>NC_138178.1:57251456-67251456 GCF_964165515.1 Mesoplodon bidens | reverse complement strand
TTCTCCCTTGTTTCTTGCCTCCTTTGCCATAGATTAATTGACCATAAGTGCGTGTGTTTATTTCTGGGCTTTGGACATCCTAGCCATAGCAATCAGAGAAGAAAAAGAAATAAAAGGAATCCAAATTGGAAAAGAAGAAGTAAAACTGTTACTGTTTGCAGATGACATGATGCTATACATAGAAAAAGATGCTACCAGAAAGCTACTAGAGCTCATCAATGAATTCGGTTAAGTTGCTAGATACAAAATTAATACACATAAATTTTTTGCATTTCTATACACTAACAACAAAAGGTCAAAAATAAAAATTAAGGAAACAATACCATTTACCATTACATAAAAAAAATACCTAGGAATGAACTTACTTAAGGAGGCAAAAGACCTGTACTATGAAAACTATAAGACACTGATGAAAGAAATTGAAGATGACACAAACAGATGGAAATATATACCATGTTCTTGGATTGGAAAAATCAATATTGTTAAAATGACCATACTCCCCAAGGCAATCTACAGATTCAATGCAATCCCTCTCAACTTACCAATGGCATTTTTCACAGAACAAGAACAAAAAATTTTTAACTTTGTATGGAAACACAAAGGACCCCAAATAGCCAAAACAATCTTAAGAAAGAAGAACAGAGATGGAGGTGGCATGCTCCCTGACTTCAGGCCATACTACAAAGCCAGTCATCAAAATGGTATGGTAGTGGCACAAAAACAGACATATAGATCAATGGAATCCATTAGCTTTTTATTTTTAAAAGTTATATTTTTATCTAGTGGTTACTTTTAAAACTGCTACCTTGATGTACTATCCTCTTTCCCTTTTTCTTATAGTTGGTTCCAATGATCTGCCTCAATGAAACTAGTTTATATCTTCTTCCTCCTCCCTCTCTCTCTTCTACCATCCAGTTTAGTTAGTAGTACATTGTTCACATGTTTCTAGTGTTTTCCTTTGTACTATTATGTATGTTCACATATTTATATTTGATCTGCTCACTTTAAGTACTATTTTGTACTCCCATGTAGTACAGCCAAAGTAACTGTAAGTGGACTTTACTTTCTACTTTCTACCTTTTTTTTTTTTTCTTTTTTGTGGTACGCGGGCCTCTCACTGTTGTGGCCTCTCCCATTGCAGAGCACAGTCTCCGGATGCGCAGGCTCAGCAGCCATGGCTCACAGGCCTAGCCACTCTGTGGCATGTGGGATCTTCCCGGACCAGGGCATGAACCCATGTCCCCTGCATCGGCAGGTGGACTCTCAACCACTGAGCCACCAGGGAAGCCCCTTTCTACCATTTTTGTTTTGGCAGAATGTTCTCCTCTGTCATTTGTATCTGTACCTTTGCTTTTACTTAGCTGTACAGTTAAATACATTTACTGCTGCCTCAATTTCTTTTAGTAGTTTTCTCAAGAAAGATCCATTTGACTAATATTTTCTGAACTCAGACCTGTTTTAAATGATTTGTCTGTAGCCTTTATCCATGAAGGAATGGCCTATATGGGTATAAACATTTCTTAACTCGCACTTCTTTACTTCCTTCAGTATCTTGTAAATGTGGCCCATTATCTTCAGGCATTGTATTTGGCTGCCAAGAAGTATGTTACCAGCCTGATTGTTTTTCCTTTTTGCTGGAATATTCAAATAATTCTCTTTATCTTCAAAACATCATAATATTATAAGGCTATGTCATTGTATTGATTATACTAGGACAGTTTCCTTATATACAGTGTGCCCTTTCAGTGTATAGGATCAAGTATTTATGTCAGAAGTTCTCCTTTTGAAAGGCTAAATCTGTGATTGCTGGTCTTAGATTTCTCTCCAAAAACTACCATCTCCTCTGCTCCTGATTTTCCTCCACTTTTCCCTGATTGGATACCCAAGATCACTCTATGATGGCTATCCATTTTTGTTTCTTCTTAATTAATGAAAGGATATTGAGGAGACTGTATGTTTTAAATTGTTTTAGTATTTACATTTGTGTGCAAATAATTTTTTCTGAAATGATGAGATAAAGCAGAATATATATGCATGGTACCATGTATTTTTTTAATTTCTCTTTTTGAGAATCAGCAGAAGAGGGAATCACAAGCACACAGAATGTGAACCACAGTGCCTGTCCAATGTGATGTGGTTTCATGTGACAAACGCTCTTCCTTGTCTTGAAATTTCGTGAAACTTTATTACCACAGCATTTTACAAATTTAGTTAGCATATCATTTTTTTGAGCTTGCCTGATTATAAGGAAATAATAAAGTACCTCCATATGGTAAAAAAAAAAGGTTTTCTCTTTTAATCATAGTTTTTAAATTATTTTTTCTTTTCCATTGTTTTAGATTTCTTACTTTGGACTCCAGTGATGTGTACGTGGCATTTCCTTCACCTATAATCTCTATGTGCCATTTCCCTGTAACCCTTTGTTTCTTTATTTCTATTTCATTTTGCTCACTTTACTAATTTTCATTTTTTTGGTCCTTACTATGCTATCTGTACTTGTTTTCTGTCTGGTCCCTTATAACTGGACTTCATCTCTGAAATTAACTCTTTTCTTTTCTTTTTTCCCTGAGTTTAGTCAGTTCCTGTTTCACATCTTCCTGTGGGCTCATATATCTCTGCTTTATCATTTTCCTTAATGGATGTGAAGCTTTAGAGACAAAACAAAATAAGTTGTTTAACCTGAGATCAGACCCTGCTTGATGTTCCTCTTAAGACAATAAAAAATAAAATGAACTAAAAGTTTAAAGCACAAGCACATCACCAGTAAACTGTGCTAGAGGGTAAAACCTGTACCTGCTGGTACCCCAGTCACCTGCTGTATGTGACAATAACAAACTGAGGCAGCATCCGGAAGGAAACATTTATCAGGCAACTGTCTCCATCTCCTTGAGGTCTTCCAGACAGTGATACTGTCCTACCAGAAATACTGTCCTTGGGGAAATACTGTTGGAACATCACTGGAAACCCTCAGGTCGGCTGCAGGAGAAAAATGAGTATTTCTAACTGTGCAAATTGCTCTTGCAAATAAATTAGGATTCTGTGCGTATAGAATCAGACAGGAATAGAGATTGGATAGTTGACTAGCATCTGCCATCTTTGAGCATTTGACCTTGAAGCTTAGGATACAAACTGTAACTAGATTTATGATTATCCCCATAGAGATGGACTTAATCTTCAAAAGAGAATATATTATAAATTAAGATAAGAAAAGAAAAACAAGAAGAAAAGTGGAGGAAATCCATGTGCTTTAAGGACAGGGAAAAGCAAAGCAGCCAGAAAAGGGGACATGGAGTGTTTAGAGTCATAGGAAAGGGGTCTGTTAAGATGTCATGTTGGAGAGAGGCCTCTGGTTTCCTCCCAGCAGCCTGGTGGCTTGCTGGAGTTTGGGAGATGGCACAAGTGACACCTGAATGAGAATTTCACATAGTACAGGTGAATCTGTGGGGAATAGAGCAAGGACCCAGCAGGTGAAAACTGTGTCAAGGTGGGGATGGAGGGATCTGGGAAGTAGGGCAAGTCCTGTTATAGAGTCATGATGGCCGGCCACAGGAGAGGGAGGTTTCAAGGGTGGTCAGCAGCCAGGAGCCATGACGCCCTAAACAAGGTCAGGTTCAAAGGAACTGTAGCCCCAAAAACTTAGGTTTTGATCAAGACAGACCTGGATTTGAATCTCAGTTCTGTCACTTACCAGCTGGATCTCAAGCATAAATGACGGAAGTTAGGCATAAGTGAAAACTTATCATGAATGGTCGTAACACTAAGAGCTTTCCGTGTGCTAAGAACTTTACAAATGTAGTCTGCTCGTCTCACTTACTCCTCCTAGGAATTTTCATTAGGTGGATTTTATTATCCCAATTGTTCAGAAATGTAACCCAAGGTTTCACGTGGTGGTATTCTGTATTCACTGTCACAGAAGTAGCCGGGAGGTAGGGCCAGGCCCAAAGCCTGAGCTCTTTACTGCTCTGCTGGACCGATCCCCCCCTCTAATGAGTGTGCTGGCTTCAGGGCTCACAGCCTGTGGCCTCCCCAATCACCCGGCTATGGATTCCATCTGGCCTCAGCCCGTTGCATCACTGTGGTGGTGTCACCATGGTGGGCCTCTGTGCCCTTCCACCTCATCCTCCCTCCATGTGACACCTGTTGGGACTCTCCAAGACTTACAGTGGAGAAGATGAAAGGGGATCTTGAAGTGTATGCTCTCTTGAGCTCCCAGGCCACCAGGGGCCCACTCCTGTCCCCCTCCTCTAGATTTCCTGCTTTTAGATACAACTTGTACAACCCGCCAGTGTCAAGCTCATCCCTGGGGCATCCCCTGTCCATGCATCTGTCAGTCACCACTGGCACTCCTGGTTGTCCTGAGCTGCAGTCTTTGGGACTGTGCAGAGCAGGAAGAAGATCTCAAGGGGCTCTGACCCCCTAAACATCTGATGAGTGTGTCTGTCTTCCTTCCGTCTTGCTTGCTTCCCTCTCAGTGGCCTCTTGGACCCTTTCCAAGTGCACAGACCCTGGAGTCCTGGATCCTTGAGGAGTTCTCTAAAATCTGAAATCAAGCATTTGGGGATCGTTGGGGAGCTGGGCTTTGTGGACAGTGCCGCCCCCTCCTCCATCTTCGCTCTCACCTGACACTGGATCCCCGTTTGCTAAGAGGTGCGGCCCAGGTTAGAACCAGGATGCTTGCCAGTTAAGGATACGGGCAGGTGTGCAGCAAAGTGAGCAGGAGCCCAGGGCAGTGATGGAAGAAGACAATGTAGGCAAGAGCAAGTGGGAAAAGTCAGCGAGTGAGAGGTCCCCGGGTGGGAGAGCAGAGCGGACCGGCCTTTGCTGCTGGCTGGACATGTGCTTCTCAGCGTTGCCCCAGCTGATGCTCTAACAGAGGCACGTGGTGGGAACACACCCCCACCCTGGAGTTCTGGTCCACAGAAGCCACACGTGAGCGCTGTGGTCCTGCCTTCATACTCGGGCCTGATCACCTGTCATGGAACGTGGATCAGGGGGCTCTGAAAGGGTCTCCTGTCGGGAACAGACAGGAATAGCAGAACAGGCTCTTTCCAGTTGGTGGGAGAAGCACAGTGGGCTGGCTGTTGAGAGCAGGAGCTGGTGGGCCACAGCTCTTCCAGAACTGGGTCTTATGTCCATGGCAGCCCTGCAGGGGAGATGCAGCTTGGTGGACAGATCCAGAATGGAGGGTTCATATGCAAACACTATGGTGTAGCAATCCTCTAAGCCTCACTTTCTGTTTGTGAGGAGCCAGGACAGTGCCTGCTCCTTGTGGGGCTCGGGGACGATGACTCCCCCAGCTACATCTGGGTGCTCCATGTAGGCTCTTTCCCTTCACAGCCAGGATTCGTGGGGCTGGTGTCATTGCTAATACACACTCCCATATTTAACGTGTTTGCATTTCGTGATAGGATTGCAATCCGGGTACCTCTCCTCCACCTCCCCTCTCCTTGACCTTCCTCCCGGACACAGGTTTGGCCCTCCCTGGGGCATTTGCCACCCTTGGCCCTACTTTAGGGCAAGGTGCCCACCCAGGTCATCGCCCCTGCTAAGGAATAATGTCCCTAAGGCAGGGCCTTGTCTTGCCCTTCTTGGTCTGCGCCCTGGAACGAGGATGCCCATTTGATAGACACAAGCACTTAGACTCGAAAGTGCGTTTGCAATCACACAGGCAGTGTGTGATTGTTAGTTGCGTGTAAGAGAAAGTGCATGCTTGAATTTCTGCTTCAACTGGTTCCCCTAAAACGACTCTCTCATCACCGCCACGTTGCACGATACAACTACTAACAGTAGTGGGGCTGCATTCCACCCATGTCCCCACCTGTCACCACTTACAAAAGTGCCCCCAGACCCTGCTAGGGTTTTGTTGAATAACCCGGATGGTTTCATTTGCTTTTCTTCCCCACTGAGATGTGCAAAGATGCTTCAGTAGTGTCTTTGTTAGCTGACTGTGGAGGAAAAAAGTATGATTAAATTGTACATGTCCATGTGATAGAATTTAAACATTCTGATTGATAGTATCAAGTCTGCAGCAGAAAAAAGTAGAAAGACCAGAGGAAGATGTTCAGATATTATTTTAGACATTCAGACCCTCATTCTGTTGTCTACACCACATAATTCATCATATAGTTAGTCGATATAGTGAATTATGCAATTTGAAGTTAATCGGGAGAGGATAAGATTTTATTTGCTCTTTAAAATTAGAGCTAAGCTTTTAATTCTTTGTCTTTAAAAAGCACATGGTTGGGACTTCCCTGGGGGTCCAATGGTTAAGACTTCACCTTCCAATGCAGGGGCTGTGGGTTCAATCCTTGGTCAGGGAGCTAAGATCCCACGTGCCTCCTGGCCAAAAAAAACAAAACATAAAACAGAAGCAAAACTGGAACAAATTCAATAAAGACTTTAAAAAGTGGTCCATATCAAAAATAAAATCTTTAAGAAGCACATGGTTTCCTAATGGAATCGGATGTGGTGTGTGCCACCTCCTTCCTTCTGTTAGAAGTCCACCAAGTCTTAGAGTCAGGGATTAGAGCCTCCACACTGAGTCCAGCCCCCATGAGCTACCCCTCATGCTGTGAACCCCCAGCACCCATCCCTGCTGAGCACTGCCTGGGACGGGCACAGCTGTCCTGCCTGGAGTCTCACCCAGTTTAGCACCTGAGCTCTGATGTCGCCTCCCACCGAGGCTCCCACACAGCGAGCCCCCTGGAGCCTCTGCCCTCTCCAAGCTAAGCTTCAAGAAAAAGGTGAAATACTGAGCAAAAGCCCAAAGAAAACATGAGAATTCTTTTCATTCCTTTTTTTTTCCCCACTGGGAACTTCTTTTCCTTTTTTTTTTTTTTTTTTTTTTTTTTTGCACTCAATGTTTTGCTCCCCTTGGAAATTAAGCTCTATGACTTGGTTTTCAGAGGCGTGGAATGTTCTGCAGGGTGTGTGAATCTAAGGCCAGCATCCTTAGGTACTATGTGATGTACTACCGTAGGTACATCACGTACTTCAGAGGGATGGATCTCAGGCATGGGTGTGAAATTCCACTCTTAGAGAGTATGCATCAGGCCATTTTACTCCTTCGAAAACTAGAACTAAAACTACAAGGGCCTACTATATAGCACAGGGGACTATATTCAATATCTTGTTATAACCTATAATGGAAAAAAATCTGAAAAATAATAGATCTATGTATGTGTATGTATAACTGAATCCCTTTGCTATACACCTGAAGCATTGTAATCAACTATATTTCAATTTTTAAAAAAAGTTTCTTTTCAGGGTAATGAAAAGTGTTCTGGGATCGTATAGTGTGGATGGTTGCACAACTCTGTGAGTATACTAAAAAGCATTGAGTGAAAAACCAAAAACAGAAAAGAACAAAAAGAAAAATGAGAACTACTGGTGGGGAGTTCATGAGTGAACACGTGCTAACAGAGACCCTTCTTTCCGTGATTCTTTCCTAAAATGTGACCATGCATCAGTATTGTAATGTCTTGTCATTTCTTGTCTCCAGGCAAAAACTGGGACCTGACGGCCGCTCTGAGTGACTATGAGCAGCTCCGACAGGTGCACACAGCCAACCTGCCGCCTGTGTTCAACGAGGGCAGGTGCCCCAAGCAGCCTGAGCGAGAGCACCCCCCACCTGCGCACACAGCCGAGCGGCCCTGCCCGCCCAGGCAGGACGACATCGCCCAAGGTACCGGCTGAGGGACCCGCCCCGCACCAGCTCCCCGGCCAGCATGCCCTGGCTTGCGAGGGGGCTGGGGGTACACAGAAGGACAAGGTCATCGCCTCCCAGCTGCAGGCAGATGGGGCTCTCTGGGCACCACACCTCATACTCCTTTACAGCTTCCATTCCCGCCTGAGAAAAACAGGAGAGTGTGTCCACTTCTCTGGGACCCCACATTCCTCCTGGAGTCCTGGTTTTTCCAGACCCAACATCTCTGCTCCCTGCAATTATTTCCCGAGTAGCATAGAAGCCTCCAAACCTGTTCAAGATTGATGTTCATCATCCCATGTGCTTCGTTTTCCATGTCTTAATTACAGAAATGAGAAAAGCTCATGGTAACAAAGGAAACAATGCAAAGATCTATGAAAGCAACATAAGAGTTTTCTTCTCCACACCTCCCAAACCTCAGGGAGACTGACCAGTGGCCCCAGCTTGTTCTGTCTTCTCTGCTCCTTCTTACTTTTTCTTGTTCAAAGTGCAAACACATCAGAGTCGAATGCACATAATGCACTTGGCAGAGTGCTTGTTTCATTGAACAATAAATCACAAATATTCTCTCTATTTTATTCCACAGCATACGATCATTTTTAAACCATGCCTGTTCATTGTGATTCTGTTTTTTCTTGGATTTTGTTGTTGGTGGTGGTTTTTGACACGATAGGCACTGCTAAAATAAACTTTATACCTGTAATTTATATGTACTAATGCTGTTATTTCTATAGGTTGGCATTTCCAAGGTGGATTTGCTGTGCCAACACATGTGTTTTTTTATTTAATAACTTCAAGATTTTGTTCCTAAACACATTTCTGTTCGCCATGTGTGAAAATGGGTGTTTCCCTTCATTCTTGCCAGGACTGGGTGTTCTCATGATGGCTTTACATTGTTTTTCTACTCCGAAGGGCAAAAAATTGTGTATTTTAACTTTCATCTTGTCATTTGCTTGTTAGCCAGTTGGATTTCCCCTTCTGTGACATGCTTGTTCACATACTTTGCCCATTTTTCTATTGATTTGTTTGCATTTTTCTTATCAATTTGTAGCATTCTTTATAATGAAGACTACAAACATTTTGTATATATATATATATATATATATGCATACACATGTCTATATATACATCCCACTGTATTATTTGCCTTATGACTCTTCACAGAGTATTCTGCCTTACAGAATGTTTACGTTACTATACATTCATGGCTAATGGGTGTCCTTTTTCACTTTAGAAGTTCTCCTGGAGTGCAAAGTTACTAGCATATGTTCCTATATTTGTTTTTAAATTTTGTTCTTAGGCCTTATAATCAATTTGAAATTTTTACGAATAATAGCTAAGGATCTAGTTTTGCTTCTCTGGATTGAGAATGAGGTATTCTAGCACATTTATTGAGTAAAGCATTCCTTTCCCACTGAACTAAAATGCCAACTTTGTTGTACATTAACTTCCCCAAAATGCATTTGGCTCTGTTTCTGGACTCTGTCTGTTTGTGTGCCCACCCAGCCTGTTACACTTGACTCTTGTAGTTTCATATAGTATTACTGTCTGCAAAGGCAAGTTCCTTTATTGCTGTTCTTTTCCAAAACTTTTTCGCTATTTTTGGATATTTATTCTGCCATAGTAACCTTAAAATTGGAATTCTGATTGGAATTGGATTGGATTTTTATTTTATTTTAGGAATAATTAGCATATTTTAATATTGTTTTTCCATTCAAGGACATTGCATATACCACTACATTTATTCACATTCTGTTAAGAGTTTAGACACAGAGAAAAGCAACTTACTTTTTGTATATTTATCTTTTATCCAGTCATTACATAAGTTCTCTTATTAATACTAATTGTTTGTTCTCAGAGAATATCTTGGGCTTTCTAAATATATAATCATAGGATCTGAAATAATTTAATAGTCCTCTTAATATTTACACAATGAATTCCACTTCTCCTATTGCATTAGGTCAACCCTCCCAAACTGTTGTGAGTCAATGTTGTCTGTTTCTGTTAACTCAGCCTTATTATTCAAGCTACATTGGAATCTCTATCTTGGATTATTCTTCTATGCTTACTCTGTTGTCTAGAAAGGCCACACTTGAGTTAGAAAGTTTAATACTCATTGCCTGTTTCTTCTCTTAGCTTCATCCTTTCCACTATGCTTTGGGGCTGTATTGGTAGGTGCATATGTATCCATAACTGTTAGGTCATCTGGCTCTAATATGCTTTGTTAGCAATATATAGAGTGTCTCTTTGTCCCACATAATTGTTTTTATCTTTATTTATTTATTTATTTATTTTTATTTTTGGCTGCATTGAGTCTTAGTTGCAGCATGCAGGCTCTTCATTGTGGCAAGCAGGCTTCTCTCTAGTTGTGGTGTGGGGGTTTTCTCTTCTTTAGTTGTGGCATGCAGGCTCCAGAGCACGTGGGCTTTGTAGTTTGAGGCATGTGGGCTCTAACTGAGGTGCATGAGCTCAGTAGTTGTGGTGTGTGGGCTTAGTTGCCCCGCGGCATGTGGGATCTTTGTTCCCCAACCAAGGATTGGACCCGTGTCCCCTGCATTGGAAGGCGGATTCTATACCACTGGACCACCAGGGAAGTCCCTGTTTTTATCTTTAAATCTGTTTTAGTTTATGTTAAACCTCTACTCTGCCTTTCTGTTGGTTCATATTTGGAATAACATTTTTTCAGCCGTTATTTCAACCTTTCCTCAGCCTTTTATATCAAATGTGATTCCTGGAAGTAATTTATCATCAGGTATTATTTTATTATCCAATCCAAGAGTCTCTGTCTTTTAAGCAGTGGACTTAATCCACTTACTTTATTTTTATTATTGTTGTATCTGTGCTGCTTTATGTTGTGTGTTTTATTCACCATGCTTTTTGTATGTATCTTTCTCCTTTTCTATCTTTTCTGGCTAATTAAATTTTTCAACTGGTTTGAAAGTTATGCATTCTCC
The DNA here is from genome assembly GCF_964165515.1 of Mesoplodon bidens. Classification (NCBI taxonomy): domain Eukaryota; kingdom Metazoa; phylum Chordata; class Mammalia; order Artiodactyla; family Ziphiidae; genus Mesoplodon; species Mesoplodon bidens. The sequence continues at coordinate 67,240,797 of NC_138178.1, read as the reverse complement.
TTATGTTATACTTACCCCTGTTCTATCAAAACCTATATCTAGGTTCTCTCCTTATTAATTTTTAAAACTTATCAACAACTATATTTTACCCTGAAAAAGACATGTGTCTTTGTTTTTATCTTCTCCCTCCGGCCTCCATGTGCCCTCAAACATATTTAGTTTCTTTTTGTTGCTTGTTTAGATGACAATCAACTTCTTTATTTACTCACATTTATCTTTTGCTGGAAGAATAATTTTTCAAAGACTATTTTCTAAAAGAATTTTCGCATGATCAATCTCCTAACGCTGTCAGTACCTAAAGGAGTTTACATTACATACTTAAATTTTTGTTTAGTGGAATAAGAATTCTGGGTCCAAATTATTTTCCTTTAAAACCATTCCATTCCTCCATTATCTTCTTGCATCTTAATTTCACATCTTCTAAGAGATTTCCTTGACTTGCTCTTCTAACATCCTAATTTATTCTTCACATGAACCCATTCTGTTAATCAGCATTTACATTATTTCATTCCAAATTAGCCTTTCTCATTATTATTACTACTTCACATTCTCATATTCTCTCTCTTTGAACATATTTACTAGGCTTATTTTATTTTTTTTAAAGTCTTTATTGAATTTGTTACAATATTGCTTCTGTCTTATGTTTTGGTTTTTTGGCCATGAGGCATGTGGGATCTTAGCTCCCTGACCAGGGCTTGAACCCACACCCCCTGCATTGGAAGGTAAAGTCTTAACCATTGGACCGCCAGGGAAGTCCCATCTACTAGGCTTACTTTAAAATCATGTCCTCCTTGTGCATTCCAGCCCCGGGTACTTTGTGGACTTTCTGTAACTGTGTTTGCACTGTTCAGATGTTTCCTAAGTTTTCCCTGTGAACACACAGCACCTTGCAGTTACCAGCCATCTTAGCTCGTGGTATCAGGGGAAAGGGACAAAGGCATGGTTTCTGGTTTGCCTTCCTGTGAATGAGAGCATGGGGGGAAGCACACTCAAGTTGGCAAGTTCTAAATGCTTTAATATGGGCTCAAAATGTTCTCCACTGGCTCTCTTCCCCACAGTTGGCTTTATTCCTTAGGGAACCTCTCAGCTCATCTGTTCTAGAAATTGCTAATTTGCAGGGGCTACCACCTTCTATTCTAACTGTCAGCTCACAGGGGGTGTAGGAGAGAAGAGGGAAGGCTCCAGGCCTGGCCGGCCCACCTGTTCCCATTGTGGTTGGTGCCCCGTCCCAGCTGAGCATGAGCATTGCCCTGACGCTCCTCCAGCTGGCTTTAGCCAAGGTGGGGCTGGCCCACGCTGTGGTGGTGATGGTTCAGGCAGTGAGCCACCAAGGGCTAGCTGGGGAGAGGAAAGGCACAGCCAGAACACCTGCCCTCAGCCCCCACCCATGGAAGCCAGCTCACTCCCACTGTTCTGCTCCTGTGGGCTTCCTGGGTGGGATAGGAAGAAGGTGCTGAGGTGTGGTCACTGACTTGTCGATCTTGTTGTATTGTTCTTAAGTTATCCTTCATTCTGCCCTTAGATCTGACTCTGATGGAACCACCTCTTCTAATCATTTGGTTCAGTCTTTCCCCCAGGCCTTCTGTGACTGTGTGTTCCTTCAGAACCACACAGGACCGCCTCCTGACATCTCTCATGCAGTGGAAATCCAGACAGCTGACAACTTGGCAGTTCCTGCCCTTTTCGAGTGGCAAACAATCCAAACCATTATCTCACCCTCCCAGGGAAGGGGCTAGAAGGATCCTTCTCTCTGTTTTCACACAGATTCCAGAATCAGGGCCTTATACTGATACCTGCTGCTATCTGATTTTTATCAGATATTATTTAAGGAGAAAAAAAAAGAGAACTCTATCATAAGATAATTTCATTAACTGAGCCTTGTGAACAACATATGTATTTTTAATAAAATAGAAATTGTAATTTCTTCATTAGATCTATATATTCTTTAATTGAATTCTTCCTGAAATCACAGTGCCCTAAAATGGAAAATAAAGCCCTCCATATTCTAAATTCTAAATCAGTAACAATGATTCATGAACCAAATCTGGCCACTGCCTGTTTTTTTAATAAAGTTTAATTGGAACCCATAAAACTTTATTTATTTATTTGCTGTCTATGGCTGTCTATAGCTGCTTTATTTATTTATTATTTATTCACTGTCTATGGCTGCTTTAATGCTACAAAGACAGAGTTGAGTAGCTGTGACTGAGAATTGTATGGCCCACAAAGCCTAAAATATTTATATCTGTCCCTTTTAGAAAAGTTTTGTCTACCTGCTTTAAAATATACCCAGGATTTGTTTTAATCAGGTATAATGAGACACGCAGACATGGACATGGCTATCTTAGGGGAAGAGGTTCTTATACTCACAGTTCCCTAGAAACAGGAGGCATGGCACACCCTGAAGGGACACACAGGGAAGCACCAGCATTGATCAGGAGGCCGAGGGGACAGAGGAAAACAAGGGCAGGAGCCTGTATTGTGTTTCTGTGGGAAAGATAAGGCGGGGTAAACAGACTTAGGACTGGGCAGTTTGAGTAATTTCTGTGACTCTCTGGGGCATAGGGGCCATCTCTCATTGTCTGGCACCTGGGCTTGGGGTAATTAGGGCAGGAACACGGCTTGCTGGTGTAAGAACCAGATAGAGGAAGTGATGCAGAGTATGGGCTCTGAGTTGGTTGGTTTGCATAGGAAAGATGTGCTCCTGCGTGAGTCCTTTGGTATCTCTAAGAATTGGCTAATTCTGTAGGGAAATCCTCTCCCCATTCATGGAGGCCCTGGATGCCAGAGCCTCAAGAATACAGAAAATAAGAAAACAGAGTTAATACACATCCCCTGGCCTAAATCATAGATGTTTTTGTTTGTTTGTTTGTTTTTGTTTTGGCTTTTTAAAATTTATTTTTTAATTGAAATATAGTTGATTTATAATGTGTTAATTACTGCTATACAGCAGAGTGATTCAGCTATACATATGTATACATCTTTTTTATATTCTTTTCCATTATAGTTCATCACAGGATATTGAATATAGTTCCCTCTGCTACACTAAATCATAGATGTTTGAGTTGGTTTTGTCAAGGCTTGGGAAATTCTGTATATTCCCTCACTATTTTTTTAACAGCTCTCTGTATTTCTCTGGGGCATAACTTTGAACATGGTAATTCCTGTTTTATTTATTTTAATTATACTTCCAAAAGAAGGATTGTTGCGTTCATGTTTAAAGAATCAGTTTGTGAGTGTGTCTGTGTATGTGTGTGTGTGTGTGTGTGTGTGTGTGTGATTACATATATGCATTCATGGACGTGGTAGTTGGGAGGAGTTAGAATTAGGAGTGTATGTTTCTTGTTATATGATCTTTAACATAATTCACTTTTAGTTCAAAAAGACTTTTTCCCTTCATGTGAAGTCTTCATGTGAAGACGCCAAATATTTAATATTTGGAACGGCTTAATAGCATCATATAACACTGTGAGTCACAATGTTTCAAAGGTCCTCATCAATTGGCAATAGGTGCTGATTGATAAGCCAAGAAGGCGTATGGATGACCCCGCCTAGCACATTACCTCTGTTGGGAGTACTGCAGGTTCACATCACCTCGGGTGTTAGAGCAACCCATCAGGTCCTGAAGGATGAGGCAGTTCCTACTTTCCCACATTCCAGAAAGCAAGAGATGTGACCTCAGCAAGGCTTGTGAGGGGCAGAGGGGAATGGGTTCTCCTCTGACCAGCACTGGGGGAACTGGACCAGGCACAGGACAACCGGCTGGCCCACGTGCTCTGCGGCTCCTCTTCCCCATGGCCTGTTTGGTCTGCTCTTTCTTCTCATCCTTCTTCAAAATACAACATACTTAAACACCTTGAATTCATCTCAGAATGAAATTGAAGGTGAATCAAAACAATCCGTTTTATACACAGACACTGTCTCTGAGACGTACCATGCAGAATAAGACCATCATTTTTTGATATTGCCACGACAACAGAAAATCCAGGCAGAGAAGCATGTAATGGCTTAATATTTGTGTCCCAGGAATCTTCGTGCAGGATGTGTTTATCAGAGTAACTTTTTTCTTCTTTTAACATCTTTATTGGAGTATAATTGCTTTACAATAGTGTGTTAGTTTCTGCTTTATAACAAAGTGAATCGGTTATACATATACATATGTTCCCATATCTCTTCCCTCTTGCATCTCCCTCCCTCCCACCCTCGCTATCCCACCCCTCCAGGTGGTCACAAACCACCTAGCCGATCTCCCTGTGATATGTGGCTACTTCCCACTAGCTATCTATTTTATGTTTGGTACTGTATATATGTCCATGCCACTCTTTCACTTTGTCACAGCTTACCCTTCCCCCTCCCCATATCCTCAAGTCCATGCTCTAGTAGGTCTGTGTCTTTATTCCCATCTTACCCCTAGGTTCTTCATGACCTTTCTTTTTTTTTTCTTAGATTCCATATAATGTGTTAGCATACAATATTTGTTTTTCACTTTCTGACTAACTTCACACTGTATGACAGACTCTAGGTCCATCCACCTCACTACAAATCACTCAATTTCATTTCTTTTTATGGCTGAGTAATATTCCATTGTATATATGTGCCACATCTTCTTTACCATTCATCTGTTGATGGACACATACGTTGATTCCATGTCCTGGCTATTGTAAATAGAGCTGCAATGAACATTTTGGTACATGACTCTTTTTGAATTATGGTTTTCTCAGGGTATATGCCCAGTAGTGGGATTGCTGGGTCATATGGTAGTTCTATTTGTAGTTTTTTAAGGAACCTCCATACTGTTCTCCATAGTGGCTGTATCAATTTAAATTCCCACCAACAGTGCAAGAGTGTTCCCTTTTCTCCACACCCTCTCCAGCATTTATTTTTTCTAGATTTTTTGTTGATGGCCATTCTGACTGGTGTGAGATGATATCTCATTGTAGTTTTGATTTGCATTTCTCTAATGATGTTGAGCATTCTTTCATGTGTTTGCTGGCAATCTGTATATCTTCTTTGGAGAAGTGTCTATTTAGGTCTTCTGCCCATTTTTGGATTGGGTTCTTTGTTTTTTTGTTATTGAGCTGCATGAGCTGCTTGTAAATTTTGGAGATTAATCCTTTGTCCATGGCTTCATTTGCAAATATTTTCTCCCACTCTGAGGGTTGTCTTCTGGTCTTGTTTATAGTTTCCTTTGCTGTGCAAAAGCTTTTAAGTTTCATTAGGTCCCATTTGTTTACTTTTGTTTTTATTTCCATTTCTCTAGGAGGTGGGTCAAAGAGAATCTTGCTGTGATTTATGTCATAGAGTGTTCTGCCTATGTTTTCCTCTAAGAGCTTGATAGTGTCTGGCCTTACATTTAGGTCTTTAATCCACTTTGAGCTTATTTTTGTGTATTGTGTTAGGGAGTGTTCTAATTTCATACTTTTACATGTACCTGTCCAGTTTTCCCAGCACCACTTATTGAAGAGGCTGTCTTTTCTCCACTGTATATTCTTGCCTCCTTTATCAAAGATAAGGTGACCATATGTGCATGGGTTTATCTCTGGGCTTTCTATTCTGTTCCATTGATCTATATTTCTGTTTTTGTGCGAGTACCATACTGTCTTGTTTACTGTAGCTTTGTAGTATAGTCTGAAGTCAGGGAGCCTGATTCCTCCAGCTCCATTTCTCATTCTCAAGATTGCTTTGGCTATTCGTGGTCTTTTGTGTTTCCATACAAATTGTGAAATTTTTTGTTCTACTTCTGTGAAAAATGCCATTGGTAGTTTGATAGGGATTGCATTGAATCTGTAGATTGCTTTGGGTAGTAGAGTCATTTTCACAATGTTGATTCTTCCGATCCAAGAAGATGGTATGTCTCTCCATCTGTTTGTATCATCTTTAATTTCTTTCATTACTGTCTTATAGTTTTCTCCGTACAGGTCTTTTGTCTTCTTAGGTAGGTTTATTCCTAGATATTTTATTCTTTTTGTTGCAGTGGAAAATGGGAGTGTTTTCTTAATTTCATTTTCAGATTTTTCACCACTAGTGTATATGAATGCCAGAGATTTCTGTGCATTAATTTTGTATCCTGCTACTTTACCAAATTCATTGATTAGCTCTAATAGTTTTCTGGTAGCATCTTTAGGATTCTCTATGTATAGTAAGTATCATGTCATCTGCAAACAGTGACAGCCTTACTTCTTCTTTTCCTATTTGGATTCCTTTTATTTCTTTTTCTTCTCTAATTGCTGTGGCTAAAACTTCCAAAACTATGTTGAATAAGAGTGGTGAAAGTGGGCAACCTTGTCTTGTTCCTGATCTTAGTGGGAATGGTTTCAGTTTTTCACTATTGAGGATGATGTTGGCTGTGGGTTTGTCATATATGGCTTTTATTATGTTGAGACTTGCTACTCCAGCTTTCTTCTGATTTCCATTTGCATGGAATACCTTTTTCCATCCCCTCACTTTCATTCTGTATGTGTCCCTAGGTCTGAAGTGGGTGTCTTGTAGACAGCATATATATGGGTCTTGTTTTTGTATCCATTCAGTCAGTCTGTGTCTTTTGGTGGGAGCATTTAATCCATTTACATTTAAGGTAATTATCGATATGTATGTTCCTATTCCCATTTTCTTAATTGTTTTGGGTTTGTTATTGTAGGTCTTTTCCTTCTCTTGTGTTTCTTTCCTAGAGAAGTTCCTTTAGCATTTGTTGTAAAGCTGGTTTGGTGATGCTGAACTCTCACAGATTTTGCTTGTCTGTAAAGGTTTTAAATTCTCCATCAAATCTGAATGAGATCCTCGCTGGGTAGAGTCATCTTGGTTGTAGGTTTTTCTCCTTCATCACTTTAAATATGTCCTGCCACTCCCTTCTGGCTTGCAGAGTTTCTGCTGAAAGATCAGCTGTTAACCTTACGGGGATTCCCTGTGTGTTACTTGTTGTTTTTCCCTTGCTGCTTTTAATATGTTTTCTTTGTATTTAATTTTTGATAGTTTGATTAATATGTGTCTTGGTGTGTTTCTCCTTGGATTTATCCTGTATGGGACTCTCTGTGCTTCCTGGACTTGATTAACTATTTCCTTTACCATATTAGGGAAGTTTTCAACTATAATCTTCTCAAATATTTTCTCAGTCCCTTTCTTTTTCTCTTCTTCTTCTGGGACCCCTATAATTCAAATGTTGGTGCATTTTTTGTTGTCCTACAGGTCTCTTAGGCTGTCTTCATTTCTTTTCATTCTTTTTTCTTTATTCTGCTCTGCAGTAGTTATTTCCACTATTTTATCTTCCAGGTCACTTATCCATTCTTCTGCCTCAGTTATTCTGCTATTGATCCCTTCTAGAGTATTTTTAATTTCATTTATTGTGTTGTTCCTCATTGCTTGTTTCCTCTTTAGTTCTTCTAGGTCCTTGTTAAATGTTTCTTGCATTTTCTCTATTCTATTTCCAAGATTTTGGATCATCTTTACTACCATTATTCTGAATTCTTTTTCAGGTAGACTGCCTATTTCCTCTTCTTTTGTTAGGTCTGGTGGGTTTTTACCTTGCTCCTTCATCTGCTGTGTGTTTTTCTGTCTTCTCATTTTGCTTATCTTACTGTGTTTGGGGTCTCCTTCTCGCAGGCTACAGGTTCGTAGTTCCCATTGTTTTTGGTGTCTGTCCCCAGTGGCTAAGGTTGGTTCAGTGGGTTGTGTAGTCTTCCTGGTGGAGGGGACTAGTGCCTGTGTTCTGGTGGATGAGGCTGGATCTTGTCTTTCTGGTGGGCAGGTCCACATCTGGTGCTGTGTTTTGGAGTGTCTGTGGCCTTATTATGATTTTAGGCAGCCTCTCTGCTAATGGATGGGGCTGTGTTCCTGTCTTGCTAGTTGTTTGGCATAAGGTGTTCAGCACTGTAGCTTGCTGGTCATTGAGTGAAGCTGGGTGTTGGTGTTGAGATGGAGATCTCTGGGAGATTTTTGCCGTTTGATATTACATGGAGCTGGGAGGTCTCTTGTAGACCAGTGTCCTGAAATTGGCTCTCCCACCTCAGAGGCACAGCCCTGATTCTTGGCTGGAGCACTAAGAGCCTGTCCTCCACACGGCTCAGAATAAAAGGGAGGAAAAAATAGAAAGAAAGAAAGAAAGAAAGAAAGAAAGAAAGAAAGAAAGAAAGAAAGAGAAAGAGGATAAAATAAAATAAAATACGATAAAATAAAATAAAGTTATTAAAATAAAAATAATTATTAAGAAAAAAAATTTTTAAGTAAAAAAAAAAAAAAAAAACGGACAGACAGAACCCTAGGACAAATGGTGAAAGCAAAGCTATACAGACAAAATCTCACACAGGAGCATACACATACACACTCACAAAAAGAAGAAAAGGGGAAAAAATAATCTATCTTGCTCCCAAAATCCACCTCCTCAATTTGGGATGATTCGTTGTCTATTCAGGTATTCCACAGATGCAGGGTACATCAAGTTGATTGTGGAGCTTTAATCCACTGCTTCTGAGGCTGCTGGGAGAGATTTCCCTTTCTCTTCTTTGCTCGCACAGCTCCCGGGGTTCAGCTTTGGATTTGGCCCCGCCTCTGTGTGTAGGTCGCCTGAGGGCGTCTGTTCTTCGCTCAGACAGGACGGGGTTAAAGGAGCCGCTGCTTCGGGGACTCTGGCTCACTCAGGCTGGGGGGAGGGAGGGGTGCGGATGCGGAGCGAGCCTGTGGCGGCAGAGGCCGGCGTGACGTTGCACCAGCCTGAGGCACACCATGCGATCTCCCAAGGAAGTTGTCCCTGGGTCACAGGACCCTGGCAGTGGCGGGCTGCACAGGCTCTCGGGAGGGGAGGTGTGGATGTGACCTGTGCTTGCACACAGGCTTCTTGGTGGCGGCAGCAGCAGCCCCAGCGTCCCACGCCCGTCTCTGGGGTCCGCACTTTTAGCCGCGGCTTGCGCCCGTCTCTGGAGCTCCTTTAAGCAGCGCTCTTAATCCCCTCTCCTCACGCACCAGGAAACAAAGAGGGAAGAAAAAGTCTCTTGCCTCTTTGGCAGCTCCAGACTTTTCCCGGACTCCCTCCCGGCTAGCCGTGGCGCACTAGCCCCCTTCAGGCTGTGGTCACGCAACCAACCCCAGTCCTCTCCCTGGGATCTAAGCTCCGAAGCCCAAGCCTCAGCTCCCAGCCCCCACCCATCCCGGAGAGCGAGCAGACAAGCCTCTCGGGCTGGTGAGTGCTGGTCGGCACCAATCCTCTGTGCGGGAATCTCTCTGCTTTGCCCTCCACACCCCGGTTGCTGCGCTCTCCTCCGTGGCTCCGAAGTTTCCCCCCTCCGCCACCTGCAGTCTCCGCCCACGAAGGGGCTTCTTAGTGTGTGGAAACCTTTCCTCCTTCACAGCTCCCTCCCACTGGTGCAGGTCCTGTCCCTGTTCTTTTGTCTCTGTTTATTCTTTTTTCTTTTGCCCTACCCAGATGCGTGGGCAGTTTCTTGCCTTTTGGGAGGTCTGAGGTCTTCTGCCAGCGTTCAGTGGGTGTTCTATAGGAGTAGTTCCACGTGTAGATGTATTTCTGGTGTATCTGTGGGGAGGAAGGTGATCTCCGCGTCTTACTCTTCCGCCATCTTCTCCTGTCTCCCAGAGTAACTTTAATAAAGGTGACCTATCTTAAAATACAAGCCTCAGTGGAGGAAGCCGAGTGGATTGCTTCTCACTTTAAAAATGTAAATGCGGGCCTCCCTGGTGGCGCAGTGGTTGAGAGTCCGCCTGCCGATGCAGGGGATACGGGTTCGTGCCCCGGTCTGGGAGGATCCCACATGCCGCGGAGCGGCTGGGCCCGTGGGCCATGGCCGCTGGGCCTGTGCATCCGGAGCCTGTGCTCCGCGGCGGGAGAGGCCACAACAGTGAGAGGCCAGCATACCGCAAAAAGAAAAAAAAAAAAAAAATGTAAATGCATAAAAACAAAGGCAGTCCCCCGTGTAGCATTTCATTCCAGAGGAGGGCAGCTCTGCTGAATTCCGTGTAACTTAAGACCCAGGACCGGTGATCTTTAGGTTGCTGAGTATTTGTGTGGTAGACTTACCCTTGGCCTCCTTCTAAGTGGTTTCATGACTAAGTGCCATGTGCCACCAGGTTGTGGTGACGTTAGCCCAGCATGAGGGAGACCTGCAGAGAACACTGGGAGGGTGGCAGGGCTTATGCGGGGGGTAATGGGTGTATGGGTGTCCATGGGTGTGCCTCTGTGTGTGGTGTGTGTGTGTGTGTGTGTACATGTGTATGTGTGCCGCATGCGTGTGTCATGTGTGTTTACACGTGCGTGTGTCATGTGTGCATGCACGTGTATGTGTGCACACGGGTGGGTGTGTCATGTGTATATGGTCACATGTGGGATGTGTGTCGTGTGTACATGCACGTGTGTGTGAGCATGTGTGCGTGTGTGTCCTGTGCACACGTGTGGGGTGTGTTGTATGTGCATGCAGAGGCCCGCATCTCTCAACCCCCCTCGTCTCCCTCCCCCCACCCCTGCAGAGAAGCGGCTCTCGCGCGGGATCTCCCACGCCAGCTCGGCCATCGTGTCCCTGGCGCGGTCCCACGTGGCGAGCGAGTGCAGCAGCGAGCAGTTCCCACTGGAGATGCCCATCTACACGTTCCAGCTGCCGGACCTGAGTGTGTACAGCGAGGACTTCCGGAGCTTCGTGGAGCGAGACTTGATCGAGCAAGCGACCATGGTGGCTCTGGAGCAGGCGGGTAAGTACCCCCCAGGCAGGTCTGCCTGGTCGGGAAGAGGGGCAGGGGCGAGAGGGATGCACAATCGGGCTCCACGCGCTGTCGGGCTCCGGTGCCTGTGGGCCCTGCCCGGCCCTAGCCTGGCGCCGGTGGATGTGGGGCGAGGACCACGTGGTGCCCAGATCTCCTGAGTGTTCCCTTTGTCGCTAATACAGCCTGGCCAGGTCAGCCCCCCGACAAAGAGAACCCCAGGCTGCTTTGCCTTACTTCTCTCCTTTCCCATCCAATCCCTGCCCCCCAGTTGGGTGCGGAACAAAAGATAAGAAAGACCCTGTGCTTGGAGAGAAATAAGAGACCCTGTCAATTCCTGTGGACACAGGCAAGTTAGGTGACCTCTTTGAGCCTCAGTGTTCCAGTCTGCAAAGACTTGGAGAAGATGGATGCCGGCCTGGTGAGGCTGAGCTATTAGATGGCACGTGCCCTACGGAGCTGCTCCTCTCCTGCCCTCACCAAGCCCCACTCCCACCCTCACAGGCACCCCAGCCTCCAGGTTAAGGAAACATAAAACTTGACTTTGGTTTCCTCCCTCTCCTTAATGTTTCTCTGACATTCTGATGAGGATGAGATTCAGAGAGCAAACCAAAACTTGTCTTCTTTGGAGCACCTAAGGATAAAATAACTGGTTCCAAACAAATTCTGCAACAGATGTTGGTTCTTCCTGAGAAGCGCGGCCCCTTTCTCACTCATAATCATTTGCATTGTAAATCTTTGCACAGTCACATGTTCAGGGGTTTCTCAGACATGCATGTAGAGGATTCTATGCCCTTCCTCTCAGGCCCCTGTGCATCTCCCATGGGGGCACAAAATCCACACAGGTAAAGAGGGGACGGTGGTTAGTGGGGCCTTACTTATGCGAGGCAACCTGGCGGTCAGGTCTCAGTGCAGGGCTCAGGGGCCTCACCCGTGGCGTGTTTGCTTTGAGAACAGGATCCGCAATCCTGATAACTGTTTTGGATCTGATGTTGTGACCAGGGAAGAATCATTTTCTCGGCTGCTGCACAGCTGCCAAAAGCAACCCAGAGACCGACACCCACACCTGGCTCTGTCTTACCTCCAGGTCTTTGACTGATCGACAAACATAAAACAGCCTCTCTAGATTACCCACAACCTTAAAGCCCTCTCTCTGAAGGCTGGTTATTTTAAAGATGACTCTTTGAGAGTAATTCAGATGAGATATTTTAAACCAAAGAGTCACTATTCATAGAGAAGGGAAAATTGGTATAGGTTAAGAAAGAAAAAATTTCATGAGCTAATTTCTCTTGAAGGGTACGGCAGCCGAGCCCTTGACAAAGTTCAGCCCCAAGTGTTGCCAGTAGCACCGGTAATTGCTGCCTCATTTAAGCTGAGTCCTGGGACTTCCCTGGTGGTCCAGTGGTTAAGAATATGCCTTCCAATGCAGGGTTCCATCCCTGGTGGGGGAGCTAAGATCCCACATGCCACAGGGCAACTAAGCCCACGCACCACAACTACAGAGCCCACGCGCTCTGGAGCCCACGCACCACAGCTAGAGAGAAGCCCAGACGCCACAACAAAAGATCCTGCATGCCTCAACTAAGACCTGATGCAGCCAAATAAATAAATAAATATTAAAAAAAAATAAAAACTAAAGCTCGAGTCCTGGTAAAGGGCATGGAGTCCACTGTGCCAGCCTTTTCCTCCAGCTTTGTCATGCTCAACAAGAGCCCTTGCTCCTTTGGAAGTTCTTTTCTGTTATTTTTTCCCATAGATCACGTATTACTTTTTATCACTTACATTTTACCTTCCAGACCGGCATTTTCAAAGGGTGCTATTTGACTCTAACTATCCAATTTTGGAAAACACCTTTTAAAAACCCAAACTTAAGGAGCTAAGATGCTACATTCGCCCACGGTTCCTTATTTCCGTCATGTGCCAAGAGGATGGAGAAAAGGGACAGCAGGGTGGCCCACCCGGGGCTGCGGACAGCACCCCGTCACCTGCCGTGGGAGGCCTTGGGGAGGCCGACTGGTGCCCCGGCCTTCAGGAATGTGATCCCGGGCAGGGAGGGTCTGAATGTCAGGGTTCCACGAAGACAGGAAGGTGAGGACTGGAAAATCACAGAGGGCAGCATAAACGTTCATTCCCCTCCCCCCGCCACCACCACCGTCCACCAACTTCTCTGCACTCCTCTTTAAGCAGTAGACCCGATCATCCTTCAGGCTCTTTCCGTGCCCAGATCCTGGTGGAGATACTGGCTGAGGCCAGCGAGTCCCGCTCAGCACCCCCCACCCCGGCTGAGTGAGGAGGCCAGGCGCTGGGAGGTGACCCAGGCTGTGCCCCTTGGGCCCTGCTGTCACTCTCTGTGGGGCAGACAGAGCTCCACCGAGGAACAGTGGGAAGAAAGCTGCTCGCTGTGGCCAGGTGTAGTGTGTCCATTCCTCCATCCAGTAATTAGTGCTCGGATCGCTGTGAATCAACCATTGATAATCAATATTATTTACTGTGTTCATGGGAGATGGAAATGCGGATGTCAAAAAAATTTTAGAGAAAAAAATCTACTTGTTCAAGACATAATTCAAGTTGTGTTTGGAAGGAAATGTAAACTCTGTCCCAGGGCCTCAGGGTGGGGGACTTCCCCCTCCCCGGGGGCTGGACGGGAACCCAGGGCTCATGTGGTCCAGAAAATGGGCCAAGGACTTCCCTGGTGGCACAGTGGCTAAGAATCCGTCTGCCAGTGCAGGGGACACGGGTTCGAGCCCTGGTCCGGGAAGATCCCACATGTCGTGGAGCAAGTAAGCCCGTGCACCACAACTACTGAGCCTGCACTCTAGAGCCCGTATGCCACAACTACTGAGCCCGTGCGCCACAACTACTGAAGTCCACGCGCCTAGAGCCTGTGCTCCTCAACAAGAGAAGCCACTGCAATGAGAAGCCCGCGCACAGCAACGAAGAGTAACCCCTGCTCACCACAACTAGAGAAAGCACGCATGCAGCAACGAAGACCCAACACAGCCAAAAATAAAATAAAATAAATAAATTTATTTTAAAAAAAGAAAGAAAATGGGCCAAGAAGATGGCCTGTGTTGCCTATGGTCCAGCTGTCCCTCCCAAGGACCCAGCTCCACTCCCTCGGAGCCTGGCATAGGGCAAGTGTCCAGAATGGTCCCCCAGCTCCTGAAGGCACGTGGGCAGCCCCACCTGTTTGAGGAGTCTGTGTATCAAGTAGTGAAGCTTCACCTCCCACAGAACCCACAGGAGAGGGAGTGCCATTCTCCTCGGGCCTTAAAACCCTGGAGGGCATGACCTACTCCCACCCCATGACAGTCGGGGACAACAGGAGGGCCACATTTTCAGGACATAAAACCACTGACCTGAGAGAGGAAGGAAGATGAGAATGCAAGAAAGCATTTGTTTCTCAACCGGGTTATCCTGCTGCATTCACACGTAAGAAGACGCAGAGATCATGGGTCTCTCAGTTTGGAAAGTAACATCTGGCATCCCTTTGGGACACCCCCACAGTGTGAATGAGATGGTGTGATGCTCCAGTGAGTTCATGGATCCAAAGGCAGAGGCATGTCTGCATACAGCAGTTACTGCACACATGGGACACTGAGGTCTAGATGTCAGAAAGTGTGGGGACACCTCTGAGTTGTGGTGTTGAGTCTGTCTCCACGGGAGGAGAGTTGGGTTGGAGCAAATCCGGCAGAGAAGCCCTAAGATGTGCAGGTTTTCATGTGAATCAGCCCAGCCCCGCCTTATCCCAAGTCAGCTGAGAGGCCCCCTGGAGCCTCACTTCCTTATCTTAAAGTCGGAGGCAGGACAGCTGCCAAGACAGATTCAGCCAAGCCAAGCTTGACCTGCACTCCCACAGACACCCCATCCAGGTGCTGGGTGTCCCATCGCTGCGAACAACGCAGGTGAAATTGCTACCCTCATGGAGATGAAGTTCTAGTGGGGAAGAAAGGTGATAAGGTAGGCCATCCATATGGCGTGAGGCCACGAAATAGGGGCTCTGAGGTGGAGGGAGGGAGCACAAGGCAGGGCTCTTGAGGGCAGGGAGGAATGAGCCATGGGACACCATCAAAACCGTGGCACATTTAAGTAAGGCAGGACACGGGAGCGGATGGAGTAAGGGCTGGAGGGGTTGGAAAGGAAGGTGAGAGAATGGTAGCAGGGGCCAGGGAGCATTCCTGAGCCTTGGGATTCACAGTAGGGAGGCTGTGCAGCCCCGGCAGGGCTTTGAGAAGGGGTGGTGACATGTTTGGATTCACACTGACACGTCCTGTCTGCCGTGTTGAGAGTGGACTCCGCAGAGGAAAAAGGAGCAGGAACAGCGAGGCGGGCAGCTGCTGCGTTAGCCCAGCGCCATGGGGGCAGCAGTGGAGGTGATAAGGAGCAGCTAGATGTGAAGGCAGGATCTGTTTTGAGGAAAGACCTGCAGGTCTCGCTGATGGATTGGATGGGGCAATGGTAGAAAGAGAGGAGTCGAGCGTGACCCTGAGAATGTTGCCTTTAGCACATGGGTAGATGGTGGTGCCGTGCAGAGATGCAGACCCCTGGAGGAGGGGTTGGAGAAGCAAATTCTGAGATCCTGGTGAGACTTGGAAAATTGCTGTCCAGTTGAACATGTGGGTGTGGAGCTCAGGAACAGTCTGGGCTAAGGATGCAAATATGGGAGTTAGTGTGGGATGAAATCTGCAGGAGGGATGCACCCATCGTAGGGGCCTCCCACAGCACCCCTGTCACAGCCCTGTGCACTGTTGGGTACCAGGTGGATGAGGGAGTCTGGAGCATGGGCAGAAACATAAGGGAGACAGACCAGGAGCAAATCATCACAGTCCCATTGGAGGAAATCTCAGAAGCACGTGCACAGCACAGTGATGCCCAGAGAAGGGAAGTCAGTGGCCCTGGGTGTGTGGGGTGGCTGCAGAAGGGCAGGGATATTAAAGGGAATCACAGGGTCATGTTTAGGGCAAAGATGTGCTCGTCTTTCTGCTAGAGAATTGTCCCATTGTTTTCTTTCATCTAAGTGTCTTCGTGGGTGACAAGCAAAATGACATCTTTTCTTTTTTAGCATCTTCATTGGAGTATAATTGCTTTACAAAGGTGCGTTAGTTTCTGCTGTACAACAAAGTGAATCAGCTATACGTTTACATATATCCCCATATCCCCTCCCTCTTTCGTCTCCCTCCCACCCTCCTTATCCCACCCTTCTAGGTGGTCACAAACCACCGAGCTGATCTCCCTGTGCTATGCAGCTGCTTCCCACTAGCTATTGGTTTTATATTAGGTAGTGTATATATGTCCATGCCACTCTCTCACTTCGTCCCAGCTTACCCTTCCCCCTCCCCGTGTCCTCAAGTCCATTCTCTATGTCTGTGTCTTTATTCCTGTCCTGCCCCTAGGTTCTTCAGAACCTTCTTCTTTTTTTTTTTTAGATTCCATATATATGTGTTAGCATACGGTATTTGTTTTTCTCTTTCTGACTTCCTTCACTCTGTATGACAGACTCTAGGTCCATCCACCTTAACTACAAATAACTCAGTTTCGTTTCTTTTTATGGCTGAGTAATATTCCATTGTATAAATGTGCCACATCTTCTTTATCCATTCCTCTGTCGATGGACACTTAGGTTGCTTCCATGTCCTGGCTATTATAAATAGTGCTGCAATGAACATTGTGATACATATGACATCTTATTTTAAACTGTGCAGCAACCACCCAAATTAAGTGGTCCTGTTATCATGTTACTTGGAAAAGGCTGAATAAGTGATTAATGGCCCCTCACCACTACGTAATACCACAGCCTTCCCTTAGTGATGTTCATCTGATTTTCGTTTCTGGAGGAGCTCAAGATTTCTTTTTTGTTTTTTAACATTCACAGTATTCATTCCCATGGGGTTTTTTTTTTCTGTTCTTAAATGAAGTCATTGTGTGGGGAGATGTGAATTACCACCCTGTCCAAGCTTGGAATAGGAACTTTGAACCGTATTCTCAATGCCACTGCTCCTGCAAAAAATCTTTATCTTGGGCATCCCATTCTGGATCCAGCTGGAGATGTTAGAATAGCACTGGGCCATTTTTGGTTCTCCAGAGGCTGGAAGGTGCTGGCATTTACCATAGCTGGGTGATCTTCCACGGTAGCCACAGCTGACCAACAGCCCCAGGAATGCTCTCAACTTGGTAAGAGTCTTAACTTCCAGGACCAAACTTAAATCAAACCAGTAAAATCTTGCCTTCCATCCCCTAGCCACATAACTAAGTCTTGTTGTGATTCAGTCATGTGAAAAGTGTGAGTGAATATGTGGGCTGAATTGATACTTAGAAAATGATAAGTTTCCCATAAGAAATGTGAATGAAAGGTAACATGTCTAGGGAAGATGCCTTGTTGAAGATGGCATTAATTCTCAGATCACAAAAGGTTAATTCTAGGTGTAGGAGATTCCTTCTAGATGAAGGACAACTTCTAGTGTGCAAGATTACTTTGAGATGAAAGATGCGGTGCTGGTGAATTCACACCACCATGCTTCCCCTCCTGTGTCCAGAGTCCTGGGCAAGGTGGGGAAGCAGCCCCCCTGAAGGAGGGGGCTTAGGGTCTGATGGGAGCAGATTCTGTCTGTTTAAGCCTGGCTTCATGGGGTGCCCTATTTGACATATATGAGCAGTTAATTAGTGCTTAAGTTTTTGAAGATAATGAAGTGTCATCTGACACACATGCTGATTTCCAAGGCATCCTCTCCCTGACCTGGGAACACATTGGTGACCAACCCTGGGACATATTTTCTAGAAGGTGAGCGTGGTGGTAAAGAGGAGGGGGCTTAGAATGAGAATTTGGGCAAGAACACTGTCTGAATTGTATCAAAGGGGCACCTTTTCAGGTGGCATTCCCACCCCGAAATGTACGTGCTTTCCCTGATTTCTCAGAAGCCCCAGGGAGAGCCTTGAATAATTGCGGAGAGACAGCGCTAGTTACATTACGATCTCAGATGGTGAGGTGAACGGGAAAGAAAAGAAGAAATCTGTGTTCTAGAGGATGAGAGTGGGATCAGATAAAGCGGCTTCTGTAAGTTACGGGAGTGTGTTCCCTTCCCTCTGGGCAGGACAGCCCCACACCTGGCCTCGTGTAATGACACTGTGTCTCCCTCAAGCTCAGGTCACACTTTCTCTCTGTCCTCCCATCAGCACACGGGAGGCCTGGGGCCCCCAGACCCCATCTGCTAGTGTGTATCAGCCACCCTGAGCCCAAGCCCGGCACAGAGATGCAGTTCTGCCAGAGGTGGACACACCTGCAGAGAGCCCATGGAGTACATGATGCAGTACAGACATACAGACATACCTGGAGGCAAAGATTAAGCGTGCTTGGGGACACCACTGAAAAGAAGTGCTCGTTCAAATCCCTGGAAGTGACTGGGGATGAGGTGGCCGGCAGTCCTTGCACCAAGGTCCCACATCTCCAGGACTGAGGGGCAGTGACAGAAAGTTGATGCTGCTAAGCATGCCCGGCATGTCGCTGGTGTGGGTCCCTAGAGGGAGGGTGCAAGTCTGGAGGGAGGAGAGATGGCTCAGAAGTGACAGGGGGAGCAGGGGCGCTCCTGGTCCCTGAGGGGTATGAGAGGTGCATCCATGTTGTTAAGTGTAATTATAGTTTATTTTTTCTCATAATTAGTGTTGCAATGTACAGGCAGACCTCTGATTTTTCGGGTCTGGTTCCAGACCACCGCAGTAAAGCGAATAATGCAACAAAGAAAGTCTCACGAATTTTTTGGTTTTCCAGTGCATATAACAGTTATGTTTATACTATATCCTGCAACAGCACACCTAATAAACCAATGTACATACCTTAATTTAAAAATACTTTATTGCTAAAGAAATGCTAACCATCATCTGAGTCTTCGTGAGTCATAGTAGTAATCCCAGAGATCACTGATCACAGATCACTGTAATAATATAATAATAATGAAAATTTTGATATATTGTGAGAATTACCAAAATGGGACCCAGAGACACAGTTAGAGAAAATGCTGCTGGAAAATGATGCTGATAGACTTGCTTGACACAGTGTTGCCACAAACCTTCAGTTTGTAAAAAGCGCACTAAAGCCAAGCGCAATAAAACAAGATGTGCCTATGTGCACATACTACAAATTATTTATCCATCATATTATGATGGACATTTGGTGTCATGGTCAATGTGGGCTGCCATAATAAAACACCACAGACTGGGTGGCTTAAACAACAGAAATGTATTTTCTATCAGTCCTGGAGGCTGAAGTCCCAGATCAAGGTGCCAACTGATCCTGTTCCTGGTGAAGGCTTTCCTCCCGGCTTGTATACAAGCACCTTTTTGTCTTCATGTGGTCTTTCCTGTGAAAGACCTTTGGGGGAGAAAGGAAGGCAGAATGAGCTCTCTGGTGTCTCTTACAAGGACATTGATCCTGTTCAGATCAGGGCCCCACGCTTCTGACCTCATTTAACATTAATTACTCCCTTAGAGGCCCCATCTCCAAATATAGCCACACCAGGGTTAGGGCTTCAACATACGAATATGGGGAGACACATTCAGTCCATAACAGTTGGGTTGTTTCCAATTCTTGATTATTGTAAAGAGTGCCATTATGGAATTCTTGTACATGTTTTCAATGAACACATGAATATGTTTCTGAAGATACATGTCTAGGAGTGGTATTGTTACAGAGTCCAAGCTCGTACTGCTCTCAGCACAATAGCCAATAAATTGAAAGACGAATTGTTGGGGCAAGGGATAACAACTTTATTTGGAAAGCCAGCTAACCAAGAAGATGGTGGACTTGTGTCCCCAAAATCATCTTGCCTGAGTTAGAATTCAGGCTTCTTCTATACTAAAAGGGGAGGGAGTAAAGTCAAACACTTCCTGTTTCCCATCAGCCTCCCGGGAGGGGAGGTGTTAATTTCTTCCTCCCTGTAGTCATTCACAGGTGGGCCTGGTCAGGATGTTTCCTGTGAGCTAAACAAAGGTATTTTAGCTTAACGCTCATTACCTGGGAGGCAGGGTTCACAGAGATGGGCCATTATGTATAATTTAAGCTTAGAGGAAACATCCCTTTAGTGATTAACTTGGAATAGAATACAAAGTTTCTTCCCTATTACAGTATTGCTGGATTATAGGATTTACATATATTCAGCTTTATAACAGTTTTTCAAATAGTTTTCTGAAGTGTGGGTGTACCAATTCACTCTTCCACTATTGAGGGTTCTGGATAGTCCGTATTTTTTGTCTTTCCATTTTAGTCACTGTGTTGGAAGTGTGGTAGTCCCATAGTGGCTTTAAGTTTTATTTTCTGATGGCTGATAAAGTTGAGTACCTTTTCATGTTACTGGCCATTTGGATATCCTCTTTTGTTGGGTGCCTTTTCAGGATTTTGCCCATTTTTACCTTTGTCTTTTTGATTGATTTGTGGGAATTCCTTATACATTCTGAATATGAGTCCTTTATCAGATGTGTATCACAAATACCTCCACCCACTCTATGGGCTGCCCTTTTACTCTCTAACTGATACACTTTAATGAACAGATGATCTTAATACTAAAGTAGTTAAATTTACCTTTTTTTTCTTTACTTTGAGAACTTCTATTTTGGTTTAAGAAATCTTTGCCTACACCAGGTTTCTGAAGATAAAAACTCCTGCCTTTCACATTTAAATCTACAACCCACCTAAAAATAACTTTTATATATGGTGTGACATGTGGTGTAAGTCCATTTTCCCACATGTTTACATACCTGCCCTGGTACCATTGTTGAAACCATTCTTTCTCTATTATGCTGCAAGGTAAACTTTGACATAAAGCAGGTGATTGTATATGTGTGGTCTGACTCAGGCTTTATTTTGTTCCATTGGTGTTTCTGTCCTTGGAACAAAATGACCACAGTTTAAGTCTTACCATGTAGTGTAAGTCCTCCAGCTTTGTTTTTCTTCTTATGATTTGTCTTTGCTATTCACAGCCTTTGCATTTCTATATAAATTAATGTATATGAACTCTATATAGAATAATTATATATTTAATATGGAACCTATATAAGTTAATTACATATAAATTAATCTATAGATCAATTGAGAGAAAACTGATATCTCTGCAATATTAAATCTCCTAGTCATGGTCATGGTATGTTCCTTAATTCTCTCACAAATATTTTTTAGTTTTCAAAGTAAAGGATTTGAATGTTATTCATTATATTATCTCTATGCATTTAATGTATTTTTTATTATAAAAAACATCTTTCAAATGCCAGCAACAGCTGAGATATAGAAATACAATTTCTTCTTATTTATTGATCTTGTATTCTGGAACCTTTCTAAATTTACTTATAAATTCTAGTAATTTGTAGAATCTTTTGGACTTTCTAGCTTCATGACCTATAAACTGCAAAGAATGATAGTTTTACTTTTTCCTTTCCAGTTGGTGGGGGGTGGTTCTTTTTGTCTTGTTGCATTGGGTAGACCCTCCAGGAAATTTTTGAATTGGAGAGTTAATAGCAGATATCCTTGTCTAGTTTCCAGTCTCAGAGTGAAATTTGTACTATTTCACCATTAAATATGATGTTAGCTGTAGCATTTTTGTAGATACTACATATCAGATTAAGGCAGTTACCTTCCATTCCTAGTTTACTATGTTTTTATCATTCATAAATGATGTTGAAAGTTATCAAATGCTTTTTCGTCATCTGTTGAAGTGATCATATGATTTTCCTCCTTTTTCTCAGTACACTGGTGGATTATATTGGTGATTTTCAAATGTTTACCCACTTGTACATTCCTAGAGTAAACCTCATTTAGTTATGATATCAGGCCTTTTGTGTATCATTAAATTTGATTTGCTAGTGTTTTGATTAGGATTTTGACACCGATGTTCACGAGAAATATTGATCTTTCATCTCCTGTAATGTTCTCATTAGGTTTTTAATTTTTTTTTGCATTTCAGATAAACAACTAATACTTTATTCTAGTATAAGTATTCCTTTTTTAAAAAATCTTTATTAGAGTATAATTGCTTTACAATGGTGTGTTAGTTTCTGCTTTATAACAAAGTGAATCAGTTGTACATATACATATGTCCCCATATCTCTTTCCTCTTGCATCTCCCTCCCTCCCACCCACCCTACCCCACCCCTCTAGGTGGTCACAAACCACCGAGCTGATCTCCCTCTGCTATGTGGCTGTTTCCCACTAACTATCTGTTTTACATTTGGTAGTGTATATATGTCCATGCCACTCTCTCACTTTGTCCCAGCTTACCCTTCCCCCTCCCCGTATCCTCAAGTCCATTCTCTAGTAAGTCTACATCTTTATTCCCTTCTTGCCCCTAGGTTCTTCTGACCATTTTTCTTTCTTTTTCTTTTTTAGATTCCATATATATGTGTTAGCATAGGATATTTGTTTTTCACTTTCTGACTTACTTCACTCTGAATGACAGACTCCAGGTCCATCCACCTCACTACAAATAAATCAATTTCATTTCTTTTTATGACTGAGTAATATTCCATTCTATATATGTGCCACATCTTCTTTATCCATTCATCTGTCAATAGACACTTAGGTTGCTTCCATGTCCTGACTATTGTAAATAGTGCTACAGTGAACATTGTGGTACATGACTCTTTTTGAATTATGGTTTTCTGAGGGTATATGCCCAGTACTGGGATTGCTGGGGCGTATGGTACTTCTATTTTTAGTTTTTTCAGGAACCTCCATACTGTTCTCCATAGTGGCTGTATCAATTTACATTCCCCCCAACAGTGCAAGAGGGTTCCCTTTTCTCCACACCCATTCCAGCGTTTACTGTATGTAGATTTTTTGATGATGGCCATTCTGACTGGTGTGAGATGATATCTCTTTGCAGTTTTGATTTGCATTTCTCTAATGATTAGTAATGTTGAGTATCCTTTCATGTGTTTCTTGGCAATCTGTATATCTTCTTTGAAGAAATGTCTATTTAGGTGTTCTGCCCATTATTGGATTGGGTTGTTTATGTTTTTTGATATTGAGCTGCATGAGCTGCTTGTAAATTTTAGAGATTAATCCTTTGTCAGTTGCTTCGTTTACAAATATTTTCTCCTATTCTGAGAGTTCTCTTTTCGTCTTGTTTATACTTTCTTTTGCTGTGCAAAAGCTTTTAAGTTTCGTTAGATCCCATTTGTTTATTTTTCTTTGCATTTATATTTCTCAAGGAGGTGGGTCAAAAAAGATCTTGCTGTGATTTATGTCATAGAGTGTTCTGCCTATATTTTCCTCTGAAAGTTTTATAGTGTCTGGCATTACATTTAGGTCTTTAATCCATTTTGAGTTTATTTTTGTCTATGGTGTTAGGGAGTGTTCTAATTTCATTCTTTTACTTGCAGCTGTCCAGTTTTCCCAGCACCACTTATTGAAGAGGCTGTCTTTTCTCCATTGTATATTCTTGCCTCCTTTATCAAAAACAAGGTGACTATATGTGCGTGGATTTATCTCTGGGTTTTCTATCCTGTTCCATTGATCTATATGTCTGTTTTTGTGCCAGTACAAAGCTGTCTTGATTACAGTAGCTTTGTAGTATAGTCTGAAGTCAGGGAGCCTGATTCCTCCAGCTCCGTTTTTCTTTCTCAATATTGCTTTGGCTATTTGGTGTCTTTTATGGTTCCACACAAATTGTGAAACTTTTTGTTCTAGTTCTGTGAAAAATGCCATTGGTAGTTCGATAGGGATTGCATTGAATCTGTAGATTGCTTTGGATAGTATAGTCATTTTCACAATGTTGAATCTTCCAATCCAAAGCATGGTGTATCTCTCTATCTGTTTGTATCATCTTTAATTTCTTTCATAAGCGTCTTATAGTTTTCTCCATACAGGTCTTTTGTCTCCTTAGGTAGGTTTATTCCTAGGTATTTTATTCATTTTGTTGCAGTGCTAAATGGGAGTGTTTCCTTAATTTCTCTTTCAGAGTTTTCATCATTAGTGTATAGGAATGCAAGGGATTTCTGTGCATTAATTTTGTATCCTGCTACTTTACCAAATTAATCAATTATTTCCAGTAGTTTTCTGGTAGCATCCTTAGGATTCTCTATGTATAGTAAGTATCATGTCATCTGCAAACAGTGACAGGTTTACTTCTTCTTTTCCACTTTGGATTCCTTTTATTTCTTTTTATTCTCTGATGGCTGTGGCTAAAACTTCCAAAACTTTGTTGAATAATAGTGGGCAACCTTGTCTTGTTCCTGATCTTAGAGGAAATGTTTTCTGTTTTGAGAACGATGTTAGCTGTGGGTTTGTCATATATGGCCTTTATTATGTTGAGGTAAGTTCTCTCTATGCCTATTTTCGGGAGGATTTTTATCATAAATCGGTGTTGAATTTTGTCAAAAGTTTTTTCTGCATCTATTGAGATGATCATATGTTTTTATTCTTCAGTTTGTAATATGGTGTATCACATTGACTGATTTGCATATATTGAAGAATCCTTGCATTCCTGGGTTAAACCCCACTTGATCATGGTGTATGATCCTTTTAATGTGCTGTTGGATTCTGTTTGCTAGTATTTTGTTGAGAATATTTGCATCTATGGTCATCAGTGATAATGGCCTGTAGTTTTCTTTCTTTGTGACATCTTTATCTGGTTTTGGTATCAGGGTTATGGTGGCCTCGTAGAATGAGTTTGGGAATGTTCCTCCCCCTGCTATATTTTGGAAGAGTTTGAGAAGGATTGGTGTTAGCTCTTCTCTAAATGTTTGATAGAATTTGCCTGGGAAGCCATCTGGTCCTGGGCTTTTGTTTGTTGGAAGATTTTTAATCACAGTCTCAATTTCAGTGCTTGTGATTGGTCTGTTTATATTTTCTATTTCTTCCTGGTTCTGTCTCAGAAGGTTGTGCTTTCCTAAGAATTTGTCCATTTCTTCCAGGTTGTCCATTTTATTGGCAGAGAGTTGCTTGTAGTAATCTCTCGTGATCCTTTGTATTTTTGCAGTGTCAATTGCAACTTCTTTTTCATTTCTAATTCTATTGATTTGAGTGTTCTCCCTTTTTTTCTTGATGAGTCTGGCTAATGGTTTATCAATTTTGTTTATCTTCTCAAAGAACCAGCTTTTAGTTTTATTGATCTTTGCTATTGTTTCCTTCATTTCTTTTTCATTTATTTCTGATCTGATCATTATGATTTCTTTCCTTTTGCTACCTTTAGGGGTTTTTTTGTTCTTCTTTCTCTAATT
This sequence comes from Mesoplodon bidens, assembly GCF_964165515.1. NCBI lineage: Eukaryota > Metazoa > Chordata > Mammalia > Artiodactyla > Ziphiidae > Mesoplodon > Mesoplodon bidens. The sequence continues at coordinate 67,215,906 of NC_138178.1, read as the reverse complement.
GCTTTAGGTGTAAGGTTAAGTTGTTTATTTGAGATGTTTCTTGTTTCTTGATGTATAATTGTATTGCTATAAACTTCCCTCTTAGAACTGCATTTGCTGCATCCCATAGGTTTTGGGTCGTCGTGTTTTCATTGTCATTTGTTTCTAGGTATTTTTTAATTTCCTCTTTGATTTCTTCAGTGATCACTTCGTTATTCAGTAGTGTATTGTGTAGCCTCCATGTGTTTGTATTTTTTACAGATCTTTTCTTGTAATTGATATCTAGTCTTATAGCGTTGTGGTCAGAAAAGATACTTGATATGATTTCAATTTTCTTAAATTTACTGAGGCTTGGTTTGTGACCCAAGATATGATCTATCCTGGAGAATGTTCCATGAGCAGTTGAGAAGAAAATGTATTCTGTTGTTTTTGTATGGAATTCCTATAAATATCAATTAAATTCATCTTGTTTAATGTATCATTGAAAGCTTGTGTTTCCTTATTTATTTTCATTTTGGATGATCTGTCCATTGGTGAAAATGGGGTGTTAAAGTCCCCTACTATGATTGTGTTACTGTCGATTTCCCCTTTTATTGCTGTTAGCATTTGCCTTATGTATTGAGGTGCTCCTGTGCTGGGTGCATAAATATTTACAATTGTTATGTCTTCTTCTTGGATTGATCCCTTGGTCATTATGTAGTGTCGTTCTTTGTCTCTTGTAATAGTCTTTATTTTAAAGTCCATTTTGTATGATATGAGAATTGCTACTCCAGCTTTCTTTTGATTTCCATTTGAATGAAATATCTTTTTCCATCCCCTCACTTTCAGTCTGTATATGTCCCTAGGTCTGAAATGGGTCTCTCGTAGACAGCATATATATGGGTCTTGTTTTTGTATCCATTCGGCCACTCTATGACTTTCGGTTGGAGCATTTAATCCATTTACATTTAAGGTAGTTATTGATATGTATGTTCCTATTACCATTTTCTTAATTGCTTTGGGTTTGTTATTGTAGGTCTTTTCCTTCTCTTGTATTTCCTGCCTAGAGAAGTTCCTTTAGCATTTGTTGTAAAGCTGGTTTGGTGGTGCTGAATTCTCTTAGCTTTTGCTTGTCTGTAAAGCTTTTGATTTCTCCATCGAATCTGAATGAGATCCTTCCTTGGTAGAGTGATCTTGGTTTTAGGTTTTTCCCTTTCATCACTTTAAATATGTCCTGCCACTCCCTTCTGACTTGTGGAGTTTCTGCTGAAAGATCAGCTGTTAACCTTATGGGCATTCCCTTGTGTGTTATTTGTTGTTTTTCCCTTGCTGCTTTTAATATGTTTTCTTTGTATTTAATTTTTGATAGTTTGATTAATATGTGTCTTGGCGTGTTTCTCCTTGGATTTATCCTGTATGGGACTCTCTGCGCTTTCTGGACTTGATTGACTGTTTCCTTTCCCATATTAGGGAAGTTTTCAACTATAACCGCTTCAAATATTTTCTCATCCCTTTCTTTTCCTGTTCATCTTCTGGGACCCCTATAATTCGAATGTTGGTGCGTTTTATGTTGTCCCATTGGTCTCTGAGACTGTCCTCAATTCTTTTCATTCTTTTTTCTTTCTTCTGTTCTGTGGTAGTTTTTTCCACTATTTTATCTTCCAGGTCACTTATCTGTTCTTCTGCCTCAGTTATTCTGCTATTGGTTCCTTCTAGAGTTTTTTGTTTGTTTGTTTGTTTGTTTGTTTGTTTGCGGTACACGGGCCTCTCACTGTTGTGGCCTCTCCTGTTGCGGAGCACAGGCTCTGGACGTGCAGGCTCAGTGGCCATGGCTCACGGGCCCAGCCCCTCTGCGACATGTGGGATCCTCCCGGACCAGGGCATGAACCCATGTTCCCTGCATCGGCAGGTGGACTCTCAACCACTGCACCACCAGGGAAGCCCTCCTTCTAGAGTATTTTTAATTTCATTTATTGTGTTGTTCATCATTGTTTGTTTGGTCTTTAGTTCTTCTAGGTCCTTGTTAAATGTTTCTTGTATTTTCTCCATTCTATTTCCAAGAATTTGGGTCATCTTTACTATCATTACTCTGAATTCTTTTTCAGGTAGACTGCCTATTTCCTCTTCATTTGTTTGGTCTGGTGGGTTTTTGCCTTTCTCCTTCATCCGCTGTGTGTTTCTCTGTCTTCTCATTTTACTTAACTTACTTTGTTTGGGATCTCCTTTTCACAGGCTGCAAGTTCATAGTTCCCGTTGTTTTTGGTGTCTCCCCCCAGTGGCTAAGGTCTGTTCAGTGCGTTGTGTAGGCTTCCTTGTGGAGGGGACTGGTGCCTGTGTTCTGGTGGATGAGGCTGGATCTTGTCTTTCTGGTGGGCACGTCCACGTCTGGTGGTGTATTTTGGGGTGTCTGTGACCTTATTATGATTTTAGGCATCCTCTCTGCTATTGGGAGAGGTTGTGTTCCTGTCTTGATAGTTGTTTGGCATAGTGTGTCTAGCACTGTAGCTTGCTGGTTGTTGAGTGGAGCTGGGTCTTAGCGTTGAGATGGAGATCTCTGGGAGAGCTTTAGCCATTTGATATTACGTGGAGCCAGGAAGTCTCTGTTGGACCAGTGTCCTGAACTTGGCTCTCCCACCTCAGAGGCATAGGCCTGACACCTGGCTGGAGCACCAAGACCCTGTTAGCCACATGGCTCAGAATAAAAGGAAGAAGAAAAGAAAAGAAAAGAAAGTTATTAAAATAAAAAATATAAAAAATTATTAAAAATATAATAATTAAAAAGTAATTTAAAAAAAGAAAGAAAGAAGAGAGCAACCAAACCAAAGAACAAATCCACCAATGATAACAAGTGCTAAAAACTATACTAAAAACAAAACAAAAACTCAGACAGAGAGAACCCTAGGAAAAATGGTAAAAGCATAGCTATATAGACAGACTCACACAAAGAAGCATACACATACACACTCAGAAAAAGAGAAAAAGGAAATATATATATATATATAAAAGGAAGAGAGCAACCAAATCAATAAACAAATCTACCAATGATAATAAACTCTAAATAGTAAGCTAAGATAAACATAAAACCAGAAACAAATTATTTGCAGAAAGCAAACCCCAAGTCTACAGTTGCTCCCAAAGTCCACCGCCTCAATCTTGGGATGATTCGTTGTCTATTCAGGTATTCCACAGATGCAGGTACATCAAGTTGATTGTGGAGGTTTAATCTTCTGCTCCTGTGGGTTCTTCCTCTTTGTTAACACAGCTCCCAGGGTTCAGCTTTGGATTTAGCCCTGCCTCTGCATGTAGGTCACCTGAGGGCGTCTGTTCTCTGCTCAGAAAGGACAGGGTTAAAGTAGCAGCTGATTAGGGGGCTCTGGCTCACTCAGGCCGGGTTGGGGAGGGAGGGGTATGGAATGTGGGGCAAGCATGCGGCGGCAGAGACCTGCATGACGTTGCACCAGCCTGAGGCGTGCCATGTGTTCTCCTGGAGAAGTTGTCCCTAGATCACGGGATCCTGGCAGTGGTGGGCTGCACAGGCTACTGGGAGGGAAGGTGTGGATAGTGACCTGTGCTTGCACACAGGCTTCTTGGTGGCTGCAGCAGCAGCCTTAGTGTCTCATGCCCATCCTGATGTCCACGCTGATAGCCACGGCTCATGCCTGTCTCTGGAGCTTATTTAGGCAGTTCTCTGAATCCCCTCTCCTCACGCACCCCAAAACAATGGACTCTTGCCTCTTAGTCAGTTCCAGACTTTTTCCTGGACTCCCTCCCGGCTACCTGTGGCACACTAGCCCCCTTCAGGCTATGTTCAAGCAGCCAACCCCAGTCCTCTCCCTGGGATCTGAACTCCGAAGCCCAAGCCTCAGCTCCTAGCTCCCACCCATCCCGGCCAGCGGGTGAGCAGACAAGCCTCTCGGGCTGGTGAGTGCTGGTCAGCACCAATCCTCTGTGTGGGAATCTCTCTGCTTTAGCCTCTGCACCCCTGTTGCTGCGCTCTTCTCCATGGCTACGAAGCTTCCCCCCCACCCACCCCACGTCTCCCCCAGTGAAGGGGCTTCCTATTGAGTGGAAACTTTTTCTCCTTCACAGCTCCCTCCCAGAGGTGCAGGTCCCATCCCTATTCTTTTATCTCTGTTTTTTCTTTTTTCTTTTGCCCTACCCAGGTACTTGGGGAGTTTCTTGCCTTTTGGGAAGTCTGAGGTCTTCTGCCAGTGTTCAGTAGGTGTTCCGTAGGAGTTGTTCCACATGTAGATGTATTTCTGATGTAGTTGTGGGGAGGAAGGTGATCTCCACGTCTTAGTCCTCCACCATCTTGAAGGTCTCTCTCTACATTTTTAATGTTTCTTTTCTAACTTCCTGAGATGAATGCTTAATTCATTAATTCTTAGCCCCTCTTCTTTTCTCTTATAAGCATTGAAAGTTATTAATTCTCTCTGATTATTTTAGCTACATCCCACAAGTTTTGAAATGTAGTGTTTTCACTATTATACAGCCCCCAAAATTTTTCTAATTTTCACTTTGATTTATTCTTTGACCCATGAATTATTGGAACTGTTTCTCAATTTCTAAATATATGGAAAATCTTTGAAATATTCCTAGTTACTGTTGTTATTGACTTCTAGCTTAATTGCTCTGTGGTCAGAGCACATGGTCTATATGTGTACATACTTTTGATTTATAGCCCAAAATATGGTTCATTTTTTAATTTTCCATGTGTGCTTGAAAAGAATATAGTCTTCTGTTATGACTGCATTGTTTTGCATATGTCCATTTTGTCATTAACTGTATTTTTCAAATTTATATATCTATTTTTTATACTTGTTCTTTTAATTACTGAGAGAGATGCCTTAAAATCTCCCATTATGATTGTACACTTGTCTGTATCTTCTTTTATTTTTATAGATATTTAATCATATCTAAATCTGAAGATATGTTATTAGATACAGCAACTAAAGTTACATATTTATGAATTGAGTTGCTTAACATTGTGAAGTGACTATTTAACTCTAGTCATGCTTTTTGCCTTTGATATTAATACAGTTATCCTAGCTTTCTTTATGTTAAAATTTGCACCATTTGTCATACTTTAACCTTTAGCACTTTGGATGCCTATGTTTTACATGTGTCTTTTGTAAACAGCCTGTGGTTGCTTTATTCTTAAAATCAGTTTGACAACTTTTATCTTTTAGTGAATGCAGTAATTTTTAGTGTAACCACTATTTATCCCTGTTCTATGTGGGTTTTTTTCTCCCTTTACAAGCCTTCTTTTAAATCTTCTGATTATTTTTTAATCATTTTATTCTTTTCCTCTACTAGTTTTGAAGGTATACACTCTCTATCTGTTATTGAGAGGTTGCCTTAAAAAATCTAATATGCATATGAATCACATCTCAGATTAATCAACATCTTAACCTATGCCCAGATAATACCAAGAGCTTACACTGGATTCATTTTATTCACCACCCCTCCTGATTTATAAGTTAGTGTCATTTATCAGTACTTTAGTTCTGTGTTTTTAATCTCATCAGACATTATTATTATTGTTTTATGCAGTCAGTGTTCACTTAGAGTTACCCATATATTTACCATTTCTGTTTCTCTTCATTTCTTCTTACATATTAGATCCTCCTTCTATTTGAAGTTCATCCTTTAGAATTTTCTTGGATGAGTGTCTGCTGTGTAACTCTCTCAGTTTTTATTAGTTTTAAAATGTGTTTGTTTTACCCCCCTTTTTGAAAAACATTTTTCTTAGAAATAGTATCCTAGGTTACCAGTTATTTTCATTCAGCACATTGAAGACATTATTCTATTGACTTCTGTTTTCCATTGTTTCTTTTGAGACATTAGCTGTCAGTCTGCCACTCCTTTGAGAATAATCTTTTTTAACTCTGCTCTAAGATCTTTTCTTTGTCTTTAATATTCTGCAGTTTCACAAGGATTTGATAAGGAACATATTAGTTTTGTTTGTCTTACTTGAACTGTCTTAGCCTTATTAAATCTGTGAATTTATTTCTATATATTTCTTCTGGAAAATCCTCAGTCAAAATCTCTTCACTATTGCCTTGGCCTCATTTTTTTCCAAATTTCAGTTAGACAGTGTTAGAACTTTTTGGTCTGTTCTTCTTGTCTCATAACCTCTTTTATGTATTCTCTCTCTCTCTCTTTTTTCCCCTCTTAGTTGCATTCTGGATAATGTCTTCTGACTTATCTTCAAGTATATTAATTTTTTTCTTCAGTGATGTCTAATCTGTTATTAAACTGATTCTGAGTTTTTTATCTTAATTGTCATCTTCCATTTTTAACTTCTATTTTTGTTTTCCAAACCTACCTCCTATTCTTTGGTCATGTTCTGTTTCATTCTTTTATGTCTTTAACATTTTAAATATACTTGTTTATAGTCTCTAGCTGACAATTCTTAACCTCAAGTTCATAGATATCTATGAATAGCTGATTTTGTGTCTGTGGCTCTTACAAAGCTTGTTTCCTGTTAGGTTTGTAATTTGGGGTTGTGAGCAGGGCATTTATCTGTGGGAATCTTGTATGGTCTGTGTTGAGAGTGTACTCAGTGACGTTGAGCGATATATTTGTTTGACCGTTTTTGCCAGACTCCCAAGGGAAATTACCGTCCTATAACCAACTTTTATGGTAATTTCTTGGCTTAGGGGTTCCAAGCCACAAATCAATTTTAGCTCAAATCAGAGCCAAGTTAATAGTTACAACATTTCTGGAAGAAGCTGTTTTTGGCTTTCTTTTTTTTTCTCCTGTGCTAATCCCAGTCTAGAAGAGACAAATGTACTTCTTAGCTTCCTTTGCCAGTAGGAAAATTACTTCTAATCCTTGGACTCAAGGAATAGTTTTTGAGGGTCCTAACTTTATGTTTGGGAAAGTAGGGAAGGGGTCCTCAATCCCAGTTCCCCACATCACAGGCCTCAAGGCCTTTTTTCTGGTTCTTGTGTAGTGATTAAATGGGCAAAATGTCTCCACCCACAGGTAGTTGCAGGTTAAGAGCATATTTCTAATTTCCATTCCATATTTATTTTTTGGTCATTAGGGATTTACCACACTTTACTTCAATCTTAGATATATGTTTCAAAGGACTGTTGACACAGAGGACTTTTATTTTCTCTGATCCTTTTTTCTCTTTAAACCTATGTCCTCCCCCTTGCCTCAGAGATGGGGGCTTCTCTCTTCTAACATTGGATGACAAAGCCTTCCTCTCCCACTTTCTTTGCTGTTCTACACACATGCACACAGTTTAAAATAATTTAGTATTTTAAATTACTTTTTGTTAAGCCTTACAGAGAAATTGAGAATAATTAAATAGAGAATAACAAAAGTAAAAATCATGGGAGTTTATAGGGATGTAAGAAATAGTTCAGAGTGTTTAGAGTCATTTTCTTTGGTCCCTTGGACTTGGTACCTATAAGGCTAGCTGAGCTCCTATTCCTCCCTTATATTCCTAACAGAATTCCTTTCCCCTTACACCTACTTTAAAGACTTTTTCTTTAAAGTCTCTTTCTCCAAATACCACAACCTAAACAATGAAGGTAGGCAAAAAAATTGTCATGCTATTTGCAGACACCTACTTGATTCAAGAGTGTAATTTGCATTTCCAGTGACCTCTAGACAGTGCTTCTCAAGCCATGTGTACCGAAGGGCCACTTTTTTTTTTAATTCCCAATGTGCTATGAACTGATACTTCTATAAAATTCAATAAAAGTACTGCAGCAAAATAAAATTAATAAACAAACAGGCAATCATTTTAAGTGGCCAGTGGTACTGTTGCCTGGGTGAAGTTTGATGGTGCAAGGAGGGTGATGAGGCAGGGTCACTCTTGGGTTGGGGTAGGGAGGAATTAACCAAAAGTGAACAAAGTTGTGAGTCAATCAGAAAATGAACAAGGTTCACCTATGTTCACACCCAAAGAAGTGGTGAACTGTCTTCTCTTTCTGGCATTCACCTCTCAGAATCAGATGGCCATACACCATTATGTGAAGCTTTGGATGAAGCAATGAGGTGAAACAAGTAAACAAGCAAAACCTCTAAAAAAAAAAATACTGCAGCGAAGCCCAGTAGAAGCTCCTAGATGGCTCCTCACCTCCTTGTGCACCAATGGACCTTACTGAGCAGCACCAGTCAGTCTGCACAAAAAGAGCTTCCTTTTCTTAGACGTTTCCTCTGTGAATGCGAAAGCAACCCTGCTTACCCCCAAAAGGACCTTAGTATGTGAAGGTACTTTTTAAGCCAAAGGGTATTGGTTCATTCATTCATTTACCGTTGGTTTATTTGTAAATACACTCCTTGATTTAACCAAGGGTTTTGGACCTGTTTTAACAAAAACACATATACGATGCTTTCTGTATGTCAAGCCCTGTTTTAAATGATTTCCAAATGTTAAATAATATATTATTCACAAAAACTCTATTAGGTCAACACTGTTACTATCCCCATTTTTCAGAAGAGGGGATCAAGACACAGAGAGGTTAGTAACTTGCCCAAGGTCACACCACTAAGAAACAATGGAACTGAGATTTGAACTCATGAAGTCTACCCCCAGAGTTCCTGCACTTAACCACTCTGACAGCTGCCTCTCCAAGCCCTTCACTATCTTAGACCCTTGGGTCTCAGTTCTTCAAATACAGATTTTCCAAAGCCCACTTTATGGGTGAATAATTCATTCCAGCATCATTGTCAACTTTGGCCATTATTACATAAAGCTCTGAATCAAGGATGGTCAGGTCTTCTGTCTCCTTTGTGGGAAGAGTGATGATTGATTAGCATGTCTGCCTTGAAAAGGATGGTGATTTATGAATGTTGTCTGCATGGGTGTGAAAGGGCATGGACATGTTATGTGTCAGAGGAATCACCTGTAAGCTTCAGGGCTCTGTGCCTCTGAAAAAATAAAACATTATAACCAAACTGTTAAAATTCCAACTCATCTATTGAAGAGGAGAAAATTTCAGTCCAACAAGTATCAGTTAGGTTCAGTCCAACAAGCATCAGTTAGGTTCCCCCCAAATATGTTTAACTGAATTCAACCAATCTTTTAAAACTTTAGACAAGTGAGTCAATTCCTTTACAAGTGAGGAATTGTCTTTGGCCAGAATAGAACGTCTCCACTCATACGTGTAAAACTCTGGGACAGACTCACATGGCATTCATTTTCAAATCTACGGAAAGTTGTAAGATTAGTATCTATAAATCTTGCACCAAGAATCACCAATTTTCAGTTTTGTCACGTTTGTTTTATTTCTCTCTCTCTCTCTCTCTCTCTCTCTATATATATATATATATATATATATGTGTGTGTGTGTGTGTGTGTGTGTGTATGTATGTAAATACATATACACACATATATATAAAAAACTTATACATAAGTATATAAAACTTTTCCTGAACCATTTGAATCTGTATTGCAAATATGTATCTTCTGAAAATTCTCCTATAAAACCAGAACACTATCACTCCTAAGAAAAATAACATTCACTTAATATGCTATCTAATACAGAGCTCATATTCATATTTTCCCAATTAGCCCCCAAATCTCATTTTTAATTTGTTTTTCATTCCAAGACCCAAAGTCTCTATGTTGCATTTGGTTATGGCTCTTTAGTCTCTCTACAAGAATGTCCCATATCTTTTCTTTTCTTTTGTTTTTTGTGCTAATAATTTTTTGAGTCCCAGCCAATTATTCCATATTCCATTCCTCTATAAGCTTGCTCTGCCTGGACACTGGTGATCCCAGAGAGTGGGGGTGGGAGGGAGACAGAGACCACAGGGGAAGGAACATGGGAGAGAAGGAGATAATATGGTTTTGATGTGGAAACTAGAGGCAGAGCCTTGTGCACAGCACACATTTTTCAACATTTAATGGTATATTAATGTTGCTTATGACATAACTTAAAAGACATTATCTTCGTGTTATATAATGAAAAAGTTACCAAATTCATGTGGTGGTCCCTCTGGGGAGGGAGGAATGAGAATGAAAATTGGGGAGGCACATAAAGGGAACTTAAACTTGATCTTTAGTGTTGTTTTCTTTTATTCAGTACATTGAAAGGCATGAGCTGAAGCAGATTATGACAGAGAGTTGGCATTTGCTTGGTCCTGAGGGATGGGAGTATTGCTCTCAGCCCTTTTCAAAACTTCCAAAGAAAAAACAGAATGAGAGAAACCAGCAAGAGAGAGCAAGAGCATACCGGAAAGGGGGACTGGGTGCCCCTGGTCTCTCCAAAGAAGCCTGGTAGAAGGACTGGTCTGCGACTTCATACACACACACACACACACACACACACACACATTTTGGCCCCGCTGCACGGCATGCGGAATTTTACTTCGCTTGAGCTGCAGCTCTGCTACTTGGTGAAGCATCTGTTTTTTGAAATGATAGCGGCTCAGAGAAGTTAAAACTGCTCGCCCCAAACTCAACCATGTCCGACTGAATTAGACCAGCTTTGTTCATGATCTGATTTTGCCATGGGTGAGAGGGCTCCTTTAAGAGTCAGTGCACCCTGGGCAGGTTTATTTCTCTCCCTGAGTCTGTTTCCTTGTCTGTAAAATGGGAACATGCACCCCACACAGAGCTGGCGGGTGTACCGTGGGTCCTGCTGTGAGCAGGAGAGACCCTAACACAGACTGCGGGAGTTCTACCTTTGCATCCCACATTTTTATACCCCACACACAGTAAGTCTGGGGGCAGGACTGGCAGCTCCGCAGTGTCCTGGGTGAGGGGGAGTGGGGAACCCAGGCACACCCACCTTTCTCCTCCTCCCTCCTGCCCTCGGCTGGCAGGTCAGTGCTGCCTCCACTCGGGTATAGTGTGGCTGTAGATGCACCCAGTGACACATCCGCACCCAGCATCATCCAGGGCAGCAAGGGAGAGGCCCCATGTTCCCTTTTGAAGGGTGACCAACAATTTCCCAGTAGCTGCCCAGCACATTTCCTGTTACATCTCATGGGCCAAGTGGCAGCCTGTGGCCACGCCAACGCCCGTCCCTGCCAAGGGGCATGGAGCTGCACAGATTGTCTTGAACACATCAGACTTGGCTCTCCACAGGGGCAGGCAGGGAATCTCCTCTCACCTGAGAAACACCAGACAGATTGGGGGTTTGTGAGTAAGAACGGGAAGTCGGTCATAAATGCAGACCACAGGCCTCATTAGCATGTCCCCTCCCGCTCCCCCCATTTCCCTGGCAGGCCCCCACCCCCACCCTGTCCGCTGCACCTACTGGCTCTTGCGAGTAGCCACTGCCAGCTCAGATCCCATTCAGAGAATGGATGGGGTCCAGCCACTTTCATATTTGATGTGTCGGGCTCTTAGGTGTGACAGCCACTCTGTTGAGTTTCATACCTTATAAGCAAGAATCTTGTCGTTTTCTTTCACTTTGTGGCAACCCAGTTTTCATTTCTCCCAGCCTGGTTGTTTATATAAAGGCTTTATAAAAGTAAGGTGAAACAGGTTGCTAATTCATAGTCTGGAGAAAAGAAAATTACTAAGTGCAGACATGTTGTTTCTAATTATGTCTCTGACCAGCCATCCAGGGACACTGTCATGTGAGGCCCTTGACTGCATTTCTCATTTAGCCTTAATAAGATAACTTGCGCATGGCGAGAATTTACCAATTTGTTAGCATAAGCATCAGTGTCTTCATGTAATAGATGCTGGTCTATTTAATTTTGTAATGTTAATTTTAATACATTCTCATTTAGAATTAAGGGTACCATTATTTTATATTAATAAACCCACTTATCATTAAAATGCAATTACTGAATCTTAGTCAAAAATGCACTGTAGAGCTGATTAGTACCCCCATTTAAATGAAACCCTGGCAAGGTTTATTATATTAAACTTTGTTAATGTGGTAATCTGTTAGACTCTGACTCTCTGACTCTGAACTAAATGTACTTTTGAGGGCCTTTACTTTCTAGTATTACTTGCAGTTCTTATCCTTCATGTTTCATTATTTATTTACTGAAACAATAACACCCTTTATTAAAATGTATTCTTAATAATGACAGATGGCTTATTGTAAATAATGTGATGCCCCTCCAACTGTTCCAATCCTCTTAGTATTATTCTTTCCTAAAAAAAAAAAAAGTTTTAATTACTTTCACAACTTGTTGAAAATAGGTATCATAAACATTCTCACTTGATTGAAATTTCACAAGGAGTTGAAGGCCCTAAGAGGTGACCATTAGATTTCATTCCCAAATATGTCACTAGTAATTTCACATAACATTAGAAATGTAAGATAAAACCATTCATAAACTGGAAGCAATTTTACAAGCAATTTTAATATAACCTAGAAATGGTCAGGATGGAATTAAATTTTCCAGCCAGCTCTGTGTAACCCCCTACACTGTTCATCCTGATCATTACTAGGGAAGAGCTGAATGGGGATGATCCCTTTCTAGGACAGACATACAGTGAACAAACTGCCATACTAAGGTACCATTATGGATGGGATGTTTGTGTCTCCCCCAAATCCACATGCTGAAGCCCTAACACGCCCCCTCCATGAGATGTTATTTATAGATGGGGCCTTGGAGAGATAATTAAGTTTAGATGATGTCAGGAGGGTGGGGCCTCATGATGGAATTAGTGTCCTTCTAAGAAGAGAAAGAGAGACCAGAGTTTGCTCTCTTCCTGCCATATGAGGACACAGTGAGAAGGCGGCTGTCTGCAAACCAGGAAGAGAGCCCTTGCCAGCACCTTGCTCTTGGACTTCCAGCCTCCAGAACTGTGATCAATATATTTCCACTGTTTAGTCCTCCCAGTCTATGGTGTTTTGTTATAGCAGCATGAGCTGACTAAAACAGGTACACACCCAGAAGAGGAGAGAGGGAGAGCCAGAAGTCATTTGAGTCTCTTTTTTAGAGGGCTAGCTGTACCGGATGCCTGGGCGTGGTAGGGAATGTGGAAAGCTCATTGCGTATCTCGACTATTAGCCCATCACTGAATGCCCTTTTTATTTATTTATTTATTTTTTTGCTTAATATATCTTGAAGGTTTTTTATTGTCAGCACATGGAAACCCATCTCATTCTTTCTTTTTTTTTTAACATCTTTATTGGAGTATAATTGCTTTACAATAGTGTGTTAGTTTCTGCTTTATAACAAAGTGAATCAGTTATACATATACATATGTTCCCATATCTCTTCCCTCTTGCATCTCCCTCCCTCCCGCCCTCCCTATCCTACCCCTCTAGGTGGTCACAAAACACCGAGCTGATCTCCCTGTGCTATGCAGCTGCTTCCCACTAGATATCTATTTTACATTGGGTAGTATATATATGTCCTTGCCGCTCTCTCACTTTGTCACAGCTTACTCTTCCCCCTCCCCATATCCTCAAGTCCATGCTCTAGTAGGTCTCTGTCTTTATTCCTCTCTTACCCCTAGGTTCTTCATGACATTTTTTTTCTTAGATTCCATATATGTGTATTAGCATACGGTATTTGTCTTTCTCTTTCTGACTTACTTCACTCTGTATGACAGACTCTAGGTCCGTCCACCTCACTACAAATAATTCAATTTCATTTCTTTTTATGGCTGAGTAATATTCCATTGTATATATGTGCCACATCTTCTTTATCCATTCATCCGATGATGGACACTTAGGTTGCTTCCATGTCCTGGCTATTGTAAATAGAGCTGCAGTGAACATTTTGGTACATGACTCTTTTTGAATTATGGTTTTCTTAGGGTATATGCCCAGTAGTGGGATTGCTGGGTCATATGGTAGTTCTATTTGTAGTTTTTTCAGGAACCTCCATACTGTTCTCCATAGTGGCTGTACCAATTCACATTCCCACCAGCAGTGCAAGAGTGTTCCCTTTTCTCATTGTCAGACTGAACGTGGTCTGGAAAGCCAAAAGCATATCATGGATTAGTTTCAAGGGTCACAGTGGTGTGGCCTGAGTTAACTCTGTTGAAAGTGTCAACAGCGGTGAGGCGAAGCTGACAGTCAGCCCGCCAGGAGCAGGCAGGGGCAGGGCATCCTCCTCCACCACAAGACAAACAGGTTGACTCTTGGCAGGAGTCCCAGGTGTGGTGTGCAGTGGCAGCCTCTGCATCAGACCTAGGAGTCCTTCCTTCATTGGCCCTGTGTGGTGGCAGTCACCGTGTGCAGTGCAGCAAGGGGTCCAGGCAGCAGTGGTGGTGGTCTGAGAGGTGCAGCCTCAACAAGCAGCTTGATTCCAGTTAGTCTCATTGGAGGACAGGCCCTCACCATGCCCGTGGACAAGACTGACCCAGACAATTTGATGAGCATGTGTGATTTCTCATCACATTTCCTGGCTCCAAAAAAGTGTGTCTTTAATCTACCAGTCTGTAGTTTTCCAAGTAACAGACCCAACCAGTAGGCCAAACAGCCCAAGGGTCAGTAAAGATATAACGAACTTCCTCCAGGGAGTGCTGGCCAGAGCTATGAGAACAGCCTTGAGCCCTGCCCACTGGACAGAATGACCAAGTCCACTTTGGTATCTGCAGAGCTGGCACTGGGACCACACAGCCACCATGGTCCAGCCACCACTACCAGGCTCAGCTTAGCTGATGCATCAGTGCACAGCCCAGGCATTCAGGGGCTTCCGTGCGTCCAGGGCCCTGCTGAGCCAGCAGCTCTGCTTCAGGCTCAGCGTGGGGGATAGTTTCTTCCAGAGGGGCAGCTGCCACTTTTTCATGTAAAACCCAGAGGCTGCTGTGACCAGGCCTGCTGTGTGCTTGAATACACCATTTGCATCTGACGAGTGATGCTCATTGGGCACTTCTCACCTTGTTTTGCACTGAAGCTGAGTTGACCACCCCAAAATGGGAATATCAGGCCAGGGTCACCGGGCCTCCACGGGGGAGGTGTCCAGTTTTGGCCGGAGTCCAGTAGCAGGTTAATTGCAGCTTTCCCAAAGGGATGAACATGGTAGCCATGTCAGGGATCTGACAAGTCTGAAACCCCAAGGGGCACTTCTGGGTGGATGCCGCCTCCCCTTGCCAGAGGTTCCAGTCATCAAGAGCACTGGCCACAGACACTTGGAACTCAAAGGGCCCCAAAAGTAGCAAATATGCCTAGAGTTTGCTGGACCACTTCCAACATAGCCTGATAGGCTGGCTCCACTCACAGGAGGCTGATTTGCAAGTTGGAGGTCATAAAAGACCAACTAGAATGCCCAGCTGAGGCATATTGCACCTTCAACCCAGAGCCTAAGGAGGAACCTTCTTTTGGCAGTGGGGTGTGGGGGCTGAAGATACAGCAGTTTTCCTTGACTGCCAGAGGGATTGAGCGTTGCGAATCCCCAACAGCATCCCAAGGGACTTGACTTGGCAAGGAGGCCCCTGAATTTTGGGGGGACTTAGCCACCACCTGGCTGAGGTGTGATATCACACAGTCCAGGCCCCGAGGCTGAGCTTCTGATGTGCAGGCCAGCAGTCACCATCTACAAGGTGAAAGCTTGGACACAGTGGGTAGAGCCCTCACATGCAACCCTGACCCATCCACGAGGAGTAAATGGCAGGAGCATTTTCCCCATTGGCCCTTCTCTACCTGTGACTCTTCTGATCAGGAGAATCCCCTCTGGCACTTATGGGATGGGATGTCCATTCATGTGGACTTAATCCCTGTGGTACATTCAAGTGTAGAAGCAGCAACAAGGTTGCCCTGGATTAGACCCAAGGGCACTACTGCTCACAGGATCCCGCAAGCTTCCGTTCCCCACTATGAGCATACCCAACCCCCATCAGTTGAACTCAGATGCCCCTTCCTCCTGTGACTGTGTGGGATGGTGACTTTGGCACCTTTCTCCAACAGAGCCATAAAAGTTTGAGCTCCTCTCCTCCATGAGGTGTCCCAGCTCACTTGGACAGATACATGTGACCTCTGGTCCTCCTCTGGGGCAGGGAGACCTGGGACCCATCCCTACGACCTTTCATGAAAGCAGCTGATATCAGGGTAGAGAAGTAGGGAGGGACCAGGAGGTTCAGAGGGAGAGAGCCAGGTGCAGTTCTTTCACATCTGAGCACTTTTGCAGTTCAGCCAAATGAACTTTCCATGGTCTGGTCCACCAGAAGCCCTGTATCAACTTTGGGGGCTCCTTGGAGTCACACAGGAAGGGAGTGAGCATCAGCCCCCATTCAGCCCTACCTCTCACTGCTTCACCTCTAAACAGTTGTTGATAGGACAGTTAGGCCCTTAGTCACTGGCCCTTTGCCTATCACCTGGGTAAGAGAGTTCCCTACAGGATCCTAGGGCATCTTTTCCCATCTCCTAACCTAGTCCAGTGGTCCCATGTCTTGTCTCTTTTAGAAAGCCCGGTCTCTGTTGGAATCTCATCCCCATCTTCAGAACTACCATATGACCCAGCAATCCCACTACTGGGCATATACCCTGAGAAAACCATAACTCAAAAAGAGTCATGTACCAAAATGTTCATTGCAGCTCTATTTACAATAGCCAGGAGATGGAAACAACCTAAGTGTCCATCATCGGATGAATGGATAAAGAAGATGTGGCACATATATACAATGGAATATTACTCAGCCATAAAATGAAACGAAATTGAGCTATTTGTAATGAGGTGGACAGACCTAGAGTCTGTCATACAGAGTGAAGTAAGTCAGAAAGAGAAAGACAAATACCGTATGCTAACACATATATATGGAATTTAAGAAAAAAATGTCATGAAGAACCTAGGGGTAAGACAGGAATAAAGACACAGACCTACTGGAGAATGGACTTGAGGATATGGGGAGGGGGAAGGGTAAGCTGTGACAAAGCGAGAGAGAGGCATGGACATATATACACTACCAAACGTAAAATAGGTATCTAGTGGGAAGCAGCCGCATAGCACAGGGAGATCAGCTCGGTGCTTTGTGACCACCTAGAGGGGTGGGATAGGGAGGGTGGGAGGGAGGGAGATGCAAGAGGGAAGAGATATGGGAATATATGTATATGTATAACTGATTCACTTTGTTATAAAGCAGAAATTAACACACCATTGTAAAGCAATTATACTCCAATAAAGATGTAAAAAAAGAAAAAAAAGAAAAAAAAAACTGTCCAGAACTGTGAAGATCCTACTCTGCTTGCAAGCTAGCTAGTTAGCCCAACACAGGTTCAAGGATGCTGGCAAAAGACATGAGACTCCTGGGTCAGAGACAGAGGACTTCATCACTCACAGCATAGCAAGCAGCACGAGTTCCATGTTTACGTCAGTTTCCCTTGCCCTCCAAACCCCATGGGTGTTGCAGAAGCAGGGATGGGGGGATACTGTGCACACAGTGGATCTGTGTCCAAGCTCAGATCCCCAAGCTTAGGAAACCCCAACACAGTCAAGTCAGTTGAAAATATAACAGTACTAAATGTGTATACACCTAAGATTTAGCCTAAAATATATATAAAGCAAAAATTGACAGACTCGAAAGAGAAATAGACAAATCTAAAATCAAAACTGGAGGTTTTTAACAGAATTCTCTTGATAAATGATAGAATCAATATCCAAAAAAATCATTAGGGATTAGATGAACATAAATAAAGAGCTTAACCTAATTTACATATATACCACATGGCACCTACCAATTGCAGAATAAATATATATTCTTTTCAAGTAAACAATTTTCCAAATTGACTACATGGTGGGACATAAAGATTGTATCAATAAATTTCAAAGAATTTGAAATCATTCAGAGTATGTGCTCGGACCACACAATGAAATATCCCTCTTTATCTCATGTCTTAATAATGTCTACTTCATCTGATAGCAGTAAAACTTTACCAGCTTTACTTTTGCTTATTTTTGAATGATATATCCTTCTCTACCTACTTACTGTCAAATTTCTGTGTCATTATATTTATGGTTTCTTTTGTCAACAGTATATAGCTGGTTTTTAAGGAGGGCTGACAGTGTCTTTTAATTGGAATATTTAGTCCATCCACATTTAATATAAATGCTCTTTTGGTTTAAATCTGTTACCTTGCTGTTTGTTTTTTGTTATTCTGTTTCTATTTTCTCTTTCTTTTACTCTTTTGAGTTATTTAAGGATGTTTATCATTGTTTTCCCCTCTACTATCTTGTTAGTTATACATTTCTTATTATTCTTTTCATGGTTACCCTAGAGTTTACAACATGCATTTTTGAGTTATTAGAATTTATCTTAAGTTAGCACTTTTACCTCTTTCTGGTCAATGTATGAACCTTAGAATTTATGTCATTTGTTACACACTCCCATATTTTGTGTTGTTGCTGTCATGTGTTTTAATTCTACATATAATTTAATCCCCAAAAGCCATTACTAGTATTACTTTAAACAATCAGTATTTACCAACATATTTGCCCTTTCAAGTCTCTTTATTCCTTTTGTATATCCTGCCTCCCATAGAGTCATTTTCCTTCTGTCTGGAGATCTCCCTTTAGAATTCTTTACTGCAGGTGTGCTGGTGATGAATTTTTTCTTTCTATTTTTCTGGGGTATAGAATTCTAAATTGGTAATAATCGCCTTTCTTCACAACACCTTGCTGAGATTACAATAGCAATTGCATTTAATCTATGCATCAATTTAGAGAGAATTCACATCTTTACTGTGTTGAGAGTCTTCCAGTTCGTGAATATGGTATGTCTCTCCAGTTGTTTAGATCTTCTTTGATTTCTTTCATCAGCATTTTATAGTTTTTAGCATCCAAGTACTGAAGATGTTATTTTATACCAATACTTCAGTATTTAATTTTTGAGCTATTGTAAATAGTATGATGTTTAAAAATTTGAGGCCCATGTGTTCAGAGTTAGTATGTCAAAATACCATTGATTTGTGTATGTTGATCATGTATTCTGTGACCTTGACAAAATCATTTACGAGTTATAGTATTTTTTGTAGCTTCCTTCTGATTTTCTACATAAACCATCCTGTCATCTGCAAATAAGGACAGTGCTAGGTCTTTCTTTCTGATCTGTGTTACTTTTATTTCTTTTTCTTGACTTATTTCACTGGCTAGGACTTCCAGTACTATGTTGAATAGCAGGATGAGAGAGAGCATCCTCACCTTTTCCCAGTCTTAAGGGGAAAGAATTCAGTCTTTAACATTTAAGTATGATGTTAGCTGTATGGTTTTTGTAGATGTTCTTTACCAAGTTGAGAAAGTTCCCCTCTGTTCCTAGTTTTAATGGGAGTTTTTGTCATGAATGAGTATCAAATTTTGTCAAATGCTTTTTCTTCATTGATGATATGATCAAGTGATTTTTCTTCTGTAAACTGTTAATATTGTGAATTATATTAATTGATTGATTTTCAAATATTAAACTAGCCTTGCATCCCAGTAATAAACCCCACTTAAACGTAGTGTATAATTTTTCTATAAAATGCTGAGTTCTACTTGTTTATATTTTGTTAAGAATTGTGTATCATATTCATGAGAGGTATTGATCTGTACTTTTCTCTTTTTTGTATTTTCTTTGTCTGGTTTTGGTATCAAGGTAATACTGGCCATTTTCTGCAGAAGTTTGTATAGGATTTGTTGAGTGTGTCTATTTGTATAGTCTTTTGAGTGGTTGCTCTAGATATTATGTTATATACACATACTTTATCAAAGCATACACATAAAGTGCTGACACTTTACCACTTTTATGAAGCATAGAAACCTTACCTGCTTTTATGCTCCTTTATCCTCCACCATCTATAATTGTCTTTAGTATTTCTTCTACACACATTGAGACAATGTTATAATTTTTTCTTCAACTGTCAGACATAATTTAGAAAATTCAAGAGGAGAAGGAAAGTCTCTGTATTCATTCATATTTTTGCTCTTTTCATGTTGTTCCTTCCTAATGTTTGAAGATTTCCTCTTTTGTCATTTCTTTTCTGTCTAGAGAACTTCCTTTAGCCATTCTTTTAAATTAGGTCTACTGGAAACCTAAATTCTCTTAGTTTTCCTTCATCTAAGAATGTGTTGATTTCCCCTTTATTTCTGAAGGATATTTCTGTTGTACATAGAATTCTGGATTGATGGCTCTTTTCTTTTAGCACTTGAGAAACATTGTTCTACTTCTTTCTGATCTCTATGGTTTCTGATAAGAAATTCACTGTCATTACAATTGTTTTTCCCATATAGGTAAGGAGTTATTTCTCTTTAGAAGCTTTCAAGGCTTTTTCTTTGTCTTTAGTTCACAGAAATTGGACTATGATATGTTTTGGCATGAATTTCCATGGGTTTTTCCCATTTAGAATTTTCTCAGCCTCTTGAATTCATATATTTATATGTTTGTTTGTTTACAAAATTTGGCAAGTTTTCAGTGATTATTTCTTTGAATACTTTTCTCAGCTCTACCCTATTTCTCCTCTCCTATGGGACTATGGTCACGTGATCTTTTTTAGTTTATTTTCTCTCCATTATTCAGTTTCTGTAATTTCTATGTTATACCTTGTCATCCACAGATTCTTTCTTCTATTCTCTCCATTCTGTTATTGAGCACATCCATTGAACTTTTTTAACCAATTGTTGGATTATTTTAGTTCCAAAATCCTCATATGGCCTTTCCTTGTATCTTCTTTTGTTGTTTTTGTTGAGACTTTTTTTTGGCTGACATTTTTCTTTTTTTTTTTTCATTTGTTTCAAGCCTGTTTGTAATTGCTTGTTGAGGCATTTTTATGATGCCTGCTTTAAAATCTCTTTCAGATAATTCTAACATCTGTGTCATCTGTGTTGGTGTTGGTTAGTTGTCTTTCCTCATTCCATTTGAGGTCTTCCTGGTTCTTGGTATAAATAATTTTCAATTGAAAATTGTATATTTTGGGTATTAAGTTATAAGACTCTGAATCATTTAAATCTTGTGTTTTAGCAGACCTTCTCTGACACCATTCCGTTAGGTGTAGGACGCCATTGATTCACAGCCATCAGATGGGGGTGGACGTACAGGTTTTCCACACTGCCTCTGCTGGAACCTAATGTGGCATGGGCTTCTTGGTACTGCTGGGAGGTAGTGGGGAAACCTCATCACCATCAGATGGGAGTGAAAGTCCAGGCTCCCCATATGTTCTCCATATGGTAAGGGTGGAATCCTCATTACCATCCAGCAGGGTTGAAGTGCTGACTCCGCACCACCTGGCAGTGGGAGAGGGGGTAGAGAGTGACTCATGGCAGCCTGGCAAGGATGAAGTCTCAGCTCCCCACTCAGCCTCTGCTAGAAGAGTGGTGGGAGGGCTACAGTTTGTTCTGTGGGTGTGGCTGGAATAGAACAGCTGTTTTCTAAGCAGTGGCTGTCTGGCTAAGCTGCCCCTCTCCTGGTGTTCTGACTAAAGAGAGCATGATTTTTTTGACAGCCTCCATTATTTCCAGACTGTAACCTTCTCTAGCATCTACTCTGGGGTTTGTGAGGCAAAGAGGAACCCAGGGCACCTACCACCAGGTTGTGCCTCAAGTCCTGAGGTTCCTAGCCAGTCTACCTTCTTCTCTCCACCTTTCAGTCTTCCCATGTTGTTTTATATGTAATGTCCAGGGGTTTTAGTTATAGTTAGTAGAAAGGGTAGTGGAGAGGATGTCTACTCTGTCTTCCTGCAAGCAGAAGTCTCGAGATGTGTTGATGAAATTTAACATGACTCTACCAAAATAGCTACAATAGTTTTGATGTATAAAATTAAATGTAGCCAAAGACAAAAATAACATGACATCACTTATAGAATGTAGAATCTAAAAATAATAATAATACAAATGAACTTATTTAAAAAACAGAAATAGACCCACAGACACAGAAAACAAATTTATGGTTACCAAAGGGGAAAGGGAGGATAAATTAGGAGTCTGGGATTAACAGATACACACTACTATATATAAAATAGATAAACAACAAAGACCTACTGTATAGCACAGGGAAATATATTCAATATCTTGTAATAACCTACAATGGAAAAGGATCTGAAAAAGAACATATATATATATATATATATATATATATATATATACACATGTATGTATAACTGAACCACCTTGCTGTACATCTGAAACATTGTACATCAACTATACATCAATTTAAAAAAATAAATGTAAACCATACTCTCAAAGGTATGTATGCATCAACAAAGAAGGATGGTATTTTTTTAGAAAAATAACTTTTGGGAGGGGAAACTGTGTTCAAGGAAATTACACAAAGAAAAATTTTACATTTTGTGTAAAATGTGTTCCCAGATTCAAGGAGAGAAGGCTTTAGTCTTGAGTTTCTTGCTAGTTGATGGGAGAATTTGGCCGTTTTTTATCTTAGAGAGGAAAAAATCTATATATTTTTTTAGAATAAGTAGCCATAACCCTCCACCTTACCAATGAAGTTCTCTAGAATCCTCTAGAAAATCATCCACCAATGTTTAAGCTTACTTAGCAAACATCCCTGCCTGTCCTGGGATTCTAAACATGAGCTTCTGTTCCAGGTCGCCTGAACTGGTGGTCCACCGTGTGCACGAGCTGTAAACGGCTTCTTCCTTTGGCCACGACAGGGGACGGGAACTGCCTTTTACACGCTGCCTCACTGGGTAAGCCCCACAGTGTAGACAGAGGGTGGCAGTGCTCAGGCCTGCTCTGTGCATCATTAAAGGACAATCATATACTAAGTAGAGCCACGTGCATCACTGTCATCTGGAAGAGTCCCCAAGGGGTGGAGCCAACAACCCCTGCCCTTCTTGTCAAGCAGCTGGCAGGCTTGGTGGGGACATAGAGCACACATGAGAAAAGATCTGTCCTGATAGAAGGAGGCCTGAGCAGAGCTGCAGGGATGGGCATTAAACATCGTGATCTAGAGCAATCAAAGAGGACTTCCTGGAGGAGGTGAGATTTTACTGAGACTTGAAGAACTCGAAAGACTATAAAAAAGGACCTTCCAGGCAGGGAGACCACATAGATAAAGCAGAAAGGCAGAAATTAACGTGGTGTTTGGGGTCGGGGCTAAGCCCTGTTGGGCTCGAGCAGGAAGTCTGGGGAGCTGTGCATGAGTTTGGGTAGGTCTGGGGCCACCACACTGACTGCAGCTGATGCACTCAGACTGACAAAAAGACAGACATAGGTAGTGCTTGGGTAAATAACATGGCACAGTCAGAATACACCACAGAGAGGTCAGCAACCTCCTCCAACGGAGATGTGAGCTTCCTGGTTACAAAAAACGACACCAGCAAATGCACAAGTGTGGGTGGCAATACTTGGATGATGGAAGGAAACGGTAGACTTTCTGGAAGCTCACTTAACCCCTCTGGACCCAGGCTTACAACACAGGCAGACCTGGATTTGTGCCGGGGACCCCAGTATCAGTGCCAGTGACACCTTATCAGTCCTGCAGTATGAGGACCCTCTCCAGGGATGGGCCCCTCCGACGAGAGTATGGTCCTTGTTGGTCAAACTCGCCTCCCCAGGTAAACATGACCTTAACCCGATGCTGTGTCCCAGAGCAAGGACGCCCCAGACCTTGCTTCAGACCTGTAGTGAGGCCTATTCTGTAAGAGGTGGGCTGAGATGAGCCTGAAAAGGCTTAGAGGGTAATGAAGGGACCTGGAAAGGGCCCCGAGATGCCCAGAGGATGATGGAGCCCAAGAGCAAAGGGAACATCCCACATTCCATGGGCTTGACAAGGGGTGATGGGGAAGACAAGGGTACCCACCCACCTCCTCCCTTTCAAAACTAACACATTTCTGTCTGTTGACTCCACATTCATCATAGTAAAATAACAATCAGCAATCCCGCTGCCCAGCGATGGCTGCTTTTAACATTTTGGTATATTGTCTTCCACACTTTTGTCTATTCTTCCAGTGAAATTAGGATCTCACGGTGTTCACAGTTTAGAATCCAACATTTTTCCCTTAAAATTGTATTGAGAATTTTCCATGCTGTTCTTCAAAAACATATTTTTGCTAGTTGTGTCCTATTCCATCGCAATGTATTCACTATCTCCTTCTTATGGAACTTATTTTACCTTGTTCTGTATAAAACCTGGAGAAGGAAAATGAAAGAAGAGATCTCTCCTCTGTGTCAACCAGCAGCCTCTTTGCAAAGGTTTCAGGCATGGAAATGCCTTTGTCCTTCTGAAACTGCAGCATGCAGAGGCACTGTCCCCGGCATGACCATGGGTGGATAAGGCCACAAACCAGATGGCCACATGCCACTGTGGTCCTGTTTGATGGCATGTGTTTCCCCGTGAGCACAGCAGGCCCTCCAGGTCTGCCTGGGAAGAGAAAGCCTTCTGCAGGTGGCCCTCACTCCAGCTGCAAGAGAGGCTGGGCCAAGACTGAGCCTTTGACTCGTGGCCTGTTGGTTCTTTTCTCCCAATACTTTGTTCCCCTTTTGTACTTAAATTGCTGAACCCCACAGGAGCAGGACTGCCCAAAGTGTCCATGCCACACTCACCAGCAGTACTTACTGGACCTGCTGTCCAGCCCTGGCATTGACCTAGGGTGTGGGGCACACATAGAAATGATGGTAATCCTGGGGTCAGGCTTGTGGGCAAACATGTATGGGACAAGGAGACCCTCTTTGCAAGAGAGACCCAAACAAGGAGCCATGGCCTGTAGACTGGACCCGGGACTTGCCCTGCCTGGGAGGAGGCTGCAGGCAGGTCTGAGGGATGAGAAAGCTCGGCTCAGCCTGTTCATAAAAGGAGGGTTGATAGCCACCTCCCTCCGTCTGTGCTGCAGAAAAAGACCAAAGCATCCCTGGACAGAAAGCCCGCAGCAGCCCAAGGTTATCCGCGTGTCTTTGCACTAAAGGATGTACACCAGTTTGGGCTTTTGATCATCAGTCAGTGCGGGTCACTGCTCTCTGAAAGCTCTCCAGGGGGTCTCAGCTCACTTCAAGTCCACCTTTCCAGTCTCCACCTCATCCCCTCCATCCCAGCTCCAGCCACCTTTCCCTCCCTAGTATGCCACGTGAGCCTCCTCGGGGCCAGCCCTGGCCTTTTCCTGTGACTCCGCCCCGTCCTCCACCACTCAAGTCTTTGCTCCAATGTCTCCACTCACGCCGTGACCAAACCACCCACCACTCTGCCCTCTTGGCCTGCTTCATCCCCCCGATGGTGCTACTGCCCGCAACATAGGGTGTTACATGCTAATTTGATGACTGCCTCTCCTCCCCTCAATGTGGACTCTGTGAGATTTTAGGAATTTAGTCTGTCCTTGTTGCTGCTGTGGATATTCCCAGCACTTAGAATGGTGCCTCACCCCTATTGTGAAATAAGTGTGGAATTAAGTGGAATTAATGGTATTCAATTAAACAAATGAATGAATTCCCCCACTCTCTCCCTGTAGCCAGAGCTGCATCTCTCTTTCACGATGCTTCTTCCATTGCTTGGGTTTCTTGGCCACTTCTGAGCTGCGCCAAAGGTGTACTCAGAGATGTGCTGGTTTGTCTTTATTGACCCCTGGGCACCCAGCACAGGCCGGGAGGGGCACTTCCTTCAGAAGCAGGTGCTCCCCACAGGCCCCGGATGTGTGCTGAAATGCCTCAGGGCTACAGACATCAGATGCGGCAGACCCCCGACGAAGCCGGAGTCTGACTGCCATCCTGGCTCTGGGCCTTGTGTGAGGGCACATCACCGATTGTCCCCACAGGCTCTCTCCCACTCGAACACAAAGCCCGGACCACAAACATTATATCCCTCAGAGCAAACCTGAGAGGTTGGGGGCAGCCTGCCAAGGGCCCCTGAGACAGGCAGCACTTAGTGAAACTGTCGTTGCTCTAAGGAGGGGCCGTGCTCCTTCACCGCTGCCTGCATCCACGGGAAACATCACAAGGGAGCACAGAGGGCAGCTGCTTGCTAATCGTGAGAACTGAACAGCTGGCTACTGCGCCAATCTGCTCACACAGCTGCGGGGGCCAAGGCTGGAAGGCGGTGGTGGTCTCAGCGCCTGCCGACCTGCCCCCTCCTCCTCACGTCCCTCCTCTCTCCTCTGCCCCTCATGGGCCTCCCGGCTGCAGGAATGTGGGGCTTTCACGACCGGGACCTGGTTTTGCGGAAAGCTCTCTACACCATGATGAGGACGGGGGCCGAGAGGGAGGCCCTGAAGCGAAGATGGAGGTGGCAGCAGACGCAGCAGAACAAGGAGGTAGGTACCTGTCGGCGTGGCAGAGCCGGGACCACGCCACGCGTGGCCAAAGCCAGAGCGGGGTCCGGATCTGGGCCCCGAGGCCAAGTCTGTCTTGTGAGATCAGCAACAGCGGCTCCGTCCCCCACTCAGACCCACTAAAGAGGAGCCCATTGCCACAGTCAAGCCCTGCCCACAGCGACCAGACGTCCATTTCCCCCACCCGTCCTGGTGTAATTATGAAAACCAATCGCCTTCACTCGCAAGGCTGTCCCGACCTGAATGGTGAATTAGATGGTCACCCGTCAGGTCACTGCTGGTGCAGCCACAGATTGGCCCTGGCACAGCCCACGGCCCCAGCCCCAGTGTGTGTGCTCAGTCCAAAGGGAATTCTCCTCCCTGAACCTGGGTGAGCACTGGCCCTTTGCTGGCCTGGAAGCCCTTGAAGATGGGTCTGCCCGGGTCCCTGCACACGTGTCAGTGGCCGGCGCCCTGCCCCGTGCGCGTACAGGTCGTTCTCACCCCTGGGAATGACCCCTATTGCTGGGTGGACTCCCAATGGCATGGAGCTTGGAGACTGGGGGTTCTGAACAAATTCTGTCAGAGCAAATGGGGATGGTCCTCGGCCACTAACAGGTGCCCCAGGCCCAGGGGCTGACGAAACCGGGAGGTGAGGCTCTCGGCCAGGCTCGCCTGGGTGGAGGGTAAGGAGTGGCCGCCCCCTCCTGAGCCCGCCCCCCTTTGCGCCAGTCAGGGCTGGTGTACACGGAGGAAGAGTGGGAGCGGGAGTGGACAGAGCTGCTGAAGCTGGCCTCCAGCGAGCCACGCACGCACGTCAGCAAGCACGGCGGCTCGGGCGGGGGGTAAGTGCTGCCCCGGCCGTGCCCCACCCCCAGCGGCACGGGAAGTTGGGGAGGATGTGGGACCCCCAAGCTGGGGGCGACATGAGGACGACTCCCGCCGTCAGACCTTAGATTCTACCGAGGATGCAGGGCAGGTGGGGGGGGGACAGCAGGACCCTGCCAGATGTTTGGGGGAAAGTGTGCACAGTCCCCATGTGCATCTCATGAGCTCACATGTGCCCCCCGACACCCCAGCAGGGAGGGACTCACCGCCCAGCCAGCCTCAGGAGGGCCCACACCGCCCACGCACTCACCAGGCTCTGAAGCCTCAGGCTGCTGATTTGGGTTTCTCTGAACATCTAATTTCTGGCTTTAAGAAGTCACAGTGAAACAAAAGATGGTTAGGCGAGCCCAGCGTCTCCCAGACTCCAGGGACATCCTGTGTGTTCCTGGCACCCAGGCTCTACTGCTCTGCACACGTGGGCAGCGGCTGTTCTTCCTGCAGACACGGCTGGACCGTCCCCATGTGGGAATGAAGGTGCAGCCAACAGGGCAGCTGCAGCCCCTTTGGCCCCAGCTTTTTGAAACCGAGGGCCAGGTTGTCACCCCCCAGAAAAAGTCTCAGCCAAACACAAGAGAGGATGCTTGTTGACAGCGGGGAGACCCAAGAAAGGATCAGAGGCTCTAGACAGCCCCTGCAGGCAGTGCATCCCAGGCCCTACCCTGCCCTCATGCATCTCTGCATCTGGGTCCTCAGCCTCTGCAGCAGGACCTAGCGCTTTCCAGGCCGGCACCAGACAGAGGCCCTTCAAAGACGAGGCTTAGAGATGATAACGAAGCTCGTAAACACTATTCCTACAGAGTTGTTTTGTCACTTTGTTTTTTTGTGTTTTTTTATGTGGACCACTTTTAAATTTGTCACTTCGTTTTTTTTGTGTTTTTTTTATGTGGACCACTTTTAAAGTCTGTATTGAATTTGTTACAATATTGCTTCTGTTTTACATTTTGGTTTTTTGGCCCCGAAGCATGTGGGATCTTAATTCCCCGACCAGGAATTGAACCCGCACCCCCTGCATTAGAAGGCAAAGTCTCAATCACTGGGCAGCCAGGGAAGTCCCTGTCACTTTGTTTTAATCGGGAGACTTGTCAACACCAGAAGTCTGTCTTGTTTAGGACATTTTGGGACAAATATCCTAAAGACTCAATCCATTCCTGAAAGCCTGCTCTCTACTTTTCCACGCTGCTGAGTCTTGCCTGGGATGCGTCTAAAGGGTTCCTCACCATCCTTTTCCCCATGGTCTCTCCAACCCCTGCTGCTCTGTAGACACTGGTGACTCTTCCAGGGTGGGGAAGATGTGGGGCACGACAGCCATAATGATACGAATAACAGGTCACAGTCGCCACATACTGTGTCCCCCCCCCCCGCCGAGTCCTCCCATCCAGGAGACAGTTGACTGACAGTCACATGGCTGGTTTGGGCCATCTGACTCCTAAGGCCATGGCCTGGGCACTGCTGCTGCTCTCTGGGACCCCAGAGGACTCAGAGCAGGAGAGTGGAGGCAGGCAGCAAACGACATCTTTTTGTCCCTGTCGCCCCTCACAGGGACTCGGGTTTGCCAAGGTCGAGGCAGGACCACCACATAGAGGCCCCTAGCTGATGGGCAGCGGCTCTGTCCCCTACTGTCCCCTCCTCTTTCTCCCACTCCTTAAGCCCTGAGGATATGGGGTCGGGGGAGAAGATGCTGGACCAGCTGACCACTCACCCGGCCCTCGGGCATTGCTGAGACCTGCCAACCCGATGGTAGCTGCCCTGTGCCTCCAAATGTCCCCCTCCTCGCAGGACCCCTTCACCATTAGTTTGGTTTCAGTTGTAAAGATGGAAGTGTTTTTGGCCACACCATGCAACTCTGACCAGGGATTGAACCCGGGTCATGGCGATGAAAGTCTGGAATCCTAACCACTAGGCCACCAGGGAACTCCCACCCTGGTCTTTTTAAGTTCCCTCCATGCAACTTGGACCAGAATGTTTGGGGAGCAGGTAAGCATCATGCTGGCCACTAGTGTCCTCTTCCGTGAGAGGTGCTGGGTGGGCAACCCTGGGTGCAGGCAGGATTCTGACACCTGCCAGGGCCTCAGGAGCATCCCCTTGCCTGTCGCTCTGCACAGATCATGGCACAGAAATGCTCTGCACGTGGTGTCCCAGCCCCATGTCTGTTTTCTCCTGGATTGTAAATGGTCCCAGGGGCTCCAATCCTCCCCCACCCCATGCCCTCCCAAGCCAGGTCTCAGGGTCTTTTTGTTTGTTTGTTTTTTAACATCTTTATTGGAGTACAATTGTTTTTCAATGGTGTGTTCGTTTCTGCTTTATAACAAAGTGAATCAGTTATACATATACATATGTCCCCATATCTCTTGCCTCTTGTGTCTCCCTCCCTCCCACCCTCCCTATCCCACCCCTCTAGGTGGTCACAAAGCACCGAGCTGATCTCCCTGTGCTATGTGGCTGCTTCCCACTAGCTATCTACCTTACGTTTGGTCGTGTATATATGTCCATGCCTCTCTCTCACTTTGTCACAGCTTACCCTTCCCCCTCCCCATATCCTCAAGTCCATTCTCTAGCAGGTCTGTGTCCTTATTCCCGTCTTACCCCTACGTTCTTCATGACCATTTTCATTTTTTTTTAGATTCCATATATATGTGTTAGCATACGGTATTTGTTTTTCTCTTTCTGACTTACTTCACTCTGTATGACAGACTCTAGGTCCATCCACCTCACTACAAATAACTCAGTTTTGCTTCATTTTATGGCTGAGTAATATTCCATTGTATATATGTGGAGGGTGCAGGGTTCTCTGGCCCAATAACTGCAGCCTGCAGGGCTGTGTGGGGCTGCCCTGCACAGGTGGTGGTCACCTGGACCCACAGCAGCAGGTAGATCCCAGACGCAGGTGGGGAGCTTCTAGAACCAAGGCTGTTTTTGTTCTGACAACATTACTATGGTAACATTTGAGCTCTGTGAGAGAGACCTCACAGAGGCTTTTAGTCACTCTCACGGGACCTCCCCACATCTTCCTCCTCCCTGGAGAGCTCTTATGGGGTCACACCACAGAGAACAGGACTGTTTCCTCCTTCCAGGAGGTGTACCCCTGCTGGGGCGTCCACCTTCTCTTAGGGTGCAAAAGTCCAAAAGAGAGACTTTTGTTGAGCAAGTTGTCAGCATCTCTGCATTTTGCCTCTGTCTTCTCTTGGCGAGGGGAAGAGGGTCCCCTCCTCATGCTGAGCTGAGGGATGGGGAGCATCCCTGGGGCTCCAGGGTTGCGGAGACTGAGCACAAATCATGGGAGGAGGCCTGAGCCACGCTGTCTTCAGGGCTCTGCCTATGAGGGAGAAGCCCAGAGGCCAGGCCTGAAGGGCGGGCGCAGCCATTGGCTTGGGGCACCACTACCTCTGTCCGGGGAATGGAGGGCAGAGACCCTCAGCTGGGGACAGGTCTGAAGACATGCAAAAGCACGTCCTTGGAAATGGAGTCAGCATTAGGACCTCCCCCAAGCCCAGCAGGCACCCAAAGGAGGAGAGCCAAGATGGCCTTGGCTGCCCTCTGGCCTCTCCTGTCTGGCCTGCGCTGGCCCCTCGGGCACAGGTGCTGCCAGAGAACAGGGAGGAGGTGAAGCGAGAAACAGTGAAGAACCGGCTAGGCCTGCAGTGGGCTCGGCTCAGGGCTGCTGTGTTAGCCCCTGAACAGAAGTAGGAAAAGTGACCAGAAAGGCCACACAGACTTCCCAGAGTTTATCCTGAGGAAAGGAGAGAGCTGGGCAAATGAGTGCATTTGCAGGTACAATGGCGAGAAAAACTACAGTGGCTTTCCTCGTGTTCCCCCCCCACGCCCTGGGAACCTGGCCCCCATGGTGAGTGACAAGTACAAGCACTGCTCCTGCCCAGCCAGCCCCTGGCTTCCTGGCCCTGGGACAGATGGAGACAGACGCCACACTGCGGCTCCCAGCATGGACACTGGCCCAGTATCATTTTTTTTCCAGAAAGCAGCCAGGTTAAGTATCCTTAGGCCAGACCTAAGGATGCACTTGGCCTGCTTCCTGCCTTCCTCCTGCATGACTCACAGTGGCTGGTCCCCAGGCTCACTGGCCAAGCCCCAGCAGGAGACCCTGGAGGCAGGGATGCCTGTCCACGACTTGCCCATAGAGAAGGGTGGAGACCAGGCTGGGGTCTGGGCAGGGCGGGCCACCAGCCAGAGAGCCACCGTGGACAGGCTGCTCAGGACTGGTGACCACAGAGCAGGATGCCCTCCAAGACCTCAGGAAGGCAAGGCCAGTGTAAGCTCCCTGCTGAGTTCAGATGCGTGAGAAAAATGGGATGGCACCTGCACCTGCAGACGCGGCAAACATGATGAGAGCCGAGGCAGGCAGAGGCTGGGGCTTCCACGCAGGCGCACTCGGAACTTCAGGACCCGTTCTCTCTGCTGCTCCTACTTGCAAATAAAAACGTGTATGTTTCTCTGTGGCTAAAACGAGAAATCAGACGTTCTGTGCTGCTGCTCCTCCAGAGACCCTCTGAGGCACGACGTGTGAAGTGTGACCTCCTTCACACTGCTGCTGGGGTTTACAGCACCTCCACCAAAGGTGAACTAGGCTCGCCCGTCACCAGGGCTGCAAGTGGGGCCATGGGGAAGAGGGCTGCTCCCCAGAAGGAAAAGGAAGACACGGAGGAGAGAAGAAAATAAGTCCACCCTAAGTCATGCAGGTCTGCAGGGAAAGCAGTGCTGAGGTGAAGTTGCCCATCACCGGCTGGCACGTGCAGCGCTGCCCCCCACGCCGGATGCTGTGGGAAGAGAGGGTGTGTGCAACGGGAGGAATCCATTACTTGTTCCAAAACTGGTAAAATCTCTGAAAGCAGTTAGTTAGTGGTGGCCTCTGGGTGCTTCACCTGGTTTCAAGGCAACTGAGTACTAGGAATGGGGGATGCCTGGTGGACCCCGACCAGAGGCCCAGACTCAGATGACCTGGGTTAGAGTCCCAGGCTGACCGTGTGATCTCAGGCCCGTCCCCCAAGCTCTCTGAGCGTCCGTGTTGTTCAGATGTAAAATGCACTTGGTAATGAGACTAGCATTACTCTGATACCAAAACTAAACAAATACAGCCAGGCTGTATTGATTTTTGATGGTTGTGGAGAAAACCACACCAAAACTGGGTGACTTAAAGCAGACCCACTGGATTTGCTCGTATTCTGGGGGTCAGCAGTCTGGTCTGGAATTGCCTGGAGCTGCTCCTGGGGCTGCAGCATCTGGCAGTTTGTGTGGATGGGGCTGCATAGTCCAGGATGCCCTGGTTCACAGCTCTGGCTCTCACTGGGCCTCGTCCAGATGGACTTTCATCCTTGAGAAGACTCAGGCTCCTTACAATATGGATCAGAGCAGGAAGAGGAGGCAGCCACCATTGTGGAGGCGCAGCTTAACTCTCTGCTTGCATCGTGTTTACTAATGTCCCACTTGCCAAAGCAAGTCCCATGGCTGAGCCAGCCTCTGGGCAGAGAAAGAGACTCCATCCTTAATAAGAGGAGGGGCAAGGTCACATTGCAAATAGACAAGTACACAGCAGTAAGAAGGCTCTGTGGCCATGAAAGCAATCAGCCACATTCTCTGATGCTGTTGGGATGGGGCGGTGAAATCATGGGTTTGAAAGTGTTTGGAAAGAAGTTTATACAACTGCAAAAATAATGTTTATTAAGACATTGTCACACTCAGCCTGTGAGTTGGCCTGCCTGATGCCCCTATGGTATGTTGTAAAGGCCCACCCCAAATACTTGAAATGTGTTCCTTCTTCCTGACTTTCCACTGGTTCATCTCACTTTCCGTAGTGTAGTGGTTATCACATTCGCCTCACACTCACTCATCTCAGTGTCTGACATTCCACCCTTAGAAATTCATTCCTTTGAGTCTTGAAAACGTTGGAGCTTTTAGGGGCTTTCCGGAGTCTCTGACTGTAGAGCAGATCCTTCCCGTGAGCTTATATGTCAGGGTTACTGCACTGTATACTCTGAAGCCTGACCTCCAGAGCCTGGACCTCTGGGAATGGAACACAAAAACAGCTTATAGGATTGCACTGGACACAGTGAGGATTGAAGAGAGGAAGACATGAACCTCTGCTGGGCACCTACCTGCCTTACATACTACCTAAGTGTCACCACCTTATACCCTTTATCCCCACTTTATAAATTAGGCATCATCCTCCTTTGTACATTGGAAGACTAATGCTCAGAGAGATTAATTGACTTACCTCCAGTTTGTAACTGGTGGAGCTAGAATGTGGACCCAGACCTGAGTCCAGAACCCTGCAGTTTCCCAGAGCATACACTGTGACAAGCTTTATAGCTTCTCAAGAAAGAGTGCACTTGCAGATAGACTTTTTTGAGTCCTTGTGTATCTGAATCTGTCTTTATTCTGTCTCACCCTTTGTGGATAGTTTGTCTGGGTATAAAATTCTAACTTTAAATTCATGGAATGAATGATGTCATCAAAGGAAATAAATCAGACAGAAAGCTATCAGCTTCCTGGCACTCAGTCCAGGTTGGCTAATTTGAAATAAAACAATTATATGAAATCAAAGACTAAATATATTCAACTTCTTACTTTGTCTTTATAGGCTCTGAAAAAGATTTATTCATTAACTCAACATGTATTAATTGCCTGCTATGTGCTGTGCATTTGCACACACACTATCTCATTCTGCCATCACAGTAACCCTGTGAGATACGGATTATAACTCTCATTTAAAGTATGAGGAAACTTGGATTCAGGGTAAAAATGATTTGTCCAGGGTAATCTACTGAGTGGGAAAGCCATAGTTCAAATTCAGGTATTCTGCCTCCCAGGTTCCCTGGTCCCTGCTTTTCCTCCTACCCCTTGGCTCAGAAGCCTCTGTCTCTGTTTATAGAGAATTGGGTTCTTGCTCTTTTCTGTGAGTGATAGAATAAGGCCTCTTTGTTTTCTAGTCCAATTCCAGGATGTGTTTCAAGGGAGTATCATTTCAGATCCCAGCCTTCATTAACAACAGACTAAACTTTTACCATCAGTTGTCTTTCTCTGTGAATGTATAGAAAGGCATTTTCCAACTCAGCCTCCCCGAGTCTCCCTTTCCTCCTTGCCAAATATTGAAAACCTTTGTAAGCATTAGTTCCATGATGAATTAATGAGAGGAATTATTTTAAATTACCAAGCAATATCCAACAATCACTATACTCCTGGGAGGCAGGGGGTAAACCAGGACCCTCTCAGTTTGAAGAATACAATGTAAACCCCATTAGGGAAATGAAAATTAAAACCACTACATACCCGTAAGAAGGTCAAAAAGAAAATATACTGGCAATACCAGGTGGTGGTGAAAATGCAAAGCAAATTTTACATCACATTGTTGGTGATGTAAAATGACACAACCGCTCTGGAATACAGTTTGACAGATTCTTATAAATTTAAAAATACATTTGCCAGGCTTCCCTGGTGGCGCAGTGGTTGAGAGTCCGCCTGCCGATGCAGGGGACACGGGTTCGTGCCCCGGTCCGGGAAGATCCCACATGCCGCGGAGCGGCTAGGCCCGTGAGCCATGGCCGCTGAGCCTGCGCGTCCAGAGCCTATGCTCCACAACAGGAGAGGCCACAGCAGTAAGAGGCCCGCGTATCGCAAAAAAAAAAAAAAAAAAAAAAAAAAAAACTACGTTTGCCATATGACCCAGCAGTCCTACTCCTAAGTATTTACCCTAGAGCTGTGGTTCTCAACTAGGGATGATTTTGCTCCCATGGGACATTTGGCAAGGTCTAGAGATATTTTGCTTGTCACAACTGGAGGGTGGGCTGGATACTGCTAGAATCTAAAGAGCAGAAGCCAGGGATGCTGCTAAACCTTCTAAAATGCACAGAACAGCCCCCCAAAACAAAGAATTACCTGGTCCAAAATTTCAGTAGTGCCAAGATTGAGAAAATCTGCCCCAAAGAAATGAAAATGTACATTCACACAAAGTTCTATGTAAAATGTTTATAGCAGTTCTACTTATAATTGCCAAAAACTGGAAATAACTCAAATGTCCATTGATAAACAAATTGGAGTACATCAATATTATGGAATACTATTCATGAATTTAAAACAAACTATTGATACATGCAACAACTTGCATGAAAGGATCAAGTCTCAAAAAGTTATATATTGTATGTATGATGTCATTTATATGACATTACCCAAAAGGCAAAACTATAGTGATGGAGAACAGATCAGGGTTTCATTTACTTACACATGAATGTCCGACTTTCCAATATCATTTCTTGAAAAGACTATTCTTTCATCACTGAATTGCTTTTACCTTTTTCAAAAATGAATAGGCAATATTTATATGGGCTTTGAGAGGACTTTCTCTATTATGTTCCATTGAAATATGTGCCAATGCTTTTGACAATATCACCCTCTTGAGTACTATCACTTTATAATAAGTCTTAAAATTGGGTAGCATCATTCCTCCAACTTTATTCTCTTTTTTCAATATTTCTGGTCTTTTTTTTCTTGCTTTCCCGTACAAATTTATAGAATCACCTTATCTATATCTGAAAACTATCCTGCTAGGATTTTTATTGGTATTGCATTAAATCTATACATGAATTTGGGGAGGATTGAAATCTTTAAAATGTTGAGTCTACTTACACATCTTTTTCCATGTATTAGGGAGACACTATATGTCTCTTCATTTATTTAGATCTTCTTTGATTTGTTTCATTAGCATTTTATAATTTTCATCACACAAGTTCCATACATGTTTTATTAGATTTATACCTGAATATTTCATTTGGAGCTATTGTAAATGTGTGTGTGTGTGTGTACATGCACATGTGTATGTGTTTTCATTTGGGTCTGCAATTATTCATTGCTAGTTATAGAAATGTGATTTGATGTTTGTTTTGACTTTGTATTCTGTGATGTTATGAAACTCATTTATCAGCTCCAAGAGGTTTTTTGTAGATTCCTTGGGATTTTCCACATAGACATTCATATCATCTATGAGTAGGGATAGTTATATTTCTTCCTTTCCAATCTCTATGCCTTTTATTTCTTTTTCTTGACTTATTGCACTAACTAGGATTTCTAGTATGATGTTGAGTGGACATGGTGAGAGAGGACACCCTTCCCTGGTTACCAGTCTTAGTCAGAAATCTTTCATCAATGTGATGTTTGTTATAGGTTTTTAGTAGGTATCTTTTATCAGGTTGAGGAAGTTTCTTTCTATTCCTTTTGTCAAGAGTTTCTGTCATTAATGAAAGTTGAATTTTATCAAATACATTTTTACATCAATTAATGTGATCATGTGGATTTTTTTGTCTTTAGACCATAATGTGGTGGGTTACATTGAAAGATATTTGGATATTGAACCAGGGATTCCATTGCAGGGAATCCTTGCATTCCAGGGATTAATTCCACTTTCTCTTGGTATACTGAACTTTTTTATTTTGTTCATTCAATTTGGCAATATTATGTTGAGGATTTTTGCATCTGTGGCCATGGAGGTTATTGGAATGTAGTTTTCTTTTTATATACTACTGTCTTTGTCTAGTTTTGGTATCAGAGTAATGCTAGTCTCATAAAACAAGTTGGGAACTATTAGCTCCTCTTCTATTTTCTAGAAGAGATTGTATAAAACTGGTAATATTTATTCTTTAAATGAACCTATGAAATCATCTGCAGCCAAACATTTCCTTTTCAGAAGTTTATTAACTATAAATTCAATTTCTTTAATAGTTACAGAAAACAGAAATAAATAGGTTTGGGTAGCTTGTTGTTTTTGAGAAGTTGTTCCATTTCATCTAAGTTGTTGAATTTATGTGCATAATATTGTTTGTAATTTTCCCTTTTTTAACTTATAAATATCCTGGAGGGACTTTCATGATATTCCCTTTCTTTTCAGACTCAGCAATTAGTGTCTTTCTCTTTTTTTTTTTTTGGTCAGCTTTGCTAAAGTTCTATCAATTTTATTAAAGTTCTTTTAAAAGAACCAGTTTTGGCTCAATTGATTATCCCTGTTGATTTTTAGATTTTAATTTCATTGGTTTCTGCTCTTACCTTTAGAGCTTCCCTCCTTCTGCTTGCTTTGGGTTTATTTTGCACTGATTTTTCTACTTTGTTCAGGTGAAAGCTTAGATTATTGATTTGAGATCTTTGTTTTTTGTAATATATGCATTTTGGGGCTATAAATTTCCCTCTAAGAACTGCTTAGCTGCATACAACAAATTTTGATACGTTGCATTTTTATTTTCATTCTGTTTAAAATATTTTCTAATTTCCCTTGAGACTTTCTCTTTTACCACTGAATTATTTAAAAGTGTATTGTGTAATATGTTTTTGTTGTCTTTCTTTACTAATTCTAGTTTCATTGCATTATGGTCTGAGAACATAATTGGTATGATTTAAATTATTTAAGATGTGTTCAGTTTTGTTAAGGAGTAAGCATATTGTCTATCTTTGTGAATATTCCATGTGCATTTTTAAAAGACGTGTATTCTGTACTTGTTAGATGGAGTATTCTGTTGATGTCAGTTAGATCCAAGTGACTGATGGTTTTGTTCAGATATTCTATACCCTTGATGATTTTCTGTCTACTTGTTCTTTCAGTTACCAAGAGAGAAGTTTGGAGCCCTACAATTATACTTGTGGCTGTTTCTGTTTCTCCTTTCAGTTTTGTCAGTTTTTTCTTCTAAGTATTTTGAAGTCTTACAGTTAAATCCACGTTCATTTAGGACTATTCTATCTTCTTACTGAATTTTATCCTTTTATCATTATGTAGTATTTCTCTTTATCTGGGGCAATTTTCTTTGCTCTGAAGTCTACTTTGCCTGATATTGATAAAGTTTCTCTAGTTTTCTCTTGATTAAAATTTTCATGATCTGTAATTTTCCATCCTTTTACCTTTAACCAACCTATATCATTATATTTGAAGTGAGTTTCTTCAACACAGCAAATAGTTTTTATTGATTCTAACAATTTCTATCTTTTAACTGCTGCATTTAAACAATCTGTATTTAATGTAATGATTGACATTCTTGAATTTAGGTTTTTCATTTTATTATTTGTTCTCTTTTTCCCTTTGTGTTTTTTTTGTTCCTATGTTCCCCTTTCCTTGTTTCAGTTATTTGAATTTTTTAAGATTCTATTTTAATTTAACTTTTGTGATTTTAACATCTCTTCATATAATTTTTAACTGGTGGCTCTTGTAATTACAATATACATACTTTAAGCAATCCCTTTTGGAATTCAAGTGAAATTCAAAATTCTTGTCACAATATAGGTCCCTTATCTTCTCCTTTATGTTATAATTTTCTTATGTATTGCATCTACATACTTTAAATACCCTACCAGCCAATATAATAATTTTAATGTGAGTTTAAAAATATATATTAAAGAACTCAAGAGGAAAAGGATAGTCTGTTAATATGTATGCAGATCATGACTCTTTCTGTTGTGCTTCCTTCATTTCTGATATTCCAACATTTCTTCTGGTATCATTTTCTTTCAATCTGAACATTTTCCTTTAATTTTTTTAGGGAGATTTGGTGGTCATGAATCCCCTTTTCTTCATCTGAGAATATGTTTATTTCACCTTTATACCTGAAGGATATTTTTACTGGATATAGAATTCTAGTTTAACATCCTTTAAAAATCTTGTTTCCCCTTCTTCTGGCTTCCAGTGGTTCCTGATGAGAAATCTACAGTCATTTGAATTATTGTTCCCCTGTTGAGAGTGTCACTTTTATCTGGTTGCTTTCAACATTTTTCCTCTGTGCTTATGTTTCAGCAATTTGATTTTGTTGTGTCTGGCCATGGGTTTCTTTAGGTTTATCCTCTTTAGTTCTCTGAGCTTCTTAAATCTATAGGTTTGTATCTTTGCACAGCTTAGGATGCTTTCAGTCATTATTAATTTAAATATTGTTTTTCTTTTTAGGGGCACTGTACTCTTTCTCCTTCTGGGACCCTCATGACATGAGTATTACACCTTTGGCATTGTCTGACAAGTCACTGAAATCCTCATTTTGTCAATCTTTTCTTCTCACTCTTCTTCAGATTGGGTCATCTGTTGACCCACCTTCAGATTTACTGCCCCTTTTTCTTTCTCATCTCCAATCTGCTGTTGAGTCCACTCAGTGAATTTTTTCTTCCAATTGTTGTATATTTAGGTTCTAAAATTTCCATCACTTATTGGAGCATTTTCATAATGACTTCTTTAAAATCTTTGTCAGATAATTCCGATATCTACCAACTCAGAGTTGGTGTCTTTTGATAGTTCTCTTCCTTGGGCATTGAGATTTTTGTGGTTCTTCATATGTCGAGTACATTTGGATTGCACCCTGGACATTTTGGATCTTATGAGACTCTGAGTCTTGTTTATAATCTATGAAAAATGTTGACTTTTTAATTCTTTCAGGTAGGTTCATACTGTAAATTTCAATCTGCTTTCTCTGGGCTGTGGTTTTCAAAGCCTTTGCTGTCCTATTTGGCTAAGCTTCACATTATGCAGTCTGTGACCTGGGCAGGGGTCTCTTCAGTAAATCATCAGAGCCTTTGGTGTACTGATTAGGACAGATCCACGCATGCACAGCTCAGAGTTGGGGAGAGGGGAGTCCAGGAGTTCATAAACAACCTCATGGGATTGTTTTCTGAAGCCCTCTTTTTATAATCTTCCAGGTACTTTTTGGTTCCCTGGGATTCCCTTTTCTGTCCTCCAGCCAGAATGCACCACTGTGCACATAGCCCTGTCCTGCACCCTGCTCATGCAGGACTTGTATATGTTTTATATTGTCTCCCCTTCAGACTGCAGTATCCTGTTGGTGCAGCCAACCCAATGCTTCTTTTTGATTCTTTTCCAAACCCTAGCTCAGTGCTGACCACTTGGGGCTCTGTGTACCTACAGAGCCAGATCCAGGAGCAGAGGCACGGAGCTAAGCACTTGTGCCTCCAAACACCCCCAGGGGAGGCATTCCTGCCTGGAGCCCATGACGTGAGTGCCCAGACCTGAGCCATTAGCAGGCGGGGAGCAAAGGCCAGCCCTCGTGGGATGAGCACTCACACCATTTTCCCACACAGCCTTTGACTGGGAGCTCATGCAGGGAGGGCTGGCCTTCTTCGAGGATAAGAATTCCCTAGAGATGGGGAAGAATAGCATCATCAGGCAGGAATTAGAGTCATGTCGTCTACTGAGCACATGTGTTATGTTATGTTCTGCGTCAAGCAGGGCCGCAAAGCTGTCCTTATCATGGTCAATGACAGAAACCTGAGTTTCAGAAAATTAAGTCAGTTCCCAGTATCCCACAGCCCAGAAGAGACAGAGCCAGGATCTGAACTTGGAACTGACCACAAACATAAACCCATGCTCTTATCAAATGCAAAACAGGCGTGAAAAGCAAGAATCAAGAACTTATCCTGAGATTTGTGATGAAAATAATCAATTTTGTTCTTTAACCTTTTATAAAAGAAAAGCTTACTTGCTCACCATTGGATGAGACAGGTTATGGAGGCTGAGAGGCTGTTTGAACAAAGAGAAAAAGAGGCTGAGAGAGGGGGGCCGTTTCAAGGACTCTTGGGCAGCCCCCACAGAGTGACTGACACCCCAGGCCCCTATTTCTCTTGTGTGCTGCTCATTTTGTAACTGACTTTCCATAATTTCATTGCTGTGTCTACATAATTTCATAATATGTTTGCTGCCTTTCTTTTTTATTGGACTTTTTCAGAAATAACTAGAATCCTAAATGGTTACCTGATGTACAGTCTCAGAGATATGAACTTAAGTCAGTCTTTTAAGGAAAGGTGAGTGGCATGCCACTGCTGGGAGGTGCCCACCCCGCAGGGTCAGGGCTTGGCCCCTTGTGGAAAAGGAGGCTTTCTTACAAATATTCCTCAAGGTGCTGTGACTTTTACCAGTGAACCAAGCAGGAAGAATGTTTGTTCACCTAACGAGTTCTCACATTTGCAAATGTGGAATCCAGGTCAAATTTTTAAAGACATTGCTAATTGAAAATATGATTGAAGCCAGCTCTTCATCTGTCAGGAGCCTTCCCTGACCTTCCTGTTTAAAGCAGCCCCTTTTTACTACTATGCTTATTAACACCTGATAGTTATTTGTTTGATCATCTGTTAATTGTCTCTACCACTTAGACCTGCATACATGTGCACACATGCATGCGTGCGCACACACACACACACACACACACACACCTAGCAACAGTGCTATACCCAGAGCAGATACTCAATAAATATTTGTCACACAAATGACCCCAGCGTATTCGTTTTAGGCAGTGAAATGAGTCCTCACCCCCAGGCTACCCTGGCCACTGTTGAGAAGCTCCTGTCAGAGCCCAAGACCCTCTTTGTCCCCTCAGGGGTGCCACCATCCTTCCGTCCTGGATCCCCAGGCCATAGCGTTTAGCAAGGCCCCAGCAGCCTACACTGTGCCTTAGGAAATCTTTTTGAAAAGCTTCCCGTCTGGGCAGACACAGTTCCTGACTGGATACAAAGGCCCACAGCAGGGCACCGGCTGGCCTCAGCCCCTGTGAGCCCCTCAGGCTGACTCTCCAGCCCCCCTCTGCACCTATGTGCCAGCTCATCAAAGATGTCGTCATGGCTCCAAACCCTGCCTGGGAGAAGGGGTCGAGTCCCACCACTGGCAGAAATGCTGCCGTGCAGCTGTGAGAGGGGAGGAGACCCACATACTATGATGGAGGCCTCTCTGGGATGTACTGTTAAGAGGAAAATCAAGGGTCAGAATAGCCCATGTAGTGCCCTGCCTTTCACCTAGAGGTAGGGAGAGGGTATGTGTATAGAATCTAAATATGCACATACATTCATATTCCTATATATGTGCGCATATGCACACACATACAAACACATATATGCTTAAATTCTTTAAATTTTTATTGAAATATAGTTGATTTACAATGTTGTGTTGGTTTCAGGTGTACAGCAAAGTGATTCAGTTGTACGTATATATATATTCTTTTCCAGATTCTTTTCCGTTATAGGTTATTACAAGATACTGAGTATAGTTCCCTGTGCTATACAGTAGGTCCTTATTGTTTATTGATTTATATATAGTAGTGTGTATATGCTAATTCCAAACTCCTATCACTCCCCCTTTCCCCCTTTGGTAATCATAAGTTTGTTTTCTATGTCTGTGGGTCTGTTTCTGTTTTGTAAATAAGTTCATTTGTATCATTCTTTAGATTCCACACATAAGTGATATCATATGATATTTATCTTTCTCTGACTTATTTCACTTAGTATGATAATCTCTAGGTCCATCCATGTATGCTTATATGTTTGGATGGGAGGGTACACCAGAAACTGATAACTATGTCACCATAGATAATCACCATGGGTTATGACTCTACAATTTATCATCCAAATTGGTACATTTAGAGGAGGGAGAGTGGCCACTGGCCATTGGTGCCCCATAAAGCAGGACTTTCCTAAGCAAAACAGGAGGTGTGGTCACCTCACCTTGGGGAGGGGGAGAGGGAAGTGTCCTGGGGGGCCTGCACCCAAGCTGCGCCTCTGTGCGGCCAGGTGACTGCCCTTGGGCAAGACCCCACCAGCTGCCCA
Source organism: Mesoplodon bidens (assembly GCF_964165515.1). Classification (NCBI taxonomy): domain Eukaryota; kingdom Metazoa; phylum Chordata; class Mammalia; order Artiodactyla; family Ziphiidae; genus Mesoplodon; species Mesoplodon bidens. The sequence continues at coordinate 67,173,448 of NC_138178.1, read as the reverse complement.
GACCGCCTTCCTTGTCCATGACATGGGCTCTTGCTGGGGTGGCCTCTAAGGCTGTGGCTGCCGTTTAAGCCAGGACACCCCCAAATCTGCACTGTGCCTTTTCATTCCTGCCACCGACTTCCATGCCATCTGGACCTCACTCCACCGCTCTTGCTTCTTGGTCCCACCAGGATGGGGGGCCTGGCCCAGCCTCTGTCCAGGTCACCCCTTGTCTTCCTCAGGGGGTTTTCACTGGGTGGGTGGGGTATCCCTATGCTCCTGATTCCCCCTCCCCAGGTACACACTGAAGAAGAGGGAACAGGTGTGTTGTGGCCTAGAGCATGTGAGGAAGCTCTCAGACATGCCCAGATGTGAGGATGAAGCAGTTATATTGCGTGTTAGTCTTCTTAACAGTCAACACCAATTACTAAGTATTTTAGGGATTTTAAGTGTTTTTTCCCAGAGGCAAGATCCTATTTACAATCCCGCATCTAGCATTTGCTCAGTAAACTCACAGGAAGATGATGTTCACGTCATCTTCTTGGGATGAGAAGTGGAGGTTAATATTCAGGACTGGTTTTGCTGGAGCTGATTTCTACCAACGGGCTCCATCACAGTAACTCACATGCGCAGGTCACTGTTCCAAAGTGTCGTCCCAGTCATGAGCCCATTTGCCCCTCAGAGGAGCCTGAAGAGTTGTCGAGCCAATGTTCCAGCTTGCGTTTAATGAACAGGAATAGTCACTGAGGCTTTTGAAGCACAAGGACATGGCTATGGTTTTGAAGGGAGAGCACAGAACCAGGACCCACCCCCAGTTCAAATTTGCTCCCTGCACCCCGGGAGCAAGGAGCTGGAGCAAGTAGGGAAGGACATTGGGATTCTCCAGCTACACTCAGGGTAGAGCTGGGACCCTCTCTGCAACCTCCTGGGCCACTGAGCAGAATCACAGTTGACTTTTGGCTCTCATGTTCAACACCAAAACAAGAGTGAAGAAAGGTCGCTCTGCTCCAGGCTCATCTCCATAACCCCCTCCCAGTTGGGCCTATACCCCCATCACTGCTGCCCATGTCTGGCCATGAGGCCTCCAGATGTATGTGGTGAAGCTGCATGCTCCAGCCCTAGCACAGATCTGGGATGGATGGACAGACAGACAGGTGAGCGGTGGATGGGTGGGTGGATGGATGGATGGATAAATGGATGGGTGGATGGGTAGATAGGTGAATTGATGGACAAATGGCTGATTGGATGGATGGATATATGGGTAGGTGGATGGATGGATGGGTGAATAGATAGACAAATGGATGATTGGATGGATGGATGGACAGGTGAACAGATGGATGGTGGGTGGATGAGTGGATGGAGGGATAAAAGATGGCTGGATGGACAGATGTTACCTGGGGGCCTCTGCAGTGCCTTTCATGGTGCCAGCTTTTAGCAAGTACTCAATAAATATGTGCTGTTTTTTCAGTTTGAAATACAATGGCCCTGCTTTGAGTTTTGCATGAGCAGAAAGCCATGCCACTACAGTGGTGCCTAATACTTAGTCAGCCATTGCACCATGGTTGTTGTGGGTCCCCTCTGTGTAGCTGGTCAGATATTTTTCTCTTGAGTACGCAGGCTATAAGTCTGTGTTCTGTCTTCTCCATGCTGCTGCTTGTCTCGTTCAGCCATACACCTGCCTGTGAGCACTCACTGTGTGACAGGGGTGAGTGAGCATCCGCTCAGAGCCCTTGACCTCACATACCCTCTGAGCTGTGGCTGGACAGGATAACTACCCAGGATGTTTGGGAATGCTCACCCGAGAGCACTGTGTTAGACTCGGCATGTGTGTATGTATTTAACACACTCCTCTTCCACTTCCCTTCCCTCCCTGAAAAATTCCGTCCTAAATCCATAGGTTCATCAAAGCAAGGTGGGCACCTGCAGTGGGCAGAGTGGGGGGTGGCAGGACACAGAGACCAAGATCAGGGTGTCAGAGCCAGACAGAGTGAAGAGGGCAACTCAGGGGAAGGGAAGCAGCATTGGTTGGGGGCTGTTTACATACCAGGATCAAATAAGGAAATAGCTTAAGATTGGTAGAAACCAGGTTTCTCACTTTTGGAGAAAGGAGTTACACGTAGAATGAACTCTGGGTGTTAGACTGGAATTGGGAGTATCAGAGGACTCAAAGTTTCAGATAGATAGGTGATAGGTAGATAGATAGATAATGGATGGATGGATGGATGGATAGATAAATGACAGATGAAAATGTCTGTGTACACATGTGGGTGTGTACACACGCATGCACACACGCGTTCCCCAGCTCTACTTACTGAGTCTAGGAGCAATGACATCAGCAATAATCATATTTTGGCTTCTAAACACCATTATCCACTATCTTAAAAAAAAAGAAAGAAAGAAAAGAAAACAGGAGAAATGGCTGAATCCAGGGCTGAAGCAGAAGAGATACAAGATGAATCTTGTTGACTGAAAAAAAAAAAAAGCACAACCTAAAAGTTGAGAGTTATGTTTTATTCGATGGACAGAACTGAGGACTTAAGCCTGGGACACAGACTGTCAGGTAGCTCTGCGGGACGGCTCCAAAGAGGGAAGGAGGGGAACCAGGATATATACGCATTTTTGTATCAAAGACCGGGTGGTCAGAACATCAAAAGATTACTGTTAATTCAAGAAAACCAGACATCTCAAGTTAAGGAATTTAGTGCTTTTCTGTGTATGGGAAGATGCAAGAGTCTGGGCTCACTGAAATCATTCCTGTCAATATGTACCTCAGTTCTCTGGGGCCAGTATCCTGTGTTTTCTCATCCTGAGTCCCCTCAGTGTGCACCTTCAGGGGTGGCTGCCACAGCTGACTGCTAGATGGGGGGGGGCATCCTGCTTGCATCCTGAGTTCCCTCAGGGCTCACCTGTAGGGCACCTGTAGTGGCCGATGGCTGCAACAGCCTTTGTTTACTGAAATGGCAGGCGGCGTTTTTAGTTCACAACCTTGACCATCTTCTTGTGCTGGAAAGCAAGGATGTGCTCTAAAAAATGACAGGGGCTGTCACACAGACACAGATCCCACTTGAACAAGCCCCACCAACCAGGGCGGGTATCTGAGCATCAAAATAATCACATGAATGGATTATAACCCAGTGAATCAAATAGAAGCCTGGAATCCAGAGGGATATCAGTAAATGTATCAAGGCTTGGTGAGGAGTGGAATATGTCTGTAGATTCCAAGTTCCTCCCCATAAAATTCTTATTAATTACGGAGAGGAAGTGAGCAGCTCTGCAAGGGGGAGCCTGGCCCATGGCCACGAGAGAGATCCACCCAACTGGATGCCACGAGAACGATGCAGTGTAACCCAATTTGCTCTGATTGTGAGGAAACACACACCCAGACCATGGACATTCTACACAATACTGGGCCTGTGGTCTTCAAAACAGCCTAGGTCTTGAACGTCAAGTACCCTGAGGAATGTTCCAGACTGAGGACGGCTAAAGAGACACCACAGCTGAATGCAGTACACCATCCAGAACTGGGGCAGATGGCACGTGGTGACTGGGGTCTTTCACGGTGACAGATGCATTGTTGCATTCGTGATTAGACGAATTCCCAATTCTAATGGATATGTAGGAGAATATATCTGCAGGAACGTAACCCCACTCACAGGAAATGCACACAAAGTTCTGCCGGGGTGATGGGATTTCAGGTTGGCAATTTACTTTCAAATGGCTCCGAAGGAAAAACAAGTTATTTATACTCTGCAAATATTTTGTGAGCATTTAGGTGCTGCCAATTTTTTTGAAGTATTAAAATAAGGTATATTGAGTCACCAAAAAAAGAACAAGAAAAAACTATTGGTACAATAACAACAAAACTCCCCAGGTGATTATGAGGCATCCCCAAGGATTCAGAGCCTTTGTTTTAGAAGCCACACAAGCAGTTGGCTGCACGCTATGTACATAGAACCCTTTCCCCAGGCCACCCCACCCCAGAATTCTCAAGCAGGGCCACACTTGCTAACTCTGCCCCACCTGCTCAGAGACCACCCTCAGTTAATTCTGGGTGCCTCGCCCCATTCGAGTGCCCAAGAGGCCCCATCAACCTCGGGGCACTGGCCTTCCTCTCTCCATGCTTCTTCCCTTTGAATTGGCCTGGTTGTTGAGAGACATCAAGGCTACAGTTCTCTGCCCATGTCCTAGAGTCATGAGTGATGCAGGTTTTGGAGCCCACTCTTCCCCTGAGCCTCGGAGAAGAGCCAGGGGATGGCTGGGGAGGGTCCGAGTGGCCTGGGTTGGGCATTCTGTCACTCCCTCCACTACCGCTCAAGGTAGCCTTCTTACCACCATCTTCAGTCGGGGTATCCCCTAGAAAGGCCCACAGATCTTGGTAGCAGTGGACCCACCGGCCCGTCAGACGTGCCCAGGCATACCTGCCCCCCTGAGGGTAAAGCTTCAGCCTAAGCTGCTGGATGTGAGCATGAACCCGAGGGGGAGCCACCATGCCTCTTGCCCCAACTGCATCCTTGTCAACCCGCCCAGAGAACCAGCCCCCATACTGTCACACACTCTGGGCGCCTCTGCCACCAGGGAGACTGCATCGTAAAGGGAGCTGGCTGCCCACGTTGCCAGGTTCTCTGCCTCGACTTCTCTCCTGAGACCACCCACCCCAGGGTCAGGGTGGAGAGCTGGGTTCAGTGTGCTTGCCAACATCGAGTGGCGTGGAGGGGGGCCGTGGCCTCAGATGGCTGCAACGGCCAGGGTCCATGCAGGGAAGGGCCACAGGGAGGTGTTTTGTCCTCCACTCCCCGTCCCGACTCGCTCCAGTGACAGGCTTGCTTCGCTGTGTCCCCAGCATGGACAACGCCGAAGACCCCGTGTACGAGAGTCTGGAGGAGTTCCACGTTTTCGTCCTTGCCCACATATTAAGGAGGCCCATCGTCGTTGTAGCAGATACGATGCTGAGGGACTCAGGCGGGGAAGGTAAGTTTACTCAGAATGAAACAGATGTATTTTATTCATCACCCAGAAAGCGTAACATCCCGAGTAAGGAAGGGACAGTCCAGCGTAATGGCTGAGCCTCCAGAAGGACACAGAGCCTTACTCTGCCTGGACAAAGATCTTACTTCTCCTCGTTTCTCCTCGACTCCACATGTTTCTTGCTCCTCCCCGTAGAGAAGGGATTACTCTTTTTTCTTTTTTATCTTTTTTTTTTTTTTTTTTTTTGGCCACACCACACGGCTTGTGGGATCTTAGTTCCCCGACCTGGGATGGGACCCGGGCCCTCAGCAGTGAAAGTGCAGAGTCCTAACCACTGGACAGCCAGGGAATTCCCAGGAGAGATTACTCTTAGCCGTCCATCCACCCTGTGTGTCCACAGCAGGAGAAATGTGGCTGAGTGGGGGAGGCGATGAACCCCGAGGGGCTCTGGGCCCCACCCGTTGCCCACACCCTCCAGCAGTGCCGGCCTCATCCCAGGGCCACTTGGCCACTCAGCCACTCCGCCACTCCAGTCCCCTCCTGCCCCTCGCATGGGTCTTAAAGAAGAAACAAGAAAGGCAGAAAATGCAAAGTCATCCGCAAGGCTGTGATGGGACCAGGGCTGGGGGAGAAGGAGGAAGGGATGGACGGCTTCCCAGGGCCGGTACCCGCCGCACCGCCCGTCACGTGCACCCTCGCCCTCGGCCAGGCCACCACCTCCCAGGGTAGACACTGCTTCCCGCTTTACAGACGACGAGCCCGAAGCCCAGAGAGGCCACACAATGTGCCCCCGCCCTCGGCTGAGGCCTTGAGGAAGCAGGGTCCACCCAGGCAGGGAGGGCTCCACGCGTGTCCTCCCTCTAGCCTTTCTGCTGGAGCACACAGGGCACCATGCTCTCTGAAAAGGAGGGACAGAGGAGGGGCCAGGATGGTGGACGGACCAGGAAGGTCACCCTAGTGTAAGTGCCCTGCCTCTCGTGGCTGTGGTTACCACAGAAGGCAGGGAGCTGGGAGTACCTTGGTCACTCCCAGTGACGCAGGCCTGCCGGGGTCTGCAGCTCTCTGGATGCAGAGCCCGGCCTCCCATCGGGGTCCCTGTACTCATCAGATCCCACAGAGCTGGGTCCACACTTCCTTCCCTTGCACCTGTCCTGGAGGGTGCAGCCCTCTCAAAGGTGGACCCATCCTGCCTCTCAGCAGAGAGGCGGGCAGAGCCATGGTCACTGATATAGACAAAGCGAGGGTGGGGAGGAATCCTGAGCTCATCAAAGACATCCCTGACGTCGACTGTCCTTTCCTGCCACAGAAGGGCAGTGAGTCACTGAGTCTGAGGCCAAGAGGCAAGGTTCTTTGTAATTAAAAAACAGATGCCATGTCAGGGCAGGTATTTCCAGTATTTACTGTATTTCAGTGAGGATTTAGGCTTTTTCCCCCGTTTGGTAAGGAAATGAACAAGGCTGTGTCCCGGTTGCTACAGGAGCTGATCCCCGTCCCTCATTTCCCATCTGACTCACGACTTGGGCCTGGAGTGCTCTCATTGAGCTTCTCAAAACCTAGAACAAATAAGCTGTCAAGCAGCACATATGTTGTTCTGTATGCAGATGCTTTCGTGAACACAGGAGAGGAATAAGTACATTCAGGAAAACACGGGTTTCTAGGTGGCCATCAGCACACGTCCTGGCTGACCATCTGGGGTGGGTGTTTTGATCACCTTGGCGGGACTCAGGGCAGCAGGCAGGCCCACAGGTCACAGCAGAATCCCCTCAGCCCTGCTTGTTCCTAGGGTGCAGCTTGACAGGGACAAACGAGCCAGGAGGACTCTGCCCAAGGAGGCAGGTGGAGCAGGGTGCCCTGGTCAGGTACAGGACTTGGGGTCTAATGGGCCTGGCCCCTGCGAGCCTGGGCTTCCTCATCCATCGGTAGCAAGCATCACCTAGCTCCCAGGGCACTCCTGCCAGGTGGGTGGAGGCTCCTCTGCTGTGGAGTAGGTGACAGATGACAACACCCGGGGCTGCAGCCTGAGCCCGCCCACCCTTCCCTCTGCCCTGTCACCTCCCCCAGGATGGTGAGGGATGCTGTCCACGTCCCCTCCAGCTCCACATGCCCTCACCCTTGTTTGTGTCTGCAGCATTTGCTCCAATCCCCTTCGGAGGGATTTACCTGCCCTTGGAGGTGCCTCCCAACAGATGCCACTGCTCACCTCTGGTTCTTGCCTACGACCAAGCGCATTTCTCTGCCCTTGTGTCCATGGAGCAGAGAGACCAGCAGAGAGAACAAGGTACGCCCGCCGCCACCTAACAGTGCAAGGTGGGGAAGGGGTGGGCCGGGAGGGGCAGGAGGTGGAATATGGAGACCTCCCTGGGAAGCGCACTCAGCAATGATAGGTTTTGCCTAAAACTACCATATGCATGCAAAAAAAAAATCATTGAAAATAATGCCATTTGCAGCATCATGGATGGAATGGACTTAGATTATCGTTATCATAGATTATCATACTAAGAAACTTAGATTATTATACTAAGTGAAGTCAGACACAGACAAATATCATACGATATCACTTATATGTGGAATCTATAAAAAATGATACAAATGAACTAATTTACAAAACAGAAACAGACTCACAGACAGAAAACAAACTTATGGTCACCAAAGGGGAAAGGGGAGGAGGGAAAAATTAGGAGTTTGGGATTAACATATACACACTATTATATATAAAATAGATGAATAACAAGGAACTACTGTATAGCACTATACTCAATATTTTCTAATAACCTCTAAGGAAAAAGAATCTGAAAAAGAATATATACATATATATGTATAACTGAATCACTTTGCTTGTACACCTGAAACTAACACAACATTGTAAATCAATTATACTTGTTTTTTAAAAAAGAAAATAATGCCACAGACAACTTTTAATTTAAAATATGAAGCAAATTAATAATCAAGCCACCCTTAAATAACTTTCACTGTGGTTGCCTTTCACATGTACACATATGTTATATGGATGTAATTGAATCTCAGATGTAATTTTTAAAAGCCCATCTACTTTGTTAGACCAACCAGACGATCAAAATATTAAAACTCTGGACTAGTAATAAACTTACATTTAATAAATAAATAATTAAAAGCCCGTCTAGTGCAGAGAGTCAGCAAATTACAGCCCACTGCCTGTTTGTAAATAAAGTTTTATCGGAACACAGCCACACTTGTTCAAAGACGTATTGTCTGTGGCTACTGCTTTTGTGCCCTAACAGCAGAGTTGAGAAGCAGCCCCAGAGGCTGTGTGGCCTGCAAAGACTAAAATATTTACTAATGAGCACTTTACGGAAAATGTTTGCCAGCCTCTGCTCTAAAGTAGTAAGCTTTTGAATCAAAAGATGGATTTTTCCATTCAAATCATTACATGGGAGTTTCCTGCCAGGAGCCATTTCAGTGCTACAGAGAGGCTTGCTGGGCTGGGCCCACAGGCTGTGCACTGCACAACTCCAACCACCAGTCACATAGACGCATGTGGGGCCTGTCTTCAGTCAATGCATTATGTGTCTGCTGTGGAAATGGTGGGATTTTGCTTGGAATGTTAACTGCTGATGGATGTGTGACTAACTGAGCAAAGAAAGGGAAACTCATCCTTTTTCACTTCTGCATCTGGTTAGACAGAGAACTCCCAGGATACTAAAAGAAGGAAAGAGTGACCAGTTTCAGGGTCCCTGCCATAGGATGTGGTCCCAGGAAATCCATGGCAGCTCATCCTGTGGTGATGTGAGTCCAGAAGTAGAGGGAGCAGGGCTGCCACTGGCTGTAAGGGGACTATCGCGTCCTTTTCCTGTGCTATTTACAGACATCTCACTTTAGCCATAGAAGACATGTTTCATCACTAAGGCTTGGTGCCATTGGCCTTTTCTGTTGTCTCTCTGCGTTTTGGCCAGTGAGAGCTGGCACCTCCCTCACGGCTTCCAGCTCTTCTCAAAGCTCACCGCGGCTCTTGAGAGACAGGAGGGCCCTTTCTCTGCAGCCTCACGCTATCAGCAAGTGATTGAAAAGACCAAAAAGCCTTTCATTTAGAAGCCAGATGTTGGCCATGAATATTAAGAAGAAACTTAATCAGGATAGTAGGTCAGAGGCTCCTAACTGGGCAACTCAGGACTTTGGCTTCTATAGAAGAACTGTACAGAAAAAACTGAAAAAAACTATAAAAGAAAGGTGAAATAATAAAACCATTATATAAAGGTGAAACATTTTAGAAACAATTAACATATCGAGTATAAATTTTGGAGAATTTGAATACAATTGGCTGTGTTTCATTTAGAAATTTTTAAAAAGAGAGCCCTTCTAAGGACCAGGGATCCAGGCCAGGTGCGGGGCCTCTCATCCAGTCTCCCAGAGACTCTGTGGTCAGGGAGAGATCAAAGTCCCAGGGCTGGCATCTCCAGTTGCTGAGCAGGGCCTTCAGAGCCTGGCTCCCTCCTCACAGAGGCACTGAGCTTTCTTTCAGGCCTTCCAGATACTGCTTATGGATGCTTTCAAGGCCAATATGAAGGTGCTCTTCAATAAAAGGACAAATGTGGAGGGGTTACCGCCTAGCAAGGGAGCGTTGCAGAGGTGCAGGTGGTTTCTTTCACCTCTAAAACTTGTTTTTCCCGTAAGTGGATTCTGGTCCCAGTGTGGGTTCTGAGAAGCTGTGTTGTGGGCTCCTGCAGCTCCGCCTGCTGGCTTGCTCCTAATAGCAGTGTGGTCCCTGCCTCCACAGCCCTCACGTGACCAATGTGCAGGGCTGCACGTTGACCCATTCAGTCCTCACGACCATCGCACAAACAGAAGCAAAGCACATGTAAGCGGCTCCCACTGGCTGGGTAACCTCTGTGCTACATGTCAGGCCCTCACACATTGGGAAAGAATACAAATGTTCTGCAGACTTTGAGGCTTTAAGTATTGCTACCGACACATCCCCTGTGCCACCCTCACTGAGCTGGTGGGTGCTGGTAGGCGCAACCCTGCTTCCTGCTCCTCCCACTGGCCTGAAGTCCAGTGGTCCTGCATGCAGTATTTGTTTGGGGAGCTGAGGGCCCATTCAGTGAAGCACCTGTTGCATCCAGGTTTGGGGACCCAAAGATGACAGTGTCCTTGCCTTGGGGCCCTTAACACCTTGTAGGGGAGACAGGCAACCCCATCAAGCTACATACTATACAAGGCAGGATGTTTCCCGAGCAGGCACGAGCTCCATTCAGCAGGGGAGCAATTATTCTGACTGAGAAGAACAGACAGATAGACCTGAGCAGAAGGGCTGGGCTGATGCAGGGATGTTGCTCGTGGGTGGCTGGCATGTTGCTGGTGTGGCCCAGCAAGCACATGTCATAGGAGCATGACGGCATTGGGCCTGGGTGCTGCCGTGTCCTCACTGCGTGGCCCGAGGGGCGCCATGTGCCCTCCCAGCCTGTCCCCTTATCTGTTGCCTGTAAAATAACACCCATCTCCCTGGAAATGAATGCTTTCTCCTCCCCTTCCTCACCCTCATTCCCTTCCCCCTCCCCTGTCCTCTGCCCTTTCTCTTCCTTTCCGCCCACTCTCCCAGTTGGTGTCTTTTCATTTGACATATTTAAGGACATCACCACTTAATTATGAAGTGACCACCATGGTCACTTCCACACACTGAAGTCCTCAGTCACCCCTGGGAATGTCATTGCCTGTCCCAAAGCCAGGCCTGTCCCCTGATCCTTAAATGTTGCTTCAAAGATAAACCTAAAGGCCTTGACTGGCTCCCTTTCTGGCCACCATTAGTGCCCAGCATCTCCCTGAAAGGACCTGCCATGGGCAGGAGGAACAGAGCAGACATTGTCCGTGGAGCCATCACCAGAGGAAGCCTATCCCGGGGTTCCTGTGGGGCACTGTCCTACCTTCCAGCCTGACGGTAGAGGCTGTTGGGGGCTTTCTGCAAATACCAGATCCTAGCAATTCTGCCATTGTTACCCGGTGGTTGAGGACGGTGGGGAGAAGCTGAGAAGACGTCAGGAACCTGCTCAGGGAACAGACTCAGCCTCTCTTCTCAGCCTTTATGATGCCAAGAAAATGGAAGCAACCACAGAAGGCCATGATATTAGCCCCCAAAAGAAGATAGTTCAGAATAGCATTGGGCTGCAAGGGGCTCAAAGGAGAAAATGGCTGCTGCTGCTGCTTCTCTAATAGGGAGTCCTGAGGTAGGTGGTCCAGGGCTGGTGCATCAGCTCTAGACATTCTCAGGTACTCAGGCTCCAGCCTCTCCCTGCTCCACCATCTTTATCGTGTGGTTTCAGCCTTATGGTCATAGAACAGTTGCTGCAGCTCCAGGCATCACATCCGTATTCCAGGCTGGACCAAATGCCTCTCTTCTTGAAACTTTGTCATTTCAGTTGGGAAGAACACCTTCCCTCAACTCGTGCTGGCATCTTACTAAGGCTGAGCGCCATACTTGCAGTTTCCCGGCTCCAGAGCAGCCTGAGAAGCCAGTGCAGTGAAGGAAGAAGGGGGTGAGGTGGTGGGTGGGTGTTCAGTGAGCCAGCTCTGAATCAGGGAGGGGATGTGATGTTTCCAGGCAGCTCCATCTGGACTCTCCTCTTTATTTCACCAGCAATGACCACTCATCTGGGGAAGGGCAAAAGTGCAAAAATGAGTTATTTACCAACTTAGGCCCTCATCTGGAAATAAAGCACGTTGGCTGTTAGGCTCTCAATCCCCTAAAAAGCGGTGGTGCATGAGGCTGTCAGTGCGGTGCTCCTTAGGAGAAAATCCATTCTCTTTCAACACAGAGAGAGAAGCAGCCTTGCTTTCAGGGCCGCCGTGTACCGCCCGTGGATGTCAGGTACCGGGCTGCCCGGGTGAGGGTGGCGCATGTGCCTTGCGGTCCTGGCCGTGGCCACGCCCCCACAGGAGGACGAGCCGGGGCAGGGGCGGTCCTGCTTAGAGACAGACCTGGAGCCTCGCGGCTGACTTGATGGCACGTTCCTGTGCCCCCCACATCTAAATGCCACCAGGAAGTTTCATGCTCAGAGGCTTTCTCTCCTAGAGCCCTGGTTTTGTGCCAGGAACCCCCCACCCCAAAGCGGGCAGGAGCCTTCTGATCCTGCGGAACTGAGACCTCGGCCTGGCCCGGGGCTTTTCACTCCGCCTTCCAGAAAGTCTCCAGCTCTGTGCCTTCAAGCTGTGTTGCACTCTGCCCCCAGGGAGCCTCCCAGGAAGCTCTGTACAGACACTAAGGTCACCACCCCCATAGCATCCTTGCCTACGAGGACCACGGATGCTCAGTGAGAGGAAAGGTAGTGGGAAACCATCCTCTAACTTCCTGCCCTTCCCTGCCGTGTGGGGCTTCCATCCGTTCACAGGGCTTCCTGGTTGCAGGTTAGAGCCCCTTCGACCGCAGGTCACCAAAACCCAACTCGACATGGCTAAGACAGGAAGAGGGCTGGTTGTCACACACACCCACACTCTCAACATTGTGGGGCAGGCAGACCCCCGGGGCAGGTGGGGTGTTTCAGGAATGTTGGAGATGACCAGGCCCCTCCATCCCGCCTGCAGCCTCCTCACCTTCTGTTCCAGGCAAGCCCCTGCCGCCATCCCCTGCTGCAAGCAGGTCCTGTTTGCCCCCAAACTCCGGTGTCTAAGAGCACGGCCAGATCTGGGGCAGGAAGTATACACAAAGATCCTATCGCATCTTGTCCTGGAAGAAACAAGGCATCTTCAAAAGACCGCGAGGGTAGTGTCAGAAGGGCTTCTGGGCTGATGGACGAGGCTCCCACAGGACAAGAGGGTCAGTGAGGACCATCACTGGAAGGAGTAGAAACATGATGAAGTTGCTTCGGTCCATGAATTCATAATGATGCTCGGGGAAAGCCTCCCTCATCAGCTCTGCAGGAAGCTCAGGTCCACCACCTTGGAAACATAAAAAGCAGGAAAGTATCAGGCGAGATCCTGCGTTTCCTTGGTGAACTAGTGACAGGACCTTTCTCTGAGTTCAGGTACCCTGGCTTGTCATGAAGGGAGAGGTGTTGGTAAGGGCTGAATTCATGTGTTGAAGAGCTAACCCCCAGGCCTCAGGCTGCGACTGTATTTGGAGATGGGGTCTTCAAGGGAGTAATTAAAATACAATGAGGTGATTAGGGTGGACCCTCATCCACTGTGACTGGTGGTCTTATAAGAAGAGGAGGTTAGGACACAGACACACACAGAGAGGGGATTGCAGGAGGACACAGAGAAGACAGTCACCTGCAAGCCAAGGAGAGAGGCCTCAAAAAGAAACAACTCTGCTGACACCTTGTCCTTGCACTTCCAGCCTCCAGACCGTGAGAGAATAAATGTCCACTCTTTAAGCCCCTCACTCTGTGTTCCACTGTTATGGCCGCCCGAGCAAACCAATTCAGACAGAATGAGAATACCAGGTTATTGAAGCCCATGGGAATGAATAAGAAACTGCCATATTTCTCATTATTTCTGGCTCAGTTCATCATTGTCACCTTCTTGACCAGCGGATGCTGCGTTCAGATCCATCAGGGGCCTGGTCAGAGTGTGTGAGCTCCCCACCCCTCAGCAGCTCATGCGTGGGGGTCCTGGGACCTGTCGTAGCTGGTGGTGGATTTTTTACAAAGTAATATTCTGCAAGCTCTGTAGATCCAGGTCCCAGCAGGTGTTTGGAATGTGGCTAGTCTCACAACTCCTCTCCAGGGGAAGGGGTGGTCCCACTGGGAGGCCCAGCAGAACAGCAGGACCACTGTATGCATGGTCGAGAGCCCCCAAAACCTGCTGTGGGTGCCAGCTGATCTGAGAGCAAGGTCTGGGTCTGGGGATGAGCAGCTGGCCCGTGGTCCAGGGGACAGGCTGCGGGTGGGCTCCAGCTCTCTTGTGTACACCCACACGGGCCTGAGCCACGGGGAGGTTCATTCAACAAGTATTCACTGTGACAGCACACTTGTGACAGTGACAGTACCGGACGGCCCACACCTGGCATGGTAAGAGCTTGGAGTTGAATTCCTTCCTTCCCGGGGTCAGCCAGGCCTCAGGCATGGGTCTGAGCAGAGCTGAGTCTCACCAGGTGAGCTGGGCCCCAGAGACAGCTCATAAGTGGCCATAACAAGCTCTGCTACCAGGTGCCCCAAACTCAGGGACTGGTGTCCTCAGACTGGAGGCCTTAGGAAGGAGGGCCGGGGTCGGTGGGGCTCTTTGTCATGCACCTGCTGGCCCCATTGGTTCTCTTGCCTGCAGCCCTCCTTCAGTGCAGCAGACAAGAAAACAGAGTCCCAGCCTGTGCCCTCAGCTCGGCTAGGAGAGGGACTAAGAAAGTACAGTAACACCAGTTTCTAGGATGGAACCGGGCATCATTCTCTGAAGCCAAGATAAGAGACTCTCAGACCACAGCTGGGCCCAGGCTCAGGACCGAGCCACCAGGCCTGTGGTCTCAGAACCTGGGGAGGAGGCAGGGGTGTGGGACACAGAGCATCAAGGCCCAGGGCACCTGCTGGTCCCCCACTGCCGAGCAGAGCCGTCACCCTGCCCCAAGCAAAGGACACCTTGTGGAGGGCGCCCCCCCACCCTGGACCTCCCAGCACCCTGGGATGGAGGCTGACAGGTACAGTCATCACAGGCCCAGAGAGAGCAGCTGTCTTGTTCTTGCATCTGAGAAACGATGTTCTGGGAGCCTCAGAACGAGACAAAATGTGTTGTAGGATGTGACATGGGACTGCCTTCTTCCCACCACTCCCTTCCTTCTGCTTGGCCCAGTGCGTCTCACGTGAATGTGTCCAAGCTCCTGGCGGCTTAAAAATTCCATAAGGTGTCCTTTAAACCTCTCGTCCTTCCCTGTGTTGAAACTATGTTGCGAAAGAACCCACTGCTCCCTTACAGCTCTTTCTGCCTCCCTCGCCGCCCGTCACCCACCGCTGCTGAGGTTGGCCAGCTTCTAGGAAGAACCCCGCTGTGTCCTGCAGGCTGGGGTGCCCGTGGGGAGAAGGCAGGGCTTGCTTGCAGTGGGCAGGCTTGGGCTGGAGGGATTGGTCAGGTGTGGGCAAGCTGAGTGGGCAAGGCTTTGCCAGTGCCTTTTGGGACTTTTTGTAAATAACAGTTACCCGTACTTTCGTGGTAACTTCCAGAGATGATTGATGGTCCCCTGCTTTCTCCACGGGGAGGATGTTAGTCCTTTGCCCCCAGGACACCTGGACCCTAGTTCTGCAGCTTGCAGGAAGGATCCTCCCATGCCCACAGCATGCTGCCCGTGGCCTCCCTGTGCCACGTCCTCAGATGGCGCTGCAAAACTCAGACCTGGGCTGAGTCTGCACCCCACAGTCACGCCAGTACCTGCAGGCACTTCCTGTGTGCAGGCCTGGTCTAGGTCCTTTCCAAGGGCAACACTTGACCCTCTGCATGTTCTGTGCCCACTTGACAGAGGAGGACACTGAGGAAGGAGGGCCATCCCCAGGGAATGGTCACAGCTGGTGAAGGGTCACTAGGGCAGGTTAGTAGGGTGGATGGTGCGACTTCCATAAAGGAGACTTGGCCAAAGAGGGTGATAATCAGGGAACAGGCATCTCCCAGAGACAAGGTCCGGGAAGTGGTACCCAAGCCAAAGTTTGCTTGGGATATAACGGCAACTCACACCTGGTGACTTAGGGACCTTCAGGATGGGAGAAGGTGGGGGAGGGGTGCCTCGCTTCCTGGGAGATGTTAGTACCATCTGTTTCTGTTCTTTATAAATATATATATATATTTTTTATATATATAAGGTAATGATTTCAATAGCTTTTCCTCCTAAATGCAAACAGCCTGAGAGCCTCTGGGGCACATCCAGGGGCCACATGGGGGTCAAGGTGCCCTCACGGTGTCCCTGTGCCTTCCCTAGGGGTTCCCGCTCAGGTGACCCAGAGAGCCGTGTTCTGCAGCCTTTAAAGAGCCAACTGGTCACAGACGGAGGAGGGGATGCTGATGTGAACAAGGGGCTTGGACAGTGATGCCCACGCAGCTGTCAGTCAGCTCTGAAGGCTGAGACCGACATCCACGGATGATCACACCAGAGTTTGTAGTTTATTTACTGGAAACAGACTCAACACACCCAAAATGTGATATCTGAAAAAAAAAAAAAAAGTTTTTGCAAGAGCAGCCTGAAACTTTATCTCTTGCCACTTAGAAACAACACCCCACGTTTACAAAACTGAGCAATTTGGGAATTTTGTGGAGCCAAACAGAATAACCCCACACTACAGGACATGAACTCTGTCTTCAATCTGTATTTTATGCACAGCTCATAGTTACATTAAATACCAATCTATATTTTATGATTTCCCGAACCACATATAATGTGACATTTCATTTCCAGTCTATTTGATGACAAACTGTGCTTTTTCTTACAGGATTGATTTATAATAAACAGCACCTATCTCCTATTAAGTAGAAATTGGTGTTAACAGGCTATGAATATTATTAAATATTCCATTTAAGTGGATTTTATAATATAATTTTGTTAATATAGCTATCTAAAATTTTTACTTAAAAATCACTTCTTCATCGTATTCTAATCAAACTGGCCCATCTGTGGACCTGTCTGAATACAATAATGGGAGGAATTACGTACCAACCCACCTGTTACTGGACATTATAAGAATCAGATGAACTCATGGTAGCAAGAAGGCTTGTAGAAACCAGAAAGTGCCTAAAAAATGCAAATTCCCTGCATTGTCTTTGCAATCAGCCTCCTTCCTCTTAAGCCACTTTCTAGGCTTGCAGTTTGCCACTAAAAGACACACTCGGCGTGGGCGTGCAGAGCCAACTTGCCTCCCCGCGTGGTCTGCAGGCAGCCTTGCTGGACCGCTCGCCCCGTTCCTTTGCTGCTCCTGCTGTAGCCTCGAGCATGGCCCCTGGAGGCCTGGGCCACACGTGCAAAGGCCCCTCACTGTTGGAGAAGAGGAAGAGTCTCTCGGGGCATCCAAAGTCTTAGCTCAGACCCTGCACCCTAGGGCCTAGGGACCAGACAAGGGGTGTCATCTTTGACATTGTTGGTTCTTGACCCAAGAATATCTCGAAGGGCCCCTATGTGACCAGGAGCCATGTGTGGAACTTCAAGGCCATGAGCTCTGTCCTGGCCTTGCGGGGGGATGCGAATTCAGAGAGCTGGGTCTTGCTGATCAAATGCCCAAGAGTCCAGTTGTCCACCAACACCTGTGTCACCCCAAGGACCATCAGGTCTGGAGCCTGAGACTCAGTTCCAGAGGGATGCCAGCTGTGCTCAGCTACACGGAAAGAACTGGCCAAGGGTCTTTCATGAGGAAATTGGGGCCTGGAGAGATGAGGGAGCAGGAGGCACAGACACAGGCTCCTCCAGGCCTCCCCAGGGTGTCTAAGCCACAGAAAGAGTGGCCCCAGGAGCACCCCCAGCCGCCATCTCCCCCACTCCTGAATCAGCCCAGCCCCCATCTCCATATGAAGTGCCGTCTTTCCCTCAGGCTGCCCCAGGCTCCCCGTGGACCTGCAGGCTTCTGATGGGTGGTGTCAGAACAGGACACGGCCTTCATCAATCCTCCTGCAGAAGAGAAGGGAAACAAAGCCCCAGGCACCTGTCCTGCCCCCTGGACATGGGGAGGAAAACTCTTGGTCAGCCAGCACTACAGCCTGCTTCTGCTCTCCGAGAAGCCCCCCTCAAAACCATCCCCCAGGGCTGCGTCTGATGCATGAGAGGACATGCATCCAGAAGAAATGGCCGGCTTCCTGATAACCTAAGTCCACTCAGAGAATTGTCTCTGGGGACGTTTTTCTGGGGAAAGGGTCTGTGGGAAAGAAAGCATCCTGATCAGAGCCTAGTGGGTGGTCTGGAGCGTGAGGCCATGGGCAGCTCGTCGAGCAGGAACTCACCACTTTCCTTGCGTTTGTGGAGGGGACAGGGCTGCCATTGCTTTGCACCTCGAGGTCTCATGAAGCAAATCCTCATAAAGCAAGTCTGATTTTTCCCAGAGGCACAAGGATGCAAGGTTCTCGCCCAGCCAGGGACTCCTCGTCAGGCCCACTGGAGGTTGTTCTCAGGCACTGGTGAGCCAGAGCCAAGGCCACTGTGGGGGGTGGGAGCAGGGAGAGGAGGAGGATGACAAGGACCACTTTTCAAAGGCTCCTGTTCTTCACTGGCCAGATCCTGGATGTCTTGAAGCCAGATGTCCTGTCTTTCTCATCTTTGTGTCTCCAGCACCAAGACACCTGGGAGGCAATTAAATGTTGAATGAATAAATGAATGAATGAACGAGATTAGATGCTCACGATCTACTAATTTCAGATAATTCAAAAAAAGGCAGGGTGACACAGTAGTGGAAAATGAAATACACACTGTGGAGTAAGGCAGACCTGCTTTTCAATCACAGCTCCAGCTTTGGCTTGGAGTCACTTATGTACCAGAGTTTCACTTCCTCTTCTGTAAAATTGGAGCAAAAATCCTGTAGCTGGTGTAAGACTTGTAAGTAATGAATATAGAGCTCGTGACACAGTACCTGGTATTGACGGAGAGTTAGACACAGAGATCAATGGAACAGAATATGGAACCCAGGAATAACCCCACAAAATATGATTTTGACAGAGAAACAAAATAAATTCAATAGAGGATGGATAGTCTTTTCAAACAAATGGTGATGAAGTGATTGGACATCCATAAGCAAAAAACAAAAACAAAACCTTAAACCCAAGCCTCATTTATACAAAAATTAACTCAAAAATTAACCATAAAGTAAAAGTAAAATGCACAACTATGGACCTAGAGGTAGGTGAAGAGTTGGGTTTTTTTAATGTAAATTTATTTTTTTTATTCATTTATTTTTGGCTGCATTGGGTCTTCGTTGCTGCGCACGGGCTTTCTCTAGTTGCAGCGCAGGGAGGCTACTCTTCATTGCGGTGTGCGGGCTTCTCATTGCGATGGCTTCTCTTGTTGCAGAGCACAGGCTCTAGGCGTGCGGGCTTCAGTAGTTGTGGCATGCAGGCTCAGGAGTTGTGGCTCGCAGGCTCTAGAGCACAGGCTCAGTAGTTGTGGCACACGGGCTTTGTTGCTCCATGGCATGTGGGTTCTTCCCGGACCAGGGATCGAACCCATGTCCCCTGCACTGTCAGGCAGATTCTCAACCACTGCGCCACCAGGGAAGCCCCAGGAGTTCTTATATATGTGTCCTGTTTGTTCTGTGTCTCTGGAGATCCCTGACTAATAGAACCACCAATCTGTTCTTCATCTCTAGAATTTTGTCATTTCCAGCATGCTGCATAACTGGAATCATACAGAGAATGCAGTCTTTTGGGATTGGAATGATCAAAAAAAGATGAAATTAATAACTTGGACCTCTGCTCTGCAAAGAGAGAAAGAGAAAAAGAGAGGGGGGAGAGGAAGGGAGGGAAGGAAGAAAGAAGGAAAGACAAGTTGTAGACTGGGAGAAAATATTTGAAAACCACATATCAACAAAGGACTTACATCTAAAATATACAAAGAACCCTCAAAACTCAATAGCAAAAAAAATCTCCAAACCATCCAAATAAAAAATGGGAAAAGACATGAACAGACATTTTACCAAAGAGGATATACAGATGGCAAATAAGCACATGAAAAGATGGTCAACATTAGAACCACTGTAAGACGTCACTACACACCTATCAGAATGACTAAAATCTTAAAAATTGACAACACCAAATGTTGGAGAGGATGTGGAATAACCAGATTGCTCCTATATTGCTGGTGAGAATGTAAAAATGGTTCAGTCACTCCGGAAAACAGTTTGGCAGCTTCTTATAAAAGTAAACCTCACTTACCATATAACCTAGCAATTGTAATCCTGGGCATTTATCCCAGAAAAATGAAAAGTTATGTTCCCATAAAAGCCTGTACACAAATGTTTACAGCCACTTTATTTGTAATATCCAAAAGCTGGAAACAACCCAAATGTCTTTCCCGGGTGCATGGTTCAACATACTGTCTATACCACAGAATCCTACTCAGCAATAAAAATGAATGACTATGACTCATGCAATTACTTGGGTGGATCTCAAGGGAATTATGCTGAAGGGAAAAGACTAATCCCCAAAGACTGTATTCTGTATGATTCTAGATCTATAGCATTCTTGAAATGACAAAATTATAGAGATGGAAAACAGATTAGTGGTTCTGTTAGGGATCTCCAGAGAAACAGAACCTATGGGATACATATAGACATATATATAAGAGGAGATATATTATAGGAATTTGTTTACATAATTATGGAGGCCAAGTTCTACCATCTGCCGACCGCGAGCTTAAGAACCAGGAAAGCCAGTGGTGTAATTCAGTCTGAGTCCAAACGCCCAAGAACCAGTAGCATCGATGCCTGAGGGCATGAGAAGATCAATGTCCCAGCTCAAAGAGAGCAAATTCCTCCTTCCTTGGCTCTTTTGTGCTATTCAAGCCCTCCATGGCATGGATGCTGCCTGCCCATGTTGGTGAGGGCAGTTCTCTGTACCCAGTCTATCAATTCCAACGTTAATCTTTACCGGGACCACCTCCCAGACACACCCAGCTCTCTGGACATCCCCTAGCCCAGGCAAGTTGATACATAACATTAACCATCACAGTGGTGGACAAGGATTAGGGACCGATAGGATTATCTAGAAGCACACTGTTTAAATTGCAAATAGTTGAGGATTCTCCAAATATCTTTCTTGGTTATGGGTACATAGCTTTATTTAGTTATGGTCTGAGAACAAACTTTTTATGATTTCTATTCTTTTAAATCTGTGAAGGTTGGCTAAGAATATGTTCCACCTTGGTGAATATTCCATGGGGTCTTGAAAAGA
Organism: Mesoplodon bidens; assembly: GCF_964165515.1. Classification (NCBI taxonomy): domain Eukaryota; kingdom Metazoa; phylum Chordata; class Mammalia; order Artiodactyla; family Ziphiidae; genus Mesoplodon; species Mesoplodon bidens. Next base: position 67,152,706 of record NC_138178.1, on the reverse strand, counting down.
ATGAGTGTTCTGCTGTTGTTGGGTTCCATAAATGTCCATTAATTCAAGGTCTCTGATGACATAGTTCATTTTCTATATCTTTGCTGATTTTCTAATTGTTCTGTCGTTTCCTAAGGGAAAAGTGGCAGTCTCCATCCATGAATGTGTCTTTCTCATTTTTGTTAGTATTTGCTTCATGTTCTCTGAAGCCCACGCACACATGTAGGATTGTGATAGCTTCATGGAGAATTGTAATGTTCATCTATATCTTTGGTAACAGGCCTTGCACTGGAGTCACTCCAGTTTTTTTTTATTAGTATCTTTTAACCTATGTATGTCTTCATATTTAAAATGGATTTCTTACAGTCAGTATATACTTGAGTTTTGCTTTTATATCCAATCTGACAATGTCATTTATTAATTGGTACATTTTAACTATTTACATTTAATGGTAGCTCTTTTCTATTTGTTCCACCTGTTTTTTGTTCTTTTTTTCTCTTTCCCTGTCTCCTTTTTCTTACTTTTTAATTTAATTTTTATTGGAGTATAGTTGACTTACAATGTTGTGTTAGGTTCAGGTGTACAGCAAAGTGAATCAGTTATACATATACAAATATCCACTCTTTTTTAGATTCTTTTCCCATATAAGCCATTACAGAGTATTGAGTAGAGTTCCCTATGCTGTACAGTAGGTCCTTATTAGTTATCTATTTTATATATAGTAGTGTGTATATGTCAATCCCAATCCCCCAATTTATCCCTCCCCTGCCCTTACCCCCTGATAACCAAAGATTTGTTTTCTACATCTGTAACTCTATTTCTGTTTTGTACATAAGTTCATTTGTACCTTTTAGATTTCACATATAAGTGGTATCATATGGTATTTGTCTTTCTCTGTCTGACTTACTTCACTCAGTATGACAATCTCTAGGTCTATCATATTGCTGCAAATGGCATTATTTAGTTCTTTTTTATGGCTAATATTCCATTGTATATATGTACCACATCTTCTTTATCCATTTTTCTGTTGATAGACATTTTGGTTGTTTCTATGTCTTGGCTATTGCAAACAGTGCTGCTATGAACATTGAGATGCATGTATCTTTTTGAATTATGGTTTTCTCCGGATATATACCCAGGAGTAGGATTGCTGGATCATATGGTATTGGGTTGGCCAAAACGTTCGTTTGGGTTTTTCCAAACATCTTATGGAAAAACCCAAACGAACGTTTTGGCCAACCCAATAGTTCTATTTTTAGTTTTTTAAGGATCTTTTGCTTCTTTCATTGGTGTTAATTGAGCTTCTTAATGGTTCCATTTATCTCCACTGTTGATTTACTATTATACCTGTATTTTTCATTATTAGTGATTTCCCTAGGGTTTACAGTGAACATCTTTAATTACTGAGACTCTGTTTTCAAGTAACATTCTACTTCATGTGTTGTATACAGATCTCATGACAATGTATTCCCAACCCCTCCCTCCCATCCTCTGGGCTATTATTATCAAGCTCTTTACTATTACATGTGCTGTAAACATGTAATACACTATTGCTCTCTTTGCCTTACTTCTCTTTTAGAGTAATTAAAAGGAAGAAAACTGAATTTTATTTTCATTTATTCTATTTCCATCACTTTTCATTTCTTTGTGTAAATCCAAGTTTCTACTGGGAACATATTCTTCCCCTTAAAGAATTTCGTTTAACATTTCTTAGTGCAGGTATACAGAGGATGAGTTTTCTCATTTTTGTCTGAGAAAGTTCTCCTTCGTGCTTCATAGATATTTTTGCTATGTATAGAATTCTGGGTTAGCAGGGTTTTTTCATCCAGCACTTTAAAGATATAACTCCATTGTCTTCTGTCTTACCTGTTTTATCATGAGAGGTCTGCTGTGATCCTTAGAATTGTTTCTCTGTATGTAATGTGTCTTCTTCCCCTGTTGCCTTTAAGATTTTCTCTTTGTCTTTGGTTTTTAGCAGTTTGAATATACTATGTATACAGATTTGTTGCTGTTGTTTTTCCTGCTTGTTTTTTTCTTAGCCTCTTTGATCTATGGTAGAGTTTGTCATTCATTTTGGAAATATTTAGATAAATAATGTCAGCCATTATTTATTTAAATATCTCTTCTGGTTTTCTTCTGTCTCTCTTTTCCTTCTGGGATTACACTTACACAGATCTGGTGCTATCTGATACTGCCCTGCCGATCTTGGGCATTCTGTTCTGCAACCCTCCCCCCTTTTTTCTCTTTCTGTTTCAATCTGATTAATGTCTATTGACCTATCTTACTGTTTACAGATTCTTTCCTCAGGTGTGTAAAGTCTACTGATCAGCCCCTCAAAGTCATTCTTTACTTCTATTATTGTGTTTATTTCTAGCTTTTCGATTTGACTCTTTCTTACTCTCTGCTGAAATTAACCATCAAATTCTGCATGGTATCTACTTTTTCTATTAGAGTCTTCAACTTATTAATCAGTTGTTTTATTTTTTTTAATCTTTATTAAATGTGTTACAATATTGCTTCTATTTTATGTTTTGGTTTTTTGGCCACAAGGCATGTGGGATCTTAGCTCCCTGACCAGGGATCAAACCCACACCCCCTTCACTGGAAGGCAAAGTCTTAACCACTGGACCACCAGGGAAGTCCCTAATCAGTTATTTTAAATCACATCCTATAGTTTCGATACCTGTGTCATATCTGTCTTGTTCTGTCACCTGTCTTTTCTCTTGTCAATGTGTTGGTTTTCTCCTGTCTTTTATTATGCCAAAAATGTTTTGTTGAAAGCTAGCCATCTTGAGTAGAGCAATAAAGACTAAGGTATATCGTTTTGATTCCTTCCCTTTTGCTGCATGGAGTTTGGATCAGCCTACTCAGGATCTGATGCTGCCCTGGTTATCCAGCCTTCAAATTCTTCTAGTTATATCTTGTGTTTACGGTGGGGCTGGTATTTCTCATTGTCTGCTATACCTTTGTGCTGAGCCTCACCTCGGTGAGGGTCTCTCTCCATATTCTTGCCCCTTTTCTAGCAGTAGATTGCTATTACTCACAGCTTGTTAGCCTGGGTGCAGGAGGCAGAGCCCAGAAGGGTGATGTTTCTGTTGTTCTGATTAAGCCTCTATCTTAGGTGGGTGCTGTGTCCCTGGATCTGGGGGGAAGGAGTGACTGGAAACGCCCAGTGCCCTAAGACCAACAGTGTGTGTTGCCCTGCTCTCTGCAGTTCCTTCCTTAGTAGATGGGAAAGTTCCGTGAAGGACACTTTCTCAGAATTCTGGCCAGTCTTTTTGTGAGCACCAGGTCAGGTCCCATGGAGAGGGGCCTGCAAGTTCTTGTGAATTTCCCTTATGTCTGTGGCCCCCAAGGTTCTGTATTCTTTCACTAGGCTACACCCTTCCTTTACCAACTTGTTAACAATTTTAGCTCAATTCTTCTTAGTGGGGTCCAGCTTATTGGGGTCCAATTAAGCTCATGTCCATCCCTCCTCAAAGGCACCTGTCTTTCCACCTGTAGCTAGCCAGTTAGTTGCCTGTGACTTTAGCTCTCAGACGGGTTAAAGGAAAGTTGTGCATCTGCAGTTTGTCTAGCTTGTTGTTATTATACTGGTGGGACACTGCTCCTTTGGCTTTTTACATCCCAAACAGAAACCAGAGGTCTCCACTCTTTTTTGGAAAATAAGTACCGAAAATTGGTTGCTGCTTCGGTTATCCTTTGTCCAGGCTAGTTTGAGATGATGCCTATATGTTTCCAGGTTAAAAGATAGAAGAGAGTTTTTTCAAAGGGAAAAAAAAAAAAAGGTTGCAGGTTTATTTTGAAAAGTATTTGCTGTTCCTGACATTTGCCACCAGAGGGCAAGTCACCGCATCACTCCCCCTCTCACTGGGTGAGGCCAGGTTTCCAACAGGGAAAAGTGTGTAAAGTGAGAGGCAGAGGCAACGGAAGCACCTGAGGCTCACAGAAGGCCTGTTTTCGAGGCCGCCCTAGGCTGTACAGATACAGGTGGGGCTCCTGGGCCCTGCAGCCCCAGCCCTGACCAGCGGGCCACAGCTGTGCCCTCCGCACAGAAGACGCCTTCTGACATCCAGGCTGAGAGGCTGCCAGGAGGAGCCTGCTGGGTGGTCAAGCTCTAGCACCTTCAGGTGATTCCAACCTTCTGCTTTGTGTGTCAGGGTGGGGAGTCCAGGAAGTCCATTCCAGCCCAGCTACTGAGTGTAGGAATTTCCAGGAGCCCTTTGGTAGGGAGGCTGAGGGGGGCTGTACAGCTGTACTACTTTAGCTGGTTTATCTGAAACAAATAAACCAAAATCACAGTGGCTTCACGTGATAGTTTGGTTCTCCTGCAGATAAAGTCTAAAACAGGTGTTCCTGATGGGCAGGCAGGTCCCCTCCAAGTGGGGAGTCAGGAGCCCATTCCTGATATCTTGTAGGGCCGCCATCATCAGAAGGCGTCACGGCAGGAAGGCGTGAAGGGGAGAAGGCGCACCCACCCCACAACCACATTGCCCAGGGCTTCCCCCATGGGTGTGAGTAAGCATGTGCTCTTTCCTAATGCTAGGGTGGGGGCCTGGGCAGGCGCCCTCAAGGCACCTCTCCCCTGGGAAGGTGGACAGCCAGACCCAAAATCGCCCACGCTGCACCCACAGAAACTGCTCCTAACAGGTTATTATTCTAGAACAATGTTTCCCAGATTTGCTTGATTTTAAGACCCAAAGAGGATGCTTATTTAAAAGAGTCCTTGGGCCCGTTTCCTGGACACTGGTTTGGCCATCTGCATGGCCATCTGCATGGCGCCTGGAGTGGGTGCCTTTACCAAGCCCTGCAGGGAGCCATGCTGCCCTGTCTACAGAGGGAGCCTCTACCCCCTGCCCCCACCCCTGGGTGGGAAGCCGGGACAACCCTCTCTCTGTTGTCGTGGTGACCCTTGGAACTATGGGACTAGCTCCTGGGTATGGGCCAAGGGAGGCTGGTCCTGAGCTATCCTGCAGCCCCTCCCTGGGTGTGACTACCCTGCAGCTCAGCCCGGGGAGGGGCAGCCTCTGTGTCACAGCCACATCAAGGCAGGACTGAGCAGTCTGTGGCCTAGGCAGACCAAGCGGCCCCTGACCTCCCAAACCAGAGCACAGTGCCACCCAGCCACATCGAGATGAAAAGGAAAATCTGGAGCAAAGCTGGGTTTCCCTTTTATGAGGGGTTAGGGGCTGGGGTGGAGGAAGAGGATTATTTGTGTGTCTTTAGCAACTGGAGGGCAGCACTGAGTCAATGTTTCTGATTTCTTACCAGAAAATCAATTATTAACGGTATTCAATCGTAGATTTTATGTATTTATTGTTTATTGATTTGTCTTTTCTGTTTTGGCCACGACTCCCTTGTCATGAATCTTGGGGAAGTGACACCAGATTCATGACCAGCATGGCGGGGGGCGGGGGGAGTAAGGAGAAGGTAGGGTAAACCTGGAGTGGTGCCTGGGGGCTCAGTGTCCCCAAAGATGGGGCTCTTGGTGCCAAAGGGAAGCAGCGTGTGGGAGGCCCCATGTGTTCAATCAGGCACAGGCAACATCTGGCCGCCAGCATAGGAGCAGGAGAGAGGTGCTCCAGGGCCTGAATAGGCAAGGATAAGCCTGAAATAGGGAGGCCCCCATCCATGAACTTTCAGCTCCTAGCCCACTTCCCCCTCTAGAAAGGGGCCTGGCCACACCTGCCTCCTAAGCCGGTGGGACAGCGGAGGCGAGACCTCCCTGTGGAGGCCGCAGCAGAGTCTGAGTGTCACACCTGAAGGTGCACCAGGTCCTGCACCCACATGTACCAGCCCCAGCGTTTGGGCAGGCTGGTTCCCCAGGCAGCACTCAGGGCAGCACCCAGTGCTCTCTCCACCAGCCACTGGCATGGAGCCCAGCTCCAGCAAACATAGCAGCTGGCCTGGCGGAGCCCCAGGCTGTGCTACTCTGCTGGGGCCTGATGCTCAGGTGAGGCCTGCAGGGGAGCTTAGTGCAGTCCCCACGCAAGGCTGCTGCCCAGAGGGCAGAAATGGGATGGCTCCCACTCTCTCCCCCTGACAACAAGAGTAAGCCCGTCACTAGGGAGCTGATCTCACCAGGCCCAGAAGCTCCCAGCAGATCCCAGACAAACCTGTAAACAGCAGCCTCCAGCCCAGCCTTTCTGAGGAGGGCCCAGGTTCCCCCAGGGCAGGGGTGTGTTTTGAGGAATCCATCCCTGGGTGCAGTGAGGAGCCCGTCTCTCCTCACTGCCTTGTCCACCTACACGTTCCCTCCTCAGAAAGCTCACTGGTCAGCCCTAGAAAAGCTTGCCAAAGCTCCCTCAGCCAAAGCTCCCTCAGCCTGCTGTTCACCCTCAGGGCGCTATCACCACCTGACAGCCTGAGCTGTATGTCACCTGTCATCCTGTCCCCAGTGCAGGATGTGAGCTCCCTGTGGCAAGGGCTACAGGGTCCGTGGGTCCCGCAGCAACACAGAGCAGATGGGCAGGCAGCCCTCGCTCCCCTTCTCTGGGAGGAGATGGGCGGGCCTGGCCCCAAGCCCCCTCCCAGGTGACCTTGCTCAGTGCGCTGTCTGGCCTGGGTCCTTCTTTAGAAACCACAGAAGCAGTAATAGCTGTTTTTTGTCTGCTGCCCAAGGACGGCACCTGCCTTTTGACCCAGGTCAAGCCCAGGTCTCCAAATGCTCTTCAGCGTCCACAATAAAGAGGAAACTTTTTAAACTGTCCGTGGTGCGTTTGAAACCTCCGGCCTTAACACCCCTCCTGGCGTAGAGGTCCTGTGTACAACTCCACTCGGTTTCCTCAATCATGGAGACACCTGGTCTCGGTGGCCTTTTCCTGTCTTCCCTGGGAGTCACGGGGACTTCGAGCCTCCCGTCCACCTGGCACGGGTCTCTCTCTTTTGCGTTCCAGCCGTGATCCCCCTGACGGATTCAGAGCACAAGCTGTTGCCTCTGCACTTTGCGGTGGACCCCGGGAAGGACTGGGAGTGGGGGAAAGACGACAATGATAACGCCCGGCTGGCCCAGTAAGACCCTACCCTGTGTCCCCTCCCCTGGCGCCCTACGGGGCGGTCTGTCTCCGGGCTTCCCAGGGAGGGGCTGGGCACGGCGCCCCTGCTCCTCGGGGCTGGCTGGCTGCGCAGGCGGGGTGCGCGAGGGTGAGCTGGGGCGCATCTCACTAGGTGTTCCTCTCTCGATAGCCTGATCCTGTCGCTAGAAGCCAAGCTGAACCTTCTGCACAGCTACATGAATGTGACGTGGATCCGGATCCCCTCTGAGACCCGGGTGAGCCTGGCGCGCGCCGGGACGGACGGCAGGCGCACTCGGCCCGGGGCGGGCAGGCGAAGTGCATCCCAGCCCTGCCCGCGGCCCCGCCGCCCCGCCGCCCCAGCTCGGCTGCAACGCGTAGCCTCTGTGCGCGTGTGCCTGCGAGTCTGGACGTAGGCGCGCGCTCCGGCTAGGGGAGGTTTTGTCCCCTTACTTTCTCCAGAGCGACAGGAATAAACACGCCCACTCAGAAAACAAACCGTAGGCAACTCACAACACAAAACTCTCTTGCCGAGATCGGAACACGATGTACTGCCACGGAGCGGAATTAACTATAAAACTGTGCGTGGGCCCTTGGAAAAGGCAGGGAACCGAGGGCGCCATTCCTCGGCACCCCCTCCTTTTCTTCTCTCCCCTTTTTCTCCCCTCCAGGAGGGGAGGGCTGTGAGAAGGGGGGCTGGCGCCCCACTTGGCCCCCTCCCCCAGGGAGGACCCATGCTGGCCCTGCCTCCAGATGCTAAAAGGGATTCGCTTTAAGTATCTGACTGATGTTTTTGTGATCTCAGTAGTGAAGTCCCAGGAAAAGGGATTTAAAAAAAAAAAGATTACAAATAATTGGTCTTCCCCAGACATAAATTTACTTACCCATAAAGTGGGGCTCGTAACGAATATTTTTTAAGTTTCATGAGGAAAGCAAGGAGGGCAGTGCCCGGCACACAGTACCCAGGACAAACTGGCACTGCTCAGAGTGCTTTGTACTCCAGCGTTTACCTGTATCTAAACTTCACAGGGCTCCCTGAGGCAGGTCCCGATACCCCATGTTACTGATGGCATGAGTGACAGTGGGTGGCAGTCTGGCTCCAGAGTCCAGCTGCCTGGAGTATGTCATGACGTGGCTGTGGATGTTCTTTTCTCGCCCCCACGAGGGCTGTGAAGGCAGCAGGTCTAGATCAAGAATCAGGAGACTCTCAGGCTGGGACACAGCTCGGGTTTGGGGCAGTGAGGCTGGAAGCCACACCGTGGCGGCGGGGTCTGCCTCCACCGGCCGCGTGGGGCCAACTGATCTCTAACCTCCTCCCGTCCCCGCCCTCCCTCTCCCCTGCAGGCCCCTCTGGCGCAGCCGGAGTCCCCGACGGCCTCGGCGGGGGAGGACGTGCAGTCCCTGCCAGACTCGCTGGACTCGGACCGCGACTCGGTGTGCAGCAACTCCAACAGCAATAACGGCAAGAATGGCAAGGACAAGGAGAAGGAGAAGCAGCGCAAGGACAAGGACAAGACCCGCGCGGACTCTGTGGCCAACAAGCTGGGCAGCTTCAGCAAGACGCTGGGCATCAAGCTGAAGAAGAACATGGGCGGCCTGGGCGGCCTGGTGCACGGCAAGATGAGCCGCGCCAACTCCGCCAACGGCAAGCACAGCGACCCGCCCGAGCGCGGAAAGGAGAAGAAGGCCAAGGCGCGCAAGGGCAGCAAGGAGGAGTCGGGCGCCTCGGCCAGCACGTCGCCCTCGGAGAAGACCACGCCGTCACCCACGGACAAGACGGCGGGCGCGTCGCCGGCCGACAAGGGCGGCGGGCCCCGCGGCGACGCCTGGAAGTACAGCACGGACGTCAAGCTGAGCCTCAACATCCTGCGCGCCGCCATGCAGGGCGAGCGCAAGTTCATATTCGCCGGCCTGCTGCTCACCAGCCACCGGCACCAGTTCCACGAGGAGATGATCGGCTATTACCTGACCAGCGCGCAGGAGCGCTTCAGCGCCGAACAGGAGCAGCGGCGCCGCGACGCCGCCGCCGCCGCCTCCACGGCCAAGCGGCCGCCGCGCAGGCCAGAGGCCGAGGGCGCGCCAGGCCCCGAGCGCGCCTCGCCGGGCCCGCCGGCCGGGCCTCCCACGCAGCTGGTGCTCAAGCTCAAGGAGCGCCCGAGCCCCGGGCCGGCGGCGGGCACGCGGGCGGCGCGGGCAGCGGCGGGCGGCGCGGCCTCCCCGGGCCCCGGCGGCGGCGCGCGACGCGCGGGTGCCAGCGGACCGGTCCCGGGCCGCAGCCCCCCGGCGCCGGGGCGCCAGAGCGTCATCCACGTGCAGGCGGCGGGCGCGCGGGACGAGGCGTGCGCCCCGGCCGTGGGCGCGCTGCGGCCGTGCGCCACGTACCCGCAGCAGAACCGCTCGCTGTCGTCGCAGAGCTACAGCCCGGCGCGCACCGCTGCCCTGCGCACCGTCAACACGGTCGAGTCTCTGGCGCGCGCCGTCCCAATAACCCTGCCCGGCGCGGCGGGGGCGGCGGGCGCGGCCGAGCCCAAGTCGCAGACCTACACCAACGGCTTCGGCGCGGCGCGCGACGGCCTGGAGTTTGCCGACGCCGACGCGCCGGCCGCGCGATCGAACGGTGAGGGCGGCCGGGGCGGCCCCGGCGCGGGGCCGGCGCAGCGGCGCTGCCAGCGCGAGAACTGCGCGTTCTACGGACGCGCGGAGACCGAGCACTACTGCTCGTACTGCTACCGCGAGGAGCTGCGGCGGCGGCGCGAGGCGCGCGCGGCCCGGCCCTGAGCGCGCGCCGCGGCCCCGCCGGCTGGTCTGTTCTCTCCACGCTGTTGGTGTCTCCTCCGCGCCCTGGTCCACCGGGAGGCCGGCGATCCTCTGTCCGTGCTGTGTACGTGTTTGGTCAAACGTTCCTAATGGTGCCTGAACCTACACTGACGCCACTCAGGTAGTAGACGGATAGGAAACAAGTCATACTGTTGGAAGTGGGTGTGCTAGCTAGCATCTGCCTCGTACCTGTGGAAACTCAATAGCCATTGCAAGGGTATTTTTGTTCTTCAATAAGAGAAATAAAGAAATTTGCAGCCCTTTGTTTTTAGAAGGGAGTGTTTTACATGCCTTTTTTTTTTTTTTTTTTTTTTGGCTTTTTTCCCTAACCCGGCGACTGATCTCTTCCATGTAGCGGTCACCTGCGTGCGATTGTTGCCACCCAGGGTTTCGAAGCAAACGCGCGGCCCCGGGACCGCGGTGGCGGCTCTGCCTCGGGCTCCCACCTGTGCCCCTCACGGGCCCCTGGAGGACAGGGCGGTTGGCCCCCCACTGGCGCCCTGGTGGTCCCTGTGACCCTTTAGGAATACACGGCTCCATCTCATAAGCAAGACCTCCTCCCACAGTCCCCGGCTCGAGCGACATTCACACTGCCATCAAAAGCCGCGGGCGTCTGTAGGATGGGCACCGGACAACCTACCTCGCAGGGCGCGGTGAGGTGTAGCGATCGCTCCCGGTGCCGGGCAGCTCAGGTGACATGAGCTTTCCAAAGACACCTTGGGGCCCAAAGGAAAGGTTCCGAACTCACAATTTGGAGTTGACCATATATGAGCAAAGATGACAGCCTGCTCACATTTCTCCTTCGAAGACACTTCCACAATGCTCAGTCACCAGAGTGGCCCCTAGGAAGCGACCATCGGTGCCCCAGCAGAGAGGCGAGAACTTGACCCTGCGGTCACTGTGTAAGCCCCCTCTAGGCTGCCCTGAAACCCGGCCTGCGCCTCTTTCCAGAGGGAAGGGGCTGAGGGCCACCGGGAAGGAAGCCCACCCCCACCCCCACCTCCACCTCCACCCGTATCTATCTGGGATCAGCTAGGTGGAGGGGCACCGCTCCCATCGGGGTACCCTCTGCAGGGTTCGGGTAACCCTGACTGTGGCTCCAGAACACATGAGGGGCAGCCCCATCCCTGAGCGGTCCCTATTTTGGTGCCTCCTTACATTTCTTGAGGAAAAAATAATGTGTCCTTAGCTACCCTGTTCTGAGCAGCAATATGCAGCGTCTTCCTTCCAAGATTACCTCTGGAGAATACCGTTCTTGGCCAAGGACACTGAGGCGTTAAACCTGCCTCACTAAGGAAAGATCTCGTTTCCAAGAAATACAGATACGATGGGTAAAATCCTCACTAGCAAAAGAATCCTTTAAAACCTGTGAGAGCCTTAGAATAGCCTCTAATAATCCCAAGAAAGAGAGGAGAAAGCACCCAGCTTCGCTGTGGGTGTATCTTCAGAAAACACAGGAGGTAGACCATCTCTTCATTGGCGCCAGCTTCTCCTTCTCCAGAAAGGATGCTTTCCCCCGAGATAAAGAGCAGAAAAAGAAAAAAAAAAAAAATACGGAAGGGGATTTTTTTTACTTGTTTGAAGAATTATTGATATAATAAACTAATTTGAGTATCTCCTGTGAGTAATTCCTTTTTGTTTTTAATTATCCACAGCACGTGGAGTTTTCAGTGATTTATTCAAGGTTTACATAAGTGGTTCCTTAAAATTATTTATTAAATAGGATCTTAAATTTTTCGAAAGTTTTACTTTTCGTGCTAAACAATACTTTCAGTGTGTGGTAATTACTAACATTCATGTCCTTCATATTACTCGGGTTTCTTTTGTTAAAAAAAAAAAGTAGTTTTTAAAAATTCTCTCATCAAGAGGGTTTGTGGCAGCTTTTTGGACTGATTCTTCACGTCATACTGACCAACTGCTTTGCCATCCAAAGCTGCGAGGTCACAGGAAATAACTGGCGTCACGTGTAGACGCCAGTTCCTGCCCTGCATCTCACAGAAGGTGGAACAGCCAGCCTGGAAAATGCTCCCCTGCGCATTCAGAAGCCAAATACATACGCACAAGAAGTCAAGGAGGCAGAAAGTAATCTCGTGTTTGTTTTTTAATTTTTTTAACATGAAAACAGCCAACCAGAAATTTCCAAAACTGGCTGTGCAAATATTTTATCTTTCTCATGCTCTCTGCCAGGTTAAAAAAAAAAGGAAAAAAAAAAAGGCAAACTGAGAATAAAAATGGTACATTTGTAGTACCAGAGGAAAAAGGAAAACCTTTAAAGCCAGGCAGTGTAATTTGTAGGTAATATCAAAAAACAGTGACCTGTTCTAGCTCCTTGGATTTCAGAGTCACCACCACCACACCCACATCTGACATATATGCCATAAATAAGAGCCTGAGATCCAACCCCAGACCCCACCCCCAGGCTCCTCCCCTCCCCCATCCCACAACGTGGAAGACCCCTGCACCGGCCACTCCATGTGCAGGGCGCCTGTGGGTGTCACTCCCATCTGGTACGATGCCCTCCGTCCACATCATTTACAAATAGGCGTCTCCTCTTGTGAGAGATCTGGATCCATCCTTCCTCTAAACAGTGTTAAAAACTGCGAGAGCCCACTGTTCCCTTAAATGTGCTGGTCCAGCTACCCACCCCACCCCACCCCCGCCCCAGTGTTCACAAGAGCTCTTTAGCCCTGGTCCCAGGCCAGACATCTCTCAGGCGAAATGAGTTCATCAGGCTGGATGGGAACTATTAGAAACTGCTGTGTTTCTCACATGTGGGTCAAGAGGTCCTCTAATGCCCTTCTGTGACTTGGGCGCCCTTTGTGGAGTGGGGGGGAAAGGAAGTGGATTGGGGGTGCTAGAGAAAAGGAAGACGGCCAGTCCCGATTCTAGAAAGGCCATGAGCCCCACCTAGGCACAGGTCCTGGACACGGTCTGAGCAGCTGCCTCACCTGTGGGCCGCCTTCCCCAGCCGGTCTGGCCTGGCCAAACTTCCCTTTCTGGAAAGGTCAGATGTCTCTTAAGTGACAGCACATTTCCAGAAGGATCCCAGATACTTCTAAACCCCAGTGGAGGTTATTTCAGTCATTTGCTTCACACTTCCTGCAACTGCATTACCTGGGTATATGACTTTTAAAAAAAATATATATTGTGAAAGGAAGGCGTTTTTAAGTGTATTCTGTTTGTAGATTTTATGCTGTGTTATGTTGATATTTTACAAGCCAAGTTTAAACTGTACTATAGAAATTATTTTTATATTATTTTCAGAATATGCCAGAGAGCAATATTTTGCACCCTTATATTGTCACAGGGTTACCCCCTTGGAGGGCTCACTTTAGGTTGGGTGGGGCTCCGCTGTGGGCTCTTGGGGGTGAAACGCTTTCTGCTATTTGTTCATATCCCCTCTGAAAGTGGAACTGTGTAAATGTCTCTTCTTTTTCCATGGAAAGCTTGATTCGTTTTCTGCTCCTGGATTTTGGTACTGCATCTTTCCTCTTAAATGAATACTTTCTATTCACTAAGTTACTGTGGACCTTTTTCTTACCTATCACCACCCAGTGGCTCCAGTGATGTTCTGAAAAGTTGGGATCTGTTACGTTACAAACTTTATGTTTTCCAAAGTGATTTGATTTATTAATTCTGGTAGCTTACCGTCAGGAATTTAGTGACTCAAGATAGCAGGGGGCACACCTCGAGGTGTGAAATCCTCCAGGCAGTGCCCACCGCCTCTGGGGCAGGGCCGTGGCTACGTGGCTCTCACCCCCTCGCTTAGCGACTACAAGCTTATTTTTCAAACTACTCTACTTTGCAGAAATAAACTTAACCGATCAAAATATATTTCATGTTGGTTAAGAAAAAAGGGCTGTACCCATCAGTGGTGGGAAATTTGTGCGAGGAAAAAAAAAAAGGCTTTGCCAAACCATGTGTTCCATTCTCTGTGTCTTTCATGTTTACTAAGAGACGTGGAGTAATGCACGTTTGGGAGGGTTTCTTTCTTTAGGACACGATTCAGTTTTCCTCATTGTGTTGTGGACTTTACAAATTAAGTTCCTCGAGTGCTTTTTTCTTTTTCTTTGTTCCAATGCTTCTAATAAATAAGAAGAAAACATGTGTTGTGGTTGAGCGGGCCCTGCCTTGTCAGACCCCGGCCGCTGTGACATTGCCTCTGTCCAGAGTCTGGTTCTGCTGTCATCCGAGTGCAGGCACATCCAAGAAAGGGCCCCGTGGTGGCTGGCACCCCTGGCACCAGGGAGCAGGCACCCCCTTCCAAAAAGCCTTAAAGCGGTGGCTCTCTGGAGACCTCCGGGCCCCACCTTGCCCTTCAGTCCTAACTATAAGTTCTCCTTGCTACTAGAACTGGGCCGCTTTGGTGTGGGGCTCCAGGGCAGGGAGAGGTGCCCAGCTTCATTCCTGTTTCTGTCTCGTCCCCCCCAGTGCCCAGATCCACTCTCCAGCGTGGGTCCCAGCGGCCCAGAGCATGATTCTAACGGTGGATCTGCTGACACGGGGTTGGGCCCAGGGCGCTTCATCCCCGGGAGACCCACAGGGCACACATGATGACAAGGGGCCCCACGCTCCCCTCAGGAGGCCTGGAGCCTGCAGGGAGCGCTCCGAGGCACCCTGATCAGGAAGACTTTCATGATTGCTCCGAGCAATGTGCGAGATGGTCTGTTCGTAGTCACGTGGGTAACTTTGTTCCCCAAAACCAGTCCTTCCTCTTCACTCCATGCCCACCCCCAGCAGAGAATAGAGAGGGGGCTGCCCTGCACAGACCTCTCGGGAACAAGTGCGTGTGTAGTCTGTGCTGTGTCAAGATGCCGTGCTCCTCCACCCCCACCCCCACCGGCTGACTTAATACACACATCACCGCAGGAACAGCACAGAAACCAGAATCTCCAAACAAGGCTAAAATATTACTATTTCCATTTTATTTTGCAAAATAATTTGCTGAAATTTCAATTTTTGCTGTTTGATGCTTGCAAAAAGAGTCCCACCCTAATTATGTATGTACAAAATGAGGCCCATTGCTTATCCTTTTTTATTCCTCCAAGAGAGCATCTCAAGAATACACACACACACACACACACGCACAACCAGTTCTTTAATGTAAGATGAGAGGTACCACTGGCTTTTTAAATATAGGCTGAATATGCTTAAGACCAAAGCAACCCATTATTTTAAAGAGGATAAATTAGTGGAGCCAGCTCCTTGAGAACATCTGTGATAGAACAGACACTGAAGGATGACTTTAAAGAAACAACTAGGTTCTTACAAAGACCACTCCCACCCCTGTACTTCTCCAACCTCTGCCCCAGTGACGCAAGCCTGCCCCAGGGCCTTTGCACATGCCCTCTGCCTGGAATGTCCTCTCCCAACACCCACCCTCAGCCACCCTTCACTACCTGCCAGTCTTTTTTCCAATGTCACCTCTCAAGGAGGCTCTCCCTGACTTCGTTATTTAATAAGCCGACACATCCCACCCTCCCTGCCGCCTCCCTGTGCGTCTTCCTCTTGTGCATTTATCGCCACCTGAGGGCTGCGTGTGAATTATCCATTCATTCATTCATTGTATGCCTCCCTCCAGCCCCCATAGAATGTAAGCTCCACGCGGGCAGGAATTTTTGTATGTTTTGCTCACTGCTGTACTCCTGGTGCCTACAACAGCGCCTGACATATATTAGGTGCTGGATAAACACTTGTTGAAAAAAGAAAATGAAATCAATAATTTGATAAATATTAAGGAGCCTAAAAGTATCAGTTGCAGCCTTTATCAAATCGAGATTCTACTCTTGCCCCTAAATGGGGAGAATTTTAGCTGATACAGCAGCCTGGCTGCTTCTCCAGCCTGTGGTTTACGAAGGCTGGATACGGCAGTGAGCACCAGACCTGATGGTGGCGGGTCTCCCATGTAAACGCCTGCCCCGGGGCCCTCCCTCATAGAGAAGGTACTCCGCTGTTTATAGATGGCCCTCTGGGACAGGCTGAGGTGGAGACAGTTTCCTCCAGGGCACCTCTCGTGATCACACCCCTCCATGAGGTCGTCATGGGCCTGGACCATTCTGGAGAGTCCCTGATAATGGGTCCTTAGGACGCTGTGCCTTCACAGTGTCTCCAGGGAGATAGGCCTTCCTTCCTAGAGCAAACTCAGTGGCAGCAGATGACCCTGCCCAGGAAAGGGCATCAGCCTGACCACTAGCAGGACCCGTTCTTATGTCACCAAAAGCAGGCCTTCAGGGAAGGGGAGCTGCTCACACAGGTGTGGGGGGACTGCGTTGACAAATTTGGAGGCCCCCAGTCGCCCCTTGGTCACAGGTGTATGTGTACTGCAGGGGCAGAGCCTGGACATAGCAGAGCCAAACAACACAGCCTCCTCGGCCCGGCCCCCTGGTGGCCTCGCCCACCAGCAGGGGAGGGATGCTTCCCCCTCTGAACTTCCTACCCCTGCGGGATGATCTTCCCAACTACCTAACCTTGGTGTTTACTTCTAGGTCCTTTGGCCAAATGTGTTTTCCTCTATGAGTTGTTGGCAAAATACTGTTACAAGCTTCTTATAGGACACTTGTCCTACTGTGGCCTGGTTAAAAGCCTTTGTCCTTCTCTTCTTCCCTTTCCGTGGTTTTGATGTCATTTCTCTGGGTGCCATATTTTAGGGTCCCCCATTTGGTGGGCCAGGAGCTCCCTCGTAGCACTCCCTTGGCAGCTGCCGAGCAGACAGTGAGTGAGCCCACACGCGTGTGTCCCTTCGCTTGAATTGCCAAATAAACAAGGCCCCTTTCATTGCTGCCCTGACACATGCGGGTGTGGCGGACATGCTCCTGGCCAGTGCTCAGAGAGGGCGACCTTTCCAGGGCTGCTCCCTTGGCCCTCGCAAAACTTTCTCCAGGGCAGGAGCCCTGCAGCCCGTCCAGTTTTTCCTGCTTGCCTGGAATGGAATCCAAACACCTGCCCTGGAGTGATGATTTGGTAGGTGGGAGTGGGGCAGCTTGTCCACACTAACTTGTGACCCAAACTAGTAAAGCCACCGTGAGCACAGTTGGAGATGGGCAAGTGGCCCAGAGCCCCTGTACACGAGGCAAACGCCACCTCCCAGAGCCAGTCATCATTCAACACCCCGAGGAAGCCTGGGGCCCTCCACCACCTACAGGGCCCTTAGAGGCACGCGGGCTCCCCTGAGTCTGCACTCAAAACCTGAACCCCATTCACCCTCAGCTTTGACCAGTGTGTCTCGTTTTAACTGATGATTGCTGATGTGTATTTGCTTGGTTCCTTCCAACATGCATTGGCAAGTAAATGTAGTTCCTTTGTTTCTTTCCCTTTCTTTTTTCTTTTACTGGTTCATTTGACTGATTTGGGATGAAATACATGACTTTGTTTCCCCAGTTTACTTGTTACCATGGACAAAGGAAAACATTGAGTCAGAAAGGGGTCAGAAATCCCTGTTACTTCAACCAAGTTGTCCAGAACCCTTTTCTGATTCAATGCAAATATTCTTTTCCATCTGGTCTATCCTTGGAGAAGGAACCCATTGTAAGAGCTTGTCTTTGGTGGTTGGGTTGTTACTTTGTAAAGTATTAAAGCACTAAACCAATTTTTGCAATATGTAGTAAATTTTGCTTTCATTTTGGAAAACTTCCAGTAATGACTACTACTGCACTTTTTATAGAAGAACTGTATTTCATTTCTTTCTTTTATGAAAGATTATTTCAAGTAACAATAGCTCTGTAATCCGTGTGATACGGCTTCTCCATTACTTGACATGGAGAGAAGCTTTGATGCCTACTCAATAAAATTAACATGTTTGTAAAGCACTGGCTGGTCCAATTATTTACCCACTCCAGTGTCCCTGGTGAAACACCATCTAAGAAAAGTTTTATGGCACGGAGGAAGAGGTTCTAACAGGTGTCCATCCTTACCATTTTTATTTTAAGTGTTCTTCCAATCAGATGAGATGTAAACCTAGGTATCACAGTTTTATTATGTAAGACAAGAGTTTCTGTCCTTTTTAAATGGTCAGGACACTTTCTGTCAAAATGAAAACAATAGAGCTTCCCTTAACGTGTGTGTTCGCCAGAGGTCAGCAAGATGGCAACTGGGAGGGCACAGAGAATGAGAGGATTTTACTGTGGATTTTTATTTGCACATGTTTTTCTGTGCAGGAGAGGCATGGTGTCTGTAAAAGAAAGTAAGTCGTTTCCCTGTGGGCTGCAGGCCTGTCCCAGGCAGGCAATGGGCCCCCGGCACAGTCATAGCCGAGCACCTCCCAGGAGCTGGGGCAGGGGCGGTGGTGGCGGTGGTGGTGGCCACCACGTGCTATGCTCTACCTCAGGCACATCATAGACATCATGGGATTCTATCCAGGCGACAACCCTGCGAGTTAGATGTCAAAATCCCTGTTGTGTAGACAAGAAGGGAAGTTTGGCAAGGTAAGTGGCGAAACCACGATTCCAGCTCTAATTTGCCTGATGGAAGAACCCCCGCTCCCAGCTGCAGGGCCACCCAGGGGCAACTCCCAGCCTGTCCCGTGGGTGGACTTGACACACAAGGAGAAGGAGGAGGAGAGGAAAGATGCTCAGCTGGCCTGTGGGATGCACTGTGGCCCTGGGGACAGTGTCCAGCCAGGGATCCACCTTCCATTTTTGGTTCAGACGTTCTTCTCTGCTAGAAAATAGGAGACTGTGCTTAGTTCTTGCAGGACAGGTAGAGAATCCCACGTGAAAAGCACACTCCTCCACCGGCAGCTTTGAGAGGTGCTTAAAAGGCTTTACAGGATGGTGGTGGGAGCCCTGCACAGGAAGAAAGAAATTCTGGCCCCTAAATTACAGTGACCTTGAGAAAGGCATCTCCCCTTTCCAGGTCCCAGTTTTCTATAAAATTTCAGTATATTCTGTAAAATGAGGGACTTGAGGGAAGGATCTCTAAATCCCCAGCAAGTCATGGAATCCATGTATCATTTAGGAAAACAGAAGTCATATCAGTTATTTTAACAGAGAGAATTTAATATGGGGACTTGGTTGAACAAGGATCAGAAGACTGCAAAGAACAAAAAGGGCCCATGGAGGCAGCATGGAGAAAGTGAAGCTCATCACACGGCTGGGGGCAAAGCTCAGGGGCCAGGTGGTTATGAGCTACAAGCATGAGGGGTGGGGGGCATCCAGGGCTGGAAGCAGGCCTCTGAGGAGGAAGAGCTGGTGTCTCCGAGGGGGACATGGTTCGGCAGGACCTTCCGTGGGGGGGAAAACATAATTAGAACAAACTGCAGCTGGCAAGTGGCGAACTGTTGCAAGGACAACGCTGAGAGATACTGGAAGTAAAAGAAAAGAGCAAGTCCTCTGTGTGTGTGTGTGCGTGCGTGCACGTGTGCGTGCATGCACGCCCATGTGCATGTATGCATAGGTATGTGTGTATGTGTGTACATATACACATATTGTCTGTATACACGCACACGCACACACACACACACACACACACCCCAAGCAAGGAGGAAAATGAGAATTGACAAACCACGTGTCTGTCACTGGCAGGGACCATGGCTGACGTTCCTGACTTCCTTCTTCCAGAATGAGTCTGGTTTCCTTTGCCCTCAGCCAGGGCCTCAGCTTGTTGGGATCTTTCATTTCTGATGAAATAACACAAACTTTCATTCCCGAGAGGTCTGAATCATCACAAGCCCCCTGTTGGATGCTGTAGTTGACCATTAACTTTTATTGGGGGCATGGATATAATAAAAGGCACCCCCAAGAGTCCCCTGAATGTCACAGATCATCAAGCCCTCTGTGTAGCAGCAGCTCCGTGTTTCCTTGATGATTAGAGTTCGTCACCAGACAAATAATAGCTCCCTCCTCTGCACTGAGGCGGCGGCGGCCTGAGAAGCCCCCATGGCCGGGTCTCAGCCTCCGGACCAGTGACACCCTGCGTGGCTCCTGGAGGAGGCCCTCCCTCCCTGGGAACGGGGTGGGGGCGGGAAAGCACAGGTTCTTGGTTACGAGGCAAAATGGTGACAAGGGCCACTCCCACTCCCAGACCATGTGTTCTGGCCATGGGACAGACCCCACCGTATGGCCGTGGCTGATTCAACTCATCAGGTCCATCTGTAAGACCGAGCTCCTGCCTTTGCAGGAGCTGCCTCCCTGCTGGCACCATTGCTCAATCTCCAGCGGGCCGTTCCCAGCTCCATCAGGCCAGCTGCTCCCGGGTCAGCTGGATATGCAGTGAGTGAAGCCCCTGTGTGTGATCCCATAGCCATGAAGCTGAAATTCTGCAGAAGCAACACTGTGTGGAGCTCCATCACAGTGAGAGAGGCATCCTTTGAACCCATGAATTGTAGTTTTTGGCAGAAGTGTTGCAGGCAGGGAAGGCACACCTGAATCCAGAACACATCTATTCCAGTGAGAGAAATTTACTTCATAACGGAAAGGGTCCAGCACAGTCAGCCAGCCACGTCTGACCGGCCACCCTAGGGAGGAAACCACATGGAGGCTCTGCGCCGTTCCCCACAGCCAAATGTCACTCGATCTCAGCAGGGGCAGCCTCCAGGCTGGCCTTGAGGAGGGGAAATCGTGTCGCTTCGCTCATCCCCAGCCTCCATCGCTGCAAACGGGTCCCTCTGTACTGGGGCCGATTGAGCAAACATCAAGATGGCTGGAGAAAGGGTTGGCTGACATCACTGGACCTGCCATCTCATCCAACCGATTCCTGAGAGCCTCCTCTGCACAGGGTACATTTAATGAGCATAAACATGGGACATGATATCTCCATGCTCTAGGAGAGCCGTCCCCAGACATCTTCCTTCGTCACCACACCTCCTTGTCACCGATCTTTGAATCCTATTCTTTCCAAGTTCCTGACTGTCCAGTCAACTATTTGTCCCTGCCCATAAATCAGGGTGGATCGGAATTCCTCGACAGTGACACTCATGATGTTTGGGGCCAGATCGTTCTTTTTGGCAGTCCTGTATGCATGGTAAGATGTGCAGCAAGTCCCTGGCTGACCTCTACTCACTAGATACCAGTAGCTCTCTCCACCTGGATGTGAATATCAAATATCCCCAAGGCGGTGGGGCGAGGGGAAGAATCACTAGTGTAGGTGAATTCCTCTGGCCGTCTTTCAGTCCAGAAAAGTGATAAACATTTGTTCTGCTCAAGCTCTGTCCACTGGGATGATTTCACTTCCCCACCGTCTTCCAGGGACACTTGAGACTGGGGCTGTAATGCCCTCATAGCTCGCTCTCAGCTGGAGCCAGCATGTCACAGAGAACCGCATGAAAGCCAGCCTCCTCCACCATTTGGTTACTGGGAACTTCCCAGGAGGTATCGATTGCGGGAGAGGAGGCCACAAGCAAGAGGACATGTTGCAGGGTCTGAGCCACCTGTTCACGCAACTGCGTGTGCCTTCTGGGTTTTCTTAGGCTCTCACACACCATCTCCATGAGATGACAGATTGCAGCCACATAGACCTGACTTCCTGGGAGGGCGGGGCAGGTCACACTCAGCCCATAATGCACTGAGCTCAGGACTGTAGTCCACTGATGTCCTGTCAGCTGTTCAGTCCCCACCAGGACCCAGTAGCAGCCAGGACCTCTTTCTTGGAGAGAAGAATAGTCACATGCAGAGGAGGGCATGGCTTTGTCCAGAACTCTGGTGCTCTTCACGGTGGTCTGCCCACTGGCAGCATTGCTGTTGGCCACAAACACTGAGTGTCACTGGGTCTATTAGGAGATGAGATCCAGGGGCCCCACTCACACCTGGTGACCTAACAGGTTCCTTGGTAAAGGCTTTGGGAGGGTACACCCAAATGGCCAAGAAAGTCTCCGCAAACGTCATGCCTGCTTTTTTTAGGTATAATGATGTCTCTTTCACTGTGTTGGGCTGTCCTGAAATGCTCCATGGTCTCCCCACAGCTTTGTCAAGAGTATGGGCCCCTGAAAATTTGTGGGGCGGTTTCTCCCTCTTTTGTGTCTCAGGGAGGCAGGTGCAATCTGCATGAGGACATCAATTGTGGGGTCCAGCGTGGTGTTCTGCCGGGCCTCTGCCAGCTGTGCTGTGACAGGGAAACAGGATGAGTCCCAGGCACCCCCGGACATAAGCAAACTGTTCCTGGTGGTCCTTGCAGATTCCCAGGGAGAACCAAAGCCACCCATCAGCGCCCACGCTGTGGAACGATAAAGGGATGCATTAGGAAACTTCTCAAGTCATTGATAGCCCCACAAATCTCTGCAATTCCTCCAGGATGCAAATTAATCACCTTTGATTTAGTCTCATGGTAGGGAGGGGAAGTGCCAGGACTTTCACTTTTGTCCCACTTCTACCAAAGTAGCATCCACTCCAAGGTGGGAGAACTGACGTGGGGCCTCAGCCAGTTGCCAAGTGTAACGCCTCCAACCACGCACTGGAAGCTGGGGAGATGACCACAGACCCACCAGTGCCATGGACAGCCGCACTTGGGACAAAACTCTTTTTTGTCTCCTGACCTCCACAAGCCTCCACTTTGACTGTGGAACCACGGTGGTATTTTGAAGTCACCAGAAATGAGTGACAACTCAGAGCCAGTGCTGAGTACCCTGAATTTTCAAGGTATCCCTGTCTCTCCGCGGTTACAGGGGAAGAGACATCTGTCAGAACACGTCTGTCAGTTGCAGGCCACAGCTGCCCTTGGGAAAGGTCTCAGGCCCCTTGGAGGAGATCTGGAGGGGATGTGCAGTGTCAGCTGGGCTTTCTCAGGGGAGCCAAGGGGCTCCAGACGTGTGAAGTGGCTCAGACCTGCCAAGTCCATGAACAGCTGTGACTCTACAGTGTGGCTACTTAAGCAAGGAATTTTTCTTTCAAACCAAAAGTGATTTTTAATAACATCAGTTTTATTGAGGCGTATTTTATGTACAGCCAAAGGCACAAATATCAAACATACAGTTGGGTGTGTTTTGACAAATGTCTACTCCCTGGTCACAACCAGCATGGTTGAGATGCAGAACATCACCCTCACACCCTGCCACACAGAGTGCACCCCACCCCCAAAAGCAGCTCTTATCCAGACTGCTCTAAATTTGCTCTGTCCTTACAGACATACAAAGGGAATCAATATATGTACTGTTTGGTGCCAGTTCTCATTTGTTCCACTGGTTTGGGGGATTCACCCACATTGGTATCGGCATCGGTCATCTGTAACTTTTTTATTGCTGGGCATTGTGACTGTACCACATTTGTGTATCCACTTTCCTGTTAGTGGACAGGTTGCTTCCAGTTTGGGGCTATTATGAATAAAGTCACTATGAGCCTTCATGAATGTTTTGTGGACATAAAGTTTCATTTCTTCTGGATAAATACAAATGAAGCAAAATTGCTGGCTCACAAAATGAGTGTATATTTCACTTTATTAGAAATTTCCAAACAGTGTTCCAAGTAGGTCGTATGGTTTTCCAATCCCACCAGCAAATGGTTTTGGTTACCTGAGACATGAACATACCCTGTTCTTCTTTTCTGGCGCCCATGCAGTAGCCCCCAAGGCCTTCCAACAACCCCCCTCCCTGGAGCAGCCTGGGTGGATGTGGGCTCTCGGCACACACAGGCTTTTACACGCCTTTCTCTGGGAGGCTGAGCTCTGTCTGCCCTCTGCCCTGGCCAAACTCACATGCATGCATCTCCTTGCTTGGGTGTTTGGCTCCTGAACTTCGGAACTGTTGTCTGATTTCCCCAATGCCCAGGGGGCCCAGACCATGGGTGTGACCAGCACATTTTCCCTCCGTGCAGAAGAGGAGCCCTCCCCTGTATGCCCAGGTGAGCCCAGCAAGCAGCCGCCCAGGGAATGGGGGCGACTACCTGCTCTGCATTTGCCAGGTAGCAGCTGGGAGTGGGGCACGGGGGCTGAGCTCGGCTCTAAGCAGGGATCGCCAGGTAAGGAAGACTTCTCAGAGAGCTGAGAGTTGAATCAGACAAAGAAGGGGATAAACGGCTGTCCAGCAGGCAGAGTGAACACTCCTTACACAAACACTGATCAGGAGCCTGCTTTGTGCTGCGCTCACAAGTGCTGGGGACCCGCCCATGAATATGACAGGCCAGCTTCCTCCCCCCGCCCCGGGGGCTGGGGGGTGGGGAGGGGAGAAGGCAGAAAGGGGGCAGCAACCGGTTAGTGTAGAGGCTGCTGGGAAGAGGATGGACAGGGACAGTGGCCCCTTGGCCGTGGCCACTTCAGCCCTGGGTCCCAGGACTGGAGAAGGCTTTGGGGAGCCCCTGCAGGGGACTTGGGGCCATCCTGGCACAGCCTGGCCACTCTCCCACCAACAGGGAAGATCACCATTGAAGCTTATGGACCAAGAAACCATGGCCCAGAGAGTAACAGCCTCCTCCCCAGGTCCCACAGCAAAGAAGCAGCGGATGGGCTGCAGACAGCACCATTGGCCCCAAGGTTCGTGCTTGTCCTGGACGTGCTTGCAGAGACAGGGGAAGCTGAGGGTTTCAGGAACACCGTGTGTCCAGCAGCTGGTGGCGCTGGCCAGGACTAGAGGCAGGGGGCCAAGAAGACCATCCTCTCTGGCCTCTTCACCTCCCCCTGTCAATCACACACGCCACACAGGGGCCCCAAAGGCAAGTCCCCACCCCAGCCCAGGCTGTCCCCAGGAAGACAGCACAGCCCTCCCTGCACTGCACTCAGCTATCCCTGCCTTCTCTCCCCTGCCTGTCTGAGCAGAACACACACGATGTGCACAGCACTGTCTGAACTTTCAACCAAAGGTCAGCACCCACGCTCATTCTGTCAGGACGGGTGCCTTAGAAGGAGCCCTGAGGTGGTGGCCAAGGCCCCCTGGCAGAGAAGTGGGGACAGTCCTGCCTTCCTGGGGCCCCCTCTACCCTGGCAGAGCCCTGACATCCATCAGGTCCAAATGTGTGGTCTGAATGTTTGAACCTCCAGATCTCAGTAAAAGCAGCAGTTGCTGGAATGAGCACTCACCATGGGACCTGGGTTGGGAGCGCCCGTGCCTCGTGCCCTCTGCCTCTGGAAAGCCCGGCAGCCTGAGGAAGGGGCCTGGGAGGAGAGGACGGTGAGCCCCAAGGACAAGCAAGCAACTCAGAGGATGGCAGGGGTGCGAACAAACAAGGGGTCAAACTGCTTCTTGCCTGTCAGCCCAAGGATCTTGGAAAATAGCTGGCCACGATGCCAGAGTGAGTTCTGGACCCTCCCAGGATGGACACACAGCAGGAACTGGCCGGCTCCAGAGGTTTTTGGATTCGTGAGGAAGGAGAAATCTTGGTGCTGGACCCAAGAGGATGTTGTCTGGACAAGAGAATGTGGATGAGGAGGCTGGCGCCCTGAGGAGCAGCACTCAGCTGAGGTCTGTCACCCATGGCTGGCTCTTGAGTCCCCCCACTGTTTCTCCCTTCTCCACCTGGAACCTTCTGTCTAAGGCAGACCTCGGAGATCTGCAGGGCCATTTCCTGACCACAGTAAAGAGAGTTGCACTATTTTTTTGGTTTCCCAATGCATATAAAACTTATGTTCCCATGCTGGAGAAGGTATGGAGAAAAGGGAACCCTCCTACACTGTTGGTGGGAATATAAGTTGGTGCAGCCACTAGGGAGAACAGTATGGAGGTTCCTTAAAAAAATAAAAATAGAGCTACCATATGATCCAGCAATCCCACTCCTGGGTATATATCCAGAGAAAACTGTAATTGGAAAAGATACATGCACCCCAATGTTCATTGCAGCACAGTTTACAATAGCCAAGACATGGAAGCAGCAAAATGTCCATCTACAGATGAATGGATAAAGAAGAGGTGGTACATATATACAATGGAATATTACTCAGCCATAAAAAAGAACAAAATAATGCCATTTGCAGGGACATGGATGGACCTGGAGATTATCATACTAAGTGAAGTAAGTCAGACAAAGACAAATATCATATGATACCACTTATATGTGGAATTTAAAATATTATACAAATGAACTTATTTACAAAACAGAAATACACTCACAGACGTAGAAAACAAACTTATGCTTAACAAAGGGGAAAGGGGTGGGAAGGGATTAAACTGGAGTTTGGGATTAGCAGATACACACTACTATAGATAAACAACAAGGTCCTACAGTATAGCACAGGGAACTATACTCAACATCTTGTAATAACCTATAATGGAAAAGAATTTGAGGGAATATATATATATATATATATAGATATATATATAGATATATATAACTGAATCACTTTGCTGTACACCTGAAACTAACACAATGTTGTAAATTTACTGTACTTCAATTTAAAAATCATTAAAAAATAAAAGTTATGTTCCCAGTATACTGTAATCTATTAAGTGTGCAATAGCATATGTCTTTTAAAAAACAATATACATACATTAATTTTAAAATACTTTATTTCTAAAAACTACTAACCATCATCTGAACCCTCAGAAGGCAACATCAAAGATCCCTGATCACAGATCATCATAACAATATAATAATAATGAAAAAGTTTGAAATATTGCCAGAATTACCAAACTTTGACAGAGACACGAAGCGAGAAATGCTGTTGGGAAAATGGTGCGTATAGACTTCCTCAACACAGGATTGCCACCAACCTTCAATTTGTAAAAAATACAGTAAAGTGCAGTGCAATCAAAGGAGGTCTGCTGTCCTGTGATGACCGTGACACCTGTCCAGTCACTGTGTCCACCCTGTGAGACGGGCCAACAGCAGTGTTACTAAGGGGATGTCAGAGCCAGAGGAGGCCACACGTTCTGGGCACAACAAATACTAACGTCAACGAAACTGCATCTGGAGATGTCTTTGGATGAGTGGTTGGTGGCTCCTGTGCTTCTAAAAAAAAGGCTTTGCTGCATTCGCAGGACTTTTGGCTTTGTCCTTACGGTGTGCAAAGCTGCATTTAAGTTGTAAACAGAGACCCATATGATGATAAGAAAGTGCAGGGAGTAAATTTTTTTCCTTCGACTCAGTCTTGGAAGGCTTTTAGCTGCTTTTTGTTTTCTGTAGATAGATTTGAAGCCATAAAAGGAAGAAGGCTATACGTCCTGGGCAGCGTAAACTACACTGACCCAAATGGCGGACTCACGTGCCCTTTGGATCTGGGACTAATTCTAAATCTGTTGATTAATCATTTTAAACTTCAACAGTAGTAAATGTATTAATTCTGCCCTTCACACCCAATCCAGCTGGAGACTACGGGTGACTTTTGTATTTGCTTCTGGGGCAGAGGGAAGGGAACCAGCCTGCCTGCGGCAGCCGCGCCCCGCCGCGCCGCGCCCCGCCGGCAGACAGACCGAGCAGGGGCATTGGAGCCACAAGCAGCCCAGCGCTGCCCCCTGGTTGTCGGGGCCTCCACGCAGGGCCTGAGGCTCTGGGGAGGCTGCGAAGGATGGTCTCCCAAGCTCTCCTCTCCTGAGATGTCAGGAGGGCCAGGAAACCCACAACAGGGTTTTCATCGTGTTGTTTCCTTTACTCAGAGGGGACAAAATACTCTGCAAATTGCCTTTAGCAAACCCACCACTTACTTCTCCTTTCAAATCCAAGACCGGTTGATTCTGTAGTTCTAGATTTTGCTGCAGTTTGTGATCTGTGATCACACCCGACAATAACTATGGTGCACCCAACAGTAACTAAATCAGAAGTTTGGACTCAACACAACATTTTGTTTATGATAAAAAAAAGCCCAGTCTCTTTGCCACCGACAAGTGATTGGGGAAATGTCCAATCCATCCATTTCCCTGCTGGGAAATAGAAATGAATAATGATACCAAAAAACATCCACTTCAAAAACAACTTTTTATTTAAAGATAATCAATTCCATCAGTTAGATTTTTTGACACCATGTGTTAAAAAATCCTTTTCTGGATGCCTCAAAGAGAGATGCAATAGATATAATCACAAACCACTGCCTCCAGAGGAAAATGCTTCAAAAGTGGTTTTAATGGTCTCAAGGTTAGGACCCCACTGAATATTTTTTTATTAGTTTCAGCTTTATATCAAAGTGAATCAGTTATACATATACATCTGTTCCCATATCCCTTCCCTCTTGCGTCTCCCTCCCTCCCACCCTCCCTATCCCACCCCTCCAGGCGGTCACAAAGCACTGAGCTGATCTCCCTGTGCTATGCGCTGCTTCCCACTAGCTACCTACCTTATATTTGGTAGTGTATATATGTCCATGCCTCTCTCTCGCTTTGTCACAGCTTACCCTTCCCCCTCCCCATATCCTCAAGTCCATTCTCAAGTAGGTCTGTGTCTTTATTCCTGTTTTACCCCTAGGTTCTTCATGACATTTTTTTTCTTAAATTCCATATATATGTGTTAGCATACGGTATTTGTCTTTCTCTTTCTGACTTACTTCACTCTGTATGACAGACTCTAGGTCTATCCACCTCATTACAAATAGCTCAATTTCGTCTCTTTGTATGGCTGAGTAATATTCCATTGTATATATGTGCCACATCTTCTTTATCCATTCATCCGATGATGAACACTTAGGTTGTTTCCATCTCCTGGCTATTGTAAATAGAGCTGCAATGAACATTTTGGTACATGACTCTTTTTGAATTATGGTTTTCTCAGGGTATATGCCCAGTAGTAGGATTGCTGGGTCATATGGTAGTTCTATTTGTAGTTTTTTAAGGAACTTCCATACTGTTCTCCATAGTGGCTGTACCAATTCACATTCCCACCAGCAGTGCAAGAGTATTCCCTTTTCTCCACAACCTCTCCAGCATTTATTGTTTCTAGATTTTTTGATGATGGCCATCCCATTGAGTATTTTTAAGGCACCTCTCCACCAACAATAACCCCCCAAAAATGCTAGGGATCTTTCCCATTTGGTTAATGCTTGTGATTATCCACTGCCACAGGTGTTGTTATTCTGGTGTCCATATTGCAGATGCTTTGTGGTCATGGATGAAACCCGTTGGGTACCCACTCCTGCAGGTGTGCTGAGCTCCCAGATGCTGAAGAGTAGACAGAAAAAACAGTGAGTAAGGAGAGGGCAGAGGGCCCCTGGGCAGAACCTGGCTGTGAGGAACACTTGCTCGTGACCCGCGTCCTGCGAAAGCTGTCTGGTAATAGTTATAAGGCTCCTTTGTCTTTACTTTCTTTTTTTTTAATTTTATTTTGGCATAGGATGCTGCAAATGGACATCCTTCTCCATGCTTTTTTAAAAATATTTATTTATTTATTTTGGCTGCACTGGATCTTAGTTGCAGCACGCGGGATCTTCGTTGTGGCACGCGGGCTCCTTAGTTGCCGCATGTGAACTCTTAGTTGAGGCATGCATGTGGGATATAGTTCCCCCGACCAGATATTGAACCCAGGCCCCCTGCATTGCGAGCACGGAGTCTTACTCACTGGACCACCAGGGAAGTCCCTGTCTTTGCCTTCTGTTATAGATGGTTATAGACAGAATATTTGTGTCCCCCTCAAAATTCATATGTTGAAATATGATGGTGTTTGGAGGTGGCACCTGTGGAAGGTGATTAGGTCATGAGGGGGAGCCTTGTGATGGGATTAATGTCTTTATAAGGAGAGGCCAGAGAGCTTCTTCTTCCTCTCTCTCCTCCCTCCCCGCACCGCCCCCCCCCCAACCAGGGAGGGCACAGCAAGAAGACGGCCTTCTGCAAACGCAGAAGCAAGCCCTTACCAGGAAACATATCTGCTGGCAGCCCATCACCAGGGGCAGAGCCCTGGAATGCTTCCCAGTACCTAGCCTCCACCCTGGCACTCAGGCTCCTGAGGGCAGGGCCCTGTGGTCCTGCTACCCCCGCCCCCCTCCCCCCTTCCCCCTCTGCCTGGCCTGGAGCTGAGAAAGTACTCAGTGAACCTCTGCTGGGGGAGAAGCGCAGAGAGGGTGAAGGACCAGAGGCCCGGCAGGGGCAGGAGGAATGCCTGGGGTGGGCACCTTTCAAGAGCACCGGAGGCCAAGGGCGGGACAGAGTGGGGAGGGCGAGCTGGGCAGGATGAAGCCCAGCAGGGCTGGGAGGACTGACACTGGGAGAGGGCCCACCAGGAGCCACCTCCTCTCAGGGCTGGTCCTGCAGGAAGAGGCCTGCACGGCACCCTCCAGTCAGCTGCTTCGTGAAGGGAAAGCGAGCCTCAGATAGAAGGGTCTGGGCAGGGTGGCCAGGTTTAGAAAGAAAACATAAAATATAGGATACCCAGTTAAATTTCAATTTCTGATAAACGATGAATACAATTTTTAGTATAAGTATGTCCCATGCGCTATTTGGGACATACACTAAAAACAATTTTCCATTGACTTTCCATTCAAATTCAACTGGTGTAGGAGTCCATTTGGGCTGCTACAACAGAATACCATAGCCTGGGTGGCTTATAAACAACAGATGTTTATTTTTCACAGTTCTGGAGGCTGGGAGTCCAAAGTCAAGGTGCTGGCAGGTTCATGCGTGGTGAGAGCCCACTTCCTGGTTCGTATATGGCCAACGTCTCCCTGGGTCCTCATCTGGCAGGAGGTACAAGGGAGCTCTCTGAGGTCTCTTATAAGAACACTAATCCCATTCATGAAGGTCCCACCCTCATGACCTAATCACCTCCCAAAGGCCCCACCTCCTCATACCATCACGTTGGAGATTAGGATTTAACATAAGAATTAGGAGGAGCAGGGCTGCCACATAAACTTTGAGTCCACAGCATGTGGGCATCAAGGATTTTCTCTGGCAAGCCCAGCCTAGCAACTCCTGAGGGACAGATGTCCCCTTCAACTATCTGGACACAGAGGTGGGAGAAAGGCCCTCAACACTTATGCTGACATTAAACCATCATGAAAACTCCATCACCAGAATTCATGATCCCATGTCTGACTCCCCTGAGTCGTGGACCTGCTCTTGAGGGGGAAGCAAACCTGTGAGAAAGGAAAGGAAAGCAGGGAACCCATCACTCCTGGTCACCCATCACTCCTGGTCACCCATCACTGGAGGGCTTGGCCTTGTGACAGACCTGCTGGCCAACTGGGCTTGGAGGGGCTGGAGGAAAGAGGGCTGGGTGGCCCAAGATGCACTGGCTGAAGGGCCCCTCAGCTCCATGTTCGGAGGGACCATCTAGTGCTCAGACCTCCGCAGCCCTGGAACACGGAGGCTACTCCTTCCTGACTGTGGGAATTCACTTACCCGAGTCTGAGAAATGGGCCAATGGGCAGAGCAGAACAGCAGGGTCTGAGACAGAGCTCTGGAGGCCTCTGCAATGAGAGCAGCAGCAGGTGGGGAAGGGGCCAACCCTCTCCCTGCTCCCAGCGTGGACGTGGGTGTGAAACTGGTGCATCTGACAGCCTTGCTGGCCCCTGAGAGAAGAGACTCCCTGGTCTTGGCCCTGGAAGGGCAGCTGCAAGCCTGGCTCTGATGCAGCCTCCACAGAAGAGGAGATGAGGGTACAGGAGGCCTTGGCTGAGCAGAGTGAGTGCCTCTGTGTGTGTGTGTGTGTGTGTGTGTGTGTGTCTGTGCCTGGCAGCATGTCTGCAAAGGTGAGGTATCTGTGGGTCTGTGCGCCTCCTGTGCACACACTGTGACCATGGGGGGTCTTCTTCCTCCACAGCTGTCCCCCCAATTCTGCCCAAGGGAGGCTAAGAGGGGGAAACAGGCCTGCTCGTCGCAGGCTGAGATCCTGCAGGTACCCCTCTCCTGCTGGAAGGCATCCTGTGGAGGTTTCCTTCTGGCCTGGAACCACTTGGTGCCTTCCTCTGCAGCAGCCTGGGGTCCACCATGGGCAGGGGCCGCTGGGGTGGGAAGTTTGAGGTGAGTCGCTCTTAGCTCTGGTCCAGATGGCTCCTCAGCCCAAAGCGGCTGCTGGCCGTGCCGTGTGGGACAGGAGTCCAGGTATGTCTGGAAGCCCCAGTGAATAAACAGGAAATTCCCAAGCAGTTCATGCCAGGCTCACTTTTTCCCAAAGAGATGTTTTGATAAAACTGTGAATGGATTTTAAACATGCATGATAGAAGGACATGGAAAGCAGACTTAAAAGGGATGGGGGCTTCCCTGGTGGCACAGTGGTTGAGAGTCCGCCTGCTGATGCAGGGGACACGGGTTCGTGCCTCGGTCTGGGAGGATCCCGAATGCCGCAGAGCGGCTGGGCCCGTGAGCCATGGCCGCTGAGCCTGCGCGTCTGGAGCCTGTGCTCTGCAACGGGAAAGGCCACGACAGTGAGAGGCCCACGTACCGCAAAAAAAAAAAAAAAAAAAAAGGGGATGGAATCCTGATTTAGGTAAAGGAAACAGTGATGCAGGGAGTTGGGGTCTGACACCCATACCCCAAGGCAACAGCCGTAGCCTGCAGAGCTCATATGCTGCCCGGGTGTCCAGGCCCGCGTGAGCCTGGAGAAGGATGCCTGGGCAAGCGCTTCCACACCCGTGGGAGCTGACTGTGCACACATCAAAGTCAGCATCGAAAGCAGAATCCCGCCTTACGGCAGCAGACATGGGCCACTGTGTGAGTGGACAATCCTAGACTGAAACTGTGCCATTTAGTGAGCAGTAGGTGTTTCTTTGGTCACAAGCCCAACTTTGTCATTTGTCTTCACTCAATTTCGAGTACCTTGCAGGATAAAATCCTCCAGACAGAAGCACTGAGTCAGTTGTGTGCAAACACATGTTGAGTGACACTGCTGGTGTCACAGCACATGGAGGCAGGCAGAGCCAAGAGTTGCCAGACACTAGCCATGCAGCCACCAACCTCAGACACATGCCCCAGTGGGGGCCAAAGGAGCAGAGCCAGGGTGCCCCAGGGAGGTGACAAGTGCCGCCTGTTCCCACACCACCCTGGGGGCGGGGGTTGGGGGGAGCTGGAGAGACACTCAGCACCAGATGAGGCAGTGTTGATGCCCACCGAGCTCGCCTCCCCCAGGACCAGGCTGAGAGGAGCACCGGGTCCCATCTCCCTGCTGACCCGCCGGCCAGAGGAGCGGGAGGCAGCTGGCGAGGGCAAGCTGCTCCTGGACTAGGAGCATTTGGCGGGAAGAGCGGCATTTTCTTGCACTTAGAAGACAAGCAGAGTCAATGTGGGGCCCAGCTTAAGCGTGATTCCTCAACCTCCATCTTTATCCCCTCAAGCTCTGGTTCATCCCTCCCAAAGTTGGCCCCATAACCAAGCCTGTCTTCTGTGTCTCACATTCCATACCTCTGTCTGGGCCAAGCCACCCAGGACTGGGGGCGGCCACAAGTGGGATTCCTAGGCCATCGGGGTCTGGGACCCACCTGCAGACCTAGAGGGTAGCGGAGGCCTCCAGCCAGGACCCAGAGTGCCTTCTGCTGCCTGGGGGCCTGTGGGTGGGTTCCATCCAATTGTTACCGACCAGGGATCTTGGCCTCCTTAATCAATAGAAATTGATCAGAGGTCAGACAAGAAATTCAGGCAAGACTTTACTGGGGCCCCTGTTGCAGCAGGGACGAGCGAGAACAAGTAACAGTTTCCTTTGCTAGCTCCCTCGCTGGGGCTGGGGGACGGGCGAGCTGATTCCTAATATGGGGTGAGGGAAGGGGTGTGTCCAGGGTCGGGCCGGAAGGGGTGGCTTAGGTGATCTGCCCACCCCCTTGGTGGTGCTGTGTGCAGGGGGCATGCGCAGTACTCTGCTTTTGCTCCCCACACCCTGTTTTTGCTCCCGGCTCTTCAGAAGCGGCAGTTGGGGGTTTTTTTGGTCTCTTTGTATCTTGTTGCCCATAATTTGCCCCAACTGCACATGCACACAGTTATTTTTAGTCCCTTATAGTTTCTTGGTATTCTGTTGCTCGAGGAGACTTTTGTCCAGGTGCAAGCACTGCAGCAAAGGGTCCCAGGTCCCAGGTCCCAGGTCCCAGGTCAGTGACTCAGGCTGAGCTCCCTCCACTCCTGAATTCACTGCTGAGTGTGGGCTGGTGGCGCAGACCAAGCCTGAGTCTGATACACCATGTGGTATAGCAGCCCCGTCCTGATACCGGTGGGTTCAGGCCCCACATGGATGATCAGACCCTTCACCTGGGCCCCACCATCCAGGGTTCTGCATTCACCCAGCACTATCTGGAGGCCACTTAGAAAGGACACAATGACAGCTCTTGGGCCTCATGAAGACAATGCTGCTTCCCACCCTGTGGACCTGAAACCTCCTCCTATAGAACAGGCGTCTCTGGTCACATTTGAAGAACGAGGAGTTGGTAAGATGAACAAGCTGCTCTTTTAAAACTTGCAGACAGTCGTACAGAGGATGTCCTATGACCAAGATGGAATCAGACTAGACCTCAATGCCAAAAACACAAGAGAAAAATCTATAAACACTGAAAGTTACACAACACACTTCTAAAAAATCCATGCATCAAAGAGGAAATCTCACTGGAAATTTTAAAATACATGGAAATGAATGAAAATTGTGATGATTAACTGTATGTGTCACCTTGACTTGGCCACAGTGAGGCAGGAGATAGATGGGTCCCATGCTGAGCAGCTGGAGTTTGTCCCCTGTGGACAGATACTCCAAAATAGCAGGAGTGAGAGAGGAGCTGAGCCTTGCCCAGATAAAAGATAGAAACCACATATTTCTCATTCTCCAGGTCAAGGAGATCTTCCCAACCATACATGCGCAGAAAGGCTCCTTAGAGGTCAAAAGGGGAGTGATGTCAACTTACCCATAGGCCTCTTCACTAGAATCCATCTTGGCTAAGTGATGCACGTGCACACATGCGAGGATCCTGAGAGAAACCAAATACGGACTCAGAATGAGGCAAAGCAAGATGATTGGACACATGAAGCCCAGAAGAAATGCCCCATATAAGTGATTCAAACTACCATGAGGGCTCAGCTCTCTCTCTCTGAGCCCTCCCATTTGTCTATCCACACATACTCTTTTTCCTCCCAAAAAAACACTTTACCTGTTTCACTACTTTCTGTTTGTTTGAGGAAATTCATTTTCTGCAAAGCCATACAGGCCAGGGCCTTGCCACTGGCCCCTGGTCTAGTGGCTAGGATTCAGCACTCTCACTGCCTCGGCCTGTGAGTTCGATCTCTGGCCGGGAACTGAAATCCTTCTTCAAGCCACTGCAGGCCGAGGCCATCCAAGATCAACAGGATGCTCCTATCTCTGGCTAAAAGTTACTTCTGAGTGTATCTGCGAGGGTGTTTTTGGAAGAGATTTTTAGCATTTGAATTGGGAGCCCGAGCAAAGCAAATGATCCTCCCCAATTTGGGTAGGCATCATCCAATCTGGCGAGGATATGATAGAACAAAGAGGCAGAGGAAGGATGCACTGGCTCTCTGCCTGACTGCATGAGCTGGGGCATTGATCTTTTCTTGCCTTCAGTGCTGCTGGTCCCCAGGCCTTCAGCCCTGGACTAGAGCTCTCAGCTCTTGGACCTTCAAACTACGTGACCTACTTTCCTGGGTCTCTAACTTGTAGATGAGAGATCATGGAACTTCTCAGCCTCTGTAATTGCATGAGTCAATACCTTACAACAAATATCCCTCTATAGATAGATAGATATTTATATCTATCTATCTATAAATATATATATATATTTGTATATGTATATGTGTATAAATATATCTTTTAGATGTGATTAACATTTAAATCAGTAGATCCTGAGTAAAGCAGATTACCCTCCATAATATGGATGGGACTCATCCAATCAGCTGAAGGCCCTTTTGTTGTTGAGATTTCACACCATACAAAAAACTAACTCAAAATGAATCATAGAGCTAAATGAAACACCTAAGACTATAAAACTTTACGTAGGAAATAGAAATAAATCTTCATTACCTTGGGTTAGGCTAGATAAGACACCAAAAGCAAAGACAACAAAAGAAAAAAATAGATAAATTGCACTTCACAAAATTAAATACTTTTGTGCTTCAAAGGACACAAAAAAGTAAGAGGACAACCCACAAAATGGGAGGGGAAAAATTGCAGATCATATATCTGATAAGGAACTTGCATTTAGAATACATAAAGAACTATGACATCTCAACAACAAAAAGTCAAATAACCCAACTAAAAATGGACAAATAACCCAATTAAAAACGAACAGATATTTCAACAAGCAAGACATAAAAGATGCTCAACATCATTAACGATCAGGGAAATACAAATCAAATCCACAATTAGATATCACTTCACACTTACCAGACTAGATCTGACTAGAATGAAAGTCAGATCACAACAATTGCTGGCAAGGATGTGGAGAATTCAGAACCCTCATACACTGTTGGCATGAAGATAAAATCATGCCACCACTTTGGAAAACGGTCTGGCAGTTTTTAAAATGGTTAAGGATAGAGATCCTGTATGGCCCATCAATTCCACTCCTAGGTCTATTCCCAAGAAAAATGAAAACATATGCCGACATAAATACTTATACACTGATGTTCACAACAGCCTTATTCATAATAGGCAAACAAACTAAATATCCATCAATTGAAGAGTGGATAAATAAAATCTGGTATATCTATACAACAGAATATTAATTGGCAATAAAAATAAAGTATTGGGCTTCCCTGGTGGCGCAGTGGTTGGGAGTCCGCCTGCCGATGCAGGGGACACGGGTTCGTGCCCCGGTCTGGGAGGATCCCACATGCCGCGGAGCGGCTGGGCCCGTGAGCCATGGCTGCTGAGCCTGCGCATCTGGAGCCTGTGCTCTGCAAGGGGAGAGGCCACAACAGTGAGAGGCCCGCCTACCGCAAAAAAAAAAAAAAATAAAGTATTGATACAGGCTGCAAAATCAGCAGCAGTGATTCGGAATCAACGCCCACCTCTCCTTTCAGCACCATAAAGCTTTGTTCAGAGACATCCATGGTCACGTGAACTTTTCACTTTTTTTAATGGAGGAGTTTATTTCAGGAACGGGAACCTTTGGGGGGGACTGGTGAGTGCATGGAGTAGAGGGGACACCATGGCAGATGCCCCTTCCCAGGTGCCTGGACTGGGTTTGAGCTCTTGGTGTTGAGAGTGAGGGCAGGAGCTGAGGAATAGAAGTTTCTGGGGCAATGTGGAAAATGTCTGAGCCAGGGGATTATAGTCAGAGGTCACCTAACCTTTGAGGACAAAGTCTTGGAGGTCAGACTGGGGCCCAAGGGGAGTTCTGCTTGGTCCAGGTGACAAAGTGTGGCTTAGAACAGATGGACCCCATCAATCTTTCCACTGTTATGGGAAGACAGGCCATTTTCTGCAGAGGTCTGTGTCCTTGGCAATGGGACATGGGGGAGCACTGTGTCTTCATAGTTTGGGTATAATTTAGGTATAAGAAGGACTTGCCTATTACTTTGTGGTCAGAGGCTGGTGACCCGTGAGCCATATCTACATCAAATTTTATTTTTAAAAAGACCACTTTCCTTCCCAGCAGTCAAGAAATATTTATAAAAAATGATTACATATTGGGCCATAGAGGAAAATCTCAATAAATACCAAAAGGCAGAAAGTGTGCGGAAGTCCTAAAACCTCAGTGCAATAAATGTACAAGTTAATAACTTGTTTAATTTTTAAAATGCAAATCATACCTCAACCCTAAAAATCTACCCACTGGAAACTGAAAATAAAAACACTCTCCTAGATAAATGTTGTGTGACAGAAGAAATGGAAACTGCAATTAATATAGACAGGAATGATGAGAAAACTGCCCCAACTCCCAGGACATGGCCACCACCTGCTCTATAATCAAGCAAGAAGGAATGAATAGAAAGGAGATGTCTTCAAAAAAGAGAAATAAGACGTGAGGACTGTGTTTTTGGCATGCACAAGGATAAAAACAAAAGTAAATGAGTTGGAAGAGAAAAAAAAATATCGAGTCTTGATAAATAAAACGAAGGCCTATTCTATGATGAGACTCATCCTTGCAGGCCAGGGGCCAGGGACTGGCATCCTCCTCCCAGCTGCGGGCCTCCAGTTGGGCCTCCTGCATCTGCCCCAGGCCAGCTGGGGTCATTGAGGTTGAGCCTAAATCACGACACCCTGGACTGGGACCTGTAGGAGAGATGCCAAGGGCACTGGCAATGGAAGACCCGGCTGTGAGCCACGTTGTGAAGAAGTCCTGGGTACCAATGTGTCCCCCTTTCTAAGTCAGCCTAATTAATTAAATTCGTCCTGTCTAATTAAACGGCCTAGTAACTCTGGATAACCAGACTGGATCCTTTGTTCTTTGTAGATCTCACCTCCTGATCTCTGTTCTCTCCAATCTAAGGGCACAGAATGAAGGAAGAGAGCGGCTCCACAGGCCCTGGCAGCCCCTGACATCCCTCCTCCATCCCCCACCCTCCCCCCTGCCCACCTCCAGCCAAGCCTAGGTGGCTCTGGCCAAAGAAAAATTTCTGTCCTGGCAGAATGCCTCCTGGGGGCAGGAGGGTGTTTTCGAAACAGCGCTCCCTGCTGAGCCCCAGGGGAATTTATTTTGCAGATTCATAAGCAAAATAAATGTCATTGTTAAGCCACTAAGTTTGGGGATGGTTTGCCACACAACCATAGTGACTGGGAAGAGTGCATTGATGTCGAAATTGAAGATGGGTAAGTCTGAATCCCCTGCTGTGCAAAGATGTAAGTGCCTTGGACTGACGAATTTATGCTTCAGTAAAAAAAAGTTGTTGGGATAACCCCTGAGACAATGTACATAAAGTGGCTGACGATGCGCCTGGCACACAGCACGTACTCAAGCAGTAAACAGGAGCGGCCATCACTATCATCACCCGCGCCTCTCCCAGTACAGGCAAGTGTTCAGCAAATGGTATTATGTGGGAATTAGCTGCCCCGTCGCTGGAACCACAGAAAAGCCACCAAGGGTTTTCTGTGGCCACTGACTAGTCCCCACACTGACGTGCCTTGCTTTTTCTTTCATTCATGGACCTCTTTCTATTAAAGGTTTGTCTTTGCAAACTGGTCTTCTCCAGCCAGCTTCCAGGTTTAAAAATAGGCTCTGGGTTTAGCTGAGGCCGGGTGCGCGGTTTGGCGGTGCGCTAGGGCAGGGGATCAGCGCAGCAGGGCCGGCGCCGCCGGGTCGCGGAAGGTCGCGGTGGCGGGGGCGCAGGGGCACGCGGGGGCGGCGGAGGGCCTGAGGGCGCAGGGGGCGCAGGGGTGGCAGAGGGCCTGGGGCCGCGGGCGTCTTCCCGTCTGGCCTTAGGTACCGCCCTCCCTGGCAGGTCACCGTGACCTCGGCGGCCGCGCTCGCCCAGACTTGCGCTTTCCGCTCTCTCCGCGGGGCGTTTCCCGGGACAGGAAATGTCGGCGAGGTTAGCACGGGTCACCCGCTGCCTTGCCTGTGGGCGGCAGCAAGTGCCACAGAAGGGGCGACTGAGCGAGCGGCAGGGTTCAGGGTGTCCCCAGGCGTTCTGCACCTCCACCCCCCACCCCGTCACGAAGCCGCGAGCTGGGCGGGAGGAGGCGTCTTAGTGCCCTTAACTCGCATCGACAGTTCTGCTAAAGTGAGGTCCGTGCGCAGGTG
The DNA here is from genome assembly GCF_964165515.1 of Mesoplodon bidens. Classification (NCBI taxonomy): domain Eukaryota; kingdom Metazoa; phylum Chordata; class Mammalia; order Artiodactyla; family Ziphiidae; genus Mesoplodon; species Mesoplodon bidens. Next base: position 67,113,524 of record NC_138178.1, on the reverse strand, counting down.
AAAGTCCCTGGGCGCCGGGGGCCAGGCTGGACCCCGCCTCCCCTCCAGGAGCCCCAGTAGGTCGAGAGGCAGGCGAGCACAGACGTGGTTCCAAGATGAAGCCACAAGCTCAGCCTGCAGGAGAGTCCAGGCTGGGGTCCGCATGGACCTCCTGGGGAAGGTCGTCCAGGAGCCTGATATGAGCCGGTATGAAGGGATTGGTATGACCGCACCCATCCAAGCGGGCAGCGAGGCCCCATGGCAGGAACAGGAGGGAAAGGCACCGGACAGCAAAGATCCCGGGGAGAGGACTCCGGAGGATGCTCAGTTTGGTTAGAGTTTAAGGTTGAGAGAATGTTGGATGGGCAAGATTAACCCGCATAGGCCATTCAGACCTTAGCTCAAATGAGCACCCCATCAGCCAGCCAGGAATATTTGATAGAGAAGAAGGAAGGCAGGGGTGTAGATCCTGAGAGACTGAAAGGATGAACAGACTGGGACCATCTCAGAGCAAAGCAAGGTCTCAAATTGTCCAAAAGACTGTCAAGGTGTATTTGTCAGGAGAGGTCACCCTATGCTGCAGCAACAAACAGCCCCAGATCTTAGAGTCTGAGCACAGCAAAGGTTTATTTCACTTCTGTACGTTTATTTCTCACACACAGTACACTTCAGATCTGGGCCACTCTCAGGGATGCGATTAACCAAGTGGCAGGTGGCCCTCCAAGCTGCACCCACCCTGTGGCTCTGTCGCCCCTCAAGACCTCCTATCTGGTCAATGTGTATGGAAGAGGGAGAAGGCCTGGAGAATCATGCCTCGCCCTGGATGTCACAGACAGCATTCCACTCACAGTGCACAGCCACCACCAGTCACATGACCCTTGACTGTGAGGGAGTTAGCAGTGTCACCTCCCAAGAAACTGGAAGCAGAGGGAGAACAGATGTTCGGCAACAGAAGTCTCCATCCAAAGGGCCTGAGCCCCAAGGACCAACTCTGCCTACACTCTGCTCTGGCAGGAGGCTGGCTCATTCCCCAGGCCCTGCCCGAGTCACCTGTCAACGACATAAATGCACAGCCTTCTGATTGGCTTGTTAAACGTCACATTAGCAAAGTTTTGGGTAAACTGACTAGGGTTAGCTGAATCCACTCTCATACGGACCACCCCTCTCCTCTCCAGGTGAGGTCCCTGCTGGAAACACTAGCACTAGGACAGTGAGCAGAGAATTTAGCAGGGGAACACACTGCCCTCTCTGCCCAACTTACTCTTCCCTCTTGCCCTCACAGGAGTGGGCATATGACCCTGGGCTGGCCAAGCTCTGCCTCCCTAGCACAGGGGTCCATCTGGGCTGGGCGTACAACCAAGGGGACCAATCAGCGTGGCCTTAAGGACTTGAGTTCTCTGCTGTGAGGCTCTAGCTTGTCTAAATGGAGCTGTTGATGGCCAGCTTGACACTCTGACCATGTGGGGGAGCTGGCTGCAGGAAGAAGCGAAAGGAGGATGGGGGACAGAATAGAATTATGTACAGAGAGGTTGACATGTTGACTATGGATGCAATGTGAGCTCCTGGATCCAACTATGCCTGAAGCTAGTAATCCTGTTACACAGCCAATAAATTTCCTCTTTCTGTTTAAGCTAATTTGAACTGTATCTTCAAGCAATTACAAAAAAAAAAAAAAGTTCCTGAGTAATACAATTACTAAACGGCCTTTGGCCCCACACCCTAATACAGAATTCTTCTTAGCTGGGCTGTACTGCTAATATCCCTCCTCCAGCTGAAGCTAGGGTTCTAGGGCCCTCCTTTTCTTTACAGCTAAGCTGTTAGTGAAAGAAAAGCAAGTTACCTGGCCTGGGTGTGGGAGCAGGAAAGACCCAGGCCTTTCTACTGGGGCTGTGTTTATCCCTGGGACATACCTCTCACACCCAATCTTCCCTTTTCTCTTCAGTCTCATGTCCTGTGGTTCCAGGGGTCAGGACGTGATGGACATGGGGTGCCCCCAGGACTGCTAGAGAGCCCCAGCTCCTCAGATATAGGGGGCACAGGGGCCAGCTGAGCAAGCCTTCTCTGTTCCGCCAGGGGAAGCATCTGGGGACCAATACCCCACTGCAAGGTCAGGGGCTGGTGAGGGACAGGGTTTGGGGAACAGAGACCCTTTCCAGTGAGCTTGGGTGGAGATCACAGCCATCCACATGAGGGCTCGTGGGCTCGGAACACGCACAGCTTCTGTCTCTCAGGCTCTGTTCAGGGCCTTCAGGATCTCACTCCTCTGACCCGTTCTTTCCACACATGCCCTTTGCACAAGGTCTCTGCTGTCTGGTGGACTGTCCTGGCTGCCTCAGGCCTGCAGTATCAGCCCCCAGCCCCTACAGACTTCGGGTTCAAAGGTCCAACCATGGAGCCCAAGGTCTAGGAGGTAGAATTGACAAATACAGGACACCCATGCAACATTGGGGCCATGCTGATACTAAAAATGTATTCATTGTTTATTTCAAATTCAAATATAACTGGACAGTTTGTATTTTTATTTGCTAAACGTGGCAACAGTAGTGGGAGGAAGCACCAGCAGGGAGCAGGGCTGACATAGAAAAAGGACCCCAGGCTTGCCTCCTGCCAGTTCTGTTTTCTGGGCTGCACCCCATCCCACAGATACTCGGGCTCTAAAGCAAGGGGAGCTTCCCTTACAAGGGGAGCTGGAGATGGCTGCAGAGGCACCCAGAGCAAACCCCAGCATGAAGGAAGATAGCTGCCCCACCCACATTCCCCACCAGGGTCACCTGCCAAGCCCCTCTGACCAGCAGATCCTCTCCGTGCATGAAGTCACTCTGGGCAATTATGGTGTAAAATCTCGCAGCAGCTCTGGGGGCCGTTAAACGGTTGGGTATATCTCTAATCTGGCCCAGTGACTGTCTTTCCATGGAAAGATAATAAACATTCACTGCCTCTCACCCTTGCCCACACTCAATGTCAGGTCCCAGGGGAACACCAGTACACCATGGATGGCTGGGAACCAGGGCTGGAGCCCACACGTCTGGCTGAGCTGGTGGGGGGGCAGCCTGCACCCTGAAGCCCCCACACCGCCCCCCTCCACGGTTGCTTAACCCCCCATGAGACCGGCCTGCAGCAGGCTTGCATCTGTGGTCCCTGCAGCCCGGGTGGACCTGAGTTGCGGGAAGGTCGTGTCTGGATACCTAGTTCCATCGCTGGCCGCAGAGCCCTGCAAGAAAGTGCCCATGAGAAAGGGCTCCGTGGGCACTTTCTCAGATGGGCATCATTGTCATCTGGCGTGGAATAAAGGGGCTCCACAGCCACGTGGAGCTCACAGCAACCGTGGACAAAGTCTCTCTGAACAGCCTCTTGGGTCCCCCCATCCTCCCCCCACCCCCGCCACACACACACACAGGGCGCACCTGGGTGAACTGACACTGCCCTCACCTTCAACTCCTCCCACCCACTGCGGTGGGCAGGGCCACCAGGCCTCTCATCCCCACGTGATTAGGAAGAAGCACCTCCACCCTGAGCACCTCCTGCCACACGAGGTGAGCTGGCTGCGCTTTGATCATTATCACCACCACCCACATTTAGAAGAAACAGGGCTCGCTCGGAGGGGCAGCGAGTGCCGCATGTGGCCACGTGGGTGCCTGTCTTTGGAGGTGTGGCCTCAAGTTCCTCCTACCTGGACCCCCCCGAACACTTGGCCCCCTAGGAAATCCCGAGTCTGGGGTAGCGCTCCCAGGCCTGCCCCATGGGCAGGGACAAACATTCCTGCCCTCAGGTCCGAAACACACATGCACCTGACTGCATGGAGCGCAGGTGCCTGGGGACTGGGTGCGGGACTGTGGGGCCCCACACACACAACTCCTTCCTTTTCACTGCCTGCCAAGCATGGACTGTGACCCACTGATGTGTGGACATAGATCAGTGGGAGGTGGCCAGCGGAAAATGGATTGGATCACACATCAAGTATATCACACTTAGGGTGAGTTGATGTTGTTTCCTAAAATTTGCATCAGTTACAGATACACATTTATGTATGTTTACATGCATCTATACAGAAAATGTGCATGTATCACAGGCAGGGTGAATGTGGGGCACATACAGAGAGTGTTTGTTATGAAAATTGTATCCATTATAGCTAAATGTTTGTATTTTGTATACACATGTACACACATTATACACACATGCATATATACATGTGTACACTCGTGTGTGTATGGGGTTGCTATGTGAATTGTATTATCTCCTGTGAGTCACAGCCAAGAAAGTTTGAGAAACTCTCTTTTATTCTGTTTACCTAAAGAGAAAGAAAAACTAACAAGCCAAAGTTCCCTTGGCTTTTCAGGAAACAGGCAGCAGATGTTTTTAGCGCAGGCTCTGAAGTTTGAGGAGAGGTGTGGCTGGCCGCCACAGGCACTGGAGGGCATGTTGACATTGCCCGTGGATGTCCAGGAAAGCGCTTGGACTTAGGAGGCAGGAAACCTCGACTCCAAGACCACGGCCAATACCCCAGCTTCCCGGATCTTCCACGTTCCTCACCTGCCTTACCTGTACACATGAAGGTCCTTATGTGTGGCCCTAAGGAGACCCTCCTTCCTTCTCATTCTCACCAGCAGAGGTTTTTAACTTACAAAGAAAACCCAAGTCATCCCCAACGTCCCTTACAGTGACAAAGGCCTCTTAGAACCAACCTCACCCTCCTAGCATGCAACTCACAAAGGAAAAAGACATAGACAAAAAATTAAAACAAGCAACAACACCACACACCCATCCCCTCCCTCAGCCAGAGTGTGTAAGATACACTCAGGAAGGAAGCGGCTGGGTGATTCAAAGAGGCGGAGCTGTGATGTCTCAGGAGAGGAATATTTTCCGACTGGACTGCCCTGTCTGTGGTTGGGAACAAGGTTTCAGATGTAGCCTTGGCCAGTGCCCCCTCCTCGACCCCCGCCAGCACTCTAGACACAACAGCGAGGGTGGATGGGTGCAGGAAGGTGCCCAGCGGGCCCAAGCAAACTTGCTCCCGCTGGTCCTCGGGCCAGCACTGTGGTCCAGGGCCGGCAGGCAGGCCTGGGCAGCTGCACAGTCTGCAGGGCCGAGGGAAGACCTCCAAGAAGCCTGTTTCTCCATGTGCTCCCAGCCGCTGACTCACCCACAAACCTGTTTTTGATTTCTTGTCATTAACCAGCTTCAGGCCCTGGCAGATCCAGCCCTATGGAGGGTGTCACTCCCTAGTAGAATCCCTTCCACACTGCTGCAACCTGGGAGGACCCGGCTCTGAGCTCATCCTGCCGCTGCCACCCAACAGGTCCAGGCTCAGTGGGTGGCCAGCACCCCGATTTGTCTGTGCTGTTTGTTCACTGCCTTTCCTCTGTCCTCCGTCTAAGAGCCCATCCCCATCCCCAGAGCCTAGCTCAAGGCCACCTCCTCTCCCTTGCTGAGACTGATCTGGCATTTTACCATGTCAGCAGCCGTGTGTCTAGCTGTGTGAGCTTGAGCAAGACGATGAACTCTCTGAGCCACATTCCGCATCTGTAGGATGGGGATAATCAAGTTGCCAGCTGAGGCAAGATCATGGCTGCAAGGCACTGAGCCTGTGCATGGTACCCCTGGCTCCATGAATGTCAGCACCAGCGGTCATGATGATAACTGGCCTTCCATCTCCGACAGACATAATCTCTCTGCAGTAGGACTTATTGGTCCTGGCTCCATCTTCCCTTAGTGCCTATAGAATCTTCCCTGCATAGAGCATGTGATCAGAAAAGAAAGGTGAGGGGATGTGGCTCCTAGCTGTCTGGGGACCCTGCACGGTGGAGGACAGCTAAGAGCCAGCGGGTGGCAAACAGCAGCCCCTGCGGAAGGGGCAGGAGCAGCTGGGGTGGCCACACCTCGGCTGCCGGGGACTGGCCTGGGGCCAACGTCCACGGCCCAGCGCCCAAGACATTGGTCAGTGTTGGCCCTCCTCCAACCAGGCAGGGGCCGGGCTACGTCCAGACCAAGGGCTCGGGAAGATCTTGCAGGCTGAGTGCCCAGTGTGGGTGTGTCTTTGAGTTGACGTTTCCTGGGGCCCTTGAAGCCTCTAGAATCCAAGCCCCCAGGCTGGCTGGGCATACCCACCCCTGACCTGAGGCAGGAAGAAATCAAGCACACTCACCCACAGAGGCCAGAGCTGACCAGGGCATTGGGCTGTCACAGTCCCAGTGCCTGCGGGGCGGCCGACGATGGGCAGAGGAGGCCCCTCTTCCTCCTCCAGAGGCCGGTGAAGTAAGGAGGACAAAAAGCGGCATTCCAGGGCCCTGCACGTGCTCAGGCAGAGGGAGACCCCGAGAGGACAGCTGTCTTGGCCTGGAGCGGGGTGACTGGGCCTCCTGTGTGTTCTAAGGAGACGGGTGGCCAGACGAGTTGGTCCAGGGAGAGGAGGGGCTGGGCCCTGTCCCATGTCGTGGAGGTACTGAGGACAAGAAGCCAGGCCACCACCAGCAGAGGCCAGACGCCCCTGTGGGGCTGTCTCCTGCTTCTGCACATCCTGATGAAGTTGAGAAAGGTGAAGGTGGGGTGGTCCGCTCAGTTCATTTGAATATCTTTACTGGTGTTGAGGGCACAGTTGCTGAGGTCACTTAGATTTTCCAGGCGGAGGCTCATGTTCCTCAAGTTAAAACAAATACGTCGTTCTTGAGAATTTCGGGACAGAGAATTGTTGAGGGTTTCTGGCTCTTCCCAAACAAATGGGCTATTCTCAGGCTTGTGAAATAGAGAGGCCTGCAGGACCAAGGCCAAGAGGGTGCCAGGCCCTGCGCAGACAAGCAAGGCTGGCCTTGGATGGATTGGCCCAGCACCAGGGCCCAAGAAGGGCACCTTTCAAAGAAAGGTTATGGAGGGGAATCTCAGTGGGGTGAACCCAGGGGATCACGTTTCCCTTATGATCAAAAGCGAGGACCTGGTCACCCCACCTAGGCGTGAGCCACAGCGCGGGGCTTGAAAGCCAGAGCCAGCTGGGGCTCGCCTCGCCATCCCATTGAGGGGCTTCTCGGCCTCCGTGCTGCTAGACATCCCACAGGATCCCCTGATCCACTAGCTCTCTACTCTCCCCTGCAATCTCCTCTCTCCTCAGGCCTCCTCCCTCCCCAGCTCCTGCCTGAGAAAAGAGACAGCAGAGAGAAATTCTGAGGCCTCTGCCTGCCAGCCCTGTGCTCAGAACCTTCTCTCCTGTCCCACCTGGGGTACAGCCCAACCTCCATTGGTGCACCCAGGATGCAGTTGCAGATTTACCAGATTTACCCTTCCTCCCCAAACTACCAACACAACCAGACAAGCTCAGTGAAAAACAGGACATTGGGTGAGGAAGGATGGTGGTCCCTGGGAGATGGGAAATGGATGGGGTGAGCCCTGCTCCCTGCCTGAGAGGATTATGGGCTTCAGAGCACACCGGGGGCTTCCTGGATGAATACAGAGGGCCCCCCAAGTTCAGGAGATGGAGCTGGACATCCAGGGAGATAAAGGAAGCTAGAGTTTTAGGACAGAGGACCTAAACAGAGACAACTGCCAAGAGAGAACCCTGGCGAGCTGCAGAGTACTCACACGTGCCTGTGAAGAGTGCCGTAAGTGGGGAGAGACCAGTACCCTGTGCCCACTTGGGGTTCCACCGGCCAGACTGGAACCTCAGATTCACTGGGTATCGGGAAAGAGTGCTCAGGGGTTAACCCAGACTCTTAGATCTAGACTGAGCACAGTTCCAAACTCACCTGACAAATCACAAAAGTAAGACCATAGAAGATCAAACAACTTCTAAGTAACTTTATTGCATCTCAGAAAAAAGCTCAAGAATATTTCTCAGAATACAAAAATATCAAGCCTACAACCTGGTAAAATCTACAACACCTGGCATCCAAATAAAATGGACTTGTCAAAAAAAATTTTAAGATTAAAAATAAAAATTTTTTTTTAAACCAAGGGGAAGAAATTAAAAACAAACAAAAAAGAATGACCTTGCCTACGAAGAAGCAAGAAAGTACATCCCTAAGGAAGAGAGCTGGGCCTGGTCAGCTGGCCAGCACAGAGCGTCTTCTGTGGGCCAAAGGCCGGGCCTGCCTGGGCAGCAGCGATGAGGGAGCAGAGGTCAGGAGGGTCCACTCTCCTAGCACAGGAGCTCCTCTTAATGCTGGAGGATGACGAGGGGGGCGGGGTAGGGAAGAGGTCATCAAATACACGAAAGAACCAGGAAAAAAGTCTGGTTCCACATCCCCCTCCAGTAATACTACATGAAAGGGTTTTCATACTTGCTCTAATTTCTATTTTTCCTCTTTATTGTGAATATACATCCAGAAAAAATGTTTAAAATATGTGTTCAACTAAGCAAATTATTGCCAAGCAAACCCCCGTGTCACCACCTGTCAAATGCATCCCAGCGGTACCTCCTTGCCCCCTGCCCCCTGCCTGGATTTCTGCCCCCAGGCATTCGCAGGAAGCCCTTCCTGAAATGGTTTTATAGTTGACCAGGCGTCCTTGCGTCCAGCGATGATAGTGAGAGCTGCGTGTCTCTGTAACGTCTATCAATGGAATCAAGCAGTGTATGCACAGCTTTAGATCAACCTTCTTTCTCTCAATATTATGTACTTTGAAGATTTAACACCGTTGCTGGATGCATCTGTAGTTCATTCTATTCCTGCTATATAGAATTCAGTGTATGAATATGCTTTCTTTTTTAGCCCATTACACTATGGATGGACATTTGCATTGTTTCCATTTGGGGACTGCTATAACAAAAATACCATAGACTGGGTGGCTAAAACAACATTTATTTTGCACAGCTCTGGAGGTGGGAAGTCCAAGATGAGGGAGACTGCATGGTCAGAGGTCGGGTTCTGGTGAAAGCCATCTAGACATCTTCGTGATTTAAAGATGGCTGTCTTCCCGTGTGATCTCACATGGCAGAGAGAGAGAAACGCTGGTGTCTCTTGTATAAGGTCACTAATCCCACATGAGGGCCCCACCGTCATGACCTCCCAAAGGCCCCACTTCCAAATACCATCACATTGGGGATTGAGTTTCAACGTATGGATCTGGGGGACACATTCAGTCCATGGCAGAGGCTATGATCGACATATTGCTAAGAACATACTTGCGTATGTCTGGCTGCAACACACACACATGCTAGTAAGTAAGTAGCTCCTAGAGGAACTCGTGGGTGTGCAAATCTTCAGCTTAGAAGACACTGGCTCACCATTCTCCAAAGTGATTACAGCACCAGCAGTGTTAAGAGTTCCTGTGATTTCACACCCTTACCAACCCCTGCCGTTGCCAGTCTTGTTGTGTGGAGCTAGTTCGTTGTGATTTTAACTTGCATGGTTAAAGGACATGTATATGTTTATTGTCCATTTGGATGCCCTCTCTTTGGAAATACCTGCCCATTTTTCCATTTTACTTGCTGTTCTATATTTTTCATACTGATTTTTAGATGTACTTTATATATTCTGGATATGAGCCCCTTGCTGGTTACATGTGTTGCAAATATCTTCTTCCACTCTGTGACTTAATGTTTCTCTCTTTTAATGGTATCACTGATAAAGAAAAGTTCCTTAATTTAAATGAATCAAAGCCATCAAACATTTTCTTTATCATTAGTGTCTTTTGAATCTTGCTTAAAAGACCTTTCTCTAGGCCAAGATCATGAAGTTATTCTTCTATATTTTCTTCTACAGCTTTATTATTTGCTTTTCATCTTTCTTTTTCATTGTTAAGATATATATAACATGGTATTTACCATATTATTAAGTTCATTCACACTATTCTGCAACCATCAGCACCACTCATTTCCAGAATTTTTCATATTCTCAAACTGAAACTCTGTACCCATAAAATAATAATTCACCATCCCCCTTCCCCCCAGCCCCTGGTAGAAGCCATTCTCCTTTCTGTCTCTATGAATTTGACTACTCCAAGTACCTCGTGTAAGTGCAATCATACTCTACTTGTCCTTTTGCATCTGTCTTATTTCACATAGCATCATGTCCTCAAGGTTCATTCATGTTATAGCATGTGTTAGAATTTCCTTCCTTTTTTAAGGACTTTTTCATCTTTTCAAGCCTACACTTTTATGCACTTGGATTTTTCTCTCCTCAGTATATACTGAAAAGACTGTCCTTTCCCCATTGCTCCTGCAGGGCCACCTTTTGTCGTAAGTCAAATGAGCTCATGTGCCTGGGCCTGTTTCTGGGTTTTTATTTTGATCCATTGGTTTATTTTATATTTTTGAGCCAATAATCAGGACGAATTCATGGGCTTGCCACCAATGCAGCTGCTCAGGGCCCCATGCTCAGAAGAGCCCAGCACTTGATTTAATATTCGCCTACTAATGTCTTGGAATTCTTGAAAGGCCTCACATTTTCATTTTACACTGGGTCCTGAAAATTACACAGCCAGTCTTGCCAGTAACACATTGTATTATTTTAGTTTTATAGTAAATTTGAAAACTTCCCACTTTCCTCTAATACTTCTTTAAGACTATCTTGGCTATTTTTGGTCGTTGCCATTTCCATACAAAATTTAGAATCAGCTTCTCAAGTTCCACCAAAAAAACCAAAAACTGCTGCTTTTGTGATTAAGGTTACATTAAATCTATAGATCAGTTTATGGAGAATTGAAAATACTGAGACTTCCAATCCAAAAACATAGTTAACTCTACCAAACACTTAGATATCTTAACATCTAAAAAAGATTTTTACATTTTCATCCCTATGCATGTTGTACAAATATCCAAGGAAGCTGACTTTCTTAAACTGTGGTAAAAACATGTAACATAATGTTTACTATCTTAAACATTTTTAAGCATATAGTATTGTTAACTCTGCCCACATTATTGTACAAGGGTCTCTAGGATTTTCTCATCTGGCAATTCTATACAGCTCCTCACTTCCCCCTCCCATTAACCCCTGGAAATCAGCATTCTACCTTCTGCTCACAAGTTTACTATTTTAGATCCCTTATATTGATACAAGTAGAATGATACTGTATTTGTCTTTCTGTGACTGGCTTATTTCACTTAGCATAATGTCCTCAAGGTTCATCCATGTTGTAGCATGTGTCAGAATTTCCTTCCTTTTTAAGACTGAAAAGTATTCTATTATATGTATGGACCACGTTTTCTTTACCCACTCCTGTTGACAGACTTTTTTTTAATAGCTCTTTATTGGAGTATAATTGCTTCACAATACTGTGTTAGTTCCAACACTTGGATATTGTGAATAATGTTGCAGTGAACAAAGATGCACAAATATCTCTTTGAGATCCTGTTTTCAATTCTTTTGGATGTACATCCAGAAGTGAGATTGTTGGAGTATATGGTAATTCTATGTTTAATGTTTTGAGGAACTGCCATACAGTTTTCCATAGGGGTTGCAGTCAAACAAATTAGACTGAATTATTAGAGGAAGTATCATTAACTATGAAAAAGTGATGACTATCTCGTTTTGGATTTAAAAGCTTTTATCATGGGGACTTCCCTGGCAGTCCAGTGGTTAAGGCTTCGCCTTCCAGTGCAGGGGGTGTGGGTTTGATCCCTGGTCGGAGAGTTAAGATCCCACATGCCTCACAGCCAAAAAAAAAAAACAAAACATAGAACAGAAGCAATGTTGTAACAAATTCAGTAAAAACTTTAAAAATCGTCCACATCAAAAAAATCTTTAAAAAGAAAGTTTTTATCAGAGGCAAACCAAGAGAACCACAATAGTTTAAGATATTCCAATAGCCATTTTAAATTGTTCACTAGAGTGTTTCTGCTGCCAGAGCAGAAAAATCTGCCAGTCTGGTAGAGTTTGCCAGAAGTTGATACAACAAAAATAACATTCAAGGATACAAATGATCAATAGGACTTAAAATAGACTTATAAACTGTATCGGTATTACAGCATTAAGATATATGTACACACACATAAAGTTCTTGACCATCTCCATTAATCCAATTTCAGCCATTTTAGAACTTTAAAAACATACATCTATGTATTCAAAACAAGTAAAAAATAGGGACTTCCTGGTGGTCCAGTGGTTAAGACTCCATGTTCCCAGTGCAGGGGGGCATGGGTTTGATCCCTAGTCGGGGAAGATCCTGCATGCCTTGCAGTGTGGACTAAAAAAAAAAAAGAAAAAAAAAAGTAAAAAGTACTGAAAATGGTTATCTAGTCACACCAACACTTTTACAGTCTTTTTTTTTAATTTAATTTTATTTTTGGCTGCATTAGGTCTTCGTGGGTCTTCGTTGCTGTGCGCGGGCTTCAGTAGTTGTGGCTCTCAGGCTCTAGAGCACCGGCTCAGTAGTAGTGGCACACAGGCGGCTTAGTTGCTCCACGGCATGTGGGATCTTCCCGGACCAGGGCTTGAACTCATGTCCCCTGCATTGGCAAGAGGATTCTAAGCCACTGCACCACCAAGGAAGCCCAACACTTTACAATCATTAAGGCTATTTTCACAGACATAAACTATTCACCAAGAACATATGTAGAAATTGCCTTTAACTAAATATTATTCTATTTAGTGTACTGCTCATTTTTTTAAAAACTACAACTGTTAAAAAATGTTGATGCATCTTAAATATTTGTGCTAAAAAAGTTACCAGAAACAAAATACTAAAACCATTTTTGACTTGGTAATGCATTATCCCATTTATCTTTAGCTAAATGTAAAATTAGTTTTTATTACCTGAGCACAACATTAATACAGAGAAAAGGGAAAGGGAACCCCCAGGATTCAAACTTTGCCAGACAATCCAACAAACAGAAGTTAAATGTACTCATTTTAAATGTTAGCTTTTACCTTTAACATAACTACTCAGTGCTTACTCAGCATATTATATTTGCAAATAAAATTGACTTTGGTAGTATTTTCTCACAAGTCATTAATTACACAAAGCTTATCTTGCTCCCATAAATAGTCAATCTTCTATCTTTCCCCTCAAATGCTCTTTCCAACTACTGGACCTTTAGCAGGTCAGTAAGATGAATGGCAAGATAGCAATGCTTTATGTGACCCACTAAGCAAGCAGTTAAGACACCCATAAAGAGAAGATGAGGAACTATGAATCTATGAAAAAGGCAGCTCTCACTAAAGCTACCAACCATTGAAATCTGGTATTATCCAACGACTAAAAAGTTCCTTTGGTTTTTAAGTAAAAATAAAAGACACATTTTTCATTTTCACTGAGAATTTTATTGAACAACGTATTTACCATTTTGTTCCACTACCTTGTGCCATTTTTCAGGCAACTCATAATTCCATCTTCCCAAAACTTTTCATCTTTTTGAGCAAAGAACTGTTCCAGGTGCCTTTTACAGTCTTCCCGGGAATTGAAATTTTTTTCTGTTAAGAGAATTTTGTAAAAACCAAAATAATTGTCTTCCACGAAACCGGTCCCTGGTGCCAAAAAGGTTGGGGACCGCTGGCTTAACTTACGTGGAACCCAAACATCAAAGCGATTGACATAACCAAGCTGGTACAAATGATTTTCAACGCTTGATCTGGGTATTTTGAGTATGTCGGCTATCTCCGCGTGGTATAATGTTGATGGTTCTCAGTGAATGTCTCAATTTGATCGCTATCAACTTCAACTGGTCTACCAGACTGTGGAGCATCGTCCAGCAAGAAATCTCCAGCATGAAACTTCGCAAGCCACCTTTGACATGTTCGATCAGTCACAGCACCTTCTCCACACACTGCACAAATCTTTTTTTGCATTTCAGTTGCATTTTTACTTTTCTTGAAATAATAAAGCATAATATGCTGAAAATGTTGCTTTTTTTTTCCATCTTCAATATTAAAATGGCCACACAAAAATTCACCAATTTTGATAAGTTTTTTTAAATGCATGCTGATATAACAGCTGTCACAATACAATCTAACAAAATTGTTTTGAATGAAGTTAAAGACAACTAAGTGCTACTAGAGCCAGCTTACAGGAAAACCGAATGAACTTTTTGGCTAACCCAAGTTTCATAAAGAAGAGGCCCATGAAAGCACAGCACTCTCTCACCTGTAAAAGTAAAAAAGAAAAAAGAAGTACTGGGTTAGTTGTGATTTCTCTTCATATTTAAGAATACTCACATCTGGGAGAGCCATCACACTTGTATTACGATATTTCTCAAAAAAATTAGGCAAGTGAGTAAGGAAATGTATCCATCAACACTTCAGATCAAACTTGAATATAACAAAAAAACCTTAGCATCTAATGTAAACGACTAAAAACAATTAGGATATCCACCTATTTAAATCATCAAATCATGTATCACCTGCTAAGCAAATAAAATCTACTATAGCTATCTACTGGCAGGGTTGGTTTATTTTTCAATATACATCTGGGATTTAAAGAAATTTTAAGACCTTATGCTCTACTTATTCTTTCTCTGCTTCCAACTCTTTTAAACTGATTAAACTAAGAAAAACATTCTACACATAAAAACTTCAATGTGCATCAGATACAGCTATTTATTTTTAAAGAGGTCCCACTATGTTCATGCCTTCAGTGTGGTCAATGATGCTTGGGTATTGGGCTGCTTCAATAAACAACAACAACAACAACAAAAAAAAACCAGACAAGAATTCTAACCTTTGGAACTTACACTCTATGTTGAACCTACCATTAAGACTTGCAAGACTAAATAAAATGTTAGGGACTGGAATAAGATCTGGAAGACATCCCGGCTCATCAGACAAATCAGGCAGGCAATTCTTGGCAGTACCTCAAAATATCATTTGATTGTAGAAGAAATAGATTTCTCACATTATTTTCAGTCCACTTGGTTTCAACAGACCCAGAGGTAACAGAAGTGCCAACACAGCTCTTTTAGCTCTAAAATTAAAATAGCCTACTAGCTCAATTCTGAAGAGAATATAGAGCAGTATGGGTGACACTGATATGTAACCAAATAGTTTTACACGATTTACTGGATTTCATATTTTAACTGTTTTCATAAACGATAAGAAGAGTGACTGATAAGCTACTTGGGAAGGTCACAGGGAAGGGCCCAAGCTGAGGAAAACAACTGGTACAAAAGCATAGAAGAAACATGATATAAATTCTTGTGCAGTGGTCCACTCTGAGAAACCACGGCCTGAGGCTGCTAGGCCTATGCAGAACTTAAAGTGGAGACTGAAAACAGGGAGACCAAAGACTTTTCCCAACAGGGATAGAACAGAAATAGGTATGAATCAAACGCAGTGAGGACAGCTAAGCCAAAGCAGAAACAGTTTAAACTGACTTTCAGCGTGGTGGGAGCATTAATCAGAAAAGGAAATGGAGGGAGGGGGTTTCAGATCAATTTTGGAATAAGTTACAGTGGCTACGGGATGTCCAAACTGGAGCCATCTAGTAAGCAGTTGAGTATATATGTCTGGAGCTCAAGAGAAAGCTGGGCTGGAGCCATTGCTGAATACTGTGGACAAGAATGAGACCACGGGGATGTAGATAAGTTTAGGGCCTAAGCAGCAGCACCAAAGATCAGACCTCTGTGCCTTATTTAACTCTCCAGGTACTCTTTAAAGCACCCTGAAAGTGGCCTTACTCCCCTCTCCCTCCTTTCGGCTGCTGCCGCCAAAGACAACTGCACTGAGGCTAAGACCCTTTGACCTCCATTCTAGCTACCTGGCCTTAACATCCTGTAGAAAAAATATACAGTAAGTTGAGGAGTATGAGCCAAGATAACAAATGCCTATTTTTTCGCGGAAGTGGAAACACTGTTAATTGGGGAAGGAGCAAACCACTGTCTCAGATATGTTTTTTTAAACCTTAATCCTTGCTAGTATCAAACTATAAAGGTAATTTTGCCCAATGGTCTCAAATTCAAGGGTGATGAGATTCTAATTCCCCACCCTCCCACTGGTTTGCTTACTGGGAACATTACTCAAAGTCCAGCATCAGTCAGTCTCCTGACAAGCCAAAAGAGTCTTCCCCCGACAATGGGCTAGATGCCCAATAGTCTTCTTTACCTTATGCTTTAACATTTCAAGTGGAAGACCAAGTCTGCTGCAAACCAGTCACTGTGCTTAAAAATTGCTTATAACAGGGCTTCCCTGGTGGCGCAGTGGTTGAGAGTCCGCCTGCCGATGCAGGGGACACGGGTTCGTGCCCCTATCCCGGAAGATCCCACATGCCGCGGAGCGGCTGGGCCCGCGAGCCATGGCCGCGGAGCCTGTGTGTCCGGAGCCTGTGCTCCGCAACGGGAGAGGCCACAGCAGTGAGAGGCCCGCGTACAGCAAAAAAAAAAAAAAAAAAAAAAAAAAAAAAAAAAAATTGCTTATAACATATGTTGTATCATTATTAAATTAAGAAAAACTTTCAAGTTTAAAAGAATCATGAAAAAAAACTATTTCTGATCATTCATATTCCCACCATTACAGAAGCTCAATTCTTCTGCAGTGATTTAGTACAATTTTTAGTTGCAACAGAATATTCCTTTTTCCTTACAAGATATTCTCTGAAAATGTCTTATAAATAACTAATTATAATTTCTTAAAGATGGTTATACAACTTTGACACGAGTAGAAAACATGTCTGGAAAGTGATGGTAACTGCAGATTCTTGGGTAGATTCAGAATCTTACAGAGGGGCTTTCCTGGTGGCACAGTGGTTAAGAATCCGCCTGCCAATGCAGGGGACACGGGTTCGAGCCCTGGTCTAGGAAGATCCCACATGCCGCAAAGCAACTAAGCCCATGCTCCACAACTACTGAGCCAGAGTGCCACAACTACTGAAGCCTATGCACCTAGAGCCCGTGGTCCACAACAAGAGAAGCTACCACAGTGAGAAGCCCGCACACCACAACTAGAGAAAGCCCACACGGAGCAACAAAGACCGGATGCAGCCAAAAATTAATTAAATCTTGCAGATACATTGGTTCCTACTCTTGTCTAATTCACCACTATAGCAGCACATGGATTCTCCTTCACTATTATCTCCTCTCACTCTACCATCCCTCTAGTTTAGAACTAAAGCACTTCCTCCAGAAAGCCATCCTTAACTGTCCCAGACCTGGGTGATTCTCCTTTGATATCCTACAGTGGGGATTAATTTTTTGCGCCATGGTCCCTTCAGTCTGATTAAGCCTTTGGGCTTTTTCGCAGAATTTTTCTACAAACACGTAAAACAGTATTACAGAGGAAACCGACTGTACTGAAATAGTTTTCAAAACATTTAAAATATGTTCTATGGTATCATATGAGCTCCTTAACTGATGTAAACATTTAGCTGCTGATCCAATAACTACCACAATTCTGAAGTAATGAAGAGCATACATTACATCTGAATGTATCTCCCACAACTGTAACGCTGGGATGTGAAAACATACAGCTAATACTACTGTGGGGTTTTTTGTTTTTTTACTTTTATTTTATTTTATTTTATTTTATTTTTTTGTTTTTTTGGTTGCATTGGGTCTTAGTTGCGGCGCGCACTCTTCATTGTGGTGCGCGGGCTCCTTTCTAGTTGTGGCATGCTGGTTTTCTCTCTCTAGTTGTGGCATGCATGCGGGCTCCAGAGCACGTGGGCTCTGTAGTTGAGGAGCGCAAGCTCAGTAGTTCTGGCGCGCTGACTTAGCTGCCCAGCGGAATGTGGGATCTTAGTTCCCCCACCAGGGATGGAACCAGCGTCCCCTGCACTGGAAAGCTGATTCTTTACCACTGGACCACCAGGGAAGTCCCGGGTTTTCTTTGCTTTTTTTGTGGGGGAGGGAATCTACATTCATAACTGAAACACTAAATTTTAGCGAGACAATAGAAAAAAACTTTTTCCCGTCCAAGTTCACGGATCTTCTGAATTATAAACACTGACCCTAGATTAAGAATCCCTGCTGTAAAACAGCTAGTTAAAAAAAAAAAAAAAAAAGCAATCCATAGAACTCACACTTCTCAGGGTGGGAGAAAGCAGGTATTAAGAGTCAGTTATAGCAGAAACACCCTTGGAAACCTCTTAAATATTCCATAAAGTTACAGTATAATTGTGTTTTGTGTACATGACTCAAAGTAATTCTAACGCACATTAAAGTTTGCAAATCCCTACAACAACTTTTTGCAGACGTCTCGACATCCATTGTAACTAACACATACACCCATAATAATGAATGGGAATTTTAAAATGTTCTTGCTTGCCTTACAAAATTTTACTTCCATTTTAGTTTACTATTAAGCCTCCACTTTAATATAAATTAATAGATGCGTTAATTGTGAAAATTAAAGAGCTGCCTTCCACTGGAAATCAAGTTCTACCGTCAGCCAAGGCATGTCGATCAAAGACTATAAAAACTCAACTTTCGAATCACTGTTAATCACATATTATTGCAATTAGTCAAACAACTGCTGTACTTAAAAGATGACACCAAGGCCATGGGACTTATAAATGGAAACAGAATACCATTAAGGTAGTTTTTATTTATTGTTTTACAAGCAACTGCACAGCAAGAGCGCACTCACATTCCCATAGGATCTTGGCATTCGGCTTTTCAGAAAGCAAAGGGATGCCTCCGGGCAACACAAAACCGACCCAGACGCTCGCGCTTTTTCTCTCCTGTCCCCACCCACCTCTTTGGGGTAAGCACCGGGGAACCGGTCCCCGAAGGGTGGCGGTGGAAGAAGGGGGCGCTGCATCTGCCCTAAAGCGGCGTCTGTGGCTGGGATCCGGGGGATCAAGGCGCTGGCAGCCAAGATGGGATGGCCATCTTGCAGCGGCCGTTTTACAACGCAGTTCACCCGCCCCCAGGCGCGAAGCCCACCCCCCCAGCCGCAGCCCGGAGGCTCCACCGAGCGCGACCACCTCGGGGCTCGAGGTCACCCCCGGAGCACCAGCCGTTGGCCACCCTCCGCAGCCGGAGGGCCCCGCACCGGCGCCCGAAACCGCCGCCGCTCCCTCCTCTCCCTCATGCCACATCTCTTCCCCTAACGGCCACCTTGGCGCACCCGTCGCCTCCCTGCAATAGGCTACTTTCTCCAGGCCTTCTTCCTCAGAACAACAAACACTGCACTAAGGCTTTGCCACGCGGCAACGGCTCCCTCTGCCACTCTAACGCCTGCCTAACGCTTTCGCTCCACAAGGCATTTTCTCCGCATGACGCACCGAAATAACCCGCCTCAATGCGCGTTCCCCGCACAAAAAAGACCTGCCCGCTGCCTCCTCGCAACGCAGCCCTTGCCGCCCCCGGTCCCCGAACCTCAACCACCCCAGCCCGCCTGCCTCCCTCTCCTGCGCCTGCTACCGAGCCCAGCCTTGTTCTGCTCGCCGCAAGACAGGCCAATAAATCGGGTGCTGAGTTGTTGGAACAAGGAATAACAATTTTAATCAGAAAGCCAGCCGACCCAAAACATGGCAGACAAGCATCTCAAAAAAAAAAACCCCATTTTACCTCAATCCAAATTCCCGCTCTTTTTATAGAGAAGAAGGGAGGGGGCGAGGCCCACTGTGGCGCCCACCAATGGCTGAGCGGGACCACTTACCGGTGGCTCACTGACAGTTGCTCGCTTTGGGGAGGGGCCCGCTGCTGCGCCCGCCAATGGCTGAGCGGCGGTTGCTGGAGCAGAGAGGCTGCTAGGACTCGCGTCTGCCCCTCCCCTATTACAATTCTTCTCCCTCTCCCTTTACACGCAGTTAGACGCCTTTTCCCCAGGGGCTCAGACTCACCCTCCTGGAATTTAGGCTTCAGGTCATGCTTCGGAGCCATCTGTAAGCAATTCGCAGCCGCCTCCTCCTTCTCCTACCTCCCCCGACTACTGCCCTCTACTTTCTATCCCACCCAACTCCGCGTCAGACGCGCCGTCAGGCACCGCCATCTCTACATCCTGGGCCGGATTTACCAGCACCCGCGGAGCCGACAGCATCGCGACCCGCGCAGCCGCTGCTCCAGCCAGTGGCAGCCCGCTGCGCACATGCCTCTAAGCCGGCGCCGTCCCGGGGCAAGCCAGGATTGGTAGCTCCAAGGCACTTGAGGCGCCGCGAGGTGGGGGAGGGGCGGCGGCTTCTTCCCCTCCCCCACCCCCGGGATGCCTGGGATTTTTAAAGCTTAAATTTGATTTTGTGTGTTGTTCGGGCGATGGGAAGGGAGGCGGCGTCTCACCCGCAATATAAGAATGGGAAAGGCCCAGTTTCGGAGGCCCTTAGGCAATATAGGACCACAAAGATGTGGGCTTTGAAATGGCCTGAGAGAAAAGGCTACCTCTGAAGCCTACTTTCAATAGCATCTCGACTAGTATCTGCCTAGGAAAGCTTTAGGGTCAGCAGTCTGGCCGGAAGAGGGTAGGTAATGGAGTCTGCGTCTAGAAGTTTTCGTTGTTTAGCAAGCTCACTGCCAGTTTATTTGGTGGGACTGACGGCCATCTGTCGGGTCCTGCTCCTCCCCTTCTCCAGCCCCGGTCCTGCGGAAATGAGGACGGAGAGGGAGACACAAGGCAGGCTGGGGGGAGTCGAAGTCTGGCTTTTCGAGATAATGGAGTTCAGCCCACCTCCGAAAGAGGCCAACGTGGATAATACCCTACGATACCGAGGTCGGGGTTCTGCACCTGCCCTATTTGTGCAAATTTTTATCACCTAGTTTCTTTGAGCTATTACTGAATATACACACAAATGAATTTCCTCATGTCAGTTCCCCTGTTCAGAAAGTGTGTAGTTTGCTCAGCTGCAAAATGGGAAGAATAATAGTACCTTTCAATTGGTTTACTGTAAGAATTGCATGGAAAGGCTTAATGTGGTGCTGAACAGTGAATTGGTGCTTAAGAAACATTAAGGAGGATAAATCCCAAAGTCTTTAGCTTGGCATTTGAAGTCCTTCCACAAACAGTCCCCAGCCGTCCTCCAGGCTTTATACTTGTCTCATCAGTGCCTTTTCTAACCCGCCCCCCCAACATGCTATGCACCCCATGAATTCCAGACACCTCTCCATTTATCTGACACCAACTTCTCCTTCAGTCTTCCCTTAACACAACCCCTTCTTTGACCACAGAAACCCCCAGAGAACCCTCACTCCATTGTCTGTACAGCATCTGGTGTGTACTGCTTAGAGCATCAAAAGAAGGGGCAAGGGTCTCTTTGTGACCACACCACCACACCAAAACCCTGAAGTACACTTCTTTTTTTAACGTTTTGAATACAAAATATTTCAAAATAATTCAAAATTCAATAACTCAAAAAATTTTAATATAAAAATGAAGATAGTGAAAAGTCCCTTTCCTACTTCAGTCCCTCATCTGCCCCTTTCCCCAGCAAAGGTACTACCCCGTTGGTATCCAATTATTCCTCCCCCAACAAAATAAATACACACAAATTCCAAATATGTCTATTTCATTTCTAAACAAGTGAGTACATATCTCTAAATGATAAGGGCTTTTTAAAAACACAATACCATTATTACATTTAAAAATAAATGCTTCCTTAATATCTTCAAGTATCCAGTCAGTGTTCAAATTCCCAGGATTGTCCAATACAATCTAATGATTGTATTGTGTATGTCACATTATAATCTTATGATTGGTTGGTTCAAATCAGGATCCAAACATGGTCCATGTATTTCATTTGATTGAGTTCACTCTGTCACTCTCTTTTTCTTGCCATTTACTTGTCGAAGAAACTGGACCACTGAGAATTAGCACACTTTCTTAAAGTGATTTATTTACTGAATAATTGAATATAAAGCCTCCAAATATGAGTTCGATGGGAGAATAAAATGTGTTTAACTTGGTGTATCTTTGAATATATTATTTTAGTACAAACAATTATAAATCATTAGCCAACATAATAAATCACCAGCCAACTATAAGAAAATATAGTTTGAGATTGCACTCATTTCTAAATGTTACTTCTGAAGGAGCTGTGATCATAACGTCCTCACTTGAGCTGAATTTAGGTCCACATCTAAACAAACCATTGCTTTTCCTACAGCTTTGGAAATGAAAGGAAAGGAAATGAAGATGATGACAACTACTTAATATAAGTTTGAAAGGAAATGAAATGAAGATGATGACAACTATTTAATATAAGTTTGAAATAAAATGAAGATGATGGCAACTACTTAATATAACGTATACTAAAATAAATTTAAAATCACCCTCCCCCATAGAACACTGATTGCATTAGTTTCCTGGGGCTACCATAACAAAATACCACAAACTGGATGGCTTAAACAACAAATGTATTGTCTCACAATTCTGGAGGCTAGAAGTCCAAGATCAAGGTGTTGGTAAGGCTGGTTTTTTCTGAGGGCCCTGAGGGAGAATCTGTTCCAGGATTTTCACCTAGCTTTTGGTTGTTTGCTGGCAATCTTTGGCATTCCTTGGCTTATAAACACATCACTCTGATCTCTGCCTTTATTTCATGTTGCATTTTCCCATGTGTCCAAATGTGCATTTCTGGGTGCCTGCCTGTGTCCATATTTCCCCCTTCTATAAAGACACAAGTCATATTGGATTAAGCCTGCATTCTACTCTGATATGACCTCATCTTAACTAATTACATCTGCAACAGCCCTATTTCCAAATAAGGTCACATTCTGAAGTACTAGGGGTTAGAACTCCAACATACGAATATCAGGGGGACACAAATTCAACCCATAACACTGACCTTCAATTTAAAATGGATATATATTTAAAAGTAAATATATCTTCATTGA
Organism: Mesoplodon bidens; assembly: GCF_964165515.1. Lineage (NCBI taxonomy): Eukaryota > Metazoa > Chordata > Mammalia > Artiodactyla > Ziphiidae > Mesoplodon > Mesoplodon bidens. Next base: position 67,090,933 of record NC_138178.1, on the reverse strand, counting down.
CTTCTCATCAATTTACCAGTTTGATTTTTCTCTGACAGAGTTTGCCTTTTTAAAAATTCTACTTCACCTCCCATCACCTAGAGATTAAATATTCCTTTGTAATAATAGAAGTATTTAGGGGTCTTCATTTTCGATTGCAAAATTTTCCATGTGTTTCTTCCAAAGTCTGAAATAGTATCTTGAATTGATAATAACATATGGTAATTGTGGAGAATGTTTGAGAATTGCTGGGAATGACAGGAAATATTTAAGCAAGGAAAGAATTTTCAGCTGTGAACGTAGAAGCAAAGTTTTGCCCTAAGAAATTGAGTTCTTTTAGGAAAACATATGAAGGAAAAAATAATTACTTGCTTTGAGACATGGTTTTTTTTATTGAGGTAGAGTTGATTTACAATGTTGTGTTAATTTCTGTTGTACAGCAAAGTATTCAGTTACACACACACGTGCACACATACATACACATTCTTTTTTATATTACTTTCCATTATGGTTTATCACAGGATATTGAGTATGTTTTGAGACTGCAAAATTGCTACAGTAAGAATGCTCAGTTTGGATCACTGACTTAGAAAAAAAGGATTACGAAACTCCTATGTCTGTTCACAATAGCTATCCTCACTAAAACAATCTTACAGTGGTTTAAACAGCCCATAATAATCACTAGCCCTTCCCAAATGCACAAAGTGAATTACTTAGAGGAAATCAAAGATATGAAATTAATGTGCATAGTAAACCCTGTGAATCAGAGCTGATCTCCAAACTAATTTTCAGTATCGCAGAGCATAAAGTTAAAATTACACATTTCAAACATTTTGACAGAGATCACTTCAGCAATATTTATGAACCCTACAATTTCATTAATTTTTCATGTCTTCTATCTCCTAACCTTTGGCATTCGACTGACCTTCAAATAGACCACTCAGTAACAAATATTTTTATACACAGATAACCTTTAACTGTGTATTTATAATATGAAATTGTTTTCTAGTTTTATTGTTCCCTTTTTTTAACTTGTTCAGTCTTAATAGTTTTTAATGTGTTGAATTGTTTGAAAGTAAGATCCTCCAGATTGAGTTCAATTATTATGGACCATATGAAGTAATAGCGAATTGGAAAATACGTAGAAAAGCAATCGCCCAACGTGGGGCTCGAACCCACGACCCTGGGATTAAGAGTCCCATGCTCTACCGACTGAGCTAGCCGGGCAGTTGAGCAACATTCTTTTCCTAAATCTTTTCAAAGTAATAAGACTCTTTTAACTTGTTCCAAGACTTATATTTTGTATTTAAATTTTTGTCCCATAATTTTTTTTGGTAAAGCTTTATACTACTCTCAAAATTGTGTTTCATTTCCGATTCTGTGCACACAAACTTTTACTGTTTAATAAATGTTTAAATGGCCCTCTAGTGGTCAGCGGTAAAGCGGGCTGATGCAGGCGCCCCTGAACTCCCGCTGAGAGGACGGAAGTGAACGTGGGGTGCCTCCTGTTTATCCCCGAGATCCCCGCAGAGAGAGCGCTCACCCCCTGCCGCTCCGGGGACCAAGAACGGTCTCGACACCTGCGTGGCCGGACACAACAGCTGGATCTGGAGGAACGTCCTGCGTACCTTCTAAAGAAGATCAGAATCCAAAGCACATGTGTAGAGCTGGCTGGCCTCTCGGGAGCCCCCGTGTGGCTTTGAGGTATCTGGCATTTTTCTACGACATGACAGTGGTTCAACGAAGCCATGCCTCATTGTTCACATAGCAGATTATTAAAAAGCTAACGCAGTCTCAGAAATTAATTGAATTAATTGTGGCGTTTGCTCACACACAGAACTAAAAGGTAAAGACATTTATCATACAGTATGATAACACCTCTGTATGGGAAGGGACCATTATTTCAAACCTCTCCCCACTAGAACGAAAAAAATTAAAGATTTATTCTGCTTTTCTGGTGGTAACCAAATAGTCCCAGTTGATGAGGGCGTGCTCTACTTTATAGGGTGGGGGAAAAATGTAGGATTAGAAAAAGCGTAAATCGGCAAACCCTTGTAAACGAGGATTATCCTTCGAGGTTAAACCGTTATGTTAATAGTTGTTAAGGGTCACACAGGTTCAAAGCAACACTACACGGGTTACTTCCTAGATTCAAGAGTAACTGTACAATGGAGGAATCAAGCTGTCACCACCCTAAGTGAGAAATTAATCTGAGTTTTGCTAGTGGTTTACTAATCTTCAATGAGATTGTGTGTCTTCAATGGTGATATAATCTGAAGTACACAAGATCAAGGGTCATTATTTATTCTAGCCAAAAAATACTTTATGTAGATCTATCAACCATTAGATATTAATTCCAGTTTACAGGAAATAAAGAGAGGAACCAGACAAATGACAGCACAAGGAAGCAATAGCACAAAATCAGAAAGTGGGAAATTCTGCAGGACAATACTTCAACAAGTAAGTATTGTATTTTAAAAAAATGACTTTTGCTATATTAAAAGAGATACAGTGGCCATGATAATCAGATGCAATAGGTGATCCTGGATTGGATACCATTCTGTATTGTGTATGTGTTTCTTTTTTTTTAATTATGGTAAAATAAACATAACATAAAATTTACTACTTTAACCATTTTTAAGTGTACAGTTCAGTGGCATTAGTACATTCACATTGTTGTGCAACCCTCATCACCATCCAACTCCAGAACTATTTCATCTTCCTAAATTGAAACTCTGTACCCATTAAACAACTCCCTATTCTCCCCTCAGCCCCTGGCAACTGCCATTCTATGTTTTGTCTCCATACTCTAGGTGCCTCATGTAAGTAGAATCATATAATATTTTATCTTTTTGTGTCTAGCTTATTCCACTAAGCATAATGTTTTCAAAGTTCATCCATGTTGTAGCATACCTCAGAATATCCTTTCTTGTTAAGGCTGAATAAATATTCCATCTCATGAATATACCACATTTTGTTTATCCATTCATCAGTTGATGGGCATTTGGGTTGCTTCCACCTTTTGACTATTGTGAATAATTCTGCTCTGAGTGTTGGTGTACAAATATCTGTTCGATTCCCTGCTTTCAATTCTTTTGGGTGTATATCCAGAAATGGAATTGCTGGATCATATGGTAATTCTATGTGTAATTTTTTGAGGAAGTTCCTTTGGAATTTTAACCTTTATGTGAGTCACCTCCATAATGCGGGCCTCTGTTTCTTCATCTACAAAATATGGGGAGGTGGGGAGAGAAGGGATGAGAGTGAGAGAGGGAAGGCTAAGAAAAGGGATGGCTTAAGGAGGTCTCTAAGGAGCTCATGAATTCATGACCACATAGACCCCTGGTCAGAAGTGCTGGTCGTTTCCCTTGAGTTTCACTGAGTGAGTGTAAGAAGAAAAGCTTTTCTTATTCGGAAGAGGCACAACTTGATTTCCACTAGATGTTGGGCCTGGGGAGGCCTAGAGGTGGAGGATGGAGGATGGGTGGCCAAGGTTGCACAGGCTGGTGGCACTGCTGGGACCGGTCTGCCCCATACCATCTCAACCCAGCATTTCATCTCTACTCCCTCAACTTCTCAGTTTGCCTGTTTGTGTTCAGAGAGAAGGGGATGAAGCCAGGGTCTAGGCCAGCCTGAAACACAAAAACACTTGAAACTTTACTAAGGAAATTTCCTTGAAAGGAACTGTATCATCTTCCAGTGTCACCATGGAGACGGCTGAGATGAGCACTGTGAAGACCCTGGTACTCCTGTCTCTTTCCCTCCTCCCTCTGGGCACCAACTGAAGCTAAACCACACTCCTCAGTGGTCTGGGGAGATCTTTGCAACCAGCACGATCTCTCTGCTATTTCCCTTAAATCTCTCCAAGGTCATCCACTGCCTCAGGATGAAGCCCAAATTACAAACTCCTTAATGAAGCCTGTCTGGTCTTGCCTGATCAAGATCACCTTACCTCTCTGGCTTCGATTACCCACCCCTACCTATACTAGATGCTCCAACCCTACTGGGCTAGAAAGAGCAAAGCCATGGACTTTCCAGCTTGCAGGATGCCAAGTGCACTTCTCAATATTTAAGTTGCAAGATAAGTGTTTACTTTTGCCATCTTCTCAGTGTGTTTAATGATAGAATATACAACTTCATTTGGAAAAAGGGTCAAATGTCTGAACAATACCTCAAATGCCCCTGTGAATAGAAGACCTGGAGCAGTAGGACTTCCTGCTGTCCCCTGTGTGAGGCTCTGGTTCCCACCCTTGATTTGCTCTGTGATGTCAGAGGAAATGTGATGTCAGATGCTCTTTCCCACTCTGGTCCCCAGATTTTTCACCGACATAACAAGGAGACTGACACACAAGGACCTTGCAGGGCTGTCTCTCCTCTGGCGTCGTGTGCTTCTTTGACCTTCCCTGAGACCAGCTGGTAAACTCTGGACGGGCTCCCACGCCCTTCCCACTCAGGTCCCAAATGGCATCCCTGCAGGTTGAAAGGACAGAAAGGAAATTGTGAGACCACATGCTCACAATGGTGCCTTTGTACCCAGCATAGGCTCTTTGTTCTTTTCAGCTCAATCTCCCAGTCTTCCAGGTCAATATCCATTCCCCAGCCATGAAAGTGGTGGGCAGCAGGGCTCATGTGGAAGCAAGCCAAGAGCATTCAGCAAGCACTTAATACTAATAGCTGCCAATTGTGGAGTTTCCACTCTGTGAAGTGCCTCCATGTTCTCAAAGGACCTTCAGATGGATCAAATGACTTGTCCAAGACTATACAGCTAACAGATAGCAGAGCTGGGCTTGACACACCACTGTCAAGCTGGTGCTGGGGCACCCTCAAGGCCTCCAATGCCATAACCACTTCTTGTACCCCTTCTCCTTTTCCATGACCCAGGCACTTTCCAAAGTACTGTACTGTATATGTGTTAATTCATTTCAGCCTCATAACAATCCTAGGAGGAAAGTGTTGCTGTTACTGTCATCATAAGGATAAGGAAACTGAGACATGGAGTGGTTAAGTAACTTGCTCAAGGACACACAGCTAATGAATCTGTATGGTCAGGCTGCTCAAGATGGCTGTTCTCTTGCTCTCCGTACATCCCCTGCTTGACCAGTCCCTGCTTACTTATAGGACTGTCCAATCCCCTTAATCATAGGGCTTAATCAGTAACTACCTAGGTGCTTGCCCCCTGCCCCAGCTTCTGGTTTCCCTGGTAACTGATGAGCCCCAACCTATTGTCAGTCCCCCCTCCCCCTATATATGGTAGCTTCCTTCTCCCCGCGAGTAGTGAAGATGGCTGCCATGTCCTATCTGCCATACACTGTGGGGTGTTGCTCCAGGACCTTTTGCTTCAGATGTGTAAGATTCCATATTGTTGATGTCTCTGTTACTGTCTACGTGCTTTTTCTTTGGTCTTGCAGCTGGGCAATTACAAGGCTTGCAGGCCTATTGGGTACAATGCAACGAATACTAGAGCTGGAACTTGGATAAGGCAGTCTGGCTCCAGCACCCATGCTTTGGTCATTATGCACCAGTCAGCTAACAAATTCTTAAATCTGACCTTTCATTTCCTGGGGTTTATGAAGCATTTCTTGGTTGGTTGAAAAGGAATTAAAATATAGTCAAAAGGGCTCTGGTGTTACAGGGCTAGGCAGATGAGTGAAGGGGCCAGGGCTGCCTGTGAGAGTAGAGGTCTGATCTAAAGGGGCAGCCACTGCCGGGCAGGCAGGCCCAGGACCACCAGCTCTTCTGACTTTATTTTAAAAGGAACCAGAAATCTGGATTTTAAGCAAAGATTCCTGATTTTCAAATGTTGACAACTAACTTTTTTTAAATGCCAAAATGTGCTGGCTGAACAAAACCCACCCATGGGTCACTTGTAACCTACAGGCTGCCAGTCTTCACCTCTGGAATAAACTGAGTCAGTCAGTCCCTGAACCTTCCAGGATTGGTTCGGTGGTGGAGACAGGCCTCCCTGCCCTCCTGCCATCTCAGACATGATGGGGAGAGGCTCCTGCCACCAAGGGTTAGAGCAGAGGCCCCATGCCTCACTACCAAAGACATCCCCTCCTGGGCCAGAACCCCCCCACCCTGAGACCCCCAGTCCTCAGGGAATTAACACCTGATCTGGCGGGTCAGGCCAGGATGCCAGGCTCAATTTGAACACTTCTTACCCGGAGACTCTCCTCTGTCTCCCTAGGACTGCAGCTGTGGAGGGAAGGGCTGCTCCAGCCATGCTGTTGTCCAGTCTTTTTTTTTTTTAAAGTACTATCAAGTTTTGTAGGAGAAAGGAAAGAGAGCGTTTTTTTTTATTAATTTATTTTATTTTTGGATGCATTGGGTCTTCGTTGCTGCACACGAACTTCCTCTAGTCACGGTGCATAGGCTTCTCACTGCGGTGGCTTCTCTTGGGGAGCATGGGCTCTAGGCCCACAGGGGGCTTCAGTAGTTGTGGTGCACAGGCTTAGTTGCTCCACAGCATGTGGGGTCTTCCCAGACCAGGGCCTGAACCCATGTCCTCTGCATTGGCAGGCGGATTCTTAACCACTGCGCCACCAGGGAAGCCCCCGTTGTTCAGTCTTGCCACACACAGTGGGCACACGAGAAGCCTCTACATTCCCGGGGAGGGGCAAGTCACTGGCATGTATGTACCTTTGACCTCCCAGCCGTCTTAGTCCATTTGGGAGCCAGTTCATTGCCTGGAGTCTTAGAGCTGGAAGTTGCCCAATTGATCATTTACAAAGTAGGAAATAAGTCCCCATAGGGCCATTTTAAAATCTCAGACTTGAACAGATATTTGTACACCAATGTTCATAATAGCCAAAAGATGGAAACAACTTAATTGCCTAGCAACAGATCAGTGGATAAACAAAATATAGTATATGCATACAGTGGAATAGTATTCAGTCATAAAAAGGAATGAAATTTTGACATATGCTACAACATAGATGGACCTTAAAAAATTATGCTAAGTGAAGTAAGCCAAGCACAGAAGCAACACTGTAAATATTGTTCCACTTATATGAGGTACCTAGAATAGTCAAATTCATAGAGACAGAAAGTAGAATAGAGGTTACCAGGGTCTGGGAAAAGCAAGGAAGGGAGAGGTATTGTGAAATGAGTATGGAGTTTTGGTTGGGGATGATGAAAAAGTTTCAGGTATAGACAGTTATAATAGTTATACAACACTGTGAATATATTTATTGCCACTGAATTGTATACTTACAAATGGTTATAAATATTATATTTTACCACAATAAAAAATATCCGAAGCCCTCAGTTACACTTATTATTGGAGTCCCCACCCAAACACCATATCAAACATATTAACATTTTAGAAAGCTGTATGAGTTGAGGAAGGCAAGGATTTCTGCTTCTGGCTATGTTGTACTAGCTTGTAGCAGACCAACTATCCTGCCAAGATCTACTAGGAAAGCTGGATAAAATACAAAAAGCAGCTGAGACAGAAGACAGAAGAGTGGTTACATTTTGGGAAAGTAGTAATGGAAGAAGAGGGTGTGAGAGGGCCTCCAAGGATGTTGGTCATGGTCTCTTTCTTGATTTGGGTGCTGTTTACCTGAGTGTGTTCACTTTGTGAAAATTTGAGTTAAACATTTATGACATTTGTGCTTTTTAAAATATTAACGTTATACTTTAATACAAAAGTTTATCAAAAGTCCTATCTGAGTTGAATTGATGTAGTGTTATGCCTTTAGACATTTATGTACTCATGCATTCATTCATAAGTTTCTTTTTTTAAAAGCATTCTTGCAAGCCCTTGACACTGTATCTGAAGGAAAAAATGGCCCTGGTCTGGAAAAGGGATGGAAACTGCCCACATTTCCCCCAGAAGGTTGGACTGGGCAGATCTAGGACTAGAATTCAGAGCCCCCTCATGCAAATGCACTTTTCTTTTTTTTAAATTTTATTTTATGGAAGTATAGTTGATTTACAGTGTCATGTTAATTTCTGCTGTACAGCAAAGTGATTTAGTTATACATATCTATATTCTTTTTCATATTCTTCTCCATTATGGCTTATCACAGGATACTGAATATAGTTCCCTGTGCTATACAGGAGGACCTTGTTTATCCATCCTATATATAATAGTTTGCATCTGCTAATCCCAAATTCCCAATCCTTCACTCTCCCACTGCCTTTCCCCCTTGGCAACCACAAGTCTGTTCTCTATGTCTGTGAGTCTGTTTCTGTTTTGTAGATAGGTTTATTTGTGTCATATTTTAGATTCCACATATAAATGGTATATGGAGCTGGGTCTTTTTTTTTTTTTTTTTTTTTTTTGCAGTACGTGGGCCTCCCACTGTTGTGGCCTCTCCCGTTGCGGAGCACAGGCTCCAGACACTCAGGCTCAGCGGCCATGGCTCACGGGCCCAGCCGCTCCACGGCATGTGGGATCTTCCCAGACCGGGGCACGAACCTGTGTCCGCTGCATTGGCAGGCGGACTCTCAACCACTGCGCTACCAGGGTAGCCCGGAGCTGGGTCTTTTGGCTACTTCCAGGTAGGAGTTGAATTGGAAGAGAAATTTGCTGCAGTGGAAGGAAGAAGTCAGTGTTAGGACCCCAGGAAGGGAGACAGACATCCTGGCCCTCAACCCTTCTTGTTTTCCTCAGGACTGTGCTGCTGGGGGCTAACCAGCAGACCAGTGAATACCACGCTGGGGCCAGGCCCTTCTCCCAGAAGAGAATGGCATGGGTCAATGTCCTCAACCGGTGTCCGTACCCTCCCCCATATATTCATTCATTAAACAAACATTCATTAAATGCCACATTTATTAATGCCTACTGTGTAGCTAGCACAATCAGGTCCAAAAAACTAAACTCAAAAAATTAAGAGCTAGATAGAGCCTTGGAGATCACTGACTCTAATCTGCTTATCTCATGGATAGGGAGCCAGAGAGGCCCAGAGGGAAAAGGGCCTTGCTTTTGCCAAAAAGCAAATGAGGAGCAGACTTGGGACAGAGTCCTAGGTCTCCTGATGCCCAGGCCAGTACCCTTTCTACCAGCCCCCAGCCCTTTCATCCACTCCACCTCCACCCAGACACATCCAAATCCCTCCCTGGTTATATAATTGTAGCTCTCTATGTGGAAAACATGAGCACCCTTCAGAACTTCAACTCTGTTCTGATAATTTAAGGAGAAAAGATGCCCTGGTGAAAAGCCTCTGTGTGGAAACTGTTAAATATTTAACAGCAGATTTGAGTTCTGGACTGGCAGGGGCCAAGAGAGAGAAATCTTAAATTTTCATCCACCGAGAATCCCAATGTCTTCACTGACCCCTAGCTAACTCCCCCAAACCTTGGAGGAAGGGATAGACTGGACCCAGAGCCATCAGGGACCGGAGGTAAAAAGAGCAACCTTTTATTGAGTGCTTACTATATATATGATAGATAATTTCTAGTCAAATTTCAGAGCAAGTCAGATAAGAATTTCCCACATATGGGGAAATCAAGGCTCAGAAAGATACGGAGATTTGCTCAAGGTCACACGGAAAGTTAGGGACGGAGCTGTCCAGATCCTCACCCAAACTACAAAGCAACAGAAGACATGCCAACACATTGCTAAACAGTCTCTCAAAATACACGCCATGTGGATCCTGGCATATATACCCAAAGAAATGTTTAAAGAGATCAAAGTTAAACAGCTCCGAGAGAGCTTTTAGATTGTCCTTTGTACAATAGAGCAAAGAAGTCAAAGACTGGCCAAGCTGGAGACTCAGGCGAAGTGCTCAGAGCAAGCAGGGCCTGGGCAGTGTTAAGAGTCCCAGCCACTTTGGGCCCCCCATGCCCACCCCGCTCCCAGGCTAAGCCATTTGTCCTGATGGGTCCAAGTGACTGGCTGCATCAGATATCTTTGCTTTTTTCCTATTTTTCCTAGAACCTCTCTTGGAGACATATAGACAGAGAAGAGAGAGAAACCATGACCCACAGGGGTTAGGGTGATCACCATCCAGGTTTGCCCAGTCTTAACACTGAAAGTTCCAGCTGCTTGGAAACCAGTCCCAGGCAAATGGTTGCTCACCCTGTGTCAGGGTGGCCTGCTTTCCTCCTGGGACCTTGTCAAACTGAGAAATCCAGGCTGTGACATGGGCTCCCTGTGTTACCTTGGATAGTGCCCTCCTCTTCCTGGACCCCACTTTCCTCATCTCTAAAACAGGGGCTTGGCTAGGACCTCTGAGGAGGGTGCTTCTAGCTTACACATTCCTTGGTTTATACGTCTATATCTTGCTGACCAAATTAATGGTATCTTTCTGTCCCCATATTGCCATCTCCCTCTACAATAATCCAAGGTGACAACTGGATTCCTTCAGGAATGACCCTTCGTACCCCACGCCCCCTCCCCTGTCCTGCCCCCCATACCCTTCCTTTGTCCATTCATTAAGTGTGTCAATTAGGAGGTGATTATTCATCCTAACTACAGAAGGGCATTTAAAATGGAGCCCACTCCACCTTTGGGGAAGTGAAAGTGGGTTTACAGATTCCTGTTTACTTGACATTTTAATCAGCGAGCTAAGAGCAGAAAAACTTTAAGTGGAAGGGTCAAGAGTCAGGGCCACACACATTTCCATTTCAGCAAGGAATCTTCCAGCACCCACATCAGCCCAGAGACTATCGTGAGGGTCAGACAAACATATTGGAGAAGCAAGGTCCCTGGCTTGGAGGACCACCTGCTCAGCCCAGGGAGGGGGTTGTACTCATAGGGACTGAACCTGGGGTGCCCTGTGGCAGGTGCCCTGAGGGTCCCCAGGAAGTGGGGGAAGCCCAAACAAACGGTGGCTGGAGGGCATGACTTTATCAGTGCAAACCTGCCATAACTGGGAGGCCAGAAACGTTCTTTCAGTCAGGCCCAAGCCACTGTTTGTGGTCCCTGAGTGCTTTAAAAGAGATAGCTGAAAATGCTTTAAGAGGTGGGGAGGGCAGGGGCAGGAAAGGGGATTCAGATTCAGGATGCTGGAAGGCGAGGGGGCAGCTGCCAGGCCAGCAGAGCAGCACAGCACAGCACAAAATAAGCAGGGAATGTGGGACACAGGCCAGTGTCCCATCTAGCAGGCTTGACACCCCAGGTAGAGGGGACAGAGTGAGTGTATTTGCACGGGGTCCAGGGTCCAGAGAAGGCTGGAGAGGGAGCCCATGTTGCGGGCACAGGATTCTGGGCTTCACCTTGTAAGTTCCTGCTTTTCATACTGGGGTTCTCCATGGTGCTAACACGGGGTGTATTTGGAGCATCAGTCCCTTGAGGATGGGGACATTATTTTTATAGTGGAATAAACATGGATATAGTATGAAGCAGACTGAAAACTGGATAAATTTTGAAGATAAAACTCAAGGTTTTAAGGAACACTTCACTCACAGCTGAATGCAGAGCCTTTCAGAGTACTTCAGTGGAGAAGTCTGGGGGAGCACTGCCAGGCAGCAGGCACCCAGAGAAGGGTTTAAAGCAGAGAACTGGCAAGGTCAGCTTTACAGTTTATGGCCTGCAGGAGTGTCAGAGGAGGGTAGGAAGGCTACAGAAAAGGGTCCTTTGAGCTGGGCCTTGATGTAGGCTGGGATTTCGACAGGGAAAGATGGGGCTGGGAGGGGTTCCTGGGTGGGGGGCACATGAGGCTGCTGACGCTGGAATGACAGCCTGGGACAGTGGGGTGCTGGGAGTTGATTGCCATGTCCTGGGTGTAGGGAAGGCCTATACTTCCTTTCTAAGAAGGCCACACAGTCACGCCAGCTAAGAACACATCAGCTAAGAATACATCAGGGTTTTGATATGTAGTTATGAACTTGAACTCCAGACCAGATTTGAATCTCAGCTCTGCCAGTTAGCTACAGTGGAACCTTGCACAATTTATTCACCTACTCCATGCCTCATTTTTCTCATGTAGGAAATGGGGATCTATAAACAACAAGGCATTTGGAACAGGCCTGACTCAGCAAACACTCAATAAATTTTACCTCTTCACATTTTCATTACTCAGTTTCGAATGTTTTCTAATTTCCATTATGATTTAGTTTTTGCATTTAGAAGCTTTTTCTCAAACATAGGATTTTGTTTTCTTAATTTTGTTGTTATTGGTTTCCAGCTTCAATGGACTGTGATTGGAAACTGAATGTCTGTATAGTAGGGATTTATTAGTTTTTGTTGAAAGTTGTTCTATGGCTAGTTCGTGGTTAATTTTTTTTAAGTATTTCATGAACACTGGAAAGAACGTATATTCTCTAACTGTTGGGTGCAGGGTTTTATACTTATCCATTTGATCAAGCTTGTTAATTGGGTTGTTGAAATTTTGTATACCCTAATTGTTTTTAACCTGTCGAGCTCTCAGTTACTGAGAGAGGTATGTTAAAAATCCGCCACCATGATCATGGATTTATCCATTTCTCCCTTGCAATTCTACCAGTTGTTGTTATATGAATATAAGCTAAACTTTTTCAAATATCTTACTGGAGAATTGTTATTTTATATCATTATATAATGGTCTTCTTTATCCTTAATAATGCTTTTAATGCTTTAATGCCTTCAGCATTGTTATAGATGTTAACAGTGCTATACCAATGGAATAGTACCGCCATTTGTATTTGCTTGGATTCGTATTTGCTAGGTGTGCCATTTTCCATCCTTTTTTTTTTTTTTTTTTTTGCGGTACGCGGGCCTCTCACCGCTGTGGCCTCTCCCATTGCGGAGCACAGGCTCCGGACACGCAGTCTCAGCGGCCATGGCTCATGGGCCCAGCCGCTCCGCGGCATGTGGGATCCTCTGGACCGGGGCACGAACCCGTGTCCCCTGCATCGGCAGGCGGACTCTCAACCACTGCGCCACCAGGGAAGCCCCATTTTCCATCCTTTTTACTTTCAATCTGTTTTTGCCCTTATGTTTAGGTGTGTCTGTGTAAAGAGCATAAAGTAGGATTATGGGTTTTTTTAAAAATCCAGTCTGACAATCTCTGGCCATAAATTGCTTGTGTGTGTGTGGTGTGCGTGTGTGTGTGTCCTTGTCCCCGGAGCCAGCACACGGCCTGACACACAGTCAGCCTTCAAGAATGTTTGCTGGGGCTTCCCTGGTGGTGCAGTGGTTGAGAATCTGCCTGCCAATGCAGGGGACGCAGGTTCGAGCCCTGGTCTGGGAGGATCCCACATGGAGCAACTAGGCCCGTAAGCCACAACTACTGAGCCTGCGCGTCTGGAGCCTGTGCTCTGCAACAGGCTATAGTGAGAGGCCTGTGCACCGTGATGAAGAGTGGCCCCCGCTGGCCACAACTAAAGAAAGCCCTCGCACAGAAATGAAGACCCAACACGGCAAAACTAACTAACTAACTAAATAAATAAATAAATAAATTTTTTAAAAAAAGAAATGTTTGCTGACTGTGAAATTGATCCCCATGGCTAGAATGAAAACATACGGTCATGAGTGCTATCATGTATTGGGGCTGTACTATTCAGGAGGCCCAGTGCCAATGCTGCAGACAGCATGGTCTCAACTACAAGTGGGGGCGGTTGAGGTCCAGGGAGGTCAGATGATCTGCTCAAGGGTCACACAGCCCAGAAGCGCCTCAGGGCCTGTGCTTTTTCCTCCAAGGCCACTACCTCTACTGTGAGCACTCCCCCTTTGCCTTTGTGCTGCCTACCCTCCCCCACTCAATGCCAGCCTCCCTGAGCCCAAACCCTCTATTGCAGCTCCATGTTAGACCACGTGGGGTGAGTCCATGCTTCTAACCTCCCCAGGCTGCTGGTCACCAGGGAGGCTGGAAGGAATGAGTGGGAGCTACAGACTTCAGCCATAGGTGAGCACCCCTCCCCAACCCTCCTCCACAGGCAAGCTCAGCCCATAGCATGTCTGCATTAGTTCCCTAGGGCTGCCATAACAAATTAGCACAAATGGGGTGGCTTAACAGAAATTTATTCTCTCACAGTTCTCTGGAGGCTAGAAGTCTGAGATCAAGGTGTCAGCAGGGCCACGCTCCTTTGGAAGGCTCTAGGGAAGAATCCTTCCTTGCCACTTCCAGCTTCCGGTGGGTTGCTGGCAATCCTTGGCTTGTAGATGCATCGCTCCAGTCTCTGTTTCCATCTTCATACACCACTCTCCTGTCTGTGTGTCTGTCTTCATGTGACCTTCTTATAAGGACACCAGTCATTGCATTTGGGGCCAAGCCTCATCCATTATTACTTTATCTTAACAGGTACCTGGGGTTGGATTTCAGTGTACCTTTTGGAAGGACACAACTCAATTCATAGCAACATCTGCTTTCAAATATAGTTGTCAACCTGAGGATCATGTTGTCTATAACTGACCCCCAACCCACAGAGACTCTGGATCTTCTCGTCCCCACAAGCTGTCACTCCTCCATCACCCCCTCTCTCCTCAATGTTCAACCTCCACCGTTCTGCCCCTTCCCACCAGCATCTAAAGGGTCACCACCTTCCCTCACAGCCCTTTGTGACCTCTCACCCTCTCGCCTCCATCACGGGCCACTTTGAAAGAGCTGTCTACATTTGCAATCTCTAGCTTCTCCCCTCCCCTCCTGTCCTCCAGCTGCTAGAATCTGACTTTCCCCATCCAGCCTCTCCCATTTTTTCCCAGGAGGTATAATGGTCAGACTCCAGACATCAGACAGTGTCTTGATGTCTCTGCTTTAGCCCAAGGCCACCCTCCTCTTGCAACCCCCACATCTGCAAGGGCCTCTGGAACATTTACCCTCTGAGCTCCTATTAAATTAAAACAACTGTGGAAGGTAGGGAGCCATGAGCCGTCTCCACATTCATTCACATCATTTCTGTCTTGATGAACTCCACTCTGACAACTCATATTAGAGGCAGGCAGGATGGCGGGCCTGGGATGGTATCAGCTGTTGCCAGTTGCCTATATGCCACTTCTGTACTTGGAGCCTCAGTTTGCTCCTCCATGAAATGGGAATAATGCCACCTGGTTCCCAAGGATGCTATGAGGATGAATGGAGGTGATGATATAAAGGAGGTCTGGAGAATGTAATAGGCTGAATGAAGGTGGGTTCCAGAGAAGGTCCAGGCCAGCTGGCCCAGTTCACAGAAGCCTGGATTTTAGAAGCAGTCTTCTGGAACCCCGGGGAGGCTTTGGAAGACCCTGCTCAGGCTGAGGGAAGGGGGAAAGAGACGAAAGACCACATCATACACAGGCAAACAGGAGAGTGAGGACATACAGAGCAGTGTTCACTCATTCATCAAACATTTATTGAGAGCCTACCGTATAAGCAATACAAGCAAGACTCAGACACAGATATTTACAGTTTATAACTGAAGAAGAAATGGAAACATACTCAGCATCCAGTTTGCTATCCTTCACAGGCAGAGCATTGCACAGGGGACCAAGAAGACCTGTGTGCCTGCCCTTGTCCTCCAAGGTGGGCAGAGGAACTGCATGGATGCCAGCAGAGTGGAAAGCCAAGAGCCAAAACAGAGAAAAGACTCGAGGCACACAATGAAGGGGTGCAAAGCAGGACACGAGGGCCCCAAAAATGTTCACAGAGAGCAGGCTGGGGTTGAGGAAAGGTCTAGAACATCCGCCTGGGGTTCCAACACTTGAAATGCTCAATGGAAGACCTGGGAGTGAGGTGACTTGGAAGAGAAAGAAAGGCTCAGCTGCCCCTGTCCTGAAGGGAAAATAGAAAGGTGGCCAGGGTCGGGAGGGACTCCCGGGCTGTGTGACTCAGGGTAGGGGTGCAGGGACGCGTCCTGTCCTCTTCAGGGAAGAATTCAGCAGAGTAAGCTTGCCAAGGCTGAGGCACTGGGGCCTGGCTGCTACAAGGGGCCAGGGGGTCATCTCTGCAAGCTGAAGATGTCTTTAAGCCAGCCACCCATGCACCTCCTGGCACAGGGTCCACGGCTCTATACCTCCGCCCACTTGGAGGGGCTTCAGAAGTCTGAGCATCCCCTCATGCCTCTCCCCTACATGCCACTGAGGAGGTTGGGATGTGCTGGGTTAATGACAATATAAGATGTCCTTGCGATTCATTCAGGCTATCACTCCCCACTCTTCTCCCCTCCTCTGCAGCACCTGACACCACAGCCGAACTAGGGTCCATTCACTCATTCAGAGCACCTATTCTTTTGCAGGCACCTGGCTCCTTTGTTGCCTCTATGCCCGGGACACAAGTTGTCCTTTGGCCTCTTTGAGCATTTTACCCCCATTCTTGGCATCTGGCAGATGAGCCAAAAGCGATTAAGAGTTTGGGCTTTGGGGGCTTCCCTGGTGGTGCAGTGGTTGAGAGTCCGCCTGCCGATGCAGGGGACACAGGTTCGTGTCCCAGTCCGGGAAGATCCCACATGCCGCAGAGCGGCTGGGCCCGTGAGCCATGGCCGCTGAGCCTGCGCGTTTGGAGCCTGTGCTCCACAACGGGAGAGGCCACAACAGTGAGAGGCCCGCGTACTGCAAAAAAAAAAAAAAGAGAGAGTTTGGGCTTTGGAATCAGGGAGCTGCAGTTTGAAATGCTTGCTATGCCGCCTCACAAGCTGTGTGACCTTGGGCAATTCCCTAACTTCTCTGAGCCTTCCTTTCCTCCTTACAATGTGAATAATACTGCACACCTCAAAATCCTTTTCGAGGACCAAGCATACACAAGCCCTGTGCCTGCCTCATTGCCCAGTGCTCAACAAATGCCAGCTCGCTGCTCTTCTTGCTCAACAAGTTTTGGTGTTTGTTCTTTCCCTCAGAAATCTCATTTATTCTGCACTTCTGCATGTGCATTTCCCTCATGCCCCTCTTAACATCTAGTGACGATGCACTCTTCTAGCTCACCTTTCCAGACAGTCTTCTCAGAGTGCCCCGTCCCCCGTGCCTTCCTCCTCACTATCCCCTCAGTGCTGGGGTCAGGACCATGCTGAGTGTACCCCTGACTGGGGGCTGTCCTTCTGGGGCACACCTGGGTCCTATTTCCACACACAAGGCAGTTGCAAGGGAAGCCTCAAGAGTGCTGGCTCAGAGCTGGGCCCACAGTTTGAGACTACCAATACAGGTATTTGATCTGACCTTCCACAGGAGCCATAGTCCTCTTCTGGGCAACATGATGCTTTTATGATATGAGTCAGTAAAAGTTCACCCTGACCTTGATAAAGGAAACAGTTCACAAGAACTAAGAGTTAAATGAACAGCGTTGTGGTGAGAAATGACCCTAAAACCAGTTTGCAAGTAAAGAGTGATTAGAAAAGAACACAGAGGGGGTAAAAAATTAATCATTTATCTGGAAATTATTACAGGGAATTATCAACTCACTCATTTTATAGATAAGAAACCGAGGCTCAGACAGGCAGAGTGACTTGCTTAAGGTACAAATCATGGCGGAGCAAGGGCTTCTGATCAGACTGGCTCCAAGTTGAATGTCTTTGCCTCCCATACCCTAGGGCCCACTATATGGTATTTATGGAGTCATTAGTGTAACTTTCTACAATATTCTTTAAACAGAATGATTTTAGAAATGATCACTGCCCTCAGGTTTTATTTAATAAGCTATTATTTCTTATTTAGAGCACTTGCAGCTCCCAAGACCTGAAGAGGCAGGTCTCATGTTCTCTTGGGAGAGCACCCCATATCCCACCCTTTTAGTTCTTATGGCTGGTCCCATGGACAACAGGGAATGGGCTGCAGGAAGACAGGTGAGAACTGCAGTAGTGGCTCCTTATCCCTCCTGTTGCTTCCACAAAGCACATTTCTTTGCACATGAGGGAGAAATGAGCTGCAAGAGGCCCATTTTTAAAATAACACTGAGAAAAATAATCAAAGCTTGGAGCTACCAGTGAATCACTACAGTTCTTTACTTTGTAAAACATTATTTTCTTTTTAAGCGGACAAGTACTCCAAGGAATACAGATTCTTCTGTACTGTGGTACTTTAGAGGAACAATGGTATCACCCACACCATGAGGCACAGGGACTCTCATTCCATCAAGGGCTAGCTGTGGGCCTCACCTCCCCCCGCCCTCCAGCTGCTCTGGGATGACAAATCTGTAGACATTTGAGTTGACCCAAGGTCCTTCCTGGGCTCCTGACTCGGACACCAGGCAGTGGGTAATAGGTTTTTTCCTCTTCCTTCAAGCATCAAGTCTTCCTCTGTCAGAAGTATCAGGCATGAAACTTATGAGCAAGTATTTTCAAGGATGCAAATACAAATTCTGACCTCTGATGACTTAATCTCCTCAACTGTGCTGAGAATGCTTTATGGTGGCTCTGCATCAATATGAGGATCAAGTGCTGTCCACCAGAGAAGGGATTTAAATCAGTTGCCTTTTGAGTTACCTTCAGTGGTGCATTTGGAGAGCAGGGGGAGGAGATTGTTGTTAAGACCTATATCATGCAAACACTCCCACCTGTCCCATATCAGTTACAGGCCTCCAGGCTCAAAGGAATTGCCGAAATCATCTAGCAACTGCACACCCCCATCTGATGCATCAGTTCTGTCTCCAACAGTCTCTGTTGTAATAACTCCAAGGACAGGGGGCTCACTACATCATGAAGCTCAGGTGCTCAAAAATGGGAAAGGTCTGCCCTAACGAGGGATGGAAACCTGCTTCCCATGACTTCTCTCCCACAGGTCCCACTTCTGTCCTATGTGAGCCACTCAGATCACTGCTACTCTCCCTCACTGCTCCCCCCACCCCAAGCTGCATGGCTCCAGGCCTTCTGGCTGCTCCTTGTAGTCACCTTTCATGCAACAGCTAGCATGCTCAGGGTCATAGCATACTGCTGGATGAGTGATGGTGGGGTCAGCCAAGCCCCCAGGATCCAGGGAGGACAAGTAGCAGGCAGGCCTTGCAGATGAAAGCTCATAAATCTTGAGCCATCAAGGGCTGCCTGACATCCCTGAAGTCCCTCCACTCTAGGTTTCCAAAAACAGCCCACATGCCTCTCTCACAGCTCCCTTATAACAACAAAAGGGAACATAAAGCAGGAGTCAGATTAAGTGCCTTAGAGGGCGATGAATGGAGCTCACACTGTTTGCAGGGGTTGTGCCAGGAGGCTCAAAGGGCTAGACGTGGCAGAGTCCCCAGGGTTCATCTAATCCTTACCTCTCCTTGTACGGATGAGGGAACTGAGGCCAGGGAGGAAGGGACTCACCCTGGGTCACACAGAAGGTTAGTGGTGAACTCCCGGTCTTAAGTAATCTCCCCGGCCAAAGGGCCTGCTTCTCCATTGGAACCCGGAACACGGGCCCTAAAATCAGCCACTGCTCCTTGACATCATCACTCCAAACCCAAGTGGCATAATCTGCCGCATCACTCTTGGTACCGACGGGGCGGCGGGTGGTCCTTACTGAGAGGTGTGGTTCTGCGGGTTCAGGCCTAATCAGAGAGCGCGGTAGCTGGGGCAGGGCAGTCGGAGAACGGTCGGAGGTCCACGGGGTGCTTGGCCCAGCCGCAGAGCTCTCGCAGGCCCTGGAGGAAGTCGCAGCGCAGCAGGCAGTAGAGCATCGGATTGAGGCAGTTGTTGGAGTGCGCCAGGCAGATGCACAGGGGGAAGAGGTAGGCCTGAGCCAGGAAGTAGGCGCGGTCCCAGGGCACGACGTTCAGCTTGACTAGCACCCCCCAGAGCGTAAGCGCTTGGTTGGGCAGCCAGCAGAGCACGAAGGCCAGCAGCACGCAGGCCAGCGCGCGGGTAACCCGGGAGCGTCGTCGGAGTCGGACCCCAGGTGGCCAGCATGCCCGCCGCCGACGCAGGAAAGGCAGGAACAGCAGCGAGCAGGTGCCCAGCGTGGCCAGCCGCAGCACAAAGGCCACGGCAATCTTTTGCAGATGGTAGAAGGCCAGCCAGTCGGGACCGCCGTCGGGGAAACACAGCAGGCACTAGCGTTTGCCCCCGACGCTGGCCACTGTGGCGAACAGGGAGGTGGGCGCAGTGGCCAGGACTGCAATGGCCCAGAGCAAGCAGCACACGCAGACAGCCCATGGGGTGCCAGGCCTGCTGGGGCGCAGTGCGCTCGCCACCGCGCAGTAGCGCGCCACGCTGATGGCGCTGAGGAAGAGGCTGCTGGCTTACATGTTAAGCACCGTGAACACCACCTTGCACATGGCATTCCCGAAGGGCCAGCTGAAGTCACGCACCAGGTCAACGGCCCAGAAGGGCAGTGTCGGCACGAACTGCAGGTCGGTGGCTGCAAGGTTGAGGAGGAAGCAGTTGAGCAGCGAGCGGCGGCGCCGTTGCTGGGACCGCACCAGGACCAGCACCAGAACGTTGCCCACCAGCCCGAAAGTGCACAGGGCCAGCTAGGCGCCAGCGATCAGCGCGCGCAGCGCCAGCGCCGCGCCGTCCTCCGCCACACCCTCCAGGCCGTCCAGGTCTGCGGGGACCCCAGGTCCGGCGAGTGCTCTCAGATCCGTTGCCCACGGAACTGTTAGGGGGCTGCCCCGACGATGCGTCTCCAAGCCAGTTCAGGGGGAGCACGGCCCCGATGGCGCGGGCGATGCAACAAGCTGCCTCTGGCTGACGCCATCACCGTTGGTGGCGCGCAGGGGTCCGCTCAGGTCCCCTCAGAGAACAGCGGCCGGGCTTCGAGAAGTACCTGTGTTCCGTAGCGCGCCGCAGAACTTTTAAAGGGATGAAGGCAGCCCCGATTGGCCAGTTGCACCCGTGCCCCTCCCTAAGAGCTTCCAAGCTGTATTTCTATTGGCTACTTTTTCACCTTCAATTTCCTCAGGAACTGCGGACACGCCGCCTGGGTGGAGGACGGGAACTGCGACCTGGGGACCGGCAAGTCAGGACCGGGGAAATGGCTTCTGCGATTCACTTGGGCGCAGGATCGCGGCTTGGGTCGCTGCGTGAAGACGCAACGCCAGCAACAGAGCTTCTCCCGCAGCGGTTCCGACACTCGGGACTGAAGGAGACGGTTTCAGACAAATTTCGCCTCGGGAGGCAGCATACCCCTTCACCTTCAGCGTGTGCGGGTCTGGAGATATTCAACGGGAGACCGCGGAGGGTTGCTCAAGACCAGACAGCAGGGCATGGCAGCCCATCTGCCCTCCAGCCCTGATCCTCTGAACGGTCCCCCAACGCCCGACTTTTTTTTTTTTTTTTTTTTTTTTGGCAGCGCCATGCGGCTTGCAGGATCTTGCGGGTTGCGGGTTCCCCGACCGACCGGGGATGGAACCTGGAGCCCCAGCAGTGGAAGCGCAGATTCCCAGCCACTGGACCGCCAGGGAATTCCCTCTCCCTCTCCCTCTCCCACCTCCCCCTCTTCCCCTCCTTTTTAAAGTTTTTATTTTATATTGGAGTAAAGGTGATTAACAATGTTATGTTAGTTTCAGGTGTACAGCAAAGTGATTCAGTTATACATATATATGTATGTATTCTTTTTCAAATTCTTTTCCCATTTAAGTTGTTACATAATATTGAGCAGAGTTCCCTGTGCTATACAGTAGGTCCTTGTTGGTTATCCATTTTAAATATAGCAGTGTGTACATGTCAATCCCAAACTCCCTAACTATCCCTCCCCCCTCCGAATTCTTTTTTTAATGTTTATTTATTTGTTTATTTTTATTAGTCATCCATTTTATACACATCAGTGTATACATGTCAATCCCAATCTCCCAATTCATCCCACCCCCACCCCACCCCCACCCCACCGGTTTCCCCCCTTGGTGTCCATACGTTTGTTCTCTACTTCTGTGTCTCAATTTCTGCTCTGCAAACCAGTTCATCTGTACCATTTTCTAGGTTCCACATATATGCGTTAATATACGAGATTTGTTTTTCTCTTTCTGACTTACTTCACTCTGTATGACAGTCTCTAGATCCATCCACGTCTCTACAAATGACCCAAGTTCGTTCCTTTTTATGGCTGAGTAATATTCCATTGTATATATGTACCACATCTTCTTTATCCATTCCTCTGTCGATGGGCATTTAGGTTGCTTCCATGACCTGGCTATTGTAAATAGTGCTGCAATGAACATTGGGGTGCATATGTCTTTTTGAATTATGGCTTTCTCTGGGTATATGCCCAGTAGTGGGATTGCTGGGTCATATGGTAATTCTATTTTTAGTTTTTTAAGGAACCTCCATACTGTTCTCCAGAGTGGCTGTATCAATTTACATTCCCACTAAAGAGGGTTCCCTTTTCTCCACACCCTCTCCAACATTTGTTGTCTGTAGATTTTCTGATGATGCCCATTTGAACTGGTGTGAAGTGATACCTCATTGTAGTTTTGATTTGCATTTCTCTAATAATTAGTGATGTTGAGCAGCTTTTCATGTGCTTCTTGGCCATCTGTATGTCTTCTTTGAAGAAATGTCTATTTAGGTTTTCTGCCCATTTTTGGATTGGGTTGTTTGTTTTTTTAATATTGAGCTTCATGAGCTGTTTATATATTTTGGAGATTAATCCTTTGTCCGAAGATTCATTTACAAATATTTTCTCCCATTCTGAGGGTTGTCTTTTCGTCTTGTTTATGGTTTCCTTTGCTGTGAAAAAGCTTTTAAGTTTCATTAGGTCCCATTTGTTTATTTTTGTTTTTATTTCCATTACTCTAGGAGGTGGATCAAAAAAGATCTTGTTGTGATTTATGTCAAAGAGTGTTCTTCCCATGTTTTCCTCTAAGAGTTTTATAGTGCCATGTCTTACATTTAGGTCTCTAATCCATTTTGAGTTTATTTTTGTGTATGGTGTTAGGGAGTGTTCTAATTTCATTCTTTTACATGTAGCTGTCCAATTTTCCCAGCACCACTTATTGAAGAGACTGTCTTTTCTCCATGGTATATCCTTGCCTCCTTTGTCATAGATTAGTTGACCATAGGTGTGTGGGTTTATCTCTGGGCTTTCTATCCTGTTCCATTGATCTATGTTTCTGTTTTTGTTCCAGTACCATATTGTCTTGATTACTGTAGCTTTATAGTGTAGTCTGAAGTCAGGGAGTCTGATTCCTCCAGCTCTGTTTTTTAGACTCAAGACTGCTTTGGCTATTTGGGGTGTTTTGTGTCTCCATACAAATTTTAAGATTTTTTGTTCCAGTTCTGTAAAAAGTGCCATTGGTAATTTGATAGGGGTTTCACTGAATCTGTACATTGCTTTGGGTAGTATAGTCATTTTTACAATATTGACTCTTCCAATTCAAGAACATGGTATATCTCTCCATCTATTGGTATCATCTTTAATTTATTTAATCAGTGTCTTATAGTTTTCTGCATACAGGTCTCTTGTCTCCCTAGGTAGGTTTATTCCTAGGTGTTTTATTCTTTTTATTGCAATGGTAAATGGGAGTGTTTCCTTAATTTCTCTTTCAGATTTTTCATCATTAGTGTATAGGATTGCAAGAGATTTCTGTGCATTAATTTTGTATTCTGCAACTTTACCAAATTCATTGATTAGCTCTAGTAGCTTTATGGTGGCATCTTTAGGATTCTCTATGTATAGTATCATGTCATCTGCAAACAGTGACAGTTTTACTTCTTTTCCAATTTGTATTCCTTTTATTTCTTTCTCTTCTCTGACTGCCATGGCTAGAACTTCCAAATCTATGTTGAATAATAGTGGTGAGAGTGGACATCCTTGTTTTGTTCCTGATCTTAGAGGAAATCATTTCAGGTTTTCACCATTGAGAATGATGTTTGCTGTGGATTTGTCATATATGGCCTTTATTATGTTGAAGTAGGTTCCCTGTATGCCCACTTTCTGGAGAGTTTTTTTATCATAAATCGGTGTTGAATTTGGTCAAAAGCTTTCTCTGCATCTATTGAGATGATCATATGGTTTTTATTCTTCAATTTGTTAATATGGTGTATCATATTGATTGATTTGCATATATTGAAAAATCCTTGCATCTCTGGGATAAATCCCACTTGGTCATGGTGTATGATCCTTTTAATGCGTTGTTGGATTCTGTTTGCTAGTATTTTGTTGAGGACTTTTGCATCTATATTCATCAGTGATATTGGTGTGTAATTTTCTTTTTTTGTAGTATCTTTGTCTGGTTTTGGTATCAGGGTGATGGTGGCCTCATAGAATGAGTTTGAAAGTTTTCCTTCCTCTGCAATTTTTTGGAAGAGTTTGAGAAGGATGGGTGTTAGCTCTTCCTAAGTGTTTGGTAGAATTCACCTGTGAAGCCGTCTGGTCCTGGACTTTTGTTTGTTGGAAGAATTTTTTTTTTTTTTTTTTTTTTTTTGTGGTATGTGGGCCTCTCACTGTTGTGGCCTCTCCTGTTGCAGAGCACAGGCTTCGGATGCGCAGGCTCAACGGCCATGGCTTACAGGCCCAGGTGCTCTGTGACATGTGGGATCTTCCTGGACTGGGGCACAAACCCATGTCCCCTGCATTGGCAGGTGGCCTCTCAACCACTGAGCCACCAGGGAAGCCCTGTTGGAAGATTTTTAATCACAGTTTCAATTTCATTACTTGTGATTGGTCTCTTCATATTTTCTATTTCTTCCTGGTTCAATCTTGGAAGGTTATCCCTTTCTAAGAATTTGTCCATTTCTTCCAGGTTGCCCATTATATTGGCATACAGTTGCTTGTAGTAGTCTCTTAGGATGCTTTGTATTTCTGCAGTGTCTGTTGTAACTTCTCCTTTTTCGTTTCTAATTTTATTGATTTGAGTCCTCTCCCTCTTTTTCTTGATGAGTCTGGCTAATGGTTTATCAATTTTGTTTATCTTCTCAAAGAACCAGCTTTTAGTTTTATTGATCTTTGCTACTGTTTTCTTTGTTTCTATTTCATTTATTTCTGCTCTGATATTTATGATTTCTTTCCTTCTGCTTACTTTGGGTTTTGTTTGTTCTTCTTTCTCTAGTTCCTTTAGGTGTAACGTTAGATTGTTTATTTGAGATTTTTCTTGTTTCTTGAGGTAGGCTTGTATAGCTATAAACTTCCCTCTTAGAACTGCTTTTGCTGCATCCCATAGATTTTGGATCATCGTGTTTTCATTGTCATTTGTCTCTAGGTATTTTTTGATTTCCTCTTTGATTTCTTCAGTGATCTTTTGGTTATTTAGTAATGTATTGTTTAGCCTCCAAGTGTTTGTGTTTTTTAGGTTTTTTTCCCTGTAATTGATTTCTAATCTCATAGAGTTGTGGTCAGAAAAGGCGCTTGATATGATTTCAATTCTCTTAAATTTACTGAGGCTTGATTTGTGACCCAAGATGTGATCTATCCTGGAGAATGTTCCATGCACACTTGAGAAGAAAGTGTAATCTGCTGTTTTTGGATGGAATGTCCTATAAATATCGATTAAATCTATCTGGTCTATTGTGTCATTTAAAGCTTGTGTTTTCTTATTCATTTCCTGTTTGGATGATCTGTCCACTGGTGTAAGTGAGGTGTTAAAGTCCCCCACTATGATTGTGTTACTGTCGATTTCCTCTTTTAGAGTTGTTAGTAGTTGCCTTATGTATTGAGGTGCTGCTATGTTGGGTGCATATATATTTATAATTGTTATATTTTCTTCTTGGAGTGAACTCTTGATCATTACATAATGTCCTTCCTTGTCTCTTGTAACATTCTTTATTTTAAAGTCTATTTTATCTGATATGAGTATTGCTACTCCAGCTTTCTTTTGATTTCCATTTGCATGGAATATGTTTTGCCATCCCATCACTTTCAGTCTTTATGTGTCTTTAGGTCTGAAGTGGGTCTCTTGTAGACAGCATATATATGGGTCTTGTTTTTGTATCCATTCAGCAAGCCTGTGTCTTTTGGTTGGAGCGTTTCATCCATTCATGTTTAAGGTAATTATTGATATGTATGTTCCTATGACCATTTTCTTAATTGTTTTGTGTTTGTTTTTGTAGGTCCTTTTCTTCTCTTGTGTTTCCCACTTAGAGAAATTCCTTTAGCATTTGTTGTAGAGCTGGTTTGGTGGTGCTGAATTCTCTTAGCTTTTGCTTGTCTGTAAAGCTTTTGAGTTATCCATCGAATCTGAATGAGATCCTTGCCAGGTAGAGTAATCTTGGTTGTAGGTTCTTCCCTTTCATCACTTTAAGTATATCATGCCACTCCCCTCTGGCATGTAGAGTTTCTGCTGAGAAATCAGCTGTTAACCTTAAGGGAGTTCCCTTGTATGTTATTTGTCATTTTTCCCTTGCTGCTTTCAATAATTTTTCTTTGTCTTTAATTCTTTCCAATTTGATTACTATGTGTCTCGGCGTGTTTCTCCTTGAGTTTATCCTGTATGGGACTCGCTGCGCTTCCTGGACGTGGGTGGCTATTTCCTTTCCCATGTTAGGGAAGTTTTCTACTGTAATCTCTTCAAATATTTTCTCGGATCCTTTCTCTCTCTCTTCTCCTTCTGGGACCCCTATAATTCAAATGTTGTTGCTTTTAATGTTGTCCCAGAGGTCTCTTAGGCTGTTTTCATTTCTTTTCATTCTTTTTTCTTTATTCTGTTCCACAGCAGTGAATTCCACTATTCTGTCTTCCAGATCACTTATCCTTCTTCTACCTCAGTTATTCTGCTATTCATTCCTTCTAGTGTATTTTTTCATTTCAGTTATTGTATTGGTTATCTCTGTTTGTTTGTTCTTTAGTTCTTGTAGATCTTTGTTAAACATTTCTTGCATCTTCTCCATCTTTGCCTCCATTGTTTTTCCGAGGTCCTGGATCATCTTCACTATCATTTTTCTGAATTCTTTTTCTGGAAGATTGCCTATCTCCATTTCATTTAGTTATTTTTCTGGGGTTTTATCTTGTTCCTTCATCTGGTACATAGCCCTCTGCCTTTTCATCTTGTCTATCTTCTGTGAATGTGGTTTTTGTTCCACAGGCTACAGGATTGTATTTCTTCTTGCTTCTGCTGTCTGCCCTCTGGTGGATGAGTCTAAGAAGCTTGTGCAAGTTTCCTGATGGGAGGGACTGGTGGCTCTTGCTCTGGTGGGCAGAGCTCAGTAAAACTTTAATCCGCTTGGCTGCTGATGGGTGGGCCTGGGTCCCCTCCCTGCTGGTTGTTTGGCCTGAGGCGACCCAACACTGGAGCCTACTGGGCTCTTTGGTGGGGCTAATGGCAGACTCTGGGAGGGCTCACGCCAAGGAGTACTTCCCAAAAGTTCCGCTGCCAGTGTTCTTGTCCCTTGGTGAGCCACAGCTGCCCCCCGCCTCTGCAGGAGACCCCCCAACACCAGCAGATGGGTCTGGTTCAGTCTCCTAGGGGTCACTGCTCCTTCCACTGGGCCCCAACATGCACACTACTTTGTGTGTGCCCTCCAAGAGTGGAGTCTCTGTTTCCCCCAGTCTTGTCGAAGTGCTGCAATCAAATCCTGCTAGCCTTCAAAGTCTGATTCTCTAGGAATTCCTCCTCCTGTTGCCGGACCCCCAGGTTCGGAAGCCTGACATGGGGCTCAGAACCTTCACTCCAGTGGGTGGACTTCTGTGGTCTAAGTGTTCTCCAGTTTGTGAGTCACCCACCCAGCAGTTATGGGATTTGATTTTATTGTGATAGCGCCCCTCCTACTGTCCCATTGCGGCTTCTCCTTTGTCTTTGCATGTGGGGTATCTTTTTTGGTGAGTTTCAGTGTCTTCCTGTCGATGATTGTTCAGCAGTTAGTTGTGATTCCGGTGTTCTCAAAAGAGGGATTGAGCGCACGTCCTTCTACTCCGCCATCTTGAACCAATCTCTGAATTCTCTTGATAAAGGCATTTCTCTAACTGTGCTTTAGCTCTGGGTTCTCCTCATCCCCACTCCCATTTTGTTCTGTTCTCTAAGTGGCTGAGACCTCCTTCCCATGGCCAGATTTTCTTATGGCTTGCTCTTTCTCAGCACTTAGGTTCAAATGTCACCTCCTCAGAAAAGCCTTCCCTCAACCATCTCCTTCTGTACTTCCAAAAATATTTATTGCATACCTTCTATGTGCTAGGCACCTTGCTAAGCACTGGGGATGCAGCAATGCACATGGAACATATTTTCTGCTGGGGGATAAAGACAAAAAAATGGGATGAACTCATACAGGGGAAAGTGCAACAAATTAAAAAAAAACAAAAACAAAAACAGGGTAATAACTCAGTGGGTGTTAGGGCAGGAGGCTCAAGGAAGGGGGGTTGGGTTTAAGGATGGGAGAGTTCCCAGGAAGGAGGAGACCATAGTCCCCATTATGTTACTTACCAGCTGTGTGTCCTGGGGCTAATTGATTAACCTTGCCCATCTGTAAAGGAGGATAATGATAACCTCTTATGAGGGTCATGGGAGAATTAATCAAGCTAATGAGGGAAAGCTCTTAGCTCTACCTGCTATGGAGCCCTCCCCACCCCATTCTCATTCTCCTTCTCATTCTTGTTCTTATTCTTATGGAGAGGCCTGGCCGACCTCCTGTTTTGCTGAAGGCCCTCTCTGTGGTGGCCAGTCCCCCATTGGTTTTAGTCTGTTGCTCCCATTCTCAAGAGCCCTTTCCTTCGTTCCTACCCTCCTCAGGAACATTGGGACAGAATGCGACCAGGAGCTGGGAGGTGGTCCCCAGAGGGCAAGTCTTCCCCATGTCTCCTATCCTTGATCAGTGACCTAAGGCAGATTCACTCCCAGGCCTCCCTTGCCCAGGAGACAGAGAATCTGCCACAAGTGGGATTCTCTGCACAGTGGTCACAAAAGAGGAAATTAACCCAACTACCCAGCTCTAGTCTGGGCCAGAACCCAGATGAACTGGTAATCTGATAGAAAGTTTGCAAAATTAGGTTATACTTTCCCTGGGGGCCCTGGGGGCCTAGGAATTTTTCTTCCTCTGATGGGAGTTATCACTGAGCGTCAGGTAGCCTGGATTGCTAGTCTCTGTGCCCTGACCACTAGCTTGCTGTGTGACTTGGGGAAAATGACTTGGCCTCTCTGGCCTCAGTTTTCTCACCTGTAAAATGGTCGGTAAGTCCCCTTGTGGTTCTCACATGCTAAGAGTTCTCTATGTATGTCTTGTTTTCATTCATTCATGTATGACTTTTGGGGCGCTACAGCCCAGGATCTCTTCTCCCCTCAGCAGTCAGAAGGTGAGTCAGATCACAGCATGCCCCTGAATAAAACCCTCCATAACATATTATCTTATTTAGAATAAAATCCTCACTCCTTCCCTGACTATAAGGCCTTGCCTGATCTGGTGTCAAGGTCACCTCTCTGATCTCATCTAGTAGCCCTCCAACCCACTCTGTGCTGGGCTTCACCTGCATTGGCCTCTGCTATCCCTCCAGGGTGCCAAATTTTTTCCTGCCTCCGGGACTTTGCACTTGCCAAGCCCTCTGCTTGGGGTGCTTTCCCCAAGTTTGTCCCAAGACTGACTTTTATTTATTTATATTTTTGAAAGTTAATTAATGTATTTTTATTGAAGTATAGTTGATTTACAATGTTTCAGGTATACAGCAAGGTGATTCAGTTTTATATATATATATATATGTGTGTGTGTGTGTGTGTGTATTTTCTTTTACAGATTCTTTCCCATTATAGGATATTACAAGATATTGAATATAGTTCCCTGTGCTATACAGTAGGTCCTTGTTGTTTATCTATTTTGTATATAGTAGTGTGTATCTGTTAATCCCAAACTCCTAATTTATCCCTCCCCACTCCCTTTCCCCTTTGGCAACCATAAGTTTGCTTTCTATGTCTGTGAGTCTGTTTCTGTTTCATAGATAAGTTCATTTGTAACAATTTCTTAGATTCCACATATAAGTGATATCATAGGATATTTGTCTCTTTCTGTCTGATTTCACTTAGTATGGTAATCTCTAGGTCCATCCATATTGCTACAAATAGCATTATTTCATTCTTTTTTATGGCTGAGTAATATTCCATTGTGTGTGTATACACCATATCTTTATCCATTCATCTGTCAATGGACATTTACGTTGCTTCTATGCCTTGGCTATTGTAAATAGTACTTCTATGAAAACTGAGGTAGATGTATGTAGCCTTCTGAGTTAGAGTTTTCACCTTTTCTGGTTATATGCCCAGGAGGGGGATTGCTGGATCATATGGTAACTCTTTTTTTAGCTTTTGAAGGAACCTCTATAGTGTTCTCCGTACTGGCTGCACCCATTTACATTCCCACCAACAGTATAGGAGGGTTCCCTTTTCTCCACACCCTCTCTAGCATTTATTATTTGTAGACTTTTTGATGATGGCCATTCTCACTGGTGTGAGGTGATACCTCACTGTAGTTTTGATTTGCATTCTCTAATAATTAGCGATGTTGAGCATCTTTTCATTAACCTGTTGGCCATTTATATGTCTTCTTTGGAGAAATCTCTACTTAGGTCTTCTGCCCATCTTTTTTTTTTTTTTTTCTGGCTGTGTCAGGTTGTTGAGGCATGTGGGATCTTTCGTTGCAGTGTGTGGGCTTTTCTCTAGTCATGGCTTGAGGGTTTTCTCTCTCTAGTTGTGGCCCTCGGGCTCCAGAGCATGTGGGCTGTGTAGTTTGCGGCACGCAGGCTCTCTCATTGAGGCGTGTGAGCTCAGTAGTTGTGGTGTGTGGGCTTAGTTGCCTTGTGGCATGTGGGATCTTAGTTCCCCGATCAGGGCTTGAACCCACGTCCCCTGAATTGGAAGGCAGATTCTTTACCACTGGAGCACTAGGGAAGTCCTTTCTGCCCATCTTTTGATTGAGTTGCTGTTTGTTTGTTTGTTTTATTGAGCTGTACCAGCTGTTTGTATATTTTGGAAATTAATCCCTTGTCGGTAGCATAATTTGCAAATATTTTCTCCCATTCCATAGGTTGTTTTTCGTTTTGTTTACGGTTTCCTTTGCTGTGCAAAAGCTTTTAAGTTTAATTAGTTCCCATTTGTTTATTTTTGCTTTTGTTTCCATTATTCTAGGAGGTGAATCCAAAAAAAATATTGCTATGATTTATGTCAAAGAGTGTTCTGCCTTTGTTTTCCTCTAGGAATTTCATAGTATCTGACCTTACATTTAGGTCTTTAACCCATTTTGAGTTCATTTTTGTATATGGTGTTAGGGAATGTTCTAATTTCATTCTTTTACATGCAGCTGTCCAGTTTTTCCAGCACCACTTATTGAAGAGACTATCTTTTCTCAAGACTGACTCTTAACCCATAGGTCTCAGATCAAATGTTACCTCCTCCAAGAAGTCCTCCCTGACCATCCTACCCATATCACCAAGTCCCACCTCTACCCCCAGTCTCCCTCTCATCCCCTTAGAATTAAAAAAAATCAACTTTTAAATGAAGTGTAATATCCATATGCACATGCTCACGTATCATAAGCAAATACGTATCATGTATTTTCACATACCAAACACACCCATGTAACCAGCACCCACATTCAAGAAAAAGAACATGAACAGCATCCCTAGAAGCCCCCTCATGTTTCTTTAGACCCCCTGCTTCCTCCCAGGGTAATCACTATCCTCCTTTTTAACAGCACAGGTTAGTTTGGCCTGTTTTTGTATTTTATATGAATGGAAACATATGTGCATACACTTTAGTGTCTGGCTGTGTGGGTCTGTGAAGTTCATTCATATTGCAGAGTGTAGCAGTAGATCATTCATCCTCACTGCTGTATGATCACCCTGTGTTATTCACAGCACTTGTCACAATCAGAATTTATGTATTTGTTGGCATTTTTAAAATCTGCCCCCACCAGAAAGTTAGTTCCATGAAAGCAGGGACTGTCCTTGTCATGTTCATCCCACATGGTGGGAGGTCAGTAAAGAACCATGGGATGAAGGCCTGCAGGACACTGCCCAGCTGGCTTGGCATTTGGTGGGCATTGTGATGGAGACAGAGCTGGACCAGCATCAGTCCTACCCCTGAGCTCACAGGTCACAGGAGAATTCAGGCAGGGAGGGCCAGCGCTGAATGAGGGCCACTGAGACAGTGTTGGGGGCAGAAGTCTCTTGCAGGGGCAGGCAGGGAGAGTTGGGGACTGTGAGCTCTGAGCTGAGATGTAAGGATTCATTCCATGAGCACTTGTGAGCACACCTTGTAGGAAGGGTTCTGGTTATGGGGAGGCCTTGTCTGGGCCTTGAGGAAGGCCAGAGCTAGAGGGGCAGTGAGTGACAAGTGCTAGAAAGTGGATTCACCAGGACAGGGACCCAGGGAGTGTTCCAGAGAGGGCAGTTGGAGCCAGGGGAGGGGATAGCTCTGAGGCCAGGGCACTGAAATGCTTTCTGGGAGGCAGCTGCCGTCCCCTCTGTTGAGCAGCTACTATGTGCCAGGCCCAGTGCCAGACTTTTTACAAGTATCATCTCTCGAATCCTCCGACTCCTCTGTGAGGCAGGAAGTGTGATCCTCATTCGCACAGGAGGGAACTGAAGCTCAGAGAGGGGGCTTGCCCTATGTCCCACAGCAGAACCAGGAGTTGACCCCAAGCCTCCCTCTGTAGAGCCTGTCTTTTTCCCTGTGGTGCTCTAATGACAACTCTCAGAAAACCTGCATGTTTGGGGATCCACCCAAAAGAAAGTAGTTATTGGTGGAAGAGGGTGACAGGTTGGGGATATATTTTCTTTTTCTAAAAAAAAAAAAAAAAAATCTCTTTACTATTGTTACAATGAAAAAGTAGCACTTCCACAGAGAGTTTTCTACAAATGACATGGCCAATGTTGGTTTTTCCCTTTGGGGATGATTCCCCCCGCGCCCCCCACCAAGTGAGATTACAGATGGCAATGTCAAGGGGCGTGGGTCATTTTGGATTCTTGCTGTGTACCCACCTCTGGTTTCCCATTTCCACGCCCAGTCTGGGCCACTCAGCCCCTGCTTTGCTGTGCTAGGAAGATCACAGGAACATCAGGGCAACATTCCTGGAAGCCCTGGAGAGCCCAGAGGAAGTGCGGAGGTTGGAAAGCAGGGGACAGAAGGTGGAGGCCATGGCGGGACTAGCCTGGCTCAGGAGTGCCCTCTTGGAATTGCATCCCCTCCTCCCGCAGAGTGGCTGTTTTTCAGCGTGTATGGCTGTAGTACCGTTTGACTCTTGTAAACCATGAACACGTATTACGCTGATATAAATGCAAATGAAATTGTAAAAGAACAAAAATCTTTGCACATTTGACAGGTGAGAAGTGCTCTGCAGTTGCTTGGATCTACATCCCTTTAATTACTGGCAGGGATGTACATTTCTCAAATGTTTCTGCTCTATCTGTGTTTTCCCTAAACTCTTGGTGTCTGCTGCCAGGAACAGTGGCATGGTTGGAACCTGGCACCTGAGGGCAGACCTCCTTTCAAGTCCTGCTCTGCCAGTGACTGTGTAACCTCACACAAGTGACTTAATCCCCGTTTTTCTTGCCTATAAATTGGATAGTAATAGCTTCCCTCATAGGGTGGCTCCAGGGTTAATAGAAAATTCACGTAAAGCATCCCTCACGTAAGTACGCCAATGTTAGTTCAGGAATAAAGAACGCTTGGATTGGATAGGAATAGCTATAATGCCGGGGTGGTGGTAGTGGGAGAGGTACAGGGCTGACTCAGGGTAAACGGGGAGGACTTGCTGTCCTCAGGCCTGGCCCCTGAGGTACAGTACACCGGCAAGCAATAGCTCCAGGTATCAAACCCTTCCCAGAAGCCTCCTGTACTGAACTATAATTCTAGGCCACTCACCTTTATCATGTCTTCCTAAAACATCCAACCTAGTTGTCATAGAAACAACAACTCTCCCTTTGTACTCAGGTTTGGGTTTACCTATTTAATTATGTTTCATAATATAATAGCAGAAGCAACGGTATAAACTGGTTTGGGAACAAAATCCAAGTAGCTCTTGGGAAGCCTGCAGCTTATTTGGTGGGAAGAGAAATGTTTGGGGCCTGCTAGACCAGTGTTTAAGGTGCCCACCCATTCCCTGGGGATTTGGTGAAAAACGTAGATTCTGATTCAGCAGGTTTCGGGCAGGCTGAGACGTTGCATTGCTCACAAGCTCTCAGGTGATGCCTGTGTTGTTGGTCCAAAGGACCACGCTTGATATAGGGTGGGAAATTGTACTTTACCAGTAGCAAGAGATCAGCATGCCTTGGGCAGTGGCCTGTATATTTTCCCAGGAGATTGGCTGTCTTTGTCCAGTGGAGCTGCTAAAACAAAATATCACAGACTGGGTGGCTTATAAACAACAGAAATTTATTTCTCACAGCTCTGGAAGCTAGAAGCCTAAAATCAAGGTGCTAACATGGTCAGGTGAGAACCTTCTTCCAGGTGGCAGACTTCCCATTGTGATTGTATCTTCACGTGGTGGAAGGGGCGAGGGAGCTCTCTGGGACCTCTTTTATGAAGCCCATTCATGAGGGCTCCAATTTCATGACCTAATGACCTCCCAAAGGCCCTACCTCCTAACACCATCACCTTTGGGGGTTAGGATTTCAAAACATGAATTTTGGAGGGACACAAACATTCATAGCAATGGCAAAGTTTTAGTGAGTTGGGTTGGCAGCAGTTGCTGGATAACTTCCACTGTGACGAATACCAGTTTACAAAGCACTTTCACGTGTATCATCTTAATAAATCTTCACAATATCATGGATCATTGTTTAAATCTCTTATTTACTAAGGTTATAAAGCTCAGAAGGATCGAGCAATTTGCCCAAAGGCATGCAGCTAGTTCTAGGCAGAGCTGGGACTTAAACCCAACCAAGCCGACTGCAGAGTCTGTCACCCACTCCATCACTGTGTGCAGCTCACCTTGAAAACATCTCTAGATCCTGAACCCAGGCAGCCCAGAGTGGTAGCTAAGCTTAGCCAAGCCTGTGGGTCTTATCTTTACCACTGAGTGTTGGAATCGGTCATTCAGATAGTTAGCAATTAGGCCTTTGTGGGTTCTTGTACATACATCAGGTAACTTATATTTCTTCAGTTTTTGTTCATTTCTTTTGAGACCTCCCTTCTGGATCTCTGACTTCCACTGTGGACTGGTGGCTTTCTTGGCCTTCTAAACAGTTGTGATTATGAAATTTTCCTCTGCTATTATTTTTGAGACTCCCTTTACCTTACATTTGTGTTGGATCACCTGTTTCCTAGTTCCCAGGTCTTCCTTATAGCTTGCCTCCTCATTTTGGTGGGGCACATCCTCCAGTAACTTTCTGAGAAAAACAGCATAGAAGGTAAATGTTTTGAGACCTTCCATATCTTAAAATGACCTTTTTCTACCTTCACACTTGATTGAGAGTCTGAGAATTGAGTTCTATATTGGAAACCACTTTCCTCAGAATTTTGAAGGCATTGGTCTGTTGGCTTCTAGCTTATAGGGTTGCTGTAGAGAGTTCTGGTGCCATTCTGATTATAGAGTCTTTGTGACCATTTTCTCCCTGTCTCTGGAAACTCTGGAAACAATTTTCTCTAGTTCCTACAAGTTCTGGTACGTCAAGATGTTGTGTCTTGGTGTGGGTCTTTTTAATCCATTGTGGTGGATGCCAGTAAACTCTTTCAATCTAGAAACTCATGTGCTTCAGTTCTGAGAAAGATTCTTGTATCATTTATTTGATAATTTTCTCTGATCTCGCTAGGTCTCTTAATTTTTGATGTTGGATTTAGGGAATTTTACAATATGGAGAAACGTTTGCTTTTCATGTAGGCACATCTATTAACTTTTTTTCCTACATATTTTGCTATTGATTTCATCTTTAAAATATCCTTCCCAACCCCCAAATTATAT
Source organism: Mesoplodon bidens (assembly GCF_964165515.1). Lineage (NCBI taxonomy): Eukaryota > Metazoa > Chordata > Mammalia > Artiodactyla > Ziphiidae > Mesoplodon > Mesoplodon bidens. The sequence continues at coordinate 67,055,461 of NC_138178.1, read as the reverse complement.
AACCAATTCCATTTTTAATGTTGGCAATAGCAATTTCAGAATAAGTTTCATGCTGTTTTCATTCATTCAAACTCCACTTTAGGCAGCACAAGTGAGAATTTGTTGGATAAATAAAGGAGTGAAGTGATTTATTGATTAAAAAAGAGAAAAAGAAAAATGACCCATGTAATTTATTTTATCCAGGATCTTATTACCAGCAAAGACTCTGATTTTTAGATGTTGAAACAAGTATTTTCTTTACAAAAGTTAATAAAAATATGTGGGAAAAATTGTTACAGGATAAATAATGAACAGAAAGAGCTCCCAAACACTCAATAAATACAGTAGAAAAGCATAAAAAGTTTTCAAATTATTTCCAGACACAAAGATATGGAACACTCATTGCTGAAACAAGAGCATGAAGAAGAAAAAAAACACAATTAAAGAAAAAAAAGGGGGGGTGGACTTCCTTGGTGGCTCAGTGGTTAAGAATCCACCTGCCAATGCAGGGGACATGGGTTTGAGCCCTGGTCCGCGAAGATCCCACATGCCGTGGAGCAACTAAGCCCACAGTTGTGCGCCACAACTACGGACCCTGAACTCTAGAGGCCGTGAGCCACAACTACTGAAGTCCACACGCCTAGAGCCCGTGCTCCGCAACAAGAGAAGCCACCAAACTGAGAAGCCCGCTCACCGCAATGAAGAGTAGCCCCTGCTCACAACTAGAGAAAGCCTGTGTGCAGCGACGAAGACCCAACACAGCCATAAAATAAAATAAATTTAAAAAATATTAAACAAGCTACCAAGGCAATCATCAGGCTACCGAGTATGGGGCATTAAGAGATCTAAGGATGGGTAGGGTTGTGCCAGGGTCAGGCTGGGGACACAGCCTCCCACACAACAGTCTTCCCCTGAGATCTACTCGTCTTCAGCCCCTTAGGACCCTGGCCCTCCGGGAGTTCGTGGACTAGATGTGAAGACAAGATTTGACTGCAGGGAATAATGTGATGGGCATTCTTAAGGGTCCCTTTGGAAATCAGCATGGCTCTTGGCACTTGTCACTTGGGAGGTGTTCCTAAATGAAAGCCATGGTGAATCCCTAGTGAAGGGGAAGTGGCCCATTTCCCACACATCTAGCTGTCCGACAGACTTAGAAACAACTCCCAAAGGAGGAGCCGGGAAGGAACAGATCCTTTGATGCATAGAAGCTGAAACTGGCAATGTGGGAGCCAGAGGTGTGTAGTGCTCAGGGACTTGGGTGCTGGGACCTTCAGCAAACTACCTAACCTCTCCGTTCTTCAGTTTCTCCACCTGTAAAATGAAGATCATAATAGTGTCCACTTTATGTTGGGAGGAGGATTACGTGAGACATTGCGTGTAAAGCACAGTGCGAACACATGGGATACAGCGCTCATTCAATGTCACAATTCACCTCTGTCTAATCATCATTCTCACTGCCCAGATGGCTACTGGTGAGACAGTGGAAGCCAATCTTGGACCTTTATCCCCTGAGCTGACTGACAGCTCTGAAATCTCCATGTGGATGATGTCCATGACTCCTGTGGTGTTGTCCCTCATGGCGCTGTAGGGGCAGGCACCCCTCCTAAGGCTGGGTAGTTGGCAGGCAAAGGCCGCAGTGTTTCAAAGTATGGGAAAATATTGAGAACACCCATGTCTCCAGGGCTTCCAGAACAATGGCTAATCAGGCCCATGGTGGCAGCTCATCATCCCCTTCCAAGTCAATCATCTTACGCATTTCCAAGGCCAGCTCTTAGCCCAGTTCCTGTCCCACAGAGGGAGCTTTTTTGGGGGCATCCTTGTTTAGCAATCTGTACCCTAACTTAGCATTTAAAATTATTTTTGCAGTTCTTGGAATTTGCCGGGGTGGAAGGGACCCATCAAAAATAATGCCCTTAGGGCTTCCCTGGTGGCGCAGTGGTTGAGAGTCCGCCTGCCGATGCAGGGAACACGGGTTCGTGCCCCGGTCTGGGAAGATCCCACATGCCGCGGAGCAGCTGGGCCCGTGAGCCATGGCCGCTGAGACTGTGCATCTGGAGCCTGTGCTCCGCAACGGGAGAGGCCACAACAGTGAGAGGCCCGCATACCACAAAAAACAAAAAAATTAAAAAAAATAATAATGCTCTTAATCTGGCAATACTTATCCATCAAAGTTACAAATGCACATGCCCTTGACAGCAATCCCAGTTCCAGGACTTTATCCTACAGATGTACTCACCCATATGCACAGAGGATAGTTACAGCAAGAGATTAGAAACAATCTAAATACCCACCAGTAGGAGATGGGTATAATGGCGTATACACATAATGGAATGTCAACCATCCAACATTTATATGAATAATTGAAAATATCTACTGAACGTGTATTATATGCCAGCTATTGTTCTAAGTGCCTAGGATATATTAGTGAGCAAAACAAAGATTTCCTGTCCCCGTGGAGCTTACATTCTGGTTGATGTGCCACATGCTATTAAAAGACCGCAGCAGGTCCATAAGTAAGGATGCTGGCCCAGCTTCCATCTCTGAGCTATACTGTTAAATGAAAAAAGCCAGGTACAGAGTGTATATGTGCCACCATGTGTGTACAATGTAACTTTGTGTTTGCATAGAATTTTTCTAGAAGGATTCAGGAGAAACAGAAACAGTGATGGCCCCTGGGAAGGAGCCCTGAGGGACTAGGGGTCAGCTTTGGGAGGGAAGAGTTACTTTTCACTGTTTATAAAGTTTGAATGTTTATCCCGTGCTTGCCTTACCAAAAAACGCAAAATAAAATACTAAAACAAAAGGCCTTTTACTCTGCCAAGTGCCTGCCTTCAGACTATTTAATCGTCTAGACCAGAGTTTCTCAACCTTGGCACTATTGACATTTAGGGCTGGATAATTCTTTGTTGTTGGGGAGAGCTGACTTGTCCACTGTAGGATGTTTAGCAGCATCCCTGGCCTCTACCCACCCGTTGCCAATAGCACTCTTCCCCTAGATGTGATAACCAAAAAAATGCCTCCAGACATTGCAAAATTCTGTGGAGGCAAAATCACCCCTGGTTGAGAACCACTGCTCTAGAAAACTGTGAAATGGGGGAGTAGGAATCACTGTCTCCATTAGACAGATAAGAAAGTTGAGGCCCAAAGAGGTTTTATAGTATTTAAAAAAATTATAGGGCTTCCCTGGTGGCGCAGTGGTTGAGAGTCCGCCTGCCGATGCAGGGGACACGGGTTCGTGCCCCGGTCCGGGAAGATCCCACATGCCGTGGAGCGGCTGGGCCCGTGAGCCATGGCCGCTGAGCCTGCGCGTCCGGAGCCTGTGCTCCGCAATGCGAGAGGCCACAACAGTGAGAGGCCCGCGTACCAAAAAAAAAAAAAATTATATACCTCATTTTTTCATTGTTATCTATTCATTTATGATTTTAAATATACTGTGCTCTACTGTATTTGTTTCTTTTTAAGCAATCTATTAATACATAAGTGGATATATAGAAGTAGAATGAATTTAGTTTCTAATTTAGTTTGATCAGTTTCTGGAGTGTTTTAGCTAAGTTAAATCTTACTGGAGATGTTGAGCTACGTAGCATAACAATCATTTAAAAATTAAACAAAATAATTCTAACAAGATTTGGCAGGGGGAAACTCTAATTGGATACCTGACATTCTGGATAACTACATGTTGAAATATCAAATCTCTTGCTTTGTTCAAAATGTACACTTTACCCCCCAAATTTGGAGTTGGCTGGCCTTATTTTTCCGGTTGGATTGTTATTTGTGTCATGAGGGCAGGACTAAACCTCGCATTCTTCTGTATCCTGTCGTGTCCAGCATGGCTCCCAAGGAGGCTTAAAATGAAGGCAGCCCAGCAGGGTGTGAACAGAGTAAAGGCCAGGACCTGGGACACAAATGGAAACAGGTGAGGACTGTTGTCAGCTGATGCGTTTGAAAACACAAACTTCTAGGCTGCCTTGCAGAAAAATCCTCTAATCTGTGTTTGGCCCTGGCGGCTCACCAAAGGATCGAGGACAGCAGGTTGTGGTGCTGGCCGGGGAGGACTGTGTGTCCCCTCCCCAGATCCTCTCCATCTCTGGGGCTTACTGTGCTGGGGGCTGGGATCACAAAACAAAGAAGACATGGCCTGAGAGTCTCACAGTGTGGTGGGGTGGACAGACACATAAACAGACAACAGCAGTGCAGTGTGATTTGTGCCATGATGGGGGTGGCAAAGGGTGCTCTGGGGACCCTGAGAAGGGAGTGGGGGAAGACTTGCTGGGAGAGGTGACATAAAAGCTGAGCCTGAAAGGACAGGTCTCAGGTGCACCAAGTGTGTGCCCATCTCTTCCCTTTTACCTTCACATGCCTGGTAAATGTCACCTCTTCAGGAAGGCCCTCCTTGACTGACCCCTTGGAAAGTAGACCCTCTAGCCTCCCAGTTTTATTTTCTTCATAGCCCCTCTCAGCAGCTGGTCTTGTTTATACCTCTGTCTACTAGCTTGTGGCCTGTGGCTCTCCTCCAGAGTGAGAGTTCCAGAGACCGTGACCCTCTCATTCACTGCTGTGGCCCCCATGAATACCCAACACCTGTGGGGTGAAGAGGAGGTTTGCCAGGCAGACAAGGGTAGAGTTGAGGAGTGGGGAGGGGGAGGGCACCTCTAGAATGCATCGGGCAGGTCAAGGTGACAAGGACTGAAAAGGGTCCTATGGCTCTGGCACCAGGGTGGAAGATGGTGGAGGGGGTGAGTCTGAGGTGCAGATGGGAGGAGGAGAAATCTAGATAACGTCCTGGAGAAGTTACACTGAGAAAGGGAGCAGAGATGTGCGGTGGGAACTAGAGGGACCACTTGTCCATGGACGGGTATAATCACTATCTTTAATAGGAGGGAGACCAGAATGTTTTTAGACTAAGGGTCAGGAACCAATGGAGACCAAGGAAAGAGGGGAACACCTAGAGCAAGGTCCTAGGTGAGGAGGACAAGGAGAGAGAAGGGGAGCACAGAGGCCTGGTGGAAGCCTTTGTCTCTGACTGTTGGAAGGTGCCTGCTCCATTGCATTCAGAGGGAGGGGAAATGCATAGGTGCCAGTTACAGATGCTTGGTGCACAGGATGGGGGTGTGGGGGACAGGATGTGGTGGTCTGAACTGTCCCTGTCACTGGCAGCAAGGCCAACTGCTGTTAGGAGCAGGGGAGAAATGGAAAGTGGTTGGGTAGGGCCCGGGGGTCGAGCAGTGAGTATAGCTAGGGGGGGAAGTAGGTAAGGCCAGGAGGGGCAGGTAGGTGGGGGGAAGAGGCAGGTGACAAGAGTCGAGTAAGGAAAATACGTAGTGTGATTGTGAACATTCAGGGAGGGTGGGAAAGACATCAGGGTGTGGTGTGAGAGTGGGGCATCTGATCTTCAGATTTCAGAGTGGGCAGTTGGGGATGACGTAGCCTAGGCTGTGGCAGTGAGGGCTGGTGGCTAAAGTGCAGGGAAGGGTCATTAGAGATGAGGAGGTCAAGGAACTCTGTAGCCACATGCTACATGGGTCCCCCAGGAGGGCAGCAGGGCTTGGGGTGAAGGAGCCAGAAGGGAGCTTCCAGGAATGAGGGAAAGTGCATGTGAGATTGAACAGGGAGGAGGTATGTGGGCAGCAGAAGGCAGGGGGATAGCTACACAAAGGCTGGCCAGGGGAAGAAAGCAGACCACCACTGTCCTGAGGAACAAGAGGTCGACCAGGTTTAGTGAAGCAGGAGGTGGAGGGTGGGAGTGCTCCTTGACAGGGGCGGGGGCTCCTGGGAGCATCGGGGGAGGGAGCAGGAAGCCAGAATCAGGGCTGCGGCCACGGAAGGACAGATGGCCTGTGTTTGCAACGGAGGATGTGAGGCTGGGGTTGGCTGGCCTCCAAGCTCCCAGGGGGCCCCTGCTGAGAGTCTGTGGGCTCCAGCCCTTGGGCCGAATGCTTTGCTTCCCTCCAGGCAAACACACTTGGAAAGGAGTCTGGACATGAGGAATTGAGGGACTCCGCCCCGCGTGGGAAACAGCTGCCCACTTGGGAAGAGTCTGGGCCTCTCTCCCCACCTGGCTTTGGAGACCCTGGACCCTCGGGAGGCCTCCGTGTCCCTTTTCCTTAGAAGGGCAGGCCTGCCTAGCCCAGGGAGCACACCGAAGGGCGCCTCCTCAAGCACAGTTTAGGGACAAGGAAGAAATTCCAGAAATTCCAGATTCTTTGGGGGGCCTTGGGGGGCTCAGGTCGGGAGGGGCCTACTCGGCTCCACCGCCAGAGGGCGCCCTCGGCCCGGTGGGCGGCCAAGCGGCCGTCTGGGGGCGCTACTAGCTCCCTGCCCCAGCTCCGCCCTAGAGCGGTGGGCCGCCGGCACCGGCCCCGAGTAGCCCGCGAGGGCGGGGCCAGGGCGGGGCGAGGCCGAGCCGGGGCTGGGGGGCGGGCCGGGGGCGGAGGAAGGAGCCCGAGGGGCGGGGCGGGGGCCGGCGACTTCTCTCCCTCCCTCCCTTTCTTTCTTTCTCTCTTTCTCACTCTCCGGTCTTTTCTTTGCCTCCGCTGCCGGCCGAGGGGGCGGGCTCTGCAGCCTTTGTTGCCAGCGGACCGAGCGTAGCCGCCCGCCGGGCCGGAGTCCGGGCCCGGGACGCCGGGAGCTGCACGCGGATCGGGCATGTCCTGAGCCGGACCCGGGACCGGGCAGCGAGCGGACGAGACGAGAGTGTGCGCGCGGGATCGCCCGGCGGCCGCCCGGCACCGGCCATGCCCGGCGGCCCGAATCCCCGCAGCCCCGCGCCGCTGCTGCGCCCACTCCTCCTGTTCCTCTGCGCTCTGGCGCCCGGCGCCCACGGATTTGCACCAGGTGGGTGGCCGCCCCGCCCCGGCCGGCCGGCCCTGCCACCCCTCCCCGCTTCCCCAGCCTCGGTTTAGCCCCTTCTCATCTCTGCTAGACCCTGTGCCCGCCAGGCTCTGCCTGGAGCTGTCGCGCCCCCTGGTGTTAGGGACAGGGGTGGGGTTGGGGCCGCGAAACCGCGCCTCCAGGGAGCCTTCCCTAGACCCCGACTCCGCTACCCACCTTGCCTGTAGCCGGAAAGAGCCTCTTAGACGCTCTTCGGGCTCCAGCTTCCCCACCTCGGGTACCGCAGAGCGCGTCTGTCTCTCCTGGGGATCTCTCGTCGAAGGAACTGGACGGAGCGTGGCTTACACGCGATGGATTCAGCTTCTCGCCCTCCTCAGTGCGCCTCGTCTGAAAAGCAGGCTGGCCAGGGCGCTGCGGACGAGGGCTCGGGGTCGCAGGTCTACGCGGTCCCCCGCCGCGCTCCCGCCCCGGCCCCTACCCACCGCCTCTAGGTGCCTGCCGGCCCTCGGCGGCTCCCCGGGCCGGGTCTCGCGCGGTCCTTGCGCTTCCTGCCTCCCCCTCCCCCAAGTGTGAAGGCGCCTGGAGTGGAGCGGGGAGAAGGAGCTTCTTTCCCCAGCCCTGGGCTTGGCTCTCCCCGCCCCGGCCGGCTGGCCTCCGACGAGCCTCTGGCCCGTGTCCAGAATCTTGCTCCGCCGCCGTCCGCCGCCGACCGCCGGGCCGCGGAGCTCCTGGAGCGTCCGGAGTAGCCGGCCTCGGAATTTAGGAACAGAGGGTGTAGAGGACCCCTGGCCTGCCCCTCAGGGAGCTCCTGGTCTGATGGGGGCGGGTCGAGTAGTGGGGAGAGACGTTCTGGCGAGGCAGACGGGAAGGCTTTGTAGGAGAGGAGGAGCCTGAGCTTGGAGGGACTGGAAGGATGGATGAACTTTGGATGGGCTGGAAGGGTGCGTGTGGGGGGTGGGGGCGCATCCCGGCCGGGCTTGGTGGAGGAGGGTGGCTAGATTAGGCCTGCGTGCTGGGCCTGGGGGAGACCTGCCTTCCCAGCAGAGGGATTGTGGTTGTGAGGCCAGAAAAGCATATGGGCCGGAACGTAGGGGACATTTAAACCAGATCTTAGAGGTTGGGGGAGCCGTTGAGGGGAGCAGCTGATAAAGGCAGTGTTTTAGGGAGGAGGCTCCCTATCTAGCAGCAATGTGTAGGGCATAGAGCAAACATCTAATGAGAAATACCATGTGCCAGCCTCCCTAGTTCTTATTTCTCATCAGCTCCACAACAGCCTTGTAAGGTGTGTGATGGAAAGTCCTTCTATAAATGAGGGAAGAGGTTCAGAGAGGAGAGGGACCCGCTGGTTTGGACTCCTGGGCTACTTGGGTGAAGCCTGTGTTTTCCTTCTGTCCAGAGCTGGGGACCCATGAGGAAGAACCAGGTGATGGGGATGAGGGAGCAGGAAAGTGGTTACCCCAAGGAACTGCCCCTGAGCCTGAACTTGGGTCCAGGCCCCCTGGCAGCTGTGGGAGAAACGTGGGGGAGGGAGTCCCCTGAGGTCAGGGTCCCCTTTACTTCTACTGCAGACCAGACACATGTATGAGCTTGCCCATTTTGTTAAATGGGGATGATGGTATCTACCTCCAAGGGTTTTTGTGAGAATTAAGTGAGATGCTAAATGTAATTGTTTTGCACAGAGCAGAGAGCCTACCACGTGGTGGCCATGATTTTTATTAATCTGCCAGGCAGACCCAGTAAGATCAGGGAGTCCTTGGTGTGTCCTATAACTTGAACCTGCCATTTGGGGTGGAGCTGAGGCAGGCACCCCTCCTATCTAATCTGGGTCCCCCTTCAAGGGGAGTGTCTGTCTCTAGTACTCCCATTGATACGTAGCATGGGGCTCTCCCCAGTCTGCTCCAGCTCAGGATCCCTGATCCTGAGGCTGCTGAGCTCTGTCATTTTCTTTGGACTTGCCTGGGGGATGTAGACCGGGGCCCCTGCCCACTGAATGCTACCTTCTTTCAGGCCAGAGAACTTATCTTGGGCTCACTTTTAGGAAAATGTGACAAACTAAGGTCTTGTTGGGATTGCTGGGACTGGAGCAGGGGCCATCAAAACACTGTATCACACATGTGAGCTCTATGTGTGTGTGCACACATGTGCTTGCAGGCAAGTGAGGACAGACTCAAGGAGGAGGGTGTGTGTGTCACACACACACACACACACACACACTGGTTATTTTTTCTCTTTGGCATGAACTGTGGGTCGTTTGAAGGGCTGGATTGTAACTCAGGTACTCGATAAGGAGGTGAGGATAAACACCATGTTGGCATTTCTTTGGAAAAAGCTCCAAAGTGACAGTTCTGTCACCTAGGGGTGATATTCAAAGTATTCAACACCCATTGTGGCAGGAACTCAGTCCAATCACACCCTGGTGGGACAGTCTCAGACATAAACCACTAGTAGTCCCTGCTCCCATCCTGCTGTAGCTTTAGCTCTGCTAGCTCAGCTCTGATGCACCCACAAACCAGAGACTGGAACCTGAAATTACCCTTTGCTGGCACTGGGTGGTGGTAGGTTCAGCCACCACTGTCTCTTCCAGGGGTCAGCTATCGGAGACGTTGAAAGAGTCTTTGTTTGTTTGTTTGTTTGTTTTGTGTTTTTTGTTTTTTTTGCGGCACGCGGGCCTCTCACTGTTGTAGCCTCTCCCGTTGTGGAGCACAGGCTCCAGACGCGCAGGCTCAGCAGCCATGGCTCACGGGCCCAGCCGCTCCGCCGCATGTGGGATCCTCCCAGACCGGGGCACGAACCCGTGTCCCCCGCATCGGCAGGCGGACTCTCAACCACTGCGCCACCAAGGAAGCCCCAGAGTTGTTTATTTTTTAACTCACTCTGTCCTCATTTAAAAATATTTTAATGGCAAAACAATACAAATTGACTATTGAAAATGAATGCAGAACAAAACAAGAAGATGAAATTTATTGCAGTAAAAGTGGTAACATCCTGTAAGTATTTTTAAATTTTTGATTAAAAAATATTTTATTACACCATTAGGCAAAGAGATAAAACAGGTTTTTAAAGAAATAGCTAAGGGCTTCCCTGGTGGCGCAGTGGTTGAGAGTCCGCCTGCCGATGCAGGGGACACGGGTTCGTGCCCCGGTCCGGGAAGATCCCACATGCCGCAGAGCGGCTAGGCCCGTGAGCCATGGCCGCTGAGCCTGTGCGTCCGGAGGCTGCGCTCCGCAAGGGGAGAGGCCACAACAGTGAGAGGCCCGCATAACGCAAAAAATAAAAAAAATAATAAAATAAAATAAAAAAAAAGAAATAGCTAAGTATACTTTAGAACTTCTCAATCATAACTTAGTTCACATTTGCTATATGTTATCTACTGTACTAAGCACTTACGTATTAACTCATTGAATTCTTACACAACCTAAGGTACGATTATTATCATACCCATTTTACAGATGGAAGGACGGAGACTGTGTGGCTGAGTAATTTACCCATGGCCTCACAGCTGTAGGTGGCAGAGCTGCAAATTCAAACCCAGGCACTCTGTCTCTAGAGCACATTAATTCTAACGCCTTTCACCTGCAGCATATTTCTACTTAGTCCCATTACATTTTTGAACTTAAGAGGATGCTTCTTTATAACCCACTTGAATTTCTGTCTTGCAATAATTTCCCAAGGTCTAGAGCAGGGATTGTCAACAGGACCGCATAACCCCGAGGTCATGGCTCCCTCCCCAGGGACACTGTTGAGCTCTTGGAGCCATTTCTCTCCAGTGGTTCCAATTCCCTAGCCACATACATCCTACCCTCTCCCACCCACACACGTTTGAGGACACTGCTGTTGCCTAGAAGTATGCCATGTAGAATTCGTTTTTCTGGTATACTGAGCACTTCATGGCTGGTTAGCGTCAGCACCCCCAGACCTTGAGCTTGTCTTTAGCAGCCTTGGCTGTGATGGTTCATGCCCTGGGAACTGCTCTTAATACTCATTTAAAACAAAGCCTTGGGGTGTGGCTGTTGTCTTATTCTCCGTCTATTTGCCCTGTGACCCTCATTAAATTTTCTGACCTGGATTCTCTGAGCAGATGAGGAAACTGAGGCTTAGCAAGATTAAGTGACTGTCTAGGCCACACAACTATTAAGCGGCCAAGTTGGCACCTGAACCTGGGTCTTCCTATGTTTAAAGCCCATACTTTTGACAGTGCATTATTTTGTCACTCCATTGTCTCTCATTTCACAAAACACACACCTGGGCCAAGCTTCTTACTGCTTGTTCCTCTCACCCCTGGCTTTTTCCTACTTCTCTGGGGGTCTACCACATGGTGTCCACAACCAAGATGCCCTCCTTATCTTCACGCTTAAATACGTACCTGTATGTCAAGGGACATTTCACATGTGCCCCTTTAATGAAGATTTTCTTCATCCCCGTCCATCTGTGGGGTATCCCCTCCCCTCTCTTGGACCTCCTCGGCACTGTGCCAGGGGTAAGCATCACGAGTGCCCTGCACCCATTTCTCCATTCTGAGGGATGGACCAGGCAGGTAACATAACAAGGCTGGTGGGAAGACATTTTTCTCGAAACATGGGGCTTCTTGGCCCATCTCTTGTTTTCCCATTTTTGTTAGAGATTCAGTTCTTTACTGAATGAAAGACAATACAGGTATGAAGCTGAGGGCAACCTATATGTAGCTACAGTGTTGAGAACACCATAGGGAGTGGTAGAGACTGAGGCAGATGGGGGAGCACAGGCCCTCTCTAAAGGGCCACTTTTGACAAGTGTGAATTTAGGCCTGACATGGATGGATGATGAGACTTTAAGCTGAAAATGGAGATTTTTATACAAAATTATGTGATTTTTTTAAACACTAGCAACTGATTAAATACTTTCCAACATTTTTGCTAGCCCAACAAACCACGCCACCCCCGCAAATCAATACACTGACAAACAAAAAACAAGTCTGCCGGCTGTGGTTGTGGAGTTGCCATCCCAAATGCCTTTATTAGGATGTCAGAGCAAGAAGTCTCCTTCAATTATCCAGCCCAGTGGCTTTCAAATGCCAGCCCTGAAATGGTTACAACAGAATCCCCAGAAGGTTTAAAAAAATACAGATTCTGGGGCCTCAGAGCCCTGGATCTATGGAATCAGAATCTCTGGGCTGGGTCCTGGACAGCTGCAGTTTTTCAGAGCTCTCCAGGTAGTGCTGATGTTCATTCAGCCAGGTTCACTTCCAGTGAGGAATTTCCTAGCTTCCCTGATGATCACAGTCCCCTGAGGCTCTTGGTAAAAACAGAGCTTCCATTGGACTTGAGGACACAGGGAGGGGGAAGGGGAAGCTGGGACGAAGTGAGAGAGTGGCATGGACTTATATACACTACCAAATGTAAAATAGATAGCTAGTGGGAAGCAGCCGCATGGCACAGGGAGATCAGCTCCGTGCTTTGTGACCACCTAGAGGGGTGGGATAGGGAGGGTGGGAGGGAGACGCAAGAGGGAGGAGATATGGGGATATATGTATACGTATAGCTGATTCACTTTATTATACATCAGAAACTAACACAACCATGTAAAGCAATTATACTCCAATAAATATGTTAAAATAAATTTTAAAAATACCCCACAGCTTCCCAGTCCTGTTTCCTGGAGATGCTGATTCAGGGGGTCTGGGCAGGGCCTGGGAATTTGTTTTTAACAAATTCTCATCTGAGATGTCTGGAAAATCCTTGCACTGGTGCCCTCCTGAAACTCAGAGACAGGGAAAATTTGTCCAGAGCCACACGGCAAGTCACCCCAGCCCACACTGCCTCGCTCGGAGCATGCTCTTAGAGGACCATGCCCTGATGGCTGGCCTGCTGGGGCAGTTATGGGCAGGGGGGCACACCACTGGCGTGTGCAGGGCACTTTACACGTGGTTTGACAGGAGGGCAGTTTGGGTTTCTGCGGCCTGGCCTGGATGCAGCTTCAGGCTGGGCTTGGCTTCCCTTCCAGCCCCAGCAGTGGCCACACAGAGAGCCCTGTGGGACAGCTGCAGGGCACTCAGGCATCCTTGTGGCCTCGAGAGGTTATTGTCACGAGCAGCCAGGATCCCAGGAGCTGAGCATAAAGCCAGTTGATCTGGGCAGGACCTGAAGCTGGGAGACACCTCACATGGGCCAGTTTCCTACCTGTACCTCAGAGCCTGGGAACTGCAGAGAAGGAAAAGGGGGAACAAGAGCATGAGCCCTGGGGTTCCTGCCCACCCCCAGCAGTGGTGCTCTTATGTGTGTATGTGTCCACATGAGATTTCTTTTGAAGACTAGGTCTGGTGGCCAAAATAGTTTGAAAAACTTGATCTGGTCCAACTCCTTATGTTGGCGAAGGGGAAACTGAGGCCCAGCAAGGGACGGACTGCTGAATGTAGAACCATGTTACTGAGAGATTGAAGCCATTTGGGAGATTTTATTACTCTCACTGTGTGGCTTTAAGCAAGTCTCTGCACTTCTCTGAATGTCTCTTTGCTTTCTCCAGAAGCAATCTGGGGACTCTACGGCAGGTGTTCTAACCTGGATCTGCAGCCATAGAGACCTGGGTAGAATTCAGAGGATTCATGACCTTGGATGGGAATATATTACATCTTTAATTTTTGTAACCTTGAAGTGAAATGTAGCATTTCCTTCAATTATAAATATTAGCAACAAATCACAATAGTGTTGGCAGTATCTGTGATTTTACTACCAATAGGAAAAGCAAAATATTTTATCTCAATACAGTTGCAGGTATCTTGAAATAAGGTTGACATTTATCACTACTTCTAAATCACCATAGTTGTTAAATTTGCCATTAGATCTTGTTTAGTGCATTAGTAAAGTAGCACATAATTTCACATCTACTTTTTAAATTATTTTGACAACTGTATTTCAATATGATCAATTTCCTTGGTATTCCTTGGTATATTTAATCTTATACATTTAAAAACATTTTTCTGAGAAGGAGTCCATGGCAAAAAAAGGTCAAGAATGAAGCTTACTGGGAAATCCAAGCAGACAGAATGACTAGGAGAGGATTCTGCAAATGGCAAGGGCCTGAGCAGAAGTCTGCAGAAGTTTTGCAGCCCTGGAACATTTTCATTCAAACTCTTAAATGTGAAAGAAATAAACTAGAGCTGCTCCGCTGAAGTGGTAGTGATGAGGGGCTAGGGAGCCCTATCTGGGTGGTCCTTCTCTGACTCCCCATCTCAGGAGACCTGGAGATGTGTGCAGAACCCTCAGGCACTTAAAAAAAAATCCATTAGGCTAATAGTCATACTAATAATACTTGCCATCATGTTCAGTCAGTGGGCCAGGCACTGCTATATGTGGAGCAGTTCAGTTCATTTAATCCACAGCTCCCAAAGTGTAAGCAATTATCCCCATTCTACAGATTTTACACAAACGTTTACTGAGAAACTACTAGTTTCCAGATACTCTGGCACTTAAACTCTTCAGCAAAGACTATGAAGATTCTTGCCCTCCTAGAGTTCACACTGGGAGGAGATGGAGAAAGAAAAATAGGAAAAAGAATGAAGATGTTAAGTGATACAGTATGTCAGAAGTGCTCTGGGGAAAAATAAAGCAGAGAAGGGGGAATAGGGAGAGCCAGGGAGTTGCAATTTTAAAATAAAGCGAGGAGAGCTTTGAGGAAGGACTTGAAAAGAAGTGAGGGGTTTAGTCAGGTGGAACACTGAGGGAAGCGTGTTCCCGGTGGAGGGAATAGCAAAGCGAAATCCTGAGGCAGGAGCATGTCTGACTTTGAGGAAGAGCAAGGAGGCCAGTGGCCGAGTGGAGGGAACTCGGGAAGTGTAGCAGAGATGAGATTGGAGCGGTAACCTTGCCTAAAGCCTCACAGGCCATCGCCATAACTCTATCTCCTGCTGTGTGCGAGCTGGAAGCCACGGCAGGGTTTGGAGCGGAGGAGGGCCATGCGATCTGACTGATTTGGAACGAATCCCTGTGACTGCTACGCTGAAAGAAGACTAGGGGAGAGAGATGCCACACGGGCAATCGCGGAAGCAGGGAAACCTGTTAAGAGGTTATCCCGATAACCTAGATGGAGCCATCGAGGCAAGGAGAGGTGAAATAGCACAGGTGGTGGGTGTATGAGTCCCGACACTGAGACTTCAGCTGCCCTCTCGGCCGCTCCCCACTCCAGTCCGGCTCTTCTCTCTGCAGAGCACGCCGCCGAGGGCCGGGCAGCGTTGGACATCGTGCACCCGGTGCGCGTGGACGCGGGGGGCTCCTTCCTGTCCTACGAGCTGTGGCCGCGCACGCTGCGTAAGAGGGACGTGTCCACGCGCCCCGCCGCACCCGCCTTCTACGAGCTGCAGTACCGCGGCCGCGAGCTGCGCTTCAACCTGACAGCCAATTCGCACCTGCTGGCACCCGGCTTCGTGAGCGAGACTCGGCGGCGCGGCGGCCTGGGCCGGGCGCACATCCGGGCCCGCGCCCCCGCCTGCCACCTGCTCGGCGAGGTGCAGGACCCTGAGCTCGAGGGCGGCCTGGCAGCCATCAGCGCCTGCGACGGCCTGGTGAGTGTGCACAGGGTGCGCTGGCGGGACGCAGGGCTGCCCCCGGCCTGGCCACGGACCTGCCTGCTAACTTCAGCCTGTTGGCTTTTCCTCTCCCAGCCTCAGTATTCACACCTGTAAAATGGGGTGGACAACGCAGGCCTCATTGTTCTCTAGCGATTCTCAAACTTTAATGCGAGCCAGAGTCACCCAGGCCTTGTTGAAAACCCAGTGTACCATGGTGGGGGGGTGGGGGGCGCGGGTAGCAAAGTCTGAATTTCTGGCAATTTCTCAGATAGTGTTGAAGCTGCAGGTCCAGACACCCCACTTTGAGAACCACTGTTTGTGGTGTGTGTAGACTAACTTAGAAAGCAGCTGAATCCCTCTTCTTTGGGGGATCAGTTATGAGTTTGTTTCCCTCCGTGCCCCCCCTCCTTTAGGCTGCTCTTCTCCAGGACAGGCTTCCTCACCTTTACCTCGCCTCAGGGGGTGATGAGGCAGCCTCGCTGGAGAGCAGGCCTCAACCTCCAGGTTTTTCTGGGTTGAGGTAATGCTGGCTACTGCCTGCAGCCCTAATTGCCTCCCTCTGCTTGAGTGCCCAGTTAGAGCAGCTCCACTCCAAGCAGGATAGGGCCCCTTTCTGCTCCCAGCTCCCAAGCGTGGAGTGTGGGAGGAGTTGGGGGGTTGCACATTCTCAGCCATCCACTGTTGGTGGGGGGAGCCTCAGCTCAGATTGCTCAGGAAAAGCCATGGGCTTTGGCAGGGCAGGGCCTAATACAGCCCACCTCACAGGCTCTAGGGTATCTGGGCCTTTGAAAGTCTCTCATTTACGCAGCCTGTGCTCCTCCCTTTCCGTATAGTTAATTAATCTTGTTGAGCCTGAGCGACAGGTGCATCATTCCCATTTTACAAATGAGGAGCAGGCTCAGAGAAGAACTTGCCCAAGGTCACCCAGTTATCCAGTGGTGGAGTCTGCATTCAACCCAGGCCTCCAGCC
The DNA here is from genome assembly GCF_964165515.1 of Mesoplodon bidens. Taxonomy (NCBI): domain Eukaryota; kingdom Metazoa; phylum Chordata; class Mammalia; order Artiodactyla; family Ziphiidae; genus Mesoplodon; species Mesoplodon bidens. The sequence continues at coordinate 67,039,142 of NC_138178.1, read as the reverse complement.
CCTAGAGCTGATAATGCACTGTTTCAGACAACAATTTGACACCTATGTGTTGTGAAATGATCACAATAAGTCTAGTTACAAATTTATGTACATATAGTTTTTTTTCTTGTGATGAGAACTTTTAAGATCTTTCTTAGCAACTTCCAAATACACAATACAGCATTATTAACTATAGTCACCATGCTGTACATTACATCCCCAGGCCTTTTTTTTTTTCTTCTTGATGTTAAGCTTTTAATTGTAATTCCTGCTTTTCTTTGGGGATGCAGGAGATGCAGACCCACTTCTTGCTTCTTATGGGCTCAGGGGTAGGGAGGGTGTATGGAGCAGCTTGCTAGGCTGGTGGCTTCTGAGCTTAGCCTAGAAGCCTTTGGCTGGGTGAAGCTGTAAGGAAGGACATTCCAGGCAGAGGGTACAAAGCGAACAAAGGCCCAGAGGGAGGAAAGCACAGTGTGTCGGGGTCAGTTGGGATGGTGGGCTCCGCTGGGCAGGACAGGCCTCTGGGATGGGTGGGAAGAGCAGCTGAGTGCCAGTCTTCCCCAAGTGACCCTGGTGCTTCTTTCCCAGAAAGGTGTGTTCCAGCTCTCCAACGAGGACTACTTCATTGAGCCCCTGGAGGGTGTCCCAGCCCGCCCTGGCCGTGCCCAGCCGCACGTGGTATACAAGCGCCAAGCCCCTGAGAGGTGGGCAGAGCCGGGGGACCCCAGGGCTCCAGGCACCTGTGGGGTGAAAGGTATGCTTCTCTGCTACCAGCTCTGGGGTAGGGGATGGGTCTGGGGGCATGGAGGGGCCTTCTAGAAACCTCTGTCAACACCTCCATGCCCAGCTCCTGTTAGACCAAAGGGACACAGACCGACAGGCACATCATCAAAGCCTGTGCCCTCCAAATGTGCCACGGGCCTGAGGCCTCTGCCTGTCAGGCCTGCCCCCACTCATGCCCTGGACTGGCTTCTGTCAGCTCATCCATCTCCCCACCTCAGGGCTCCGTCTCCATCTCTCCCTGCCCCTCCCCACTCACTGCCTGGGGCACCTCCAGCTGTGCCAACTATTCTTCGAGTGTCCAGGCGAGGCCGGGCCATACCCAACCCCAGCAGGACAGCTAGCCAGGAACCTCCCTCCCCTCCCCACTCTGGTCCCACCCCAGGATAACTAACTTCCATTTTGGAGACCTAAAGTGTGGCACCCAGCACCTCTTCTGCAGAGTGACCACAGTAAGTGCTGGCCAGTCTCTGTAAGGAGCTGCCTGCTAAGGGCTGCTGGGGTTTGGGGACTGCTCCAACTTCACAAGCTGCCCACAGCTCAGGGACTCTCTTTGCTGGAACAGATATCCAAAGAGGCATGCTTCTCGCCCTCAGTTTCCCCAGCTTCATAGATGTGCTTCCTCTTCTGATCTGGGGGCAGCCTGGGTCAGTGGGGCAGGTCCCCAGTGGGGTCAGCTGGTTGGGGTCTTGGTCAGCCTCCCCAGGCTGGGGGTTAGGCCGGGGGATCTGCATGTGTTGGGATGTACTTACCCCCCAGTGAGGGAGGGATCAGCGTGGGGAGGTAGGGGCTTAGGAGCTCGCCTCACGGACACAGTGCTTTATTGTGTTCACATCCACCATTTCATTAGCCCCCCGAAGTCACTCTGTGAGGCTGATCAACTTATCTATTTATAGTCAGGCATCCCCCAGGATCAGAGAAGGGAAGTGACCAGGTCAGGGTCACACAGCACAGGTCTGGGGCAAAGCCATGATGGGAGTCCAGGCCTTTTGCCTCTGATCCCAGCACTGTTCCCACTGACCCAGAGAGAGCTCACTGGGGAAAGGCCCTTGAGACGTGTGCCCTGGGCCAATCTACTGGCAGCTAACCCACAGCCCATCTGGGGCCCACAGAGTCCCCAGAGCTGGAGCCCCGGCGGGAGCGTTGGGAGCAGCGACAGCAGTGGCGGCGGCAGCGGCCGAGGCGTCTACACCAGCGCTCGGTCAGCAAAGAGAAGTGGGTGGAGACCCTTGTGGTAGCCGATGCTAAAATGGTGGAGTACCATGGGCAGCCAAATGTCGAGAGCTACGTGCTGACCATCATGAACATGGTGAGGCTGCTGCGGGCGGTGCGTGGGGGGTGGTGAGGGCTGCCAGGGGGTGGTGGTGTTGAGGTACAAAGGGTGGGTGTACCCCAGGCCCCAAGCAGGAGGTACAAGCTTCCAGCTCCTAAGTCCAGGAGGGGATGGGAGGCCCTGCAGGGAGTCACTAGGAGAGAGCCTGGGCAGAGGTGGGGCCTTTGGGGCTGCTGTGAGGACACCACTGAGTGTCGTTCCACCCCATTGGCTCAGCAGCCTCCACCCGCTGCCAGGCCCAGAGCTGGGGGAGGGGAGGCTGAGGGAGCTCGTAGACTGGTTGACCCATCCACACAACTCTGAACAAACCTCCCTCCTCTGTGCCAGGACCTGTGCTGGTCGCTGGGGACACGGAAATGACCGATCAGACCAGCCCCTGCCTGAGACATCAGCACGCAGCAGAGTTAGAAGGATCTGTACAGTTCTGTGTTCTACTAGCTGGTGACCTTGGGCAAGCCACATTACCTACCTTAGCCTCAGCTTGCTCACCTATGAACGGGATGACAATAGTACCTTACAGCATTGTCATACTGCTCTTGACGCCGCGGGACAGTTGAGATAACTAGGCCCCAGGAGGGTGAGTGACTTGCCCAGGTCACAAGCGAGGCAAGACAGAGCCAAACAGGAGCCCAGGTCTCCCAGGTCCCACCTGGGGCACTGTGGCAGGTTGGAGCTGGTGATTCCTGCTCCTATAGTGACAGCCAGTCCCTCCCTGCTGCTGCCCTGGGTGTGCAGGTGGGGGGCCTCAGGCAGCCAAGCTGCTTCCTTCGGCCCCTGGGAGAAAAGATCTCTGCCTGTGGCATTCTTAGCAGGCCACCCACTGAACAACACTGTTTTCCTCTTGGGCTGGGTGACTGAGAACAGGGCGGGGGGTGTGTGCTCTGCAGCTGATGTGGCCAGTGTCATGTGCTGTGACTTCCGCCCGTGCCAGCCTTACACCCCCTGCAACACTAAAGGAAGTGCACTCCGGATCATCGAAGGTCTGGCCACCCCTTTTATTACCATGAAGCCTGGGGTCAGAGAAAGAAAGGGGTGCCATCTGTGGCCACCATGCCCCCACTACTTCAGTCTGCATTGGCAAGCTCAGCTCTGGGCCGGTTCCTGCCCGACTTGGCCACCCATGTTGGCTCCCTCCTCCTTATGGAATAAAGGTCATAGCCTTCTGCCTGGCACTTGAGGGCTCTAAGACCCAGCCAAGCTTCTATTTAGCCTTGTCTGCCCAGGGAGAAAACCACTAAAGGCCAGGGTTCAGGAGGGACCATTGCTGGACAGCGGGGCCTGGCTTCTGGACTCGGGGTGGGCAAGGTCAGGTTCCCAGGCCATGAGATCCTCCACTCAGGGCCTCAGCCTGAAGGAGGCCCAGGAGCTTGGCTGGAGCCACCAATGGTTAGCTGGGTTTATTTGCCTCATTTTTTCTGAGTGTTCCATGTGGGCAGGTACTGAGCCCTCCAGGCTCCCCCGTGACATCCCCTGTCAAGGATCCGGCCCCAAAGCGGGGCCCCTTCTTGCCTCCCTGTCCAGGCTCACAGGACGCACACATTTACATTGTGAGCCCCACCCTGGAGGAGTGAGGGTCTGGCTCTCACAGTCACCTGCTCTGGACAGTATCAGGTTTTCCCAAGCTGTCGAGTCCAGCATTGGTGGGGACAGAGTCGGGGCACCTATGAGCCTAACAGTGCTGGATACCTGATAGGGAGACTCCAGCAGATGGCAGGGGCATGGGGTGGCATGCAGCCAGCCTCCGAGGAGGGCTGGACCGTGTGTTAGGGCTGGAGTCTTCTGAACACCTGCTGCTTGTCCAGTGCTCCACACTCACTGCCTCATCTAAGCCTCAGCCCCATTACATAGTTGAAGGAACAAAGGTTCAGCGAGGCCAAGGGGTTTGCTCAAGGTCACATGGCTAGTGAGTGGCAGAGCTGGGACCAGAGGTCAGATTTATCTGCTTCCAAAGTCCCACTCTGTCCTCTCTGCCCCTCAGCCTGCCCACAGCTGGGTCGCTGTGGTGGCCAGAGTATGCTGGAAGGATGGGGGAACAGGGTGGTGGGGATGGGGAGAACTTACCCTCTTTTCCCTCTGGAGCAGTTCTGTAACGCTGATGTGATGAGTGCCAGCTCTGTACCAAGGATGAGGTGATGGATGCATAAGAATAGGATCCCATGCTGGGGAAGCTGTACCTCATTGTAGCATTTCTCAAAGAATATTCCAGGGAGTACTTGTTCCAAGTGATGCTACTAAGTGTTCTGTGAAGAAAGATGGCACTGTTGAAAAAGTTTGGCAACACAGGGTTCAAAAAAAAGGAACACAGACTTTACTGCAGGACTTCTCAGAGACTCCAAAGCTATAGGCATTGAGAATCCCTCAGAGAGGAGGCAGGCAGCACTTTCCAAACTTAAGAAGTAAGAGCAGAAACTTTGATGCAGTCAGACCTGGGTTCTGATCCCCTATTCAGCCTCTCTTTGAGCCCCGTTACTCCATCTGTAAGGTGGGGATGGTCATGCCTGCCTGAGAAGTAAGAAGGTTAAGTGAGATAAGGCATGTGTCGCTCCCAGCATGAGGACTGTGTGTGCTAGGCTCGGTCAGTGTTACTGCTGCTGTTGTGGCTGCTTTAGCATCTGCCCTTTGGCCCCACAGCCACCTTCAGGACAGCTCACTCCTCTTTACCAGGGCCTCCTGCAGGTTCCATTCCGTCAGTGTCCTCTCTGTGCCAGACCCAGGTCTGAGCCCGGGAGCTCAGGTGGGTCTCTTCCAAGCATAGCAAGAGAGATCCCCCCACCCAATTTTGCGCCCTCAGTTCTATTCATGTCCTCTGAGGTCACAGGCCCTTTTTGAGTGGCTCATGTCATACCGTCAGCTCACTGGGAGCTTGTGGTCACCTGTAACCCCCAGATCTTACTCTCATGAATACTGCCCACCCTGGATTGCTCTCCAGGCCTGCACCAGAGCAGGACTCGTCTTCCCTGGGTATCGTTTTATGCAGACAACCACACTGACCTCAGGCCATAAACAGACACTCATTGGTTGATCTGGTCAACAAGTAATGACTCTGCCACCCTCCAGTCCCTCCCAGCGTCTGTTTCACCTCCATACTTCTTGGGGGACAGTGAGAGGTGTTATATCCGCTGGGGGTGGGGCTTTGTGGTGACAGGAAGCTATCCCAGCGCTAACTCAGGATATGGGGTGGGCTAGTTGTTGGGGCAGGTCTTAGCAGACCCTCAGGGGCTCCTTTGGAGCCATTTAGTTGGATGCTGCTGCTGAGTTCACCTGCATGTCGACTAGGAAAGACTTGTTCTTTTAATCTTTCTCCGGGTACTCTTTTCATTTTTCACTGTTTTTTTTTTAAATGAAATAACGCGTTGGAAAAACTTAGCAAGTGCTCAAGATTCATTCATTCAGCAACTGTTTCTTGAGTCCATCATGTGCCAGGTACTGGACAGATCACTGGGGCTATAAGAGGGAGTCCGCACAGACGTTGCCCTCATGCAGCTTATGGTCTGGAATGGGAGAGAGACGTTAATGAAGCCGTCACCCTGATGAATATGAAGGTGTGATGGAGGGGGTACTAGGAAGGACAAGTTCATAGTGGTTTGGGAGTGTCGGGTAGAAGAAAGGCTCCCCAAAAGACATGATGGAGGGGTGAGAGCTCAGAGAGGGTGAGAGATAACTTGGGAAGGTGTTCCAGGCTGAGGGCACAGCATCTGCAAAGGCCCTGTGGTAGGAAGGATCATGGGATTCTGAGAGAAAGCCAGAGTGGTTGGAGCCAGGAGTGAGGGGGTTTGAGGAGCGGAGTGAGGCCGTAGAGGTGGGCAGGGGCCAGACCACACAGGCCTGTATGCCAGGTCTAGGACTTTTTCCTTATGTGTGGGTAGTGAAGACCCACTCATTGCTTTAAGCAAGGGCATAGGGTGATTGGGTTTGCATTTCAGAGACAGATGACTGGGGTGCGAGGCTGCAGGTGGGCTAGAGGACAAAATTTAGGAGGCAGAACTGGCTGATGTGGTGGAAGAAGGCAGTGCAGAGGTGCTCCCATCTCCAGCATGTGCATGGAGGGCACAGAGACACGTTGCATCACTGTCTTCACCATTCCTGACCTTGGGCTCTGACGGTGTAATTCATCCCCATTATCAGGGGCTTTCTGCCCTCTTAACAGTGTGTGTTTTGTCCATTCCTATTTGAATATTATTTTTCTTGATGGAATTGCTAGAAGCCAACACACAACTGGTGTGTCCTGACATCTCTGCCTGCTGGGACCTTGACAACTGTCCCCAGCTGTGGGCTGGCCCCTTTCTTGTTCTGAGGGAGCTTTAAAAGAGCAGATAGCTTTAACCCCCATTTCCCAGCACCTTGGGGCTGAATGTGGAGCCGCCCTTTTAGCTACGGGGGCCTCTGAGAGGCACACACACCTGCCCTCTTGGCCCCATGGCTCTCAGCCCCAGGGAAGATGGGCCTCTGCCTGCCTCCACCCCTCTCCCAGGCCGTGTCCAGGTCATGCCTCATGGGAGGGCTCTCTCCTGGGATGCTGGTCCTGGCGTCCTCAGGGCAGGAGGGGGCTGCAGGGCTGTCCTAGCCAGGGCAGCTTAGGGCCCTGAGATGGGCCAACAAGCCAGCATTTGGAGGTGTTAGCTGGGGAATAGGATCCCAAACTGGTGCTCAGGAATGGCCGGGTGCTGGGATGCCCTCTCGTCCTCCCCAGGTTCTGCTGTTGCTGGTTGGGGAAGTGTGTGTACAGGTGTGAGCACGTTCATGTATGGGATGCACGCACTGGTGAGCTCCCCATTGTGTGAACTTGGGTGTGCATCCCTTGAGGTGGGCAGAGGCTGCCCATATCCTGTATCCAAGGTGACAGCCTGACCCTTATCTCTTGGGCAGGTGGCCGGCCTGTTTCATGACCCCAGCATCGGGAACCCCATCCACATCACCGTCGTGCGCTTGGTCCTGCTGGAAGATGAGGAGGTGAGAAGTCACGTGGCCCCACACTGCCCCCTGGGATGGGCATCGTCTGCCAGGGCCCTCCTGCCACTTACCTGAGCTGCCTCATGTGGAAGGGCACAGCGAGGGCCTCCTTGGCCCAAGCAGTGTCATCTGTCACCCCCAGTCCCTGGCTGACCCTCTCTTAGGTCCCATCTGGCATGTGCCTGTGGGCGGGGTTGTCAGACTGGAGGCTGGACTGGGGGCCTGCCTGCTTGTCTGCCCACTGCCACCTCTGGGCCTCTGTCTCCCGCCTTCATGTGAAGGAGAATTTGGCCTGACCCTTCAGAGCTCAGGGAGAGGCTTGAGTGGCCACGCTCTCTGCCCCCAGGAGGACCTAAAGATCACTCACCACGCAGACAACACCCTGAGGAGCTTCTGCAAGTGGCAGAAAAATATCAACATGAAAAGGGACGCCCACCCGCTGCACCACGACACCGCCATCCTGCTCACCAGGTACCGCCACTGTGAGGGGCTGGACCGTGGGTGCGGCCGGTAGAGCTTGCATGGGCGGGAGGTGCTACCTGACCCTCAGCGGGGGAGGGAGCCTCATTTTGAGGAGGGTTTGCTCACCTTTGACCCAAGACTGGATTCTAGCAGTACTGGGGGAGATCTTTTTATTTTGGAATAATTGTGGATTCCATGCAGTTGTCAGAAATAATACAGGGAAGTACCATTTATACTTCATCCAGTTCCCCACAGTGGTAACATTTGGCATAACTGTAGTTATATCCCAACCAGGAAACTGACGCTGATATGATCCACAGACTTATTCAGGTTTCATTAGTTTTACATGCACTTACTTCTTTGTGTGTGTGTGTGTGTGTGTGTGTCTATTAAGTCCTATGCAATTTTCTCACATGTGTAAGTTCCTGTATCCACTGCCACAGTCTAGATATAGAATGGTTCTATTAGAAGGATCTCTTGTGCAACTCTTTTATAACCAGAAAATCTTACTCACACGCCACCCCCCTTCAACATGACCCCAACCTCTGACAACTCTTTATCTGTTCAGAGGCAGTGTTTTTGAACTTGAAGTGGAGTTATTTCCCTTTGCTGAGCTCTGGCAGCTTCTGTCAGCATCCTCGCTGGGGTAGTAACCTAAATTGTCTGTGCATGGGTCTACTCCCCAGGCCCAGATAGGTGTCCTGGGTGAATGAAGGCACCTGCTTCCCAAATGGCTCCTGCGCGGGTCTCGGAGCGATGGCAGGGGCATCCTTTTCACTCCCAACCTCCCTCAGGGTCAGCTTGGGTGGGCCTGGCTCCGGGCCAAGTCAGCCTGAGGGCCCCTTCTCTCTGCCTGTGCAGGAAGGACCTGTGTGCCGCCATGAACCAGCCCTGCGAGACCCTGGGCCTGTCCCACGTGGCGGGCATGTGTCAGCCTCACCGCAGCTGCAGCATCAACGAGGACACGGGCCTGCCCCTGGCCTTCACTGTGGCCCACGAGCTCGGGCACAGGTACCCCGCCAACCCCACTGCCACACTAAGAACCCGACCTCACCTCCCAACCTGTGGGCACAAGCCAATGGCCCACAGAATCCCAGGGAAGGGAGCCCTGCCTTGAGGAATGAGCCCATCCTGGCCACATGCTATCCCTGGCACTGTCCCCACCCCATAGACAGGCCGCTTCCCTGTTAGGAGAGGGGTGAGTCTTATTTGAAGTGGGGTTGAGATGGGCCAGAAAGTCACCATAGGTCTTTGTCACTCCCTGTTGCCCTCAGTGCTTTGCATTTCTTAATCTTAGTCCCTGCCAGCCCCCTGTTCCTAATTGCTCTGTGACCCTAGGCAAGTTCCCTGCCCTCTCTGGGCCTCTGTGTCTTCCCTGTTGATTGAGGGGGTTGGATTCAGTGATGTCCAAGGCTCCCTCTGTTGGACATCTCCACATGAGGCTATTATGCCTAGGCATGGCCCGTGCCCTTGGCCCTCTGTGCCCAGACTGTTTAGCTGTGAATATGGCAGTCTTAGATGTCTGGGAGCCAGTGAGGGCAGGCTCACAGAGAGCTCTGTTGGTCCGAGGTGTTGGGTCATCCCTGAGGGCTGAGAGAGATAGTGTTTCTCAAAGTGCTTAGTATGGTGCCTGGCACATAGTAAGTGCTCAGCAAAGGTAATTTTTCTCATGTCTTTCCCAAGGATGGTCTTGAGACTTTAACTGTGGCGCAGGAGCTCAGACTCCCTCACTCCACTGCACAGCTTTGGGACAGGACCTGAGGGGTGGCAGGAACCCTGTCAGACTGTTCTTGGCACCAATGAGGTTGTGAGGGCCACAGTGGGCCCCACGCATGCCACCTGGCTTGCCGTTGTTTGCCAGCTTATTGCAGGAGCCAGGCTGCTCCACGTCCCTGGTGCTTAGTTCAGGCTCAGGCTGGTGCACCTGGCAGAGGGCCCTGTGGGACACTAGTTAGCACACTCACGTTTTACCTTAAGGAAACTGAGTCTCAGAGGCGGGATATGACTTTCCTCAGGCCACACAGTGGTTTGGTGGCAGAGCCAGCCCTGGGAGCCAGGATCCAGCACCTTGCAGACCTCCGAGGGAGGGGCGGCCTGGTGGCTTCCCACCGGCTCACTCGCCCCTGGGGCCTGTGCTCTCACACAGTTTTGGCATTCAGCATGACGGAAGCGGCAATGACTGTGAGCCCGTTGGGAAACGGCCTTTCATCATGTCTCCACAGCTCCTGTACGACGCTGCGCCTCTCACCTGGTCCCGCTGCAGCCGCGAGTACATCACCAGGTTCCTTGAGTAAGTCCCTCCCCCAGCCCTGGGCCTTGTCTGATCCCCTGAGGTCAGGGTGTGACCGGGGAGATGCAGACAGCACCTTGGAGGATGAGCAGGAGTTCACAGATGTATAGAGGGAGAAGAGTGGTATTCCTGGTAGAGGAGGCATGGGCAAAGGCACGAGGACATGAGGAGTGTGGGATGATTTTCAGGGAACGGCAGGATATTAAGTGATGCTACAGGAGCCAAAGCAGAATAGCAAAGGAAGCTGGAGGAGGGCTGGCCATGTGACTGGAAGGGTCCAGTGAAAAGCAGGGAAGCAAGTGCCCTTAAAGGCACCAAAATATAAAGCTTTTCCTTTCTTTCTTGTCCTCTTGATTTGCTATGTTATTTTTCTATTTGCTAGTTAATGTTCTAAGTAAAGACAAACTTAAAAATTTAAATGATTAGCACAAGTTTTTTTCTTTTTAATTGAGATGTAGCTGATGGTACCGTATTATATGTTTCAGGTGTACAACAGTGATTCACAATTTTTAAAGTTATATTCCATTTATAGTTATAAAATATTGGCTGTATTTCCTGTGCTGTGCAATATATCCTTGTAGTTTATTTATTTTGTACATAGTAGTTTGTACTTCTTAATCCCCTGTCCCTATCTTGCCCCTCCTCCCTTCCCTCTTCCCATTGGTAACCACTAGTTTGTTCTCTGTATCTGTGAGTCTGATTCTTTTTTGTTGTATTCACTAGTTTGTTTTATTTTTTAGATTCCACATATGAGTGATATCATACAGTATTTGTCTTTCTTTGTCTGACTTATTTCTCTAAGCATTATATTCTTCAAGTCCATCCATGTTGCTGCAAATGACATTATTTCATTCATTTTTGTGGCTGAGTAGTATTCCATTGTATATATATACTGCATTTTCTTTATCCATTCATCTATTGATGGACAGTTAGGTTGTTTCTGTATCTTGGCTGTTGTAAACAGTGCTGCTGTGAACATTGGTTTGCATGTATCTTTTCAAATTAGTGTTTTCATTTTTTTCTCATATATACCCAGGAGTGGAATTGCTGGGTCACATAGTAGTTCTGTTTTTCTTTTTTTGAGCCATACTGTTTTCCACAGTGGCTGCACCAATTTACATTCCCACCAACACTGTACAAGGGTTCTCTTTTCTCCATGTCTATACCAACACTTGTTACTTGTGTTCTTTTTGATGATAGACATTCTGACATGTGGGAGGTGATATCTCATAGTTTTGATTTGCATTTCTATGATGATTAATGATGTTCAGCATCTTTTCATGTGCCTGTTGGGCATCTGTATGTCTTCTTTGGAAAAATGTCTGTTCAGGTCTTTGGCCCATTTTTTAATCCGGTTATTTTTTTTTTGATGTTGAGTTGTATGAGCTGTTTAAATACTTTGGATATTAACTCCTTGTCAGTCATATCTTGCAAATATTTTCTCCCATTCAGTAGGTTGTCTCTTCATTTTGTTGGTAGTTTCCTTCACTGTGCAAAAGCTTTTAAATCTAATTAGGTCCCATTTGTTTATTTTTATTTCCTTTGCTTTAGGAGATGGATCCAAAAAATATGCTACAATTTATGTCAAAGAGTGTTCTGCCTATGTTTTCTTCTGGGAGTTTTATGGTTTCCGGTATTATGTTTAGGTCCTTAATCCATTTTGAGTTTATTTTTTGTATATGGCTTGAGAAAAATATTCTAATTTCATTTTTTTACATGTAGCTGTCCAGTTTTCCCAGCACCACTTATTGAAGAGACTGTCTTTTTTCCATTGTATATTCTTGCCTCCTTTGTCATAGATTAATTGACCGTAAGTGTGTGGGTTTATTTCTAGGCTCTCTATTCTGTTCCATTGCTCTGTGTGTCTGTTTTTGTGCCAGTACCATACTGGTTTTTTTAATGTTATTAAAGTATAGTTGATTTAAAGTGTGTTCATTTCTGCTGTACAGCAAAGTGATTCAGTTATACATATATATATTCTTTTTCATATTCTTTTCCCTTATGGTTTATCATAGGATATTGAACATAGTTCCCTGTGCTATACAATAGGACCTTGTTGTTTATCCATTTTATATGTAATAGTTTGCATCTGCTAATCCCAAACTCCCAATCTTTCCCTCCCCATGCCCCCTCCCCCTTGGCAATCACAAGTCTGTTCTCCATGTCTGTGAGTTTGTTTCTGTTTTGTAGATATGTTCATTTGTGTTGTATTTTAGATTCCACATATAAGTGGTATCATATGGTATTTGTCTTTCTTTTCCTGACTTACTTTGCTTAGTATAATAATCTCTAGGTACGTCCATGTTGCTACAAATGGCATTATTTCATTCATTTGTTTATTTTTCCTTTTATTTCTATTACCTTGGAGACTGACCTAAGAAAACATTGGTATAATTTATGTCAGAGAATGTTTTGCCTATGTTCTCTTCTAGGAGTTTTATGGTGTCATGTCTTATATTTCAGTATTTAAGCCATTTTGAGTTTATTTTTATGTATGGGGAGAAGGTGCGTTCTAATTTCATTGATTTGCATGTGGCTGTCCAACTTTTCCAACAGCACTTGCTGAAGAGACTGTCTTTTCCCCATTGTATATTCTTGCCTCCTTTGTTGAAGATTAACTGAACTTAGGTGTGTGGGTTTATTTCTGGGCTCTCTGTTCCATTGATCCATATGTCTGTTTTTGTGTCAATACCATGCTGTTTTGATTACTGTAGCTTTGTAGTATTGTCTGGAGCCTGGGAGGGTTATGCTTCCAACTTTGTTCTTTTTTTTTTTTAAGATTTTTTTTTTTATGTGGACCACTTTTAAAGTCTTTATTGAATTTGTTACAGTATTGCTTCTGTTTTATGTTCTGGTTTTTTGGCCGTGAGGCATGTGGGATCTTAGCTCCCCACCTGCACCCCCTGCATTGGAAGGTGAAGTCTTAACCACTGGACCACAAGGGAAGTCCCTTCAGCTTTGTTCTTTTTCCTCAGTATTACTTTGGCAATTTTGGGTCTTTTATGGTTCCACATCAGTTTTGGGATTTTTTGTTCTAGTTCTGTGAAGAATGTCATGGGTAATTTGATAAGTATCACATTAAATCTGTAGATTGCTTTGGGTATTAGACTGGCCATTTTAACAATATTCTTCCAATCCAAGAGCATGGGCTGTCTTTCCATTTCTTTGAATCATCTTCAATTTCCTTTACTAATGTTTTGTAGTTTTCAGCATATAAGTCTTTCACCTCCTTGGTGAGGTTTATTCTTAAGTATTTTATTTTTTTGATGTGGTTTTAAATTTATTTATTTATTTATTTATGGCTGCGTTGGGTCTTCATTTCTGTGTGTGGGCTTTCTCTAGTTGTGGCAAGCGGGGGCCACTCTTCATCGCGGTGTGCAGGCCTCTCACTATCGGTCTCTGTTGCGGAGCACAGGCTCCAGACGCGCAGGCTCAGTAATTGTGGCTCATGGGCCCAGTTGCTCCGCAGCATATGGGATCTTCCCAGACCAGGGCTCGAACCTGTGTCCCTGCATTGGCAGGCAGATTCTCAACCACTGCGCCACCAGGGAAGTCCCTTGATGTGGTTTTAAAAGGAATTGTTTGTTTACATTCCCTTTTTGATATTTCATTGTTAGTGTAAAGAAATGCAACCAATTTCTGTATGTTAGTCTTGTATCCTGCTACCTTGCTGAATTCGTTTATCAGTTCTAGTAGTGTTTGTGTGAAGTCTTTTCGGTTTTCTATATATAATATCATATAATCTGCAGATAATGACAGATTTACCTCTTCCCTCTGAATTTGAGTACCTTTTATTTATTTTTCTTGTCTGATTGCTGTGACTAAGACTTCCAGTACTATATTGAATAGAAGTGGTGAGAGTAGATATCCTTGTCTTGTTCCAGATTTTAGTGGGAAGGCTTTCACCTTTTCACCGTTGAGTATTATATTGGCTGTGGGTTTGTAATAAATAGCTTTTATTACATCGAGATATGTTCCTTCTAAGCCCACTTTTGCAAGGTTTTTTTTTTTTTATCATGAATGGATGTTGAATTTTATCAAATGCTTTTTCTGCATCTATTGAGATGATCATGTGGTTTTTGTCTTTTGTTGATGTGGTGTATCACATTGGTTGATTTGCGTATGTTGAAACATCACTGTGACCCTGGGTTGAATCCAACTTGGTCCTGGTGTATGGCGTTTTTTATGTGTTGTTGGTTTCGGTTTGCTAATATTTTGTTGAGAATTTTTGCATCTATATTCATCAAAGATACTGGCCTGTAATTTTCTTTTTTGGCAGTGTGTTTGTCTGGTTTTGGTATCAGGATGATGTGGCTTCATAGAATGTCTTTGGGAGTTTTTCTTCCTCTTCAGTCTCTTGGAAGAGTTTGAGAAGGATCGGTGTAAGTTCTTCTTTGTGAGTTTGGTAGAATTTGCCTGTGAAACCATCTGGTCCTGGGCTTTTGTTTGTAGGGAGGTTTTTTTGTTTGTTTTTTGTTTTTTTTATTCCAGATTAGAGATGCTATTTCACTTCTAGTGATTGGTCTGTTCAAGTTATCTATTTCTTCTTGATTTAGTTTTGGTGGGCTGTATGTTTCTAGAAAGTTGTCCATTTCTTCTAGGTTGTCGAATTTGTTGGCATATAATAGTTCATCATATTCTCTCATGGTTTTTTATATCTCTGCAGTATCAGTTGTGATTTCTCCTGTTTCATTTCTTATTCTGTTTATTTGGGTCTTCTCTCTTTTCTTCTCGGTGAGCCTGGCCAGAGGTTTGTCAATTTTGTTTGCCCTTTCAAAGAACCAGATCTTGGTTTTATTGATTTTTTTCTATTGTTTTTTAAATTGTTTTATTTATTTCCTCTCTGATCTTTATTATTTCCTTCCTTCTGCTGACTTTAGATTTTGTTTGTTCTTCTTTTCCTAATTCTTTTAGATGGTTAAGTTGTTTATTTGAGATTTTTCTTGTTTCATAAAAAAAGACCTGTATCGCTATGAACTTCCCTCTAAGGATTGCTTTGGCTGCATCCCATAGATTTTTGTATGGTTGTGTTCTCATTGTCATTTGCCTCAAGTATTTTTTGATTTCTTCTTTGATTTCATTGTTGACCCATTGGTTTTTTAGTAGTATGTTGTTTATTCTCCAGGTAATTGTGTTTTTAAAAAATTAATTAGTTTATTTATTTTTGGTTGTGTTGGGTCTTCATTGCTTCACTGGGCTTTCTCTTGTTGCGGTGAGCCGAGGTTACTCTTTGTTGCGCAGCGCAAGCTTGTCATTGCAGTGGCTTCTCTGTTGCAGAGCACAGGCTCTAGGCACGCGGACTTCAGTAGTTGTGGCTCGCAGGCTCTAGAGTGCAGGCTTAGTAGTTGTGGCACATGGGCTTAGTTGCTCCGCAACATGTGGGATCTTCCTGGAGCAGGGCTCGAACCCGTGTTCCCTGCTTTGGCAGGTGGATTCTTAACCACTGTGCCACCAGGGAAGCCCTTTGTAATTGTTTTCTCTTGTTTCTTTTTCTGTGGTTGATTTCTAGTTTTATGCCATTGTGGTCAGAAAAGATGCTTGAAATAATTTCTATACTCTTAAATTTTTTGACATTTGTTTTGTGCCCTAGTATGTGGTCAGTCCTAGAGAATGTTCTATATGCACTTGAAAAGAATGTGTATTCTGCTTTTTTTTGATGTAATGTCCTGAAAATATGAATTAAGTCTAACTGTTCTATTGTATCATTTAGAATCTCTGTTGCCTTACTGATTTTCCATCTTGAAGATCTGTCCATTGATGTGAGTGGGGTGTTAAGATCTCCCACTATTCTTGTGTTCCCATCAGTTTCTTCCTTTATGTCTGTTAGTATTTGTTTTATGTATTTGGGTACTCCTATATTGGGTGCATATATGTTGACAAGTGTAATATCCCCTCCTTGTATTAATCCTTTTATCATTATATAGTGTTCTTCTTTATCTTTCTTTATAGCCTTTGTGTTTTTTTAATGTTTATTTTTTTAATGAAGTATAGTTGATTTACAATGTGTTAGTTCAGGTGTACAGCAAAGTGATTCAGATACACACACACACACACACACACACACCACACACACACACACACACACACACACCCCACATCTTCTTTATCCATTCATCTGTCAATGGACATTTAGGTTGCTTCCGTGTCTTGTTTATAGCCCTTGTTTTAAAGTCTATTTTGTCTGATATGAGTGTTGTGACCCGTACTTTCTTGACATTTCCTTTTGCATAAAGGAATATCTTTGTCCATCCCCTCACTTTCAATCTATGTGTGTCCTTTGCCCTAAAGTGGGTCTCTTGTAGGCAGCATATTGTAGGCTCTTGTTTTATAATCCAGTCTGCTGCTCTGTGTCTTTTGGTTGGAGCATTTAGTCCATTGACATTTAAGGTAATTATTGACAGATTTGTATTTATTGCCATTTTAAACCTTATTTTTCCATTGATTTTATATTTCTTCTTTGCCCCTTTCTTCTGCTTTTTGTTTTTCCTTTTGTGGTTTGATGATTTTCTTTTGTATTATACTTCTTTTTGGTTCTCTTCTTTTTGGTTTTTGTGAATCTATTGTATGTTTTTGATTTGTGGTCACCCTGTTCTTCAAGTATGTTATCCCTTCCTATATCTACTTGTTTTAGACTGGTAGTCATATAGACTCAAATACATTCTAGGGAAAAAACCCTACATTTTCTTACTCTCCTCACCCACATTTTATGATTTTGATATCCTCTTTTGCATCTTCATGTTCATCCTTTTATTGTTCATTGTGGTTATCATCTCTTTCACAGAAATTTTTTGATATTTTTTTAAATCTATGTACTGACTTATTTAAGTGATTTACTTTCCAATTGTGATTTTCTCTTTCTTAGGAGTCTTCTTTCTATTTAGAGAAGACCTTTCAATATTTTCTTTATGATAGGTTTAGTATTGCTATATTCTTCTAGTTTTTGCTTGTGATAATTGAAAATTTTAAAAATGATAATTTTGCTGGGTAGAGTATGCTAGGTTGCAGATTTTTCCCTTTCAGGACTTCGAATATATCTTGCCACTCTCTTCTGGCCTGCAGTGTTTCTGTAGAGAAATCAGCTGAAAGCCTTATGGGGGTTCTTTTGTAATTAACTCTTTTTCTCTTTTTTTTTTTAACATCTTTATTGGAGTATAATTGCTTTACAATGGTGTGTTAGTTTCTGCTTAACAGAAACTAACAAAGTGAATCAGCTATACATATACATATATCCCCATATCTCTTCCCTCTTGCATCTCCCTCCCTCCCACCCTCCCTATCCCACCCCTCTAGGTGGTCACAAAGCACCGAGCTGATCTCCCTGTGCTATGCGGCTGCTTCCCACTAGCTATCGTTTTTACATTTGGGAGTGTATATATGTCCATGCCACTCTCTCACTTCATCCCAGCTTACCCTTCCCCCTCCCCAACTCTTTCTCTTGATGCTTTTAGAATCCTCTCTTTAACTTTTGCCATTTTAATTATAATATGTCTTGGTGTGGGTCTGTTTGGGTTTATCTTGTTTGGAACCCTCTGTGCTTTCTGTACCTGGATATCTATTTCCTTCTTTAGGTTTGAGAAGTTTTCAGCCATAATTTCTTAATACATTTTCAATCCCTTTTTCTCTTTCTTCTCCTTCTGGGAGCCATATTATATGTAGATTGGCATTATCCCATAGGTCTCTTATTTTCAGAACTTGGTGTCTGTTAGACTGAAGAGATCTGTTTCATTGTTCTTTCAGGGCAATTCTCTTGATCTTTTAATTGGAAGCAGTTCCTCTGCTTCTTTATTTTACTTATATTTCTCTTGCTCTCAGTTTAGGAGAAACAATTATCTACTGTGGTCTTGGAGGGCTGTTTTTGTGGGGGAGAGGCCCTGTGTAGCCTGTGTGGGTTTAATAAGTTTTTGGTGCAAGGGCTGTTTTTAGTATGAATGCCCACCACCTCTTTCTTCAGTGTATGCTGGCCATTATCCCCTTGATAGTAGGTGTGACTAGAGTCTGCACTGGATGTTGAGCAGGGCCTTCATTTTTGCTCTGTGGTTGTCACTGCCTTGTCCAACTGTTCCCTAGTTGTTGGAATAGAAGCCCCCAGATCTGTTTCTGAGCTGAGGTGTAAGGTAGGCAGGACTGGAGCATTCCCACTGGGAGAGGAGCCACTCAGTATTCATCCGCCAGAGTCATCCACTGGTGTGTGTGCTCTGTTGTGTCACCTGTCACCCATTGTGTGGGATCACAAAGTCCACTGTTGTTGTCACTGCTCTTGGCCCCGCCTCAACCGTGGGAATGATGTCAGTAAACCCTGGTGTTTTTCAGGCATTGTTTTCACAAGGCCACCAGCGCAGATCCACTGAAGTCAGGTCCTAGGACTGCAGTAGTCATGCACCTGGACTTGCTGTGGGAGTGAGGCAGCTCAGATCCTGGCCTGGCCCAGCCCCTGCATGCAAGTGCCCACAAAGCCCACAGCTCCTAAGGCCAGACCCATCCCAGCCGCAGGAGCACCCATTGTCTGCTCGGATGTCCCACAGGTGCTGAATTTACAAAGCTGGCAGCAGAGGTGTAAATCCGCAGCTCACACAGCTGGGGAAAGATTTCAGCCCTGCTTCATAAGTCATGCGGTCACTGGGGCTCAGTTGTGATTTCAGCCCCACCTCTGCACATGGGCAACCCACTGGCACCTGCTCCTGGAGCCTGCCAAGGCAGTGGCTGGCATGGGAGCCCACCAAGGCCGTGACTGGGGTGTGTGGGCCCACCCAGGCGGCAGCTGGGACATGGAGAAAGAGGCTGCTATGGTGGCCCCACCCCTCCCTTTGCTCACCACTCAACAATGGTACATCACTTCTGTGGCAGGCCCGGGCTTCTGTAAACAGCCCTGGTTGCAGCCATACCACATTCCAGCCCCTTCAGGCTGTCTCCACACAGGCAACACCAGTTCTCTCTCCAGGTCTCCTCTAAACCCCAAGTTTCAGCACTGAGACCCCTCCTATACCAGCAGATTCTTGTCTCAGGCTGTGGCACGCAGGGTGGTGGTGTGGACTGTCTGTGCAGGTCTCTCTCTGTTTTGCCTGCCACAAACCAGTTGTTTTGCTCTTCTCTAAGCCTCTGTAGCTCCCTGTCTGTCCCAGTTGATCTCCCAGTGAGGGGGCTTCCCAACGTGCAGGAACCTTTCCTCTTTTACCTCTCCCTCCCAGGGGCGCAGGTCCCATCCTGCTTCCTTCCCCCCACCTCTTTCATCCTGCCAAGTTATGCGAAGGTCTTTCCTGTCCTTTCAGGTGTTTGAGGTCTTCTGCTAGTGTTTAGTAGGTATTCTGTGAGAATTATTCCATTTGTAGATGTATTTTTGATGTATTTGGGGGAGGAGGTGAGTTTTACATCCTTCTACTCTGCCATCTTGATTCTCTCCCAGTACCATACTGTTTTGATTATTGTAACTTTGTAGCATAGTCTGAAGTTAGGGAGCATGAAATCTCCAGCTCTGTTCTTTCTCAAGATTATTTTGGCTATTCGAGGTCTTTGTGTTTCCATACAAATTCTAAAATTATTCTAGTTCTGTGAAAAATGCCATTGGTATTTTGGTAGGGATTGCATTGAATCTGTAGATTGCCTTGGGTAGTATGGTCATTTTAACAATATTGATTCTTCCAATCCATGAACATGGTGTGTCTTTCCATCTGTTTATGTCATCTTCAATTTCTTTCATCAGTGTCTTACAGTTTTCTGGGTACAGGTCTTTTACCTCCTTAGGTAGGTTCATTCCTAGGTATTTTATTCTTTTCAATGCGATGGTCAATTGGATTGTTTCCTTAATTTTCTTTCTGATAATTCACTGTTAGTGTATAGAAATGCAGCAGATTTCTGTATGTTAATTTTGTATCTTGCGGGACTTCCTTGGTGGCGCAGTGGTTAAGAATCTGCCTGGCAATGCAGGGGACAAAGGTTTGAGCCCTGCTCTGGGAAGATCCCACATGCCGTGGAGCAACTAAGCCCGTGCACCACAACTAGTGAGTCTGTGCTCTAGAGCCCACGTGCCACAACTACTGAAGCCCACGCGCCTAGAACCTGTGCTCTGCAACAAGAGAAACTACTGCAGTGAGAAGCCCACACACTGCAACAAAGAGTAGCCCCCACTCGCCACAACTAGAGAAAGCCTGTGCACAGCAACGAAGACCCAACGCAGCCAAAAATAAATAAATAAATTCATTAAAAAAAAATTTTGTATCTTGCAACTTTACCGAACTCGTTGATGAGTTCTAGTGGTTTTTTGGTGGCATCTTCAGGATTTTTCTATGTATAGTGTCATGTCATCTGAAAACAGTGACAGTTTTACTTCTTCCTTTTCAATTTGGATTTCTTTTCTTGTCTGATTGCTGTGTCTAGGACTTCCAATACTATGTTGAATAAAAGTGGTGAGAATGGGCATCCTTGTCTCGTTCCTGATCCTGGAGGGAATGCATTCAGCTTTTCACCATTGTGTATGATGTTTTTTCACCATTGTGTGTGATGTTAGCAGTGGGTTTGTCATATATGGCCTTTATTATGTTGAGGTATGTTCCTTCTATTCCCACTTTCTGGAGGGTTTTTGTCATATATAGATGTTGAATTTTGCCAAAAGCTTTTTCTGCATCTATTGAGGTGATCATATGGTTTTTATTCTTCAGTTTGTTAATATGGTGTATCACATTGATTGATTTGCAGATATTGAATCATCCTTGCATCCCTGGGATAAATCCCACCACATCATGGTGTATTCTGTTTGGTGTATTCATCATGGTTGGATTCCGTTTGCGAATCTTTTGTTGAAGATTTTTGCATCTATGTTCATCAGTGATATTGGTGTGTAATTTTCTTTTTTTGTGATATCTTTGTCTGGTTTTGGTATCAGGGTGATGCTTCATAGAATGAGTTTGGAAGTGTTCTTTCCTCTGAAATTTTTGGAATAGTTTGAGAGAATAGGTGTTAACTCTTCTCTAAATATTTGGTGGAATTCACCTGTGAAGCCATCTGGTCCTGGACTTCTGTTTGTTGGGAGTTTTTTTGTTTGTTTCTATTTTTTAATTACTTCAATGTCATTCCTGGTAATTGGTCTGTTCCTATTTTCTGTTTCTTCCTGGTTTAGTCTTGGGAAATTATATATTTCTAGGAATTTGTCTATTTCTTCTAGATTGTTCATTTTATTGGCATATAGTTGTTTGTAGTGGTCTCTTATGTTCCTTTGTACTTCCATAATATCCATTGTAACTTGTTTTTCATTTCTGATTTTGGCCCTCTCTTTTTTTCTTGATGAGCCTGGCTAAAGGTTTATCAATTTTGTTTATCTTTTCTTTTTGTTTTTTTTTTTTTCAGGCAAGGCTTTATGGGGGCCCCTGCTGCAGCAGGGGGGAGCATGAACAAACAAAAGGTTCCCTTGCTTGCTCACTCCCTGAGGGGGGCAGCGAGCTTGTTCCTTATATGGGGTGAGGGTCCAGCTCTTATTGATCTTTTTTATTGTTTTTTTTTTCTATTTTTTTTAGTCTTTATTTCTAAATGATTAGCGTAAATTTTACCATTCATCTTTATGCAGTGCCAATTTTTAAATGCAAATATAGGCACATTGAACTCATATGTGGAATCACCAAAATGATGCAATTCATATTTCATAGCTCATATTTACCAGAACGGTGGACATACTGCACAAAACTAATTTGACTGGTTTTATTTCACTTCATAACATGCACACATTCTCCCAATACTCTCTGCCTTGACTTACTGATGAGTGAGGAAGAACTGACAGGAAATGGAGCTATCTTTACATTTCCTTCCAGCCCATCATTTTCAGTGCAGTAGTTGGCTGATACAAGGAAGTAACACAAATAACAAAGGATTATAGAGTTCCCTGGTCATTTCTGTTTCTTAAAACATCATTGCCTTCTTTCTGCATTTGAAGCAAGTTCTGGTTCTAGTGCAAAGTATGGCCTCTGGGGCTGTCCTAGACATAGCATGCTTATCTTCCATTTGCTTAGAGTCTCACTGAATTCCTCCACATCATGGGTCTGCTGGGATGCTGTGCTCATGGGGTGGCGAGGAGCAGAGGACACAGACATCGCGTATCTCCCCTGCTCACACACATGCTTCTTGTTCCATCAGAACTCGCTTAACAGAACACAAGTTCAAAAATATTAAGAGTTCAAGATGGCAGTAGCAGAGCTTTAAATCACCTGCTGCACTCTTCCCCACCCTCCATTCTTTGGGCAGCCACTTTCACCTTTCATCCTTTTTAGCTTTTTCTTACCTTATTTACTTGCATATTTCCAAAAAGCCTTCCTAGAGTGCTGTTTCTTCATTTTTCAATTTAGATATTATCAGATGACTTGTACAATGGAAGGTTGGGATTTAACCCCTTGTGTCACTTCCTGCACACATTTGCCCCTGCCATCACATCCCAATATCGCGTTAGCATTTTTTTTTTCTTTTTGTGGTACGCGGGCCTCTCACTGTTGTGGCCTCTCCCGTCGCAGAGCACAGGCTCTGGACACGCAGGCTCAGCGGCCATGGCTCACAGGCCCAGCCGTTCCACGGCATGTGGGATCTTCCCGGACCGGGGCACGAACCCATGTCCCCTGCATCGGCAGGCGGACTCTCAACCACTGCACCACCAGGGAAGCCCCTGTTAGCATATCTTGATTAAATCGACGTTTAGTGTTTTCATTATTAGGGTTGTATAGATAATGCCGAACCAAGTGTTGTAACAAAATGATGTCCTCTTTTTAAGAACCACTTTGTTATTTGCCTAGTTTTCTTTGCTTCTCTAAGTCTTCCGTATCCTCCAACAGTTCTACTAAATGTCTCTTAATCCAGTTTTCCAGAAGGCAATCCCTGCCCCATCGTCTAACAGTTTCCTTCTTTCCTGGACATCCCCCCAAACTTCCCTTTGTCCTTCTGCTCCAGTCTAAACTGGATGCTTTCTGTTTCTCCCCTAAAGTTGTCATGCATGGTCTTTCTGTTTCCTGGATCTCTTGCTTACCTTTTTTAGAGGAGTTTACTTCTTTTTTTTGGTGGAGCATATTCTCAAGTAGCCTTCTGAGAAGGGGTATATGGAGGTGAATGGTTTGCTTGTCTTAAAATGTTTGCTTGTCTTTATTCTTCCCTCATACCTGACTGATCATTTGATAGCAACTTCTAAGTTAGAAGTCTTTCTCCCTCAGAATTTCAAAGGTGTCTTTCCTTTGTCTTCTAGCTTCCAACACTGCTGTTGACAAGTCTCATACCAGTCTAATTCCCAAACCTTTGTATGTGACCTTTCAAAAAGTCTGGAAACTTTTAGGATTTTTTCTGTCTCTCTCTTAATATAGAGAACATTCTGTCTGTGTCTCCCTCTCTCTTTTTTTCTCTTGGTGATTTGAACTTTTGCAATTATGTGCCTTGGTCTACTTTTATTTTGGGAGGACACTTGGTAGTCCCTTTTAATCTAAAAATTCATGTCCTTCAGTTCTTGGAAATGTTCTTATATTATTTATTTGATAGTCATCTTGCTTTTATTTTCTCCTTCTGGAACCCTTCATATTCAGCTGTTCTCTCCCTTTCTTATTTTTACATTTTTTTACTTTTTTCATCTCTTTCTGTTTACTGGAAGACATCCTTATCTTTACTTATAACCCTTCTATTACATTTAAAAAATTTTTTCCTATTGTCCTACTTTCCTGAACTTTCTTATACTCCTTTTTATTATCCTGTTCTAGTTCCATGGGTAGAGTATCTTATCTTTCTGAGGTTATTATTTATGTGGATTTTTTTTCTTTTGCTCCCTGCAATATCTTTCTTTCCTTTGAGTTATTTTTTTAAATCTTTCTGTCATGTTATAGGTTTTCTTAAGATGGCATGGCTGTATTCCCTCCGTGGAAGGAGGCACTGGGCTGGCAGTTGGGAGGTCTGTGGACTGGGCCGCACTTTTCCACATCACCGCTGAGGGACTGGTGGGGATGGGGCTGTTTCTTTGGGAGATCTTTAAATGTCAGTATCTAGGGTCATTTTTCTGAGTGATTGTTGCCCCAGAGAGGCATTTTCTAGTCTTTTCCTGGGAAGGTGTAAGTCTGGCTACAGTGTTCTGGCATCCAAATGAGGAAGGAGCTTGGCGGTTATCTCTGCCTTCCTCAAGTAGACTTTTATCTGTAGGTCCCTCTGCCCTCAGGCCTTCCACTGTGCCTGGTATTCCTGGACCAGATCTCCCGGATCACCCCGAGAGTGACCGCAGCCCTCTGCCAGGCAGGGAGGTGGCCATTGCCTGGCTACATAGGGTTGGGAAGGGGATCTAGTGGGTCTTACAGACTTTCAGCCAGGCTCTTGTCCTCAGTCTTCCTGGCGCACAGGCCTCCAGGGGTCCCTGGGACCCTGATTCCTGAGCCCTTCCAGTGTCCCACTTCTGGGTAGTTTCTCCCTGCAGGACTGGCTCTCAGCATTCACTGTTGTGGTAAGTCAGCTGCTACTCGATCATCTGCTTTCCAGCTTTTAGAATTTTTGCTGACATCTTTCATCTGCCATCATCACCTCTCTCTTGCCCTTTGTCCTTGTGGATTTATGCCTTGTTTATTCCTTTCCTATCATCTTAGTGGGGCTCTGGAAGGGAGTGGAAATAAATCTGTGTCTGTTCAATGAGCCATATTTTTCTAGAAGTCCATTCACTGGGGCCAGGTTCATTATGGATGTGAGAGCAAGGGCTCTGGCCTCTGATAGAAGAGGGATTACTGGGTGGAGAGTGGGACTAGAAGCAGAGAAGAGTTGAGTTTGATGTTAAGATCCTGGACACTGGACCAGGTTTCTACCCGTGTTGGCAGACAAGTTACATTAGCCTTAAGCTTCAAAGACTGGGGATAATGATGGGACAGCCGCCTGGGTTGCTCTGAGGATTCAGTGAGCACACATGTGAAGTGTGTAACACAACGCTGGCCACATGGTTAGCGTTCAGTGCCTGGTGACTGTTATCACTGCTACCAAGTGATAAGTGATGAGGAGCTGGAGCAGAGAAGTGGCCCGGGCAGGGAGAGCTGGGTAGAAACCTATCCCAATGGTCTGTCACCTTCCCGACATGGGAGTCAAGAGTGAGAGAAGGGCTGGGAAATCAGAAGAGTAGCCGCCCCTGCAGTACCCTGAGGGCTTTTCCCAGCTGCCCCCACCCAGGGTGCCGCCCAGCCTGACTTCTGTCAGGACAGACAGACAGACAGATGCGTCTCTGTCTTCATTCAGCTGCTGGAATGCGTGAGGGACTTGGCTTGGGGCCTGGGGTGAGGGTGGGAGGAGAGGGCGAAACCCTGAGCCAGCCAGGGCCTCCCGGAGCCTTGGCACCAAGAAGAGCTGGAAGGAGGCGGAAGGAGAGATACAGGCGCGGCAGATGGAGGGGAGCTGGGGAGGCAGGAGAAGTTCATCTCCCCAAAGGTGGTCGCACTCTCCCCTCTCCATCCTGGAGGGTCAGGCAGGAGGAGATCACAAGGCCCAGGACAGGTGCGGGGGCGGGGTGGGTGGGCGGTGCTCAGACGGAGAATGTGGTACCAACCTGTCCTCTAGCCCCTCCGCCCTCCGTCTCCTTGCTGGGGGTGGGACAGAAGACAGGACAAGTCCCACCTAGACAGGATGGAGGCTAGAATGAGCAAGATTCACAGAAGGAAGGCGCCAGGTGGAGTCAGGCAGTGCTTCCAGGGCTTGAGGGTGTCTTAGAGGCACTCAGACCACCCCCCATTCCCCACTGGATACGACACTCCTCGGCTCCCTGCAAGTAGATGTTTATTAGGCCACACAGACCCAGACATTGACGAATCGCACTTGGTCTCAAACTGTGCTCAGGGGGACAGTGGTAGAGGAGGTAGTGTCCCTGTCCTCAAGACCCTCACCATCTGGGGGGCACAGACATGTGACAATTCTGGGTAATTAGCACTGTGGCAGACAGGCCTGTGGGGTTTGTAGGAATCTGGAGAAGAGGGGCAGGGACATCACCTCTGAGAAGGAGCCGCGGAGCTGCCCTCTAAGGACTGATGCAGCGCCCTGAGGAAGAAGGATGCTCTAGGTGGGGTGCACAGCGTGGTCCAGGGCTGGCAGTGCGGGAGCATGGGGTGGGATGGAGAATCTTCAAGAGGTGGTGGTGGGGCTAGAGGAAAGCTTCTGGAGCCTGCGGTCATTGGCCAGTCCAAGACGTCAGCCTGAAGAACTTGAAGAGCCTTTCTGGGCTGAGAGCTGCTTTAAGGGACCCTGCTGTTTCATAAGGGACCTCTCGTTTCTTCAGCTACTACTTGGACCTGGGGCCAGGGAGGGAAGGCCCTGTTCTCTCGTGCCTTCGCAGCCAGGATTTCTGCAAGGAGAGAGGCGGGCCTGATCGTGTGTCGGGCCCTTGCCCCCACCATCTGGTGACTCCATGACTAGGCCCCCAGGGGTGGCGAGGGGACGGGGCACACAGGCCTCTCCCAGGTGATGGGCAGCTCTTCGCAGTCCTTGAGGTGGGAGTGACACTTCCGCCTAGAGCCACCCGCTGTCTGCTCTGACCCCATGTGGGGTTGCCCAGCCCACTATAATTAGAGCGAGGAGGGGCCCTGAGGGGAAGGGCTGACGTATGTCAGCAGCATGGGGAGCCTGGCAGTCAGCCGACCAGAGGAAGGAAGGGCCAGCTGCCGGCCGCCCGTGTGACTTTTCCCAAGTAGATACTGCTATTTATACCTCTGTTGCTTGGGGTCACATAGGCTGCCTCAGCCTCTTGTAGATGAGGATGTGAAGGCCCAGAGAGGGTAAGGGATGGCTCAAGGCCACACAGCATCTGTAACGGGGCAGAATTTGGGTTTCCAGTCAGCATCTGGGCCTGAATGTGGCTCTGATTCTGGTGGTGGGCCCTACGAGGACCCTTCAGGGCCCCCAACCTCTCACACACATCTAGGATGGCCCTGAGAGGTTGTTGTTGCTCTGGCTGCCCAGCAGCAGGCCACAGAAGCTTGATTCGTGGCACGTCAGCACCGGGTCCTGGCCGGAAAACTGAAGGGCTGGATGTGGCCTGGGATCTCTTGGTGTGGGGCTGAGGCACATTGGACCCCAGTCAGAGGAGCTCCCTGGCTGGGTCTGAGTCAGCGGAGTGGGTGAACCCCCCAGCTACATCTTGAGTTGTGTCCTGCCAGGCAAAAAGGAGGAGCCCTGGGGCCAGATTGACCCTTCACCCGCTTCCTCCCCATCTCAGCCAATGCTCTGCCCCAGGGTGCAGGCCCAGGGAGCCCCCAGGCTTAAGCCAGCAGTCAGAAGACTCCTTTCTCCCTGCCAGGCCTCAGCTGCCATGATTTAGAACTTCTGTTTGGGGTGAAGTGTTTGAGGCAGGCTCACGATCGGATGGGAGGAGCTCTGCACCAAGGGCAGCCTAGCAAGTGGACACGTGGGTGCTGGCAGCCTGGCCTGGCATCACAGCCTGACCATCACTGCTCTCCCACATGACCCAGGGCAAGTGACGCACTGCCCTGGGCCCTGAAAGTGGAAGGAGATGGTGGTAGAGTTTTCTGTTTGAGGGGTTGTGAGCAGCAGATGAGAGAGCGCCCTCTCAGCACCCAGGGCCAGCCTGGCCTGCGGCGATCCGGGACAGACGGCTGGGTCCCACACCTGCTCATTCGCCCAATGCCCATTTTACAGGGTCCGTTTCTAGCTAACACAGGTGGGCCAGGTGATTCTGGGTGGGGAGGGGCCCACAGGGTCTTCAGCAGGCGTCTGGTCACTGAGGCTTTGTTCCCTGAAGCTCTGGTGGAGCCCGGGCCCTGCCACCAGCCAGGGGACTTGGGAGACCACATGGACCACCCACCCTGGCCTAGGCTCGCAGCTCCCAGACCTCTGCCTCTGAAATTTGGACTCCCAGATCCCAGTGGCTGACTGCCCCCAGCCTTTCCTCACACGGGCCTACAAATTGGCCTATTTCTCGGCCTCTCCGTGGCCCGTGGTGTCTCCTCCTTCCCTCCCGGCCAGACCCCAGCATCCATCACCTCTGCCTTTCTTTCCTGTGCCTCCCTCAGTCCTAACCAGGACCCTTTGCTCATCCTGGCTCCCCGACCTGGCACCAGCCACCCTCAAGCCTCCCAGACTGGAAAACTGGGGGGTTTCTGCCTCCCCCTACCCTGCTTAGCCTGGGACCCCAAGTCCCACAGGTCCTGCCTCCCTCCTGCCGCTGCCAGGGAGTCCTGGCAGGAGATGGACAGGAGTAAATAAGGGAATGACACAGGCTGCCAGGCACTGGGTTCTCTCCCAGGTTGGTGGCCGGACAGGGGGCAGCCTTCAGGCCTTGGTCCTCCCACAGATGACACTAGGTCTCAGCCCAGGGCGGGGCCATCAGAGGCCTGCTATTGTATCAGCTGTGATGTGTTGCTCTCCAGATCATGGACTGAGGGGTGGAGGCTGCAGGAGCTCCGAGCAGGGTCACATGAGGGCTTAGTGGTCCAGGAGGCTTCAGAGGGAAGGGCCTTTCGGCTGGATCTTGGGGAGAGAGGCTTCACCAGTGGAGGAATGGGGAGAGTGTCGTGGGTGGAGGGAATAGTTTGTGGAGAGGCCTGGCACTGGGGAGCGGGGATGAGTTGTTTAGCCAGCTGGAGTGCCCTGGAGATGGATGGGAGAGGCTGGGAGGGTCTTTCATGCTAGCTTAGGTCAAAGAATAGGATGCGTGAGCAAGGAGGCTGGAGTTTTCCTGCAAGCTTAGGGCTTTAAGCCCCTTCCCACCTTCCCTGCACAACTGATCTGGTGCGGCCTCCCTGATGGGTCTCTCAGGCTGCCCCCTCTGCCCCAGAGGACAGGTGGCCCCTCACTTCATACTCCTGTCCCATCTCTGCAGCCGTGGGTGGGGCCTCTGCCTGGATGACTCTCCCACCAAGGATGTCATTGACTTCCCTTCGATACCACCTGGCGTCCTCTATGACGTGGGCCACCAGTGTCGCCTCCAGTATGGGGCCTACTCTGCCTTCTGCGATGACATGGACGTGAGTGTGGGGCCTGTGTGGACGCGGGGGAGGAGGGCAGCCCTCAGCAGCCTGCAGACCCCACCCAGCCTGGGCTCGGCCCACACGTGATGCCCACGAGACATAAAGTGGCCTGTGGGAGAGGCCTAGGGTTGGGCGGCCATAGACCCAGGTCTGCATTCTGGGTGGACCATTTACCAACCACGGGACTTTGGGCAAGGCCCTCACCTGCTGGAGCTGGATCATAAGAGGTAAAATAAAACGTCTCCTGCGGGGTCCTGGGGAAGATCGCCTGAAGTGATGGCCATGGGCGTGTCAGAGACCCTGCAGCTTCTAACCAGGGTGTTTCCAGAGGGGTAGGCTGGGGCTGGGAGAGGTGTGGGCGAGCTGGGGACTGCCCTGAGCCACAAACCCGAGCCTGGGGCCCCAGCCCAGGGCCCCCCACACCACGTGGTCCGGCAAGACAAGAGGGGGTTCCAGCTGTAGACCCCCACCATGTGCCAGCCCCAAGGAGGGATTCCCAGGGGACTCATGGGGGTGGTAAGGGGGCAGGGCAGGTGGTGGCACCGAGGAGGAGGTGAGGGTATGGCCCTTGCCCTCCTCCTTGCAGAATGTCTGCCACATGCTCTGGTGCTCCGTGGGGACCACCTGTCACTCCAAGCTGGATGCAGCTGTGGATGGTACCAGTTGTGGGGAGAGCAAGGTAGGGGTTTGCCAGTCCATCTGCGGAGGGGGTGAGAGGTGAGACTCCCTGCTGTGTCCGTGCTCTGGGGTCGGCCTTGGCTCACAGACTTGCTCATGCCCTTAGCAGAACCCCAGCCCTCTCTGGCCCAAGTCCCCAGCTGCAGAGTGGAGGCTTTGGGGCAGAGCTTGACTGGGCAATTCTCCAAAGTGTCTTCAGCTCAGAAGAGTCAGCATGTGGACTCTTATTTTATTCCTTGCTCAGCTCCACCATGGGGCCCAGGTGTTGGGCGACTGGAAGGGGGCCTCCCCCAGCCCTTAGGTCCTTCCCCTCTGGGCCTTTCTGGGCCTTCCACCCACCTTGTTTCCACGAGGGTGAGGAGCTTGGCGTGGGCTGGCTCTACCTCTGTCTGTCTCGGTAGTGGTGTCTGAATGGGGAGTGCGTTCCCATGGGCTTCCGGCCCGAGGCCGTGGACGGTGGCTGGTCTGGCTGGAGCGCCTGGTCCGTCTGCTCCCGGAGCTGTGGCGTGGGCGTGCAGAGTGCCGAGCGGCAGTGCACACAGCCTGCGTGAGTGCGGGGCCGGGGCTCCCGGGGCAGGTGGGATGGGGCACCCCGAGCAGAGTCGGTGATTGCAGGGACACTGGCTCTGTCCCAGCCTCCCACTCGCAGAAGTATCCCCATGGAGGCCAAGCCTGGAGTGTCCAGAGCCACCTCGGGTCGCTTCTAGGGGTGCCCTGGAGGCTGATTGAGTCGCCACTGCTGACCCCATTGCAGAGAGGGAAACACCAAGGCCCAGAGACTGGAGGGACTCATCGGAGGCCACACAACAAAGCAGCAGCTGGCGGGAGGGAAGCAGGGAGGACAGGCTAAGAGCTTAGACCCTGAACCTTAGACGGATCAGGGCTCAAATTCCCTCTCCACCCCTTCTCTGGGCCTCAGTTTCCAGAGAAAGTATGTGATGGGCAGCAGCAGTGCCCATCTGGTAGAGGATAAATGCAGGTAAAGCCCTGCAGCTAGCTCGTAGTAAGCGCTCAGTGAATAGACCCACTTAGTGGCATTTGAGGTACAAGTGGGTCCAAGATGAGACTGGGGACAGCTGGGAGAATTGGTCAGCCTGGGAGGGGTGCTTTGTGACCTGGGGTGAGTAACTTCATCTCTCTGGGCCTCAGTTTCCCCATCTAAGGGTGGTGAGGTGAAGATCAGGGAGATGCAGAGAGGCCAGCTGTACTGTAGACGGAGGGGCTACCCGGCGCCTTTGGATGAGCCCATTTCACTAGGCTGCCCCAGGGTGGGCGTGGGATTCAGAGCCAGGTCCTTCTAGGGCCCCGTGCTTATACCCCGCCCTGCCTCCAGGCCTCTAGGTCTGAGCTTAGTTGGGGGCAGACAGGGTGGGGTTAGGGTTCAGGCTCTATGCTGGGGGCATGCCTCTCAGCTGGGCCAGGGCCAAGGGGGCTTCCTTCTGACCTGGGCTGGGGTGCTACCACCAGGAACACGTCTGCTGACACATGGGCCGTCAGGACTCTGGGTCCCACGGGCTGGAGACTTGGAGTAGCCCCTTCAGCTAGTGCCAGTCATGTCTGCAGCTTGGCCCAGCCTCTGAACAACCCTCTGCAGAGGCAGCCCCAGTCCCATTTTATAGATGAGGATACTGAGGCCCAGAGGGGTCCAGAGACTTGGCCAAGGTCACACAGCAGGTTAGGGGCAGAGCCCAGGCTTCCTGCTGCCACCTCCCCTGAGATGCTTTCAAACAGGGAGCCTGTGTCTGGAGCAGAGTGTGGGCGACCCACAGGGAGAGCAGCGTGAACGGAGGTGGACGGCGGGAATCTCTGGGTGTTAGGGGTGCAGGAGGAGCTGCTCGCTCCGCGGGCCCACTTCTGGATCCAGGTGTGCAGTTGGCACTCACTGCCCCCCACCCCACTCTCCCCACAGGCCCAAATACAAGGGCAAATACTGCGTGGGTGAACGGAAGCGCTTTCGCCTGTGCAACCTGCAGGCCTGCCCCGCCGGCCGCCCCTCTTTCCGCCAAGTCCAGTGCAGCCACTTTGACGCTATGCTCTACAAGGGCCAGCTGCACACGTGGGTGCCCGTGGTCAATGACGGTGAGTCCTATTGCCCACAGGGACACTGAGGCCTGGAAGGGCAGAGATCCAAGGGCCGAGGTTGCCCAGTGATACAGGCACTGTCTGCTGGGGCCGCTGCTCCCTCCTGGCTCCCGTGGACAGCCTTGCAGATACTACCAGCCCAGTGGAGCCCCCAGCCCGCCACTGATGGGTGTCGTGGAGGCAGTCTTCCCGGTGGCCTCCGTGACTCCTGCCCTGGCTGTCCCTCATGGCTCCTCTGCTTGGGCCCCCAGTAAACCCCTGCGAGCTGCACTGCCGGCCCTCGAATGAGTACTTTGCTGAGAAGCTGCGGGACGCTGTGGTCGATGGCACCCCCTGCTACCAGGACCAGGCCAGCCGTGACCTCTGCATCAACGGCATCTGCAAGGTGTGCCCAGCTAGGAAGAGAGTCTCCAGCACTGCCCTCCCCAACCCCCTGACAGGTCTCCTCTGGCTTCCTCCTGCTTCCCTCTGGCCACCCTCCCCAGGCTGTACCATTGGGCTTCCCCGCTCTGCCAGTGAAGCCCTCTGATGGTCTGCCATCGCCTCTCAGCAAAGCCTCCCCGCTCCTCCTGGAACTGGAGCCCCCATATCATCGGGCCTCACCCCCAGGCTCTGCCTCGGCACCACGGCCTGCCCGCCATGGCTTCTGAATGCTGGCTTCTGTACCGGCCCAGCCCCGGCCCGGAAACCAGAGCTCAGGTGGTAGCTCGACCTCCTGCTGGCTGGATGACCCCCAGCAGTGGTTTCCTCTGCGATAGTAGAAAGGGGACTGTCCGTCCATGTAGCCACGTCACAGGGTTAAATGCAGTCATTTAACAGGGCATTACAGGGCCATGCAGGCCTCAGGGCCTGGCAGAGAAAGTGTCAGTGTTTGCTGACAATACTTAGACTTATTTCCAGCAGTATCAGTGCCACTCCCCCTGCCCATGTCCTCAGCACTTTCTTTCCCCTGCTCCTGGGAAGGGAAGCCCCTGGGCGTAGAGGCCTGGGCTCTGGGGAGGACCAGCAGGGAACACTGATTCCTGTTTCGGGGGAATTCCTGTCCACGCTGGTCAGGAGCACGAGTGTGCCAGCTCCCCCTGCCTGCTGTGGCCTTTTACAAAGCTTCTCCCGTCTCTTGTCTCAGGCAATCTCACAGCACACCTTCACGGTGCAGGTGGTTCTCCCTGTTTCACATCTGAGGAAGCTGAGGCTCAGAGAGGTCGAGGGGTTTACCTGGGGTCAGAGGGCACAGCTGTGGTGGGGCCCCCGCTCCCTGCTCCGAGCTCTCTCCTCCCCACCCTGGCAGGCCCCTGAGGCTGGTGCCAGAGAGGGCTCGCCGCCAGTGGCCCAGCACCAGGGGTCTCCCCTCCCCATGTGTTGCAGAATGTGGGCTGCGACTTCGAGATTGACTCGGGTGCCATCGAGGACCGCTGCGGCGTGTGCCACGGCAACGGCTCCACCTGTCACACCGTGAGCGGGACCTTCGAGGAGGCTGAGGGCCTGGGTATGGGTGGGACCATTGGTGGGGGGCAGGGCGCTCTTGACCTGGTGACCCTTCCTTGTCTCCCTTGAGCCCTGCCCACAGCCCCCATGGCCAGAGATGGGAAGCAGGCAAGCTGCCTTGCTGGGTCTAGGATCCTGGCAGGAGTCAGGGCACCCAGGCCCAAGTACAGAGACCTTCCTTCACAGGGAGTCCTCCTGCCCCAGGGAACCCAGCCTGGGCTTATCAGGCTTATGAGTGGCCTTATGAAGCTAGAGACCCACCCCCCCCAGCTCCACTCACTCACCTCAGGGCCTGTTTTGCATACATTGCTTAAGTGCCAACTGTGTGCTAGGTGAGGGAGACAAAGAGGTGAAGAGCTTACAGTCTCACCTTTTAGTGTGACAGATGCAGTGGAAGGAGGCCCAGAGGGCTGTGAGAGCCCTGAGGAAGAAGGTCCTGACATGGAGAGGTCAGGGAAGACTTCCTGTAGGAAGTGGAAGTTGAGCTGAATCATAAAAGACTCAGACGAGATGGGGAAAGCATTACACATGGAGGAAAGAGCTTGTGCCCAACAAAGCCTGGAGGCAAGAAAGAGCACGCTCTGTCTGGGGACCTATCTGTAAAAAAGGCGGGGATGCCATAAGGCTTTGAATGCTAGGCCAAGAAGCTTAGATTTCAGCCCCAGAGATGCAGTCCAGCGTGGTGGTTAAAGCTCAGACCTCAGAGCTTGATTCACATCCCAGCAGAACCCTGGTGCAGGTTATGTAACCTCTCTGTGCCTCAGTGTCCTCATGTGTAAAATGGGGATAACAGTAGTACCTATGTCATAGGGTTGTTACACCTGTAGAGTCCTCAGGGTAATGCCAGGCACATCATGGGTACTACTTAGTGAAAGAACAAAAACAGGCTGTATAGGTATGAGGGGGATATCCCAGGGGAAAGGCCCAGTCAATTGAGGTTTTTAGAAAGGTCATGCTGGCCCCAGGTATAGGGGATAGGCCCAGCCTTGTGACAGGGAGACCAGCTAAAGTTTCCCAGAGAAGGGTGGTGAGGCATGAGTCGGGGTAGGATTTGAGCCCTTCTGAGGCTTTGGTGATCTGGGACAGATCTAAGTGGGGAACCCAGAATCTTAAGTTAACGATGGAATCTTTGGCATCGGCAGGCAGGGGCAAGTGGAAAGAGAGGTGAGGGCGGGCAACAGCTAATCCTCTTACCTCTTTTCACAACCTGTGCACAATCCCTGGCCAACAGGATATGTGGACGTGGGGCTGATCCCAGCCGGTGCTCGCGAGATCCGCATCGAGGAGGTGGCCGAGGCCGCCAACTTCCTGGCCCTACGCAGTGAGGACCCGGATAAGTACTTCCTCAACGGTGGGTGGATCATCCAGTGGAACGGGGACTACCAGGTGGCGGGGACCACCTTCACGTATGCACGCACAGGCAACTGGGAGAACCTCACGTCCCCTGGTCCCACCGACGAGCCTATCTGGATCCAGGTGACTGCCTCCTGGGGCCCAGGCTGGGGAGGAGCAGAGGTGGAATCCGTGGCTCCCAGCCGCATGGCAGGAGTGAGCCCTGGGACAGTCACAGAGCCCAGCTCCGGGCCTGGCCCTACTGCTGGGGCCTCTGCCTTGGTTTCCCCATCTCTAGAATGGCTCCATGGTATAGCCCCAGGTCCCAGAGGTGGCTGAGGTTGGCTCCTTTAAGATGGGTGGCAGGTCTGGGCAGAGGGAAAGGACACCTCATGCTCACGGGGTCCCCCCGTCTGCCTGCCCCAGCTCCTGTTCCAGGAGAGCAACCCTGGGGTGCGCTACGAGTACATCATCCACAGGGAGGCGGATGGCCATAGCCAGATCCAGCCGCCTGAGTTCTCCTGGCACTATGGGCCCTGGACCAAGTGCACAGTCACCTGTGGCACAGGTGAGGAGAGCAGTGGGCACAGCTACTGCCCAGCAGGGCCTTTGTCTCTGGGCACCGATGCCTGGCTTTAGCCTCTGGCTCATTGCTTATTTGCTGGGCTGCTATGAACTTGGAATGCTGCTTCTGGGCCTCAGTTCCCCCATCTGTATAATGGGGCTAGCAATGGCCCCATCTCATAGGTCCACTGGGAGAGTAAACAAGGTGAGGCAGGCACAGCACGTGGCACTTGGCGAGCGCTCAGTGTGTCTCCCCCAGAGAGGCACCAGCTGCCTCTCCCTCTTCTCACTGCTCAGCTCTGGCAGGTCCTGTGCCCGTGGTTCTGCCCCGTACCTGGGATCTGACCCCTTCATCCTCCCAGAGCCTTACCTCCGTCTCCGTCAGGATAAGCTCCTTCCTCTCCTCTAGCTCCTGCCACAGACAGGCTTCCCCGGGCCCCCCTCCTCCTCGGTGCCCTCCCACCCTTCCTGGGAGGCCAGAGCCTGGCACTCCTGGGCTGCTGGCCCAGGAGGGCTTCCCCAGTGAGAAGGGGGAGGGGGAAGGGAGAGAAAGAAGCGGAGGGAGGAGGATGGAGTAGGACAGGGGCAGGGAGGAGGGAGCTGGGACGTGACAAGGATCTCCCCACCCAGACTCTGAGCCTCGTAGCCCAATGGCCTAGTCACCACATTTACTTATTCCTTTAAACTCTATAAAACATGTAACAATTTGACTAACTCTCACTCTCCCCTCCCTGTGGCTTCTTCAGTCTCCCTTCCCCTCCCCCTCCCCCTCAGTGTCCAGGGTCTCAGTATCAGGAATCTGGGACAGAGACATTTGAACATTCCTTGAACTGCTATTTTGATGACAAATGAACACTGACCCACTAAAGCTGGACAGGAATCTTCAAAAGCTATTAAAAGCATCCTACCCGGTTATGAGTTAAATTTACAAATGTGAAAACAAATACATTTGATGAACCAGACACTGGGGAATTGTCTCTCAGCAAATCGGTGGCTTCCCACGTGGACAGAATAGGCATGTGTTGAGTGGCAAGTGACAGGACCCTGATGAGTGGTAGCTGGAGCAGATAAGGGTTTACTCGTCTTCGGCAGTAAGAACCCCCAGAGAGGGTGCATGGTCCAAGCTGGCTGCATGGCCTGCCATGTTTTCAGGGACCACTCTCAGCCCCACCTTCCCCTCATGTGCGTCACAAGATGGCACCCTTTGCCCAGGCTTCTTGCTGGCAAGAAGAAGGGGCAAAGGGCTGACTCTCGGGAAGGACTTGTGTCTTCTTCTCCCTGGCACGACTGTGTCCCAGACCCCCTAGCTGCACAGGAACTACAGTGGGGAGTGTTTTCAGCAGGTCCCATTGTTACCTTGAACGAGCCCTGCATTCTATTAGGAAGGAAGGAGGCGGGTGGAGGGGAGACTGGAGGCTCAGGGCAGGGGTGAGCCCCCCTTCTGTGCCATAGGGGGAGCAGGGTGAAGGCAGAGCCTGTTGGAGTCGGTCCTGCCGCTGGGCCTCAGCAGGCGGTGTGGGGTGCGCGTGGAAAGGGAAGAGCACGGCTCTGCGAGGGCGCAGAGACAGGCAATGGCAGGGGGAGTGAAGGACAGGAACAGCGACAAAGCGAGTGCCGGGCAGGGCGTGGGGAGGGCTGTGAGGCTGGAGAGGAATGCCTGACTGGGAGGTCTGACCGATTTCTTCTCCAGAATGTCTGGGCACTGATCCTGTTGGGAGGAGTGTAGACACTGGAGGTGGTGCTAGGCCGCGGTTGGATTTGGCACTGGATGCGCTCTTGCCATGTGCCAGGCATGGGCTGAGCCTGCACGTCCGTGAGCACGTTATCCTCACACCTGGCCTTCAAGGCAGGTATTATCGTTACTCCCACTAACAGATGAAGACAGCGAGGTTCAGAGAGGCCGAGTGAGCTGCCCAGGCCCCCCAGCTGGGAAGCGGTGGGGCTACAGCCCCGCCCACTGAGCCTGCACACTCTGCTGCCTCCCCAGGGGTGGGGGTGAAGGCCAGGAGGACAGTGAGGAGGGGGCAGTGGGGGCCCGCCTTCATCCTGACACAGGCAGTGAGGCCCTGTTCTGGAAGGGATCTGAGCAGAGTGGGGTATAGCTGTGTCTCTGGGTGCAGCGTGGCTCAGGCAGGGGGCGCCCTGAGCGCCGGGCCCAGGCTGAGCCCCCATGGCCTCCCAGGGATGCAGAGGCAGAGCGTGCGCTGCATGGAGCGGCAGGCGGGGCCCGTGGACGAGAGGCACTGTGAGCCCCTGGGCCGGCCCGATGACCGTCAGAGGAAGTGCAGCGAGGAGCCCTGCCCCGCCCGGTGAGCCCACCAGGCGCCTGACTCCCAGGTGTCCCTCATCAGGGCGCCCCTGGGAGGAGCAGAGGGAGCTGGGCTCTTAGCCTTCCTTCCCAAGGCTGAAGCCCCGGCCCCTGGTTGCCCGCGACCTCAGCCTGGGCCTGGGTTCCCCCTCAATAGCCAGCATCAGCCAGGGACATGCCTGATCGCTCGCGCTTGGGTCCCTGGATGTGGACACGGGCCTTGGGTCTTGCCCAGGTCCCCCAGGGGTGAAGGTGGCAGGAGCAAAGGGGACTGTGCCCTGTCACTGGGCTTTGGGGTCCAGTGGGCCATCCCAGGCTTGGGGCTCTGGGGAATCGTCCCCTGGGCTTAGGCCCGACCCTCCCTGAACCCCGAATGCCTGGGAGTCCAGGTGGCTGCACGCTGATGCTGCCCTTGTGCCCCCCACAGGTGGTGGGCAGGTGAGTGGCAGCTATGCTCCAGCTCCTGCGGGCCTGGGGGGCTCTCCCGCCGCGCCGTGCTCTGCATCCACAGCGTGGGGCTGGATGAGCAGAGCGCCCTGGAGCCACCTGCCTGTGAACACCTGCCCCGGCCCCCTGCCGAAACCCCTTGCAACCACGATGTGCCCTGTCCGGCCACCTGGGCTGTGGGCAACTGGTCTGAGGTGAGCAGCATGATGGGGGGGAGCGCCCCAGGGGGGCCCGCCCCCAGCTCTGCCGTCGGTCTTGGGCTACAGGGAAGCAGAGACAACCTTTGGGGAGCCCTTACTGCCGGGCACCGTGGTGGGAGGGGTCTGGGGCATTCCGGGTCCGGCCCCATCCCCAAAGCCTCAGGGGCTGGGATGCCCTGGCCAGCCATGGCCACAAGTCATGGTCTCGAGCTGGTCAGGGCGAGAGAGAGCTGGCTGGGGCCCTGTAAACTGACATTGAGCAGTGAGCAGGGTACCTTGCCAGGCCCCAGCTTCCCCTGGCCCTGAGCCCCTCACCCTGGCCTTCTCTTTAGTGCTCTGTGACATGCGGCCCAGGCACTCAGCA
This sequence comes from Mesoplodon bidens, assembly GCF_964165515.1. Taxonomy (NCBI): domain Eukaryota; kingdom Metazoa; phylum Chordata; class Mammalia; order Artiodactyla; family Ziphiidae; genus Mesoplodon; species Mesoplodon bidens. Next base: position 67,000,941 of record NC_138178.1, on the reverse strand, counting down.
CCGAAGCATCCTCTGCACCAATGACACGGGTGTCCCCTGCGCCGAGGACCAGCAGCCAGCAAGCGAGGCCACCTGCCTTCTGCCGCCCTGCCCGAGGGCCCTGGACGTGCTGGGCCCCGAAGGCTCAGGCAGCGGCTCCTCCAGCCGCGAGCTCTTCAATGAGGTCGACTTCATTCCTCACCGCCCAGCCCCACGCCCTCCGTCCCCCTCATCACCCAAGCCGGCTGGCATGGGCAATGCCATCGGGGAGGAGGACCCTGAGCTGGGCCCGCCGGGGCCCGTGTTCGTTGACGACTTCTACTACGACTACAATTTCATTAACTTCCATGAGAACCTGTCCTACGGGCCCTTCGAGGAGCCTGACGCAGACCTGGCAGGCACAGGGGATTGGATGCCCCCACCCCTCAGCAGTCCTGCTGAGCCTCCTGTGGGCACCCCCATGCCTACCACAGAGCCTTCTGGGCCTGAGGATGAGGGGGCACTGGGAGATTGGTCCCCTCCTCCTTGGCCCAGCCAGGCTGGCCATTCCCCACCCCCACCCCCGGAGCAGACCCCTGGGAACTCCTTGGTCAATTTCTTATTTGAGGAAGATGTCCCCATTGGAGCCCCAGACCTTGGGCTCCCCAGCTTGCCTTGGCCCCCGACTTCAGTCAGCGTGGAGACGCCTGCCGCCCCTGGGAGCCAGAACAAACTCCTGGGAGGGGAGGACAGCCACAGCCAGCTGCCGCCTCCCTGGTGGGAGAGCACCAATGAGGTTTCCGAGGACAGCGAGGAAGCCTTGGGCCGCAGAGCGCCCCAAAGACCCAGCCCCACGCTGCCCCCCTCGTCCCCCATCAGCACCTCCCACTCCTCTCCTAGTCCCGACACAGTAGAGCTGTGGACGAGTGGTACCTTGGCCTGGGAACCAGCACTGGAGGGTGGCCCGGGGCCTGTGGACAGTGAGCTGTGGCCCACCGTTGGGGGCGCTCCTCCCACCGCCAATCTGCCAGACACTCAGGGTACAGGCAGCGCCCTGGAGCCCGGGACTCCAACCCTTCCAACCCCAGGCCTGGCTCTACGGGACCTGCAGACCCTGGCGATGCCGGGAACCTTCCTTCTGAAGGCTCCGACCGGCCTAGGGCACGCGCCTTGGGTGACTGCCCTGAGCCTGGGGCCCTTGGGCCAGCCTGAGTCCCCCAGCCCTGAGACGCCCCCAAGCCCTGTGCTGCTGTCCATACCAGCTCAGGACAGTCTGGCCAACGGCAGCCGAGCCCCTGGGCCTCTGGACCCCAGCCCAGCAGAGGAGGGGCCCCCCGTAGACCTCCCACCCGTCAGGAATGCCAGCTGGCAAGTGGGGAACTGGAGTGAGGCAAGTGGTGCAGGGGTCGGGGTGGGCCGGGGGGTTGAGCAGGACCTCACTAACTTGGTCTCTTCATCTGAAAGTGAGCAGAGCAGGGTATAAGCCTTGTCTGCCCAGCCTCCTGGGTGGGTGGGGATTAGGGAACTGACAGCCTGTGGTGGGTGGAGGCTCTGTGAGGTGGGAGGAACTTTGCCCCAGCTCAGTCATACTGCCCTCCATGTGCCCCTGGGGCTGGCCTGCCCCATTGGGCCTCAGTTTCTCTTCTGAACAGTACGGTGGGGCAAGGGAGCCTGTATCCCTGGGGTCCCCAGAGGCTCATTCCTGAGTAGCACAGGGGGCCGCTGGGAGGGCAGGGCAGGCACAAATGAGGGGCAGCCAGGGGGAACGGCCCTCTCATACTCTGGCTTGCATGCTTCCAGGGACAGGGAGCTCACCCCAGGCAGCTGTGTCAGTGGGGAAGCCTCCTCCCATGGTCCCCAGGCCCAGCGGGGCTCAGCCTGGTTCCTCCAGGTGTAGCGCAGTTCCTTGCCACCTGGTTCTCCCCTCAGGGCTCCACCTGCTTGGTCGGGCCTGTGAGGGTCTGAACTGCATGGCAAGAAGCTGTCCTGTGTCCCCCACCCCCACCCCCACCCCAACGTCCCCAGGTTGTCACTGTAGGGGAAGTGAGCTGCTTCTGTTCAGATCCCTAGTTTTGGTGTGGGAGGGACAGGTTGAGGCCCAGTGAGGAACCCAGACTTCCTTCCCAAGTGATTCTGGGAAGCATTGAGCCTTGTCAGCACAGCCGGGCCACCTCACACGTGTCTCCTGTAGCAGGGACAGTTGGTTGCCAGGGGATTTGACTTTTCATCTTCATGGTCTCCTTGGGAGGTGGGTGGAGGAGCCCATTTTGCAGACGAGTTAACTGAGGCACTGGCGGGTCCCTCTCACCTGGCTGGGGGGCTGGAGGGTGCAGGGATCTGCCCGGCCCTCATGGGCACTGCGTCCCTGCCCCCAGTGCTCCACCACCTGCGGTCTGGGTGCCGTCTGGAGGCCCGTGCGCTGCAGCTCCGGCCGAGAGGAGGACTGCACTCCCGCAGCCCGGCCCCAGCCTGCCCGCCGCTGCCACCTGCGGCCCTGCGCTGCCTGGCACATGGGCAGCTGGAGTAAGGTGCGTGAGGGAGAAGGCGGGCAGCGTCGGGGCACGGAGTGGAGCTCTGGGGCCCGTGGCCTGTGTTTGGGGTCAGCCATAGCCACTGGGCGGGGGCGGGGGGCTCTGTGCTGCACATCTTTGTACTCTAATTTCTAGCTTCTGGGATCATTCCATCTGTGTGTGGTTCAGCCTGAGTCACTCGCCTTCTCTCACTGGCTGTATCCTTTTCTCTCCTTTCTGTCACCCTCGGGATTTCACTTTCTTCTTTTTTCCACTTTTTCCCATCTGTCCCATTCCGGGGCAGCCCCTGGCCACGCCACCCGCCGCCCAAGGCTGGTCAGCCATGGCTTCTCCCCGGGGCCCTTAAGGGACTTGCCGCGGGTGGGGGTGAGAGTGCCCAACGCGCGCCCTGCCACAGCCCTCACCGCATCCTCGTGTGCATGCACGTGGTGGTGGTGTGTCCACACGCGGGACCCTCGGCCTCCAGTGCTCCCGCAGCTGTGGCGGGGGTTCCTCCGTGCGGGACGTGCAGTGTGTGGACACACGGGACCTCCAGCCGCTGCGGCCCTTCCACTGCCAGCCGGGGCCTGCCAAGCCGCCTGCCCGCCGGCCCTGCGGGGCCCAGCCCTGCCTCAGCTGGTACATCTCTTCCTGGAGGGAGGTGAGGCCTGGGGGACTGGGATGGGAGCGGGGGTGTCCTCAGAGCCCAGCAGTGCCCAGACCCCTTCCCCTGCCCTCCTAGTGCTCCGAGGCCTGCGGCGGCGGTGAGCAGCAGCGTCTGGTGACGTGCCCAGAGCCGGGCCTCTGTGAGGAGGCGCTGAGACCCAACAGCACGCGGCCTTGCAACACCCACCCCTGTACGCAGTGGGTGGTGGGGCCCTGGGGCCAGGTGAGCAGGCGCGGGGTTTCGTGCGGGGAGGACATGCGGAGGGAGGTCTCGTGTCAGCAGGCGTCCATCAGACCTTTGTTCACGCAGGGAGATGTTGAGTGTGTCCTGTATGCCAGGCTCTCTGTGGTCCCTGCGGATACAGTGGTGGTCAGATGAGGTCCCTGCCCTGCTGAAGCTTACAGCCCGCCAGGGAGACAGACTTAAAAAAAAAGGGACGTGCGCTGTGATGTCAGGGAAGGCCTGGGGAGGGGACTTCAGAGTGAGACTGGAGGGGTTTGTGATGTGAAGGAGAGGCATACGGGGAGCAGCAAATGCAAAGTCCTGGGGCAGGAGTGACAGACACAGAGACACAGGGTGCTCAGGAGACTAAGCAAAGACCAGACTGGCGGAGGGGGTACGGGAGTGGCCAGTGAGGCCTCAGCTGGGCAGGACTCTTCCTGCCAGGCCTGTTTGGGAATCTCAGTCCTCGTCCCACTGGCTGCTGAAGGACCCTGGGCAGGTTGCTTTACCTCGCCAGGCCTCTGTCTTCTCATCTGTAAAGTGGGGTTGTGAGCATTAGATGAAGTCACACAGTGAGGCACTTAGCACAGGGCCTGGCACGACGTTGGCACAGGTTAAATTTATTTTTACGGCTTTTTAAAAACATCAGACCCCAACTGATAAGAACAAAGCCTGACTTGGGATGGTGGGCCCTGTTTGAGAAACTTTCTCTCCCTTCCTTCCACTGCCCATGGGCTGCAGCAGGTCCTCCAGCCCCGGAGCCACTGCCCAGGCCTCTCAGGCATGTCCCATCCTGTGTGAGGGGCTGGCATCTTTCCCCTCCGCTCTGCAGGTGCAGTTCCTGCAAGCGAACACCTAGTGGCCTCTGGGGACAGGACCGACCCTCCGAGGAGGCTGGAGAGATGGGGCTGGGAACCATGAGCTAGGCTTCCTGGAGAAGGCAGCAGCTGCCCTGGGGACGCCCCTGGGATGCCCCCCTGCAGGGCTGGTAAGAGGATGCTCACCCCTCCTGTGCTCGCCACAGTGCTCAGCCCCCTGCGGCGGCGGCGTCCAGCGGCGCCTGGTCAAGTGCGTCAACACCCAGACTGGGCTGCCTGAGGAAGACAGTGACCAGTGTGGCCACGAGGCCTGGCCCGAGAGCTCCCGGCCTTGCGGCACCCAGGACTGTGAGCTCACTGAGCCTCCACGTGAGTGCCCCAGTCGGCTGTCTGCTGGGCGGGGGGTGGGCAGGGTGGATGGTGGGGAGATGGAGAGTCATGGAACCGTCCCCCTACAGCACTGGCTGACTGACAGGGAGCCACGCAGAGGCTGGGGCTGTGCTGGGGTCAGAGCCAAGGGGAGTCCAGCCCCTCAGGCAGCTTTCTTTAGCTCAGGGGAGGAGTGGACGCAGCAGCCTTGGTCCCCAGGCTGCTGTGTGACCTCGGGCAAACTCTTTCTCCCTCTGGGTCTCAGTTACCCCCCCATTCCCAGAGTGAGGCCAGGGATGTTCCTGAGACTGTGTGGAGCTCAGGCCTGGGTGAGCCCCCATCCCCAGCTCTGGCCCGTCCATCTCCTGGCCAGAGGAGGGCTGCCCAGAGGGAGCACTGTAACCGCATGAAGGGGCCTCCCGCCTAGGGTCCTGCTAGCTCCCAGCAGCTGGTGGCTTCCTGGCCAGCTGGGTCCTAGAGGAAGAGCTTGTGGCAGAGGTGGCTCTGGACATAGACACACGCATACGCGCACACACACGCACGCGCACACATGTACACGCACACACACACACGCACGTGCATGCACACACACACGCACACACACGCTTCCTTCCTGCAGCCCAGCCACCCCCAGCAGTGCCGAGCACAGGAAACTGGCCCTGGAGTCACACCTGGCCTCCCCTCACCAGCTCTGTGGTCTTGGGCTCCACTTCCCTGTCTTACGCATAAAGGGGCAGACAACCCCCATCCTCGTAAATGAGGCCTTGGGGTGAAGAGCCCAGGAAGTGCTCAGGGAAGGCTGGCTTCTTCCTCTCCCTCGTGGACACTGTCATCCCCCATCATGAGGTCAGGAAGAATGCCTAAGGCTGCCTTTGTCAGTCAAGAGAATCCAGCAGCTCCCATGCCTATCAGCTGTCTGACTCCTGCCCCTAGGGAAGAGCCGCCCTAGGACAGAGTCCTTGGTCCTCAGCTGGCATCCAGGGCCTCCAGGCACCTGCCCCAGTCTGCATTCTGTACCAGTGACTGGCTCCTTGGTAGCCCTTGGGCAAGCCCGGACTAGCCACTGCCATGCCTTGCTGGCCATACCACTGGGAGGGATAGGCTTCCTGCCCCAAATCCCATTACCTCAAGGCCCAGCAGAAATTCCACCCACCCCAAGCACCCAGCCCTCAGCATTCATCCAGCAAGCACCTCCGAGCCTCCTGCACACAGGCCCAAGGTAGCTGCTGGCACCCAGGCGAGGAGTTTAAAGGTAGAGGCCAGCCAAGGAAGTGATTGTATGCCGAGACCCTGGAGTCCCCAGGATGTTTTGATGATCTGTGGGGCTGCGTGGCAGGACGTTTGGAAAGCCTGGAAACTTGGTCATCACGGTGAGGCAGCTGACATAGCACGGCCACATCCGTTTGCCTGTGGAGGTGGGGTTACTGGCAGAGGAGGGAACTGGGGCCCCTTGAGAAGTTAAGAAACTTGCCTGAGGTCACACAGTGGGAACAGGATGCGGGTCTGTAGACGCGTAGGTTAGAGCTGAGAGCCAGGGTGGAGGAGGCTGCCCGCTGCCTCATGCCTTCTGCTGGGCCCCAGGGATGTCCCAGGGACAGGGCTGCCAGTTGCCTTCCCGCTTCTCCTCCCCTGGGAGGTCTGCTGAAGTGAGAGGGCCAGGCGGCAGCTGGGTGCTGTCACAGGCAGCGGGGGCAAGGCCAGGAGGCTGGAAGCAAGCCACTTCCCAAAATAGCTCTGATAAGCACAGGGCAGGAGGGCCCACCAGGCCTCAGCCCCGGGCAGGCAGCTTCCCTTTGTCCCTCCTCAAGAGGCCTGGGTTCTGCTGACGGGCTGATGGCCCAGGCCACACCTGCTCTCTCAGGGCCTCGGTGCCTGGCCTGGCTGATGGGACTGTTCCGGTGTGTGACCCGGAAGCTGAAGCTGAGTATGGCCCATGGCTGCAGGGGGCAGGGAGGTCTGGCAGGACAGGTGCATTTGGGCAGCGGGTGTGGGGCAGAGGCCACTGTAGGCTGGCCAGGTGCTGTCAGGTCTCGCAGGGTCAGGGACCGAGAGGGGTGGCAGGCTCTTTGGCTGCTCGTGAGCACCGGAGGCCGTCAGGACTGCGGTCTCGGGGCCTTTCCTCTGGAAACCTGAGCCCAGCAGGGCCAGTTCTCCAGTCCTGGAGATGGGGGCCTAGGCCAAGGGCAGGTGGGACAGGACTACAGCTGGAGATCTGTAACTCAGGCCTAGGGGAGCCCCTCCAGAAACAGGAGGCCGATGCTCTGGGGGTGGCTGCAGGTCTCCTTAAGGCTCTTGGGGGGCAGGGAGACGGCCCAGCTAAAATCTCAGGGAGGCCCCTCCACCCTGGGTGCAGGTGGGAGGAGGGGGGCGGTTCCGGTGCCCACCTGCTGGTCCTGATCCGCCCCCTCCAGCCCTAGGCTGCGAGCGCGATCGCCTGTCCTTCGGTTTCTGCGAGACGCTGCGCCTGCTGGGTCGCTGCCAGCTGCCCACCGTCCGCACCCAGTGCTGCCGCTCCTGTCCCCCACCCGGCCGTGGCGCCCCCTCCCGCGGCCGTCAGCGGGTCGCCCGCCGCTGACCCACACCCCGGCCCCCCGCGGCCAGGATGCACAGACCGACCGATGCACGGACCTCAGCGCCCAGCAGGACCTCAGTGCCCAGCACGGGCTGCGGTGGAGCCCCGCCCCTCGCGCCCTAATGGTGCTAACCTGGCCCCCCGACAGTGGCAGGCTGGGGACCCTTCCCCCCTCAGAAAAGGTATTTTTTTATTCTAACAGTTTGCCTAACATTTATTATTATTATTATTGTTATTGTTATACATAAACAGGCATCTGCCGTTTCGAAGTACAGCTTGGCTTCCTCTTGGATTGGGGGAATTTCCAGTCAGAAACTACACCTGTGCTGCAGCAGACAGCATCTTTCCATCTGCCCCTCTGGGAGGCCCACAGGGGAGGAGGGAGCGGAGCCCGTGGGGCAGGAAGGCCTGAGGGAGCAGAGCGGAGGGCTTCCCAGAGGCGGCGTGTGCAGGGCTTCAGGCGGCGGCAGGCGCAGCCGGGCAGAGGCCCGGGGGTGCTGGTCCCTGCTCACAATCCTTCCACACCTCCACTTCATGCCCCCTGCCCAGGCCCCCCAAGCCCTTTCCCCCATGTCCCCACTCTGCGATCTTCACCAGAGACTTGTGTTTCACAGGGATTGAGCCACACGCCCTTAGAGGAGCAAGGCCCGTCTGGTCACCAGCAGGGACTGCCCCCTGGAGTGAACCCTGTGGACACATCCCGGCCCCCTCTGCTTCATCTGTTAACTCTTAACTCTTTATCTGCACCAAAGGGGTGGAGGGAGGGGCAGTCTGGCTTGGCCCCCACTTGGCCCTTTCTTTCATCTTCTCTGTACTCAGCGGTGGGGCTGGGCCGGTTGAGGCCAGGACGTATGGTGGCTTCTTCCTCACTGACAATCCCAGGCGCTGGGCTCTTGCTACGCTGACGTGTGGTCCGGCTCCCCGGCACCTGCCACGCCAGCCCTTCCCTGCCTGCCACACTTAGTTCCATGGAGTCAGACGGCGGTGAGCACACCAGGGAGCAGATGCGTGTGAGGTGCTTTGAAGGTGTCCTGGGCCCTGGTGAGGGGTGAGGAGGCCGGAGAAGGCTAGACACTGTCTCCAGGAAGTGACCCGTGCAGGCGCCAGCCCTTACCTCTGGCCATGAGCTGGCCATGACTGGACCGTTTTACAATCTGCTCACAAGTCCTACTCCTGGAAGGGGTTTATCCCTTTTCTCCAAATGGGGGACCACCACTCTCATTCTATTCTACGGCGTCCGCCGTTCACAGCCTGTGATGTGAATGGCGGTTCTGGAGCTCTGCGTGTGGTGGCTACTCACAGCTTGGGTGTGTGTGCTGGGGGCGGGGAGGGGGGAATGAAAATCACTCCTTGGGGATTGAGACCAAGAAACGGTATCAGAGGCTGAAGCAGTCAGCAAGTGTCTGTCCCAGGGCTGGCCCCTCCAAGGGTTAGAAGGGTGCTGGAGTGCCCAGCTCTCCTATCTCCCATTCTCTGATCACACGTCACACCCTATTTAATCATCAACACACTCCATGGGGCTGGAGTGAGTACCCCATTTTCAGATGAGAAGCCCAAGGCTCTGAGAGGGAGGTGACTGGCACAAGGGCATATGCCCTGACTACACAGGCCTCAAGCTCCCATCATCTCCTGCTCTGAGCTCTGGGCCACCTCCAGCAGCTGACCCCTCTGACCAGGTAGGAAGATGGCCTGAGCAGGCCCCACGGTAGCTTTGCACAGAGAGCAGTCTGGGGCTTGCGTGAGTCCAAGTGTCACCGCACTGTCCGAGAGTGGAGGGGTGTCAGGCTTGCTTCCTGTCTGTCTGCAGCAGCCCAGCTGGCCAGAGGAGGCCCTGGAGACCCATGCTGTGAGTAATAGCTTCCTAGGGATTTGCACTGTCACAAGAGCAACCCCTTACAAGGGACAGGGAGCAGGGCCTCTACTTGCAGGCCCCTGACCCACACACTGAGCCGGGGCTAGCACTCGGGTCCCAGTCACAGCTGTGCCACTGCTGTGTGCTGTGACCTCAGGAACCCCCAGCCTCACTGAATCCGTGTCCCAGAAGAATACAGACTCACCAGCCTGCTCTGGGAATCCTCACTGGAGCTCCCCCCCCCCGGCCCCGCCTCCCCCACCCCGCCGCCATCACACTGTAGAAAGACATTTGGTCTTAATCATCTTCGTGTTTTTCCGATGATGGGGGGTGCGGGGAGTGGTGTCCCAGGTGGCAGCTGGGCCTGAGCTGTCAGCCTAGGCAGGAGGCAAACAACCCATGACTCAGGCAGGGCACGTCACAGCTGGTGGAAGGAGGGGTGCCTGCCACCCTGTGGCTGGGGGTTGCTCCGGACACAGGGAACTCCAGCTCCTGGCTCTCAGCTCAACCCAGTGCCCCCAGCCCTCACTTGCAGCTTGGCCATGGCTTCAAGGGCCTCCCAGGCATTCTGTCCCACCTGGCCAGAGCAAACCAAAGACGGATGCAGAAACACCCAGCTGGAAGGTGGAGAGCATCCCCCACCCCCCGCCGCCCCCCCATAAGCCCTGAGGCACCTTCGAGCCCTTGGGGCTGAGTCCCATCACAAGTGACTGTAACTGCATTTCAAACCAGAAGGTTATACAAATTAGTTGTTTATTTTGCCTTTTAGTACGACAATTCCAAAATTTAACTTGAAGATAAGCACAGAAGCTGCTGTGACATAAAAGGAAAGAGTCACTTGGCAATGCCCCGAGCCCTCCACTGCTGGCATCCAGCCTCCTGCCTGCAAGGACGGCCCCAGGCATGCCCAGCTGCCCAGAACACAGGCAGAAAGGCAACACCGTGCAAAGTGAGGAGTAGGGATTTGTGCAGTAATACACTTAGTTTAAAACAAAACAACAAAAAAAAAGACTGGCTATTTGCCTAGAGTACTTCCTATATCGATATAATGTAGAAACCAGAATTGTTCCCAGCACTCAACAGTCTTGGCTGCTGTCGGATAGCTGTCAGGCATGACTGCAAGTAGCCCCGAGGCTACCTGGGGTAAGAAATGGGCCCATGCATACGTAAGGAGAAGTCAGTGATCGTCAAGGCTAGAGGTCAGAGATGGCACAGAGGTGCAGAGCGATTCCGGAGGCTCAGGTTTACATAAATACGCACAAAGGAGTCGTGCACGCAGAAGAACTTGTTATATAAAATAGATGTACGTAATCTAGAAAACCTTGATAAAAATAGCCTATAAAAATATAAACTGTAGTGAAAATATACAAAAGTATTAACAAATGTTCAACCCACACAAAACAACTCACCAACATGAAAGCTGGCAGTTCCCACCTGGTGTGATGAGCACGGCTCCCCTTGGCCATGGTGTGTGCGCCTGGGAAGCAGGCTGGAGGCCGCCCCACCCCCAGGCTAGCACCTGTCAGAAGGGCCCTCCCCATGGGACCAGCGAGGGAGGCACTGGAGGGTATAGAGCAGCTCTTTCCTCAACAGCACAAGGAGAAGGGAAGCGTTGGCTCAAAATAGTGGGACCAAACCCTACAGTTCTGGAGGAAGGAATCAGCTCCATCCTGTCCCCAGTCTGGAATCGGGCCAAGCATTCCCTCTCCCACCCTCTAGACACCTAGTGCTTTATTGCAGAGAGGAGAACCTCCTAGCAAGGGTTCCTGGTCCTCCACGATCTCTCTCTCTGCTCTCCCATGCCCACTGCCTGACCACTGATGCTAACAGCCTGGAAATACTAACATGCCACCACCACTCAGGGCATGGCTGACACCAGCCACACACAGCTGGTCCCTGGGCCCGATTCAGGTGCTTTTAAGATGAGTCTTTTCAAGGCAGAACAGACAAACCAAGCTTATTCCTAAAGGCAGCATTTTAGCCCACAGGACACAGCACTTCCAGGGGGAAATCAGCTTAGAAACTAAAGTCTCAAGGAAGCTGGAGCTGACCTGTGGGGCCCCAACCCCATTCCTACTGCACCTCCTGGGCTGCTGGCCGCTAGGCTGACAGCAGGTGTGGGAGGCGGGGGCCGGGAGGCGGTCTCCAGCAGCCCCAGTGGTCCTGCAGGGGTCTGTGCAGAGTGTGGCAAGGCTGCAGCCCAACTCACAAGGCAACTTCCTGAAAACGGCAGGCCTCAAACAGCTGCTCCCAAAGACCAAAACGATAAAATACGGTGTTGACACCTGAAAACAGACAAAGGCTTTTGGCTACATACAGAGGCCAGCTCCCTGTACACAGTGAGAAGTCAAATTAACCAGCCTAACCAAAGACAGAAAAGTTGAGCTTAGTCTAGTATGCTGAAATGCCATCCTAGCTATGATACTGCTAGAAGGTTGACAGGAAAAAAAAAAAAAATGCTTATGAAAAAAGTGCTGCTTCAAATTACACTGCTTCAATAGTCTGTGTTTTGTATCAACTAAGGATTATTTCCAATTTTTTCCAGGTAGTGTAAAAAAATCCATTTAAAATTTTCTTTCCTATTTGAGTAATACTGTCCAGGAAACATTCTCTCATATCTACACGTCAGGGATGGTCCACAGAGTGATTAAGCAAAAATAACCTTCCTTGCACACAGCCTCTTCCCAGGCCTTCAAAAAGGTAGTGCTCTAAGTCCCAGAATTACCTAGGCAGCCTCACATACTGGGAGCAATGGTGACCCCACAGGGGAGGACAGCTGCTGAGAACAAGGATGCCTCCGAGTAGCAGTGGGGAGGGGACGCATCTGGGAGGGCTCACCAAAGCTTTGATCTCAAGTGAGGGCTTCCCAGCCCAGGCCCTCGCAGCCAGCCTCCTGCCATCCCAGCCAGACACACTGGCTGTTCCCGAGGAAGCCACAGTTTCCAGCTGCCCAACAGCATTCACTCTGCAGCTACACCGTTGCCCTGCAAAGCACCCCCAGAAAAGCTTCCTCCATCCCTTCAACCAAGAGTGGGCCTGCTTTGTAGGATGATGATCCACAGTTTCCTTGGAATCCCATCCACATGTGTAGAATGAACCAAGGGTCAACTCTCAGATGGAAAGAAGAGGTTTGCACAGAACCTCGTGGAGCCATGCGGACAGTGAGCGTGTGGTGTCTGGAGATCCAGGCCCTCCCCCAGCAGGTTGGGAGTTACTATTTGAAAGGCTGTGCATGGAAGGGCAAAAGCTATCCCAGAAGTGGGGCATGGCCAGCACCTTGAAGCCACCAGCAGAAGGTCTGTGGGCTTTCTACAGGCTGTTTCTGAAAAAGGGATGTGCTTGCTTTCCTAAGGAAGTCCCTTTATTCACACCAACGTTACGCCACCCAAAGCAGTCAGACTCTGGCCCAGGAGTGTGTGAAGTGCAGTGGGCACCCTCCACAGCGACTGTTTGAAACATTGCCCACGACGGCCCACTACATACAGGAGGTACCACAAGGGGAGATGGCCCACGTAAGGTTTTCTAAGCGCAGAGTCACCAACAAAGCTGACAGATGCTGTAAATAGGCTCTTGAAAACTGCCAGCTATAAGCCTAGTGATGCACTGATCAGACAGAAAGCATGACGGGATACGAGTAACCACGTGCCACGGCATGAAGGTGGCTGTAAACAGATTAGACCCCCACCCCGAGTGGAAATGAGGAAGTGCAGTGTGGCTTTGGACATCTGCCCAGCAGACTTCCAGAGACCACGGATGTTACATTCTGGCTTTGAAACGAGCAGAAACATCTCTGCAGTTCACCCTTTTGGCACACTTTGGTTGTGAAGGCAGGAAGAGCAGCGACACGGGCTGGGAGTGGGGTGGCACTCAGGAGTCCTCCTCCTCGTCACTGACCAGCTCGCCCTTGTCAGGGCTGGTATCCCGGTCACGCAGGAAGTCCTCCCGGATGGCCTCCAGCTCCGTCAGCTCCAGCCGGACCTTCTCCAAGTGGTAGGTGCGCCGGTTCCGGATCTGGCGCAGGGGGAATGGGTTCAGGTCCCCAAAGGAGATACCGGTCAGCTTCCTGACAGGACACAGCACAGAGACAGAGCATTAGGGGGGCTCAGGCGAGAGCTCACACAGCACTCATTTCAGCCCGGCCTGGAGGCCTGGGGGTGTGGGGAGGCGGACCCCGGACACCACGCTGAGGCCCTGATGTAGATATGTCACTCAGAGGCCAGCACTCATGCAGAGGCTGCAGGGGCAGCCCCCGAACGCCGGCCTGGATCCAGACGCCAGCTCCACCACGCACTCCCCGTGGGACGCAGAACAGGGAAAGTGACCCCCCTTTCCAGCCCCCCATTCCTCATCTGTACATTCAGGTAAGAGCGGTGCTGCCTCCTGGGCAGGGGGTTACTCGAGTTGTGCCGCCCGTGAGCACAAGGACGGGGTCTGGCACTTGCTCAGCGATGGTGGGGGCCGCGTGCCTCTGAGTCCTCGGAACCAGCATGAGGCCTGGTGCAGGGTGTGCTCAGAAAGGCTCTGTCACTGGACGGACTGACGGGGAGTGAATAGATGCACGGATGCCCGAGCAAACCTGGGGATAACTGTCAGACTCAGTGGTGTGACAGGCGTCAAGACGCAGTCTACGGAGAGACGTGCAGTTTGTGGGTTTCGTACTATCCCCAGGTCGAGGCACCCATCTACAGTAAATATTTTAAAATCACGGTAACTTGCCCCTAACCACTGGCCAGCAGTTTAATAAAAACAGGACTAGAAAGTGCCCAAGGCCTGGCTAAGGGCTTCCAGCACTAATCACGGCAGCCACAGCCGTCTGGTGGTGTCACAGAAGCCGGTTCCTCGCACACTAAGCCCCCGCCTCCCTTCTGCTGGCCCCAGCAGCAGGGATCTAAGGCCTGATGCTCTTGCAAACCCAGGAGAGGCTGTGATGAGTCAGCGGTGTCACAGGACTTCCTCCCCGCCTGTCAGAAAACAAACCGTTCGCTCCTGCCGCTCCCCCATCACGTGTACATACCCTTAGCATCCCTCTCTCTTACATACATTTTCAAATTCTATTTATTTATTTTTTTTATTTGGCTGCACCGGGTCTTAGCTGTGGCAGGCGGGATCTAGTTCCCTGACCGGGGATCGAACCTGGGCCCCCTGCACTGGGAACACGGAGTCTTAGCCACTGGACCACCAGGGAAGTCCCTCCCTCTTATATTTTTAAACACTCACACCTTAGACATGCTTAACTCCAAGCCAGAGGATGCTCCTGCAAGGAGGTAAAGGGTCAGAAAGGCTGGCTTTAAGAGCCGAGCTCCCCAGAGCATGTTCTAGAACTCATGAGCAGGAAAGGCCTGCTCAGTGTGGGTCTCTGTGAAACAAAATGCTGGCTGGGGACTGGGAACCAGGCCTGTAGGACCAGCCCCTTTTCTCCAACAGCTATTAGTCACAGGCTCCATACACCTGAAATCCAAGTGTCCAGGCCCTTCCTTGCTACAGAAAGCACTGAATTAGATTGATACTGTCCGCTGCCTCCGTCAGGCAGCCGCCATCGGCGCAGGCTGGGGCAGCACGGGGAACTGCACACCGCTCTCCCTCGGGCCTGGAAGGTGCTGTCAAGAGATGAGAAAGTGCCCTGTGTCAGCTATGTTCAGAAGACAACGCCTGGCGCGTGACAGGCCCCGGAAGGTCCTGATTCAGAGATGGGTCTAATCTTGTTGCACCGCACCCCTGACCACATCTCACTCAGTCACCTGCCTCCTCCTCACAGAACCAATCAGGGCGCTGCAGGATGACGCTCCTTGGAACCGCTAGTCTGGGGAGCTTATTAAAATACTGGGGCCCCAGTCCAGGGGTGGGGCCAGGGCATCTGCAGTCCTAACAATACCCACAGGTGATCCCGCCGCACAGGGAACTCTGGGTCCAGTGGACACAGACTTCCTGTGGCAAACTGACGGGAAACTGCACGAAAGCCACTCACCAGGTGGCGCTGCAGGAGTGCGCAGGACGGACCTTATCCCAGCTCTGCCTGCAACAGTAGAGGGACTACCGCCAGGCCCACCACCGCTTGCGTCTCTGCCACGCGGCAGCACTGACAACCCACACAAAACTGTTAGGGGCTGAGCAGGATGCCCTCCACATGCATTAGCTGTTGGAGTGAAGTTCACTGAACGCCACTCTTGTCATCTTGACCCGATGTGAGATTAACAAATGCTCTCAAGGTTCACTCCAGGACTCAGCATCAATCTTTCACAGGCAAACATTATTCTTGGATATCCTATTATTGTTGATATAGCAATAAGCCTGAAAACATCTTAAAAATCCACTTCCCAAGTAAAAGATCCTAACGATAGTGGTGACATCCAAGGAAGCCAGGTATGGCCTCAGCCAGCACCTTCTCCCAGCGTCCACCTCCCTGGTCCCTTGGCCTCACTCAAGAGAACCACAGGGGGATGGTCCTCCTTCCCCCCTCTCCGGCCCCACACACTCTCCTGCCACAAGACTCCTGCAGCACCAGAGCCCTCAGCCCCTCCTCCTGGCTGACCAGAGGCCTGGACGCTGCCCAACCGCCTCTCCCTACATCAGCCAAGGAGAGAAGCCTTCCCTCCCCGTCAGGTGAGCATCATGGGGGGGCAACTGGTGTTTGTCAAGTAGGTTGTCACCCATCAGTGGATCAAGGAATCAATTGAGTCATGACGAGCATCTTAAATATGCAATAAACAGTGTATTTAGAAAATATATCAGAGGGTACAGCACAGGTCTTTGGCAAGCACTGGGAATATTTCAACAAATTCTTTTGTTTCAGTTATATACACTCCAGTATGTGTGTCCTAGGTTGTGAGATAAAATGTTCTTATTATGGGTGGCAGTCAACAGAGTTTGAAAAACATTAATAAGCTCCAAATGTTTCTCGGTAAAAGGACTCCTGTGGTTTTCAAGAGGCCACAAGTCTGCTGCAGGGATCCATTCCCGTGCAGTATGGGCAGCTCCCAGCACCTCGGCACAGCGAACGTTAGCGCCGCCTCAGTGGTTCGCAGGGACGTGCACCCTCACTTGCCCAATCAGCAGCAGGTCCACAGAAATCCCCTGGAGAACCCAGCCTTGGTCATCAGGGCCAGAGCAGCTGCCAACTGTAGTTCAGGGGACACGTGGACAACGAGGGTGGCTCAGAACAGGCAAAAAGTGTGTGGCTGGGGAGCGAGGGGGTGAAGAGATTCCTGAACGCTCAGCTGCCCAGGCCAGAAAGCCAGGGGACTTCAAAGTTCAAATTCCTCCTCCACCCCCTTCAATCTGCCCCCTCTTTTCTATCTCTGGGGGCACCTCACTGCAGGCTACCACCTCTCTCACCGGGACCCCCGGTCTCGTGCTGCCAGTCCTGCTCCAACCTGACGTGCCCTTTTGGTGTCTAACCCTGCAGGGACTTCCCAACACTCAGGATGAAGCACAAGGTCCTCGGCAGAGTCTACAAGGGCCTTAACAGCCCAGCTCTGCTCCCGCCCAGCCTCGATCCCTGCCACGCCAGCCCCACCCTGGCCGAGCCACTGCAGCAGTTCCCCCAAACACGCTGTGCGCCCACAGCCCTGCGAGCGCATGGCTCCTGAGTCCCTCTGCCCGGGCTGCCCACTCCCCACCACCCCTGCCTGGCCCAGGTCACCCGGCCTTCCCCCGGCACTTGCCCCATCGCTGGGCTTCCTCCACCACAGCTCTTAGCAAACCATGCCGTAACACTTCCCCACAAGTTCTTCAAGGACAGGGCCTGTTCCTCATCTACCATCCTCAATGCCTGGCAGAGGGCTTGCATGTGGTTGATACTCAGCAAGTGCTCACTAGACAAATAATGTGCTTTGGTTGCTGGGATTTATGTTTGTTGAATAAAGGATAAAAGCATCTTTCATCTTAGTTCCTCCCTAGTCTCTGGAGGCCGCTGGGTGTTCCCACTCCTTTCCCCCTTTTCCCTGGGAGGAAGCGCCCTCTCTCACCACTGCACACCTGGGAAAGCTCTGGGTTTGAGATGGCCGGGACAGTCTGTTCTCAAGGAAGCAGAGGTCAGGATCCCTGCCCGCCTGGACGTCTGGGGATTCCCCCAAGGACTCACCTAGCATCAAGGATAGTGCGAGTGAAGTAACGGAGATACTTGAATATGGACATTGAATCTTGCAATTTCAGGATCTCCTCTTCCTTGTATTTAAAAAGTGCCAGGGCAAAGCGGAAGATAACCTGCGGAAAGGACAGGGAAATCTATGAGTAAAGAAGCACCGTGGCTCCAGGCACTGGCTCCAGGGATGAAAAGCCTCCCTGGGCCCTGGGAGCAGCCTGCACGGCCTGCGCTGGGGCAGACACTTGATCTGAGGTGCAATTTCCACCAGTGCCTTTTTGGTTTTTTTTGTTTTTTTTTTTTGCAGTACACGGGCCTCTCACTGTTGTGGCCTCTCCAGTTGCGGAGCACAGGCTCCGGACGCGCAGGCTCAGCGGCCATGGCTCACGGACCCAGCCGCTCCGCGGCATGTGGGATCCTCCCAGACCGGGGCACAAACCGGTGTCCCCTGCATCGGCAGGCGGACTCTCAACCACTGCGCCACCAGGGAAGCCCCACCAGTGCCTTTCTTAATAGAAAAAAGTTTTCAACTCTTTGGTGGTTTTCAGCAACACTTCAGCCCAAACCAAAAATTTCCTTAAGGAGTAGAATCTTTGTGGAATCCTTCCACATTTAGCTCACATTTCTAGTCAGTAAGCTATATAGAACTAGAAATAATTTTTAAATTAAATCAAAACCAGGGTCCTCTGATTCTGAAACTCTTAGAAAGCTCCACCTCCAGAAGTAGTTTTTATCTCACCTACTGAAACTAGGGTCTGAATTTCTGACTTCTGAATATGGTGAAATAAAATACATTTTTCTTTTTTTTTTTTTCTTTTTTTTTCTACTGATTTGTTTCTGGGTCACTGAGTTGAGGCCAGAGGGAATGGACTCCTGGTGGTCCTGCAAGTTCAAGCAGCTTTGGAACAAACTGCTTCGCCCACATGTAAGGGCACTGGCTGGCTTGCACCAACCTGAACTTTTTCTTATTTAGAAAACAATATTTACAGAGTTTAAATAGATTATTTTTCTCTTAACATCCCTACCTGTGGCCCAATAGGGAACACTGTTTAAGCCCTGGTTGAGAATTCTTTTCAATAATGACAGACTAGATTAAAAAGTTGATAATGTACTGTACTGGACAGAGTGTGGGGTAATATACACACTCAAACTTTGCCGGTGGGAGCAGAAATTGGTAAGGCCCTTCTGCAGGGCAATTTGGCATTCTCGATGAAAACTACAGGGTCCTTTGATTCTGGATTTACCCTGGACCTAGCACTTCCACTTCTAGGACTAAACCTATAGATGCACTTGCACCTATAGGAAGACAATTATAAGGAGTCATGGCAGCACAGTTTGAAGTGGCAAGAGACTGGAAACAATGTAAGTGTCCATCATCAGGGGACTGTTTTGTAAATTTCTGGTTCATCTGTAGAAGGAGATACTATACAGAGTTTAAAAAAAAAAAGAGCCAGATCTATATGCCCTGATATGAAACTATCACCAATAAATAATAAATTAAAAAAACATATTTTAGATATACATAAAATACCTTGAAAAAAAGACACAGTACATTGAGAAGAACGGCTAGGAGACTGGGGATCTCTTTTCTACTGCACACCCTTAGTTATATGATTTGAGTTTATCATGTGTTACTCACAAACTGATTTTTTTAAAACATAAAACAGACTGGGTGGGAGGCTTGTGGGCGGTAGGGCTCTGAAGTTGGCCCCCTGAGTCCGCCCCTGGTCCTCTGTTTACTCTGGGCCTCTACCTCCTCATCCGTACAGTGGGGATAATACCGCCATCTGTTTGACAGACGTTGAGGCTCAGACTGCAAACCATCAAAGCCCCCATGCCTGGCACAGGGTTTGGCAGAGACTCAATGTTTCTGATAAATGTGCAAATGACTGCAGTTTCCTGTGACCCCAGACCAACCTCCAGCAGCACCTGGTGCTGGGATCACTCTGCCCCTCGGCACCCTTCATGCGTCCCAGCTAAGCCGGCCACTCTGCTGCCACTGCCACTGCCCATGGAGTCACGCAGCAAGCAGACCCACCTTTGGTCCCTCATAAAGGAAAGAGTCCCATATTTTAAAGAGGATGTCACTAACGACGCTATCCACAAACACCACCAGAAACCAGTTGAACGTGATGAGGGTGTAGTCGACTTTGTACTGTTCAAAGTGGGCATGCAGTCGAGGCAGCTTCTCACTCATGAGGTCTCTGAACACCCGCTGGTCCACCTGGAGAGGGAGCAAAGGGGAGAAGTGTATGGGGGCTGCCACTGTACTGAGCAGGCCATCCGGGGCCCCGAAGGGGCTGCAGGCCCATCACAACACGCAGCAGCGCAGCTGTTCCAAATGCGTGGCGGGCTCACCCCAGAGTGGACGGCTCTGCACCCACTCTGGGGTGAGCCCGAGAAGCAGCTGACCTTGCACACTGCAGGTGCTCACCAAGTGCCCCCTGACTGTCATCCTTTCCACAGGGTATGGGGGTGGGTTCTGTGGCCTGAAAGCCACTCCTGTACTCAAAATGCCCCATGAAAATGGGCTGCTGCAGAGCCGGTGGCGTAGTCGGTCTTGCTAATCCACGTGGAAATACAGAGGGTGCTGCTGCAAAGGGCCATATACCCGAGTCCCGGGCCAAAGAGGAAGTGTGATATCACCACATCCATTCACCAAATATTTACTGGGCTGTGTGGGGCAGTGAGGTAGCAAGGACTCCAGAGTCAGCTGGACCTGAGTTTGGCTCTCAGCTCTACCACTTTCTAGGTGGGTGGCCTTGGGCAGATTATGTTCTAGACAGCTCTGTGCCTCATCTGGAAAACAGTTAATGATCTCTCTCTCCCAGGGCTATTGTGAAGATCACATGAGACTTAGGTAAACACATATCAAAACAGGTGGCTGTTACCCCTCCATGCTGTGCCAAGCAGGGGCCAGTGCTGGGCAGAGAGATGAATCAGGTTCAGCCCTGACCTCTAGGAGCTAAAAGACGAGGGGGGAAGCCAGATGTACGGACTGTTACGATAGCTGTGGCCACCAGGGCTTGGTAAAGATGCATTTACAGAGCATTACAGAGCCCCGGACGGGTCCCAGCCAAGCCTGGAGGAGAACAGCCCTGCGGTGGGAGCACAGGATTCTGGGCACAAGGGGTGAGAAGGACACAGCTCAGCCCGGCAGAAGCACCAGGTCCCTGAGGGGCGGACCTCACCTACAGGCCAGGGGCTTTTCCAGACTTTGTCTGTGACCCAGAAGAAAATATACATCAGCCATCACCTAGTCTGTGTGCACAGAAGAGAAACAAACTCACAAACAGTACTTAACCTCACAAAGCAGGACACACTTTGATGCCTCAGTTCTACTCTATTCAACTTAATTTGATGAAAAATACAAAAAAAAGCTAGTGCCAATACCGATTACTCATGTTTGAAAAATGCAGCAGGCAATGAAGGAGAAGCGTTAAGAGGCTTTAAGCAGGAGAGTGATGTGGTTGGATTTGATCCATCTCTCCACCTAAAACAGGGGGCCAAGCTGAAGGGGAAGCAAGGCCCCATGGAGGCCCCACCACACCCGGGGCAGAGGTGATGAAAATCTGAACCAAGGAAAGGTGGTGGGAGGAGAGGGGCACCTGAATCAGAACTGTGTAGAGGTAAAGTCTGTATGAACCTACAGACCCCTCTGCTGTCAGAGGTCAGGAAGAGGGGTGCTCAGAATACACAGGCTTCCCACAGGGGCATGGAGAGGGCAGAGTGTGGTCCCCTGACGCCGGATCATAGGAATGAGGGCTGGGCTGGGGGAGACTGGGACATGCTGGTGCCCGAGGGGCATCTGCAGCAGGAGAACTGCAGCCCACCAGAGACCAGAGGCTGAGGCTCCAGGGCCTGGGTGGAGTGAGGTCACCTCAGGTGAGTGGTGGAACCGTGAGAAAGAAAGAGACCAGCAGAGGAAAGCAATCCACAGATGCACAATGGGCCAAAGGCAGGCCGTCCAGGAACGAGAGCACAGTGAGGAAGAGCCAGCTGCACGGGAAGTGTATCACCTCATTAGCGTTCCCTGAATGCTGAGGGGAGTGTGAACCGGTACAACCATTTAGGAGAGCAATCCGGCAACACCCAGGAAACAGGAAGCCTCACCCTACAGCAAGGCTACTCCTAGGAATGGATCCCAGAAAAACCTGCCAAACTTTCACCTGCATATCAGTCAAGATAAGATAGAAGATGTGATAATTCTTGGGATTACTGGAATACTAAAATAACTAAAAACAATCTAGATAAATGTTAAAATGACATTTTAAAATGTCCTTTTTTTTTAGGACAATCCAAAACTTTGAAAATCTCAATTGTTTATCCTTTTGGGAAGGTTTGCTTTTTTAAAAAAATATAGAAGCCATTATAGTCAAAAAAAATTTTTTTAAAGAATGTTATATAGGTTCAAGTAGGTATCATTGGTTGAAATTTAAAATTTTAAAAGGCAAAGTAACTTAAAAAACTAAAAAACATTATTTTTTACAGAAATGATTCCAAAGCATTGTAAAGTCACCCTAGGGTGCACAGAGGATAAAAATACAGGAATCATGGTTGGAAACATACATTTTTGTCCAGTTTGCTTTCTGACTGGAAGAGACAAAATTTTGAAGATCTAAATTTGCTGAAATGAATTATAATTAAGTTTTCTTAGAAGACTTAAAAAACAAAAGTATATAAGAAGTTATAGGACTTCCCTGGTGGCGCAGTGATTAAGAATCCACCTGCTGGGGCCTCCCCGGTGGCGCAGTGGTTGAGAGTCCGCCTGCCGATGCAGGGGATACGGGTTCGTGCCCCGGTCTGGGAGGATCCCATATGCCGCGGAGCGGCTGGGCCCGTGAGCCATGGCCGCTGGGCCTGCGCATCCGGAGCCTGTGCTCCGCAACGGGAGAGGCCACAACAGTGAGAGGCCCGCATACCGCAAAAAGAAAAAAAAGAAAAAAAAGAATCCACCTGCTGATGCAGGGGACACAGCTTCGAGCCCTGGTCTGGGAAGATGCCACATGCCACGGAGCAACTAAGCCTGTGCGCCACAACTACTGAGCCTGCGCTCTAGAGCCCGTGCGCCACAACTACTGAGCCCGCGTGCCTAGAGCCCGTGCTCTGCAACAAGAGAAGCCAACACAATGAGAAGCCCGTGCACCGCAACGAAGAGTAGCCCCCACTCGCCGAAACTAGAGAAAGCCCACGTGCAGCAACGAAGACCCAGTGCAGCCAAAAATAAATAAATAAATTTATTTTTTTTTAAGTTATAAAACCATCCCGTAGTGTGCAAAAAGTATCAGTCTCTCACCTTCTCACCCACATCCACTCCCCACCTCTGTAAAATTCTGATAGGTGGACCAACAACTGAAAGGCAAGTTGTAAAAGCATCCCAACGCGTGCATGTGCGGTAGCCACGATGACGGGCCACTCCTGGACGTCTTCTTCAGTCAGCTTCCCTGGAAGCCCAGCTCTTCCCACTGGGCAGGGTCAGCATCACCCACTGGTGATGGGCCTTCTTTTCTGCTGGTGCTATTTCATCCCTCAGCATTTAAACAACGACTACATATTTGCACACACTTCATGCTTGGCACTGGCCAGTGCTGGGGACAAGAGACAACAGGACAAGGTGCTACTTTTAAGGGGTTATAAACGGGCAAGGGACACAGACAGTTGACCACTGGACCAAAAGATGGCGATGTGATATACTCTGCCCAGAGGGACTGGGCTGAAAGTGCCTGAGAGGAAGGGACCAGTCAGCTGGCCTTGAAGTGGGAGAAGAACGAGGCATACACCTCTCCTCCCAGGTAGGTGGCAGATGGTGTCTTGTTCTCGAGGCTGCCGGGTGCTTGGCAGACGGCTGGCGTGGGGCAGGCTGCCAGGGACACTTGCTCGGGCCTCTGTTCAGCCCCTCTCAGCTCAAGAGGACGTGGAATGACTGTATTCATCTCTGTGTCCTCAGCGCCCAGCGAGGTCCTGGTGCACAATGGGCACTGAACTGACGGAGAAGCTGCTGAGCATCTGGACTGCAGCGCAGCGTTAAGGGGCTCAGGCACTGGGCTCTGGCAGGAGGCAGCTGACAGCGATTTGCAAAGTACAGCGCTGGGGGCTGCCTGCACACACAAAGCCATCCGTATTTTAAGAGTGGCCTTATGCAATGTCCATCATAGGAGAATGGTTAAACACCTCAAGTCCATTCACCCAATGGAATATTACAGCCACCAAATATGATGGTTAAAAACTATATACTGTATGAGAAAATGCTCATGCTGTCATGTGAACCAGCCAAGATAATCAGTCTCTCAATCTGGATACCTAAATGTATTGGGAAAAAGTAAAAAGGAAACATGTCAAAATGCTAACTGTGATTCTCAAGCTGGTAGGATAACAGGTGATTTTTCATTTTCTTAATATATATTTCTGTATTACCTAACTTCAGAGAGCATCTGTTACTTTTAAAGTCAGGGGGAGGGACTTCCCTGGTGGCACAGTGGTTAAGAATCCACCTGCCGGGCTTCCCTGGTGGCGCAGTGGTTGACAGTCTGCCTGCCGATGCAGGGGACACGGGTTCATGCCCCGGTCCGGGAAGATCCCACATGCCGCGGAGCGGCTGGGCCTGTGAGCCATGGCCGCTGAGCCTGCGCATCCGGAGCCTGTGCTCCACAACGGGAGAGGCCACAACAGTGAGAGGCCCACGTAACGCAAAAAAAAAAAGAAAGAAAGAATCCACCTGCCAATGCAGGGGACACGGGCTCGATCCCTGGTCCGGGAAGATCCCACATGCCACGGAGCAACTAAGCCTGTGCGCCACAACTACTGAGCCTGCGCTCTAGAGCCCACAAGCCACAACTACTGAAGCCCACACGCCACAACTACTGAAGCCCGTGCACCTAGAGCCTGTGCTCCACAACAAGAGAAGCCACTGCAATGCGAAGCCCTCGCACCACAACCAAGAGTAGCCCCCGCTCGTCACAACTAGAGAAAGCCCACACACAGCAACGAAGACCCAATGCAACCAAAAATTTTTTTTAAAAACCCTTAAAGTCGGGGAAAATGTCTCTTTAGAGTTTACATATATGTTGATGTGACAATGTGAGGCAAATTTTATCTTAAATTCACATACTTAAAATAGGTCTTCCCCTTCTGCCTGTAATAACACTATTAATAATAATTTTATTGAGTTTTTACAGTGTTCTAAGCATATTAAACTCTTTTAATGCATCATCTGAATTCAACCTCAGACACTCTATAAGAGAATATGACACTCATCTTACAGACAGGGAAACTGAGGCACAGAGATGTTAAGTGATGTGGCCAAGCTCCACAGCTCCAGGACAGGGCCTGTCTTCCAACCCGGCCATGTAACCCCAAGCCCAAGCACACTGAGCACACCAAGCACTGATGTGCTCAACCACACCCTCAGCGGAACTAAGAAAGATCAGTGCTTCATTTTTCTCATTCAGAAACACTGAGTCATCTGAAATTTTGAAGCTACTAGCTTCCAGGTGTCCATGAACACATAAAACTTTCTTTACTGGCCTCTTTATTCGCACCTGACTGTGCCAGCTGCCTCTTCCCACTGCTGTTCATTTCCTACTAGTTTACCCACTATTTTAACAAAAACGAATCTCTAGTTTAATTAGCAAAGGGAAGCAATCACAGGGAGACCAGACGGGCTTCTCCGGGATCAGGTGACATCCATGAAGCTGGGACAGGAACCCAAAGGAAAGCCCGCTCTGTAGGAAGGGCAAAGCTCACCCTCCTGCCGTCCTCCCACAGCACTCCAAGAGGCAGTGGCGGGGCAGGGGGAGAGCTTGGGCCCAGAGCCACAGATGTCTGAGGCCAAACCCCAGCTTGGGCTCTCCGTGGCGGCACCTCAGGCAAGATGCTTAGTGGATCTGATCCTCAGATTTCTCCCAAGTAAAATGGGGATAACCATACCTCCACTCACATGGCTTTGTGCAGCTGTGTGGCTGCTAGCAATGGGCTGGGGCTCCCTTTCCCTGGGCAAAGAGTTCACGTGAATTCAGACACTCACTTCTGGGTGCGAGAGACACTAAAATGAAAGACAGGGCTGCAGCCCTTAAGCTGGAAGACAAGCAAGCACGCAGGACGACCCAGGACGATAACCACTGCCACCGAGGCCTGGGCCAGAGCAGTGGGAACGGGAGCGGGCCCTGAAGTCAGCTTTGGGAAGGCGGGAAAGTATCACAGAGGAAGGGGCACATGAGCTCAGGCTGAGCAGCAGCTTTCTAGGGAGGTAAGCGGGGCAATGGGGTCTAGATAGTGGAACTGTGTACAAAAGTACACAGAGAATGGCGTACCACCAGAGGACAAGGGCTCCATCACAGGGCATGCTGCGCTCCCAGCAGCCCAGCAAGCAGGCAGGTCAGGGTGTGGAAGGAGGCTGGGCTCTGCCTGGAAGTGGGGGCGCGGGGCAGGGGGTGGTGAGGACATGGCTGAATCTGTGAGTGAGGCGGATAGAAGGGCTGGGTGAGTGAAGGCAGGAAGAGAGGAGATGAGGCTACTGCAGTGATGCAGGACAGGGGATGGTGACCTAACAGTGAGAAGCGAATGAGAGAACCGATCTGAGAGCCGCCAGGCAGGTGGCAGTGATCAGAAACAGCAACTCCAGGGACACAGAGAGAGAGGAAGGAGTGCTGCAGGCTGACTCGGGTTCCTGGCCTGGGGAACCAGTGGGTGAGGAGGCAGTATAGGTGGTAACAGAGGGCAGTAATGAGGATCCCTCCAGAGGCAGAAATGCAAATAGAAAGTAAAATTCAGGGCTCAACTAGGCAAACAGAGGTCACACTAAACATTTATAACAGGGATTTACCCAGGGCAACGGTCACACTGGTGATGGAAAAGCTGAGAAACCAAACACTTGATGGTGAGGCAGCCCAGAGGCCAGGGCAGGAAGCCACCCCCAGGCTGGAGCAGGGAGGTCCCCGCTGGCATGAAGAACCCGCCAGACAGGAGCTGGCACCACGGAGGAGGCAGTCACTGGCAGAGGCAGTACCCCGGACGGAGAGGGAGAAAACTGCCTTCAGCTGCCGCGCCCTCCTCCGCTGGCCGACACAGGAGCTGGGAGACAGCCTGCGGGCCAGCTGTCAGGCCGGGAGTACAGCAGTGAGGGCGAGGAGTGGCTGTGGGCAGGCAGGCCGAGCACCAGCACAAGCCTGGAGAAGAGGATGCAATGAGCGCAGACACGGGCGCAGCTGCGGGCAAGAGAAAAAAAGGCTCTTGGGCAGGACTGGACCAAATGTCAGACACAGGAGGAGGGTTGCCAATAGGGAAGCAGGGAAAGGCCATTACAGAAGCCAGTGACGGCAGCACCCCCAGCCCAGCAAAGGGAAGAGATGCCCTGGGCTGCAACAGCCAAGGGTCTGGTATAGAGTCGGGACTGTCCCAAGTGCAGACAGAACCCCTGGACTCTCCCAGCCCACATCATCCTACCCGCCCCCTGGCTTCAGACTCCAGGCGTGGTGGGCATGAATTGTGCTGGTTAGATCTCCTGCTGTGGGCAGTACTGACAGCCCCAGCACTGCCCCTCTGGATCCATCACCACATTTGTTTACAGAAGCCATGTCGCCCCCGCTGCTTCCAGCCAGTGAGTGAGCAGGGAGAGCACTATTGCAGCCCGTTCCCACCGAGATGTGTGCACCTTTAACAGGTGACGTTGGCTTGAGGACGCCACACAGGCCTGGCCAAAACTTTCTCAGAACTTCACAATAGGCTGGGATCTTTCCCACCTACCCAAACCTCCTTCCTTCCCCTGGTCTAGGGGTTCACCGGGCCTTCCCCAGTCCCTCCCCTAGATCCTTCACAGGTCTTTTCCCTCAGAATCTCTGGCACATCTGCTTCTGCCTTGGTCTCTGCCTCTTGGAGAACCCAAGCTAACACGCCAAGCTCCCCAGGCACCCCTGGATTGTGGCTTAGCTGGCCAGGCAGGCCAAGCCCAGGGTAGACAGTGCTAAGCAGTGACCACAGAGCGGGTCTGCAGGCCTGGTCTGTTTCTCTCTGGATGTAGCAATCACCCTGCTGGCTTCCAGGGCACTAAGTGAGCCTAACCTGGTACTTGCTCCCAAGCAGCCCGGCCCAGTCTCCAGGGCAGGCCCAGCCTCCGTGTGCACCTTGTTCAGGGGTCCACGTACATGGAGCCTCCCCCACCAAGGCTTAATTCAGGTCACATTTCAGCTCTAATTCTACAGGTTTTTGACTGAAGCACAATACTTTTAGAAGTACCTGGGATCCTAAAAGAGTCTTTGTGTAATAGTCTCGAGGCATGAAAACTTCCACTATGGTGACTAGACACCAGAAAGCGTCTTCTTGTTCCAAGTATAGGAGGGCCACTGCCACCAATCTACAAGCAAACGGAGAACAAAGTGAGCGCCAGCCTCCTAGCCCAGACCCGGGCAGCACGGCCCGTCTTCACAGAGGCCTCTGCAGTATGCTGCACTCTCTCACGGCCACAGCAACTTCTAGTTCTCCAAGAAAGAACACTAAATGAGTGTTCCTTGGCGAGGGTGGCATTTCCTAGTTTGAGAAGCAAAGCTACATCCACCCTCCCCTTCATTTGGTTTTTGTTTAAAGATGATGGAACTGTTTCCCAATGAGCAGCCAGCCTCCTTTTTTTAAAACGTTTTCATGATAAGATTTTTGCTAATGCAGCTAATTCTTCGAGTTTTTTGTTCAAGAAGTTCCAACTAATCCTTTTATGCACAAAAAATCCAGGGGTGAATATAAGGGGAAAAGAACACATGATGGTTTAAAAACAACTTTCTTGATACCAGTCTACTTGAAACGGGGCTTCAGACAAATGAATCACTGCGGTGGGGCTTTCTCAAAGAACTGCATCCACAGCACACACGTGGGGTGGGAAAGGGGACCATATGTATCACCTGTTATGTCACTCACAATGGAAGCTTGGGTCTGGCTATTTACATGGTCACCACTGAGAGGTTACTCATCCAGTAACCCCAGGTTTGGCTCTGAGCGGGCATTCAGGGCAGAAGGCTAAAAAGGAAGAGGCAAGAGAAAAGCCCCCCTCTATATATCCAAGAACCTCTGCTCGCGACATGAAGGTTCTGTGCATCACTTACGGAAAACCCTATAGTCACTTCTCAGAATCTGTTTTTGTTTTCTTCCTTGGATAAAATTATAATGAAATCTCAAATTAAAAGGTTAAAAAAAAAAGAACTGGGAAGGGGATGCCTTGAGTAGGCATGAATGGGATGGAGAGTAGAAAGGTTATAACAGGTAGAGATGGACAAGGAGAGAAATACAGGACATGCACAGCACCTGCGGAAGCCAGGAGAAAGGGTAGAGAGACTGAAATGAGCAGAGCCTTTGACGACATCACTTTTAGTTAAATGATGTTCCAGATGACAGGCCTGAATCACTGAGGAAAGGCTAGCATTCTTCTGCTGAAGTTCTGGGTTCACAGTTCTGTTCTCATGTACAAAATAATGTGGAGAAAAAAAAATCCAGTAAAATGGTTAAAATTTAGAGGTCCTAATGGTGATGGCACGGAGAAAGATTTAATTTTCTGGAAAGTCTCCTTATGTGTGGAACAGCTGATTCATGACAATGTCAGATAAATGGGGTGTTACTGCACCCAGGCATGCTCAAGTCCTCGCCAAGATCCCTTAAGTTTCAGAGGTTTTTAGCTTCC
The DNA here is from genome assembly GCF_964165515.1 of Mesoplodon bidens. Classification (NCBI taxonomy): domain Eukaryota; kingdom Metazoa; phylum Chordata; class Mammalia; order Artiodactyla; family Ziphiidae; genus Mesoplodon; species Mesoplodon bidens. Next base: position 66,972,234 of record NC_138178.1, on the reverse strand, counting down.
AGGAATTTTTAGACTGAGTATACAATGTGAACTGTGCATTTATGCAAAACAAGGCTGCTTTGTTAGGCAATAACTCATTTACAGGCGTTTTTTTTTAAATGGGGACCATCGAGGAGCAGCCACAGTCCCTTTTACTTTCAGGGCCCAGAGAGGGCACCCTGTCCTGACCACCACAGAGGCAATGACTTCCTGGAAACCATTGGTTTCAGGTCTTAACCAACTAACATTCCAGTTTAAAAGCTTTTCTTCCTGCAATACTCTCATTTCAGATGCAAATAGATAGCCCTTATCTGGAGGTCAGTATCCAGCACAGATGAGGATTAAAAAGGCCCAAGAGCTGCCAGAATAAACGTCAGCATTCAAAACTCAATGCATGCACTTGACTTAAGGAGAATTGCTAAAGATGGCACACGGAGCTTCTTCATTCTTTGTCCATGTTTCTAGCAAGCTTGGTTACCTACTTTGATTACACAGAGGAATATAAAAGGCCTCTAATGACAGCAGCAGAAGTGCACCAGCGAGGTAAGAGACAGACAGGAGGTAAAAAGCAGCCACAAGCACTCAAAGTCCAGTGATGGGGAGCAGCTTCATGGAGAAAAGACCTCAGTACCTCCCGTGGCCTCATCCCGGTGCAGCTCAGCTCAGAATGAGGAGCCTGGATCATTTAGAGAAGGTGAGAGGCTTTTCAGTGTCCTCTGCCTATGGAAGCAGGGAAGTAAGCCAGACCTGCAGAAGGCTCTCATACAAAAGAAAACAAGTTTGGGCTCTTCAAGGGCTAGGTTTAACCAGCTGAAAAATTGTTTGGGGCAACCTCTTGATTGACAAAGATCCTGTATAAACAAGGACTGGCCCTGTTTTCACATCAAGCACTATAAATGAATGAAAGCAAACTTCTGATCGAAACCTGAGTGTGATGAGAACAACAAGGAATCAAAATGAGAAACCTAGTTGTTCCAAATAGTTTGACTTTGGTGTTCTTAATATTGGATTGGCCAAAAAGTTCATTCAGAAAACCCGAACGGGGCTTCCCTGGTGGCGCAGTAGTGGTTGAGAGTCCGCCTGCCGATGCAGGGGACACAGGTTTGTGCCCCGGTCCGGGAAGATCCCGCATGCCACGGAGCGGCTGGGCCCATGAGCCACGGCTGCTGAGCCTGCGTGTCCGGAGCCTGTGCTCCACAGTGGGAGAGGCCACAACAGTGAGAGGCCTGCATACCGCACAAAAAAAAAAGAAAAAAAGAAAACCTGAACGAACTTTTTTGACCAACCCAATACTTTCCAAAAGCATGTCTGTTTCTTTCAATTATTCTAGAATTGGGGATACTGCATAATTAAAACTAGCTTACTGCAGCTATTGATATTTATTTCCCTTAAAAGACTGGTTTTTCTTGGCTCATCAGGAGGGGAGGGGGCTGTCAGGCAGCACCTGGAGCTACAAGTTATCTTACCGGCAAAGAGGAGTCCCCTGTGGGCCAGGCACCCACCTGTTTAGACCTTGGCAGTAGCCAATGTCTGGATTCCGCCAGGAGAAGGCGAGCAGGACGTTGCGCAGCTTCTGTATACCTTCCGAGGTGGGGCACGAGTAATGTTTGTTGTTGGGCAGAGTCCGCAGCAGGTCCAGCTCGATCTGCTTGGAGGCCGGGTTCTGTTTCTCCAGAGCCTTCTGAAGCAAGGTCTGGAAGTAACCAGGCTTAGTGCTGTCCTTGAATTTCCTGGTGTGAAGGTCTACACACCACTTCCACACCTTGGAACGGTGCTCATGTGGAATGCCCGCACGGATCAGGTTCTTTAATTCTGGAGAGCACATCATCTCCCTGTTCACTGTGCTCGCAAAATAGTTTTCCCACTTGACGCCAGTGGAAACCTCCTGGTTTTCTGTGAGGTAGAGAGTCTTCAGGTCCAATGCCCGGACTTTGGCGACCAACTTCTCTTCCTCGTCATCCTCTGGGACAGTCCTAAACCCATAAATGTCATATTCACTGTTGAGAAAAACAAAAGGAAAAATTAAAGGATGCAATCTGGCAAAAAGGTCAATGAAACAGAAAAGAGAACCTAGAAATCTACCCGTGTGTAAATGGCACTTTGATATATGACCAGGCATTTCAACTCAGTGAGGAAATAATAAACTTCTCAATAAACAGGGTGAGAATAACTGGCTATCTATATGGGAAAAAATTACATTAGATCTTTCCTTGATACTATACAGGAAAAAAATCAATTCTAGATGGCTGAGGTGCTAAATGTGAAAAGCACAGAAGAAAATACAAGCAATACTGCAAATACAAGGCTGATAAATTTGGCTACATTAATATACATGTGCATGTATGTTTATATAGCCTACATATACACATCCATAACACTTATGCTCGAAAAATGTTTTAAAAAGTGAAAAGACAAGGGAGAAAACATTTGTAAGACATTAGGGATGACAAAGAATTAAGAATTCTTTTTAATTCTTAAAAAGAAAAAGAATTATTCTGCTGTGGTAGGTAGAATAATGGTCCCCCAAAATGTTCCTGGAACCTGTGAATATGTCACGTTACTGCATGTGGAATTACAGTTACAGAACTTAAGGCAGGGAGATTATCCTGGGTTAGCCGGGTGGGACCACAGTAAACACAGGAGCCCTTAAAGTGGAAGAGGAAGGCAGAAGAGTGGACCAGAGGTGCAACAATGTAAGAAGAGGCAGGAAGGATGTGAATTGGGAGAGGGCCTGGACCCATGGTTGCTGACTTTGAAGATGGAAGAAGGCGGCCACAAGCCAAGGAATGCAGGTGGCCTCCAGAAGCTGGGAATGGCCACACCTGACAGGCAGCAAGGAAACAAAGACCTAGTCCTACAACCAGAAGGAAGTGTATTCTGCCAACATCTTGAATAAGAAAGGACACAAACTGTCTCCTAGAACCTCCAGAAAGGAACGCAGCACTGCTAATACCCTTACTTTCATCCAGTGAGTCCATGCTGGGCTGCTTGACCAACAGAACTGTTGCATAATAAATATGTATCACAAACTTATTGGCTTAAAACAATAATTTGTTATGGCAGTCATAGAAAACCAATACAAAGGCCTTTCACACACTGGTGCTGAGTGTGTAAGCCTGTACAAGCACTTTGGAAATCAGATCTAGCAGAGCTGAAGATATGCATTCCCTATAGGTCAGGAATTCCACTTCTAGCCTACACCCTGGAGAAACTCTCTCACGCAGACACACAGACACATGGATACATGTACCACGATGTTTCCTGCACCACAGTTTGTAACAAGGAAAAATTGAACCATTCTAAGTGTTCACCATGAGAGAAGGAATAAAAAATGTGAAGTTGTGAGGCAGGTAAAAAAAAATTCTCAGGAGCTACATGTATCAACCTGTATAATTTCAGAAAACAATGTTGAAAGAAATAAGTTGCAAAAAGGTATGAATATGGTAGGATTAGCATACTAAAACGTGTCTTCAATTAGAGGTACATATTGAAGTGTTTAAAGCTGAAATGACATGTCTGGTACTTGCTTTAAAATATTCCAGGAAAAAAAAAAAAAAAACTTTGGAGGGGAAGGGTACGAAGAAACAGGATTACCAAAATGTTAATAATTGCTAAATTATTGGGTAACAGTTGCATATGGGGGTTGTCATATGATTCCGTCTACTACTTTGTATGTTTGAAATTTTCCATAATGAAAAGTTAAAAGTAAATCAATATACACAGCTATTGTTCTAGTTATACATGAAGTTTGAAAAGATACAACATGAATAGTAAGAGCCCAAAACACAAGTGGGAGGAAGACGTGGTGCCCTCAGGGCAGACTGCTAGGCCGCCCTCACGGGAGTCCCCCAGCCACTGCGGACGCAGCAGGAGCGCACAGCATGGAGACAGCGCTCCTGGCCTGGGAATGGGGCTGCCCAGTCTGGGGCCACGTCCTTGCCACTCACCATCTGTGTGACCTGGGCAAGTTACATCACCTCCCTAACCTCAGCTTCCGCATTTGCTGAGCAAGGATAAAAACATCCGCCTGGCTGAGCTGCGTTAAATACAAGCCTGCATGTAAGGACCTTGGAACGGCTCCCAGCACACAGGGCTCCGTAAGAGTTTTGTAACAATGGCATTGGTCGCATTCTGACAGCATAGTTTTACCTGTCATCTGAGTAACATGGACAAGGCAGGCCAGTGTTGTAAGCACAGAGAAGGGAAAGAGTGGTTCAAGCTGAAGCCAGGCTTCCCCTGGGCCAGGGGTGGGGCTGGAGAAGCTGAGCCACAGCAGCAAGCAGGGCCTAGACACAGGGCTGCCAGAGGGGCAAGGGGGCGGAGACAGGAGGAGACTGGACTGAGAGGATTTGCAGATTTCTCCTTGAGCCAGTATTTCATGAATCTCAGTTTTAAGAAACTAGGATATGAAGGTTCTTAATCCAAGACCCATCACAGGCTTCCACACTCCATGGTTTTCTGCAAAATAGATGCAATATCGTGTGTGTGTCCAACTGCATTTTGGGGCCAAGGGTGTCCACGGCTTGTATCAGACCCTCAATGAGTTCTGAACCACTGAATCAGGTTACCCAAGTGTCCTTCCCTTACAGAGAAGACCTAATTTTCCACTTAGGGTCCCCCTTGGCTTTCAAACCACCCACGGGTGCAGCCAGGTCTCTGGAGAGGGTTCTACTCATAGGAAGACAGGCTCCTCTTGCAGCAGGACTGGCTACCACCCACGTTGGCATGGTACATGGGAGAAAGGTCTTGGAATGAAAACTTAGGCTGAACCCCAGCTCTGTTACTTGATTATTACAGCAAGACTGATGACATTATCTGTTCTAATGACTGGAAGGTCCTTGTCATGAGCATCAAATGAGACACGGAGAATTGTGTAAAGTTCTCAATGAATGGCTACTGCTGTTGAAAGAGGGACTTGAGAAATGGGTCCCACTCTCCTCAACGGTCACTAGCACCTTTACCTGACAAGATGAGGTTTAACGAATGCTTGCTCCGGGCTCTCAACCTGCAGAGCATCCTCCAGCAGCTGGGCTATGACATCCCGAGAAGGCCCCTGTTCTTCTGAGCAAACTGGTGTCTTCATTTCTTGGAGCAGGATCAAGTATTTGCTTTCTATCTGGCAGAGCTTGGCTTCCAGGCTAGAATACTACAGAGAATGTGGTAGTTACCTCCAATCAGACAGAGACACAGGAAGAGCAATCCTCAAGTACCTCAAGCAATCAAAGAATGACAAGCCAAGAACCACTAGCAAGTGAGCCAGAAAGAGACTGTATCAAAGACAAGAGATGAATTTATGCCACAGGCCACCTGTCTTATTTAAATGGCCCACATGGGCCCCGTCTTCCTTCTAGGGGGTATGACACAGAAGTACTGGTAATAAGGCCTCTGCACATCAACACACATATCACTTCTGGACAGGGTTGAGGTGAGCAGCAGAAACCAGGCCACACACCCATTACTGAGGTCAAGCTGAGTGCCGCCTGGACACGAGCCCCAAGCAGCCATCCCACGCAACATCAATCCTTTCCTAGGATGCTGTGACCCAGAACTAGCTCTCATCTGCTACCTTATCAGACAAATCAATACACCCCTGGAAAACGTGCAGGAACAAGGTTTGGGAAGATATTCTGAGGACTGCTCAAAAGGTATATGAGGCATACAACAGCTGCTGACACAGTGTCACTGAGCTTCATTTGATTGTAACTGGAAAGTCTGTGATGTCTCTACACCCTGCAAAGCCCTTTTCCACCACAGTCACATCTAACTCTCAAACCAACCCTATCAGGTTCACAGAGGGGGCATCACCCTCCCCATCCCCATTTATAGATAAGAAACTGATTCACACAACTCAGTAGCAGAAATCAAAATCCAGATAACCTTAATTTGGGGGAACCTTAGAATTGTATTTAATTTTTTTTCTGTAAGCTTCATTATATGTGTGAATAAAAGCCCCCTCTCAGGACATTTCTATTTGTCTTCATCACGAAGTGAAACTAAACACAGGGCTATGCACTTCATATACTTTAAATATAATTTGTTATCAATAACCACACCCTCCAAGCATGGGGGTTGAACTGATTTTAAAGCATGTCCATTTTTAAATGGCTTCTGAATCATACCTCCCCCCAGATGATAGAATATAACCATCCTGACCCACCTTTGCCATCAGATCCCTCGCGCTTCTTTCTGCATTTCTCCGTAGAGCTGAGAGTTCCAAGATTTCCTTATTCAGAAATTTATTTTGCGTTTTGTACCCCTGTAGATTATCCTGTTGCAAAAAAAAGGTCCATCAATTCACATTGGTTGAATGTTGATTAATTATTCTATATCAGCGGTCCCCAACCTTTTTGGCACCAGGGACCAGTTTCATGGAGGACAATTTTTCCACAGACCGGGGGGTGGGAGGATGGCTTTGGGACGATTCAAGTGCTGTACATTTATTGTGTACTTTATTTCTATTATTATTACATTGCAATATATAATGAAATAATTACACAACTCACCGTAATGCTGACAGGAGGTGCAGCTCAGGCGGTAGTGTGAGCGATGGGGAGCAGCTATAAATACAGATGAAGCTTCACTCGCTCGCCCACTGCTCACCTCCTGCTATGCGGCCTGGTTCCTAACAGGCCATGGACCGATACCAGTCCGTGGCCCAGGGATTGGGGACCCCTGTTCAATATAATTAATATTTTGCTGCCTCACCAATCAAATAGCCCTGCTAAGTTAGAACAAGTTCTAAGGAAATGAAAGCTGATTACTAGACACTTTCTGACTGAACTTTGCGGTTACCCTTGGCAGTAGAAGGTAGGCAGGGACCACTGCTGTAATGAAGGAGATGGGGAAATAAATTTATTTAATGGTGGTGATTTTTCTCATCTGTCCTTAGGAAAAGTAAGTAGGACTTATGTCCTAAATCTATGCAAATATTTTATCTACCCACATTTATTGGGTACAAAAGGTAATGCCTTACATTCATTTTGTTTTTTAACTAGAGAAACTGAACAAATTTTCTGTAGATTCTCATTTTTACTTATCCAGTTTATGTGGAAGAGGCTACACACATACACAATGCCCTTACTTAAAGAATTACACTTAATAATGAATACATATAACCTACAATGTACAAGGCACATAAGAGAACATGTTCCTCAACTTTTTTACATTAAAAAATTTCAAACTTATGAAAACATTGAAAGAAAAGTACAATAAACACAATATACCCTTCACCTAAATTTGCCAATTGTTAACTTTTGCCACATCTACTTTCTGTTTTTAAGAGAACATCACAAGCTGGTGACACGTTCTGCCAAGTCCAACTAAAAGTTCAGCCCTGGCAGAAGAGGGTGCCATACGTGACCTTCAGCCCTCGAAACTCTGAGCAAGGCAAGCGAAAGGAAACCTTTGAGACAACTGGGGCACTGATTTCTAAATGCTCCCTACCAAATTCAGTCTTTTACAAATGTCTTTTTCCCCTACTCTGTTTGAAGTTTTCAAGGAATTTCTGATCCCTCAATCACAGGAGAAACTGTTCACAACAGCTCCAAGAGCAGGTCAGGGGTGGTCAACAAAGGCACTGACTCCTGTGCTGTCCCAGGACAGAGACCATGGCCCCTCCCCAGAGATGTGTCCAGAGACGTGCCCCAGTCTCCAAACTAGAAACCACCATGGCGGTACACAATTTCCCCTGAACATACAGAAGAACTGAAAATGTTCCAACAGTCCCTTTAATTGCTGACACCTACGGAGCACTTGCTATGGGTTACAGGTGCCCTGTGCTAGGCACATGAGGTCCTCGATCCCATTTAAACCTCACAACTCTTCAGCAGCCACTCTCGTCATCTCCATTTCCTAGGTGAGGGGCTGAGCCACAGGGAGGCTGCACAACTACTAAGTGTCGGGCTGGGAGCCAGGCCTGCTGCGCTCTTGGCCCAGGTGCTTGGCCCCTGACGCCCATCTAAGCTCTGATACGCATCACACCTTCTCAGTCTCAGCAAGACCGCACGTCATGACAAGCATTGAAGACAGGTGCTGTCAAACCCCAAAGGAGGTCCACGGACTTCCTTTTCTGATCGGAATCATGATGTTCTCCTTTCTCCTGGCGTCTTGAAGCTCTCATATTTGGAAACAATGAACAAACATGTTACTAAAAGGCAGGCTGATTGAAGGAAGGTGAGCTAGAGGGCAACTAAAGAATACACTGGGCCATGACGGACAGAGACTGAGCAGGGTGGATTGAGGGAGCAGGACACCACAGTGTGTCATCTGTGTCTTTGAGTAAAACTTTGCATTACAGTCTAAGGAAGTCCTGATAATGTATCTCAAGGATTCTTTCTCTAAAAAGGGAACCCTCTTGCACTGTTGGTGGGAATGTAAATTGATACAGCCACTATGGAGAACAGTATGGAGGTTCCTTAAAAAACTAAAAATAGAATTACCATATGATCCAGCAATCCCACTACTGGGCATATACCCAGAGAAAACCATAATTCAAAAAGATACATGCACCCCAATGTTCACTGCAGCACTATTTACAATAGCCTGGACATGGAAGCAACCTAAATGCCCATCGACAGACGAATGGATAAAGAAGATGTGGTACATATATACAATGGAATATTACTCAGCCATAAAAAGGAATGAAATTGGGTCATTTGTAGAGAAGTGGATGGATCTAGAGACTGTCATACAGAGTGAAGTAAGTCAGAAACAGAAAAAGAAATATCGTATATTAACGCATGTATGTGGAGCCTAGAAGAATGGTACAGATGAACCGGTTTGCAGGGCAGAAGTTGAGACACAGATGGGGGGAAAGCGGTTGGTGGGGGGTGTGTGTGATGAACTGCGTGATTGGGACTGACATGTATACACTGATGTGTATAAAATAGGTGACTAATAAGAACCTGCTGTATAAAAAAATAAATATAATAAAATTCAAAAATTTTTTTAAAAAAGGATTCTTTCTCTAGAATGATGATCACAGCAAGTTAAGACTCTATGAGGTGCCAGGTGCCCTGTGAGGACTTTACATGGAATACCTCTTTTAACCCTTACAAGACCCTATGAGGTAAGTGCCATTTCACAGATGAACACTGAGGCAGAGAGGTGAACCAGCCTGCCCAAGGTCAGAGGTCATGAGTGGCAAAGCCGGGTTTGAACCCAGCCAGGTCTGACTCCAGAGCCCATGCTCAGTCTAAACTGCCACCCCATACTGGGACACATCCCCTTCCTCATTGATGTTTATTACAGTTGTGATTCAGCTTTTTTGTTTTTGTGCTTTATAAACTAAACTCTGAGCTCCAGGACAGAGACTGTATACTTTGTGTGGAGTACAAAGCCCAGCACATGGCTGACTGACTGACTGAATGAATGAATGAAAGAGTCCCAAGAAGGAAAAGCTGTATGCATGAAGATATTCATAAAATAACAAATCACAGGAAAGAAGACAGAGGCTGATTAAGTAAATGATGACAGAGTCAAAAGATGGACAATCTGGAATCATTAATGATAGCAATACAGAAAGTGCCTGGGTTCTAAGCCTGAATGAAACAAAAGTCTATCTACTCCAGGAAATGGAACAATTATGTAAACATGGAAAAGGCCTGGAAGGAAGTGTGGGAAAAATATTTAAATCACTAGGGTGGTAAAATCCTAAGACCAATATGTGCTCCTGCCTCAAAATACTACAGGAACAGAAAGTGACCACATATGAGACCAAAAAAAGAAATGTTAGCATACTCTAAAAAGCAGAAATCTTTACAGGCACAAACACTGACTATAAAGCAAGACACTGAATAGTAACAGTAACAACAACAAAAAAAGATACCTTCCCCCCACCAAAACACACACAAAATTTTTTTCCCCACCTAGACATTTTAAATTTGGGGTCAAACGAAGAAATCAATATAGAAACCATGTGGTATCTAAAAGTGAAGGACAATGAGATTCTTCACTCCAATTCTCCCAGTGCCACCACAGAGGAGGCATGAATGTGACAGTCTTCTGCATGGCACAGGGGATGCCCTGGCAATATCCGGCCCAGGCAGAGCAATGTCAGAAAACATCAGGTCACCAAGCCGGGCAGGACTCACTCAGAACGCACAGGTCACAGGGAAGTCCCTTAACAACCTTTCTGCCTCTCCATAAGCTACGTCACCACTTAACCTCACTCTTGTGGAATTCTGAAGCCACAGACTTTATAAATTAAGCTGAGAAATGTTGGAGAAAGAAAAAAATGTCACCCGCTACCCTGCAAAAAGAAAAGGTCAAGAAGTCTAGTTGTGATCAGCTCCATCAGTCGTCTCCAAAAGGAGCTGTGTGGAGCCACAACAACAAAGCCACACACTCCCCTCCACACCCTGGCTCAGCTCCCCGGGAAAACATGCTCCGCACGCGTCCCCCACTGCCGAGCACTGGGATCTGGAAAGCGAACGCCCTGGTGTCATTCTCCAAACACTACAAAGACAGACGTGCTTGCAAAATATAAAATTCAGTTGACCTTAAATAAGTGGTCTTAAAACGTGTATCACTGATGGGATGTATATTTAGGGTCCATACACTCTAGGTTGCATATATAAACAAAACCAACTTTTACTGGCAACACTAACCAAGACCTTTTTTTTTTTAAACACGGCTATTTTTGTAGTAGATATAATTATAAAGTAATGAGATTGAGGGTTTTGGTGGTGTTTTTGCCCTTTTGGTCCTTCTCACCAATAAATCCTTCTGGCCTCATCTATCTACTGGGTGCTGTCACTGAGAAGTTGTCACCATGGGAGACCACATATGTATTCCGACAAAGTTGCCATTATTCCAGTGTTTTAATTTCCATTTTGGAATTATCTTTAAGGCTCAGGCATGTCCATCAGGCATCCAATCTACTGACACTGCATGACAGGTACTACTAGTCAGGAAGCAGGCTCAGTAACAACCTCAAAAGTGGCAAACCTTTGCCCTTCAAGGATAAACTGCATTTGGGGGGCAAAACATCCTCGGTGCCACATTATTTGCAAAAAGTGGGTAGCCAGGTGAGGAAGACTTTGCAGCCAGGTGGGACTGACAGCTGCAGAACTGTGTGGGGTCAGCTGGGGTCTGGGCTACACCCAATGCCTCATGTCCTAGGAGACACTTCTCCACCTGAAACTTCTCCAAATCGAGAACTGGTGGCAGCAAAACTTTTGGGACCCTCGCTGTGGCCTGAGTGACAGCGGCCCAAGGCCATTCAGCTCTCCCCTCGGGACCAGCACGCTTCTCCGCGGGCACAGAGTCAGACTGCCCATGCCCCCAGTAACGCTCTTCCTACCTCATCAGCTGGCCACAACCCCGGGTATGATGGGGAGAGTCACCTCCATTTAGGAACCAGCCTCCCATCCCCAGGGCCAGCCAGAAAGGGACACTGGGAAGAGAGCTCTGCCCTCCCTTCTGAGTGCCAGGACCCTCCTGCCTTAGGCATGGGGGGCACTGACTCTGGGTAGGCCCTCTTCCCCGGCGTGCTTGGGAGCCAGGGTCTGCTTTCCCACCTGACCCTACACTAGCTGTTGGGAACAGTGTTCCCTCACCTGGCCTCCATTATGTCCTGAGGCGGGCTATGCAAATGATGGTGTGTGCATCCACGCACAGAGGGGGCAAGAAACAGCCTCTGTAGGTTACATGGAATAATGAAGTTCTAAGGGTGTATAAACAGAAAGAGAAGTCGCAGCTGCCTGAAAGCAAGGGAGGGGAAAGGTCTGAAACTGTTCTGGGCTAGGGCGACACTGACGGGCTGAGACTTTCATTTTCTAAGGAAGCTTCTTAGAAACCTAGTAATTATCTGACTGGAAGTCCTGTGACACTTGTCTTTTAAAAAAAGGCACAGCTGCCCTGCTGTCACGCCAAATCAAATTCGCTCACTGAGGCTGGCAGCTCTACAGTGACATCAACAGACAGGCTGTTAGTGGGTTTTGGATTTCTTGTCCCAATAACAGGGGCCCACGCCCTGCTCTTACTTTCAGTCGGTCCAGTTCCAGCTGGTCCCTGGCTGTGGGGAGGGCCACAGGAGAGCTGGGCATGGAGGTGGGAGAGGATGCGCTGGCCTCGCACTCGCTGAGCTGCCGGGAGAGCTTCATAATGACCTCGTCCTTGGCCTGGATGGTCTCCATCAGCATCCCCAGCTGCTCACTGAGCTCGCCCACTTTGTTCTTCAGCGTCTGTACTTCCTGCTGAAGACTCTCTTTCTCCTGGTTGAACCTCTCCAGCTGGCTAGTGAGGCCCAGAATCTGGTCGTCCTTCTGGTGCAGAAGCCCCAGCGTGTCCTGCAGGACCCCCTCACAGAGGCGGCTGCTCGTGAAGTACTTGTCGTACTGGGAGGACCGCACCGTCTGCTGCAGGAGCCGCACGAGCTCCTGGGAGCCAGGGGAGGATGGAGTGGGGAGCAGGGGCGGGAGAAAAAGCAGAAATCATGGCAACCCTGCATGGAGCAACCATTGGTATTTGAGCAAATGCAGAAACTTTACTGGAAATATTTTAATAACCAACTTCCTCTTAAAGGATCTCAAAAATAGAGAAGGAAAAATATTTATTCCATAAAGGCTGTCTGTAGAGAACAATAGTAGGAAACAGGAAATAGTGGACAGGCAGACTGCAATTAGCAATGGCTCCCAGTAAACGTTCATCCGTATTAAAAAATCTGAGGTCTAAGTTCACTGACCTGCTGAGGAATTAAGTATAATTAGGTGTGATCAGCTCAAAAGGAAGCTGCTGTTTTAACAGGATGTGGAAACTCTTTTAACAACTGTTCATGGGCCTTGGGCTGAAGCTATGCTCAGAGAGATCTGACGTCAGAGCAGGCGTGGGCAAGGTGCAAACAACACCCTCCCCGACCCACTCTGAGGGGTCTTCACTCTCTTCGGAATTTCAAATGTCTATGAACAAATGACCAAGCACAACAGCAGTGCCTAGGTCGGTGGCCGTGGCAACATACAGCTCTTAGGGGAAAAGCACCTTCTGGGAAATAATGGAGTCAGAGAAACATGAAAGCCGGGTTCTGCTCCTCTGGTCCTTGGCCTGCTGACATGAGATGAGATAGAAATGTGAGGAAGAAGAATTACCTTCTGACTGGCTAAGTCTTTCCTTAACCTCTCCAGCTCTTCCTGCTGGTTCTGGACCTGCAGCTGCATCTCGGAGGCCAACTTGCTGGTGCTACCACTGCCCGATGGCCCCTCGGCTGAAGGGTCACCACTACTGTGGCGATTTTTATACGATCCAATCATGTCTTTCAAAGGGCGTTTTCCTTTGTAGGGAATACGTCCAAAATCAAAGGGAAATCCTGAGCCAGTTACTCCTACATAAAAACAAAACTTGTTTAAGTTCAGGTCAAATTTTCCTTTTGGAAATTCCAGTAAAATACATTAACATTCCATTCATCATCCTCTAAGGAGTTCTGCATGCGTCACTCTCTGCTCCTACCTCATTCTTGATAATAACCAAGCTTAAAATCAAAGATGATATTTCATGTGATCACTTTTAAAGAAAACTTTCTCTATTTGCTCAATTTTTGCATTAAGACAGACGAAAAAAAGTCAGACTATACATTAGTACTAATGAGGAATTTATGACAAAACTGTACTAAACTCTCTCAAGCTTCTTTTGTAATGTTAAGTTTATTTTCCAAAAGATCAGTTCTAAGCCTATGTGTTCATATCATTATTTTCCTATTTCAGGTACTTTGAGGACCAAAGAGAACAGAGACACAGACCAGGGAAGAACATGGTTGCTCCAAGTTCCTACAGCATCCTAAACACAAGGTGTCCCTTCCACCGGGCACCTTAGTAAGGACAGGGCCTGCATCTATAAAGTTAGTGGGTAGGACTTAGAGATACACTAGGGATCCCCGGCTGCTTATTTTTAGCTAATCTGTCCTTACTAAAAAAACAAGCCAAAAAAACCCCGAGTTTATGTTTTCTTAATTGTAAACACATTTTATTCTCTTCCTTAAAAACGAGTATTTAAAAATATTGAGGGATCCAAATAAATTTTAGTATAAATGGATTCAAATATATATTAAAAATATAAAGAGGAGAGTACATACTATATAGATTCCATTTATATAACTTTAGAAAACAGGCAAAATAAATCTATGATGTTAGGAGTCAGGACAGTGGTTTCGGGGGCAGGGGTGGGAGGTGAGGCAGTGACTGGAAGGGGTTTGGGGATAGAGGCTGTGACTCCTGGTACTATCCTGTTTCTTCAAGTAAGTGCTGGCTACATGGATATGTTCACTTTGTGAAAATCCATTGAGCTATACATTTCTGATTGGGGGACTTTTCTGTGTGTATGAAGATTAGCTTACTTCCCATGAATGACATGGACAAGAAGCTAGCAGACTGATTCTTGGAGCCATTACAGGAAATATCCATGAATCATCAAGATAAAAATCCAGAGACATCCTCGTCCCTCCATGTCTTCCACACAGGCTCCCTCTCAAAGGGATCAGGGGCTGGGCAGAGGCTGAGAAGGCTGCTCCCAGACAAGAAGCTGCTGTCCAGGGGTGCTGGGAGTTTCTTGCCCCATCCGAGTCACTAAGCCTTACTGATTCTTCCTTCCCAATCTTGCTACCATTCACCCTTCCATTTCATTCCTAGAGTCTCTATGGGGAAGTCAGAGCCAACAATGTTTACCTTCAACAATCCAAATCCCCAACACAAATCCCTGTTCCTCAGAAGGCCTTCCCAGTTGACAATGAGCCCCTCTCCTGGGTGCCCCGCTGGCTGTGCCAAGTGCTGGGTCACGAGGCACGTGACCCACATCTTCACCACGTCACACTGGACCTTAGGGTTCCATGCGACCATCCTGGGGATCACAAGTAAACCCCCCACTAAAGCAAGTCATGTGGTCCTTTCCCAGGGGACAGAAAAAAATATTACCTTCAGTAAGTATGTGCTCTCAGTAAAGACTTCCTAAAATCCTGCCTCCTAATCCTGCCAGCTCGAGCCAGAATGAAGCATAAGGCAGAATTTCAAAATTATTTATTGTTATTTTACATTTCAAACATCAATATTCCCTCAGTGGATCAATGGATGTAGGATCATGAAGGGCTGCTTAACGCATTAGGCAAAATGCCAATGGAGAGATGTATGAACACGTCAGGCCGACACCCTAAATCCTGATTGACCTTAATATCACAAAAAGAGGGAAAACCAGATATGATGTGGTTCCAGATATGATGCAACAAGAAATACACAGCATCCCTAGCCCCCACCCCACCCCAAAATATTCTTGTCATAATTAAAAGTCAACCCTGAATCTGGGCAGGCCTCTACTCTAGCGACAAGTGTATAGGAAATACAGGGATGGAGGAGCATATACTGTGACCCCGCAAAAATATAATTAACAAAATCCAGAATGTGGGCAATTCCTTGACATGTAGACCCTGTTTCTTCAACAGGCGTGGCAAGGGAAATGGAAGACAAAAAACAAACACAGAGCTGTTCAGACTGAAAGAGACCCAAGAAGACACACAACTAAACACACTTGGGGGCCTGTTAGCCCCTCATTTGCTCATGCCAACTGCACGCAGACATTTATGGAACAACTGGGGAAGCAGACAAGAAGGATTTACTGTAAGTGTTTAGGTATAACTATGAAGCTGTGGTTCTTTTAAAGAGTCATCTCTTGGAGATACCTACTAAAATGTTTACAGATGCAAAGGATTAATATCTAGAACTTCCTTTAAAATAACCCAGCTGGTGGTGGGTGCCAGGAGGGGCAGGAGCTCAGAGGAGATACAGAGGAAAAAAGAGAGGCCATGGGGGCTTCCCTGGTGGTGCAGTGGTTGAGAATCTGCCTGCTAATGCAGGGGACACGGGTTCGAGCCCTGGGCTGGGAGGATCCCACATGCCACGGAGCAACTGGGCCCGTGAGCCACAACGACTGAGCCTGCGCGTCTGGAGCCTGTGCTCCGCAACAAGAGAGGCCGCGATAGTGAGAGGCCCGCGCACTGCGATGAAGAGTGGCCCCCGCTTGCCACAACTAGAGAAAGCCCTAGCACAGAAACGAAGACCCAACACAGCAAAAATAAATAAATAAATTAATTAATTAAAAAAAAAAAAAAAAAAAGGCCCCATCCTTGGAAAAAAATTAAAAAAAAAAAAAAAAAAAGAGAGGCCATAAGTTCAAAACTGTGGAATGTGACACTACAGCTTCTACTTGTGTGTGCATTAACAAATTTCTATAAATAAAAAGTTTTAGTGTTTTTTAAATCAGTATTTCTGTAAAGAGCACCATGACTTCCAGATCTTCTATCTCCTGAAAAAGTTTCAGAACCACAGGATTGGACAGTTATTTATTTCTTGTGACATTTCATTTTCAAGCCTTTATGTTTTATTTCCCACAAAGAGAACACAACTCCCGTTGGGTCTCATGCTCCCCGTGATACCTGCTACCAAAGGGTCTCCCACATCACCAGTGGTTAACAGATGGCAGCGGAGAGAATGAAAGACAGCAGGAACCACATCCATACCTTTGTTTCCTTCAGGGATCTGCTTCTTCCTTTCTTCCTGTACCATGGACTCCTCCAGGTCCTTAGGGCTTGGCTCTAAAAGCTCCCACTCTTCATTGGTGTAAAACACACTCCTCCGACTGTCGTTATGCCCTCTTCCAGGACGAAAAGAAGACATTGAATTTCTATTGGGAAAAATGAAATGTTTTATTTTTTTAAAAAATGGTAACGTGAAACGTAATGTCACATACATACGCTTGGCAAAAACTAAAATCTGATAATAGCAAATGTTGGTGAGGATATGGAGAAATGAGAACTCTCATACACTGCTGGTGGGAGTATAAATTGGAACTATTACCATGGAGAACAATTCAGCAACATACAGATAAGGTGAAGAAGTTTTTGCCCTAAGACCCAGTGACCCAGCATTTCTTAGATTCTTCAACATTTGCACAAGGAGACACAAACAAGAACATCCACTGCAGCACTATTCATATTAGCAAAAAACCCCAACAACCTAAACATCTATTGACAAGAGAACAGATAAATAAACTGTAGCATATTCATACGATCAAATACTATACATCACTTAAAGTGAATTCATTCATTCAACAAATATTAATTAAGTGCCTACAATGTGCCAGGCACTGTTCTAAATGTTTGGGATATGCTAGTGAACAAATATTCCTGTCCTTGTGGAATGTACATTCTATCTAAAGCTACATGGATCATATGGACAAATTTTTTTTTCTTTTTTTTTTTTTGCGCACTATGTGGGCCTCTCACTGTTGTGGCCTCTCCCATTGCGGAGCACAGGCTCCGGACGCGCAGGCTCAGAGGCCATGGCTCATGGGCCCAGCCGCTCCGCGGCATGTGGGATCTTCCCGGACCGGGGCACGAACCCGTGTCCCCTGCATTAGCAAGCGGACTCTCAACCACTGTGCCACCAGGGAAGCCTGACAAATATTTTTTAAATGCTGAATAAGAAAAGAAAGAAAACTGAAGAATGACATGTACAACATGATATTTTTTTAAATCTTCAAGATAATACTATTAATAGATATCACTTATAGATACATACATATGTAGTAAAACTTAAAAACCCACACAAGAATGGTAATTACCAAATACAGAACACTGGTTACTCCTGTGAAGGGCAAGAAAAGAATGGCATCATGGAGACAAGAAAGGATTTGAACCATATCTGTAATGTTTTAGTTTGTGTTTTAAAAAGTGCAGCAGGGCTTCCCTGGTGGCACAGTGGTTGAGAGTCCGCCTGCCAATGCAGGGGACACAGGTTCGTGCCCCGGTCCGGGAAGATCCCACATGTCACGGAGCGGCTGGGCCCATGAACCATGGCTGCTGAGCCTGAGCGTCCGGAGCCTGTGCTCCGCAATGGGAGAGGCCACAACAGTGAGAGGCCTGCATACCGCAAAAAAAAAAAAAAAAAAAAAAAGTGCAGCAGAAATATGACAAAATTATGCACTTTAGTAGCGGTTACCCAGGTAATCAATTTACTATACTTTACACTTGCCTGTGTGCTAAAATTATTTCATTAAAACTTTTAAAAACTAGGTTGGGATTTCTACTTCCAGTGAAGACAGACTAAGAGGGACTGGATTTACAGTCATCTGAAACAACTGAAAAACTGAACAAAATACAGGAAACAATGACTTTCAGATATTGGACATCAGGCTACACCGGGCAGTGATCCCTGAGAGGTGGAAAACAAATGAGGTAAGCCCCACCCCTGCCCAAGCTTACTGCCTAGACACTTTCCAGGCCACGGTGCAGGCAGGGGGAACCCAGGTGGAGCTCTCCCATGAACTGATAAGACAGAGCTGGGAATTCCAAGGCAGGTGGAGTTCACAGGGCACAGTACTGGAGAGAAGAGAGCTGTATGGAGGGCTGCAGAAACATCAGAGGGTTCCCAAGTCTCCAGAAGAGTACTATCAGGCTTGTGTGTAAGAAAGCTATCCAAGAATGGGGAAAGAACCCCCTGAGAGGAGCAGAGGGAACCATCCCTCTGCTCACACAATAGTGTCTAGTCCCACCGGCCAGAGTGGAAAACCTCACACGTCATGGAGTACGGTAGACTGGTACTTGGAAAAAGGCTACTGACATTATCCCTAGACTAAAGCCTGCTCTCATACTACCTAAAAAAGCTTAAAAGTGAACTTCAAAAGTATCAAACTGTTTCTGAGTAATTAAACTACATTCCAGAACAAAGCTTAAGAATATATGTACAGGAACACACACAAAAATCTAGCACCCAGAAAGGTAAAACTCATAATATCGGGCATGCAATAAAAAATTATCAGGCATGCAAAGAAGTAGGAAAATACAACTCATTCTAAGGAGAAAAATCACTAAACAGAAACAGACTCAGAAATGACAAATAATAAAATTAGTAAACAAGGATTTTAAAAGTTACTATAACTGTTTCGCCATGTTTGAGAAGCTAGAATAAAGACTGAACATGTTAAATAGAGATATGGAAGATGTGAGAAAAAGATCCAAATCAAAACTTCTAGAGATAGAGGAAAACACAGGCAGAACATTCTTTGACATAAATCACAGCAATATTTTTTAGAGTAATGGAAACAAAGGCAAAAATAAACAAATGGAACCTAATTAAACTTAAAAGCTTTTACACAGCAAAGGAAACCAGAAACAAAATGAAAAGACAACTTACAGAATGGGAGAAAATATTTGCAAACGACACAACCAACAAGAGATTAACTTCCAAAATATACAAACAGCTTACACAGCTCAATATTTAAAAACAAAAAACAAAAAAAACCCACACAATCAAAAAAATGGGCAGAAGACCTAAATAAGACATTTCTACAAAGAAGACATACAGATGGCCAACAGGCATGTGAAAAGATGCTCAACATTGCTAATTATTAGAGCAAGGCAAATCAAAACTACAATGAGGTATCACCTCACACCAGTCAGAATGGCCATCGACAAAAAGTCTAAAACCAATAAATGCTGGAGAGGGTGTGGAGAAAAGGGAACCCTCTTGCACTGCTGATGGGAATGTAAATTGGTACAGCCACTATGGGGAACAGTATGCAGGTTCCTTCAAAGACTAAAAATAGAGTTACCATATGACCCAGCAATCCCCCTCCTGGGCATATACCCAGAAAAGACGAAAACTCTAATTTGAAAAGATACATGCACCTCAATGTTCACTGCAGCACTATTTACAATAGCCAAGACATGGAAGCAACCTAACTGCCTGTCAACAGATGGGTGGTTAAAGAAGAGGTGGTACATATATACAATGGAATATTACTCAGCCATAAAAAAGAATGAAACACTGCCATTAGCAGCAACATGTTTGGACCTAGAGATTATCATACTAACTGAAGTAAGTCAGGCAGAGAAAGACAAATATCATATGATATCATTTATATGTGGAATTGAAGAAACTGACACAAATGAACTTACCTATGAAATAGAAACAGACTCACAGACATAGAAAGCAAACTTATGGTAAGTAAATTTATGGTTACAAAGGGGGAAGGGGATGGGGAGGGCTAAATTAGGAGTTTGGGATTAACATATACACACTACTATATATAAAATAAACAATGAGGACCTACTATATAGCACAGGGAACTATATTCAATATCTTGTAATAACCTATGATAGAAAAGAATCTGAAAAAGAATATATAACTGAAGCACTCTGCTGTATACCTGAAACTAACATAACATTGTAAATCAACTATACTTCAATTAAAAATAACCTAGGGGGCTTCCCTGGTGGCACAGTGGTTGAGAGTCCACCTGCCAATGCAGGGGACGCGGGTTCGTGCCCCAGTCCGGGAAGATCCCACATGCCGTGGAGTGGCTGGGCCCGTGAGCCATGGCCGCTGAGCCTGCGCATCTGGAGCCTGTGCTCCGTGACGGGAGAGGCCGCAACAGTGAGAGGCTCGCATACCACAAAAAAAAAAAAAAAAGTGCTTTAAGAATTTAGAAGAATGCAGAGAAATTACCTAAAACATTTATTTATGTTCCCATCACTCTGTTTTAACAAGGAGTCACCAGGAACCTGGCAATTATACCTGCTTATATGTTTACACCTGATAAAAGTTTTCTTATGGTTTATTTACTGGGACCAAGAGTGAACTGGCAAACAAACAATGTAGAGCTTGTTACATGTACTGTTTATTTCCTAAGTCTCTTCTAGTGCCTGGCAACCGTGCTACACATCTTCCCAGAGAACTGCATAGAGGAATGCTAGTAAAATCCCCACTATAACCCAATGAGCAATGTTGAAGTAAAGTCTGATTTTATAAAAATTACAAAACTGTGGAGAAAGCTATTTCAAAATAGTTGCTCAGGAAAAAAAAGAAACTTTCACAAATGCTCCATATACTTTTGCTCATTTCTTTGATACAATTAGCTGAGTACACTGGACCCACTACACTATAAAATTTCAGTTGCCCCACTTATGGCCAGGGTCTCACAGCAGCCTTCACTCACATGTGGCATGTTATTACCATCACCATCGATTTGAGGAGTTAAATTCTCCTTGCCATTTGCCAGAGCCTTCAAACTGTGCTACTCAGCCCTGGTCCTTAAACAGTGGATACAGGAGGGAGGAATGAGAGAACAGGGAAGAACAGAACATGCCTGGGGAGAGAGAGCAGCAACTTAAATGACTCAGAACTTCCACACGCCCTCCTTCTCCCCAACATGGTCTTGCCATCCCTGCCTTGTCACGAGGCCCACCTGCACAAATGCCATGCTCTCACCTGTGGCTGAGGGACTGAGCCTCGGTTGGGGGAGGTACCACCTGCCAAGCCTTAGGTGATGAAGAAACCAGATCAGGCTCAAAGCGAAAACCTCTTTAAGCTGAAACACTATAGAGCCAATTCCTGCTTTAGATCTTAGTGGTAAAACCCAATTCTGTGACTGTGCAACATGGGGGTCAGTAAAGTATATGCTTCTCAAACCACTCGTCCTGTCCACTCCAGTCAGCAGAGGCCTCTGCACTGACCAGGTGTCCTGCCTGTGCACTAATTAGAATTCACTGCCAGTGTAAACGGGGTTCTGCTGGCTGATGCTCGAGGCCGTTCTCATACAGTTTAAAATGTCCACCTAAAACAGTAATAATTTTTTCAACATTCATTTCAACTCTGATAATCAGCTAGAATTTTAGAAGTTGACAGAACGGCTGGAAAATGCCCCATTAAATCCTTCAAGAGCTCACAGCTCTACAAACACCCTGCCCAGCCAAGTTTTGGCCTCTGCTACTACCTTGTACGTGTCAGGAAGACAGGGGCAGAAGGAGAGCAGGCTACCCCCAGGGCGGCCAATCGGCTCCGTCCCTCCTAACTACAAGCCCTGGCAAGAGAAACAAAAAGTGGGGGCGGGGGGGCTCTGATTGGCAATAGCTATCCTAATAAAGATGATGCAGTATCTCTTCTCGCACATATCAATTCTTCAGATAGATTCTCACAAGGACATGGAGACGTATGTACAGGGATACCAGGACAATGTTATCTGAAATGATTTTTTAAAAAAAAAAGGAAAAATAACCAAAAAGGACTTGCAGATGTGATTATATTAAGATCTTGAGATGGGGAGATGACCCTGGATGATCTGAGAGGGCCCTAAATGTCACCACGAGTGTCCTTATAAGAGAGAGGCAGAGGAAGCTATCACTATAAGAAGGGAAGCAAGTGACATAACTGGGGAGGCAGATTAGAGTGATGCGGCCACAGGCCGAGGAATGCTGGCAGCCACCAGGAGCTGGAAGAGGCCAGGGACGGGTTCCCACCTGGAGCCTCCAGAAGGAACCAGCCCAGCTGACACCTTGACTTTAGCCCAGTGAGACTGATTTGGACTTCTGGCCTCCAGAACTCTAACAGAATGAATTTATGTTGTTTTAACCCACCAAGTTTATGGTAATTTGTTACAGCAGCCAGAGAAAATGAACACAACCACTCTCCAATAAGCTACTGCCCTTCGAACCATGGGCTTTGCAAGACTACTTTTTGTTACAGTCCGTATTTCAACAGGCATTCAAGCTTGGAGCATTATATCTAAAGTTAAAATATATTTATTGTTGACATAATGGGAAAGAAGTGTCATCAGGAAGGCCCTTTCCAGGGACTTCCCTCGTGGTCCAATGGGTTAAGACTCTGCACTCCCAACGCAAGGGGCTCAGGTTCGATCCCTGGTTGGGGAACTAGAGCCTACATGCATGCCACAACTAAGAAGTCCTCATGCCATAACTAAAGATCCCTCATGCCACAACGAAGATCCCGTGTGCCACAACTAAGACCCGGGCAGCCTTAATAAATAAATAAATAAATAATTTTTTTAAAAGAAAGGCCCTTTCCAAAATATCCTATACATTTTTTTTTTTTTTTTTTTTTTTTTTTTTTGCGGTACGCAGGCCTCTCACTGCTGTGGCCTCTCCCGCTGCGGAGCACAGGCTCCGGACGCGCAGGCTCAGCGGCCATGGCTCACGGGCCCAGCCTCTCCGCGGCATGTGGGATCCTCCCGGACCGGGGCACGAACCCGTGTCCCCTGCATCGGCAGGTGGACTCTCAACCACTGCGCCACCAGGGAAGCCCATATCCTATACATTTAATGTGGATAATGAGTCCACCTGTTCTAAAGAACACACATCTAACAAAATGTGCATTGCCTCAAAAGAAAAAAAAAGAATCAAAGTAAAACTAATCTCATCATAGAATTTCCAGGCGGGTACAGCTCTACTAGCTTCCTGTTGCCCAAAGGACAGACACTACCCCATCCCTTCACCCTGGGCCTCCCGGCCTCTTCAGCAACTGTTTGATCATCACCTCCACCCAGCACCCTAAGTTCCCAGCACATGAATCTGTGAACTCATGAAACCCTGTTCTGACTTCCACACCTTTGCACAAGTAAGTCTCTGTACTTACCTTTCCCTTTGGCAGGTCCCACCTCATCTTCCATGGCACAGCCTGCCCTCCCCGACCTTCTCCCCGACCACCCCCTCAGTGCACCCGGGGAGGCATGACATGCTGGGTTCAGCCCTCAACTGCACCCTACAGTGCCTTATGACAGGACTCCTTACCTGCCTGTCTCCCCTGAGGACTTTAAGTACCTCAAAGGCAGGGAAAGACTACCTCTTATCCAATGGAGCACCCAGGCCACAGAGGAGGGGGGAGAGGAAGATGCAAAGATGACTGGGGTGGGGGGTAGCCAGGCTACACAACCAGAGGCAGCCTTCCAAGCAGTGCTTCTCAAACTATGGGTGGCAACCCATTAGCGGGCCAGGAGATAGAATTAAAGAGCCATGAAATCAATTTCGAGGGTCATGATGGGAATTTTTTTAATACACTGGAAGAGAAATTAGTACTCAGCTTTACTAGATATAACAGTTAAAATTGTATGAAATTTCTGTTTCAGTTTTGTGTGCTTACAAACAGTATACATTTATGTGTGAATGTATATTATTTGCTGTGGATTCCCAGTCAAGAAGGTGAACAACACTTCATGAGAAGGAAACCCCTTCCCAGGAGGCCAAAGAGCAAAGACAGCACCCACGGAACTGCAGGCCCTGGCAGGAGGGTGTGGACAGTGCCACCCGCACGTGTGCACAGGGTGAGGACAGACAAACCCCGAGGAGCAGGAACAGAGTGCTTCTGCCCTGGGAGGGGTACCGAGCCCTTCGCTCATCATTCCTTCCTCAAGCAGGCTCCAGACACCCACCACATGCCAAGTACCAAGTGAGGTGCTGGGGACACACCCAGCCAGGACAGACAGGGTCCCTACCCCCCCATGGAGCCCCCAGCCCCACCAGGGAGGTGGACCACAGACAAGGATGCAAAGAAACAGAATAATTCCAAGTGGTAGTAAGGGCTGTGAAGGAAAAGCACAGGGGTGGGCGGAACGAGGCTCCCCTGAAGGGTGACCGGGAGTCACCAGGAGGAGAGAGCCCTCCCAGCAAAGGTCAGCCTGACCAGGGCCTATAGGGAAGACAGTGCGTTTGAAGAACTGAAAGAGGCCAAGCAGGCCTGAGATAGGGGAGATGAGCACACTGGCCCTTTAATGCCACGTTCAGCAGCGCAGCCTGCGGCCTAAGGCAATGAGACGCCTCCCGAAAGGCTTGAACTAGTGGCAAGAGCTGATTCGGGTCACTGAGAGAATAGGGCCCCTGCCAAAGGTGGGCCCAGGACCGGCAGACAGTACAGGGTGCAGGCAGCTTCCCCTTCCCAGCCCCCAACTCTAAATACAATGGCAGACGTGGGCCAACTACTCTCGCCCTCGGTGGCCCTGAACAAGGCACCAAAGTTCTCTGAGCCTGTTTCCCATGCTGACTAGGATGACCACACGTCCCAGCCAGG
This sequence comes from Mesoplodon bidens, assembly GCF_964165515.1. NCBI lineage: Eukaryota > Metazoa > Chordata > Mammalia > Artiodactyla > Ziphiidae > Mesoplodon > Mesoplodon bidens. The sequence continues at coordinate 66,947,422 of NC_138178.1, read as the reverse complement.
GTTATAAGCCATGGCCATCGCTCCTCTCACCACTGCAGCAGTTTTCATGGAGCGGTGTCACGCAACCGTGGCCCTTCTGATTCGTGGGCCCCCAGAAGTGTGTGGCCAGTGGAGATGGAGAGGACTGCTGGGACAGAGCTGCTGAGCATGACCCTTGCTCCCCAAGGAGCTGTCAGAGAGGACTGGGCGCTAATGCAGCAAGCTGCAGAAAGCCCAGCCAACTCCCGCAATCACTGAAACTCTGCCAGCCAGGAAGCCGGTCACCTTCCTTCATGCTTCCCTCTCCAGGAGGCTTGGCTTTAAAACATCAGCGTGGGGCAGTAGCAATGGTGACTAAATTCTGTCTTGGTATAGACAGAGCTGTGCCTTACAAGGAAAACCACAAATAAATACCATGTTACAGTTACTGGGCATGAACGACTTCCCCCAATTCACCAACTATCTGCCTGCTTTGGTCTGGGCCGCACCCTCTGCTACAAACTGGGGATGAGCCACCAGGCATGGTCCTAGCCAGCAAAACCAGAACAGTCTCCTGAGAACACCAGCCATGCACACAAATAACTATACCTGGCCTGAGGGGTCAAGAGGGAAGCAAAAAACAAAGAGTCAGAGCAGGTTAGCGGCTAGCAGAAGACCTATCAGAGGCAAGCCCAGAAGGATAAGCACACCTTCCCAGTCACCCCAGTCTTCACACCCATCCTCCAGAAAAGCACCCTCTACTTTATTTATGGATAATAAAGTAAAGATCCACTTCACTTACTGGCTCAACGGAGGCAGGGTAACAACAGTGGCAGCAACTGGATCGTGTGACCACTTTTTACTGAGCACTTACAATGAGTTAGACACTGAGCGAGGCAGTTCTTATTTATAACCTTAACACACCCACCCACTGAGGAAGGGTATTCACACACACACACACACACACACACACACACACGCCAATTTACTAATGGAGAATATAAAGCTCAGAGAAGTTAAGTTACTGGCTCAACATCACACAGCTAATGAGTAGCAGGACTGTGATTCCAAAACCCAGGCTGACTACAAAGAGCACTAGCCACGGCGTGACCCCACTCCTGAGCAGAGGTAGAGCTAGACCCTGGGAGCTGCCAGCCACACGTCAGGCATGGCTGAGCACCTGGCAATGGACTCGCAGTCCAGGCCCACAGAACCACAGGGCAATGCTCACTGCCATCACACAACCTGCAGCACTGCTGCAGCCTAAGCACACCTCCCACGCCTACCCATCTTGTTCAAACTCTGCACGGCCTCCAGGGTACACACTCCCACTCCCACCCCCAAGCATGCACACTCACACATGGACCAGCCAGAACTGCACATGAGAGCTTTTACCTGAATTCTTTTATCTGAAGTGATCTGGACTGTTAGTAGATTAATGAAAACGTTGGTTAAAGCAGGAAACCATTTAACAGTAACTTAAAACAAACACATGTACCTACAAAGGCACAAGTAAGTATGCGCTGGTGTGCCAGCCTCCTGATGTAGGCCAGCCAAGGCTTCTCCTTGAGTCTGAGGCTACTGACCACAGTTCCCTGGTATCTTTTTTGGATAAATCACACCCATAAGACGTCATCTAACTTTTCCAAATTTGTTTTGCTTCTTTTTAAAAAGTAGAATGGGGACTTACAGTTGTGAAACAATCTAAGTATAGAATCTTTATAGGTTTTGAACAATTTTTTTTCTCCTATCTTTCACAACTGTGCCACCCACATCCTGGCAATTTTTTAGTGACTCACCTTTATCAAATTTCCCCCAAGCGTTCAACTTACTTTTCACAGAAAAAACGTTTCATGTTAATATGTTATGGGTTTACTAAGTATTTCACTGAATTATGTAATTACAAGAACAAGTACAACTAGTTAGGAACAAAGCCAGCCGATTATTGCTAAGTTTGCAGGTGGCTGGTGGGAGCAGAGGCACAGTGTGCCTTAGTCTCCTGCGGTCATTGCAGACCACAGCTCTATAGAGGGAATTTAGAATGTCAGTTAAATAGGGGAGCTGGTGGAATGGAATCTGGTTAAGAGAGTTTCAACTGCATTGATAAACACAATAAAAGCACAGCAGACAAGCATTCAATTACCCCTTAAGGGGCTTCCCTGGAGGCACAGTGGTTAAGAATCCGCCTGCCAATGCAGGGGACACGGGTTTGAGCCCTGGTCCAAGAAGATCCCACGTGCCACGGAGCAGCTAAGCCCATGCGCCACAACTATGGAGCCTGCTCTCTAGAGCCCATGAGCCACAACTACTGAGCCCGTGTGCCACAACTACTGAGCCGACGCACCTAGAGCCCGTGCTCCGCAACAAGAGAAGCCACTGCAATGAGAAGCCCACTCGCCGCAACTAGAGTAGCCCGTGGGCAACAGCGAAGACCCAATGCAGCCAAAAATAAAATAAATTAAATAAATTTAAAAAAAAAACTTAAACAAAAAATTATCCCTTAATCCATGACTACACTTTAATTAAAACACCATTTTAAATTTATATAAAATATATGTAATTTTTGAGCCATGAATTTATAATATAGAAATATTGTTTTAATACTTCTATGGTCATTAAAATCTCTCTACGTACCTAAAGCATCTTATTTAAACCTTCGTTAAGCACGCCATAAGTAAAAAAAAGAAAACAAAAATCATAAACACCTAAGATCCATATGCCAATCAATAAACATCAGGGTTTCTACAGGAATTGGCCCCCTGGACCTCCATGGAGAATGGCTTTGCCATGAGCTGTGTCTCCCCCAAAAATGGCAACAACTAGCCCTCATCTAGTACTTAGTGAGGGTCAGCTTAAGTTGTCATCATCATGTTGATCTCCCCAAGTATGTGTGATTATTACCCCCATTTTACAAATGAAACTTAAGTAATCTGCCTGAGCTATCCAGCTTTTAAGTTGTAGATCTGGTAATTGAACCAGCTGTCTGGCTCTTAATTACTGGGCTACAGTGGGAAGGCACAGCTGACAGAAGCTATCTCCAAGTGACCTTTAACCCTGAAAGTGAACAGTCAGTTGTTACAAGCAAAGGTGACACGTGCTCACTTTCCTAGGTTGGACACACTCCATAATCAGAAAGCCTCCAGTGTTACAGGTCTGTCTCCCCCCCTTTCCATTATCTAACTTTGAGGGCAGATGAGGCTAGTTAGGCGTGAAAATCTGGCAAATCAACAGTTTCCCGAATATGTTCTTACAATGAGAGGTGGAAGGAACACTGGGCTCCAATTGAGGCACCCAAGGTGCCTTTCAGATCTGCCATACACCTGCTATGTGTCTTGAGCAAGTCACTTTACTGATAGGGACAGAGTAAAGGGACAAAGTAGGTGATTAAAGAGTTAATTCCACTAAAGGATCGTAAGTAAAGAAAAAAGTATGGGAGACCCCTGTAAGTTAATGATCACTCAAGAAAGCAGGCCTCCCTAGCAACAAAGCCAAGCAGGCTTGCTTAGCAACAAAACCATGCAACAGAAGCATGAGACGTGTCCCAAAACAAAACAATGGTGGAATGAGACCCACATCCTGCCCTGTGAGGTCAGTAAGTTAATGACCCCTAGGACGTGCTCTGTACACATAAAAAATAATAATTTGGGAAAGGTGACATTTCAAAGTGAAAGACCCTCATTATACTGAGACCTGAAATAATTTTTCCATAGCACCGTGACAGTCCTGGACGGGCCATATAGGGTCAAAAACTCCCTCTCCCAACATGTCAGAGGAGTTAACGATGGAAGGCTCAAAGAGTGAGGAATAAGGTGGTCTTTTCCCCCTCCCCTCTTTTCCTTTGATTATAAAACTGTAGCCCACTAAGTTCTTGGGGAGGCACCCTCTTGCCCACCCGCTTGTAAACCTCACAAGTGTCCTATTCTAATAAACCACTTCTTATCTATCACTTTGCCTCTCACAGAATTCTTCCTGTGCTGAGACATAAAGAACAGGAGCTCCTCAGAGCCCCACACCAAGATGCATTTTTGTGGTTTCATTACCTCTCTTAAGCCTCAGCTTCTTAACCTGTAAAAGAAAGGGATAACCTCTTGGTGGCTCTCCAACATTTTTAGGAGCATAGAACCCTTTCTTTAAGGAGAAGTCCAACAGGTTGAAATCAATGAAAGCAGTGCTGCTCCAGTTGCAGGCACCCAGGGAGACAGCCCCACCTTGCCTCCTCCCTCCCACCTTACCTTCGGCACTGGCTGGCAAAGGACTGAATCAGATGACATGGGGCACCCCGAGCAGAAGGACACACCATGAGTGAAGGTCCTGGGTGAGGAGCAAGGTACGGAATGGCCGGAACACGGCAGCTCAGGGAGTGAGAATATGGGGAAATGGTGACCTAAGGAACAAGCCACTTCCTGGATCCATAAGAGAGGGGAGGACACAGGGCAAACTGCTATCCCCAATACTGGAAGGACAGGCCAATACAGGGAGTCGCAGCTTCCTATAGCGGAGGATCACCTAAGGAACCAGTGCCAGGGTAGGAAAACTCACCATAACTGATGACTCGCTGGAGGCTCAGTACAGACAACTGTGAGTTAAAAACTCCAGGGGGCCTGTCATAGGGGTCCCCACAATATTGTGAGAGTTACCTCCAGGAGCTTGATCAGGTTCCCACAGTGAATACCAGAGAAAAATTCCCTCTGACTTCTGGCAGGGAGAGGGGGAAAGGAATAATTTTTAAATACTCCAGAGTACTCTGTTCTTAACAAGGCCTGCCTTCCAGGAAAACTATTAACCAGAGCCTAACCTGTGTATTATCAGAGCCTAACTGACCTGTGGGAAGGGGAATACTCAACTCCAGCCCATTCTAGCCATCCTGCCCCACCTAAGGGAGGAATAAAAACACGGACAAACACTTGTGAAGTTCAAACTCCAGAGGCACAAGCTCACTAAAAGACTGAGCCCTGGGCTTCCCTGGTGGCGCAGTGGTTGAGAGTCCGCCTGCCGATGCAGGGGACGTGGGTTCGTGCCCCGGTCTGGGAAGATCCCGCATGCTGCGGAGTGGCTGGGCCCGTGAGCCATGGCCGCTGGGCCTGCATGTCCAGAGCCTGTGCTCCGCAGCAGGAGAGGCCACAGCAGTGAGAGGCTGGCGTAACGCAAAAAAAAAAAAAGACTGAGCCCTCATCATAGGACTATACAACACCTCCTCACCTCCCACACCTCATCACCATATTACTAAAAGCCTATTTACAGCAGTTACCTTTCACTTAGAACATCATGTTCAGCTACCAGCAAAAAATTACAAGGCATACCAAAAGGCAAAAACCTCCACAGTTTGAAGAGACAAGCAACCATCAGAACCAGACATGGCAGGGATGTTGGAAGTATCAAGCGGGAAATTTAAAACATCTATGATTAATATGCTCAGGGTCCTGATGGATTAAGTAGACCGCATGCAAGAACAGATGGGAAGTGTAAGCAGAGATGGAAATTCTAAGAAAGAACCAAAAAGAAATGCCAGAGATTAAAAAAACACTGCAGAAAAAATGAAGGATGCCTTTGACGGGCTTATTAGTAGACTGGACACAGCTGAGGAAAGTATCTCTGAGCATACAGATATCTCAATAGAATCCTCCAAAACTAAAAGGCAAAGAGAACAAAGACTGGGAAAAAAAAAAAAAAAAGGAGAGAACAAAAAACAGAATATCTGAGGTCTATGGGACAACCACAAAAGGTGTAACATATGCATAAAGGGAATATCAGAAGTAGAAGAAAAAGAGGGGAAAAGAAGAAATATTTGAAACAATAATGATGGATTATTTCCCAAATTAACCTCAGATACCAAACCACAGCTCCAGGAAGCTCATAGAACACCAAGCAGGATAAATGCCAAAAAGTCCATACCTTGGCATACCATTTTCAAATTACAGAAAATCAAAGATAAAAAATTCTGAAAGAAGTCAGAGGAAAAAAACTACCTTACCTATAGAGGAACAAAGATAATTACATCTGACCTCTCCTCAGAAACCATGCAAATAATAGTAGACTGAAATATGTAAAGTGTTGAGAGAAAAAAAATCCCACCAACTTAGAATTCTGTAAACTGTGAAATTATCCTTCAAATGTAAAGGAGAATAAAAAAAATAAAGACTTTCTCAGACCAAAAAAAAAAAAAAATTGAGGGAATCTGTTGCTAGTAGATTTGCCTTGCAAGAAGTATTAAGTTCTTTAGAGAGAAGAAAAATAATATAGGTCAGAAACTCAGATCTAACATAAAGAAAGGAAGATTATTGAAGAAGGAATAAGTGAAAGTAAAATGAAAACTTTTATTTTTCTTATTCTAATTGATCTAATAGGTAACAGTTTGTTCAAAATAATAATACCAACAATGTATGCTTATGTATACATGTTATGTATGGTATACTGATGTACATTTTATATATGTGCAAGCTTATATTATGCATATATTATGTATGCTTATGTATACATATTATGTATATATGTGCTATATATGCTTTATACATAAGTGAAATGAATAACAGCAATGATATAAGGGTCTAGAGGTGGATATTGGGATTATTTTGTTGTTATAAGGTACACACACAACCTGTGAAGTGGATAGCGTTATTTCAAAGTGGACTTGGATTAGTCGTAAATGCATATTGGAAACTCTAGGGCAACCACTAAAAAAGTAAAAGAAAAAAAAGTATAACTGATATGCCAAGAAAGGAGGGAAAATGGAATCATATAAAATGCTCAGTTAAAACCACAAAAGGCAGTTAAGAGAGTGGAAGACAAAAATAGCAATAAAGAAAAAGGACAACAAATAGAAAACAGTAACAAATACAGTATATATTAATCCAACTATATCAATAACCACTTTGAATGTCAATGGTGTAAATGTACCAATTAAAATACAGAAATTGTCAGAATGGATCAAAAATCAGCACACAACTATATGTTGTCTACAAGAAACCCACTTTTAAATAAAGACACAAATAGACTAAAGTAAATAGAGAAAAACATATTGTACTAAATAACACTAATCAAAAGAAAGCAGCAGAGCTATATTAAATTCATATAGAGTAGACTTCAAAGTAAGGGAAGTTATCAGGGATAAAGAAGGGCATGACATAATGATAAAGCAGTCAATCCTCCAAGAAGACATAATGATTCTTAATGTGTATGTGCCTAACAACAGAGCATCAAACTATGTGAGGCAAAAACTGATAGAACTGAAAGGAGAAATAGATGAATCCACTATCATAGATGGAGACTTCAACACCCCTCTCACCAAAACAGACAAATCCAGCAGGCAAAAAATCAATAAGGACACAGTCAAACTCAACACCATCAATCAACTTCATGTAAATGATATCTATAAATTACTTCATCCAACAAGAGCAGAATATACATTTTCCTCACATGGACCGTTCATCAAGACAAAACACATTCTGGGCCATAAAACACACCTTAACAAATTTAAAGAACAGAAATCATACAACATCTTCTTTCAGACCACAGTGGAATTAACATCTGCTTTCAGACAACAGTGGAATTAAACCAGAAATCAGTAACAGAAGGTAATAGGAAAATCCTCAAGTATGCAGAGATTAAACAACACATTTCCAACTAACAGGAGTCAAAGAAGACATCTCAAGAGAAATTTTAAAATATTCTGAACTACATGAAAACATAAATTATCAAAATCTGTGGGATGCAGCAAAAGTAGAGCTTAGAGGGAAATTTATAGCATTGAATGCATATAATAGAAAAGAAAAAAGATCTAAAATTAATAATCCAAGTTTCTACCATAGGATACTAGAAAAAGAAGAGCAAATTAAATCCAAAGTAAGCAGAAGAAAATAAATAATAAGAAGTAAAGCAGAAATCAATAAAATTGAAAACAGGAAATCAATACAGAAAAAATGAAACCAGAGACTTATCTGGTGGTCCAGTGCTTAAGAATCCGTCTTGCAATGCAGGGGATGCCTGTTCAATCCCTGGTCAGGGAACTAAGATCCCACATGCCGTGGGGCAACTAAGCCCGTGCACCTCAACTACTGAGCCCATGTGCCACAACGACTGAGCCCACACGCCACAACTAAAGAGCCCACGTGCCACAACTACAAAGCCCACATGCTCTGGAGCCCGCAGGCCACAACTAGAGAGAAGCCTGCGTGCCACAACTACTGAGCCCACACGCCACAACTAAAGAGCCCACGTGCCGCAAATACAGAGTCCACATGCTCTGGAGTCCGCAGGCCACAACTAGAGAGAAGCCTGCATGCCACAACTAGAGAGAAGCCCGCACACCACAACGAAGAGCCCGTGCACCACAACGAAAGATCCCTAGTCCCGCAACTAAGACACAATGCAGCCAAAAAATAAATTAAATAAATGTTAAAAAAAAAAAACATGAAACCAAAGCTGGTTCTTTGAAAAGATCAATCAGTGTGGTAAGCCTCTAGCCAGACTAACTAAGGAAAAAAGAAATGACACTAATTACTAATATCGGAGATTAAAGAGGGAAAATCACTACAGATTCCATGGAAATTAAAAGGATACACAAGAAATACAACGAACTCTATGCCCATAAATTTGATAACTTAGATGAAATGGACACAATCTGCCAAAACTCACACAAGAAGAAATAAAAGATCTGAATAGGCCTATATCTATTTTTAAAATGGAATCAATAATAACCTTCCAAAACAGAAAGTACAGGCCCAAATGGGTTCATTGATGAATTCTACCAAACATTAAAGAAAAAAATTATACTAATTTTTAAAATATTTATTTATTTATTTGGCTGCACCAGGTCCTAGTTGTAGCACATGAGATCTTTGTTGCCACATACGGCACCTTTAGTTGTGGCATGTGAAATCTTTAGTTGTGGCATGCAGGATCTCGTTCCCTGACCAGGGATCGAACCGGGGCCCCTGCACTGGGAGCGCAGAGTCTTAACCACTGGACCACCAGGGAAGTCCCAGGAAGTTATATTAATTATCTACAATCTCTTTCAGAAAACAGAGAGAATACTTGCTAACTCATTCTATGAGAGCAGCATTCCCCTAATGGCAAACCAAAAAAAGAAACTACAGACCAATGTGTCTTATGAACACAGACACAAAAATCCTCAACAAAATATTAGCAAATCAAATTCAAAAATGTATAAAAAAACTATACTTCACAATGAAGTGAGATTTATCCAAGGTATGCAAGACTCATTCAACATTCTAAAATCAATTATTGGGGGCTTCCCTGGTGGCGCAGTGGTTAAGAGTCCGCCTGCCAATGCAGGGGACACGGGTTTGAGCCCTGGTCCAGGAAGATCCCACATGCCGCGAAGCAACTAAGCCTGTGTGCCACAACTACTGAGCCTGCGCTCTAGAGCCCACAAGCCACAACTACTGAGCCTATGCGCCGCATCTACTCAAGCCCCCGCGCTCTAGAGCCTGTGCTCCGCAACAAGAGAAGCCACCACAATGAGAAGCCCATGCACCACAACGAAGAGTAGCCCCCACTCGCTGCAACTAAAGAAAGCCCGTGTGCAGCAACAAAGACCCAACACAGCCAAAAATAATAAATAAATTAAAAAAATTAAAAATAGAAGCAATTATTGTAATCCATCACATCACAGACTAGAAAAGGAAAATCATATAATCGTATCAACAAACGCAGAAAATGCATCTGACAAAATCCAACACCCATTCATGATAAAAACTCTCAGTAAACTAGGAATAGAGGGAACTTTCTCAACTTGATAAAGACTATCTACAAAAAGCCTACAGCTAACATCATACTTAATGGTAAAAACCTGAAGCATTTCCACTAAGATCAGGTACAAGGCAACGATGTACCTTCTCACCACTCCTTTTCAACTCCGTACTGGAAGTCCTTGCTAACGCAATAAGGCAAAGAAAAGAAATTAAAAATATTGGGAAGGAAGACATAAAATTGTTCATAGATGACACAACCATCTATGTAGAAAATCTGAAAGAATTAATCAAAAAACTCTTGGAAATAATAAGTGATTACAGCAAGGTTGCACAATCTAAGATTAATATACAAAATTCAACTGTTTTCCTATATACCAACAATGAACAAGTGGAATTTGAAATTAAAAACACCATATCATTTACAATAGCACCCAAGAAAGTAAAGTACTTAAGTATAAATCTAAGTATACATATATATATATATATATATATATATATATATATATATATGATCTGTTTGAGGAAAACCACAAAACTCTGATGAATGAAATCAAAGAAGAACAGAATAAATGGAGAGATATTCCACACTCATGAATAGAAAGACTCAACATTGTCAGTTCGTCCCAATTTTATCTATAGATTCAATGCAACCCCAATCAAAATCCTAGCAAGTTATTTTGTGGCTATTGACAAACTGATTCTAAAGTTTACATGGAGAGGGGAAAGACCCAAAATATCCAACACAATACTGAAGAATAACAAAGCTGGAAGACTGACACTACTCTACTTCGAGGCTTACTATAAAGCTATGGTAATCAAGCCAGTGTGGTATTGGCAAAAGAATAGACAAATATCTTAAAGGAACATAACAGAGAATCAAGAAATAGAATCATATAAATACAGTCAACTGATCTTTGACAAAAAGGCAAAGACAATACAATGGAGCAAAGATAACCTCTTCAAGAAACAGTGCTGGAACAACTAGACATCGACACGCAAAATAAAGAATCTAGACACAAACCTTACACACGTCACAAAAATTCACTCAAAATGGATCATAGACATAAATGTAAAACTCAAAATTATAGAACTCCTACAAGTTAGCACAGAAGAAAACCTACACAACCTTGCATATGGTGAAGGTATTAGATACAATACCAAAGACACAATCTTGAAAGAAATAATTGGTAAGCTGGACTTGATTAAAATTAAAAACGTCTGCTCTGTGAAAGGCAATATAAGAGAATTAAACGACAGCCACAGACTATGAAAATATATTTACAGAAAACACATCTGATAAAGGACTGCTACCCAAAATATACAAAGAACTCTTAAAACTCAATAATAAGAAAACAAACAACCCAATTAAAAAATGGCCAAAGACCTTAACAGACACTCCACCAAAGAAGATACAGAGGTGGCAAATAAGCACATGAAAAATGCATCACATCATATGTCATGATATGACAAAAACCTGACAACACGAAATTCTGGCAAGGATGTGGAGCAACAGGAACTCTCATTCATCGCTGGTAGAAATGAAGGCAAAGTGGTACATTTCAGAAGACTGCCAGTTTCTTACAAAACTAAATATACTCTTACCATATGATCCAGCAGCAATCGTGTTCCTTGGTATTTACTCAAAGAAGTTGAAAAATTATGTCCACATAAAACCTGCACACAGATATTTATAGCAGCTGTATTCATAGTAGCCAAAAAGTGGAAAGAACCCAAATTTCCCTTAACTGAAGAATGGATAAACAAAATGTGGTATACCTGCATAATGGAATCTTATTGTTCAGTAAAAAGAAATGGGGACTTCCCTGGTGGCGCAGTGGTTAAGAATCCACCTGCCAAAGCAGAGGACACGAGTTGGAGCCCTGGTCTGGGAAGATCCCACATGCCATGGAGCAACTAAGCCTATGCGCCACAACTACTGAGCCTACGCTCTAGAGCCCACGATCCACAACTACTGAAGCCCATGTGCCTAGAGCCCATGCTCCGCAACAAGAGAAGCCAACACAATGAAAAGCCCACGCACTGCAACGAAGAGTAGCCTCCACTCGCCACAACTAGAGGAAGCCCGCGTGCAGCAACGAAGACCCAATGCAGCTAAAAATAAAGAAAATAAATTTATAACAACAAAAAAAGAAATGAAGTACTAATATGTACTACAACATGGATGAACCTTAAAAACATTACGCTCGGTAAAAGAAGCAAGACACAGAGGACCACATACCGTATGATGTCATTTATATGAAATATCCAAACAGGCAAATCCATTGACACAAAAAGTAGATTAGTGGTTACCAAGGGCCGGATAGGAAGAGGTTTGGGGGAAAGGGGAAGGGACTGCTAACGGGTACTGGGGTTTCTTTTTGGGGTAATGAAAATGTTCTCAAATTGATTGTGGTGATGCTCATTCAACTCTGCAGCCTGGGAGACTTGTGACCTTAGACAAGGACTCTTCCTGAGCCAACTGCTCTCTCTGTAAAATGTCAACCATATGACCTACCTCACAGAGTCAAGCAATTAAACCATGAGTGTGAAAGTGTTTCACAGCAACAGGCACATAATAGGCATTCCATACAAGCTAAAAAAATAACGAAATATGCAAAAGTACCTTGTGATAAATGCCTTCACAAATGTCAGGTGGTTTTATAATTTTGTATATAAAATTATAACATACATTATCAGAAATAAGCCGTTTTCAGTTTCACATGCTGCTTTCCAAAGACTCACTTGAGCTCAGTGCCCCACTGTTTCAAAGAGAAGTTAATGGAATTTGGATGCCCTGGGGCGGGCTGATTTGCAGCTTGCTCTCCCACCAGCTCTCCAGGGGCAGTTTCCACAGCTAGGACATTTCTGGCTTTTTCTGCAGAAGCATTTGGGTGCGGGTTAATTAAATCTGAAAGAAAGGCAAACAAGTGTCAGTTATTCAAAGTTTCCACAGGGAACTTGATATCCTACATAGTTCACTGTCTTGATATACTATATAAAAATCTATATAGGGCTTCGCTGGTGGCGCAGTGGTTGGGAGTCCGCCTGCCGATGCAGGGGACACAGGTTCGTGCCCCGGTCCGGGAAGATCCCACATGCCGCGGAGCGGCTGGGCCCGTGAGCCATGGCCACTGAGCCTGCGCGTCCGGAGCCTGTGCTCCACAACAGGAGAGGCCACAACAGTGAGAGGCCCACGTACCGCAAAAAAAAAAAAAAAAAAAATCTATATAGTATATATTATAGTATATTTTTAATGTGTACTACATGAAAACACAATCTGTAGGTGGCTAGCGTGTTCTGCAACCATTTTCATCTAAAGTAGACCCATGGTCCTCAAAGGAAGGTGGTACATGCTTCAAACCACAAAGTTAACAGCATCGGCCCAGGGAAAGAAGAAGCTAGGGCTCTTCTCTGCTGTCTTGTAGATCAGTAAACCTGGTATAAAGCTGTGATCATGGTCCACTCACCTATACTGATAAGGAACAATTTCCAGGATAAACTGTTAGGTGAAAAAAGCAAAGTGCAGACCAGATTACATTAATGCCCTTTTCTGTAAGAAAGTGAGAGGAATAGAATATATATATATATATATACTTGCTGATCGCAAATAGTGACACTGAAAAAATAAGTTTGCATATAAAGGATAGCAGTTCAGTAAATTCATAGACAAATGCATTGATGCTAAAGCATGGTCAAATTTCAGAATGTATCTTTATTTATTTTTTTTTTTTTAAAGAAGATGTTGGGGATAGGAGTTTATTAATTAATTTATTTATTTTTGCTGTGTTGGGTCATCGTTTCTGTGCGAGGGCTTTCTCTAGTTCTGGCAAGCGGGGGCCACTCTTCATCGCGGTGCGCGGGCCTCTCACTATCGCGGCCTCTCTTGTTGTGAAGCACAAGCTCCAGACGCGCAGGCTCAGCAGTTGTGGCTCACGGGCCTAGCTGCTCCGCGGCATGTGGGATCTTCCCAGACCAGGGCTCGAACCTGTGTCTCCTGCATTAGCAGGCAGATTCTCAACCACTGCGCCACCAGGGAAGCCAGAATGTATCTTTAAAATGTAAGTGGTTGAGGGACTTCCCTGGGGGTCCAGTGGTTAAGACTTTGCCTTCCAATGCAGGGGGTGTGTGGGTTCGATCCCTGGTCGGGGAGCTAATATCCCACATGCCTCGTGGCCAAAAAACCAAAAAACATAAAAAAACAGAAGCAATACTGCAACGAATTCGATAAAGACTTTAAAAATGGTCCACATCAAAAACATCTTAAAATAAAATGTAAATGTTTGAAATATTTAAGGTTGCAATGATATGATGCCCAGAATTTGCTTCAAGATAACATTTTGGTGCTCGCTTCAGCAGCACATATACTAAAACTAGAACGATACAGAGAAGATTAGCATGGCCCCTGCACAAGGATGACACGCAAATTCATGAAGCGTTCTGTATTTTTAGATAGGGATTGACATATATACATTAATATGTATAAAGTGGATAATAAGAACCTGCTGTATAAAAAAATAAAATTCAAAAAAAGAAAAAAGATAACATTTTGTTATTTAACAAATAAATAATATTTGCCTCAAATAACATGTTATTTGCTTCCAAATAACAAAATTAAGTGGGTAAATATATCAATGAAACAAGATGGGTCATGAAAGACTAATTGTTGAAACTACCTAATAAACATGTGGGTAATATTATGTTATTCTCTCTTTGCATAGCTTAAAATTTCCCATAAGACCCATAATAAAAACTTACTTTTCTAAAGTTTTGATAAAATGTATCCAACAATAAATACTTTGTATTCTTCCAAATGATATAATCTCTCTGAGAATATGTATGTTTGTAAACAGAATTTAACATTGTTTTACAATAATCACTTTGATCTATACTCCCCTTGAATAAAGCATCCCTACATTGGCAATATCAACCATCACTCCTTCAGTGGAAACAGAATCAGAATGGAACGCTGAACACTGATAACCAAGAAAAAAATTACTTTCTTATCAGATGAGCACACAACCTGAGTTCACTTAGAACAGGTCACTGTGAAGGTCATCGAGCACTCGTAGAGAAAGCAGAGCACAGGGAATCCTGGACTCAGGGGCCCTTGAAAATTGATGTTCCAAACGCGAACACCTTATGACATGCTCACACTTTGTTGGCAGGTCACTAACTTGACCACAGTCAGCAGGGCAAGGGCTCCGGGAACACACTGGGAAAAGTATGCTGGCTGTGACACGAAATGACTGCTGTGTATCCATGAGGGGAACTGGTGGCTGCCCAGGAGAGTCAACACCTGGCTCATAGTAGCGTTCTAAGTAGAAAAGGCAAGAGGGTGTGTTGGGAGACAGAAGAACTATAGGCTTGGCAATGGATTATAAGATTAAGTCAAGAAGGCCAGAAATTACAAACCACCACTGGTTCCTGATTCTTGGTTCAAGCTACCACTGTGTATGAAGCACTAGGTGCTCAGGGTACAACAAAAAATAAGAGAGTTCTTGTCCTAAAGGAGAACACATCTAGGAGAAAGATATAAAATAATAAAATGTTAAGCTCCAAGTCACCACCGAATGCATCGAGTGCCTGGTATCCAGACTTTTCTCTGAGCCTTAGGGTCCAGGAGATGCCTTGGGGATTTTCAGAGGGAGAGAAGGAAGGGGTCCCACTCTCAGCTTCAACCAGGGTGGTTCCTCTTTTCACTCTTTTATATCTTGGAGTTCCTCTTGAGATTTCATTTGGAAAAAAAGAGTTCCAATAAACAAACAAAAAACAAGTTCAAACACCACTAACCGGGTCCAGTTTCCTCTACCTACTTTATTTGACACAGAAGCCCTGAGCTGGGGCTAGAAGGCAGTCACCTGCTCCTGCAGTGACAACAGCCTCATGGCGGGTGCAGTGACTGTACCGGGTAGAGGCAGGCACCCGACATCTGTGAGTGTGTGTCGGTCATTGGGCACACGGGTGCACCGCCTCTATTTCAGACAAAGGTAAAGCCGACACCCAGGCTTCCCGGAGGCTAGTCTTCCGCAGACCCCTCACAGGCAAAGCATTACAACTCTAAACCAAACCAGGAAATAAACACAGTGCACTGCACCTGTTTCTGTTTCGAGCAGAGTCCAGCCCCTTCTTCCTGTGTGGGCTGGCAGCAAGGTGAGGAGCGGCCCCTCTGCGGGTGAGACTGTCAAGTGCTCTCGCATAGCCAAGCACCTGTTACCAGGACGCCCAGGCCTGGCAGCAGCCCTGGGCCCACACTGGAAACGGTTCCTGAGGAACTCAGGCCCTGGGGGTGGGGTGCAGAAAAGGGACCGGAGGCCAGGGAGGATGTTGGCAAAACAAACCGTTTCTAAAAGTCATCATTTGACGTGAAAAATAAGCCATTTCCCAGTTTTAGCTAGATTGTTTTGTCTGGTTTTTTGTTGTTAATAGACCACGTGAGATTTCCTTAATTAAAAGCGAAGCTGCTGGCTTCCCCTCAATACATGTCCTAACATTAGCATTCAGGGAACCGCCTCAAGAAGGACACAAACTAGGACAGGGCAGTATTTCCTTGAAATCCTTAAGAGGATGGATTGGATTCACGAACATGTGCTTTATCTTGCAGCTGCAGTGGGGAGAGAAAGTCTGTGCTTGAAGAGTTTTGGTGTTCAGACCTTCTCTGTTATTTCTGAACATTTCCCAATGCCTAAATGACACCTCTGAGCGACTTTTAGACTACAGATTTCCTGGGTTCTGATTCCAGCACGACCTCTATCATTCTGGCGTGGCCATTCCCAGATCTCCAGGAGTCCTTTCCACTGAACACATTCTAACACCAGGGGCCCTGTGGGACCCACAGAGGGAGGCTCCTGCTCACATCTGGACACCTCCGTGAGTCTGCCCTCCTCTCCAGCTCCAGCTCCACCACGAGCAACCTCGCAGAGGGCAGAACAGAGTGCCCAAGATGCAGCATCCTCCAAGAAAGGAGGGAAAAGCACTGGGAAAAGGCCATTGCCATGGTGTCAAAGATACCGCAAAAGAGAGCCTGCAAGTCCCCAGTGGGAGCTGGTGGAGGACACTCAGAGCAGGGTTAACCTGAAAAAGCTTTTTTTCCCTTTAACAAAGTGAGTTTAACCCAGATTGTGAAGGCGTGGTCAGGAGCGGTACAGTTAACTTCCAAGTAAGGGCACAGTGTGCATCTAAGCCCAAAAGGAAGAGGCAGCAAGCCACCGGGTCTGAGCGTCCCCAGCGGGCCAGTCCACGTGTCTGGTTAATGACGCATCTGTCTGCTCTCTCCCATGCCTCACCAAGGACGTACATCTTGTGAGACCTGGACCCCAGCCTGATTTGCTAACAGCTGCGTAGCCAACAGCAGCCACAGGGGAGGGACTCAATAAATGCTGGTAAGATGGTTGAAGGAATGACTAAATGACTGCCGTGGTGCGGCAGGGAGGGCCTTCTGGAGGCTGAGGAAATCAGGCAGGAGGCAGCAAGCCCCTGTAGTTCTCTAAGGAACGACACCCATCAGCCCTCCTGGCTGCCCCTCTCCTGCCACCTCGCCTCTCAGACCCCCTGCATTAGGGGTGGGGAGCACACCTGACTCCAGGGCTTCCCTCTGTTCCCCTCTCCCACCGCCCTGCACTCCGGCAGCGGCTCAGCACCCCAGCACATCACCACCCCCGCCCCCCACCACGTTCACTGCGCCACATCGCACCCAGAGCCAGGCCCAGCCTGCCTCCACAGGCACCACACTCCAGCCCACCACGGACCGTCTCCTCCGGACCTTCTTCAGGAGGCTCCCCCAGGCTCCCCCAGAGACACAGCTGGAATCTGACCCTGCTCATCGGCTCCCCCCCTTCCACAGCCTGACGTTAGGAATCACAGAACCTTCTTCCATCCAGAAGGAATCAGAGGCGGCATCTTGCTCCCAGAGGGGGAGACGGTGTGTGCCCTTCATTCCATCGGCTTTCTGCACTGGATCAGGCTGCCCCTCAGCTACAGGGCTGATAATCACCATGACTTACACTTTAAAACAACACATGGCATTTTGTAGTATTTTACAAACAGGATAACATAAAAGCACAGCTTCTTTGATGACTTTAGGGAACTGTGACATGAAATGATTCCATGGAATTCCTGTGGCTTTGCTAATGTGGGGTCTGCGTCCCACCCGACGGTTTCCCTCCCACCAGTTCCAGCACTTGCACAGAGAGCAGCGGCTCATACTGGGGGAGGACTGGAACAAGCAGCCACTTCCCTTCCCCTCCCCCTGCTCCCACACAAGCCGAGAGGGCAGCAGTTACTCTCGAGGCTGCTTCAGAGAAGGAAAGGTGTGGTCATCCCTCAAACCATCTTCACTGTACCATTTTCCTCCTGTGATGGTGAGGGCTTTTGTACTCCTGAACTCTCAGGAAGTCTTAAAAAAACAAAGTCTTGTTATCCCTGACTTGTTTGCCTATTAGTTTACATGGGAAATGAAGTAAACAGAATGTGCTGGACACACAGCTTGTAATGAGGCTATTAGCTCGCTACAAGCCTCCTTTGGGTTCTGGCTGCCTCATTCCCAACAGCTATGAAGGTCTGCAGACTCTTGATTTTATCTTTGCAAATTATTCCTTTGTGTTGAAACTAAGTCTTTATCTATCCAAACACGGAAGACAAGCAGAGTGGTGTCTGAGGCGTGGCATACTTTCAGAGGCCAGGCTGCAGATGGAAGGCAGACAGATCAGATAAAACAAACTCATCTCACTTTCTAACACTTGATTGACTAATATAAAGCTGCAAATTTCAGTCACACAGATGAACAGATTCTTACTCTAGAAACATGAACTCTTGAAAACAAATTTAATGTAGGCAATTATGTGACACTGCCAGCTGCCTATCTGATACCCATTCTAGCTCTTCCTTACAGACCCTGGTTTTGATGGTGGCCACATGCTCAGCTAAAACACTGGCCTCCTCAAACTCCATTCCAGAGTCTCCACAACACAGTTCTAGTTAATCAGGCATAAAGCAAAGGTTTCTGGGAAAGTTTTCTCCTTTTTGATATAGGTGCCGCTCCCAAAGGCAGCTTGCATGAGGAGGGAAGCTAATACTCTAAGGCTGGAGAACAGAATGGGTCCCTCAGTGGCACTGGGGAGGAGGTTCGCCAGCTATGAACTGCCATCATGAGACAAATAAATCTCTATTTGTAAGTCCCTATCAGGTTTCCTGTTAATTGCGGCTGAACATAATCCTAACCGATTCAAAATGGTAATATCATATATGTATGTATACATGTGTATATATAATACCCTTGACACTTTACACTTAACAATGCAGTTTCCCATCTGATCCTCAAAACAGAAATACTGGCGGGATGGGGACGGGTGGGGGACAAAGTTGTTGTTAGTATTCCTTCCAATCCCATCCAGCCAACTGCCTGGGCCTGGGACCTGGACGGCACAGTCTGCCTTCCCTCTCCCTCAAAGCTAATCCCACCTTTTAATCCACCAGTTCTCCCACCATACAATCTCCCAACTCTGCCCACTTTTTTCCATCTTCTCTGATGCAACCCTACTCAAGGACACTATGATTTCTAAGCTCAACCAGCCTTCTAACTGGTCTCTCTTTCTCTTGTCTTGCCAAGGAATCCATTCTCTCCCACTCGGCTAATCATCTCAAATGCATAAGCCCTTCCAGGTCTGGTCCCTGATCATCCATCCAACTTTCTCTTTGTCACTCCTGTCCACACTCTCTACCTTCAAGTCAGGCCCTGGTCTCTAGGGTCTCCAGGCCTTTCCTTTGCCTGCTTCACAAGGCCAGCTCTTCAGGACTCAGTTCAGCCCTCTCCTAGTCCAGGAAGCCTTCTCAGACACCACCAACACCCTACCCTCCAACACCCACACGCAGGTAAGCTTCCTGTGCTCACCTCTGGCCCTGTGCTTACCAGACTGCATTGTGCAGGCCTCTTTACCTGTCTGGGTCCCTCACTAGACCACACACTCCTTGAGAACATGACCCATGACTTATTTGTCTTTACATCCCAGGCACTGGCACAATGCCTAGAATACAAGAATGCCTGGAGTGAAAGACTGAATGAACAATGTCTATTTTACTGATAAAGAAACTGAGGCTCAAAAAGAGAGGTACGCTCAAGACATCACAGCAAGGGTCAGCAAACTTCTTCTTAAAGGCCCAGATAGTAGTAGATATTTTAGACTGGTGAGCCAAATGGTCTCTGTGACAACTATTCATCTCTACCACTGGTGTGCAAAAGCAGCCACAGACAATATGCAAATAAATGAGTGGCACTTTATTCTGATAAAACTTCATTCCCACAGGCTGCAGTTTGCTACCCTTTACTAGAGAGAAAATGACTCACTCAGAGTCTGACAAATAGTAAATAACAGAGCCAAGACTCAAACCCAGGCCCACAGGGATCCTTCCATCAGACAGAGCTGCCTTCCAAGATACAACTGCCTGTCAAACGTTAATTCCCTATATCTTTTCCCATGTTGAATTTCGGGGCTAGGAGGGTACTGATGGGTGACACCCATTAGACAACAAATGAAAATGTTACCAAAAACTGGGTAACAAGGAGAGGCCAGTAGGAAAAGTTTTATTTTTTAATGTAAATCAGAGTAATAAAAACATTTGTCTTCAATCCTAGCTAGAGTTCGCACAATTTAGGATAAGCTGAGCAGATAACTACAGGCATGGCTTCAGAAACACAACAGAGCACCACCACATACCTTAACTCATTTTATCTTTTAACCAATTTTTATCTAAAATGATGATAAAAAAAGGAGAGTGACTAAAATCTAGCCTTTTCTTCTTGTCTTCCCCCTTTAGACTATCTGACTTCCTGAATAGTTATAGTCTTGCAAATTGCCTGGTTGTCCACAGTTTCATTATTTGTTCTTAGAAGCTACATAAAAATCGGCAGAAGTTCAAAATTAGTCGGTTCTGCACATAAAATCTTCAAGGGCATTCCACTGTTCTTAGGAGAGTCCAAAACCCCAAGCCCAGAGGTCCAGGCCCTTCCCACCCTGGCCCTGGGTGTGCCTTGAGGCTCAGCTCACTGCCGGCCCCCTCTGGCCACACCCTCCTTCCAGCTCCTGGAGGGCGCTGCGCTCCTCTTACCCGGCCTGACTCCGGGTCATCCTCAGATCTCAGAGACAGAAACCACCCACCCCAAAGCTGTGCTCAACCCATTCATGGCTCTTGGTACCCTGTACCTTCCCTCTCATGTGATCTCGCTTTTTCTTCACCCTGCTTGACTAGAAACTCTGTGAGGGGAGAGATCCAAGCCCATCACAGGCATCTACTTGCTCAATGAATGAGTAAACACCAGAGGGTGCCAGCTCCAAATTCCCATGCTAGAGTCCCAAAACCAAATGCAGAGAACCAAATGCAGGCTGCAGGTGCTTTTGCCGGCACCCTAGCCTCGGCACTTTGGCTTAAAAGAAGGAAGGATGCGTGTTATAAAGAGACCACAGGGCTTCATTCCTTTGGTCCTCCTCTCTGTCTAATGCCTGAGTCTCCCTTAGAGAGAAGTGCTTGGTGTCCTCAGAAAGAAGGAACAGGGGCAAAGTGAGTATCATCTGTGCCAAAGGCACTAGCTACCACCATGAATACTGCTGGTTTCCCTGCAGGGTTTCCAACCGTTCCAAGTGACTGATACTGAGTTATAGAGCTTCTTTTGATCAAAAGCACTATAACAGTGTTTTTTTAAATAACTCCGTCATCAATGAGCAGAAGTACAAACTAAACATAGAGGGGGTTCTGGCATCCTCTCAGCTCCTGCTGTCATTCGTGTTAAGACATCCATGAAAATGACCTGAGAACTCTCACAGCACGGCATAGGAAGAGGAATGAAGCACACATAGTCATTTCTCACTGACCAGAGGGTTAACCTGCTGATTGGTAAAAACAAGGCTGGCAGGAAAACCGGGATTTGGAGGGAAGAAATAATTTAAGAAGTCCAAGAAGGCGTTTGTTTCCAAAAACAAGTTGGCTGCACACGTGCCAATGCCACCGTTCATTTACAGGGAGCTTGACTGTAGCCTGTGTTCTCCTGAGCAAAGGTCCCGCAGGCGTTACAAAGCTTGGACCAATAGGCATGAGAACTAGCCCATGCTGGCTAAATTCCAATATGCACTCCTTCAATCCTTAAGAAATGCTGGTGTGATGGCCTGGCCTTTTCATGCCTTACTTCAAGGCCCAGGGGTCAGGTTTTTCTGGGCCTGCTCTTCTCCCTGTGTGAAGAGAGGGACCACAAATACAGCCCCACCTCAGTAGCCCCTGCAGGCGCCGGGTCGGGGGATGGTCTGTGTATAACCATAGTCCTGTTCTTTCAGTTAACAAGGCTCAGCACCACCAGACAGTCATGAGAAGATCACAGGGTTTTAATTTTTGATATTCAAATATAAAACCACATCATCTCCACACTGCAATCAGCCAGGGATTAGCATGAGTTATGGAAATACCACAGATCCAGGATAAAATGGAATTAGCGTCTGATAGTTAAAATCTTCCCAAGAAGCATCACTGAATCACATTGAGTGCTTTGAGAACATCTTCCCAGTGTGCACACATATCTGTGCACAGGGCTGCGGGTGTGGGTGCTTCACCTTCAGACAGGGTAGAGAGCAGGCTGGCCCTGGAGTCAGACTGGACTTCAGCACCACAACTCACTACCCACTGCTCTCAGCCGTACCATCTCTTTAGGATGCTTAGCACCAGCCTTGCCTTACTCCTGAGGTTGTCATTGGGCTTGAATACAATTCTGTACATGGAGACAGAAGCCCTCAATAACTATAGGATGCAGCCCATTTATAAGGGATCATCACCATTATTTTCATTCTCAATTCCTCTGCTAAGCTGACTTGCTACGTCAAACGGTGATACACAAAGCACTGACACAGGTGCCCTCCCTTTCTGACCTACCTGTGTTATCTCTGGCCACAAGACCCTTAGAAAAATCCCCTGGAGTCGGGGAGGTCCTGCTGTCCCACTTTACCATGTCGAGACTGTTGCAATATTCCCATCTCTTCTGCTGAAGCTCTTGTAACCAGTAAGTCATGAGTTGACGATTAGGGGCCTAAAAAGAAGGAAGGGGAAAAAGTGTTATGGCCACCAATAACATAGAGAGCTTAAAAAAATAATTATGTTTTGTGAGGACAGACTGAACACCTTGCCACATGAAAGGGAGAGGTAAGAAGAACAGGTCAAAGAAATTTCAATTTCAAGATTAGTAACTTTTGTTCACTACAATTGGTCATGAAAATAGCAATTTTTACATAAAGAATTTAACCCTAATAATAAGAAATCTTTTTAAATTCTAAAATTACAGAACGATACAATATAACATTTTCCTCAAAAGGTTTTAGGAAGGCTTGATATCCCCAGTGCCCTTTCACTCTGAGCACCTATAAATTCTCTTAAGAAGTCAAATCTCACATGGGTATGGATAACATCCCTGCCAAATCAAATCAAATAATGGTATATAGATCCTGTCAGCAACTGGGAGAGTGAGCAAAGAAAACTGCAGATTAAAAACTAGAGAGGAGGCTTCCCTGGTGGCGCAGTGGTTGAGGGTCCGCCTGCCGATGCAGGCGACGCGGGCTCATGCCCTGGTCCGGGAGGATCCCACATGCCGCGGAGCGGCTGGGCCCGTGAGCCATGGCCGCTGAGCCTGCGCGTCCGAAGCCTGTGCTCCGCAACGGGAGAGGCCACAACAGTGAGAGGCCCACGTACTGCAAAAATAAAATAAAATAAAATAAAATAAAATAAATTAAAAAAATAAAATAAAAACTAGAGAGGACATCTATTACAATGGCTAAAATTTTTTTAAATTGATAATACCAAAGGCTGGAAAGGATACAGAGCAACTGGAACGTTCATTCATTGCTGGTGGGAATGTAAAATGGTGCAGCTCTTTGGAAAACAGTTTGGCAGTTCCTTATAAACATACACTTACCAAGTGACCCAGCAACCCCACTCCTAGGTATTTAATGAAGAGGAATAAAAATATACATTCACACAAAAACCTGCATGCAAGTGTTCAGAGGCTTTATTCATAATCGCCAAAAAGTGAAAACAAGCCAAATGTCCTTCATCTGGTGAACAGATAAACTGTGGCACATCCGTACCATGAAATACTATTCAGCAATAAAAAGGAGCCAACGATTGATTCACACAACATGGATGAATATTACATGCATATGTGAAGGAAGCCAGTCCCAAAAGGCTACATACTGTACAATACCATTTATGTGACATTCTTAAAAAGGCAAAATTACAGGGACAGAAGACAAATCTGTGGTTTCCAGGGCTTGGGTGAAGGGAGTGACTGACTACAAAGGGGCAGCACAAGCGGATTTTTGGGTAATCAACCTATTCTGCACCATGACTGTGGGGGTAGATACATGATTCTACGCATCTGTCCAAACTCAAAGAACTATATACCACAAAGAGTGAATTTCACTATAAACATTAAAAAAAAAAAAATCAACCAAGATACAGAGGGAGCCCAAAACAATGAACCTAGCTATAAACAAACAAACTAGATGGCAGGTGTGGGTCACAGGTCTCCAGCCTGCCCCCAAAAAGGAGTCCCAAGGAGAAGGATGCCATGGCATGATTATGGGAACCAGTGGCATCCAGTAAGGTGTACAGACATCAGACACAGTGGTTTCAGCACCTATAAATTCTACCCCAGAGTCAGAGGCAATCTGGAAAACTGCTTTGTAGGCCCGACAGCAAGTGACAAGCCAGAGACCAAACCTCTACTGTCCACAAGCAAAGTGCTCTTGCTACAACCTGGAGTCTTTTTAGTGACACTTGCAGGCACAGCCCTGGTAAGGAAAACCATTCACTACATGATCTCTGGGTATCTTACAGAAAAGCCCTCCAGCTATCAGCCAAGCCATCATTTCATCCATACATTCAACCAACATTTACTATTAATATTTATCTATCAGGAACCTGGAATCAGGGCTTGTGAGAAAGATAGGAAAAATAAATCAGTAGTTTCAAGAGTGTGTTAAGTGCTATGACAGAGGTCAGAGTGGGTGAAGTGGGGCTGGTGTGACTGGAGGGTGCAGAGGAGATGGGGCAAGGGTCAGGTACTGAAAGTTTAGGAAAACTGCTACCTGTGGATTCAAAACGTTCACAGTATTGGCTTAATGTCTCTCTTCTCCAATAAACATAAACTCTGAGATGTGTCCATTTTTCTAACATCCAGCTCAGTGCCAGATACATATTGGCTGAATAAATAAGTGAAGAAATGAATGAACAAGTAATCATAAAATGATGCAGGAGCTTGGTCTTAAAGGGGAAGCAGGTGGTGGCCAGAAGGACAAGACAAAAAAGAAGCTCCAGGCAGAGACAAGAGTATATGCAAAGGCCCAGAGGCAAGAGAGCACAGGCAAGGGGAGGCTGGCAGCGGGGTGGAGGAGGGATGGAGCTGGGATAAGCAGGGACCATGCCCAAAGGGACTCGAGTGCCCTCCTGGATTCTTGGCAGGGCAATGATGAGATGAGACAAAGTCATTGCTCTTGGAAAGTGGGAGGGTGGGGGGAAGCAGGATTCAGGTAGAAGAGGAGATTTGCTCAGGCCCAGGAGCCCTAAAGCACAGCTGGCGTCTGAGTGGCAGTTTGGTTGCAGGGTGGACACTGGGGGCTCAGTCTGGCTCCGAGGCAGGACAAGAGACCCCAGCATTCCCAGAGGAGGGGAGAGAGTGGCTGGAAGAGTAAGGGGCTGGGAGACAGCCAAATAAGAACCCAAAGCCCACCGAATCCCTCCTCCTTCCTCCTTTCACAGGATCCATACTGAGCCCCTAGTCTCCCGACCCCCAGCTTAGGGGAAAGTGTGTGTTTTGACAGTGGGTGCATGTGTGTGCACATGTGTGCGTGTGTTCTGGTCCTCCCACCAGCTCCCCTGCCTGGCCCCCGTCCCCATCCCAGGGAGAAGACCATACTGTGTCAGATCCATCACTAACCTCTCTAGCTGTTTCCTGAAATGCAAACACCATGAGAAAGCTGTTTGTTACAAGAAAACCTTTTCCCTTTAAATCTCTGAGTGTTAAATTCTGACTGAGGAACAGTTAGTAACTTCTTAATCATCTCTCACTAAATTCCTCGGGCAAAAAAACTTTTAGATCACATGCTCTCAATGTCTGACATATTATTCATGTTACAGAAATCTGGTCAATAAGGCAGGCAAAACTACCTCGAGACAATGATTAACTGGGGTTCATTTCCTTAAAAAAAAAAAAAATCTAGCAACCACTAAAAGCATCTCGAATTCAATCCCCAAGCAGCTGTGAAAGGCTGTTGGGGGCACATGGCTCCAGGGCATGTGCTATGATCAAGGAGGCGGAAAAGCCCCCAGAGGCCCTTCCCTCAGGGAGCTGAGACCCATGAGACAGGGCAGGATTAAAAGTAGAACAGCACAGGGGGCTTCCCTGGTGGCGCAGTGGTTGAGAGTCCGCCTGCCGATGCAGGGGACACGGGTTCGTGCCCCGGTCCGGGAGGATCCCACACGCCGCGGAGAGGCTGGGCCCGTGAGCCATGGCCACTGAGCCTGCGCGTCTGGAGCCTGTGCTCCCCAACGGGAGAGGCCACAACAGTGAGAGGCCCGCGTAACGCAAAAAAAAAAAAAAAAAAAAAAAAGTAGAACAGCACAATCAGCATCGATCCACAAAGCCTCTGTGTTTCCCATTTGATATCTTTTAAACAGAGACTGAACTGAGATTTGGTCTTGTTCAGTCCTAATTAGCTGTAGAATCACAAACTAGTGTCTTCATTGCCCCAGTCCTGGTTAGTCAGGTAAAGTTAGTCTAGATCTGCCCCATCCAAACACAGTAGCCGCTAGCCACACATGGCTCGTGAGCACGTGAAGTACGGCTACTACCACATGATGAAATATTATAGACACATTGGGTTAAATAAAATATATTTATTAAAACTAATTTCACCTGTTTAATGTGGGTATCTGAAAACTTAAAAGTATATAACTGGCAGGACTTCCCTGGTGGCGCAGTGGTTAAGAATCCGTCTGCCAGTGCAGGGGACACAGGTTTGAGCCCTGGTCCGGGAAGATCCCACATGCCGCGGAGCAACTAAGCCCACGAGCCACAACTACCGAGCCCACATGCCACAACTACTGAGGCTGCGTGCCACAACTACTGAAGCCCGTGCACCCTAGAGCCTGTGCTCTGCAACAACAGAAGCCACCGCAATGCGAAGCCCACGCACCGCAATGAAGAGTAGCCCCCGCTCACCGCAACTAGAGAAAGTCCGCGTGCAGCAACGAAGACCCAACGCAGCCAAAAATAAATAAATAATTTTTTTTTAAAGTATATAACTGATTCACACTGTCTTTATTGCACAGTGCTGGTCTAGATCATGATGGCAAACAAATTCCATTTTGAGAGCCAAGGTTGGTGGGAGATCTGGCTAGGTGGGAAGCCCAGCGGGTGGGAAATGGCCTTGGGGATGACCAAGGGCATGGGGTTCTTGAGAGTGTGGGGCAGCCAACATTATTCACCTCCCAAAGGACTTTATGACTCAAATAACTTTCTTCTTTAACTAGGTACCTCCATATCTCCAACCACCCCATGCTCTGTTAATGTCCATGGAGATGCCAACATTATTTGGGGACCCCAAAGAATGGGTCTGGCTGGTCTGGCTGATGGCTCACAGTTTCAGTGTCTTCACTGCCCCCTCCCAAAGGAAGGCAAGGACCCTCGAGTGACCTGGCTTCACAGACAGCACCTCAAGGAGTCTATCACCGGAGCTCGCTCCACTGAGCTGCAGCCCAGCTGGTGACAAATGAGCCAGTCAGGGCTGAAGCTTATCACCACCACCAGCATAACCTGGAGAGAATCAATATCTGCCCCACCCTACCCCAAATCACCATTTTAAATGCTTTAGTCCCACATTCCGGAAAGCCAGACAGACATTCCAATCATGCTGGAAGGAGCAAAGACAAGGCAAAGCTTCACAGCTCAGCAGACAGTAAGAGCCGATGCCAGGCAGGCATCCAACAGGTCAGTGTCAGCATCTACTGTCTGAAGTCTCAATGGGACCATATCCTGAGTCTCCCATGACACCATTCTCTCCAACTCCTACTCATCCTTCAAAACCCAAATAAGGTTTTCCTGACCTGCATGCTCTTTCCATCCTCGGAATGGGGAACTCATAACACCATGTAGCCCAGGACAGCTTCCCACAGCAGGTGTGTTCTTTCAAGACAAAGGCAAAACCTGCTGGCCTCAATATGGCCCAAGATGCACAGCACAGTGACTGGAATGCAGTTAAGCATTCATATATCTGACTCATTCTTTCCTATGTTCAGCTACTGCTGCTGCCTCAAAACTGCTAAAATTGTAGTTCAAATACGGCACCAAATCCCAACATGAGAGACCATGCCAAACATCTTGGAAAGCCATTCTGGTTGTCCCCTACACAGCTGCATGAATGCCCTGGGGAGCTGGGGGCAGACAAGGACTGGGTGGGCACAGTCCTGATATGACAGACGTCTGCTGCATTTAGGCACCATGACGTGGGGTGCCAGTTCAAAGAATGGAAACCAGGCCGTGCCTCATCCAGCTTGAGGTGGAATTCAGTCCCTGAAAGCTGGCTGAGAAGAACCATGCGATACTCCAGCTGTTCCCACAAGCCTTTGCACCCAGACCTCTAGTAGCCCAAAACAAGTCCACTCTTGGGGAAATGGGCCCCAGACACCTGTCCCTCCTCTTGGGTCCCAGGGACTTCCCTCTCTCCAACACCAGCTCTTTCCTTGGTGCTCAGAAAAGTCCCACAGTAAAGTTAATTCATCTCAACACACATTTATTAAGGGCCCACTCTTGCAGGCAAGTGCATTACTGGGGATGGGGGCTGGAGCCACAATCTTGCAGCACACACAGGGAGTCAGGCCTCATCTCCTAACTACATTCTCACTATACCACCAACTGACCCAAGCACTCTTATTCCCTGGGTCTCCAGCCCTTTGGTAAAGAATCTCCATCTAAAAAGACTCAGCACATTTTAGAAGCTATAATAATGCTCATTTCCTTTAACCAAAAACTCCATTCCTGGGAATCTATCTAAAGTAATCCAAAAGAAGAAAAAGGAGGAACACCATATACATAGAAATGTTTGTTCATTCACTTGGCAAATATTTATTAAGAGCCTGACTTAGGCCAATGCAGCAGTCAACACTAGGGGTACAGAACTGGGTGAGACCTGGTCAATTTTCAGCTCTCAGACCCTCCCAGTGAGCAAACGTTTCCTTTATACCAGCAACAGACAGTTAGAAACATGTTCACAATTACAAATAAAACACAAAATGCATAGTTATACATTTAAGAAATCTGTATGCATTATAGAAACAAAAAAATCCAGCCAAAATTCTAAAAAGTTCTTCAAAGCATGGCAAAGAAATTATAAAATTCATCTGAAGTTTAACCTTTGAGAATTCTGAAAAAGTAAATGAGGCATGAGGCTTTGCCCTACCAAATAAGTAAGCATATTATGAAGCCACAATAATTAAACCAGCACTCTACTACCAGAGGATCAAAATACAGGGCTAAACGGGCTTCCCTGGTGGCGCAGTGGTTGAGGGTCCGCCTGCCGATGCAGGGGACACGGGTTCGTGCCCCGGTCCAGGAAGAGCCCACATGCCGCGGAGCGGCTGGGCCCGTGAGCCATGGCCGCTGAACCTGCGCGTCCGGAGCCTGTGCTCCGCAACGGGAGAGGCCGCAACAGTGAGAGGCCCGCGTACCGCCAAAAAAAAAAAAAAAAAAAATACAGGGCTAAATAGATACAAAATACTTATGTGGCATTTCAAATCAAATCAGTGGGAAAATCATTAATTATTAAACAATGACATTAGGACAACTGGCTAAAAATTTGGAAAGAAATAAAAGTATTATGAATTACGACCTAGGTGTGAAATCTAGGTCACAATATAAAAGAAAATAAATTCAAAATTGATTCAAGATTTGAATGTAAGATAAAAACCATTTAAATTAGTAGAAGATGCCTATGTAAATTAAAATTAAGTTTCTGTCTCTGCATCTTGTAACAACAGTTGCGTAGATTTCTGCCAAATTTTAAACGTACACAGGGGATGATCTGACTTTACATCCAACCATCAGCATAGCAGCACTTCACACGGAAGGTCTGTGCAGAGATCTCCTGAACAGTTCACGCTGAAGTGCAATCAACGGCCACGACGAATGCCCTGTGACAACAAATGCCCTGTGCGTCCTGACACTGTGGACAAGGAAAACCAACGCTCTTTCAGGACTGAGCTCCAGATTGAAGGCTCGAAGGGCAGATCTTCAGACTGTAATCCACAGAGCTGCTTCTCGCACGGGCAACCCTAGGGGGCTGACTCCACGCTGAGGAGGGGCAGGGAGGCATTGATTTTTCACTGCGTTGATTATTTACCCCAGCAACACGGAAAAAAGTCTCTGCTGTAACACTTCTATTCTCTTGGAATGTAAAAGCCTGTCTAAACCCAAAAAGAAAGACAGCAGAGAAAAATATCTGGATGTGTGTCCAAAACCACCATACAAAATTAAAAGACAAACTGAGAAAAAGACCAAACAAATTCTAAGTCACTAAACATAGTGTGGAGTTCCATAGCTTTGCAGAGGCACCTCACTCTGCCAGCACTTAGGGAGCTCCTGTTTGCCTGGGAGCTCCTATTCAGCTTTAAAAAAATAAACAAAAACAAAACCCAACAACATATTTTAGACTTCTATTTCAATAATAATAATAACCCATGTTTGCTGTGGAAAATCTGAAAAATGCAGAAAAACAAAGAAGAAAATAAAATGAACATAACCACATCCCCAGTAATAACTTCAATCAGCACTTTGGAGTACATCCTTTCAGATACTTTTCTATCCATAAATACATGTAGCAATTTTCTTTACAAAAATGGAATAAAATTATATAGACTATTTCATAATGTATACGTGCATATTAGTAATAATATTAAATACCATTATGTAAACAATTACTATGTGCCAAACATTGTGCTAAACACTTTATACACGCTATCATTTAAAGCTCATAACAATCTCACAAGATAGTATCATCCACTTTCCCAAAGTATTACCTACTTGGACTCAGGAGCCTAACTGAGTTCAAATCCCAGCTCTGCCATTTGCTAGCTGTATTAGGCAAGTTACTTAATGTGTCTCGGACTTCTCATTGGCAAAATGTGAATAACAGGAACCTACTTCATGTGACGTGGTTATGAGGATTAAATGAGTTAATGCGTGTTAAGCTCAAAACAGTGCCTGGCACACTCATTAGGCGTCAACCATCCATACTATCATGATCTCACAGCCAGCTGGCACATCAAAATTCAAACCTGGGTCTGTGTTCCTTGCTATTAATGGGAAGACGGAGAAGTGCACGTCCAAGACAAAATCCATCCCCTCAGCATGTCAGCAGGAATCAGAAGTTCCTCTATGGTCTTTCTCAGATACTGAAATGTTGATGACCCCAACCAACAGCCAAGTTCAATTTAAAGTGTGTTGGCTTCATGGGCAAGGACAACTCCCACATCAGAGGCTGGTCTTTTTGACAGTACAGAAGGTCCTCAGGACATCGAAGGGGGCTCAGCACAGCTTCACCGGGCTGGAGAGAGCATGACCATCAATCGGCTATAAGGTGCTCCCACCGGCTGCTCTGAGCCACAATTCTTCTCTAAAGACATTTCTTTAAAAATAGACTGCAGTGAGCAATAATAAGACCACACATAAACAGATGTAGAGAAGAGAGGAACCGTTCTCCAGCATAATAGGACCACCAGGTCTCCAAGTCCAAAGAATCCCTTTATCAGTCTCTCAGATTCCCGCTCCCTGACACTGTCCTGGTTCATCAACCTCAGGCCTTTGCAAGAGCGTCCTAACTGGTCTTGCTGTCCTCTCGCCCCTCCCCAAACCCCCTTCTTACACATAGCCACCTAAGCCATATTTATCCCATGCTTAAAACTCTCTGGTGGCTTCTAAGTGCTGGGCAATTTGGCATGGTCACCTGGCCTACACTGCCCCACACTCCACAGGACCATAGCCTTTTGCTCACACAACAGGCACACAGAAGCCAGCTCAGCTTCAACGACCCCTCCTCCTACTGCACTAATTAAACCCATTTGCAAACGCCTACTCACCCCTCAAGACCCAGTTCAAACACCCCATCTATGAGGCCATCCGACATCCCTTACAGAACCAATCGTGCTATATGGTGAGGAGAGAGCACTTCAGTCACCCACTTAGGGTGTGAACTCTGGGCTCCTCCCCAAAGTGTCGGTGCCTACCATGTTTATAAGCCAGAAGAACAGAATAACCAACGGTCACGGGAGAGCCACGAGAAGAGAATACAGATGGGCTAAGTTTGCACACGTCACAGAAAGCAATTTAAACTGCATGCATAGTTTGACTCAGTCATATCTTAAAAGGATGCAATGCCTGTTCATAATGAAGGAATTTTCATTTCTTAAATCTAAAGAAGGATATCTGGGGGATCCCCTGGCAGTTCAGTGGTTACGACTCGGTGCTTTCACTGCTGTAGCCTGGGTTCAATTCCTGGTCAGGGAAGTAAGACACCACAAGCCCCAAGGCGTGGCCAAACAAAGAAAGAAAGAAGCATATCTGGATTTCCAAGGTAATTCTTCCATAAGCAATAAATAGCACAAGAACATTGTAAACAGCCTGATAATACAAAACAAAACTCAGATGAAAAACAGACTACAGCCCCATATCTGATAAATAACTTTAGGTTCCAAATATTCTTCTGAACATTTCAAAACCATGGGCCTGGAAACAATCTCAAGGGATCTGGCCCAGTACCAATGAAAAAAAAAAAGTAGTTTTTCCTTGGGAAAGTTTTGAAATCTTCTGTTTCAGCCCAGTGACAGATGCTGAGAAGGGAAATAATGCTGGATCTCCTGGCGCCTCGGAAAATGGAGTGCAATTGTACAGACCTCCGTTCCTCTAACACGATAAGTTCTTATTTTTTTGTCTTTTTAAATGGCTATCCTGAAGTCAGCATTTTCATATAACTTATTTGGCAAAATAATTACATGAATTCTAATCTAAATACTTTTCAAAGGCTGAGCAAGAACCTAGACCTCCCCCGCCATCACTTTCCCTGGACATGTGGCAGTGGGGGGCAGCCTCTCCTCGGGAAGGCGCCCCAATTCTCACCCACATTCTGGGAGGCAGCAATCTGAGGAGTTTTGCCATCTCTGATATTCAAGCATCTTCTTTTAAAAAGCAAACACCTTGAGAGACCAGCCACTCCTTAAACCCACCTCTAACAATTTAATGAAGATATACAAACTAGGAGAAGACTACAAACAGAACAAAGACAAGCAAATGCGTGTTCTAGAAAAGAGGACAATAAAGATAACTGGGCTTGCGAGGGGCCTGGCCTAGATGACAGATTTCACCAAGGCAAGGGCAAGGACAAGGCCAGTCTCTGGGCCTGCTCTTCCCTGCAGGAAGTGTGGAAGCCTGTCAAAACGCTTTCTGTTTCAGAGGGAAGGGGAGCACGCGGCCTCCGAGTGACCACAGGGCTACATTCCTATGGCTGCCTATCAGCTCTGCCATTGCACAATAAGAGAGCGCCGGGGTTTTATGAGCTCAGGATAAATAAAAACTCCTGCAGCAACAGCCAGCAGACTGGTGGAGAGCCCCACGTCACCTCTGTCTGTGATGGTTTCCACACACCATGCAACACTACAGTGTTTTGGCTTGATGGTTTTTAACTTAAAAGTAGGACACAGGAATGACTGACTTAATAGGAAGTTTTATGAACTGGGGTTTGGGAGGGGCAGATTCCCAGGCACCGCCCATCAGAGATGAGGAGGAACATGGGAGCCTGGACCAGAAATCTGCCTAAGCTTTCAGTGAATTTACAAGAGTGTTTGGGAAGCATGTTGATTTCTAACAGTCTTTTAAGATAGAGCTGGTACCTCCAGAAAGTACCAGATGGTTCTCCTATATCAATCGGTTATTCACCCCTCTGGGTGAAAAGCTGGGGGCTCTGAAAGTCCTTATCAGCTCTTTGGTGGTGGTAATCATCAAAACTCACTCTCCCAGAATCACCCTAAGGATGGCAAGCGAACACTGTCGCCCTCCAGGAGCTTCCCTCTGAATGGCCCTGGAGGAACACTGGCATGTGGTGCTGTGCCAGTGACTGAGTGATCAGCTCAGGAGACAGAAACTTCAGGGCCATTGGGAGGAGGGAGTCACAGGCCCAAACCATTGCTCTGGAGCACAGAAACTCAGAATGCAAAGAAGGTAGCAGATATAAACCACAGAGTGTCAACCTAAGGATAAATGGCTCACACTTCACTGGTCTCCACCCACGCAGTTTAGTTATTTCTAGTCTGCTTACAAAACCATCCTCAAATAGGGCCAGTCTTTACTTCACAGTCAAAGAGAGCAGTAATTCATGATCTGGCGGAGAGTGATGTTTCTCAAAGAGAGGACCACAAAGGTCTGCAGCAGAAGGGTCGGCACAATGGATAAAGATGCAGATTCCTGAGGTCCAACCTGGCCTACCAACCGAACCAGAATCTCTAGGGGGGAACCCCACAACCTGCATGTTAACAGGATCCCAGGAGGCTCCTTCCCCACACCAATCTGAGAACCACAATTCTCAAGGAGATGCTTCCCTTTAAAGGACAGAAATGAAAGATAGCCTTATCATTATGTTACCTCTGGGATAGTATATGTGAGAGAGCTGTGTAAACTGTGAAGCTTAAAAAACTGGTTCACTTCTTTTTTTTTTTAATTTATTTATTTTATTTATTTATTTTTGGCTGCGTTGGGTCTTCGTTGCTGCGTGCGGGCTTTTCTCTAGTTGTGGCAAGCGGGGGCTATTCTTCGTTGTGGTACACGGGCTTCTCATTGCGGTGGCTTCTCTTGTTGCACAGCACAGGCTCTAGGCACACGGGCTTCAGCAGTTGTGGCTCGCAGGCTCTAGAGCACAGGCTCAGTAGTTGTGGCGCATGGGCTTAGCTGCTCCGCGGCACACGGGATCTTCCAGGACCAGGGCTCAAACCCGTGTCCCCTGCATTGGCAGGCGGATTCTTAACCACTGCGCCACCAGGGAAGCCCCAAAACTGGTTCACTTCTGAAGCTAGAGGGCATGGCTTACAGAGCAGCAAGAGAAATCACACCAAGGGTCAGTTTTCCTCTGCACACCTCCAAAGAGAAGGCTCCTGAACAGGGATGTGCAGGTCTAGTCCCTGCCAGGGAAACATCACTAATGTCTATAATCAATCAACCCCCACTGGAAGCTTATCATCTATACTGTTAATTTCCAATCTTCATGTGACTTGAACATCTTACATCTATGCTGCAGCACCAAAGAGGTAAATGTCCAATTTCAGAATCTGTGTACAACAACTAAAAACAGAATAAGCCTAATTTCCTACTAAGGGAGTAAGACGGCAAATAGCATCAAACTGCTGGGTTTAAAATGGCTAAACATCACTCAGGCGTCTGGGGGAGGTTTTAGTGCCAGAGCTGCTGCTAACTAGCTGTGGGACTCTGTTTCTCACTCTATCACACGAGGGGCAGGGCGGGCTCATCTGAGGGTCTCGTCAGTTCTGACTCAGGGATAATGACCCTTGGAACAAAAACACCAAATGACTTCCTCCACCTCACAGAGCCACTTGATGACAATGCCCTAATGAAACCCCAGAACAGGACAGCTCCGAGAGGCCAGAGGCAACACCTGACTCCCGCTAGATGTCCATCACGGCCCTGCCCCACCAAGACTGTTAGGTGAATGGCTGGCTGGCTGCATCAGATTTCCAAACACAGGCTCCTTCTCTGCAAGCACAGTCTCCCCTGGACATCACAGAGCTGGAAAGGGAAATGAAAACTGGGCTCGCTGCCTAGAAATAATTCCTATAATCCAAGATCAACATCTCTGATAACACTGGCCTGTCCGCCTCCAGTCCACCGCCAGGCCTGCCATCCGACGCCCAGACAAGTTCTCACCTGAGGGCAGACTGCTCAGAGGAAGTCTGCTCTTTACAGGACGGCTGGCCCCGGAAAGGGCCAGAGAGGAGGCCAAAGGATCTTAGCTCCTGAGTGCCCCCTTCTCCCCCAGATTCCAGTTTTCCCACACAATCAGTCAGAAGAAGTTAAGCACTGGCCAAGCATGCAAACTCATGAAAAGATGCTGATTCCCATCAGACTGGGAACACTTCTTGTTGATCCAAAAGGAACTAAACCTTTGAACAGCTATACAATTATACCAAAACCTAACCAACTCCCCAGCCCACTTCTCCAGGGAGCTCTTCTTGGTGATCAATCACACAGATCTCCCCAATTCCACAATGCCCATAGAAATTATCGTACAAACCACAGATTTCTGGCTCTGGGTGATATCCAAATCAGTACTTTACATTCAGGATTCCCTGCCCCCCTCTTTATTTACTATGGAAAGATGCCAAACCTCCCTCAGGATCAAAAAACTTGCAGACATTTGATATTTACTCCCAACTCTGAATACTACAGACAAAAATGGTTTCTCTCCAAAGTTTTTTTCAAAGCTATCAGGTGCTAATCTATTTTTAAAGTCTTGACACTGTAGTTTCTGAAATGAATGGAAAAATTTCACTGCTGTATATGCAGAAAAAGCATAATGCTTACAACATGGTGGATGCTCAAAACTATTTGCTAAAGGAAGAAATGGACACTGCAGATCTCCTTCTGACCGTGCAACAAGAGCATACCACACACCCACCCCAAGATGACATGAGGGTATGAAGTATTCATTCGGCTACATAGTATATACAGAGCATATAATCCGTGCCTGACACTCTGCTCAGCATTAAGGCTGAAGCGGTGAACCAGGGACAAAACTCTGCCCTCAGGGAGTTGGGCTCTAGTAGGACACGGCATCAGATGCTCAAAAACCAGGACAGGACTAGACCCATTTCAGGGAGCACCACCACCCTGAATCTGTCCATTCGGGGTTTCCTGTGCAGCTTGGTGAGCTACTGTTCATTGCGTGATCATGACACCTGCAGCCTCTCCGGGGACCACCTCGGCCTCCCACCCCTGAAGGCCTCACACATCCACGCACCCGGCACATTCACTTCACCAAGAAGAGTATTTAGCAGGACGCTGGTTAGAAGCATCACTACTTCCTAATTCACATTCCACATTGCATTCACTCTGTGAAAGTGAACAAAATCCACTTAGGACTGGGCCTGCCAGGATGTAGCTAAACACCCACTCAAATGTCATTAAGACCCTACTACATAAATCTCTTAAAGAACTGAAAATTCCTAATCAAAACCCCTTCCACTCCACCAACCGGAGAGTCATTTCTACAATAACGGGGTTCTTTTCTTTCTTTGGAAGGAGGGTTATTATCTATATTTTGTTCTGCCCAGGGATGGGAAGGCTGATGATGGATGCAGGCACCTGAACAAGGAGAGCCGTCCACCCCTCAGAAGCCTCAGTGAGATGCGAGAGCTGTGTTCACATCTCAACCCTGAATGCATGTGACCCCTCCCTCCATTTCTCAAGCAACGGTTTCCTCCAAAGGGGAAGGAAACTGGTAACACGCATATGAGCAAAGCAAGTGGGACATGAGAGAAGTCAGGGAAGGTGGCCATGAGGAATGCTTTGGGAAAGGCAGTCCACCGAGAGGGGTGGGGCAGGCTGTAGCCACACAGCCCCCGAGCCAGCAACCCCTGCTCAGAAACAATGGTGCTTAAGAGGCAATGGACCACGAGATCTTCAACTCTGCATTTATCAACTTTAAAACCTGTTTTCCAGTGGGTAACATATTAATATTTCAACTCTTAAAACACAAGACAATCCTCCAACATAATTAGATGAAAATACTGGATATAACCCAATCATCAGTTGGGGAGGAAACATAAAACGCCAATTATTTGTTAAGCCCTGCTGAAAATTCTTTGCTGATTCCTACAACTCGGGCCCCAAGGCCCTCCCCTCCACCCCAGCTGCCATCGGGCATTCCTTGAGTCCCCTACACACCTAAGGGGCTCTGCTCCTGCCATTTCCTCTCCCTAGAACATTCTACTCCCCTCTCCATTTCTCCAGTCAACACCAATGTGCCCTTCAGCCTCAGCTCAAATGTCACTTCCTCAGGAAGTCTTCCCTAGCCCTCCTCCTTCCAAACTAAATTAGGACCCCCTATTATACATGCATCCCATCTCTTTCCTTTTAAACTTCACAGCACTGGTTGGTGTTACTTTTGTTTTTATTAACGTCTGTCTCTGGGCTACACAGAAAGCTCCCCAAGGACAGGAACTGTGTTCACCTTGTTCAGTCTATACACCCAGTGCCTAAGCACACAGAATGGGTAAGTGACAGAATGAATGAGAAGTGTCCAGGCCTTTCTAAAACACCAGAGCCAGTGAACTACAGGCTGAGGGCCAGATCCAGCCTACTGCCTATTTTTACACAGCTACAAGCCAAGAATGGTCTCTATATTTTCAGATGATGGAAAAAAAAAAAACCCAAAAGAACAGTATTTTGTGACGTGTGAAAATTACATGAAATTCAAATTCCAGAATCCATAAACAAAAATTATGGGAACACAGCTACACTCATTCTACAGTTGTTTCTGTGCTATAACAGCAGAGCAGAGTAGTCACAGAGATGGCACTGATGCAAGACCTAAAATATTTACTACATGGCCTTTTACGTAAAACATTCACCCACTGCTACAACAGTGTCCTCAGAGTCAAGACTGTGGGCATGAAATACAAGAGACCTGAAAATTAAGGACCGAGGGTAATCCGTCTTTTGAACCCCTGATGCCTGTCATATTTACTGGGCATTCCTTGAATGGCAGGCACCTCCATGACATGTGGTGAGAATGTCATTTAATACATTTGTGAATTCTGGCTGATCACTTCTAAAGGGTTGGAGCTCACACCAAAATCAGCGCTTACTGGGTGACGACCTTCTACTCATTCGTTCAACAAACGTCTGCCTGGGCACCTACTTTGTGCAGGTGCTGTTCTGGGAGGGCAAGGATGCAAACAGCAGTGCTTGGGGCCTCCTGAGCAGGAAACAGTGTGGAGGCCACACTACCATGAGGCCTGTGTGACAGACAGTGGGAGACAGAAAGCCACTGCGACATCACACCTGTGAGACTATACCTGCCTTTAAGGAACTTACTCATTGGGAAGCCATGAAAAATCCATGGGAAGTCAGGTCTCGATAAAAGATTTAAATAACATTTCAAGACCCCTGAGCGGACACCCCAGGGAAGAATAGCTTAGCAGAACCATTTAGCCAAGAAGGCTGGTTCACCACATCTATTTTGTACTGCACACACTATGATTACCCAAGCTAGCAAATGTTTGTCATTAAGCTGAGAGCAGTTTCAACACCAGAGAATGTGCATCCTTCCCACAAAAGTGCGTTAAGAAGAGGGATGCATGATTGTTCCATTACGTGCGACTCAGAAACCAACACACATGTCCATTTGTGCACCATATGCCTTCAAGAAAAGGGAGGAGAGGGAGCGGAGTGCATCTGCTGACAGTCTGATGATGCTCCTTGCTCCAGGGACTGTGGAGATCTGGCAGAGCAGGGTCATTCAAGCTTTACCCCCAGTCAGTCACATGCTCTCTCTTCCCTAAGTGCCAGCTCACTCCAGAACGGTCTCCTGTGCCTCAGAATCCAGGAAAGCTCA
Source organism: Mesoplodon bidens (assembly GCF_964165515.1). Taxonomy (NCBI): domain Eukaryota; kingdom Metazoa; phylum Chordata; class Mammalia; order Artiodactyla; family Ziphiidae; genus Mesoplodon; species Mesoplodon bidens. Next base: position 66,908,061 of record NC_138178.1, on the reverse strand, counting down.
GTGAGAAGCCTCCAGCACCTCTACACACACACACACACAGAGGAAGCATCAGTTTCTGTCTGTTGTAGCAGTTTCCAAATGTCTAGTAACAGGTACCATACATCCTGGTAAAGAATCGGTAGGTAAAATGTTCCTGGTGCTTTCATTCTGCATGAAAAGGACAGAAATCAAATGCAGTAAGGGAAAAACCACTACAGCTTATCTAATCCCAAACCACTGAAATCCAAAGCAAACAAAAAAAAAGGGAGACTTGTCAAAACTGATAATAGAATTAGATACTTGGCATTTTGGACACTCACTGTTCTCAGAGTCTCTACTAGCCAAGAACATCTGAGTCTATCTTCAAGATCTCAGACAAATCACATTCCCTCTCAGGTCTCCATTCCCTCATCTGTAAAATAAGGCCCACATCCCTGAGTTTATGAATAGAAAAGTCTACCAAGAAATTCCAGTATCAGCTTTCATTAAGACTCAAGCGGTAAAACATTTTGGAAAACTTCAACAAAACCACAGCTCCTCCAGAGAAGGCAGAAAGTCACTTTAAAATAAGAACCATATGATAATACAATAAGCAAACTGCTGATTTTTTTTTCTTTTTAACCCGTCAAAAGAAATGGTATCTATAAAATTATATACAACTAGCTGAAGCTTGAGCAGGGTTTAATCCTCACTAACCTACAATCCCCCTTAGAAATCAGGGTCTGCCCTACCGCTGAGCAGCCCTAAAGGGAAGCATTAAAGCTTACGGGAGTCAGTTCTTAGATCTGAAAGGTGAAAAGGAAGATAAATTGCTAATTTCCACTTTTACCACCATAAAATTTTTACTCCCACAATTCAGAAGGAATTACTGTACAATAAAATTCATCCTTCTTCGGGCTTCCCTGGTGGAGCAGTGGTTAAGAATCTGCCTGCCAATGCAGGGGACACGGGTTCGAGCCCTGGTCTGGGAAGATTCCACATGCCACGGAGCAACTAAGCCTGTGTGCCACAACTACTGAGCCTGCGCTCTAGAGGCCGCAAGCCACTACTACTGAGCCCACACACCACAACTACTGAAGCCCGCGCACCTAGAGCCCATGCTCCGCGACAAGAGAAGCCACCACAATGAGAAGCCCACGCACCGCAACAAAGAGTATCCCCCGCTCGCCGCAACTAGAGAAAGCCCCCATGCAACAGTGAAGACACAACGCAGCCAAAAATAAAATAAATAAAATTAATTTTTTAGAAATTAAAAAATTTAAATTAAAATTTAAAAAATCCTTCTTAAAACACACCCCTACTCTGAAACCTTACATTTTGACTGCTCCCTTCCTTTGAAAAGGCTTGCCTGTGTTTCCATTTCCATTGTTTTTATAAAGCAAACACTTTGTCTCGGGCATGCTGTCTTATTCTGTGACTAATTCAACTTTACATACCAAAATATTCCACAGTCAGTAACCTACATGAAAATCAATTTCCTTTTTTTTAAAGAAATATTCTGAACATACAAAAAGATAGATAGAATAATATAACAAACACCACCCAGTACTAGAAATAAAACACTGCAAAGACACTAGAACCCCCCTGAACACCCATTCCCACTCACGTTCCCCTCTCTTCCCAAGTGGGAACCACCATCCTGAATCCAGGGCTCATCACGCCCACACAGCTGTCCCAATCCCCATGCAGCATATGTCTTTGCATGATCTTCTTAGTCTTTACATAAATGGTACCTCTGTATGCAATCAATCTGTAACTTTGTTTTTCTTTCTCAATTTTATGTTTATGAGTCATCCATGTTGACACCTATAGCTCCCATTCCTTTATGTTCACGGCTGCATAATATTCCATTATATGAATGTACTACATAATTGGCCAAAGACACTACTTATTGTTTCATATGGCTGCCATGTAGTGCCTACTCTGTGCCAGCTATTTTCCAGAATTCTCAAAACTAACCAATGAGGAAGGTAAGATTCCCACTAGAGTGAAGAGGAAACTGGGACAGAGAGGTGGTATAGTTTGCTCAACACCTGTGAGTGGCAGATTCAGGCCACAAGTTCAAGTCAATCCAAGTCTAGAGTCACACTCCTGACACTGCATCTTGCAGCCCCACTTAGGTAGATACCTCCATCATTCAAAAGATTTTAATGAAAAACCTGATGGAGGGCTCCAAAGTCATTTGTGAAAATCTGAAACAGGATGCTCTATTTTCTGTTTTAACAAACAATTCCACCAGAAATTCAGCTGTACACAGGGACAGTCCATATATACAGTGAGGACAAGCCTTTCTTTGGCAAAAGTCCCTGTGTACTCGCTCAGATCACTCCCAGGTTTATACAAATGCTTTCTAAGTAAGCCCGAGTTGAACTGCAACTCTGCTTGGCTTCCTTTGCAGAAAAAGGCTGTCTGCACCCACTTAAAGAAGGGATGGAAGAGCCTAAAAGAACACAGTAATCAGACTCTGCCTGAAGCAGCAAGAACTGAGCTGACAAAGCTCTAAAAACGACCTGGGGAGCAGCTCCAACTGTTGCTGGTTTCGGAGATCCTGGGAACAGCCCTGTACTCACAAGGCCAAGGGCGTCAGGCTCAGCCCACTCTGCTCTCCACTTGGCCAGCTTTGCAGAGAGTTTTCATACATCCCAGCCCAGCCCTGCTGCTCTGGAGAAAGCCCAGCTTGTAATACGGAAGAGAAGCAAAAGAGAGAGGAGTGAGGGTGGAGGCTCACAGGAACCAGGCAGGGAAGGAGGCTGGGAGAGAGACCCAACTCCAGGCCAGGGCCCAGACGCCCAGGTGCTGGAAGCAGGAGGGCCCCTAGGAGATGATGGGACCCCCCAAGGACAGGGAAGGTTTCTCAGCACCAGAATCAGGACTTCTGACTCTAGTCCCATGCTTCTACACACTGTGTAGAAAAAAGATTACGGAAGCCTCAAATGGGCAAGGCAGAACTGGTTGAAGCAAATGTTCCCCTCCTCTCCCAGCCAAAATACGGAGCAAGCAAACAGTCTCTGCTACTTACTGTCTGTGTGACCTTAGCTGGAGTGTCTCTGTCCACTCTGGAGGAGACTGCAGTGGATTATCTTTAAGGGCCCTGCCAACTGTGACTCTCTCGGTCTATAGCCCTGAATGCAGTAACACTTAGGAGAGGTTAGAGTATATTTCATGTAATTCCAACACCCCCACGAAGTAGATACTACTGCTATCCTCATTTTACAGAAGAGGCAGCTGAAGAGGGTAATAACTTACCCAAGGGGAGGAAGTCTACAGTAATGAATGCCTGGGAGGGTTACACAGGACATCCACAGGAGAGGGGTGGGGAGGGGAAGGGAGATGGACAGAGAAGGGCCCAAGGCAAGGCACAGAGGGAGATAACGGGTCAAGGGACTGAGTAGCCCCCAGCCACTCTGGCCTAAACCCAGGTAAAGGGCTTGAGATGGGGACGGGGACAGAGTCTGAGGAAGAAGTGGGGAAAGAAAGGCAGAAGGGCTTTAGAGAAAGGAGGGTATGCAAAAAGTTCGATGGTCAGAGAAGCTAGGCTGAGCTGGGCATCGGGGGCAGCCCCAGAGGCTAGGCAGGGGGAGCAGGGGAAGGGCGTGTGGGCGGGTTCCCGGGAGGCAGGTGCGGGGCTGCGGGGCGCGCTGTCCCACCTTGAGCACCGTGACGGATCCCGCGCTGTGCACCTGGAAGTGAGCGGGCGGCTCCGCGCCGGGCTCGGCCGCCTCGTCGGGGCCCGTGTAGCTGAAGCAGGCGTCCGCGATGTCCAGGTGGCCGAGGGGCTGCGCGTCCTGCGGGTTCTTGAAATAGTAGAGGTAGCAGCGGCGCGCGTCGAACACGAACCAGCGGCTGCGGTAGCCGCGCAGCGGGCCCTTGCCCGACAGCTTCTGCAGGTAGCCGCACAGCCGCGCTGGCTCCCGCCCCGGCCCTGCCCCAGGCTCCGCCGCGGCCCCCGGGGCCGCGCCCTCGCCAGTGCTACCCTCCTCCGCCCGGGCCCCGGGCCCCAACATCGCCAGCCCGCGCTCCAACCGCCAGCGCCGCGGCCCCCAGCGCCTCGGCGCCGCCGCTGAGCCCCCTCCCTTCAACCCCGCCGCTCCGCACGGCTGGCGGGCGCGCAAAGCAGCCTGGGACTTGTAGTCCCGCCCCCGCCCGCCCCCGGGAGCGCCGGCCCGCACCCGGGGCGGTCCCGCAGGGGCCCCAGAGGCTGGTCCGGAAGAATCACCCCTGCCCTCTGTTCCTTTGTGTAACCTGGGGCTCAAAACCTCGTGCTGCCGGGCTGAAACATTGTTCTATTTCTTTATGGGAGTGTGGGTTACTTTGAACACGCATTTCTCAAAATTCATCAGGGGTCCCCTTAAAACTGTACATTTCACTCTATGTAAATTATACCTCACTACAAAACTTTATTTTTAAATCTTTGCCCTGCCAGGTTCACAGGCTAGTATTACAAAAATGAGAGAGCCTATTGCTTGGCGCTGAGTGGGTGCTCAGTAAATGTTTATAGAATGCGTGAATGAAAGCCAAAGCACTTCCCACCTCTCCAGACCTCAGTTCGTTCACCGATTTCAACAAATATTTACTGAACGCCTTCTGTGTGCCAGGTACAGTTCCAGACAATGGAGGACACAGCAGTGAACAAGCCAATCGTTTTTCTGCCCTCATGGAGATAATAGTCTAGTAAGGGAGAGAGATAATACAAACTACATAAAGAAGACAGATAAATATATACTGTGTTGTATACACGCTGTGATGAAATTTTAAAAAGGACTACCACTTAAATAGCATGTATTACTTACCAGTGCTTTATATATTAACTTATTTGAATTCTCACAATAACTTCAAGAGGCAAGTGCCATTGTTTCACAAAAAAGCAAAGTAAGAGGATGGGGGGATGTAGGGCAGGAGTGGCAGGCTACGTTCCAGAGGGTCAGGGAGGCCCCTCTGAGGAGGTGACATGGAGCAGAGACCTGGATGATGTGAGGGAATGAGCCATGGAAAGATGTGGGGGAGAAGCAAATACAAAAGTTCACTTTACTTGAAGAAAAAAGGAAGGTCATAGCTATGTTTGTGAAAGGGCCAAATCAAAACAATATCTCATCTTCGTTTTGCATGTTTTTACACAGACGCACTAAGAGACGCAGGTGAAAAATCGAGCTTTCTGAAATGGACAGGGATACCAAATTAGACTGCTTACTTGGAGTAAGGTAGCAAGAGTGAGCTTACCCCACCAGCCAACCAGCTACGGGCTCTATGTTAGCTGCCACATGACCACCCCTTTCCCCAGGGTCCGTCAAGAATCTGGCTGGCTGGCCACAGCAAGGACACCTCTACCTTAGTGTCCTTTGGTTCTCTTTGAGTGCAGACTGATGGAATTTGTCTCTTAGCTCTGCCACTAACCAGAGGTGTGACTCTGGGCAAGTTATTTTACCTCTCTGAGCCTCAGTCTCTTCATCTATAAAATGGGGACAGTATAAGTAGCTACTTCATACCATTGTTCTTGTAAGGATTACGAGATCATGTAAAAGTGCTTACATAGTAAGCACTCAGTATATCAATTATTATTATTACACAGTTAGCATTGATGTCCTTTGAAATCAGCAGGTTCGGAGAGGGGGCTCTAGCAGCCCCAACACATGGGAGGCCAGAGAATGCACTGCAGGGATGGGATGGGCCACCCTCAGGAGTGAGGGAACCATGTTTAATTTGGGCCTTGCCATGGGCAAGAGGGGCTGTGATTAGTTGGCTTGTGGGGAAGGCAGCCAGGGTGGGATGTGACCGGGAAATCCTATGGAAAGGGGAAGAGCCGGGAGAACTGAGACTGCCGTACACAGCTACACACAGGAGGTATACGGGAGGCCGCAGGGTGGGAGTCGGGTACAGCCCACCTCCGCCCTCAGCTCTGTCAGTGAGTTGTGCAAAAGTAGGGGTGACTGGAGACTGTCGACTGAGAGGACAGAACTAAGCCCTGTAGAGTATCTGGTAGAGGCAGATACCTGCTAGGCAGGAGGAAGGCATCCTTCACGGGTGGCAAGAGTGAGCCCCCCACCCTGGGCAAGAGTTTGGCCTGGCTGGCCGGGTCTGGGCAGATGGTACTAGACAAGAGACCTTTGCCGTCCCTCCCAGAGCTGGTGTGTGTGCTTCTCAGTGGGCAAGCTGGCCTCAAGCCTGACCCTCCTGCACTTGAACTTCCACTCTCTCCCTGTCATTTTAACATGCTTGCAGGCCCTGCCCTCTTCCTTATGGAGGCCACACCCCATATCATATCAAACATATTAAAATGCTCCACATCCCCTAATAAACATAATTTTTGCTCTAAAAATATTTGAAGGAATTTCTAGAATTATGCTCTGGATAGTATCTGACTACGAGGAATTCATTTTAATTTACATTTGGCTACCATATCTTGGCAGTCATCATGTCTATTGGGAATCCTGGCTGAGTAAGAAAAGACCCAACCTATAAATTGTTTTCAAAGGGAGTGACATTTTTATGATAACTATGAAGTTGACATAATGTTACACTTTGTAGACATTTAATGAAATATTTATTAATTTTGATTTTCCTCTTTTTCTTGGGTTTTGCAGCCAATATCCTTTTCTTAGGCTACAAACATTTCCTAGGCCCCTTGAAAGCTGGCAGACCCGGGTCCTGGACCTACACTATCTGTTGATAAAAACTCTATATCTAAACTCTCCTGGCCCTTTGCCAGGCTCTGGCCAGGCCCAGAATGTGGCATTCTGAGGAGGCTGCTCAGCCAAAAGCCCAGAGACCCCAATGAGAAAGGCAAAGTGTGGAGGCCTCAAAGCCGGTGGCAACATCTCAGCAGAGGCCTCTGGAGGGCCCCACATCTCTGCAGAGCCAAGCAGAAGAGGCCCAAGGCTCCAGGACAGACCCCAGCACCCTCTGGATCCTCCAGACTTCTCCCAGGCCCCCCTGCCCTGCCAGTTCTCTCCTAGCCACTCTGGGATGCTGGTTGTTTCATGAGCAAATCCTGCATTGTGTCACCCCCCATTCCTAAAGCTACAAGCTGAAGGGGGCTGGACAGTGAACCTTCATCTCATCTCTCTTAACACCTCTCTCCAACTTTATTTTTGATAAATTTTTATATTTTGTGTAAAATGCTAAACAAATGCAGCTTCAGTTTCCACCCTTTTCTAACCAGATCACCCCCATTCAGGCCCTCCTACATGGACCTTCTGGGCCTGCCCCTGGTGGTTCCTAATTCCTTGGCACCCTTCTTTGATGGCTTATTGACATTTTGCAGTTTCTAAAGTCTCTTAGATTAAAGGTCAATGTCCTGTGGTCAGACACCAGCTTTACACAGCCTGCATGCTTCCCCCGTGTCCAGTATGGGTGAGCTTGGTGCCAGAGGGTCTGCCTTGCCTGCCCATGTGAGCCCCTGCCCCCTTGAGCCTCTCAGGAACCAGCGACCAGAAGGAAATGGCCAACCCAGGAGGAAGTGGCTGCTGTTTACTAAAAAGAGGAAATTTGAGCAGTGAACTTGGTCCCACATGGCCAGCCTCTGGGCGAACCCCAGGGAACACAGAGCCAGTGACTCATCCTATTCCAGTTTCCCCAGAGACGGACAGGGTAAGAGGCCTCTGAGGAAGCACCCAGCCACATTGCCTTTGCATCTCTCAGACCCCATGGGACAGAACTAGCTAAGACACCAACCTGCCACAGGAGGAGCCCACAGTCCCATGGGGAGCCCAGAGAGGAACGTAGACCTTACCACCTGGTATGCTGTGTGTCCTTCCATGTGTCTGTGCCCTCTCTGGGCTGCAGTTTCCCACCTATTCCACAAGGGAATGCATGGCAAGGTGATCTCCAAGAGCCCTGCCCCACCTGCTCTGAAATGGATCAGTGGCATGAGGCACAGCTGTGAGGGTCTGTGGTCATTCTCCCTATAGCTCCCCAGGCCAGCAGAGGCTCTGTTTTTTTGAGCCTCCATGCTCAAAGGTCTCTTGATTCTTCCAGCCATTACAACCGACCTAACCCTTCCCTTCAGAGTGCTAAGTCATCCTGCAGGCCTGGCAGCCCACTCTGGTCAGTGCAAGCATTACCACTTTGCATCATCCCCGGCCCTGCTGGAGAAGCTGCCTTAACCATCCTGCCACACACAGATGGCACCAATGGAGGCCTTCTGTGCCTGAGGCAGAGAGTACTGGCAGAGCTGGCTCCGTTTTGGGGGGATGGGGGGGACACAGTGCAACCTTGGTGGGGCCTTGCTTAACCCAGAGCACATCTGGAGGAAGTTGGCCTGGATGGGGAGGGAACTAGAGTTCATGGGGCAAGGCTGGTGTACTGGAGCTGTGAATGGGCGGAGCACTGGAGGGTGGCAGAGGGAACAGGGAGAGCCAGACCATCTTCAGAGCAGAGGCTGCACTGACCAGGGTGAACAGCTCCCACAGGGAGACCCCACCACCACCAGGGAGAGGGCTGTCCATGTGCTTCCACACAGCCCTGCACCACGCTGCCTGCCCTCTGGCAGCTGGGGGGGACGGTTTCCCAAATAAAGGAGGGGCTGTGTGACATTAGGTGGATCACCCAGCCTCCCGTCGCCTCAGTTTCCTCATCTATAGAATGGGGCATAATAATAGCATTTACCTCCTAGAGCTGTTGCGAGGCTTAAACGAGATAACAAATGCCAAGCATTTGACACAGCCCCTGATGGGTGGTAAGGCCTCAGAATGGTAGCTGATTCATTTAGCAAACATCCCCAGCCCCTCCTCTTTGCCTCCACCCGGTGTTGAGTGACGCTGAAACTCCGAAAAGGAGTGGGCCTGGCCCCTGCTGCAGGAAGCTCCTGGTCTAGGCAGGTGGGGGAGCTTCAGACAGGGGAGCCCCCCAAGGGAACCCTCTCGTCTCCAGCTTCCAGGAGGCCTCATTTCCCTACCAAATTGGCAGACAAATCTACACACCTGTGGTTCTCTTTCCTGGAGGGAAGGCATCTGGGGTGCTGGGCAAGCTCCCAGCCCCAGGACCAGGTAGCCAGGGCTCAGATAGGTAGAGGCTTAGGTGCCCCTGGGAGCTGATTGGGGGTGGAAGGCTTGCAGGGGCTGCGTGTGAGGCCCACATAAGAGTTAGGGAAAGCCACATTGCCCAGGAAGCAGGTGAGAACTGGACCCCAGGGGAGGCAATGGGGCTGTAGCTGCAGAGGCCCTGTCCTTTCTGGTCACTGTCCTGTTTCTGGGCCTGGCACTGTGCCCAGGACACTGTAAGCCCTTCTGCCTTCCCCACTCACCTTTCCCAGGGGCCCTCTTGCCGTCCCCTTCCCAGGATCCCCATCCCTCAGCCAAACTTGAGCTCAGATCCTTCCTCTGCTCACACAAGCGCTAGGACTGCAGCCTCCACTGTGAGGCCCAGCCTGGGAGGTGGGAGCATTTTCATTGAAGTCTTAAAGAGATGCTGTTCTAATGATAGAAGTTTAGACATCATCCTGGTTGGGTAAAGGGGTTTCCAAAGGAGTTTAAAAGGTGCTCATGCAAGCAAAGCAATAAGGAGACAAGACCTTGGAGGGAAGGTCCCAGAAGGCAGTCAGGATGTGATAAGGGACAGTGAGGAAATCAAGAAAGAGCCGATTTTGGAGTGAAGAGGAGAATGTTTTAAGATTTGTTTTGTATTTTGAAGTTTGAATATATTGACAAAATATTTATTAATTTTGATTCAGAGCATTTTTTAGGTACTTATAGAATTTGAGTAGCAAGGAAAGGAGCCCCAGGCTAGGGAGATGTCAAGAGCAAAGGCATGGAAGGCAGATGCAGCATATTTACTAGGAACCGGGGTGGGACACCCAGGTTCTGGTCCCAGCCCTGCCACTGACTTACTCTTTGTCTCAAGCAGGCCATTTCCAGTCCTGAGTCTCAGTTTCCCATCTTTACAATGGGGACAAATGGAGACAGTAATGCTACCTCGTCTACCTGTTATAAAGAGGAAAGGTAATCATATGTATGTATTTGAAGTGTTTGGCACATGATAGGGACTCAACATCGTAACAGATCTACTGTGGGCCTCCATTTCACAGCTGTGAAGTGAGGGGAGGGGAGACGGGGACAGGACTAAGGGAGGGGCAGCCGCAGCTGTCCAAGCTGTCAGGTGTGCCAGGACCCATGGCGGCCATCTGGCCTCCAAGAAACTATAGAACAAGAGTTCCAACATATGGTCCTTGGCCCCTGATCTTCCCAATGGGCCCTAAACTGATCCCTACATACCCGTCCCTCCTTTAGTTCAGACAGCATGCAATTCTGTAGATTTTCATTTTTGCATGGGACTCAGAACTCCTCACTGGTGAGGCCAGATAATCTATAGAGAAATAAATTTACGTCTTGTTCTTGCTGCTAAAACTGAGAGGTACACCAGACGAGGGAGCGCCTCTGATCTGAGGGGTGGGTTCCCTTTCCTCTGGGGTTGTCAGGACCCCACAGTCCCAGAGCAGGGGTATTCTGTGGAGTAGGTGGGACTGGCAGTGTTCTTAAGACCTTGGTAGGTCCAAGGCACTCTTGCTTTTGGAGTCTGCATCTCACTATGTAGCAAATAAATAAATGAATAAATTTAATGACACATCCACATTTGAAACTTTAAAATTATATACAATATAATATTAATTAATATTATATATAATTATAGTATTAATTAACATTACATATGTATATTATATATGACATAACATTCTAGATGTCTTATGTATAATACTATATATAATTTTTCTTTACTTTGAACTTTTTAGAAATGATAACTTCTATGATTTTCCTTTGGAATGATTTGGCTCTGAGAATTCATTTAATTGACAGTTGGTAACAATCTGTTGGTAGTTTTCCTGAACACTTGGGGATTCTTGTGAGGTCAGACAATCTGACCTCCAAACCATTTTCAGATATGATGAAACTTTTATGAATACTAAATGAAGCTGATGCAACAATATATTGTATAGACATTTATTATGCATTTGTTGTGATTTTGCAGTTTTCTCCATTTGGACTTTGGAGCCAATAGTGGTAGAGTTGTTTTGTTGTTGTTTTTCAGGTCTCAGGCATTTTATTTATTTATTTTTGTGGCACGTGGGCCTCTCACCATTGTGGCCTCTCCTGTTGTGGAGCACAGGCTCCGGACGCTCAGGCTCAGTGGCCATGGCTCACGGGCCCAGCCGCTCCGCAGCATGTGGGATCTTCCCAGACCGGGGCATGAACCCGCGTCCCCTGCATCGGCAGGCGGACTCTCAACCACTGTGCCACCAGGGAAGCCCTAGGTCTCAGGCATTTTAATCAGCCCTTATAAAGTTCTCAGTACCTGGCCATTGTCCTGTGAATGAAACAGAGCTGCCTGTTTGGTGGGAAGATGTCTGTAGGGAGCATCTCTGGGTACTGCCCTCCTACCCCAACAGCCATGATCTATAGGTGAAAAGATGAGCTTGCTCAGTGACAGCAAGGGGCCGAAAGAGTCACGATAAAATAGGTGACCTCTCTGAGTCAGCATCAGCCCCCTCTTGCAAGCTGGGGGGCCCCAAATGTCTGAGCTTGGATATATTATTTATTCGTCTATCTGTTCATTCAATATTTTCTGAGCGTAAATGACTACAACCCCTAAAGAACGCAATTTGGTAACATCTATCAAAATGACAAATGCAAATACCCTTTTGACTGAGCAGTCTCTCTTCTGGGAATGTGTTCCATGGATGTACTCACTCTTATGTTTAATCAAATCTGTATAAGGTCATCCACTGCTGCATTGTTGGAAATATAAAAACACTGGAAACAACCCAAATGATCGTCAGTAGGGGACCGGTTACAAAAATTATGGTGCAGCCATGCAGCTGTAACAAAAAGAATGACATCCCTCTATGTACTCTTATGAAAGGAACTCTAAGATATATTACTAAATAGTTTTACAAAGCAAGGTACAGAACACTGCATAAGATTCTACCCTTATATAACAAAGGGAGGAAAATAAGAATATACATATTTACTTGAATATGCATAAAGAAACCCAGGAAGAACATTCAAGAAATGAATAACAGCAGTTCCTTGTGGGAATGAGATGGAACTTGGTAGATGGGGGTTAATGCCTAGAAGGAGAACATTTTTACTGATACCTTTTTTACACTTTTTATTTTTAAAAACCATGTGGATGTATCACGAATTTGAATAATTTAAAATATACCAGGACTTCCCTGGTGGTCCAGTGGTTAGAACTCCACCTTCCAGTGCAGGGGGGTACCGGTTCGATCCCTGGTCGGGGAGCTAAGATCCCACATGCCTCACGACCAAAAAATCAAAACATAAAACAGAAGCAATATTGCAACAAATTCAATAAAGACTAACAAAAATGGTCCACATCAAAAAATAAAATAAAATAAAATATACCTATTGAGCATTTAACTGTGCCAAGCACTATTCTAGGGACAGAATACAGTGGAGAATAAGGCAGACAACCTGAGAAAAAAGAAATAGGATCATTCATTCTCCACTCACTACTATTGTGGAACAAATTCTAATGGAATAACTAACTAAGGGGCACGAAAATGCAGTGTTCATAAACTAAAATGAACATATGACTAGAATTTACTGAAAAGCCCACTTTGTCATTCTACCCAGGAGGCTGGCTGCCATCAGCACTTGGCCACGTACTATGTTCCCACTGCACAGGCTCAAGAAAGAAGGAGTGGCAGCGTTAGTGCTGGGGTTCTGGCCATACTCAGTGGGTTTCCATCAAAACAGCTGGAAAGACATTGACCCTGAGCATCTTTCTGGAGAAATCTGAGCACTCTCCTCCTGAGAAGGCATGCCAGACTGAGCATCCTCGGGAGAGAGTAATTTAATGGATAATCCATTACCATCTCTTGGTCCTACAGGAGAAGCATGACCTTGATGGAGAACCTAGGACAAGGAAGTTTCGATGAGACAGACAGAGACTTCGAATTCTGGGGACTTACCAGCAAGGGGATTGACTTGGAGCTGGGTCTGATGTTTATTGCATGTGCTTCCCCACCACTCCCTTGCATCAGGTCAGCTCACTGAATCCCCAAACCCTACCAGGTGTGTACTTTTTCTCCCTTTCATTTATACAGATGAGAAACTGAGACACAGCAAAATGAAGTACCTCCTCCAAACTCACAAAGCCGGCAAAGGGGGAACCAGGATTCTTACTTAAGTCGCTTAGTCTGACTGCAGAGCCTGAAACCTCTTAGGTCCTCTCTGGACACCTCTGGGCACCCAGGGCTGGAGAAGGAGGACGGGGCTGCTCCAGGGTCCTCTCCCTGTCCCAGGACCCAGCCCTTAGTAGGTGAGCACAGGTGATGAACTGAACAGTGGGATGTGGAACACTGTCAGAGAAAACCCATCCCCAGTCTTTCACAGAGCTCTCTTGATGCCTGCAAACCTGGCTTCAACCCCTCCTCAAGCCCATTTCCTCTGAGTATAAAAATAGACTCTCCTTTATTTGCCTGACCTTGGAATCTTCACATCTGTCCTGCAACCATCCTTGGCTCCCCCTTCCAGTATACAAAGCCTTTGTCTTCTTATGCAAATGGCCAGGTTCTGCTCATAAAAGTGCCCCACCTAAACAGGAGGTGGAGAGAGAACACCTCATGGAAAATTATAGAAACACATTTCTTTGTATTTGAATACCTCCAAGACCTCATGTTGGCAGCAAACCAACTCTGGGTCAGACCCCAGCTTCCTTGGCCTTTTTTGGGCCATGGACCTCTTTGGTATCTGGTAAAGCTCATGAACTTTTTCTCAGAATAATATTTTTAAATGCACGAAATAAAACACACAGAATTACAGTGGAAATCAATCATATTGAAATAAGGTTATCTAAATATCTGTGATGTAGTAATACCATGTGCTTCTTTATTAGCATGTTAAATATCAAGATCCAGCTTTGGGTCTAATTATTATAATTTTGGGGTAATGAGCAAAATCAATATCTCAGGATGTCTGCAGCAGCTGTAATGTGATATGAAAATATCTGTGATTTCCTTTGGTGACAAAGTCACAGGTGTTACGAACACTAATAAGATTTGTTCTCCTAGGGGTAAGACAGGAATAAAGACACAGACCTACTAGAGAATGGACTTGAGGATATGAGGAGGGGGAAGGGTAAGCTGTGACAAAGCGAAAGAGAGGCATGGACATATATACACTACCAAACGTAAGGTAGATAGCTAGTGGGAAGCAGCCGCATAGCACAGGGAGATCACCTCGGTGCTTTGTGACCGCCTGGAGGGGTGGGATAGGGAGGGTGGGAGGGAGATGCAAGAGGGAGGGGATATGGGAACATATGTATATGTATAACTGATTCACTTTGTTATAAAGCAGAAACTAACACACCATTGTTAAGCAATTATACTCCAATAAAGATGTAAAAAAAAAAAAAAAAGGATTTGTTCTCTGCACTCCCCATGGAAGGAAATGCTGAATTTCAGTTAGAGATTGGGGAAGATAAAGATGTAATCCACTCCTACGCCTCCCCCATCCCATATTGGGAAATTCCAGTCCTTTCTAGTTTGGCCCTGGGATTTCCATTATGACCCCAGTGTATCCCTGGCTTACGTCTGTGACAGGAACACCATTTCGCAAGTATGTGAATCCCTCTCAGTGTCCCCTGGCTGGAGTTGATTCCTCTCTGTCAAGGCCGGAAATTGTTTATAAAAGTGATGTTCCCAGTAGCTGACCCTCGGGAACACTTGCCATGTGCCCGTGGGCCTGTCCCTGTGTGAAGAGCATGACCTGCAGTATTTCACTCCATCGACAAGTGAGGCAAGGTTGCCCTGCAACCCTTTTTACAGAGGTGGAAAATGAATCTCAAAAACAGGGAATGAGCTGTCCAGGTTGAGGTCATGCCCTGACCTTTCCTCTAAATCATATGTATCACACACTTGCCACTGGTATTTTTATTTTGATTTGAGAATGACCATGATGAAATTATAATAATAATAGTAATAACAAAAATAGTTACCAATAGGGGAGGACCCACTGTATTTCAGTCATTACATCATCATCATCATCATCATCATCATCATCATCATCATCATTACCATGAGTGATAGCTAATGCTGATAGCTTACATTCCAAACTCTGTTCTGAAGACTTAACGCATTTTACCTTTCAAAAAACAGGTCATGTTCTTCCTCCTTGTTTCAAAGATGATGACACTGAAGACCAGAAAAATGAAGTCATTTGCTCAAGGTCCCACAGCTGGTGAGCTGGAACTGGAACCAAAGAACTATGGCTGTAGCACCCTCATTTTTTACAAATGAGCTGTTTTGTTGAAGTAGAACATATACATAGAAAAATGCATAGATCATGAGCACAGAGTTCAATGAATTTTCACAAAGTGAACACACTCATCTAACACACCACCCAGATCAGGAAATAGAACATGGTCAGCACCTAGCCGCTCCTCACCCTTTCCTGGTCATACACTCCCCAAGGTAAACACTATCCTAACTTTTATTGGTATTGGTCAGTTCTGCCTGTTTTGGAATTTATATATATGTTCCCTCATTCTTAACCATTATGCTATCTCGTTTATTTGTCATAATGACCCTAGAGTCTAGAAAGTAGCTTTTTAAAAATTATTCCCATTCTACAGATGAAGAAATTGAGCTATCTGCAACCACTTAGAAACTGCCTTGAGGCCTGTGTCAGCGTGATGGAAGCACAGTTCTAACCCAGATCCTTGGGGTTGACTGTTTGCAACATCCCCTGCCTCACTGTCACCCGAGCCTGGATTTCTGCTGTGAAGCTCAGAAACACATTAGAGATTCAGGGATGTTTGCGTGAACAAATATCCTGGGCCCTAACTGGTGCAGTGCTTCCTCTCAAAAGCCTTACGGCAGCCCTTCTAGGGGACCCGTCTACTCCAAAGGGCTCTTCCTCCAGCCCCATGAGCTTCTAGGTTGTTTTTCAGGATCTCCAGCAGAGTCCCACCTCACAGTCTTTGTACTTGCTCTTCCCTCTACTGGGAGCAGCATCTCTTCCCCCAGGTACCTGCCTGGCATTCTCTTTCACTGTTCCAGTGGCACCTCCTGGGCAAGGCTTCCCCCAACCCTGACACCCTATCTGACCCCCTATCTAAATAACACAATCCATGCCCTCTTCTTCCTCTCCCTTTTTCTTGGAGTGCTTATTACACTTGACCCCATATTCTATATACGTATTTGTTTATTATCTGTTTCCTTCCACTAGAATATACGTGCCATGAGGCAAAATGCTGTTTTGGTTGCTGCTTTTTTCCCAAGGCCCAGATGTACGTGGCACACAGTAGACAATAAATCTTGAGTGGAAAGAGGAATTCATCAGCACGGAACTTCACCAAGATACAAGTGGCCGCCATGAAGGAAGGATAAGTAGAATTTAAATTCACCACTTTGCTAACAGTGGCAGTGCCTGGACTTTAGCCAGAGTCTGGTCTTTAGCTGAGACAAAGACCGGAGGTTGGGTGAAGGGGCCAAACCCAGTGGGGCAGCTCATCTGCTAGCCAGGAAGTCAGGGATCCCTCTCCTGCCCCTCTCTGACTGCTAATGTGACCCTCCCCCAATGTCCCCAGACAGCCAAGGTGCCCCGCCTCAGAGCATCAGAGAAGAGAACCAGCCGCATGTTGTCAGAGCTGACAATAGAGCTCCTGTGTGCGGCGGGTGGTTGGAGAGGGCATGGGCTCAGGCAAATGAGCCGGGGTGCCCACAGATATAGAGGCGTACGGGTGGTCTGGGCTCTGCTTCCACATCAGTGCTCGCCAGAATGGAGGGCCACCTGAGGCAGCTTAACCTGGTCAGGGGGCCCGAGGGGGCCGGGGACAGCCAGGCCCTGGCTAAGCTGCAGGAGCTGTCCCTGATGTGGTTCACAGAGACGCAGGCCCCCCTCATTCTGAAGAATGGAGCCCTGCCCCCCTGGTTTCACGGATTCATCACCCGCAAGTAAGGCTGCCCCTGTCCACGTGCCCAGCGTGGCCCCTAGCCCCCTAGGGCCGAGGGGCTAGCCCCTTTCCCTGGGCTAGGCGGGGACCCCAGCAAGCAGTGGGTGGGGGAACAGACTGAGGAATGCCGAGTTCTCTGACAGCCGCTTCTGTGGGCAAGGTGGGCGAAGGCACTGGCCCCGGCTCTGAGTGTAGGGCTGGGATGGCTGGGGCTGTCAGGCTGCCAGAGAAACAGAGAGGGGCAGGCCGGAGCAGTATGTGTTCAGAACAGCTCCGGATAACCTGATGAATTACTAGGGGGACTGTTTCATTCATCATCCAAACCAGAGCACTGTTAGTAAGAGGACTTAACTAGGAGAACTGTTCTAAGTGGGGACTCTCCCAGGTGAACCTGGATATACTGTTACTCTAGGAATAAGGGCCAAGATGTGGAGGCTGGCTTTCTGATTGGGCTGGATCTCCAAGCTGCCAAAGCACTAGCTGAAGGAATGACAAATGCAGCCACTCATTAGGTCCTCCTGGCCCAGCACCTGGCATTGAAGCAGGCACAGCTTCACAGGCATTGACGTGTGCTGTAACACAGGGCCCTCTGCTCTGTTGAAATTCTTACTTTTTGAGTAAGGGGCTCCAGGTTTTTATTTAGTACTGACCCCTGCAAAATTTGTAGCTGGTCCCGCATAGAGCAGGCACTCAGAAAGTATTTGGTGAATAAGTGGGTGAGGAAATATCTGGTCTATGTACTGCCAAACCAGAAGACAGCTGGAATTTCCACCATGCCTCCAAACTCCTTGGCATCATTTAGAATTATCCGTAGCTGCCTGAGGCTGAAGGGGACATGCAAGGGAAGGGGATGAGAACCTATGAGTTGCCATTGTGGTCAGGCTCCAGACATACCAACACCTTCTCCCTGCGGAAACTACTGTGTAGTACACATCCTGCACAACTGTACACAGCAGTCCTGTGGCAAGGATCCCACAAACTTAAAAATCTCCAGCTATATGGATTCCTTCTTGCTGCAGGGACATTCAGGTGGAGAGGGTCAGTGGCTATTGTGCCTGCTGGTGAGGCAGTAGTGTGGTGGGGTGTGTGTGTGTGTGTGTGTGTGTGTGTGTGTGTGTGTGTGTGTGTGACCTCAGGATTCCAACCCAGCCAGCCCCAGACTGAGTCTTGAATTTGCTTGTCTGAACCCAGACTGACCACAGAACCAGACGAAAGTCTGAGGGAGTTCTCTATAAAGGGTTGGAGATCTGTGCACTGGGTCTGGGGCATGGCTGGCAGGTCTAAGTCAGGCTGCTCCTGCTGTTGTGGGGACGCAACCTCAGCTAATGGCATGTCCTCTGCCCAGGCAGACAGAGCAGCTGCTCAGGGACAAAGCTCTTGGCTCCTTCCTCATCCGCCTCAGCGACCGGGCCACCGGCTACATCCTGTCCTACAGGTAAGAAAGGAAGCCCTCTGCAAAGGGCAGGCAGGCTCTGGCTCCACAAGCCAGACTTGCAGATAAGCTTGGAATCTCCACCAGCCCACACTGCTGGGCTTTCCCTGGGCCCTGACTCCCTCACTCCCTCAGTCATCCGTCCATGTCCATCAGACATTTTCTGAACAGCACCAGCCATATACTAGGATGAAGCACCCACCTTCAAGGGGGTGAGTTGGTGGGGGGCAGCGGAGAACCTCCTCCTGATGGGAGGCTGGGGAAGGCTTCACAGAGGTGGATTTTGAGCACAGGATAGAAGGAAGAATAGCAACTTGCTGGGCAGAAAAGGAGGTGTGATTGGGGTTTAGGAAGGCATTTCCAATAGATTGAACTGCATATGCAAAAGAACAGAGACAGGGCAGACTAAGGTGTTGGGAGCCACAAGTTGCTGGGTGCAGAAGGACACATGGTACCAGTGGAACAATGCCTGGAGAGGAAGGCCGAGGGAAGCTCAGGATGGCCTTGGATGCCTGGCTATGTCTGTAGACAATGAAGGGTCATCTGGTCAGACTTAAGTTTTGCAAGGCTACTTCAGGCAGCCTATGGAAGGAGGACTCAAGACAGGTGCTGGAGGTGTGGGGGCAGTGGGGACCACTGAGGGGTGAGGTCTGGGCTAGATGAGGAAGCTTGGGCTAGGGTAAGGCAGTGGGCATGGAGAAGAGGAGACAAGATGGCCAGGATGAAGTCAGAGGTGGTGACGTCAGAGCCTGTCCCAAGGGTAGGTTGGGTGGGGGAAGGCAGAAAAAGGAAGAAGTTCCCTCCCCCACCCCTAGTTAGGGAGGGAGGGAGGCTGGGGCTCCATGGCAAATCTCAAAGTCCTCAGATTCAGATTCAAAATTATCATCTGTTCAGATTGTCCCAGTCCAAATTCTGATCTTGAGCAAGTCACTTTGCCTCTCCGCACCTACATTTCCTCATCTGTAAAATGGGAATATTGCATAGGATTGTTGAATGGGTTTGATGAGTTTATACCTTTAAAACGGCTTGGTACAGTGTCCAGAACATAGTAAATAAATAAATGTTAGTCATTATTAAAATAGTTATTGTTATTCTATGTGCCAGGTATGGTCCTCAGCACTTTGAAATATACAAACTCAGCAGTTTTCAAATGTATTTTCAGCATCAGGGCTTTTTTTTTTCAAACATGATCTTAGGTGGAGTGCCAGCTTATTAAAGAGATCAAAGTGGGGCTTCACAAAGATATACAAATAGCCCAGTGGAATCCAGAAACAGTCCCCCACATTTGGTTACCTGATTTGCAACAGAGGCGCCAGTGCAATTCAGCGGGGGGGGGAGGGGGGGGGTCGCGGGACGGGGAGGAGTATGGGGAGGCTGGTGTTTTCAATAAGTGGTACAGGAGCAATTGGATATCCAAATGGAAAAAAATGACCCCCACCTCACACCATACACAAAAATTAATTCTAGATGGTTCACAGACCCAAGTGAGAAAAGCAAAAGAAAACATAGGAAAAGAAAACATAGGAAATATTCTTCATGACTTTGAGACAGGCAAAGATTTCTTAAACGAGACACAAGAGTACTGACCATAAAAGAGAAGGTTAACAAATTGGATTTCTTTAAAATTAAGAACTTTTGTTAATCAGAAGATGCCATTCAGTGAATAAAAGGACAAGCTGCAGTGCTGGAGAGGTTTTGTATTGTAATACATACACCTAATAAAAAGACTCATATCCAGACTATATGAAGAACTCCTGCAAATCAATAAGACAAAGATGACACAGGCAAAATAAAGGCACATCCTAAAAGGGGGTCCAAAAGGACAGTGAGCATACTGGTGTTCAGCAGCTTTAGCAATCAGGGAAATAGAAACTAAAACCACAATGAATGGCTACAGTGGAAAGACAGAGGCTACCTAATAGTTGATGAAGATTCAGAGCAACTGTAACTCTCATACTTGGCAATGATTTTAGAAAACAATTCGGCATAATCTACTAAAGCTAAACATACGTGTGTATCCCTCACCCAATTCTCCTTCCTGGGATATTCTCAATAGCAATGAATACATATATTCAGCAAAAGCCATGTACAAGAATGTTCAGAGCAGCTTTATTTATAATTGCCCAGATGTGGAAATAATCTAAATGTCCATCAGCAGAATGGATAAATTGTGGATTTAATTAAATGGAATACTACCTATCAATGGGGGGGAAAAAAGAAGCTAATTCTACACGGACATGAATCAATCTCAAAGATATGTTGCGTGAAAGAAGCCAGACACAAAAAAGAAATACTGTATGATTCCATTTAGGTGAAATTCCATAACAAGCAAAACTGATCTATGGTGATGGGGGTCAGAGTGGTGGCTACATTTGACTGGAAGGGGCCACGAGGGAGTCTTCTGGGGAGCAGGAAAATGTTTTGTTCTGCTCTAAGCGGTGGTTACCTGGGAACGTTCATATGTGGAAGTTCATCGACCTGCACACTTAGGACGTGTGCACTTCACTGTGTTTACATTACTCTTCCATAAAAAAGGAAAATGAAGAGGGTGGGACTTTACAGGCTGGAGTGGAGATGGGAGCTGGAACTCCATCTTTTCGGCCTGGCCGGGGTTTGGGTGAGATGAGTAAGGCTGAGTTGTGCAAGTGTGGGCTCGGAACTCATCTTTTAAGCCTTAGATATTTTGCTCATCATGGATATTTTGGTACTAATTTTGATTTTCTAAAATATTGCATTATGAGTTATCTTGATTACTGAGTTTTGTGGCTTCCCTTTAAATTTGCATCCATGCTCCAAGCTGAGTGCCTCACTCCCCCTTAACCCCGGCCCTGGCCCTTTCCTCCCTGACTGACGTGGGGGGGCAGGGGCGGGTGCGCGTTGAAAAACCGCTCCCTATCACCTGCAAGGCTGTGTTTGCTGGATGTCAAGTTCCAGTTTATAGAGGAACACGTCAAGGCCCAAGTGGGTAGCATGGCCCCGGGTCAGCTCCAGCCCTGGGCCAAGGCAGGGCTGCCGGTTGTCAGCAGCCCCAGGCCACAAGTGCTTGTGTTGCAGGGGCAGCGACCGCTGCCGGCATTTTGTCATCAACCAGCTCCAAAACCGGCGCTACCTCATCTCAGGGGACACCCAGAGCCACGGCACCCTGGCCGAGCTCGTGCGCCATTACCAGGAGGTGCAGTTTGAGCCCTTCGGGGAGACCCTGGCTGCTGCCTGCCCCCGGGTAGGTACCTCTCTTCCCTGGGGTGTGGGGCAGGGTGCCCAGGCCAGGGGTGTCCACCACTCGACCACATGCCTTTCCTTGCCTTCCCTATTTCCTGCCACCCAGGGGCACTCAGTGCAGGGTCATGGTCCTTATTTGAGAAGGGGAGATGGAGGAAGCATTCTACCTGAGGTCAGGGACCTGGTGGGAATGTTTCAATCTCTGGCCAGCAGTCTCGGGCAGCAGGCTAGAGGCTGGCCAGGGGTGTATGACCACACACCTGCTGTGTCCCCACCACCTCCAGCTAGAGAACAGTGATCTATATGACGCCATCACCCTGGGCCTCCATCAGACCAATCTGGGCCTGGAAAACCCGCCTGCTGCAGTGTCCCCCACGGTGGTCCCAGACAAGGATGCCAGCCCCTGCCCCTCTCCAAAGCCCCAGGTCTCCTTCCTCTACAAAAAGAAGAGCCCGGATGCAAGACCCTGGAACCTCCCCAAGGAAGAAAGCATGGAGGTGAGGAGGATTCTGGGCTACCCAGAGTCAGGGTCGCTAGACCAGGAATGTGGGTGCCACGTCCACCATCAGGCCTGGAGAGGCCACACTGGCCATCCCCTCAGGCTGCGGAGGGTGAGTGCCAGGCCCAGAGAGGAGCGGCCCAGCTTGGAATTACCCAGTGGTTCGCCCATGCTGTGGCCTGCCTCTGACCGGTGGATTTGGTTCAAACCTTGGCTTGGCCTTTCTAGCTGAGTGACTTTGGACAAGTCACATAACCTCTCTGAGCCTCAGTTGACCAATCTTGAGGTTCCTGTGACGCTTGAATGAGGGAATGGATATGAAATGTCAGAAAAATCCCTTTGTAAACTGTAGAGTGGGATGCCTGTGAATCAATACTTTATTTTCCTCCACAGCAACTCACAAGAGGGACTCATGGAGATTTTTCTTAATATGTATCAGATCACAGCGAGGGCTTCCTCTCACGTTTAAAATAAAATCTGAAATCTTCGCCAGGGTCCACGAGAGCCTCACCAGGTGCCCTGCCACCTGTCCCCCTTCTTCACTTTTCTCTAACCTCATTGGCCTTTGGGTCTCCCTTGAACACATCAACCTCGTTCCCACCTCAGGGCCCTTGCTCTTGCTGTACCCACTGCCTGGAATGCTCTCCCCACCAGACATCTGCATGGCTTCTACTCTCACTGCATTCCATGCTCTGCTTAAATGTCATTTCCTCAGAGAGGACCCCCTAAACTATAGAAAACACCCCCTCTCCTACCAGCCATTCCCCCTATCCCATGACTCTGCTTTGTTCTTCTTCATAGTACTGATCATGAGCTGTGACAGTAATTATCTTGTGATACATCATTGTATCATATATTACGTCAACCACATTGAACTGTACAACAGAGCAGTATGTTGCCCATCTCCAGGTTAGAATGTAAACTCCCAAGAGGTGGTCTTGCTCATCATTGAGCCCTTGGCACCCAGGACGGTGTCTACACAGTGCTTACTAAATATTTGTTGAATCAATACACAGTTGATGGACTTGGGGGTGGACCCTTCTGAAGGGGAAGGGAGCAGTGAGTGGGTGGGCTCAGGGGGCTCTGAGGGACCACCACTCTGGAGGGCAGAGAAGCAGGGCAGGATGATCTTGGGTGGGAGGTAGATTTCGTGACCCCTGGCCTTGAATGCCAACATAAGGACCATACTCAGAGTCCTAGAGCATGAAGCTGGCAGGGACCCCGAATGTCAACCAACCCCTGCACGTAACAGTCAGGTAAACTGAGCCCAAGACAAGGGGCCTCAGCTTCTCTGAGAGACCTGCAGTTTACCAGAAGGCAACTTAGTGACAGGGTAACCTCTAAGAGGTTCTGTCGTTCTCTCCCCAGGCCCCTGTCAAGGTGCCTCCCCTCCCGGAGAGGAGTGCTTCCCTTCTGGACAAGTCTTTTGAAGGCCCCAACAACATCATCTATGCAGACCTGAGAAAGATGAACCAGGCACGGCTAGACGGGCACAGATGTGTCTGGCAGGCAGGAGCCAGTTCCAGCCAGCAGCCAGGCCTTCTCCCCAGGCAAGGAGGCCCTGAGGAGACTCTCAGATGGAAGCCAGAACAAGCCTGATGGCCCGGGACCTGCCCTCTCTGGGGTGAGCCCAGACCAGGGCCCTAGAGTGTCTCCCACTTCTTGGGGCCTTCTCCTGCCCCCCAGTTCTGAGGCTCTAGGATCCTCAGCTGCTACCTGGGATCAGGGGTCTCCAAAACTGAGCCGTTCTGCAGACATCTATGAGCTCATCCGGGCAGAAGACCTCCTAGAGGAGGCCAGGGATGTGCCAGACCAAGAAGGCAGCAGTACCTCCGAGCAGATCACAGTCTGCTGGGGTGGCCCAGCCAGGCCCCCCTATCCTGGAGCAAGTCCCACATATAGCAAGCTTTCAGGGTCCACAGACTGTGGCTATGAGAGGATACTGGGGGCCCCGGAGCTCCCAGAGCCCAGGAACACCTATGAACAAATCCCGGCAGCCAGGAGCAAGGAGACTGGATGGACACATAAGGTGGGCTCCATGGGTGGGGTGGTAGGAGGGACCTGTGGCCCTCAGGCATGGGCAGGGCAGGTCACTGCCACTGCCCAGAACTTTCCAGCCCTAACTTCTGCTTAGAGATGGTGGGAGAGGCAGATGTTAGGTTTGGATGTAAGATGGAGGCTTCCAGGCCCTTCTGATGTCTTTCTCCGTGGCAGACTAGGACTCCTGTCCCTCCCTCTTGGCCACTGCAAGCGTCTCAGAGCCTCAGAGAGGTGGAAAAGTGCCCTGGCTCCAGGTCTGACTTGCCTTGGCCCTTTTCATGGCTCAGCCACTCCCTAGCCACATGGCTTTGGGCAAGATAGTTTCCCCGGCAACTAAGATTGCCAGGTTTAGCAAGATAAAATACAAGATGCCCAGTTAATTTGAATTTCAGATAAACAATGAGTAATTTTTTTAAGCATAACTATGTCCCCAATAGTGCAATTATTCCTCATTTATCTGAAGTTCAAATTTAAGCGGGCATCCTGTATTCTTATTTAGCATCTACCCAGGATTTCCATTTCCTCATCTGTAAAATGGGCTGGTCCTGTGGCTGTGTCCAGGGGCAGCTGCCCAGGAGGTGAAGCTAGACATCCTTATGTGCTCAGGACACAGCCCAGAGATGGCTGTCAGTGAGCAGCTGTTATTCCTGGGGATTTCTGATAAGGAGAAAAGGGGAAGCAGGGATCAGGAGGGCAGAGGGAGGTGGTCAGGATTCCCAGGGAGGCAGAGGAACCCTCCTGGGCCCTCAGCCTCAGTGTATTTGTCTACGCCTGGAGCCGATGAGCTGGGAGAGCCCACTCCCCGAGGGCACAGCCTCAGGCCTCGGGCACGTGCAGACCTCCTCTTCCGCTTAACAGCAAAACCCCGAGCTCCCAGCTGAAAGGCCTTCACCAGAATCTCTGCCAGCTCCTCCCGCAGGGCAGGGCTGTGCCCACACACCCCAGGACAGGGAGCTCGCCTGGTGCAAGGCTGCCTCTGAGGTCCTGATGCCCGGGACCACAGATCCTACCTACAGACAGCCCTTCTAAGAACCACAGAAGCCACACCCATGTCTGCTCTTCCTCTAGCTGCAAAGTCCTTCCGGTCCCTGGTGGCACCATGTACACATCCCCACCCCCATTCTACCTAGGGCATGGCTGGGGCAGACAGCGCTGGGGTTGGGGACCCCAGGGGACCCAGTGAGGGAAGGGGGGACTTGGCGTTTCTTCTCTCCTTTCCCCTAGCCTTCTTAGCCAGAGAGGGCGAATCCTTCATCCAAACCAGAGGGCTGGAGTGGAATTTCTGGCACTGCAAGGGGTGGTGGAGCAACTATCAGTATTCCACCCTGGCCTTTCTCCGGCCTTGAGCCCCAGCCCCCAGTTGCTGCCAAGGGATGCTCTGAGCCTGGCTCTCCCCTCCCCGTCCAGGGACCCAGGCTCTAGCATCTTCTCCCTCCTTGCAGCCTGACAAGCTCCGGAGGCTCTTCTTCACAGACAAGGAGCACAAATCCTGAGGAGGCCTGGCTTTCTGAAGCTCACCAGCGGGTTTCCCGGTATCTGGGCTATGCCAGGGCTTACTGGAAAGCTCTCAGCTTGCTTGAAGGCACCCCTTGCACCCTCAGATCGAACCAGCCTGCTCTGGAACAAGGCTCCGAGACAGCCTAGGGGACAGGATGGGAGGGGACCTTCCAGCTGCCTGCAGCTCAGGGCTGTGCCCTGCTTCCCCAGTGCCTCCCACCCATCCAGAGGAAATCAAGGCCCGAGAGGAGTGGGGACTGGCCAAAGGCCACCCGCATTTCCAAGATGAGCAGGCTGGGCCTGGACGGATTGACCGTGCTGACCTCCCACCACTGAACACTTACTGAGCGTAGGGCAGGCCCTGTGGCAGCGCTGGCATTTTCCTAACTGGCTGAGTGATGTCATTCAGTTGCTCTTGAGACCAAAACCAGTCCCCCTCCTCGTGGCTCCATCAGCAGAAAGGAGGGAGGGCCCAGGGCCACATCCCTGCTCCTGCCCCAGGGGGGTTGGGGCAAGAAACCAAGGAAGTAGCAGCAAAGCCCCATTCTCGGAGGTGATGGTTCTGACCCTGGGGCACCTGGGCTCCCAGGGACCATCCCCTCAGCCCCTCTCTGCCCCCACCTTCATCCCAGCCTCATAATGCAAGATGGGCAGACCCTAGTCTGACCCTTTTTGCTGCAGATCGGGGAGATGGAGATCTGGAGAGGAGCAGCCACCTGCCAGTCAGTCAGCCTGGGCATTGCTGGTCCGTTTCTGGAGCCAGCCAGTGGGTACTTGCTGGCGTCCCTATCTGACCAGGTCACCCTCATCTGCCCTCTGCCTCCAGAGAGCCTTGGCCTTTAGGGGTGGCTCTCAGACTCCTCCCATGAGACCCAGACCCCACCTGGTGGCCCTTAGGCCTTGCCCAGGCATCAGCTCTCCACACGGGGCCCTCAGGCCTCTCACTACAGCCATTCTCTCAGGTCAGCCTGGCTCCTCTGTCCCCTTCCCTTGGGATCCCACTCCCCCTCATACCCATGCGTCCCCACCTCCATAAGGGTGAGCAAGTGGGCTGCTGCCCCCTGCCCACTGCCCCCAGGCAACTAACCCTCAACAGAGAGAACACCGCAGCCCCCCTCGGGCCCCCTCCCTGGGCAGAGTTGGCTCAGTTCACATTTGTGGGGAAAACCTACCCACAGCGGCCTCTTGGCTATGCAGCGTCTCCCTCTGAGAAATGGGGCTCTAAGAGTCCCTACCTCCCAGGGGGGTTGTAGGGATTGACAGTAAATCAGCAGCCTGCTCAAGACTGTACAGTTGGTCACCCCTCCTAAGGCAGGCCCAAGTCTGGCTGGCCGCCTGGGTCAGCCTGGGCGCTGCTGGGCAGTTTTTGGAGCCAGCCAGTGGGCGCTTGCTGGCCATCCCTATGTGATCTGGTCACCCTGTACCTGATACATGGTTCGTACTCCATAAATCTTCACCGGAATGACTATCACTATGAGGGAAATGGAAACGGTTTTCACCCAACATCTCTTCATGGTGGTCACTCGAAGCTTTGGGGCACAGATGTGTCTTCCCCTCAAGGACTTAAAGCACTGAAATAAAAGTTGGTGCCTAAAGTGGGAAGGCAATGCTTAGAGACGTGAATTGCTAATGGTGGAATTTCAAGGAGAAAAGGGACCAGTGAACATTTCTTAACCTTGGCAGACACAGAGAACACGGGGACATGAAAGTGTTTTACTGTACCAGGAGTTCACAGATCTGTGGACAGCACACACCAGTGAGGATTCCACGTCATTGGGGAGAGAAGATGGGGTGGTGCTCAGGTCCTGGACAGAGACAGGGACAGAG
Source organism: Mesoplodon bidens (assembly GCF_964165515.1). Taxonomy (NCBI): domain Eukaryota; kingdom Metazoa; phylum Chordata; class Mammalia; order Artiodactyla; family Ziphiidae; genus Mesoplodon; species Mesoplodon bidens. Next base: position 66,880,660 of record NC_138178.1, on the reverse strand, counting down.
CCCTTGGACCCACTGTTCACACAGCTTCACATTGGGAAGGGTCAGGGGAGAAGGAACAGGCGGGGTCGGGTGTAGCCCAGCTGTGGGTTTTGGAGAAAGATTGCATAGCTCGTTAAACCTTGTCCTTTTTTTTTCACTTTGCCCTGGGCAACCAGGGTGCCTGCCCAGCACTTGGACAAGTCAGCACCCCTGCCCTGTCAGGGGTTCTGTCTTCCCCTCCCAGTAGGGCCATTTCTGATGGGGAGAGGACCAGGGTGTGGGGAAGGTTGGGGGGAGAGAGGGAAGGCCCGTGGAGGGGCCACAGGGGGGCTGGGAAAGGCCCTGCCCCTCACATACCCCCTTCCCTGGTTAAGGATTTTTTGCTGAAAGGGCCAAGGAAATGTGCATGGGTGTAAACCCCAGAGGCCACAGCTCCTCTCCTGAGGAGCCTGGAGGTCACACTCGTGTAGGCAGCAGAGCTGGATGGTCGGCTTCTTGCCCCTGCAACCTCGGCACTGTCCTCAGATCCGGATGTGGAAAGTGCTGGAAAGAGAAAGAGCAAGAGGGGCTGAGAGGCTCTGGACTGGGTGGGTAAAGGTCCTCAGCAGAAAGCCAACCAGGCCCCGCACCTAACCCTGGACAGTTCCTCCAGAAGGGTGCGGAGGATGCAAACAATCTGCATGAGGGAAGGAAGGCCTGGAGGACCAGCTGTGCCCAGGGCATCCAACCCCCGACATAACCAAAGGGCCCCCAGTCTCTATCCTTCACCAGAGACTGGCCCTGCTGGGGACAGAGGACTCCCCAGTCACACCCTGAGGGCAGCTGGGCCTGGAACGTGACCTGCCTCCCGGCCCACACAGGGCCTGCCGGGACCACTGCTCTCAGGGGCAGTGACAGTGCCTCAGCCCCGCGGGGTCTCCTGGCTGCGGCCCCCATTCAGGCCCGCCCTGCCCATGCCAGCCCCTCGGGAAGGCACCTGAGGAAGTCGGGGGCCTTGGCGATCATGTCCTCAAAGTCGGAGAAGCCCAGCTTGCCATCGCCGTCCAGATCGGCCTCCTCAATGACCTTGTCACACACGAGCACCACCTCATCCTCGTCCAGCTCTGACTTGGTGAGCCGGGCCAGCGTCATCTCCAGGTCCTCCTTGCAGATGAAGTTGTCGGTGTTGAAGTCTGTGGGGTGGTGTCAGGGACGCTCAGGCCACTCTCCTCTGAGCTGGTCACACCAGATACCTCCCTGGCCCCTCTGGGCACACTCTGGGGACACTGGATCCTTGTCCTCAGCCGACAGGGACCAGGGGGTCTCACTCACGAGGCACCTCTTAACACCACATTCAACAAATCCGCATTCACAATCTGCACAAAACCCCACCATGACGGCAAGCCCAGCCTTGGTCTGAGACACTTCGAACGTCCAAATCTGAGGCCTCCTGGGAACTTTGGGCCCAGGCTAAACGGCTCTCCTGGCCTTGCCCCATGGTGGACCCTGTGTTCCCTCTAAAGCTAAGGAAACCAAGACCTGGCAAGGCTGAGTGACTGAATCAAGGTCAGATGGCTGTTGGAGGGGAAGCTGGGATGCTGACCGGGGCCTGTTCGACGCTAAGACCCATGTTTTCTAAATTGCACCATGTTGCCTCTGGTCCCAAGCCAGACATGGAGGTCAGAAGACTCAGAAGCCCCCCCAGAGAGAGGCCCTGTGGTTGGCTTTTGTGAAGAAAGAGCAGGGAACATGGTTTGAGTCTACTCGGCAAAAGGCACTACCACTGTCCACAGCTCAGCAAGATGCTCAGAGGGCCGAGACACACACAGGCTCATCACAGGGAACTCGAACACCCTTCTGACTGCCTTGCAACCTATCAGATCTTTGCAAGTGCTATTTCTTCTGTCTGGAGCGCCCTTCCCATTTATCTGTCCAGCAGACTCCATTCATTCTTCAGGGAAACTAAGGTCAAGGAAGTGGGTGATCCTTGCTAGAGGTCAGGCCCCAGTTACCCCCAGCACCAAACCCCAGGTCCCAGTTGCCTTTCTCCATTCCACCCGCCAGTCCAGGGTGGTAGGGGAGCCCTGGTTCTCCCTTCACTTGTCCCCACACCTGCTTGGCTGTGTGCCCTGCACTTCCCCTCTCTGGCAGACTACAGCCTTCCCAGAAGCCATGCCATGGGGTCCAACATTAGGGGGATCATGGTTGGAATTCGAGAGGCTTTTTACTTGAACCTTGTGGGCACAGTTTGTTAAGGGTAGACAAGGCTGGTACCATGCCTCTGACGTGCAAACACAATGTGGGTGCAGAGATATATGTAGACCAAAGTCCCCTGAAATAAACGTGACAACTACAAAATGACAAAACAGCCCAATGGGCCCCATTGCCTTGGGATCCCCTGGCTGATGAAAGATGCTGGGCACAGGAGGTTTGTCTGTGGCTCCTCTGGTCCAGGACGGACCTTCCCTGGGCCTCAAAGTTCCCATCTGAGCACTGTCTGAGGGTTTGACACCAGCCCCAGCTGCTGTCAGGCTCAGAGCCTATGAGCTCTGCAGCGTGAAGTTCTCTCCTATCGCCACAGGAGAAACCAAAAGCTTCGCAGGTACTTGGCGCCCTCTGGTGGCCAGTGGGACAGTGGGTCCTGGGCTGGGCTGGGGTGAAATGAGGCCACCCTACCCCTGGCAGCAATTGCAGAGGTGGGAGGGGGTACCTAGGAGCCTACTTCTCAGCCCAGCCTCACCACCTAGCAGAGGCCTCCTCTCCAGAACCCTGGCGTCTGCCAGTCTAGCTCCTCCAGGATGCCGAGTGATCTTTCTAGAACACAGGGCTTCCTGGCCTCACCTGAAACCCTGCAGTGGCCCCCAAACTCCTTGGCTGGCTCCTCACAGCCCAGCCCCAGTGAGCTCTCCAGAATCACACCGCCCTCATCCCACCACATTCGTCTCCCCATCTTCTCACCACGCCCTGTGCTTTGTGGTGCTCCCTCTACCAGGTATGCCCACCCCCATTCTCCTGTTGACAAATCTCCTCTTGTCCTCCAAGGCCATGCTGAAATGTCACCACATGTGAATTCTCCTCACGCTAACCACCCGCCCTAGGTGGAGTGGGTCCCTCCCTCCTCTGCTCTCAGGACCCTGCAGATGTCTCTTATGCACTAGTTGTCCCCACTGGCCACTCTGCTGGACATGCACTCTTCAGAGTGTTCTTGGTGTCCCCAGCATCCCCACGGTGGGAACCAGCAGTAAATAGATGGCCTATGGAATGCCACCACCCACACCCAGCATCACAGCCCCTCCTCCAGGCCCTTGTTACCGTAGATCTTGAAGGCGTAGTTTGCCTTGAGGTCACGAGGAGCCGACTCACAAAGCACAGAAAACATGTCGACAAAGTCGTTGAAGGTGAGGTTCCCCTCGCCATCCTCAGAAAAAGCCTCCACAATCCTTTCCTTGAAGGGATTCTCCTGAAGAAAACAACCACAGCAGTCACCATGGGTGAAGGTTCACTGGGAGGAACCCAGAGCCCGACAGCTATGGCCTATGTGACCTTGAACGAGTGACCTAATCCCCCTGGGCCCCAGTTTCCCCATCTGTAAAATGGGGATAATAATTGCACCTACTTACTTGGGTTGTGAGATGGTTGAATAAGTTAAAGTATGTAAGGTGTTGGTACAAAGCCTGGCACCAGTGAGAGCTCTGCCAGCATCATGTCTTGTTATATTGTCCAGATCAGCACGGAGGGCCCAGCAGAACCAAGGTGTGCCCACCGGAGGCGTCACCTCTTCTGAGGCAGGAGCAGGGATTAGTCCCATTGCCCAGGGAGTACATGGAGGCTCCTGCCTTGACATGCAAGGGAAGACAATGTTACTGAGTCCACGTTCGTACTGCTCACCACACGAGAGGCCAAAACATAGAGAAACGAGTTGTTTGGGCAAGGAATAGTGATGTTATTTGGAAAGCCAGCTAACCGAGAAGATGGTGGGCTCCTGCCCCAAAGAACCATCTTGCCTGAGTTAGAATTCAGGTTTCTTCTGTACTAAAAGGGGAGGGAGTAAAGTCAAACACTTCCTGTTTCCCATCAGCCTCCGGAGGGGAGGTGTTAATTTCTTCCTCCCTGTAGTCATTCACAGGTGGGCCTGGTCAGGATGTTTCCTGTGAGCTAAACAGAGGTATTTTAGCTTAACGCTCATTACCTGGGAGGCAGGGTTCCCAGAGATGGGCCATTATGTATAATTTAAGCTTAGAGGAAACATCCCTTTAGTGATTAACTTGGAATAGAATACAAAAGGTTCTTCCCTATTACAACAAGAGCCCAGGGCCTGGGCAGCTCTCAGCTCAGACCAAGATCACAGGGGGCAGAAGTGGGGCCCCAGAAGTGGGAGAACTGGGCCGGGACCAGCCCACAGGTAGGTGGGGAATTATACCAATGACTCCTTCCTCTGACCCCAACTCACTCAGGGCCCACCTCTCCTGGAGTCCTCCGCCCCAGCTGGGCCAGCACTGGGCCACTCCACTCTGTGCCCAGCCCAGGCCAGCACGGGGGGCTGAGAGACAATCCCATGGTTCCTGCCGAAGGGCTTCATACCCTCTAGTGATCCTCTGAGCCTGGAATCAAGCCCCTCTCTAGGCCAGGCTGGACGCTTGTCAGGGCTGAGCCTCTGGCTCACTGTCCCCCAGGACTGAGGTCATAACCAGGATACAGGCCCCAAGTGGATGCCATGTGGACCCCAAGTGGACACCCTGACGCCAGAGTCACACACCTGAGGTCTGGCAAGGGGCTCTTTGCAAAGACCCACAGCAATGTGCCCTAAAAACCCAAATGCTTTCTTACCGCTGGAGTATTTTATGTGTGAGGAACTCGGGAAATGAAACTCTTATGTCGAGGATATATATGGTTTGAGGCCTAGCAGCATCAGCCTCACCTGGGAGCCTGTTAGAATCTTGGACCCACCCCCAGACCTGCTGAACCTGAATCGGCATTTTGACAAGATCCCTAGGTGATTCCTGCGCACGTTAAAATCTGAGAGGAGATGCTATGGATGGCCCTGCTGTGAGAAAACAGCCATGCGAGGACGAGGCTAAAAAAATTACCTTAAAAAGAAGACACAAACAAGATCTGCCAAGGGGCTTCCCTGGTGGCGCAGTGGTGAGAGGTAAAAGAAACCAATGCAGGGGACACGGGTTTGTGCCCTGGTCCGGGAAGATCCCACATGCCGCGGAGCGGCTGGGCCTTTGAGCCATGGCCGCTGAGCCTGCGTGTCCGGAGCCTGTGCTCCACAACGGGAGAGGCCACAACAGTGAGAGGCCCACGTACCGCAAAAAAAAAAAAAAAGAAGACACAAACAAGATCTGCCAAGGACAGCAGACAGGCCACTTAACACAGGGGCAAGCAGGTGAGCACAGGTCGACAGCCCTGCAGACCACAGGGCAGCACCAATCACGGCACCCTTACCGAGTAAGCTCATTTACTTACACACGTAGCTCATTTATTCACAGGGTGCAGATGAGGAAACTGAGGCACAGCTGGGGTTCAACTCAGGTCTGGGTGCCCCTCCTGCCCTGCCCATCCAGAGGGGCATATTCCCCAAACTCCCGGCCCCCCTGCCCGGCCTCCTCTAGCTGATCCCCCCGGCTCTGCCAAGCAGCAGCCTCTCACGTACCCGGAGCTCCGGCATCTGGATGATGAGGCTCATGGGCACGTGGACGATGGGGCTCTTCCTGTAGTCCATCGGGACGAGGTTGGGGGCCAGCTCATAGAAGCGCGCATGGAGCCTGCGAGGGAAGCAGAGAAAAAGTGCTGGAGGGGATGCAGTCCCTGGGCCCTCAGAGGCCCAGCGCCACCCTGCCTGCGCCCTGGCCCCTCACGCTGGAGACCCACTTCGGCCAGGGCCCTGGGGAGACCATCTGCTCTGCCCACAGGATGGGGGATTTGTAAGGGAGGCAAGTTCTGCCCAGACCCCTATGCTGATGACTAGATTGCGTCCTGGCCATTCCCATGACCACCAACACCACGGCCACTGCTGCCACTGCCCATCCCCCCACCCAAAAGGGCTTGCCATCTGATCTTATTTTTTTCCTCTTTGGACTCTCTTAAGAATCTTCTATGTGCCAGGCATGTCACCTCTTACAGCTCAGCAAACTGAGGCCTGAAGAGGTTAAAAGAGTGATTTGTCTAACACCACACAACTAGGAAGTCTCAGGGACCATGGCTGGAACCCGGGACTGGAAATCCAGAGCAGAGGCTCTTAAGCCCTCTTCCCCATGCTGCCCCTGCCGCTCCCCACTCCTGACCTCGCTGAAGTCCTGGCCCAGTTTGCTACCCCTGCCCCCAGGCTAGGCCCTGAGGGTTGGGTCTCTGGAAGAGCTTCCAGAAGCCCTCACATCCTGTGAAGCCCCTGAGAACTGCCATCCACAACCTCTCTCCAGCTGGGGGCGGTCGGGATGGAGCCCACAGCCCTGGGCCTGGCACTCCTCGCTGACACGCCAGGTCCCCAGCTCCCTCTCACCCTCCCACCTTGCTCGGGTGCGCCCTGGGACACAAGCCCACCTACATGCTGCATGGACCCTCAAGGATGTGAGACATCCTGACCCTGTCTCAGTTGCAAGCCCCTCCTCCATTATTCCTCTGCGGCCCTGTGTCCTGTTGTCCAGGTCTCTGATATCCCGAAGAACAGCCCTCCCCTCCTAACCCCAGGCAGGTACAAATTAGGTTCAGATGAAATTGTGTCCAGGAAGTGCTGCCAGACAGGGGGACAGGTGTCAGGGGTATTGACGGGGGGCTGTGGTGAGGCCCAGGGCTGCTGGGGCCTGGATGGAGGGGTGACCCCACATCTCCGGGGCCCACCTTCCCTGCTACCCCCAAGGCCGGATCAACCCTGGTCTTCTGCTAAGTGGCCTGGCCCAGTGACATGCTCCGAGGCCCATCCTTAGCAGGCCCTTCAGCATAGCCACCCAATCCATCAGGGTCCACCCAACTCTTGTCGCCCTGCCGCCCAGCCCTCTCCAGTGGAGCAGGTCACTGCTTGCCCAGCTCACACACAAAATGTCAGCCACTGTTTAGCAAATGCTCACTCTGTGCTGGGCTTTGGGTTAACTCCGTGTGCACTGCTTTACTCAATTTAATCCCTAATCACCCCAAGAGGTAGCTATTAGTACCCCCCACCCCTGTTTTTCTGGTGAGGAAGCTGAGGCTAAGGGGTTAAGTGTCTGCCCCAGCTTCCAGAGCCAACAGCGGTGGGTCCAGGCCCTCCCTGTAAGTCAGGCCACCCAGGCCAGCATATCAGCACCTGGTTCAGAGCACCTGTACAGTAAACGCAAAGCACATGCCATGAGCCCACTTGGCCAGTCACATGCTCCTATAAAACGGCCTGAAATCACAAGGAAGTTCCAAGGCTTGGAAACACAGACCTGGAGGGGAAAACCCAAACCCTGTCCTTTGGGTCAAAGGGGGGCAGTGGATAACAGAGTGACAGGATCAAGCTGGGACCCTCCACGAGGGGGCATTCAAGGACTTTCTTTGCTCTTACTTTCAGCGTTGAGGAAAAATTTGCCCTTTTTTTATATTGTCCCCAAACATGGAACCTGGACTATATATCACACTTTATGCATCTGGTTTCATGCGCTTTTGACAGGACCATAGTATTTGCAATGGTTACATTTCCCACTTGACCTTGACATTTGGGATGTGATGTTGGGGTGTTTGAGGTGTTTGTTTACACCTTCAAAGATTTGTGGGGTGGCTGCAGCAGGGACGTGAGTCAGACTGAGGTTGGAGCCCCGCCTACACCTCTCACTAGCTGCTTGGCCTTGGGCAAGTGGGTTAACCCATTGGAGAACAGATTTCCCTATCAGTTAAATGAGGATTGTCCTACCCTCCTCACACTTGTGAGGATTAAAAAGGATGGCGTTAGTATTTAAAACCACCTGGCCTCAACTGGTAGCTATTAGCGTTTTGCCTGCCATGTCAGGGGCTCCCTGCAAGGGGCGAGGATTTGGGAGAAGGCCTGTGCATATTAGTGGAATTGAGGAGGTGTCTTCTGGGGTACAAAGGCCAGCTTCTGCCCTGGGACAGAGATGTGTTCTGACTCTATGCCTATAGTGATACTGTAATTTGTTTTTTAAGGAAAACTCAAGGAGAATTTGGAAAGATGAATTCCTTTGGGAAAAACTCCAAAAACTGTCACAGAACTGCATTCCTGTACCCCTCCTCCCAATAAAGGGCACTACTGAATTCACAAAGATGTACATATTAGTCCTATCATAAGTTCCAGGGGCAGAAACAACACCTATGCTACTTGAACTGTTCCAGAGCATGGGGCAAAAAAGTGAAAGCCTCCCAGTTTATTCTAGGAAGTTAATAAGAACCCTGCTACCAGAACCTAGTAGGTAGCATCCAAAATGGACCAATGGCACTTACACATACAGATGCAAATATCTTATAAAATAACATATTAGTAAATCAGGTCCAACAGCATTTGAAAGAGTAAATCATTGGGACCAAGTAGGATTTATTCCAGGAATGCATGGATGGATCAATGTTTGGAAATCTGTGACTATAAATCACATTAATAGGCAGCAAAAAATATTTTGATCAACTTGATAGCTGCACTTATGACTAGATGGTTGTATGTACACAGAAAAATATCTGAAAAGTGTACACCACGTGTTTACACTGATGGTCTCTGTGAGGCAGGAGTGGAGAGGAGTGATAAGAGAAGGCCAACTTTCACTTATTACTTTACCTACTTCTGAACTGAGTTTTTAGAGTATTTATTAATAAAAATAAAAAGTATTTTTAAGGTATATATTAATTTTTTCAAAAAAAAACTTAAAATCCTTATTCAAACATAAACAAAAGGATACTCTCTACCTGAAATCAACACCTAACATTATACTTAAATGATAAAAGTACTACAGACATTCCCATAAAAGTGGGATTCCTACCATCACCATCATTGTATAACATTTCCCCCGTGAGTGCTAGTCAATGTAATTAGTCAGAAAAATAAAATAGTATATCTAAATATCGGAAAGGAGGATGCAAATTATTATTTGCTGGACAACCAAAAATAATCAGTTTAAAAACTATTTGAATGAGGACTTCCCTGGCAGTCCAGTGGTTTGGACTCTGTGCTTCCACTGCAGGGGGCACAGGTTCGATCCCTGGTTGGGGAACTAGGATACCACATGCTACGCAGCGCAGCCAAAAAAAAAAGTTAGTAAAAAAAAAAACAAAACTATTTGAATGAGAAAGAGCTCAGTAGCTCTTCTACACAATAGTTTTTCTACCAGCATTCACCTATTCAAAAATATTATGTAACAGAAGATCTAATTCACAACACAAAATCCCCCTCCAAAAACACCCAAACAACTAAGTATAAAATAAATATGAAATGTGCACAAAGAAAACCATGAAGTTTTACCAAAGGATGTAAAATATTTAGGGAGTTAGATAACCTTCCTGATTGGAAAGGCTTACTACTGTAATGATGGCAATCTTCTCTTCATTTTCCTGTAAAATGAATACACTCTTTATTGAAATCTGCAAAAGATTTATTTGAGATCTTGCCAACCTGATTGAAAAGTTTGTTTGGAAGAATAAACATTGGAGAGTGGGGGAAAAACCCTGAAAAAAGAGTCACCGGGGAGACGTTTGTCCCGTCAGATGTTAAAACGTAGTTTAAAGCTATTTAAGTAAAACCATATGGAATAGACATTGGTGTAGAAGAGGCAGACCCAAATATAAATGAGAATTAGTCCAAGACAAACAGCATTTGAAATCAGTGGGGAGAAGATGGATTCTTCTGGAAGTCACAGACTGGTTGGTGGTCCACATTCATGTCTAGCTTTCATGTAAAATAATGATTTAAAACTTAGCTGCCAACATTTACAAATTAAACAATTTTACATGAAAAACCTGGATTTCCCCAAGGCCACAACCAGTTGGGGCTCAGGAACAGCAATTTCTGCAGATCCTTGTCCTAAAACATTCCCGTAGGGTTACATGGCTTCATTTATTTGCAGTGCATGTTGGCCCCCACAGACAGCTGAGTTTGAGACCCTTGGGATAGTCAATAAACGATTTGGGGACAGAAGACAAAAGAGATGTAACAGCCAGTGTGATTGAGGAAGTAGGGAAATGGAGACTCATGCATGGCTGCTGGAGGGCAATTTAGCAATAAAAATCAAAAGCCTTAAAAACTTCCAGGGCTTTTGGGCCAGAAATCTCTGTTAGAAATGTATTCTAAGGAAATAATCCCAGACGTGTGGGCTATACGTCATGGTGTCCCAAGGATGTGCACTACAGTGCTAATTATAATGGTGAAAAGCTGAAAATCTAAATGTCCAACCAAATGAAGAGGTGGTGAGATCATTTTTTTATCTTATCTATTTTTACAAGTTGCCTAAGGAAAAGCAATTTAAAGCAAATTACAGAACCTGATCCAAATTTCCGATAAACACACACAAAGGGAAAATATTTAAACATTATTTACCCAGAGGTTAAAAATACCGAAAGATTAATAGCCATTATTTCTGGGTGGCAGGATTACAGATAATTTTTTTCTCTTTTGACTGGCTTTATTTTCTAATTTTTCTACAGTCATCATGTATCACAGGTGAAATAAAAAATTAAAAGTAATTAAAATAGATTACACAGAGTTTTTAAATGGTTGAGAAAATAAAATAGATGATAAAGTAACAAATAGGCAAACACCCCGGGGTGCTAGCTGGGCCTCTCTGTGCTTAGGAGCATAGGCTAACTGGGGGCAGGGGAGTTACCTATAGCAAAGAAGGTGGCTGAATGGGGGGCTGCCCACTCAGGCTCAGCGTCGGGCTGGAAGAGCTGTGCCCTGGGGAGCAACTGGATCCACGCGGGTTTGTGTGTGTGTATGTGAGTACAGAGGAAGGAGGGGAACAGGGGAGGGGAGGGGAAAACTGCCCAGACGGGTATCTGTGACTCAGTATCACTGACCCAAGGCTACCAGAGAGCTGGGCCCCAAGCTGTAAAGAAGAACCTGCTGCTCACATTTCCTCCTCGCCATCTCGTCAGTTCTCAGGGTGCAGCCCACCCAGAAAACCATCCGGGTGGGGGTGGGGTAACAGTGCTGGAAGGCCCCTGGGAGGAGGGCCCTGGGCCTCGGGCCTAGCTCTGCCATTGACCTGCTCTGTGTTGCCGGCTGGGTCCTCGCTCCTGGACCTCTCTGGGCTCAGGGCCTCGGTCGTCCCGCCTGGACCTGAGATGTGAACAGTGTGGAGAGGGCTCCCCTGGCAGGGGTGATCAGTCACACTGGCTCTTGCTGGGGCCCAGAGAGAAGGTTGGAGAAAATCGAGGGGGCTGAAACTGGAGTCGAGCCATCGAGGCCATGCCTGGTCCCCCAGGGACATGTAATCCCACAGGCGGCCTGGCCTCACGACCCTTCCTGAGGGTGGGCGGGTGGGCAACAAAACTCCAAGCAGCCTGTGTTGTGCTGAACAACACTGTCACCCCTGCCCTCCCAGCCACTGAAGTCTGTGGAAAAACAGCCCCAGGGGGCACTGTCATCCTCATGCTGCAGAGGTGGCAACTGAGACATGGCAGGTGCTACACAGTGGGGACCAGATCCCAGGGCTCCTGCTCCCAGTGGGGCTTTACCCCCTCCCCCTCCCCACATGACCACTCTGCAGAAAAAGCACCGGCTCTGGTGCCCACTGAGTGTTAACACAGAGGTGGAGCCTGAAGGAACCAGTGACAGAGCAGGCAGCGGGGGACTCAGAAAGCGTGTCCAGCTGCCAGAAGGGGTCCTTTCCCCCCTTTGTGGACTCCAGGCCTGGGATGAACTACAGAGGCCGGCACTGAAGGATCCAGAGCTGGGCAGGCCAGGGCTGTGGGGAGCCAGGAGACCCCCTACCCCTGCTCAGACCACCCACCTGCCCGGGGCTGATCATTTGCCAAGAGACTAGGGTCACCCTCAAAGGCCCCTCAGGTTGAATCCAATTTCTGGCCTGGCCTTTGAACCACTCTCCTCCCCCATGAGCAACTGGGGATGGGGCAGGGTGAAGCAGGTCTGTGCCCTTGACCCCACTGCTCCTAGCCTGCAATGTTCTCCCCTTGGCCAACCCTACCCACCCTTCACCCACACACTCTTCAAGCGCTTACTGGTGCCGTGCCCAGTGCCAGGCATGGGGAGCCTGTGTCCTGCCTGACTGCAAGTCCGGAGGGAGCTGGGCACCTGAGCCATGAGCCCACAGAGCCCCCTAAAAGGCTGCAAAAGAGGCTGTGTGAGAGCTGGAGGACAGGGAGTTGGGGGCTCACAGAGTAGATGACCCTGGAGTGGGTCTTGAAGGACATGCAGGAATGCAGCGGGAAGATGAGAAAGGCAGCGGGGCATCCAGTGCCAAGGCCTGGGGACAAGCTTTTGCTGCCAGAACAGAAATGGTGGTGGGCCTCCCAGGACAAGCAGTCTGGGCCCGGCGTCTACAAAGGTGGGAAGTCAGGGTGGCGGGAGCTCCCTGTTACAGAGGCCAAATGTGGTGAGGCTTCAACGAGGATTTGGGCCAAGAACTCTGAAAGGTAAGAGGTGCCTCGGGCATGCCGGGGTGACCGCTGTGTTATTACAGTTCTGAGGACCATCTGTCCAAATGCGAAGCGCACCCCACACCTCACTCAAGCTACAGACCAAATTCAATTTATCAAACACCACACCCTGGCGTTCCTGCCTCAGCAACGGGGGAGGTATCATTATCCCCGTTTTATAAAAGAAACAGAGGCTCAGCGAGGCTCAAAGCTTGTCCAAGGTCAGAGCCGGGAAGTAGAGACCAGGTCTGCTGATGCCAAGGCCTGGGGGCTTTGCCCCTCACCCTGCTTCTCCTAGGTGGTAGGAGTGGGCATCCCTGCCCACCCAGGAGACAGGCTGGAAGAGCAGCCTGGGCAGAAAGGAAGGACTGAGGGACACCACCTGAGCAGAGTGGTCATGGCAGTGACAGACCATAGCTCCCTTGGGAAGTGTAACAGGCTCTAGCCCCAGCCTGCCCATCGACCTCCAGTGAAAGTGATCCTGAGACCTTGCTGGCTTTTAGTGCCACCTGATAGCCCAGAGAGGGGGGCCTGGCAAGGCCTGTGGGGCCAGGTTTCCTGGCATTCTGTGAGTCCTGCCCACCATCTGGTCCTGGGGCTCTGAGTCTGCCAACCCCCTTCATTTCTCCGGTCTAGGCCCACCCCACCCCCAAAGAAAGGGAAGAGACCCCTGGTGGACAGCTCAGGGGCGGTGGTGGCACTGCCTGCCATGCCCCTGCCTTTAGGACCTCCCAGGAGTGGCAGGACATCAGAGCCAGAAGGCTCTTAGGGATCCCTAGTCTAACAGACAGGGTCCCCCCTTAGTCTGACAGGTCCCAGGGTGCAATGAAATAACGAGGACCCTGGAGTCAGAGGCCAAGTCTTCAGTCTCTGGCTGGGCGACTTTGGCCAAGCTGCTAAGCCCCACCTGTAAAGTGAGGATAAAAGGATTCTCCTGTTACAAGGGCACAGTGAGGATTAAATGAGAATGTTTCTGAAACCGCCCACCACGGAGCCTGGCATGCAGTAAGCAGACGTTCGATTCTTGGCAGAAGGATGTGAGCCGGGGGTGGGACGTCTCGAGTTCCCACAGCAGCCTGCGCTCGGAGGCTGATGGGGGTGGAAAAGCTAGTCCTCAGCTGGTGCAGCACCCCCCAACACCCTGCCTCCCCCCGGGGTCCCCGGCCCCACCCCTGCCCCTGCCCCAGCTCCAGAGGGGTGAACAAGAGCCACACTTACTTGAGGATGTCCTTCTTATTGAAGAAGGTGCAGTCCTGTGGAAGGAAAACGCACATTTAGTTGGTTGTCCTTCCTCCCTCGGAGCCACACAGGAACAGCCAGCCCTGGACTGGGGGCAGCAGAGTCACTACCACCCCTCCCTGCCCCAGCCCATTGTGGGGAGCAGTCTAGTGGGTCCAGAAGCTGCCTTCTGAAGCTTTTGACCTGAGCCAGGGAAGTGAGTGCGTGGTGTGGGGGGCTGGGAGGCATGCGTAGGGGAGGGCATTTGGGAGGCAGATGGAGAGTTCAGAGATGGATGCCATTGATTTGAGGGGCTAGGAGATACCCTGTGGGACACCCGGGGGGAAGTGGGTGGGAGACAACTCGGGAGACAAAACAAGAGTGAGGACTGACAGGGTCACCACATTGCCCAGCGGCAGGGGGCACGGTCCATGCTGCAGCCCCTAAGAATGGCGCCTCATGGAGTCATGGGTGGTGTGTGTCCTGAGTGGTCGCAGGCAGCAGCCCCATGGTCAGAGGCTGAGAGTTCCAGGCACACAGACTGGGGAAGCACCAGCATCTAACTGGTATCTGAAGCCACAGGAATAGATGAGGTTGGAGAAGGCAGTGAAGAGGCTGGGGTGCGGGGAATGAAGGGGCCGAGGAGGAGAGGGGGGGAGGAAGGTGGGCAGGGAGGAACTGGCAGCATCTGGACAGAAGCCAGGGTGGAGGCTGCTGGGGACCCCCAGGTAGGCATGACTCAGGGTTGGGGCAGCACTCGGATCCTGAGTTCACCCAGATTATAAACTCATCTTGGGGATCCTGACTTTGTCTGGATAACCCACCTCCTACAGTCACGCCTCTGTCCACAGCTCTGCCTGCCTGGTGATGATGCTACTATGCCAGGCCTTGTGGGAAGTATGGGGGTGAAAAGGACCCAGCACTTCATAAAATGTCCAACCGTAAAGGGCTTTTGTGCTCCTCCCCTGCCGTTTGGCCCCTCCACCTTGGCCTACTGTTGAAGCACGAGGGAGCCCAGAGCCCAGAGCTGGTGGGGCCTCCTGGGGAGGTATGCTGACCAGAGCTGGCTCCGACGAGGGACTAATGGCCACGGTACAGGCTTGCAGACAGCCCGGCTCGCACTGGATGAGACCTGGAGCCCCTGGCCCCGGGGCAATTGCACTGCACATTGAGGAGGACCCAAGAAAGCAGGCCCACAGGATGCATATCTAGGGTTTCCAGTGGGCACCTAAAGGAGAGCCGAAGAGGGGAGAGTTGGTGGCAATTTCCAGGCCCCAGTTAGCCCCACAAGTCTGTCCTGAGCTACCTGCTGCTCGGTGGGAGTTAGACTAAGGACCCGCATAGTCTGGCCCTTCTTGGAAACAGAGGGGCTTCTCCTGGGGGGCTAGACTTTGCTTTCGGTGATAGCTCCTCTGTAGGGGGCCGGAGAGGCTCAGGCTGGGGAAGCAGTGCCCCCTCCCCACCCAGAATGGGCAAAGAACTCCATGCCCCACAGGCCTAAGACTCAGACGGGCTGAAGACCGTGTGGGCTGATTTCTCAGCAAACCCCAGAAACCTGGAGCAGGCAGCAAAGGCCGCCCAGCGGGCCTTCCAGGCACAGACCTCTCTCAGTCCCACAGCTGGTTCCACAGCCTGAAGCTGCCAGCGAGAGGGCGAGAGCGCTTCCAACCAGCATGGTGGGGGTGTCGGCATAACGGGATGGGGAGAGGTCCTGGCTTCTGCTCTCTTTCCCCCTGGCCTATCCTCTTCCCCCTCCCCTCTCTTCTCTCCTCTCTCCTATCCCCTGGGTTGGAAAGGAAGTATATGGGTCCTGACCTGAGGGTTTTATTGGCATTAAATGTGAAAGCTTCTCACATGACTCCAGTCCCTTATCACAACTACTTACATCTGTCCACATCAATGGTCCTCAAGGTGTGGTTCCTGGACCAGCAGCATCGCCATCACCTGGGGACTTAGTGGAACTTTAGATTCTCAGGCTTCTCTCCAGAACTACAATCAGAAACCCTGGGGATGAGGCCCAGAATCTGCATTTTAAAAAGTCCTTCTAGAGATGCTGATGCTTGCTAAAGTGTGAGGGCCTCTGCTCTAGAGCAGAATCACCTGGGGAGCTGTTTAAACTCCCTGTGTCCCCTCCCATCACCACCAATGGACCCCAGATCAATTACATCAGAATCCCTGAGGGTGGATCCAGGCATCAGCAGTTTTCAGAGCCATCAGGTGATTGCAATGTGCAGCCCAGCCTGAGAACCACACCACAACCAGTCCATAATTACCATGGGCTGGTCCGTGGGGGCTCTGAATATCCAATTTTGTTTAATCCTCATCACTAGCCTATGGGCGGGGGCGGGGGTGGGGGGCAGGCATTACCTCCCCATTTTATAGATGGGGAAACCAAGGTTCAACAAAGTTGAACAGCTTGCCCTAAACTGCACACGCAGATCTGGGCTCGGCTGGAACTAAGGCCTATGTGCTTTTTTTAAAAAAATTAATTAATTAATTAATTTTATTTTTGGCTGCATTGGGTCTTCGTTGCTGTGCAGGGGCTTTCTCTGGTTGCGGCATGTGGGGGCTACTCTTTGTTGCGGTGCGCGGGCTTCTCACTGCAGTGGCTTCTCTTGTTGCGAAGCACGGGCTCTAGGTGCGTGGGCTTCAGTAGTTGTGGCACGTGGGCTCAGTAGTTGTGGCACATGAGCTCTAGAGCGCAGGCTCAGTAGTTGTGGCGCATGGGCTTCGTTGCTCCGCAGCATGTGGGATCTTCCTGGGTCAGGGCTTGAACCCGTGTCCGCTGCATTGGCAGGCAGATTCTTAACCACTGCGCCACCAGGGAAGCCCCCTATGTGCTTCTTGACCACTGCCCACTGAGTGGAAACAGAGCCACAGTCCACCCAGCACCATCGTACACCGACTACCCCACGTCCTGCTTCCACTGTGTATTCCCATATCTGGTACATGGTGCATGCTCAATAGAGACTGGTGGAATGAATGGTCAGACTTTTCCATATAAACCTTCCACAGCAGTTAACATTATCATTTCACTGGCTGGGGAATATCTCACTGAAGGCATTGGCCCTGCTTAACCTAAACTTTCTCATCTTTCTGAACATTTAGCCACAGCCATTTCTAGGTTTTCAACATTACCAATAAAGCTACCATGAACCTGCTCGTCGACTGATGTTTTGCTTTTCCTTCTGCTGACTTACTTCCCTGCAACTCAACCCAGGGAGGCAGCTCATAGGGGAGGAACATGGCAGGTGCCTTAAAAGCTTCTCAGGGCTCTGAGTAGCCTGGCAGCGTGGCAGAGGAAAAGGTTTAGTAGTCAGATGCAAATTCTGGTCTTGCTTTGCACCCTTAGGCAAGTTCAGTCTCCTGTTGGAACCTCAGTTTCCACATCCGTAAGATGGGGATACTGCCTCTTGGAAAGGGGCAGTGAGAGGAGCAAATGAGATAAGATGCAGGAAGCCTATAGGCCACAGCTTACCCTGTTCTGTGCAACAGCTCCACCCAGTACCCCATGTCCCAAAGGCATCCCTTCAGAGCCCGCAGCTCTGTGTCTGTTCCCACCCTGAAGACACCAAACAAAAACCCTGCCCCCCTCCATCTACTCAGCTGCCCAGGGAGCTACAGCCATAGGCCTGCAAGAACTCTTCCCTATACTCCACTGAGAACAAATGTCCGGTCACTGCTTGGTCCCTGAGAGTTCACAGGGATAGGTCTTCAGGAAAGAGTCCCAGCTCAAGTTAGGGTCATGAGGGGTGGGAGGGAGGGAGGGGGCCTAGCCCAGGAGAGATGGGCCCTCAGGACTCTGGCAGCAGAAGACAGGGCAGGCTGGGCTTTTATAGCAGAAGCTCAGATGTTATGCCAGTTAAGGCTACAGTTCCTCCTCTAAGCTTATATTCATCCTGTTCTCCCACCTGGAGTGCCTTCCCCACCTTGTCCAGCTTGTCCAATCCTTTCCATGCTCCAAACCTCAACTCAAGGGTACTTTGTCCAGGTAGCCTCCCTGCCTCCCATCTCCCACATGCCTGGTCTGCCTGTGCCAGTGGTCCTGAGCCGAGCCATAGCCAGTCCCAGCTGGAGTGGACTCTCCATCCAGCTCTGCCAGCTCAAGCCTCAGCACCGTCCAGCTGACCATCACACAGCTCAGCTGATCCCTGCAAGAGCCCTGTGACATGAGCACAGCAGGGCTAGTGATCATTCCCATTTTAGAGGTGGGGACACTGAGACCCAGAAGAGGACAATGGCTTACTAAGGCCTACAGCATCTATGGCCCAGGCATGACTTGAACCCAGGACTTCAGAATCCCTGGAGTCCTTTCCCCTCCTTAGAGCCGTGCTTTAACAGGTATTCATTCATTCAGACAACATTCTCCACTGCCTCTTCTGTGCCTGAGCAGGGGACACACAGGAAGTGGGATGGAGGGGAAACAGACAGTGATGACTGGGTATAAACCATTCTGTGGCCACAAGAAGGATTGGGGGAGGGCATCAGGGGGCCTGTCCAAAAGAGGTGAGGCCTGGCACAGACAGAAAGATAGGCCAGACGGCGCTGATGAAGAAGTGAGGGGAGGGCGCCAGGAGAACAAGGCCAGAGGTGAGGCCATGCTTGGCTAGAAGCCCTTCAGTGTGCCTGGAACTTGGGGTGCCAGGGGAGGGGCTAAAAATGAGGCTGGAGGCTGGCTGAGCTCAGACCAGGCCAGGGTGAGGTCTGCTCTGCACTCCGCTCAGGCTATTATCCCAAGACACTGTGGAATTCCTGGGAGAGGAGAGGGTCACACCCATGTTTTAGAAAGATCCTTCACATCTTTGACTCTGTACTTCTGCTCCAGGCATTCGTGACCTATATATGGACAACTCCCTAGGGTCTCCCACCACAGTGGGGGATTAGTTAATATGCATACGATGCAACTCTTGGTCCAGAGATTCTTTTTAAAGAAAAAATTGTTTTACATTGGTGACGCACATTGTGTCTGTTGAAAGAAAACGGGAAGGAGTGAGAAGGGGATGGAGTGAGAAACTGAGAGGTTGTGGTTGCAGCACGCGGGGGGCTGGAGGGTGCAGAACGGGGTGGCGTGGGGAGGCAGCACTTACATTTTCCGTTACATGACACTGAGAGGCCTCGCCCAGGGCCCTGGCTATGGACATCGAGGATGGGATCCCCAGGTGAGCCCCCAAAGAGGATGAGAGTTACAGGACTTGTTCTTGACTGAAAACATAGGCCACAGTAGAGCAAAGAGCAGTGGAGGGTCCTGGGGAAGGCGGTGAGCTCTCGGTTGTTTGAGGGGTCTAGGGGCTGGATCTGGAAGGCAGAGAAGTGGTCTGGGAAGAAATCTGAACTTTGGGAATCACTGGCACCTGGGGACTGGGGAAGAGGGCAGGCAACCCTGGAGATCAGTTGGGGGAGGGGGTGGCTGTTACTCGGGGTCACCCCCAGCTGGCCTTCGCTGGCCCTGGCCAGCTGGAGAGTCTCAGGGAGGGAGACGTGGGGCTCTCAGGTTTCACAGCTCTCGTTTCTCCCACCAGGCCCAGCCTCTGGCAAAGGATCAGAACCCAGCACTGGGCCTGACTCCGAACGGTAACTCAATGCCAGGCCGGACTGAGTGGGAACCCAGGCTCCCCATGCCCACGAGGCTACTCTTCTCAGCGTGGTCTACCTGCTTGCCTGGACCCACCTCCAAGTCTTTACCCAAGCTGTCCCCTCTGCCTGGAATGCCTCCTTCAGGGCCCTGATGGGCAAAATCCTACTGATCTTTCAAGGGTCTGCAAGCGCTGCATTATTTCTGAACCTACCAGTCGAAGCAAAGACCCCCTTCCCTCCAGGTCTCCCACTGCCCCCTAGTGCCCTCCCCTAGAGCACACTCACTGCCTGCCTCTCACTGGAGGCGAGGGGCTGTCTCTGCAGACAGTGAGGGCCTTGAGGACATAGAGCACACACAGCCCCCAGCCCCAACAAAAGGAGTGAGCCTTGGATTCACAGTTCAAATTCTTGTGTGGACCTTCACTGTGCAGAGTACCGAATGCCTCTTCAGCCTTTGTTTACTCTACTGTAAAATGGGGCTAAATAACCCACCTCCCTGTGATGATCAGATGAGTTGATGCATAGAGAGCCTCCATTATAGCGCTGGGTACACAGAAGGCGCCTCCACGTGAGGCCCTGAGAAAGCAGTGTTATTGACAACCAGCACTTCCAGGGGGAAAAGGGCCTTTATTTTACTTGCGCCCACATCAGAGGACCCACACTTCAAGCTCGATTCCAAAATAAATATTCACGAAGGCAACAGGCAGCTGTGGAGACCCTGCTGGTGTTCATCTCCCCCAAGCACACTCCACACAGGCCACAACACAGTCCAGCCCCCTCTGCCTGGCAGAGTCAGGAAAGAAGCATCAGAGCTGGGCCTGGGAGGGTAAGTGAAATCATTTGGAGACCAGGGAGCGGCATCCCTGAGCACGGGCAAAGAGAGGGAGGAAAGAGCTCGGCGTGTCAAGGGAACGCGGATAGTTCTGGCGCAGCTGCAGTGCGCAAGGCAGGGAAGGGGCCTGGGCAGGCTGGCCAGGGCTCTGGGCAAGCCAGGAGGCTGGGCTCCTCCATCCTGCAACCACAGAAAAGTTTGTACATGAGTGGGAGGGTATTGGGATCTGATCTGGACAGCTCCCTGACTCTGGAGGCAGAGGGACTCAGGAGGGTCTAAGGGGGCGGCTGCTGGGGGCCTGAAGGAGCTTGGAGAGGTGACCACGTAAGACTGGTACCTGACTTGCCTTTTTGCTCCAATTATTTCCATACTGGGGCCATACGGAGAGACCCCAACCTAGAATGGCATTTGGGTGCTGATGCACTTCACTCCCTACCCAGCTAACAGCTAATTTCTACTTTACAAAGACTCACTCTCCTGGGCTGCTTCCCAGGTTTTGGGGGGGGGAGGGTCCTCCCTCCAGCCTACGTTTAAGGACTCCATCTCTGAGCCAAGGTGGGCGATGGGAGGAGTAGTCGGGGAAGGGTTCGGGTCCAGCCTGGGGCCAAGAGCAAGAAGTCTGAATGAGAGAGAGAGGAGGGGGGAAGCTGGAACGAGGGACGCCTGCGAGAATCTTTTAAGTGGAAAGCGCTCTCATTCCTCGGGTAGGTAAACTGAGGCTCGGAGAAGTCACCAGCCCAAGGTCAAGCGTCGAGCTGAAAGCAGAGGCAAGGTTTGAACCCGGTGAAACGGCTGTCGGGAGGCCGCGGCAAGCGACGGGAAAAAGAAGGGAGGAGCTGAGGGGCGACGCTTCGGGGGCCGGGCGGCGGGCTCACCTGGTAGTTGTCCAGCTGCTCTTCGGTGAAGATGGTCTGCTTGTTCCCCATGGTGGCTGCGGCGCCGTCGCTTGCTCTCCCGGAGGCCGCCTCCCATCAGCGGGCGCCGGAGCCCCACGCCCGCGGCCCTCTTCAGCCCCTCGGCGGGCAGCTTCCGACGGCCGCCGGACCCGCCGCCCGGCCTCAAGGCGACGCGCCCCGCAGCCCACCCGGCGGGGGCGGGGCGGGAGCCTGGGAGGAGGGGAGCGGACCCCAAGCGTGGCGACTCCGCCCCGCGGCGGGGAGAGGGCGGGCACCCGGCTCCCAGCTGCCGAGCGCCCCGGGCCCGCCAGGGGGCGGCCTGGCCGCGGGAGGCGCTGTCTGGCCCGTCTGGCGCCCGCGACCGCGTCGGCTGGGCGGACCCAGGAACTTCCGGTCGCCGGGAGCCCAGATGGCGCGGGGCTGAGGGTGCGGGGCCTGGGCAGATCCATTCGAGGGGTGCAGTGGGGGCGACTGGGTGATCTTGGCTCCCCTTGAGCTGGGGCGCTGGGCGTCAGTGAGGAGCAGGGGGAGAGCCCTGAACTGTGAGTGCGGGGATCCAGCCTGGGGCCCAGCTCCGCCAGCGTCTCACCGCGCGACCTTGGGCCCCGTTCCTCCGCGGAAAAGCAGGGGGTCAATCGAGATGCCCTCTAAGGCCCCTCCCGGGCCAGGCCCGGCGAGGCTGATCTGGCCTTTAACCACGGTCTGGTCAGAGTATCTCAGACCCTCTGGGTCCCTCGGGGAGGAGGACGGGACTTGCTTGCCTTTCTTTGAGCCCTTGGATACGTGAGGCTTGAGAGGATTTAAAAGACTTACTGTGTCCAGAGACTTACTGTGACAAATGCCAGGAGGTTTCGCGGGGCTTTTAAACAGATGCCATCCATTGCAGCAAATGGAGCCACTGCTAACTACCTTTGAAGGGTCCAGCTCACACCTTTGTTATTTCTCACCCCAGGACCGCTGATGCTATAGGTATTATCTCCATTTTACAGGTAAAGAAACTGAGACTGAGAGTGGTTTAGTAACTTGCCCGGGGTTCCATAGCTGGGAGGTAGCAGAACCTGAGCTGGACTCCAGCACTGGCTCAGCTCACACCTGGACTCTGATGAGGAGACCAAGACTTTATGCTTTAAAATAGGTGATTTGTTTCTTTAACCACTGAGAGCAGTGCATCAGAATCACTTGGTAGCCTCCACCTCCAGAGCTTCCGGTTTAAGTCTGGGTGGCCAAGAATGTGGGGGGCCAACAGGTTCCCAGGTGATGCTGATGCTGCTGGCCCCAGGACCATGCTTTGAGAATCGTTGCTTCGGCTGAAGGTTAGGGGTTCCAAGAGGAGCAGGGGTCCAAGTTTGGCAGATGATCCCTGGTGTTTTTACATTTTCCTTTTATACCTGAGGTTCCTGGTTGGGGTTTTCCAACATTATTTTGCCACCCTCTGGTGAGAATAGCAGCCATCAGCTAAACAGACAAGTCTCCCTGATGATATTGCAAGAGTCATCAGAGGCATAATCAATTGCTATCAGACGGGCAGGAAACAATTCAGAAGCCCAGGGGATTGCTGACAAGCCTTCAGAGACCGCCTCACCATCCTTCATTTATATTGGACATTTATAGCGGACAGCTGTGGGAAAGGAAGCAGATTCAGAGAATGTGGAATTTTAGAGCAGAGACAGGCCTTTATAAGATTCTTTCCATCTGCAATTCGTCTTTCTCCCATTATTAGAGTTGGGGAAACTGAAACCTTCTCCAAACCACACAATCACTATTAACAAACATCTTAGATTCCCCATTGCCCATGAATTGGCCAGAATTCTGTGTACTCATATCTTGCTCTGTTACATTCCTTTACGGTTGCTAACATGCTACTCATTTGCATGCCAGGTATTCCTGGCAGAAAAGCCAGAACTTCTACAAAGAGCACCGTATTTTCAGTTCTGGGAGTCCCTCCTCTCACAGGTGATAAATAGAAGCAACCAACCTGGCTAGAGTATTCCCTTAACAAATCCTTTGTGATAGCTATTGCCATTGCCTTAAGTGAGGCCCTCTCTCTCTTGAGCTATTACAACAATGCTGTGAGGAGGGGCATGGCATACAATTTACAAGTTACAGATAAGAAATTCCCAGCTCAGAGATGCAAAGTGACCTGTCCAATGCCATCCAGCTGGGAAGGGGCAAAGCGTGACTCTCACCTCCTTCTCTGATTCCAAATCGTGCTTCTGCTGCTTCCAGCTGTTGGGTGTGAAAAAGACAAGAGTATGTGTTTGTTGAGGGGAGAGTGGACCGAGGGAGAAGAAAGAAGCATTGATTACCTACTCTGCGCCCAGGATTGTTGGTTGCTTTACATTTACTGAATATGATTATTCCATGAACACCTCTTAAGTCTGTAGAGTTTGGCGTTATTATCCCATTTCACAGATGAAGAAATAATCTCAGAAAAGGTGACTTGCCCAAGGGCATGCAGCTGGTGACTTAAATCTGGGTCCTGGCTGTCTTGATCACACTGTCTAGGGGCAGGGGAACATACGGTTACTGCTGTTTAAAGGGGGCCAACTCCTAGGCAGTTGCAGTCTTTGTAAATGATGTAACATCAGAAGGTAGCAACAAGGGGTAGTTTGGGGATTCCTGGCACTTTGCAAAATTTGGAAGAAAAACAGGGGGGATAAATACTACAAAATGCCCAAGGAGTAAACTTGATAGGAGATAAAGGGTCAGTAAATATAATAAAACATTGATTTCTTTCCTTCTTTTCAAGGTCCTTCCTCATTGACTAGCTATTCCTTGTGTTGAAATGTCACTGATGTGCAAGTTGTTAGTCTAGGACTTAGAATCTAAATGGATCTTGATGGCAGAGATAAGGTGCTCTGGGCCCAAGGCCTGGGCGGGAACATCTATAGTAAATCTTCCTTCTAGCAGCCCCATGTGCCCAGTGAGTCACTCTCTTGTCCTACACTCAAATCTTTTGCTAACCTACCTCTAACTTTATATCAGCTTCACACCACCTCCTAGTAGGACCTGCTAGCTATCTTGGCTCATCTGAGTCTTCTCTATCTTAGGGGCAATTTAAACCTCATTCCTCCTGAAGTCTTATCTTTGCTTAGAGAGCACTTATATAGGCCGCTCCCCTGACATAGCTGCTGTTTATATTCTGTGAGCTGTACCTTGGTCAACCTCATCTCATACACACAAGACACCTCACAACCCCTTTTTAAATCTGGCCTATATTCTAGCACTGAACAGCTTGTCTTGTAACTTTTCTGTATCTCCAGCACTTTACTATAGTAGATTCTTCATGAATATTTGGTGGATGAATGAATACATAGCCTGGGGCTATCTTTTTTTTTTTTTTTTTTTTTTGCGTTACTCAGGCCTCTCACTGTTGTGGCCTCTCCCCTGTGGAGCACAGGCTCAGCGGCCATGGCTCACGGGCCCAGCCACTCCACGGCATGTGGGATCTTCCCAGACCGGGGCACGAACCCGCGTCCCCTGCATTGGCAGGCAGACTATCAACCACTGTGCCACCAGGGAAGCCCGAATACATAGCCTGGGGCTATCTTTTGTGAAGGAGGGAAATTATTTCCTCTTGAATACTAAGATTCAGGAGGGCTGGCACCACGTTTTATTTGGTTCTATCCCCAGGCTCTATGACAAGGTCTTAGTAAATATTGAATCAACATTCTTTAAAAGAATACATTTTCTGGACCTGTTTACACATTGATTCAAGTAGCTCTCCAAATGTTCTGACTTGGAATAGATTTTCCTCCTGGAGGACTGAGTGACCAAGCCCTTTCTTCTTTTTTTTTGTGGCCGCATTGCACGGCATGCAGGCTCTTAGTTCCTGGACCAGGGATTGAACCTGTTCCCCCCTGCAGTGGAAGCACAGAGTCCTAACCACTGGACCACCAGGGAATTTCTGACCAAGCCCTTTCATACAGAGCAAACAGAATGAACCCACCTTCTCCCTTCATGAACCACCTCTTTTGACCTGTTCTAGACCCTTCCCCAGAAGCTACTCTGGATGTGGGAAGTTCCCGGACGGCCTAGAATGAGACCCCAACCTGATGGTGACTGTCCTGTTGAGGGAGGGAGGGGTCAGTCTCCCCCACAAACCTGTTTGTCCTGCAGGCTGCCCCATCCATCCTTTCAAGTGCCTTTAAAATCCTTGGAGGCATCCCCGATTGCCCTCTTTTCCTCACACTCCACACTTGGTTCATTAGCACAGCCTGTTATGTCTAGAATCCAACCACTCTGTAGCACTCTATCACTATCTTGTGGTCCAAGTCCCCCTTACCTCTCTCCTGGATTACTGTGGTAGACTACATCATGACACGACTAAGCCAGTTCATTGCAACTGGGTTCAGTGTTGCTGTAGATCTCAGTAATCTCCAGTAATGAGTGGTAGATGAGCGTACCTTGCTACTAGCAGGGGGCGCTGAGGCAATGCAAGCCAGTTTTAGCCTGAATTCTGTGCCATGGACCATCACTGATTAGCAAGCATGTCCTCGAGTTATATGACCTCCTCTGTGAGCTCAGTGAAGGCCCAGATATACGTCCTGGGTGTTCCAAAAAACTTCCTTCTTGAAAAGATTAAGTCCAAGGCAGAAGCAACAATATTTGAGGAACAAGCTTCAATTCAGGGTCAGGCGATGGCATCCTTACTCAGTAGCTTGAACCCCAGACCAGACGGATTCCTAAGACCTAGAGCCCATTGGAGCTCACTAGATTCTTATGCCTTGTGGTGCAAGAGCAGAGGCACATGGACAGCACATCGCACATCTGGAACACTGCCTGTTTGACTAATGGACAATTATTTTGGCCATCAGTTTGCTAATGAACAGACCCTCTGCTGAAATGGCATTAAGACAATTGAAGCACTTGTGGAAGTGCCTCTGGAGTGTGGCTTCTGGGTAAAGTCCCTGATGCCTCCACGGGAGCGGCTCTCAAAATGTGGTCCCTGGGACCTTTTCAGAGGGTCTGTGAGGTCAGCACTATTATTGTTTTCATAATAATACTAGGACATTATTTTCATTTTTCACTCTCATTTTCTCCCAAGCACAGAGGAGAGTTTTCCAGAAGTTACATGTGTAGTATTGCCACAGGTTGAAGGAAGAATCAGATATGAGAATGCAGCTGTCTTCTATTAAGCCAGACTTTTTAAAAAAATACTTATAAGTAACTTTTCTTTTTTAATTAATTAATTAATTAATTTTTTGGCTGCATTGGGTCCTGGTTGCTGCGCACGGGTTCTCTCCAGTTGCAGGGAGCGGGGGCTACTCTTCATTGCGGTGCGCAGGCTTCTCTTTGAGACGGCTTCTCTTGTTGCGGAGCACAGGCTCTAGGCGCGCGGGCTTCAGTAGTTGTGGCACATGGGCTCAGTAGTTGTAGCTCACGGGCTCTAGAGCACAGGCTCAGTAGTTGTGGCGCACAGGCTTAGTTGCTCTGTGGCATGTGGGATCTTCCCAGAGCAGGGCTCGAACCCATGTCCCCTGCATTGGCAGGCGGATTCTTAACCACTGCACCACCAGGGAAGTCCAAGCTAGACTTTAAAGATACTTACAAACATGTACAGTGGCTTCTCAGGATCTGCAGAAGATTGCTTCCAGGACCTGCCCTCATACCAAAATCTGAGTCCCATAGTCGGCCCTCCATATCCACGGGTTCTGCAGAGGAGGGCTGACTGTAAAAGAATGCCACTCTTCTCACTAAATATTTTTTGTTTTCAAATATATCATTTTTCAGGACTTCCCTGGTGGCGAAGTGGTTAAGAATCCGCCTGCCAATGCAGGGACACGGGTTTGATCCCTGGTCCGGGAAGATCCCACATGCCCTGGAGCAACTAAGCCTATGTGCCACAACTACTGAGCCTGCACTCTAGAGCCCGTGAGCCACAAGTCCTGAGTCCGCATGCTTCAACTACTGAAGCCTGCATGTCTAGAGCCCGTGCTCTGCAACAAGAGAAGCCACCGCAATGAGAAACCCGTGCACCGCAACGAAGAGTATCCCCTGCTCACTGCAACTACAGAAAGCCCCTGTGCAGCAACAAAGACCCAATGCAGCCAAAAATAAATAATAAATAAATAAATAAATTTATTTTTAAAATATATATCATTTTTCATAAAACTGTTGACCAAGCTAACATACGTAGTGGATTTATTATTTTTTTTAATTATTTAACACATATTTTAAAAATACTTTCACAGGGTCACATGCACTTCTAATTCCTAAATGGTGAATATTAATAATCTCTATTAACAAAATCTGGGATCCTCAGTATTTTTTGTTTTTTTTTCTTTGCAGTACGCGGGCCTCTCACTGTTGTGGCCTCTCCCGTTGCAGAGCAC
The DNA here is from genome assembly GCF_964165515.1 of Mesoplodon bidens. Lineage (NCBI taxonomy): Eukaryota > Metazoa > Chordata > Mammalia > Artiodactyla > Ziphiidae > Mesoplodon > Mesoplodon bidens. The sequence continues at coordinate 66,853,298 of NC_138178.1, read as the reverse complement.
AGGCTCTGGACGTGCAGGCTCAGCGGCCATGGCTCACGGGCCCAGCCGCTCCATGGCATATGGGATCTTCCCAGACCCAGGCACGACCCCGTGTCCCCTGCATTGGCAGGCAGACTCTCAACCACTGTGCCACCAGGGAAGCCTGAGATCCTCAGTTTTTAAGGTGAAAAATAGTCCTGAGACCAAAATGTTTGGGAATTGTTCCATGGTTCAGCAAACTTATTCTGTTGAAAGCCAAATGGGAAGTATTTTAGGCTTTGTGAGCCATGCAGTCTCTTGTCCCTGTTGCATCTACTCACCTCTGCTGTGAGAGCATCCATACACACAAATGGGCCTGGAAGTGTTCCAGTAAAACTTTACTTATGGACACTGAAATTTGAATTTCATATGATTTTCATGTCTCACAAAGTATTATTCTTCTGATTTTAAAAAAATGTAAAAGCAATTCTTAGTTCACAGGCTGTCCAAAAATAGATGGTGGGCCAGATTTGACCCCCGGGTTGCAATTTGCCAATCCCTCCCTGTTCTAGGGGGTTCAAACCAATAACACACGCATATACATCATGTTAGTTCAACTGAAACGTTCAGACAATATAACAGCTTTCTCATTGTTTCTGCACATGACCCCTGAAGGCTATTCTCAACACAGCAGCCACACTGATGCCTCTTTGCTCTAAAGCCACCAGTGACTTATCTTATTCAGCAGAGAAGCCAAAGTCCTTCCCATGGCTTGGAAGGCCCTACATGATCTGCTGCCCCATCCCTCTGACTCAACTCCTTCTTCTCTCCCTCTCATTCTGCTCTAGCCTGTTCCTTGAAAAAGCCTGCTCTTTCCTCAGGGCCTTTGCACTTGCTGTTTCCTCTGCCTGGAATGTCCTTCCCCCAAATAGCCAATTAATTCACTCAAATGTCTGCTCAAATATCACTTCTCAGTGAAGTCTTTGTTTTCTTTTTTTTATAATAGTTTTTTGTTTTGTTTTGTTTTTTGCCGTACGTGGGCCTCTCACTGTTGTGGCCTCTCCCGTTGCGGAGCACAGGCTCCGGACGCGCAGGCTCAGCGGCCATGGCTCACGGGCCCAGCCGCTCCGCGGCATGTGGGATCTTCCCGGACCGGGGCACGAACCCGTGTCCCCTACATCAGCAGGCGGACTCTCAACCACTGTGCCACCAGGGAAGCCCCATCCTATTTTAAATGTCAACCCGTCCTCCCTTCTCTACCCCCCTCCCCCACTTCCCTGCTTTATTTTTCTATAGCACTTATTTCACTTATTTGTTTATTTCTTGTCTCTCTCCTCCCTCAGGGGATAAACTCCAGGAGGGCACGATTTTTGTCTGTTCTGTGCTCTGCCATATCCTCAATGCCTGTAAAAGCTCTGTCCAATGGAAACAGAGTGCGATCCAAGTAATGTTAAACTTTCTAGTAGCCAAAAAAAGTGAAAAAAGAAGGAGGAAACAGATGAAGTTCATTTTAATAATATTTTTATTTAACCAGATATATCTAAAACATTGTTATTTCGACAAGTAATCAATATAACAAATTACTAAGGAGATATTTTACATTCTTTTGTTCAGTCTAAGCCTTTGGAATCAGGTGTGCATTTCACACTTAACACCCTTCTCAGTTTGAACTTGCCACATTTCAAGTGCTTAATAGCCACACATGGTCAGTGGCTTCAGCACTGAACGTGGGCCTAGAACATTCATTTTGTGAGTGTATGAACAACTCCCTCTTAGAGACGGTTTGATTAGTCACTGCCCTGGGGAGGAGGACTTTCATAAACATATTTACATGAGGTCTTGCATGTAAGTGGTAAGCCTGGGCTTGGGTTTCCAATCCCTGCTTGCTCACTGTGACCTTGGGCAAGTCATTGTCCCTCTCCGAGCATCAATTTTTTCAGCAGTGAAATAAACTTTATGGTCCCTCCAAGTTTTCAGCATCAGAGAGGGAGGCGAGGGTGTTGCCTGTGGGGTAAAAATGATGCTCAAATGCCTTAGATTCCATACTTTTTAAAGTCAGGTGGCTTTCACCGTCACTGGGAGGAGGGTTAAATCACACAGAAAGATGGTTCTGGAAGACCTCTTGGAGAGCCCTGGTGAGCTGGGGGTTTTTGTGACCGTAAAGAGGCCCTGGGATCATGATTTACACAAAAAGAACAAAGGAATCTGTTTGGGAACACCTCACCCCCCGACAAGCCCCATCACCCTAACACAAACTGTCTCCTAGAACTATCTGTATAGCTCCCCAGCTGCGTGTGCATTCCTCAAAGGCAGGCCCTGAATTATTGAATATTCATTTCTGTGTTTGGAGGATTATTTGGAAGTCTGTGTAGGGAAGATTCTGATTTCGTTCATTTCCCTGCATCTTTTTGATTAATCCAGAAGAATGGGGGATTCAACAGGTGTTTTGCCAATATGTTAGCTTCTGCTTGCTCAAGCATTTTTAAAGATGTTATAAGGTGTCATATTAATCATAAAATCTTCAGAACCCTCTGTGGGGTGAGACTGGGGACCAGGTTTGCCTGGGGATTGTTCCTTTCAGCCCCTCTGTCCACTGTGGGGACTGTGGGAATTGGCTTTCAAAAGCCCATGCCATTAACTGCGCAGCCCACAGGCTGGATTTCTCTAGGGGAAGGGCTGTGCTGGGAGTCATGATCTGCTTTCAGGGAAGGCTTGTCACTGTTTATGTAGCTTCTCTGAACTTAACCTATAGACTCAGGCAGATCGAGCACAGCCAGGCCCCACAGTCTAAGCAAATAGGAATAGATCAGGTCAATTTGATTCGATCAACATCCCTGGTTTGCTTTCCAGGCTTTACTTCTGGAGAAGTAAGATACTACTCCCAAAACAGTCCTCAGGGGGACAAATCTTTTGAGCAGAGTCCCTTAAAAAAATAATGCACTTACGAGTAAATGCATCGTATGTGAGATGGCTCCCCATTACCTCCCAGGACAGAGTCCATGCTGCTTCCTGTAATAGGCGTGAGAGGGTCTGGACCCTGCCTCTTCCTCCAGCCTCTCACCACCTGGCCCTTTGGGCTCTAACCCTTGCATTTCCCTCATGGATTGTCATTCATCTCCAGGCCTTGGCTTATGCTGTCCCTTCTGCCTGGCACCCCTTTGCCTTCCCTTCTTCCTGTCTGCAAAATTGGCCTCCCTTAGGTCTTGTCTGCTTATAGTAATCTGTCCACTTTGAACCCCCAGTTCCTGAGATACCCCAGGTTTGGAGCACCCACAGACCCTGGAATCTGTATTGCCGCACGTTACACTGGGTTGGGATCAACTGTTTGAATATTGACCCTCTAGACCAATGTTCTTCATGGAAGGGATAACGCTTCCCAAGGAATGCTTTGAACTGCATGGGATATTTCAGTGGACGCAGTGACAGGAGGGTGCTATTTCCATGTGGTGGACAGGGGGCTGGGGACGCTGGCTGTCCTGCAATGTAGCGACAGTCCTGCCCAGCGGAGAATGTTTCTTGTCTCACAGGACTTTAAGAAGTCCAACCAGGGCTTCCCTGGTGGCGCAGTGGTTGGGAGTCCGCCTGCCAATGCAGGGGACACGGGTTCGTGCCCCGGAACGGGAAGATCCCACATGCCGCAGAGCAGCTGGGCCCATGAGCCATGGCCGCTGACCCTGCGCGTCCGGAGCCTGTGCTCCGCAATGGGAGAGGCCACAACAGTGAGAGGCCCGCGTACCACACACACACAAAAAACAGAAGTCCAACCAGACGCTCCTATAGGTAACACACCCTGTAATTAAGCGAGCTTGGAAACTAGTAATTTTACAAATAAACTCAATTTTGTTTGGCATGGTTTTAACATATGCTGACTTTTCCAGGAATGCAACTACTGTGTAAATCAAGGGAAGACCAAGTTTTGCTTTGCTCAAGAGCTTTAGCAAGGACTTATCACCATTTTGGAAAATTACACCTGTGATGGCAACATGACTCATGATAGAGAAAGAAGAAATTCACCCAGATACCTGCTGGCAAATCTAATTGTTTGAGGATTTTGCTTGACCATGGGATGAGTCCCCATACGACAAGCCTGGATCCGTCTGCATTTGTTGATGTCATGGTCGCCGTGTTTCATGGTATATAAAACTCTACTTTTTAAGCTCTTACTTTCAAATGCCAAAAATAAAGTACTGCCTGAATATCGTCTTACCTCCCTTAAATCCAGATTTCTTTGTCCTAAGTAGGTGCAAGTACGTGACTGCTTTATTACATCTCTGGTGTATTAGGCCTAAGCATTTACAGATTGAAACACATTTTATTCTAATGCTCCTTTTATTTCCCTTTTATATTCGTTATATTATATTGATTTTGTCTTTTCATTACATGTATAAGTAGGTTATAATATCCATGAATTTAAAGCGGAGGATATTCAAAATATTTATTAAAGGGCGTGGGGGGATCCTAGCTGGCAGTGTTGAGAACCACGCTAAAGCCTTAGAGGGCAGGGACATCACCTCCCCTGTGCCACCGCTTCCTCCCTTGTGCCTAGCACAGGCCAGGAATACGGTACCTGCACAGAGAATCTTTTCTGAATGATGAAGGGGTTGAGGGTGACCCCTTGGCTGAGATGGGGAACAGAGGAGGGAGGGCAGTTTAGTGGGGAGAGTGATGAGTTCAGTTTTCAGTGTAGAAGCCTGGCGAGCCCTGGAACTTTGAGGGGCAGTGGTTGTGCAGAACTGCTCTCCAAATGCCACTGAAGAGTGGGAAGTACAGTCAGAGTGTCAGTCAGTTCATCTGTTTGGTCAGTAAACATTGTGAGTGGCTCTGTGTGGGATGGACAGATCAGCAGGGGCTGAGAGGCTCACAGTACAGGTGTGTGTCTCCTCTTGTGGAGGAGACACACACCTATACTTTCTATTTCCTAGATGGGATTTCCTAGATGGGATGCTGCCTGATTCATGAATCATTGAATAGAGTCAATTAGATTTTCAAATTTCCTCAGTTGAATTTTGTATTTTGGCACCATGATTAGAGCTTGGAATTTTCAGCCCTGCTCCCCATTCTCTTGGGAAGAGAGAAGGGCTGGAAATGGAATTAATGATCCATCATGCCTATGTGATGACGCCTCCATACAAATCCTGAAAGTGTGGTGTTCACAGAGTTTCCAGGTTGGTGAACACATCTGTGTACTGGGAGGATGATGCACCCCAAATCCACAGGGACAGAAGCTCCTGTGCTCGGGACCCTCCCAGACCTTACCCTATGTGTCTCTTCATCTGGCTGTTCATCTGTATTCTTTATCATATCCTTTAATAAACTAGTAGATGAATGTAAATATATTCCAGAGTTCTGTGAAGCCACTCCAGCAAATTAATCAAAACTGAGGAGAAGGTCATAGTAACTTCACATTTAAAGCCCATGGGTCAGAAGCACAGGTGACAACCTGGACTTGTGACTGTCATCTGAAGTGGGGTGGGAGCAATCTTGTAGGACTGAGCCCTTAACTTGTGGGATCTGACACTGTCTCGAGGTATATAGTGTCAAAATTGAGTTAAATTGTAGGACACCCAGCTGGTGTCACAGAGAATTGCTTGGTGGGGAACACCCCCCCACACACATTTGGTGACTGGAAGTGTCAGAAGTGTTGTGAGTGTGGCAGTAGTGTAAGAGTTAGGAAAGACACAGGAGGAAAAGAACCAAGGTTTTTCCAATACACATGGATAAATCTTGAAAACATTATTTAATTTCTAAGTGAAAGAAGCCAATCACAAGAGAGCACAAATTATATGATTCCATTTATATGAAATGCCCAGTGTAGGCAAAGACATAGAGACATAAAGTAGATTGGTGGTTACCAGGGTCTGGGGTGGTAGGGGGATCAGGAGTAGCCAAGGGAGCAAGCCATGAGGAAGAGCATTCCAGGCACTGGGAACAGCAAGTGCAAAGGCCCTGAGGTGCGACAAAGTGTGGTCTGATCAAAGAACAGCAAGGAGGCACATATATCTAAAAGAGAGTGATGAAGGGGAAAGTGGTGGGAGATGAGAAAAGAGAGGGGGTAGTGAAACTGAGCAGGACCCTGTGGGACTCCTGGGCACGGGAGACTTTCTGCGTCCCCTGTTGCTTGTTTGTAGGGAACAAACTCCAGCCTCTATGACCTTCCCTGAGTTCCAAAGGGCAGATTCAGACAGTTGCTAATCAGGGAAGGAAGGGGATGCAGTGACAAGGGAGGAGGAGCCAAGAAACAATAGTGCAGCCTTGGGTCAGGGTCCTGGTTCTGCCTCAAAGGATACACATAACAACAGCTTTGAGCTCTTTATAGAACTAAAACACAACAAATGGAAGATGTCAGCATTCTTCATACCAGAGAAGACCACCTGAGTCCAGAGTAAAGGAGCCAGAGAAACTCATCAAAAGATTACCTGAGGGACTTCTCTGGTGGACCAGTGGTTAAGACTCCAGGCTTCCACTGCAGGGGGCATGGGTTTGATCCCTGGTTGGGGAACGAAGATCCCGCATGCTGCATGGCCAAAAAAAAAAAAAAAAAAAAAATTACCTGAGACCAGATTAAAGGAATGCAGGCCCTGCACACACCCTAATCTTATCAGCAACCCCACCCTTGAACCATTGCTATAAAACTCCTCACCAAATCTTCCCAGGTGGCGACACACAGTTTTCAAGGGCAGGAACCTGCTGTGTTGCCCTTTGCCTGGCAAACCAATAAAGATATTCTTTTCTACTTCACCCAAAACTCTGTCTCTGAGATTCGATTGGGCACCAGTGAACAGAGGCTGAGTTGTTGGCATCAGTAGTAAGACCAGACTGTGTAGGGCCTTGTGGGCCACTGTCAGAGTGTCGGCTTTTACTTGGAGGGAGACGAGATAACACTGGCTATTTTGAGCCAGTGGAGGATGTATTTGTCTTATGTTTTAACAGAATCCCTAAGGCAGGAGATGGACTGTAAGAAGGCAAGGGTGGAAGCAGGGAGATGGGTTTGGAGGCTACTGCATTGATTCAGGCAAGAGATGACTTTGGCTTGGACCAGAATGGGAGCCGTGGAGGTGGGAAGAAGTGTCCAATTCTGGATCTATCTGGAAAATAGAGCTCACCTTCAAGTCTTGTGGTCTGAGCAACTGGGAGATTGCAGCTGGATTTTATCGAGCGAGGGAAGACTGTGGGAGGAAGTAGTTTCCCTGCTAGTCTCTGCTCACGTATAGCAAGAAGTTATAGCAGAGAAAACATTTTAAATTTGATATTTTTTTCCTGAACACTAAACCATAGACACCGAGACCCTAAAGAGTGTTCACAATGATCACTTTTGAGGGCTGTGTGGTGTTCCATTCAATTCATTTACCCTAAATTACATAACCATTTCCTTGTAATTATCTAGACTGTTTCTGTTTTAATTTTAAAAATTATAGATAATCCTATAATGAATATCTTTGTGCTGATGGCTTTGTCTTTGTGGATTTTTCTTAGATTTCTCAAGGGATTGATTCTCAGGAATGGATTTACTAAGTGAAAGAGTAAAAACACTTAATAGCTCTTGAGACACATTGCTAAACTGTTTTCCACAAAGAATGTGGCAGTTTATAAGGCCAGCCAAAACTTAGAGTGTGGCAGTTTCACCATAAATTAGATAGTAGAGGACATTAGCATTTTATTTACACTTTCTAATAAAAGGGGTAAAAGCTTCAAATTTAAAATATTTTTGCATGTACTTGATTATGGTTAAGGTTGGACATTTAAAAAGTTTATTTGTGTTTCTTTGACTGTGAACTGATTATTCAGGTCCTTTGCCCATTTATGTACTAAAGTCTTAATAGTTAGGAAAATAAACTAGGGAAATTCTGTGGAAATAAATTTGTGTTCCTTTGGTAAAAATTTTTTAAAAGCCTTTGGTATGTAAATAATTATATTCCTATTTTGCTGACTGATTGATTTGAAAATTGCCATGTTGATTACAAAAAATTTCTTAGAGTGAAGCACACCTGGATTGCCTAGTGCTGTAGTCACAAATAAGGGCACACCTTCTAGATCCTTCTCCCAAGTGGCAAAGTTTTCCCACCGTCTAGTTCAAACATACCTCACTGATGGGATCTCTGGCACTACAAAGTGCAAGGGACAGGACAAAGGGGCTTGTCCAGAGAAGAGTGACCTGCATGTTGGAGGAACTCTGGAACATGTATGAGGAGTAGCGGCTGGCAGTTCTGGACTCAGGGAACGGGTCCCAGCTTAGGGGGAGGTAGCTTCTGTCTTCCTGGCGTCCCTCCAGCTGCTCCAGAGTCAGGAAGCACCTTGTTATGGGAGTTAGATTGGGAAACCTCTGAGGTCCTTTCAGTCCTGAGAACCCGAGCTTCTGAGGTTTGACACTTTTCTGCCTCAAAGTCTTTGCTGGCCTCGGTCCCTCCTCATCGCCCCATCTTAGGCTGCTGACCTCTTTGACTTCTTCAAGGACTGATTCAAGTGCCATCTCCATAGTGGAATCTTCCCTAATCAACAACCCTCTCCTGCCCAGCACCACCCCCCACCCCCAAACTGTTAGAGCACCTGTCACTGGCTGAATTTCTTCTGTGTTTCTCCGTCACTAGACTCTGAGGGCAGGGCTGGGGCTTATTCATTTCCTTGTCCTCACTGTGCACCTGAGAGGGACTCCGCTTAGGAAGCCTTTGTTGAGTTGAATGACCCCCCTCCCCAGGGGAAGCTTAGCAGTTAGAAGAACTGCCATAGTAATTAGGAGGCATCCTAGTACAATGTCGGCTTCATCACTTACTAGCTGTACCTCAGTTTCCCCATGGAGCTGTTGTGAATTAAATGGACCTCTTGGAGAAAGTCATTTCGCATTTGTTTTGTAATCACTGAGAAGCAAGTACTCTCAGAGTCTATATTTCAGACACAAAGACATAACAGATGGTCTCTGGGCTTGGGGAGGATCTCAGTGGTACACAGCAGGGTAGAATGTGATAAGGTTCCTGGGAGAGGTTGGAACCAAGTGCTAGGGGGCTCTGAGTAGGGAGAAGGAACACGTGGGTAAGTCTGGGGGGCTTCCCAAAGGAACCAACATCTGAGCTGAGCCTTGACAAGTGGCTGGAATTTCAACAGGTGGAAATGGTGCAAAAGGGCATTCTGGCAGAGGGAATGGCATGAGCATAGGGTGGGTAAAATATGGGAAGCATTTGGGGGCTGGCCAGGAGCCCTACTTGGCTGGCACTCCAGGACTTTGGGGCTGGAAGGAGTGACAGGAAATATGGCTGAAAAAGACAGTGGTGAGAGATGAATGCAAGAGAGAGCCAGGAGGTTTTAGGGCCTGGATGGGCCCTGGTCAGAGCTGTGAGTGAAGGAGAGGACTGTGTGGAGAAAGGACTGGGTTGTCTGGGCATCAGATGGTCAGTCCTGCAGGAGGGCAGGGGTGGCAGTGGGGATGGAGTGGAGGGGGACTGAGGAGAACACCCCTGGGTGGGACTGCCAGGGCCTGATGAGAGGAAAGGCCAAGGAGAAGAGATTGATGAGATCCCTGTATCCTGATGAGGCCACAGACTTAGCTGTACTTTATTATCTCATGAAAGTCACTGGCATCACTTCTGCACCTAATGCACCACCTTTCTGGGTAGATGGGTAGCTCTTCTCTGGAAACAACCTCTTCCAGGGTGGGGTGGGGGGAGACTTAGTCTAAATCACCCCGGCACCCAACTAGGGGACCCGTGATCAGTAGAGCTTCAGGACTCTGGTTGCTGAGGAGAGGATGAGGAGGAAGGGGAGCATGGGTGTTATTTCCTCAGAAAGGCCTTCTCTGGCCTCTCTGTTAGATTTGAATCAGGTCCCCTGATTTTACCTTCTCATTGCTCCTTGCATTTTCCCTTCCTGACACTTATCACAGTTTTAATTTACATATTTGTGTGATACTTGATTGGTGCCTGTCTTTTCTACTGGATTGTAAAACCCAGCACTTAGAACAGTGTCTGGTATCTAGTTGGCACTCAGAAATATTTGTAGAGCTTTAAAGACATAAAACAGATCAGTAGTTGCTGGGACCTGGGATTGGAGCTGGGATTGACTGCAAATGGGCACAAGGAGTATTTCCATAGATTCGAAAACTGGATTGTGGTGATGGCTGTGCAACTGTTTACATTTAATGAAAATCATCGCGAAATTACAGTGAGTGAACTTTTTTTTTTTTTTTTCCTTTTTGCGGTACGCGGGTTTCTCATTGTTGTGGCCTCTCCCGTTGCGGAGCACAGGCTCCGGACGCGCAGGCTCAGCGGCCATGGCTCACGGGCCTAGCCGCTTCGCGGCATTGTGGGATCTTCCCGGTTCGGGGCACGAACCCGTGTGCCCTGCATCAGCAGACGGACTCTCAACCACTGCGCCACCAGGGAAGCCCCACAGTGAGTGAATTTTAAAGTATATGAGTTACACCTCAATAAAGCTGTTAAAAAATAAAAATAAATATTTGTGGAACGAGTAAATGATCTTTCTCCCTCCTTGAGGCTGTAAACTCCGTAAGAGAAACAAAATCCCCCAAATCTAGAAGAATGACTGGCATCTAGCAGGCGCGGAACAAACATCTCATCTGAACAGTGAATCTATGAATGAATGAGGAGAGGAAGGACTCTTACCGGAGATCACTGACTGCAGCTTCCGGGTCGCTGCTCCGCACGTCGCCGCGAGACTAGCCCAGCGATTGGCCAGCGGAGCCGGGGTGTCCAGGACCGGGACCAGGAGCGTGCTCGGAGAATCCCCTAGGCGAGCCCGTGGGGGCGGGGGCTTCCAGGGGGCGGGGCTTCCAGGGGCGGGCTCCCGGCACGGGCTGCGCGGCTGCGCAGTACTGCCGCCGCTGTCGCCGTGGTGAGAGGATTGGAAACGATGGCTGGGCCCGCGTGGATATCTAAGGTGAGCGCCTGGCAGGCCGGCTTGTGACTGGCGGGCGGGCCGCGCGCCTGCCCCCGCCCAGCACGCGGCCCCCGACGGGGAGGCGGCGGCGCGCGGCCGGCTGCGGACAGTTAGGAAGCCTTTCCTGACCCCCTGTGCGCCTCGCTCCGTGGCCCGCGTGCGGTGTGTAGGCAGCCTCGTTCTCGGAAGGCAGCGCCTGGGGCGGGGATGGCATCAAGGTCAAGGCAGGGGGCGCAGGTACTGCTCCGGGCAGCATCCCGGTTCCACCGCCGGCATCTGCCCCGGCCGGAGCCCAGGCCGCGCGCGGAGCCCGGGAAGGTCACCGGAGCCGCCGCCCCGGCTCCGCCATCCCGGCGGCTTCCGAGGCTGCGGCCCTGCAGCCTGCTGACCGCGCGGAGAGTCTTCTCCAGCACAGCCCAGGCCTCCCCCAGGTGTCTGCTCCGGCCCGGGCCGGGTAACCTCCCAGGTGAGGGAATCCCGAAGTCACTTTCCTGCCAGACTTTTTCTCTCTTAGAGCTCTTCCCAATCTGATCGTGTAGCTATTTCCCCTTAAAAGGACACAGGGTACCTTGCACCTTGGAACTGCTATCTGAACACTGGGAGACTGGGAGAGGGAGACCAGCAACGCCTTTCTTTCACCTTTTATTTGTGAGAATCCTGCGTTCTCACCTTGACAGCTCGGATGCCTGCCGCAGCTGGATAGGGTTTCTGACCATCTCTGCAATTCTTTGGTTCCTCAGTGGAACTAACTGTGCTTGAAAACGTAATTGCTCAAGATCACACAGAAAGTCCGTGTCAGAACTGGAAGAGGAACCCAGATGTCTCGGGATTCCCAGTTCCAAGTCCCATTCTGCCTACTCTGTGGCCAAGGTCACACAACGAATTATAGGCAGAGGGAAAAATGGGCCTTCAGGTCTCCTGTTGCTCTTAAATAATGATCCCCTAGAAACCTACCATAAGCAATTTAATTTTTTCCTATAAAATTTGATACTGTATTTCTCCTTTGTTTTAAGTTTAAATCAAGGTCCACATGTACTGTTACTTAGTGAAAAGCAGTCTACACTGGAGTTTAGGAGTCTTAGGTTTAAATATTGGCAGTACCATTGATAGGCTGTGTGACCCTGAGCAAATTACTTAACATCTCTGAGCCTTAATAAGCCATCTGTAACATATTTATACCTGCTTCACAGAGTTGTTTGAGGATTGAAAAAAATAATGTGAGAGTACCTAATACATGCAGAAGGAACACAAAAACCTGAAGCTTTCCTAGCTGTCAATATACTTATCTTACAGTCTTCAAGCAGACAATTGGGCATCAGTAGCTAGGTTTTATTTAGTAACTGGGTTCTGCTTTGTTACCCTCTTCAGACCTGGATTTATGTATGATGGTAATTTATTTTACATTGGCTCCTGAAGGTAAAGCAAATTCTGTGTCATTGTCTAAACAGAAGTCAATCCTTTAATCACTGAGCTTACACTTAACATCCCATCATCTTTGGTAGGTACATTAAGCTTCAGAATGAGGGACTAAATAAAACAGCTAGTAAATTTGTTTTGCCTTTAGCGTGGTCTACAAGAAAAAAGCCACATAGTAGGAATTCAGAAAGTGTCAGAGGATGAGGTTCTCCTCTGACATGGAATGGACTCCCCGTGTGACCTTTGGCAGTCATTTGACCTCTGTGGGCCAGTTTCTCCCTTTAGGGACTGGGATAGACAGTGTCTCAGAAGCTGATGTCCCAGAATTATGAGAAAGCTGAGCTGGATGTGAGTTTCAATCAGAACAAGTCCTCTATTAGCGTTCCATTTAAGGTTTTATTTGAAAAAGAGTTCGGCAGCTTAAATTTATTTTTTTCTAAAAAAGCTTTATTTAGAAAAAATAGTGAGTTTCTAAAGACCTTTCTGGCTCTAAAATACTATAATTATAATGAGGCAGTTCCCCCATCAGGAAGCTTTTATTGAGTGAGTACCTGCCATACATTCTACACTGTATTTATATGTTTTTAAGTTGGAGGATGAAGGTTAAAAAGGAAATGAGGTGCTATGGATGAAGATGGCCCAGAAAGTCAGAAGTTCAGTCCATATTCTGTGAGCCTGGCCTTAGTCTCCTTATCTGAAAAGGGCTACTAATACAATCTCTCCAGGTTTTATTAAAATAAAATGATGTAGTATATGTACAAGCATACTATAAAGTAGAAGTCAGCCTGTGCTTTAAAAAATCTTGTCTTAAAAGTTCCAGGTCAGGGCTCCCCTGATGGTGCAGTGGTTGAGAGTCCGCCTGCCGATGCAGGGGACACGGGTTCGTGCCCCGGTCTGGGAGGATCCCACATGCCGCGGAGAGGCTGGGCCCGTGAGCCATGGCTGCTGGGCCTGCGTGTCCGGAGCCTGTGCTCCGCAACGGGAGAGACCACAACAGTGAGAGGACCGCGTACCGGGAAAAAAAAAAAAAAAAAAAAAGTTTAAAAGTTCCGGGTCATTCTAATGATTTAGATGCAATACTGCCTTATTCTAAGATCAGGAGAGATGACAGAGATGAAGAAGACTGGTTGTTAGAGGAAATCATTGCAAGTATTAAAGCTACTTGCTGGAGTGAGAACTCATCAGATAGAGAGATGCTTGAGGCTGGCCTCAGTTTTTCCAAAAGTATTCTGAGCACCTACTGTGAGCTAGGCACTGTTCTAGGTACTGGAGATAGAACAGTGAAGAAAACATGAAAATCTTTGCCTCATGGATTTACATTTTAAATCAGTTATTTTGGTTGGGTCTTTTATCACAAAGACATGGGCCGTTTTTAAATTTTTATTGGAATGTAGTTGATTTACAGTGTTGTGTTAGTTTCAGGTGTACAGCAAAGTGAATCAGTTATACATATACATATAGCCCCCCCTTTTTGTTTTAGATTCTTTTCCCATGTAGGCCATTACAGAGTATTGAGTAGGGTTCCCTGTGCTATACAGCAGGTTCTTATTAGTTATCTATTTTATATTTAGTAGTGTATATATGTCAGTCCCAATCTCGACATGGGCCTGTTTTTTTTTTTAATTAATTAATTTTGGCTGCACCAGGTCTTAGTTGCAGCACACGGGATCTTCATTGGGGCATGCGGACTTCTTAGTTGCGGCATGCAGACTCTTAGTTGCGGCCTGCATGCGGGATCTAGTTCCTGACCAGGGATCGAACCCAGGCCCCTTGCATTGGGAGCACGGAGTCTTACTCACTGGACCACCAGGGAAGTCCTGACATGGGCCTGTTTTGAGTGAATGTTTTTTCTCTCTTTCTGGGGGGTGGGGAGAAGGACTGATGCAAATTTTATAACATAGCCTTTAAATGGTCTCCCTTCCAATAGCCCATTTGCTGGTGGATGAATCATGTCCTAGGATTAAGTTTTTGGCCAGTGGTTTTGGCATAGCGTATTCTTTTGGGTCTCACCCTGTCTTTTATTGTCAGTCCATAGCGATGACTGTAGATGCCAGGTTAGAGGATACAATTCGTTCACAGCTCCTTGGCTGTTGGTTGGTGTCTCTTTAGTGGATGCTGATATTACAGCAAAGGTTCAGGACTTACAAGAACTGTCCCCCAAAAGGAGGACTAAGGATATAACAAATGTATCTTTGCTCATGTATCTAGCATGAAAAAAGTTAACATTAAAAATTTTTAATGAATTATTATTTATTTATTAAATAATTTTATTTATTTTTGGTTGCATTGGGTCTTCATTGCTGCGTGTGGGCTTTCTCTAGTTGCGGTGAGCAGGGGCTACTCTTAGTTGCAGTGCGCGGGGCTTCTCATTCTGGTGGGCTTCTCTTGTTGCAGAGCATGGGCTCTAGGTGTGTGGGCTTCAGTAGTTGTGGCAAGCAGGCTCTAGAGCTCAGGCTCAGTAGTTGTGGTGCATGGGCTTAGTTGCTCTGCGGCATGTGGGATCTTTCTGGACCAGGGATCGAACCCGTGTCCCCTGCATTGGCAGGTGGATTCTTATCCACTGCACCACCAGGGAAGTCACTAAAACTTTTAATGAATTTTAATACTTTGGGTTTATGTACCCAATTTCTTTGATTATATTCTGTTTATTATAATGTAATATGACTTTGTACCAGTTTTCAAGGGCTGAATTATTAAAGTTCAAAATAACCTTTAAAAATTTATATTTCTGGTGTGTCATAGTGTTAAGTGGAAAAAGAAATGTACCGGTGGTAACGTCTTGGGGTAGTGGGATTAGTAGGTCACATTTCTTTTCTTTTTTTGTATCTTTCCCCTCTCCCAGCAATTAACAATAATGACCATGTCACTTATATTATCAGAAGAAGTAGATAATTTATTTAAAATCTTCACTCTCTATGACACAGGTGTCAAAATAGTATTAAATAAACTTTGTTAGATTTTTATTATACAGTGTAATTTCTTAATATTCATGGGAGAAGAATAGGCATAATGTATGATTGGAGGAGCCCTGAACTAAGAGTCAGGAGACCCAGATTGTGGTCTCTTTGTGGTCACGCTGTGACCTTAGGCAAATCCCTACTCTTTGGACCCACTGTTTCCACTGTATAATGAGTGAGTTGCGCTCTGGGATTTATAAGAACCCTGCTGGCTCTTAAAATTAGTGATAGTTTTCTTAGAGTGTGTGTTACCCCAAATTGACCCAGTGGTCAAGAATGTTGACATTAAACCATCCAGATCATCTGAGAAAAATCCAGTGTTTGAGCTAAGAAAGTAGAGTTTCATTCTAGCTTCAATGTCTTTTGACAACTTTTCATAAAATTGACTTTAAAAGTACATATATCGTACTTACATTCTCAAAGCAAAGGTAAACTGAATATTTCAGTTTTCAAATCCAAAAGAGCTTGCTATATTGAGCTAATACGTGAGAAAAATAATCCTCGGAAATTCCTGAATATATCTGTGCAAAGTTGCAGCATTATCAGCTGTCAGAGGTGGTTCCATCTCTACCTTTTAACTATATGTGGTTTAATTCTGTATGTAACATTTCTTTGTTGATATTAAATGTAGGTCTCTCGGCTGCTGGGGGCACTCCACAACCAAAAACAGGTGACCAGAGGTTTTGCTGGTGGTGTGAGTATAATTACGTCTTTTATTTTTTCCTTTTAGAAGTTTCTCAAGAAAGATGCTTAGACACATTATATAGCATTTAATCTTCACTTATTTAAAATTAGGGAAAATTGGCCATACTTATACTGTATATTTAAATTATTGGTGAACATGCATAAATCTATTAGGTCACATGCACATTAAAAAAATTGTATTATAGCTGGTGCTGTAAGCCTATCACATTAATATCTTGAAGGAGGCTTGTTAAAAATAGTTATAAACTAGAATATAAAAAAAAGATATTATCTAAAGATAGCTACTACCCTTGAGCCTGTTACTTTATTTCACAATCTCATTTGGATAAGACAGTTTTTTCCAAACTAGTACAGGTTGAGACAAAATTGTTGAGAAGCTTCAAAACCTGCTTTGCATTTTTATTTTGTGAGCTTCCCTGAAAACAGTAGATTGATCACCAATTAGGAATGCCTCAAACATCTATAAGCCCTGTAGGCTTATATGTATCAATACTTTGCTTACATAGTCTTCATCGACTCTTATGTTAGCGGATCATCTATTTCTCGTTAAATCTGCTGCTTTTAGAATTCCCAGCATTAGAGTTCTGTGCTTTAAAAGCTGATACCACATTTTTAGAGCATTCTAAGACTGTGGGTCAGTGACTTCCTGTATGTTTTTATTTTACCTCCTTCTTACAGAATCTGATTTGGATTTCATAATTCCTATACTCCCGTATAACATTTTACCCTGTGAGGGATTTGTAAGACCATAGTATATCTTTTTTCATTTACTTTCTGAACTGTGGAAGTAAAGTAGTTTTTTCTGGTGGTCTGATAACGTTTGTTATTACATGTTGGGAGAACAGGAAGAAGAAGCCGAAGGGGTTCTTTTGGCTCTGCTTTTGCTGCAAAAGATGCAGAATGAGGCTTGCGCTTTAGTTAAGCTAGCATTTAGTTAGCTAGCATTTCAAACGCATTCTGAAAGCTAATGAGATGATCATTGCTCTCTGCTATTATTTAATTTTCAGGCTGTCCATTAAAAAATATATATTGGCCTGGTGGGGAAGGGGTTATATTTGAAAGAAATAAGAGAAACTAATTTTTAAAAAAGATTTCTTCAGTTGTACAGAAAAATTCAGAAATAATTAGTCCACCTAATTTGGGAGCATCACTGGAAGGTAAAAGACCAGGGAAATGTAAATCAGTGATTTTTTAAAAATGTAGCACAGGCAACTGGCACTGAAAAAGGCCAGGGACCGTTGTCTGAACCAAACTTCTAGGTCGGGGAAATACCCAAATAATGACATATATAGTTTCCAAATGGTAATCCTCATTTAAATCCTCTCATCATTTCCCTTTACACATTTTTTTTCTGTGTTTGAAATGCTGGCTATATTTTGTTTGAAGCCTTTGAGCTAAATCGTTGATTTTACATTATAAATACACTTGCCATTCTAAGTGTAATTCAGACATTACAGGTATGATCACATACCCTATTCTTTTTTTTTTTTTTTTTTTTTTTTTTTTTTTTTTTTTGGTGGTACGCGGGCCTCTCACTGTTGCTGCCTCTCCCGTTGTGGAGCACAGGCTCCGGACGCGCAGGCTCAGCGGCCATGGCTCACGGGCCCAGCCGCTCCACGGCACGCGGGATCCTCCCGGACCGGGGCACGAACCCGTGTCCCCTGCATCGGCAGGCGGACTCTCAACCACTGTGCCACCAGGGAAGCCCACATACCCTATTCTTGTTGGTTCCAAATAAACTTTGCTGAGCTTATTTGGATTACTTTTGTCATTAGGAGCCAATTTTAGAAAGGAAATCAGGAAAATGGAGACCCTCTCTTGATGTGAAGTCTGATTTTCTTTTTTTGTTGTTTTTGTATTTGTTTTGTTTTTTTGCGGTATGCGGGCCTCTCACTGTTGTGGCCTCTCCCGTTGCGGAGCACGGGCTCCGGACGCGCAGGCTCAGCGGCCATGGCTCACGGGCCCAGCCGCTCCGCGGCATGTGGGATCTTCCCAGACCGGGGCACGAACCCGTGTTTCCTGCATCGGCAGGCGGACTCTCAACCACTGTGCCACCAGGAAAGCCCAAAAGTCTGATTTTCTGAGTGCCGAAACAGACCTCAGTGATACTCTGGAAGTGTCTGAGAGTGTTTTGTAAGACTGAACGAGTTGCATGAGAAACCGAACTTTCTAGGCTCCCGGTGGAGAGGAAAGCCCTTGCCTCCCTGGGAAGCCCTCTAAATTTTAGTGAGAGAATATTGTTGAAATGTTTTGCTCTCCTTGGTTTTACAGACTTGAATTAATTGGTCTCTTTGTAGTTTGTCTGAAACGAAACATCAATTGGGAAGTTTACCAGGTAGTTTATTTTTGTTTTATCTGGAGAGCATAACTTAAGTTCTTTCTAAAACCTCTGGGCTCAGCTAGGGAGTAGAGTTGTGGAGTCTCTTGGTTCTTGGCTCCACTTTGATAAGCCGTTGGAAGGTAGGTCTGTTTTCTTAAAGGCATTTCTTATGAGTAAAGAAAACCCATAAACTGGATTTCTTTGTCAATGATGTTCCTTTTTAAACCTTCAAAAATCAATTCTGACTGTCTTCTTTGATGATTTCTTATATTCAGGTTAAGACGGTAACTTTAATTCCAGGAGATGGAATTGGCCCAGAAATTTCAGCTGCAGTTATGAAGATTTTTGATGCTGCCAAAGTAAGTGGGCTTAAAAACTACTTTTGATAATAATTTGTAGAAAAGTTTTCTTAGCCAGTTGGAGACCGTGAACTCTTAGGATGAATTGTTCACATTTGTATGAAGTTGGTGAGGTCTGTTAAATTTCACAGGTTCTGACTTTAAGAGTGTTGTTTGCTGCCGTCATTGTCAATAGTTTAAGCTACTGCATTGGCATCAGTTATATATAAAGTAATCCAAGTAGTACTGTAATTTTTGTGGACTCTTGAACACTGCCTGGGTTTAAAGTCTTTAAGCCCCTCCAAGTCACCTGTCTGTCTCATTTTTCCTTCCTGCCAAAAAAAAAGAGAATAGAATTGATATTTCAGAAAACTATATAGGGCATTTTGAAAGATTCTTTTTTTTTTTTTCCTGGTGTGGAAATATCAGGTATGAGGTATTATTATCCAACAGCCTAACCTTCAATGCAGGTAGATATTTAAAAATCTAGAGAATTTAGGAAACTTGGACTTTGTTTGACTTGATGCTTTATTCTTGCTATTTATAGCTGCTAGGCGAAATAATGTGTAAGGTTAAATCAGGGTTGTTATGATACCAACAGCTATAAGTCAAGGAATTCAATTTATTTATACTAAACATAAATTGTTTTTCTATATGAGTTTTTAATTAAAACTCCTACAGAGGAAATGATGCTTATACAATAGCATTCCCCAAGGGAACTGAAATATGATCGCTCTCAGCTGTAAGCTCCGTGTGACCAAGGAGCACAAGTCTTGCTCTGTGTTCCTATTCCTAGTGCGTGCCCAGTTGTCAGATGTGTGTGTACACATTGAAGGGTGTGGGTGAAAAGAAAGAATAACGCTCGTTTATTCCTTAAAACTTCTTTCATAGGTTATATAATATGTCTTTTATTTTCTTAACAGCTTTATTGAGATTTAATTCATATATTGTTCAATTCATCATGTAAAGTATACAGTTCATTCATGGAGTTGTGCAACCATCACCATAGTCTAATTTTAGAACATTTTCATCACCCAGAAAGAAACCCCATACTCATCAGCAGTCACTCCCCATCACGCTTATCTCTCCCACCCTGCCGCCCTCCCATCACCAGCCCTAGGCGACCACTAATCTACTTTCTCTCTCTGTAGATTTGCCTATTCTGGACATTTCATATAAATAGAGTCTTAAAATTACATGGTTTTTGTGTGATGAATTGGGAGATTGGGATTGACATATATATACTAATATGTATAAAATAGATAACTAATAAGAACCTGCTGTATAAAAAAATAAATAAAATAAAATTCAAAACTTCAAAAAAAATTACATGGTTTTTGTGATTGGCCCTTGGCATAATTTTTTCAAGATTCATCCATGTATCAGTACTATGTAATATTTCTGTGAATCATATTTCTCTGCTCCTTATGATATTATAATTATAGCCACGTTAACAGTGATTGTGAAAAAAAGAAGTAGGTAAGTGGCAGCTAGGAGTGATGACTGGACAAGGGTAATGTGGAGAATCCATCTGGGCATGCTAGAGAATGACATCTCTTCTTGCATGCCAGGAACTTTCTGGGCCTTTATTGTATGTGTTTTCACCAGTTGCATCCAAAGTGAGGAAGTTTGTTTATAACTGTAGTGTGAATGTCAGTCACATGTAGGTCTTTCCAGTTCACTGTGCTCTGTGGTGTGGCATCTAGGCACCTATTCAGTGGGAGGAGCGGAATGTCACCGCCATTCAAGGCCCGGGAGGAAAGTGGATGATCCCTCCAGAAGCCAAAGAGTCCATGGATAAGAACAAGATGGGCTTGAAAGGTAGCACTGAAGTGAATATGATGCTTATTATTGATTTCTGCTACAGGTGTTATATTTATCTTTACCTAGATTT
The DNA here is from genome assembly GCF_964165515.1 of Mesoplodon bidens. Lineage (NCBI taxonomy): Eukaryota > Metazoa > Chordata > Mammalia > Artiodactyla > Ziphiidae > Mesoplodon > Mesoplodon bidens. The sequence goes on along the minus strand of NC_138178.1, from coordinate 66,832,826 downwards.
ATCTTTTGTATAATTTTTACATTTTTATTTTAATTCATACATGCTTAAGGTCATGATTCAAAATATTAGCATGTGACAGATTGGAATTCAGCATAGGCTTTATATCTAGACAGATCCACTTTGAATCTCATCCCTGCTGCTTACTGGCTGGGAGGCTTGGGCAAATTTCGTACTCTTTTTTTCCCCTTTACCTTTAAATGAGCAGTGGGGGCTTCCCTGGCAGTCCAGTGGTTAGGACTCAGTGCTTTCACTGCCTAGGGCCCAGACTGGATCCCTGATCAGGGAACTAAGATCCCGAAGACCGGCACAGTGCAGCCAAAAAAAAAAAAAATGACAGCAATAGAGTTGGTAGCTCATAGGGAGGTGGTGTCATAGGATTAGCTAATGTCAAGGACCTGATACCGTGCTTGGTCCTCAGTCAGTAGATGCTCAATGCAGATGATATTCCAGAAAGCTTCATTGAGGAAATTTCTTCCTTTATCTGAATCTGAGGGAGAGGGTAAAGTTAGAGGCAGTACATATTTTACAAGGTAGCCGAGGTGGGTCTGTAGATGACACAGGGAGTAGGCACTGAATGTTGCCTGAGAGTGACCAGCCATGGATGGACTCATTTACGATGAAGAGAACATCAGACTCTGAAACAGAGCACCTGTCTGCCCTTTTAAATGACGCTTGTAGGGGCTTCCCTGGTGGCGCAGTGGTTGGGGGTCCGCCTGCCGATGCGGGGGACGCGGGTTCGTGCCCCGGTCCGGGAGGATCCCGCGTGCCACGGGGCAGCTGGGCCCGTGAGCCGTGGCCGCTGGGCCTACGCATCCGGAGCCTGTGCTCCGCAACGGGAGAGGCCACGGCAGTGAGAGGCCTGTGTACCGCAAAAAAAAAAAAAAAAAATGACGCTTACTCTGTTGTAAAAGTGTCCCTTGATTCATGAAGCGTGCATGTTAGGTGTGTTACAAAGCTACTTCATGTCCAAAGAAAGGATCCTAAATACATCTCTGATGGAATACTGGAAAAAATAAAAATTGGAATTTCAAATACAGTTGGCCCTCCATATCCACATGTGTATCCGTGGATTCGCAATCATGTATGGAAAATATTAAAAAAAAAATTCTGGGCTGGGACATCCCAGTCCCGGTTGGTCCTCCTCGCCCGCCACCAGTGCCACCAGTCCGTGCAGCCAGCCCAGTTAGCCTGGTCTGCACTGCCCACCGGCCAGCTGGTCTCCCACCGCAACCATGGATGCCATCAAGAAGTTGCAGATGCTAAAGCTGGACAAGGAGAATGCCATCGACTGACTGCGCTGAGCAGGCTGAGGCCGACAAGAAGCAAGCTGAGGACCTCAGCAAGCAGCTGGAGGAGGTGCAGCAGGCCCTCCAGAAGAAGCTGAAAGGGACGGAGGACGAGGTGGAATAGTATTCTGAATCAGTGAAGGATGCCCAGGAGAAACTGGAGCAGGCTGAAAAGAGAGCCACCGATGCCAGGGCAGATGTGGCCTCCCTGAACCGCTGCATTCAGCTGGTAGAGGAGGAGGTGGACCAGGCACAGGAGTGCCTGGCTACAGCCCTGCAAGAGCTGGAGGAGGCTGACAAGGCAGCCGATGAGAGTGAGAGAAGAATGAAGGTCATGGAAAACTGAGCTATGAAGGATGAGGAAAAGATGGAGATGCAGCTGAAGGAGGCCAAGCACATTGCTGAGGGTTCAGACCGCAAATATGAGGAGGTGGCCAGGAAGCTAGTGATCCTGGAGGGAGAGCTGGAGCACTCAGAAGAGACAGCTGAGGCGGCTGAGAGCCAGGAGGAGGATCTTTGGACCGGGGACCAGGCCCTCAGGTCCCTGATGGCCTCAGAGGAGGAGTATTCCACCAAAGAAGATAAATATGAAGAGGAGATCAAACTGCTGGAGGAGAAGCTAAAGGAGGCTGAGACCCGAGCAGAGTTTGCCAAAAGGTCAGCAAAGTTGGAGAAAACCATTGATGACCTGGAAGAGACCTTGGCCAGTGCCAAGGAGGAGAACGTGGAGATTCACCAGACCCTCGACCAGACCCTGCTGGAGCTCAGCCACCTGTGAAGGCTGGCCGTGCCCCCAGCCAGGCTATAGTTGCCACTCCAACAAATAAAACTGGTGTTACCAGCAAAAAAAAAAAAAAAAAAAAAATCCACAAAGTTCCAAAAAGCAAAACTTGAATTTTTTCACCGGCAACTGTTTACATAGTGTTTATATTATATTAAGTATCATAAGTAGTCTAGAGATGATTTAGTTTACAGGAGGATGTGTGTAGGTTATATGCAAATACTATGTCATTTTATAATAAGGGGCTTGAACATCCATGGATTTTGGTATCTGCTGGGTTGCTGGGTCCTGGATCAATCCCTCCCCCCAAACCCCCATGCTGAGGGACAAGTGTCAACACTGTGTACTTGTGTTTATAAAGGAAAAGAAAAGACCAGACTGTATCCTCTTGTCATCTGGGTATTCTTCTTTATTACAGGCCCTTTAAAAACCCCAATAGCCGCGGGTCACCCATCCATGAATTTATTGCTGCGTAAAACATTTGACCTTTATGCAAATGTCCGACCATGTGTCTCAATCGAAGGCTATAAAACCCCTTACAGTGATGTAAATATTGTCACCATTCGAGAGAACACAGAAGGAGAATACAGTGGAATTGAGCATGTGGTATGTTCATTTGGATACTTTTTCATTCTTAGTTGGGTTGCTTTCTGTGCACTTGGGACCTTTGTTCAAATTCCCAGTTGAAAATATTTCCCAAAGACAGTTCTCTTGCATTCTGTGAGGAGTTGTGGGTGTTTGTCTTGTCCTGGGTCTCTGGCTGACAGTACTCAAATGGATGCCTGGGGGTGTGGTACTTCAGGGTATGGGCTTGGGAACTTGTCCTCTTTGAATTTTGAATCCTCAACTTCATACGTAACCATCTCTGCACCTTGGTTTTCCTCATCTGTGCAATGAGGCTTATAATACCTGGCTCCTAGGACTGGAGTGAACATGAGTAACCTCACTGACATACCATATGCATGATGCTTGCCTTGGCAGCTGGTGCCATGCAAGCCTGCCTCAGGTGGTGTTGTCTGCACACTGCCGGCAGTCCGGGACCGGGTTGTTGCCATACTCTTTCAGCGAGGCAGGACTTCCTCTGTTTCAGATTGTGGATGGAGTTGTGCAGAGTATCAAGCTCATTACTGAGGGGGCGAGCAAGCGCATCGCGGAGTTTGCCTTTGAGTATGCGCGGAACAATCTCCGGAGCAACGTCACGGCCGTGCACAAAGCCAACATCATGTGAGTCCCTGTGGGCGGCGCTCCGTCCGGCTTTGTGGGCAAGGAGCAGTGACAGGGCTTTCCTTTCCTCTCTCCAGCTTGCTCATTGACTCCTGATAGCTCTGGAAAATGGCCTTGTAGCCAGTCAGAGGGTCAGGCATTTCTCTTGTGTCGGAATATCCTATTTAATGTGCTTCATTGGGTGGATGACTGGAGCAGGCTTGGAGGGAGCAAGAATTCAGGTCCCGGAAGTTTAAGGAGGGCCTGAGAACCATCGGGGAAGGAAGCCGGAGAGTCTGGATCCCCAGGTGCGGTGGGCAGTTAAGGCCACGTCTGTAAAAGGGCAATCGTTTCTGTGTTAGGAGGGAATAGCAGGAATGCTTCTGAGATGGTCCCCCGCTCAGGGGCTTAAAATATTGCTCATAGTGCTAATGCTAGCTGATGTATTATTCTAGCAGTTTGAATTTCTTCTCAGCCCTAGTGTATTAAAGGCCAACTCAGTGTATTAGGAAGCAGGTTTCCTAAGAAAAGTGTTGAGCATGTAAAATAGTAAAACCATTTAAATAATTGAATAAGTTAACCTTTTAAGGCAATTTTAATGTTTTCTTATTAATAGATATTTCATAACTCTTGCTGGATAACACTATAAAATATAGTCTTCTTTATTATGATCAAACTATATTACATTTTTTACCCTTTTGTGCTTCCAGAAGTATCCTAAAACATTGAAATTTGCATTTTACTTATTGCCAAAAAAAATAATTTTACTGTAATTGAAATCAGATATCTGGAACTTAAATTTCTTGAACTTACTTTACTTCTCTGATTTGATCTTTTTCTCTCTGCAAGTCTTTGCTTTCAACAATTTTTATTTGATTAAATACAGGCGAATGTCAGATGGGCTTTTTCTGCAAAAATGCAGGGAAGTTGCAGAAAACTGTAAAGATATTAAATTTAATGAGATGTACCTTGATACAGTATGTTTGAATGTAAGTATATATTCACACTTACCTGCTACTTTTTGTGGTGTATAGTGTGTCCGTGTGGTGCACAGTTTTTGATTGCTAAACGCACAAATGCATTTTTTGTAGATGGTCCAGGATCCGTCCCAGTTTGATGTCCTTGTTATGCCAAATTTGTATGGAGACATCCTTAGGTGAGTCTGGCTATACCTTTTAGCCTACAGTGTATTTATAAATGTCATAAAATAAATCGTGGCTTACAAATTTTAACCAAATATTATAAAATACAGCATTTATTACAAGCTACGAGTTGAATTCTGACAATTCAGGTGGTGATATCAATGGTGATATGCTGGATGGGTTATTCATTCATTTGCCAAATCAGCTCTGGGCTCTTGCTCCCTGACCATTAGTTCCCTCTTCCCATTTTACAGATATTTTATTGGTTGGTTGATTGATTGATTTTAGTGTTTTATCATGTATAGCTAGGTAGGTGGGTGTTCATTTTTATAAATTTTTTGTAACTTTTGGCATAATTTCAGACTTACAGAAAAGTTGCAAGAATGGTACAAAGAATTCCTGTGTACTCAGCACCCACGTTCACCAAATGTTAACATTTTACCAGACTTACTTTATTACTCCCTCTCTCTCTCTCTCTCTCTCTCTCTCTTCTTCTCTCCTTTTCCCTCCCTTCATCCTCCTCCTCCTCCTTCTTTTTTCTCTCTTTGTCTCTACACACATACATGTGATGGTGGTCAAATGGTGCTTTTGGGGCTTCCCTGGTGGTGCAGTGGTTGAGAGTCCGCCTGCTGATGCAGGGGACACGGGTTCGTGCCCCGGTCCGGGAAGATCCCACATGCCGCGGAGCGGCTGGGCCCGTGAGCCATGGCCACTGAGCCTGCGCGTCTGGAGCCTGTGCTCCGCAACGGGAGAGGTCACAGCAGTGAGAGGCCCGCGTACTGCAAAAAAAAAAAAAAAAAAATGGTGCTTTTGTAAGTCCATCATTCCTTCTACATGTATTAGTTGGCATTCTACTGTAAGGATAAGCTTTTCCTTCTCTCTTATTTATTTGTTTACTTATTTACCTATATCAATTTGGACTCCTGGTTTCTATTTTATTTAATGGTTATATCCATCACTATCATCTTTTATATTGATGCATATGTTGTGCAGACTTGGCCAGTGGGAGTCCCTTTGAACTCTCTCTGTGTCCTTTTGACACAGCCCATCATTTGCTTTCTGGCACAATAAGGTGCTTCAGGCTCATCCTATATTTTCCTAACTGTAGTCCTGGAATCAGCCATTTCTCTAAGTAGCCCAGGTTCTTTTTAGTGGAGAATGGTATTTAAAGATGAAAGTCTGGGTGCTAGGTGAGACGTTTTAGTTTTCAAAATATCCTTTGAAATGCTTTTCTGCCCCCAGTGACCTGTGTGCAGGACTGATTGGAGGTCTTGGTGTGACACCAAGTGGCAACATTGGAGCCAATGGAGTTGCAATCTTTGAGTCGGTAAGGACCCTGGTGACACCTGAAGCAGAATTCAAGTTAGAATGACATGAGAACCCAGGAGGGCTTATCTGCATAAATATATTTTAACTCTTGAGTTTTTCCAATTGTCAGAAGAAAATGAAGCTTGGTTTATTCATTCGTTTTCCTCTTATTTCTTTTTTATCCTTATTATTTATTATGTATCCTTCCTCAGTTAAAATATTTTACTGAAAGTTGGACTGGATAAGATTGTTAGTCCATATTTTTGCACTTAAAAAAGAATTACTTTAGCTCTTTATTTTTCTGAGCTTTTATTTCTAAGACATGTGTCTGAGCAGCTATTTGGTAGCTATTTTTCATCGGTGAGGAAAGCTGATTAAGAGCCCAGCTTTCCTGGAAGAGGGCTGTTTGCTCCTGTCTCCCTCCTGACTGCACTGTTTTCCCCCCTACCCGGGCAGGTTCACGGGACCGCCCCAGACATCGCGGGCAAGGACATGGCCAACCCCACGGCCCTCCTGCTCAGTGCCGTGATGATGCTGCGCCACATGGGGCTTTTTGACCACGCTGCAAAGATTGAGACAGCATGTTTTGCTACAATTAAGGATGGGAAGGTATTGGTAATCTTGCCACACTTCTGCTGGGTAAAATGCATTTCCTCCTTGGGTTTTATGTGTGTGAAGGACCGATGATGGTTCTTCTCAAGAGGGCCAAAGGATTGGATGTTGAACAGGCATTCTTAATGTGGGCTCCCTGAGTGAACTCGGGGGGGTCTGCACACGTGTGTGCATTTTCTGAAGAGAGGATTAACGTATTTCATCAGGGAAGGGCTGAGAAGCACTGTAGTAGGGGCACCAGGGTGCAATGGAAAGAGCAGGTGTGTGGGCATCAGAGCAGTGCAGGCCCAGTTACCCTGTTGTTACCTGTGGGATCTTGGCCACATCCATTAATTTTTCTTGGCAGCTTTTTCCTCTTCCCAGCAAACATCTATTGCATACATGATAAGGTATGGAGAATATAATAAAATGAGGAATAAGGTATGGTCTCAGGCCTCAAGGAGCTTGGAATCTAGCAGTAGTACAGATGCAGATGTGTCTATAATATAGTGGAGCTATATGTTATACTATGTGCATCTGTGATATAAAAGTAATGTAGAAGTTTTATAGAAGTAATAATGGCTGATATTAATTGAATACTTTCGTGATTTTATATTCATTATATATCTCTCAGCAAATCTCTACTCCTATGTGACAGATACTGTAATAAGCCCATTTTATAGATAAGGAAACCGAGGCACAGAGAGATTAAGTAAGTTTGTCCAAGGTCTCACAGCTCCTAACTGGCAAAGTTGGGGTTCACACCCAGTCTGGCTCTTACCCAACAAGCTTCACTGTTTCCATAAGCAGTTGTGACTCATAGGAGGGTTGTGATCAATTATTCTGAAAGTGGGAGGAGAACAGAGGAGGTCATGTCTTTACAAGGCTGGGCCTGAAAGGCTGATCCGTAGTCTGAGGTCTCTTCCTTTTTTTAAAAAACTAACATTTTAAAAAAGGATAAAATATGCATAGTATAAAATCGACCATTTTCATAACTTTTGAGGCACACAGTCTATTGGTATTAAATATTAATACTTTTCATATTGTTGTGCGACCTTCACCACCATCCATCTCCAGACTTCTTCATTTCCCTAAACTGAAACCGTCCAATTAAACAATAATTTACCTATTTTCTGCCATTCCCCCAGCCCCTGGCAACCACCATCTACTTTCTGTCTCTATGAATTTGACTACTCTAGGTGCCTCATGTAAGTGGAATCATATACTATTTGTAACGTTGTGACCGGCTTATTTCACTTAGCATAATATCTTCAAGGTTTGCTTCTTCTTTTTAAAAAATTCTATAATTTGAAATTCTTACAGCCAAAATATAAGAAACCCAAGCTTGTTTTTTAACAGCCTGATATAGTCATATTGAAGGGCATGTGATTATATATATTTTTTATTCTGATGCTGTATTTGAGAAGCTACTCATAGAGCCCAGCAGAGAGATGCCTAAATGACACATAGGCCCTTTAAATTGTTGAGGATGCGATGGGACAAGAGAATTAAATATATTGCGCTCCGTTTGGGAGTAAAGAGAGCATAAGCTGGTAGAAAACAGAGAATATGGGAGGATTTCTTTCTTAAAGAGGGGAATTTAAGAGTTAAGTGATTTAAATATTTCCTTAGTATTTGTTTCTTAGCCTCCAAAAATAAGTCAAAATGTGTCTTTAAAAAAAAAAACAAAAAGGGCTTCCCTGGTGGCGCAGTGGTTGAGAGTCCACCTGCCAATGCAGGGGACACGAGTTCGTGCCCCGGTCCGGGAAGATCCCACATGCCGCGGAGCCTGCGCGTCCGGAGCCTGTGCTTAACAGTGAGAGGCCCGTGTACCGGAAAAAAAAAATTTAAAAATCCTCAAGGAATTTATGCAACCTCTTGTTTAGATTTGCTGTCATTTAAGTGTCCGTAATCAAATGCTTCCTTAGGGTCTATTGTATGGACAAAGGGAAAAGTTTTGGAAAGCCTCCCTGCTTCCCTTTGTAGTGAGAGCATCTTGTTCTTCCAGAGTGTTTCTGTGTACACTATCGAATTAGCTTTTCCAAGTCCTCCTGGAGTAGGTGGATGGCGGTGGAGCGGGTCTCACTTTGAAATGAGGAACTAAATGAAAGAGTAGTCAGGTAACTCACTCAGCTGGTATCTCACTGAGAGCTTTAAGTAAAAACATCCTTGCTTTGGTTTAATGTGTGGATACATTTTTTATCTTTGCTTTTTCCTTTTCTCAGAGCTTAACAAAAGATTTGGGAGGCAATGCAAAATGCTCAGACTTCACAGAAGAAATCTGTCGCCGAGTAAAAGATTTAGATTAAGGCTTCTACAAATGGTTTTGCCTCAGTCACTCCTAACGGACTCCATGTCAGCCTGTATTAGAATACCTCCCATTATGTATACATTTATGCATTTGTTGCTTGTTTCTTGACAGAGTACATTTTTAGACCTGGCCTTTTCTTAACAAAATCTGTGCAGAGGATGCAGGTGATGTCCCTGGGCCTGCTTTCAAAGGACTTTATCCAAGTGCTTGTTTTATTTATTAAATGTCTATCTGGTACACATTTTTTGAAAACTCTTAAGTGGACTGTATCATTTGCCATTGTTAACCATTTTACGCTTCAGTTACAACGGTTTTTCTTTAACTGTAAATATCATGATACAGAATTAATACGAGAAAACATAACTTTTTCAAGAAAAACAATGATTTCCTTGGTTTATGAAAAATATAATGGAAATAAAATAGAATGTTGACATATTAGCACAAGATGATATTTGTATAAAACTAAATGGGCACAAGAGAAATTTCCTGGGAAAGTTTACATCAAAAACAGTGAATATGGTATATTTCTTAGTGATATGGAAAGTAAAGACTGATTTGTGCTTTACATGAATTACTGAGTATGAATAAAGACTTCAGATCTGAGAAATATATAATAGTTTTTGTTAATAAGATATGGGTAATATATCGGGTATGAAGACACAAATGCATTGTGTGTTCAATTATTTTTATCTTGAGATGAATTGACTATTCCTGGCGAGAGCTTTTAATGAAGGAGTGGTCCTTCCTTTTCATTGGACATACATCAAGCATCGTGTGTAACGCAGCCCTTGATCCCCTGTGCAGACCCTGAGTCAGACATGGGAGCTGACCATTGTGTGCGATCACTCTTCCCCAGCATGTCTGTCTCTGTCTGGAAGTGGACCACACTCCCACTGATACTGCTAAAAGGCCTGACCATATAAAATTTGACTGCAGTTGAGGACCTTGGGGTGCTAGCTACTAACTTTATATTTCAGTGGCTACCCCTTCCCCAAAACACCAAATTACCACCCTGTGCCTCAGCACCACCAATAAAAAATGAGTTGCAGACTCAGCCTGAGATGAGTCACAAAATCGTGCCACCCTGGGGCTTGCCTTAGCTTTTGACCTTCAGGCACTTCACCATCCCTCCTCCATTCCCCATCCTTAGCATGATTTTTCTTTAATCTTCAGACACTAAGTCACTATTTTCATGAACCCTTTGGTGCCACACCAAAGGCAACTCATGTCCTTGGCCCTCGTGTAACACTGTAAACCTATGGCTTTGCATTGTGTACCCTGGTCACAAGGGGATTTCTTAACAACAACAAATACCCCTGTCTGGGTCCTTTTTTAGGCTGGTAACCAGACTTACAACCTTATATGTATTTTACTTTGTTTAAACTGCTGCTTCTGTTTTATTGAATTGTGCTAATTATCAGTGATCCTTGGGTTTACGCTAATAAAGAATTCCCAAACGAATTGAGGTGTATGCTTTCTCTACCGATTCCCCATTTAGATGCCTTAGGTCATTTTGGCTCAGTTTGCTACTAAGAATGGCTGCTTCAAGTATTCAGAGTAGGCAGGGTGAGGGGACACAGGTTCAATCTCTGATTGAGGAACCTAAGATTCCACAAGCTGTATGGCTCAGCCAAAACAAACAAACAAAAAACAGAGTGGGCAGGGTGGCATGGTGGTGACAGACTAGCACCCAGTTGACTGCTTTCACTAGAATGCTCCACTTGACCTCCTCCCACACCTTTGCTTATTCCAGGGCACTAGAGGTCATTGGTATACCTATTGCACAGTGTCCTATGGGTTAAATTACCACTACTCTGGACTGATCTGCTGCTCTATTGACAAAAAAATCAGGTACTTGTTGACAGTTCTGTTAAAAATTTAATTTCAAATTACACATTAAATACAACCAAATAGGCAGCAGCAGTTTTATTAAGCATCAAAGTCAGTGGGCGTGTGTATGGTGGAGTGCCTGGTAATGGGATGATGGGGTCGGCAATGTCCAACAAGATTCCAGAGTAAGTCGGGTGTTAGGTGAGTTACACCTGAGCGCTTTCCCTGCGGCACACTGGTTAGCCGAGCCATCTACCCCCTCCTCCCTCCCCCAACACCCAGCCTCCTGTTAAGTGAGCTAGCAGCCTGTTAAATCTACCTGGAACTAAGGCCAAAAACTGTCAGCCCTTTAGTTCTGGAAAGAGAGTTGATCTCACTTGTCACCCAAACAAAAAGCAATACTTTTAAAACTATCCACACATGAAGCTTCTCGGCATAAGACCTGGCAAATGTAGATGCCAGGACCGTACCTGACCCAGAGAACCTAACAGACTTGCCAGAAGTCCATGTGCCCAGACTGAAGAGGACCTGTGGGTCAGGAAAATACTCAGCCTGCCATCTTCAGGAGAAACCCGGGAAGGACGACCCCTGATTACTTTTTTTGCGCTTGGTAAAAGGAATCGATGATATCTTTGTACTTCTCTAGGACTGCGAGCCGTTTCAGCTTCATTGTGGGACCTAAAAGAGAAATTGGAAGAAACGAGTGAGGGCTGGGCTCTGAGATGTCTGAGAAGGTGTGTGGTAAACATCTAGACTCAGTGAGTCCCAGAACTCTGGAATTAAGCCAGACCAACAAGTAGCCATCCTCCAAGATGGCCCATGGTGATCCCTGCTCCGTGGTCACACCCCTGTGTGGCTCCTTCCCACACTGTGCCAGGGTTGGTCTAAGTGGCCGGTAGAATACAGAGGAAGTGGGGTAATTTACATGACAATAACTGATAGGCAAATCATCTCTGCATTTCAGTGAAAGTTCATAGGATGTTGGATGTAATGCTTTGATTGCTTGTGATGGGGTAGGGGAAAGCCCTGGCCAGGGAGGGCCTCTGGCATGCTCTTTATGAGAGGTCTTCCTCATATCACTTTTCTTGGCCTTGGTCCTCTCCTCTAATGCAAGGTTAAAAGGGCTCTGATTTGGGTAGGTTCAACTCCATTTTGTGCTAACTCATACTTGGCTGTGTAACTGGAGACTTCAAAATCAAAGCCATTTATATAAACTGCTTAGAGAGGACACCTATCTGGTTGACCTTGCATTCCATTTGCTGGCACAAGACAACCAGATAAGCTCAGGGTCTCTGATAGCAGCTCAGCATTACTGTGGATAGTTGCATCTGGGTTCAACCTTGATGGGTTGGAGAGAATCTCACTGAAGGAGCCATTTGCATACCCACCCCACCATGCCATGAACACCCTAAGATGCTACAGCCAAGAGCGACTTCATCCATCCAACTGAGGCCACACCAGAGGCCTTTTCTGGTTCTGTGGACCATGGTCCAGAAGGGCTTCCACCCTTTACCTGTTGCATGAGCTGACTTTACAAAAGATTATGGTGGTCTCACTCCCTAGAGCCAGATGACTCCAGCCCAAACACTAACAGGAACTTGGTGTCTGCCTGGTGGTCCCATTGTGATTTCAGGGGAAAATGGTTCCTTAGTCAAAACAAAGTTAAATGTTATAGATTCAAATTAATGAATTCCAGCACATATCTTATACACTGAACAGGTCCTACCTAACCACAAGCCCAGGCACTGAGCAATCAATGTCCTCCCACAGGAAGGAGGTGGGTGTCATCCAAAGTGCTGGCAGGGACCTTCTGTTTGCCATGGCTGCTTCCTAGTGGGCACCTCCCAGGCTCTGCCATGGCCTCTGCCCTCCTGCACAGCCCCTGCAATAGTGTAAAGAAAACACCTACCCAACTCTCCACCCGAAATGGAGAAGTCCCTCTCAAGAACGGCCCACTTTTGGATGCGGTAGGGTCGGGCAGCTGCATTCATGTTGACTCTCTGGATCCCCTCTTCAATGGCCTGATACACGGCCTCATCCTTCTTCCCCACGACCTCCGATACTGTGGTGGCTTTGCTGCCCACCCTCTGGCAGAACTCCACAGCTTGTTCCGTCAGATTATCGGTTGGGTCAGAGGTATCAGGGTCCAGAGTGCACTGAAAAGCCAGAGATAGATCAAAACCAAGCCTCACTCCACGAGATGTGTGCCCTGGTCTTGGAGGAGGTCGCACTGCTGATCGTCAAGGATGTGGATCACTGTGAGCTCTGTTTCAAAGAGACGGTTCTAGAATGACTAGGATGCTACTCGAACTGCGTTGAGCCCCGTGGTGGGCTGGAAAGAAGGGAGGCCTGAGATTGAGATGACTTCAGCCAGTGAGATCATCTTTTAAAACAGGGACCATGGGGCTTCCCTGGTGGCGCAGTGGTTGAGAGTCCGCCTGCCGATGCAGGGGACATGGGTTCGTGCCCCAGTCCAGGAAGATCCCACATGCCATGGAGCGGCTGGGCCCGTGAGCCATGGCCGCTGAGCCTGCGCATCCGGAGCCTGTGCTCCGCGACGGGAGAGGCTGCAGCAGTGAGAGGCCTGCGTACCGCAAAAAAAAAAACAAACAAACAAACAAAAAAAAAAACAGGGACCATAATTCTGGCCCCGTCTACTACCCTGGTATCAGATACCAGATTGGTTATCTGCTGAGGGGACTGAGGGCAGCAACACAGTGTAAACTGGACTGTACTGGAACACACAGAAGATCATTAGGGCAGCATACTATTAACTGTATTACCAGGGGCAGAAGGGATTTCCATGCGCTACGGCTGCCCCTTAAGGCAGGCAGCACTGACTAGTTATTCCAGAATACAGTCATGAGATCCAGACATGTCCTGGCTGAACATGGCTTCTGCTGGGGCCAGACCCACAGACCACCCACTCCTCCAGAGCCGCTCCTCCAGAGCCAGACCCCTCCCCCACCCCCACTCCAACACACCTTCAAGGTGAGCAGCATGGACAGGAACTTCCTCTGGTCCCCGATCAGCACGGCATTGCTGATGATGGGTAGCTCTGTCTTCACGGCCTCCTCAATGGGCACAGGGGGCACATTCTCCCCGCCAGCCGTGATGATTAATTCTGGGGAGGCAAGGCCAGGCCCCCGGCACAGGCTTTAGTCCAGGTGCTCAGGCTAAGTTCACCCAGACGCTGCCTGGAGAGCCGACCCTCTAAGCAAGACCCAGGCTCGATCACACATCTGCCTGCGTGATTTCCAGAAAGGTGTTTACCCACTCACCGAGCTTCAGTTTCCCCTGGGAAATTGGGGCATGGGATTCCCACAGGGATGCTGAGGGCACTGTATCCACTTGGGCAAAGTAAGCAAAGCACCTCTTCCACGGAGGTGTCCCCGACTTACTTCCCTGGGAGAGCCAAGTTGTTTATGGGAAACTTCTTTGAAATCTCATGCTCTATTTTAAATTTTATGTCCAATTTGTGTTCTACTCTGCCACATATCCATGTTTGCATATAAAAATACATATTTATGTCCTCAGATTTTCTGGAAAGACTTGCCTTATCTAGGGAGTTTGAATCCCAGCTCTGTCATTTACTAGCTGGGTGACCTTGGGCAAGTTACTTAACCTCTCTGGTTGTCCTCATTAATAAGTCGAGGTAATGATAGCATCTTTCCCATGGGAGACAATAGTAAGTAAAATGATGCCATTCAAGGTGTGTGGCATTTAATAAGGGCTCAACACCTGTAGTGGGTATAAATTGTGGTGGCAGTATAATTCCTCTGATGTCCCAGCACAGCCTCGAACCCAGCCAGAGGCGCTCACCTTTGAGACGCCCAGTGATGTAGAGGAAGCCGTCGGCGTCCAGGTGGCCTGAGTCGCCCGTGTGCAGCCAGCCGTCGGCATCAATGGCCTCACACGTCTTGTCCTCCATGTTCAGGTAGCCCATGAAGATCGTGCGGCCCCACAGGCAGATCTCTCCAATGCCCTCTGCATCCTCATTCACCAGCTTCACCCGGCAGCCCGGTACCACCTTGCCGGAGCTGGGGGGATGGAGGGGCCGGGAGGCATGGTCAGAGGGAGCAGTTTCCTCCAAGCCCTGGATCAGCCCCTAGTCTGATCCATCTAGTCTTCACTGATGGCTAGAATGTCCTTTCCCAGGATTTTTGTAATTTAATAGTGTCCTCAGAGCTGAGAGGTAGGGCCAGTTAAAGGTTTTTAGGTGAATGAATGAATCAGTGGGGGAAATCCTAATGGGACAACTTTAAGCACTGTGATGGGCAAGCAGGGAGGGCAGGTATTTAAGCACAACAGAGAATCCTTCAACTCACTCCCTAGAGCTGATTGCCCCCTACCCCACACCAGAGGACCAGCCCAGTCCCCCCAGCTCCCATCCCAGATGAAACCGGGGCTACCAGCAATGCTGGGACACCCTCTAACATACCCCACCCTACTGGAGGGAGGGGCCAAAGGGATATTCCTCCATCAGAGCCCTGCTCAGGGAGCCCCTGGGCTGCAAGGCTGTTTGCAACCACAGACCCAAGTGACACTGTCGCAGAGACCATCCCCATGAGACTCGGGCCTGGCCAAGGGACTTGGCCCAAGATAGAGCTGTTGGCACTCAGGGACCCATAGTCCAGTGGCCTGGGCTCAGGGACCTAATCAGCAGGGGGGCACTGAAGGATGTCAGCCAGGATGTGCGGGCTGGCATATGTACTGAAACCTGGGCCACACCTGTAGAGCCGGTAGTTGTAGGGGCTGGACATGAAGTGAGGGCCCGAGGTCTCGCTGAGGCCGTAGCCCGCATACAAGCGGATGTTGAGGCCCAGGAAGAAGTGCTGTGTCTCCGTGGTCATGGGGGCTCCTCCATAGAAGTTTTTCTGACACTTGGCAAAGCCCAGTGCCTGGCGGACTTTGGCTAGCACCAGGTAATCTGCCAGTCGGGTTGTGAAGGGCTTCAGATCACTGGTGGGAGAGGGAAAATGGCTCACAGAAGACAACACACACACACACACACACACACACACGTGTACACACTTGCGTTAAAAGGGTGGGTGTTCAGTGGGTACCCGGAATGGCCATTCCAATGATCTATTCTGATTGGTTAGTGGCAATGCTGAATCCACTGCTAAATATTTTTAATATTGGCTCTGCCTGTGAACATGCATGCACGCCTAGGTATATACATGTAGTTACGTGCAAACACGTCTTGAGCTGGGAAGTTAGAAAACCAGATTCAGCTGTGTAAGCATGCACAGATAACACAGATGCATGCAAGTTTGCACACACAGTAATACACACTTGCAGAGACTTGAAGTATATATGCACAGACACAAACGTGTATGATCCCATTTGAAGCTCTTGAATGGGTCATTCATGCATATTCACTTTTCATGTCTGTGCAAATGAAGCCCTAAGTGCACAGACACGTGTACATGTCTCATGAGACATGATACCATTTCAGAGATACACTAGTAATGGAAAATATTTCTAAATTGGAACAGACCAGATGTATGCCATTGATCCTCCCACAGCACTGGTTGGGAATTTTAAAGCAATCGAAAGGCTATGGGCAAGAGATGAGTGGTCACTTTGGATTATGGGAAGGCTGGAAAACCCCCATCACTGTGGCCCCTTCTCTACAGCCACCTACTGAAGTCCGGAGACCCCTCAGGAGGCTGCCAGGAGCTGCTCCCGGGGAGGTAAATGCCACCCCAGAAGGAGCAAGTCAGTCCTTGCAGTCAGACCCAAAGATGGGGTGATGGTCTCCTGTGGGATCTGGCAAGAGAACAGGGGTTCAAGCCCAGCCACTGATGGGGTCTCTGTGCAGGGGTCTGGACAAGCCTGGCCAATGGGCCCTGGACAAACCTGGCCTATCAGATCCTAGGTTGTGTCCTGGGGTTATGACCCAGCCCTGCTGCCTGCCTCCCCAGGCCTCTTGCCCCCTGGCCCTCTCTACCTGCTCGGGCAGGTGAGGTTCTGCTCCAAGGTCACCGACATGGCCCACAGCAGCATCTTGCGCCGGATGAAGCCAGACTGAGCTGCCACCTCCTGGATCCGCTCCATGATCTTCTCCCACACCCGCGGCACCCCCATGTGGGACGTGGGCTCCACTTCCCTCAGTGTGTTCACCAGGCTCCCCTGTTCGCAGCCAGCGAGAGACAGGGCTGTGATTCAGAGCCAGCTGGGAGCCAGGAGGCCCCTGTCACCAGAGTCAGCATGCACACACGCAGGCATCCTGTATACAGTAGCTCACACAGGTGTATGCACACACCGTATGCAACTCATGTCACATACTGTCGGCTACGACTCAACAGCCATCTACTCACTGCTCTTCTTTGCTAAGAGAACCTTGATGTTGCTCAGGTACCAGGGTGGCCAGATGCTTCAGAAGCACCTCAGTCCCCTCCCAGTCCTGGGGGCAGTGACTTTTTACTAGTCTAACTCAAACATGGTAATCCCATTCCCTTAAGCAGTGACTCATTGATGAATGGACATGGGACAACATTTGGGCCAATGTAGGGGAGGGGGAAGTCTGCTAGGGGGCTCTGGGGACGTTCTCCTCATGGTTAAAAGAAGGATCCCAAGCACAGGTGTAGTTTATGAGGCTGGGATGCAGGGCAGGGCCTTGGCCATCTGTGACCATCCTGTGATCTTACTCTGAGGGTGGCCTGTCCTTGATGGCACTGTGGACCCACAAACCACTCTGACTCAACTTTCCTTTATGTAATATCATCAGTTTCCCTTCTTGTTTGGTCATCTGAGTCAGGCTGTGCTAATTGCAGTTGAAAGAATTCTGACTGATAAACACACGGGGAACCAGCATGCTCATGAATGCACACACAGGGCCCACAGACACAAGCACACACTCAGGAAGGCCCTTGCACACACACTTGGACACCCACTTAGGCAGAGAGGCAGACTGACCTTCAGGGCATCAGTCTCAGCAAAGCAGACCTGGGCCCCCCACTGGATGCCTGTCCACAAGTCATAGATCTGGGCAGCAATGTGGCTGAGGGGCAGGTAGCTGACCACCACCTCCTGTTGGATTTCTGCGGGTTGGATGTCACCAGCCTGGCTGCCATAATGTGCTGTCCATGTGATCTGGCGGACAGGCAGATGGGTCCTGGCGGTGTCTACAAAGCCAGCCCTGGAAGTGTTCACATCTGTGGCCATCCTGTGGGCTTGGGCTATTTCTTTGGAGTGTTCTTTGAACACCCTAGAGGTTGTTCGCCCTCCTGGGCATCTCTGCAGGAAACACCCAGGGACAGGCCTCCCCCTCCCAACCCCCACCATTTTGCTGGGCTCAGTCTGTACCACAGACTTAAGGGTTGTCCTACTTATCCCAGCTCCCTGAGCTGAGGGGCTAAAGGAAACTCCCTGAGAATTGTTAGGGCAGGGCCATTGCCCAGATCCACCCATAGCCCACCCCCACCCATCTGGGCATCTGTCCTACATTGTCTTGACTCAGCATCACGCCCTTGGGGTTCCCAGTGGTGCCTGACGTGTAGACCAACACGCAGCACTGGTTAGGCTGCTGGGCATTGATGATGGTGTCCAGGGCCTCCTCAGTCACCTCATTCCCCAGATCCATGAACTCCTCCATCTGCGGCCAGGTGGGAGAGTGCAGGCAGCCCAGGTGAGCTGGGCAGGCTCACACAGACCCCACCTGCCCCACACGAGCCCTCTACCCATACCGTGTACACATTGGCCATCTTTGTCGGAGGAGGTTCTTGAAATATCACTACTGCCTTCAGATGTGGCAGGTTTTTCCAGATCTGTATTGACAGGAAAAATAAATGGGGTTTCATTTTAAAAAGTCACCTCTTGAGAAGAGCCCCATCTCTAGGTGTTAGTCAGCCTGGCAGGCACCGTGTGGCAAAGGTTGTTGGTCCCCAGCTCTGACCTTTCACTCAGCAGGACACTTGCCACCCTTCATGCATGGTTCCCCATCATGAGAACTTTGGAGCAGCAAAGGTGGGATAAGCAGGGGGCAAGGAATGACTTCTATTAAAGGAAAACCAGACAACCTGGGGCCTGGCTGAGTGCAACAGGGGACTGTGTGACTGCAGAAGAGAGAAGAAAGGAAAGGGTAGAGGGAAATCAGAACTCAGTTATCTCACTGAGTTGACGTGTCAGAGGTCAGAGCTCAGGAAAGCCAGGGTGCCTGGAATTTGTGGGACAGAATACCAGACAGGAGAGAACTATGCAGGGAAAGAGTTCTAGAAATTTCTTTAGGGGTCCTCTTGATTCTTTGGCGGATTATCAACCTGCACAGGCATAGGTGAAACTCCATGAAACTAGATGAAGAATAAATGCTGGAGGAAGATCAATGACTGGGGCTAGAAGACAAACGAGCATGTATGGGGCCAGAGCTGTTTGTGTCTCCATCAGCCAGAGTGGAGGGACCTCTGGAAATAGAGACCCCAGAAGGGTCAGGTCTTAGGTCTGGGGCTAAATTAGCCTTAGAGGAAAGGCTATCTAAACCTGCTCTGAAAGGCTTAATTAAACACAAGTCTCAAAATGAAATTGAAAGAGAGAAAAAAAATGGAAAAAATTAACCTGCAGGAGAAAACTAAGAAGCCTAACATATGTGTAATTGGAGTCCCAGGAAATATTTTTTTAATTGAAAAAAGTCTGAGAAATTTCCAAATTTGATTACAACTATAAATCCATCAATTCAAGACTCCCAGTGAACCCCAAGCAGGATAATCACAAAGAAAAACCACACCAAGACGCAACATAATCCAACTGTTGAAAACCAGTGACAAAGGAAAAAATCTTAAAAGTGGCCAGAAAAACAAGATACACCATGTGGAAAGGAACAAAGATAAGAAATTATAGACTTCTTATCAGAAGCTATGCAAAGTAGAAAACATTGGGATGAAGTCTTTAAAGAGCTGAAAGAAAAAAAGAGAAACCCTGACAACCTAGAACTATAAACTCAATGAAAATATCTTTCAGAAAATGAAAGCAAAAATGAACAAGTTTTCAGACAAAGAGAAGCTGACAGAATGCATTGCCTTCAGACTTGTATTGCAAGAAATGTTGAAGATTGACATATATATGCTAATGTGTATAAAATAGATAACTAATAAGAACATGCTGTATAACACAGGCAACTCCACTTCGCTGTACAGTAGAAACTAACATAACATTGTAAAACAACTATACCCCAATAAAAAAATTAAATTAACAAAAAGAACGAAAATTCTTAAGGAGGAAGGAAGATGAACCAGATGAAAACTTGGGGTCGACATAAAGGGACGAAGAGTGCCAGAAATGGCAAATACGTGGGTAAATAAAAAGACTTTTTTTCCTTCCTTTAAAATTTCTTTGAATGATACTTGATGGTTTAAAATACTGCATTGCAGGGGTTATAACTCACATAGAAGTTAAGTATAAATGACAATAGCACAAAGTATGGGAGAGAGAAGGAAGTACACTGCTGTAAGAGTCCTACATTATATGTAAAGTAGTACAATATTATATTATAATATTTTTTGAAAGTAGACTGTGATGAGTTAAAGTTGCATATTGTAAGCCCTAGAGCAAACACTAGAGGGAGAGCTAGTAAACCAATGGATAGAATGGAATACTCAAAAACAAACCAAAATAAAAACAGAAAACTCCATCCAAAGGAAGTCGTGAAAGGGGAGAAAAGGATCAAAGAATGTATTGGACAAATGGGAAACAGCCAACTGGTAGTTTTATAGACAATTTTGTCAGACTGGATTAAAAGGCATGACCCAGCTATACGCTATCTATAAGAGTCTTGCTTTAAATATAAGGACACAGGTAGGTTAAAAGTGAAACAATGCAAACATATATACCATGCAAACATTGATCATAAGAAATCTGGAGTGGCTATATTAATTTAAGACAAAGTAACTTTGGAAGAACAGTTGCCAGAGATAAAGAGGGACATTTCTTTTTCTTTTTTTTTTTTTTTTTTGTGGTACGCGGGCCTCTCACTGTTGTGGCCTCTCCCGTTGCGGAGCACAGGCTTCAGACGCGCAGGCCCGTCGGCCATGGCTCACAGGTCCAGCCGCTCCACGGCATGTGGGATCTTCCCGGACCGGGGCACGAACCCGTGTCCCCTGCATCGGCAGGCGGACTCTCAACCACTGTGCCACCAGGGAAGCCCAAGAGGGACATTTCTTAATGATAAGGGGATTAATTCATCCAGAGGACATAACAACCTAAATATGTGTATACATAACAGAGCTTCAAAATACACGAAGCAAAAACAGAACCAAAAGGATAAATAGATAATCCACAACAATAACTGGAGATTTCAACATTCCCTTTCTCAGTATTTGTTAGAACAAGTAGACAGAAAATCAACAGGGATATAGATGACTTAAACAACATTAGAACACTATCAATCAAGTTGACATTATTAACATTTATAGAACATTCTACCCAACAACTGCAGAATGCACATTCTTTCAAATATACTTGTTGGTATTGTTGGTATTGTTGGTATTAGATGATATGAAAGAATTCTTTGACTTGTGTTAATAAAGGTGATAAAGTTACTGTGATTAAGAAAAATGTCATATATTTTAGAGGTATTGAAATATTCAGGGGGTGAAATGCTGTGATGTCAGAGATTTGCCTTCAAATACTTCAGCAAAATAGGTAAATTGATGAAATGAGTGTGACAAAAAAACAGTGATGATGATTAAATCTGAATGATCACTCTATGAGGGTCCACTACACTCTTCTCTCTATTTTTGTTTGTTTGGAAAGTTTCATAATACGAATTTTAAATAATTACCTAGGGTGGACATTTCTGATTCTGGGTAGGTCTGGGCCTCGGTTTCTTCAGTGGCAAAATGGGGCGGAGGGAGGGCATTGGGATCAGATCAACCATCTATGCCGAGGGGCTGTCTCCCTGAGGGATGGGGCAAAACTATTGGGGGGCTTTTTAAAGCTCCACTGCCCTCCCCACCCTGGGGTTCTGAGATGAGCGCCCACGCTGAGGAGTGTGTGACTCCCTCGGATAAGGCTGAGGACGAGAGCTAACACCATTGCTACTTGGTAGCTGAGGCTCTCAAGGAATCTTAAACCAGTGGGGCTTCAAGCAAAGCTGGCCTGGGGGCGCCTGGCGTCTGTGAAGCCTCCAAACCTGAGGAAATCAGGGCCCCAGTGAGTCCTAGGGGGCCTGGGACACCCCTGCTGTGCACCGTTCTCTAAATATTTGTCCCCTTTCTATGAAGTGAAGGACCCGAGTGCTTGGGGAGGGGGAAGGTGAGCAAGGGGGTGCTGAGGACAGCTCGGGTTCACCTCAGTCTCTCAGAGCCGTTCACTTTGGGCCACCTTATCTGCACCCACATCTCCTCCCCCAATCTCAAGCATTTATCCAAGTCAGACAGAATGGAGGCCCTCAGAATGAGGGAACCCTGACAACGGGGTTCAAAAGGAGTGGAGACAGAAAAGGACTTCTCCATGCAAGCTGAGAGAAGACCTGTCCTGCGATCCAGATCCCACAGTCCTAGGAGGTTGGAGACCACTTCTCCCGCCCTCAGGTACAGGTGGGGAGCTGAGGTCCAGGTGATATCTCCAGAACTAGGGCCAAGCCAACAAGTCAACCCGGAAGCCTCCTCTGAGATGCAGGGAGCCTTGGAGGATCTTGCAGGCTACTGGGTGTAGCTGGGGCACAGAGGTGCCCTCAGGCCACTGCATGCCAGCGTGGTGCCCATGGGGACAGATCCAATCAGGGAGGGACCTTAAATGAATCAGGAGGCATCAATGCTCCAGAAAAGACCCAGCTGCCCCAAGAGGCACTGTTGAGCTCCTCCGGTGCCCTGCTATCTTCAGAAGACCCTGCGGCACTTGCTGTGGCTTAGCCCAAGCCCCATCCTGTGGCACCCCACACCCCCACTCCCCACTGAGACTCAGACTTGGGTGCTCACGTGTCAGAGCCCTGAGCCACCCTCAGGGCACACAACCCTTCCCTGAAGGGAAAGCCATGGGGAACAGCAGGCTGGCTGGGGGATGTGGGGTATGTCTCTTGGACATTCTGGGCCTCAATTTTCAGACCTGGCAAATGGGTCGGCGCCCATTGCCCTGCCTTGCTCTGTGTGCGTGTGGTGGGGCGGGTTGCTGTTGAGAATGATGGAGGATTCTGGCAGGGAGGGTGGAAAAGCCCTTTGTAAGCTGGAGGTCTGTGAGGACGCCCAGCCTGACCCCCGTGGCCCTGGTCCCTTTCCCCCAAACCTTCAGGATCTTTTCCAGCTGCTTCTGCGTGTCGACCACGATGATGTTGGCACGGCAGTCATGGGCGATGTACTGGCAGGCTTCAGGGGAGCTGGTTGTGTAGATGCCAGTGACGATGCCACTGCAGGAGACCCAGGAGGATGCGTGTCTGGGCAGGTGCAGCGGGCCACCCCCTTGGCCCAGCCCCCTGCCCGACACACACACAGCCCCCAGGCCCAGAGAGCTCCCTTGGCCCAGACAGGCAGCTCAGCACAGTCACCCCAGGTAGAGCAGAGACAAAGGTGGTGCTGGAGAGGGCCCCGGGGAAGAGATGGGATGTTGGGGATGGGGTTGGGGGCCCCTAAAAAGAGATAACAACCCTCTCTCCGCTCTCTGCCCACCTTCAACCCACTGGAGACCCGGCCCCTCCCTCAGCCACTCACCCTGCGAATACTGTGCCCACTGCCGAGAAGAACCACTCCGGGGAGTTGAAGCCGAGGATGGCCACGCTGTGGGCCCGCTCCAAGCCGAGCTCCAGGCCAAAGGCAGACAGGCCGGGTCAGCCTCTCATTCTCACCAAGCCCCCCTTCCAAACTGCAGGGACCCTGCCGCCCACCTGAGGGACCACCCTCCTAGGCTCCCTCATTAGAGAGTGCCCTGGGGGACCAGTCACTCAACAGCCCTTGCTGCCCCTCCCAGGGCCTTCCTGGGGAGCCCATCCCTCAACCCAGGCTTCCCAGGCCCCTTGAATGGGACAAAAAACGAGAAGCTCGTGTCACGTCCTGGCACATGGCAAGGGCTCAGTGAACGTAAACCCTCAGCACCAGGTCAGAGCGGGCAATTAGCTCAATAAATGGGCTGGTTTTTACTGTTATCCTTTCTAAGGGCTTGCCCAGTGGGGCGTCAGAAGGAGGCCTGTGAGGGCCAGAGCTGGAAGGCAGGGCTGGGGAGGGGAGAGGCTGTGCCTTGAGGGGCTCCCTCACCTTTAGGAAGCCCTTGGCGGCTTTGCGGGCCAGCAGGTAGTATTGGTTGTAGGAGATGTGCTCCCACATGCCCTGTCGCTTGAAGGCCAGAGCGCTGAGGTCCCCGTACTTGTCCAGAGCCTCGTAGAACATCCGATGCACAGTGTAGGGAGTCTGTGGGCAGCTGGGGTCTACACGCAGGTGGACACGCCCATCGGCCCGAGTTGTCCACAGTGCCTCCTCTGCAGGGTCCGGGAGACCACAGCTTGGGTGGTGCCAGCCCAGGGTTGTCCCCAGGGGACCCTTGGTCCTACCTTAAGCAGAGCTCCCTGGCCTCTGGTCCCAACAATGCCTTTGGCACTGGGCCAAGGGGGCTGGCCGACACACCAGGAGGCTCCCTGGAGGGGGAGGTCTGACAGCCTTGAAGGATGGGCAAGCCTTTAGGGATGCAGCAAGGAGGAGGAGAGAGAATAGCTGGAGGGGAGGAGGAGGCCTTGGGGACCCTAGACATCTTCCTGCTTTCATGCCAGCTGGGATTTGCCCCCTGAGGGTGGGCAGTCCTGCCCCAGAAGAGTGGGACTGTCGGATCCTTTGGGGTGTCTACCCTTCCTCCGCCTCCTGAGAATGGGCTGGGGACAGACCAAACTGACAGAAGTTCAAAGCATCAAAAATAGCCCCTTCCGGGGCTTCCCTGGTGGCGCAGTGGTTGAGAGTCCGCCTGCCGATGCAGGGGACACGGGTTCGTGCCCCGGTCCGGGAAGATCCCACATGCCGCGGAGCGGCTGGGCCCGTGAGCCATGGCCGCTGAGCCTGCGCGTCCGGGGCCTGTGCTCCGCAACGGGAGAGGCCACAGCAGTGAGAGGCCCGCATACGGCAAAAAAAAAAAAAAAAAAATAGCCCCTTCCAAGGGGTTAGAGGAGACTGAAAACCAGCAGGCTCTGATCACTAGCCTGGAAAATTTCCCAGGCCCAGGAAATAATCTAACCATCTCTGCTCATTCTTGCCTAGTGCCAGGCCCCATGCGAATCCTTCACATGGGGATCTCATCTAGTCTGCACAACATGGGTCTGGTAGCCCCATTTTACAGATGGGACAACTGCAGCTCAGAGAGGTTCAGTCATTTCCCCAAGGTCACACAGTGGGAAAGGTATGCCTGATGCCAATGCTCACACTTGGGACAGTGTCCCGGGCACAACCTAGCCTTTTTTACTGTGTGCGGTAGGTGGGAACAGAGCTTTAACATTTACCATGTGAGATGTGAGGTGAGCTGTTGAACCTCTGAGTCTGTTTTCTCAAGGGAAAGGTGAGGGTTTAGTTCTCATGGATGATATGAGGGTCAAAAAAATGAAAAAGCCTTGGCGTACAGTTGGGGCTCAATAAATGCACACTTTTGTTCTTCCTCCTTTTTCCAAGTTCTCCAGATCATTTGCAAAGGAGGCTTGGATGGGTGGTCTAGAGCCTTTTGTCCATGAGGCCACTCTTTGGGGCCATGGCGGTCATTCTAAAAAGGTGACCCAAGGGTGGGGGAGTGAGGGCTGACTAGGACCACAGGGGCTACCCTGCCACCTGCTAGCCAGACGCATGCTGAGATGGAGAGGTCCCACCTCCTTGGATGTCCATCTCGAGGCGGGACCAACAGGGGTCCTCTGACCAGCCCTTCCCCGAGGCAGCAGATGGACTGATGACCTTGTCCCCCACTGTTCAACACTCTGAGGATTCATGTGGACCCTGAAGTTGGCAGAAAGAGGTAAAGGTCCTGGGGCTGGGACAGGAGAGCCCATCCTTCCTCCCATGGAGGCCAAGGATGGGGGACAAGGGGACATATTCTGGCCCAAGCAGAAGAAGGGAATGTCTGAGGCAGGGGAATGTCAGCCTGGGAATGTGGGCTGGGGCAGAGACAAGGTCACCCAGTGCCAGGCCTTGTGTACTGACAGAAGTCAGAACCATGCTGGCTGACGTCCACCACCTCCCCAGACTGAGACCCACATCCCCAGGTGGAGGCGTGAGCCAGGGCTGCTGAGGTCCCCTCTCCAATCACTTCTCAGACATCTCTAAGCCCCTTTCCCATATCCTGGGACCCCAGCCTGGCAGATCCCAGTGATCAACCTCTTTAGGGTCTCCAGCCCCTGCCACAAAGGTGAAGGTCCATTCACATGAGCAGATCAGGGCAAAGACACAGGCTGTGGAGTCAGGTCAACGTGGGTTCCAATTCCGTTCTGCCACTCCCTGCTGTGTGACCTTGGCAAGTCTTTCTCCTCCTAGCTCCATTTTAATCATTGTCAAGCGCAAAGGGTTGGCGAGGTTATGGAGAGACTGTAGCCCTCATACAGGTGGCGGGAATGTAAAATGGTGCAGCCGTATTGGAAGCCAGTTTGGCAGTTTCTTAAAAGATTGAACATAAATCTACTATTTAACCCAGCAATTCCACTCTTAGGTATCTACCCAAGAGAAACGAAAACACACATCCCCACAAAGACTTGTACATGAATGTTCATAGCAGCATTATTTATAGTAGTCAAAAAGCGGGAACAACCAAATGTCCATCAGCTGGTAAGTGAAAACTAAATGTGCCCTCTCCACACAACGGAATACTATTTAGCACTAAAAAGGAACAAAGTACTGATACAGGCAACAGCATGGATGAAACTCAAAAACATGTTCGGTGAAAGAAGCCAAAAGCAAAGGACAATATATTGTCTGATTCTATTTACATGGAATGTCCAGAAAAGGCAGAAATGATAGAAAGCAGATTAGTGGTTGCCTGAGGCTTGGGGTGGGAATGGGGAGTGACTACAAATGGACACCAAGGATCTTTTTGGGGTGATGGAAAAGTTCTAAAATTGGATTGCTGTGATGTTTGTACAACTGAAAATTTGCTAAAAATCATAGAAAAAGTTACTTTTTTCAATGAAAAAGTGACAAATCGTTATACTTAAAATGGGCAAATTCGATGGCATATAAAGTACACTTCAATAAAACTGCTTTTAGAAATGGGAGGAAGGGGAATTCCCTCGTGGTGCAGTGGTTAGGACTCCGCACTTTCACTGCTGAGGGCCTGGGTTCGGTCCCTGTTGGGGGTATTAAGATCCCACAAGGTGCGTGGCACAGCCAAAAAAAAAAAAAAAGGGAGGAAGAATGGAATGCTGACACACAACCTCCTCACCCAAATTGGGACAAGAATTCCACGAGGTAGCCCGGCCTGTGTGCCCAGAGCCTGGCAGAGTCACTTCCCAGTAGCTGGTAGTTCTCTTCCCTTCCCTGGTACAGATTCCTCTTCGTGCTTATGCCAGAAAAGGTAAATTTCTCCTGTGGG
Source organism: Mesoplodon bidens (assembly GCF_964165515.1). Taxonomy (NCBI): domain Eukaryota; kingdom Metazoa; phylum Chordata; class Mammalia; order Artiodactyla; family Ziphiidae; genus Mesoplodon; species Mesoplodon bidens. The sequence goes on along the minus strand of NC_138178.1, from coordinate 66,805,898 downwards.
TACTGCTAGATGCTCATGCTGCACTGCATTTACCTGTTCCCCCAGGCTTGCCAAGATCATCACAGGTAAGGCTTACGATCTGCTGTGAAAGCTTCCCTCAGCCAAAAGTTTTAACTTTATCTTATCATCTTTTAAGTTATAACCTTTTTTTAAAAAATCACAAAACAATACACAAAACAATACATATTTGTTCTAAGAAATAGAAAACAATTTAGAAGTACATGATATAAAATGGGATAGGGCTTTCTTAATGCTGCCTGTCTAGGTAACCACTGTTCACATTTGGTGTATGTCATGCTTATACAGATATACATACAAGGAATTCATTTTAATTTTGTTGCTGTTGTTTTTTTATCCAAAGGGGAAAAAAAAGAATCATGTTACTATTGTATTAATCAAGGGTAGCAAACCCAAAATGCCCATAGGGGATAGGTAGGTAATCTACCAGCATCATAATAAATAATATATGAGTAAACAATAAATGAATGCAGTGCCCCAGAATTTGCATGTGAAACACAGAGGCACAGTCTTCATTTTCACAAAGAAATAGGCTCCCTCTCATTTTCCTTGAGACACGTGGCCCTCATAGTCCACCTTTTATTTCTCTGTTTTTTGATAAAGACAGAGAACAGTGCAACATTTTACTAAGGAAAGCTGCAATACAAGGGTAGTGATCACTGCCCCGACCCCAGCCTCAGTGTCAGGGAGGCAACATGGAGTGGTGGGGACTGTGGGGTGGGGGGAGCACACACTTCATCTAAAGGGGGGGCTGCTCCTTGGCTCTAGGATTTGGTGCCCAGGAGGAAAGGAAACCGAGGGCTACCTGAAATCTGGGTGTTTATGTGTAATCATCTGACTTTTAAATGTTGGCTCCTACATTCAGACGGCCATTAGCCAAATCATCCATTTTTAACTTCTGTGACATTAATGTATCTCTCTCATTGTGTGTGTGTGTGTGTGTGTGGCTGTGTTGATACGGCTCCGTTGGCCACATCATAATTTCATATCATAATGTACATATCACAACCACTCCCCCATTAAAAAACACTCAGATGATTTCCAGCTTTTAGCCCTTAGGCTTTCCAAAGGATAGATTTCTAGAAGTGGGTTTATTGCATCTGAAGAAAAAAGCACTTACAATTTTGATGGACGTTTTGGACAGAGTTCCTTCACCTGATTTCTTCTCTCCCACTAACTACACGGTTCTGCCTTTCCCCTGTGTTAGTTTTTTATCTCATGGTGCCTTTGCTTTGGGGTTAAGTCATCTCACATCCTTCTCAGAAGGAGGAAAGAAGGAATGGACAAGGGAAGGAAAGGCAGTTGGTCTGCGAGATCAGTCTCCTCTTAGCCCAGCTGCTTTGTGACGGGGATGAGAGGCCCGGCCCCTGGTGGACCCATGCCCTTCGGGAAGGCTGACCAGGCAGTGCAGCTCCGGCCCAGCCCTTTCTCCCTACAGTTACTGCACAGGCTCAGCTGTCTGAACCCCAGACTAGCCAGAAGGGAAGACTTTGGTGGGAAGGGGCCTGCCCCTGCCCTTGGCCTCCCAGAGGCCCAATCATTCTCCTTCCCTTGAAGGAATTAGAATGGGCACAGCTCCCATTTACTGAGCACCCTACTTGTGCCAGGAGGGCTGCATGCCATCTTGTTCTATGACCTCGTGTTTAACAACCTTCCATCCTGTGAGACTCACAGAGGCTAAGTCACCGCTGGCAGAGCTGGGATCCCAACCCACAGTCTGACTCCCAAATCCACACAGTTCCAGTTGGCCATGCTGGGGTCACGGTGGGGTTCTAGGCCGACCCCAGAACCCACATCTCCCCTGGGAAAGGACCGTCATGCCTCCTGCCCAAGTCCTGCACTGGGACTCTGGCTCAGTGACCTTGGGCAGCCAGGACCCCCGGCCACTGCCTCCTCCTACATTCCAGAGGCTCCGAGAGCGACCTTTCTGAACCCAAATCTGACCTGCTTGAAAGCCTCCCACATCTCCCCTTGACCACAGGGTGATGTCCTCACTGTGGCCTCTCAGGAAGGCCCTCCCCAAAGGGGCTCGCCAGTCTCTGCCCACCTCAGCACAGCCAACCTGAGCTGCTCCCGGTTCCCTTCATTCCCACCCACCCCCAGGCCTTTGCCCATGCTGTGACTCTGCCTAAAACACCCTTCCCCCATCACATCCACCTCCCCCACCTTTCACGCCCCAAGTGCCACCCTCTCACTGGGGACTTTAGTGCCTGAGCCTCACTGTGGGCCAAGTCCTGGTTGGGTCTGCCTCTCCCACCAGGCTGGAGGCTCTCAAAGGCAGGTCTGATTCCTCCCTGGGTCCTGAGCACAGAAGCCTGGACCCGAGAAGAGGTCAGGGGGCCTTAGCGGAAGCACAAGTCAGTCTCTGTCCCATCCCAGTCCCAGAGGCTGGACTGAATGACTGTGCGTCCAGGGGACCTGGGCCTTTCCCTCTCTCCCTTCCTCCCTTCCCCCCAGGATGGCATGAGGGTGGTGCAGGACACATTGCTGCCCAAGTACAGAGAGAGGTGGGCCCCCAGAGCAGATGCCTGCCCAAGTGGGCCATGGCGGGCTGAACCTCCGTCCTGCATGCTTGAGAGCCCCCAGGTAGGGCCTGGCAAGACCCAGCCCCGCTCAGTGTCCTCCTGACCTGAGTCCACCACAGCTCAGTGGCCTCAGGCTTAGGAACTGATGGAAGCGAAGACAGATGAGCCTCCTTGCCTGCAGTGCCTCGTCCTCTCCCGCTTCCCGTCCATGTATCCCCACCTCTGGGCCTTTGCTCACACCATTCTCTCTCCCAATCTCATCTCTGTCGGAAGAGAAATCTCTGGACAGCGAGGTAGAAGACCAGGTTTTAGCTATCAGCAAGGTGGGCAGAGCAGTCAGAAGGGGTCCTTTGCCCACAAAGCACTGGATATTGGCCCTGCTCCCCTGGCCACAGCAATGAGACCAGAACCCCATGCCCTGCACAGGGGCCATGAGATCACCGTGCTGGGCCTTGCCCCGAAGGAGCGCTCCTTGTGGGCGGTGACTGATCCACTCAGAGCCTCTCTCTTGCAGAGTTGGACGGTGACTTGCAGAGATCATGACAGATCCACCGAGATCAGGGGGTGGTAGGAGTCCTAGCACAGTGTGGGGAGCAGAGAGAAGCAGGCAGTGGCAGTGCAGCAGAGAGGGGCTGGGTTTGAGCAACAGTGGTTGTCACCAGAGTGGGGAACCATGGAGGTCTATTTCTTCCCATCCCCACTGGACACTTTCTAAGCGTCCTTTCTTCCCTGCCTGTCCTCATGATAACCTCCATCAACTAAAGCCATCTGAACTCATCTAACTACCTACCTACTTATCTATCTTCCTACCTACCTACCTACCTGGGTTTCTCTTAAAATCAAAGAACATGAAGTAGCAAAGAGCATGTAAAGTAGCATGTAATTAGACAAACAGACAACACCCACTGTTGGCAAGGGTGCTGTGCCATTTGGAAGTGTGAATTGGTATGACTTTCCTGGGAGCAATTTAGCAATAAATATCAAAGGGCTTAAAAAAGTAGTAACTTCTGACGTAGCAATCACACTTCTAGAAAGTACCCATGGGAAACAATCAGAGACACACAGAGCGAGAACAGGAAGATGGATATCTTAGCAGCTCTGTTTCTATTAACAAAATCATTGGAAAAAACCCAGTGTCCAATAGGGGGACATGATAAATTCATTAGGGTACAGCCATACCATGGATTTATATTATAGGCAGTCATCAAAATAGTATTTAAGAAATATTTAATGACACAAGAAGATGTCCAGAGTATACCCTCAATAGAAGAAAAAGGGAACAAACAAAAGTGCATATAAAAATGCAGAGAGAAAACTAAAAAGATCTGCATCAAAGTAATATTGTTCAAAAGCTTAGCACATGGTGGGTGCTCAAGAAATCTCTCTCCGTCCTTTCTGACTAGACTCTGAACTTCTGATGCAAGCACTGGACTTGCAATACATGTTTGCCAAAAGAATAAATAAAACTAAACATGTGATGCCCATCAGGGCTATAGACTGAGACCTCAGTGGTGGGGGAGTGGTGGGGGGTGGGGCATCCTAGAGCAGTGGAGGCAGGGCATTCCTACACATAGTACCATCAGAGGGAGAAGAAACTGAGTCTCAGAGCGGGAAGGAATGGCCAAGGTCACAGCAAGTTAGGGGCAGAGCTGGGACTGACTAGGACAAGACCTCTGACTGGCAGCTGTCTTGCATCCAGTGGCTAGGGGGCTGGTCAGTGAATGAGGTTTAGGCTCGGGGGTCCATGGTCTGTTCCTTTGGGGATGGTGTTGGCGGAAGAGGAGAGTGGTACCTGAGTCCCCTGACCCTCTGCCACAAAGTAGGCTGCTCAGAACTGAGCAGGAGGGAGGCATCATGAGTGGGTCCAGGGCTGCTGTGGTACGTCTCAGCCTGCCTACCTGCAGGTGATTCCTTGGAGGATAGCAGAAATGTAAGAAATCAGGATGGGTTGCCAGACCCTTAAATTTGTCCCCATCCTCTCACCTCGAAACTCAACAGGGGCATAGGTCTATCCCATGCCCAGCCATCTCACTGCTGCAATAACAGCCAAAACATGCCCAGGACCCAATCAAGGTCCCTATCACCCAGCAAGACACCCAAGATCCAAACCAGACCTGATTCCGAAAGGCATCTGATGGTTAGATCTATGGGCAGATCTACAGAGAACCCAGCTAGCAGGCAGCCTGCAGCCAACAGCCCCAAGCACAAACCCAGAGAACGTCCTCTGAGTGCTGGGGGTGGGCTTTCCCAAGGCCCCGCTGGCACTTTGTCCTGCCTGTCTCCTCTCGCGCTCTCTCTCATGTTGCCCCACCTCGTCTTGGCCTGACCCCGGCCTGTGTCTTACAATCACCCATTATGCTGGGAGTGGTGAGGCAGGCAGGGAGCTGTGTTCTCTGGGGCTCCGGAATAAAGGCTCCTGAACAGCAGAGGAAGTCACTCTCAATTAGCTGGAAAAGGGAGAAACACGAGAGCAGAGAGGAGAAGCCCAGGGTGTTTTCTGCAGCCTGTGGGAACAGCCTCGGAATGAAGCAGATTAAGCAGGAGGGAGACACTGATCCTGGGTAAATGTGGTTCTAGGGCCGGGACAGATGTCTCTCTTCAGGGCACGGCATCCTGTAGCCCCTGCTGCAAAGGCCTGTCTGGGACGAGCACCAGGAGGGTCCCTCTTCATAAAGGGACCCTTTGCTAAGGGTCTTTGGAACCTGCTTAGCCCCATGCCAGGCACTCTGGGGATATATGAGGGGAAGAGGCCACGGTGGCTTCAGGACATGATGAGAGATTAGGGTCAAGGCCTGCCCGGGCCAGAACAGTTTGTCCAGCCCTTGGCACACCTGTGGCTTGACAGAACTGGACATTTTGATTAGGGAAGAGTTTTTACAAGGATCCCCAGAGGCTCTGCTTTTTTCAGCTGGTGGGGCTGAGATTACCACCTGTTCCCATTTCCTCTGACCTCTGGGAAGTCCTTCCTACCTTCCCCTATCCCCCACTCCCACCAGAAGCTGAAATGACAGCGATCCCCTGCCTCACACTGTCCCCAGGGCCCCTCCCTGCCCCCCCAGCTGCAGGCTCTGAGCTCCCTGAGGACAAGGGTAGTACCTGTCTCCTTCCAGCTGAAACACCACGCATGCCCTTGAAACATTTGGGAAAGGGTAGGAGCGTGGGACAGAGGGAGGCCTGGTGAACACGCTGGGCTGAGCTCCCAGCCTCCTGACCTCCAGCTCAAAACTCCCCAGTCGGTGTGAGAGTTTCCTAGGGAGAGTGAGTGCAGGGAATAGGCCTGGCCAGCACCTCCACCAGCCCCATCCCCGGCAGCTGCTTCCCTTGGATCCCCTCCTCTTCCCTGTGGTCTTGATGTTGCCTTGATCCAGCTGGGGTTCATGCTTAACCCAGAAAGGGCTAGAAAAAAATGTATGTCTAGGCCCAGCACAAGGCTGCCTTTGTGTGGAGGTCAGATCCCAGCTGCTCTGTGGCCCAACTCAGTGGAGCTGTCCCCTGGAGAACAGCCATCTGGGCAGCTCAGAGCCCAGCCTGGGGACCAGAGCTTGAGGACCCTCCAGCTTCTTGGGAACTCAAGGAGACCCAGGTGAACTCTGATTCCTGCAGGCAAGCCTCTAAGAGCTCTCCAGAGGGACTGCAGCTTGGCAGTTAGGAGGCAGGGGCTGGCCAGGGCATGCAGGAGGGGAGGGGACCACACCTAAATGGTCCCAAAGAGGCAGTATGCCAGTTAAGACTTCCACATCTTACTAGCTGTGTCATTCTGAGGAGTTCACTGAACTTCTCTGAGCTCGGTGTGCCCTACCACATGAGAATGATAAAAGTGCCCACCCCACTGCTGCCATGAAGAGAAGATGAAAGATGAAAGTTTATCCCTGAGCACAGAGCCTAGCATACGGTAAATGTTCAGTAAAAGTTGCTCTTATTAAGGGGGCAGATGTGTGGGGAAGAACGATTTAACCCCTCTTGTAATCCGCTGAAGTCCCCTCCCACAACAGTCTTTGGTACAGATAGCTGCCTTTCCTCAATTTTATGGAAATGGCAGCTTCGAGGCCCCTCCCCACATGTGGCTGCTCCAATATCCTCTCCCATACAGAGTCTGGAGCCCGGACTCTTGGAGCTGCTGGGGAATCGTGGAAATAAGCCCCAGGGCCAGGCCAGCACACAGTGGGCACTCAAGCCATGGTGAATCTGGATCTTACTGCAGCTGCATTCCAGAGCTTCCCCCTCCACCCTTCAAAACCCTGGAGGCTACACGAGTTGGGGTGGGGAGGAGTGTGACCCACAGGGCAGGCTTGTGGGAGCCAATGAGGTCTGCTTAGCACTGCCCTGGGCAGTGCCTGGGGTCCCTTGGGCAGTGGTGCTGAGAAGCCTCCTCAGCCCCTGGCAGATTGTCCCCTTCTTCTTATCACCAGCCCTAGATGCTAAACTCCCAAGGGCAGACCACTCAGCTCAGGCCTAGGCCCAGAGGGAGCTTAAACGTCTGAGGCCAGCTAGAGGTCCTCCCCATCCAGGAAGCACCCTGATCACCCAGTTCCCAGGTAGCAAGCCTTCCTTCCTCAGCCTCTGTGTGCCCCTCACCCAGAGGCTGTCGTCTGCCCTCAGACTAGGAGTTCTCTGAGGGCAGGATACTGTCCATCTCAGTATCCCCAGCAGCCTAGCCCTGCGCAGAGGATGGAGAGTCCAGGTTCGCCCCCAGCCTGGCTGTCCCTACCAGGTTCCCGAAGTCCTGATAAACCAGAATGGCTGTGCTGCCTCCCCTACAGTTGCCTACTCCTTCCCCACCCCTCCTTTAAAGTTGGTGCCCCCCTTCTCACCCTCGGCCCTCGCCTGGCCCCTGGCTGCCAGTCCTCTCTGATGGGTCCCTCTCTGGGATTCCCTACCCGCTTGTTTGAAACCTGTCTATTCTCTGTGCCCCACTGCTGCAGGGCTGCCAGATGCTAACTAAGATTAAGCAACTGAGGCCCAAGGGGCTCGGATTACTCGTTCCTCCTTGGAAACACTCCCGACACGGACTGCTCCACGGGACACTGAACTTGCGCCACGTTGGCTCCCTTCCTGCCCCTTGAGTTGCAAAACACCAGTGCCATCACTCACAGTCAGGACTTCTGAGCTCCAGGGCTTTGCTGTGCACAGTCCCCGGGTGCTGACAGCTGCTCTTTGAGCGCTGCAGAGAAGGAATGATCCAGTCCAAGGAAAGAAAGCCTGAGCAAGCTGATGGGACCTGCCAGAGGTGACGCAGCAGCACAGCAAGTCAGTGAGCTGCCCTGGCTCTCGGGAAGAGAGTGTGGCCGTTGCCTGGGCCCAGCTGGCCCCTCTCCTGGGCTCTCTTGGTGCCTTTCAAACCCTTCCCCTCAGAAATCGGTCAATCCTTTTCTTGGTCCAGGTCGCTCTTCATCTCTAAGGAAGAGCAGAGAGGCAGAGACCACTCCAGGAAAGTGCACACCTCAGGCCAGATCCCTGCCGAGGCCACCCCAAGACACCCAGCCTGGGAGAGGGGCAGCTTGTCTGATGGCAGCAGCGAGCCCCGCCGTGGTGAGGGGACTGGCGTTTGGCCTCCAAGGGACCAGGCAGCCTGGGGAGCAGGGTATCTGAAGCCCTGGTCTGGTGTCTCCCCTTGTTATACCTTTTATGTCTCAGCTTCCTCACAGACTATGGGCATGGTGACCTTGGCCCAGCTTTCTGCCCTCCAGCCCACAACAGTGCTTGTGACAGAGGAGAGAGGTCCCGACTCTGTTTCTGCCCTCACGTCAGGCCTGTCCTCTGACAGGGAAAGCCAAGTCAGAAGAAACTCTGAGGGAAGAGTCTTCAGAACAAAGGCCCCAGTCCTCTCCCCGATTACTGGCCTCTTTATTGCCCCATTTGGGGACCCTTGGAACTGGCCTCCTCAGCTAGTCCCACGTCGAATGCTACCACTCACTCCCCTAAATCCACAATCCCTGTCTAGCCACGAGGAAGACTCCGGATGTACCCACATCAAAGAACATTCTACAAAATACACAAGCAGTTCAACAGTCAGCTTGTCATCTCCCCCGACCAGCTCCCACCCAAACGCCCAAGGGAGCGGGAGTGGCCTCAGGGTCACCACCTGGCTTCTCTGAGGAGCCTGAAGCTGGGCAAATCACAACTGAGAAAACCAGCACCTCAGAGGACGCTCTTCACCCCTGAGAGGTGACACGGACCAGCGATAAAACGGCAACAATGTACCATCCCAAGGACAGCACTGAACCTGGGAGGCAGTGACCCTCTGTGCCAGGCACCGATTCCTTGCATTTTTTTTTTAAACGTCTGTTGTTGCTACAATGTTGTTGTACAGCCAATAAAAATGAACAAAAGCTGCGTTATTTTCATTTTGATGACGCGTCAGGGTAAATGATAACTCTGCCTCTCACAAGGTGCAATTATCTGGAAGTGAACGTCCTTAAAAGAGCATGTGGCCTCCCAAGCTTCCAGAAACAACTCTGCCAGCTCGGGCCGGCCAGCCTGCCCCTGGGTCCAGTCAACCCTCTTGGACTCTCCGAGGCCTTGCTTATCTGGGCTTCCTCCCATCCTTCAGCAACCCTGAGTCGAGATCCCAGGTATCGACAGCTTGCCCTGGATGAGGCCCCAGCTGTCTTTCTACCTCTGACCTCTCTCCTTCCCAAACTTCTTGAAGAAAATAACTTCCTCTTGCTTCCTTCCGTCAAGCTTGGCCCTGATGGCAGCAAAGAGGGTAGGGGCGTGGTGGGGTCCCTGTGGGCATGGAGATCAGGATTTCCACCTGCCCCGTCCCCCAAAGTTCTGTCCTGTGTGGGTCCCCTGGCTTGCTTCGTTAGTGTCCCATCAACCCCCTCCAGCACACCCAGCACAGCTCCATCCCTGCCCTGGACCACCCTGCTCTGCCCAGCAGCCTCCCACCTGGCTCACCTGGAGAATTCAACTGGGCATCTTTCACCTTCGCTGGGGATGAGAGCTTGAGAGCATGGCTTAGGGGCTCTTTGGAGAGTGTGTGCCCGTCAGTCAGGGAGCTGGCAGGGGAGGGGGAAAACAATTGTTAGAAGATGGCAGACTAGCCTGGGCTCCCGATGCTGGCCCAGAACACGTCTCAGCAGCCCCGGGGGTGACGCTGGCATCTCTGCCTCCCGGGTGAGTCAGGGGACGAGACCTTAGTAGTTGCAGGAGCTAACCTCACCCCCATGCCACTCTCCCCCTTCAGGTTCTAAGGACTCAGTAGAAAGAAAAATCAAGTCCTGCTCTGCTTTAATTTGCTGTGAGACTCTGGGCAAATGCATGCCTCTCTCTGGGCTCAAGTGTCCCCATCTGGACAAAGAAAGGCTTGGGGTCTGGCACTGGAGGATTCTGAGCACCACTCCAGTGGCATGAAAACTTCGAGGGTTGGGAAGTGCCCCCACCCCCTTTCTCTCCACACCCACCAGCCCTCAGGCTTTGGGAATAGCCATGCTCAGAAACTCAGAATGGAGCTGAGGACACTCCTACAGCTCTCACGAGTCCTAAGCAGGCCCCCAAGTGAGGCCCTCCCCCCTGCAATGGTGTCTGTGAGTGTGCCCTATGTCCATGCCCTGATGGACAGAACAGGCATGGGACCAGGGAAATCTGGGGCTCTTGCCATCTGTCTTCACTCCTGGCCCAGATCCTCCCAGGCTTGGCGGCTCTGGACAATGAATCTCCTCTTCTGGTCAACACAGCCCACGGGGTTACTGGGCCTCCATTATCAACTCAGCCTCACTGTTCCTTGACATGATTCCTCCTCAGGGTTCAACTGGCCAGACCTCAATCTCCTGGGTGGATGAGCAGATGGGGTTCAGTATATACCTCAGGGTCAAGCAGGATTACTCAACTCCGGGGACACCTTTCACAGTCATCGGGTATGTAAACAGAGCCTACTGGAGTTGTGCAGTGTGCAACCTGTGCAGCTGGTCTTGGCAGCCCTGAGGGCAGGACCCTGGCTCCAGGGAATCCCACCTGTCTGTCAGGGTGGGGTTGGTCCCATCCCTACCTAGTCCCCAGGCAGCTTGCTCAGTTACCTGCTTCTCACATTCGTCCTTACTCCTTGCTGGTACAGCAGGTTCAAATTATGTTTGCAAACACATTCAGGCCCACCTGGTGGCAGTCTGTTTAAGAACCTGAGATAGGTTTTAAAGCAAAAGACATCATGAGGTTATGGAGGGAGGGCAGTGAGGAGGAAGGGGATGAGTGGGGTGCCAAGCTGGTCCCCTTCTTGGGAACTTTGTGAACAAGGCTGGGCCACGGGGCTGAAGCAGCCCTTCTGTTGCTATGGTGACCTGCTCCAGGGAGGCTGCCGGAAGGACTGAAAAGATGACAAAGCATGCTTCTGGGGTGAGGCCTGCTGTGCCAGGCAGAGGGAAACAGAGGGTTCTGAACACCGTGGGACTTGTCCTGCTGACTTTGGATCATCGGTTACTGCCATTACTCTCTTGGGTTGTTGAGGAAAAGCTGCCTCCACCTTGGGACAAAGAAGATTATAATGTTATCAAGTGGCTCCTGCACTCTGAGCTCGGACAATTACAGGGCAAATGGGGGGACACGCACATAACTAGGGTGAGGGTCCCACACTGAGAGTCCGGGGGAGGACTGTGAACTTGGTGTAACATCCATGCTCTATCTCGGCCCCTGTCCTCAAAAGATAGGGCTGCCCACAGGGTAAACCCGGTGCTTAAAGCCAATCAGCTTTTGAAATCACCAGCTGTGGGCAGCCACCCCCAAATTAGCCGAGTCGATCACTGGCTGTAATCTCTCACCATCTTAACTGCTTCCTCACAAACAAGCCTGCTTTTAAATCCTCACCATCAAAAGGTACAGGCAGCTTTTCTGCCACCTAATAAAATTTGCGTAAACTGGTTCTGGTTTCAAAATAGCTAAATGGGCTTCCCTGGTGGCGCAGTGGTTAAGAATCCGCCTGCCAATGCAGGAGACACGGGTTCGATCCCTGATCCGGGAAGATCCCACATGCTGCGGAGCAACTAAGCCCGTGCGCCACAACTACTGAGCCTGCGCTCTAGAGCCGCGAGCCACAACTACTGTGCCCACGTGCCACAACTACTGAAGCCTGCATGCCTAGAGCCCGTGCTCCACAGCAAGAGAAGCCACTGCAATGGGAAGCCCGCGCACCGCAAGAAAGAGTAGCCCCCGCTCGCCACAACTAGAGAAAGCCCGTGCAGCAACGAAGACCCAATGCAGCCAAAAATAAAATTAATTAATTAAAAAAAAAACCACCTAATTATCCAAATGAGTAAAGTATGCTCTTCCTCTTGGTTTGAACCTTCAAGATTTAGTCCCCTTAGAGGGAGGGTATCCTTGTCCATCATCTGAAACAGAATTTGCTGGACCTCCCGATAACTTTTTCCTGCTCACTTCACTCAAGGTCATACTAGCAACAAACTCTACAGGTCTGGCTTGTAAGACAAAAACGAAGGAAACTGCATCGCCTTGAGGGCCATCTGCCCCTCCCCAAGGTGGCTGCTACCTCACACGTCTTTGCTGGCCGTGGTCGTCTTTAGTTTTTAATCCTCACCTGCCTTACTAGTGGTCACTTCTTGCCGCTGTCACTGTGCTGGCCTCTAGCAGCTCACCTCCCTCCTACTTTACAGGGTTTTTTGGTAGCAGACTAGGAAATAAAATCTCCCAGCTTGTTAGAATTGTCAGTTAACTCAGAGGAGATGGCTTCCAAAGTGGAATTTATAACGTTTTCCTCAAAGAAAAGAGATTTGGGGAGCAATCCTTTCAGTTTTGACTCCTCAAAAGCATTTTGGGCCCCTTCTAACTCTTGCTGCTGTTCCAGAAGGTACAAGTGGCTGGTAAATGACCCCAGCAAGTGAGGTACGACTATTATAGTCAACACGATGAGCCTGTCAAAGGTGATTAACACAGTATCCCTGTCATTCTGGAATCTTAGACTCCTCCTGGAATACAGCGCTCCAGACCTTGGCTCAGTCCCAGAGGTGGAAGTTCCTAAGCAGCAGAATGACTTGCCTCTGCTTTACTCATTCCTAGGAGGAAGAAGAAGATCCAGAAAGTATCCCTGGTGAGGACAGGAATTGCTCTCAACCCCAGCTCACACTCCACACACACACACACACACAAACACACTATGAGCATCTTGCCTTACTCACTTTCACAGAAGCAAAAACTTCTTCAGCACCTGCCCAGTAGCACAGGGAGCAAGAAAACACTTGAAGGGCATGTATGAGCAGACATATTGTGAGGTGTGGAGGGCAGGCAGAGGAGTCTGGGAGAGGCCACACTCTCCTTTCTCTGAACTGGCTCTCCTTTCTCCTCCAATCTTGGCAGAAGAGCTGATGGGAACCATTTAAAGACACAGCCTTGGGCTTCCCTGGTGGCGCAGTGGTTGAGAGTCCGCCTGCTGATGCAGGGGACACGGGTTCATGCCCCTGTCCGGGAAGATCCCACATGCCGCGGAGTGGCTGGGCCCGTGAGCCATGGCCGCTGAGCCTGCAGTCCAGAGCTTGTGCTCCGCAACGGGAGAGGCCACAACAGTGAGAGGCCCGCGTACCGAAAAAAAAAAAAAAAAAGACACAGCCTGCCAAAAGCTTCCTTCAGCTCCTCCAGGAAGTCCTCTCGGATTATCCCCCACACCTCTCACCCTTGTAGCCCTCAAACACTCAGGTTTGGGCTTTGAAGGCCACACGTGGCTTGGGAAGCTCCTTGATAGTACGGGTCATGTCTGATTCAACCCTGACCTCTGTCCCTAAGTACTCTCTGGCATGCAGTTGGAGCTCAGTAAATGTTGGTTGGATCTAATTGTTTCCAAGTTGTCACTATGTGTGTGACACGTAAGTCGAGGGGAGCCTTCGTTTTCCATGTGAACCCCTCATGGATGGGGATCCATCTCCTCTTTATTTCTGTGGCTCTTTCTTCCCAATCAACCCTCTGCTCTGTGTGCAGTAGGTGTTCAATAAATGCTTTGTTGAAACAATAGAGCATGGAGATTTACCAGAGTCGGCCTGTTCAAGTCACTTTACTTGACGTACGACCTTGGGCAAGTCACTGTACCTCTCTGAGCCTAGGTTTTCTGCCTAAATCCTATGGCTGCTGTGAGGATAAGAGGATACATGTAAAGTGCCTAGTAAATCAACAGCTCTCATCCTTACTGGTGAACTCTCATGGATCTTTTGGGGAATAAGTAGGAGGAAATTCTTTGGTGAGATTAGGATGGTGCTAAGTAGGGTGAAAAGTCCCAATCCAAGTCTGGGGGTCCAGGCAGCCTGCCAAGCCTGGGTACTCTCCCTGGGAGGCAGCGTGGGGGCCGGGAGGTGGGAAGAGGGTGGGATCCTTGTTCCTTACATGGTCCTCAGGGTGGAGCTGGCAGACCTGAGCAGGAGTGCCTCTGGCATGGTCCCCGAGGGGTGGCCACACCCTGCGAGCTCACCGGGGAGAGAGCGAGAACCTCAGAGAGCTTGTCCCCTGAGAGGTCCAGCACCACAAAACCATCCTGCAATAGACACACAACGTGAGTCACCTCGCGGCCTGGCTGGGCTAGGGGGCACCTGCCCTCCTTCCTGGACGTGACTCACTGGCTCCCGGCCTCGGTACCTGACTGCAGTTTACCGCCTCCTAAGCCCACATGCTCTGATCGCATCAGGAACAACGCAGCATTGAAGGAGGTGGCTGCCTTCGGGCTCCGGGCTCTCTAGTCCCCAGGGTCAATCGGTCACCAGGATGAACAAATACATCAAATTCTTGGGCCTCCTGCTTTGCAAAGACTCCTGCCCACTATTGGCAACCGCCCTGCCCCACACCACCGTTTCTTGTTCTGGTTCTCACCTCTCTCTGCTCTGGGGGCAAAGGGAGAACCCTACTCCTATACGCCACAGGATGTTTTCAATGGAGGGCGTTGCCCAAATACTTTCCCAAATCCTAAAAACCCCAAGTAGGGAGAGGAGCAGTGCCTCCTCCAAATCCCACGGTCCTGGCCACAGAGGCTGGTCCCTCTGCACAGGCTGGAGCTCTCAACAGTGACCTAGTCTGCAGCGCTGCTTCCCACTGGCTTCCCCATTCCCCTGCACGGTGGACCCCACGCCCCCACCCCCTGCTCTTTAGTCTGCATGACCTGCCTGTCTCACCACAAAGATCAGTGCCCCTGAAATCTCTCTTGTGATTCCTGACTCCCAGCCGGAAGACCCCCACCGAGGACTTAGAGAGGACTGCATGCCGAGAAGGTCTGGCTGCTGCAGGCCACTCACCTTCCTCCTTGGGGCTGGCAGGCACAGAGCTCAACATCCCCTGTGCTCCTTCAGCTAAAGCATCATGGGTGTGGGAGCCAGCGCTGCCGGGTCCCCTGGTTCCAGGTGATGATGCAGTGGGGCTGGGCATCAGTGGGGACCCGCCCCATCCTGCCTTGGGCCTGCAGGTGAGGTGTGGCCCCAGATACCTCTGACCCATCTGGTGCAGGTCCTAGCTGCTCACCTGTGAGGCTTACATAAAGAGGGTGGGAGGCAGGGGAGGGGTCTAGACACCAGTGCAGGTGGGTGTGTTGGCTGTCATCCTTGGTAGAGCCACACGAGGACACTGTTCCTGCCACTGCGCCCTCCACCTGGAGCCAGCCCTGGGCCCCAGGGGCTGGGCAGGAGGTTTGACCTTTTTTTTTTTTTTTTAACTTTTCTTTACTAAATGCACGTATTGTGCCAAGTGCTTTATGTGCGTTAGCTCTTTGCATTCTCCCAACAACCTAATGTGGAATGTAGTAATAGTCTCATTTTGCAGGTGTGGTGACAGAGGCCCAGAGAGTTTTAGACTTGTTCAGTGTCACACACCCAGCAAGAGGCAGAGATGGCATTTGAAATCCAGGTCTCCATAACTGGCCCTGAAACCAGGACACCACATAAGCTAGATCTAACCATTATTTGCATCATAAAATTTAGCCAGGGCTTCCCTGGTGGCGCAGTGGTTGAGAGTCCCCCTGCCGATGCAGGGGACACGGGTTCATGCCCCGGTCCGGGAAGATCCCACATGCCGCGGAGCGGCTGGGCCCGTGAGCCATGGCCGCTGAGCCTGTGCGTCCGTAGCCTGTGCTCCGCAATGGGAGAGGCCACAGCAGTGAGAGGCCCACGTACCACAAAAAAAAAAAAAAAAAAAAAAGTTCAGCCAACAGCTCCATCTCACATTGCCTCTGGCAAGCCCCTCTTCCATGGTAACAATATCTCTGCACGTTGCCCTCTGTCCTCAAACGCCCCCTCCCCTTGCACCTCATTCCAGAGACTCTCAGGTTTGTGGCAGTAAACCTGCATCTTCTAAAACCTGGGCCATGCTCTCTAGAAACCCCCCTCCCAACAACTGTTCCGTTTCACCTCCCACTCCCAACACCCCAGAGTTACCTCCCCACCTTAGTTTTCACCTGCCAACTGCCTTGGGGTGAGTGGGGATTGGTTGAAGTAAAAAAATGGAGGCAGTCCCACTGGGTGTTAGGGGGAACCTAAGTCCTAATTTGAAGGCTAAGGGTCAGGGCATAGTGGCAGGATGGGGCAGGAGTTATTCCAAGGTCCTCCACCCAGTCAGATGGCAGATGACTTCCAGATTGCTACACTAAGCTGGCATGTCACTACCAGCACACCAACTTCAAGAGAATTCTGCCCTTTCAAATTCCAGTTTCTTTGTTTGTTTTTTGGCTGCACTGCGTGGCACATGAGGTCTTAGTTCCTCAACCAGAGATCGAACTTGTGCCCCTTGCATTGGAAATGCGGAGTCTTAACCACTGGACCACCAGGGAAGTCCCAAATTCCAGTTTCTTAATGGCCCTTTCCCCCAGTGATCCTTGCCCACTGCCACCTCAGGGCACCCTGACAATTTGGGTTTGGGGTGTTGGTCCTGAGCCTCCCATGAGTTATGAGCCCTTTGAGAAACTGCTAGAAGCCCTCCCCTTGCCCCGCCACCAATGTTTCCAGATGCTCTCTTGCAGTTTCAGGGCACCCAGGGGGCTTGGGAAGCCCATGCTATATTAACAACCAACCCAGTGAATCCCAGAAGGGAATGCGGACTCTTCCTCTGTCCTGAAGAGAATACGGGCTGCCCCTCTCCTCCTCCTCCCACTTTCCTAGTGAGGACAGAGCATTGTTGTTGATGATTGGAGTTGGCACTGGGGGTTGATGTGGGTGGGCATGGCGGGAAAAGTGTCTTCACTTCGGGGGCTAGCAGGAACACGTGCCCAGATCCCTCAACCCCTCCCGGGCAGCTAGACAGCCACTCTGGATGTAGAGTTCCCAAACTGATGAGGAGGCTGGGCAAATGGGCTTATTCTAGGCAGGAGGGCTTGGGAAATGTGTCATCTTCCCTTTCTATCCCCTAGCACAGGGAGATCAACTCGGTGCTTTGTGACCACCTAGAGGAGTGGGATAGGGAGGGTGGGAGGGAGGGAGACGCAAGAGGGAAGAGATATGGGAACATATGTATATGTATAACTGATTCACTTTGTTACAAAGCAGAAACTAACACACCATTGTAAAGCAATTATACTCCAATAAAGATGTTAAAAAAGAAGCAAACAAACAGAAAAGCCACAAGGTTGCCTTCCCCTGGCAGAAGCTTCCAACTGTTCTTCAGACCCTTCCTCCTCCCGGAAGCCCTCTGGGAGGGACCCCCAGCTCTCATGTTTCTTCCTGGAGCTGCCCTGGCTGAGCCCATCCCAGAGCACTTAACATTGAGAGTATGGGTGTTACTTTTTAAAACATAATTGTCTACCATGAGATAAAAACCTTAAGCCCATATTCTCAGAGCTGGAAATGATCTCTCCCTGCCCCATGACGGACGGCTCCACGACTCTCCTCCTTCCTACTATGATTATTGACTGAGTGCCTCCTCTGCAGACATTGCAGGGGGCCTGGGGGCAGAGGTGAGCCCAGTGAGCCTGGTCCCTGCCTCGAAGGCTTGGAGATGATGGGACTGACAGTCAATAAACAAAGATTTATTCAAGGTCACTGTGGGGTCACCAGACCCAGGCTGGGGTAGGGGGTACAGCGAAATTAAAGGGAGAAAGTTGGATAGGGGTGACAGTTTATTTTATGAGAGGCAGAGGGTAAGCGTCCCAGGCAATGGTGCAGCAGGGGACGCTGGTGCAGACAGAAAAGGATACAGGGACCTGGTCATAGACTCAGGCTGTGGACCGTCCCTGGCCTTGGTCCCCCAGCTCACAGGGGGACTTTGGCCAATGCAGAGATCTTTTGGGGATCCATGGTCTCTTGGAAAGGGTGAGAACAGGGCAAGGGTGGTCTAAGACATATCCCCCCAGATCCACCAGAAGGAATATATTTGGGGCAGGCACTCAGAGGCCCTTGACTGTGACTGAGCCCCCAGTCTAAGGGCCCAACAGTAGAGTGTTTGCTGAGAGGCCAAAGGCTAGTCCCAGCTTCACCTTGGCTCCCACCATCCATGGTGGTGGGGCTGTCCCGCCAGCCAGCTGACTTCTAACCCAGTTGGCAGTGGCTCAGTGTTTAACCCTGTCTAGCTAATCACACAGTCTGCATGGTCACACTGAGCTCCCCTGCAAAGCCTGGAAGGAGTCTGTTCATGCCCAAGACAGGTCCCTGGGCACTGGGACATCTGGATTCTAGCCCAGGTTCTGCCTTAGTTGGGTAAACTTGGGCAAGTCCCTGGTCCTCTCTGGGACTCAGTTTCCTCAGATAAGTCACAGACAGAGGGTCTTCCAGTTTTCTGTCTATGACTGGTGATTTGGGGGCCTGAGCTGGTATTCTGCTGCACCTGGTAGAGACAAGGCTACGAGGTTGGGTGTTACTAGGCTCCCAGGCCTGAGGAGCTGGGGGAAAACAAGGCAAAGTAACGATAGTAATGGTTAATAGCTAACAGGTACGCAGCACTAACTGTGCGCCAGGCAATGTTCTGTGCACCTTACACATATATTCACACATTTAATCCTCACAACAGCCCCATAAGGTAATTTCTATCACTATCCCCACTTTACAGATGAGGAAACTGAAGTACAAGGAGATTATATAATTTGCTCAAGATCTTTCAGTTAGCAGAGTAGGATGGAAATTTGCGCAAGTGGGCTTCAGTGTTTATGCTCTTAACCAACAGGCTATACCTCAATAGTCTCAGGTCTACTGGGTGATTCGAGTGGGTGGGGCGGGGGCAAAAGGGTGGGAGGTGTAGAAAGGTGGGCATCCCATGGTCCTCTAAACTTCTGCTTCCAATCATTCATCATTAGACCCTTCTTTACACCCTTCCTCCAAAATTTTGAAAAATTTTGTATATAGCCAAGGTTTAAACCATCAAACGATTTTCTTATGTTGTATTGATGACAGACACAGATCACTGTCAGCTGGTGTTTTGAATCATCATTGGGAGAGCAGTATGAAGCTTGGAGTTGACATAATTCCAACACAAAGCAAAGACTCCTAGAACATTGCCATCTCCCATCACTTGCCATTTTTATTTGAAGTACCACGAGTTTAACTTTGGGCACACTTCTCCTGTTAGGACTTCAGTTACTCCATCTATAAAATGAAGGAGTGGAAGGAATAGTCTCTAAGTCCCAGCTCTGATGATAGGTGGTTTTCCATGTTTCTACTAAGGAGATGAGAGGAGGGAAGAATACTGCCCATTCCTCGGCCAGAGGAACTTCATGGTGTCAGGTTGGGGGCAAAGCTGGGAGTTAGACTTCTACCAACAGGGGTGTCGTGTCCCTGCAGCATATGAATGTTGGCTCCCAGACTTGGTCCCTGCCCTAGAGGAGCCCACAGTCTAAAGAGGAGAGTGAAGGAGAGAGGCACGTACATGGCCTGTATACAGGAGAGGTATCTGTGAGCATGGCAGCCTAGGGGGTCATGAGGTGGAGGCACAGCGCTGTGGGAGCCTGGTCTTTTAGGGAAACATGGTATCACTTTTTTTAAAGTGAGAACTAACATTTACTGAGCAATTAGTATGTGCCAGGTGCTGTTCCAATTGCGTTACATGTGTTAACTCATTTACTTATCTCAATGATCTTATAAAATAGGTACTAAATTAGAATCCCCCATCTAATTGGAAATGGAAGGACAAAGAGATGAAGTAACTTGCCTAAGGTTATACAGCTTGTAATTGGAATAGTTGGGATTCAAATCCAGGCAATCTGATTCCAGATTTTATGTTCTGAACCACCATATGCTCTGCCTAAAATTGGGTGAGGCTCTCTGAAGCTCCTTATCCCTCTCCGCACTCTCCAGCAACATGGGTTTTTCTTAGGAGCAACTGGCTCAGAAAGGCAGAGCATTGTGGCTGAGACACTAGTTTAATGCACATGTATTTTTAAATTCTTCAAATCAGCATACTCCTGACATATCACAGTATCCAACATATAACAAAAAATGATCAGACATCTGAAAAAGCAGGAAATGTGAGCCAAAATCAAGGGGAAAAAAACAGCCAATAGAAACATACTCAGGTATGACACAGATGTTAGAATAAATATACAAAGACTTTAAAACAGCTACTAACACGTTTGATAATTTAAAGAAAAAATGCTAACTGATGAACAGATGGAGAATCACAACATAAAAATAGAAAGTATAAGAAAAGTACAATCTCTGAAATGAAAAATTCACCAGATGAGCTTAACAGCAGATTGGAAACCAACCCCTCCCCAAAAAGCTCATACACATGAAGACAGAATAATAGAAATTATTTAATCCAAATACTAGAGAGAAAAAAGATTTTTTCATTGAACAGAATGAAACATTGTTGAAAGAAATTAACAAAGAGCTAAGCAAATGCAAAGGCATCTCAAGATCAAGAGACTTGATATTGTTAAGATGGCAATAATAATATTGTTAAGATAGCCAAATTGGGTATTCCCTGGTGGTGCAGTCGTTGGGAATCTGCCTGTCAATGCAGGGGACGCAGGTTTGAGCTCTGGTCCGGGAGGATCCCACATGCCGCGAAGCAGCTAAGCCCGTGCACCACAACTACTGAGCCTGTGCTCTAAGAGCCTGCAAACCACAACTACTGAGCCCACGCGCCACAACTACTGAAGCCCACGTGCCTAGAGACAGTGCTCTGCAACAAGAGAAGACACCGCAATGAGAGGCTCACGCACTGCAATGAAGAGTAGCCCCCGCTCACCGCAACTGGAGAAGGCCCACGGGCAGCAATGAAGCCAGGGATAAATAAATAAATAAATAAATAAATAAAATAAATAAGTTTAAAAAAAACTTTAAAAACTTAAAAAAAAAAAGGTAGCCAAATTGATCTATCGGTCAACATAATCTCTGTCCTAGCTGGCATTTTGGCAGAAATTAACAAACTGGTTTAAAATTACTATGAAACTTCCAAAGACCCAGGATAGACAAAACAATCTTGAAAAAGACCGAAGTTGGAGGACCACACTTCTTGATTTCAAAACATACTATAAACCTACACTACAGTAATCAGGACAAAGTGATACTGGCATAGGATAGACATATAGATGAATGGAATAGAATATAGAATTCAGAAATCCACCTTCACATTTATAGTCAACTGATTTTCAACAAGGGTGCCATGACAATTCAATGCGGAATGTATACTTTTCAACAAATGGTACAAATCAACAAATGGTGCTGGGACAACTCAATATCCACATGCAAAAGAATAAAGTTGGACCCTTTCCTCATACCATACACAAAAAATTAACTCAAAATGTATCAAAGACCAAAATGTAAGAGCTTAAACTGTAAAAATATTAGAAGAAAATCTATGTGGACTTAAGTTGTTATTTTTTTGTTTTGGGGTTTTTTTTTTGGCCACGCCACATGG
This sequence comes from Mesoplodon bidens, assembly GCF_964165515.1. Classification (NCBI taxonomy): domain Eukaryota; kingdom Metazoa; phylum Chordata; class Mammalia; order Artiodactyla; family Ziphiidae; genus Mesoplodon; species Mesoplodon bidens. The sequence continues at coordinate 66,784,602 of NC_138178.1, read as the reverse complement.
CTTGTGGGATCTTAGTTGCCTGACCAGGGGTGGAACCCACACCCTAGGCAGTGAAAGCACGGAGGTGGACTTCAGTTAGGTAAAGCCTTCTTAGCTATGACATCAAAAGTACAAGCAACAAAACATAAACAGGTAAATTGGACTACATCAAGATTAAACCTCTTTGTGCTTCAAAGGACACCATCAAGAAGGTGAAAAGATAACCCACAGAACGGAAGGAAATATTTGCAAATCATTTATCTGATAAGAGAATTGTATAGAATATATAAAGAACTCTAACAATTCAACAACAACAAGAAAGGAAAGAAAAAAGAAAAATAACCCAATTAAAACTGGGCAAGGATTTGAATAGACATTTCCCCAAAGAAGATATACAAATGGACAACAAGCACATTAAAGGATGTTCAATATCATTAGCTATCAGGAAATGCAAATCAAAACCAGAATGAGATAACACTTCATACCCACTGGAATGGCTGTTTATAAAATACAGATACTAACAGCGTTGGTGAGGATGTGGAGAAACTGGGACTCTTGTACACTGCTGGTGGTAATGCAGCTGCTTTGGAAAACAGTCTGCTAGTTCCTCAAAAAGTTATACATAGAGTTATTATATGACCGAACAACTCCACTTCTAGCTTTATACCCAAAAGAAATTAAAACGTATGTCCATACAAAAACTTGTACATAAATGTTCATTGGAGCATTATTCATAATAGCCAGAAAATGAAAACTCAAATGTCCATCAACTGATGACTGGGTAAACAAAATGTGGCATGTCCATACACTAGAACATTATTTGGCCATAAAAGGAATGAAGTACTGATACATGATACAACACGGATGAATCATGAAAATATCATGCTAAGTGAAAGAAGCCATTCACAATAGATGATATATAAGTTCATTTAAGTGAGAGGTCTAGAATAAGCAGATCTATAGAGACAAAAAGCAGATTTGTGGTTGCCTAGGGCTGGAGGCTTGAGGGGAAATGGAGAGTGACTGCTAATGGATCTAGGGTTTCTTTTGGGGTAATGAAAATATTTTTAAATGGACTGTGGGGAATTCCCTGGCGGTCCAGTGATTAAGACTCCGTGCTTCCACTGCAAGGGACACGGGTTCATTCCTGGTCAGGGAACTAAGATCCCACATGCCCCACAGCACAGCCACAAAAAAATAATAATAAAATAAAATGGACTGTGGTGATGTTTGCACAACTCTGGGAATATACTAAAAACCACTGGATTTTATACTTCAAATGGGTATATTTTATGGCATGTAATTTATATCTCAATAAAGCCATTATATTAAAAAAAATGAATAGAACCTCAGTTACCTGTGAGGCAACATCAAATATCTTTCAAAAAACATCTTTCATAATGAAAGCAAATATAAAATGGATAACCAACAAGGACCTACTGTATAGCACAGGGAACTATACTCAATATCTTACAATAACCTCTAATGGAAAAGAATCTAAAAGAATATATATATATATATATATATATATATATATATATATATATATATATATATATATATGACTGAATCATTTTGCTGGACACCTGAAACTAACACAACATTGTAAATCAACTATATTTCAATTAAAACCAAAGTGAAATAATGACACTTCATTTAAATGCAGGATGGGAGGATTTTTCACCAGCGCACTTCTGTGATGGTTTGAAATCATGTCTGCAAATTCTTTACACTATTCCCATCAATAGGCTGAGTTTTATTCTCTTCTCCTTGAATATGGGATGGCCTTAATGACCAGCTTCTAACAAATACAATGTAGTAGAAGTGACACTATGTAATTTCCAAGGCTAGATTATAAAAGGTGATATGGTTTTCACCTGACTCTCTCAGGATACACGCTTTTTGGATCCCTGACCCACCGTGTCAGAAATCTGGCTACCTTGAAGCCACCATGAAGGAGACCATGTGAAGAAGCTACATAGAAATAGAGAGAGAGAGAGAGAGAGAGAGAGAGAGAGAGAGAGAGATACTGAGGCTCCCCAGCTGTTCCCAATCCCAGCTTATTGAGTCTTACCACCTCAGGCATCAGACATATGAGTAAAGAAAACTTTGAGATGGCCCTGGGCCCAGCCACCAGCTGTCATGTCAAGAAGACACTTAAGCAGCCTATAGAGAGGTCCACTGGCAAAACTAAAGTACGTGGGCAACACCAATGTAGTAAGTTGAAAAATGCCCCACCCCCCCTTCAAATATTCATCTCCTAATCTCTAGAAACTGAATATTACCTTACATGCCTCCCCTCCCCACCCCCTAAAAAAGGAATTTGCAGATGTGATTAAATTAAGGATCTTGAGACAGAGACATTATTCTGGATTATCCAGGTGGGCATTAAATGCACTCACTTGTATCCTTACATGAGGGAGGCAGAGGGAGATTTGACACACACAGAGAGGAGAAGGCAATGTGACCACAGAGGCAGAGACTGGAGTGGTGTGACCACAAGCCAAGGTGGATGTGGGTAGCCTCCAGGAGATGGAAGAGGCCAAGAACGGATTCTCTCCTAGAGCCTCTGGAGGGAGCACAGGCCTGCTGACACCTTGATTTTAGCCCTGTGAAACTGATTTCAGACTTCTGGCCTCCAGAACTGTGAAAAAATAAATTCTGTCTTAAACCACCAAGCTTGTGGTAATTTGTTCAAGTGGCAGCAGGAAACTAACACAGCCAATGAGGAACAGAGGTCTACCAACGACCTTATAAGTGAGCTTGAAAGAGGGTCTTCCAATTCCAGATGAGTATTACCCTGGCTGACATCTTGGCTGTAACCTCAGGAGAGACCCTGAGCCAGAACCACTTAACTAAGTTGCTCCTGAATTACTGACCCATAGAAACCATGAGAGATAATAAATGATTGTGGTTGGTTTGAGGCACCACAGTTGTTTTTTTTTTTTTTTTGCGGTACGCGGGCCTCTCACTGTTGTGTCCTCTCCCGTTGCGGAGCACAGGCTCCGGACGTGCAGGCCCAGCGGCCATAGCTCACAGGCCCAACCGCTCCACAGCATGTGGGATCTTCCTGGACCGGGGCACAAACCCATGTCCCCTGCATTGGCAGGCGGATTTTCAACCACTGCACCACCAGGGAAGCCTGAGACACCACAGTTTTGAGTGATTTGTTAAGCAGCAAGAGATTAACTAGGACACTTTCACTACAAGAAATGCTATAGGGATTTATTTGGGCTGATAGGAATTACACCAGAGGAAAACATGGATCTATAAGAAGGAATGAAGATCAGTGGAAATGCTAAATATATTAGAAACAAGACAAGGATGCCCACTCTTACTACCTCTATTCAGCATTATATTCAAGGTCCTAGCCTGTGCCATAAGGCAAAAAAATAAATAAATAAATAAATAAAATAAAAGGCAAAATGATTGGAAGTAAAACTATCTTTTAAAATAGATAACAAAATTGTATAAAATTGTATTAAAAAATCCTAGGGGATCTATAAAAAGAAACATTAGGGCTTCCCTGCTGGCGCAGTGGTTGAGAGTCCGCCTGCCGATGCAGGGGACATGGGTTTGTGCCCCGGTCTGGGAAGATCCCACATGCCGCGGAGCGGCTGGGCCCATGAGCCATGGCCGCTGATCCTGCGCGTCTGGAGCCTGTGCTCCACAACGGGAGAGGCCACAACAGTGAGAGGCCCGCGTACCACAAAAAAAAAAAAAGAAGAAGAAGAAGCACTAGAACTAATAAATTAATTTAGTAATATCATAGGATACAAGGTCAATTTTTTAAAATCAATTGTATTTTTATATAAATAACAAATGATTAGAAAATTAACTTTAAAATACAATTTACATAGTATTAAAACCCATACAATTCTTAGGAACAAATATAGGAAAAAATGTGTAAGACGTCTACAACTGAAAACTACAAATCATAGTTGAGAGAAATCAAAGACCTAAGTAAATGGAAATACATACCATGTTCATTGATCAGGATATTCTCCCCATCTTGAAATATAGATTCAGTTCATTCTCAGTCAAAATTCCAGCACTCTTTTTTGTTGCGACTGACAAGATAATTCTAAATTTTGCATGGAAATACAAAGGAGCTATTGTGTTAGTAACCTATTATTCCATAACAAGTATCCCAAAACGTAGTGACTTAAAAAACAAGCATTTATTATCTTACAGTTTCTGTGGGTTAGACATCTAGGTGTGGCTTAACTGAGTGCCTCTGGCTCAAAATCTCTTGTGATGTTGTCATCAAACTGTCAGCCAGGGCTGTGTTCTCATCTGAAGGTTCAACTGGGAGAGGATCTGCTTCCAAGCTCATTCATGGGGCTGTTGGCAGAATTAAGTTCCTTGCAGGTTGTTGGGCTGAGGGTCTCAAATCCTTACTGGTTGTTGACCAGAGGGTTCCCTCAGGCCCTTGCCACCTGGGCCTCTCCCTCAGAGCAAGCAAGTAAGAAAATGAGGGAGAGCAGTAAAAATGAAATCATGGTCTTTTTGTAACCAAATCTCTGAAGTGAAATTCCATCACTTTTGCCATATTCTACTTCTTAGAAATGAGTTACTATGTTGGCCCACATTCAAGGGTAGGGGATTACACAAGAATCCAGAAGGTAAGAATCATTAAGGAGCATCTTAGAGGCTGCCTACTGCTCCCAGGATAGCCAAAACAATCTTGGGAAAAAAAAAAGAAAAAAAAAAGAACAAAGTTGGAGGACCAACATTATCTGATTCAAGACTTAATATAAAGCTATAGTAATGAAGACAGTGTGTATTGACATAAATATAGAAAAATAGTTCAATGGAAGGAAATCCAGAAATAGGCCCATACATATGGACAGTTGACTTTCTTTTTTTGTTTGTTTTTTAAACAAAGGAGCCACAGCAATTTAATACTGAAAAAAAAATCATTTTCAACAAATGGCACTTGAATAACTGGATAAAAATGTGGGAAAAAAGAAAATATTAATTTGAGATGGATCATAGGCCTAAATGTAAAGGCTAAAGCTTTTAGTAGAACACATAGAAAAAAGTATCTTTGTGACCTTAGTACAGGCCAAGATTTCTTAGAGAGGATGCAAAAGCACTAACCATAAAAGAAATTCTTAGATAAATTAGATTTATCAAATAAAAAGATGTTTGCTCATCAAAAGACAGCACTAAGGAAATGAAGACAAGCCACAAACTGGGAGATAATATTGTCCATACAAGTATCTAGTTAGGGACTGATATCCAGAATATACAGAGAAATCTCTGCAAATCAGTAATAAAAGGATTAAGAACACAATTATAAAATGGTCTAAAGATCTGGATAGACACTTCACAAAAGAAGATATAGAAATGGCCAATAAGCACATGAAAAGAAGCTCAACATCATTATCGGGGAAATTAAAACCACAATGAGATACCACTATTCACCCACCAGAATAGCTAAAATTAAAAAGACTAACAATATTTAGTGTTAACAAAGATTTGGAGCAACAGAAACTGCTCTCGGTGATGGCATGACCACTTTGGAAAACTTCTAGTGGCTTCTTTAAACATATACCTATCTTCTGATACAACAGTTGTATTTCTAGGGTCTTCTCCAAGGAAATGAATATATATGTCCACAAAAAACCTTATATAAGAAAGTTCGTAGCAGCTTTATTAATAAAATCCCCAAACTGGAAACAACTCAAATGCCCTCAACAGGAAAATGGACAAACAAATCGTTGTCTAGCCACATGGCGGCATTCTACTCAACAGTACAAAAGAATGAACTACTGAAACACTTCACAACATGGAGGAATCGTGCAAACATCATGATGAGTGAAAGGAGCCAGACATAGAAAAGTACATACTGTGTGATTCCATTTATACAATGTTCAAGAACAGCCAGAAAACAGTGGCTGTTCAAAACTGGTTTGCTTAAGGACAAATGGGGGTGAGAGTTGACTAGAAGGGAGCAGAGAGGACATTCTGGGCTGATGAAAATGTTCTATGTTTCTACTGAGTTGTTGATTACAGGGGTATATACTTTTTGTCAAAAGTCATCAAATTATATTCATGTCTGTACACTTCACTATATGAAAATCTTGCTTACACACAACCTATTATATTTTGCAGATGTAAATTCTTATTTTACAGCCGCTTGGGGCTAGAGTCCAAGCTAGGTCCTAGATGTCCTTCACATGGTGCAACCTTTGCAGTTTCCAAAGCACCTTCCCAGCCCTGACTTTAAATGTTCCTCACAGGCTCCTTTGCAAGGAGCCAGGGCTGCCTGGGGAGGAGGGCTAGAGCCAGAACCCAGGGGGCACTCATAGAACCCAGGGTGATATAGGACTTTCTCCCACTACCACTGCCCATGTCTTTTGCAGGACAAAGAGATAAGTAGTGAGTTCCTCATCCCTGGAGGTATTCAAGTCAGGGTAGGTTGACAATATGTGAATGTTGTGACAGAGTGGGTTAGACTCAGTGACCTAAAAAACCCCCACTGGCCTGAGAGTCTACCATTCAGGGACTTGCCTAGGGACAGAGTGAGTCAGCTTCCAGCCTAGCATTCTGACTCCAGGCCAGCTTGGGCTCTACTGACCCCAGCCAGTGACTCTACAGCCCCTGCAGGAACTCAGTGCTGGCCTGGGCTCATCTGCATCCTGAAAGCATCCAGACTTGTATTCAGATGTCTAGCACCGGGACTTCTCTGGTGGTCCAGTGGTTAAGAATCCACCTTCCAATGCAGGGGACACGGGTTCTATTCCTGGTTGGGGAACTAAGTTCCCACATGCCACAGGGCAACTAAGCCCAGGTGCCACAACTACTGAGCCCACGTGCTCTGGAGCCCGTGTGCCACAACTAGAGAGAAGCCCACCCACGCACTCCGGAGCCAGCCCGCCACAGCTAGAGAGCACGCGCACCACAACTACTGAGCTTGCTCACTCAGCACCACAACTAGAGAGAAGCCCGCACACCGCAACGAGGAGTCGCTACAAAAGATCCTGCGTGCCACAGAGAAGATCCTGCATGCTGCAGCTAAGACCCATCACAGCCAAATAAATAAAATAAATAAATAATCGTTAAAAAAAAAAAAAAAAAGAGGTCTACGCCCAGGGTTACTTTGCCCCAGGGATTCTGACTTCTGGGATGTGCCCTGCCCTTTATCCTGGGACTCTTGACCTTGCCTTCCTGTGGTACTTATAATATACTCCCACATCCTCTGTCCTGTGCCGACTGGTCTTTTATTTTTTATTTTATTTATTTATTTATTTATTTTGCGGTACATGGGCCTCTCACTGTTGTGGCCTCTCCCGTTGCGGAGCACAGGCTCCGGACATGCAGGCTCAATAGCCATGGCTCACGGGCCCAGCCGCTCTGCAGCACGTGGGATCCTACCGGACCAGGGCACGAACCCGTGTCCCCTGCATCGGCAGGCGGACTCTCAACCACTGCGCCACCAGGGAAGCCCCGACTGGTCTTTTAGTTTCTCAAACGCTGCAAGCTCCTTCCCACCTCAGGGCCTTTGCACGTGCTATGCCCGTTTCTGAGAAAGATCTTTCCCTACCAACTCCTACTCCTCTTTCAGGTCTCAGCTTAAATGTTACTTCTCCCAAGGAAGACTTCACCAACCTCCGAGTCAGACCTTAAGAAATTAAACATTTTCCATTTTAATAATTTTTGAGTGTGCAATTCAGTGGCAATGACCACATTCCCTCCTTTTCCCCCTTAATTCTTTCATGGCACCTTTTGCACTTGTAGTTTAATAAGTAATTGTATAATTATTGGGACTTCCCTGGTGGTGCAGTGGTTAAGAATCCGCCAGCCAATGCAGGGGACACGGGTACAAGCCCTGGTCTGGGAAGATCCCACATGCCGCGGAGCAACTAAGCCCATGAGCCACAACTACTGAGCCTGCAAGCCACAACTACTGAGCCTGCGTGCCACAACTACTGAAGCCTGCACGCTTAGAGCCCATGCTCCACAACAAGAGAAACCACCGCAATGAGAAGCCCGCGCACCACAACGAAGAGTGGCCCCCGCTCGATGCAACTAGAGAAAGCCCGTACGCAGCAATGAAGAATCAAAGCAGCCAAAAATAAATAAATTTACAACAACAAAAAAAGGTAATTATATAATTATTTGTTCATGTCTGTCTTTGCTTCAAGTATGTTAATTCCTTAAGTTAGGGGCTTGTTTTGTTTTCTATGATATTCTCTTAGCATAGTACCTGACATATTCAACAATAAATAATTTTGAATAGATGAATGTATACTTATGAAAAGAGATAGATAATAAAGATACCAAAATAAGAGGGAAAAGGCAACTCTATGATAACCATTTCTCATATTATGGGGAAGTGATGGGGAGGAAGTTGGGAAAACTACAAGGATGCCTGTATCATTTCCATAGCATTTGCATTAGGTTTGTTCCTCCCAGGCTTGCACACCCCAGAGGTGGGGAGCTCACTCCCTATCATCCTTGGAAAGCTTTATCAGTGAGAACAGCCTTCTTCACTGGGCTTGCAGCAGCCTCCTGTGCCTGCCCCACACTCCTGGTTCTGAGGGAACTCCTCGGCACCCAGTCTTTGAGCAGGCAGGGCTGGGAGAGGCAGCTGGGAGCCCAGGGGGAATATGGCCAGTTCAGAGTTCGCCATCCTTCCCTGGGCCAGACTCGACCCTGCAGGCTCCCTTCTCCTGGCGTCTGCCTCCCAACTCCAGCCTGTATTCACTGCTGCCAGAGTCACCTCCCCAAACTAGGCTCTCCTTCTGCTTCTACTGCTTCCACGCCTGCCAGGGCTCCTCTCTGCCTCTTCCTCTGGCTCTGGCAGCCCTCATGCCTGGCTGCCCCTAGTCTGGCCACACCAGCCTATCCAGACCTAGGAGTTAGCTTAGGAGTTAACCTGACTGGTCTGACGGCCACCTGTAACTCCACAACCACAGCTTCAGTCCACAGGATGCCCCTGCCTGCCACCAGGGCATCCACCACCCTTCAAACCCAGGATGAACTGTCCCCTTCTCTGGTTCTTCTGAAGCCCTTCCTCCAACCTGGGCTTCTTCAGGCTCAGGGAGGCTGGTGTCCCTCCTGCACCGAGAGTTTAACAGGGCTACTCCGATGGGTACTCCTGATGGATGGTGTGGTCTACAGCCGCAGCCTCAAAGGACACAGAACACAAGCTGCCAGATCAGTGCCTGACCTGTCTTGGCTCCAACCCAGCAGACCCAGCCTCTCTTGGCCCTGGCCCGGCTCCCTCCCTCAAACCCTGCAAGCGGTGTGGCACAAAAGGGAATTCATGTGGGTCAGCCTGGTGTGCAAACCCTCCTCTGCCCAAGTCTCCACCTCCCTGATCTCCGGCCTCCCCTCTGCAACCCTGGGAAGGGGAAGGGGGTAAGATAAGGCCCCTCTCAGGCTATTGGAGGAATGTAGGCCCACCCTCCCCCAGGAGCAGAAGCCAGCCCATGGCCACAAGGCCAGGACAGATAGGCAAGCCTGAGATAGAGCCCTTTGCTGCTGGGGCCGGCCTGGAGGGGCATCACCGCAGCTGTAACGGCCTCTGACTTGACAACAATGTTAAACAAGGGTTCAAAGTTCTTTCCTCACGACTGCTCTGCAAGGCCGACAGAGCAGGCATTATCATCCCCATTTGACAGATGGAGAAACTGAGGCTCAGAGAGGGTGACTTGCCCAGAATCAGAGTAGGTCCGGAGCAGAGCTGGATGGGAACCCAAGGCATAAGCACCCGCAGCCTGCTAAGAGAATTCCCAGGCATTGCTAGGAGGTTCACTATGCCTTTGATAGGTGGCCCTTGTGCCTTTGAAAGCATTTCATACACAGCAGCTGATAGAATCTGTCCAAATTTTCTGCAGGGTTAATAGTAGTCAGGCGTTTTGTCTTCATTTGTATAGACGGTGATACTCCAGCTCAGAGAAGCTCAACAACTTCCCCGAAGTCGCTAAGCAAGAAAGCAGGGGGACTGACCTTCTGAGTTTTCAGCCCTCTCTTCCCCCACAGGGCTCCTCACCTACCTACCCTTCCCGGCCCTGCCCCAGCCTGGGGCTCTCTGCTGCTTCTCTTTTATGGAGTCTGCAAAGCAGGTCCAGGCCTCTGTGAGCCCATTTCCCAGGGTGAGAGAATTCCAGCCATCCCACCTTGAGGGCCCCACTGACCCTCTGCGTGTGGCCTGTGTCCAGGGAGGGGGCTGGACCTCATGCTCTTGGCAGTCTTGCAGGTAAGGAGCCCCTGCTCCTGGCAGGACAGGAGTCCATTCTCCATTATCTGCAGACCCGGGGCAGGGCCCAGGCCTCCAGCCCTGGGAGGGGCCTCTGCCTGTGAGGCACTTTCACATTTATTCCATTTGCTCCATCTTTCCTTCCTCGTAGCCCCTCATTGAGAACAATGGCCATTCACTCTGTAGCTCAAACCCTGGCAACATCTCCCCATAGGGCTCAGCCCCTGGCATTTCTCCCTTGTCCTTCTCCCCTTCCGCACTCCAGCCACCCAGGCCTCTCCCTTCCCTGAGTTCCCCGTCTTCCTTCGCATATTCTCACCATGGCAACGCTGGTCCCTCCTCCCGCATGGCTCTTCCTCTCTGTGAGTGCCCTCCTGACCATCCAAGGCCTGTCTCAAGAGTCTCCCGTTAGAAGCTTCCCTCCTCCTCTTGGCCTGTGTTCCTCCTGGACACAGACCACAGGCATCTGGACCCTGGGGTTCCATGTGTCTGCCTTCTCCCTGCCTCCTGGTTGGGGGCTCCTTGGGCCAGGACTGGGTCCCAAATTCTCAGGATCTTCCCACTCCTTGGATGGACAGGGCCTGGGCCAGAGTGGGCACTAGTGAATGGCTGACAAATTGAACCCGCTTCCTCTGAATCATAGATTAGCAGAACACATACAGCAGGAGGGCTTTGGGGAAAATTAAACCACTGCATTCACCTACAGACAGGGAAGCTGTAGCCCAGAGAGGCTCAGGGACCCACCAAGGTCACACAGCAAGCTGGAGCTGGATCCTCTGGCTCTCTCCTGTCCTTGTCTGTCATTGACCCCACATGCCAAAGGCCCCCTTGAGGGGACAGGGAAATATTCCTATTGACTGAAAACTTCTTCCTCCATCCACCTGCAGCCCCCTACTCATGCCCTCATTCCTCGGTTGAGCCCCTCTTGGCCACACAGGGGAGTAGACAGTTCCAAGTGACACATGTCCCAGTCCAGGGCTTATTCCGTTTAGAGATCATCCAGACCCTTCCCTTCATTTCCCAGATGAAGAGACTGAGGCTCAGAGAGTGACGCAGCTTGCCCAGGTTCACACAGCAGAGTCAAGTCCAGAGCTCGGCCAGAGGCTCCGTGGACAGAGACCGACCTCCGACTTACCTGGTTGCCAAGTGTTCTTGGGTGGTCCCCAGGCTTGCATCCAGCCGGCTCTCCTGCGGGGCCACTCTGCTGTCCGGCATGCTGGGGTCCTGGGGGGGACAGCTGCGTCCGGCTCCAGAAGTGCACAGCACCCGCCGCGGGCATCTGCTGGAGAGAGAGCCGTCTCCCACTGCACGAGAGGTTGGCCTTGACTGGGTGGGGGGCGGTGGGGGTTGGCTGGGGAGGCAGTGACTAGAGTGGCCCAAAGAGACCCATTTCCTCTCTATTTTTAGAAGCTCAAAACACCCCTCAGCGGTGAAGTTGCTCAGGATTAAAACTTTCCTTTTCTTTGTGATTTTGTTTCACTCAAGACGAGGAGAATTTCAATGAAGCCAGTGTTCTTTTTCATGCAAATCCACTCTGGTTCTCCCAGGAAGTCTGGCCAATGGGCTCAGGGCTTCTGGGCCCCCTCACTGGCTTTAAAAGGCCACGTCAGAGCCCAAGGGGTTCTCAGCACCAATCTGGATTCAGATCCTGCAGTGGCTGCTAACCTCGACTGCCCACATCCTGCAACCTTGCCTCACCGTCAGCTGGACGCAGCCCCAGGAAGGGGTTTCACCCGCACAGCCCACCTCCCCCAGGCCCTGCACTGGAGGCTGGAGATCCGAGGAGGACCTGTGGCTCCTGCCCTCAAGGAACCCCAGTCCAGGGGAAGGAAAGAGACATTTCCAACACTGAGGACTATGATATAGTTGACAGAAGCATTTGCACTGAAGCAGACGTGATAGAGGACCTAGGAACGTGACCACCCAGGGGCACCAAAATAGAAGCGTGGATCTGTTCCATCAGCTAAAGGAAAGAAGAGTATTGATGGCGGGTTTGCAGGCATCTATAAACAGATGTGGAAAATTCATGTAGGGCACGGCGGGGGGCGGGGGGGGCTTTCTCTGAGTACCAGAAATCTCCCCCTTAGACTAGTTCCCTGCAGGAACAAAGTACCACGAACTGGGTGGCGTAAAACAGAAATGTATTCTCTCACAGTTCTAGAGGCCAGAAGTCTGAAATCAAGGGGTCATTAGGGCCATGTTCTCTCTAAAGGCTCTAGGGAAGAATCTTTCTTTGTCTCTTCTAGCTTCTGGTGGTTCCCAGCAATCCTTAGGTTCCTTGGCTGGTAGATGTGTCCCTCCAATCTCTGCCTCTGTCTCCACATGGCTGTCTGCCCTCTGTGTCTATGTCCCTATTTTCTCTAAAGGACAACAGTCATTGGACTAGGGCCTACCCTAATCCAGTATGATATCATCTTAACTAATTATATCTGCAAAGAGCCTATTTTCAAATAAGGTCACACTCCAAGGCTCTGGGTGTGCATGACTTTTGGGGGCACATGATCCAACTGAGTACAGCCTGACTACAGGAGGCATTGGTGGAGATTCTACGAGATGTCCCCAGAAGGGGTCAGCAGGTTCAGCTGGGTCACAGGTCTTAACTGGTAGAGGCAGGTGGCTGGGAAAGAGCTTGCCTGAATCCATGCAAATGCAGAGCGTGGACCCTAGGATGCTGCCTCCCAATACACTGAAGCCACATTAGACAGGAGGCCTGGAGTCTGGCTTTGACGCCCGAATCTTCCACTGACCCCTTCTCCCCATGACCTTGGGCAGGTCTCTGTCCCTCTCTGGGCCTTAATTTAACTGTTTGGATCATGAGGATGTTGGCTTGGAGTCTGGTCACGGTGGCTGCCAGCTCCAACTGGACATGAGAAGGTGATGGGGAGAGCCGTGCTCATGGGCTGATTGAATGTGCCCAGTGGAACATCATTGTGAGTGATAAGTGGTGAGGCCCCACCCAAGGGGAAACTGAATCAGAGAAAAAAATGACATCAAATTCTTAACTTTTAAGTTCAAAAGCTTTGGTTAAGATGAAAGCTTGGGGCTTCCCTGGTGGCGCAGTGGTTGAGAGTCCGCCTGCCGATGCAGGGGACACGGGTTTGTGCCCCGGTCCGGGAAGATCCCACATGCTGCAGAGCGGCTGGGCCCGTGAGCCATGGCCGCTGAGCCTGCGAGTCTGGAGCCTGTGCTCCACAACGGGAGAGGCCACAACAGTGAGAGGCCCGTGTACCGCAAAAAAAAAAAAAAAAAAAAAAAAGATGAAAGTCTGGAAAGGTTTGGTAAAATGTATAGGCAGAGCAAGTTTCCCCTCCCCCAACCCCATCCCTCAGATTCTTAGGGATCCTGAGAGCTGGAAAAGGAAGAGAGTTCAAAAAGGAGGGCAGGACCTGGCAGGGGGGTCAGGGGTGGCTTGGAGAGGGGCTCCTGAGCCCTAAGGAGGGAAGAGGGTAGTGGGGTCTGAGGCTTCCCAAGAAAGTGACAAGGCCCTACAGTATGCAGTGCAGGCCACAGAGGAGGAGATGGTTCCAAGGCACCAGGGCCAAGAGGGCCTGGGCAGTCCCGCTCCTCAGTGCAGGCAGAGGACCAAGGGTCCACATGAGGAGAGGGTAGGGTTGGCAGGCTGGCAACAGAGGCTGATGGGAGCATGGGTACTCAGTGGTCCTGGCGTGGAGGGTTGACCCCACCTTAGGACCAGGACCACAGGCACATCTCATACATAGGGTTGATGCTGGGACATGGTGCTGAAGGGAAGGACAGGGAACCACTGAGTCTGATTTAGCTGAGCTTTAAAAATAGTTAACGAACTTGATTTGGAAAAGTGTCTATAACCATGTGCTGGTTATTCTGCCTTTGCCCCCCAGATTCCCTCTCCACTGGCTTGGTCCCCCAAAGCTCACCTGTGTGGGTATCACCATGGCCCCTGGCCTCTGGCTGAGTTAGGCCAATACAGATGGCAGCTGGAGAAGAGAGGACAGACAGAAAGAGGTTGTGAGTTTGATTCCTCTCACTCCCTCCCTGATGGCTGCCCTTTGGGCAGCAGGTTCATCCTTGTCCTGACAGCTGAAGGTCCTATCTGACATCCCGCCCAGATGGCTTGGGGCCACAGGAGTGGTCCAGCTCCCTGCTGTTGCTTCTCCATCCTTTGTGGCTCCCTTAACCCTGCCCTCCCCTCTCTAACTGCCCCTCTGAGTGGGCCATCCCTTTCTTGTCGGGACCCTTGCTGATATAGCAGGAACATGTAAAATGTATAAAGGGGTATGATTGTTTAAGGGGTACAGGGTTTCCTTTTTGGGGTGGTGGAATGTTTTGGAAGTAGATAGAGTTGGTGGATGCACAACATTGTGGCTGTACAAAATGCCACAGAATTGTGCACTTTAAAATTGTAATGTTATGTGAATTTCACCTCAATAAAATTTTTTTCTTAAAAACTGTACAGAGAACTTCAGCGAAAAGTAAATTTTTCTCCCCCTCTTCTCTCTCCTTCCCTCACCCATTTCTTCTCCCAGAGCCAGCACTGTTAAAAGTTGCTTTTGCATCATTCTAGAAATATTCTGGATATATACAAATGGTAACACGGTATACACGATTTTATACCTTGTTCTCATGCTTGACAGTGTTGGCTGGAGAGCTTTTCCTATTGTTATTGAGAGCTTCCTAGTCCTCTTTTCGGGATGTACAGCATTCCACGGAAGGGCTGGCGAGGATGCACTTAACCCGTCCTGTACAACGAACATCAAGGTTGTTTTCAGTTTTGTGCTGAAACAAACAGCCTTATTCCTGTACTATAGGCACTTGAGTTGGTCTAGCTCTAGGAAAAGTTCCTAGAAGTGGAACTGCTGGGACTTAATTTAAACTTAAAAATGATAATTAATGTGCCCATTTCACAAAAACTATTTTGCCATAGGAGGAAGGGAGGAGAGATTTAAAAAATTCATGGAGTTACAGAAAAATAAAGTTGCAGTTTTGCCCACGTGAGTTTGTTGACTGGGAAGATCTGTTCCTGCAGAGTGTGTGAGACCACAATGTTTTCTGCACCAGCTGGAGGGCTCTCCTGTTGCTCCAGCTGCTGTGGGTAGAGTGGGGAGGGGTTACTGGCTGGGAAAAGGCCTCTCTAGGATGCTCGGGGGCATAATGCATTGCGGCAAGGAGAGCCCAGCCGCACAGGGCCCTCCAGAGAGACAGCCACAGGTGGTATAGGTCAGCGGTCCCCAACATTTTTGGTACCAGGGACCAGTTTCGTGGAAGACGATATTTCCATGGACGGGGGCGGGGGTGTGTGCGTTTCAGGAGGTAATGCAAGCGCTGGGGGAGCGGCAGATGAAGCTTCATTTGCTTGCCTGCCACTCACTTCCTGCTGCGTGGCCCGGTTCCTAACAGGCCACGGACTGGCTGGTATAGGTGTGCTTACCTGGACTCGGGGACCCCCCTGAAGTCACAGGCAACTTTGTGTGTGTGTGTGTGTGTGTCCATTTGTTTGCACTTTTCTAGGAGAGGGCTCCTAGCTCTTTGTAGACCATTGAGCTCTGTATCTAACAGTGAGGAGCCACAGGAAGTGGGAAGCCCCAAGCTTTGGATCGACACAGACCTGGGTTCAAATCCTGCTTCTTCTGCATGTGAGCTGAGTGACCTTGGGCAAGGGGCCCCATCCCTCTGAGTCTGAGCTTTGTCATAGTGAGGGGGGCTAATAATCACTACTTCTTGGAGTTGTAGGCTATGGAATGAACTAGAAGATTGGGGAGAGGGGGCCAGTCGGGGCTCCACTGTGGCACTGCTGTATCTCTGGTAGTAACCTGGTTTTCTGTGTACCTCTCTGCCTCCTTCTCTCTGCACTGTGGGGACCACGTTCTCTCCGCTGGTCCCCACTAAGGCAGAAACAAAGGTTCCCAGAAACATCTGACCTAGAACGTGATGATGCAAACGTGATGATGCAAACACGCGCCCAGAGCCAATTTTTCCTCCCCGAGATTAGATAAAATGGGGCTTGGAAAGGAGAGAGAGGTGAAGTGAGAGTTAAAAGGGACAGTGAAGGGCATGTCGTGAGGGGGAGAGTGAGGACTTGGGAAGGGAGGAGGCTGGAGGGACTCAGGACAGCATGTGCTGAGGGCGGAGCCCCCGTCCCCATCGGATGTGGATGACTGGCCTTCCTGGTCCTGGGCCCCAGTGAGCCACATCGGCCTCTGTGCTCTCCCTCCCGCCCCGCAGCCTCTGTATGGCTGTTCCCTCTGCCTGGGACACACTGTCCCCATACATCCACCAACTCTCTCTTCACTCCCTCTGTCTTTACTCAGACATCACCTTCTCAGTAAGGCCTTCCCCAACCACTGCAGCTAAAACCACACACCCACCCAGGACTCCCCACCCTCTTTCTGTTTATTGTCTCCATGCTCTCACCATCATCTAATTCCAGGATACTCTGTGTTATCATCTATCTGTCCTTTAAGATGCAGGCTCCTGGAAGGCAGGGATTCTGTTTCTTTAATTCCTTCCTGAAAAACAGTGCCTGGCATTACTGTATATAAGATAGATAACTAATAAGAACCTATTGTATAGTACAGGGAACTCTACTCAATACTCTGTAATGATTTATATGGGAATAGAAGCTAAAAAAGAGTGGATATATGTATAAATGATTCACTTTGCTGTAGAGCAGAAACACAATGTTGTAAATCAACTATACTCCAATAAAAAAATGATACAACTGCTTAAAAGTGAGTTCCTAAAAAGAAGGCCTATGGGGTCATTTTGGAAAACAAAATGTAACCCTTTGCATTAAAAAAAAAACAAAACAGTGCCTGGAAGAGAGTAGGTTCTCAATAAATACTGATCAAATGAACGAATTCTGACCTGTGAGTATAGATGTGGAACAGCTGTGGACCCCAATCACCGGCAGCATAATCAACAGTTCCTGGGTGTCTCCAGGCAAAAAGGGGCCCTCCATGCAACAGGTGGGATGACTGAGATGATGATTCAACCTGAAGATACGCTGCTTGGTTAATGAGGGAAAAACAAAAAAAAGGATGATTAGGAATACCAAGATAAACAACTTGCAAAAACAAATCATGGTACAAGATGAACGTGGAATGATTGTCAACAATTAATTGGAAGAAGACAGAGTCTACATGTGGGTTGGGCTGCAACCCGCAGGCCTGAAAGCCTGGTAGTTGTCCAGCCTTGAGACCGAAGAAAGAGCCCGCAGACAGCAACAGAGACAACGATCATCAATTGGACAAGGGATCTTACATGTCTGAAACAAAGGGTCCTGGGGCAACACCCCTCCGTGCCTGGCAGCTGGCAAGCAGGACACGGCAACCATCTTCACTACTCAGGGGAGAAACAGGCTACCATTTATAGGGGAGATTTGACTCAGGTGGGCTCATCAGTTACCAGGGGCTAATTAACCTCTATAATTAAGAGGATTGGATAGTCATGTGAATGAAGCAGGGCCTGGTCTAGAAGGGGGATGTACAGAGAGCAACAGAACAGCCATCTTGAATGGCCTGACCGTACAATGTCCTCAGTGCCGGCATGGCACATTACTTCTTGTGTAGCCCAGGCTCTGGGGCACCGACCTACGGAAGGAAACATCATCTCAGCTTGCCGCCAGGCTCAACAGTGGAGGATAAGTACTCTCATAGCAAAGCAATTGCTGTGCTTGCTGGTTTTCGACTTTGAGACTCAAAACCAGTTTTCCAATCAATCTTTTAGCTCCCTTCATGATTTTTTCCATATCTGCATGCCTCGGGTATTGGACAGAATTTAATATTTTTCTTCACCTTGACTCAGTTTTAACTTTTAGGAATTGACTCTAGCTTCATCCTAAGCAATTAGATTTGTGAAATCACACATTGAAGGACTCATTATATACATGCATACCTATATTTCCCAATGCATATTAAAATAATTATAAAACTATTTTGTAAAATGCTTGTTCATGTACCACCTATAATATTTGATCATAGGACATTTTTGGAATCTGCTATATAAAAAGCTGGGAAGTTTCAAGTTTGTTTCATTAAAGAATGTAAATGTTGTTCATCTGAACAACACCAGATTTAAGTGCCGGCTGACAGAAGACGCAGGGTAAACAGGAGTAGGGGTCCCTCAGACCCTCATCTTACACTGAGGGCTTTGAGACACTGTGAAAAGTGGATGGAACAAGAAGTAGAAGGATAAGATGCTGTTTAAAGGTACAGAAACAAATAGTAGAACCAAAAATTGGAGTAAATGTTCAAGCATTGGAAGAAGGCAGGGAGGGAAGCTAAGTGGTGTCGTCTGTGGTGATAAATCAAGATCTAGAGAGATAAGCACATGCTTTAAACCTGTGGCACCCTCTCAAGAGACAGGTTATAGATAAACACAGAAATGGTTATAGATAAACAACAAGGATTTACTGTATAGCACAGGGAACTATATTTAATATCTTGTATTAAAAAGAATCTGAAAAAGAATACATATATGTATAACTGAATCATTATGCTGTATGCCTGAAACTAATGCAACATTGTAAATCAACTGTAATTCAATTTTTAAAAAAGCAAAATAAGGGATAGAAACAGTTAAAAAAACCCAGGTGGTTTGTATCTGTTAATCCCATGCCCCTAATTTGTCCCTCTCCACCCGCCCCTCTCCTCTTTGGTAACCATAACTTTGTTTTCTATGTTTGTGAGTCTGTTTCTATTTTGTGTATACATTCATTTGTATTGTTTTTTCGATTCCACATACGAGTGATATCATATAGTACTAACACGATGGTAAATCAACTTCAATATAAATAAATAAATACAATACAAAACAAACACCTCGCCCTGCCCCTACCCTGTGCCTCTGGGGCTTGGGCAGGGAGAGCATTGCTGTATATTTTCAGTATCAGCTCCTCTGGGCTACTTTTTTGTTACCATGTGTATGTATTACTAGGATGTAATTTTTTTTTTTTTTTTTCGAAATGCTGCATCCTGGGGCTCTGGCTTGAGGCTTCATGGGCCCAGGCCTCAGAAGAGCAGGAGAACTTTGGGCCTCCACTGGCCCCTGCTGGCCACACCACCTCCCACCTTCTTTCCCAAGAACCATGGGTCTTGCCATCACCACCACTACCCTCAGAAAAGGCCTTTCTCCATCCCCCACAGGATGCCTGTGTCAGCCACCACAGTGTGCCCTGGACATTGGGTCCCAAGGCTCAGCTGCAAGACCTGAGGGTGCCGTGGCCCTGGGCTGCAGCCGTGTCCTCTCGGGTCCCTTTCTATGATGAATGGGGGGAGTTCAGGTCCCAGGATCAGAGCTGAGTTTCCTCCAGCTGTAGACAGAGCCAGGGATTTCTGAGGCTCAACCTCTTCTCCAGGGACTCAGATTCTGAGACTCAGGCCACCAGGGTAGAACTTTCCTGAGAGCAGGGGTAGAGGAATATGGGTGCATAGAGGATTCTAACAAGTGGGGGAGGTCTGGAAGGGGGCAACGGTGCCACCTAGGACCAAGTCGTTTGGTGGAGAAGTTAGGGCAGAGGAGAAGGAAGGGAGCAAACCCAGATGCCTTCCCCATGTCTGCAGAGGAGACACCTTCTTCCTTCACCAGGATCTTCCCTCACCTGGAGAGGCCTGGATAGAGGGCCGTGTGACCTGCATGCCCAGGATCTGCACTGGGACAGGCCGAGGTTGAGCACACCGGTTTTTGGATTAGCTGTGTGACCCCGGCCAAGTCATCTTACCTCTCTAAGGCTCAGTTTCCTCATCTGTAAAACAGGGACTCTTGGTTGCAAGGGGCAGAAACCCTAACTGAGACCAGCTTAGGCAAAAAGGACAACAAAAATGACTCATACAATCCAAGACGAGGTTTGTGGGAAGCAGTCAGCCATGAGAGCAGGCTGCGGATGTGCCAGGCATGCTGCCGCTGCTCGAAGGGACTGTCCCTACTTGTTCCCCTCCTTGTTCCATTCCATGGGAGATAAATCACCAGGGCCCAGAGATCAGAAAGAATGTAAAATGAGATAAGCAAAGCTGTCTCCCCCCTGCACGTGCAGGTTTTTTTGTTTGTTGGTTTTTTTGTTTTGTTTTGTTTTGTTTTGTTTTGTTTTGTTTTGTTTTGTTGAGGTACGCGGGCCTCTCATTGTTGTGGCCTCTCCCGTTGCGGAGCACAGGCTCCGGATGCGCAGGCCCAGCGGCCATGTCTCATGGGCCCAGCCGCTCCGTGGCATGTGGGACCTTCCCGGACTGGGGCACGAACCGATGTCCCCTGCATCGGCAGGCGGACTCTCAACCTTGCGCCACCAGGGAAGCCCGTGCAGGTTATTTTTGATGATTCTGGGTTTATGGGTTTTCTCCCAGGGAAGTTAACCTTGAGCCGAGACAGTCTGTAGATAATGTAGACCACAGTCTGGAAACCTTCCCTTTTCTAGTCTATATAATCTGCAACTGTAGCGCAATAAAATTTGCCTTGCAACCATCAGTTGTCTTGGTCCTTCTGACCCCATTCATCGGTGTTGTTTCAGTTCCTTACTCCTTCCCTTCTGGCTCTGGTCATTTTGGTCTTCTTCGTCCGGCTGGTCCGCGGCAGAGGTTAACAACTAAATATGGGAGGGTGAGGGGTGGCGGGCTGGACCTGGATCTGGTCTGCCGCCTGGGCGGTTCTCACCTCTCTGGTCCTCTCTCCTTCCTGCTCACCACACTCCTCACTCTGCACAGGCTCCCTCTTGGGGACACGCAGGAGAGGGGATGCAGTAAGTTCCTTCCCTTCCTCCCCTCAATGAAATGGTCCAAAGTGCAGAGCACAGGGCCTCTCCAGATGTCCTCCATGATGTAGCAAAGAGCTATGTTTTCCTGTGGGATGCTGGCCAGCTCAGAAATGCTTGCACTACCTTGTACTTGCTTTCCTCCCTTTTCTGCCTTCCTTCCTCCCCACCCCCTCACTTTTGTGCCCTAGGATGCACTCCCAGCAAAGCCTTAGAGCATAAGCTCTTGGTAACCTGGGATGAGATAGTTGCTTACAAGCTGTGTGACCTTGGGCACATTGCTTAACCTCTCTGTGCTTCAAAGTTCTCATCTGTAAAATGGAGTCATAATAATTTACTAACTCATAGTGTTATAGCGAGTTAATACACAGAAAGCACTTAGAGCAGAGTGGAAGCTTTCAATAAGAGCCAGTGTTTATTATTTTTGTTACCCTGAAGCCTGGCAAAGCTCTCTAAATTGGGACAGAGGCAGGTCATCGTGAGAAGAATAGAGGTTTGGACCTCCAGGGCTCTCGTCAGCGACAGAACCTCAGGGCTGAGGGTGCTCATTGCTGCCCAGGCTGCACCCCCCTGGGCTGGCTGCCCCTGAAGTTGGGGGAGTGGGCTGGGGTGGGGAAGGGGCACTGGACTGAGAGCTAGCATGACCTGGTTTCAGCCTTCATGACTCTGGACGCGGCCTTCACGTCTCAGAGCCTCCATTTCCTTACCCGAAAGTGACGTTGACATACACACCTGTCTCTGAGGGCCCTCACCTGGGCAGGGGCCAAGGATGCTCCAAAAATTTAATTATTCAAAAATCCAGTGAGCGCTCCTTCT
Organism: Mesoplodon bidens; assembly: GCF_964165515.1. Classification (NCBI taxonomy): domain Eukaryota; kingdom Metazoa; phylum Chordata; class Mammalia; order Artiodactyla; family Ziphiidae; genus Mesoplodon; species Mesoplodon bidens. The sequence goes on along the minus strand of NC_138178.1, from coordinate 66,762,877 downwards.
GGTGAGGCCTGTGAATCTCAGACCTGAAAGGCCTGGAGCCCACATCCTTCAGCCCTCTGCCTCCATTGCACAGATGAGGAAACTGAGGCCCAGAGAGAGGAAATAAGCTGGTTGATGTGAGGGAGAGGGCCTATGGCATTGAACAGGGACAGATGGGTGCCCTGGGGAGAGGGGCACACAAGCCCCCGTCTGTGAACCTAGGGGCTGGCCTGGGAATACCTTCCTCTGGTACAGACCCCAACATCAGGGAGTGGGGGGTGGGGTCTCTTCTGAGTCTGGGGACCTCTCCAGCACCTGCCTGGGCTGCTTGTGTCTGTGACCTCCCCAGGGGATGGCCAGGAATGGGGAGCAGAGACAATCAGTCAAGGCCTCAGTGTCCTGGCGAGTGGCCCAGGCAGCCGGAGCCAGGCCCAGGCAGGCTGGGGCAGGTCGGCGCTGCTCCCCAGGGGGGCTGAACACCCAAGCGTGGAGAATCTGCTCTCCACTCAGACCCAGTGTCCAGCTTAATGACAAACCTCCAAGGCCAGGTAGTGGGGGGTAAAGAGGGAGCATCTTTAGCTGAGTCAGGCTGGGGCCCTCTCAGGTTCAAGTTTTTCTCTCCCAGACCCTGCTCCTCGATGTCCAGAGGGCATGTGTTGTGCCCAGAGATGTTCATACTCAGTTGTGAGTGGTGGCTTCCTAATGGTGCTGGGAGCCTGGCCTTCCAAAACAAGGGCAGGAGGGAGGTTACACTGGTGCCACAAGTGCCCAGAGCCATGCCAGGCATCCAGATCCAAGGTTCATGTGTGCCTCATGACAGCCCTGCCAGGAGGCATTATTATAACCCCCATCCTACAGGTAGGGACACTCTGAGGGGTGGGACATGTCGAGGTCCCAAAACTAGCCATCATGGACGTGGGGCCAGTACCCAGATAGTCTGATCTCTGACCCAGGGCTCGGTCTCCAGCACCAAGGGCCAGCCAGGCTGTGGGTGGGAGCTCAGGTGAGGCCTTTGCAGCCACAGGATGATGAGGGGGTGCAGTGACCCGGGGAATGGGGTCTTCCCTGCTTGTTCTCCAGAAGCCCAGTGGAACTCACAGTGCAGGGCACAGTTACAGCTGAATAAGCTGGAACTCTTTTCTGTAATGTTGCCCAAGTGTCTAAAAAATGATTTTTTTCTTTTCCCAAATAGGGATCTGATCACCCCAATAGACCATTCTTGACCGGTAGGACTTTAGGAGTTCTGTTCTTTTTCTTTTTTTTGGCCGTGAAGCTTGCAGGATCCTAGTTCCCCGAACAGGGATTGAACCCACGCCCTCGGCAGTAAGAGCACAGAGTCCTAACCACTGGACCGCCAGGGAATTCCTGGAGCTCCATTCATTATGGAGGTGTTCCTAAGGCAGGACCGAGACAGACCTTGACCCACCCACCCCCAAGAAGCCCTGTGGGAAAGAGCCCCTCACCCTGGCTGAGTGGGGACAGGTGAGTCAGCCTTGATCAGCCCTTTTGTGGAGCCCTGGTAACAGAAGAGCCATCTCAACCCCGGGAACCTTCTCAGCACCTACAACTGACTTCTCTTGGGTTTTGCCACCGTTAGAAAGAACATTCATGCTGCAGGGCCTGGGAGGCTGAAGAAGGTGATGTAAAGAGGCAGAGGAGTGGGGGTGGGCCCAGGTAGAGGGGCCGGCCGTCCCCATGCCTCTCCTCACTCCAGGCTTCCCACACTCACCTTCCCTGGGAAGCCTCCCAGATACCCCTACCTTCTCCAACTTTCTTTGGTTTGTTCCATGGAGACATCTCCCCACCACTGACAGCTAACTGCCACTTCTGCTCGGCCTGGAGCCATGGGAGCCTGCTTTTCCTGCTGGCTCCAAGGGTCTGATAACTCGCTCAGCTAGATGATTGCAAATAAATGTGGCCACGCGTCCGTCCCTCCATCCCTTCAATGCAGATCAACAAGCATCTGTGATTGTGCCAGGTGGACCCCCTTGGGGGCACAGGGTTGAGTAACAGGGATTTACTTATAAGTTATAGCCCAGCTAGGAAGGGAGCCTTGCACATCAGTAACATTGGAAACAGGACCATTTTTAAAATCAAGCTTTTATTGCATACCAGGCTCTGTGCTGAAAACATTTTATGTACGTTGTCTCATTTAATCCTCATACAATCTTATAAAACCACCATTATTATTCTAAAAACTTTTTAAAATTATTATTTTATAGATGTGGACACTAAGACACACAGACGTTAACTTGCCTAAGGTCACACTGGCAGCGAATGACAGAGCCAGGCTTTGAGGCTGTGCAGTGCCACCGGTCAGGTGTGTCTTCGTGTGTGTGAGTCAGGAGAGGAGGCCACACTCATCCGGGGGTCAGGAATGGCTTCCTGTGAAGCTGAATTTTCAGTGGGGCCTTGAAGGAGAGACTGGATTAGAGGTACTGGGTTTTGGGCTGTGAACATTCTAGGAACAAAGGTGACAGACATGTAGGGTGACCGAGGAGGAGCACGTGGGCCAGGAGAGGGGGGTGTGGGTGTGGACGGACCGGAAGGAAACGCAAGTTCATAGGTTTGAGGCCCTGACTGCCAGGTTAAGGGTTTGGGGCTTGTGGCTGGCAGCAAGATGGCCCCTGAAGACGTGCATGTTCTAACACCCAAAACCTACAAATATGTTACATGTCAAAAGGCACTTTGCAGATGTGATTAAGTGAAGGGTTTTGAGATAGGAAGATTGTTCTGGATTATGCAGGTAAGCCCACTGTAATCACAAGGGTCCTCAAAGAGGGAGGCAGGAGGGTCAGAGTGAGAGGAGGAGATGTGACGATGGACGAAAAATCAGAGAGAGGGATTTGAAGATGCTGTGCTGCTGGCTTTGAAGATGGAGGGAGGGGCCAAGAGCCAAGGAATGTAGGCAGCTTCTAGAAACTGGAAAAGACGAAGAAATGGATCCTTTCCCTAGAGCCTCTAGGAGGATGCAGCCCTGCCCATACTGTGATTTATCCCAGTGAAACCCAGTTTGGATTTCTGACCTCCAAAACTGGAAAAGAATAAACATGTATTGTTTTAAACCACTCAGTTTGTGACAATTTGTTACAGCTGCAGTAGGAAATGAATACAGGGCTGTAGGCTGAGCACTGCTGTGGGGTACCAGGGCTTTCATCAACATTGTCTCATTGCCATTTTAGAAAGCTGGATTCAACCCCACAAATATTAACGGAGCACCTCCCACGTAGAGGCACTGCGCTTAGCTATGGGGAGATAATGGCAAAAGGAGCTGGGCAGCCCCTGCCCTGGGTGGAGCTACAGTTTCATCTGAAGTTGCTCTAGCCCCCGCATCAGGGTAGAGGCTGGTGCAAGATGAGCAGATTATCACTAACTTGCAGGCTGAACCAGTTCCCAACTGGCAGTTGCAGGGCCTATGTTTGAAGGGAGTCATCTGAAGAGCTCTAAGAAGCACTTCTCAGCAGATGTGCCAGAGCCAGCCAGGACAGCCACTTGGTACAGCAAGTTTGTTCCCACTGCTGCCCACCACCCTGTCTCCACAGTGCAGCCAGAGAGTCTCATGGGCAATGCGGGGTGTGTGTGGGGGAGGTTCCCACAGGGGATTTCTCAAAGCACCAAGTAGGAGTCTCTATGGTAGGGGAAGTGTGCTGGGGGAAGGCAAGAGGGGCCAGCCACCCCCAGCTCCTCAGCAATTTCACCCCTAGGGGTGTACCCAACACAAGTGTGGACATACATGCACCAAAACACATACACCAGAATGCTCATGGCAGCACTGCTGTGGCCCCTGGCAACAACCTAGATGTCCATCAGTAGTAGAATGGATGGCTAAAGTGGGCTTTAGTCACACACTGGAACACTACACAGCAATGAGAATGAATGAACTATGGTTAAACCCAGCAACACTGATAATTCTCACCAACTTAATATTGAGCAAAAGAAGCCGGACACAACAGAATATCTATTACGTGACTCCGTTAATAAAATGTTCGCAGAGAGGCAAAAATGGATCTCTTTTAGAAGTCAGATCAGGGGTTCCCCTGGGAATGGGGGGAGGGTGGGAGCTCACAGTGATTGGGAGGCAGCACAGGGGGCTTCTGGAGTGCTGGCAATGTTCTCATTCTGGACACGGGTAAAACAGGAGTGTTCACTTTGTGATAATGCATTGGACTGTACACTTGTGATTTTTGTATTTTCTTTGCGAGTATTATATTGCAATGAGAAGTTTATTTTTAAAATTATCAATGAGCATAGTATAGTGATTGGTGTATTTTGGTGGCTGTGTGATGAGGAGGGCATTGGTTGGGAGTTACAAGGCACAGGTTCTAGACTTTACCTGCCTGGATGAGGATGCCATGTGACCCTGTGACCCCTTTTGGGGCCTCAGTTTCCTCATGCAAAAATTAGAAGCATGTGTATGTGAATTATATGATTTTTTCAGAAACGCAGCACAATGCTTAAACTGTGGCTAACCTGACTCCTTATTTAAAAAAAAAGAAAAAAGAACCTAAGACTTGGTCAGAGCTGGAGCTATTTTCCTGTTTCCTTGTAAAAGTGGTCATGTGAAGATTTGGCTCCATTACTAATGGTCCAGCTATCTGACCTTGGCCACAGAAGCAGGTGTGAGGTGGACTGGAAAGAACATGGTGGGCTTTGGGATCATTCAGTCTGGGTTACAGTTCTGGCAGGGTCCCTGTTTTAGTTGTGTGTGAACTTGGGCAAGCTACTTAACCTCTGAGTCTCAGTTTCCTCACTGGGAAAATGAGGGTGAGTGTGCCCTCTCTGCTGGGCAGGTGTGAAGGTTAAGTAAAAAGTGCCCAGGGACTTCCCTGGTGGTCAGTGGTCAGGACCCCACACTTCCACTGCAGGGGGCACGGGTTTGATCTCTGGTGGGGGAACTAAGATCCTGCATTGCCTCGCGGTGCAGCAAAAAAAAAAAAGTGCCCAGCCCTTGGTAGATGTAGCTACTTTCTCTATATTCCATGAGGTCCCAAAGTTAGGTAGGTATCCTGCTGGGACCAGGCCAAAGAAGACATCTATCTGACCATTCTGACACTTTGCTGATCCAAACTAAACAAAGCAAGTAGAGATGGCTGGGGAGCCCTTGGGGAGCAGAACCCTCCTTTACACGTGGTACAGAGACTGTGTCATGGGGGCCCCCCTACCCAGGCACCTGCCTGTGAGTCCTTGGGAAGCTGGGGCTTGGAGAGGGATCAGAGTAGAGGGAGGGGTACAGGCCAGTGTTCTGGGGCCTGTCGTCACTCCTTGTGTGGCCTTTCCAGTGCCTTGTGGATGTGCTAACAGCAGGTGCTCGGAGGTCCAACCTTTCATAATGTGCTCAACTCTGGGCCCCTCTATGAGGGGCTGTTGACAAACAGGACTCCAAAGAAGAGTCCTGGGGAATGGGGAAGGATCTTGACACACGAGGGACAGCTGGAGAAACTGCTGGGGTGGGGGCAGTGTAGCTCAGGTAAGACTCTAGAGGGCCTGGGGTCATCGCTTTTGCTAATCCAATGGGCTCTCTGAATTTCCTGGCCTCCTGTGTGGAGGTTAGTATTTTCCCAACCCCAACTCTCTCAGAGAATCCAAATCTCTGAGAGAGTTTTATTTTTTAATGACTTATTTTTTAATTATACACACACACATAAACACACACAAAATATATGTTCAGGCAAAAAAAATGGAAACACATAGGAAAGCAAAATAAGAAAATAAAAATCACCCATAATTTCATCATCAGAGATAGCTGATTTCTGTGTATATCCTTCAGATTTAGATAATAATAACCAGATATATTTTATCAGTCAGAGCTTTTGGTGGCAGGCAACAGAAACTGGCTCTGGTGATTGCTATTAGATAAGGTATAATTAGCTGCTGTATTAGGAAAACTCCTCAAATTACAATAGCTTTACACAGCATAGATTTACTTCTTGCTCACATAAAGCCCCAAATAGCTATTCCTGAGGGCTGTGGGCATGTGGGGGGGAAGCTCTGCTTCACACAGATGTACAGATACCCAGGCTGAAGCTGGCTCCATCGTTCAATACATGGCTTCCAAGGTCAGCAGCCAATATGCAGCCAGCAGACAGAGGAAGACAGAATGGAGGATTATGCAGGAGGATTCTGTGGGTCTGCAGTGGTGTCCATACTTTCCCTTTACATTCCATTAGCCAGGATTCAGTCATGTGGCCCCACCTAATGGGAAGGCTGTAGGAGGACTTGTGGAATTGACAGGATGCTGGGCCCCCCACCTTGAGACTGAGAGGTGTTTCCAGATGCTCCAGGGAGCAAAGAAGCAGGAAGCAATAAACATGGCAATCACCTCATAGCCAGGCAGGCTGGCCACTGCTGCCTCTACCAGGGCTGCCAAGAATTGCCTCCAATTCTTTCTCAACTCCTGGGGTGAGCCCATAAAAGCAAAAGGGATAGGAAAGAAAAAGCCTACAAATGTAAATTTTACCTCCCACTCCCCAATTTGGAGGTGTTTTGTCCTCAGGGGATCTCACTCCGTGATTTCCTGGGTCCTTGACCTACCCCAATAAGTTTTGAAACAGTAAGTACATAAAAAGATGCTCAGCATTGTTGGTTCTCAGTGAAATGCAAATTAAAACCATGAGGTATGACTACTCATTCACCAGAAAGGGTTAAAATAAAAAACACTGACAAAACCTAGAGCTGACAAAGATATAGGGCAACTGGAACTCATACACATTGCTGGTGTATACAATGGGAGTAACTGGAGAAAATTGTTTAGCAGTTAAAGATACACCTATTCTATGACTGAGTAAGCCCACACCTGGGTATTTACTGATGGGAAATGAAGCCATATGTTTACACAAAGATTCATACAGCAGCTTTATTCATGATAGACTAAAATAGGAAACAATGTAAAAGTCCATCATTGGGGGGGGGGTGTGGAGTCAAGATGGCAGAGTAGGAGGATGTAGAGGCCTGCTGATGTCCCAGGCCTGTCCCTCCTCACAACTAGGGCACCTACCAGGCACTGGTGGGCAACCTTGTACACCTAAGGGGATGGGAGGAATCCCCGCTCAGCTAGGTAGGAAGTGGTGGGGAAGGAAGGTGGGAGGAAAAGTGGAAGTGGGATGGGACCAGTGCCCCTGAGGAGTGGCTGGAGAAGAAGAGGGGTTCCCACACTCAGAGGGGCCCACTCACGGTGAGGGGATTAGCAGGGACAGGGAGAGATCTTCAGGGGAATAGGGGATTGGAGGGGAATGTGGCCAGCATCTCCCCTGCTCGCTTGGGCCCCAGCGAGCCTGCTGGTGTCCCAGGCCTGAACCTTCACCCTCCAGGGCCCCCTCCAGCTATACAGGTACTGAGCCTAAGCCCCCCACTCTGCCCCCCACCACCTGGGCCTTTTTTTTTTGGCTGTTGTGGTTCTGTTTTGCTTTGCTGTTTCATTTTTATTTTTATATTTTTTATTTTTCTAATTTTATTTTATTTTTTATTCTTTGTTATTGTTCTGCTCCTTTTTGTTTGTTGCCTTTTTTTTTTTTTTTTTTTTTGCCATGCCATGAGACTTGTGGGGTCTTGGTTCCCAAGCCAGGGGTCGGGCCTGAGCTCCTGTGGTGGAAGTGCTGAGTCCAAACCACTGGACTAACAGAGAACCTCAGACCCCAGAGAATATTAATCAGTGTGAGCTCTCTTGGAGGTCCTCATCTCAGCACCAAGAACTGGCTCCACCCAACTGCCTGCAACTCCAGTGCTAGATGCCTAAGGCCAAACAACCAGCAAGGCAGGAACACAGTCCCATCCATCAAAAAAGTGAGACGACAAAAAAATATGTTACAGATGAAGGAGCAAGGTAAAAACCTACAAGATCAAATAAATGAAGAGGAAATAGACAACCTACCTGAAAAAGAATTCAGAGTAATGATAGTAAAGATGACCCAAAATCTTGGAAATAGAATGGAGGCAACAGATTGAGAAAATACAAGAAATGTTTAACAAGGACCTAGAAGAACTAAAGAACAACCAAACAGTGATGAACAACACAATAACTGAAATGAAAAAATAAACTAGAAGGAATCAATAGCAGAATAACTGAAGCGAAGAACAAATAAGTAAGCTGGAAGATAGAATGGTGGAAATAACTGCTGAGGAGCAGAATAAAGAAAAAAGAATGAAAAGAAATGAGGACAGTCTCAGAGACCTCTGGGACAACATTAAACACACAAACATTTGAATTATAAGGGTCCCAGAAGAAGAAGAGAAAGAGAAAGGGTCTGAAAAAATATTTGAAGAGATTATAGTTGAAAACTTCCCTAACATGGGAAAGGAAATAGCCACCTAAGTCCAGAAAGCAGAGAGTCCCATACAGGACAAACCCAAGGAGAAACATGCCAAGGCACATATTAATCAAACGAACAAAAATTAAATTCAAAGAAAAAATATTAAAAGCATCAAGGGAAAAGCAATAAATAACATACAACAGAATCCCCATAAGGTTATCTGCTGATTTTTCAGCAGAAACTCTGCAGGCCTGAAGGGAGTGGCAGGATATATTTAAAGTGATGAAAGGGAAAAACCTACAACCAAGATTACTCTACCCAGCAAGGATCTCATTCATATTCGATGGAGAAATCAAAAGCTTTATAGACAAGCAAAAGCTAAGAGAATTCAGCACCACCAAACCAGCTTTACAACAAATGCTAAAGGAACTTCTCTAGGCAGGAAACACAAGAGAAGAAAAACACCTACAAGAACAATTAAGAAAATGGTATTAGGAACATACATATCGATAGTTACATTGAATGTAGATGGATTAAATGCTCCAACGAAAAGACACAGACTGGCTGAATGGATACAAAAACAAGACCTGTATATATGCTGCCTGCAAGAGACCCACTTCAGACCTAGGGACACATACAGACTGAAAGTGAGGGGATGGAAGAAGGTATTCCATGCAAATGGAAATCAAAATAAAGTTGGAGTAGCACTACTCATATCAGATAGAATAGACTTTAAAATAAAGACAATTACAAGAGACAAGGAAGGACACTGCATAATGATTAAGGGATCAATCCAAGAAGAAGATATAACAATTATAAATATTTATGCACCCAACATAGGAGCACCTCAATACATAAGGCAAATACTAACAACCATAAAAGGGAAAATCAACAGTAACACAATAATAGTGGGGGACTTTAACACCCCACTTACACCAATGGACAGATCATCCAGACAATATAAATAAGGAGACACAAACTTTAAATGACACAGTAGACTAGATAGACTTAATTCATATTTATAAGACATTCCACCCGAAAGCGGCAGAATACACTTTCTTCTCAAGTGCACACAGAACATTCTGCAGGATAGATCACATCTTGGGTCACAAATCAAATTAAATTTAAGAAAATTGAAATCGTATCGAGCATCTTTTCTGACCACAACACTGTGAGCTTGGAACCCAATTACAGGAAAATAAAACTGTAAAAAACACAAACGCATGGAGGTTAAACAATTCACTACTAAATAACCAAGAGCTCACTGAAGAATTCAAAGGGGAAATAAAAAAATACATAGAAACAGATGATAATGAAAACACGATGACCCAAAACCTATGGGATGCAGTAAAAGCAGTTCTAAGAGGGAAGTTTATAGCAATTCAATCTCACCTAAAGAAACAAGTAAAATCTCAAATAAACAATCTAACCTTGCACCTAAAGGAGCTAGAGGAAGAAGAACAAACAAAACCCAAAGTTAGTAGAAGGAAAGAAATCATAAAGATCAGAGCAGAAATAAATGAAATAGAAACAAAGAAAACAATAGAAAAGATCAATAAAACTAAAAGTTGGTTCTTTGAGAAGATTAAAAAAGAACTGATAAACCTTTAACCAGTCTCATCAAGAAAAAAAGGGAGAGGATTTAAATCAATAAAGTTAGAAATGGAAAAGGAGAAATTACAACTGACACCACAGAAATACAAAGGATCATAAGAGACTACTACGAGCAACTATATGCCAATAAAATGGACAACCTAGAAGAAATGGACAAATTCTTAGAAAGGTATAAGTTTCCAAGACTGAACCAGGAAGAAATAGAAAATGTAAACAGACCAATCACAGTAATGATGTTAAATGTAATTAAAAATCTTCCAACGAACAAAAGTCCAGGACCAGATGGCTTCTCAGGCAAATTCTATCAAATATTTAGAGAAATGCTAACACCCATCCTTCTTAAATTCTTCCAAAATATAGCAGAGACAGGAAATCTCCCAAACTCGTTCAACAAGGTCACCATCACCCTGATACCAAAACCAGACAAAGATATCACAAAAAAAGAAAATTACAGAACACTACCACTGATGAATATAGACACAGAAATCCTCAACAAAATACTAGCAAACAGAATCCAACAACACATTAAAAGGATCATAAACCATGATCAAGTGGGATTTATCCCCGGGATGCAAGGATTCAGCCCTATATAGGAACAAAACTGGGTCATTTGTAGAGATGTGGATGGACCTAGAGTCTGTCATACAGAGTGAAGTCAGTCAGAAAGAGAAAAACAAATATGGTATATTAACGCATACATGTGGAATCTATAAAAATGGTACACATGAACCTATTTGCAGGGCAGGAATACAGACACAGACATAGAGAATGGAAGGGTGGATACTGGGGTGGGGGAAGGGGAGGGTGGGATGAATTGGGAGATTAGGATTGACATATATACACTGCCATGTGTAAAATAGATAGCTAGTGGGAACCTGCTGTATAGCACAAGGAGTTCAGCTTGGGAGGGGATATATGTATATATATAGCTGATTCACTTCGTTGTACAGCAGAAACTAACAGAACATTGTAAAGCAATTATACTCCAATAAAATAAAATGAAATGAAAGGAAAAGAAGTCCATCATAAGGATAATGGATAAATAAATTGTGGTCTATCCATACAACAGAATTCTTCTCATCAATGCAAATGAACTACTGATACACATACAGCCATGGGTAAATCTCAAAAAAATATACAATGAGCAAAACCAACCAGACCAAAAAATATACATACCATATGGTCCCATGGATGTGGAGTTCAACAGCAGGCAGACTCAATCTGTGGTGACAGCTCAGGATCCAGTGGTCCCCTCTTATCCACAGGGGATACGTTCCAAGACCCCCAGTGAATGCCTGAAACCACAGATAGTAATGAGCCCTATATATACTATGTTTCTTCTTATGCATACATACCTATGATAATGTTTAATTTATAAACTAGGCACAGTAAGAGATTAATAACAATAACTAATAGTAAAATAGAACAATTATACCAATATACTGTAATAAAAGTTATGTGAGTGTGGCCTCTGTCTCTCAAAATTTCTTATTGTACAAACTGCATGCCTTTTCTACCTTCACTAAGCACTTACCAGGCACTGTGGCCATAACTCTTTCAGTTTGAGGTGTGACAGCAAAACTTGCTCGAATTTCTTTTTCCTTCTTCACCATTTCACAGATAGAAGATTCGTTCTCACCAAAGATCTGAGCAACCTCAGCATACAATTTTTCTTTCCTTATTAAGTCAAGAACTTCCACCTTTTCACTTAAAGGAGGCACTTTACGGCTTCTCTTTGGCATAGCTGAATTGTCAGCATCACTACTCTTGCACTTTGGGGCCATTATCGAATAAAATAAGGGTTACCTGAACACAAGCACTGAGGTAATGTGACAGTCGGTCTGATTATGGAGATGGCCACTAAGTGACTCACAGGTGGGATACGCAGGATGGCACGAGATTTCATAATGCTACTCAGAATGGCATGCAATTTAAAATTTATGAGTTATCTCTGGAATTTTCTATTTAATATTTTTTGACTTCGGTTGACCACAGGTAACTGAAACCGTGGAAACTGAAACCATGGATAAGGGGAACTACTGTAATGAGGAAACTTTCTGGGGTGATGGAAATACTCTCCATCTCTTGATCTGGGTGGTGGTCACATGGGTATACACATGTGTAAAGTCATTGATCGGTCCATTGGAGTTCTATGTATTTTACTATGTGTAATTTATACTTTAATAAAGTACTATGAAAACCTAAAAATGATAAAGGTTGGCCTCTTTTGGGGTTACAATGGCCCCTCTCAGGTTCACGCTGGGATGGGATTTTCTGAATTCTGCCCCCTTCCTCTGGGTGTGTAGGGGGATGTACTCTCTGTGGCTGCTGGGAGTGGGACTTGGACCCAAGTTTGGGACACTTGTCACCTGGTCTCTGGGAGGCATGAAGCAGGGGGACATGGTGCTCTCTCTCCCCACTGTACAGTGACCAGAGGTTTCTGTAGAGACCTAGACTCTCTTGGTCCTCACTGGCAAACAGTATACCTCGCTGCTGTTTTTTTTTTTTTGCGGTACGCGGGCCTCTCACTGCTGTGGCCTCTCCCATTGCGGAGCACAGGCTCCGGACGCGCAGGCTCAGCGGCCATGGCTTACGGGCCCAGCCGCTCCGTGGCATGTGGGATCTTCCCGGACCGGGGCATGAACCCGTGTCCCCTGCATCGGCAGGCGGACTCTCAACCACTGCGCCACCAGGGAAGCCCCTCGCTGCTGTTTTAATTTGCAGTCCTTTGATGAGCAGTGAGGTTGAACTTTTAAAATATGGTTACTGGCCATTTGCAGTTTTTTTGTTCAGAGCCTGATGTTTTCCAGGGCCCTCTTCCGCAAACTACTCATCCACTAACCAGAAAGGAAAGATATATTTCGGACAAGCAAGCATTTCTAAAGGATCTCTTTTTCGCAGCAAAATTCTGTTCTTTCTTCTGTGTTTCTCCCAGGAGGGAGTATCTTTTTAGAGGGGTTTTTTTGGTAACGACAATAGTAATAATTATAAATGGAACCAGATGATCATTAAAGTAGGTAAAATAGGCTCAAAATCCCCAAACTCGACAGCTGGTAGCATTCCAGAGCTCTCCCCACAATTTCGATACCTTCCCAGAGGCTGAGGGTCCTGCGGCCTTCTCTGTACAATATGCTCAACCCCTCCTTCTAGATCTACTCTACCCTACAAACACTCACACACACACACCCCGTCACACACATTCACGTGTGCATGTACACTCACTCACAGCCCCCCCCACCAAATGTCTGTGAGTTTAGCAGACTAAAGATGGGCTGGGATGGAGGTGAGGAGACCGAGGAGGAGCTGACAGCCCCCTTCATCCAAGATGCTCTTCCAGCTCTCCTCCCTCCTCTCTTCTCATTTGCCTCCACATTCCTTCCCCAGGACATAAATTCCTCCTCTGTGTCATGCCAGGCAATTTGCCATCATCTTTTAAGGCCCTGCCCAGAGAATCTCAAATGCCTCTCTAATGTGTTTACTAACATTGTTTCCAAAGATGGTTTCCATTCTGAGAACTCAAAGCCATCTACTTAGATGTCCGTGTTTCTTTAAATGTTACTTCCTGTCATCACAATAGAATTGCGGTGTCTCTGCTTCTGAACAGATTCCAGGCTTGTTCACCTAAGTCCTGAGCTGGTGAACAGCACTGCGCTATTCTGACAGTGCAAATAAGGGTCCTGAGTGGGACTTGGAGCCAAGAAGGATGAGCCGGGTTCAGACCATGGAGAAACTTCAATGCCAAGGGAAAGAATTTGGATTCGATTATTCCGTTCAGGGATCCATCAAAGGCTTTAGAGCTGGATTGTGACTGGAAGAGAACTGGGCTTCTGGAAATTTCACCATCTGGCTGCTGCATAAGTAGCTGGCATTGAAGGAGAGTGATTAGAGGGGGCTAGGCAAGGAGGATGAGGGCTTGTCTTAAGGCAGAGGGCAGATCTGGGAGGCTTTTCTGAGGAGTAGCCAGAGCCTCCGGTGACGGGGAAGGAGAGAGAGAGAGGAATTGATGACAGCCTGAGTGCCTAAGGGGGACACCAACTCCTCCCTCCTGGGCTGGGATAGTCTGTAATTTGCTAAGAACCATCCTTAACATGAGACAGGACCAGTCAAGGACATGGACAGATCTGAAGAAACTATTAAAGAAGTATGGCGTTAACTAGACACACAGGGCGTCCTAGAACAGTGGCGTCATGAAGGTGTCTCAGCTCAGTTCTCCTGGAGAAGGGAGAGAGACTTCAGCCTTCCATCCCACTGGGCTTTTTGTATTTCCCAATGTGATACTTCTAGGCAGATGCATTTACACAGCTCTTTGCATCAAATAACAGCAGCCAACATTTATCGCATGTTGTGCCGAGTACTGTCCTAAGAGCTTTTTACTGGGTAATTTATATATACGTGTGTGTGTGTACAATCATATATATAATCTTATATATGCCCCACAGCCCCATGAGGTAGGTACTCTTTCATAGATGACAAACTGAGGCAGCCAAGTTAAGTAACCCTTGGCCAAGGTCACACAGCTAGGGAGTGGCAGAGCCAGCATCACACCCAAGGGTGCTGATGGGTTTATTTCCTGGAAAGAACCAAATTAGGAGACAGCAGAATAGGCTTCTGGGCCCGGCTCAGCAGCTGAGCAGGGCAAGGTGGGGCAGGTCATCTTTTAAATGCACACCCTCTCATGAGGGTGAGGAGTGATGGATGTTTGCGACCTTAAGGTGCTAGTTTCATAGGTATATACATATATCAAACTGTATCAAATGGTATATTTCATTATGTGCAAGTCATTGTATGTCAATTATACCTCAAAAAAGCTGTTTTAAAGAACTGATGACAATTATATGATGAAATTAAACTATCTGTACTATTTCTACAGGAACTCTTATCTGATGTGACCGCATTGCCATGTTTGAGCGTGATGCATGAAATTCATGATTCACTTCTGAACCGAAGTGTTGCTTTGAGAATTCTGCTCTGCTTCAGAAGAGCAAAGTGTCTCCAAATAAAAACTAAGAGCCACAATAACTCAAGAAATGTTTTGTCACCTGGCATTACTGAAAACAGAACACAAAGGATGCAATGAGGCTGTTTACAACAATATAGCGATTTTGCTGAAATAAAGGAAAACAATAAATATTATTGAATAAATATACAACAGTTTCTTAAAGTGCACCACTTAAAGCCCTTTGGGGGCTTCAACTCTTAGAATCCAACTCTGCCCAGTGGTCCACACCCCACTCCGTCTCTGTTCCAGAAACACTGGTTCTTTGAAGAGGTCAAGGTCTCACACGTATCAGGGCCTTCTCCCTCTCAACCTCTAGGTCTCAACGTGAACATCACACACACAACACACGCGCACGCGCGCGCGCGCACACACACACACACACACACACACACACACACACACACACACACACACACACACACACACACACACACACACACACACACACACACACACACACACACACACACACACACACACACACACCCTCCCTCCCTGACCGCCCAGAACTGAATACTCGTCCTTCGTGGCTCTCATCAAAATGCGGAGTTAGAGGTTTATTTACCCGCTGGCCCGTGTAGGCTTTGTCTGTTCCCAGATGTGCTCCCAAGCCTCCCACAGTGCTGGGATGCAGAAGGTGCTTTCCTGATGTGCTGAAAGGACAGATCCATGTCTTGCCTCTGGACTCTGTGACCTCATGAGAGGGGTGCCCTGATGGGAACGTTGTCTGTAAAGTACAAATATGCAGCAGGATGACCACTCCCTCACTTTCTTAGTTCTTTCTCCCCCAATGAGAGGCACCCCCGACCTCTGGGGGCAGCCACTCTGGATGAAGGCTGAGCTCCAGGGGGGAAGCAGGCTCTCAGAGACCATGCCCTCACCCACAGAAACATGACAGAATCTTGGGTTTTGTCAAAGCAAGGTGGCTGTGGATAACTATTTCAATACAAGTTCTTGGAAAAACTCCAGGGGCTGGAGTGCTGGGTGTTCCCGAGTGCCGAGATGCAGGTGCTCAAGCCTGGCCAGACTGTGAGCTCCTCCAGGGCAGACTCGGCCTGCATGCAGCACTGTACTGCCAGTGCCCAGCACAGAGCCAGCACACAGCACGTGCACACCGACGATCTGCAGTGGTGCAACCAAGAAATTCCATTTTGAGAGCCCTGGCTCTCTGCCAGGCACAGGTTAATACTGTCCCCATTAATCTTTCCAATAAGCCCACGAAGTCAGTGTTCTTATCTCCGTTTTACAGAGGTGGGAATTGAGGCTCAGGGAGAGGTAATTTGCCCAAAGTCCCACAGCCAGTGAGAGGCAGGGACTCTCCAAGCAGAAGTCCTTAGGGATAGTCAAACAGTGGCCTGGAGTGACAACTGCTATCTTAGGGGCCAACAAATTAACATCCTCCCATTGGAGAAACCCTGTGACACCCCTCTGCACCCCGCAAGCACCAGCCCCACCGTTCCCGGCCTGGGTGCCGCCTGGGCACTGACCTTCTGCTCCTTTCACCACCCTAGCCTCTCATGGTTGGGGCTCCTCTCCACATCCTGCTTCTCTTGCCTCTCTGATGGCTGTTCTTCCTCCTCCCACTTCCTAAAGGCAGGTGATCCCCATAGTTTCTCCTTGCTACCTTCTTCCTCTCTCTACACTCTCCCTCTAGGCCAGCCTGTCAACCCCTTGGCCCCTCTTTGGAGGGGGCTCTCACATCTGCACGTGCAGCTCAGACCTCTCCCAGCCCCTGGTTATTCCTCCCAGAAGGCTGCTCCTGCTCTGAGACATTCAGTGGCTCCCAGGGGCCATCAGAGGAGGAACAAACTCCTCCTTGAGGCATTCGGGGCTCTACTGTACCTATCTCCACTTCTCTCCCAACTCAGAGCCTTCATCCATGCCAGCACTGTGCTCCCTGCCTTTATTCTGCTGTCCCTTCAAGCAGGATCCCACTCCCTCCCACCTCTGCCCCAGGTAGCTCTCACTGCCTGGTTTATGGCACATACCCTCCCCCTGGAAGTCCTTCCAGACCCCTTCCCCAATCACAGGCAGCTCTCCCTCTTCAGTAGACTCCATGGAGAACCTGTCCCAGGCTGCCTTTGCAAGAGCTATTTCTGTGCTTGCTTTGACTCTCCTTCCACCCAGGGTCACATGGGGAGTTTGGTACTGGGAGTCAGGGAAAATGCCCAATCTATGACTTTTAGTTTTCCCTCTGTGTAGAAGTCTCCTCAGCTGTAAATTGAGGGGTGTGGAATTGGATCAGCATTTCCCTAATTCCCAAGTACCGTCATTTTTGCTTTATCCTTGTGTCACCTGTACTATCATATACTTATATTGCTTACCTTACATATTTATCTACTTATTTTTAAAATTTTATTTATTTTATTTTATTTTTGGCTGCACTGGGTCTTCGTTGCTGCGTGTGGGCTTTCTCTAGTTGCGGCGAGCGGGGGCTACTCTTCGTTGTGGTGCGTGGGCTTCTCATTGCGGTGGCTTCTCTTGTTGCAGAGCACGGGCTCTAGAAGCATGGGCTTCAGTAGTTGTGGCACGTGGGCTCAGTAGTTGTGGTTCGTGGGCTCTAGAGCTCAGGCTCAGTAGTTGCAGCACACGGGCTTGGCTGCTCCGCGGCATGTGGAATCTTCCCAGACCAGGGCTCGAACCTGCGTCCCCTGCATTGGCAGGCAGATTTTTTCCCCCCCATCTTTAAAATATAACATTTATTGCTTAGATGGTTTGATACAGAACAGCTTTTCTTCTCATTTTGAACTTGGAAGTACTATACTACTGAACGCAAAGCGGAACGAAAAGTACCCAAACCGAACTTGTGATTCTGTGTTCATGTGGCATAAACCAGTTTTGTATATAATGTAGCAGAAGTTTTTAAGTTCCCTTTAGAAAAATATGAATTCTACACGTTTATTATTGTTTCCTGCTTAATGCATGGGCTGAAATCACTAGGATCACCTTCCTTCTGGAGGAAAGAGAGGAGCAGAGGGTGCAAAGAATGGTGAAACTTTCTGAAACCGGCATCCGACCATCACATAGCTTCCCCAGGGCTGGTGGAAAAAACAGCCCTTTGGGTTTTTTGTTTTGTTTTCACAGCCGGGAGTTTCATGTAGTGATTGAATCTCAACCTCGTGTCCATAAATCAAAGAGAAAAACAAAAGAGGGAAATGTGCACCTCAAAAAACTTTTCAGAAGATCCATATATATATATTTGTAAAAGCCCTGAGAGAAGGAGAAAGAGAATCAAACAAACGTGTAGAAACAAATTAGCTGGACCTGCAAACTAAGCTATGATTCACCCAGAGTTTAAACAAATCACAAATTTCACAGTTTAATATGGGGGGAGGGGACAGAGAAACAAACAAATGATACATCTCTCAACCTCACTAGTAAAACGTGGTAAAACCTTATCCACTAGGAGGGTGAGATGAAGGCTAAATAAAGCTTTCAATCAACAGTGATCACTAAAAAAAAAAAAAAAAAATAGTGATTACTGCGAGCAGCAGCCCCGGCTGTGCTGCGGCCTGGTTGGCAGGAGGATTCTTAACCACTGCGCCACCAGGGAAGTGCCTATACACATACCTTTTGTTTGTTTGTTTTTATTTTTTATACAGCAGGTTCTTATTAGTTATCTATTTTATACGTATTAGTGTATATATGTCAACCCCAATCTCCCAGTTCATCCCACCCCCACCCCCCAACATTCCCCCCTTGATGTCCATATGTTTGTTCTCTACATCTGTGTCACTACTTCTGCCTTGCAAACCGGTTCATCTGTACCATTTTTCTAGATTCCACACATATACATTAATAAACGATATTTGTTTTTCTCTGACTTACTTCACTCTGTATGACAGTCTCTAGGTCCATCCATGTCTCTACAAATGACCCAACTTTGTTCTTTTTATGGCTGAGTAATACTCCATTGTATATATGTACCACATCTTCTTTATCCATTCGTCTGTCGATGGGCATTTAGGTTGCTTCCATGACCTGGCTATTGTAAATAATGCTGCAATGAACATTGGGGTGCATGTGTTTTTTTTTTTTTTTTTTTTTTTTTTGGCTGCGTTGGGTCTTCGTTGCTGCACATGGGTTTTCTCTAGTTGTGGTGAGCGGGGGCTACTCTTCGTTGCGGTGCCCAGGTTTCTCATTGCTGTGGCTTGTCTTGTTGCAGAGCACGGGCTCTAGGCGCACAAGCTTCAGTAGTTGTGGCACATGGGCTCAGCAGTTGTGGCTTGCGGGCTCTAGAGCGCAGGCTCAGTAGCTGTGGTGCACAGGCTTAGTTGCTCCGTGGCATGTGGGATCTTCCCAGACCAGGGCTCAAACCCGTGTCCCCCTGCATTGGCAGGCAGATTCTTAACTAATGCACAACCAGGGAAGCCCCGCATGTGTCTTTTTGAATTATGGTTTTCTCTGGGTATATGCCCAGTAGTGGGATTGCTGGGTCATATGGTAATTCTATTTTTAGTTTTTTACTTCTGTTTTAGTTTTGTTTTTTTGGCTGTGAGGCATGTGGATCTTAGCTCCCCGACCAGGGATCGAACCTGCACCCCCTGCCTTCCAATGAAGGTAAAGTCTTAACCACTGGATCCAGGGAAGCCCCTATCTACTTTTTTTAACCTAAATAAAAAGGAAACTTTACCTTGCCTTCTGTGACTTGAAAACCAATGTCACTTGCAATAAAGGTTGCAATACAGAAAAAGTGAACCATGAAAATAAACACATAACTGATAAAGTAAGAAATGTCTGTGCACAGCCTCAAATCTTCCCATGCATAATTCGAGGAAACAATGTCCTAGACCATCAGAGGCTTTGTCAAACGTAAACAAATCTGGATGCTGGCTGAAGTGGTAAAGAGAGATTTTAATCAGTAGCAACTACTGCAATAGGGAAAAGAGACCAGCATGAACTGAACTCAACTTTAATTTGAACAGAAATAGCTGGGTATTTTAAAGTGAAAATGAAGAAGGGAGGGAGGCACCTGGGGGTTCAGTAGAGTCAGAGAAATGAAAACTTACCAAAGGTCAAGTGTAAATGCAACTAGGCCAGTGGTGTCTACTAGCTGGTATTATTGAAGTTAGAATTCTAATTTCTCACAGAGACTGGGAGACAGAGGCTCTGTCCTCAGGTGTCCTCAGGTGTTGGCTGGAACAAACAGTAAAAATTTTTGGCAGCCTTTTCTCAGGCAGGCACTTTAAGGGGGGTGGTGTTAGAGTCATCTTAGGGAGGCAGCCTTGAGCTATTAGAAACTATGCTAATGGTTGTTCAAGTCTTTACAGGCCAAGGCTGAGGCCTAGTTGAGAAGAGGGCTCAGAGGAGACTGGCTAGAGTTTCATAAAGGAGAGAATCTTTTTTTTTTTTGCGGTACGAGGGCCTCTCACCATTGCGGCCTCTCTCGTTGCGGAGCACAGGCTCCGGACCCGCAGGCCCAGCGGCCATGGCTCACAGGCCCAGCCGCTCCGCGGCATGTGGGATCCTCCCGGACCGGGGCACGAACCCGTGTCCCCTGCATCGGCAGGCGGACTCTCAACCACTGCGCCATCAGGGAAGCCCATGAGAGAATCTTTGTCAGCTTCTTCAGCTTAGATAAAAGTGAAAAGAACATAATGCATCATCGTGTGATGAGACTATGAGCCAGGTGCTTCAAGAGCTTATGAGGTAGATACTCTTAATATTATCCCCATAAAAAGGTTGAGGAATCTAAGGCTCAGAAAGGTTAAATCACCTGCCCAAGGTCAGGCAGCCAGAGGTAGCAACTGGAACCTAGGTCTCACTGGTTCCAGAGTTCATAGGCCCATTCTATGCCTATAGGCTCTGACCACCCACAAATGCCCTTCCTGCCAGTGTCACTGGTCCAGACTATTGAGTCTGGATAAATGTGTGGTGCAGGGCAGTGGTTCTCAGCTCTGGCTGCTCAGTGGAATCACCTGGGGAGCTTTAAAAGTACTGATGCTTGGGTTCCACCCCCAGAAGTTCTGGTGCAATTGGTCTGGGGTGCAGCCTGGACACTGGGATTTTTAGAAGCTCCCAGGTGATCCCTATGAACAGCCAGGTTTGAGATTTGGATGATCACTGTGTGCTAGAAGCCTTCACAGTGATCATCCCATGTGATCCTTGCAAGAGGAAGGCAGGCAGGCAGGCAGGCGGCAATGACCATGTCCTGCTGATGAGGAAACAAGCTCAGAGAGGCTAAGGCTCATATAGTTAATAACATCTGGGGATGGAATCAAGTTTGTTGACCTCCAGCTCTGAGTTCTCTGCCAAAGGTTACTGCTCTTCAGAGGTCTATTTGAGAGGGAAAAAGCAATGTCTCCAAGAACAGAAATGAGCAGCTTAATTTCTCTTGCAAGTTAAAAGTCATTTCTCACCCCCACTGAACACGTGGAGGAGGGGATAGTACTTGCCTCAGCCACAGGACCCAAAACGAGGCCAAGGGATCCCAGACAGGTGAGCAGTGGCCAACCCTTCCTGACAGTGTACCATCGGCAGAAGTCAAGGCTGGGCCGGAGCAAGGCGGCCTGCAGTTCTCTGATAGCGCTGCTTCCCACGCCCACGTTCCTGTAGTAGGTGGTGATCCTTGCTACCAGGCACCTGCTGGGAGCTGGGCACAGCCGAAGGAAGTCAGGGACCCGTTACTGTACCAGGCAGTGAGGGTCCTGCTGCAGTCTCCAGAACCACTCTCCCACCCCACCCCCATGCCCACTGCGCCCACGAGGCTGGTCCAACCTTAGTGGTTCGGAGGGGGCACTGCCCACCTTTGGGAGACCTGGTGGACGTCGCTGCTCACATCTAATGGGCGTCACTCCCCACATCTGGGGGACGTCAAGTGTTCCCAGTTGTGGGCAGTTGAGAGAGCACCGTCCACAGCTGGGGCCAGCAAAGCACCACTGTAAGTATCTGCAAGGGCTTAGGCTCACCTCAGCCTTGAAGATGCCCTGGGGGGCGCCAGCAGCTTCAGGAAATGGCCTCGGGAAATGCGACCCCAGCACGGTAGAGGGCCCCTACCCACTCCAAAACCCTCAAAAACGCAACAATCCGAGGCATGCCTCAGGGCGCATCCTGGACAGGACCAGAGGGCGGCCACACCCCCAGGGAGAGGCCGGGTGGGGACAGCGGGGCGCAGCCCTCCCAGTCCAACCCCCTCGGGGCAGGGTTCCCGCCGACGCTGCCCTTCAGGCCACCTGATCTTCGAGCCAGCCGGACCCACGGACCCACGCAAGGGAAAAGGGACGGCCCCGGGGCGGCCGTCGGAAGGCGCCCTCCACTCCGAAGCCGTCTTCCAAGCCCCCCAACATGGCCCGGGGCGGCAGTCAGAACTGGAGTTCCGGATACTCAGACTTCAGGCCGGAGGAACAGGCGACCGGGTGAGCCGGGGGGTCGCGCCGGGCCGGGGCGTCGGGGGTCCGGGCCGCTAACCCGCCACAGCGCCCCAGCTAGTCAGCTCCAGGCGCCGCCGGAACCTCCGCGAAGGTTCTGGGCCTTTGTGGCGTCACTGTCTCCTTGCGGAACCTTCCGCCGGCGCCGAATAAAACCCGCCGCGGAGGAGCCGGCGGCTCGAGTGCGGCGGTGCTGGGAGAGGAGGGTATCCCGGCGCAGGCGGGAGGGAGCCCCGGGCGGCGGCGGCGGCGGCGGCGGCGGCGGCAGCCGTGACCGTGACCCGCGGGCGGGCGGCAGGGGTGGGGGCGCGGGCCAGGGGCCCAGTTGGGGCGTCCGGGGCGCGCTGACCGTCCTGCCCGCCCCGCCCCGCAGAGGAAAGATGGTGAAGGAGACCCAGTACTATGACATCCTGGGGGTGAAGCCCAGCGCCTCCCCGGAGGAGATCAAGAAGGCCTATCGGAAGCTGGCGCTCAAGTACCACCCGGACAAGAACCCGGATGAGGGCGAGAAGGTGCGGGCCGGGCTCGCGCGGGGCCCGCCGTCAATTATTCAGCCCGGAGCTCGGGGGCTGTGAATTATTGAAGGCGGCGGGGAACCCGAGCCGCGTTTGTTGGAGAGGCGGTCGCCAGGTGCCGCGCACCACGCCGCGGGGCCGGGCCGGGCCGGGGCCGGGGGTGGTCCGAGGCGGAGCGGGCGCGGCGCGGTCAATTGGAGGGCGCTTCGCCGAGCCCCAGCCTCGCCGGGCTGGGCATCGGGGCTGGTGCCGGGGCCCGAGGCGCCGGGACCCCTCGTGAGCCCCCGCGCAGCCCATTCATTCCTCCCTTCGCTCCACAAGGGCTCCTCCGAACGCCGGGGAGGGCCGGGACTGAAACGTGGGGGCCCAGTTCTCCTAGGGTTTGCGGGCATTCCTGTCGGAAAGGCAGCCAGCAA
The DNA here is from genome assembly GCF_964165515.1 of Mesoplodon bidens. NCBI lineage: Eukaryota > Metazoa > Chordata > Mammalia > Artiodactyla > Ziphiidae > Mesoplodon > Mesoplodon bidens. The sequence continues at coordinate 66,739,741 of NC_138178.1, read as the reverse complement.
GCCGGGAAACTGAGGCACACGCGACCAGAAGAAGTTGTGTACTTGCTGGGGACGACCGGGGTTGAATTATTTTTGTGCTCATATTCCCTGTTGATGCATAAGCCCTAGAGGTGAGTTTCTTTCATCTGAGTTAGTACCTTGGACAAACTCGGTGTCCTTCTTGAGAATGGCCGACTGGATTTGTTCTGTGTGCCTGTCTCCTGCCTGATCAAGGTTGTCAGACATTGAATAATCACCTTTTCTTTATTAAACAGGAACATGGAGATCTTTAACCTGACACATCATTTTATATGAACATTACAGGTTTCCTGTGACAAATGACCTGCAGTGGATCCTAAGTACCAATAATAATAGGCTGAAAAATGCTCTGCATCATAGTGGCCTAAATTAAACTTTTTCATCCAGCTCACAGGAAAAGAGTCAACCTGCTTGTTATGCCCAAGGAAGCTCATTACCCACCAGAATAGGTGATTAGAAAGATCAGGCATTGATCCTTGGGAAAGCTTATTGGCCTTCCCACTCCTCCTTTGACTTCTTGCCATTTTCTTTTAAAACTTGGGATATCCTAGATGGCTTTTGGGAGGTGGGGCTTTTGTGGTAACTGATAGCAATGACACCTGGGCCACTTTTGAAGCCATAGATTACCTGTCTAGCATTTAGATTCATGGAAACGACTGTAGTATCAAAATACCTGTCTGTGTTAGCTTTTCCAAGCTGGAGAAACCTGCCTAAAGAAGGTTGGCTGGGTGGCAACAGTGATAGGATATTTATATTTAGCCACAGGTGCCGAGTGTCGCTGTCACAAGTTTAAAATGCTTTCCTGGAAGACCATTTGTCTGTTACTCGTGTTCATTCTCATCTATATTTAGGTGGCTTACTGTAGCTTTTAAAGTCACTGGCTTTCTACGTGGTGTTGGTGATTCATAGATGTGCTCCCTAAATTCACTGTAGGCTGTTGCTGAGAGTAGCCTTTAAGGAGAGCGCACCCAGGCTTCTAATTTCACGTTTCAGAGGCGGCACGTGGGAAAGCCTTCTGACCCTGGTTCAGGTCAGATCTCATGGCACTCTCCAAGAGTAAGTCATGGCTGTGTGCCATTGGAGTGAGTCTGCTCTTGGTGTTCTGAAGCTTTTTTAAAATTGGACTTAACCTGTACTACATTTCTGTAGGTGTTGCCCTGCGTATACCTGCCTGAGCAGAGGTGGTTGATTTGTTTTAAACTAATATTTATTTATAGCCAGATACTGAATTAGTGTCACTTAAGTGAGGCTCTTGAAGTGTCTGGCGGGTCCCTTTCAGCTTAGAGGTGGGGGATTCTGTGATGTTCCAGGAATACTTTTCCCTTCCCACCTTCCATGAAGGGGATAAAACCCTTTAATTTAGTTCTCAGCTAAAACTTCTTCCGGCCTCTGACCATAGGCTGAACCACTGGCCTAGCCCTCATCCTAATTTAATTATGATTCCTTGTTTGCTACCTGTATTCCCTAGAAACGAAAGGGGTTGAGGAGACTGGGGACACAACTTATAGAAACTGCTGTAAAGTTCCCTAGAGAGGACTCATTCATTCATTCACTCACCAGATACCTCCTTTTTGGTCCTGCTGTGTGCTGGGCACACTGTGTACGCCTTTTCTTTTTTGTGCAAGTTTGTGTGTAGTTCTTGTCCACTTTATCTGTTCATAGGTGGAACCTTTTTATTTTTTCCCCCTAAGTTTGTCACTGTATTAATGTCTCTTCAAAAACAGACTGAGCCAGTCCGTTCCCCCTTGCTCCAGGGCAACTGAGAAGGCTATTAGGGTGTTGGTCTTTGTTTTGTGGCCTGTTGTCCTGTGTTGCTAAGCATTGGGCGGCCGGTGTTTGTTGTCAGGTGTTCTGTATGGAGTCTCTACTTTTCTGCAGCTGGCTTTCTGAAAGACACACGGGCAGCGGGTCAGTAAGCGAGTCCCTTTCAGGGGCCGTGATAAGGGGTATGTTCTTGGCTATTAACTCCAGCCAGCTTTTGAGATGAGTTTGGTCTTTTGGCCAATTTTACTGTAACTTTTAGTTTGAATAATAGATTTTTAAGTTAAAAAATCATAAAAGAGAGCATAACAGTGCAGAAAATTTCAGAATATTGAGGAAAACCCACCAAGTACACATCACTCTAACTGCTGTCCCTGTGTTTATTTCCAGGCTTTCTCCAGGGTGATTGTACATGGTCATCCTGGCACATAGGGTTTTTTTTCCTCACCACTGAATATTTTATAGTAAATACTTTTCCCAGTTGCTACATAGTCTCCAAAGCCATTTTTCCAGCTGCGTAATAATCTTACTAAAGGAACTGTGGCAAATTATTACAGTCTGAAAGGTGAGTTGGTCAGAGTACTAGTCTCCAACTGTGAGATGGGTGGGGGTCAGGCAGGGACTGAATTAGACTCTGGAGTGCTGAGATCCCACCCCCACCCCCAGGGTAGTGGGAGCCCCGCCCCTTTGTGAGGTCTGGCCTCTGGTTGAATGCCCCAAGTGACAGGGCATTCCTTTTCCTTTTTAGATTAATCATCCATTCTGTTAAGTGCAAAAGTCTTTCAATTATCCAGAGTGTTTCTAATGGACATTCTCTTGAAGCATGTTTACCTAGTACAGACGGGCCCAGAGACTCCCTGGGGGCAGCCTGGCCTGGTTGCTTTCTGATCTTCCTTACCGGGCACCTAATCCTTACACCTTATTTTCCTTCTGTGGAAAGGAGTAGTGGTGAACGATACCTACTTCTTTACAGAAATGGTGGGAGAATCAACGTACCAAAAGACCTAACTACCTTGAGTATGATTCTGATGTCTCTAAGACAGTTTTTTAAATTACCCAGTTGTTAGCTATTATTTATTAGCTATCATTTATTATTTATTAGTTACTTATTAGATCTCTATTGGGGATCTGTAGTACAAGAGAAAACCTAGTGTCTGTCAGTTTCCATATTTGTATATTCAAAGCACTTTTTTTCCTGTATGTTCTGTATTTTTTTTTTTCTTCCTAAACCATTCCCCTGGACGGCGAAGACCCTATCTCACTTATTCATTTCTCAATTCCCAGAATTGAGCCATTCACATAACAGGTATTTACCAGGTACCTTCTACAGGCCAGACAGTGTTCTAGGTTTGGGGATATGGCAGTGGACAAAGCTGACCTAACCACCTGTCCTCATGGAGCTGACATTGCAGTGGGGACACCATCCCAGCAGTAAGTGCTCTGGTATTGGGGAACAGCAAGGAGGCCAATGGCGCACGAGCAGAATTGCGGGGAGCTGGAGGCAAAGGTGTCAGTTTGGGCTTGTAGACCAGAACTGGCTTTTACTCCAAGTGAGTCGGGCCCCTTGGAGGGCTTGGGGCAGAGGACTGACGTGATTAGCTGGCAAGTTCTGGCTGCCGTGCGGAGAACAGACTGAAAGCTGAGGTGAAGGCGGAAGATGGGAGTCCAGTGAGGAGGTCACTGTGGCTATCCAGGCCAATGAGGGTGTCCTCCGCCAGGGCGGGCATGGTGGTGGTAGTGGTGAGAAGGGATGGATTTTGGATATTTTATATAGTGTTTTGATTTTATGTTAAAAACTTCCATATGTCTGCAGAAAAGGTGAGAGTGGTACAACGAACACCTGCCTTTCTTTCACCTACCTTCACTGATTATAAATAGGTCACTACATTTGCTTTCCCTGTATTTTTATTATTTGCTAAAGCTTTTGAGGGTAAGTTGCATACATCATAACCTTTCAGCCCTAAATGTTTATCTTTGGGAAAACAACATCCTTGTACATAACCACAATACATTCATCAAATTTAAGAAGTTTAACATTGAGAAAAAATTACCATTTTTCCAGTTGTTCCAGTGTCCTTTGTAGCAATTTTTTCCCCAGTGCAAGATCCAGTCCAGGATCCAATCCAGGGTCACACACTGCATTTAGTTTTCCTGTCTTTTAGTTTTGCAGAATATACTTCAATTTGGGTTTTCTGATTCTTGTCTTACAGTTGGATTCCAGGATACATTTTTGGCAGGCCTGTGACACATGGGGTGTTCTGTCTTAGGGTACTGGAGATGGACATTTGAAGGTAGCACCAGAAGGATTTGTTGACAGATGAGATGTGAGGGAAAGGAAATGAGGTTTTGGAATTGCCAATAAGTGAGCTATGGGGGAGACTATGGGAGGGGCAGGACTTTGTGGGGGAGATCAGGACAGATTTGTGCACAGTGTCTGCAGCCTGCATGCGGATGGATGCTCACAGGATGTCTGTAGTTGCATTTTATGCTAGTAACCTAGGAAAGCAGCCCTCCTGGGCTTTATCCAGTTGTAGGTTAAGCCCTGGCCTGGTCTCACTACATCTTAGCTCCACTCTACTTCTTCCTGTCTGGTGCAGCCTGAGGAGGGAGAAACTCCTTCTTACTGCTCTGTATCCTTATTCTCTGCTGTGGCCCTGCCTCTCATCCCTTAGTAATGTTTGCCCTATGTATCCCACTCTACAAAGGGATTAAATGGAAAAGTCAGGTTTCAGGTAACTTATAGACCTGCTAGTTTGGGGGGTGGGGTGTAGAATCCCTCTGTCATTGCATTTATATGGTGGGTTTGCTTCATGAACAACTCCAACCTTCGCTTTAATCTCTCTTTTTTTCTTTTGAAGTTTAAGCTCATATCCCAGGCCTATGAAGTGCTTTCAGATCCAAAGAAAAGGGACATTTACGACCAGGGCGGCGAACAGGCAATTAAGGAAGGAGGCTCAGGCAGCCCCAGCTTCTCTTCCCCCATGGACATCTTTGACATGTTCTTTGGTGGCGGAGGACGGATGGCTAGAGAGAGAAGAGGTAACTGCTTTGAGAGACATTAAGCAAGTTTTATAGTTTCCAAATTGTACGTGTTGCTGGAATCATGCCTTAAAAGGGTGTCGTTGTCATGTTTGGGGATCATTAGCTTTAGTTCATTGCTTGTTTAGGCTACCTGGAATCTCTTAGTGCATTTAGCAATTAATTGCCTGACCCCTTCCCAACATCACATATAAAGGAGCAAATGGGGAATTCCCTGGTGATCCAGGGGCTAGGACTCGGTGCTTTCACTGCTGGGGCCTGTGTTCAGTCCCCGGTCAGGGAACTAAGATCCTGCAAATGGTGTGCCCCCTCCCCCACCGCAAAAAAAAAAAAGGAGCAAATGGCGGTGAGGAGAAAGGAGGAAGTTCAAGTTCATCTTGCCCTCTTTTTCTCTCTTGTTGGGGTCAGGTTCCATTTATGTTCCTCAGGGACATAAACGGCACCTCCTGTGGTTTTAGTGATGCCTCTGCCGAGCGCGCTCGCCTCCCCTCCTGCACGCTTCCTCCCGTGCCTCCTGACTTGGGCCGGGGCCCGCGGGCTCTATTTCTGGCTGGTGCTCTGCCGTGTGCAGTGTGGCCTCATGCTCTCAGCCTGCTCAGGAGATTTTCTAGGTAACAAAATTTACCCCTTGATGTTTGAACATCTCTGTAAAAGAAACTCCTTTGCCCCTCTCTTGAGAATGCATTAGGACTAGCAGCTTCATCCCCAGAGGTGAATTGAGAGACTTAGCTGTTGGTGAAATGGCCCCAGGCCCCTGTTTTGGGTTCTGGTTCTGTTCTTCCTAATTTTTCTACCTCTTACCTCCTGCCAGGCTCTGGACTGTCACCTCTGTTACCAGTGGTCTCTAATAGCCCCCTTCCCCTGTCCTGCTTACGGCTGATACTCTGCTTTGGACCTCAAAACCAGATAGATAACCAAGCTTATTAAAATCCTGGGTGAAATCAAAATAAGCTCTGCATTGAGGTTTAAGAAGGGTGGTTTGAGGTCAACAAGAGGCCCCTGGATAAATAAGGCTGTACTTGTTCTCACATTATAATTGACTTTGAGCTTTGAAAAGCTTGGCTGTCAATTCTGTGAATACAGTGTGCTGAAAATCACGAAGTGTTTATTAGGGAAAAATCCTTACCCTGTGTTCTGGGTATGTTGCCTGCTCATATAATTGACAGTGTGGATGTGATTAAAACCTTGGGTATCCTCTTGCCTAGCTCTCTCACTGTCTTGAGATGAACAACTTCACGCCCTTAATTAAGTCATATCTCAAAGTTGACAGCCAATAAACAAGGACAGCATCTCGGTGACCGCGAGAGCCCTATGGGCAGCAGAGAGGGACCTGATGCTGTGGGTCCTGACAGGCTGCTATGGTGCCAGAGCAGACAGACTCCCACCCTGAAGATGAAAGGCCCACTGTCCTGGATGCGCGGACAAGATTTCTACAGATGAAAGAGTTCCCACTTGGCCACAAGACATAGAAGGGCTCAAAAAGTAAAGGACGTTATGTTCAACGAAGAGTTTCAGTTAAAGGTCCAGAGACTGACTTCGTGCATCATCTATAAGGAAAGGGCTCCTTTCATGGGGAGAAACTAGTTAACCAATCTCATTGGTTAACATTGCCTTGGGTTTCCTCATTGATCTCTCATTCTCAGATTTGTTTTAGAGAATAAAGATGAAAGTCTTTGACATCTATAAATGATTGAATAATGAGCTCATAGCTAGAAAGGGTATTAGTTCTCATACTGGCAAAGGGCCAGAAGGACGGGCCAGGTGTAACAGAAGCAAGCATTGCTTCCCACAGGGAAGGGAATGAATGACACAGGCACAGTTTGAGACTTCGTACCACTAAAGGTCATACGGGTAGTATTTAATACAGAGGTATATTTAATACAGTATTACTAATTGGTCTTTTTTTTTCCCTCGGTAAGGCAAGAATGTTGTACATCAGTTGTCTGTAACTCTTGAAGATTTATATAATGGAGTCACAAAGAAATTGGCTCTCCAGAAAAATGTAATTTGTGAGAAATGTGAAGGTAAGAATTAATTTCTGAATGAGTCTCATAGTTCTGGTCCCTTAGATCTGGAAACAATTCTTACTGTTTTACAATTCAGAGAAAACTAATTTATCTTTTTAAATGTGAAGGTCAGAGATTGCAAACAGGTAGCCTGAGGGCCAAATCCATTTCATTTGGCCCTGTACATTTTTTATCTGGACTGCACATTTGTTTAATATGTTGACAATTATTTTAAAAATATAAAAATCAAGAATGGTTGACCCAACCTAGGGGTCGGCAGACTTTTGCTGTAAAGGGCCAGATGCTAGGTATTTCTGGGCTTCGTGAGCCATGCAGTCCCTGTCGTAACTATTCAACTCTTATTGCAAAAGGAGCCATAGACCGTAAACAAGCAGATGACATACCTGTCCTTCCAATAAAGCTTTATTTACAAAACCAGGCAGCTGGCCATAGTTTGCTGTCCTTGATTTAAATGTAAATGTAATTAATGTAATTTTTAAAAATCTGATTTTTCAAGAAAAGTCAGATCTGGTGACTTGGTCACACATTGTCCCACAGAGAAGTGGCTGGGCTGGGTAGCCACCCTTGTGGACAGGGCTGTTTTCTCCAGTCTCCACTGGTCACACGTAGGCATGTGTGTTCTTCCACCCTGGGGTGGAAGAAAACACATTCTGTGAAGTTAAAGCAATGAATTTATCTTGGTATAGCCCAAACCACAAATGTTTGTGCTTACATGTTAACATCTGGATATTGTCTGCTTGGCTAGAATCATCCAGACTCTTCCACATGGCTTTTCATGATTGTAAATAGTCAGAATTCAAACCCCAGTGTCCAATTTCATGGCTCATTATCCTTCTGTGGTGGCACCCAGCAGAGACGCTTCTAAGGGAAGAGCACAGCCTTGTTCCTGTCTCCCCACAGGCGTTGGTGGGAAGAAGGGATCTGTGGAGAAGTGCCCAGTGTGCAAGGGGCGAGGGATGCAGATTCACATCCAGCAGATAGGGCCGGGCATGGTCCAGCAGATCCAGACCGTGTGCATCGAGTGCAAGGGCCAGGGCGAGCGCATCAACCCCAAGGACCGCTGTGAAAGCTGCGGTGGTGCCAAGGTCATCCGAGAGAAAAAGATTATCGAGGTGCACGTGGAGAAAGGTGAGGCTGCGCAGCACTAGCGCCCCACGCTGGTGGACATGCATCTCAGGTGCTGATTGTGGGGCACAAGGGTTAGGTATCTGGGAAATGAGACACAGCACAACTGGTATTTAAATGCCGTTAGAGTGTGCCGTCAGTTCCTCCAATTCCCAGGGCATCTTCCATTGACCCTCCCTGGCTTTATTTCCATCTGTGTCACCTGCCAAAGTTTTCTGGCTTACAAAACCTCTTTGTAAGGTTTTCCAATGCCCTGGATTGGAAACCTTGATTTTGGTTAACTGCCCTCTCTTGCCCTTCTCAAACCGTTACTTTAGAGTCACTGGGAGTGTTATTCCTAATGGCTTTTGTCGCTCATTGGCCGTAAAAGCTTATCTAAGTCTTCGTAGCTGTATGTCCCTTTTCTCCACACATTTCCCCTCTGTTGCAGCAGATTCTCCCAAATCCAGCACCTTCCTCCTGCTGTTCATTTTGCCTGGGGCCATCATTTTAGGGTCTTTTTCCCTCTTAGTTGTTCCCCCTGATCGTTCTGTGGCTTCCTAATCCAGCAAATGTATTTAGGTGAGAGACCAAAGTACACAAATCAACACCCAAACCAGCACACATATGGAGGGACTGAACACTGTGCCTGTGTGCCCAGAGACTTATTAGAAGGTCCCCAGAGCCCAGTGCTGCTTGTGCGTCAAGAAGCAGGCGGTGACCTTCTGCTCACAGTGCACTGTCAGCTGTGGCATCGCATGGCCAGGAGGGCGGGGAGTGCGTGGTGAACTTGCGATATGGCGGCCTCGTTTCCCACTCTCCCTGCTGCACACTTGGCTGAGGACCCTCGTTATGCCGAGGGGGGTGAGGCCTCTCGGTCAGTGGTAATCCCAGCCCCAGGCCTGCACGAGGTTGGGAGGTTTGATGAATAAAGAACCCCCAAAGGGCTCTCTGTGAGCCTTCCTCAAAAGCTTTGTCAGAAGTATGGTTTTTAAGAGAAGTGGCTAATCAGAAAGGGATGATGTTTCATAGGTATGAAAGATGGGCAAAAGATACTGTTTCATGGAGAAGGAGATCAGGAGCCTGAGCTGGAGCCTGGTGATGTCATAATTGTGCTTGATCAGAAGGATCATAGTGTCTTTCAGAGACGAGGCCATGACTTGATCATGAAAATGAAAATTCAGCTTTCTGAAGCCCTTTGTGGCTTCAAGAAGATGATAAAAACACTGGATGATCGAGTCCTTATTATTACATCCAAATCAGGTAATGTTTCAGATGTGTTTCGCTGTAGTTCTTCTGTATGTTTGGCATAATGATGCTGGCAGCTTAGCCTGGTTTCACATTCAAGGTTGACTTCTGTTGCACAAGTTACTGTGACTTGATTTTCTCTAAATTTAAAGTGATCACTAGGGGCTTTTGAGAATTTTATGAATTTCTTTTATAATCTCCACGAAAAATATTCAGTTTTGGGGAAAGAGCCTCAAAACAGGAATCTTGGGGATCTAAATTTCTACCTGGAACCTGCCAATTTAACTTAAATTTTTTTTTTAATTAACTTTTTTTTTTTTTTTTTTTTTTTTTTTTGCGGTACACAGGCCTCTCACTGTTGTGGCCTCTCCCATCGCGGAGCACAGGCTCCGGACGCGCAGGCTTAGTGGCCATGGCTCACGGGCCCAGCCGCTCTGCGGCATGTGGGATCTTCCCAGACCGGGGCACGAACCCGTGTCCCCTGCATCGGCAGGCGGACTCTCAACCACTGCGCCACCAGGGAAGCCCTAAAAATTAACTTTTGTATAATAAAACACAGCTGATAATAGGTGGTGTTTTTCTATCAAATGGTGATCTGTGCTGATTCATTCATGTTTCTCTAGCCTCTGTGTTGTTGATTACATGTGAGAGACATTTTAAAATAGAATTTTCCTGAAAAGAAAAAAGACATCGCCTGCCAGCTTATCCTTGGCGGCTTCTAGAGAACTGCCCGTCTGCACACAGGCACGGGAGCTTGAGGGAGCTGCCTCTGGACCCAAAGGGTTCTCAAAGGCCTGAGAGCTCAGCCTGCCAGCACGTGTATAGATGCCAGGCTCCCAGCTCCCAGGAGGGCTAGTGTTCACTGCAGTTGAGTCCATGTGGGCCCCAGAGGACTTGCCTGGAAGGGGCTGTGAGGAGGCCAGGCAAATTGGAGAAGGGAGAGAGGCCAGGCTGGGGCCCTCGACTTGAAGCTGCCTCCGAATAGCACTTCAGGTCAGTTGTCCATGTCAAAGAATGTCTGGACAGGTGTGGTGGTGGCTGAGCCACCCAGACATCTGTGACCCCATCACTGGCCGTGAGCGGTGCCGCTCTGGTCCCCTCGCTGGCCACAGGGTTAGGGAGTGACTTCTGTGGGTATCTGAGGTTTAGGCTAGAGGGGTAGGCTCAGAGCTGGGGTGGGAGGTAACCAGCCAATAAGCCTGTCCGAGGGCAGTGTAATTAAGACCCTGAAGTCCAGTGGAGTGAGCCACCTTGCCTCCCTAGCCTCCATCCAGGGCTTTCCTGCCTCTGTGTCCATTTCTCTCTTCCCCTTTCTGGCCTGTTCTCTTTCTCTGCCACTTTCCTCTTTGGCTTTTTCTGTTTCCTCTTTTCTGGGTGTAAGTGAAACGGAATTATATATCCAAGTCTTGATCAGAGGTTTGTTTTGGGGTTTTTTGCTTTTGTTTTTTACTTTTTATTTGGAAACCATTTCAAACTAACAAAAAGTTGTAAAAATAAAAACAGTATGAAGACCACACATATATGATTTGCCTATTGTTAAAAATTTACCCTGATTTTTCTTTTCTGTGTTTGTGTATAGATATACTTACGGATTGGGGGAAAGCACTGCAGTATAATGAAAATATGCATGAAAATTTTAAATACAGCACCTTCCTTTAGATTCCATTCTGTAAGCCTCCCAATGTACCCAATTCCTCCCCTCACTTCTGTAGGAAAGTTTGGGGATCATAGTTCACACAAAGCCCTAGGCCACAGGCTGTGAGAGGGTGTGTGCCCAAGACCCCTGGTATCATGTCCAAGACCCCCTAACATTGTCTCAGACCTGATTCCAGCCCTTCGGGGAGCATGAGCTGGGCAGCATCTTTGGGGTGCTGTGTAACTTCTTTGCGAAAGCTCGTCCTTGGCCGAGCTCCCTGGAGCAGGGGCCCCTGCCATGGGATTGGAGCCCAGTGTTCCTTGCTGCCTCCCAGCTGATCCCAGCCACAGGGAAACTGGGAGCCAAGGACGAAAGAGAGGAAGTGAGCCCCAGAGGGAAGGAAGTCATAAACCCCGAGAAACCTGTTTCCTTGCTTTTACTTATAAGGAAGGGCAGGGTGTCCAGAAAACCTTCTGCTGGAGATTTCTCCTGTGCTTTTTCTTTTTGCTCATTTATCTTTTTTGAGTCCTTTTCTTTCACCGCTTCTTTTCTTGTTTTGGCTTATTTCTCTTTCCTTCATTTCCTCTTCTCCTGCTACTGAAGTGCCTTCCTCACCAGTGGCCTTTAGGCTGTCTGAGCATGGCTGAGAATCAGGAGATTAAAGAAAAAAAAGTGCCTTAAGAGCTTCACCAGGGTGTGATCCCCCTGACTGAAGGCAGATATGTACCTCACGGAAGAGCTGACTCATCATCTCTTTCCTTCTCTTACACGTGGTTGTCCATGCTTGGTCCCACTGTTTCCCTGCCCCGCAGTGAGTTAGAAGGAGAAGCCTGAGGAGTTGTGCTGAGAGCAACAAGAAGTGTGACACCTGACAGGAGCAAAGAGACAGAAAAGCTATTAAAAACAAAGCAAAGGGGCTTCCCTGGTGGCGCAGTGGTTAAGAATCTGCCTGCCAATGCAGGGGACACGGGTTCGAGCCCTGGTCTGGGAAGATCCCACATGCCGCGGAGCAACTAAGCCCGTGCGCCACAACTACTGAGCCTGCGCATCTGGAGCCTGCGCTCCGCAACAGGAGAGGCCGCGACAGTGAGAGGCCTGCGCACCGCGATGAAGAGTGGCCCCCGCTCGCCGCAACTAGAGAAAGCCCTCGCACAGAAACGAAGACCCAACACAGCCATAAATAAATAAAAATAAATAAATAATAAATTTATAAAAAAAAAAAAAAAAAAAAAAAAAAACAAAGCAAAGACCATAACAAGCCCAGCAGCCTGGGGCCGTTTAGCTAATGGGCTCCTCCTGCAGTCAGCAGCTCTGAGGGCCACATGTGAGTCACAGCCCTGCACTGAATGACCCCCAAGCAGAGAGTCCTCCACACCCTTTATTTTAAAAACTCCCATGAGATACTTTAAAAGATTTCCTCTTGGGGCTTCCCTGGTGGTGCAGTGGTTGGGAGTCCGCCTGCTGATGCAGGGGACACGGGTTCGTGCCCCAGTCTGGGAGGATCCCACATGCCGCAGAGCGGCTGGGCCCGTGAGCCATGGCCACTGAGCCTGCGTGTCCGGAGCCTGTGCTCCGCAACGGGAGAGGCCACAACAGTGAGAGGCCTGCGTACTGCACAAAAAGAAAAAAAAAAAAAAAAAAGATTTCCTCTTGAGAGAGTTCATCCAGGGGAGTGGGATGCTGAATAAATGAGTGTTTGGGCTCCCCCCAACCATTTTTTCTGATCATTTCTTTCTTTGTCCATTTTCATTACTGAGCCGAAGAGCATACTTTTTTAAGAGACCCTTTTATCACTTTTCTTTTCATGTTTGGAAGGAAATGATACTTTTAGATTTGGGGGTGAACCAAGAGCTCTGGGGAGACTAAACTCCCATGATGCCTTTTGAAAAAGTGTAGAATGTAAGATCCAGCAAGTGCAAGCCAGACCAGCTCCAGCCCACCAGCTCATGGAGACTGCCTGTGGCCAGAGCCACCTACCCAGAAGGCTGGCTCTCCTGCCAGGTGGGATCTGGCTGGACTCTTTGAGGCCCATTCCTGCTCCAAGCTCTGCTTGAGTCTCTGAGGAGCAGACGCTCCTCCCACTCATGGGAAGGTTGTAGTGACAGCCTGACGCAAGAGGCAGGCTGACAGGTATCACCCCTGTTTACCCAGACTGAGTGTTGACTCCCAGTTCACTTTTTTAAACCAACCTTATGATGAAGGCTTCAGCCCGCTCCTCCTTGGATACACTGCAGGAGCCCAGTGTGTGGGTCAGAGAGGGTTTCACTCCCGCCCCCCTCCCTCTCATCCCCTTCACCCAGCTGGTTCCTCTGACAGGCATCATTCTGGTCGGGACCAGCTTTTTAGTCAGATGCCCCATGACCCCTGCCTTTGCCTGCTGCTGTGGGGGTGATGGTGTCTGCCCCAGGCTCTCCCAACACAGGGACTGACCTCTCCAGGCTGCCCTCCATCTTCCTGTTTCATAAGTAAACCTTCTCTGCGGCAGGTGAGGTGGTAAAGCACGGGGACCTGAAATGTGTGCGTAATGAAGGAATGCCAATCTACAAAGCACCCCTGGAGAAAGGGACTCTGATCATACAGTTTTTAGTAAGTGCATGTGTTTTATTCTCATGGCACATATAATTAAATGCCTTAATTGGGAAGGGAAGCAACAACTGCTCTTTCCCACCTCACCCTTTACAGGTTATTTTTCCTGAAAAACACTGGCTGTCAGCAGACAACCTTCCCCAGCTGGAAGCTCTGCTCCCTCCTCGACAGAAAGTCAGGATTACAGATGACATGGATCAGGTGGAGCTGATGGAGTTTAATCCCAATGAGCAGAACTGGCGCCAGCACAGGGAGGCCTATGAGGAGGATGATGACGGGCCCCGGGCCGGAGTGCAGTGCCAGACGGCATGATGTGGCCCGGTGCAGCGTGGCCCGGCTGGACTAGCACATGATGAATGTAAAGTTGGCACAATGAAACTGGCATCGCTTTAATGGCCTCGTGTTTGGGGTGTCCTGTGTATGTATGTGTTCAGCATTCTCAACTGCTGAGTGTCTTTTTGGTTTTTCTCTTGTTTTTCTTTTGGTTGTACCTTAAGTTATAGCTTAATTTATATTTAAGTGTTTTAAGTGTATATCACTCTAGTCTGCATATGGAATCTATTTACATTTTCAGGATATTTTTGAGATGCCAGTGACCGCACTGACACTTTGTACTTCTAGTGGCTTTGCCATAGTTCAGTTCCACCAATAAAGCACAGCCCAGACAACAGCACTCAGCCCCCTAGCAAACCTTCAGGCATGAAGTGGGCGACCTGGCCCACGTCTAGCTCTGCGGTTTCTTTCCCTCCCCACCTCCCTCATAATGGCAAAGTTACTGAGGGCATGATCTCAGGGCTGCTCATGTGACATTTCTGAATCTAGATTCTAGATGCTTCTAAAGAATAAAAGCACATCTGCGGGTTGGGCTTGGCTGCAGTGCCTGGTTCACGCTGAGTGGGCTGCAGGGCCAACTTGGTTCCTACTGTCCTGTGCCCTTGAATGCTTGGAATGGGGTGTGAGTGTGTCTGATCATCTCTCTTGGAAGCTTCCTGAACCTTCCAGGCCTTGCGGTGAGGACAAACCAGTGTTTTAAATGAAACGCTGATAAAACTGTTTGCCTGCTCCCCCCGCACCTTGTTTTTTGTTGTTTTATTTTCTGTTGACAGCCTTTGCAGTGCTCTCCCACCGAAGTGCTTACCTGTGAAGATAACAAAACCATCCATGTCCGCAGCAGCCTCAGTGCAAGGGAATCCACGGGAGATGCTGGTGGTTCAGCCCCGTGGCACAGCCAGCTTCCCTGTCTGACCAGTGATCCTAGATGACTTGAGGGTCTGGAAAGGCAGAGGACATCTCAGTGTTTTCCACCTCATTCTCCCAGGTTGAACTCCCTTCCAAAGGATGGTTCCTCTCCTTGCACAGCCATATCACAAAGGGCTTCCTGCTCAAGGGATAATGTTTTAGTGAGAACTGAAGTTCTCCTCTGGACTGCAGTCTGTATGGACTACCACTGTAAATGATAACTTGTTGGGAGGGATATTATTCATTAACTCCTGGCAGGTAGACTACAATTTAAATTTAGGGTTACCTCAACCTTTAGCCATTACTGCTCCTTTCCTTCCCACAACAGTCGTCATGAAGGAAAACTCCTGCCTTCTAAGCTGCTGGGTTAAAGCAGAGGCCACTTTTCAGATCCACCCTTATTGGTTATACAGTATCTGAGAGTTTGACTCAGACCAGGGACCTCCCCAGGAGGGCCAAAGGGTAGATGAGACCCATGGCAGGTAGGTCCAGCGGATGGACCAGGCTCCAGCTGGCTAGTGGGTGGGCATAATTTGCTCAAAATAGGTATAGAAAGAGCCCACCTGTCCCACTTTGACCTTTAGTCAGGAAAGACATAAAACCTATTCTTCCAACTAAGCCTATATGAAAATCAATTGACGAACGGACCACAACTCCAGGGTGTTCTGTTTCTGTGCTGTGACTGCCTAATAAATTATTGCTAGAAAACTGTCTGGTTGATGATGAGGCAAAATTACATTCAGCTCCTTGTCACGTAGAGAATTTGGAGGGTGTTGCTTAAAATTTATTCCACCTGTATATTTGTCACTTTAAAATTAAAATTGAGCTGGTATGACAGATGGCTTTGTTTGTTTGTTTTTTAATTTTCTTGAGCCCCAATGACCAGTGCTAAGTGCCAGTTTGCCTCATATTGGTTGATACACGGAATGAAGTTTCCACACTCACGGAGCTTATATTTTGGGGGTGGGGATAAATACAAACATCATGCAATGGTGACTGCAGTGAAGAAAGAGTAATGGGAAAGGGACCAGGGGAAGGCCTCTACTGGGAGCTGACCCCTGAGCAGCTACCTGAAAGCAGTGAGACCTCTAAAGGTCTGAGGAAGAAACATTCTAGGCAGAGGAAATGGCCAGGGCTATGTGGTTACAGGAGGGTGAACAAGGCAAAGAGGCAGGAGAGAGAAGCGAGGGGCTACCTAAAGAGTATGGGCTTGATTCTAAGGGTTATGGGGAGTTTGGAAGAAAAGCACAGGACCTGACATGAATCATATGAAGTTATGATCAGTAAAAAGCAACAAACTTTGGAGGGTTAGCTGCATACACCTTTCCCATTATACGCAGACCATGTCTCAAGTGGGCCGCTGAGGAGAAAACTGAGGTACACGTACCTCCAGGCAAGAGGTCAACCAGAGTAAGTACAGGTTTGAGCCTGTAGACGCTGTTAAGGCAGTAATACCCACCCGGCAAGTTACAGCTTCTCTAAAATTAATAGGGTGAAAAAGTGTGGCAAGGGACATTTTTTTAATCTATCAAATAGAAGAATGCCCAGATAGGACTACAGAATGTTCCCACCCAGTCACATATCCTGTTTCCTTCAGGATCCCATTCTGAAATAGATTAGCTTTCCTCTTACAGCTTCTGCATGACTCATTCCTTGCAAGAGTGAGCCTGAATTTCTGTACTGGAAAGTTCAGTAAGTGCCTGGATGTATTCATTTCTGAGGCAGATACTTGGTTTCACATAATGATGCTGATTCCTCTCACTGTTCTACCAGTAACAGGGCAAATGAAAAAGAAGCATGTTCAAGAACATGGGTGTTTGCATTAAGAACACTTTATGTTACAGTATAAATGGCATTTCCAATAAAACATGAAAAGATTTATACTGTATCTACAAAATTTAAGCGTTTGCTACAATAAATGCTATGTTTCTTTTAAACAAGCTAGAAAGGTAAGGAATGTCACGATCAATCTATACATTCTTTCTGCAGCATTAGCCTGGAAGACTGATGTTTAAATTGGACAATCGTAGATGTGAATTTCCTGATCATCTCCGACAGACACAATTTTTGAGCCACTTCCATTGTATTTTACTCCCCAGACCTGTAAATAAAGAGAAAAAAAAGTCCACTAACACCTTTATTCTTTATGAATGAACATCCTTATTCTATTCTCATTATACTGAATCTAGAAAAACACTGAGATGAGGATGTTCTCGTGCTTTCTGCCTTTCCTCTAACTAGGGATCTTCTATTACTACTGTTTGATTATCATTCCACTCACCTCCCAACTCAAGAAAATTTCATTTCTAAACACAAATCAAGGTATCTACAAACCTTTCAAAGATTCACAATCTAGGAAGTGACCTAATGTTGTGAAGATGGAACCCACAAGGGACCAGCATGTGGTCTCATTTATGTTTCCAGGAAGGAAAAGGCCCAACTACCCTGAGGTCGCTGCCTACGGGGATCATTGCAAACTGTGCTCCTCACCTACCTCCTTGGGCTCGCCCCCACCACGGTCAGTACTTCTCACTCTCTTATTAGAGGCCTATGAAACCTGCCTGTCCCTAGGAGCTAGACAACTTGGCGTCACACGTCATTGCTTTCATTTGCTATGTACTGAATTAACAGATTCACACCTCCTTCCCAGACAGAACTGATGTGGCAGGAGTTTTATCAGGTCAGCCTGTCACCCTACCCCTGAGTTGGGTGTTCTAGCCCTGATTTCAGTGTTGCAGCTGGGCCAGGTGATGGCCTCATTTCCACTCCAAACGTCTTCCTCTGACAGCACCACACACTGACCTTCACGTGCAAAGCAACACAGCCAGCCAGGACTTACTCCCTGAGTTAAATGTTTTAATCCAGTAGTGGAATGTCAAAATTAAACCCCCTCAACTTTGTGGGCAACAATTTAAGATTAAATGTAAAAAAGCATGAACAACTGTTAACTTTAAGCTGCATTCCAAAGAGATTCTATGAGATCGCCATAAGAGCATTTAAAATATCTTAAAAGACAACTTTATACTGCCATGGGTACTTTATTTTTTATACTACTTCCCCAAGACCCTTGCTATTCAAAGTGGTTGGAACCAGCAATGCTAGCCTCACCTGGAGCTTGTGACAAACACAAAAACTCAGGCCCAGGCCAGACCCACTGAATCAGCATCTGCATTGTTACCAGCTCCCCAGGGGATTCCTGTGCACATTAAAGGGTGAGAAGCCCTGCACTAGAATGCCTTTATCATTTCACATTCATCTTGGAGAGATAAGACTCCAGTGAAAACAAAGCCTCTTCTCCCTAATTTAAAGACTGAAACAAAAGTCAGTGATATCACTAACTTCAAACAACCTGTAAGAATTTCTGGCTTCAAGTATATTTAAAGAAAAAAAAAAATCACTTCACTTCTTTGGGCCGCTCCAAAAGAGAAAAGTGATGGCTGTGGAATGGAATGGAAGCTTCTGAGTAAGCAGGTTCTTCTTGAGCCAGCCATGGCCCAGCTCTACCCAGAAAAGGGCCCAGGCACGCCCCAGGCACCAGCTGCAGCATGTTTCAAAGAAGGCATTTAAAGGCTGTGTGGCTAGTACCCGTTTTCTGGCCTACACAGGGACATATCATGCCTTGTGGGTTGCTAGGCTGACAGCACGTCCTGAGCCTCTGCACCCCCGAGTGCGCACAGGAACACAGGCTGGATGGACATCCAAGCAATCAGAGAAGCTCAGCCCCAAGGGTCGACTGGTCTTGACAACCCAAGCAGCAAGGTTAGGAAAAGGAATGAGTTTTGGCACAGTGGTCAGACAATGCTAGCAATCCAAAGGAATTTGAATGTTAATTATGCCATACCTGATCCTGGTGATCAAAGAAGGTGTGAACACAAGTCCTCGTTCCAACATCCCAAACTTTTACACTTTTGTCAGATGAGCTATTTTAAAAAAGGGAACATTAGTATGAGAAAAGCTCTCAGACTGGTTTGAAGTTGGAAAGAACCTGCTCAAAAATCCCACACTCCTTCACTCAGCCTGCCTAGAGGCCCCCTTGGTGCCTGGGTACACAAGTGGCCATCCAGGGCCCCAAAAGGTGGCCAAGGATGTTGGCATCACTGGTTGGCTTTCCCCTCTCACAGAGCAGCTATTTCCCTGAACTTCTGATCTGCCTGGCCCTCATATTAAATGTTCTCATCAGGAGTCTCGGATGAGAGTCCTATATCCAGATGGGAGGGAGGCCCGTGAAAGCTTCAAAATAAAGGTTCTCAGAGGCTTCTGTAAACCTCTGTGCAATGCTATTAAGCCATCCATCCTCTGTTTTTCAACTGTCTTGGCCATCCTGGGCCTAAACAACACTGGGGTCTCAAAGCACAACATTTTACAAACAGATTTTCATATCTGAAGTTACTACTGTAACACAGGTATCCCTTAAGTAACTGTAGGTAGAAGCCTAGATTTATAAGGAAGAACTAAGAGCTGAACTGTTCAAAAGAATCCACTTTTGTTCCAGCTGAGGACAATTAACTTCACAATTTAAAAAACACTGCAGAAAACAAAGGCTATCAGAATTAAAAAAGGGTCTTCAAATTTTAAGGCAATTCATACAAGATGACCATCTTCATCTTCATAACATTTTAGAAACTGATAAGAATCATAAGTACCTGGAAACAAAGTGTGTGTCATCAGGACAAAATGCAACGTTCAGCACCCAGGATGCATGGCCACTCAATGTGCCAGCCAAGCTGGCGTGTTGTCTGAAATGGGAGTTTCAAATAAAATGGAGAGGTTAACTTTTGGAATACAATCACTGAAATGGAAGGTATACTCTTAATTGCCCGTTTAATTGGACCAAATCTGCTACCCTTATAATCACCACAGTATTAGTTTAAAAATTCCCTTTTCTATGAAGTAGCATCACACACTGCAGAAACAAAATTTTCAACAGCATTAACCCCAAATATGTCAATGCCACCAAGAGCCAAAAATAAGATCCTGAACAAGCAAAGCTTAAAAAGCTCAAAATAAAGAAGGCTCAGCAAGTCAACTCCTAAGATGAGGAAACAGAACCAGCAGGGGCAAGCAGGCCATCTCAGGGCAGTTCCAGGTTCTGACCCCTGCCCACCTAGTACCCTTTCCATATAGGGCCAGTGCCTTGTGTCTAAGGAATGTATAAGGATGTACAAGATGTACATCTCTTTACAACAGATGTGGCTTGGATAGACCATTTTTAAGCTAACCAAGAACAAGACAGGTCTAATTACTACAGTCATTTTCACTTTTTAAAAAAGCGAAATGAAATCACTTATGGCTGGAAAACAATCCTAAGACCCGACTGAGGCCAGCAGTTTGACCTCTGAACCCAGAAGAGTAGAGCAAACCTCGGTTAGGTACAAGGAGAGGTGGCCTCAGTGGAAAGCAGTGGGATCACAAGCAGGTAAAAGTCCTAGGTGTTCATTCAGTAACAGCACCTTAGCCAAACCACCACCTCAGCTTGGGCTTCTCGCCTGCCTTATGGGGACACGAATCCGCGCTACCTCACCGGTTGTTGGGAGGATGATGAAACTGTAGCACTGAAAGCCTTATTAAAGAAAACGGGATACTTAAGGAATTGCTACTATTTATATTGGCTCTGCTACTGACAGGCAAGCACAGTTTGAGAGAGGCATCTTCCCCCCAGACCCTAACACCCTCATTCCGCTCTAATTCCAGAAGCTGCAGTTCTAATTCCATGTCTCTTTGACAACTTTCTGTCCTCCCAAAGCCCCCAAGTTTAAACTCCCGAAAAATTCTCACAGGCCCATAAAAGGACATGCATGTGGATGATCATGGCTGTAGCACCCATCGTTGGGAAGAAGCGTAACGTATGCACCCAGTGGATTAGAATGCTACCTTTGGAAGCCAGGAACCAGAGGCACACTGATGAGCAGTACTGAGTCAAAGTATCACACACACGTCAAACACCGTATAGGGGAGACCTCAGGGGTGAAAAGGAGTGGTGACTGAGAACGATAGGGGAAAACAACAAGAGAAAGGGCCCTTGCACAGGCTTCCAATGAAACAGAGCCATGAACTGAAGATTAACTCACTTCTATACCTGTGGTCAAAAACCAACAACAAAAAATCTCCCTCATCTAGACCTGCTGCAAACTGGCTTATGAACTGACAGCTCCCTAACTAGGGCAGAGAAGTACCTTCTAGAAAACACCCCTAGAAAATGGATGTTCTAACTGTTTACCATCACTCCAAGCCAGCTACAGCCCATGGCTCCATCTCCTCAACTGTACACTACTTACCTACCCAAAAGAATTTAAAATCACAACAGACAGGATGCCTGAAAAAAAGTAGCAAGTATGTGATCCTAGTAGGTAACCCATGCACGTCTTCCTCCATAACATTCTAAGCTCAAAGCAGGGACGCTGACAGGGGAGGAATGACTGGGGAGACTGAGTGTCTGACAGGACCTGAACACAAGTCTTTCCTAGACCCAGAGAGGGAGCAGCACACTTGCTAGGGCTCTTCCTAATGATAAGAGGCAAAACAGGCATTGGTATTAAGTGAGAAGCCTTGAATCTCAACAGGTAACTTACACATCATAGATCTTGATGTAGCCATCATCTGAAGCAGTGACAAGGAGCTGCGAATCCGGGGAAAAAGTCAAGGAGCGAATGGGCATAGCATGGCCTGAAATTCACAAAGACGCTTGTTAACTGATACAGTTTCCACTAACTATGTCACTTTTAATGACTGTAAGTCACTGAGTTGCACTGCCCAGGTGCTTCAGTCAGACAGGGTACTGACTGGACCCTTCCTTCTAATGCTCTAGAAACATGCACATAACCCAGGCCCCTCCTGCTGGAGCCATTTCTCCTCAGATCCCTTCCTTGACCAACTGGACCTCAGCACACATTGCTTAGAAGAAACTCCTCTGCCACAGATATGGCCAAACACGGAAACATGCATCGTTTCTGATTTGCAAGGTTGAAGAAATAGGATGCTATTTCCCTACCAAATCCTTTGCTGTAGAGGGTAAAGGATACACTGAAGAGGTAATATATTCTCTTGGTTAGAATTCAAAATAGTACAAAAGAATACAGAGCAGAAGTCGCCCTCCAACCCTTCCCTTGTTCTAGTACCCAGTTCTCCTGCCCAGAGGTCATCATTGCAAAGGGTAGGCACAGCACTTTCATCTACCTTCAAATTACTGACAAAAAGGAGTTATTTTCTAAGCACAAAGTTCTTTAGAACCAAACATGACAGAAATAAGACACTCATATAGCTAGGATATATTAACACATAAATAAAAAGGCCTGTTCACCAAAAAAAGCACTTAACACGGTACAAGAACTAATATGTCTAGGTTATAACTAGTGACAAAACTGAACCTTAGAGGCATTTGAGATCTCCAACTGAGATTGATGTTTTGCAAATCTAAACCTCATTTGCCATTTAGCAGCATTTTAATGAAAGAATACGTCTTCCTTTGTGATCTGATAAGCCAGTTCGCACAAAATAAAACGATGAACCACACCTTCCAGCGTGTGCAGAAGTTTTCCGGTTGCAATATCAAAAATATTGATGATTCCGTCTATGGCTCCACTGGCCAGATACTTCCCATCAGGACTCTGCACAGAGAACATATGGAGATCATTTGGAACTCCATATTCTTAAGCCATCCCCACCAAACACAAGCAATCTGCTGGCTGCAGGTCTAACTGGCTGACTGGCAAACCATGCCAGTAGCTGCCTGACAAGACCAATGCAGAACGTTTACCAAGGAATACAATAGGCTAGAAGAGTAAACTGAAAGAATCAGAGAGAGAAAAAAAGAGCAACGTTTCCTTACATATGCAATACTAAGAATGAATTTTCCTCTTGTGTCCAAAGAATATTCCTTTTTCCCACTTTCCACACCAAAAATGTTCACTTTCCCCACATGAGTTCCTGTGGCCAGATACTGGGAATCAGGAGAAAAGGCCAAAGTCCAGGCATCCACTGAACAGAAAAAAGAAGGAAAAAAACTATAGTGAGAAAAGACGCGACTTTAATTTTAAAAATGTTGTGAAGATATTAATTCTATACCAATTTAGTTTAAGGGCATCTTAAATTTTTACTAAAAATGTAGACAGACAGGACAATACCAAGTGTTAGCAAGGATGTGGAGAAACCAAAATCCTCATACACTGGTGGGAAAATAAAATGGTACAGCTACTTTGAAAAACAGTTTGACAGTTTAAGTAAAAACACTTACCATAATACCCAACAGTTCCACTCAGAAATGAAAACACATGTCCACGTATCTGAATGCTCATAGCAGCATTACTCAGAATATTCAAAAACTGGAGAGAATCGAAATGTCCATCAACTGGTAAGTGGATGAACAAAACGTGGAATATCCCATAATGGAATACTCACTGCTCAGCAATAAAAAGGAACAAACTACTGATACATGCTACAACACGGATGAACCTCAAAAACATCATGCTAAAGAAAGAATGAAGATGTATAAGACAATACGATTTCACTTACATGAAATTTTTCAAAAAGGCAAAACTATAAGTACAGAAAGCAGATGAGTGGTTGCCTGAGGCTGAGGGTGGGAGCACAGATTAACTATAAATGGGCATGAGGGAACTTCTGTGGGGCACGGAAGTGTTCTAAAACCGAATCGGAGTGGTGGCTGCACAACTGTGGAAATTTACTAAAACTTGTTAAACTATATACTTACCATGGGTTAATTTCAGAGTGCAATTATAGAGGTGAAAGTCTACCTCAATAAAACTGTAATAAATGAAAAGGTACCAGAAATACTCTTATATAAAACTGTAATATGACCAAGTATTTACCACAAATTAACAGAGAATAAGGACTGGAAAGAGGCACTGTTTGTTTAAAAAAAAATCAACTAGTTTTAAAGTTATACCACACAGCCTGATTTCAAGTGTTCTATTCAAATGTTATTTGTGTATCACAGTGCTTCTGTGTAAGTCTCCAGACTCATGGGCAGCCTGGGTAAACACATGTGCTTTATATTTCCATCTGGAACACTGATAATATTTTAGTATTTCTTTTCTCAGCTACATGGGAACCTCTTCATAGGCAACCCCAAAGGGCTTTGGGAGCTTTTGGGGTCAGAGCCTAGAGGCCAAGGAATAATCTAGTTGTCCAGTGCTCGTCTAGGTCCCTTTGCCCATACCCACTCTTATATGGGAATGTACCCTAAGTCCTGCCCCTCCTGCATCTGCCCAGAAACAGAGCTTATTAGATCAAAGGGAGAGGAGAGAAAGGCTCCTTCCCATGTCACTCTCCTTATTCCTGGGGCAGGGCTCAAAGAGGTCATGCCCTTCTCAGGCCAGGGGAGAGTGAAGGCCTCTCTGAGTTTAACTCATGGTAGACAGGGGCTCCTGGCACAGATGGGTCAGCACCATATTCCAGGGTGAGTTTTAAAATAAAAATCTCTCACAAATTTTAACACACATATTCAAAGTAATAATCAATAATTTAGCTCTATCACTTTTCTTATGAAATATTTGTTTTAAAAAAGGAAATTAACTTCAAAAGTGCTCAATTAACCAAGAAGATCTGAAAAAGCTTTTATAATCAATCTCTCAAATAACTGCTTTTTAATATCTATCTTTACTCCTAAATGACTAAAGCATTATTCTAACAGGATTGTTTTCTTATTCCTATTATAATTAGCTGTTTACAGGAATAATAGTTACTAGAAAATCTGATTTTTATTCCTTGAAGTTTAATAAAATCACACTTTTGAATTATTTTTACATTTGCTTATTAACTGTTCGATAACATAGAACTTTTAGTGGCAAATTTCCTTATACTTGAAATTGAAGGAATTTTTATTCCTCAATTAAAATGTTCACTCTAAAATTTATTTTAACATTTGCATAATAAATATTTATTTAAATCACTAAGTTCCACCCCATCAGCAAAAGAGTAGCTTTTCTTTACATTGGGACATCTTGAACCATCTGATGTCGAGAGGCCCCTATGCTTCCGCCTTTGTTCTTCAATGTCAGTTTGCTGGAGCTACAGGATGGGTGAGGTGCCCAATGGAGGATGTTCCCCTTCATCTTCCTTTTCTTCTACTTCCTCACTTTCTTCTTCAGGATCTGAGATTTTCTTTCTTGTCTTTTTCTCCTTCTTCTGTTCCTTCTTTCACATTCTCCAGGCATATTTTCAAGATAGGTATAATGTAAATGTCCGTTTCCCTACATTCATTAGACCTGGACTTATTAGTTTTACCTTCAGATGAATTCAATTCAGCTGCTCCTTAGTTGTCAATAGCAATGCTTGCTTTTATTACTCACCCAAATAACTATTGTTTAATGGTATGGTATAGTTTTAGGAATATTCCTATCCAAAAAGAAAATAAACCCAACCCTCTACTCGTCTCAGTATCTTTTTTCTTTCCTAACAGTAATCTTTCAATGATCATTTGCCACACATGGAACCAGTATGTAGTTTAAGGTACTATTTGTCAGGGAAGGCAAGTTGGATACAGACACCATCCTTTTCCTTGGAACAAATCCAGTAATCATTTCTTCAGCTGTGGTGTGCCCGGGGGGTCACAAAACCACGCAGTGACCTTGGCATCATGGGAGGGCTTAGGTGTCCAAGATGAAAAGGCAGCAACAGATCTGCCTCTTCCTCCTCTCAGCTACAAAGCAGAGTCTTAGCAGACTTTGTGGGCTAGTTTGGGGACCCAAGTCCTCTGTAAGAGATGTCAACAGGGCAAGGACACATGCAAAAACAATCATCTGGGGAGTCAAGAGTGTCTGGGTAGCTTTTTTCAAATACATATCCCAGCCCACACACCCCAATAACTGTGATTCAGTGGATCCAAAATAGGGATTGGACATATGTATTCTTTAAAAAGCTTCAATAGTTAAGAATCAAAGACATGGAACATTGCCACTGAGGGGAAATGAACTCAGTTTCCAGACAACCCAGAGTCCTTAAAACCCTAGGACCATCATTCTTTCCAGAATAAGTACAGCCTACAGGGTCTACTGAACATAACCAGTGGGAGACAAATCCACCTGGGCCTCCCATCAAGGGAATTAAGTTAAGGAAATTCCTGAGCAGCTCTCCTGTAATCAACCCACAGAGGGGTGTGCCAGAGAGGGACCAGGCTCTCTGCACTCTCTACCGGTCATCACCTATTCTGGCAGAACAGGCTCTGCTCATGAATGCTATGCAGTCATTTACAAGTAAATATAAGGCTACAAGGAATCCTGAAATGTCATGTTGCTTGTTCCACATTAATCCAACATACTGAAATCATTAATTTCCATTACCTCAGATATTTATCAAGGCTAATGGACAAGATTATGCTGTCCTATAGAACTTAAAAAAACAATGGATTTGTTTCTTTAGAAGTTTCATATATCTATCATATACTAGAAACAGGCACTTTAATCATAATTAGTAGAGATTACCATGATACAGATCTATGAGGACACAGTGCTTTATGTTCTAGACCTCTATAAGGCAGTGAATGTATCAATTCAGAATATGGCAAACAGAGGACCTCTGGACCATTCAAACACAAGTCCACAATCCCAAATCAGCAATTCTGAAACTCAAAGGCGATGAAAACTGAAAGTTTTAAAAAATAATTTCAGTACCAAAATTCATTTGGTAATAAAACCTGACCTGAACTGATGTAAGGCTATTTATAGCCTGTATATACCTCTCTTAGTGTAAATACTCATGTTTAGTCGCTGAGGTATTAGTATTTGATTAGAGTGCTGCCCCCAGCCCCACTGAAGGTATTACATGACATACAGTTCATGCACCCATATTACCAGTCTCAAATCCAAAAACTTCTGAACTGTAAAACACATCTATCCCTAAAGGTTTCAAAAAGGGATTGTAAACCTCTAGTATCTTCTCTAAGAGTAAAACTCTTACCAGGTCCTGCATCTATAGACTTTATCTGTTTGCCGTTTTCCAAGTCCCAGAGACGAATGTGAGCATCAAGAGAACTGGATGCAGCAATGGGCAGGGTGTGGCTGATGTCCACAGACACCACACCCAGCTGATGGCCCTCCAGACTCCACTGTAGGTCCAGCTTCTCATCACGCCTTCAATGGGGGACAGAGAAATGGATTTCTTCATACACAACACATTGTACCTGGCATCTGAAATTCTGGGCCCCTGAAAGTATGTATTACCAATGGTCTGTGAAAAGCAGAACCAGAGAGGAAATCAAGAGCCACAGAACACCACATGCAGCCAACTTTTAGCCATGAGACTTTTTTTTTTCTTAAACTATAGGGCCTGAACAGCGAATAACAGGAAAACAAATGAGAGAAAAATAATCTGCCTTTGTATACCACCATACTACTATTGCTTTCTTGCTTAGAAAACAGTTAATACTTCTCTGATTGCAATTTGGGAGCCCAGAAGTAAAAACCCCAATTTCCAAGGCTGCATGTTAGAGGAGAGGGCACTCACCATTTCCAGACCTTCACCAGGTCATCCAGGGATCCTGTGACCACCGTCTCAGAGTTTTCTTTCTTGTTTGTCCCCCAGGCAACTGACCAAATGGCATCATCATGGGCTAGAATGGGAAGCACTTCATTTTAAAAGTCTTCATGCAACTTCTGAACTGAATGTGCTAAGATGAAGCTGAAATACTGTTACAACAATTCTGAGGTAATATCCACCTGTGCCATTTTATTGTTTTGCAAACCACTTTCCCATACAGCTTTTATTATAACTGTGGAGGCAGATATGAAAACTGGAGGCTCTGAAGAAGCTACTTGCCCCACATCACAGGTTCCCAGGTGGGGCAGCAGTGCCAGAGTGATCCAATGTCCCTTCTACTCTCGCATGCTGTCCAACATGCATTAGTGTGGAATGGCTCTCACTTCGCTAAAGTGAAACCCACCCCAAAAAGAGATCTAAAGTTGATAAGAGTTATTTCTTAGAGGTCCTTGGAAACCAGTAGGCAGGTCAACTGTAAACAGTACAGTTCTGAAAACAAATAACTAAAACAGCCTCCACACATGAGATGCCTTTTGCCACAATGTCTATTATGTTTAATGGGCCAGTGATTACTTTAATCCTTTTATAAGTATTACCTCAGCCACAACAACCCTAGGAAATAGGTACTGTGAATAGTATCTTCATTTTACAGATAAGGAATCAGAGGCTTAGAGAAGCCTAGTAGCTCACCCAAAGTCAAAAGCTAAGAAGAGGCAGAACCGGGATTCAAATCCAACCTCTCTATTAACTAACGTCTACTTTAAATTCTAAGTCTGCAAGTTGCATATCTGGCAGGCCATGCTGGTGGGTCTGCAGACCTGGTGCAGGAATATAAATGTGACAAGTGCACAAGGAGGCTTTCTTCATACCTGGCGGCATTTCTCCAGGAACACCTTTCCAAGATATGAATACAAGGGCATTCAACTTAAACAGCTGTGACTTACATACATGGCTTCCATTACAATCCCCACCCGACCCAAGCCTGCTAGCTTGCCAGCCGGATGGCATTAGCTGCATACAAGGCAGCTGACTGGCATGCCCGACTAGCTACTAGTTACCTATGCTAGCTAACCTGAAAGAATGCTTTTGGCTTAAAATTTAGACTACCTAAATGTCACCTACTTAAAGTGGAAGGGCTTTTATTAGGCATTTCACAAATTCCTCCAGGCTTTACCTACCTCATCCAGGCTGTGGTGGAGAAATGAGATACGTGTGAATAGGCCACGTACATACTCCTTTTCAGGTATGAAGTCCGGTATCACTGGCCAGTTACTTTTCCAGACTGAACTCTGACCTGCCTCCTGCTCCCATTCCCACCACTGCCTCTGCCGCACAGCCCCCAGCCCACCCCTCACACTCAGTAGTCTTGACAGAAATTCACCTTGCTGTTACTATATCCTTCACTTTCATTGAGGGTCAAAGGTCCTCTGTGAGAGTCCCTGCACTTGTTGTAAATGAAGGAGCCCGAATAAAAACCCCCAAGAGAACATCTGAGTTCAGGGCCAGGCTCAAGTTTACCTCCCCAGATGAGCTGGCATGAACAGATTTCTGAGACTCAAAGCGTTTCCTTCTTTCACTTTGATAGCTGGGAAGCTCAGAGTTCCTCAGGTGGGAAAGGTTTCCTCAGCCTGGAGTTCTCTGGTCTGTCATTTGACTCCTGCTTTTTCTTTTAAGTTAGTGGCTTGGTTTTTGTTGTTGTTGTTGTTTGTTTTTAAATGTATTTGTTTTCAGCTGCTTCTGCCAATGTTTCTGCAGAGTACAGTTGGAAACTGCATGTCTGGTCAGCATGACAAAAATCTTAAGCCAGGGACAACAGTTTTTCATAGGTAAATTTGCTTGAACAGGCAAGCTGCTTACCTTGCTCTTGTTTGAAGAGAATACTGTACTAAAAAAGAACAGAAGACACATTAAACCAATGGTCAGATTTCAGATGTGTCCCATCCCTTCCCTAAAACACCCCCTGCCCCCCAACTCACTGCCCTGCCCCCCAGTAGATATAGTCACCAGTCTTAGCTACTTCCCCTGCCTGACCTCTTAGGAGCTCCTTGATTCCTGCTCATGCAAGGTTTGTAGAGTCATACCAGAAAAAAATTAGTTCTTTAATTTTAGACAAACTATAGTCTCTTCTCCCTAACCACTATTACCCACCCCAAAAGGAGAGTAATAAATTACGTGTTTTTTCCTGCTCTGATCACCAGGAAGCTCAGAGTCCAGTATGCAGCTTAATTTTTGCAGCTGTATAAAACCACACAGTCTGCATAACCTGTTAACTCTGTCCCTAATTTTATTACAAAGATATGTTTCTCCTTTTCTGATCTTTGTTTCTTTCTCCTTTTTTTTTTTGCGGTACGTGGGCCTCCCACTGTTGTGGCCTCTCCCGTTGCGGAGCACAGGCTCTGGACGCGCAGGCTCAGCGGCCATGGCTCACGGGCCCAGCCGCTCCGCAGCATGTGGGATCTTTCTGGACCGGGGCAAGAACCCATGTCCCCTGCATCGGCAGGCGGACTCTCAACCACTGAGCCACCAGAGAAGCCCTCTTTCTCGTTTTGTGTACAAATTCTTTTAAGCTTCCTCAATCCCTTTGTAAACTGTGGTACAGACTTAGATAAAATAATCCTCCTCTTAGTGTTGTGCATTTTACTAGTGCCACCTACCCCCCTGGTGACTAGGTGCCCAGGGTCACCCTACTCTTCAGGAGAAGAGCAGGAATCAGACGCTAGTTTTCTGACTACACACCCAGACAACGTACTGGGCTCGAAGCTGCCAAAGAGACCAACTGATATTCTTTCTTTCCATAGGCCTTACCTGGTTGGTCATTTCCTTAACCAAGGATGAAGGGCTAAAGGCCAGACAGCTCTGTGGAAACAATACCAGGGTTTCAGTAAGGGGGTGTCATCAGGACAGAGGGGGCTACAGAAGGTTCCCCTTGATCAAGAAAATAAGGCAACTCTTTGGCAGAGTTGCCCGGACACTTTTCTGTGGATCAGTCCCAGGGGCCCCCTTCACAAGCCCTACCAGGTGGCACGGACTTCTTTCTCAACTAATACCTATCACCTCCCATGTTTTCTTCTCCTCAAGTTGACTATAGAGAGGGACCAGTCTCCCTCCTTTGCTGCTCTTCAGAGAGATAAAACCACAGGACCTTTTAATTTAAAATCTTATTTATTCAAAACTCAACAAGCAAATATGGGGGAGCAAAGTTCTTAGAGTCCATGCGAGGATCTCAGCCAAAAATGCCTATAAGAGCCAGCAGGCATGTAAATGAGGACATGAGCTAGAGGGAGACACATGTCTCCCAAGAGGTGCTGAAGTCTTTAAGGACTTAGCTCAGCTAAACACAAACTTAACCATAGGAGTAGATTTAATTTCTCAGGCTATAATAAGAGTTCTCAATCTTTTTTGTGTGTGCTGTAGACCCCTCTAGCAGCCTTGTAAACCCTATAAACCCCTTCTCAGGATGTTTTCAAATACATAAAATAAAATACATAGGATTAGAAAGGAAACCAAGTATGGTCTATTCTTGTTATTCCAGGCAGTTATGTTCTGTAACATCACTGAACACCGAATTAGTGAACACTGATCCATTGCTCCTAGGGGAGACACTGCATTAGGTTCCTGCAAGACTCTGGTAACATTTTTGGCAACCGAACAATACATAACTTTGTTTTATGCACGTTTCTCAAAACTACAATGAGGTATCACCTCATGCCGGTCAGAATGGCTATTAACAAAACATCTAGAAACAATAACTGCTGGAAAGGGTGTGGTGAAAAGGGAACCCTCCTGCACTGTTGGTGGGAATGTAAATTGACACCACCATTATGGAAAACAGTACGGAGGTTCCTTAAAAAACTAAAAATAGAACTACCATATGACCCAGCAATCCCACTACTGGGCATATACCCTGAGAAAACCATAATTCAAAAAGAGACATGGACCACAATGTTCACTGCAGCTCTATTCACAATAGCCAGGACATGGAAGCAACCTAAGTGTCCATCGACAGATGAATGGATAAAGAAGATGTGGCACATATATGCAATGGAATATTACTCAGCCATAAAAAGAAACAGAACTGAGTTATTTGTAGTGAGGTGGATGGACCTAGAATCTGTCACACAGAGTGAACTAAGTCAGAAAGAGAAAAACAAATACCATATGCTAACACATATATATGGAATCTAAAAAAAAAAAAAGAGGTACTGACGAACCTAGTTGCAGGGCAGGAATAAAGATGTAGACATAGAGAATGGACTTGAGGTCATGGGGTGGGAGGGGGAAGCTGGGGCGAAGTGAGAGTAGCATCGACATACATACATGACTGACTGTAACACAGCTGGTGGGAAGCAGCCGCATAGCACAGGGAGATCAGCTCGGTGCTTTGCGATGACCTAGAGCGGTGGGATAGGGAGGGTGGGAGGGGGGCTCAAGAGGGAGGGCATATGGGGACATATGTATGCATATGGCCGATTCACTTTGGTGTACAACCGAAACTAACACAATACTGTGAAGCAATTACACTCCAATAAAGGTCTATTAAAAAAACAGACACCTTATTTTACGTTGGTAATTCATTAATATTGAACTTACGGCTAACAGCACCATAATGCTTGCCTATATGAAGTTTATCTACACGTGTGTTTTCTCCATAAGGCACATCACAGTCTTCCTGCACTTAGGAACACTAAGAGAGTACTTTAGCACTGTGCTTGCGGGGGGGCATTTTAAACACTGAAATCACCAATAAAGGCACAAAAATACAAACATCATGGCACTAACAGACTGAAAACAAAGACACTTGTTTACAGCATGAGAACTGAAGCAAGAAGGCAGAATGTTTCCTTGTTCAGCTGCAGCTGAGAATGTGTGTCAGTTGACTCAAAATTTTCACCACCTCACACATGTCCAAGAAAGACCACAAAAGCACTGCAAGTACTGGTTTGGGGCCTACAAATAAATTTTAGCATGTAGATGAATTTGCAAATACAGAAGCTGAGAAGAAAGATCAACTGTATACCAAAATAAAATTTTACCAAATACAAAAATTAAATTTGTGATAGCATAACATATGTGATTCTTAATTTACATATTACATATCAAGATCTAGCAGCAAGTCTAATAACTACCATAATTTCAAAGTTGTCATGAGCTTACACAGTATGCTAAGATATGAAAGTATCTGTAATTTCTATTGGTGACAAAGTCAACCTGTCAATACTGTGGTTTGTTGACAACATTCATAATTGAAAGGAACGCTAAATTTCAGTTAGAGGTTAGAGAACATAAGGATGCAATTTTTCTTCTCACCCAAGTTCATGGCCCCCTCAATTCTATCCATCGACAGAGGAGACCATACAGCTAAGGCATCCAGGTTCAGGCTACTTGCTTTAAATTTGTAAACCCAAAAAGGCTACCGTGAAGGTTTTCCAAGGATAACAGAAAAAACAAACAAACGATTTGTAAATAATCTTTGCCAGGGTAGGAAAGACAGGTAGGAGCTCAAGCTAGTTTTGCTGAAATGAACGGTATTACAACTCTGCTTGGGCACCAGCCCTCTGCCCAGTGAAGCAGAGGCCTGCCCTCTCCCCTTCCAAATCCTGCCTCACATCCTTGCAACAGAAACAAATCCCTGCAACAGAGAGAAACAAAAGAGTAGGAAGGTTTGCAAGAAGCCAACCCCAAGAAGCCAGCCTCCTCAAGACAGAGGTGTGCTTCTATCAATGAATGCACGTTTGAGGATGTACCATGAGTCAGGCTCTGTTTTACATTCTACACATAGGTTAGCTCACTGAACCCTCTCACCCCACTTAGTAGATATTCTTATTATCACCTCTACCTTCCTGATAAGGAAAGTGAGACTCAAGAGAGGTTAAGGAAGCTGCCTAAGGTTAGTCTGACAGTAGAAGGTGGATACAAGCTATAGTATAGGCCACCAAGCTACACTACCTCTTACACCAGTTTCTTATCCTCTATAATTTAAGAGCTAAGAGGACCCCAAAGCCCTCTCTTGATACCTTCTCTCTTTAGAGAACTTTCCTCCCACTTCCTAGGCAGAATTCATTGCTCCCTCCTCAGTGTTTCTAAAGAACTTTACACATGTCCCTATTAAAGTACTCAGACAGGTCAGTAACCCATAACACTACATGGTACTTGAAGTAAAGATAACTCAGCCTGTGCTTGTACCTGTCCAGCTCGCTACCTAAGAAGACAGCGTGGCCCACCACTGGAAAACTTCGGTTAAGATAGTCGTTCCTTCTATGGACACTGACACCTTTACTGCAGAGAAACCAGCTCTAAACTCGAGCCTGCACAGAACACCCTCAGGACTCAAGATGAGGCAACCTACCCTCTCCCCTTAGGCCCCGCACGTCGAGAGGCAGCCAGGGTAAATGGAGTCACGGAAGCCACCACCCTCGGGCCCCGCAGCCTGAAGCATTCCTGAGCAAACCCTCTTAGAGGCAGCCTCGGGCCCACCCTCGCTCACCCGCCCTCCAGCCCGGGCCGTTAGCAGCTGCCTTCCCAATCGGCTGTGCGGATCAACTCACCGCCTCACTGCCCGGCTGCACTGCCCTGCGGCTCGTCTGACGCCAGTCTCCGCGCGACCGTGACGCGCGGCGATGAGCTCACGAAAGGGCGGGGCATCTCACTGGTCCCCAGGGCGCCGGCGCATGCCGCAGCGCCCCCTGCCGTCGCTACGCCGCGCACGGGGCGGACGAGGAGAAGGGGAGGAGGGGAGAGGGGGAAAGAGGCCACGCCCCGGTCACGCTGGTTTCCCCCGGGGGGCGGGGCCACTGGGAACCTGCTTCCGGAAGCGCAGTTTTAGGTTTCAGCAGCTGAGCTCTTGGCTGTTTGGGTGCCAGTCTCTTCATTTGTAGTTTGAGATTCAACTACACATGATGACTGCAAGAGTTCTGTTGCTTCAAAAAATTTTCAGTGAAATACAGCTTTGTTTTTCAAACTGCAAGTCACAACCTGTTACTGTGACGGATATCAGTTTATTAGGTCGTAACCAGCATTTTAAAACAAGGCGATGGAAGGGTGGAGGCACACACCCCATCCTCGCAAAGCTGCCCGGCTGCTCCTGGCTGCTGGTCACTGCCCAAGGCTCTCTGGGCAGGAGGGAACAGATGTTTGCGGGAGAGGAATGTCTGGGGGCGGCCCCTGAAGGGTTAAGCCTTCTTTCAGCTAGTCGTGGGAGAGAGTACAGTCTCTCCTGATTAAAACTGGTTTAGAAGTCCAAAAAGATTCTAATAGGAGGTGATGATAGTAAAGTATAGTCACAGTGAATGCAACCCTCTGAAGTATCCACGTACTCTTACCCTATCTCCACCCCCACCCCAAGTTAGAGTTTCCCAGTATCTAGTTTATTAGGACCATCTTGAGTTCTATGGTGATTTCAGGAAACTGTTAAACCGTATATCTGTTGTCCATACAACTGGATAAAGTTCATCTTTGAGGTCTTTCTGAGGAGGCTGTGTGGCCCGGAAATTTGCTGAATACACTCACGAGTCTCCCAGGGCCCATTCTCTGGTCCTCAGTCATCCCTTCAGTGACACCTCTGTCCATGGAAACTTCATCCAGCCCCAGTGGATCCCCTGCATGTCATGGGTTTAGAAAATTTGGGTCAAAGTGAGCAGACTTCAAGACTTACCTTGAATTGTCAAAAGTCTTACGTGGCATCTCGTACAAGTCAAGTTATCCCTGCAACCATTCTGGATCTATTTGACCACAGGGCATTTGCCTCTGAAGCTAAGGAAGAATGTACAAATTATATCCTCAGGCCAGGAAGCTTGTCTTGAAACTGGAGGTAATTCCTATCACATTGACTTAAGTGCTGAGTGGACCCCAGTGTTCAGGCAAATTCCACAGAACCTAGTACACAGAAATCGGGCCCTGTAATGGCTGGCATCCAGGTTCCTAAAGTGTAGAAAGGACTTAACGTCGGTCCCCAGTGCAGTGGCTTTTAGCAGTGAAGTGAGGAGTGATCCACTGCCTCCCTGTGCAACTGATTGCCAGTTTTGGCCAGTCTTAGTTTTTCCCCTTTATTTTTATTGGCAGAGTTTGTGGGTTTCTCTGGATTTTGAATATAGACTGATTATTATGTGATCTCTCCCTAACCAGGATAATTGGGCCATCTTTACTTACTCTTAGCTTATATAAAGAAGTATTTTTGAATACTCCTACTTTAAGAATGGTGAAATTTTGTCTAAAAAAATGCTTACAACTATATAGTTAAATGAATTTTAATTTGTGTGATTTGGGCTTATGTGGGTTATTTTTTTCCCTGCACATTAACTATAAATATTCCACCTCTAAATTATTCTGAGAGCACACTGATTACTTTTATGCCTTTTATCTGTTGTCAGAATACTAAGGCTTTCTGCCTTCTGTTTGCTTGCTTCCAAATCTGCTACTATTAATTTCCAATTGAAGCAAATTGTTTTGGGTATTAATTCAATTTTTGTCAGCCATTATAGTTGTTCTGAATGAAAATTCAATTAATCATCTCTCAAAAAAGAAATATAATAGATTAAAAAAAATAGAAGTTGTAAGAGTGTATCATGCACTTAAAGATACATCATATTTTATTTAAAAACTTGTTTCACATAGGCAGGTAATGGATCACAAAGGAAAATGTATTTCCTGCTGTGGGTTGTGACCAAGAAGTTTGAAAATCATTGCAGTAAGGCTTTCTAAAGACTTTCCAGCTCTTTAGTTCTATAATTGTGATAGGAACTCCAAATCATTCATTCAAAAAGGATGTATTGTGCACCTGCTTTCACCTCTAGAGCACCCCTAGAGCGCCAGGCACATGAGGTCATTGGCCTTAGTATCAGGACTGTGAAGCAAGGGTAACTGGCCTTTTTTGTGGCACGCACATCTTTGGCATCTCATGAAGTCTCAGCATAATGTTTTTAAATGCATCAAAACAACACACATAGGATTACAGAGGAAACCAATTATATCAAAAGTTATCAAAATATTTGTGAAATAGTAGTATATGTGCTTCTTTATGAATGCAGCAGGTCTAATAACTTCTGTAATTTCAAAGTGGCAATATGCATAAACAATATTTCAAGTGATCTGCAACAGCTGTAATGTGATAGGAAAATATCTGTGATTTGTCTTGGTGACAAAGCCACTGGTACTGCTTATATTTTCAGGGTTTATTGCCTACATTCATTATTAAAGGAAATATTAAATTCTAGTTAGAGGTTAAAGAAAATAAAGATATATTTTCTACCAAAAATCACAGATCCCTCAAAGGCCTGTTGCAAAGCAAATCTAGAGAGAATTACCAATGCAATGCATGCCATTTAAATAACTGTAAGTTGTGATCCTGCAGATCAGGAGGGATGGAAAGAATTTTAGAATAAAATCAAGTGAAAAATCCAAGCTCACTGTGAAATAACTCAGGTGTATAGCCTGCCCTGAAAAGCTCTGCAGAGCACAAGGAGGGCTGCTGCCCTGCAGGGATAGAGCTGTTCCCAGAGAGTGGCTCACTGTTTTTCCAGCCAGTCAGACCCAGAGAGAGGCTGAGATAAGTAGAGTGATACAAGGTCACAGTGTCCCAGGACTTACCCTCGACTCCTCTCCTCTCCACTCTATACCTCTTCCCTTCACTCAGAGTCACAGGTCTGAGCATTTCAGAAGGGAAGGAGCCTTTAGGGTCTACCGCACACGTATCTTCCTCTAGACAACCCATCATGGAGTCATCCGGCCTCCGGTTGCACACTTCCAAAGACAGGGAGCTCACCACCTCCTTGAGAGGAAGGGCTACTTCTGCTCCAGTTCCAGGAAGGCTTCGTTGACTTCCTAGAAAACATGAGAGTCAGTGGGTGTGGAGTGGGGCGCAGGTGTAGGTCCTGCTTTCTGCTCAGCACAGGCAGAGGGGTAGGCGTCTGCGGGCTGTGTCTGCCCTGTGTGGGGCTCTCAAGGAACTCCACATGGGCTCCCTGTGGTCCTCCTCTGAACCCTATCTGGCAAAGCCTGATGTCAGGACCCACCTTTCTGCGGTTCATCCCAGGCTCCCCACTGGCTCCCACAGCTGACCCAGCTCTCCCCCTTGCTGTTCTCCCTTCTCCTGTGTGTCCTGCAGGCTGCAGCTCGTCACATGGTGCCCTTTCCTTCTATGGCCGCTCCCCTCACTCCACCCCCAAAGACTCTGCCACTCTAGGATCAACTTGCACCTCCTTCTGTCTTCCTTGCTCCCCCCAACAGTCTCCCAGGCCCTTCTTGTTTTCAGGTTGGGCACATAGGGGTTAAACAACTCGGGTTCTAGAGTCAGAATGCCTGGGTTCAATCTTGGCTGCTCCATTCTGCAGCTCTGGGTAAATTATATAACCTCACTCGGCTTCATTCCTTTATCTCTAAATTGGGGATAATCATGGTACCTTCCTTTTAGGTTGATATGATGATTAAAAGAGTTAACATATGTAGAGTGCTTAGAAGAGTGCCTGGCACATAGTAAACACTCAATAAATGTCTGCTATTATTACTCTTACAATTATTTTCTGGAAAGTCATAAACACACAGTTCACCTTTAGGAAGGCCCTGAAAGTCCCAAGGTCTCCTTCCTTCACTGGCTCCGTGGACAGCTAAGGGCATTTGCATCTCTGAAGCTAATAGCCAGGGCAACCCCTAGACATCACCCAGAAATGATCTACTCTGTGCATTTCCTCACAAGGAAACTTCTAGAAAGCTATGGGAACCTTTCCTCCTCTAAAGCAGTGTCCTCACATACCCATTTAAAAACTTTTACCATGCACCCCCCCATATGTGTATATTATTTATAAATGATGTGTATGTACTACTCTGCTAATACCTTTGCATATCTTATAGACCAAATACAAAAATAGAATTTTAAAAAGATGAAAAAATATATAGTCGGAAGGTCTAATATTTTCTTCCCATATCCCAGTGGATGGTCTTGCTCACTATCTGGGGTACACAATTCCCACTCTGGAGATCCTAACATCTCCAAATTTTTGTTTTGGTTTCAAACATTTGGAGAGCTGCACTGGTGAATGTATGGATGGAGCCACGCACTGAGAAACACAACTGCACAGAACACTTGTGATCATGCTGCATAGGGATTATACAGAGAAGGAAACTGACCCTAAGAAAGGTAAAGTGACCTCTCCAGGGTCACTCAGCCGGCAAATTGCAGAGTAAGGTTGAAACCCAGGTCGAATTGGGAGATGGTTATTTCTTTTTTTATTCCCAATTCCACAGTTTTAGGAGAGGGAAAGGTGGGGCACAGGAGGTCACAAGAAGGACAAGGGTGGCTGAGAGGGTGGGGACAGAGTTCTTAACTGGTCAGAGGCAGGAGTCTCGGTTCATATCCAAACCCATAGGGAACCCATTGCTCCTTCTCCAGGTGGTCGGGGGAGGCTGAGCCAGGGAACCTCCTGGAACTGGCTTCCTACTCTGCAACCAGGGTCCCTGGGTAGGCCCCACCCAGTCTGCTGAACACAGTCCAAAGCTGCAGGCCACCAGCTCGGGGCATTACCGATGTTGGCCACAGGGTGGCAGTCACTGCCTGCCCATGGTAACGTGACCGGTTCTGCGGACAGGGATGGAGCCGCTGATATCTGCTCTCTTGGGCTCCTCCAGACCCCAGAGGCAGAAACTGCCTACTGTTCGGTCACTATGAGACCCCAAGCAAAGGGCCTCTTAGGCCTCAAATTCCTTACCTAGATAATGGAAGTCATAATACCATGGCCTAAACTGCTAGTGGTTTTCAAAGTGTGGTTCCCAGACCAGTCGCATCAGCATCACCTGGAAACTTGTTCAAAATGCAAAATTCTCAGGCTCCAGACCAGACCTGGAGCTGGGCTTCGCAATCTGTTTAAAGAAGCCCTCCAAGGTGACTATGATGCAAGCTAACATGTGAGAACCACTGATCTCAACCAAATGAGAAGATGGAAGAGGAAGCTGGGTACCAAGGATTATTGTTAAGCTCCTTGGAATGGTGCAGTGGTTCCCACAAAACCTGGGGTGAGGAGGATGGAAACGCCATATCCTTTGGGGGCCTGGAGACCAAGCTATGGGATTCCCCTTGGTAATCCCTGCAGGTGCTGGCTAGGGAGATCCCCCAAGGGAGTGAGAGCAGATGGTAGAAGCAGGGGAGAGAGAGCCTGGGGAGAGGCAGCTGAGGCCCTCTCACCCTCCACACACACCTGACTTAAGGGCTGCAGCCTGCGGGCACAGCCTGGGAACTGAACGGCCTTGTGCCCAAGCACTGATCAGGGTGGTTCTGTTCTATTTGATTCACCAGCTGCTGGCCAGGGGTTGACTCTCATTTCTTGCCCAGGGCTTCTATACCAGTGTCACCATCTTGGCTTGTATGGGGTCAGGTTGGGAACATACAAAGGCATCAGATGGAGCTCCTGCTGCCAAGGAGCTCCCAGTGATTCTTTTTTTTTTTTTCCTGTATGCGGGCCTCTCACTGTTGTGGCCTCTCCCGTTGCGGAGCACAGGCTCCGGACGCGCAGGATCAGCGGCCATGGCTCACGGACCCAGCCGCTCCGCGGCATGTGGGATCTTCCCGGACCAGGGCACGAACCCGTGTCCCCTGCATCGGCAGGCGGACTCTCAACCACTGCGCCACCAGGGAAGCCCTCCCAGTGATTCTTGCCAGGCCTCTAAACCATCCTCAACAGGGATCAGCCTTCGAATCAGAAAAGCCGTAGCCCATCGGCTTCTCCCTACTCCAGATGTCTAGGAATTAGATATCCCCACTTTATAGAAGAGAAAAGTTGGCACAGAGAACAAGGTTAATCCAGAGCACCTGAAAAGCCATGGCAAAATGGGAACTAGAACCCAGGCTCCTTGAGGCCCTGTGCAGGCTGCCTCTCTGACCTTGAGGGCTGGAGCCCCACCTCTAACTGCCTGCAGTGCCCACACCCCTCAAGAAGGGGCAGAAGCCAGGAGTGGACTCACCCTAGACTGGGAGACTGGGTCGCACACCCAGGGGAGTGCAGCTGTGCTGGGGGAGGGGCAGGGGCTGGGCAAGCCCAGCAGGACATAGAATTCTGCCGTAGCTGGGGCCCACGCGAGACTTTCTGGGCATTGTTGGCATTTACCGACTGACATAGAAAGCAGCAAAGTCAGGCTGTAAAAACAGGCTGCTGAAGAAATGGAGAGTGTTGGAAAGTGAGCCAGGGAGGCCAGAGTGGTGGGCCTGCCAGGAGGAGGCTGCGTGCCCCCAAAGGGTGGTGGGAATTGGGTGAGGAAGCTGTGAGCCACAGCCTGCAGAGAATGAGACGGGACAGGTTGGTAGGTGAGGGTGAGGAGGAAGGTGGAGAGGGGGCTACCTAGATGATGAGAGCTTCAGAGCAGCAGAAGGAGGAGGACCAGCGGTGTGCTGGTCAACGTTTAATAACAGGGTCGGGCTTCCCTGGTGGTGCAGTGGTTGAGAATCTGCCTGCTAATGCAGGGGACACGGGTTCGAGCCCTGGTCTGGGAGGATCCCACATGCCGTGGAGCAACTAGGCCCCTGAGCCACAACTACTGAGCCTGCGTGTCTGGAGCCTGTGCTCCGCAACAAGAGAGGCCGCGATAGTGAAAGGCCCACGCACCGCGATGAAGAGTGGCTCCCGCTTGCCACAACTAGAGAAAGCCCTTGCACAGAAATGAAGACCCAACACAGCAAAATAAATTAATTAATTAATAAACTCCTACCACCAACATCTTCTTAAAAAAACAACAACAACAGGGTTTTCGGGGAAGGAATCTAAACCTGGTTCATAGCATGGGCCAATTGCTGTGGTGTAAATATAGCTCCTGCAGACGATTTCAAGTTACAGACCTGATGTCACTGACCAATGCACAGAATCTGCTGCAGTAAGCTGGTACACGTGGCTCCAGCACACCCCTAGCGATTCGTGACCCAGGGTGTACAAGGGGTGCGAATACCTTACGGTGTCCATTTCAGAGGCTGCTGGAAGGAGTACCCTCTGGGAAAAGCAGGGTTGGAGTAAGGGACTGTGAAAGAGTTGAAAATATGGAGACTTCTATTTGTAAATTTAGGGGGGATAAGGATTGAGAGCAGGGTGGGAAAGGCAGGATTGCAAGGCAATGCTGAGCAGAGGGGCCTGGACTTAGGAGCCAAGGGCGCAAACCAAGCCCTGGGAAGAGAACTCACTGCCAGTAGAACTTGAGAATCCCTTCCCCTCCACAGCTTAAGCCCAAAGTCTCTTGCCAGGACAGACAGGTGCTAGCACTAAGCCGGAAAGCTTGGGAAAGCACCAGGTACCCTGTATTGAATGCACTTCTGAAGGACAAAGAGAATTGAAAAACAAAAAACAAAGGGAACTTTAGAACAGCCTCACCACAAAGCTCCTCCCTCCTAGAGCCCTAACTCAGAGAGGGAGCTAAGGTCCAAGCCGCACACCCGAGAAGAGTTTCAAGTGCGTTCCTGTGATGCTGCGTTTCCAGCTGAAAGCACCAACTTTTTTCCTTGTCTGCCACTGAACCAAAATTAAGAGCAGAAGCCTTAAAGCGCGTGGAGAACTTGCTATGCGGTTATGTCAAAAGTGCCCCAAGAGGCTGTGTGGCGTGGCAGCCAGAACACGGAACCTCACATTAGGAGCTGTTATTATTATTGCCCTTGTTATTTTTATAATTCCTATTTCTGAGCACTTACTGCGTGACAGGCATGAAGCTGGCATTTCACCCAAATTGTCTCCTTTAACCACTGGAGGTTCTGGAAGGGAAAGTTTCAGGCTGGTCTCTGCCAGAGCCCTCTCTGGGCCTTAGTTTCCTCATCTGTCTGTCCAGGGAGACCATAGGCTCTGGGGCACCTTCCAGACTTAACGTTTGGTTCCACCTCAGCTGTCCTAATTGAGGAGTTCAGCCCATTGGTTTGCCATGCTGGCTGTGAGCTGCTTGTGTTGCACACAATTAAACTGTATTCTTTACTGTGCTGGATGCTTTCTGCACAGCCCCCTCAGGTCCTATTAACCCCAGGTTTCAACCTGCTTGGCCTCTGTGTAAGCTGATGGCACCTCCCCTCCCCCCGACTCTCCACCTCTACCCTCCTGCCTGGG
This sequence comes from Mesoplodon bidens, assembly GCF_964165515.1. NCBI lineage: Eukaryota > Metazoa > Chordata > Mammalia > Artiodactyla > Ziphiidae > Mesoplodon > Mesoplodon bidens. The sequence continues at coordinate 66,697,538 of NC_138178.1, read as the reverse complement.
GAGCTGCTCCACATTCACCAGGAAGAGTGGGGGAATTATGGTTGGTGTGGCAGCCCTGACCAATGGGGGGTGGAAGCTGAGGGGTAAATGTTCTCCCATTGTCCCCTGAGGGAAAGTTCTGAGACATCTCTTAGGTGGTTCTTCAGAAGGCCCCAGGGGTCAAACGCCAGCCTCACTGGGGGGCCAACTCAATAATGCATCCTCGATTTGGCTTTTTCTTCTTCCCCATTTCACCTGTCTCTCCCTCCTGTTCCCGGGATCACGTTCCTAAGTCAACCCCCCAGGTGGGAGTCTGCCTCAGGCTCTGCTCTGGGGGGAATCCAGGCCGAGTTTCCAAGGGCCCATGGCTGAGAATAATCTACTGTTTTGATAAAGTGGAGTAACTCCGTGTGAAGTTCTCACTCCCCTGCATTCAGAGATGTTTTCTGGAGGGGTAAGAAGGCCTGTGGAGGGACTTCCCTGATGGTGCAGTGGATAAGACTCTGCGCTCCCAATGCAGGGGCCCAGGTTCGATCCCTGGTCAGGGAACTAGATCCCACATGCATGCCGCAACTAAGGAGCCCATGTGTTGTAACTAAGACCCGACACAACCAAATAAATCAAAATAAATATTTTTTTGAAAAGAAGAAGAAGGCCTGTGGAATGGGGGAAGCTCCGAGGAGGCTTGCTCGGCCCCAGGGAGCGGGTGTTAGGAGAAGATCTGTAGCCGGGGGAGATAAGCGAGGAGCCCGTGCTGGTAGGTGGGGGTGTCGACCAAAACCCATCACACTGGCGCCGGGAGGGCGGGTAGTTGCTCCTGGGGGTGTCCTGTGCCTGCAGAGCTGAGTTCTTCTCTGCACAAAGGCCTAGATGGAGAGGAACTGACCCAGGTCCTCCATGGACCTCAGTTCCAGAATCAGGGAAAGCAAGGCTGGGGAAGGGGCTCAGGTAAACGAGGCCCCCAGCCAGTAGATATCAGCTGTGAGGCCTCAGTCACGAGAGCGCAGGTCCTGCCCAGCTGAGGTCTGCAGGGGAGAGGCAGTGTTCAGGTGGGGTGAGGAGGCTGTATTCCCTGGAATAGCTAAAAGATAATAGCATCTTTGACCTGCGGAGACCCGGGGTGGGGGTGGCAGGGGTGGGTGCCTGAGCCTCCTCCGCAGACTTCTGCAGGGCAGTGCTGGTCAGAGGAGTGAATGCGGGCTCTGACCTCGAGGTGGGGCCCCAAAGACGTGTCTGGACCCACAGCCAGAAGGCTCTTTGTCACAAGCACAACCATCCTGCAGGACAGGTACTGCCTAAGGTGGGTGAGCCTCCTGTTCCGGGGGATGTATAAGCCGTAGTAGCGAACTGCCAAATGCAGGGCTGGCAGAGCAGACCCCAGGATCACAGTGTAGCCTCCAGGCTCTCCCTGCTCTGTATGTACTGCCCCCTCCTCGCCAGTCACTGTGGAATTGCTCCCATTTCTGAGCTGCTGACAGCAGCGCCGCAGAAGGCTGAGAGAACATTAGAACCAGGACAGGCTCTAAGCCTGGCACCCCTCCATCCCCCGTAGATCATCAAATCCACACCAGGATCTCCCTGGGCACCCCAGCCAAGTAGGCACCCAGATCTTGGGGCCTTTTGCTGTGCAGACCTGTAAGATCCAGGCGAAGTCCCCACCCACTGCGTTTGGGGCCCTCAGTCTGGGCCGTGGCCTACCTCTCTGGCCTCAGTGCTGGCTCCCCTTACAATCAGACCCCTCTCTCTCAGCTCACTGGCTCCTGCTCTCCCAGTCTCCAAATCCAGCTGGCCATTCAATGCCCCGCCCAGCCCATGCAGGAATCCTTCTCTGAGGCCCCCTCAGGGGCTCTTTTTGTGTCTTTTCCTGCAGGCCAAGGAGTGAAGAGAGACAAAGCCACTCTGAGGGGAAGGTGGAGGGAGGGCAGTAATAGGATCAGATGTGCTCAGCTGATGGACCAGTGGGGTTTCTGGGTGCTGGGGGAGCTCGCTCCATGACCTAGCCTCAGGACAGGGAGCCAGAAGGGTAGAGTGGGGAGCAGGGCTCAGGCCTGGGGCTGTTGAAGTCTCCATGACAACCAGGCTGAGACTACCAGGGTGTGGCTAACCCTGTGGAGGGGGACGGGTAAGGGATCCCTGCGGTGGGAAAGGGGGCTGGAGGCAGAGCTTCAGCAGGGGAACGGAGGGGCTTCAGCAAGTCCTGCTGGGAGGTGGGCTGGGCAGCTCAGAACGGTGAAGCCACACTGTTCCCCTCTGCGCTGTGCCTCTCTCTGGGGCCCAGGGCCTCCCCACTCTGGAACCCAGGCTGACCTGCCCTGCTGGCTGGAGCTGGGCCTCTAGAAGTCCATCCCTACCTGTTTCCTGGCCCCTCTCTGTCCCTAAGCCAGAGGAGTGCCCCCAGGCAGCCCGATGTCATGACATGCACTTTGGTGTCAGGCTGGGTTCTAACCTGGGCTTGGCCACTACTGAGAGAAGTGCCTTCAGCTATTTACGTCTCAGTTTTCTCATCTGTAAAAGAGACGAGAACTTCTTGGGGTTGTTATGAAGATTCAGTTAATGAGATAACTGTGCCACACTTAGCACAGTGCTTGGTTCACAGAAAGTGCTCCATACATAGGAGCTATTAGTGGTTGAGTCATTAGTTTTTGTTATAATCTTTCATTTTGCTGAAAGGCAAACTGAGGTCTAAGAGAGGGCAGGACTGACTGAGACCCCACAGTGGGCTGGCCACAGAGCGGGATGTGAGCTGAGCCCCTGACGCCTACTCCGTCCGCAGATATCTGTCCCTCTAGGGCAGGTCCTTTGGCTTTCAGTGAGGGGCCAGCTATGACTTCAAGGTTGCTGGCACTCCCTCCATCCCGTCTCCCATCCTCCCCATCTGCTCTGTATCTGCTTTTAAGAAGGACCTGGCCTTCGTGGGCTTCAGCAAGGAGGGAGGCCAGGCCCTGGGCTTTAGGGAAGGTCCAGGTCCTTTACTGGCTCGGTGGGAGGGTGATGCTGGCCCTGCCCTTCAGAGGATGGGGAAGCCCAACTGTGCCCCAGAACCCTACACAGCCTCCTCTGGGACTTGTCCAAGGAGTGAGGGGAAGGGTTTGGGAGGGTCGTCAGGAGACTTGGGTTCTGGCCTCAGCTCCGCCACCAACCTGCTCTGTGCTTGGAGCACATCACAGCTCTCTCTGAGATCCAGTTTTCTTAGTCACACAAACACGGGCCCTCTGCAGTGGCCAAGGTCTTAGTCAGCCCAGAAGGGTACTGAGCTCTGGCCTGGCAGGGGATAATTCTGTCCTCACAGAAAGTGATGGCTCCTTGGACGCCAGGCCTTTGGGAATGGGGTTCCTGCTCTGTAGTGGCTGCCTCTGCAGACCCCTTGTCGATTAATCTGGCAGCTCACTGTCCAGGAGCAAGTGGTCTTTGAGAGGCATAATGTATCCGTGTCAAAATGAGCTATGGGATTTACCATGGGGCCACGACCACTCCTCCCTGCTCCATTCCCTCCCCCGACAGCCTTGCTTTGTCATTCAGTCCCTGGATTTGCATGCATCATTGCCCAGCCACACTTTGGTCAGCTGGTGGCCACAGGGGCCTCGTTGGAGGCCCATTATCGGCAGTTGGTTGTGAAGGATGATGGAGGGCAGGCCCATCTGTACACACATTAGGCCCTTTGTCTCTGGATGTGGTGGGGAAGATGAATGAGGCCTGTCGCTAAGCCTCTGCTGCCGGGGGGACATCAGGGACCTGGGACAGACCTTGGGCTGGGTACTAAGGGGAAAGTGGCCTGTGCTCACCTCCGCGGACAGAACCAGATCAATCAGGCTTGAACAGAGACAGCTGGAAGGAGGCAATAGTGAAGAGGGGCCCCAGAAAAGCCATCCGAGTCAGGTGGAGTTTCTGCTTGACCTATGCCAGTGTTTCCTCCATTACAGCTGATGCTCGATCTGATGGAGCTGGGGTTCCATTTGCATCATGTTAAGTCCAGGCTGACAAAGTTCTCAGACCAGTTGATTCGAACTCCCCACTCTATGGTGGGGGAACTGAGGCCTGAGAAAGCCAGGGACTTGCCCAGGGTCACTTCAGGAATCAGCAGCAGGGCCAAGACAAGAACTACTGTGATGAACTTCCATAGATATCCCCACCCCATTTGGCACCGATCCAGCTCATCACACCCTTGATGACCCTGAGACAAGTTCATGTTCCCCAGGGCAACAGAGGGCAGAATGGAGCTTTTGTGCATTTTGGGGCTTTTAGGGGTTGAGCTTGAGGCTGGGCTGGCCTCTGGATGTAGGAGACTGTCTTGTTTCAGAGGTTTAGGCAGGGCCAGCAGACCAGCAGAGATGGGAATGGAGGACCTGAAGCCGGGAGAGCTGCTTCTAGGCAGCATGCTCCAACTTATCCATCTCCCATGGCTCCCCATGGACCCAGGGCACAGTCCTACCTCCTTGGCCTGGCACCGAAGGCCCTCTGTGATCTACCTCTGTCTACCTCCTGTGCCCATCTCAGGAAGGCATCCAGTCTCAATGCCACTGGCCCTGAAGAACCTTCCTCTAGACTCACAGTGCACTGCTCCAAGCACTGACATACGGCCTGGTTCTGAAGATCATTTCCATGCCTCTCCTTCAACTGAATTATATATGTTCTGTGCCTGGCTTGGGTCCCCAGTTCCCAAAATCAGCGTAGGAGCTCAATGAATGAGGAATGAATGAAGTGACAAAAGGCCCAACCCTTCCGAAAAGCATTTCAAGGATACTTGCCAAGAGCCTTCGCATGGCCCTACCTCTGTCTCAGCAATCCCACTCCTGGAACAGTTTCTTAAGGAAATAATCCGAAAACAGAAGGGCAAAAAACCTTCAGGGATACAGATGCTCATTGCAGTGCTCCTCATGGTGTTAAAAAATGGACAAGTCCTAATTGTCCAATAGAAGGGGATTTGTTTGTTAAGTAAATTAGTGTAAGTCCATATGATGGAATTATCCACACTGGAGATTCTGAAGATGTGAGGAAAAGGGAGGAGGAGACAAGTTTTTAATTCTGGAACGTCTGAATACTGTATAAGTGCTTTAGTTTGAAGTGCCACCTTTTAATCTACTGCTTTTCTACATATGCATGGATGATACTTTTCTGGATTATCAATTCTGTTCTACTGATCTGTTTGTTTACTCCCATGCCAATTCCTAGGGCTTTAAAATACCAAAGCTTTAAGATAATATTTTACGTCTGGTGAGATAAGTTCCTCCTCTTTGCTCTTCCTTTTCAAAGCTGTTTTGGTGATCCTCATATATTTATTCTTTCACATAAATTTTAGAGCCAGCCTGCCAAATATAAAAAATCCTATTAGTATTTGGTTTAGACTTGAATTTATAGAATATCTTGGGATAGAAAGCTTTATAATATTGAGTCATCCCATTGTATTAGTTTTGAAAATTTTAAAAAAAGTAAAGCGGACACCATCTGAAACATGGAAACTGTTTATGCTATACAAATAAGAAAACAAATATGGTTCATAATTGTACGTACTATGTGATCACACTGTAACAGATGTGAGGGGGAAACTGGAAAGTAATATAAAAATGCAAACAGCAGGTTATTTTTTTCTTTTCTCCATTTTCTAATTTTTCTATAAAATATTTTAATTTTTAAAATATGTGCACATATTTTTAAAAAGAAGGACGTTGACAAAGTAGAACATATCCCCAAAAGGAAGACCAGGATGAGGAAGGAACTCAAATGCATACCATCAGAAGATGTTGCAGGTGCTGGGGACAGAAATCTTGGGGAGGAGATGGCATGGTCCAGTCACAGCCTCTGGCTGAAATTTCTGCATTGCTGCCATGGGCTGAGGCCCAAGGCCACCAAAGGCAGAGCCAGCTGAACAGGAAAAGGTGGATGAGCAGGGGCATCTCACAGGCTGTGCCACTGACCCTCAGTGGCTTGGGCTGCCTTGCAGGGACACCCCTAGGGATGCAGGCAAAATGCACATGTAATGGAGAGGACCTGCCTTAGGTGCCTGAGGCCTAGTCCAGCCTGGGATCTGTGAGGCTCCAGACATGGAGCTGAGAAACCCCTCTGTGCCCACGCCACTTAATACCTGGGAGTGGACTTGCCCATTGGAGGGTCTCTGGTGAGCAGTGCTAAGGGCTGCTGTGGGTTGGGGAGAAGAGGTCCAGGGCAAGTAAACTCAGAAAACAGCTCGACAACCCAAAGCCACATCTACACAAGGACCAGCAGAATCCCATCCCAGTGACTGAACCACAATACAACTGGGCAACATGAAACAGCCCATCAATTACTGATCTCTTCTGTCGCCCTCCAAAAAGCTGGCAATGCCTAGACGTGGTTTCCAAAGGCTCTGCATAAGTTATGCACAAGGACTTGCTTCCCAGGATGTGAACCTGTCAGGGCAGCCTAGCCTGACCTGCTTTTCAAAGTGAGCCCAGCATGTGAACAGCAGGACGGTGTTGTCATTTTCAGGTTAACAATCCAGGTGTCTAAAAAGTGGGCAGTGCCCGTCTTCCCATCCATTGTCTTACCTAACTTTACAAACAACCCATCGAGGGAGAGGTTGGTCTCCAAATTGTATAGAGGAGGATGCTGAGGTTCCTTGAGAGGGGAAGTGACTTGCCCCAAGTCCCATGGCAGGAGAGGGATACAGCTTACATCAAACCCGAGTCTGCCGCACACAAGTCCACCCACAGACTTCCCGCTGACCCCACAGCGTTCTATGGTTTTGAAGTGGTTGAAACAATAAATTTCCCAGGCAGACTTTTATTCTCCCACTCAACAACCCCGCCCCCCATCCCCACAGAGAGGGTGATGCCTCCAGGACAGTCGTGTCAGCTGTCAGGGGCAATGGATGTGTCAGGGCAGAGAAAGATGTATGGGCCATTGTTAATGAGTTAGTGAGTCTGATACTCCCTTCATGGGCTGGGCGGATGGCTCTAATGAGTGCTGGCCCTGGCCTCTCTGAAGACCAGTAGCCCAATCACTGCTATCCTTCATCTGTGCCCCCCAAAATGCCTGTGGCAGGGAAACCCCACCTCTTGTAAGATCCATTCTCCCCATGTCTGAGGCATCCATGCCAAATAGGAACAGAGGCATCTGAGCTTTGTCAAGAACAAGCCAGAAGCAGAATCAACAATGGCAGCATTTCAAGGAGGGGGAAGGGCAGGAGGAAGGTAAAGACCTCCCCAGCCTAGGTACCAGGTGACCTGGGCCCAGAAGAACCTCCAGTTTGGGTGAAGGCAGGAGCTCCATCCCAAGGGTCTCACTCACCTCGTAAAGCCAGGTGCTGCCCTGCTTCCTGGGATTGTATCAATATTTTTGCTTCTCTCTACCATGGGGAAAGTAGGACACAGAGACTGATCAAAGGCCTCCGACAAAAACCCCTGACCACCACTACCACCTGCCCCACCTCCCAGGGGAGGGACATAGATTAGGAGCCTGATAAGCTCTTCAGATCCCAGGGCCTCCCACCGGATGCCCGAGAAGTGGCATTGATTGGAACTGGGCCCCAGATGCATGGAGCTCCAGCCTCCCCCTCTCTCTTCTCCTCTGTCCTGTCCAATGCCTTCTCCAGGGCCTCCTGGCTCCTGGCCCTGAGGAGCAGGACAGACAAAGGCCTGGGAAGGGAGGGTAGTATGCAGCCCCCAGAACAGCTGCTATATGCGCATGACATGTATACTTGTGGAGTCAGCTGAGAACCAAGCTAGAAAAATCCTCTCATTCAAACACCATCTTATCTACTCATTGGACATCACCAAAGTCCACTCTGTACCGTGCCCTGGGCTGGGCACTGGACCGGAGCTGCTCTCAGACTGGGGGGGTGGGGAAGACAGGTGTCTAAATATATAGGAGAGCACTCTGAGAGTGGTATGATGGGGGCTGCCAGTTCCAGAGGCAAGGGTCTGGGAAGCTTCCAGAGCTGGGGAGATGTGAGCTGCGTTTTGAATTGTGAGAAGGGAGTCTTGCCAGGCAGAGATAAGGGAGAGCAGTGCAAAGCAAAAGAAGTGAAAAGGGGGAGGCCACGGGGGGAAATGAGGCAAAGTGGGATGGAGGGACCCAGATCACAAAGGCCATTGAGGCCAGGCTGAGGACTCGATTTGGAAGCTGGGGACTACTGCAGAAGGGTTTCAGGCAGGGGAGGCCACAGTCAAACCTGTGAGCTGCTGAGTGAAGACTGACTTGAAGACTGGGAGATTCTGGAGCCTACCCCTATAGAACGAGGACAAGGCCCGGCAGGGGCAGCGGCTGAGGGAACACAGGGAGGTGTGAGGACAGGGAAGGCCCGTGCACAGCAGGGGCATGTTCCCATGTGTTGGATGGATACCCCACAAGGTCAGCCCTGTCTGGGCTCTAAGGGAGGTGCAGGGGCAGCTTGAGACAGTCCTCCACGATAGACCCCAAAACTGAGAATATGCCCAGACAGCCAGCTGCCTTTGGTCCCCACCATGTGACCACCAACCGCCAGGCTGCAACGCCCCACCCCCACCCCAGGCAAACCCACTGACGTTTCCTGGCCTGCACTGTGTCTTAGAGAAGTGCCCTTCTTTGGTCCCCTAGGGTGATAACTACTGAGCAAATCTGGGAACTGAGGTGAAAGAATGAAATTGTTCATTTCTAAACTTTGTTCCAAAAAAACCCTCTAGCTGAGAGTCAGCAGATTCATAGTTAGTCCCAGGTTTGACTGTGTTCTAGGCAAGTCCCTTTCCCTCTCGGGGCCTCAATTTCCTCATCTGTATGGTGAGAAAGTGAGCTCTCCCAGCCCTGACTGTGTTGCATTCCTCAAATGCACATAGAACTTTATGGTTTCCCCAGCATCCCATTATCCGGTGAGTTTAATAGAATAGGTATTAATGAATGCACAATGTATATGTTAAAACTGAGGCCTGATGACGTACCCAAAGTCAGGAAGCACGTGGTCGCAGAGCCCACAAAAGAACCCTGGTCTCCTGCTCTCCCATCTGACGCCTTCCCCTCAAAACAATGCCATCTGCCTCGTTCACACCGGTGGGAAGATGCCTGGTAACTGTCCTCCAGTTTTCTTGTGTGTGTTTGTTTCTGAGTGGGGCTGGGGAGGAGGCATGCCTTCCCTTGGGGTCATCCCCGGCTCCCTAGAATAACTGGCCTGAGTCAGGCCTCTGCTCCCGGGGGCCCTCCTCAAAAACCCATTAACTAACTGGGGTGCAAACGCAATGTGCATTGTGGCCTCTGATTTCCACCCTGGGTTCTGTGGAAGGGAAGGCCGGCTGCATTCAGCCCTGGGGCCCCCAGGTGCTGCTGAATCCTGCAGGGGCACAGGGTGTGGGCAGCCCCGGGGTGGGGTGGGGGGGACATGGGAAGAGTTAAGCTGCCAGGCGCCTGGCTTTGCCCGAGAAATGCTGCAGGCGGAGGGGGGATTCAGCTGAGGTAACAATAAGGCCATGAATCATATTTACAAACGCTCCAGTGAGCGGGGGAGGGACATTAATTAAATATTCGCATCCTGCAGGGCCTCGGGGAGCCCTGAGGATGAGGACAGGAAGTGCGGTGCTGCCGGAATGCGGGCAGCCATCAGTCTCCTTCAGCAGCCCAGCAGGTCTTATTATGATGATTAATTTTCAAGTTATCAGCAGTAATGCAATCACCCTCATACGCCAGGAAAACCCTCTTCATCACTCAAAGCCCAGGCTGGGGCAGACTCGGAAGGCAGAGCGGGGGCACTGAGCTTGTCACCCGGGTGAAGAGAGAGAAGCAAGACAGTGCCCCAGCTCTCAGGCTCGAAGGCCTTCCTGCGAGGGGCCATGTGGTCTGATCCCTCAGTCCAGTGGAGGCCTGAGGCCCAAGGCCCCTCAGGTGGGGCTCCCAGGGCTCACCCAGCTGCCTCATTGTTGGGGAGAAGAGAATGGATTCTCCTGGACATCTGGGAAGGCTGAGGCAGCTGTCCTGCCCACCCACCCCCAGGAGGAGCTGACTCAGGCTCCTGCAGGAGCCTAGGGGCTTCTATAGACCCACACACCCCACATCCGTCAATCTCAATCAAGGAGGGCCGCAGGGAGCTGGGGGCTGCTCCGGCCCCTGCAGCATTGTCCTGGAGACGCCTGGCTGGGGGATGAGGGAGAAGGAGGTGGGTGTTGCTCTCATCTGAAAAACCATTAACCCCACCATGGTGATCGAGCACCCGTGACGAGCAGGCTTTGTGTTGCGCCCGCACGTGCCGCGCAAGGGGCGGCAAGAGGTGATTGATCAGGGATGGACGGGTGTCTCTCCCTTTATGGCCTTACAAAGGCACCATTTGGCATCCTGAGCAGGGCGATCGATGAGAGGCAGCTGACCCCCCTGTGGCTACCTCCAGGCAGCAGGTGGATGGGCCCACATGGGGGATGGTTGGGGACCAGCTCTATCACCTGCTGCACGCACTGTTAGCCAGGATGGGAGCCCTTCCCGGTACAGGGCTGTTAGCCATCAATTTACCTTCTCTTTGCACTGAAAGGGAAGCTGGAACAGTTGCTGTGTTTTCTGATAAATTATAGCCAACTTTTCGCCAGCCTTGCAGCCCAGAGGATCCCAGCACTTGTATAAATCAGACTAATGAAAGCTGAGGTTGTCATCTTCGAGAGCAGGCATTCATTCAGGAAGCGTTTATGGAGTGCCCGCTGAGTGCCCGCACCTGCACTGAACACTGGGGCCATGGAGACAAATTGCACTTGGCCTCAGCCTACAAAAGGCCCACGGGCCAATGGGGCAGGCAGATGTACACCTGCATTTACAAAAGTCATCAACAAGGTGGCCTGGTGGAAGGAGTCTGGACTTTGGGACCAGCTCCACCACCTCCTAGCTGTGTGGCTTTGGGCCAGTACCTCAGCCTCTCTGAGCTTTGGTTGCTTGACATGAAAAGCAGCCATGAGGACACCTACCTCACAGGGTGGTTGTAAGAATGAAATGACAATGTGGCAGGGGCCTAGCCTGCTCCCTGGCACCTGGGGCTGCTCAGTAAATGGTGAGTTGCCTTCCTTTCTCCTCTGCTCCCCCCACCTGTGGGAAACTGACCCAGCTTCCTTCCTCTGCCTGTAGGAGGGCAGAGGAAGGAACGCTTGACTCTGCCTGGTATGGACAGGGAAGTATTCACAGAGCAGGAGGACATTGAGGTAAAACTTCAAAAAGAGGGATTAGGGGAAAGTGGAGGGTGTAGGGACATGGGGTATGGAGGAGAGACAGGGATACCAGGAAAGATCTCATGCAGGACGGAGGGTGCTGGGAAGAGCTGCGAAGTAGGCAGAAGACTGAGAGGTGCCTGAGAGACTGGCAGAGTCACAGAGGAACCTCGGATTTGCACCGGCAGCATGGAGGTTGGAATGGGAGAGTGAATCATCTGTTGTGATGGTTCTGGGCTGGGCCCAGGCCTGAGGATGGAGCGGGGCTGGACTGAAAGAGAGCACCATTGGGAAGTGGGGATGAGAAGACAGGGCAGCTGAGCCACAGGAGGGACCATCTTGGCAACAATCCCACAGCAGGGACACACATGACTGGACAGGGTCCCCCAGAGAGGGCCCAGTCTCCACTCCTGAGAACACATGCCCCTCAGACATAGGCTCCCAGGCAGGGAGATCCACAGACATATACAGAGACAACCCACACAGAGAGAACCCCCCAGAGCATGCAGATACAAACTCGTAGAGACTGAGCACACAGAGATGGACACAGAGATGTATCAGTTTGCAGACACACAGTCTGCAGACTCGCAGAGGAAGCATACACATTAGCACAATCACAGAGCATGAATATCCAGATAGAACTCCACTGGAAATAGGGTGACAAACTCATCCCGGCTTGTGCAAGACTTTCCCATTTTACCACTCAAAGTCCTATGTCCGGGCTTCCCTGGTGGCGCAGTGGTTGAGAGTCCGCCTGCCGATGCAGGGGACACGGGTTCGTGCCCCGGTCCAGGAAGATCCCACATGCCGCAGAGCGGCTGGGCCCGTGAGCCATGGCTGCTGAGCCTGCGCGTCCGGAGCCTGTGCTCCGCAACGGGAGAGGCCACAGCAGTGAGAGGCCCGCGTACCGCAAAAAAAAAAAAAAAAAAAAAAGTCCTATGTCCTGGAAACCCTCTCAGTCCCAGGCAAACCGGGACAGTTTGTCACCCTAACACGGAGACACGCAAGACACGCAGGTGTCTGCACACAAGGAGGCATAGACACACCTGGGCAGGCACACCAAGTCACACACAGAGCAGAGAGACACAAGGCAGGCAGACATGCCCCAGCCCACCCCAGAGACCAAGTGCACACAAACACACACCCAGATACAAACACACAAGGGCTGGCGCATGTGTGCACGCACACACACACCCCTACAGAACAAAAGAACAAAAGAAATGCCAAAACTTAAACCACTGAAGCAAAGGCCAAGCAAATCTAAGAAAGAACAGAAGCAACCATTGAATCAGTGGGCTAATAGGACATGGGCCTTGCTTTAGTGTTAAAGATATGCTTCAGGGAACGGAGGAACAGGAGTGAGTGGACCATGGCAGGGCCCCATGCCAGGATGTCTTCATAGCAAGGGCATCTTCTCCAAACTGACTCAGCTGGCCAATGCGGCCTTTCACAGCCAAGCCCATGGGGGAGTGTCCTGCACACAGCTCACCCCATGAAGCTGACAACACCTTCCATCCTCACAGGACATGGGCAGGATTAAGTGAGCAAAAGTGTGTGAAGCACAAGGCATAGTGCCAGGCACACAAGACATTATGCTCAATACATCACAGCTGTTGTGACACAGGTCTGCAATCCCTTTTTCAAAATTCTGAAACCCCAAACATTCTGAAAACAGAACATTTCTTCCTAACTTATTAGGAGGCATAGCCAGATCCAAACTGACATGAGGTCGTTTATTCTTTATCCAATTTCGTGTGACTATGCATGTTTCTCTGTGGTAATTTTAAGGTGCTTGATTATGGGGAATCATATTAATTTTGAAAATCTGCATAGTTCAGCATCTGAAACCCATCTGGTCCCAAGGGATTCAAATAAGGGCTCTTGGACCTGTGCATATATGTACACATTCGAATTCAGATAGATGGTTTGTCATTACGTGTGCATGCATGCACTGCCTAACAGTCACCACCCTTAACAGTGTACAAAGCACGGGCATCTGTCTAACAGGCATTGCCCTTAACAGTATATGTTCACATACATTATCTCATGTGATCCTCCCAGAACCAGGGGAGGTCTACAAGTATCAGCATTATTATACCTCCAGTTCACAGACACAAACCAACCTCAGAGAGGTTGAGTGACTGGCCCAAGTTCACACAGCTAGTTAAAGAGTCACGGGTCTCAAATCTTGGTCCTCAGGACTCCTGAGCCCATGTTCTTTCCCTTATACTCCCTTACCCCCAACTGTCTCAGCTACTTAGTGAAAAACATTGATGGGCATCAATGGAAGCAAATGAAAAGTAATTTCAACCTCAAGTCCAATATTTGCACCCTAAAAGCCCCAACTGCCTATCACATTGACTCATGTCCACAGTGCAGGGGGTGGACTGGGACCCCCTGCAAATTTGGGAGCAGGATCCTGCCTCCACTACCTCTGCTGGTCCCCTGATGGTTTCCAAGAAGAAATGGTTTCCCTTCTACCTTCATTAGAACCATCTGGTCTTCAGAGTCAGCTGCAGCCTGTTTTCCTTTCCTGAAGTTCATTGGAGTTGGACATATCTTGGATTTCACAGCAGGGGCCCAGAGTTGACCCAGTGCTTCAGGCCATGACCCTTTTAAGACAGCACACATGACAGTGGTTTCCAGGCCCCAGGGGAGAGACTATACCACTGACTTTGAGCAACAAAGTTTTCCAGCAGGGACTCAGACACCCACCCCCAGGTCCCAGCTCTACCAGATATAGTCATGGGATCTTGGGTAAATCACTTAACATCTTTGGGCTTTAGACAATATTTCCAAGTCCTTAAATGCTACAGTCCAAGGACTAGAGCCTTCTCAACTCACCCGAACGGTGACCTGACCAGGCATTTCACTGGTCAGGGTGCCATCTGCAGGGACCCCTCCCCAGACAGCCAGGGTCATCTTGGGGTTCTCTAGCTGGACCTCCCAGCTCTAGTTTTGTTACTTGCTATAAAAGTTTTTTGATGGGAAGGGGAGTTGGTGTAAATACCTACAATAGGGACTTCCCTGGTGGTCCAGTGGTAAAGAATCCACCATCCAACGCAAGGGACGCAGGTTCGATCCCTGGTTGGGGAACTAAGATCCCACATGCCACAGGGCAACTAAGCCTGCGCGCCACAACTACTGAGCTCGCGCGGCTCAACCAGAGCCTGCGTGCTGCAAACTGCAGAGCCCATGCACCCTGGAGCCCTCGTGCCACAACTTGAGAAAGAAAATCCGCACACCACAGTTAGAGAGAAGCCAGTGCATCACAACGAAGAGTGTATGATGCAATGAAAGAACCCAAACGCCTCAACAAAGACCCCGCATGCCGCAACTAAGATCCGACGCAGCCAAAAATATAAAGTAAATAAATAAAATAAATATTTTAAAAAATACCTACAATAGACCAGCAGTTCCCTAACTTGGCTGCACATTATAATAACCTAGGAAGCTATTAAAAATCTGATGTCAAGCCACACCCTAGAATGATTGCATCAGAGCCTCTGGGCGAGGCACTCAGGCATTTGTGGTCACTTGGAGACCCCAGTGATTGCAATGTGCAGCCAAGTTTTATTCATTCACTTAATAAATATTCATTTAATTCTTACAAACTGTATGTGGTACAACTGATTCTTTCCCCATTTCTCTTCCATTATAGGTGTAGAAATCATTCTCATATTTACAGGTCCTTTTTAATTTGTTTTGCGTGTGAGAGGCCCTCTGATCGATAGTGTTTTTCTTTTCTTTTAATTTTCTGTTGTTACTTAATCTTTTTTACTCTAGCTGAGCTAGTTTATTTACTGTACTTTAAAAATGGCACTAGACAAACACATGATGAAATATCCCCAGAATGTGTCCAGGAGGGCACTAAAGTTAGCACTTAAATAGAATCCCAGGACAGCTATGACAGTGGAAGGGAAGGCATCTGTATTAGGAAGAGGATCCTCTGGATGTTGGGCAATAACGAGGATGGAAGAAGTTTATTTGTGATGCCAGTGAGTTTGGTGGATAAAGAGCCAACAGTGAGAACTCAATATTTGTCCTCAGTTCTCAGAACTTCTGTTATATGCACTAGTAATATTTGCATGCCTTTACTTGCAGGCAATAAACAAACAAACAAACAAATAAAAATATTAAAATCTGATGTCCAAACCACATCCTAAAACAATTATATCAGCATCTCTGGTACCCAGGTATTAGCATTCACTTGGAGTCCCCAGTTTCCAATGCACAGCCAAGTTTAAGAACTAGGCCTTGTCAACTTTGAATATGATACCCGGGGATCTTGTTCAAATGCAGGATCTGATTCAGCGGGTTATGCTGGGGCCTGGAATTCCGCATTTCCCAAAAGCTCCCAGGAGACTCTGATGCTTGACCACAGAGCCCAGTCAATCAGGAAGTCCCTTCAAGCTCAGATGATCTAAAGAGATTGTCCCGGGCTCCCCTGGTGGTGCGGTGGTTGAATGTCCGCCTGCTGACGCAGGGTACACAGGTTCGTGCCCCGGTCCGGGAAGATCCCACATGCCGCGGAGTGGCTGGGCCCGTGAGCCATGGCCGCTGAGCCTGTGCGTCCAGAGCCTGTGCTCCGCAACGGGAGAGGCCACAGCAGTGAGAGGCCCGCGTACCACAAAAAAATAAATAAATAAATAAAGAGATTGTTCCCTCCCTTCCAAGTACTGACTGTGGTTCTCCTGAGTTCAAACCTCACAGACAAGATGGGCCGCTAGCCTGCCGACCAGGCCCACCAAGTTCTTCCATCCCTTCTGCTGCTCCTCAGTGAAGCAGGTTATGCTGTGGTGTCCTCAGAGCCCCTGCATCACAGTGGGGCAGAGACATGGAGTGAAATGGCAGTCTCCACCTCCACCACTGCAGGGACCAGGCAGGGGCAGGGAATGGGGGCAGGGCCAAGGGGAGGCTCAGCTAGCCTTCACTCTCCGGCTGCTGTAACAATGTACTACAACCAGTGGGCTTCGACAACAGGAATTTGCTGTCCACCGTTCTGCAGGAGTCCAGAATCAGGTGTTGGCAGGGCTGGTTCCTTCTGAGGGCTGTGCGGGAGAATCTGTTCCAGGCCTCTCTCCTTGGCTGGTAGGTGGCCATCCTGCCCCAGTGTCTCCTCGCATCATCTTCCCTCTATGCGTGTCTCTGTCCACATTTTCCCGTTTTATAAGAACACCAGTCATATCGGATCAGGGTCCACCCTAATTACCTCATTTTGGACTTCAGCATATGATTTTGGGGGGGACACAATGTAACCCATAACAGCTTGTTATACAGGAGGTCAGCCCCAAGTTACTCAATCATTTGAGTTTTCAACAGGAGCTAGAAATCTGGATTTACATGCGAAATCTTCTGAGTTTTAATGTTGGCAATGTCTTCCATTTTAGAGTAACACTGTGGGGACCTCATGCTATACATCTGCATGCAACCTCTGTACCTGGGCTGCTCACCTTCGCTGTCCCGTAGCAGCAATGTCCCAGGACAGGCTGCAGCATCCTCCGGTAGGTGTGGCAGCCTCCCCCCAGCACCTCCCTGCTGCCCTCACAGTCTGTCTCCCAGCTCTCAGCTCCACCCACTCCCCCACCGCACCTGCGAGATCCCCTCCTCCGCTTACCTTCCTCTCCCTTCCTTTCCTTCATTTCCTTACCTTCGTTTCCCTGCCTTTCAAGCCACCAGATTTGTGCTCTTGCTGTTCCCCCATCTGAAAGGTTCACCTGGTAAATGAAGTTTTAAGCTTCAGCTCAAGTGTCATTTCTCTGAAGCCTTCCGGGACTGCCCTTGGCACTATCCTTTCTTCCTCCTCCTAAACCTCTTAAAACCCCCTTCTGGGGATATGGGAACAGATGTATATGTATAACTGATTCACTTTGTTATAAAGCAGAAACTAATAAAAAAAAAAACAAGCAAAAAACCCTTCTGTCATTGTGCCTGCTACAGGGCAGTTATTAGGCTTGCTTGCTGCTCTGTCTTCCCCCTTCCCCGCTATTCTGTGGCACCACGGGAGTTGGGAACCAGCCTCACTCATCAGCTCCTAGGAGGCTCGGACAATCACGGATTCAATTCCTGGCTCTGCCTGACTTCTGTGACCTTGAACAAGTCACCCAACCTCTCACCTCAGTTTTTGTTTGTTTGTTTGTTTGGGTTTTTTTGCAGTACACGGGCCTCTCACTGCTGTGGCCTCTCCCGTTGCGGAGCACAGGCTCCGGACGCGCAGGCTCAGTGGCCATGGCTCACCGGCCTAGCCGCTCCGCGGCATGTGGGATCTTCCATGACCAGGGCACGAACCCGTGTCCCCTGCATCGACAGGCAGACTCTCAACTACTGCGCCACCAGGGAAGCCCTCACCTCAGTTTTTAAATTTATAAAATGGGTATAACAAAAGCCACGGAGTTATTTTGAGAATTTCAGAGCCTGGTACATAATAGGTGCTTAATAAATATTTGATGAGTGAGTGAAACACTCAGTCAAAGGAGAAGCCAGAGCTCCCAGTTGGGAAGCCAGAGCTCCCAATAGCCTGTTGGTGAACAGGCTAGGAGTGAGTGAGCTGACAACGGTTCGATCATTTGTTTTCACATGTATTAATTCGTTTTGTGTTTTAGAGCAGGCATGGTTGGTATTCTCATTTTTACTTTACAGAGGAGGAAACAGGTTCACAGCAGCTGCTGTGTTGCTGCATGTTGTACGGCCACTCAGTAGCAATCCAGGACTGAAGTCCTGGTCCACAGAGACATGGACCTGCCACACCTCTTTCTCCTGGTTCTGGTTTTAGGCAGAGTTGTCCTCATTAGCATTCATGTGATTAGACATCCCAGGCCCCGAGACCTCCACAAGCCCAAGATCGCTGGGGCTGGCGGGCAAGGATGAGGGCTCCACCTGCTCCACTGTTTGACCTGGGGCCAGGCACCCGTGTCTGGGCTTCTAGGTCCCCATCTGTACAATAACCAGTGGAGTGGGGTGGTAAGAGCATGAATCTGGGGCCAGCCCCCCTGGGTTCACCTCTGAGATCTGTCTTAGCTAGCTGAGTGACATTGAACTGGTACTTCAGCTCCTGTGCTTCAGTTCCCTCATCTATAAATGAGTACCACTCACAGGACAGTGGTAAAAAATGAATGGGGCTTCCCTGGTGGCGCAGTGGTTGAGAGTCCGTCTGCCGATGCAGGGGACACAGGTTCGTGCCCCGGTCTGGGAAGATCCCACATGCCGCGGAGCAGCCGGACCCTGAGCCATGGCCACTGAGCCTGCGCGTCCGGAGCCTGTGCTCCGCAACGGGAGAGGCCACAGCAGTGAGAGGCCCGTGTACCACACACACACACACAAAAAGAATGAATACTCATGAAGCACTTACTACAGTGCCTGGCACATAGTAAAAGCTCAATAAATGTTAGCTACTTGCCTTAATTCTATTGTGGGTCTCTATGATCCCCTGGACCCCTTCAGCCCTGGTGCTGCCTCTGCTCCTTGACTCCCAGTCCAGTGCTCCTGCCACTCCATTAACCTAGAAGAAACCCACCCAGCAGGGCAAGTGCAGCTCCATCCCCAGCCTTCCCCAACCTTCGCCCGGAATCCAGTTCTTCTTTGTCCTGTTCTGCTGATTTCCAGATTGTCCCGGCTCAGTGTCCCCAGCCCCCACTACAGAGCGCTGTCCTGAAGACCCCCACTGGGACTCTCGTAGCCCCCAGCTTTCGGGACTGAACTCTGACCTCCATTCTTCCAGCATGAATTCCGCCTGCCTAAGGGCGTGGGGCCAGGCCAGCAGGGCCCCTGGGAGGCTGAGGCCCTGGCGTGCCTCCAGGCAAAAGTAGCAAAGCTCAGCAGAAATACCCCGACAGGGATGCAGGTCAGTGGCCTGGGAGGAGCTGGCAACATGGGGTCTGCGAAGGCAAGAGCTGCCAGCCAGAGAACAAAGGGGTCTTGGAGAGAAGGCCCAGGCCCCTGAGAAATCTACATCAGGGAGGAAATGCCAGGAATTGGCCACATCCCATAGGCAACTACAGGCAGCTGATGACACCCACTTTTGGCCTGGATTCTGGGATCCCTGGATCCTAAAGTGAGGCCATCTGATTCTGAGAGAGAGAGACATGTTCCCTATTGGAGCTGTAAGGGGCCTCAGAGCCCTGCTTGGCTCCAGCCCTTTGCCTCTGCTGCTTCCCCTGTCTTTTCCCCTTTGTCTGCCTGTTGAAATCCTATTCACCCTTCAGAGCCCTGTTTAAGCTTAATGTCACCTTCTCTGGGAAGTTCAGATGCCCTGGAAGTGAGACGCCCTCCCCTGGGCTCCCAAAGTGCCTCCCCTTTCCCCTTCATAGCACTTACCACATTGTCTCAAACTTTATTTGGTGCATCTATCTTCCCCACCAGCTGTGAGTTCTGGAACCATGTCCCTTCACCTCTTAACCCCATGTCTGGCCCACAGTATCCCCTCCAAAAATGCTGAGTGGGTGAATCTACCCATGCATCTCATGTTCCAAAAGAGTCTTTTTGTTCTAGAGATTCAAAGATCAAAACAAAAAGAGGATCCTGACTGTAAGCACATGTGTGTGTGAGGATGCAACAAGTACACAGGGCACCCTGGGAATATGCTAGAATCCCGTAGATGTAGAATTGATTGACAGTGTGTAGCTGTGTTCAGCCAAGAAGTCACCTTTGCCCACCTGCCAGGGTCAGTTGAATCTCCTTGGACTAAGGAGTAAGGGGCCAGAGTTTGACACCCTTTCTTGGCTGCCCAGGCAGGGCACTGCCCTGCTCCCAGACCATTTGTCACCAGAATTCCATTTGGAACTCTAAGCCCCTGTCACCCGGCCTCCCACTGCCCCAGCAGAGACCCACTCTGAAGCCTGAAATTCATATGTTGTGATCCATACTAACCCAGACCTTCATCCCAGACCAGGCTGTTTCTGTACCCCCCGAGCCCCACACTATGGCAAACTGAATTCCTCATCACAGAGGCCTTCCCGAATGCTCCCTCCTGTTGTTTTATGGAATTTCACCTCCTAATAGTTCCATCTGTATGTCCCCATGAACCTCAAAGCTATTATATCATCCAAGGTGGACCTCAACATTCTTCTCATGAAATTATCTCTCTGGGTTGGGTCTCTCGCCTTCCATGCCACCTCTAAGCTAGGACCACCTAACACACACACATATAGTTTTCTCCTTCAGTCCCCTTGCCCTACTGATTTTACTTTCTAAATATTTCTCAATCTGCTCCCTTCTCAGGCTTGAGCCCTCTTTATCTCCTGCCTGGACTGTTGCAGTAAACTCCTCATTGGTTTCCATGCATTAGCTCTCAATCTCCTTCCATTCATCCTCCATACAGGTCACCAGAGGGATCTGTTTACAATGCAATCTGACGAAGTCACTTTTCTCCTTAAAAATCTTCCACGGCTCCCACTGTCTTTTAGTGGAACTGATCAAAGTGGGTTTGGTGCCACACCAGTCTTGCAGGATATTTCACAGATATGAGATTCAGGAAATGCTGCATACCAAATGCCCTTCTTTAAGATTCATAACATACATCAGCATCTTAAAGATGGCTTCATCATCCTGAACTCCAGCATCTTGCTCTCTAACCACGCCCACCTTCCTGCCAGCCCCCAGGATACACGTTCTTCAACTTCATGGGACATCCAGAACTCGAGCCCCTCCATTTTCTCCCCACCCCAGTCCTGTCAGACCTCACTGGAGCCTGCTTCGTGCCCAGCATCCCTTCTGTGCAGCCTGACTCACCTCTCCCATTTCCAGAAGGGGCTATTCCAAGACCAAGAGCCCAACCTTGCAACCTTCCTCTCACTCTTTACAGAAGACCATCTCCTACTTAATGGGGAAAGGAGAGAACTGAGGAGCTCCCTTCACTTCTAGCTCCCTTTCCTCTTGCCTCCCCCTGAAGGTACACACCTGCACCTGCACTCTGGGTCTCATCTTCTCTCCCCTTTACCACCTGTATCCATCTTCTCTTTCTCCTGCATCTTCTACCTTTCCTTTAGTTTCTGCCTTCAGCCTATAAATATCAAATCTCCTCCAACCAAAATGCAAACACCCCCCAATAGTCCTTTTGATGCCACCTCCTCTCATAACTGCTAATCTATCTCTCTCTCTCTCCTCTCCCCCATATAGCCTTGCTTTTCTAAAGAAGAGTCTACATTCTCTGCTTCCATTTCACTCTTTCCATTCCAAACTCAACCTGTTGCAGCCTGCTTTCAGACTCCACCACCTTCTGACACTGCTCTGGTTGCAGTCACCTGAGTCACCTGTTCACTCCCCTGCCTCCATGAACCTCCCTGGAGCAGCTGGTACTGTTGGCCCATCCCTCCTTTTGTACAACGCTGTGCTCCTAGCTGGTAAGACATCCCCCTCTGCTTTTCCTCCTGCTTCCTTTGGCTCTCCCCTGCTCACCTGCCCCCTACACGCTGAGAGTTTCCAAGCTCCACCTCAGCCGTCTGCTCTTCCCTATCTGTGCCCTGTTCCGGGACATCTCACCCACACTCATGGCTTCAACTGCCCCCCTCATGCAACACCCACACCACTGTCTTCATCTCAGATCTCTCTCCAGAACTCTAGGACCACACTGCCCACTGCCCGCTGGGTCCTGGATGCCCCAGACAACTCACACCCAACACATCCCAAACAGGACGGATCTCCTGCCCGTGTGTTCCCCTAGCAGCAAATCAGACCACCAAGTATACAATCCAGACACCAGGGAGTCACCCTGGTCCCTTCCTTCCCCTTCCCCTTCCCTGCCAGGCATAGCTGGTCATACAATATTGTAAGGCCAACCTGGCTGTACAAGGAGAATCACCCTGAAGACTTGTCACACAGAGCTCCCTGGGCCTTTCCCTGACTTACTGAATCCAAAGCTCCAGAGCCAGGCCTTGGAATCTGATTCCTAGAAAGCACCTCCAGGTTGCTGGAATGCCTAGCTCAAGTCACAGACTGGCGTTCAGGAACCACCATTCTCTAACCCGTCCCCTTCCAGGCTCCACTGCCAATAGCACTTCTGCTTGCCCATGCAGGGCACAGCTTCCTCCCTGGGCCTCCGGCAATGTTTGCCCCATCTGATCCATCCTCCACACTGAAGCAGTGGCAAATTTACTTTCCCCAAAATGCCATAGGACCATAGCTCACCTCTGCTAAAACCCTTCTATGTGGCCCCCAGGAGCACTGCTTCGTGGCCATGTGCACTTAGTGGAGTGACTTCTGCTCACCTCCTATGCCACCTCCGGCCACACGCTCCTCAGACAATGCACTCCAGCCACGCCAAAGGACACATGGTCCCCAAACATGCAGCCCTGTTCTACAGCTCCTGGCTTTGCACATGTTCTTTCTGATCATACCCCCTCACTCCCTTAGCCTCTCTGGATAGAATCTTCTTCTTCTTTTTTTTTTTTTTTTAGCTGCGTGTGCAGCTTGTGGGATCTTAGTTTCCCTACCAGGGATCAAACCCAGGCCCCCTGCAGTGGAAGCGTGGAATCCTAACCACTGGACGGCCAGGGAATTCCCTTGATAGACACTTAAGGCTCAAAACAGGCTGGGCTAAAAGCCTGCCTCATAGGCACTATTAGCCCACATGGAGATTGCAGATTTTCTAGGTTTTTTCCCCCAGTTAAATGATGGACCCTCAAGACACGACCTGGATTTTGATTGGTCACTATTCCCAGGGCCCAACCCAGTTCCCAGCTCAGAGAGGTGGCTGGCAAGGTTAGTGAATGGAAGGGTGAAACAGGAGAAGGAATGAGAGAGCGCAGGGAGGCGCGGAGGATTTGGGGTGATTCTGCCAATCTGTCCTGAGGCCCAGGCCAAGAGTTAGATCTTCCCCCCCCGGCAGGAGCCCTGCTCTGGATCCTCAGGCTGGATCCGCAGAAATAACACAGTGGTAGGGTTTGTGCTGCCCTTTGGCTCTGGGGTTCCCCTAGTAGCCAGGCCAATGATAGGCGCTGCCCTCCCCCCCTCCATGTGACCATTCATAACGTTTGGGGCATCTGAGAAGTCTTAGCCCCTCCTGTCTGTCCGGGCCAGCTCTGAACTTCATTAACAAGGACAGTGGGTTCACAGGACCCCAGGACAATCTCACACTCTGATCTGGCTGTGCCCTCCCCTTCCTGGATCCTTCTCCCACCCTTGCTCAGTACCTGAACAATGCACCAATGTCCTCCATCATACCAGCCCCAACCTGGGGGTGGGCCCCTTCATTTGACCCTTCTGGCCCCATCCTCTCTATTCCTTTACCATGACTTCCCCTCCTGCCTCTTTTCCTCTTTTCCCCTTTGCACACCCACTGCAAGACCTGCCAGTCACCTTTATAGCTTCCCCTATGGTCTTGACTCCCAGCGTTGCTGCCCTCCACTGTCCTGCTCCAGCCCCTCCCCAGCCTGGTCTGAAGATGTTGGAGGCCATGTTGCGGGGGAGAATTGGATGGGGGCAGAGGCTTGTGCTAGATGGATGGCACCCCTGTTTTACCTCCTCACTGTATAGATACCAGACCCTCTCTAAAGTGGGTTTGATTCTGTGGCAGCCCTATCTTCTGCCTCCCACACTCAGGATCAGGTACATAATCTGTGGATCCGGTGCAAAATGAAAATGCAGGACCCTTTGCCCAAAAATGATTAAGAATTTCAAGATAGCAGTAGCAGATCATTGAACCAACCACTGGGCCCTTCCAAGTGCATGGCCCCGTGTGACTACATAGGTCTCACGTCCATAAAGCTGGCTCTGCCCACACCCCTTTCCAGCTGGTGATGGCTCCTCTCCCTTCTCCTGTCCTCAGCTGCTTTCTAGGACAGCTCCTCAGGGCCTCAGGGCAGGAGCCCAGCCCCAGACACCTCCAAAGGTCCAGAGCCCTGTTCAGCAGGCACTCAGCACAGATTCCTACAGTCCCTCCGGAAATCTTCACACCTACACTACCTCTGGGCTGCAGGACACATACACCCTTCTCAAATCAGTGCTTGTTGATTGGTCACTGGATTTTGGCTAAGCCTGTGGAAGAGAGGACAAGTTGATAAACGCTCCATCCCTGCCCTCCAGGAGTTCAGTTTATAGCAGGATTAAAACTGAAAAAAGAGCAGGACCAAACACGGATTCTGTGGGTTCAGAGAAAAATAATCATATTTGATTAGGAAACGAAATTTCAAAAGAGACAGCATAAAGATGGACTTTCATGAGTGGGCAAGATTTTATTAACCCGAGGAGGAAAGGGGCATTCCAGGGAGAGGGCACAGCAGGGGCAAAGGCTTGGAGGTGGGAAGATGCATGGCAGGTTCTAGAATCCTGAGTTATGTAGTTTGCCAAGGCATACTGATGGCCGAATAGTGGAAAGAGACTGGAAGGGAATTTTAGGGTCTGCTGTGGACAGCTCTAAGAGCTGCGGTGAAGTGTCTGTACTCCTGTACTTCCGTAGAGGAGACACTGAGGGGGCTTTAGCTATGGTGCATATTTGGGATCAAGGGGAGATGAGAGAAGACTTCCTCCACTTGGCCCTCCCAGCCTGCCTGCGAGCACAAAGCCTCACTTTTCTGCAAAACGGGCCGCTCCTACCCAGGGTTCTGGAGCTTATTCAGTCCACCCCTCTTGAACCGCAGTATGTCCGAGCTACCCACAAGGGTGCAGCAGCCTGGGCTCCCTCCCGCCCTACCAACGTGGAGGACCCACAATCTCGCGCGATCCTGGGTTCTGCGCAGCAGCGCCCAGACGGTGCTGGAGTGGTTTGAGGTTTTTCCGCCACTTGCTCCCATGGTCCTCTTTGTGGTGGTGGTGGTGGTGGTGGTGTTATGGAGGTTGGGGGGTTGGGGGGGGTAGAGGGGTGCGGAATAGGATCCCGGACTGGGATTGGAGGCGACTGGGAGTGGGGAAAGGCTCTCATCCCCTGGTGGACCCACTACCCACTTATTTTAACTTTATATTATGTATATTCTCAAACAAATGCAAAAGTAGAGAGAACGGTATAATGCTTTTCCCAAGTCCCCACCGCCTAGCTTCAACAATTTCCCGCTCTTGGCCAATCTTGTTTCAGCTAACCCTCTCCCACCACCCACTTTAAAGAAGGATGTGAGTAGCCTGGGGGTGGCAGAGGTGCCCCCCCAACCCAGAGTTGTAGGAGAGCTGGTGCCAAGCCTGCACTACTGGAGACTGGAACGCCAAGGGGCAAAGTGGGGGCACGGTAGGGCTGGGAGCTGGGCTCACGCTGGGTAGGGGCCGCGGGGGGCGGGGGCGGGGCTGGCGGGGCGGTGCTTGGAGCAGCGCGGGGGTTGGGGGCGCTCTCCCGGAGACTCAAGGCGCGTGGGGCTGGGCGCAGAGCCGCAGTCTCCGCCTTGCAGCTTGGAGTGTGCCCGCTGCGCCGCAGCTGTCCGTGCCGCCGCCACCTTCCCGCCGCCGCCACCACTGCCAAGATGCCCAATTTCGCCGGCACCTGGAAGATGCGCAGCAGCGAGAATTTCGACGAGCTGCTCAAGGCGCTGGGTAAGCTGGCGCGGACGGCGTGCCCCGACGGGGAGTAGCAGCCGGCGGTGCCCCCGACCCGCAGAGGGTGGGCTTTAGGGACCAACACCAGGCAAGAGGGAGTCCCCGGTGCGATAGATTGGTGCGAATTCCAAGGCGCACCCCATCTAGAAGTGGCCAGTAGAGCCCGGGATCCACGCATCCAGAGAGCGTTTGCTGGATGCTTGGCGCTTTCCCCGACGGTTCGGCCTTTATCTCGTGCTAGATAATCGCGAGGAGAGGTTATTACTGAAGTCCTAGGTGGGTCAGGGACTTTAAAATTGGGGACTCAGTTTGAGACCAGGCCCTACCACGAAATACACTGTGCTGCTCAGGGAAGGCCGCTTACCCTCTCCGAGCCTCAGTTGCTCACCTCGGAAAAAAAAAAAAAAATCAGGGCGAGGGCAGGGGGAGGAATGAATCAGTTTTAAGGCCCCCATCTATATATAGTCAGAGGGTTTGAGAAGTGCCGGGCCAGTCCCGGGACGACTGGCGGGTGGCGAGGCCCCGTGAGTCGCACCCATTCTTCCCGGCGCAGGTGTGAACGCCATGCTGAGGAAAGTGGCCGTGGCGGCTGCGTCCAAGCCGCACGTGGAGATCCGCCAGGACGGGGATCAGTTCTACATCAAGACATCCACCACGGTGCGCACGACTGAGATCAACTTCAAGGTCGGAGAAGGCTTTGAGGAGGAGACAGTGGACGGACGCAAGTGCAGGGTGAGGCCCCAGAGTCTGGGCAGCGTTCCCGCGTCCCCGTTCCCTACCCGTGAACCGCTGCAGCCAGACGAACCCCCGGCTCCTTTTGCAGCCTGTGGCGCCCTTTCCTTGCGGGGCGTGTGCACCGGCTGTTTGCAGAGAGGATCTGTGCACCGCGTTGCCCTGGGCTCAGGAGAAAGGCCTACCCCAACCCCTCCCCAACCTCATCCCTAAGTCGCCTCCCGAGGTGCTAACAGCCGCGCTTAAAGCGCGGGCTCTGGGTTGCACCGCGTTCCTTGCAGGGGCTTCCGCAGCGTTTTGCTGCGATCCTCAGCGCGAGCGCAGGAGGCGGGGAGAGGAGGAGGTTTCAGGGCCACCAGGTTCCCTGGCCGCGAGGCTGCCTCGTTTCCTGCCGCAGGTGGAGCGGCAGCTCTCGCGTCCCGCCCTCCCGGGTCCCTGGGCGCCCTGAGAATGCTCTGGATCCAGTTTCCGCAGTCTCGATGGCCCCGGGACCTCTCCCGCCAGCCCTCAGTTTGGTTTCTTAAAGGAAACGACGGAATTTTTCCAAAAACAAGGCAGATTCTGCCTGGAAAATGGACTAAGTGCTCTCTCTTAGTCCTCAAGGGCAAGAATTCTGTATTTCTTTGTATATAGGTCCCAGGGTGGATGAACGGGTGGACTGAAGCAAGGGGTTGTAAATTCCTTTTTTAGATGGGCAAAAATTGCATTTGGTTGGTCTCTGGAGTAGAATGGAGGGTTGGCTCCTCATGGATTTTGGGGACAGATGGAAAAACAATTCGCTGCTGCTACCACTTAGTTAAAAAGTGACAAAATGTCTCCCTCCTCTCCCCAGGGTTTAAAGAAAGAATGAATAACATTCCAGAGAGTGAGAAATTGTTTTTCATCTTTCCTGAGTGCTGCCTGTCTGATCTAGAGTGGGACTCTCTGGGCATGGGGTTTGGGAGGACACAGAGTCACAGACCCCCAGGAGCACGCTGTCCCACAAAGCAATATTTGGCCCCCAGAGTTAGCACAGCCTAAAAATGATGTCCGGGCTTGGAGCTGGCAGGATTGGAGGCCCAGCCACTGCACCGTTTATAAAAACAAAAGAGCAGGACAGCTTAGAGGGAAGGTCTGGGAGTCTTAAGGTAGAAGCCCTGGCGATAGGCAGGACTCAATTTGGGGACATCTAATGGTGACTACTGCCAGAGACAGTAATTCTGGTTAAAAAAGAAAAATCAAAGGCTCACACGACAGCCTGGAGAGTGGGGCTTTATCCCTGCCCTGCCTAGTGAATGTGTCCCATGTGTTAGTTAAAAAGCAAGTATGTGCACATTCAGTACAGCCTCGGAACCCAGCTGTACAGCATTTTGCTTTGTGCAGACGCTGGGGTCCCTCCTTTTGCCTCCCACCTACAACAGAATGAAGACCCTTCAGACTTAAAAAAATTTTTTTCTAGAGATATGTAACCTGGAAAGTGGCTGTGTTTTTATCCTCAGAGCCAGAGACACTCAGGTTTATCAGAGCAGACTGTGTGCTGCATCTGATGAGTGCAAACAGAAAGGAAGGCATTATCCCCAAATCCATGCAAGGAACAGAGCTCCTGATCTGCTGACTACAGATGTGGTTACAAATATGGTGTCTTTACCATTCTAAAATTTTGTACTTCTGATATGAGAAGCTTCTTGCCTTGAATAGCCAAATTGCTTGAAGGGGTCGTCCATTTTGACATAAATGAATCATTGCGTGCACTCAGTTTTATTCCTGGAGATGTAAAATGTGCCTGAGGCTTTGCTGCTTCGGTGAGTGTGTGTGTGTACTTGTGTAATACAAGGTATATTTATACCCCATAAAATCCGCGGTCAGCCCTCTGAATTTGGGCTTGATACAGCACAGCACAGAAGGTTCTGTGCCCTGCTGACAGGGACCATGTGTTGCTTCTCTGCACATCAATTATTCTCCCATGCTCATTGTTGTCTCTGCTCCCACTGCCAAGAGTGTAATTAATGTCACTAATGGTTTTCCTGCCCGCAGAGTTTAGCCACTTGGGAGAATGAGAACAAGATCCACTGCACACAAACTCTCCTCGAGGGGGACGGCCCCAAAACCTACTGGACCCGCGAGCTGGCCAACGACGAGCTCATCCTGGTGAGTGAGGCCCCTTGACCCTGAAACAAGCCCGCAGTTCTACAGATGTTGCCTGTGGCGGGCCCCACAATCATCGTCTTCACTCATCCATTCAGGGAGAGACACTCTTTGCCCCGGGTTAAAATGTGAGCAGAAAGCTTGAGATGACAGTTTAGGTCAGAGGAAATCATTGTTAGATGGTTGGCAGGAGAGAGGCGTGGCTCAGAGGGCAGAGCAGGGGCTAGAGACAGGCTGCCTTGCCGGCCTCTATACAAACCCATGCATCCCTGTGGTGACTTGCTGACTTGCTTAAGCCGGCCTCCCCTCCAGCGGGCTAGAATGCTTGGGCTCTGGGAGGTCCCAGGGTTCACTCTGCAGAAGGGATTCCCCCCACCGCCCCGCCCCTCCTCATTCCCCATTTTGCCGCCTGGGAAAGATTTCAGAAATTTTAGTATGCCTGCACTGAGAGTCTTAAAGAGCATTTTTACCCCCGGACTTATAAACTCCAATGGCCTTCGGGAGCCAGACAAGTACAGTGATGCTAATTTGGGGCAGTCACAGTGTTAACACAATGTGGAGGGTGGGGCCTTTAGAACTGAAGAGAATGGGCTCTACCTTAATGGTAATCAGATTGAAACATTTTAAACATCCCTGGCCACACAAAATATACCTGGTGAGGCCAAGTTAGAAACCCCTGTAGTTTAATCACACACCTCCTCCCCTTTTATTTAGGTACAGGGCAAAGAAGACAGAGGAAAGGACACCTACCTCCCTGCCACTCTCTCTTTGTGTTTCAGAACAGACCAAGCTTTCCTTGTAATGCCCTTCCCCATCCCCCCAACGCCCCCACTAGAAAAGGGGAACGCTGTTGTGGGTAACCAGGAAATGATATCCTTTGTTCTCCATCAGGCCTGTTGTTAACATCTCCATTCAAAGACTGCCTGCAGGGCTTCCCTGGTGGTGCAGTGGTTGGGAGTCCGCCTGTCGATGCAGGGGACACGGGTTCGTGCCCCGGTCTGGGAAGATCCCACATGCCGCGGAGCAGCTGGGCCCGTGAGCCATGGCCGCTGAGCCTGTGCTCCACAACGGGAGAGGCCACAACAGTGAGAGGCCCGTGTACCGCAAAAAAAAAAAAAAAGACTGCCTGCCTGCCTGCCCCACCCTAGCAAGTATCACCCTGAAATATCGGGAAAGGAGGTGGCAAGGAATGCTAGGACAGGACTCGCTGTGTGACCTGGGCATGGCCCTTCCCTCCCTGAGCTGTAAAATGAGGCGTTGGGCTAAAGTTTGATCCCTGAGGTCTCTCTCAGCCCTGAAATTACATGTTTATTCTACAAGAAGACCCTAAGTTGAGCCGTCTCTATTACTTTAACGGGGGCTTCTTGATCTCTCTCACTCTCTCCTCTTGTCCTTCCCTGAGATGATTTCACATACTTTCTTTCATGAGAAAGGACTGGCTTCATTTGCAATCTGGTTAATGTTGTTTCAAGGGCAGGAATAGTTGATGGGGTTGGGGGAGCAATTTGAGGCTGAGACATGGAAATTTAGGAGGAAAAGGCACATATGGTTCATTGGTCCAGGGATAGAAAATAGGGAGATGATTTTAGAGTTCCTGAGTGTAGCTAAGGGTTAAGTAGGCTCCGTGTGGTCCGTGAGAAAGTGTGATTTTATTAATCTCAGTAGTATCTGAGCAGCCAGCACATGGGCCCAATTCTGCTAGGAGAACTCCACCACTTCCAAATCGCCCACTACAGCTCCACCCGTGCATCATTCCCTGGCTCAGCAGACGTACATACGAGCCTCAAAGGGAGCATTAATTCTTGGCATTTGGGATCTAAAATGTGGGCTTTTGTTCCAAGGGTTATTATCATTAATAAATCCAAATGTAGGGAGATGCTGTCTCTGTATAACAAGAGGAAATTTATTCTACTTAACTTAAATAAGCTCTCCCAGCACCCCCGGCTGTAAATTGCCTTCTTTTGAATATTGAGTGTAGTCCCTTAAACCACTCGGGCACATTATATGAGAGTTTCTTTCAGGAACCTCTGAGCATAGTTTGCAGGCTGAGAAGGACATTTCAAATGTGATTGGAAATGTAGCTATTTCTTCTTGTTTCGTGAAGCCATTTGTTGGCCTGGGAGAGGTGTCGGTCATTCCAGCACAGGTATAGAGTCCAATCCCCAAACTCTGGCCTTCCACGTGACACTCCATGGCCATAGAGCTGGAAGAGTTTCAGAAAACTGACAAGGTTCTGAGCGGTCTGGACATCTGAGAGGTGAATTTCCATGGGAACCTCTGCTTCACCCTGCCCCAGCACCCAGCATCATCTGCATTCCTCACTAATGAGGAAAGGGAATAGGACAGAGAAGGTGTCCAGAGCAGGTACAGCTGTGCCGGTGTGATCAGAAGTTCCCTACTTAGAAAAGAGGCTGGTGATGAGCATTTGCTTCCTTCATAATCACTAATGACTAGTATTTCCCTGAAACACACGTTTGAATAACGTCCCAACTCATGTTCTCTGGGAGCATCTCATGGTCACCTGAGGGATCCAGGGGGAAGATCCAAGTATATTCAAGCTCTTAGTTCAGGGCTTTTAACCCCAGGCCCCTTTGACAATCTGAAAGATAGGGACCCTCCCACAGAAAAACGTACGTCTGCAAACAAACATATCTACGTCAGTCTACAGAGTGGGGAAATTCTGTTTGGTTTTTTTCCTTTAATTTTGTGGGGTTTTTTAGCATACATATTGCTTTCTCTGTTCCAATTGCCTGTGAGAGACCTAGGAGAGCAGGCCTATGAGTAATTGCTAGTTTTTGGAAGAGTTGAGACAGCTTACTTACAGTGATATCATTTCAGAGGCCAGAAGAAAACCGTGCTCCTCCATTCGTGGAATGATTTGTGTCCTCCCCACAGCAAACAAACAAACAGTCACAGAATAGTAGCTTCTTCCCAAGATAGTAGTAGTTCTTTCCAAGAACTGTGGGATCTTGTTCAATTGCACCCCTCCCCTCAACTCCCTCCCCACTCCATCCCCAAACTGTCCAAGAGACCAGAGCAGTGCCCCAGCTCACCCAGCTGTGAGTTGCGGAGCTGGGTCTGGATGCCGATGATACTGTGCTTTTGCAGTTGAGACCATGTTTCTAGCTTGCAGGTAACCTGAGTATTACTTATACAACATCTCAGGCATCTCCCAGCCTGGACAGTTGCTTCCTGGAAGGTACTTCTACGCCCTCTCTGAAGCTATCCCACCTGGCTGGTCAATGCTGAACCCCAGGGCTCCCGCGCCCAAGCCCCTTGCTCTCTTGAAGTCACTTGAAAGGAGACAGAACCACTTCAGAAATGTCCAATATGGCATACTCCCCGCCACCCTCTTCAGTTTAATTTTAAAAACCAAAGCCAGGGGCTTCCCTGGTGGCGCAGTGGTTGAGAGTCTGCCTGCCGATGCAGGGGACACGGGTTCGTGCCCCGGTCTGGGAAGATCCCACATGCCGCGGAGTGGCTGGACCCGTGAGCCATGGCCGCTGAGCCTGCGCGTCCGGAGCCTGTGCTTCGCAACGGGAGAGGCCACAACAGTGAGAGGCCCGCGTACAGCACACACACACAAAAAAAAACAAAAAACCAAAGCCAGGAAACTTGCATTTTTTATGTCAGCATTCCCAGGTTCCAGAAGCAGTGGAAAATTGCATACAACATAATTCTATACCCCTGTTGCCTCTCTGCCAATACAGAGTGTAAGGGAGAAAAAAAAGAAAAAGAAAGAAAGAAAGAAAAAAAAACCTCTTAGGGCTGAGCATGAGCGCTCGGCACAGGAAATTAAATGTCTGTTACAGAGTTTTTAACAGGGCAGTAAGTGGCCTTATTAGTGATCTGCTTTAAACATTTTTGCACAGACATCTGCACTGATTGGTTTTCCTTCTCTGCAGACGTTCGGCGCCGACGATGTGGTCTGCACGAGGATTTATGTTCGGGAGTGAAGGCGGCTGGCTTGCTCCTGCTTTGGGGGTGGATTCATGTTCCCCCGAGGATTGTCATAGTTCTGAGTTGCCAGTGGACCTCCTCTTCCCAAGTATAAACATTAGGTGATCCCGTTTTCCCCACGATAATGCTGTAGTGTTTCCCCCCAAGGCTTCGTGCCTCTGTGTCCCTGGTGCTCCATAGTTTGGCATCTCTGTGGTTTCATCAGCCATTAAACTGGTTGTACACACCTCAAGGCTTTCTCCTTCTTTGGACTGACTCTTCAGTTTCCACACAAGGTCATGGTGTACTTGTTGATCCCAGCACTGCTTTGGTCTGTGTAGTGATTTCTGCTTCTGCCTGCTGCCCAGGTGCAGTGCTTGGAAGCATACGGCAGGGGTTGTGAGCTGGGCTTCCTCTGACAGGATTCACACTGCAGATCCAGGTGTGTCTGGACCTCACAGTGTTGTTTTTTAATTGAATTAGCTGATATATTGGTGGTTCCCAGCAGGAAAGGGAGGGCATATTCAAAAGGGTTAACTGAGGAGAGCTCAGAATGAAGGGACTATTTACACAGGCATTTACACGGACGGGATGAAGAGAACCAACAAAAGATGGTGAGACACTCAGAGACAAGCAGCAGGGAACCGGTACTCCCCTAGACAGAGGGACAGAGGGGTCACCAGACCACAAGAGCTATAGCCTGGGAGAGAGACCACCACCGTGTAGGAGCTGTGGCAGTACACAGAGGAATGTGATCACTGCCAAAACAATGGCCCCAGTATGTGGGTAGATGGAGGTTCAGAGGGTGGGGGGAGAGTCTCTTTGGCTTGCAACAAGGGCGTTAAATATCCTGACCTCCCAATTTTCAATCTCTGATCTATGTATTCTAACCACTGGCCAAACCCATCTGGAATCTAGAGGGAAAGAGAGTGGGGACGGGGAGGGAGGGCGAGGATGCTGCCCACAAGAATCTCCCTCCCAGGACGTAGCCAGGAGAAGAATGGATCCCAACATGCAACAGGACAATAATCCACAGTCGCCAAGTTTAACATTTGAAAATTAGATTTTACATGACAATCTGGACTTCTCTTTCCTTAGGAGAAAAATTGGGAAAATCTGGCCTCTCTCATAGGGCCACAGGTAGCTTGGCAGCTTCCCCCTTTTTAAGTGGAACTTACACCCTCTGCCTCCCCATGGGCCCCACCATTGCCCCTGCCCTCATTTACGTTGCCTGCCCGGCTTCTTGGGCATTTCTCCTTTCCATCCTAGGCACAAGGGTTCTTGGCAAAGCCAGGCCAGAGTTGGCTGATCAACAGTGTTTGGGCATGGATGAAGCCAGAAGACAGTGACCCTTAAGGAGCTCACACCTAAGCTGATGGAGCAGACACCTAAGGCCCAGGTGCCACCACCTGAGTGTAAATGAGGGCACCTTTACCTGACTTCTCACACCTCTGCAGCCCAGAACCCTACTTTGCTCATGGGGGACCTCAGCCTCCTCTCAAAGACTCTATTGCTTACATCTAAGAGGAGTTGTCTGATGACTTCTTGGAGGAAAGGGGCTGGAGTGGGACCCCTAAGGAAGGGGAGGACCTGGGCTGCTATGCAGCACCACTGGTTCACTTAGACTCAGAACATAGTCCGTAGCCTGTTTCTCTTGAATCCTGTTCCTTCTTCATTTTCCAGAGGAAAAGGCAAAGTGTTTCTCATTCCCTCTTGGAATCTGATGGGACATTCACGTTCCATGGAACCCAGTATGGGATCGCTGCTATAAACTTCAACCTTAAAATATTTGTGTGTACATGCATTGCATATGATATATAATATACACATACATGTAGGATGAACACCTACACAAAATATCACTGCCATCAGAATAATCTCACTAAAATGCTGCTCTAAACATGTCACTCCCCTGCTCAGTAACCCCCATGGTCTGCAACAGAAAGGTCAAACTCTGGCCTGGACTTCAAGCCCTCCAGGAATTGGCCTCACCAGGAAAAACAGAAAGAATGAGGGCTTTGGTGTCTGTCAGACCTGGCTTCAACTCCTGGCCACACCTTTAGTTTGCAAGTGCTAGAAACCCAACCCCAACCAGCCCCAGCAAAGAAGAATGTGCACTGCTACAACTTGGCTGAACCTTGAAAATATTGTGCTAAGTGTAAGAAGCCAGTCACAACGGACCACATAGTGTATGATTCCATTTATATGAAATGTCCAGAACAGATAAATCCATAGAGACAGAAAGTAGATTGGTGGTTGCCTAAGGCTAGGGGTGTTGCGGGAAAAAGGGAGTAAAGAGTTTCTTTGGAGGGTGAAGAAAATGTTCTAAAATTGATGTGGTAATAGTTGCACAACTGTACAAATACACTACAAACCACTGAATTATACATTTTAAATAGATGAATTGTGTGTGATGTGAATTATATCTTAATAAAGCTTTTTTTTTTAAAGGAATGTACTGACCTCCCTGGTTGTGAGGAATGCTAGGGAAGCTCTCAGGACTCAAGCAAAAGCTGCAGGAGCTGGGCCTTCGGGCCTAGAATCTGAGGCAGAGCCCCTTCCATACCTTTCCCTCCATCTCTTACTCCATTTTGATTTCCTTACAGCACTGGTTCAGGTCACATGACCACCCCTGGACCAATCACAACGAGGGGAATAGGGTACAATGATTGGCCAGGCCTGAGTCATATGACCTCTCCTGGGCTAGTGGGCAAAACTGTTAGAAAAGGGAAAATAGGGGAAAATGAACTGGTAGGCAGGAACTGTGATTAAGCTATCCTCCATGCTGGCTAGCAAACCTTGGGTAAATTATTTAACCACTTTGAGCCTTGGCCCCTTGCTATTGTTAAATGAGGACAATAAAACCCACTTGGCCTGGTTGGTGTGGAGATTAAAGGAGTTAAGGTTTGTAAAGTACCAAGAGCTTTATAGAGTCCTACATAATCCTTGCCATCCAGCCACATGGGTCCAGACCCTGATCCCACTCCTCTGAGCCTCTCAAATCTTTTTTATTTTGAAGGCCAGCACCCACCTCCTTTAGGGCATCTTCTCTCCCTGTCTCTTGTCCCCACATTAGGCTCACAATTACAGACTGCTTTGTGCAGGCAGGGCTTCTATTGTGGTCCTGTGTTGTCATTCCACATCTCCTTGCTTTCTGACATTTTCCGCCAACCAGCCTGTGTGGTCCCGGAGTACAAGAATGGCTGCTTAAACATCTCTGCTCCCCGCCGACTCTACCCCAGCCCTCCACAGGGCTTGGCAAATGGAGATTACACTGTAAATATGTGCTGATTATCTGACTGATGGAAGCCCAACATTTTGTTTACAAGATCCAAGCCTTCCTGAATGGATGTCCACAGGAAAGGCAGACGTAGGGAGTAAACAGCAGTGCTCGACTCAAACACCATCCGACAGCAAGAGTTGTCTCTACCCTCAGGTAGATAGTATAATACACATACCATATTATATCTCAGAGGCAGGGGGGCAGAGATCGCAAGACCCATTTAAAAGAAAAGGGTGAATAGTGCAGGAAACCCTGCTCAGGAGCAGGAAAACTTGGAAGAAGCAAACTTACTGATTGCCTGTCTCAACAGCTGTCCCAAACCCCTCTCTCCCTTGCTCACCTCCCACAGTATAGACTGGGAAAGTCAATGCTTATTCTCCCAGCTTGCATTGAGTTGAGTGTGTGACCCAGTTCTGGCCAATGAAACATAAATGGAAGTCTTCTAGGGGGCTTCTGGGAAAGACTTTTTCTTCCTGATAAGAGAGGAGAGACTGAGAAGGTAACTTCTCCTTACTGCCTCTAATATGGTGTGAGATTGTGATGCCTGGAGCTGGTGCAACCATTTTATAACCATGAGGAAAGGAGATGCTAGCTCAGAGTCACTGAGATAATACAGCCCCTAATTTGGATGTACTGCTATGTGATTAAAAAAAAAGAAAAAAGCCCCTGTTTGCTTAAGCCCATTATTCAGTGGCTTCCATACTTTCAAGTAAAGGCATTGCTAACTGATACATGGAAAGAAGGACAGGGGTCTGTCTGACTTGCAGATTTCTAGGAAGACTTGTCTTGATGATGACCACCAGTGCTGTGGAACTAGACAATGTGCCATCTTGCTCAAAGGAATAAATAATGTCAAAATAGTCTATGGGGGCTTCCCTGGTGGTGCAGTGGTTAAGAATCTGCCTGCCAATGCAGGGGACACGGGTTCAAGCCTTGGTCCAGGAGGATCCCACATGCCACGGAGCAACTAAACCCGTACGCCACAACCACTGAGCCTGCACTCTAGAGCCTGCGAGCCACAACTACTGAGCCCGCATGCTACAACTACTGAAGCCCGAGCAGCTAGAGCCCATGCTCTGCAACAAGAGAAGCCACCACAATGAGAAGCCCGCGCACCGCGATGAAGAGTGGCTCCCGCTCACTGCAACTAGAGAAAGCCCACACAGCAACAAAGACCCAACGCAGCCAAAATATAAATAAAAATTTAAAAAATTCTATGGGAGTTAAAACCCCATGCATGTTATAACATCTTTCTCAATTCCCTTTTACTTCAGCCCCTTCTCCTCCTCATGACAGCCAACATTTCCAAGTAAACAGCGGATGTTATCCGAGAAAATGTAGGGCAGCCAACCTACAGATGCAACCTTTGCATCACGAACCTAACACCACCCGCCACTTTCAGAGACATCTGTCCTCTAGGAATACGCTCCAGAGCTCTTCCCTCCTTTACTGTAACTGCCCATTTGTGTCAGGAAAGTCCTTGGATCTTGTCAAAAACATCCCTTGCCTCTATATCTGCCCTCCCCAATGTCCAGCTAACACTCTGCACTAAGATAAAAGAAATGCAGTATGTCACTGGGTGAAAAATTAATCTTCACAAAGTTCCACAAGGGTCAGATAAATGTAGGTCAGAGTAGATTTAAAATCTTCTCTGACTGAAAACCCTTAAATTGGATGGACAGTTGTGCTTATTCCAACCCATCAGAGCCCCATCACTTGTAAGCATACTCAACCGTGAAGAGTTGGAACTCAGAAAGGGGAAATGATTTGCCCAGGGTCATCATTTTAGGTGCTCATCAGATCAGGGAGACTTCCTTCTCTGGATTGAGGTTTGTTTTGTTTTGTTTTGTTTTTTTTAACTCTTTATTATAGAGAATTTCAAGGAAATTTAAAAATAATTCCTAATATCATCAAATATCCTGTGAGTGTTCAAATTTTCCTGTCTCATAACTTTTTTTTCCTATTTGTTCAAATCAGGATTGAAATATCCACACTTTGTGACTGGTTGATACATCTCTTAAGTCTCTTTGAATCTATAAGCTCCCCATTACCTCATTTTATTTTTTTATAGTATATTTGTGGGAGGAACAGTTTGTTTGTCTTGTAAAGTTTCCTGTAGTCTGAATTTTGATGATTACATTTCCAGGGTGTTTTTTAACATGTTTTCTGTCTCCTTGCAAATTGGTAGATCTAAAAGCTCATTCACATTCAGGTTTGATTTTCTTGGCAAGAATACTGCAGCAGTGGTGGATCTGCTGTACTTCCCTTAGAGGACTCGTGATGTCTGTTTGCCTCTCTTTCTGTGATCTTAGCAGCCATTGGTGATCATTGCCTAGATCCATGGTTTCACTAGAGGTTGAAACATGGGCCTATTCTAATTCATCACTCTTTCTTCACTTATGAGCTGGAATATTTCCATTAAAAGATAATTTGTCTCATCTACTATGTGGTTATCATGAGGTATAGTTTATATAGGAAAAGCAGAATGAATGATTCTTTCCATGTATTTACTAGTTTTCAAACTAATGAATTGGTCCTCCTGGCATCCTTTAAAGATGACCATTGTATTTTTGTTTTTGGTTTTTTTTCTTTTTGAAAGTCACTATGAATTTGTGGATCGAAACATATTTGATGTGTGTTAATTCATTGCAGTTGCTATCCTTATAGATGCTAAAAGTGTCCTGTCTTTGGCCAGTGGGAGCCTCTTCAATTTCCCTCTTGAGTCTTTCGGTAGGATCCTAGTCATCTTTGATAAATTCCTTGCCATTTCGTATGACAAGGTGCTCCAGGCTCATTTTGTACATTTCCTGCTCCAGACCTGGAATCAGCCATTTCTCCAAGGAGTCCAGTCCTTATAGGAGGCAATGATATTTAGAAGCCACAATCTAGAAGCCAGGAGAGGGGTCTACTTCTGATTCTAAGATAGAAGCCAGAGTTCTATCTGGCCCAAGAAGCAGGTATCAGACAAAAGAGTTACTCTGTAGTCCTGCGTTCCCTTTATCTTTTGCCCAAGACAATGCTAAACAACATTCAGATGTTGCCAACACTGTGGTCAGTTTTCTGAGAATGACATCTCTTCCTTTTTACTCACAAATCTGAGCAGTTTCTGACCAACCCCTTTGTGGTAGAGGCAGTAGACTTGGAAACATTTGTCTGCAACTCAGCACCAAGCTCTGAGGGCATCTGCTTTAAAGAGGACATGACTTGATGGGCAGTGATCACTTACAATCAAACTTCTTTTACCTCATGGGAGGCGGGCTTAATGTTCCTTCCTTTAGTTGGAAAATTAAGCATAATTTCTGAGCAAAGAGCAAATTCTCACAAGGGTTCTGCAAACATTACATGTCATACTAGTTACAACTGGGTAATTTATCTTTCTCAGAAAGTTAGCTACAGGACTTGGAGAAATTAACTTAATAAGAACATAGATCACAGTCACAATTTTATAATTCCATTTGTTTCCATGAGAGGAAAGCTCATCAGTTACGGTGAATTATGGGGAAGGGTTTGTGTCCCTAAAGTGGAATTTGATCAGGGTCTCCAAGAATAGTCATACTCAGGGGAAGTGGGATTTGGGGATTCTAGCATTAAAAACGTTGGCTTCAGAAACAATGTGCAGGAAAAAAATATTGAATCATGAACTCTTACAAAGAACATAATGAAAAATGAAAACTCCGAAAAGTTTGGGGAAAAATCCAATTCTCAGAAATACACAAGATGAAATTAACATTGAGGTTTTTTTCTCTTCCTAGCGGGAGTATGTTCAGAAAAATATTAAGTTCCCTTGACCATTAAAAAAATAATTGTAATGATATAGTTCAATGCAAAGAGCATATCAGGAGACCAGAATTGTAAGCCTGTCTCTGCCATTAACATGCTCTGTGACACTGGCCTGCTTGCATCCCCTCCCTGGGCCTCTGACTCCCCATTTCTGCAAAGCAAAGGTTGCCAAATGTGGACAGAGGCTGGATTGGCTGCATATGAATCGCCAGGGAGAATCCAAAATGTCCACCAACAAGGAAGTGGTTAAATCAACCACAATAAGCAACATCATGGAATTCTCTGCAGCTGTCAAGCAGAATGAGGCAGACATATGTGTACTGATGTGGAAAGATGTCCAAGCTATATTACATTTTTTAAAAAATGAGTGATGACCTTGTTTAATGGGGAAAAAAAATGGTCAGCTCTTTCCAGGAAAAACACAAAACCCTCAAGGACACACACCAAACTGTTAATAGCAGTTACCTCTGAGAATGGGCCATTTTTACTCTTATTATTTCTGTATTGCTGGAACTCATTTAGAATGAGCATGTGTTACTTTCGTAATTTAAAACAAATTTTCATTTAAAAAGAAAGAGATTCTGCAAAAGAAAGCTGGAGTAGCAATACTCATATCAGAGAAGATAGACTTTAAAATAAAGACTATTACAAGAAACAAGGAAGGGCACTACATAATGATCAAAGGATTAATCCAAGAATATAACAATTGTAAATATCTATGCACCCAACATTGGAGCACCTCAATACATAAGGCAAATGCAAAGAGCCTTAAAGGGAGAAATCGACAGTAACACAATTGTAGTGGGGGACTTAAACACCCCACTTACACCAATGGACAGATAATCCAAAAAGAAAATAAATAAGGAAACACAAGCTTTAAATCAGTGGTCCCCAACATTTTTGGCACCAGGGACTGGTTTTGTGGAAGACAATTTTTCCATGGATGGGGGGTGGGGGGAGGTGCAGGTGGTAATGTGAGTGATGGGGAGTGATGGGGAGTGGCAGATGCAGTTTGCTCGCTCGTCTGCTGCTCACCTCCTGCTGAGTGGCCTGGTTCCTAACAGGCCACGGACTAGTACTGGTACAGGTCTGTGGCCCAGGGGTCAGGGACCCCTGCTTTAAATGACACAAGAGACCAAACAGACTTAATTGATATTTATAGGACATTCCACCCGAAAGTGGCAAAATAAACTTTCTTCTCAAGTGCTCACAGAACATTCTCCAGGATAGATCACATCTTGGGTCACAAATCAAGCCCTGGTAAATTTAAGAAAATTGAAATTGTATCAAGCATCTTTCCCAACCACAACACTATGAGATTAGAAATCAATTACAGGAAAAAATAACTGTAAAAAATACAAAGACATGGAGGCTAAACAATATGCTACTAAATAACCAAGAGATCATTGAAGCAATTAAAGAGGAAATCAAAAAATACTAGAAATAAATGACAATGAAAACACAACAACCCAAAACCTATGGGATGCAGCAAAAGCAGTTCTAAGAGGGAAGTTTATAGCAATACTATCCTACCTCAAGAAACAAGAAAAATCTCAAATAAGCAACCTAACCTTATACCTAAAGCAACTAGAGAAAGAAGAACAAACAAAACTCAAAGTTAGTAGAAGGAAAGGAATAAAGATCAGGGCGGAAATAAATGAAGTAGAAAAGAAGAAAACAATAGCAAAGATCAATAAAACTAAAAGCTGGTTCTTTGAGAAGATAAACAAAATTGATAAACCTTTAGCCAGACTCATCAAGAAAAAAAGTGAGAGGACTCAAATCAGTAAAATTAGAATCAAAAAAGGAGAAGTTACAACTGACACTATAGAAATACAAAGGATCAAATACAAATACAAAGAGAGTACTACAAGCAACTGTATGGCAATAAAATGGACAGCCTGGATGAAATGGAAAAATTCTTAGAAAAGTACAACCTTCTGAGACTGAGCCAAAAAGAAATATAAAATATGAACAGACAAATCACAAGTAATGAAATTAAACCTGTGATTAAAAATCTTCCAACAAATGAAAGCCCATGACCAGATGGCTTCACAGGTGAATTCTACCAAACATTTAGAGAATAGCTAACACCTATCCTTCTCAAATTCTTCCAAAAAATTGCAGAGGGTGGAACACTCCCAAACTCATTCTACAAGGCTACAATCACCCTGATACCAAAGCCAGACAAAGATATCACAAAAAATGAAAATTACAGGCCAATATCACTGATGAACATAGACACAAAATCCTCAACAAAATACTAGCAAACAGGGTTTCCCTGGTGGCACAGT
This sequence comes from Mesoplodon bidens, assembly GCF_964165515.1. Lineage (NCBI taxonomy): Eukaryota > Metazoa > Chordata > Mammalia > Artiodactyla > Ziphiidae > Mesoplodon > Mesoplodon bidens. The sequence continues at coordinate 66,655,836 of NC_138178.1, read as the reverse complement.
GGTTGAGAGTCCGCCTGCCGATGCAGGGGACACAGGTTCGTGCCCTGGTCCAGGAAGATCCCACATGCCGCGGAGCAGCTGGGCCCGTGAGCCCTGGCTGCTGAGCCTGCACGTCCAGAGCCTGTGCTCCGCAGTGGGAGAGGCCACAACAGTGAGAGGCCTGCGTACCACAAAGAAAAACCAAACAAATAAAAAAAAACTGTCACCGTTTGCAGATGACATGATACTGTACATAGAGAATCCTAAAGATGCCACCAGAAAACTACTAGAGCTAATCAATGAATTTGGTAAAGTTGCAGGATACAAAATTAATACACCAAAATCTCTTGTATTCCTATACACTAACAATGAAAGGGCAAAAGGAGAAATTTAGGAACCAATCCCATTTACCATTGCAACAAAAAAATAAAATACCTAGGAATAAACCTACCTAAGTAGGCAAAGACCTCTACTGAGAAAACTATAAAACACTGATGAAACAAATCAAAGATGACATACACAGATGGAGAGATATACCTACCATGTTCTTGGATTGGAAGAATCAATGTTGTGAAAATGACTATACTACCCAAAGCAACCTACAGATTCAATGCAAGCCCTATCAAATTGCCAATGGCATTTTTCACAGAACTAGAAAAAAAAATTTACAATTTGTATGGAAACACAAAAGACCCCGAATAGCCAAAGCAATCTTGAGAAAGAAAAACGGAGTTAGAGGAATCAGGTTCCCTGACTTCAGACTATACTGCAAAGCTACAGTAATCAAGACAGTATGATACTGGCACAAAAACAGAAATATAGATCAATGGAACAGGATAGAAAGTCCAGAGATAAACCCACACACCTATGGTCACCTAGTCTATGACAAAGGAGGCAAAAATATGTAATGGAGAAAAGACAGTCTCTTCAATAAGTGGTGCTGGGAAAACTGGACAGCTACATGTAAAAGAATGGAATTAGAACACTCCCTAACACCATACACAAAAATAAACTCAAAATGGATTAAAGACCAGACACTATAAAACTCTTAGAGGAAACATAGCAGAACACTCTATTTATTTATTTATTTATGGCTGCACTGGGTCTTCATTGCTATGTGCGGGCTTTCTCTAGTTGCATTGAGTGGGGGCTGCTCTTCATTGTGGTGTGCAGGCTTCTCATTGCAGTGGCTTCTCTTGTTGCGGAGCACTGGCTCTAGGCGCACAGGCTTCAGTAGTTGTGACAGGTGGGCTCAGTAGTTGTAGCTTGCAGGCTCAGTAGTTGTGTCTTGCAGGCTCTAGAGCACAGGCTCAGTAGTGTGGCACACAGGCTTAGTTGCTCTGCAGCATGTGGGATCTTCCCGGACCAGAGCTCGAACTCATGTCCCCTGCATTGGCAGGCGGATTCCTAACCACTGCACCACCAGGGAAGTCCCCAGAACACTCTTTGACATAAACCACAGCAACATCTTTTTTGACCCACCTCCTAGAGTAATGAAAATTAAAACAAAAATAAGCAAATGGTACCTAATCAAACTTAAAAACTTTTGCACAGCAAAGGAGACCATAAACAAGATGAAAAGACAACCCTCAAAATGGGAGAAAATATTTGCAAACGAAGTAACTGACAACGGATTAATCTCCAATATATACAGACAGCTCATACAGCTCAATATCAAAAAAACAAACAACCGAATCAAAAAGTAGGCAGGGGCTTCCCTGGTGGCGCAGTGGTGGAGAGTCCGCCTGCCGATGCATGGGACACGGGTTCGTGCCCTGGTCCGGGAGGATCCCACATGCCGCGGAGTGGCTGGGCCCGTGAGCCATGGCCGCTGAGCCTGCGCGTCCGGAGCCTGTGCTCCGCAGTGGGAGAGGCCACAACAGTGAGAGGCCCGCATACCGCAAAAAAAATAAAAGTGGGCAGAAGACCTAAATAAACATTTCTCCAAAGAAGACATACAGATGGACAAGAAGCACACGAAAAGCTGCTCAACATCACTAATTATTAGAGAAATACAAATCAAAACTACAATGAGATGTCACGTCACACCAGTTAGAATGGGCATCATCAGAAAATCTAAAAACAAATGCTGGAGAGGGTGTGGAAAAAAGGGAACCCTCGTACACTGTTGGTGGGAATGTAAATTGGTATAGCCACTATGCAGAACAGTATGGAGGTTCTTTAAAAAGCTAAAAATAGAACTACCATATGACCCAGCAATCCCACTACTGGGCATATACCCAGAGAAAACCATAATTAAAAAAGACACATGCATCCCAATGTTCACTGCAGCACTATTTACAATAGCCAGGACATGGAAGCAACCTAAATGTCCATCGACAGATGAATGGATAAAGAAGATGTGGTACATATATATAATGGAATATTACTCAGCCATAAAAAGGAATGAAATTGGGTCATTTGTGGAGATGTGGTTGGACCTAGAGAGTGTCATACAGAATGAAGTAAGTCAGGGCTTCCCTGGTGGTGCAGTGGTTGATAGTCTGCCTGCCGATGCAGGGGACGCAGGTTAGTGCCCCGGTCCGGGAAGATCCCACATGCTGAGGAGCAGCTAGGCCCGTGAGCCATGGCTGCTGAGCCTGCACATCTGGAGCCTGTGCTCCGCAATGGGAGAGGCCACAACAGTGAGAGGCCCACGTACCACAAAAAAAAAAAAAGAATGAAGTAAGTCAGAAAGAGAAAAGCAAATATTGTATAATAATGCATATATGTGGAATTTAGAAAAATGGTATAGATGATCTTAGTTGCAAAGCAGAAATAGAGACACAGATGTAGAGAACAAATGTGTGGATACCAAGGGGGAAAGGAGTGGGGTGGGAGGAATTGGGAGACTGGGATTGGCACACATACATTATTGATACTATGTATAAGACGGACAACAGATGGGAACATGCTGTACAGCACAGGAAACTCACCTAGTGAACTGTGGCAACCTAAATGGGAGGGAAGTCCAAAAGGGAGAGGATGTCTGTATGTGTATGGCTGACTCATTTTGTTGTGCAGTGGAGGCTAACACAACACTGTAAAGCAACCATACTCCAATAAAAATTAATTTTAAAAAAAGTAAGAGATTCTGATTCTCGAGGTTTGGGTTAGAGCCCAGGAATCTGAATTTCTTTGTGTTTCTGCAAGTTATTTTTGGCTGCATCAGGTCTTTAGTTGTGGCACATGGGATCTTTCATTGAGGCACATGGGCTTCTCTCTAGTTGTGGAGTGCGGGTTTTATCTCTCTAGCTGTGGCACGCAGGCTCCAGAGCATGTGGGCTCTGTAGTTGTGGTGCGTGGGCTCCAGAGTGCATGGGCTCTGTAGTTTGTGGCACACAGTCTCTCTAGTTGAGGTGCATGAGCTCAGTAGTTGTGGCACATGGACTTAGTTGCCCTGCAGCATGTGGGATCTCAGTTCCCTGACCAGGGATCGAATCCACATCTCCTGCATTGGAAGGCAGATTCTTTACCACTGGACCACCAGGGAAGTCTCGTGATTTCTAATAGAACAACTGAACCCATGGTCACAAAGGTCTCCCAGCTCTAACACTCTATGGTCCCACGAAGTTTTTTTGACTCAAGACTTTGGGAAAAAGAAGAGAAGGACCAAAGAAGAGAAAATAAGACAGCCAAAAGGAAGACACAATAATGGAAGCATAAATAATGATTGCCAAGGTATATGGCTCTGTACAGTTTCCAGTGACCCTTCACACATATATCCCATGTGACATGCACAGCAATCCTGGGGTGTAGGCAGGTCAGGCATTATTGGTATCCCATTTTACAGATGGGGGCACTGAGGTTCAGATAGGTTAAGTCCTTGGAATGACTTACACAGTTTGTAAATGGCAGAGCTGGGATTACAGTCCTGGGCTGTCTGACTCCACAGCCAATGCTTTTTCTGCCATTGGGGACATGAAATGTTTTCCTTACTGTGATCATCAAAGATTGTGTTTATAGTTTAATGGTACCAAATAGCTTTTCATAGAAAAAAAGGGAGACAGAAAGCATAACAATAACTGACATTTAATAAGGGCTTACTCTGTTCCAGGTCCTGTGCTAAGCACTTTTCACACAGTATCACTGTTAATCCTAAAATAAGCCAATCAAGTAGGTACTATTTTCACCCCCATTTTATAGATGATAAAACTGAGGCTCAGAGAGGTTAAATAACTACCCCAAATGGATAAAAGTTGGTAGTGGGATTGAACCCAAGTCTTCTATCTGAAGAAAAGAAGCAGACAACGAGAGAGGAAGCGGGAAGAAAGTGACAGAGCAATGGGTGTGTTCTGGTCTCCAGTTTCTCAAAGCTGTCATCATCCCACATAGCAAGGGCTCCTGGGGACCTTTCAGAAGGAAGGCTCAACCTACTGCCCAGCCCAGCACTGCCGGGCTGCCGGCCAGCCTCTCTCCCTCCTGCAGTATATTTCCTTTGCCTATACTGATAGGTATCCAGTTTCACCAAAGGCTCCAAGCTCCTGGATCTGGTTTTAATCAGGAGCTAGAGCTGAGCCCTAGAGCAGTTGCCTGGCAGTCCTCGGTGAGGCCCCAATGGAGGCCAGCCACCTTCTCTTCCCCAGAGGTTTCCTGGAGAAAGGTGCTTGATTTCTGGAGCCTCCACCTTGGGTGGTGGCCCTGTGGATGCACCTTTCAAGTCCCCTTCCTTTGGGGAATATCTCCAGAGGCTGGGTGAGGGGAGACAGACAGAAGATGCACAGATCAGGCCAACAGTCTTTTGTGACCAAAGTGCAGGGCTCATGTTCCCCTGTAATTGACTTGGGCAGCCACAGCTAGGAGAGAGGCTGTGGCAGCAAGGAGGACAATTCTGTTCTCTTCCCATCCACTGAACAGATCCCACCTGTGCAGATCCCCAGGAGGGATCTCCTGCCAGCCAGGAAGGGGAGCTCAGACCCACTCCATGTCCTTGTGGAGCCTGTCTTCAGCCAGATGAGGAGACACAGATGAGGAATCACAACTGTTCAATTGTAAGATCATGACTGAGGCAGAAGTCATAATTCTGAGGGCTTATGGGGAACTCATGGCTCATCCCAGCTAGTTCATGGAGGAGTAGGCATTCGAACAAGGACATGAAGAATGAGGAGGGGTTTTCCAGGCAGTACTGAAGCACTGGGGAAAGGAAAGCGTGGTCAACTTTGTAAAGCCCAGCAGTAGTCCACATGGTCACCTTTGTGTGAATTAGAAAAAGGAATGCCCCCTGGGAAAATACGGAAGGCACCCCATCCTCCCTTGCACAGTGTACAAACTATGCAACTGTTCTAGTGGCCCTGGGACCATGGCAGCTAACTTTTGTCTGCCCTTCACATTTTCCTTTTCCATTCTAGTTATAGAACCCCTATTTCTTTCTTTCTTTTTTTTTTTAGGTTATAAGAAAAATTTAATGCAGTTATTCAGCCAAAGAAACCATTTTCAAAAGTGAACCATGAGTTCAACAGAGGCCATGAGTTCAACTTCTAAGAATGGTGAAGGAGCAGGTAATTTTAAACAATAAACACCCTGAAAATGACTAAAAAATGATACAAAATATTTTAAAATCTAGAACCCTTATTTCTTATTTATTTATTTTTCGCTGCGTTGGGTCTTCATTGCTGTGTTCAGGCTTTCTGTACTTGCAGCGAGTGGGGGCTACTCTTCGTTGCAGTGCGCGCACTTCCCATTGCAGTGGCTTCTCTTGTGGCAGAACACGGGCTGTACGGTGCATGGGCTTCGGTAGTTGCAGCACACGGGCTCAGTAGTTGTGGCCTGCAGGCTCTAGAGCACAGGCTCCGTAGTTGTGGCACACGGGCTTTGTTGCTCCGCGGCATGTGGGATTTTCCCAGACCAGGGCTCGAACCCATGTCCCCTGCCTTGGCAGGCAGATTCTTAACCACTGAGCCACTAGGGAAGTCCCTAGAACCCTTATTTCTTGAAATGAAGTGATTCTATGTGGTTACTGCAGGGCTAAAAACTAACCCTTAACCCCTACTAGGGGTTAGCTTGATTCAGTCATAGCCAGTCAGAATACTACACATTTGTGGCCCTGGTGATTGGATCTGGGAAGGGCATATGATCGGAGCTGGGCCAATCAGAACCCTCTTTGGGAAGGATGCTCGAGCATTTGGGGAAGAAGAGCCGTTTGCTGCCTCTCAGTATTAAATAGTTAAGCCTGGAGTTTTCCAAGCTACTGGTCGTTACTTTTGAGGAGATGCTACCTGAAAATGAAGTCAACACAGAAAAAATGCACAGCTGAGAAATTGAGAGGAAGAGATAGAATTCTGATATTGTTTAAACTCCATGATTCGTTTCTAGAACATTCTAGTTACAAGAACCAATAATTTCCCTTTTTTGTTTAATCTAGTCTGAGTTTTTATGCCTGGAATCAAAAGAACTAATCTTTATGGAAAGAATTGCTGGGATTCAAGCCAACAGACACAGAGCCTTCAGCGCTTTGAAAAACCAAACCAAGAAAAGTTTGGCTAGGCCTCAGTGGCTTCTAAATCAAGAGCTGAAATGAGAACATGGATGTGGGGAAGGACTAGACTCTATTCAAGCCTCTCCCAGGTGGCATCTCCCTGTGTGCTCACTATGGCTTGGGGAGCCAAGTGGGACCACTGGGACGTGGATTTCCCACTTAAACCCTGATCCGGATGAGCCCTCTGTTGATGAGCTGGTGCCTGAACTCTGGGCCCCAGCAGTCTGGGGAGGACCAGCAGAGGATGGCTGCCTGATGAGAGGCAGGAAGGATATCTTTGCTGAGCTCCTAGGAAATCTGATAGGACTTATTTCATGTAATACAATCCACTCTTGTGTCCCTGGGCTTTTGCATATGCTGATCCCTTAGCCTGGGACACCCTCCACACTTTGTCCATCTGGTAAATTTCTAGTTTGCCTTCAAAATTTAGCTCAGATAGTATCTCTTCCAAAAAACTTCTGTGACAGTTTGAAAACATGGCTGCAATGGGGTTTTGTTTGTTTGTTTGTTTTTGTTTTTTTGCTTCTCCTCCCATCAAGAGGTAGATTCTACAATCCCATCCCTCGAATCTCGTTGGTCTTTTTTTTTTTTTAAATAAATGTATTTATTTATGGCTGCGTTGGGTCTTTGTTGCTGTGTGCGGGCTTTCTCTAGTTGCGGTGAGTGGGGACTACTCTTTGTTACAGTGCGTGGGCTTCTCATTGTGGTGGCTTCTCTTGTGACGGAGCATGGGCTCTAGGTGCGTGTGCTTCAGTAGTTGTGGCACGCAGGCTCAGTAGTTGTGGCTTGTGGGCTCTAGAGCACAGGCTCAATAGTTGTTGCACACGGGCTTAGTTGCTCCATGGCATGTGGGATCTTCCCATGTAGGAAGATTCTTCTTCTTCATGGGTTCAAACCCATGTCCCCTACATTGGCAGGCGGATTCTTAACCACTGTGCCACCAGTGAAGTCCCTCTGGTTGGTCTTATGACTGCTTGACTCGTAGAGCACGTTGAAAGAAATACTGCATGTCTTCTGAGGCTAAGTCGTAAAAGGCCATGCAGCTTCTGCCTTGTTCACTGGGAACACTCACTCTTGAACCCCTGAGACACCATGTAAAAAGTCCGACTACCTTGAGACCACCATTCTGGAGAGGCCACAAGTAGGCACTTTGGCCGACAGTCCCAGCTGAGCTCATTCTTCAGCCAGCCCAGACACCCAATCTTCAAGTCACCTCCAGCCATTAGAGTCACCCCCACTGAGGCCCCAGGCATCATAGAGCAGGGAAGACACAACCCCACAGTGCCCTGTCCAAATTCTTGATCTACAGAATCTGCAAACACACATGGTTGTTTTGTGCCACTAAGTTTTGGGGTGGTTTGTTTTGGAGCAAGAGATAACTGGAACACCACCCTTGACTCCTCTGGGCAAACTTCAATGCTTCTTCCCTTATTGTTTTTTTCAGAGTTCCTCGTGCATCGCTCCAACAGAACCCTGGCCTACTGGGCTGTAGTTGTCTCATTACATGCCTGTCTGTTCTGCTCATCTACGAAGCCCTGGAGAGATAGGGGACCAGAGGCTGTATCTCCTGCATCTCCATATTTCCATGCCCAGGAGCTGCACTTATCAGGCGTTAGCAGATGAGAAAGAGAGAGAGAGAGAGAATGAGGATGGCTTGGGGAAGCCCTCAGCAGGTCCAGCTGTTACAGACAACAAGGGATGTCTAGCCAGGTGAGCAGCTGCAGGATCCCGTGGGAGCTGACACAGCAGAGGTAGCACTCTAGGCGGGAGGCCACAGTGAGACCCACAGCAAGGATGACCTGAAATTAAGCCACTGAGGTAAGTGGCAGCCTCAGGCTCCTTCCATTGGTACCAGCCATTGACAGAATCAGTCTCAGAGGCTGGAGAGGGGCTGAGCCCACGATGAAGGTGAAGTGGCCTCCGTCACACAGAAAGGAGAGCTCTGGGGCCAGGAGCCAGGGAGACTCATTTGAGAAACAAAGGTTACAACCAGCCCCGTTCAATAATAGATCTGGTTGCTTATTTAGATCATCATGATCTGGGGGGTGGAGGGGGTGGGGAGGGGGCAGGTATGAGGGAGCTGAGCAGAGACCCAGATATGCTAACAGAAGTGCATCTGCCAGAGAACCCACTTAGCCCTGCCTTTGAGCAGTGGAAGCCTCAAGCTGAGAGAGTATTTTCATTTCTTTTTCTTAGGAAAATTGTTCATAATTTACTTGGGAACCCAGTCCTGGAAATGTTAATAGCAAGGAAAGTTAACCCAACCTGCCCTCGCTGCCTTGAGTTAGGAGGAGAGATGGCATGCCAAGTGAATCTGGATCTGGATCTGGATTTCACGGTAGAAGGATTCAGGATGCAGAGCCCAGCTCCCAGGCCTGCCCATGGGACCTTTTGGCATAGCCCGAGGCTTCTGGAGAGAGGGCAGTGCTCTTGTTTGAGCCTCAAGCAACCTGTGAGGTTTCAGAACAAGGATACTAAAGAGAAGGAAGAAGAGGATTCATATTTGTTGAGACATATGTGCCAGAAACATTGCAGTCGTTGGCAAACGATCCTCATCATAACCTTTTAGATGTGTATCTGTGGTCCCACCTTACAGCCAAGAAAACCGAGATTCAGAGAGCTTCAGCGAGGAATTGCTGCAGTCTGATTTGGGATCCCCTAAGGGACAAGGGAGGAAGCACAGAAGGGCACAGACCCCTGGGTCTTTGTCTCTGTGACCCCCTTGGTGGCCTCAGAGTTCGTGTCTGCACAGAGAGAGGGCTGGACTTGTGATTCCACCCCGACCTCTGCCACTCACAAGCAGTGCGACCTTGGGCAAGTCGCTCACACTTCCTGTGCCTCTACTTTCTCATCACAGAGTTCAACAAGAGTTAATTTTCAAAGGGAGGAGGGGGCCCCTCCCTTCTTCTACTGCCCATCTTTATGGAGTATTGAATGTAGAACGTGGCATCAGTCAACGGCAGAGCCCAAGAGTACAGCGACCCACACCATCCTCCCCGTGGGCGTCTGGGGCTTTGGCCGTGGCAGACAGTGTGCGCTGCTCCCTGGGGAAGGGTAAGAGCCCCACGTCCGAGCAGCCGCCCCTCCACGGAGGTGGTAAGCCCTGTGCTCTGACAGGCAGGCGCCACTCTGGGCTGTGAGCTGAGGCCTTCCGGCAGGCAGTTTTCTAAGTGGCTACAGATGTGGTGTGAGATCATCAGCAGGCCAGCTGCTGACGAGAAGAAAAGGTCCTCCAGCTCTCAGGCCTCCACTCAGGGCTGCGCTTCCACCTCTCAGGGATGGGGCAGTGAAAGGAGGGATGGGAAGAAGACACTTGTGAAAAAGACCCACAGAAAAACTGCTGTGCTGTCTCGGGGTGGGATGTGTAATCACAGGAGGTTTGGGGGGAGATTTTGCTGGCACTTTTTTTTCCAGGATGTTTTCCAATGAAAAAATGTAACTGCCTTGCCCTTTCTGATGAACTAAATATGAATGTCAGGCAGGCATCTTATTCCAAATAGGCAATATGGTACAAAATTTAAAAGTACCAGGGGGAACTTAATACAAACTAGGTCTCCCTCCCGAGTCCCCAACTCCTAGAGGCCATACCATTACTACTTCTTATGTGGCTTCTGGGAGATACTCTGCATTTTATAAGCATGTACTCATTATGCTCATCACTGTTACACTGGCCCACAGGTCCACGCCTCGCTCTCCCCTGCTCTTCTTTGTACCCGAGGAGGCTGCCCGTCACTGGCTACTGTTTCCAAGGTACTGGGTCAGCTGGCTTCAGGTTGAGCACAAGTCAAGGGGAGGCACCCAGCAGGAGATAAAGGGCAGAAGAGGAAGAGAAAAGGTCCTCTCTTCCCCTCCCTCTCTGCCTTGGGTGGTTTCTCGGCAGCAGCTGCGTTTCCTCCATGGATGGGGGACAGACCCACTGAGACTCCAGCCTCTCAGCCCCAGGGACAGCCTCATCCATTTGTCCTTCCAGTGGACAGGTCCAGCAGCTTCCTTGAGCCTCTAGTTTCTGAGCTGCCTTGCCTTCCCCTATTTGGTTTCTCAACTCTTGCCTCATTTGTCTAATCAATTTCCTGAATTAAATTCTCTCTGTCTAAAACACCTTGGGTGGTTTCTGTTTTTCTTACTGGACAGACTGATTCCCTCATTTTTTAAAACTCTTGCGCAGCTGAAAACTCATGGGTTCACATAAATATTTCCCCTTTTTTCACCCAAATTTTGACATGTTATATATGGTTCTGCATCTCCCCCCCCTTTTTATTGTTTACTGATATGCCTTGTAGGATTGTTGTTGGGTTTTATATATTTATATATATATATATATATATATATATATATATATATATATATATATATATAACATATATAGAGCTACCTCTTTTTTTTTAATAGCTGCATAGGATTCCTTTGTGTGCACTACAGTTTATTCAACCAGTCCCTATGATGATCACTGAGGCTTTTTCAGATGTTTACTATTATAAATAATTTCCTGGTTAATATCCTTTCCTTATGTTACTTCACTTATATGGAGATCTAGCTGCAGGATAAATACCTAGAAGTAGACATGCTGAGTAGGTACCTTTACAATTTTGATAATGATGTCAACTTGCCCTGCAGAGAAGTTGTGCCAACTCAGTCCCCTGTGCAGCATCCTGCATTGAGAGGCTTGTGAAACCCTGGACTGTAAGTGTCCTGAGGGCAGAGACTGTGTCTCATTTGCTCACTAGTGCACCCCCAGTGCCCAGCATGGTGAAAGACTCTCAATAAATATTGTTGAGTGAAACTGGTAAATGGAAAGGTGCTATGGATGAGGCCAGGTCAGCAGCCTCCTGCTCTTGAATAAGTCCCTTGGATGTCATGATCTCAGAGCCCCCTCCAGCTCTGGAATCAAGGGCTTCCAAACCTGGCAGAGCATCAGAATCATTGGGAGAGCTTTAAAAAGGAAAGGTCCTGGACTCCATGCAGGGATTCAGCTGCTATGGGCCTGGGGTGGAGCCTCTGGTGGATTGTGAACCATCACCCAGATCCCCCTCAGGAATGAATGGCTTTCTCCCCCAGCTTCTGGGAGTGCTGCTGACAAGGAGTCCTCAGCTGCCAGCTCTCTCTGGAAAACGTCTTGGCTGGAAGAGCAGCCTTGCCCAAGGTCATATCCCTTTCCGGGGGCAACTGCATCTAATAACTGGTCAACGTGGGGATATAAAGGCCTGGCCCTGATACTTCAACTCATGACAAATTTGAAGAGTCATCCCAGACTCAGAACTGTACACAGGGCCAGCTGAGGCTTCTATGGAGACTACATCTTTTCCCTCTGCTCAATCCTGTTTCCATCCTCTCCCTTCCACAGGTGTTGATCCCAAAGGCACTTCCTAATAAACCCCATCTCAGAGTTAGCTTCCCAGAGAACCCAACCTGTGACAAGGTCCTGGAATCTGTATCTTAACCCCCTCCCCCTCAGTGATGTGACCTGTAGCTTCTGCCCACTGTGAAGGTTATTTTGGATGCATGAGATCTTAATGGTTTTACTTTCTTGGTGCCATAGACCACCTTCTCAGAATAATGTTGTTAAATACAAAAAATAAAATACATAGGATTGCAAATGAAAACAATTATATTGAAATATGGTAATCAAAATATTTTTTGAATTCTGATATAGTCATGTTTGTTTCTTTATTAACCCCTCAGTTAGGATCCAGCAACACATCTAACAACTGCCCTAATTTTGAAGTAGTGAGGAGCATAAACCATATCTCAAGATACCCATGACAATTGTAATGTGATATGAAAATATTGGTGATTTCTGTGGGGACAGAATTCCAAGTGCTACTAATACTACTGGGGTTTGTTGCTTGCATTCACAATGGGACAAAATGCTGAATTACATTTAGAGGTTAGGGAAAATAAAGGTGTCATTTTTGTGTGTCTAAGTCCACAGACCCCTCTGAATTCTATCTGCAAGTCTCTGCTCCAGTGGGTGACCTGCTCCAGTGGGTCCCTTGATCTAGTGGGTTCCTTGGTCTAGTGGCTGTTCTCACTGTAAGTCTCCAGTTGGGATCTACTGCCAAACTGAGGGCGGAAGGTTTTTAAACAAAGAATGGGTGGGATGTCTGGGGGCCTCTCTAATCTCTGCCCTTAAGTGGGGTGCAGGCAGAGAAAGCTGAGCCGGCAGAGAAAGCTGAGCCTAGAGCATCATCGCTCAGCAGTGCAGGGGAAAAACCACGCCTCCCGGTTAGAGCAGGTTTCTGGTTACACCCAGAACAAGGCGCCAAAATGTTTTCCAAGTCCTCCAACTGGGCTGCCTCTTCCTCCTGTCAGCAGGGGTTGAGTTTCATCTGCTTTTGGCCCTGATGCCCCATGAAAGGCCAGCCAGCTCCTGCCCAGGTGGGACGGCCCTTAGCCTAGACCCACAGCAAATGCACTGGCTTGTTAAATTAAGGGCAAAATCCATTCAGGGCATGTTAATTCCCTCACTCCTTTGAATAAGTAATTGTGATTTATCTGCCCTGAAGCCTGTAATGTGGAAACTAATGTAATGATGCTGGGGGTGGGTGTTGACTGAGTGTCTTAGAGGTGTGATCCATCAGAAAAAGAGAAAATGTGAGAATGCTGAAGAGGGCAGGGAAGGGTGGGGAAAGTGAGTAGCTTTCTAAAGAGGAGCCTCCTGAAGTTTGGGCCTCTGGCAGCAAGTGACAAGATGGAAAGCTTACCTGCTATAATGCATGCCCCACTCCCTGCTCCAGGGCCACCTTGCACTGAGTGATGTCACAAAGGTGGCAGTTCTACATCCAGCCCCATCTCATACTAGCCAGCTGACATTGGCAAGTCATTCACGTCTTTTAGCGTCAGTTTTCTCATCTCTAAAATGGGACAGTAATACCAATGTGGCCAATCTCGCAGGGTTGTTGTGAGGATTGAGTGAGAGGACGTGGGGGAATACTTTGAGATTTTGTAAATGCTGAACTTCTGTGAAATGAGTTCATATATTGGGGCGGGGGTGATACAGCTGGGTAAGAGGGGCCGCTGTGTCCAACTCTACATGTTGCTGACTGTTCAAGGGAGTCTGGCATCCAGCTCCTACCCTACTTGCCAAGCCATTCACCCTGGCACAGGACCGTGGAGGGATGCCTTTTTATGGTACACAGAGTGTCCCTGCCTGCCCTTGCAAACCCAGGCCACATCCAGCTGGAGGGAGGGAAATGAACCTCTGCCTTTTCTCTAATGGGCTTTTGTGGCACTCTTAGACTATAACTATTTAGTGGAGACGTAACCGCAACAATCTCAACTTGTTTCTGTTACTATCTATAGAGATAATTTTTAAAAACTGTAGATAGGGGTTTTGTTTGTTTGTTTGTTTGTTTTACAGCTTAGTACATAGTGAATGCAGCTACAGTTCAGAGGGCAGACTATCCAGTACTGAAGAGAGGTGGCTGTGACCTGGCTGTGTGGCAGGCAGATGTCACACTTGCTTTGTGGACTACCCACAGGCAACCGGATCATCAGAGCTGCCTTTAAATTCTCCCTCCTGGCTTCCTGATTCCCCAACATATTATTGTTTTCAGTATAAAAATCCTGGTTTGGGAGGTTTGCAAAACTTTCCCTTGCTCTTTCTGATCCTTGACACAGAACAGGGTCAGTCCCCCATAGTTACAAGGGATGTGGTGGCTGGGGGAAAGGGTAGCCAGCTCTCGGCAAGGGGTGATATCTCGGGTCCCAGGGGCTGAGGGGAATGGGAACTGTGGTGGACTGAATGATGTCCCCCCAGATGTCCATATCCTAATCCCCGGAACCTGTGAATGTTACCTTTTATGACAAAAGGCATTTGAAGATGTGATTACATTAAGGATTTTGAGAAGGGAAAATTAACCTGGATTATTCAAAAGGGCCCGGTGTAACCCTAAGGGTCCTTATAGGAGGAAGAGGCAGGAGATCAGAGGTGGTAGGAGAAGGCCATGTGACCACGGAAGCAGAGACTAGAGTGATGAGGCCCGGAGCCAAGGAATGCTGGATGCCACCAGGAGTGGGCAGAGGCCAGGAACTGATTCTCCCCTGGCCTGCAGGAGAACCAGCCCTGCTGACACCTTGATTTTAGCTTCCTAAGACTCATTTTAAACTTCTGAACTTCAGAACTGTAAGGGAATAAATTTGTGTGTTTTAAGCCACTAAATTTGTGGTAATTTGTTACAGCTGCAATAAAAAATGAATACAGTAATAAACCTGGTATACATGATCTAAAAGGCCCAGTGTGGAGCTGGTATGACTTCAGAAACACCCAGAGTTGCCCTATGTCAAAACTTCGCTCTCCATGTTTAAAATTTGATCATCAAGGCTACCAGGAATAATGACTAACTTTAATGAGCGCTTACTACGTGCCAGGCTTGTGGTTAAGTGCTTTAATATAAAGCCTGTCTCCCTTTGGTAGAGAGGTCCTCAGCTCTGAATATTAATTAGAATTCCCTTAGAGTATTAAAAAAAAATAAATAGGGGCTTCCCTGGTGATCCAGTGGTAAAGAATCCAGCTTCCAATGCAGGGGACACAGGTTCGATTCCTGGTTGGGGAACTAAGAACCCACACGCCACTGGGCAACTAAGCCTGCACCACAACTACTGAGCTCGCGCACTTCAGTGAGAGCTGGCCTGCTGCAAACTACAGAGCCCAAGTGCCCTGGAGCCCCCACGCCACAACTAGAGAGAAGCCCGAGTACAGCAGCAAAGAGACTGCGTGCTGCAAATAAGACCCGACACAGCCAAAAATAATAATAATAATAATAAAGAAAATAAATAATTTTTTTTAAAAAGTCAAGGAGAGGGCTTCCCTGGTGGCGCAGTGGTTGAGAGTTCGCCTGCCGATGCAGGGGACACGGGTTCGTGCCCCGGTCCGGGAAGATCCCACGTGCCGCGGAGCGGCTGGGCCCGTGAGCCATGGCCGCTGAGCCTGCGCGTCCAGAGCCTGTGCTCCACAACGGGAGAAGCCACGACAGTGAGAGGCCCGCGAACCGCAAAAAAAAAAAGTCAAGGAGAGGTAGTAATTAAAAAAAAAAACAATAAGCATGAGAGCCTCACCCAAGACTTTCTGAATCAGAATACAGAGGTGCAGCCTGGGTATCTAAAAGTTTTAATTGCCCCACAGATGATTCTAATATGCTCCAAAGGTTGTGTCAATGTACACAAAACGTATAACACATGTCAAAGATTTGTTTAATTCATAAATGAGGGAACCCAGAAGAATGGCAAAACTTGTTCAAAGGAGGGCATGATACACTGGAGTATATATAGTTACTGAAAGGAAAACGCTGGAATAAGATTGCTAAATTAGATAGAAAACTGGTTATGTCCTACAGGACAATCAAACCATAACCTTTAGGGTTATGCTTTTATGAATGTCTGGAAATCATTTGTAGCTTATCAATTTTCTAAAGTTAACATCAATTTTTACGAAGTCTGGTCCCTAATTAATGATAAATAGTAAGTCAAACAAAGTTACATCCCTAGAGCCAGTAACCCTTAGGCAACCCTTAGAAAATGCTCTAGGGGGACTTTTAAAGGGCACATTTTTGTCTTATTTCCAAGTTTTGGGTAATTTCTCTACATTAGGGCAAGTGGTGGTCCCTGTTAAAATGCAAATGCCCCTGGGCCAGGAATACTTCTCACTGATTTTAGGAGTCCATTCAGGCCTTTATTAGGCCAATATGCATTCATTGAACACTTGCCATGTGTAAGGCCTTTGGGGGTATGGAGATGGATAGGACCCTCACACGTACACTGTACAGAAAGAGAAGGACACGTACATACAGATAATCCATACTTGAGGCAGTAAGTTAAGGGCCTTAAGGTCTGTACAAAGTGCCCTGGGATTTAACAGAGAAAAATAGCCCTTCAGGTTTGAGAGATGGAGGAAAAATCCATGGAAAGAGATGGTACCAATAAAACTGGACTTTGAAGAGTGGGTAAGATTTCCATAGGAGAAGATGGGAATGAAAGGCCTTCCAGGCAGAGGGAACAGCATGAGCAAAGGCCCAGAGGCAGAAATGTTTAGAGGAATAGTAAGCAGGGTAATTTTGCAAAGAGTTTTCTTAGGAGGTCAGTGAGAGAGATAAGGTAGGACAAATAGTCAAGGATGGGACCAAAGAGCAGCATGAATGCCAAATTAAGGGATCTGGACTTTATCTAGTTGACAACCAACAACCATGGCTGGTTTGGGGCCAGAAGTGGGCCAGTTTAGCTTGTGAAGAAGGAATTGGATGGGAGTACAGGGCATGGAGGGAAGAGCCCCCACTGCCCCTGACAAAGGTTTTAAATGTCATGGTTTGGAGGTGTCAGCTCTGGGCATGACCTGACTTCTCATTTGGCATCTATCTTTTCTGCACCCAAATGGAAGTCCTTCAGGTTCAACCCCCTGGAAATCCACCCCAGTTTTAAGATCATCAGAGGCCACAGTGGAGAAGGGCCTGCACCCTGTGCAATTAGCACTTCAGAAAGGGAGGCCTCTTCTCCCGGGTTCTAATTGCTACCTGCTCCCAACTCTGCCCCCAGGAGCCGGGTGCCAGGGGCCAGGTCTTCGAGGGGCCATCACCCTGCTGGGCCTTTTCCCTCACATAGGACACACTGCTCAGTCAACCCCACTCCTCAGGCACTCCTTTCCAAACCATCCTGGTGAGGGGTATGGTTTCTGAGAATACCAGTCTTAGGGGCAGATAAATCAGGATTCAAATTCTGTCTCCAGCACTTTCTTGCCAACTTCAGCTGCCTGAGTCTTCAATTCCTCAGCTGTAAAATGGGGGTAACAATAGTGCCTCCCCTGCAGGGCTCACGTGGGATTAAGTGAGTTGATGTATGAAGACAGCCAGCACCAAGCTGGCACACAGTACGAGCTCAGGCATGGTGGAGAGCGCTAGTAACAAGCCCTACCTGCTCCTGGAAGCCTTCTTCACTTTTATAAATTTTGCAGAGGAAACCATCTTAGACCCGAAGGACGCCTGGGTTTTAGGCTTTTTGTGGGGGAAGAGGCCACTGTTAGTCCTTGAGCAAGTCCTTGCCTCATGGGGAACTTCAGCTTCTTCCTTCGTGAAATGTTGGGACACATGTGGATGGTACAGGTTGGGCCAGACAATCTCTGGGTTTTTCCAGCCACGGGGGTTTGTTTTATTCATGCCTGCAAACCTCTGTCCCTTCAACAACTGGTTATTGAGCCACCATTATGGCCAGGCCCTGTGGGGACATGGCCAAGAACAAGGAGGATATGGTCTTTACCCACAGGGTCCAGCCAAGGCCCCCTCCAAGGTGCTACCATGCTCTCCTTTTCACAGCCACTGGGCAGCCTGGCCATGGGCAGCTAATGCAGGTTCCCAGGAAATTAGGATTCAACTCTGTGCCAGGCCCAGTACCAGGTGCTGAGGCTACACAGGTATGAGGCGGGGCTCCTGCTGTCGACATGGCTCACAGTTGGAGGGGGGTCGGGGGTACATATACAAGGGTGCACAGTGATAGGGAACCAAGAGGAGAGAATCACGCCTCCATTCGAATGGGCTGCAGAAGGTTCCCAGAGCTGACCCCTGCAGAATGGGTGGTTTTCCAGTGGGAGGGGGAAAGGGAGTTCCAGGCAGAGGTAACACAGACACAAAGGCCTGGAGGCGTTCCGTGCAGGGGAGCGTCTGGAGCGTGGTAAATAGAGAGGGGAGGTAGGCGGAGAACCCTGAAATGGCCCTGCAGTGGAATTTGGACTTTATCCTGCGGACTTTGAGGATCAAAGAAGTTTGAGTGTCAGGTGACCATATTTACACTTTGGGATGTTCACTCCGGTTGAAGTGTGGAGGAGGGCTTGGCCGAGGCAGGTATAGTGGCAGAGGCAGCTGAGGCAGATGCAGGGAGAAAGGATGAGACAGTGGGGGCCCCAGACCAAGGGTGGCAGTGGGGAGGGGACTGGGGCGTGAGGTGGAGGTCAGGGCATGGCGGTGGGTTGGATGTGCTGGGGGGAGTCCAGGAGGCCTCCAGGATGCTGGCTCGACCACAGGGTGGAGGGAGAGGCTAGTCACTGAGGTGGGGAAGAGGAAAAGGAGCAGGCGGGGGGTGGGAGGGTTGAAGATGGTGGGTATGTTTGAAACATGGTGCCTGGGAACATAGGATCTCAGGAGCAGAGGCCCAGCTGGGTACTGTGTGTGCCGACAGCAGACAGGTGCTAGTAGAAACCCAGGTGTGAAGGTCTCAGCCCAGGAAGGGCATCTTGTATGAGAATAGAGGACCGAGGGGCTTCCCTGGTGGCACAGTGGTTGAGAGTCCGCCTGCTGATGCAGGGGACACGGGTTCGTGCCCCGGTCCGGGAGGATCCCACATGCCGCAGAGCTGCTGGACCCGTGAGCCATGGCCGCTGAGCCTGCGCGTCCGGAGCCTGTGCTCTGCAGCGGGAGAGGCCACAACAGTGAGAGGCCCGCGTACCGCAAAAAAAAAAAAAAAAAAGAATAGAGGACCGAGGCAGAGCACCGAGGGCCACCCCCACTTTAAAAACGCTCCAGTTTCTTCTGATTGTCAGAGTAATACCTGCTCATTATTAAAAAACTGAGGCCAGTTTTTTGGCATCCCTCCTTGTTCATGAAGAGATTGCTTATTCATCCAGTCATTGTTTATTTATTTATTTAAAAATATATGGTTGTTTTTTTTTTAACATCCTTATTGGAGTATAATTGCTTTACAATGGTGGGTTAGTTTCTGCTGTATAACAAAGTGAATCAGCTATACATATACATATGTTCCCATATCTCTTCCCTCTTGCATCTCCCTCCCTCCCACCCTCCCTATCCCAACCCTCTAGGTGGTCACAAAGCACCGAGCTGATCTCCCTGTGCTGTGCGGTTGCTTCCCACTAGCTATCGATTTTACATTTGGTAGTGTATATAAGTCCATGCCACTCTCTCACTTCGTCCCAGCTTACCCTTCGCCCTCCCCATGTCCTCAAGTCCATTATCTACATCTGCGTCTTTAT
The DNA here is from genome assembly GCF_964165515.1 of Mesoplodon bidens. Lineage (NCBI taxonomy): Eukaryota > Metazoa > Chordata > Mammalia > Artiodactyla > Ziphiidae > Mesoplodon > Mesoplodon bidens. The sequence goes on along the minus strand of NC_138178.1, from coordinate 66,636,415 downwards.
TCCTGTCCTGTCCCTAGGTTCTTCAGAACCTTTTTTTTTCTTTTTTAGATTCCATACATATGTGTTAGCATATGGTATTTGTTTTTCTCTTTCTGACTTACTTCTTTCTGTATGACAGACTCTAGGTCCATCCACCTCACTACAAATAACTCAATTTAGTTTCTCTTTTTTTTAGATGCTAAATATCATTAAATTATTATATAATTTAGACAGTAAATATGGTCTGTTTTTGCTTCTTTCCAATAGAATACATTTGATCACATTTTTACCAAAGAAATATGTCGGGATAAAGTTACTATTCATATTAAAAAATAAATTATAATATTTTAAAACTTAGCTTAACCATGTGTCTTTACTTTATCATAAAAATAATTTTTTCATCTTTGATTTTATTACTCATTATTAGACATGCATTCATTCATACCACCACAAAACATAAAATCTGAATTATTATTTTCTTCGTATTTTGAAGGTACGTCTGGGTGTATGTCAGAAGATGCACCTGGTCTGTAAATGTCAGCAGAAGTAAGTTTAAGAGGCATTTTTTTACATAAGCAACAGCTGCAAGATATTCTGCTACAAAAAGAGCTATCCTGTGTCATTGCATTTCTACCAACCAACATCTAGGGCATGGCAGTGAGGAAAGTGAATTGAAGATTGTAACACTAAATGGTAAATAGTATCTTTTTTTTTTTTTTTTTGCCAGTGGTAATGGATATGTAAGGATATTGACAACAACATTGGAATAACAGAGGAATTGAAAATGCTATACATTGATCAATGGGAAACTAGCTAAATTAATTATATTGCATATATACAATAAAATACCATGAAGAAAGCAAACACATATATAGTCTTTGGTTGAACCATATACCATTCTAAGTGTTCTACATTACATATACTATCTCACATTATTTCCCAACAATACTACTACTATCCCATTTTACATATGAGACAAGAAGTTAAGTAACATGCCCAAGATGACACACATATATATATATTTTTCTATGTCATAATATTGACATTCAGTCCAGTAATCCTCTACTGTAACAGCTCCTTTACTTTGCAGTGAAAATTGATTTGTATATTTTTTGCCTCTGAGCCCTTGTGGGATTTTTTTTTTAATTCAAACAGAAAGTCACAAAAAATATGATCATCCTCATCAGTTCACTCAGTCCCATGTAATTAATTTTTTTTATCTTGATCTTTTGTTAGCACTTTTATGAATTCATCAGTTTTCCATTAGAATTCTGAAAATGCTTATTCATTCAGTTCAGCAGTATAGTCAGTTACCAGAAACCTGTACTTGTCAGGGTCTTTTCTATGAATTCCTTGAAGATTAAACCCTTTTATAGGAACATTTTTGCAAAAGTATCAGAGTACACCCAGAACTCTCTGTAAATGACAAAACACTTAAAAATGACCACGGTTAAAGATTTGATGAAAGTTCATAATAATGCAACTGACAAGGAAATTTAGTTATTTCTGAGATATACATTTTAAAGTAATAACTAGAATTATGACTTATAACATTATACTAGAACATATAAGATTTTCAGAAATTTCATGCAATGTCTGAAACATTTATATTAACATATTTCCATACAAATAACCCAAAGAAAGTTTAGTATTAGTTGTTTTTTTCTGTTTGTTTGTTTGTTTATACTGCAGGTTCTTATTAGTCATCAATTTTATACACATCAGTGTATACATGTCCATCCCAATCGCCCAATTCAGCACACCACCATCCCCACCCCACCGCGGCTTTCCCCCCTTGGTGTCTATACGTTTGTTCTCTACATCTGTGTCTCAGCTTCTGCCCTGCAAACTGGTTCATCTGTACCATTTTTCTAGGTTCCACATACATGCGTTAATATACAATATTCGTTTTTCTCTTTCTGACTTACTTCACTCTGTATGACAGTCTTTAGATCCATCCATGTCTCAACAAATGACTCAATTTCGTTTCTCTTTATGGCTGAGTAATATTCCATTGTATAAATATGTGCCACATCTTCTTTATCCATTCATCTGTCAATGGACACTTAGTTTGCTTCCACGTCCTGGCTATTGTAAACAGAGCTGCGATGAACATTGTGGTATACGTCTCTTTTTGAATTATGGTTTTCTCTGGGTATATGCGCAGTAGTGTGATTGCTGGGTTGTATGGTAGTTCTATTTTTAGTTTTTTAAGCAACTTCCATACTGTTCTCCATAGTGGCTGTATCAATTTACATTCCCACCAATAGTGCAAGAGGGTTCCCTTTTCTCCATACCCTCTCCAGCATTTATTGTCTGTAGTTTTTTTTTTTTTTTTTTTTTTTTTGCTGTATGCGGGCCTCTCACTGTTGTGGCCTCTCCCGTTGCGGAGCACAGGCTCCGGACGCGCAGGCTCAGCGGCCATGGCTCACGGGCCCAACCGCTCCGCGGCATGTAGGATCCTCCCGGACCGGGACACGAACCCGTGTCCCCTGCATTGGCAGGCGGACTCTCAACCACTGCGCCACCAGGGAAGCCCTGTCTGTAGATTTTTTCATGATGGCCATTCTGACTGGTGTGAGGTGATATCTCATTGTAGTTTTGATTTGCATTTCTCTAATGATTACTGATGTTGAGCATCCTTTCATGTGTTTGTTGGCAATCTGTATATCTTCTTTGGAGAAATGTCTATTTAGGTCTTCTGCCCATTTTTGGATAGGGTTGTTTGTTTTTTTGATATTGAGCTGCATGAGCTGCTTATAAATTTTGGAGATTAATCCTTTGTCAGTTGCTTCATTTGCACATATTTTCTCCCATTCTGAGGGTTGTCTTTTCGTTTTGTTTATGGTTTCCTTTGCTGTGCAAAAGCTTTTAAGTTTCTTTAGGTCCCATTTGTTTATTTTTGTTTTTATTTCCATTTCTCTAGGAGTCATTATTTACTGAGGACCTGCTATGTGCCAGGCATGATGCTAGGTCATTCTTTTTTTTTTTCAACTTTATTTAGGTATAATTTACATATTGTAACACTCATCCATTTCAAGTATACAATTCAATGATATTTAGTAGATTTAATGAGTTGTATAACTACCACCTTAATCCAGTTTTAGAACATGTATAAGATCCCTCTACCCACTTACAGTTAGTCTCTATTCCCACCTCTAGCCCCAGGCAACTGCTAAGCGATTCTGTCTCTATAGATTTAGCTTCATTCTGATCTCTTCAATTGCACAATTTGGGTTGTACCTCACAATGGCAGCCCCTCTTGTTGTCGCTCAGGGCATTCATAGCAATCCTTGGCCCTTTAACACCCCAGTGCCAACAGCCCAATGTCAATATCCCTTTGCCCATACGCCATCATTACCAACCCAGTGCCAATATTCACAGCCAGCACCCCAAATCCACACATCCATCCCATTACCAATATATCCCACTGCCCCATCACCAACAGCTCTTCTAAGAACTAGGCCGTCCTTTGCTGCCAGGTGCTCTTCTAAATGCCTGGTAATGCCACCTTTGTCCCACTCATGTGTTTCCATGCCACCCCACTTTCTGACAGTCCCTCACCACCAATAAGTATCCACGGAGCCAAAAGAGCACAGACGAAAGACTTCTCTGCCAAAGAAGAATCAAGGCAGACCTCCAAATGCAGAGGGACCCAAATGAAAAGGAAGTAATTCCACCCCCTTGCTCTCAGAGACACCCTCCCCTCAACTACTGCACTTCAATTTTATGACCCCAGCCTTCAAGTGGGCACTCAGTACTGCTAAACAAACCTATCACAGCTGCCCTAGGGAATTTACTTTTCCACTCCCTAGAATAACCATTTAATACACTCTTCTTGAATCTCCAATATCTTCTCCCACACCCAGTCACACTTAACTTATGGTCTCATCATCCCACCATCTATTCACTATCCCACTGTACTTAAGCCTACACCTCACCTTCCTTTCTGTTACATGAGATGAACTGTCAGTCTAATGGCAGCCCCTACCCCCACTCACCCCTCACTCCAGATCCCATCCCATCTCTGTGGCCTCTTTCAGGATCTTGCTCCTGCAGCCAGCCCCTCCCCTTCCTGTATTACCCATTTCCCCCTCTCTGCCCGGCCACTCTCATCAACGTATAAATATCCTTTAAAGAAACCTTTCCTGGGCTTCCCTGGTGGCGCAGCGGTTGAGAGTCCACCTGCCGATGCAGGGGACACGGGTTCGTGCCCCGGTCCGGGAAGATCCCACATGCTGCGGAGCGGCTGGGCCCGTGAGCCATGGCCGCTGAGCCTGCGCGTCCGGAGCCTGTGCTCTGTAACGGGAGAGGCCACAACAGTGAGAGGTCCGAGTACTGCAAAAAAAAAAAAAGAAAAACCTTTCCTGATGCCACAGAAACCCATTTCTCTCTTCCTTTTCACAGGAAAACATCTCCTGAGTGTTGTCTCTATTTGATATCTCCCTCTTGTTTTACTGCCCATTCTTTCCTCAACCCATTGGGGCATTTTGAATAGGTGCTTGTAACAGCATATAAAAAAAACACACAAAATGAAGTATAGTGAAAAAGAAGGTTATCCCCTTCCCCTGCTGCCAGCAACCCAGTTTCCCTCCCCAGAGGCAATTGATAGTCCTCGTTTCTCATTCCATATAGAATTAAATACCTCAATCCACTCTGAATCTACTTTTATCTCCACCCACACCAGTGACCTCTCTCAGGCCAGAGACAGTTCTCTGTCTCTATCTTACTCAAGTTCTCAGCAGCATTTGACGTGGTCTACCATTTCTACTGTATTTTCCTCCTTTCTCTCTCTGGCCATTTTTTCCCAGTCTCCTTCACTAACTCCTCCATCTCTTTTCATTCTCTAAGAGGTGGTGTGCCCCGAGCCTCGGTCTTTAATCTTATCCCTCCCTAGGCATTCTCTGTTCTCAGGTGACACTGTAGCTCCATATCTTTTCTATATGCTGACAAAAACCACATTTAAAACATCTCCAGCCCAAGATCTGGAGCTCCAGACTCCTAAATGTTAATCCCCTTGCATATCTGAATGGCATCTCTGATTTAGAAAAATACTGATTTCCTGCTCCAAATACTTTCCTTTCAGGAAGTGATGGCACCATTCACCCATTTGCTCAGACAACAGAGCTTGACCTTCCCACAAGCATCCAATTCACCGGAAGACCTGTCCGCCCCCTTTTCAGGATATATCTTGAATCCAGCCTCTTCTTACACTGCCACTATGACCCCCCCAACCCAAGTCTCCATCTTCTGTCATCTGGAACACAAGAGCCTCTTCCCTGTTCTCCCTGCTTCTGCTCTTCCCCCCAAAGCTACAGTCCTTTCTCCATACGGCAGCCGGAGTGAGTTGGAAAATATCACTCCTCTGCTTGAGACACAAGCCTTCTAATGGTTTCCTGCTTTGCTTAGAATAAAATTCCGCCACTTTACTGTGGCCTAGCATGATCCACCCTACTCTCCCCCGCACCAACCCTCCACGCCCGTCCCCTGTCATTCTCCTTGGAATGCTTTTCTCTCAGACCTTCAGGGGCTGCCTTTTCTCACTACTTCTAAGGACACAACTCAAATGTCACTTCCTCCAGGAAGCCCTCTCTGACCACTGTCACACCTCTCTACTTGTTTTTTTTTTTTTTTTGCAGGACGCGGGCCTCTCACTGTTGTGGCCTCTCCCGTTGCAGAGCACAGGCTCCGGATGTGCAGGCTCAGTGGCCGTGGCTCACGGGCCCAGCCGCTCCGCAGCATGTGGGATCTTCCCGGACCGGGGCACGAACCCGTGTCCCCTGCATCGGCAGGCAGACTCTCAACCACTGCACCACCAGGGAAGCCCCTGTTTTTTTCATCTTTACAACCCTTCTCAGGTCCTGAAATTACTTGTGTACATGTCTATGCCCCACTGGAATGCAAACTCCTTGAGGACGGGGTCCGTGATTTGTTTCATACTTTTTAATCCCTCAGCACCTAGAACAGTGCCTGGCACATGGAAGGAGCTCAATCCATGTTTGCCGATTGACCCCTAAAATGAAAGAACAAGCTTATAAGTGAAGGGTAGGGTCTGTAAGGGCTGGGAGCCCTTCTGAGCATTGTCAGATCATCTGTGGTCTCTTCAGTGTTAAAAAAAAAAAATTCTCCAGTGCAACCCTCCCCATCAGTCCCACCAGAGACTTGGCAGAGGTCAGAAAGGTAGTCCTATTTAACTCCTTCCTCCACTGTCCTCACACCCACAAACCCAGTAGAATCTGCATCTGGCTGCATCGTCGTACTACAGGCTTGTAAATGTAAAGCCTCCTCTCCCGCCACCCTTCCTCTCCCTCTCTCCCCATATTTCCCCTGTGATGTCAAGGGGAAACAAGCTGGCTTCACATCAGACCCAGAAGTGGGAAAGACTTCTACACTAACTTATCTCCCCACAGGGAGACACAAAATTTGCCCATAAATAAAAGATTTTATTATTTAGCTTCCACATTAAATTTCATCAGTCTACAGCTTGTGTTTCATTACAGCAGACACTAACATTTACTTAAAAATGAAATTCTGAAATGCAGCCCTGGCTTGCAGAATTCTAACAAAGAGACTCCAGTGTGGTCTTAGAGAGATGCTCCAGATTTCACCTTCCCAAACGGCACTGGTCATCGTGATTCTTAAATTCGCAGGGCACTTTGTGCTGATTTAACATGTGGCATTAGAGGCGGCAAAGATGTTCCCATGGTGTCTCTAGCTGCTTCTATCTACTGCTGCTTCCATCTACTGCTGCTTCCAATCTACTGCAGGCTGGAAAAAAAAAAATCCCGCAGCCAACGATGTTAGAATGGACTCCTAAGTAAGCATCAAAACCCCCCAAATGAGAGCTGAGAATTCTACGTGAAAGACACAAAGACTTCATGATAGCTGTTCTTTCTGTCCACTAGCCTTTTTCCTTTCTTTCTTTTCTAAAACCTCCTTTGTTCTTGACTGTGCTCCAGAGAAATGCTTCTCATCTGTAAATATGCATCACCTGGGATCTTGTTACAATGCAAGTCTGATTCAATAGGTCTGGGTGGGGCTTAGGTCTAATAAGCTCTCAGGTGATGCTGATGTTGATGGTCACTAGAACGCACATCGAGCAGCAAAACCCTGGAAATGCCCCCTCCAATATGATAGCCACTAGTCATGTGTGGCTATTTAAATTAAAACTAATTAAAATTAAATGCAATCCAAAATTTAGTTCCTCGGTCGCACTAGCCACGTTTCAAGGGCTCAACGGCCACAAGTGGCCAGGTGCTACCATCCTGGACAACACAGATGCTGAACATTTCCATCATTGCAGGAAGCCCAATTGGGCAGCAGTGCTCTCCAGAGCCGAAGGAGTTGGAAATATAACCCCCAAAGTGTGATATGTGACATTCCCTGACACCCCAGAGTGGCCAAGTGCAGACAAAAATCTACTTGAGATCAAATGCATAAGCACAGGTATCATTCTGTCCAGGTGAAGTCCTCAGTCTTACACTGCATTTTTCCTCTTCCTCACGGCCAGGCCCACCACTATAGGTGCATCTTGTCAGTCATGACCATGGCCGTCACTTCTGGGAGACGTGGAGCAGTGATTCAGTGCAGAGGGAAGGTTTACAACCTGCCCCCACCCACCCAGCCCACCTCCCTTCCCCTCTTTATTTGCTAGAGGGTCTGGAATGTGGAGGGTAGTTTACAGGACAAACTGCAAAGAAACTGAGACTCTTTGTCTACTGCTTCCACTTCTCTGAGCATCTTCATTCCACGAAGAGGAGGGGAGAAGAGAATGCCAGAGAACTGAGTTGATTCCACACACATTGGAGCAATAAAGCAATGAGACCCAGCCCCCTCCACTCAAACCGATCTGGGCCGCCAATTGCTGCAATAATTCACAGCACAAAATTCTCCAGCAGGGGAATGAGGGAGGGCAGAAAGATTTTCCAAGAATGCCTTTCATGTGGACCCAGAGCTGTCATTTTCCCAGCAATTCTGTGAACCAAGACCTGGGGCAATTGCCCAAAGTGCATTTGGTGAACATGTGGCCAGCTGTAGCAATCACCCCGAGAGGCGCATAACTTGGGGCCCCAGAAATGCCTGCCTCACCGCCCTCAGAGTTCATGGCCCAGCAGGGCTGGAAAGGACCAGAGAATGGGGCAGCCTTGCTATCTGCCTGGGGAACTGTTGTCCCCAGCTAAGCAGTGAAAGGCTGGCCTGGAGCTGAACCCAAGCAGCCTCCTTCCTTGGGCAAGGACTCTGTTAATTTGCATTGGAACTGCAGCCTTATGTCTATAGATTCACAAGAAAGGCTGATGCCATCCATCCCAAATAGTAGGGTTAATCCTTCAACCAACCAGTAGAGATGTAGCGGAAGGAATGCTGGTGCCTGAGTCAGAAGAACTGGATTCAAAGCCCGCTTCTGGACCTTACCCAGCGTGGGATTTTGAGCAATTCTCCTTTCCTCTCTGGGTTTCAGTTTACTTCTCTGTAAAGGAAGGATAATACCTATTTTCGGGGTTATTCAGCATTTGGTACACAGGACCAAGTGCTCAGTGAAGGTTGACCTACCCATTCCATACTTACTAAGTGCCAGGTGCTAGGCAAGACAGTGGGGGAGATGATGGTGACACAGCCCCTGTCCTCATAGACTTGATTGTGTGGAGAGGGAGACAGACATTCATCAAAGAGGCACATGAAGGGCTTCCCTGGTGGCCAGTGGTTGAGAGTCCGCCTGCCGATGCAGGGGACACGGGTTCGCGCCCCAGTCCGGGAAGGTCCCACATGCCGCGGAGCGGCTGGGCCCGTGAGCCATGGCCGCTGAGCCTGCGCGTCCGGAGCCTGTGCTCCGCAAAGGGAGAGGCCACAACAGTGAGAGGCCCGTGTACCGCAAAAAAAAAAAAAAAAAAAAGAGGCACATGAAAAAGCGTAAAATGACAACTGTGGCAGATGCAACAAGGAGAGCAACAACCTGCAATGAGAATCTGTCTTGGGGAAAGTGACCTAGTCAGGGAGGCTGACTTCTCTGAGGATGTAATGACTGAACTGAGAACTCAAAAGTTATACAGGTTAACTAGGCAAGTGAGGGGGTGGGGGGGAAGGACACTCTAGGCTTAGGGAAGATATGTACAAAGGTCCTGTGGCAGGAGAGTACTTGGCTGTCCAAGAATCAGTGAGTCAGAGGACACATGGAGGGAAGAGAGACTGGAAAGGGTGTTGAGATAAAACTCTGCATCTACCTCCTAGGGCCCTATGCTAGGTCTTGGAGGTCAAGCCAATTATAAACATGCCTGCCCTCAAGGAGCTTACAGTGTATTAAAACAGGATGATAACTGTTAAAAGTTTCCTTTCAGTGTTCTTTGGTGAATCAAATACATTATTGCCTCTTGGCCCATGGCCTGTAAGAAATTAAGATGATGTCAAACTTGCCCACTTGGAATTTCTAAAACCCCTGACCTCTTACCCACACACCTAGCTCATCTGCAAGGAACCGAGAATGAATCAGACCCAGCTTCCCAAAGAAGTCCAGGGATGGTTACGGAGAATGAACCCAGCCTGACCAGAAATGTCCCTTCTCTGCAAAATGCCCTGCCCTCTCCATACTGGCCTCTTGAAAAAGAAGATGGAAAGTCCATGTGAATCACGTCCCATTTTCCTTCTGATCACACAAATGGTTTGCATTAGGCGACCATAGTGCTTTGCTGCCTTCATTCTTTCCAGATGAGGGTAGGACTGCAGACATCATTGGATGAGTGAGTGGGGTGATCGATGCCTCCAGCCAATCGGAGGGAGCTTTCTGCTGGAGACAAGAGAAGTGCCCCAACCCAACCCACTTGGAATGGCTTAACCTAAGAATGAGAGACCCTTGACCGGGGAAGAGGAAGCCGTATTCCCAGTAATAGGTACATCTTTGTTCTTACCCTAGGTGTGGCGGCACCCTTTCCTGCTCCATAGCAGGCGGCCTAATGGTGGTGACAGTGGCAGGAGAAGCAGCAACAGCAGGGAGTAGCACTCCAGTACTAGGTGGTTGTTGGAATGGGAATGAATGTTAGTCCACAAACACTTTATTAATCTATAACGGAACTAAATTTGACTGGTGAGCCCCCTTCTAGCAGGTGGTAGAAATTTAATCTCAGTCAATTTGGAAGTTTCCCTCCCTGTTTTATTTGGATTGTGGCTAAGCGTTGGGGAGGTTGATGGGGAACCAGGGTTGGGGGGAGGGGAGTGGGTGGTTCGGTACGGAACCTGATCCTCCATGTGGTCAAGGATCCATGTGGGCATCATCCACCAAGGCAGCCTGATCTTAGCAATATAGTAGAGTGGTTAAAGGAACAGATGCCAGAGCCAGACTGCCTGGGTTCAAAACCTAGCCGTCTCTTTTACTGGCCCTGTGACCTTAGCTAAGTTATTTATCCTCCCAGTTTCCTCATCTGTAAAATGGAGATAATAATAGTGCCTACCTTACTGGATTGTTGTGAGGACTAAATGAGTTAATGCATGTGAAATGCTTTAGAATAAATGCTGTATTTAATGAATATTTTCTCCTCTTTGTATGGGGGTTTGACATTGTTATCCTCCCCCATGCCCAGTGGCCTGGCCTTTCTGTGTTCCCAGGACCCCATCCAGGCCATTTTTAATCACACAGGACTAAATGTGGTACCAGCATCAAGCTGGACCCAGAGAGCTTGGGGAAGACTCTCTCCAACCCCAGCTGGCCTGGACACACGCCACAGCCACCACTTCTGCCCCCATTCCACACCGGGCACTTGATCTAGAAGAGGGCAGAGCACAGATCCCATTCAATGCCACCACCCAGCCTCCAGTATCCACAGTCTTCATCTTCCTCTGCCTCTCCTCCTACTTTCCAACCATAAACTTGTTTCTCCTCACTCATCCTCATGTCTTAGTGCCATAAATATTGCCAGGACCTCGGCAATATTTGGCTTGAGTTTGTGACTCATAGCCAAAAAGACTGTTTTGGGGGTTCTGCTGTGTCATCTCTTCCAACAAGGAGCAAGGAAGGAATCCTTTGACTGGTGGAAAGGGGAAGGGCCAAGAGGTGGAAGGAAATGTTGGGGGTTGGGGAAACAGGGCCCAACTAAGATGTCAGATGTTTTCTCCCCACATGTGTTGTCACCTTACTGAGGATTCTGCTCAGGGCTAGTGCCTGGTTGTAGGAATAGTGGTGTTAGTGCTGGAGGCCTGCTGCTACGGGACCATGTTGTACCTCTATACACTCCAAACAGAGCTGCAGAGCCCTTTAGGTCAAAGGTGGGAGCACTTGGGCTTCCCTGGTGGCACAGTGGTTAAGAGTCCGCCTGCCGATGCAGGGGACACGGGTTCGTGCCCTGGTCAGGGAGGATCCCACATGCCGCAGAGCAGCTGGGCCCATGAGCCATGGCCGCTGAGCCTGCGCGTCCGGAGCCTGTGCTCTGCAACGGGAGAGGCCACAACAGTGAGAGCCCCGTGTACCGCAAAAAAAGAAAAAAAAAAAGGTGGGAGCACTTGAGAATCCCTACAGTCAGTGTGTCAGGAAGCATGTTGTCAGCACAGCAAATTGGTCCAGCCAATGATTGTTCCCAGGTGCACAGGGCGCTCTGCCAGCTGCTGATGCCAGCATTGCAGCGTGTTTCTTGCTAACCAGCCCTATCAAGCTGATTCTGATTACACAATGGTACTTACCCCTGGCAGAGAGGACCAGCTATATACATCCTTCTAGAGCCAGTTTCTATGGAAACCTACTGCTCTTCCTTTCCTTTCTAGCTTTACTGTCCTCCTTACTGGGCCTTGAACACACCAAGCTTGTGACCACCCCAGGGCCTTTGCACTAGCTGTTCCTTCTGTTCTGATAGCTCTTTCCCCAGATATCCACATGGTTGGCTCCTTCACCTCCTTCAGATCTTTGATCAATTATCATCTTATCAGTGCGGCTTTCTCTAAGCATCCTATTTCAAACTGTTATCCCACCCCTCCCCATTCTCCACTCCCTTCCCTAATTTATTGTTCTCCAAGGCATTTAGCACCATCTCTCCTATTTATTGTTTATTCTTTCTCCCCACCCAATGAGGGCAGGGACTTTGTCGGTCTTATTCATGGCTTTATGAAAGAAAGATGAGATGAAAGGGCCTCACAGGAGCTCTCTGCCTTCTCTGTATTGTGTACACAAAGCAATAAAGCCCAGAGAGGTTAGGTGACTTGTCCAGGACCACACAGCCATTAAAAAGAGAAGGGGGGGCTTCCCTGGTGGCGCAGTGGTTGAGAGTCCGCCTGCCGATGCAGGGGACACGGGTTCGTGCCCCGGTCTGGGAAGATCCCACATGCCGCGGAGCAGCTGGGCCCGTGAGCCATGGCTGTTGAGCCTGTGCGTCCGGAGCCTGTGCTCCGCAACGGGAGAGGCCACAACAGTGAGAGGCCCATGTAACGCAAAAAAAAAAAAAAAAAAAAAAAAAAAAAAAAAAGAGAAGGGGAATCTCTCCTAGTTAATTTCTAGCGAACTTGTACATCCCGCTTTTTCCAGCCTTCCTGTGGGTTTCTCACACATTGCCAGTACCTGTCATTCATTCCTTTCCATCTCTAGCTGTAGAAAACCCTCATCCTTCCAGGCACACCTCAAAGCCTTCCTGGGTGCCCTGGTTGGGAGTGACCCTTCCCTCTTGGGAACTGCAGGTTCTCTTTCTCTGCCTCGCGAAGGCACTTCCCGGAGTCAGCCTTGTATTATAGTTGTTTGTGTAATGACTAGGCATTGTGCAACCCCAGGAAGGGGCTGCACTTCCCATCTCAGTATCTCCCGTCTGCACCAGCCCCCAGGAAGGGAGTACAAGTATGAAAACAGACTCTCTTCAGCTTCAGTCCTTCCACATCCGCCCCCAAACATCCATTTCTACCTGAGAGCTCGAGAGAAGGAGAGGGACTTGGTGACACATTACTGACCCAGAACATGAAAGAATGAACGGAGGGATAACTCTCTCTGACTTCCTTCTAGATTGTTCTTTCCTTATGGGCAGGAATTGTGTGTGGTAATTCTTCGAAGCCCCCCACAGTACCTGCCTCTGTAAGAGGCATTTAGCCCTCCTTATGAAAGGAAAAATGGAAGGAATGGTAGAACTAAGTCCAGACCCGTTTCAAGTTCAATTCTGGTGCCGTGACTATGTTGTCAGCTCTTTCCCGATGCTTTGCCCCACACCCCACACCCCACACCCCCCGATGGGAGGGTCAGGCCCAAGTCAAATGCTCTGCCCCCAAGCCCAGAGGGGCTGGCAGGTCTGCAGCAGGTGCACCCAAAGGGCAGGACCACGGCTCTCGGGCAGACTCCAACGGGGCCAACATCAACAGGGAAATGATGAGGGGGGTTGCAAACAGACCTTCCTGGTCCTTGGTCCTCCTGTCCACCCCCCCCCCCCGCCCCAGCACAAATCTAAACAATTCAAGCTCCCGCTGACAGCTGAGATGGGGGAGGCAAACCCTGGCTGGGGCTTCCAGCTTGGATTTCACATAACGAGCCTCTGGAATCTGGGAAGTGATTACAAGCCCACTGGAGAGGGACCACCTACAGGTCCTGGAACCTTTCATCGCTCTCCCACATGTGGCTCGATGGATGTTGGGCTCACCAGGAAGCTGCACTTAGATGAGAAAGATGCAAAACACAGACTCCATAACAGCACAGTTCAGCAGGGCAGGGCTTGAGAATTCTGTGATGGAGGCGGGGGTGAGCCCAGGGGAAGAGGGATTGGGTCTTGGTTTTCAGCATTCTCCAAGAGGCGAGGCTTGAGGAGGGCCCAGAATGCACCCTAGCAACTCCACATCTCGTGCAAGTCCCATCTACGGGCCCGGATGCGTTTATTGAGTACCTATTTTAAAATCAGGGAACTGGAGAGAACTTGGGTTTCATAGTCAAACTGCCTCATTTACAGATGAGACCACCAAGACAGAGAGAAGGAAGGTGGGTTGCCTGGCATCATACAGGCTGGGAGGGGCTCAGCCAGGCCTCGGTCTCAGGCCCCTGTCCTGGTGCTGTTAGCCCACCTGGCCATCCTCACCCAGTTTAGAGCCAAGAGGGAACCAAGCCAGGCTGGGATCCTACCCACTCATTCCTTGTCTGAGGAGCTGAGCTACTGGAAGCCCAGCTCCTTGATGGGTGCTAGGGTTGGGTTGGGGGGGACCAGTGACAGCCCTGTATGCTGGTCACTGTGCCAGGTACTTTACCACATCCTCTCACTTCCTCCCTAGACTCCTAGGAGGTGGTGGGACTCGTGTTCTTTATTTTACAGATGAGGCAACTATGGCTCAAAGAGGTTAAGTCACTTGCCCAAGGTCATACAGCTGGAAAGTAGTAAAGATGTGATTCGAACCCAGGCCAATCTGACACCAAGCCTTTGCCCTTCCAGTGTGCTAGGCTCAGGGAAGATCACCTGGTATGGTTGAGGCACAAGCTGTCATACAAGGTTAGGAAGAACTTTGGGAACTATAGCTAGGAAGAGAGAGAAAATGGCATCTTTGAGGCCAGAGATTCTTAATCACAGAAGTATTAAAAGGTTACCGGGCCCCCAGGCGGTCACATAACCTCTCTGGGCAGCTTTTTTCTGCTCTGACTACAAACACAGAAACACAGATTCTCCAGCCAAGAAAGCCCAGCTCGTAAACCAGAAAGCTTCACAGAGATGGGGCTTCAGGGAAAGGTCACGGGAATCGTCCTCAGGTTCCTCTGGGGAGGCAGAGGAGTTCAGTGATGCTGGCAACAAGATAATACCAGCCTGGGTACCTAGAGGGCACTGGCCAGGGTGAGGCTCAAGGGAGCAGGCAGGGCTGGGGACGTGGAAGCCCACCAGAGTGCAGCCTAGCCTTGGGCCAGGCCCAGAAACCAGTCCTGTTAAGCAAAGCATTGCACAACCACATAATTAACTACATTAATTGAGAAGGTCAACTAACTCATTCCAGCTCTGTGAGGCTCTGGTCAGAGAGGGTGGGAGAGGGCAGGCTCCTGAGTTCCAGGGCAGTGTCCATGTTGGTTTAATTAGCTCCATGATTTCTGCTTGCCTTGGGCAGAGCCTCGCAGGCCAGACCCCTGGCAGCTGCCTGGCATCCTTAGAGGAGCCAGGAAAAGAGGGGGATACCCTAGGGCAGTGGGCGGGGTGCAGACGGGAGTGGATTGCTTGCCCAGGGCAGCCAGGACAGGAAGTCTGGGGGTGGCAGAGCAGTGATACAAAGACCAAGGCTGGAGGTGCTGTTGGTAGAGCTCAGGTCAAAAGGACCAGGAGAGGGCTTCTCTGGTGGAGCAGTGGTTAAGAATCCGCCTGCCAACGCAGGGGACACGGGTTCGAGCCCTGGTCTGGGAAGATCCCCCATGCCACGGAACAACTGAGCCCGTGCGTCACAACTACTGAGCCTGGGCTCTAGAGCCCACATGCCACAACTACTGAGCCCATGGGCTCAGTAAAGCCCAACAACTAAAGCCTCCACGTCTAGACCCCGTGCTCCGCAACGAGAAGCCACAGCAATGAGAAGCCCGTGCACCGCAAAGAAGAGTAGCCCCCGCTCACCCCAACCAGAGAAAAGCCCATGTGCAACACCGAAGACCCAACGCAGCCAAAAATAAAATAAAAATAAATAAATTTTTTTTAAAAAGAGAAAATACTTAACTTAAAAAAAAAAGGGCCAGGAGAGGTTGTCAGTGGGAAAATGAGGCCAGCAAGCTTGTAGAGTGTAAGGCGAGTCAAGGCAACCAGTTCAAGACAGAGTCATACGAATGCAAGGGTGTCATTGGCCAAGTTTGGGAGATTGCCAGCTATGCATATGACAGACTAAAGGCCCTCAGCAGCACTGAATTTTCGCAAAAAATTAGGACTGCAGACCTCTAGGAAAAGTCACAGAACTCAAAGAATACTAATAAAGGTAATGAAAAAATTGGGAAACTAGAACAATGGTTCTCAAAGTGCAGTCCTGAATCCGTAGCATTAGGGTCACCTGAGAACTCTTAGGAATGCAAACTATCAGGTCCCACCCTAGGTCTACAGAATCAGAAAATCTGGGAGTGGGGCCCAGCAACATGTGTTTTACACCAACCTACAGGTGATTCGGATGCATGTTAAAGCTTGAGACCCACTTGGCTACTCAAAGTCTGGTCCACGGACCAACATCAGCAGATCACCTGTAAGCTTGTTAGAAATGCCGAATCTCAGGCCTGGCCCCAGACCTACTGAATCAAACTCCACAGTTTAACAAGATCCCTAGGGGGTTCACATGTACCATACAGTTTGACACTTGAGCTCCAGCCCTAGGATTCTTTGGTCTGAGAATGGATGGGTCTCTAGGACAAATAGATGCAGATGACAAGTGGGCCACATAGGTCCCGTCATAAGCAAGGGCTGCCCTCGTCTCTTCATGAATCCACGCTACTCCCAGAAAATGTCGCCGAGAAGAATAATGGCTGCACTAAGCCTGCAAACATACCCCACCTAGACATTGTGCAGAAAGCAGATTGCTAAGGCGACATTACAAACAGCCTGATGGGAATATTGATATTCCACAGGAGACAGCTGGGGCCCCCGAGATGCAGGCAGGCTCCCAGTCCTCTGTGATGTGGAGATGATTTAAGAAGAAGCAGCTGAGGGTGGCTGCAAGCAAGTGAAAGACCCGCAGGGACACTCCTGGGAAGACAAAGCTGCTGAGACAGGAGGCTGGACCCATGACCTGTCATCCTGTCTGCCTACAGTGACCCGGGTTCTCATTCTTTCCAGGGAAACCAGCAGGGCAGCAGTGGTGATGAATTATAGGAGAGGAGCTTGCCTCTGATGGCTCTAAGCCAGAATATGAATGGCTTTATCCTCATGACACCAGAAATAATCCCTTTCTCTCCCATCTCCCTGCTGGCTTCCTGGTGCCTGATTCTATCAGACTAGTCTTTCCATGCCCGTTAATAATAGCTGCTAATTATTATTTAGTGAGAGTTTACTCTGTGCCAGGCTCTGGGTTAAGTACTATGTGCCTACTTTTTTCACTTAATCCTTTTAACAATTCCATTAAGTAGATAGCACTATTTTGGGTTTTCACTAATAAGTAGGCATTTACTAAATACTATTAGGATTTACTACTCTACCGATGGGGAAATTGAGACTAGGAGAAGTTAAGTAGCTTTCCAAAAGTCAGCTGGATGGAAAGGTGGCCAGACATCCTGACTCCAGCTTCTCCACCAAACCACTGTCTCTGTTACTCAGGGTGTGGTCCTACGGCCGGCAGCTTCAGCATCCATTTGGAAGCTCGTTATGCAGGACCCAGACTTACAAACTCAGACTCTGCATTTTCACAAGATCCCCCAGGATTGATATGCACGTTACAGTTTGAGAAACATGCCTGGTTATAAATGCCTCCCTCCCTTGTAATGATGCAAATCCCACTCGCGTGAGGGACACAGCTGATATAAGTCAGAGACACTTCAACGGGGATGTTTCAGATTGTCTTTGGGGAGCAGGATGTTAGGCACCCAGAGGGAGCACCGGGTGCTAGAGGGACACAAGGGAGGGGGAGGGAGAGAGAGGGAGGGAGAGAGAGGGAGGGAGGGAGGAAGAGAGAGAGGGAGAGGAGTGCATGCCTTCTTTAGAAACACATTGTCCTAGAAATCCGCCTTCCCAGGGTGAAGTTCTGCCTGCTTTTGTTTTCTGCATGTTGCAGTCTGGAGAATTGATGGCTCCTGCAGACACCAGTGAGAAAGATGCAAGAAAGCATTTCTGAGTTTCACTTTCCTTGGGCCTCAGCAACCTTATCTGGTGCGGATCATAATCCTGCCCACCTCCCTCACAGGTGTGATTTAAGGTCTGCCAGTGTGGGAAATGATTCACAGGGTTCAGAGTAGAACACAAGTCTAGAGCACAATCCTTATTATTAGGTTGACCAGGTGCCTGATCGCTCTGTTCTGCAAAGCCGCATTATAAAATTATTTGCTGACGGGCCAGATCTGGATCCCTCTCGGTGCTACCCCCGCTCCCCTCTGCTCCTCGCACTAACTCGAGGGCGTTCCCGGACCAGCTTCCTCTCTCCTGATACTGGCACAAGAACAACGTCTGCCTGTTTATGATTCTGCTCTTTCTCATGGAATGTGGTCCTTTCATGGCCTTTGATGACCATGCCTTATGTCCGTCATGGTCACTGCATCACAGATCCGATTCCAAAGGTCAGTGTTACCTGTGCTTAAGAGTTCAGGATCAGGGGACTTCCCTGGCGGTCCAGTGGTTAAGACTTCACCTTCTAATGCAGGGGGTGCGGGTTCGATCCCTGGTTGGGGAGCTAAGATCCCACATGACTTGTGGCCAAAAAAATCAAAACATAAGACAGAAGCAATATTGTAACAAATTCAATAAAGACTTTAAACATGGTCCACTTCAGGGCTTCCCTGGTGGCGCAGTGGTTGAGAGTCCGCCTGCCAGTGCAGGGGACATGGGTTTGTGCCCCGATCCGGGAAGACCCCACATGCCGCGGAGCGGCTGGGCCCGTGAGCCATGGCTGCTGAGCCTGCGCGTCCAGAGCCTGTGCTCTGCAACGGGAGAGGCCACAGCAGTGAGAGCCCCGCGTACAGCAAAAAAAAAAAAAAAAAAAAAAAGTCCACTTCAAAAAAAAAATCTTAAAAAAAAAAAAGAGTTCAGGATCATCAGAGCTTAAGTCCCAGCTCCGCTATGTATTACGTGTACGATCCTGAGTGAGTTTCTTTATCTATCTCCCTGTGACTCGGTTTTCTCATTTGCAAAGTGGGAATAATAATAGTCCCTAATTTACAGGATTACTGGGAATATTAAATAAAATACTACATGTGAAAAACTTAGCGAGTGCCAGCATTTAGCTGATACCCAGTAGTTATTATTTATTAAACTGTATTTCAAAGTCTCTTAAGATACATCAATTGTGAGAAATCCGTAATTTCAGAGACGTTAAAATATTTTTATTCATTCAACAGGAAAAGTGTTCCAAAGCCAAAGATGTTTGGGAACTATCAAGTTTCTCTCCTGCCAGATATCTCTGAACCTTTAAACGCTGCCTTCCAATGTGATTTCCAGGGTAGTTACGGCATTCAGTATTTCCCAGACTTAGTAAACAGGAACCCCTTTTCCATGGAGCACGTAGAGCATTCTGTGGAATACAGTTTTGGAAGTGCTGACCTAGTCCAATGCTCTAATTTCATAGATGGGGAAACTGAGGCCCAGAGAACAGAAGAGGCTTCCTGAAGTTAGCTGGTTAAGTGGTGGAGCCCAGGTCACTGAACAGCCCATCTGGAGCCTCCTCTGCTAAACCAACTTCTCCCCCACACTTAACCTGTCACCCGTGGCTCTCCTCACGCTAACCCTGAGAGGTCCCAAGGAAAGGGATCCTCTCCATTGTACAGACACAGTCCCCTGGACACAGGGTGATGGGCAGAAGTGGAACCCAGATCCGATTCCTTGGCTTCCTGCTGTATTTTCTTAATACCCTAAAAATTGTGACTCTGGAGGGAATGAGGTACGGGACTGGGAGGGAGCATGTGAGCAAGGAAGGTCTGAAAGGCCTGGGGCAGGAGGTGGTCTCAGTACAGACAGGCTCCAAACCAGGCTGACCTCCCCTCCTGAAGCAGTATTTCTGGGCCAATCCCGTCCTCTCCCATGGTGGGCTGAGCTGCAGGCCATCATCCATCTGCCCCACCAATCTTGGTCAAACAGTGGGGGTGGGATGAGGGAGGAGGTACCAGACATACTGCCCCTCATTTCACACCTGCCCGTGTGCAGAGCCCTGTGGAATGGAGGGCGGACCTCCAGGTTCAATGTTATTCCATCACCAATGAATAGCCACAGGGACTCACTGGGCAGATCAAACCACATATATGAAGTCCACCGGGAAGTTCTTTCATCACGGCAGTTAATTTGATGACTGCTTTGTTTTAAGAGCAGTTTGTGTTTCACTGCCTAAGGTGAATTACTCTGAGGAGTTGTTAAGAAATTCTTCAACTTTTAAACCTCAGTATGATGTTTGTGGTCAAACATGATTATTTTCACAGACTGAGTGACTCACAACCTTTTCCCCTTTGAGATGCACATGATGGATGATGTTTATCCACATGCTTGACCCACCCCCAATGGGAATAGACTCCCTCGGATCAGCAAAAATGGTAACGAATGGCCGCCCCAAGTGTTGGTGGGAAAGGTTAACTTTTATACATTGCTAGTGAGAGTATAAATTGATATAGACCCAGCAGAGAACAACTTGGCTGCACCTGATGAAACAAAACATGTAATTTTGACTGTGTTCCCTATAAACCTGCAATTCCATCTTTAAGGATGTTCCAGAGAGGAGTTCAGCATGTACACAGGAAACACCTCCAAGGATAGTCACTACAGGATGTTGGTATTCATGGAAAACTGAAAACAACTCAAGTGTCCATCAATAGGAGAGAGACTGAGCAAAATATGGTATAGTCACATAATGGAATATTTCACAGCAGTTAAAAGGAATGAATTAAATCTATATGTAACATTTAGGATAGATCCCAAAAATATATTGTTAAGTGAAAACAGAAAATTACTGTTTGATACAAAATTTAAATTCCATTTATATAAATTCTCAAATAGAAAAATCAGTACTACATATTTATCATAGATGTATACAAATTTATAAATGTAAAGGAGAAAAACACAGACTGAAAGGAATCTACCACATACATGATAGTGGTTGGCCCTGAAAAGGGGGAAAGGAGTGGGATGTTCTGAAGGACGAAGGGAACTTCACTTTCTCTGTAAAGCCATCATGTCGGTTGCATCTGATGAATCTCAGATTCTCTTGACGTCCCCTGTCTCCTGAACCCTTGACCACTTGCTCTGCCTCTGGCACTCCACAGCAACTGACACTCCGCAGGCCCACCTGGTTCCACCTGAGGCTGACTGGCCGCATGCCCAGAATCTTGGGTTCTCCCATCATTTCCGGGCTTGAATGAAACAGACCCTGGGATCTGCAGCAGGGCCTGGGGTCTGGCTTCCTCAGTGGCCGCCCAAAGGGGCCAGGCATAATGCAGTGGCTCTCAGGTGGGGTTATTTCCCCCTGCAGGGGATATTTGACAATGTCTAGAGACATTTTTGGTCGTTAGACCTGGGTGTGTGGGGGTGTACTACTGGTATCCAGAGGGAAGAGGCCAGGGATGCTGCTAAACAGCCTACAAGGCACAGGATAGCCCCCTACAATAAAGATTCGTCTGGTCCAATGCCCATGGTGTCGGAGTTGAGAAACCCTGGTGTAGCGGTTAAGAACGAAGTCTCTAGAAAGACTAGCTGTGTGACCTCAGACGAGTTACTTCACCTCTCTGTGTTTCAGTTTCCTCATCTGTAAAAAGAGCATAATAATTGTATCTACTTCATATGGTTGTTGTGAGAATTAAATGTATTAATAATTAAATACATTAATAATTTAAAAATAAATTTATTTAATTTTGGCTGTGTTGGATCTTCGTTGCTGCGTGTGGGCTTTCTCTAGTTGCGGCAAGCAGGGGCTACTCTTCATTGCGGTGTGCGGGCTTCTCATTGTGGTGGCTTCTCTTGTTGTAGAGCACAGGCTTCTAGGCACGCAGGCTTCACTAGTTGTGGCTTGTGAGCTCTAGAGCGCAGGCTCAGTAGTTGTGGTGCATGGGCTTAGTTGCCCCGTGGCATGTGGGATCTCCCCAGACCAGGGCTCGAACTTGTATCCCCTGCATTGGCAGGTGGATTCTTAACCACTGCCCCACCAGAGAAGTCCCTTAAATACATTAATAATTTATGTCAGTGAATGTCACTTCGAGAATATAATAGTAATAATAGTAGTAGTAACTCTGCCATGGAGAATAGTAACATTGAACATGGTAATATTTTTTAAGGAAGCCACTCACAAACTTCAAGCTTCAAGAGTTACAAATATTTCACAATATACTTCACAAGTTATGAATTCTTAAATGCACACTTTCCCCACACTTTGACTTCTCTGTACTCAGGGTGTATCATACAATCATGGTTGGCAGGTGGCCATCACACAGAGCTGTCACTGTCTGCACACGTGCATAAAACTTGGAAGGAAATCCTGGAGAAAGCAGAGAAGCCCCCCTTTTAAGAAAGGGTGCATTGGGCTTCCCTGGTGGCGCAGTGGTTAGGAATCTGCCTGCCAGTGCAGGGGACTCAGGTTTGAGCCCTGGTCCGGGAAGATCCTACATGCCGCGGAGCAACTAAGCCCATGTACCACAATTACCGAGCCTGGTCTCTAGAGCCCACGAGCCACAACTTCTGAGCCCACATGCCACAACTACTGAACCCTGCATGCCTAGAGCCCGTGCTCAGCAACAAGAGAAGCCACCGCAATGAGAAGCCGGCGCACTGCAACGAAGAGCAGCTCCCGCTCACTGCAACTAGAGAAAGCCCACACATAGCAACAAAGACCCAACGCAGCCCAAAATAAATAAATAAATATTTTTTAAAAAGAAAGAAATGGTGCATCACTCACTGTTGATGGCTCAGAGGACAATATTATGTGAAAATATGGTCATTAGTGATGCTGAATCAGAAAGTGACCCAAGATTTGCACTCTTCTGAAGGGAATTCATTTTGCTTATATATTTCTTCTTATGTATGTACAAAAGTGATATATTATCAAACACCCATGTCTAAATAAATGAGAGATTTTTTAATAAGGACATGTTTTAAAATTCTACATGAGAAAACCTTGTGTCATAGTTTACTAGGTAATGTTCTTTTTCTAGTGGTACATAAAATAATGGTGCATCTTACAATTTATGACATCATAGATTTGATGAAATGTGTAATAATCATACTGTCATTTACTGAGTCCTTATAATGTGCTAATCAGACTGTATATATTACCTCACTTAATCCTCTTAACAGCTCTATACTGTATGTACTATTATTGTTCATATTTTGCTAGTGAATAAACTGAGACTCAGAAGTGAAATAACTTGTCCAAGGTCAACAGCTGATAAGCAGAGCTAGGACTCCAAAGCCTTGGGGCTCAACCTTTGAATCCTGGTTCAGTACTACAGTCAGAGCCTGTGTCTTATTTTCCAGGTGTTAGCAACCTAACGCATGGATAGTAAAAACAGAAGGTGGCTGACCCAATGCTCAGCAACCTGTGGGCTGGTCTTTGCTCTGCTATTTCTCCTTCCCTACCCCAGTTTCTTAGCACCACCAGACCTTCCCCAGCATAGCTCCCCTGCCCAGTCCAATGGTAGAATACAACCAGAACTGTGATCAACATGGAGTACCACATTTCAGAGACTGCTGGTCTCCAGGCTTCCCTAAGGAAGAAAAGTTCATGTGCTGCACAGCTGAGAGGGGCTTAAAAGGATGGAGATGTTTTACAAGCTTTGGATAAAAATCATGTGGTCCTAGGCTGAACCACATCTTTAGAATTTTTCATTTATTTTCTCCCTTATAGTAAACTTCTGTCTCTGCAGATTCCAGCAAATTGCAGAGCAAAACACAGAGTCATTGTAACCAAACATCCAAAGGTAATTATACAACGGCATTACCAATGTGCAAATAATAAAAGCCAATTGTGAAGCCTAGCAGATGTATCCTATTAGCATCACCAAGACTTAATTCCAAACTGTGTCTCCTCTCCAGCAGTACATGCCTTCCCAAGTCTCCCTGTGTGTTGGTGGAAGAGAAGATTGGCTGTTTGCAGGGGGTGTGGGGAGATGGTAAGCATTGCACCGGGAATCGAGAGACCTGTGTTCTTAAAGCTTGTGTGACCTTGAGCAAGACGCTTGACTGTCTATGCCTCATTCTCCCCTCCTTTAAAATGTGTGCCTTCCCCTGCCCCCCGCCCCCCACCGCTACCCCAGTTTCTAAAACTAAATGGCAACTCTCGTTTACTCTCTCCCATAACCCTGTGGAATCTGGTTTTCATTCTCATCATCTTTCAGGGCCTCTGAGCAAGTTCCTGTGCCCTGTTTCTCTCAGCAAGGATAACTACTTCCACCTGCCTTTGTAATTGGTTCCTGGGACAAGCAAAGCCTCTTGACAAGGCTGGGCTGCCTCGCGTGTGTTGGATAAATGCTTGAAATATGGATTTTCTCCCCCCCTCACCCACCCGTCCCCAGGGTCCAGAGCTGAATGTATCAAGAAGTGCTGCTGTTGGCATTGCAGCAGCAGAAGTTTTGCTTTTCCTCTGCATTGTGACTCACTCACTCTGATGAGCAATGAAAAGATTGGGGTCTAGACAGTCTTGGATTATTTCCTGCCCCGTTCTCCCACTCAGGTCGTGGAAGTTGGCAACTTCAACAACTCTTTGCATAGAGGCCTAGAGAGGGGATGAGATTTTCTCAGTGTCTCACAGCAACTTATGGCTGAACTGGGATGTCAGTCCTGGTGGTCTGACTCCAAGTCCAATTATCAGAGTGAGAGAGTCAGAAGAATCTGGGCTATGGATTCAAACTGACCTGATTTTAAACCCAGCATTGCCACAGGCTCACTGTGTCTCTTCCGCTTCCTCATCCCTGAAATGGAAATAATAACCACCTCACAGAACTGTGAGCATCAGACAGGATAATGTATATGGCACTCATGCTGTCTTGGGCTTAAAACTAGAAAAGACCCAAGTGACAACTGCTGGCACTTTAATGGGGATAGAGATGAAGTGTTATTGCCCCACAAAAACGGGGAATTTGGGTTAAGGTAAGATACCTAGCAGGACAGGACTCTTTTTACTTGAGGGACCTTAAAACACTCCCCATCACTTAAGCATATGAAGAGACAGGAGTCTCACTTGTTAAAGGGAGAAGTGTGAATCAAAACTACCCTGAGTATCATACGTAAATCATACCTCAATAAAGATAATTAAAAAATAACTACCCCAGGACTTCCCTGGTGGCGTAGTGGTTGAGAGTCCACCTGCCGATGCAAGGAACACAGGATCGTGCCCCGGTCCGGGAAGATCCCACATGCTGCGGAGTGGCTGGGCCTGTGAGCCATGGCTGCTGAGCCTGCGCATCCGGAGCCTGTGCTCCACAGAGGGAGAGGCCACAACAGTGAGGGGCCCACGTACCGCAAAGAAAAAAAAAAAAAAACTACCCTGAAATTGGCAAAGATCAAAATTCCTGGTAACAGACGGGTATCAAAGGGTGTGGGGAAGTGGGGGCATCCCGTGCAAAGTCCGAGGAGGGTAACTTGGCAAGAGTCATCAAAATCAGTCATGTCCACGCTGTTGGGTGCAGCAATTGCACTAGTGGTAGCTGGTTGCAGACGGCCCCTCCACCAGTGCAGTAACAACCCTGGCTCCTTTGGTATAAAACACGCCACCCGCACTCGAGCGCGGAGTGGGCAGAGGCAGCTTCACTTAGAACTGGTTGGGGTGTGGGTGAGGTGATGGGCGTTGTTACTAACTTGAGGGGAAACAGTTTTGTGCCACTAGAGTCGCAGAGGGGGCTGGGGCTGGGGAGCAGCTCCTGGTCACGAGGGGACCACTCTGGGAGGGCTTGGAATCTGGCAGACCTGCCCATTCGTCCCTGCTCTTCTACCTACTAGCTGTGTGGTCGAACACAAGTCACTCAGAGTTGCTTTTCTCCATCTACTCACTGAAGATGGTACCACCTTCCATGAAGAGTTGACATGAGGATTAAATGAAATCCACAGGAGGACCTGGCTCAGTGTCTAGTGTCTGGCCAGCAAGCAGTGAAGGTTTTTCTCTTCTCCAGTTTATCCGTGTATCCCTCTTCCTATCTTTTTCTCTTCACCTCTCTGTTGCCTTTTTTGTAGTTGTGGCCAACACTCCCCTGCATCACACCCCAGCAGCTTGGAAGAGCATATTTCAGACAGTGATGGACCCAAGAGGCAACGGCTCATGTCTTAGCTTGAAGCTCCAACCTGTTCTGCCCTCCCTCCCTCCCCCTGGTCCTGAATGCCTGGTACACTGAGTTGGCTTGATCCTTGCCTTAGGCGCCTGGATTTCCTCCACTCCCTGACAGGGCCCCCAGCCAACTCCCCAGTGTGGTTTCGGTTTGGTGCCGGCTTCTTCCTTTGTCTGACTGTGGAACCTCCCCCAACCACACACCTTAGCAGAGGAGGTGGGAATTCAGATCCTGTCTCCACTAGTCATATCAAAAACAATGCGCTTTAGAAACAAACAAACAGCCCTTTTATTTTAAAATAATTATAATCTTGCAGAAAGTTGCAAAAATAATACAGAGGTCCGAAGTACCCTCCACCCAGCTTCCTCCTATGGTGACATTTTACACGTCATCATTACACTTCTAAAATATGTGTTTGGGCTTCCCTGGTGGCACAGTGGTTGAGATTCCACCTGCCAATGCAGGGGACACGGGTTCGAGCCCTGGTCAGGGAAGATCCCACATGCTGCGGAGCATCTCAGCCTGTGAGCCACAACTACTGAAACCTGCATGCCTAGAGCCCGTGCTCCACAACAAGAGAAGCCACCACAGTGAGAAGCCCGTGCACCAGAACGAATAGTAGCCCCTGCTCGCCACAACTAGAGAAAGCCCCCACACAACAACAAACACCCAACGCAGCCAAAAATAAATAAATAAATTAATTAATTAAAATAAATAAATAAAATATGTGTTTGGTACTTGTACCATCTGGGCAAGAATCTAGCATAGAAAGAAGATTTAGTGGTTCAAACCTTGTCATTGCAAATCTTCTGTTCCATCCCTCCCTGAAAGGCCTGGTCTTCCCTTTCTCCAGGACATTGTTCACTCACTGCTTCTGCCCAGAAAGTATTCTTTATCAGCCAGAGACTCAGGTGAGCTTAAGTCAAAGTGGAATTTACTGGAAAGCTATTGAACTGCACTGGAATCCGTGGGAAGACCAGGAGGCAGAGCAGGAGCCAAGAGAAGGACAGGGCATCCAGGACTCCCTGGTCACTTTCTCAGAATGCTCCCAGGGCAAGGAGTAAATGTCCACTGCTTTGTTTTATGCTGTTTTTCCTGTTCTTTGCCATCTCTTTGTGAAACGTTTCCACGTCACCCCAGGCAGAAGTGGCTCACACATACAGCCCTTCCCAGCTGGACTGTGTTTCTTTGGGGTCAAGTTCTCCGTCTCTATATAATCTATAATATTTATTCAACATAGGCAACCAAGAAGTATTACGAATAAATACATCTGGGGGCTTCCCTGGTGGCGCAGTGGTTGAGAGTCCGCCTGCCGATGCAGGGGACACGGGTTCGTGCCCCGGTCCAGGAGGGTCCCACATGCCGCGGAGCATCTGGGCCCGTGAGCCATGGCCGCTGAGCCTGCGCATCTGGAGCCTGTGCTCTGCAATGGGAGAGGCCACAACAGTCAGAGGCCCACATACCGCAAAATACATACATACATACATACATTTGGCACCAGAGGCAGTTAATTTATTTTACCAAATTCTTTGGCCTTCATACATAACCAAAATGAGGGGAAAACTGCCTCTTTTCTCTTCATTTTTGACTCAGTGAGAGTGCCACAGCAGTGAGTGAGTGAATTGGGCTTTTAAAATCACTAACAAAGCTTTTAAGGAGCCCATGAACTTGTAAATAACAGCTACAGAAGGTTTTAATTAGCATGATGTGAAAAAAAGTCACTTGACCTCTAGGTGCCCTTCTTTAAAAAGTGGGATAATGAGAGTGGCCACCTGCCTAGCTCACTCGAGGCACTAGTTCATTAATGAGACCAGTGGTAGCAAGGTGCTTGGGGCACTTTGGATGAAAGAAGGAGGAAAAAGCTCTCCAGATACTAACTGTTATAATGATGGTTTTAGCCAAAAGTCCTACTATATCTAGACTCCCTCTGGTGACCAATTTAGCATACTGTATATAATACATTCTGAATTAATTAGTTTCTACAGCCTCTTGGTAGACTGGGAGTTGCCAAATGACAGTGGTTATGCCTTTGCTGAGCCACCATGAATATATTCTCTTGGTGGTTAGCCCTGCCATCTTTTTCATGCCGGGCCATCTCTCTGCCTTTGCTTTGGTGCTTTGCTCTCCTCGACAGTTTTCCATTTGAAAGCCAGGCTTTTCAGTGCTGCTGTGCAGTTTGGGGAGCATCATTGTCACCATCCTTAGATCTCTGGACATGGACACAGGAACTGATTCATTCTGTTTGGTGCCAGAAAGCAAAACTGGCACAGGTGAGACAGAGAAGCACAGGTTTCAGCCCAACATAGAAAACGTTTTCATAGCCACACTTGCATATTCAATGGGCATCTCGTAGTCAGTACCCTGTCCCCAGAGACAGAGCCTGTTTGACAAGGGCTCTTGGTTTGTAGACATCCAAATGTGCTCCAGTGAGTTTTAACAGAAAAGAGTTTATACAGGTGGACTGTGCTTAATGTCGACTCCCTTCCGCCTTCATGTGTGCCTTCCTCTAATGGCAAGGCCGGAAAGCTAGTCTGTGTTTCCCAGGCTGGCAGATGGGCTGGCACAGAAGGTAGAGGTGAGGAGGAAGCCACAATTCTACTGGGTCTACTGATTTTTTTCGGTGGCCCTTGCGGAAATTCCAGTGTCCAATCACTAGCTTTATGAGTACCGGGAAGCGGAGCACAGGGCATTCACTGGTGTCGACTAACAGGCACAGTGGGACTCTGTGGTGGAGCTGCAGCGGTGGTTGTGGTTTCTGATCATGGTGGCGTCCTGACTGTGACAGTTTGATAACCATAGAGGCTTCTGGACTGTGGCAGCATCCATGTGGTGCTGGAACCAGTGGCGTCCTGATCACAGACGAGGTAGCAGCTCTCTTGGCCCCTCTGAGAGTCATTCACGCGACTTCAGCCTAGAGTCGTGTCTACAGCTCTGCCATCAACTCTAAGCCCTTTCATACCCTGTAGTGAATCATTTTCTGCTTAAATGAACTAGAATGGACTCTGTCCTCTGTTACAGAGCCCTAGCTGATACAAAAAGATACATAGAGCCTAACAAATCACTGGGACTCTGTCTAACGTGAGTTTACGGGAACAATTCACAAAACTACACTGCAGATCTGAGCTACCAAGGGAGCTGCTATTATGTGACAATCAGGACTGTCCTCACCTGCTCACCCCAGAATCATGCCAAGTCTACCCCGTCCTGTGCCAGCAAAACAGATGTCCATGCTCCACCTCCTTCTCCACATAATTCAGTTCTGAAACAGTCTCACACGGATGCATTTGACCAGCAGAATATGAATCACAACCAGATCCTGACCTGCAGAGGAGCCTTGGAAATGTAGTCATTAGTGGTTTAGCCTCTACAGTTCAGAAAGGAGTCACGTGAGCCAGTCCACAGTATGTACTACAGAATCACTGACTTTTAGGGCTGGGAGAGATCTTAGACAGGAGGATAGTTCAGCCTTCAGAGACAGATGAACTTGGGTTGTCCAAGTTAGAGTCAAAATTACAGCTGGCTAGAGACAAAATCCATGAGTATGAACATCTGGCCCTGTCTACCTGCTCCACTTTCTCCCTCTGAAACTCTGACGGGTTCCGGAAGGAATTCCTGCATTTGTTGGGAGTCTAGACCATATATACCCAGTGTCCAGGGATCCACATTATTTTCCAAAAGGAAATACTATGGGATTTGGAAGACTTCTTTCCTCTGAGTTAGGCTAAACTGGTTTCAAATCCTGATTGTTACACGTTGTCAGTGTGGCCTTAGACAAGTCACTTACCCTCTCCGAGGTTCAGTTTCCTCTTGAGCAAAGTGGGCAATTGTAATGTCTGTTTAAATGGGTTTTTGCAAAGCGTGAAATGTCAAAAGCACCTGACATACAGTAAGTGCTCAATAAATATTAGTCCTGTGATTCCCAAATCTTTGGTATTCAGTCAACATGTAGTTATATTTTTATGCAACGTGAAGATATTTCCTAAAAGATCAATAGAATTTAGAATTCTCAGAATTTGCCATGGAAACTTAACCCTTCAATTACTGCATAAGCCTGCAAACATCTCCAGGCCCATTCTTATGTTGGCAATTTTTCAGGCAAATGCCCCAGTGTAAGCTATATCTAAGATGAGAGTTACTGGGAAAGTTTAGTGCCTTCCATAAATTTGGCATTTATTCATTATGAAGCAGAAGGGAGGCCCATTAGGACCTGTTGCAGGAGCACACACTGACTGAGAACTGTTCCTAAGATGTATGACTTGGGGCTGATCCAAAGGAAGCCTTCAACTTAGTGCAGTTTAATGCTTCCCATGGTAAACACAGGCTCTCCCAATCCTGACTTCTTTCTTATTCTTTCCAGGGACAACTGGTGAGGCTCAGAGGAAAGAGTTGTGCCCCAGGAATCACTGGAAAGCTGGATCTCACCTCCCCTTTTCTCTCTCTCTGGGCCTCAGTTGCTTCATCTAACAAAAAGGGCTAGGGCTAGAGGGACTTCCCTGGTGGTCCGGTGGATAAGAGTCTGTGCTTCCACTGCAGGGGCCACGGATTCAATCCCTGGTCAGGAACTAAGGTCCCGCATGCCTCTCCCCCCCTCAAAAAAAAGATGGCTAGAAGACTGTTATATCCTCGTGCCAGCCCCCACCTCCCTCCCAGTGCTCAGATCTGTGATTCCAAGGCTTAATGGTGGGCTCACCCGCTAGATGGGAAGCATCCTGGGACTCAGGAGATAGTATACAAAGGCAAAGGTCTCTACCTATGCAGAGCAGCTATTTGTTCAAACACAGTCTTAATTCCTAATGATCTCATGAACTATACATATTGGACTCATAGCTCATACAGGGCTAGGTCCTAAAGTCAGGACTTAAAGATCCTCTTTAGTCAAAATTACCCTTGAAAATCCCCAAGATTGTATCTGCATTGCATGACAATATCATCTTTCAATAAGATCAGTACAGCCAGTTTTTCCTCTAATTTGGGATAATTGAACACCAAATATAGTAGTAGGCTTGTGT
Organism: Mesoplodon bidens; assembly: GCF_964165515.1. Classification (NCBI taxonomy): domain Eukaryota; kingdom Metazoa; phylum Chordata; class Mammalia; order Artiodactyla; family Ziphiidae; genus Mesoplodon; species Mesoplodon bidens. The sequence goes on along the minus strand of NC_138178.1, from coordinate 66,605,617 downwards.
CTGGGGACTGTGTTGTATGAAAATAGAAAATGGTCAGTGCTATAGACACATCCAGTGCTGGGAGATAGATGCTCACGTTATGAAAGTTTGAGTTCCACTGAGGGGAGAGATGCAGGGGCTGGGCAGGCAAAGCGAGTCCAGAGGAAGGACAGGAATGGTCCTTGACACCAGGAGCAGGGGGAATGTGTAGGGTGGGACTCCAAAAGGTCAAAGGCCAGCAGGATGGGGGAGGGGCTCCAGAGATCAGGCCAAAGTGACGCAGTGATGCTGAAGGGGTCCTCAGCAACCCTGCCAAGCGCCCTCCAACCCAACCACCCTTCTGCTCAGCACTGCTTGGTCTTAAAGGGCCCTTCCCCTAGGTCTGCAAAGAGATCTTCAGAAAAGGCTCAGATAATTATGTCATCTATGTTGAGAGAGAAGTGAACCTACTGAGATGTGGAAGATTGGCAAGACTTCGGGGAGAACAAGGGTGCTGGGTGGGTCTGCATAGCCGGGGAGGATGGGGGCAGCATTCTGGCATGGGAGACAAGTGGGAGGCGGGGCAAAAATAGCAAAAGCAGAAATGCTGAGGTGGGGACGCTCAGGACCTGTTAGATGGCCAGGTGAGCCGGGAAGGTGAGACATTAACAGGAATGGAAACAGGTGTCCTGAGCCAGGTACCAGAGGGCTCAAATATCAGGCTAGAGACTTTGGCCTTTGGCCTTTGTGTAGAGACTAGGGGTTTTGAGGAAAATTACTGTAATCAAAGTTGGTTCTCCTGGAAACCCAGCTGGTCAGTGGGGTGCAGGTGGATGCCAGTTAGGAGGTCAGACAGGAACCCAGGCTAGAGATAATCCAGGTGCCATATGGGTTAGTGGTGAGAGCATGGAAAGGGGGAAGGTAGGAGAAGGATGCAGCATGCTCTGAGCTCAGGTACCTGGGAGCCAAACTTTAGTTCCTTCCATGTAACACTAGGTTGATCCCCTACAGTTCTTTCTGAATGTCTGGACCAAGTCACCCCATTTCCAGAGACAAAGCTTCTTGCTTTAGAAACACACAAAAGTATTCTGGGTCCTAAAACTAAGAGAGAGTGTGAGCTTTTGTGACCTCTGGCCCAGGACTGAGAAGTCTTCCCTAGAGCTATGGGGCTCTCTGCTGCATGGATTTGAGGAGTCTCAGCTTGTCTGGCTTCTGCTTGTAAACAATTTCCCACCATCATTGCTGCTGACACCATAGGCATACTCTCAACTGGGAAAAACCTTTCCAATTTGAAACTTTAAGTGCTCAGTTAACTAAGGTCACAGAGACGGATCTGACCAGAGATCAGTAGAGGTCCCTGCCTCTGATGTTCTCCACTCTGCGTTCAGAAAAACGAATTAAATACTCTCTGAGTTTGCGTATGGGGTGCATTGACTCATGTATCCACTCAACAAATATGAATTGAACACCTGCCATGTGCCAATTCTAGGCACTGGGGATACAAGAGTGAATGAAACAATCAAGTCCCTGTCCTCATGGAGTCCACATTCTAGTAGGGGTTAGACAACAAACAGTGAGTTAAATGTACAGCATGTGAGAGCATGATAAGTGCTACAGAGAGGAATAAAGCAGAATAATAGGCATAAGGAATGCTGGGATTTGCCATTTGTGTTGGGTGGTCGGGATGGGCCTCAATGAGCAGGTCACATTGGAGCAGGGACCCAGAGAAAGTGAAGGGCAAGTCACATGGGTGTCTGGGAGGAGTGTTCCAGGCAGAGAGACCTGCCAGTGCAGAGGCCTGGAGAATGGATTGTGCTGGGTGCTCAAGGAATAGCAAAGAGGCCAGTGAGGCTAATGTAGAGTAAGGGGGGGGAGGGGTAGGAGGTGAGGTCAAGGAGGGGGCAGATCGCGGAGGGCCTTGGAGGTCACGGTAAGGACTTTGGCTTTTTCTCCAAGTGAGATGAGAGCCGGTGTGGACTTCTGAGCAGAGGATGACAAGAGCTGGCTCCCATCTGGACAGACTCCCTCTGGCTGTTGTTTTGAGACCAGTCAGGAGGCCACTACGATAATCTGGTGGTAATTCAGATCAGGGTGATCTTATCAGTGGGGGAAGAGCAGACGTCTGTAGGAGTAAGGCCCAGGGCACCTGAAATTTGAGGAGGAAAGGTCAGATTTTAACATTATGAGCTTTAGATGAACAGCCCCCAAACAAGTGCTTGCCCTCAAGCCTGACCCTTCTAGTCCAGCCCTGGGCTCTGAAGGCTATTCTGAGAGAAGAGTTGCTGCAGTGTTTTGAGTGGGGACAAACTTTTTCTTTTTTTTAATTAATTAATTTATTTTTTGCTGCCTTGGGTCTTCGTTGCAGTGCGTGGGCTCTAGGCGCACGGGCTTCAGTAGTTGGGGCACATGGGCTTAGTAGTTGTGGCTTGCAGGCTCTAGAGCACAGGCTCAGTAGTTGTGGTACATGGGTTTAGTTGCTCTGCGGCATGTGGGATCTTCCCGGACCAGGGCTCGAACCCGTGTGCCCTGCGTTGGCAGGCTGATTCTTAACCGCTGTGCCACCAGGGAAGCTCAGGGACAAACTCTTTTAGAATAGATATCAAGCCTAGCAGGATGGCTGCTTTGAAAGGGCCATTTGGGTGTCCTAAGTGTAAAAAAGAAAATCAGTTTTCATTGCCACGTTAGAGGACACAATTGGGAACTTCATTCCCTGATTGCTCCCTCAGCGTTTCATTCACCACTGGTGCCAAGGACATTCAGTCCTTAATGTCGCTGTCATTCAAAGGGACAATGCCTCATGCTGCTGCCCCCCAGAGGCTACTAGCCTAATTGCAGCCCAGGCTGTACCTCCCAAACTTCACCGTGTTTTCTGAGCACAAACCATGGGCTCCACATGCAGAGCAGCATGGCAGAGCCCTCAGAGAACTGAGACCAGAAGGGTGACTCTAAGATGCCCAACCCCGGGGCATCTGGCCTGCATTCCCATAAGGGATGTGGGACTGGGGGCCCAGAATCTGGTTTCCCATTCCTGCTTGGCTCTCATCTCACTGGATAACTCACTGTGGAACTCAAGCAAGACCCATGCTCAAAGAGCAAGCCCTTAAACTGGAGAGTTTCTCATTTTCCCTTCCTGCTCTGACATTTTAAAAGTGCTTATGGAATCTATACATTAAATGGAGTATGGTCTCCATATCATCCCCAATTCCTTTGAGATTCTTGCACCCTTCATCTCTCTCTCCCCAAACATCCCTCCTGGCACCCAAGGAAACCTGGGAAACCACACTGCAAGGCTCCTTCTGGGCCTGGCTTTCCTGCCTGTGCCCCAAGATTTTTGGAGTTTTTTTCTTCTTTTGCTCATCAAAACTGACCACTCCTAGTTCCATCAACTAACTAAAGAGAGCTAATGAGGGATTATATTTTTCCACATCTCTGGAACCTCGGTTTTTAAATCTGTACAACACAGCTAATAATAATATTTATCTTCAGGGTTATTATGAGGATTACAAATTCTTTATGCAAACTGTCTGGCAGCGTGTCTGAGGTATTCGATAAATGGCAGACATTAGTCTAGAATGGACTCAGCTTAGACATCATCTTCTCTAAGAAATCTTCTTTGATTCCACCAAGTGGGGTTAAATGTTTGTCATCTGTGCTTCAGAGACTATGGAAATAATTCATTGAGTACTGAATATATGTCCACAACAGACTAGACACCTTTGGTCGGCAGAATAATCCCCTCTATCCCCCACTCCCAAGATGTCCACATCCTAATCCCTGGAACCTGTGGGTATGTTACATTACATGGCAAGAGGGAATTAAGGCTGCAGATGGAATTAAGTTTGTTAATCAGCTGACTTTAAGATGGAGAGATTATCCCGGATTATCCAGTTGGCCCAATATAATCACAAATCTCCTTAAAAAGTGAAAGAGGGAGGTAGGAGAGTCAGAGGAAGAGATGTGATGACAGAAGCAGAGGTCTGAGTGAGACCATTGCTGGCATTGAAGATGAAAGGGAGCCCAGAGCCAAGGAACGACAGCAGCCTCTAGAAACCAGAAAAGGTAAGAAAATGGATTCTCCCCTAGAGCTTCCAGCAGGAATACAGCCCTGCTGACTCCTTGATTTTAACCCAGTGAGACCCGTTTCAGACTTCTGGTCTCCAGAACTATAAGATAATAAAACTGTGTTGTTTTAAGCCATTAAATTTGTGGTAATTTGTTACAGCCACTGTTAGGAACTAATACAACCCCTCACATACATCTATTGGTACAGTTATCCAAGTCACCATTGTTATTGTTCCCACTTTACAATTGAAAAACCTGCAGCTCAGAGAAGTAATTTGTCGAAGACTGCACAGCCAATAAATAGTGATCAGATCTTTCAACGCAAGTTACAAAAAACAAACAAATAAAACACAAATTGGCTCAACCTATCTGGGGTTGGGGTGGGTATTGGCTCATATAACTGAAAAAAAATTCCAGAGGAGGTACTTGTGGAGACCAGGCAAGGCTTGATCCACAAGCTGAAAGGAAGACACCAAAAATCCAGTATTTCTCTATCCCTTGTGTCTGTTTCCCAGAATCTTGGCTTCATTCTCAGGTTCCACACAGTGGACCCCATGGCTCCAGGCTCACCACTGTGGTGGCAAAAATGGCTACAGCAATTCCAGATGTCACAACCTCACTCCCCACTTCTAGAGGAAAAAAGAAACCTTCCCTTTTTCAGACGGCCCAGCAAAACTCTTGTAGTGATTTGTTGCTTCTAATTATGTTAAACCCCAATTCCTGGGCTAAATACTGGGCCCCATGGTGGACCTGTGAATGAGGGGTGGGGAAGGGTTGAATTGCCTGAAAGGAGATCAGAGTCCTTTGGGCAGGAGAAACAGGCAATTGATATCAAGTGTCCACAGTGCTGGCTAGGAAAGGTCCACCACAATGTTTCTGAGTTCAAACACTACTGCTTCCCAGTAAAGTCATTTTCTGACTCTTTGGACACATGGTCATTGTCTGTTTATCTTTCAGTGAGACTAAGGGACAAGCCTGGAGCCATCCTAATCTCCTCTGTGTTCCCAGCCCCTAGCCCATGGCCTAGCTGAGATCGATCATCAGAGAAATGTTTTTTGGTCACTGGGGCTGCTTTCTCCAAGGAAGTGAGCCATTCAGGAAGTGCTACCTTCCTCTGATTCTGTGTGAAGCTGTGATGGTGCCCAAGCAAGCTAAATGTTTCTGAGAAAATGTAAGTACTCCAATGGATATAAGCAGTGGCTTGGATTTAAGCCAGTTTGAGTTGGATGTTTCTTTTACTTGCAGCTCTAAAAACATCCTAACAGATACAAATGCCTTATGGGGTGGGTGTTGTGAGGATTTAAATGAGATAATGCATGTAAAGTACTTAAACACGTTTAACAGGTGTTAGCTATTATTATTTTTATTACCACTTATAATGACATTATTAATGAGTTCCTCAAGGGCAGGTTGAATACTGCCCATTCTGGAACGTAGTAAATAATATTTAAGTAATGGTTGAAACAAATTGAAGTATCCAGGGCACCACTTTACAAGGGTTAAGTTTCCATCAATTGAATTTTTAAATGCAGGTTATATTTTCAAATTCACTAAGATAACTTGCTATTTACAGAATTTTCCTGTAGAAAATTATTTTTCAATGATAAGTCATTTCATAATTCAAATCATTTATGTTTAATTCACCTGTTGTACAAATTTGGAAATTCTTATATGCATGATCAGGTTGCTTCCATTCATTCAGTAGTTTACTCATCCATTCATTTACTCAGCAACTTTTTGGAGCAACTGTCATATGCCAAGCCCTGTGCTAGGACATAGGGAGATAGAGTTAAAACTTGGCCCCTGTGTTCAGGGAGTTCACAGCCTAATGAATGAGCAGACAATAAACCAAGAATTACAGCAGTGTGGCTAGGAGAGTAAGAAAGAGGAAGCCCAGGGCAGAGGTGGTGGGGAAGTGGGTGAAAGCAGTGAAAGCTTCATAAGGAGGAGCCTCTACTGTTCCTGAAGGACAACTAGAAGTTAGCTGGTGAATGTGCAAAGGCTTGAGGTAACATAAAGCTTATTTTCCGGGAAATCCAAGTATTGACAGCATTGGTTCTGTATGGGTACAGCTTATGTAAGAATGACGCTTGTATCAAGAGGTAAGACGGAGAATAGGCGAGGATGAAGTCCAAAGGGCCTCAAATGCTGTGCGGGGAAGTCCAGATTTTATCTTGAAGACAATGGGGAGAACTTTGAGGGATTTTAAGCAAACATGATCAGATTCGTGTTTCAGAAAGACTATCTTGGTGGTGATAAAAAGGGTGATCGGAGCTGTGGCAAGAGGGTGGAGGAGGCACGCCTGAAGCAGTTAGGGGGAGACCAGTTAGGAAATGACTGTTAGGTGAAACCATGTAAAATCATGATTTTTTTTTTAGAAAATGGTCAAATGTCATCAATTCCATACGGTTCAACCTAATACAGTGGTCCAGGTAAGAAATGATCAGAGCCCCAATGAAGGCAGAGGCAGAGGAGATGAAACCAAGAGACATTTAGGAAGTCTAATTTGATAGGATACCATGATTTCTTTGGTAAGAGGGACAAAGGAAAGGGCATTTGTCCTAAACTGGAAATATACAATCACAGACTATATAAAATAATTCTTGAACCTAGAAGAACACTTACTTCAATTAGTTTTACAGCTGAGGGCTGATAAATTCATTCATTTGGATACAACAACACAGTGTGTTTGGGGCTGAGTTGAGTCTGAAACCCAGGTCTCCTGACTATTCCACTATTCTAGCTTCACTGCACCTTGGATATTCCAAGAAGATATTCGTGTTAGTTTCCTGGGGCTACCATAACAAAAATACAACTAACTGGATGGCTTAAACAACAGAAATTTATTGTCTCACAGTTTTGGAGGCTGGAAATCTGAAAACAAGGTGTTGATAGGGTTGGTTCCTTGAGAGTGCTGTGGGGGAGATTCTGTTCCAGGCCTTTCTCCTTAGTTTGTAGGCACATCACCCTGATCTCTGCCTTCATGTTCACATGGCATTCTCCCTTTGTGTGTGTGTGTGTGTGTGTGTGTGTGTGTGTGTGTGTGCGCACCCATCTCTTCACATGGCTGCCTCCACTTTGTATATCCATGTCCCTGTTTTCTCTTATAAGGACACCAGTCCTTAGTGTCCCCACAGGAGACACAGTCATAAGGACTCAGTCATAAGACCCACCCGACTCCAGTATGACATCATCTTAACTAATTACATCTTCAACTACCCTATTTCCAAATAAGGTCACATTCTGAGGTACTGGGGGTTAGGACTTCAACATATGAATTTGCAGGGGGGCACAATTCAACTCATAACACTACTTCTGAAAGTCCCATGTCATGTTACTGGTGGTAATTCTGTCTTTTCCCTTGGAAAAGGAAATACAGATCTGAGGAATAAGAGTCTTTTCTTTTTCCTTTATATCTTATCACAATGCCAAGGATAGTGTTCTACCCTGCAAGTCTGTGTTGACATACCTGCTGGCAAGAGACAGGGATTTCAGTGAGTTTCTAAAAATTTTACTGTGTGGTCTACTCGTATTGGCGGAAAGAAAAAACTCTTAACTGCATTCCATTTGACTATATGGGCAGAACATGTGGTTACCTGCTTTGGGTGTACAATGGTTCCCTTTGATTTCATATGCCAAGGGCAGGCAGCCAACTGCTCTTACTTTACCTGTGATCAGGCTCAGCAGTGGCTTCCAAAGGGAGCTGAGGAATGGCAGGTGTTCCTATTCATCATGATGTTGGTTTTTTAAGACATGGCCTTTATTTTGGAACTATCAATAATTAAATAGGCTTTCCCTGGGTAGAATTAAAATGTAGGTTAGAAGGACACTCAGGGCTTAGCTATTGAGAAGCCTTACTGAGAAGATTTAGAAGAGTGTGGGAGTCTCCACCCCACCACTCACAGTAACTGAGACCATGTTTAACCACAAAGCTGTGGATGGGTAAAAACATGGGCTCTAGAGTTCCACAGACTTGGGCTTGAAACTCTGCCCTGATTTTACATTAAGAGTTGGCTTAGCTACCAAAAAGGGAACTAAGTAAAATCAGGTGCCTCCTGATATGATGCACTGAAAAGGACACAGCATTGCTTATATAGTGCCCCCGCCAAAAGCGCATAATCTAAATTTAATCATAGAGAAACAACTGGGCAAGCCCAAATTAAAGGACATGCTGCAAAACAATAGGTATTCTTCAAAAATGTCAATGTCGTAAAAGAAAATGAAAGGCAGGGACCTCCCTGGTGGTCCAGTGGGTAAGACTCCGCACTCCCAATGCAGGGGGCCCGGGTCTGATCCCTGTTCAGGGAACTAGATCCCGAATACCACAATTAAGACCCAGTGCAGCCAAATAAATAAATAAATATTAAAAAAAGAAAAGAAAATGAAAGGTAGAGGAACTGTTCCAGATTATAGGAGACTAAAGAGACATGACATCTAATGGAATACTTGATCCCGAATTAGATTCTGGATTGGGGGAAAACGTTCCTTGAAAGAGCAATATTGGGAAAATTGGCAAAATTTGAATATGAATTATAAATTAGATAATAGTATTGTAGCAATGTTAAGTTTCCTGAATTTGATCATCATACTGTGGTTATGTAAGAGATGTTCCTTGTTTTGGAGAGATACATGATGTATTTAGGGTTGAAGGGTTGTAGTTTCTGTAATTTACTCTTAAGTGGTTCAGGAAGAAAACTAGAATAAAAAATAATGAGGATTGGTAATTATACTTAAAAATACTGTATTGATATTTGAAAGTCACTAAGAGAGTAAATCTTAAAAGTTCTCACTACCAGAAAAAAAGGTAACTGTGTGAGGTGATGGATGTGTTAACTAACTTTATCATAGTAGTCATTTTACAACATATATGTATTATGAAATCATCACGTTGTGCACCTTAAACTTACACAGTGTTGTATGTGAATTGTACATCAATTAAGCTGAAAAATAAATAAATACCCCCCAAATAATGAGGATCTTATTTATGTAATATGTAAATAGAGAGAGAGAGAGAGAGAGAAAGCAAATGTGGCAAAGGGTTAACATTAAATAAATCTAGGTGGAGTATATTAGAAAATTTATTATAATTTTCTCACAATTTTTCTCTATCCTTGAATTTTTCCAAAATAAAAAGTTTAATTAAAAAAGAAGAGATGAACCAGACTGGATATTGTCCAAGACATTGAACTAAAAAGGTGCAAAAGTATTACTGGAGTGTTAAAAATCTAACTAGAAATGTAACTTGAAAAAAATGTATTGTGAAAACTTCTCTTTGGAGAATACGAATGTGATTGGGAAAAAAATGCTTATACAACTCACTTGTGGTTGAGAGATGAAGTTCCTAAGGGCAAAGCGAAGGATTCGTGGACAGTTACTGTCATTTTTGGCTTTTTAGGGAAGGTCCTGCTTCTCTACCATTCCCCTGTGAAGTTCTCAGTCTCTCTTCTAAATAAAAATGAATTACATATTTTTTTAATGTTTAAAAGAGAACCAAATTACCAGCCTCTCTTTTTAATCTGGTTCTGCCAGCTGTACAACCTTGAACAAGTCACTTCATCCATTCAACAAACGTTTATTTAGTACCCACTCTGTGCCAGGTACTGTTTAGATGTTGGAGAATTGGCAAGGAATAACATAGATATGGCACCTGCCCTCATGGAGTTTACAGAACAGTGATATGTGACAGATACTAGGGGTTGCCAACATTACAGGAATTTCCTTTTCTTCCTTGCTAATAAAACTCCAATTTTGCAGAAAGCAATGTGTGAGGGGGAAAGCCATGTGTGCTACAGATTGGGAGAAAATACTTGCAAACCCCATATCTGACGAAGGACTAGTATCTAGAATGTATAAGGAACTCTCAAAAGTAATGAAAGGAAGAAAGAGAGAAAGAGAGAGAGAGGAAGGAAGGAAGGAGAAGGAAGGAAGGAAGGAAGAAAGAAAGAGAGAAGAAGGAAGGAAGGAGAAGGAAGGAAGAAAGAAAGAAAGAAAGAAAGAGAGAAGGAAAGGAGAAAACAAAAGGAGAGAAAGAAAGAAAGAGAAAGAGAGAGAGAGAAAGAAGGAGAAAAAGAAAGGAGAGAAAGAAAGAAAGAAAGAAAGGAAGGAAGGGAGAAAGAAAGAAGAAAGAAAGGAAGGAAGGAAGAAAGGAAGGGAGAAAGAAAGAAAGAAATTACTCCAATTAGAAAATAGGCAAAAACATAACACGTTTTAGCAAAGTGGATATAGAGATGGCAAATAACCACACGAAAAGGTGTTCAATCGCATTAGTCATTACCAAACTGGAAATTAAAACCACAATAAGATATCACTTCATCCTTATCAGAATGGCTAACATAAAAAATAGTGACATCACCAAATTCTGGTAAGGATGTGGAAAAACTGGATCAATGGACCACTCATATCTTGCTAGTGGGAATGTAAAATGGCACAGTCACTTTGGAACAGTTTGGTAGTTTCTTTAAGCACTAAATATTGCAACTACCATACAACTCAACAACTGTACTCTTGGGCATTTATTACAGAGAAGTAAACATTTATATTTACCCAAAACCTTGTACATGAATGTTCAAAGCAGCTTTATTCATATTAGCCCCAAACTTAAGTCAACCCAAATGTTTTTCAGTGATGGCTGAACAAACTGTGGTACAACCATATCATGGAATACATCCAGCAATAAAAATGAACCACCTAGTAATACAACAACCTGGATAGATCCCCAGGGAATGATGCTGTGTGAAAAAAAGCCAATCCCAAAAACATTATATACAGTGTGATTCCATTTGTATAACATTCTTGAAATGACAAATTATAGAAATGGAGAACAGATTGGTGGTTACCACGGGCTAGGGGATGATGGAGTATAACCTAGAAGAAATGTGGATGTGGTTATAAAAGGGCAACATGTGGGATCTTTGGAAATGTTCTGTATCTTCACTGTGGTGGTGGTCACAGAAATCGACACATGTGATAAGATCACATAGAATTAAATACACACATGTTCCCAACAAAGGAGTGCTTGTAAAACTGCTGAAATCTGTTTAAGAACTGGGGAAGACTGGGTGAAGTGTTGTATGGAATCTCCATTACTCCTTTTTTTAAAAAATTTATTTTTATTTTATTTATTTTTGGCTGCGCTGCACGCAGGCTTTCTCTAGTTGTGGCAAGGGGGGGCTACTCTTGGTTGCTGTATGCAGGCTTCTCATTGTGGTGGCTTCTCTTGTTGCAGAGCACAGGCTCTAGAGTGCAGGCTCAGTAGTTGTGGCACATGGGCTCAGTAGTTGTGGCACACGGGCTTAGTTGTTCCACGGCATGTGGGATCTTCCTGGACCAGGGCTCGAACCTGTGTCCCCTGCATTGGCAGGCAGATTCTTAACCACTGCGCCACCAGGGAAGCCCTGGGAAGCCCTCCATTACTTCTTATAACTGCGTGTAAATCTACAATTATCACAAAATAAAAAGTGTTTTAAATGGGTGACTTAAATCTCAGTAAAGCTGTTAAAAAACACACACACAACAGAAAACAGGAGGGTGTTTTTGATTGTCACCATGGGAGGGAAGCACTTTTAGAATTTAATGGATGTGAGATTCCCATATTCCATAGGACAGAATTTTACAACAAAGAATCAACCTCCCCCATGAAACATGCTGCCAGATATTCAGGTAGATAACACACACACAAACAGAAGAACAGTAACAACATATATGTTTATACTTATCTGAACATAGAACTTAATCCCATTTACAAATAAATGTAAAAGTAATTTGTGTATTATTTTAACACACTCTGAATTTTCCAGGAATGTTAATATTGTGTAAAAAGAGGAAAAGTTATTTTGTTTTTCTTGGAACTTTGCCAAGAATTATTCCTCATTCCAGAAAATCAACAGTGACAATGCTTCCAATAATATTTGAGTCACCAGTACATTTCATTAGCCTCCATTTAAGCTGGTCATTCATTATATATATATATATATATATATATATATATATATATATATATATACACACACACACATATGTAATTTATTATATAAATGCATTTATTATATACATGCATTCATTATATATATATATATATATATATATTTTTTTTTTTTTTTTTTTTTTTTTGCCACATGGCATGCAGGATCTTAGTTCCCTGACCAGGGATCAAACCCATGCCCCCTGCAGTGGAAGTGCAGAGTCGTAACCACTGAACCACTAGGGTAGTCCCATGATATGTATTTTTGAATGATATATGTATTTAGTCCTTATTTTGAAATGTCAAATATAAAGTGTAGACTATATTTGGTTAAATATTATCTTACGTTCTGTAAAATCATTATAAGTAGATGCAAGCATCTGATTACATCATGTTGTGTAATGTAGATGTGCCTGTGTACCTCCATATTGTAATCCATATTATTTTCTAATAAATTACTTTTAAAACTTTTAAAATACTATTAAAGTACTTTTAATACTTTCTCATAAATTTCTAAAAAATTACTTTTATTTCTCCTTTATATTACAGTTAGGGCATTATATAGATTATTTGTAATATGTGTAATATTACACATTACATTACACATATTTGTAATATATGTAAGTTATATTATCTATGAGTTTCATGCCAGGATGAGTAAAGGAGACATTACAAAATATGTGTCTTGAAAAGAGGGTGTTGAGTTTGATAGAGTGGAGAACTACTAGTCTAATTTCTTGTCAATGAGAGGTCTGTGGAGGATCTTCAGGAAAATATTTTCTTCTCTGATAAAAAAAAGAGAGGGGCTCTGCACTACTTTCCCTCCCTCTTTTGGAAGTTCTAGGACACATAATGCTTCTGTATGATGCAGTCATCTTGCAACCAGGAGGCAACAAGTCTGAGAAACAAAAATTAAAATGCTGAGAAGTGCGGGGCCAAAATATGGAATGAGGCTGGGTATTTGATGGTGTCACTGATCTGTTGCACTAATCCTAGAACTGCCAACTGTGGATAATTATAGGTCTGCATTGTTTAACCCCCTGTTAGTCGGGTATTCTCTTGCACGCAGCTAAAAGTATCTAACCAAGATATGGAGAATACAGTAAATGGGCAATTACAATCAAGTATAATAAAGTGCTCTAATTGAAATAGAGGAAGATAGGGAAGCATTTCTTCACGTTCCCAACCCAAACTGGGGGTTGGGGGGTTGTCAGTGAGTATTTCCTGTAGGAAACACCTGGTCTAAGGCCTGAAGAATGAGTAGGGGGTTAGCAGGACAGGGCACAGGAGAGTGTTCCATATAGAGAGAACAGCAAGTGAAATACTACAGAGTGACAGAGCAATGATTCTGCCAGAAAGTAGGTTTCCTGAAAAAGGTATAAACAATAGGTATGAGATACCAGATCAAATCCTGACTCAGTCACTTGGTAACTGTAAGTTACTTAGCCTCTCTGAGTTTCAGTTTCATCATCATGAAAATGACAGTTATGGTAGTTCTCATGTCCTAGGGTCTTTCTGAGAAGATTGTCACAATCATCTAGACAGGAAATGTTCAAATCTAGACCTGGGTGGTTATAAAGGTGCATAAGTAGAGGAAACATATTGGGGTTTGCTTCGACAAGGCTTGCTGAGTCAGTATTTAAAGGGAGAGGGTACAGGATCAAGGATGATGTGTCAGTTTCCAGCATGGGTAACTCAGTGGTTGATGTGCCACTCACTGTTACAAGCAATACAAAAGGAGTAGTGGATTTTAAGGGGGAAATTATGGAGTTCCGTTTTGCAGATTTTGAATCTGGGGTGCCTGTGGGATGTGGAGGCATCCAATAGGTACTAGAATATACACCTCTGAGCTTAGGAGATGTGTTTGGGTTGCAGGTAGACAGGGAAGCAACAGCATATAACTAATAACTGAAACCAAAGGAGAAGGTGGGACGTGCCAGGACAAGTGGTGAGAGGTGGTGTAAGGTCAGAGCCCTGAGGTATATGTAATACCCAGGACATTTAATGGCTGGGCAGAGGAAGTGGGGCCTGCAGAGGAAACTGAGACGGAGCACCCTTAAGGATAGGAAGAAAAAACAAGCAGTAGCGTTTTAGATCACGAAAGCTGATAGAAGAATATTTCTCAACAAGGGGAGAGATCAAGTAGAGTAAGGGTTTAGAAACGTGATATTAACAAGTGGAGTTATGGCTGACCTTGACCAGAGGCGTTTCTAGGGGGTGGAAGGCAGATTGGAGACAGATAAGGAGTGGGAGGGGAAGGTCGAACACTAGCAGCTCCTTCTGCAAAGTTGGCTGCCAACGGGAGATAAGACGGTAGAGAAGAACGTAGGGACTTGAGGAGCGGACGTGGAGGAGGGATGGAGGCTTAAGCATGATTAACTGCCACTGGGAAGGAGCCAGTAGGAAGGGAGAGACTGAAGCTACAGGAATGTAAGGAAAATTCATTCAGCAATTAGTTGAGCGCTTCCTACGTGCCAGATCAGTTCTCCCATCCTCTCCAGAGAACACGCGTGTAGGCTACACATATGACAGGTTTAACCTAAGGCTTTATCTTCAGGGGAAAGAGGTTCTCAAGCTGTTTTTCATAGGAGTTCCAATTCTGCCCCTCTGCCCACCCCCCCACATCCCCGGATACTCCGAAGGAGCCCCAACACTGCTGGATCTCACAACCTCAATTGGACACTTGAAGCCACAACTAACGGATCTCTAAGAGGGCCAAAATAGTCACGCCAACGCCACAGCCTCCCCGGCGTTTCGCCCCAGCTCGCGAGAACAGAAGCGATTACGCAAGGAATCGTTTTCTGACTGGCTCCGCCCCTTCTCTTTCTTTGTTTCCAAGCCGGAGGATCTCGCGAGAGTTTGGCGGCAAATCCCGCGAGCTGAGACCTGGGGCCGGTTCTGCGGCTCTCGCGGTGTTTGCGCGAGACTGCTCCTTTCCTGCTTCCCTTGCCGGTCCGGCTGCTTTCCTCCCCTTCTTCCCCGCCCGACCTCCCCCTCCTTCCCCCGCGGGCCCCCTCCCCGCAGGGATAATATGGTCTCCGGCGATGGACGCCCCAAGTGCAGGTTAGTTTCAGTTCACCGACTGGATCTGGCAGCTGGAGACGCGTGCTGCCCCGGCTCCGAGTTCTTTGCTTCTCTCTCCTGGAGTTGCTCGGCCGGCGCCGGGGCCCTCCGGGCTCAGGTTGTGCTCCCTTGGGGCCTGCCTGCTGGGCCGCACTCTGTGCGCCCAGGCCTCGAGGGCCCGGCCTCGCCGCCCTCGTCCCTCAGCGTGACCCCATCAGGGCCGTCCGCTCCGCCGCTGGCCTTGACCCGTGCCGGCCTTGGCCCGTTGGCCACTGCTGGCTGCCAGCGGCTTCCCGGTACTTCTCAGTAGCACTAGGGTCGAGGAAAGGCCCACCATCTTCTCCCCGCCCCCCATTTGTAAGAGATGAGGGTGGGGGCTAGTGTCTCCTTGGTGGCGTCTCACGCAGCTAGTTGTTTATTCCGCTGTCCAGCCTCGAGCCCCTCCCTCTATCTTTGCCTCTAGAAGCGGAGTGGGGGGTGGTCAAGGCCGAACACTGGTCAGCCAGTTCTCGGACCATTTATTGCAGCGCTGGCTCTCCTCCCCCCATCCACCTCCCTCGTTTAACCCTCAATAAAAAAGGAAAAACATTATATATTCTCAAAAAGTGAACAGTGCTTATCGCTTCTCATTTCGGACCAAGGTCCTAGCAATGTTGGGGGTCCTGCCCACCTACTGCAGTGAATCTGCACAAAAGATCTGAAGATTCTTTAACCTCAAGGCTGCCTCCCCGCCACTTCCCCCAAGAACCTTAGGAGCTGGGGCACATTCAGATAAGTTCCCTGGATCTTTGACTTGGTAGTTAAGCTTCAATTCGTACAAAACCAGAAAGACGTGTGTTTTAGGGAGTATCTGCTAATTTACCCAGATATTTTGTTGTTCACCTTTACCTTTAGTCTTAAAGCCTGTGAAGGTCTTACCTGATAAGTTGTTTGTTTTGGTTTGGTTTTGATTTTATTCCTGTTGTTGAATGCTGTGTAAAAGTCCATCTTTTGGTTATTTTTTTAAAAATCAGTTCTTCTAACATAATTGTGGCGTTGTCCTGTCTGTATTTATGCAATTTTCAGGACATGTCTTCACAAAACATGCCTATTCATCCTTTAAATCATTCTTATTGTCCCTTTCTAGGTATTCTTTATTATCACATTTTCAGGACTTAATTATTTTACTTTCTAAGTATTCTTGCCCCTTTCTAGGTATTCTTTATTATCACATTTTCAGGAGTTAATTATTTTACCAGTTTTTATTTGACAAGGGTCATGGCTTAGAGTTTTACTGTCCAATACAGTGGACACCAGCCATATGTGACTATTTAAATTTTAATCAATTAAATAAAATTAAGAACTGTTCCTCAGTCGCTGTAACCACATTTCTTTTTTTTTAAATTTATTTATTTTAATTTATTTATTTTTGGCTGCGTTGGGTCTTCGTTTCTGTGCGAGGGCTTTCTCTAGTTGTGGCAAGTGGGGGCCACTCTTCATCGCGGTGTGTGGGCCTCTCACTGTCATGGCCTCTCTTCTGCGGAGCACAGGCTCCAGACATGCAGGCTCAGTAGTTGTGGCTCACGGGCGCAGTTGCCCCGTGGCATGTGGGATCTTCACAGACCAGGTCTCGAACCCGTGTCCCCTTCATTGGCAGGCAGATTATCAACCACTGCGCCACCAGGGAAGCCCTGTAACCACATTTCAAGTGCTCAATGGCCACGGCCACCTGTAGAAAATATAGGTAATATAGCGCAAATATAGAAAATTTGCGCCATTACAGAAAATTATTTTGGACAGAGCTGGTTTCTAGGTATTTTCACTTTGAATAAGGTAATTTGTAGCAGTGTTTAATGAAAGTATAATTTTTTTTCAGTTTTTATTAGACAAGAGTCATGGCTTAGAGTTTTACTGTCCAATACAGTGGACACTAGCCACATTTGACTATTTAAATTTAAATTAATTAAATAAAATTAAAAACTCTGTTGCTCAGTCGCTGCAACCACATTTCAAGTGCTCAGTGGCCACGGCTACCTATAGAAAATATAGGTAATATAGCACAAATATAGAAAATTTGAGCCATTACAGAAAATTCTTTTGGACAAAGCTGGTTTCTAGGTATTTTCACTTTGAATAAGGTAATTTGTAGCAGTGTTTAATGAAAGTATAATTTTTTTTTCAGGATATGCCTTTGAGTACCTTATTGAAACATTAAATGACAGTTCACATAAGAAGTTCTTCAATGTACCTAGACTTGGAGGCACCAAGTATGGTAATGTTGCTTAAATTTTCTTGGATTTGTTTAGTTTCTAATAATAAAAATGCATTTGTCGAGCTGAGTTGAAGAAATTTTAAATTTATTCCCACCATGTCGTAGCAGGTACACCTACACATATGTCTAACATTTTAAAAGCTTCTTGGGCTAGCTTTTGTTTGAGGAGGATGTAAGCCCATACCATAGCTTCTCATTTTAAAATCTAAGTTAGTTTAGTAGTGATTTTTACCCCCAAGAAATTACTAATACAATTTTAAAAACAACAGAAAGCTGCCAGATGATATTCTAGAGCTATTAAATGTATATTTTAATTTTCCGAGTGAACAGTGTCACTATCCTTTGAATAGGAATCATCAGCAGGGCCCACTGATTTGAGTTGTTGACCAGGGCATGGTTTGCCCTGGCTTGTGCCCTGACACTCTTGGCAGACCTTTGCAGGCGCCTGACCGGGATCAAACCTTTCACTGAGGTTTCAGAAGCGTGAACTTGGCGGAACCCCAGAGTATTGGATGGAAGTCTTTACTTTATTGACAACTAAATAATTTTCTCAACCAGGCCGGTGAAGGGAAGACCTGTTTGGAAGAGTGATTTAGATTATTCTTTTCTGACTTTTCAGTGAAAAGAAAAATTAAATGCCAAATCTGTTGCAGTTTTGGAGGGAGCTTTCCCTAACCTTGGTTTTTGTTTTGTTTTTTCCTTCTTCTTGTGTTACTTAAGAAGATTGCTTTTGTGAATTTCTGTAGATTTTGGTGGGTTTAAACGTTCTAGACTAGCAATATTTTCTTGTACATTCTGAGAATATTTGGATACTTTAGAGTATATTTTGGAGAAGATCCCTATCCTAGAATTAGGTTGCCATTTAAAAATAAACAGTTCACCAAAATCCTTTACCTTGCATGTTTAGTTGCTGTGATTTGTATTGAGAGGTTGGTCTTTTCTTAGTGCCATGTGTCTTTCATTCACATTTATTTTATTTCTTCACTGATGATGAGTTTGTATTACTTTTGAAAAGGGAACAGCTAAGTTGATTATATACAAGAAAGATCTTTTCTTTCCCTTCTCTCAAATATCTAGTGATTCTGGCCTGGAAATTTCTTAACCCACATTTTGTAGCTTAGTAAAGTAAAAGAACATATATGAGGATGTTTTTTGAGTATAAGTTCTTTTTATGGGTAATTTTTGCAAATGTGCCTACTTGAAGAAAGCCTGTATTTCCCAAATGCAGGAAATCAGTAGGAAACTATCAAAACAACTGTAAAATGCATTGAAAGAGTGATTAATAAAGTAAGAGCTATATTATCTCTGGAAAATAAGCTGTCACAGGCGTCTGTACATAACTGAGTTCCAGAGTACCAGGGTTTTTATAACCATGATAAATGTAATAAGAGAATGCCTGTAAATACAAATGCCTTTAAAACAGAAATTTGGTTTTTATTTCTGTGGGGTTAAAACATTGTTTTTAATAGAATGGTTTTATGAGAGGTTTACTAAGTAAGTACCTAAATAATTTCTTAGTAATTACTTAGTAGGGAATAAAATTTGGAAGAATTGACTTTGAAAGAAAGGAGCAACTTGAGTAGAAAAACAAAAAGTCCTTGCTGCATTTTTTTTTTTTTTTTTTTTTTGTGGTACGCGGGCCTCTCACTGTTGTGGCCTCTCCCGTTGCGGAGCACAGGCTCCGGATGCACAGGCTCAGCGGCCATGGCTCACGGGCCCAGCCGCTCCATGGCATGTGGGATCTTCCTGGACCGGGGCACGAACCCGTGTCCCCTGCATTGGCAGGCAGACTCTCAACCACTGCGCCACCAGGGAAGCCCCTTGCTGCATTTTTGGAGGGACCAGATTGAATGGCCTCCCAGACATGTGCTTAGGAGACATTGCTTTGGTAATCACCAGGGTTCTAGACCACTGCCCTCTCTGCTTCCCACATTCGGATGCCTACCAGGCTGAGAATCACAGTTGTAGTGAGTAACTTAATGAAGGGCAAGTGTTCTAGCTCTCTTATATGTTGGGGAGGAAAGATAGTTGAGAACACTCTTCTAAGCTCCCTGCTAACTGTATCAGGAATGCCTGCAGCTGCAAGGAACCAAAAACCTACTGTACAGTGACTCTAACAAATAGGGGTTTATTTTTCTCATCTAACAAGAAGTCTGGATGTGGACATACTGGGACTGTATAGCACCAGCATCAGCAAGGACCTAGACTTCTCACTTTTTTCTGTCTGCTTTCATTTTGGGGGTTGCAAATAGCTGATGTACCTGCATTAGGTCCATGTTTTAGGCAGCTGGAAGAGCAAAACAGAAAGAAAAGCCCACCCCAGGAGCTTTTGCCTGTATCTCCTTGGCCAAAATGTCATCTCCACTCTCGGCTTTAAAGGCTGAAAGATGGTGTATTTAGCTTTCTGGATTTTGCAGTAGAGAAAGACAAGGGAGAAGTGGTTGAAGTGGTTGGGAGTGGGCAGTGAGTGAACTAGCCTAGACAATCTGCCTCACTAACAGTACCTTCCCTTATTAAGTCTGTCTTTAGATAGAGGACAACACAAATTACTTGATTTCTCCTTTTTTATTGCCATTTTATCTTTTCGCTTTCCAAGTTTATATTCAAGGTATCTTTTTTTTTTTTTAATTAGTTAATACCAGCTGTTTCCTTAGTCAGTAGTTCTCAAACTTCACTGTGCATCAAGATCAGCTGGAGGCTTGCTGGGCCCCATCTCTGGAGTTCTTATCTGGGGTAGAGACTGAAAATTTGGATTTCTAACAAGTTGCCAGGTGATAACTGCTGCTGCTGGCCTGGGGCCATATTCTGAGAGCCACTTAGGTTTTTTTTTTTTTTTTGGCTGCGTTGGGTCTTCGTTGCTGCACAGGGGCTACTCTTTGTTATGGTCTGCGGGCTTCTCATTGCGGTGGCTTCTCTTGCTGCGGAACACGGGCTCTAGGCGCTCAGGCTTCAGTAGTTGTGGCATGTGAGCTCAGTAGTTGTGGCTTGCGGGCTCTGGAATGCAGGCTCAGTAGTTGTGGCGCCTGGGCTTAGTTGCTCCATGACATGTGGGATCTTCCCAGACCAGGGCTCAAACCCGTGTCCCCTGCATTGGCAGGTGGATTCTTAACCACTGCGCCACCAGGGAAGTCCTATACTCAAAGTATCTTTATGGAAGTGGGCATATTGTACACGTTGACCACGTTTTAAACTTTCATAATTTCACTAGTGACAAAATGCCTTTTTAATGATCTGGAGCTGCCTGTCTGGCACTCCAGTGCATTGACTACAACCTTAGAGATTTTGAGTGACTCTCTTAAAGTAGATCTCTGAATTTGAAAATATACCTGGTTCCAAGGAAGAGAGAAATCACTGTTGCCTGGAATAGTCAGAGACTGCTTTCTGAAGGAAGGAGGACTTGAATTGATGTTAAACAGAGGAATCACAGAGGCCAGTCAACACTTGGGGAATTAGAATGACCAGCAAGCATAGTGGAAAATGAGTAAGGGGGAAGACAGTGAAGAGACTGGCCTGGCTCTAGTGAAACATATTTTAGAGAGTAGCTGTTATTGGGCAAGAGGGCCTTCAGCCTGGTGTAAAGCCTCAGGCCCCCTTCTTTATCTCAGGTTATCTCATTCATCTTTCTTTTTTCCTTCCTAACTGCTTGCTTTTTAACCATGGTACTGCTTAGTCCTGTAGTAGAGCCAGGACTTGGTTTTCCAAATCCTACCTTGTAATCTCTGAAAGAAAATCTGTATTTAATTTTTTATTGATTATAAGAAATTAGGTTGGGACTGGTAATCAAAGACAAAAACATTATAGGCAGTGTAGAAACAGTTTCATTTTTACGTGCATATACAAATATATGTAAATGTGCTACTTAACAAAAAATACAGTATATATTGTTTTGTAACCTTTTTTTATTTAGTATATCATGAACATCTTTCCATGTCATTGAATACAAGTATCCCTTGCTGTCTGAATCTGTTCGGTTTCTGAGTCAGGGATTATCAGTTTGAGTAGAAAGGGATACCTGTACTTTTCTACAGCTTCTACTGTACTGGCTGCATGGTATTACCTATATGAATGGATCATGGTTTAGTTAGCAGATCTTTGAATATTGAGGTTGTTAACCAACTTTTCCCTGTTTATAAATAAAGCCTCTGTGTGTGTGTAGTAGTTAAATTTTGATGCAACCTTATTATATAGTTACCAGATTGAAAGTATTGCTCCCTCCACCCGCATCACTTTTCTTTTTCACTTTTACTGTATATGTACTGTCTTTTCCAGTCTTTGTCCTTGAATATAAGGAACAGAAACTCACTTAACTCAGCACTCAAGAAAGAAGATGCTGTTACAGTTTCCAAACTTCCAAAGGCAAAGGAAGAAAGCACAGTCAGGCCTCATGGGAACTAGAATTTCTAAGCCAGAGGCTGTTCTTTCTGTCACCTGTTTCTTTTTGAAGATCTGCTCTCCAGTTTTCTGTCTCCACAGCCCACTTTACTTATTGGTATTGTGTAATACCCAATATAGCCACTACCAGCCATTCTTTGTGTGTTATGATTAGCTTACCAGCCAGTTAAGACTGTATCTCTAGATGACTTTTTCTCCTATTGTTTTAACCTATAGTTAACCTATGGTTTGGCTGGGCAAGTCAGGCATCTATTGCTGGTCAGTTATCTTGCTGGTAGGAACACAAGTCCATGTTTTCTGATCTTGTCTCTTCCATGCACTCTGGAAAGGGCTGTAAGTTCGGTAAGCAATGAAATAGTTTGCTTGTAATGTTTACACACAATACATAACTTTCTAAGGATTACCTTTACCTAATGTGATTCTATTCCATCTACAATCATGCACTCACCAACCCTCCACATTTTGTCCAACGGTCTGTTGGTTTTAACTGTGCTTTTGTAGACAATTTCTATTCTAGATTAGGTCCTTTGGGTAGCAGAGAACAGACACCCACTAGCTCAAGTGAAGAAAGATTTATTGTAGTGATACAGAGCTCCCGGGCAAATGAAAGGTGGCTGTATCTCAAGAAAGTGGGCAATGAGCCAGAAGTGAGGGAGCTCTTTATTTTTTCTCTCAGGGCTTCAGAGTCCTGGCCCTCTTCCACTCTTCTGCTCCCTCTACTTCACTGCAGACCAGCTGCCTCTGCCTGCTAACTTTATACGTGGCCACAAATGGCAACCTCTGTCTCTAGCTTAGCTCTTAACAACTTTCTGGTTCAGCCTGTGTCCTGATTGCAAATTCCTGAGAGAGGAATCTATATTTTTTCCACCAGGCTGTTGGTCATTCACCTGCCAAGGGGTTGGCTTTTGCTTCAGCACTGTAGCCAGGGAGGTAATGGGACACTGAGCACTGTCCATTCCATGGATGGCGGTTTGGACAGGCACCATGAAGTATGCCTGTTATGTTAGCAGATAGTGCTAGATAACATGCTTACCAGGAGCAAATGAGAAGAGTGAGTGTGTCTCTACCTTTATCAATAATAGATATTATTTTTCTGGTTTTCTCTACCTTTGTCAGTGAGTGAAAAAAAAATCTTAAAGAAGCAGGAATCCGTTTTCTCTTTCTGCCTTCTTGGACTCTCCATGGCGATACTAAAAAACAAAACAAAACAAAACAAAAAAGGTCTGAGTTCTTTATTGGAAATCAGTTCCATTCCAGCCTGGTACTGGTTAGAGATATAAACGGTACCTTGAGTAGTGAGACGTGGGTGTGAGTTAATCCTGTTGCAAAGTCTGGGGTTACAGGGCCTTCTAGAACAGTTCCTTAATCTTTTCTCCAGGCTCCTGGCCTTGAACAGAGTTTTTAGTTTACCCTAAAGCTACTCTACCAGTCCCCTTGCTCTCTTAGCCTGGACTCCAAAGATAGCCTCCTTGAGGCTTTAGGCAGGCCTAGAGTGTTTGAGTGTTTCCCCTTTCCATCAGTCTTCAGTGTATTTCTCTTTCATATTTAGTTTATCTAAAGCCTGTTGTTAATACTGATATTTCCTATGGGTAATTTCTCCATCTACTGTTTAAACCTGGAATTAATCACTTTTGAGAAATAACAAAACCCTTTTACATTATCTGTCTTCACTACATTGCTTTGTGTTAGGCAGGGAGGATAGTTTTATGCACATGAGGAAAATGAGGCTAAAAATCTCAGTAATATGCCTAAGGTCACATATCTTCTAAGTGAGAAGATCTGGTCTTAGACTCATATCTTTTGACTTCAGACCAACACTTTTCCCCCCTTAATACCATTCTGTTTCCCAGCTTAATAAGGGCAGTAATAAAGTGCTAGTGTTTATTGATTATTTACTATATCCATTCTGTAAGTTCTGTTATTACCCACTTGGCCAGGGTCCCGCTACTCAGTACCATTACCTAAAAAATGATAGAGGAGAAACTTGATCAAAAATCTGAGATTCCAAAGTCTATGCTTGTAAAACTGCTACACTAGGGGTTGTATGCTCATGCTTATAAGGACCATAGAGGCACCATAAACAAGTGAAATGGCCCTGGCTGGAATTGTGGCAAGCAGGAGAGCAAATGCTCTATATAAAAGAGTAGGTGCTACTCAGTTCCAGCAGAAATGTGAAGTTGGTGTTGTAAAACTTTCTATTTATCTTAAGCCAGAAATTTGGATTTTCATGTAAAAAAATCTCTGGTTTTTCAGTGTTGGCAATTAAACTTTAAAATGTTAAAACTGTGTAGAACAAACGAAACACATCTGCAGGCCAACAGTTTGCGACCTCTGCACTGAGAGATAAATTATATTGCCTAATCATAGTAGCAGCCACTTAGCCTTGAGTGGTAAGATCTACAGTCCTGGAAACCTGGATATGCCTTTCATCAGCTGCCTCCCATGTAACGCAGCAGACCTCGGCATCTTTTTCTAAAGCCTGAACCACCTCTTGGATCTTACACTGAGTAATTGATCAAAAGGATATCTGTTGTTAGCAGTTCATTTCAGAAGTATGATAACACATGTTATCATACTTTTTCAGTTTAAGCCACAAGCTTGTTCTGGTTCCCCGCATGTCCTTTTGATTATCTTTAGAGGATTAGCTTTCCAGATTCATAGGATTCTGGAAATTCCTGGTTAGAAGAGGTGGTATTAATCCAGCCCAGTTTTCTATTGATATTTGGTGCATGCATCTCTCAACAATGCTGTTTAACTCATTCAGCTAAGATTGAGTACTCAGATGTTTCTGGTGGGTGAAAGATGGCTAAGATAGCATCTTTGTGCTAAAGAAAGCACACAGTTCAGTAATGGAAAATGTAAGTACAGTGCCTTAGTATGTTGTAACAGTCTCAGTCCAATCAGGACATAGAATAGGGGAACTTTAATGTAAATAATTATTAACTGTGATACAAGAGTAATTGTAAGATGTAAGGAAATTCTTTATGGTACCTGTAGGGCTGACAGAGAATACCCAAGGAAGGAAAAATTGGAAGGGTGTCAGGTACCATTGAAGAAGGTGTGGTTCAGCTCGTTAGATCGCAGAGAAGTTTGCTGGTTTGGTCAGACTGGAGCTGGTCTGGAGTTGCTGGGCAGGCAGTAGGCCATCATCTTGAGTACATGCAGGGGAGTAGGCAACCAGCAACTGGTACTGTGAACGTGTATTGAGAGAACAGATGCTGGCAGGGGCAAGAGCCCTTCACGATGCATGGGACACATGGGGGCTTGCAGAAACAGCAGCAGCTCGTTGTGTGACCCTCCAGGCAGCTTCATGGGAGCTCTGGTTCCCGTGTTGAAAGGGCTGCGGTGATACTAACAAATGTGCATGTCTGTATTTTTTATATATTGTATAATAAAATATGTCCACATTTGGAAGATCTGTGTAACTTAGTGAACCTTTATTTCTCAAAGATCTTCAGTGAACACAGTGAGCAGAGAGTGGTGGGACTAGATAATGAGCAGACAGGCTTATTACTTCATTCATTTTTGAGAAAATGTCTGCCAGATATCCATATTTGAATAATCATAGTTGGTCATTTGTTCTTTCAAGTGAAAATGGTGTTCTTTGGAAAAAGTGGCTAATTTAGCTTGTAATTCAATCACACAATGTTTTTCCCTTGAGCAATGATTGTACTTTGGTTTTGAGCAGAAATGCTGTATACACTTCATTGTTGTCACACAGAATATTGAGACCTGACCTCAGTGGTTGAGATTTAATAAAATTAACACTTTTTCTGCTTCATCAAGGACATTATTAAATGAAACTGGTATTTTGCCTGAAAATGAACGATACAGTGAGTACAAGTACAATTTGGTGCCACTGCTTTGAGTCCTGCTAAGGCATCAGCAGATTTATCCACTAGTTTTTGAACCTTCAGCGTATATGTCAAAATGGTGGAAAAAGCAAATAATGTCTTAGTTGACCTTGCAGATTCCCTGAAAGAGTTTCAGGGCCCCCCCAGGAGTCCAGGGACCACACTTTGAAAACCACTGGTATGGGGCATGTATGGAGATAGAAAGATGAACTAAAGAATCTGGGTGAGAGGTGACATAGTGGTGGCTTATACTAGTTTTAGTGGTGGTGGTGATAGAAGTAGACAAATTCAAAATATATATAAAAGAGGTGTCAAGGATGTTGCCTAGATGCTTTGGCATAAGCATCTGGGTGGAAGGTGGTGCTGTTTACTGAGCTAGGGAACACAGGTGGTAGTGATATGGGACAGGGGCAGTGGGGAAATCAGAGTTCAGTTTAGGTACTAGTGAATTTGGGAACATATCAATATTCAAGTAGAGATGTTTGTGAGGCAATTAGCTGCATGGTTCTGGAGCTCAGAAGACAGATCTGGACTGCAGAAAAATATTTTGGAGTTATTGGTATAGAGATAGTCCGTTGAAGCCATAGGATCAGTTAAAACTCCTGAGAGGAGATGATATGGAGTGAGAAAAGAAGTAAGCCTAGATATGAACTCTGAGGAACTCCGACATTTAAAGATCAGGTAAAGGAGTAGAGGTCAGCCAGGAAACTGAAACAGGACTGCCAGAAAGTGTTGAGAACTGTAAAAGTGCCAAAATTTCACTCTCCTTGTAAGTTAAACTGACAGTTTCATAGATGCTGGCAGGAGACACAAAACTCTTGGATCAGAGGCAATGGACAGTTTATTACCCACAGCAAAGCAGTGTGCTTGGTACCAACATTTGTTGAAGAAGGCCAGGTAATACCTGCACACAGAGATTGTGTTACAGAAAATGAAGTCCGACTTAGGGAACCCAAATCTTTTATAATGGACAGTAAGCATGCCTGCCGTTTGCTCCAGAAAGAGACACTATCTTTATCTTCCAAGGCTATTCACTATATTAACATCTTTTTCAAGATAGTCTGGAACAAAGGCAGTCATTGCTTCTGCGTGCAAGTAAGGCAGAAACGTGAGATTGGAGACATGGAGAATGGTATTGTGAAAGCCAGTAGAAAGAGTGTTTCAAGAAGGAGGAAATTGTTAGCTCCATTTAATATTGTTGAGAGAATATTGAAACTCTAGTTAGAGCTGTTTCATTGATATTTTAAGAAATCACATTGGGCTGGGCTGAAGAGTGAATGGAGGTGTAGAAGTATAAAATGAAATGTGTAGAAAAGTGGACACTGGGAATATAGGTGACTCTTTCAAGAAACTTGGTTGAGAGTTTGAAGAAAATAGTACTTGGAAGCTGTGTGTGTGTGTGTACACGTGTGTATGTGTGAAACTGGGGCTAGAGTCTTCAAATGCTGATGGGAAGAATCCAGTTGAAGGATAGATTACAGAAAAAGGAGAGAGAATTGATGACTCATGGGTCCTAAAATGTATCACTGGGAATTGGATGCAGAACTCCTATAAAAGTTGGCATTTAATAGGAGGAGGTCCACAGCTGCCTTCTTAACTGGGAAAAGGATAAATCGAGAGGTATCTAGGCTTGTGTGTAAAGTAGGAGGAAGTGAATATAGGAACTATTAGTTTTTATTTATCTAGGAGGTAGGAAGTGGGGCTAGATTCTGTAGGAGGCAAATAGAGATTTGATTTTAAGGAGAGTAGTTGAAGGTATGAATGAATGATTGTGGAGTGTGGGAAAACAAGCAGATCAGAGAAACAAAGTAGAATTTCTGAGTGAATGGTGAGGACCCAACTGAGGTTGTAATCGTGTATTTATATTGGTACCAGTTTCTCTGGTTGATTTTTTAGGGATTTGTTTTTTCCTTCCTCCTCCTTTCACATCACCACCAATAAAACCACAGTGAACTACTTCACAACCACTAGAATGGGTATTATATAAAAAACAGACAATAACAAATGTTGGGAAGGATATGGAGAAATGAGGTCACTTCATACACTGCTGGTGGGAATGTAAAGTGGTGTGGCCACTTTGGAAAATAGTTTGACAGTTTCTTAAAATATTAAACATAAATTTAACATATGACCCAGCAGTTCCATTCTTAGGAATCTACCCAAGAGAAATAGAAACGTTCTCTACACCAAGATTGGCAAATGAATCATCTCAGCAGCATTATTCATAAGAGCTGAAAATTGGAAACAACCGAGATGTCCTTCACTGGGTGAATGGATAGACAAAATTTGGTGTAGCCATACAATGGAATACTCTTAAGCAATAAAAAGAAATTAACTATAGATACATGCTACAACATGGACAGACCTCAAAAACATGCTCAGTGAAATAAGCCAGACACGAGACCTTATTGGATGATTCCGTTTGTATGAAATATACAGAAAAGACAAAGCTATAGAGACAGAGTAGATCAGTAGTTTCCAGGTGTGGGCAAGGAGAGGACAGGGATTAACAGCAAATGGGCATGAGGAATCTAATTAAGTGATGAAATATTCTAAAACTGATTTATGGTGCTGATTGTACAACTTGGTAAATTTGCTTAAAAAATCATTGAATTTTATCCTTGGAAAGGGTGAATTATGTGTAAAATATGCCTCGATGAAGTTCTTTTTAAAAAGAAAGAACAGTTCTTCATAAGTGGGAAAGTGATGTGGGGTTCACCAGCTGAAAGGACAAAACAGGTTGGTGTTTTGGTGTTTTGATGGACAGATAGGATAAAAGAACAAAGGGGAAAAAGTGTACAGTTTGGGGAAACGAGAGATTTGACCACATGGAACCTAAACTGCTTATGTGAGGGGAGGTACAGACAAGCAGGTGCTGATGGATAAGGGAGAAAGTAAGTCCTCATGGTGTTGAAGAAAAGGTGTGAGAATGGGGATCAGAGAGGTTTGGAGAAGGAACTTTTACGATGGTGTAATTGGAGCATGAGATAGATAGTATGTGATGGGGGGCCATAGGGAGAATAGGGAAGAAGAAAGAGATTAAGGGCCTTGGTGAACTTTGTGCCTGATCCAGAGTAGGGATATGGAATTAATATTGCTAAAAACAAACTAGAGCACCTGTGTCCATTTTTCCACACCTGCTAGCTTATTCTCTACTGTTAGGGCTCTGGAGTATCTACCTATAGATTTACTTTAAGGATTAAATGAGATAATGTAGGTAAAACACATTGATATTTTCTCCTTAGTAGATCCTAAGTAAGTAACTGTAGATGTTACTGTTTAAAAAGTTGAGGAAGAGAATTGTATTAGTTTTCCCTTACTATGTAATACATTAAACCAAAAGCTTTGTGGTTAAAGCATTAGTAAACATTTATTATCTCACAGTTTCTGTGGGTCAGGAATTCGAAAATGGCTTAGTTGAATAGTTCTGGCTCAGGATCTCTCCTGAGGTTACAGAAGGGGTTAGTTGGGGCTGCAGTCATCCAAAGGCCTGACTGGAGCTAGAGGATCTGCTTCTAAATGCGGCCCATTCACACATGGCTGGCAAGTCAGTGTTTGCTGTTGGCACAGAGGCCTCAGCTGTGCTCCACATGAGCCTCTCATCAGTGCTGCTTGATTGTCCTTGTAACAGGCTGCCAGCTTCTCCCAGAGTGAGCAGTCTGAGAGAGGAAGGCTAATGCTGGAATACTTTTATAATCTAGCCTTAGAAGTCACACACTGTCATGGGCCTAGAGATTATCATACTAAGTGAAGTAAGACAGAGAAAGACAAATACAGTATGTTATCACTTATATGTGGAATCTAAAAGAATGATACAAATGAACTTTTTTACAAAACAAATAGACTCACAGACATAGAAAACAAACTTATGGTTACCATTGGGGAAAGGGCAGGGGAGAGGGATAAATTAGGAGTTTGGGATTAGCAGATATGTACTACTATATATAAAATAGATAAACAACAAGCACCTACTGTATAGCACAGGGAGGTAGATTCAATATCTTGTAATAAACCATAATGAGAAATGCATCTATATATCTATATCTGAGTCACTCTGCTGTATACCGGAAACTCACACAACAGTGTAAATCAACTATACTTCAATGAAAGAAAGAGAGAGAGAGAGGAAGAAAGTCCCCCACTGTCATCTCTGCCATACTCTTGGTCATACAAACAACTGATCTTCAGTGTAGGTTATGTGAGAGCATGAATGCCAGGAGGTGAAGATTACTGGTATCATCTTGGAGGCTGGCTACCACAGAGAGAAATAAGAAATAAATTGTTTTTGTTTGGGGGAGAGGGTGTTTATTTGCATCTTCTCTTGCTGTAGGCCTCTAGTAGTCATTCTGAAATTAGATGAATCTGCAAGTTAGTGCTCCTTAGTGACAAAATGTCCAGTTAACATTTGTGATTCTTTTTTTCTTAGCACACTCTTATCTGATATTGCTTTTTAATTTAATATTAATTTTCAAATGATAGAGTTAAAAAACAGACCACTGAAATTATAACCAAAAGAGTAACCCTGGCCCAAATTTCTACTCTGCAGAGAATACTTACTTTTAATTCTTTTGGCTACTTGTTTTGGTAATGTCCTCCATATTATTAAATAGCCTTGCTTATACAGCTGTTTCTTGATTCTTCAATTTTAGACTTTATTTTTTACTATGGAAAATGAGGATTTGGCACTTTTCTTCTCCCCTACATATATCCCATGTACCTCTTCCTAGTATAGTTATAATTTTTGGTTAAATCAATGTTCAGTGCTTATATTATGACTGTAAATATTCTCAGCCAATCCATGTAGTAAATGATGATTGCATCTCATTTCTCTTACAACTTTGTATTTTTTTTCCTGGAATTAATGACTGTCTTTTTGTTTGCTTAGTTTTCTCTGTCTTTATCAATACTTCATCTCCAAACTCTCCAAAAGAACTAAACTCCTTCTGGTATAATCAGGTAATCTATCAATTAATTTTTTTCCCTTCTCTTAGCAGCATACCATCTGGACTCCATCTTCGATTGCACTGTGGCTTACACGGTATTACCCTAGAAGAGTCTCTGTGCTTTCCTGTGTCAAGAGACTATTTCCTAGATATTATGATTTTTTATTTTCCACTTCCTTGTTTTATAGAACATATCCCAGTAGCTTCCTAAGAAAGGGTGCCCGAGAAGTAAATTTTTAAGACGTTGCCTGATTAATTGATAGTTTACCTGTTCACAGATTTCTAGGTTGAAAATTCTCTTGGAATTTTGAAGGCATTGTTACATTGTCTCCTAGTTTCTTACACTCCTCTTAAGAAATTGCAGGCTATCCTGATTCCTAGTCTTTGTTTCTGATTGCCTTTCCCCTATGTAGACATTTAGTTTCAGCTTTTTCTATTCTGTTCAGTCCATTACCCGTCAACCAAGGACTATTTTCCAAAATTTTGTTAGTTTTGCTTCTCTCTGTTTCTTTCTTTGTTCTTGTGAGTTTATAATTTTTTTATTTCTTTACTGTTTTCTTAGTGGGTTGCAGGAGAGAGTGGAGATAATTACTGGTGTTTATTTTACCATATTTTACTAGAAATCTGACAAAATGCTTTTTATAAAGCTATTTAAAACAAAAAATATTCCTGAGATTGTTTTTCCAGAATAATTAACCAAAGTTAATTTTGTGTTTGCTTCTGGGATAATATTTTACTTCTCATCATTTCCAAATGTTCTGTTAAAAAAAATGTCCCCCCTGTAATTCCTCTTGGTTTGGGGGGCTTCATTATGTTTCTCATTGAGGTAAGAATGGAAACTAATATTTGTTAAGTACCTACTGTTTGTCATAATATGTTTGTTTGAGGGTTTTACATGTACTAGATAGATGCTGAGGTAAGATATTCTTCACATATGTTAGGTAGCTGGCATTCCCATTTTCAATGAGAAAATTCATCAACTTGAGTTGCTTTCCAAAGGTCATACCTATTGTAAATAGCAAATACTGGCTTTGAATCTAGTATTTCTGATTATGTAGTCCTTTATCCTTTTTACTTACAACTTCATTAATCTTCAGTTTGTGTGTGTTAAAATTTTCAAGCATAAAAGTAGGGAGAGAATAGTATAATAACCCACCATGTATTTGTCAGCTAGTTATCAACATTTTGTCAATCTTTTGTTTCAGATATTCCACCATTTTTAAAATCTGTAAGTGTACTCCAGTATACATCTCTGATGTATGAAAGGACTTCTTATAACTAACAAAATTAACAGTAATTCCTTAATATGATCTAAAACCCAGTCCAAGTTCAGATTTCTCTGGTTGTCTCAAAAATACATTTATTCAGTTGGTTTGTTCACACGGTATCCAAATAGGATCCACATGTAGCATTTGGTATTTATGTCTCTTAAATCTCTTTTAATCTATAATATTCATCCTCTCTCCTTTTTCCATGCCATTTTTATGGTGAAGAAATCAGGTTCTTTGTTCTGTAGAATGTACTACATTCTGGATTTGATTGCTTCTTCATGGTTTTATTTTATTGTTGTACTATCCCCCATATTTCTTGTTAACGAGAAGTTAGAGCTGGATGTTTGATTAGGTTCAGGTTTATTTATGTATGTATGTATTTTTGCAAAGAACATCTCCTAGCTTTTATTTCCCATTTCATCAGGAGGCAAATAATATCTATAATATCCTACTTTTGGTGATGCTGAGTTGGGTGTAGTTGTTCTCAGCTTGATCCATCCATTATAAGTTCCCCATTCATATATCACCTCAGGATTTTAGCATCCACTTATTATCATTGTATAGATCCATTGTTTCATTAGGTGCTGCACATTGGTGATTTTTCTAATTATATCACTGCCCTTCTACATTTATTAGTTGTAATTCTGCTATTATGAGGAACTTTCTCCTCTTTACTGTTTTGTCACTTGAAATCAGGAAAGACAAGATTAATGATTGATTTCCCCCCCTTTATTTGTCAGTTTTCAGAGTAACGAGTTTCTGTAGCAGAAGAGTCATTATGAACTAAGGGCTATTTATATATTTGATATATTTTAGTGTATTACAGTCATTATTCATTCATTTTGTTGCTCAGATTGATCCATTAATGTCCCCATTAGTCTTTGATAACTTCTTTGGTTTCTGACACAGGATGTTCCAGGCTCATTTTGTGCATATCCTTCCCCAAATACGGAACTAACCATTTCTCCAAGGAACTCTGTTTTTTTAAAAAATGGGAAATAGTATTTAGAAACAGCAACCTGAGTTGCTAGTGGTTCAGTACTATTGGATTGTCATCATTTTAGGCATTTTCACTAATCAGAGATAGGAAATACGTACATGTTTTTTAGGAAGAGAAAAATCATGAGTTTGTCCTGATGATACCTATTGAAGTGTAAGTTTTTTTTTAAACTAGCTACTCTGATTTTATACTTGTACGTCATTACTCTTAAATCTTGGTTCCCAACCATAGTAACAAAAGTACTTTTTGCTTTCTTCTCATTGTATATATGACAATTTCAAAACTACAATATCAGTACTAATTACTGAACATAATTTGTTTTCTTTGTGGATCTTTTTGCCCTTAGTATATATCCTGCTAGGGAGATACAACCAAAATACTATTTGGCATATATATATATATATATATATTAAGTTTTTTATTTTATCCTTTCATTGTTCTTTCTGGGGGGGGAGTATATATTATTATATATTTAATATATTTAAAATTATAGTTTTTAGTTTTATATTTAATATATAATAATACATATTCTTATACATATTTTTTTTACTCCCTTTCTTACTGTAAAGGTATATACTATAAACATTGTTTTGCATTGCTTTTTCTCTTAATGGTACAGTCTGGAGATGACTTCTTTTTTATTTTATTTATTTATTTATTTATTTGGCTGCATTGGGTCTTCATTGCTGGGCGCGGGCTTTCTCTAGTTGCGGTGAGTGGGGGCTACTCTTGGTTGCAGTGCGTGGGCCTCTCTTGTTGCAGAGTACGGGCTCTAGATGTGCGGGCTTCAGCAGTTGTGGCACATGAGCTTAGTTGCTCCGCGGCACGTGGGATCTTCCCGGACCAGGGCTCGAACCCGTGTCCCCTGTGTTGGCAGGCAGGTTCTTAACCACTGCGCCACCAGGGAAGCCCTGGAGATCACTTCTTAATCAGCATGCAGAGATCATCATTCCTTTGAGCAGCTGCATAGTAATCTATTATGTGGGTTACCATTACTTAGCTAATTTCATACTGATTTAGTCTTCCATTTAAGTCCTAAGGAAATACTTCTTTGTGGCAAAATCTAGTGTGAGAATATAATAGGATCAAAAAATTTTTAAATATTGAAATCTATTTCTCTCCTTAAACTGGTAATCAAGAGTTACTGACAATTTTCATGAAATGAATTTTATTCACCTAAGCACCCTGGTTTATTTTTAAACCTTAACTATTTTTGATGGAAATCCTTTAAATTTATTACAAACTTTTACACAGTTTAAACATTTTTTGCCATAATTGGGATGTTTTCATTATTGTATTTAATTCTAATTATCTGTGCTTTTCAGTTTTTCTGTGTTTTCCCTGAATGTTAAGTACTTGTCAGTCTCATATGCCCAAGTCAGTACAGCTGTTGTGTGAAGTTTTTTTAATTAATTAGTTAATTAATTTTGCATTTATTCTATTAAAGTTTAGGTGAAGGTTTTACCTCTGCTTTTTCAGGGCCTCAGCTTACATACAGGAAAGTCAAATTTATGGAAAGCCTGGTATTAACAAGAATAGTGTTTCACTCCCTGTTTACTAGACTAAAAATTTTTTTTATATTGAAATATAGTTAATTTACAGTATTTTGTTTCAGGTGTACATGAAGTGATTCAGTTATATATATATTTTTCAGATTATATTCCATTATAGGTTATTACAAGATATTGAATATAATCCCCTGTGCTATACAGCAAATCCTTGTTGCTTATTGACTAGACTAAAATGTTTTTAATTGAGAAAACAAAGCATCTGTGTCTTTATCATTTTGCTATTGTAATTTTTACAATATGTAGTTATGATTATTCCCTTATTAATAGTAATATTTTCTCTTGAATCAGATGTTCTGCCTTACTCAATACGGGTCCTGTTGGAAGCTGCTGTGCGAAATTGTGATGGCTTTTTAATGAAAAGGGAAGATGTTATGAACATTTTAGACTGGAAAACCAAACAAAGCAATGTTGAAGTGCCCTTTTTCCCTGCCCGTGTTCTTCTTCAAGATTTTACGTGAGTGATAGGTTTATTTTTCATGATGAATTTTCAGAGTGTTCGCTTTTTAAAATTCAGACTCCCTGATGGCTCTCTTGTTTTTTAATTGTGAAGATTAGTTTATAAATTTAAAAAGTTGCTTTTTCTAAACTGAAGCTATTTGTCAAAAATTAGGCACTTTTTTTTGTACCATTTATTTAAAAACTACTTTTTTCTAACTGCCTACTTGTCATCTCCACATAGCCAATAGGCTTCTCAATCTTAACATATCCAAAACTTCATTGCTCAGCCCCCCTCATGTATTCTTTCCAAGTTTTTTCTGTCATATTGAATGGCGCTACAGTCTCCTGTTTGTTTAGAGCAAAAATCTAGGAGTTAACCCTGGTTCCTGTCCTTTGTACATAATCCAGTCTATCAGCAGTTTCTGTCAACTCTACCTTTGAAATATACATATCCTGAATCCAAATACTTCTTACCATCTCCACCACAGTCATCCTGATTCTAGCCCCATTCTCACTTACCTGGACTATAACTATAATAATCTGTTAACTGGTATCCCTGCTTCCATACTTGGAATGTATAGTCTTGTCTTTTCACAGTAGGTGAAGTGACTTGGTTAAAAGATGTTAATCAAGGTCATATCATTCCCCTATTCTCCCATTGGCTTCCATTACACTTAGAATAAAGTCTTTACCATAGCTTGAAAGATTCTACCTAATCTGTGTGTCCAGAGATTACTTATTGGAAGAATTAACCTTTAGCTGAGTTTTGAAGGAGGTGTAGGAGTTAGCTAGACAAATAAGAACATCCCCTTCACCCACCCACCTAAATCTGGTTTGTAAGCTACTGCTCTGTGTACCTGGTATATGCTGCTACTGTAGTACTTATGATACTATTCTATAATTGCTACTTTATCTTCCCTACAAATTCCTTGAGACCAGTTACTCTCCCTTATTTGGCCTTATACCATTGGTGTCTAGCACATTGAAGGCATTTGGTAAATGCTTCTTATATAGTTGGCTGGAGATATATATATGTAGATATAGATATAGGTCCATCTATATCTATATCCATATATTTAGTGGATAACTTTGGAGACAAGAAGGCACTGGGAGTGAAGAGGCTGGAGCTGGGGAAGAGGGAGGGGTATCTTAAAATTTAAGGCAAGAGAAAGAATTCCATAGGCAGTTCCCTTGAAGTTCTCTTATGCCTCTAAAAATCATCTGTTGTATTTTTGGCACATCTACCTTTGAGCCCTCAAATTCTCAGATAATATTTAATATTAATTCTCATTAAACCAGGATACATCTAACTTTGGATAACCTGTACATTATCAAACATGAATGCAAATTAAAAAGGAATACTTTTTAAATTTAAAAATGCATATTAATCATCTGAGCATATTTAAAAGAAGAATTAGAAGTTGATCATTCTTTATTTTTTAGTGGAATACCGGCAATGGTGGATTTTGCTGCTATGAGGGAGGCAGTGAAAACTCTTGGAGGTGACCCTAAGAAAGTCCATCCTGCCTGTCCGACAGATCTCACGGTTGATCATTCTTTACAAATTGACTTCAACAAATGGTACTTTAATACACATATTTATAAAGACAGCCACGCACGTTGACTGGCAGCCAGTCCACTGGGAGTGTGTGGTATAGAAGAAAGGGAATAGA
This sequence comes from Mesoplodon bidens, assembly GCF_964165515.1. NCBI lineage: Eukaryota > Metazoa > Chordata > Mammalia > Artiodactyla > Ziphiidae > Mesoplodon > Mesoplodon bidens. The sequence goes on along the minus strand of NC_138178.1, from coordinate 66,569,181 downwards.
GATAATTTGTGCCAGAGTAAAGTTTGCTACAGTTAGTATTGACTAATATACAAAAAGAAAAACTGGTGAAAACTTACGTATTGGTGAATTTTCTTTTTAACTCAGTCTAAATTTAAACTGATTTTCATGTTTGTATATTTCTGCTGCCATTTTTTATAGATATGTATAAGCCTAGGACCTGCTTTTTGGAGTGAATATCTGAATTAAGCCTTCATTTCCTTTTTGTTTTTTAACTTCCAGAGAGAATTTAAAGATGTGAGCCTTTAATGTCTAAATTGGTAATTGAAAACACTGAGCTTACTACAGCTGTATTTTCCTTCCACTGAAATAAATTTCTTATACTTAAAAGGTCCTTATGACTAAAGTCAAACTAGAGAAGACATGATTCTGTTTTCATGTACCAGCTTTCTTTTTACATTCCCTGGAGTAATGGAATAAGGCTACAATTTATTAAAACCTGTGAGAGCCTTTGCCCTCTAGATTAAACAATGGCTCTGAACTTCTTCTAAGTTGTTAGATGGGAAAAAAAATTGATTTTGCTACTTGCCAGAGGTTACTATATGAAAATGATTTTAGTGGCACAATTTTTTTTAATCTCCATAAATTTAAATAAATCAACTTTTTTTTTTTTTTTTTTTTGGTAATCTGAGATTTGCTTTTTTTTTTTTTGCGGCACGCGGGCCTCTCACTGCTGTGGCCTCTCCCATTGCGGAGCACAGGCTCCGGACGCGCAGGCTCAGCGGCCATGGCTCACGGGCCCAGCTGTTCCATGGCATGTGGGGGGATCCTCCCGGACTGGGGCACAAACCCGTGTCCCCTGCATCGGCAGGCGGACTCTCAACCACTGCGCCACCAGGGAAGCCCCTGAGATTTGCTTTTGAAACCTGAAATAGATGATATATTAACCTTTGAATAACATTCAGTTGTTACTTCCAGATAGCATTGCTGTTGTATGCTTTTTGAAGACCTAAATTTCTGTAACTTTTAAATGGTTTTATTTTGTTGCCTTTTTTGGAACGATAGTGCAATACAGAATGCTCCAAATCCTGGAGGTGGTGATCTACAGAAAGCAGGAAAGCTTTCTCCACTTAGAGTGCAGCCTAAGAAGCTTCCCTGCAGAGGCCAGACTACCTGCCGAGGATCGTGTGATTCTGGAGAACTAGGCCGAAACTCAGGAAGATTTTCTTCGCAGATCGAAAATACACCCATTCTATGTCCTTTTCATTTGCAACCAGTGCCTGAGTACGAGATGTTTTTAAAAATATTTATTAGTACCAGATTATTTTTCAGTTAAGGAAATCACGTTTATTCTCCTTCCCCTCCTGATTCCTATTACATTGCCTTCATATTTACTGTGCTTCCTATTGTACTGAAAGAAGCAAAGTTAATTAAAATGGTAGTCTCTAAATACCATGATTTATTTCTGTTCCTTTGAAGAAAACTTTTCTTAAGAATTTTCTATAAATATATTTAATTTTTGTAACTAATGTAGACAGAAAATTATCTTGAACTGTAAATTTTTTATTTTAGTGAATTTATACCATTCACATGCTCATTATTCATTCAGATTACTTTTATGAAATCTATATTTTTAGCTTTATTTTCCTATTAGGCGATTTCTTATTCTTTTTATTGCATTGAGATCTCTATGTTAAGAATATTATCATTATCATATGTTATAAATGTAATGAGCCCTTTTAGATAAGCAGTTTCCTATATAATACCATGGAAAGTAGTAAACCTGCCTGGAAAAGAATCCCGTTCTTAAGAGTTGGTTAAATTTCCTAATAGGTAATTTTTCAAAATAAAAACAAGAGTTCTATAATTGGAATTTTGTATGCTATAAAGTTTCCAAAGTCTTAGTCTTATTTTAAGAGAGTTGTGTTGTTTATCCCATTGTTACTAGACTGTTAAGTTTTTTAAAGACGAGTTAAAAATGACTTACACTCTTTCAAATTGAAAAAAAATTAACACATTTAAGATTTAGGCTAGCTAAGGATAATATCAACACATATTTCATCATAAGTACCAAATAATATATTAGTTCATTTGTCCCTAAATTGGATCTTTCAAATTCTGGGTAGTTCTAAATTTTGTGCTCAATATAGCTGTAAAGCCTCAGGTTATAAGTGAACTCAGGTGCTCTTCCTTTCTAAGAATTCAATATAATCTATGGGTCCTTTGCCATCAAATCATGACAGTTTTACATTTATGTAAGTACTCCTTATTCCCTACCTGGCTGTCCTGATTGTTAGGGACATGTTGAATTTTGAGATTAATTTCTCTTCTTATTTAGAAATTAATTTCTTGAAAAGGAAGATTTATTGATTCAAAAAATCATTGATTTTCTTGGGTATCTTTTTATAACTGGTATGAAGTGCTAAGATGGTATGTTTTTATTTCTAAAAATCCAATCTGGTGTAACATTTCCCCTCAATTATGACTCTAAATTACAAAGTATTAAGATCATATATGTTATAGTCCCTGGTTGTGTGAAAATAGTAACTCTTTCATGTGCTTTAATGCATCAGTGAAGTATTAATTATAGACTCAAACAAGAAATTGAGGGATAGAGAGTTGAGAGCATACATTTGGCACTTGAAATCACTGCCTGATTTGAAGTCAGGTTATGGGCTAATAAATATTTGTGTGGTACTTTGTAGCTATATATAATATGAAAAGGTAAGATAATTGGAGTGGCTCTAGAAAGCTATGTTCCCTGAGGTCCTAAGAAAAATCTCATTAAGATGTGCTATGGCTTCAAATGATCACTCAGCAATGAATTATTAATCTTTGTTTTTTTTAAAAAAAAGTTGACAAACAACTATAATTATCTGGACCCTGGAGGACATGTATAATTTAAGTTATATTGATATTCTAGTCAACACTTAAATCACCAGCTGGCAAGTGAAATAAACAAAGCTGTTAGAAATAATTTTTTTAAAAATATCCATTAGATAAAAATAGCTTCCTAAAAATAGCACTATGTTTACTGCTTGGCAGTGAATTGTTTTTATCTCTTAGTTTACATAATTCATGTAAAATATATTTATAATCCATATAAAGTAAAATACTACTTTATATAAAATAGAAGCTTCATTTTAGGTGAGATGAATATAAAATTTTTACCAAAAGCTCTTTTTAAACTATAAAGTAATGTTGAGTTGTCATTGTTACATTGTAATATTCAACAAGTATCTCCTAGTTTAACTGGTACAAAAGTTAAGTGGGTGGAGATGTACATGCTTATTTTTCATTAAGCTACAACCCTTCTTTTTCCTTGTAGTGGAAAATCCAACAAAGGTTACCATGCTACTTTTAATATTTTAGCCAAATCTCACAGTGATACATGTTAAGTACAGTTTGGGACACTGGTGTGGACCATGGCTTAAATAATTAAGTCCTTGCAGTAGCTTTCTAGTGTTACTTAAATCAGAGCTTCCTTGTTGAAAAGAAAATAACTGATTCTGAGAAGTCTAGTAAACTGCTATTCCCAGAATTTTTAAAATATGTAGACTTAGAAACAAGGCAAGTCTTTTCTGTAATACATATATTTAATGCCAGTTCTTCTTCTTTTTAGACCTGAAACAGTATTAAAAAATCAAGAAGTAGAATTTGGCAGAAATCGAGAGAGGCTTCAATTTTTCAAGGTATAAATGATTGGGGGGAAATTTTTTAATAGGAGTTTATGAAATATTGAAAGGTTTGATTTTTATATCTTTAGAAGTTTTTAAACACTAGCAGTAGAACCCTTTTTTACTTTTTTTCCTTCAAATAAAATCTTAATCAGCAACCCTAGTGTATAACAAAATATTAAAAACAGTGGCTCTAATTCAAGTGAGCTTGGAGGGTCTTCTACTTGGGCCTACCCCTTTTCCCATCCCTGAGAATCCTTGGAATGTAGTTGAAAGCTACTGTTTATCTGGACTATTGGAACATTTTTCTTTGACTTAATTTTGTTTTAATCTGCAAAATGAATATATTTAGGTTTAGTATCTGTGTATTTGTTTTTATGTACTGTAAACTTTGACCATGATGCACATTGGTAAAATATTTTTAGTGTCAGTATTTATTTATATGTTGATTATGAGGCAAATTCAGATAATGCTAACAGTTGGATTTCTTAAATTTAAATAAAATACAGTGGAGTTCAAGAGTTTTTAAGAATGTGGCTGTAATCCCTCCTGGAACTGGAATGGCTCATCAAGTAAACTTAGAGTATTTGTCAAGAGTGGTTTTTGAAGAAAAGGACCTCCTCTTTCCGGACAGTGTCGTTGGCACAGATTCTCATATAACCATGGTGAATGGTTTGGGGATTCTGGGGTGGGGTAAGTAAATGACTAAATATATTTAATTCTTTTGGGGAGAGGATGTCAGAAAATTTATAAAAGAACATAAATAGCAGGGTCTTTATAGCCTCTTTGAGGCTGTTTTTTCACCTATAACAGCAGCAACAAAAGTAAATCTTAATTCAAGTGTTTGTGGAAGGTGTGGTATAAGAGAGAATTTATGAAAAGAAATGTGGACCTTGCCCAGCACAGCACTACCATTTGTGGAGTGGTTAGTGATGATGATGATGTCTATGAAGGTGATGTGCTTATTACTCCCTTATTTAAAGTCCTTCAGTGGCTTCTCCTAGCATTCTTTGTAAATCCAAATTTCTTTTTTTTTTTTTTTTTTTGCGGTATGCGGGCCTCTCACTGTTGTGGCCACGCACAGGCTCAGCAGCCATGGCTCACGGGCCCAGCCGCTCCGTGGCATGTGGGATGTTCCCGGACCGGGGCACGAACCCGTGTCCCGTGCATCGGCAGGCGGACTCTCAACCACTGCGCCACCAGGGAAGCCCCCTCTTCATGTTTTTCATAGGGCCCTTCACAACCTGTTGCCTCTTTAGCCATTTACCCAAACACATCTTTTATTTCCCTGAGTGGCCTGTGCTATTGCACCTCATGGCTTTGCATCAGCTATTCCCTCTGGCAGAGTGTATGTACTCTTTTATAGGGTGCTATAATTGTTGGCTTTTTGTCTTTATCATTAGACTGAGCTTCTTGAGGTTGACAGGGGCTGGGTTCTATTCATACTGTATCTTGAGCATAGCATAGTACCTAGCATAATAGATACTAAATGTTTTCTGAATTTAAAATAAAGGTAAAGATCAGTTTTTTCCAACCATGTGAGTGGAGTCATTCTTTTGAGAAGACTTCAGTTCCATATCTACAGTAATAGCATTATAGCAATTCTGTGCAAGGTACTGTGTAAGACAAGCTCGTGAAACACCTAGAGATTTAGATGTTACAGAGATAAATTATCTTTAAATGCGCTATACTCATATACCTGTCTGTTACATTAGGGGTTGGAGGTATTGAAACAGAAGCAGTTATGCTTGGTCTGCCAGCTTCTCTTACTTTACCAGAGGTGGTTGGATGTGAATTAACTGGCTCATCGAATCCTTTTGTTACATCCATAGATGTTGTTCTTGGCATTACAAAGGTAAGTTAAAATTTTGCTAGCTGTATAACTTAGTGGACATGATTTTTTTTGTAAGTAGAAGAGCCCCATAAGAGCAGGGATTTGGGTTCATCACCTCATCCTCAGCACTCTGATGTTATTAGCTATGTCATCATAGTACTAATAGCAAAATTTAACCCTTTATACTAGTAAGTACAAAACAATTTGTTGTGTCGTTGTTCGCTTGACATGTTAACTCATTTATTCTTCGTTACAAGCCTATGAGATTGTTACTATTACCATCCTTATTTTAATTCTGTGAAAACTGAGACACAGTAAGGTTTAATGACTTAACCAGAGGGTCATAGGGCTGAATGGTCAGTGTAGAACAAGGTTTCCCACCCAGGCAGTCAGGTTCTTAAGTCCACGCTCTTAACCATTATGCCTTATTGCCTCAGTGAATGTTTGTTGCCTCCGTGGATTTAAAAAAAAAAAAAATCGTATTTAGGAAATGTCTAATTGCATCTCCTTTAATACTTATTTGAATCATTTGTCCCCTGAAAACTATTACTGTATTAGATAGTACTTTAAAAAATATAGGCTGTAAAAATGTGGTAGTGTCAAATTTTTCTATTGGCTATTTTAACATTTAAAAAAAAAAGTCACTCTGCTGTACACCTGAAACTAACACAACATTGTAAATCCACTATACTTCAATTAAAAATAAAAAGAAATGATAAAAGTATTATATAGAAATTTTTTCTCTGAATTTTTAAAATATTGGCTGCATGCGTTTAATATATGTACTGTAGGGTTTCCTGAAGACAATAATTTGTAACTCTCCATCCTAAATTTCTAGTTTTCACTAACTTTATTATAATGATTAAGTCCCATTTCATTAAATGAATGAACCTGGGAAATGTTCCACAAATAATTCCAATTTGGATCCCAGCGTCTCAGCATTTTCGGTTAGATTACTGGTCTGAAGGCTTTCAGAATACTCTGCAGGGAAAGTAAATGGTATCGCCTCCCTCACCATTTAGTATTGATCCCTCTTCCCTAATTAGAAAAAAATTGACATCTTGCAGAAATGATTGATTCAGTGTGTGGTACCAAAAGATCAAGAAGTTAAATAGAGAATTGAAGGATTATTCCTAAAGGAAAAGGAATATCCCATTATAATTTTAGAAAAATCAATTCTTTTCCTTCACACATCCTGAAAATTAATGGTGCTTTTTAGATTCCTCCAGCTATATTTTTTCTTAACAATGTTCTATGTATGCTTTTGACATTTTGGCTTATTGATGCAAAAATTAAATTTATTATGTAGGTGTATCTTTTTTATTATTTTGTCCCATATTTGAGGTCGTGTTCTATTCATGATCTTTGTAGGATTAATCATATGTTGTTTTTCAAAATGTATATTGTGGTACCTCATTAATTTGGGGAAAGCAGCATTTGGCTTGCTGTATCTAATCTATATGGCTCTTATCCTCAGAAATAAAACAGTGAAAATTAGGAAACATGTTTCTTTTAGGGTTGAGTTTCTGCATCTATAAAACGTTTGGATTAAGTGATCCTTAGCACTTATAAAATGTTAGAGCTTAATATTATTCATAGGTTGAATGTTGTTTCTTACTTCGTCACTGTGCTGAGCAGTCCCTCTATACCATTCTGACAGCATCTTACAATTGAGAGAAGGTGGGTAGCTGTTTTTGGTTACTTAAAAATTAGTAATAAGAAAAATGATTTTAGAAGGAATTAAGTTTGAGGCCACATGTTAAATCCTATCAAAATGAAATTTACCTAGGGGGACTTCCCTGGTGGTCCAGTGGTTAAGACTTCGCCTTCTAGTGCAGGGGGTGCGGGTTCGATCCCTGGTCAGGGAGCTAAGATCCCACATGCATCGTGGCCAAAAAAAACAAAAACATAAAACAGAAGCAGTATTGTAGCAAATTCAGTAAAGACTTTAAAAATGGTCCCCATCAAAAACAAAAAATCTTAAAAAAAAAATTTACCTATAATTAGTGATGCTGTAAATATTTGGATCAGTAGTTGGCATTCAAAGAATTTTTATAGCAGTATATAATTTTTTGATTTAAATACACAGTTTCATCAATATATTAGTATTTCACTAAATCTAAGATGCCATCATTGGTTAGAAGCACCATTGTTTTATGTGCTGCTAAGAAAGAAAGAAGACTGCCAGCTAACAGACACACCATAGTCTAAGGTATACGCTGATTTCAGACATTAAAACGGGAATCTTAGCCATTTTGAACTTTCAAGCCCTTTTCTACCCTAATAGTAACATTTGACCACTCTTCTATTGACTATTTACCTTAAAATACCTAGAAAACCAGAATGAGTTGATGTTTCATAAAAATAACAGAGGACCTCTTTCACTGTCAGTAGTAATGGATTAAAAATTAGATTTTATAGTTTTCAGAAAATCCATGCTAATTTTGTGTGCGTTTCTGTGTATCTCTTTATATAGCACCTCAGGCAAGTAGGAGTGGCTGGAAAGTTTGTTGAGTTTTTTGGAAGTGGAGTTTCACAGTTATCTATAGTAGATCGAACTACAATAGCAAACATGTGTCCAGAATATGGTGCTATCCTCAGCTTTTTCCCTGTTGACAATGTGACATTAAAACATTTAGAACATACAGGTAAGACGATATAAGATCACTAGGATAAATGTGTTACATTTCCAATGTGTCTATCTGAAATATTGTATAATAAATTACTACCGTGTACATGTTATTTAATGTTCATGAAATTGTCTTAACAGCAGCTTTGAAATAAACTGCATCAGATGTGTTTAAAGAGTGTTGTGTCCTCAAACCTAGTCCACTGCGACCCATTTACAGCAGTTTAGAGGAGTTATTCAAACTGCTGATCTTTGCCTCACATTTTCCCAATAATTAATAATGGCTACCTCCACCCTGTTAGTGATCAGAGGTTGCAATTTAATGGAAGTCAGGCTTGCGCACATTCACAGCTGTTCTCTTCTTCATCCAGGAAGAGAGGAGCCACGAGACAGAGTTTGGGAACCAGTGCTCTATTTAAAGAATAAGCGCATAATTTTGTGAAAAGCAGCATAGGGTCACAGGTTCCAAATTCTTATTGTAGCCTGATTAACTAGGAACTTTGACCACTCTTCTGTTGACTAATATAGAAAATACTTGCAAAACCAGAATGTGTTGGTTTTATAAGGCCCCTATTCTTTAAAAAGCAGGGTCTCTTTATTTGATCCACTTCTTTTTTTAAGAGATCATTACTGAACTACTAATCTCATCATAAGTATATTGGGGAGATACATTCTAGTATTCTTCAGTTTGGGGGCAGATTATGATAAGTCAAATGGCAAAATGGATGACTGGTCCTTTGGAACCTTGGAAGGAATGGTCCTCATAGAATACAGAGTTTTCTCTAAACTGGATTTTGGGTGGTAGAATGTTCAAGAGAGAAATGCCTTATTCCTTACATATTGATATGAGTTAATGTCATAATGATGTGTCACTGTGCAACAAATTGTCCTAAAACTTAGTGGCTTAAAACAGCAACAATCATTTATTGCTGCATAGTTTCAGTGGGTCAGTAATTCATACAGGTACAGATTGTCTCTGCTTCATGATGTCTGGAGCCTCAACTACAAGACTTAAAAGCTAGGGCCAGGAATCCTGAAGGTTTGTTCACTTGAATGTCTGGCAGTGAATGCTGGCCATCAGCTGGGAACTCAGCTGGGACTGTCAGCCAGAACACCTATTTGTGGTTTCTGAATATATAATCTGGGCTTTCTCACATGGTGGCTTTTCAAGGGTTGGTAACCTGAGGGAGCAGGGGTGTGGGGGGTTGGGGAGAGAGTAGGTACATGCCAGTTAGCCAGCTAGCCAGCCAGAAATTACATTGCTCAGGTTTAAGGGGAATGAACGTAGCTTCTACCTCTTGATGGATGAATGTCAATGTCACATTGTAAGAGAACATATAACTTAGGATAGATGTTGTTGTGGCAATCATTTGCAAATATAATCTGCCACAATTACTTACTTCTCATCAAGCTAACAGATAACTACCAGCATGTTTAATTGGAAACTTTATTGTTAACATCTAAGTTGTTTTAATTTCTGGAAGATCTTGTTACATCTCTATCCTGCTCTGTAAAACTATTCTTAACTTTCATTTACTTTATTCTTTCATTTTGACTATTATATTAATGTTGCTTATTGTTTAGGGAAAGTAATGAATTTCATCGTTCATGGTGGCTAGTGATTTATTATGTTGAATTTTGTTATTGGTTTTTCTCTTGCAAACAATATTTTTGTGAGTTTTATATAACTGGCTCAGTATTTCTGATGTTGTCTGTGATTGAGTAACTTTTAAAAGGGGGTTATGGTATGTATTTTATAAAGAGTTTTCATGAAGGGTAAAATTTTTACTATTGAGAAAATATCAATTTGTAAAGAAATCTTTTCTGAGTGCTTAGTAATAAGTAATATTTGTTTCTTGCTCATCACTGAAATTCGGCATCATTACCCCCAAAGATTTAAAAATTTCTGAAAGGATTTTTATTGTTGTTAATCATCTTTTTAGGTTTTGACAAAGCCAAACTCAAGTCAGTGGAAACATACCTTAAAGCTGTGAAATTGTTTCGAAATGACCAGGATAATTCAAGAGAACCTGAGTATTCCCAGGTATATACACAATAACCCACCTAATAGTAGTTAAGACTGTAAATTCTGGAGCCTGACCACCTGGGTTTGAATCCCAGCTCTAAGACTTACCAGCTATACAACCTGGGCACTTTTTTAACCTTTTTGCCTCAGTTTCCTCATCTCTGAAATATGAAGATAATATCTACCTCATAGGATTCTTAAGAGGTTAAGTACAAGTTCATTATGACAGTTTCAAGCACATAGTAAGTCCTCAGTAAATGATAGCTGTTATTATTTAACAAGTTAATGTTATTTGTGACCCAACTCTGATTTTATTCATTAATTTTACATAGATTTATATTACAGTAAATTTTGTGACATTTTGTCAAGTCTCAATTTTTAGTACTTAAAATATAAAATTGACTCAATTTATCAGTCTAATTTTTTTCTATTTTAGGATAAGAATACTATAATCTACTCCCCAAATATCAATTTTGATGATGTCTGCACCTGGTTAATGTCTATACTTTGTAAAAAATCCACCGTTATGAAGGGGATATACAGTTATGTGATCTTAAATGTTACAGAGATTTTTACAGTCTAAGCAAGTATTTCTTATCTTTTGGAAATTTATATTGAAGTAGGTAGAATTCACTTTCAGGAAAGTTGTAATAAAATTCACTTTCTAGAAGTGTGTCAGGGATCTAAATCAACTTGGTGTTATCATTTGTATGGTTAACTGTTAAGCTCTTTTTTCTTGGGAAATCCATTTTCTCACCCAGCTTTATTTTTCTTCATAGCTTGTGTCCCTGCCTGATACCTATCAATTTGTATAATTATTTGCCTGTCTTTCCCTCACTAGAATGAATACAAGTAGGCTCCATGAGGACAGGAACTTCACCTGCTTTGTTTGGCACTCTGTCCCCAGCTCCTAGAAGAGTGCATGGCACATAGTGGATGTTCAGTAACACGTTAGGTGAATAAGTGAATACATATAGTATATTGAGTGCCACATAGAACCCATAGGAATTGAATTTTTGTGATGTTCTGGGCAAATCTTTTAACTTCTCTGATTATTTTCTGGTCCCTCTCAGTACCATTTATCGAATCTAGTGCTCTGTCCACATTTTTTTTAAAAAGGGAAAGAATAAGAACAATTAAATGGAAACATTTTGGTGGTATAATGAAATGGAATAAATGTGCTTATTAAAAACCTGACCAGATAGATGATAAGAAATAAAACTAAAGTTCACCAGGATGTTGATTTCAAGAGAAACTCATACATACTTAGACACAGACTAGGATCACCTGGATCCATGAAATAAAAGTGTAAGAAAAGCAGGTGTTTCGGTTGTGCTCAACCAGAATAAACAGGGCTGTTAAATAATGATGAAAGTCATAGTGAAGAAAAATTTGTTTGAATTGATTATACCCAAATAAAATGTACATAGGGAAATGGTAGAAATACCAGAAGAAATTAATAGAAACCTAGCTGGGAGGTGGAATTTTTATAAAATATGATTTCTTTTAAACCAAGGAATAAAAACATGGTCTGCAGGGGCCTGGCTAGCTAAACTAGAACCAGGAGTAGAAAAACCCTTTGCTGCTGCGTCCCCCAAGCACCCTCTATTGACCAGACATAACATCGTACAAGCTGAGAAAGGAGAAATGTTTACTAAGCCCACCTCTGTTATCACAGAGCAGGCAAAGAAGGATGAATTTGGAGCTCAGAAGCAATAAACTTAGCTGGCACAGGCATCTACTTTATCATCAGGCATGTGTGAAGACAGTGTTATCTTTGTGAGAAAAAACCATTTGGGGGGAAAAGAATTATATAGACTGTATGGTTGGTGTTGTGCTAGTTTGCATACTGGTCTGCTGGTCTTTTAGCAAATTTTTATATATTACGTTTCATAAATTAAATGGAGTTGTTTTAAAATATTTCTTGGGAGTGTATATCACCATTAAAACAAATTGCATTAAAACAAATGTGAGCATATTCATTCTGCATCAGAAAGTAGTACTCAAGTTGGAATCTGTACTTACAAATTCTAATTACTTTTCTCCTTCTTTTCTCTCATTTCCTAGGTGATCCAGATTAATCTGAATTCAATAGTTCCATCTGTCAGTGGTCCAAAAAGACCTCAGGATAGAGTTGCTTTGACAGATATGAAAAGTGATTTCCAAGCTTGCTTAAATGAAAAGGTAGATTGCCTTATTTGTCAATACACTTTGTGCTAAGTAAGTAGTGAAGAACTAGCAAGATGACCCATGAACTCAATCAACTGCTGTATTTTTATATGTTATTGGCGCACACCAGCAGCCCCCTCCTTTGCCTCTGTCCAGAGTGCAAGTCAGACATTTCATGAGCTTGTTCCCAGATCCACTGTGAGGACCAGAGGTTGATTGGGTATTTTTAAATAAAAATTTAAAGTTAAAAATTGAGTTTCTTAGTCATGATAGCCTCATTTCAAGTTAAATAGGTACATGTGGCTATGGCTCTTGTATTGGACAGCATAACTATTGAATATTTATGTCATCACAGAAAATTCTGTTGGGCAGCACTGCTCTAGACTTTTGTGACTTCTCAGACTAGGACAAAACCACTACACTGTTGTGATTACTCTCTTAAAGTCTGGTAAATTAACTAAATACCAAGAGACCTCTTTGACTTTCAGGGTTTGTACTTCCCGTCTTGAGAATCATGGCTTCAATCTTGTCACTTTTTCTATTCTGAGAACTAGTAGCTGGCTTTCTTTTCAGAGCCTTTCTTTTTATAATTTCTTTTTTCTTTTTTTTGAGGAAAATGTCAAACTTCTACAGGAATAAAATAGTGTAATGAATTCCGGTGTCCCTCACTTCAACAATTAGCAACTCATAACCCATCTTGCTTCATCTGTTCTACATACATATAGATACACAGGATCATTTTGAAGCAAATCTTCAAGGCCATTTTTAACAGAAAAAGTTTGTACCATCTCCTGAGAATTACTCTTAAGTAGGAATGAATAAAGAACAGCAAAGCCAAATAAGATCTGGATCATGAGTAGTTGGCTGCACTCAGTAGGTAAAAGCTTAGGAACACTACCAGACTCCTGTCACGATTATTCAAATTGATGCTTCAGCTGAATTATAACTACTGAATGTCATGGACCTTCAGCATCACTCACAAATAGTCAGAACTTACCAAATGTCAAGGATCTGCCATATTTTCTACCAGTCTTTTTTTCTATACATATCCAGAATATTTAGTTTATATTTATGTGCAAATTTGTATAGGTTGGATTTAAAGGCTTCCAAATTGCAGCTGAAAAGCAAAATGATATCGTCTCTATTCATTATGAAGGAAGTGAATATAAGCTGTCTCATGGATCTGTGGTCATTGCTGCTGTTATCAGTTGTACCAATAATTGCAATCCATCTGTCATGCTTGCTGCAGGTAGGTTGCGGTTTATAGCCATACATTTTCTGTTATATTCACATTCTATTTCTTAGATTATGCATGAGTATTGATGCCTGTGTTTGATCTTGAGAACCTGAGTTTTTAATTAGGTTTTAAGGAGCCTAAGTTTGATTTATGTTATTAATTTTGTTTTTATTACAAAGAAGGTGAATTTTTAAAATTATAACATGGATCTATGAGTTTTAGGTTGTATCTGTTTTATCTGTCAATTTAGAAGTATAGTTAATTAGCAGATCTCTTGAGCTACTAGACATTTACCATAGCAGTGTACTAGATTCAGTTGAGACACAAAGGAAGTAAAAGATTATTGACAAGGAATATAAATGAAATCAATTGTATGTACGTGGAACAATTCATTAATCGTATAAAATCAAGTATAATAAATGTTAAATTGCTATTCATTACGATTATAGCATTTAAAATGGTTCATTTAATGATATGTATTATATGTGTACATGATGTTATTATATATCCTTTTCCATTTGTGTGCATGATGCCATATCAGATTGTATATTAATAATTTATAATGTAAAAGCTAGTATATCTACCACAATTTTTTATTTGTTTTAAATGAAACAAATCAATAGAATAAAGTGAACAAAATAATGACAGTAAATGTGTGAATTTTAGACTTACCCTAACCTGTATTGGAGGTGACCTGTAAAATAAACCATAAACCCTTTCTTACTTCCTACTTTAATATGAGGGAAAGAGGGAGAGAAACATTGCCATAATAAATTATTGTTTATTTACTATTGCAGGTCTTTTGGCTAAAAAAGCTGTTGAAGCTGGTCTGCATGTTAAACCTTATATAAGAACAAGTTTATCTCCAGGCAGTGGGATGGTTACACATTACCTCAGTTCAAGTGGAGTATTACCATATCTTAGTAAGCTCGGGTAAGTGATGGTTACCACTCTTTATATTGACATTGGTATTCAGCAGTGATTGAAACTACTTGTTAGGACCTTTCATATACAAAAAGAAGATAGAAAAAAACGCTTTAGTTCTACTTGTTGCCTTGCCATTACCACAAAATCTTTGAGGCCGTATCACTCAGCAGACATTTACTAGGCATATTCAATGAGCAGCAAGGCATTGTGTTGGCTACAAAGAAGTAGGAGATGTGATCTCTAATTTAAAGATGGAAACACAAGACAAACAAGTAAAACCAAGTAACAGTGACAGACAGGTAAGGGATGGTACCAAGTACTACATAATTTGCATGAGTCATGTAGATCATCAGTTTTCAGAACAGAGTGAGATCTTATAGGTTGCATTATTAACTGAGTAAATTATCTTAATTGAGGTTTTGTGAGATTATTGTATCCATTAAGCATAGGTTAGGTTGTCCCTGAACTTTGGAGAAAATAACATATTTTTTATGTACTAAAAAAAATAATTGATGCTAGCTGTGTTTTCACTGTGTATTTTGGAACATAGTGTCTTATGTAAACCAATTCTTTTGCAAAACTGCCTGCCAAGTTTTAGGTTTTTTTCTTTGTTTAGAAGAGT
Organism: Mesoplodon bidens; assembly: GCF_964165515.1. Taxonomy (NCBI): domain Eukaryota; kingdom Metazoa; phylum Chordata; class Mammalia; order Artiodactyla; family Ziphiidae; genus Mesoplodon; species Mesoplodon bidens. Next base: position 66,554,102 of record NC_138178.1, on the reverse strand, counting down.
AGCTGAAAGTAATTTTGAGGATTATACCTGTAATTTTTAAGTTATATCATCTTGGAGTTTTTGTCAGGAGCTTTTCTTGGGTTTAGTTGGTTGAGAATTAAAAGATTACTCCTATCAGAGTACCCAATTACAGTGCCTCTTTGGGGGCCTTTGGTCAGATTGTTGCAGCCAGGTCCTCTTGATATTTGACAGTTTAAACCCCTTTGGAGGAAAGTATATCTATTTTTTTGAATGGTCATGTTATATTCCTAGCGAGTAGTATCTGAAGAATTTTCTTGCATAGTGTGATAAGTTTTGTGTCAGACTTAGTTAACCAAATTTAACTAGGGAGTGTCCTAAGTATCAGGGCTCTTCAGAGGTTTGCCTTCAGTACAGATAGCATGCCTGAGGGTCAGACTTGATTGCTCAAAAGCTGTGAAATGAACATGTTGATGAAGGTTCGTGTGTTGTGAATATTCTCTTCAGCAATCTTACTACAGTGATGGAAATGAAAGATAAGACTTGTCCTTTCTTTACAAATGTTGTGATTTTCTGCCCAATCACATTTATTTTTTGAAATGCAGATTTGAAATAGTTGGCTATGGATGTTCAACATGTGTGGGAAATACAGCACCCTTATCAGAAGCAGTTTTAAATGCAGTAAAACAGGTAAACTGTGTGGATCAGTAAGACATCCAAATGGTTTTTCCTAACTGTATTTCACTATTATCAAAAATATATATTAATGTATTTATACTTCTGTAGTCCTTGCATCTCTTGGAAAGAGTAACCTATCAATCATAAAATGATTCTTTGAAGTCATTTTTAGAACCCTGAACTAATTCCTTAATAGTGTAAGGAATTATTTTAGTTTATTTACAGTACTGATAGTTCTGTACCTAATAATTGGAAATAATGCTTTTGGTTATCATGCCCTCAGAAGTGTAATATTTGAGATTCCTTATATGTGATTATCCACATTTGTACCATCTCTTGAATTGAATATATTCATTTGTGTTTTTTGTTTTTTTGTTTTTTCAGGGTGATTTGGTTACTTGTGGAGTTTTATCTGGAAATAAAAATTTTGAAGGTCGTCTTTGTGATTGTGTTCGTGCCAATTATCTTGCTTCTCCACCCTTAGTGGTAGCTTATGCCATAGCAGGCACAGTGAATATAGATTTCCAGACAGAGCCTTTAGGTATCTTTTCCTTTATATGTATACATATATACCTGCACACACTTTTTTTCCCCAAAAGTTGTACTTTTGAAATGTTTCCTAGACTGTTCATTTATTGAATTACTTCAGAAAATCTTATCATGATGCATTACTAATTTTTGATTCATATGAAGAATATATAATGTGCAAGTAATTAGTTCTTTCAGATGCTTACACCTGAAGCACTCTTGTTGAATAATATACTTGGTTTCTATGATGTGTCTTTGAAAAGATGTGAACATTTTGAGGGAGTTACTTTTTATACTAAATTTCATATGAAAAATTTTTAACCAGGTACTGACCCTACTGGCAGGAATATTTACCTACATGATATTTGGCCTAGTCGAGAAGAAGTTCATCAGATAGAGGAAGAACATGTTGTATTATCCATGTTTAAAGCATTAAAAGAGAAGACAGAGGTAAGACTCTCATTTGTTTCTTAAAAGGTTTAATAAAGTGGCAGTGTTTCTTTATTTCATGTATCTTTCTGAATGGAATCAAAATTAAAATTACATTATTTTGAATACACAGTGAGTGACATTTTGTATCTGGAATCTCTAGTTTCTAATTAAGACTATCAGAATTGATTTATTTACTCATTAGAAATGTATAGCAAACATTTATATTTGGCATCCTGAACATGGACACACTTCATAGAACCTGCCCTTGTTTGTTGTTACCATTCCAATGGTTCAAAGTTCAAAAGAAACAAGAGCAGACATTGAAATCTCCCTCCCACCCATTCCTTAGCCATCTACTTTATCTCCTCAAAGGCAACCAGTTATGTCAGTTTCTTAAGCATTGTTCCAGAGATGTTTTGTGTATCTAGAAGCTAATACATACATTCACCCTTTTTAAAAAGAACTTAGAATATAAATATGAGAGCAAAAATGATAGTTATTCACTTAACAAATATTTATTGAGCCCCTAGTATGTGCCAGGCACTCTTCTAGCTGTTTGGAATATATCAGTGAAGAAAACACAAAGTTCTCAAGGGGAGAGGCAGATAGTAAACGGTAGACAGAATAATTAGGTAAATTGTACAATATGTTAAAAAGTAATGAGTGCTGTAGAAAATTACAGAACAGGGTAAAGAGAACCAATTGTGTAAAATTTGTGGAGTAGATTGCAGTTTTATATAGGATAGTTGAAAACATGGTATTTGAGCAAAGTTTTGAAGGAGGTGAACAAGTTAGTCATATATCTGAGCAAAGAACAGGGCTTACCAGGTAGAGGGACCAGTGTAAAGCCTTAAGGAGGGAACCGTAATGAAGGCAGTGTGACTAGAACATAGGAAGTAAGAAGGATGGTGGTAGGAAATGATGTCCAGATTACATAGGGAATTTTAGGCCATTATTAAAATTTAATCTTTTACTCTGAAGTGAGATGGAGAGCCATTGGAAGGTGTGGAACAGGAGTGTCATAATCAAAAAGATTGCACTGTCTTTGAATTGAAACTATATTGGGGCAAGAGGATTGGATAGTAAGAAGGATAGAGTCAGGAGGACCTATTGTATGTAGTAGTCCAAAGTGAAAAATGGTAATAGCATGGAACATTTGGGGTAGCAGTGGAGGTGGTGAGTAATGGTGAGATTTTGAACATAGTTTGAAGGCAGGACTAATAATACAGTGATGTAGGACAAATATGTTGGGGAAAAAAAAGGTTTATTCCATGATAATATCCTTAACTATTAAAAGTATACCCCAAAACACACTTAATGTTTTGTTTAAGTTAAGCAACATGTTTAGATCTTTCTAAATTCTTTAGCTTTTCTGGGGTTCTGTAAAGTCTTTTACATTCAGTTTATATTGAAACTTAACTCTTAGGGCATTCCTGAAAATCTGGTATATTGGAATTCGATGAGCAAATTTTATCAATTCAGTCCAAAAATGTCATAATTTTATAGAATGCAGTATCTTAGCTTTCTTTCCAAATGCATGAGGCCTATTTTCTTTTTTTAATTCTAACCTAAGTACTATGTTAATTTCCTCATTTTCATAAACCTTTTTCTGACTCCATTTTATCTTTCTTTTGGTTTATCAACCAAAACCATATTCACAGATGGGGAATAAACGGTGGAATTCTTTAGAAGTACCAGATTCAGTTTTGTTTCCATGGGATTTAAAGTCTACTTATATCAGATGTCCTTCATTTTTTGATAAGCTTGTAAGTACTTTTTTACTATTTGATATTTTAAAAATTGTTTGAAGTTTAAAAAACCTCATGAAGAGTTAAATGCCTTCAACATTTTTTACCTTTTAGACCAAAGAGCCAGTTGCACTCCAGCCTATTGAAAATGCCCATGTCTTATTATATCTGGGAGACTCTGTCACGACAGATCATATATCACCTGCTGGAAGCATTGCTAGGAGTAGTCCTGCTGCTAAGTATTTGACAAACAGAGGGTATGTGTACATGGTTATAGACTGTTTTTGTTTTATCTTTCTCATTAATTAAGAGGCTTTTACTGGTCATGTTCCTTTATCCAGTAAATTACATGCTATCATGGGTGCCTGACTTTCTATGTATTTGACCTAAGCAAAAACTGGGATACCTGTTGTACCTGCTTTTGCTTGTAACTTTAGAAATTGAAATTGCTATTTTAAATTGAGCCCTTGTCCATTAAATAAACAACTAATTGGAAACAGGAGTTTTCTTTTTCAGTGCTACTTTGTTGAAAAGTCAGATTGGTTTGACCTACCAAATAAAGCCTGATGGTTCTAACCATCTTCCAGTGTTGGACTGCACAATTTAAATGTGTGTATTTGGGGCTATAAAATGTACATGTGTGAGGCTAGGCTTGATCTGTATCAAATCAAAAGACAATGAATTTCTGCTTCTTGAGTGTAAAATTTCACAAGAATAATAAATGTGAATGTAAAGGAGATCATTTACATAGGATATATAAATCCAAAACTAGAAAGATTTTGTTTCATTTATGTGTGATTAATAACGTAAAGTTGCTCGGTTATCAAAGAACTGTTTTGACACCAGAGACAAAATTTTGCTAAAGGTAGAATTTGTGGTATTGCTGCCTGATTAGCTTTTTGATGCTTGAACTATGCAAATGATAAGACTTTTCATTGAAATATCTTATAAAAATCAGTGCTACATAGCTTGGTTTGACATGTAATACTGCATAGCTCTTACTATAATCTCATTAGTGCTATTGTGAAATCTGTGTTTGAATTTATTTTCTAGTTAATTGTAGTTTGGTGGGAATTAAAACACTTTTTGGTAGAAATTGCTAATAGCAACTCCATTTGGTATAATTTGATGAAGATAAATCAGTTTGTTTTACACACGGCTTTTGTTCATAGTGGTGAGAAATAAAATAAGTTTTATTTCTCCCAAATATTTTTTAAAAGGTGATTTCCATCTTGGTTGTAATTGTGACAAAGATTCCAACCCCCCCCCCCAAAGAAAAAGCCACCACTTCTCTCAAATACACAATTTTTATATTTATTGTAATTGCTGATATGGATTTCTTAGCACAGTTAATACCGTAGTTTTCGTCAGTTAAAAATTTTATTTTTAAAGACACTCAAACCCCTCTCCATCTCCATCCTGAAGTACAGTGTTTAAATGTACATCCTGAGATAAGATGTTTAAATTAGAAGAATATTTGTTGTCTTTACATAAAAGACCAAATTAGAGACTGATGGAAGTTGGTTATTGATTCTTGAGATGCTTACGCTCAGCTTTCTCATGTCCCTAAAAGGTCATTTATATAGTAACCAATCCAGTAGCAATGAATATCCATAGCACACAGATAATGGTGTCTAAATACCAAGTCTTAGGACAAGCAGCCATTTCGTCTTAGAGAAATGGTTGATTCCAGGTTTGGCCCTGGAAAATATACAAGATGATTCTAGATGTCTTATACCAAAAGCAAAAGAGCTATAGAGACTACCAAAGCGTGTTTTAATTCCCACCAAACTACAATTAACTTCCAGCCTTTCTGTCAAAAGGTCTCAGGAGCCAACTTGAATCTGTCACTGCTCAAAGATGGGACATGTTGAGCATCAATAAAGTTTGTCTTCATAGAAGTTTTCCAGCTAAAAAATGAAGAAGGAATAAGAGAAATAGAGTATCATCATTTTGCAGTCCCTAATGCAGTCTAGACAATGATGATCAATCACTGGTAGCATTCCAGAAAGAGAAAACTGGGTATCATGTGCTCCTGATGGAAGTAAGACCTATACAGCATTGTTGCAAAAATTAAAAACCCAAATCTTGTCAAGTCACTAGATTTGACATCTGGTTAACAAGAAATACAGGAGGGAGAACAACATATGAAATGATACTGTGGAGATGCAGTCAGCACGGTCTAGATATAGGAAACTACACTACAAATGACCTAATTTCTTTAGATAAAGTATAAGAGGAGACAAAAAAGGAGAGGGAACATATAGATTAGAAAAGACTTGAGATCAACTGGATGAATTTATAAACCATATTTGGATCTGATTGGAGCAAACCAACAACTAAAAAAGTAATAGGAAAACCAGGGACATTTGAATATTGACTGGCTAGCTGGTATTAAGAAGTTCGGAGGGTTTTGTTTGTAACAAGGTAGTATTTTTAAGTCCGTATCTTTTAGAGAAACATACTGAAATGTATACAGTTAAAATATGATATCTGAGTTTTCTTCAAAACAGTCTAATGGAGGATGATAAGAGAAGAAACAGATTCCATGAATTGATTATTGTAGAGTAGTGATAGGCTCCTGGGCATTCACTGTTCTGTTTTCTCTACTTTTGTGCATGCTTGAAATTTTCCATAATAAAAAAGTGTTTATGAGTAAGTTTTACAATTTAATAATGTGATTATTTTCCATCTAAAATAAAAACTAACTTTCATAACTTTGTTGCAGCCTTACCCCTCGTGAATTCAACTCTTATGGAGCCCGAAGAGGTAATGATGCTGTGATGACAAGAGGCACTTTCGCAAATATCAAGCTTTTTAATAAGTTCATTGGAAAACCAGCTCCAAAAACAGTTCATTTTCCATCAGGACAAACGGTAAGGATGTATACAGAGTATTTAGGCAGTTGCTAACTAGATCAAAATTTGTATTAAAATTTCTTATGTTTGTTTTAATCTACAGCTAGATGTATTTGAGGCTGCAGAGCTGTACCAGAAGGAAGGTATCCCACTGATTATTTTAGCAGGGAAGAAATATGGTTCAGGAAATTCAAGAGATTGGGCTGCCAAAGGACCATACTTGCTGGTATTGATTCTTAAATTGTATCTTAAACTTCAAAGAGTTTTAAATATTCCCTTTTGTCAGTAACATCCTGTCAAAGTTCATTTTGTTCATTTAGACTTTGTATGCCTACTTGGATCTCATCTGTGGGTGTTTTTAAGTGACCTTATATAATACGTTGTACTAATCTAGTTGCATTTTAATACTCTGAATTTAATTAAACTTACATCAGTCGTATTTGTGAAAATAAATGTGGTAGAGGGAAAGGGTATTCTGTCTTAAATTATTGCTTTATAATAATAATTATTTATACCCATTGGTAGGTTTTGTTTTGTTTTTTTTAAGAATTTATTTATTTATTTATGGCTGTGTTGGCTCTTCGCTTCTGTGCGAGGGCTTTCTCTAGTTGTGGCAAGTGGGGGCCACTCCTCATCGCAGTGCGCGGGCCTCTCACTATCGCGGCCTCTCTTGTTACGGAGCACAGGTTCCAGACGCGCAGGCTCAGTAGTTGTGGCTCACGGGGCTAGTTGCTCCGCGGCATGTGGGATCTTCCCGGACCGGGGCACAAACCCGTGTCCCCTGCATTGGCAGGCAGGTTCTCAACCACTGCGCCACCAGGGAAGCCCCCCCATTGGTAGTTTTACTAGCCCCCTTTTCATTTACTTTTCTCTGATTTGCTCCATCAAAGGTTAACGACTCAGAGATAGTGGGCCACGTTTTACTTTTATCTTTTTCCAAATAGGTGATATTGGTCCCTGGCTGTCTGCTAGGAAGACATTTCTGTTGAGACTGTTTCCTTGTTGAAGAGCAAATAGGGGATCTGTTGGAGAGATAGTCCTGTGACGTGTGCTCTCTGCCATTTCATACTCACACTGTGCTTCTCTTTACAATTGTAGTTGTTGAAAAGGCTGGTCAAAATACAGCCCTCATAGCTATTATAATCATACAAACGTCATTTGTTTTGAATCTTTAATTCCCCTCCCCCTTAAAATGTAAATACTCTAAGGAGTTATGGGAATAAGTCTAATTCTTTCGTCTTTGTAAGATAATAATTTTAAGTACCAGCATACTTCAGAGATACTCCAGTTTCGGTTCTTCACCACTGCAAGAAAGTGATTATCACAATGAAGCGAGCTGCACAAGTTTTTTGGTTTCCCAGTGCATATAAAAAGTTATGTTTACACTGCACTGTAGTCTGTTAAGTGTGCAACAGCATATCTAAAAAAAATTGTACATACTTTAATTAAAAAATACTTTATTGCTAAAAAATGCTAGCCATCATCTGAGCCTTCAGCAAGTTGTATAGTAACATCAAAGATCACTTGTCACAGATCACCATAACAAATAAAATAATAATGAAAACATTTGAAATATTACAAGAATTACCAAAATGTGACACACACAGGAAGTGAGCAAATGCTGTTAGAAAAATGGAGCCTGTAGACTTGCTTGACACAGAATTGCCAAAAAACTTCAATTTGTTAAAAAACATAGTATCTGCAAAGCTCAGTAAAAACAAGGTATGTCTATATCGTGAATATTAATTATAGGTATAGGTTCCCTTTTTTTCCTCAAGTTTTTTTAGCTTTTTTTGTTGTTGTTGCGGGCTTTCCTCATATAGCTGTTGATCCTTAGCTGTCCATTCAGTTAGACATTAAAAAACTGATTACAAGCTGTAGTTGTGAGCTGCATTTTGTTAGTGGGCCTTACTAATGATAAGCTACCTTTTTCATTGAGATAACCCTATATGTTAGCATCTGTAAATACTTTCTCTGGGCCATTCAGTGAGACCCATTGAAGAAACAGACTTACTCCCCCCATTTCTGATAGTATTCTCACCCAGACTTCCCGTGAGCCTAGTGTTCCTCCTCAGTCTAGAGCATCCATCCTCTATAGGATGATGGCACTCCCAAGGGGTGCAACAAAATCTTACTCTTTTTATGTATGAAGTATAGATACACATATAAAAACAGATACACAGTATATTTGTGACATTAAATTTTTGGGGGGTGGGCAATGAGGAGGAAGATGTGATTAGAAGGGAAATGTCTAAAACTCCTTAGGAGGATAATAATGAAAAAAAGTAGAGAAACATGGGTCTTTAGCTGATTTTGTCCAGAGAATAGCCTCCTCTCTTGAGTGGGAACTGAGCTGGAGATCTTACTGCTTTTTATAGACTTCTAACTAGTATCCCAGTGTTCTGAGAAACTCATGCCTCTGAGTCTCAAGCCTTTTCTAGGTTCTTTGTTGCAAATTGACTCAAATCTTACTGGTATCACCCTAGTTTCAGTTTATCAGTTTGTAGTTTCAACATTGTCTGCTAAGTCAGTTACCTGTCTCTGTTTTCTAAATATTTATAAAATTTGCACATCCTGTTCCCTTTGTTGCTATGGGTTTACACTTCTTTATTTTATTTCAGTGGCAATTTAAAAGGGAGTGTTGATGAACACATATGTTAGATCTACCATAATTAAACAGAAATCCTCCTGAGCCCTTTTTGAGTTTAAAGCAGCTGCCCCCAATTATAGAGAGTGCTTACTATATGGTAGGCACTGGCAGTACTTAACCCTGGAGTGGCCGAGGGGCAGTTAGAAGGAGTTAAGGAGCTACTTAGAGAAAAATAAACTATAAAAGATTTCTTTAAATACTTTGATATAACACTGACCTTTTAGTATGGGGTATTGGGTTTAAAGTTTTTGCAGAAAAGCCAAAAGTAGAATTTTTTTCCTTTTAAAATGCTCAGTAAAGCAACTTTCAGAGATGAATGGAGGAAATAAAATGCATGTTTGTTACAGGGTGTGAAAGCTGTTTTGGCTGAAAGTTATGAAAAAATTCACAAAGATCATTTGATTGGAATTGGCATAGCTCCACTTCAGTTCCTTCCAGGAGAAAATGCAGATTCTTTGGGCCTCTCTGGCAGAGAAACATTTTCTTTAACATTTCCTGAAGAACTGTCTCCTGGAGTTACGTTAAATATAAAGGTATATCTAAAATTCTCAAATATATGATTGTGTACTATATATTTAAATAGATGGTTGTAAATTGAGTAAGAAACAATTACTGTAAATTGCATACTAATGTCAGTTAGTGAACAAATTGTAGTTTAAGAAGGCTCTGTTTTCTCTGTACTTAAACGGATGTTAATATAGTTGATGTTCTCCGAGGAAAAGTAAAAAACACCGTATACTTAGTCCAGAAAGAAGACATGGACTTCCAGTTACACACGTTAACTTCCTTTTCCTCGTTAGAAGCTCTCTCTGTCCTGATCTAATTTTATCCCAGGCACGTATACACCACTTTAGGAGAAGCCAAAATTGAGTGTTCAGGGTTAGAGTAACACAGACTTTACAACCAAGAAAAAAGGAAAAAGTAGCAATATTATATGCAATGAATATTTAACATAAAATGAACATGAGTAACAACTTCCCTAATTAGTAAGTCAAAATCTAAATCATTTGATTTAATGTTTTAGGTGATACGATGCTTGTTATTTAGAATTAGGGACAAAAATAACGTGTTTTTCTACTTAGCTGTGAAGCCTGTGGTTTGGTATCTTAGGTGTTTTCAAGCAGGAGAAATGTTTCTCAGAGAGAATATGAGTATAGTCATTGAATATGAAGACAGATGGTCTTAACCACTAAGTAAAACTGTAGATTTTACCACTCATGTGAGATGTTTTTGTTTGTTTAAAGACAAGCACTGGAAAAGTATTCAGCGTGATTGCTTCCTTTGAAAATGATGTGGAAATAACATTGTTCAAACATGGAGGATTATTAAACTTTGTGGCACGAAAATTCTCATAGTATCTACTCACCATGGATACCTTTCATAACTGGTAACTGCAAACAAAGCCTTTTGTGCTGGACCCAGGAATCCTTACCATGGAGCTGCAGATAGTCCCAGTATGCTCACTTATCTCATCCATGGATGTAAATGATTATGAATCAATGTAGTGACTGAAATGAAATCTTCTTGATTTTAAATAATATACGAATGGTGCTATTAACATTGCTAAAATCAGCGTGTGAAGTGTGTTGTGGAAGAGGCCTGTAAGTATGGGGGGATATTTTATCAGACCATTTTGTAAATAAAGGCAGAATTTGAACTTGTGTTAAAGATTCTTATATGAGTAACCTTCCTGAAGTCTTTCGTTTAGTTTTGCACCTATAAAACTGTATACTACTGTTTGTTGGTTTAAGAGTAGCAGATTGAAATATAACAAGCCAGATAACTAAAATTGTGGAAGGTGAAATCTGATTTATAAGTGGATTTTCAGATATATTCGTTCCTTTTCAGAATTGAGTTACACATAGTTGTCATTCTTAGTTTGTAATATAAGCCAGGGTTATCCTAAGTCTCAGTCTAACTGCAAGGGATAGAACCTGCCCCATACACAATCATTCTGTCCAATCCAGCCAAGGTTTCCTCCACATCAGAAGGTGGACTGTTACAGAATACAATTGATTGCGTAGCACCATGTATTGGCAGTGAAAATATGTATCACATATGCAGCCCTTAATTTTTCAGTAATTTGCTACTGTGACCCTGGCAAGCCTCAGATGGCATTATATCAATTGGATTATTTTGCTCACTCTGTGTGATACTGTAACTTCCTATAACCTAATATTTTAGGTATTATTAACTAAAAGTCCACACTCTTTTATGGTTGCTGAAGAGAACTTTATTTAATCATTAAACGCTAACATGATTTCCTCTAGATTTTTAAATTATCCACCCTAAATTATATGGTTGTTCAACCCTAAACATTTTTTAAATGTTGGTTACTTCTTAATTATTTAAATCGATTTCCTGTCATTTTGAATCATTTTACCTGGGATGCATGATACTATTAATTATATATGCTTTTGCTAACCGTCAGGATAAAACACTTAAGTTATTGCTGTCTGAATACTGTATTTTCTCTATTTGCATGTCTGTTTATCACATCAAATGTTATGTCAACAAGAAGTTTGTCAACTTTTAAGAAAAAGGTTGGATAATTAATTCCAAAAAGTCCTATACCTTTTTTTTTAATTAAGAAATTAAACTTAGCAGGCAAAAGGTTAATTGTAGTGATTTTTTTCCCACATGGAGATCATCATATGACCTAGTTAAGTTACTGCAGTTCAGAATTAGCTCACATTGCACAGAATAAAGAATTGTGTTTTTTTTAAGCTAAAATGCTGAAATTACCAAACCAGTGGGTAAAGACCACTGAGAACTTTGCACATAATCAAATCATACAATCTTTCGAAAATATTCTGCAAATATGTGTTTAGACAATTAGATGGACTAGAGTTTGGCAAAATGATTTCCCTTTTATTTAAATTTTTTATAAATATTTTCTTTGATACTTTCAAATCACATTGTGTTCTTGATATTTTATAATGCTGTGTATTTGTCAGTGCATATGTTTTTAATTTACATGAAAACATGAATTAGGGATGGAGAATTTACAAGTTGAACATTAAAATATCTGTTACAGGCTTTGAAGAAATGATAATCCAGATTGTTACGTGTGGGGAAAACATCTGTTTTATTTTTAAGCCATACTGTAATATAATACGTAACCTACGGGCAGAGGCCTGGGCATCATCATAAACAGCACATCTAGGAGATGAAGAGATGAAGAGATGTTAGAGCTAGCCAGCTATGAATTAAACATTTATATTTCCAGTCTACCCAGTCCAGTAATAATTCAAGCAGATCTTGTATTTCAGGAACAAAATCAAGGTTCTCTTAATCTCTTGCTTATATACAATGAACCAAAAAGCTTGGTAAGCAATGGCTATCAATTTGTGAGGAGAGTCATGGATGTATGTCCCAGAGCATACTTATATTTCTGCCTCCAGCCAAATTCTGTGTTTGCAAAAATGTGGCCCCTGTTGGTTTTTATTGTTTTACTTATCTCCTTTGTTGAATATATCTGGATAATTTTGTGTTCTAAAAAAATACACGAATATTGTGGCAGGAAGTATAATAGGCCCCTTAGAGAAGGAAGTTAGTGTTGTGACTTTGAAAGTACAATTTCAAAGGTCATTATCAACAGCAGCATTTTTGTTATATTTTAAGAAACATTATGCTACATACCATTGCCATATTTCATGCCTTTGGGTTGCTAATCGCTGAAAATGTCGTCCAGTCACTGAATTGCCATTAGTATACCTAAAAAGTTTCCAAGATGACAGTTGTTACTTCCTGTTTTATCTCCAAGCTGACATTTGAATGAGAGGTATTAGACTCCCTTTCGCTAAATTGCTCAGTTTTTCACTGGGAATCAAAATTCAGTGGTACTAAAGGACAAAAAGTACAGCTAAGACCTAAATCAGAATTCTAGTTGTTTGCATATATGGTAACAGTGTTGTGTGCATTCGCCTTCTCAGTGTTGAGTGAGAGGATGAGGAGAAATTATTTGACTGACATTTTTCTGTGGTTGAATTAAAAAACACCTTTCTTTTGCCTTCAGGTTTAGGAGAAAGTGCTAAGATACTGGATGTTGACCCTATCTTAGTTTGATTTGGAGTTAAAAAAGAGAGGGGAAGGAGGTGGACTTAGTCTTCTTTAGTGACTTTTCCCCTAAAGTGTGATAGTGCTGATGTTTCTATCAATTTTACACATGATATGTAATTATGAAACCATATATCTCACTTAAGTAAATATAAATCATTGTCTATTATTTAAAGCCAACAAAACAGTATAACAGTTTTAAGTTCAATAATTTTAAGTATTGTATAGAAATATATTGGAGGCAAAGTTCAGTTGATGACAATTGTGTATATGTTACTGATGCTGTAAATTATTTTTAATAAAGAAAATTGTATTATCACATATTTGACTCTTGTTATAAAATATTTTGTGGTAATTAAAAAATAAAATATAACTTAAAAAGAAATAGGATACCATCCAGAAATTTCTCTTCAAACATGTTAGTTAAATGTTCAGACATTAGTTATTCCCAATATAACTGCCAAAATGAGAATGAAAACCAAGATAAAGTTTGCAGTAGGAATAGCCTCGAGGAAACAATAAGTAAAGTTGAACTTGATTCAAGGGTTGTTCCAACAGGTACTTAGATTCATGGAATAACATTTTTAGAGTTGAAAAGACTAATCTCTCACCCAAAGCAGGATCCCTTGTCTAAATAACATCTAACTGGGTGACCTTTTCTTGAACATTCAAGAGATGGGAGACTGTGCTAGGCAACCCATTCTGATGAATAAGTTGGACCCTCCACAAGTTGCCCTGAACATAACCTCCATACTCTAGATCTTTTTTTATGGAGGTAATTTATGTTAAAGTGAACATTTAGGACTGAATTCATCTCATGCTACAAAGTTGTGTATTACAGGAGGAAAGGGCCTTTTCTTGATGGATGCAGGATGGAGGTGCTATGTTTTCATGAGCCTCTATGCTTTAGGACCAGCTGGTGGTGTCACTTCTCCTTCCACTGGCTATTCATCAGCACTCTCTTGAAGCAAGTCATCTGGAGCTGGGAGCCAGGGCCATGAGCCTCTAAAGTAATGTTTTGTAAGTATGGTCAGCTGCCCACTGATCTAAAAATATCTGCCCTTTCTCCCACTCTTAATAGCAACCTAAATGAGTAATTGAAATCTACTAAAATTTGGTATTCATAAACTAAAATTAGTACATTATTAGTTTTCTCAGGATTCCAATTCAGTATCCTAAGATTTATTTGCTTTACAATATTAATACAGACACATGGTGATAGTTTGAATATTTGAATATCCAGAGTTTTTGAGGAAGCCTAGTGCAACACCAGTGTTGCATTTTCTTAGTTTATGGTTTTCACTTGATGCCACCTTTGTTTTTTAATTATAAATTAGTTTAGCTTCAGCTTGTTTTAATTTGATGTGAGTTGTTTGGCTGATAAGTTTTCCAAAACATCAGATTATAAAGCTTGTGTTTAGTATACAAAAATGGAACATTTATTGCAGAAGCAGATGTATACGTAATCCCACAGAATTTGCTTGTGTAATGACAATTGTGTTGTCTCTGAATTTTGTGTTTACATGATGATGGCACTGAATTTTTAGCATTTTAAACAACCTGCAATATATAGCTGTATCACAAAACTAGTGGGCTATTATGTTTTATAGGATGTTTTATAATATAAAATCATATCTATAATCTCACTCTGCAGATTGTTCCATTTTGTTTCACTCCAATTTTTGATCACTAAACTGAGAGCCAATATCTAAGTGTCCTAGTGGCCAGGTGGAGAAGGAAAAAACTTGTTAATACAACAGTGACATGACATTTCTTGTCTATCAGATTGGTGGAATTTTTTCGTTATCATGGTATCCAATATTGGCATTATTGAGGAAAAACATGATTTGGTAGCATGTATTAAGAGCCTTAGAAATGTTCATTCTCTTAGACCCAGTAATATGACTGAGCAGTGTATCTTAAAGACATTTAACCAGATCAATAGAGGTGGAATAGTGAGAGGGTGGAGAGAATTCAGGACCTGCCTGAGGGAAGAGAATGCAGAGGGGCCTAACAAGGCCATTGGGAGTCAGATTCTGGTTACAGATAATCCAAATCAAAGTTTGTCTTTGACACCCTAAAGGAATGAGACATCAAGAATGCTGCCCTGGGGCTGTAAAAAAGCCCTGCTACTTGGAAATTAGAAGTGAAGCAGATAAGAACCATATCTAAAGGGAGAAAAGAGGCGATCTCTCAATAGATGGTTGATAGCGGTTTGGGAAACCACCAAGTCAATCAATCAAGGTCACTCTAACCAGAGTGTGCTGTATCCTGGGTGGCGGGGGGCACAGGGGGAGAGGGAGATGTGCATGGACAAAAACAGACCAAGTTGCAGACATGAGTGATGTCTAGAACTCTCCTCCAGTAGAGAAAGTGCTCTGTACTGTCAGGTTCTGCTTGGTTGCAGACGTATCTCAAACTGGCTATCAGAGCCAGGTGACCTTGACAATTAAGGTCACCCAGCCAGCCTGGCTGTTATGCTGTGATTCCCAAGGCAGCCTCCTGATAATCATGTGGTTCTGCACTTCCCTGCAGAGGGAGAATCCACTGATTGAACTACCTAAATAAGGATTCTCATCCAATCACCAGTTCTATTTCTCAGTGTAAATGAATCACTTATCACACCAGACCTGAACCGTGGTCATCTCAGCCCCCGGGGTGACCTGTTAGGGCGGACTTCACGCTTCCTTTACATCTTGAGAATAGAAAACTCGGCACTGTGCAAGAGCTTAAACTAGAAGTTGGGTGACCAGGTCTGGTTGAGGCTCTGTGCCCTCTAGACTTCAGTTTCCCCATCAATACAAGGAACGTGTGGACATAACTGATAAATTAGACAATTTCACGTTCTAACATTCCAGTATCCCGGGAGAGCTAGGTCCTGTGCAGAACGCTGCCAGGCCAAACTCCCAGGTCCTCCGAGCTGAACTCTTGCTGTTTTGGGGGACAGGATGGGTTTGAGGCCACCTCGGCCACGCTTGCGAAGCCTCTGGGATACGTGTTTCCAGCAGGAGCGAAGGGAGGGCGAGGAAAGAAAAACGAGGACGCGAATTCTACCCAGACAACTAGAATCCTGAGATAAGGCCAAGAAGCCTCCACAGCTACGTGGACTGGGAGGAACTGCAAGGTACCACTCAAGAGCTGAAAGCCTGCTAAATGGCTACTCACCAAAGGGAGGGGCGGGGCGGAATCTGGAAGAGCCAATCATAAACAAGAAATCCAGTTTGGTAGTGAGGTAGCCGAGTTCTGACTGGGGTGACCACCGAGAGAAGGCGGGGCGGGATTGCAGAAAGACCATCCGAAGCCAGATCTCGGAATTTCTGTTCGCAGCCTCTTCGGCAGGCCGGGGACGGGGCTGGAATAGCACAGGTCGGCCTGGACTGGCCTCGCCTTCCAAGAGTCTGCGCTGATTGGCTGCGGTGGGATCTAGAGGAGCCAATCAGAAGTCAGGACTCTCGGTCCCGGACGAGGGGCGGACCCAGGAGCTGCGAGTCTGGCGAGACCTCCGAGCTAGAGCGCAGGACTGCGGCTAGAGTCCCGGGCTGCTGGAGAGCGGGAGTCACTTCAGGACCTCGGGTCGTTGCGGGTGAGCTGGGTGGGGAAAGCAGAGACGAACCCCAGAACCCTCTGGGAGGCTGGCCCAGAGAGCAGGGAGGCTTGCTGCAAGTCGGGCCAGGAGTCATGAGCCTCGGGCTTCTCCCGTCCTCGATCCACATCAGACTCGCTGCGTAGGTGATGCGCAAGTCATCTTCCTCTCTGGATCGCACCTGTAACCCAGAAGGGCTGGGTTGAGATCCCAGAATTGGGGCGAGGGAACCGAGAAGCCATCAGGTCCAACCCTGCCAGACCTGTGTGGAGACCCCGACAGAGGGGAGGTACGGCGCCTGGCACTGACGGCCAGGTGTCTGGTGGGAACAATTTCTAGGGCTCGACTGGACCTCACTAATGTAATAACGCTCTGAACTTGTGTGTCCTCCTCCTCCCTTATTCTCCTGACTCTTCTGCAGCCCGCTCGCCCACCGCTCTTTCCCTCTCACCCAGAAGGAAGACACTCACAGCACCCGTTGTTGTCCCGTGAGCCATGGTCGCTGAGCCTGCGTGTCCAGAGCCTGTGCTCCGCAACGGGAGAGGCCACAACAGTGAGAGGCCCGCGTACTGCAAAAAAAAAAAACCCCAAAACCCCCAAAACTATAGATTCTAGTTTCCCTGCCTTTCTGTTTCCTGATCCCCTTTGAGGGTAAACGGCCCCATAAGCCTATTGAGTAAAGGCAACCCACCTTTCGTTAGTTACTCTGATATTTAATAAGACTCTGGGCTGGGGGTACAGAGATTTACTGGGTATAATCCTTGCTCTCCAACCTTGAAAGGACATAGCAGAAAGAATTGCAAGTCAAGAAGGGCAATTTGGAAGACATGCTAAGGTAGAATTTACTAGACTTGGTAACAATTTGAGAGTGAGGGAGGGGAATCAAGAATGACTCCTGTTTCTTTTCTGGTATACTTTACACAAAGTGCAGAGTTTAAGGTCCAGCTCCCCTGGTTGTAGGACAAAGGTTTTGAGATTCTGGCATAAGTCCTGGAGCTGGAAAACATTTGCTTCCTGAGTGCTTTCTCAGAAGCCAAGTGAAACACTGTTGGCAGGAAATATAGATCAACTACCTACAGGATTTGAGTTCCCTTCTTTTCCCCCTCCACCCATACAAAAGACATTTGGTTAAGACAGACATCTCTTAACATATTTCTCTGTATTTACTTACTTACAGCAGCTGACTTGATCTGTGTCATTAGTTCCATAATTTGGAGTCTTTGTAGACAAAGGAAAAAAGGCAAGTTTAAGCTCAAAAAGAAAGAACTTTAGAAAGAGAATGTTAGCACTAGAAGGGATTTTTAAGGATGATCTAGTCCGACTCCCTTTTAGAGGAGATGTGAATAGTCCAAAATTTCAGAGGCTAGGTATAAAACATGTTTTATTTCTCCCAGCAGAGCAACTCTTCTCTTCATTAAAAAAAAAAAAAATTGTGGTAAAATACACTTAACCAGCACAACTTTTTGTTACACCAGGCTGTCTTTTGATGGCTAGAGCTGCCAACATTGTTTTACATTGCTTTAGAAAACAAGGGCGCTTCATGTAGAGGCTTAACAAACCCCATTCAAGAATGTTACAGAAGCATTTTCTAGACTGGAAGGCAGATTGGCCTTCACTAACTGCCTCTAAGGGTCCTTCCAATTTTAAGTATTTATAATTCATATCAAATTCAGAGTTATCCTGACATCTTTAATGCTTTAGGATTTGAAAAATTACTCCAGGATTTCATCTTGAATTTAAAGCTTTAGTTCATATTACATTCTGAATATGGGCCTTACACCTGTTTATAAATCTCCAGAAGGAATGTTAAAAATCCCATGTGAAGTCTTAAGCCCATATACAATGTGACGGGATATATTGGTTCCCAGAAGTTTCAGGTGCAAAGATGGTTTCAAACCCCATTTAGGCTTTGTCACATGTCTTTAGTAAACAAAATCTGAACGACTTAATTTGCTTCTGAAAGCAAATGCACTGGTCAGAAAGCAGACATGAGAAGCAATTGGCAAGAATGCAATAACTATAACAGGTGGTGGAAACCTACAGCGGCACAAGGGGCTATGCAAGTTTAGAGACAGGAGGAATCACTTAGGTTAGGAGGATCAGGCAAGGAGGGATGGGGAGGGGACTAGCATTTGGGGTTTATACTCTTATCACTTGAGTCATCAGGCTATAGTCTTAGGGCTGAGTCAGGGAGGGGGTCATATATGAGAGCCCTAGTGTACCTCCCTGAATTTTATCCCTTTCCCTTCACTGGAATAAGTTGGACTTTGGCTGTCATAGATCTGAAGTGATTAGACATTAACAGGCGTATTCTCCGATTTGGGGAGCTCTGAGAAAGTCCTAAGACCCCACCCCACCACCTGTCCTAGCCAGTCTCTCACAAAGCCTTTTTTTTTTTTTAAGGTAAAATTTATATTCAGTGAGATTCACAGATCTTACTCTGACCTAAGTTTTAAGCTAAGTTTTGACAAATGTTTACACCCACGTAACCAAAGCCTAGTCAAGATACAGAACATTTTCCTCCCAGAAAGTTGTTCCCTCATGCCACCTTCTTGCCAGAAGCAACAGCTGTTCTGATTTCTATCAACAAGAGCTGTATATTAGATTCTTTTTATATAATATTACATCATTTGAACAGCAGTCTAAATTGTACCCTAAAATGCAATGCATCCCCAAGATGTTATTAATTATTTACAATTTACTATGAAGGAAGGATTGGAATAAAACTATTTTAGGAAAAGGGGGAAGCGAGATTGCAAGGATCTTAAATATTTGGGTCCTAAAGGATATTCAGAAGCCTTACATTGCCTTCTATATATATATGCTCAGGAAATATGCCAAGTATGTGCAGCAGAGGGTGGCATTATCAAGGGGAAGAAAACAGTCTCCCCCATCCTATATATCCAACTCATATTTACTAACTCAATTCAAATCCGTCTTCTCAAGAATATCCTTAGGCTGTAGTAATTTCTGTCTCCCCTGAATTTCTACCACAGTTTTTGTAGGTATTAATTTCATAGGTCATATACTCGGAAGCACCTTTACTTTTTGTAAGCGACCTTAATTTTTTAAAATTTATTTATTTATTTATTTATTTATGGCTGTTTTGGGTCTTCGTTTCTGTGCAAGGGCTTTCTCTAGTTGCGGCAAGCGGGGACCACTCCTCATCGAGGCGCGCAGGCCTCTCACTATCGCAGCCTCTCTCTATCGCAGCCTCTCGTTGCAGAGCACAGGCTCCAGACGCACAGGCTCAGTAGTTGTGGCTCACGGGCCTAGTTGTTCCACGGCATGTGGGAATCTTCCCAGACCAGGGCTCGAACCCATGTCCCCCGCATTGGCAGGCAGACTCTCAACCACTGCGCCACCAGGGAAGCCCCCTTAATTTTTATTTTAAGCCCCTATTCTGCTTAACAGTAGAAATTTTATTCTTTACAATTTAAGGTAAACTCAGTCACTTCAGTGATAATTCAGTCATTTCAGGTTAATACCCAGTTCAGTGTTTTCTTTGGCATTCTATCAGTTTATCACTTACTGCCTTATAACTTGTTTTGAACAGCTTTTATGTTTTTTATTATTTGGGATATCTGTGACCATGAGTTAACTTTTCAGAGCCCTCTAAGTGCATTTCCTGTCTCCCACAGTGCTTCACGTGATGCTTTGCACATCAGTGCACCCTTCAAAGTATGTGCAATAAGCTAGATGATGACCTTTATAATTTAACACAGAAAAGTAAGATCACTGTATTTGAATTTATATTTTAAACCAAAACTGATGGTAATATAGTCCAAAGTACATAATTATGGATTAGGAGTCTAGAGTGCTGAGTTCTCACTGTAACTTTATATATAACTCTGGGCAAGACACGAACCTCTCAGGACCTAACTTCCCCCTTTAAATAAAGTTCATGGTACTGGGAGGGGTGGAGGAATTGGTGATACCAAGGTGCTGTCCTGGTCTTCATTCTGTCCCTGGAAACATACCTTTTGCTTGCGAGGTGAGTTTAGAAATCATTTATGGTACAAGGATTTTTATTCACTGCTTTTTTATCTCATACACTCATTTGATTTTTTTAACTTTATGAGTGAAAATTCATAATCAAGAGAAGTACAGAATCAGTACTGGGAAACATTATTGGTCTGTCTTTAGAAAAATATTTTAAATAAGTATATTCATTATATGTCCTCTTTCTAGTTTATTTGTTTGAGGTTTTTTTTTTCCTTAGAAATGATGTCAAGTGGAGATGGTCAGCAATCACAGGCTCTTACCAAACCCACTGTCAGTGAGGTAGAAGCCTCTGCATTAGTAGAATCGGTATTTGGATTAAAAGTTTCCAAGATCCAGCCACTTCCTAGCTATGATGACCAAAACTTTCATGTATGCATTTCAAGAACCAAAGACACTACAGATGGCCCAAATGAGTATGTCCTCAAAATAAGCAACAGCGAGTCAAGCAAAACTCCAGACCTGATTGAAGTGCAGAGTCACATCATCATGTTTCTGAGAGCGGCTGGATTTCCAACGGCCTCCGTGTGTCGTACTAAAGGAGACAACATAACCTCTCTCATGTCAGTAGGTACGAGACTACCACTGGTCGTCATCTGTCCATGTGCATTACTGCATTTTGGCCACAAGTAGAAATATCAAGAACAGGTACGTCATTCCAAGTGTAGGCAGGGTTACTTTTTCAGCAGTAGGGAGAAGCCACAGCATCACCCAAGTAGAGACTGGGGCTGTGATTCAGAAGTGGTTAGAGCCTGGGTCTGGTGTAACTCTTCTGCCTGGGAAGGATCTGATGGATTAATAACTAAGGGGACATGTGGAAACTAAGGGAACTTTTATTTTTAATTAGGAAAATAATTAAATATTTTTATTCATCAGATCAGCTGTATATTTCAGTGCTATGATCTTGTAGAAAGAACACAGAATAAGGAATTTTAGATCCCAGCTCTGTAATTACTGTACATGTGACCTTGGGTATACAACTTAAATTCTTAAGGAAACCTCATCTGTGAAACTTGGTTCCTCTCAATTCTAAATGCTAAGATGTATCTTTCTTTTTTTTTTTTTTAAGATGTATCTAATAGAGTTCTCCAAGTAGCAGTTTGTCCCTAAAGAAGCCTGTGATTCTGAAACACTCATTTCTTTATCATACCTTCCTCGATTTTAAATTTATAAAAAATGTTTTTTAGGCCTTAACTTACCAGAACAGGTGATTTATGTTTAGAGCTAAGGCCAGCAGACTTGGGGCCACAGTTATGTTAGTATGTAAATGGCTGGTCCCAATGTTCTAATGTCTGTATGTTGTACCTGCTTGCTTGATCCATTCAGCCCTGCTTCACAGAATCCTGCTGACTTGTCCTAGGTTAGCGTGTTTTTTTCCCTTGTTCTGTATTATTCTTTGCAATAGTAATTGGAAAGGCAGAATAGCTTCTACTCTTTTTTTTTTCAAGAATAATTGACAGGATATATACTTCCATCCATCTAGATAGCGGCTCTGAAATCAAAAGCTACGTGGTGAGGCTGCTGACTTATCTACCAGGAAGGCCTATAGCTGAGATTCCCATCAGCCCCCAGCTATTATATGAAATTGGAAGGGTAGCTGCCAAATTGGATAAAACACTGGAGGTAAGATTTGGGGGTTTATTTTGCTTATAAGAATTTTTTATTTGTTGGTTTTGATTTATTTTATTTTAAATACACCTAGGGTCATACTCTCTTTTTATATGGTGCCTCTTAATGTGTTAGGAAGGAAATAGGGTAGTAGATGCATACATTTTATGACAGTAAAAGATTTCTTTCTGCCCAGGTCTGTACTTTACTAGTGTATTAGCAAGATTACCTACATCTTTAGAAATCCATGGTATTCTTTATGCTGCTCACTGAAAACCGTCTGCATTCACAAATTAAAACCTGAAGTTTTCATCCAGATAAGACATAGCCAGACCTCTATATGAAGCAATAGCTGTGTTACAAATGGATTGAAATGAGTTGTGTTAAGGATGTTGTGGTTCTATAGAAATGGTACCTTGTTTGACAAATATTTTTCCAGACCTACCAAAACATCTTCATTTAATCAACAAGTGTTCACTAAGTACCTCTTCTATGGCAGGCACTGCGGGAAAGGTAAAGATTCCCCTGTCCTAGAGGAGTGTGTTCCAGGGGGACAGATAGACACTTTCTTGAAAAAGTAAACAACAGTTTGTATGAGTAAAACATTTCCAATTACTCACTAAATCCTAGCCAGTCTACCTCGACTATCGCTCCCTGCATTCAGGTGTTTTTCTCCTTCAATGTATTCTTTATACCAGTTCAGATTTACTTTTTAAAATTACAGATCTGACTATGTCAGTTCTATAGTTAAAACCTTTCGGTGGCCTCTCACTGACTTCAAAGTAAAGGCCAAGGTCCTCAGCGTTTCTTTCAGACGAGGCACTGTGTGGCCTCATCCCTGCCTCTCCCCTGCTCAGTCTCGTTGTCCATGTCTCCCCTTTCATGCTTCTCTTACCACCAGAATAGAACTTCCCGTCATTCTCTGAATGTGCCTTTCTGTTTCATGCATCTGCGCCTTTGCATTTGCCATCTTCTCAACCAGTAATACATTTTCCCCTGCTCTGCAAAATTCCTACTTATCCTTCAACACACAGCTCAGGCACCACCTCCTCTGTGAAATCTTCCCTGGACCCTTCTTTCTCTTCCCAGGCTGTATGAAGAGGATCACTTCCTTCTCTTTGCTTCATCGGAACTTGTACATCTTGTCAACTCATATGATTCTGTGGGTTGACTGGCCTCTCTGCTCTTCTTGGTGTTAATTGGGGTTACTCATGCAGCTATATTCAGCTGGGAGTTCAGCTGTGGTGCTTCAGATCCTCTCCATGTGTCCTCTTCTCTTCATCTGGTGTCTCATCCTCCAGGATGGCCTTGAGCATCCTTACAACACAGCTGCTGGCTTCCAAGAGAGAGTACCAAGAGGACAAGCCCCAGTGTACAAATGCTTATCAAGCCTCTGCTTGAATCATGCTAGCTCATATTCCATTGGCCAAAGCAAGTGACATGTCTAATCCCAAAGTCAACTGGGAGAAGCTGCACAAGGGCATGCACACCAGGAGGCGTGGTTCATAGGGAGCCATCAGGGTAACAGTCTATCATGTATGGTATTGTAATTTTGTTGCTTGTGCTTCCTGTTACATATGCTACATAAGAATAAATGACCTTCTTAAGAAATTGGTCTACATCTTAATTACTCGTCTTTTATCCTTCATGTCTAGCAGTGTCAAACACATAGTAGGTATTCAAGGAGGGCTTCATAAAAAAAATTTTTAACTAAAAAAAAAAACTCTTGAGCTAGTTCTTAAAAGTTTCAAATCCATCAGTCAGTCAGAGAAAAGGAGGAAGGGTGCTCAGTGAAAGGAAAGAGCATGAAAAAATTATGGCAGTACAATGACTATGTTCTAGAACCTCTGAATAATTCACTGTGGCTGGAGTATAGGGGTTAAACCTGAGAGAGACAGGGGATAAAGTTGGAAACATAGGGTGGAGTCAGATTTTAAAATATGTTATCATATATGACACTAAGGAGTTTGGACTTTGTCTTATTTGCTTGCTCAGTAGGGAGACTTGGAGGGTTTTTAAACAGGAAAGAAATCCTAATTTATAGCCCTCTGAGGGCCAATATGATAGGTAGATTGGCAGAAAGCCAGAAGGGAGGTAGGGGATGCAGCTAGGAAGCTAATGCAGTAATCAGGAAAAAGCTGATTGAGGGCTTGAACCAAGAAAAGTTTCAAGATATATTTAAGAGACAGAGCCAACCAGATTTGGTGACTGATTTAATGTTAAGGGTGTGAAAGAGGAAAGGACTGAGCAGGACATGGACTGTAACCTGGGTCTGCTGGGACACAACTCCATTCTAAAGTAGTCAGGGTTCTCCTCTGGTAGCAATCGAGTGGTTGCCTCCACAGCCTGGAACAAAGGACCAGAGGGAGGGGAAGGGGGAAAATATCAGAGATGGGGTCTAGAAAGTGTCGAGATCTGTGGAAGCTAAGGCTTCCTGCCGTACAGGAAAGCAGATCAGCCTCTACGCATTTCACATGTGCTCCATTATTACCCGGTGGGATCAGCCTGCCTGCTCTCACTCCCTGATTCTGTCCACAGTTTTTTTTTTTCTATCTGGTTGGTGCTTTAGAGAAAAGAGTAAGGTAGAGCCTTAAGGAGAGTTAAGTGAGAGATGAGACAGGGCTGAGAACACTTTAACAATAAGTTTTAGGAGATTTTTTAAATTCTCTCTACCTTGAGAGACTTGATATTTATAGTCTTCTGGGAACAAGGGAAAAATTCTTTGCTACTTTATGGTAGAAGTGTATTTCTTGTAGGCAGCATATACATGAGTCTTGCTTTTTTATCCAATCTGATCATCTGTGACCTCCAGTTGGGATGTTTAGACCATTTACATTTAATATGATTTTTTATATGGTTAGGTTTAAGCCTATCATCTTGATATTTGTTTTCTATTTGTCACATCTATTCTTTATTCTCAAATTTGCTTTTTTTTCTGCCTTCTTTTGGTTCGTGTATTTTTAAATTTCATTTAATCTCCTTTGTTGGCTTATAGCTATAGCTATTTTAGTGGTTACTTTAGGGTTTATAGAATACATCTTTAACATCACAGTCTATCTTCAAGTTATATCACTTCATATATGGTATATGCTCCTGACATAGTATACTTCTGTTTCTTCCTTCCTGTCCTTATTCTATTGTTGTCATACCTTTTACTTATACATTGTTATTATTTTTGTTTAAACTTTCAATTGTCTTCTAAAGAGATTTAATTAGGAAAAAATGATATATTTGCCTATATGGTTACCTTTTCCAGTGCTCTTCATACTTTTTGTAGATCCATATTATTTCCTTCTACCTAAAGGACTTTCTTTAACATTTCTTGCAGTGTGGGGCTGCTGGTAATGAATTTTTTCAGCTTTCTTATGTCTTTGTTTCACCTTTTTTTTTTTTTTTTTTTTTTTTTTTGCGGTACGCTGGCCTCTCACTGTTATGGCCTCTCCCGTTGCAGAGCACAGGCTCCGGACGCACAGGCTCAGTGGCCATGGCTCACGGGCCTAGCTGCTCTGCGGCATGTGGGATCTTCCCGGACCAGGGCACGAACCCGTGTCCCCTGCATCGGCAGGTGGACTGTCAACCACTGCGCCACCAGGGAAGCCCTCACCTTCATTTTTGAAAGATATTTTCATTGGACATAAACTTCTAGGTTGACTGTCTTTTCCAACATGCTTTAAACACATTGCACTACTTTCTTCTCTTGCATTATTTCTGACAAGAAATCTGCTGTCAGTTGGTTCCTCTAAAAGTAATATGTCGTGTGTGTGTGTGTGTGTGTGTGTGTGTGTGTGTCCTTAAGATTTCCTCTATCTCTACTTTTGAGCACTTTGATCATGATGTGTCTTGGTATAGTTTTGGTCATGTTTCTTGTGCTTGGTGTTCTTTGAGCTTCCTTGAGTGGATACAGTTGAAGCAGTTTGGTGCTTTTGTGTCTTGCTTTCAATACTTGCTGGGTGGGACCAGGGCTGGGTTTAGTCTAGGGACAATTATTTCCCTCTATTAATGCAAGACGCTTCTGAGTTCTCTACCCAATGTCCCATGAACTATGAGTATGATTGCTGGGAACAGGCGCTCTTCCTGACCCTGTGTTTCCAAGTACTATTCCCTCTAATCCTTTCAGGTGGTTCTTTCCCCAGCATTGAGTAGCTTCCTCGTACTCATACACTGATCTGCCAGATTCTCAAAGGGAACATTCTGCAGATCTCTAGAGTGCTCTCTCTCTCTGTAGCAGCCTGTTTTCTGGTCATGTATCCTGCAAACTCTAGCAGCTTTGGTCTTCCTAGATGCTCTGCCTCCTCAACTCAGAGTTCCCTGGGCTCTGCCTGGGTCTCCCCTCCCTGCACTTCCACCTCTGTCAAGACCAAAATCCGAAACAAACTCACCTCGTTTGTTCTCCATCTCTCAGGGATCCCTGTCCTTCATTGCGTGATGTCTAGTAACTTTAAAACTGTTGTTTTATATATTTTGTCCAGTGTTGTAACTATTTCAACCAGGAGGGTAAACCCTGTTACTCCCTCTTTGCCAGAAACTGAAATCTATAGTACACTCGAAATATTTAGTATTTATTTACCTTTTTATCCCCAAATAGAAATAACTCTTTTTTTCTGATTAAAAGCCCTTTCAGTGACTCATTAAAGAAAGTCAGATAAACATACAAAAAAATTTAAAGTTAACAGTAATCCCATCACCCCAAAATGAGTCACTAAAGTATACATTCTGTGAGTTCGAGACCACACTATCCCATAGTTAGTGCTCAGTAAATGTTTGTCAATTGAAAGACTTTTCTCTATGTTGACAATAATTACCATTTCACCTTGCACTCTATTTGTTTATTCAGTAGATATTTACTGAGGGTTTGGTTAGTAAATGTTTAAGCATTTCTGTCATAATAGTTTTCAATTAATTTGGGGCAAATCCATTTGTGGACATCCATTAAAAACATCAATTTCTGAACATTAATATAGTTTAGATTGAAGTAGCCTCTCCTAATTAAGTGTACATTTAGGAAATTTTCTTCATATATTACTTTTATTTAGAAAGACCTTTGAATGGATTGGAAGGCTCAGGAAAGTCTCTCTGCCATCCTCAGAATCAAATCTACAAAATGAGCTGTTGAGATGAGTGTCTGTTACAGAGGACTTCTTTATTACTGATCTTTCCTTCTACACTACCTGTGGCCTTTATTAATATGCCCGTTGCCATTGAGGTTTCAACTTTTGCTGCTAAATTCTGAAAAGGAAAATACAGTTCTCAGGGGGAGATAGCACCACATTATTACTGACAGTGAGTTCTGCTGTGTAGTTAACCACCTACCGCTCTGCTGTGCAACTTATCTTAAGTTGTCTCGCAGGGCACAGGGGAGTTCTAGAGGAAACCAAGAGAAGCATTCCCCACTAGGTATTATAATGCATTTTATCATGCTTTATTCCCATTGTTCATCCCCTCACCTAACCTCCCCCCATGCCTTTGCAGGTGGTAAGTTTTTTTTTGTTTTTTTGTCTTTTTTGTGGTTTTTTTTTTTTTGCGGTACGCGGGCCTCTCACCGTTGTGGCCTCTCCCGTTGCGGAGCACAGGCTCCGGACACGCAGGCTCAGCGGCCATGGCTCACGGGCCCAGCCTCTCCGTGGCATGTGGGATCTTCCCGGACCGGGGCACGAACCCGTGTCCCCTGCATCAGCAGGTGGACTCTCAACCACTGCGCCACCAGGGAAGCCCCAGGTGGTAAGTTTTTAATTTCTGTATAAGCACTAGGAACCACGGAGTCTGCACAAGATACCACACTGGTGCAGAATTTTAATCCCAGGGGTGTGGCAGAGGCTGTGACTGTGCTGGGGATGTGGCTGGGCCATTGAAGTTTCCAGTGGCTGGGCAGGCCTGGGGGGCCCAGAGTACAAGGAGCCCAGAGTACAACGCAGTTCTGGTTGTTGCCAGAATTGAGTGTTCACAAGTGAAGGGACCAACTGATCTGTACTGGAATTTGGTTGCTGCTTGGTTCACAAATGTGCTGGAGGTCAATCTTAGGAGATTCATTTAAGTATAAGAAAGAAGAAAATATAGGGTGGGCTTATGAGTATGAGTGTGGTCAGAATTTCGTAGCAGAGGAAACAAGGTGCTTGAGAAATGGAAATTGGTGTGAGAGGTAGAGTGAGGAATAGAGGTAGAGTGAGTTTAGATAGGCTAATAAAGAGTAGTGATTAAACTGTCAGAAACTCAGGTTGGTGTGCTAAGGAGCCAAATGATGGAAAGGCCAGAGAAGTCAGGCACATAAGCTGCAACAAACATTTATTGAGAACCTATTATGTATGAAATCTTTATTTCATGTCTTAGTTTATCAACAGATGACTATCAGGTTGGTATTTTTAAAATTTTATTTTATTGAAGTATAGTTGATTTACAATGTGTTAATTTCTGCTGTATAACAAAGTGATTCAGTTATACTTGTGTATATATATTCTTTTTCGTATTCTTTTCCATTATGGTTTATTACAGGATATTGAATATAGTTCCCTGTGCTATACAGTAGGACCTTGCTGTTTATCCATCCTATATATAATAGTTTGCATCTGCTAATCCCAAACTCTCAGTCCTTCCCTCCCTCACCTCCCCTTCGCCTTGGCAACCACAAGTCTGCCCTCTCTATCTGTGAGTCTGTTAATGTTTTGTAGATAAGTTCACTTGTGTCATATTTTAGACTCCACATGTAAGTAATATCGTATGCTATTTGTCTTTCTTTTTCTGACTTACTTCACTTAGTATGATAATATCTAGGTCCATTCATGTTGCTGCAAATGGCATTATTTCATTCTTTTTGTGGCTGAGTAATATTCCATTGTATACATGTATCACATCTTCTTTATCCATTCATCTGTTGATGGACATTTAGGTTGCTTCCTAGGTTGGCTTTAGGTTGCATTTAGGTTGGCTATTGTAAATAATGTTGCTATGAACACAGGGGTGCATGTATCTTTTCAAATTATAGTTTTGTCTGGGTATATGACTTGGAGTGGGATTGCTGGATCATATGGCAACTCTTTAGTTTTTTGGGGAACCTCCATGCTGTTTTCCATAGTGACTACACCAATTTACATTCCCTGTGAGGTTGGTATTGATACCTGATCTTACTGTTAAGGAAACTAAGATCTGAGATATTAAGTGATAAAGCCAGTTGAAACCCAGATCTGTCCGATTCCAAGTCCAGATCCCAAATATTCTTCCCACTACTCCATACCAGAGTGGGATGCACGGGGTAACAGTGCTACCATTTTAGAAACTGACTCGGAGCCTTCCCTGAGTGGACGGTTGCTCTATTGCAAACCCAACAAGAGTGTTATATTTTGCCTTCTTTAAAAATAAAAATAATATATTCACAAGGTAAAAATATCAGTACTGAAGAAGTACTGAAAGGTGTAAAATGAACCTTTTTTCTCTCTACCATCATTTTCATTATTAGTTCCTTTCCAGTCCTACTCCCCAGAAGTCACAACTCCTAACAGTGTTTTCAGTGCTTACTGTGTAGAGTATTTTTGTGATCCACAGTGACATTTAACACAGCAGATGGTCAGGAGATTCAAAACCATGTCATGTGAGGAACAACTGAAGGAACTAGAAAGGTTTACTCTACAGAAGAGACTGAGGGGCAGAAGTGCTGTCTTCAGATATCAGGAGGACAGTCACGTGGGAGAGAACTAATCCTGTTCCCATGGCCCCAGAGGTCACAGTTGGAACCCATTGCATAGACACTATGGGAGAGGCAGATTTTAGCTCTGCAAAAGAGAGAACACAGAGCCATCTCAATAAGGGTAAAAAGTACCTCCTGCAGGAAGTATTCAAACAGAGGCTACATGACCACTTAGCAAGGACATGATAATGGTAACAGGAGCATCAGGGGGAGGTTTTCAAACTCCAGGTCATGAGAGTGGGTGTTAAAATCAATTTAGAGGAACATTTTTTTTAAAATAGAATAAAGTGAAAAATCTCAGAATACAGCACATGTAAGGTTATAAGTATGGTTACAGAAACTTTTTTCCCCTAGGTGTGTGTTACCTGTATACCAGGTTGCAATGTAAAACGTATTTCTTACTGTAAGTCATGGTCAAAAAAATTTGAAAGCTACTCCACTGGGTGGACACCAAGACCCCTTCAGGCACTCACTGTGTGAAAGGGGTCTGGACTGGAGTCTGCAGACCCGGGTCCTCCCTCAGCCCCATAGTGGCAACTCATCATCCTTCTCTGAACTTTTCTTCATTTGTGCAATGATGGTCAAAGTCATTTAGAACTTTAGATAGAGTGGTCAGCATCTAAAGGCCTTTCTAATTCTAGAATTTTCTATGCTAAGAATATTCATTTATTCAATAGATATTGCTTGAGCAGTGCCTTCTATGTGCCAGGCACTGTTCTAGATGTGGGGATACAGAAGTGAACAAAACAGGCCCAAAACAAGCTCCTGACCCACATGGAGCTTACATTCTAGCAAGGATACCAAGGTAAGTAAGGAAATCATGGTGACTGTTAGACAGCATTTTGTGCTAAGTGCTTACAAAGAAAAAATAGGCAGAGAGGAGGGATATGAAGTATTGGAGAGAGAGTTTAAATTTTAGATGGAGTGGTCAAGGAACCCTCCTCCAGAAGGTGATTTTTGAGTAAAGACCTGGTGGAAACGAGGGCATTAGCCATATGGATTCCTGGGGTCCCCAGGAGGAGGAAACAGCAAACGTAAAAGGGTGTGGCATGTTCCTTGAACAGCAGGGAGGCCAGTGTCAGTGTGGTTAGAAGAGAGTGAAAAAAAGTTGTTGAAGATGAAGTCAGAGAGGGAGCAGGGGGCCCAGCACAGAGTTCTTTAGAGCTGCCTCCATTCCTTTGGTAGGCCGCAGATAGTGACACCTATCTTTGCCCAGTTGTGAGGATCGGGGAAGATGGGAATGTGTTCTCAAAACTATGAGATCCTCTAGAAATATGTTATTACCACTTTGTGGATGAAGGTAAATGGAGCAAGTCAGTGACCATGAGAGAATGCCAGCTCTTTCCCTAAGGCACACCCAGCCCACCCTTTGGAGAGTGCGGACCTCTCCATAGTGGTTGTGCTGTTAAAAGTCTAAGAGTTTCTTTGCTTTTGATTTAGAAATTCCATCACCCAAAGTTAAGTAGTCTTCATCGGGAGAACTTCATCTGGAATCTGAAAAATGTTCCTCTTTTGGAGAAATACCTGTATGCCTTGGGCCAGAATCGGAATCGAGAGATTGTCGAACAGGTTGTTCAGCTGTTCAAGGAGGAAGTAATGACCAAATTAAGTCATTTTCGAGAATGTGAGTATCCCCCCATTCAAATCAGTATTTTTCTTGATTTTTAAATTGTCAAATTTCAAACCATCAGCAAATATGGAGGTACAACTTAGCTTTATCAAATCTTAAAACTTTGTCAGATTTGCTCCTGTTGCTTTTAAAGAATAATACTTCACTTCCCTTAAAATTGCTACATTTGAAGCCCCCTCTAATCCCTTAAAATTGCTACATTTGAAGCCCCCTCTAAACTTTACATGATTCTACCTCTCCTCTCCCTACTAAATTTGCATACGTTTTAATATTACTACATATGTATGTATTCATAAATTACCTACAGTAGTATTTTGCATGCTTTCAAACTTTAGATAAATGGCATCACACTATGTATTATCATTCTACAACCTGCTTTTTTATTCAACATTGTTTTTCAGATTGATACATTTAATATGTATAGTTCTAATTCATTTAGTTGGTTAGCTTTAACTGCTGAATAATATTCCATAGTGTGTGTGTGTGTGTGTGTGTGTGTTCCATAATTTATTTTAATGTAATTTTTGGGGGTCTATCCTCTTGTTAATGGAATTTTAGTTGGTTCCTTTTTTTTTTTTCCTGTATAAATGATATGCTAGGGCATATCTCCTTATGCACATGCACAGCAATTTCTTTAGGGTATAACAAACCTTCTGACCCAGAATGAAGTACTGGTTAAAGGGCAAGGAACTGAGGGGGCATTTCTAGTAAAGTGGAGGATAGGCTTTGAACACCTTTTTGTCCTCTGCTTTCTGTAATAGTCAGCTCAGGCTGCCATTAATAAAACACAAACGACTGGGTGGCTTAAACAACAGAAATGTGTTTCTCATAGCTCTGGAGATTAGATGTCTGAGATCAGGGTGCCAGCACGGTCAGGTTCTAGTAAGGACTCTCTTCTCTCTGTGTCCTCCTCACATGGTGGAGAGAGAGCCAGCAAGCTCTCCAGTATGTCTTCTCATGAAGACACTAATCCCATCATGAAGGCCCCACCCTCAGGATCTCCCCTAAACCTAATTATTTCCCAAAGGCCTCATCTCCAAATACCATTGCACTGAGGGTTAGGGCTTCAACATAGATTTGCAGGGAACTCGGGGTGGGGGGGTGAGCGGGCACAGTTCAGTCCAATAGCACTTACTTTGTGTAAACACAATGTGGTAAAAAAAAAAAAAAAAAAGGAGTTGATTTTTCCCCCCCTCAAACCTGTTTCCCCCTCCCAGTCATCTTCATCCCATTAAAATAGTATCCACCATTCACTTAGTTAATCTGACCAAAAACCTACAAGTCATCAGCTTGACTTTGTTCTTTCCCCCACACTTCACATCCAGTCAAATTCTATCAGTTCTAACTTCAAAGAATACCCTACCTCTAACCCTGTTCCCCACATTTACTACCACCACTTGGTCCAAAATACCATCATTTCTCAAATGGATTATTGCTGTAACCTCCTAACTGGTCTCCCTGTCCCGTCTCCCTGCAGTATATATTCACTTGTGTCTTCTCTTTTTTTTTTTCTTAATATTACTGCTGTAAGATTATCCATGTTTTTGCATGTGGTTATAGCTTACGTTTAACTTTTATTACTGTAGAGTATGCGATTCATAAATATACCACACGTTAGCTATTCTACAAAGATATTTGAGTTCTTTCCAGTTTTGGTCTGTTAAGAACAGTGCTCTGTGAATATTCTTGTGTCTCTTGCTATACATGTTCATGAGTTCTTTGAGTATATGACTTCATGAGCTCAGGGGTAGGATTGCTGAGTCATAGTTCATGTCCATTTTCAACTTCAGAGATAATGCCAAACAAGGTGGCATTATTAATGCCAAGGTGGTTGTATGACTTTGTACCACTACTAGCAGAGAATAAAATTTATATTCCTCTACAACCTTGGTACTATCAGACTTTAATTTTTGCCAATCTGATGTATGTGTAATGGTTGCTTATTGTGGTTTTAATATACATTTCCCAATTATTGGCCATTTGGATATATTCTTTTGTGAAGTGCCTATTCAAGTCTTTTCCCTGTTTTTCTATTGGGATTTTTTTCTCATTAATTTTAGAAGTTCAAAATATTTTCTGGATACAAGCCCCTGGTTGGTTTTATGTGTTACAAATATTTTGTTCCATTCTGTGGCTTGTCTTTTCACTCTCTTCATGATATGTTTTGATGAATAATCCTTAATTTATTGGTTTCAAATATATCAATCTTTTACCTCATGGTTAGTGTTTTCTGAAAAAAATTTTCCCTACCTGTGGTGATGAGATATTACCCTATATTATCTTCCTAAAGTTTTAGTTTTTTGCCTTTCATAATAGGCCTATAATCCATCTGGAATTTATTTTTATATATGGTGTGAATTTTTCTTATGGCTGATAAATTTTCTCACCAACATTTATTGAAAAGCCATGTTTTTCCTTTTCTTTTCCAGTACTACCTCTGTTGCAAATCAAATATGTCTTTGGACTCTATTTTACTCTCTTGGTCTATTTGTCAGTCTCTGCACCCATACCACACTGTGTATCAGCTAGGCTAGGTCATGCTGCAGTAACAAATAACCCCCAAATTCTTGTGGACTATAATAACAAAGGTTTAGTTCCAACTCAAGCTGCCGGTCTATCATGGATTGACTAGGGCTCTGTGTTTTCTCACTTTGGGATTTAGACTGATGGAACTTTCATCAACTGGAATGTTGCTATGGGGAAAGAAAATGTAGTAAATTGTATGCTGGATCTTAAAGCTTCTGCCCTGAAGTGATGTCATTTCTGTTCATATGTAAGTGACCAAAAAAAGCCGCACGGCCGCATACAACTTTTGGGGAAGCAGGGAATTGCAACCCAGCATGCTCCTAGAAGGAAGATAACTGGAATATTTTTGAGCATCCCTAAAGATTACCATAGTATCTTAATTTCTTTAACTTTTTAAGTCTTCATATCTGGTAGGATATGTCCTCCCACCTTCTTGTTCTTCTAGAAGAGGGTCTTGAGTATTTTGGGTCCTTTACATTTCCATATCAATTTTGGAATCAACGTGTCATGTTTAAAGACAAATTTTGTTGAGATTTTGGCGAGATTTTGGCTAGAATTGAATCTATGTACACATTTGGAGAAAATAGGTATATATATTTATATTATAAGATTGAATAAGATAATCCATGAACATTGGTCTACCTCTCCATTGATATAGATCAATAAAAGATATATATGATGAAATTTTTGATCACCCTTTTACTGTTGACTTCTACTGTAATTGCATTATGGTCAGAGAACTTATTTTGTATCAGTGCTGTCGAGTAGAATTTTCTTCAGTGATGGAAATGTTCTGTATTTGTGATGTCTAACACACTAGCTTTTGTGTGGCTACTGAGCACTTGAATGACTAGTGCAACTAAGGAATCGGATTTTTTATTTTATTTAATCTTAATGAATTTAAATGGTAACTTGTGGCAAGTGGCTACTATGTGGGACAGAGCAGTTCTATAGGATTTTAGTATTCTGAAATTTGTTAAGATTTACTTTATAATGAAGCATTTGGTAATTTTTAAAAAATGGTCCCTGTGTGCTAAAAAGAATGTATTCAGTAGGTGCTGGGTACAGAGTTATATGTATGTCCAGTAGGTCAGATTTGTTAATCATGTTGTTTACGTTTTCTATACTATTGAGTTATCTTTTTGTCTGCTTATTCTAATAATTATTAAGAAAAGTATATTTAAAATCTCCCAGTCTGAGTGTGGATTGTCTATTTTTATTTGTATTTCTGTCAAATTTTGCTTTATATATTTCAGGGCAACATGCAGATAAAATTTGAATTGTTGTCTTACTAGGAAATTGTATCTTTCATCAATATAAAGTATCCTTCTTTATCTCTGCCATTGTTTTCTGCCTTAATGTCTACTCCATCTGACATTATATAGCTATCCCATCATATTTTTGTTCTCTTGATTTTTTCTCTTTTCCATTTTTTCTTTTCCTTTTTGCCCTTCTTTTGAGTGAATTGTTTTTGTGCTAATTATTTTTGTCTTTTTTTTTCTCTCTCCAGCAGTTTGAAAATTATATACTCTCTATTCTTTGAATGATTACCTTAGGAATTCTAACATGTGACTTTAACTTATCAAAGTCTGATATTATTCAAGACAATACAAGGACCTTAAAATACTTTCATTCCATTTATCTCTTTCCTGACTCATATGCTGCTGTTTTAGTAAACTTTAATTCTATATTTTCACCACAAAAGACACTATTATTTTTGTTTTAGAGTCTAGTTTATTTAGATTTACTTATATATTCCCTTTTGATCTTCCAGCACCCCAAACCTTCTGTCTGGAGTTATTTTATTCCTGCCTGAAATACAGCCTTCTGAATTTCCTTTAATGCAGTTCTCTAATGGTGAACTCTCTCTGATTTTGTCTGAAAATGTTTTTTATTTTGTCTTCGTTCCTGAAGGAGATTTTCACAGCCTATAGAATTTTAGATTTCATGGGTTTAGAATTTTAGAATTCCACTGTCTTGTAGCTTCCATTGCTGCTGAGAGGCCAGCTGTCAGTCTGTTGCTTTTGTCTTTTTCTCCTTTGGGATGCTTTTCAGATGTTTTCTTAAAATAATTATTTTTCGGGCTTCCCTGGTGGTGCAGTGGTTGAGAGTCCGCCTGCCGATGCAGGGGACACGGGTTCGTGCCCCAGTCCGGGAAGATCCCACATGCCGCGGAGCGGCTGGGCCCATGAGCCATGGCCGCTGAGCCTGCGCGTCCGGAGCCTGTGCTCCGCAACGGAAGAGACCACAACAGTGAGAGGCCCGCGTACCGCAAAAAAAAAAAGAAGAAGAACAAGAAACTGACAATAGACACTGAACCAAAGACTTCAGTAACTAGAATGATCAGGCACAGAATATAGTCACCCAGCAGCCTGGTTGGCATTTGGTTTCAAGGCTATATTTTTGTCCTTCTGCCTCCTTGGACCTGCAGTAGTCTAAACAGTGGGTTGTAGCAGATTTTGTCATCCTTTTAAGAGTTAGGAAGCCCTCATCACTGCCTCCAGCTTCATGTGGTGAGTCTGTTTCCCAACCAGCAGGTAGCGTTTTAAGTTCCTTCTCCCAAAGGGGGAAAGCACACTGCTGATATGGAACACAATAGACAAGCCTGTGGCTTTATTCCTGCTCACTGCACTGCTTGTGCTTGGCATTTCTATTCTGTTTTTAGTGTATAAATCTATCTTGGTTTTGAGACTGGCTGTATATTTATTGTTTTCTCTTTTTACTTTTATCATTGCTGTGTATATTGGGGTTATCAAAGAATGAATTCACTCTGCCATCTGGATCAGAACTCTTTCTTTTCTTTCGTTAATTCTCAAATTCAACAACTTTTGTCATTTTATTCCAAGCATTGAGTAGCTGTATCATTTCTTAATAGGCCATTGGACATGTGAAGAGAAGCAACAAAATGAGAGAGGTTCTTGCATATACAGATTGCATTAGTGAAGTAACATTCCATTGATTCTAAAACGCCATTTGACTGTACAAGATATCCAATTACTTTATGAACCTCTAGGAAGAAAAAATATTGCCAATGAAACTATGACATGGCATCAATTGTATGATGAACCCCAAAATCAGAAGCATGTAGTTTACAGTAATATTCATTGCTTTTACAGGCCACCAACTGTGCCATATCACTTAACATGAATTATACAATACTAACTCATATAGAAGAAATCAGCATTATATTTAGAAGCTAATATTGTGGACTTTATATCATGTACTTATTATAAAGTACATGACTCACTGCTTCAGTAGGCATGGACATCCCCATCTCCTCCTAATCCTCACGCAGAGGTTTATTTATTTATTTATTTATTTAATAAATTTATTTATTTTTGGCTGCGTTGGGTATTCGTTGCTGCACGCGGGCTTTCTCTAGTTGCAGTGAGCAGGGGCTACTCGTCGTTGCAGTGCGTGGGCTTCTCATTGCGGTGGCTTCTCTTGTTGTGGAGCACAAGCTCTAGGCGTGCAGGCTTCAGTAGTTGTGGCTCGCAAGCTCTAGAGCACAGCCTCAGTAGTTGCGGCACACGGACTTAGTTGCTACATGGCATGTGGGATCTTCCTGGACCAGGGCTCGAACATGCGTCCCCTGCATTGGCAGGTGGATTCTTAACCACTGCACCACCAGGGAAGTCCCCTCACTCAGTGGTTTAAATCAGTGCTTCTCAAACTATCCATGGTAAAAGTTTGGGTTTTTCTCCCACCCCACTGCAGCCTGATACATGGCCCTACTATTCAAGATTAGTTCACAGCTCACACCACATATGACTTACCATGCACATTTGACAACACCCAAACTGGCCTATACTGTTAATGAGATAAGGCCCCTGTCATACTCTTTGATGAAAAATCACTATGAAATTATCTAAACAGTCTCAACTTCTGTTTTTATTTGATGCAGACTAATAACAGTTTGTGGGCCAGCACTAGTCACAGGCCCCCCAATTTGAGTGGTACTGTCTTAAAATAACACCACCTATTCCAGTAATCAAAAGACTGGAGACGGGCTTCCCTGGTGGCACAGTGGTTGGGAGTCCGCCTGCCGATGCAGGGGATGCGGGTTCGTACCCCGGTCCAGGGGGATCCCCCGTACCACGGAGCATCTGGGCCCGTGAGCCATGGCCGCTGGGCCTGCGCGTCCGGAGCCTGTGCTCCGCAACGGGAGAGACCACAGCAGTGAGAGGCCCGCGTACCGCCCCCCCCCCCCCAAAAAAAAGACGGGACATTCGGAATTACCTTGTCATCAGAAATTTCTTTTAGAAATCCTAGGTTACAATAAAGGCACATCTGGTACATTCTAGGACTCTTTGCTTCTTATAATAATATGAATACACACACATGTAGGGGTGTGTGTGTGTGTGTGTGTGTGTGTGTGTGTGTGTATACAGTTCTTTTCCCTTTACTTGGCTCATAGCCAAAATCAGGTGTTCACAATGACTACCGTCTCCATCTTCTGGCCTTGTATTGAGAAGCAAAAGCAAAAACAACCACCAAAATTAACTGCTTTTATCCTTTTCAGAGGAAATTATTTTATTTCAAGAAAAAGAGGGATTAGCTCTTTATCTCTGCTTATCAAATCATCTGAATGTCCATACCTGAGGAAGAGAAACGGAAAGAGAATGAACTAGGGTATTGAACAACTGTTTTTACTTGGCTTGGTTTTTCTCCTTTCAGGTATCAATCATGGAGATCTTAACGACCATAACATTTTAATAGAGTCCAGCAAGTCAGCCTTTGGAGATGCTGTATATCAAGTGTCTGGGATTTTAGATTTTGATGATATGAGCTATGGCTACTATGTGTTTGAAGTGGCAATCACCATCATGTACATGATGATTGAAAGCAAGACTCCTATACAAGTAGGAGGTCATGTCCTTGCAGGATTTGAAAGTGTAGTCCCACTGACACCTGTGGAGAGGGGTGCTTTGTTTCTACTTGTATGCAGTCGTTTTTGTCAGTCACTTGTCTTAGCTGCATACTCTTGCCAGCTATACCCAGAGAATGAAGAGTATCTCATGGTTACTGCAAAAACTGGGTGGAAGCACTTACAGCAAATGTTTGACATGGGCCAGAAAGCTGTAGAAGAAATCTGGTTTGAAACTGCCAAGTCCTATGAATCTGGGATCTCCATGTGACCAGATAAAAATTCACACTAACTTGGGTAATTAAAAACCAATAGGACCAAATCTAATTCCATAAAGGGTTTCCCTGCATAGTTAAAGATGAATTGATGAAACATTGCAATGCACATGAAACCACTAAGGTCTTCTAGCAATTTCATGACCATTTTTTAAACCTAAGAAAGTACTACATGAACAAGCATGTCTTTCTATGGGTCTCACTTGCCTTGTGTATCAAACATGTAGAGTGATATTCTGAATCAGATAATCTCTCAAGGTCTGTTGCAGCCCTGAGATCAATGATTTTTTTAAACTTTGAAAGGAATGTATATGTATAGACATATTCACATATTTTAAATAAGTGGATGTAACACGCAGACCTAGTTAACATATCACCAATACAGCCTTCTCCCATCTCTTTGTTGTCCAGAATCCCATTGTACCCTGTCTTCTGTATGGCACATCACTTGGTATCACGGATGATGGCTGTGTAGTCATCTAGCCTAAGAGCTATTTGAGGGCAGAAACCATGTGAAACTTTTTTTGTCTTTCATCCCTTTTTACACCTGGTATAGTGCCTTTCCCATGGTCTTTAAAAATATTTACAAAATTAATGTATCCTAGAAGAAAGGCTGGAGAAAATAAGGCACACATAATGCCTTAGGAGGAAACACAAATGGTATTCATAAGAGAAAGCTTTAACTTGTTTGAGAGGGCAGATGAAACTGTAACTCCAGAGATAGATGCCAGAACTCACTGGAACTGCAAGAAAGCAAATAACACACCCAGGCAAGGCCACTAACTCCTGAAGTACCGAAATCGTTTTCATATCGATACTAAGAAAGACCCTAAGTGGATATTTTAAAATTCTCTACAATTTATGTTTCTCTTCATATGAATATGTAATATTGAAGAACATAGCTAACATGTACTTGACTTTAGTCATACCACTGTATTTCCTTCACTGATTTCTCTTCATGTCCCCCTTAGTATGATATAGTAAATAGCTGTTTACTTCTTGTCATTTTAACCCTCCATTCTCTAGAGATGACTCAAGTCTAGAACCCTGGCCATTCAAACACCTTCTCAGTAGTTATCTCTTTCGATATATATGGTAACACATTGATTCTATATCTCTCCATCTAATGACCTACCTATAGAGCTATCTATACTCCCCAAACTAGGTCTCTCTCTGAATTTTCTTGTATCACTCTTGTATCACTCTTATATTCACCTTTAACTTCTCTGCACCTCAATTTCCTTATCTGTAAAGGTGAAGTAGTACCTATCTTATAGTGCCTGTGGTACCTCATAGAGTTAGTTAGCTGTGAGGATTTCTTAGAAATTAATGCAAAATTCTTAGCACAGGGCTTGGCACATAGAAAAGACTTAATAAATACTTACTAAATGAATGAACCAGGTTACCCAAACTCAAAATATTGGAGAAGTTTTCTTTTTGCCTCTCTCATTCAATCAGTGATCTGATTCTTAGGAATCAGGATTTTAGATCAGTAAATGATGATCAAATCCCTGTCCTTCCTGCCTTACTGTTTAACAATATATAATAAAAACAAATATTTATTGAGTACTAAGTATTTAAAAGAAAACTCTCTACTCTCACAACACTTCTGACGCTAAACATGTGTTGTTTTCCTTCGCATTAAACAATCCTGACACCAACTGTTTGGAGCTAGAGCAGACCGCCAGGTTAAGGGCTCAGTCCCACAAAACTGCCTCCACTTCAGATGCCAGCCTCAAGTCCTAGGTTGTACTTCTGACCAACTGGCTGTAAGTTGGGGGTTCCCATGACCCCCTCCTCAGGTTCTATAATTTGCTAGTACAGCCCAAAGAACTCGGGGAAATGCTTACTTAATGTTTATTAGTTTATTTTAAGGGTATAATAATAAATGGACAGAGGAAGAAATACATAAGGTGAGATCCAGAAGGGTCCTGAGCCCAGAAGCTTCTGCCTCTGTGGAGTTGGGGGTGCACCATGCTCCTGGCATGTAGATCTGCTCACCAAGCCAGAAGCTCTTGAACCTCTTTGGTTAGGGCTTTTATGCTGGCTTCGGTTGATCAGATCATTGACCACTGGTTGATCAAATCATCTCCCTTCCCCAGAAGGTGGGGGGTGAGGCTGAAAGTTCCAGCCCTCTAGTCACTTGGTTGGTTCCTCTAATAATCAGCCCCCATCCTCCAAGACTCACTTCATTAGCATAAATTCAAGTGTAGCTGAAAGGGGCTTCTTATGTATAAAAAAGAAGCTCCTCTCTCCCCTACCGCTCGGGAAATGACAAGAGTTTTAGAAGCTTTGTGCCAGGACCGGGGACAAAAAACAAACATATATTTCATATTATATCACAGGACTTTACATGCATTATCTCATTTAATCTCCACAAAAAAAAAAACGTGAGAAATGTATTGTTATGATTTTTTAATAGATCTTTATTGGAGTATAATTGCTTCACAATACTGTGTTAGTTTCTGTTGTACACCAAAGTGAATCATATGTCCCCATATCCCCTCCCTCTTGAGCCTCCCTCCCACCCTCCCTATCCCACCGCTCTAGGTCATCGCAAAGCACCGAGCTGATCTCCCTGTGCTATGCCGCTGCTTCCCACAAGCTAACTATTTTATATTCGGTAGTGTATATATGGGACTTAAGTAAACTTAAAAGCTTTTGCACAGCAAAGGAAACAATAAGCCGAAAAGACAACCCTCAGCATGGGAGAAAATATTTGCGAATGAAACAACAAAGGATTCATCTCCAAAATATACAAACAGCTCACGGAGCTCAGTATAAAAAAAAAAAATCCAAT
The DNA here is from genome assembly GCF_964165515.1 of Mesoplodon bidens. Lineage (NCBI taxonomy): Eukaryota > Metazoa > Chordata > Mammalia > Artiodactyla > Ziphiidae > Mesoplodon > Mesoplodon bidens. The sequence goes on along the minus strand of NC_138178.1, from coordinate 66,512,225 downwards.
TAAAAAATGGACGGAAGGCCTAAATAGACATTTCACCAAGGAAGACATACAGATGGCCAAGAGGCACATGAAAAGATGCTCAACATCACTAATTATTAGAGAAATGCAAATCAAAACTACAATGAGGTATCACCTCACGCCCGGTCAGAATGACCATTATGAAAAAATCTAGAAACAATAAATGCTGGAAAGGCTGTGGTGAAAAGGGATCCCTCCTGCACTGTTGGTGGGAATGTAAATAGTACTGTTGTGATTAATCCCCATTTTCAGATAAGGAAATAGATGCTTTAAAAGTTGAAGCAATTTGCTCCAAGAGAGCCAGGGACACACACCACTTCCTCCTCTCCTTTCTCCCCTCCCCTCCCCTCCTCTCTATGGGCTCACATACACACCTGTGTTAGGAGGATCAAATGACATCATTCACAGGAAAGCACTTATGCTTCTCAAATTTAAGGGGTTGTGATTTTTATCTGGGTTGACCATTCAGGAAACGGGGGACTAGAAAAATGAACTAAAACTTGCATTTCACTCCCAGACCAATGTTCATTTTCTTATACCATGAAACTCTACAGACTTCCTGCTTGCTTGCTCCTTCTGCTAACATGGATTCTCTTCCACTGAATTATCTTAATGCAAATATTGCTGACCAACTCTTCAGATATTTAAATACGGGCTGCCTTGCATTGATATTTTACTATTTGGTGTTTGCCCTAGCTTATCTCCAATCAATCAGGTCAATGTAGTTTATAAACTCTTTGGTGGCATAAATTGAGTAATATTTATTTCATTATCTTCAGAACCTAGCTTGGTGCCAGGCCCCTAGCACAGCCTTAATAGAGGACCGTCTGATGAACTGTTAGAATGAACGCACGTCTACAAGTGCTGGTCTTTGGTTCTTTCCACCAATGAGGAGGAAAACCAGTCCTAGATTTGGGAATCAATACCATACCTCCAGCAAAAGACTCTTGCAAGTATCTTTTTCTGTCTGGGCTTTTATCCCCTCTAGACTGCAACAGAACTTTACTTTCTGGTGTTATTATCCTTAATCTCTCCATCTTACAGCCTTCATATTAGGGCCAGATAAAAACTCTCGTTACAATATATTGCTGTGTGACAATTTAACCCAAAACTTAGTAGACTGAAAGCTCAATTTTTTATATTTTATGGATTCTTCAGGTCATGAATTCAGACAGGTCCTGGGACAGCTTGTCTCTGCTCCACAATGCCTGGGGCCTCAGCTGGGAAGACCTCAATGCTGGGGGAGATTCAATGATGGGGGACTAAAATCATCTAGAGGAATCCTCACTCACAAATCTGGCCAGTCATGCTGGAACCTCATCTGGGCTGTTGGTGGAATATCTATCCATTTGGTCTCTGCTTGCTCATGGCATGGTGCCAGGGTTCCAAGAAACACCTTCCCAAGAGAACAAGACAAATTTATTTTTTATGACCTGCGTTTGGAACTCATATGATGTTACTTCCGTTGCAGTCACAGGCCCACCCAGATTCAGGGGAAGGGGACACAAAACCTCTCAATGGGAAGCATCCATGCCACATTGTAGGAGGAACATGTGAGATGGGGGATCATGAGGCTTCATCATCCTAAAACATCACTTTAATCCTCTTTTCCCACTACCTACAGAGAAAAAGTTCTGGCATTGAAGGCATTCTACAGTTTGGCCTAAAATGCCTTTCCTCCTTTCCTCCCTTTATTGACGTCTCTTCACTCTGGCCAGACTGAGCTACTCTGTCACCGAAACTTGTTAAACTCATTTTTACTTCTGCTGTTTTATCTCAACTGATCCCTCTTCTTTTGACCTAATAAATTCTACCTCTCATTTAAAACTCTTAATGCTTAATTCGTCAGAATGAACTAGGGTGGCAGGGATCCTCAGAGAGATTACATAAGTTACACTGCCACCTAAGGATGCTTTCAGAACACCACCTGTCTGGCTGTGGCCCTTGCCATTTTGCCTTGGCTCACCTCCCTATGTGCCTGGGAAGCGGAAACGAAAGGAGAGACCTCAAACCACAACTCATTCCCAGGTTACCTCCTTTTCAAAGCCCAGATCCCTCAATAATAATTTTTTGCCCAACATGAAGAGGACAAAGTCCCTACCCTGTGGACCTCTTCTTCGAGGAGACTATGAGCAAATGACTACACATTAATTCAGGCCTAGTCAAGCGTCTAGCTCGAAGAAACTTAAAACATGAATAGTAGATAGTTTACATAGAGACTGAAGGCAGATGAAAAACAGAGTGGAAAGCAGAGATGGATAATGAACACATAAATAAACATGACAATTTCTGTATAGAAGATAGCGTGTGTGTACGGTGATGGTAGAGTATTGCTTTAACTAGGTTGGTCAGGGGAATCCTTTCTAACGAGGTGAAAGACAAGAGGAGGAGACTAAGGTGAGAGTTCTCCCAAAGGTGTAAACCCCATCATAATATGCTTTATATGCCCCAAAATGCATGTATCTGCAATAAAAGTGGAAGACAGATTCAACAAGGCAGGTGATGAGAAAAGGCAGAGTGAAAGGTAACGTCTGACGTGCTTGGGTCCGTTTTGAGAACAGGGCAGGAAAGGCAAGCAGTTAACAGGCGGTCCCACACCAGTGCTCTCCTGGGCCAATGACTTAGTGCTGAATAGAAAGCGAAAGTGAAAATAAAGCGCAAGCAGTGGAAAAGGGACATTAGCTATAATTCCACTTCCTCCTTGGCCAGGGTCTTCCTGCCCCGCTCCCCGTGTTCTAGTGCCCCCTCATCGGGCTGAGAGTCCCTGCCACTGCCTCCTAACCTAACTCCGCAGCTCCCACGAGGACAACCGGCGCTCGCTCCGCCCCCCAGAAGAAGTTCCGCGTCCTCGGCTGCCCCGTCCCCCCGCGGTGGCTCTGCGCACGCGCGGGGGCCATATTAGCAGCGGATACTCAGGCAGTGGTGGTGCGTTTTCTCTCGCGGAGAAAGAGCTCCGTGTAGGCTCTTCAGCGTCTCCCCTCGGTGAGCCTTTGCCCCCTGCGCACTCGCGGAAGCTTGGCCGCTCTCTCCGCGGGCGGGGATCCTGAGCGTCGCGGCAGAGCTGGTCCCGGCCTGCAGCGGCCGCCGAGGAACCGTAGACACGATGACTCTGCACCGACTCCTTGGTGATGGACCGGCTGCGGGACTGGCTCCGGACGGCCGCCGTCGGGCTTCTCTGCACTGAGCAGGCACCACGGGGCTGGGGACGCTCGAGCGGCGGGGCGGGCGCGGGGCCGGTGTGCAGGACAGAGTTGTAGGGCTGCCTCCGTCACTGTAAGAGTCCGTAGTGAAAGTGAACCTGGGGGAAAGGAGGTGCAGGTGAACTCGCCTCGGGCCGTTGTCCTCCGTCTGGCGTGGAGATGAGAAAGTTGTGTTCTCTCGCGAATCAGAAGCCCCGGCGGTCTCCTCTCTGTGCTCTCCTGGCTCTGCTCAGGGCCAGCCTTACCTTTCACCTGCGTGTTGCAGCAGCCTCATAACTGGTTACCCTGCCCCAGTCTTCACCAGCCAGAGCGATCTTTCTAAAATGCCGGTCAGCTCCTGTGGCTCTTTGGCCCAGCATCATTCTTTGGAGCCCCATTGCTTAAGAGATAGCATTCATAGTTTTTACCTGGGCACGCGGGCCTTCGGGACCTGATCCCTGCTTATCTTTCCATTTTTAATTACCGATATTCTAGAATTTGGGGAAATTGGCTCTGGAGGCCGAAGTTTGGCTTTTCCACCAAATCACGCTGAGCCCCAGTGTTGTCTTTTGCAGTAATAGTAATGATGCCAAAGATTACCATCCCGCTCCTCCCCTTCATAGTTCAGGACCCTGTATCATTCCCTGGAGAAAGCTTAAGCCTCTTAGCTTGGCATTCAAAGCTCTACATGGTCTGGATACTTGCTTAGTTCTTTAGTTTTTTTCATATTTTTTCTAACTTCAGCAATTTCTCTCGCCCATTAAGCTATCCTGCCTCAGTGCCTTTTGCTCAAGCTTTCTCCTCGGCCTGGAATGCCTTTCCCTTCTTTCTTCCCCTTAGACCTAAATGTTCTCAGCCTTATTTCTGCCTCTCCCATCTCTAATTTGGGCTCATTTTCTGTATGTGTTTCGCAAAAAATACTTTCTTGATTTTCTCCAACCCTCTTCCCACTCTACCCTTAGTGCCTCTGTTTCCATACTGCTTTATAATTGTCCTTCTGTGTCTTCTCCCTCACCTGGCCACCAGACTGTACGCTCTTTAGGAAAGGGATTGCTCTTACCCATGCTGGCATTCCAGCATTTGGCATAGTGCCTGGTGCACCGTAAATGTTGGCTGAATGAAGAGAGTGAAGAAAACATTTTTTTTTCAAGTCAAGAAATGCTTTTTTAATTGTAAGTTTCATTTTAATAATTATCCTATTTTCTTTTTACAGGAGTTATCATAAAGTTTAGAAAACATGGTGAGTTAATACACATGCCAGTAAGCTGTTGCCTGATAAATTGTATTGCTTGTACTCAGCTTACAGATTTTCATGAGAAAATTGAAATGGAATGATGTCTTACCAGTTTCCTCCCACTCTCTGAATTTTGTATACCAGGATGTGTTCTGTAAAATGATTTGTGGGTTTACAGGAGTTGGCTTACTAAAAGTGGGTAGGAATCACTTGTACGTTTTTCCTTTGCAGTCTCGAAGATATGACTCCAGGACCACTATATTTTCTCCAGAAGGTAAAATATAAATTGTTTGATCTGTCTCAAATAAAAAAAACATTTTTTAAGTGTTTGAATTTTAGGGGTGGGTGGGGAATCTACAAACTTTTTTTAATACTAAGTTGTTCATCCTTTCTGTAGTTTGAAGTAATGATCACCAGGTTGATTATGTACATCATAGGACTATGAGTAAAAGTGGGACTCTTATTTGTAGCCCTCCAGTGTTGTTGCTGTTTTCTCTTGAACCAGTGGTGCAAGAACAAGGAAGAGAGTCTTGGTTTCTCACTGCTTTTGTCTTGTAGGTCGCTTGTACCAAGTTGAATATGCCATGGAAGCTATAGGACACGCAGGCACCTGTTTGGGAATTTTAGCAAATGATGGTGTTCTACTTGCAGCAGAGAGACGTAACATCCACAAGCTTCTTGATGAAGTCTTTTTTTCTGAAAAAATTTATAAACTGAATGAGTAAGTGAAATCTTAGGGCAAACATCTCATCATATTTTGAGAGGGCTATTCCATGTGACATGAAAGAATTGAACAGTTTGTTCTGTTTTTGCTTCTGAAATTTTTTCCTTTTAACTTATTCGCTTGAAACTTCCTTGAGGCCCAGGACCATATGTTATTCTTTTTAAGTGCAGGGTCAAGTACTTAGTGGAGAAACAGTGTTGTATAGTGATAAGAGTTCAAGCTTGGTAGTCACACAGCTTTGGGTTAAATCTGGGCTCCACCAATGCAAGCTGTGACTTCACACCCATTGTTTAACTTCTCTGGGCTTCAGAGCCTACTAGAGTGGTTGTGGCAGTTTAATGAAATAAAATAAAATGAATGAGATAAACTGCACAGTGTTTGGCATATAGGAGGCCCTCAAGGTAATGTTTATAATGGTTACTCAGGAATTATTTTGAATTATACTGAATCTTACCAAAGAACAGGCCTCCTGAAGGTCTGGGAAAAGTTTAGACAAGCCCTGTACACTTAGTGAAGTTTCTGTTACAGTTGGGTGTTCAGGGCTTTGCAGCTAGCAGAGAGCTGGATTTGCTCATTGGAGACTTTCCCTTCAATGGTGAGCCAGGTGAATTCTGGTTATAGGGCCTTTTTGATACACTCACCCAAGAAAGTGTCATCCCTCCACGGAGTCACTGTTGGGCCCCTCAGCAGCTTGCAGGCTTGATTAGGCATAGTGCCAGAGGGTGTCAAGGCTGTAGCAGAGCCGGGGCAGCTTTCAGGGAACGGGGGGGTAGAGAAAGGAAATGCACCCTCCCTGTAAGCCTAGCCCTGAGCTTCCTAGGCAGGCTCATAAAATATCCTGCCCTTCCGGTCCCCTCACCCTCACCTCCATCAAGTTAGGCCTTAGGAGATGAGAGTACTTACTACCCAAGAGCGTGGGGTAGTCTGTCTTCCTGTCTGGCAAAACCTTTTTCTTCTTTGTGGTTGAACCTTCTTGGGATTTACCCTAGCTTCCTAGTGTTTATTCTCTTGCCCTGTTCACAGGGTGGTGATGGTAAATCCATCTGTTGTGAAGAACTTAAGTGTGCATTTGTTTATCTTATGTGTTGAATGACATCAAGTTGAAAGTTTCCTACAAAGATAAAACACACATAGGTTTTGTCTGAAGGGTGTAGCAGCTGAGAGGAAGCATGGTGAATTTCTAGTAGAGCTTAGTACTTTCTAAAACTTGTAAAATACCCCTGGTAAACATCTTCTCTGCTTACAGATAAATGTCTTTCTTTTCCTCAGGGATATGGCCTGCAGTGTGGCAGGCATAACTTCTGATGCTAATGTTCTGACTAATGAACTGAGGCTCATTGCTCAAAGGTATGGTCATAAATACTGTAATCGATGATATGTAAAATTAGTTTAGATGTTTCTAAGAACTCATTCTTGTAAAGATTAAAGTCATTAAAAACCTATTAATTGCAAATTACAGTGTTTTTTTCTTTAACCAAACTTGTAAAATATTAGTTACTGTATGATTATTAAGATGTTACCATGCCCTCTACTCTCCCCCTTTAGATTATTTATAAGTGACTATTATGTTGGCCCCATGGCAGAGATTTCTTTTCAGAGGGTATTTTGCTTAGAGTGTGTATATAGAGTGTTTGAGAAAACTATTCATATGCCAGTTTCTTTATCCTAGGTATTTATTGCAGTATCAGGAGCCAATTCCTTGTGAGCAGTTGGTCACAGCACTGTGTGATATCAAACAAGCTTATACGCAGTTTGGAGGTACTGAAACTTTTGGAAATTTTATTCCCAAAAGATAAAACGTTTTATGAGTAATAACCTTTTTGAGATGGTAAAATGAAATTGAAAATGAAATAAATAGACACTTTTCATACATTCTCACTTCATGAACTAACTGGCTTCCACTATGTAGACTGTCAAACATTTTATTAATAGACTATTGAAAGGCCAAAATAACATTTTCAAATCAGGAAACAAGTTGCTTTTTACATAATGATGAAATTTAGCGCTGGTCCTCTTTGTCTTTATTCCCTCTCCTGGCTGCATCCAAATCCTAGAAACAAAAGTGGAATTTTTGATGGAGCTTATCTATGGTGGCCAGAACACGGAACGGTTTATGAATGCTTAACTTCACAGAAAAGGAGTTAGCCACTGAGCTCAAGTAACCATAGTGATACTAAATTTAGATTGTGGTATGTTTAGCTTTTTTTTTCTCTGTTAAAGGAAAACGTCCCTTTGGTGTTTCATTGCTTTACATTGGCTGGGATAAGCACTATGGCTTTCAGCTCTATCAGAGTGACCCTAGCGGAAATTATGGAGGATGGAAAGCTACATGCATTGGAAATAATAGCGCTGTGAGTATTTTTGTGTTGCTATAGAATGTAGCAAAGGGTCTAGTAACTGCCATAGTGTTTTGTTTGTTTGTTTGTTTGTTTTATTCATTTATTTATGGCTGTGTTGGCTCTTCGTTTCTGTGCGAGGGCTTTCTCTAGTTGTGGCAAGCGGGGGCCACTCCTCATCGCGGTGCACGGGCCTCTCACTATCGCGGCCTCTCGTTGCGGAGCACAGGCTCCAGACGCGCAGGCTCAGTAGTTGTGGCTCACGGGGCTAGTTGCTCCGCGGCATGTGGGATCTTCCCAGACCAGGGCTCGAACCCCTGTCCCTTGCATTGTCAGGCAGATTCTCAACCACTGCGCCACCAGGGAAGCCCCGCCATAGTTTTAAAGTAGTGATGAGTGTAAACATTTTAAGGTAGCTGCAACAGCCTTAATGTGATATAAAAATATCTGTGATTTCTATTGGTGATGAAGTCACAGGTACTACTAATACTACTAGGGTTTATTGCCTACAGTAATAACGAAAGGAAGTGCTAATTTTCAGTTAGAAGTTGTGAAAATAAGATCTAGTTCCCCCGTCTCCCACATACTAGTTCACAGACCCCCTGAATTCTATCATGGATACCTGGGATTCATTCATAGATCATCAACATCCCTCCTTTGCACCCCTATCCCATGTCAGCCCTCCCTGCCATCAAAATTGTTTATGTTGGTTATAATGCCAATAATAATTCAGGCATTATTCATGTTCCTAAAAATCACAAAAATTTAAAGGAAATTCTCTTATGTTGATTCTTCCTTATGTTTTATAGGCAGCTGTGTCAATGTTAAAACAAGATTACAAAGAAGGAGAAATGACTTTGAAGTCAGCTCTTGCCTTAGCTATCAAAGTCCTAAATAAGACCATGGATGTTAGTAAGCTCTCTGCTGAAAAAGGTAATTTATGTCCACTCCTCTAATTTGTTTGCTTAGTGAGGGAATTGATTGAGTAGGCCTTTAACATGTTATCATAGTGCACTGAAACAGCAGCCTTATAAGTTAGGTGACCTTACAGCTATTTCCTAAGACTTGACCAAGGTCAACACTGACAAGTTCTGGAGCCACCGTCGCACACTACATAACAAGCTTAAGGACTTGAGCCTGAATGTTCTCAATATTCATAGTTAAATCTGATCCATGCTGTTTTATCGACTTCTTGACAATGATATCTGTGCTCATGTGTACATATAATAAAGAATATGAAAGTAATTATATGGTTATATATGTTTGGTGTCCTTTATCAGAGGTATAACATTTGCATGAGTTGTACCCTCTGTTCTTCTGAATCTACTGATCTCTTATGTTAAGCCCATGTTTGCAATTGTAAATGCTTTATTTAACTAAAGTTATATGACCATATAAAACAATATTTGTAAATAATGTTTTTCAAAAATTGTCGTAAATTAACGTATTGATTTAGTTTAGGATAACTTAGCTCCTGGTGTTGCTTTAAAAAAATGCCATTTACTTGCAGATTGTCCTCTTGTCTACTTCTACCTAATTTCAAGGAGGCACTACTCAATTTTCCCTTCTCAAAATTTCTCCTCCTTTTGGCATTAGTCTGCTTTTCTCATCCATAGTCATGGGAGCTGCTTTTCATGCTTTTGTTTTGAAAAGAGATTTGAAAAGTTCATGAAAAATAAGTGTAAGTACTGGTTAAAGATTTTGGCTGAGCCTTCAGAGGTTCTAATGAGGAAACTGGTTCTTTCTGGTCAGGCCAGCTAGAGCAATTGGCTGGTTGTGCTTTTTCCACAAAAGTAACAGAACAGCAGCTCAGAAAGTTAGTATGGATGAAGATAAAGATGATATTAAAGTAAAAATATTCATAAAAGCATTACAATATTGAAGGTATTTTGTTTCCATGAAAGTATTCATGAATACATTAAACAGAACACTTGGAAAAGTGGTGTACTAAGGCTCAAATGGTATGAAGAGATTAAACTGTGGTTGCTTATTAAGTGTTTTGGCTAAGTATGGCTGCCTATATTACAAGTGTGTGTGTTTGCTTCTAGTGGAAATTGCCACACTAACAAGAGAGAATGGAAAGACAGTCATCAGAGTTCTCAAACAAAAGGAAGTGGAACAGCTGATCAAAAAACATGAGGAAGAAGAAGCAAAAGCTGAGCGTGAGAAGAAAGAAAAAGAACAGAAAGAAAAGGATAAATAGAAGACAAAATCGGGGATTTTATAACTCATTTGGGGCACCATTTCAGTGTAAAAACTGTCCTATTCTTCCACATTGAGAAAGCTTTGACTTTTTTTTTTAACTTGTCTAGTGGGAAAATAGGATGGTACCAACTGAATTGGGTCCTTGTTATTGCTGTCCAGGTGAATATTGTAATGATGATTACCCTTTATGGACATCTTAATCACCCTCCCCCTTTTTTTTTTTGAATAAAACTTGGAAAGAATGGAAATGGTGAAGGAAAAAATTCTCTAGCAATAACTGTTAAAGATACCAGGATTAATAGGGCTGTGGTCTTTTCACGCTTTATGTATACTGTGGCTACTCTTGCAGTTACTTTTTTTTTTGGCTGCGTTGCATCTTCATTGCTGCGTGCGGGCTTTCTCTCGTTGGCGCCGAGCGGGGGCTACTCTTGCATTGCGGTGCCTGGGCTTCTCATTGCGGCGGCTTCTCTTGTTGCAGAGCGTGGGCCCTAGGCCACAGGCTTCAGTAGTTGTGGCACGTGGGCTCAGTAGTTGTGGCTCGCGGGCTCTAGAGCACAGGCTCAGTAGTTGTGCCATACAGACTTAGTTGCTCCGCCGCATGTGGGATCTTCCCGGACCAGGGATCGAACCCGTGTCCCCTGCATTGGCAGGCGGATTCTTAACCACTGCGCCACCAGGGAAGTCCCAGTTGCTTTTAAATAAGATGTTAAAATGGACAGAAATGTAAACATCATAAAAAGAGAAAGGTGGGAACTGTGCAATGAAGATTTTCTATTCATTGTTCCCCTACCATCTTGGAGAACCTGTAGCCCAATTTGAGCACAACAGAGAGCTGTCCTTCTCCTAGGCCTCATATGATATTACCCTATCAGAAGCCTATCTAGTGAAATAAGAGTCGTTCACCAACCTTTGATACTGATGGATGTTCATACTGGACTTAAAAATTGTGTGTGTGTGTGTGTATGCACATACATACGTGCAAACATAGTAAAACGTGAAAGGTAGAATTAAAATGAAAGCCCTGTGTATCCACTACCCAGCTTCAGAAACAAATTAATCAGTACTTTTGAAGCCCCCTGTGTGTCCCTTTCAGGCCTCATTCTTCTCTGTTTCCCTCTACCCCCGAGAGGTGACCACTGCCTTGAGCTCATCATTCCTCTAAGCTACGGGTTTTCCCCTCTGGTTTTCTGCCCCTCTACTCCAGGTGGTCCTGGTAGGTCTGTCTATCAGATAATCCCACTCCTTTCACAAAGGTGAGCGCATCACTCAGTCTGGCCAGATTACCATATCTGTCTTCAGGGATGGGTTTGAGAATGAACGTGTGGGCTGAGCCAAACCAGACTTGATATGTGGATGTGAGGAAAGAATACTGAGGGTCCTGCATTAGGACCAGCTCTCCCAGTCGTCAGGCCAAGCCATGTGGAAGGTTATGCAAGGGAAACTAAGGCCACAGAGGAAAAAGAACCAAAAGATGAGAATAATAGTTCAGTTTGGCCAAAGGGAGCTCCGCCGCTGAGCTTTGCTTAGGATACTGTCACTTAGAAGAGAAGCCTCTGATGGAAGTGCTCCAGGGCAGTGCTACTTAAAAGTGTGGTCTGTGGAGCATCACCTGGGTGTTTGCTAGAAATGCAAATTCTAGCGTCCCATCCCAGGCCTCCTGAATAAAAAACTTGGCGTAGAGCCCAGCAATCTTCTACCAAGCTCTGCATGTGTTTCTAATTCATGCTGAAGTTTGAGAAGTGCTTTGCTGCATATTGGAATCATCTGAAAAGTTTTTAAATTTCTTTGTACCCAGGCTATACCCCATACCAATTAAAGCAACCTCTGCAGTGGACCCTGGCATTACCATTGCTCGAAATCTCCCCGGGTGATGGACAGCCAGGGATGAGAACCAGTGCATTGAGCCATAGCAGCGTTGTCAATCAGATACGGGGTCCCAGCCTAATCCCTCATTAAGTGCTCTTAAGGAATAGCAGTGTCTTGGAGTTTTCTGCACGTGGTGGTGTTCAAGCTATTTCCAAGCCCCTTTGACATAGTGCTTTTTGAATCTTCTAAATTTCTCTTTATACAGTTGATTCTTGTTCGTGGTAGCCATGTTCTGTAAAGTCAGCATGAATGCTGAATTAGCAAATTCTGAGCCATTGCTCCTAGTGAAATAACATGTTAGGTTCCTTTGAGCCTCTGGTTACAACACTTTCATCAACAGATCAATACATAACCTTGTTTTATGTGTGTTTCTGTTTAGAGACATTTAATGTACGTTGGTACTTCATTATATTGAACTCATGGCCAACAGCACTTTAACTCATACCTAAATGAAGCTTAATTAATGCATATATTTTCTATGTAAGGCACATCACAGCCGCCTTGTGTTTAGGAACACTAGCAAGCACTATACTGAAGGGACATTTTAAAAAGTGAAATCACTAACAAAAAGCACAAAAATTCAAAAAGCATAGCACAAAAATGACCAAAAGAACACTTATTTACAGTATGAGCTGAAGCAAGAAGGCAGAGTGGCCCCTTGTTTGACTTCAGCTGGGAAAATGGACATCAGGCAACAAATATTTCCATGGCTCTGTGCCTGTCCACAGTGACCAGGAGAGCGCTGTGAGTATTGGTTTTGGGGTTAAAGGCAAACTTGCAAATGCAGAATCTGTACATAATGAGGGTTGACTGTATGTCATAAAATGACCTTTCAGTCTCGCTATGCACAGAAGTAGAGGTAGATGGAGAAGTGAACTGCTAAATCCTGTTGGCTTTATCTCCAGAATGTATCTGGAATCCAACCATTTACCACTGCAGGTACACTGATCCATGCCACCATTCTCTCTCACTTGGACTATTGCTACAGCCTCCATCTGCTTCCTTCCCTTCAGCCAATTCTCAACACAGCAGCCTTTCAAAATGTAAGATTGTGTTCCTGGTTTGCTCAAAACTCTCCAGTAGCTTCCCTTCTTGCTCAGTAAAAGCCAGATTCTTTACACTGGTTTACAAGGTGCCCCATATTCTGGCCCCTCTGCTACCTTCTCTTCCACCTTGTGCTCTCTTCCTCACTCTGTGTTCATCAGATGAGCCCCCTTGTTCCTTGAAATAACAAGCCCTCTTCCATCCCAGGGTCTTTGCACTTGCCATTCCCTCTGACTTGGGAATACTCTTCCCCTGGGAACATCAGTATGGCCCACTCATCTCGTGCAGGTCTCTCTTTCAATGTCACCTTATTTGGCTACTTCCTACAGAAGAGCAGTCTATTCCCCACACACTCACATTCTCCTTCTCCCTGCCGAGTTTCCTCCATAGCACTGAACACCATCTGGCCTGTTTACTGTCTGTCTACCCCACTGGAATATAAGCTTCCAGAGCAAGGACTTTGTTTTATTCAACAGCTATTTTCCAGTACGTAGAACAGAAACTGGTACCTATTAGGCAACAAATAAATATTGATGAAGGAATGAATAGTGGCTCTTGATATGGTGGAGTGAAATCCTAAAATACACCTCCTTTCCATCCAGGTCAGTAGAACTGGTGGGTTTTCCATATTCTGATCACCACTTCAACACGTGCTTCGGGTTGTGACAGCTTCAAAGACTGTAGTGGGTAAGACAGCATATTTTACCACCACATTAGAAGTAAGTCTTCAGAACTTCACCCAAAACATGGGCAAATTTTGACATATTCACCCTTTTGTTGAACTGATTTCATACTGTGGGGGAAAAGTAGAAGGTGGGGTTGCAGCATGGGCTATTCTATAACTGGGTTTTTTTCCTGCTCTTGGGCTGACTGCTAGCCTAGATTCTCACCCAGCTTCTTTTTCCTCTGTTCTCTGGTGTATTTTTAGCCCTAGATTGCAGACCCCTCTGGTTCCTGATGACGCATCCCAAATGTAAGTTTAGCAATCCTCATCTGAACAGGGGCACTCCTCCACCTACAGCAGGCATTTCTTCCTCTCACCTGGGCAAAACTTGTGGGTTCTCACAGGGGCACTACAGGTACAAGAGCACCTTAACAGAAACAAATAGGAAACCAAAAGGCTAAAAGTTTCAAATCTTGAGTCAAACTTTAAAATCAAAATCTTGAGCTGATTTCATTTTGGTGAGTTACAAATCACGTTTTTAAAAATAAATCGTGGAAAAAAATCATGTTCCTGCATATAATTTTATTGCTGGTGTTTTTCTTAATCAGAAAATAAGACTCGAACTTCTACAGTCCAGCACTTTGAAAGTTCCATGAAAGTATTTGATTTAGCAAATACTACATTCTGGAAAAAAATCAGAAAGTGGATTCATTTCTTTTTTTCTTTATATTTACCATGTTCCTGGTAATTTTAGGTGATGTGGATTCATGGATTAGTAAGACATGTCCTCAGTTCTTTTCTTTTTTTAATTGAAACTGTATTTTAATTGAAATACAGTTGATTTATAATGATTTATAATGATTTATAATGATTCAGGTGTACAGCAAAGTGATTCAGTTACATATATACATATATTCTATTTCAGATTCTTTTCCATTATAGGTTATTACAAGGCATTGAATATAATTCCCTGTGCTATACACTAGGTCCTTGATGTTTATCAATTTTATATATAGTAGTGTGTAAATGTTAATCTCAAATACCCAATTTAACCCTCCCCTCATCCTCAGTTCTTAATGTGCAGTCTTGCAGGAAAGGCAGGGCTGTCATCAACTACTTAACAATGTGGAGAATGTGCTAGACTCCAGGTGGCTGTACACTGAGGTTAGGGAGTAAAGGCAGAAGGAACTGCTTGTGTAAAGGCCTGGCAGTGGGAAAGCTTCACATTTTTATGGAAAATCAGTCTCTGAGCAGAGCTAGAGCATAGCTCGTTAGGGGAAGAAGAGGAACAAGAGATGAGGTTGGACACATATGCTAAGGAGAGAAGACAGCTTCACAGATCTTGGAGTTTGTGCTCGATACAATGCAGAGGCTGCTGAGATTCTTAGTAAATGAGAGAAACAATTAACACTCGAACTCTTCGAGTCCAGAAGATGGATTAAGTAGGAAGAGACATAAGGCAGGGAAACCAGATAGGAGGCTACCGAAATAGTCAGGCAATGAAGGATGAGGGTCTAAGAACAGAGAGGAGGGAGGCTCCCACACAGTGAGGGATGAGAGAGAGGGAGTAGAGGATGACTAGGGTCTCTAACTCAGGTAAGTAGTTGCAATCTAATTTAAAAAGACATTAAGTGAATATGATGAACTACTCTTAAAATTTCCTAACGTCTTTTTTCTTATTGCTGTTTTGGCTTAAAACCAATATCCCTGGGAGGGAAGCATTCTGAAAACAATATTGCACATTGCACAGTGAGTAAAACCATGTCAAATGCTTTATTTTTCTTTTTCTTCCAGGTATTGTTCATTTGTATTCTTTTGTGCAGTGTCCATCTCCTTTGCTCAGTTTTCTATCGGAGCATTTAACTTCTAAAAAATTCATTTTTGATGCAGGGATACTGAAGGCTTTTTGTGTTTATGCAGGCAAAACTATCAATCATTTATAGTTCTTGTTGTTAGTATCATGCATATAAAGTTGTTCCTCATGCCAAAGTGTATAACATACTTGTAGTAAATTTGTGGTTTTATCACTTTTATCATGTGCAATTTTATTTATTTATTTATTTATTGTTTGAATTTAATTTATTTTATTTTATTTTTTATTTTATTTTTGGCCACATTGGGTCTTGCTGCATGCGGGCTTTCTCTAGTTGTGGCGAGCAGGGGCTACTCTTTGTTGCGGTGTGCAGTCTTCTCATTGTGGTGACTTTTCTTGTTGTGGAGCATGGGCTCTAGGCACTTGGGCTTCAGTAGTTGTGGCGTGTGGGCTCAGTAGTTGTGGCTCGCAGGCTCTAGAGCACAGGCTCAGTAGCTGTGGTGCATGGTCATAGTTGCTCCATGGCATGTGGGAACTTCCCGGACCAGGGCTCGAACCTGTGTCCCCTGCATTGGCCGGCAGATTCTTAACCACTATGCCACTAGGGAAGCCCCTATCATGCGCAATTTTAATATATAATTGGTATCTATTTTAAAAAGGCACTATTTAAGTTAATCGTGCAACTTTAATTCCATTGTTCAGGCTAATTGGGAATTGTCCCTTCTTCTTTTTTTTGGCTAGATATTGTTTTAATGAGAATTATAAAAGACCAAAACCATTTTTTTACAAACTGCCCTTTTTTTAAACAAATGATTTGCTTTTAATTACAAATACTCTGTAAGACGATGCCTTCTTTTGCAAAACCAATAAGTACAAGAATAAATTTTAAACAGATGTTATTTGTCCAAGATATTTGGGGGGAGGAAGATAGCCTGATTTTTTTTCCGGTATTAAAAAAAATGAGTCTTCCCTAAACTTTCAAAGAAAAAGTTTGAAGTTATGACTCAACTGGAGAAAAAAAAGAGAGAAAGACCATCTTATAGCTGCTTTAAATAGCTTCTGATAATTCTTCTGATGTTACCTTTCCTTTCCAGAACTCATATCTTCACAAAATAGTTGAATTTAAAATATTTCTAATGAACTGATTAATGGGGGAAAAAGAAAATGAATGAATTCAGAATGACATGAAATAAGATAGTTATTTGCCTTTCTTGGTTTATTTACTTATTTATTTTTTGGTAACAGCTTTATTGAGATATAATTCATAGACCATACAATTCACTCATTTAAAGGGTACACATCAATGACTTTTAGCACAGTCACAGAGTCATACAACTATCACCACAATCTTAGAACATTTTCATCATCTGGGAAGGAAATCTTGTACCAATTTGCCATCACCCCCAGGTCCCTCCTCAGCCCTACACAACCACTAATCTACTTTCTGTCTATACAGAGTTGCCTATTCTGGGAATTTCATATAAATGGAATCATATACTATGTGGTCCTCTGTGACTGGCCTCTTTCATTTAGTTTAATGTTTTCAAGGTTCATCCACGTTGTACCGTGTATTGGTATTTCATTTCTTTGTTTACTAGGTGAGAGAAATAATAGAATGAATTCATCTCCTTTTATTACTGAATAATATTCCATTGTGTGATTATACCACATTTTATCTATTCATCAGTTTGGGGACATTAGGGTTGTTTCTGTTTTTTGGTTATTATGAGTATTGCTGCTTGAATACTCATGTATATGTTTTTGTGTGGACATGTGTTTTAATTTCTCTTTCTCTATATACCTAGTAGTGGAACTGATGGGTCATATCTTGGTTAATTTTTAATCCATATTTATACTATACATTCATATTAACAATTCAGATTTTAAAAGGAGTCTACTTTCCCCTATTTTCTCCTGTAAGAGCCCAATAAAAATGGGAACTGGATTGACCCCTTGAGTAAACGTACATATATGAGTTCATTAGTTATCCTTGAAGTAGGTCTCACAGTTGGAGAGGATTTTGGCTTCCTTTCATCCTGGCAGGAAGAATGTCTTCTCTAAGTTCCTTTATGCCTAACACTAGGAAAGGTCACGTCTTTGATTCTGTACCCAAGAGCCTTATATAATAACATTCCCTGAAAAAGTCAGTCCGAATGACTTTGAGAGAATACAGAATGAGAGAATCCGGGGTAAATTGTCTTCTGAGTCCTAAACAACCTAACAACTTGCTTTTCCCGATCACAAAAGCAGTACATGCTCACTTTGGAAAATACACAACAAATAAAATAATAATTGCCCTTACTATCTTGCCCAGAGTTAGCCACTGTTAACTTATTTCACTGGCCCAGTTTAGCTGCAGAATAAGTGTACTGGTAGACTCTGGCAAATTACAGAAAAGCTATTTTATTTATTTATTTATTTTAGGTTTAATGTGAGTTTTATTTATTTATTTTTAAATTAATTTTTATTGGAGTATAGTTGCTTTACAATGTTGTGTTAATTTATACTGTAAAGCAAAGTGAATCAGCTATATGTATACATATGTCCCCTCTTTTTTGGATTTCCTTCCCAGTTTGGTCACCACAGAGCACTGAGTAGAGTTCCCTGAGGTATACAGTAGGTAGAAAAGCTATTTTAAAATAGTCTTAAATGAGAATTTAAAATACGTTTTTTCCTTTTCATTGCTCTTCTAAAGCATTTTGCAGCCTTAGAACACCCTGTTTCTCAATACAACAGAGTAGAAGCTATCATTTGTTGAGTACACAAATGTGTCAGTTACTGTATATTTATCAGTGCTAATTCTCACTGTAACCGTGTAAAACATTTAGTATAATTGTAGCACTGAGGGCCTACAATGTGCTCAGTGATTTAGAGGCAAACTTTCTATTTATGTAGCTGAGAAAACCAAAGCTCAGAAGAGGTGAGTCACTTGTGCCAAGTCACACAGCTCCAGTGCCACCACTGCAGTGCAAGCCATTGCTGTCATCCCTGGCCTGTGCTTCTATGGGAGGCTCCCACACTTGTCCCTCTCCAGCCCTTTTCCCCTTAACTTCTAGAGTGTTTTCAATTTGTTGAAAACTAAAGAATACTTGAAGTCACCTGTAAGGAAAAGGATATATTTGATCCTTGGTTACATCAGATCTTCTCAGTCACTGGTGAAGCAGAGTTGAAATTGCTGTTGTGCTTTTGATGCCCATTTGATCTCTCCAACACTCTGCGAGATAGTAGATTGGGAAATACAGAAAGGTCTTGACATATTGGGGAGTGCAGTCTTTGGTCTTTGGTGTCAGATAAACACCAGTGTGAATCCTTTCTCTGTCACCTCCTAGCTATTCATTCAACAATTATTTGAGAATCAGCTATTTGTCAAGTTCTCAGGATGATACAGTGAACAAGATAGGTAATGTCTCTGCTTTCATGGAACTTACTGTCTAGGGGAGGAAAGCAGAAAATAAATAAGATTATTAATCAGGCGTGTTATAGAAGAGCAAGGAGAGATTGTGTCTCGTGTGAGACAGCTGTGGAACTGGAAATTACCAAATGATTTCCAGTTTTGAGAGACTTGGATCAGGTGGCTTAGAATTAGGTTAAAGAAAATCGATTCTCTGGAACAATCAGTGCCATACATTAACTTTCAGAGGGAGTTTTTTGTATTGCTAAAAGGTTGCTCATCTGGTCTTATGCGTATAGAAAACTTGACATCAATTAGTAATCACTAGCTAGATGAGAAAGTGAACCTTGCTAAATAAATTAGAGGAGCAGATAATTAGAACAGAGTCCCAAACATAGTAGAGAAACAGCTCCATTTTGGTTTTAATTTATCCTCACATCCCTAGACGCCTTACATGGCAGCTTACAAATTACAAATGGAAGAGAAATATATTTAATTTTGAATTTTTTGAATGCTTTTGAGGGTCATAACTTCTTACTATCCCTTGATTGAGGTGGGAGTAGTCTAGGGACAATTAAATTGGCAATCAATGAATTAAATTCTAAGAGGACAATTCTCCTGGTGCATAGCTACAAATTTCTGGAGCATTTGTGGTCTATACCTGCAGTATAATTTGTCCTTTGGATTTATTTTTGGTATATGTGGCAGTGTCTATAAATACCTCTCATTTCTAGAATAGAAAGAGAGTGAAATATAGGCTGTATATTTGATAAGAATATTTAAATTCTACCTTTTGCACGAGTCAAGCATTTGCAATTGCGTTTTGTGGTCATTAAGTAAGGGCATAAGTTTCTTTTTAAAATTTATAATAGTATGTCACCTATGAAGAACATTTCATTTAATGCAATCAATATTTACATATTTCTAATAAATTGTGTTGATCTAATACACAAATGTTGAGCCTTTGCATAGTAATTGCAAATCTGCTGAAGGAATTTATCTACAGAAATCCGTATTTGTGGGTTTTTTTACTGTAGAAATTATATTTTAGCAGCTTTATGGAGCTGTCATTGATGTATACAAATTTGATGTTTAATATACATATACATTGTGAAATGATCACCACAATCAAGCTAATTAACATATCCATCACCTCTACATAGTTACCATTTTGTGTGTGTGTGTGTGTGGAGAAGATTTAAGATCTATCCTTTTGCAAGTTACAAGTACACAATAGAGTATTGTTCATATTTGTCTTTAAAAAAATTCTTTCATAATGTGATTCATCACTTCCAGATATAAAAGTTTTCAACATTTAGAGGGCATGGGATATTACAGTGTACTTTCTTAAGGTGGAAAACAATATCTTCATTTATAACAAGAGCTGGTACTTATTCAGGACACATTATAATTTATTTTGTTTTGTAATGAACTGCCATTTCTTTGTTCTCTTGTGTTTTTCTATTGGTAATTGGGTCTGTGACATTGTGGTGTATATATTTACGCATATATGCTATTATTAAATTCTGTTGAGACAGCTCAGTTTTATACATGGTTTATACTTTTTGTGATATTTGATCTTATGTGCTATTTAACTATTACAATCTAATACAAATGTGGCCAATTAATTTTCTTTTAAAGCTCTCTGCATTAAAATATGTCTGCTCTTTTACATTTTGATCACAGCCAATGAAATAGCCCCTGAAAGGGACCTTTTATTTTTATATCATTTCTTTTGAAGAATTGGATTTTAATATCCTGTCAATACTTGCTTTTTTTCCCCTTTAATCTGTGAAAATGCATTTAACTTCAACAGTAAAATTGACAGCATCCATTTTTATCTTTAATTACCTTTTCAGTTTGTCTCTCCAAGGCTCACAGCAGAATTTATCACCAAGCCATAATGGAAAATGCTGAATGGAAGATTCAGAGAATCTGCCTAGCTCTGAATTTAGCTCAGTTGACCCCATTATAAAAGAGAAAAGTGAACAACAACATTGACATAAAAGACAACTCATTAGGTCATACCACTTGCAAACGACAATGTTTATTTTTGATTCCTCTTATTTATTTGGCCTCCTAATTCCCTTCTCATGTGCTCTTTTTTAACTCCAAAGCACCAACTCCCCTTTGCTTAAGGGTTTTGTAAGTGCAAAAGCACATCAGAGAATAACTGACACACAAATAATAATAGCTGCCAGCTATTGAACACTTGGACCCTGCAGCTGAGTGCTTGCTTTACCAGCTTTATGTCCTGCAAGGCAGGTTTTAAGGCTCTGGTTTAAAGATTAGGGATGGGGTCTACAGAGAGAGATTCAGTTTAGTTTGAAGTCAGGCCACCTGGGTTTGAATCCCTGCTCACCATTTTCTCCCTCACTAATGCAGAGATCTTGGGCAAACTACTTAACATTCATTTATTCATCCAACAAACATTTTGAGCATCAACTGTGTGCTCCATATACTGGGCACCCACCGGTGGATAACAGACACAGCTGTTGCCCATCTGGAGCTAATTTTCTATAGGGGGAATCAGGCACACTAAAATTAAGTCATTAAAAATTGTGACTAATGTGGTGAGGGGAGGGGACAGGGCACACTGATACAGAGTAATAGGCAGAGGGAGTGGAAGACCCGGCTTAGGTTGGTTTGTCTCTCAAGAGGTGACCAATAAGCTCAGTCCTGAAGGAGGAGTAGTAATTAGGCAAAGCAGGGGAGGAGGAGGGCTGGGGAGAGAATAGGGCAGGCAGAGCGAGCAGTTCATGTCAAGGCAGGACCATGCTGGCAGGTTCCAGAGACTGAAAGGGGCCAGTGACCCAGGAACACGGTGTGTGTGTGTGTGGGGGGGGCGGCGGGGGGGACATGTCAATGCAGGCAGCAGGGGCCACTCTAACGGGTGGCAAGGACTTGGGATTTTGGGTTTTGGGGTTTTTTTTTGCGGTACGCGGGCCTCTCACTGTTGTGGTCTCTCCCGTTGCAGAGCACAGGCTCCGGACGTGCAGGCTCAGCGGCCATGGTTCACGGGCCTAGCCGCTCTGCGGCATGTGGGATCTTCCCGGACCGGGGCACGAACCTGTGTCCCCTGCATCGGCAGGCGGACTCTCAACCACTGCACCTCCAGGAAAGCCCTGTTTCTGTTTTAAGACGATCACTCAGGCTGCCCTCAGAATGTGCTGGAGAGTGCAGGTGGAGTCTAAGCTAGAGATAAGCATGGACTTGACTATAGTAGTAGGAGAGGAGGATTGAGATATGGATTCCAGATAGATTCAAGGTAAACAACACTTAAGGTTGAATTAGACTTGGTGGGTGAAGCAGAGGGAAGAACCAGTGATGACCTCCAGGTTTTTCACTTGAATAATTAGTTGGATGGTGGTACCATGGATTGAGATGGGGAGACTAAGAGGACAAAAACGTTTTGGGACATAATTAACTGACATGTCCAAGTGACGATGATGTCACATACACAGAGACACAGAGTTGAGATTAGCACCTGAGTGTGAATCTGGTCATTGCCAGTATGTGGAAGGTATTTAAAGCCAGGGAAATGGATAAGATCACAGAAGTGGGGGGAGTAGGGTGGAGGCAGGGGCAGAGTGCACAGAGAAAGAGATAGGTCCCAGATTTCAGCCTGTGGAATTCCCAACATGCAGAGTCTGGGTGAAAGAAGAGGAACCTGCCAAGAGCAGTGAGAAGGAGAGGTCAAAACAAAACAAGGGTAATAAAAGTACCACACTTCTAATACTGCTGGAGTTTTAATGTGCTAGTATATTAAAAAGTGCTTAGATTATTATATTCTCCCACTACCTAGCAAGGTTAATATGATAATTATTATATTCCACTTTCTATGGCAAGGCACTGACTGGCTAGTGGGTATTATAAAGATGAATAAGACATAGACTCTAAGCCTAGGACCTCATTATCTAGTAGAGGACATAAGATGTATAGAGAAATGGACCAAAAGATGGAACGTGGTAAGTGCTGTGAGAGAAATAAAAGTGTTCTGGAAGTTCAGAGAAGGGAGAGGCTGTGTCTGGTGGGGGAACCAGGGTAGGCTTCAAGGGGCAAGCGGCATTTGAAATGGGTCTTGAAGAAAGGGTGGGTTTGGATATTCAGGGAAAGGGAGGAGTAGGATGGGCGAAGGCAGGAAAGTGTAACAAAAATTCCATAATCTTCAGAGGAAATGTGGTGTCTGGGATATGGGTGCACCGTAGACTGTATGACAGTCCCTTTGGTCAAATCTCAGAAAGTTGGTAGACAGATGCTACTTTAGGGAACCCTTGTAGGTGGTGGCCACAGCAACAGCACCAGTTTCCATTGTCATTTGATCAGCCAGCGTTTCCTAGCAGTGTGAAAACGCCTGTTATCCGAGTCAGGTGCTGCCACCATATCCAGCAACCGAGAGTAATTGGTGTATCATTCTAGAAAAAACCATCCAAGATGCATACATTATATTCTATAATTATTTGCTTGGATTTTAAAGTGACCAACAAATTATACACTTTGCCTTTCACTTAAGAACAGTAACAACAAGTATTATTTTTTCACAGATTATGTAAATAACTGTTGTTCTCATGGTTGTTTTTTTATAATTTTACCCCTTTAATCATTTTATAAAAATTATTTATTTATTTGTTTATTTTTGGCTGCATTGGGTCTTCGTTGCTGTGCGCGGGCTTTCTCTAGTTGTGGTGAGCAGGGGCTACTCTTCGTTGCGGTGGGCGGGCTTCTTATTGCAGTGACTTCTCCTGTTGCGGAGCACGGGCTCTAGGCACGCAGGCTCAGTAGTTGTGGCACACGCGCTTAGTTGCTCCATGGCATGTGGGATCTTCCTGGACCACGGCTCGAACCCGTGTCCCCTGCATTGGCAGGCAGATTCCTAACCACTACACCACCAGGGAAGTCCGTTCTCATGGTTATTGATATAACACTCTGGGGAGACCTAGGAGTCCCAATTATGCTTGCCATGGCTCAGCTAACAGCCATTTAATTCTATTTTTTCCACTGACAGGTGCTGTGACCTTCAACAGTTATTCAACCACTCAGTTTCAAATCCCCTAGCTGTAGAAGCAGAATAACACTTTACTTTCTCCAAATACCGTTAGGGTGAATTGCATAAGTGTCTACATGCCCCATAAATTCTTCAGAGAAAAATAGAAATAAGGGACAATAAGTACTGTCTTTCCTTCCTATGTAGAAGTGTAATTAGTGACAACCTGGTTATCATTTTCTGTGGCCCCTTTCTTTCCCTAAGTCCAGCTTAAGCAGACTAGTTTCAATGGATATTGTTTCCATTTTCCTGGTGGTACTTAGTCGGGGAAAAAAGTCTTAACTAATTTTCACCTTTGGATTCTTTGCAACCAGGTTTAGTTTTTAAACAGATTCAGAGTCTGGAGCTTGGAGTGATATTTCTGCTTACAAGGAGTCTTAGAGGTGTCAAATCCGTAAAGCTTTCTGTGAAGAATCAGAGAAACGCACTGCCATTGAAGTTCAAAGATGATTTGCCTGAATCTCTTCAGCCAGATGAAGCTTTCTAATCAATTACGAATAGAAGGGATGAAATGTATTATCTAGTGCGATTTGAGATGGAATTCTAGTAGTCATTATCAATCACCATCGGAATTGCTAGTGTCTGCGGCAGATGGAGTCACTAACATTTGCTAACGTTAACTGATGGCAGCATGGAGGGCGTTGTCCGCATTTGAGACACCGGCAAATCATTTCTGTGGATGGCTTGAATGAGTGTCAGAGCTGGACCTTCCAAGTCCTCTAGCTTATCCTCCTCCTTTTAAGGGTGAAGAAGCAGGCCCAGAGAGGGAGGGTGACTTGCCCAGTGTCGCCTCGCTGGTCTTCTGTTGGGGATCACTTGGCTCTCATAACAGCGTTTTGAGGCAGGCAAGCTGCGACTGGTATTTACCTCGCAAGGAAGAATTTAGTGGGCAGCAGTGTTGAGTGGAGAGAGCTTCAGCCAGGAGCCTAGGAGTAAGTGCCCTTCCACTATGTTTCAGCCTCCCGCCTGTTTCCTTTGCGTCTCTCATCAATAACTTTATTTATGTTTACTGGTTTTCTGTCTGCTGAGAGCAGTCTGTCTGTCTGGTTCCCCTCTTGGTGCTGGGCACGGAGCAGACATTAATTAATGGTAGTTATCATAGGTGTGCAGCGGCTTGCCCAAGGTTACTCTGTGGTTAGACTAAGGACCCGCCTGTGATGCCATCCTCTGGCCTTGCCCTTCCTGGGACTCTGAGCTCCAACATCTCACCCGCCAGGTGTCGGGCCTGGAGGCGGGGCCAGAGTGGTGAGGAGGGGCCAGGTGTGAAAAAGGTGGAGCTAGAATGGATAGTGTGGGGCCAAAACCCGGGCCTGGGGAACGACGGGGCGGAACGGAGGCGGGGCTATGAGTGGAGGGGCGGGCCAGAGACGACGAGGCGGGGCTGGGTGGAACAAGAGGTGAGAGGGGGCGGGGTTTGGGCGGGGCTAGGCTTC
This sequence comes from Mesoplodon bidens, assembly GCF_964165515.1. Lineage (NCBI taxonomy): Eukaryota > Metazoa > Chordata > Mammalia > Artiodactyla > Ziphiidae > Mesoplodon > Mesoplodon bidens. Next base: position 66,487,274 of record NC_138178.1, on the reverse strand, counting down.
CCGAGCGTCTTCTCGCGCCCAGAGCCCTCCCAAATCCGGCGGGCAGTGGAGGCTTACCCCGGCTCCAGCTGAGGAGCCGGTCAGCCCCTCCGCAGCCGCTGCTAGCCTTTGGCTCCAACCCACACTCCCGGCTCGGTCCCTCGAGTCCGCGTTCCTCACGCGGCCGTCGCGAGACGGCTCCCTGCGTTCCCGCGCGGGTCCCGGGCAATGGCTGCGCGGGGGTCGGAGCACAGGGTCCTCAGCCTCGGGCCCCGCCCGCTCCGCTTCCTCCTCGTTTTTCAGCTGGTCGCCGGGCGCTGGGGTCCGGAGGGCGCGGGAGGCGGCGTGCCCGGAGGTGAGCCTGGGCGGCGGAGGGCGGTGCGTCTTCGGAGCGGGCGGCGGGGCTCAGGGCCGCCGGGGTGAGCCGGGCGGGGACCGCGGGGAGGCCGGGGCAGCTCCACGCCGGTGCCCGGAGAGCGGCGAGGCCGCGGCCCGCACCGAAAATCTTGTTATACGGAGGGCGGTTATATTTTTCTCCTGGGGGCTTGGGGGTGAGGTTTCAGTTTAAATGCTCAGATGTGTTCATTTAAATGCAGAGAAAAGGCCTCTGTGAAATTTGTTCCATGACCCGCATCACTGGAGACTGCTGGGTGACTTAGTGTGTACTTCGATACAACTTTTTCAATGAAGGATGCCGTCGTTATCCAGCAAGTCTTTCCTTTCTTGGTTTCAGCTGGGCTTCCCGCGTAGTTACTTTATTCACAGGCAACTATGAAGGCTCCTTGGACTTAATACTAGGGATTAGGATTTGATCTTCTACCCCTTGGCCCCGTCCTCCTCCCCAACTCACCCCTTAGCATTTGAAGTCTTCCTTTTTGCCCGAAGATGAAACATGTTAGCTGTAGAAGGCTGGGCAGCGGGCTAACCATTTGCATCCTAAATTCCTCCTTATCATCTTGGAATAGAGCTTTTTCCCAGCCTTCTCTATTTCAAAATGTTTTGGACAGGAATAGAAACAACAAAAGAAAATGCTTAGTACTTTTTAAAATTCAGAGCTTCAGAAAGTTTGAGTCTGCCCTCTCAACACATTGAAGAAAAATGCTACTACTTATGGAGCACCTATGGTGTGATCTAAACATAGAAAAGTAAGCCTCCTTTAAGCAAGAGGTAAAAGCTGAAGTTCACTACAGCAATATTTCAATTTTTATGAGTGAAGAAACTTTATTTGGGTATAGCAGAACCTTTTCTTGTCTTTCCTTCCTTAAGGTTTTTAAACTCTCATTCCTGATTCTGGGAAGTGATAATCTTGAAGGCTAGAATTATTTATTGCAGGGTGTATTGCTTAACGAAGACTGTAGAGAAAGAACGTGGAGGATGATTTAAACAAATAAATCCTGTGCAGAGAGATTCATAGTTTAACAGAAAGAAAGGAATGTGATTTTGGAGCCAGGCAAACCTGGGTTCAAATTATGACTCTGGTGTATCTTGACTTGGACAAGCTTGTCTCAGCGGTCCTCCTTCTTTGAAAAATGGGGATAATACTGCTTACCTCTGAGTCATTTTCAGGATTAAATAATAGGCGTGAAATGCCAGGCACTCTGCCTGGCACTCTAATAAACAGTAGTCTCTACTCCTTTTGGTGAAAGTGGAACTTTTTTCATCTGTTTTAATATAAAACATTGTAGCCAAGATTAATTGGTGTAAATAGCTATCTGTTCATGCTTGGTGTACAGTGTTACATCCAAACAATCAGAGCTGATTAATTCCTTTCTGCCCCCACTCTTCTTAGTGAATACCTCTCTTATAATAACCATCTTGTTGGATTACATTTATATATTTTTTTCTCTTGGTCCCACATGAGCTCCTTAAGAACTGTGATCTTATGTGTATCTTTGTATCTCTAAGGCCTAGTTTATTGCAGCAGTCCAATAAATGCTTGTGGATGAATGAATGGAACAGTAAGATCTCTCTGGATATCAGTTTCCTCATCTGTAAGAGGAGGGATCATGAAAGGCTTCCCTCTCAGACTCTAAAATCCCAAGATTCTGGTGCTCTTAGTAAGTGATCATTTGAAGAACAAAGTGATGTTGAAAGAATGATGGAATTGCACACTTGCTCCTAATTGTTAATATGCTTTTGTGTAAAACTGCTGAAGTACTGTCTGGAATTGGGAGACCTGCCATTAATTTGCTGTGTTTCCTTGGGCATCTTGCTTGACCTTGCTGAACCTTTAGTTCTCCATTTTTAAAATTAGAAGGTGGTTGTAGATGGATTTCAGGTCCTTCCAACTATAATTAATTTTATATTTACATTTTATTGTTTTCATATTCATCTCAGGATCTTAATAACTCTTCCTTATGGTTTTCTGTGAGCCAATCTCTAGGAAAAGAAAATGTCTAGTCTGCCAGCAGCTATACTTATTTGGCTGGTGGAAGGTTACAGAGCTGTGAAAGATACTCAGGAGGAAATTTTGTCTGTATCAAAGTATAGATAACTAACCTAGTATATTAAGATAATACGAGCCTTTTAAACTGACCTGACCATGATTACAAGAGTGATTTATGGAAATTAGATAGTCATCAGTCAGTTATATTTCTTAGCTGTGTAGTTGTGTGACATTTTCAATGGTTGAAACTTTATTATTAGTATATGTAGGGGCTGAGTTCTGTTTCATTCAAAGGAAAATAAAATAATTATTTCATAGAAAATGAGAGCTATGAAAGATTCTTTTTCTTCTCACCTTTAGTCATTTTCATTAACATCTTAAGAAGCTAATAGAAATACACATATAGCGACTGTCCTCTCTACTTTTGTTATGATTATATCCGAAAGAGTATCTGGATGCCTTATGTAAGGATATAAACTTTTCATGCAGTTTAATTTGAAATTTAAAATTATTTTTGTTTCCTTGCAAATACTACGTATGCTTTATGAGCTAGACTAAGCACCTGGAAGATAGGGTTTTATTTGTGTATCTCCTGATACGTTTCAGATGAGTTTGTAAATGTAGCCTATGGATGGAACTTCGAAAAAGTTTTCAGTCATTTCTCAGAATAGGGTTTTTTTTTAACCTATAATCTACAAATTAGATCTAGTAGGTAATTTTTATAATTAGGATATGAGATTGTAGTACAGTAATTTAAGTACAAAACATTTTTCTTCTAATAGCATTATTTTTCTCCCCTAAGAATTGCAATTAAATTCTTTCAGATGTAATTTTAAGTTTAATATTAAATAAGCATGTCTTGACAATGAGAGTTGGTAAATACTGGAATAGTTTTGGAAAAAAGTTTACAATTTGTTTCTTTAGAAAACTGCTCTCCAGAACAGCATAGGTATCGTTTTATAATGACAATATAAAACTAGTCTGCTCTGTGACTAAAATTTTAATTTAAATGTTCTGTTTCCATTTTGGGAAAGGATGATATTATTTCTCCTGTGTTTAACTCAGTGACCTCATGTTCTTTTCTTCTAAAGAAGAATTATAAAATATAGCCTTTTACCAATAAAGATAGGAATTAAATATGAATATTTGAATTCTGACAAAAAGGACAATATGAACTTCTGATATTATATTTCTTTTTATTTTACGATCAACAGTGTATATATGGAGTTGGGCAAAACTGCTTTTCCTCTCAGTCAGTGCTTCTCAACCTCTGACGTTTGGGGCTGGATATTTCTTTGTTATGGGAGATTGTCCTTTGCCTTGTAGGTTGTTTGGCAGGATGCTTGGCCTCTATCCACGAGATGCCAGTAGCAGCCACCAAAAAATACCTCCAGATATTGTCAAATGGGCCTTTGGGGACAAAATTGTCTCCCTCTTCCCCACCCTTGAGAATCACTGCTCTAAGTCTTGTAGACCAGGGCCCCTCAAACTTTAATGTGCACAGGAATCCTCTGGGGATGTTGTTATAATGCAGGCAGTGGTTCAGAGGTGGGGCCTGAGGTTCTGCATTTCTCACAAGGCCCTGAGTGATATGGATGCTGCTGCTCAGAGTACCACACTTTGAGTAGCAAGGTTGTAGACAGTTTCCCATTCATATGAATTGGATGGATTTTTAAGAGGATCCATTGATAGTAACTATGGAAACAGAGAATTTACAGTGAACTATAGCCCAAACAGGATAAGGCCAATAGAAACTAAGCACTATCCCACCAGCCTAACAAATAGAGCTGTCTTCCCATTTCCATGTTTCCTTCCAGTCCCCACTATTCATTCATATTTGGACAATCCTAAGGAGGAAATTTGCAAGAGTCTTTTTTAAAAAATATTTTATGTTTATTTATTTCATCTTATTTGTTTTTGGCTGCGTTAGGTCTTCGTTGCTGTGCGTGGGCTTTCTCTAGCTGCTGCCAGCGGGGGCTACTTTCGTTGCGGTGGGCAGGCTTCTCAGTGTGGTAGCTTCTCTTGTTGTGGAGCATGGGCTCTAGGCGCGCGGGCTTCAGTAGTTGTGGCTCACGGGCTTCAGTAGTTGTGGTGCATGGGCTTCGTTGCTCCGCGGCATGTGGGATCTTCTTGGACCAGGGCTCGAACCTGTGTCCCCTGCATTGTCAGGCGGATTCTTAACCACTGCGCCACCAGGGAAGCCCTGCGAGAATCTTAATCAAGGTCACACAGGCTATAGTGAACTGAGGCAACTTCATGTTCCATCAGGTGTTTTAGTTCATGACACTGTAAATATACTAGCTCATAATATGTATTTATTGCCCGTTGAGAGGTGTCAAATTACGATAGTGAACTCTGCATTTATTCAGTCTGATGATGCTTAAACTTTTAAAGTGTGCAAGTTGTCTCTTCTTGAAAACTATTGACTGGACCTAAATTTAACACTGCCTAAGGTCATTTTCTTACTGCAAGTGTTCTGAGAGGGCAAGATGTTAAATTAGGTTTACTAAAGCATATCAGTTACAGAGAAACTTTATCTGATAATTCTGTGATAAAAATCAATAGAAAATATAATGAAAATCCTAGAGTGAAAAAAAAAAGCCCCTCTGCATTTCATCTGTAACACTTAAAATAATGACTGGTAAGCATACCTATTTGCCACATTGAAAATGTTGGATATAGTATGCATTTCTTCTCATTTACAAAATGGTTGGTTATGTTCACTTTTTTATCTTGCTATTGCTTAAAATAGCCCTCCTAGCACTGCTGCAGAGAGGATCTTTTAAAAAGGTATACAAGACACTTTTTGTTAACTTAAAAAACATACAAGCAGACTTGTAGGGAAAGATTACTCCAGGAATGCCTTAATTATTAATTGAGTATATATAATATATATCACTGTTACAAACCTTTTAGATACGTTATCTTATTTCTTCCTATGGTGACCTGTAAAGGAGAAAGGGAAGGCTATTGGCAGTAACCAGCAAAATTTACAACATGAATACCTTGACTCAGCAGTTCTACTCCTGCGAGTTGGTGTCATAGAAGTCCTTGTACAAGGATGTTAACTACAGCATTTTTCCATTGTAGCATGGTTAGAAATAACCAAAAACTAAAGACTGTATAAATGCCTACCAGTGGTGAAAGTTTACATAAATTATGATACACCCATAACCCAGACTGCTTTGTGGCTTATGAAGAAAGAGTGAGATGGATGGATGTACATTGACCTAGAGAATTGAATGACAGACAGAAGCAAGTCGCAGAAGTTAAAAAGAAAACATTTGTTCTTCCCCTGTGTGTGTGTGTGTGTGTGTGTGTGTGTATTTTAAGATGTGTACACAACAGACTTGACAGTGGTTAGCTTTGCAGGAAGGGAGATAAGGAGGAGGAGAGGGAGATTTCCTACTCTTAATGTGCTTTTGGTTGGAATCTTGACAATGATCATACATTACTTTTGTCATTAAAGTATTATTTTTTTTAAGATTTTTAAAAAGTCTACTGAATTTGTTACAATATTGCTTCTGTTTTTTATGTTTTGGTTTTTTGGCCACGAGGCAAGTGGGATCTTAACTCCCTGACCAGGGATTGAACCCGCACCCCCTGCATTGGAAGGCGAAGTCTTAACCACTGGATGGCCAGGGAAGTCCCTAAAGTATTATTCTGAGAACAGAAACAAATCTGGGTTCTAGTTCTACACCTGCTGCTTACTAGCTACTGTTAGACCAGTGACTCTCAACCAGGGGCAGTTTTGTGCATCCCTCCCTCCCCCCAACCAGGGGATATTTGGCGATGTTTGGCCATGGTTTGGGTTGTCACATTGAGGGGGTGTTATGTGCAGTGGATGGAAGCTAGGGATGCTGCCAAACATCCTGTAGTGCATGGGACAGCCCCCTGTAACAAAGAACTCTCTAGCCCAAACTGTCAAGAGTGTTGAGTTGAGAAATTCTTTGTTAGACTTCAGGGCTGCAGCCATGTTCACATATGCAGGGGGTGCCCTTCACATTGTGGGGTGTTCTCGGCATAGCCATACAGTTTATAATTATGATATGATGAAAGTAAATAAATACGCAAACTTGTCCCCAGGAAGGCAGGCACCAGAGTTTTCTGCTTTACCTCTAGCACCTAACAGAGGCTGGCATGGGAAGCAGGCACTCAACAATTGTTGAATGAATGAATGAGCTAAACTAGGTATTACATGTTAGGCTCTAATATACTCAGGTTGTAGCAGATGCTAAAGATTTAAGAAGAATTTATGGAAGAAACTTAAAATTATAGCGGGTGTTGTCTGTTAATTTATCTTTATCTAAATATTGGTAAAGGGCTACTATTATTCATATTTAGTTGCAGAACACCTTGGCTGACTTTTTTTTAATACTTTTTGATAAGAAAATCATGATTCTTCATGGAAGAATGCCAATAGAGGACACTATTGTGTCTTATCTTCCTAGAATTGGTTTTTAAAATCCTTATCTATTTAGCTACCCACCGAATTTAGTGGAGCAAACTTTAAAAAGAGTTTTCAACTACCTTAGACACTACCTGACATAGTGAGATAATGTACTTTTTCATTTTTTCCGCATAACAGTGAGGCAGCAAAGCAGAAGTTATCCTTTTTATTAATGTTTTATAGTGGAAAAACTCAAACATACACAAAAATCCTCAAGTATAACAAACTCAAGAGTTCTTGCCATTTAACAGTTTTCAACATTATGCCAACAGATATCCTTATTTCTGTAAATTAGAAAATGGGGGGACTTCCCTGGTGGCGCAGTGGTTAAGACTTTGCGCTCCCAATACAAGGGGCCCAGGTTCGATCCCTGGTCAGGGAACTAGATCCCAAATGCATGCCAGAACTAAGGGTTTGCATGCCACATCTAAGGAGCCCACTGGACGCAACTAAGGAGCCCGCAAGCCGCAACTAAGACCCAGTGCAACCAAATAAATAAATAAGTAAATATTAAAGAAAAAGAAAAGAAAATGGGGAAATTGGGAAATATGGGAAAATGGGGAATTTAACACCTATTTAGTGGTGCCGAGTGTTCAAATTATGGTTTTCAGCTTTGCAGTTTTGTGCCGTTTCTTAATCACCATACTAAAATTAAAGATCAAGGTTACATTTCTTTGAAAATGTATGTGGTTTCAGTAAGTGACTTAAAAGTGAAATTTCTTCTATAGGTCATTCTTTTAATTCCTCAAACTTGAGACAATCCCAGAGTAATGATACTTGGAGTTACAAATGGATTTGTAAAACCCAAATTTAAATTTCTCAGAGAGTTAATGGCAGTATATATATTTGCACTTTTTACATATTCAATTTAGTTTTTCTCTTGTATTTTTAACTACTTCAGAAGAATTGCCCATGAATTATTTTTGTTGTTGTTCTTGTCCTGTTTTCAGTGTGCTTCACAGCTTGGTTCTCTTTGTTTTTCTGAGATATGTGATTTATGTGCTATTAGTAGGTTGGTATTCTAATTATTATTATTAGCTGTACAGGATATAGACTTGAGGAGAGCTATTCACTGAACTGTCATTGCACTGTGTTGAGAGTGCCCGGTGCCACAGACATGTTCTTCCTTCTTTTTTTTTGCAAAGTCCTGTTGTCTAGAGTAATCTGTAGGTAGATGATCTTTCTTGGGCTATCGTGGAAGTTTTAGGTAGAAATCAGTAGCTCTGCAGGCAGTGATTGCTTTGTGGTAATATTTTTGTGTGTTTGCCTTTAGAGGTCTTTCAGTTATCATTACTTTAGCAATCATTTATGGACTAATAAGAATGACCCTGTGGTGGCATTTATAGGAACAATTTTATTTAATCCTCACAATAACCTTATTAGGTAGGTATTGTTTTAGACCAGTTTTACCGATGAAAAAACTAATAGGCCAAGAAGTTAGGTAACTTGCCTTCAGGTCAGACAGTAAGTATTAGAGGCTAGATAGAACCCAACCTGTGGACTTAAAATCCTGAGTCCTTAGCCAGTATGTTATATTAACTCTCTTCATATTCAAATCTGAGTAAGACAAGGTCTCTCTAACTTCCAAGAAGCTGTCTAGTGACTCGTAATCCTTAACAGTAAAATTGTGTATCTCTTGTGACAGTTGCTTTCACAACCAATGATGAAATTCTGAGTTATTAGAGATAAATGGGAATCATCAGATGGTACTGACTCCTTTACCCATTCATATATTCGTTCAACAAATGGAGCATCTACTATGTGCCAGTATGTTGTTAGGTGATGGGGTTATGATGGTGAATAAAACACAGTACCTGCTGCCATTAGTTTCCACCACAGTGGGGAAGACAGACTTTAACCAGATACATCCAAGATTGTATAATTACACCCCAGATAAGGAGCATGGTTCTCTGCAGAGGAACCTAATGGAGACTTTGGGGGCAGGACAGGGTCCTGAAGAATTTGAGATCTGAAGGATGAGTAGGAGTTAGCTAGGTGAAGGGGAGGGAGGACATCTCAGAAGGGAAGAAGAGCACTCCTTACAGGAGGGACTAGTGTGGTGTGTTTGAGAAGCTGAACCGGCCGTGTAGCTGGGGAGAGCAAGGGAGAGAGGCTACAGGGGACAGATCGGGCAGCGTTTGGCCTTAAGGATTTTGGTCTATCTTAATGGAACGCTACAGAAGGATTTTAAGCCAGGGCATAATATCAGATTTGTGTTTTGAAAAGATCACTTGTGTATCAGTGCAGAGAACCAATTGGAGGGGGCTAAGAAATTGCGTGGATACCACTTAGGGTAGTAGGCTTGCCCTCGTCCTGATGAGAGGTGCAGATAGCATGTGCTAGGATGGTGGCCATGAGGCTGTTAAGAAATGGCTGGATTTGAGAAATATTTAGGAGGTAAAATCAATAGTTTCCTTGTGGATTGGCAATGCAGGTGGTATGAAAGATAACTCCTAGGTTTTTAAGTTGTGGAACTAGGCAGATGCTGGGACCACTCATTGTGATGGGGAATACCGTCAGGGGACCATTTGGGGGAAGATCATGAATTTGGTTTTGTGCATGTTGATTTCATATAGATTAGAGAACTGTGACATATGGAGGTTAACAGGTAACTAGTGGTGCTGAGTATTCAAATTAAAGCTTTCAGCTTTATGGTTCTATGTCCCTTCCTCTTCACCATACTAAAATTAATGAGCGAGATTACATTTTTTTGAAACTATGTGTGGTTTCACTAAATGACTTGAAATTTTTTTGGGAAATGGGTATTCAGGTGTGGACCGAGAGGAGAGGTCTGTATAGGAGATACAGATTCCATGAAGGCAATCTCTCTTTTTCCTTAAGCTTATTTTAGTTGTTGTACCCTTCGAAATGACCTTTTGGGATTCTCTGTTGTAAATAAATGGAGAACTAGAGTAGAATTTCTAGAATCTGCATTGTTGAGTGCAATTTTATAAGCCTCCTGAAAAATTACTAAAAGTAATTGTTGGGTACCCTAAAAAAATTCCCTGCCAAAGTAAGGATTAGATGTGCTTAAGCCAGTAGTTTCTGAAAGACTATGCTTGATTGGTGTTTCTGAAAGTGTGTCCTGAAAACGCAAAGCATCCCTGAGGTCTATCAGGTGGTCAGCACTGGAATAATATTTTTTGCATACATTTTACATACTTGAAATGTAAGATTAATTGTGTTTTTTTAAAGATGTGTGTGCCATTGTGTTCTTAATGTTTGCATTTTTAAAGAATGTATATGTAACGAATTGTCCTAGCTAACATGTTAATGTTGTGGAGCTTCGCCAGGCTTCATGTAATTTAAGGGTAGTTATTGACATTAGCTATTGCATTATATTCCATTTTTAAAAAATGGATCAGTGGCTCAAAAACAGTGATGATGAATAATAATGTACGATTCAGAATTCTGCTATAATGTAGTGTGTGTACAGAGTATAAATCTATACGTGTTGGGACAAATGTATCTGCAGATATGGTGATTTCACATATACTCCCCCCAAAGGAAAGCAAAACAATGATTAGCTGGCAATCAGATTTCACCCTATCAGTAATCCATTCCCTAGTACCCAGGGGTTATTTTATGGTGAAACTTTGTCAAATAATGGCAGCCTGGAAAGCATTTGTGACATTTTCAAAGGATAGCGGCCTCTCTGGTGAACCAGTTATTTTCTTGAATAAATATAAAATAACTTTACAGTACAAAATTGATGAACTTTGTTGCTGAAGAGGCCAAGATCCCAGAGATGACATTCAGAGTAGAATGAGTTCCATGCGCCCAAAAGGGCTTTAAGGCTTGCTAGTGGTAAGCAGCTTGTGACTCCAGGCACAAGTTATTCTGCTAGAAGAGAAAGCAGAGTGACTATTACTAAAGCCCCTTTATTAAATGACAGTGCTAGGGACTTCCCTGGTGGCACAGTGGTTGGAAATCTGCCTGCCAGTGCAGGGGACACGGGTTCGAGCCCTGGTCTGGGAAGATCCCACATGCTGCAAAACACCTAGGCCTGTGTGCCCCAAGTACTGAGCCTGCACTCTAGAGCCCGCAAGCCACAACCACTGAAGCCCGGGCGCCTAGAGCCCGTGCTCTGCAACAAGAGAAGCCACCGCAATGAGAAGTCGGCGCACCGTGACAAATAGTAACTCCCACTCGTCGCAACTAGAGAAAGCCCGCGCACAGCAACAAAGACCCAGTGCAGCCAAAAATAAATAAATATATTATAAGTAAATAAATAAATTAATTACTGACAGTGCTAGATGTCACATGGTCTTAATAGCATGCCAAGTGGAAGAGCTATTACTATCACTTGTGTGCTTTCAGGTATTTTGCTTTTTTGTTAGACAAAACCCCTAAACGCAGAGCACGAATCACCCTCTGGTTTATGCCTGGTACGTATGAGGGAGGTGTGCCGGGTGGCATTTTATTTTCATCCCTGGGGACTCAGGTTACAGAAGAAGAGATGTTACGTTTATTTTGGATCCTTTTGTGATCTCTGATGTAGACTGGAAAAGTGTTTTGCGAACAGCCCTGACAGCACCAACTCTGTGGGCAGCAGGGAAGGGTGTAGCTCTGCAAGTAAGCGGTGTTGCACGGCGTGGCCGGGTCCTGCACTTCCATTCACAGAGAGCAGCTGGTGGGGACAGCATGCTTCCTGACCTCGGTTCAGTGTTGAAGGGGATATTAAACAGTTGTGAATAAGAGCAGATCACAGGCACCAGGCGTGTCTTTCAGCCTGGTGCATGAAGAAATGGGCACTCTGTGTAAGCCTCTGCTTTTCTGCATTGCACTGTCCTGGTTCTCAAGGGGAAAAGTGCACACATGAGTTCTTAAACTTGTGGGATTTGGGCTTCCCTGGTGGCGCAGTGGTTGAGAGTCCGCCTGCCGATGCAGGGGACACGGGTTCGTGCCCCGGTCCGGGAAGATCCCACATGCCGCGGAGCGGCAGGGCCCGTGAGCCATGGCCGCTGGGCCTGTGCGTCCGGAGCCTGTGCTCCGCAACGGGAGAGGCCACAACAGTGAGAGGCCCGCGTACCGCAAAAAAAAAACAAACAAAAAAAAAAAACTTGTGGGATTTGAGAGAAACATTTTTTTCATGACATTAATAATGCCATTTTTTCTGATTTCAGATGTTCTCAAGTAGCATAGCTCCTTGGTACAGTCATATCTTGAACAGTTAGAAGTGATCTATCAAATTTAGTTTTGAGGATGTCGATGTGACAAGATAATATTTTTGAAATATTAATGCCCTCTTTACGTTGTTCCTGGTTTTTCCTTGTACCTCTTGGCTCTTCCCCCTACCTGCTCAAGCTGGCTAATTCTGTGCTCGTACTTTAGAGAAGGAACGTGATGTGCCAGCAGACAGTGGCTCTAGGAGTTCATTTTTGCCTTTTTCAGTTTCAAAAACGTGGACCGTAGAGGGCAACTTAGCATAGGCTACATAATGTTAGAGCACAGCTTTTCCTTAACAGGAGGAAATAATTCCCTGGGCTTGCAGAGGAGGAAAAGACAGAAGCGATGGACAAGAGAAAGACTCAGTAGGACTCAGGGTGAAGGGACTGGGCTTGAAGGACACTTGGATAGAAGCCCATATAAAGCCCATATGATGCAGCACTCAGGTCTCTCTTCAGTTCCCTGTTTTTTGTTTTTTTAATATTTATTGATTGATTTGGCTGCGCCTTGTCTTAGTTGCGGCACGCGGGATCTTCTTTGCCATGTGCAAGACCTTCATTGCAGCATGCAGGATCTTTTACTTGTGGCATGTGGGGTCTAGTTCCCTGACCAGGGGTCGAACCTGGGGCCCCTGCATTGGGAGCGTAGAGTCTTAACCACTGGACCACCAGGGAAGTGCCCAGGTCCCTGTTTAAGTTGAATTTCCGGATCTACCAATGCTTGCTGCCATTCCTGAGAGCTAGGATTTTCTTAACTAGTAGAAATGAAAAATGAGAAATCAGTTAACCAAGGGGCCTGACCTATGGCTCAAGCACCAATCATAAAGATAGATGGTGAAAGATGATAGCACCATCCACCTTACTACTAAGGTCCAGTTCTTACGTAAAAATATTTTTTCGTGGGGCTTCCCTGGTGGCGCAGTGGTTGAGAATCTGCCTGCCAATGCAGGGGACACGGGTTCGAGCCCTGGTATGGGAAGGTCCCACATGCCGCGGAGCAACTAGGCCCGTGAGCCACAACTACTGAGCCTGCACGTCTGGAGCCTGTGCCCCGCAACAAGAGAGGCCGCGATAGTGAAAGGCCCGCGCACCGCGATGAAGAGTGGCCCCCGCTTGCCGCAACTAGGGAAAGCCCTCGCACGAAACGAAGACCCACCACAGCCCTAAATAAATAAATAAATAAATAAATAAATAATCCTTTCCTCTACCCAAAAAAAAAATATATATATACATATATTTTCACTTTTATTCCAATAACTAAGTAATTTCAAAACTTTACCTAATGTCAGCAGTCTTCCTGTGTGCTGAACGCACACTGAGATGTGGGAAAGTTTAAGAAACTTGTAGCCTATCTGAGGAGTATGGCTACTTGAGAATTATTTTTTTCATTGAGTTTGGTATTTTCCCCCTTTCCTTTTTTGTACTCTCCCTTTCCCATCTCTTCTCTCTCCCTCCTTCCCTAACCTACATCAATATCCCCCCATATAACCCGTGTTAATTACCCTTGTTGATTTAGTATGCAAAATGCCATAATTTTCCTCAGGCGTATATAATTATATAGGTAGATAGATATAGATAGATTTTAAAAATTGATTATTTTACAAAAGTAGGATTACATTATAGTCTTTTCTATCCCTTTTTCCCTTTAACAATACCTCATGAAAATCCTGAAGCCTTTTGCTGTGTTTTGTTCAGTTCAAGTTTTTATTTGATGCAGCTTATTACAAACCCCTTGTTTTGTTGTTGAAATTTCAGATGCCATCTCTGTGGGTGATAGTTTCAATTGTAGTTTTTTTTAATAATTAAAAACTTTAATGGTGGTTTAAAAAATACATAGCATAAAATTTACCATCTTAACCATTTTTAAGTTTAGTAGTATTAAGTATATTCACATTGTTGTGCAACAGATTGCCAGAACTTTTTCATCTTGCAGAGCTGAAGCTCTATGCCCATTGAACAACTTTCCATTTCTTTCTTCCCTCAGGCCTGGGGAACCACATTCTACTTTCTGTTTCTGTGAGTTTGGCTACTTTAGATACCTAATGTAAATGGAATCATGCAGTATTTGTCTTTTTGTGACTCGCCTATTTCACTCAGCATAATGTCCTCAAGGTTCACCCATGTTGTAGCCTGTATCAGAATTTCCTTCCTTTTTAAGGTTGAATAATATTCCATTCTGTGTATATATCACATTTTGTTTATCCATTCATCTATAGATGGACATTTGTATTGCTTATACCTCTTGTAAATAAAGCTGCTATGTACATGGGTGTGCTAATATATCTCTTTAAAATCCTGATTTCAGTTCTTTGGGAAATATACTCAGAATTGGAATTTGTGGATCATATGTAATTCTATTTTTAATTTTTTGAGGAACTGACATATTGTTTTCCACAGCAGCTGTACCATTTTACATTCCTACCAATGCTGTACAAGGGTTCTAACTTCTCTACATCCTTGCCAGCACTTGCTATTTTCTGTTTTTTTAATAGTAGCCATCTTACTGGGTTTGAGGTGATATCTTGTGATTTTTCTCTTAAAGATGGTGTAGCTATCTTTTTTTTTTTTTTTTTTGGCTGTGTTGAGTCTTCGTTGCTGCACACAGGCTTTCTCTAGTTGGGGCAAGCAGGGGCCACTCTTCGTTGCAGTGCGCAGGCTTCTCATTGCGGTGGCTTCTCTTATTGCAGAGCATGGGCTTTAGGCACGTGGGCTTCAGTAGTTGCAGCATGCGGGCTCAGTAGTTACGGCACACGGGCCTTAGAGCCCGCAGGCTTCAGTAGTTGTGGCACATGGGCTTAGTTGCTCTGCGGCATGTTGGATCTTCCCAGAACAGGGATCAAACCCTTGTCCCCTGCATTGGCAGGCAGATTCTTAACCACTGTGCCACCAGAGAAGTCCCCATCTTGTGACTTTTCATTTACGTTTCTCTAATGATTAGTGATGCTGAACATCTTTTCATATGCTTGTTAGTCATTTTAATGTCATCTTTGGAGAAATGTGTATTCAAGTCCTTGGCCGATTTTTTAATTCGGTTATTTGGGGGTTTTGTTCTTGTTGAGTTGTAGGAGTTCTTTACATATTCTGGATATTATCTCCTTATCAGATATATGATTTGCAAATATTTTGTCCCTTTCCAAATGTTGATTGCAAAGAGACCGTTTTGTATTATTATTATTTTTTACATCTTTACTGGAGTATAATTGCTTTACAATGGTGTGTTAGTTTCTGCTTTATAACAGTGAATCAGCTATACGTATACATATATCCCCATATCTCCTCCCTCTTTCCTCTCCCTCCCACCCTCCCTTTCCCACCCCTCTAGGTAGTCACAAAGCACTGGGCTGATCTCCCTGTGCTATGTGGCTGCTTCCCACTAGCTATCTATTTTACATTTGGTAGTGTATATATGTCCATGCCACTATCTCACTTCGTCCAACCTTACCCTTCCCCCTCCCCGTGTCCTCAAGGCCATTCTCTACGCCTGCCTCCTTATTCCTGTCCTGCCCCTAGGTTCTTCAGAACCATCTTCTTTTTTTTTTAGATTCCATATATATGTGTTAGCATACAGTATTTGTTTCTCTTTCTGACTTACTTCACTCTGTATGACAGACTCTAGGTCCACCCACCTCACTACAAATAACCCAATTTCATTTCTTTTTATGGCTGAGTAATATTTCATTGTATATATGTGCCACATCTTCTTTATCCCTTCATCTGTCGATGGACAGTTAGGTTGCTTCCATGTCCTGGCTACTGTAAATAGAGCTGCAATGAATACTGTGGTATATGACTCTTTCTGAATTATGGTTTTCTCAGGGTATATGCCCAGTAGTGGGATTGCTGGGTTGTATGGTAGTTCTATTTTTAGTTTTTTAAGGAACCTCCATACTGTTCTCCATAGTGGCTGTATCAATTTACTTCCCACCAACAGTGCAAGAGTGTTCCCTTTTCTCCACACCCTCTCCAGCATTTACTGTTTGTAGATTTTTTGATGATGGCCATTCTGACTGGTGTGAGGTGATACCTCATTTGTAGTTTTGATTTGGATTTCTCTAATGATTAGTGATGTTGAGCATCCTTTCATGTGTTTGGTGGCAATCTGTATATCTTCTTTGGAGAAATGTCTATTTAGGTCTTCTGTCCATTTTTGGATTGGGTTGTTTGTTTTATTGATGTTGAGCTGCATGAGCTCCTTGTAAATTTTGGAGATAAATCCTTTGTCAGTTGCTTCGTTTACAAATATTTTCTCCCATTCTGAGGGTTGTCTTTCTGTCTTGTTTATGGTTTCCTTTGCTGTGCAAAAGCTTTGAAGTTTCATTAGGTCGCATTTGTTTATTTTTGTTTTTATTTCTGTTTCTCTAGGAGGTAGGTCAAAAAGGATCTTGCTGTGATTTATGTCATAGAGTGTTCTGCCTATTTTTTCCTCTAAGAGTTTTCTACTGTCTGGCGCTACATTTAGGTCTTTAATCCATTTTAAGTTTATTTTTGTGTATGGTGTTAGGGAGTGTTCTAATTTCATTCTTTTACATGTAGCTGTCCAGTTTTCCTAACACCACTTATTGAAGAAGCTGTCTTTTCTCCATTGTATATTCTTGCCTCCTTTATCAAAAATAAGGTGACTGTATGTGCGTGGGTTTACCTCTGGGCTTTCTATCCTGTTCCATTCATCTATATTTCTGTTTTTGTGCCAGTACCATATTGTCTTGATTACTGTAGCTTTGTAGTATACTCTGAAGTCCGGGAGCCCAATTCCTCCAGCTCCATTTTTCTTTCTCAAGATTGCTTTGGCTATTCGGGGTCCTTTGTGTTTCCATACAAATTGTGAAATTTTTTGTTCTAGTTCTGTGAAAAATGCCAGTGGTAGTTTGATAGGGATTGCATTGAATCTGTAGATGGCTTTGGGTAGTAGAGTCATTTTCACATTATTGATTCTTCCATTCCAAGAACATGGTATATCTCTCCATCTGTTTGTATCATTTTTAATTTCTTTCATCAGTGTCTTATAGTTTTCTGCATACAGGTCTTTTGTATCCCTAGGTAGGTTTATTCCTAGGTATTTTATTCTTTTTGTTGCAGTGGTAAATGGGAGTGTTTCCTTAATTTCTCTTTCAGATTTTTCATTACTAGTATATAGGAATGCAAGAGATTTCTGTGCATTAATTTTGTATCCTGCAACTTTACCAAATTCATTGATTAGCTCTAGTAGTTTTCTGGTAGCATCTTTAGGATTCTCTATGTATAGTATCATGTCATCTGCAAACAGTGACAGCTTTACTTCTTCTTTTCCAATTTGGATTCCTTTTATTTCTCTTTCTTCTCTGATTGCTGTGGCTAAAACTTCCAAAACTATGTTGAATAATAGTGGTGATAGTGGCAACCTTGTCTTGTTCCTGATCTTAGTGGAAATGGTTTCAGTTTTTCACCCTTGAGAATGATGTTGGCTGTGGGTTTGTCATATATGGACTTTATTATGTTGAGGTAAGTTCCCTCTATGCCTACTTTCTGGAAGGTTTTTATCGTAAACGTGTGTTGAATTTTGCCAAAAGATGTTTCTGCATCTATTGAGATGATATCGTTTTTCTCCTTCAATTTGTTAATATGGTGTATCACATTGATTGATTTGCGTATATTGAAGAATCCTTGCATGCCTTGGATAAACCCCACTTGATCATGGTGTATGTTCCTTTTACTGTGCTGTTGGATTCTGTTTGCTAGTATTTTGTTGAGGATTTTTGCATCCATGTTCATCAGTGATATTGGCCTGTAGTTTTCTTTGTGACATCTTTGTCTGGTTTTGGTATCAGGGCGATGGTGTCCTCATAGTACTAGTTTGGGAGTGTTCCTCCCTCTGCTATGTTTTGGAAGAGTTTGAGAAGGAGAGGTGTTAGCTATTCTCTAAATGTTTGATAGAATTCGCCTGTGAAGCCATCTGGTCCTGGGGTTTTGTTTGTTGGAAGATTTTTAATCACAGTCTCAATTTCAGTGCTTGTGATTGGTCTGTTTATATTTTGTATTTCTTCCTGGTTCAGTCTCAGAAGGTTGTGCATTTCTAAGAATTTGTCCATTTCTTCCTGGTTGTCCATTTTATTGCCATATGGTTGTTTGTAGTAATCTCTCATGATCCTTTGTATTTCTGCAGTGTCAGTTTTTAATTCTCATTTTTCATTTATAAATCTATTGATTTGAGTCTTCTCCCCTTTTTTCTTGATGAGGCTGGCTAATGGTTTATCAATTTTGTTTATCTTCTCAAAGAACCCGCTTTTAGTTTTATTGATCTTTGCTATTGTTTCCTTCATTTCTTTTTCATTTATTTCTGATCTGATCTTTTTGATTTCTTTCCTTCTGCTAACTTTCAGGTTTTTCTGTTCTTCTTTCTCTAATTGCTTTAGGTGTAAGGTTAGGTTGTTTGTTTGAGATTTTTCTTGTTTCTTGAGGTAGGATTGTATTGCTATAAACTTCCCTTTAGAACTGCTTTTGCTGCATTCCCTAGGTTTTGGGTCGTTGTGTTTTAATTGTCATTTGTTTCTAGTATTTATTGATTTCCCCTTTGATTTCCCCCTGTGATCTCTTGGTTATTTAGTAGTGTATTGTTTAGCCTCCATGTGTTTGTATTTTTACAGATTTTTTCCTGTAATTGATATCTAGTCTTATAGCATTGTGGTCAGAAAAGATACTTGATACAATTTCAATTTTCTTAAATTTACCAAGGCTTGATTTGTGACCCAAGATATGATCTATCGTGGAGAATGTTCCATGAGCACTTAAGAAACAAGTGTATTCTGTTGTTCTTGGACAGAATGTCCTGTAAATATCAATTAAGTCCATCTTGTTTAATGTATCATTTAAAGCTTGTGTTTCCTTATTTATTTTCATTTTGGATGATCTGTCCATTGATGAAAGTGGGGTGTTAAAGTCCCCTACTATGACTGTGTTACTGGTGATTTCCCCTTTTATTGCTGTTAGCATTTGCCTTATGTATTGAGGTGCTCCTATGTTGGGTGCATAAATATTTACAATTGTTATATCTTCTTGGATTGATCCCATGATCACAATGTAGTGTCCTTCTTTGTCTCTTATAATAGTCTTTATTTTAAAGTCTATTTTGTATGATATGAGAATTGCTACTCCAGCTTTCTTTTGATTTCCATTTGCATGGAATAAGTTTTTCCATCCCCTCACTTTCAGTCTGTATGTGTCCCTAGGTGTGAAGTGGGTCTCTTGTAGACAGCATATATATGGGTCTTGTTTTTGTATCCATTCAGCCAGCCTGTGTCTTTTGGTTGGAGCATTTAATTCATTTACATTTAAGGTAGTTATTGATATGTATGTTCCTATTACCATTTTCTTAATTGTTTTGGGTTTGTTATTTTGGTCTTCTCCTTCTCTTGTGTTTCTTGCCTGGAGAAGTTCCTTTGGTATTTGTTGTAAAGCTGGTTTGGTGGTGCTGAATTCTCTTAGCTTTTGCTTGTCTGTAAAGGTTTTAATTTCTCCATCGATTCTGAATGAGATTCTTGCTGGGTAGAGTAATCTTGGTTGTAATTTTTTCCCTTTCATCACTTTAAATATGTCCTGCCGCTCCCTTCTGGCTTGCAGAGTTTCTGCTGAAAGATCAGTTGTTAACCTTATGGGGATTCCCTTGTATGTTACTTGTTGTTTTTTCCTTGCTGCTTTTAATATTTTTTCTTGGTATTTAACTTTTTTTTTTTTTTTTTTTTTTTTTCTTTTTTGGCGGTATGCGGGCCTCTCACTGTTGTGGCCTCTCCCGTTGCGGAGCACAGGCTCCGGACGCGCAGGCCCAGCGGCCATGGCTCACGGGCCCAGCCGCTCCGCGGCATATGGGATCCTCCCAGACCGGGGCACGAACCCGTATCCCCTGCATCGGCAGGCGGACTCTCAACCACTGCGCCACCAGGGAGGCCCGGTATTTAACTTTTGATAGTTTGATTAATATGTGTCTTGGCATGTTTCTCCTTGGATTTATCCTGTATGGGACTCTCTGGGCTTCCTGGACTTGATTGACTATTTACCTTCCCATATTAGGGAAGTTTTCAACTGTAATCTCTTCAAATATTTTCTCAGTCCCTTTCTTTTTCTCTTCTTCTTCTGGGACCCCTATAATTTGAATGTTGGTGCATTTAATGTTGTCCCAGAGGTCTCTGAGACCGTCCTCAATTCTTTTCATTCTTTTTCTTTATTCTGCTCTGTGGTAGTTATTTCCACTATTTTATCTTCCAGGTCACTTATCCGTTCTTCTGCCTCAGTTATTCTGCTATTGATCCCTTCTAGAGAATTTTTAATCTCATTTATTGTGTTGTTCATCGTTGTTTGTTGACTCTTTAGTTCTTCTAGGTCCTTGTTAAACGTTTCTTATAGTTTCTCCATTCTATTTCCAAGATTTTGGATCATCTTTACTATCATTACTCTGAATTCTTTTTCAGGTAGACTGCCTGTTTCCTCTTCATTTGTTTGGTCTGGTGGGTTTTTGCCTTGCTCCTTCATCTGCTGTGTGTTTCTCTGTTTTCTCATTTTGCTTAACTTACTGTGTTTGGAGTCTCCTTTCTGTAGGCTGCAGGTTCATAGTTCCCGTTGTTTTTGGTGTCTGCCCACAGTGGCTAAGTTTGTTTCAGTGGGTTGTGTAGGCTTCATGTTGGAGGGGACTGGTGCCTGTGTTCTGGTGGATGAGGCTGGATCTTGTCTTTCTTGTGGGCAGGACCACGTCCTTTGGTGTGTTTTGGGGTGTCTGTGACCTTATTATGACTTTAGGCAGCCTCTCTGCTAATGGGTGGGCTTGTGTTCCTGTCTTGCTAGTTGTTTGCCTTGGGGTGTCCAGCACTGTAGCTTGCTGGTCGTTGAGTGGAGCTGGGTCTGAGCGTTGAGATGGAGATCTCTGGGAGAGCTTTTGCTGTTTGATGTTACGTGGAGCTGGGAGGTCTCTGGTTGACCAATGTCCTGAACTCAGCTCTCCCACCTCAGAGGCACAGGCCTGACACCCGGCCGGAGCACCAAGATCCTGTCAGCCAGACGGCTCAGAAGAAAAGGGAGGAAAAAGAAAGAAAAAATAAAGTTTTTAAAATAAAAAAATTTAAAAAGTATTAAAAAAATTGAAAAGTAATAAAAAAATAAAGAAGAGAGCAACCAAACCAAAAAACAAATCCACCAACGATAACAAATGCTAAAAAATATACTAAAAAAAGACAACCCCCCCCCCCCAAAAAACAGACAGACAGAACCCGAGGACAAATAGTAAAAGCAAAGCTATACAGACAGAATCACACAAAGAAGCATACACATACACACTCACAAAAGGAGAAAAAGGAAAAAAATATATATATATAAAAGGAAGAGAGCAACCAAATCAATAAACAAATCTACCAATGATAATAAACTCTAAATACTAAACTACGATAAACATAAAACCAGAAACAAATTAGATGCAGAAAGCAAACCCCCAAGTCTACACTTGCTCCCAAAGTCCACCGCCTCAATTTGGGGATGATTCGTTGTCTATTCAGGTATTCCACAGATGCAGCGTATATCAAGTTGATTGTGGAGATTTAATCCACTGCTCCTGAGGCTGCTGGGAGAGATTTCCCTTTCTCTTCTTTGTTCTCACAGCTCCTTGGGTTCAGCTTTGGATGTTGCCCTGCCTCTGCGTTTAGGTCACCTGAGGTCATCTATTCTTCACTCAGACAGGACAGAGTTAAAGTAGCAGCTGATTAGGGAGGTCTGGCTTGCTCAGGCCAGGGGAAGAGAGGGGTACAGAATGTGGGGCGAGCCTGCGGCGGCAGAGGCCAGCATGACGTTGCAACAGCCTGAGGTGCGCTGTGTGTTCTCTCGGGGAAGTTGTCCCTGGATCATGGGACCCTGGCAGTGGCGGGCTGTACAGTCTCCCGAGATGGGAGGTGTGGATAGTGCTCTGTGCTTGCACATAGGCTTCTTGGTGGCTGCAGCAGCAGACTTAGCGCTTCATGCCCGTCTCTGGTGTCTGCGCTGAGAGACGTGGCTCACGCCTGTCTCTGGAGCTCATTTATGCGGTGCTCTGAATCCCTTCTCCTCGCACACCCCTAAACAATGGTCTCTTGCCTCTTAGGCAGCTCCAGACTTTTTCCCGGACTCTCTCTGGGCTAGTTGTGGCGCACTAGCCCCCTTCAGGCTGTGTTCACGCAGGTAACCCCAGTCCTCTCCCTGGGATCTGAACTCTGAAGCCGAAGCCTCAGCTCCCAGCCCTGACCCACCCCGGCAGGTGAGCCGACAGGCTTCTCAGGCTGGTGAGTGCTGGTCAGCACCGATCCTCTGTGCGGGAATCTCTCTGCTTTGCCCTCTGCACCCCTGTTGCTGTGCTCTCCTCCGTGGCTCCAAAGCTTCCCCGACCCTGCCCACCCGCCATCTCCACCAGTGAAGGGGCTTCCTAGTGTGTGGAAACTTTTCCTCCTTCACAGCTCCCTCCCAGATATGCAGGTCCTGTCCCTATTCTTTTGCCTCTTTTTTTTCTTTTTCCTTTTGCCCTACCCAGGTACGTGGGGAGTTTCTTGCTTTTTGGGAAGTCTGAGGTCTTTTGCCAGTGTTCAGTAGGTGTTTTGTAGGAGCTGTTCCACATGTAGATGTATTTCTGATGTATTTGTGGAGAGGAACGTGATCTCCACGTCTTACTCCTCTGCCATCTTGAAGGTCTCCTTGTATTATTTTTGCTAATACCCTTTTGAAACTAAAAAGCAACTATATGAATCCTGTGAATTAATTTATAAGTAGAGTTGTTGAACAGTTTTGGAAATATATGCATCTTATAAATCAAAGCCTATTTAGCAAGTAGGTTAATTTTTTTAACATCTTTATTGGAGTATGATTGCTTTACATTGTTGTGTTTGTTTCTGTTGTATAACAAAGTGAATCAGCTATACGTATACATATATCCCCATATCCCCTCCCTCTTTCCTCTCCCTCCCACCCTCCCTATCCCACCCCTCTAGGTGGTCACAAAGCACTGAGCTGATCTCCCTGTGCTATGTGGCTGCTTCCCACTAGCTATCTGTTTTACATTTGGTAGTGTATATATGTCCATGCCACTCTCTCACTTCGTCCTGGCTTACCCTTCCCCCTCCCCCTGTCCTCAGGTCCATTCTCTACGTCTGTGTCTTTATTCCTGTCCTGCCCCTAGGTTCTTCAGAACCATATTTTTTTTAGATTCCATATATATGTGTTAGCATACAATATTTGTTTTTCTCTTTCTGACTTCACTGTGTATGACAGACTCTAGGTCCATCCCCCTCACTACAAATAACTCAATTTCGTTTCTTTTTATGGCTGAGTAATATTCCATTGTACATATGTGCCAGGTCTTTATCTATTCATCTGTCGATGGACGCTTAGGTTGCTTCCATGTCCTGGCTATTGTAAATAGTGCTGCAATGAACATTGTGTTACATGACAAGCACGTTAATATTGTATTAGATAAATTGTTGTTTTATGGCAGGTATTAACGCATTCACAGTGTTTCAGTTCAACTGTGAATTGTTGTTTTTATTTTTTTTATTTTTATTTTTTGGACCTCAGTTTCAATGAGGAGACGGTAGAGTGTTCTCCCTCATTTTGTTCAGATTTTCCAAGGAATGCATACAAGGGGTCATCATCGATCCGAGCACATGCTGGGACGCTGCAGAACCCGACAGGGCAGGCTGCGTGGCTCCGCGGAGGAGCCATTGACCCTCGAGTACTCCAACAGCCTGGGGAATCCACAGCCCCCAGGCCACTCAGCAAGAGGAACGGTCAATCCATGCTTGCAGCCACTGGGCCCATCTGCGGAAACCCTAATATCCAGTGGCACATCTTGGGGTGCTTGAAGGCCTACCGTCCTGAGGTATCCACAGCCACGCTCGGCACCCTGGGCCTACCTCACTTCTTCCAGGTCTCCCTACCACCTCCAGTCCTCAGACCACACGAAGGTCTTCTTGTGTTTGCCGACAGCCAGCCTTGCCCAGCAAGTGCACCTGAGAAGTAGACAGAAATCACACAGGCTTCAGAATTGGACCTGGGTCCTCAGAGAACACGATTCATGCCAACATTTACCTGGGCGTGAGCCCTGCACCTGCTTCCCGAGTACCTCTATCACTTAGGAGAACTGTATGCATGTCTGACAGCACAACTGTAGGAAGGTAGGCACGTAGGTGGGCCCGCGTGTGAGAGGGTGTATGTGTGCGCGCGTGCGTGCGTCTGTGATTGCACGTGAGGACGTGCTTGCGGGTTTCTTTGTGTGCCTCTGTATCTGCGTCTTGGTCTCTGTGTGTCCCTTTGCTCCTCTGCAGAGCCTCGAACAGTAAAAGCCACCCCTTATTCACAGAGCCCTGGCCTCGCACCCTCCCACTGAATGGAGAAAGACCCCAGCCGCCTTCAAGAGGCTGCATGCAAACTTTGACCCCGATGGGCTGTTGAAATAGGCCACGGGCTCCCACTCTCCAGCAGCCCCGCCTTCTGACCAAAGCACATAGACTTGAGGGACTGGCCTCCTGGCCGTGGGTATGACATCTATGTGGACCTGGAGACCCTGCCAGCTATTAGCACATCTGATGTGCACTTGGGGCCACTCCCAGCGCTTCCAGGAACAAGGGGGCCTCCCATGAGCAGGCTGACACCGCCCTGCAGCTGGCTACAGGCAAGATGCAGCCTGTCTTCCTCTCAAGGGGCCAAAGGAATTCAGTCCAGGTGCCACTTCAGGCCAACTAGGCCAGATCACCTTCCGGGTACCTGTAGGGACGCCGACCACGGGAAGCAGTGGTCTTCAGCAACCATGACCCAGGGTCAAACCCCACGGCGGAAACTAGGCCACGTTCCCGGCCACGTTTCGGCCAGCTTCCCATCCGGCGGGATTTGCGGCCCTGACCCCTGAGGAAACGCTCAAACACTCAAATGCTCGACAGCCTTGTCCCACGTGCCCTCCTCCTGCTCGCAGGGCGACTCAACCCAACTGAAAGGCACAGATGCCATGCAAACACGCGGACACTGAGCACCAGGGAAGACAGCAAGCATGTCCGCTTTGATGACGGTGACCCCACCCCATGCATCCTGGCAGCTCTCCTCCAACAGAGCGACACTACTGAGGACCTCACAGAGATCCAAGGCACTGTCCACGAGGACCACAGAAAGACTTCAAATGGAAGACCTCTGCCACGCAAGGGGACCTGGAACCCTGAAAGGGAGCAAGTGGCTGTCCACGGCAGCTGTGAATTGTTGTTTTTACATGACACAGTATTGTTTTTCAAACCTAGCTCAGTTTCTATCCATAGCTTCCCTGAACTGTACAAAGACTTCATTCAGTGACCTGTGGAGAACAAAAATATTTATTTTTGTCCCAATGAATTGAGACTGCTTGTACACTTTTGGAGAAATATGTGAATTTATAAAGATTTTGTATATACTTGTTTAGAAAATTGATTACATCCTTTGATGTACAGAAGTTTTTAAGTTAGATATAGTCTCATTTGTCTATTTTTGTTTGTATTGCTTGTGCTTTGGTGTCATTTCCAAGAAATCATTGCCAAATCCAGTATCATGAAGCTTTTCCCCTATGTTTTCTTCTTGGAATTTTATGGTTTTGGGTCTTAAAATTAAGTCTTTAATCCATTTTTAGCTGATTTTTGTATATGGTGTTAGGTAAGCATCCAACTTAATTCTTTGACATGTGGCTAACCAGTTTTCCCAACACTATTTGTTGAAGAAACTGTCCTTTCCCACATTGAGTGGTCCTGGCACCTTTGTCCTGTAAGCCTTTTAATGACTTCATAATATTTCATGTAATGGATATGTTATACTCTCATTGTTTGTTTTGTTTCCAGATTTTTGCTACAGTGTTTACTGTGGTAAACATTCTTGTGCATATGTCATTATGTACTGGTGCTTTTATCGCTATGGGAGTTAGGTGTGGGGTTGCTGAATCAAGGGAATATATACTTTTATTTTTTGATAAATTTTGCAAGATTAAAATGTTACAGTATTACTTTTCCAAAAGGCAGTAACACTTTACATTTCTATCACCAGTGTTTGAGAGCAGCAGATTCTTCTTTTATCCTAGGACCATTGGTATTAGGAAAGCCTCTCCCAGGGGAGGGATCACATATATGACTAAGAAAAATAAATATGTTTCTCTATATTGTTATATATGTTAGTGCTTAACATTTAAATGCATAAAGAGTCCCCTATTCTCATTTTCCATAACCTCAAGAAACCTACTGAGTAAGGGGAAAGAGGATTGATCTGGGTTGCAATTAGAGTTCTGTGATTAACTGGCACTTAACCTATAAAGGTGGAATCACTTGATATGGAAAAACCATGGACTTGGGTGACAAACCTGGCTTCAAAGCCTTGTGACAAGTCAGCTTCCCAGCCTTTTGCTGTATGAGCCTGGGCAAATGACATCCTTTCAGAACTTTAGTCTCTTCACTTATAAAGGATGTTCGCACATTTGCTGTTGACACTTTAAAAATGTACTGTTGAGGTTTACAAAGAAAAAAATGTGCAGTTGATATTTCTCAAATGCTGGCTTAGTCCATTTGGGCTGCTATAGCAAAATGCCACACACTGAGTAGCTTATACATGACAGGAATTTATTTCTCACACTTCTGGGGGCTGGAAGTCTGAGATCAGTGTGGTTGGATGAGGGCCCTCTTCCAGGTCTCAGACTTCTTGTTGTGTCCTCTTATGACAGAATGTGCTAGGGAGCTCTCTGGAGCCTCTTTATAAGGCTCTAGCCCTGTTCATGAGGACTGCACCCTCATGACTGAAGCACCTCCCAAAGGCCCTACCTACCAATACCATAACCTTTGGAGGTTAGGATTTCAACATGAAATTTGGGAAGAAACAAACATTCAGACCATTCAAGTACCATAATCTATTATTAAAATTGTTATCAAAATAGACTATTAAAGGCAAAACCATGGAGACAGTAAAAAATTCAGTGATTGCCAGGGGTTGAAGGGGGAGAGATGAATAGTCAGAGCACAGAGGATGTTTAGGGCAGTGGAAATACTCTAGGATGCCATAATGGTGGGTTCATGCCATCGTAAATTTGCCCAAACCCATAGAATATATAACATCAAGAGGCAATTGTAATGTAAACTATAGATTTTGGTGATAATGATATATCAGTGTAGGTTCATCAGTTGCGAGGAATGTTCTGCTCTGGTGGGGATGTTGATAATGGGGGAGGCTATGCATGTGGAGGGGGCAGGGTATATAAAAATCTCTGTACCTTCCCCTCAGATTTGCTATGAACCTCAAACTTCTCTAAAAGGTGTTATTTTTAAAAATTGTTTATGATCACCATAGTAAGTCTGGTTAACATCCACCACCATACAGAGTTACAAATTTTTTTCTTGTGATGAGAACTTTCAAGATTTACTCTGTTAGCAACTTTCAAATATGTAACATGATTTTATTAACTACAGTCACCATGCTGTACATTACATCCCCATGACTTATTTTATAACGGGAATTTTTTACCTTTTGAGCCCCTTCACCCATTTCTCCCACCCCCCACTCCCTGTTCCTCTGTATCTATGAACTGGGGTTTTTTTTTTGTTGTTTTTCCTATTTTTTTTTAAAGATTCCACGTATAAGTGAAATCATATAGTATTTGTCTTTCTCTGTCTGACTTATTTCACTTAGCATAATGCCCTCAAGGTCCATCCATGTTGTCGCAAATGGCAGGATTTCCTTCTTTTTGATGGTTGAATAACATTCCATTGTGTGTGTGTGTACACACGCACACGCACGTATTATGTGTGTGTGTGTGTGTGTGTGTGTATATCACATTTTCTTTACTCATCCATTGGTGGACACTGAGGTTGTTTCCATATCTTAGCTATTGTAAGTAATGCTGCAGTGAACCTGGGTTACATATATCTTTTCGATTAGTGTTTTTGTTTTCCTTGGGTAAAGCCCCTGAAGTAGAATTGCTGGATCACATGATAGTTATATTTTTAATTTTTTGAGGAGCATCTATACTGTTTTCCATAGTGGCTGTACTGATTTACATTCCCACCAATAGTGCACAAGGGTTCCCTTTTCTCTACATCCTCACCAGTGCTTCTCAGTACCTTTTCATGTACTTGTTGGCCAGCTGTTTATCTTCTTTGTAAAAGTGTTTATTCAGATCCTCTGCCCATTTGTTAATTGGATTGTGTGGGGTTTTTTTTGCCATTGAATTGTATGTGTTCTTTATATATTTTGGATATTAACCCCTTATCAGATATATGATTTGCAAATAATTTCTCCCATTCTGTAGGTTGCCTTTTCATTTTGTTGGTAGTTTTCTTTGCTATGTAGAAGCTTTTTAGTTTGATGTAGTTCCACTTGCTTATTTTCACTTTTGTTGGCTTTGCTTTTGGTGTCAAATCCAAAGAATCATCACCAAGACCAATGTCAAGGAGCTTACTGACTATGTTTTCCTCTAGTTTTATGGTTTCAGGTCTTATGTTCAAGTCTTTAACCCATTTTGCATTAATTTTTTTGTGTATGGTGTAAGATAGTGGTCCAGTTTCTTTCTTTTGCAAATGTCTGTCCAGTTTCCCCAGGACCATTTATTGAAGAGGCTGTCCTTTCCCCATTGTGTATATCTATCTATCTATATACATTTTTAAAATTGAAGTATAGTTGACTTACAATATTATATTAGTTTCAGGTGTACAATGTACTGATTCAATATTTTTATAGATTACACACCATATAAAGGTATTGACTATGTTCCCTGTGCAGCATATTACATCCCTGTGACTTATTCATTTTATAACCCATTGTATATTCTTGTCTCCTTTATCATAAATAAGTTGACCATATATGTGTAGGTTTATTTGTGGGATCTCTATTCTGTTCCGTTGATCTGTGTCTGTTTGTATGACAATACCATACTGTTTTGATTGTTATAGCTTTGTAATGTAGTTTGAAACCAGGGAACGTGATCCCATCAGCTTTGTTCTTTCTCAAGATTCTTTTGGCTATTTGGAGTCTTTGGTGTTTCCATACAAATTTTAGGATTGTGTATTCTATTTCTGTGAAAAATGCCATTGGAATTTTGATAGAGATTGTACTGAATCTGTACATTGCTTTGGGCAGTGTGGACATTTTAACAATACTAATTCTTCTAATCCATGAGCATAGTATATCTCTCTCTTTATTTGTGTCTTCTTCAATTTCTTTCATCAGTGTCTTATAGCTTTTATTCTACAGGTTTGTCACCTCCTTGGTTAAATTTATTCCTAGGTATCTTTTTCTTTTTGATGCAACTGTAAATGGGATTGTTTTCTTAACTTCTCTTTCTGATAGTTTGTTATTAGTGTATACAAAAGCAACAGATTTTTGTATATTCATTTTGTATCCTGCAACTTTAAACTGAATTCCTTTATTCTAAAAGTTATTTGATGGAGTCTTTAGGGTTTTCTCTCTGTATAATATCATGTCATCTGCAAATAGTGACAGTTTTACTTCTTCTTCTCCTATTTGGATGCCTTTTATCTCTTTTTCTTGCTTAATTACTCTTGCTAGGATTTCCAATACTATGTTGAATAAAAGTGGTGAGAATGGGCATCCTTGTCTTGTTCCTGATCTTAGAAGAAAAGCTTTCAGCTTTTCACCATTGAGTATGATGTTAGCTATGGACTTGTTGTATGTGGCCTTTATTATGTTGAGGTATGTACCCTCTATATCTGCTTTGTTGAGAGTTTTTAATCACCAACGGATGCCAAATTTTGTCAAATGCTTTTCTGCATCTATTGAGATGACCATATGATTATTTTGAATGATATTTTTATTCAGCAGGTTCTTATTAGTTATCTATTTTATACATATTAGTGTATATATGTCAATCCCAATCTCCCAGTTCATCCCACCAGCACCACCCAACACCCCGCTTTCCCCTCTTGGTGTCCATACATTTGTTCTCTACATCTGTGTCAACCATATGATTTTTATCCTTCATTTTGTTAATGTGTATCACACTGATTGACTTCTGGATATTGAATCATCCTTGCATCCCTTGAATAAATCCTGCTTGACCATAGTGTATGATTGTTTAAATGTATTGTTAAATTTGGTTTGCTAATATCTTGTTGAGGATTTTTGCATCTATGTTCATCAGGGATATTAGTCTGTTATTTTCTTTTCTTGTGGCATCCTTGTCTGATTTTGGTATCAGGGTAGTGTTTGCCTTGTAAAATGAGTTTGGAATTGTTCCTTCCTATTTTTTGGAAGCGTTTGAGAAGGACTGGTATTAATTCTTCTTTAAATGTTTGGTAGAATTCACCAGTGAAGTGCTTGTTTGGGCCTGGACTTTTGTTTGTTGGGAGAAACAAAGTCTTAATTTTTAAAAAATAGTCTATTCCTGGGAAAGTTATAAAACATCAAAAAGAAATAAGGAAAGTAAATGCAGTGGCATTGCACATTAAGTTTTATGTTTATTAAGAACTCTTATAGGGTAATTGTTCAAATAGCTTTTCTAAAGTTTATACCTATACTGTTTGTTATATTTTCTCAATTCTGATTTACTACTATATTTGTACATATATTTCTCAGTCATTAGTTAGTCATAAAGAGGTTCTCTTTTAATAACAGCTTTATTGAGATACAATTTACATACCATATAATTCATCTATTTAAAGTGTATAATTCAGTGGATTTTACTGTATTCACATGTAGCCATCACCACAGTTGATTTTAGAACATTTTCATATCCCCCCCAAAGCACTCCCTCTCTAGGCAATCAAAAATCTGCTTTCTGTTTCTATAGATTTGCCTATTCTGGATATTTCATGTAAATGGAATCATATAATATGTGGTCTTTTGTGACAGGCTTCTTTTATTAGCATAATGTTTTCAAGGTTCATCTAAGTTCTAGCATGCATCAGTAATTCACTCATTTTATGTCCAAATAATATTCCATTAGATATACTATGTTTTATCCATTTATCGTTTGCTGGGCATTTGTGTTGTTTCTACTTTTTGGCTATTATGAATAATGCTGCTATGAACATTCATATACAAGTTTTTGTATGGACGTCGGTTTTCATTTCTCGTGAGTATATACCTAGGAGTGGAATTGCTAGGGCTTTGGTCACCCTTTAGCTCTTTAGGAACTGCCAGACTGTTTTCCAAAGCAACAATACCATTTTACATCCCCACTAGCAGTGTATGAGGGTCCCAATTTCTCCATATGTTTACCAGCACTCGTTATTATCTGTGTTATTTATTATAGGCATCTTAGTGCGTATGATGTGGTATCTCATGGTTTTGATTTGTATCTTCCTGATGGCTAAAGGTTTTGAACATCTTTTCATGTACTTGTTGGCCTTTCTTCTTTTAGATAACTTACCTATTTTTAAATTGGGTTGATTAGGTTGTTGGGTCTTTTATTATACAAGTCCCTTGTCAGATGTATGATTTACAAAAACTTTCTCCTGGTTCCCTCTTTTTTTTAAATTTTATTTCCTTAATTTTTTTATACAGCAGGTTCTTATTAGTTATCCATTTTATACATATTAGTTTATATATGTCAATCCCAATCTCCCAATTCATCATACCACCACCCACCCCCACCACTTTCCACCATTGGTATCTATACGTTTGTTCACTACATCTGTGTCTCAATTTCTGCCCTGCAAACCGGTTCATCTGTACCATTTTTCTACGTTCCACATACATGTGTTAATATACAATATTTGTTTTTCTCTTTCTGACTTACTTCACTCTGCATGACAGTCTCTAGATCCATCCACGGCTCTACAAATGACTCAATTTCGTTCCTTTTTATGGCTGAATAATATTCCATTGTATATATGTACCACATCTTCTTTAATCGTTCATCTGTCGATGGGCATTTAGGTTACTTCCATGTCCTGGCTGTTGTAAATAGTGCTGCAATGAACATTGGGGTGCATGTGTCTTTTTGAATTATGATTTTCTCAGGGTATATGCCCAGTAGTGGGATTGCTGGATCATATGGTAATTCTATTTTTAGTTTTTTAAGGAACCTCCATACTGTTCTCCATAGTGGCTGTACCAATTTACATTCCCACCAACAGTGCAAGAGGGTTCCCTTTTCTCCACACCCTCTCCAGCATTTGTTGTTTGTAGATGTTCTGATGATGCCCATTCTAACTGGTGTGAGATAATGCCTCATTGTAGTTTTGATTTGCATTTCTCTAATAATTAGTGATGTTGAGCAGCTTTTCATGTGCTTCTTGGCCATCTGTACGGCTAAGACATTTCTTTGGAGAAATGTCTATTTAGGTCTTCTGCCCATTTTTGGATTGGTTGTTTGTTTTTTTAATATGGAGCTGCATGAGCTGTTTATATATTTTGGAGATTAATCCTTTGTCCATTGATGCGTTTGCAAAAGTTTTCTCCCATTCTGAGGGTTGTCTTTTTGTATTGCTTGTAGTTCCTTTTGCTGAGCAAAAGCTTTTAAGTTTCATTAGGTCCCACTTGATTATTTTTGTTTTTATTTCCATTACTCTAGGAGGTGGATCGAAAAGATCTTGCTGTCATTTAAGTCAAAGAGTGTTCTTCTTATGTTTTCCTCTAAGAATTTTATAGTGTCCGGTCTTACATTTAGGTCTTTAATCCATTTTGAGTTTATTTTTGTGTATGATGTTAGGGAGTGTTCTAATTTCATTCTTTTACATGTACCTGTCCAGTTTTCCAAGCACCACTTATTGAAGAGGCTGTCTTTTCTCCATTGTATATCCTGCCTCCTTTGTCAAAGATTAGTTGACCATAGGTGCATGGGTTTATCTCTGGGCTTTCTATCCTGTTGTATTGATCTATATTTCTGTTCTTGTGCCAGTACTGTATTGTCTTGATTACTGTAGCTTTGTTGTATAGTCTGAAGTCAGGGAGTCTGATTCCTCCAGCTCTGTTTTTTTTCCCTCAAGACCACTTTGGCTATTCAGGGTGTTTTGTGTCTCCATACAAATTTTAAGATTTTTTGTTCTAGTTCTGTAAAAACTGCCATTGGTAATTTGATAGGGATTGTATTGAATCTGTAGATTGCTTTGGGTAGTATAGTCATTTTCACATTATTGATTCTTCCAACCCAAGAACATGGTATGTCTGTCCATCTGTTTATATCATCTTTAATTTCTTTCATCAGTGTCTTATACTTTTCTACATACAGGTCTTTTGTCTCCCTAGGTAGGTTTATTCCTAGGCATTTTATTCTTTTTGTTGCAGTGGTAAATGGGAGTGTTTCCTTAATTTCTCTTTCAGATTTTTTGTCATTAGTGTACAGGAATGCAAGAGGATTTCTGTGCATTAATTTTGTATCCTGCAACTTTACCAAATTCATTGATTAGCTCTAGTAGTTTTCTGGTAGCATCTTTAGGATTCTCTGTGTATTGTATCATGTCATCTGCAAACAGTGACAGTTTTACTTCTTCTTCTCCAATTTGTATTCCTTTTATTTCTTTTTCTTCTCTGATTGCCATGGCTAGGACTTCCAAAACTATGATGATTAATAGTGGTGAGAGTGGACATCCTTGTCTTGTTCCTGATCTTAGAGGAAAATGCTTTCAGTTTTTCACCATTGAGAATGATGTTTGCTGTGGGTTTGTCGTACATGGCCTTTATTATGTTGAGGTAGGTTCCCTCTATGCCCACTTTCTGGAGAGTTTTTATCATAAATGGTTGTTGAATTTTGTCAGAAGTTTTTTCTGCATCTATTGAGATGATCATATGGTTTTTATTCTTCAATTTGTTAATATGGTGTATCACATTGATTGATTTGTGCATACTGAAGAATCCTTGCATCCCTAGGATAAATCCCACTTGATCATGGTGTATGATCCTTTTAATGTGTTGTTGGATTCTGTTTGCCAGTATTTTGTTGAGGATTTTTGCATCTATATTCATCAGTGATATTGGTCTGTAATTTTCTTTCTTGGTAGTATCTTTGGTTTCGGTATCAGGGTGATGGTGGCCTCAGAGAATGAGTTTGGGAGTGTTCCTTCATCTGCATTTTTTTGGAAGAGTTTGAGAAGGATGGGTGTTAGCTCTTCTCTAAATGTTTGGTAGAATTCCCCTGTGAAGCCATCTGGTCCTGGACTTCTGTTTGTTGGAAGATTTTTAATCACAGTTTCAATTTCATTACTTGTGATTGGTCTGTTCATAGTTTCTGTTTCTTCCTGGTTCAGTGTTGGAAGGTTATACCTTTCTAGGAATTTGTCCATTTCTTCCAGGTTGTCCATTTTATTGGCATAGAGTTGCTTGTAGTAGTCTCTTAGGATGCTTTGTATTTCTGCAGTGTCTGTTGTAACTTCTCCTTTTTCATTTCTAATTTTATTGATTTGAGTCCTCTCCCTCCTTTTCTTGAGGAGTCTGGCTAAAGGTTTATCAATTTTGTTTATCTTCTCAGAGAACCAGCTTTTAGTTTTATTGATCTTTGCTATTGTTTTCTTTGTTTCTATTTCATTTATTTCTGCTCTGATCTTTATGGTTTCTTTCCTTCTACTAATTTTGTGTTTTGTTTGTTCTTCTTTCTCTAGTTCCTTTAGGTGTAAGGTTAGATGGTTTATTTGAGATGTTTGTTGTTTCTTGAGGTAGGATTGTACTGCTATAAATTTCCCTCTTAGAACTGCTTTTGCTGCATCCCATAGGTTTTGGATCATTGTGTTTTCATTGTCATTTGTCTCTAGGTTTTTTTTTATTTCCTCTTTGATTTCTTCAGTGATCTCTTGGTTACTTAGTAACGTATTGTTTAGCCTCCACGTGTTTGTGTTTTTTACGGGTTTTTCCCTGTAATTGATTTCTAATCTCATAGCATTGTGGTCAGAAAAGTTGCTTGATATGATTTCAATTTTCTTAAATTCACTAAGCCTTGATTTGTGACCCATGATATGATCTATCCTGGAGAATGTTCCATGCGCACTTGAGAAGAAGGTGTAATCTGCTGTTTTTGGATGAAATGTCCTATAAATAGCAATTAAATCTATCTGGTCTTTTGTGTCATTTAAAGCTTGTGTTTCCTTATTAATTTTCTGTTTGGATGATCTGTCCATTGGTGTAAGTGAGGTGTTAAAGTCCCCCACTATTATTGTGTTACTGTCGATTTCCTCTTTTATAGCGGTTAGCAGTTGCCTTATATATTGAGGTGCTCCTATGTTGGGTGCATATATATTTATAATTGCTATATCTTCTTCTTGGAGTGATCCCTTGATCATTTAGTGTCTTTCCTCGTCTCTTGTAACATTCTTTATTTTAAAGTCTATTTTATCTGATATGAGTATTGCTACTCCAGCTTTCTTTTGATTTCCATTTGCATGGAATATCTTTTTCCATCCCTTTATTTTCAGTCTGTATGTGTCCATAGGTCTGAAGTGGGTCTCTTGTAGACCACATATATATGGGTGTTGTTTTTGTATCCATTCAGCAAACCTGTGTCTTTTGGTTGGAGCATTTAATCCATCACGTTTAAGATAATTATCGATATGTATGTTCCTATTACAGTTTTCTTAATTGTTTTGGGTTTGTTTTTGTAGGTCCTTTTCTTCTCTTTTGTTTCCCACTTAGAGAAGTTCCTTTAGCATTTGTTGTAGAGCTTTGGTGGTGTTGAATTCTCTTAGTTTTTGGTGGTGCTGCATTCTCTTAGCTTTTGCTTGTCTGTAAAGCTTTTGATTTCTGCATGGAATCTGAATGAGATCCTTTCCTGGTAGAGTAATCTTGGTTGTAGGTTCTTCCCTTTCATCACTTTATGTATATCATGCCACTCCCTTCTGGCTTGTAGAGTTTCTGCTGAGAAATCAGCTGTTAACCTTATGGGAGTTCCCTTGCATGTTATTTGTCATTTTTCCCTAGCTGCTTTCAGTAGTTTTTCTTTGTGTTTAATTTTTGCCAATTTGATTACTATTTGTCTCGGTGTGTTTCTCCTTGGGTTTATCCTGTATGGGACTTTCTGCACTTCCTGGACTTGAGTGGCTATTTCCTTCCCCGTGTTAGGGAAATTTTTGACTATAATCTCTTCAAATATTTTCTTGGGTCCTTTCTCTTTCTCTTCTCCTTCTGGGACCCCTATAATGCGAATGTTTTTGCATTTAATGTTGTCCCAGAGGTCTCTTAGTCTGTCCTCATTTCTTTTCATTCTTTTTTCTTTATTCTGTTCCGTACCAGTGAATTCCACAATTGTGTCTTCCATTTCACTTATCCATTCTTCTGCCTCAGTTTTTCTGCTATTGATTCCTTCTAGTGTATTTTTCATTTCAATTATTGTATTGTTCATCTCCATTTGTTCTTTAATTCTTCTAAGTCTTTGTTGAACATTTCTTGCATCTTGTCGATCTTTGCCTCCATTCTATTTCCAAGGTCCTGGATCATCTTCACTATCATTATTCTGAATTCTTTTTCTGGAAGGTTGCCTATCTCCACTTCATGTAGTTGTTTTTCTGGGGTTTTGTCTTGTTCCTTCATCTGGTACGTAGCTCTCTGCCTTTTCATCTTGTCTATCTTTCTGTGAATGTGGTTTTTGTTCCACAGGCTGCAGGATTGTAGTTCTTCTTGCTTCTGCTGTCTGCCCTCTGGTGGATGAGGCTATCTAAGAGGCTTGTGCAAGTTTTCTGATGGGAGGGACTGGTGGTGGGTAGAGCTGGCTGTTGCTGTGGGCAGAGCTCAGTAAAACTTTAATCTGCTTGTCTGCTGATGGGTGGGGCTGGGTTCCCTGCTTGTTGCTTGTTTGGCCTGAGGCGACCCAACACTGGAGCCTATGCAGGCTCTTTGGTGGGGCTAATGGCAGACCCTGGGAGGGCTCACGCCAAGGAGTATTTCCCAGAACTTCTGCTGCCAGTGTCCTTGTCCTCACGGTGAGCCACAGCCACCCCCCGCCTCTGCGGGATACCCTCTAACACCAGCAGGTGGGTCTGGTTCAGTCTCCTATGGGGTCACTGCTCCTTCCCCTCGGTCCTGATGTGCACACTACTTTGTGTGTGCCCTCCAAGAGTGGAGTCTCTGTTTCCCCCAGTCCTGTTGAAGTCCTGCAATCAATTCCTGCTAGCCTTCAAAGTTTGATTCTCTAGAAATTCCTCCTCCCATTGCTGGACCTCCAGGTTGGGAAGCCTGACATGGGGCTCAGAACCTTCACTCCAGTGGGTGGACTTCTGTGGTGTAAGTGTTCTCTATTTTGTGGGTCACCCACCCAGCAGTTATGGGATTTGATTTTATTGTGATTGCGCCCCTCCTACCATCTCATTGTGGCTTCTCCTTTGTCTTTGCATGTGGGGTATCTTTTTTGGTGAGTTCCAGTGTCTTCCTGTTCATGATTGTTCAGCAGTTAGTTGTGATTCTGGTGCTCTTGCAGGAGGGAGTGAGAGCACGTCCTTCTACTCCGCCATCTTGAACCAATCTCCCCTCATTTCCTCTTTAAGCAGTGAGGGAAGAAAAACTACTCTTAAGTAACTACTGTGATCAGTACTAAGTATTATACTTTAGGAATGCCAAACTAAAAAATGATTCCTACATTCCAGGATATTGGTTTCTTTGGTGACCCAAGACTTATGTGACGTAATTGAAAAATAATGCAGAACAGTATGATATAAATGAGAACAGTATAGTATAAATGCCCCTGGATTCCAAGGAACCTAGGTTGAAAGTGATTGATTTAAAGTATTTATTTTGAGTAGGATGAGCACATGTTAACTATTCACAACAACTTTTTTTTTAATATATATAAATTTATTTATTTTTGGCTGCATTGGGTCTTCACTGCTGTGCACTGGCTTTCTCTAGTTGCGGCAAGCAGGGGCTAGTCTTCGTTGTGGTGCGCGGGCTTCTTATTGTGGTGGCTTCTCTTGTTGCAGAGCACGGGCTCTAGGTGTGTGCGCTTCAGTAGTTGTGGCACGTGAGCTCAGTAGTTGTGGGCTCTAGAGTGGACTCTAGAGTGCAAATTCAGTAGTTGTGGCACACAGGCTTAGTTGCTCCATGGCATGTGGGATCTTGAACCAGGGCCCCAAGCTTCGTCCCCTGAATTGTCAAGCGGATTCTTAACCACTGCACCACCAGGGAAGTCCTCATAACAACTTTTAAAGTATAATTTTTTAGTTTGATTCAGTTTCTATAGAATTTAGCTTATATACAGTATCACATTTTCGGAGCCAGTCCTTACTACTGGGCTGTAAATGTGGATGCTGTCTTTGATTACCAGTGTATTTCCAGCATCTGGCATGGTGCCTGATACAAGGCACATTCTGTTAAATGTTTGTTGAATGAATGAATGAACAAACACTGGTGTGGGCTTGAGGTATCAGCATGTAATATTAAGCTCTTTTAGAAAGTTGTCACAAGGTGGAAGATGTTAGGGTGGAAAGAGCAAAAGGTAGAGGGGAGGCCTTCAGAGCTCTGCCACTGATGAGCTCTGTAGCACTGGCCTTTCTGGTCATATATCCTCATTTGTGAAGTGAGGGAATGTATTGGATCATCTCCCTCTTAATATTTTGAGGTTTTTGAGCAGTATAAACTTAAAACATTTAGAACCAGCTAAAGAAACATGACCTCTAAGTATAATTTGAGTGCACCATTAAGGTTTTGTGCTAAAATACCACTGACCTTTGCACCTGGCAAATTTTATCTTTTTTTTTTTTTTTTAAAGTCTTAGGCCCTAAGGTAATTGTATACAAATGTATAACAAAGAAATGTATGACAAATCTGAATAATTTGTTCAATATTTATATATTTGTATATTAAAAGTATGTAAATTAAAGCATGTTTATTTTACATTTATAGTTGATCAATAAACTTTAATATGTCTGTTTTCTAGGTTTGGAATTTTATGACAAGCAACCCCCTAGCCCTGGTAATTTAAAAGCTTTTGTTACTTAGATTTTAAATTACTCTGTGTTAAGTACTGAGTGCTTCTTTCGGAATTCAGCATATTTCCATGTGAATAATCTGATTTAACTAAGAAATATATCTGAACCAGAGTGTCCCTTATTGATCACAAACATTTTAAAATTGCCTTTGACAATAGCCTAAATAATACTTTGGTTCATTAGTAATGCAAAACTTTTTTAAAGTAGAGGTATTTGGTGGGAGAGAAGCCAATTCACTAACTTTTAAAAATTTGTTATACAGGATTAGCTGAACCATCCTTTGTCGCCAAACATGAAGATAGTTTGTTTAAGGATTTATTTCAAGACTACGAGAGATGGGTTCGTCCAGTGGAACACCTGAATGACAAAATAAAAATAAAGTTTGGCCTTGCAATATCTCAATTAGTGGATGTGGTAGGTGTGCATATCATTCCATATTCAATTTCACACAGATCTGTGGAGAGCCTGTTGTGTGCCCAGGCACCGTGCTCGGCTGCAAAGATTACAAAGGTGAATGAACATAGTCCTTTTCCTTCAGGAACTCACCAGGGAAAAACAATTATTGCACCACAGACATAGGAATACTGTATGTTTATATAATCTTGTGTAGTTTAGAAATCATTTTATCTCATTTGGTAATTAAAATAGGTCTATTTTTTAATAAATTCAAAGATATTAAACCCTTTATATGGAAGTTTCTCCTTAAATGTGTTAAAAAATATGACCAAAAAGTCAAAAATTTGAAAAGAAAAAAAACCAAGAGTTAGAGTTGTAGATTTTTAGGACCGAAAAGGGATCTCAACAGATCATTGCCTCAGTATCACACTTAAAACATTTCTTGGGTTTTTCCATGTGACATTTACCAGGTAGTAAATTCCCCATCGTAACTTGTTCTTATTGTCAAGAGATTATTTCTATTTTAAACTAAAAGGTTCACACTAATTTTAAAACTAGTTTCTTCTTTTTCTGATCATGTCAATCAATAATTGTTTCCCTGTTGTGTTCCCAGAATAGTCAAATATGTGTGTGTGTATGGATGGATGGATATAGATAACATTTATAGGTGTGCCTTTATTTTCTGATTAGAGAAGCAATGCATGATTTTTGGAAAGAGTTTAGAAAGTTCAAAAAAATACAAATAAGAAAATAAAACTTGACTGTAATTCTACCACCCAGAAATGACCATTGGTAACATTTTATTGTGTTTCTTGCCAGTTTTTTCTTTGTGAATATGTTACAAAATTGAAATATTATTTTAGATATAATTTTGATTACTGCTTTTTCCCCTATTGTTACATGATGAACATTTTCTTATGTTATTACATAATCTTCAAATGTAATTTTTAATGGCTATATTTCATTTATAATTTATTTAAACATTCTCTTATTGTTGGCAGAAGTTTGTTCCCAATTTTTCCTATTATAAAGGACGATGATGAATATTTGTACATAAATGTTTGAATTTCTCCTTTCCTTAAGAAAGGTGATAAATCGAAGGATATACATTTTTGAAGTCTGTTGACTGATATATGTAACCTAATTGCTTCCAGAATGATCAATGAATATGGACTCTGTGCTTGATCCTTTGCTAGGCAATACAGGAAGATTTTAAATATAAATTAAACATAGCGAAGTAGGAAGTAAGTTAGTAGGGCTTGCTTTCAATTTTTCTTTCTAGCTGGGACTGTCAGCATGTAAATGGAGTAAGTGTAGAATGCTGCAGTACTAAATCGTGATGTCACAGAG
Source organism: Mesoplodon bidens (assembly GCF_964165515.1). Lineage (NCBI taxonomy): Eukaryota > Metazoa > Chordata > Mammalia > Artiodactyla > Ziphiidae > Mesoplodon > Mesoplodon bidens. Next base: position 66,446,717 of record NC_138178.1, on the reverse strand, counting down.
ATCTGGGATTTCAGATCTTGATGACTGAGATTATCAAAGAAGCCTGGGTAGAAGAAGTGGCACTTGAGCTGGGCTTGTGCTAAGTGTAGGATCTGGCATGCAGAGAGGAAAGAACTTTAATAACAAGGAACAGTATAATCACAGGTACATAAGCGATACTGAGCCTTTTTGTTCAGCTGTTTAGATTGATGATCTGACTGGATGGTAGAGGAGGTGAGGAGTGATGCCTGTGTGCCACTGTGCCTTTGCCCCTGCCGTTGCTTCTGTTTGGAGAACTTTCCTTCTCAGCACAAGCCATTTATCCTTCAAGGCCAAATTCATCTGTCAGACTCTGAAATCCAAACTTCCTAAGACAGTCTCTCTTCTGTTCCAGTTACACTGACTGGCACTCATGTGCTGGCAGGGCTGCCTCAAAGCAGAATGAGCTTTAGTCCTTGTGCCTGTCCCAGAGCCTAGCATGGTGTCTGGCATGTAGTAAATGCTGAATGAATGAGAGATCTGATGGGTAACAGACATGGTAAAAGCAGTACTTTAAGAGGATCAATAAGATAGTTAAATACGTGGCTTCAAAGAGTGAAAGAAGCTTGAGAGGCAAGTTAGACCAAATATAAGAAGGAACAGGACTTGACCACTGAATATGGAGGGAGGTGTCTTATTTTGAAGCCTAGGTGGTTAGAAGGGTAACCAATTTGAAAGAGAAAATTGGTTGTTATGGGGGCAGGGCAGAAAAGACAATGGGTTTGCTTTTGGTATGAGGTCATTGTGGTACATTCAAAAGAAAATGTTCACTGAGGCCCTTGGAAGGTCAAGACTGGCTCTGAGGTGAGAGATGAGGCTGAGGATGTCAGTTTGGAATTGCTGGCCTGGGGGTGATTGTTGAAAACTTTGAATTGATGCAGTTTTAAAGCAGAGAGAGCAGGAGCCTGATCCTTGAAGAACATTCATAGAAAGTGGTAGAAGCAAGGGTTAGCCAAGCAGAGACATTGAGGAAGGGCTGCTTCTTGAGAGAAGGGCCCAGAAAATATACGGTCAGTGACAATGAGAGGGGAGGAGGACTGGAGTCAAGGAAGATGAGGGTCAAGGGCCCTGGACATTGATAGAAGCTTCACTGAATTGCTTCTCAGTGGGTTCATGTTCCTTTTAATCGCTAAGGTCTTTGCCCCGCAACCTTGTGATCATGTTTAGTGGCTCTTCCTTGAAGTTTCCTCAGATTCCTATCTTATTTCCTACGTGTTCTCGCTCTGTCTTTTTAAAATATCAGTGTTGGCTTGTTTGTTTTGATTTTATTTTTATGGTCAGGTTAAAAAAAACCCTATTACCCCGAAAACTTTTCTGCTGTGCTTATGAGTAGTTAACATTTCTTTATCTGTGGTTTCCTCCTGAGTATCATCATACATTTGTCTTCACTCAGTTTGGGTTTTTTTTAAATTAATCAATTTATTTATTTATTTATTTTTGGCTGCGTTGGGTCTTTGTTGCTGCACGCAGGCTTTTTCTAGTTGCGGCAAGAGGGGGCTACTCTTCATTGTGGTGCGGGGACTTCTCATTGTGGTGGCTTCTCTTGTTGCGGAGCGCAGGCTTCAGTAGTTGGGGCTCATGGGCTCTAGAGCGCAGGCTCAGTAGTTGTGGCGCAAGGGCTTAGTTGCTCCGCGGCATGTGTGATCTTCCCGGACCAGGGCTTGAACCTGTGTCCCCTGCATTGACAGGTGGATTCTTAACCACTGCGCCACCAGGGAAGTCCCTCAGTTTGGTTTTTGTTGCATCCTTCACTGTGTTGAACACATGATAGATGCTCAAGGGATACTTGAGGTTAAAAGAGGTTGTATCCCCTAAGGCAATGGCTAACCCACATCTTTGGGGCCAGTTGTGAACTCACGGGTTTTTCTTTTATCTCTGTTACTATTAAAGATACTAAGTATGGACTAGGTCCTAGCTCACAGAGCAAAATCTATGTGTGTTCACATTTTTCTGGTGAAAAGTTCTATAATTTTCATTAGATTCTCAAAGACAGCCTACTGCCATGCAGCATCACAGGTAATATGTTTACCAGAACTTTCCTAATTTTTAATGCCTCTGGTTAGAACTTTTGTCTGAAAGGCATATTCTAATACAGGGCTCAGCAGTTATTCTGGATGGTGTGTGACTTTGGGGTGGACAGTAGAGCTGGTGGCGTAGCGTTTAAATTTAGGAGTTTTGAGTTTTAGAATCGGTTTTACCACTAATTGGTGGTGTGATTTTAAGCAAGTTGCCTCACTGGGCCAGTTTTCATATTTGCAAAATGAAGGGATTACAGTAGATAAAATCTCTAGGTCCTTTCCAGCTCTAGTGTTTTAATCAAGGAAAATTGCTCATTGGAAGACACAGTGTAAGAGGGATGGCCATGCTGTATTTCCTAGGACCCATTCTTTCCATGCAGGGACCTAACAGCTGTCTTTGTCCCTAGGGATGTGCTTCCTTCCGGCCTCCTCCTTTCTCCTAGGTCATTCACCTGTTGTTCGGATGGGATAGGGAATGGAAACACTCCAGTCACCTAAGCTATTTATATCCCATCCTCTCTACCCAACTGTAGGGATTGCCTCGTGCTTCTGTGTGTCTGTGTGCTCTGAGCATTGTCTCCTACACAAGGTCTGTTTGTGGTTGATGATCATGATGATCTTTTACTAGTTCAGTTGGCTCCATGATATTTCAGTAAAACTTAATGAAAGAGTTATCACTTTAATTAGGCCTTGAAAATTCAGTGAAGGACTAGCATAAGTGAAGGTAAGACAGCAGGAAGATGTAAGTAGCAAGGACCCCTGGTCCTCTAGAAAAGTAGGATGTAAAAGCTTTATGAAGTTGCCATTCAAGGCTCTGACCTCCATATTTTTTTCTATATAACAGCTCTATGGAGAGATTCAAATCTGTGCCTCAGCAGAAGCAAATGACAAGTTATAGTCCCTCAAGAATGCACACATTGTATCTCACTGATTGTAAGATGCACATTTTTCCACACTTTAGCACTTCTGAAGTCAAGATGTTTTACAATTAATGACAACTTACAATTCATTATCAGCCTTTTTCTTAGTGCTAAGTACATAAAATAATGTTATGATTCTTAGACTGCATCTTAGATTTGAGGAAATGTAGTAGCTGAGACTATTAATATTAAATCTAAAAATGCTAATGGTGTCCTTTCAGGCAGCTTATCTGAAATACAGAGTATGTTGGAAGGAATAATGTGAAATTAGGCTGGTGAAAAGATCCTGCTTTTCTAGAGAACCGGATTGATGAACAGAACGTAGGTATTATGTAGACAGGAGTGTTTATATAAAACTGAGAAAATTCTTATTTAAACAATTATTGTTTCCGTAATTGAAATAATCAGCCTTATTTAAATTTTTATTTCATAGGATGAGAAAAATCAGTTAATGACAACCAATGTCTGGTTGAAGCAGGTATGTATAAAATTCAAAGGGCCACCCAACTGTTGACTGGTGCCACTATTACTACAGGGTTTGTAGCATGAGTATCTGGTCTTGGTGGATTGGCAGGAGGCAGAAGGAGGAGATAGATAGAGTCTTGTATTCATTCAGTTAATATTATTTGAGTGCCTGCTATATGCCAGGCACTGTTCTGGGCACTGGGGAAACAGCAGTGAACAAAACAGACAAAAGTCTAGGCCCTCAAGGAACTTCATTCCAATGGGGGGAATAAATAGGAAGTTGTATAGTACCTTTCAAGCTGATAAGCTTGGAGAAAAATACACTGGGAAAGCAGATAGGGAGTGTTGGGGACTGTACTTTTAAATAGAATGGGTAGGGGAAGTACCACTGAGAAGGTAATATTTGAACAAAGAGTTGAAGGAGGGGGAGAAGCAAGCTATGTGAGTATCTGGGGGAAGACTGTTCCAGGCAGAGGGACACAAACGTGAAAAGGTCCTGAGGCTGGAGGGTGCCTGGCGTGTTCAGGGAGCAGCAAAGAAGCCAGCTGGCTGAAGGTGAGTGGCCATGGGACGGGTGTAGGAAATGAGGTCAGTGAAGCAACAGGAGGCCGATGGGTGTTCCTAGCATAGGTTATGAGTAGTGGCTTCTAGGCCACTCTAGGGTTTTGGCTTTACTCTTAAGTGAGATGGGAACAGGCAAGAATGTAATGATTTATTTTTATGTTCATAGTCTCTCTTATATAAAGGACTTCTTTTCTTTCTGGGCCAGATGTCCCCAACTGCTGTTGAGTGCTTCCCTTTGTTCTTTATTATTGCTGATTTTTAATACCTACTGCCAGTTTCCTAACCCCCAATTCCTAAAAGACATGTGTGCTTTCCTTGGGGTGCAAGTCTTTTTTTTTTTTTTTTGCGGTACGTGGGCCTCTCACTGTTGTGGCCTCTCCCGTAGCGGAGCACAGGCTCCGGACGCACAGGCTCAGCGGCCATGGCTCATGGGCCCAGCCGCTCCGTGGCATGTGGGATCTTCCCGGACCAGGGCACGAACCCGTGTCCCCTGAATCTGCAGGCGGACTCTCAACCACTGCACCACCAGGGAAGCCCGGGGTGCAAGTCTTGACGTTGTCACAGAATTGTTACTGTGTGGAGGTGGGACAAGGTGTTTAACTATGTGAAATGTGTAATAAATCCAACTGCTCTTTGCATGGACCAGTCCAGCCAGTCATTGACAAGACAGCTAGAAAAGAGAATGTTTCCCTTGAACTTGGACTTTAGGTGCCCATGGCTGCAGCTCCTGGGCATGGTCAGCTGGTGGGAGAAGAGGTGTTGAGCAGATCCATGAACGTACGCAGCTCTGGTCCTCGCCTGTGTCTCCTGAGGACCATGGCTAGAGCCACCACATGAGGGGACAGGGCTATATCCTCCAGTGCCCATAAGAAGGACGTGGAGGTGAGTTTTCTTTATTGGGAGTAGAGGTGACTTCGTGTCAAAGTGTCTGGATTTGGCAAAGAGAGTATAGCTTTCAGTGTTTTTGACTGTTAATTTTATTGAAATTGAGTCAGGTTTCTTTGTTTTAAAGGAATGGATAGATGTAAAACTGAGATGGAACCCTGACGACTACAGTGGAATAAAAGTTATACGAGTCCCTTCAGACTCTCTCTGGACTCCAGACATTGTTTTGTTTGATAAGTAAGTTATATCCAGAATACCATTTTCTGTTTTCAAAAGAAAGCAACTGTATTACTATTAGGCACTAGTCATTTTTCTTCCTTTTGAAAATTGTTTAGCTATAAAGTCAGAGGACTTAATCTTGTGTTCTCTCATTTCATGAACCTACAAATAGGTTCTGTGGATCCTCTCCCTTTTTTGGTATATTGTTTTCTGATCATAAGTGTTCTTGGATTTCAAAAATTTGTAAAACATTTGGGAAGTCCAAAAAGGTATCAGGAAGTTGGGGGGAATATAACCAATCCCGTTATACCATCACTTGGTGGCAACCACTGTTATAAACTTACATGTATGGTGGACTTACTCTGTGCCTGGCATTATGCTCGGTGCCTTATCTTTATTCATTCAGTTCTCAAGATTACGATCACATCTATTTGACAGATGAGAAAATGGAGGCCAAAGATAGTTACACTTGTCCAGGATCACACAGCTCACACGTGGTGCGTGGGGAGTAGCCTGACATCACCATTTACACTCTTATTTTCTAGACTACATATTTGGCAGACTGCCTTCCAGATTTTTTGGTAATGGTTAAAAATAGTTAAGGTCATCCTTTATGTTTAAATGTGCATCCTTCTAATTTTGCTTTAAATACTGTATAATAATTTCCCACAATAAGGAATGTTGGATTAATTATTAACTCATATTTGTAGGTATTCTACCTAAGTGTGTTTTGAGGATGGTTTTTAACTTAGGGGAGAGGATACTTCTGGATGCCAGTTTCATTTTTTTCTAGGACCAACCACTCCAGGACATTTCTGGGAATTTGTGCTTATCCTAATGCACTTTGTCTTGTTTGCAAGAAGGCATTGACATGAGGACAGAGCAAATGCTAAGCAAAAAATATCTCTCACTTTTCAAACCTTTACCTCCATGCTTCTCAACATGGAAGGAGTGAACAAAGCTGCATGCAAGGAGTGAACAAAGCATGATGCAGCTTCCTGGAGCAATATTTTACTCTAAGTCATTGCAAACATTTTTATATTTAACATGGATATATTACATAGGAGTGTGCAAAAGTCACATGAATTTTAAGATACAGAACAATATTTCGAAGATAGCTCATGTTGGTGGTGATGTTTCCTGCTAGACTTCTCCAGTGCGTGAGTTCACATGATGGCAGAGTTGGAGAGGGATGGCTGTTTTCCAGGGCTGTGCCCAGCTTGGGGCTGTTGTTCTTTCCCTGTCAGTGTAGGAAGCATCCAGTATCTGTCATGGAGGGATAAGAGCACTGAGGGGAGAGGGGGGCGTCTAGGAATGTGGACTCAGGTTCTGGCTCTGTGCACATCCCTTGTTATCAATAGCCTAATTCCATTTTGTGTGTAATCAAAGTGAAATCATTTCAACCACTTGAATCTCAGGCTCCTGTGAATATAGATCTGTCAGTCCTGGAGTAGATATGGAAATAGGGGTTTAGTTTCAATGGAGTTAGATATTTAAGGGCAGTGTCCTTAAACTAGAGTCCCCTACGTGGAGCAGGTATATCTCAAGTGTAATAATTTAAAAAGTATTTCATGCTATGGTATAGGTTTTCTTTTATATTAGGCTTGTAAAACACATGCCCGGGGTGTTTAGTCTCTGCATTGTTACTGTGCATGTGTGTATTTTAGTGCAGATGGACGTTTTGAAGGGGCCAGTACGAAAACTGTCGTCAGGTACGACGGCACTGTTACCTGGACTCCACCGGCAAACTACAAAAGTTCCTGTATCATTGATGTCACATTTTTCCCGTTTGATCTCCAAAACTGTTCCATGAAATTTGGTTCTTGGACTTACGATGGATCACAGGTTGATATAATTTTGGAGGAACAAGATGTTGACAAGAGAGATTTTTTTGATAATGGAGAATGGGAAATTGTGAGCGCAACAGGAAGCAAAGGAAACAGAACCGACAGCTGTTGCTGGTATCCTTACATCACTTACTCCTTTGTAATTAAGCGTCTGCCTCTCTTTTATACCTTGTTCCTTATTATACCCTGTATTGGGCTCTCGTTTTTAACCATACTTGTCTTCTATCTTCCTTCAAATGAAGGTGAAAAGATTTGTCTCTGTACTTCAGTACTCGTGTCTCTGACTGTCTTCCTTCTTGTTATTGAAGAGATCATACCCTCATCTTCCAAAGTCATACCTCTGATTGGAGAGTACCTGGTGTTTACCATGATTTTTGTGACACTATCCATCATGGTCACTGTCTTTGCTATCAACATCCATCACCGTTCTTCCTCAACACATAACGCTATGGCTCCGTGGGTCCGCAAGATATTTCTTCAGAAGCTTCCGACGCTGCTTTGCATGCGAAGTCATGTAGATAGGTGCTTCAGTCAGAAGGAGGAAACTGAGAGCAGCCGTGGACCAAAATCTTCTAGAAACACACTGGAAGCTGCACTTGATTCCATTCGCTACATTACAAGACACGTCATGAAGGAGAATGATGTCCGTGAGGTCTGTGACCGCGTATATTTACAAATGCAGATCTGTTTTCATTCTAAGTTGGGCAAACAGCATGACCCTTAAGACTAAGCATAGCTTGAGGGCCAGAGATGTTGACACACTGTTCAGTAAAAGATCTTTACTAAAATTTCAGTTAAAATATCTGCAAAATGTGGCATGTACACAAATCTCACGTCTCCTTTTCCCCCATCAGCATCTTGGATGACTTTTGAAAACACTTTGTGTTATGCTGACTGTTCTGTTATTCTAAGGCATAGTAATCCTGCCGTTTGGTTTTTGGCTCTGACGTGATTAACTGTTTTAATTTGATCTTCAGTAACTTTGTTTCTGGATTCTATAGTAATCTGCAGGCACAACTGCATTATAGTTTATCAAAAGTGATTTCATTTTTTAAAGAATGAGTCTAATGGAGCCTTTATAAATACAGCCAAGATATTTTTCTAGAATAAGTCTTTTTGTTGTTCACTTATAAGAATGTTAGCGAAATCAAAAGCAGTGAGGTATTCTCAGGTGTTATATATTATACATCAACATGTACAAGTGAAGCTTAGTGTAGTACTTAATAATATGCTTAATTTGCTTAAAAACAAAAATTTGCTCAAAACTTTATTATAGAAAAATAACTCACTGGCTCCTTATTTAAGGTTAATATTTAAAATGCAAGAATTGAACTATGAATACATTTTATTAATGTGATCATATTGAACTGGAGTTTTCTTTCAAAACATGTAATATTTCAGTCTTGTCACTGTTCTTTATTTCTAGTGTGTAATTTATTTATTTATTTATTTATTTATTTATTTATGGCTGCGTTGGATCTTTGTTGCTGCACGTGGCTTTCTCTAGTTGCAGCAAGCGGGGGCTACTCTTCGTTGCGGTGCACGGGCTTCTCATTGCGGTGGCTTCTCTTGTTGCAGAGCACAGGCTCTAGGCGCATGGGCTTCAGTAGTTGTAGCATGCGGACTCAGTAGTTGTGGCTCGCGGGCTTAGTTGCTCTGAGGCATGTGGTATCCTCCCAGACCACGGCTCAAACCCGCATCCCCTGCATTGGCAGATGGATTCTTAACCACTGTGCCACCAGGGAAGCCCTGTGTAATATTTTTAAAGCTATGACTATAGTACTATTTTCATAATTGAATTTACTTTGAATAGTTGCACTAAAATTATATGAATTCTCTCACAGATATAGAGAACAAACTAGTGGTTACCAGTGGTGAAAGGAAAGAGGGGGGAAAGGTAGGGGCAGGGGACTAAGAAGTACAAACTACTATATATAAAAAAGCTATCAAGATATATTGTACAGCACAGGGAATATAGCCAATATTTTATAATAACTTAAATGGAGTATAATCTATAAACATTTAGAATCACTGTGTTGTACACCTGAAACTAATATAATCAAAAAATAATAAAATAGTACTCAGAATAAAAAATGTATATGGATTCTAATCTCTAAAGCCTTTTTAAATGGAAAAATTTCTAGCAGGCGTGGTAAGCAGGTGGAATGAATCCGGCAAAATAACAGCCCTCCCCCAAAGGGACATTTGACATATGTTTCTAATAAACTTTAAAAAAATTTTTATTGAAGTATAGTTGATTTACAATGTTGTTTTAATCTAATAAACTTTTTTTTTGTGTGTGTGGTACGCGGGCCTCTCACTGTTGTGGCCTCTCCCGTCGCGGAGCACAGGCTCCAGACGCAGAGGCTCAGCAGCCATGGCTCACGAGCCCAGCCGCTCCGCGGCATGCGGGATCCTCCCAGACCAGAGCACGAACCCGCGTCCCCTCCATCAGCAGACGGACTCTTAACCATTGCACCACCAGGGAAGCCCTCTAATAAACTTTTAATGCTTGTGGATCATAAAGTTTCTATTTGGTGTAAGTATAATTAGTTTATAAGGTGAAGCTATCAATGGAGTCTTAAAATATACAGATATTAGGGGCTTCCCTGGTGGCGCAGTGGTTAAGAATCCGCCTGCCAATGCAGAGGACACAGGTTCGAGCCCTGGTCTGGGAAGATCCCACATGCCGTGGAGCAACTAAGCCCGTGCTCCACAACTACTGAGCCTGTGCTCTAGAGCCCACGAGCCACAACTACTGAAGCCCGCGTGCCTAGAACCCATGCTCCACAACAAGAGAAGCCACCACAATGAGAAGCCCGTGCACCACAGTGAAGAGTAGCCCCCACTCGCCACAATTAGAGAAAGCCAGTGCCCAGCAACGAAGACACAACACAGCCAAAAATAAATAAATAAATTTTAAAAAATACAGATATTAGATAATGATATGGATTGAGATGGGATTTAATGAATGTCTGCAAAGTGTTGTGCAAAAGGATCCGGGCTCCTTCCAAGAGGGCCAGTAAATGGGGTTTATTTTCAGGGGAAAAACTTATAAGTAGAGAAGCAGTAGGGTGTTTATAATCCTCTAAACTCTATATTATCCTGAAACTTGGGGCACAGTTCCTGTAGAAGACCTGGTGCTTCATAGAGAACAGGGGCTAGGGAAGCTCGTGGTCAAGGAAGTGGCCTGGTGGGAGGGAACCTCTGGTGCTCGAGGCCTGGTCTCAGCCTGCCCTTTCCTTGAGGTCACTCACACCTGCTGAGCCAGCTCCCTGCTTGGGCTGCGAAAACAGGGAGGGAATGAGCTCACCAGAAGCTCTGAGCTCATGAGCTTAGGTTAAAATGGTCCCTAGGAAATCCTAGGAAAATAAAGCAGGTGAGGTGAGGAAGAAGATTAACAGCTGTTGAATACATATTATTCTGAACCAACTTTTAATTTGTCATGAAATTAACTTCAGGCTGGATTATCTTCAAAAATTAAAATAAGTAAACACTACTGGGCCGAACAAGTAATAAAGATAACTGTATATAGTAAGAATTTAAAAGATGTTTTAAAGTTTATTATAAAATATCTAAGTACTATATTTTATTAAAATTCTATCAAAATAACCCACTTATATTACAAGTTGACGTGTAAATTTATGAACTTTGTGTCTTAATTATTTAACATGGGTATTTTGTTTTTTGATACAGGTTGTTGAAGATTGGAAATTCATAGCCCAGGTTCTTGATCGGATGTTTCTGTGGACTTTTCTTCTGGTTTCAATTGTTGGATCTCTTGGGCTTTTTGTTCCAGTTATCTATAAATGGGCAAATATAATAGTACCAATTCATATTGGAAACGCAAATAAGTGACACTTCCCTAGGGGCTGTAGTAGGAATTTAGTTAAAAGGCACATATCTCTTATGGCACCTATAAAATTATGAAAATGTAAATTGTGTTTAAAATTTGATGCAAGCTTCAACAGATTAACAGACACTAACATCAGTTTATCTTAATAGATTGCCCATTAGAACATCTACCTGCATGACTGAAGTAATAACTGGCTGAATAACATTTGATCTTTTAAAAATAGCAGCACACAATATTATCTAAACTGTACTAGTAAAAATCTAATGTTTGTATCCTGTCAATTAATTCTGCTTTGTAATTAACAGTTAAGTTCATCTTTTGACTGTGCTGGAAAATTCCTGTTGTATTTGAAGACTGATTTCATTTGGTAAAGGTACACATTTAAAAATTCTCTCTGTCCTGTATTCATTGGGTAAGAGCTAATCTTAAGTATAATATATTGCTGTATTAAATAAGCTGACTACTTGGTATGATAATGATTGAATGTGATGCTGCTTTTCTATAACCAACATTTTTTAAAAATGAAAAATGGGAATTGGAAACTCCTTTAAGGCTTACTTTATTTTGTAGACGTGTAAACTGAACAATTATTAACTATTTTTACAGCCTACCTTCCATTGTGAAATCATACACTAGATAACTCGTGTTGACATGCAGTAGCATATCCTTAACATTCATTTCAATCCTTTTGTCCACTTTTCCCCACAATTAATAGAACCACCTTCTACATAAATTCTGGTAGCATCTTTTTATCTTTGATCTTAGAAGTGTCCATGACAACTAAGTGAATCCCATTTTAAGAACACGTCTGTGGATACTACTAAATTGTTCTGTGAGAAAACCATCTTCTAAGATTAAAGGTGGTATTGTAATTATGTATAAGCATATTGTTACATACCTGTGATGTTTCAATTATATCTCTTTCATTCCAACAGTTACAGTACTAGAATATTAGTGTTGCAAGGGCCTTTAGACGTAATCTGGTCTTAGCCTATTACTACTTACTTATTCAATACAGTATCATGTATCACAGGTAGACAAGTTAAAATTTCATCTCTACTGTCATACAGAGTGAAGTAAGTCAGAAAGAGAAAAACAAATATCGTGTATTAACGCATATATGTGGAACCTAGAAAAATGGTACAGATGAACCGGTTTGCAGGGCAGAAATTGAGACACAGAAGTAGAGAACAAACGTATGGACACCAAGGGGGGAAAGCAGCGGCGGGGGGGATGAATTGGGCAATTGGGATTGACATGTATACACTGATGTGTATAAAATTGATGACTAATAAGAACCTGCTGTCTAAAAAAATAAACAAAATTCAAAAAAATAAAAAAACAAAAACAGAAAAAAATTTTTTTTCATCTTTAATGTCCCTGACTCAGCTATGACCAGGAAGAAAATACGGACAGAAATCTTGTATTCGATTTTGAACTCTTAGCTCTTGAGAGAACAAATGCCTTATTTATTTATAGTAACAGGTCTAAGTTCAATTCAACACTCTTTGGAAGGCAGAAGGGATCCTGTCTAATTTGCCTTTTATTTTAGGCAGGTGTTTAATGCTATTTAGTGAGTGAAAGTCTCCTCGTTCGATGAGTTTAAATTGCCAGTTGGCTGTCATAGCATGTATATATCCCCGATCCCTCTTATTATATCTCCACTACTATTACTTTAAAATTTTACATGTAAACACATTTTATAGAAATCTTCTTTCGGCTTACTGAAACATGAGCCACAGTGGGCTGCAATTTTGTCAGTTTTAGTTTTGCATAGGAAAACCATCATAATGACTAATGAGAAGATTAAAATGGTCTCTGTGAATCATCATCTCTTGCCAGTGGTTATTCAGATTCAGAAGTGGAGTATGGGATACTCTCTCCTTAATAATTTGTCTAAAGCAATGGTTCTCAACCAGGGGCAGTTTTGCCCCTGAGGGGCTATTTCTGGTCGTCACACCTGGCAAGGGATGGGGGTATGTTATTAGCATCTAGTGGGTAGGGGCCAGGGTGCTGCTAAAGATCCTACAACGTACAGGACAGACCACCCCCCCCAACACGGAATTATCTGGCCCAAAATGTTACTAGTGCTAAGGCTGAGAAACCCCGTTCTAAAGGTTCATTAACAATGACTGTGTGACTAGGCATAATTTCTCATAGTATAATAATTTAGAATTATGCAAGATAAATAACTGAGGCCATCTACAATGAGGGCATGGTCCTTAGACTCTTGAAAAACAGTAAAAAAAAAAAAAAAAAAAAAAAAAAAAAAGGTGCATGGTAAGAAATGATAGTAGTGAGACCTTACTGAAATAGTATAAACTGCAAGGAGATTGTGAGCTAAATAAGAAAACCATTGGGGGCTTCCCTGGTGGCGCAGTGGTTGAGAATCTGCCTGCTAATGCAGGGGACACGGGTTCGAGCCCTGGTCTGGGAAGATCCCACATGCCATGGAGCAACTAGGCCCGTGAGCCACAACTACTGATCCTGCGCGTCTGGAGCCTGTGCTCCGCAACAAAAGAGGCCACGATAGCGAGAGGCCCGCGCACCGCGATGAAGAGTGGCCCCTGCTTCCCACAACTAGAGAAAGCCCTCACACAGAAACGAAGACCCAACACAGCCAAAAAATAAATAAACAAATGTGGGTTTAAAAAAAAAAAAAAAGAAAACCATTGGGAAATCTGTTGTGATACTGAACAAAACGATTTTTCGCATTTCTGAACAGTAAGGTTTTTTTTTTTAATCCAGTTACATCTCGACCACTAAAAAAAAAAAAAACAGTTTTCATATTTAGTCCATTTTTACATGGTCCATAGCACAGCATGCTACTTATCACTGTAGAAGAATTATATTCTGACATTACCTTACCCAAAAGGCTGGTTCAATATTCATTTAGCCATAATTCTCTTGACATTTTTCTTGCATGAATCTTTTTTTTTAACAAAAGTCAAGACAACTGGATAATAAGTAAACCTTGAAATGTCAAAAGCAAAGCCAGTAGCTTGATGATAGGAAGTGATGATAGGAAGCTCTATTAAGAAAAAGCTTAAGTGTCAGACCTAAAACAATAAAACTCTTAGAAGAAAACAGGACAAATGCTTTATGACATTGGATTTGGCAATGATTCCTTGGATATGACACAAAAAGCACAGGTAATGAAAGAAAAAGACAGATTGGACTTCATTAAAATTAAATTTTGTGCATCAAAAGACACTATTGACAGTAAAAAGGCAGCCTACAGAATGGGAGAAAATATTTGCAAATCATATATCTGATAAAGGATTAATATCTAGACTACATAGCGACCTCCTAAAACTTAATAAAAAGCGCAATTCAAAAATGGACAAAGATCTTGAATAGACATTTCTCCAAAGAAGATACACAAATGGCCAATAAGCACGTGAAAAAATGCTCAAAATCACTAATCATTAGAGAAATGAAATCAAAACTACAATGAGATACTGACTCACAACCAATAGGTTTGCTATTATCAAAAAAACAAAACAAGTATGATGAAGATGTGGAGAAACTGGGGAGAATCCACCCTTGTGCATTGTTGGTGGCAATATAAAATGGTATAGTTGTGGTGGAAAACAGTATGGCAGTTCCTCAAAAAATTAAAAATAGAATTGCCATATGATCGAGCAATTCCCCTTCTGGGTAAATCCCCAAAGGAACTGAAAGCAAGGTGTCGGAGAGAGTACACCCATGTTCATAGCAGCATTATCCACAACAGCTAAAACATGGGAGCAACCCAAGTGTCCATCAACAGATAAATGGATAAGCAAAATGTATATACTTAAAACTATTATTCAGCCTTAAAAAGTAAGGAAATTCTGCAATATGCTACAACATGGATGAACCTTAGGGACATTCTGTGAAGTGAAATAGGCCAGTCACAAAAAGACAAATACTGTATGATTCCACTTATATGAGGTACTTACAGTAGTCAAAGTCATAAAGACAAAGTGTAATGATGGTTGCTGGTGGGAGGGGAGAATGGGGAATTATTGTTTAACTGATCTATAGTTTTACAAGATGAAGAGTTATGGGGATGGATGGTGGTGATGGTTACACAACAATGTGAATATATTTAATACCACTGAACTGTGAACTTAAACATGGTTAAGATGATAAATTTTATGCTAAGTGAATTTTACCACAACAAAATATAAAATTAAAAAAACAGTGAGCCCCCTCTCCCCCAATACACATAAGTAATAACCTCATAAGTAACACACAGTTTAGTGCTTATGCATCATCTCTGGCCATCAAAGGTTGCAGAAACAATCCTGCTGTCCCTAAAATGCACACCAGAATGAAAACCCACAGAAATATACGATCAATCACCATGGCAACATACTTCCAGTCGTCTTGAATCTGAAAGACAAAACCAAAAATCATGAAAGAGGAAAAAATAAAGCGGGAAGGAAAAGGCAAGGTGAACACATTTTCAATATTGAATATCTAATAAATGTGTTTCAGTAGAAGAAGCCATTCTGCTTGCCAATATGCAAGAAACCTTTTTTTTCTAATTGATGTAGTCTGAGGAAATCTACCATTCTCAAGTTTCTCTTTATGCACTAGAGAAATAGGAATAAAATATCTGTCATATTAAATCTGTTTGAAATCAGAAATTTCTTAACATCTACGTAACCCTTTTTTTCCCCCCAAATTGAATTCCAATTTATAAAGTTAGTTAAAACCAGTTACTTGATTTACACCTCTGCAGGAGGATTCTGGGCCTTTGTTAGAATAGCTAATACAATCCAACATAATTCAAAGTACTAGCTCTTATCCAGTTTTAGATACTAATTTCCTTTTAACGTCTGTTTCAAAAATGAAATAAGCACATCAGGGCAAGCCCATCATCACTCTTCCTCTCCCACCGCCCCCTCTCCACAATGCCCAACTAGCCAAATATCATCTTCAATTAGAAGGCCAAAGTATCATGGAATTCTGTACAGTTATAGAACAGGTTCAAAATCAGAAATAGATGCTGACCATAAAGTGAAGGATGGAAGAAAGAGCAAGACTAATTGTATAGAAGACAGCTTCAATTTAGGCTTGAAATAGGAAGGAGAACTGCACATTAATTATACTAGACAACTCAGAAAGGAAACCGTAATTGGACTGAGAAAAAGAGAACCCATGAATCAACTGATTTTGAAGAAATCACATAATGAAGAGGCAGCATGTGATTTAGTAATTTAATTAAGTGCACTGAAATGGGGCTGGGAGACAAGGATTTTATTTCACCATTATGAGCTTGAGTGAAAGCGTCCCTCCAGTGACACTGAGAAGTCAGTGGATTAGAGCTATAATGCCCTATTTGCCACCGGTTACTTTACTTGAATTCCTAAGACTTTGGGTGTAAAAGATTCCAATATACAATAGACCCTGTGATTCCTGCCCACCCCCTACTGGCTAAACCTCTTAGGGCCTAGGAGGCAGGGGGGTGGGAAAACCAAGACTTGTTATGATCCCAGCTCTGCTCCTGGGAGAGAGAGGCATGAGAATCTGGGTAAATTATGGGACCTCTCTCAGCCTCACTTTCCTTCTTGGTCAATGGGGGATAAGAACAGTACCTACTTCAGAGAGTTGTTATGAGTATTAAATGAGATATGTGCCTGGTACAGGGTCCTTAATGACTAATACCTACTGATATTAATGCTGATTTTAAAAATGACCATTAACCAAGTATAAATCTCCCTCTGAGAGCACTTCACATGGTTTAGCCTGGTGAAGAAAGAGGGGACTTGGGTTTTACACATGAATACAAACAGTGCTGCTAATAGAGCCGGGTGAAAATTTTATGTCTAACTCTGAGTCTTTAAGGCACAATGATACTGGTCATTCTCTGGAAACGTTGGCACTAATGATGCATGAACAGGTAGATGAGTGTTAGGCAGAATGGTGAACTAGCCCAAGCCCCTGGCTCTGTCTCCCAGCCCAACCCTGGAGATGTCCCAGAAACAAGAGGAGACTGTGCCTTAAGGACGGTCAGAAACCTGGGCAGGTGTGGCCTGCTGAGCGTGAGCATGCGGTTGGAAGAGGAGGGTCTCGGTGGAGGGAAGGACTGGGGAAGGCTTGGTTGTGCTCTTCTCTCCCCCAACCCTGTGCCTCTTTCCAGCCTGCCATTCCCAGCCCAGAGATGCAGGCAGGGCCACTTGTCAGCAAAGTAGGGCCTGGCTGAGGGGAACAGCAGAGCAGAGAAGTGCCCACTGACTGGTGGGGCCTGAGGCTTCCCTCCTCGCTCCCCACATCAAAGATGAACAACTGCAGTTGAGTGAAAGGGACATGGAGGAGATCCTCACCGACAAGGTCAGCTGGAGGGGAGGAAACGCCCCTGAAGGCGTCTAGCCCAGTTTGTGGCCATGTGGGTCCTCTGCCTTGGGAAGCCTGGGTTTGGGCTCCCCAAACACAGTTCAGTAAGGATGGCTGACACCCCCAGAAAAGGTGAGTTTACAGGCCCCCAATACACAAACTTAGGTATTTGAAAGAAAATTCATGGAACAGATAGGTTAAGGATGTAAACTAAACAAGACAGTCTTTTGAGACTATCCAGATAGTCACTGGATAGGAGAGAATATTGGAAACACGAAGTTAGGAACAAGCAGTGTTATAGAAGAATCAAGTGGAAATACAAGTGTGAACAACAGACAAGTCGCAATAAAGAACTCAAGAGCTGGGATGACTGGCAAGGGTAAATACAGGCCCGGAAAGAAACAGGGAGGAGAGTAAGGACCTCACCTGGGGCAGCGATGTAAAAGAAAAGCTAGGAGATGGAGAAGCTAGGAGCAGAGGTATCCCATCTGTACAACAACAGTTCAGGGAAAGAGAAAAGAGGGGTGAACAGGAGATCTTTACAGAAATAACGTTGACTTCCCCAGAGTTAAAGCGAGATGAAAAACCTTGGAATTAAATGGCTCACAGGAATGCCAAACAGACTAGGAGAGACCCACACCAACACGTTGTGTTTGGTGTCATTCGATTTCTCTACAAACAGAAAATTCTAATAGCTTCTAGATAGAATAGATTACTTGCAAAGGAACAACATTCAGATTAACTTAAAACTTTTTCAGAAACGACACTGAGGCAAAAAGGCCATGGAGTGTTATTTAAGTATTTAAGGAAAAGAACTTCAACCCTAGAATTTCGTATCCAGCTAAACTCACACTTAAAAGTGAGGGCACAATACAGTTTTAAAAAAAATATTATTTATTTTTGGCTGTGTTGGATCTTTGTTGCTGCGTGCGGGCTTTCCCTAGTTGCGGTGAGTGGGGTCTACTCTTCATTGTGGTGTGTGGGCTTCTCATTGCAGTGGCTTCTCTTGTTGTGGAGCACGGGCTCTAAGCGCGTGGGCTCAGTAGTTGTGGCTCGTGGGCTCTAGAGCGCAGGCTCAGTAGTTGTGGCGCACGGGCTTAGTTGCTCCGCAGCATGTGGGATCTTCCTGGATGAGGGCTCGAACCCGTGTCTCCTGCATTGTCAGGCAGATTCTTAACCACTGCGCCACCAGGGAAGCCCCACAATACATTTTAAAGCCTACAGGCCCCAAAAGGTTTACCCATAAACACTCTTGAGAAGGCATGCCAACACAAAGAAATAAATCCAGGAGGACACCATAAGATAGATGTGAGGGGTGACTATAGACTAAAAAAAAAAAGGAAGGTCAAAAACCAAAACATATATTCATGAAAAACCAAAACTAAAGCTCTAGTAACACCTAGGTAACCAAAGCAGTGAGGAAGATCAGAGGGGAAGGACAGTGGGGTGGGGGGCAAAACACAGATACTTAAAAATGTAAGAGACCGATTGATATGGAAACGGAACTTGTGCATGGGTTTAAATCAGTTAGGAAGAGCTAGTAGAAGAATAAAAATAAAGCACATGACTTTCAACCAGCAAAACATATTCAAACTTTCTAGTAAACAGCAAGAACTGAGGCAAAAAAAATAAATAAATGGAAAACATGAAATAAGATGGCCAAAATTTAACCCTAGAAAACAGTAATTACAACACGTAAATAAATCATTGATCAGAAGTCTGACTCTAGTTGGAATGAATGAACTAACAGATATACATACATATATATATATAGATATATCTCTGTATCTGAACCAAACAAAACAACTTGTATCAGGGTTATTAGCTCAGAAGATCATGTCTCTGATCTATGCACACCTCCAAGACCTCAAGAACAACTCATACAGTGGAACCAACTTCAAATGATCAGCCGTCAAATCTGTAAAACGGAGAGTATTAACATGAGACCACAAGCTCCCTAACTAGTTTTCTTACTTGTAACCCAATCCTAGCCCTAACTCTGAACTTAGAGTATTAAACACCTCACAAGTGTAAGCAAGTAGGGGTGACCAACACAAACAACTTGAAAAGAGAATAGCCAAGGCAGGTGACACGATGACACTCCTGTCCCTTTGGGATCTGGTGTGTCCAGGGACAGTCATTCACAGGCTCTCAGCACCCTCAGGAGATAGCTCTGGGAGAACTAAGCCTGTTCATTCCAAGTTCCTAGGAGCCCAGGACAGTTAAAACCAACCAAGTTGGAGCCAGAGAATTAGGAAATTAAAATACCTCTAAAAAGCTCTATGTAAACAGCAGCATGTCCGTCACACAGTAAGAGAGAAAGAAGGCATCCTACAGACAGCCTGACTCTCCTCAGAGCACTGAGTAGGCATCTTTATTCTAACACTTGCCACCCTTTCATAAACAGGTTGCAATCCACTGGACGGTGGTCCAGATTTCTGCTTTCTCTGGAAAAACAATGGGACCACATTCACCTGTGGTAACAGATGACCAGAAGTGAGCAGTGGCTGCCCCTTGAGATGAACCATGTGCCTCTAGCTGGCCACATTCAGGCTATTTCACTAATTTACCTTCCTGGCATTTCAGCTGTGACTTCCCTTTCAGTAACCTTTTTTTTTTTTTTTTTTTTTTTACTGTCTGCCTCCATCACACATCTTGTGGAAACTCTAACGCTAACTAAAACCCTCGTGAAACTCTTAACACCTTGTATGGTTCCTAGTAAATAATTTTTGGAATAAAGATAGTTTCTAATAGCCAGACAAAGACGATGGGTACTTAGATCTCAATCTTTAGTAAATTATCTCTCAAAAGAAGTGATTATTTTAAAAGTGGATAAAGAAAGGGTAGAGAATATCTGCAAAAGTGATTAGTGTTAGACAAGTGAGATTCTCTAATCATGTACTTAATGTCCAACAACTGCTTCAGGGACTTCCTGGTGGTCCAGTGGTTAAGACTTCGCCTTCCAATGCAGGGGGTGTGGGTTCGATCCCTGGTCCCGGAGCTAAGATCCCACGTGCCATAGGGCCAAAAAACCAAAACATAAAACAGAAGCAATGTTGTAACAAATTCAATAAAGACTTGAAAAAAAAAAAAAACCAACCGCTTCAACTGAATTTAAAGGAAGGCCTGACTTTTTGGCTAAATTCTGGTATCAGTGGGAGGTTTTGCATTGTTACAGTCACAAGACGGGCTCAGAGTGGCTCAGATGGGTGGGGTGAGGACACGGCTGCCACTGTTGCTATCTCCCTCCTGTCTCATCTACTTTTTTTTTTTTTTTTTTTGCAGTACACGGGCCTCTCACTGCTGTGGCCTCTCCCATTGCGGAGCACAGGCTCCGGATGCACAGGCCCAGTGGCCATGGCTCATGGGCCCAGCCACTCCACGGCATGTGGGATCCTCCCGGATCGGGGCACGAACCTGCATCCCCTGCATCGGCAGGCGGACTCTCAACCACTGCGCCACCAGGGAAGCCCTCATCCACTTTAATATGCCATTCACAGCTGAATAAAAGAGGCTCCAGACATTCCCTACCAGCATTAATTACCTACAGTGCATCAGGAGCTGAAATTATCTGGTAATTAGCTCTTTGCTAATAATCAACTTAAAGCAGAACCAGTTAATTTTAAAGCAGAGCTTTTTAAAAAATTATTGAACATGATTCTGTAACTTTGGGGGTAAACAGCGTGGGAGCAGCCAAACACCTAAGTGTAAAGCTTCCCCATTACTAATACCTATCACTAGTTCTAGCATAAGATTTTTGAAGGAAATAGAAGTTCACCCAATTAAAAAAAGATGGGCAAGAGTGTGAATAGATATTTCACAAAAGAAGATATCCAAATGGCCAATAAGCATATGAAAAGGAGCCCTAATCATTAGTCCACAGGGACAAGAAAGGCCACTTAACCCCCATTTGGCGAGGAAAGGCAGCAGCTGGGACTCTCAAACATTGCCAGGGGGCGTGTCAATTGGCTCAAACCCTTTGGAAACCTGACAGTGTCTACTTAAGTGAAAAATACACCTCTCCAATGATCCAGCAATTCCACCCTAGGAATGTAGCCAGGAGAAACGAGTGTATATATTCACCAAATGGTATGTATAAATTTATAGCAGCTTTATTCATATCATCCCAAACTGGAAATAACCAAATGTCCAACAACTGTAGAATGAATAAACAGAAGGCGGTGTTGTCATACTGTAGAATCTTACACACCAATAACAAACCAAAAGGATAAACCTCAGACATCTTTGTACACTTTGCTGAATGAAAGAAGTCTGATATGAAAGTTTATACTATGCAATTCCACTTATATGAAGTTCAAGAATAGGTAAAATTAATTAACATAAAAGAGGTCGGGATCAGTGGTTACTGAGGAGGGAGGGAGGGGGTTACTGACTGGGGAGGGGCACAAGGGAACTGTGTGGGGCACTGGAAATGTTCTGTATCTTTACCTAGATCATGGTTACGTGGGTGTACACATAATGTAAAAATTCACTGAGATGTAGACTTAAGAGGTGTGTACTTTATGTAAATTACTCTTAAAGGGGAGTAGGGAGACACAATTAGTAAAGTTTAAAATGTCAGCTCAGCTGATCAATACTAATTGGAGATCATCTGACCTCATGCCCTCTTCCAGCCTAGATCCTAATCCACTCACTCAGCATCAGGTGTTCCAGTGGCCCAAACTGCTAGCAGCCCAGCAGCTAAATGCAGGGCACCACATACTCACAACCTTTATCATCCCATTTTACAGATGAAAAGACAGACTCACAGAGGTGAGGCGGTGTATCCAAGGATAAATAACTGGTAAATGAGGAGCTGGTCTGAACACAAGCCACTGATGCCAGTCTCATTCCTTAACCCCACCCTAAGCCTTGCCCACAAGGAACCAATAAAATGTTTGTTGAATGAATGAATGACCAATGTAATAACAGACATATCCTTACCTCTTTGGCTTCATTTTGTGCTTTCATATTTTCAGCAATATACTTGACACTTTGGATAGCTTCTTTGATTTCCGGTGACAGAGCAGAGAGGGACAGCACGGCATTGACAGATTCAGAACTGGAGCTTCTCGTGAGATTGGCACTGAAATTCAGGATTTTGACCCTGCGGTGGTGGCAGTGGCCACATAGCCCGTCCTGGCAGGGGTAGCCTTCTTTGCAGCTCTTGGACTCTATGTGGCTGAAGCAATTCAGGTTTGAGAGCTCAGCACTATTGAAGGGTCTTGGCCTCTGAGTGTTACCCTCGCTGCTTGCCGGCCTGGTCATAAACATGACCCTGGGAAGAAAGTTCAGGAATATGGTCTTCACCCACATGGGCATCGTGTGCGTGGTGGGGGTCCTGTAGTGCACGTTGAGCACGAAGACGGTGATGACGATGGACAAGGTTACAAAAATCATGGTGAACAGGAGGTACTCGCCGATCAGGGGAATCACCAGAGAGGTGGACGGGATGGTCTCAGTGATCACCAGGAGAAACACAGTCAAGGAGAGGAGGACCGAGATGCAGAGGGTCACCTTCTCGCCGCAGTCAGAGGGCAGGTAGAAGACAAGCACAGTCAGGAAGGAGATGAGCAGGCAGGGGATGATGAGGTTGATGGTGTAGAACAGGGGCAGGCGCCGGATGTACAGCGAGTATGTGATGTCCGTGTAGATCTCCTCGCAGCAGTTGTACTTGATGTCATGTTTGTAGCCGGGGGCTTTGATGATGGCCCACTCGCCACTCTCCCAGTAGTCCCTGAGGTTCATGGAGGAGCCGATCAGGACCAGGTCGATTTTTGCCTTGTCATAGGACCAGGAACCAAACTTCATGGTGCAGTTCTGGTAATCGAATGGGAAGTAGGTCACATCGATTTTGCACGAGCTCTTAAAGATGGCCGGGGGGATCCAAGTCACTTCCCCTGTGTACTTGAGCAAAGCTTTGGTCTTGTCGTCCACCTGGAAATCCCCAACAGCACTGCGGAGACAAAGAGGAGGTGTGCGGCACACAGGTCATTACCACGTGGTCATCTTGTCCAGCTTCTCCCGCCGCCAGCAGGTAAATGGCAAGTGATGATTTGTAAAACTGCAGAATATGAGAGCTCCAAGTGCTGTAAAAGGTCTCGCAGTTCACCATCCCATTTACCAGTGGGGATACTGAGGCCCAGGACCCCCCAATCCCCAACAATCTGACACACTCATCAGCCCCCCGCCCTGGGGCATGTCATGGGTTCATTCCACACCATACAACTCCCAACTTGATATTTATGGAGACACTCCCAAATGCCAGAGATTTTTTTTCTCCTTTAATTGAAGAAATAAAAGGAATTAATGAAAGTGGTCATCAGGAGGCCGGTGTTTAGGTGACCTTTGGGGATATTTGCCACTCGCTGTCCCTACGGTTTGGCCCTGGTAATGCCTCCTCATTCTGTCTGCATTGGGAGCCCAATGTGTGTACACACACAGATGTCAAACCAGACCGTGGACCTGGAAGGGGCTGCAGAGACCACCGTAGAAGCCCACTGCCATTAAACTGAGCCTGTTAGATGGGTCTATTACCAGGCCCTATCTCTGGACCCTGGTTCTACCGTTTACCAAATTCCCCATTCCTCCCTGTAGTGTTTTAGAATGAATAATCATGTTTTCTGATTCCTTGTCTTTCAAACCCAGCATGACAGGTTCCTTTGCCTTCTGTGTCCCTATCCTTCCCCATTTTCTCCCCATGTTCCTTCTCCCTTCTGTTTAGCTATGTGCACCCTTTCTATGCAGAGACATACATTCTTCCTAGAATTGGCTTGTTGGCATTTATCAGCTGGTTTGTGCAGCGGAAGATTTGCTGACGACCAGCTCAACACCCTGTCCAGTCTCGCATCTGAGCATGAAGCCAGCCAGTCCTCATGACAGTGGCCTTGCCCAGTGAAAGCTCTTGACATTTCCGTGGGTCAGCCCTGTTGATTTCTTAGAGTTCTGCATTTGAAGGCATGTACGTCCTTCTAAAGGGAGCAACCACTATACCCATTTGCCTGAAGAGCTGGAAAAAAAAAAAAAAGACAAACTTGAACATTTAGGGATATCCTGTCTGGTTGTTACTGGATAGCACTGTGTGAAGACAGGAGGGGGTGTGTCCAGGGCCTGTCTCCTTGTTGGTCTCTGGCTCTCCCACCCTCACGTGCGTCTGTCGAGCAGGACAGTCGATACACGTGAAGACTTGATGTCAAATCCACTACCCGCCTTCACTCCAGCCGGCTGGGTTGTCCCAAAGGTGCCCTGCTGTGTTTATATGTTCTTAGCCCCACTTTATCCTACTGGGCCCTCAATTCCCCACAAGAAGATGATTCACAGCTCCAGGAGGAAAGCAGGGGTATGAGAAGTGGGGAGGGGGTGGGGACCTGCACAGCCCCAAGTGGACTTGACCATGTTGGGCACCAAGGAGTCCTGGGAGGCTGGCCTACACTATGCAGAGGGCTGAGAGGACCCCTGGGAAGGCAGAGGCCTCCAGAACAACTTTCCTTAGGGCATCCTGGATCAACAAAATGGACCTTCAGAGCCCAGGGACTAGTCCAGGGCAAAGTATGGCCCACTGGCCTGCCCCCTATTTCTGTACATAAATTTTTATTGGAGCACACAGCCATACCCATTTGTGGTCTATTGTCTGCAGCTACTTTTAAGCTACAAGGGCAGGACTGAGTAGCTGCGACAGAGACTCTAAGGCCCACAAAGCCTAAAATACTTAACTACCTGGCCCTTCACAGAAAAGCTGAATGATCCCTGCTTTAGTCTGATCCCCTCATTTTACTGACGAGGAAACTGAAGGTCAGAGAGCAGGACTCGCTTGCTCAGGGTCCCACAGAGAGTTTGTGGCAGAGCCCTGACCAGTCGGAACTTGAGTCCTCAAGTCTGTGTGTCCAAAAGGCCAAACACTGGAGATCAGCTTACCTTAGTTGCTGGTGCACATGTCTGCTATTTTCCAGGGATCCTGGTCACTGTGGCGGCTGCCTACAGATGCCCGCAGCTGTGTCTGCCCAGACCAGGAGGCCTGCTTGCTGACAGTGTCAGCGGCCTAGCTCTGCCACCAGGAGACCGAAGATGAAGACCTCGCTGGGTACCAGGGTCTGGCAGAGCCCCAGCCACAGAGACGGCGCTCGGTAAGTACTAGCTGACTGAACGGATGACCAAAAAAATAAATGAAGCTCTCACCCCCCTGCCTGCCCAAGAGATGGCTGGCAGCAAGGGTCAGCTGAGGGGGAAAGGTCTCACTCAGCCAGTGTGTTGCTGAACCATGTGAGTTGATTAAAAAAAGGAAAGGCAGGGTGGGTGCAAATGATTAGTTGAGCTATCACTTTAATAGAAGGAAAGAGTAAGAGCTGAAGTGGGGCGAGGGTGGTGAGTGGTATGAGAAAGACCACGATGGCATCCGTTTCTTTAACCTTTCCAAATTTCCTCAGAAAAACAAGGCAACAAGATAGCAAAAGAAAAATCCCACTGCCCACGTGGTCAACAAAGTTAGGTTACGTGGAACTCCAAGAACCTCAGGTGTGAGAGAGTGGGGTCGAACCACCACCACCAGCGCGAACTGCGTGGGATTCGGGTGGGGTTAGCTGCTGTGGAGGTGGCTGAGGGAAGAGGAAGGGGAGTTCTCCTGTCCCCAGAGCCCCAGACAGAAATCACCAAGAGGTATCTGCCCCTCAAAAAAGAGGACCCCGCTCTGCACTGCATCCTCAGCAAGGGGAACGGTGAAACAGAGACGGCGCCATAGGTTCCAATTTGTGGGAGAGGACAAAAAGATGGGGAGCCACCAGGGTCTGCAGAGGAGGCTGGGCTGGGCTCGATCTCAGAAATACCTCCCACCCCAACTGCCTTCTAGAAGGACAGAGACCCACCCAGAAAAAAGCTGCATAGGGTAGGCTTCAAATTGAACAGCGTGGGAAACTGAGGGTAAGAAAAAGAAGATGGTTGAGAAAGTAGAGAAGCAGGTGTCTAGAAGTGGCAGCTCTCAGACTGTGGAGGTGGCTACACGGAGTATTTATATGCTTCAAGGGAACCACTTGAGGAGGGAACTCCCAAGCAGGTGACACAAGAGACCCACCCTTACCCACTCCCATCCCCTCTGGGAACCTGTCCTAAAAGTACAGCAAAGGTCATCTATTTAAACAAGAGCAACAGAAAACGATTAGACTGAACCTCATATTAACATATTGTAAGAAAAATATGAAAAGTAATTGAATAACAATAACATACAAGCAGACAAGTGCACACCGCAAATATATAACCTCAGAGAAAACCATAATTCAAAAAGAGACATGTACCAAAATGTTCATTGCAGCTCTATTCACAATAGCCCGGAGCTGGAAACAACCTAAGTGTCCATCATCGGATGAATGCATAAAGAAGATGTGGCACATATATACAATGGAATATTACTCAGCCATAAAAAGAAATGAAACTGAGCTATTTGTAATGAGGTGGATAGACCTAGAGTCTGTCATACAGAGTGAAGTAAGTCAGAAAGAGAAAGACAAATACCGTATGCTAACACATATATATGGAATTAAAGAAAAAATGTCATGAAGAACCTAGGGGTAAAACGGGAATAAAGACACAGACCTACTTGAGAATGGACTTGAGGACATGGGGAGGGGGAAGGGTAAGCTGTGACAAAGTGAAAGAGCGGCATGGACATATATACACTACTATATATATATATATATATATATATATATGTATATATATATGTATATATATATGTGTATATATATATATATATATGTATATATATATATATGTATATATATATATATATACACTACATATATACACTACTAAGGTAGATAGATAGTGGGAAGCAGCCGCAGAGCACAGGGAGATCAGCTCGGTGCTTTGTGACCCCCTGGAGGGGTGGGATGGGGAGGGTGGGAGGGAGGGAGACGCATGAGGGAAGGGATGTGGGAACAGATGTATATGTATGACTGATTCACTTTGTTATAAAGCAGAAACTAATAAAAAATATATATATAACCTCAGAGCAGATGATGAAACTGATAATCCGACATTACAAATTAAGCTAATAGAAAGAATGATCTTTAGAAACTTTGAAAGAGCAGCATAAATTAGAAATAGAAAAGTTAAGAATTTGGGTAAGCAACAGGAGGATGAATAAAGAACTGACAGAACTTAGGAAAGAATGGGAAGAAAGAAATTTAAAAAATCATTTTAGAAATAAAAACTAAAATGTAACAACAAGCAGATACCATGGAAAGTATTGTGATGAAAATAAAAAACAGAAAGGAGAAAAAAAATTCTTTTAAATCAAAAAGAGACAAAGAAAAAGAATTTGAGAGAAAATAATATGGAGAGAATATAGGTAAAGCAGTTCAAATATATGTGAAAATGGAGTTCCTGGAGAGATAAAGCAATAGAACAGATCTTAAAAACTCTAATTCACAAAAAGTTTACTGGAATAAAAGAAGGCTTATTATGTATATGGTACAGAGTAAAACAACTAGATTTTAAAGATAAAGGATAAAATATCTTTGGGTTACCCAAGAAGAACAACCCCCTTGTAAACAAGCTGACTATGCATCCCAATTCATCCAGGACAGTCCTGGTTTACATCTGTGGTCCTGGCACACTTATTAAGAGTCCCTTTTCTCTCCCCAAAGTCACCAGATTTTACAAGAAAAAAAGAAAATTAGACTGGCAATCGTTTTTGACAGCAACACTTCATACCAGAACATGAGTCAGCATTTTAAAGATTTTCATGGAAGGAAAATATGAGCCAAGGATTTTATATCAGCAAGATGACCTAAAAGTATTACCTAAAAAGGCTACAATGAGTTATGAACTTGTAAGAACTTAGGGTATATTGTGTGTCCACGAACACTTTCTGGGGATTCTACTAGAGAACGAACTTCAAAGAACAAAACCATGGCAGGAGAAACTGGCACAAGAAGGTAAAAAGTGTTTCTAGTGTGTTGAAATGAAAAGAAACTGGGCTTCCCTGGTGGCGCAGTGGTTGAGAGACTGCCTGCTGATGCAGGGGACATGGGTTCGTGCCCCGGTCCGGGAAGATACTACATGCCGTGGAGCAGCTAGGCCTGTGAGCCATGGCCACTGAGCCTGCGCATCCGGAGCCTGTGCTCCACAACGGGAGAGGCCACAACAGTGGGAGGCCCGTGTACTGCAAAAAAAAAAAAAAAGAAAGAAAAAGAAAAAAAGAAAAACTCTCACCAGAGGTTTAGAGAAACTGAAGTCTTAGTTAGGAGAGAGGAGTTGAAGGATATTCCTTAAATCTTATTTTCAGCTTCAGATTCCAAGGAAATTCCTTATGATATTTGCTCCTCTCCATATCCGATTGAAGCTTTTCACTATGTCTCTCAGTATTGTTAAAAGCACACATCCCTAAAGCACCCCAGCTGTTCACCCAAGATTGCCAGCAAGAAAACAGCTATGAAATTCAAATCATAAGATTAAGATCTGTGCCCACTTTCTTAATTCTAACTTAGCAAAAATTCTTACCACCCTGCTCAGCTCCTTAAGAGCCTTTGGACCAGGAGATTGCTAGGATGGCTCACACTCCGCAAACCAGTTAATTTATCTCCTGTCCCAGTTCTTTAAGGACCAATTTACAAGTTGCATGAAAGAAACATATTTATGAATGCTGTCTTTTCTTGGGAAAGCAGTAAACAAAACACGGACCTCTAAGAGTTTTATAGTTTCTGGCCTTCCATTTAGGTCTTTAATCCATTTTGAGTTTATTTTTGTGAATGGTGTTAGGGAGTGTTCTAATTTCATTCTTTTACATGTAGCTGTCCAGTTTTCCCAGCACCACTTGTTGAAGAGGCTGTCTTTTCTCCATTGTATATTCTTGCCTCCTTTATCAAAGATAAGGTGACCATATGTGTGTGGGTTTATCTCTGGGCTTTCTATCCTGTTCCATTGATCTATATTTCTGTTTTTGTGCCAGTACCATACTGTCTTGATTACTGTAGCTTAAACCATAATTCAAAAAGAGTCATGTACCCCAATGTTCATTGCAGCTCTATTTACAATAGCCAGGACATGGAAGCAACCTAAGTGTCCAGCGACAGATGAATGGATAAAGAAGATGTGGCACATATATACAATGGAATATTACTCAGCCATAAAAAGAAATGAAATTGAGTTATTTGTAGTGAGGTGGATGGACCTAGAATCTGTCGTACAGACTGAAGTCAGTCAGAAAGAGAAAAACAAATACCGTATGCTAACACATATATATGGAATCTGAAAAAAAAGGTTATGAAGAACCTAGGGGCAGGACGGGAATAAAGACGCAGACCTACTAGAGAATGGACTTGAGGACATGGGGAGGGGGAGGGGTAAGCTGGGACAGAATGAGAGAGTGGCATGGACATATATACACTACCAAATGTAAAACTGATAGCTAGTGGGAAGCAGCCACATAGCACAGGGAGATCAGCTCAGTGCTTTGTGACCACCTAGAGGGGTGGCACAGGGAGGGAGGGAGACGCAAGAGGGAAGAGATATGGGGATATATGTATATGTATATGTATAGCTGATTCACTTTGTTATAAAGCACACACCATTGTAAAGCAATTATACTCCAATAAAGATGTTAAAAAAAATAAAAACACGGACAATCTTTGGAGTGGTTAAAGAACACTTCTCTTTTAACCCATGACTAGAAAGTGGGATTCAGCCAAAAACGTAGCTTCTCTAGTCCCAATACGAACAGTAAAACATATTGATTTGTACTAATATGGCATACAAACCTAAAAATAGAATGCTTTAAAATCTGATTAGACTAATTCTATACGAAGTGTTTTGTTGAAAAATGCTCAGTGGTTTTTTAAGACATTAGAACTCCAGAGATAAAGCATGGTTACAAAATTGAAGTCTGTCAATACCTGGAGAACAAACTAATACACACTGTAAAATATCAATTAAAATTATGTTTGTCTAATAACAGAGGTTAAATGTGGAAGGTGTCAGGTTTGTATGGGCTTAGGAAAGAGAGGCAGGTTTTGGAGGTGCCACAACGGGCAGATTCAGACAGGCAGAGGAAGAACCTTTGAAAGAGGGAAAAAGGTGCAGCTTCCTGTGGCTGGTGGGCAGATGCACGTGTGCAGCAGGGAGGGAGCATTCGTCGGGTGAGTAAAAGAATGAAGCTTGGAGAGAAACCAAGATGGCGGAGTAGAAGGACGTGCTCTCACTCCCTCTTGTGAGAACACCAGAATCACAACTAGCTGCTGGACAGTCATTGACAGGAAGACACTGGAACTCACCAAAAAAGATAGCCCACATCCAAAGACAAAGGAGAAGCCACAGTGAAATGGTAGGAGGGGCGCAATCACAGTAAAATCAAGTCCCATAACTGCTGGGTGGGTGACTCACAGATTGGGGAACACTTATACTGCAGAAGTCCAGCCACTGGAGTGAAGATTCTGAGCTCCACATCAGGATTCCGAACCTGGGGGTCCGGCAATGGGAGGAGGAATTCCTAGAGAATCAGACCTTGAAGC
This sequence comes from Mesoplodon bidens, assembly GCF_964165515.1. Taxonomy (NCBI): domain Eukaryota; kingdom Metazoa; phylum Chordata; class Mammalia; order Artiodactyla; family Ziphiidae; genus Mesoplodon; species Mesoplodon bidens. The sequence goes on along the minus strand of NC_138178.1, from coordinate 66,416,099 downwards.
CTAGTGGGAATTGATTGCAGGACTTCGACAGGACTAGGGGAAACAGAGACTCCACTCCTGGAGGGCACACACAAAGTAGTGTGCGCATCGGGACCCAGGGTAAGGATTAGTGACCCCAGGGGAGACGGAACCAGACCAACCTGCTAGTGTTGGAGGGTCTCCTGCAGAGGCGGGGCCGGCGGGGGGGGCGGGCGCTGTGGCTCACCGTGAGGACAATGACACTGACAGCAGAAGTTCTGGGAAGTACTCCTTGCCATGAGCCCTCCCAGAGTCTGTCATTAGCCCCACCAAAGAGCCCAGGTAGGCTCCAGTGTTGGGTTGCCTCAGGCCAAACAACCAACAGGGAGGAAACCCAGCCCCACCCATCAACAGTCAAGCGGATTAAAGTTTAACTGAGCTCTGCCCACCAGAGCACCAGTCAGCTCTACCCAGCACCAGTCCCTCCCATCAAGCCTCTTAGATAGCCTCATCCACCAGAGGACAGAGAGCAGAAGCAAGAAGAATTACAATCCTGCAACCTGTGGAACAAAAACCACATTCACAGAAAGACAGACAAGATGAAAAGGCAGAGGGCTATGTACCAGATGAAGGAACAAGATTAAACCCCAGAAAAACAACTAAATGAAGTGGAGATAGGCAACCTTCCAGAAAAAGAATTCAGAATAATGATAGTGAAGATGATCCAGGACCTCAGAAAAACAACAGAGGCAAAGATTGAGAAGATGCAAGAAATGTTTAATAAAGACCTAGAAGAATTAAAGAACAAACAGAGGGCTTCCCTGGTGGCGCAGTGGTTGGGAGTCCGCCTGCCAATGCAGGGGACACGGGTTCGTGCCCCGGTCTGGAAGATCCCATATGCCGCGGAGCGGCTGAGCCCGTGAACCATGGCCGCTGAGCCTGCATGTGCGGAGCCTGTGCTCCGCAGCGGGAGAGGCCACAGCAGTGAGAGGCCCACGTACTGCAAAAAAAAAAAAAGAACAAACAGAGATGAACAATACAATAACTGAAATGAAAACTACACTAGAAGGAATCAATAGCAGAATAACTGAGGCAGAAGAACGGATAAGTGAACTGGAAGAATGGTGGAATTCACTGCTGCAGAACAGAATGAAGAAAAAAGAATGAAAAGAAATGAAGACAGCCTAAGAGATCTCTGGGACAACATAAACGCAACGTTCACATTATAGGGGTCCCAGAAGGAGAAGAGAGAGAGAAAGAACCCGAGAAAATATTTGAAGAGATTATAGTCGAAAACTTCCCTAACATGGGAAAGGAAATAGCGACCCAAGTCCAGGAAGCACAGTGAGTCCCATACAGGATAAACCCAAGGAGAAACACGCCGAGACACATAGTAATCAAATTGGCAAAAATTAAACACAAAGAAAAATTATTGAAAGCAGCAAGAGAAAAATGAAAAATAACATACAAGGGAACTCCCATAAGGTTAACAGCTGATTTCTCAGCAGAAACTCTACAAGCCAGAAGGGAGTGGCATGATATACTTAAAGTGATGAAAGGGAAGAACCTACAACCAAGATTACTCTACCTGGCAAGGATCTCATTCAGATTTCTTGGAGAAATCAAAAGCTTTACAGACAAGCAAAAGCTAAGAGAATGCAGCACCACCAAACCAGCTCTACAACAAATGCTAAAGGAACTTCTATAAGTGGGAAACACAAGAGAAGAAAAGGACCTACAAAAACAAACCCAAAACAATTAAGAAAATGGTCATAGGAACATACATATCGATAATTACCTTAAAATGAATGGATTAAATGCTCCAACCAAAAGACACAGGCTTGCTGAATGGATACAAAAACAACACCCATCTATATGCTGTCTACAAGAGACCCACTTCAGACCTAGGGACACATACAGACTGAAAGTGAGGGGATGGAAAAAGATATTCCATGCAAATGGAAATCAAAAGAAAGCTGGAGTAGCTATACTCATATCAGATAAAATAGACTTTAAAATAAAGAATGTTACAAGAGACAAGGAAGGACACTACATAATGATCAAGGGATCAATCCAAGAAGAAGATATAACAATTATAAAAATATATGCACCCAACATAGGAGCACCTCAATACATAAGGCAACTGCTAACAGCTATAAAAGAGGAAATCGACAGTAACACAATAATAGTGGGGGACTTTAACACCTCACTTACACCAATGGACAGATCATCCAAAATGAAAATAAACAAGGAAACAGAAGCTTTAAATGACACAGACCAGATAGATTTAATTGATATTTACAGGACATTTCATCCAAAAACAGCAGATTACACTTTCTTCTCAAGTGCACACACAACATTCTCCAGGTTAGATCACATCTTGGGTCACAAATCAAGCCTCAGTAAATTTAAGAAAATTGAAATCATATCAAGCATCTTTTCTGACCACAATGCTATGAGATTAGAAATGAATTACAGGGAAAAAACGTAAAAAACACAAACATATGGAGGCTAGACAATACATTACTAAATAACCAAGAGATCACTGAAGAAATCAAAGAGGAAATCAAAAAATACCTAGAGACAAATGACAATGAAAACACGATGATCCAAAACCTATGAGATGCAGCAAAAGCAGTTCTAAGAGGGAATTTTATAGCTATACAAGCCTACCTCAAGAAACAAGGAAAATCTCAAGTAAACAATCTAACCTTACACCTAAAGGAACTAGAGAAAGAAGAATAAACAAAACCCAAATTTAGCAGAAGGAAAGAAATCATAAAGATCAGAGCAGAAACAAATGAAATAGAAACAAAGAAAACAATAGCAATGAACAATAAAACTAAAAGCTGGTTCTTTGAGAAGATAAACAAAATTGATAAACCATTAGCCAGACTCAACAAGAAAAGAGGGAGAGGACTCAAATCAATAAAATTAGAAACGAAAAAGGAGAAGTTACAACAGACATGGCAGAAATACAAAGCATCCTAAGAGACTACTACAAGCAACTCTATGCCAGTAAAGTGGACAACCTGGAAGAAATGGACAAATTCTTAGAAAGGTATAACCTTCCAAGACTGAACCAGGAAGAAACAGAAACTATGAACAGACCAATCACAAGTAATGAAATTGAAACTGTGATTAAAAATCTTTCAACAAACAAAAGTCCAGGACCAGATGGCTTCACAGGGGAATTCTACCAAACATTTAGAGAAGAGCTAACACCTATCCTTCTCAAACTCTTCCAAAAAATTGCAGAGGAAGGAACACTCCCAAACTCATTCTCTGAGGCCACCATCACCCTGATACCAAAACCAGACAAAGATACTACCAAAAAAGAAAATTACCGACCAATATCACTGATGAATATAGATGCAAAAATCCTCAACAAAATACTAGCAAACAGAATCCAACAACACATTAAAAGGATCATACACCATGATCAAGTGGGATTTATCCCAGGGATGCAAGGATTCTTCAATATATGCAAATCAATTAATGTGATACACCATATTAACAAATTGAAGAATAAAAACCATATGATCATCTCCATAGATGCAGAAAAAACTTCTGACAAAATTCAACACCAATTTATGATAAAAACTCTCCTGAAAGTGGGCACAGAGGGAACCTACCTCAACATAATAAAGGCCATATATGACAAACCCACAGCAAACATCATTCTCAATGGTGAAAAACTGAAAGCATTTCCTCTAAGATCAGGAACAAGACAAGGATGTCCACTCTCATCACTATTATTCAATATAGTTTTGGAAGTCCTAGCCATGGCAATCAGAGAAGAAAAAGAAATAAAAGGAATACAAATTGGAGAAGAAGAAGTAAAACTGTCACTGTTTGCAGATGACATGATACTATATATAGAGAATCCTAAAACTGCCATCAGAAAACTACTAGAGCTAATCAATGAATTTGGTAAAGCTGTGGGATACAAAATTAATGCACAGAAATCTCTTGCATTCCTATACACTAATGATGAAAAATCTGAAAGAGAAATTATGGAAACACTCCCGTTTACCACTGCAACAAAAAGAATAAAATACCTAGGAATAAACCTACCTAGGGAGACAAAAGACCTGTATGCAGAAAACTATAAGACACTGATGAAAAAAATTAAAGATGATACCAACAGAAGGAGAGATATACCATGTTCTTGGATTGGAAGAATCAATATTGTGAAAATGACTATACTACCCAAAGCAATCTACAGATTCAATGCAATCCCTATCAAATTACCAATGGCGTTTTTTACAGAACTAGAACAAATCATCTTAAAATTTGTACAGAGACACAAAAGACCCGAATAGCCAAGGGAGTCTTGAGGGAAAAAAACGGAGCTGGAGAAATCAGACTCCCTGACTTCCGACTATACAACAAAGCTACAGTAATCAAGACAATATGGTACTGGCACAAAAAAAGAAACATAGATCAATGGAACAAAATAGAAAGCCCAGAGATAAACCCACGCACCTATGGTCAACTAATCTATGAGAAAGGAGGCAAGGATATACAGTGGAGAAAAGACAGTCTCTTCAATAAGTGGTGCTGGGAAAACTGGACAGCTACATGTAAAAGAATGAAATTAGAACACTCCCTAACACCATACACAAAAATAAACTCAAAATGGATTCGAGACCTAAATGTAAGACTTAGATGAAAACATAGGAAGAACACTTTTTCTTTTTTTTTTGCGGTACGCGGGCCTCTCACTGCTGCGGCCTCTCCTGCTGCGGAGCACAGGCTCCAGACGCGCAGGCCCAGCGGCCATGGCTCACGGGCCCAGCCGCTCCGCGGCACGCGGGATCCTCCCGGACCGGAGCACGAACCCGCGCCCCCTAAATCGGCAGGCGGACGCTCAACCACTGGGCCACCAGGGAAGCCCCGGAAGAACACTTTTTGACATAAATGACAGCAAGATCTTTTTTGATCCACCTCCTAGAGTAATGGAAATAAAGACAAAAATAAACAAATGGGACCTAATGAAACTTCAAAGCTTTTCACAGCAAAGGAAACCATAAGACGAAAAGACAACCCTCAGAATGGGAGAATATATTCGCAAACGACAATGGACAAGGGATTAATCTTCAAAATATATAAACAGCTCATGCAGCTCAATATTAAAGAAACAAACGACCCAATCCAAAAATGGGCAGAAGACCTAAATAGACATTTCTCCAAAGAAGACATACAGATGGCCAAGAAGCACATGAAAAGCTGCTCAACATCACTAATTGTTAGAGAAATGCAAATCAAAACTACAATGGGGTAGCACCTCACAGCAGTTAGAATGGGCATCATCAAAAAATCTACAAACAACAAATGCTGGAGAGGGTGTGGAGAAAAGGGAACCCTCTTGCACTGTTGGTGGGAATGTAATTTGATACAGCCCCTATGGAGAACAGTATGGAGATTCCTTAAAAAACTAAAAATAGAATTACTATATGATCCTGCAATCCCACTACTGGGCATATACCCAGAGAAAACCATAATTCAAAAAGACACATGCACCCCAATGTTCATTGCAGCACTATTTACAATAGCCAGGTCATGGAAGCAGCCTAAATGCCCATCAACAGACGAATGGATAAAGAAGATGTGGTACATATATACAATGGAATATTATTCAGCCATAAAAAGGAATGAAATTGAGTCATGTGTTGAGCCGTGGATGGATCTAGAGACTGTCATACAGAGTGAAGTAAGTCAGAAAGAGTAAAACAAATATAGTATATTAACGCATGTATGTGGAACCTAGAAAAATGGTACAGATGAACCGGTTTGCAGGGCAGAAGTTGAAACACAGATGTAGAGAACAAATGTATGGACACCAAGGGGGGAAAAGCTCAGTGGGTTGGGGATGGTGGTGTGCTGAATTGGGTGATTGGGATTGACATGTATACACTGATGTGTATAAAACTGATGACTGATAAGAACCTGCAGTACAGAAAAACAAACCAAAAAAACAACTAATACTAAACTTTCTTTGGGTTATTTGTATGGAAATATGTTAATATAAATGTTTCAAACATTACATGAAATTTCTAAAAATCTTATATGTGCTGGTATAATGTTATAAGTCATATTCTAGATATTACTTTAAAATGTATATCTCAGAAATAACTAAATTTCCTTGTCAATTGTATTATTATGAACTTTCATCAAATCTTTAACCGTGGTCATTTTTAAGTCTTTTGTCATTTACAGAGAGTTCTGGGTGTACTCTGATGCTTTCGCAAAATGTTCCTATAAAAGGGTTTCATCTTCAAGGAATTCATGGAAAAGACTCTGACAAGTACAGGTTTCTGGTAACTGACTGTACTGCTGAACTGAATGAATAAGCATTTTCAGAACTCTAATGGAAAACTGATGAATTCATAAAAGTGCTAACAAAAGATCAAGATGAAAAAAAATTAATTACATGGGACTGAGTGAACTGATGAGGATGATTATAATTTTTGTGACTTTCTGTTTGAATTTAAAAAAATCCCACAAGGACTCAGAGGCAAAAAATATACAAATCAATTTTCACTGCAAAGTAAAGGAGCTGTTACAGTGGAGGATTACTGGACTGAATGTCAATATTATGACATAATATGAGTGTGTTTTGTGTTTGGTAGTTGCAATCATTGTTGCTTTTGTTGTGCTCATCCATTAAAAAAAAAAGAATGAAGCTTTCCTGTGGTCTAACCATGGGGCGCAGCTGCAGCCTGACTTACAGGGAAGGTCAGGTTCTGCCTTGGTGACAGAAGCCCACCCCCATGTATTTCCTTCCTTGCCCTTCCTCCAGTCTGTAATTGCATATTTGGATACTGTAACTCATTCCTGTCTTCCCTGGTGTGTCTGATAAACTCCTAGAGGCAAGGGGGAGGGTATCTATCTTGTGCCACAGTGTCTCTAGGACCTGGCATATAGTATAGGTCAATAAATACCTGTGGAATGAACCAAATGAATGGAGCTCTCTTGGAAAAGGTCCCAGGAAGACCAGGCTGTAAAGCACAGCAGGCCAAGGACCCAGGTCCAGGCTGACAGCCCTGAGAGGTGGGGGCCACCCAGCACCTTACTTGTTATACAGCACAATGTCTGGCTTCCAGATCTTCTGTGCAGGGACACGCATGAACTCCGCTCCATTGTAGTCGGAGGGGTCCCACTTCAGCTTGTAGTCATTCCAGATCTGGGGGGAGAAGGCAAGGAGGGAGAGGGGGGCAGTGGAAGGACAAGCATGGTTTTACTTCTTTTGACACCACTCATCTTGGTGACCTCCCCACCTCGGCTGCACGTCAGAACCGCCTCTGCAACGCAGACCACACTGGCCCATTCCTCATGTGGGTGCTAGTGGGGAGACAGCACTGGGCTGAGTGTGCAGGCTGCCTCCTAGCTGCCTCCTATCTGCCCCCATGAGTGGGGCAAGCCCAGCCCCCATCAATCAGTCAGGACCACTAGGGCTTTCTCCAGTCATTTCCAGTGCCAGGTCCAGGTCCCTGCCTTAAGCTCCTGCTGTTTACATTCCTGAAATGGCTTGGACATGCCATCAAGCCCCAGTAATGGCGCTAAGGACACACAGAACCCTCTTCCACCTCCAGGTTGAGCAGGGTTAGCCTCTGAAGGGTCTGAGGAAGGAGCCATGATCCCACCAGGGCCCAGGAAGTGTTTGGGTGCAGAGGCTGGGAGATGTGAGTCCTGAGCACCTGAGGGGAGAGAGGTGAGGCTGTGGCTGGAGGGAACGTGTACCATAGGGTGCTGAGTGGGCACCGTGCCCATCTGGCTTGCCAGCCTCCTAGGAAGGAAGCCTGAGCTGGTGTAAGGATCACCCTTAGGCCAGTGAGTTATCTGTCCATGTCTGCACAAAGCCTCCCTGGGGAGAACATGTGGAAGCCCATTTCTTTGGTCCCAGTCTGAACAGGAAAATCCAGAACCCCGGCTCCCACCCTCCCAACAACAACAACGGCATATGATTCTGACTTAAGGATGAGTTTTTAGCAAGAGGAAGGGGAAGAGGTGCCTCAGGCGCCACACTAGAGTCGGGGCCAGGGCTCCAGGCCCGGGTCAGCCCCATTTTGTCTGAGCATGGAGGTCTCTCTTTCCAGGACGCAGTCTATCGTCTGTGACTTGAGGGGCTGGGCCCTGCAGTCCTTCCACAGGGGTGTAGAGCAGTGTATATGACCCCAAGCCCAGGTAGAGACAGACCAGCCAGTCAGTGGACCTCAATCTGGGTCCACAGGAGTGAAGTAGGGGTTTTGGCCCTTGGTTCACAGACAGCAAATAAAGTAGTCACCACCAGGGGGCAGCAGTACCCAGGGTCTGGTCACTTACTTGCTTGAGCCACAGGTTGGTCTCCATGATCTGGTTTACTTCATCCTAGAAAGAGAGATTAAAGTAGATGGTGAATTACAAAAACAAGGCTAGTTCTGGGAAAGGCTATTCCAGAAGCTCCATACCCCACGGCCACAGCTTGTGGCTCTGGCACTCACCACCTTCACCAGCTGAGACATGGACACTTCAAACTGGATGATGACTGGATCAGACACATTGGCCACTGGCCTGATGATCTCATTGTAATCTTCGAACAGCCGCTCAAACAGACGATGCTCGGCGTCGGAGGCTCTGGACACTGAGGGAAGTAGCCCTGTCAGATGCTGGGGAAGTCACTTTTCCCCTCACCAGGGACACCATCCACCTACAGCTTCCTCTCCATCTGCTGAGGGTACTCTCTGGAACTCCAGACTTTCAGACTAGTCCTACTCCTTGAAGTTAAAGACTAGGAAACTGAGGCCCAAGAGAGAAGGGATTCCATCAGGTCACACACATTCGTTGAGAAGCATAACGATTACAAGCCTGGGCTCTGAATTTGGATAGATCTGGTGCAAATCCTGACAGACTACTTGTGAGCTGTGTGAGCTTAGGCAAGTGGCTTAACCTCTCTAAACCTCATTTCCTTCATCTGTGAAAGATTATAAATGTATCCACCTCTTAGGGTTGTTATGAGTGAAGTGCTTAGCTCCATGCAGGCATATGGTAAGAGCTCATGAACCGTCCTCACCATCTTTGTTACTGCATGGCAGCAGTGGGATCCAAATGCAATCTGCCTGCATACAGCCACAATGGAGAGACGACCAGTCCACTCCCAGGGCAGGAGTACCCCAGGGCCCAAGGGAGACTACAACCTAGGACTGGGGCTTTCCTCCTTCCCACCCAGGACCCTGTAGGGGTTTGGCCACCAAACATCTTAGAAGCGGGTGCCTACGTGGCTCCCATGATCTCAAGACTGCGACCCACGGTTCCTGCTGATGTTGTCTTCACATCCTGATCAAAGACCCTTCCCTCTCTGAAACCCTTGGGGACCCTCTGTTTATAAGCCACACTCCAGGCATCTTGAGTCAGCTGTCTGTTGTTTCTCACGGATCTGGGAAAAATCTGGGGAAGGGATGAGGGGAATCCTTTAAGTCCAACCCAACTTCTCCAGGGATTTTGACTGCTCCCCCCCCCAAATAAAGAAGGGGCCACATTCAGGAGCTCGGTGGGGAGTGTTCCGCGCTCTGAGTAGTGGGGGCCTCAGCACCGGAGGGGCAGGAACAGCGCTCTGAGTGCACGGTCACAACGTGGTCTCCCAACAGACTTCCCCACCCAGCTGCAGGGACCGCCTGCAGCCCGGCCAAATCCCTCGTCCCCTGGTATCTACCACCCCTCCCAGGACACTCAAAAACCTTTCTGTCAGGGCCGGCTTCTCCCTAACAGCCTCCTCTTAGAGACCGGGCAGAAGGTGAAGGCGGGGAGGTGCCAGGAGTGCGGAGAGGCGAGGACAAGGAGGAGAGGCTGGCGCCCCTTAACGACTCCCCTCTGCCCCAGGTGGCCTTGATCAAATCTTGAGCCCTCTCTGGCCTCAGCTTCCGCATCTATTCGTAAAACGAGGAGGTGGACGGGATGCAGACAGTGGAACCCGCGGCCTGGGCGCGTCAGTTCAGCACCCAGTGCGCCAAGCAGGACGATGGGCAGGGCCGAGACTCGAATCTGTAACGCTGGGCTGTGAAAGGAAGGGCCCCAGTGCGGGCCCTCCTCGCGCCTCCCGGGAGCGCACAAATCACTTTCAAGGATGGGGCAGCCGAGGGGGAAACACGCATCCCCCACCTAACTCGCCGCCGGGCCGGAGCCAGTCCACGCGAGTTTCGGGTCCCCAGCCACGGCGCCCTTCTCCCCACCTCCTCGCGCTGCGCTCGGGGCCGCATCCCCTTCGGACCCCGCTCGGGCGGGGCGCCCGTCCCTCCAGTCCCCCTCGCCCCGCGCCCGTACCTGGCAGCAGCAGCAGCAGCAGAAACAGCAGCAGCGGCGGCGGCGCCCAGGGAGGCAAGAGCTTCGCGACGCGGACTCCGCGCGGCTGGGCGCCCATGACTGGTCTGCCCTCTGGCCAGAGGTTCCGCGCGGACCGGGCGGGCGGCGTGGGGCGGAGGGCAGACGGAGCAGAGCCGGACGGTCGGGAGCCGGCGGGACAGTGGCAGAGACTCCAGGCGCTGCCCGCCCACTCGGAGCGGGACCAGGGCGCGGCGCGCGGAGCCCCGGCAGCTCCAGCCCCACCCCCAATCCCGGGCGCAGCCCCGCCCGCCGCCGTGGGGTTTCCGAGCCTCTGCGGGGGAGAGAGGTGCGCTCGCGTCCGAGAACAGGGATGCGCTGGCCCTCTAGTGCGCTGTGCTGGGAGGTCTCATCCCTCCTTCTGTGGTCGGTGTAGCCCACGGACGGCTCCGCGCCGGGCCAATCCGGGCAGGTACTGGCAAACCACGGGGAAGAACAGGGGTCGAATCTGTTCCTGGCTTCCTGGGTGAGTGCGAGTCTCTCCTTTCCCCGGGCTTGGGGACCACCGGGCTAGACGGACGGTCGCCGGCCTGCCTGAAAGGTTCTAACACATCCTTAAGACAAGGACTCAAGATTTCGACACTATTAAGTAATTGTTAAATATTTTAGGAGTGATAATAGTATTTGTGTTTTTAAGAGTCCTTAGGGTTACCATGAGGAGGAGGGTTGGAGTCAGTTGAAACAATATCGGCCATTGAGTTGGTAATTGATGAGGCTAGATGAGAAACACCTGGAGGTTTGTTATCCTAGTTTACTGTCGAATATGTTGCAATGTCTTGATAAAAAGTAAAACAAAAGACAGAAATAACAAAATTAAAAATAAGTCTTGGAGATGGAGCCATCAGAGAAAGCACTGCCCTTCCTGGCCCCTGGACCCTGCAGAACCTCCTCTGCCCACGGGCCCATCTGCACCCTCGGTGCACCAGGATGGTTCTGTGATGGAGCAGACCACCCTGGGGCCCCTTGGTCTCTCGGACCACCCACCAGGAGTGGGGTGGGGTACCTGCAGGCTTCCTTGGAGTTCCTCTATCACAGGACAGGTCAGTCACCTTTATTATTTCCATAATGGGTCACCTACCCACATTAAAACCAAACAAAAGGAGACATTTTGCAGGATTCAGAAAATGTTTGTAAGAATTGGGACTTACTGTCAGGCCCCCATTTCGAGAATTTTCATTCTCCTGACAAGAATCCCTTTATCTGGAAAATATTGCAAATCACATATCCAACCAAGGACTTGTATCCAGAACATATAAAGAACCCTCAAAACTCAAAAGGAAGAGTAGATGGGTATGAGTGATCTTATTGGGGTGATGTCAGTGTTCTAAAACTGGGTTATAGTGATAAACTTACTAAACTCATTGAACTGTACACTTAAAATGTGTGAATTTTATATGTAAATTATACCTAGTTATTTTTAAGATCTCAAGTAAGAAAACTAAAACCCAGTTTTACACATGAGCAAAAGAGTTAAACAGACACTTGACCAAAAAAGGCGAAATGCTCACGAAAAGATGTCCAACATTTGCTGCTAGTGTTGCAGCAAAAATAGAAATGAGACTTCTGTTTTCTGATAAACAAGGAAAATAAGGAAACAATGAACAGGCTGGGGAAACAACATAAACAGGCCTGAAAGAGTTAATCAATCGTGGTTATTCTTTAGCTGTTACTTCTAGCAAACACTTGTAGCTAGACGCCCTTCACAAAGCTGATTACTCTCTGACTCCATTTGAATTACCCTTTGCACCTGGCATTTCTTCTTCCGCTACACTCCCTTGTAGCACTCTTCATTTCGGACAGAAGGTCCTGGGCTGATAACTTCAGGGACACCAGACCCAGTTGTTGAGCCACCTGATGACAGCTTTGGCCATGAATTTGTAGAACAAAAGAAATGCAAGACCTTCATTACTTTGAGCTTTATCACCTACCCCAGACCATGAACCCCAGGCTATATAACCTTTCCCTATTCCCCAGGGAAGGGGGCACAGCTCTTGAGGCTCTAGCTTGCTGTGTTACCCCCTTTGCCAGGCAAAGATTAAAGCCATTTTTCTCGTTTGTCCAAAACTCTGTCTCCATATTTCTTTTTGGCATCGGTACACAGAGAGCCAATATTTTGGTATCACTAGCCATTAGGGAAAGCAAATTAAAACCAGGGTGATATACCACTTAACAGCCACTGGGATGGCTAAAATAAAAAAATACTGTCAATACCAAGTGCAGATGAGGAAACAGAGCAACTGGATCTCTCATACTTTGCTGGTGGGAATGCAAAACAGTATGGCTACTCCAGAAAACAGTTGGACAGTTTCATATAAAGTTAAACATACTCTCCCCATATAACCCAGCAATCACATTACTGAGTATTTATCTAGAAAATGAAAAGTTTTGTTCACACAAAATCCTATAAGTGAAATGTTTGTAGTAACAGTATTGATGATTGCCCCAAACTGGTAACAACCTAAATGTGCCGTATGATGGATGCAAAAGAACAAACTATTGTTACACTCTTTAACGTGGATGAATCTCAAAGGCATTATGCTGAGTGAAAGAAGCCACTCTCCAGTGGTTCCATACTAACGTTGGTGCGTGCAGGATCTTTAATTGTGGCCCGTGGGATCTAGTTCCCTGACCAGGGATTGAACCTGGGCCCCCTGCATTGGGAGCATGGAGTCCTAACCGCTGGATCACCAGGGAAGTCCCCATTAGAGGTTATTCTTTTTTTTTTTTTTTATAAATTTATTTATTTTTGGCTGTGTTGGGTCTTCATTGCTGCACGCAGGCTTTCTCTAGTTGCGGTGAGCGGGGTCTACTCTTCATTGTGGTGCGCGGGCTTCTCATTGCAGTGGCTTCTCTTGTTGCGGAGCACGGGCTCTAGGCGGGTAGGCTTCAGTAATTGTGGCAAGTGGGCTCAGTAGTTGTGGCTCACAGGCATAGTTGCTCTGCGGCGTGTGGGATCTTCCCAGACCGGTCTTGAACCCATGTCCCCTGCATTGGCAGGCAGATTCTTAACCACTGCACCACCAGGGGAGTCCCTAGAGGTTATTCTTGAAGAGACTAAACTATAGTGATGGAAAAGCTCAGTGGTTGCAGGGGGTTAGGGGTGGAGGGGCACGTGACCATAAAGGAGTAGCAGGTGGGAGCTGTTTTGGGTGATGAGTGACTCCTACATCCCGATTACATGAATCTATACATATGTTAAAATTAATAGAACAGTACCTAAAAAGTCAGTTTTATTGTATAATAATTTTTAAAATAGATTTTTTGAGAAGTCCTCCTCCATCGCACAAATATTTTGAGTGCTTACGACATGCCAGGCACTGTGCAAAAGACAGTATGTAGGGGAAACCAATCAGAGCATCTGTGAGGGAGACACACCTGACCCAGCCGGGATAAAAAGCAGAACATGACCAGGGCCGCGGAGCATGGAGGAGAGAGCCATTCCTTTCAGGTGGAGAACCAGGGAAAGCTGCTGAGGGGAGGGGGCATCTGAGATTGAAGGAGGAATAGGAGCCATGTCTTCATTCAACAAACATTTATTGAGCACCTACTATGGGCCGATCTCTGTCCTAGGCCCTGAGGATACTGCAGCGAACACGAAGGGCCAGGTCCCTGCTCTCACGGAGCTCACACTCTAGTGGGTGAGAGCCTCGGGTACCGAGGGCTGCTGGAGGAAGGTGTCGGGGTAACGTGGCTGTGGGGAGAATGCTTTGGAATGAGTGACTGGGGAAGGCCCCTGGGGGAGGTGACATTGGACAGATGATGGATTGGAGCCGAGCCCTGAATGATGCAGCCGTGGGAAGAGCTTACAAGACATCTGGGGAAGAAGGTTTGGGTAGAAGGTACAGCAAATGCAGAGGCTCTAAGCTGGGAAGATCTTGAAGCATGTAAGGGACTACAAGAAGGCCAGTGAACCTAGTGGACAAGGAGGGGTGGAGGGAGATGGAGTGAGAGGTAAGCCGGCACGCGGACCAGATGCCTGGCACACTGTGGGTGCCACTGCTACACGCATCTTTATCCCCAGTGCCTGCTTCAGGGAAGGAAGCCAGGCCGGAATTAAGGTGTCCAAAGACCCTCCTGCAGCAGGTTTCCTGGGGTTCCTCCAAGGCCTTCAGAGAGGATGGTCCAGGCACCCCCATCCTTGCCCCTCCCATGGCCATGGCTGTTTGATGGGGCTGATGGCTGACAGACTCATTTATTTAGGGCCTCATCAGCCGTGACCCAGAAGGAAGCAGCAGACTGTCCGTCTGGCCACTCACATCATCACACCCCGCATCCTGGGGGGCCTCAGACATGCAGGGCAGCCTAGGGCCCTTCAGAAGGCGTGTGGGTCTGGAAGAGGGGAGGTAGGAAGAGCCCCACAGTGCCGAGCACGCACACAACCACGAACACCCACAGGAACAGCCGGTCCACCACCATGGCCACGTACTTCCAGTCCTCAATGACCTGTGGGCAGACAGAGGGGCCGGTTACAGGCGCCGAGCGCGGAGGTCCTCCCTGCTTTCCCTCCTCCCCCGAGCTGGGGCCTCACTACCTGGCCAGGGACCCCGTAGGCCACTTAGAACATGGAGTGGTAAGTTCTGAGTCTGAGGCTGGTCTTTCAGCTGGGTACCTGGGTGCCTCTCGAGTCCTCAATCCACCCCTACCCACCCTGCATGGCATCAGGGAGCCACTGGGAACCAGGCTGTATGGGAAGGTTAGGAATGGAAGGGGTTATAACGCCATATATGTGATTCGAAACCAAACTGGATTATAAATAAGGGGAATGAAACGAGGATCACAAGGCCCCTGCTCTCATTTTCACCCCAAGCCCCCTGCCTGAGCTGGCTTCGCCCAGAGGAAGACTTGAGGTGCACCTAGCTGAGAGGCGGTTGGGCAATGGGACCTGCAGGACACCTGGAAATCCTGTTTAATTTGCTCAGTTCCATTAATGGCAGTGTCTGCTAGTTCCTGTAATTAAGACCCAGCCTCCTTCCACATCATCTGGGTTTCTCTCCACCTCCTTCCCCGCTCCCCCATCTTCTCAGGCCCAGGTGTGGGGTATAGGATTGGCAGAAACATGGCTAGCCTCCTGAGGTGCCACCACAGATGTGCCTGCCTCCTTGGCCTGGGGGAGATGCCCCCAGAGAGGCTCAGCATTCTGGTCTCCCTTCCCCTCACCCGCTTTCACACCCCAGCCTGTCTGGATCCTTCTGCATGCGTACTTGTCCTGGTGGAGAGTGGCTGCATCAGCAGAACTCAGCAGAGGCTCTGGAGCTGGAAATTCGGGCAGCAATGGGCAAGCGATGTCAGTGACCCAATTTGTCAGAGCCCTGGTCAGTGGTGTGCATCTCCCCTCCAGGATGATCCCTGCTCAACCAGCCCCACACCCCCAGCCAAACACAGCTGCTGTTTCCTAGATGCAGCAGGCACCTCCCACTTTCCACACGGCATTCTTGGGTTTCTTTATGACAGCCCTAATTGCAAACAACTCTGTGTGTGTGTGTGCGCATGTGTGCACGTGCGCGTGTGCGTGTGCATGCGCGTGTGTGTGTACGCACCTTTCCCCCTCTTTTTATATTTTTGTGCTATTTATAGTGACCAGTTAATCACCAGGGAGGGTGAAAGTGCTGAAGATGAGAAACAGCCCAGGCTGGCTTAGGGGCGGGCATGCTCTGGAAGGGAAGAAAGCCTCTTCTCTCCAGCTAGACATGAGAAAGTCGATCAACCAATAAGGCCCCCATGTGTGTCAGTTCAGGGCAAGGCACTGCGAAGGGCAAGGAATGTTAATGACATCAGAAAGATCTGAGTATGGAGCTTGGCTGTGCTCTGTGCCAGCTGTGTGACCTTGGACAAGTTAATGAGCCTCTCTGGGCCTAGCTTTATTTTCTATTGTAGAATCGGGATTCAAGTAAATGACACTTCACAGGTTCCTGTCAGAATTAGCAATAACATACGTCACGTCCTGGTAGAGTGCCTGATGTGTGGTTGGAGCTCAATGAACACTGGCAAATATAATAACTATGGGCCCTGCCTGGCTCCTTCCCACAAAATGCTTTTAATTAATTGAGTTAGAAAGAGGCAGAGGCCTGTGAATGTCTAGGGGGTAGTGAGACCTTTAGAAGAGAGAGCTAAGGATGCGGGTGGCTCAGCCAGGGCTACAGGAGACCAGTTTCTCAACCTGCATATGCACAGGAACCAGCGGGGATCTGGTGAAAAATGCAGCTGCTGAACCACCTCCCACAGAGATCCCAGCTCAGTCAGAAGAGGTGGCCCCAAAGCTGTATTTTGAAAAGTTGCCCAAGTGGTTCCTAATTAGCCAGGAGGGCCCCAGTCTGTATATTAATATTTGGGAGTCAATGAATTAGGTGATACTGAGCTACTGAATGGTTCTGAACTAAAGCAAGCATAATTAAATTAATTTTTTAGAAAGTGAAATCTGATAATCCTATAGAGCTGTGCTTCTCAAACTGGACCGAGCCTAGGAATCCCCTGGGGATCTGGTGAAAATGTAGCTGCTGAGCCAGCAGGTCTGGGGTGGGGCCTGAGATGCAGCATTTCTAAACAGCTCCCAGGTGAGACCGGTGCTGCTGGTCCAAGGACCACACTCCGAGGACAAGGGTGTAGAAGAACTTGTGTCCTATATTCCGCTTGTTAGCAATTCTTTCTTTTTTTCACAGTGTAATTTTGGAGCTTTTCCACCCTGCTCTTTTTTCTTGGCACTAAATAATGGAATCCCCGTGCTTTCCCTTGAGAATGTGGCTAGTGAAAAGGAATCACAGAAAGGTAAGAACAAGGCGATGCCCTCCTTTCCACATGCAGCTGCATGTTGTGGCGTAAAAACCTGTTCAAAGAATCTGATTTGATAAGGTGTTAAAATGCAAACATTCCCAAGACTCTGAAGCTTGTTCTCCAACACAGTCTGGAAATGTGTGTGAAAATTTCTAACCGTACCATCACGTTCTGTGTTTAGTTATAAAATTGTCCTTTGAAGCATTAACTTGTTCAGAGGAGTCGGTCAAGACACCTAAACTCTAGAACTCACGGCTTTGTCCTGTGGAAGTAAACTTAACCTCTTTTTAGAAATCTGTAATTGTACTTGATAATTTATTATCCTGGTAGCAATAATATTTAAATGGATGGTTCTATACTCCTAAGAGTTATAAATGTTTGTATGGCTTCTTGGCAAGCCTGACAAGGATGGGAGCATATGCCCTTGGTGCCCTGGCCCACCTGTGTCCCTAAAGGCTGCAGAATCATTTTCCAGCCCACGACAGCCTTCCACTTTCTGCCTGCTTCTCCTCTCTTCTCTGCCCCAGGGCTTTCTCTAGCACCAAAACTGCTTGCTCCACAACCAGTTGGCAAAACCAGGAAGTGCAGGGGAGTTAATGCCCCCAAGGTTACTAGAGCCTTGGGGATGGGAGCTAATGGGCAAATACCCTCCTCCCTCCTGGGGGATGATTCTGAGGCTTGCTGCCATGCTTCCAGCTTCCGCAGAGGCTCTCTGACTGGACTAGCCCCCAGAGCCCGTGGCAGTATCCTTCTCACTGAAACCGACCTTGGCTTTCCGCCTTTCCCTGTCTCACTTTCTCCGCTTCCTCACTGTGTTTCCTGGGATCACTTCTCAAAAAAACTCTCTCTGCCCAGGTGCTTATATCAGGCTCTGCTTTTGGGGAACCCACAACAAACCAAAAAGGATCACTTGGACTTCCTTCCTATCCCTCCATGCACGAAACTAGAATAAAACTCATTTCAGTCTTGGATTCCTTATTCAAACAAAGAGTTTGAGAACCCTTGTCTCATGAATTAACTTCAGGAAATGGGAAACTGACTCTATTATCCCAGCCTCTTCCATTGGGCGGATGTTGGGGGCTGGGCTAGCAACTTACACTCTGGTCCTGATCCTCACTCTTCATGTGCTGGGCAATGAAGCTGACACCCTCTAAAGCCTCCTGCACATCCTGCTTGAACCTCCCAGAAGACCTCAGCCGGAAATCCCTGGGGATACCCGCTGAGTCAGAGCCGGCTGGAGACTTGGGAGCGGCAGAGGCAGGGTTCACAAAGTACATGGAGTTCCCGTAGAGGTTGGAGGAGCTGGCGGGGCCCATGGCCGAGGCGGTGGTGGCGGCCTTGGACTTGGTCAGGTGAGCCTGGCTGGGCTGGGGGGCCCTGAAGGGGCTGCTGTCAGGGCGCTTCATGAAAAGCAAAGTGGGCAGCTTGTGTAGGAAGCAGCGCTTGACCCAGGGCGCCATGGTGTGAGTGCTGGGTGAGCGGTGGTGCACATTGAGCACACAGACGCTGGTGACGATGGAGAAGGTAACCAGCACCATGGTGAACATGAGGTATTTGCCGATGAGCGGCACGTCGAGGGAGGTGGGCGGCACGATCTTGGAGATGAGCAGCAGGAAGACGGTGAGCGCCAGCAGCACGGAGATGCACAGCGTCATCTTCTCACCACAGTCGGAGGGCAGGTAGAAGACGAGGATGGCCAGGGAGGTGATGAGCACGCAGGGGATGATGAGGTTGATGGTGTAGAAGAGCGGCTTGCGACGGATGATGAAGTCGTAAGTCACGTCCACGTAGCTGGGGTCCTGCGGGTTCACCGTCCTTCGCCCAGGGAGGGCAACTATGTCCCATTCACCACTGGGGGTGAAGTCATCCATGCTGGCCGTGGGTGACTTGAGGACCATGTCGATCTCTGTGTGGTCGTAGGTCCAAGAGCGGAACTTGAGGGTGCAGTTCTGCTGGTCAAAGGGGAAGTGCTTCACCTCGATCTTGCAGGCGCTCTTGTAGATGGCCGGGGGCAGCCACATGATGCTGCCACTGGAGCGGACCACCACATTGGTATAGAGAGACACCTCGTAGGTACCGTCGGCACTGGGGGTGGGGGCAGGGCATGGAGGAGAATATCATGAAATCCATAGATGCTGCCCGGCTGTTCTTACAACTCGCCAAAGAGCCCTGCAGGATTATTTCTCACTAATCACTCTTCCAAACCCCCATGCCCTCACTGGAAAGGCCTGCTTTACTTGGCAACTGCCTGGTGGCGAGAGCCCTGCCATGAAACAGCTTGAAGGCTTTACGTAGATTTGCTCATTTAAGCCTCACAACGGTCCAATGAAGTAGATATTATTATCATCCCCATTTTACAGATGGGAACAACAAGGCTCAGAGAAGTTGTCCTCTTCAAGGTCAGAAAACTAGTAAGCAGTACAGCTAAGATTTGAAGTCAGGTCTTTCTGTCCTTAGACCACCTACTCCTAATCATTTCTTGCTTCTGCTGGTACAACTACGACCTGGGAAGTCTCTTTATCCCCCTCCACCTACCTGAGATATTTATGCATATCAAGTCAGTGCTACCAACACCCAACACTGACAAAGCAACCAAAGGTCAGAAAGAGGACAGTATGGGGCTTCCCTGGTGGCGCAGTCGTTGAGAATCTGCCTGCCAATGCAGGGTACACGGGTTCGAGCCCTGGTCTGGGAAGATCCCACATGCCGCGGAGCAACTAGGCCCGTGAGCCACAACTACTGAGCCTGCGTGTCTGGAGCCTGTGCTCCGCAACAAGAAAGCCGCGATAGTGAGAGGCCCGTGCACCGCAATGAAGAGTGGCCCCTGCTTGCCACAACTAGAGAAAGCCCTCACACAGAAATGAAGACCCAACACAGCCAAAAATAAATAAATAAATAAATAAATTAAAAAGCAAGTTTAAAAAGAAAGAGGACAGTATGGAGGACAGAAAGAGCACTGGACTTGGGGTCAGGATGGTGGCCCTGGTCCCAGCTGTGCCTGAGTGAGTCACAAGGCCCTCCCCATCTCTGGCCTCCAGTTCCCCATCTGTAACTGAGGGTGCTGGCTCTGCTCATCTCTAATTCCTCTTGCAGCCTGACAGCTTGGAAGTCTGGGTGAAGCACAGGACTGGAGGCCTGGCCCTCACCACCTTGGCCAACCCTGCCACTTAACTTGTTGTAAAGCACGATGTCAGGCAGCCAGATGCGCTTTGCGGGGATCCTCAGGATGTTCACACCCTCATAGCGGGAGCTGTTCCAGGCCAGGCGGTAGTCTCTCCATTCCTGAGCAGACAGGCAAGGCCCCGTCACTTGTAGGTCCCTCGCCGCCAAGGGGCAGCCCTGGAGAAAACACCTTCTTGGGCTGGGGACCCGGCAGGGCACTTACCTGTTTCAGCCAGACATTGGTGGTCATGATCTGTTCTCGCTCATTCTGGGGAGGGAAATGAGGTTATCAGTTCACCTGTTAGGAGGTGATAGACTCCATTTTATCAAGCAAAAGTCTCTGAGCTCCAAGGCCGTGTGACCAACCACCAACTTAACATCCTCGGAGGGCTCAGACGTATTTCCCACCCAACATGCCTGAGACAAACCTCATGATCTTCACCCAGACCTGGGCCTCCACTGGCATCATCATCTCAGTGAATGGCATCCCCCAGCCATACAATTCCACAAGCCAGAAACCTGGCAGTTGTCCCTGATCCCCTGCTCTCTGATCCGTAAGTAAGTCCTGTAGATTGTACCTCCTACATGAGCCTCAAATCTGTCTGCTTCTCCCCATCTCCTCTGCCACCATCATCTATTACCTGGACTATTGCAGTAGCCTCCCAACTGGCCTTCCTGCTCTGCCTTGGCCTGCCTTTAGTCTATTCTCTATAGAGCAACATGGGTAATCCTTTTAAAATCTCAGCTCCTTAGACTACATCTCTCTGCTGAAACCCTCCACTCCCCTCCCGTCTCATGTAAAGTGAAAGCCAAAGTTCTGCCCAGGGCCTACAAGGCCATCCATGATCTGCCCCCCTCCCCCAGCTCCATCCCTATTAACTCTAGTACCTCTTACCTCAACACTTTCCTGTTTGCTCATCCCACTTTAGCTATACGTGTCTCTTTGCTTCTGCCTTTGCACATTATTCCCTCTTCCTGGAAATCCACACAGCTGACTTCCTCACTTTCTTCAGGTCTTCCCTGACCTTTCTACATAAAATAGCACCCCGTTCCCCTCTCTCCCTGCTTCATTTTTCTTCTTTCTAATAATTAATTAATTAATTAATTAATTAATTAATTTTTTCGGCTGTGTTGGGTCTTCGTTGCTGTGCACAGGCTTTCTCTAGTTGTGGCAAGCGGGGGCTACTCTTTGTTGTAGTGTGCGGGCTTCTCATTGTGGTGGCTTCTCTTTGTTTCAGAGCACAGGCTCTAGGCATGCGGGCTGCAGTAGTTGTGGCTCGCGGGCTCTAGAGCGCAGGCTCAGTAGTTGTGGCACACGGGCTTAGTCGCTCCGCGGCATGTGGGATCTTCCCAGACCAGGGCTCGAACCCATGTCCTCTGCATTGGCAGGCGGATTCTTAACCACTGCGTCACCCCTGCTTCATTTTTCTTTATAGCTCTTATCACCATTGGCCACCTCTATTTGTGTATTATATGCCACCTCCTACTAGCATCTAAGTTTCTTGAGGGCAGACAGCACCTAGAAGGGTATCTGGGATGTATCAGATGTGCAATAAATATTTTCTGAAGAATATAAGAATCCTACCACAATAATCCAGGCCACCATAATCCATCTCTCACCTGAACCACTGCAAGACCCTCCCAACTGGTCTATGACCACTCTGCACACATAACCCATACAGACACACATCTATTCTTCCTCTGCAGCCAGAAGAAACTTCCAAAGTTCCTGCCATTTCCCCCTTAATCCTATGTTTACTTAGGTCACTTCTGTGGCTTCCTTCACATATAAAATAAAAATCCAGCTCCTTCACAGGGTCTGCAAGGTCTTGCCAACTTTCCCGGCTTCATTTCACCTTTATTCTGTGCCCTTCCCCCGACATCCGCCCCGACCCTGGCCTTCTTTAGTTCTCCAAATGTGTCTTGTGCTCTCAGTCTGTACCAATTTCC
The DNA here is from genome assembly GCF_964165515.1 of Mesoplodon bidens. Classification (NCBI taxonomy): domain Eukaryota; kingdom Metazoa; phylum Chordata; class Mammalia; order Artiodactyla; family Ziphiidae; genus Mesoplodon; species Mesoplodon bidens. The sequence goes on along the minus strand of NC_138178.1, from coordinate 66,393,902 downwards.
CTGCCTCCTCTTCACCAAGATAACTTCCAGCATCTTGATATCAGCTTGGGAATCACTTCCTTTAGGAAACTTTCCTGAATCCTCAACTAGGTAAGCATATCAGTAGAAAAAGGTTCAGTTGCCAGTAACAGAGAGCCAGAGTAACACTGCCTTAAATAAGTTTATTTCTCTCTTGTAACAGTTTGGACATACAGGCATACCTCGTTTTATTGTGCTTCACAGATACTGCATTTTTTCCAAATCAAAGTTTTGTGGCAACTCTGTGTGGAGCATCTATTGGCACCATTTTTCCAGCAGCACTTGCTTACTTTGTGTCTTTGTGTTACATTTTGGTAATTTTTGCAATATTTTAAACTTTTTCATTATTACTGTATTTGTTACAGTGATCTGTGATTAGTATCTTTGATGTTACTACTGCAAAATATTACAACTCACTGAAGGCTCAGATGATGGTTAGCATTTTTTAGCAATAAAGTATTTTAAAATTAAGTTATGTACATTGTTTTTAGACATAATGCTATTGCACACTTAATAGACTACAGCATAGTGTAAACATAAGTTTTATATGCACTGGGAAACCAAAAATAATCATATGACTTGCTTTATGGTGATATTCACTGTGTTGCGGTGGTCTGAAACCAAACCTGCAGTATCTCTGAGGTATACCTGTAATATGGTGGCTTTGTTCTACAAAGTCCTTAGGGACCCAGGTTCCTTCCAGATTTTTCTCTACCACACCTAGAGTGTGGCTCTCATCTGCAGGGTCCACAATGGCTGCTGCAGCTCCAGTCATTACACCCACATTCCAGACTGTTGAGGGGTAGATGGGAAGAGGAGAGAGAGGATGCATGCCAGTTGTCTCCCCCCAACCCCAAATGTCTTGTATTAATTAGAGTATTTAGGCCATTTACATTCAGTGTAGTTACTGATAAATTTGGGTTTAAACCTACCATCTATCTGTTTTCTGTTTATTCCCTTTCTCTCTTTTCTTGCCTTATTTTGGATTAATGATTTTATTATCCATTTCTCCCAATATTAATGTGACTCTTCTTTAGGTGGTTACTCTGGAGTCTGCAATATGCATATACTTGACTTTTTAGCATCTAATATAAATTAGTTCTTTCATCACTTCCAGAACAAGGCAAGAACTTTAGAACATTTCAGTTTCATCTACCCGCTCCTTACTTTTGGGTTATTGTCATGTATCTAATTCTACATATAATTAAAACCTTGCAAGATATTTTTTTCTGTTTTCTTATACTGTCAATATCAATTCAAATTCACCCATATATTTACCCTTTCTGTTGTGCTTCATTCTTTCCTACATTTCTATATTTCCATCTGGGATCATTTCCCATATTGGGTCTTCTTGTATTAAATTCTTTCTCTCTCTCTCCTGAAAACATCTTTATTTCACCTTCCTTTTTTTTTAAAAAAAAATTATTTATTTATTTATTTATTTATTTATGGCTGTGTTGGGTCTTCGTCACTGTGCGCAGGCTTTCTCTAGTTGCAGTGAGTGAGGGCTACTCCTCGTTGTGGTGTGAGGGCTTCTCATTGTCGTGGCTTCTCTTGTTGTAGAGCACAGGTTCTAGGTGCACAGGCTTCAGTAGTTGTGGCATGTGGGCTCAGTAGTTGTGGTTTGAGGCTCTAGAGCTCAGGCTCAGTAGTTGTGGCCCACAGGCTTAGTTGCTCCGTGGCATGTGGGATCTTCCCAGGCCAGAGCTCGAACCCCTGTCCCTTGCATTGGCAGGCAGATTCTTAACCACTGTGCCACCAGGGAAGTCCTCACCTTCATTTTTAATTATATTTTTACTGGTAGTATATTTCTAGGTTTGCAGTTTTTTCTTGCAGCACTTAAAAAATGTCATTCAATTTTCTGGCTTCCATTTTCAGCTGTTAGTTTTATTGTTGCTTCTGACTTTTGTTTCCCCCAACTGCTTTTAAGATTTTCTTTGTCTTTGGTTGTCAGGAGTTTGAGTATGATGTACCTGGGCATGATTTTCTTTGTATTTACCCCTCATAGGGTTCATAGAGCCTCTTGCATATGTAGCTTAATGTCTTTAGTCAGTTTTGGAAAATTCTCAGTCAGTATCACTTCAACCTTTGCTTCTTATTTTTATTCCCATTCTTTCTGGAACTCCAAATACACGTCAGACCTGACATTTTTATCCTGTATCACATTATCTCCTTTTCTGTATTTTCCTTTCTTTTTTCTATAATTTGTCTAGATATTTTCGATTGACCTCTCTTCCTGTTCATTAATTTTCTCTTCTGCTATGACCAATCTGCTATTAAACCCATCTAATAAATTTTAAATTCTCCATCATTATAAGTTTCTTGAACATGTTAATGCATCACATTTTCTTTTTAAGAATGTTTATTTATTTTGTTTATTTATTTATTTATTTATTTATTTATTTATTTATTTATTTATTTATTTTTTTAATGGTACGCGGGCCTCCCACTGCCGTGGCCCCTCCCGTTGTGGAGCACAGGCTCCGGACACGCAGGCTCAGCGGCCATGGCTCACGGGCCCAGCTGCTCCGCGGCATGTGGGTTCCTCCCAGACCGGGGCACGAACCCGTATCCCCTGCATCGGCAGGCGGACTCTCAACCACTGCGCCACCAGGGAAGCCCTTGTTTATTTTTAATAGTGGTAAAATACACATAAGTTTTACCATCTTAACGGCAGTTATTTAAAAGTCTACGTCTGATGACGCCAATATTTGAATTATCTGTGTGTCTGTTTCTCTTCTTTTCTCTCTTCGATTTTTCTTATTTAGTCTTGTCTTATTGCCTGCCTAGTAAGTTTTTATCTGACTTTATCTGCCTCCAGGGATGACTGACTTTGGCTTTATGGCAGGCAGATAGAGGAGGGACAGATCCCCTTCATCTAGTCTGTGACTGAGCTGGTTCAAAGCAGGTTTTAGTTCTTGTGAGGGCTGGTCTGTTCTTGATTCACTGTGACTCTTAGCGATGATCCTTGCAAGGTCCTCACCAAGGCCCCATCTCTTTAGTGGGGCTCCAATTCCAATTTGTGTCATCCTAGCCCTGTAAGAGTGCCAAGCATTCAGCCAGGCTTCCCAGCCTCTTAGCCACCACTCTGTAATCAGCTCCCTAGCCCCTTGGCTCTATACTGTTTACCAATCATCAAATGACAGGAAAAGCACCAGAAGCTATCAGGGTCACCTCCTGGATCCTGGTCCTTCAAGTCCTGGCTAAGCTCTCTAAGACCTTCAAACAGATTTGGGGGAGGACAGGCATTTTTGTCCCCCTTTTGTAATTGTTCTTGTGCAAAAGTTTCTGCAACAAGATACTCTGTCATTACAGAAAGTTGAAAACCTTCATCTGTCTTAAAAAATAATTTTTTTAAAGTTGAGGTACAATTTACATACAGTGAAGTTGAGGTACAATTCACATACAGTGAAATGCATAGATCTTAAGGATACAGTTTGATCAGTTTTAACAATGCATTATTCAGGTAACCCACCTCCTTTCAAGGTATAGAACATTTCTACCACCCAGAAAGTTCTCTCCTTCTTTAGTCCGGTGCCTCAGTCCCCTTTACTCCCCCAGCAGCTGCCTTCCCAAAGGCAGTCCTGGCCTTCCCAAAGAGCTGCTTCTGAAGGCTTGCTGGCCTTACACAGCACAAACTCCCTGCCTGCTCCCTAGAAACTTCCATCTTTAAACTGGTTATGCCCATAACCCTCCCTCCTTGAAAATCAAATCCTGAAATACAAAAGGAAAAATAACCCCCAAACCTCATATTTGTTCTGTACACAGCTTTCAGGATTATGACAGCTCACAGTCCTACACTCATAGGCATGGGGCTGGAGGCTGTGTGCCCTCCTCCTTCTGGTAACTTCTATTATCCCACAGGGACCACAGAGCAGATCTGGCAGGGGCAGCCTTAGCCTGGAAGTGTGGCTAGAGCTGCCTTCCTGTTCCCCCTCACCAGGGCAGCAGCTGCAAGGCAGCAGCTGCAGGCCGCAGCTGGGCTCATTCCATTAAGCAAAAAGCCTTTGGCTGGACAATAACACTCAGACACCAGCCTGGGAGCAGCCTGGCCGGAAGCACTTATTCCTTCCAGTTGGCCTGTGGAGGGGAGAGGGACAGAGAGCACAGGCTTTTCACCCCTCCCCCATTCTTAGGCTGTGCTTCCTTCCAGGGGAGGAAGCCAGCCATTAATCTGGCCAAAGCCTTCGTGAGGGCTATAGGTTGGAGGGGCTGGGTTTGTGAGGGCTGAGTGTGCTAGAGAGAGAGGGTGGCAGTAAGAAGGCAGCCACCAGACCAGAGGAGGCTCAGCCGCATTGGTTGGCTCCCCAAGGCTCAGGAGGAGAGGCACGGTGGATTTCCAGTGCGCTGGCAAGGTCTTGGGAAAAGGAGTGGCCAGTCAGTGTGCAGGGCTGGGAGTCAGGCAATTTGGGATCTGCTTCTGGCATCGCCAGAACTCCTGGACAAGGTCCTAGGTTGTTCATCTGATCTTTTTCCATATGCATAAATTAAGGAATTTGCCTAAACTTTGAGATCCCTGACTTGGCCTCTAAGTCATGATTCTTTTATTCCAAAAATGCTATCTGTGCCTTTGCACGTGCTCTTCTCTTTGCTAGGGATATCCTGCCCACTTTGTGCACTCTAGTTTCCCAGTTTGGAGTCACCTGCCAATCCATATCCCAGAACCAGTTAAAATGCTTTGGCTTCAAGCATAGCTGGATGTTCAACAAACATCCAACCACGAGTGGCTAAAACAATAAGGACATCTGTTATATCACATAACAAGAGAGCAGGCCAGTCATTTCAGCGTTGGTTAATGCAGTAATTCAATGATGTCAGGATTCTAGGTTGTTGAAAGTGATGTTAGGACTCTGTGATTCTCTTGTTTTCCCCCCACAATCATAAGATGGAGGCCATGGTTCCAAATATAAAACCTTCACATGACAATGTCTATGGCAGGAAATGGCAAATCTTTTCTTGGGTCCCTTTTTGAGTGTGAGGAAAACTTTCCCAGAGGCCCCCACCCCTTTAGGCAGCCCCTACATCCCAATGCCAGGGCTACAGCTCTTGCCTAAGCCTTAACTGATTATTGGCTGGAGGAATAGAATTACCACGGTTAGCTACAACTTAACAATGCGTGGCAAGGAGGCCGGAGGAGGGCCCATGAAGTTCGTGAGTATCCAATATCAAGTCATAGTTTTATTAACAAAGAAGTTGTGAGGCAGAAATGTCCACTGGGTAGGCAGCCAATGGGCCTGCCGTAGACAAGGTGGGCCTCCAACATGGCCATAAGCTTCTCCTCCTTCTACCCTATCATCTCCCCCAGTCTGCTCAACAGATGACCTCAAATACCCCCTACCTACTGGGGGGAGATAGGAACGAGGGTACAGAAACCGATGGGTACAGAGGCCCAGGTGTAGGGACAGGACCAGAGGCAGCTGCTGCATCGGTCTAGCCAACTGAGGGTCTGGGTAAATGAGGGTGGTCACTGCAGGTATGGAAATGAAGAATGGATTACAGAGTGCAAAAGTAGGGTTGTCAGGTCTTGATGTGTGGATGTGGGGCCTCGTAGGGAGTGCTGAGGAAGGCTGAGGCACTAGGGAGTTCCCCTTCTCCCCTCTGCTATCTCTGAGTTGGGGGTGCCTGAGGGGACCATGGCTCATTGTTAATCTTCCCTGTGGCCCTTTCCACATCCCCACGCACAGGTTTGGAACCCTGCCCCTGGAAGCAGCTCTGAGGGGAGTATGCCTATGAGGAGCATGTAGCATACTGTGTCCAGCCGTGGGGAAGGCACAGCTGCCCCCTGTACCTACCACACTGATGAGCTGCGCCAGGGAGAGCTGCAGCTGGATGGAGATGAGCTCTGAGGAGCTGGTGGCTGGGCGGATCAGGTTGTTGTAGCGGGTTTTGTTCAGGAGGTCATCCATGAGCTTCTCCTCTGCGTTGGCCACGCGGCAGTCCCCTGGGAAAACACATAGTCAGATCTGCTGGGTCCTCATCCAGCTGATGGCAGTGAAAGGGAGAGCTGCGAGAGCCAGAGAGCACAGGTGCCCTCGGGGCCAGCTGGAGCAGCTAAGGGGCTGGCAGGCCTGCCTTTCCTTGGAGACTTCAAATTAAATCTACCCAAGACAGAGCTCAGCTCTCTCCTCCCACGCCCTACATTTCCTCCTCCTGTTCTGTCTAGCAATGAATGGCACCCCACGCTCTAGACATCTAGTCCAAAACCTGGGCATCTATTTTGACCCCTATCCTTGGTTCATCCAAGGGGCCACCCAGTTCTGTCTCTTCTACTTTCCAAATCTCTCAGTCTGTCCTCCCCTCTCCATCCCTCCTGGTCCCGGCTCACCACCCTGCCCCAGGCTCTTCCAGTAGCCTCCTTGCTGGTCTCCCCACCCCCACTCTGCCCCTGCCATCATGTCCCATTCAGTGCCAGAGTGGTCTTCCTACAGCTACTGAACCAGAGCCCATCCCTGCCCGTAACCTCTCAGAGCTGTAGGCAGAGTTCAAATCCAAACGTTTCGGCTTGGCATCCAAAGCCCCTTGGCACCAGCATTTCTTCCTCAACCTGATCTCTTCTTACCTCTCCACCTCTACGCCCAGGTACTGTATATTTTGGCCATATATACTGCTTTCCTTTCCCCATGTGGCCTTCATTGTCTCACTTCTAAATCTTCAAGCACACTCTTTCTTCTGCCAGGACGGCCCCCAGGCGACCAGCCGTCAAATATCTGAGTCTTCTTGTGCCAGGCACTGTGTTATACGCTGGGGTAACAGCCAGCAAAAACCCTGGCTCCTGCCCTCAGAGAGCCTCCTGTGTAGTGGAGGAGAGATACTATTCAAACGTGGGTTTGTGTGCAGAGCTGGGGAGATGGTGGTGCTTTCACTAAAAGAGAAAAGGCCTGGGCTAGGGGGAGTTTCCTGGGATCAGATTTGGCCCTACAGGGTTCAGGGTGCACCTTGAGACACCAAATGGAGAGGTCCAGCTGGCAGTTGGCTCCTGGTCTGGAGCTTAAAAGAGAGGTCTGGGCTCAGAACCATACCTGCGAGCCAGCAAATGCAGCCTCCTGCAAGGAGCCTGACCTGGCCGGGAGCCCCACTGAGCTCCCACAGCCCCAGATCTGCCCCTTTTCACAGCCCAGATCTCTTGCCATGTGGTGTTTGGGTCTTTGTCCCATCTCCCTCACACGTCTGGGAGTGAAGGGGAGGTTCAGGAACTCGATCTTTCACTCTGGTGATGACAGGTAAGGGCAGTTTGGGGAGGGGCCTGGGAAAGAGGGAGCCTCAGAGGAAGGTCAGGGACACATGAGCAGGAGACCTCAGGAACAGGGGAAGAAATGCGGGTGTGCAGAGGAAACAGTGTTGGGGCAGGCAAGAAAGTGGGAAAAGGATAAGGGAATAAGGGAGGCTGAGGAGGTGGGGTTGGGTCTGCCGGCTCACCAGGCCCAGGACTGGGATTACATCCTCCGCTGAGGGGCCAGTTCACTCTGTTTTACCAAATCCCACCCTCTGGATGCGGCCAGAGGGCCCAGAGTGTGAACTGCCTGACAGAGCAAGTCTGAGGTGGACTCCTGGGTGGGTGCTGGGCTGGACACGAGGCCACGGGGAGCAGCCACCACCCTGCCTGCTCCATGCACTTTCCAACTCATTGCCTATCTGGAGCAAATGCAGCATTTAGTGCCTGTGAAAGATGCTCCCAGGGCACCTGCTGCCCACTGTCCCTCCCCCAGCCTGCCCCAGGCTGTCCAGAGGGGGTCCTGTGGATGCTTGGCCTACATTCTGAGCCCTGCCTCTCATACCCTGGACCCCCTCCCAGAGGCCAGCTGCTTGAATACCTGGAAGCCAGTCTGTAGCCCCAGGTTATAGCTGGGTCTCTCCCATAGCCCCTCTTTATTATATATATTTGAATTGACCCATCATTTCAGCAGGGTATGACTTGCCCAAGTCCATCAAGCATGTCTGGGACAGCTCGGGTCAGAATCTGAGGCTCCTGGCCCCCAGCCCTGCAGTGCTGGGGGAGGCTGGATCCCACATCTCTGCAGCCCCAGGAGGCTGGTGTACCTAGGTACCTGAGAGGCATGGGCTGCTCTGCAGGCTGCGGGGGCTTGTGTTCCTGTTCGAAGCCCACCTGGGATGCTCAGGTTGCTCACCTTTGGGCCTGTCCTGCTTCTCAGTCGTTCAGCTGGCCCCCAGGGACCCTCACCCATCTTGAGGACCAGTTGTGGGATCCAGAGAAAGAGGTTCTGAAAACCTTAGACCATTTAGTCCACTCTCTATTTCTTATCTGGGGAAACTGAGACCAAAGAGGGCGAGGAACTTACTCAAGGAGTCCCAGCAAGTCAGAGGCAGAGCCAGTTAGAGGCCCTCCCCTAACCCCTGTGCCTTCTTTCGCGCCCTTGCTAACTTCCCCGTAAGGAGCCTGTCCCTGCAGAAGCCATGTTGGTGTCCACAGCCAAGTGTGTACTCATGCCTGTGCCTGTGTTTGTACTTGTATACGTGCATGGGGGACAGAGGGGTTTCCAAACTATATTTGTTAAGGCTTTTCAGTCTACTGCTTGCTTTATGCCTATGAGGCCTGCCGGGTTGAAAAGACAAGGAACAGGCCTCTTACCCCCAGATGACAGGGGTGGCCCGGAAGAGGTGGAAGCTTCTGGGGCACAGTTGGGGGTCACCTCCCAGCCCTGGGGCCGGCACAGTTACACAAAGAGGCCACCACTAGGGGTCAGTCATGACCCAGTGATTCTGAGAAGGAGTGGGCCCGCCCTGCCTCTGTCCAGGGCCTTGCCTTCCTTGGCCTTCTCTGGAAAAACTGCTCCCCGCCAGTGAGGGGTTAACAGTCTGAGAGGAAGCCATGGCTGGAATTCTAAAACGTGTGAGTGTGTGTACAGTCTGAAAAAGCAGAGCTAATGGTAAAAATCTATATGGGTAAAATGGAAAGGCAATACCTATTGGTTTGGAATACAAACCACAGAAAGTAAAGGGTCAGTGGAATCTTGGCAAGTGGGCATCTGAAAGGCAGAGTGATTTTCAGTTGGGGATGTTTGTCCTTAACTGAGGAAAGGAACAAGAGATTTGTATTTATTAAAAGGCAGCTATGGATTTTTTTCAAAAAGTTGAGGTTTTTACGTTTTACAAAAAGCTCACAGTATATTATCAGTAGCTTCTCCAATCGTGTGCAAGAATCACCTGGATGCTTGTATAAATGCAGATTCCCAGGCTCCATTTCCAGAGATTCTGATCCTGTGAGCCTAGGATGGGGCCCCGGGGATGTGTAGTGGGTGTTTCTGATGCAGGTGGCCCCAGGACCGTACTTAAGAAACACTGCAACTGACTCACATCTGAGTCCCTAAGTATGTAGTCAAGGCATATCATCCCCATAGAACAGATAGGGAAACTGAGGCCCAGAGAGGGTCACTGAGCAAGTGGTGACAGATCCAGGATGCACACATGGAGTGCAGACACCATCTTTGGTGAGATCTCCGCTTCCCTATAGGAACTTCATATGTCCCCCTACCCCTTACCACCAACACCCCTGGTGGTGTGTTTCTGTCCAAGGAAGATATAGCCCTGGTCCTCTAGGCTGACTAGGGCTTGGAGGACAAGCTTGGGCTGGAGGGTAGGAGCTGAAAGAGTCCTTGGAACTCAGGTGGGGAGACTGAGGCCGGGAGCAGACAATCCTCACCATATCTGGACTCTGCCTGGGAAGGGCTGACTGGATTTCCCTTCTGGGTGTCTGCAGGCTCCTGAGGGGCAGGCTCCACTTCACCAGCCCCGCACTCAGCCAAGCTGGCTGTCCCGGCCAGCCAACCCCTAGGAGTGGGCGACCAGAGGCAGAGGTGCCATAAAAGTGTGTTTTCTAGGAGATCCACCCCCAAACACACTTGGGCTGGCAAGTTGGGTAGCCCCACACCCCACCCTCAGGCTAAGTTTCCCTGTCTACAGTAGCGCTGGGATTGAGCAGAGCTTCCTGTCTAGCGGGTACCACTCAGCCCCGCTGCCCAGCCCAAAGGCGCTCCATATGGAGCGTGGCCCTGGCGACCGCACAGAGGACAGCCGTCCCCACCCCAAACGTCGCAGACCCACTCATCCTGACCCGCCCCTGCTGCCGCGAGTGGGCTTAGCCCCGCCCACGCCCCCATTCGTCCCGGACAATCTTGGGCCACTCCCCTGGATGCTGGACACCCTCCCTTCCCTCCCACCTGTGGCCAGTCCAGCCGGGCTCTGGCCGACCCAGGCGTCCCTCCCTCCTTCCCCGAAGAGAACTCACCTCGCCCGCAAAGGGCAACCAGGGAGAAAAGGAGCAAGGGGAGCGGGCTTCTCATGACGGGCGGGGGCTGGAGAGGCAGCCGAGGCGAGTTCAGCGGTCGGACCACCCGGGCACCGGCGGCCGCGGGCAGGCGAGTGAGAGCCGGTGCCCACGGCCTCGGAGGTTTGAAGTCCTGGTGACGGCGGGCACTAGGACCCCGCGGAGAGCCCAGCCAAGCCCCGCTGGGGGGCAGCAGCTGTGAGCTACGCCCACAAGGGGATGGGGCGGGGCGGAAGAGACCCCAGGGGCGGGGCCGACACCAACCCAGCGGGACTGGCTGTTTTCGGCCAACTGCCTAGGGTCGTCTCCCAGCGGTTGGCCTCTGCGCTTCCCGACCTACTCCGGCCTCCAACTTTCCTCGAAGGGAGGTCGGCGGGACCGTGCATGCACCCTTTGTACAGTTGGGGAGACTGAGGCAGACGCTGGCTCTGGATCCCTCTACTGTTAGGGAAAGTGGTTGTACTCCAGTCGGGAAGTCCCTGGGCTTTGCCTGCCGTCAGGACTCAGGAGGTCTTTCAGAAAAAGATCTCAAGTCTATGCTCATGCGGTTTGCTGAAAAAAAGGAGCACTGCAGGGAGTGGGGAGTAAGCCAGCTGGAGTGGGGCGCAGCTATCTGCAGACATTGGGGAAAGGGCGCTTAGGAAAAGTGTGTGGAATTTGGGAGGGTGAAATAGCTCAGGGTCCCCTTACCTAGATTGGGTGACTGGGACAGGATGGAGCCAGAGTGGGCTGGCTGTGTCCTCCCCCTTAAGCCTTACAACCTGTGCTGACCCCAGGCAGCTCTGATGACTCAAGGGAGCAAGCACCCCCTCCTCCAGCCAGGTGGTCCTGGGTAAGTGTCGGAATCAGTATCATTCCCTTGGGAGCTGGGGGACCTCACAGGATAGGCATCAGCGCCAGGGCAGCCCTACTTTTGGACCTGGCCAGAAGTGGTGCCTCAATCCAGGATCCAAAAGAGCCTTTGGCATATTCCTGTAGCCCATGGCACTCCTCGCTCGCACTCCAGCTCCCCACCCACCTCCTCCCCTGTCTGGGTCCCAACAGGCAAACCTAACAACTGAGACTTCCCTGGTGGCACAGTGGTTAGGAATCCACCTGCCAATGCAGGGGACATGGGTTCGAGCCCTGGTCTGGGAAGATCCCACATGCTGCGGAGTAACAAACCTATGTGCCACAACTGCTGAGCCTGTGCTGTAGAGCCCATGAGCCACAATTACTGAAGCCTGCGTACCCTAGAGCCCACACGCTGCAACTACTGAGCCCGTGTGCTGCAATTACTGATGCCCGCGGGCCTAGAGCCCGTGCTCCGCAACAAGAGAAGCCACCACAATAAGAAGCCCGCGCACAACAACGAAGAGTAGGCCCTACTTGCGGCAACTAGAGAAAAGCCAGGCACAGCAATGAAGACCCAACACAGCCAAAAAAAAAAAAACTAACAACTGGAGGGAGGGTGGGAAGGACAGGGTCTGGGAGAGTGATCGCCTACAAATGGCAGCTTTACCACCTTCTCTCCAGGACTCTCAGTCTTGCTATCATATTGCTTCCCCCAATGTCTTTTTTGCTATAATCTGACATGTTGACATATTCTTTTAAAAAGAACACTGTTGAAATGGAGCTGACTTTCCCTTTAAGATGGCTTGGAGAATTAAGGATTGAGTGCATCCTCTCTTCTCCAAACTGCAGCAATAAATAGGTGAAATATATAAAGCAAACCAAAAAGACATAGCCAGGCTGAAAAAATAAGATCTCCATGAACTAAAATCAAAAAAGAAATGCAAAGTGATGGGGGGGCTGAAGCCTGGAGCCTGCTGGGCTCTGGAAGCCAAAGGCAGTGGCAGGTCCTTAGGGATAAGAAGGGACTAAAAGACTCCTGGCTAGGGGCTTCCCTGGTGGCGCAGTGGTTGAGAGTCCGCCTGCCGATGCAGGGGACACGGGTTCGTGCCCCGGTCCGGGAGGATCCCACATGCCACGGAGCGGCTGGGCCCGTGAGCCATGGCCACTGAGCCTGCGCGTCCAGAGCCTGTGCTCCGCAGCAGGAGAGGCCACAGCAGTGAGAGGCCCGCGTACCGCAAAAAAAAAAAAAAAAAAAAAAAAAAAGACTCCTGGCTAGAAGCTGGGGGCTTAGATGTACCCCAATCCCTGAAAGGATGCTAGGGTAGGGATGCTGCTGCTGATCTGTTGTCTGAGGCCCTAACTTCATAGGATGTGTATTATCCCTCATATACCACAGTATGGGAGCACTGAAAATGCCATAAAACTTGGAGGCATCTGCAAAACCTTAAGTTAGGTAAGCAAAGGTTGGAGAGTAGGAAGGGAGAGAGAGAGGGAGAGGGTATGATGTCCATTCAAAACAGCCTAACTTGTGCTGGAACATAAGTGAAGTGCTCAGGGAATGATCCGGAAAGGATTCCACTGACCAGATCTGGGACAATTTTAGCATTAAAATAAATGACAATGATGAATGCTCATTGAATAAAATTAGAAACGTTAAGACTATATTGAAGTAAATAAATGATAAAAGTTTGATGAGAAATGAGGAACTTACATAGTTTCAAAGTACCTCCTCACAAAATACTTATTAATTATAAGGGGGAAAAGAGTTGACGGAGGAGAAACTTTGCAGATACCACCTGTGGTAGGCTGAATAATGATCCCCAAAGATGTCCACATCCTAATCTTGGAACCTGTGGATGTCACTTTATATGGTGAAAGGAACTTTGCAGATGAGATTAAATTAAAGGTCTTGGGATGGGGAGATTTTCCTGGTGGGACTGATGTAGTCACAGAGATCCTTATAAAGGGAGACAGGGGATCAGAGTGAGAGAATGTATGTGAAGATGGAAGCAGAGATTGGAGTGATGTATATATGAGCTAAGGAATGCCAAGGCAGCCTCCAGAACTGAAGAGGCAAGGAACAGATTCACCTTTGGAAACTTCAGAAGGAACCAGTCATGCCAGTACGTTGATTTTAGCCCCATAAGACTGATTTTGGACTTCTCACCTTCAGACCTGTAAGAGAAAAAAAAATTATGTTTTTTCAAGCCACTACATTTGTGGTAATTTCTTACAGCATCATAAGGAAACCAATATACTACCTTAACCAAGTGATCAAAATTAGTATCATGAATAATGGGGCAAATCAAAATTGTACATTACCTGATAGGATGCAGTACACAGAATTCCTTCTGTGACATTCCTGCCAAAGATGTATGACTTGAATCTAATCATGAGGATACATCAGACAAACCCAGATTATGGGACATTCTATAAAATGACTGATCTGTTATCATCAAAAGTTGCAAGGTTGTGAAAGTCAAGGAGAGACTGAAGAACTCTTTCAGATAGAAGGAGACTCAAGTGACACCACAACTAAATACAACGCTTGATTCTGAAACAGATCCTTTTGCCATATAGGACTTTATGGGGACAACTGGCCATATTTGAATGGGGTCTGGGGATCAGGTGGTAGTACTATGTCAATGTTAACTTCTTGATATTGATGGCTATATTTTGGCTATATAGGAGATATCTTTGTAGATAATGCACATGAAAGTGTTCAGAAGCTTGTGTGGTAAATGTATTCAAAATGATGCAAGGGGGAAAAGTTCTGTGTATGGTACTTACAACTTTTCTGTAAATTTGAGATTTTTTTAAAAAAAGCAAAGTGAGCCTACAAACCAAGATTTGAAAACATAAGCAATCAAAGGCTAAGAAAGGTAGCAAATGAAATAAAGAAATCGGCGAATTCACTCCAGATGAAATACATTTTTATAGAAGTATAACAAATAATTTTTAGAAAGAAAAGAAAAAGAGGAAATGCTACCCAAACTTATTTGTTGAGGATAGTATAATTATGGTAGTAAACCAGACAAGGACATACAAGAGAATTATAGACCAGTATGATTTATGGGTATTTGTCACAGGGAGATGGCATGGATTAGTGGTTAGTACGTGGCCCCTGGAGCAAGGCAGTCTGGATTTGTATTCTGGTGTCACTGCTAATATTCTCTGTGACCTTGGGGAGGTGACTTGACTTCTCTGTGCCTCAGTTCTCTCATATTTCAGAGGAGGAAATAACCTTCAAAACAATAGGCCTTCTAGGATGAAATGAAATAATTCATGAAAAATGCCTTAATGGTGCCTGAAACATAGAAAGCACCTAATAAATGTTACCTATTATTAGTTTTCATGAATGTAGATTCAAAAATTCTAAATAAAATAATACCAAAGTTGAAAACAGCAGTGTACACACAAAAATAATGCATCATGGCAAAGTAAGGTTTATTCCAAGAATACAAGAGTGAGTCAACATTAGATAAATCACTAATGTACCTTAACAGATTACTCATGCAATGCAAACTGTTAGCAAACTAGCTTCCTTAACCTAATAAACATGTAGCAATGATCAGACTTAATGGTAAAATTTTAAAAGCAATTTCCATCAAAGTCAGGAATTGGACAAGGATGCCTTCTATCATGGTTTCTATTCAGCACTACACTGGAGGTCCTAAGCCTTCATGTGCTAGCTTAAGTTATATGAAATTGCCATTTTTTTAGGTCACACGTTGCCCAACAGCAGCAATTTATATGATTCAACCTATAAAAGAAAGAAAGAAATTTAAGAATTGGAAAGGAAGACTACCTGTATGTGAAGACAATATGATTGTCTATGGAGAAAATCCAAGAGAGTATACAGATAAATAATTAAGACTAGTAAGAGAGTAGGTTGCTGAATTCAAGATCAACTTTAAAAAAATTATTAGTATTTTATACATGAGTAATACCAAATTATAACATGTAATAGAAAAAGAGATTCTATTCACAACAGCAACAAAAATCTGAGAATGCATCAAGCAAAAGATACACAAGACCTTTCATGCAGAATATTATAAAAATTACTCCAGGACTTAAAGGAAGAACTGACTAAACGGAAATATATAACGTATTTATGAATGTAAGCACTCAAATTATAAAATGGAAGTACTTATATTTATGAACAGGAGGACCTATATTGCAATTATATTACTTATTACCAAATTAATCTATAAATTTGATGTGATTCCCACACAAATCCCAATAGAATTTTTCATGGAAATTAATGCGTGGATTGCAAAGTCCCTGTAGAAATCAAGGGGCCAAGAATAGTGTAGCAGACACCAATGGTGCCCTGCCCCTATCCCTCAGCATCACCAACCCCATACATGCCAGGGAGTTGATGCCTCCAAGAGCAGCCTTAGTGTATTAATCATGCCTTTTTATTTTCTGATGTTTTGACATCTGAGGCTTTGCTGATCCTGGAGAGACTCCTCCTCCCAGGGGTTAGCCTATTTCTAGAGATAATAAAGGACTCACCTGCAAGTGCAACTTTCATATGCAAACCAACTGTCCAAAGCCCAAAGTTCTCAACCACCTCCTTATCAGGCTCTTATGCTCCAGACCACTATCCATCTGCCCTAATCATCCTAGGGCCAAGTACTAGACAACTACAGATAGCTGATATGCCCTGGAGGCCACTGAAATTATTCAAACTAGTCAGTACTAAGCCTGCTTACCTTGCTTTGCCTCTCCTGCAGAAATCACAATAAAGACTCATGCTATGTTTCCTCTCACTCCCTCTGCCTCCTGACTGAACTTGGTGATTCCCCCTGTGGCCCTACATGCCATGCCATGCCTCCTGTTTCTAAAGATCTGTGGATATGGAAAACTTCTTCCTTTATGACAGTCATTTTCTATGTTTGTATGTCTTATCTTACCAGATTAAAACAAATCCTGGGTACATTTTAAAAATAGCCAATGAGGAATGAGAGTTAGTAGATAAATACTCCAGTTTCTTTGCCCTTCAGTTGGAGTAACTCTGAAGTGCCCAGTGAGACTGCGCTCAGGTGACCTTCCATCTTGCTCATTAATGCACCTCCATTGACTTTCTTCCTTTCCCTATCTCACTTCCCCACTGCCTTACCTGTTCTTCCTGGGACTGCTTTCTAAAGAAAATTCTTGCATCCAAATCCTTGTCTCAGGCTGTGCTTCTAGGGCAACCCAAATGAATACATTTTTAAAGAATAAGAATGGTATATGGGGTGGTGGTAATGGAACTTATTAAGATATTTAGACATATGATAGTGCCATAGAAATTAAGACAATGAAGTGTTGTCAAGGGGATGGACAAATAGACCACTGGAAGAGAACAAGAGACCCGTGACACATGGAAATGTGAAATGAGACAGATGTTTCCGTGTAGATCAATGAGGAAAGGATGGAATGTTCTGTAAATGGTGTTGGGACAATGGATTATCCACATGGAAAGTAAACAAAGTTAGATCCCTAGCTCCCATCATACCAAAAATAAATACCAGGTTGATTAATGATCTAGTTGTGCAATGAAAAACTTTAAAAACTTTTAGAAGGAAATATAGGAAGATATCATGATGACTAGGGTAAATGTCTTAGTCAGTTTGGACTGCTATAACAGAAAACTATCGACTGGGTGGCTTTTTTTTTTTGCGGTACACGGGCCTCCCACTGTTGTGGCCTCCCCCATTGCGGAGCGCAGGCGCCGGACGCGCAGGCTCAGCGGCCATGGCTCATGGGCCCAGCCGCTCCACGGCACGTGGGATCCTCCCGGACCGGGGCACGAACCCGTGTCCCCTGCATCGGCAGGTGGACCCCCAACCACCGCGCCACCAGGGAAGCCCAACGACTGGGTGGCTTTAATAAACATTTATTTCTCACAGCTCTGGAGGCTGGAAGTCTGAGATCAGATCTGCCACATGGTTGAGTTCTTGGTGAGGGTCCTTTTCCTGGGTCACAGACAACCACCTTCTCCTTGTATCCTCACATGGCAGGGAGCAGAAAAAGAGAGGAAGCAAGCTCTTCATATATCTTCTTATAAAGGCACTAATCCCATTCATGAGGGTCCACCCTCATGACCTAATCACCTCCCAAAGGCCCCACCTCCTAACCATCACATTAGGGGTTAGGATCTCAACGCATAAATTTGGGGTTGACACAAATATTCATTGCATAACAGGTAGAAAGTAATTTCTTAAACAAAATATTAAAACATAATTCCCAAAGAAAAATGTTGTTAGGTCTGACTTCACTAAACTATTTGAACTTCTCTCCAACCAAACATACCTCAAATTAGGTTTCAAGAGAAACCACAGAGTGAGTGAAGATCCTTGCAACTCATATAATCAACAAAGAATACATTCCAGAATACTTAAGAAATTCCTATAAACATTAATATTTTAAAAAGTTAACCAACCAAAGAAACAAAAAGGCAAATGCCACAAACACGTAATTCACAGGAGAGGAAACTTAAATGGCCCACAGACATAGGAAAAGATGTGGGGTTTTTTGTTGTCGTTTTTTAATTGAAGTATAGTTGATGTACAATATTGTGTTACTTTCTGGTGTACAGAAAAGTGATTCAGCTCTACATATATAAATATATATATATATATATTTTAGATTTTTCCCATTATAGTTTATTACAAGATATTGAGTATAGTTCTCTGTGTCCTTATTGTTTATTTTATACATAGTAGTGTATAAATGTTAATCCCAAACTCTTAATTTATCCCTCCTCACCCTTTCCCCTTTGGTAACCATAAGTTTGTTTTCTATGTCTGTGAGTCTGCTTCTGTTCTTTAGGTTTTTTAAAACATCGTTATTGGAGTATAATTGCTCTACAATGGTGTGTTAGTTTCTGCTTTATAACAAAGTGAATCAGCTATACATATACATATATCCCCATATCTCTTCCCTCTTGCATCTCCCTCCCACCCTCCCTATCCCACCCCTCTAGGTGGTCACAAAGCACGAGCTGATCTCCCTGTGCTATGCGGTAGCTTCCCACTAGCTATCTATTTTACATTTGGTAGTATATATAAGTCCATGCCACTCTCTCACTTCGTCCCAGCTTACCCTTCCCCCTCCCTGTATCCTTAAGTCCATTCTCTACATCTGTGTCTTTATTCCTCTGCTGCCTCTAGGTTTTTCAGAACCTTTTTTTTTTTTAAGATTCCATATATATGTGTTAGCATATGGTATTTGTTTTTCTCTTTCTGACTTACTCACTCTGTATGACAGACTCTAGGTCCATCCACCTCACTACAAATAACTCAATTTCGTTTCTTTTTATGGCTAATATTCCATTATATATATGTACCACATCTTTATCCATTCATCTGTCAATGGACACTTAGGTTGCTTGCATATCCTGGCTATTGCAAATAGTGCTGCAATAAACATTGTGGTACATGACTCTTTTTGAATTATGGTTTTCTCAGGGTATGTGCCCAGTAGTGGGATTGCTGGGTCATATGGTAGTTCTATTTGTAGTTTTTTAAGGAACCTCCATACTGTTCTCCATAGTGGCTGCACCAATTTACATTTCCACCAACAGTGCAGGAGGGTTCCCTTTCCTCCACACCCTCTCCAGCATTTATTGTTTGTAGATTTTTTGATGATGGCCATTCTGACTGGTGTGAGGTGAAAGCTGATTGTAGTTTTGGTTTGCATTTCTGTAATAATTAGAGATGTTGAGCATCTTTTCATGTGCCTCTTGGCCATCTGTATGTCTTCTTTGGAGAAATGTCTGTTTAGGTCTTCTGCCAATTTATGGATTGGGTTGTGTGTTTTTTGATATTGAGCTGCATGAGCTGCTTGTAAATTTTAGAGATTAATCTTTTGTCCATTGCTTCATTTGCAAATATTTTATCCCATTCTGAGGGTTGCCTTTTTGTTGTGTTTATGGTTTCCTTTGCTGTGCAGGAGCTTTTAAGTTTCATTAGGTCCATTTATTTATTTATTTATTTTATTTACAACTTTATTGGAGTATAATTGCTTTACAATGGTGTATTAGTTTCTGCTTTATAACAAAGTGAATCAGTTATACATATACATCTGTTCCCATATCCCTTCCCTCTTGTGTCTCCCTCCCTCCCACCCTCCCTATCCCACCCCTCCAGGCATTTACAAACCACCGATCTGATCTCCCTGTGCTATGTGGCTGCTTCCCACTAGCTATCTACCTTACATTTGGTAGAGTATATATGTCCATGCCTCTCTCTTGCTTTGTTACAGCTTACCCTTTCCCCTCCCCATATCCTCAAGTCCATTCTCAAGTAGGTCTGTGTCTTTATTCCTGTTTTACCCCTAGGTTCTTCATGACATTTTTTTTCTTAAATTCCATATATATGTGTTAGCATACGGTATTTGTCTTTCTCTTTCTGACTTACTTCACTCTGTATGACAGACTCTAGGTCTATCCACCTCATTACAAATAGCTCAAGTTCGTTTCTTTTTATGGCTGAGTAATATTCCATTGTATATATGTGCCACATCTTCTTTATCCATTCATCCGATGATGGACACTTAGGTTGTCTCCATCTCCGAGCTATTGTGAATAGAGCTGCAATGAACATTTTGGTACATGACTCTTTTTGAATTATGGTTTTCTCAGGGTGTATGCCCAGTAGTGGGATTGCTGGGTCATATGGTAGTTCTATTTGTAGTTTTTCAAGGAACCTCCATACTGTTCTCCATAGTGGCTGTACCAATTCACATTCCCACCAGCAGTGCAAGAGTGTTCCCTTTTCTCCACACCCTCTCCAGCATTTATTGTTTGTAGATTTTTTGATGATGGCCATTCTGACTGGTGTGAGATGATATCTCATTGTAGTTTTGATTTGCATTTCTCTAATGATTAATGATGTTGAGCATTCTTTCATGTGTTTATTGGCAGTCTGTATATCTTCTTTGGAGAAATGTCTATTTAGGTCTTCTGTCCATTTTTGGATTGGGTTGTTTGTTTTTTTGTTATTGAGCTGCATGAGCTGCTTATAAATTTTGGAGATTAATCCTTTGTCAGTTGCTTCATTTGCAAATATTTTATCCCATTCTGAGGGTTGTCTTTCTGTCTTGTTTATGGTTTCCTTTGCTGTGCAAAAGCTTTGACGTTTCATTAGGTCCCATTTGTTTATGTTTGTTTTTATTTCCATTTCTCTAGGAAGTGGGTCAAAAAGGTTCTTGCTGTGATTTATGTCTCAGAGTGTTCTGCCTATGTTTTCCTCTAAGAGTTTGATAGTGTCTGGCCTTATATTTAGGTATTTAATCCATTTTGAGTTTATTTTTGTGTATGGTGTTAGGGAGTGTTCTAATTTCATTCTTTTACATATAGCTGTCCAGTTTTCCTAGCACCACTCATTGAAGAGGCTGTCTTCTCTCCACGGTATATTCTTGCCTACTTTATCGAAAATAGGTTGACCATATGTGTGTGGGTTTATCTCTGGGCTTTCATCCTGTTCCATTGATCTAAATTTCTGTTTTTGTGCCAGTACCACACTGTCTTGATTACTGTAGCTTTGTAGTATAGTCTGAAGTCTGGGAGCCTGATTACTCCAGCTCCATTTTTCTTTCACAAGATTGCTTTGGCTATTCGGGGGTCTTTTGTGTTTCCATACAAATTGTGAAATCTTTTGTTCTTGTTCTGTGAAAAATGCCAGTGGTAGTTTGATAGGGATTGCATTGAATCTGTTGATTGCTTTGGGTAGTATAGACATTTTCACAATGTTGATTCTTCCAATCAAAAAACTCGGTATATTTCTTCATCTGTTTGTATCCTCTTTAATTTCTTTCATCAGTGTCTTATAGTTTTCTGCATACAGGTCTTTTGTCTCCTTAGGTAGGTCTATTCCTAGGTATTTTATTCTCTTTGTTGCAGTGGTAAATGGGAGTGTGTCCTTAATTTCTCTTTCAGATTTTTCATCTTTAGTGTATAGGAATGCAAGAGATTTCTGTGCATTAATTTTGTATCCTGCTACTTTACCAAATTCATTGATTAGCTCTAGTAATTTTCTGGTAGCATCTTTAGGATTCTCTATGTATAGCATCATGTCATCTGCAAACAGTGACAGCTTTACTTCTTCTTTTCTGATTTGGATTCCTTTTATTTCTTTTTCTTCTCTGATTGCTGTGGCTAAAACTTCCAAAACTATGTTGAATAATAGTGGTGAGAGTGGGCAACCTTCTCTTGTTCCTGATCTTAGTGGAAATTGTTTCAGTTTTTTATCCTTGAGAATGATGTTGGCTGTTGGTTTGTCATATATGGCCTTTATTATGTTGAGATAAGTTCCCTCTATGCCTACTTTCTGGAGTGTTTTTATCATAAATGGGTGTTGATTTTGTCGAAAGCTTTTTCTGCATCTATTGAGATGATCATATGGTTTAATTCCTCAGTTTGTTAATATGGTGTATCACATTGTTCAATTTGCATATGCTGAAGAATCCTTACATTCCATGAATAAACCCCACTTGATCACGGTGTATGATCCTTTTAATGTGCTGTTGAATGCTGTTTGCTAGTATTTTGTTGATGATTTTTGCATCTATGTTCATCAGTGATATTGGCCTGTAGTTTTCTTTCTTTGTGACATCTTTGACTGATTTTGGTATCAGGGTGATGGTGGCCTCGTAGAATGAGTTTGGGAGTGTTCCTCCCTCTGCTATATTCTGGAAGAGTTTGAGAAGGAGAGATGTTAGCTATTCTCTAAATGTTTGACAGAATTTGCCTGTGAAGCCGTCTGGTTCTGGGCTTTTTTTGCTGGAAGATTTTTAATCACAATCTCAATTTCAGTGCTTCTGATTGGCCTGTTTATATTTTCTGTTTCTTCCTGGTTCAGTCTTGGAAGGTTGTGCTTTTCTAAGAATTTGTCCACTTTTTCCATGTTGTCCATTTTATTGCATATAGTTGCTTGTAGTAATCTCTCATGATCCTTTGTATTTCTGCAGTGTCAGTTGTTAATTCTTTTTCATTTCTAATTCTGTTGATTTGAGTCTTCTCCCGTTTTTGTCTTGATGAGTCTGGCTAATGGTTTACCAATTTTGTTTATCTTCTCAAAGAACCAGCTTTTAGTTTTATTGATCTTTGCTATTGTTTCCTTCATGTCTTTTTCATTTATTTCTGATCTGACCTTTATGATTTCTTTCCTTCTGCTAACATTGGGGTTTTTTTTTCTTCTTTCTCTAGTTGCTTTAGGTGTAAGGTTAGGTTGTTTATATGAGATGTTTCTTGTTTCTTGAGGTAGGATTGTATTGCTATAAACTTCCCTTGTAGAACTGCTTTTGCTGCATCCCATAGGTTTTGGGTCATTGTGTCTTCATTGTTATTTGTTTCTAGGTAGTTTTTGATTTCCTCTTTGATTTCTACAGTGACCTCTTGGTTATTGAGTAGTGTATTGCTTAGCCTCCATGTGTTTATGTTTTTTACAGATTTTTTTCCTGTAATTGATATCTAGCCTCATAGCGATGTGGTTGGAAAAGATACTTGATATGATTTCAATTTTCTTTAATTTATCAAGGACTGATTTGTTACCCAAGATATGATCTATCCTGGAGGATGTTCCATGAGCACTTGAGAAGAAAGTGTCTTCTGTTGTTTTGGATGCAATGTCCTATAAATATCAATTAAGTCCATCTTGTTTAATGTACCATTTAAAGCTTGTGTTTCCTTATTTATTTTTATTTTGGATAATCTGTCCATTGATGAAAGTGGTGTGTTAAAGTCCCCTACTATGATTGTGTTACTGTCGATTTCCCCTTTTATGGCTGTTAGCATTTGCCATATGTATTGAGGTGCTCCTATGTTGGGTGCATAAATATTTACAATTGTTATATCTTCTTCTTAGCTTGATCCCTTGATCATTATGTAATGCCCTTCTTTGTCTCTTGTAATAGTCTTTATTTTAAAGTCTATTTTGTCTGACATGAGAATTGCTACTCCAGCTCTCTTTTGATTTCCATTTTCATGGAATATCTTTGTCCATCCCCTCACTTTCAGTCTGTATGTGTCTCTAAGTCTGAAGTGGGTTTGTTGTAGACAGCATATATACAGGTTTTCTTTTTATATCCATTCACCCAGTCTATGTCTTTTGGTTGGAGCATTTAATCCATTTACATTTAAGGTAATTATTGATATGTATGTTCCTATTACCATTTTCTGAATTGTGGGTGTGTTATTGTAGGTCTTTTTCTTCTCTTGTGTTTACTGCCTAGAGAAGTTCCTTTAGTATTTATTGTAAAGCTGGTTGGTGGTGCTGAATTCTCTTAGCTTTTGCTTGTCTGTAAAGGTTTTAATTCCTCCATCAAATCTGAATGAGATCCTTTCTGGGTAGGGTAATCTTGGTTGTAGACTTTTCCCTTTCATCACTTTAAATGTGTCCTGCCACTGCCTTCTGGCTTGCAGTGTTTCTCCTGAAAGATCAGCTGTTAACCTTATGGGGATTCCCTTATATGTTATTTGTTGTTTTTCCCTTGCTGCTTTTAATATTTTTTCTTTGTATTTAATTTTTGATAGTTTGATTAATATGCGTCTTGTCATGTTTCTCCTTGGATTTATCCTGTATGGGACTCTCTGTGGTTCCTGGACTTGATTAACTATTTCCTTTCCCATATTAGGGAAGTTTTCAACTGTAATCTCTTCAAATATTTTCTCAGTCCCTTTCTTTTTCTCTTCTTCTTCTGGGACCCCTATAATTTGAATGTTGTTGTGTTTAATGTTGTCCCAGAGATCTCTGAGACTGTCCTCAATTCTTTTCATTCTTTTTTCTTTATTCTGCTCTGCAGTAGTTATTTCCTCTATTTTATCTTCCAGGTCACTTCTCTGTTCTTCTGCCTCAGTTATTCTGTCTGCTATTGATTCCTTCTAGAGAATTTTAATTTCATTTGTTGTGTTGTTCATCATTGTTTGTTTGCTCTTTAGTTCTTTTAGGTCCTTGTTAAATGTTTCTTGTGTTTTGTCCATTCTAGTTCTAAGATTTTGGATCATCTTTACTATCATTACTCTGAATTCTTTTTCAGGTAGACTGCCTATTTCCTCTTCATTTGTTACATCTGGTGGGCTTTTACCTTGCTCCTTCATCTGCTGTGTTTTTCTCTGTCTTCTCATTTTGCTTAATTTACTGTGTTTGGGGTCTCCTTTTTGCAGGCTGCAGGTTCATAGTTCCTGTTGTTTTTGGTGTCTGCCCCCAGTGGCTAAGGTTGGTTCAGTGGGTTGTTTGGGCTTCCTGGTGGAGGGGACTAGTGCCTGTGTTCTGGTGGATGAGGCTGGATCTTGTCTTTCTGGTGGGCAGGTCTGCGTCCGGTGGCATGTTTTGGGGTGTCTGTGACCTTATTATGATTTTAGGCAGCCTCTCTGCTAATGTGTAGGGTTGTGTTCCTGTCTTGTTAATTGTTTGGGATAGGTTGGCCAGCACTGTAGCTTGCTGGTCGTTGAGTGGAGCTGGGTCTTAGCGTTGAGATGGAGATCTCTGGGAGAGCTTTCGCCATTTGATATTAAATGGAACCAGGAGGTCTCTGGTGGACCAATGTCCTGAACTTGGCTCTCCCACCTCAGAGGCACAGGCCTGACACTTGACTGGATCCCCAAGACCCGGTCAGCCACATGGCTCAAAGAAAAGGGAGAAAAAAAGAAAGAAAGAAAGAGAAAAATAAAATAAATAAAGTTATTAAAATAAAATTTAATTATTAGAAATTAAAAAATTAAAAAGTAATAAAAGAAGAAAAAAAAGAAAAGAAAGAAGAGAGCAACAAACCAAAAAACAAATCCACCAATGATAAGAAGCGCTAAAAACTATACTAAAAAAAAAAAAAAACAAGACAGACAGAACCCTAGGACAAATGGTAAAAGCAAAGCTATACAGACAAAATCACACACGGAAGCATACACATACACACTCACAAAAAGAGAAAAAGGAAAAATATGTATATATGTATCGTTGCTCCCAAAGTCCACCACCCTAATTTTGGGATGATTCGTTGTCTATTTAGGTATTCCACAGATGCAGGGTACGTCAAGTTGATTGTAGAGATTTAATCCTTTTCTCCTGAGACTGTAGGGAGAGTTTCCCTTTCTCTTCTTGTTCACACACTTCCCGGGGTTCAGCTTTGGAATTTGCCCCACCTCTGTGTGTAGGTCACCTGAGGGTGTCTGTTCTTTGCTCAGACAGGACGGGGTTAAAGTAGCTGCTGATTAGGGGGCTCTGGCTCACTCAGGCCAGGGGGAAGGAGAGGTGTGCCTGTGGCGGCAGAGGCCGGCGTGACGTTGCAACAGCCTGAGGCACGCCATGTGTTCTCTCGGGTAAGTTGTCCCTGGATCACAGAACCCTGGCAGTGGCGGGCTGCACAGGCTCTGGGGAGGGGAGGTGTGGATAGTGCTCTGTGCTTGAACACAGGCTTCTTGGTGGCTGCAGCAGCAGACTTAGCACTTCATGTCTGTCTCTGGTGTCTGCGCTGATAGACGCAGCTCGCGCCGGTCTCTGGAGCTCGTTTGGGTGGTGCTCTGAATCCCTTCTCCTCGCTCACCCCGAAACAATGGTCTATTGCCTCTTAGACAGGTCCAGACTTTTTCCTGGACTCCCTCCTGGCTAGCTGTGGCGCACTAGCCCCCTTCAGTCTGTGTTCACGCAGGCAACCCCGGGTCCTCTCCCTAGGATCTGACCTCCGAAGCTGGAGCCTCAGTTCCCAGCTTCCACCCGCCCCGGCGGGTGAGCAGACAAGCCTCTCGGGCTGGTGAGTGCTGGTCGGTACCAATCCTCTGTGCAGGAATCTCTCCACTTTGCCCTCTGCACTCCTGTTGCTGCGCTCTCCTCCGTGGCTCCGAAGCTTCCCCCCTGCCCACCCCCCATCTCCCCCAGTGAAGGGTCTTCCTAGTGTGTGGAAACTTTTCCTCCTTCACAGCTCCCTCCCAGAGGCGCAGGTCCCATCCCTATTCTTTTGTCTCTGTTTTTTCTTTTGCCCTACCCAGGTACATGGGTAGTTTCTTGCCTTTTGGGAGGTCTGAGGTCTTCTGCCAGCATTCACTGGGTGTTCTGTAGAAGTTGTTCGACATGTAGATGTATTTCTGATGTATTTGTGGGGAGGAAGATGATCGCCATGTCTTACACTTCCGCCATCTTGAAGGTCTCCTGTTTCTGTTTTGTAAGTAAATTCATTTGTTTCATTTTTTAGATTTCACATATAAATGATATCATATGATATTTGTCCTTCTCTGCCTGACATACTTCACTTAGTATGTTAATCTCTAGGTCCATCCGTGTTGCTGCAAGCGTCATTATTTCATTCTTTTTTAAGGCTGAATAACATTCCACTGTATGTATATACACCACATCTTCTTTATCTATTCATCTGATGATCCATTCCAGGTCTTGACTATAGTAAATAATGCAGCTATGAACATTGGAGTACATGTATCTTTTTGAATTAGTTTTCTCTGGATATATGCCCAGGAGTGGGATTGCAGGATCATATAGTAACTCTAATTTTAGTTTTTGAAGGAACTTCGATACTGTTCTCCATAGTGGCGGTACCAATTCACATTCCCACCAGCAGTGCAAGAGTGTTCCCTTTTCTCCACACCCTCTCCAGCATTTATTGTTTGTAGATTTTTTGATGATGGCCATTCTGACTGGTGTGAGATGATATCTCATTGTAGTTTTGATTTGCATTTCTCTAATGATTAAAGATGTTGAGCATTCTTTCATGTGTTTGTTGGCAGTCTGTATATCTTCTGAGGAGAAGTGTCTATTTAGGTCTTCTGTCCATTTTTGGATTGGGTTGTTTGTTTTTTTGTTATTGAGCTGCATGAGCTGCTTATAAATTTTGGAGATTAATCCTTTCTCAGTTGCTTCACTTGCAAATATTTTCTCCCATTCTGAGGGTTGTCTTTTGGTCTTATTTATGGTTTCCTTTGCTGTGCAAAAGCTTTGAAGTTTCATTGGGTCCCATGTGTTTATTTTTGTCTTTATTTCCATTTCTCTAGGAGGTGGGTCAAAAAGGATCTTGCTGTGATTTATGTCATAGAGTGTTCTGCCTATGTTTTCCTCTAAGAGTTTGACAGTGTCTGGCCTTACATTTAGGTCTTTAATCCATTTTGAGCTTATTTTTGTGTATGGTGTTAGGGAGTGATCTAATCTCATACTTTTACATGTCCCTGTCCAGTTTTCCGAGCACCACTTATTGAAGAGACTGTCCTTTCTCCACTGCACATTCCTGCCTCCTTTATCAAAGATAAGGTGACCATATGTGCATGGGTTTATCTCTGGGCTTTCTATCCTGTTCCATTGATCTATCTTTCTGTTGTTGTGCCAGTACCATACTGTCTTGATTACTGTAGCTTTGTAGTATAGTCTGAAGTCAGGGAGCCTGATTCCTCCAGCTCCATTTTTTGTTCTCAAGATTGCTTTGGCTATTCGGGGTCTTTTGTGTTTCCATACAAATTGTGAAATTTTTTGTTCTAGTTCTGTGGAAAATGCCAGTGGTAGTTTGATAGGGATTGCATTGAATCTGTAGATTGCTTTGGGTAGTAGAGTCATTTTCACAATCTTGATTCTTCCAATCCAAGAACATGGTACATCTCTCCATCTATTTGTATCATCTTTAATTTCTTTCATCAGTGTCTTATAATTTTCTGCATACAGGTCTTTTGTCTCCTTAGGTAGGTTTATTCCTAGATATTTTATTCTTTTTGTTGCACTGGTAAATGGGAGTGTTTTCTTGATTTCACTTTCAGATTTTTCATCATTAGTATATAGGAATGCCAGAGATTTCTATGCATTAATTTTGTATCCTGCTACTTTACCAAATTCATTGATTAGCTCTAGTAGTTTTCTGGTAGCATCTTTAGGATTCTCTATGTACAGTATCAGTCATCTGCAAACAGTGACAGCTTTACTTCTTCTTTTCTGATTTGGATTCCTCTTATGTCTTCTTCTTCTCTGATTGCTGTGGCTAAAACTTCCAAAACTATGTTGAATAAGAGTGGTGACAGTGGGCAACCTTGTCTTGTTCCTGATCTTAATGGAAATGGTTTCAGTTTTTCACCATTGAGGACGATGTTGTCTGTGGGTTTGTCATATATGGCCTTTATTATGTTGAGATAAGTTCCCTCTATGCCTACTTTCTGCAGGGTTTTTTATCATAAATGGGTGTTGAATTTTGTCGAAAGCTTTCTCTGCATCTATTGAGATGATCATATGGTTTTTCTCCTTCAATTTGTTAATATGGTGTATCACGTCGATTGATTTGCATATATTGAAGAAACCTTGCATTCCTGGAATAAACCCCACTTGATCATGCTGTATGATCCTTTTAATGTGCTGTTGGATTCTGTTTGCTAGTATTTTGTTGAGGATTTTTGCATCTATGTTCATCAGTGATATTGACCTGTAGTTTTCTTTCTTTGTGACATCCTTGTCTGGTTTTGGTATCAGGGTGATGGTGGCCTCATAGAATGAGTTTGGGAGTGTTCCTCTCTCTGCTATATTTTGGAAGAGTTTGAGAAGGATGGGTGTTAGCTCTTCTCTAAATGTTTGATAGAATTCGCCTTTGAAGCCATCTGGACCTGGGCTTTTGTTTGTTGGAAGATTTTTTATCACAGTTTCAATTTCAGTGCTTGCGATTGGTCTGTTCATATTTTCTATTTTTTCCTGACTCAGTCTTGGCAGGTTGTGCATTTCTAAGAATTTGTCCATTTCTTCCAGGTTGTCCATTTTATTGGCATAGAGTTGCTTGTAGTAATCTCTCATGATCTTTTGTATTTCTGCAGTGTCAGTTGTTACTTCTCCTTTTTCATTTCTAATTCTATTGATTTGAGTCTTCTCCCTTTTTTTCTTGATGAGTCTGGCTAATGGTTTATCAATTTTGTTTATCTTCTCAAAGAACCAGCTTTTAGTTTTATTGATCTTTGCTATCGTTTCCTTCATTTCTTTTTCATTTATTTCTGATTTGATTTTTATGATTTCTCTCCTTCTGCTAACTTTGGGGTGTTTTTGTTCTTCTTTCTCTAATTGCTTTAGGTGCAAGGTTAGGTTGTTTATTCGAGATGTTTCCTGTTTCTTAAGGTGGGATTGTATTGCTATAAACTTCCCTCTTAGAACTGCTTTTGCTGCATCCCATAGGTTTTGGGTCGTCGTGTCTCCATTGTCATTTGTTTCTAGTATTTTTTATTTCGTCTTTGATTTCTTCAGTGATCACTTCGTTATT
This sequence comes from Mesoplodon bidens, assembly GCF_964165515.1. Taxonomy (NCBI): domain Eukaryota; kingdom Metazoa; phylum Chordata; class Mammalia; order Artiodactyla; family Ziphiidae; genus Mesoplodon; species Mesoplodon bidens. The sequence goes on along the minus strand of NC_138178.1, from coordinate 66,364,561 downwards.
AAGTAGTGTATTGTTTAGCCTCCATGTGTTTGTAATTTTTACAGATCTTTTCCTGTCATTGATATCTAATCTCATAGCGTTGTGGTCGGAAAAGATACTTGATACAATTTCAATTTTCTTAAATTTACCAAGGCTTGATTTGTGACTCAAGATATGATCTATCCTGGAGAATATTCCATGAGCACTTGAACAACGTGTTCTGTTGTTTTTGGATGGAATGTCCTATAAATTTCAATTAAGTCCATCTTGTTTAATGTGTCATTTAAAGCTTGTGTTTCCTTATTTATTTTCATTTTAGTTGATCTGTCCATTGGTGAAAGTGGGGTGTTAAAGTCCCCTACTATGAATGTGTTACTATCAGTTTCCCCTTTTATGGCTGTTAGTATTTGCCTTATGTATTGAGGTGCTCCTATGTTGGGTGCATAAATATTTACAATTGTTATATCTTCTTCTTGGATCGATCCCTTGATCATTATGTAGTGTCCTTCTTTGTCTCTCCTAGTAATCTTTATTTTAATGTCTGTTTTGTCTGATATGAGAATTGCTACTCCAGCTTTCTTTTGGTTTCCATTTGCATGGAATATCTTTTTCCATCCCCTTACTTTCAGTCTGTATGTGTCTCTAAGTCTGAAGTGGGTCTCTTGTAGACAGCATATATATGGGTCTTGTTTTTGTATCCATTCAGCCAGTCTGTGTCTTTTGGTGGGAGCATTTAGTCCATTTACATTTAAGGTGATTATCGATATGTATGTTCCTATTCCCATTTTCATAATTGTTTTGGGTTCGTTATTGTAGGTCTTCTCCTTCTGTTGTGTTTCTTGCCTAGAGAAGTTCCTTGAGCATTTGCTGTAAAGCTGGTTTGGTGGTGCTGAACTCTCTCAGCTTTTGCTTGTCTGTAAACGTTTTAATTTCTCCATCAAATCTGAATGAGATCCTTGCTGGGTAGAGTAATCTTGGTTGCAGGTTTTTCTCCTTCATCACTTTAAATATGTCCTGCCAGTCCCTTCTGGCTTGCCGAGTTTCTGCTGAAAGATCAGCTGTTAACCTTATGGGGGTTCCCTTGTGTGTTATTTGTTGTTTTTCCTTTGCTGCTTTTAATATGTTTTCTTTGTATTTAATTTTTGACAGTTTGATTAATATGTGTCTTTGCATATTTCTCCTTGGATTTATCTTGTATGGGACTCTCTGTGGTTCCTGGACTTTGATTAACTATTTCCTTTCCCATATTAGGGAAGTTTTCAACTATAATCTCTTCAAATATTTTCTCAGTCCCTTTCTTTTTCTCTTCTTCTTCTGGAACCCCTATAATTCGAATGTTGGTGTGTTTAATGTTGTCCCAGAGGTCTCTGAGACTGTCCTCAGTTCTTTTCATTCTTTTTTCCTTCTTCTGCTCTGCAGTAGTTATTTCCACTATTTTATCTTCCACGTCACTTATCCACTCTTCTGCCTCAGTTAATCTGCTATTGATCCCATCTGGAGTATTTTTAATTTCATTTATTGTGTTGTTCATTGTTGCTTGTTTCATCTTTAGTTCTTCTAGGTCCTTGTTAACTGTTTCTTGTATTTTGTCTATTCTATTTCCAAGATTTTGGATCATCTTTACTATCATTATTCTGAATTCTTTTTCAAGTAGACTGCCTATTTCTTCTTCATTTGTTAGGTCTGGTGGGTTTTTATCTTGCTTCTTCTCCTGCTGTGTGTTTTTCTGTCTTCTCATCTTGCTTATCTTACTGTGTTTGAGGTCTCCTTTTTGCAGGCCGCAGGTTCATAGTTCCCGTTGTTTTTGGTGTCTGTCCCTAGTGGCTAAGGTTGGTTCAGTGGGTTATGTAGGCTTCCTGGTGGAGGGGACTAGTGCCTGTGTTCTGGTGGATGAGGCTGGATCTTGTCTTTCTGGTGGGCTTGTCCACGTCTGGTGGTGTGTTTTGGGGTGTCTGTGGACTTTTTATGATTTTAGACAGGCTCTCTGCTAATGGGTTGCATTGTGTTCCTGTCTTGCTAGTTGTTTGGCATAAGGTGTTCAGCACTGTAGCTTGCTGGTCGTTGAGTGAAGCTGGGTGCTGGTGTTGAGATGGAGATCTCTGGAAGATTTTCGCTGTTTGATATTATGTGGAGCTGGGTGGTCTTTTGTGGACCAGTGTCCTGAAGTTGGCTCTCCCACCTCAGAGGCACAGCACTGACTCCTGGCTGCAGCACCAAGAACCTTTCATCCACACGGCTCCGCAATTTGGGATGATTCATTGTCTATTCATGTATTCCACAGATGCAGGGTACATTAAGTTGATTTTGGAGCTTTAATCTGCTGCTTCTGAGGCTGCTGGGAGAGATTTCCCTCTCTCTTCTTTGTTCTCACAGCTCCCGGGTCTCAGCTTTCTGCATTGTAGTTTTGATTTGCATTTCTCTAATAATTAGAGATGTTGAACATCTTTTCATGTGCCTATTGGCCATCTGTATGTCTTCTTTGGAGAAATGTCTATTTAGGTCTTCTGCTCAATTTTGGATTGGGTTGTTCATTTTTTGTACTGAGTTATATGAGCTGTTTGTATATTTTGGATATTAAGCCATTGTCAGTTGCATCACTTACAAATATTTGCTACCAATCTGTTGGCTGTGCTTTCGTTTTGTGTACGGTTTCCTTTGCTGTGCAAAAGCTTATACATTTGATTTGTTTATTTTTGCTTTTATTTCTATTGCCTTGGGAGACTGAACTCAAAAAACGTTGTTGTCACAGAATATTTTGCCTATGCTCTCTTCTAGGAGTTTTATGGTGTCTTATCTTGTATTTAAGTCTTTAAGCCATTCTGAGTTTATTTTGTGTATGGTGTGAGGGAGTGTTCTAACTTCATTGATTTACATGCAGCTGTCCAGCTTTCCCAACCCCGCTTGCTGAAGAGACTGTCTCTTCTCCATTGTATATTCTTGCCTCCTTTGTTGAAGGTTAATTGACTGTAGGTGTGGGGGTTTATTCCTGGGCTCTCTATTCTGTTCCATTCATCCATATGTCTGCTTTTGTGCCAATACCATGCTGTTTTGATTACTGTAGCTTTGTAGTGTTGCCTGAAGTCTGCGATGGTTATGCCTTCAGCTTTGTTCTTTTTCCTCAGAATTGCTTTAGCAATTCTGGGTCTTTTCTGGTTCCATATAAATTTTAGGATTATTTGTTCTAGTTCTGTGGGAAATAAAATAGGAAAAAGTGTTTATCCTCAATAGGAGTAGGAGGATGCAAATAGAAACAACAATGAGATACTATTTCATATGATTTTGAAAGCCCTATAATAACAAGTGATAGTAAGGATACAGAACAACAGGAATGCTCATATGCTGCTCCTGGGAATGAAAACTGGCACTGATTACAGAGAGAAATTGGTGCTGTGTCATGAAGTCAAAGGTACTTATGTCAGAAGCCCAGCCCTTCCACGTCTTGGTGCATACTCACACATTTACACAACGATGTTCATAGTTGCCCTGTGTGTAACAGTGAAAATTTGGAAACCACTGAAATGTCCAGTAATAGGAACATGGAGAAATGCACTGTGGGGTAGTCATACAATAGAATATGACGTAGAACCAAATCTGGCCCATGGCCTGTTTGTGTACAGCCGGGGATCTAAGAAGAATGGTTTTACATTATTAAAGAGCTGTAAGAAACAAAACAACGGCAACACAAGCAGAACAAAGAATGTGCAATAGAGACCACATGTGGCCTGCAAAGCTAAAATATTTACTATCTGGCTTTTTACAAGGTAAGTTTGCTGACCCCTGACCTAGAGTCATGTTAATTAACATTAAATAAGTCTTTAAAAAGTAGGTTTAGGGCTTCTCTGGTGTCGCAGTGGTTAAGAATCCATCTGCCAATGCAGGGGGCATGGGTTCGAGCCCTGGTCCGGGAAGATCCCACATGCCACAGAGCAACTAAGCCAATGTGCCACAACTACTGAGCCCGTGAGCCACAACTACTGAAGCCCGCACACCTAGAACCCGTGTTCCACAACAAAAGAAGCCACCGCAATGAGAAGCCCGCGCACCCCAATGAAGAGTAACCCCTGCTCCCCGCAACTGGAGAAAGCCTGCATGCAGCAACAAAGACCCAATGCAGTCAAAAATAAAATAAATAAAATAAATAAAATTTTTTTAAAAAGTAGTGTTAAGCAAAAAAGTAAATTTTGAACCATCTTTACAAATCACAAATATTATATATGGATATATACATATTCAGTAACATTTAAAAATATGTTTAAAGATACCCACATAAGTAGCAGAAGTATAAACATTACAGGAGTGATAAACTCTTAAGTTCAGAGAAGTGGTTACGTCTGAGGACAGGAAGAGGATTAAGCTTGGGGAGAGGTTCTGGGGGTTTCACTTGTATCAAAAATGCTTTTATTTCTTAAAACAAGAAAAGGAGATCTGAAACAAATATGACTAAGTGTTATTAAGTTTCAGAAAGCTGGGTAGGGGTACACAGTTGTTCATAATATGATTTCCTATAGATTTATGTATGTTTGAGATATTTCCTAATTAAAAAAAATTTTTATAAAAAAGAGTGCCTTTGGTGAGTAGGCCGAGGAGGACGATGACTACAAAATGAGTAACACCCTCCCTTCTGTGTGCCAGGTCCCTTGGCTGGCCTGGCCCCAGCTGCAGGCTGAGCAGTTCTCCAAGGGCCAGAGAGATAGGCTGCTGTCCTGGCTTGGGGCTCTGCCCATGACTGGTGCGTGCTCTTTTTGTAGTTGCTCTGGAAGTGGGTTGGGCCAGCTGGCTCACCAGCTGAGGTCCAGGCTGCAGTGGTTCTGGCCAGAGAAAAAGAGTAGCAAAGCTACAGCAGACTCAGAGCCTGGTTTCTCCATCTGTAGTGAGATTGTAGATTGTGTGGTCTCCAAGGATTCACCCAGCTCTATTTTCTTGTGTCCAAGGTTGGTCCTGAGGCCTGTGGCTGATGCCCTGGGCTCCAGCCTCTCTAACCGAGGTAATAAGGGCTGAGCATAGGTCCGCCTCCAATTCCTGGCATTTAATCCCCATCCTGGACTTGCCTTTTCCTGTTAGTGCTTCCCTCTTAAGAAGAGACAAATACTGGACACACACACACACAGAGACACATTCTTAGGCATCACCCAGCCACAAGACACGTAACTCTCCCCTTATTCCCACCTCCAAGGAGCCCAGAACTCTGTGAGGTTACAGGCCAGCATTGCGTCTGAGGCCTCTGGGCTCAGGGTGAACATAGCCCACATGAGCAGAAGTGTACTGAAGTCTGCCACTGACTTTGAAATGTACAAAAAATAAGATGGAGCGATGGATGGATAGAGGGATGGATTGATAGGTGAGGAAGCAAGTATCGTAAAAGGTTAATTAAAGAATCTAGGTGACAGGTATTTTAGAGATTACTGTTAACTTCTCTTAACTTTTCTTTTTTTCATTTGTTTTAAGCATGTTTGCAATTGCCTGTTGAAACATTTTTATGATGGCTGCTCTTAAATCCTTGTGAGATAATTCCTACATCTGTATCAGCTTGGTATTGGTTTGTCTTTTGTCATTCAAGTTGAATTTTTCCTGGTTCTTGGTATGACATGTGATTTTAGGTTGTGTCCTAGACATTTTAGGTATGATGTTTTGAGACTCCAGATCTTATTTCAACCTTGTGTTTTAGTGCTCAGTGTGGGTGAAAGTGTAGGCTCCCTCTGGTGTCCTTGGTTGACGCCAGTCTGGCTGGGAAGGGGAGGGGCATCCTATTACCATTCCCCAGTGACCCCCGCTGACACCCTCATCGGGAGTTAGGGGCCCCTTGCTACAGCAGGGTAAGTATGGAAATCTTTGCTCATGGGATGTGGCTGGGGCCACAGTCTTTTCAAGGATGTTTGTCTGGAGGAGAACAGTTATTGTCTAGAGCTTTCTATCTTGCTGGCTGCTCCTTGCCCTGTCCTTTGGTTAGAGAGTAGCCTAGGTTAAGGCATTTTTTTGTCTGTGCCTCTTGGTGTTTTTAGGTTGCTGGCTTCTCTAGCTCCAAGTTGGGCATATATTAGGCAAAAAAGAAAACCCAGGAACTACCTGCCCTGTCATTCCTCAGGTCCTGAGGTTCCTGGCCAATCTACTCTCTCCCCTCCACCTTTCAGAGTCCTCTTATCTTTCATTTGTGTATAATATACAGGGTTTTTTGGTGCATCAATGAAAGGGTCAGGAGAAGTGCTTCAATTCCATTTTCTTTTGAAACTGGAAGTTGTTTCAACTTTTGTTTAAAATTGTTCATAATAAAATGTTGGGGAAAAAGTTTTTAAGTACCTGGGACAGATTCAAGAAAGGAAAAACGAACAAACAAAAAAACTCCCCAAATCAAACCTTGTCGTCCTCTGCTGGGAATGTGAAAAGGAAGTGGGCAAGAGCTGTAAAAGATCAGGTCAGAGGTCGACAAACTTTCGGAAGACCAAGTAGAGCCTTAAAGCCTTCCCATGTCTTTGTGACTTCCACACAGTGCCCTGAGCTGGGGGAAGAGGGAAGGTGGGAGTCTAGAGCTGGTCCAGTCTTAGGGGAGGGATGAGGGTGCTGCTTTTAGGGCACGGGAACACCCCCAAAGGCTGCCTTGGTACAAACTGCCTCCCCATAAACACCAGTACTTCCAAATACTGTCCTTCCTGGCATCTCCTGCAATTCTCTGAACGACTCCCAAGTAAGGTTGCCAAATTAAATGAAATATGTCCCAAATATTTCATGGGACATAGTTAAACTAAAAAATTATTCATTGTTCATTTGAAATTCAGATTTCACCAGTGTTATGTGTTTTATCTGACAACCCTATCTCAAGGCAGGTACCTCTGATGCTTCTCTAACTGTTTGACAAGTAATCAGATAAATAAGTGAACTCCCTCTCCATCCCACTCTCCTTGCATTCAAAGGGAGAGACTTTGGGCTGAAAATTTAAGTAAGTACTTTTTTTTTTTTTTGCGGTACGTGGGCCCCTCACTGTTGTGGCCCCTGCCTCCGCGGAGCACAGGCTCCGGACGTGCAGGCTCAGCGGCCATGGCTCACGGGCCCAGCCTCCCCGCGGCATGTGGGGTTCAGGATCTTCCCGGACCGGGACACGAACCCGTGTCACCTGCATCGACAGGCAGACTCTCAACCACTGTGCCACCAGGGAAGCCCTAAGTAAGTACTTTTAAGAAGGCCGTTTTCAAGTTCCTCTTTGGAAGTACAGAGAAATAGAGGTTCGGGGGTAATGGACCCTTTTAAAAAATTAAAATATTATACGTACATTTAAAGTTACCTGTATTTATCTGTATTTAAAAATATTTTATGATTGCTTATAATAATCACTGCTTAATGGGTATGCAGTTTTCTTCTGGAGTGATGAAGGTGGTTTGGAATTAGATAGAGGTGGTGGCTGCACAGCATTGTGACTGTGCTAAATACCACTGTACACTTTAAATGGTTAATTTTGTTATGTGAATTTCACCTCAAAATAAGGAAAAAAAGTTTTATTTTTTTAAATAATTGTGGTTCCTGGCTCTGAGGACCTCACTGTCTGTTCGAGGTCAGTGATGTGAGTGCTACAATGTGCAATCATGGAGGACCTGGGAGAACAGAGGAGAGAGAGACTGATTCTGCAGGAGTCAGGGAAGGCTTCCTGGAAGAGGTGATCCTCAAGCTGAGTCTTGAAAGAAAAGGCTGCAGTTGTCAAGCTTGGTGAGGGGATGGGCAAGGAGGGGGGCCCCAGGTGATGGAAGCAAAATTGACAAGAGGGGGGTTGACTTGGAGAAAATGACACAGTGAGGGAACCCCAGGGAGTTCACTATGATTTGATATGGAGCATGAGGGGCAATGGTGAGAACTGGAGGCTGAAGAGAGGTAGTTGCAGAGGCATAGTCTGCCGGGATAGGGTAGTTGGCCCTGAAGAAATGGGGAGCCACAGAAGGTCGGGGGGTGATGTAATTATGCTCAGGTTTGCACTTTGCACTTTTGAAATACAACTCTGGAGACTGCATGGGTTGGAGGTGGAGAGGCCAGGCTGGGGTGTGGGTGTGGGCTGTGGCAATGATCCATGGGAGCAGGAAGAAGACTGAGCAGGAGAGGGCTATGGGGATGGGTAGAACCCCTTTTCCCAGATACCTCCCTGAGCTTCTACATCCAGGCTGCTCCCACCCAAACACTCCAGAGGCCAGGAGCTGGGTCCAGGTGAAGAGTTCTGTTTTGTTTTCTTCCCAAACATTCAACCCATTTTGGTAAATGTCACCCTTTCACTTTGACACTGGAGCCAGGACTGAGCTCCTGCAGCAGCAGTTCTCCTACCTGCTCCTGGCACTCTGAGCTTTGGAGGGTCCCAGGGCTTAACAGGCTAGGTTCTGGCTCTTGGGAAGATCTCAGATTTTCAGGCTCCAGACCATGGCGTCGTGGTTCTAGCCCCTCTGGCTCAGCACTGACTCCTTCCAAGGTTCAAAGTCTGCCTTCCTTAGCAGGTTTAGCGCCCCCTACCACCTCCTCACTCTAAACAGTACCCAGACATGCCATGAATCTATTCCCTTCTTCATTCATACCACAAACATTTATTGACCATTATAACAGCTCAGTTTGGGTTGATTGTAAACAGTAAAAACCAAAAGTAACAGTGATGTAAGCACTGCATAGATATCTACTTCTCTCTTACATAGAAACCTGGGGGTTGGCAATACAGGACTAATATGTTCACTTTATTTCCCAAACTTCCTGGGAACACATGGTCCTTCTAGCTTTCTGCTGTATGATCCTAAGGCAATATTTCGTGTCTGTATGTTTCAAGATGGCTGCTAGAGCTCCAGCCATCACATGTGCACTCTAGGTAGCCAAAGGAGTAAGGAATCAAGAAGAAAAAGCTAAGAGCATAGGCCAGCTGTCTTTTAAGGAAACTTCTTGTCTTTTAAGGAAACAGAACTTAACACTCCTGTTTACATCCCACTGAGCAGATCTTAGTCACGCTAGGCTCCAAAGGAGCTTGGGAAATGTAGTCTTTGTTCTGGGTGGCTGTAGTCCAGCAAATAATCAGGGATTCTACCATGGTGGAAGCAGGGGAAATAGGGCATAGTAGACTATGCCCCAAGCACCTACTTTGTACCAGGATCTGTTCTTGGTGCTGGAAATAAATTGATGGCTAAACGGAGTCTCTGCCCTCATGGAATTAACAGTCTAGTGGAAGAGACACACATTAAACAAACATAAAGAAGAGAAGATTGACAAATTATGATGAGGAAAACTACTGAATATTCCAGGAGAGAGCAACAGGGTGTGTATATGAATGTGGGTGGAACTAAGGTGGGAACAGCTTGGAGTGTTCATGCCTCTGAGCCTTTGCAAGTGCAGTTCCCTCTGCCTGGATGCCCTTCCTTGTCTTTGCTTCCCACTCATCCTTTGTGGTGGTTTAAACTGTGTTAACTTGGTTAAGCTGGAACTACATTTCCCAGAATTCCCTTCTGTGTTTGGCTTTGGGTTGGCAGCCAAAAGACAAAATTTGTATGAGATTTGGAAGGCAGATGTGAAGAGGCAGCCATTACTGTCTGAAGGCTGCCGTGGTTATATGTGGTGATAGATGTAGCAGTACCTGTGGGGTCCAGCTCTCTGCCCGGCATCCAGCTCTTCTTCCCGGCTTTTGACCCTGCTGCCCAACACTGGCCCCAGGCCCACCTCTCAACACTGAGCGGCAGACCCGCAGATGTGGGAGCTCCGGGTTGGCACAGCTGCCCAGAGTCCTCTCCAGGAGCGTCCCCTTGGCAGTCCCACTTAGGTGGCCGGACATGACTTCTCAGACTGAACGATTGGTGACCCCTTGTCTGATCCTCCAGCACCTCTACTTCCCCAGCTCCTCCCACAATCAAGTAGGGCCTAATTCCTGTAATAAATCCCTCAGCCCATAACTCATGGTGGTTCTGCTTCTTCCCTGATTGAACCCTGACACTTCCTTCAAGGCAGGCTTGAAGTGGCAAGTGCTCTACCAGAATGCTCCCTCCTCCAGGAAGCCTTCCCTTCTCTCCCTTGGCAGCTCCAGTGAGACTTGCTTCATTCAGCCTCTTAGCAGAATCGTTTGTAAAAAGGGTCTGCCCCATACTAGTCTGAAAGGGCTTCAGGGACAGGGTGGGGTCTTTGATCCTCGTTTCTTGGGGCACGTGGGAGGAAGACACAATGTGCCAGGCCTCTACACGGTGTCAGATACTTCATAATTAATTTTCTCATTTTGTCATCACAAGAATTGATGGCTCCATTTTATAAATGAAGGGCAAGTCAGTCGGTGGAGTTGGTGTTTGCACCCAGGACTACAAGGCACCAGAGCCCACGGCCCCTCCACTTGCTCATAGCTGGGGCGGGAGGTGGAGCTGCAATTTCCATCCATGCTCAGCCTCTGTTGGATCCCTGGCTCCCTGACCCTGCCGCTCTCTGCCTCTCCGCTGCTCCCCGACCTGCTCCCTCTTTCCTACAGACAAGCTCCACTCTCCTCTCTGCTAATGGCTTCTGGGGCCTGCAGCAGCTGAGGCCACAAAGTCAGCAGCATTAGTGGCTCTGCAGCTGGGCTCAGGGACGCCAGTCAAGCTGACTCACGGCCGAAACCTTGCAAGTGCAGGCACCCAACCTGAGGGGATGAAGATGAGGAGCAGCTGGCCCCCTCCCCTCTGGCTGGCCCCACCCCAGGCATTTCTGAGGGCTCACCGTCTGGGCTGCCGCCATCTCAGTGCCTGCGGCGGCCAGCCTAACTACTTTCCTGGTCTCAAAGAATCCTCCTCCGTTACACAGCAGGTTGGAGTGAATTTTCTCCATCATCCTTCCAACCCCTAGACTCCATGGCTTTCAAACCTTAGGGCCATGAAGTCCATAGACAGGGCCCCTATCCTGCTCTGCCACTTGGGAGCTACATGACCTTGGAAAACTTACTTTCTCCTTTTCCTCTGCTATTGGGCTGTCCTGATGATCAAATGACATAATGTGGGCAAAGCATGCAGCCCAGCCATGGAGTACTGGGAAGTAATGGCCACACCAGGAGAAGCTGTGGCACTGGGAGAGATGCAAGACACAGAGTATTACCAGCCCCCCAGTGCCCCTTTCCAGTCACTACCCTCCCTAAATGGAGCCACTATTCTGGCTTCTAATGGTGTAGTTTCACATGTTTAAAAAAAATTCCAAATTTATAGAGGTTTAATTGAAGAACAATAACCTGCAAATATTTAAAATGTGCAATTTGGTCAGTTTTGATATTCATATATACATACTCATGAAAGCAACATTCAGAGGGCAAACATTTCCATAAACCCCAAAAGTTTCTTGTGCCCCTTGGTAATCCATCACTCCCTCCACTCCTGCCCCAGGCAACCACTGATCTGCTTTCTGTTCTATAGATTTGTTTGTACTTTCTAGAATTTTATGTAAATTGAATTACACAGTATGTATGTTTTTGGCAGGTGGAGAGAGGAGTCTGGTTTCTTTGCCTCTGCCTAGTGATTTTGAGGTTCTTCCATTTTGTCAAATGTGTCAGCATTTTGTTTCCTTTTATTGCTTTTATTCCATTGTATGGCTATATCACAGTTCAGCTATTTGCTTGTTGTTGGAGATTTGAATTATTTCTATTCTTTTACTATTGCATATAAAGCTGTGAACTTCCTTGAACAAGTGTCTGTGTGGAAACTTGTTTCCACACAGTAAGTATCTGTGAATGGAATGGATGGATCATGTGGTAGGTGTAAGTTTCATTTTTTAAGTGACTATCAAATGGTTTTCTAAAGTGATTGTCCAATTTTATATTCCCACCAATAGTGTTTGAGAGTTTCAATTGCTCCACGTCCTCACCAACACTTGGTATAGTCAGCTTTTTAAAACTGAGCCATTCTACTGGATGTGTTATAATTTGTTATTTTCCTGATGACTAATGATGTTGAGATATTTAAAATGTGCTCATTAGCCATCTGTATATCTTCTCCTGTAAAATGTCTCTTCAAATCCTTTGCCCATTTTCTTATTGAGTTGTGTGTCTTATTATTGAGTTGTAAGACTTCCTTATACATTCTGGATGTAAGTCTTGTCTGATATATGTTATAAATATTTTGGCCCAGAATATGACTTGCCTTTTTATTTTCTTATAGAACAACAGTTTTTTATTTTTATTTTCTTATAGAGCAAGTTTTTTATTTTGATGAAGTCCAATATATAATTTTTCTTTTAATCAAAGAAAATGCTTTCTGCATTTTATCTAAGAAATCTTTGCCTATCCCAACGTTATAAAGATATTCTCCTTTTTTTGATCTAGAAGTTTATATTTTTAGGTTTTACATTTTAATCTTTGATTGTACTTTCAGTAAAACTTTGGATATGGTATGTGGTATTATTATACATTTTTTTCCACTGGATGTTCAGTAATTTCAGCACAATTGTTGGAAAACACTTTCCTTTGTCCATTGAGTTGCTTAGTATTTCTGTCAAAAATCAATTTGCCGTGTATGTTTGGGTCTGTTTCTGGGCTCTATTCTGTTGCATTTATCTATGTGTCTATCTTTTTACCAGTACCAAATGGTCTTGATTACTGTAGCTTTAAGGAAATCTTGAAATCAGGTAGGGTAATTTTGTTCTTCCTTTTAAAAGTTGCTTTTGCAGGGGCTTCCCTGGTGGCACAGTGGTTGAGAGTCCGCCTGCCAGTGCAGGGGTCATGGGTTCGTGCCCCAGTCCGGGAAGATCCCACGTGCCGCGGAGCGGCTGGGCCCATGAGCCATGGCCGCTGAGCCTGTGCGTCTGGAGCCTGTGCTCCACAATGGGAGAGGCCACAACAGTGAGAGGCCTGCGTACCGCAAAAAGAAAAAAAAAAAGTTTTATTATGGCAAGCATTTCTTAAATTTTCAAAAGTTATTTTTTATATTTGTACACCCATGTTCATAACAGCATTATCACTATAGCCCAAAGGTAGAGACAAACCAAGTGTCCATCAATGGATGTGCTATACACACACAAAATGGAATATTTTTCAGCCTTAAAAGAGAAGGAAATGCTGACACAGGCTGTCACATGGATAAACTTTGAGGACATTATGTTAAGTGAAATAAGCCATTCACAAAAGGACAAATACTGTATGATTCCACTTATATGTTTTACCTAGAGTAGTCAAATTTATACAGACAGGTAGTAGAATGGTGGGTGCCAGGGGCTGGTAGGAAGGGAGGAGTGGGGACTTAGTGTTTGATAGGTGCAGAGTTGCATTTTGCAAGATAAAGAAAATTCTGGAGATGGATTGTGGTGATGGTGGTGCAACAATGTGAAAGTACTTAATGGCACTGTACACTTAGAAATGGTTAAAATGGTAATTTTTATATTATGTGTATTTTACCACAATTTTTTTTTTTTTTTTTTTGCGGTACGCGGGCCTCTCACTGCTGTGGCCTCTCCCGCTGAGGAGCACAGGTTCCGGACGCGCAGGCTCAGCGGCCATGGCTCACGGGCCCAGCCGCTCCGCGGCATGTGGGATCTTCCCGGACCGGGGCACGAACCCGTGTCCCCTGCATCAGCAGGCGGACTCTCAACCACTGCGCCACCAGGGAAGCCCCACAATTTTTTAAAAGTTATTTCTTCTTCTATAGTTGTTCTTTTTTGGTAACATCTTGTCTTTTTCTTTTAAGGTGCAGCATACTCTTGAGTATTCCTTAGGATACTAATTTTCTTTCTTTTTCAGTTGTCTTTTGTTCTCTGAATTTTCTCTGAGGACGTCCTTTGTTTTTTCACCTTCACTTTGGAAGCTTTTGTCAAACTGTGTGGAGCTACCTGGCATCTTTTAGTATTTAAGCAGGCTGACCTGGGGATATACACACATGGGCAGAGCTTAGAGTGAACAAATGGGGAACCAGCTGTTAACCAGGGAGCCCTAAATGCTGGAATAAGGGGGACTTAGGAGTACTGCTGACCACGCTAGCAACACCCACTCTCACCAGGCAGCTCACTCAATTGTCGTTAGAGAAGAAACTCTGATTTTCTTCCCTGGGGTAGGTAGGTGCCTGGCTACATTCATGACTTGGTGGAAGGAGCATGAAGTATTCACACTTGGAGCTTCACTGGCTCTGCCTGTTCCAGCCCCACTTCTCACTCTTCCCTCTGTGATACCTGCCCTCACACCCGCAGGTGCTCTGAGGTTCTGCTGGCAGATGGGTGAGCCCCCCTGGTTCCAGCCCCTTTGCATATTTTCTGGGCCTCTTCCAAAGGTCTCTTCCTCTTTTCCATCTTCCAGAACCCCCTCCGTCCTCTTTGCTGTGGTAGGTCTAGACTTTTCACTCACTGACCCATCACTTGAATGAAGCAGAGGATATAAAGATGCCTTCCCAATCCCCATCTTGAACTGATCTCTGCTTGTCCTGAGACCTTAAGAACCACTTTTCCAGTCATCACAGGGTGGGGAAATCAATGCCAGCCTCGGCTTTGAGCCCCTGAATACCCAATCACCAGGCTACTCCATGAAGACACTCTGCACACCCTGTCACTGTGCACACACGCACACACGCCTCATCTGTTGTCAGCTTCTCCAGGGTTCTTTACACCTGGGTGAGGTCCTGGCCTCCTCACTCCCGCTCCTCACTTGGGACTCCACCTGTGGAGCTCCTGGCCTCTCTCCCCTGCACACCCAGAGCCACTGCCCTAACTCAGCCTCCCTGTCCTGTGGGGCTCATCATGGCGCTGCCGCCTCCAGCCTCTCCTCCCCCATCACATACTGCCACAGCCAGAGCCACCTTCCAAATGCACAGGTCTGAGCGTGGCGCCTCCCTGCTTGAACTCTTCAGTTGACCTTTAGAGCCAGCAGGATCAAAACCGCAATCCTTAGCATGACATTCAAGGCCTTTTTTGATCTGGACTCTGCCTGTGTCTCCAGCCTCATCTCTCTGTAATTTCTCAGTGAGCCACGCTTTCCTGGATGCGTCCCAGCCTTGGTCCATGCTGGCCCCCTTCCTCAAACGCCCTTTCACCACTTCTATTCCTAGATGGTTCAAATTCATCTGTTGGGGGAGGGACACTCATGCCCCCTCTTGGGGCTTCCTTCCATGTGGAGGGACATCTGTTAGTGTAACAGCCCCAGACTCCCATCTCCTCACTATCTACCTCTCCTTGGGAACTCCAGGGTCACCTCGTCCAGAAAGCCTTGGTGACTGCCAGGCTGGGTTGGGTCCCTCCTCTGTCCTCCACAATGCCCTGTACACTGAGCTCCCTCCCAGCTAAACAGCTCATCCCGTGCCATTCACCACGGAGGCAGCAATGTGTGTCCCCAGGCAGCTGGCAAGTCCTATATCCTCTTGTCTTTCTCCCTTCCTGCCCCACCCACTCAGGGCCAAGGGAGGCTGGTTAGCAGTGTTCCCACACACCAGCCTCCTCTCTCAGATGGGATTTTGTCCCTAAGGCTCCAGATTCCTGGAGTCATATCACCAGAGGAAGGGTCTCCCTGATCTCCTGTGCCCTAGAAGCCATATGAATTGTTCCGCAAGAACCTTGAACCTCCATTTGGGTTCCTCTTCCAAGTCCATGTCTTCTTCAGAGAATGGTCTTTATGATCTCCGGAAGTGCACACATACCTTGTAGAGAGCTGCAGGGCACTCATCTGTGTGGAAACATAAAAAGAAAACACCCCAAAAAAACACACCAAGCCGCATATGGAACAGATCTGCCTGCATCGTGGTGATCCGTGTCTGAAATAGGTCTGCCACAGAGTGAGAAATTAAAAACAAATGAAACTCCGCATGCCAAGTGTGGTGCCATGCTGCCCTTCAGTAGCAGGGGGTGGGCCTACTGCCTGCCTCTGGGAAATGGATGAGGCGTGTGGCCTGAGCGGAGCTGGCCCGGGAGGGAGAGAGAGAGGAGGAAGAGAGGCTTGGGGCTGCCCCCACCCAGACCCCTGGGAGTGATGCATGAACAAGCCACTTCAGAAGCGTTTCGGAAAGCATGCTTTGAAGGACACAGTGAGTTAGGGCCCCACTGAAAAATGTTCCCACAGCCACGTAGGTTTGGAACCCCGCACACCATCCCTCTCTTGGATATTTCCAACATACATTGGCCTATTAAATGTTCTAACGAGTCCTACAGCAAAGAAACCTGTTTATTTTGAATAATCTAGTGTTTCCCAGATGTCTTTGGCCACAGAATGCTTTTGGGGGGGGCAACATTTGCTAACATCCTCTGAAAATATTTACTGTTGTCCTCTTGGGTTTTTCTCCTCCAAGTTTGCTTTGTGGGCCTGCAGCATCAGCATCACCTGGGAGCTCGTTAGAAATGCAGAAGCATAGGCCACACCCCAGACCTACAGATTCAGAATTTGGAGGAGAAGGCCTAGGAATCTGCATACTAATAAGCTCTCCGGGTGATTCTTATGCACGCTGAAGTTTGATGAACAGAACTATAGGGCAATGGTTATGAAAGTGGGGTCAATGAACCTCCGTTCCCCAAAATCTTCTTAGGAGATGTACAAGGTCCAAATCATTTTCATAATATGCAATGATGTTTACCTTTTGCATTGATAATACAAAAGCAATGGGGGTTGGGATATTGTGCTATAATAAGAAACAGACATGTTGGTCTTCATTCATGGTTCCTGACAAACAGCTCCTAAAACCCTTATAATTTCTAAGTGGTAAGAGGGATAGAGGCTAAAGGAGCATCTTTTGTTATTCATAACAAACCCCTTTCAATCACACATGAGTTTATATCAATATTAATGCGGTGACATTTGGAAAGTTCTTAAAGATGGTGGGCTGGTTGCCAGGAGAATCAATCATGTGATTAAAGGGTTGGCACTTTCATCCCTACCTCCTAACCTCCTGGGAGGGGCGTGGAATTAATTGCCAATGGCCAATGATTTCATCAATCGTGCCTATATAATGAAGCCTCCATAAAAATCCCTAAAATATGGAGTTCGGAGAGCTTTGGCTTGGTGAACACATGGAGATGCTGGGAGGGTGGCACACTTGGAGAGGTTATGGAAGCTTCATGCCCTTTCCCCATACCTTGCTCTATGCACCTCTTCCATCTGGCTGTTCCTAAATTGTATCCTTTTAGGATAAACTGGTGATCTAGTAAGTAAACTGTTTTCCTGAGTTCTGTGGGCTGCTCTAGCAAATTATCGAACCTGCGGAGAGGGTCAACAGAAGCACAGACGACAACCTGGATTTGTGATGGGTGTCTGAAGTGGGGGAAGTTGTGTGGGACGGAGCCCTTAGCCTGTGGGATCTGACACTACCCCTAGGTAGAAGATGTCAGAACTGAGTTGAAGTAGGACACCCAGTCTGAAAACTGCTTGGTGTGAGAAAACTCCCCGCATATTTTGGTGGCCAGAAGTAGTAAGTGTAGAGAAGGAAAATGGAGAGTTTTTCCTTTTAGGAGTAAAACTGCTGTGCCCTACCAGCACAGTGGCACTGAACTGTCCTGGTGGACATTATATTCTTCTTCGTCATGCACTCAAAGCAAGTGAAATCCAGTTTCACTTACAATTGTCCTTGCTGAAGAAAAAAAGAGTAATTTTGTTAAGTCCCAGCTCCTGAGTCCACATCTTTTTAATAATCCATGTGAAGAAATGGGAAGTACAGACAAAGCACTTCAGCTTCATTCCAAAATATGATGAATGTCTCGAGAAAAAACATTTGTGCAATCATCTGAGTTGCGAGCTGAACTAGCTGCATTTTTCGTGAAACACCATTTTTGCTTGAAAGAACTGCTGACTGACAAATTCTAGATTCAGACTTGGGTCTGTGGCTGGTAGTTTTTTCAAAAACGAAGAAAGTAAGCTTGTAATTTTTTTTTTTTTTTGACCGCGCCACCTGGCATGTGGGATCCTAGTTCCCCGACCAGGGATCGAACCTGCACCCCCTGCATTGGAAGCGCAGAGTCCTAACCTCTCGACTGCCAGGGAGGTCCCTTGTCATTTCAAGGAAAATGACAGTCCTTGTTGGTAATGATACAATTTGAGCTTTTCAAGTAGAAATGGGAATTTTAGAAAACCTGTATCCATGGCCATAAGCTTAACATCTTTCCAATGCTTGAAGACTTTTCTGATGATCTCTGTACTAATATTAACAAATGTGTTTTTTTAATATTGTATAATAAAACGTTTCAACATTTGAAAGACCCCCAATAACTCAGGGAACCAATGTTTTCCAAATGACCAATGCACAATGTTACAAAATCATGCCCGGTAAAAGATTCATTCAAAGTCCAGATAAACCAATGGATTTTAATGTAACAGAGTACCAAATTTTCAGTGATATGGTTTCAGATTCCATGTTGCAACTAACCTTTAAAAAGCTACAACTTGTTGATTTTCAGTGTAATGTTTAAGAAGAATATCCATAACTATCTGAGAAGAATCTTAAGACATTTCTCTCTTCTCCTACTACACATCTGTGTGAGGTCATCTTTTCTTCATATACTTTAGCTGAAACACCACATTGCAATAGATTGAACGCAGAAGCAGCTATGAGAACCCAGGTGTCTTCTATTAAAGCCAGACATCAAAGAGACTTGCAAAGTGGAAACAGTGCCACTCTCCTCACTAAACTTTTTTTTATTTTGGAAAATATGCTTATTTTACATAAAAATGTGTTTTCTGTTAATATGTAATGGCTTATTGTTATTTTAAAATAAGAAATATTTTAAAACATTTCTCAGTTTTAATTTCTAACATGGTAAATATCAATAGGTATAACTCATAGAGACAAAGGCTCCTGGAATCCTTGGTAATTTTTAAAAATGCAAAGGGGCCCCAAGACCAAAGAGTTTGTGAAGTGCTGATCTAGGGGAACCTTTAGGGTTCTGAGGCCCAATATGAACCCCCCTGACCTACAGAAGTGCAGTAGAGGACTGAGGCAGTGGGGTGGGGTGGATCCAAGTGGCACTTTTGCCACAGAGGTGCCACAGATAGGGTGCTTGGCTTTGGGCCTGTTGTGCCAGGGTCCACACCCTGGGAGGTGAGATGAGAGGCCAGGGACACACAGCTACCCGGGCCTGCCTTCCTTCCTTTGGTCGGGACAGGTAGCCCTGGGGCCTCTCAGAGGAGGCTGTCAGGAGACCAGCTATGGGTAGGGAGGATGCTCCAACCAGGCCCACCTGACGCTGATGATCTGAGGCTTCCTGGCCCCTCGTCAAGACCAAGGGCAGCCAGATCCAGTTCTGGCAGGTTCAAACACAGGACAGATTTCATTACAATCCTTTAGCCTCTCACCAGTGCTCACAATGGGAAGAAATCCAGTGATGGCTATGGTAAAAAGAGCCAGCCATCTCCTTCTCCTGTCCTGAGGCCGTTTCCAGGTCCCTGCCCAGCTCCTGACAGAGGCCCTCTTCCCTCGGGCTGCTTCCCTGAGCCTCCGACGCCTCCCCACCCCCAGGATGCAGGGCCCGGGACAGTCATCTGCTCCACTCCCAGCAGGGCAGTTCTGGGGGCTGGAAGGAGGCAGGGGAGCTCTGAGGACCCCCTGGAGGATCCAGATGGCCCTGGAACTTGGGCCCTTGTGCTGCAGCCCTAAGGGCATCTCCCTCTCTCCCTGCAGCTTGAGGTCAAGCAGCACTTTGGGAACTCTCTCTCCAACTCCTGATTCAGGTTCCTCGTGTTTGCCATTGTGCCAAGAGCAGCGTGGGCGGTCCTGGTGGGCGGTCCTGGCAGACAGCGAGCACCTGTGTGGAAGTTGCAGCTCTACCGCTGCATGTGGAAGTTCCTTTTAGCTCATGGATTCATGAATCCAGCCAAGTGCCTGGATATGTGGACTCAGTCTGACACAGTAGCTGTCCCTGCTTGGAGCCCGCCTCCCAGAGATTGGTGAGTGAGTGTGCTCAGTGGGGGGCAGGGGCAGGGGTGGGGGGACCCAGCCAGGAGTGTCCATTTCCCCAGTCAGATGGAGAACAGGCCCCCGGACTGAGGTTTATACGACTGTAATCCTGCTCCAGCCTCGGCACTGACTGGCGTGTGACCTTGAACAAGAATCCTCCGGTCTCTGGGTCTCAGTGTTGGACTTAATCATCCCTAAGGACTGATGCTGGTGTCTTTTTAATTTTTTTTGCGGTACACGGGCCTCTCATTGTTGTGGCCTTTCCCGTTGCGGAGCACAGGCTCCAGACGCGCAGGCTCAGCGGCCATGGCTCACTGGCCTAGCCGCTCCGTGGCATGTGGGACCTTCCCGGACCGGGTCACGGACCCATGTCCCCTGCATCGGCAGGCGGACTCTCAACCACTGCGCCACCAGGGAAGCCCGCTGGTGTCTTTTTGAGTCTGGACAGGGTGCAGCTCTAGATACAGTCTGCACCTAGCATCTCCAGGTGTAAGAAAGGTGACTGCCTCCTACTGAGCTAGCCCTCTGCAGAAGGCCACAGCTATCAGGCCACCATCTCGGTAGAGGTGGCTGTTCTAGCTGAGCTTCCAGGAGGATGGGGTGTGGGCAGTGTGGAGCCAGAGGGGTGATTCTCATCAGAGTCATAAAACCTTGTTGGAGGGCTTCCCTGGTGACGCAGTAGTTGAGAGTCCGCCTGCCGATGCAGGGGATGCAGGTTCGTGCCCCGGTCCAGGAAGATCCCACATGCCGTGGAGCGGCTGGGCCCGTGAGCCATGGCCACTGAGCCTGTGCGTCCGGAGCCTGTGCTCCGCAATGGGAGAGGCCACAACAATAAGAGGCCCGCATACTGCAAAACAACAACAACAACAAGAAAAACTTGTTGGAGCCCAGTCTTTGATTCCACCAGAAGTAGACAGGAGCCAGGGACCGAGACTGTGGGAGACCCAGGTCTATGGCAGCTTGGCTTTGATGGCATCTCTGAGCGTCTTCTCCAGACTCTGTAAAATGGGACTAAGTGCTGGGGGGCACCGTCTGCTCCCTGAACAGTCAGCAGATAAATGCAAGGTGTCTGGGGCACCCCAAGTGCTCCAAATACTTAATACTTATCAGCGTCCACCGCAGCTGACACAAAGCTGCACTTAGCGAGGAGTGTGTGCTGCTCCAGGGAGAAAATGTGGGTAATTGAGATGAACTTGGCTCCTGCCATTTTTTCCTTCTTCTCCTAATCACCAGGAAATCTGCTGCTGGCTGGGCAGGAGGGCCTGATGGCCAATGCCCCCAGGAGTCCAGGGCTCAATTAAGCTATGGCAAATTGGATTTCTGGCTGTGACGCCATGGGGCTGGGGTTGGCATTGAAGCATGAGCTGCCAGGCAGTATTAAGGTAAGGGCTGGCCAGATGGGCCCACAGCTAATTCAATCTGGCTTCCCAGAAACAAGACTTGCAAGGCATGAATTGTGGGCCTGGAGAGCCATGACTCCGGATGGGAGGGCAGGGCCCTGTCTGGGGTGGGCCCTGTGCCTCGCACCTGACCTCTGCCAGCAACTGGGTACCACCAATCCTGACAGCCAGTGATAGGCGGTGCTTTAGTGTCAGGGAAAAAGCCCAGCTTGGGCATCCAGAGGTCCAGGCCTCTGGTCTCCACATAGGTATCAGATACTATAAGAGTGGATTTGAGTGTGTGTGTGTGTGTGTGCACGCGTGTGTGTGTGTGTGTCTCCAGAACTAACTTGTGACTCTATGGCTGTCATTATCTATTAGGAAGAACAGAAAGAGTCAGGAAACTCGGAATGGGAGAGGGACTGAAACAGAAAGAGAGACAATAGGAGATAAAAATACAGTGAGATAGAGAGTGAGGCCAAGAGAGAGAAACAGAGAAAGAGAAAAAGGGATAAAAAGAAACAGCAGAGGGAGAACAGACAGAGAGAGACATTTAGACAGAGCAAGACAGTGAGAAAGAGATACAGGCAGACAGACTTAGAGAGGGAAACTGAAAGAGATAGGAAGAGAAATTGAGAGAAGAGACTGAAGCCAAAATTTCACTACAAAATAGTGTCCGCCCCAAATAAGCATTAAGGGGGAGAGGGGAAACTAAGACACATACGCACAGGAGAGCGACAGAGACAGAGAAAGAGAGAGACGGAGAGAGAGAGAGAGGGCCCATGAGAGTTAGACACATAGAGACAGAAGGAGGCAGACAGACAGACCCTCAGAAAGGTGGAGGACTGTCAGAGAGACTAGGGGAGGGCTGACATAGATGGAGAGGACTCTCTGGGGGAGGTGAGATTTAGGTCCAGAAGGATGGGAAGTGGAAAGGTCTAGTATGTTCTTGAGGGGACAAATTGAGGAAAGGCCCTAAGGCAGGAAGACAAGCAGTACCCTTCTTTTTATGTTGGAGTTTTATTACCTGTTAGTGACAAGCAACATAAGAGCCTTTTTTTTTTTTTTTTTTTTTTTTTAAATCAAGAAGAGTTCCTAACCTGGGCTTAAAACCCAGTTCTTAAACGGTCAGAGAGGGCCCACATTTCCTAATTGTTAGGAAAGAGGGAGCTGTGGATTTTTGTCCTTGCTTCTTCTCGGTTGCTTTCTCCAATGCCAGACATGGAATTCCAACCTTTGGCTGATCAACCTCCTCTGCAGTCCTGACCCAGTTTCCCCTCAGCAGCCTCTTCCTGGGTGTCGGCGCACCACTCAGCTGCCAGAGCTGTGGTAGACAGGCCGGGGCAAGGCCCCCACGGGCGTCCCTGTGGTCCTGATTGATCAGGTCTCCCCAGAGCTGATCCTGTTTGGCATTAATCCTCCATCTGTTTCCTGCCAGCCCTTTGTCCCAGAGGTCACACAGTGGCGTCCCTGGATCCTGCCCTGCTCTCTGATACTTCAAACTTGCCAGGCACGAGCCCTTTAGGCCAGCGGTCCCCAACCTTTTTGGCACCAGGGACCGGTTTCGTGGAAGACAGTTTTTCCACGGAGCAAGGGGGTTGGGGGAGTGGGGTGGGGTGGTGGGGTGGTGGTGGTGGTTCAAGTGGTAATGCAGGAGATGGGGAGAGATGGGGACTGATGGGGAGGAATGAGGAGCTATGGGGAGGGATGGGGAGCGATGGGGAGGGATGGGGAGGGATGGGGAGCGATGGGGAGTGATGGGGATTGGCAGATGAAGCTTTGCTCGCTCGCCTGCTGCTCACCTCCTGCTGTGTGGCCCGGTTCCTAACAGGCCTCCCAGTCCATGGCCCAGGTACTGGGGCCCCTGCTTTAGGTCACTCCTTCCTGAGACTAGGCCCAGAAGGCCTGCAGAGACTGCTCACATCAGGGGTCCGGCAGTGTCCATCCCCATCCTGAAGGACCCATTTCCTGTTCTCCCCCCACCCCCTCCCTACTGTTGCCCCCAGGTTTCCCTCATCTGTCCCAAATCAGGTGAGTCAGCTGGGGGACAGGGAGCCTCAGCTTCCCTGCTGCACATGATGAACCAGGGAGAGAAAGGACAGACTGGGGCAGTGGTTCTCAGCCTGGGCTGCACAGTGGAATCACCTGGGGAACTTTAAAAGCCACCCAGGCCTGGATCCCACCCCCGGAGACTCTGCTTTAGTTGGCTGGAGCGTGGCCTGGACATCAGGATTTTTAAAAGCTCCCAGGGGACCTTATTGTGCATCCAGGGTTAAGACCAGTGTCCTCGAGCCATGGCTAGCTGACTCAGGAAGAGTCCACTCCACACCTCACTCGACAGAAGCTCAGAGATGGCCAGGGCCCTGCCTCCCGTAACATGGCTAGAAGGGCAGAGCGGTGCCCACCAGAGCCCCTCCATCACCTCCCTGGGGTCCTCATGCTCTCCAGCCCTGGGGGACAACTACTCTGTCTCTCATGCATTTCTAAGTCTGCTCTGGCCTCAGGGAGTCTGGGGGTTGAGTTCTGTATCAACCTGTTACCAACAATATATTCCTTTCTGACCCTCAGTCTTCTCATCTGTAATCTGGAGATAACAGGATCCACCTCAAAGCATTGGAGTGACAATTAAATGAGTTAATACATGTTTAGGGCTTATCGTGGTGGCTGGCACTTAGTAAGTGCCTCCGATAAGTGTTATCTATTAGTATTACTGTTGCTTTCATTACCCCCAATAATAAACAACAGGGTCTGATTGGCAATGTAGGGGAGTGGGGCAACCCAGTGACATATGAAGTGGGTTGAATGGTGGCTCCCAAAAAGATATGTCCACTTCCTACCTGCCAGAACCTGAGAATGTGACCTTATTTGGAAAAGGGGGGTGGAGTATCTTTGTATATGTAATTAAGGATCTCTGGATGAGATCATCCTAGATTATCTGGGTGGGCCCTAAATCCAATGTTGAATGTCCTCATAAGAAACAGAAGAGGAGAGATATCCCTGGTGGTGCAGGGACTTCCCTGGTGGTGCGCTCCCAATGCAGGGGGCCCGGGTGCTATCCCTGGCAAGGGAACTAGATCCTACATGCATGCTGCAACTAAGAGTTTGCATGCCACAACTAAGGAGCCCTGGAGCCACAACTAAGGAACCCGCCTGCCACAACTAAGACCCAGCGCAACCAAATAAAAATAAATAAATAAATATATTCAAAACAAAACAAAACAGAAGAAGAACAGACACAGAGAAGATGGTGTGAGGAAGAGGCTGAGTTTGGAGAGATGCAGCCATGAGCCAAGGAAGGCCTGGAGCCACCAGAAGCTGGAGCCCCTTTGGAGATGTATTAGGAAAGAATTCAGTCTTTCTTCCACCTGTGTCTTTCTTTCCTGTGTGTCTCCTTTACTTTCACACAGAACCCAGGAGAGAGGGAACCAACCTTGTCTGATAGATAAGAAAGCATATTTATTTTCATGCTACAGTATTTAAAAAGAATTTAAAAAGCTAAGTGGCCAAAAAAAAAAATGAAGAAGAACATTTCTGGTCACCAAATGTGTGGCACACACATACATTCCCACACCAAGCAATTCTTTGCGACACCAGCTGGGTGTCCTACAGTTTAACTCAGTTCCCATGGGTTAAGGCCTCGGTCCCATGAGATTCCTCCCACCCCACTTCAGATGCCAATCACGAATAGTAGGTCCCCAGGTTACCCACAACTACTGTCCAACTTGGCTACAAATCAGAGGTCTTCGTGACCTCCTCCCCACTGGATTTGATGATTTGCTAGAGTGGCTCCCAGAACTCAGGAAACACTTGAGTACCTTTACCAGTTTATTAAAAGATACGGTAAAGGATACAGATGAACAGCCACGTGAAGAGATTCACAGTGCAATGTCTGGGTCCTGAGCACAGGAACTTCTGTCCCTGTGCAGTTGTGGGCATCCCCCTCCTAGTACATGGATGCACAGGGTAAGGTATGTAGAAGGGGCACAGAGCATCCATGCCCTCTCTGGGTGCCACTCTCCCAGCACCTCCATGTGTTCACCAAGCCAGAAGGTCTCCAAACCCCACACGCTGGCGGATGTGTATGGAGGCTTCATCACATGGGCATGATGAGTCACGAACTCCATTCCCAGCCCTTCTCCTTTCTCAAGAGAATAGGAGGTGGGGGCTGGAATTTCCAAGCTTCTGATTGAGGCTTGTTCTTTCTGGTGATCAGCCCCCACCAGGGAGCCATCCAGGAGCCCACCTAGAGTTGCCTCATTAGAACAAAGAGGCTCCTATCACCCAGGAAATTACAAGGGTTTCAGGAGCTCTGTGTCAGGAACCAGGGCCAGGGACCAAATACTGGAATGAAAGATGCTGCTAGTGCTCTTATCACTTGAGAAATTACAACAGTTTCAGGAGCTGGAAACAGAGACCAATACATATTTTTTCTATTATCTCATAGGAGGGAATGTGGCCCTGCTGACACCTTGATTTTAGACTCCAGAACTGTGAGTAAATTTCTGTTGTTTTGAGCCACTCAGTGGTAATGTGTTACAGCAGCCACAGGTAACTAATACACCTCCAGAGCTAAGTGTTGCTGGCTGCAAAATCCCTTGACCATGACAGGTGACCCACTAGCTACACTTAGGGAGGTGGAAGGGCGGTGGCTCAGCACTGCCCTGAGGGCCTTCTGGGGCTGGGCACTGGAGGAGATGAGGTGCCCTCTTCACTGTGGAGGACTTGGCCCGTTCCTTCCCCTCTCTGGGCCTCAGACCCCCACTAGTCCCACCTCCCTGCTTGGCACTGTATGTATCTCTGAGTCTCTGGGAGAAATATCCACCTCCCAGAGGCGGGTGGGTGGTCAATTCCTCTGAGTCCAGGCCTTGGCAAGGCACATAGCAGCCTCTGGGGTGAAGTGGACCCCTGCCTCCCTGTCCCTGCACTGCCCAGGACTTCAGGGCTCAGACCTCCAGAGCTGATGACTAATGTAACTGGAAGAATTAAACCTCTCACCGTACATCCTCGTCTCCCCAAATGGAGTTGGGGAAAATGAGCTCTAATGGAATCCTTTCGATGGGGTGTTTGCAGAGCTTCCCTGAGGTCAGCTCTGGAGGTGACCAGAGGCCTCTGTCTGCCCTGGGACCCCCTCCCACCCCCAGGGAGCACCGCCAGCCCCCAGCACCATGGGGCAGAGGGACAGAGCCCCACACCAGGCTGAGCACCAGCCTCCTGCCAGGTGATTGATTGTGCACAGGACATGGTCTGGGAACCGTGGGGGGTTCAGGGAAGGGATTAAAATGGAAATGCCCCCCCACCCCTTACATATACACACACACACACACACACAGATTTACCATTTAAATGAGAATGTAAACCTGTGGGTAATTCTCTGCTATGTAAACCTTTACAAAAGCAGATAAATGTGTACAAATCTTCATGGCCCTGGTGTTTTCCTAATAAGAGAAGTAAGAAGAATATAGCCAGTGGGCTGGAGGAGGAAGCGGGAGTTGGCTGGAAAGCAGTGCTTTCCTGGAGGGCAGGGTGGGGGCTGGTGATGAGGAAGGGGTGTGGGTGGCAAGTACAGTGGTGAGCGGCTGCCACTGCCCTCAGAGCTGGGAGAAAGCTTCTGTGCTGAGCCGGGACTGCCCAGGTGAGTAATGGGCCGTCAGGGGCTCACAGGCCCCTCCCCTGGTTTCATCTGTGCTCTCTCTTCTTCCTGGATATTTTGTCAGGAACAGCTTCTTCTATCATTTTATTACGTTTTGTTTTGTTTCTTCGCATTATCCTTGAATAGATTCTTGGTCTTTCTGTACACGGTATGGAGGGCTCCCTTAGCTTGGGAAGGCTCCCAGCACACATCTGGTGAGGGAGGGAAAGAGGAGAGATGAGACGAAGCAAAACAAACTCCTGGCATTTCCTCACGACAGGTTTTACTTATAGAGTCAAGCAGATTTTAAAAAATTGTACAGTTGTCCCTTGGCATCCATGGGGGATTGGTTCCAGTACCCCCTGCAGATACCAAAATCCTCGGATGCTCAAGTCCCTTATATAAATTGGTGCAGTATTTGCACATAACCTTTGCACATCCTCCCGTATACTTGAAATCATCTCTAGATTCCTTAAAATACCTAATACAGTGTAAATGCCATGTAGTTGTTGTCAGTACAATGTGAAATGTATGTAAATAGTTGCTGGTATAAATTCAAGTTTTGCTTTTGGGAACTTCCTGGAATTTTTTTTTTCCAAATATTTTCGATATGTGGTTGGTCGAATCTGTGGATTTGGACGGAACCCATGCATACAGGAGGTTGATGCAGTAAAATACACATAATATAAAATCAACCACTTCAGCCATTTTAAAGCATACAATTCAGTGGCATTAAGTACATTCACAGGGTCTTGCAACCATCACCACTACCTAGTTCTCGGACTTTTGGAAACCACACGCCACTGAAGGCGTCCCTCCTCATTCTCCACCCTCAGGCACTGGCTACCACTGTCTGCTTTCTGTCTGCATAGATCTGCTTTAAGTCAAGAAGATGTTTTGATCTTTGTATTCCACTTAAAATGCAAATAACCACGAGAGGACCCACAATTTGCATTTTTAATTTCATTCACTTCTACAACACTCGCCCTCCACCCCGCTCCATAGTTTAGAAATTGTGTTGTGCTGGAAGCACTAGCAGGGAAGCCAAGAGACCTCGGTTCTAGCTCCTTCTGTCAGAGCTCTGTGACCTTGAGAGGGTCCCTGACTCTCTCTGGGCCTCAACATCTCCATCTTGACTCACCAGATTTGGACTCAGCTAATGTTCTCCAGGGCCCTCTGCAGCTCCAAGCTTCTGGTGCAGCAGTGGAAGTCCACTGCTCTGGCTGCGTGAGAGAGAATCTGGGAGCTGGATGCTAAGAGGAAGCCAGGAGGGGGGAAGGGGCACTGCTGAGGGCTCCAGACCAGGCCCGCCTGGCCCATGACTCGGCCCTAAGCCTGCCCTGTCCACATCAACTTCCTGGCTGGCCCCAAATCCCAGCCACACTCTGAAGGTTGGACTTATTGGGCCCCATCTGAAAGGGTGAGTCTCCTGGGGGCCTCAAGCACTGGCCTCCCTGAGCAGGCTGAGGCAGGACAGGACAGGACAGGGCAGGGTGGCGGGGAGGCTTGAGGGGGCTGGGGGAGTGCCCGAGGTCAGGGTGGGAGTGGCTAAGGACTGGGATGTGAGGGTCCTCATCAAAGGCTCCTGGGCCCTGCTTGCTCCAGCGCTCATGGGAGCTGGTCCTGGGATCTTTCCAGTGGGCTGGAAAGATCTTTCCAGTTCCCATGTAAACAGGTATGTCAGGGAAGAAAATTATAGCAAAGGACTTGTAGTCACCTCTCCTGCCCTTTCTCTAAAGGAAGGATTCCTTGTTTGTGGGCTCTTGGCTTCCCGGAAGTTATTGTGTCTCTTATGTTGTGAAGGGAGAAAGGTTGAGGTGCAGAGTGGGACAAGGTAAGAGAGGCCAGATCGATCCATCTGAGGAAAGATGGAGAAGCCCCTGGAGGGGAGGGGAGGGTGGGGTAAAGGAAGACAGGGCATAGCTGCAGTTTGGGGTGAGCAGGAGAAAAGAGGGACAGAGGTTTGGGGAACGACTGGAAGGACCAGGCTTGTGGTGAGAAGTGTTTAGAGGAGATTTGGGGTTCTTTTGTCTTGTGATGCGTCACGTAAACCCCTCCTCCGTGTCCCCATGAAACCACTAACGATTTATGTTACACTTCGGCGCTTTGGCAGTGAGATTCATGTCTTTTCTTTTTTTCTTTTTTTTAAAACAATGCATTGGCCTAGCTCCATTTGAATTACTCAGGGCTGGACATCTTCAGCAGGTTTTGTCAGTGTTCCATTAGCTAAATGTTGGTTTTCCTGCTTTGTGGGTTGCCTTGACCACTTGGCAAGCCCTTCTGCAGAGGGAGGTGCCTCAGAAACCACTTCTTTGGGCTGCAGCTCTGTCTCCCCAGCCCTGGGGTCTCCTGAATGGGTGGCCCCATTCAGAGGATAATATTTGAAACTGGGTCGTGACCTGTCAACTGAGGCAGCTGGCCATCACCAGAGGCCCTTCTCTCACCCCTCCCCCCCCAGCCCTCATTCTCCCCTGGGCTCCCCACTGGCTGGGCTCCCGCATCCTCTCCCAGTCTCCCTCGCACCCTGTGGGAAGTGGACATCATCATCTTAGGCCACTGGGACAATCACAACATTCCAGCCACGGAAAGTGCTACCAGGCCCAGTGGGGTAGAAGCACTTGGTAGAAAAGTCCCTCCATAGGGAAGGTCCTTGCAATTCTGCAGTGACCCTGGGAGGGTCTATGACTCCATGTCTGTTCCTCTAGCTCTGGCCCTTAGGCCTGTGGCAGCCTCTTGGAGAGCCCAGCCCTCAGAGGGAGGGAGACATGGATCCTTGGCCTGGTTCCCAGCCCAGTCTCAAACTCTAGGTACCTGCTTCTCCTTCTTCCCCATGGCCTCCCTGTGGCCTCTGACCCATCTGTCAGCCCCCCATCTTGGGGGCTGCTGGGGAGGCTGGAGAGACTGATGGTGGTGGCAGGAAGTGCTGTGCAAGAGGGCTGGGCACCCTCCTCTGTCCTTCCCTTCCTCCCTCCACCCTACCATATCCTCCCCCGACAGGCAGTGGGGTCCAGAGCTGGCTCCCAGCTAGGATGAAGGACAGGAAAGAGAGAGAAGCTTGGGTTAGTATTTGCAAACTTGCTCCTGTCACAAGTACCCATGTGTCTGAATATACATGTTTCACTGAGTCATCCTTCTGCCTCACCAAGGCGGCCTAGGCCATGGGAGGGAGAGAGGGAAGACATTTAGAAAGAGCTGAGTTCCCGATGGGGAGGGAGCGATGAGGAAGCTCTCAGGGCCCATCGGGATGGTGTACTTTCCATTCATGCTTTGAAGCCAATGAGCAGAAAGTGGTAAGGGGATTTCACAGTGGGGCTCCTTGGCCGTATGGCTCAGAGCCTCCCTGCGTGCACCCAGGATGGCGTTTGCCAAGCTCTGAGAGTGATAGACATGTTTGGTGACATTCGGGAAATTATGCAGACCTGCTCACTCCTGGGCCTGAGACCCTGATTCACGAGGGGCATCAGGAGGGCAGAGACTGGGAGTGAGGGCAGATTTGAATTAGCGATCACGGGCGTGTGTTCTGCCAGCTGGCTTCGGACTCGAGGGCCCTTGAAGTAAAACAGAGAACAGATGTGTTTCTAGAGGGTTCACCCCCCCCAGGGCTGCCTTGCGCAGGGGAGGTGGAGGAGAATTGGCATTGGACTCAGAGTTAGAAGATGCAGAATGGAACCTGCCCTCACATCCTTGGGCAGATCACATCTCCTTCTGAGCTGCAGGTTCCTGACTGTGAAATGGGGATGAAACCACCTCCCCTGGCCGTTCAGATTAGATGTAAATTCGCCTGACTAGTGCCTGGTGCAAACACAAATGCTTAATATATATGTTGGCTGGCCACTTTCCTCCTCACTGCCCGGGGCAAAATGAAAAACATTTTGAAATAGAGACACCAGCAAAGGGCAGCAGCAAAAGGAGGAAACAGCTACCCACTCACTTCCCAGAGAGGTGCCCTGAAGGAGGCAGCATTGAGCCTGGAAAATAGGAGGACTTCGTGGGGAAGAGTTAGGGGATGGCAAGCCCAGTGTCCAGAGAAGCCAGGCGAAGGCAGGAAATCATCTGGTTCAGGGAATAGGGCTCCTCATGCATTGTAAATGAGGATACAATGACAAGTCATGGGCCTCGGGTACCTGGTAAAGAATATGGACTTTATTCTGTAGGCAATGAGGAGCTATTGAAGATTTTTGAGGAGGTGAAGAGCAGGCTATGATCTGTGTGCTGGAAGCCCAGATCTGGTGACCCCACCGAGAGAAGACTGGAGGAGGTGAGACTGGAGCCAGAAAGACCAATTCAGGGAGAGGGGATGGGGAAGCATAGGAGGGAAGAATCAAAAGATGTTGTGATGTTAGAATGAATAGGTCTTGGTAAGCAATGACCTTGGCAGATGAGAGCGGAGTGGTGGTGGTCTAGGATGATGCCCAAACAGCTGGCTAGGAAGTTTTGGGGTGGGGGGAGTGGATACAGGAGACGGGGAGCAGCAGGCAGGAGCAGGTGATGAGTCCGTATTTGGACAAGGTAAGTTTGAGGAGGCCGTGGGCCGGTCCAGGCAATTACCAGCAGGATATGTGTGTCTGAATCCCAGGGATATATTGTAGTTACTTGTTTGGGCCCCCCCCCCACCACCAAGTTCAGGGCCCCGTTGAATGGGCATCCCACTCCTTGATCTTGGCAGTGGAGGTACCCGGCAGCCCAGGCTGAATGCTGTGTGACCTGGCTCAACTCCCTCCCCTCTCCTCCCATGCTGGGTGCTCAGCTGGGCCCAGGGCAGGGGATCTCTGAAGAGCAGGGCCCTGCTGTTCCATCTCTTCTGTCGTACCCCAGGGCCTGGGTAATGTGGCTCTGCCCCCCTGAGACACTGTACTCTCTCCCTGACAGGATCTCTGTGCGAGCAGCGGAGAATGTCCCTTAGGATGGCTGCCTGGGGTTTGGCCCCCACACGTTCTGATAAAAGATTTTTGTAAAAAGCCTTGCCCTTTCAAACCTCAATTTCCTCCTCACTTCCATTAAATAAAAATTTTAAAAGCTACTTAAAGATAAATTTAATATGCTTTATTGGATCCAGTGATTAAAAATGGAATTGGAGTTTTGATTTCCATGCTCCCTGCTGGAGTGAGCTGTGTAAAGATAGCTCAGGAGGCCCTGGCAAGGGGGAGTTATTTAGGCTTCCACTGATGTTACTGGAAGAAGAAGGCTGTTCTCTGGGGAAAGGTGAAGGTCAACATTTGTAATTTGGGATTTCATTGAAGAGAGTATCTGGGAAATTACCACAAACTGGGCAGCTGATTCAGAGAATGATTAGATGTTCTAACCACACACAGACTCTCTCAGATTTTATAATCCTCATTCAATAGTAATCATTCATTCAACAAGCTCTTACATTGTGCCAGGCTTTACAGACACAAATATGAAGCAGCAGGGTCCCATGTGGATGATCCCTAGATCTCAGGGTACCTAAGGGTACTGAGTGTAATCCCATCCCTCTGCCACCTAAGCCTAAGCCAAACAGGGCAAAGCATAGCCCCAGTCACAGTGATTGGTTCAGAAGAGAGTACCTGACCTTAAGTATTATAATCAAAGTGAACAGGACTTTTGTTCAATGGTCAAAGTACAAGGAGCTTTCTTCTTCTGGATGTTGCAGAGGGTAGATGTGAGACCCAAAACAATAGTAGTCATTTTGTAATCTTCAAGGAAGCTGGACAGAAAAGGAAACAATTACACAGAGGAGAGCAGAGCCTAGGGAATGCAAAGAGACAAAGCCAGGACCCTGATCAAACTCTGCCTGAAGCCTGACCAACTTCCAGACTTTGAAGTTTTGCCAGCCTACACATTCCTTCTATGTAAACCGATTTGTAGAAAAAAGAGTTCTAACTGAAATGAGCACATAATATGTGCCTACCATTCACATGACTAATCTAATTTAGTCCTCACAGCAACTCTTTAATGTAGAGATTGGCCACCCCATTTTACAGATGAAAATACTGAAGCCAGTGATTAAGTGACTTCATGAGGTCACCCTGTTAGTATGTGAGGGAGTTGGGGTTTCAACCGAAGAATTTTGACTCCAAACCTGTTTTCTGCAACACAAGATTGACTGCTGTGTTGGCAAAACAAATTCTTCTTGTTTTGGGATCCTTCTAGGACTGATTTTCTGGTGTTGTTTTTCGAACTAGAGAATGGGTCAAGTTTCTTGGCTGGTTTGACAAATGACAAAGGGGAGGCAGAGGAGAGAGGTCATGAGATACAGCCCCCAGACCCTTGCAGATAGCTTGGGGAAAGATTCAGAAGGTGTAGAATTGCAGAGCTAGAACCACGATTAGCTGCATCTCAAGAGGCAGGGGATCCATCTGGTCTCTGGGTAGAAAAATAGAAATCAGAGCTTTGTAGATAACATGTCTGTTCCTTATCATGCAGACAGGCTTTCTGCAATGACGAACCTCCTCATATATTTGCTCACAGAACAGGCTTGACATTTATATAGATTAATTCCAACTTGACATTTTGACCAAAGGAACTATTAACCCTCCCTTTCCCCAGGGGAAAAACAGCTTGTGGGGCCTGACCGGTAGGTGACCCCATCAAGCTGTTCCAGCCCCTTCTCTGGCTCAACATCTGGCTGAATACGGATGGCTCCTCCACGGCTCCGAGGAGTTACAGCCAACGGGAAGCATGGGCGTTTTCTTTCCTGGGCTCATTTTTCATGCTGCCTGGTTTTGCTGCAGGTGCAATCAAAGCTAAATCTCAATTTGTTGGGCAGGAGGGGCAGCTGGCGGCAGACCCGCACCTGGGCTGTTAGATAAACCTCCACACAGCCTGTGGAAGCCAAAATCAAGATTTAAAAGGGAAGAGCTTGATTTTGTTGACAATTGCTTTATGATTCATTTAGTAAAATTCTTTCCCTTTCACTCTGTTGTTCATCGGATCCTCTCTGCAGCCCTGCAAGGGGACAGACACGGGTCATTACCCTCATTTCACTCAAAGCCCAGAGAGGTCAATTCAGTTGCCCCAAGTTGCACAGCTGGTCAGTGCTTTCAGCCCCTGAAAACTAAGTGCTCTTTTTACTATACCACACTGCTTCTTTCAGGTAAATTTAGGGGAAAACTTAAAGGATCCACTGAACTTAAAATTTAACACCTTGAGCCACCTGTCCCTTCTACTCCAGGCAGATCTGAATGCACACCCCCATGCCACGTTGCTGCCCACCCTCTCTCCCTGCTGGTGCTAATCCCTCTGTGTTCTTGGTGAGCCCATCTCTCCATATGACTGTGAGCTGGTCCGGGCTGCATGATGTGGAATGGAGCTCCCCCATGGGGCACCACTGGCATTTGGGATCAGATAATTCTCCATTTTACAGGGCTGTCCTGTAGGACATTCCTGGATCCTGGCCACTAAACTCCAGTAGTGTCTCTCCATTCTTTAACACCCCTGCCCACCAAAACACCCCAGACATTTCCAAATTTCCCAGGGTGGCAGTAGGGACTGGGTGGAGAAGGGGTAGGCAGTACGACCCCTGGTTGAGAACACGGATTTGGAATAAGATAGCTGAGGATTCAAACCTTCCCTCTGCTCTTCCTAGCAGAGTGAACTTAGAGTCCTGGCCTCCTGCTCTGGAAATTTACCCCAGAGAGTAATCATGAAGATGAAATGAGATAATGGACCAAATGCACAAAGCTCTCTGCCAACGTGAGATGTTTTTATTAAGTAACATAAAAATAACAAAGTGACGTCCTGTCCCTTTAATACTCAGTTCTACTATGTGCACAGTAGGTGCTAAGTAAAGGTGACCTCCTTCCTCTGTGTGCTCAGCACCTATCTCAACAACCACATCAATAATAATAACTAACATTTATTGTCTGCTTCTTGTGTGTAAGGCAGTGAGCAAAGTACTTGACACATTACTCCATTTAATTCCCACAACAACCCTATGAAGTAGGTACATTATTGTCCCCATCTTACAAATGAGGGGACTGTCCATGGAGCAGAGGTTGGCAAACTACAGCCAGTGGACCGAATCCGATCAGCCTCTGCCTGTTTTTCTGTAACACAGACACTTTCATTCATTTATGTATTGTCAACAGTTGCTGCTTTCACGTTGATTAATTGCTTGCAACAGAGACTATATATATAGGGCCTGCAAAGCCTAAAATATTTACTATCATTAGACAATGAACTTGTAAAATATATATTTTTAAATAGATTATGTTATATATTCTTTTATTGTGGTAAAGTGTACATAACATAAAATTTACCATCTTAATTACTTTTACATGTACAGTTCTGTGGCATTAAGTACATTCAGAATGTTGTGCAACCATCACCACCATATCCATCTCCAGAACCTTCTCATCTTCCCAGACTGAAACTCTGTACCCATTAAACAATGGCTCTCCATTCCCCCTCCCCTCAGCCCCTGGAAACCACCACTTTACTTTCTTTCTGTCTCTATGAATTTACCTCTTCTAGGTACTTCATATAAGTGGAATGTAATATTTTTCCTTTTATGTCTGGCTTCTTTTACTTAGCATAATGTTTTCAAGGCTCAACCATGTTATAGCATGTATTTGTTTGTGACTAGATAATATATGAATAGAATATAAAATTCAAAAGATGTTAAAGGACATAGGGTGAAATGTCTTCTGTTCCTGCCCACTCTGGGCCTCAGATCCCCTCCCAAGAGACAACCAGACAACCACTGTTACTGGATTCCTATGCATCTTTTTTGAGTCAATGCATATTCAGCACATACATTTAAATAATATTTGAAAATATATTTTCACACAGGTATGAGGAAACCAAGCACATTGTTCCTGCATCTCACTGGCATTCTTAACAATAGGTCTTGGAGATTGTTTCATATCATTATTAGGGCTGTCTCCTTCGTTTCAGCAACTGCATGGAATTCCACTGTGTTAATATATCATTCACTGTTGAATGTATTATTTATCTGGTCCCTGTTAATAGACGTTTAAGTTGTTTTTGATCTTTTTCAGTATCAATAGTGCTAATAGTGCTGCAATGAATGTCCTTGCCATATTTTTTTTAATGTTTGTTTATTTATTTATGTATTTGGCTGCTCTGGGTCTTAGTTGCAGTACTCAGGATCTTTGTTGTCACGTGCAGGATCTTTGCTGTGGCATGTGGGATCTTTTTTTTTTTTTTTTTTTTTAGTTGCAGTATGCAGGTTCTTAGTTGTAGCATGCAGGATCTAGTTCCCTGACCAGGGATGAAACCTGGGCCCCCTGCATTGGGAGTGTGGAGTCTTAACCACTGGACCACTAGGGAGATCCCCCTTGCAATATTTTCTAAGTGAGTTTTTAAATCCAATATACTAGAAGATGGAGGGAAGCATGTTTCCTATCCACCCCATTCTAGCTGCATTGTTAGGGAAAGTTATGCTACCTGGAGAACCATATTTGGCTAAGGGATACAGGAGTGCCTGAATCCTACCCTGTTCTAACTGCTTTCTCACCCCCATATGGACCCACGGGAGATGTAGAAAAAAGATGAGGACCACTTCATTCTTAGAGGGGCTGAAACCCTAAGGCCATGCTCTCTGGAGGATGCCTAGGGGGGCTCTTGCTGCCACTATCCCAGGGTTTCTCCACCTCGGCACTATTGGCATATTGGACTAGATAGTCCTTTGTTGTAAGAGACTGTCCTGTGCCTTGTAAGATGCAATGTAGCAGCATCCCTGGCTTCTACCCACTAAATGCCAATAGCACCCTCCCCAGAGTTGTGACAACCCCAAATATCCAGACATGGCCAAATGTCCCCTGGTTGAAACCCACTGCTCTAACCCAACACGAACCTCAGAATTGTACCACCCTCAGCTGGCACATGGGGCAGGAGACCAAGGCACCAGGACAGCTCTGGCCTAGGATAGGAATGGAAACGAGATGACCAGGCTTGGCCAACCAGGGTCAGCCTGTCTTGTGAAGGGAGCTCCATGGAGGCAGAGGAACCCTCGCATGCCATGTCCAAGTGCAGAACCTTTTCACAGTAATGACCCTGCTGACTGGTAAACATGACTTCACAGTACATTGGAATCCAACCAACCTTAAGAGTGACTTCTTGCAGGAAGGATGGGCTGGGAAGCTGGGGGAGATCTTGAGGCTATATGTACTCTACACATGCACGGAGCAAACTTTGCTTAGTTTATCCAGTATTCTGCTCTATGAGAGTTAGTGAATTTGAAAACCAAATTTTCAAGGTTTTGAACACAGGAGCCCAAAACTCAGAAGGAACCTCTGAGTTTATCTGGTGATATTCCTGTCCTCCCAAGTCTGTGAGTTACCTGGAGACTGTGTCTTACTTATCCCTGAGTGGTCACCACCAGGCCACAGTCCACTTGTGGACTGAATGAAGGAAGTTAAGAGGCAGCAAATACTACCCCCCCACACCTATCATCTCTCTCCCATCTAGCCTAGTTTGCCCTTCAGGGTATATAGATCTTTATCCTGGAGCCCCAAGTGTCTTGGCTCAGGGTCACTCTTTTTTTTTTTTTTTTTTTAAGGTATACTTGACATATAACATTATATTAGTTTCTGGCATACAACGTAATAATTCAATATTTGTGTATAGTGTGAAATGATCAAATAAGTCTAGTTAACATCTATCACCATACATAGTTACAAAATTTATATGTATATGTAATATTTGTTTCTATATCTATCACATTTTTTATCCACTCTTCCATCAGTGAGGACTTAAGTTGTTACCATATCTTGGCTATTGTAAATAATGCTGCAATGAACATGGGGGTGCATATATCTTCTGGAATTAGTGTTTTTATTTTCTTTGGATAAATACCCAGAAGTGGGGTTGCTAGTTCATGTGGTAGTTCTATTTTTAATTTTTTGAGGAACCTCCATATTGTTTTCCATAGCGGCTGCACCAATTTACATTCCCACTAACAGTGCACAAGGGTTCCCTTTTCTCCACATCCTCATCAACACCTGTTTCTTGTCCTTTCAGAAATAGCCATTATAAGAGGTGTGAGGTGATACCTCACTGTGGCTCTGATTTGCATTTCCCTGTTGGCCATCTATAGTCTTTGGGAAAATGTCTACTCAGATCCTTTGCCCATTTTTTTAAATCGGGCTGTTTGGTTTTTTGCTATTGAGTTGTTTTTGCTATAAGAGTTCTTTATATATTTTGGATATTAACCCTTCTCAGGTATATGATTATTTTCTCCCATTCAGTCGGTTGCCTTTTCATTTTGTTGTTGGTTTCCTTTACTGTCAGAAACATTTTAGTTTGATAATCCCACTTGTTTATTTTTGCTTTTGCTGCCTTTGCTTTTGGTTGTCAAATCAAGAAAATCATCACCAAAACTGTTGTAAAGGAGCTTATTGCCTGTGTTTTCTTCTAAGAGTCGTGTGAGTTCAGATCTTATGTTCAAGGCTTTAACCAGTTTTGAGTTCATTTTCGTGTATGGTGTAAGATAGAGGTCCAGTTTCATTCTTTTACAAGTGGCTGTCCAGTTTCTTAAGGACCATTTATTGAAGAGGCTGTCCTTCTTCCATTGTATATTCCTGCCTTCCTTTTCATAAATTAGTTGACCACATATGTGTGGGTTTATTTCTGGGCTGTTAGTTCTGTTCCATTATCTATGTCTCTGTTTTTAAGCCAATACCATACTGTTTTGATCACTATAACTTTTAAATATAGTTTGAAGTCAGGGAGTGTGATGCCCCAACTTTGTTCTTTCTCAAGATAGCTTTGGCTATTCAGGGCCTTTTGTGGTTTCATGCAAATTTTAGGATTGTGTGTTCTATTTCTGTGAAAAATGCCATTGGAATTTTGACAGGGATTGCATTGAATCTGTAGATTTGTTTGGGTAGTATGGATATTTTAACAATGTTAATTCTTCCAATCCAAGAACATGGAATATTTTTCCATTTACAGGTATCACACGTAAATCTCTTTCTGAAAGTTTGCTTTGTGCTACTTTGCTTTTACCAAAGAACTACTACATTAGAACCTGTTTTTGCTAACCAAAAGAAATCTGAAGAGGATTTTTGCTTTTATATAAAAAGGTGGAAAGTGAATATAGTGTTCAGTGTTTGTTTTCTAGCAAGCCCTTGCAGTGACAGTGAGAGTGGCGCCACCAAGCTCCTGCCCTGGGAACTACACTCAGCATCTCAGCATCAAGCTATCGTAGCTTTGAACTGTGTCTGTGAGCATCTGTGCCTTATCTAGATTTATTTTTTACATCGAAATAAGATGTAAAAAATGTCCTAAGGCAATTGCTTCTTCTCCTTACATCATTTCAGCTTATGAAAGTTTTCGTAAGAATGCTCTACTTTTTTATAGTGAAAGAAACCTGTATTTGTATCTTCTTCAGTTTCTTTCATTAATGTCTTACAGTTTTCCGTGTATAGGTCTTTCACCTTCTTGGTGAAATTTATTCCTAGGTATTTTATTCTTTTTGATGCAATTGTAAATGGGATTATTTTCTTAATTTCTCATTCTGGGGTCACTCTTAATGAGATGAAGTGGGACGTGCTCCCGGGCCTAATCCTATATGCCCTGCTATTTGCCATAGTGGCCCAATACCCCTCAGCATCCTTGGACTCATCCTTGAAAAGAGGGAATATGAAAATAATAAGTCACAAAGACTGCAATATGGAGCAGTGTGGTGGTGTGACAGGAAGGAAGGGAGAGAGGGAAGGAGGGAGCCACAGAGTTTTAGCATTGACAGAGCCTGGGAGACCACCTTAGTTCCTGAGACCATATTATATGAGCCAGAAATCTGGACTTGTGGCATTACTAGAGCTTTTGGATCTGTTGCTCTGTGAGAGGCTATCTGGGAGATAATAAGTGTTATTATGGGTAATATTAGCTAACTTCTATGTCATAGCCACTGTTCCAAGATCTTTACATACATTACTTCATCAAATCTTACAATCCCCTTGTGAGAACTAGATACTATTGTTATCTCATTTTAGAGTTGGAGAAATCTAGGCTTAGAGTGGTTAAGTAATTTGCCTCAGGTCACATGGCTAGTAAATAGCAGAGCCAGGATTTGAACCCTGAAAGTCTGAGTCTAGGGCCTTGACCACTATACTCACTCCCTAGCTAACATATTTGAGGATGGAATGTTTGCATGATTTAGATAAGCTTTGATGGATGGTTTCTGTAATCTTAGTCCAACCTCCTACTCAGTGCAAACATTATCTCCACAGTTTGGCCCCAACAGGGCTTTAGCTAAATAGCCTCAGGAATGGAGAACTCACCACCTCGTTTTTATAAATCTCTAAGGTTATTTATTGCTGCATAACAAGACATCCCAAAACTTTGCTAAAACAACTTATTCTTTCTCTCTATTCTATGGGTTGACCGGTTCTTCTCCACGTGGAGTTGGCTGGGGCCACTCACAAGACTGAATTTACCTGGGAGCTTGGCTGGAATGTCTTGGTTCTCTCTCCTCCATGTGAACTCTTCCTCATGAAGTGTCTCACCTTCCAGGGCCTCTGTATGTGATTCTCTGTCTCTACCAAGATGGCCTGGAGTTCCTCACAGTGTGGCCACTGGGTTTCCAGAAGAGCTTGTGGGCTCTGCTTGTATCACACTTGCTAATGTCCCATTGGCCAAAGCAAGTCACGTGGCCAAGCCCAGGGTGGGAGGGGCCACACAAAGGCTGGAACACTGGGAACAGTGGTTTGTAGGGGTCACCAATGGATCTCCCATAGGTGGCTTCTATTGGAATTGGAGCAGCAGATGTGGACTCTGCTTCCCTGTCAGGGTCCAAGGACAGGCTGCTAGAGTTGACATTTCCTTCCCACACTTCTCCTGGATCAGGCCATATTTGAGTCCTACGTCAGCTTGTATTCCCTTAATTAACCTGAATCAGGTTAATTATCATTTACCCCTGTTTTGCCTTGGATAGTTGGCCTTTACTTTTTTCCTGGTTGACCTGTAGGATTTATGTAATATATTGGTATTCATCTGACCTGTTGATGCTGGACATCATGCTGGAGGAACTGGCACTCAAACATCAAGGTGAATGTCATAGGACCCCACAAGCTCACAAATTGAGGCCAGTGAGGGTTGGGGGCTCCCAGGAGAGGCATCACCCAATAAATGTTGGGTGGAGGTCACGATGTCATGCTGAGGCCTTCTAGTAAAAACCCTGGTTGTCATAGTGGTGGGAGAGAGGAGGAT
Source organism: Mesoplodon bidens (assembly GCF_964165515.1). NCBI lineage: Eukaryota > Metazoa > Chordata > Mammalia > Artiodactyla > Ziphiidae > Mesoplodon > Mesoplodon bidens. Next base: position 66,323,627 of record NC_138178.1, on the reverse strand, counting down.
TGAAATCAAGATTGTGAAGTGCAACTGAAATGTCCCCTGCAGCTCCAGGCGAGGGAGGTCCACATCCTGAGATGGCAATAAAATCTCCTAAGATCCCACAAGCCAAGCTACTTTCTACCTCCTTGATGTTACCCCATGACCCATATGGACCACAACTTTTGAAAGGGGTGGGGTGATAAAGATCATAGAATAAAGAATTAAACAAAAGAACTGACTTCTAGGATTTGAAGCTGTTTCCCCTCCTAGGCGACTGGGCACCTCACCTCTTCTGGGTGGGGGTCCTCTGGGGCAGAGTCTGGGTGGGAGTGTTGGAGATGCCTCTTACAGCACTGATTTCCAGGGAGTCGGGCCATTTTTTGAGAGGAGTGAATTGGGACTGGGCATTCACATTTATTTCTGTCTCTCAATGTCTTTCTTCATGGCTAAATCATTTCTTAAAACCAAAGTTATTTCCACTCCTTCCAAAAGGAGCTTTATCATGTATCATGTAAATTGGGCACCTGCAATTCAATCTCGTGATGACTCATGTAGTCCTGGGATGGCTCCCACCTTTAACCCTCTTCTCCCTCCCTGCCTGCTGCCAAGAAGGGGTCCCACAGACCTCCTCCCAGGCCTGGAGGTGTTCTCCTCACTGTCATTCTCTTCTATGCCCTCGCCTGCTGGCCCCTGTTGCTTTCTGAGTGATGGAGAGGGTTTGGCCCAGATCTTTCTTGTCCTAACCAGCCAGGAGATGTTTCCCTAGGTCACACCCTAGGAAAGCCCTTCTTCATTCATTCACTCGTTCATTCATCCAGTTAACACATATTAAGTGCTTCTCGTATGCACGTCTCATATGCCAGGCACTTCTCACTGAAACCTCACACAGCTCTAGGAGAAATAACAGCAGATACTATTATTAGTCCCCATTTATGGATGAGGAAATGGAGGCTTGGAAGGGTTAAGTAGCTTGCCCAAGACCACATGGTGAGTGAGCAGCACTGTCATGCTTGGACCTAGAGTCGGAATCCATGCCAAGCTCACACCATGGGGCTGGCTGGGGTCTGCCCAGTGCGGCTCCCCCAGACCACACTCCGAGCAGAGGAAGCCAGATTACAGTGAACACCAAGGGCTTCCTGGAGGTGATGTGTGGCCTGAGGCCAGGAAGGACCAGGCAGGGAGAGGGCCACTGGCTGTTTGTCTGTGTACTGGCTTCATATATTTAACATCACAAGGCAGAACCCCAGTGTGGTGGGCCAGGGTGCGTGAGGTCTGCTGGTGGGAATTTGGTTGTGTCATTACTTTTTGAGCTCTTACCATGTGTCATGTACAAGCCTTGGCCCAGGCTTCCCGTATCACACCAGCTGCCACCGTGTGCTGTGGCCTAGGTCTCTTGGCTTGGCTCTGATTTAGCTTTCATAGCTTACATCCCTCTCTCCCTGAATGCCCATCTTTGAGCTAGGAGCTCCAGGTCATGCCAGCCACAAAATCCCCAAGCTTCTGGGTCCTTGTGGCCCATGCAGCAGAGCTGACCTTGATCAGGGTCTCCCACTCCAGGCCTAGACAGCTTCTGTTCACCAGGGTCTCCCCTGAACTCAACTGAGCTCCAGCCCACGTGATTCACAGGTTGGGAGTCAGCTGAGGGCCGGTTGGGGCAAGCCCTGAGTAATGCATCAAAGCCCTTCTTCCCTGGATGAACCTGCTGAGCCCTCAGAATGAGGGTGGGTAAGGTGCTAGGTACCACAGAGGAATCAGTGGGTCTCCTGCCCCAGGAAGAATATTAGAGGCTCCTATAACCTTTCCTATCCCCTGGTGTGCGTGGGGGTCCCTGCGCCTTGGAACCTAAAGGTCCTCAGGGTTGAGTGAGTGACCTAATAAATGGGTGAGTTGAGGCAGTCACTGCAAAGCCCATATACCCTCCAAAAAAGAGCAAAAGAGGTTTAGCTTCCAAATGTTTACTCCATCTGTTGCGATTGGAAAACTTAGAAAGATACCATCTTATGTTCAGCATCCATATAAATGTTGTGTTCTAAGGTTTATAGTTTCGTTTTTATTTTGAATTCCCCCTGCCGGGGAAAACTACCATATTTTCGGTGCCTAGACCAGTAAAGGTCAAGCTCCAGCCTGGAGATCCAGTCACAACCACAGAAGCACAGAAGGGGCAGGGCTGGGAGGGCCTGTGAAAGTGACCCATCCACCCTACCCCCGCTCCCACCCCAGAGCAGTACAGCTTGGGCCACCCAGGCCAATTCAGACACCCTCTTCTGATTCCGCGAGGAAAGTCTTGGAAAGGGAGTAGAGAGCCTGAGCTAGAGGAGCCGCTGCTCCTCCAGCCCCAGCTGTCCCTCCCCGTGCGGTGAACACACGCCGTCATGGTACCTGCTCCCCTTCCTCACTCCCGAGAGCCAAGCAGCCACCGGGTCCTCCCACTGCCTCCAGACTCTCATCCCTTCCTTCCTCCTTCATCTTTGCTTTGTCCCCCAGTTCCATTCCACTGGCCACGGTGCAGCCAAATTAAAATCTGAGCCTGGCCTTTCCCTTCTCGGAGGGGGCTCAGTGGCTCCCTGTGACCATGTGGCCCAAATCTTTGGTGGCATTCAGGGTCTTTCTTGGCCTTCTCAGCCTCCCCTCTCCCCGTGACGCATCCCCTCCCCTCCAGCCACAGAATTCCATGTAGCCTCTGAACAGGGGCCCTCTCTCCGGCTGGAGTGCCCTCTGCCTCCCTCCACACCCAGGGCACTCTGTGCAGTCCTCTCTGTCCACCCCACTCTGTGTCCAATTGCTCATTTGCCCGCCTGCCCCTCTCTCCATCCTGGGGTATCCCAGGGCCTGGCATCTTCCTAAAGTCCTTCAACAACAGTTTGTTCAAGAGTGAAGGAAAGGTTATTCCCTGGCAGTCCAGTGGTTAGAACTTGGTGCCTTCGCTGCCGTGGCCCCGGATTCGATCCCGCAAGCTGCACGGGTTGGGGGGAGGGGCAACAAAGAGTGAAGGAAAGTCTTGTTCATCTGAGGCCCCAGGGCCCAGCATGGTGCTCGGCTCACAGTACGCTCAAATAAACGAGAGCTGAGGGAATGGATTCTGCCCTCTTCCCTTCCTTCTTCCCCCCTCCTTCCTGCCATTCTCCTTCATCACTGAGAATTCCACTTATGGGTCACACTCCATGATCTGCTACCCAGCGGCACTTCTGCAAAAGTCCCAGCTGCTTCCTGCTTGGTCCTCTTATCTCCAGCCCAGCAGAGCAGGAACTGATCACTTGCAGGGGGCGGTTGAGGGAAACTATAAATGGAACAGTGACAAGTATTTATGTAGAGTTGAACCTTCATTTGATCCTCCTCCAAGCCCAGAGAGGATAGTGGCATTCTCCCCACTTTACAGATGAGGAAACTGAGGTTCAGGGAGCTTGAGTGATTTGCCCACAGTCACACAGCAGCTTGGTGTTACAGCCACTACGGGAACACAAACCTCCAATCCCAAATCTTTTCACTATCTCTTTCAGCCAGACACCAAGGGTTTCAAAGGCTGCAAAATGGATCTTGATCCTTGGATGGTTTCATGCTGCATTCACTTTGCCAGCCTTTTCATCCTAAACTGCTGCTTCCCGCTGCTGGCTGATCACTGGGAAAGGAACACAATTTTATCACTGTGTAAGGGCAGAGACAAGCTCAGAACTGGAAAGGAAATCAGACTTTTCTTGGAGAAGGCCAGATGGGAGGTGGCTACCTTTGGCCCACCTGGATGCACAAGGAGGGAGCCCCTCCCAACCTGCCACAGGTACTCCCTCACCAGCTGCTAGGGCCTCTCCAGCCCCCGCCCTTCCCCTTCTCCCCAAAGACCTTCCTCTGTCTGATAAAGGTCCAGCTTTCAGCAGGCATCCAAGGCCTTCTCTGATCCCACCGTGACTGTGGGTCAGATACATTCTAGATCTACAGAACGTGGCCCTTGGGGCTGAAACCCGCATAAAACCTTGAGTGTCTGCCAGAAGGACTGTGGGGTTTGCTTGTCCCATCTTGTCTCGTCTCCTTGGGAATAGCTGAACCAAAAAACCCCCACAAATTGCTGCTGTTTCCCCTCCCCCCCACCCCCGCCCTGCCCCAGGGAGAAAGAGTCAGCAGGGAGGCATGGATAGCACTTGTCTCTGGAGCTCTTAGGTCCAGTCCTGCCTCCATCACTGTCTGGCTGTCTTCCCTTCTCTTGGCCCCAGATTCTCCTTCTGCCAATTATGAGGGTTTGACCAGATCATTTCTAAGAGCTCTTCCTCCTCCAGAATGTACAAGTGAGTACACATCCCGCTTTGGATGGAATGGAATCACTCCTTTCCAACGTAAGACTTCATCTTTTAAAAAAATTTTATTGGAGTATAGTTGATTTACAATGTTGTGTTAGCTTCAGGAGTACAGCAAAGTGAATCAGTTATACATATACATATATCCACTCTTTTTTAGATTCTTTTCCCACATAGCTAAAGCTTCATCTTTGAGGAGCCATCCCCAGAGGTTTCATTGTGAAAACTTGGCATTGACCATGAGTTTTGAGTCGTTAGGTACAAAGGTCATCAAGTCCTTCCTCTTGCCTTTGGGACTGACGATAGCAAATCTTTCTCTCCAGTTTGCAAATATGGCCATTTCCTGCCTCTCTGGGGAACCTCTGCTCTGGCCAGACACATTTTCATCGTCCCCAGCACACCTTAATGACCTCACCTCTGGGATCTTTCTAATCCCTTCCCCTGCCTGTCCAGATCCTCGCTGTCCTTTGAAGCCTTTTCTGACCATGGCCAACCAGGGAGTGAATTGTCTCCTCTGATCTCTCATAATGTTTATTTCTGTCTCACTTCATCCACTCATTTATTCATTCATGCGTCCACTCAAGTTTTTGAATGCCTACAGTGTGCTGGGTATGGTCGGGTATTCAGAGCTGAAAACACAAGGTCATTGCCCTGATGGAGCTTTCCAGCCTAATTGGATTCATGCAGCATGGACACAACTCCAACCCAAAGCTAGCTGTAAAAACTGCCCAAGGAAAGTACACATACAGGGCCAGTATTGACAGAGAGAGAGAGAGAGAGAGTTCTTTTTGGAGACCTAGTAGTTAAGCCAGGCCCTTGAAGGATGGATATAATTTGGACTTGGGGAGAGGGAGGAAGAACGCATTCAGGGGAAAGTCACCGTGAAAGCAAAGGCCTGGAGGTGGGATAGCCCAGCCTGTATATTGGAAAAATCGATCCAATTTGGCAGGGGCCGAGGGGAGACACAGTGGAGTGGTAAAAGGTGAGGCCACGTCAGGAAGAGCCTTGAATGCCAGGCTGAGGTTGGAGTCATTTCTCGTAGGGTGGAAGGTGCCTTGGGTGGGAGGGAAGTTTACATGATGGAAGGGGTATTTGGGGGATGGATCTGGTACCAGAGTGGGTAGAGGTAAGGAGCAAGTGAGCACAGCTGGAGGCTGAGAAACAAGCCAGAAAACTAGACATGTGGCCCAGAGTGCAGGCTTCAGGCTGCTCAAAGGGACTGAGTTCCAGTGTTGAGTGTAGCATGGGGAGGGGATGAGTTAGAAAATAAAAATTCCCCCTCCCAACTACCATGGCATCTCTCCATCAAGCTTATAACCAGAGTTCTAGAAGTGGAACAGTCAGTTTGCCCCCATCTCCTGTCTTTAGCAGCAGAAGGAAACTTGAAGACAATTTCACCTGGAACCCTGATAATTTTTGTGAGAAAACTGTCGATCACCTATATTAATTGCCAAAGCTTACACGACCCTGTGCAACAGAATTGAGGGGGAAAATCATCTTTCTTGAACTCACGATGCTACAAGTGGCATTCAACTCTGTCTCAACCAGTTAAGACTCCACAAACCTGTCTCCAGGGACTTCCCTGGTGGTCCAGTGGTTCTCTCCAGTGGGAGACTCCGTGCTCCCAATGCAGGGGGCCTGGGTTCGATCCTTGGTCAGGGAACTAGATCCCACATGCCACAACTAAGAGCCTGCATGCCGCAACTAAAAGATCCTGCATGCTGCAACAAAGATCCCAAGTGCCACAGATAAGACCCAGTGCAGCCAAATAATAAATAAATTTTAAAAATATTTTAAAAAAAACCTGTCTCCAGCTTGCCAGATGATAAGGCTGATGAGATTTTACGATAAATCGTGCCTCTCACTGAAGAGAAGGGAAATGAGGCTCGACACATCACAGCCCCATCTGGCAGAAGTCACAAGATAAGCAAATAATTATTATTTAAAACCAGAGAGCCTTATAATTTATTCATGAATGCCACACATTCTATATTAGATCTTCCATTCAATTTAGTTGTATTCTTTGAAGCAAATTTATAAGATTTGAATTATTCAGAAAGTGCTACCAAGCTAATAGAAGAAAACATTTCAGCTACAGAAAGTATCACGCGGCACAAGATGGTGGTGAGGTGTGAAGGCTCTGAAAGTGAACCATCCAGATTCAAATCCTGGCTCTACCACCTCAGGCAAGTTACTTGGCCTCTCTGTGCCTCAGTTTCCCCATCGGAAAAGTGAGGATGACAATAATAGTATCTACTTCATAGAGTTGTTTTCAGGATAAGTAATATATATAAAGCACTTTGAACACTAGTAAGTGCTGTGTGTTTGCTACAATTATTTCAGCACTTCGGATTGTAAATGTTCTACCCTGTTGTCCAGATGACAAGTTTCCCTACGCTGATAACACAATGAAGAGCTTTAAGGTTCCTTAATTTTCTATCAATTTTGAGGAAAAGTAGCACAAGGAGAAGATTGACTGAAGGAGGCATGAGGAGAAAACTTGGTTTAAGACTGGATGGTTTTGGCTTTTGTCTTCTAAAATTTACTACGCTCCATTGATATGAAGATTTTTAATATCAATCTAGCCAAAGGGAACAACAGACCCCATAAGACATTGTGTTAGACATAAATAGGAGAGTAATAAATAAAATATGGGAAACCACAGCAATGAAAAATAAGTAACTACCAGTACACACTAGTGACATGGATAAACCATATACACATTATGCTGAGGGAAAGAAGCCAGCCACAAAAGGGCACATACTGTATGATTCCATTTATATGAAGTTCAAGAACAGGCAAAACTAGTTTATGATTGTGAAGGTCAGAACAGTTATCTTTGATGTGGGTAGAGACTGGGAGCAGGCATGAGGGAACATTTTAGGGTGATGGAAACTTTCTATATCTTGTGCTGGGCATGGTTACACTGCATATGCAAAAAGTCATCAAGTTGTACACTTAAGATATGTGTACCTTACCATATGTAAAATGTACTTCACTAATAAAGAAAAAAACAAACATGGATAATCTTGCCTCTAAAAATAACAGTTTAAGATTTTATATATTTTGAACCTAATTTTCCTCTTGCTTACACATATTTGTGACCATATTTGTGACCATGAGGTTCTTAGCTGAGAAAATTTCCATAAAAACTTTTTTATTTCTCACATTAACTGTTATTCAGATAAAGTGAAAAGCCTAACTTAGATTTTAGGTTAAAACTGAAATCTTTAGTCATTTGTGGCAAGTGTGAATGACAGAGAGATAGGCTATTAACTAGCAAAATCCAACTCTAAAAATATGTTTTTTTACAGCACGGTTCTCTACAATGACCACCCCCACCAGACAAATCCATTACTTGGATATCAATGAATCAACCAAAACTGGAAGTGAGAAAAGTTTGAGCCCTTTTTGCAATGGACGGATGTTTATGAGGCTATTAAGTGAAAGAAACAAGGGGATAAATGACATGCTAATTTGGGATTGAATGGAGTAATGGGATGATCTTGGAAATCTAAGAATCCTGCTTAATGGGACTTGTCTATTTGCAATTCAATAAACCAATATAGTTAAATTCAAAGAGATAAAGGATGTGAGCACTTAGAGCAAAATTACAGGAATAAATTTATTCCTGAATAAATTTATCAATAAATAAATCTCAACTGAAGTTGAGATAAGGGTCACTGTTCCACGTCTGACACCTTTAACTCTTGAGCCGTGGGGTTGGCAGAACAGGGAACACAGAATCTTCTGACTAGAAGCTAAAACCAGCTATTGGAGTGGGTTCAGAGAGACTCTGTTCAGACTTAAGAAGCTAAAGCATGTGCTTCAAGGTCTAAAATATCCCATTGTGGGATTTCCCTAGTGGCGCAGTGGTTAAGAATCTACCTGCCAGCGCAGGGACATGGGTTCGATCCCTAGTCGGGGAAAATCCCACATGCCACGGAGCAACTAAGCCTGTGCGCCACAACTCCTGAGCCTGCGTGCCACAGCTACTGAGTCCGCGTGCCACAGCTACTGATTCTGCATGCCACAACTACTGAAGTCCGCACGCCTAGAGCCCGTGCTCCACAAGAGAAGCCACCACAAGGAGAAGCACAAGCACTGCAATGAAGAGTAGCCCCCGCTCTCTGCAACTAGAGAAAACCGGCGCACAGCAACAAAGACCCAACGCAACCAAAAATAAATAAATAATTTATAAAATATATATATATATTAAAATATCCCATTGCAAGGACAATATCCTCAAAGACAATGGTGGGGACTTCCCTGTTGGTCCATTGGTGAAGACTCTGTGCTTCCACCGCAGGGGGTGCGGTTTGAATCCTGGTTGGGGAACTGAGATACCATATGCTGTGTGGTGCGGCCAAAAAAAAAAAAAAAAAAGACAGTGGTGATTGGGAAAAAAGAATAGTGAAAACAATGAAGAAAAAAGTGACCCGAGGGTAAGGTGACAGGAAGTTCTGCTTTGCCAGGGACAGGTGAGCTTAAGCCTGCTGTCCCGGAAGCAATTATTAATAGTGCCCCTTTCACTCTGAAGCATCTGGATTTGAGGGATAAATCAGTGTCTGGATTTGAATGGTAAATCACATGATCATCCTACCAAAGAGAGGTAATTAGCCAGAGGGTCCTTGTGCCGATTTCAAATGGTGTGGACAGATGCCCCAGCCTGGCTTGCCACCCACGTGTCGCTGCCCTGCTGAGCGGTCCTCACCACCTCTGCCTGCCCTATCCCACCTTGTTTGGTGGGCAGGATGGCTAGAGACCGATGTCAGCTCCTGCGCTGCTCTGGTGCCACCTTCAGGCTCTCTGGGGGAAATGCCTCTTCCTTCCCTCCTTCCACCCTTCTTTTCACAGCCTTGAACTTGGCCAAAAGACCTTCAGAGCATGGGAAGCGGGGGCTATGGGGTGGGCAGGAGCCAGGCAGAGAAGACCAGGTTATGGAATCAGAAGGACCCTGCTGGAACCAACAAAGCCAAGTTCCTCCTCTTCCTACCCACCCCTGTCCTGCCTAAGTTTATAAAAGGAAAGCTGAGGCCTAATTCAGAGACTTGATTGGTAGGATTGTGAAGCATACAGCTGGAGCCTCCCTGGTACTGTTCTCCCCATCCCATTCCCCCATACCTCTCTTCCCCCATCTTTAACAAATACATTAGGATAGTGGGGAAGGAAGGGAACTTGAACTTACTAAGCTCCTACTATGTGCTGAGCACAAAGTGGGTGCTTTACATACATTATCTCCATCCTTGTAAATGGCAGGAAGTAGCTGGCTATACAACACGGACACAGGATTGGAGTGGGCTAGTGACTTGCTCATGGGCCCTCAGCTGGAATTTGAATGCAAAGGCCTTTGCCTCCAAAGCTGGTATTCTTTTTAGGTCTCTGACTTGAGCAATATTTGCAAAATTCAAAGTGCCTCATGGAAATCTAATATTGATCCATAACAAGGCTGCACTGCAAACAAAAACAGGAAGTGTCTTTCCTTTGGGCTGGAATTTTCTCAACAAACATATCCCTCTTTTGTAACTTGGGATATTTCCTAGGAAAATGAGTGAAGCATGACTGTGAATGCAGTTTGCTTGATAAACAAAATCTGTCCAAACATGAGGCCTTGTGGATCTTGGGTAGTGGAGACAAGAAGCCACTGTGCTGGACATTTTTGAAGATGTTCTTTATAAAATAACTGGGGGGCCCAGAGCCCCCAAATTCCTTCCTGTCTGACCACCAAATCCCCTTCTTTGGGTAAATAGTGTTTCTCTCCTATTATGGATTGAATGGTTGGTTCCCCCCCCCCGCCCCCGCATTCATATGTTGAAGCCCTACTCCCAGTGTGGCTGTATCTGGAGATGAGGCTTCTAAGGAAGTAATTAGGGTTAAATGAAATCATAACGGTGGGGCACTGATCTTATAGGATTAATGTCCTTACAAAAATAGACACCAGAGAGCTAGCGCTCCCTCTCCTTCTCCCTCCACACCACCCCGCCTTCTGTCTTTGTCTCTCACACAGACTCTCCTTCTCCCTCACACACAAAGAAGAGGTCATGTGAGCACACAGCAAAAACGGCAGCTGCCTATCAGCCATTCTGAGAGGGCTCAGAATGAAACCTGCCTTGCTGGCACCTCGATCTTGGGCCTCTCAGCCTCCAGAACTGTGAGAAATAAATTTCCGTTGTTTAGGCCACCCAGTCTGTGGCATTCTGTTGTGGCAGCCCCAGTAGGCTCATAAACACACCTCCCCACTCTACTCCAGCCATATGATACTAGAACGTCCCGCAGCTGTAGTGTCCTGGCTCCCCAGCCATGGGCTGGACAGGCAACCCAGACTAGACCAACCAGAAAACTTCCCGTGGATTTTTCTGAATAGGAACTAAGATGGGGTGGGGGGGATCATCCTTTCTGGGGGGTAAAGCCAGGAAGATGGGAGCCTAGTACCACCAATAGCCTGATTCCTACCTCATGGGAAAAGTTGCTCTGAGAGAACAAAGCTGATACGCAGACTGAAGCAGAGAGAGGAAGGAGACTACAAATCCTGTGTTGATGACCCTGGGTCCCAGTATTCCCCAGGCCCAGCTGATCTTTTGCCCTTCTGTGGTTTACTTACTGAGCCAGTGAACTTCTCTTCTTGCCTGAGCTAACTCAAGTGAATTTTCTGTCACTCACAGCAAAAGGGTCCTGACCGAAATGGCAGGACGTGGCAGGCTGGTCTGGCTCTGGCAGAGGACTGGGATGGGTGAGATCAGCTGTGACGAGGACACAGGAGGTGCCTAAATAGCTTCCTCCAGCCCCGAATGTGGGCGAGGCTAGGCTTATTGTCTCAGTGGGTCAGAGTGAGGATTTGGTCAGAGGTGCCATCTCTCCTTGGGTGAGAGTCTTTGTCCTCAAAGCCTGCCTGTCAAAGGGAGTTTTGGCCGCATCTTGGGTTCACTTGATCAGTTGTTCTCCTAGTCCCAGGATCTTCAAACCATGCTTCCCTGCTGGGGTGCTAGGAGAACGTGGGTATCCTGGTCAGAAGCTAAGACCCTGAGGAGCCTCTCCGTCAGCCTGCCCAGAGTTCCAGAGGGCAGGATCAAGGGATGGTTGGAGGAGCCCAACCTGGGCACCCCTGACATGCACACCACTCTTTTCTTTGTTTGTTTTGTTTTTAAATGGAAATATATTTTTACTTATTTTTAAAATTTATTTTGTTTATATATACTTTTTTAAAGGTTACTTTCCATTTACAGTTATTATGAAATATTGGCTCTATTCCCCATGTTGTACGATATATACTTGAGCCTATCTTACACCCAGTAGTTTGTACCCACCACTCCTCCACATCCTATATTCACCCCCCTCCACTGGCAACCACTAGTTTGTTCTCTATATGTGTGAGTCTGCTTCTTTCTTGTTATATTCATTAATTTGTTGTGTTTTTTAGATTCCACATGTAAGTGATATCATACAGTATTTGTCTTTCTCTGTATGACTTATTTCACTTAGCATAATGCCCTCCAAGTCCATCCATGTTGCTGCAAATGACAAAATTTCATTCTTTTTTATGACTGAGTAGTATTCTATTGCATATATATATATATATACCACATCTTCTTTATCCTTTCATCTGTTGATGGACACTTAGGTTGTTTCCATATCTTAGCAATTGTAAATAATGCTGCTATGAACATTAGGATGCATGTATCTTTTCGAATTAGTGTTTTTGTTTTTTTTAGGCTGTATACCCAGGAGTGGAACTGCTGGGTCATATGGTAGTTCTACTTTTAGTTTTTTGAGAAACCTCCATACTGTCTTCCATAGTGGCTGCACCAATTTACATTCCCACCAACAGTGTATGAGGGTTTCCTTCTCTTCACATCCTCACAGCATTTGTTGTTATTTGTAGACTTTTTGATGATGGCCATTCTGACAGGTACACACCACTCTTGATCCATCTCCAGGAACTGTTCATCCCTCAGGTGTGGGCACCCAGTGGTGTCCAAGTGGAAAAGGCAGTGCCCATGTCCCTGACTAATTCCCCCATTAGAAGTGGTCATTGCACCAAGCACTCTCCTCTGTTAAAACTGGACAGACCAAGGGCCACTTCCCTAATGGACAGGTCTTGTTGGCCTGTCTCATGCTCCTGATGGGACACCCATTTGACTTGGCCTCCAGACAAAGCTGGTTCCCTTGCCAAGCAGGTTCTAGAGTTACACTTCACGCTGACAGGCCTCATCTGAAGATTTCTTGTTGAAAATCGTCAGTTTCCTGCATCAAGTACAGCCTGGCAGTTTAATTCAAATTAAACCCAAAAGGAGACTGCTGCTTCCATCTCTACTGCTCAGAAATCGGACTGTGTAGAGTTTTCATTTGCTAGAAGTTGATCAGTCAGAAACTATGCAGATTGACCCAGTACACAGAGCAATTACACATGTGGGGCGCCAGCCGAGGCAGAGTGCACACGCATATATGTGCACACACCCCCAGAAAATCTAGAAATAAGCTGGGTTTTTTGTTTTTTGGTTTTTTTTTGGCCACGCCACTTATAGAATCTTAGTTCCCCGACCAGGGATTGAACCCGGGGCCCCAGGGAATTCCCTAGAAATAAGCTATTTTAATTTCAGCTGCCATGAAAGTGTCATTTCCCCCGCAAAAATGAAATTTTATTTTATGACTGAGTCTGGTTTTTATTTTGAATTACTTAAGAGATGGAGGCCAGGTAATGTTTGCTGTGCCTTGGGCCTTTAAAGACCTTAATTAGGCCCTTTAAAGACCTTAATTAGGCCCTAAACTCAGATTAGGCTGGGGTCCTGGGCAATATATCCCCAGACACAGCCGTGGGAGGCCTTTCTAAGATTCTCCAGCCTGAGGGGCCAAGAGAGGATGGAGTTGAGAGCAGCTGATATGCCAGTGGGTTTTAACCTGGCTGCACATTGGAATCACCTGGGGGGAGTGATGGGTTGGAGGCAGCCTGGGCACCAGGACTTTTCAAAGCTCCTCTGATGACTGCAATGCATAGGCAGGGTTGAGAACCACTGCCCTTTGCTGTGTCCACTCTGTGGCTGCCTTGGTTCCCCGATACTGCCCCCGGCTCCCCGGCTCCCAGGTGATCACTACAGGAAATGAGAATTAACTCTCCACCCAATTTGCTTTCCTCCCCTCCTGGAGAATCAGTGAGCTCTCCCTTTTAACTATTGGACCTTGTTAAATCATCAGCCCATGAATCAGGGGGCAGGAGGCAGCTCCTGGCAGAGGAGAAAGAGTGTAGTTAAACAGAGTTTAAATCCCAACTCTGCCTTGCACCAACTCTGCCTTCTGGGAAAAGTTCTGAACTGTACTTGCTTCCTGTGCAAAATGGGGGATGAGCCTAAAGTGAGATAAAGCTGGGAAAGATTAGTGTTCCCTTTGCCCCACCTCTGACTGGGTATTATAGGATTTTCCTGGTCCTCTGATCTCTCAGCTGCAGCCCTCCTGCTCCTGTAACTTCTCTCTTACTCCCTCTCTTTCCCAACCCCCCTCGCCCCACCCCCAAGGCTCCTGCTTCTCTCCACACCCCTCTTCCCATAGGTGAAGTCTTCCCCTGCTGTGCCACCATCTCACGGATGCCTCTTTCAATCATGACCAAGCTAAATACAGTCTATTTCTCTCCCTCCCCATTTCTGCTACTAGGTCACCATCAGCCCTCACAGACACACTCCCAGTAGTCTCCACTTCGGCCCCTTCCAACCACCCATTCCTGTATTACAGCCATACTCATCTTTAAAAACCCAATATCATTAAATCACCATCTTGCTTAATCCTTCAATGGCCTTGACTCACCCTCGGCCTGCAGGATCTGGCTCCTTCCTGCCTCTGCAGTCTCCTCTTGCTTCACTCTCTCTCTCTTACTCCCTCTCTCATCTCAGATCCTTGAGGGTACACCCTCCCACCTCAGGACCTTTGCACATACTGTTCTTTCTGCCAGAAAGACCTCTCCTAGAATAGATAGTGAAATCCTATTCAAATATCCTTTGTTTGAGGTATTGACTACCCATTCCATCAAATCAGATTTCCTACTAATATGCCCTCATATCTCCTTATACTTTTCCAATTAAATAAGTTTGATTATGTGCTTCATGGCCATCTCCTTCGCTAGACTGAAAGCTCCACGGCAGCAAGGGCCAGGATGGTTTTTGTACACTATTGTAACCCCAATGCTTAGCATTGTGTTTGGCACAGACTCGGGGCCATTTGGACCAAGTACGTAGGCTGTGTGGGCTTTGTCACCTGTGTACACAGGAGAGGGTGTAGAGGAAAAAAGGAGAAACAGAATAACTGCTTCACCAGCTTGTTTGAGTATCTGCTGGGCGTGTCCATGTTGGGTGGTATCAGAGAAGAAGAGCCCTATTTTCCCTTCACATGCAAAGGGAAGGTTAAAGAGCATGAATAGTCAGCTGCAGAATTATAGAATGTCTGCCCCACTCCACTAGGGTCCAGGTCCCTGGGGCTTTTCGGAGGACGGGCTGTGAGTTAGTGCCTCCCTGGCCTACGAAGCTGCCTCTGCAGGTGTGGAAGGCTGCGTTCCACACCCTCTCACTCAGACAGCTGGGTACTTCTAACTCAAGCCTGTGTCAGTTGCAACATTTTGTTTGTAAAAGATGAATTCCTTATTGGCCAGCGCAGAGTGCATAGCAAGGGCTGAGGCCAAATGCAAGTTCCAGGGAGAGTGAGCGTTCCAAAGGGGATGTCTGGGTGGGCCCTTGAAATGCAGGGTGGGAGGCACTGGAGAGCTCACCTAGCCTAATTTCTCCCTGGTATGTGTCTTACCATGTTGGTCGTGGGGAACTCGAATCAGAAACCCAACTTCTGCCTCCCAGACCTGTGCTTTTGGTACAGAGCTGCCTTAGAGAACCTGGTGTGCCATGGGTCCTTGATAAATAAATGTCTGTGGAATGAACCAAGTCCCTAATTTCACAATGACAGACTGAGGTCTGGAGAGGTTCCATGGCTTGTCCAAGGTGTCCTAGCCAGTCCTGGCAGAGGCCGAACTGAAGCCAGGTCTCTTGACATCCAGTCCAGGTAGGGTTGCGAGATAAAATATAGGACTCCCACTTAAATTAGAATTTCAGATAGGCAACAGATAATTTTTAAGGAAAAGTATGTCCCAAATATTGCATATAGAAATCATTTATTGTTGATCTGATATTCGAATCTCATTGGGCATCCTGTACTTTCATTTGCTGAATCTGGCAACCCTCTGCCTAGGACTTGTGTCCCCTTCTCTGTGATGCTGCCGTGTCCTCCTTTCATTGGACCATACTAGGCACTCTGGGTGCAAAGAGGAATAAGACAGATCCTCTGCCCTCGAGGAACTCACAGTCTAGAGTAAGAGACAAGAATATAAACAGAAACCTCCAAAGCAATGCAAAATCCATTTCTGAGAACTTGGGAGCCCTTGTTGGAATAGGTATGGCTTTAGAATTTAGAAGAGGCCAGCATTCACAGAACAGAATAGGAAGTCCAGAAACAAACCCAAATTTTCATGAGGATATACATTAGGATGTGATAAAATGGCATTTGAAATCCCCAAGGAAAGGAAGGATTATTCAATAAGTTAAGTTAGAACAATTAATTACCTACCTGGAAAAAAATCAAGTTTGATCATTACTGCCTTAAACCTCATATCAGAAATTAATTCCAGTTCTTGTAAAGGCTTAGATGTTAATAATGAAAACTATAAACACACTAACAAATGAATAGAAAACAAAAATGGATTTCTCTATAAACTTGGGGATGATTAAGGACTTTCTAAGCATGAAACTAAAAAGAAAAAGTGTTACATCATTGTAAATTTGTTTTTTCCATTTGTCTTTTGTCTTTTAATTTATGTTTCTGGTGTTTCATAACATACAGAAGTTTTGATTTCTACATAATGAAATATATCAAAGTGTGGAAATAGTATTTCCACTATATAAAAGTACTTGTCAACTAATGAGAAAAAGACAAGTACAGTAATAAGGAAAAATGAGGCAAGGAAATGAAGTGTAATTCAGAAAAGAAGAAATACAAATGTCCAATGAGTATATAAAACAATATTCAGTTTCACTGGTGATAGAAAAAAAAGTAAACCCAGTGTTAATGATGGTTTGAGAAAACAGGCCTTTCATACACTGCTGAGAATGTAAATTGGAGCAACTTTTATGGAGGCCAATTTGGCAACATCTATCAAAAGTCTTAAATCTGACCCATAATTTCCAGTAATTAATTATAAAGAAATAATGTCGTATATCAGCTATGACTTAACTAGAGGCTATTTGTTACAATGTAGTTGATCATATTTTAAAAACAAAACAATATACAGTTGTCCCTCATATGTGTGAGTGATTTGCTCCAGGACCCCTGCAGATACCAAAATCAATGGATATTCAAGTTCCTTATATAAAATGGAGTAGTATTTGCATATAACCTACACACATCCTCTCCTACGTATACTTATAATTATTTCTAGATTATGATACCTAATACAATGTAAATGCACATGGCAAATTCAAGTTTTGCTTTTTGGCACTTTCTGGAATTTTTTTTCAAATATTTTTGATCCACAGTTGTGGAACCCATGGATACAGTGGGCCAGCTATAAATGTCCAACCATAAGATTTTAGTTGAGTTATTAAACAACATTCCCATATCTGAAACAGCATGTGCAGAAGAGCCCCAGCTTGAAGCTATGGGTCTTCCTGCCCTTACAGGGCTTACAGCAGACCCCAATTTCCTGCATTTCCCAAATTTGTAATAAGGTATAAATAGTATGCCTTATATAAATAAGTATTTATTTCATTTTAAACATTAAATGCAAAGTTTTCTTTTCTGGAAGATGTAGGCCAGTGAGCTAGAAGTAATACCTTATAATAGAATGGATCTATAAAAATAGCTACTGCCAAGTGGCTTGAGAACATTTTATTCTCCTAAGAGGATTATATATCCCCCCGCACAAAAAATAAAATTCCCCCACACCTACCCATGATCTGGTTTGCTTACCCAGGGTTTCCTTGGAATCATCAAAATGAAATATACCTCTACCTAACTCTGGGTTCTTAAAAATCCACAAGGGACTGGCTTGACTCTGTGTGGCCCGAGGTGATCCTGAGTGGGTATTGGAAAGGAAGGCCCAGGCTCACAGGGCTGACCTGGGTTCAAATGGCACAGCCAACATCTCCTGATGAGGCCACCTTAGACCAGTCGCTTACTGTCACTGAGCCCCCATGTTCTCATCCATGAAATGGGTCTAAATTGCTCAGATCTGCTGAGAGGATTAAAAGAGAAAAAATCCCCGCAGGCAGTAGCACCATGCCAGGCCTCATGCTGGTTCCAGCCCCTGCCTGTGTCAACCTCACCCTCCAGTTGCGAGATCCCTCGATTTCATTTACTCACCCATGGAGGCTAGTCTTCAGATGTGAGTTTCTTTGCTCTCTTTGATATGTCCCTTTCCCAGGGCACCAAGCAAGGCCCACTGGTTAGGAAACAGGAGCAGAGGAAGAGCCCTGGACCAGAGGCAGAAGCTGTGGACCCTGACTTTGGGCTTTGACTCCCTGGGTATGGCCTGAAGCTGACCCCTGCCTGATCTGTGCTCCACTTTCTCTGGTCTGAAATGAGACACTTGTACCAGTTATCTTCAAAGCATTTCCTGTGGTCTTAAGATGAAGTATTCACTTCTCAGTTGGAAGAGGGTCTGGCAAAACCACTTGAAGTTTAAATCAAATCCAGCAGCTCGGCCAAGGTTGTGAAATGTCCTTACACGATTGAAGGGAAGGTGATGATGCCTTACCTGCCCCGGTGCCACTTTCAATGGAATAAGGCCTTCATGCTGCCATTTTGTGGCACTTCAAAGGGAAAGGTCCTTAGCTGCTGCCTGCCTTTCTCCAATTTACCTGTTCCTACAATTTTACCTCTATTTCATTTGCCCCCACATTTGAAGTTTGTAGGTTTCCTTGGAGAAGTAATGCTCTGGTTATTTGTGGGGGTGAGGTGGAGTGGAGTAGGGAGTTACTGAGGGGGAATCATCTCATGCCGTGAAGGGAAACTGCTCCATGTTGATAAGACAGGCTTGGAGGGAAGATGTCCCTGCTGAGTGACGTGATGGGTTACATCCACCCCAGACCTGGCACTGTTGTTTGTAAAGACTTGGCTTGGGGAGATGCCAACAGAACATCATGAAAGATGAGAAGGATGCTTTCTCCTCTGTGGAAAGCCTTGCCAACAGCAGCAGTCACAGATGAAAGGACAGGGAGCGAGAGAGAGTCCTGCAAGTCCCAGAAGGAAAATCATCTGTGGGTGGGGCTATATAACGAGGGCTGGATTCAGCTCATAAGAGCAGCAAAGGCTGGGATTCCTGTGATGACAGTGTCTGATTTCTGTCAGAGACCCAAAGGAAAGGATGACTCAGGGTGGTAGAAAAGGCACTGGACTCGTTATGTGACCCTGGACAGTCACCTCCTTTGCTTATTTCTCCATCTGTACAAGCAGAGGGTTGGACTAGATCAGAGATGCCAAATAGGTGTCATCTCATGTGGAGAGCTGTGTTAGAGAAGATTCTATGGTAGACCAGGCTTAAGGGGAAAGTGTGCCACGACTGATTAGCAATGTCTGCCATGAGCATGAGTTTGGGAACTAGTGGCATATGTGCCAACTATTCGCCATCTCTGGCAAAGAGACAAGATGATCTCTACAGTTACTTTCAGTTCTAAAATCATGTTGTTATACCCTGTGATATAAACAGACCTGAACAAAGCCTTGTTAAATCAGCATCTTATAACAAATTTGGGTCAGAATTAGTTATCAAATTTTTTATGGATTAATCTTATAGAAAAATTAGAAGTACTGACTAGCCCACTTGCAACCAAAGTCTCACTTGGGTTAATTAATAAATTAGCGTTCTGTTGAATTGTTTTAAAATATACCTACCTATAAGAGCAAACTTCCTATCTTGTTTACCTCTGCTGGGTGCCAGAATTTTGACTGAAATTGCCAGATGGGTGTCTCTCTGGTTCAGGCTTCTATCTGCAGCAACACCTGGAAGAGTTCTTTAATTCAAGGCTTTATAAAATTCACAAGAGGAAGATGTTAGTGGAGGAAGTTTAAACTCTTATTGTAAAATTAAAAACAGTTTATAATTTCCTATAGAGGACCTTGAGGATAAATGTTTTTGCACCTTGATTGTAGAGAACTGGATTGATCTAATCTCTGGTTGATGACACACTCTCATCATTGGTGCATGCAGGAGCATTTTTGTGTGTTTATTTTTAAAATGTAATCAGTGTTACATATTTTTAAAGGGAACTCACCACTTAAAATGAAAGTTAGGACCTTGTCAGCAACTTAGAGCTACATATGTGGTACTTCTCCACGCCTGTCTTCTCATCACGCCCACTTCCTACCTCACCCACCCACAGGTAGCCACTCTCCTGAATCTCATGTTCCTGGTTCCTTTGACTTCCTTTTTTTTTTGTTTGTTTTTTTGTGTTAAAATACACATAATGTAAAAGTTACCATCCTGGGCTTCTCTAGTGGCGCAGTGGTTGAGAGTCTGCCTGCCGATGCAGGGGACGCGGGTTTGTGCCCCGGTCCGGGAGGATCCCACATGCTGCGGAGCGGCTGGGCCCGTGAGTCATGGCCGCTGAGCCTGCGCGTCTGGAGCCTGTGCTCCGCAATGGGAGAGGCCACAACAGTGAGAGGCCCGCGTACGGCAAAAAAAAAAAAAAAAAAGTTACCATCCTAATCATTTCTAAGTGGACAGCTCAGTAGTGTTAAGTATATTCACACTGTTGTGCAACCGATCTTCAGAATGCCTTTCATCTTGAGAAACAGAAATTCTGTACTCATTAAACAACTCCCCCTTCCTTCCTCCCCACAGCCCCTGGCAACCACCCTTCTACTTTCTGTATGTGTGAATTTGACTGCCCTAAGTACCTCATCTAAGTGGAATCATACGGTGTATGTTTTTTGTTTGTTTGTTTATTTTTGCGGTACGCGGGCCTCTCAGTTGTGGCCTCTCCCGTTGTGGGGCACAGGCTCCAGATGCACAGGCTCAGCGGCCATGGCTCACGGGCCCAGCCGCTCCGCGGCACGTGGGATCTTCCCAGACCGGGGCACGAACCTGCATCCCCTGAATTGGCAGGCGGACTCTCAACCACTGCGCCACCAGGGAAGCCCCGGTGTATGTTTTTGTGATGGGCTTTCTTCACTTAGCATAGTGTCCTCAAGGTTCATCCATGTGATAGCATGTGTCCGAATTTCTTTCCTTTTTAAGGCTAAATTATATTCCATTGTATGAATATATCACATTTTGTTTATCATTCATCTGTGGATGGATACTTGGGTTTCTTCTACCTTTTGGTTGTTGCAAATAATGCTGCTATGAATATGGGTGTACAAATACCTCTTCCCCTTGAGTTGTTTTTGCTATAGCTTTATTTTATTTTACCCTTATATAATCCAAAATATATATACACATTCTCTTTTTAGCTGTTTTCCTAATTACATAAAGTATGCCATATGCATCCTTGTGGGATTTGGTTTTTTTCAGTTAATATTATATTGCTAAGATTCATATAAACAACGTTTGTAGCTGGTTCATCCTTTTTGACTGCCATGTGACAACACCAGAGGACGCAGATACTGAAATCTCTTATGCGTTCCTTGCTGGGAGTGTCGATTGGTAGAACCACTTTGGAAAACAGTTCTGCTCTATCTCATAAAGTTGAATATTCACATGCCTCACAACCCAGCATTTCCACTCTATGTCCAAGAGGAATTCTTGCCCGTGTGAGATAGGAGACTTGTACAAGAAAAATTCCTAACAGTTCTGTTCACAATAGCAAAAACCTACTGCCCACCAACTGAGAGTAGATGAATAAATTGTGGTTTGGTGTTAACAGTTTTTCATTCTCTTTGAGTTCCTGTAGCCATATGATGCAAGCGGCTGACCTGTGGTTAGCCTGGGGAGAGGAAGGCTTCTTGTAGCAACAGAGGCTGTGGAGGCAGTCCTGCTCAGCCCTAGGGCAACCACTTCAGCCCAGAACAAGAGTGAAGAGGATGAAGGACCCCACTGAGCAAATGCCGAGGGTCTCTGGGGGCTGTGGATGTGGGAGGTTCACGTCTCTAAGAAATAGTCATCGTCCAAGTCTGTCTTTTCAAATGCTTCTGCCATTAGGCTCCCCTAAAACATTATAAAGTTTATTGGGGTTACCATTTATCAAGCACCTATTATATGCCTGATAATGTACTAAGCAACTTCATGAAGCCCACATGGCTGGAGAGTGGCTGAGCCAGGATGAAAATCCAGGACTCCCAATCTAGTGCTCTAGGAAGAGAGAAACATCTCTGAGGGCTCAGGCTAGCTGCCTTCTGACAAATCTTTCTCCAAATGTTCTAAGAGCTCAACCACAGATCCACTTTTCATAAAGCAGACAGAACTAGGAACCCCTTAATTCTAGAGAAAAAAAAAGTTAACTAAGCTCTAGGGCATCCCATTTCAATCCCATCTATTTGTAAGGCAACTGCTGGGACAGCTCCCCAAACCAAAAGAAACCTTCACAGCTGTCTCTCTGGGCACGGTGTGTCTGCAGATGGAAAGATTCTCCAGGGTGTGCTGAAGGGTCAGGCAGCATCCTCAGTCACAGGTCAGGGGCAACAAGGTCTGGCCTGGTAGGCATCTCTGTAGGAATCTGCTTGGCTTTCCAGCAAGTTTATTTATTGTTTGTGGTCAAGGAAGCCCTGAGGAGAAGGGGATGTGTTTGGGCAGAGTTCTGATGTGAGGTCTCTTGTTCTGGGCATAATCTCTTCTCCCAGTCTCAGGGGACTCAAGCCATGTCCCCCAGCCCTCTCTTCCAACCTGATGGCCACCCCTCTGCTCCTCTGACTTAGCCTAGAGCTGTTGGTGGTCCCTTAGGATCTGCGGCCTCAGACCTGGCTCAGTTTCCTCTCCAAAGAGCCATCTGTAGGACCAGAGGATGACTGGCTCTGTCCTAACATGAAACTGCACCCCATTTCCTTTTCCTGACTTTCAGTGATCCCTAGCCAGGCTGTTTATATTTCTGATCCCATCAGCATTTCTTATTCTTCCCCTAATTGGATTGCTCACTCCAGCCAATTGAAGCACGCTGCTCTTCTTGACACAGACAGCTCTAGGCACATGGCTGGTGTTCAAAAAATGGGGCATTATGTCAGTTTCATTGATCAGCAGAAGTGATGGCTCAACTGTAAAGTAAACTTGTTGCTGCTGGGGGCTCTGAGTTCAAGAGCCCCACTAGACTAAAGGCTCTGAGCTAAAACACCAGAATGCACACACGTGTACCCCTCCTAGCTTGGCTGTGGAGCTTGAGCATTTTCCTGCCTCGTTGATGCAAGTGTAGTTGGCATGATAATAAACCATAGCTGGCAATGATTGAGGACTTACCCTGAGCCAGGCAGTTCGCTAAAAGTTTTCACACAGACTCCCTCATTTCATAATTTCTATTCTTCAGGTCAAGAAACTGAAGCTTAAAGCTGTTAAGTATTTTTTAGCTAGCCATTGCTGAGTCAGGATTTGAACCCAGCAGTCTAACTCCAGGATCCTGTGCCCTTAGCCATTATAATATCCAGTGTCAGCAACCCGAAGTTAATGTGCACATATTTTCAATTATCTTTTAAGAGGGTGACTTTGTGTTTGGGGCCATTCCACTTACAAAATCCATTGAGCTAGATATTAACCGAAGATGCATAAAAACTAATGAACTCTGAAAAACATAAAACATGAGCAATATGACATCACTGCAGGAGATATAAGAGCAAATTGCTTTCTTGTGAACATAGTTTCCTGACAGACCATGAGCTAATAATCAGCCTGAACTCAGCACTGCCCTGTTTCCTTGGGAGAGACAGACAGACACACACACACACACACACATGCACGCACATCGAGTTGCTTGTTTGTGCCACTGATAGGAACCCAGGCCCTACCCTCCATTAGTAGATGATGAAGCACTTCAGAAGCAACACAGATCAACTAAAAAAGCAAGTACCCATAGTCAGAGACCAATAATAACATAATGTAGCTATCAACCAACAAAATGTCCAGAATGGGAGGGAATGTGACAAAGACAGCAAATTTTTATCAGATTGCACAAAAAGACAAAAGGGGAGCTACTGGAAGAAGGAAAATCATTTTACACAGTCACCCTATGAGTTGGTGACTTGAACAAGGCCATAGGATCAGGCTGGGACTTGAGTCTATGTCTCCCATCCCTTGTGTTCTTGCCATTATATCATAAGCCAAGATGCAAATGGAAATGAGAAAAGCTCATCCAGCACAGATGATAGGTTTGTGCACCTCAGGGGTGAGGGCAAGGACAAATAAGGTACTGAGGAACAGCCAATTTGGAGGGCGGAGTAGCCACAGTTTTCATGCTCAACAGGCTCTCCATACAGGAAACAGTAGAAGGCAGATGTTAGCTTTAACGCCCCCTGCCTCTGGTCCCCAGTTGCACTACTCTGGCCTGCTCCCCTGCCCCAGGGTGGTGGTTAAGAGCACAGATGCTGGAGCCAGACGGCCTGGGTTCAAATCCTAGCTCTTTTTACTTACTAAGTGTGAACTCGGGCTATTCCTCAAACTCTCTGTGCCTCAGTTTCTTCATCTACAATGTAGGAGTAGTAATAGCATCTCTTTGGCAGTGTTGCTGGGAGTATTAAATGAATTAACACATATTAAGAGCTTAGAACACTATGTGGCACCGAGTAAGCCCTCTCTAAAGCTTAGCTATTATTCTTATCATCTCTGCTCCTTCCTGAATCCAGACTTTGAGGCTTCCTGCTTTTCCCTGTGACTTTTCAAATTCAAGACCTTCTCAGTCATTCTTTCTGCAGCATAAACTTTACACTCGCTTTATGTCAGGATAAAGTCAAATTCCTTGCCCAAGAGTAAGCTGCCCCATGATCTGACTAGGCTTACCCATCCTGCCTCACCCCCTTCGTTCCTTGTTCCTGTCATTCAACATATATGCCTTTGTGGGGGCTGTTCCCTCTGGGGCACCCTTACCCTCACTCCCCTTGGCCCTGTCTCCTGGCTAACTACTGTTCTTTCTTCATTCCTCAGCTCACACATCACATGCCTTAGGAAGCCATTCCAGACCTGACTACCTCTGGCCCCAAACGAATGCCCAGGCTTGTTAGATGTGCCCTGGATCAGATGTGTGCTCCCACAGGATTCCAGTTTTCCTTCCATCCTGGCACTGATTATACTGCCTTGTGATTATCTATTTGCCTATTACCCCAAAAAGCCAATACACACCTTAGGACACAGACTGTGTCTCTGTCCATCCCCTTCCCCCACCAAGATATACCTTCTCTGTCCTCCATCCTGCCCTCTGCCCTGGAGGCTGACCTCAAAGGACTACTTGTATTGGTTTCTTTGCCCTCTGTCTTCCGGTTGGTTTGGGCCAGTTGGGAGAGGCCCCAGCAGGAGACAGGAGGGTGGGAAGTGAGGTCCTGGTGTTTGTTCCTGGCTCCTTCCCTAGGAGATGGCCTCAGGCTGGCTGCTTCCCTCACTGAAGTTCACAGCCGCTCTTCTGGCCCTCTTCTTCCTCCTCAAACTATCTGGGGTGAAGAGTCAGCTTGTTTTATTTTCCACTGAGTGCAGAATGATACCTTTAGGCAATACAATTAAAGTGAATTATTTAAAAGTGAATTATTAGAAAGATTAAAAAGCAATGACATAAAATATAAGACCAGATTTTTATTACTAGATTTAAAGTCATAAAGCTATATTCAAAAGAAATATAATCAGAAGAAACATAGCAGAGGAAAAAAGAAAAGAATTGCAAACACTATACATGCTGCTCATTGAAAATCTGCATATAGGTGGTTAGTATAAAGAATTGCTGCCCCACACATAAATTCTTGATGTTCTACAATGTTATCTAAACCCCAAATTAGGAAGGATATAGTAATTGCCCATGTTAAATGCCTACACATAATTTGAAAGAACAATGTATATGTCAATTTTAAGTTTTTAATGTGACACATAGCTTGCTTTTTGCTGTTAATTTATCTAATCTAGGTTGGATGAACAACATTGATACCAACAGGATATGATGTATATATAAACGGTTTCAATGTTTTTTAAAAATTACACTTTAGAGTAATTAGTCTCAAAAAGGTATGTTGACAGGAATAGAAGAGATTTTAAGCAATCTCAGCAGGCTCAGACTATTTGTTTTTTACTTCAGTACAAAATGCAGCAAGTGATGCTACGTTTCAAAAGTCATCTCCTTTCCTTTATCAATAGCCAACATGAACAATTTATCCCATAGAGTTATAGTTCTGGATCTATTCATTTCCTATGCATGGAACTTCTTTTGATGAAAAATAAAACTGAAAATGTTCTATCAAATTTGTAAGGTGTTTGGTGTTAACTTTTCACAGATATGCAATATCAGCATTTTCACCAACTTTGTGGATAATTGTTAAGTTTTGGAATATGCTATTCCAATTTGTAGAAACACTGTTCTTCCAAGCTTCTATTCCTTCTTTGCATGAAAGTATTAGGATCATTAGAAATACTCAAGATATCAAACAAAAAATCAGGTCTGGCTGTCCAACCTGAAAAAGTTGGGATCAAACTAGTATCTTATTTTGCAGAAACAGAGTTTGATTCTGTAGTTCAAACATTCTTGACAGAACTTTTCCCTTAGATAACTATCATACTTCAGGGTATAATTACAGTTGTTCATGATCAGCTTCCAGATTATCACAAAATAAAGAAAATGGTCTCAAATTGAACACATTCACTAGCCTTTAAGGAATGAACAATTTTTACTGTGTCACCTAGCACAAGAAAATTTAGCTTACTTTGTATTAATTTATTTCTTGCAGGGATGGGTGGTGGGGAGGAGAATACGACTTTCTCAATGAAGGAAGTAGCAGGTTGATTTACATTCTGACACATGCTTCCTAATCGGAATAAGTACCCCAGAATGTTTTTCTGTCATTGCAGCTGCATCAGCAGAACATATTCCTCCACAAAACCTAAACTTCAGACTACAATTCCTGATACTGATCACATACTTTGATGTTATGGCAATGTCAAAATGCAATCGAATTTTCTAAAAGTCTACTTTCAATTGCCATACATGTCTCTCATAGACTGGTAACAGTACAGACCTGCACAGGTCCCCAGATCACACTTGGGGTAACACTGATTCTCTTTTATTCCAACTCCCAAGTAATCACTCCCTCCCCTCAAGCCTAGGAGTGGAAACAGCTTGGTTGCGTTAGGTTACTGCCCTATTCCTCGTGAGTCCTCCACAAATACACCTTTACACATTATTATTTTGTTAATAGACCTCCTCCTTAAATTATCTGAATCTAAGAGTGCCATCTGTTTTCTCTTGGGAAATGTTTTCTGATACAACCTCCTAATGTAGCAGTCTGCCCAACACAGAGAAGATACATTTCCTAAATGAATGACAAAATACTGCTTTGAAGAAATAAGATAGTATTTTGCAGGAGGTTCAGAAAAGGAGAGGGGCAAAGCCACACTATGAATGTGTGTCTCTTTCTGAGATGGTCATTATCCCCTCTAGATGTGGAGTCCTAGGCCAGAGCCACCACTAGCTCCTACACTGCCCTTGTGCGAAACAGGAAAAGCCACAGGCTCTGGAAGGAAGTGGGTCCCAAAACACAGGGTTTGAAGCGTTGAGTGTGGACTGGCTTTCAGCCCCCCAAACCAGGTACCCTGTTCTTGAACAAAACATATAATCTTAACACAGCTTGTCACTCCATCTTAGAAATGTGACCGATTAAGTATGATTCTCTGAGGAAGCCTATTACAGCTCAGATTTTGTGGAAATGTGATATTTTTGTTTGCAGGGTGATCTTTTTCACACATTTCCTCCTTAACTTCCTGAATGTGGGAGGAGAGCCCTGGATGGCAGAGCTCAAATAGGTGTATTATAATGCAATTGGGCCACAGAATCTCTGGGGGCAAATGCTTCTTGCAGTTCTGGATATAATTGCTTTGCTCCTGAGAGGCCTTTTAAACCCCAAACTGCATGGTTGGTGACTGAGAATAGCCGGGGGGCAGGGAGGTCGGGGTGCTGTTCTGAACCTGCTCTTTCTGGCTAGAGCCTGGTACCACTCACACAGAGAGTGCACTGATCCCTGGTGTGGGCTGCGGGGCAGGGAAGGAATAGTTCAAGGAGCAGGGTGGGGATAACCGGACAACTTGTCTGTGTCTTGTGATTCAGACCTTCCTGTTGTAGAGAAGTGATTTTGTTTGACATGAATTCCCAGAATGCCTGACACACCCACAGGCAAGCAGGCCCAAACCCATCCCGGAGCCTGTTGTGAATGAACCCGAGGTTTGTGCTGCTTCTGCCCTCAGCACCATTCCACACTCCCCATTGAGCAGCCTTTCCCACGTGGAAGTGTCACTAAGAGCTATGGGTATGGGAAAGTTCAGGTACTTTTACTAAATTGACTCTCTAAATGCAAATCAAAACTACAATGAGGTATCATCTCACACCGGTCAAAATGGGCATGATCAGAAAATCTACAAACAACAGAGGCTGGAGAGGGTGTGGAGAAAAGGGGACCCTCTTGCACTGTTGGTGGGAATGTAAATTGATATAGCCACTATGGAGAACAGTATGGAGGTTCCTTAAAAAACTAAAAATAGAATTACCATATGATCCAGCAATCCCACTACTGGGCATATACCCAGAGAAAACCATAAGTCAAAAAGACACATGCAACTCAGTGTTCACTGCAGCACTATTTACAGTAGCCAGGTCATGGAAGCAACCTAAATGCCCATCGACAGAGGAATGGATAAAGAAGTTGTGGTACATATATACAATGGAATATTACTCAGCCTTAAAAAGGAACGAAACTGGATCATTTGTAGAGACGTGGATACAGAGTGAAGTAAGTCAGAAAGAGAAAAACAAATATCGTATATTAACGCATATATGTGGAACCTAGAAAAATGGTACAGGTGAACCAGTTTTCAAGGCAAGACAGAAATAGAGACACAGATGCAAAGAACAAACGTATGGACACCAAGGGGGGAAAGTGGTGGGGGGTTATGAATTGGGAGGTTGGGATTGACATATATACACTAATATGTATAAAACAGATAACTACTAAGAACCTGCTGTATTAAAGATAAAATAAAATAAAATTCAAAGAAAAATAAATAAATTGACTCTCTAATTCTCAAGCCCAAGAGGGAAAGTTGTTTTCAGGGGAACCAGTTCCCAGTCTTTGCTAGAAGCCTGACATACCTTAACTTCTTCTCTTATTTCTTAATCTGCCAAACAGATGGGTCAGCTGTTGGTTTGGTGGTGATGACAGGGCTATTTACTCTGTAATCAAGCCAAGAGAGGTGAGATGGGGAGGACCTGGGAAAGGTGAATCTAGAAACCTGGGGAAAGATACTGCTCTTCTTTTCCAGAACTGCAGTCAACATAGTGACACCCTTTCATGTGGCCACTGGAGTCATCACTAAAAAGTAATACTGCATTTAGAAACTGAAGAAATCTCAGAGACCGTTCTGTTTTAAAGAGTAGGACACTGGAACTCAATGAAATTTATAATCGCTGAAAATTGCCTGGGAAATGATGAAACCAAGGTTAGAACCCAGGTCTTGTGGCTATTAGTTCAGTGTGATTTCTACTACACTATGCCGCTTCTTAAAGTAGCTTTCTTATCACTCACTCATTTATTCATCAAATATTTACTGTGTAGTACTATGTGCCTGACACTGTGATATATATGCTGGGATAGATAAATGATATGTGCTTGGACTATAGCAGTGAACAAGATAGACATTGTCCTCATGGACTTTAAGTGTAGTGAGAAGACATATTACATATTATATAATTATTTATAATTATATAAATAAACAATTACAGGGGTGATGAACACCACAAAGAATTTGAGGGTACTATTAGAGCTCATAAAAGCAGGCCTTACCTAGCCCAGGCGACAGTGATGGAAGTGAGATCTGGGAAGGCTTCCCTGAGGAAGTGACATTTAAGCAGAGACTTGAAGGATTAGTAGAAGATAGTGAGGTGAAGGGTCTAGGAGATGGGAAGAGAAAACTGGACAGAGGGAAAGACATGTACAAAGGTCCTGACACAGGACAGAGATGGTACTTTGAAATAACTGAAAACAGATTCATGGCCTAGTATATAAATGGTCAGAAGGAGAGGGCTGTAAAATGGTTTGGGAAGGTAGGCAGACTGCAAGCCATCGTCAGGATTCTAGACTTCATCCTAAGAGTAACGGGAAACCAGCGAAGGGTTTTAAACCTAGAAGAGTTATGATCAGATTTTAAAAAGATCACTGAGAAGACTGCACTTGTGGGGAGCAAAAGTAGATGCAGGGAATTAATTAGGAGGCTACTGCAACAGCTCAGGTGAGAGAAGATGGTGGCTTGGGCCAGGGCAGGGACAGTAGATGTGGAGAGAAGTGAAGAAGACATTCAAAAATAATCAGGAGGTACACCCACAGAACTTGGTACTAAATAGATGTGAAAAATGAGGGAAGAGGGGAGGTATCAAGAGTAGCTCTCAGGTGTTAGCATGAAATGGGGAAATGGTAGGAATTCCCTGGCAATCCAGTGGTTAAGACTCCACACTCCCAATGCAGGGGGCACAGGTTCAATCCCTGGTCAAGGAACTAAGATCCTGCATGCCACCCAGTGTGGCCAAAAAAAAAAAAAAAAAAAAGAAGAAATGGGGAAATGGTGGTGTATTCATGGAACTAGGGGATGCTTCAGGAGGAGCAGCCTCCAGGGAAAGACCAAGAGTTTGGATGTGTTAAGTTTGAGGGGCCTGGGAGACAAAAGGAGAAGATACTGAGAAGGCAATCAAATATATAGGACTGCAGTGCAGACAAGAGGTCTGCCTTGGAAATAGAAATTTGGGGATAATGTCATAGAGACTGTAATTGAAGCCATGGAGGAGATCATTTAGGAAGAGAGAAGAGGACAAGAAGAAAAGAGACAAATAAAGGAAATAACCAAAGGGTCTATTCCATTGCAAGAAATAATGTACCTCTAAGAACATATAACACCTTTGTTTTTATGATCATTGCTGATTATTAAGCTATTGTTTCTCTGTTTCAAACCCACCCTTCTATACTCTGCTTGGGGTATTGGGGCTACAGACTATATTCCTCTTTTGCGTACTGGGTGGTAGGAGTTGCTTGAAGGCATCTGAAAGGTTGGAGAAGGGAGGAGGGATCTGTGCTTTCCTTGTTTTTGCTTCCTGTTCCTGTCAGCATCCCCCCAGCAGCAGTCTTTCATCCTGGTGGTGGCAGTTGTCTTGAGGAGCAGCAAGCAATTCCATATGCAATATTTATACGCTCTCAGACCCAGTCTTACACAACCCCTCAGAGACATCAGCCTTGCTGCCACCAAATCCCAATATCTTCACTACTGTGCTTACTTGAAGATCATTTTCCCTGAGTCTGGCCTCCTCGTCATGTTACTCACATGTTACCATCCAAGAATATGTTAGAAACTTTGTCAAGCACCTGCAACCTAGCTGCGAGGGAGTCTGGAGCTGTGAGTTCTGACTCCTACATTGAGGTGGTGGGATTCATAACGTGGGAACTGAGAACTGCAAAAACATGGCTTCTAGCAGCCTAAGGCTGCATGCCTGGGACAACCCAGCCACCTCCCGAATGCCTGTCTGGCAAAGCTCAGGGCTGTCAAAGGAATTTATGGTCTGTTCTAGCCAACACCTGAGGAAAGGCATCTGATCTCCCTTTCTAAGAGCATTTATCAGAAAGGACTTGCAATTATGAATCCTTTTTCCGTCCCCTCCAGATGTTTATGTATCTCCTACAAGTCAGGAGTGTCTTTTTCAAGGACCTGAAAACAATTCCTCTAAAATGTTATCATCAAGAGGGATAGGGCCTCTGTCTCCCAGTCTGTGTGGGAGGAGAGAATCCCAACTTCCATAATTACCAGCTATCAGACACAGCTGGGCTCATCACATGTACACCTGGCAACCCTTTGTAACTTTCTGCTTGAGTTCCCTCTTTCTCCCCCTCCCTGCTCCTTCCATGTCCTTTTATTTTTTAATTTTTTTTTGGCGGTACGTGGGCCTCTCGCCGCTGTGGCCTCTCCCGTTGTGGAGCACAGGCTCCGGACGCGCAGGCCCAGTGGCCATGGCCCATGGGCCCAGCCGCTCGCAGCTGGCATGAACCCAGGCATGAACCCCTGTCCCCCACACCGGCAGGCAGACTCCCAACCACTGCGCCACCAGGGCAGCCCCCCGTCTCCTTTAAAACTGTGCTGTCACCTGTGTACAAATCAGAGCCCAGTATTTCCTGTGCTGTCAGTAGTTACTGAATAAAATCTGCTTCGATCACTTTTCCTCACGTGCAGCTGTATTTATCTTTGACGAAACTTTCCCAAATATAAAAAGATGATTGGCAGCCATGGATATGGCAAATATCACAGGGGTTGAGTTGTTCTTTATTTTTTTAAATTACTTGCCTCTTTCCAGGAAGGAGGTAAGGAATCATACTAATAGACGTTATCCAATAAGAGGGATAAGATAAGGCT
This sequence comes from Mesoplodon bidens, assembly GCF_964165515.1. NCBI lineage: Eukaryota > Metazoa > Chordata > Mammalia > Artiodactyla > Ziphiidae > Mesoplodon > Mesoplodon bidens. The sequence continues at coordinate 66,291,803 of NC_138178.1, read as the reverse complement.
AAAAAGGAAAAATTAAAAGTTCTGAGAGAAAGGAATTATTTTGGTTAGGGTACAGACTAAGCTGGTATAAATAAAGAGACACCAAAATATAATGTTTAAACGAGAAAGAAGTCTGTCTCTTACATAACAATCAGGAGATACCTTCAAGAGCTGGAAGGGTGGCTCCTCCATCATTAACATGTGGTTCTGTCACTGAGTCCAGGTTGGCTGTTCTGGTCTTAGCATCCCCTCCAGAGGGAAGTGAGGAGTGGGGGTGGGGGAGTAGTAGAGTGTCTGGCCCATCCTTTTAAGGGCAAGACTTGGAAGTAGTGTACATCCTTCCAGCCACACGCCATGGTCCATAACTAGGCTATTTGGCCACAGTTATCTGCAAAGAAAGTTGGAAAAGACATCTCTGGTTAGGTAGCCCTATGTCCAATTTAAATTCTTATTTTGAAAGAGGAGAATGGGAGGGGATGTTGGGGTGGGGCAGGCATGGACAACTATGGTCTGTCACAGAGAGAACACAAATATCCAAAGTTAAGAAATCTGTGACTGAGCTATGCCCACCAGAGCAACAGTCAGCTCTACCCACCACCAGTCCCTCCCATCAAACCTCTTACATAGCCTCATCCACCAGAGGGCAGAGAGCAAAAGCAAGAAGAACTACAATCCTGCAGCCTGTGGAACAAAAACCACAGTCACAGAAAGATAGACAAGATGAAAAGGCAGAGGGCTATGTACCAGATGAAGGAACAAGAAAAAAACCAGAAAAACAACTAAATGAATTGGAGATAGGCAACCTCCCAGAAAAAGAATTCAGAATAATGATAGTGAAGATGATCCAGGACCTCGGAAAAACAATGGAGGCAAAGATCGAGAAGATGTGAGAAATGCTTAACAAAGACCTAGAAAAATTAAAGAACAAACAAACACAGATGAACAACACAATAACTGAAATGAAAAGTACACTAGAAGGAATCAATAGCAGAATAACTGAGGCAGAAGAATGGATAAGTGACCAGGAGGACAGAATGGTGGAATTCACTGCTACACAACAGAATAAAGAAAAAAAAAGGATGAAAAGTAATGAAGACAGGCTAAGAGACCTCTGGGACAACATTAAATGCAACAACATTCACATTATAGGGGTCCCAGAAGGAGAAGAGAGAGAGAAAGGACCAGAGAAAATATTTGAAGAGATTACAGTCAAAAACTTCCCTAACATGGGAAAGGAAATAGCCACCCAAGTCCAGGAAGCACAGTGAGTCCCATACAGGATAAATCCAAGGAGAAACATGCCAAGACACATAGTAATCAAACTGGCAAAAATTAAAGACAAAGAAAAATTATTGAAAATAGCAAGGGAAAAATGAAAAATAACATACAAGGGAACTCCCATAAGGTTAACAACTGATTTCTCAGCAGAAACTCTACAAGCCAGAAGGGAGTGGCATAACATACTTAAAGTGATAAAAGGGAAGAAACTACAACCAAGATTACTCTACCTGGCAAGGATCTCATTCAGATTAGATGGAGAAATCAAAAGCTTTACAGACAAGCAAAAGCTAAGAGAATTCAGCACCGCCAAACCAGCTCTACAACAAATGCTAAAGGAACTTCTCTAAGTGGGAAACACAAGAGAAGAAAAGGATCTACAAAAACAAACCCAAAACAATTAAGAAAATGGTCATAGGAACATACATATCAACAATTACCTTAAATGTGAATGGATTAAATGCTCCAACCAAAAGACACAGGCTTGCTGAATGGATACAAAAACAACACCCATCTATATGCTGTCTACAAGAGACCCACTTCAGACCTAGGGACACATACAGACTGAAAGTGAGGGGATGGAAAAAGATATTCCATGCAAATGGAAATCAAAAGAAAGCTGGAGTAGCTATACTCATATCAGATAAAATAGACTTTAAAATAAAGAATGTTGCAAGAGACAAGGAAGGACACTACATAATGATCAAGGGATCAATCCAAGAAGAAGATATAACAATTATAAAAATATGTGCACCCAACATAGGAGCACCTCAATACATAAGGCAACTGCTAACAGCTATAAAAGAGGAAATCAACAGTAACACAATAATAGTGGGGGACTTTAACACCTCACTTACACCAATGGACAGATCATCCAAAATGAAAATAAATAAGGAAACAGAAGCTTTAAATGACACAATAGACCAGATAGATTTAATTGATATTTACAGGACATTCCATCCAAAAACAGTAATTACACTTCCTTCTCAAGTGCGCACGGAACATTCTCCAGGATAGACCACATCTTGGGTCACAAATCAAGCCTCAGTAAATTTAAGAAGACAGAAATCATATCAAGTATCTTTTCTGACCACAATGCTATGAGATTAGAAATGAATTACAGGGGGGCTTCCCTGGTGGCGCAGTGGTTGAGAGTCCGCCTGCCAATGCAGGGGACGTGGGTTCGTGCCCTGGTCCGGGAGGATCCCGCATGCCACAGAGTGGCTGGGTCCATGAGCCATGGCCGCTGAGCCTGCGCATCCCGAGCCTGTGCTCTGCAGCGGCAGAGGCCACAACAGTGAGAGGCCCGCATACTGCAAAAAAAAAAAAAAGAATTACAGGGAAAAAAATGTAAAAAACACAAACACATAGAGGCTAGACAATAGGTTACTAAAGAACCAAGAGATCACTGAAGAAATCAAAGAGGAAATCAAAAAATACCTAGAGACAAATGACAATGAAAACACGATGATCCAAAATCTATGGGATGCAGCAAAAGCAGTTCTAAGAGGGAAGTTTATAGCTATATGAGTCTACCTCAAGAAACAAGAAAAATCTCAAGTAAACAATCTAACCTTACACCTAAAGGAACTAGAGAAAGAATAACAAACAAAACCCAAATTTAGCAGAAGGAAAGAAATTATAAAGATCAGAGCAGAAATAAATGAAATAGAAACAAAGAAAACAATAGCAAAGATCAATAAAACTAAAAGCTGGTTCTTTGAGAAGATAAACAAAATTGATAAACCATTAGCCAGACTCATCAAGAAAAAGAGGGAGAGGACTCAAATCAATAAACTTAGAAATGAAAAAGGAGAAGTTACAACAGACATGGCAGAAATACAAAGCATCCTAAGAGATTACTACAAGCAACTCTCTGCCAATAAAAGGGACAACCTGGAAGAAACGGACAAATCCTTAGAAAGGTGTAACCTTCTAAGACTGAACCAGGAAGAAACAGAAATATGAACAGACCAATCACAAGTAATGAATTGAAACTGTGATTAAAAATCTTCCAACAAACCAAAGTCCAGGACCAGACGGCTTCACAGGTGAAGTCTATCAAACATTTAGAGAAGAGCTAACACCCATCCTTCTCAAACTCTTCCAAAAAATTTCAGAAGAAGGAACACTCCCAAACTCATTCTATGAGACCAACATCACCCTGATACAAAAACCAGACAAAGATACTACAGAAAAGGAAAATTACAGACCAATATCACTGATGAATATAGATGCAAAAATCCTCAACAAAATACTGGCAAACAGAATCCAACAACACATTAAAAGGATCATACACCATGATCAAGTGGGATTTATCCCAGGGATGCAAGGATTCTTCATTATACGCAAATCAATCAATGTGATACACCACATTAACAAATTGAAGAATAAAAACCACATAATCGTCTCAATAGATGCAGAAAAAGCCTTTGACAAAATTCAACACCCATTTATGATAAAAACTCTCCAGAAAGTGGGCATAGAGGGAACTTACCTCAACATAATAAAGGCCATATATGACAAACCCACAGCAAACTTCATTCTCAATGGTGAAAAACTGAAAGCATTTCCTTTAAGATCAGGAACGAGACAAGGATGTCCACTCTCACCACTATTATTCAACATAGTTTTGGAAGTCCTAGCCACAGCAATCAGAGAAGAAAAAGAAATAAAAGGAATACAAATTGGAAAAGAAGTAAAACTGTCACTGTTTGCAGATGACATGATACTATACATAGAGAATCCTAAAAATGCTGCCAGAAAACTACTAGAGCTAATCAATGAATTTGGTAAAGTTGCAGGATACAAAATAATGCACAGAAATCTCTTGCATTCCCATACATTAATGATGAAAAATCTGAAAGAGAAATTAGGGAAACACTCCCATTTACTATTGCAACAAAAAGAATAAAATACCTAGGAATAAACCTACCTAGGGAAACAAAAGACCTGTATGCAGAAAACTAGAAGACACTGGTGAAAGAGATTAAAGATGATACCAACAGATGGAGTTATATACCATGTTCTTGGATTGGAAGAATCAATATTGTGAAAATGACTATACTACCCAAAGCAATCTACATATTCAATGCAATCCCTATCAAATTACCAATGCTATTTTTTTACAGAACTAGAACAAATCATCTTAAAATTTGTATGGAGACACAAAAGAACCCCAAATAGCCAAAGCAGTCTTGAGGGAAAAAAACGGAGCTGGAGGAATCAGACTCCCTGACTTCAGACGATACTACAAAGCTACAGTAATCAAGACAACATGGTACTGGCACAAAAACAGAAACATAGATCAATGGAACAAGATAGAAAGCCCAGAAATAAACCCACGCACCTATGGTCAACTTATCTGTGATAAAAGAGGCAAAGATATACAATGGAGAAAAAACAGTCTCTTCAATAAATGGTGCTGGGAAAACTGGACAGCTACATGTAAAGAATGAAATTAGAACACTCCCTAACACCATACACAAAAATAAACTCCAAGTGGATTCGAGACAAATGTAAGGCCGGACACTATAAAACTCTTAGAGGAAAACATAGGAAGAACACTCTTTGACATAAATCACAGCAAGATCTTTTATGATCCACCTCCTAGAGTAATGGAAATAAAAACAAAAATAAACAAATGGGACCTAATTAAACTTCAAAGCCTTTGCACAGCAAAGGAAACCATAAACACGGCGAAAAGACAACCCTCAGAATGGGAGAAAATATTCGCAGACGAATCAATGGACAAGGGAGTAATCTCCAAAATATATAAACAGCTCATGCAGCTCCATATTAAAGAAATAAACAACACAATCCAAAAATGGGCAGAAGACCTAAATAGACATTTCTCCAAAGAAGACATACAGATGGCCAAGAAGCACATGAAAAGCTGCTCAACATCAGTAATTATTAGAGAAATGCAAGTCAAAACTACAATGAGGTATCACCTCACACCAGTTCGAATGGACATCATCAGAAAATCTACAAACAACAAATGCTGGAGAGGGTGTGGAGAAAAGGGGACACTCTTGCACTGTTGGTGGGAATGTAATTTGATACAGCCACTATGGAGAACAGTATGGAGATTCCTTAAAAAACTAAAAATAGGGCTTCCCTGGTGGCGCAGTGGTTGAGAGTCCGCCTGCCGATGCAGGGTACACGGGTTTGTGCCCTGGTCCGGGAAGATCCCACATGTCACGGAGCGGCTAGGCCTGTGAGCCATGGCCACTGAGCCTGCGTGTACGGAGCCTGTGCTCCGCAATGGGAGTGGCCACAACAGTGCGAGAGGCCTGCATACCACACACACACAAAAAAAAACCTAAAAAAAACCCCCCTAAAAATAGAATTACCATATGATCCAGCAATCCAACTACTGGGCATATAACCAGAGAAAATCATAATTCAAAAAGACACATGCACCCCAGTGTTCACTGCAGCACTATTTACAATAGCCAGGTCATGGAAGCAAGCTAAATGCCCATCAACAGACGAATGGATAAAGAAGATGTGGTACATATATACAATGGAATATCACTCAGCCATAAAAAGGAACAAAGTTGAGTCATTTGTTGAGACATGGATGGATCTAGAGACTGTCATACAGAGTGAAGTAAGTCAGAAAGAAAAACAAATATAGTATATTAACGCATGTATGTGGAACATAGAAAAATGGTACAGGTGAACCAGTTTGCAGGGCAGAAGTTGAGACACAGATGTAGAGAACAAACTTTCTGAATTGGGCGATTGGGATTGACATGTATACACTGATGTGTATAAAATCGATGACTGATAAGAACCTGCATTCCAAAAAAACAAACAAAAAAACCCAACTAATACTAAACTTTCTTTGGGTTATTTGTATGTAAATATGTTAATATAAATGTTTCAGACATTACATGAAATTTCTAAAAATCTTATATGTTCTGGTATAATGTCATAAGGCATAATTCTAGTTATTACTTTAAAAGGTATATCTCAGAAATAACTAAAAAAAAAAAAGAAATCTGTGATCATATGCAACGTTCTATCGTGGCGGGCATGTTCAGTGTACTCAGCCCATGACCAATAGCGAACGGGGAGTTGGTGAATGAATACACCAGCATCTTCCCTCATGGTTGGGACAACTTTGAGGCATATTCTGTAATGTTCTCAGAGTTCCCTGGAGGGGAATGAGCTGTAGTTGCCTACGTGCCACTTTTCAAGAGAATTGACCACTGTTAACATTTTGGTATATCCTTCCAGATATATAAACACAACTTGATTTTAATGGCTGCACGTTATTCCATTGTGAGGACAGACAAAAACTTATATTGGTACATCCAATTCTAAGCACTGGGTCCTTCCTTATATTTTACTATTATAAAAAGAGCTGGAATAAATATTTTAACCAAATTTTTGTTTTTTATTTCATCAATAAGTAGCTCCAAAAGATAACTCTCATTTGAAAAATAGAATAGTAATAACAATAGTATTGCCACACCAAAAAAATTAAACAATAATTCCAGAATATCAGCAAATATTTAATGTTCAGATTTCTCCAATTGGCTCATAAATGTTTGATGCGTTTAGGAACATTCCCTTTGGTAACTAAATCTTGACGTACATGCTCAAGTCGCTCTTTAGGATAAATGCTTAGATTTGAAAAATTACTGGGTCGAAGGTATATTATGCCTAGGTCTAGAAAGATGTTCTCACTCATTATCCTTAAACATTCCAAAAGAACATTTTGTAAGAATGTGACAAAATTCCCAAGTGGATGGGATAAGGAGGGAATCTTTATTTGAATCTTTCATATGCTGATAACGGAGGGGAGATAATGCTCTGAAAGGTTTTTAGGGATTTACTATAATAAACCTCAGGCTGATTTCCCTCCTGTCTCCTTTCCTCAGCATCAGGGGTCGGGAGTTCCTCCCATTGTATTAAGTAGCCTCTCTGGAGGAGCATGTACCCCTTCTCAATAGACCAGGTGGTCTTCCTGAAGGAGCTGGCAGCCCTCACTCAGCAATCAAGAATCTGTCTGTAGAACCTGTTATCTTCCTAACAGGAAGATTTATATCTCACTCCAGTGAAGTTTCTATGCTGCCCTGCCCTCTCAATGCTAAGTTATTTGCTATTTTATATTTATCTAAATTTACATTTATATTTATAATTTATATAGAAGCAGGATTGTAGTGGAAACGGCTAGACCGACCTAGGTTCAAATTCTGACTTGGTCAGTTACTTGCTGCATGATCTTGGGCAAATTACTTCCCTTTTCTGAAATTCAGTTGTTTGGGAGTATAATGATAGTTTCCTCAGGTTGCTACAATGATGGAGTAACTTGGCTACTTCAATAGATACTTGTTGAATGAGTGAATATTTGCTTACTAGAGTCTTAGGGTTTTTTGTTTTTGTTTTTTGAGCTAGAAGAAATCTTAGTGCACACTGTCTTTATGTTAGAAATAAGAAAACTAAGTTCAGAGAAAATGTGAAATTTGGTCTTCATTTAGCATTTATTAAACACTGAGTCTGTCAGGCACTGAAGATATGGTAATTAGCAACAGATGGTTGCTGCTTTCAAGGAGTAAGGAAGGACAGACATTTTTTAAAAAGTGCTAGACTGAGCTAATATGCGGTATTATAGAATAACCTAGTGCTGTGCTGTCCAATATGGTAGCCACTAGCCATGTGTGTTGTGTGGCTATTTAAATTTAAATTAATTACAATTAAATAAAAGTAAATTTCAGTTCTTCAGTCACATTAATCACTTTTCAAGTGCCCAATGGTGGACAGTGCAAATACAGAACACTTCCATCACTACAGAACGTTCTACAGGATAGTGCTGCTTTCGACTTTCTCCCCAGAGTAATATTCATATGCATATCTACTTCAAATTCATACAATTTAAGCGTGTTTGCACCTTGATGAAAGCCCCTTACAATACAGGCAAGAGATGGGCATCGGTAACTAAAAGTGAAATCAAAGATAGGAGTTTTATTATAAGCCAGAGCCCAAACTTGTGAAAATTTCAGCTTAGAACAGTTTCTGGCTGAGTTGGCTGCAGCAGAATAATGAGTCACTTGTTCATTTCAACAGGGATGGGCCCCGTTTCCTGTGCCTCGTGGGGAGCCCTGTGGTTTGGGCATATGCGGCCACATGCTGATGTGTGCACTCTTCGGACAGGGAGAGAGGGAGAGAGGTCCTCACAGCTTCCCTGAGATTTCACTGAAACTACATCACTTCTCTCACAATTTACTTGCAGTCTCTTTAATTGAAGACGTTACATGGCTTTCACTTCCAGTAGGCTATGTTCACTCTGTGATTACTTATTGGGTGCTTTCTATGTCCCAAGGATTGGGCTAAGTGCTACAGATATGAAGACGACTAAGACAAGAAGTTTATAATCTAGTAGAGGAGACAAACCTAAAACTAGCTAGTCATAACCAAGGCAAAACCAATGAAATAAGTGCCGGAACAGGCAAGGTACTGGGAAATTGGAGAAAAGGAGAGATTAAATTCATTTTAGAGGACTAGGGAAGGCTTGAAAAAAGGATAAAGGCATTTGAGAGTAGCCCTACAGGATATGTTGAAACAGAGTAGCATGGAATATGCTGTCACTGGGCATTATTCCACATTCAAGTTCTTGAAGTTTGCAATTCTGTACACGTTGTGATTTCTCCCACTCCTTCTTTCATACTGAACTTGCTCTGTCTCCCTGGAGACTTCCAGACTCTCAAGCCCACCTTCTTCTCATGGTCCTTCATGTGCATCCAGGTGGGACTCCATGGTCAGAGTTTTCAACCCATTTTTGTCAGCGCTCTGTTGTCCTCTGGCTTCTGTATTTATCTGTCTTGCCCATCCCTGAACGTGCCTTGCTATCTATATTCAAGGTAATTTATTCAGCATGAGGTCTCTCAACAACCCTCCAATCTAATTCAACACTTCTTTGTGTGTTCCCCAGTTCTCTCCCCCACCCTCATCCTCCTTGGAGGGGGAATTCCTCTCTATGAGTAGCTCCTTATCCCGTCCTTTCGCTTCTCTACCAGAACCTAGTTCTACGCCTTATCTCCCCTCTTGTGTCTTCAGTTTTCATTGCCTGTAAATGGCTCTCTCCATAGGGGCAGATCCAGGTTTTGTAGGGCCTGAAGCTTATTCAATCTTGAGAGCTCTCTTCAAGAAAAAGAATACAAAATTACAAATACCAACTTAAAACCCAAAGCTCATATATATACAGAAGGGGGCCTGTGCCTGTGTAAGGGGCCCTAAGTCTTAAGTGACACAGTAAATCCACCTCTGTCCATACTATAATAAAAACAATACAAACCCCCAAAGCTTCCCTTTGCTATGCTACTACATGACTGTTCATTTCTCTTTCTCATCACTCTGAAACCTTTCAAGGTAGTAGTCTGCATACACTGTCTCCACTTCCACTCCATGCCCATCATTCTATTGTTTCCTTTAAAACACCATTGACCTCCTAATCCCTAAAGCCCACGGCTTTTTCTTGGTCCTGATCTTTCTTGCCCTTTCCACAAATAATTTGACACACGGGTCATCCTCTGACTTTCGACTTCGACTATCATCCCGTTTAGCTGATCCACAAGTATATGTCCCTTGCTCTGACTTCCCTTATAAACTCCAGACCTATAATACAATTCTCTGTGTGAGGTCCCATCAGCACCTCAAATTCATCTTTGTCTGGCTGTATCAATAGTATCACTCCTTCCCAGCCACCTGCCCTAGAAATTTCAAATTGTTACTTTAAACAAAGCAACACTTCTCTCCCTTCCTCTATCCCTGAATCAGCTCTAAGATCTAGCAGTTCTACTTCAGAAATATCCCTAGAATCAGTGTAGTCTTTCCATGCCCACTGCCATTTCTATTTCGGTGTTTCTCACTATTGACTTGGACCAATCCAAAAGATTCTATTGTTTGGAGCCGGAGAATGTCTGAGTTGGATGTGACTTGCTCCATGGAATTAATGGCACACCAGATCTAGAATCTGGGTTTCCTGCCTCTTCTTCGTGTGCTACTTGACAGTTTTAAACCCATTGTAATCTATTTTGTGCACTAATGCCAGAGTAATCTTCTTAAAAGTGATGACTCTCACCAAATGAAACTTCAGTAGTCCCAGGTATTTCAGGGTTCCAAAATCCAGGCTCAAATAAAATCTCAACTATATCTTCTTTTTGGCACCTTGCTGTACTATATAATCAGCTGGGCTCTTGGATGTTCTCTGAACATGGCCATATTTTTATGAAAATAATTTCTGGAATTAATTTCTTCCTCCTCTGATATGTCATAGTTCAGTAGTTTGAACCTCTTATCAAATGTGATCTGATGTTGTCTTTATTTATGAGTCTGTAGTAGACATTATGGTTGACTCCCCAATATCCATTCCACCCCAGATGACTGGAAGTCCAATGAATGATCCCATCCATTTACCTGTGATTGGTTTAGGGGTAGGCTTGTGACACATTTCTGGCCAACGACACAGAAGAGAAGTCAGCTGGGTATATTCTTGGAAAATCCTCATGTCTTGGAAGGAGACATGGAAGAAACAGTCCTTTCTGATTCTGGATATTGTTATGTCTGGATGTGACCTGCAAGAACAGCTCCAGCCACCTTGCTCTCAGCTTGACAAAGGAAATAGAGAGTCTGCGCTCTTGATATTATCAAAGCTTTAATCAACCAATCCTAGTGCCTGCCCTGATTCTGGACTTCCTATTACGTGAAGTAATATATTTCCTTATTGTCCAAGCCGCTTTAAGTCACACTTTTCTGTTATTTGCACCAGGAGACAATGTTTTGTTTCTGATGCTAGATTTTAAGCTTCTTGAATTCGGGGACTGTATCTATTTACATTTCTAGCTCTCTTAGGGCTTGGAACACAGCAGATACTCAAAAAATGGGATTGTGAAATTAATATATATATATATATATATATTTCTGAGATATAACTAGTAAAAGTGTTTGCAATTTATAAAGCTCTATTTTCTCATAGCAATTTAGAGATAACAAAGTTTAGATAGATTAAATAACTTATTCAGGGAATTTTATTTCTCAAAATCATACCAAGTTCTGAACAATTTGTTCTCTTTGTCTCAAGTCCTGGTCTGTGACTGCCATGCCTGTTAGGGTCCCAAGAGTACTGGGGACTGCAGGAAAAAAAAGCAGCAAGACACACTTGTGCTTAACCCAGCAATAATGCCAATACAGTATCCTAGTTATTTCTGGCTCAGAGCTCAGGACTGGAACCCCTTCTTCTCCCAGTCCCAGTTCATAGTGGTACCTCTAGTGCCAGGGCCAGGAATCCCCATAAATACAACACTTTACACGCAGAGGTATTTTCCTGGGAGGATGGATCATAGCTTTTATTAGATTCTCAGAGGGGTCTGTGACCCCTTGAAAGGCCATATAGCATGATACGATATCTCAGAAGTAAATGAAAATAAAAACTTTTAAAATGTTCCCCATTCAGTGGACTTACTACCTCCCAGTGTTGTTCTGAATTTTGTTATCTAAAGGACCAGTAGACAAGGGACCATTTGTAGATCATGAAGTAGGATACATTTAGGCACCAGAGAAGGCTAGGTACCTCCAGTCAAGACCAGTGCAAAAGGAAAATACAGAGCCCCTTGTTGGAAAATTATTAGCAGAGAATTAAACCAAGCACAAGGCCCTTCTAAGCCAGGACCCCTATGCAACTACAGGTTGCACACCCATGAAACTGGTCCTGCCTCTAGGACATACCACTAAACACACTATTAATTACCTGCCAATTATGTTATATTCCTTTGCACTGCCATGCAGTCCTCCATCCATTTTGGGAGCATCTAGAATATGCCAGGGATTGTGTTAAGTGCTATGGATTCCAGATAGGAGCATACATTCATAACATTGGGTGTCTATTACATAAAAGGCCTTGTTCCAGGTTCTGGGACTATGGCTCTGCATAAGACATTCATGTTGGGCAGAAACAATAAATAAACAGGAAAAATATCAGATAGTGACAGGTGATGAGAAAGAAATTAACATAGGATGATGTGATACAGGGTGACTAGGTGGCCATTTATTTTTTAAACATCTTTATTGGAGTATAATTGCTTTACAATGGTGTGTTAGTTTCTGCTTTATAACAAAGTGAATCAGTTATACATATACATATGTCCCCATATCTCCTCCCTCTTGCCTCTCCCTCCCACCTTCCCTATCCCCAACCCCCTAGGTGGTCACAGAGCACCAAGCTGATCTCCCTGTGCTATGTGGCTTCTTCCCACTAGCTATCTATTTTACATTTGGTAGTGTATATATGTCCATGCCTAGGTGGCTATTTTAGATTAGGTGGTCAGGGAGGCCCTTTCTGAGATGACATTTGAACTAAGACTTTACTGAAAATAGGCCAGCCCTGCCTCCATGGGAGGTGGAGAGAGTTATCTTAAGCTTGGGCAATGACAAAAGCTCAAGGCTGGAAAGAGGGAGAGAAAATGAATGCCAGAGTGAACAGAGGTAGTGGGTAAGGGGAAGGATGAAATTGCGAGAGGTGGGAGGGAGCAGCCGGCAGAGACCAAATTATCATTTTTTGGTAAAAGGATTGTTTGAGAGCAAAGGAGTGAGCAGAGTCCGGCGAGAAGGTCCTGGCAGGAACTCAGGCTAAAGTGGTGGCTAGGTGACTAGAATGAGAATAGCGGAGATGAAGCTAGGTGGGCCGATACGGGTCCCAAATTCTCCCCGCAGCCCGCAGTTTCCCACCAGGGAGGGCCCGGGGCTCGGTCAGGTGAATGGGTGGCCCGCTCGTAGCCTCGCGGAGCACCGCCCCCAGGGGCCGGCGCGCGTCCGCTGCCCCGCCGACGTGGCCGGCGCAGTAGGCCGCGCACGTGTCTGGTCCAGGGCTGAGGGACAGGGGCGCGCGGGGGTCTCAGGCGCCTGGCGATCAGAGGCCGGGGCGCCAGCTGGCTCGAGCCTGGAGTCCGCGGGCTAGAGCAGAGCAGGTGGGCCGGACGGAAGCGGTCTGGGTCACGGCGAGGAGGGGGTGGCCTGGCGGGCGCGCGCGCTAGCCGCGTGCACGCGCCGGGGCGGGGAGGGATGGGGGAGGGATGGGGGCGGGGTGGGGGCAGCCCTTTCCCAGGCAGTAGCGGGGGCAGCCGTTTCCCAAGGCGGTAGCGGGGGTGGTGTCGCTGTTGCCCTTTTAAGCCGCGGGGCAGCCGCCGCCTGCCGGTGGAGTGAGTTACAAAGGGAGCAGCCGCCCAGGCCGCCACACAGCCCCTCGCCATTTTCCAGCCCCGACCGACGCGGGCCGCGGCGGCGGGGAGAGGCGGAGCCGCGAGAGCGCGGCCCGGGCCGGCCCCGCGGGGCGGTCGCGGCCGTGACGGCGGCTCCGGGCCCGGCTCCCCTTCCGCACCCCTCCCGCCGGAGATGAGGGGAAGATGTCCGTGTCAGGGCTCAAGGCCGAGCTGAAGTTCCTGGCGTCCATCTTCGACAAGAACCACGAGAGATTCCGCATCGTCAGTTGGAAGCTGGACGAGCTGCATTGCCAGTTCCTGGTGCCGCCACCGGCGCCGCCGGGCAGCCCTCACTCCCCGCCGCCGCCGCTCACACTCCACTGCAATATCACGGTGAGGCGCCCGGCCGCAGCCCCGCAGGGCCGGGCCGGGGAGGAAAGGGGCGCCCAGAGTCCCCGGACAAAGGGGAGCTTGCCCCGGAGAGGCCCCTCGGACCCCCGGGCGGGGCGGGCCCGCCCCTTTCCCCGGAGAAGGGCCCGGCCCAGCCCCGCCGGGACTGCGCGCGGCTCGGGTGGGAGGAGGCGGTATGCTCGTTTCTCCGGCTCTTCCCGCCGGCCTGGGTTTGGGACTCCTGGTCCCTCTCGGCCCCCGTCGCCGCGCCCTGAGGTGGGAGACCGCTGCCGGCCGAGCCCTCGCTGGGTCGCCATGGCCGCCCACAGCCAGGGGCCTGCCCCCGGGGCCGCGGTGCGGTGGGTCGGCTGTTGTTTGAGCCCCGGAGGGGCAGGCGAAGGGCCCTCAAGTTTGAGCGCGTCCTTTTCCAGTCAGATTTCGCTGGTTCCGCGTATTCCCCCAATTATATTTTAAGTTTGTGCTTAAGGAAGAACTAACATTGAAAACTGCCGCATTTGAGGAAAAAAAGTTTAGAATGCAGCCTCTGGCACTGTTTGAATTATCCCCTTACTGCTGGCCTGGCTCCGCGCTAACACGTTACCGAAGGCGCATTGGACCTTGGATGCGGCAGGTGTTCTGGGAGTGTGTTTGTGCAGCCCCTCCTGTGGGTAAGCCGTTCAGATTAGGAGCTGGCGAAAGGAGATACGTGCCCAAGTCTGCTGCCCAGTAGGATTGTTTTATGTCAAAAAGCCGAGATGGCCCTTTAAAGCTCACTCTTTAACTTCATCTGAAAGCTCGTCAGAAAACGCGTAAAAAAAATTGAAATGTTAAATAAGTTTCTTCATAAAAGTGTATGATGAGGCTGTTCGTTGTGAAATTGACTTAGGGTATTTGTCCAAACTGCGGAATATGCCTCTTATAACAGGAGTTAAGGTTTCACGTTACTCTGTAAATATGGCTAAAACCGAGCCTGGCGTCTTTAAACTCCCTTTTGTTAAGTTAGTAGGTACTTAAGTGCCTAGCCTGCAGCGTACCTGGTGCTCCAGAGTCTGTAAAAGACTTGAAGTTATGATAATTAACATTAAAGTAGTTTTCAGAATACTGGGGAGCAGGTGTATCTTTCAGAAAAAAAAGTTCAGTAAAGAGCTGTACTCAGGTGTTCTGTTCTAGGCGCTGGTTTTGCACAACTGGGTAGCGCAGTCCCTGCTTTCAGAACTCAGTCTTCTTGGGGGAAGAGTTTTACGCAGCGAAGTGTGACCAAGTTCTGTGGTATCATCATGAAGGCCAAAGAGAGCAATTAACTTTGACTTTGGTGGTGGTGGGGTCGCTTCAGAGAAGGCCTTGAGGAGAGGCTGATTGTGGAGTTGGGCTTTCACAGGTGAGTAGAATTTTGGAAGGGAGCGAAAGGGCATTTCAGGCAGAGGAAACTCCATCCAAAAAAGACAGCAAAGCTTGAGAAAACGTGGATTGATTAGGAGTAGAGAAGTTATAATGAGACTCGAGAAGCTCAGGATGTAGGCTGGTGAAGGTGAAGATTTTCCAAGAATGGAAAACAGGAAGTAGTAGTGAGCATGAAGTAGGTGATAAAGAGACTGGCTAGTCTGAATGGTGATTATTCTGGTACAGGTTCAGGTATGGCCAGGGAAAAGTAGGGCTGGTTTCAATGATAGAGTGAACTTGTAGGCTTGTGGGGGAGCTGCTGAGTTAGTCAGGTAAATGGGAAGATGTTTTTGCCATCCAGGACTAGGAGTGGTTCTCTACAGTGGGTGGCATTAGGAAAAGTGTGTGGTTTTGGTAATCCCAGTGGGGGTGGGATGGTGGTGTTGCTGTGCTGTGCTGGCATTTAGTGGCAGGGGTACAGGGATGCCAGATGTCTTGTAATGTTCAGGCAGTCTGCCACGACAGAGAATTATCCCGCTTCAGATGCCAGCAGTGCCCTATTGAGAACCATATTGGAGGCTGATGGAGTCAGCTGCACAGAAAGATACTGAGTGATGACCTGGATTAGGAAGTGGAACAAGACGTGAATTAGAGGCACCTGGCAAAAGGAGGCTCTGGTGGGGACTAGTATAATGGTACCACTAATACAAACTATTCAAATTGAGATGTTAGTGAATTATGACACATTATCAGAACATAATTATCATGGTAGATGCTCAGTGTATACGAACGTGTGTTAACATTATTATGGAGAAACATCAAACATATAAAAAGTTGAATAGTGTGGAGAACCTCCACGTACCCAGCCTCAACAGTGATAAACTTTTGGCCAATCTTATTTCATCTATATGCCACCTCGGATTATTTTGAAGCAGATTCCAGACATATCACTTCATCTGTAAATATTTCGGTGTGTATCTCTAAAAGATAAAGACTCTTTAAGCATGGCTGAGTGTTTAGATAAAATCAACATGGTTTGCTCTTGTTGATGCCATTTTCTTAGAGGGGAAGGAGCAAGGAAAAAATGGGGCTGGATTTCATATGTCAGGTCTGTGTTTGATTTGCTATTCTCTAAAAAGTTTTAGCTCTTAAAAAATAATAATTTTGATCTATCTTTTAAAAAACCTTTCCTCTTATTTCCTCTTATTCCCAGATATTTATTGAACTCTTCTACATGCCAGGCCTTGTCTTCTCCATGCTTATCAAGAAGCATCCTTAGGCAGTTTCTGTAATGTTTGAGTGAATGGTACCTCAGTAGTTGTTTCCTTATACACCTGCATGTCAATTTCTGAGTAGTCCTCTAAAGATACTGTGCCCCCTTTTTCTTTCAGGCTTCTGCATCAGCAGTTTTTCCCATGTGGAATGTGCCCCTTACCTTACCCCAGTCTGTCTTGACATGTCTGACTATCCCCAGGGCTCTTCTAGTCATAAGCTGTTTATGCTGATATCTATTTCCTTTCCTGTCTTCTATAGTCCTTAACTGTTTACTGCTTTGGTTATGTTTTCTTAATATTCTATTATAATAGTTGTGGATTTTTTTAAAGTCTTTTTTATGGTGGCAGGGGGGAATATTCTATAGTTATATTTTTCATCTTCCACTCACTAAATGCTCAGTAAATATTTGTACTATTGATGATATGGCCACCATTTTAGCTATATTCTGTTGGAACAAAAATCTTAACTACCATGTAAGTTAACTGCCAAGAGTTTGTCAAAAGGGCAGAGAAAACATCAAGAAAGTGTCATGGGTAGTGCATAAATATTTAAAAGGCCACTTAGGGTTCGATAGGAAATCTGCAATTTGACTTCACATGAAAGCGTTTTAAGAAGTAAACAAAACAAAACAAAAAACAAACCAAAAAAACAAGGCATAGATGTGTTACTCTTCAGGCCAAGGGAATGAAGCTAAATTTTTTTTCTGTTTTATAAATTTGTCCTAATCTTGTCCTATGAAATGGAAAGAGTGCTATGTTCAACTTCAAGGAGTCTTTTTTTTACTTGTTTTCTGTGAACTCATGATATGAAATTTTGTCATGCAAACTTAGAAGTATTGTCTTTCCATTTTCAGTAAATAGATCTAATTGCCAGTCAGTGCTAACTTCCAGTTGTTATGATCACACCTAAAAGCAAAGCAGCTCGTTTTAATAACTTGTGCAGCCTTATTGGGAGCTAGTGTAGGACTTTGTTTTAGTCCTTTTGAAATATTTAGCATAACTTGGCAACTCCATTACTCCTTTTATGGACTTCTTGGCATTTGGGAACTCTTGGTAGGGAATCGCTGTTTTAGAGTGAGAAATCCCCCCCAGGAAGTAAATTAGCTGGTAAACAAATAAAACCTCATAGTACTTTATTATTTGTGTAGCATAAATCATTACTCTTTCTGCCTGAGTGGCTATTTGCCAGGCTATTTGTGGTGGAACATTTTTTTAATTAAATTTCTATTCATCATTGCCAAAAAGGTTACCCCCCTCCCCACCCTAATAGCAAGATACTAAATTAAAAACGTTAGAGCTGGGAGTTTAGGAGACGGAAAAAAATTTAGTCTTTAGTCATTGGGACCTTAAGCAAATTACTACTTTCACTGTATTTTTCTATAGAATAGATAATACTTTTTGCCCCACATGAGAGCATATATAGGAAAGCTCTTTAACAGTGATAATGATCTCTACAAATATAAAAGTGATGGTGTCATTAGCGGCTGAATAACACCTTTGGAAATGCTTTTTTAATAGCTTTTCATGGGAAATAAACCAGTGCTGTTAATTTCTTCATTTTTCTTGTTTCTAGTCTTTACATTGATAAAAGTAGCCCAGAGAAGGTTATACAAAGGAAATAACAAAACTTGACTAAAGAGCCCAAGACCTTTTCTTTGGTCTACTCTCCTGGGACAGATTACTTTTCCAAATTGAACTCCTGGAGAATCTTTTGGAAGTATCACAGCTGTCATGTTAAGCACCTCAGTGGTACTTTCAGTCCAGAGGAATCATTGTTTCCATTCATTTGACCAATTTATAATATAGAGTCAAATTCCTAGTTGGCATCTCTCTTCCCTCATCTCCATTTTTATGCCCTTCCTTGAAAGGAACAGATACATGAAGAGAGGAGACTTAGATTTCCATTTTGTGAATGGTGTATCCTTTAGTAACTTGTTTTTTTCGTTGTTGTTGTTGTTAAACTTCCTTAGGCCTGGAAAAGGATAGTATTAGATAAATGTCAGTTAGTTGAGGGGTGGGGAATTGAATTTGAATAGTCCCTACCAAATAAAGCATTACTGGAGAGCCAGAGTGGTGAAGCAGAGGTCCCTTTTTCCAAGGCCATTGTAATAGTGTTCTGTGTTCTCTTCTGAAAGATCATTCTGAAAGACAAAGCAGACTCAGAACCAAGGAAACCAGTGGTTTCTGCAGATTAGGTGGTTTGAAATCTCTTCAGCACTTTTGTTTTCTCTGCCTCAGTGCCTTTAGAATGATGTTTTGATTAGCTGTAATTTGCTATTCAAACAAACACTTAGGAATTTTTTTCAGATCACAGAGGTATATATGCATTTTTCTTTTACCAAATGTTAGTGTTTTTACTCTGCTTCTCTGGGCTCTGGTCATGTTAGATACTTAGTTGTATGTTGTTTACTTGTAAAATGATTATCAGGGAGCAATCTCTTTTTCTTTCTTCTTTTTTTTTGAGTAGCTTTTTTTATGTTGTCAGGTCATTTAGAATTTTATTAAGCTACCATATGGTAATTCTGTCAGTTTATTTCATTCTCCATCCCACATTTATTGAACAGCAAAGTGTGAAAATAGAGTGTCCCATAGCTGTTCTCCAGAAGAATTAAAACTGTTATACCTTTGAACCTTCAACAAGAAGTATGTGTATCAATTTTCAAAAAAAGTTAGGATACAGCCATCTCCAAGGATTTCATGTCATTTGGAAAAATGCCAGAAACTGAGCATTCTGGCAGGCAGTTTTGCTGGCTGGTGCTTGATATAGAGCCACACATCGGTCTCTTAGTGGATTTATGTGGAAAAATAGGTAAAGAAAGCTATTTCTGAACAAGACAAACTCCTTAGGCAATGACAAGCAAAGAGGTTGCTTTGATTAACCTTGATCGTTATGTTGCCTTAGATTAGGACAGCACAACATTTTATGGTGGCAGTGGCCGTGGTGGTGAACTTCTTTGAAATTTGTCCACTTATGGTAACCTTTATGTGGTGGTGGTCACAGACAACTTCATCCTTCAAGCCTTAAAATCACTATAAAACTAGTAGTAGAATTGAGGAAAAACAGGGTCCCTGAGTAATTAGATGCTTAGATAATTGTCTAAAATTTTCATATCTGGCGAGAAAGAGAGGTGTTAGAAGCACTCAAACATTTAATGTAAGGAAAGCTGCTTGAACTTACACTGGGATTTTAGAGCACCATCTGTTGTTTAAAAATTGTATATCATGGGTCATTTTAAAGAGAAATAGTAAGGAAACTATCTTTTCAAGATAGATACAAAGCTTAGTTGTTAACCTTGTAAAAATTGAAAAGCTTGAGGTATGTGAGAGGTTGAAAGCATTAATGCTTAGTTTTAAATATTGGTGATAATTTTAGAGGCCTTTCAAAGTATGTAGATTGTCTTCTAAATATTACACTGAACAAGCCTTGACCGTGATGTGAAATTTGGGCTGAAGATTCAGTTTCCAGAGGTGGTGGTAGTGGATATTTTATAATGTGGAAAATAAGACATTTAAGAAGTCTAAAAACCAGATAAGCAAAACTAGAAAAGAAAAAAAAAACACCTGTAATTCTACCACTCAGAAGACACCACTGTCAAAATTATGGTACATATCTTGTCATCTGGTCATCTTTTTTCTCTTACGTTTATGTAGATTCCCTCTTCCTTTTAAAAAAAATCAGGTTATTTTGTTACCTGATTTTTCACTCAGTAATATTGTAGACCTTTGTCATAAACTTACTCCTACAATGTCTTCAATTATCATGTGCTGTTCTGTTATATGACTATAGCATTGAGTCATTCGTGTCTCCTACTATCGGTGGTTTCTGTTTTCTTCTATTTTAAGTAATGCTTTGAACATTAATAGCTAGAGCTAAATCCTTGTGCATATAGGTAATATCCTTTGAAATTTTCCTAGAAGTGATAGCTTTCTGTTCTTGTTGATGAATTGGTTTTTGGAGATGATGTAACAAATTATATTGTATGGGAACTTTTTTTTTTTTTCTTCCAGGTAGCAGCTTTTATTTATCAGACTGGTAAAAATGTTAGCAGGTGTGAAGTGAAATGGGCATTCTCACAGTCATGGCACAAAGTATAGTATAAATATCTATGACCCTCTAGAAAACAGTTTGGTTTCTTTTAACCCTCTCTATTTTGGCAAGATATATGCTGGCTACCCCTGTTGGCCAACATTGTCCTTGTGATGCTGGATCTCCAAGAAAGACGGCTCTAGTCCCAGAGAAGACCCTGATTTGCCTGGTTTAGCTCATCTGACAGCTAACCACTGGGAGTAGGATAGGCTGGTAGAGACCTGTGATCAGGTTTTGGGTCAAGGGAGGGAGGTAGGAAGATGGGAAGGAGATAGGAAAACTAACCTCAGTAGAACCACATTAATATAGAATGATAAAAGGATGTTTCTTCCAAGGAAGAAATTCTGGGAGTGAGGAGGAAAAAGGTTGGGGGATAGGGGGCAGGCAGCAGTTATCAAGGTTTTTGGAGTCAAGACTCTTTTACACTATTAAAAATATATTGAGGTCCCAAGGAGCTTTTGTTTATGTAGGTTATCTATCAATATTTATTATTAGAAATTAAAACAAATATTTAAAATATTCATTAAGATAAACTCATTACATGTTAATATAAATGTTTTTGTGGAAAATGACCTTATGTTCTAAACCAAAACGTTTTAATGAGAATAGTGGCACAATTTTACATTTTTTTTTTTTTTTTTTGCGGTACGTGGGCCTCTCACTGTTGTGGCCTCTCCCGTTGTGGAGCACAGGCTCCCGATGCGCAGGCTCAGCGGCCATGGCTCACGGGCCCAGCCGCTCCGTGGCATGTGGGATCTTCCTGGACCGGGGCACAAACCCGTGTCCCCTGCATCGGCAGACGGACTCAACCACTGCGCCACCAGGGAACCCCCACAATTTTATATTTTTTGAGGTGAATCTCTTTGATGTCTGGTCTGTCATTTGCTTCTGCATTCAATCTGTGGTGATATGTTGTTCTGATTGAAGTAATAGGAAGAAAATCCAGCCTCACACAGATACTTGATTGGAAAAAGGAATATTGTAACAGCTATTTTAGATAGTTGTAGATATTCTTTTTGGATACTCTACCCAAACTTGTTTTTTTCTTGAACTTTGAATGGATCTTTTACCCATGATATTATGACATCATGCATTGGTCTTTGGAAAATATTGGTTCACTGAAATCTTCTAAATGTTGATACATTCCGTTAAGTGACATGAAAACATTATATTCATTAATATCACCATCAACCTCATCAGAATACTTTTAGGAAGCTGTCAGGCTCACAGTGGTGGATACAGGTTTTGCAAAATTCTAATTTTTGCTTGAAAGCTTGAATTTTATCATTGGCCATAAATACTGTCCTGTGTTTTCCTTGAAATGACAGGCTCTCTTCATTCTTTTTGGAGAAAACATCTATCAAAAATCCAAGTTGGAATAACCATTGTTTGTCAGTCATTCTTTCAAGTGAAAATTGTGTCCTGTGAAAGTGGTTAGTTCAGCTCACAACTGTCATACAAGTGCTTTTTCTCATGTGTTCTGTTGGAGTGCTCATGTGTGCTTCACATTTCATCACTTGCAATATTAAAAAGACATAAGGATTGAGATTTAGTAAAATAACTGCCTCATCACAGACATTCATAAGTGAAATACCTTTTTTTCCTTTTAAACACCTTGAATGACTGGTGGTGAATACCATGTCTTCAAGTATAGTTTGGTGTCACTGCCTTTATCTGTGCTAAGGTACCAGCAGTTAGTTTTACCCACCATTATGTCTGCACCATTGGTACAGATGTCAATGTAAAAAAGTCGATTAACATCTTAGTATTCTTGTAGAAATAGTTTGGACCTAGGAGTCCAAGGGCCCCACTTGAGAACTGTTAACATAGTTGCTTAGACCTAGTATATATCCTGTCTTCTTTTGTACAGGATTAGAACAATATGGCATAGGTAGTAACTGATCTCAGTATTTCTTTTCTTTTTCTCTCTTTTTTTTTTTTTTTTTTGCAATTCTCATAATATGGTTTTGAGGGGTTTTAGTTCAGAGCAACAATTCATATATTTTCTTTTGCTTATGCAGAAGTTTAACCTACATAATGAAGCTGAGAATTTAGTACTTTTTTTTTCTTTTAAGGCTAAAGAAAATATAAATCTAAAACAATAAAAATGCTTTAGATGGTGTGTTTCCAAACTAGGCTGAAGAATTTAAAGAAAATGTAATAAGTAATTCTCTTTAAGAATAGGATTAATTTGGAAGACAGTCTGTTTACCTTTTAGCCTTAAAGAGGTTTGGGACACAGTAAGAGTTTGAGGAATGAGAATACAAAAATAAACCATTATTGAATGGATATAATGATGTCCTACTTCAATACAGTTTTTCTTTCTTTAAACAACATTTTGTAAAATGCTTTAAAAATAATCAGTTTCTGTGGCTCCAACTGTATTATAATTGAGATTATAGTTCTCAAAGCAGTGCTTCTTTAAACTGTTTCTGCAAAATTGTTGTTTATGACTAGAACCTAACTGTAGCTAATACTAATAATAATGGCTTTTCCCTAATATATAATAGAAAACAGTACAAATGAACAGAGTAAATGTCTGTTAATAGGTGGAAACATGTCATGCTTAGTTCATTAACTTTTAAAATCAACACATGTAATTGTGCTTTTAAAAATATATATGTAGTAATAGCATTTCTTGGTAATAGTTTGTGTGATGGAATAAAATATTGGAATTTTATGGTGTTTGAATTAGCTACATATTGCTCTGCAGCAAGTTTAGCAGCCTAAAACAAAATTACCTCACGGTTTCTACGGGTCAAGAACCTGTGCATGACTTACTTGGGTTCCCTGGCTCAGGGTCTCTGACGAGGCAGTCATGGTGTTGGCTGATGCTGCAGTCAACTCAAGGCTGGACAGGGAGAGGCGCTGCCTCCAGCTCATTCATGCAGTTGTTGGTAGGATTCATCTCCTCAGGCTGTTGGTCTGAGGACCTCAGATTCTAGCTGGCTGTTGGTCAGAGGCCTCTCTCAATCCCTTGCCAAGTGGATTTGGGCCTCTCCTTAAGGAGCTGCTTCCATCGGGGGAGCAATTGAAAGAGCAGGGGAGGGTGAGCAAGACAGAACTTCTCTTTTTGTAACATAATTTTAGAGGTGACATCCATTACTTTTATTGTATTCTGTTTGTTAGAAGTGAGTCTTCAGGCCTAGGGGAGGGAATTACATTGTACAAGGGTGTGACTACCAGGAGGTTAAGATTATTGGGGCCATTTTAGAGGCAGCCTATTACAGTGTTCAAGAACATCATTGACCTCGATGAGCTGGAGCACACAGACAGTAGCTGTACTAGGAGAATGCCTGTCTCAGAGCCCAACTCCCGTGGCTAGTGAGCACTGAATGTAGCCCTAAGACAGCTATGTTGCTGTTTGTTCTGCCTTTCTAACACCTTGCTGTATTTAAGAAGTAATCTTAACCTCATTTAAGAAATTTGTCCTTTAGAAGCTACAGTCTTTCTTGCAATCTAAGAAGGGATGGAAAATTATTAGGAAAAAGGCAAAATTAAATGGGATTGATTTTTAGGGGCCAATTTTCTATTGGAGAGAAATCTCAAAGTAGCTTCTGTAATTACACTACTCAGAAGGCAAGTAGTATAGTGAGTAGAATGATTTAAAAAATCATTTTAAACATTTGTAAGGATTTAAAAACTTGTGCCTAGATATGTATTCCTTTGCTTTATTTAAAAAAATTCAGAGTTAGATCTCATCTAGATAAATCTTAGAAATGTAGTTTTATTATATTAAAAGGCAAAAAGTATGGTTTAACTCTGTAGACTACTTCAAGGTTGGGGTTTTTTAGTTTTTGCTTTTAATTTGTTTTTGCTTTTTGAGGGATTTATTGTGATTCCAGATTTTAAAGCCCTTAAACATTAAAACTGGTGAATCCAGGCCATGATAGACCTTTCTTTGTAAAGAAAGGAAGCCTGGCTTCCTTGGTACTTGCATACTTTTGATGAAATATAACTTTTGCAGTGTATTCTCTTCTGTTTGTTTTAAATCATACTGCTTACTGGGTAAAGTCCTTTTTTTTTTTAAGACTAATAAATTATGTAACATGGAACAGGAAAGATTAAACTGTAAAACTTAATTTTTGTTTTAAAAAATCCATTAAAAATTTTGTTTCTCCACACATGGATTTTAATGTGTTACTTTTCTTTCCATGATATGTTTTACTTAAATTTGTGGTCATCTTGCCATTTAGTGGTGAGGTTTAATTGCATATCCAGGTTAGCTTGTCTGTAAATGTGTTTAACGTAGGTGTCTCTGTAACAGGAATCTTATCCATCTTCTTCACCAATATGGTTTGTGGACTCTGATGACCCAAATCTGACATCAGTTCTGGAACGTCTAGAAGACACTAAGAACAACAATTCGGTGAGAAAATAAGCCACACTACTTTTTGTTTCTCATGAACATATAGAATTTAAGTGTTAAGAGGTAATATGATATAGAAGCCTGTTTAATGATTATTTGATAACCTGGTTTTTAGCTCCTTTAAGATTTCTTTTTTTTGTCCTTCATATTCTACTGTTTAATACCTGGTTTTTCATTTTTATTCCCCATAGGTATAGTCTTAATTTAGATCAGGAATTAGGTGGTCTCTTTTCCATGAATCCTAATCATTAAACTAAGCAGGCCTTTTTGGTTGGTACCACTAGCCAAGGTAGGAAGTAGAAAAAGGGAAAAGGACCAAGGTAGATGTGAGGGGGAAATAATGACAGAATGACACCAATTGCTGTTTCTGTCAAGAGTCTATAACTCTGAGGTAAAAGTCAAAGGTATATAAATAAAAAGTTATTTTCTAATATATAAAACAATCTAACTTTCCATTTTAGAAACCTGGTTTCTTTGATTATAAAACTATAAGTGACCATTGTGAGAGAACTAATAAAATTAAAAACAACAAAAAAAGGAAAATAGAAATTTTATTTTCTCTACCTGATAAACCATTGTTGACATGATGGCTATTTTTTATCGGTATTTTTTCCCCTTGCTAGTAAAATACACATACTCTTATACATATGTTTAAATAGTTGAGGTTATATTTTGTATAATTTAAATGCTTTTTTAAAGTTAACATTATCATTACATTTTTCCATGATGTCACAAAGTCCTTACAGAAAAATACCAATTATTATTTGCAGCTGACATGATTGTTTGCCTTAAAAAAAAAATCCAAAGGAGTCAGCTGAAAAAGCAATTTTTAAGATGACTGGTTAAAAGTTCTATTATATAAAAATCAAGTTTTCCCAAATATCAGCTATAATCAGAAAATATGGTGGACAAGTATTTTATTGACAACTCTAATTAAATTAAAAAAATTAAATACCTAGGAATAAGGTTAGGTGTGCAGGTTTTGTATCAAGAAAACTACAAAAATTTGCTGAGTAAAATGAAAGACTTGACTCCTGTGTTCCTAGATGGGCAGACTCCTTATAATAAATATGTCAGTTATCTGTATAGCTTCATGTTAGTTTATAAATTGAATGCAATTCCAGTAAAAATCCCAACAGATTTATTTTTGGGACTTGACAAGTGACTCTAAAGTTTTTGAAGAGTAAGTAATCAAAAACAATAATGGAGTTGAAAAAAAATGAGGAGAGACTTGTCTGACCAGATATTGAATAAAATAAAATATTGAGTACTGGCACTGAGCTGGGCAAGTAAAGGCAGTTAGAAGTTTAGAAACAGAGTCATGCAATTGAGAATTTAGAATGCGTTAAATTGAACCAAAATACTCAATAAGGAAAGGATAGATTATTCTATTAATAGTAAAGGGGAGAACTAACCATTTGGGGAATTTAGAGACTTACCTCAGATTTTTGTCACCATAAGTTAGAGGTGGTTTAAGCACAGCTATTCTTAAAATTAAGAACAGAAGAACATTGGTTTATAGAGTATTATAAGAGTAATAAGAGAGCCATGAAAGAGGAAAAAATTAAAAGCTAGACAGACACATGTTCACATCTCCAGCAGGGAAGGGGCAACAGGACAGGTAAAGAGGGATAGACTTAGCTCCCTTACTGCTTAGGAGGTTGCCTCTAAAGATCTAAAGGTGTAAGTTTTGTAATAGTAGAAATGAGTGGGTTTATTTTTTGATGTCTAAAGTATCCATCAAAAAAATGCTCGTAAAGTAAATTGACATAGGATATAAAATGGGATCCAATTTTATAAATAAACATTTACATAAAAGAAAAAAGCCAAAACACACGCTTCACTCTTTCTTATACTCTCTGCCAGTTATTTTATAACCTAGTTTCTTGAATAAGAATAAGCTGTATTTCCTCACCTTTAATTCATTATAATCTGGATTCTGCCATCTTTGTTGTACTAAAATTTTTACTTGTATTTGCCAAATCCAGGACTTCTTTTTTAGTCCTAAAGTTTCTGCAGCATTTTGATACCGTTGATTCTTTCCTTATTGAAACATTCCTCCATTCAACAAGCACATATTCCTTATTGTCCACGAATAAAGAGCTGGTTAAATAAAAATTACTGTATAGTTTTATGATAGAATATCATGTTGAAGTTAAGAAGAATGCAGCCAGTCTTTCCACAAGAGCACATACAGTGTTCCAAGATACACTAAAGTGAAAAAGCAGGGCATAGCATATTGTCTATAATCTGGCTCCTTTAGTATATGAAGTAAAAAAATAAATATATATATATATCTATGCTGGATTATACATACCTTTTTTTTTCACCTGGGTGGATGCAGGAAACTGTTAGTAGTAGAACGCAGAAAAGTATTTTTTAAAAAATTGGCTTCTATGCCAGGCTTTGTGGTAAGTGGTGGGTATAAAAGACAAGTCATATCCCTGTCCTCTGGGAACTGATAATCTGATGAGGATTTCCATCAGATCACTGTCTCCTGTTTTTATCTCTTATTATTGCCTTGCCTTGGTCTCCTCTGAGCTCTTATTCCTTGGTCTGCCTCTTTCTTCTCATTCTGCACTTTCTCTGAGTAATCTCTTCTACCCCCAGTACTTAAATCATGGCCTATATTCCAGTGATTCCTAAATCTGTATCTCTAGATAAAATTTATTTCCTGAGTTTGAAACACATTATCCGTCTATATATCACGTAGATCCAGGGAATCTTACTCAGATGTGCTGTGGCTGTTCAAAATGATTACATCTAGATTTAAACTCATCTACCTCTTAGTACTCCACCTCCTGCATCCTGTTTCCCCTCAAAAATTCTCTCTGTGATTGTGAATGGGGCAAAATGAAATAATGAAACTTGTTACCCATGTCTGAAGCTGGGAACTATCTTTGAGTTCTTTTTTATACCAGTGTTTCCTGACTCCCACCCCCTCAACCCCAGACTATCTAGTAAATTTCTAAGACCTGTCCATCTCCCTTCTAAAAATATTCCTTAAATTCTTCCCGATGGTCTTAGTTACTTCCTTCGATCCCTCAAACACTCTTTTGGGTGGAGCGTGAAGTTGAAATTCTTGGAAGCTGTGCTGCCCTGTCTCTTACTGCTTGGTGCATCTCCACCACAGGGCTACCGTAGCTCTTCCTGTACCAGGGGTTGGAGTGTAGGGGCTGTGTCCAGCTCACCCTGCCTCGTCTTTGTTATGTACTGAGCACAAAACAGCTTATTGGATGGATAGCAAATCCACGGTGGGGCTTTGCTGCTTTTTAAGCTTGAGGATATTTTTTTGTACTAATTTACGGCTCACCTTTTTCCTCATTTTTACTTGCTCCATTGTCCACTTTGGAAAGGCTTGTTCTTTGCTTTGTTTAACCCATTCTAATTCTGTGTCTGTTTTCCTCAGTCCTTCATAAACCTGCTCCTTTCTCTTCATCTCTTTTCTTGGTTAGAGACATCCAGGAAACTGTTCCTGACCAAGTGAAGTAAGTTGCCTTACTTGCTGCCCATCATGGCTACTGATAGTGACCATTCTTCTTAAATCATAATTCTAAACTTATACATTGAAAACAGTTTTTTAAACAATGAAAAACATGTTTGTGCACATAATTTACCTTGCTTACTTAAAGTAAATATGCTTAAAAAAATCTGGATTTAAAAATGGAAACGAGTTATTCTTTGCAGTTTTCCTAGTAAGGTCTTTTTTTGTTTGTTTGTTTGTTTAGACAAACACTTAAGAGCCTACTAAATGTCAAGTGTTTTCACAGAAGAGTTCATTTAGCTTTTACCCTTATGAGAAGATTTTAATTTCCTTGTTTTATAGATGGGGAGACTCAAAACTCAGGGCATTAGATACTGTATCCAAGGTCACCTGGATTCCAAGGCTCTGTCTACTAGACCACATTTGCCTCTACTTTCAAATGAATGACTGTGAAATATATAATTTTATAAACCATGTGCAGCAACACTGCCTCTGTTTTTTGTAGCCTCATTAATGTATTAATGTACTCTTGTAAGTTACTAAGAAAAGAAGTTAACAACTGAAAATTAGACAATGTCTGGAGCTCCCCTTCCTCTGCCATTTTGTTGATGTCATTCTGCTAGGTATCAGTTGTAGGGATTGCACTAAAGCCATAGTAACTTTCTTACACTAGCAGCCCCTAAAATATTTTTTAAAGACTGTTATTTTATCTGTAGGCTGTAATTGAGCAGTAATAAACTTTTCTCATTTACTACTGGATTAGTTACAGTAGTTATAGTGTTATTCATGTCTCTAAGGGCTCTTTAACATAATGCTTATTTACTGAAATGTGTTTTGTAGCTTCGTCAGCAGTTGAAGTGGTTGATATGTGAACTCTGCAGATTATATAACCTTCCTAAGCACCTGGATGTTGAGATGCTAGATCAACCACTACCCACGGGTCAGGTAAAGTAAAAATTCTCTAGTGTTCAAGAGCTAAAATAAATTGTCTCAAGCACAAGTAAAACTAGGATGATTTCTCATTATTATACAACTTATTTAGAACTTAGTTTTTGTTTTCCTGTTGAATTGTTTTGTTTGTTTTAGGTACTAAAAATAACCTTTTCATTCTTGGGAGCTGCTCATATTTACTATGACAGGCAAACAGTTGCCCCCTCTCTACCACCACCTTTTTGTTGTTAATGTTCCTGGTTTCCATAACTGTTCCTTGCTTCTGCAGTTGTTTGCTTTTGTTTATTCACTTACCTTCACCTGGAATGCCATCTCTCTATACCCATTTGTGCTTCTTAAGTCCTAACTCAAATGTTATCACCTCCAAGCAGAAGTACCCACTAGCTCACCACCACTTCTAACCTCTCTGGATTTCTGGATTTACCTATTTAGGCATAATTTATTGATTTGTACTATAATAAAGATTTAGCTCTTATACCACCCACCTCCCCTTCCTAAAACATCATTATATTTAGTCATATGAATAATCACCACTTATCATTAGGACTTTGTAGTGTAGAGTTTTATATTTCCTCTGTACAGTTTTTTGTTTTGCAATGTCTTCCTTATAATAATAATTCTTAGTTTAAAAAAGTTATGTTCTGTCTCTTTTCTATGAGATCTCCCTCTCTTCTGGAGCCTTTGGTTTTTCTGTACCAGTCTTGGCAGGTTGTTTTCTGGGCTGGCTATTAAGCTGTCATATTGAAATTTTTCTTGTCTCCTCTGCTGGAGATCCATTGTTTCCAGATTTCATGTCTTCTTTCTTGGCTTACCTTTTCTCATTTTGCCTGAGTAAAATGATTTTATGCAAGTAAAATCTTAAAAAAATGTCAAGGGGTAATACATTTTCTGAGTTCTAACGTCTTAAAAAAAAAAATATATATATATAGCCAGACCACCATGGGTTTGAATCTTGGTTTAATTACCTAATTAGCTTGGGCTAATTACCTAGCAATATGTACGTCGGTTTCCCATTTGCAAAATGGGGAAATGGTAGTAATACCTATATTTGGGGAGAGCTATAAAGATTAAATGAGTTGGTACATGTAAATCATTTAGAGCAGTTCCTGATGCATAGTAAATGCCCAATAAATGGTAACTGCCTTCACTTGACTGATAATGTGATTGAATATATAATTCTAGGTTGAGAATAATTTTCCCTGAGAATAAATGGTAACTGCTGTTGTCTTCTAGTCAATGGTATTGTTGAAGCCTGATGCCATTCTGAGTCTTAGTCATCTCTGTGCGACTTCGGGAAGCTTTTAGGACTTTGTCCTTTCCCTGCTGTTCTGAAATATCACAGTGGTGTACTGAGTTGTGGTTTGTTTGTTTGTTTTTCCATTTTTGTTGGGTACTCAGTATGGATGGACCTCCTCAAATTTGGATTCTTGAATCTTTTTTATTGGGTAAATGTTCTTGTATTTTTTTCTGTGGTAACTTTCTCCTTTCCATTCTTTATTTGTTCTTTATTTGTTCATTTCAGAATGCCTACTTATAGGATTTTAGACCTCCTCACTTGAGTCTTTGTATCTCTTATTATCACTGTATTCTGTCTCTTCGTCTTAATTTCAAATTCTGGAACATTTTTCTTATCTTTCAACTTCTGGAAATGTTATTTGAACAGCCATAACTTTAAGTTTTATTTTGGTTATTTATTGCTGCTTAACCAGTTACCCTAGAACTTAATGGCTTAAAACAATTCTGTCTCGCACGACTGTGTGAGTTGGTTAGGCTTAGCTGGACAGTTTTTCTGCTGACTTCACTGTGCAGTCAGATAGTGGCTGGGACTGGTAGTTATTTGGACATGTGACTGCACTGAAATGTCCAGCATGGCTTCTTCATTCACATGTCTGGTGCCTTGCTGTTTCTTCACATGGCCCTTCTGTCCACATGACATCTCCTCATTCCAGGGTCTTTTCATGTGGCTTCTCTTTCTTTAGGAAGGTAGTCAGAATTTTTATTTTTGGCTTCTAAGAGCACAAAAGTGGAAGCTGCCAGGCTTTCTTAAGGTTTAGATCTGGAACTGGCCCAGTGTCATTTCTACCATGTTTATTGGTTAAAGCAAGTCACAGGGCCAGCCCATATGGTGGGAGGGGTCCATATAAGGGATGAATGCTGGGAGATGTCATTCATTGTGGGTCCTCTCCAAAGATGAACCATAAGTTCTTGTTCTCTGATTATTCCTTATTCATAGCATTCTGTTTTTGTTTTTATCAATGTAATATATTCACGAGTGTCTTTAAGGAGTTACTTTGATACTCTCCCTCAAGCATCTCTATTTTTCTTTAATAAGTTTAATAAGTCTTTAATAATTTTTTTTTAGTTTATCTTGGTCTTTTTTTTCTTTCTGAAGACTTTCCTCATATATCTGTTTATTCTCTGTTGCTTATTCATGTTTTTTCCTTCTTTTTCTTCATTCATATTTGAGAGAGGTGTACTGTAAGGCTGATTGGGAGTTCTTTGTTGCCAAGACTTGTCAACTGATCGCTTTTAGGAGGAATTTAAGCTGACTTCAACCCCCTATCCCCCACCCCCTATTTCCTGGCATAATCATAAATGATGGCTGGAACTATTTGGTTTCTCTGGACATGAAACCTGATAATCTCTTGCTTGAGGTAGATATGTATGCCTGAGTTTTGCTTAAGCAGAGCAGTGTGTTTTGGTGGCTGGACAGTTTGTTCTGTATATAGGCTTTCAGTTAATCTACGTTTTCAATCTTATCCATCACTCCTGCTGTCGAATGTACCTGGTGTCTGAGTCTAGAGCCTCTCCAGGGTGCTGTGGGACAAATTAGCCTCCTGATTATCCCCTGTCCTATGGCTTTACTTGTTTGCTCCATTAATTACTATTCTTCCATTCACTGTCATCTTCTAGCATGAGTGAATTCTTTTTTCTGGTAGCCCCCTTTTATTTTTTGTTACCATTGTGTGTTTGTACAGTGTTTATTCGTATGTCTTCATTGTTATTCGTATGTCTTCATTGTAATTCTAGTGGAGCCTCAGGAAAGAGATGGGAGAAGAATATATTTTATGTTCAATCTGCTTCTTTAGAATATCTGCAACTTAGGCTTTTAACTTAATATATCGTGGACACAGTACATATAGATCTACCTTGTTTTTCACGACTGCATATAATTCCATTCACAAGATATAACTTGTGAATTACATGAAGAAATTTCCTAATTTTGAGTCATCCTTGCATTCCCATAATAAACGTTCGGCACCTACATAGGTTGGTAGTTGGGGCTGGAACACAATAGATATGATACTTTATTTTTGGATTTTTCTACTTTAAGTGAGATTGTAATATAGTCTTTCCTTTTAAGCTCTTCTTGTTTCATTTTGGTATCAGGGTATAAGCAGTCTCATGACTTGGGAAGCTTTGTGTTTTTTTCCTAAGATCTAGAACAGTTTTAATTTTCAACTGGGGGCAGTTTTGCCTGCCATGGGACATTTGGAAATATCTGGCGATATTTTGGATTGTCACAGCTGGCCGGGTTGGAGGAGTGTGCTGTTGGCTTTTTGTGGGTAGACAGGATGTTACTAAACATCCTGCAATGTCAGGACAGTTCCCCACAACAAAGAATTATTTGGCCCAAAATATCAATAGTTCCAAGGTTGAGAAAGCCTGATTTAAACAAAGATCTGAACCTGATCCATTTTTCTCTTCTGTGTATTAGTCTATTTAGATTTTCCATTTCTTCTGTCAGTTTTAGTAATTTTTAGGTTCTAAAAAATTGGTAACTTCATCTATACATTTGAAGCTGTTGGAAAGATGTGCAGAGTATTCACTTTTTGCATCATCTTCATCTGTGGTTATAATCCTGAAGTTTTCTTGATTACTTGTCAGAGGCTTGTCTGTTTTATTATAATGGTCTATTGAAAGAACTGGCCCTTAGTTTTATTTGTTAAATTGAATGTTTTTATTTTTCACTCCAGTCTTAATAATGTCTCCTTTTTCTTTTTTAGTTTACTGGATCAATATGATTTAAACTGCTTTTTTTTTTTTTTTTTTTTTTTTTGCTGTACGCGGGCCTCTCACTGCTGTGGCCTCTCCCGTTGCGGAGCACAGGCTCCGGACACACAGGCTCCGCGGCCATGGCTCGCGGGCCCAGCCGCTGCGCGGCATGTGGGATCCTCCGGGATAGGGGCACGAACCCGTGTCCCCTGCATCGGCAGGCGGACTCTCAACCACTGCGCCACCAGGGAAGCCCTAAACTGCTTTTTTATCAAACATGTAAGGGTGTTTGTTTTCTTCTGAGTGCTGTTTGACTTTATTGCACAGGTTTTAAAATTTAGTATACTTATTTTCTAAATAGTTTGTGTTTCCTAAGTAGTTTGATTCCATCTCTTGTTCGTACCACTCTTATATTTTACAAGAAAAAGTTTGAAATAATATGTATTGAAAGCATATAGACATAAGTTTAGTATAAAAGTTATGGTGAATACCTGACAACTATACCACCTAGCCACTACCCAGGTAAAGAAATAGAACATTTCTAGCACTGCAGAATCTTCTGCAGGCTCCTTTCAGATTATCATTCGCTTTTATGCTAATCCTCTCCTTACTATTCTCTAGTCTTATCACTCATATATGCAACCCTGAGCAATATGGTTTAGTGTTGCCTGTTTTTTGAGATTCATGTTAAGTTATACTATGTAGTCTTTCATGTTTGTCTTTGCTCACCATTGTGAGTATATTCATTTATATTGTGTGTAGCTGTAGTTCTTTTTCATTGCTGTATTTATTCCATTGTTTGAATGTACCATAACTTACTTATCCATTTGACTGTTTACTGACATTTGGGTTGATTCCAGTTTGCTATTAGGAACAGTGCTACCATGATCATTCTTGTCTGTAGTACATGGTACACCCGTGCAAGTATGTCTCTGGGCATGTATTTAAGAGTGGATTACTGGGGCATGAGGGTCCATTTCTTCTTAAATTCAAAAATTATTTAGAAAAAAATTTTAAAGATTCGCAGACGGCTTTGGGGTTTTTCGTTTTTCACTGTGGTCAGAGAATATGGCCTGTAACTTTCAGCTGCATTAGCAGCAATTGCTTAGACTTAACCATTGATGTTGCTGTTGTCTTCGCTTATTGCTGTTTCTTGTATTCCATGGTTGCCCCTTTCTGAAATATATCCCTGAATAATGTCATTTTTTTCTAGAAAGGATTTGTGGGGATGTGTATGAAGAGTGTTCCTTGAATACTGTGTCTGTTTTTATTATTCATTTAACAAGTATTTATTTGACTCTGTGTAAAGTACTCTACGTACTCTAAATGTTGAGGATCCAGTGCCGAACAAACACAGGTATGGCTCCCATCCTGATGGAACTAGATATCAAATTCTAAGTTCATAATTGAGTCTCTTCCAAGTTCTTTACACTTTTTTCTTCTGGTATTTGTTGTTACAGATGAAAAGTCTGATGCCTGTCTGCTTCTTAATTCTTTATATTTTTTCTTTCTGGAAGTCGGCATGGTTTTTTTCTTTAACTGTGAAGTATGGGGTTTTAATTTCCAACATTCTTTTGGGGCATTCAGAGCCACTTGCTATTATGAAGTCCTTCTTTAGGTTGGCAACATTTGTCTCTTTCTTTCCCTCATCTTCTGAATGAATGCTGGATGAATATTTGATCTCTGTATTCCTATTTCCATTTCCCTAACTCTTCTCTTATTTTAATCACCTTCTCCCCGTCCCCCACCTCCTTTTTCTCCACATTTTAGGGGAATGTCACAGTTCGGTTGTCTTCTTTAGTCATAAGTATTTTGTTCATTTAGGTCCATTGTTCTCTCTGGCCCCTCTGAGTTTTTTTTTTCTTTGAGGGGAGATCTTTTTGATTTTCCAGAACTTTCTTGTTCTTTACATAGTAATCTTGTTAGGTTTTGTGGATGCAGTATCTTCTCAATTACTGCTAAAAATTCCAATTATTAGATTTTTAAATTCTGTTTTATTGCCTTCATTAATAATGCTTGAGGTCACTTTTTCTGCTTGTTCAACTTGGTGCCTTTCTTTCAGATTGCTAGTTTTCTTCAAATATCTGGTGATGCTTGGTTATCTACTCATTTATAGATGAGGTATACCATTGATCAGTATCAGTTGTTATGAGTGTCCTCAGCAACTGTCAGTCTTCTCTGCTATGGCCTCCCCTTTCTGGTTTTGCACACCTGTGCTCTGCCTGTGGCACGTGAATGGGGAGGTGCTGGCAGGTGGACTTTTCCAACTCCTGAATAAAAGGGAGAGATAAATCTGTTAAGAAATTTTGCTGCTGCGTTGAGTTACATTAAAAAATTGTCTTCTCTTTCTGGTTCTGACACACTAAAAGGCCAGCAAGGTTGGCGTCCTATATGAGTGTGATCCTTACCAGCTGTAGTTGGAACAAATACAGCAAGAATTTCTAGGGGAAAAAATCCTACTACATTTTTATATATTGTGTCCTAGAGAACTGTGCTCTGGTCCAGGAAGCTTGTCTTTATGAACTCTGACAAAACTAGGTATGAAGGCCCTTCTTAAAACCTCGTCAGATTCGTTGTGAATGAGTGTTAAATTGTGTCTTATACAGAAATATTGTGGTAAACGACATGTTGTTAAAAAAAAAAAAAGAAAAATAGCTCCTTAGTGAAATGGTGATCACTTTATAACTTCTGGTTTTGTGCAGTGTCTATGTCTGTGTAACACATTTGACCTTTTAAAATGTAAGCCAGTAGAATTTATGGGCAGATTCAGGCTTTCCAAAGCTAAAAAGGTAGATATTTTAAGAAACCCATCGTCTGGGGTATCTTAAGCAAAAGACGCCATTAGCCTTATACACATAGCTATATGTATAAAATGTTTTCTGACTTTAAATTAGAATATGTTTAAAATTTTTTTCTGTTTTGCTTTATATTTGACTAATTGCCTTAATTTCTAAGGCATCTATTAAGTTGAATTTGTCAAAATTGTTTCTTCTTAAAAAGCTGATAAATATTATTTGTCAAATCAAAGCTGAATTTAAAAGTAAATGTTTCAACTTTAATAAGCTCTTAGTGGAACTGCAGTGACAGATGATTGATACTTTGTCCCTAAAATCTTCTGATGTACTCATTGTGTGCTTACTTGTTCTGTGTAGTCCTGGCAAACTCTTTTCTCTTTGCAGAATGGGACAGCAGAAGAAGTGACTTCAGAAGAGGAGGAAGAGGAAGAGATGGCCGAAGTAGGTATTTTATATAAGAATAACATTTCATAACTATCTTCACTTTTGAACATTTTATTAATTTTCTAATCTCCTTTATAAACCATTGTTAATGTGGAACAATGAGGAGCACATTGAATTTGGAATTTAATACAATTTCTAAAATCTGGCTTTACCTCTAATTCATGGTATGCTTTTTAGCAAATTTCTTATCTGATGTCCTTGGATTTGATTTCATGGAAAGTAAGAGCTCTTAACATTTAGCACTAAAATTATATTTACATTTAATAGTAATCAGTACTTAACCTGATTTGGTTTAAGAATAGGAACTACGAAGTTTCAGAAATTTTGTGTTTGAATAAAAGGAGAATTTGACCACATTTCAGCGACTATTCACTAGAAGTAATGAATACTATCTCATGTTGAAAAATCATCTAAGAATATCAAAGAGGAAATTCCAAAGACACTGAGCTTAAGTCAGTTTAGTTGCCAGCCATTGATAAAATTTTAGAGGTTTTCAGGCTCTGAATCTTTGCGTTTTAATTCAAACTTCATAATGAAGATCTGTGTCTCTACATTGACCTGATAAAAGGGATTTGAGTTCCACAGTCTTGGTTTTAAAACATTTTTCTGTTTGGACCTTAGAATTAATTTAGGTTATTACCTTAAATCTAAAATACACTTCTTAGAATGCCTTAGAACTAAAGTAGTTGTTGGTTTGTTTTGTGAGTCTGGAAGTAAAATAGTTCTTAACATTGTCCAGTTAGAATGATTTTTTGGGGGATAGTTTTTTTTTAATGTTTTCATGCAGTTTAACTTAGGAATAAACTGCAAGAAAACATTAAACTGGGACTT
The DNA here is from genome assembly GCF_964165515.1 of Mesoplodon bidens. Classification (NCBI taxonomy): domain Eukaryota; kingdom Metazoa; phylum Chordata; class Mammalia; order Artiodactyla; family Ziphiidae; genus Mesoplodon; species Mesoplodon bidens. The sequence continues at coordinate 66,254,339 of NC_138178.1, read as the reverse complement.
CCCTGGTGGCACAGTGGTTAGGAATCTGCCCTCCAATGCATGGGGACATGGGTTCGAGCCCTGGTCTGGGAAGATCTCACATGCCGCAGAGCAACTAAGCCCGTGCGCCACACATACTGAACCTGCGCTCTAGAGCCCGTGAGCCACAACTACTGAGCCCACGTGCCACAACTACTGAAGCCCGCACACCTAGAGCCCGTGCTCCGCAACAAGAGAAGCCACTACAATGAGAAGCCTGTGCACCTCAACGTAGAGTAGCCCCACTTGCCGCAACTGGAGAAAGCCCGTGCACAGCAACAAAGACCCAACGCAGCCAAAAATAAATAAAAAATAAAATAAGTAAAAAAAAAAAAAAAAAATTAAACCTTTACTATGGGTCCAATGTACAATAAAGTGGACATTGTACTCAAAGAGTTTATGTACCTTTCGTTTTTCCCCTCACAAGATAATATGAAGAAAGGACAGCAGCATTTAGGGAAATCTAGAAAGGTAGGATGGACTTTGGAGATATCAAATTAGGACCGGTGAAAAGATATTCTAGGCAACTAAAATAATGTGGTAAAAAGGCCCAGAACAGGCATGGTGTGTTTGGGTGCATTGGAGGCTGTCCTTTTGGGAGAAGGAGATTGCTGTATTGGAGTCTTGGAAAGCAAGTTTGGCTAGAAAAGGCAGATGGCTAAGTCTTGAATTAGAGACAAATATGTTTAGATTTGGTGTGATTGTTGATAAGGCCTTAAGCAGAGAATAGTGTACAGTGAATATTGTTTTGTAAAGATGATGATGAATTCTGTTCTGTGTTGATTAATACTCAAGTGGAGAAATTTTGTGGATTAGAACATGACTGAGGTTGAAGTTGGAGGAGGAGGAGGAGGAGGTACAGGCCAAGGGTATTCGTGAGAACTCTGAGGAAAACAAGTGTAGGACGGAAAATTGTAGCTGAAAGGTGCAAACCAGGGGAAGGGAGCTCCATGAAGCATGAAGTCATAGACAAGGTATGAATAAGAAAGGAATGTAATAGGAGTTGAAGAGATGGCAGTCCAAGAAAAGGACCATTGAGTCTGGATGAAAGCAGTCTAAATTATTAACCTGGTCCAGAAATCACAGTGAATTAGTCTGCTTGATAAAGTGGAGATAAAGTATAAACTACTTCTTTAGAGATTTTGATGATTGAGGTAAAGTTAGAAGTAAGATAATAGAAAAAGGTTAGGATTTATTATACAAATCTATGCAGAATTTTTAAATATGTAAGAGCTGATGCTAAGGGAAGGGAGGGAGAAGAATGATGTAGTGATTAAAGATGTTGGCTTAGTGATATTCAAATTCTTTTTCTGACTTTTTTCCTAATTATAAAAATCAGTAGGTGCTCACTACAGAAAACTTGGAAAAGGAAAAGCACTAAATGTCTCTATTGATAATCATTAGTATTTCAGTATGTGTCCTTCTATTCTGTTTTTTTCTGTGCTTATTTTGGCATAATTAAGATTCTGTATATTCATTTTTGTATTCTGTGTTTTTCATTTCATTATTGATACAGAAGAAACCATTATGCTGTGTTGGCATTTTAATGGTCTTCCGGTATTCCATTGAATTAAGTTAACTGTTCTGGTATTTTGCACATGAAGATTTTGTTTTTGTGGTTATAAAGTTGAAATGGGCATCTTTATGCCTAAATCTGTGTTCACATTTTAGACTAGTTTCTAAACTGAATCTAATAGATTTCTAGAAGTTGAGTTATGGTTCTTGGTACCTCATGTTCAACTGTTTCAAAAGTTCCCCTTAATAGGAGATTTAAAGCGATTTAAGATGGCTCATTTGGTAGTAGTTATGGCTTTGTAAAACTATTAAATATGCTTTACTCAGATTCTAGCTTTAAAGTATAGTATATAAAAAGGGAGAACCTTTTGAATGGAATATGAAGGCTTTTTTCCCTCCTCATAGGATACATGTATTCTCTCCTCTTTGTTCTCTGAGTCAGGAATAATTTAGCTTTTGACATAAACTTGAATAAGCTAAATTTTTAAATTCTTTTTAGGATATAGAAGACTTAGATCATTATGAGATGAAGGAAGAAGAGCCTATTAGTGGGAAAAAGTCAGAGGATGAAGGAATTGAAAAAGAAAATTTGGCAATATTAGAGAAAATTAGGAAGTCTCAAAGGCAAGACCATCTAAATGTAAGTATGTGTAAATATATAGAACCTGGACTTCTGTGGTTAAGTAATTACGGTTGACCCTTGAACAATGCTGGGGTTAGGGGTGCTGACCTTGCACCAAAATCCACATATAGCTTTACAGCCAGCCTTCCGTATCCACGGTTCCACATCCAAGGATTCAACTAACTGCAGATTGTGTAGTACATATTGAAAAAATCTACATATAAGTGGATCCATGCAGTTCAAACCTGTGTTGTTCAAGAGTCAGCTGTATAGGAATAATATAAATACAGGGCAATTCAATAAGATACCAATCAAAGCCACCCCCCTCCATCCCTGCCTTGGTTGTAGATTCAGCCATATGTTTTGTTGCCCTAGTTTCCCCCGCCCCACACACAACATTTCTCATCTATTGATAGCCACTTTCTACCCTGTTCATCTGAAATCATTCACTTTCCAACTTGTTTATCCTGTTTTCTCTCCTTACCCTTCTCCTGTGGGACGTGTAAATTTAAACTCAGTCTCTCGTACAAAGTATAATTCAAATTCTTTCTTCATGAAGCTGCCATCTGGTTTATCCTGCCCTGACTGAACCAAAAGTAATTTTTTCTTTTGACTTAACATCTTTTATGTGAAGCAGCATGGTGACAAACACAGCTGTGTGGCTTCATTTTCCTCAATTCTATAATGTGGACATTATGTACCATTTAGATGATTCCTGTAAATAATAAATGAGAACGATGTATATAAAATGCCCAGAGTAGGGAAATATCAAACGAAAGTCCAGCTATCCATCTCAACACTTACTGTTTGCTTACTGCCTTTGTTTTAGAGCTATTTATCAAACCCATGAAATCTGAGAACCAGTTCTTTTGTCCTGAGCATAGGTTCTCAAACACAGGGAATGAATTGTTATGCAAGGAGATGACAAGTGTTGTAAACAGGTAGATTACTCTCACTTCTTCAGTCCTATTTACTATATTAATGTAATTGACAAATCTTTCTTTAGAAAGCAAAGAAATTTAGCCAAGTCCTTATCTTGATTATTTAAAAAAAAAAAGCTTGTAGTATCTAAGTTAAAGATATTTACTATACTTTCTGTATCTTGTGATTGCTTCCAGTTTGTGTGTTGTAGTCAAAACAACTACAAATTATTGAACACTATCACGTGACCAACTAAGCAAAAGTCACACAGCCAGGAAGTAATATCTTTTGTAAACCTGATTTTGTACCCCACCTCAAAGTGTAGTGCAACTTTTGAAGGTGCAACATTTAAAATTTTACAAGGTCAGGTTTTTTTAAATTCAGAAGACATTCTAAATGTTTTTGTCTTATGATAAATAGTTCCATTCATATTCAGTCTTAGGATAAGATACTGGTGCATTTTCATCTTCAGAGAAGTTGGAACACTGAAAAGAACTGAAACCAGTTGCATGTATGTGGACATGTTGTTTCTCAATTTCTTAATATGTAAACTAGATTGTTAGTATAAGATTCTTGTAGTCTGATTAAGGGAACTGCTTTAGTTAATGTATCACATTGAGGGTCTTCTAGTGTTTTCAAAAATGCATGGAGCTACTACACATCTATTAGAATGCCCAAAATCTGGAACACTGAAAACACCAAATGCTGGTGAGGATGTGGAGCAACAGGAAACTTTTCTAATTGCTGATGGGAATGCAGAATGGCACAGCCACTTTAGAAGACTGTCTGACAGATTCTTTCAAAACTAAACATACTCTTACCATACAATCCAGCAATTGAGATCCTTGGTATTTGCCCAAATGAATTGAAAAGTTATGTCCACACAAAAACCTGCATGTAGATGTTTATAGCAGGTTTGTTCATAATTGCCAAAACTTGGAAGCAGTGGGAAAATGGATAAATAAACTATAGTACATCCAGGCAATGGAATATTAGTCCCTGCTAAAAAAAAAAAAAAAAAAAAAAAAAAAAGTAATGAGCTGTCAAGGACAGGACATAGACATGGAGGAACCTTAAATTTATATTACTAGGTGAAAGAAGCCAATCTGAAAAGGCTGCAGACTATGTTTTCAACTATGTGACATTCTGAAAAAGGCAAAACTATGGAGACAGTAAAAAGATCCGTGGTTGCTAGGGGTTTCGGGGTGGGGGGTGGGATGAATAGGCAGAGCATGGAGGACTTTTAGGTCAATGAAAATACTTTATATGTTACTATAATGGGCAGATACTTGTCATTATCCAGGTCCATAGAATGTACAGCACCAAAAGGTAAAGGTACCTTAAGGTAAATTATGGACTTCAGGTGTAATGATGTGTCCAAATAGGTTGATCAGTTGTAAGAAATGTACCTCCGAAGGATGCTGATAATGAGGGAGACTATGCACTGTGAGGGGCTATATGGGGGATCTCTGTACCTTCCTCTCAATTTTGCTGTGAACCTAAAACTGCCCACCCCAAATAAAATTGTAAAAAAGAAAAAAATTAATAATTTTTTTTTAATTGATGGAATTTGCAATAGACCCTTACTAGTTCTAGGCTATTGGAGTGGCCATGGTGATCTGAACATAGGTTAGCTGTTTTTTGTTTTTTTTTTTTCAGATGACAAATAGTAAATGAATCAGACCTACCCCAAATTTATATTCCTGCTGAAACTTCATGATCATTGATTTAATTGAACTTAACTTTTTTGACTTCTTAAAATGTTGAGTGGTGATCCATTTTTACGATATCATTGTAAATGTTTATTTCAGGTTCAGATACCTTAAATCTTTAGTTATTTAAATCAGTAGATCCTGGTAAACAGCAAATTTTATGTTTCAGGGTGCAGTGTCTGGGTCTGTACAAGCTTCAGATAGACTTATGAAAGAGCTCAGGGACATATACAGATCACAGAGTTATAAAACAGGTAAGGACCTCTGGATCTCTGCTGTTGTCCTTATGCCCTTTTAAATTTTCAGATAGTAACTTCATTTCTTATAGTATAACTGGACAGAAACAGAAATGTTTATTAACTTTATTTTAGGAATGTGAAACACAAATTTAATCAACTTACCAAAAGACGTGGGGGTTAAAATAGGATGAGTTCACTTGTTTGGATTTTTTAAAATGTTTTTATGGACACATAGTTTTTTGTCTTCTTGCTGATGGGGATTAACTCATGATTTTTATCTTCTGGGAAAGGTACAAGAAATATATGCTTTGGAAAACAAATAAGATGAGTATGTTTTATTGTATGAACAGAGAACTGTTGTCAAGTTGATTTTTATGGTGTTTTTTCCTTTTTTTGAAAACAACATAATCAACTCTTATTGTAGTTAATGGTATTACTTTTAAAAATTTATAGTTTGACTTAAGAGTTCTTTCTTACCCAATAAGGCTTAAATATTGTGGAACCTCTCTAATTGAAATAAAATTCCCTCAAATTATTGCAGAGAGTCTAACAGTATTGAATAAGTGAAAGAGCCAAACTTTAGTTTGTTTGAGAAGGTAGCATTATGATCCATGCAGAATTTTTCAGAGTGATCAAGTCTAAATCATTAGAGCTAACTTAAAAACAAACAAGCAACCCCCCCCCCCCTACTTTATAGAATCCAAGATAAGTCAGATTTGTTTCTGAGGTTATTAGAAGTTTTATTGTCCTAACAGTTCCTCTTATAAGAAATCTAAAAGTTTGTGTGTAGAAACATAATAAAGTTAAATATTTGAATACTGGTTTACCTTAAAATGTTCAGTTGTCACTTGTTTGTTACTGCATTATTTGTAGTAGCAAGAAATTAAATTAATAACCAGCTATATGGTGGAATTAAGTTATGGCTTATCCATAAAATAAATTACTACAGTTATTAAAAAGATTGACAATAAATTTTTATATACTAATGGAAAGATGTCCCAAAAAGTTGAAGAAAGATTATAAAACTGTATGTAGAGGGATTCCATTTTAATAGAACTGTTTGCATATATGCATAGGAGAAAAGTCTTAAGTACATACGATTTTGCATAAGCTTTTTTTTCCTCTTACAATTAATGGTAAACGGTTTTTCAACCCCAAAAATCCTCTTCATTGATGGCTTTAGTTGTCCGCATCTGTTAACAGTATAAGATACTCAGCTCCAGCACCAAAATATTTATAATATAGCTTAGTTGTTCCATGTTTTAATGGCAAAATTTGTAGCTTTTGTTGGCTATTTAGTGTATACATTTACACCAGAGCAATAGTTTTAAGATCAAATGAAGAGTAACTAACATGCCCTATACCTTTACAGGGATTTATTCAGTGGAACTCATAAATGACAGTTTATATGACTGGCATGTTAAACTGCAGAAGTAAGTGCTTTTTTATGCTAACCCACTCTTTTTAATGGTAGACTATTACAGTGGAGATTTTTTCCCCCCTTGATTTGATACCTATTTACTGTGGCTTTTACTTACTGTTTGTGTAGAAATAGTTCTTAGGTTGTTAAAATGAGCTGTTTCTTGGGCTTAATAAGTAAAGTGAGAAAGAAGGAGGAGAAAAAGAAGGGCCAGCTGTGGGAAAAAGTGTTTCATGGAGTTAGTGAGACAATTAGGAACTATACAAACAAAAGTATATAAATAACTTGATGAGATTGACTGTGACAACCAGTTTATATTTGAAATAAGAAATTTGAGTAGGGCCTGAATATATAGAACAGTTGTAGACAAATTTAGATTTTGTTAGTGATTTCACTTTTTCTGGTCTTGTCCATGGTAAATTTCTCTCCTTGAACACCTTGTCTAATAATACAGTTTGAGAGAAGCAGACTTTCTTGAGGAGATTATGTACATATGACCCTTTCCTTTAGAATAACTGTTAACTTTGCATGCCCTTAGGAGAGTAGATGTAGAATACTGTGATCTCTTTTTGCACATTTAATCCCAAGGAGTTGGAGGCTATAGTTAATTTGTTTTTCCAGGAACCATAGAGCAGCTTTAGACCTTCTCTGTTTGGAATTTACCCTAGGGGCTCTGTTTTAGCTCTTGGAATGGTTCATTTTTGAGTTCAGTGAGAAAAAAAATTTAATTTTTTGTTTGAACTGTTTTTTGTTTTGTAATTCTTAGGGTTGATCCCGATAGTCCTTTGCACAGTGATCTTCAGATCTTAAAAGAAAAAGAAGGCATAGAATATATTTTGCTTAACTTCTCTTTTAAGGTAAGAAAATTGTAAGGGGACTCCATATGCTTCTAATGGCAACGTCTATTTGTACAATTGCTTTGGAAAACCATTTGGTATAACTTAGTAAAGTAGAAGATACTCATATCCTGTGGTCCAGGAATTCTCCTCCTAGATGTATAACCTGCAAGAAATGAGTACTTAGATGCACCAGGAGACAAACACAAGAATGTTCAAAGCAGCATTGTTTATAATAGCCTCAAATAAAAATAACCCAAGTGTCTGTTCCAATAGAATGGAGCACTGTGGTATTCATAAAACGGAATAGAGCTATGCACAACAAGATAGATGAATCTTAAACACAGAATTGAGCAAAAGAAACCATATTCCCAAAACATGTTTTGTACAATTTCATTAGTACAGCTCAAAAATAGGTAAAACTGAATTATATTATTTAAGCATGCCTTCTCATCGGAGGCAGTCTTCCCCCGAATGGGGTGAAAATTAGTCCTTGGAGTGAAGAAGTCTTAGATATTACAATAGTCTTTAGCCCTTCAAAGGGCCACAATACATAAATAGATACACAGTATGTCTGTGGTGTTAAAAATTTTGTCGGGGAGGAGTTAGGAAAAAATTATTCTGAAAAGGCTCTTAGTGGAACAAAAATGAGAAATATTTATGGATTCATACTTGGGCAATAAAACTATCAAGAAAAACGAAGATGTGATTACTGTACAGTTTAGGATAGCAAGTACATCTAGCTAAGCGGGGAAGGAGTTGTGAGCTGAAAGGGACACCTGGGGGCTTCTTGTTTATTGACTATAGTCTGTTTCTTGACCAGGGTGGTAGTTGCATGGATACTATTTCATGCTAGTTTGTAATGGTGTACCTTTATATTTTATGCACTTTTCTAAATTTATGTGTTATATTTAAGTGTTTTTAAAAGATGCTAAAAAATAAAGGTTAAAGCAATGGAATCTAGGTAAAATGTAGTGGTTTTAAATCTTTGTTTAAAAAAACTAGGAAGTGTTTCTAAGGGGTTATATTTTAATTATTTGGAGCTTCTTTTTGACCTGTTCTTTGAAATTGAGAAAAAATTGTGTAACAGTTGTCTTGCAGATAAACTTTTTTTTTTTTTGCCCCCGTTTCAGTTAGGTGGACTTCAATGCATTAGGTGCTATAGAAGGCTTGAGGACATGGGCATCTAAATAATCCCTGTTCTTCAAGAGCCTGTAGTCTTTCTGGGGAGAAATCTGTGAGGAAAACTATAGGGCTTTGGAGATCATGTTGAAGAGTCTGGGAGCTTACCTTAATGCAGTAAAAAGCCAACAGAGGTTTTTAGGCAGGGGCATGATTGATCTGTTAGGCTTTTTATTTTATTTTTAAAAAAGAATTAGTATGCCTTCAGCATCAGAGTAGAGTTTAGATAGGATAGAGTAGATTTCTGGGAGACTAGTTGGGGACTTTGATTTTAATCTGGGCAAAGAGCAATGAAGGTAGGTAGTGGTAGGAATAGGTGAGAGTAGATGGATATGAGATGTTTTGAAGGAAGAAAACAAAAGACATGAAAGGATTATTTTATACTTGCAAAAAGGGTAATTTTCTGAAAGCTGCTTACTTAGCTTTTTTTGTGTGTATATTCTTGTTTGGGCTTATATCCTCATTTATGATTGAACTTTCTTAATATAGCCCAAATGTCAAATGTCATTGTTTTCCCACAGCTTTGTTATTGTAGAAATTATTGTGGCTATCAACTGGGTTGTCTTCCTAGAGAGTGAATCTGGTATATATTTACTGAAATTGCTAATGACTGTATTTTTACTGATTCATATGGTGAAAAAAATACCCTAGGAATGTATCTTTTTAAAAAATACATGCAAAATATTTTTAACCTGAAATCTAAGCAATCATATTAAATCATATTCCCATAGGCCCAACACCAAGCTTAAGAAATAGAACCTTATCAATATCTTTGAAGACTGATGTGGGCCCCTCCCCTCTCACTTCCTCTTTCAGAGATATCTTTTAAGAGAATCTGAAATCTTGACCAGGAAACTGAAGGTCTTGTGACTGCAGATAGTGTTTTCATTATATTTTCCTGCTCTAGGTAGAACTTCAGGGAGGGGATGATCTGGGAGGTAAATGGCTGAAATTCTGTTGGATTTGTGTTTCTGAACCATGGTTCCTGATACCAGAAAGAAGGGCCTTTGCTAGGGTTGAAGTGTTTCTTAAGAGGCCTGGGAAGAATGTGATTGCCTTGAGCTAACTGACCTTACTAAGAGGACCTTAAACTCAGTTGCCAAGTTATTAGTATCGGGATTCATAGACTTTGGAGGATTAGCAGGTATGACTCAGAAAGAAGGAGTCACAGAAGGAGCATGAACAGTATTTAGGGCCTTGGATGGCCATGATGACAACTTGAGGGTCATGAAGAGTAAGAAAATGAAACTTGAGATGTAACATGACACAAGGATGGGGAAGGGGAAAGGGGTAGGAGGGAATGGGACCTATTAGATTTGTCAGCAACTTGGTAAGGAAGTGGTGGTCTGGCTTTTCAGGCCACATCTGAACTACTGAGGTGAATTTTGAGGTAGTACTTTAAGAAGGGCTTATTTAGACAAATCTGGGTTTATTTAGAGAATAGTAGCAAGGATTAGAAAGATTCCATACCATGTCCTAAGATAGCAGGTGAAATTATAGATTTGGAGAGGAGAACATGGGGGTTCCTGATAGCTTGTCTTCAACTATTTGAAGGGCTGTGTATGTATAAATATTGGTTTGATTCGTTTTTGATGAACACAAGGCATGACAATAGAATTAGTAAGTCAAACTGTAAAGAGACAATTTTCAACTCAATATAAGGTGATTTATAACTATTTAGAGCCATCCGATGATGGCTCTAGTCTTTTTTTTTTTTTTTGCGGTATGCGGGCCTCTCACTGCTGTGGCCTCTCCTGCTGCGGAGCACAGGCTCTGGACGCGCAGGCTCAGTGGCCATGGCTCACGGGCCCAGCCGCTCCGCGGCATGTGGGATCCTCCCGGACCGGGGCACGAACCCGTGTCCCCTGCATCAGCAGGCGGACTCTCAACCACTGTGCCACCAGGGAAGCCCGGCTCTAGTCTTTTAAAAATAGAATGTTCCTCATGGCTGAGAATAGCTTGGAAGCTCAAGATGTTGATTTGGAAATCGGATAACTTTATGACATCCTTGTAAAACCTGAGGTTCTTAGTTTCTGAGTTAGTATACCACAATAGCTCGCGTATCTTTTTTCTTTTTTTTGGCCACACCACCCGGCTTGTGGGATCTTAGTTCCCTAACCAGGGACTGAACCCGGATCCTTGGCAGTGAAAGCGTGGAGTCCTAACCACTGGACCACCAGGGAATTCCCTCTTGAATATCTATTTAAACAGAAACCTTCCTCCACCCCACCCACCAATGCCTGTAAACAACCCCCCAACAACCCCACGCCTTTTTATTTCTGTAAAATCTTGATTACTGAGTTCCAAGGTACAGAGTTTATGGAATAGAATCCCTGTGTTTTGATGTAGAATAGTTAATCTGAAGTATTACTTAAAATGAAGGGAGTTCTCACTGTCACATAATCAATTAAAAGAGGTTTTGGGGCTTCCCTCGTGGCGCAGTGGTTAAGAATCCGCCTGCCAATGCAGGGGACACGGGTTCGAGCCCTGGTCTGGGAAGATCCCACATGCTGTGGAGCAACAAAGCTCGTGCGCCATAACTACTGAGCCTGTGCTCTAGAGCCCGTGAGCCACAACTACTGAAGCCCGTGCGCCTAGAGCCCGTGCTACGCAACAAGAGAAGCCAACGCAATGAGAAGCCCGCGCACTGCAACCAAGAGTAGCCCCCGCTCGCTGCAACTAGGGAAAGCCCACATGCAGCAACGAAGACCCAATGTAGCCAAAAATAAATAAAATAAATAAATTTATATATATAAAAACAAGGTTTTGTAGTCACTCATTTGGGATCACATATTTAAAGATCTGAAATATAGGAAATTAAATGGAGTTGTACTTTACCAAGCTTTGCATCTATGCCTTTCTTTATCTGTTAAATTATAGATAAAAGGTAAGCTACTTATTTGGAAATAGATTATAATAATTGTCATTAAGCTGGTTTCTTGTGTAGGTAGATTTCTTCTTTTTCTGCCTTGCAGTAGATAGCTAAGATTATCTGTTTTAGCCGTCAAAAGTGTGCTTTTTATCTCCCTCTCCTATTAGGATTGAATTTACATAGTTTACATGTTCCTCAGAATCTTACTTGAGGATGGGTAGTAAAGTGCTGGAATTATGCTGGTTATTTTTCTAGTTAAAACTGCAGTTTTGTGTTCCTTAGAAATAACTGGATGAAACAAATGTTTGTTTAGCTCTTTTACCTGCAAATTGATTTTTTAAGAGGCGTTAGTTTCCTAATTCTCATTTATTTGAACACAGAAATCAGAAGTAATTTCTCTTAGACTTCCTGACATATCTTCATGGAGGCAGTATGCTGTTACTCTGCTCCGCTGTTGTAGGAAAGTGAGGGGTTAGCCTTCTTGGCCTCATGGCCACTAGAGACTGACCTCTAACACTCTTGGCCACTTCAGCTACCATCTTTACTTCAGTTCATTGAGAGAAAAAGTTTTATTCTTTTGGAAACCTCAGTTTCCAGGACTGAAAATTTGAAACAGAGAATTGTGCAGCCAGAGAGTTAGCTGAGGTTCTATTCTCTCATCTTGCCTTTGTATATTTTTATCAGGTCTGATGATCGTTGTCAGATTAATTGTAGCAATTATCTATTTGCATTTAATGTTGGTATTGCTCTTTGGGTTTAAATCTGTCTCATTTACTTGTCCTTGCTCCATGCTTTTTTTTTCCACATTCTTTTGGATTTTTTTTTGTTTTTTTTCCTTCAGTTTCCCACCTCTGTTAGCTTGGTGCTCATCATCCTTTACTCTAATTTACTACCTTACAATTATAATACATATCCTTAGCTTGTCAAAGTATAATATAAATTTGTTAATTTGTGTTTTTCCTTTTCCTTGTCAAGGCAAAGACCTTAGAACATGTACACCCGGCCAAAGACGTGCTGTTGTTGTCATACATTTTAGCTCTATATCTATCTAAAACCTTATACATTATTGTTACATAATTCATCAGTATTCATTTGGATCTTTGTACATATTAGGTCTTTTCATGGTCTTTATTCTCCAGGTTTCCATCTAGGATCTTCTTTCTCTTGCCTGAAGAATATCCTTTTTTGTTTCCTTCAGTGTGGGCCTGCTTATAGGAAAATATCTTTATTTGGACTTCACTTTTGGAAAGTATTTTTTTTTAATATAATTTTCAGTGCCCTAAATTTTCTTCTTTTAAGAGGTGAATTTTATTTATTTATTTATTTATTTATGTGTTTATTTTTGGCTGTGTTGGGTCTCCGTTTCTGTGCGAGGGCTTTCTCTAGTTGTGGCAAGCGGGGGCCTCTCTTCATCGCGGTGCGTGGGCCTCTCACTATCGCGGCCTCTCTTGTTGTGGAGCACAGGCTCCAGATGCGCAGGCTCAGTAGTTGTGGCTCACGGGCCTAGTTGCTCCGTGGCATGTGGGATCTTCCCAGACCAGGGCTCAAACCCGTGTCTCCTGCATTAGCAGGCAGATTCTCAACCACTGCGCCACCAGGGAAGCCCTGTTTGCTAGTATTTTGTTGAGGGTTTTTGCATCTGTGTTCATCAGGATATTGGCCTGTAGCTTTCTTTTTTGTGGCATCTTTGTCTTGGTCTGGTATCAGGGTGATAGTGGCCTCATAGAATGAGTTTGGAAGTGTTCCTCCCTCTGCTGTATTTTTTTTTTTTTTTTCGGTACACAGGCCTCTCACTATTGTGGCCTCTCCCATTGCAGAGCACAGGCTCCGGACGTGCAGCCTCAGCAGCCATGGCTCACGGGCCTAGCCGATCTGCGGCATGTGGGATCTTCCCGGACCGCGGCATGAACCTGTGTCCCCTGCATCGGCAGGCGGACTCTCAACCACTGCGCCACCAGGGAAGCCCCCTCTGCTGTATTTTTGAAGAACTTGAGAAGCCTAGGTGTTAGCTCATCTCTAACTGTTTGATAGAATTCACCTGTGAAGCCATCGGGTCCTGGGCATTGTTTGTTGGAAGATTTTTAATCACAGTTTCAATTTCAATGCTCATGATTGGTCTGTTTATATTTTCTATTTCTTCCTGGTTCAGTCTCGGAAAGATTTGCTTTTCTAAGAATTTGTCCATTTCCTCCAGGTTGTTCATTTTATTGGCATATAGTTGCTTGTAGTAATCTCTCATGATCCTTTGTATTTCTGCAGTGTCAGGTGTTACTTCTCCTTTTTCATTTCTAATTCTGTTAATTTGAGTCTTCTCCCTTTTTTTCTTGATGAGTCTGGCTAATGGTTTATCAATTTTGTTTATCTTCTCAAAGAACCAGCTTTTAGTTTTATTGATCTTTGCTATTGTATCCTTTATTTCTTTTTCCTTTTTTTCTGATCTACATGATTTCTTTCTGCTAACTTTGTGTTTTTTTGGTTCTTCTTTCTCTAATTTCTTTTTTTTCTTTTTTTTTTCTTAGTAAAAGGTGAAAGATTTATTCTATATGAAGAGAAACCAGAGTATTCTAATTGCTTTAGTGTAAGGCTGGGTTGTTTATTTGAGATGTTTCTTGAGGTAGGATTGTATTGCTATAAACTTCCCTCTTAGAACTGCTTTTGCTGCATCCCATAGATTTTCGGTCATCGTGCTTTCATTGTCATTTGTCTCTAGGTATTTTTTGGTTTCCTCTTTGATTTCTTCAGTGATCTCTTGGTTATTTAGTAATGTATTGTTTAGCCTCCATGTGTTTGTGTTTTTTATAGTTGTTTTTCCTGTAATTGATATCTCATTTCATAGTGTTGTGGTTGCAAAAGATACTTGATGCGATTTCAGTTTTCTGAAATTTACCAAGGCTTGATTTGCAAACCAAGATATTATCTCTTGTGGAGAATGTTCCATGAGCACTTGAGAAGAAAGTATATTCTGTTGTTTTTGGATGGAATGTCCTATAAATATCAATTAAGTCCAGCTTGCTTAATGTGTCATTTTAAGCTTGTGTTTCCTTACTTATTTTCATTTTGGATGATCTGTTCATTGGTGAATGTGGGGTGTTAAAGTTCCCTACTATTACTGTGTTACTCTCAATTTTCCCCTTTTATGACTGTTAGCATTTGCTTTATGTGTTGAGGTGCTCCTATGTTGGGTGCATAAATATTTATAATTGTTATATCTTCTTCTTGGATTGATCCCTTGATCATTATGTAGTATCCTTCTTTGTCTCTTGTATTAGTCTTTATTTTAAAGTCTATTTTGTCTGTTATGAGAATTGCTAGTCCAGCTTTCTTTTGATTTCTATTTGCTTGGAATATCTTTGTCCATTCCCTCACTTTCAGTCTGTTTGTGTCCCTAGGTCTAAAGTGGGTCTCTTGTAGATAGCATATATATGGGTCTTATTTTTGTATACATTCAGCCAGTCTATGTCTTTTGGTTGGAGCATTTAATCCACTGACATTTAAGATAATTATTGATATGTATGTTCCTATGACCATTTTCTTAATTGTTTTGGGTTTGTTTATGTAGGTCTTTTCCTTCTCTTGTGTTTCCTGCCCAGAGAAGTTCCTTTAGCATTTGTTGTAAAGCTGGTTTGGTGATGCTGAATTCTCTTAGCTTTTGCTTGTCTGTAAAGTTTTTAGTTTCTCCGTTGAATCTGAATGCGATCCTTGCTGGGTAGAGATCCTTGCTGGGTAGAGTACTCTTGTTTGTAGGTTTTTCCCTTTCATCACTTTAAATATGTCCTGCCACTCCTTTCTGGCTTGCAGAGTTTCTGCTGGAAGATCAGCGGTTAACCTTATGGGGATTCCCTTGTATGTTATTTGTTGCTTTGCCCTTGCTGCTTTTAATATTTTTTCTTTGTATTTAATTTTTGTTAGTTTGATTAATATGTGTCTTTGTGTGTTTCTCCTTGGATTTATCCTGTATGGGACTCTGTGCTTCCTGGACTTGATTGACTATTTCCTTTCCCATGTTGGGGAAGTTTTCAACTATAATCTCTTTACATATTTTCTCAGACCGTTTCTTCTTCTCTTCTTCTTCTGGGACCCCTATAATTCGAATGTTGTTGTGTTTAATGTTGTCCCAGAGATCTCTGAGACTGTCCTCAATTCTTTTCATTCTTTTTTCTTTATTCTGCTCTGCAGTAGTTATTTCCACTGTTTTATCTTCCATGTCACTTATCCGTTCTTCTGCCTCAGTTATTCTGCTGTTGATTCCTTCTAGAGAATTTTAAAATTCATTTATTGTGTTGTTCATCATTGTTTGTTTGCTGTTTAGTTCTTCTAGGTCCTTTTATTTTATTTTATTTTATTTTTGAAGGAGAGATAGATAGCCTTTTATTTTTATTTTATTTTTTATTTTTATTTTTTTATTAGTTTCTGCTTTATAACAAAGTGAATCAGTCATACATATACATCTGTTCCCACGTCCCTTCCCTCATGCATCTCCCTCCCTCCCACCCTCCCCATCCCACCCCTCCAGGCCTTCTAGGTCCTTTTAAACGTTTCTTGTATTTTCTCCATTCTATTTCCAAGATTTTGGATCATGTTTACTATTATCATTCTGAATTCTTTTTCAGGTAGACTGCCTATTTCCTCTTCCTTCGTTTGCACTGGTGGTTTTTACCTTGTTCCTCCATCTGCTATATATTGCTCTGTCCTCTCACTTGGTTTAACTTACTGTGTTTGGGGTCTCCTTTTCACAGGCTGCAGCTTCTTAGTTCCCATTGTTTTTGGTGTCTGCCCCCAGTCAGTGAGGTTGGTTCAGTTGGTTGTGTAGGCTTCCTGGTGGAGGGGACTGGTGCCTGTGTTCTGGTGGGTGGGGCTGGATCTTGTCTCTCTGGTGGGCAGTGCCGTATGTGGTGGTGGGTTTTGGGGTGTATGTGAACTTAGTATGATTTTAGGCAGCCTCTCTGCTAATGGGTGAGGTTGTGTTCCTGTCTTACTCATTGTTTGTCATGGGGCATCCAGCACTGGAGCTTTGCTGACCATTGGGTGGAGCTGGGTCTTAACGTTGAGGAGGAGATCTCTTGCCAATTGATATTATGGGGGGTCAGGAGGTCTCTGGTGGTCCAGTGTCCTGAACTCGGCTCTCCCACCTCAGAGGCTCAGGGCTGACAGCTGGCCAGAGACCAAAACCCTGTCAGCCACACGGCTCAGAAGAAAAGGGGGAAAAAAAGAAAGAAAATAAAAATTAAAATTAAAAAAATTATTAACATAAAAAAGTAATTAAAAAAGAAGAGAGCAACCAAACCAATAAACAAATCCACCTATGATAACAAGAGCTAAAAACTAAACTAAGGTAAACATAAATATGAGAAACAAGTCAGTCGCAGACAGCAAACCGCAAGTCTACAGTTGCTTTTAAAGTCCACTGCCTCATTTTTGGGATGATTTGTTGTCTATTCAGGTATTGCACAGATGCAGGGTACATCATGTTGATTGTGGGGATTTAATCCGCTGCTTCTGAGGCTGCATGGAGAAATTTCCCTTTCTCTTTGTTTGCACAACTCCTGCTGTTCAACTTTTGTTTTGGCCCCCCTTGTGCGTGTAGGTCGCTTTCAGGCATCTTTTGGGAAGTCTGAGGTCTTCTGCCAAGGTTCAGTACGTGTTCTGTAGAAGTTGTTCCACTTGTAGAAGTATTTTTGATGTATTTGTGGGGAGGAAGGTGATCTCCATGTCTTAGTCCTCTGCCATGTTGAAGGTCCCCTGTTCTGAACTGTGCCCTGAAGAGCAAGCATATCTTCTACACCTGGTTATCAGAGGCCTTGCCATTCCATTGTAGGCATTGAAAAAATGGCTTTCCCTGGAGACTTTACAGAAGCTAGACAGACCCCTGGTTCGGGTGTACCACAGACACGCGGGCACCCAGGTCACCAAGGCCACAAGCACTGCTCAGGGCACTGACAAGCTGCAGGGCCACATTTAGCGCAGGGAAAGAACCTGGAGAAGCTGCTCTTTGCATGCAAGCAACTCACGTGGAGCCTCAAGTGTAAGAAGACCAGGCCTCACATGGCCGTCTTTAGGTCTTTTATGACTAGTTATTTTTGATGGTAGATATTATATATGAAAAATTAGAGAGGTAATTCGAAGCCTTGGATGCTGTTCCTCTACAGAGAAGAGGTACCTTTGCCCCTGTCAGGTGCTTGGGTAGTAGCTCAATCCAGGATCACTGAATCCAGAAAGGCATTGAGATGATGTAAAGGTTGGCTTCATTCCGTCAGGGCAGTTTGTGGTTTGTCCTTCAGAGTCCCAACCTAAAGTGCTGGAGCCTAGTAAAGGCCTCCCTTGGTGGACCCTGAGATCCAATTTTTATCTTCTTAGTCCTAACTTCTTAACCTCTTATCTTACTCTCCTGTAATTTAAAGAAAACCCAAAGGGAAAAAAAAGGCCCCACTCTCTGGGGTTCCCTTTCTCTTCCTGATCTTAGCTCTGTAATTGTACATTTTTGTCTACCTTTTCTAATTCTTAGCCAGAGGATCGATCCAAATTACCTAGTCTATCATTATTGCGATGGTTCCTTTATATAGTTCTGTTGGACATGGAACACCTTTGTGTATTTCTTTTTTATTTATTTATTTGAATTTTATTTATTTTTTTATACAGCAAGTTCTTATTAGTCATCCATTTTATACACATCAGTGTATACATGTCAATCCCAATCTCCCAATTCATCCCACCACCCCCACCCAACCCCGCCACTTTCCCCCCTTGATGTCCATACGTTTGTTCTCTACATCTCTGTCTCAACTTCTGCCCTGCAAACTGGTTCATCTGTACCATTTTTCTAGGTTCCATAGATATGTGTTAATATGCGATACTTGTTTTTCTCTTTCTGACTGACTTCACTCTGTATGACAGTCTCTAGATTTATCCACGTCCCTACAAATGACCCAGTTTCGTTCCTTTTTATGGCTGATTAATATTCCATTGTATATGTGTACCACATCTTCTTTATCCATTCGTCTGTCGATGGGCATTTAGGTTGCTTCCATGACCTGGCTATTGTGAATAGTGCTGCAGTGAACATTGGGGTGCATGTGTCTTTTTGAATTATGGTTTTCTCAGGGTATATGCCCAGTCGAGGGGTTGCTGGGTCATATGGTAATTCTATTTTAGGTTTTTAAGGAACCTCCATACTGTTCTCCATAGTGGCTGTATCAATTTACATTCCCACCAGCAGTGCAAGAGGGTTCCCTTTTCTCCACACCCTCTCCAGCATTTGTTGGTTGTAGATTTTCTGATGATGCCCATTTGAACTGGTGTGAGGTGATACCTCATTGTAGTTTTGATTTGCATTTCTCTAATAATTAGTTATGTTGAGCAGCTTTTCATGTGCTTCTTGGCCATCTGTATGTCTTCTTTTGAGAAATGTTTATTTATGTCTTCTGCCCATTATGCATTGGGTTGTTTGTTTTTCTAATATGGAGCTGCATGAGCTGTTTATGTATTTCGAAGATTAAACCTTGGTCCGTTGATTCCTTTGCAAATATTTTCTCCCATTTTGAGGGTTGTCTTTTAGTCTTGTTTGTAGTTCCCTTTGCTGTGCAAAGGCTTTGAAGTTTAATTAGGTCCCATTTGTTTATTTTTGTTTTTATTTCCATTACTCTAACAGGTGGATCAAAAAAGACCTTGCTGTGATTTATGTCAAAGAGTGTTCTTCCTGATTTTTCCTCTTAAGAGTTTTATAGTGTCCGGTTTTAACATTTAGGCCTCTAATCCATTCTGAGTTTATTTTTGTGAATGGTGTTAGGGAGTGTTCTAATTTCATTCTTTTACATGTAGCTGTCCAGTTTTCCCAGCACCACTTATTGAAGAGACTGTCTTTTCTCCATTGTATATCCTTGCCTCCTTTGTCATAGATTAGTTGACCATAGGTGTGTGGGTTTATCTCTGGGCTTTCTATCCTGTTCCATTGATCTATATTTCTGTTTTTGTGCCAGTACCATATTGTCTTGATTACTGTAGCTTTGTTGTATAGTCTGAAGTCAGGGAGTCTGATTCCTCCAGCTCCGTTTTTTTTCCTCAAGACTGCTTTGGCTATTCAGGGTGTTGTATGTCTCCGTACAAATTTTAAGATGATTTGTTCTAGTTCTGTAAAAAATGCCATTGGTAATTTGATAGGGATTGCATTGAATCTGTAGATTGCTTTGGGTAATACAGTCATTTTCACAATATTGATTCTTCCAATCCAAGAACATGTTATATCTCTCCATCTGTTGGTATCATCTTTAATTTATTTCATCAGTGTCTTATAGTTTTCTGCATACAGGTCTTTTGTTTCCCTAGGTAGGTTTATTCCTAGGTATTTTATTCTTTTTATTGCAATGGTAAATGGGAGTGTTTCCTTAATTTCTCTTTCAGATTTTTCATCATTAGTGTATAGGAATGCAAGAGATTTCTGTGCATTATTTTGTATTGTGAAACTTTACCAAATTCATTGATTAGCTCTAGTAGTTTTCTGGTGGCATCTCTAGGATTCTCTATGTATAGTATCATGTCATCTGCACACAGTGACAGTTTTACTTCTTCTTATCCAATTTATATTCCTTTTATTTCTTTTGCTTCTCTGGTTGCACGGGCTAGGACTTCCAAAACTGTGTTGAATAATAGTGGTGAGAGTGGACATCCTTGTCTTGTTCCTGATCTTAGAGGAAATGCTTTCAGTTTTCCCGCATTGAAAATGATGTTTGCTGTGGGTTTGTCATTATGGCCTTTATTATGTTGAGGTAGGTTCCCTCTATGGCCACTTTCTGGAGAGTTTTTATCATAAATGTGTGTTGAATTTTGTCAAAAGCTTTTTCTGCATCTATTGAGATGATCATATGGTTTATCTTCTTCAATTTGTTAATGTGGTGTATCATATTAATTGATTTACATATATTGAAGAATCCTTGCATTCCTGGGATAAATCCCACTTGATTGTGGTATGTGATCCTTTTAATGTGTTGTTGAATTCTGTTTGCTAGTATTTTGTTGAGGATTTTTGCATCTATATTCATCAGTGATACTGGTCTGTAATTTTCTTTTTTTGTAGTATCTTTGTCTGGTTTTGGTGTCGGTGATGGTGGCCTCATATAATGAGTTTGGGAGTGTTCCTTCCTCTGCAATTTTTTTGGAAGAGTTTGAGAGAGATGGGTGTTAGCTCTTCTCTAAATGTTTGATAGACTTCACCTGTGAAGCCATCTGGTCCAGGACTTTTGTTTGTTGGAAGATTTTAATCACAGTTTCAATTTCACTACTTGTGATTGGTCTGTTCATATATTCTGTTTCTTCCTGGTTCAGTCTTGGAAGGTTATACCTTTCTAAGAATTTGTTCATTTCTTCCAGGTTGTCCATTTTATTGGCATAGAGTTGCTTGTAGTAGTCTCTTAGGATGCTTTGTATTTCTGCCATGTCTGTTGTAACTTCTCCTTTTTCATTTCTAATTTTATTGATTTGAGTCCTCTCCCTCTTTTTCTTGAGGAGTCTGGCTAAAGGTTTATCAATTTTGTTTATTTTCTCAGAGAACCAGCTTTTAGTTTTATTGATCTTCGCTATTGTTTTTTTGTTTCTGTTTCATTTGTTTCTGCTCTGATCTTTATGATTTCTTTTCTTCTGCTAATGTTGGGTCTTGTTTATTCTTCTTTCTCTAGTTCCTTTAGGTGTAAGTTTACATTGTTTATTTGATATTTTCCTTGTTTCTTGAGGTAGGCTGGTATAGCTATAGACTTCACTCTTAGAACTGCTTTTGCTGCATCCCATAGGTTTTGGATCATTGTGTTTTCATTGTCATTTGTCTCTAGGTATTTTTTGATTTCCTCTTTGATTTCTTCAGTGGTCTCTTGGTTATTTAGTAACGTATTGTTTAGCCTCCATATGTTTGTGTTTTTTATCTTTTTCTCCCTGTAATTTATCTCTAATCTCATAGCATTGTGGTCAGAAAAGGTGCTTGATATGATTTCAATTTTCTTAAATTTACTGAGGCTTGATTTGTGATCTATCCTGGAGAATGTTCCATGCGCACTTGAGAAGAAAGGGTAATCTGCTGTTTTTGGATTGAATGTCCTATAAATATCAGTTCTATCTGGTTTGTTGTGTCATTTCAAGATTGTGTTTCTTTACCTATTTTCATTTTGGATGATCTGTCCATTGGTGTAAGTGAGGTGTTAAAGTCCCCCACTCTTATTGTGTTACTGTTGATTTCCTCTTTTAAAGCTGCTAGCAGTTGCCTTATGTATTGGAGGTGCTCCTATGTTGGGTGCATATATATTTATAATTGTTATATCTTCTTCTTGGATTGATCCCTTGATCATTATGTAGTGTCCTTCCTTGTCTCTTGTAACATTCTTTATTTTAAAGTCTATTTTATCTGATATGAGTATTGCTACTCCAGCTTTCTCGTGATTTCCATTTGTGTGGAATGTCTTTTTCCATCCCCTCACTTTCAGTCTGTATGTGTCCCTAGGTCTGAAGTGGGTCTCTTGTAGACAGCATATAGATGGGTGTTGTTTTTGTATCCATTCAGCAAGACTGTGTCTTTTGGTTGGAGCATTTAATCCATTCACATTTAAGGTAATTATCGATATGTATGTTCCTATGACCATTTTCTTAATTGTTTTGGGTTTGTTTTTGTAGGTCCTTTTCTTCTCTTGTGTTTCCTGTCTAGAGAAGTTCCTTTAGCATTTGTTGTAGAGCTGGTTTGGTGGTGCTGAATTCTCTTAGCTTTTGCTTGTCTGTAAAGCTTTTGATTTCTCCATCAAATCTGAATGAGATCCTTGCCAGGTAGAGTAATCTTGCTTGTAGGTTCTTCCCTTTTATCACTTTAAGTATGTTATGCCACTCCCTTCTGGCTTGTAGAGTTTCTGCTGAGAAGTCAGCTGTTAATCTTATGGGAATTCCCTTCTTCTGTTATTTGTCATTTTTCCCTTGCTGCTTTCAATAATTTTTCTTTGTGTTTAATTTTTGCTAATTTGATTACTTATGTGTCTTGGTGTGTTTCTGCTTGGGTTTATCCTGTATCGGTCTCTCTGCACTTCCTGGACTTGGGTGGCTATTTCCTTTCCCATGTTAGGGAAGTTTTTGACTATAATCTCTTCAGATATTTCCTCTGGTCCTTTCTCTCTCTCTTCTCCTTCTGGGACCCCTATAATGTGAATGTTGTTGTGTTTAAAGTTGTCCCAGGGGTCTCTTAGTCTGTCTTCATTACTTTTCATCCTTTTTTTTTCTTCTGTTGTGCAGCAGTGAATTCCACCACTCTGTCCTCCTGGTCACTTAGCCGTTCTTCTGCCTCAGTTATTCTGCTATTGATTCCTTCTAGTGTATTTTTCATTTCAGTTATTGTGTTGTTCATCTGTGTTTGTTCTTTAATTCTTCTAGATCTTTGTTAAACATTTCTCGCATCTTCTCGATCTTTGCCTCCACTGTTTTTCCGAGGTCCTGGATCATCTTCACTATCATTATTCTGAATTCTTTTTCTGGGAGGTTGCCTATCTCCCCTTCATTTAGTTGTTTTTCTGGGTTTTTATCTTGTTCCTTCGTCTGGTACATAGCCCTCTGCCTTTTCATCTTGTCTATCTTTCTGTGAATGTGGTTTTTGTTCTACAGGCTGTAAGACTGTAGTTCTTCTTGCTTCTGCTGGCTGCCTTCTGGTGGGTGAGGCTATCTCTTTGTGTTTCTTAAGTTTACAATATACTGTCCTATTTCAGCCTGATCTTTTTTTCTTTTTTTAACATCTTTATTGGAGTATAATTGCTTTACCAATGGTGTGTTAGTTTCTGCTTTACAACAAAGTGAATCAGTTATACATATACATATGTTCCCATATCTCTTCCCTCTTGAGTCTCCCGCCCTCTCACCCTCCCTTTCCCACCCCTCTAGGTGGTCACAAACCACCTAGCTGGTCTTCCTGTGCCATGCAGCTGCTTCCCACTAGCTATCCACCCTACGTTTGGTAGTGTATATATGTCCATGCCACTCTCAGTTTGTCACAGCTTACCCTTCCCCCTCCCCATATCCTCTAGTCCATGCTCTAGTAGGTCTGTGTCTTTATTCCCATCCTACCCCTAGGCTCTTCATGACATTTTTTTCCCCCTTAGATTCCATATATATTTGTTAGCATACGGTATTTGTTTTTCTCCTTCTGACTTATTTTATTCTGTATGACAGACTCTGGGTCCATCCACCTCACTACAAATAACTCTATTTCGTTTCTTTTTATGGGTGAGTAATATTCCATTGTATATATGTGCCACATCTTCTTTATCCATTTATCCCATGATGGACACTTAGGTTGCTTCTATGTCCTGGCTATTGTAAATAGAGCTGTAATGAACATTTTGGTACATGACTCTTTTTGAATTATGGTTTTCTCAGGGTATATGCCCAGTAGTGGGATTGCTGGGTTGTATGGTAGTTCTATTTTTAGTTTTTTAAGGAACCTCCATCCTATTCTCCATAGTGGCTGTATAAGTTTATATTCTCACCAACAGTGCAAGAGTGTTCCCTTATCTCCACGCCCTCTCCAGCATTTATTGTTTGTAGATTTTTTGATGATGGCCATTCTGACCGGTGTGAGATGATATCTCATTGTAGTTTTGATTTGTATTTCTCTAATGATTAATGATGTTGAGCATTCTTTCATGTGTTTATGGCAATCTGTATATCTTCTTTGGAGAAATGTCTATTTCGGTCTTCTGCCCATTTTTGGATTGGGTTGTTTGTTTTTTTTGTTATTGAGCTGCATGAGCTGCTTGTAAATTTTGGAGATTAATCCTTTGTCAGTTGCTTCATTTGCAAATATTTTCTCCCATTCTGAGCATTGTCTTTTGGTCTTGTTTATGGTTTCCTTTGCTGTGTGAAAGCTTTGAAGTTTCATTAGGTCCCATTTGTTTATTTTTGTTTTTATTTCCATTTGTCTAGGAGGTGGGTCAAAAAGGATCTTGCTGTGATTTTTGTCATAGAGTGTTCTGCCTATGTTTTCCTGTAAGAGTTGGATATTGTCTGGCCTTACATTTAGGTCTTTAATCCATTTTGAGTTTATTTTTGTGTGTGATGTTAGGGAGTGTTCTAATTTCATACTTTTACATGTACCTGTCCAGTTTTCCCAGCACCACTTATTGAAGAGGCTGTCTTTTCTCCACTGTATATTCTTGCCTCCTGTATCAAAGATAAGGTGACCATATGTGCGTGGGGTTTATCTCTGGGCTTTCTATCCTGTTCCATTGATCTATATTTCTGTTTTTGTTGGGCCTGACCTTAACTTCATTTATGTTAGCTTTTGTTTTCATTTCGTTTCATTTTGGATGACTGTTTTTATGTTTATGACCCGCATTCATCATTAGATAATAAATGTATACTTTTTTTTTTTTTTTTTTTTTTTTTTTTTTTTTTGCGGTAAGCAGTCCTCTCACTGTTGTGGCCTCCCGTTGTGGAGCACAGGCTCTGGACACGCAGGCTCAGCAGCCATGGCTCACGGGCCCAGCCACTCCGCGGCATGTGGGATCTTCCCGGACCGGGGCACAAACCTGTGTCCCCTGCATCGGCAGGTGGACTCTCAACCACTGTGCTGCCAGGGAAGCCCTATACATTCTTTATAAACTATTTTTATTCTTTTTAATGTTTACGGGTTTTTTTTGGCTCTTTTCAGTTTATTGCATGAAGGAGTTACAGTAGTCCAAGTTAAAAGCAGATCCTAAATGGTTACATTATACAAGCTGTGAGGTTTTTAAACTTGTGACAGGGGACAGAAGGAAAATTCTACTCATTGCAAGGAAATCCTCTCTTAAGCTTCAGTGAGCCAGAAGCACTTAAAACCCATGAACCTTCATATGATCGTCGTTACCCAGTCTAGTCTCTGTGAGGAACTGGCATATGTTTTTGATGTTGTTGCGCTGGTCACCCTGTAGCTGAATTACTTCTCCATACTCTGAATGCTCAATTACAGTACCATTGCAGGCAAATTTCTTCTTAAACGCCTTCGCTAGTTTCTTTTTATCGTAATCATCAGTGATCCCTTGGACAGTAGTAAGGGTCTTCCTGCCGTTTTTCTGTTGAATTCTTATATGGATATAATCCTCAGTGCTAGCAGCCAGCAGATCATTACCCTTACTTGTATCAGCAAAGGGGTAGGTAGTGTGGAGCTTCTGGATAGTGGACATACGATATGATCCCTTTTCCTCGTTGGAAACGGCCTGCGGAAGGCGGCGGCTGGAGAACGCAGGTTGAGGGGACGGAGTGTCGGGAAGCGAGGGGGCTCAAGGGGCTGCTGAGTCCTTCCTTGGTGGCGGCTCAGTGACTGGGCTATGGAGTATTTTTAAATCTTCTAAATAATACAGTATTAAGGATATTCTTAAAATTAAACTTGCTTATTTGTTTTTTAGGATAACTTTCCATTTGATCCTCCATTTGTTCGAGTGGTGTTACCTGTTCTCTCAGGAGGGTAAGTTTAAGTGATTGTTTTCTTCGATAGTCTACATCAGAATCATTTGGAAGGCTGGTTAAATGCTAGGACGCCTAGAATGCTGGGCTTTACCTCAAGGTTTCTGATTCAGTAGGACTGGGGTAGGGCCTAAGAATTTGCATGTCTTAGATCATCTCAGGTGAAGCTGATGTTCTAGGCTGGGGACCATAATTTGAGAATTTTTGGCATAAACCATTATGTTTACAGGTAGAGTTTTTAATGACCTCTATTTGTACATACTTCATCTTAAAAAATCGAAAGTTTTTCAAATGTAAGATGTGATTGAGGGTTTAGAGAAAGTTAGGATTAGAGTGATTCCCACATGCCTGTGATCCTAGGAATAATCACAGGATATCTCATGGGCCTATGGAGCTGGTCATTGATTTTCTGAAGGTGGTTGTCTCAGTTTGGTAGGATCAAATGGTAATTGTCATGCATTTTTTAGTTGAAGCTTATATTACCTTTTGGTCATTAGAAGTCACATGAGGATGGGGAAAAGATCAGAATTTGTACCTACATTAGTTGTGAAATGTTCTGTAGATCCTCAGAGTAAGAGCAGTTTAACTAATCTGAGAATTCTGATATGCTCAGCTAATCAATTCCACTTTGTGAGACGTGTTATGGTGATTAAAACCTAAAAATATCCAGTCCTCTGATGGTCTCTATGGTTGATATAGTAATAGTTTCATTTAGATTAAAACAATCTGGGTGGCTATAAATGATTGAGGAAAACATTTGGAAACTTTTTGTAAACTCAGGATAAATATATAAAAATATTTTTATCAGATCATTTTGAAATCTCATGTAAACTTGACATAGATATTTCACATTCTGTTGTGAAAAATCCCAAGAATTTTAAGAATTTATGATCTTAGTAGTTTACCACCTTGCTGTAGAGACAAACACATGAAATTATGAATAATGCCATTTTCAGTTTAAAAATCTGTTATATATTGAACAGTTTCTCTTCATTGATTCCTTTTACCAAATGAGGTTATTTTCCCATTATTCAAGTGAATAACAGGAATAATAAGCTGGTGACTTATCCAGATAAATCTTCTAACTTCGAATAAAGTATTTTTCCATTATATGAAAAGCCAGCAATGTAAAAGATTAAAAGTATTGAGTACTCAACTGATTGTCAAATGTTAAATATGGACTTAAGTTCGCTGAGGTTGAAGGAGAAGGGGATTGCTTCTGGCAATAGTGATCTGGGAAGACTTGGACAAGTAGGTGGGATCTCAGCTAGGCCATGAAGTAATGGGTGGGGTTTGGTCAACTGACGGAGGTTGAAGGAAAATTGTCTATGTAGGCGAAAAGTAAACACAGTCACACATTTGGGAAAGAGCATGATGTATTCAGAGTGTACCAGATCAGTTTGAACTATAACACAAGAGGGGTAGAATTCATATAGAAGAATTATAAGAAATTGTGTTGACAATATCTTATAATTATATAGGAGCATGGATTGGTGAGCAAACTATTTCCCATGGATATTGAATTTATCTTTCTGTAACTGGTTCAGGAACAGGGAAATAACAGTAAAGAGAATGTTTTAGAAAGATAAATATGGTGACAGTAGAAGAGACTACAGGACAAACTTAATCTTCACAAAACCTGGAAGAATGCGAGCCTTGTTAACTAGAGCTGAGGCCACTGTCTTAGCATGAAGTGATGACAACCTAAATCGGTACAGTAGTAATGGGAATGGAAGGATGAATGAAAGGTGAGTGCTGCTTTGAGGCAGAATCAGAATGATTTTGAGGCAAAATCAAAATAACAGTCTAGGGGCTTCCCTGGTGGCGCAGTGGTTGAGAGTCTGCCTGCTAATGCAGGGGACGCGGGTTCGAGCCCTGGTCTGGGAGGATCCCACATGCCGCGGAGCAACCAGGCCCGTGAGCCACGACTACTGAGCCTGCGTGTCTGGAGCCTGTGCTCCGCAACAAGAGGCCGCGATAGTGAGAGGCCCGCGCACCGCGATGAAGAGTGGCCCCCGCTTGCCACAACTAGAGAAAGCCCTCGCACAGAAACGAAGACGCAACACAGCAAAAATAAATAAATAAATAAATAAAAACTCCTACCCCCAACATCTTCTTTAAAAAAAAATAAATAAATAAAAATAACAGTCTACTATTAAGTAAAGAGGAAGAATTACTGGCTGACTGGGGAAGAACTAAAGAAGAACTAAAAAGTGTGAAGCCTGATAGAACAGAGCTTGCAATCTTAGAATAAGGCTAAAGCTTGAACACTGTGACTCTGGATGGATTATTAAGCAATTTTTGTTCCACATATTTTATATCCCACATCTCCTAGCTACTCACTTATTTGTTTCTTGTCATAGTCAAAAAAATTTTTTTAAACCTAACAGCTTTATTGTGATACAATTCACATATGATAAAACTTACCTTTTAAAGTGTATAATTCAGTGGTTTAGTATACTCAGATTTGTGCAACCTTTACCACTAATTTCCATCACCTTCCAAAAGGAACTCTGTACCCATTAGCAATCACTTCTCATTCCTCCCTCCTACGCCCCACCCACCAGCAACCACTAATCTCCTTTCTCTCTCTCTGGATTTGCCTGTTCTGGACATTTCATTTAAATGGAACCAAACAAATTACAGCCTTTCGTGACTGGCTTCTTTCACTTAACAAAATGTGTGGGCTTCCCTGGTGGTGCAGTGGTTGAGAGTCTGCCTGCCAATGCAGGGGACATGAGTTCAAGCCCTGGTCCAGGAAGATCCCACATGCTGTGGAGCAGCTAAGCCCGTGTGCCGTAACTACTGAGCCTGCGTGCCACAACTACTGAAACCTGCGTGCCTAGAGCCCATGCTCTGCAGCAAGAGCAGCCACCTCAGTGAGAAGCCCTGCGCACCGCACGAAGCGTAGCCCCTGCTCGCTGCAACTAGAGAAAGCCTGCGTGCAACAACGAAGGCCCAGCGCAGCCAAAAATAAATAAATAAAATAAATTTATATTAAAAAAAATTTGTCAAGGTCCATCCATGTTGTATCATATATCAGTACTTCATTCCATTTTATTTATGCATGGACATTTGTTTTTTCCACCCTTGGGCTATCATGAATAATGCTGTGAATACTCATGTACATGCTTCTGTGTGCACATGTTCATTTCTCTTTCGCATATACCTATGTGAGGAGGCACTAGGTCCTTTGGTGACTAACTTTTTGATGAAGTACCAGACTATTTTCCAAAGTGGCTGCACCATTTACATTCCCACAAGCAATGTGTATATAACCACACTCTTCACTTCCTGTTCACTTCTCAGCCGCATGTAGTCTGGCATTGGCTGTTAGTGTTCCTCCCAAACTGGTATAGCCGACAGGGACTTTGGTATTGGTAAATTACAGAAGTCCCTTTTCAGGCTCTGTCATATCTGATTATCAGATTTCTCAACAACATTGAAACATTTTTCCCTTGGCTTCTGATTGCCTCTTCTCAGTCTCTTGATGGAAACTCCTTGTTCACTTAACTTATACCTATTGGAGTTCTTCAGAATTTAGTACTGGGTCCTTTTTTCTTTTCCCTTCATTTCTTTGCCTTTTTTAAAAAATTAAAATTTTAATTGAGTTAATTGTGTATTTGTGCACAGTTGTAAGAAATAATAGAGATACCTTGTACCCTTTGCCTATTTTCCCCAGTGGTAACATTTCTGCAAAGCTGTAGTATAATATTATGAGGAGGCAGTGATACAGTATGAGACAGTGATACAGAGATAGTGATATGATAAGTAGAGATTATTCAGATTTTCCTAGTTTTACTTAAAACTCATGTGTGTGTATGTGTGTATTAAGTTCTATATTGAGTAGGTTTGTGTATCCACCACCACAGTCAAGGTACTGAACAGTTCCAACACCATGAGGATCCTTCTTGAGGCCCCTTTAAACCATACCCATTTTCCCGTAATGCCCCCTCTTCCCTTAATTCCTGGCAACCACTAATCTGTCCTGCATTCTTAGTATTTTGTCATTTCAAAAAAACTTTACATAAATGGAATCATACATTTTTGGATTGCAACCTTTAGGGATTAGCTTTTTTTTTTAAACTCATAATTCCTTGGAGAGTCATCTAAGTGTCTGACTACTTTGTTCCTTTTTATTGCTGAGTAGTATTCCATGGTGCACCATGTACCACAGTCTGGTTAACCAGTAACCTGCTTTAGGACTTCTAGACTGATGTCAGTGTTTGGGTATTACAAATAAAGCTGCTATGAATACTTGTGTACAGGTGTTTTTTCTGAATGTATTGTCCTTTCTCTGGGATACAAGTCTAGGAATGCAATTGCTGGGTCATATGGTCATTGCATATAGAGTTTTTAAAGAAACTACCAAACTGTTTTCCAGAGTGGCTTTACCATTTTACATTCCTACCAAGAATGTGTGAGTGATACACTTTCTCCACATCCTTGCCAGCATTTGGTGATGTCACTTGTTTTTATTATAGGCATTCTGTTAGGTGTGTAGTGATGTCTCATTGTGGTTTTAACTTGCTTTCCCTAATATTCCTCATTGTTGAATATCTTTCATGTACTTATTTGATAGCTTTATATACTCTTCCAAGAGATATTTGTTCATGTCCTTTGCCAATTTTCTAATTGGATTGTATTTCATTGAATTTTGAAAGTTTAAAAAATATATTCTACATAATAGTCCTTTGCTGGATATGTGTTTTTTTAATTTCTTCTAGTATATAGCTTCATTTCATCTTGTTAACAGAAACTTTTGTAGAACAAAATATTTTAGTTTTGATGAAGTCAAATTTATAGATGTTTCTCCTTTTATAGATTATGCTTTTGGTGTCAAATCTAAAAACTCTTTGCCTAGTCCTAGATCCCAAAGATTTTCTCCTACCTTTTTTTCTCAAGGTTTTACAGTTTACAGATAAGTCTGTGAATCATTCTGAATTAATTTTTGCATAAGGTATGAGGTGTAGGTCATAGATTTTTGCCTAATGTCCAGTTGCTCTAGCATGATTCGTTGAAAAAGCTCCCATGGCTTTTGAAATATTTCTATGTGCCAGTG
Organism: Mesoplodon bidens; assembly: GCF_964165515.1. NCBI lineage: Eukaryota > Metazoa > Chordata > Mammalia > Artiodactyla > Ziphiidae > Mesoplodon > Mesoplodon bidens. The sequence continues at coordinate 66,223,492 of NC_138178.1, read as the reverse complement.
ACTCCCAGGTTCGTATCTCACATCCCTGTGTCTTTTCTGCTTCCAATATCCTTCTGCCTTCTTAACACCTCTGCTTGAATGTCTCTTATACAGGCATCTCAGACTCTTCAGGACAAAAACTTGAACCTGTCTTCTTTTCAGTTTCCCTTCCCCACTCTTGCTTATCTTAATTAATGAACCTAGGAGTCATTCTTTACATCACCTTTTCCTCATTTTCCTTTGATTCTCCCTTTTAAAGAGTTCTCAGATCCAATTACTTGTCTCCATTTTTGTTGCTACCACCATCAGTTCCCACTTGGATCACTTCAGAGGATTCCTGATGAGACTCCTGCTTCTGTTCCCTCATTCATAAAGCTTCTGTAGAGTGAGCTTTTACAAATTTGTTCTGATTATGTTGCTCCCCTGCTTAAGCTCTTCTCATGTCTTCCCACTGCTCCTGTAGGTTGATGTCCTTACCATATTCTACATGCCCTCTGTGATCTTGCCCTTGCTTTCCTCTTCAGTCATCTTGTTACTACACTTTTCCTCTCTGAGCTAATGCCCCACTAGTTGTCTTTCAGCCCCTAGTACCGAGCAGATTCTTTCCTCATGACTTCCATATACATTTCCTCTGCCTGGAATGTTATTCCCACCCACACTTCAATTCCCGCAGGTCTCAGCCTGTGTGTCACTCTTAGATATGCTGTTCCTGACCACCAAATTTAAAATAAGCCTCCTGGTTTTTCCTTCTCACAGAACTCTGGGTCTCCATCCCCCGCTTTATTTTTTATTTGTTTAACATCTGTAATCTTTACTGGATTGTAAACATCATGAAGGCAGGGTCCTGTCAGTTTTCTTCATTGTATGCTCTGTGTCTGGTTCAGTGCTTTAGCATACATACTATATATGCAGTAGATATATATTTTTTTTCTTGCGGTACGCGGGCCTCTCACTGCTGTGGCCTCTCCCATTGCGGAGCACAGGCTCTGGATGCGCAGGCTCAGCGGCCATGGCTCACGGGCCCAGCCGCCCCGCGGCATGCGGGATCCTCCCGGACCAGGGCACAAACCCATGTCCCCTGCATCGGCAGGCGGACTCCCAACCACTGCACCACCAAGGAAGCCCTGCAGTAGATATTTTTGAATGAATGAACGAGATAGGAAAATATAGTAAGTTAGCAAGATGTAGGCAATTTAGGGTAATATACAATTCCCAGTCCACTGGTATTTTTATGAGCTATATTATTGAGCCATTGAAACTTGACCATCTTTCTTGCTTAGTCCAGGGTGTAGTGTAGTGAGAATCAGAAAGATTATTTGATGATAATACAATACATTGTGAGAGAGCTGTTTGTAGGCAACTGAAGATGCTTTATTGGTTGATTATAGTAAGAAGTATTCTTTGTGTCCCAGTCATCCACAAAGAAAATACTTCTACTTCTAGATGACCATGGGTTGTTTCTGTCTGTATTGAGAGAACATTATCTTAAGAAACTGGTTTTAAACGTCAGCATTTTCTTTATCCCTCTCTTAGGGCTCTAGTCTTAGAATCCATGGCCCCTTTCCTTACCTCAAAAGGGGAGGATTATGATTGTTTTATGTGGGCTGATAAGCCTGCCTTTTCTTTTAATGTCATTATCAAGAATTTGACTATAATATAAAAATTTTATTTCTCATCTCTTTTTTGGATCATGTTGTATGATTTAAGAATCATGTTGTATGATTAATGTTACTTGTCCCTTTAAGTACTGATTAATGGTATCTGTTGTCCCCTCAGAGCAATTAAGTGATCATCATAGACTGTGGGTGGGGAGGTTAGCTGGCAAACATTCTTGCAGGAACCTCCTAGTAAAACAAAAATTCTATAAATTGAATGCCTGAAGAGGCTGAGCTTAGGATAGTGTTTGCTATACAACTTTGGCAACTGAAAATTTTTTTAAGTTGAAAATATTACTCTGCCCATGTATATGGCATTTTATCTTTAGATGACTCTTAGATTATTGTTATTTTTTCTAGTGTTCTTGCATTGTCTCAATATTCAGCAGGAACTCTTTGGAGGCAAAGAGCAATAAGCACTTGGAACACATATTGATAAAATGATACAGTACAGAAGTAGAGTTGATAAAATGATACAGTACAAAAGTAGAATTGGCTACTTCTTTTAGGTGTAAATGCTGCTGACAGTATATATTAAGGAAAAGTTTAGTAAGTTTATATTAAGGTAAAGTTTAATATGCATTAATATATACCTAGCTCACTTTTTGTATAGGTACTAGAACTACTTCTGTCTTGTGTTAGACATCCAACAAACATTTTTGTAGCTATTATACTATTATGTACTTGTAGAAAATGTACTTTCTTTTGATCTACAAGTATGAAAACTTCCCTTCTTCCTTCCTGACAAGACTCTCCACCCCAAAATGAAGAGTGGGGTGTTAAAAGGGAAGGTGGTGGTTAGATAATTGGTAACTCAGTGTCATCTACATATCTCCTTTTGCTAAAATGTTTCTCTTTATCATTTCTGAAGTGTGAGGACCAATGAGTGTAATGAGTGTTAACTCATTAACAGATTACTAGACTTTGAGGAGTTTTGGAGGAGCCAAAATCCAAATGAGAACTTGGATCTTGTAATTCTGCTAAATCAGCAAATGCTTATTTAAAGCTGGCTATATACAAGATGCACTTTGAGTCCAGTGGGAGATTCAAAGAATTGGAGACAGATTTCTGAGTTTCAGAAACATAAGAGAATATACAGAGTTTAAAATCCCATGATTCTCCTCCCTAATTTAATTCTTTGGAGTGTTTTTCTTTCCTTCGTATTAAACTTTTACTTTGAAAGTTCCCAGAAATTGGGACAAGCAAGTAAGAGAGACAGTTGCCTAAATTCTTCAGGATGGGGGTAGTTACTGACTACTTTATGTTAGTGAATAATTTCACTGTATCTGTTTTTACTAATGGTCTACAGTAGAAGTTTTTAGATTGCTTACTTCTGTGTAATTTGGTTTAGTCAACACAAGGATGCATTTGGTTAGCCAGAATGCAAAATTTGCTGGCTAGAATGGTCTTGGAAAGTTTTATGGGGCAGGGGGGAATATGACATTTGGAAGAGTAGGCAGTGGTGGGAATCTCAGGCAAGGAAGGGAAAGGCATGGGCAAAGCCCCAGAGGACAAAAAAAATTTGTGGTAGATTCACTTTTCACCTAGACCTGATCAGTGGTCTTACCTTACGTATTTTCAAGATTACCACAGTTTTTCTTCTGTAATTACCGTTCCTTTGATTTTATTTTTAAGCATGATATTTAATGTTTTTTTTAAAGATGCGAGCTCTTTTTTTAAAAAAAATAAATTTAGTTATTTATTTTTATTTATTTATTTTTGGCTGCATCGGATTTTCGTTGCTGCGCGCGCGCTTTCTCTAGTTGTGGCGAGCGGGGGCTACTCTTTGTTGCGGTGCACAGGCTTCTCACTGCAGTAGCTTCTCTTGTTGCGGAGCACGGGCCTTAGGCACATGGGCTCAGTGGTTGTGGCTCGCAGGCTCCAGAGCACAGGCTCAGTAGTTGTGGCGCACGGGCTTAGTTGCTCCGTGGCATGTGGCATCTTCCCAGACCTAGGGCTCGAACCCGTGTCCCCTGCATTGGCAGGCAGATTCTTAACCACTGCACCACCAGGGAAGTCCTAATGTGTTTTAAAGTTTAACATTAAAGGAGGAATTACTTTGTTTGAGAAGGTGTTAAAAGGCTGAAGAAGCTTGATCTAAATAATGATTTCCTAAGGGAGATCTGGGAAATCCCCAGTAATTGCCGTTCGTTCAGAGAACAGTCCTCAGGACTGGGAAGAGAAATAGGGGAGTCCCAGAGAGGGGCTCCATGGTCAGAACCATTTGATCCTCAAAACAGAATGAAAAAAAATTTTAACTATAAATATAAATGCAAATGTTCATTATTATAGATAGGGTAAAGTCACTCCTGTCAGAGGAAAAACTTTTGGCTGTGTAACATGATGGTGGAGAAATCTTTGGATGAGTAGAACAGTTGAAGGCCATATAAGGAAATTTTTCTCCTCCATTCTCTGGAATATTTAGGACTAAGTTCTTAGTTTCTGATACCTTAAAAGCCTTCTGTTATTAAGAACCATTATTTTAAAAAAAGACATTTAGATGATGACATCAGAATTTTAGAATTACCCATAGTCCTGTAGCTCTAACAAGTATTTTCATTTTTTCATGTTATCTTCTAATCTTTACTTGTATGCATACTTTCTTAGTAATGGTACTTTAAAAATTGATGAAGAAGGAATACCAAGATCTAGAGAATTTTGTATGATTCCTTTTTCTTTTTAAGGTACGTGTTGGGTGGTGGAGCATTATGCATGGAACTACTCACAAAACAGGTGACTGTTTTCTTATGGTACTCGTGTTTTTCAACCATAGAGTGTTTTAACTATGTAAATTAGATTCTAAGTGGACAAAGCTCTTTGTAATAGTACCTACTTTAACATAATTTTTGTTTTTTGCTAAAAGCACCTACTTTTAATGATGAAAGCTTTTTAAACCAGTAAAATGACATTGTACTTGCTGCTTAATCTATGCTAGGATGGGCAATAAGAGTGATGTATATTTAAAGTTGTAATTTGCTCATTTTTAGCACTTCGAATGTTGGTTTGCTTTGCTTCTTTTTTTGTGAGATTTGGAAATGGTCCAACTTTACTTTTACTCCTTGACCACAAACTTCTTAACGTTAATTTGCTGTTATTGAGTCATTATATGCCATTTTCTTAAGCTTTCCTAACTGGGAATCAGGAATACCACTGTGTTTTAAAAAAGTGTTTTCTTCTTTCTGTAGGGCTGGAGCAGTGCCTATTCAATAGAATCGGTCATCATGCAAATCAATGCTACCTTAGTCAAAGGCAAAGCCAGAGTGCAGTTTGGTGCAAATAAGGTACTTTTATTAAGAATATCACATAAACTATAAGATATATTTCCTGTTATCTTATGAGGAGGCTTCTTTCTGTTCTCTTAGTCTTTGTTATTTCTACTATAGTTAAATATGTCTATAATTTAAAATTTATTATTGGTTTATATATACTAATAAGTAAAAAATTATATGTAGTTGTAAGTTTCCAAAAATTGAGATCATGTTGTAATAGTTAATTCCCAGTGAGCATATACGTGCTAGGCTATAATCTAAACTTTTTATTTGTATTAACTTTCAGTCCTCTTAATAACCTAAAAGTAGGCACTGTTATTGTCCTCATTTTGTAGATGAGGAAACTGAAGCACACAGAAGTTAGGTAACTCGTCTGAGGTCACAGGTGGCAGAGCGAGGATTGGAACCAGACTTTCTGGCCGTTAGTCTCTGCTCTTAACCACTGAGTTCTTTTCTTTATTCACTTACTATATCAGAAATATCTTTTCATGTCTAATTGTAGTTATCTATAAACACTTAAGTGGACACTTAAGGATGTAGTCTGAAGTTAGTATGTTTTGGAAAAAAATGTGATGGAAATCATCCTGACCTGACATTTAAAAAAATCTGGATGTTCCTAAAGTTTCTTGTGAATTTTCTATTAAATGCCTATCCAAATAGTACTAAATCTAAATAGGTATTTATAAGTGTATTGCACATCAAATCATGAGCCCACTAGAATCTTAACTCACAGGGGAAGCAAAAAATTGAAAAGGCTGTTTTACAGAATTATACACTTGGGATAATATTATAAAATAACTTACTTTTAGCTTTTTAAACAGCTATTTCTTTGCATTAGAACAAAGTACCATTTTGTATAAAATCTAGAAGTTAATTGAAAAGTAGTGAATTGCTTATAACTACATTTAACTAGTGTTTCTTAACAGTATATATATTTTAGGTATTTTAAATGTGGCAATAGAATGATGTATTAGAACATCACAACTTTGTTTTTCTAAATGACAATTTATGCTCACTATACAATTTCTAAAGTAGAAATAAATACAAACTAAAAAAGTCATCTGTAATTTGAGTGTCTAGAAATACTATTAGCATTTTGATGTACTTCCAGTCTTTTAAATTTTCTTCCTGGCATTCGTTTATATGTAGAACTTGATGTTAAATTTCATCATTTTTTTTAAAATTAGCGTGTTTTTCCCATTAAGAGAAAATACAGAAGGCTTAGAACAGTGATTTTTTTGAGTAATTGAAAGAACATTTTTACCAGTAACCCACACTGTAAACTTATCTCTCTGGGCATCTGTATCTTTACCTGAAATACAATTGATCTGGATATTTTAAGTTTCTTCCAGTTTTAACATTCTTTAATAACAATATGCTATCTTTGTTCAGTGCTGTAATTCCCTTGGAATCAATCAATTTCAATATAATTGTCTTAAACCTTTACATTTTCATAATTGTAGTTTTGTTAGCAAGTAAATACAACCATTTTATATAGAGTGCCAAGCTAGGCAGCTAAATATGTTTGCATATTAGAGTATGTCTTAGAAGGTGAATTTTTTTAATTGTTAAAGTGAAACCTCACCCTTCTATTTTTTTTTTCATATTAAGAAATATTTGTCAGTTAAGAATGTAGAAACTTTGCATGATGTAATATGAGTTTTACCTTCCAGCTTCTATACTCAGCAGGGAATAGTCTGAATGTTAACTTTAAAAATACTACTATCAAAAAAGTAAGGTGCTAAATGGTGTTAAAAATACACTACCATTGGTGTAAGAGGGAAAGACAAGGACATATTATAGATGTGCTTTTATAAGCAGAGAATATCTCTGGAAGGATATTCAAGAAAATGCTAATAATGGTTATTTCTGACAAGGGAGTGTTGAAATATTGAGGGCAGGTTAGAATTGGGAGAGAGACTTTACTGTAAATCATTTGTGCTGTTTGAATTTCTTTTTGCCATACAACTATTCAGAAATATTTAAAATATAAAAAAATACTATCAGCTATTGGTTCAAAATAAATGAGTTTGTACCCTAAAAAAATCTTATTAAAATGAGATAAATATACATAAGTACTGAAAAACAGAAAAAGTTGCCGATCCACACACATGAAATTTGGAGATAGGGTCAGATTGATAGAGCTGAGGATCTGCAGCTATGCCTGGGACAGAAGGATCTTGGCAAAGCTGGTTTTCTTATTCAGTTAACATGGAATAGAATATAGACTGTAACATTAACTCTAGGCTATAGTAGTGAGAAAGCCTTCTAAAGTAGAGGTCTGATCATATGACTTTTAGCAGGAATTGGGGGTTTAGATAGGCAAGACAGTGCCTTCTAAGAAGCTTCTGTTAACTGTTTGGAGGGTAATGGTAGTTGAGCTAAATAGTGAAGTCCTAGAGCACACAGCCCTAACTAGCTATTTCTATCATCAGGAAAGGCATCTGTCTTCTCTACAGCCCATAGACCTCCAGTTATTTACCTATAGGATCCCCTAGACAGTGATCACATTCAGATGAGAGAACTGATTTTTTTTTTTTTCTGGGGGAAGTTGTTACCTATACTAATAAGCACTCCAGTCTTCTATTATAAATGAGCGAGATTGGGGAGCCAAATCTGGGAACCTTGAATAATCCCGAGATTCTCCAAGGGGACTAAAGTGGTCTCATGTTAGTTGTATCCACAGTTCTCATCAGCAGCAGACACAATCTTTAGAGGAAAGCATTTCTAATTTAAGCCTGTAAGATTCTCAAAGATTAAGATCAAGCAAATATGGATTCAGTGAAAGATGACGAGCACATAAGTAGACAACCTAACATACATGAGAACTGGCAGAAACAATGAATAAGAGATACATATTCCCAAAGACTGGAGGTTTTGGAATTAGCAGATACTAGAATTTTGAGAAAATGAATAATTATATGTAAAATCTCATGTAAAGAAAAAAGAATCATAAAATTGAGCAAACGATAAGACCAGGGATGATGAGACAGATCTGAAATAGAATGAAATAGAATTTATAGAAATGAAAAATGTTGAAATGAGAAACAGTAGATGAGACATCAGAAGAGAGAATTAATTGATTAGAAGAAATAACTCAGAACGTTGCACAGAGAGACCTGGGGATAGACAGTACAGCAGAAGTTAAGAGGCAGAGATCAGAATGAGGTGTAAAACATGTCTTATTCGAATCCCAGGAGGAGATAATAAAATTATATTAAAGAGAGAAATAGAAACCAGAAAGTGAAGTTGTAGAAGCATGTCCAAATAAATAAGTCATAACAAATATAAATGGACTAAAGTTACCAGTTAGTTCAAATTAAAAAGTGGTCTTTAAGAAGTGTATTATTTATTTATTTTTATTAAAACAATTTTTTTTGAAGTATGGTTGATTTACAATGTTGTGTTAATTTCTTAAGTTTTAATTTTTTTCTGTACAGCAAAGTGACTCATACATATGTAAATATATTCTTTTTCATATTCTTTCACATTATGGTTTGTCACAAGAAGTATATTTAAAACGTGAGGATACAAAGAGATTGAAAAAAAAATTTTTTTAAGAAGAATGATAAAGATAGGCCAGTATAGGCATACCTTGGAGCTATTATGGGTTCAGTGCCAGACTACTACTTCGATAAAGCCAGTATCACAATAAAGCAAGTCACATGAACTTTTTGGTTTCCCAGTGCATACAAAATTTACACTATACTGCAGTCTATTAAGTGTGCAGTAGCCTTATGTCTAAAAAACAATGTACATGCCATAATTAAAAAAAACTACTGCTAAAAAATGCTAACCATCATCTGAGTCTTCAGTGAGTTGTAGTAGTAACACCAGAGATCACTGATCCCAGATCACTGTAACAGAATAGCAATGAAAAAGTTTGTGTCACATTTTGGTAATTCAAAATATTTCAGACACACAAAATGATCCAGTGCTGCTGGGAAAAATGGAGCCTATAAGACCTGCTCGACGCAGGGTTGCCAGAAACTTCAAATTGTAAAAAAGGCAATATCTGCTAGGTGCAGTAAAGTGAAGTGCAATAAAATGAGGCTTGCTTGTATACACTAACAAAAAGATGATGTAGCTGCAGTATCAAACAATTTGATTTTGGAACAGAAAGCATTAGCGACTACTTAATGATGAAAGTCTCATTTAACCAGGAGGATACAATTTTTTACTTTGTCATGCTACCTATCATTTGTTGAGAGGAAAAAGCAGGGGACAGTGACTGACAACAATAGGCTGTACATTAATTTTCTTGTATAACCTTAAGGATATACAAGGAAACTAATAACAGTAGTTAATTTAGGTAGAAGAAGGAAGGTGGATAAGGGGAGGAACTGGGTGGTTTCAGGACAGGTAGGAAGGAGAGTTGCTACTTAGAATATGTTTATACATTTATTCTTATGCTGTGTGAATTTACTAAAAAATTCTATGACATAATATAATAGGTGTGTACCACTATGGAGAATGCTTATGATGTATTAACTGGAAGTTAAGATGTAGGCCAGTTGTACTCATGGGGATAAAATTAATGCTAAACTTGGCCCCTTAAAAGAGGTTCTAATCTAGAGGTTAACAAAAGAAGACTCCTTTAGTAATGGCTTGATGCCACTTGGACAGTCTTTAGATTTTTAACTCAAAATGTCATTTATATGTGTAGTTCTTAAAGCCTAATGTTTCCTTACCTGAAGGTAATATTTTGTAGTTCTTTTTTTTTTTTTTGATGGAAGTTATGAGGAAGAGTTTTTCTATTTGCATCCAAATAGCATCCTTTAACTTTATTCATAAAGCCTTGTACTTGTGCAGTGGTAGGAGGACTTATAAAAATGAACTGTGAATTTTGTAGATCTTTCCTAGAGAACAATTACGGTTTTGTTTTCCCTCTAAAATGGTAGAGAATAATGAAATTGAGAAATTTATTTTGGAAATGGAAGTATAACTTAGTTTCCTGTGTTCTTTTAAGTACAGTGGTGATATATCCATTAATTATTTGTAATGATTTTCATCTACTTATAGTTTTGATATAAAATGTATAATTCTCTTTCAGAATCAATATAATCTAGCAAGAGCCCAACAATCCTATAATTCCATTGTACAGATACACGAGAAAAATGGTATGTTAAGTTAAATAAGTATTTATTGCCATTTATGAAATTTTACATAATGTACCTGTTGGTATTTATTTATCATGTTTTATTCTTCTGTTTTTGCTTTAATTTCTTACAAAGTACAGCTACTACAGTGAAAAACTTTAACCTGAGGATACACACACTGTGTTTCATTCAAAATCTTTGTATCCTAAATACTTGGCCTGGGAACCTCTGAGTCAGAGTCAAGATTTTTGAGTAGATTAAGGAATGGATCACTTTACTCACTTGAAATGTATGGTATTGGGATAGGAATTGAGTTAAAGGCAACTCTAAAGGTGGAGTTCTTGCTGTTAATACTGAGTAAATGCAATCAGGATCATGAACCAGTTTCTGAAACATCTTCAGACTACTTAATGCTTTTTGACAATTGTACACGTTTATTTATTCAAGTAAAAAAGTACTAATTTCAGTTTATACTTAAGAGTATTTAAGTTGTAAATTTAAAAAAATATTAAAATATCTTTCAAAACTTTATTGCCCTTTTAAAATTTTGCTTATTTTCACAATGCATGTTTGGAGCTTTTGTCTCTAATAGTGAGGCAATAAACAAGTAGACTTGGAATCAGAAGACCTATTATCAAGTGGCATTTGTGTCACTCATTAGCTCTGTGGCCCTGAGCAAGTCCCATTACCGCTCAGCCTCAGTTTCCTCATCTCTAAAATTGGCATGATGTCTGTCTTGCCGAACATGAGGAAAAAGCGAGTAGTGTGTGCACACAGCATTTTATAACCAAGTGCTGATATTCATGGTAGCTGGGGTAGTGAAACTGATGCTTTTTTGTGCAGAGTAAGTAAATTGATAGGAAGTAGTTTTCTTCAAGAGTATTTACAGTAAAGTGTTCTTTACTTTGCTAGAATGTGGTAGTTTGTGACTTAAGATTTGTGTTTTGTGTGTGCTCACTTTTATTTTAATGACAGAGCAAACTTGCCACTTTTGCAGTGACTGCTTACTTCTGAAAGAGTAATATTCAGAATAATTTTCAAGCTTCTGAAGAGGGAAATGATAAAAAACTTGAGGACAAAGCTGGGTTTTCATAATAATAATCATCTCCAGCACCCTAAATTAACAGACCCAAAGACTCCTGTATGCTACTTCATTAACCACGTGGATGCTTCACAAATCTTGGTATATTCATACTGTTCCAATGGCAATTTCGTACCAAGCGATACTTAATCTCATTTGCCTTTTTAGAAAGAGCTTATATTTTTGTTGAGCTTAGAAACATATTTTTTCTTATGTCTTATTTTTTGTTAAATTAGATGTTGTAGTCAGCATTCAAAAATGTTTATGGAAACTGTATTTGAGAAAGTGTGGGTGTGTGTATAATTAGCTGTGGTGAAAGAGCAATAGATTCAGATTCAGGAGATGGCTTCTAGTATCTTCTGCTGCTAAATCTGATCTTGGGCTTACTTAATCAGGGCACCTGCTGAGATGGCACCCTCACTGGTAAAATGACATCACTGCCTGATGACAGTCCAAGTTCCTCTTATTCTAAAATACCAGGATTTTGTTTGGGGGATAGCTATTTTCAGTGTGGTTTCCTTTCAAATACCGAATTGAAATGAAATATAAAACCTAGCTTGTTGCCTAATATTTCCACACTGTTCTCTTTTGGTAGAAATGCCATTAATATAGAGATCTTATATTGAAAACTCAAGTACAGGTTATTCATAGAAAATAACTTTATATTGTGAACATAAATATCAAAATGCTATGTTACCAACCCAAGTGTAAGTTTAATTTTTACAGTAGGTTTACAGAGGAAAATTATGGGTAGAGAAAGTATCTAACCTTAGTAAAATGCCATTTCTCCTAGTTGGTTTAAGAATTAAAATATTTTAACTGTTTTTTTCCCCATTCTTTTTCAGGCTGGTACACCCCTCCAAAGGAAGATGGCTAAATGTGTTGACTTTTGTATGTTTGGACCAATGTTGCTTTAAAGAAAATCTTTCCAACATGCAGACACAAGCTTTGAGTGCCCCTATAACAGCAGTACCGAAGATGTTAGCTAATAGATATTTTAGTGGATAATCTGTCAACTGATCCAGTATAAGTTACAGCCTTTCCATTTTTCTCATTTTAGGTATCTTGGACTGAGCAGTGGGGCCTTTACTATATTTTTCCTGATAAATACACATACTGGCCACTCCTTATCATCTCTTTCTTTGAAAGATGAAATGTGTTAAGCAGACAAGTCAGCATCAGGTTACTGAAGTTGCAACTTGAGGGCAACTTTCCCATTTTGAGCTCATGTGTTATGAGGATTTGCAATATATTGTTCCATTTAAAGCCAATAAAAGTGTAATTGATGTTTAATATTGGTTTAGAAAATTTAAGGTGTCCTAAATCACACTAGCCTTTTCAGGTTAAAACCATTTTATGATATTGCCAAAATAATGACAGGAAACATACTTATTAAACTGTTAAAGTTTTTTTTTTTTTTATGGCTATGAAGATCTGAATTGTTTTTCCAAGATTTGCTCTTTAGTAAGTTGTACTTTTTAGGCAAAGCAAAGCAAGGCTGTGCCAATTCAGGCTTGTAAGTAGTCATTTCCACTGGGGCATCAGAGTCTTGCTGGGCTGAATCTGCTTCTTGTTGGTTCAATATTTACTATGAAGAAGAGCTTGAAGTATAGAGCTTGAAGTTATTTTAAATACTGTCATTTTACGTTTCCATTTTATTAACGGGATGTTGCAATCAGTTGTAAACTAATAAACTTATAAAGTGATTGGCACAAAGACTCTTTGAACAAAAACTGCACAGTTAAGTACAAAAAGCATCTAATTTGGAGACCTAAAGTTTTTGCTATAGTCATAACAATGGCTTTTACATTGAAAGACTAATAGGAACTCTACATATATTAATTCTTTTATAAAACCTGACTTAAGTCAGTGTACTCTCCATTTTATTGCCTTACCAGAATCAGTCCTGTTGGGTTGGTAGTAGATTTTTTTATATACCCAAATTTGATTTAAAAGTAAACTCTAGTTATTAAGCACTTTTAAAAAGAAATCCAGAAGCACATTTTTTCTGCACAAACCAATTACAAAGTTCAAAAGTGTTTCTTATGCTTTGAGACTCAGTTTTTAACTTTGTAAACCACATCTGAGAGACTTGGCACTTCTGCATTATTGTGTTTAATTTCTTTTTTTTTTTCTATTTTGGTTAAGAAGACAGTAGAAAAAGATTTTCTGGCATTCTTGTTCACTTGGTTACATTTGTATAAAGTTCTGATTGCCAGTTGCTCAGATAAGTGACAAGGCAGAATTCTTTAAAGCATTAAAGTTCCTTAAACCTAAGGCTAAATCTTGAATACATTATTGAATTCTTTAATATCCTGATGGCTAGCAGATTGACAGCTGCACATTCGGCATGCTTTTTTTTTTTTTTTTTTTGTTTTTGGTTTTTTTGGGACTTTATTTTTCATTGCAGATTTATTTGGCAATGTACAGTAAATTTTGTAAACTTGCATCAAGTTTATGAATAAAGAACCATTTAAAAAATAACTTTGTCACTTTTCCCTCATAAAAGATAGTCTTTGCTTCAAATTTCTACAGGCTGTTGGGTTTCTGGAATAGGATTATATATGGTGGGATGGGGTGAGGAGAGGCTTGAGGGGAAGAGAGGCAGGTTGATTTCATAAGAGAAAGCTAGAGAATCCAGAATTGGTGTGTATAGACTTGGCATACTCAGGGCTTCCTCACCCTATTCCCTCTCCCACACTCATTTTTGAATATAAAGTCAAGTGCTACTTTCTTCATGGCTGTCTCTAGTTCCCCAAGTTACAGTAATCTGCTCCCTCTTTAGTATACCCATAGCCTCTTACACAATTGTCAGTTTATCTCACATACAGGAAGTCCAGAGGTAGGAAAATTCTAGGCATGGTACCTCTGCTGCTTTGAGATTTTTCCATGTTGGTTTCATCTTTGGATAGACTGTTGTCTTGGATGTGCAGCCACCTTAATCCATCCAGAGGTAGATAATGGTCCTGTTGTCTAGTGTCTCCTTAGGGAGTGAGGAGCTCTTTAGAAGTACCCCCCCACCCCCAAAGCATTATTGCCTCTCACTTTTCCTTGGCTAGAACTAGGGCCTGTGTCTACCCCTAAACTAATGGCTGGTGAAAAGAATAAGACCTTCATGATTAATATGGACCAGTGGTTCTCAAGTTATGATTTGGAGAATGCTGGAGGCTCCTGAGACCCTTCTAGGAGGTTTTTGAGATCAAAACAATTCTCTTAACACTAAAGCATTATTTGCTGTTTTCACTCTCATTCTCTCACAAGTGTACAGTCGAGTTTTCCAGAGGCTACGTGATGTGATAGACGTGATATTGCAACAGATTGAATTCAGAAGCAGATCAAGCTGTCTTCTATTAAGTCAGAAATTAGAGGTTTGCAAGATGTAAAGATGCTACACTTATTCAATATTGGAGGGGAAGAGTGGTGGAGATTTGGTAAAGTTATTTTTTCATAAGTTATTTTGTTTATGTGTCATGAATTATTTTAAGTGAATTAATATTACAATGTTTTAATTAAAAAAATAAAACTTATTTATTTTTGGCTGTGTTGGGTCCTCGTTGTTGCACATGGGCTTTCTTTTAGTTGCGGCGAGCGGGTGCTACTCTTCATTGTGGTCTGTGGACTTCTTGTTGCGGTGGCTTCTCGTTGAGGAGCACCGGCTCTAGGTGCGTGGGCTTCAGTAGTTGTGGCTGGCAGGCTCTAGAGCACAGGCTCAGTAGTTGTGGTGCACGGGCTTAGTTGCTCCGAGGCGTGTGGGATCTTCCTCGACCAGGGCTCGAACCCGTGTCCCCTGCATTGGCAGGCAGGTTCTTAACCACTGCGCCACCAGGGAAGCCCCCAGTGTTTTAATTTTTAATATGGTAAATATAAATAGTCATAACCCATCTGAGGAAGCTCTTTAGTGTTGCCAATATTTAAGATTGTGAAGCAGTCCTGAGGCCAAAATGTTTGAGACCAGCTTGTTTAGACCAACCAAATTTACCAGTCGAGAGCTGGGCATCAGATCAGGCCCTTGTTAGCAAGGAAGCGGCAAGAGGAATAGATGTTAGTTGGGGATACAGTAGTACCTGCTGTGCTTACATTCCTTCTATCTGTGGTTCTCAAGCTGGGCTTGCATCACGGGAAAGCTTAAATCACAGTAAAGCTAAAACTACGACTGCTGGGCCCCACCCCCAAGTGTTTAAGTAGGCCTGGGGTGAGGACCGAGAATGCGCCAAACAATTTCTCAGGTGAATCTGATGCTACTAGCAGGGAACTAGTGTTTGGGGCGTGCTTTCACAGCAATGGTAGGTGCTCTTTAAGCCGTTGAGCACATTCAGAACTTGAGGGCTGCACGGTGTTGAATAAAGGTGGTGATTTTCACAGTTTATCTTAAAGCAGATACTGCCAGTTCAAAAATTGGACTCATGCTGTTAACAGGCATTGGGACTGTGAAGACCCATACAACATTAATTTAGTCTGTGCCTTCCAGAACTCATGAATTAGAGAAAGACCTGTACCGACAAAGAAAATACCGCTGCAAGTGCAGTGAGAGGCACAGAAGGAGGTGGATATGGTTCGACTGTGGAAAGCCTCCTGGAAAGTTCCGGGAGGATTACAGGACGCGTGGCCACCACCTCCAAGAACCTGCCGCCGCTCCCGGACCAGCGCCGGAAACGCTTTGGCTTGGAGTCACGTGGGCGCCTCCTCAGCGGTCCCACCTTCCCTGACCGGCCGGAAGTGGCGCGCGCGCCTGCTCAGTGCGCGCCCGGCCCGGCCTACGCCGTTCCCTCGGAGCCGCCGTACTGTTTCACCTTTGGGTTGGTGAGGCATGGAGCCGGTGGGCGGTGGCGGCGGCGGCGGTGGTGGTCATCGCCGCGGCTCCTCCCCCGCAGACCCGCGAAGCACCTTCGTGTTGAGTAACCTAGCGGAGGTGGTGGAGCGTGTCCTCACCTTCCTGCCCGCCAAGGCGTTGCTGCGGGTGGCCGGGTGAGGGGAGAGGAGGCGGGAAGCTTACCTCGGGACTTGTCTGGGCTGGCGCGGGGTGGGCGGATACCGTCGGGACCCAGGGCTGACCCGGGCTCCCTATCCCTACCCTTGCCCCAGGTGGTGGCCCCATACGCTAGGTACCCCGGCCGTAGTGCTCCCGGGGACCTTTCCCAGAGGAGCCAGGTTTTCTCTGCCCCGGCTCTCCTTCCGAACCGGCGCCCGATGCCTCCCCCTCCCGGGGACTTTGGATTCCTCAGGAATCTCCTGCAGTTGCGCTAATGGGTGGTGGGGGCCGGTGGTTTGTGAGCCGCGGGAGAGAGGGAAGTAAACGTCCGTTCACAGCCCTTTGTGCGTTTGCGTCCCCAGCGTGTGTCGCTTATGGAGGGAGTGTGTGCGCAGAGTGTTGCGGACCCATCGAAGTGTGACCTGGATCTCCGCGCGCTCGCCGCTTGCCGCCCACCAGGAGGAGCATTGCTTGGTACGCGTGGTAGCGGAAAAGCTTGAGGTAAGTAAGGAGGAGTGTTGTGTACAGTCCTTTGCAGGGTTGGTGGGTCAGTCGTTGAGAACTAAATGCAACAATTTTGTATATAGCGTTACTTTTTGTAATTTAGGCAGGTTTTTGTCGTGACATGAAAAGATTTTGTAAACATCAGTTTTAATGGCTGTAAGGATGTGCCATGGCTGCTTTGACCGTTCTTCACATATTGGGCATTTTATGTATCCAGATTGCCACTATTATGAAAATGCTGTTTAGAACCATCCTTTTACCTGCTTCCCTTGTCACTGTTTTGCAGGGATGGTAACTGAAGGATCTCTATTGCATAGTGTCACATAAAAATGCCAAGAACCAATACTTAAACCCCAAAATTCCAATCCCTGGTCCTGTTTAAAATTATATGTTTAGTATAATCTAAATTACTAAAAGCAAAAAAGGAAGGACAGAAAAGAAGCCAAAATGCTAGCAACAGTTTCCTTTGGGGGTAGGTGTGTGTGTGTGTGTGTGTGTGTGTGTGTGTGTGTGTGTGTGTATGTATGTACACTGTTTTTAAAAACTTGTTTCTTTTCCTTCACATTTTTACCACTGCAAGTATTATTTTTATTTAGCTTTAAAAGTTTATATATTGCAATGGCTGTTAAAGCCAGGCAGACTTAGGTGTGAACCCAGCTTTGGCTCATACTAGCTGTGTGACTTTGAAAATGTTACCTAAACTCTCTGAGCCTGTAAAATGAAAAGAAAATAATGCCGTTTACACTCTTACAGAGTTGTAAGGATTAAATAATGAAAAGGTAACCCATGTAACATTACCTACAGTGCCAGGAATATAATGTTTTCAATAATTGAAAGTATTATTATCTATTAATATCATTACTAAAATTCATATACTAATACACTTAAAGAAATTTATACATTGTAGAAAACTCTAGTGTGGAGACAAAAGCATGAAAACCTTGTCCAAATCATTCATGCTCTTTTTCTATGTGTGTGCCAAATTATCTAGTAAACATGATACTTTATAGCCATAAAGAAAGTTGATTTAGCATTTTTACTAGAAATATTTTAAAATCCACTGAAAATTTTATAAGACATCTTGTCATTTGGAACTTCTTTAAATGAGGTTCTAGTTGTCTTCTATTTTGCTTTGAGAACATTTCATGTTGAGGATTGCCACTGTCACTTCTAGTGAGACTTGGGAAGGAAAATTCAGCAGTTGCTTCTCAGTGCGTACCAGAAAAGAGAATCGTAAAACCTCAGGGTTAGACTTCCAAACTTTAAGAATAGGAAACCCAGGGCCTAAGCACTTCCAGGGGTTATTCTGCTGGTTTATGGCAGAGTCAGCACTAACACCTAAATCTCTTAAATTCTCTCTCCTTTACTCACTACACCTGGCATCACAAACTCAAATGACTCCAGAGTTAGGTAACTCACAGTGGGTGGATGACTCATTGTGACATGATGAAAAGTGATGGGGCTATGAGACCAGATAGTGCTTGCTTCTCCTTGGCCCCAGTCAAGGGGAATGCAGTCTAATAAGTGTTGCCAGAATGTCTACTTTTTCAAAATAAATCCACATTTTGTATAAATATTTTGTGGGAATTTTAAATGTTGGCATCCAAAATACGTGTGTTTGTGTGTCTTGTCTGTCTGCTTTGTTTTCTTCAGGAAAATTAATTATTTTAAAATTTAAGTATACTTGACTTACATCACCAAGTTAGTTCCAGATGCACAATATAGTGATTTAATATTTCTGTACATTACAAAATGATCACCATAAGTCTAGTTCTCCTCTGTCACCATACAAAGTTATTATAATATTGATTATATTCCCTATGCTGTACATTTCATCCCTGGGACTCATTTATTTTGTAACAGGGAGGTTGTACCTCTTAATCTCCCTTACCTGTTTTACCCATTCCCCCAACTTCCCTCCCCAATGACAACCGCCTGTTTATTCTCTATCTGTGATTGTTTCTGACTTGTTACACTTGTTCATTTGTTTTGTTTTTTAGATTCCACATATAAGTTAAATCATATGATATTTGCCTTTCTCTGTTTGACTTATTTTACTTAACCTAATACCCTCTAGGTCCATCTGTGTTGTCACAAATGGCAAGATTTCATTCTTTTTTTATGGCTGAGTAATATCACGTTGTATAGGTATACCACATCTTAATCCATTCATCTGTTTGTGGGCACTTAGGTTGCTTCCATATCTTGGCTATTGTAAATAATGCTGCAGTGCATATATCTATTCAAATTAGTGTTTTTGTGTGTTTTTTTTTTCCTCCCAGAAAAATACCCAGAGGTGGTATTGCTGGTCATATGGTAGTTCTGTTTTCAATTTTTTGAGGAACTTTCATACTGTTTTCTACAGTGGCTATATCATTTTACATTCCCATCAACAATGCATGAAGTTACCTTTTCTCTGCATCCTTGCCAACACTTTTTGTTTCTTGTCTTTGATAGTACCTATTCTGACTAGTGTGAGGTGGTATCTTGTTATGGTTTTGATTTGCGCTTCTCTGATGATTAGTGATGTTGAACATCTTTTCATGTGTCTGTTGCTTGTCTGTAAGTCTTCTTTGGAGTCTATGCAGGTTCTCTGCCTTTTTTATATATATAAATAATTTTTATTGGAGTATGGTTGCTTTACTCTGCCTGTTTATTAATTGCGTTGTTTGTTTTTTTGGATACGTTATATGAGTTCTTTGTAGATTTTGGATATTAACCCCCATAAGAGATATATATTGTTTGCAAATATCTTCTCCCATTCAGTAGGCTGCCTTTTGGTTTTGTTGATAGTTTCTTTCACTGTGCAAAAGCTTTTTAGTTTGATGTAGTCCCATTTGTTTATTTTTGCTTTTGTTTCCCTTGCCTGAGAAGACATCCAAAAAATATTGTGAAGACTCATGTCAAAGAGTGTACTGCCTATGTTTTCTTCTAGGAATTTTATGGTTTTAGGTCTTACATTTAAGTCTTCAATGCCTTTTGAGTTTATTTTTGTGTACAGTGTGAGAAAGTAGTCTAGTTTGATTCTTCTGCATGTAGCTCTTCAGTTTTCCCAACACCATTTATTGAAGAGGCTGTCTTTTCCCCATTGTATATTCTTGCCTCCTTCATCATAGGTGAATTGAATATGTAAGTGTGGGTTTATTTCTGGACTCTATTCTGTTACATTGATCTATGTGTCTGTTTTTGTGCCAGTACCACAGTGTTTTGATTACTGTAGTGTAGTTTGAAATCATGGAACGTGATACCTCCAGCCTTGTTCTTTTTTCTTGAGGTTGTTTTGGCTATTCCGGGTCTTTTGTGTTTCCATACAAATTTTAGAATTATTTGTTGAAGTTTTATGAAAATGCCTTTTGGTATTTTCATAGGGATTGCATTGAACCTGTAGTACATTGGGGCGTATGGTCATTTTCACAATATTAATTCTTCCAGTTGATTGCCACAGCATATCTTTCCATTTGTGTCATCTTCAGTTTCTTTCATCAGTGTCTTATGATATTCTGAGTACAGGCCTTTTACCTCCTTGGTTATTTTATTCCTAGGGTTTTTTTATTATTATTATTTTCTTTATTTTTTTGGCTGTGTTGGGTCTTAGTTGCGGCACATGGGATCTTCGTTGAGGCATGCAGGACCTTTCATTGTGGCACGCGGTCTCTTCATTACAGCACTTGGGCTTCTCTCTAGTTGTGGTGCGTGGGCTCTGTAGTTTGTGGCACATGGGCTCACTCATTGAGGTGCGTGAGCGCAGTAGCTGTGGTGTGCGGGCTTAGTTGCCCTGAGGCATGTGGGATCTTAGTTCCCTGAACAGGGATCAAACCCACGTCCCCTGTGTTGGAAGGCGGATTCTTTACCACTGGACCACCAGGGAAGTCCCTTTTATTATTTTTTTTAATATCTATTATTTAGGCTGCGGCATGTGAGATCTTTGTTGCTGCGTGTGGGATCATTTTAATTGCAGCATGTGGGATCTTTAGTTGCAGCATGCAGGATCTTTAGTTGTGGCATGCTGGCTCTTTTAGTTGGGGCATGCAGGATCTAGCTCCCTGACCAGGAATTGAACCCGGGCCCCCTGCATTGGGAGCATGGAGTCTTAACCACTGGACCACCAGGGAAGTCCCAATTCTTTTTTATGTAAATGGGATTGTTTTCTTAATTTCTCTTTCTGATAGTTCTTTATTAGTGTATAGAAACACAACAGATTTCTGTATATTAATTTTGTATCCTGAAACTTTACTGAATTCAGTTAATAGCTCTAATAGTTTTTTGGTAGTGTCTTTAGGGTATTCTATATATAGTATTATGTTATCTGCAAACAGTGAGAGCTTTACTTCTTCCTTTCCAATTTGGATTCCATTTATTTCTTTTTCTTGTCTGATTGCCATGGCTAGAACTTACAATACTATGTTGAATGAAAGTGGTGAGAGTGGGCATCCTTGTCTTGTTCCTAATCTTAGAGGAAATGTTTTCTTTCAGCTTTTGACTATTTAGTATGGTGTCTATTTAGTATGATATTAGCTGTGAGTTTGTCATGTATGGCCTTTATTATATAGAGGTATATTCCCTCTATATCCACTTTCTGGAGTTATTATCATATATGGATATTGAATTTTGTCAAAAACTTCTTCTGCATTTATTGAGATGATCATATTTTTATTCTTAAGTTTGTTCATGTGGTGTATTACATGCATTGACTTGCAGATATTGAACCATCCTTGCATCCCTGGGATAAATTCCACTTGATCATGGTGTATGATTCTTTTAATGTATTAGTGAATTTGGTGTGCTTATACTTTTTTTTTTTTTTTTTTGCGGTACGCGGGCCTCTCACTGTTGTGGCCTCTCCCGTTGCGGAGCACAGGCTCTGGACGCGCAGGCTCAGCAGCCATGGCTCACGGGCCCAGCCGCTCCACAGCATGTGGGATCTTCCCGGACCGGGGCACGAACCCGTGTCCCCTGCATCGGCAGGCAGACTCTCAACCACTGCGCCACCAGGGAAGCCCGTGCTTATACTTTGTTGAGGATTTTGCATCTATGTTCATCAGGGGTATTGCCTTGTAATTTTACTTTTTTGTGGTGTCTTTATCTGGTTTTGGTACAGGGTGCCTCATAAGAATGAGTTTGAAAGCATTTCTTCCTCTTCTTTTTTTTGGAATAATTTGAGAAGGATAGGTGTTAACTCTAAATGTTCGGTAGAATTCACCCTTGAAGCTCCATGGTCCTGAACTTTTGTTTGGGAGTTTTTAAACGACTGATTCAGTTTCAGTGTTGCTAATTGGTCTGTTCATATTTTCTGTTTCTTTCTGATTCAGTCTTAGGAGATTATATGTTGCTAGAAATTTATCCCATTCTTCTAGGTTGTCCATTTTATTGGCATGTAATGGTTGATAGTAATCTCTTCAGATCTTTTGTATTTTTGTGGTGTCAGTTTCCTTGATCATTTTATTTTACTGATTTCAGCTCTCTTTTTCTTGATGAGTCTGGCTAAAGGTTTATCTAAATTTTATCTTTTCACAGAACCAGCTCTTAGTTTCTTTGCTCTTTCCTGTTGTTTTACTGTCTCTATTTCATTTATTTCTGCTCTGAGCTTTATGATTTCTTCTAACTGGGTTTGTGTGTTCTTCTTTTTCTAGTTCCTTTAGGTATAAGGTTAGGTTTTGTAACTGAGATTTTTCTTGTATTCTGAGGTAGGCTTGCATTGCTATGAACTTACCTTTTAGAACTGATTTTGCTGCATCCCACAGATTTTGGATCCCACAGATTTTGGATCGTGTTTCCATATTCATTTGTCACCAGGTATTTGATTTCTTCAGTTACGCATTGGTTACTTAGTCACATATTGTTTGGCCCACCAGTGTTTTTTTGCCAATTTTTTTTTTTATGGTTAATTTCTAGTCTTATAGTGTTGTGGTCAGAAAAGATGCTGGATGTGATTTCAGTCTTCTTAAATTTATCGAGACTTGTTCTGTGGCCTAGAATATTATCTACCCTAGAGAGTGTTTGATGTGCACTTGAAAATAATGTGTATTCTGCTGCTTTTGGATGGAATGTTCTATATGTTATATCTATTAAGTCCGTCTATCGTAATGTATTGTTTAAGGCCAGTGTTTCCTTCTCTGAATGATCTGTCCATTGATGTAAGTGGGGTGTTAAAGTCTCCTACTATTATTGTGTTACTGGGACTTTCTCCCTTTGTTTCTATTTGGTTTATGTATTTAGGTGCTCCCTTTTTGGGTGCATATATATTTACAGTTGTTATATCTTGTTGGATCAATCCATTTACCAAAGTAATGCTACCCAGCTTGCTTTTCATTTCCATTTCCATTTCCATGGAATACCTTTTTCCATCCCCTTACTTTCAGTGTGTGTGTCTTTAGATCTGAAATGAGTTTCTTCTAGGCACTATGTATAAGGGTCTTAGTTTTTCACCCATTCAGCCAGTCTGTGTCTTTTGATTGGAGCATTTAGTCTATTTACATTGAAAGTAATAATTGATAAGTATGTACTTATTGCTGTTTTGTTCATTGTTTCCAGGTTGCTTTTGTAGTTCTTTTTTCCTTCTTTTGCTCACCTCCCTTGTGATTTGATGACTATCCTTAGTGTTAGGTTTGGATTCCTTTATCTTGTGTGTGTGTGTGTGTGTGTGTGTGTGTATGTGTGTATGTATGTATCTACTATAGATTTTTGGTTTGTAATTACCTTGAGGTTCATATATAACAGCCCATGTATATATTTGTGATTATTTTAAGTTGATGATTCTTAAATTCAAACACATTCTAACAAACCTGCATCCACCCCCACCCTTTATTGTTTTTTACATTATATTTTCCTTTTTTGTTTGTTCGTTTGTGTCCCTTAACTACATTTTATGGATATAGATGACTTTATTACTTTTGTCTTTTAACCTTCCTACTGGATTTTTATATTGCCTAGTGTGGTGTTTTTCTTTTCTGTTTAGAGAAGTCCCTTAAACATTTCTTATAAAGGCTGTTTACAGGTGCTGAACTCTTAGGTTTTGCTTGTCTGTAAAACTGTATATTGCTCCTTCAAATCTGAATAATAGCCTTGCTGGATAGACTGTTCTTGGTTGTGGGTTTTTTCCTTTCATCACATTGAATATATCATGCCATTCCCTTCTGGCCTGCAAAGTGTCTACTGAAAAATTTGCTGACAGTGTTATTGGAATTCCCTTGTACCTAACTAGTTGCTTTTCCCTTGCTCCTTTTAAGATTCTCTCTTAATCTTTAATTTTTGCCCTTTTAATTACAGTGTGTTTTGGTGTGGACCTCTGAGTTCATCTTGTTTGGGACTGTGCTTCCTGAACCTGGATGTCTGTTTCCTTTCCCAGATTAGGGAAGTTTTTAGCTACTATTCTTCAAATAAGTTCTCTGCCTCTTTCTCTCTCCTCAACTTCTGGGACCCCTATATTGTGAATGTTAGTACTCTTGATGTTGTCCCAGAGGTTTCTTAAACTACTGTCATTAAAACAATTTTTTTTTTGTTCTGTTCAGCTTGAGTAGTTTGTACTGTATCTTTTAGTACACTCATCCATTCCTCTGTATCTAAGCTACTGTTGATTCCTTCTAGTGTGGTTTTTATTTCAGCTATTGTGTTTTTCAGATCTGTTTGATTCTTCTTTATCACTTACTGGTAAACTTCTCACTGTGTTTGTCCATTCTTTTCCTGATTTCATCTTTGTGATCATCATCTTGAACTCTTTAGCAGGTAGATTGCTTATCTCTCTTCACTTACTTTTTCCTCTGGGATTTTGTTTTGTTCCTTTGTTTGGGACATATTCCTCTGTCACCTCATTTTGCCTGATTTTTCTCTTTTTATTTCTTTATATTAGGCAGGTCATTTATGCTTCCTGATCTTGGAGAAGTAGGAGATGTCCTATGGGGCCCAGGAGCACAGTTCCCTCTGGTCACCAGAGCTATATGCTCTAGGGATGCCCCTTATGTGGGCTGCAAGGGCCCTTCTGTTGTGGCAGGGCTGATTACTGTGGGTGTGCTGGTAGGCAAGGCTGGCCCCCCAGCCTTATTGGCTGTCAGGTGCTCCTCATGTGGAGGCTGCCAGCTGCTGGTGGGTGGGGCTGGGTCCTGGTGAAGTTGGCTGTGTGGCCTGGAGAAGGGGCTGGAGCTGGTGGGTAGGTAAGCCCTCGGCACTAGTAGACTAGAGGGAGGACTCCAAAATGGTGCTAGCCAGCATCAGTGTCTTCCTGCTAGAACAGGTTCCTGTAAATGGCAGCTGCTAGTGTCTCTGTCCCTAGGGAGAGTCCCAGTTGCCTCCTGCCTCTCCAGGAGGCTCTCCAAGATCAGGAAGTATGTCTGACCCAGGTTCCTTTCAAATTTCTGCCTCTTAGCTGGGACTCAGGGTATATGAGATTTTGCATGCACCCTCTATGAACAGAGTCTCTGTTTCCTCCAGCCCTCCAGCTCTTCTGTACACAAGCCCCGCTGGCCTTCATAGCCAGATGTTCTGGGGCCTCATCTTCCTGGTGCAGGACCCCTGGGCTGGGGAGTCCAATGTGGGGCTCGGATCCCTCACTCCTTGTGGAGAACCTCTGCAATTGAGATTATCCTCCCATTTGTAGGTCACCTATTCAGGGGTGTGGGTCTTGACTATACTGTATCTCCAGTTTCCCCCTTCTGCCCTTCTCATAGTGGTTCCTTCTTTATGTCTTCAGTTGTGGAAAATTTTTTCTGCTAGTCTTGAAGTTGTTCTCATCAATAGTTCCTCTATAAATAGTTGTAATTTTAGAGTGCCTGTGGTAGGATGTGAGTCAAGGTCTTATCACTCTGTTATCTTAGCCACTCCTCCCCAAATTATATTCTTTGAAAATGCCTTGTGGACCAAGGAAACTATATCCATAGGTCTTACCCAGCCCTTAAGCGACCTCAGGGTCATCATTCTATCTCATTATGTTTTATGAGTTTGTCTATATGGAATCTATTCTGAAACATCTTAACTTTCTGAAATCAACATTTCTTTTTCGTTTAGTCAGTGTTGAGGCTTTGCTATATGCTCACTTCTTCATTCCATTTCGATAGTAAAAATCTTTGAAAATAACCAGCTTAGGAGGAAAAATATGTTCACCTTTTCATTTAGTTGAGCCACTTTGCCACTTGTCTGTTATGAATTTTGGTGGAAAACAAATAAGCCCAGGTTGTAAGGGCTTACAGCCCTCCCTTGTAAGTGGAGATAAGACACAAACAAGAATGACTGGGATGTCAGGGATGTCTCATATGAGGTCAGAGGTCCTAAGGAAGTCTAGGAAAAGGTTTTATAGAGGGTCTGGCACTTAACACTGTTTCTTAAGGGAAACAATCTTAAATCAAGTACAAAAGGAGGAGAGCTGCAGAAGAATATATGCAGAAGTGGGCTTGTCTGGATAATAGTGAGCAATAGAGTCCTGTAGGAAACTAGTTGGCAAGCTGGAAGTGAAGGCCTGGATTATTTAATTCGGTAGTCAATGAAAAGAGGAATGATGCGGTCTGTATACCTTCCCTCTGTTGCTGAGATGTTTCTGTTGCTGTGATACCTGTTCACATAAAGCAAGTAGAATCTTTTGCTGGTACTTAATGTTTTTGTTTAAGAGCTTAAATTATTGTGAAAATGAACTTCTTGAGTCAGGCTGGAATGAGTTTGACTTGAAGAAATAATAGATGCTCAACAGATGAATGAATTGAAAATGAAAGCTCATGAGTGACAAATGAGTGAGAAATGGATAGACTCAGAATGCCAATACTGACTTGAAGGGAGGGTAGGGCAACAGTAGTTTGGACCAGGGCAAAACTTTAAGGGACCACAAAAGCATGTGATCAAATTCTGATTTTTTTTTTTCCTTTGCAGAATGTCCATATCTTACCACGGACAGTTCTTTACATGGCTGATTCAGAAACTTTCATTAGTCTGGAGGAGTGTCGTGGCCATAAGAGAGGTGAATATCAAAGGAAAAAGTCTTGGATTTTTTTTTTTGTTCCCTGTGTACCTCTTTTTGGAGATAAATACTATTCTCATTCTGAGAGTTACTGACTTTCTGAGGCTATGGGCCTACTCCCTGGAGAAGGCATGAATATGCTGTCTTTGAACTTTGAGAAGCCCTTTTGCTTTGAAGATTGATTTCTAAACCTTGTGGTACAATTGAAACAAATTCTTTAGTAAGGTGTTTTTCTCTTTTTGAAATACTTTAATCCTCCAGGCACTTCTTTTTACTATTAAAACAGGATGTCTTTGGGTATTCAAGCCTTTTATTGTATTGGATGACCATTTACCAAGGTTATCTGTAGATACTGTGCATTCTTCTTGGCTTGCTAAATGAAGAAGCAGACTGTATCCCATGTTGGGCACACTGAGGCCCAGAGTTAGACTTGAATAGTGGATTATCATTGTCTGATTTGAATCCAGGTGACAGTGTGGTAGAAAAGTCATTATGCTTTAATATCAGCTGAACAGAAAGGTGTATAATAGTAAATCTGAAAATCAGCTGCTACTGCTGATGTCATTGAGGCAAAAGCAGTATGTGAACAAGTAGAAGAAGGCAAACTGGCAATGTTTAAGGTCAGATTTAGAATTTAACATATAAAACAAGGGCTAAAAACAGAAAAATTTTGTTTTTAATCAAAGCTTTTAGACTTCCTTGTAAAGTGTTCTGGTGTAAAATAATTTAATATTAGCTTTTTTTCCCCCTTCCTCATCAAATTTGACCTTACATGGATGACATTGAATAATTTTCCTGTGTTGTTACAGCCAGGAAAAGAACGACTATGGAAGCAGCACTTGCCCTTGAGAAGCTATTCCCAAAACAATGCCAAGTCCTTGGGATTGTGACCCCAGGGATTGTAGGTGAGAGAATACCAACTTGATTTCCTTGCTTTGCGTTAATGTGGGGTCCTATAGATTGGTGGGTTATTTGTAGCTTAACAGCATGTTTATATTTTTGGCCATCCAAAGTACAATAAAGTTGGTCATATATACCATCATATTATATTTCACTTATATTAATTTTCCTTAGGTTATTGTGGTTAATATTTCAAATCTCAGGGCTGTCCATGTAAACCAAATCTAATTCATATCTTTCCAGGAGCCATTCATAAGAGGACAAAGATCTCGTTCTTCCTTTCTACAAACTGGAAAGTATTAGCAAGCATTCTTACTTTTGTCAGTTCAGCCAGAACTGTTTCTGGTGGATGGGGTGAGGTAGGGCTGGGATCAGGAGCTGCAGTAGGCCTTACTAGGAAACTTCTCTGCTTGGCTGCCACTGTTGGAAGTTTATAGCAGGAACTTTCCTTTTCCAAGTTTGCTACTGGTGAATTTTTGCTGGTTTTAATTATTTTGACTTCTGTATCTAATGGGGGGAGCGAGATCCTGTTAAAGCTGTCATGGTGCAGTGGTTCGCATCCCTAGATTGGGATCCCAGCTGTACCACTTTAGTATCGGTATGACTTTGGGTGAGTTAGCTGACCTCATGGGGCTTCAGTTTCCCCATCTATTACATGGGGGTGATTGATAGTACCTTCTTCAGAGGGTTTGAGGATTAAATGAGTTAGCACATGTACAGCATTTAGAATAGAGATATGCAATAAGCGGTGACTAAATGTTAGCTATTATTATTTCTTGTTGCACTCCATAAATGGCATTTTTAATCTTCACTGAGAGACTTGATTGGAATTGAGGAGTCTTGTACAATGTACTACAAAGGATTTCAAGTGTTTACCGATGAGTAAGGGTAAATGTATGGTTGATGGGGGACTGTTTCATCCCTCCTGCTATCAGCTCCCACCCCTATACTGTTCTATCAGCCCCATCACCACAAATTTTGTTTCTCATTGGATTAAAAAAAATGACGGCAGTGACTGATTTTCTTTTAACTTTCGAATTTTCCTTAAATGAGTGATCTAGTTTTTACCATTATTAGTTATTAACAAATGCTTCTATAGAAACATAGCTTTCATTTCTTACATCATTTGGTTAGGCCTCCCCACCCTACACTCTGTGGCATCCTCAAAGCATGACTAAGGTTCTCCTCTCCAAAATTTCAGCTGGGGGTTAGGGACAGGAGAGGGCAGGCCAACCTGGGCAACACTCTTGCCTCCATGACCCCATAGTGAGGGGTGGGCAGTCTACCTGAAGCCTTCCTCTCATGTTTGCCATGTTTCAGAGCAGTTGGGCATCTTTCTAAGTTCTCTTAATGATCTTCATGTCGGGAGTATCATTCCAATCGGGACCTGTCCTCTTGTGTTTTCTTGGACCTACTCCTTACCCTTGTTATTGATTCTTGTTCCCACAGCTGAGCACTTTCTTTGTTCCACATATGTCACAGAAAAACTTCCGTCAAGACAGTTGATTGGATTCCTTTTTCTTAGGCCACAGTTAGTGATTATTTCTAAAATAGCCGTTGGCTACTAACCCATCTTCCTTCTTTAGTTTGGAAAATTTTCAAGTTTGAGAATTTGTTCTTTTTTATATAATCAGAGATCATTTTCTTTCTTAATTGAGGTACACTTTACTTACAGTGAAATTCACAATCCTGAGTATACAGTTTAATGAGTTTTGACAAATTCATATCCTGGTGAGAAACTGACATGCTAGTCAATATTTAGTATGTTTCCATCAGCCCAGGAAGTTCCCTCATGCCCTCTTCCTGCCATTCCCTACTTGCCATAGGAAACCCCAGTTCCAATTTCAGTGACCATAGGTTAGTTTGGCCTGTTGTTGAATGTAATATAAATGGAATCATGTTATATACTCTCTTTATCTTGGCTCTTTCACTCAAAATAAATATTTTTAACAACATAATATTTTTGAGACTCATGTTATTTTGCATATGAATAATTCATTTAAAAAATTCTAGAGTAGTATTCTGTGACTTAACTTGAATTAATTTTTGTGTATGGTATAAGGTAGGTTCAGGGTTAATTTTTTTTCATATGTTTATCTAGGTATTCCACTGCCATTTGTTGAAGACTTCTCTTCCTCATTAAATTGTCTCAGCACCTTTGTCAAAAATAATTGGCTGTATGTTTGTGGGTCTGTTTCTGGATTTAATTCTGTTCCATTGATTTATTTGTGTATCCTTAAGCCAGAGTCATATTACTGTAGGTCTTGATGTTCTTTTTAAAGATTGATTTCCATAGATCTTGATGTCCTTCTTTTTAAAAATTGCTCTGGCTATCTAGGTCCTTTGCATTTCCACATATATTTTAGAAGCCTCCTGTCAATTTCTATAAAAAAGCCTATTGGCTTTTAATTCAGATTTTCTTGAGGCCTGCTACGGACAAAAAAAATCGCTTTTATGTTTTGATATTTTTTGTAGAAGAGGGCCTCATAATAAACTCTGAAATTTTATTTTCATGTTTTTAAATTCAGAATATGTTATGTGGGGTTTGATTAGATTCTGAAATTTTCTCTTTGAAAATATTTTTTTCCATTTTGCTCTATCTTTGGTTTCTAAAAGGCTTATTAACACTTTTTTTTAAAGAGTTTCTTTTTTATACTAGTAATAGCCATTTACTGTTTTAAAAAAAAGTAAAGAAAAATTAGAAAAGCAAAAAAGAAAAAATTAAGCTACTTTAAGCTTTAAGTAGAGTTAACCACTCTGTTAATTTTGTTATGCATAACCTTCCAGACTTTCGGTATGTAGTACAGAGTATAGATACAGATAGATATGTAGTATAGATATATGTATATATGTGTGTATATGTATGTGTGTGCATAAAATATATATATATATATATATTTATATAAAATACAGTTTTCAGTGAACTTGGAGTCTGCAGTATTTGTGTCGGTCTGCCAGGGCTGCCATAACAAAATGCTATAGACTGGATGGCTTAAACAACAGAAATTTATTTTCTCACATTTCTGGAGTCTGGAAGCCCAAGGTGTTGCCATTTTTCCTTTCTTCTGAGGCTTCATTCTTTGGCTTACATATAGCCACCTGCCTTCTCACTGGGTCCTCACATAGCTTTTTCTCTTTTCTCTGTATGCCTTCATCTCTGATGTTTCTTCCTCTTCTTGAAAGGACACCAATCTTAGCGGGTTAGGGCCTGACCCTTGTGACCTCATTTAACCTTAATTGCCTCTTTATTTAAAGGCCTTATCTCCAAATACAGTTATATATATATATGTGTGTGTGTGTGTGTGTGTGTGTATTTCAGTTCTACATACACACAATATATATAGTGTATATAATTGTCAAATATTCTATGATAAATTTTACAAGTAGAATTGCTGTGAAGATGTAGTTACTACCCTCCCCCCAACTTTTTATTTAGAAATGCTTCAAACCTATAGAAAAAGTGAAAGAATAATAGAATAGTACAATAAACACCCATATATCCTTCATCTAGATTCACTGTTGTAAAAAATTTTGCAACATTTGCTTGTTCTGTCTTTGTTTATGAAAACATTTCTTTCTGAACAATTTGAAAGTAAATTTTAGGCATCATGACCTTATACCTCTAAAATTTCAAAGCTGAGAAGCTCTTATTCAGATAGTGGCCTGTTACCTTATTGATTATGTTAGTGACCTAAACTGAAGTTACCTAGGTGTGGCTGGGTAATTTACACCAGATGAAACTTCTGTTTTTATTGAATCTGTTCACAAAACTGTTTAACTTTTTTCCTAGTGACGCCAATGGGATCAAGTAGCAATCCACCTCAGGAAATAGAATTTGGAGAATCTGGTTTTGCTCTATTATTTCCTCAAATTGAAGGAATAAAAATAAAACCCTTTCATTTTATTATGGATCCAAAGAAATTAATACTAGAAAGGCATCAACTCACTGAAGTAGGTAAGTTGTTATTATTTACCATTAATTGCCCATATTGTTGATTGATTTTGTTTGTTACTTTGAGAGAGTCTGAATTAAGTACACGTTACTGCAGATGTGGATAATTCAAATTAGTGATTAACAGAGGCTAGTGCAATATTTTTTTTGGTAGAATGGATTTACTTTTTAAATTATTTTACTTACATTAAAGCCTGAGAGAACCAGAGATGAATTTTCCATAAATACTCTGTTGATAATAAACTTACTTGTATTTAATTCTGAATTTTGAAGGATTTCTTCCTCTTTGAACATTTTCTGTTTTTTAAAAATTATTTTTGGCCATGTTGGGTCTTCGTTGCTGTGCGTGGGCTTTCTCTAGTTGCGGTGAGCAGGGGCTACTCTTCATTGCTGTGCGCAGGCTTCTCATTGCGGTGGCCTCTCTCATTGCGGAGCACCGGCTCCAGGCGTGCGGGTTTCAGTAGTTGTGGCTCACGGACTCCAGAGCACAGGCTCAGCAGTTGTGGCTCACGGGCCTAGTTGCAGCATGTGGGATCTTCCCGGACCAGGGCTTGAACCCGTGTCCCCTGAATTGGCAGGTGGATTCCCAACCACCGCGCCACCAGGGAAGCCCTTGAACATTTTCTTATCATTTTGCCTTATTTTGTTTTCTGAAGCTGTAAAGTTTAAGGTTTTATTTCTCTTTTATGCTAGTAATAAACATTTGTTGTTTCAAAAATTAGAAGATACAGGTTAGTTCAATATTGACTAATTAGAAAGACGGGAATAAGTGTAATGAACTTGATAAGCTTTAGAAATAGTGTAAGTTAAGGCAGAGTATATCAAACAATGGTTTAGTAGGATATGTCAGGCAGGAAGCTTGGCTGGAGTAGACAGGTCATGCATGAGGTGATTTTGAAGAGGTAAAGGGTTAGCTCAGTTTCTAAGCTCTGGTAAGAAAGCTTAATTTAATATAGTAAGCAACAAACTAATTATTCAGGCAAAGCAGTGTTAAGGCCTTGCGTCTACCTCTGCAGATGAACTGACTGGGGTTAACTTGTTAGAGAAGCTTGTTTGGCCTTTGACTCAGTGCTTTTGCTAAAGGTCATATCGCCAAGCCTCCTCTGTGCTGTCTTTTTGGGTCCAGAAGTAAGTGTGGTGCCTCCTGGGCATGCTTCCCTCTGCCCTATAGCAACCCGGGGAATCCGTGATTGAGGTCCTTATGGTAGCACTGCTTGAAGCTAGAAGCCTAGTTTTGTCCATTTACAAGAAAGACCCAAAATCTTGAGTGGAAGGAACCATCTATTATATGATAAAATAGTTATTAGATTTGTTTTAGACCTTGTTTGCATTACAGTGCTAAAGAAGTATAGGAATCAGAAAACTGAAATGAAAAAGAGCCCCATGTTTTTCTGCTGTGTGAAGCGTTTTTATTGGTGTCCTTTCCCTAAGCTGTTTGCTGTGAACAATTTTGGCTTATTCCAAAGCATCATTTTCATCCTGTTCATGGCCTTCTGGAAATTGAGGCTTTGCCTAGATTGAGATGATAATCTCTATTCTTCCCCATACTATTTTCTTCACTTCTAAAATTGGACCATTGTCTTTTATGTGGACGAGAAGATGGAGGCCTCTGAGGTGGGCAAGGAGTGAGTGGTTGGAGGCTGTGGGACGTGCCTTCTCCACAGAGGCCCAGCCTGCACTCCTGAACCAGACACCCGGAGCAACTCTTAATCTATGTTCCGTGATAGTGGAAGGCACCTCATTCCTGGTAGTGTCCCTCAGGCTCGGCACACTTTCTCTGTAAAGGCCAGATAGAGAATATTACAGGTTTTGCCAGTGATACAGCCTCAGTTGCATCTATTCAACTCTGCCGTTGGGAGTGCAGAAGCAGCTATAGACAGTATGTAAAAAATCAGCTTTGTTCCAATAAAACTTTATACAAAAGCAGGGGCACCGGATTTGGCCCCTGGGCTGTGGTCTGTCTTCCGCTGCATTGTAGACTTGGCTGCTCTGACTAGAAGGTGGTGTGTGAGCAAACAAAGCAGCTCGGCCTCCTGTGAAATAGGCAGTACCTCTGTGCGCAGGGACCTCGTGTGTGATATTATAATTTTTCCAGACCCTGTGTATAGGGGGTGTTGTAATCGGACCCACTGTCACGGTACGTATAAATTTATATATATACATACACATGCGCACTTTCTGTTATATTCTTTTTGAAGAACTTACCAAAATGGTGCATTTTTTAAACAAGGCATAGGTTGTTTTAAAGTCTGTATGGTATCTTGTGTTAAAAATAGTCTCTGGAATGAAAAAAAAATATATATATATATATATGTGTGTGTGTACCTGTGTGTGTGTATGTGGGCTAGCACTTAATTCTTAAGGAGTGAAGGCAAAAATACCTCTATTCCCTAAGTGCCATAAAAGCCAATGTCCATTCATTCAAAAATTGTTCATGTGCATGTCATATGCCAGTCCCTGTACGTGCGGGGCTCTGGAGATGCTTGTTGGAGACACACTGTCCTGCCTCTTGGAGCTTCCAGTCTAGCAGGCCAGGCCAACTTTGAATACAATACCACAGATGTGTAAGTGTTACCAAGTAGAAGAGGTGCTAGGAAGCGTAATCATGGACTTAAGCCACTCTGGGGTGTTGGGAAAGTGACATTTGGGCAGAGCGCTGGGTAGAAGTGAACTCGAGTGGGGAGAGGTCCCTCAGATGTGGAGTCAGGAAGAGTATTGTAGGAGTATTGTACCTTCTTTCCAGCTGACTGACAAAAATAGATGAAAGGACAGGACATAGAAAGGGCCTGGCAAGTCACCTTCAGGATTTAGGTGCTGTGGATTCACCGGCTCATAGGAAATGTAAGGAGTTCCATCGTACCTGGAGAGTGGTGGGTGTGAGGAGGGGTGTGGTGTGAGGTAGAGCTGGGATGCAGGGCGGGGCCGCTCGGCACTGAGGATCTTGATGTGCCCAAGGGCAGCGGAAGCCGGGATTCTAAACTAAGGAGTGGCACAACCGATGGGTGTTTGGAAAATGCCCCTCTGGCTGTGGTGTGATGGCTTTGGAGGAACACAAGAGAGGAGGCAGGGAGAACGGGGGCTGTTGTGGCTATGGCAGTGGTGTTGTAGAGATGTGGGCGGATTCAAGATGAAGTTCCCACGTGAGTCCACAGGGTGAGGTGATGGGTTAAAACGTTGCTGGATGAGAATGAGGACCATGGCATTGTTGTCACCGAGGTTTCTGCCAGGGCAGGTGCGCAGTACCTTCTCCCGAGGTAAGGAATAGATGGGGGCGCAGGTTAGAGGAGTCAGATGATCAGTTCTGGGTTGGACACATTGAATATGAGATGGGGACATTGATTAGACAGTTGAATATGTGGGTCTGGAGTTCAGGAGAATGGTCTCGACCACAGATACAAATTTAG
The DNA here is from genome assembly GCF_964165515.1 of Mesoplodon bidens. Lineage (NCBI taxonomy): Eukaryota > Metazoa > Chordata > Mammalia > Artiodactyla > Ziphiidae > Mesoplodon > Mesoplodon bidens. The sequence continues at coordinate 66,188,743 of NC_138178.1, read as the reverse complement.
GAATATCAGGTAATTAATGGCTGTTGTTCATGTCCTTTCTGCTTACTTCTTTTTGGTCTTCTCTGTCAGCAACTTAGAGGTGTAAAAACTAAATTTTAATTATTTGTTAAGTCAAAGTCCCAAAAAAATTTGAGGGATTAAGTTTTTAAATTATCTGGAGATTTCATAGAGAATCTTGAGGGGGCCACAGTCAGTGATCAGGTGCAAAGCAGAGAAAAATGGTGCTAAAAGTTAAGTGATGGAACTTGTTCTGCTTTAGAGGCTGCCTAGCCCTTGAAAAAGCTGGGCAGCTTCTCAGGCAGGAAGGTGACTTAGAAGGAGGGTGGTGCCAGTGTTTTGTTAGGCTTTCCTGCCCTTTGTGGTGGATTTCACTCAGCTCCAGGAGCAAAGAACTAGGAGAGAGCAGAGAGCTAGCAGAGAGCTGTAAGGGGCCTGGTGGGGGCCAGCTCCCAGGTTATGGTGCTGGCAGGATACAGCCCCTGAGCCCCCGGGCCGTAGGCTCATGTTCATGGAGCTGACTGGTGTGGCACTTCTCTTTTTTTAAATCCCTTACCATGTACGTAAAGTGACACGGCTTCTCATTGAACGATATCAGAGAGATTTTTGGATAAGATGCATCTCAAAAAAGCATGACAACTACGTGAAAGCCAGAGCAGCACAGGTGACCCCTAGCTGGTTTGGAGGATAGGATGCATGGCTTCTTTATTCTCCCTCTAAATATACGATGTTTACTTCAGATTCATTTGATTCAAGGGGAAATAGCGTCTTGAGTGTCATTTCATTATTTGATAACTTGTGTAACTCGTGGTCGGGGCCCTCAGTTTAGCCAGAACATGTTTTGATAGCTCTCCTCTATTGAACCCTTACTGGGGGCCAGGCACTGGGCAGGGTTGGATGCTTCTTTATGACATTATCGTATTTAATCATCACAACCACTCTTGAGACTTGCTCCTGCCCCAGTTTTAGAGGAGGAAGCTGCACTTGGAGAAGTCTAGTAAATTGCTCAGTCAGATGGCTACAAGAGGTTGAGCCTGAGTTCTGATCCAGGTCTGATTCCAAAAGTCATGTCCTAGCATGCTGACTTCATATTTATACATGTTTAGTGTAAAAAAGATGGGTATAAAGATACAGGAAAGGAAGTGATGCTAAAACTAAGGTTGTGAGGAAGAGAGAACACAGCTTCTGTCTATGAATTGTTGATGGTATTAGCCTCTCATTTCAAGTAGACATTATCTTTCACGTAGGTTTTCTACATGCATTTAGATTACGTCACTTTCAAACAGGCCATAAAACAACTGTCTTCAGAGAGCCTTCCCTAAAAAGAGCAGAAATCTGAACACGCAGACCTAAAGCCTTTTCAAGCAGTCCTGGCCAATCTTTGGAATAATTCTTCATAGCTGGCTTTCCTGAATCTGATGCTGCTCTTGGTGTCTAGATTTGATTTTTTTCCTTTTAACCTTCCAGCTTGAGCATAGCTGTAATGAATTTATATTCTGCCTTATTTGAAAATGAATTTAAGGCAGCATACAAAGATACATAGACTATCAGTGGAGGAATTCTGAGTTGAGGGACATGTGTAGGAGGAATATAGTGCAGCCAGGATGGAGGGTAGTACATGAGATACAGACCATCATCATTTGCTAGCTGTGGGCCACAGGTTTGGCTGAGCTAGGGCAGAAGAACCATTAACTCTTCCCAGTTTTCTGAGAACTGAGATAAATTCTAGTGGACCTATATGCCCTTATAATAAATGGCTTGTTTTTCAAGCTGTTTCTTACCCCATGTCACTCTATGAACACCAGTGGCATCACCCCAACTATGACTCCTTAAAATAAAAGCAGTTGTAGGATCCAAACCAGTGAGGTCTGGTTACTGAGCTCTTAGCGAAATCTAAAAATGTTTAGAGCTGCCAAAGGAATGGATGGCCCACGTGCTCTTCAGCCACTCAGTCTGCTGTGACTTAGATCTCATGCTGGATTTCAGGGAACAGTGAACTGGAACTTGCACCTTTTATAGTTGGGCTGGTTGAGTATGTCATCTGCCCAACAAACATCGGAGCTGAGAATACGGCTAGCGTGCTTTCCTGAAGTTGAAAGTCCTCAGATACTGGTACTGAGCAGAGGGCCCTCCTGTTTCCCCACAGAGGCAGGACTGAAGGCAGTGCCAGGATTTCCCTCAGAATGAGCTGGGTAGTTGTCTTTTCAGGCTCGTGTATCTTAGGCCTCAATTTTTAGTGGCAAGGAGTTTGAATTGTACCTTCCTTCTAGTACATGATACAGACCTGTCTGCTCTGTCAGGCAGCCAGCCTGGGCTAAGGCAGATTTGTTCTCTAAGTTGGGTGGGGGGAAGTGAGTCTAATTTCTAGATTTGTGTGTGTGTGGTCCCGCTGTAGAACAAGACCACTGGAGGAGGATGTTGAAAGCACTCGGTGTGCGTTGGGTGAATAAGGGTGCCTATAGAACATTCAGATGAAAATTTTAGTAGGCAATTGTAAAAGAGGGCCTAGAGCATAGAAATCAGGAAAGGGAGAGATTTAGAAGTTTTTAGGTTTCTAAAACTTAAAACTGAGAAGTCAGGAGATGTGGGTCTAGAGTCTGCCAAGATGCCGTCCTGGGCCAGTCACTTTTCTAGGATTAACAGCCCTTCTTTGTAAAATAAGCATAAACTGTTGATCCCACAGGCCTCTTCCGACTCTGAAAATTCATTCTTAAAAAAAAAAAAATTTCTCTGAAAATTTGCTGGGCTGGTCTGTGTGGAGAAAAAGACCTTTTAGTAATGGTTTGGGGTATGTGGTATCTTGAAAGTACTGGTTTGTACTAATATCCTTCTTACTCTCCAAATCAGTGATGTACTGTATAGAGAATTAGAAATGGACCAGAGGCAGTCTCCCTAGATAAATCATTATTTGGTGTTAGGAATTGGTCATTCACCTCCACTCCACCCCGTTTCCTTAAGTGAGCCTTATTTCTGGCAACCTCTATTTACCCTTACGTCTGTGAAGATGGAAGTCATGTGGCTGAGTCAGTGGAAACTCAAATGTGGGTCAGGTGTTTGATTTTTTTTCTTCTTTGTGTCCCAGAGCCACCTCTTTGGCAAATTTCAAGTTGATAGTGTATAAACAAGGTGCAAGAGGCACATGTGAAAGCCTGGGAGCTTGTAGGGGAGAGCGTGAGTACTGCCTGCCTCCTGATAGACTATGCTGCCCTCTAGTGGTAGCTGCTTTTCATCCATATGCTGCAGAATTGAATATTTTCCTGCTTTGGAATGAGTTTCCAATGGTTAAACCACCTTCACTCCCACTCCCTTTCCTGGAATATATGGATAAGGCCTGTATTTTAATGGTGCATTAGTTTCCTGAGGCTGCTGTAACAAATTAGCACAAACTTTAGTGGCTTAAAACAACATTTATTCTATCACAATACAGAAGGCCAGAAGTTTGGAATCAGGGTATTGATGTGGCTGCATTCCCTCTGGATGCTCTAGGGGTGAATCTCTTGTCTCTTCCACCTTCTGATGCCATCGACATTCCTTATGGCTGCATCATTCTAGTTTCTGCTTCTGTGGTCACATTGCCTCTTCTGTCTCTATTTCTCTTATAAGGATACTCATAAAGTATTTAGGGCCTATGGATAAACCAGATGATCTCATCTCAAGATTTAATTACATCTGCAAAGACCCTTTTTCTTTTCCAAGTTAGGCCACATTCTTCTTTCCAGGGATTTGGTGTGGATATGTCTTTGGGAGACCACATTCAACCCACTACAGGTGGTTAGTGCTGTTTCTGTCCATTTTCTCTGGATGTTTAAATTCCCACTGCGTCTAACTCTGTCCTTCATAAACCCGTGTTCCCTTCCATTCCAGGTGGTGGCTGTGTGGAATGGCTTGCACCAAGGTCCACCAAGGGTGCTGCTCAGTTACATAGCTGCTTCCTTATTTGTGTTAAGTGTTGATTGTATTATTTTCAAATAGCCATTTAGTTTTCTTAATGATGAAAAATTAATTATAGCAAAGATTTTGAGTGTTAAAGTTTGCAAAAAAAATGGAGGACTTGACAGCTTAAACAGTAAATTGCACTTAACTAGGCATATAGGACATTAGCAGTAACATTTCATTTTGCAAAATAATAAAATGAAGAATTCCTTTTTAAGGATTTCTTTTTAAGGCTGTCTTTAATTGTTTCTCTTCATTTCTCTGCAGGTCTTTTAGATAACCCTGAGCTTCGTGTGGTCCTTGTATTTGGCTATAATTGCTGTAAAGTGGGAGCCAATAATTATCTGCAGCATGTAATCAGCACTTTCAGTGATATGAATGTCATCTTGGCTGGAGGCCAGGTGGACAATCTGGCATCGCTGACCTCTGAAAAGTATGTCTGATGTGCTTCTGATTTCTTCTGCACATCATGGGAAATGTTCTCAGCTTTATATTACTTGGGGTTTTTAAAAAACATGCTTAAAGAATTGCTAATAGTTAATTCCATTTTGCAATAGACATAGGTTGGGGGCTCACACAGTGTAATTCTGCTTATCTTTGAAGAATGAAATTTATGTATGTTATCCTTTAAGAATTTAGTTGGACTTATACTCTCCTTAAAATTGACTTTCAACATTGTCTGCTGAGCTCCCTTGACAGCTCTGTACTCTGTAACTGCAATACAGTAAGCCCCCTACATAACGAACCTTCAAGTTGCAAAACTTTTGTGCGTTTGCATGTCCAATCATGTAAATTAATTCACGTGACTGGCATACATTGTCACATGCGTGCATCCTCTACAGGTGGTTATGCTTTTGTGTACTGTACAGTACTGTATAGAGTACAGTAGTACAGTATCTTTATTTAAAGCCGAGGATGTCTGGAAGCAAGCATAAAAGCAGCGGTGATGTAGCTGATACTGCTAAGAAATGCCAAGCGAAAAGAACTGAGAGAGTGGAGCGAGGCAAAAAGATGGTAGACGTCGCTCATTATTATCACATGAATCGTTCAACCATTGGCACGATTCTAAAGAACAAGGACAAGAACATGTGAAGCCTGCTGTGCCAGTGATGTTGACAATATTATTGAAGAAATGTGGAAAAGTGATGGAGGAGATGGAGAAGCTTCTCGGTGTGTGGATGCAGGATCAACCTCAGTGTCGAGTCCCGCTCAGCTTAATGCTGATTCAAGAGAAAGCTAATAGCCTTTATGAAGACTTGAAGAAGAAACATGGCAAAGAATCAGAGGGCACATCTTTTAATGCCAGCCACGGCTGGCTTCATTGGTTCAAGACTAGAGTCAACCTTCATGATGTAAAAGTAAGTGGTGAGGTAGCGAGTGCAGATATGGTAGCTGCCTGGGAATTTCCTGAAATGCTTCTAGAAATTATTGATGAAGGCACATATTTACCTGAGCAGGTTTTTAATGTGGATGGGACTGTACTGGAAGAGGATGCCAGACCAAAGTTAGATCAGTAAGGAGGAAAAGTTGATGCCAGGCTCTAAAGCAGCAAAGCATAGGCTAACTCTGTTGTTTGGTGGCAGTGTTTCCAGCAATATGAAGCTGAAGCCTCTCTTAGTTTATCATTCAGAGAACCCAAGAGCCCTTAAAAACATAGACAGGGGCTCTCTTCCTGTTGTGTGGAAGAGTAACCCCAAAGCCTGGGTTACATAAGGCCATTTTCCAGGACGGGTTTGTCTACCACTTTATCCTGAAGGTAGAGAACTACTGCTTGGAGAAGGACGTCCCATTCAGCATTCCTTTGCTGCCTGACAGTGCTCTGGGCCACCCCCCCTATTCACAGATGGCTTTCATCGCACGTCAGAGTAGTGCATCTGCCACTAAATACAATGTCTCTCATCCAACCTATGGACCAGGGAGTTATAATGACTTTCAAGAAATATTTTTTATGTCACACTTTTCGTCAGGCAGTAAAGGCAAGTGACAAATCAGCAACAACCTTGTGACAATTTTGGAAGGACTATAAGGCCATACATGTACAAGGCCATAAAAAACATTGACTCTGCTTGGTGTGAGGTTATGGCCGTCACCATGAATGGGGTTTGGAAGAACCTTTGCCCACAGTCTGTTCATGACTTTTGTGGATTTGAGAAGGTGGATGAGGAATCCAAAGAGGTCTTCAGTAACTTAGTGACCCTCAGCGAGAAGCTGGAGCTAGGTCTGCAAGAGGATGACTTCATTGAACTCCTTGCTGTGCAACGTGAGGAGCTTACTAATGAAGACCTGATAGAATTGGGGGCCCAGAGAAAGGGCACAGAGAAACAAGAGGAAGAAGAAGTAACTGAAGAACCGAAGAGATTCATGACACAGGAAATGGCAAGGGGATTTTCCTTATTTGAGGAGGCACTGTTAACTTTTTGAGGCACAGGACCCGAACGTAAAATGGTACACAAAGGTTGTAGCAGCCGTTCAGAATGCAATCCAGTGCTGCCGTGTCATCTGTGACGAGAAAAAAAGAGCTACTACCCAGATATCACTTTTTTAAGACGGTAGATAGATAGAATTGAATCCAGCAAGGAACCAGAACCTGTGGCATCAGCGTCAGGCGCGAGTGCAGTTGCAGCTTGCCCTCCATCTCCTATTGCTGGCGATCCTTCAGCTCTATCATCTCCCACCTCCTCTCCCTCCTCCAGTCAGTAACTCTTCTTGCCTGTTCACTCGATGCCAGCCCTGTATGCCAGCTGTTGTACTGTACTGTAAGATTAGAAATTTTTATTTTTTGTTTGTTTTTTATGTATTATTTGTGTGAAAAGTATTATAAACCCATTACAGTACGGTACTATATAGCTGATTGTGTTAGGTGGGTACCTCGGCTAACTTTGTGGGACTTAACAAACAAATTGGACTTAAGAACGTGCTCTCGGAACGGAACTTGTTCGTGTGTAGGGGACTTGTTCGTATGTAGGGGACTTCGTATGGTTCATACGTATGTCACTTCCTCTCCGGTTCTGTTTTCCTCCTCTAAAGGAGATGCGTGGTTCAACAGTACACCTTTATGGTAAAACTTCTCAGAGCCTCTAATACTGTGCTCAGTACTTCGGATCTTTTAGAGGGAGGGGGAATATTATTACCTGTGGCCCTTCTTAAATCTATTTGGCCACAAAACCTTCTGTCCATGGAGCATCTTGCAGGCTGACTGGTATTACTTGGCACACATTTTTGGAAATACTGTACTAGATCTTTTTTTTTAACATCTTTATTGGAGTATAATTGATTTAGAATGTTGTGTTTCTGCTGTAGAGCAAAGTGAATCAGTTATACATATACATATATCTACTCTTTTTTAGATTCTTTTCCCATATAGGTCATTACAGAGTATTGAGTAGAGTTCCCTGTGCTATACAGTAGGTCCTTATTATCTATAGTAACGTGTATGTGTCAGTTCCAATCTCCCAATTTATCCCTCCCCGCCCCCCCCAACCCCGCTTCCCCCTTGGTAACCGTAAGTTTGTTTTCTACATCTGTGGCTCTATTTCTGTTTTGTACATAAGTTCATTTGTACCATTTTTTTTAGATTCCACATATAGCAATATTACTTGGCACACATTATTGGAAATACTGTACTAGATCTTTTGAAAGGCTTTTTCAAGCTCAAAAATGATGCATCTTTCATTTTATTATTAGGGCTTTTGTTTTCAAAGATAAAAAATATTTGCTCTTCTATCTTGAACCATTACTACTTTTCCATTTCCAATGAAAGTATGTAGTATTTTGAGTTTGAGCTAATTAAGTGGACATAAATATCAGCTGTTTCCAAAAGCAAGAAGATGAGACCCCCCCCCGCCCCCATCCTCCAGATGTTTCCTGCAAGCACTATTATTTGTTTCTCTCTATATTTGTGTTTAGTATTTGGATCCTAGAGTGGTGACATGGAGACACACTGTTAGAGATCAGTATCATTAGGAGCAACTTAAATCATCCCAGTCATCATCTCCCTCCTGGTAGTCAGCACTGATGGATCAGGGAAAGCAGGTAGCTAAGTTGAGTTCCCTGGAATCTGAGGAAGAAGGGAGGAAAGCCAACTGCACTGAACTCTAAGCACTGGATTTCATGCATAAGTATACCTGATTCTTGTTAGCTATCTGTGGGTTATTTCTCCTTTTGCCTAATTTTCCTTATTGTCTTTGCTTTTACTTTGAAATTATATACAGATAGGGCAATGACGATCTAACATAGTTGATTTTTGAAATGCAACTCACTCAGACATATAACATCTGAGGTGCTAGCCTGTTAGCATGGCTGTCTGTATATAATCTACTCTTTATACCTAATTTGGGAAATACACCCTCAACAATCATTACCTCTTACATGACACATTAATTTTAACATGGTCTTTACACTGTGTCATGGAGTAAGGGAAGCCATTGAGTAAATCAGTGCTCCATGTTAATGGTGTCCAGATAGGAGCCCTGCTCCCTCCAAAAAAAGGTGAATAATTCTTTTTAGGCAGGAGACTCTTGTTGCAGTTGTATACCAGAGAGGAAATGTAATAAGGTTAAAGGAACAGCAGCAGACTTCAGAAGATGGATTCTGCCCCTCAGAAACTGGTTTTGCCACTAGTTAGCCTTAAGTCGCTTAGTGCTTAAGCTTTTTAAGTCTTAGTTTCTTGTTAACGCAGTGAGTCCTGCCCATTTCGTAGACTCAGATGTTGGTAAACCTGATAGAAATGTTAGAAATGTAAGGTACTTACTTGGTTTTCCCCCAATGGGTGTTCACTGTATTATGCTTTACAACTTTATTGGCATTTTATTTTTATTTTCTTTAGTAACCATAAAATATTTCATTAAAAAAATACCAGGCAAATAGAAACAAAAAGAAAATGTATGATTTTACCTTCAGATTAAGCTAAATTATCAGGTCAAAGCGATAAATAAGACACAGCAATATAATCTATTCCTTTATGGACCAAACAGCATAGAGCTTAAAACTTCTGGAATTATGGGTTCTTAATAAAATTATTCTCCATGATTGAATATTTAATACACCTCTTTTAGAATTTGACAGCTGAGGTAGGGGAGAAAAGATACCAAAGAGGTAAATAATACCAAAAGCTTTAATACATATCATAGTATATATGAATAAAATTGTAAGATTCCTTTTTCAGGGAAGTGAGAAAGGTAAGAATACTCTGTACCCTTCTAAAACTCAGGTTGGATTTTAGAAATCTTTGTGGAGGTGATGCATTTGCCCCTTTGTATCTGTGACTGAGGAAATGGTTGCTTTCTTCTCCGTAGATCTGTCTTCTGCATTCTTTTAATATATTAATTTCAGTAGTTTAATTTTTAACCCTTATTACAGTCCTCTGATCAGGGAGAGAGAGCCTCAGACTAACTGTAGACTAAGGCAGCACTTCCCAACCAGTGAATCAGGAGGATTTTTCTTTTATACTGTAAATTTGAATGGTGTTTCATGATATATTGCCACCTTTCTAATTTAATTTTCTAGGAACCCTCTGGATATTAATGCCACCGGTGTGGTTGGACTGTCATTTAGCGGACACCGTATCCAGAGTGCCACAGTGCTTCTCAATGAGGATGTCAATGACGAGAAGACTGCTGAGGCTGCGATGCAGCGCCTCAAAGCAGCCAACATTCCAGAGCAGAATACCATTGGCTTCATGTTTGCGTGTGTTGGCAGGGGCTTTCAGTATTATGGAGCCAAGGAGAATGTGGAGGCTCATGTATTTAGAAAGTTTTTTCCTAGTGTTCCTTTATTTGGCTTCTTTGGACATGGAGAAATTGGATGTGATCGCATAGTCACTGGAAACTTTATACTGAAGAAATGTAATGAGGTAAAGGATGATGATCTATTTCACAGCTATACAACAATAATGGCACTAATTCATCTTGGGTCATCTAAATAAAGTGCCACCTGTAAAGTGGCTTTCACAATGTATAACTTTCAGGCTCTGCCTTTTCCAGAAAATGGAAACTTGGGATATGTATATTACAAATAAAAAACTTTATATATATCTGCTTTGTAGCTTTGACACTCTAAAGATTATTTGATAGTTTTTAATGTATTAGATGAAGAACAAGTTTGTAAATAATGTCATGCAAGACTGGGAGTTGAGAGCTTTTGCATCAGGCACAAGTGAACCAATTATGGCTATACTGTACCTACCAGATTATGTAGCTGCTGTGTGATAGGACTTTAAATAGTCTTCTGCATAGGAAGACTAAAAAAGGAGTCATCAACAGAAAGGAGATTTAAGACATTCCATGACTACCTCTGCAATGTTAGATGATCTTTCAGCAGAATCATGAAGATATTTTTCTCCCTTAATAAAGGAGAAAAATACATAGATGGCTTGGGAAATTTTTCTCTGCTTTACAATTTTACCATTTTTTTCAGAAGCTGTAACAAATTACTGACTTTTTACTTATTTGATAAATGTTAAAGAACTATTTTTTAGTACTCTATAAAGTTGCTTAGTCAAATAAATTGCCAAGACTAATCAGTATTTTATTACCTTATAAGGAAAAAAATTTTCCTTTTCCCTCAATAAAGAAATTGCAACAGAAAATTCTTTTTTTCACCTACTTCTGTGTAACTAATTGGCAGATGAGACAATTACATCACCTTATTTTGGTTTTATACCAATAAAACGTACCTTGGAAACTCAGCTGTGTACTTCATTGCTTTTAGTGAGTGAATGAAGGAATCCTTTAGAAAAGAAAACCCAGAATAATGGTATTTGTTAGCTAGCAAATCCTGGCATATTTCCAGTAAAATGTTTTTCAGGTTTAAATTTCTCATTATGTAAATATCAAAATGAAATCTGTGTAGAGAACACCAGTTTCCCCCCAATATCCATTCTTTCCTTTTCACATAGTCATAAAACCTTTGATTTTCAGCTAGGCACGTGCACACCAGAATAAAGACTACATCCTTGTGTCCCTTGCAAGTATGACTGTTCTGGCTGGTGAAATGTGAGGGAAATGATAATGTATCCTTTAAAACGGTGTGACCGTTTTTTGTTTTTTGTTTTTTGCCTTTTTTCAATCCTTTTGCTTAAAAGTGGATATGACTGTGAGCCATCTTAGACTCTACAGAAGAGGCAATGCTCTATTGTGGAAGAGAACCACACAGAACGATCCTAGGTTGCCATACCGTTTTGTTGAAGTGCTACCATTACTGATTTGGACTGCCTATCTCCAGAGTGTTTTACAAGACAGAAATTAACATCATTCTTGCCTAAGGCACTTGTTTTTTTCCAGGTCTTTGTTACAGGATATCTGTATTAGCATATTCTAATACAGTATGATATAATATATGGCACTTTTGTAACAGTCAGTGGTTCTAACGGGATAGAAGAAAACTTGCAAGGTAAGTGAAATCATCAAATATATTAACATTCCTGCTTTTCTATTTTTAATCACTTTTTGTAAACCAGTTTTTACTTCAAAACATTTTTTCTTGCTGTTTATTTATATGAATGATAAAAATAGTTAAAAGTTTCTTTAATTTATGGTTATACTCAATCTTAGTTCCTGAAGAAAGGCCAAAGAAAAGTTTGATTGCCATAGAACTTTTAATCTGTGAATATTAATATTTAGCTGTTTTTATTTATTAACTCTTCTGTTATTTGACATTGGTACCCATTATCAAGTAGACAATATCTCAAAATTCAAGTCCTTGTTTATGCTTACATAGCATATAAGGAAAATACTTTGTAAATTTTCTTTGTCCTTGATATTAACCAGAGTTGACTGAACAGTAGAGGAAAAAAGATTTTGAAAATGGAAATATGAACAAAATGCACCTGATTGAATGAACTGTTTTATTTTTTTCAAATTAATACATAAAATGTTTTATTACTTCTCAAAGGAGAGTCTGCTGCAAGGTCATTTCATACAATATTCGAGGTTAATATATGGCTCCTTTTTATAGCTGAGACTTTGGAGCTTGTTAGGAACAATAAATTCATTTGGCCACAAGATTGTAACCCTGGTGCAAAATAGAAAGGGAAGAAGTTGAACCAACTGAAGGAGTAGTACTGATGAAAACAAAAGTTACTGGCCCTGCCTCTCAGAGGCTTTGACATTTCTTTGGAAGTGGGGGGGATGATAATTTAACCAAAGTTAAAACAATTTATTATGGTTTTGAAAGGCCTGTCTTAAAGGCAAGCATTAAAGAAAAAGTTACTGTTTCAGCTAAAAACATACTGAATTCCTAGAAATGGCAACTGTTGTAGTCATTTGTGAAACTGGAAAAATGTTCACATGAAAAAATTGACATGAGCACAAAAAGAGAAGATGTACCCTTACTGTTTTCTTTACAATACTGAGCTGACTTCTATCAAGTGACAAGGATAGGATAGTTTAATCAAGGTGTTTAAAAAATACTGATTTCCTTAATGTGCTTTCAAAGCAGAATCTTTCTGCAGCTACAATTTGCCTTGTTAAAGGCTGCTTCAAAGGAATAAACTCCTTGAAAAGCCATGTAGCAATATAAGAAAGAATAAGGAAGCTTGGAATTAAGATCTCAAAACAGACACCCTACACATTGTTATAATTAGTAGTCTGTGACCTAGAGTAATGAAGGGGGTCCAGAAGGCCAGTTCACTTCTGTAATTCTCAACTTTGCTTAAACCTGCATCATTGGTAAATAAAACAACTTTTCAACCTAGTAAGAGAAGCCAAACAGCAAGAGTTTTGCCACTAATTTATATTACAAATTTAACACAACGAACATGCAAAGAATGTAAAATAAACTTTTACAAATCTGAGAATTTCCTAGGCATTCTGCAGAAATTTTTGAGAAAAAAATCTACTTCCGTCATTTTGTGCCCAAGTCTAACCCATTTGAGCACCACCATAAGTTCCATTTTAATGAAAACAGAAGACTAAATCCTCTTGATTTGAAATTGAGATTTTTAGATGACTGACTTGGTTTTCGTTTGTAGAAAGGGAATGAGTCTGCTTAATGAAAATCCTAAAATAACAAAACATAGTATTAGTAATAACATCCTTGTTAAATAAACAAAACTAATACCTGTGCTATGTAAATGAATGTTACCAGAAAGTTTTTTTTAACATTAGCCTGTGTAGAGAAAAATAGTCACATATTTACAAGACATGTTATTTTTGTTTCATTTCTGCCTTATGCCATGATGGGGACAGAGTAGAAGAATATATGCTACTCTAAAGTAGGAAACATTGGCAGAGGCCAATAAACTTCATTTAATGTCTTGGTACTAAGAGTGTATGGAGCATTTCATTTCATACTTTTTGTAAAAGTTACTCTTCTCTAGAGACATCACAGCCAGTAAAAAAGGCAAGATTGATAATTACAAGAAATTGGAAAAAATACATATATTCATTAATTTTAAATGTAAATCAGTGAAGATAATTGAGACCATTTTCTTAACATTTACACAGTACCTCCACATCTAACAAAAATTCAGTCACCATACATGTATCTAAAACATAACTCTGTTCAAGGCCTAGTCAGGATACTAGAATTACAGATAGGAATAAACAGAATTGACCTGAGTGACACTAGCAAAATTGTGAACTACAGCACTCCAAGCTTTTGTTCCTCCACAGAAACGTTGAGGAGGAAAGGAAAAAAGCAACTGTGTGAACCAAATTTGTTGGCGCTCTGGAAAACAAAGGTTTACAGCAACTAACACAGTGCCCAGTGAAGAAAACCCATCCTCAAAATGGAAAGTTTTGTGATTTTTTACTCACCCTTGCCTCCCATGCAGTGGTGCTCTTATTCTTAAAATGACAGAAGCCTGGTTTCCAGTTCCCTCCCTCAAACCAGAAGAGGAAGAATAGGCTTTATTTGCAAATCACTGTTTGTCTTTTCTAATCTGTGGGGGGGATTAGTAGGACTGACTCAAGGTGCTCATCACTGTTTTGCATAACTTGGAAATCAGGCAAGAAAGAGTAGGCACTGCTTGTGAAAGCTGCAAAATGACTACAGAATCATAGGCACCTGGATATGGGTGAAGACATAAAACAGGCTGTGTAAGGCCTAGAGGAGAAGCTGGGGTGAGATTTTTGAGAAACTGGGCATTCAAAAGCAGTTGTACCCAGGGGAAGATATAGAATGCCAAATGAATGCACAGGCAAAACATGCTCAGAAAAGATTTAAGAGAGCCTTAGGTTTTCATCTTGGTCTGATCCCTAGGATAGAAGCAGGCCTAGCTAAGAGCTGCAGGAGTGCCTTAGCACACAGGTGAAATGCAAAAAGGAGAACTGGCATTCAAGGAAATCTCTAAAAACAGCTGAACATGAGATAATAGGAACAGAGGCTTCAGTGATCACACACAAGGGATAGTCTTTGTAAAAGTAGCTTGGAAAAGTCTCAAAAACAAGTGAACAACAGCGTTCAGCAGTCAGCAACAACTGGTAAACACTGGGAATAGAAGAGAATGTTATATCCAGAATTACAGTACTGTAATAGTGAAATGCCCAATTTTCAACAACAAAAAACCTGTAAGGCATACAGAGAAACAGGGAAATGAGGCCTATTCAATGGAACAGAAACTGGCCTGGCCCACACATTGACCTTACTAGAAAAAGACCTTTAAATATGCTCAAAGAACTAAAGGAAATCAAGAAAGTGATGAATAAAATGAGAATACCAGTGGAGAGAAATTATAAAAAGGAACCAAAGAAATTTTGGAGCAGAAAGTTACAATAACAAAATTTTCACTGGAGGAGTTGAACAGCAGATTTGAGCAAGCAAAAGAACTCATCAGCAAGTTGAAGACAGGACAGTTGAAGTAATTGTGTCTAAGAAAACAAAGTAAACAATCTAAGGGATTTGTAAGATACCATCAAATGGAAGAAGAAACATTACAGGAGTCCCAGAAGGAAAAGAGAAAGCTACATAAAGTTTATTTGAGGAAATAATGACAAAAAAGCTTGCCAAATTTGATGCAAGACGTGGATGTACATATCAGGAGGCTCAACAAACTCCTAATAGGGTAAAGTCAAAAGAGACGCCAAGATACATTATAGACGGTCTTTGACCTAGGACAATTTGACTTAGGATTTTTTCAGCTTTACAATGGTGTAAAGATGATATGCATTCAGTAGAAACCATACTTACTTTTTTGAATTTTGATCTTTTCCCAGGCTAGCAGTATGCAGTAAGATATGCACTTATGATGCCTAGCAGTGGCAGAGAGCTGCAGCTCCCAGTCAGCCGCATGATCATGAGTAAACATCTAATACATGTACAACTATTCTGTTTTTCAGTACAGTATTCAGTAAATTACATCACTTCAAAATAGGCTTTGTATTAGATGATTTTGACCAGCTACAGGCTAATGTAATTGTTCACAGCACATTTAAGATAGGATAGGCTTGCTATGATGTTCAGTAGGTTAGCTATATAAAATGCATTTTCAACTTATATTTTCAACTTACCATGGGTTTATCAAGATACAACCCCATTGTAAGTGAAGGAAAATCTGTATAATTAAGCTATACAAAGAGAAAGAATCGTGAAAGCCGCAAGAATGAAGAAACATCACATAAAAGGGATCTTCAATAAGATTATCAGATTTCTTGAAAAAACTGTCAACCTAAAATCTTCTATCTGGCAAAACTGTCCTTCAAAAATGAGGGAGAAATTAAAACATTACTGGACACTGATACAACTGGACCTGCCCTGCAAGAAATGCTAAAGGAAATTCTTCAAGTTGAAATGAAAGGACAAAGGATAGGAACAGGAAACCATATGAAGAAGTAAAGCTCTCCAGTAAAGGTATACATGAAGAATTATAGAAGCTAGTATTATAACTTGATTTGTAACTCTCTTTGTTTTCCACACAATTTAGGAACTAACATATAAAAATACAGTTATTGGTTTACGTTTTTAGTTGGTTTATGTTTTTAGACACAATGCTTAAAGATGTAATCTTGTGACAGTAATAGTTGAAAGGGAGTGAGGGCAAAGTTATATAAGAGCAAAGTTTTTATGCACTATTGAAGTTAAGCTGCTGTAAATTCAAATTAGTGTCATTACTTCATGATGTTAAATGGAATCCCCATGGTAACCACAAAGAAATAGCTATAGAATACACACAAAAGGAAAAAAGAACTTAAATGTTTCACTATAAAACAAAACACAAAAGAAGACACTAACACAGAAAATAAGGAGCAAAAATATTCCATGCAAACAGTAACCAAAAGGGAACAGTATATTATTATGAGACAAATAGACTTAAAACCTTTTTGGATTTAAAGAGACAGAAAAGTACATTATATGTTAAAAGGTTTTATACAACAATGTAACAGTTATATAATATATAATATAACCGTTATATAACATTTACACATCTAATAACAGTTATATATAACAGTTATATATAATTGTATAATATACAATATAACAGTTATATAACATTTACACATCTAATAACATCCTCAAAATACATTAAGCAAAACACAACATACCAGGGGCTTCCCTGGTGGCGCAGTGGTTGAGGGTCTGCCTGCTAATGCAGAGGACACGGGTTTGAGCCCTGGTCTGGAAGGATCCCACATGCCACGGAGCAACTAGGCCCGTGAGCCACAATTACTGAGCCTGCACGTCTGGAGCCTGTGCTCTGCAACAAGAGAGGCCACGATAATGAGAGGCCCACGCATGGCAATGAAGAGTGGCCCCCGCTTGCCGCAACTAGAGAAAGCCCTCGCACAGAAACGAAGACCCAATACAGCAAAAATTAATTAATAAACTACTACCCCCAACATCTTCTTTAAAAAAAAAAAAAAGATTAGTCTTAAAAAAAAAAATCAGCACTGCTTTCATTGCACCCCATAAGACAGAAAATTCTAGCTGTAAATGCTTACATTAAAAAAAATCTGAAATCAACATTCTAACTTTATAACTTAAGGAACTAGAAAAAGAATAGACTAAATCCAAAGCTAGTAGAAGGAAGATTAGAACTAAGATAAGCTAAATACTGAAAAGAAAATCAACAGAAAATTTTGAACTAAAAGCTAGTTCTTTGAAAAGGTTAACAAAGTGGACAAACCTTTAGCTAGATCAATAACAAAAGAGAAGACTCAACTTCTAAAAACAGAAATAAGAGTACAAGACGCGGAGATCACCTTCCTCCCCACGGATACACCAGAAATACAGCTACACGTGGAACAACTCCTACAGAACACCTACTGAACGCTGGCAGAAGACCCCAGACCTCCCAAAAGGCAAGAAACTCCCCACATACCTGGGTAGGGCAAAGCGGAGAGATTCCCGCACAGAGGATCAGTGCCGAGCGGCACTCACCCGCCCGAGAGGCTTGTCTGCTTGCCCGCCAGGGCGGGCGGCGCTGGAAGCTGAGGCTCGGGCTTCGGTCAGAGCGCAGGGAAAGGACTGGGGCTGGCGGCGAGAACTCAGCCTGAAGGGGGCTGGTGTGCCACAGCTAGCCGGCAGGGAGTCCGGGAAGACTCTGGAGCTGCCAAAGAGGCCAGAGACTTTTTCTTCCCTCTTGGTTTCCTGGTGCACGAGGAGAGGGGATTGGGAGCGCTGCTTGAAGGGGCTCCACAGACGGGCGCGAGTCACGACTGAGGGTGCGGAGCCCAGTGACGGGCGTGGGACGCTGGGGCTGCTGCTGCCGCCGCCAAGAAGCCTGTGTGCGAGTGCAGGTCACTGTCCACACCGCCCTTCCGGGAGCCCGTGCAGCCCGCCACTGCCGGGGTCCCGGGATCCAGGGGCGGCTTCCCTGGGAGAACACACGGCGCGCTGGTGCAACGTCATGCCGACCTCTGCCGCTACAGGCTCTCCCCGCACTCCGTGCCCCTCCCTCCCACCCGGCCTGAGTGAGCCAGAGTCCCCGAAGAGGCTGCTCCTTTAACCCTTTCCTGTCTGAGCGAAGAACAGACGCCCTCCGGCGACCTACACGCAGAGGCGGGACCAAATCCAAAGCTGAGACCCAGGAGCTGTGAGAACAAAGAAGAGAAAGGGAAACCTCTCCCAGCAGCCTCAGAAGCAGCGGATTAAAGCTCCGCAATCAACTTGATGTACCCTGCATCTGTGGAACACATGAATAGACAACAAATCATCCCACACTGAGGAGCCAGGAGTCAGAGCTGTGCCTCTGAGGTGGGAGAGCCAACTTCAGGACACTGGTCCACAGGAGACCTCCCAGCTCCACATAATATCAAACGGCGAAAATCTTCCAGAGATCTCCATCTCAACACCAGCACCCAGCTTCACTCAATGACCAGCAAGCTACAGTGCTGGACACCCTATGCCAAACAACTAGCAAGACAGGAACACAACGCCACCCACTAGCAGAGAGGTGGCCTAAAATCATAAAAAGTCCGCAGACACCCCAAAACACACCACCAGACGTGGACCTGCCCACCAGAAAGACAAGATCCAGCCTCATCCACCAGAACACAGGCACTAGTCCCCTCCACCAGGAAGCCTACACAACCCACTAAACCAACCTTAGCCACTGGGGACAGACACCAAAAACAACGGGAACTACGAACCTGCAGCCTGCAAAAAGGAGACCCCAAACACAGTAACATAAGCAAAATGAGAAGACAGAAAAAAACACAGCAGGAGAAGGAACAAGATAAAAACCCACCAGACCTAACAAATGAAGACGTAATAGGCAGTCTACCTGAAAAAGAATTCAGAATAATGATGGTAAAGATGATCCAAGATTCTATTTCCCAGATCCAAAATCTTGGAAATAGAATAGACAAAATGCAAGAAACAGTTAACAAGGACCTAGAAGAACTAAAGATGAATCAAGCATCAATTAAAAACACAATACATGAAATAAAAAATACTCTAGATGGGATCAATAGCAGAATAACTGAGGCAGAAGAACGGATAAGTGAGGTGGAAGATAAAATAGTGGAAATAACTGCTGCAGAGCAAAATAAAGAAAAAAGAATGAAAAGAACAGAGGACAGTCTCAGAGACCTCTGGGACAACATTAAACGCACCAACATTCGAATTATAGGGGTTCCAGAAGAAGAAGAGAAAAAGAAAGGGACTGAGAAAATATTTGAAGAGATTATAGTTGAAAACTTCCCTAATATGGGAAAGGAAATAGTTAATCAAGTCCAGGAAGCACAGAGAGTCCCATACAGAATAAATCCAAGGAGAAATATGCCAAGACACATATTAATCAAACTGTCAAAAATTAAACACAAAGAAATCATATTAAAAGCAGCAAGGCAAAAACAACAAATAACACACAAGGGAATCCCCATCAGGATAACAGCTGATCTATCAGCAGAAACTCTACAAGCCAGAAGGGAGTGGCAGGACATAATTAAAGTGATGAAGGAGAAAAACCTGCAACCAAGATTACTCTACCCAGCAAGGATCTCATTCAGATTTGATGGAGGAATTAAAACGTTTACAGACAAGCAAAAGCTGAGAGAGTTCAGCACCACCAAACCAGCTTTACAACAAATGCTAAAGGAACTTCTCTAGGCAAGAAACACAACAGAAGGAAAAGACCTACAATAACGAACCCAAAACAATTAAGAAAATGAGAATAGGAACATACATATCGATAATTACCTTAAATGTAAATGGACTAAATGCTCCCACCAAAAGACACAGATTGGCTGAATGGATACAAAAACAAGACCCATATATATGCTGTCTACAAGAGACCCACTTCAGACCTAGAGACACATACAGACTGAAAGTAAGGGGATGGAAAAAGATATTCCATGCAAATGGAAACCAAAAGAAAGCTGGAGTAGCAATTCTCATATCAGACAAAATAGACTTTAAAATAAAGACTACTAGAAGAGACAAAGAAGGACACTACATAATGATTAAGGGATCGATCCAAGAAGAAGATATAACAATTGTAAATATTTATGCACCCAACATAGGAGCACCTCAATACATAAGGCAAATACTAACAGCCATAAAAGGAGAAATAGACAGTAACACAATCATAGTAGGGGACTTTAACACCCCACTTTCACCAATGGACAGATCTTCCAAAATGAAAATAAATAAGGAAACACAAGCTTTAAATGATACATTAAACAAGATGGACTTAATTGATATTTATAGGACATTCCATCCAAAAACAACAGAATACACATTTTTCTCAAGTGCTCATGGAACATTCTCCAGGATAGATCATATCTTGGGTCACAAATCAAGCCTTGGTAAATTTAAGAAAATTGAAATTGTATCAAGTATCTTTTCTGACCACAATGCTATGAGACTAGATATCAATTACAGGAAAAGAGCTGTAAAAAATACAAACACATGGAGGCTAAACAATACACTACTTAATAACGAAGTGATCACTGAAGAAATCAAAGAGGAAATTAAAAAATACCTAGAAACAAATGACAATGGAGACACGACGACCCAAAACCTATGCGATGCAGCAAAAGCAGTTCTAAGAGGGAAGTTTATAGCAATACAATCCCACATTAAGAAACAGGAAACATCTCGAATAAACAACCTAACCTTGCACCTAAAGCAATTAGAGAAAGAAGAACAAAAACATCCCAAAGTTAGCAGAAGGAAAGAAATCATAAAAATCAGATCAGAAATAAATGAAAAAGAAATGAAGGAAACGATAGCAAAGATCAATAAAACTAAAAGCTGGTTCTTTGAGAAGATAAACAAAATTGATAAACCATTAGCCAGACTCATCAAGAAAAGAAGGGAGAAGACTCAAATCAATAGAATTAGAAATGAAAAAGGAGAAGTAACAACTGACACTGCAGAAATACAAAAGATCATGAGAGATTACTACAAGCAACTCTATGCCCATAAAATGGACAACCTGGAAGAGATGGACAAATTCTTAGAAATGCACAACCTGCCAAGACTGACTCAGGAAGAAATAGGAAATATGAATAGACCAATCACAAGCACTGAAATTGAAACTGTGATTAAAAATCTTCCATCAAACAAAAGCCCAGGACCAGATGGCTTCACAGGCGAATTCTATCAAACATTTAGAGAAGAGCTAACACCCATCCTTCTCAAACTCTTCCAAACAATATCAGAGGAAGGAACACTCCCAAAGTCATTCTACGAGGCCACCATCACCTTGATACCAAAACCAGGCAAGGATGTCACAAAGAAAGAAAACTACAGGCCAATATCACTGATGAACATAGATGCAAAAATCCTCAACAAAATACTAGCAAACAGAATCCAACAGCACATTAAAAGGATCATACACCATGATCAAGTGGGGTTTATTCCAGGAATGCAAGGATTCTTCAATATACGCAAATCAATCAATGTGATACACCATATTAACAAGCTGAAGGAGAAAAACCATATGATCATCTCAATAGATGCAGAGAAAGCTTTCGACAAAATTCAACACCCATTTATGATAAAAACCCTGCAGAAAGTAGGCATAGAGGGAACTTTCCTCAACATCATAAAGGCCATATATGACAAACCCACAGCCAACATTGTCCTCAATGGTGAAAAACTGAAACCATTTCCACTAAGATCAGGAACAAGACAAGGCTGCCCACTCTCACCACTCTTATTCAACATAGTTTTGGAAGTTTTAGCCACAGCAATCAGAGAAGAAAAGCAAAGAAAAGGAATCCAAATCAGAAAAGAAGAAGTAAAGCTGTCACTGTTTGCAGATGACATGATACTATACATAGAGAATCCTAAAGATGCTACCGAAAAACTACTAGAACTAATCAATGAATTTGGTAAAGTAGCAGGATACAAAATTAATGTACAGAAATCTCTGGCATTCCTGTACACTAATGATGAAAAATCTGAAAATGAAATCAAGAAAACACTCCCATTTACCATTGCAACAAAAAGAATAAAATATCTAGGAAGAAACCTACCTAAGGAGACAAAAGACCTGTATGCAGAAAATTATAAGACACTGATGAAAGAAATTAAAGATGATACAAATAGATGGAGAGATATACCATGCTCCTGGATTGGAAGAATCAATATTGTGAAAATGACTCTACTACCCAAAGCAATCTACAGATTCAATGCAATCCCTATCAAACTACCACTGGCATTTTTCACAGAACTAGAACAAAAAATTTCAAAATTTGTTTGGAAAAACAAAAGACCCCGAATAGCCAAAGCAATCTTGAGAACGAAAAACGGAGCTGGAGGAATCAGGCTCCCTGACTTCAGACTATACTACAAAGCTACAGTAATCAAGACAGTGTGGTACTGGCATAAAAACAGAAAGATAGATCAGTGGATCAGGATAGAAAGCCCAGAGATAAACCCACGCACATATGGCCAACTTATCTTTGATAAAGGAGGCAGGAATGTACAGTGGAGAAAGGACAGCCTCTTCAATAAGTGGTGCTGGGAAAACTGGACAGGGACATGTAAAAGTTTGAGATTAGATCATTCCCTAACACCATACACAAAAATAAGCTCAAAATGGATTAAAGACTTAAATGTAAGGTCAGAAACTATCAAACTCTTAGAGGAAAACATAGGTAGAACACTCTATGACATAAATCACAGCAAGATCCTTTTGGACCCACCTCCTAGAGAAATGGAAATAAAAACAAAGATAAACAAATGGGACCTAATGAAACTTCAAAGCTTTTGCACAGCAAAGGAAACCATAAACAAGACCAAAAGACAACCCTTAGAATGGGAGAAAATATTTGCAAATGAAGCAACTGACAAAGGATTAATCTCCAAAATTTATAAACAGCTCATGCAGCTCAATAGCAAAAAAACAAACAACCCAATCCAAAAATGGGCAGAAGACTTAAATAGGCATTTCTCCAAAGAAGATATACAGACTGCCAACAAACACATGAAAGAATGCTCAACATCATTCATCATTAGAGAAATGCAAATCAAAACTACAATGAGATATCATCTCACACCAGTCAGAATGGCCATCATCAAGAAATCTAGAAACAATAAATGCTGGAGAGGGTGTGGAAAAAAGGGAACACTCTTGCACTGCTGGTGGGAATGTGAATTGGTACAGCCACTATGGAGAACAGTATGGAGGTTCCTTAAAAAACTAAAAATAGAACTACCATATGACCCAGCAATCCCACTACTAGGCATATACTCTGAGAAAACCATAATTCAAAAAGAGACATGTACCAAAATGTTCATAGCAGCCCTATTTACAATAGCCCGGAGATGGAAACAACCTAAGTGTCCATCATCGGATGAATGGATAAAGAAGATGTGGCACATATATACAATGGAATATTACTCAGCCATAAAAAGAAACGAAACTGAGCTATTTGTAATGAGGTGGATAGACCTAGAGTCTGTCATACAGAGTGAAGTAAGTCAGAAAGAGAAAGACAAATACCGTATGCTAACACATATATACGGAATTAAAAAAAAAAAAAAGTCATGAAGGACCTAGGGGCAAAACGGGAATAAAGACACAGACCTACTTGAGAATGGACTTGAGGATATGGGGAGGGGGAAGGGTAAGCTGTGACAAAGTGAAAGAGAGGCATGGACATATATACACTACCAAACGTAAGGTAGATAGATAGTGGGAAGCAGCCACAGAGCACAGGGAGATCAGCTCGGTGCTTTGTGACCGCCTGGAGGGGTGGGATGGGGAGGGTGGGAGGGAGGGAGATGCATGAGGGAAGGGATGTGGGAACAGATGTATATGTATGACTGACTCACTTTGTTATAAAGCAGAAACTAATTAAAAAATTTTAAAAAAAAAGAAATAAGAGTAGGGTTATTACTAATGAGTCTACAGAAATAAAAAGGATCATAAGAGTACTATGAGCAGTTTTAAACAAGTTGAATAACCTAGGTGAAATGGATATATTTCTAAAAACAAAAGCACAACCATACTAATACTGATTGATGAAGAAATTAAAAATCTACATAGACCTATAGCTAGAAGGGAGATTGAATCAGTGGTCAAAAACCTCCCAACAAAGGAAAATCCTGCAACCTCTGGCTTTACTCAATTCAACCAAACATTTAAAGAAGAAATAACTCCAGTCCTCAAACTTTTCAAAAAAATTCAATAGGCAGGAACACTTCCTAATCCATTGTATAAGGCCAGTATTGCCCTGATACCAAAGCCAGACAATGACAACACAAGAAAAGAAAGTTAAAGACCAATACCCCTGATGAATATTGATGCAAACATCTTAAAGTATTAGCAAACTGAATTCAAGAGCACATTAAAAGTTTTATACATTTTGAACAAGTGGATTTATTGCTGCAATGCAAGAATGGTTCAACATGAAAATCCAATCAAATACAATACACTGCATTAGCAGAATGAGGGTCACACATGGATCCCATCAGTTGATGCTGAAAAAGAATTTGACAAAATTTTTTTGATTAAAAAAAACCCACCACCCCCCTAGGAATTGAAGGAAGCTACCTCAATATAATAAAGACCACATATGAAAATCTTACAGCTAACATCATACTCAATGGAGAAGGACTGAAAGCATTTCCTAACATCAGGAACAAGGTAAGGATGCAGCTTTTACTACTGCTGTTCAACACAGTGTTGGAAGTTCGAGGCAGAGTAATTGGTCAAGAAAAAGATTGAAATTAGAAAAGAAAGTAAAATTATCTCTGCAGAATACATGATCCTATATGTAGAAAACACTAATGATCCCTGCACCCCCAAATCTGTTAGAAACAAATCAGCAAAGTTGAAGCATACAGAATCAACACACAAAATCAGTTGCCTTCTGTACACTAACATGAACAACCCAAAACAGAAATTAGAACAACTCCCTTTACAATGGCATCAAAAACAATGATCTACATAGGAATTAACTTAATGAAGGTGAAAGACTTGTACACTGAAAACCACAAAACATTGCTGAATGATGTTAAAGATGACACATAAATGGAAAGACACCCCATGTTCATAGATTGGAAGACTTAATACTGGTATGATGTCAGGTGATCTACAGATTCAATGTAATCCACTTCAAAATCTCAATGACATTTTTTACAGAAATAGAAAAATAAGAATATCTAGGATCCCCAAATAGCCAAAACAATCTTGAAAAAGATTAAAGATGGAAGGCTCACACTTCCTGATTTCAAATTTTACTGCAAAGCTACAATAATCAAAACTGTGGTACTGAATAAAAACAGACATATAGACTAGTGGAATAGAATAAAGAATCCAGAAATCCTCACATATAAGGTCAAATGATTTGGGGGAAGTGCACCAAAACCATTTAATGGGAAAGGACAGTGTTTCCAACAAATGGTGGTGGGAAAATAGGATATCCACATGCAAAAGAATGAAGTTGGATTTTTATCTAACACCATATAGAAAAATTAATTCAAATGGATCAAAGACCTAAACCTAAGACGTAAAACTGCACTCTTAGAAGAAAACAGGGGAAAAGTTTCAGGACATTGGATTTGGCAGTGATTTCTTGGATATGACACCAAAGTCACAGGCATCAGAAGAAAAAAACAGACAAACTGGGCTTCATCAAAAATTAAACATGTATCAAAGGACACTATCAATGGAGTGAAAAAAGCAATCCACAGAATGGGAGAAAATATTTGCAAATCACATATCTGATGAGGGATTAATATCCATTAATATATAAAAAACTCCTAAAATGCAACAACAGCAACAAAAGACAACCCAAATCAAAACTGGGCAAAGGACTTGAACAGACAGGTATCCAAAGAAGATACAGTATGGCCAATAAACATGTGAAAAAATGCTCAACATCACTAACCATTTGGGAAATGCAAATCAAAACCATGATGAAATACCACTTCATACCCATTAGGGTGGCTACTATTGGGGGGAAAAAAAAAGCATTGACAAGGATGTGGAGAAACTGGAACTTTTGTTCATCGCTGCTGGGAATATAAAGTGGTATAGCTGCTGTAGAAAACAGTATGGCAGTTCCTCAAAAAATTAAATACAGAATTAGCATTTGATTCAGCAATTCCACTTCTGGGTATTTATACAAAAGAACAGAAAACGGGGGCTTGAACAGATACTTGCACATGTACGTTCATGGAAGCATTATCTCAATAGCCAAAAGGTGAAATGACTCATGTTCATTGATTGATGAATGAATAAGCAAAATGTGGTAGATACATTGGAATATTATTCAGTCATATAAAGGAAAGAAATTTGGATACATACTATAGTGCTGATGAACCCTGCAGACATGGTAAGTGAAATAAGCCACACACAAAAGGACAAATACATGATTCTACTTACATGAAGTATTGAGAATATTCAAATACTTAAAGTGGGGAGTTATTGTTTAATGGATACAGTGTTCAGTATGGGATGATGAGAAAGTCCTGGAGATGGATGGTGGTAATGGTTGCACCAGTGTGAATATACTTAATGCCACTGAATTGTATACATGAAAATGGTACATCTTATGTATGTTTTTCTACCATAAAAACTTTTTTAAACCACCAAAAAAAGTCATATAACCTAGCTATTTTTTTTAAAAAAAAGGTTATCAAGCCACAAGACAGGAAGTTTAATTTGTATATGGCTAAGTGAAAGAAGACAGTCTGAAAAGGTTACATGCTGTATGACTCCAACTATATGACATTCTGGAAAACTATAGAGCTAGTAAAGGGATTAGTGGTTATCACTGTGAGGTTGGGAAGGCTGAGTAGATGGAGCACAGGAGATTTTTAGGGTGGTGAAGTTATTCAACATGATACTGTAGTGGTGGACACATAAAATGATGCATTTGTCAAAATCCATAAAACTATAACAAAAAGAGGAGCCTTAATGTAAACTATAGACTTTTGTTAACGTTTCATTTAATTTATAATTGTTTCATTTATATTAGCAAATGTAGCACACTAGTACATTTTACATAGATGTTTAATAGTAGGGAAAACTGTGGGAGAGGGAAGTATATGGGAACTCTCTGCAGTGTCTTCTCAATCATTCTATAAATCTATAACTTTTTAAAAAATAGTCTGTTAAAAAATTCTATGAGGGTTTTTCATTTTGTATACTCTAGTGCCTCAAGCTCATATGTATTAGTTGTAAGTGAATGATGGGTAAATGAATGAGTGAATGAATGAATCAGTGGCACTAGTGACAGGTTCAATTCACAGTGCTCACACTGGGCTAGACTGTTGGGAAAAGTCAGTGTGTACCGACTGAGGGATTAATAACCAGAATATCTGAAGAACTCCTAAAATGCAACAGCAGCAACAAGAGACAACCTAGTTCAAAATAAGCAGAGGACTTGAATAGGCAGGTATCCAAAGAATATACACAGATGACCAATAAGCACATGAAAAGATGCTAAACATCACTAATTAGGGAAATGCAAATCAAAACCACAATGAGGTACCACTTCACACCTATTAGGATGGCTATTAAACGAAAACAAGTGTTGGCAAGGATATGGAGAACTGGCTTGAGGGGGAAGTTATTCACAGGTGGGCTGTTCGTTTGGCCAGAGCTTGCTCCTCTGCCTCGGCTATTTACTAGCCCTAGACCTTTGGTGTTCAGAACTCCCACTGCTCCAAGCTACTCCACAACTCTTCATATGTCCTGAAAGTTGCCATTGGTTTTTTTCTATTATATTTCAGGGTAACTACACAGTTGGAAAAACTGAAGAAACTGTTCTGGCCCAATGAATTCTTTATTTTGCTCCTAATAAGATGAAAACCTCACATTCTGCAAAATCATGCCCTAAAATTAAAAGCCTTATGGGGAAAATAAGTTTGGAATTTTGTAACCTGAGCAGTAACAAAAACTAGAATCCTAAATTTCCACTAGTATCCACTGAGAATTAGTCCATCTTCTATATACTTAAACTTCTGGGCTTGTGTTTCTTTCAGATATAGATCCTTGAAATCAATTGCTTCTCATAGAGAAACGATTTCCATCAATATTAAAAATATGATCTAAAGGTAGCTGCCAATGATAGGGATAGAGCAGGATAGTTAACACAGGTAGTTTTAGAAGTCCCACTAGGGGATTATAGACACAAAGGGAACTTTGGGAGACCATTGTAAGCTAATGAACACTCAAGAAAGCAATCAGAACACTGTGAAACAAAACAGGTCTGCTTAACAATGAAACCATGCAATAAAAGCATGAGATATGCCCCAGGCCATTAAGTGAAAAAACAAGGCCTGCAGCCTGCTGGTCAAGGTCAGCAAGATAATGATCCTTAGGACATGCACCTGAGCATGTACCAAGGACAGGAATACAGGGGAAAGGTGGCATTCCAAAGTAGAAGACCCTCATACTGAAACCTGAGATGCTTTAACATATTTTAGTCTATGTTACCACCCTTCTGCTGATTTGAATAGCACCATGACAGTCCCCGTTTGACCAAATAGGGTCAAAAACTCCTCTGCCCCACCCAAAGGAGGAGCTAGTGACGTAAGCGTGATGTCTACTCAAAGAATGTGGAAGAAGGTGGTCCTCTCCCACTTCCCACTTTTCCTTTGATTATAAAAACGTAGCCCACTTAGTTCTTGGGGCAGAGCTCTCTTGCCTGCCCACTTGTATCCTTCACAAGCATCCTATACTAATAAATCCACTTCTTACCTCCCACTTTGTCCCTCACCGAATTCCTTCTGCACCGAGACATAAGAACCTGTGAGTCATTAAGTCCTGAGACAAGTTGTGTGGTTCCACATTCATCAATCAATGCTTTTTTTCTAATCACCGGGTGAAATGTCTTCATGCCTTACCTGTACTTGCAACTTCCCCAGACAGCTTAACACAGTGAAAGCCACTAAAGCCACTCCTTGCCCTTAGGATTTTCATCTTTTCTCTTAGGGTCTTCGTATATTGCTGAAAGTTTCTCATTAGCTGTGAGAAAGTTTGCCGATGGATGCTTCAACACATTAGCTTACTGGGAAAAATCATGTTTGACCAATGCCACTTTCACATAGGATTGATATTACTCCCCTATTTACCTACTGCAAATGAGCTAATAATACACGTGACAAACACACATACCTTGCAATAGGACAGACTGTGTTTCAGGGTATGATAACTTTCAGTCTTTAGAGAACAAAGAAGGATTAATGTCTAATTTCTTTTACCTTTTGGTGTTTCATTTTCTGCCTTTGTAACAAAAAAGCAGTGATTTGGGTTCACTGTGATATTTCTTCAATGTTCTCCATGACCTATAGAAAATAAGAATTAAGATGTTTTCTCCATCTCAATTTTTCTTTATATGCACACCTTCCAACACATCTTTATTTTATTCACACATATACATCCATCCCTTCTGTATGTGATATGAAGAGTTGAGGTGAACTAGCCTAGAACACCCAAATAAGCCACACAACGCTCCTCAGAACACAGAAGAGTTGTGTCAGCACCTCCATTCAGATCTCACAGAAGAAAGTGTCCCTGCCTTTCCTCACTGCCTGTTTTCTGTTACCTGAAGTTCTAACAAGCCTGGTGAATTTTTTTAAAGATATTACAAATGATAAAGAGAGTAAGGGGAAAAGATTGCTAGAGTGAGTCATTCTAATGGCAATAAAAATTAATAACTGATGGCAAGAAAACAGAAGAAAGTAGCAAAAACAAAACAAACCAAAACAAAAAACCCTGTGGCTAGCTAGGACTATTTAATGTAGGGACAATTCCCTCCATAGCCGATGAGCCCTAAGTCTGTAACCCATATCTATGGAAGCATAAGTGCAGTACAAAAACCTTGGACTTGGGGTTTAAATCCTTGTTCTACCACCTGATGTGTGATCTTGATCTTAACCTCTCTAAGCCTCAGTTTTCTCTTTTGTACAGTGAGAATAATACCACCTGCCTCACAATGGGTGTTAGGACTTAAAAGAGTTCTCCTTCTCCGATATGAAATATCAACCACAGTGCCTGGCACCTACAGACACCTGATGTTCATGATTACATATTACACTGCTTTCTTTTCATTTGAAGAGCTGTACTGTCAGAACTAGTGCATTATTGCAATAGGGATACATAATCACAATCTAAATGTATGCTAGGACTTTAGGCTGTAGGTTTACTTAATGAACGAAGTGAAAAGATTGCCTAGGGAGGTTTATATTCCAGAGGCACACAGGGTGACACGAACAAATCTATCAGAAGGGAGTGATGAAATGAATAAAGCTTTATGGTGTGGTGGCAAGAGGAGTTTCCTGGTGAAAGCAGGTCATTAATAAAATTTAAAATAGAATGTACCATCATGCTGTGATTTTCATAACAAGTAGGAGCTAATAGCATTAAGCAATTCCCAGTCCCCATGATCAACTTTATTTTCATGACACAGATCTTGTCACATGCAGTAAAAGGCATTTCTTTTTGCTTTTCTTAAAGTAATGGCCTTGCAGTTACTGATAGACTGTTTGACCTTGAAAAAATAAGTGGTCAGTCAGCTAACTTTGTGAGCTATGCCCAATACCTTATCTAGGTTTTTACCCTTTGTTGTGACATTTTTTGCCTCCATTAAAAGAAAGCAGCAATTTAATACTTGAGCTCCAAAACTCTTTTCTCAATGAAACCAGAGTACCTCTGTGTGGAAAGGCTCCAAAGTAGCTTCTATTTTATTACAAACATGTCTTTATAAACAGGAAGAGGTCGACTTGTTTTTTATGTGTATACATTTCCTAAAAAATAATTGAGTTTTTACCATCCCATTGAACATTCTGAAAAAAAAAATTAAGAGGCAAACCTTTTGAAGAGAGATGTTATTGGCGAATTACAAACACAGATCCTTGTGCATTCAAGCATTACTGGCAGTCAACCATTCCTACATTTTTTCTTGTCAGACTTAGCCTTATTTGTGTTAATCTTCCCAGTTAAAACCATGCTCAATAATAAATTTTCAGTTCTCTGAGAATTTCTTCACTGGTTACTTTACCATCAGGCATTTTACAAATGAATGTAGTTCCAGACAATATCATTACAAGTTTAGCAAAAATCAACAAACTCACCAAACCATTAAAATACATGATTTCACTCAATTACAAAGTAGAAGAACACATCTCAATCTCTTGATAACTCAAAAGTTAATTTTGAGCATATTAAAATGAATCATCTGACAGTATCATTTAATAACAGCATCTCTTTCTGGCTTTTTATTGTGAAATATACATAATAAGATTTACCATTTTAACCTTTTGTGTGTGTGTGTGTGTGTTACGCGGGCCCCTCACTGTTGTGGCCTCTCCCGTTGCGGAGCACAGGCTCCGGACGCGCAGGCTCAGCGGCCATGGCTCACGGGCCTAGCTGCTCCGCAGCATGTGGGATCTTCCTGGACCGGGGCACGAACCCATGTCCCCTGCATCAGCAGGCAGACTCTCAACCACTGCGCCACCAGGGGAGCCCCATTTTAACCATTTTAAACTGTACAGTTCAGTTCCACACTGTGTACAATCATCACCACCATGCATCTCCAAAACTTTTTCATAATCCCACACTGAAACTCTGTAGTCATTAAATAACTCCCCATTCTCCTACTCTTAGCCCCTGGTAACAACCATTTTACTTTCTGTCTCTATGAATTTGATTAGATACTTCAAATAAGTGAAATCATGTAATACTTATCTTTTGTGTTTGGCTTATTTCACTTAGCATACTGTCTTAAAAGTTCATCCATGTTGTAGCATGAATCAATTTGATTCCTTTTTAAGGCTAAATAATATTCCATTGTATTCATGTATCACTTTGGGTTTATCAATTCATTCCTTTTTTAAAAAATGCTTTTTTAAAGTATAGTTGATTTACAATGTTATGTTAATTTCTGCTGTACAGCAAAGTGATTCCATTATACATATATATACAATCTTTTTAAAAATATTCTTTTCCATTATGGTTCATCACAGGATATTGAATATAGTTCCCTTTGCTATGCAGTAGGACCTTGTTGTTATCTATTCTATATATAACAGGTTGCATCTCCTAACCCCAAACTCCCACTCCATCACTCCCCCACCCCCACCCCCACCCCCTGATAACCACAATTCTGTTCTCTATGTCTCTGAGTCTGTTTCTGTTTCATAGATAAGTTTATTTGCGTTATATTTTAGATTCCTCATATAAGTGATATCCCATGGTATTTGTCTTTCTAGTTACTTCGCTTAGTATGATAATCTCTAGATCCATCCATGTTGCTGCAAACAGCATTCTTTCATTCTTTTTTCATGGCTGAGTAGTATTCAATTGTATATATGTACCACATCTTCTTTACCCATTCATCTGTCAGTGGATATTTAGGTTGTTTCCATGTCTTGGCTATTGTGAAGAGTGCTGCTGTGAACATAGGGGTGCATGTATCTTTTTGAATTATAGTTTTGTCTGAATATATGCCCAGGAGTGGGATTGCTGGATTATATGGCGACTCTGTTTTTAGCTTTTTGAGGAATCTCTGCTTTCCATAGTGGCTGCACCAGTTTACATTCCCACCAACAGTGTAGGAGGGTTTGCTTTTCTGCACACCCTCTCCACCATTTGTTATTTGTAGACTTTTTAACGATGGCCAGTCTGACCAGTATGAGGTGATACCTCATTGCAGTTTTGATTTGCATTTCTCTAATAATTAGAGACGCTGAGCACCTTTTCATGTACCTGTTGGCCATCTGTATGTGTTCTTTGGAGAAATGTCTGTTTAGTTCTTCTGCCTATTTTTTGATTGGGCTGTTTGGTTTTTTGTTGAGTTGTATGAGCTGTTTGTATATTTTGGAGATTAAGCCCTTGTTGGTTGCATCATTTGCAAATATTTCTCCCATTCTGTGGGTTGTCTCTTTGTTCTGTTTATGGTTTCCTTTGCTGTGCAAAAGCTTATAAGTTTGATTAGGTCCCATTTGTTTATTTCTGCTTTTATTTCTATTGCTTTGGGAGACTGACCTAAGAAAACCTTGGTACAATTTATGTCAGAGAATGTTTTGCCTATCTTCTCTTCTAGGAGTTTTATGATGTCATGTCCTATATTTAAGTCTTTAAGCCATTTAGAGTTTATTTTTGTGTATGGTATGAGGGTGTGTTCTAACTTCATTGATTTACATGCAGCTGTCCAATCAGTTCATTCCTTGATGGACATTTGGGTGGTTTCCATCTTTTGGCTATTGTGAATAACGCTTCTATGAACAGTGGTATACAAATAACTATTTGAGCTCCTGGCTTGGATTCTCTTATGTATATACCCTGAAGTGGAATTGCTGGATCATATAGTGATTCTATGTTTAATTTTTTTGCAGTCACTTCCCATTCCAAACTCAACCCTAGGCAACCACTTGCATAGTATCTTCAAGGTTCATCCATGTTATAGCATTAACCTTAATATAAGTGCAAGCATGCAATTTGTGGTCTTTTGTGGCTGGTATCACTTAGCATAATGGAGATTTATCCATGTTACAGCGTGTATCAATACTTTGTCCCTTTTTATGGCTGAATAGTATTCCATTTCATGGACAAACCATATCTAGTTGATGAATATTTAGATTATTTCCACTTTGGGTTTATTATGAATATTGCCACTATGGACATTCAAGTCTTTGTGTAGACATATGTTTTCATTTATTGTGGGTTGTTATCTAGGGATGGGGTTGCTGGATATTAAGATAAATTTATGTTTAACTCTTTAAGAAACTGCTAAACTGTTTTCCACAGTAGCTATACTACTTATTTCTTCTTTTCTTTTTTCTTTTTTTTAAATTGAAATATAGTTAATGTACAATATTATGTTAGTTTCAGGTGTCCTACATAATGATTTGACATCTGCATACATTATGAAATAATGATAAGTCTAGTAATCATCTGTCCCATACAAAGTTATTATAATATTATTGATCATATTCTTTATGCCGTATGTTACATCCCCATGACTTATTTATTATATAACTGGAGGTTCGTACCTCTTAATCCCCTTCATCTATTTTGTCCACCATCCCTCCTTTCTGGCAACCACCCATTTGTTCTCTGCATCTATGAGTCTGTTTTTATAGATTCTTCCTTTTGTAATTTTTATATTTCTAGCTGTGGTTTCTTCTTTTCTGCTTATATAAGTCCCTTTAACATTTCTTGTAAAGCCAGTTTACTGGTGCTGAACTCTCAGCTTTGGCTTGTCTGAAAAACTCTTTATCTCTCCTTTCTGGGTAGAGTATTCTTGGTTGTAGGTTTTTTCCTTTCCTCACACTGAACATACTGTGCTGTTCCCTTCTGACCTGCAAAGTTTCTGCTGAGAAGTCAGCTGACAGTGTTATGAGTTCCTTTGTACATCACTAGTTGTTTTTCCCTCACTGCTTTTAAGATTCTCTCTTATCCTTTAATTTTTTGCCATTTTTAATTACAATGTGTCTTGGTGTGGACCTCTTTGGGTTCATCTTGTTTGGGACTCTCTATGCTTCCTGGACCTGGATGTGTTTCCTTTCCTAGGTTAGGGAAGTTTTCAACTACTATTTCTTCAAATAAATTCTCTGCCCCTTTCTCTCTCTCTTCACTGCAGGTGGCGCGGGTCCAATCCTTGGTCGGGGAACTAAGATGCTGCATGCCACGTGGTGTGGCCAAAAAAAAAAAAAGATTAAAAAAAACATATAAATGAGGTCATGAAGTATTTTTCTTTCTTTGTCTGGCTTATTTCACTTAGCACACTGTCCTGCAGGTCCATTCATGTTGTTGCAAATGGCAGGATCTCCTTTTTAAAGGCTGAGTAATTTTCATTGTATATACCACCATTTCTTTATCCATTCATCCATTGATGGATACAGGTTGTTTTCATATCTTGGCTATTGTAAATAATGCTGCAATAAACATGGGAGCACAGCTATCTCTTTGAGGTACTGATTTCATTTCCTTTGGGTATATACCCAGTAGAGGGATTGCTGGATTATATGGTAGTCCTATTTTTAATTTTTTGAGGAACCTCCATAACATTTTCTATAATGGCTTAACCAATTTACATTCCCACCAACAGTGTACAAAGTTTCCTTTTTTTCCAACATCCTTGCCAACACTTATCTTTTATTTTTTGATAATAGTCATGAGGTAATATCTCACTGTGGTTTTGATTTGCATTTCCCTGATGATTAATAATACTGAATACCTTTCATATACTTGTTAGCTATTTGCGTATCTTCTTTGGAAAAATGTCCATTCAGGTCCTTTGCTCCTCTCCTCCTTTTTGGTCACATACGCAAAGGAAAAAACTAATTTCTGGAAACTCTGGGAAATTTTTTGTCTCCTTCATGGGCTTATGTATTAAGATGTAATTGGTCCTATGACACTCAGTAAGAAGAGAGAGGAATCTTACTTGAACTTAAGGTTTAAAAAAAATAAAACTTGCGATTAACTCATAAGAAGTCCTACACTTAAAATCCCGTTTGACTGCTTTAAAAAGTTATTTTAATATTTCATTTATTTAGAACTATAGGGGTAAAAAGGCATTCCACATACATTTCTCTGAGAACTCAAAGAAAGAATGAGCTTAGCATGCTGGAGAGGCCCATTTTAAAATTGGATTGGTTGGTTTCTTTGCTATTGAGTTGTATGAGTTCCTTATTTATTTTGGGTTTTAACCCCTTTTCTGATATATGTTTGCAAATATTTTCTCCCATTCCTTAGGTTGCATTCTCATTTTGTTGATTATTTCTTTTGCTGTGTGAAGATTTTTAGTTTGATGTAGTCCCTCTTGTTTATTTTTGCTTTTGTTGCCTGAGCTTTTGGTGTCATATCCAAAAAATCATTGCAAATGCCAAGGAGCTTTTTTCCTATATTTCCTTCTAGGAGTTTTATGGTTCAGGTCCTGCATGTAAGTATTTAATTCATTCTGAGTTGATATTTGTGTATGATGCACTATAGTGGTCCAGTTTCACTCTTTTCTATGTGGATATCCTATTCTCCCAACACCATTTATTGAGAAGACTATCCTTTGTGTATTCTTGGCACCCTTGTCAAAAATTCATTGATTGTGTATGATGGGATTCATTTCTGGTTTCCTCAATTCTGTCCCATTATCTATGTGTTTCTTTTTATGCCAGTACCATACTGCCTTGATTACTGTAGCTTTGTAATATAATTTGAAACCAGGAAGTATGTTGCCTCCAACTCTCCTCTTTTGCAAGATTGCTTTGGCTACTCAGTCTTTTGTGGTTTCATACAAATTTTAAGATTGTTTTTTCTATTTCTGTGAAAAATGCTATTGGAATTGTATGGTTTTCATTGTACAGATCTTTCACCTCCTTGGTTAAATTTATTCCTAAGGGTTTTATTCATTTTGACGCTATTGAAGATAGGATTGTTTTCTTGATTTCCTTTTTGTATAGATCACTGTGTAGAGAAATGCAACTGATTTTTATATGCTGATTTTTGTATCCTGCAACTTTACTTAATTCATTTATTTGTTCTAACAGTTTATTAATCAGTGTTTAGGGTTTTCTACATATATGATCATGTCATCTGCAAACAGAGATAACTTAACTTCTTCCTTTCATATCGGGATGTTTTTTCCTTTTTCTTCTTTTCTTTTCTTTGTCTGATTGCTCTTGCTAGTACTTCCAGTACTATGTTAAATAGAACTTGTGTGAGTGGGCATCCTTGCCTTATACTGAATCTTAGAGAAAAAGCTTACAGTTTTTCCCCATTGATAATGATGTTAGCTGTGGGATTTTCATAAATGGCCTTTATCGTGTTGAGGAAGTATCTTTTTATACCTATTTTGTTGAGAGTTTTTATCATAAATGGATGTCAAACTTTGTCAAATGCTTTTTCTGCATCTACTGTGATGATGTGGTTTTTATCTTTCATTCTATTAATGTGGTGTATCACATTGACTGATTTTCATATGTTAAACTAACAGGTTTGTAATTTTTGATTGGATGTTAGATATGTGAGTTTTACCTGTTGGGTACTGGATTTTTTTTTTTTATTATTATTGAGCTTTGATCTTGGATGCAGTTATTTGGAAACAAGTTGATTCTTTCAGTTCTTGCTTTTAAGGTTTGTTAGGCAGGACTGGAGCAGTGCTCAATCTAGGGCTAGTTATTCCCCACTACCGGGGAAACACTCTTCTGTGTACTCTACCTATTACCCAATGAATAATTAGGATTTTTAGTCTTATTATTGGGAACAGGCACTTTTCCTAACCTTGTGTGAGTACTGGGTACCTCTAATCCTTTCAGGTAATTCTTACCCTAACCTCAAGTATTTTCCTACTATATATGTGCTGATGATTACTCAGCTGAATACTTGAACTGAAGATCTCTGAAATTCTCTCCCTTTGCAGCTCTTTCTTTTCCAGTACTCCATTCAGTGAACTATAGCCACATTGATGTTTCTGGACTCTCAGCCTCATCTTCTCAATTCAGGGAATCAACCAAGCTCAGCCTGGGCCGTCCCCCCAAACCCCTGTGCCACAGCCTGGAAACTCCTTCAAGGCAATAATCTGAGGCAGTCATTGGCTCATCTCAACTGTTTCCCATCTCTCAGGGATCACGATCCTTTGTTTCCTGTCATCCAATGTCTTGAAAACCATTGCTTAATGTATAATGTCCATTTTTTAATTTTTCAAGTAGTAGGTAAATCCAGGCCCTGTTACTCCATCTTGGTCAGAAGCAAAAGTCTCACAATACTTTTAAAACATGAACTGACCTACAAGCTTCCCAAAGATTTGCCTATACTGTAGGTAAAAATCCTCCTCCTCCTCCTCCCTGTGTACCAGCCCACTTCAGATTACTTCTGGAGAGATCAGTCCCTTACAGTAATCTGTGTAACACATTATAGCTAATATCGTAATTTCACATATTGAGATAACATGGTTTTCTTTGGGATAAAAAGGTGACTTGTGTCATATAGCTAGTAAGAAATTCATCTTCACATGAAAAACCCACAGAAAAAATTTTTGGGTCAACTATTTTTTGGATAGATCTAAATCCCATGTAACAACCACCATCTAATCTAGGGCTTTAAAATAAGCACTTCATTTTGAATTTACTCACTGTGGTGGACACTGGTACTGCTTGTCTCTACCAGGCTGATATCATACTGGATCGAACTGGCCCTCTGAAGGTGGCCCTTCCTGACAGTAAAGAGGAAAGAAACACACAAATGGAAAATGGGTAAGTGGAAAACCGGAAAGAAAGTTTAAAGTTGAATATGTGGAGGTACATTTTCTTTTCCACAACTCTCTGAAACTGCCAGAGCTTCCCTAAAACCATGCCCCATTATTTAACAAATCCTCCAGGGCAGGTAGGTCATCTGTGGGGACCTCAGATGCTGATGATGCCACTTAGTCTTCCTCCTTTAAGACAGCAGAACTGTTGTATTTTAGTGTAATGTTTTTGTGCTCTTCTTCAAGTGGCTAGTTTTAATTATTAGTTGGGACCCTTAATGTGACATGGGGTGGCTTTAGTCAACTATTGAAAAACTCATTTGCACTTTTTTAAGGTTGCAGTTCATCAATCTTTTTGGTCATCGAGTCAATTAATATAGGTTCTAATTGTATTCAGGTGTCATGACAGAGCTTTAAAAAACTACTTTTGGGGCTTCCCTGGTGGCGCAGTGGTTGAGAGTCCGCCTGCCGATGCAGGGGACACGGGTTTGTGCCCTGGTCCAGGGAGATCCCACGGGCTGCGGAGTGGCTGGGCCCGTGAGCCATGGCTGCTGAGCCTGTGCATCTGGAGCCTGTGCTCTGCAACGGGAGAGGCCACAACAGTGAGAGGCCCGTGTACCGCAAAAAAAAAAACTACTTTTAATATTAAATAAGATTTTGGAATGTATACTTGCTTTCAGTTTTTTTCAATAAGTCAGTGCCTAAAATATTACCTTACATTAATAAAAATGAATTCAAAACCACTTTTACCATAGCAAAATGAAAGTGTTTTATAAAAATATACTGATTCCTCCTTATGAAACACAATTGATTCTAGCCTGGAGTTCAGCATTAGTGGGTTATCATTTTGGACCTCATTCAAATACGGCATTAATTTCTTATTAAATTTCAAAAGGCCCTCAGCTTAAAGCAATTTCAGAAGTGAGACTGCTTGGTTGCAGCACATATAGTTTTTTAACTTTACAAGACATTTGCAAACTGAATCAAAAGTGTTCAAAACTGTTTCAAACTCTAAAATCTCACATTTTATATTGTTTGGATTTTTTAAAAAAGTTTTGCCAATCTTATGGGCAAGATAATTGCAGGCTGAATTTGCAGTTTCCTGACTAAGAAGATTGAGCATTTTTTATGTTTATTTTATGGAATTTTCTTCATCTTTTATACATTTTTTAAATTTTTCCCATTTGTCTACAGGTTTACTATTTTCTTGATTTGTAGGAGTTCATGATATACTCAAGACATATATGCATCTATTTTCACATGATATACTCAAGACATATATGCATCTATTTTATCTTTGGGACTTCTCCCACTTTGTAGCTAGGCTTTTTTTTCAATAGTGTCTTTTGATAACTAGAAGTTTAGTCAAATTTATCTGCCGTTTGTTTTACAATTTGTACTTCTTGAATCTTGTTACAGAAATCTATCCCTACTCCCAAGGGCACAAAGATATTCTTTAAATGTTCTTCTGAGAGTTTTCATTTTGCATTTCACATTTAGGTCTTTAATCTACCTGTACTGATTTTGAGGTATGCTTTGAGGCAAAGATCCAACTTTACTTTCTTCCATGTGGATAAACAGTAATGCCAATACTATTTATTGGAAAGTCCGTTATTTCCCCACTGCACTGTATACCATTTCTGTTGTACAGTCGACCTGCTGTATCAGAGGGTTCTGCATCCGTGGATTCAAACAATCTCAAATCGAAAATATTTGAAAAAGAAAAAAAAGAATACAGAAAGCTCCAAAAAGCAAAACTTGAATTTGCCTAAAGCTGACAACTATTTACATAGTATTTATATCATATTTACAACTATTTACCTACCATTTACATTGTATTAGGTGTTCAGAGATGATTTAAAGTATATGGGAGGATATGTGTAGGTTATTTGATCTTTTTAATGTCTGTGGCACCTGAGTTATTATATCTTTATTCATTCCTAATAATATTCATTTGTGCCTTCCCCCTGCTTCTTTGAAAGAGATTTGTCAATATTATTAATCTTTTCATAGAACCAATTTTGTCTTTGTTGTTCCTCTCTATTATACCTATTTTACATTTATTTTCTTTAACTCCTACTCTTTATTTTTACTTCCTTCTAGTTTCCTGGCATTTATTTTGCTATTCTTTTTCTAACTTAGTGAGATGAATGCTTAGCTTATTTATTTCCAGGCTTTCTTCTTTTCTCATATAAGCATTTAGGGCTATAAGTTTTCCTCTGCTGGTTCATTTGCATCTCTCAGATTTGTTATATAGTATTTTCATTATAGTTCCAGTCAAAATATTTCCCAATTTCCATTGTGAGCTCTTTGATCCATGAATTATACAGACATGTATTTCTTAATTTCCAAATGTGAAGGTCTTTGATAGTTATTCTTGTCCCTGACTTTCCTCTTAATCACACTGAAGACTGAGCATGTGGTATAACATCAAACCTTTGAAATGTGTTGAAAACTGTTTTACTGCCCAGCACAGAATAATATTCATAAATATTCTGTATGAGTTTATAAAGGATTTTGTACTGTGTTCTAGAATAAATCT
This sequence comes from Mesoplodon bidens, assembly GCF_964165515.1. NCBI lineage: Eukaryota > Metazoa > Chordata > Mammalia > Artiodactyla > Ziphiidae > Mesoplodon > Mesoplodon bidens. The sequence continues at coordinate 66,148,243 of NC_138178.1, read as the reverse complement.
AGATCAAATGTGTTAATTACATTGCTAAAATCTTATAAAGTCTTACTGATTTTTATCTCCTTTCTTATAAATTTCTGAGACTCATACATTAAAATTTAACGGTGATGGTGGTTTTGCTTATTTCTCCTTTGTATTTCAAATTTTGATTTATACTTTTTAAGATTTTGCTTATAAGAGCACATACATTTTTAAATTGTTAAATCCTCCTAGTGAACGAAACCTTTTACCATAACATTTATTTTGTCTGATAGTTATATGACCTTTTTACTCCTAATCTTTTTGTATCCTTATCTGGAAGGATTTAGCATCAAGAATTTAGATTTTAAAATATAGGTGTATTATGTCAATCTTTGTTTTTTACCTGGAATCTTTAGTATAATTATATTTAAAATAATTACTGATATATTTAGATTTAAATCTACCATGTTATATCATACTTTCTATTTATCCTTTTTTCTCTATTTTTCTTTATGTTTAATCAATTGATTATTTTTTATTCCTTTTTGTCCTTCCTCTAATTTGTAAATTATGTGTTTTGATTTTTTCTTCAATTGTCACCCTAGACATGTTCATTCCTAGTATATCAAGGTCTCACATTAACCTATATATTATCCTCCTCCCATTTAAAATCCTTTAGTATATTTAATTACAATCCTTTCAACTTATTTGCTATCACCATCATGTGTTTCTTTTTTTTAATAAATTTATTTATTTATTTATTTATTTATTTTTGGCTGCATTGGGTCTTTGTTGCTGCATGTGGGCTTTCTCTAGTTGCAGCGAGTGGGGGCTACTCTTTGTTGTGGTGCATGGGCTTCTTTCTCATTGTGGTGGCTTCTCTTGTTGCAGAGCATGGGCTCTATGGAGCACAGGCTTCAGTAGTTGTGGCATGCAAGCTCAGTAGTTGTGGCTAGTGGGCTATAGAGAGCAGGCTCGGTAGTTGTGGCGCACGGGCTTAGTTGCTCCACGGCATGTGGGGTCTTCCCAGACCAGGGCTTGAACCAGTGTCCCCTGCATTGGTAGGCGGATTCTTAATCACTGCGCCACCAGAGAAGTCCTGCCATCATGTATTTTAATTCCTCTTTTCAAAGACATAGTACAGTACTATTATTAAAATTTATACAATATTTGTTTTGATTCATTCACATAATGACTTTCTCTGATCTTTCTTCTTTCTTGCATCTCAATATACCATACAGGATCAATTTCCTTCTGCTTGAAAATATGAGAGGACAAACTCTTACAAGTTTTTCTTATCTAAAAGTATCTTTGGGACTTCCCTGGTGGTCCAGTGGTTGAGAATCTGCCTTCCAGTGCAGGGGACGTGGGTTCAATCCCTGGTCCAGGAAGACCCCACAGGCCGTGGAGCAGCTAAGCCCGTGCACCACAACTACTGAGCCTGCGCTCTACAGCCCGCGAGCCACAACTACTGAGCCCGCATGCCACAACTACTGAAGCCCGTGTGCCCTAGAGCCTGTGTGCCGCAACTACTGAGCCCATGTGCCGCAACTGCTGAAGCCCACATGCTCTAGGGCCCCCGTGCCGCAACTACTGAAGTCCATGCGTCTAGAGCCCATGCTTGGCAATGAGAGAAGCCACCTCAATGAGAAGCCCGTGCACCACAATAAAGCGTAGCTCCCACTCACCACAACTAGAGAAAGCCCACGGGCAGCAACAAAGACCCAATGTGGCCAAAAATAAATAAAATTTAAAATAAATAAATTAAAAAAAGTATCTTCATTTTACCCTCATTCCTGAAAGATGTTTTAAATGATACAGAAATTTGGGGTTGATGGTTATTTTCAGTGGATACTGAAAATATCATTGCTTACTCTGTCTTCTGGTTTTGCTTCTTTCCTACTGAGCAGCCAGCTTTCAGTAAAATTGTTGCATTTTTAAGATAATCTGTCATTCTTTTGTAACATTTTTGCAATTTTCTCTTTGAGCATTCTACAGTTGTACTGGGCTGTGCCCATATGTAAACTTATTTTTATCCTGCTTGAAATTTGTTGGACTTCTAGAATCTGTGGTTGACTTTCATCAGTTCTGCAAAGGTCTCAGCCATTACCTTTTCAAATACTGCCTTTGCCCCTTTCTCTCTTCTATCGTACATTTCTAGGTACTTTCTCTCTGGTCTCCCTTTTTCTTGACTTCTCTTGACCTCTCTATAACATTTTCCATTTCTTTTCCTCTCAGAATTACCTTCTGGGTAATTTCTTATCTATATCTTTCACTTCATTAAATCTTTTATTGTGTCTAATTTGCTATTAAAAATGTATTCTTGGTTAAAAAATTTTATTGAACTAAGACATGTATTGGCTTTTAAAAAATTACAATTATTATATTTTATGCATTACAGTTCTGTTTTGGTCTTTGTCAAATTTGCTTATTTACAAGCCTCTCATTTATTTCTTGGTATATATTAAACATATGTATTTTATATTACGTATCTGAGTCTTCCAAAAAATAAAGATTTTGAATATCTGATTTTACTATCAGTTGTTTCTGTGGGTTCTAACTCATGGTGCTTCTTTTCTTATATGTTTGGTAATCTTTTTATACTGTGAGATACTTTTTAAGGTAAAGGATGAAAGTGGGTTCTTCAAGAATTAATTTGCATTTGTTTCTGTCAACCACCTGGGGCACCGCCAGCCTGAATTATTCAACATTCCTAGCTTTTTTTCCCTAGACATTCAGACTGCATCAGGATGCAAACCAGATAATATTTGTGATTGGAGGTTCCTTTTGTCCTTTCTTGTTCTTATATACAGTTGACCCTTGAACAATGCAGCAGTTAGGGGCGCTGACCACCACACAGTTGAAAATCCACATATACCCTTTACAGTTGGCTCTCCATATCCATGATTGCACATCCAGGGATTCAACCAACCATGGATTAGGTAGTACTGTAGTATGTATTCAAAAAAAATCTGCATATATGTGAACCCATGCAGTTCAAACCTGTGTTGTTCAAGGGTCAACTGTACTTTCATTTTTCTTTTATCTATACTTTCTACCAAAAAGGTATTGTTTAGCCTGCTCATACTAGCAATATTGCTAAATTCTGGCTCAAGCCTGCAGAGTTACTGTGTTCTAGAAGGTCTCCTCTGAAACTTTGTGTCATTAAGCACCTGTGGGGTACAACATACCATGGCACAAACTCAATGGGTTTGCACAGAAGTTTCCTTTTTAGACAATTACAGCAATGTTAAAGCTCTATGGAATTCAAAAAAAACCCTCTTAACAATTCCCAGTGGAATGAATATTAGATTTCCTAATAAATCCTTTGGTCATTATGTAGGATGTGTATTTCTAGCTCTCTACCTTATAGGCATATGGTAGAATAGCATTTCCTGGTACCCCCTTAAGTAGGACCATGCAGCTCATTCTGGCCAATGAATCATGGCCAGACAGATCATTTCAACTCAAATATGAAACCCTCTGGCAGAGCAGCCCACAGCATTCAGGATGGTGGCTGCTCCATCAGTTTGAGATTTTAAGTGACTATGATTATAAAAGCCGGTCTGCCAAATGATAATAATTATACACTATGAATGGGAAACAGTCTTATTTTTTTAAGCCACTAAACTGTTAGGGTTGATAATTACCTAGCCTATCCTGATTGATATTACAAAAGTATTTATTATCCAATCAATAACATGAAATGCTATATTTCCAACCTGGCACTAGAGTGATTAATGAGGGAATTAGTCAGTTGGTCTTCTCCTTAGCATATTAGACCAACAAAATATTTAGAGGGATAGAATAAAATAATAAATCATTATTCATTTTTTTTCCAAACATGATTTAAAGTCAAGAGTACACCTAATTCCAAACATGGGTGTTCTGGTTATCTGTAACAGTATAACAAATCAACCCGAATTTAGTGGATTAAAACAATTTATCTCTCATGGTTTTCTGTGGGTTGACAGCTGGGCAGTTTTTGCTTGGGATCTCTGTGGTTGCAGTCAACTGGCAGCTAAGTCTGGATCAACTAAAGGTTCAACTGAGCTGGATGTCTGAGGTGGCTTATTCAAATGGCTGGTAGTTGACACTGGCTGTCGGCTGGGAGATCAGCTGAGGCTGGTTCTTTGTTCTCACAACATGGTAGCTGATTATGTGAAAGAGCAGCGGAAGTATGAGTGACAGGAAATGGAAGCTGCCAGGCCATTTAAAGGCTATGCCCTGAACTAGAACAGCACCATTTCCACAATATTCTGTGGTCAAAGCAGTCTGAATGCCTGCCCAGATTCAAAGATTTAGAGAAATAAACTCTTCCTCTTGATGTAAGAGTGGCAAAGTCACACGGCAGAAGAGCAAGTGGGAATGAGAGATATCGTTGTGGCTATCTTTGGGAAATATAATCTGACACAATGAGCTTGTATTTAAATTTTTATATCTGTAGTAAGATGCTAAATTATGAGATAAAACATATTAGATTGCCTAAATAATATATTTTAGAATAAAATATGTAATACCAATACCACGTATTTTAAAGCACCGTCTCCAATTTTTATTTACTCCATGGTATAAAGTAATTCAGAAATGAGGATTTTATGAAATATAATTTTACATGTTACTTTTCTTAGAATATAAATTTCTCAAGCCCACTGTATCTCTTTTATGACTACCCTCAGCTCCATTTTCCATTTGCACAAATATCTATGACAGCATACAGTGTGCATTTAATAAAAATTAATAATGAGAGTTATGATACCAGATAACTCCTAAATTTAATAAATTCTATATTCACTTATTTTCACAAAAATTCAGAAAAAGCTGAAGACCAAAACTAATGAATGAAAGTAATCTTCAGTGCATAGTGTTGTTTCATGTGAAGAAATTTTCCTTTGGTCTTATGAGTTACTAGTCTTCTCAGATTAGTTGCCTGCCTACTCATCTGTCTCTCCAAATTGATTTAAATCTCTATGAAGTTAGGGAACATGTCTATTTTCTTCACTATTATATTCTTTATGCTTATCAGCACAGTGTCTAGCACAGAGTAGGCACTAAATAAAGAGCTGATCCTAGATATTAACTATATGTCTTAAATTTATATTTACAGCATGTTGCATAAATTGTTTCTTTCTTTCACAAAATCTATTTTAAATAGACCTAGTCCAAATATTTAGGTGTTTTTGGCATGATGACTTTAGTGAATGTGGATCTACCTTACTAGTTTAGAAAAGTCAAGGTAAATAATGATGATGACATTAACAAAGAATAAATAGAGGATGCTTAAGATCCTTTCAAAAATGACTTATTAATTTTATAACAAAAATAAATAAATAATAAAATTTAATAACAGTAACTCTATTAGAGAAATAACTCTAAACAGAAAAAAAATCTCGAAAAATAATCTAGAGCTAAAGGGCATATTGATTATTTAGTAGGATAACTACTTTATGCATTACTTTTTCTTTTCAAAAGCATGTTTTTATTTTGGTTACCTGCAAAGGAAGTAGAGGGCTCCAATGATAAGAGTTCCTAGAAGAACAGCCAATGCCACGAAAGCTGCAAACAGGTCACTTTTAGTTTGGTTGCTGGAGCTTGGGAGAAAAACCTCTTCACAACGAGCTCCTGTATAATTTTCAATGCATCTACAGAATAAAATTTTAGATAAAGAATTGCATTCTCTGTTCCATTAGCTAGTATAGAAAGCATAAGGTTTCCAGCTGGTATGAAAAAAAATAAGACTAATTTTCAGATTGTGAACATAGAATAGGCATGCTTTCCTATAATGTTCACAGAGCTACAGTTATAATAAAACAAATTAGCATGTGCAGTCTAATCTTTGCTATCTTCCTTTTCCAGTTTTTAAATTGTTTAGAAATTCCAGAGAAATTATAGAATATTCAGTCCTTTTATCTTTTAGATTTTCAATATGTAATTATCCACACTTAAGTTTATCTGAAATTTATTTTGTTATTTCTGATATAGATGTGGTTCTAAGTATATTTTTCCTTGACATTGCTAACTAGTTATTCCAACCCCATTTATTAAATAATCATTCCCTTTCCCACTGTTTAACAGTGCCTCCTTTAGTGTATGTCAAATTTGTATAAGTAACAGCATTTCTTTATTCTTCAACGATATATACATCTAATCTTGGGCTTCTACCATATTGCTTCAATATTGTTGCTTTATAATATGCTTTAGTATCCGGTAGTTCTACTCCTTACCTTATTACTTTCCTTTTCTAGAGATTTTGTGATATTTTCATTTGCCAGCCAAATATTTTAAAGCCAGTTACTTTCAGCTCTTTAAAACTATGTGACCATAGAGAGAACCATAATCTTTGGTAATATCAGTCAGTTCCTTTTTCCCTGTTAATATGTTCAGAGATTATAAAACTAGAGATTGATATGAACTAATGAGTTTGGCACCAGATCAATTTCATTAGTTCATAGTTGCAGTTAAAATAAAGAATAGTATTTTAATATATACTAATGTTTGTTTATAAAGCAACCCATGAAGTTACGGAGTAAACCAGGGGTCCCCAACCTCCGGGCCACGGACCGGTACCGGTCTGCGGCCTGTTAGGAACTGGGCAGCACAGCAGGAGGTGAGCGGCAGGCCAGCAAGCGAAGCTTCATTTGCTGCTCCCCATCGCTCACATTACCGCCTGAACCATCCCCCTTCCCCACCGGCTCCTGGTAAAACTGTCTTCCACAGAACTGGTCCCTGGTGCCAAAAAGGTTGGTGACCGCTGGAGTAAACTACACTTAGCAATAATTTTGCGTAAAAAAAATGTGTGTGTATATGTATGTGTGTATATATATTCTTTAAGCTAGTATTACCAAAAATAGAAATATCTGTTCTACTAAATTAATTCTCCTCCTCACCTCTTTCCAGTTTAGGAAGTATTTACAAATGTTATCTTTTCTCCCACCCTAGTCTAATAAGGATGCAGTCCTAGAAAGTTACATGCTGAACTGATTACTAACAAAGCTTGGCAACTAATGTAATAGGCTAATAAAGCAGTATACAAATAAATAAGAGAAAAGAATATCAAGTTATAGCACAAGGGATCGATTTTACTTAAATGAGCATATGAAAGATGTTTTATGAACCTCAAGCCCTACACATGGTGAGGCAGTGGTGTTATTGGTTACAGCCTCCACTGAGGGGGGAGGGGTGTCAGTTTGAGCAAAGAAGCAGTTTTGATTCTCTCAAACTACTGTAAAGATGGAGTTGAGGAAACATAGAAAGGAAAAGACAGGACAGAATATGAGTGGCAAACTGAAATGCAAGTAAAATACTTTACAAAACACAATTACCTAACGTCTAAATAAAAAATACTTACTTTTTCCAAAGATCAAGTCAGTTAAATAAGTATGAGGAGAAAAAAGATTAAATGAAAATAATTTGTTTCTTTCTCCTCTAGCCCCACATCCCACTTCCAAAAAAGGGAATAAATAACACACAGAGACACACACACACAGACACACACAGGCCTAGAAAGTTAATATAGAGACTACCAAAAAAATCAATACATATGTCATCACAAAATAACCAAAGAAGGGGCATTCCACACAGTAAAAAAAAAAAAAAAGTTCTAAATTTTTCAAAACCAGAATTCAGTAAGTAGTAATTATTTATGACTTCGGAAGGTTTTTAAAGAAAAGATTTAGCCACTGAAAAAGTTACTGTCATCGTTTTAAAATAACTCTCAGGTTTTGAAATATTAAAATGGGGTTCAGTTTCCATTTGAATGTAGCTAGAACCCTAAAGAAATAAATTCTGAATTGAAACAGTATAATTCTTCTTTATAAGGAAGATTTCTTTTTTAAAATGCTATAAACTCATTACTCAAGGCTGTTCAAGTTTAGGTAAGATTGAACTTCAAGGAAGAAGATGACAAACTAGCTGATGTAACTAACCCTGTGTGTTTACTTTGAGCTGGAAGGAGTCAAGAGAATGGTATAAATATAAGCTGAGTGGTCAGATCAGGTTGTAAGCAAACAAACAATAAAGGCATATAAAGGAAAACAATCAACACTACAGTGTTGTTCTGTTGTCTTACAGCAGGGCCAAGCAAACACATGCTCTTGTGGGAAAGTCAAAAGCTGATGGTATCTTTAAATAAAGCAAAGTGAAGAATAAACACATCTTGTTATTATTTAACTAGTCAAATCAGAATTTAGAGAAAAGCAAAGAAATTTAAATATTATGTTATTATCTAAGAAGTAGAAATGGCTAACCTAAAAATTAATTTAAAATTTTCAGATATTTATCATACAAAAAAGTAAACACAGCCTACCAATGAGTATGTACAAGGATTCCACTTTTAAAGCTCGAGCTCATTTATGAAAATGTTATGACCCAGTTATGACACAAATATCAAACTTTAGGCAAAGTCAGCTCCTTTAAGGATAAATAAGGGTGAATTAAGAAGATTTAGACAGATAACTAAATGGTAGTACTAGTTGAAGCAAAACAGAAAGGTGAGGCATTTGTACCACTATTTCATGCAGAACTAAGTAGCCTTCAGTCTTCATGTAACTTTCTTGCTAAATTATTTCTGGACATCACTTCTGCACAGACTGCCAAGTAGCAAACAGTTGTGCCACCTAATGAGGTGAATATCAAGCACTAGGATCACACACATTCTCCTAGATCTGAAAGATGAATGCTGGAACAGGTACAAATGCTCAACTAGGTGAGAAATTCCAAAACTCAGAATCCAAGTCATATGTGCTGGTTTTCTGGCTGAATACCACCAACAATCTTGTCCTTAAACCCAGAAGCTATGTTTAGTACACTGGACATGAAATAACCTCATTAGATTCTACAGCATTCCAGGTAAGTTGTAAGAACCAAGTTTTTAATCACGTAAACAAACAGTGCCATTTAGCTTCAAGAAAGAGTATTGGGGGCTTCCCTGGTGGCGCAGTGGTTGAGAGTCTGCCTGCCAATGCAGGGGACACGGGTTCGAGCCCTGGTCTGGGAAGATCCCACATGCCGTGGAGCAACTGGGCCCATGAGCCACAACTACTGAGCCTGCGCGTCTGGAGCCTGTGCTCTGCAACAAGAGAGGTCGCGACAGTGAGAGGCCCACGCACCGCGATGAAGAGTGGCCCCCGCTTGCCGCAACTAGAGAAAGCCCTCGCACAGAAACGAAGACCCAACACAGCCAAAAATAAATAAATAAATAAATAATAAAGGAGTTCCTTTAAAAAAAAAAAAAAGAAAGAGTATTGGACTATGAGCTAGAAAAAACTGATTTCTTGATCCCACTCTTATCACTGTTGGCTGTGTGACCTTGGGCAAGCCACTCAAACTCTCTAAGACACTGTAAAAATCAAAATAACACCTGCTTTTGCTATTTCATAGGGCTATTGTCAGAATCAAATAATGTCTAAAAGTACTTTGAACACTGAAACACTATGCAAGTGAAACTGAAATTAAAGTAGTTACTTTACAAAGACCATGTTTACATCTAATGTAGGACTACAGGGAATAAAATACTCAAGAAAAATTACAGCCAGAAAAAGTTAAGAGCATGGAGATCAATAAATGTGTTAAATATTTTTCAGAAACAATAAACAACTTTATAAGAGTCCACTAACCAAACAATGATTCAACATCAATTCCACTTCACTTGGGCTAATCTATCCTGGAAAGAAAAAGTATAATATTGGCATATGCCAAAATTGACTTCCAAGTTTGATTCCTACTCTGTAGTAATCAAAGTTCAATCTGAAACCCATGAAAAATGGTGACAAAAACAAAATAAAATAAAACTATTAGATTGTTCAAGAAACACGAACTAACCACATGGGCTTAAATCCCTTTAGCATTCCAGGGCCAGATAACAATACACAAACATGCCAACATCCTATGAAACTCCTACTAGATTTTTATAAGCCAAGAATTCAGGGAAGACTGACTCTTTTATTAGCTAGTGCCATAAATGTAACTTCACTAAGCATTTATTAGATTCTTAATAGTACCCAGAGATACTTAGCTAATATTCAATCTTACGAAAGTTTTAATATTTATATGATATTAGCACCATTTAAAACCAATAACTAGTATGCTTCAAGTGTGTAAGTATAATCTAAGTCTAGTAAAAAAGCAAAATCTATTAGGTTCTTCCAAGATTGACTATGAACAAGATAATTCATGTGCTGAAATGGACTACAGACTATATCTGTATATAAATGGATAAAACATCCTGCATACATAATAATTCATATTTGTCATTATGTACGGTATTGTTGTAATTTTATTGTGAAGTGTTATAATTTTTTGCTTAAGTAAATCACTGTGAAAATGTGAAATATTTTACGTACTGAAACTAGCTAAAGCACAGTGAATGAAGGAAGCATGTAAACAAATGATGAGCAACAGTAGTTTAAAACACGACCTTCATTACTGAATCCATGCATTGGCTATTCTTTTCCAATTAAGACTTTTGGGGAGAGACACCCATAGAATGCTGCAGGGTTCACCAGAGTACTTGGGGAAAATTCTGTGATTAAAAATTTTTTCTTAAATGTTGTCTTCCTCCATGTGAGAAAAATAATTATCTCAATTCTCACCCTATTTTGTTTTCCTCAAGAAAAAAAACAAGATCAGGGAGGAAATCCAAAACTGCTCTTGAAAGATAAGATATATATGTTTTAAAAAAATGATCAGGGAGGAAAAGTAAAACTACAAGCAGAAAATACGTATATATTTTTTGTATTCTATTTTGTTATGATCCTTGGTGTAAAAAATACACAAATATTTGTATATACAAAGATTTATTTATACATAAAAACTGGTATATGTCAGTTCTTCCTTTCAAGTAATAATTTCAGTAAATATAAAGCTATATTTAGAATTTATAAATGATAAATTATAAATGGGCCTTCCAATTGTAGACATTTTTCACATGTTTTGGTAAAACTTAAAGGACATCAAGACCATAAATCCAGGAAAAAATGGAAAGACTTATGCTCTTAAATCACCAGACACTCAATTAAACCACAGTTCTAAATGGACAGTATTCATGCTGGCATCTTACCTTCCCAGGCTTCAGGTCTCAACAACCTTCTAATGCAGGGAAAATCTCATGCCCCAACTTGGAATAAGACAAAGAGAAGCCAGCATCAGTTCACTTCCTGACAAAAGAAGTTAAGTATTAGAGCTGAACAAAAGTCACAGTTGTCACTTTGCATGGTATTCCTATGTTGAAAATGAAATCTTACTGGTGAGAAATTGGGATATTTTTCAGGGGCCTTTCAAAGGAAATAGTGGATGAAAAGACACTATCTAAAAGGATAACCAAAATTCAGAAGCAAATGCATAATCTGACATAACTTATTATGCAACAAATAAGAAGAAAATGAAGGAGCTTTAAAGGAGGACAGTCATTATCTTTCACTGGCGTTCTGCTTCCTAGAACAGCAATGAGCTAACCTGAGTTAGTTCTGAAGAGTAGTTTCTACTCTTGAACAAGTGACACAATTGAGTAAGACAAATGCTGGTGGAAGACAAGCAGACCTAAGAGCAGTTATGTTTCCACTGTTTCAAAACCATATTCTGCTATGTTTGACAAGCAGATGATCTGGAAAAACATGATTTCAAGAAGATTTATCCTCTTTTAAGTTTTTGTTCTAAGCATGGTGGGTCAAGAAAGATATATCAGTTGTTTTTGCTGAGAATACTAATGAAAAAGCTTTATCAGAAGTAAGGTTACTAATGTGAAAAGTGTTAACAAAATGCATAGCTAAATAGAGCAGTTGTTTCGTGCTTTTTGCAACTGTTCTATTATCAGCTTCAAGGCTGTGATTTCCTTTCTGTAAAGGTGTTCTAAAGACCAATCTAAATCCTGATGTTTAATAAAGCAGTGCCAAAATAAATATATAAAGTATATATATATATATATATATATACACAAAATAAATATATAAAGTATATAATATATAAATAATATAGTACAGTGCCAAAAGTCAAAGTAAAAAGGACTTTGTTCTGATTAATATCACAGTAGCATTTTGAATTTTTTTTCTTTGAACCATAACCTTCTACTAAATTTACAGATGAAAAAACAGAAGTCTTACCTAAAAAGAGTGCCAAGAACTAGCCTATGGTAACCAACTGACCTTAAGAAAACTTTAAAATTTTATGTGATTAATAAAACAACTCATAAAACCCAGACGATTTCCTTTTGGAAACTGAGTTTAGTAAAAAGCACACTGAGGTCCAGCAAAACTGTGGACAGACACACACGCAATACACAATTAAAAGAGGCAACGTATCAAATGCAGAAGCACAATAAATGTTGATTTTCTTACATTTTTCCAATTGTGATTCTCATCCTCAATTATTTTACTTTCATAAAACAAGCCTTACATATATTATAAGTTGGTACTCCTAAATTGCCTCTCTTAAATAGAATTCAGTCTTTATTTTATCACCTGACAAATGATGATTTCTACCTAGCCAACACTGACTGTTGTGGATAGGGGACGAAGCTTGGCTTCTGTCAAGGCAGCAGGGGCCTTCTTTGGTCTGAGCTTGTGGCCCTCTGGGAGAATTCTGGTGATCAGGCTCAGGGAACTGGAGCTTACTAAGTCACTCTGGGTACACCTGATATCTTAAAACTCCACCTCCACACTGTGCAATGATTGGCTTCACGGTGATCACAAGAAGCCTAGAGGAAAGTGAGGCAGCAAGGAAAGGCCTCATCCAGCTAGTGATGCAAACATAGGTGAAGACAAATCCTTTCCCCCATTCTTTCTCCACGAACCTAGAAAGTTCTAGTTGGAAGGTTGAAAGATTAGGGGCTTTCTGACGTTGTGCCCAAGTTGGCGAAGAGGACAAGGGCTGGAAAGGGCTTCTGCCTGGACTGTTCTCAGTGAAAGACTTTGAAATAGACAAGATTGTTAGGTACCCTGTCTAACGACCCTTCTGGGTTATCTGATTCTATGGGGGCCTGTGCTTTCCATTGTCTTTGAGCTATTTTACAAACTCTGTAAATTGTAGAAAACTGACAATAAATGAATTTTGTCCAGTATAATACAAGAGATTTCCCTGTGGATATTGATAAGTATTTAGTATTTCATTTCAACATGGCTGATCACCTATACTTGCATGTGTGTGTTGTTTTTGTTTTTGTTTTTGGCCATGCCGTGCGGGCCCTCGGCAGTTAAAGCCCAGAGTCCTAACCACTGGTCAGCCAGGGAACACCCAAGTATGTGTTGTTTGAATTCATCTTTGAGTCAGTTGTAACATCTTATTGGTTCCCTTGTTAATGAATGAGTTAAATATGTCTTTGACACATGTTCATTTTATATTTGTATGAAAATCATGATTTTCCCTTATATAAAAATTTATTTTTTTTTTTACCAGTTTGAAGGTTGCCCACTGAGATGGATTCATCTGACAGAGCTAGTTAAATGGAGTTGCCAGTGAAGTGCACCTCCTTAATAGCTTAAGCACAGGCATGTCTTTTCCTGGCTTCCAGAGGTGAATCCCACTCAGCAATAGAACTTAAAATTTGCTGGTTCTCTGTTTCTCTAGCTTTTTTTCCCCTCTCCACTAACTTTTTTTTTTTTTTTTTTTTTTTGCGGTACGCGGGCCTCTCACTGTTGTGGCCTCTCCCGTTGCGGAGCACAGGCTCCGGACGCACAGGCTTAGCGGCCATGGCTCACGGGCCCAGCCGCTCCGCGGCATATGGGATCCTCCCAGACCGGGGCACGAACCCGTATCCCCTGCATCGGCAGGCGGACTCTCAACCACTGCACCACCAGGGAGGCCCTCCACTAACTTTATGTTTAATTTTTTGTCGTTGGTTTACTTACTACTGATAAGTTATTTTCCCATTAGTAAGAGCAATGGTAAGGAGTTTGGTTTTATAGTTTGACAATCTGATGATCTCTGTAAATGGATGATAGAGATCTACTCAACCAGGTGAAAGGATAGAGAAACTGGTTTGTCAGACTCTTATTAAAAATTTATTTCTCTAATTTTTTAGCTCAAATCAATTAAAAATTACATACCCACTGGGAAGGAGAGTACCTCTTTTGACATTTGGACCAGTGAGATTTTATGTTTCTGTGTTTACTTGATCTGTGCCAAAGTTATAGATCTGAAGCTATAAGCTCTTTCTATGCCTATGTGTCAAACTCAGAAAGGCCTTTACCTCTTACTCTGTGTGAAATTTCTTTCTTTCTCCAGAGGATACTAAAAAATGATAGTATAAAGTCTCTTAAATTAAAGAAGTTCTGTTCTGATTGACTTACAGAGATAAACAAGCTCTTACATAAATTCAGTATTGTTAAAATTCCCAGAATAGGAAATCGAACTTCTAATACTTTATTTTTTTTAATTTTATTGAAGTATAGTTGATTTACAGTATTGTGTTAATTTCTGCTGTACAGCAAAGTGACTCAGTTATACATATATATTCTTTTTCATATTCTTTTCCATTATGGTTTAAACACAGTTTATTGACTATATTAATAATTCCCTGTGCTAAACAGTAGGACCTTGTTGTTTGAACTTCTAATGCTTTAAATGTACTAAACTTAAATAAAATTCTTCTTGCTAAAACTAAGAAAACTTTTAAGAACCCAAGTTCACATTAATAAGAGTAAATCTTTGGTAAACAATACTAGCTTAATAATTTTGGCTTAATAAAACAGCTATATCTTTATCAGTATTAGTAGAACAGAAGTATATATTTTATTCCACTTGGGTTTGTTTTTCCTAAAATTATACAGGTTTACTGATCAAATAAGCTAATATTACTCCTACATATTATTAAAAACTATGAAAAATGAAAACTGTATTCAATTAAATTCAATCATTATTCTGACAAACATCTATTTCGACCATAATTATGTTCTGTAGTATTTATGTTTTATAGTAGATAATTTCTAAGGTAAAAGATTGAATTTATATTATTTTTTTAACATCTTTATTGGAGTATAATTGCTTTACAATGGTGTGTTAGTTTCTGCTTTATGCGGCTGCTTCCCAGTAGCTATCTATTTTACATTTGGTAAGGTATATATGTCCATGCCACTCTGAATTTATATTAAATTGAATTACTGGATATTATTAGACACAGATAATTTTTAAGTAAGGTAGAATACTGAAACATTAATCATTAAGTATAATTTCAAGTTTATATAATTTTGCTTCTTAAGGTTACAGCTTTGGTCATGTTAATGAACATATTCATTTTTGCCACTTTAAGGAGTTATAGAAGATATGTGTGTGGCAGTAGAAAGTTGTAATATGTGAGTTCATGACTTTGCAGATCTACTAAATTGCTTGTGTATGCCATACAGTTCTAAATTATCCACTACCCCAGTGATCTCTGTGAAACAGAAGTTAGTTATAGTTACTTGGCTGAAAGATATGAGTAATGAGACTATACTTGGAACAACTGTGACAGAGAAACACAACTCTGTGTGTACTTTTGTTTTCCAAGGGTAGATGTGTCTGAAAGCAGCAGTTTGCAGTAGTTCGCAGGCTTTTTAGTCTCTAGGACTTACTGAGGACTCCAGAGAGCTTTTGTTTACATGGGTTAAGAAACTATTGGTATTTACTATATTGGAAAGTGAAATATAAATTAACAAAAATACTTATTTATTGATTCATTTGAAGATAATTATATGAACACACAGTGTGTTATAAATAACATCTCAGTATTATAAAAATGGCTTCAACGGGTAAAACCTCTGAAAGAGAACCAGGTCAGTTTGTTCTAATTAGAATATGGGAAAGTGTAGTGAACAGAATTTAGAAAATAAACTTTATTTTGTCCCATTGATGAAAGAGGTTATTAAACATTAGTTCTCAGGCACCTATTTTAACCAAGTGCCAAAATCTCCTCTGACAACTTTTTTTGATTTTGTCTTCTCAAAATTGGATCCTAAATATAGAAAAAATAAAATAAAAAGTCACCCAAAACTGTATTTGAGATTTCTCAGAGAACACCCAGAAAATCACAAATTTTCTTTGTCTCTTATCTTTTAAAAACAGAGATGATAGAAATAATTATAACAGTAAAATAATGAACAAAAATCTATGAAATTTCCTGGAGATCTGTCAATGCCTCTGCTGCACATAATTTTTTCTTTTTTTTTTTTTCGGCCGCGCTGTGCAGCATACAGGATCTTAGTTCCCCAGGGATCGAACCCATGCCCCCTTCAGTGGAAGCACAGAGTCCTAACCACTGCACCATGAGGGAATTCCGGGTCCGTAGTGTTTTTAATCTCAGGGCAAATGCCAATCAAAACTCTTATGAAATAGTTGTACACTATACTTCCAACAGAGAATTTTACCCTTATTCACCCTGATATTATTAACTGGCTCACAGCCATTAAGTATCTGTCATCTATGTAGTTTTGTTTTAATGTGATGCGTGTCAGAAGGCACTGCTACAGGCTATAAGGCAGTGTTTGTATTCTGAACTAAAAAGGACAGTCCCAGAGCCTCATGGACAAAGAATGTACCAGGACTGCAAATTTCTGACACTTAAAAAAAAAGATTCTTGGGTACAAGCTTCTGAGATGACTGGACTGAATCAGGATTCTTTATAGTTCAAAATCAGACAGCCTCATGAAAGCAGGTTGTTAACCCAAGATCTCAAGGAACACAGGACTGAATGAATTGATGAGAATTTATTGTGGTTATTTGTTTAGGACAGTGTTAATACTGTAATGATCTATTTTTCTTATATTAAAAAAAAACCCTCTCTTTTTTCTTAAGCTATCCATAACCCACAACAATTTAGTAAATAGTACTTCTGTAAAATGCAACAAAATACTTTGAAATGTTATCTGATTCACATTAAGCAGCCCCTGACTCACAAATTCAGAAACTATTACTGAGTCTCCTTACTCTTCATGGTAATATAGTTATTTGCATATGTCCAACAAGAACCTGTTCTCCTTTTCATTAGGACAAAACTGGACAAATCATTTGATCAACCAAGGCCTTCCATGGACTATCATTTTTGAGAATGACTCTCATTGAATTAGGTAAGGTAAGCCGTTTTTACAAAACAAAAGCTGACTTTACATATGGATCCAAAATCTACAAAGCAGTAAAAATGGCCTGGTACCTGGCTTATAGGTTCAAGCCCTCGGGAGGTAAGGAAGTCACTTACTGGCAGGCCAAGAACCTTAGCAAATTTGGGGGACTCTGAGAAAAGAGAAACCAAATTTACAGGTACTCTACAAGTGAAATCTGGTATAGTTAGTTTCTTAGGCTTGGTTTTCTAGCCCCACAACAACAAACAATAGAGGCTTATAAAGTCAATTCCAAGATTCTTTATGAAAACTTTCAAACAGAAATGAATTTTGTAACTGTCATGGACGTTCAGTACTGAATTGCAAAATTCAGTAATTTTATATATTTAACTAATGCTCTTATTGCACTAGCATTTTTTACACCAAGAATAATTTTTTGGGATTATATAACTACAAGGGGAAGACTGTTATGAAAAATTATGAAAGACTTTGAAACAGACCAAAAAAAAAAAAAAAGACTACTGGGTGTTCTGTCCAATCCATCCTTCTGGATGATCTGATTCTTTAGGGGCCTGCATCTTTCATTGTCTTCCAGCTGTTTTACAACTCCGTAAATTATAGAAAACTTAGAGTAATACAAATGATTCTTTTCCACAGAAATTCAAAGGAATTTTGTCTGGTGGAATACAATTGATTATTGCCTGTAGATACTGAATGGTTTTGCATGTATTTGTAAACTTCTTTTAGCATTCCTGATTATATATTCATCTGTTGCTTTGAACTGGTTTTAACATCTTACTGGTCCTCTCATTAATTAATGAACTAAATAATGTCTTTCATGTGTTCATTTATATTTGTATGAGGTCAGGCCTTCACCTTTTTTTAAAAAAAAATTATGTTATAACATCAGGAAGGCTGACCCAAGGCTACAGAGCCTGGGAAGATTCTTATGCCTCCAATTAGGTTGCCAAGATAGAAGGGAGCAGAAACTACATGATCATATTTGGGAATTTTATGACACGTTAGGCCTTGAGGGTACCTTACACCACACTATCATTCGACTTTCGGACAATGACCTTCAAACATGTTTTCAGGAACATATTATATGTGAAAATTAAAGGTAAGATAAAAGTCATGATAAAACAAACTACCCTGGATCAAACTCTTTTACTAGAAAAGAACCATACTTTTGCAATTTTTTCTACCACCCTATTTTTAACAACTAAGTATGTAAAAGTAAAGAAAAATGTAATTTCTTTCAGAATCAAAACATGCCATGGCATATGACCCAGCAATCCCACTATTGGGCATATACCCCGAGAAAACCATAATTCAAAAAGAGTCATGTAAAACAATATTCATTGCAGCTCTATTTACAATAGCCAGGACACGGAAGCAACCTAGGTGTCCATCAACAGATGAATGGATAAAGAAGATGTGGCACATATATACAATGGAATATTAGTCACAAAAAGAAACGAAATTGAGTTATTTGTAATGAGGTGGATGGACCTAGAGTCTGTCATACAGAATTAAGTAAGTCAGAAAGAGAAAAATAAATACTGTATGCTAACACATATATATGGAATCTTAAAAAAAAAAAAATGGTTCTGAAGAACCTAGGGGCAGAACAGGAATAAAGACGCAGATGTAGAGAATGGACTTGAGGACACAGAGAGGGGGAAGGGTAAGCTGGGATGAAGTGAGAGAGTGGCATGGACATATATACACTCCCAAATGTAAAATAGATAGCTAGTGGGAAGCAGCCACATAGCACAGGGAGATCAGCTGGTGCTTTGTGACCACCTAGAGGGGTGGGATAGGGAGGGTAGGAGGGAGATGCAAGAGGGACGAGATATGGGGATATATGTATGTGTATAGCTGATTCACTTTGTTATAAACCAGAAACTAACACACCATTGTAAAGCAATTATACTCCAATAAAGATGTTAAAAAAAATGCCATGGGTTAATTTCTGCCACATGTACACTGTAATATAACAGGAAAATAATCTCAAAAATAATATAAAAAGGAATGTCAAGCAATAAAGCAACTGTAATTTCTTTTATCTTACAAACAAGTAAATGATAAATTAGTAAAATCCATCTGGATTAGGCCTAACAAATTTAGTGGCAGCTTTGATGAGATATGGGTAAAGGACTTCCTAATAGCTAGCCAATTGGTGCCATGAGATTCAGCTTCTCCTCTCAATTCTCTTTCTGCAGATAAAGTTAAAATGCCAATATCTTTGGGAAAACTAATACATTAAGCTACACTGTCATTTAAATCTCCATGGGTGTGGAAATTTTCAGAAAAAAATTTTAAAACAGAAAGAACATGGAAAGAATGTATAATAGAAGGAAAAGAATCATGACACAAAAAGAGGTAAAAAGATAAAATTTTGCTACTTCACACTAGGCCCCTGATTAACAACCACCTTCTTCTTGGACAGAAATTAGAATACGTGTTCCTAAGAGAAATCTTGGGTACACAAAGGAAAGAAGGAGTACAGCAATAGAAAGGGCTAGTGGCCTGAAATAAGTTACTCAAACTTGGGGCCTCACACCCTCTAAAAGGGACCTTGGAATGATCCAATGAGATCATGTATTTCAAAGCACTTGGCATATCAAGGTGCTCAATAATGTTTATGAACAAATAAATGATCGAACAAACTCTTGAATATGAGCTGTGGCCTGACTGTTTGTTGTTTTCCTAATTTTATGAATGGTGTTAGCAGAGAAAGTCTGAGAAGGAAATGAATAAATAAATGGAAAAAGGAATAATGCAAATTAGACACACTAAACAAAAGCCTAGTATGTGGATTTCTGAAATTTATTTGTAAGACCAGAGTAAATTATATAGAGTATCTGATTAACTACAAAATATACTATATACATACGAATCTATGAAGATGTATAATAATTACTCAGTTTTCTGAAATTTCTTTAAAAAGTTTGAGATAGTTACACATACATTTTCTTTAAAAGTGAGTAAAAAGCTAATAATGTGACTGAAAATCTAAAAGTTGTGCTATATTTTCTTCCTATTGTATTAACATTCTCAGTTGAAGTTCAAAAACAATAGTATCCTTTTATTCCAGACTATAAATTACAGTAAATTCTTATAATGACAACATAAGTCCATAATAGAAATGCTGACAACTGAATAACAGTGGAACAGCTCAGCATAGCTATAGTTAGGCAGTAATAGCATTAGCCTGTGCTTATATCAGCAAAACTCTCTATATTATTTTTTTCTTATCTCCAAATTGAATGGATTTTGACACCTCCCCTTTTTTTTGTAGTTGGGCTAACTCTCTCTGCATATAAAATACATTTATATATACCCACAAATATATCTTACTTCTATATTTCCAAGCAATGTATTATGTGGGAAATACAATTTTCTGTTTTAATGAACCTAAATATGCAGGTTTCGCGTGAGAACACACAAACAAATAATTTTATCTCGGTGCCATTTTGAAAATATTATTTGTCAAGATCAAAATAGCTGAAATTTAACTGTTTTTACTATTTTTATCTGATAATCTTATAACCCATTCAAAACACATATATGAGAAAGAATTTTGCTTCAAAAGAGTCCACAATCTAAAACTGGACAACATGAACCAACTGTTCAGTAGTAAAACAAATTAGTTTCAGAACAAACATTAACTGATAAGAATGCATTTCAAGGATTTTTTTACCAGGCACATAAGAAACTGTCAGCTTTCCCAAAATATCTTGACTCCAGATAAAAAGCGAAAATAGAGATTAGTGAAAGGAATAGTGGGGGTGTATTGAAAAATACTGGATAAATTCAAAATAAATAAAAAAGTTTTCTTTGGGGACTTTTTAACTGATGTTAATTAGTATAATCAAATACAGCAAACCAATAGATAGTATGAGGAAGAATACCCCAGTATGAATGTCAGACACAATCTGGGGTATTTCCAAACAAAATGGCAAACTGTTTCAAGGTTATCTCTGGCATCATTTCACCTCGCTTTTCAGTTTTCTGTTGCCACATGGCACCCACTCCCAAAGCCTTGAGTCTTAAAAGGTACTTAGGACATCCTACTGCAGTGATATCCAGAAAAGATCCCATGCTCCAGACCACTCTCTGCCCCCTCCATCCATCAGAGACACTTCACTCAGTTCTGATAAATTGATTCCTAATACTAAGTAATACTAATGACCAAAGCATTAATCCTTGGAGGATTATTTGCATATAACAGAGGACCTCACACTTTACAGAAAATAATCACATGAGTCAAGATCTTTACACATTTAGCTAGATTTGGGTAATAATAATTGGCTACATTTATTCCCACTAAAGGGAAGTTGAGCAATTAATCACCTAAAGAATTTAGATATCCTCAAGGAAAACTTTCTATATAACTAAGGCTCCTCTCAATTTAGATCATTGTTAGAAAAAAAGGACTATTTCATATTCTAGCTTGAGAAATACACATCTATCCTTTAATCCTTACCAATGTTATACATGTTATTCTTTATCATTTAATTACGTGTGTTTGAGACAATAATGCTCCTTTTCCTTAGTAAGACAGGAAATATGGCAGAAACAGCTAGATATCCCTCTACACCCATTATCCTTTTATCCTTTCTCTTCTCCAATTACAGAATCCTTAGCTAGGCACAGGGCTGCATGAAATAAAGACTGCATTTCTAAATCCCACTTTAACTGAGGTATAGCCATGTGACTAGGTTCCAACTAATAGAGTGTGAGAAAAGTGATGGGTGCAACTTCCAACTTCGAGAAAATATCCTTAAAAGGAGTAGAAGTGTCTCCTTTCCTTCCCTCCTACTTTTTGAAAAGATATAATCCACAGATTCTAAAATATCTGTGAGAAATATCAAAAGAAGCTGAGATTGGGCAGGCGCTACAAAATAAGAGCTCGAGGGACTATGAAGGAGGGAGAACTCCGTGTGTACCATTTGCTTCCTGGAAGGTGAAAGGCTCATTTTGACTTGCAAGAATCTGGTTTCTTGTTTGCAGTGGCCTGAGAAGGAACCAGGAGCACAGGAATGGTGAGACACAGTGGCAGAAATGTGCAGGTATGCAGAGCATGGAGGAAATATTGAACCTGTGAGCCCAACTTCTGGAAGGCAGCTAGGAGACAAACTTCAGCTAATCGTGACATGATTGCAGAGGCACTGACAAAAGCGCAAGCAAGGAGCACTGAATATATTCAAGAACAAAGACTAAAACAGATGAGGGAAAGTAGTGACAAAACAAATGAAAATGTCATATACTCTGACAAAGTAGAAATTGTACCATTTACAAAAATTGGGAAGAGAGTAAAGAGGATTAGGGGTAAAGTGAGGACTGAGATCTAAAGCATACATTGGCTGGCAGTCACGGCATGTATTTAACATTGAAACATCAAGTAGTAGAGAAGTATAAGCACATTAAAGATTTTTTTTTAAACTGAAAAAGTAAAGCAGAAACTAACATACCATTGTAAAGCAATTATACTCCAATAAAGATGTTATTTAAAAAAAACTGAAGAAGAATATCACTGTCTAAAACTAAAGGGAGAGGCGGGGAGAAGAGAAAGGATGCTCATTTTCATCACCATTCATAGTAGGGAATTAATAGATGCTACCTAGAGAAATGGGGTGGGAGGATTCGGAAAGATGACAGGAACAAAAAAATAACATGACTGAATTAAAACCAAACACGTGCTGCATCAATAAATAAAAAAGGGTTTCAAAGAAAAAGATGGCTCGTATTGCTCACAATGCTAAATTCAACTCTATGCTGCATTTATGAGGCATATCCAGAATAAATTAATTTAGAAAGGAAGAAAGTGGAAGATAGAGGAAAGGTACAGCAGGAGTCATGATTTTAATATTAGACAAGGTAGAATTCAGGCCAAAAAGCATTAAATTAGATGAAGAAAGTCACTTCCATAATACAAAGATCTAACTCACAATGAAGACATAACAGTTATTAATATCTTCACAGAAAATAACAGAGCAGCAATAACCATGAAATATATATTGCAAGAGATAAAGGAAAAGCCAGAAACAACAGTAGTAGTAGAAGACTATAATTTACTTCTCACAGTCCATGACAAATAAAATAGACAAAAAGTTATGTAAGAATAAAGAAACAAATAATATAATTAAGATGATCTGATTGATACATTAAACTTTTTGCCTTAAAAGTAGTGTAATCCTTCTATATAAATATCCAAGGAATAGTTCAAAATACTAAATATTAAACCACTAAAAATCAAAACAGAACCTTAATAAATTCCAAAAGGGAGAAATATTACAGAGACCATCCTGATAATATTGCAGGGGAAAAATGGAGATAAATAAAAGCAGAAAACAAAAGGTCTTTCCAAGTGGAAGTTCCTTGGGTCAAGAGGAAATTAAGAGCAAAATTATCGTGCTTCTAGAAAATCACAAATAATAGAATCTATAGGATACGGCTAAAGCAGTGTTCAAAGCAAAGTTCATTAGTTCTAAATACTTACATTAATAGGAAAGAAAAACTGAAAACAAGTTAATAAGTCCTCTCAATTAAAAGGAAAAACAATGATAAAATAATTAAAAGGGAAATAGAAGAACTTAAGATAAAGGCAAAAATAAATGGGTTAGAAAACAGAAAAAAAAACCCAACAATAAATAAATCTATGAGCTAGTTCTCAGTAAAATAACGTTGGGAGAAAGCACATTGTGGTGGATTAAAGATGGCCATAAAGTCTTTGTCACTCTCCTCATTGAGTGTCAGTCTATTTCCCCTCCCCTTGAATCTATGACTTGTTTTGGCAAGCAGAATGTAGGAGATAATGCTTCATAATTTTCAAAGTTACACCTTGAAAGAGATCTGCCTGCATCTATTCGAATATTCCCTCTTGATCTCTATGTGAGAAGTTTGACTACCCTGTTGGGACAGAGACTTGAATCCACTTTGGATGTTTCAGAAACCACCAAGCCCCTAGCGGAACACAGCCCTATATGACATAGAGGAGAAGAAAAACCCAGTATCTCTCTGCTTGAATTCCTAGTCCACAGAATTGTGTGCAAATTATAACATGGTTGTTGTTTTAAGCCACTGAGTTTTAGGATGTTACACAGAAATAGATAACCTTAGAATAAGGTGTTGGTGCAACTAAAAACCTAAAATCTGTGGCATTAGATTTGAACCAACAATACGTGGAGGTCTCAGGGGCAGAGACTGTTGGTAGAGACTACAAGTATGGTGAGGAAATGCTACTGGAAGCTGAATGTAGCCCAGTGAGTGACCTTTTGATACCATGTAGAGTAGAACTGCCTACATAAGACCAGTACAAATTCGTGTTCCATGAAATTATGAGCAAATAAAATGGTTGTTTTTAAGTTACTGATTTTTAGAATGGTTTGTTATACAAAATAGATAACCAAAATACAAATGCATAAGACATGATAAAGGAAATATAACCACAAAAATGAAGAATATTTTTTAAAATCATAAAAGAGGCTATTTTAATAAATTCTTTACATATAACATTGGAAACCTAGATGAATTGGATAATTGTATAACAAAATACAATTTACCAAAAAGTAACCCCAGTTACAGAACAAAAAAGAAGAAAGAAAAAGAAGGAAAATACTCAAATTCTTTCAATGAAATAGGATAATCATTGATCCCAAAACCTAAAAAGATTTTACAAATAAGAAAACAATAGGCCAATCTCACTTACAAATATCAAAGCAAAAATCCTAAATAAAATGTAAGTAACAAGAATCAGCAGACCGTTAAAAGAATAAGTGAGTTGTATTCCAGGAACACAAAAATGCCTCAAAATCAGGAAATCTAACAACACAATTCATCATGTAAGTAAAGTTAAAAACAAAAACCACAATCATGTTCATAAACTCTGAAAAGGTATTTGATAAAATTCAACAACCATCCTTGACAACAACATTTGATGAATGTGAGAGGTTTCACTTCTGGGTATGACTTGCTAAGATGCTATAGGATGACCACCACTCCCAGCCCCTGCAGAAAACTATGAAGATCTGGACAAAATATGAAAAGCAACTACCTGAAAGTCCCAGAGAATGAACAAATACAGAGTCTATTGGGGAGTTCATGTTCTGTTGAAGGAAGGAGGCAATGAGATAGTGTAAGTTCCTATTTCTGAAGCTTTTAGCCTGGGGCTGAGTGTGGCTTAAGTAGTGAGTAGAGCAGCAGTGGGGGCTTTGCATGGAAAAACTCTTCCTGGTCTGGGAAACCAGAAAAAAAGAAGCTAAGAAGACACAAATGCTGAAAGAGTGGGAGAATCCTAGACGAGAAAAAGCCAGAGAGGGGATCCCCAAATTCTGTCTACACATAGCTCAAACTGACCCCTGAATCATGCATGCTCAGAACAAATTCAAAACAACCTAGGTAAAAACAAAATATCAGAACAGAGACTGAAGCTACCAAATAAGAGACAGCATTTGAAGTAAACACAGAAAACCATGCTCATCAGAGAGAAATAACAGAATTTAGAATCTCCACAATTTAACACTCATGTCTAAGAAACAATCCCAAATTACCTAGCATACAAAGAACCAACTGCCCCCCCCTCCAAAAAAAAGAGAACATTTTCAAGAGAAAAGAAGATGAACTGAGTTCAAAGTTAAGACGAATCATATATTGGAACTCAAAGCCCAGAATTTTATTTTATTTAATTTTTAATTTAGCCACGTGGCTTGGCTTGTGGGCTCTTAGTTCCTTGACAAGGGATTGAACCCTCACCCTTGGCAATGAAAGTGCAGAGTCCTTAAAAGGCTAGAATTTTTTAAGCAACTAATATGACTATCTTTAATGAAGTAAAGCAAAACATGTTTGGAGTGCATGAAAATCTCAGCAGAAAAATGAGAGGTCTCAGCAGACACAGAAACAAACAAACAAAAGGAAATCCAAGAACTGGAATTAAAAAAAAAATTCAACAAAATAGAAATACATGGTTACTTACTAACATGATAGAATTTATCTACCTCACAACCAAATGTTAGCATCAGGTTTACTGATGGAAATACTAAAGGCATTCCCACTAAAGTCAAAACAAAAAAAGGACACCACTGCCATCACTATTATTTAATATTGTACTAAAGGTCCTAACAGTGCAATTATATAAGATATAGAAATAAATGTCACAGCAATTAGAAAGAGGTAAGTACTATTTATAGATGCTATGATTGTATACCTTGAAAACCTAAGGGAATCAAATGAAAAACTCCCACAAATAGTAATATAATTCAATAAGAGAGTGGAGGAAAATTAATATATAGAAATCATCAGCTTTGTTACATATAAACAATAATTAGAGATAGGGAGAAAAGGTCTGAATCACAAGAGAAACAAAATGATGAAATAACTAAGAGCAAATTTAAGAAATATATAAAAACTATTTGAGGAAAACTTTTAAAGATATTCTAAGTAAAACAGACTCAACTTCAGAGGCATAAGTTCTAAGTTAATTTATGAATGTAAATGTTATCCCAATATCCAAAGACAGAAACTATAAAGTTCCTGAAGAAAACATAGGTAAATTCTATGGTTTGATGATCTGCTAGGAGGACTCAAAGGACTCAGCATATAGTTGTACTCTTGGCTATGACTTATTACAGCAAAAGGATACAAAACAAAACAAAACATGCAAAGGGAAAAGGCACATCGGGTGAAGTCCAGAGGAAATCAGGCAAAAGCTTCCAAGAGTGCTCTCCTAGCAAAGACACAAAGGACATACTTAAGTCCTCTAGCATTAAGTCTTCTAGCAATGAACTGTGACAATATATGTGAAGTTTTGTCTACCACGGAAGTTCATCAGAGACTAAATGCCCAGGACACATACCAGGATAGCAGACTCCCAAAGGAAAGCATGTATTCAGCATAAACCACACTATTTATAGAAACAATTTAGGCACAGTGAGACACCCTTATCATATAAGAAGTATACATAAATATACGGAACTGTTTACCAGCCAAGTTCCCAGACACCAGCATGGATCAACTTTACAAACAGGTCCTTCTAAGAACAGCAGTCTCAGGACTGCTATGTTAACTGTTTCCTGCACTTCTTGAATATGAAAAGCCTAATTATCAGTCAACATCCAAAAACCATACAAGATTGATAAAATTAACTATGTAAAAATTTTAAAAATCTTATTTGTGGCCAAAATTCACTAGGAGTAAAGTTACAGATAAGTGAAAATTTATGAAACTGTGAAAGAATTTTTACAACTCATATCTCAGACAAAAAGATACTATATCTTTTTATAAATCCTTATTATATAAAAAGCACCCAAAAATGAATCCTAAAAAGACTACAACTTAATAGAAAAACTGAGAAGAAAAAAAAACATTGGCAGAAAAAGAAATACAAATGGCTCAACCTCACCTACCATAAGATAAATGTGTCAGACAGAGAAAGACAAATATCATATGATGTCACTTATATGTGGAACCTAAAAGAAGGGTACAAATGAACTTATTTATAAAACAGAAATAGAGTCACAGATGTAGAAAACAAACATATGGTTACCAAGGGGGAAAGGGAGGGATAAATTAGGAGATTGAGATTGACATATACACACTACTATATATAAAACAGATAACTAATAACCTACTGTACACCACAGGGAACTCTACTCAGTACTCTGTAATGATCTATATGGGAACAGAATCTAAAAAAGAGTAGATATATGTATAACTGATTCACTTTGCTGTACAGCAGAAAATAACACAACATTGTAAATCAACTATACTCCAAAAAAAATTAACTTAAAAAAACAGATAAATGTGAATTAAGGCAACACTCAGATACCATTTCTCACCTATCAGATTGGTGAAAGTCCAAAGTTAGACAGCATGCTCTGCTGGGAAATGAGGCACTCTCAAACACAGCTGGTAGGAATTCAAACACCTATGCAGAGCAATTTGGCAATATCTACCCATATTACAAATGCATATACCCTTGACCCAGTCAAATTCTTGGAATTTACTTGCACTCTATAAAATTACATACATATAAGGTTATCCACTGTAGCACTATTTGCATTAGCAAAAGATGAGAAACAACCCAAATGTCCATCAAAAGGGTTAAATACACCATACATAAAACATAATACTATGCAATTTTAATAAAGTTGTTGCTTTGTGCCATGGAAAGATCTCTAACATGTATTACAAAATGAAAAAAGCAAAGTAGAAAACAGTGTTATGATTTATAGAAAATAAGATTTCAGGTTGGTTTTGGCTTATACACGTGTAAATATATGTTAAAGATAAACAATACATAATATTAGTTACTTGTGAGTAGAAAATAGGGAAATAGGTGAAAACAATTTATACTGTATATCTTTTATTATTGCTTAATTGTTGGACCATGTAAATTTATTATCAAATTTTTAAAATGTCAATGTATTCTGTAACCAAAACTGAAGCAGCCTTAGGAGATGGTTGCTTAAGGAATAATCTTAGCATGAGATAAGACCATGTCCCAGGCCTGTTATTCATATCTTTGCCAGACACTGGTAGCCAGCTCAGAGGCAAAGTTGGAATGGAAAGGATAAACTAAGAGGACATTAAGTGAAAGACCTAAAATTTAAAGTTAAAAAAACTATTCATGTTAGATCTCTAGCTATGGTTATTCACATATGGAACTGAGTGGAAACAGGGACACATCTAGAGCCTAGTAATGATACTGAGCAGATGATGCCCACAAGCATGTAGACCCCAGACCAGTTGGACCTGAACGTTGATGATGCTGACTCCTTACCTCACCACCAACCCATCAGAAGAATGTCCATAAGCTGATCACGCCCTCTTTGAACAATTACTATTAAACTTCTATCTTCCCCAAGTGGGGGACATGTAGTTTTTCGTGGCAGAAGCCCGCTGTGTCCCCCTTTGCCTGGTGAAGTAATAAAGCTATCCTTTTCTACTTCACCCAAAACTGTCTCCAAGATCTGATTTGGCACCGGTGTACAGAGAAGCTGAGCTTTTAGCATCAGTTAAGTTTTTAAGTGGACTGCATTACCAAAGAAACCACAAGCCAAAAGCCTGTTCAAATTCTAAAGCAATCTCTAGACCTCCAAATCTAAACAGCTGGGACTTGGCTATGAAAACTTTGTAGTCCTCAAGAGGGATGAAGGGTAGCAGAATATGCCACCCCAAAACGTGCCACTCTGAAATACGGATTATTTTCAGCTGAAGGAAAGTAAGAAGAACCAGACACAAGAAAAATTATCTGTCCTTCTCCTCTCTACCAGGAAGAGCAGGACGATTCTTCATCTCCAGATTACTCTAGATTCTAATCAACCTGTAGGTTGACACCAGAGGAATCTATGTAGCAAAACTTACTAACTAGTCCCTATCTTCCATTATGTTTTCCTCATATATTTACTTTCCCACAGGTTGCCACCCTTGAAAGCCTAAAATCCCTTCTTGTCGTTACTTCTCTACAAATTTGTTGTTCTTTGTTCAGATGCTGTATAAGCCCCAAATTTAAACTAACCCTTTGAGTTACTCATCACCAAATACTCACATGTGTTTTTCACAATATATGCATTAATAAACTTCTGTTTTTCTCTTTTTTAACCTGTCTTTGTCAGTCTAATTTGCAAGGCCCCAACCAATGAACCTAAGACGGGTAGAGGAAAAATATTTTTCTTCCCTACTAGGATATATACTTTCCAATGGCTACACTCAAGTGGAAAGAAAATCAATGGAGTCTGACCCCAAGATGACCTAGATGTTGGAATTAGCAGACAAGAATTTTAAATCTCAAGGCTTTATGCTCAAGGATATAAAAGAAAATATACTTGTAATCAATGAAGAAATAGGATAGCTCAGCAGAAAAATAAGAAATATGAAAAAAAATTAAAATGGAAATTTTAGAACTATTAAATACAATATCTGAAATAAAAAATTGACTGGATGGGCTTAACAGCAGATTGTAAACAACAGAAGAGTCAGTGAACTTAAAGACAGATAAGTAGAAATTATCTGTTTAAAATACAGAAAAATTTTTTTAAAAAGAAAGAAAAACCCTATGATCTGTGGAACAGTATTAAAAGGTCAACATACTTGTAACTGGAAACCCAAAAGGAGAAAAGAGAGAGAATGGGGCAGAATAAAGAATATTTAATGAAATGATGGCCCCAAATTTCCCAACTTCAGTGAAAGACAAATTTGCATATTGAAACGCAGCCTACACCTAGCAAACTTAGGCACATCACAGCTAAAGGTCTGGGGGAAAAGAGAGAAAATCTTGAAAGCCATCAGAGAAAATGACACAGTACATATGGGGAAACAGTAATATGAATGACAGCTGATTTTGTATCAGAAGCCATAGAGACCAGAAGATAGTAGAAGGAAATATTTAAAGTGATGAAAGAAAAAAATTGAACCCAGAACTCTGTATCTTGCAGAAATATGCTTTAAATATGAAGGCAATAATAGCAGCATTATTCAAAATAGCCAAAAAGTAGGAAAACCCTCAAATGTCCATTAACTGATAAGTGGATAAATAAAATGTATATCCACACAATGCAATATTATTTGGCAATAAAAATAAATTAAGTACTGAGACATGCTACACATAGATAACTCTACAACATAAAATAACTTAGGCTAAGTCAAAGAAGCCATTCACAAAATAACTCTTATTGTCTGATTCCATTTGTATTAAATGTCCAAGATAGGAAAATTTATAGTGATTGAAAGTAGATTAACTGTGTGGTGGGGAATAGGGATTAATTACTAATGTTTGTGGTATACTTTTAGGAGGGGATGAAAATGTTCTCAAATTAGATTACAGTGATAACTGGTTGCATAACCCTGTGAATATATGAAAAAACACTGAATTGTTTACTTTAAATGGGCAAATCATATGGTATGTGAATTATATCGCAATAAAGCTGTTTAAAAAAAAGACTGAAGGCAATACAAAGACATTTTTAGATACGAGAAAATTAAGGTAACTCATGGTCAGCAAGCCTGCATAGTAAGAAATGTAAAGGGAAGGTCTCCAGGCTGAGAGGAAATAACTAGATGGAGACTTGAATCTACAGAAAGGAATGATAAGCATTGGAAACAGTTAAAAAAAGAAGTGTCACTTAAATGTCGATTTAGATAAAATACAATGACTATTTAAACCAAAAACAATAACATTGTATTACTGAGTTTATAGACTTATGTAGATGCAATACCTACAATAATGATGGCATAAAGAACAGGGAAGTAAATGGAACAATATGGTTACAAGATTTCTGCATCTTATATGAAGTGAAAATTATATGAAAGTTAATATAATTATATTAACTGTGAAGTTAAGTCTGTATATTCAAAGCCTTGGAGCAAAAACTAAAAATATAATAATACAGTAGTTAAAAGGCTTACAGATAAATTAAAATTCTACTTTAATGTTTAGTCATTTTGAATGGTACTAGCCATAAGGATCATACTGTCAATAGTCATGGGCTAAAGGACACTTAAAGAAAAATAAGCAATACAAGAATATGTAATACTTGCAACATACCTCAACTACATTTAGATTGTGTATTAAGTAAAAGGGTACAACTGTAAGATGCTCTACACTACTGATAAATGAAGGAAACAAGGTTATTTAACAAAAGCTAAATTATAAAGTCTATGAGTCAGAACTGAACAAAGCCAAGGTCCTTTAAAAAAATGGAGAATTGCTGAATATATATTAACATATCTAAAGAAAAAGCCTGTCAATCTGAGGAGCTGTTGGTCAGCAAGAGAAAGCCAAGGGAAAAAAGGCACAAGAGGCAAACCTTAGCAGTGCTCATCTAAGCACTAACAGAGAAGAAGTTATGGCCCGAAGACTTCAAGTACAGTCCTAGGTAAGATTATTCCTCTTATGGAAATGAATGCATCAGGCTAGTGACAAATTCAATTTATATAATTTTTCTTGTTTCCACTCTGTGTTCACTAAATAACATTCTAAACTTGACTTCCCTTGTATGACAGTCACACATAGAGAGGATATCTGACTCACATTAACTCAAGTCTGTGTAAACTACCACTCATAAATTAATAAATCAGAATAGTTATTTTAGACATTGGTCTCTGTTAGCCTAGTTTGTGCTCATGAGAGATGAGCCCCCCCCCTCACAATATGCTTAATTAGGTTCCTAAGCATGGAAGCTGAGAGGAGATCTCCAGACTATGATAATACCATGGTCACACAGTACTTCATGAGGCTATTTATTTCCTAGGTGTACGAACTTCACTGAGTAGTTCAAATCATTTTCTTTTTAATTACAAGAGTTTGAAATTTAAATCTTCATATTATTAAAAAACTTTGCTTTTTAACAGATGTGCTTGATTACATAAGACAGTGGAATAAAGAGATACTGCTGACAAAAGAGAACATTGGCGAAAGGTCAGGAAATGAGACATAGTCCCTAACATAAGCTATCCCTTAGATGTAACAGAAAAGAGATTCATTCACAAAACTGGAAAATAGTGCCCAATTCTTGTTTATAATAATTTATTTGTACAACAACTAGTGAATTGCTTAGACCATTCATCTACATAATGATAGTGCTAGATCTCAATATTATATTTATTATTACTACATCTGCTTGTACTGTCTTGGTAGAAATCAGACAAAATGGTTGTATCAGAATGTGAAAATGAACAGGTCTTAGATCAAACCTCAAATATTCCCAGCGAAATGTGTTATGAGAATTGCATCATAAAGATCTATAAATATCAGAATTACACATTTCCTCTTGATGGCCAGAATAAGCTCTACATTTTGAATTTCCATTTAACACATACTGGTTAAGATGCCTTGTAAAAAGGATGAGGCAGGTGTAAAACAAAGGAAATTATTTTACTGATATTTTTAAGACTTTTTTGTACGGCCCTCCCCCCATTTGAGCCCTTTCGCACTCTAATAGTCTAATGAGACTAAGAAAAGTTTCTGATCTTTTCAGAAGCACTGGTTTGTTATAAACTTAATGAGAGAAGGCAATATGTAAACTAAAAAAGAAGGGCAAAAAAACAATTCAGTAACATCTCTGTAGAAAATTACAAATAACTTTTATTTTCAAATCTACTCTATTACAAAGATCTTCCTCACAGAATGTCTTATTATATCTTAGCTTTGTTTGCTTGGTATTAAATATCCCTATTTTTCTGTGATAAGACTTCCAAATTCTTCTCCATCCTGGTTTTCTTCCTCAACATTTCACTCAAAAAACATTTTCTTTTAGCATTTATTATATTCCAGGACCTATACTGGATGGAGGCAATTCAAAGACAAATAAGAGGATGCATTTCTTCCAAGGAGCTTATATTCTATTAGGGAGCAGCATATACATAAATCATTAAGTGAAGTAAAGAGGTATAAAGATGTCTGAAACATGTCTGAGTACAACGTGAGCATATAATAGTCAGTAAAGGGCTTCCCTGGTGGCGCAGTGGTTGAGAGTCCGCCTGCCGATGCAGGGGACATGGGTTTGTGCCCCGGTCCGGGAGGATCCCACGTGCCGCGGAGCGGCTGGGCCCGTGAGCCGTGGCCGCTGAGCCTGCGCGTCCGGAGCCTGTGCTCCACAACGGGAGAGGCCGCAACAGTGAGAGGCCCGCGTACCGCAAAAAAAAAAAAAAAAAAAAAAAAAAAAAAAAAGTCAGTAAAATTAATACTAGCTGCCATTTAAGGTAAACCCTCAAATATTGGTGGCTTAATACAAGAAAAGTGTTTTATTTCTTGTTTACATTACAGTCTAATGCCCAGTGACAGGCAGCACTTCTCCATCTCTTAAATCTGCTACCTGGAAAACATGGCCTCCAAGGTCACTGAGGCAGGAAAAAGACAGGCTGAAGTTTTTCAGGAGATGGTTGTTTGGGGCCAGGTTTCAAAGTGGCCTGAATCCCTTCCCATAGCAAGCATACTGTCCCAGAACTCAATCATGTGGACCCAATTTAATGATAAGTGAGGCTGGGAAATGTAGAGGACCCCATAGATATTTATTGAACACTAACAGGCTCTGCCACAGGGTGTAAAATGAAGAACAGTTAATTCTACTTGGAAGAACTTCATAGAAAATGTAATGCTTGAGTTGGGTATCAGATCACTCTACTTTATCAGTTTCTACCATACATGATGGGAAAGCCAAGAGAATCAACTGAACAAAATATTACGAACAATAAAAGAATTCAGCAGAGTAGTTGGGCATTCACTCATTCAATAGATAATTACTGAGTGCTTACTCTATGCCTATTCTAGATGCATTGGAAACATCATTGAATAAAATAAAAATTCTTAAATTTTTAAATTAAAAAAACCCCATGGAGTTTATAATCTAGCTTGGGGAGATACTAATAATAAAAAAGTAAATAAAAAATCATATAGCATGTTAGTAGATGATAAGAGATTTGGAGAAAGAAAGAGTGGAAATGGGAGAAGAATAGGTTTCATTTTTTTAAAAAGTGGTCTGCGAGGCTTCATCCAGAAGTTGACAGTGAAGACATGAAGGATGTGAGAGAGTTAGCCATAAGGATATCCTGGGGGAGAGCATTCCACACAGAAAGAAAAACCAGGACATTATCTTATGATCAGGAATTTTCTTGGCATTGAGAACAGCAAGGATGTCCGTGTGGCTGAAGTAGTTTGAACAACAGGACAGGAGAAGGATATGAGGGCAGAGGAATACTGTGGCCATATCATTAGGGTTTTATAGGCCTCTGATCTTTATCTGACAGAGATAGTCACTGAAGAGTTTTAAATATAGAAGTAACATGATATTTATTAAGTTTATGTATAAAAATTGATTTACATTTGTAGCAAAAAATAAATCTATAGGAAAAAACTAGAGAAATGTGCAAAATCTATACAAAATGTTTTTAAAACACCCCTGAAAGACACAAAAGAGGATTTGAATAAGTAAGAAGATATGTACTGTTCTTGGATAAAAAGACTTAGCACTATAAAAAAACTTTTCCGTATGTGAATGTATCAAACTAATGCAATTACCCCCTCAAAAAGTCCACAGTTTTTCTTTCTGGACAAACAAATTAATTCTGAAGTTCATATGAAAAAATTAAAAAGCAAGGATCGTTAGGGGTGTGGTGGTGCAAAAACTAGACTTACCATATATTAAATCTCACTATAAAGATTCAGCAATTAAAAGAGGTTGCTACTGGCACATGAACAGATGGACAGACCAAAGGAAAATGAGAGAAATTCCAGTAAGAATTTAAATACATATGAAACTTAGTATATAAGAAAGTTGGCATTTCAAATCAGTGGGGGAATTCGTGCATTTAATAAATAATTATTGAGTACCTACTATGTTTCAGGCACTATTCTAGCAGTAAACATAAGAATAAAAATTCCTGCCCTCATGAGGATGACATTCTAATGGGGATTATGACATTTAAATCAAATATTGGAAGGACTGGGTAGCTATATTGCAGAAGATAAATCTGGATCCATACCTCATACCATATATGTATTCTAAATAGAAAAAACATTTAATTTAAAAAAAAGAAGCTGAAACAAACATGGGAAAATTCTTTACAACTTTGGTATAGGAAAGGCTTTTCTAAGTATGACAAACTCGAAGTTTAAGAAAACAAAGATTGAAAATTTGGACTGCAGACAAACAAAAAAATTACTGCATGGAAAAATAAACACCATAGGCTAGGTAAAAAGAAACATAATAAACTATAAATAATTATTTTAAATTAATATTACATAGAAAAGGCTAATCTCCCTAATATAAGAAAAGTTCTAGAAATAAAAAGAAAAGGATCAATAACACAATTTTTTAAATTAAGCAAATATGTGAACAAATACTTATCAAAAAAAAATAGTTAATATTTAAACAATGAAAGCTGCCTGACTTTATTTATAATTAGGAAAATATAAGTGAAAAGAACACTGAGATACCATGATTTTATCTATCATATTGGCAAAAATCCAGAAGTCTGACAACTCTGTTGCAAGGGAAACAAGTACTCAAATCCATTACTGGTGGGAGTTCAAAATGGTATTATAATCCCCACAGAGAACATTCCCTGGAACCCAGGGAATTCTCTGGGCTGCCTCTTAATACTCTACGTCAATTCTCAATAGTGCAGGTTAATGGCAAATTACAGCAATCAAAAAAAAAGGCT
The DNA here is from genome assembly GCF_964165515.1 of Mesoplodon bidens. Classification (NCBI taxonomy): domain Eukaryota; kingdom Metazoa; phylum Chordata; class Mammalia; order Artiodactyla; family Ziphiidae; genus Mesoplodon; species Mesoplodon bidens. Next base: position 66,112,100 of record NC_138178.1, on the reverse strand, counting down.
GGAGTATTGAGGACTCAGATCCCTCAGGAAAGAAATTTGGGTTACTCCATTTGGTAAGAAATCTACTGATGTGATGGCTGAAGACAAGCGGAGTATGGAATGGATAGTGGAGAAGGAAGCCACAGATATCACCTATGGTCTCATAACAAATTAATTACAAAAAACATTGTAATATGTATCTTTTCTGCTTGTTATATGTATGTATTTATTTGGAGATATTAACCATTTTCTTTTCATTCTCCATCTTACCATTACTGGAGGTTAAACTTAGTGATTAGTCTTTATATTACAGTATATTCAGTTGCACTATGACTAAATCTGAGGAGTAATTAATATTGCCAGCTATAAAAACAATTACTGTTGGGACTGAATACCTCTTAATTTGGGGAAAGTATGAGAATTTCTTGGTGTGTGGAAGTTCAAGTGAGTATAAGATGTACCTATAGAAGCTGGGTAGTCAAAGGAGGGATATGCCAGTTATCAATTTACTGCCTCTCACCTCTAAATCTAGACTTTGTCCAAGCTTTGTGAAACTTGGGCTTGAAAGTATACTATTTCTTTCTCCTTTGCCAGCTGGCATAATGTTAGGCCTTGTCAGTAGAGAGCACTGGAAGGACACCGTAAGAAGGGATTCTTTTTCTTGCTCCTATGGTGTGATGGCCAGTTGGAGGCTTCTGGTGGTATACCCAGTTATACACACCCTCCAGAAAGTTTCAACAGCACCCCAGCATGTCTTGCTCACACACTAGCAAGCAGCCTCTCAGTGAGACTCACCAGCAACCCAACGGGTGATTTCTGCTTAATAGCCTTGGCCTGAGAATTTCTCCACCATCTAATAGGCCATAGCCAAACTCTCTCCATCAAGATCTGCATCTCAGCATTGATGGAGCATCCCCCAAGTTTTTTCCTTTCTTGAGTACTCTCCCTCAGCTTAGAGGTAGTAGCTGCTCCCTGCATCTTCTGTTCCTGTATTCTTTATAGGAATTCTTTTTACCAATTTAAATTTTTTATACTAAATTAGGGAATATCAAGAATGACTTTATGCCAATACATTTAACTACTTAAATGAAATGGAATTTTCCTTGAAAGGCACAAACTACCACAGATTACTCAAGAAGAAACAGATAACTTTAACTTTACATCTATTAAAGGCATTGAATTTATATTTAAAAATCTTCCCACAAGTAAAACTCCAGACCCAGATGGCTTCATTTTTACATTCAACCAAATATTTAAGAAAGAAATATTACAAACCCTACATAAACTCTTCCAGAAAACTGAAGAGATGGGAACAACTTTCCAACTCATTCTATGAGGCTAGCATTACCTTATAAAGAGTTCACAGTGTATAATTCCATTTACTATATAAAATTCTAGCCACTGAAAAATCAATCAGTAGTGACAAGAAGCAAATCAGCATTTACTTGAGAACACAGGGATGGTAGGAAGAGATGAATTACAAAGGGGAATTAGGAAACTTTGAGATTATGGATATTTTCATTATCTTGATTATGCATGTGGTTTCATGGCTCCATACTTATGTCAAAACTCACACTGTACATTTTAAATATGTATTCTTTAAATATGCTTTAATATAGGTATAAAATATACCTTAAATATACCATATCAAGCTGTAAAAAATTAATATAATTTACTACATTAGTCAAATAAAAGAAGAAAATCATATGACCATTTTGATAGGCACAGAAAAAGCATTTAATAAAATATAAAACACATTTATGATAAAACTCTCAGCAAAGAATAAAAGGGAACTTCCTTAATCTGTTAAAAGATATCAACAAAAAACCTACAGTTGATATACTTAAAAATGACATATTGAGCTTTCTTTCCTTGAGGTCAGAAACAAGACAAGGATGAGCGCTCTCACCACTTCTATTCAACAAATATACTACAGATTCTAGCCACTACAATACAGCAGGCAACAAAGTAAAAAAAGGTATAAAGATTAGGTAGAAGTATAACTGCCATTTTCAAAGATGACAAGATTGCAGATTCTTTAGGACTATTTAGACACACAATTATCATAATTCATATGTGAATTCAGCAAGATCATTACACATAAAATCAGTATAAAATAATTTTATTTCCATACACAAGCAGTGAGCATTTGGAAAATGAATTTTTTTAATGCCATTGAAAATGCCATCCAAAAACATTAAAATATCTATTTTTAAAAACTAATGAAATATATGCAAGATCACAACACCAAGACTAAAAAATAGATATTGCTGAAAGAAATTTAAGAAGACATAAAATCACAACATTGTAAAGAATTGTACTCTAATAAAGATGTTATTAAAAAAAAAGAAAAAAAAAGAAGACGTAAAATCAAGGTATATAACATGTTCATGAATTGGAAGTCCTCAACTTTATTTGAGGCCAATTCTCATACTTGACCTAAAGATTCAATCCCAGTTAAAATCCTTGCAGGATTTTTTGGAAGTTCACAAGCTGCTTCCACAATTTAAATTAGACAAAATGGTAAACCAGACAGACTAGTTTCTACACAGCAGCTAAAGGCCTGCTTTGAACAATCTCAATCATTGATTGGATTAGGTAATCTATGATTACTAGTGCCTCTAACCACTTGTCAGAATCTTACATAAATCCTCTCTAAAAGAAGATAATACCATCAAAAACCTTACAATATCTCTACAGTTTTCACACAAAATGTCTGACACATTAAAAAATAACTACCTATGTAAGTACTCAAGACAATCCGATTAAAAACCAAATAGATGTTTTCCACAGAAACAAGAAAACTGATTCTAAAATTCATATGGAATTTCAAGGGACCCTGCATAGACAAAATAATTGTGAGGAACAAAGTTAGGGAACTAACACTTCCCAAGTTCAAAACTTACTACAAAGCTAAGTAATCAAAACAATATGATACTGGCATAAGGACAAACATATAGACAAATAGAATAGAATAGAGAGCCCCAAAATAAACCCTCACATATACGGTCAATTCAACAAGCATGCCAGGACGATTCAATGGGGAAAGAGCAGTCTTTTCAACAAATGGTGATAGGAAAACTGGATAGTCATATGCAAAGGACCTTACCTTACACCATACATAAAAATTAACTAAAAATACAAAAAGCCCTAAACATAAGACCTAAAACTATATAAACTCTTAGAAGAAAATATAGGGCAAAGGCTTCATAACATAAGGCAAAAGCTTCATGACATAGACTTGGCAAGGATTTCTTGGAAATGATACCAATAACACAGGCAACAAAGGAAAAAAACCAACAAATTGGACTTGATCAAAATTAAAATGTTTCGTACATCAAATGACACTATCAACTGTATAAAAAGGCAATTCATAAGATGGGAGAAAATATTTGTAAATCACACATCTGGTAATGTGTTAATACCCAGAATGTACAGAGAACTAAAACTCAACAACAAGTAAAAAACAACCCAATTCAAAAATAGGCAAAGGACTTAAATAGACATTTCTCCAAAGAAGATATACAAATGGCCAGGAAGCACATGAAAAGATTTCAACATGTCTAATCATTAGGGAAATGCAAATCAAAACCACAATGAGGGCTTTCCTGGTGGCGCAGTGGTTAAGAATCCGCCTGCCAATGCAGGGGACATGGGTTTGAGCCCTGGTCTGGGAAGATCCCACATGCCGTGGATCAACTAAGCCCATGTGCCACAACTACTGAGGCTGTGCTCTAGAGCCCACGAGCCACAACTACTGAGCCTGTGTGTCGCAACTACTGAAGCCCACGTGCCTAGAGCCCGTGCTCTGCAACAAGAGAAGCCACCACAATGAGAAGTCTGCACACTGCAACAAAGAGTAGCCCCCGCCCGCCACAACTAGAGACAGCTCGGGCGCACCAATGAAGACCCAATGCAGCCAAAAATAAAAAAAATAAAATAAACCACAATGAGATACCGCTTCACATCCATTAGACTATTATCAAAAAAACAGAAAATAACAAGTGTTCACAAAGATGTGGAGAAATTGGAACTTCTGTGCATTGCTAGTAGGAATGTAACACGGTGCAGCCACTGTAGAAAACAGCAAGGCAGTGCCTCAAAAATTAAACATAGAATTACCATACCATCCCACTCCTGGTTATATACTCAAAAGAATTGAAAGCAGGGTCTTGAAGAGATATTTGTATACCCATGTTCATAGCAGCATTATTCAGAATAGCCAAGAGGTTAAAAACAACCCAAATGTCCCCCAGTGGATGAATGGATAAACAAAATATGTTATATACATACAATGCAATATCACTAATCTTTAAAAAGGAAGGAAATTCTACACTATGCTATAATGGAAGAACCCTGAAGTCATTATGCTAAGTAAAATAAGACAGACATACAAGCTAAGTATTGTTATGATTCCACTTATTTGAGGAACCTAGGATAGTCAAATTCATAGAGCCACAAAGTCGAACAATGCTTACCAGCGCTGGAAAGAGGGGAAATGGGAGGTTATTGTTTAATGGGTACAAATTTCCATTTAGGATGATGAAAAAGTTCTGGAGATGGATAGTGGTGATGGTTGCATAACAATGTGAATGTACTTAATGTCACTGAACTATACACTTAAAAATGGTCATAATGGTAAGTTTTATGTTATCTATCTTTTACTACAGTAAAAAATAATTCAAAAAATACTAGAATTCACCTAAACCTTAAAATTGTTATGGTGAATAAGAATCATACTTTCATAAAGTAAAATTCACAACTTTAGTTAATAAATAGTATGTAAAATATATTTATACTTCCATTTATACTGCCTCATTTTCTTTTTTATATGAAATATACTGAAAACCACAAAAAAGGTGTAAAAAACCCACCCATAATCACTGCATAAAGATTATTTACTGATCTTGTAGGGCTAATATAACACAGTACATTTTACTAAACAATTTAAAATTTGAGCTTTCTGTAATTACTTGCAGTAATACATAGGTGTAATTTGTTCCTTTCCTTCCTTCATTATACTTATTTATTCATTTATTTATTTTGCTAGGCACAAAAAGCAGAAAGATGGCAAATCTCTGCCCTCAAGGCATTCACAATTTTGAGGAAGGCAGTAAATAAACAGTTAAAATATTAATCAGTGGCATAATAAAGGTATGCATGAAATGCCCAAGGTATAATGGGGTACAAAAGAAAGAGCCCATGAAACTACCTGGTTAAGACAAAGAAGGCTCCACAGAAGAAGTGATAAATTAGCTCTCTTCAAAGACAAGGGAGGAAAGGCATTTCAGGCAGGCGAACTGACATATGCCAAAGCATGGAATCAGGCTTAGCATGTTTGGGAACCTGCACATTGTTCAGGATGTTTAGAACTCAAGGTACATACGAAGAAGTTATAGGAGAGGATGTCAACAGAACAGACCAATATGATGAAAAGCTTTGAATGCCAGGCTAAGAAATTTGGAGATACACTGTATCCTTTGAAATATTTTGTGAACAGAAAAGACAAAGACAACTACAGCAGTATTGTGAATGAGACTAGGATAGAAGAAAGAAGGCTACTGCAATACCTCAGGAGAGAAACAATACTAAGGAAAGAGCAAAGAGATACAGAAGTAAGGATAAATTCCATTTAGATACAGAAGTAAGGATAAATTCCATTTAATCCAGGACTTTGTAAATAATTAGATGTTGGTACAAATGAACTTATTTACAAAACAGAAATAGAGTCACAGATGTAGAAAACAATCTTATGGTTACCAGGGGGGAAAGAGGAGGAGGGATAAATTGGGAGATTGGGATTGACATATACACACTACTATACATAAAACAGATAACTAATAAGGACTTACTGTATAACACAGGGAACTCTACTAAATACTATAAGTGGATATATGTATATGTATAACTGATTCACTGTGCTGTACAGCAGAAAGTAACACAACATTGTAAATCAACTATACTCCAATTTAAAAAAATAATATTGAGCCACTGAATCAAAAAAATAATAATAGACGTGACTCCAAACACATGCACACACACACACCTGAAGCACAAGTTTCACAAATAATACTTACACTCATTATGCACTATTTATTCTAATATTTTTTCTATTCTTTTCATTAAAAAAAGACAGACACAACTAAATTAATTTCAAGACATATCAATGAAAATAAATAGAATGTAGGGTGGAAAAATAAAACTTAATCATTTCAATAAAGACAGAAAAGGTAAAGTTCAACTAACTATATGTGTTTACAGACACACACTGAAAAATTGGAAGAAAAAAGTGTATTAGTCAAATACTGAAAAATGAAAGCTAGTATAGCTACCTTAATGTCAGATAAATAGATTTTAAGGCAAAAAACATTACAGATAAAGAAGGTCACTATATCATGATAAAAAGGGATACTTCACCAGAAGACATAACCATTCTAAATTAATATAGGCTTAATAACATTGCCTCAAAATATTTTCAGCAAAAATTAACAGAAATTGTGATATTAAAGATCCAAAAACAGTGAGAAATTTTGACATAACTCTTCAGTTATTGATAAATCAAGAAGATTGAAAATTAGTAAGGATATGTAAGATTTGAACAGCACATTATAACAAGCTTGATCTAAGGTACATATATAAAACCCTACATCTGTCAATTAAAGAATATACATTCTTCTCTAGGAGACACAGACCATTTAAAATACTGTACATGAACCAGGCTCCAGAGCAAATCTCAACAAACACTAACGAACTGATGTCATGTAGTCCTCAACTTTAAAATATTAGCTTAAAAAAAGAAAATCACTGTGCTAAATTACCAAATAAAGAAAGTAGATCAGAAAAATGAGAGGAGGCTGGTTTGAAAGAAAGTCCAAAGAGGCTCTAGAAAGCTCTCTCTTCCTACCATGTATGGCATAATCTTCCGTATTTTTGCATGTGTTTTTTACAACACTTTAAAAAGCAAGAAAAATACTCTTAGCTTGAGGGTCATACAAAAACGATCTGGCCTGTGGTTTGTAATTTGCTTACATCTAGAAGAAGGTACTCCTCATTCTGTCATACGTTGTCTCTGCAGTCTGACAGCTGGCTCCTTACTAGCTCTTCCAGAAAATAAATCTGCCAGTCAAAAGTTCTACCCAGGTACATCTGCAAACCAGGAAGCAGGCACTCACCAGAACCCAACCAGGCTGGCACCCTAATCTCAGACTTCTGGCCTTTAGAACTGTGAGAAATAAATTTCTGTTGTTTATAAGCCACCCAGTCTATGATATTTTGCTATAGTAGCCTGAACTAAGACCCTAGTTTTCTTCCCATTACAATGATTCTCCAAATTTCAGTACTCTGAACTCTTTCTTTCAACTTATTCACTGCAGCATAACAGACATTTATTTAGTATACAGACAAGTATTAAGTATACAGCTTAATAGAACACATACTCTGACTACAGTGCAATTAAATTAGATATAAATCTTAAAGGATAACCAAAAAAAAACCCCATACATTAAAGAAGAAATCATAATGGAAAAAATTTTAAACTTAGTACTGAACAACAGGCTATAAAATTTGTAGGAAGGAGTTAAAATGTATTTGGAAATTTTTAACATTAAATACTGTCTGTTAAAAAGAAGGTTAAAGATCAATGAACTGAAGACCAAAGTTAAGGACTCACAATGCCTGACTTCACTTATTATAAAGCTACAGTTATTAAAACTATTTGTTACTGGTAAAAGATAGAAATACAGATCAGTGATTTAGAATAGCCCAGAAGTAGACCCACACATATATGCTCAATTAATTTTTGACAAAGATGCAAAGGCAATTCAATGGAGAAAGGATAGCCTTTTCACCCATATAGCTATACCAAGATCAAGACACAAAATGTTACTATTTTTTAATTATTAAATTTATTTTTTTCTGGTAAGCATTTTGGTTTTGTTCTGTAAATGCCACATGCCATATCCCCTTATAAAGAATCCAGAGTGAATATATCATAAGATTAAGTGAACCCTGGGAGTTGTACTCAAAGGCCATTTCTTTAATTTTTTCCTAGTTGTATGACTTTTGGCAAGTCAGTTAATTTTTAATTTTCCCTTTATTTTTCTGTTTCTTTAGGTCTCCTCTCCCCCTTTTCTCTAAGGTTTTTCTGAGAATGAAACACGAAAATGTAAATAAAGAATATGGTCAGTAAAGAAATTTGGGGGGATAAAGGAAATGTTCTGTATTTTGTGGTGGTGGTGGTTTCAAGGGTATAGACATTTGTCAAAATTCATCAATTATGCACTTAAAATGAACATAGGGACTTCCCTGGTGGCACAGTGGTTAAGAATCCACCTGCCAATGCAGGGGACATGGGTTCGAGCCTTGGTCCAGGAAGATCCCACATGCTGCAGAGCAACTAAGCCCGTGTGCCACAACTACTGAGCCTGTGCTCTAGAGCCCGTGAGCCACAACTACTGAGCCCGTGAGCCACAACTACTGAGCCCACGAGCCACAACTACTGAAGTCCATGCGCCTAGAGCCAGTGCTCTGCAACAAGAGAAGCCACTGCAATGAGAAGCCCATGCACCGCAACGAACAGCAGCCCCCGCTCACCACAACTAGAGACAGCCAGTGCATAGCAAGAAAGACCCAATGCAGCCAAAAATAAATAAATAAATAAATAAATAAATAAATAAATAAATAAATAAATAATGAATGTAGTTTGTCATATATAAATTATATCTCAGTAAATGGATTTAAAAATGTAAAATAATGTAGAAGCTCCTGGTGGGTGAGAAATAATTGCTAATTTGTTCCTTTATCCCCTTCCTTTTTTACCTGAGAGGAAAAAATGCCTATTTTTAAAAACAGTCACTCACTATTCCCTCCATGAAAACTTCTAAAAACTTCCTGAGATAATTATAAGGTTATTTCTCTGCCTCTCCTCCTCCACACTAAATCCCAATATCTTTCACTTTTCCTGTGAATTTTACTTTCCTATCCTTTAATAAGATCTTAAATCTAGATTCTATACCTCTCACACTTCAGTTAAGTAACAAAAACAGATGCACATGCTACAAAGTATCTTTAGATGTTAGCTCTGCTAAAATCTGTGGACATTATTGGTAGTACTATGTTTTTCATTCACATATTAAAAGAGGTTTATTATAACCCCCTTAAATCCTGTTCAACCAAACTCACGAAGCCAGCTACACAAGTACTATTTTCAAGTCTTTTATTGATCCCTGGCTATAACGATACTCCCAAAGTGAATACTATTATTTTAAAACAATAATGGCTAAGATACCCTTCTTTTTAAAATTTGCTGCTATCATCAGAAAAACTTAACTCTTCATTTTCTTTTTAATATATCAAATGAAGTTCTGGTACCAACACAGTTATCATGTATTCTAAATCAAAGCAAAATATCTCATGTTGCTTTTCTTACATTGGTGAATTCTATACCTGTTTTGCCAGTAATAAGTACAGACTGTCTTCCCTAAGTTGCTAAACTCATAGAGAGTTCACTAAAATGGATTAAAAAATCTGAATAGGCTTGAAGCTACCACTACCAATTTTCAAAATAAACACTTTTGAGATTGTGCTTTGCCACTTTGCTTTGTTTTTATTTTAAAACCATAATTTTGTTCTATATAAATATGAAGAGTGTTCCTCACACTTTTTCATCTTATACTCTTTGTTCAATATTTATTACTTCTCAAAGAAGTTAGTAGATGATAAAAAATAAAATCACCCTCTCCCCCAGTCCATTTCACTCACCTACAAAATGGGCTGGGAATAGTAGGTATCACATAACAAATCCCTCCATTCAGGCAAAATGACCTATGACTGGGACCACAGGGCTCTTCATGATCTAAAACATATACATAAATAAAATAGAGAAAAACAAATTATAGCTTTTCTAATAAAATAAGGAAAAGGACCAAGTATCTTACACTGAAGTAGTAATTCTAAAAATTAGAATGAAGAATTGTTTCTTAAAATGAAGGACTTAATCTTATTCCTTATTTGATAAGCAGGGACTTCTATCCCTTTGAGGAAAAAAATTAATCTGTCTTGAAGATATGGTCATTAATTATAATGGAGTTAAAAGCTATATTACAGAAATAGGGAATCTCTATAATAGATTAAAAGAAGGACATTATGATCTTAAAATAAATAGTGGCTTTTCTCATTTAGTACATAGATTCTGCAGCTTTGCTTAGAGTTCTTCTGTCCCAAGTGTATATTTAGATTCCTATCTTTCCTTTAAGGTCTCAAATACATTAAAGTCTGAAATTGTTGTGGGAAAAAAATTTAGATTATTAAATAAATTCTGATGTCCAAAATCATCTTTAAATATTTCTACATATGACAATTTTAACATCAAAAAACCAAAAATATAATCTTATTAGGTTTTGGTTTGCAAGGGAATTTTAGGTAATAACTAGTAACTATTGAAAACCTAAGTCATCATCTGATATATAGCAAAAATGTTCAGAATATTAAGAAAATAAACCTCCATTTCTCTCTTGCTTCCTTTCTCTCCTCTTTCTCCATCCTTTCTTCCTTCTTTATCTTTGACCTTTCCTTTATGTTCTTTCTCTCTTTGCCTTCCCTTTCTCTCTTGGTACCTCTCCTTCCTTCCAGCCTCTACCTCCTCCTCCACCATTAAAAAAAAAATCTTACCAAAACCATCAGGCAGAAAAATTTAGAAATAACATAGTAGAATTCACTGAGTCATTATACTACTGTATACTACTATTTATGATTAGAAAAGCAAATTGCTGAATGCTTTATCTTTTGGTCCTGAAGGGGGAATCACATTGCTTTAAAATCGCACATTGTTGGTTCCTGATTGGTTCTGTCCAGAAAGTGACATAGAATCTATTGTGAAGGAGAAAATGGCATTATTCCAATTTAGCATTTTAAAAAATAGCATACTAATTTTAAAAAGTTATCTAGCATTTATTTGCCACTAAGATATCAATACCCTTAAGATGTAACTGCTGTAGAACCAGATGTCTTCACTATCAGAATTTGAAATTTTAAAACTTTCCTTTTACTTTAGAATTGAGAAGATTCTGTTTCACCATCACATTACAATTATAAAAGTATAAAAATGTAAGGAGGAAAACAGAACTACAAAGAATTTAAGTGGAAAAGAAGAAAGTAAACCAACCAGAACTAATCTTTTAGATTTTTTCTTTTTTACACAATGTCATGCTTCTTTACAACCGAACAACTTTTAATAAGATAATTCTTACAACTCTTCAGGAATAATTTGGCTAACAAATAAAATCCCAGTTAACATTACATTATGCTAGAATCATGGAAGTCATCACATAGGGTTTCTCCATTGAGGGTGGAGTGTCAAATTTATCACAGAATGCTTCCTGTGGCTGAAATTAATGCCCTTGTTTTAAATAAGATTACAACCAGTCATGACTCAGCACTTGCTATTTTATCAGTAAAGAATACTCATCTAACCTGAATCACTATCTCTGAATCTATTTTTATTCTGATTTCATTTACTTATTTGTAAAGTTATCAGATTTAGAGTAAGCCAGAATTTGTCAGTTTGTAAAAAGTGATAAAATATAGGTCTAAAATAAAATAGTTTCATGTTATAAAGGAAGGTCTTTCAAAACCAAGGTATTCCATATTTCTAGGACAATTTTAGATGGGGAAAATATAGTCTTGTGTTAATATACATTTGTTTTTTGGTTCTATTTCTATGCGACACACATTGACAAAAGTATAAACTTACAAGAAATTACCTGTTGGCATCTTAATTTTTAAATAGTTTCATTCTTGGTCAAAAGCTTAGGGTTGAAAAACAGCACCTAAAATTAACAATTCAGGAAAAATTATCTTCTTTTGAGAGCATTATAAAATGTCAAATATTGTAACAGTAATATTCTTTTAAACGATGAAAATAATTAAGACATTTAAAGGCTAGGGACAAAATTCTTTGGTTAGAGCATCTATTTTCTTTGATACTTATCACATATCAATAAAAAAATCTGAACAGATAAAACTAAAAGATCAACAAGCAGTATAAATGCACCAGATACAAATCATTGCCTAGATAATATAATGTACTCTTAAATCTCTCTTTGAAGAAACGTCTGTTTTACTTTTAATAAACATTGTTAAATTAGTAGTATACTATATGAGATTATATATGAAAGATATGAGTCAGTAAGTGAAACTGAATAACCTGAATTGACTTTTCAACTTTTTCATAAAGCCTGTTTCTAATTTGACTTTAACAGAACAACTTTCTATTTTTCAGTTTATTAAAAATGGCCAAAAAACACACTATAGAAAAAAAGTAACTGCATTTAAAAGGTTTGCATTTCTATAGAAACTTTAAAAATTTTATAAAAATACTTTCAAATTTACTGTAGATTGCACATTACATTTACCAATATACAAATGCCTTTTAAAAAATATCTGGCATCTAGCAAAGCAAAGTAGCTATATATGAAGTTATCTGCTATAACAGAAACAAAGGAATTACAAAATACAGTTGAAAAGATGACAGATTTATACTTACATTATGATTACATGTTCTCAATTTCTTTTTATAAAAGAGACTCACTCCTGACTTAAGCAGAAAGACTTTGTAACAGAAATCTCAATCAACAACTTCCTATTAACACAGGTGTAATAATTAAGGCCTTCTCTCAAAGCCAGTCACTCTTTCTTAAACAGACAAGCAATGACAGAGAGAAAGACAGAAGTTAAACCTATTTAATTTGAAATAATCACTGGCTCATCATATGAGTTTCTTTTTCTAAAGAAACAAGGCTTACCTCAATAAAAACTCACATTCATACAAACAATAAATTTTGTTGGATATGCAGCGTTTCAAAAGTTTTTGAACAATGCAGTCTGCAGCAGCTGTGCCTTGCCCTTTATAACACGTCAAAAATCTGATTTATATGGCTGCAGTGTGCAGCGTGGGCGCAGTGGAGACAAAGACCAAGGTGTGCACAGAGGTCAGGCTCCAGCCAAGGGAACCACCCCTTTCAGTCCACATGTTCAGAGTTGCAAATGGAGCAGAATTTTATTTAGGAAAGAAGTTGTACTAAAAGCTGCGCTCTCAAATCCCTGTCCAATTCTTTAAGTTATAAAGTAAACTACATTCTTTAGACTTCTAATTTATCTCTGCATGTCTGAATAATTCCAAAGTGTTGTACAACTTTGTGAAGAAGAGGAATTTGAATATGGAGTTAGTGGGCAAGCGTTCCCTGGGGTTTTTTTAAAAAAGGAATTTCCTTACAAAACACATAACGTTTATACAAATGGTGATTTGAAGTACTTATAAAACTGAAAGAAGGTAATAGTTACAATACAGCACGTGTACAATGCCATGTGCAATATGAAGTGAATATAATCACTGAACATGACTAATACTGATGGCAATATAACCATCTGCAAACTATAACAAAGCTGTAATACATGCATTAAGGGAAGCTATGAGGTTTAAAAATCATAAATAACTTAAAATATTGACAAAAACTACAATTTTGTTTAAAATGAAGTACGGGGTTCTTCAGCACGTAATTACCTAAAGTATGCTAACCATTCAGATGGTTATCTTTTCTAAAACCACAATTCAGATGTGACTCCTTGTTTGATGTAAAACATGGAAACGAGTACATTTGCCCTTTTAAGAAAATATTAAAATAATCTCATATAATTCATATTCTGAGAACAATACTTTTCATTACTATTATCTTCCACATTCAAAGGCAATTTTTACATAGTTACAATCTTATACATACACACACATACATATATACACACACATATATAAAATTTTGTTAGCTTACAGTGTTTTGATTTTAAAATGGTATTTTTATGAAAAATCAGTAACCTTTATTATTTGATTTGAACTATGGAACTATGATGCTGTCCACTAACATGAAAATGACTACTAAATTGTATGTGAGAGATAATAATCTGTGACTTCATTCAGGATATTAAAGATGTATTTATTAGGAGGCATATCATGGCAGTTGGTTTGGTATTAATAATTTTTCACACAATACAAATAAACTTAACTTTTGAGGCTACATGATTCTAAAGAAGAAGACCTAATGTTTTTCAAGTTGACTTTTCACTCTAAATAAAAGCCATGGTCTTTAAGAATAATTTATTTGTTCATGCATCTATCAACAAATATGTTGTAAGTGGTCTGCTGTTGTTAACAAATGATAGACACATGAACAAAAAGAGGTAACTACAAAAATGTTGTAGGCTGACATATAAACCATATTTCGGCTTAAAATGATAATTGGGCTTAAAATGATAATTTCATGCAATTCAACCAAATATAGTCTCAAAGACACCTATTTATGTCACTATAATAACACACACAAAAACAAAGCTTAACTATTAAGGAGAATCAGAGAAAGATTCCAAGAGGGAGTTTTATTTGTGCTGAGCCTTGAAGAATGAGTAAGAGTTTGTAAACAGAGATGGATGAACATTCTAGACAGAGGTAACAGCATGTTCAAAGGCACAGAAGAAAGAAAATCCTAATGTATTCAGATAACTGCAGGTAGATTGCAGGTCAGGATGTGTGCAGAGTATGTGTGTGGAGTGTACATGAGTTCATAACAGGATAGGATGGTGGGGGAAGGAGTGGTAAGAATAGATCTTGTCAAATAAGCAGGGTTCAAATAGTGACTCTATCTGAAAGGCAATAGGGATACCTTGAAAGGTTTTTAGCAAAGAAGTGGCATGATCACATCTACATTTTAGAAAATTCATTTTGATAGCAGTGTGGAAACTAGATTGCAACCTGCCAAGGAACTGGTATCAGAGAAAATTATTTGGAGGATATTTTAACAATCAAGAATAGTGGGGCCTCCCTGGTGGCGCAGTGGTTGAGAGTCCGCCTGCCGATGCAGGGGATACGGGTTCGTGCCCTGGTCTGGGAGGATCCCATATGCCGCGGAGCGGCTGGGCCCGTGAGCCATGGCCGCTGGGCCTGCGCATCCGGAGCCTGTGCTCCGCAACGGGAGAGGCCACAACAGTGAGAGGCCCGCATACTGCAAAAAGAAAAAAAAAAAAAAAAAAAAAAGAATAGTGAAGAGGGCTTCCCTGGTGGCGCAGTGGTTGAGAGTCCGCCTGCTGATGCAGGGGATGCGGGTTTGTGCCCCGGTCTGGGAAGGTCCCACATGCCGCGGAGCGGCTGGCCGCGTGAGCCATGGCTGCTGAGCCTGCGCATCCGGAGCCGGTGCTCCGCAATGGGAGAGGCCACAGCAGTGAGAGGCCCGTATCCATTAAGGAAATGTATATTAAAACCACAATGAGGGCCTCCCTGGTGGCGCAGTGGTTGAGAGTCCGCCTGCCGATGCAGGGGATACGGGTTCGTGCCCCGGTCTGGGGGGATCCCATATGCCGCGGAGCGGCTGGGCCCGTGAGCCATGGCCGCTGGGCCTGCGCGTCCGGAGCCTGTGCTCCGCAACGGGAGAGGCCGCAACAGTGAGAGGCCCGCATACCGCAAAAAGAAAAAAAAAAAAAAAAAAAAACCACAATGAGATACCATTTCACACCTTACTAGAATGGCTATAATAAAAATGACAGACAATAACAAAGAGAAACTAGACCTCTCAAACATTGCTGGTGGGACTGTAAAATGGTACAGTCACTTTGCAAAAAAATCTGAAAGTTTCTTAAAAAGTTAAACATAAATTTGCCATAAATGTATCCAAGAGATATGGAAATATGGGTCCACACAAAGATAGGAGTGTAATGCTTAGAACATTATTCATAATGCCCCAAGCTAGAAAACAACTCAAATGTCCATCAACTGATGAATAGATAAACAAAATGTGGTACAACCATACAATGGAATACTACTCAGCAGTAAAAAGGAATGAAGTATTGGTACATGTTACAACATGAATTAACTTCATAAAGATGCTAAGTGGGGGGAGACCTTCAAGATGGCGGAGGAGTAAGATGTGGAGATCACCTTCCCCCCAACAAATACATCAGAAATACATTTACATGTGGAACAACTCCTAAAGAACACCTACTGAATGCTGGCAGAAGACTTCAGATTTCCCAAAAGGCAAGAAACTCCCCACGTACCTAGGTAGGGCAAAAGAAAAAAGAAAAAACAGAGACAAAAGAATAGGGACGGGACCTGCACCTCTGGGAGGGAGCTGTGAAGGAGGAAAAGTTTCCACTCACTAGGAAGCCCCTACACTGGCAGAGATGGAGGTTGGCAGGGGGGAAGCTTCGGAGCCACAGAGGAGAGCGCAGCAACAGGGATGTAGAGGGCAAATCAGAGAGATTCCCGCACAGAGGATCGGTGCCGACCAGCACTCACCAGCCTGAGAAGCCTGTTGGCTCACCTGCCGGGGTGGGTCAGGGCTGGGAGCTGAGGCTTCGGCTTCAGAGTTCAGATCCCAGGGAGAGGACTGGGGTTGGGTGCATGAACACAGCCTGAAGGGGGCTAGTGCACCACAGCTAGCCGGGAGGGAGTCTGAGAAAAAGTCTGGAACTGCCTAAGAGGCAAGAGACCATTGTTTTGGGGTGTGCGAGGAGAGGAGACTCAGAGCACCGCCTAAATGAGCTTGAGAGATGGTCACGAGCCACGGCTATCAGTGTAGACACCAGAGGCGGGCATGAAACTCTAAGGCTGCTGCTGCAGCAACCAAGAAGCCTGTGTGCAAGCACAGGTCACTATCCACACCTCCCCTCCCGGGAGCCTGTGCACGCCACCACTGCCAGGGTCCTGTGATCCAGGGACTACTTCCCCAGGAGAACAAACGGCATGCCTCAGGCTGGTGCAATGTCACGCTGGCCTCTGCCAAGGCTCACCTCGCATTCCGTACTCCTCCCTCCCCCCGGCTTGAGTGAGCCAGAGCCCCCTAATCAGCTGCTACTTTAACCCCATCCTGTCTGAGCGAAGAACAGATGCCCTCAGGTGACCTACATGCAGAGGCGGGGCCAAATCCAAAGCTGAACCCCAGGAGCTGTGCGAACAAAGAAGAGAAAGGGAAATCTCTCCCAGCAGCCTCAGGAGCAGGGGATTAAATCTCCACAATCAACTTCCTGTACCCTGCATCTCTGGAATACCTGAATAGACAAAGAATCATCCCAAAATTGAGGTGGCGGACTGTGTGTGATTTTGTCTGTATAGCTTTGCTTTTACCATTTGTCCTAGATTTCTGTCTGTCCTTTTTTTTTTGGTATAGTTTTTAGCACTTGTTATCATTGGTGGATTTGTTTTTTGGTTTGGTTGCTCTCTTCTTTCTTTGTTTTTTTTAAATTACTTTTTAATTTTTAACAATTTTTAAAAACTTTTTAATAACTTTACTTTATTTTTTTAAATTTTTCTTTCTTCCTTTTCTTTCCCCTTTTCTTCTGAGCCATGTGGCTGACAGGGTCTTGGTGCTCTGGCCAGGTGTCAGGCCTGAGCCTCTGAGGTGGAAGAGCCGAGTTCAGGACATTGGTCCACAAGAGACCTGCCAGCTCCACGTAATATCAAACGGTGAAAGCTATCCCAGATATCTACATCTCAACGTTAAGACCGAGCTCCACTCAATGACCAGCAAGCTACAGTGCTAGACACCCTATGCCAAACAACTAGCAAGACAGGAACACAACCCCACCCATTAGCAGAGAGGATGCCTAGTATCAAAATAAGGTCACAGACACCCCAAAACACACCACCGGACATGGTCCTGCCCACCAGAAAGACAAGATCCAGCGTCATCCACCAGAACACAGGCAGCAGTCCCCTCCACCAGGAAGCCTACACAACACAATGAACCAACCTTAGCCACTGTGGGCAGACACCAAAAAAAACGGGAACTACGATCCTGCAGCCTGCGAAAAGGTGACCCCAAACACAGAAAGTTAAGCAAAATGAGAAGACAGAGAAACACACAGCAGATGAAGGAGCAAGGTAAAAACCCACCAGACCAAACAAATGAAAAGGACATAGGCAGTCTACCTGAAAAAGAATTCAGAATAATGATAGTAAAGATGATCCAAAATCTTGTAAATAGAATGGAGAAAATACAAGAAACGTTTAACAAGGACCTAGAAGAACTAAACAGCAAACAAACAATGATGAACAACACAATAAATGAAATTAAAAATTCTCTAGAAGGAATCAAGAGCAGAATAACTGAGGCAGAAGAACAGATAAGTGATGTGGAAAATAAAATACTGGAAATAAGTACCACAGAGCAGAATAAAGAAAAAAGAATGAAAATAATTGAGAAAAGTCTCAGAGACCTCTGGGAAAACATTAAACGCACCAACATTCAAATTATAGGGATCCCAGAAGAAGAAGAGAAAAAGTAATGGACTGAGAAAATATTTGAAGAAATTATAGTTGAAAACTTCCCTAATATGGAAAAGGAAATAGTCAATCAAGTCCAGGAAGCACAGAGAGTCCCATACAGGATAAATCCAAAGACAAACATACCAAGATACATATTAATCAAATTATCAAAAATTAAATACAAAGAAAAAATATTAAAAGCAGCAAGGGAGAAACGACAAATAACATACAAGGAAATCCCCATAAGGTTAACAGCTGATCTTTTGGCAGACACTCTGCAAGCCAGAAGGGAGTGGCAGGACATATATAAAGTGACGAAAGGGAAAAACCTACAACCAAGATTACTCTACCCAGCAAGGATCTCATTCAGATTCGACAGAGAAATTAAAACCTTTACAGAGAAGCAAAAGCTAAGAGAATACAGCACCACCAAACCAGTTTTACAACAAATGCTAAAGGAACTCCTCTAGGCAGGAAACACAAGAGAAGGAGAAGACCTAAAATGACAAACCCAAAACAATTAAGAAAATGTTAATAGGAACATACATATTGATAACTACCTTAAATGTACATGGATTAAATGCTCCAACCAAAAGACATAGACTGGCTGAATGGATACAAAAACAAGACCCGTATATATGCTGTCTACAAGAGATCCACTTCAGACCTAGTGACACATAACAGACTGAAAGTGAGGGGATGGAAAAAGATATCCAATGCAAATGGAAATCAAAAGAAAGCTGCAGTAGCAATTCTCATATCAGACAAAATAGACTTTAAAATAAAGACTATTACAAGAGACAAAGATGGACACTACATAATCATCAAGAGATCAAACCAAGAAGAAGATATAACAATCGTAAATATTTATGCACCCAACATAGGAGCACCTCAATATACAAGGCAAATGTTAACAGCCATAAAAGGGGAAATCGACAGTAACACAATCATAGTAGGGGAATTTAACACTCCACTTTCACCAATGGACAGATCATCCAAAATGAAAATAGATAAGGAAACACAAGCTTTAAAAGATACATTAAACAAGATGGACTTAATTGATATTTATACGACATTCCATCCAGAAACAGCAGATTACACTTTCTTCTCAACTGCTCATGGAACATTCTCCAGGATAGATCATATCTTGGGTCACAGATCAAGCCTTCGTAAATTTAAGAAAACTGAAATCGTATCAAGTATCTTTTCTGACCACAACGCTATGAGACTAGATACCAATTACAGGAAAAAAATCTGTAAAAAATACAAACATGTGGACGCTAAACAGTACACTACTTAATAACCAAGAGATCACTGTAGAAATCAAAGAGGAAATCAAAAAAATACCTAGAAACAAATGACAATGGAAACACGATGACCCAAAACCTATGGGATGTGGCAAAAGCAGTTCTAAGACGGAAGTCTCTAGCAATATAATTCTACCTCAAGAAAAAAGAAACACCTGAAATAAACAACCTAACCTTACACCTAAAGCAATTAGAGAAAGAAGAACAAGAAAAACCCAACATTAGCAGCAGGAAAGAAATCATAAAGATCAGATCCGAAATAAATGAAAAAGAAATGAAGGAAACAATAGCAAAGATCAATAAAAATAAAAGCCCGTTCTTTGAGAAGATAAACAAAATTGATAAACCATGAGCCAGACTTATCAAGAAAAAAAGGGAGACGACTCAAATCAATGGAACTAGAAATGAAAGAGGAGGAGTAACAACTGACACTGCAGAAATACAAAGGATCATGAGAGATTACTACAAGCAACTATATGCCAATAAAACAGACAACCAGGAAGAAATGGACAAATTCTTAGAAAAGCACAACCTTCCAAGACTGAACCAGGAAGAAATACAAAATATAAACAGACCAATCACAAGCACTGAAATTGAGACTGTGATTAAAAATCTTCCAACAAACAAAAGCCCAGGACCAGATGGCTTCACCAGGTGAATTCTATCAAACATTTAGAGAAGCGCTAACACCCATCCTTCTCAAGCTCTTCCAAAATATAGCAGAGGGAGGAACACTTCCAAACTCATTCTACGAGGCCAGCATCACCCTGGTACCAAAACCAGACAAAGATGTCACAATGAAAGAAAACTATAGGCCAATATCGCTGATGAACATAGATGCAAAAATCCTCAACAAAATACTAGAAAACAGAATCCAACAGCACATTAAAAGGATCATACACCATCATCAAGTTGGGTTTATCGCAGGAATGCAAGGATTCTTTAAAATACACAAATCAATCAATGTGATAAACCATACTAACAAACTGAAGGAGAAAAACCATATGATCATCTCAATAGATGCAGAAAAAGCTTTTCAACAAAATTCAACACCGATTTATGATAAAAACCTTCTAGAAAGTAGGCACAGAGGGAACTTACCTCAACATAAAAAAGGCCATATATGACAAACCCACAGCCAACATCATTCTCAATAGTGAAAAACTGAAACCATTTCCTCTAAGTTCAAGAACAAGACAAGGTTGTCCACTCTCACCACTATTATTCAACATAGTTTTGGAAGTTTTAGCCACAGCAATCAGAAAAGAAAAAGAAATAAAAGGAATCCAAATCGGGAAAGAAGTAAAGCTGTCACTGTTTGCAGAGGACATGATACTATACATAGAGAATCCTAAAGATGCTACCAGAAAACTGCTAGAGCTAATCAACGAACCTGATAAAGTAGCTGGATACAAAATTAATGCACAGAAGTCTCTTGCATTCCTATATACTACTGATGAAAAATCTGAAAGAGAAATTAAGGAAACACTCCCATTTACCATTGCAACAAAAAGAATAAAATATCTAGGAATAAACCTACCTAAAGAGACAAAAGACCTGTATGCAGAAAACTATAAGACACTGATGAAAGAAATTAAAGATGATACATACAGATGGAGAGATATACCATGTTCTTGGATTGGAAGCATCAACATTGTGAAAATGACTCTACTACCCAAAGCAATCTACAGATTCAATGCAATCCCTACCAAACTACCACTGGCATTTTTCATAGAACTAGAACAAAAAATTTCACAATTTGTATGGAAACACAAAATACCCCAAATAGGGCTTCCCTGATGGCGCAGTGGTTGAGAGTCCGCCTGCCAATGCAGGGGATGGGGGTTCGTGCCCCAGTCTGGGAAGATCCCACATACCGCGGAGCAGCTAGACCTGTGAGCCATGGTCGCTAAGCCTGTGCATCAGGAGCCTGTGCTCCACAACGGGAGAGGCCACAACAGTGAGAGGCCCAGGCACCGAAAAAAAAAAAAAAAAAAAGACCCCAAATAGCCAAAGCAATCTTGAGAAAGAAAAACGGAGCTGGAGGAATCAGGCTCCTGGACTTCCGACTATACTACAAAGCTACATTAATCAAGACAGTATGGTACTGGCACAAAAACAGAAATATAGATCAATAGTACAGGATAGAATGCCTAGAGATAAACCCCCACACATATGGGCACCTAACTTACAACAAAGGAGGCAAGAACATACAATGGAGAAAAGACAGCCTCTTCAATAAATGATGCTGGAAAAACTGGACAGCTACATGTAAAAGAATGAAATTAGAACACTCCCTAACACCATACACAAAAATAAACTCAAAATGGATTAAAGACCTAAATGTAAGGCCAGACAGTCTAAAACTCTTAGAAGCAAACATAGGCAGAACACTCTATGACATAAATCACAGCAAGATCCTTTTTGATCCACCTCCTAGAGAAATGGAAATAAAAAAAATAAACAAATGGGACCTAATGAAACTTAAAAGCTTTTGCACAGCAAAGGAAACCATAAACAAGACAAAAAGACAACCCTCAGAATGGGAGAAAATATTTGCAAATGAAGCAACTGACAAAGGACTAATCTCCAAAATTTACCAGCAGCTCAATATCAAAAAAACAAACAGGGCTTCCCTGGTTGCGCAGTGGTTGAGAGTCCGCCTGCCGATGAAGGGGACAGGGGTTCGTGCCCCGGTCCGGGAAGATCCCACATGCCGTGGAGCAGCTGGGCCCATGAGCCATGGCCACTGGGCCTGTGTGTCTGGAGCCTGTGCTCCGCAACGGGAGAGGCCACAGCAGTGAGAGGCCCGCGTACTGCAAAAAAAAAAAAAAAAAAAAAAAAAAAACCCAATCCAAAAACGGGCAGAAGACCTAAACAGACATTTCTCCAAAGAACATATACAGATTGCCAACAAACACATGAAAGGATGCTCAACATCACTAATCATTAGAGAAATGCAAATCAAAACTACAATGAGGTATCACCTCACACCTGTCAGAATGGTCATCATCAAAAAATCTACAAACCATAAATACTGGAGAGGGTGTGGAGAAAAGGGAACACTCTTGCACTGTTGGTTGGAATGTAAATTGATACAGCCACTATGGAGAACAGTATGCAGTTCCTTAAAAACTAAAAATAGCACTACCATACGACCCAGCAATCCCAGTACTGGGCATATACCCTGAGAAAACCATAATTCAAAAAGAGCCATGTACCAAAATGTTCATTGCAGCTCTATTTACAATAGCCAGGACATAGAAGCAATCTAACTGTCCATCAACAGATGAATGGATAAAGAAGATGTGGCACATATATACAATGGAATATTACTCAGCCATAAAAAGAAATGAAACTGAGTTATTTGTAGTGAGATGGCTGGATCTAGAGTGTGTCATACACAGTGAAGTAAGTCAGAAAGAGAAAAACAGATACCATATGCTAACAAAAATATATGGAATATAAAAAGAAAAAAAAATGTTCTGAAGAACCTAGGGGGAGGACAGGAATAAAGACGCAGATGTAGAGAATGGACTTGAGGACACGGGGAGGGGGAAGGGTTAAGCTGGGATGAAGTGAGAGAGTGGCATGGACTTATATACACTACCAAATGTAAAACTGATAGCTAGTGGGAAGCAGCCACATAGCACAAGGAGATCAGTTCGGTGCTTTGTGACCACCTAGAGGGGTGGGATAGGGAGGGTGGGAGGGAGATGCAAGAGGGAGGAGATATGGGAATATATGTAAACGTATAGCTGATTCACTTTGTTATAAAGCAGAAACTAACACACCATTGTAAAGCAATTACACTCCAATAAGGATGTTAAAAAAAAAAGAAGACAATGGGATAACATTTGGAGTGTTAAAGGTAAAGAATTTTGAACCTAGACATTTATAACCAATAAAATATACTTTACGTTTAAAAATAATTAAAACAAAACATGCTAAGTGAAAGAAGCCAGTCATAAAAACCACATATGGTATGATTCCATTTATAAGAAATCTTTAGAAAAGGCAAATCAAAAGAGACAGGAATAGATTAATGATTGCTTGGGACTGGGGCTGGGAAAAGGAAATTATGCAAATGAGCATAAAGGATGTTTTTAGAATGATGGAAATATTCTACAATTGGATTGTTGAGGTGGTCGCAAATTTGATAGAGCTAAAATATAAAATAGGTGCACTTTATGGTATACAAATTATGCTTCAATAAAGCTGCTAAAAACAAAATAAAGGAATACCAAAACAGATGTCATGAGTAAGATAGTGATTTCTCTCGAGACATGTTATATTTAAAATGTTACTGGGACATGTAGAAGGAAATGCCTGAAAATACAGATCTTGCATGTATGATAAGAATGAGGTTAGAGATAAGAGATTTGGGACTCAAATTCCACAGGTGGTTGCTGAAGTCATTAGCTCAGAGTGTGCACATGTGTGAGACAGAGGCCGTGGACTAATCCCTGGAAAATATCAACATTTAATGGCTGGAGAAGGAGCCCATTAAGAAATTATCAGAGAAATAAGAGAAGAACAAATATGACCAATGGCAAGCTCTTCTTCCATAATTCAAAATGCTTATCCTCTCTATTTCTAGATTTAGCACTCTAGACAACATCTAACTCCCAGCGATGAAAGATGAGGCTTCAGCTCTCTTACACTACCCTCTACCTCTTTAATTTGAATGTTTGATAAGTTACACTATTATCTATTTCTTCTCTTTGTTATATCTGTAATTTTAAATAATATACTCATACTTCTGTCCTCATCAATGAACTTGAGTCAATTCACAGACTAACTTCTTAACATGTAAAATAAGTAACTGTACTGCTAACTTTGCTTCCACCTTTTCTCTCCCCACTTCCTCTTTCTGCCTTAGCAGCTATACCTTGACTCTTACATCATGAAGGTTTTTAACATTTACATTCTCATCTGTGACCTTAATTAAGTGTTTTCATAACTTTGCCTCTAGATGTAAAACTTGAAAACCAATAAACTACAGTTTTGTCAATATAACTGTAAATAGTATTCACAGTAGATCCATGCAGTGTGAAAGAATAACATTTCCTTCTATTGTTTCAGTGTCACAATAGCTGGGCCATTCATAAGATAATATTCCCAAAAGCAAGATAAAATAAATTCTCTTTTCTTAAACTCTAGGTTGATTAAAATCATGCTACATTTAAATTTGCATCTTATTTGTATCTTGTTTTTTTTGCACAGCTTTAGAGTTTAGAGTTTCCTTCTTTTTGGGGGGCGGGCGAGACGACTGAAAAATAATGTGCTTTATCATAACATCTCAAATATTCAGCTGCTTTTTTTTGTAGTGTACAGATTTATTTATATCGATAGCACATGATCCAGCATAAAACCAAATCTCTTGAAATGTTTACTCTGTGACTTCCTAATTATTCAGGGACAGGGCTCATCAGCTAATCTCTTCACACACCAGGAGTCCAAGGTAGGAATTTCTTAAACCACAGGTATGACGTGGCTACACAGAGTCTGTACCAGGTGAATGATGTACTGCAGGTGCTCATTCCTCAGAGTGACTCTAGTTTGCCCTCCAATAGGTCTTTTAAGAACTGTGCTCTGAGGTCAGCATCAGTGAAAATGGGGTCTGCACCTGGGAGCCTGGACGTGGTCTCCAGGTCATGGTAATGCCAGTGGTTCCTGTCTGGATTATTCTCAGAGACAAAGGGCTTCCTGGTTTCTGTCAGCCTCACCATCACAACTAGGTCCACTTCTCCCTCAATCTGTCCTTTACCCCATGTTTCAGGATTCACTTTCTTCTTGGGCACAAACCGCCTGTTTAGCAGGATGGTAATTCCCAGGTCAGCACAGTAAAAAGGTAGCACCACCGAACAAAGAGAGCCAGTAGGCCAGCCTCCTGGGCAGGGTTCACCATGGTCCAAAACATCATGACAGCAACTTGGAGTGGTCAAAGTGCCTCCTGACCTTCACTGGCCTGTACTCCAGATTTTTCAGTTCCATTGGGTCTGCTGGCAGTGAGATGGGCTTGGCCACCACTCTAGACTAGCTCTGTGATCAACTTTAGCTTCCACTTCTGACGTTGGACCTGCCATGTCCCTGGGCCAAAGATAGCAATAGGAATGAGAAGCAGAAACCACTAGAGAAAGGAGTCGTCTTCTGTTTCTGTGGCAGTTGCTTCGGCTTAAGAGCTGCCACACCTACTGGGTCTCTAGGCCAACACTTGGGAGGAACATGCAAACTGTGATGATTAGTTATGCTTTCCTTTAGGATCCTAGACACCTGGGTTGGAGTCTTGGGTTGGCCCGGCATTAGCCCAAGGTGGCAGAGGAAGTTACTGCGTGTCTACAATCAAGTGTATGATACAGGAGTGCGGGAGGAGCCAGCCCTGGGGCTTTCATGAGGACAGAGTGCTAACCAGAGTGGGCATGCAAACAGGGCCTGATTCACAGGCTCAGGGAGCAGTTCCAGAGCGTGTTGCAATGCCCATACTCACCCACCCTCCTGCGCAAAGTGGAGGGCAGGGACAGGGCAGCTTTTCCTAGGTACATAGGGCATACCTGGATGAGTCCTCACCTGGGCACAGGACAACTCCAAGAATGTTCCTCCTGATGACATCGGCCTGGTGCCCACCCTGCACAGCAACAGCCCTAGCCTTGTGGCCTGCAGCCCCAGCCCTCAGATATTCAGCTTCCTAATCATACTATTTATTACATGTAGTCTTCTTTCATTTTCTTAGACATCCTTTCCAAAGCTCTTTCTACCTCCTGCTCAAATCCAGAGCTATTACTGAATTCAGCAGGTCAATAATAATCACTATCTTTTTAACTTTTATTTTTTTATTGAAGTATAGTTGATTTACAATGTTTCAGGTATACAGCAAAGTGACTCCGTTACACATATATGTATCTGTTCTTTTTCAGATTTTTTTCCATTATAGGTTATTACAAGATACTGAATATAGTTCCCTATGCTATATAGTAGGTCCTTGTTATTTATCTATTTTATATATCGTAGTCTGTATTTGTTAATACCAAATTCCAAATTTATCCCTCCCCCTTTTCCCCTTTGGTAACAATAAGTTTGTCTTCTGTATCTGTGAGTCTATTTCTGTTTTGTAAATAAGTTCACCTGTATCATTTTTTAGATTCCTCATATAATTGATATTATATGATATTCTCTAAAACCATAACAAAAATAAACTCAAAATGGATCAAAGACCTAAATGTAAGACTGGACACTATAAAACTCCTACAGGAAAACATAGGCAGGACATTCTATGACATAAATTGCAGCAATATTTTTTTGGATCTGCCTCCTAGAGTAATGAAAACAAAAACAAAAATAAACACAAAAAACAAAAAATAAACAAAGCTTTTTGAACTAAAAAGATTTTGCACATCAAAGGAAACCATAAACAAGACAAAAAGACAACACTCAGAATGGGAGAAAATATTTGCAAATGAAGCAACTGACAAAGGATTAATCTCCAAAATATACAAATAGTTCATGTGCTCAATATCAAAAAAATAAACAACCCAATCCAAAAATGGGCAGAAGACCTAAATAGGTATTTCTCCAAAGGAGACATACAGATGGCCAACAAACACATGAAAATATGTTCAACATCGCTAATTATCAGAGAAATGCAAATCAAAACTACAGTGAGGTATCACCTCACAGTGGTCAGAATGGCCACCATCAAAAAATCTACAAACAATAAATGTTGGAGAGGGTGTGAAGAAAAGGGAACCCTCATGCACTGTTGGTGGGTATGTAAATTGATACAGCCACTATGGAGAACAGTATGGAGGTTCCTTAAAAAACTAAAAATAGAACTACCATATGACCCAGCAATCCCACTACTGGGCATATACCCAGAAAAAAACATAATTCAAAAAGACACATGCACCCAATGTTCATTGCAGCACTATTCACAATAGCCAGGACATGGAAGCAACCTAAATTCCATCAATAGACGAATGGATAAAGAAGATGTGGTACATATATACAATGGAATATTACTCAGCCATAAAAGGGAATGAAATTGGGTCATGTGTAGAGACATGGATGGACCGAGAGACTGTAATAGAGTGAAGTAAGTCAGAAAGAGAAAAACAAATATCGTATATTAACACATATATGTGGAATCTGAAAAAATTGGTATAGGTGATCTTATTTATGAAGCAGAAATAGACACAGACGTAGAGAACAAACGTATGGATACCAAGGGGGAAAGCAGGGGTGGGGTGGGGCAGGTGGTGGTGGTGTGATGAATTGGGAGATTGGGATTGACATATATACACTACTGATACTATGTATAAAATAGATAACTAATGAGAACCTACTGTATAGCACAGGGGACTCTACTCAGTGCTCTGTGGTGACCTAAATGAGAAGGAAATCCAAAAAAGAGGGGATATATGTACACGTAAAGCTGACTCACTTTGCTGTACAGTATAAACTAACAATATTGTAAAGCAACTATACTCCAATAAAAAAAAAAAGGAAGAAGGAAATCTTGCCATTAGCAGCAACACGGATGAACCTGGAGGGCATTATGCTAAGTAAAATATGCCAGACAGAGAAAGACCAATACTGCATGGTATCACTTATATGTAGAGTCTAAAAATAAGTTTTTTTAAATTAAAAACTCAAACTCATAGAAACAGAGAATAGAACGATGGTTGCCAGGAGCTGGGGGTAGGGGAAATGAGGAAAGGTGGTAAATGGGTATAAACTTTCAGTTGTAAGATAATAAGGTCTGAGGATCTAATGTATAACAAAGCAACTATAGTTGATAATACAGTATTGTATAACTTAAATTTGCTAAGAGAGTAGAACTTAAGGGCTCTCATTTTAAGAAAATGTAAATATGATATGAGGTGATGGATGTGTTAACTCGATTTTGAAAATCCTTTCACAATGCACACATATATCAAATCATCACATTGTATACTTTAAGTATATTACAATTTTATTTGTCAATAATGCCTTGATAAAGCTGGAAAAGAAAACTCTGCTCTACAAAAGGCACTGTCAAGAAAATGAGAACACAGGTTTTCCGGGTAAGATGGCGGAAGAGTAAGACGCGGAGATCACCTTCCTCCCCACAGATACACCAGAAATACAGCTACACGTGGAACAACTCCTACAGAACACCTACTGAACGCTGGCAGAAGACCCCAGACCTCCCAAAAGGCAAGAAACTCCCCACATACCTGGGTAGGGCAAAGCGGAGAGATTCCCGCACAGACGATCGGTGCCGAGCGGCACTCACCAGCCCGAGAGGCTTGTCTGCTCGCCCGCCGGGGTGGGCGGCGCTGGAAGCTGAGGCTCGGGCTTCGGTCAGAGCACAGGGAGAGGACTGGGGCTGGCGGCGAGAACTCAGCCTGAAGGGGGCTAATGTGCCACAGCTAGCCGGGAGGGAGTCCGGGAAAACTCTGGAGCTGCCGAAGAGGCAAGAGACTTTTTCTTCCCTCTTGGTTTCCTGGTGTGCGAGGAGAGGGGATTAAGAGCGCTGCTTAAAGGGGCTCCACAGACGGGCGCGAGTCGCGACTGAACGCGCGGAGCCCAGTGACGGGCGTGGGACGCTGGGGCTGCTGCTGCTGCCGCCGCCAAGAAGCCTGTGTGCGAGCGCAGGTCACTGTCCACACCGCCCTTCCGGGAGCCTGTGCAGCCCGCCACTGCCGGGGTCCCGGGATCCAGGGGCGGCTTCCCTGGGAGAACACACGGCGCGCTGGTGCAACGTCATGCCGACCTCTGCCGCTACAGGCTCTCCCCGCACTCCGTGCCCCTCCCTCCCGCCCGGCCTGAGTGAGCCAGAGTCCCCGAAGAGGCTGCTCCTTTAACCCTTTCCTGTCTGAGCGAAGAACAGACGCCCTCCGGCGACCTACACGCAGAGGCGGGACCAAATCCAAAGCTGAGACCCAGGAGCTTTGAGAACAAAGAAGAGAAAGGGAAACCTCTCCCAGCAGCCTCAGAAGCAGCGGATTAAAGCTCCGCAATCAACTTGATGTACCCTGCATCTGTGGAACACATGAATAGACAACAAATCATCCCACACTGAGGAGCCAGGAGTCAGAGCTGTGCCTCTGAGGTGGGAGAGCCAACTTCAGGACATTGGTCCACAAGAGACCTCCCAGCTCCACATAATATCAAACGGCGAAAATCTTCCAGAGATCTCCATCTCAACACCAGCACCCAGCTTCACTCAATGACCAGCAAGCTACAGTGCTGGACACCCTATGCCAAACAACTAGCAAGACAGGAACACAACGCCACCCACTAGCAGAGAGGAGGCCTAAAATCATAAAAAGTCCGCAGACACCCCAAAACACACCACCAGACGTGGACCTGCCCACCAGAAAGACAAGATCCAGCCTCATCCACCAGAACACAGGCACTAGTCCCCTCCACCAGGAAGCCTACACAACCCACTAAACCAACCTTAGCCACTGGGGACAGGCACCAAAAACAACGGGAACTACGAACCTGCAGCCTGCAAAAAGGAGACCCCAAACACAGTAACATAAGCAAAATGAGAAGACAGAAAAACACACAGCAGGAGAAGGAGCAAGATAAAAACCCACCAGACCTAACAAATGAAGACGTAATAGGCAGTCTACCTGAAAAAGAATTCAGAATAATGATGGTAAAGATGATCCAAGATTCTATTTCCAAGATCCAAAATCTTGGAAATAGAATAGACAAAATGCAAGAAACAGTTAACAAGGACCTAGAAGAACTAAAGATGAATCAAGCATCGATTAAAAACACAATAAATGAAATAAAAAATACTCTAGATGGGATCAATAGCAGAATAACTGAGGCAGAAGAACGGATAAGTGAGGTGGAAGATAAAATAGTGGAAATAACTACTGCAGAGCAAAATAAAGAAAAAAGAATGAAAAGAACAGAGGACAGTCTCAGAGACCTCTGGGACTACATTAAACACACCAACATTCGAATTATAGGGGTTCCAGAAGAAGAAGAGAAAAAGAAAGGGACTGAGAAAATATTTGAAGAGATTATAGTTGAAAACTTCCCTAATATGGAAAAGGAAATAGTTAATCAAGTCCAAGAGGCACAGAGAGTCCCATACAGAATAAATCCAAGGAGAAATACGCCAAGACACATATTAATCAAACTGTCAAAAATTAAACACAAAGAAATCATATTAAAAGCAGCAAGGCAAAAACAACAAATAACCCACAAGGGAATCCCCATCAGGATAACAGTTGATCTCTCAGCAGAAACTCTACAAGCCAGAAGGGAGTGGCAGGACATAATTAAAGTGATGAAGGAGAAAAACCTGCAACCAAGATTACTCTACCCAGCAAGGATCTCATTCAGATTTGATGGAGAAATTAAAACGTTTACAGACAAGCAAAAGCTGAGAGAGTTCAGCACCACCAAACCAGCTTTACAACAAATGCTAAAGGAACTTCTCCAGGCAAGAAACACAACAGAAGTTAAAGACCTACAATAACGAACCCAAAACAATTAAGAAAATGGGAATAGGAACATACATATCGATAATTACCTTAAATGTAAATGGACTAAATGCTCCCACCAAAAGACACAGATTGGCTGAATGGATACAAAAACAAGACCCATATATATGCTGTCTACAAGAGACCCACTTCAGACCTAGAGACACATACAGACTGAAAGTAAGGGGATGGAAAAAGATATTCCATGCAAATGAAAACCAAAAGAAAGCTGGAGTAGCAATTCTCATATCAGACAAAATAGACTTTAAAATAAAGACTACTAGAAGAGACAAAGAAGGACACTACATAATGATTAAGGGATCGATCCAAGAAGAAGATATAACAATTGTAAATATTTATGCACCCAACATAGGAGCACCTCAATACATAAGGCAAATACTAACAGCCATAAAAGGAAAAATCGACAGTAACACAATCATAGTAGGGGACTTTAACGCCCCACTTTCACCAATGGACAGATCATCCAAAATGAAAATAAATAAGGAAACACAAGCTTTAAATGATACATTAAACAAAATGGACTTAATTGATATTTATAGGACATTCCATCCAAAAAAAACAGAATACACATTTTTCTCAAGTGCTCATGGAACATTCTCCAGGATAGATCATATCTTGGGTCACAAATCAAGCCTTGGTAAATTTAAGAAAATTGAAATTGTATCAAGTATCTTTTCTGACCACAATGCTATGAGACTAGATATCAATTACAGGAAAAGAGCTGTAAAAAATAAAAACACATGGAGGCTAAACAATACACTACTTAATAACAAAGTGATCACTGAAGAAATCAAAGAGGAAATTAAAAAATACCTAGAAACAAATGACAATGGAGACACGACGACCCAAAACCTATGCGATGCAGCAAAAGCAGTTCTAAGAGGGAAGTTTATAGCAATACAATCCCACATTAAGAAACAGGAAACATCTCGAATAAACAACCTAACCTTGCACCTAAAGCAATTAGAGAAAGAAGAACAAAAACATCCCAAAGTTAGCAGAAGGAAAGAAATCATAAAAATCAGATCAGAAATAAATGAAAAAGAAATGAAGGAAACGATAGCAAAGATCAATAAAACTAAAAGCTGGTTCTTTGAGAAGATAAACAAAATTGATAAACCATTAGCCAGACTCATCAAGAAAAAAAGGGAGAAGACTCAAATCAATAGAATTAGAAATGAAAAAGGAGAAGTAACAACTGACACTGCAGAAATACAAAAGATCATGAGAGATTACTATAAGCAACTCTATGCCAATAAAATGGACAACCTGGAAGAAATGGACAAATTCTTAGAAATGCACAACCTGCCAAGACTGAATCAGGAAGAAATAGAACATATGAACAGACCAATCACAAGCACTGAAATTGAAACTGTGATAAAAAATCTTCCAACAAACAAAAGCCCAGGACCAGATGGCTTCACAGGCGAATTCTATCAAGCATTTAGAGAAGAGCTAACACCTATCCTTCTCAAACTCTTCCAAAATATAGCAGAGGGAGGAACACTCCCAAACTCATTCTATGAGGCCACCATCACCTTGATACCAAAACCAGACAAGGATATCACAAAGAAAGAAAACTACAGGCCAATATCACTGATGAACATAGATGCAAAAATCCTCAACAAAATACTAGCAAACAGAATCCAACAGCACATTAAAAGGATCATACACCATGATCAAGTGGGGTTTATCCCAGGAATGCAAGAATTCTTCAATATACACAAATCAATCAACGTGATACACCATATTAACAAGTTGAAGGAAAAAAACCATATGATCATCTCAATAGATGCAGAGAAAGCGTTCAACAAAATTCAACACCCATTTATGATAAAAACCCTGCAGAAAGTAGGCATAGAGGGAAATTTCCTCAACATAATAAAGGCCATATATGACAAACCCACAGCCAGCATCGTCTTCAATGGTGAAAAACTGAAACCATTTCCACTAAGATCAGGAACAAGACAAGGTTGCCCACTCTCACCACTCTTATTCAACATCGTTTTGGAAGTTTTAGCCACAGCAATCAGAGAAGAAAAGGAAATAAAAGGAATCCAAATTGGAAAAGAAGAAGTAAAGCTGTCACTGTTTGCAGATGACATGCTACTATACATAGAGAATCCTAAAGATGCTACCAGAAAACTACTAGAGCTAATCAATGAATTTGGTAAAGTTGCAGGATACAAAATTAATGCACAGAAATCTCTGGCATTCCTATATACTAATGATGAAAAATCTGAAAGTGAAATCAAGGAAACACTCCCATTTACCACTGCAACAAAAAGAATAAAATATCTAGGAAGAAACCTACCTAAGGAGACAAAAGACCTGTATGCAGAAAATTATAAGACACTGATGAAAGAAATTAAAGATGATACAAATAGATGGAGAGATGTACCATGTTCTTGGATTGGAAGAATCAACATTGTGAAAATGACTCTAGTACCCAAAGCAATCTACAGATTCAATGCAATCCCTATCAAACTACCACTGGCATTTTTCACAGAACTAGAACAAAAAATTTCACAATTTGTATGGAAACACAAAAGACCCCAAATAGCCAAAGCAATCTTGAGAACAAAAAATGGAGCCGGAGGAATCAGGCTCCCTGACTTCAGACTATACTACAAAGCTACAGTAATCAAGACAGTATGGTACTGTCACAAAAAAAGAAAGATAGATCAATGGAACAGGATAGAAAGCCCAGAGATAAACCCACGGACATATGGTCACCTTATCTTTGATAAAGGAGGCAGGAATGTACAGTGGAGAAAGGACAGTCTCTTCAATAAGTGGTGCTGGGAAAACTGGTTAGGGACATGTAAAAGTATGAGATTAGATCACTCCCTAACACCATACACAAAAATAAGCTCAAAATGGATTAAAGACCTAAATGTAAGGCCAGACACTATCAAACTCTTAGAGGAAAACATAGGCAGAACACTCTGTGACATAAATCACAGCAAGATCCTTTTTGACCCACCTCCTAGAGAAATGGAAATAAAGACAAAAATAAACACATGGGACCTAATGAAACTTCAAAGCTTTTGCACAGCAAAGGAAACCATAAACAAGACCAAAAGACAACCCTCAGAATGGGAGAAAATATTTGCAAATGAAGCAACTGACAAAGGATTAATCTCCAAAATTTATAAGCAGCTCATGCAGCTCAATAACAAAAAAACAAACAACCCAATCCAAAAATGGGCAGAAGACCTAAATAGACATTTCTCCACAGAAGATATACAGACTGCCAACAAACACATGAAAGGATGCTCAACATCTTTACTCATTAGAGAAATGCAAATCAAAACTACAATGAGATATCATCTCACACCAGTCAGAATGGCCATCATCAAAAAATCTAGAAACAATAAATGCTGGAGAGGGTGTGGAAAAAAGGGAACACTCTTGCACTGCTGGTGGGAATGTGAATTGGTACAGGCACTATGGAGAACGGTATGGAGGTTCCTTAAAAAACTACAAATAGAACTACCATATGACCCAGCAATCCCACTACTGGGCATATACCCTGAGAAAACCATAATTCAAAAAGAGACATGTACCAAAATGTTCATAGCAGCCCTATTTACAATAGCCCGGAGATGGAAACAACCTAAGTGTCCATCATCGGATGAATGGGTAAAGAAGATGTGGCACATATATACAATGGAATATTACTCAGCTATAAAAAGAAATGAAATTGAGCTATTTGTAATGAGGTGAATGGACCTAGAGTCTGTCATACAGAGTGAAGTAAGTCAGAA
Organism: Mesoplodon bidens; assembly: GCF_964165515.1. NCBI lineage: Eukaryota > Metazoa > Chordata > Mammalia > Artiodactyla > Ziphiidae > Mesoplodon > Mesoplodon bidens. Next base: position 66,077,230 of record NC_138178.1, on the reverse strand, counting down.
AGAGAAAGACAAATACTGTATGCTGACATATATATGGAATTTAAGAAAAAAAAATATCATGAAGAACATAGGGGTAAGACATGAATAAAGACACAGACCTATTAGAGAATGGACTTGAGGATATGGGGAGGGGGAAGGGTAAGCTTTGACAAAGTGAAAGAGCGGCATGGACTTATATACACTACCAAACGTAAGGTAGATAGCTAGTGGGAAGCAGCCGCATAGCACAGGGAGATCATCTCGGTGCTTTGTGACTGCCTGGAGGGGTGGGATAGGGAGGGTGGGAGGGAGACGCAAAAGGGAGGGGATATGGGAACATATGTATATGTATAACTGATTAAATTTGTTATAAAGCAAAAAAATAAATAAATAAATAAATAAATAAATAAAATGAGAACACAAGCCACAGACTGGGAAAAAGCATTTGCAAAAGACATACCTGAGAGAGGATTGTTATCCAAAATATACATAGAACTCTTAAAATTCATATAAGAAAATGATCAGACCAATTAAAAAGTGGGCAAAAGGCTGTAACAGACATCTCTCCAGAGAAAATATACAGATGGCAAATAAGCATAAGAAAAGATTCTCAACATCATATGTAATCAGGGAACTGCAAATTAAAACAATGAGATACAACTACACACCTATTAGAAGGCAAAAATCCAAAACAGTGACAACACCAAATGCTAGTGAGGAAGTGGAATGTCAGTAACTCTTTTTTTTTTTTTTTTTTTTTGGCCACACTGCACGGCATGCGGAAGAACTTCCCGGACTAGGGATCGAACCTGTGCCCCATGCAGTAGAAGCATGGAGTCTTAACCACTGGACCACCAGGGAAGTCCCAGGAACTCTTATTCATTGCTGGTGGGAAGGTAAAAGGGTGCATCCACTTGCATGACAATTTGGCAGTTTCTTACAAAACTAAACATAACTCTTAACATAAGATCCAGTAATCGCATCCCTTGGTATTTACCCAAAGGAGTTGAAAACGTATGTCCACACAAAAACCTGTATATTAACGTTTATAGTAGCTTTATATATAACTGTCAAAACTCTGAAGCAAATAAGATGTCTTTCAGTAGAAAAACAGGTAATTAAACTGTGGTACATCCAGACAATGGAATATTATTCAGTGCTAAAAAGAAATGCAATATCAAGCCATGAAAAGACACAGAGGATCCCTAAGTGCATATTACTAAGTGAAAGAAGCCAACCTGAAAAGGCTACACGATGTATGATTTCAACTATATGACATTCTGGAAAAGGCAAAACTATGGAGACAGTATGAAGATCAGTACTTGCCAGCAGTTACAGGGGAGGGAGGGACGAATAGGCAGAGCACAGAGGATTTTTAGGGCAATGAAACTATTCTACAGGATATTATAATGGTAGATACATGCCATTATACATTTGTCAAAACTGAGACAATGTACACCACCAAGAGTGGACACTAATATAAACCATGGATTCTGGGTAATAATGATGTGTCAGTGTGATGTTTATAGCTGGGGAGGCTGTGCATGTATAGAAGCAGGAAACATATAGGAACTCCATGTGTTTTCTGCTCAATTTTGCTGTTAACCTAAAATTGCTCTAAAAATTTCATGCAGCAACAAAAACCCAATGTAGCCAAAAAAAAAAAAAAAAAAAAAAAAAACAACACCTCAAGGATGAAACATCTAAAGAGAGAGAATAGCATCCAAATACCCAGACTGCACTTTAAGAAGCACTGGGCTTGTAACTTAAAACAAGGTACAATGCAAAAGCAGCATTCTGAATTCAACAGCATTACCGGGACTTCCCTGGTGGCGCAGTGGTTAAGAATCCACTTGCCAATGCAGGGGACACGGGTTTGAGCCCTGGTCCAGGAAGACCCCACATGCCATGGAGCAACTAAGCCTGTGAGTCACAACTACTGAGCCCGCGTGCCTAGAGCCCGTGCTCCGCAACAAGAGAATCCACTGCAATGAGAAGCCCCCACACTGCAATGAAGAGTAGTCCCTGCTCGCCACAACTAGAGAAAGCCCACGTGCAGCAACAAAGAACCAACGCAGCCATAAATAAATAAATAAATAAATAAATAAATAAATAAATACTATTACCAATTAGATATAATTAATTGAAAACATTGCTAAAATTTGGCCTTAAGGCCAAATTAAAGCTTCCTCATAATTCAGTACTTGAACTGGATGAATTTTTGACTACTGAAAGATTTTACTCTTATTATTCAAACTGAAAATATTATTATTACTATTTTTTTTTTTTTGCGGTACGCGGGCCTCTCACTGTTGTGGCCTCTCCCGTTGCAGAGCACAGGCTCTGGACACGCAGGCTCAGCAGCAATGGCTCACGGGCCTAGCCACTCTGCGGCATGTGGGATCCTCCCGGACCGGGGCACAAACCCGCGTCCTCTGCATCGGCAAGCGGACTCCCAACCACTGTGCCACCAGGGAAGCCCTGAAGATATTATTTTAATATTCAATGGCATAGATATAGTACAATCAGAGATGTCAGAAAAAACACAAATAACTGAACCAAATTCATCCTTCCTCTTAAGAGCAGATCAAATAAAGCATCCTTGTTGATTATAGCTTAAAGGTGCTATGCTCCAAGGTTCAACTCTGTACATTCTCTCCCTTGGAGATCTAGTCCATTCCCATGGCTTCAATTATTCCTCTATGGAAAAAACTCTCATTTTTTATTTACAGCCCTAATCATTCTTATAAGCTCCACTTTTGAACTCTTACACATAAATATCCCACTTCTATTTAAATTCAAAATACATAATTCAAACCAACAAATACTTACTGAGTCCCTACTCTGTAGCAGACAACAAAAGAATCGCAAAAGAGTTAAATCATTTCCTACTCTTAAGAAGCATATCGTCTATTTGTTGAGAAACATGAAAAGTTCAACAGCAAATGTATAGCCATACAAAGCAGTTTCTACATATTACGCATACATGAATTATAAAAATAGTTGTTATATATTTTGCTATAACATTATTGAGAGGTTCCCAATCCTCCATCAGTTCACACTAATAAAAAGAAAATCTCCAAAAATCTTTGCAACTTTGGAGAAAGCAGATTTCTTAGAACATAGAAAGTATGAACCATAAAAGAAAAAAATGGATAAATTAGACTTGAGCAAATAAAAACTTTTGCTCTTTGTTGTTGTTGCTGGTTTTTGGCCACACTGCGTGGCATGCGGGATCTTAGTTCTTTGACCAGGGATAGAACCCATGCCCCCTGCATTGGGAGCATGGAGTTTTAACCAGGGAAGTCCCAAAACTTTTGCTCTTTGAAAGACAACATTAAGACAATGAAAAGGCAAGCCACAAAGTGGGAGAAGATATTTCCTATAAATGTATCTGACAAAGGATTTGCATTTTATATTTATATATTTTATGTTTTTATATATGTTTATATATATATATAAATGAACTCTTCCAACTCAATAATAAGACAGCTCAATTAAAAGATGGGCAAAAAAAATGTGAAGTCATTTTACCAAAGACATATGAAAATAATAAGCACATGCTCAACATCATTAATCACCAGACAAAGGCAACATAAAAGCACAGTAAAAATCTACATCCCTATTAGAGTGCCTAAAATTAAAAAGGCTGTCCACATCAGATGTCAGCAAGGATGTGGAACAACTGTAACTCTCATCGTCACTAGTGTGAGTGTAAAGTGGTATAAAGACTTTGGGAAACATTGTGACAATTTCTTAGAAATTTGAGCAGACATCTATTGTGGTGGAAAGCCTTTAAGGTGCATCCCAATGAACACCACTTCCTGATACTCACACTCTTGTATAACCTTCTCCCCTTCTGGGTGGGCTGGACTTACTGACTTACTTCTACAGAACAGATATGGCAGAAGTAAGGACATGCTGCTTTCAAGACTAGGTTATAAAGATTGTGGCTTTTGTCTTAGATGTCTCTTTTTCCCTCTTTTAGATTTCTTTACTCAGGGGAATCCAGCTGCCATGTCACAAGGCAGACCTGATAAAGAGGCTCACATGACAAGGAACTGAGGCCTGACAAGAGCCACATGTGTGAGCTTGGAAGTGGATTTTCCCCCAGTCATCCTTGAGATGAGTACAAGTCCTGACTGACACCGTGACCGACCCTGAGCCAGAACTATCTGGCTAAGTCATTCCTGGATTCCTGACCTAAAGAAATTGTGAGATGATAATTTTTTGTTGTTTTTAGCCTCTGAGTATTTGTTTGCAGCAACAGATAACTAATAAATCAACCATATGACCCAGAAATTCCACTCTCTCATATTTACCTAAGAGGAGTAAAAAGCACATCTGCAGAGTGATGTGTACACGTTCACAGTAGCATTATTCGTAACAGCCCCAAACTGGAAAAACCCAAATGTCCGTCAACAGGTGAAGCGAAGAGATAAACCAGCAAGCATCAGAATTATCTGGAAGGTCTGTTAAAGAATAGACTGCTAGGCCCTACCCTCAGAGTTTCTAATTCAGTAGATCTGGTGTGGGGTCTGAAAATTTGCATTTATAACAAGTTCTCAGATGATGGTATGGTGCTAGTTTGGTGCTTTGAGAACCATCATATTAGTCTACTATTTGAATGTCTATGGTATTCTGTGCTGTATAGTATCTTTTAGGACTGAAACTAGAACATATCCACAGGGTACTACCAGGTTGATGAAGGGAATAAAACTCTAAGGAATTCACTGGAAGAAAACTGGAGAATGAATCACCTAGAGAAAAGATAAAAAGGAGAAACTCAATAACTTTCTTAATTTACTACCCTGGATTTCTCTTTAGTCTCCATATGAATATGCTTTATTTCCTTAACTAGACTATAGGTTTCCTGAAACAGGAATAGTGTCTTATTTATCTTTATCCCTCTAGGCTAAATCTGGCCTACTGCCTTATTAACAGTAGATGTTTAACAAATATTTTGTTATGAACTTATTGCTTATAGTTGACTGCTAGACTGACTTGTAATTTCTTATGTTTTACTAAAAAACGACAAGCTTTTTAATAATTATCAAGGGGATTTCTTAAAAGAGCATATCAATCTTCCCATATTTCATTTTAATTTATGTAAATACGACAGAAAAATTATCAACACCTCAAACTTCATCTTCTTACATATAAGCTGAATAGAAGTGTGTGTTTCATAAACTCTAAAAAATAATTCTGTATGGAATGAACTGGAACTGCACAAAAGAATGTACTGGCCAGTGACACACCTTTAAATCTCATTCTTACAGGTTCTACAGGTTCTTCTGGTTCACCTCCCAAACACAAGAAAAGAATGTTAGCTGCCACTACGCTTACCTCAAAAAGATAAAAACCCATCAACCAGAAAACTTTCTGAAATTTTCAATGCCTATGATGGTTATGCCTTTGCAATATCCAAAATAGATTACAGTCCTGATAACAAGAAATTAAACAGAGAAACTTCTGCTTTAAAGATAGTGGTCTATTAATTTCCAAAATATACAAAAAGCTCAATCAACTCAATATCAAAAAAACAACCCAATCAAAAAATCTGCTGAAGACCTAAACAGACATTTCTACAAAGAAGACATACAGATGGCCAAAAGGCACATGAAGAGATGCTCAACATCGCCAATTATTAGAGAAATGCAAATCAAAACTACAATGAGACATCACCTAACACCAGTCAGAATGGCCATTACTAAAAAGTCTACAGGGGCTTCCCTGGTGGCACAGTGGTTGAGGGTCCGCCTGCCGATGCAGGGGACGCGGGTTCGTGCCCCGGTCCGGGAGGATCCCATATGCCGCGGAGCGGCTGGGCCCGTGAGCCATGGCCGCTGAGCCTGTGCGCCCAGAGCCTGTGCTCCGCAACGGGAGGGGCCACAACAGTGAGAGGCCCGCGTACCGCAAAAAAAAAAAAAAAAAAAAAAGTCTACAAATAATAAATGCTGGAGAGGGTGTGGAGAACAGGGGACCCTCCTACACTGCTGGTAAGAATGTAAATTGGTGCAGCCACTATGGAAAACAGAATGGAGGTTCCTCAAAAACTAAAAACAGAGTTACCATATGTTCTAGCAATCCCACTGCTGGGCATATAACCAGAGAAAACCATAATCTGAAAAGATACATGCACCCCAATGTTCATAGCAGCACTATTTATGAAATAAATAAATGTCCTATTTATGGAATAAGTAAATGTCCTAAATGTCCGATGACAGATGAATGGATAAAGAAGATGTGGTACATAAACACAATGGAATACCATTCAGCCATAAAAAAGAATGAAACAATGCCATTTTCAGCAACATGGATGGACCTAGAGATTATCACACTAAGTGAAGTAAGTCAGAGAAAGACAAATATCATGTGATATCACTTATACGTGGAATCTAAAAAATGATACAAATGAACTTATTTACAAAACAGAAACAGACTCACAGACATAGAAAACAAACTTATGGTTACCAAGGGGAAAGGTGGGGGGGGTGTAAATTAAGAGTTTGGGATTAGCAGACACAAACTACTATATATAAAATACATAAACAATATTCACTATCTTATAATAAACCACAATGGAAAAGAATTCAAAAATAAAGACAGTGGCCTGAAGTTGGCATTTCTCTTTTCTTCCTGGAAATAAGCATACTCCTTTATTACTACAACAGCAAATTTTGAAATCAGGTAGTGTAAGTCCTCTAGCTTTGTTCTCCTTTTTCTAAATTGTTTTGGCTATTCTAGGTCCTTTGCCTTTCTATAAATTCTAGAATTAGTTTGCCAATTGCTATTTTTAAAATGCTGCTGGGATGTCGAATCTACAGATCAAGAACTGTATAGTCTTTTCAACAAATGGTACTGGGATATTTGAATATCCATGTGCAGAAAACAGACTTATACCTTTACCTTAAAGCATACAGAAAAATTAACTCAAAATACATCACAGACCTAAATGTAAGAGCTAAAACTATAAAACTTCTAGAAGAAAATCTTTGCAACTTTGGGTTAGACAAAGGTTTCTTAGATATGACAGCAAGAGCACAATTCATAAAAGAAAAAACTGACAAAGTAGACTTTATCAAAATTTAAAACTTTTTCAATTAAAAAAAATTAAGAAAATGAAAAGGCAAGCCACAGAATGGGAGAACATATTTACAATCATATATCTGATTAGAGACTTGTATCCAGATGATATAAATAACTCTTACAAATGAAATAAAAGGAAGACAACCCAATCAAAAAATGGGCAACCACTTTTTCAACTTAGGGAAATTGAAATTAAAACCTCAATGAGAGGACTTCCCTAGTGGCACAATGGTTAAGAATCTGCCTGCCAATGCAGGGAACACAGGTTCAATCCCTGGTCTGGGAAGATCCCACATGCCACAGAGCAACTAAGCCCATGTGCCACAACTACTGAGCCTGGGCTCTAGAGCCCACAAGCCACAACTACTGAGCCCGCATGCCTAGAGCCTGAGCTCTGCAATAAGAGAAGCCACTGAATTGAGAAGCCTGCACACCACAATGAAGAGTAGCTCCTGCTCGCCGCAACTAGAGAAAGCCCACACGCAGCAACAAAGACCCGATGCAGCCAAAAATAAATAAATAAAAAATAAAATAAATTTTTAAAAAACCTCAATGAGATACTACTACATACCTACTAGAATGGTTTGGCTATAATAAAAAATACTGACAATACAGTTTTGGCAAGGATGTAGAGAAACTGGAAGCCTCATACAAAACTGGTGGAAATGTAAAATGGTACAGCCACTTTGGAAAAGTGTGGCAGTTTCTTAAAAATTTAAACATGTGCTTATCATACAACCCAGCAATCCTCCTCCTAAGAATCTACCTAAAAGAAATGAAAACATATGTCCACTAGAAGATTTGTAAACAAATGTTCATAGCAGATTTATTTTTTTTAATGTAAACACTTTTTGGATAAACCAAACAGGAAAAAAGTTCCACTAAAAATACTGCATTAAAGTATGAATGGAAAGTACTGAAGAATGAATCTAAGAAAGGAAAATGATTCTAGCTAATGATATAGATGTAAGAAGGAACTAAGGGCAAAGAAAGCTGTGAATACGGTGGTAAATCCAAATAAACACTATATAAAAAGTAGAAATGTTCTTTTGGTTTAATTAATATGCATGTAGCATTAACTGAAAACAAAAGCATGAAAGTTAGGAAGGAGTAAGTTAAATGTGTCCTAATGTCCTTTTATTTTCTGGGATGACAGCAAAAGTATTGAATAACATTAGACTTTGCTAAGTTAAGAATGTATGTTGTACTTACTAAGGTAACTACCAGCAGAATAGAAACTGTTTAAGTTCAAACCAGCAGAGGGGAAAACTGAAAAAAAAAAAAAAAATCCCAAAGAAGGCAAAGGAGAGAAAATAAATACGAAACAGATGAGATAGGGTAAACAGGAAGAAGACTTCTCCCCTCTCCTCTTAGGAACTCAGCCAATGAAAAAGTCACTGACTCTTTGTTTACTATAGCCTTTCCAACTTGTTTCTCTCCTCTATAAAAGTGTTCTCCTTCCTTTGCTGTGTGGGGACTTGCACGTAGCTCACCATGGTTGCAGACCCCAAATTGAAATTCTCTGCTGATCCCAAATAAACCCACTTTTCTTGTTGCTAGAAAAGTAACTGGCAGATTATTTCATTTAGGTAAAAATTAGAACAACGATATACATTTGAACTACATAATAAACAAACTTGATCTAATGAAGATATATAAAACAATGCTCCTAACAACTGCTAAATATACTTTTTTTAAGCATACACAGGACATTTATAAAAAACATATCATTATCGAAAAGCAAGTCTCAGAAAAGTTTAAATGATTAAAATCATACAGAGTAAGTTCTCTGACCATAGTGAGAATAAACTAGAAATTTTAAATGGGTCAATGAAGAAATTTAAAACATATTTTGACTCAACTTTGCAAATATTATACATTAAAACATGTGGATGAAACTGAAGCCACATTTAGAGGAAAATTTACAACCTTAAATGCATATGTTAAGGGGAAAAATTGCTTACAAATGATAAGCTAAACATCCAACTAAAAATAAGAAGAAAAACAAAATCAAAGAAAGTTTAAAGAAGGAAATAAAAAGCAAAAACAATAAAATGGAAAGCAAACATACAATTGAGAGAATTAACAAGGCCAAAAGTTGATTCTTTGAAAAGATTAGAAAAATTGACTAACATTTATTGAGATTTATCAAGAAAAAATTTAAAAATTGCAGGTCAATATCCCTGATGAAATAGATGTAAAAATCCTCGACAAAACACTAGCAAAACAATTCAACAGCACATTAAAAGTCACCATACACCATGATCAAGTGGGATTTATTCTGGGATGCAAGTGGTTCAACATATGCAAATCAATCAGTGTGATTCACTATATTAACAAAAGTGATAGGGATAGAGTAGGATAATTAAATAGTCAGTTTAGAAATCCCACTAGGGGATTAAAGACAGAAAGGGAATTTTAAGGGAGTTTTGGAGACTGTTGTAAGCTAATGACCACTCAAGAAAAGAATCCAGTAACCTAGCAACAATCTACACTACCTTGAAGGAAGACCAGGTGCATCCAAGTGCCAACACACTGAAGCCACAAACCCTGACAGTTAAAATACAAGACAATAGATACAGGGTCTCAATCTTGTGAAGTCAGAGTTAATAGTCCTTGAAGAGTAGCATTTTTGTATGTCGCCAAGACAGAAATATAGTTGACAGGGGAAAGAAATTAGGTGAAAGGGGACATTACACTGAAACCTAACATGAATTACCATATTTTAGTATATGTCACCACCCTTTTGCTAATATACATATGATTTAAATAGCACCATGACAGTCCTGGTTAAACCATGTAGGGCCGAAGGAGGAACTAATGATGTAATCTTGATGTCTGCCAAAGAATGAGGAAGTAGGTGGTCTTCTCCCCTCCCCACTTTTTCTTTGATTACAAAAATGTATCCCTCTTTGTTCTTGGGGCTTTGCTCCCTTGCCAGCCTCCTTGTATCTCTCACCAGTGTCCTATGCTAGTAAACTCACGCTTTGCCTCACGCTGAATTGTTTCTGTAATGAGACAAAATAACCTGAGCTTCAGTAAGTATTGACACCAAGTGAGCGGTTCTAATCAAAAGACAGTGGGTTCAAGTCCCCTCCTAAGCCAGGGATTGTGTATTCAAGTCCCACTCTGAGGTGCGGGTGGGTTCGAGTCCTACCCAAGAAGGAGTGCAGTTTCAAAAGGACGGATTAAAATCCTACCATCATTTCAACAGTTACAGAAGAAGCACCTGACAAAATTCAAGATCCTTTCATGATTAAAAACTCTCAACAAATTAGGTATAGATGGAATGTACCTCAACATAATAAAGGCCTTATATGACAAGGTCACAGCTAACACCATATCCAACAGTGAAAAGCTGAAAGCTTTTTCTCTAAGATCAGGAACAAGACAACATAGTAGTGAAAGCCCTAGTCTGAGCAATTAGGCATGAAAAAGATATAAAAGGCATCCAAATCAGGAAGGAAGAAACAAAATTCTCTGTTTGCAGATATATGATATCACATATAGAACACCCTGAAGATGCCACCAAAAAAACTATAGAACTCATCAATGAATTCAGTAAAGCTGCAAGATACAAAATCAATATACAAAAAACAGTTGCATTTCTATACACTAACAATGAACTATCTAAAGAGGAATTAAGAAAACAATCCCATTTACAAAAAATAAATACTTAGGAACAAATTTAACCAAGGAGGTGAATGTACAGTGAAAGTCATAAAACACTGATGAAAGAAACTGAAGATGACACAAATAATTGGAAAGATGTTCCATCTTCATGGATTGGAAGAATATCTCCATATTACCCCAAAAAGATATACGATTCAAAACAATCTCTATCAAAATTCCATGGCATTTTCCACAAAAAATAGAAAAAAAAATACTAAAGTTCCTATGGAACCACAAAAAAAACCCTGAATAGCCAAAGCAATCTTGAGAAAGAACAAAGCTGGAAGCATCACACTGTCTGATTTCAAAATGTACTATAGGGCTTCCCTGGTGGCGCAGTGGTTGAGAGTCCGCCTGCCGATGCAGGGGACACGGGTTCGTGCCCTGGTCCGGGATGATCCCACATGCTGCGGAATGGCTGGGCCCATGAGCCATGGCCACTGAGCCTGCGCGTCCGGAGCCTGTGCTCCGCAATGGGAGAGGCCACAACAGTGAGAGGCCCGCGTATCGCAAAAAAAAAAATACTATAAAGCTATGGTAATCAAGGCAGCATAGTACTGGCATAGGACAGACGTAGAGACCAATGGAATAGGATACAAAGCCCAGAAATAAATCCTCACATTTACAGTAAGTTGATCTTTGACAGGGGTGTACAACAGAGATGAGATGGTCTTTTCAATAAATGGTGTTGGGAAGGCTGAATGTCTGTGTGCAGAAGAGTGGGGTTGGAACGTTGTTTCACACCACATACAAATGTCAACTCAGGATGGATTACAGAGCTAAACCTAGGACCTAAAACTGTAGAACTACTAGAGGAAAGCATAGGAAGAAAGCTTCTTGACATTGGTCTGGGACATTCTGAATATGACCCCCAGGAGCACAGGCAACAAAAGCAAAAATAAACAGATGAGACTGCATCAAACTAAAATCTTCTGCATGGCAAAGGAGACACTCAGCGGAGTAAAGAGGCAGCCTATGGCACAGGAAAGGATGTCTGCAAATCATACATTTGGTAAGGAGTTCAGAATATATTCAGAATATATGAGAGACTCAAACAACTCCATAGCAAGACAAGAGATGACCTGATCTTATTTTGTTTTTTTCCAAACACCTTATAGTTCTTTATTTAAAGATTGAATTATTTATCTTTAGTAAATTGAAATGTCTTAAACCTGTTAACATGGCCAATGAATAAGGTTCTGAGTGATAGCTTATTTTGTAAATAAAGGACCTGATTTTTAAAATGGGCAAAGGACCTGAATAGACATTTCGCAAAGGAAGACATACAAATGGCCAGTGAATATACGGGATGATGCTCGACATCAATGATCGGTAGGGAGGTGCAGACTGAAACCACAGTAAGATATCACCTCACACATGTTGGAATTACTATTATCAAAAAGACAAAAAATAACGTGTTAGTGAGGATGTGGAGAGAAGGAGCCTTTGTGTACTGCTGATAAGAATGTAGACTGGTACAGCCATTATGGAAAACAGTATGGTGGTTCCTCAGAAGACCGGAATTGGAACTGCTACGTGATCCAGTGGTCCCCCATCTAGATATGCATCCAAAGGAAATGATATCAAATCTTAAGGAGATATCTGCACTCCCACATTTACTGCAGCGTTATTCATGATACCCAAGATATGGAATCAATCTAGGTGTCCATCAACAAATGAATGGTTGGAGCTGGTGTGGTATATAACAATGGAATGTTATTAAGCTTTAGGGAAGAAGGAGATCCTGTCATTTGTGATAACGTGGATGAACTTGGAGGACATAGCACTGGATAGACTGAGCCAGACACACAAAGACAAGTACTGCATCATCTTACTTGTATGTGGGATCTGGAAAAGTCAAACTCATGGAGGCAGGAAGTGAAACAATGGTTGCCAGGAGCTGGGGGGTGCAGGAAATAGGGTGATGTTGTTTAAAAAAAAAACAATGGCGAATTTCTCATCACAAAATAAGTCAGAAGAGAAGAATAAGGACCTCTTTCAAGTGCTGAAGAAAAAACAAAAATTCTTCTATCCTAGAATTCTGTACCTAAGAAAAATACTCTTCAAGGAATGACACAAAATAGAGACAATTTAAAATGAAAGCTGAGAGTATTTGTGGCTAATAGACCTACTCTACAAAAAAACAACAAAGAAATTTCTTCAGGCTAAAGGTAAATGATCCCAGACTGAAGCCTGATTCCACAAGAAGAAATGAAGAACACTATGGTAAAGAAACTAAGAACACGGTGGTAAATTCAATATCTATTTATGATAAAAACTCTCAACAAAGTGGATGTAGATGAAACGTTTCTCAGCATAATAAAGGCTATATATGACAAGCCCTATCAAAACTCCAATGGCGGGCTTCCCTGGTGGCGCAGTGGCTGAGAGTCCGCCTGCCGATGCAGGGGACACGGGTTCATGCCCCGGTCCGGGAAGATCCCACATGCCACGGAGCGGCTGGGCCCGTGAGCCATGGCCGCTAAGGCCTGCGCGTCCGGAGCCTGTGCTCCGCAACAGGAGAGACCACAACAGTGAGAGGCCCGTGTACCCCCCCCCACACACACACACTCCAATGGCATTTTTCACAGAAATAGAACCAATCACCCTAAAATCTGTATGGAACTACAAAAGACTCTGAATAGCCAAAGCAACGCTAAGAAAGAACAAAGCTGGAGGCATTACATTCCCCAATTTCAAATTATATTACAATGCTATAGTAATCAAAACTGTATTGTATTGGCATAAAAACAGACACATACAACAATGGAACAGAATAGACAGCCAAGAAATAAACCCATGCCTATATGGTAAATTAATCTATGACAAAGAAGGCAAGAATATACAATGGGAAAGGACAGTCTCTTCACTAAATGGTATTGGGAAAACTGGATAGTCTCATGCAAAAGAATGAAACGACTACTATCTTATAGCATACATAAAAATTAACTCAAAATTGATTAAAGACTTGAATGTAAGACCTGAAACCATAAAACTAGAAGAAAACTTAGGCAGTTAGTACCTTGATATGGTCTTGGCAATGATTTTTTTGTATCTGATTCCAAAAACAAAGTCAACAAGAGCCAAAACAAGTAGGACTGTATCAAACTAAAAAACTTCTGTACAGCAAAGAAATCCTCAATAAAATGAAAAGGTAACATGAACTGAATTCAACTTTGATTTGGACAAAGTTGACTGGGTGTTTTAAAGGGAGCATGAGGGAATAGGGAGGGGAGGTGAGTGGGGGCTTAATAGAGTTGAGGAATTGAAAAATTACAAAAAGCAAGAAGGTGGAAAGGTTTTTCCATGTGCGTCCCATCTGGGTTTGTTAACTGGCAGTTATCTAAGGTAGGCTCCTACACTCCTATAGAGGGTGGGAGATAGGAACCCTATCTTTGGGTAAATTCTTTTGGCAACCTTGAGTTTCCTGAGGCAGGCACTTTGGGGGTGGGGGGGGGAGTGTAATTCTAGGGATGTAGCCTTCACCTGTTAGAAGGTACGTTACTGTTCTGTTCAAGGACGAGGCCTAGTCAAGAAGAGGGTTTAGAGGACCCTGGCTAGAGACTGGTCAAGAAGAAAATCTTTGTTAGCCCCCAAATGTGAATCAGATTCAGATAATACAACTGATTATTCAAGAATGAACCTAATATATATGGAATCTAGAAAAAAAAAATGGTCATGAAGAACCTAGGGGCAAGATGGGAATAAAGACGCAGATTTACTAGAGAATGGACTTGAAGACGTGGGGAGGGGGAAGGGTAAGCTGGGACGAAGTGAGAGAGTGGCATGGACATATATACACTACCAAATGTAAAATAGCTAGTGGGAAACAGCCGCATAGCACAGGGAGATTAGCTCAGTGCTTTGTGACCACCTAGAGCAGGGGATAGGGAGAGTGGGAGGGAGGGAGATGCAAGAGGGAAGAGATACGGGGATATATGTATATGTATAGCTGATTCACTTTGTTATAAAGCAGAAACTAACACACCATTGTAAAGCAATTATACTCTAATAGAGATGTTAAAAAAAAAAAGAATGAAACTAAATTAGATCTATGATATTTTGGCTTCACTGAATTGCTCTATGCCCTCTCAGTATTTTATGAACAAGAACTGTGGATAAAAAAATCAAAGTCGAAAAAATGTTCACATGTGACTGACATTAATATCCATGTGAGTTAATAATAATGGCTACCATTTACTGTGCACTCACAGTATGCCAGACAAAATAATAAAACCTTCATATACATTATATAGGCCTTAACAAGAGTTTTACAATGTAGGGATTATCTTCTTTTTACAAAGGAAACTGACACTAAGAGAAGTGAAGTGGCTTTTCCCAAGGTACAGCTTGTAAGTGGCAGAATTTTAAAAAATTTGCCATGGTAAATAAACTATACATACTTAGTCTTATGAATTTACTTATAAATGGAATATGTAAATATATTCTCAAAATCCAAGATACAGGAAATATAAAATTCTTTTAAATCCCAGGTACAGAATGTATCTGAGATCCTCTTTCTCTGAAGATGATTGCTATTATTTTTTAAAAAGCCATTTAAAGTTAGTCCACTTAGGGACTTCCCTGGTGGTCCAGTGGTTAAGACTCCAAGCTCCCAATGTAGGGGGCACAAATTCGATTTCTGGCTGGGGAACTAAGATCCTGAACGCCTCATGGCACAGCCAAAAAAAAAAAAAAAAGTTAGTCCACTTAAAAGAGATGAAAATTTCGTATAAAAAGAGGGGTAAGAAACTTCCCTGGTGGCGTAATGGTTAAGAATCCGCCTGCCAATGCAAGGGATACAGGTTCGATCCCTGGTCCAGGAGGATCCCACATACCATGGAGCAACTGAGCTCGTGTGCCACAACTGCTGAGCCTGTGCTCTGGAGCCCGTGAGCCACAACTACTGAGCCCGCATGCCACAGCTGCTGAAGCCCGTGCGCCTGGAGCCGGTGCTACATGATGGGAGAGGCCACCGCGATGAGAGGCCCGCGCACAGCGGCAGGGAATGGCCCCTGCTCGCCGCAGCTGGGGAGAGCCCGTGCACAGCAACGAAGACACAATGCAACCAAAAATAAATAAATAAAAATTAAATTAAATTTAAAAAAATAGTGGTAAGAATTTTGATGTTTATTTCATCTTTTATTTAGCAAATTTGGGTTATAATTGCAATTATGTGCTAATTCTTTTTTCATAATTAATTTTTATTGGAGTATAGTTGATTTCCAATGTTGTGCTAGCTTCTGCTGTACAGCAAAGTGAATCAGTTATATATATATCCACTCTTTTTTAGATTTTATTCCCATATAGGTCATTACAAAGTATTGAGTTCCCTGTGCTATACAGTAGGTTCTTATTAGCTATCTATTTTATATATAGTAGTGTTTACATGTCAATCCCAATTCCCCAGTTTAGCCCTCCCACTCCCCCTTTCCCCTTGGTAGCCATAAGTTTGTTTTCTACATCTGTGACTCTATTTCTGTTTTATAAATATGTTCATTTGTACCATTTTTTTAGATTCCACATATAAGCAATACCAGTGTGTGCTAATTCTTAGAAGGCACAAATCAAGTGGGGATTTGGGCATAATTTTTCTGACAAAATTGTGTTATATATAAACAGATTTCAGCTAATGTCTAGTTTCCATATGGACAGTTGTAAAGAAGGCTGCAAAAAAGTTGACATTGTTGATAATTTTCCCAAGGCCCTCCTTTAACCCTGATATCCAAATATTTTAAGAGATGAGAGTCATCATCATTGCAATTTCTCTATTTTTCAATTGTTGTGGCCTAACTCTGCCAAATCTTCATTTGTCATTGGTTTCATTTGTGATTTGAGTTCACCAACATCATTTTCATCATCTCTCCTACATCTTTTCAAGATTCACAATTTTGCCCTAAAATCACTTGTATTGTATTTGTGTTTTATAGGAGTATTCAACAATCATAAAAAGACTGGCCAACAATGCCTCTAAGCTAGACAAGGATGCATGCATGAGGGACAACCGATTTCATAAGTGGTTTGTTCATTAGTGAATGTTATTATAACTTTGGCTTCCCTTTGGAATCTCATAACTGTGGGAACTTAGATAATAGTCAGATAACTAGGGTACCTGTACTAAAAGAAGACCTGTGAAGTTTGAACAGATAATGGCATAAGATGAGGCCAGAGAGGGACGCATCCACCTAGCAATGTTGCCTCTCATAGTGAAAGAAGATGGGCACATGTACATCATATACGATTTAAGCCAGCAAACGTAACCATAAAAAGTAGATAGAGAATCACCCAGCAGACTTTATACAGTAGTCATAAAAGCCACCACTCCAATAATAATACATGCTTAAAAATAAAAGTAATTTAAATCAAGAAAATCCCCAAAGTTTACACTCTGTTTCAAACTCTATCTATAGAGCGTTCAAATCTTAGTAGAAATAGATCAAAAAGAGTTTTCATCAGTTGGTTAAAAATATCCTTATCATATATTTAAGAATTTCCCACTTAGATGTTAGCTTGCTAGTCTTACAATATTCGTAGTTTTTTGGCAGGACTTACATCAGGAAAGGAAAGCAAAATATTATGTATGAAACCAGCAAGCAAGAAAATCACAGTGGAGACCAATATATCTCAATACCCCCAAATCACTTCATGTATATTTAGATATGGTAATAATAGGATCTTCAGTGTCAGGCCTTTCCAGCTTTTTCTAAAAATAATTTAAAAGCTTTTATTTTTAGAATTTAATGTATTTTAAAAGAAACTTTCAGATTAAAATTCTTTTTTAGGAAGTGAAAAAAATGATTTGGATCACATTTTGTCAATATGTGAACACAAATTAAAAAGCTAGCTTTTCTTGAAGCCAAATATAATTCTTCTATAAAATACATCCAAAGAAATATGTCTGTTCTCCTTAATTCCATATTTACCTTTGGTTGGTGTTCAAGCATTTCCTTTTGATATAAAAAGCTGGCACACATGGCTATTACCACTAATTAATTTTAAGAAAGGCAAAAATAGAAAAGTACAATCACGAACCTCATATGGTTGAGTCAAAAACTGGAATAAAAATTTTTTCTGAAATGAAGTAGTAAACATTTACTAGTAGTCAATGATGCAGAAATAAAAGATTGTCCTATACAAAAGTCAAGACTTAACACTGAACCTGTTCTACTCCAGTCAGCAATTTCTTCCTGAAGACTTCTATTAGGTTGTAACAAGTTTTAGCTTTTCTTGCTGTATACCTCAGCAGGAGAAACCAATTTCCAAAAGGTGTTCCCTAATTATATTAAATGTGCATGCTGAGCCATGCCAATATTCTATTCCAAAAAGTAAAAAATATAAGATAAGTCACATATGGAGGAGATGCCTGTCAACAGTAACGCGTCAATAATGCAATTTATATGTGAATCAGGCTATTGTAAAAGTTTTTTTTTTTTAATCTTTTCCTCCAGGGATCAAACCCACGCCCCCTGCATTTGAAGCACAGAGTCTTGACCACTGGACTGCTAGGGAAGTCCTATGTCTGCTTCTTTCACTCAGCATTATATATCTGAGGTTCATCCATATTGCCATATGCAGTTGTAGATTGTTCACTGCTGTATAGTGTTCTTTTATGTGAATATACCATTAAAAAGTCCATTATCCACTGGAAAAAGAAATCTTTTCCTCACTTCATATAACTATTTACTAATAAGACTTCATGCAAAAATGAACCAACAAATAAAAACTATCCTTGAGGTTGCAGTATAGAAAAGAGACATTTATACTGCATCAGTTTAGAATGCTTTGGATTGCAGGCAACAGAGAACTCAGTTCACAACAGCATAAACAAATGTGGATTCACTTCTCTCACAAGACAAAAAATCTTGAACTGGTGATTGCTAAGGTTGGTGTTTACCAATCAATGGTGCTATCTATATCTTCAATATTTTTGCTTCACCATCCTGAGTGTATTTACTTTTATTATTCGTGTTTGCTGCCTAATGCTTTCAAGATGGTCACTGTAGCTCCAAGCATCACATCTAAGGTCAGAGCAAGAAAAAAGTTAACCCCAGCACTGTCTGACCCTTTTATCAGAAAAAGGGAAAGCCTTCAATGAAGTCCCCTAGCAGGTTTATGGGCTAGAATTGTATTACATGACTACTGTAGCAGTAAAGAAGACTGGAAAATCAAATATTTAACTTTGCTAATTTTTATGGTAGAGGTAAGAAATGGATATGGATTGGTCAGCCAACAGTGTCTGCCAGTCCTCAACTCAATATGCACACACATACTTCTTACACATGTGTTAAACACAACATACTCATCCTCTCTTCAAGGAAGACAACCCCACTATCTCATCCAATTACTGCATGATACAGGATCTTTGGTTGATTTTCTGTCTGCTCTATCAAGTCCAAATATGACAACTCTTTTCTGACCATTTGTATGGCTAAATGGGAAGCTGTCTCTAAACCACTCCCCTCACATATATACAACGATGAAAAAGAAAGAATAGAGTGACCCCCCAAAAATTCCATTAAGAAAGGGAGATAAGAGGAAGTACACAATAGTCAACAATCCACAATCTATATCATATCTTCCTGGACAGAAATCACAGATTCCTGGGCAGGCAATAAAGTAAATCCCTTGGCCAGTCAATCCAACAGCGCCTACTTTACATCTCAGGAGGATCTGCTTTGTCATTGTGCTCTGTAGCCATATCTACGGCAGGTTTTGAAGCTGATGTCTTTCCCAGGGGATCCACAGCTTTTGTAGCCTACTTCATACTGGTTTGACTTAGGGAGGAAAGGATGAGGATTGCTTGGAAGGTAAAGACAATCACAACTAATTGCCAGCTTTGTACTGCAGGTTCCCTCAAAAACATATCAAGCTTCTGGTCTATCTGCTTCAGATCAATTCCTTGTGTGAGTAACCACACCCAAAAAACATTTCTAGAAATAATCTTTAAGCCTGGAGATTCTAATCTCTTAGCTGCTGACCTCTGAGCTCTCATAACAGACAAGGCAATTCTAACAATAGTCTTAGGTAAGAAGGTCCTACCCTTAATCCCTACAAAATTCCAAATTACAGGGCTCTTTTGTCAATTTAGAGTACAAGCTAAAGGCAGAACACCTCTATAGCAAAGCTATATTCTTCTGCCCTCTCTGCTTTCATGTTGAGGAACACTAATTTGAGTTCACCCCCCTTCTGTAGGAACCTACTGAAAAGCCACAAGAAGTCACCAATACAGCACAATATTCCAAATTCTTCCTTTCATTTCTCCTAACACTACAGTCTCAGTTTGCATAGTCAGCCTTCCACAGAACAGCAGGTACAGATTAATCAAATGCTTTGCAACTGTATAACAAGGGTTACAACTTTCCTTATTTTTCTCCATAATGTCTGGAGGTAGGCAATCCAAGATTGGAAGAGCTGTTCAACAATGTCCAGACTCTTTCAATCCTTCTCCTTCATGGTCCTCAGCTTGTTAGAATCATCTTTTCTCTCTCATACTTGTCATCTCATAGTTGCAAAGATGGCTGCTATATCTCCAGGCTTCATGTCTGCATTTAAGGCACAAAGAAGGAGGAAAGAGGAGAGTACCGGCCACCACTGTTCTCTTTATCAGGAAAGCAAAAGCCATCCCTGAACTTGGGAGACTTCCCTTCATGATCACTGGCAAAGGAGAATGGGATTGTCATGACTGGCTTCAACTAGTCAGGATTTTTTGCTTGAAGCTGGGAACACTGCTGTCCCTAACAAAATGAAGGTAAGCAATAGGGAATGGGTATAAGGAAGGTCACTAAGAATATCTCCACACATAGACATTTACAGTTTTAAGAGAATGTTTGAAAAATGAAAAGCAATCTCTATTTGGTGAAATTTCAAGCAATATAACAGAAGCGGGGGGAAGCTCCTCAGGCAGTGCTATAGAAATACACTTTAGGTAAAGAGATCTCTACTCAGGCATACCCATCCTACTTAGGAGTCTATCCCTTAAATTAACACCCTTTAGTAACTCTGCTTTTCACAGACTCTTCCTTTCCTTCAATTCTGAACCCACAGAATCTCTAAAGTACCCATGTTTATTCAACAGCTGTTTCTATGGAAGCAGAGCCCCTGGTGGAAGGGCACAGGGGTGGAGGCTATTTATAATTTAAGGACTGACAGTACATGCCAATAGCAGCTATTATTGATGAAATCCTTGAGGAATGTATAAAATAGTTAAATACTGTGAAAAACCAAAACCAGAAATATTCATGGTGCCTGTTGTTCACCAAGAAACCTCTTATAATTTGGTTTCCCATCTATATCCACCACCTGGAAGAAAATACACTGATCATACTGGTACAACTGGTTTTTGTAACAATTTTATCTCATTGTATTGGGTTGGCCAAAAAGGTCTTTTGGGTTTTTCCATATTACCGAAAAACCAAACGAACTTTTTGGCCAACCCAATATTTAAATTAATTTGCTTTCTGGCTTTACATATTAGGCTGATGAGGTCATCAGACTAATTTAATCCTCTCTGGGACACTTACTGACCAGATCAGGTTTCTAAGACCACAAGACTGAGGGTTAGACCCTAGTAAACTCACTAAGGTTATACCACCCAATGTGGTCTTTTGAATAAAAGCAGCTGGCCTGCCCCAAGCAATAGCCCTTTACATCACTGAGTGTATTGGCATGAACTTCTTTAAAACATTTAATCAATTTTCATTCCATGTAGCAGCTCACAAGAGCCACTTTCTTTGATGTAAATTGTGCTACCTATAAATATACTCGAGTCACCAACCATTCAAAGTAAAATAGTTTTCAAGCAACCCTCAAATCACGATTTTTATGTATAAAAAGATATGTAGTGTAGGGGTTTTGGGCATGGGCTCTGGAGCCAGAAGGCTAGAGTGCAAATCCTAGTTCCACATTAGAACATTCTACTATAGAATCGGGCAAAAACCTTTGTGCCAATTTTCCTCATCCATATGTGAGGCTTGAGGTAGTGGGGGACAGAATAATAGTGCCTACTTCAAAGAGTTGTCTGAAAATAAAATGAATTTATATATATAAGGTGCCTGGAACACAAGAAGCACTCAACAGGTGTTAGCTATCATTATTCTTCACTGGAAAATCTAATAGTATATGGTTGCATTTTATGCAAATGTAAAATGATTTGATAATAAAGATTCACTTTATATACAAAATATGGAATAACACAAAATCCCCCCCCAGTTAATAATTCATCAAGAATCACAGTTTCCGGCTCCCCTGGTGGCGCAGTGATTGAGAGTCCGCCTGCCGATGCAGGGGACGAGGGTTCGTGCCCCGGTCCGGGAAGATCCCACGTGCTGTGGAGCGGCTGGGCCCGTGAGCCATGGCCGCTGAGCCTGCACGTCCGGAGCCTGTGCTCCGCAAGGGGAGAGGCCACAGCAGTGAGAGGCCCGCGTACCGCAAAAAAAAAAAAAGAATCACAGTTTCAAAGCTGGTTGGTAATTGACTTATAAACTCTTTTAAGCTATTGCCCACATGGCAATAGCAAACTTCCCATTCTTTGCTGCCAGGAATAGTCTTGAATTATGCATGTCTCCTACAAAAGGCTACAGCTCTATACAGAGATGTGAAGGAGATAAAAATCATAGCACTTCCCAACCCCACTGACCTCTCAGTGTTGATCCTGGTCTTCCTAGAGGTTTCCTATGTCCTTGGAGCCTAGAAACTCTACAATCAATATCCAAACAGAATTAAGTCTCTGAACACTGCCCCAGAAAACTTTTCTTGAAATAGGGGTCACTCAGCCTGGTTATTTTTCACATGTGTGTGCCCTTCTCAGACCTGGAGTAATTACCATCCCTTCCCATTTTCCTTACTGTACATAGTTGTTTTTTTTTTTAACATCTTTATTGGAGTATAACTGCTTTACAATGGTGTGTTAGTTCCTGCTGTTTAACAAAGTGAATCAGCTATACGTATACATATATCCCCAAATCTCCTCCCTTTTGTGTCTCCCTCCCACCCTCCCTAACTGGTCAAGTTTAATACTTCCTTGCTCACAAAGAAATATTATCCTAAATGGCCCTGATTTTCCTTTAACCTATGTTTACTCTTCTCTCCTACTCAAATACTTCTTTCCCTTCTGTTTTATTTACTCGCCTCCATCAGCACAAGTCTTTTTTCCCTTTTGCATGTGACTGACACATCTTCACTCTCAAACTCCCCCAACCACACTCATTCCACACCCAATTCTTTAACTTCTGTCATTCTTTACCCTCTGCCCTATCCCCCATCTACTAAAGAGTCCATTTATTTGAGGAAAAACTCTTTTATCCAAATTTATTTTTCACTTTTCTGCAGTTTACTCTTTTTTAAAAATATTTTATTTATTTATTTATTTATTTGGTTGCACCAGGTCTTAGTTGCTGCACATGGCTTCCTTAGTTGCAGCTTAAGGGCTCCTTAGTTGCAGCTCACCAGCTCCTTAGTTGTGGCAGGCATGCTCCTCAGTTGTGGCTCGCCGGCTTCTTAGCTGCGCCACGCAGGCTCCTTAGTTGCAGCATGCGAACTCTTAGTTGCGGCGTGCATGTGGGATCTAGTTCCCTGACCAGGGATTGAATCCCGGCCCCCTGCATTGGGAATGTGGAGTCTTAACCACTGCACCACCAGGGAAGTCCCTCTGCAGTTTACTCTTAATAAAATTCTGGTTCCTCCTTAGATCACAAGGTACCTTTTCCAATATAACTTATTTAGTCCTTACTTTCTGCTTTCTTTGAATCCATGGGAAGAAGTGAGGAACAGCCTCTTCCTTGCTCCCAAATGCCATTTTCAGATCATCACACTGTGGCCTACTCTCCACTGTTTGAAATCTCTACCTATGTCACATTTCAGAGAGCCGTTCTCAACAATCCTATCTGAACACACTCATCTCTAAATTTATCCTCCCATCCTTCTCTCTAGTCTTGATAGAGGTGATTCAATTTCTGTTGACAGGAACGTATGTATTTGAAGAGCATTATATGAACCAAAAATTAAACATGTTAATGGTGATCACATGGTCAACAATGGAACAAACTGAATAAAACACATGACTACTTCTGTGCTCATAAAGTAACTTTATAATCTTCTATAATACTCCTAAAGTCAAGTTCTACTAGTTCATATATTCTATCATTAGAAATATATCATGTTAGTTACTTCCTTAGACATAAATCACCATATGTTTGTCAAAATAAACTGTAGCAACAGAAAATTAGAAGGCCTTATGATGGATATATAAGCTATTCTTGGCAGATGATCAGGCTACTTAGAAGACCTTCCAAAAAGAGGATTCTACAACTTCCCAAGGTAAATCATTCTAATCTTACACATCCTGAATTTCAAAAGCTTTGACTCTTCTTATCTAAATTTCTCCTGCTGTTTTTCCTCTATAGAGATGGAAAAAGGACAGGCAGCATCCTCAGTAAGTCAGCATCTCAACTACTTGAAAAGCAATATCATCCCTTAGCCTTCACTCTTCTAAACTCAACAACTTGAACTATTTTCCAGACTCTTGTTCTCCAAGACTTTCTTAACCTTCTTTAATTCTATTCATATTATTTTTAAATTACAAAGACCAGACCAGCTTACAACTTTGTTGTTTTTAATATGTTTTTATGAATAGTTAACACATACTTGAACATGGTTCTATACACACACACCTTTCCAACTTTAGAATGGAGACCCAAACTTCTGTAATTTAAAAGTTAAAGAACTTTCCATATTGTGGAGTCTACCACTATTACCTCTTAGTTGAATTAAAACAATGATCTATGGCTATAGTTGACAAATTATGGCTCCACATATGGCCCCAAAACATTACAAAGAATGAATTAACAAATAATTACTTACCTGATCTGTCCTCGGGTGAAAGTTTTTCTCCTAGTTTGCAGAGTAGAGATGAAACTGGCTCTCACTTTATAGTTCACCTCTTTTTCTTCTTTGATAGAAATTGTGGACACCATAAAGAAAAATAAAAACAGAAAATATTTTATATAACAATTTTAGTAACACATGGAAGAGAAGGAAAGTAGAATCTGTTTACAAATTTTATGGGCTTTTTCTTTTACTTAGTAATACCCTCAAAGAACTTCATAATAAGTAATAGAAACTTAATATTTTTAATTTCTCCTGCTCCCCCTTTTTTAAGCCTCAGGAAAACTATTTATTGTTAATACTTCTAAATACTAGGCTAGATAGAAGCTGGATTAAGAGGGAAATAGAATTTTATTAGAAGATTATTGTGTGGGAGGAAAAAAACCCTTTCAAACAGAGACTTTTGGGGGATGGCAAGGAATTTTATTTCTTTTTCTATGAAAGTTACTTTTTGTGTTATGTCTGCACCAAGAAAAAATTTTACATACAATATTAGGGATAGAGAGTTAATAAGGACTGTCATTTCAATAAAGTGGTAAACTTCATGAGAAAGAAAGGGAAAAAGTGGTATAAAATATGATCTATCTTCCACTTTAAAAGTTCTTTTTCCCAAAGAGCTTTACTTTATATGGCATGAAGAAGAAGGTCAAGGCTCAGAACACCTTAAGTATATAAAAGTGGCATATATGTATAATATAAATTTTTATATCAAGCTAATTATCAGAATGCATAATCAACCCCTCAGAAGTTTATGGTCTTTCTAGACCCATATGCTGAAAACTATAAAACATTGATAAAGAAAGTTAAAGATGATTCAAAGAAATGGAAAGATAGCCTGTGCTCTTCGACTGAAAGAATTAATATTGTTAAAATGGCCATACTTCCCAAAGCAATCTACAGATTTAATGTCTATCAAAATATCCATGACATTTTCACAGAACTAGAACAAATAATCCTAAAATTTATATGGAACCACAAAAGATTCAGAACTGCCAAAGCAATCCTGAGGAGGAAAAGAACAAAAGCTGGAGGTATAACCCTCCCAAACTTCAGACTGTACTACAAGACTACAGCTATCAAAACAGCATGGTATTGGCACAAAAACAGACACAAAGATCAATGGAACAGAATAGAGAGTCCAGAAATAATCCCACTCACCTATGTTCAATTAATCTACAACAAAAGAGGCAAGAATATACAATGGAGAAAAGACAGCCTCTTCAACAAATGGTGCTGGGAAAGCTTGATAGCTACATGTAAAACAATGAAATGAGAACATTCTCTCACACCATATACAAAAATAAACTCAAAATGGTTTACAGACCTAAATGTAAGATATGACACCATAAAATTCCTAGAAGGGAAGATAAGTGAAACATTCTTTGACATAAATTGTAGATCAGTCTCCCAAAAGAAATGAAAGTAAAAATAAACAAATGGGACCTAATCAAACTTAAAAGATTTCACACAGCAAAGGAAACCATCAACAAAATGAAAAGATAACCTATGGAATGGGAGAAAATATTTGCAAACGATGCAACCCACAAGGGGTTAATATTCAAAATATACAAACAGCTCACACAACTCGATATCAAAAAAACAAACAACTCAATCAAAAAATGGACAGAAAACCTAAACAGACATTTTTCCAAAGAAGACATACAGATGGCCAATAGGCACACGCAAAGATGCTCAACATCACTAATTATTAGAGAAATGCAAATCAAACCCACAATGAGGTATCACCTCACATTAGTAGAATGGCTATCATCAATAAGTCTACAAATAATAAATGCTACAGAGGGTGTGGAGAAAAGGAAACACTCATACGCCATTGGTGGGAATATAAACTGGTGCAACCACTATGGAAAACAGTATGGAGCTTCCTTAAAAAAACTAAAAACAGATCTACCATACGATCTGGCAATTCCACTCCCGGGTATATATCCAGGAAAAAAACGAAAACTCTAATTCGAAAAGATACATGCACCTCAGTGTTCACAGTAGCACTATTTATAATAGCCAAGCCATGGAAGCAACCTAAATGTCCATCAACAGATGAGTGGATAAATAAATTGTGGAATATATATATATATATATATATATATGTATATGTGTATATGTATATATACAATGCCATTAGAAAGAATGGAATATTGCCATTTGCAGCAACATGGATGGACCTAGAGAATATTATGCTTCGTGAAATACATCAGAGAAAGACAAATACTACCTATCACTTACATGTAGAATCTAAAACTAATACATATGAATCTGTATACAAAACAGAAACAGACTCACAGACACAGAAAACAAACTTATGGTTACCAAAGGGGAGAGGGAGAGGGATAAATTATACTGGATACAATAAGGATTTACTATACAGCACAGGGAATTATACTCAATATCTTATAATAATCCATAATGAAATATAATTTGCAAAAAACCCAAACCACTGTGCTGTACACACGAAACTAAGACGATATTGTAAAGCAATTATATTTCAATTATAAAAAAGAAGTTTATGGTCTTTCTGTAGTCACAGGAATAATGAACATGAAAGGTTTAATAGTAGCACAGGACTTCCCTGGTGGCGCAGTGGTTAAGAATCCGCCTGCCAATGCAGGGGGACACAGGTTCAAGCTCTGGTCCGGGAAGACCCACATGCCGTGGAGCAACTAAGCCCATGAGCCACAACTACTGAGCCCGTGCTCTAGAGCCCGTGACAACTACTGAGCCCGCATGCCACAACTACTGAAGCCCATGCGCCTAGAGCCCGTGCTCCACAACAAGAGAAGCCACTGCAATGAGAAGCCCACTCACTGCAATGAAGAGTAGCCCCCGCTCACTGCAACTAGAGAAAGCCCACACACAGCAACAAAGACCCAACACAGCCAAGAATAAATAAATAATTTTTTTCAAAAAAAGTAGCATAATTTTGTAACTATAAAATATCAAAAATTTATCTACCTTCAAATTTAATGCCAGTTTCCCCCCCCCGGTTCATTTTTAGTCTCTTAGATAAGTGAAAAATCAAATTTTCTTCTTTACATAAAAATAATCATAGAATCAGAAAAATTTAGAGCTAGAAAGAAATTTAGAGAATTTCTAGATGTACCAAGTTCAATCCTCTCCAAATCAGAGACATTCATTTAATTGCCTTTTTCAAAGTGAAAGAGTGAATTGGAGGTGAAACCCTGGAATCCAGAATGCTTTTCCCGCTACATAATAATTCCTCAAGCTTATTGAGGCACAACTTTGTGTGTGTATGTGAGGCAGTGAGGCAGTAGGGTTGAAATTGAGGTCTCTGAATCAGACTGTCCAGGTTTGAATCTTAGTTCCTCCACTTATTATCTGGGTGTTCTTGAGCAAATTACTTAATCCCACGGTGCCTCAGTTTTCTCATCTGTAAAATGAAATAACAACTATACCTTCCCAACAGGACTTATGAAAAAATTAATACAAATAAAGCTCACAGAATGATGTCTGACACATTGTAGGCATTTAACAAATGTCAGTAATCATTAGGAGTCTATCAATAAACACATGGACATGTACTTGCTAGGTTTTAAAATAGCCTAATTAGACTAGAATTGGAATACTAGATCATTTTTATGTTTTAAAATACATATACAATCACTGATATTTCACTTTGGCATATAAACAGTGCCCCCAAAACGGTTTCCTCATGAAGTACATGCAAAATTCCAGATATTAAACACATAATAAAGCTCACTTAATTTGAATACCATTCATTTTGTGATCACTTGAGCCCAGTGGTATACTCAGAATATGACACCCAAAGGGATCATTTTTTTTTTCTAACACACCCTCCTCTACGTGACAAAATTATTTTTAGTAATGACCGTGAAATAAAACAAATAATAATAGCCAGGAAAGAAACAGACAATGAAAATTCTTTTACTCAAACTCCACTTATATGCAAATATAAAATAAATATTATAGTACAAAAAAGGAAAAACGCAACGGAATTCATGTTTCTGAAAAAAGGAAAAACTTAAACCTACATATTGTTTTGTGGAAGTACTAAGTAATAACATTGCACCTCCTATTGATTCCTTCTTCAGTTTTGAAGTAAACATTAATAATTCAAAAAGAACAAATTTCAAAGTAAAAGAGTTTTTGAATTCAATTATTCCGAAGAATAATTTCACATATTAACTAAATTTGTACTTACAAGCCAAAAATATTACACTTTGTTTCCCTCAAATGTTACATGCAAATGAAAACCCTAAGTGGTCATACAGAATGACAACACTGAAGTAATCAAGTCTGTTTCTTCATCCTTATAGTCACTATGCAATCACTGCTTAAGAATCTACTATATAAATGCAAAGATATGGACCAAAGGGGCTGCAGACATGTACTGCACCTGAAGCCTTGAATTACCCTGAGTATTTATGAATTTATTTGGAAAAATATCCGTAGAGCTGAATCTATGTTTATTGAAAGCCAACTGTATAACTGGGAGTTCTTTGATTTAACTTCTATGTAGAATATGATATTTATTAAAGGATCAATAATTTAAATGTGCTAATTTGAAGCTTACATATACATTACTAAAACTTAACAGTAACTACAGTAATTGTTTAGAACCTAGATTCATAAGAAATTTTTCAGGGAGAAATATTTTATCACTGACATTGTTTAGAATTTCTGGTACATAGAAATTGCTGGTATGGGCTTCCCTGGTGGCACAGTGGTTGAGAGTCCACCTGCCGATGCAGAGGACATGGGTTCGTGCCCCGGTCCAGGAAGATCCCACATGCCGCGGTGCAGCTGGGCCCGTGAGCCATGGCCGCTGAGCCTGTGCGTCCGGAGCCTGTGCTCCGTAACGGGAGAGGCCACAACAGTGAGAGGCCCGCGTACCGCAAAAAAAAAAAAAAAGAAAAGAAAAGAAAAAAGAAATTGCTGGTAATAAAAATTGGACAGACTTTTAGTGGGTTTATTATAGTTTAATTCCCTACAGACAATGAGAATTTTTGTTTCCTAAACCCCAAGTGATGCTCTCATTGCCCCCACTCTTGGCATGCCACCGCTCAAGGTGAAATCTGCCACTGAGGTACCATCCTTGAAGATGGGCTCGCTATGTTAAGCGTATTTAAGCTACTTATGAGAAAACGTTTTTAAAAAGAATGTTAACTGAGGACCTATTCAGTGCACGGTACTGTGCTTTGTTTTATTCACATAGAATGTAAGCACATGAATTTTGCTTGTTACAAGTCAATCACATTTATTCACTAAAGCCCTCTCAGCAGAATTTTTAAAGCTATTTTGTTAGCAGTTATTATGTATACTTAAATTTTTAAATAATTATCAGAGTCACATATATTCCATTTTTCAAGCTTTTCATTAACTTAAATTGGCTTTCTCCCTATGTGTTCTAAATAAGTGAGGGTGCATCACAAATCAACATTCAGAAGAGGTTTTAAAATATTAACATTTACATAAACATTAACAACTTAAAATCTCTTGATACTTTAAAATTCCACAAATCATGTGGCATCACATTCATATGTTCTACTTTTTCAAGCAGCTACCTCAAGAGAACAAATTTTAACTCTAATAGCAATCTTTTTCATCATAGGATCAACATAATCTCCAGTCAGCCTTCTCATAATCTTGCAGCTGCATACATGCACAAATTTTCTGGTTATGTGATTCTGGTACTCTTGAAAAGACAGTGTATTTTTTTTTTTTTTTTTTTTTTTTTTTGCAGTACGCGGGCCCCTCACTGCTGTGGCCTCTCCCGCTGCGGAGCGCAGGCTCAGCGGCCACGGCTCACGGGCCCAGCCGCTCCGCGGCATGTGGGATCCTCCTGGACCGGGGCACGAACCCGCGTCCCCTGCATCGGCAGGCGGACTCTCAACCACTGCGCCACCAGGGAAGCCCAAGACAGTCTTTTTAACTGAAAGAAAATCTGACTTACCTCAAAAGGTACTTTGGTATGGGATAGCATGCCAATTACAGCCACATTAGAAGCAGATATATCTGGCAAGAAAATGACACACAAGCCTTAAAACTACAGTTAATTTCCTCTACTCCTGCTGTATAGGTCCTATTTTTTTTTATGCTGTGGGGCTCCTTCACCCACAAAATCCCTCTCACTAGTCACCTACAGTCTACTAAAGCCACACCTGTTCTGTTTATAGCTCTAGGATTCCCCCCATTGATAAGAATCACCTGGGACAGTTAAAAATAAAAATAACAGGCCACACCCCTTAAATTAGATTTTAATGGGTTTAAGGTGAGGCTCCGGTATCTGATTTTAATCAAGTATCTTCAAGAGATTCTTACAGACACATTTAAGAATAAGCTAAAGAGGCCTGCCAGAGATCTTCACAGTTCCTCCAAATTGATCAGTCTCAAGGGCTAATCCTCCTCTGGGTATTAGGACTTAGGGTATTTGAAAATAGAGCAGGAGAAGTTTGGAGAAAGCAGAATACCATCTTGTCTACAACTCTGATTTAGGTTTCCAACATCCTAAAGAATTAAAGAAGTGGAAGATTTTAGTTTGGATAGGTGATGTGAAGTACGACACCACCAGGGAGCAGCATAGAGCTGATAAATTACACATGTTTGGGGAGTTTTTGACTTCACACTACCACATAAAATGGTGTACCTACCTTTTCCATGAACTCAGATTACAAAAAAACAAAAACAAAAACCCCAAAGCAGCACACTTAAAAGACACAGGCAAAATATATTAGCATGTAATTTCCAGTTTTCTCTCTCTAGAGGGTCTTCACTGACAGCTGTTGTAGGAAAAAATTTCCCTTGAAGTAGCCTTGCACCTGAATCCAAAACTGGTATTAGACTACAAATATTCCAGGTAATCCAAAGTGGTGTTCCAATTTTTCTGTCTGCAAGTTTGAAAATACTTGTCCTACTCTTTTAACTAGCATTGTAACTGGATGCTTTTCAATGGTTTTAATCAAGTCTTCAGAGTTCTACTAAGTGTGAGGGTGGGAGGGGAATGGGGTGGAAAACAACTTTAACAAGCTATGCTGAGGCTTTTTTTTAAAACACTTTTTAAAAGTGTAGTTGAAATGTTGCCACCACCTGTCAAAACTATACCCACCCACCCAGCAATCCCATCCATCCTCCCAAGTTTTCTTGACTCATCCCCACTTTCTCTTTTCCAGTCCACATTAAATGTAGAAAAAAAGTCCTCTGGCAACCCAGGTAGCTTCTACAAATATCA
Organism: Mesoplodon bidens; assembly: GCF_964165515.1. Taxonomy (NCBI): domain Eukaryota; kingdom Metazoa; phylum Chordata; class Mammalia; order Artiodactyla; family Ziphiidae; genus Mesoplodon; species Mesoplodon bidens. The sequence goes on along the minus strand of NC_138178.1, from coordinate 66,045,384 downwards.
CCTCCAAGGGCTTTGTGTTCCTCTGAAATTCCATTACAGTTGGGTTAAGAAACACTGAAAGATGAGGGAGGACTTGAAGAAGGAATTTTACTTACTTCCCAGCTTGCCAAAATTCGATACTCATTCCCTACCTAGATATTCATGTGTCTAAGAAAAGTATGATCCAAGCCCCTGGGGCAATTCTGTGACCTGGGTTTTGATTTCCATCTTTTAGCTAGAAAAGCTGAGGTGGGAGGAAGAAGAGGCAAGAATGACTAAGACATTCCTGGGAGACCAAATAGGCCTAAGCAAAAAACAAACAAACAAAACAAAACAAAACAAAAACCCACTTTAGAAGAGGTGTGAGAACCGGAAATCAAGGCTGTCTGCAGAGCTAGAGCCCATCCTGGAAGTTAGCATTCTAGAAAAGAGGGTTTCCAATCCTTTCAAGTATTTTAGCAAAAATGTCAGGACCCTATTGGAAAATGGCTAGTTTAGCCCGAATTGAGACGAGTAACAAAACCTATTCCGAATCCAGAAGCTGCTTAAGTGATTGTATTCCACTGCTCACAGCAGCACCTGCAGACATTAGAAAGAGTTGTATGGGAGGACTTTAACCTACAGAGAGTATTATGGGTGCATCCAGGGCCCTCACCTACTCCACTTGCTCCACCCGCTAAAACCAAGAGCCACGGTCCTAAAGCAAGCATTCATTCTCCACGGGGCTGATGTTATCTCCAAGGGGCGAAATCTTACTCTTTTCATGTATAAAGCACAGATACACGTATGGTACATACACAGCTATTCAGGATATGAATGGTATTATAATTTCATGGCGGTTGGGGAGGAAGGGGTTGGTGAACAAAACGTTTAAAAAGGCTTTTCTTAAGAGAACGATAATGGAAAAAAAAAAAAAGGCCGAGTAACACTGTCCTATAAGGGTCCTGAGCTAAAACCATCAAATGAAAGTCCTGACAGGTAATTTTCTCCCAGACAGCAGCCTAAGGGTCAAGGGTCTCTGATTCTGGTTCGATCTCGGCCACAAAGAGGTGTTTTCCTCTCCGTGCCTCAAACCTCAGAGGGCAGTGAATGCCCGCCGTTTGCTCCCTCACGGGGTGCCGTGTATGGATGTGTCCAACGACTAGCGAAGAGCTTTGGACACCGCAAAGCGCTGCACCAAAGCCAGAGGAGGTTTCTATTCTCGGCTGCACGAAATTCCCCGGGTGGGGCCCCCTCGGCCTCCGCACTTGTTGCTTCCCGGCCCCGCCGGCCTCCACCTCAGACCTTCTCTCCGCGACCCCCTCCTCTCTCCACAAGCGCACGCGCAGCACCCCCCTCCCCCGGCCCCGCGACCCCCTCACCCACGCCAGGAAACCGGCGCGCTCCGTTCAGGCCCTGGCGCCGGCCGAGTCCCCAGCCCCCAACCCCCTGCCCGGTTCCCGCCGACTGCCCGGCCCGCAGAGGCCGCCGTTTCCTAGACAGCCGCGAGACCGCTCCGCAGCCTCCGGGGCGCGCGCGCCGACGGCGGGAGGCGAGGGCGCAGGCGCGGGCCCGGGCGAGCCGCCGGCGCGTGGCCGCGCGCGCGCCCCCGAGCGCGGTGGGCGGAGGAGCGGAGGCAGCGGAGGCAGCGGCGGGCCGCGAGGGGGCGAGGGGGCGGGGGGGCGGAGAGGGGAGCCCCGGGAGCGCGAGCCGCGGCCGGCGCCGCTGCAGAGCCGAGCGAATCCACAGCCCGGGCAGCAGGTATGTGTCCCCGCAGCCGGCCGTGGCCGGGGCTTCCCCTGCCAGTCTTCCCGGGTCCTGTGGCCGGGGCGGGGGTGGGGGCCGGTCAGGGTTTGCAGGGTACGTGTCCGGGAGGGCTGGGATCTTACCACTGACCTTCATCCCCTCTGGTCGCTGTAGCAAGGCGAGGGTGCCTGGGGCAGCCTAGGGCTTCAGCTCCAGCCTGGGGATCTGCTTCTTGTCACATGCTTCTTATTTATTTTTGCAAACTGCCCTGGTTCGGGTCCAGCTGCAGATGCCTTACCTCCCATTCTTTGCCTCTGTGTGCCATCTTGCATTTATTAATAAAACATGCAAGCTGGGGGTTGGGGATTGCTGCTGGGGGAATCCCATTGCAGTATAACAAGCGGGTGCCTATTTTAGTTCTTCAGGCGTGGTATTGAGGTGGAAATCCCACACCCTGGGGATTTGTAGCTTTGTTGGTCGTGACCACTTCCTAGTGGGCTTCCCCCATTTGTCTGGAGGCGCCACAGCGGCAGGATGGACTGATAGGAAAGGATGGTGGGTTTTCACCGTCAGGCCAAAATCCCATTCTAGGGACAGGTGCAAGCTACGGCGGACAGTTCCCTGCTTGCTAACTTGCCAGGGTGGCTTAAAACCAGAAAATTGTTTCCCTTGATTGCCGAGAGGAGGCCTTGAACAGAATCCCTGAGACTTGCATACTCAAACTCATTAAGGTTTTGCATCTGAAGATGACTAAAGCTTGCCACCTGTTGGAAGTTAGACCCCATGAAATCCCCAGTAATCTAGCCCACCAATCCCTGTTTCAGTCACTAATACTGAGATAGCAATAGGCCCATATTGATTCCTTCCATATTCTTTAATACTGCTTGGCTTTTATCTCTTTTAAAATAAAACCTACCTATGATTTGATGCCCCATAGGTTATAGATTGAAATTACATGATTTGTTTATATTCCATATACATATAACATCATATCCTAAAGAGTAAATTTCTCTTCAGTGTATATGTTACCTATTTCCCCAGCTTTTCACCTTGCTTCAAGAAACAGTTAAAAAAGTGGGATGTATGTAATGATTACCTTTCTTTTTTTTCCCCCTGAAATACTGTGGTGAAAAAAATAGTAAAAGCTAGAAGTATAGAATGAAAATGGTCACCACAAGATGTTGGGATATGGCAGCAGGACTGTAATTTCTTCTAAAATATATAGTAGAGTGCCACATCTAATCATGAGAACACATTTCTTAAATGCTCATATGTGCCAGGTACTGAGCTACAAGCTATTGGTGCATATCTCATTTCGTCCTCATAACAAACCTGTTATCTCCATGTTGAAGATGAAGAGACTAAGACTTAGAAAGGTTAGCTAACTTGCCCAAGGTCACACAGCCAGGGACAGGATAAGGATGCAAACTCTAGTGCATCTGATTGCTGCGGGGTCTGTGGGGGGGGGGATGAGAGTAGCCTTTAACCCTGGTGCTGCTGTTCCATCTACATTTTCATTAAGGATCAAAGCTTATGCATGAGCACACAAGCTTGGATCTGATTTTCCATTTCATAGATTTCACATCAACCTTTGTGGCTCTCCAGTACGAGAAACTGTTGTTTCAGAATGGGTTTGTGTGGAATTTTTTAAGGTGGCACTGAGCCTATAAACATGGGGTTCAAGACGTTTCCGTTCAACTCTCCCAAACAAGCAATTAAGTTCAAAAAGTTGTTTCCCTTCAGATTTAAATCTGTAAAATGTATATGCATCAGGTAGAATGAATTACGTTTTTCATTATCGCATCCTACTCCAATCTTCTTGCCGCCCTGCACACTATCTTCTGGTCTCGCTGCCAGTCATTAGAACAACATTGTCTGTCATGCTTGTGTGTGAGTGCCTTAACCAGGTGAAGGAATCCATACAAGTCGTGGACCATAATCCAGTCTCTGTGATTGTAGCAGCTCTTCATTTGAAAGTTTTGGAATTTGTACAGTCAACAATGGATATAAATTTAATCTTTTTTTGTAAATGCATTATTATAATGCAGGTATTGGATTTTGCTACACATTCCTAACAGTTCTCACAGACTTAGAAATCACTGTAGTTGCATCAATGGGAAATTCACTCATGGGGGCTACAAAGTTTTATACTCAGGTCACATATTTGAGATGGTGGTGAGAAAAGTACAGCTAAGTAGAAGGGGTTATTTGAAAATTGTATCCCATGGAAATTACAGCTTTAATGATAAATTGATGAATAATATTAGGTCAGAAATAGAAGACTCTTGTAAATTCTATAAGCTCTGTTTTCTTTCTTGGGCAATATGACTGGTTTTAGGACACCATGATGTTGCTTTTTTCATTATACTCTATTCTGTTGATACTAAAGCAATTTGTTATAGCCGTTTTGCCTCATGGAAATCACTCGGGTTTGGAAGAGCGCAGCCCCAGTGCTTATGGCAATGCTGAGATGGAGTCTTTCTGCCCTGGGGATTTCCAGTCTATGATCAGATAAACTCAAGATGAGTCCTGATGTTACTGGGGAAAAAGCAGAAAGCAAAGAGAGGTACTGCTTGATTCTGGGGAGCAAATTGGTTTTCCTATAGGGAGCACCATTATCTTCTTCAGTCAGAAGTCTCATAATTAAAAAGCATCTAAGAAGTCTACTTTCTTCTATTCAAGCAGGATTTTATTTACTGCAGAGCTGAGCACCCTTTTTTGGTGCAATGGTCAATTTGAGGAATGTTAAAATGTTTCTGACTACATATTTGTTTTCTTGAAACATATGTTTACACTGGGAAAAGCCATATGAACAACTATGGATGCTTAAGCATTATTTTTTTTATTCCCCTCGTCAAGGGTTTTTTTTTTTCTTTTTTTTGGAAGTGGGAAGCAACTAAAATTTTTCCAAGCTATATAACTAGCATGCATTGCAGTGACTGATTGTAATGCACATTTTAATGCATTGTTGAGTAAGACACTGGGAACTGGCATATTTGTCTTTCCTTGACTGACCTTGTAGGCTACTTAGTTGTGAAATGTCTTGTTTTCTTACAGTATTTCTTAACTTAGTAGTCTCTAAAATGAGATTTTTTTTTCAATGTCAACAATCTTGAATCACAGTACTTCACAGCTTACTCTGGAATACTTGATTTTCACCAGTCTTCTTTTTCTCTCCTTGATGGAAGCTATAGCAAGGGTTTTAATTTTATTTCGAAAGCAGTTCACAGCCTGCAAGTTAAGCCATCCCCTTTCCAGACTGAACCAGTCAGAGTTCACAAATGCTGGCCAGGCACACACACCGTAGGACCTTCTCCTATAGTCCAGGTCTCATGTGAGAACCCTAGACCTCCTGCTGGACTTACATGCACTCATTTTCCCCATATGGAAGATGTAAGAGGTCCTAAAGTGAGCTCACACCAGTGGGCCTTGGGTGCAAGGTAGGATGGAGGCTACTTGTAGGAAAGAGTCGGGAAATCACTTCTCCTGTACCAACACTAGTCTATATTGTGATTTCTGCTTGCAAATATGTATTCATTATAAAATGTTTGATCATTACATAAATATAGAACGTAGAGGTCCATGATTAGAATCTTTGATATTCTTATACTTTAGTGAGACCACCATTAAAAGTTTGATATAGATTTCTCTGGATTTTTGAATGTGGATACTAAAATGTTATTGTTTGCCAACAATACTATACATAGATGCACACTATTTTGTAGTTTCTCTTCTTGCACTTGGTAGTAGACTTTGGACCTCTAGAAGGCCCTTGAATGGCATACTTTTAGACACGGCCACAATGGGAACTAGATGAGAGGAGCCCTGTAACCAGGGGTAGAGGAAGGGAACTAATGTGTGCTGGGTAGGAACCTGGCATGAGCTGTGTCCTGGGATAGGTAGTTTCACATTCCATATCTCCTTTAACCCTTTGCAATGACCCTTTGTGGTCAACTGTTTCTAGATTAGGAGAGAAGAGCCCAAGGTCCACGACATAAGGAGCAGAGCTGAGGTCAGTGTGGCTCAAAATCTGGGCCTTTTCCCTCTTTTCACTCTGATTGCAAGATGGAGAGTGCTGTGCCCCATCATTCTCTGGCCTCCTATCCTCCTCTGCCTCTGCCCATCCACACAGGCCTCCTTACTGTTCCCCCGCCTCAGGGCCTTAGCACTAGTGCTTCTGTCTCCTGGACTGCCCTTCCTGCAGATTCTTGCATGGTTTACGCCCTCACCCCTTTCTGGCTTTGCTCAAAGTCTCACCACTCCTTTAAAACTACATGCCCTCCCACAGGCATTCCTGTTCCTCCTCCCTGCTTTGCTTTTATTCATAGCCCTTCTAAATATACTATATAAATCTCCCGCAGAGAATGAACACTCCAGAGCACAGAGATTTTGTCTGTTTTATTCACTCCCCTAACCCTGGTGCCGTGGAAAAGAACTGACAAGTCACAGTGTCATCCTTGAGTATTTCCAGCCTCCCACACTTTTTGTTTTTTGTAGCCCTTACAGTTCCTGGTAGTGAGCAGTGAAACCTCTCAAATGCAAAGGCTTTATATGTGTTTGGGGGTGGGGGGAACAGCAAGGAAAGTAGAGAAGAATCGGGAGAGATCTTGTCTTACTCCTGAGTGGAGGTTAGGAAGAGAGGAACCTCCCAGGTAGAGTCAGCCCCGTAAAGATGAAAAGTCTCCTGAGGGCTGGGCTGTATAATAAGGCAGCAAAAGCTACGTGCAGAGATGGCCTGGGTTGAAGAGGAGACCTGTGTGGGTTCCCCTCTATTTGGAGTGCAAAATATTTTGAAAACTTCCAAGAATGGTGCTCCAGATTCCACCAACTTTCCCATGGCCTGAGTCACTAGAAAGGAAAAGGAATCTGTGAACACTCACACGGGCAGGTTAATCACTGCACTACCAGTATCAGCATCTTGCTTTTTTTTTAATACCTGTTGGTGTCTTCCCTGCTTAAGCCAGGGTGTCAAAGTTCATTGACAAAGCACTTAACCCATGTGTCTGAGTTTTGCAGAAAGCATGCACCAACAGCATAACAGCTTGAGATTCTTTGGGCCCAAGCAGTCCCAGACTCCCAGTTACCTTTTATTCATCTATTGTTTGCAGTAGTTCTTGGGCTGCAGCAAAATGATGGGCATTTGGGGCACTAATACAGCCTCAGAACTCTTGAGAATTGAGTACACTGGGATGCAGGAGGGAGTTAATGGTTATGGGATGAAGTTCCCGTGGAACTACTCCTTAGCCACAGGGAAGCTTCCTTCTCCCTTTTCCTCCCTCCTCCCCCTCCTCCCCCTCCTCCCCCTCCTCCCCCTCCTCCCCCTCCTCCCCCTCCTCCCCTCCTCCCCTCCTCCCCTCCTCCTCCCCCTCCTCCCCCTCCTCCCCTCCTCCTCCCCCTCCTCCCCTCCTCCTCCCTCTCCTCCCCTCCTCCCCCTCCCCTCCTTCCCCTCCTCCCCCTCCCCTCCTTCCCCTCCTCCCCCTCCCCTCCTCCTCCTCTTCTTCGGTGTCTTTAATTGCTGCCCTAGGTGGTCGGAATTATCTGCCAGGAGAGAATTCCCCTCCAAGAAAATGCAGCCTCCCTAAAACTGCTTTTGATTTGTAATGGAAACTACTCAGTAGCTAGGACAGGGGCTGATAACTCAGTTCCCACAGCTCATTAAAACAAAGAATTTTAATAAGTATTTCTGCCTTTTGCAGCCCAGGTATTTGGAAGTCCAGACTGCGGTCAGGCATCTGTTCTCTGGATTTCATTCTCAAGCCATAAGGCATGCAGTGTTTTCTGCTACTCTTGGTTCGAAACAAGTCCGAAGCGAGTTATTTCATCCGTGATTCTCTCAGTCTCCCACCCCAGTTTCAGAACTGCCACCATGTCCAGCCAATGCCATATATAGTATGGTCAAGTACCTTTCTCCCATAGCGATTTCCCTTCAAACAGTTAAATCTTTGGTTTTACCTGAGTTTGACGCAGTTTTTAAAAAACAATTTCTGTGACACTTGCTAATTCTCGTTTAACCATGGCTACTAAAATTTGTTAGTTTTGCCCTTCAAAACAAAAGAACAAGGTGAATTATATTGTAATCCCTCAAATAAAGAAAATGTTCCATTGTTCGGGGGGGCATAGTCTCAAAAGAAAAGCCTGGAAAATTCTCTCCCATCTCTCCCTGTCCTTCCATTATCAGTTTCTACCTGGGACTCGATCCGTTATCACTCCCCACTTCATGTCCTACCAGGAACCCCTGTCCCCACCCTTCTACGAAACAGAACTCTTAAAGGTCACGCCTGATTGCCTAATCACAAATCCAGTGGCCCTTTCTCAGATTTCGTTCCTGATGGCTCAGCAACATCTGACCCCATTGACTTCCACTCCTTGAAATGCTGGCAGCTTCTTCCTAATGTGTCTGGTCTTTCCTCAGCTCTTATCCTTCCTGTTCTATCAAGAGGCAGTCCGGAGAAGCAGTTAAGAGTGTGGGCTCTGCCCAGGTGGTGAATCCTGGCTCTAGCCCTTGCTAACTGTGTGACTTCGCAGGAGTGAATTTACAACCCTGTGCCTCAGTTTCCTCCTCGGTAAAATGGGAAGAAGAACAGTGGCTATGTCATAAGGCTGTCAGGAAGAGGATGAAATGAGTGTGCCTAGAAAACAGTAAGCACTCAGTCGATGTCACCTTTTATCATTATAACTTCCTGTTTGGATGCCTTTGGAGACTCTCTTGTAGCTGCAAGATAAAACCGTCACTTTAGTGCCTGATTAGTTTGCTTCCTGCCCCTGCCCCTTTCCAGTGTGTGCCCACTTCCGAGCCTTTGCTCTGCCCCTCCTTCCCTGGCCAGAGGAGGGAAAGAGAGCTGAGGGCCGTGCCTGCCTGGAGGCTCTGAGCACAGACCGCCTTGTAATGAAAGACATCCTCCCTTGGGCACCAAGCCTATCCCTCTCAGGCAGATTATAAATTACTTAAGGACACCAGCTGTGATTTATACTTAAAAAAAGATATACGCCTCAACATTTAGCACTATACTTTACACATAGTAGGAATTTAACTCATATCTTTGAACTGCCAAAACATTATAGGTTTTCTTGGTCCTTCCAAAATCCTTTTTCCTCCTACACTGAAACTTCTATTGATCAGTCCTAAAGCCCATTTAAGCTTCATATGGGAAAATTGAGTTAACACCACAGGGCGAGTTAACCACTTCAACGTTTTTGGAATGAGGAGGGATATACAGAAATCATTCAAATAATGGGAGCACAGGGAGTAATTTAATGCTTTTTAAAAGGAGTTTGAAATCCTACCAACCCATGAAGCTGTTAGGATTTTATAGTGTGTGGAGCTTTTTTCTGTCCTCACACCATCACTCCCAAGTAAAGTGAGCTCTGAGGGTGTACGTGGCAAATCTTCAGACCTTGTCACAGGCCTGCTCCTGAGCCAGTGTTCTAGTCCTGTTTTCTTTCCCCTTACTACCCAGGTGAAGAGGACATTGAGGTTGAATGAAGATCAAAGGAAGGGCTGCCTACTTAAAAAAAAAAAATTAATCCCATTCCGACATTCTTTGTTCTTCGTTGGCATGGCAAACATTCCATCAGTTTCTGATGTGTCTCTGAGGTCGTGTACAGTCACAGAGTTGGGCTACCAATAAAACCAATAGAAGTTGTGCTCCCCTGGAAGCCTTAAGGACCATGTTCTTTGCATCTTGAGATTCTATAGCAGGGTTTTTAAACCTCAGCACTTTGGGGCCCGGATAATTCCTTGTTGAGGGGAGCTGTCCTGTGCACTGTAAGGTGTTTAGCAGCATCCCTGGCCTCTACCTATTAGATGCCAGTTGCACTACCACCCTCCCCCAGTTGTGATAACCAAAAACATCTCTACACATTACCAAATGCCCCCTGGGAACATTTGGCATCTCCCATTTGAGAACCGTTGCTCTATAGAATTAATCAAGAAAATTCAGCATCTTACCATTTTGTAGACTACCAGAGTTTAGACAGTTGGGGGCAGTTGAAGATAAAGATTTTAATAGCTATGAAAGGTAAATTTGGGTTTGAAGTTACTAACACAGAGAAAATTTAGTGTCAATAAGCATTTATAGATTATATCATGAATAAGAAGAAGTAAACAAGTAAAGCAGTTACAGAAATTGAGACCATTTTACTCCTAAAGTTCTCAGGTCTGAACACAATAGCACATTCTAGGACTGTTTCAATCATCCTTGGAGTATTTTTGTTGGAATTGTATTTAAGTGCCCCACATACTTTTAGGCCTTTGACAGTAAGTATATTAAACCAAAAATCATTAATATTTCTAACCTAACCCTAACCTAACCCTAACCCTAACCCTAACCCTAACCCTAACCCTAACTTGAGAAATCTTGGTTGATTACCATTGGAGAAAATTATATTTGACCTAAGGTAGGCTGGCTCTCTTCACCAGAGGCTGCTTCTGACCACAAACCTTTTGAAAACAGCACTTTTAGGCACTGCAGGGGCGAAGTAGGAATGACAAGGCACTTTGGGCTTTGGTGAAGGGCAACAATTGATCAGCGATCTCCATGGCTATTAGAAAATTTAACTGTATACTTGTGATTTGAAACCCATCTCCAACTGACAGTCACCATTGTGTTCTTTCTAAATGCAGTAGCTAATTTGCATGCCACACCCCAAAACTGAAAGTAATAGTTAAACATACTGCTTTCTGAAAAACGTTAAGGCTCCAACCTTAGGAGAGACCTGCTTTGGTCAGAGATCACATTCGGTGTATTAATTGCCTTTGAAAAGGAAAAACATACACAGAAGACCCCAAGATGCTCACTACCCAAGAGTGGAGAAATAAGCCTTGTGCAGTTCCTTGAATCAAGAAGGTCAGGTAGAATTACTAATTCCACAGGTAATTGTGATCATCTTCAATGTTCCAGACTTGTGAATAGGTGGAAGGAACTCCAGTGTCATGTCAGTGCTGTGGACTGGATGGGGACCCCCAAAATGCATATGTTGAAACCCTAACCCCCAGTGTTATTGTATGTGGAGATAGGATCTTTAGGAGGTAGCTGTCTGCAAGCCAGGAAGAGAGCTCTCACCAGAACTAGACCATACTGGCACCCTGACCTTGGACTTTTCAGTCTCCAGAACTCTGAGGAAATAAGTTTCTGTTGTTTAAGCCATTCAGTCTGTGGTATTTTGTTATGGCAGCCCGAGCTGACTAATACATCCAGCATCCTCATTGTACGGATGAGGAAACTGGACCCAGAGAGGTAAACTACTTTCCCACGGTCAAGCTACTAGTTAATGGTAGAACTGGAACACAGAACCTAGGTTTCCTGACTCCTAGTCCAATGTCTATTCCCCTTTCCCCACCGCCTCGGGTCATATAGCACTTTTATTCATTATCTCTAGAATCCGTGGCTCATCACAGTCTTTATACTTGCCCTGTTTATTTCAGCATTGTGAGGATCAGTGAGACGGTACAAAAAAGACAGTTTAAGTTTCTGAACTACAAAATATTTTACTAATATAAATATCATACTCAACTCAGATTGTGCCTGGATAGCAGGAATCTATTTGGCTCTGAAAATTGTAAGTTGACCTCTAGTCAAGTCGGAACTTCTGTGAGGTAGTATTAGGCTAGGAGGTCTCAGGTAGGAGGGTTGGCCCTTAGCTTTAGGGAATGAATCAGGGGACAGAGAAGGCAGAAGGAGGTAGGGCACCTGGTTCAGTGGTGTACCATCTCAAAGAACAGCTGAGAGCAAGACAACTGCTCTTTTTTGTTGAGTTTTAAAAGTTGTGGGTGATGTGAGTTTGCCTAGTAAGAGAAATGTCCCTTTTATAAGGACAGAATGTCAGAGCTGGAAGAGAGCTTGTGGTACCACTTGGAGTTCCTGGTGGTAAACAACAGAACAGTTTATAAACTACAAAATATTTTATAAATGTAAATACAACCATTCTTAACTTTTATTGCATTTACTGAAAATATATCATGAAGGAATATGCTTATCTGAAAGTAACAGAAGGTCTGAAAAACAGTGGCTTGAATAGGTAAATAACTTATTTTTATTGTGTAAGAAGTCTAAAGGTGGTGGTCCAGTCTTGCCTTGCTGCTCAGAGATATCATCAGAGGCTAGGGTTCTATTTAGCATTTTGTTCCTCATGGTCATGAGCAGCTGCTTCACCTCCAGGCATTTCATCTGTATTCCAGGCTGGAGGAAGGAGAGGGACAAATGTGAAGTGCAAAAGCTTTCTCCTCTCCAGTGCAAAAGCTTTCTCCTCTCCAGGTTTTGCCTTCATACTGGGGAAGGGACTTATTCCTTTATTTTAATAATCAGAACTGTATCACATGACCACTTCTTAATGCAAAGGCATCTGGGAACTCAAGTATTTTGCTTTCTAGCTTCTAGTGTAGAGGGAAACAAGGGAGAAAGAGATTGAATGGGGCTTGTGAGTCAAGTTAAAATAACTATCACAGAAGAACATGGCATTTCTGCAGAATCATAGGGGGCTAGAGAGCCAGCCTCAGCAAATAAGCAAGGTGGCCAGGCACAGCTCAAGGGCACTGGACACTCCTGTACTCTTCTAGGCTGGTCACTTCCAGTCAGCATTCATGCCATACCCCTGGACTTCTCATTCCACCACAGCTAGACTTTTGCATTCTTAAGGATTCAAAGTCCTCAGCTGAGCCTGGGTCACATTTCCATGCTGTAGTATATGGGAGGGGTAGGGAATGAGACTATATGGCCTCCTCTTGGGCTTCCATGATGGACCAGGAGGGAGTCTGCCCGCAACCCATCTTGGAATTCCTCCAAAACGAGAGGGTACTCTGATGCTTTGTAGCCACAAATATTCACCATCCCCCTATTTTATAGATGGGGACTCTGGAGCCCAAAAGGAGGAAAGGGCTCAGGCTGTACCACTGAGTAGGTGAAGGGCAGAGGCAGGGTTTTGTCTTATCCTCGTGCACCTGATCTGGTTGGTTCCAGGGAGGCAGCTCCCCTCAGAGTCTTCCCCTCAGAGTCCTTGACATTCCCTAAGGTGAGGGGATTTGTCCTTGGAGGCAGCCCCTCCTTTTCCCAGCAGTCCATGGGCAGTTCCCTTTCTCTCCCCAGGACTTTCCCAGCGGCTCCTTCCTCTCTGTGTAACGTCTTCCTTTCCAAAAGTAAGAACTACCCTCCCACCTTGCAAACAACATATTCTAAGAGAATACTGACTGGGATTTTTTTAATGAAGATACTAGGTGGTAAGTATCCCCACCTTCTAAAGAGAAACAGCTAGGCACAACCGCTCAAGATTTATGTAAAGGTGGTTGAACTTTTCTGGCTGCCATCACCCACCTATATAGCCTGTGTGAAGAAAAGACTAGACATTCAAGGAGAGTTGATTCCCTGGGCAGAGTGTGAGGGACAGTGCAATGGTGGGGGGTGGGAGAGCGGGGAGAGCCTTGATTCCTCCCAGCCAAGGGAGAGGGCTCCCAGAGCTCCATCAGTTTGGTGCCCCTGACTCAGATCCTTTGGAGATTCCCATAAGGCTTTTTCAGAAGCCATAGCTGCATTCAGCATTTGGACACCAGCCCAGAGAATGCTGTCAGCCGAGGGAGATCTAGAAACAGTCAAGTGCAGAGACTTTAGTCCCTTGACTTCAATCCTTGACAACTCCCCCCGCCCAGGCCCGCCAGTGATCCTGGGAAGCCAGAGCCATGGAAGAAGGGGAGGAGGAGAGAAAGCAGATTTCACCCCCTTCCCCATCACAAGACCTCAAGCTGTGAGCCATGATCACAGTCTGAGCCATGATCAGGGGAAGAGCTTTGAGCTGGATGTGAGATTGAAAACTTGATTTAGACCAGATGAGTTTTTTTTTGAAACACCTGAAAATTAGTCTTAATTGCTGAAATGAGGTGGTTCTCAAAAGCGTGAGTAACCAGAAAACTATAGAGTCTGTTTGGAGACAAAGGTTGGAGAGAAATAAAGCTGTTTCTAGTCGTAACCACGTTCAGGCTGTTGTTACTCTCCTTTTCCAAAGATAGCATTCCAACTTTTGAGAAGAAGCACTGGACTAAGGTGTGAGGATTTCTGGAGTCCAGCCCCAGCTATTCCACACACTAGGAGGGTAGCTCTAGAACAGTCAGTTTACTCTTCTGGGTCTTGGCATCCTCTCCCCAAATGATGGGATTGTGCTTTGTGGTTTAGGTGTCCCAGAATAATTTCTCTACTCCTCTGAACCGTGCAGTGACTTAAAACAGCAGGACAAAATAATTCACACAGTGAGTTTGCTTTACAAATTGTACTTCAGTTATATTTGTTGGAAGAGTCAAGCATAGATGAATGGCATTTGGCAGGAGAAAACCTTAGTATATCCGAAACCCTTAATTATACATGATAGGCAGCTCTGTAGCTTGGTCTGTGTCAAAAGATGCCACATTATCAAATGACACATGGTAGAGATATTCACAATTTTTGCAACAGCTTGTTCATCTGTAGCATGATTGGCCTGTGTCAGGCAGGTAGCATCCACGTTTTCACCTGAGTCTGCATTTGAAAACCTGAGCGCTCCTGTATTTAGATTAAAGGCCTCTTGTCTGGTTCCTGTGGAGATGAGTCCGTTGAAATTGATGACACTCAATAGGAAGTTTGGGGCCCATAGCTAGTGACACATGTTTATTTCCAGAGTTTGTATGTAGTTAAATATTATCACCACACTAGGTATAAGTTTTATACACAGCTCTTTATGTATTTTATTACATATGTAATATATAAAAATCACACATAAGTAATACATAAATTATAAATACTTTTCCTGCAATAAGAAAATCATATGTAATCATATGTAACCCTAAAGATAATTATTATTCTCCTTTTGTTCCTGTCCTTTCAGACTTGTTATACATGTATACATATATTAATTATCTTTTTCTTTTCATTACTATTTTGGTAAAATACACATAACATAGAATTTACCAGTTTGACTATTTTTAAATGTACAGTTTAGTGACATTAAGTACATTCACATTAAGTTCTGGAGATCTGCTGTACGAAATAGAGCCTGTGATTAAGTACATTCACTTTGTTGTGCAGCCATCACCACCATCCATGTCCAAAACTCTTTTCGTCTTGTGAAACTGAAACTCTGTACCTGTTAAACACAAAAACTCCTTTACAGCTCCACTACACACACTTTGTGTTATTGATGTCACAAATTTTCTCTTTATATCTTACATTTTTAGGTAGTATACATTCAGTTTAATAACCTGCTGAAGACAGCAAGGAGGCCTGTGTAATGAAAGTGCAGTGATTAAGGGGGTAGGAAATAAAACTGGAAAGGGAGCTTGCAGGGCCTTGTGGACCATGGTGAGCACTTGGATTTCATCTAAAATTAACTGGGACATCTTTGTATAGTGGAGGGCAGAGGAGTAACATGACTTAGTTTGTCTCAGAAGGTTCACTGGGCTGCTCTTTAGAGCTTGACTGGCAGAGGGTGGGAGAGGAAACAGGAGAGCAGTGGGGAGGCTCTTTCAGGTGAGAGTTGATGGTGGCATGGATCAGGTTGCTCTCAGTGGAAGCAGAGACAAGTGGTTGGATTCTGGATATATGTTGAAGGTAGAGCCGGTAGGATTTGCTGCTGGATTGGATGTGGGGTGGGAGAGAAAGAGGAGTCAAGGTTGACTTCAAGGTTCTGGGCTTGAGCAACTGAATGAAATTTCCATTTCCCGAAGTGGAGACGGAGGAGGAGGAGAGTTTAGGTGGGGGGAAATGAAGAGTTCTGTTTCAATCACGTTAAGTTTTACAGTCTATTAGATGTCTCACTAGAGAAGTCAAGTAGGCAGCCAGATATGCAAGTCTGGAGTTCAGGGGAAAGAATGGGGCCAGAGATAGAAATTTTGGATAAATTTTGGATAAAGTCTGTGTGGATGACATTTTAAGCCATGAGATTGAATGAGCTCACCTAGGCCCTGGCAGAGAGGATAGATGGATAATATATGAGGCTTGAGTACTGAGCCCTGGGGCACGTCAACATTTAGAGGTCAAGAGGAGGTGGAGGACCCAGCGAAGGAAACTGAGAAGGAACATCCAATGAGGGCAGAGAAAAAGAGAACAAAATATTTCAAGAAGAAGGAATGAGTGGTCCGTTGTGTCTAATGAGGCTGAGAAACTGAGTGTTGTATTTAGCAACATGAAGGTCATGGCTCGTACTTGGGATGCGGCTCCCGTCACCAGGGTCTGTGTCTAACCGATGATGTGGGGGGACTCCTGAATCAGGCAATTCTCCTTCCTTTTAGTGCTTCTGATTCTTAGTGTTCTTCTGTCAGATATTCACATACATTTTGAAATTGGAGCTATATTTTGTCTACACAGATGCTTCACCAAATCCTGTCTGGGAGGAGAGGAAGACACTTTGGGTCCTCTAACTTTCCTTCCTGAAAGATCTATGCCGTATTTATTTTTATTTATTTATTTTTTTGTGGTACGCAGGCCTCTCACTGTTGTGGCCTCTCCCGTTGCAGAGCACAGGCTCCAGATGCGCAGGCTCAGTGGCCATGGCTCACGGCTCTGCGGCATGTGGGATCTTCCCGGACCGGGGCACAAACCCGTGTCCCCTGCATCGGCAGGCGGACTCTCAACCACTGCGCCACCAGGGAAGCCCTATGCCATATTTCTTGATAGGAAATCACATTCCCTGTCTTAAGAGTTACCACTTATGTAAAAGAACTTTACCTTTTAGGTGAACGTTAAACATCTCATCCTCTAAGAGATAATTATCTAATTTTCTAAATCAGTTGACTCAAAACAAGTATTCTCTCTTCTCTTGGACCTTCCAAGCAAACAGGTGTTTTTTTCCTGCCTCACAATGGAGAACAATCTTGTTTTGGTGTGATCTGTGCTTTAACCATCACTAGTTCCCCTTTCATTCATCAACCAACAGTTATTTAACAAAATTCCGACAATAGACTATATTATATGCATCGAGTCTAATTGGAGAAAGAAACTCTCAGGAAGAGTTTATCAAGTCCCAGACACAAGTGATTCCCACGGTCAGGGTAGGAAGACCTCAAAGGAAAGCAGGATTGTGAGAAGGTGTGGAGGGTAAGAAAATTTCATGCCCTGGGAAGGCAGGGGGTTAGCTGGGCCTCAAAAGGTAGAAAGGATTTGAAGAGGTAGAGTAAAAGATAATCATGCCAGATATTTGATATCATAGTCAAATTTAATGCTGATTGCAATTACAGTTTATAGTGACAGATTGGCCTGAAGAGATGTCAGAGATAATTCACATTGAATCATGAACCCATGAAACCCATTCACACTGGCCTGTGCTTGAGAGGCCTATGATATCAAGATTCTAGATTACCTTTCAGAGGGATATTGATGGTATACGGCGGTAGTGAGGTGCCTTAGAATTTAGAAATAAGATTGCCTTAATTTAGCTCTTCAGTCTCATTCATGTATGAGACACTGAAGATGTATGAATACAGATAGATAGGTCCAGTGTTCAAAAGCCTCGAATGGTGGCCCCAAATCCCCCCAACTGCGAAAGATACTCACATTAAGTCCCCAGAACCTGTAAATGTTACCTTATTTGGAAAAAGATGTGATTAAGTTAAGGATCTTGAGATGAGGTAATTCTGGATTATCAGTATGAGACTCACGGAGAAGAAGACGTGGCAGTGTGGCCACGGAGGCAGAGATTGGAGTGATGAGACCCAAGCCAAGGAGCACCTGGAGTGACCAGAAGCTGGAAGAGGCCAGGACCAGATTCTCCCCCAGAGCCTTCAGAGGGAGCTCAGCCCCACTGACACACTGATTTTGGACCTTTGGCCTCCAGAACTGTAAGAGAATAAATTTCTATTCTTTAAAAAGAATACCACCGGGCTCCCGTGGTGGTGCAGTGGTTGAGAGTCCACCTGCTGATGCAGGGGACAGGTTTGTGCCCCGGTCCGGGAAGATCCCACGTGCCGCAGAGCGGCTGGGCCCGTGAGCCATGGCCGCTGAGCCTGCACCTCCAGAGCCTGTGCTCCGCAACGGGAGAGGCCACAGCAGTGAGAGGCCTGCGTACCGCAAAAAAAAAAAAAAAAGAATACCACCAAGTTTGTCGTACTTTGTTATAGTAGCTACAGGAAACTAATGCAGGTGGTATTAGTTATTATGGTATTAAACAAATGGTAAATGTGGGTTTGGAAGAACCCAGTACCTTAGTTAAGGTTACCTGCTTTGTGATCTTAGGGAGGCAAGTCCAGTCATAACTGTAATATAGCAAGTTTAAACATAATCATTAAACACCCTGTTTAGAGGACAGCTATGTGAGTGGAAGTGGGGCAGTTGGCCCCAGACCACAGAGAAGAGGAGCCAGAAAACCAGAAACTTGCAGTGAATGCCGCAGACAGGCGGGCCTGAACTTTGTGGTCTGTCGCGGTACAGGGAAGGCCACTGGGCCTCTCTGTGGCCTGGATGGAGTCCCTTCCTCTTTGCTTGCTGGGTGGTGCCCTGCCTCCTTGCTTTCATTCCATACAACTTACAGTCACTGATCAGCTTCCAGGTTTGCTGACTCTGGGCCCCTGCCGGTGAACTTGAGCAGTTTGGATCCTGAAAGAGAAGCTTTCTCTCTTTCTCACACACATACAAATCAATACATTTGCAGCCTTGTTTTTATTCCTTGGGAATTTGATTAGCATGATTTAGCTAATCATGCTAAGGTTGACTCGACCTTGAGATTGACAAAACTAGAAGCCGCATCCTGACACTTACTGAATTTGCCAGCTAAAGCCACACGATGAGACTTTTTGATAGACAGCCTTCGGGTCTTCCAGATACTATCTGGTGTTATTGTTGATCCCTCCATGCTAACTCAGGGACATCATGCTTCTCCCTCAATTTAAAATCTGGAAAATGCATTTATTCAGCAGACATTTTTTCTTGGCACTCACATATAAGGGGTGTACTAAGGGGCTGCTAGGGGCTGGAGAGCTCCTTAACATGCCCTTTAGGGCGAATGACCTCAGCTCCTGTATTTGTTTCCTAGGGATGGTGTAACAAAGTACAACAAACTGAGTGGCTTAAAAGAACAGAAATTCATTCTCTCACAGTTCTGGAGGCCATAACTCTAAGATCAAGGAGTCTACAGGGCTATATTCCCTCCAAAAGCTCTAGGGGTGTATCCTTCTTTGCCAGTTCTGGTGGATTCAGGTCTTCCTTGGCTTGTGGCCTCATCACTCCAATCTCTGCATCTGTCTTCACTTGACCTTCTCTGTCTCCTCTTCTGTCTCTTATAAGGAAAGCTGTCATTGGATTAGGGCCTACCCTACTCCATATAACCTTATCTTAACTAATTACAAAGACTGATTTCTGAATAAGATCACATTCTGAGGTTCTGGGTGGACATGAATTTTGTGGGGACACTATTCAACTGACTATAGGTCCTCAAGTTGGAAAAGCTGCCAGGGCTGGAATGAGTCTTAGGTTATGCTAAAATAAATATGAGTCAACTATAGCACAGACTAAGTAGATACCAATTTGTAAGTGCAGGGCTGTAAGATAGTATAAGGAAGCTTGGTAATGATCAAGAGACTACCCTCTCTGGTGGCAGCAATGATACACAATGATGTCTCCTGTTAATATCCCTAAAGGCACCTCTCCAAACGGGGAACCTGCCCATCTGGCTCTCCTGCCCTCCTCTAATTCAGATCACTCCAGCAGTACTGCTCTCTACAGGTGGAACTAGTTCCCACATCACCTGCTGTTCTCTGTGGGTGTGGATACCTGTCTCCTGGTGCAGGGTCTTCACAGCTTTGTAGCTTTCCATGGACACTCTGGCAAGTATCCAAAGGCTCTTTTTCTCCTATTGGGATAGGTTTGTCTTATAAGGGCTGCCCCACCCATAGTCACTCTGGTTATCACCTGTTATTGCCATCTTGGCATTTGTGTCCCGAGCTCAAAAGGTCACATGAAGGCATGTCTCCATGGCACTCTTGGACTCCATGGGACTCTGTGGAGAAGTTATTGACCTCATCTTTAGTTAGGTTAACCTGTGATGTACTCCAGTGTTGGTTTTTTTTCTGATCCTTCCCATCTCAATAAGAAGACAGTGTGTTCTATGCCAAAGTGTTACATTCTAGCCTCCCAAACTGTCTTCTTATTCCTCATTCACTCGTACGAGACCCTGGAGGGCACATTATGCAAATTAAACCGACCCTGTAGGCAAAAACTGCCTCTCCCACCGTGCACTGTGCCTAGGCTACAGCTGTATTGGAGCAAAACATCTGAAACCAGGAGAAGGGAAAAGAACTCAAGTTCTGTGGCTCCCAAGTTGCCACAGGACTTGAGTTCCAATTCCAGGTCATCCACTCACTGACAGTGTAGGTCCAGGAAAGGTTTGTAACCTCCTTGAACCCAAGTTCTGTAAATTGTAATTTATCTGTAAATTGGGCCTAAAACTGTATACTTTGAAAAATTATGAAAATTTAGTGAGATGGCGAACGTATGTGAAAACTCCCAGCATTGTGCTGGTTGCACAGTCACCAGTCCATAAATCTGCTACCATGATTATGGGCAGAATCCATGACACAACTGACAAAAAGTGATTGTCGGATAGCACCATGCAGATTCAGGAAAATGTCCAGTGAACCACGTGACTGTAATAACTGCGAAGAGTTAGTGTCTTTTCTCTAGATCTTTCCCCATTTTCCTGCCCTTTTCTCTTACCTCAAAGGAAGAATTATTCTTCCTTTTCAAAACTAAAAATCTCTGTATTCATGATTCCATCCTTTCCACCTATGGCAGAACTGTGTTTACATATTTCATCCCTTTACCTCTGTTGGCTGTATTCCCTCAACAAACCCAAGTTGTGTCTTTGCTTAAAAACACTCTTCCCCCAACTTTGCAGCCCACCCAGGATACATGTAATCTCTCTTTCCATTAGCTGTCAAACTTCTTGAACACTTCTAAAATTGACTAATTCACAAATGTCTGTTTCACATGACCCTGTGCTGGGTACCATGATGGACAGTGGGCGGGCGTCATGGCTGTTGGCAGAGGATGATACTACCAGGTCTGCTGCTGCTGTGTCTTGAGCAAGATGGTGGCCACATGTGAGCAGTTTCTAGTCTGGCCCTTGCCCAACTCTTTTCCCTCACACGGGGCCCATGAGTCTCTGTTCTCAAACCTCCGCCAGCTTAATTTCAGTTTCCTGAACAGTCTCAGGTTCTCTCCCACAATAAGGAGGAACACACTTCACCTGATTAATTCCTGTGTCTCCTTTAGATTCCAGTATTATTTGCTCAGGGAAACCTTCCATGCCTCCTCCCCACCCTATTTAGGACAGATTCTTCTTTTACATATTCGTAGACTCATCACTCCCTGTGTTCAGACCACTTAGCTCAGTTTCTAATTCTGCATTTGTGAGTGTGATTACTTGGCTTTCTTCTCCACCCTACCCTAAGCTCTAGGAGAGCAGGGACCATGACTGTTATTACTCATTCTATGCATAGCAGCTAGTATAGTGTCTGTCTGGTGGTAGACCATCATTAAATAGTGGTAGTAGTGTCTTCCAGGAGCTAGTCGGGTAGCAAGTAGAAAATAATGTGTTCTAGTGCTTTGAGCAGAGTATTCTAATGGAGTTATATCCTGTATGTTAAGGGAGCACAGAATAGCAGCAATTAACTCACAGGGGTGTGGGTACAGGTGTGAAGTAATCAGCACATAGCTCTGAAAAGATGAGTAGGCATTCGCTATGCAAATGCAGCAGAGGGAAGGACTTAAACAAAGAAGTGAAAGAACTTCATGAGTTGAGGGAACTGAGTGAGGTTAGTATGACTGGAGTGAAGGGAACATATGGAGAAGTAGCAAGAGATGAAGCTGGACAATTGGGACACAGATAATGGAGAGCCTTGCCTATTTCCTTTGGAATATGAACATATGTGGAGAGAGCCAGAGATGGTCTTTAAGTAGGAAAATAGTATGACAGATTTGCATTTGAAAAAGACTTGTTTTGGCATCTGGAACTCTCAGACATGGCTGGTGGAATTATAAAATACTAGAACCATACTGGAAAGCCGTCTGGCAGTTTCTTATAAAATTTAACATACACCTATCCCGTGAACTGGCAATTCTACTCCTGCATACTTATCTAAAATTGAAAATATATGTCCAAAAAAGACTTACACAAAAATGTTCATGACAGCTTTTTCATATGAGCCAAAACTAGAAACAACTCAATTTTTCATCAACAGATGAATAGAAAAATAAGTTGTGGTATATCCATACAGTTGGATACTACTCAGCAATATAAAGGAACAAACTTGTGAAAATGCAATAACCTAGATGACTCTCACAGACACTGTGTTGACTAAAGAATCCACACACAAGATAATCCATACCATGTGACTCCATTTATATACAGTTCCAGAACAGGCAAAACTAATCTATGGTAATAGAAATCAGGATATCAGCTGCCTCTGGGTATCAGGGGCTTGACTGAAAAGAATCACAAGGGAACTTTCTGAGACTACAGAAATGTTGTATATCTTGATTCGGGTGGTGGTTCTGTTTAAACCCATCAAACTTTACACTTATAATTTGTGTGTTTTATTGTGTGTAAATTATGCATCCTTTTTTTAAGTACTAGAGGAAAAAGACTTCTTTGGAAGCAGTTGGGGAATGCTGGAAGAGGGATTGAGAATTGAATTGGGGAGATTGTAACAATGCAGCTGAAAATTTTTAGGGCTGGGATTTAAGCTGTGGGTTTGGAAAAAGAGGGGATACATTTCTGGATCATTGAGGTGATAGGATTTTTTTTCTCTTCTCCCCTCAACCCCCCTCCCCTCTAGCAACCACTTGTTAGTTCTCTGTATCAGTGCCTCTGTTATTTAGTTATGTTGTTCATTTACTTTGTTTTTTAAATTCCATATGTAAGTGAAATCATACAGTATTGTCTTTCTCTGTCTGTATTATTTCACTTAGCACCTCTAGGTCCATCCATGTTGTCACAAATGGCAAGATTTCATTCTTTTTTATGGCCAAGTAATACTCCATTGTGTGTATGTCTGTGTGTGTGTGTATCTATAAATCTGTATATCACCACTTCTTTATCCATTTTTCTGTTGATGGGCACTTAGATTGCTTCCATATCTTGGCTATTGTTAATAATACTGTAATTAACATAGTGGTGCATATATCTTTTCATTTTCCTTGGATAAATACCCAGGAGTGGAATTGCTTGATTGTATGGTAGTTCTATTTTCAGTTTTTTAAGGGGCCTCCATACTGGTTTCCAGAGTAGCCGCATCAATTTACATTACCACCAACAGTGCACAAGGGTTCCCTTTTCCCACATCCTCACCAACACTTGTCATCTCTTGTCTTTTTGATAATGGCCATTCTGACAGGTGTGAGGTGATATCTCATTGTGGTTTTGGTTTGCATTTCCATGATGATTAGTGATGTTGAGCATCTTTTCGTGTGTCTTTTGACCATCTGTATATCTTCTTTGGAAAAATGTCTATTCAACTCCTCTGCCCTTTTTCTTTTTTTTTTTTGGCGGTACGCGGGCCTCTCACTGTTGTGGCCTCTCCTGTTGCAGAGCACAGGCTCCAGACGCGCAGACTCAGCAGCCATGGCTCACGGGCCCAGCCGCTCCGCGGCATGTGGGATCCTCCCGGACCGGGGCACGAACCTGTGTCCCCTGCACCGGCAGGCGGACTCTCAACCACTGCGCCACCAGGGAAGCCCTCTGCCCATTTTTTAATCGGGTTTTTTGTCTTCTAGATGTTGGGTTGTGTAAGTTCTTTGTGTATTTTGGATATTAACCCCTTATCAGTTATATCATTTGCATGGGAGATATCTTCTCCCATTCAGTAGGCGGCCTTTTCATTTTGTTAATAGTTTCCTTCACTGTGAAAAAGCTTTTTAGTTTGATGTAGTCCTATTTGATTATTTTTGCTTTTGTTTCCCTTGCCTGAGGAGACATCCAAAAAAGTATTGCTAAGACTGATATCAAAGAGCATATTGCCTATGCTTTCTTCTAGAAGTTCTATGGTTTCAGGTCTTTTTCTATGATGATCTTTTATTTATTTATTTTTTGCCACACGGCATGTGGGATCTTAGTTCCCTGACCAGGGATTGAACACTCACCCCTTACATTGGAAGCACAGAGTCTTAACAACTGGACCACCAGGGAAGTCCCCCAGGTCTTACATTTAAGTCTTTAATTCATTTTGAGTTTATTCTTGTATATGGTGTAAGAGAGTAGTCAGTCTGATTCTTTTGCATGTAGTTGCCCAGTTTTCCTAATACCATTTATTGAAGAGGCTGTCTTTTCCCCATTGAATATTCTTGCCTCCTTTGTCGTGGATGGATTGACCATATAAGTGTGGGTTCATTTCTGGGCTCTCTATTCTGTTCCATTGATCTTTGTGTCTGTTTTTATGCCAGTACCATATAGTTTTGATTACTGTAGATTTGTAGTTTGAAATCAGGGAGTGTGATGCCTCCAGCTTTGTCTTCTTTCTTAAGACTGTTTTGGCTATTCAGGGTCTTTTGTGTTTCTCTACAAATTTTAGAATTATTTGTTCTAGTTCTGTGAAAAAAATGCCATTGGCATTTTGGTAGGGATTGCGTTGAATCTGTGGATTGCCTTGAGTGATATGTTCATTTTAACAATATTAATTCTTCCAATCCATGAGCACAGTATGTCTTTCCATTTGTTTGTGTCATCTTTGATTTCTTTCATCAATGTCTTATAGTTTTTCTGAGTACAAGTCTTTTACCTCCTTAGTTATATTTATTCCTAGGCATTTTATTCTTTTTGATGTGATTGTAAATGGGATTGCTTTCTTGATTTCTCTTTCTGATGGTTCTTTTTTAGTGTATAAAATGAAGATGATAGGAATAACAAAACTTAAAAAGTGATAAGAGGAAAGAGTTAAGAAAACTTTGGGTTGTACCCTTTGGTAGGTAGGTATAGTTGGTGAAAATTGGGAAGCAAGTTTTCGAGGGAGATTTTTGGTGGTGGGAGATGAGTTGAGTTCCAGAAATGTGAGCTTGCTGTGCCCCTGGGGCATCTACACATCGAACAGGTGGAGTTAAATATGTGTCTGAAGCCTGGGGATATTCCAAGGCTGGAGATAAGGATGTGGGGTCGCCAAGAGGTAGGCATCATTGAAATCATCATGAATGGGAGCAGAGACAAGATCTAAAAACAGAACCTTGGAAACCTTGACACTTAAAAGGCAGTAGAGAACAAGGATCCCATGAAGGAATCTGAGGAGATGTAAAAATGTGCCTCATAGAAGCCAAAGAAGGGGAAAGTGATTCCATAAACAGGCAGGGTTGATGTCAAATGCTGTAGCAGTCAGGTCAGAAAAGAACTGCTTCCATACCACTTCCTCTCTCCTAAGCCCTTCAGATCTCATCAGCTCCTTCCTCATGCTACTGGAATGCTTTTTCCTGAAGGTGGCCAGAGACCTCCAAGTCTCCAGATACCGTGACCTATTCCCAGCCTCATCTTCAACCTCCCTGCAGCATTTGACATCATTGACCATCTCCTTCTCCTTGAAATTCTCTCCCCTAGGCCTCTGTGACTCTATAGGGTCCTTATTACCCTCACGCAACCCTTTCCATGGTTCCCCTTCCTGCTCCTGAACATACTCGTTCCCTGAGGTTTTGCCTTCTTTTCTTCCCTTGACATCGAATTGAAGCATCTTCTCATGGTTAGATCTGTGCTGGGTGCTGATGATACCAGTAAGTGTAACACAGGCCTGGCTTCCCAGAAGTTGACAGCATAGCCACAGAGGAAGAGGAAAATAGATCTCAACAATATTGTGTGCTAAAAAGGTATTAGCAGGGTTCTCTGGGAACGTGGAAGGACAGCTGAGCCTGAAAAAGTTAGGAATGAAACAGTAAATAAGAACGCATAGAGCCATGAAGGGGAAAGTCTAGGAAGGGATGGGATCCTCAGAAATCTCTATGGCTGAAGTGTATGTAGAAAATGCGGGGGTGAAGGGTGAGAGGAGGGTTGGAAATGTAAATATAGAGAGGTAGATTGCAAAGTATTTTGTATAATCCTAAGGAGTTTAAGCACTGTTCTCTATATATAAGCAGTAGGGAGCCAGCTGGGGTCTTAAACAGAGGAAAGGTATGATCACACACACACAAAAATTTTGGAAGGTAACTAGCTGAATGAAGGATAGAGAGACTGGGAGGAGGCTGGGGGCAGAGGGGCCAGTTAGGGGGCTGTTTCCGTAATTCAAGTGAGAAATGATGAGGATTCAAATTAAGGTAGCAGTGAGAATAGGGAAGATGATGAAATTCCAGAGATATTTCTGATATAGACTTGAATAGATTAGGCAACTGGTTGGGAGATATGAAAGAGGGAGAGGTTGAAGATGATGGCACAGTTCTTAAATAGGGAGATTTGGGTCAATGGTGACCCCATGATCCCAAATTAAAACCACAAGAATGGAAACAGCCTTTGAATGGAGGTAAACTAATGATTAAGATTTAGACGTACTCGGCAATTCCCTGGCAGTCCAGCGGTTACGACTCAGCGCTTTCACTGCCAAGGGCACGGGTTCGATCCCTGGTCGGGGAACTAAGATCCCACAAGCTGCACAGCACAGCCAAAAAAAAAAAAAAAAGATTTAGACATACTAATTTTTTTAACATCTTTATTGGAGTATAATTGCTTTACAATGGGGTATTAGTTTCTGCTTTATAACAAAGTGAATCAGCTATACATATACATATATCCCCATATCTCCTCCCTCTTGCGTCTCCCTCCCACCCTCCCTATCCCACCCCTCTAGGTGGTCACAAAGCACCTAGCTGATCTCCCTGTGCTATGCAGCTGCTTCCCACTAGCTATTTATTTTACATTTGGGAGTGTATATATGTCCATGCCACTCTCTCACTTCATCCCAGCCTACCCTTCCCCCTCACTGTGTCCTCAAGTCCATTCTCTACATCTGCATCTTTATTCCTGTCCTGCCCTTAGGTTCTTCAGAAACATTTTTTTTAGATTCCATATATGTGTGTTAGCACATGGTATTTGTTTTTCTCTTTCTGACTTACTTCACTCTGTATGACAGACTCTAGGTCCATCCACCTCACTGCAAATAATTCAATTTCGTTTCTTTTTATGGCTGAGTAATATTCCAGTGTATATATGTGCCACATCTTCTTTATCCATTCATCTGTTGATGAACACTTAGGTTGCTTCCATGTCCTGGCTATTGTAAATAGAGCTGCAATGAACATTGTGGTACATGACTCTTTTTGAATTATGGTTTTCTCAGGGTATATGCCCAGTAGCAGGATTACTGGGTCATATGGTAGTTCTATTTTTAGTTTTTAAGGAACCTCCATACTGTTCTCCATAGTGGCTGTATCAATTTACATTCCCACCAGCAGTGCAAGAAGGTTCCCTTTTCTCCACACCCTCTCCAGCATTTATTGTTTGTAGATTTTTTGATGATGGCCATTCTGACAGGTGTGAGGTGATACCTCACTGTAGTTTTGATTTGCATTTCTCTAATGATTAGTGATGTTGAGCTTCCTTTCATGTGTTTTTTGGCAATCTGTATATCTTCTTTGGAGAAATGTCTATTTAGGTCTTCTGTCCATTTTTGGATTGGGTTGTTTATTTTTTTGATATTGAGCTGCATGAACTGCTTGTTAATTTTGGAGATGAATCTTTTGTCAGTTGCTTCATTTGCAAGTATTTTCTCCCATTCTGAGGGTTGTCTTTTCGTCTTGTTTATGTTTTCCTTTGCTGTGCAAAAGCTTTTAAGTTTCATTAGGTCCCATATGTTTATTTTTGTTTTTATTTCCATTTCTCTAGGAGGTGGGTCAAAAAGGATCTTGCTGTGATATATGTCATAGAGTGTTCTGCCTATATTTTCCTCTTAAGAGTTTTATAGTGTCTGGCCTTACACTTAGATCTTTAATCCATTTGGAGTTTATTTTTGTGTATGGTGTTAGGGAGTGTTCTAATTTCATTCTTTTATATGTAGCTATCCAATTTTCCAGCACCACTTATTGAAGAGGCTGTCTTTTCTCCATTGTATATTCTTGCCTCCTTTATCAAAGATAAGGTGGCCATATGTGTGTGGGTTTATCTCTGGATTTTTCTGTCCTGTTCCATTGATCTATATTTCTGTTTTTGTGCCAGTACCATACTGTATTGATTACTGTAGCTTTGTAGTATAGTCTGAAGTCCAGGAGCCTGATTCCTCCAGCTCTGTTTTTCTTTCTCAAGATTGCTTTGGCTATTCAGGGTCTTTTGTGTTTCCATATAAATTGTGAAATTTTTTGTTCTAGTTCTGTGAAAAATGCCATTGGTAGTTTGATAGGGATTGCATTGAATCTATAGATTGCTTTGGATAGTATAGTCATTTTCACAATGTTGATTCTTCCACACCAAGAACATGGTATATCTCTCCATCTGTTTGTATCATCTTTAATTTTTTTCATCAGTGTCTTATAGTTTTCTGCATACAGGTCCTTTGTCTCCTTAGACGTACTAATTTTGAAATTATTATGCAGAGTTTAGTTAGAGCTCTGTTTCAATACAGAGATGGTGGCTGAAGTCCTGGTGTTAGATGAGCCTTT
This sequence comes from Mesoplodon bidens, assembly GCF_964165515.1. NCBI lineage: Eukaryota > Metazoa > Chordata > Mammalia > Artiodactyla > Ziphiidae > Mesoplodon > Mesoplodon bidens. The sequence continues at coordinate 66,017,119 of NC_138178.1, read as the reverse complement.
TCAGAAAGCCCATGTAGAAGAGACCATCAGTGGGTGGAGATGGAGCATCAAAGAATATCAGCATTGAAGGATTGTGAAGAGAAGGAAAAACTTTAAAGGAAATAAAAACAGAAAGGAAGGAAAGAACAAAGAATCCCCAAAACCAAGAAAATAAAGAGTTTTAAGAATCAGACGGTCATCAGCACTGTCAAATTTCACAGAAAGTTTTAGGACTAAAGGTGTCCATTGTGTTTGGTAGTTAGGAGGCCCCTGACTAACATATCAAGATCATTTTTATTGCAGGGCAGGGGTGGAAACCATAGTGTTGAAGTAGGAAGAGAAAAATTAGAAAAAGCATAATGTAAAATTATGTCACGTTCAGGCATGCAAATACTCAGACCATCTCCTTTCCACATAATTTTACTCAGGAAAATTACTTGAGGATGTAACTCCAGCGTAAATAAAGGGAATTCAGCAAAGAGGAGGACATGGGATCTGAGGTGGAAAAAAATGGAACCAAGCCAGGATAACAGTTGTGCACCAGATCCATAGAGTAATGTGTCCAAAATTGACCATTTAACAGGAAAATTAGAAATCTTGGTGATCTTACCATAAGATGAAGAAAACATATCATATCTACTTTCTATAAGAAAAAAGGCAGTGAGAAACTTCAGAAGTATAAAGAAAAACCTGCAGAAGACGTCTGGACTAAGCGCAAAGCATACTAAAGTATAGAATGATTTTGAGCAACTTGATGGTGTACAAGAAAAGAAAAACAAACCTATATACTTGAACTTTTTCCATCCAGCAACTTCGATAGAAATAGTGTTACATCCCTTTCTGTCCTGATTTAATCACACTACCTGATTCTGCCGTGGATATAATCATAAATATAAATGTTCTGGGCCCATGAGCCATGGCCGCTGAGCCTGCACATCCGGAGCCTGTGCTCCGCAATGGGAGAGGTCACAACTGTGAGAGGCCCGTGTACCACAAAAAAAAAAAAACACATAAAAAAACATGAGGGGGCTTCCCTGGTGGCGCAGTGGTTGAGAGTCCGCCTGCTGATGCAGGGGACACGGGTTCGTGCCCCGGTCCGGGAAGATCCCACATGCCGCGGAGCGGCTGGGCCCGTGAGCCATGGCCGCTGAGCCTGCGCGTCCGGAGCCTGTGCTCCGCAGCGGGAGAGGCCACAACAGTGAGAGGCCCGCATACAGCAAAAAAAATAAATAAATAAATAAATAAAATAAATAAAAAATAAAATAAATATAAATGTTGCTTATTGCCCTACAAGTTTTAGATGCAATTTATGAGCAATTTGCAAAGCATGCAAAAATTCATGTAGCTCCAAAACACACTCTGAATGATTTAAACCTTGACACGTAAAGAAGCATTGGTAATCAATCAATCAGCTAATCGAAAGTTGGAATGTGGAGAAGGGTATTAGTAATTTGATAGCTAACATTTATTGACTCTCCACTATGTCCCAGTCCCTATCCTAAGTCTACTATAGGTTATTGAATTCATAACAAAGCTATGAGTTAGGTGCTATTTTTATATCCATTTTCCAGATAAGGAAACTGAAGTACAGAGAGGCTAAGTAACCTGCCCAGGGTCACACAGCTAGAAAATGGAAGCAATGACATTAGCACCCCAGCCATCTGGCTCCAGAGCCTACATCTACATACACTCCACTGTCCTGTCTCCTCAGGAGAGGCCGAGAGAAGTGCCCAGGCCAATGACTTCATCACACATTCTGGAGGGGCAGGAGATACTGACCCAAATCGATGCAGCAGACAGGAAACACATATTTTTAAAAGTAACCTGAGGTGGTTGCCTCTGCAGGTTAGGACTAGGGGGTGGGAGGCTGAGAGGAAAACTTTTACTTTCTGTCATATTGTATACCTGTGTACCATTTGAATTGTTATTACTATGTGCATGGATTCGTTTCATCATTTAAAACTCCTACCCTTCCTCCAAGGCCGTGTTTAAAAGTTTCCTCCCAAAGCTTCCCTAATTCCTTTAGTAAAAAATGGGCTTTCAATCCTCTGAGCTCCTGTAGGGTTTTGTCTCTGTCTCTGCCCTCTTTAGAACCCACTACTTCTTTATTTTTTCTATTAATTTTTGTGTGTTTTAAAAAAATTTTTATTGGAGTATAGTTGATTTGAACCCACTACTTCTGACTTTACTACAGTTGCCTTTGAAAATGCCTTGAGGACAGCATCTTTGTCAGATTTATCTGACTGATCACCATAGCCTTGGCACCATGCCCTGCCTATGGTATATGCTCAATAAATATTGAATGAACTGGATGAGTGGCTTCTGTTAGCACCAGATCATGTCCATTTCCTTCAATTTGGGGAACTTGGAAAATGTAGCTTAAGTATGTCTATGTGTCAGTCATTGTGCTGCCACTGGGGAAGAGGGAGATGGGAAAAGAGGGAAGTGTGGAGTGGACACTCTGCCCCATTCTTCTATAAGAGCAAAGTCACAAAATGACAACGCTGAAATGAACCTTAGGTCACTATGTCCAACCCCATCATTTTACAGATGAGGAAACTAAGGCCAGGGAGCAGAAAGGACTTGAAAACCTACAGTTAAATTGTAATAGCTGTATCAGCTTAGGTTCTTAAGGGTTTTTTTCCTAATTACCAAAGCAATACATGTTCAATGCTTAGCTTGGGGTTTTTTTTTTAACCCCCTATAATCTGTCTATATGTCTACCTGAACATGGTTTTGAGCTTTTATTTTTCTCTTATGGTCATGCTTTGAATGTGATATTTTAAGCTGGCACAGATTCTGTTTGGATGTCAGTGAATGATGGATGGGTGGATAAATGGATGAATTAGTGACTTTCCCAGGATAACATAGCTGGTCGGTGACAGAGCTGAGACATAGCAAACCATGTCGCTGAGGGATGCCAAGCAGCTGAAGTACCTGACGCAAAAGCACTTCTGAGTTGCCATGACAACTACAGTAGTCCTCTAATTTCTATCAGAGCATGTGAGGATCAGGGTCAGACCCTTACAGGCACAGAGGTTAAGGCCCAAAGGAGGATGCTCCTTACCAGGCTGTGATGGCACAGCCCAGGCTAGACTCAGGAATCAGCATTTTGTTGAAACCACCAGGCCTGGTCTGAAAGAGGGGCCAAGGGAAATGGATCCAAAGGACACTGTTATCCAGACAGCACCATGTGGTGAAGAGATGCAGGAGATGGACCCAGATTCCAGTCCTGGCTCAGATACTAACTCACTGAGTGACTCTGGGCAGGACCCTGGGCCTCGGTTTGTTTACCTATGAGGTGAGGTGTTTGGACTAGTGCCTAGGTGATGTCCACAGGCTCTTCCAGTGTGAAAATGCCCTGACACTTTGCAATTGCAGGCCACACCAATTGCAACATGTCTCGTCAGAATCCAGAAAAGGCTGGGATTCCAGCCTCAGACCCACATAAAGGAGATATCCCTCCCTGCACCCCTTTGTCACACACAGACTCCGCTCCCCTCTGACAGCCAGCCGGAGCAGTGGGAGGGCAGCCCGAAGGCAGGTAGCCCCCCCAGCCCTGGCCAGCTGCCCACTCCAGGTGAGGTGGGAGTGGGGCCAGGAGAAGGTGCTCTTCTTCAGAGACTGCCTCCCCCTTTGGAGGCACTCGGGTACTGCTCCAGCTACTAGCGTGGTAAACAAAGAGCAGGGTTCCTTGGCTGGAAGTGGGGGTGTGTCTCCTACTCCATGAAGATGGGGGCTGGCAGGAGGTCAGCAGTTCTGGGAGCAGTGCTGAGAGGATAAAGAAGCCACCTGGCTAGAGGGGCAAGGTGATCTGGCGACCTTTGGTGACTCTCCATCCATGCCCAGTCCCCGAGGGTCGTGTCCCCCAGCCTCTTCATGAGCCATCTACCTCCCAAGCCTCTCCACCTTCCTGTGCTCATCGCCACTCATACTTCATTCATTCAATGAATATTTCTTGAGCACCTGTTGTTCTGGGTGCTGAGGATACCGTGGTAAATGAGAGAGAGACAAAATCTCTGCTCTCAAGGAGCTTATGTTCTAGAGGGGGAGGTACTTAATAAATACTAATCATATAGTATATTATACAGATGGTGAGACATGCTGTGAAAAGAATAAAGCTGGTAGAGGAGATAGGAAATGTGGGCAGAGCGTGTTATTTGATTTAAGGTGGTCCAGAAAGACCTTGCTAATAAGGTGGCATTTGAGAAAAGACCTGGAGGAGGTGAGGGTACAAGCCCTGGGACGTCTCAGGGAAGAGCATCCCAGGCAGAGAAGAGGCCCAGAGCGGGGAGTGTGCTTGACACATTTGAAGAACGAAGCTAGCGTGGCTGGAGAGGTGAGCACAGAGGAGACAGGTAGAAGTTGCAGGGGCTCTGGAGGGCAGGGTACAGAACCTTTAGGGCCGTCACTCGGCAGCCAGGGTAGGGAGCTACTGGAGGTGGTGAGCAGCGGGGTGATGTATCTGCCTTGGGTTTTAAAAGAATTTCTGCTGGGTGAAGGAGAGGTGAAGGAGAAAGCAGGGGGACAGGTGAGCTGTCTATTGCAGTAATCCAGCTGAGAGATGATGGGGGGCGTGGACCAGAGTAGAGAGGTGGTGACAAGTGTTAAGTTTTGGGATGTATCTTGAAGGCAGAACTGACAGATTTGCAGACAGGTTGGATGTGGGGCATGAAAGGAAGGAGTCAGGGATGACCCCAAGGCTTTTTGGCCTGAGCAACTGGAAGGATGGGGTTGTTGTTCACAGAGACGGGAAAGGCTGTGGTGAGGCAGGTGAGACATCTAAGTGCAGTTGTCTGGTCAGCAGTTGGATCCACGAGTCTGGAATTAAAGGGAATAGTTGAGGGTAAAGATGTATTTGGGAGTCATCAGCAAATAGACCTGCACTGTCCAGTATGGTAGCCACTATCCACGAATGGCTTTTTAAATTTAACATAAATTAAAATTAAATAACATTTAAAATTCAGTTCTTCAAGCACTCTAGCCACAGTTCAAGTGCTCAATAGCCAAATGTGAGCAGGGGCTACCATACTGGACAGCACAGGTATAGAACATTTCCATCATCACAGCAAGCTCATTGGACAGTACTTATATGTCTGGATGAGATTCCCAGGGGAGTAAATGGAGAAAAGTGAGCATTTATCAGTTGGCAGGATGAGGAAGAGTGGCCTGTACAGGAGGAGGAAAACCCAGGAAAGGACAGATTCCTAGATGCCAGTAAAGAAAGTATATTGCAGAAGAGGTCAAATGCACTTATTAGGCCAGGTAGACTGACAATCAAGAATTGACCCGTAGAGGGACTTCCCTGGCAGTCCAGTGGTTAGGACTGTGCGCTTCCACTGCAGGGGACGGAGGTTCAATCCCTGGGTGGGGAACTAAGATCCCGCATGCCATGTGGTGTGGCCAAAAAAAAAAAAAGCCTCTTTGGAAGAATTGACCATTAGATTTAACAACAAGTAGATCATCAGTGACCTCAGTGAGAGCAGTTTTGAGGAGGGGGAGGCAAAAGCTTGAGGGAAGATAGATTCCAGAGAGAATGAGGAGAGAGGGATTGGAGGCAGCACATGCACACACCTTTTCAGATGAATGTGCTGTGAAGGAGCAGAGAAATAGGCAGAGGCTTATGATGTTAAGGGAAATTTTCAGGACGAGAGGAGGAGTATAGCATGTTTGAAGCACTTGAGATTAATCCAATGGAGAAGGAGAAATTGATGATGCAAGAGACAATTGAGAAAACCATGCCTTGAGTAAGGAAGAGCCGACAGGATCTAATCCCCAGCGGTAGGATGGTCTTTGGTTAGATATGGACAGTTCATCTGGAGGATGGAGGGAGGGCAGAGTTGGTGGCAAGGCGGCAGGTAAGAGGGAAGCTGGGGAGCATGTGGAGGTTCTCTTGTGATTGCCTCAGTTCCCCCAGGGCAGTAAGGAGTTCATCAGCTGAGTGTGAACAGAGGCGTTGGAGGTGTGAGGAGAGAGAGGAAGGCATCGAGTAGTCATCCAGGAATCATCCAGGAAAGCGCGAGAGTGGTGGGATTAGGGGATGGATGTGGGGTTGCCAGGCTGCACCAAGGGCTTGCTTAAAGTCTGTGGTTCTGGGCTTCCCTGGTGGTGCCATGGTTAAGAATCTGCCTGCCAGTGCAGGGGACACGGGTTCGAGCCCTGGTCCAGGAAGATCTCACATGCCGCGGAGCAACTAAGCCCGTGTGCCACAACTGCTGAGCCTGCGCTGTAGAGCCCGTGCTCCACAAGAGAAGCCACCGCAATGAGAGGCCCATGCACCGCAAGGAAGAGTAGCCCCCGCTCGCCACAACTAGAGAAAAGCCTGCGCGCAGCAGCCAAGACCCAACGCAGTCAAAAATAAATAAACAAAAAAAAATTTTTAATGGATAAAATCTATCTTTAAAAAAAAGAAAGTCTGTGGCCCTGCCAGAGCCAACTTCCAGAATTTGCCCTGTTTTGCCTCTGTGTGTTCACATATGCAGCTTTTTCTCATAGGAGGGTCCTTTCCATTTCTCTACTCCCTTGTCTGCCCAGCCAACCCGTGGTCCTGCAAGGCACAGCTTGAGCATCAGCCCCTCTGATACCTCCTTCCGTTTCTTTTCAGCAGTGCCCATCCTTCTCCCAGAACTCTGGTAGTGTCACATTATCATTATTTGCTTACATGGGTGTTGCTCGAAGACACGGGTCAGTAAACACTTTTTGCAAAGTGCCAGATAGTAAGTATTTTAGGCTTTGTGGGCTCTTTGATCTCTGTCACACTATTCATTCTGCACAAATTGTAGCACAAAAGCAGTCAGACAATACATAAAAGATTGGGTGTGACTGTGTTCCAGTAAAATGCTATTTACTAAAGCAGGCAGTGGGCTAGGTTTTGCCTATGGGCCATAGTCTGCCAACTCCTGCTCAAGGGGATGGCAGGGATGGTGTCTCAGTTATCTCTGTGGCCCCCATATCTGGTGTCGGATCTGGGTATCAGGTAGGGGCTTAGGAAATGTTTGGATGAAAGATGAATGGATGTGCTGAAATAAATACTTGGCCTGCTGAGGTGCTTAGATTACAAGACAGTGCTCCCTCAGACATGTAAGTTTTGGTCTGTTTGTCAGTGGTCTGTCATTACAGTCACCCTGTGACTAGGGAAGGATTACACGTGAGAGCATGAGCCCTGGACACCCGGGAAAGATCAGAGATGGCCTCGCCATCCACTTCCTCAGTGCTAAGCTGCCACCCTGTCTAGCCAACCTCGCTCCTACTTGTTCCCAGGTGCACAGCCCCCCAGTTCTGAGGGTCCAGCCTCTTCACAAACAAGCCCTCTGTGTTCACTCTCCCTCTGCATGGTTCCTGTGTTCCCCTTCAGCCCACCACCCCTCGGCCCCTGCAGAGAACAAACAGTCATCAGTCATATGCAAGGCATGGTGGGAGAATCATAGGCCCTTCCCTGAAGAAGCTCACTCACAGTCTATGCTTTCCTCCAGGGGTGCCCTCTGCCTACCCACACCATACTCACCTGAGCTCCTCCTGAAAGCTTGCCATAGCCACCCCAGGCCGCCTGATTCCCCCTTCCTTTCTACTTTTTCACAATCCTGTGCTTCTGCACCACACTGGGGTTCTCTTGGGTATGGATTCACATGTAAATATCATCTCCCCATCACAGTGTAAGCTAACAGAGCACAAGGACAGCAGAGTGTGCTTTTGTTTCTCTGAGACCAGCACTGTCCAATAGAAATGTAAGCCACATACACAATTTTAAAATTTTCTAGGGGCACATACAAAGAGTTAAAAGAAACTGGTGAAATTAATTTTAGTGTATTTTATATAACCAATATATCTAGAATATTATTCCAACGTGTAATCAATATAAAAATGATTTTATTCATACTAGGTCTTCAGTGTCCAGTGTGTATTTTGCATGAACAGAACATCTTAGTTTGGGCTAGCTACACTAGAGTACGTAGTTCATGCAGGGCACGTGGTAGACGCCTACTGAGTGACTGCATTGAGTCCTCCTTGTGAAGTGCTTCACACCTACTGTCCAACCCTCACAGCAACCTTAGGAAAGAGGAACTGTTATCCCATTTTCTACATGAGAAAACTGAGATTTAAGAGGTTGCTTGTACCCAGCTGCTAAGTCACAAAGCTCAAATTTGAACCCAGGTCTCGGTCCAAATCCTATCCTTAAAATAGAATATTTAAGCTGGAAGTTTCTTTAGAAAATGATCCAAATTGCCAACTCCATAAATATCACGTGTATTCTCAGCACCTAGCCCCAGTGTCAGGCTCATCCTAGGAGCTCAGATATTTGAATGAGTGAATCTGGTCTCACTTTACAGATGTGGAAATTGAGAAATGCGGGGAGACTTGTCCAAACCAATCAAAAGAGGGAAGTCAGGGGCTTCCCTGGTGGCGCAGTGGTTGAGAGTCCGCCTGCCGATGCAGGGGACACGGGTTCGTGCCCCGGTCCGGGAAGATCCTACATGCCGCGGAGCAGCTGGGCCCGTGAGCCATGGCCACTGAGCCTGCACGTCCGGAGCCTGTGCTCCGCAACGGGAGAGGCCACAACAGTGAGAGGCCCATGTACCGCAAAAAAAAAGGGAGGGAAGTCAGGAGCTAGAACCCACATTGCTGGTTCCCACTGCACTGCTTTTGTTCTGTGTCCTTCTGTCATGCAGATGATCAACGCCAAAAAAGCATGGGAATTTGATATCTGGAGCTTTCTTTGTATTTGCAGGGACAGATTTTAGCAGGCATTTTCTTCCCATCTCCACACCCTCAGAACTCGCCATATTCCTTGCAATTCCCTTCTTTCCCCTTAACTCTACCTACCCAGCAGCCCAAAGGACAGGCAGAGCAGTTGAGCCTGCTCCGTGACCAGGACTCCAGGTCTCCAAGTGAAGCTGCATAAACCGGCAAAGCTCACTGCACCTGGGCACCACCCCCAGCTTTCATCTCGGGTCACGCTCCATCGTGACAACTTGTGCTGTTTCCTTGGCTGGAGGGCAGCATGAATTTACAACAGGGTCACGCTGACTAGCCACCAGCAGCTGGCCTGCGTGCCTGGATGCCTGCCCTGGAGCCTGGTTAGGGAGGCACCCTCAGGCTCACTTCAGGCCCAGCCAGTCAGCATCCTCCCAGGGAACTCCTAGCAGCCTCCTTCCTGATCAGGTCATAGTAAAGGTCACAAATTGTAGAAGCTTAGAACTGAAAGGGAATTTAAACATCATGCATCCTACTGCTCTTCAAACTGTAATGTCCTACATGTGTCCAGGGAATCTTGTTAAGATGCAGATTTCTGATTCAGTAGGTCTGGGATGAGATGAGAATCTGCATTTCTAACAAGCTCTCAGGGGATGTCAATGCTGCTACTGGTCTAGGGACCACACTTGGAAAAGCTAGGATTTTGGTGAGAAAACTAAGGAGGGAGGGATTAATTAAACTCACAGTACAAGTCTCCTAAATTTTAACTATACTTACCAACTGTATTTGCTATCTGCAGAATTTGTTGGCACTTATCACAGACTACTTTGTGTTAATATCCTTTTCTTCCAATTAGACTGTTAGAAGCAAGAATATATCTTATTCTTCTATGTATCTCCCTTGAAGTCCCCTCTGAGAGGCCACATGAGCTGTGAAAGCCCATGTACCTGGGCCTGTGCCTTGGAGGGTCTTGGTACCAGGTGTTCCTGGGGTCAGGGGCACAGTGAGGTGGAGCCCAAGTTGGAACTACAAAGACCTCAGCAGGTACCAGACCTAAAGGGCAAGGTGAGGATGGAAGTGGAAACTTGTAGTTTGGGAGTTAGCAGAGGTGCAGAGGCTTGGAGTCTTTCTGAACACAGTCCACGGATAGAGGGGGAAGGCTGCGGGCTCAGCTCATGTGGTGCCCAGGGCGTGGGGCAGAGGCAGTATGGCTGCTTTGGAAGCAAGGACCCAGGCCCAGCACCGAGTTTTTCCAGGGGCTCTAACGTTTGTTGAATAAATGCACAAATGAAGGTCAAAAAAGATGCAGCAGCAATAGTTAAACATATTAAAAGACTCCACAGGCTTAGCGATGATTTACACACTTCCTGGCACACTTCAAAAGTGGCAATGGCAGGTTTTTCTATTTGACTTAAAAATTAGTTTTTCTTTTGACCCTAGTGAATCGAGGTCTGTTCAGGGCACACACAGGACCAAGCATAAGCCCATAGACCTGGGGGGCCGAATGGAGTTGCCCAATAAATGCTGGAGGTCAAAGATGGCCCCAGTCTGTCTGTCTGTGTGCTGTGGCACTTATTTTCATAAAGGTAAAAAACAATATGTAATGAAAAGATAAGCCACAAACTTGGAGGAAACATTTGTAAAACACATATCTAATAAAGGACTTGTGTCCATATTATACAAAGAACTCTTAAAACCTAGTAATAAGAAAATAAACAACCCAGTTGAAAAGTGGACAGAAGATCCGAACATCAGATACCTCACCAAAGCAGCTATGCTGATGTCAAATAAGGAGATGAAAAGATGCTCCACATCATATGTCATGAAGGAATGGCAAATTAAAACGAGATGCCACTACACACCTCTTAGAATGGTTAAAATCCCAAAACACTGACAACACCAAACACCGGTGAGGCTATAGAGCAACAGGAACTCTCATTCATTGCTGCAGGGAATGCAGCATGGTGAAGCCACTTTGGAAGACAGTTTGGCAGTTTCTTACAAAAATAAACATACTCTTAACCACATGATCCAGCAAGCACACTCCTAAGTATATACCCAAAGGAGTTGAAAACTATGTTCACACAAAAACCTGCACACGAATGTTTATGGCAATTTTATTCATTATTGCCAAAAATTGGAAGAAACTAAGATGTCCTTTGATAGGTGAATGGATAAACAAACTGAGGTGTACCCAGACAATGGAACTTAATCAGCAATAGAAACACATGAGCTATCAAGCCACAAAAAGACATGGAGGAACCTTAAATGCATTTTACTAAGTGATATGGTTACACTGAAAAGGTTATATACTGTATGATTCCACCTATATGGCTTTCTGGAAAAGGCAAAACTGTAGACACAGTAAAAAGAGCAGTTGTTGGGCTTCCCTGGTGGCGCAGTGGTTGAGAGTCCGCCTGCCGATGCAGGGGACACGGGTTTGTGCCCCGGTCCGGGAAGATCCCACATGCCGCAGAGCGGCTGTGCCCGTGAGCCATGGCCGCTGAGCCTGCGCGTCCGGAGCCTGTGCTCCGCAACGGGAGAGGCCACAGCAGTGAGAGGCCCGCGTACCACAAAAAAAAAAAAAAAAAAAAAAAGACAAAAGAGCAGTTGTTGTCAGATACTGTGTGGGGGGGTATTTTTCGGGCAGTGGATCTGTTCTGTATGGTACTGTCATGGTGGACACATATTTTGAATCTGTCAAAACCCAGAGAGTGTCCAACACAAAGACTGAACCCTAACAATAAAGTATCAATACTGGTTCATCAATTGCAACAGATATAGCATTGGAAGCTATGGGGGGGTGGGGAGGTGGTCACATGGGAATGCTCTGTACTTTCAATTTTTCTGTAAACTTTAAAACTGCTCTAAAAAATAAAGTCTATTAAATTTTTTAAAATGTGCTACCGAATTCCAAGGGGAAATCAGTTGCTGGGTAATTGCTCATCCATGTTTCTCCTTAGGTGCAAAGATGATCTTGGACATTCACTGCTGACAGCCCCTCCACAAGCTGCCTGCATCAAAGCATTGACTTGGTTTGAGAATTGTCCTCGAGTTTTATGGGTTACTAAGGAATACTTTTTGAATGCAGAAAGCATACTCATGGGGGCCATCTAAGGGCCCTGAATTATTTTTCTGCCTTTAGAAAAGCTGCTGAACTAAATCTGGCACATAGAAATGTGCCTGAGGGATTTTTCTTTTATTTTTAAAGGTTTAATTTAATTTTTATTTTATATTGGGGTATAGATGATTTACAGTGTTGTTTTAGTTTCAGGTATACAGCAAAGTGATTCAGTTATACATATATCCATTCTTTTTCAGATTCTTTTCCCATATAGCTTATCACACAATACTGAGTAGAGTTCTTGTGCTATACAGTAGGACCTTGTTATTTATCTATTTTATGTATATTAGTGTGTATATGTTAATCCCAACCTCCTAATTTATCCTTGCCACCCCCTTTCCTCTTTGGTAACCTTAAGTTTGTTTTCAAAGTCTGTAAGTATGTTTCTATTTTGTAAATAAGTTCATTTGTATCATCTTTTTAGATTCCACATATAAGTGATATCATATGATACTTGTCTTTGTCTGACTTATGTCAGTATGATGATCTCCATCCATGTTGCTACAAATGGCATGATGTCATTCTTTTTTATGGCTGAGTAATATTCCATTGTATATATGTACCACAACTTCTATATCCATTCCTCTGTCGATGGACATTTAGGTTGCTTCCACATCTTGGCTATTGTTAATAGTGCTGCAATGAACATTGGGGTGCATGTATCTTTTTGGGTTATGGTTTTCTCTGGATATATGCCCAGGAGTGGGATTGCTGAATCATATGGTAGTTCCATTTTTAGTTTTTTAAGGAACCTCCATACTGTTCTCCATAGTGGTTGTATCAATTTACATTCCCACCAATAGTGTAGGATGGTTCCCTTTTCTCCACACCCTCTCGGCATTTATTGTTTGTAGACTTTGATGATGGCCATTCTGACCAGTGTGAGGTGGTACTTCACTGTAGTTTTGATTTTCATTTCTCTAACAATTAGCAATGTTGAACATCTTTTCAAGTGCTTTGAGATTTTTTTAAAATTTGCTAATTGAACCCTGACCTTAGTGAGCTTGTAGTCTAGAGTAGATGGTACAGGAGCCTAAACCACTATAACACGAGATAGAAAAGTGATTCATGCACTGAGTAAGGTACCATTAAAGTGGTTGGGAGAGAGATGCCCTTCCCCCCCACTGTCTTCAGGTGGAAGCAGTGACACTGGGTTATAGAAGATTGGATGGGAGAGCAGGTATTATGGTTGGGGCTTGTGGAATAGGGGAATCCATGTTCCATGCAGAGAGAATTCCATAAGCAGAGGCAGGGAGGTGGATAATGTGTGTGCATGTGTCCGTGTCCTGGGAAAAGTGGTGTCTGCACAAGGTGGCTGGACCATAGCACATGAAGAGGATGCAGAATGGCTTAAAAGGTTATGGCCAGTTGGTGGCAGCCTCTGAATCACAGGCCAAGGAATTGAGACCATGTTCAGTAAGCAGTGGGGACCAAGCAAACCCCAGCTGTGCTTCAGAAGAGTCATGTGGTAGCAGCATATAAGATGTGTCGGAGAAAAGAAGCCTGGAGGTAAGGATACTTGTCAGAAGACTACTTTGAGGAAGTATCAAGAGCCCAGGAAGTTGGAAGCTGTCTCTTCAGCCTCTGAATTCCCATATCCCTTTACCTGTATCTCTTGTATACACTTATCAGTTTTTACCTTATGTATCTTTTTTAGTTTAAAAGTAGATTTAGTTCATTATTAAGGAAAATTAGACAATATAGAAACATATAAAGTAAACAGTTCCCTGTAGTCCCACCACCCAGAGATAACTACTGTTAACATTATGGCTCTTTCCTTTCAGATCGCATCATATAAATCACACTATATTGGCTTTTTTTTTTACAAATATGAGCATAGTTTTAAAGCCTACTTTTTAAAATTACCTTACAGTGAACATTTTTCCTTGTCAATCAGTATTTCTAGATTTCTGTTGTTGTTTTGGTTGGTTTTTGGTTTTGCTTTCCCAGTTTTTAAAATTGTGGTAGAATACACATAACATGAAATGTATGATTATTGACAATACATTCACAATGTTGTGCAACCATTACTATTATTTAGTTCCAGAACATTTTCATAACCCTGAAAGGAAACCCTGTATCCATTAAGCATTCATTCCCTATTCCTCTCTCCTCAGCCCCTGGCAACCACTTATCTGCTTTCTGTCTCTAGAGATTTATCTGTTCTGGAAATTTCATATAAATGGACTCGTACAATATGTGGCCTTTTGTGTCTGGCTTCTTTTACCTATCACAGTGTTTTCAAGGTTCATTATATCTAGATTATCCTTTTTTTTTTAAACAAAAGATGCTCATGAACAAAAAGCACTGAGAAACAAGACCTCTCCTCAAGATTTCCACTTCCCCACCTCCCTACCTGTTAATAATTTTGGATACAGCATCTGGACCTTTTAGATGAATGGAGGTGATAGGAACAATCAAGCGATACGTCCTTCCAGCATATTCTGCTGTCTCTCGCTTCCCATCACCTGACATGAATGTGGGAAGATGCCTTAGCTTTTCTAGTCACTTTCAGGATTTAGGACAGGCTCATTTTCAGGTGTTAAAATATCCCATGTAAATCAAAACTTCCATCCAGTCCACACAGCCTGACCTTCGGATCAGCGCTTCTGCTCCTTCCCCCCAATTCACTCAGGCTAATCCTGGGATGCTTTTGTAAGTTCCTTAGAAACCCACCTCCCGTGTTCTGCCCTCTCTAACCCCTCTGGGGGCAGTAGGGGAGTTGCATGCACTATTCCACTGGATACTTGCCTAACTTCGGAGGGCTACCTTCAGTTCCTGCTTTCAACACTGTCCCCTTGGAACTCCTCTGGCCTTCTTGGGTGGAATCCTGTCAAGATGTCCCTGGAATCTATAACTGTAGAGGGCACTTGCCATATTTGTGATCATCTTGCATCCTTTTAGTGGCCTTTCTAGATCTGGGGAAATTCCCATGTTGAGTCCACTCCCCATGCAAGGTGGTAGCCTCCCTTGCAGCCAGGATACAGCTGTGTGATCTATCTCTGCCAATCAGATGGAGCTGGGACCCAGGATTTGGAAGCTGAGAAGGAGAGGATGTTGGTGTGGTGCAGTGGCATCAGCAATGCTTTTGCTGGAGCAGCGCCAGGGTCCAGTCACTGTTCCTGACCATAGAGTTTTGATGCCTGGCTCTCTGACCCACCTGGCATTCAGCATCCTTTAAAAATGTATACTCTGCTTAAACTATTGAGTTTAATTTTTACTAAGATCCTTGACTGATGCCACATCCTTGCTTAGCCTGGTGGTTAAGGGCAGGTTGCTTCCACCAATGCTCTCTGTCCCCACCTGGCCACCTCCCATGCCCCAGCCAGCCTGGGAGTCTGGCATGGGTTTCTCTTGCTTTCTCTCCTGCAGGCTGTCAGGAGTAGTAGTTACTGGACCAGCTTGACCATCTGTTAGTATGTTCCAAATATATGGTCTGACATCTCTCTTTAGAAATGTGAGTACTTACCATCTTTGTCCTCAACTTTTGGGCATCTGCAAAACTCTGAGACAACAGGAAAAGTCCTATTGCACACCCTGTCACACACATATTTTCTCTATATATTATGTAAGTGGGATCATCATCTACTTGTCATTTTGTAACCTTTTTACTTAATGTTATATTGCAGACAGCTTTCCATGTTAATGAGAATAGTACACCTTCATCCATTTTTAAAAAAAAATATCAGCCACATTGGTGAAAGAACTATTTATAAACAATAAAAAGCACCCATTTTAAATGCACACTTGGAACCATCACCACAATAAAGATTTAGAATATTGCCATTATTCCCAAAAGTTCCCTCATGTCCCTTTGCAGTCAGTACTTCCCAAGCTTCAGCTCTAGGCAACCATTCAACTTCATCCTTTTCAATAGCTGTATGACAATCCCATAATATAGAAGTTCCTTAATGTATTTAACCAATCTCCTGTTGATAGACATTTATATTGCTTTCAATTTATTGTTTTATTGATTCCTTATCAACACATATTTGTGGAGCACCTACTATGTGCTAGGCTTGGTGCTATTATAACAATTCAACGAACTTCTATATGTGTATATGTGTGTATGCATTTATTATTTCCCTAAAGTGTATCCCCTAACAGCTGAATTACTGGGCCAAAAAGTGTGCACGTTAAGATAATTTTGATAAATATTGTTAAATTACCCATCAGCAAATTTGCAACAATTTACACTTCTATCAACAATGTGCATGAATGGCCATTCTCCCACACCATCATCAGTACTAGGGATTATAAATCTTTCCGAGTCCATTAGGAGAAAAAATGGTTTGAATTTATGTATCTTTGCTTACTGATGAGGTGGGCCAACTTAGCGTCTGTGAATTTTATTCTGGAAATCACAGCCCCAGAAGCCAGACTCCCTTGACCTCACCCCTCAGAGTGAGGCTGCGGCCGGGCTCTCTCCACTGAACTGGAAGGACATCCTGTCCTGTTGGAAGTGGGACAAAGGTCACCCTTTGGTTCCTCACAGCTCCCTACCTCCCCCCCCCTTTTCTTTAAATAATTAATTAATTAATTTTTGGCTGCATTGGGTCTTCGTTGTTGGGTCTTCGTTGCTGCGCACGGGCTTTCTCTAGCTGCAGCGAGTGGGGGCTACTCTTCGTTGCGGCACGCGGGCTTCTCATTGTGGTGTCTTCTCTTGTTGCAGAGCTCGGGCTCTAGGCACGTGGGCTTCAGTAGTTGTGGCACGAGGGCTCAGTAGTTGTGGCTCTCGGGCTCTAGAGCACAGCCTCAGTAGTTGTGGCACACGGGCTTAGTTGCTTTGCAGCATGTGGGATCTTCCCAGACCAGGGCTTGAACCCATGTCCCCTGCATTGTAAGGCGGATTCTTTACCACTGGACCACCAGGGAAGTCCCCCTACCTCCCCTTGAACAGCCACGTTGGAGAAAGCCCCTCAAGGATGGGGTTGGTCCTAGTCTCTCCTGTGATTGGACCTGCCCCTGCAGGTACACCTGAGGAGGTCCATGTCATTTAGACTTCTAAGCTGGCAGAATGTGGGTGGAAATATAGCAGGCTTAAATTAGGTATAGTTCCTGACCAACTAGATAAAAATCATTATCAAAGGAGAAGAATTTTAACGAGTCACTCTTTTTAACAAGTAAATATATCAATATATAGGTTAGCGCCCCAAATATTACTGGAAACTGTTAGAAAGTGGCACCAGAATTTCCTGTAGTCGCCCCCTCCACTGTGGTGCTCTCCTGTCCTCATTCCCAGGAAAGTCAGATCTGCTTCCATAGATCACAGCTTGTAACTCCTGGGGGTGGGCAGGAGATGGGCACGGGTGGGAATCCAGGAACTGGTTATGTGGTTGGTTTAGTTGGGAGAGGTTAGGGTTTATGGCACAAGGAAGGAAACAGGATCCTCGGGCCTTGACTGTTGCTGAAACAGCTCATAGAAATACTGTGACAGGGTAGTTCCTAAGTCAACTATGTCTTTTCTTGTGGTGTAAGGATATCTATTGCTATTTTTGGTTTCATGCTTGTCCTCCATTTTCACGCCAGTGCCCATGGAGAAGAGGGTATAATTAAGCAAGTATTTGGACTTATTTGGTCCACAGCCACCCTCAACAGCTTGCAAATGATTAAGACACTCCCTCAAAAGGGAACTTTCATACTTTGCTATGGAGTGTGAATTGCTATAGCCCTTTGCAAAGCAGTCTTGTTTTAACTATTAAAATTTAAGATACGTACTCTTTAGCCCAGTAGTCTCACTCCTGGGAGTCTATCCCATACAAATAAAAATACCAGTACATAATGAAATGTATACAAATATATTTATTGTAGCATTTTTCACAGTGGCCAAAAAAAAAAAACCATCTAAAACTGCCTATCAACAGGAACATTGTTAACTAAATTATGGAGCATTCATACCATGGAATATTATGTAGCATAAAAGAAAGAATGAGTTCCAGTTTTACTACCTGACTTGGGAGAGGGGGGTTTCTATAGTTTCCGCTGTTGAGTGTGAAAAGCAAAGAGCAGTTACGTTTGAATAATGTATTTTTTAAATAAAACAATGAGATGTTTATTTGTGCATAATTGTGTAAGCACAAAGAAAAGTAAGGAAAAATATACACAAGGTTAACACTGGTGTGTGTTTGTGAATATGTATATTAAGTGGGGGGAAGCAGGCAAAAAAAACACAGGTGCCACTAAAGACATGAGTTTTATGATGAGCAATTTATATAAAATTATATATTGTACCTGTGTATATATATGAATTAAGAAGTTAGAAGAAATGTAAATCTTTACCTATTGATCAGAAAGGATGTCCATTATATATTGCTAAGTGATAAAAGCAAATTGCAAAGTTGGTTTTGTTTTGTTAAACACAAACCCACAAAAATTAGCCTATATATGTGCGTACACGCTTGCATAATTCTGAGCAAGGGTTTCCACACCTGGGTATTAACATAAAATCTCAAGGGAGAAGTGGAGGGTTAAAATGGAGGCTGGAGAGAGGTTTATCTTTTTAAAAATATACATCTTTTTATTATTTTACGTGTTGCAGTGGACATTTATCTATAATGTATCAGTGATCTATTGCCACAATAATACCACATAACAAACCACCCCCAAAACTTGGTGGGCTTAAAGAAACAAACCTTTCCTAACAGATGGCTGAAGGAAGAGGAGGATTGTACCTGCCAGTGTGAGGAGTCATTAGCTACCTAATATTTATAAGGAAGTTTACAGCTTTCAAAACATTCCTTTGTAATGCTTCATTCTTCTCACCTCTTTGAATTTTAATTTCTATCTATGCATCTGTCTTTATCACTAGCCCACTAGTTTCTTGAGTGCATCTCTTTTATCTTGATAACCCCAATGTTTGGTATACTTCCTAGAACACAACAGGTGCTAATAAATGACTAAAGAATGATTTTTTTTAAAAACTAAAGTTTTATTCACCTCCTGGGTTTGTGGGCCTGCGATTTAGGCTGGGCACAGCTGTGTGACTCTTCTGGTCTTGATCCAACTCACATGCCTGGGGGTGGGGGAGAGGGGAGGTGGCAGCTGGCTGTTGACTGTCCTTGGCTGGGGTGACCAGGCATGCAGGCTGTCATGGAAATGTGTACGTGAGAGGGCAGTCCCAATCACATGAGTGCTTTTCATGTTTGCTGATATGGTCGTCATGGTTCTACAGAGAAACAGAAGCAATAGGATAGATATATATGTGTATTGTCTGTGTGTGTGTGTGTGAGAGAGAATAAAGAGATTTATTATAAGGAACTGGCTCACAGGATTATGGAAGCTGAGAAGTCCAGACCCAGTAAAGCCCATAGTGTAAATTCGAGCCTGAGTCTGAAAACAGGAGGCTGGTGCCCCAGCTCAAAGTCAGTGAGGCGGAGAGAGAATTCTTTCTTACTCAGCCTTTTGTTCTCTGTAGGCCACTGACAGATTGGATGAGGCCCACCCATACTGGGGAGGGCAACCTACTTTACTCAGTCTACCAATTCAAATTTTAATCTCATCCAAAACACCCTTGCAGACACACCCAGAAATACTATTTAACCAAATATCCCTTTATGCGTCAAGTTGACATGTAAACCGAAGCATCACAGTTTCCAACCTACGTGGACAAAGCAAGTCATATGGCCAAGCCCAGTGACAGGTGAAGGGGCAGTGGAAAGTTATGTGACTTGTCTTCGTCCATTTGGGCTGCTGTAACAGAATACCTTAGGCTGGGGGTGGGGCTTCAACAACACACATTTATTTCTCACAATTCTGGAGGCTGGGAAGTCCAAGGTCAAGGTGCTGGCAGATCTGGTGTCTAGTGAGGACTCTCTTCTCCTGGTTTGCAGTCAGTGGTATTCTGGTTGTATTCTCACATGGCTAAGAAGTCATCTCTTTTGTGTTTCTTCTTATAAGGTACTAATCCTATTTGTGAGGGCTCCTTCCCCATGAGCTAATTACCTTCAAAAGGCCTTACCTCCTAATATCATCACGTTGGGGCTTAGGATTTCAACATATGAGTTTTGAGAGACACATTCAGTCTGTAACAATGACAAATACAGGAAGGGTGAGAATGGGGTCATTTTTGCATCATACCATATGTAGTCCAAAAAGTGTTGAAGAAAGAGGACTTTTTCCCTCCATTTACCAAAGAAGAGTCACTTGCCTGGTGCCATGTAGAATTCAATTGCCAAGTTAATTATATCTGGGTTCTTAACAGGTTTAGTCAACATCACGTACAGGAGAAGATTGCTTCAGAGATTTTCAAAGTGCAGCGTTTACACTTAAGATTTGCCTGACTGGGACAGAGAAGGTGAAACGTAGGGGTAACAGGGCAGCCACTTGCAGCCCTAGCTCATTGTTGGTGCGTCCCCAAATCATAGCTATTTGAGTTCCCCAGGAGCTCTGCAGAATTCTGGAGGGAAAATGACATCAGGCTGGGGTTGAGAAATGCCTGCTGGGGGGCATCCTTTTCTGCCCAGGCCAGCCAGGGGTGAGGAGCCAGTAGGTCCTTTGTCCCAGCAGGGACAACTTAGGGAAGTGTTTGTTAGGAAAAAGAATATCGAGAGGAAGGGAAGGATTAGAATAACGGTCCTCTTTGTTTTCTTCTCGGAATACCTGAGTAATTTCAGATCTAGTTTTGTGTGATCTCGTTTTGTGTTTCCCCTGCTTTATGAGACTGGTAATAGTTGAGAGGCTGTGTAAGTGAAGAGGAGCAAACAGTAGAAAGTAAGAGGGGTCCATGGGAGACAGTGCCACACTTAGAAAAGACAGCCCTGTGCGCTCCCTGCCCACTTGCTTAGCCACTAAGCATTGTGCAGTGGACTGGAGATCAGAGTGGGAGGATGCTCGGAGACATGATTGATTTTCTTCATTTTCACTTCTTGTTAACAGAGCAAGGTGTGAATGGGTCAGGGTAGCAACAAGGATGACCTCGTGTTGTTATACACCAACCTTTCTCTTCTAGCATAAGAATCGCCCTTCTCCTCTTGGGGATGTGGAACATCATGTCTGTGAAAGGTGCCTGAGTGGCTTCTCCCTAGGAGCAGATTCTACAGTGAGCTTTAGGATGTCAAAACTGAACCCCACACACATGCAATGCTCTCTAACTAAAAGAGCCCCAAGGTTTGGTAAGAACACATCTTTCACATCTCCTGCCGACCAGTTACCAACACTTGGCCAGTCTTGTTTGGAGACCCAGGAAACTTATTCAGCCGAGTGTCCAAACCTGGTCTGGCAGACAATTGGTTATACACACAACAGCTCCTTCCTGTCCTTGCTTGCTAAGAGAACTGAGATTTGTTTATGGAAACAATATGCCCAGCTCCAAAGGATGAATCACGATTGGTCTAGGCTCTCATATCACTCCTTACTTCCTTGGCCAGCTGTGCGTTGGCCTCGGTTCCTTTGCAGCCGTGTGACCCCGCTCTGCGCAAGAGACATCAGATGTTGACTAGAGGGCTTGGAGAGATAATGCTGACTGAATAAAAGATCAAAGCTTTGTGAGGAGAAAGCCTTTGATTCTTTTTCTTGTTTGGGAGCTAGTGTGAGGATGTGCAAGCTGGAGCTGCAGCAACCATTCTGCAACCAGAGGGCAACAAGTGTGAATAATGCATCACACAGGGGATGGGGGAATGGAAAGGTGCAAAGAGCTTGGGTCCTTGGTGATATCTTTGAGCCACTGCCTCCAGGCCTCTTGCTATGTAAGATAATTAAAAGTCTTCACTGCCTAAGTCACTGTTAGCCAGATATTCTGTTACTGGCAAATAAAAGTATTCCTAACTGATATATCTGGTCATCTTCAGCCTGGCCAGGGTAGGTTTTGCTGACAATTCCACCACACTAGCTTTGTAACCAGTTAACTTCATCTGCAAAATATGTTGGGAAAAAATACCTTCTTTATTACCTCCAGCAAACTTTCTGAATCAGAAGATCAGAGTGTGGTCTGTGGATCAGCAAATCATTATCCCCTGGGGTTTCTTCAAAATGTAGACTCTCAAGCTTCCACCCCAGACACACTAAATTAGAAATTTCCTGGGTAGGGCTATCAATCTGTGTCTTCACAAACCTTCCAGGTGATTCAGTTGCAATGGAAAGGGTAAGACCACTGATATTGAGGGTCAACTGGAGTGGTTGCATGTCAGAAACACCAGGGGAACTTTAAAAAGATTCTCAAACTCCACCTGCAGAGTTCTGATTCAGCATTTCTGTAGTGTAACCTATGAATTTATATTTCCCAGAAGGCCCCCAGGTGATTCACAGTGAAACCAGGTTTGGTAACCAATGGAATGCATATGAAAGCAGGTCACGTATGCCAAGGGGCTGTCACTCTAGTAAGAGACGAGGAATAGACCTGGTCACCCCGGGGACAGGTGAGCTGAATTATGGATTTTCTCACCTGGTAGGTAAGGGAACTGACGACTACTTGACCTTAGAAGTCTTTTTCAGCTCTAAGGTTCCTAGGACACCCGCTTGAACTTTGAAGATCTGGCTGGAACAAGCAAATATGGTCTTGGCAAATTACATAGACAGACTCATGAGCAACAAGTGGAAAGGACTGGAATTTTACTAAAGTTTAAAAAGCAGACTTGCTCCCCA
This sequence comes from Mesoplodon bidens, assembly GCF_964165515.1. NCBI lineage: Eukaryota > Metazoa > Chordata > Mammalia > Artiodactyla > Ziphiidae > Mesoplodon > Mesoplodon bidens. The sequence goes on along the minus strand of NC_138178.1, from coordinate 65,994,747 downwards.
CCACTGCCAGACCCAGTAAATCCAAAACAGGTTTTCTCTTCTGCTTTTACCAGGTTTATGAGACGGCAGGTTTGCACTTCAGATGTTCATTTATAGAGTGCTAGACTACACCTGCTTCATGCTAGGCTTGTGCTTTGGGTGTTCTTTCCTTTGGAAAATATTATTTTTGAAAAACATCATCTTAAGGCATCTTGCCTTCTAAAGTGTGCTACTTGTTAAGGATCAGAACTTCTGAAGCAGCCTACTTACTGTCCATCCAAATATGATTTTAACCCTCTCTCCTGCCTCATCTCTGCCTTGTACAGGAGACGCCAATCATTTCTTCCCCACTCCCACATCTCCTTCCGGGAAACTGCAGTCCCTGTTTTCAGCAAGCCTGTTCCCCCACTCAACCCCTGCTGAGTGAGTGTTTAAATCCGTGACACTGTGGAAAATAAACAACAACACCTCATTGATTGACTTCAGAAGATTATTTTGAAAACCAATAAATAAAGGGGGAAAAGTTAAGCATTTATCCTTCCTTTTCTATATGAACTGTACCTTAGGCTAATCAAATAGTTGATGAGGGGGAGTTTTTCTTCATAGAAGCTGATAAATGAAGAAGGAAAGATGAAATCATAGCATGATCCTTTTGTAAGGCCTAATGAATTAATGGATCTAGGAGGCAACCATCAATGGCTCTTATGTCACAGAAAGAAAAAAAAGAAGACATTCTGTGTCACTGAATAGAAGTCATGACACTGCCTATAGTCTTGCAAAAAAAAAAGTTCCATCTGAATCTGATTAAAGTCTATAGACTAAAATTTACAGGAAATATAGAGGACAGAGGAACATGTTAAATGAAAACGAAGGGATACAATCACCATAATCCAGACTGTGGGAAACTTTCTAAGACAAATGATCTAGTTTTTCCAACAAATTGCATGGAAAACATAAGACACAGGGGGAAACCTACAGATTAAATGAGACTGAAGGGTCATGTTAACCAATCATAATGTGTGGACCTTGTTTGGCTCCTGATTCAACAAACCTTTAAAAATTACAGGAAAAACAAGGAAATGTGAACAATTCCTGGATATTTGATAATATTAAGAAAATATTGTTGATTTAGTAGTGATGATAGTTTTGTGGTTACATCTTTTAAAAGGAATCCTTATCCTTATTCTTAGAGCTACGTATTGAAACATTTACAGATGAATGAAATGACGTCGGAGATTTCTTGCAAAATAATCATGAGGGGTGGGGAAAGGGCAGGATACAGAGAAGACTGTCCCTGAGCTGTTAACTGTTGAAGTGGGTGATGACTAACTAGAAATTCACTATACAGTTCCCTACAACTCTCTATATTTGAAATTTTCCTTCCTAAAAAGTCAAATTAAAATACTTTCATTTCTATTTTTTATATATATTTTATATTAGCCATAATATGTTAGTATAGGAGTTGATGTTTGTTTTTTATAAATATAGATTTATCAAGTTTTACTTGTTCTTCACTGCTAAGGGGACCCAAAACTTTTGGAGGTTTTATTTTTCACCCTTGCCTGCCCAGCTGGATTGGAAGGTCCCTGGAAGCAGAGACCTTCCTAGTATATTCTCCACAGAGCTAATACCTTGTGTAGCGTGTAAAGTGCCCACCTTGGGAATACAGCTCCTTAAAACACCATTCCAGAAGGGAGTATTGCTCACCTGGTCTCCTATTTATGGACACCTCCATCCCGACTTCCTTGTTAGTGGAGAATGGACAGTCCACACAACCATTCCCACCACTGGGAGGAGTTGGTTAGCTTGAGGCTTTGTAGAGAGAACAGAAAAGATTGAAACTGACTAAATCTGTGTTATGGAATAGAGAACGTTATAAATGTACTATGCAATTAATACTACAAATACTACAGGAGAGTTCTGGTTTTTACATGTAGACCCTCTTTACAAAAGTATAAGGTAAAGTGAAACCACTAGCAAGGTGTGGCTACAAAATGTCTGTCCAAATTCTCCTCGCTGTTGTCCCTGCATCTTGGTTCCATGTTGTTGTTGTTATTGTTTTTGCCCCAGAAACTTCTGGTGTGAAAACGGTGGTCCCCTGTATTAAAGCCCTTAATGATTTTAGAAAGCTCTCCATCTCTCTTATTTTCGGTTGCTCGAAGTTCAGACTTTCCCAGGATTTCCTCAGTTTCCTTTAACTTGAGCTCTCACTTTTCTTTTTTTCTTTTAATAAATTTATTTATTTATTTATTTATATTTTTGGCTGCGTTGGGTCTTCATTGCTGCACGCGGGCTTTCTCTAGTTGTGGCGAGCAGGGGCTACTCTTCATTGCGGTGCGCGGGCTTCTCACTGCGGTGGCTTCTCTTGTTGCAGAGCACGGGCTCTAGAGCACAGGCTCAGTAGTTGTGGCACCCAGGCTTAGTTGCTCTGCGGCATGTGGGATCTTCCCGGGCCAGGGCTCAAACCCGTGTCCCCTGCATTGGCAGGTGGATTCTAAACCACTGCGCCACCAGGGAAGCCCCTCACTTTTCTTAATTACACAGAAGTTAGAGACACTTCTCCACTTTGTAAATTTACCATCAGTTCTTACTCCAGGAGCACCTTTTACTTCTGCATGATGTAACAATTCTATCCCTTTGTCCCTCCTGAGCTTCAGGATTGGGAGAGGGTATTCATCCTGGGTTGATGTCTTATAGGAAAAGCAGTTTGCAATTAGAATATAACTTACAAAAGGACCGCCCCTTGGAGTAACCTCCCTTGTAACTTGTTCAAAATCACCCAGAACATGGGTCTGTCTCCTTGTCTTTATACATTCTGCCTGATTGTTACTGTCTCCCAGAAGACTTCTAGGTGGTACCACAGCACCCGTTTATAGAAAAGTATACTCTATTTACCTAGTCTGGATTTTAAGAGGAAATCTTACACTCGGCCATCCAAATGCTTTCAACAGACCGTGCAATTTAAATTTATAAAACAGTAACTATGTCGATAAAAGCCAACACTACATGCCAGGCACTATTCTAGGTGTTCTACACGCATTAACTCATTTAGTTAGTTCTATTATTATTCCCATTTTATAGGTGGACAAACTGAGGACAGAGGGCCAGTGAGTGGGAGCCAGGCTCTGACCATTTTTGGGACAGCAGCCTTGAAGCAGATCTTATTTCCCTGCCCAGGGATTGAACCTAGCCGCTAGTCCACCAGGGGCTAGAGGCTAGAAGCAAAGTTCCCTGGTTCTTACCTCCTTTGAAAGCAAAAATGTTTCAAGGAGGCAAAAACTGCAAAACAGATACAAAGTTTATTATAAGAGGCACAGCACAACTGTATGGGAGAGCACAGAGAGAAACAGTTTATTTATCTAAGGCAGAAGCAAGGCAGAAATACACACCCAGAGAGGAGTGCAGGCTTCCTGAATGAGGAGGCAGTACAGAGGCGATTGAAATCACTTATATAGGGCAGTCCTTCCGGTCTTCGTTTACATTTGGCTGAGTATCTTGTTTCTTTTTTCACACCTGACTGGCCCTGGGACCCTCCCCAACATGCATAGGCAACTTTTTGCTAAGATGGATCCCACCGCAGAGGACTGTGGGGGTATGTCCACACTTATTATGGGGTGGCGCCCCCTCCCTTTTTGATCCCCAAGGAGCCTTCCTGCGCATGTGTAGACAGGGAAGTTTTCCTTGACCTCAGGAGTGGTCATCTTATCTCTTTACTTCAGCAGAGCTCAGCTTCTGCCACTAGCTTTGTCCTTGGAGCATCTGGGTGAGAACAAAGCTTCCATTTTACTCTACTTGACAGACATCAGCTGTCCAGCCCAGGGGCCCATCTATCTCCTCACTCATGACCACAGGCAGGCTGGCTCAGGATGTGCTGCCTGTCTCCTGGAGAGACCCAACTGGGAAGAAGAGAGGAAAGCCTGGAAGAGTGGAGAGACAGAACTACCAGAGGAGAGGGAAATCTCGGGAGAAAGAAATTTCTGGGGAAATGAGATTTTTTTTTTTTTTTTTTTTGCTGTACGCGGGCCTCTCACTGTTGTGGCCTCTCCCATTGCGGGGCACAGGCTCCGGACGCGCAGGCTCAGTGGCCATGGCCCACGGGCCCAGCTGCTCCACAGCACGCGGGATCCTCCCGGACCGGGGCACGAACCCGTGCCCCCCGCATCGGCAGGTGGACTCCCAACCACTGCGCCACCAGGGAAGCCCCAAAAGGAGATTTTTTAAAAAAAAATAAATTTATTTATTTATATTTATTTATTATTTTTGGCTGTGTTGGGTCTTCATAGCTGCCCGTGGCTTTCTCTAGTTGCCACGGGCGGGGGCTACTCTTCATTGCAGTACGTGGGCTTCTCATTGCGGTGGCTTCTCTCGTTGCGGAGCACTGGCTCTAGAGCACGCGGGCTTCGGTAGATGCAGCGCGTGGGCTCTAGAGCACAGGCTCAGCAGTTGTGGCTCACGGGCTTCGTTGCTCCATGGCATGTGGGATCTTCCCGGACCAGGGCTCAAACCCGTGTCTCCTGCATTGGCAGGTGGATTCTTAACCGCTGCGCCACTAGGGAAGCCCGGAAAATGAGATTTTTGAGACAAACCTGATTTTTGAGATTCCTAAAGCTGAAGTATAAAGTTACCCTGGTTTTTCCTTGTCTATTTAGTAGAAAGAGCTGTGGTCCAATCTGGCTCTCTGCCATCTCTGTGTGACACAGAAAATTCACTTTATCACTCTGGGCCTGTTTCTTCATCTCTAAAAAAAAGTGAAATTATGCCTATTGCTATCCGCCATAGGTAATGGTAGGAATCTGTTCACTATTACTTTGAAGGAAAGTCTATATGGAAGAAAGTTCTAAGGGCTTCCATTTTTAGATGAGCTTAGGAGGACTTTGGTTTGACATCTGAGTGTAATAAATTCCTACTATTCAATTATTTGTTTTCAGGGCACCACATTTGTATGCCTTATAGAACCCACGCTTGGACATGCTGATGTCAGGCTTCAAGACAGCTGAGCCCCACTAGACACCCAAAAAACCCATGGCTCTGGTTGCATCTTTCAACATGACCAGTCCGCAGTAAGTAGCATTTGGATCTGCTCTCTGTGGATACTGAGTTGGCACATCAGGATTGGGGGTACAGCCAATAGCTCCTTCCCCAGCCCTGTAGAGATGGAGGGGCTCCAGGTGGTTTTGTCCTTGAGCCTGACATTAAAATAATGTGTTAAAATCTACTTTTTCTCAGAGTTACCTTATTCATGTCATCTCATTTTTTAGTTCAAATAGGCAGAGGAATTCTGCAATCCAAAACTGGGATTGTAATCCCATTGCTAATCCTGTGGGATTGCTAATATCAGATTGGCTGAAACAAGTCTCATGACTGAACACAGCATCAAGGGTGGGGAAATATACTCTTCCTTTTGATGGGAAGCTCCAAAGTCACGTGGCAAAGTGAGGGGTGAAGAGCAGAGCCACTGATACGTGTTGCCCACCATACTGTTCTTCATATTCAAGACCAGGGAATAGTCCCAATACTCAGGCTATAACTGTGAGACCTTCACTCCCCCAAAGGAGGCCTTGTCTCCTCCCGCTGAGATGATCCATGGCCAGAGATGGTGCTGGGCCACTATGACCACTGGCAAGAGGGGAACAGAGGGCAGGAAGGCAGGAGTAGCTTATTCCGTGCTTCTCAGAGCCACATCCTGTTAGTTTCAGAAACTCTCCCCAGCCCTCCATGAACATCATGATCAGAAAGCTCTACTTGTTCAGTTTGGCAGTCCATAGTTTCCAAAAGAACAAATTTGACCCAGCATCTACTTTTTGGGAAACATCTGGAAGAGCCAGGATTCCCCCCATGAACACCCACACTTTTATTTCAATTGTTGAGAAACACACAGAAGCTTCACATCCTGTGACTGTCTATCTGAAGATCTTGAGTCATTTTGTAAATGCCACACCATGATGAGTACTATTATCTGTGCTTGACAGGTAGCAAAGAGCTAAGGTTTAAATAAAGCCTATAAAAGAGAAGTGGGGCATTGGAAATTACTTGGTGAATTCAGGTAGTTTAGGCAGCCAGTCTGTGGTGTTCAAGGAAAAATCCCACTTTTTCCTCAATTATCTGGGATGATTCAAGCAAAAGAGAAGTAGGCAGATTCAGTTCCAAACTTTCTGGATAACTGCCACTGTGTATTATTGGTTAGCTTCCAATGGTGGCTGGAAAAGTTTAGAATGTAGAACTGTCCAGCCAAGTATAGGAACTTATCACTCCAGAGCCCCTCCCACCTGCTCCATATTTCTTACATCCATGTCAGATCACAGAGAAAGAATAGAGCCTCTATTCCACCTCCTCATGCTTCAGCTGGAGAAACTGAGGCCCCAGAGGACGTCCGCAGAAGTCAGCATTGGAATCGGCACCAGAGCCCCAGAACAGTTTATCGCAGACTGGGCTGCGTTCCAACTGTCCTCTCAGTGTTCCCTCAAATATTTAATTTTTACTCCTCTCCACTGTTTGGCCAGAGGCACAAGACCCAGCCCCTCAGATTTTACAGACGAAATAGGGTCAAGGATGTGTTGGGGGAACCAAAGGTGGCAGCCCAGGAAGTTAAAGGGAAATGGTCCAGCCCACCATCTCCTCACAGTGTAGCTGTTGGTGTTTTGGAAGAAGAGTTCTTAGTTACTGAACACACTGCAGGATGTGTAATGTCCCCTTTCTTATTTATGTCATTAGTGACCTCCTTTGGTAATGTGACAGCCACAAATGCCTCCACCAATTGTCAAATGTCCCTGGTGGGTTGGGAGGTAGTCCTGCCTCTGGTTGAGATGCCCTGTAATGCCAATGGAGCTGTGGGTTACTTGCAGTGCCCTAGGTGAGCCTGATGGTAACCTAGTAGGAGACCCAAAACCCCTCAGACATTTGTTCAAGTGACCTCCATTTCCTACTGTCAACCTTATAAAGGCAGCTGTAGTAGGACCAGTTTAAGTAGGAAGTGAGTGGCACCCAGAACAGTTGGCTCCTCCTGTCCTCACTGCCCCAAAGCTCACTTGGTCCCTACAGGCCTCCAGGTCAGCTCCCCAAGCACCAGCAGTACATCCAGTTGTGAACAAACACCTCTCTTCTCTATTGTGGTACAGATGGTAGAAACATTCCCGAAGACCTTTACAAAGAAACACGGAAGACAATTTAAAAGAATGTATTACTCTAACATAAAGTCTAGTTATTGAGAAGCCTAAAAATCTAAGTCCTGGCTTTGCTGGTTGGCAGAGTTTCCATCTGGGTCTTTACCTTCCTTTGATGAAGGACCCTGCCCCCCAAACCTCATATTTTAAGATCTGAGCATGCTTCCACTTTTCCCCAGTTGGTGAGGGAGATGCGGCTGGTAGGGCCTCAGTCCAGTCCCTGGGTTGGTCAGCAGGGAAGAATGGTGACCTCACACTTCCCCTGCCCTCCTCCAGCACAGATTACAGTTCATTCTCCCTCTTTTCCTTGGGGAATGGAAAAATCATTTTGTTCTTGAGGGATAACTCTGCCCTGTTGCCATCCCCGACTCAGGCCTGCCACAGAAGGAGGAACTTCTGAAGTTGAGATCATCTCCCAACAAGTAGACGAAGAAACCAAGAGCATTGCTCCTGTGCAGCTGGTGAACTTTGCCTATCGGGACTTGCCCCTGGCTGCGGTTGACCTCTCCACAGTGGGCTCGCAGCTCCTGTCAAACTTGGATGAAGATTACCAAAGAGAAGGGTAGGTGTTGCTACCGTCGAGTAGCTAAGACGTCTCTTGCGTAACTCCCTGGGTTTCCATGGGTACCTCCAGTGAGGCAGCCCAGGGACGAGAGGTGCTGAATAGTAAGAGACCAGAAGTTCACATCAGGCCACCCCAGCTCTTCTCCTCAGATATTGTTTCCTCAGAAAAAGGCTGTGGGCACAGAAAATACCTGTCACTGCTAGACAACCTATTAAGCGACATTTGCTTGGAACTCGGGGAATTATAAAATTAAAGGCTGTCACACTGCATAATAGCCCATCCAACCCCCAATCTGGACACCTGGGAATCAGGAGACCAACAGGATTTAGTGTGACTCACCCAAGGTCTCAGCGCCTGTAAAGAATGGATTTAGAGTATACTTTCCTTTTATCAAGTCTTCTTTCACCAGGGACGAGATGGGGAAGAAAGCATGTGTGCAGTAACATGCTAAGGGTAGGAGGGAATTTAGCACCATTCATCCAGGAGCTTTGCAGACCTTAAGAAGGTCTACTACTTTTTCCAGTGAGAACAAATAGCATATGCTGGCCCCTGATTCAAAGGAGTGGCCCCTACCTACTCCTACTTAACTGGTCAATCAGATTGGATGCCTTTGTTCAATCTGGACAGGGGAGACACAGCAGTGACACCCTCCATTCACGTGGGGGAAGCTGAAGGCTGGACAAGGGCAAGAACAGGTCCTTGGGTCACAGGGCAGCTCAGGCTTTCCCCAGCCCCACCCTGTTGCTCTTAGATATAGACTTTTAAACATTGGCCAGGAGCTTGGGAGCCAGTTCTGGGCTACTCTCCTTCCTCAGATGCCACCGCTAAATATTTTGGAACATGCTGACAGCTTTGAATATAAAAACGAAGGGTTGCCAGGTTATTTTAGAAGCAAATGAGAAGTCTTAGCTACAATTAAATTTGCAGAGCTTGGATTCCCTGTAAGTGTTTTTGAAGGGCCTCCCCGCTTTCCTAAGATAAATTGCCTAGCAATTGTGAAACCATACACCTTTTGCAAAAACTTCACTCCAGTGGCTTTCTCTGAAAATATAATTTTTTCTAAGTACTGTGCTTAGAGTCAGCAGGACATTGGAAACAAGGATAGGCAAATGGGTCAGAAATAGTTCAGGGTGGCCTGGTGGAGGGTGGCAGCATTCTGAGCATGGGCAGCACCATCCAACCACAGGGCCAGCTTCTCCAGGTCTCCAGGTCCTTGGCTCCGCCAGAGATGTTGGCGGTCAAGCCTTCCCTGAGCACCTGGCTACTGTGCCACTGCCTTCTGGAGGTCAAAATTGGTAGTGCAGCCTGGTATCCTGCCCCAGCCATTCTCATGGACTCATTTCCCGCCCCACCAGCGCCACCTTTAGGCTCTTTTCAAGTTTATAGTTGGAAGGCAAGGAAAGAAGCGGGGAGACCTTGGAGAATCTAGTTCCAGACCCTATCCACACCTGCACCCTGTAGGCATACGCACCACAGGTGGTCCAGGCTTTGGGGGCACCACTCCTTAGCCTGAACTGGAGAAGGCAGAGTCCCTGCTTTGTCATTCCGTTTGCTTCTGAATCAGGCCCCTGCAAGGTTTCTTCTGAGCAGGGAGAATACAGATGGGATGCCTGCAAGGCCAAGAGGCTCTTGATTTGGTTTGAGTCTCCAGGTGTGCCCTGGAAAGCTGCTCCTGTTGGGTAAATAGGAAGCAGCCGGGTGAAGGGATTTGCTTCGCTGCTGGAGTTCTCGGCAGCAGGCTCCATTGGCAGCCAGAGGGCTTCCTGGAGGAAGGAAGAGCAGGCACAGGACACAAGCCAGGTGACAAGGAAGCAGAACAAAAGCACACTGTGAAGGGGGAAAAAAGCCTCTCTTCACAAGCTTCTTGGCTCTTGCTGCATTTCCTGGGGTTTTCCCCAAATTTCCAACCTGGCCCTTTCTGAAATGATGCAAAACAACACGATTTACAGTTCTGGTAGGTCTTCGAAAAGCTTTGGTGTAAGTCTTGTCAAATACACCTCTTCCTACTCAGGGAAGTGTTATATACAGGAATGAATCTTTTCTGTAGGAAATGAAGGGACCTCAGGGACCCCAACAAGATAGTGCCCAGCCACCCCACCATTCACTTCTTTTGAGCTCAGTGGTATTTCAGTGCTTTTAAGTTTCCCAGAATCTAAGAATGTTAGAGCTGGAAAAATCCTTAGAAAGTATGTATTCTAAATACTCTAATAGGATAGCAGAGTCTAGAGAGTGGAAGGAACTTGTGCAAGGTCACACAGTGACAGAGACAAAAATAGAGCCCTGGCTCCTGATCCAGGCTGGCACTACTGGGCTTCCATTTGTCACCTGTCCCTTTACAACATCACAGTTGTGACTATGGTTAGCATACATTGTACATGATACCATTGTTAGGCTATACCATCAAAGGCCCTTAACTTTTTGGCGTGCAGTCACTGAGATGTGGGTAAACCCCTAGGCACAGGTGGAAGAGTTTCATCTGTCTCAAGCTCCTTGACTTTCCTAACAGCGCTTTGTCCTTCTCGTGGACCTGCCTAGCAGAGCTTAAACTGCAGAGCTATCTGTTGTCTACCCTCTTTGCTTCTACACACAGACTGCTGAGGGCTCAGGTAGGAAAGTCAGACAACTGTGCAGATTGGTGCTGTCTTAGTCTGGTGGGGTTTCCATAGCAAAGGACCACCAACTGGGTGGCTTAAACAACAGGTATTTATTTTCTCACGGTTCCGGAAGTGGGAAGTCCAAGATTGAAGTGCCAACAGAGTCAGTGGCTGGCGAGAGCTCTCTCTTTGGGCTGCAGACAGCTGCTTTCTCGCTGTGTTCTCACATGGCCGTTCCTTGTTGTGCGTGAGTGGAGAGAAAGAGTGAGCTCTGATCTCTTCCTCTTCTTATAAGGGCACTAATCCCATCATTAGTCATTAGGGGCCCCACCCTGACCTCCCAGAAGCCCACCTCCAAATACCATCACATCAGGGTGGGGTGGGTGTGGTGCTTAGGGCTTCAACCTTTGGGGGGTGGGGGGGAAGGACACAAACATTCAGTCTATAAAAGCACCTCCCAGACTCAAGGCCTCCAGTCTCAACTTGCTTCTCAGTTTTGCCTGACAGTTCTCTGTGGTCCTGGTTAGCTTTCACTCCTGGTCCCCAGGTGGCCATTTCAGATTGTTTCCATTTCCCTCAAGCCTTCTCTTGCCTCCAGCAGATGACCTCCTCTCCTCCTTCCCTAAGAAAGTAGAAGCAGTCACAGATGAGCTTCACCCCACCCCTCAGTCGCTCGCTTCCTCCCTTCTAGGGCCAACCTCACCTCTGAGTTCTGATTCCCCTCCCCTCACACCTTCTCATGAACTTTGCTGCATCAGTTGCGTCCTCACACTGACTCCTCACACGCTCAGGTCTCTCACATCCCCCCTCGACTCCACGTCCCCGTTAGCTGCCACTCTCTCTTCCTTTTTGCAGCCAAACTTCTTAAAAGCCTCATCTGCACTAGCCATGCCCCCTTTGCTCTCTCCCATTCATTCCTCACCCTACTGCAGTCCAGCTTTAGCCCCATCCACACCGTGGAAACTGCTCTCCTCAAGGTCATCAACGGCCTCCGTGTTGCTAGGGTCCTTACACTGTCCTCTGTCCAGCATTTGAAAACGTCATCCACTCCCCGCCCTTGAAACACTGTCTTGTGTGTCCTCTGCTCTATCACACTTTCTGGATTTTCTTCCTACCCCTCTGGCTGTCCATTCTAGGCCTTTTAAAACTTGTTCTTTCTCTGCTTTGTCCTTAGATGTTGGGGTTCTTCTTTTTCTGTCTTTGGCCAGTTTAGCTCTACTAATTCTACCCACTGGGTAATTGCATCCACCCCCATAACCAAAATTCACATTCTTCAGCTTGTAACTTTCAAAGCTGAGTCTCTAGCACAGCTGCTCTCTCTCTCTCTCTCTCTCTCTCTCTCTCTCAAACTGCTGGCTCACATCCAACTACTTCCTGGACATCTCCACAGGATCCCAGACACGCCTAGAATCCTAACAAGTGTCTGTGGAATTATCTGTTCTTCTACCTCTGAGTTGGCTGCATATTTGAGAAATGTTCTTGTCTCCACCCAAGTCATTGCTAAAAATAGCTTTTTGGTGACAGCATTTAAATCCAGCCTGAGGAACCCTTATCTGCCCAACCAGGACTTCTGGCCATCTCAGACCCAACAAGGCCCCAAACTGAACTGTCTTTTCCCAAAACATATTCTGTCTGGCCCCAGTCAGTGGATCTAGACTTACCTGGCTGGCCTCCCCAGCCCATTACCAGAGGGAGTCACATGTGCATATTGGCTTATTTACAATGACCCTCAGCCTCCTTCCTGCCTCAACAGGAGCCAGTGACTTCCAAGACACCAAAGATCCATGAAGCCAGTCGGTCAGTCATAGTCACCACTGGAACTTACATCCTTCTTCCTCCCCTGCTCTGGCTCCCTCCTGTCCATGTCCACTGCCCATGAAGCCGCTGACACTGACAGTGTCCACTGTGGGAACGCTAGTGCCCAGTTCAGGGCCTTTCAGAAACCACAAGGCCACAGGATGCCCATGCAAGGTGGGGAAGAAAAGCCTCCCCTCCCCCCAGACTCTGTACCAAGCTATCAGTGAGCCCAGAAGTGTCTCTGCTTATGGCCACCGCTCTGGTCCTATTTGCTTCTGGCCTTCACTTCCCTACACCCAGGTCTCCAGTTCAATCCAAGGGGCTGCACTGGCATATCACGCCAGCTACACCATCACCATCATCACCATCATCATCATCATCATCATCCTTTCCCTCCTTGCATCTTCCCCCCAGCCATGCGCCTCCTCCTTCAGTAGCGGTAAAACACAGGTCTCCATGAATGTCTGCAGATGTGAACAGACAGAGAAGGGGGAAGGGGAACAGAGGAGGTTCTTGAGCACGTCTGAGCCCCAGCTGAGCCAGCCACAACGCCCCACTACATCGGTACCCTGAGAGACCAGCTTAATTTCTCCTCCTTCATCCTCATGTTCTGTCATCTCCAAGTCCTGTACCTTTCTACTGCCCTAATATCTCTTCACTGCATCATCCTTCTCACAAAGGATTGGTAACCCTATCAGCCAGGTGCTTTGGACTGCATACCACAGGAAGCCTATCTCAAACTCAAACAATGAAGGTTTTCATCAGCCCATGGCCCATGGAGCCCAGAGCTAGGGCAGCTTTGAGGTTGGTCCAGACCCTTAACAGTAGCAACAAGGACCAGATTCCTTCTATCTGTCCACTCTGCTGTCAACAGTGTTAGCTTCATCCTGATGCTGTAAGATTCCCCTTATTTTTTGAGAGGGTTGCCCTTGGTAATCTGGCCACATCCTTCTTCATACATGTCTGGCAAGAGAGAATGGCTACCCATCATTCTCTTTTAAGAGCAGCAAAGAACTTTCCCAGAATCCTTTATTTGCTCTCTCCTCATGTCCCACTGGCTAGAATTGGGTCACATGGTAAGGGGTATGGGAATCCACAGCCCAATCAGGGCCACCCCTTGAATTGTGTCATTTCCCAAAACACACTGTTGTTACCCCATGGGTCAAGGGTGGGATGGATATTGGAGAATTGCCCGCAATACACCACAGTCTCTAAGAAAGCCAAGCCTCCATTCATAGCTTTTGATCCAGAATTAGAACTTCCCTTTTTCCTTTCTAGTCATTGTTCGATTTGGAAAAGATCTAGAAGCATGCCTGCCTTCTCAGACTGTTTCTTCAGTAACTTGGTTGGCTCGATTATTTCGCTCAGATACAGTTTGAATTGTGTCCACTATCCCAGGGGACAACGCTTTGTGTTTCCATGTAACCAGAGCCCCTTCAGCCTGGTTGCCTTTGGACATCACCCCATTCAACAGTGGGAAAGTGAGACACAGAACTGCTTCTCAGTGAACCAACTGTCCACCTTTGGAAGAGGGACACTGGGTTTGCAGGAGGCTAACTCATGGCACATACTGGGAGTTCTACTCTTTCTCAACCAGCTACACTACACTGAAGGCCTGATTGGTTTGCAGGGTCTGGGCTAGACAAGAGGCCACAGCAGACAGAAAATTCGGAGAAGCGCAGAACCTCCACCCTAGGGAAGCTCACAGCCGATAGGAAAAATGATGGTGACAATATATGTGTGAGGAAGGCAGCGAAGGCAAGGGTCATCACCCGCTTTTATAGAGGAGACTCTGTGGGCCACATCGAGAGATAGTGCTCCCCATCTTTTTAGTGGAAAGAGGGTGCAGAGAGGGTCATGGAAGAGTAGGTAGGATAGTCTTTGTCAAAATATTAAAAAAAGTAAGAAATGAAAGATATTCAGCCTTTTGTAATTATTTACATTTTAGGGTTCTAAGAGGTCTGACCTGGTTGGTCAGGGCCAGACCCGCAGATGGGAGAAGCTTGGAGGAAGGCTGGGTAGACAGAAAGGAACGTTATTGCTTGGAGATGATGCCAATGGCACATTTCTGCTGGAACTTGACAATCAGAGAAAGAAAACCTAATGGTTTTGAGATGTCAGGCTAGGAAAAGATGACAGGGTCCAATATAGCAACATCTTTAAATGAGGACTGAAATACTTTTAGATATGCCAGCAAACAAAGGCTGGAGGCAAAGAGGGAGGAGGGGAGGTACCCCCTGAGCCATAACCCCAAATTCCCTTCTCTTTTCCCATACTGTCCAGCCCAAGGACCACCCCCTCCGGAAAATCTTCTGTCCCCCACCCCACCCAGGCCAGAGCCTCACCTTGGTGCACCCATAGCCCTTGACCTTCTTCTAGCTCAGCACTTGTGACACTGAGCTCTACTCTGTTCTCAAGTCTGCCTCTGGTACTGGACCAAGTGCTCCCTCAGGGCAGAGATCAGATCCTTTGAGCCTGGAACCGAGGGGTGTTGATTAAATGAAGGAATGACTTGAGTGAGTGAGTGGATGAGTGAGGCTGTGTTCAGATAAGGATTAGAAGAGAAGGGGAAGGCCACTTCCATTTGGGGAGAATTGGGGGCTGGCTCTAGACCTGTGTGGCGTCCAGGAAGAACCACAGGAAGGGACCAGGCTTCTCACTGCCCACAACTCAAGGCCATAGTCTGTGGCTGGCCCAGCTTTGAGCATCCCTGCTAATTCCACACCCCCTCCACAAAGTCATCCTAAAACAAGTAAATCAGATTTGCCTCAGAACATGCCCACTTCACTTAGTACAATCTTAGCAACCTTTTAGAAGAAGGGAAGGCTTTTGGGGGTTCAGGGTTAAAAGGCAGTTCCATCCCTGCCATGACCTTGCAAGTGCAAAGTCCAGAAGTTCTGCATCACGTGGCTTGTGAAGTCTTTGATTCATTTTTCCCTCAAGGGAGAAGAAAGTTAAAAAGAGCTTCTTTATTCCATTTGCTTGATGCCAAGGAGATTTGTCTGTAATAAAACTCTGCCTCCTCCTCTGGCACACCAGCTGTCCCTGGACCCAAGCTGACCCTGTGACCCACGACTCTTTATATTTTTCGTAGGCTCAGGCTTCCATGGGGGTTCTTGATGTCCCAACCAGGAAATAAAGGTTTGATTCAGATCAAAAAGTATTTTCTGGTAAGCACAGGTGAGCCTATTTCCTGTAGTCCAAGAACTGCAAAGATTTTATACTGATTAAGAAGACAGTAAGTTCACAGATATATTATTTCTCAGCAAAATAAAACCTCTTGTCCTCACAGGGCAGGGTGTACAGCCTCTGGAGAGCACTAGGTGGCGGCAGAGCACCTCTGACCACCTTCGCGTGGGTGTGTGAGCACTGCATGGAATGGGGTGGGGGACTTGAAGCCAAGGCCAGGTCCCCCAAGGAAGGTGAGCTGACTTTATGGGATTTGGGGGCCTCCAGTCATCTGCGGATGCCCTTGAGATCTGAACTTTAGCCAAAGAGAAGAAGACGGAGCTGGCCATCCCGGGATTTGCCAAGCCACAGCTCAGAACCAGAGAAAGCTGGACAGAGAAGTGGGCGTGGGGTGTGCCTGAAAGCCGTAGCCCACTGGTTCCCACCAGGGTAGGAAGCTGACCTCATTCAGGCAGCCCCGACCACAAAGCAGAGCATGAAGGAGACTCTCAGACTTCTGGCCAGTTCCCAGAATTGAGGACTCGAGGTGGGAGAGGTTCTTGTGGTCCCTTGGTCCAGCAGGGCCCCACTCCCTCCCCTGAGTAGACTTGAACCCCATGGAAGCCCTTCAGAGATGTGTGGGCAGTGCCCTGGGTTCCCCCAAGTAGGGGGAGCCAGCCGATGGTGCGTATTAGCCATTGTGTTCCCAGAGGAGGGTTGGTGGCTCGCCAAGCTGGGTGACAGCTCCTGGGCTGGGCTCTTGCCACCACACCCTGCTATCTTTCCCAGCGCTTGCCTTTCCCAGGATGCAAGAAATCTGAGATTCTGGAACAAGAACATGTCAGACTCCCGTGACCCCAGCTGCACACAGCCCTCCTCCCTCCCTCCGCCCCAAGGCAGTGGGGCTAACCTTTAGCTCTGATTGCAGAACGGAAGCTGCTCGTATGGGAACTTCAGTTTCTTCAGTTCCCCCAAGGGCTGGGAGAGTCACCTCTGACCTCCAACCTGAGAGTCCTCGTGACTGCAGTGTGTTGTGTGCTCGCATTTCTGGGTGTTTTGTGCTGCTGTGGCTTGCCTCTTGGAATTGGGTACAGGAACAAAGGGGATGCTTGACAGTGCTTTTCCTGCTCTTCTGGTTCTCCCTGTGGGAGTGAGAAAGAAGTACACGGGTGTCCCTGTGGGTGTTGGGTTGATGGTTCTCATGGGTGGATATTTGTCTCTGAAGAAGTTCTGCACATGTGAGCTCATTTCCCTCTCCTGCTTTTTCCTCTCCCTTTATGTGTTTAGCTTTTCAGGGTAGTCTAGGGCAAAGAGCTCGTTGCATAGTCTGAATTCACTTATAAGGCTGCAGGCTCCATGCGGATGAAGGCCCTGAACACTC
Source organism: Mesoplodon bidens (assembly GCF_964165515.1). Taxonomy (NCBI): domain Eukaryota; kingdom Metazoa; phylum Chordata; class Mammalia; order Artiodactyla; family Ziphiidae; genus Mesoplodon; species Mesoplodon bidens. The sequence goes on along the minus strand of NC_138178.1, from coordinate 65,978,103 downwards.
TCCTGTGCTTAGCACCCAGTACAGTGCCTGGCACTTAGTGGGCATGTAATGACTATGTGAAGAATGGAATGGGTGTTGAAACTGCCCATATTTAGATGATTAATCCCTTTTCTAATGCTCACATGCCTAAATCATCATAGTAGATATGAATGGTAGCCGTGTGGTAAGCATTATGTTATGGGCTTTACATATGTTATTTTTAATATTTTAGAACAACAATCCTGCAGTAAGATAGTACTTATTCCCATTTGGGAGCTTAGGAAACTGGGGATCAAAGATCGCACTCAGAGTTCAGGCAGTGGTGGGGCTACAGTTACCACCAAAACCTAGACAAATGGAAGAGTCTGGCTTTCCCCATTGTTTGTCAACAGAGAAAAAAATAGAAGGAATTGCCTTTTAAAACTACTAGATGAGTTAACATTTGTAAAGTGCTCGGAATAGCATACGTGCATACTAAGTGCCTTATAAGTGTTTGTTAAATCAATAAAAATAAAACCCAGGTCAGTGCCAGAAGTTGGATTTAAGTCAGCTTCGTGGCTTTCTCTGACAGTATTTTAATCCTCTGGAATAAATACAGTAAAGAAAAATAAAGTGGGGCCACAGGATGTTCTGCTGACAAAAACACCACCAAGTCTGTGGCCTCCAGGCCGCAGGTGTTTAGCGTCACAGAATTGGAGTATCTCAGGGCCTGGAGGGGTCTCAACTGCCCAGTCCCAGGGTTTGAACTCGGATCCCAGGTGTCCTTAGAAGACCTATGAGTGAGAATCAAGGGGTCCGTGCACCCCTTGGAATGTTATGCACAGTGTTGTGGTTTTGTGCACTGTTCGGGTATGGGGCCACGGTTTTCATGCCCTGGAGAGCTCTGCAACACAGAAGGGTACTGAGGCTCTGGTCTAGCAGTGCCTCCCAAGGTAAGAGTTGAGGCAGGTTGGATAGGCTCAGCACCCCAGACTTCATTCAGGCTTCAACTACACCCCCTTTCTTTGGGGACTTGATGGATGGAAATCTCTGTTGAGTAGGACTGGCAGGCCATCTGGTCTGGCCACCTACTGGGAAATAAGCTCTTCTGTGATCTTCCACCTCCTCCAGGGACATCATGACTGTCCACTGCCTGTGGACTTTGCAGGCAACTTGGGGGTCTCCACAATCCTCATACCTCGCCACCGCCCCTTCCCCCCATCGTGCATCCTCCCAGCCATGCCAGCCTGGCAGCCACACTGTGGATTGCCAGGGTGGGAGAAGCCAGACCCCCCCCAGGAGCAAACACAGCCCCTGCCATCCTGGCACTGCACAGAGCAATTCTGCTCTGCCTTTCAGAATGGGGCTGTTTCAGTGCCAGGCTTGGGAATGCTGCCTGATGGAGCAGTGACCTGGAGCCGCCTCCTTCTGGGCCACTCTCGTGGCTTGACCTCATATAAAGGATTCATCAGAAACTTGCCAGAGTTCATTTTAATATTCTAAAAGTTATCCTCTCAAACTTTTATGAAGATACCTAAGTATATAAAGCAGAAGCAGTAAGGGTACTCAGCCTCTCCTCCCTCTCCAGGGTTTCTCTGAGGCCTCAGGAGTGACTGGTGCACCCTCACAGTAGAACAGTCACCTGCCTGCCAGGAGATGCCATCTGGTTGGTATTTACAGACTTTGGCAGCCGAAGCCGGCCTCCTGGAGCTGTCCCCTCGCTGCCACTGCACCAAGATAGGAAATTGAGAGACGCCTGCCCTCTGGTGGTGATCCTGGGGATAACACCACCCTGAGAACCAGCTCTAGGACTTTGATGGGCTGAATGCTCAAGAGATGGAGGAAGGTATCTTTTCTAATTAAAGAGTCAATGCTGATTTCCCTTTTGGCCCATTAAACTCCTTGAGTCATTATTTAATCACTCAGGGATACTTTGAAGCTGGAAAGATTCTATTTTTCTACTAAAACCCAGTCTCCAAGGAATATCTGAGTCATTTGAATTTCAGAGGAAATTTTATTAGTAACTGGGATTTCCAAACACTGGGGCAGCCAGAAAGTCTGCTGCTTCAGCCCAGCCTCTGTTCTGGAGTCTTGGGGTCCATGGTCCTACTCCTCAAGGAGCTGGAAGCCCAGAGCCTGCTTGGACTCCAGCTTCAGCCTCAGGTCTGGGCTAAGAAGCCCTCGATGCCCCCAAACACATACACTCAGTCTCAGTGAGTGGCAGTGCTGCCTTCTGCTCCCCAGGGGGCCTAACCTGCTTCACCATTCCCTCAGTGTTGGGTCCTGCACCCTGGCCCCAAGGGCTGGCTGGGGACCTGCTTGCCTTCACTGCCTCATCTCTCCTGCACCCAGACTCCCTTTGCCATGCCCTGCCCACCTCCTGAGCTGCCCGTTACCTCTTGTTAAATCCAAAGCAGTGGTTGTCACCTAAATCACCCAGGATCTCACTGAGATGCAGACACTCATTCAGTGGGTATGGGAAGGCCCAAGAGTCCGCATTTCTAACAAGGTCCCAGGTGATGCTGACGCTGCTGGTCCACGGAGCCCAATGAGAATCAAAGACCAAGGGCAGTGGTTCTCAATCTCAGCTGCACATTGGAATCACCTAAGGAGATCAAAACATACTAAGGCCTGGGTCCCACTCCATTGTTTGTGGTTTGCATGGTCTGGTGTGTGGCCCAGGCACTGGGATTTTTAAAAGCTCTCTTAGTGGTCCTCGGATCAGCCAGGGTTGAGAACCACTGACCTGGATACAGACTGCAGCCTCCCTGCCGCCACTCCTCAGCAGCTACTGTATCCCTGGACACCATCCTTTTTTGGATGGGTGGTCTCCCTCCATCTGCTTCAGTTGAGCCCTCCCCTGCGTGTATTGTCCTGGGGTTCACATAGGGTGTGTGCAAATAGCACCCCTTGAACTTGTGCACAAAGGGGGTTTCAGAAAGTCACCCCCAGACGGGCATAGTTGAGGGGCTTGTAGTGGAAGGCAGAGCAGAGGTGGGGGGAACCACTGGGCTAGTGCAGGAGCGGAAGCACAGGACCAGGGCAGTGAGCATGGGCTCCACTTTACAGCTGCCTTGAGGTTTTTTGGGAACTGCATTGGTTGCCCCATGGGCTGTGGGAACACCTGCAACACCTGCTTGGGGTGGGGTTAGGTCAGCTGCCCCCAGCCCTGAAGGGGAAGCCCTTCCGGGTGAGGCCTACCCTGACCACCTAGTTTAAAATGTCACCCTTCATGCCCTCCTTTCCTCCCACAGTACCCACCACCCTGTAGGACACCATCCCATTTCCTAATTCGTTATGTTTATTGTTTGACTCTCACCCACAGGAATGTCAACTGCCCGAGAGCCATGGCCTGTGTTGATCACAGTGCCTGCCTAGCGCATAGGGTGTCTGGCATTCACTTGACTTCCAGACCTTCCCCTGCCTGGTTTCTGAGTCCTGCCACCTTCCTGGCCCCTCCCTGGCTGCTTCCCGAGGCCAAGGAGTGCCGTGGTGTCAGGGCCAGGCTCGCATTGCCAGCTTTGGACTACAGGTCCCCACTTTTCACCGACCACTTCCCAATAACCAAACTTGGGTCTGCTTAGGAAGTTTTTCTGATCAAACAAGAAAATAAAAAGCAGCATCTTTTCTTCTTTTTTTTTGGCTGGGCCTTGCAGCACGCGGGATCTTAGTTCCCCAACCAGGGATCGAACCCGTGCCCCCTGCATTGGGAGCATGAAGTCTTAGCCACTGGATCGCCAGGGAAGTCCCAAAAGCAACATCTTAACATTTGAAGCCGCAATATAAAATGACTTTTCATTCCCATGGAGAGGCAGGTCAAGTGTAGAGTCTCCTTTTTAGAGGGAAAGCCTGCCACTTGAAGAAACAAATGGTTTGTTTCATCCCTTTCTCCCCGTGGGACCTTCCTCTCAGGGTAGAAGGCCCGGTCTCTGAGGGATGCACCCCACGCTTCTGGGGTGCACAAGGCACAGATGAGATCAGGTGCCCCGCTTCTCACGCTGGACGTGCAGGCGAGTCTTCCTCTGGATGCTCAGCAAGGCACCAGCCCAGGCCGACGGCTTTGGCAGCTGCCCTTTTCATTTATCACTGCAGAGGGGGCTTGCCTCAGATTTCAGGTGACAGTGAAATGGCATCAGTGTAGGGACCACAGACGATTGGACTGGGTTTTAGAGAGGATGTGGAGTTGGAGCTGGGTCTCCTTTGGGAGCCGGGGAGGAGGGCAGGAGGGTGGCAGGAGGGCAGGAGGGTAGGAGGCCGCAGGAAACTTCCAGAGGGAGTGCCGAGGCAGCTGGAGGCGGGGCGAGAACTGGGGTGAGAGGTGCGAAAGATTAAAATAGGGCCAGCGGAAGGGGGCGGGAATGTCATACTATGGGAAAAGGAGGGGTGACACTCCCGGGATGTATCAGGAGGAGAGGAGGTCAGCCAAGTAATGATGGCCAAAGGTACCTTACAGTTCAAAGGGTCTTTCATAGGCAAAAGCATACACAGCTGATAGCACCTGTGGGTGGAGCCTCCAGGATTCTCTGTGCCTCGACCAGGTAGGGTGTGGCTGTCCCTGACCACTCTGGTCCTTCTTTCCTGGCCTCCTGGACAGACACGCTCAGCCCTCCCACCGGTGTCCTTCACATGGCCTTTCCTTTCCTGACACTGTCTTCTCACCTGCATCCCAGGGATCCCATGCATTCCTCTGACCAAATCCCAGCCACCCTCACCAGGCCCCCTCAAGACTCCTCCGCTCTGAATTTAGGGCTGTCAGTTTAGCAAATAAGAATAGAGGACACCCATTTAAATTTGAGTTTCAGATAAACAATGAATAAATTTTTTTAGTGTAAGTATATCCTATACAACGTTTGGGACATACTTATACTAGAAAATCGTTGATTGATTGTTTACCTGAGATATAACTGCTCGTCCCGTATTTTCTCTGGCAACCCTACTGAGCTCCGCATGGTATCAGTTTGGGGTTTACCCTGTAGCCTGTTGCTTATGGGTGGCTCTCGTGAACCTGCAGGAAGGTGGAGAGAAGTGGTTCCACGGGCGACTTTGAAACCCATCTGCAGCGGGTGAAGCAGGTCTTCATCGATAGCCTTCGGTCTGGCCTCCGCTCACCTTTGTCCCCCTGTCTTCTGCTTGTCCTCAGTGAGAACCCTCTCTTCTGCCTGGCAGCTCTCCTCACTTCTCGCACCACGCTCTTGGCCATGGGCGAGGGTGTCCCATCAATCATCCTCTGCTTGTCCAAAAATGCCTTCCTCCTCTTCCCCCATCACCTGAAAGCCAAATTTCCTTGAAGAGCCATGAGCTTTGTCCCACTTTCCAACATCTGGGGCCTCCTTCAAGCTTTCCCTTGATGGACTGTGGGGAAGAAATCTCCCTGAAGCACCTACATTATTCCTTTGGGGAGAAGGGAGCACCTCAAGGCAGAGCTCCCCTTTCCAGAGACACCCTCGGGATCTTCAGGGATGGGTACCGGCTGCTTTGCAGCAGGCTCCAGCCAATTGCTCCCTCTGGACAGGAAGGACAGTGGGTGACGGCCCAATCTTTGGGCCATCAGATAATTTATCATCATCATCATCATCACCATCACCATCAGCTACATGGTGCTTTACAGGTCAGATACATTTTCTCATTTAACTTTCAATAACCCTGGAGGCTAAGGAGTTTTACAGATGGGGAGGCTGAAGTCCAGAGTGCCTTTGACATGGTCCCGAGAGGCTGAAGGCCAAGCCAGAAGTGAGGACTCCCCAGCCAGTGCTGTCTCTGGTATTCTAGGGCACCTAATTCTTCCTCATCAGGGCAGGCAGGTGAGTCCAGCTTGTAAATAACCCACCAAGGCAGTGAGGTTTGACTTCACCATCCCCATGCCCCCTTAGAGGCACTCCCTTTTCACCAGGATCTTGTGTTCCTGAAGCGAGCGGATCAAATGCCCTAAGGGGCCCACCAGCTCTGAGATTCTGTGCCTTCTCTCCACTTCCAAACCTACTCAGGAAAGATTTCATTATCGGTGGCCTCATGTCTTGTATGAACATTCACGATCATCTAATCAAAGGTTTCCCAAAAGACGGTCCATAGAACACTAGTCCCTCCAGGTGCTACGTGACAAAAGGGTGCATGGGCCAGTGAGTTTGGGAAAAACTGATACTGTAATCCCTTTTGGAGCACAGTGATGCATGATAGCATATTAATGGCACTAAAATGTCCTGCAGAGAAAAATATCCACTTAACTTTTTAAAAAATAATTTAAAAAATTTTTATTTTATTTATTTATTTTTGCCTGCACTGGGTCTTCGTTGCGGTGCGCGGGCTTTCTCTAGTTGTGGCGAGTGGGGACTACTCTTCATTGTGGTGCACGGGTTTCTCATTATGGTGGCTTCTTTTGTTGTGGAGCATGGGCTCTAGGCGCATGGGCTTCAGTAGTTGTGGCTCACGGGCTCAGTAGTTGTGGCTCACGGGCTCTAGAGTGCAGGCTCAGTAGTTGTGGCGCATGGGCTTAGTTGCTCCGTGGCATGTGGGATCTTCCCGGCCCAGGGCTCGAACCTGTGTGCCTTACATTGGCAGGCAGATTCTTAACCACTGAGCCACCAGGGAAGCCCTATCCACTTAACTTTGACCCAGATTTTCTAAAACTTATCCAACCCTAGAAACTTTTTATTGAGTAACAATCATTAACATTCTGTGGAACTAGCATTCCTTACAATCTACTTTGAGAAACAGGGATCAGTTCAGATCTTTCCTTGTATAGCTGAAAAAACAGAAAATTCACTTATGAATTCATTGAGCATTTATTAGAGGTGGGCTGAGGGTATCCTAAATACAGAGCCTGTGCTAGGTTCTGAGACCTATGCGGAAGTATAATATAATAAGTGTAATAATAATAATAATAATTCATGCAGCACTTACCACATAGCCAGGCTCTCCACTAACCGTTGTGGTCTTCCATCTTTACAAGAAGCCTGTGAGATGTGGTTTTGTACCCATTTTAAAGATGAGGAGACTGAAGCATGGGGAGATGCTGTGAGCTGCCCGGGTCAGCCTGTATACCGAGCTCCATCTCTTAATGAGATGTTTCTGGTCTTCCGTCATTCTACCCAGTGGCCCCTTGAAGAAAGCTGTGTTTCATCAGGAAGCAGAGCCGGGGAGGTGTTGAGAGCAGGGCTGTGGTGGGGACCTCACCCCCTCTCAGTGCCTTCTTCCCCACTTTTGTCCCCGCAGGTCTACCTGGCTGAAGCCGTGCTGTGGGAAGAGAGCAGCCGTGTGGCAGGTATTTTTGCTCAGTGCAAGTGTCAACAGTTTCCTGGTAGCCTGTGTAATATTGGTGGTGATTCTCCTGACTCTGGAACTTCTAATAGATATAAAGCTTCTCCAGTGTGAGTAGCAAGAGAGATACATATGTAAATACATATGATGTCAATATTCCATGTGCATCCATCAGGGGTCCCCAACTAGCAGTGTGATCTGCCCCCAGCCTGACGGCGCTGCCCACCCCTGGCCCCATGGCCCATGGGGATGACCATTGGGAGGAAAGCATCTGGCAGCTTCTCTCCCTGCCACCCCCAGCATTGCTTTGCCCCCCTCCGCCCAATGTGGCCTCTTCACTCCCCTTCCCCAGCATTCCATGATCAGAAACTGATGAGATCCAAAATGTTGGGGACCCCTGTGTGCACCTTTTTTTTATTGTTCCCATTTGGAATTTTCCAGGTTGGAATTTGCTGTAGCTTAAAGAGAGTTCCCATGTGTGGAGGCGTCTCACCTTGTAGTAACTAATAATGACAGCAGCCACAATGATGCTATGATTCCTTGTATTTTTATCCATCTGTAAGTTGGCAGTGTTATTTATCTATAACGTGATCATTTTGAAAGCACTTCTCCATGTATTTGACCCTAGTAGCAACCCTGTGAGACAGGCAAGACTGGTATTATCCCTTTTTATGGATTTGGGAATTAAGCTTGGGATAAGTTAGACTTTTCCTAGGTGAGAGGTATTAGAGCTGGGACTTCAAGCCATCAGGCCAGTTTTCTTTCCCAACCTGGTCCTCTTGGTGTTCGTCCTAGTTTCATGTTCATGGGAGCCTGATGCGCATGGCAGCAGATAGCTTGTCTGCCACCTCTTCTGTCCTTCTAGGTGTCCCTTGGCAGCACGTCTGTCAGAGCGGAGGGCCCTCTTTCTGCCTCCCACCCTGTAGACGCCTGTTTGGTGCACGAGCAAGGGGCCAAGGGTCTTGACGCTTGGCTTTGGCTGAGTGAGTGGTTTCTGGTAGAGCTCCTGGTTCCCCAGAGGTCCACTAGTCAGAAGACGGCTCATTCAAGTGTAAATTAAAAAAAGAAATGAAATTGTTGGCCCCTGAGAGATTTCCTTTCCTGCCATTGGCAAAATCCAGGACTGTAGATCCAGCCACCCCCAGACCCATTCAGTCATCTTAGACTTGTATTCTCAAATGCTCCCAGACCCTTTACTGGAGTCTCTGTATTCAGGGTCCGTCCTATTCAGGGTTCCAAGTCCTATTAGCCTTCCCTACTCTCTGAGAGAGGATGGCGGAGAGTGCAGAATTGCTTTTGTCTGATAAGCCTCGTTGGCTTTTGTACAGCTAGTGGCCCCTTGGTTCCAATCAAAGTATCTTCCAGCAGAAAGTGACTAGCGCTGATTTTACACTCAACCTGTCTTCAATTAAACCATGTTGTATACCTTTCCTCCTACTCATCGGTATGTCTGCTTTTTATGAGGTCTGACCATAACAGAGTCATTCTTTCCTTATTGTGGGTGATACTTGGGGCTCCTGGCCACTCAGGCATTGAGTGGAACTGAGAACACGGCCGACACTGGAATTTTGCTTAAAACTAAGCATCCAGGAGATTGATTTTGGTGGGAGATCCACTAGCAGCTCATAAAAGGCATCTTAAATTCCATAAAACGCACAGTCAGAGATTTATTGCTCTTCTAAAGCAAACCATAAAAAAAGGCACAGGAATTCATTTGAGAAATAATGGGGAGAGATTTTATGCTTCCAGAATCATCTGGAGGTCTTTTCAGAGTCACACAGGCCTCAGCCTCCCGGTTCCCACTCGTATTCATATGACCCAGGACGGAAAGAATCCACAGTGTGGCAGGACTTGCCTTCTGAGGCTTGTATTGGTCTAAAGCCAGGAACCCCAAAGTCTCCCACTTGGAACCTGTCTTTGAAGCCTCCTTCCCCCAGGACACGCTCCAGGACCTTGTTTCCACCTACCCCCAGGGCTTGCTGATCTCAGAGCTTTGGGGGAGGCTGTGGGTTCCTTTCTTTCGGCCAGCCCACCCCACTGATAGCTCTGGGCATCTTTCCTTGTCCCCCAGGGGATCTGAGCTGCGTGCTGACCAGAGCCCAGTAGGGAAATGTGCTCCCAGCTGCATTCCTGCACCTTGTTTTGGTCCTGCCCCACTGTCCAGGGATGTTCTACCAGTATCTCTTTTAGGCTGGCCCTCTGAGGGGGCATCCCCTCCCACCCACTCTCCATCAGAGCCCACCTGACCTTGTCCTGGGCCCCAGCACCCTACTTTTGGCCTTACTCCCTGATAAACTATGCTCTGCTACAGCTCAGAGGCTGGTCACGGCCCCTGTATTGTGAAAGGGCCTGCCAGAGGTACTGCCTTAATGCCAAGGATTGCCTGGTGGAAGGTGGGGTGGGAGCTTTCAGTGGCTGATAGCTCTCCCTGCTCATACGCTGGTATCCGGAGGCGTGGCAGCCCCCAGCTGCTCACTCTGCCACTTTCGGGAGGCTGACACCCTGCCCCACCACTGGTGTCTTCTTCCAGTCCCGGCTCCTGCCTTCTCCCCCAGAAGACCCTGGCTGACGTTGCCGTCTCAGCCACTCCGAATTTTCAGAATGAGAAGTCAGAGTAAGCTGGCCTTAAGCCCCACTCACAGCGCACAGTGCTTTGGGGGTGAATTGTGGGGATTTCTGGAAGCTCATCTAGATCTGACCGAAGCTGCCCACCCAGGTCTGAGGTGTCTTCTTGATCCCTCTGGAAGGCTCCCCTGGAAGGCTTCTTTCTGGGCACAAAGCCCATGGCGGCTGATGGGACTCTAAGAGGCAGCCCATTGGATGGAGGGAAGAACAGCATCACAGGCCCACCAACCTCCCACCACCTCCATCACAGACACCCCTTAAAGCTGCCTGATGTTCTCTGGCCCGACTGCATCCAGATCTGAATGCTCATGCTACGGGCTCCTGGAGGCCTGCCTCCACGCTATGAGGCCCCCTCTACTGATGCACCTAATTCCTTGCTCCTAAAATTGGCCCCTGTTATTGTGCTTGCAGTTTCCAGTGCATTCCAGTTTGCTGGCGTGATACACTGGATCAGTCTGGTCATTCTCTCAGTGTTCTTCTCAGAGGTAGGTCGAGACTTGGGCCCTGTGACCATCTCTTTAGGGCAACTCCTGGCCCGGGGAGACCAAGCTTTATTCTCTAAACACTTTCTAATGACAGACCCTCTGCCAGACCTTGAGGCTGCAAAGAGGGAGACACAATGCAGGGACCTGAGTTCTGTGCTGGGCCTCAGTGGGTGAGCCAGACGGTGAGCAGGTGTCGTCCAGGTGAGGGTAGATGGTGACATCTGTGAAGGTGAGACTGAGTGAGACATAGTTGAAGGAGAGCAAATAGTTTGTGTGACTGGTAAAGAGTAGGCGGAGGCCGGGCTGAAGCCCAGGGGGCCTGGAGGTGGGGAGACTGATTAGGACTCTGTGGCCATGGTCCTGGGTACATAGGTGACTTGCCCCTCGGGGTCGAAGCCCAGGGGGCAGAGAGGGTGGAGTCACAGGGCTGGGCAGTGGACTTGACCCAGTGCTTCAGTGGGTACAGGGTCTGGCTAGACTGAGCTGTGCCCCCTCTGTGGGAACAAAGGGGCACGTGTCTGGGATGAGGGAGCATGGGTGCCCTTCGTCGTTGCTAGAGCCAGCTGATGAAGCCCAAGTCCGTATCTCTGTGTGTGAGGTAAGAGGGAAAAAGCACCTGGAAGCTCGTGGGCCCTGGGTTTTGGTGGGAGCTGATAGCCCTGAGTGGGTCTGAAATGCGTGGGAACAGTTCCCCCACCTTGACATGGGGGTGAGTGACGCATCCTCTGAGCAGCTCCCGGCCTCTCACAGTGACCCCCTGGCCTGTGTTTCAGGGGCATTGACTTGGGGCTGCTCCCGGCAGGGTCTTCAGGGGAAGCCGGGAAGACTGGGCTTCATCCTATGCTCAGCGGCGGGTCTTTGAAGGACTGGAGAGTTTTGTGTGGAAATCCTGTCCCTCCTAACAGAAGACAGGCCCAAGTCAGCTGGCCACTGGCCCACTCCCTGTGTGTGCCCTCAGCCCCACGACCACAGGTCCAAATTAGCCCATGCAGAGCCCCAGTGGCGCCTTTCAGCATGGTCAGCAAGCGTGGGCGGAAAGAAAGGAATACGATACAGAGCCTGCTGGGGTGGCGTGTATGCCTGCACGTGTGCGCGTGCACGCACACACACACACACACGCAAGCAGCTTACACCAGCAAGGGTGATGCCATCTCAGAGGCAGAAGGGGCTCTGAGTCCCAGAGCCCAGCAGGGCCTTGAAGGAGGAAGGATGCTCCAGGAGAGCAATGATGTGGGTGGAGTTACGGAGGAAAAGAGTTTTTTGTACTGTGATCGGGGAGCCCAAGGAGTTAAGCACCCCAGGGTCCTCCTGGGCCGGCTCTGACCCCATCTAATGGCACGTACTTTCTCTCTCAGACTCAGGGGAGGCCTGGGCCTCAGACCTTGAATCCAGAATCCTGAGTCTGGGTGTGGGGTGTGGTGGGGCTGGGCAGCAGGCATTCCAAGCATGGAACATTCTTTCCCAGGCCTTGGCTCCCGCAGCCCACGGGGTTGGCAGGCGAGGACTCCAACACTGCCCTTCCTGGGAAGCGTCCCTAACAGCTCACCAAGGTCATTGCCTTAGAGGTGCCTCAGACCCCCGAATAGTGCCTGCTCCCCAGCCTGCTGCCCCTTGGAGGGTCCTGCCCTCCTGGCCCCCTTTGTCTCCGCTCATCGGGATTCCCTCCCATGCACACATGGGCTGTGGCCAGATGTCTCCTTGATGCAAACCTTGGAAAATGTGCCATGTGTCTGTGACTGCCAACAAAAATGTTTAATCAGTTGCTGCGGTTCTTCCATCTATCCCTGTGCTTTGGTTTTATTGGCTTTGCAGAATTTATTACCCAGTGTTAATTTGGCATTCCCTTCCTGTCACTGCCGGAGACGAGCCACCTGAAACAGACAAGCACCAGTGCAGAGGAATCGCGGCCTCAGAGCCCCCCCTCCCCCACCCCATGCCACGGAAGAGGCTGGGCTTCCCACAGGCTCAGCAGGGAGAGCTGGGGGCTGGCGGAGGATGACTGTGACCTTGGACCTTGTTAGAGATGGTGAGGGTGGGGGTGGAGCTGTAAGGTGGGAGTAACAGAGGAGTAACAGAGGGGTAGCAGGGGTAACAGGTGTAATAGAGGGGTAACAGAGGCGTTAACAGAGGAGTAACGGAGGGGTAGCAGAGGGGTAACAGAGAGGTAACAGAGGAGTAACAGAGAGGTAACAGGGGTAACAGAGAGGTAACAGAGGGGTAACAGAGAGGTAACAGAGGCGTAACAGGAAAGTAACCAGGGAGACCTGCCTCCCCCAGTACACCCAGCCCAGCGTGAGCGGAGGGGCTGGTACCCAGTGATCTCGTGAGGAGGCAGCCCAGCTAGCAAGCCGGGGTTTCCACGGAGCTCCCAGGAGAACCTAGCATCCGAAGAGGTTAGAACAGTCCCATAGAGGCCCTTTCCCCCTGCTCCCCGCAGGGCTGGAAATGTGCAAAGGTGTCTGTGCTTCTCACAATGACTGGGGCACAATGACTCCCCCTTTCTAGTGGGAAGGGCCAGGGCAGCCAAACATCCTTCAGCTGCAGAGCAGGCCCTGCGTATTTGCCTGCTGAAAATGCCAGCAGTGTCCCTTTAAAACCACATGGACGAGGACGGCAGCCCAGGGTCATATAGCCAGTTCCCACCAAAAGCGGCCCAAGGCTCTGGGCTCTTCATCTGGTCCGTCACCACTGCATCCTCCCCATGGCCCTAGTGCCGGCCGGTGGGGAGCAGACCAAGGATCTGGGGGAAGGGCCTGGGCCAGCGACTGAGAAAGAAAAAGCCCAGCCCTGAAATACCTCTGACCACAAACCCAGCACAACTGGCAGGCCGCCTCACCTAGGGAGAAGCGAATACCACCCCTTCGGAGCTGGCCTTTCTTCCTCTGGGAAATGGCTGCAGGCCAAGGGTGGGGGTCAGTCCGAGCCAGCTGACTTAACATGGGTGTGGTGTCACAGGCAAATTCCAAGAAAGTCCAACCCAAAGGACTCCAGATGCCAGGCAGCCTTTCACCTTGTGCTGAGCGTTATTCCAACCCTTGTCTCAACTGAGCTTTAGGACAGCCCCTGAATTGGGCGGGACACTTTGTGAGTTAGGAAACTGAGGCCTAGGAGGAGCGGGCGGGACAGATGCAGGCCTCAGGGTGGGTGTGCAGTGGGCCAGTCCATCCTTGCCCATCTCAGAGCTCTGAGGGCTGCTCCAGGGAAGATGCCCCGGAGGACAGAGCTAGGCCCACAGAAGAGAAGTGCAGGGCTGGTCTGACCTCAGTTTGAGGACATCTGTGCAAATAGGCCGAGCTATTCACCAGTGAGGCAGGTGCTTTTCAAAGTGGTGAGAGCAGGCGCCCCGCACCCAGTCAGGCCGTGTGGGTGCCCTACAGGGGCCCGAGGTGAAAATGGGTGCCTGGGAGGCTTCTGGGTCCTGCTGTGCTAGGTCGGCCAGGGTCATCCCACTTCCATGGGGCCCTGCAGCACAAAGACCGGGCAGAGCCTTCGGAATCCAGATGGAGAATTGTGCTAATGGTGTTTCCAAAGTGCCCCCCTGCCCTTGGCTGAGACCAGGCCCAGCAGCCACTTGCCACCAGGGAGGCCAGCAACTTCTCTTCCTGAGACCGCATGAGGCCTTGGGGCCCAGCCAGGCTGGGCCACCCTGCAGCAGGGCCTTAGTACAGGTCATGGGGTGTTGGCCCCATCCCCTAATTGGGGTGGAGATGCAGAGAGGCCCTGCTCTTCCTGGGAGAGGAGAAAGCCAACCCACGCTGGCCTTCTAGACAGGAGCCTCAAGGCAGTGGCAGCAGCTGCTGCATCCTCTTCCTCGTCCTCCTCCTGTTTATTATTATTAGGATTCTATTGAGGTGAAATTTACATAACAAAACATTTTAAAGGTTCAGTGGCATTTAGCACACACACAGTGTCGTGTGTGACCATCACCCCTTCCTAGTTCCAATGCATTTTCATCACCCCCAAAGGAGACCCTGTCCCCATTAAGTGGCCACTCTCCCATCCCCCCTTTTCCCCAGCCACTGCCAACCACTAATCTGCTTTCTGTTTCTATGAACTTAACTCTTCTAGATATTTCATATAAGCGGAATTGTATGATGTATGACCTTTTGTGTCTGGCCCTTTCACGCAGCACGGTTTCAAGTTCATCCACGTTGTAGCATGCATCAGTGCCTTGTTCCTTTTTATGTCTCGATACTATTCCATTGTATGGATAGACCACATTTTGTGTATCCACCTGTCAGTTGATCAAGGTTTTCTTTAACATCAGCTATTAGGGCCACCTCGTCCTCCCCGGCACTGACTCTTAAAGTTGTCCTGGGCTGCGCTGGGTCTCGAGGGAGTCTGGCCTGCTGGGTTACCTGTGCTGTGTGCCAAGCGAGGGCCATTGCCAAACTAAACTGAGCCAGGGCCTCCCTCATCTGTGCACGTCAGCAGCCACCCCAAGATTCTGGATCTGTGAGGTGTCCCTCTCCTGCCTGCTCCTTCCTCCCAGGGGGGCCCTGGTGAGCCTTAGTCATCAGATAGAAAGCAAGAGGGTTGTGCTTCTTTTTTTTTTAATTTATTTTTCACTTTTTATTTTATGTTGGAGTATAGTTGATTAACAATGTTATGTTAGTTTCAGGTGTACAGCAAAGTGATTCAGGTATACATATACATGTATCTATTCTTTTTCAAATTATTTTCCCATTTAGGTTGTTACATAATATTGAGCAGAGTTCCCTGTGCTATACAGTAGGTCCTTGTTGGTTATCCATTTTAAACATAGCAGTGTGTACATGTCAATCCCAAACTCCCTAACTATCCCTCCCCCCCATAACCATAAATTCCGTTCTCTAAGTCTGTGAGTCTGTTTCTGTTTTGTAAATAAGTCCACTTTTATCATATAAGCGATATCATATGATATTTCTCTTTCTCTATCTCACTTACTTTACTCAGTATGACAATTTCTAGGTCCATCCATGTTGCTGCAAAATGGCATTATTTCATCCTTTTTAATGGCTGAGTAATAGTCCATTGTATATATATACCACATCTTTATCCATTCCTCTGTCGATGGAATTTAGGTTGCTTCCATGTCTTGGCTATTGTAAACAGTGCTGCAAAGAACTTTGTGGTGCTGTGTCCTTTCAGACCATGTTTTTCTCCAGATATATATCCAGGAGTGGGATCGCTGGATCATATGGCAACTCTATTTTTAGTTTTTTAAGGAACCTCCATACTGTTCTCCATAGTGCTGTATCAATTTACATTCCCACCAACAGTGCAAGAGGGTTCCCTTTTCTCCACACCCTCACCAGCATTTATTGTTTGTAGATTTTTTGATGATGGCCATTCTGACTGGTGTGAGGTGATACCTCACTGTAGTTTTGACTTGCATTTCTCTAATGATTAGTGATGTTGAGCATTCTTTCATGTGTTTGTTGGCCATCTGTATATCTTCTTTGGAGAAATGTCTATTTAGGTCTTCTGCCCATTTTTGAATTGGGTTGTTTGTTTTCTTGATATTGAGCTGCATGAGCTGCTTGTAAATTTTGGAGATTAATCCTTTGTCAGACAGCAAACTTAATCCATTAATGTTTTGTGTGTTCTGACTGCTCCACCCACCAGCTGTTCCCCAGTCTCTCTCCCTTCCCTCAGCCTCTCTATTCACTGAGACACAGTATTGAAATTAGGCCAGTTAATAACTCTTAATGGCCTCTAAGTGTCAAGTGAAAAGAAGAGTCACACATCTCTCACTTTAAATCAAAAGCTAGAAATGGTGAAGCTTAGTGAGGAAGACATGTCAGAAGCAGATATAGGCCAGAAACTAGTCCTCCTGCACAAGACAGTTAGCCAAGTTGCGAATGCAAAGGAAACTTTCTTGAAGGAAATTAAAAGTGCTACTCCAGTGAACACACGAAGGCTGAGAAAGGGAAATAGTTTTATTGCTGCTATGGAGAAAGTTGTAGTGCTCTGGATAGAAGATCAAACCAGCCACAACATTCTCTTAAGTCAAAGCCTACTCCAAAGCAAGGCCCTAATTCTGTGAAGGCTGAGAGAGGCGAGGAAGCTGCAGAAGAAAAGTTGGAAGCTAACAGAGTTTGGTTCATGAGGTTTATGGAAAGTCGCCATCTCCATTACATAAAAGTACCAGGTGAAGCAGCAAGTGCTGATGGTAGAAGCTGCAACGAGTTATCCAGAAGATCTAGTTAAGATCATGAATGAAGGTGGCTACACTAAACAAAGGACTTGCTAATGTAGACGAAACAGGCTTCTATTGGAAGAAGATGCCATCTAGAACTTTCATAGCAAGAGAGGAAAAGTCAGTGCTGGCTTCAAAGCTTCAAAGGACAGGCTGACTCTCTTGTTAGGGGCTAATGCAGCTGGTGACTTTAAGCTGAAGCCAATGCTCATTTGCCATTCTGGAAGTCCTAGGGCCCTTAAGAATCATGCTAAGTCTACTCTGCCTGTGCTGTAAAATGGAACAACAAAGCCTGGATGCCAGCACATCTCTTTACAGTATGGTTTACTGAATATTTTAAGCCCACTGTTGATACCTACTTTCTTTCCAAATGTTACTGCTCACTGGCAATGTGCCTGGTCACCCAGGAGCTCTGATGGAGATGTACAAGGAGATTCATGTTGTTTTCATGCCTGCTAACATCTATTCTGCAACCCATGGATCAAGGAGTAATTTTGACTTTTTGGTCTCATTCTTTAAGAAATACATTTTGTAAGGCTCTAGCTGCTACAGATAGTGATTCCTCTGATGGATTTGGGCAAAGTAAATTGAAAACCTTCTGGAAAGGATTCACTATTCTGGATGTCATTAAGAACATTCATGATTCATGGGAAGAAGTCAAAATAGCAACATTAATGGGAGTTTGGAAGAGGTTGATGCCAACCCTCATGGATGACTTTGAGGGGTTCAAGACTTCAGTGGAAGAAATAAGTGTAGATGTGGTAGAAGTGGCAAGAGAACTAGACTTAGAAGTGGAGCCTGAAGATGTGACTGAATTACTGCAGTCTCATGATGAAACTTTAATAGGGGAGGAGTTGCTTCTTATGGGTGGGCAAAGAAAGTGGTTTCTTGAGATGGAATCTACTGCTGGTGAAGGTGCTGTGAAGATTGCTGAAACGACAACAAAGGATTTAGAATATTGCATAAACTTAGTTGATGAAGCAGCAGCAGGGTTTGAGAGGATTGACTCCAATTTTGAAGGAAGTTCTACTATGGTAAAATGCAATCAGACAGCATTGCCTGCTGCAGAGAAATCATTCATGAAAGGAAGAGTCAATCCAAGCAGCGAACTTCTTGTTATCTTATTTTAAGAAATCACCACAGTCACCCAACCTTCAGCAAACACCACCCTGATCAGTCAGCAGCCATCAACATCGAGGCAAAATCCTCCACAGCGAAAAGATTACAACTTGCTCAAGACTCAGATGGTTAGCATTTTTTAGCAATAAGTATGTTTTAACCAAGGTATATACATTATTTCTTTAGACATAATGCTATTGCACACTTAATAGACCACAGTGTAGTGTAAACATAACTTTTATATGCACTGGGAAATCCAAAAATTCCTGTGACTTGCTTTATTGCAATATTCGCTTTAAAAATTTTTTTTTAAATTTATTGAGGTATAGTTGACTTACAGTGTTGTGTTAATTTCTGCTATACAGCAAAGTGATTCAGTTATACAAATATATACTTTTTATATTCTTTTCCATTATGGTTTATCATAGGATTTAAAAAAATAAATTTACTTATTTATTTGTCTATTTATTTTTAGCTGCGTTGGGTCTTCGTTGCTGTGCATGGGCTTTCTCTAGTTGTGGCGAGCGGGGGCTACTTTTCGTTGTGGTGCACGGGCTTCTCGTTGCAGTGGCTTCTCTTGTTGTGGAGCACAGGCTCTAGGCACGCGGGCTCAGTAGTTGTGGCCCATGGGCTCTAGAGCGCAGGCTCAGTAGTTGTGGTGCACGGGCTTAGTTGCTCCGCGGCATGTGGGATCTTCCCGGACCAGGGCTCGAACCCGTGTCCCCTGCATTGGCAGGTGGATTCTCAACCACTGCACCACCAGGGAAATCCCCTATCATAGGATATTGAATATAGCTCCCTGTGCTATACAATAGGACCTTGTTGTTTATCCATCCTGTATATAATAGTTTGCATCTGCTAATCCCAGACTCCCAATCCTTCCCTCCCCCACGGCAACCACAAGTCTGTTCTCTATGTCTGTGAATCTGTTTCTGTTTCCTAGATATGTTCATTTGTGTTGTATTTTAGATTCCACATATAAGTGATATCATATGGTATTAGTCTTTCTCTTTCTGACTTCGCTTAGTATGATAATCTCTAGGTCCATCCATGTTGCTGAAAATGGCATTATTTCATTCTTTTTTATGGCTGAGTAATATTCCCCTGCATATATGTACCACATCTTCTTCATCCATTCATCTGTTGATGGACATTTAGGTTGCTTCCATGTCTTGGCTGTTGTGAATAGTGCTGCTATGAACATAGGGGTGCATGTATCTTTTCGCATTATAGTTTTGTCTGGATACATGCCCAGGAGTGGGATTGCTTGATCATATGGCAACTCTATTTTTAGTTTTTTGAGGAGCTACCATACTCAATATTCGCTTTATTGAGGTGGTCTGGAACTGAACCTGCAAAATCTCCAAGGTGTGCCTGTATAGTCTTCTGTCTCCCCCATCACCTGGCGTAGGGCTGGGCATCTGACATCCACCGATGAAGGCGTGAATAATTAAACATGTGAGAAATTCTTTTTCAAAATCTTGTTTTCATTTCTTCATTTGCCATGACCTTGACAATGATCTTAGGGAGCATGAAAGTTGGATATAGAGATGAATTTTCTAAACAAGTTGGAATGTACCGCTTTAGAC
This sequence comes from Mesoplodon bidens, assembly GCF_964165515.1. Taxonomy (NCBI): domain Eukaryota; kingdom Metazoa; phylum Chordata; class Mammalia; order Artiodactyla; family Ziphiidae; genus Mesoplodon; species Mesoplodon bidens. The sequence continues at coordinate 65,958,892 of NC_138178.1, read as the reverse complement.
AATGTCAAGCTCACCGTTGGTGGAAGTCTGCAAGCTCAGGCTAGATGACCAGCTCATTGGGCTACCAGACAAGGGATGAAAAAACACTGGAAGGCAGTTGGGCCATGCAACGTAACCTTTAAGGTCCTCCCTCCAGCTCTGAGATTCTAGAAATAATCTAGAAACATTCCACTTAACACCACATTCTCAGCAACAACTGATCCGTGCAAGTGGGGAGAGCTGGGCTAATACTTCTGCCTCCTGGAGGGGGGACCTATTAGGGAAGAAGCACATCCTCAGTGACCCTTGGCCTCAGACACAGACCAAGACCTCATGCCGGGCTGTCAGGGTGACATTCAGAAGGAGCTGGGAGGCCACCACACAGACAACCTAAAGTTTGGGTCCCTGGTGACTCCTCTGGGTGAGCACAAGACTCCATCTCATCACCCTGAAGTATAACAACAATCTTCATGTTTAAAAAGATAATTCTGCCCATTGTAGAAAATTAAGAAAATACAGACAAGACAAAATGAGAAAACACAAATCGCCCATATTCTCATCACCCACAGACAACCACTATTAACTTGGTTTACGTCCAGTGAGCCTTTTTCAATGCCTAAGTGTGTATGTACACACTTTTTCCTTAAGAAAAATGGGGTTATAGTGGACCTGATATTCTGGAACCCACTTTTTGTCTATGAATATTTTGTAAATGTCTTTTCATGTACATACTTTTACAACCACATACTTAGGGGGATTCTACCTAGTGTTTTGTTTTGTTTTTAATTAGCAAATAGTTGAAACACATCAAAAACATAGTGAATCATTTAATGCACACATGTGTTCACACCACCCAGCTTTGTCAAATCCTAACATTTTGGCAATCCCCTGCCATACAGTGGCTGCAGCCATTGTACGACGTCCCCAGTTTAACCCTCATCTTGGACTTGTAGGATTTCTCCCCGTTTTCTGCTGTTATAAACAGCAACAGCCCTGTAGACTCACCCCATCTCAGTGTGACTCAGTTTGGGTTTAAGAGCAGTGACCCTTGAGCCCGTGTGACCCCACTCCCTGCTCCTCTCCTGCCCAGAGTTCTCCCTTCTGCCCTCGCCTGGCACCACTTCTGGCTGTTTCTGGCTGTCATGGCATGTCCTCCCACCCAGGCGGCAGTTCATTCATGTGGGCCAGTGGCATAGAGGGAAGGTCAGGCCCAGGCTCTGAGCCTCCTGGTTCAGCCTTCTGCCAGCTGTCTGGTCCTGGGGAGGTCACTTTGCTTCTCTGAGCATCAGCCTTCCTCGTCTGTAAGAGGAAGTTAAAAATATCCATCTTAGGGCTTCCCTGGTGGCGCAGTGGTTGAGAGTCCACCTGCCATTGCAGGGGACACGGGTTCGTGCCCCGGTCCGGGAGGATCCCGTGTGTCGCGGAGCAGCTGGGCCCATGAGCCATGGCCGCTGAGCCTGCGCATCCGGAGCCTGTGCTCTGGAACGGGAGAGGCCACAACAGTGAGAGGCCCGCGTACCGCAAACAAACAAACAAACAAACAAAAAATCCATCTTAGAGGGATTTTGTGAGAAATGAAATAATGTGTATAAAGTTCCTCTATTAGTCTAGGTTTTCCAGAGAAACAAAACCAACAAATATAACCTAGATGTATATATTTATGTAATAAAAGAGATTTATAACTTCTTGGTTCACATGGTGATGGAGGTCAAGAAATGCCCAGATCTGTAGGGGGCAAAAGCTGGAGGCCCAGGAGAGCTGATGATGTGCATCTCAGTGCACGTCGGAATCTGCAATGTCCCAATTCAAAGACAGTCAAGCAGAGAGAGCAAATCCTTCCTCCCTCTACCTTTTGTTTTTATCAGGTGGATTGGATAGGATGAGGCCCGTTCATGTTGGGGAGGGCAATCAGCTTTTACTCATTATTCCAGTTCAAATGCTAATCTCATCCGAAACACCCTCCCAGACACACCCCAAATGAGGTCTGGCCAGATATCTGGGCACCCTGCAGCCCAGCCAAGTTGACATGTAAAATTAACCTTCTAATTCCTAATACAGAGCCTGGCACAGAGGAAAGACTTGATAAATGGAAGCTCTTGTTTATTTATTCATTCAGCCCACATTTTTGGGTGACTCCTTGCCAGGTGCTGTAGGTGGTACTGGGCGTGAGGATCCTGCCCTGATAATCAAGATGCAGGCCCAGCTCAGGTGTTTACAGTCTACTGGGAAGCCGCCAAGGGGATGTGTATAATGAGAGAACTGGAAATGGAGCTTGAGTCTCCTGCTGCAGTCAGTAGGAGACCTCAGACGGGAAGCAGGCTGCTTGCGGATGTGTGGGCTGCTAGGTGCACGGTGGGGATAGAGGACCTTCAGGCAGCAGTCACAGAGCGGACAAGGGACAGCGTGAGCGACCACAGCATGCCTGGTTGTTGACTACAGCAGGAAATGGTGAGAGATGTCCTGGGGACCAGGCCAGGTCATGAAATACCCTCCATGTCTTGCTCAGGAGTGGGGGTCTTGTTTTGAAGGCAGTGGGGAGGAGGCTCCAAGCAGGAGAAGGGGTGATGAAGTTGGACTTTTAGAGAAATCCCTCTGGCAGCCGGTGAGAAGCAGGGGTTGGAGGTGGGGGAAGACTGGAATTTGGAGACTATTTAGGAGGTGCCATTTAGCTGTAAGAGGTTAAAGGTTTGACCCAGAGCAGTGGAAGTGGGACGGAGGAAGGGACAAGCTGGACAGAGTAGAAGGAGCTAAACTCTGCAGGACTTGGGGAGCGGCCATCCTGGGGGAGGGGGGCACGTGTGAGCGAGAGTGAGGGTGAGCACGACTTCCCGGGAGCCTGGCCTCCTAAGAGGGGTGGGGATGCCTTGTGCTAAGCCTGGGAACTGCTGCAGGAGGAGGTCTCAGCTGGAGTCATGGACTGGGTGGGACTTCAGGGTGTCGGGGGCGAGTTGAAGCCAAGCGTGCAATTGTCCGGGGATAGGGGAGCGTGAGAGGAGAAGAAATGGAGCCCCAGGAAACAATTTTGGGACGGAAACCTGACTGAGAAGGTGTAGCCAGGGAGGTGGGAGGAGAACCCAGAGAGTGTGGGATCCTGGAAACAAAAGGAGGCCTTCTAGAACAAGGAAGCCGGCAGCACACCTGAAGCTGCTGAGGGGTCATTGGTAACCAGGGGCGAGCAGTTTTCCTGGAATGTTGGGTGCTGGCATCAGACTGCAGTGGGTTTAGTGGAGGCACCTCTTCAGAAACTTGGGAGAAGAGGGAGAGGGCAGTGGCTTAAGGGAGACGTGGGGTCAGTGAGGGATGTTTCAGGATGGAGGAAGTGGAGATGTTCATATGCCCAGAGGGAGTTCTGGAACAAACCTTGCACATCATGTGGGTTTCAGTTTCTCTCCTCGTCACCCAAGCCTAGCACAGTGCCCCCTGCACGGTGAGCACACAGCCAGGGCATGTCAGTGCTTAATTCACTGCCGTTTGGTCATGTTGTCACCACTGGGCTCTACCCTGTGGGTCTTGAACCCATTCTTTTAAGGTAGCCGGGAACCTCCTGCCAAAATGAACCCAGCATGGCGGGAGACGGTGCAGCCAGTGTGCCTGGGAGCCCAGGCCCCTGGAGATATCAGCTGCTGCCTCTCGGGAGGGAGTCATCTTTAGACCCCTAGGAAGGAGGCAGTCTCCATTCACCATCCTCTTCCCCACAGATTTGGGAGACTTGAGGGTGAAGGAGGGAGGGGGTGGCTGCTCGCCCTGCTCCTGTTTGATCAACGCCTAACCCCAGGGGGCACCCTTGTGCTGCCTGCAATCACCCCTCAACCTGTGCATGGTCATCCAGCAAACCTTTCTTTTGTTTTTTTCTTTTTCTTTTTCTTTTTTTTTGCGATACGCGGGCCTCTCACTGTTGTGGCCTCTTCCGTAGCGGAGCACAGGCTCCGGACGCGCAGGCTCAGCGGCCACGACTCACGGGCCCAGCCGCTCAGCGGCATGTGGGATCTTCCCAGACCGGGGCACGAACCCGTGTCCCCTGCGTCGGCAGGAGGACTCTCAACCACTGCGCCACCAGGGGAGCCCAAGCAAACCTTTCTTTTGCAAACCAGTTCAAGACTGCTTTCAGCCCCCGCAAATGTTCCTCACATTTCCTAAGTTCTCCTTGTAGCTGGATCCTGGACTCCATGTCTTCCTCTTGCTGCTCTAGTTTAACCGGGGCCTTGCAGAGGAGGGAGCCTGCAGCCATCTTGGCAGCAAAAACTTGCCCAAGGGTACATCTGCTTCTTGAGGAAGCACCAGGGGTCAGCCCCCAGCGGCCTGGTGCCCACCGTGTGTCTTCCTTAGGCCAGGCTGTTCCCCTAAGCCGTGCACCACCCCACTCCCCAATGCTGCCGGCTGCAGCCTTGCAGGGGCACAAGCTCAGGGTGAGATGTGTGCTGCTCCCTTTTCCCTGGCTGGTGGGCCCAGCTTTGGGGATGGCTCTGCAGGGAGCAAGGGTGCCAGCCCCCACTCTGCTCACCAAGCAGTGAGCCAGGGGATCTCCCTCGGCTGGAGGAAGGGGTGCCTTTGAAAAATTTGCTCGAAGGCATCTGATAGACTAGCAGGTGTTTCTGCCTGCATCTCCCAGCGTTCGTAAACCCTAGGAGACTCATCAGGCCTCATCCCAGGGAAAGAGGCTGATTCCCCTAAGGGGAGGGGCTCAGGCCTCAGGCCTCAGGAGGCCAGGAGTCCTTGCTGCCACCTGAGCAAGGCAGGGCCTGGAGCAGATGCAAGGGTCAGCACTTCCCATCCTCCCCACGTGCTGCCTGAAGCCTGAGCCCCTTCCCTTGGGAGAAATGAGGGGAGTTCCTCCTGAGAGCGGGGCTTGCTGAGGGAAAAGATGAGGCCTCTGGGGTGGGAAGGAAGAGGGGCCTGGGGACTAGAAGGTTTACCTGCCCCTCTCAGCCTCAGTTTGTGCATCTGTAAAATGGCACAAGAGCTTGGATTATAGTAAATAATAAATGGTGCCATCCTGGAGATTTTGCCAAGACTCTGGCCTGTCTTGATTGTCAGAGCATCCTCATCTCTGGAAGGTGAGACTGGAATGAAGGAGGCTGAAAACCCTTAGTCCCAGGTGGGACAGAGGCAGCTGGAGCTGAGGGTCCAAGTCCCTCAGTCCCACCCCCCTCAAAGCCCTTTGCAAATCTTGGGGGCAGGATTTCAAGGCCGTGGGCCCTGGGGTGGGGGTGGGTGATAAAAATAACCCCTCCTTCGTGTCCTCCTGCAGTTCTGTTAACAAAGCTCTTTCCAGCGGAGCTCTGTAGCAGCTGGCTAGCTGAGGCAGGCAGCACGGGGCCACTAGTTCCGCTTTCCTGCAGGCTGACTGAGGGCTACGGCCGATGTCCCATCGTTAGTAAGGGATAGTCAGAGCCCAAAAGGGAACCCTGACCTTTGACTCCTGATCTAACTCTCTTTCTCCTTCTTGCATCTGGGCATGTGGTCTCCCTGGGTTTACCCAGGGCATTGTCACCTTACACATCCCTGCCGTTCTGTTGGGTACTCCAGGGGAGTTTGTTTAAAAAAGGCGTATTTCTGGGCCCTGCACCCAGAGATCCTGACATCCTGGATCTTCATGAGAGCCCAGGAATCTCCATTTTAAACAAAATCCCCAGATGTTGCTAAAGCAGGGGGTCCTTGCCTGCACATTGAGACACACAGGCCAACAATGGGTTAGTCGGTCTGGGTGAGACCCGTGCTGGGGGCCGTGAGGTGGCAAGGCAGCGTGGCCAGGTCCCTACCTCCACGGACAGCACAGGATGCTGCCGGGGAAAAACCCCTGGGTGGAGTGTTTCAGAGCTGGGTTCTCATTCCACCTTTGACCCTGACTCAGAACAGCCAGTTCCAGGCCATTTCCCATCTACAGCAGGAGGCTGGCCCAGGAGCTGTTTCCCAAGCCATCTCCACAGCTGCCTTTTGGCTGTTCTGTTTCCATGGGCTGGGCTAGGAAGGAAAGTCTCCCTCACAGGGTGGGTCCCCTGTGGATGCGCCAGCAAGGAGGAAAGGCAAATAGGTGGCCAGTGCTCCCACTGTTCCACTTGCCTACCTGGTACCACCTTGACCCATAAGCCCACTCAACCTCCATCCCTTCCTAGAGCACAGAGGCTCCACTGGTGCTGCCTGCTGCCTGCTCCTCCCCTCTCTGGGGTTCCTGGCTGAGTTTCAGCCTGGCCAGCTCCCTTCCTCATCCCCCCACTGACTTTTTAGTAAATGCTGCTTTGTTTATAAAGCAGGATGATTCCTTTTAAATGAGGTAACCTAGAGGAGTCAAATTCATAGAGATGGAAAGTAGATGGTGGTTGCCAGGGGCTGTGGGAAGGGGGAAAGGGGGAGTTGATGGTTAATGGGCACAGAGTTTCAGTCTGGGGTGATGAAAAAGTTCTGGAGGTGGATGGTGGTGATAATTGCACAACAATGTGAATGTACGTAATGCCGCAGTTCACTTTTAGAAATGGTTAAAATGGTATAATTCATGTTATGTATATTTGACCACAATTTCCAAAGACGGAGCAGCAGCAGGGCAGGGAGAAGGAGAGATCACATCCAGACCAGGCCCTGTTCCTCTCTGTGCCAGCCTGGACTTTTTGCTGTGGGAGCCCCAGAATTGGGATTTTGAGGTGGATGTGGCTGGTGTATCATTTCAGAGGAGACAAATACTGAGTTTCAAAGTCAGCACAATTCGAGGGAGTGAACAGCAGCAAAAGAAACTCGGACAGTATCTGGTGATCTTATACAGCTTGAGTACACTACACGGAGTCCAGCACCTCTGGGTCCAAAGGCCGACTCACCTCCCAATGCCTGAGTGACCTTGGGCAGCTTCCTTAACCTCTCTGAGCTTCAGCTTCCCCTTCAGTAAAATGAGAATCATGTGTGAGGAGGGTTAACCCAAGATCTGCAACCTACTGATATGTACCAGATGGCAAATGTTAGTCTCATAATGAATTGGAAGATTTGTATCTTCTAACTCATTTCTCTAGCAGAAGGGGAAACTGAGGCCCAGAGAGGTTATCTGACTTGCCCAAGGCCACACAACCAGCCGATTACTGAGCTGTGACCTCAAGATATTGGACCCCAACCCAGACCTCTCTGCACCCACTCAAAGCTGTGGTGCAGTTAAGTGAGAGATTGGGAAGGCACGTGGAATGGGCATCAGGCTGCCACATGTCCCTATGTGTTCTCAAACGTGGTGACAGAACTGGCCGCCACCAGCATCCCTCCTTCTCATCTCTTCAGGATAGTCCTTTATGAGGAAGAGGTAAATTTTAGCAGCCAAGCCTTTTTGTGGCTTAAGTGTGGGTAGAGATCCCTCGGCTTTCTACAGCTTTGCCACATTCAGATGGCTGGCCTTCTACTATAGGCATGTGGGAGCAGGGACCTCACCTGGTGTGAATTACTGTGAACTTCTCATCTTGGTTCAAGGAAGGGCCTATGACAATTGTACCAGGGTCATATGAGACCAGCTTTTAAGTATCTTCTTTGGAGAAAGATGTACTCTTGGTGAGGAAACCGCCACAGAAGGCGGAGGCATTGGAGTGAGTTCCTGAGGGCTTTAAGGAATCAGACATGCATGCATTTGTTCATTCATTCACAACTTGTAATCACTCAGTGTCACTCTATGCCAGGGATTAGGGGTAAAGGAGAGAAGTCAGACAGTGCCCCCTGAGCCTGAATTGGGGGATCAGGCAGATAGGCACTACAAAGTAAGATAAAGTCCAAGGGAGGGAGGGTGGTGATTCATGTTCCAAGGCCTATAGGAACACCCAGGAAAGAGGCACCGAGCCTGGGGAGGGTAGAAAAGCTTCATGGAGGTGACATTTGAGTTGTGGCCAGAAGGAGAAGGCCTTTCCAAGAAGAGGAAGGGGAGAAGGCCCTGCTGGTTAGCACATAGGCCAAGATGCTATAACAAGAAAACCCAAAACACAGGGACTTAATTAAACAAGGTGGGGTCAGCAGTTAAGGCTTACGTGGTGGCTTGGGGCTGATGGGGGCCCAGCATTCTTGTTGCCAGCCCTCCCTAACTGAAGACACCTCCCCACCACACCTACACACCCACATTCTAGTCTTTGGGAAGAGGGAAATAGGAGGACGAGCCTAATCCCTTAAAGGTCGCAACCAGGAGGTGGTACGCAGAGCTTCTCTCCTCATAAGCCATTGGCCAGAACTTGGTCACATGGCCACTCCAGATGCAAGGAAGGCTGGGAAATGTAGTCTTTATCTGGGTGGCCATGCTGAAATTCCAATTATTGTATAAGGAGAGAAGAGAGATTGGGGGTGGGGGGAAGTCAATGGGGGAGTCAAAGCCACATGCAAAGACAAGGCAAAGGAGAAAGAGCTTGCATGTTTGTTGATTTGCAAGTGGTTTGTGACATGACAGGAGTGCAACAGATGACTGGAGAAGGAGGCAGGGTCCTGAGTATCATTCCAAGGATTCAGAGTGTATCTGTATGTAATGGGAGCATTGAAGGTACTTAGCCAGGGTCTGGCACAGGTGGTGACGCAGACCTGAGCTGGGGCACTCAAAGCAGGGGTGGAGAGAGCACGTGGGCTGAGAAACACTTAGGGGATGGTGAAGACTTCTCCCGTTATTGAACAGGAAGGAGAGCCCTTGATTCCGAGCTCTGGAATCCTCTCCTCCGGGAGGAGGGGGCGGGGAGAACAATAACCATAACCTCTTTTCTCACTTCCTCTCAGACTGTTCTTCGGATTGTGGTGCTCGGGATCTGGGATTACATTGAAAACAAAATAGAGGTAAAGACCAATGTCCATCTGCACCCCCAAGCCAACCATCCTGGAAGCCAGGGAATGTCACTGTCCCATCCATCCCAGGGTGGGAGCCATCAACAAAGGCCAGCACCTCCCCACACTGGACACAGGAGTCTGTTCAGCTGTGCCTTTAGGTGGGTGGGGAGCGGGGGTAAACTGAGAAAGTTTCCAGCAAAGGAGTGGCCTAAAAAATCTCCTTGACTTTCTGCAAAATTTAAAAAGTTATTCTTTTTTTTAACATCTTTATTGGAGTATAATTGCTTTACAATGGTGTGTTAGTTTCTGCTTTATAACAAAGTGAATCAGCTATATATATACATATATCCCCATATCCCCTCATCTTGTGTCTCCCTCCCACCCTCCCTATCCCACCCCTCTAGGTGGTCACAAAGCACGGAGCTGATCTCCCTGTGCTATGCGGCTGCTTTCCACTAGCTATCTGTTTTACATTTGGTGGTGTCTGTATGTCCATGCCATAAAAAGTTATTCTTGAATCATTTTGGAAAGCTTTTGAAATGTGTTTTAAAACAAATCCACTCTAAAATGGCCCCATGATCAGAGAGCTGAGTGGGGGAACCATGAAAGTGTTTCTCAGCCCGGGTTTAGGCAGAGCAAACTGGTTGCTTTGTTTTGTATAAAAGCAGGTGGCGTGTGGTGGGTGGAGATGAGATGCGGGGGAGGCTGGCTGACCCCCAGAGTTTGGTGCGCACAGGACAAGGCAAGGCTGTCAGTGTCTGCTGCCCACTCCTTCCTCACCACCCCATTCCCCACCACACACACTTTTTAGCCTCTTTGGGCCAAATGCTGGGAGCAGACATAGAGGCCTGGCCTGTGGAAGTCTCAGACCAGGCCAGGCTGGAACAGGCAGATGGAAGGTCAAGGCCCAGAGCTGAAGTGCAGGCTGGGTCCCCTTCTCTCCGAGCTTTGCCTACATGCAGGGTTAGAGACTCAGCACCAGCAGCAGATGCAGATGAGATGTGGGCTCTGGGCTGTTGCTTCCCAGGGGGAAGGGGCCTGCCTTCAGCCTCCACTGCCAGTGAGGGATTCAGTGAGGCCAGCGCAGGAAACCTGCGACACGGGATGCAAGCCCCATCCTGAGAAGGGACAAGATGCTGGAGACATATGCTTGCAAAAGAAGCTTGGAACAGCCCAAGGCCGTCTGAACCAAGGCTGGCGATGGGCTGAGGTCACTTGGAGGAGAGAGAGTGCTCAGGAGCACGTCTGGGGTGGGAGGCCCCTAAAGACTAAGGAGGGTCACGAGAGGCAGCCAGGGATGGGGATGAACTTCTGAGGGGGGTGTAGGGGATCATTGGCCAGCACCAGCTGCTTTGCCTGACCTGGTCTCTGGTTCCAGGACATTCAGGAAGTTGGCCCAGGGCACTGAAATCCACCTCCTCTCACAGGTGTTTGATGGGGCTGTGATCATCCTGTCCTTGGCCCCGATGGTGGCGTCCACTGTGGCTAATGGGCCCAGGAGCCCCTGGGATGCCATCAGCCTCATCATCATGCTCCGGATCTGGCGGGTGAAGAGGGTCATTGATGGTGAGTGGCCCGAAAGGGGCGAGTTCGAGGCAGGAAGGATGGTCTCTGGGGTCTCTCATCCCCTTATCGGGGTACCCTCTCCCTGGTTCCCAGCCCCATGTCCCATCCTGTGAACACTGTGGGGTTTGACATCTTGTCAGGGAGCCCCTAATCCAGAGTCCTCATCAAACTGAGATGTGATCAGGTCCAGCTTTGTAAGGCCCACGCAGGAAAGGCACTGGGAGATCATCTAGTCTGTTCCTCTCATTTCACAGATGGGGAAACTGAAGCCAAGAGGGATGAGGGTCACACAGGAAACCAGCTCTGAGTCAGCAGTGAAGCCCAGGACCCCTGACGCCCACCAGTGTTCCCTTAGCTGTTCAGCTTCCCCCATCTGCACAGGCTCTGCTCTTGGCTCTGTCCCTGAAGGGCTGCCACTGGCTGGGAGCTCATGGGGCCCTGTAATCCAGAGTCCAGGCTCCCTCTCTGGGTCTCAATGTATGTCTTTTATAAGTAGGATCCACTGTGAGTAACAGAGACTCAGAATAACAGTGACTAAAACAAAACAGAAGCTTATTTCTCCCACATGAAAGCCTGGGCCAGTAAGGTAGGCAGTAGGCAGTCCAGGGCCAATAAGGAGGTAGGCAGTCCAGGGCCAATAAGGAGCTTCTGAAGTCATGATTCCAGGTTCCTCTTATATTGTTGCTTTGCTGCACATACCCTATTTTCCAAAGTCACCCTCACGGCTCAAGAGGGCTGCTTCACTGCCTGCCATCACATCCTCATTTCAGCCAATAGGAAGAAGGAAGGGAGGAAGAAGATAAAGAAGCAAAAGGAAAGCCCCAGCTGCCTTTTCTTTTTACACATCTTTATTGATTTATAGTTCACACACCGTAAAGCACACATTTAAAGTACACAATTGAATGCTTTTTAGTATATTCATAGAATTGTGCAAACATCACCAAAATCTAAGTTTGGAGCATTTTTATCACTTCAAAAAGAAACCCATACCCATTAATTAGCAGTCACTCCTCATTCCCCTCCAGCCTTAAGCAACCACTAATCTACTTCCTGTCTGAATAGATTTGCCTCTTCTGGACATTTCATATAAGTGGAATCATATATGTGGTCTGTTGTGTTTGGCATCTTTCACTTAACAGAATGTTTTCAAGGTTGATCCATGTTGTAGTATGCATCAGTACTTTATTCCTTTTTATTGTCAAATAGTATTCTATTATATAGATATACCACATTTTATTTATCCATTTGTCAGTTGATGGACACTGAGTCTGTTTCCACTTCGGGCTGCTGTGGACACTCATGTACGAGTTTTTGTATGGACATATGTTTTCATTTCTCTTAGATTCCTGGATATGGAATTACTGGGCCGTATGGTCACTCCTTGTTGAATATTTTGAAGAACTGTTTTCCAGAGCAGCTGCCCCATTTTACATTCCCACCAGCAATGTGGGAGGGTTCTAATATTTCCACTTCCTCATCAACTCCAGGTGCCTTTTAAGGAAGGCTTCTGGAAGCCGCTGCACAACACCTGCACTTGCATCCCATCATCCAGGATGTAGTCTCATGGCTTCTCACAGCTGCAAAGGAGACTGGAAAATATAGTCCTCATACCAGGCAGCTGTGCACACAGCCAAAATTAAGGGTTCTTCTATCACTATGGAAAACGAAAAAAAACAGTATCTTAGTCGTGATGGGTTAGGGTTCTAGCCCTCTTATAGTTTCTGGGTGCTGTTGGGTAGCTGACACCACCACCCCTACCCCAGATCTTCCAGGAACCACACCTGGGCCTGAGCCTGATGCTGGCTGGATGCTGGGACCAGCCCCTCCCCCACCAAGCACTGCCGCTGCCAAGCTCTTCACGGGGCTGTCTCTGTCTTCCAGCCTACGTCCTGCCTGTGAAGGTGGAGATGGAGATGGTCATCCAGCAGTACGAGAAGGCCAAGGTCATCCAGGACGAGCAGCTGGAGAGACTGACGCAGATCTGTCAGGAGCAAGGGGTAACGCATGGTCACTTTCAGTTCTGCCCAGTTCCGTCCAGGGCTGAGGACACTAGTGGTTTCTAAAGTCCCCCAGGGTGCCAGAGCTGCAGGTGCCCTGCGGTCAGCGACCTCCTCCAGCCCCTTCACAGACACATGGGGAACCTGAGGCCCAGAGTGGGGAGACGTGTCTCTAAGGTCACTCGTGCCCAGCCCAGCCAGGCCTGGACTCCACCCTGGCTCTAAGGCCAGGCTTCTTTTCATCTCTCCGTGGTGACCAGTCAGCTCTCCAACCTGAACCGGCTGAGTCATCCCCTCAGTTATCAGGGTCTTCTGGGCATGGTGGTCTCTGAAACAGGGGTTGGATTCTGTGTACAGAGGTTGCTGGGCACCACTGTGGGCCAGTTGCCACCCAGGACCCCCAGACACACTAGAGAGGCTTCAGCAGCGCCCTCTGCCCTCTAGGAACCCTGGTAAAGACTCAGAGACAGGGACGGGCCCTGCAAAGCTGTGCTGGGCAGAGCCAGGGGGACGGGCAACCGGGGCTCGGAGAGGGTCTGTCTGGGAATCCAGAGGCCTCTCTCAAGGTCCAGCCCTCCAGTCCGCGGCTCCCTCCCCCAGGACTTCAACCAAGTCACACACTTTTTTGCCCTCAGTTCTTTCCTCCCTAACATGAGGGGACTGCTCCCATGTGAGTGGGCCAGACAGCCCCTTCTATAGGAGTTTAGGGGAGGGGACTGGGGTGCTCAGGAGGTCGGAGGACAGCAGGGCCTTGCAGCAAGGCCACAAAGCGCTGTAGAAACATAGCCTCAAGTGCAGGGAATGTTCTGGTACCAGCGGTGCAGGGTGGGAATGCCACAGAGCGACTAGCTCGCAAGGTGGTGGGAACATGTGTGGGAGGATGGGCCCCAGCCCCGAAGCCCTCGCTGTCGGCCTCCAAGGGTCCTGGGCACTCACTGCCGTGGGCCATGCTTGTTCGCACCCAGAGTTGCTTCTCCCGCTAAGCTGGATGCTCCCCTAGGGCAGGCTTCGTCCAACTTGTGTTTTTCCCCAGCCCAGCACCCCATACATGTGGGTCTCCTGGCTCCCCAACCCCGGGCTCTCGTGGCTGGAGGAGGCGCTGGAGCGGGTGGGGAGTCTGTGGAATTACCCCACAGGAACACGCAGGCCACGTCTTCCAAGTCACCCCTTTGGAATGTCTGTCTGGGAACATTTATCTCTTTATCTACTTGGGGAACACCACGGCCTTTCACTTCAGCACAAAGCGCTTATGAGTGACAAGAGGGGCCATCAGGGGACACAGTCCCCAGGGGCACATTGTCCATGGGGTCCCGGGAGTGGGGCCGTCTACACGGAGTGCTAGGCTGGGAAGAAGAATGCTCCAGTCCCCAAGCAGTTGGCATCAGCTTTGTGCTTACCCGTGCGTCTGGTCAGCCAGGAGTGTGCACAGGACTGGCCCCTGCCCTCACTGGGCTCTGGGTGACTCGAGGCGTTTAGCAGGCCCATGATAGACAATAGCAGTCCCGTGTAATGCATGCTTCAGCAGGGACACATCGGGGGGCTCTGGGGGCGGTGGGATGCCGGTTTCCAGAGGCGCTGACATTGAGCCACGACCCCCTGGAGAAGGGCGCCAGGTAGAGGGACAGGTGAGGCACGAGAGTGGGCATTGTGCTGGGGGAATCAAGGCCGTTCAGGGTGTGAGCAGAGGGTGGGAGTGGGGGGATTTGGAGGCAGGCTTGGGGAGGGCCGCAGGGCTGACCAGGGAGTTTGGGCTTCATCCAGTTGAGAGGGAAGAAGCCTGGAGTGTTAGAAGCAGGGCCGGGGGGATTTGCTCAGATTTGAGTTTTTGGTGGATCTTTCTGGTCGCCTTTGGAGGACGGATGGGAGAGGCAGGAGTGGAGACGGGAAGCCCGGTAGAGGTGGTAGAACCACGAAGGGGAACGGGGCCTGGGCTTGGGGCAGAGGGAGGTGGAGGGGTCAGGGAGAGGACAGCTCAAGTGTCATCCAGGACCCGGCCAGAGCGTGGTCAGGCAGCTCTCAGTCTGCTGTCTAATAGGAAAATGAATGCTCTGCTTCGCTGCACTTGGCCACGTGAAAGACACAGACATAGCGCCGCATCTGCCCTCCATAAATTCATGGCCACGTTAACAGCCCACGTGCTGCGTGGCTGAGGGGAAGCCCTGAGGGCAGGCCACCCCTCCTGGTTTCCACTGTGACCCCGTCCTGAGCCCCCGGGGACCCCACATTCCTACTGTCCCGGTTCACATCACCCTCTATATGTGGCCTCCTTCCCAGGGATCTGGGCCAGAGGGAGACTCCCTTGGATTCTGCACAGGAAAGAGCCAATAAATAAAGACATATTCCCTCTACGTAGTGACATCTGGAAAAGAGATAAACAGAAACAAACCATTTTATTTAAAAAACACCTGAAGCCTGTCATCTTAGTTAAGACAGCAAAAAAGGGCCAGATGGGCTGGAATCCCAGCGGGCTGCCAGGGAGGCGGGAGGGGCTGGCCAGAGCCACACGCTAGGTCACTGGGTTCTGCAGAGAAACCATGAACGCTGCTCTCCCAGAGCCGTGCCCACTTCACAGGGTGGAGCAAATAGACACCTCATTTTCAGCTGGATTTTAAGACCAGGCTTGGGACTTGACTGAGCAAAAAATGCCCTTAAAGAAATGTGAATGCTGGCTCGTGGAATGTCAGGGATGGCTAGACCCTTTGAGAGAATAGTGCCTGGAATGGTGAGGATGTTAGGGACAGACCTGAGTGCAAAGCCAGCTTGGCTACTTGTGGCTTTGGGCACCAAGGGGACCTCTGTGGACCTTGGTTTTCCTAATCTGAAAAATGGGGATAATAATACAATCCTTGAAGGATGGTTGTGCGATTGCTTAGCCTAAAGCCTGGCACATGATAAATGGTGACTCTATGGGAACTAACCACGCATTTCTCCACGTACACCCATTTTACAGATAAGAAAATTGAGAAGTGGTGACTTGCCCAAGAGCACAGAGCTAAGAGAGGGCTTTTAGAGCCAGGAGTAGATCCAGGTGTCCTGTCTGTGAAAGGTGTTCTTCCCCAGCCCACCTTGCTTCGGATCATGTTCTAGGACATTTTTATACCCATGTCACTTCTCAGGGCTCGGTGAAAACATTGATTAGATTGGGCACCAGGGTGTTTCAAACCACTGCCTGAGGACAACTCTCCTCTTGCAGGCACACACCTGGCTGCCCTCAGCTGCCTCAATAGCTTTTCCGAAGAGTCTCTTGCTGCTGCCCTCACTCCCACCCCACCCAACCCCATTCCAGGTCATTCTGTTCATCTTTGTCACAAACTCTTGCTCTCTCTCTCTCTCACTCTCTCTCCCAGCAGGAATTCTTAGGGCTTAATGAAGCAATTTCCAAACTGAATTTGTATATGCTACCTAAGAAATTGAAATTTACCCAAAATTCCAATGAAATGTGTAGAATCTCAGTTTAAACGAAACACTCACTTTGCGTTCACCTTGCTCTCTCCCTGGCATGTATTTGTAAAACTACTTGCCAACATTTCACTCATCTTAGCTCTTTTTTTTTTGCGGTACGTGGGCCTCTCACTGTTGTGGCCTCTCCCGTTGCAGAGCACAGGCTCCAGATGCGCAGGCTCAGCGGCCATGGCTCACGGGCCCAGCCGCTCCGCGGCATGTGGGATCTTCCCGGACCGGGGCACAAACCCGTGTCCCCTGCATCGGCAGGCAGACTCCCAACCATTGCGCCACCAGGGAAGCCCCATCTTAGCTCTTTTTAAAAATAAACTTTATTTTTTAGAACAGTTTTAGATTTATAGGAAAATTGTGACGATAGTACAGAGTTCCCATATACCCTGTACCCCTTTTCCCCATTATTAACTTCTTACATTAGTATCATACATTTGTTACAATTAATGAACCAATATCGATATGTTATTATCAAGGCCCACACATTGTTCAGATTTCCTTAGTTTTTATCGAATGTCCTTGATCTGTTCCAGGATCCCATCCAGAACACCACATGACATTGAGTCATCGTATCTCCTTGGGCTCCTCTTGGCTATAAAAGTTCCTCAGACTTCCCTTGTTTGTGATGGCCTTGACAGTTTTGAGGAGTTCTGGTCAGGTATTTTATAGGATGTCGCTCTGCTGGGATTTAACTGATGTTTTTCTCGTGATTAGATTGGAGTTCTGGGTTTTAGGGAGGGAGACAGGTCCCGTGCCATTCTCATCCCATCATATCAAAGGTACATACTGTCACTATGACATCACTGTGGATGTTGACGCTGAGGTAGTGTTTGTCAGGTCTCTCCGTTGTAAAGTGACTCTATTTAAATTCATCTTAGCTTTTTAGAAAGCTTAAATTGCTTCTTACTGTGACCCTGTGGAGACTCTTGGGTGACATGCTTTGCCAGCTTCTTGCATGAATATCTTGCACATTATATCTTCTGTGCCACATGGCATCTCATTCTCACCACAGGCCACGCCCAAGGTGTCCCAGAACTCCCTTGTGTTATAGATGAGGGGCCCCTGGATTTGGCAGATGGAGGAATCTGAGGCCAGTTAGGAGATTAGGATGGAACAGGGGTCTCCTACAGCTCATTCTAGTCCTTTCCTCCCCCCGGATCACACTGGCCTTCTGGTCTTCACAGGGAGACAGGATTCAGTGCTTCCCTCATTCCCTCATCTCTCCTGACTACTGGGCTCACCTCATCCTTAGCAGATTCCTATGAGAAAGAGGAGCCCAGAGGGGCCAGCGTTGGGGTCAGGGGAGGGAGGGGGACACTCTGTTGGTCAGTCTCACCTTTCCCAAGCCCTGGCTGACCTTCTGCAGCCTTCTTCCAGATGGCTCATGTCTGTGGTGGAAGCAGGTCGACTCAGACCCCTGCATTCAACAGTCCTTCGACTGGAAGGTCATTCCCTTTCACTTTTATTTTGCTCTGTATCTGGATTTTGTTCTCTGCCCGTCCAGCCAGAATTTTCTTAGGCATTCATCTCTCTGGTACACAGATGGATTCCAGAGGTGGGGTGCTAGTTCCTGTCCTTCAGAGAGGTGGTATGAATGTTTTGTCTCTTTCTTTGTACTGGCTGCTTCAGAAATCAAAGCTATTTTAGATGCAGTGGTTAAATCAATGCAGTGATATATTCTTCCAACTTGTCTTAAGAAACCACTTCTGAGGTTTTAGTACATCCCTGCCCAGGACCTTGCTCTGATTCCAAAACATATTCTGAAGTCCCCATTGTACTTGCTGTTTGCTCTATAAGCCTTGCAACAACTTTTGGTCCAAAATAATATGATCCAACTCAGCTCATGGTCGAAGTTTGTTTCTCTTCCCTGCTGGGCCCTGTGGGACCAGTTAAGTTCTTCTTCCTCAGTACCATCTGCCCTGAGACCACTGGCAAAAGACCCAGGGAGGTGGGGCTCAGTCTAGGGTGACTTGAGGCCCAGCAAGGAGGCCAGTGGAACTCTGTGAGCCCCTTAGGTCAGCCTTAGACCTGGGGCAGGCGGTGGTCTCTGAAAGAAGAATCCTGTGCGGGGGCAGCTTGTAGGGTGGAGAGCATCCTCTTACTATGGGAATCAGCAAGTGGGATTCTAACCTCAGCTCCACCAATAACCCCTGGATCTCAGGATCCTCATTGGAAACATGGAGGAAACAAGGCTTACGTCACAAGGATGCTGTGAATATCAGATTAATTCAAGTAATATATAAAGTCTGGCCCACTGGAGTCTCCCAGTAAATGTTAAAAAAGAGAGAGAACAAAAGTAATACTAAATGATTTATATAATGGTGACCATTTACAGATGCGCTGCCACGTGTTTTAGCTCATTTTGACTTTGATGGTCAAAGTTGGCAGGCTAGGTATTATTAATCCTTTTATAGATGGAAAGGCTGAGTCTGAGAGAGGCTGCTGCCTGCCCAGTGTCTCACTGTTTGTCATGGAAGGGAAAGGCTAGGGTGGAACTCAGAGTTCAGTGTCCATTTTCCTACAAAAGAAATAGGGCATCTGTACAAGTCACTGTTAGAATGAGTAACACAAGCTGCTCCATTAAACAAACCCAGACATCTCAGTGGCCGAACACAAGAGGAGCATGTTTGTCACCCACACCGCAGCCCAGTGCAATTACTTTGGGGAGGGGGTAAAGGGACACTGTTCCACACAGTCACTCTGGCCTCCAGGCTCTTCCCGTGTCATAGCTCCTTCTTATTCTAAGTGTTTGGAGTTTTCTCCCTCTAGCCAGGGGATTAAGAAAGGGAGGGTAGAGAATTGTGCATAGAAAATTTTTACTGGCTGGGCCTGAAAGTGGTGACATTGTTTCTGCCCCCATTTCGTGGGAGGACTCAGTTACACAGTCACACCTAAGGCACCAGATGCTGACAGAAGTAGTCTGAGTGCCCAAGGAGAAAACAGTCACCTGCACAGTCACCTAATAGGCTCACAATGTTTCTACCTCCATTCCCCCCTTCCCACTAGCAGGAGGTACCATCATAATGATTAATCCTTCCTGGATGATGCAAGTCTCCCTGGCCTGTTTCCTGAAGAAACAGGATGATAACCTGGACCCTAAGCGATAGGCATTCCCGCCGGAGGCAGGTGGGGGGCGGTGTCCACTCTACTGTCCTTCGGGGGCCAGCAGCCCCTTCAACAGATCAAGAACAGCAGGAAAGGGGTTCTCTCCTGGCTCTGGGGGTGTTGCTTGATGCCGGCTCATTCCAGAGAGCCCCCTCTTTTCTTGCAGAGGCCACAAGCCCCCAGCTCAGCACAATAGTCTTTGTTACCCGGATTATTCAAGATCCCCACTGTGGGAAGTGAATTTTTCTTTTTAAACATGGGCAGTGATTTCTAAAACAGCCGAGAGCTTTAATGACAAGCCTATTTAGCTGATCAAATTAGCCATCAGAGGAATAACTTATGTTATCCTTTTGCCATAATTTAAATTTATGGCCAACTACCAGTCATCTTCACAGTGGATGGAAAGGGGCCAAGGTCGAATTCAGCTTCACCCTGCTCCTAAATCATGAGTTTGCAATTGTCTCCTGAGTTTTATTGTTACCAACAATGGCGAAACTAATGGAAATAAACATTGGATGCCATCCCAATAGCAGATGGGTTTGAAGGCCGGGCAGTCTGTGCAGACAGCACTAATAGGATGGAAGAAAATTATTGCTATTGCATTAGATACCATCGAGCTTCTGGCCAAAGTGTGCATTGATCAGGCCAAGGCCCTGTCAGTTGTACTTCACAAACCAGACCATTAAAGGCAGAGATGGGCTGGGTGTGCCCGCCCTGCCGCCCCCCCGGGGTCTGGCCCCGCCTGGGCATGCATTAAAAGCCCAGCCCAATGGAAGGGGCCTGACTCACTCCAGTAATGCATGCTGAGGGCTTCCCTGTGGATCCCAGCAGATCTGGTCAGGTTATCTGATTAGAAATACTTAGCTAATAATGTGCATTAAGAAGGGCTGTGACTGCACTTTCCTTCTTCCCAGGTCACAGGATGGTCTTTTTTTCCCCACTGGACCAGTTTGCCAGTGGAAAATTTGCTTCATTTTATCCTCAAAGCCACCATGCACTTTCTGTCCCAGAGGCCCAGGCTCATGTGAGCCTGGAGAGCCTCAGTGCTATGGGTGTTTCTCCTTATCTGTGTTTAGCAGTTTGACTATAGGGTTTCTAGGTGTGGAAGTTTTGTATTTATCCTCCTTAGGATTCTCTGAGTTTCTTGAATTTGTGGGTTGGTGTTTTTCATTAGATTTGCAAAGTTTTTGGCCATCATTTACTTATTGCCTCTGTCCCAGCCTATCAGTCTCCTTCTGGAGCTCTAATTACATATATTAGACCTTCTGACCATGCCTCACATTTTCCTTATACCCTATTCTGTTCTCCCATTCTCTCTCTTTTTTCTTTTTCTGGCTGTAACTTTTTTTTTAAATAAATTTATTTATTTATTTTTTATTTTTGGCTGCATTGGGTCTTCGTTGCTGTGCATGGGCTTTCTCTAGTTGCAGTGAGCTGGGGCTACTCTTCGTTGTGTTGTGCGGGCTTCTCATCACAGTAGTTCTCTTGTTGCAGAGCACGGGCTCTAGGCGCACGGGCTCTAGAGCGCAGGCTCAGTAGTTGTGGCGCACAGGCTTAGTTGCTCCGCAGCATGTGGGATATTCCCGGACCAGGGATTGATCCCGTGTCCTCTGCATTGGCAGGCAGATTCTTAACCACTGCACCACCAGGGAAATCCCTGGCTGTAACTTTTAATATTTTTCTATAGACCTATCCTCAAGTTCAACATCCCTGTCTTCTACTGTGTCCAGTCTGCTGTTAAACCCATCCAACTGAGTGCTCAATTTCAAATATTGTATATTAAGGTCCTAAAAGTTTCATTTGATTCTTTTTATAGGTTCTGTTTCTCCACTGAAATGCTACAACTATTTTGTCCATCTTTTCCCATACTTTTCTCTAACTGCTGTATGATTTGATAATCGATCACTTTTTCCTGCTTGTTTGCATGAATAGTAATTCTTATTGTATGCTACACATTGTTGATGCATTTTAGAGGTTCTGGGTTATGTTATCTTTCTCTAAAGAGTTGGCTGTCTGACGTGGGGCATTTCCGTAGGAGCAGGGCATGGCCCTGAAGACAGCACCAAGAATTAACTGGCTCTTGCACTTTGTTCCCTCCTAGTTAGAGTCCCAGAGCCAGCACAAAGCTTGTTATAGACCAGAATTCAGCTGCTCCGTTAGCCTTATTGAACACACAGTGAAACTGAGGCCCAAGGAGGAAAGGAGACTTCAAAGTCGGAGTGAGGGAGGGGTGATGGGCCAAGAGTTGAGGCTCCTCCTCCAGCCCTGGCTTTTTCCCCACATGGGGGCCCTCCTGCTCTTTCCTGGCCCCCGTTACCACCAAGCTCCCCCGTATTCTGTTTGAGCTGAGTCACTTCCATCTTTCCCATAAGGCTTCAAGTTCCCTGACACAGGGTGTGGGGGGCTGGAAGCCAGAGACATGGGTTCTGGGCCCAACTTTGCTCTGATGCACCATGTGGTCCTAGCCTTTATCCCACGCTGTCCCCCAGCTCAAAAGCCTCCTGCCCATCACAGGGCCTCAGTTCACCCATCTGACTAAAGAGGCTCTGCTCTCCTAGGACCCCTTGACAACCCTTCATCAACTGAGGAAGCACATGTGGCCATGTTCAGCATATGGGAATCCGGAGCCAGGCTCTGAGGGTCCCAGCTAGAACATCCGGACAGTCCCCTGGGCTGTCACAGCCAGTGACCAGAGCTGAGAGCCATTTAGCCCATCTGCAGTGTCTCCGTAAGGAGTCAGCCGTTCCTTCTCAGGGCGAGGGATCAGAGCATCCAGCCACCCCACACCCTCTGGGTATGAAGCTTGTAAAAATAGGTCCCCAAAGCAGGTTGCCTCCTCCCTCACCCCCATTCCAATCCATGCCCATGCTGACACTTCTACCTCCTAAATAGTCTTCATCTTCATCTCCACTGTCTCTACCCTAGTCCAAATTCTGGTCATCCCTGGTCTGCACTGCTGCAGCAGCCTCCCAGCTGGTATTCCCATGTCCGCCCTGGCTTACCCCCATCCAATTCATTCCCCGCTCGGCTGTCGGCACAGTCCTCTCAAGATGCTCATCTGAATCACCACTCCTCCACCTCCACCCCTCCACCCTTCTGTTAAGAAGATTTCAGTGGTATATTGTTGCTCTTTAAATAAGGGCTGAAGTCCTTAAAATGTCTTACCATGGCTACAAGGCTCTGCCTGGTGTGACCCCTGCCGACCTCCCCCAACACCTCTTACCTCCTGGTCTCTGTCTCCCAGACACACCGTGCCTCCTCTGCCACAAATGTCACCCAGAGCTAGCCCTTAGAACTCTCCTGGGACATTTGTTCCCTGCAGTGCGTCAGACAGTGCCTGTCTCTGGGGCCACCCAGGACTCACTATGAAGCTGGGAGAGGCAGTTTCATTCCAATACACATAACAGAATTTTAACGTTTCCCTCGCCATGCTTTACCTGACTTCTTAGTGAATGAATGAATAAAGGAGTGAATGGGGGAACTACCATACACTCGGGTCCATATTTCTAGCCTAAAACTTATTTCAGTGTACATGCCTATGTCTGCACATGTGGGCTTGGGGCTGGGCAAGCCATGGCCTCTGGCGTCTGGCCTGAATTCCAGTGGGACACTCATGAGCAGCTCTGTATCAATTACACGTTATCAATAATGCATCTGTTCAGAGTGGCCTAGGAGGCCATTAGCTAGGGCTGCCGGCCCTGATGAGCGGCCTTGGAGAAAGTGGGCTGGGTATGCCCATGGGAAGTTCAGATCAGCCTGGGCAGGAGGGGCTCCCAGCCCCAGCAGAGCTAAGGAGCGTTGCCTAATGGGCTCTACGTGACATCTGAGACCTTGCTGCGAGAAGGGTGGCTCGAGCCCTCTTCCCCTGCACAGAAGGCCAATCTATAATAAGCTAGCCTCACTTTCTCACTTTCTGAGACCAGTGGCCCCATTCGACTACTGGGTTGTTGAGATCCAGGTCTGAACCTAGTCTGAGACCAGAGTTAGGGCCCAGTGTGTGATCAGGATGCAGTCTTAATATGTGACTTGGGTCAGGACTCAATGTGTGACCAAACTTGGGGCTCAGTGGTGGGGCTCAGGCTTTGCCTCAGCTTTGGGTTAAGGTTGGGGCCCAGTTTGTGGCTGGAGTTAGGACTCAGCCTGAAACCACAGAAAAAAGCTGGGCAAAGCTGACTAGTTTCACACATTGATTTATTGATTCATTCAGCAGTATTTACCGAGTGCCTTCTGTGTACCAAGCAACAAAACAGGCAAGATCCCTGCTCTTACAGAGATTATATTCTATATTCTATTCGTATATAGATTATATTCTATATCCCTGCTCTTACAGAGGGGTGAGGGTGGCAGTGGTGTGCTGGAGCTGCCACTGACTCGTGAGAGCCAGCTGTGCACATTTCTTCACAATTCTGCATGACATCATGTTGGTAGTTTGCAATTGGCCACGGTGGGAGTGTTTATACCAGAGATTAGCATGTACTAGAAATCAGGCCTCTTTTTTTCTATACCAGCACACCACTGCAGCTGAAGTGACCGACCACA
The DNA here is from genome assembly GCF_964165515.1 of Mesoplodon bidens. Taxonomy (NCBI): domain Eukaryota; kingdom Metazoa; phylum Chordata; class Mammalia; order Artiodactyla; family Ziphiidae; genus Mesoplodon; species Mesoplodon bidens. The sequence goes on along the minus strand of NC_138178.1, from coordinate 65,935,496 downwards.
TGTATTTATCTGATCTCCTTCCCCAAACTCCAATGAGATGATAGTAAAGAAACAAATCATAAACACATAAGAATTAAGAAACTCCCTTTAAGTCCTGTCCATCAGGACCAAGAGGATACACATTTCAGTGGGTTTAGGGAAATGGAGAGTGATTTAGCAGAGCGGAGAATCTATAACTAAAGTGTCTAAAGAGGCAGATGGTGAGGGAAATGGGCTAATTCCCCCCTCAGTACCCTTTAGAGTTTGGGAGGAACGGGGTGAATGTGAAGCTGACCACAGGGGAGAGGGGTTGGCTAGAAGTCTGTACACATACTATTTGAACCCTCCACGTCCCCTCCCAAGTTCTGCTCAGCCGGGAAACCACACTCCCCCATCATACAAGAGGCAAGAGGTTCGTACTCCGGAGAAATTGAACCAGAGGGCTCTGCAGGTGGGCACTGGTTGAGGCAGAGGCCTGGGGAGGGGTTTAGGGCTGAAAATGAGGATTAGGTGAAAGTCCTTTCATCTAATGGCTGGACCCTCTTCTCCATTTCCCTGCCCTGCTCCCAGCACAGAGGCAGCCAGAGGTGTGTCCTCAGGCAGGAGGCTGATGAACTCTGGGAAAACCTGTGTTCCCAGAGACAAAATGTGTGAACACTGACATTGGGAAGTTGCCCCGAGGCCAGTTTGCTGCCTGGCCACCCTAGTGTTAGTGAATGCTTCAACGGTGTGTTTCACTTTTGTCAAAAGAAAAATAATAAAACATTAAAATAAACAAAAATATCAGGAGATGCTAAGTGCAATGTAGAGAATTCAAACAGAGTGATGTGATGGGGTGCCTGGGTGGCTGCCTTAGGTCAGGGGTCGGGGAAGGCCTCCAGGAGGGGGAGCCAGCCATGTGATATGGGACCAGAGGTCCCTGGGAAAGTGACCCTGAGACCAGCACACACTTAGTGTGTTTAAGGAATGACGAGAAGGCCTGTGTCACAGCAGGAGGTAAAGGGAGAAAGAATGAGATGAAGTGAACCAGGTAAGCAGAGCCAGAACATGCACCTGTTATGTAAGCCAAGGGTAAAAGTTTGGGTTTTCTCCCACCCGAGGTCTATGGACAAGGGGGTGACATGATCTGATCTAGGTTTACAAGAACCCCTCTGACCCCTGCTGGCGAATGGATGGTAGAGGGCTGTAGGACTGCAGTCATCCAGGTGAGAGCTGGCAGTGGAGGTGGAGGGAGGTGGGCAGGCTTGTGGTAGCACTTAGGGAGCTGGACTTGAGGGCAGATTGGATGGCAAGGATAAGGGAAAGTGCGGAAGCAAGGGAGGAGATTGCCTGTTTTTGGATGCAGCTAAAATGAGATGAAAACACCTGAGGAGCAGGTGTGGGGATAGAGCGAAGGGTCCTGTTTAGACTAAGTTGGGTTTGTGACACCTGTGCCCCAATTCTGTGTTGCTGTCAGGTAGGCAGTTGGAGCTTTGATCTGACATTGCAGGGAGGGGCGAGGGCTGGAGATTGGGATCATGGGCAAGTAGGTAATCTCCTAGGTAGGGAGCTCAGGCGGGGGGAGTCCCTGGGACTCCTCCACCCGCCTCCCTGCTTCAGGCCTTTGGGGGTTTGACTGGAGGTTGTGGGGTTATGCCAAAGCGATGCAATGTGTGTTTGGAACACTAGGTGGCAGTAAAAGATCTCCTTCCTCCTGAGCCCATGGCCAGGCCCTTCAGTGTCAGGCCCAAACTTTGCCTGCACCCAGATGGCCCAGGGAGGCCCCAGAGTGTGAACAGCCGTCTCAGCCACAAACTCAAGAGGCATCTGGAAGCCTCTCTAGGCAACCTTCCCCAACAACAACAAAGAATGAAACCAAAATAAAAATGTGTGCAGCTTTAAAAAAAAATTTTTTTTTTTTTTTTTTTTTTTTTTTTTTTTTGCGGCATGCGGGCCTCTCACTGTTGTGGCCTCTCCCGTTGCGGAGCACAGGCTCCGGACGCACAGGCTCAGCGGCCATGGCTCACGGGCCCAGCCGCTCCACGGAATATGGGATCTTCGCGCACCGGGGCACGAACCCGTGTCATCTGCATCAGTAGGAGGACTCTCAACCACGGCGCCACCAGGGAAGCCCTGTGTGCAGCTTTTTACAAAGCCTTTATGAAGCCCTCAAGTCCTCAGAGAGCTCTGTGGGGTGATAACCCCTATTCTACAGATAAGGAAACCAAGGACACATGGCAGTAAGCCGCAGGGTTGGAACTAGAGTCCAGTCTAGTCTGGCCAGCCCTCGGAACACCTCCTAGAAGAGGGGATATGGGCGTTGCTGGAAGACAGGTGGGTCAGGCACAGCCCCGTAAGCCACGATGGGCTCCCACCGGCTAGTTACACTGACCCTGGATATTGCGGGGTTTCCCGTCTTCCACTAATCATCAGTGTGGGACACCAGAATAAGTCTCTTGGGTGGCACGTTTAGGCAAGTAACCAGAACGAACCCCGTTCCCTGACTCTTCCTCGGATGCTCTTCCCGCAAACCACGGCTGTGCTTCCTCTCACGGCCATCTTGTCTTCACTATGGGGCCAGACTACACAGTATCCGAGGTAAGACACAGGAACATGTTTTTTATTACTCGGAAAAGGCTCCAGAAACGTCAGAGACGCTTGCGACTAGTGTCCTTGGGAGATTTGTAAGGAACGCCCCCTCCAGCCTTTGGATGCTCAGCCCATTCCTCCCCGCTCCACCAAGAGCAAAGCGCCCAAAGGTCGGGCTCGGGCCGGGTCCACGCCCCCGGCCCCGCCCCTGCCCAGCCCACCACCCACCGCCCCGCTCTTTCTTGCAGTTTGAGATCCGGCAGCTGCGGGCGCACCTGGCGCAGCAGGACTTGGACCTGGCGGCCGAGCGCGAGGCGGCGCTGCAGGCCCCTCACGTGCTCAACCAGCCGCGCAGCCGCTACAAGGTGGTGGAGGCCGGCACGTGGGCCGAGGAGACCGCGGACGAGAGCGTTGTGGAGGAGCTGCAGCCCACGCAAGGTGAGCCCGCCCGCGGCCTCCCCAGTCCCGTCGTGGGGAGACCCGTCCCCACCCCCGCCCTAGGGCTCTGTGCACAGCTTCCCGGAGTTGGAGCACGCCTCCTGGCAGGACCGTGCCCCCATCTCGGCCCACGATTGTGGCGGTGGCGGTGGTGGTGACCCTCAGATCAGTGCCCCCGGGACTACCTTTCTGAGCCTCGGAGAAAGCGTTCAGGTAAGCTCCCTTGACCCGACCTCGACATGATCTCAGTGGCGTGTACTCATTTCATGCCTGTGGGCCACTGGCTGCTTTGCGTGCACTATTTCCCCAGTCCTCGCGGTTAACCGCCTGCAGGAGGCTTGACTTTCTTACTTTATGGATGAAGGAACTGCGACCCAGAAAAGTTGTCCAAAGGTGCCTCACTAATAAATGGCAGAGCTAGGCTTCCAGCCAGATGCCTAGGACTTTCCTACTGGACTGCCCAGCCCACTAAGGCCCAGATAGTAAGTTCAGGCTTGGGGCCCAGAACAACCCAGAACCTATGCTTTAGGGATGGTAGTAAATTGATGGGCAGGTGATGTTGGTGGAAATGGGAGTGCCGGCCATACCCTAGGGCAGAATACTCTGTAGAAGACCAGCTGTGTCACCTTGTAGAGGGGAATTAACCTTTCTGGGTCTTGGTTTTACCAGCTGTCAAATAGGAACAATGCTGAGCTTTCCTCACAGGGTTGTTGTGAGGCTCAGGAAGCAGGTGAAAGTGGCTTCCAGAATTGCAAAGTAGTCCTGCAAATGTCAGGTGGTATTATTTTGTGATTGGGGGTGAAAATACCCTCACCTGGTGATGCAGCCATGTCAGGTTTTGGGCCTTTGGGAGGTTTGGAGAGACTGTGTTCTCATGGGCTCAGGCCAGGAATCAGCCTCGGCTCAGGGGGCACAGCAGGGGAGATCTGTGGTCTTGCTGGAGCCCCGGGGGAATCCTGGGAGCCTGAGCATGAACGCTCATGTCTGAGTCCTCCCTGCCCCAACTTGCACCTGAAAATGTTATCACTAAAATGATGGTTAAGGGATTTCTTCACTTTACCAAGATATTTTTAAAAGTATCGATGGCCCCTAATAATTCAGAATACATTCTTGGGTCCACATTTTTTACCTAAAGGTAAGGGAACTAAGATTCATCAAACTCCTCCAAGAGAAGCTTTTTACAGTGTGATTTCATTTCATCCTCACACCTCCTTTCTCTCATATGGAGGAGGAAACTCAGACCCGAAGAGGTCGAGAGAATTTCATGAGGTCGCACAAAAGAAATGGAGGTGCTGGGCTTGGAACCAAGGCTGTGGGATCCTAAACTCCAGCTTCATCTGGGGCCCACTTTGCCTTGGCGTGCTGTGTGCTCCTTGCCAGGGCAGTGGCAGCCAGGCAGGGCTGGGCAGGTTGGGCAGCAGGAAGCCAGAGCTCCAGACTCTGCCACTCCCTGGCTCTGTGACTTGGGGCTTCAGTGTTCCCTTCTGCAAAGTGGACTCATCACTCCAGCTCTGTCTGCCTTACAGGAAGTCTGGGGAACTGATGGATGTGAGAAAGCTCTGTAGGCTGTAAGGCACTGTGAACAGGTTTTGGGGAGTGGGGTGATTGCTATTATGATCTTTTGAGAGACTTTCCAACCTCAGAACTGTAGAATTTGGGGGGTAGGAAGGACTTCTGAGTCCAGCTCTTCAGCTGATACGCTAATCCCATCTATTACACCTGCCAAGAGTTCTACCTTCCTCTAAGAATAGGTACCCCGAACCTCCCAGAGAAGCCCATGCCAGCCCAACATCAAATGGCTCTGTTAGAAAATTCTTCCTCAGGCTGTGCTGAGGTCCGCCCCCGGCACCCACCTCTCCCACATGGACCAAGCTTTTATATATAGGCCTGGTGGGTGCCCTCCCAGCTGAGATATCCTTTCGGAGACTGGCCTCTGAGTGTTTTCTCCTCCAGAGGCTGTCACCTGCATTCCCACAACCAGTCCTCAGGGGACAAGCTCTCCAAGTTCTTGCTGTCCTGCCCCTCCCTGAGCATTCCAGTGTTTCAGTCACGCAGTTCTTGGGGAGCTGCAAGACCAGGGCAGAGTGTCGAGGGGGGCCACCCCTGCTGTTTTTCTGGACCCAAGACCCCTGTGACAAGGCCAGAAAACTCCTGAGCCTTGTGGTGGCTGCCTGGCCTGAGCTCACAGGTGACCCAGGCCCACATGGCTCTGTCGAGCCCCATGTCCCTGCAGCCCATCCTTGGGCAGCACACTTTCTGTACCCTCTGTGTGGATTTTGACATTCATTTGTGTTCAGCTGTAGCTTGTTTGATTCCTGCCTTTACTCCGGGTTTCTAGGACTTTGTAGATCCTGACTCATCACCAATTCCTTCCGGTTTTACTGCCTACATATATCGTGAAACATTCCCCTTTTCCATCTGCATTGTTCAGCCTTCCTTATCTCTGGACCTTGGCTGGCTCCCTGACCTCAGCTTTGCCCCCATAGGTGCCCCCTTCAGTCCTTTGTCCCCCCTACACACACACAGTCATCTTTCATAAATCCTTCATGTCCCTCCCTGAGTTAACACCTTGGCTGGTATCTGCTAGGGCTGCCGAAACAAACTACTGCAAACTGGGTGGCTTAAACAGCAGAAGTTTACTGTCTCACAGTGCTGGAGGCTGGAAGTCTGAGATTAAGGTCTTGGTAGGGTTGGTTCCTTCTGAGGGCTGTGAGGGAGCATCTGTTCCTGCCTCTCCCCCAGCTTCTGGTGCTTTGCTGCTAATCCTTGGCATTCCTTAGCTTGTAGAAGCATCACTCTGACCTCTGCCTTCTCTTCACATGGTGTTCTCCCTCAGTGTGTGTCTGTGTCCAAATTTCCCTTTTCATAAGCACCTTAGTCATGTTGGGTCTGGGGCCCACCCTACTCCAGTATGATCTTATCTCATCTTTTTTTTTTTAATACATTTATTTATTTTTGGCTGCATTGCGTCTTCGTTGCTGTGCGCGGTTTTTCTCTAGTTGCGGTGAGCAGGGGCTACTCTTCCTTGTGGTGCACAGGCTTCTCATTGCGGTGGCTTCTCTTGTTGTGGAGCATGGGCTCTAGGCATACGGGCTTCAGTAATTGTGGCTCGTGGGCTCTAGAGCGCAGGCTCAGTAGTTGTAGCGCACGGGCTTAGTTGCTCCACGGCATGTGGGATCTTCCTGTACCAGGGCTCGAACTCGTGTCCCCTGCATTGGCAGGCGGATTCTTTTTTTTTTTTTTTTTTTTAATCAATTTATTTATTTATTTATTTTTGGCTGTGTTGGGTCTTCGTTTCTGTGCGAGGGCTTTCTGTAGTTGCAGTGAGCGAGGGCCACTCTTCATCGTGGTGCGCGGGCCTCTCACTGTTGCGGCCTCTCTTGTTGCGGAGCACAGGCTCCAGACGCGCAGGCTCAGTAGTTGTGGCTCATGGGCCCAGTTGCTCCGTGGCATGTGAGATCTTCCCAGACCAGGGCTCGAACCCGTGTCCCCTGCATTGGCAGGCAGATTCTCAGCCACTGTGCCACCAGGGAAGCCCGGCAGGCGGATTCTTAACCAGGGAAGTCCAGTCTCATCTTAACTAATTATATCTACAACAATCACATTTCCAAATTAGGAAATCACAGTCTGAGGTACTGGGGGTTAGGATTTCAACATATGACTTTGAGGGGGAGGACGCAATGACTCAACTCATAACAGGTGGCATATAAGACCCTTGATGGTCTTGTCCCAGGCTGGCCACCGCCCCGACCCCCGCCATCTCATCTCCTTCCAGTCTGCACTCTGTCTTCACTTGCACTCTAGCCGAGTGAAACATCTTTGTGTTTGGGAAGTGTTCTTCGCAGTAGTAAGTCTCTGAGCCTTTCCACATGTTGTTCACTGGCAGGACAGGCCTGCCTGCCAAACTTCTTTTCATCCTTAAAACCCATCCCAGAGTGAGCTCCCAGTCACCACGCCCTTCTCTTGAGACCTTATATGAACTCCCACTAGGCCCTGAGTGTGCCAGGTCGCTCCCACACTTTATCTTCAGGGCCCACTGCGCCTGGCCCTCAGGCTCCCCTTAAAGTCCGTTGCATGGAATGTAATCTGCAAGCCCATAACTGATCGAAGAACAAAGTACGGCTTGTGGACATCACTTGTTTCCCTATGGGTCCTGCAATCCTGGGTTTTCTCTCGGAGCTCAGGGGGCATCTGGCAATAGCCCACTCCAAAAACCCCACTCCTGGCTTTCAGCTCCCCATGCTGGTGCTTGTGGAATCCAGAATAAAAGAATATAACAAGAATATAAGAATCTTCTTTTTGAAAGTTCTCCTGGAAGTCAGTGGCAGCTGTTGCCCACTTTGTCTTGCTTTCCAAGGATGGGAGGAGCAGGTTTACAGTCTCCTGGTCCATCACAGGACCTTCCTCCCGATGGAGCAGAGGGGGCTGGAGCAGCCGCTTCCTTGCTTTCCCTAGTGGTCAGCCTCCTTGCTCTGCCACATTTGGATTCACAGGGAGTCAAGATCGGGGGTCAGAGAGTCTGCCAACAAACCAAGCCTTTAAAATCATCCCACACATTCTAGTGCTGTGAAGCTTTGAGTGCCTGCCTCTCCACCGTTCCTCCTCTCTCTGCAGTCCCCATCATGGGCAACTTCTAGGAGGAAGTGGAGGGACACAGAATAAGAAGGGAGAAAGTGACTGGCTGCATGTGCCAGCTAGGGTGTTATGGGGTCTGTGCTGACCCTCCCGGAAACTAGAGGCTTGTCTGAACAAGGCACTCAGGCCTCCCATAGAGGTGGCAAACATGCACCCCTGGGAGCAGTTGCAAATGCCCTTCCCATCTAGCCCTGGAATCCCACCCCTGCTCTCCTTTATCTCCTCTGTGACACCCCCTACCTCCCAGCTCTCTAGATGCACACTTGCTTGCCCCAGCCCACTCAGGAGAGCACAGCGCATTCCTGGTCTGCCACTTGATGGCCAACCCCCAGAGCTGTCAATAGAAAAGGCAGTGCCTCTGAGGCAGAGGGCAGAAGCCTGGGGCTAGCAAGTGGCATGCATGATTCACAGCCTCAGATGAGCCAGGGAGACAGGGCACCCCAGCTGATCTCTCTTTGACCAGGAGCTGTGTCCAGGGAGGGATTTCCACGTCATTAGAAATTATGGCTAGACAAGCTAGGGGCGCTCTGGGCCACACTGGAGGTGGAGATAGGTCAACATTCATTGCTCACCATGACCTTCAGGCCAGCGAGGGCCCTGAGGCTCACCATATCACACTAGTACACAGACCATCTGGGGATTAACCTGCAGACAACAGCGATAAGTCTCAGGACCCATGGGCGAGGGCCTTGCTCCAGGGGGGATGGCAGCCCAGGAGGGCGGGAGTGCCAGCCTCAGCCCGGGCAGGAGAAGTGGCCCCTGCAGTCTCAACAGTTGCCAGCGGGTCAGTCAGACTAATGCCAACCAGCTTCTGTTTAAACTTGCTCCAGCACAAATCATTTTTAAAACCCAGGCGGCAGAGTTGCAGGCTTTGGGGGCCTGCCAAGTTCACAGTGCCCCTGTGTAGTCATTAATACTTCCCTCCCAAATTTATTAGTCTTGAAGCTCACCCGTAACTTATGAATTACAGCCCGTGGTGGGAGTGCCGCAGCTTTTAGCATATATCACAGTGAGCTTCGGTGTCCCCCCATGCTGCACCAGCACTCAGAGAAACCCCCCAGAGGTGCACCAGGCCCGCAGAGCTGGCACCAGTGTATAACCTTGGGAGAGGAGGGGCCTGTGTGCCAATGGAGGCAAGCCGGGGTTTCTGCTATCACTGGCCTCCTGATGTGTGTGCCTGATGGGGGGCCCTGGGGACCCCAGGGAGCCCCAGAGCTGTAGAACTAGAACTGGGCAGCGAGGCAGCTGACAGGGCAGAGCTGGTGTGGGTGGTACTGAGGGAAGGATGTGGGTTTAAGACTCAGGGCTGGGTTTGAATCTCAACTTGGCCTTGAACAAGTTACTTAAACTCTCTGAGCAGGACTGGCTTTATGGTGGGGTGACCCATGCAGTCACCGAGGGCCTCACACTTGGTTCAATGCTCTGCTGTCGCTCTTGAAATTCTTAATGCTTTTTTTCTTTCAGTGAGGTATAATTGACATATATAATTGACATATTAGTTTCAGGTATACCTGGTAATAATTCGATATTTGTATATACTGCAGAGTCACAATAACCCTAGTTAACATCTATCACTATACATAGTTACAGAATTTTACTTCTTGTGATGAGAACTTTTAAGATTTATTCTCTTAGCAACTTTCAGATATAAAATGTAATATTAACTATAGTGACCGTGCTGTATCATATCCCCATTTATTTTATAACCAGAAGTTTGTACCTTTTGACCTCTTTCACCCACCCATTTCACCCAACCCCCAACCCCTGCCTCTGGGAATCACCAATCAGTCCTCTATATCTGTTTCTTTTTAGTTTTGTTCTGTTTTTATTTTCTATTTTTTAACATCTTTATTGGAGTATAACTGCTTTACAATGGTGTGTTAGTTTCTGCTTTATAACAAAGTGAATCAGCTATATGTATACATATATCCCTATATCCCCTCCCTCTTACATCTCCCTCCCTCCCTCCCTATCCCACCCCTCTAGGTGGTCACAGAGCACTGAGCTGATCTCCCTATGCTATGCGGCTGCTTCCCACTAGCTATCTATTTTACATTTGGTAGTGTATATATGTCAACACCACTCTCTCACTTTTCCCCAGCTTACCCTTCCCCCTCCTCGTGTCCTCAAGTCCATTCTCTGCGTCTGGGTCTTTATTGCTTTCCTGCGCATAGGTTTGTGAGAACCTTTTTTTTTTTTTTTTTTTTTTTAAGCATACAGTATTTGTTTTTCTCTTTCTGACTTACTTCACTCTGTATGACAGTCTCTAGGTCCATCCACCTCACTACAAATAATCGTTTCTTTGTATGGCTGAGTAATATTCCAGTGTATATATGTGCCACATCTTCTTGATCCAATCATCTGTCGATGGATACTTAGGTTCCTTCCATGTCCTGGCTATTGTAAGTAGAGCTGCAGTGAACATTGTGGTACCTGACTCTTTTTGAATTATGGTTTTCTCAGGGTATATGCCCAGTAGTGGGATGCTGGGTCATGAGATAGTTCTATTTTTAGTTTTTTAAGGAACCTCCATACTGTTCTCCGTAGTGGCTGTATCAATTTACATTCCCACCAACAGTGCAAGAGGGTTCCCTTTTCTCCACACCCTCTCCAGCATTTATTGTTTGTAGATTTTTTGATGATGGCCGTTCTGACTGGTGTGAGGTGATACCTCATTGTAGTTTTGATATGCATTTCTCTAATGATTAGTGATGTTGAGCATCCTTTCATGTGTTTTTTGGCAATCTGTATATCTTCTTTGGAGAAATGTCTATCTAGGTCTTCTGCCCATTTTTGGATTGGGTTGTTTGTTTTTTTGATATTGTGCTGCATGAGCTGCTTGTATATTTTGGAGATGAATCCTTTGTCAGTTGCTTTGTTTGCAAATATTTTCTCCCATCCTGAGGGTTGTATTTTCTTCTTGTTTATGGTTTCCTTTGCTGTGCAAAAGCTTTTAAGTTTCATTAGGTCCCATTTGTTTATTTTTGTTTTTATTTCCATTTGTCTAGGAGGTGGGTCAAAAAGGATCTTGCTGTGATTTATGTCATAGAGTGTTCTGCCTATGTTTTCCTCTAAGAGTTTTATAGTGTCTGACCTTATATTTAGGTCTTTAACCCATTTTGAGTTTATTTTTGTATACGGTGTTAGGGAATATTCTAATTTCATTCTTTTACATGTAGCTTTCCCAGTTTTCCCAGCACCACTTATGGAAGAGGCTGTCTTTTCTCCATTGTATATTCTTGCCTCCTTTATCAAAGATAAGGTGACCATATGTGTGTGGGTTTATCTCTGGGCTTTCTATCCTGTTCCATTGATCTATATTTCTGTTTTTGTGCCAGTACCATACTTTCTTTGTTACTGTAGCTTTGTAGTACAGTCTGAAGTCCAGGATCCTGATTCCTCCAGCTCCGTTTTTCTTTCTCAAGATTGCTTTGGCTATTCAGGGTCTTTTGTGTTTCCATACAAATTGTGAAATTTTTTGTTCTAGTTCTGTGGAAAATGCCAGTGGTAGTTTGACAGGGGTTGCATTGAATCTGTAGATTGCTTTGCATAGTATAGTCATTTTCACAATGTTGATTCTTCCAATCCAAGAACATGATATATCTCTCCATCTGTTTGTGTCACCTTTAATTTCTTTCGTCGGTGTCTTAAAGTTTTCTGCATACAGGTCTTTTGTCTCCCTAGGTAGGTTTATTCCTAGATACTTTATTCTTTTTGTTGCAGTGGTAAATGGGAGTGTTTCCTTAATTTCTCTGTCAGATTTTTCATCATTGGTGTACAGGAATGCCAGAGATTTCTGTGCATTAATTTTGGATCCTGCTACTCTACCAAATTCATTGATTAGCTCTAGTAGTTTTCTGGTAGCATCTTTAGGATTCACTATGTATAGTATCATGTCATCTGCAAACAGTGACAGTTTTACTTCTTCTTTTGTGATTTGGATTCCTCTTACGTCTTTTTCTTCTCTGATTGCTGTGACTAAAACTTCCAAAACTATGTTGAATAATAGTGGTGAGAGTGGGCAACCTTGTCTTGTTCCTTATCTTGGTGGAAGTGGTTTCAGGTTTTCACCATTGGGAATGATGTTGACTGTGGGTTTTTCATATATGGCCTTTATTATGTGGAGGTACATTCCCTCTTTGCCTACTTTCTGGTGGGTTTTTACCATAAATGGGTGTTGAATTTTGTCAAAAGCTTTTCAGCATTTATTGACATTATCATATGGTTTTTATCCTTCAATTTGTTAGTATGGTGTATGACATTGATTGATCTGCGTATATTGAAGAATCCTTGCATTCCTGGGATAAACCCCACTTGATCATGGTGTATGATCCTTTTAATGTGTTGTTGGATTCTGTTTGCTAGTATTTTGTTGACGATTTTTGCATCTATGTTCATCAGTGGTATTGGCCTGTAGTTTTCTTTCTTTGTGACATCCTTGTCTGGTTTTGGTATCAGGGTGATGGTGTCCTTGTAGAATGAGTTTGAGAGTGTTCCTCCCTCTGCTATATTTTGGAAGAGTTTGAGAAGGATAGGTGTTAGCTCTTCTCTAAATGTTTGATAGAATTCGCCTGTGAAGCCATCTGGTCCTGGGCTTCTGTTTGTTGGAAGATTTTTAATCACAGTTTCAATTTCATTGCTTGTGGTTGGTCTGTTTATATTTTCTATTTCCTTCTGGTTCAGTCTCAGAAAGTTTTGCTTTTCTAAGAATTTATCCATTTCTTCCAGTTTGTCCATTTTATTGGCATATAGTTGCTTGTAGTAATCTCTCATGATCCTTTGTATTTCTGCAGTGTCAGTTGTTATGTCTCCTTTTTCATTTCTAATTCTATTGATTTGAGTCTTCTGCCCTTTTTTCTTGATGGCTGTAGCTAATGTTTTATCAATTTTGTTTATCTTCTCAAAGAATCAGGTTTTACTTTTATTGATCTTTGGTATCATTTCCTTCATTTCTTTTTCATTTATTTTGATCGGATTTTTATGATTTCTTCCTTCTGCTAACTTTTTGGGGTTTTTTGTTCTTCTTTCTCCAATTGCTTTAGGTGTAAGATTAGGTTGTTTATTTGAGATTTTTCTTGTTTCTTGAGGTAGGATTGTATTGCTATAAACTTCCCTCTTAGAACTGCTTTTGCTGCATCCCATAGGTTTTGGGTCATCGTGTTTTCATTGTCATTTGTTTCTAAGTATTTTTTGATTTCCTCTTTGATTTCTTCAGTGATCTCTTGGTTATTTAGTACCATATTGTTTAGCCTCCATGTGTTTGTGTTTTTTACCAAATTTTTCCTGTAATTGATATCTAGTCTCATAGTGTTGTGGTTGGAAAGGATACTTGATACGATTTCAATTTTCTTAAATTTACCGAGGCTTGATGTGTGACCCAAGATATGATCTATCCTGGAAGAATGTTCCTTGAGCACTTGAGAAGGAAGTATATTCTCTTGTTTTTGAATGGAATGTCCTATAAATATCAATTAAGTCCATCTTGTTTAATGTGTCATTCAAAGCTTGTGTTTCCTTACTTATTTTCGTTTTGGATAGTCTGTCCAGTGGTGAAAGTGGGGTGTTAAAGTCCCCTACTATGATTGTGTTACTGTCGATTTCCCCTTTTATGGCTGTTAGCATTTGCCTTATGAATTGAGGGACTCCTATGTTGGGTGCATAAATATTTACAATTGTTATATCTTCTTCTTGAATTGATCCCTTGATCACTATGTAGTGTCCTTCTTTGTCTCTTGTGATAGTCTTTATTTTAATGTCCATTTTGTCTGATATGAGAATTGCTACTCCAGCTTTCTTTTGATTTCCATTTGTATGGAATATCTTTGTCCATCCCCTCACTTCAGGCTGTATGTGTCTCTAAGTCTGAAGTGGGTCTCTTGTAGACAGCATATATATGGGTCTTGTTTTTGTATCCATTCAGCCAGTCTGTGTCTTTTGGTTGGAGCATTTAATCCATTTACATTTAAGGTACTTATTGATATGTATGTTCCTATTTCCATTTTCTTAATTGTTTTGGGTTTGTTTTTGTAGGTCTTTTCCTCCTCTTGTGTTTCCTGTCTAGAGAAGTTCCTTTAGCATTTGTTGTAAAGCTGGTTTGGTGGTGCTGAATTCTCTTAGCTTTTGCTTGTCTGTAAAGGTTTTACTTTCTCCATCAAATCTGAATGAGATCCTTGCTGTGTAGAGTAATCTTGGTTGTAGGTTTTTCCCTTTCATCACTTTAAATATGTTCTGCCACTGCCTTCTGGCTTGCAGAGTTTCTGCTGAAAGATCAGCTGTTAACCTTATGGGGATTCCCTTGTATGTTATTTGTTGCTTTTCCCTTGCTGCTTTTAATATTTTTTCTTTGTATGTAATTTTTGATAGTTTGATTACTATGTGTCTTGGCATGTTTCTCCTTGGATTTATCCTGTATGGGACTCTCTGTGCTTCCTAGACTTGATTCACTATTTCCTTTCCCATATTAGGGAAGTTTTCAACTATAATCTCTTCAAGTATTTTCTCAATCCCTTTCTTTTTCTCTTCTTCTTCTGGGACCCCTATAATTCCAATGTTGGTGCGTTTAATGTTGTCCCAGAGGTCTCTGAGACTGTCCACAGTTCTTTTCATTCTTTTTTCTTTATTCTGCTCTGCAGTAGTTATTTCCACTATTTTATCTTCCAGTTCACTTATCCGTTCTTCTGCCTCCATTATTCTGCTATTGATTCCTTCTAGAGAATTTTTAATTTCATTTATTGTTGTTCACCATTGGTTTTTTGCTCTTTAGTTCTTCTAGGTCCTTGTTAAATGTTTCTTATATTTTCTCCATTCTGTTTCCAAGATTTTGGATCATATTTACTATCATTACTCTGTATTCTTTTTCAGGTAGACTGCCTATTTCCTGTTCATTTGTTTGGTCTCGTGGGTTTTTACTTTTCTCCTTCATCTGCTGTGTATTTCTCTATCTTCTCATTTTGCTTAACTTACTGTGTTTGGGGTCTCCTTTTTGAAGGCTGCAAGTTTGTAGTTCCTGTTGTTTTTGGTGTCTGCCCCCAGTGGGTAAGTTTGGTTCAGTGCGTTGTGTAGGCTTCCTGTTAGAGGGGACTGGTGCCTGTGTTCTGGTGGATGAGGCTGGATCTTGTCTTTCTGGTGGGCAGGGCCGCGTCTAGTGGTGTGTTTTGGGGTGTCTGTGAACTTATTATGATCTTAGGCAGCCTCTCTGCTAATGGATGGGGTTGTGTTCCTGTCTTGCGTGTTGTTTGGGATGGGGTGTCTAGCACTGGAGCTCGCTCATCATTGAGTGGAGCTGGGTCTTAGCATTGAGACAGAGACATCCTGCAGAGCTCTCCCTGATTGATATTATGTGGGGCCGGCAGGTCTCTGGTGATCCAATGTCCTGAACTTGGCTCTCCCACCTCAGAGGCTCAGGCCTGACACCTGGCTGGAGCACCAAGACCCTGTCAGCCACACGGCTCAGAAGAGAAGGGAGAAAAAAATGAAAGAAAAATTAAAATGAAGTTATTAAAAAAATTTTTTTAAGTAATAAAAAAAAGAGAGCAACCAAACCAATAAACAAATCCACCAGTGATAACAAGTGCTAAAAACTATACTAAGATAAACATAAATATCAGTTACTAGTCTGTCACATACAGCAAATCCTAAGTCTACAGTTGCTCCCAAAGTCCACCGTCTCAATTTTGGGATGATTCTTTGTCTTTTCAGGTATTCCACAGATGCAGGGTACATCAAGTTGATAGTGGAGATTTACTCTGCTTCTCCTGAGGCTGCATGGAGAAATTTCCCTTTCTCTTCTTCGTTCACACAGCTCCTGGGGTTCAGCTTTGGATTTGGCCCTGCCTCTGTATGTAGGTCGCCCTCTGGCATCTGTACTTCGCCCAGACAGGAGGGGGTAAAAGGAACGGCTGATTAGGGGGCTCTGGCTTACTCAGGCTTGGGGGAAGGAGGGGTACGGAATGCAAGGTGAGCCTGTGGCTGCAGAGGCCGGCGTGACATTGCAACAGCCTGAGGTGCGCCATGTGTTCTCCCGGAGAAGTTGTCCCTGGATCCCGGAACCCTGGCAGTGGCGGGCTGCACAGGCTCCCGGGAGGGGAGGTGTGTTTAGTGACCTGTGCTTGCACAGAGGATTCTTGGTGGCTGCAGCAGCAGCCTTAGAGTTTCATGCCTGCCTCTGGTGTCTACACTGATAGCCGTGGCTCGTGACCATCTCTCAAGCTCATTTAGGAGGTGCTCTGAATGTCCTCTCCTCGCACACACCAAAACAGTGGTCTCTTGACTCTTAGGCAGTTCCAGACTTTTTGCCAGACTCCCTCCCAGCTAGCTGTGGCGCACTAGCCCCCTTCAGGCTGTGTTCATGCAGCCAACCCCAGTCCACTCCCTGGGATCTGACATCTGAAGCCTAAGCCTCAGCTCCCAGCCCTCACCCACCCTGGCGTGTGAGCAGACAAGCCTCTCAGGCTGGTGAGTGTTGGTCGGCAGTGATCCTCTGGGAATCTCTCTGCTTTGCCCTCTGCACCCCTCTTGCTGTGCTCTCCTCTGTGGCTCTGAAGCTTCCCCCTGCCTACCCACCCCATTTCCACCAGTGAAGGGGCTTCCTAGTGTGTGGAAAATTTTCCTCCTTTACTGCTCCCTCCCCAAGGTGAAGGTCCCATCCCTATTCTTTTGTCTCCATTTTTCCTTTTTTCTTTTGCCCTACCGAGGTACGTGGGGAGTATCTTGCATTTTGGGAAGTTTGAGGTCTTCTGCCAGCATCCAGTAAGTATTCTGTAGGAGTTGTTCCACATGTAGATGTATTTTTGATGTATTTGTGGGGAGGAAGGTGATCTCCACTTCTTACGCCTCCGCCGTCTTGAAGGTCCTCCTGTTTTGTTTTTAGATTCCACATAAAAGTGAGATCATACCTTGTCTTTGTCTGACTTATTTCACTTAAGCATAAAGCCCTCTGGTCCATCCAGGTTGTTGCAAATGGCAAGATTTCATTCTTTTTTATGGATGAATAACATTCCATTGTATGTATATGTGTGTGTATGTATGTATATGTATATATCACATCTTCTTTACCCATTCATCTATTGATGGACACTTAGGTTGTTTCCATATCTTGGCTATTATAAATAATGCTGCTATGTACATTGGGGTGCATGTATCTTTTCAAATTAGTGTTTTTGTTTTCTTCAGATATATATCCAGGAGTAGAATTGCTGGATCAAATGGTAGTTCTTAGTTTTTTGAGGAGCCTCCATACTGTTTTCCACAGTGGCTACACCAATGTAGATTCCCACTAACAGTGTACTTGGGTTCCCTTTTATCTATCTTCTTTCCAACACTTGTTATCTCTTGTCCTTTTGATAATAGCCATTCTACGAGTGTGAGGTGATCTCACTGTGGTTCTGATTTACATTTCCCTGATGATTAGTGAAGTTGAGCACCTTTCCATGTACCTTTGCCCTATCGTATGTCTTCTTTGGGAATATGTCTATTCAGAACCAATTTTTAATTGGATTGTTTGTTTTTTTGCTATTGAGTTGTATGAGTTCTTTATATATTTTGGATATTAACTCTTATCAGATATGATTTGTGAATATTTTCTCCCGTTGGGTAGGTTGCCTTTTATTTTGTTGATGGTTTCCTTTCCTGTGCAGAAACTGTTTAATTTGGTATAGTCCCAGTTATTTTTGCTTTTGTTTTTGCTTTTAGTGTCAAATCCAAAAACGCATTGCCAAGACCAATGTCAAGGAGTTTACCTACTGCCTATATTTTCTTCTAGGATTTTTATGGTTTCAGGTTTTACATTCAAGTCTTGTTTTTTTTTTTGACTGTTATTTGATTTTAATTTTCTATACAGCAGGTTCTTATTAGTTATCTATTTTACACATATTAGTGTATATGTGTCAATCTCAATCTCCCAATTCATCCCACCACCACCCTCTCTCCCCACTTTCCCCCACTTGGTGTCCATACATTTGTTCTCTACATCTATGTCTCTATTTCTGCCTTGAAAACTGGTTCATCTGTACCATTTTTTCTAGATTCCACATATAAGCGTTAATATATGATATTTGTTTTTCTTTCTGACTTACTTCACACTGTATGACAGTCTCTAAGTCCATCCACATCTCTACAATTGACCCAATTTCCTTCCTTTATATGGCTGAGTAATATTCCATTGTATATATGTACCACATCTTCTTTATCCGTTCATCTGCTGATGGGCATTTAGGTTGCTTCCATGACCTGGCTATTGTAAATAGTGCTGCAGTGAATGTTGGGGTGCATGTGTCTTTTTGAATTATGGTTTTCTCAGGGTATATGCCCAGTAGTGGGATTTCTGGGTCATATGGTAATTCTATTTTTAGTTTTTAAGGAACCTCCATACTATTCTCCATAGTGGCTGTATCAATTTACATTCCCACCAACAGTGCAAGAGGGTTCCCTTTTCTCCACACCCTCTCCAGCATTTGTTGTTTGTAGATTTTCTGATGATGCCTTTTCTAACCGGTGTGAGGTGATACCTCACTGTAGTTTTGATTTGCAATTCTCTAATAATTAGTGATGTTTGAGCAGCTTTTCATGTGCCTCTTGGCCATCTGTATGTCTTCTTTGGAGAAATGTCTATTTAGGTCTTCTGCCCATTTTTGATTGGGTTGTTTGTTTTTTTAATACTGAGCTACATGAGCTGTTTATATATTTTGGAGATTAATGCTTTGTCCATTGATTCGTTTGCAAATATTTTGTTCATTCTGAGGGCTGTCTTTTCATCTTGTTTATAGTTTCCCCTGCCATGCAAAAGCTTTTAAATTTCATTAGGTCCCATTTGTTTATTTTTGTTTTTATTTCCATTACTCTAGGAGGTGGGTCAAAAGAGATCTTGCTGTGATTTATGTCAAAGAGTGTTCTTCCTATGTTTTCCTATAAGAGTTTTATAGTGTCCAGTCTTACATTTAGGTCTTTAATCCATTTTGAGTTTATTTTTGTGTATGGTGTTAGGGAGTGTTCTAATTTCATTCTTTTACATGTAGCTGTCCAGTTTTCCCAGCACCACTTATCAAATAGACTGTCTTTTCTCCATTGTATATCCTTGCCTCCTTTGTCATAGATTAGTTGACCGTAGGTGCGTGGGTTTATCTCTGGGGTTTCTATCTTGTTCCATTATTCTGTATTTATGGTTTTTGCCAGTACCATATTGTCTTGATTACTGTAGCCTTGTAGTATAGTCTGAAGTCAGGGAGTCTGATTCCTCCAGCTCTGTTTTTTTTCCTCAATATTGCTTTGGCTATTTGGGGTCTTTTGTGTCTCCATACAAATTTTAAGTTTTTTTTTATTCTACTTCTGTAAAAAATGCCATTGGTAATTTGATACAGATTGCATTGAATCTGTAAATTGCTTTGGGTAGTATAGTCATTTTCACAATATTGATTCTTCCAATCCAAGAACATGGTATGTCTCTCCGTATGTTTGTGTCATCTTTGATTTCTTTCATCAGTGTCTTATAGTTTTCTGAGTATAGGTCTTTTACCTCCTTAGGTTGGTTTCATTGCAATGGTAAATGGGAGTGTTTCCTTAATTTTTCTTTCTGATCCTTCGTTGTTGGTGTATAGGAATGCAAGAGATTTCTGTGTATTAATTTTGTATCCTGCAACTTTACCAGATTTATTGATTAGCTCTAGTAGTTTTCTGGTGCCATCTTTAGGATTCTCTATGTATAGTATCACATCATCTGCAAACAGTGACAGTTTTACTTCTTTTCCAATTTGTATTCTTTTTATTTCTTTTTCTTCTCTGATTGCTATGGCTAGGACTTCCAAAACTATGTTGGATACTAGTGGTGAGAGTGGACATTCTTGTCTTACTCTTGATCTTAGAGGAAATGCTTTCAGTTTTTCACCACTGAGAATGATATTTGCTGTGGGTTTGTTATATATGGCCTTCATTAGGTTGAGGTAGATTCCCTCTGTGCCCACTTTCTGGAGAGTTTTTATCATACATGGGTGTTGAATTTTGTCAAAAGCTTTTACTGCATCTACTGAGATGATCATATGGTTTTTATTCTTCAGTTTGTTAATATGGTGTATCACATTGATTGATTTGTGTATACTGAAGAATCCTTGCATCCCAGGGATAAATCCCACTTGATCATGGTGTATGATCCTTTTAATGTGTTTTTGGATTCTGTTTGCTAGTTTTTTGTTGAGGATTTTTGCATTTATATTCATTAGTGATATTGGTGTGTAATTTTCTTTTCTTGTAGTATCTTTCTCTGGTTTTGGTATCAGGGTGATGGTAGCTTTGTAGAATGAGTTTTGGGGGTGTTCCTTCCTTTGCAAGTTTTTCGAAGAGTTTGAGAAGGATGGGTGTTAGCTCTTCTCTAAATGTTTGATAGAATTCACCTGTGAAGCCATCTGGTCCTGGGCTTTTGTTTGTTGGAAGATTTTTCATCACAGTTTCAATTTCATTACTTGTGATTGGTCTCTTCATATTTTGTATTTCTTCCTGGTTCAGTCTTGGAAGGTTATACCTTTCTAAGCATTTGTCCATTTCTTCCACATTGTCCATTTTATTGGCATAGAGTTACTTGTAGTAGTCTCTTAGGATGCTTTGTATTTCTGTGGTGTCCATTGTAGCTTCTCCTTTTTCATTTCTAATTTTATTGATTTGAGTCCTCTCCCTCTTTTTCTTGATGAGTCTGGCTAAAGGTTTATCAATTTTATTTATCTTCTGAAAGAACCAGCTTTTAGTTTTATGGATCTTTGCTATCATTTTCTTTGTTTCTATTTCATTTATTTCTGCTCTGATCTTGATTTCTTTCCTTCTGCTAACTTTGGGTTTTGTTTGTTCTTCTTTCTCTAGTTCCTTTAGGTGTAAGATTAGATTGTTTATTTGAGATTTTTCTTGTTTCTTGAGTTAGGATTGTACTGCTGTAAACTTCCCTCTTAGAACTGCTTTTGCTGCATCCCATAGGTTTTTTTTTTTTTTTTTTTAATTACCTTGCGGAGGAAAGCTCACTAGATTATCATCAACTGATTTTAATTAATTTATTTATTTTTGCTGTGTTGGGTCCTCATTTCTGTGCAAGGACTTTCTCCAGTTGTGGCAAGTGGTGGCCACTCTTCATCGCGGTGCGCGGGCCTCTCACTGTCGCGGCCTCTCTTGTTGCCGAGCACAGGCTCCAGACGCGCAGGCTCAGCAGCTGTGGCTCACGGGCCCAGTTGCTCCGCGGCATGTGGGATCTTCCCAGACCAGGGCTCGAACCCACGTCCCCTGCATCAGCAGGCGGACTCTCAACCACTGCGCCACCAGGGAAGCCCCCTTCCCATAGGTTTTGGATCGTCATTTTTTCGTTGTCATTTGTCTCTAGGTATTTTTTGATTTCCTCTTTGATTTCTTCAGTGATCTCTTGGTTATTTAGTTACATATTGTTTAGCTTCTATGTGTTTGTGTTTTTTACGTTTTTTTCCCCTGTAGTTTATTTCTAATCTCATAGCATTGCGGTCAGAAAAGATGCTTCATATTATTTCAATTTTCTTAAATTTACTGAGGCTTAATTTGTGACCCAAGATGAGATATATCCTGGAGAATGTTCCATGTGCACTGAAGAAAGTGTATTCTGCTGTTTTCGGATAGAATGTCCTATAAATATCAATTAAATCTATCTGGTCTGCTGTGTCATTTAAAGCTTGTGTTTCCTTATTAATTTTCTGTCTGGATGATCTGTCCATTGGTATAAGTGAGGTGTTAAAGTCCCCCACTATTATTGTGTTATACTGTTGATTTCCTCTTTCATGGCTGTTAGCATTTGCCTTATATATTGAGGTGCTCCTATGTTGGGTGCATATATATTTATAATTTTTATATCTTCTTCTTGGAGTGATCCCTTGATCATTATGTAGTGTCCTTCCTCATCTCTTGTAACATTCGTTTTTAATTAATTAATTAATTAATTTTTGGCTGTGTTTGGTCTTCATGGCTGCATGCAGGCTTTCTCTAGTTGTGGTGAGTGGGGGCTACTCTTTGTTTTGGTGTGCAGGCTTCTCATTGCAGTGGCTTCTCTTGTTGCAGAGCACAGGCTCTAAGCGTGTGGGCTTCAGTAGTTGTGGCATGCATGCTCAGTAACTGTGGCTCATGGACTCCAGAACGCAGGCTCACTAGTTGTGGCACACGGGCTTAGTTGCTGCCCGGCATGTGGGATCTTCCTGGACCAAGGCTCGAACCCATGTCCTCTACATTGGCAGGCAGATTCCTAACCAGTGCGCTGCCAGGGAAGCCCCTCTTGTAACATTCTTTACTTTAAAGTCTATTTTATCTAATATGAGTATTGCCTCTCCAGCTTTCTTTTGATTTCCATTTGCATGGAATATCTTTGTCCATCCCCTCACTTTCAGTCTCTATGTGTCCCTAGGTCTGAATGGGTCTCTTGTAGACAGCATATATATGGGTCTTGTTTTTGTATCCACTCAGCGAGCATGCATCTTTTGGTTGGAGCATTTAATCCATTCACATTTAAGGTAATTATCGATAGGTATGTTCCTATTACCATTTTCTTAATTGTTTTGGGTTTGTTTTTGTAGGTCCTTTTCTTCTCTTGTGTTTCCAACTTAGAGAAGTTCCTTTAGCATTTGTTGTAGAGCTGGTTTGGTGGTGATGAATTCTCTTAGCTTTTGCTTGTCTGTAAAGCCTTTGATTTCTCTGTCAAATCTGAATGAGATCCTTGCCAGGTAGAGTAATCTTGGTTGTAATTCTTCCCTTTCATCACTTTAAATATGTCATGCCACTCCCTTCTGGCTTGTAGAGTTTCTGCTGAGAAATCAGCTGTTAACCTTATGGGAGTTCCCTTTTATGTTATGTGTCATTTTTCCCTTGTTGCTTTTAATAATGTTTCTTTGTCTTTAGTTTTTGTCAATTTGATTACTATGTGTCTTGGAATGTTTCGCCTTGGGTTTATCCTGCCTGGAACTCTCTGTGCTTCCTGGACTTGGGTGGCTATTTCCTTTCCCATGTTAGGGAAGTTTTCAACTATAGTCTCTTCAAATATTTTCTTGGGTTCTTTTTCTCTCTCTTCTCCTTCTGGGACCCCTATAATGCAAATGTTGGTGCATTTAATATTGTCCCAGAGGTCTCTTAGGCTGTCTTCATTTCTTTTCATTCTTTTTTCTTTATTCTGTTATGCAGCAGTGAATTCTACCATTCTGTCTTCCTGTTCACTTATCCGTTCTTCTACCTCAGTTATTCTCCTATTGATTCCTTCTAGTGTATTTTTTCATTGCAGTTATTGTGTTGTTCATCTCTGTTTGTTCTTTAATTCTTCTAGGTGTTTGTTCTTTAATTCTTCTAGGTCTTTTTAAAACATTTCTTGCATCTTCTCGATCTTTGCCTCCATTCTTTTTCTGAGGTCCTGGATCATCTTCACTGTCATTATTCCGAATTCTTTTTCTGGAAGCTTGCCTATTTCCATTTCATTTCATTGTTTTTCTGGGATTTTATCTTGTTCCTTCATCTAGTACATATTCCTTTGCCTTTTCATTTTGTGTGTCTGTGAATGTGGTTTTCGTTCCACAGGCTGCAGGATTATAGTTCTTCTTGCTTCTGCTGTCTTCCCTCTGGTGGATGAGGCTATCCTACATTCAAGTCTTCATCCATTTTGAGTAAATTTTTTTTATGGTGTAAGAGAGTGGTCCAGTTCCCCCAGGACCACTTATTGAAGAGACTGTCCTTTGCTCATTGTGTATTCTTAGCTCCTTGTTTGTAAACTAGCTGACCATACATGGGTAGGTTTATTTCTGGGCCTTAATGCTTTTTCTAAAAAAATAAGTTTATTTATTTATTTTTGGGGGGCTGCATTGGGTCTTTGTTGCTGCACACAGGCTTTCTCTAGTTGCGGCAAGCGGTGGCTATTCTGGTTGTGGTGTGCGGGCTTCTCTTTGTGGTGGCTTCTTTTGTGGTGGAGCACGGGCTCAAGGCACACAGGCTTCAGTAGTTGTGGTGCATGGGCTTAGTTGCTCTGTGGCATGTGGGATCTTCCTGGGCCAGGGGTTGAACCTGTGTCCCCTGCATTGCCAGGCGGATTCTTAACCACTGCGCCACTGGGAAGTCCCAACCTTAATGCTTTATAAACAAGGGGCCCCACAAGTTATGCAGCTGGTCTTATGTCTCAACCCTAAATTTTCCAAAATGAGAATAGTAGTGGAAGCACATCTTCACTGAGAGGAACTGAACATTCAGTCATACACACTGCCCTCAGCCTGGTTCACAGCAGGTGCTCAGTGAATAGTAGTGTCCCCCCTCAGTGAGGGCTGCTGAGCTGTGGAGCAGCAAGTTGGAGTTTGGGAATGGGAGTCCCGACCAGGAATCAGGGCTTCCATCTGGGCTTTGGGGCCTGGATCTACACAGGACGTGTGGGTGTGCAGTGCTGACCCCCACCCCCAGGCTGGCCAGTCCTGTCACCTGTGTGAGGCCCAGCTGACTCACCACCCTTTTGCTCCACCTCTGCCTCGCTTGGCAGGTTGGGGCCCGGCCCAAGGAGCAAACCCCACATAATGAGCATCGCCACCACAGCACCCAACCGGCTTTAGGAGGATTAGTCAGGATGGCTTTGCAGAATGTTCACACCCTAGGAAGAAAGGTGCTGGGCAGCTGAGAGCAGCTGCCACAGAAACGACCCAAGACTTTGGGGCTGGCAGGGAGCACCATGGGCCGGGGTTTCAGGGAGGTGAGGGACAGCCCCAGGTTAGACTTGACCTTCATTATCTCAGTGAAACATACAGCTCACCAGCATGTAGATATTTCTTACTCCCATTTTACAGGTGAGGAAGCTGAAGCTCAGAGTGGCTAGGGATTTGCCTAAGACCACACAGCAAACGTCTGCAGAGCTGAGGTTGGCACCTGGGCTCTTTTGTCCTGGAGTCTATGTTTGTACCAACCCTTCTTTCCTACCCCTCCAGGGTCAGCCAACCCAGTCTCCCTGTGAGGCAGTTCCTACGTGGCCCTAGGGCTCCTTGATGCCAAATCAAAACAACTGTGGGGCAGGGGGTTATTCTTAAATGGAAGGTGGGTAGTCCCATGTTGAGGCTGACTGATGGCCTCTTCCTGGCCACAAGCATCTGTGCCTGCTTTTCTTCTCTCCCCACAAGCTCCCAGACACCCAGTAGTCACTAGTCTCTGGGCAGGAAGTACCAGGGACTGAGAGCAAGGCTGTGTGCTGCAGGGTGCAAAGAGCATCTCAGAGGGTGAGGGGAATGGCCCTGGGAGGTCTTGCATGTCCCTGACCCAGCCATAGGCACTGTTCAGTCATCCTATTTATTGGCGGCTGGTATATGCCAAGCACCATGCTAAGTGCTGGGGAGACTCTGAGTAAAATGTGGCCCCTGCCCTCTAAGGCTCTTGGGCCCCTGTGTGGATGGGGACAGAACTCCAGCCCAAGTGGTCAGTTGTGGAGAAGGCGGACTACCTGAAGCAGAGAGGGGTGGGCGGGGTGGGGGGTGCGGGCAGCATCTGCACTGCTAGGGAAGCCCGGGCAGGCCTTGCTCTGACTTGTCTTAAAGTTCACTCTGAGGCCCCTGTGTTTGGAGCAGAGGAAGCAAATACAGACTGGACAGGCCTGCAGTGGCTGCCTGGAGACCTAGGTTCTGTGTCAGGCGTGTCCATGGAGTGAGCAATCCCATTCATTAATCCCACAGGCATGACGAGAGTCCAAAGGGGAAAGCAAGAGGTCTGACCTAAGGCTGGACTATGGGCCATAGCAGAGGGTATCTGGGGTCCCTCAACTGGTTAGATTCAGCAGCAGTTGCGTTGTTGGTAAGGATGGAGAAGAAGCATGGAGAAGTGACCAGGGTCCCAGCCTGGGTGGGCAAGGGAACCATTCACCAAGATGGAGGTGGAGGGAGAAACTGAGTTCTGTTTTGGACATGTTGAGTCAGAGGTAGCTGGAGGTCATCCAGGTGAAGCTGTCCAGTTGGCCAGACAAGTCAAAAGCTCAGGAGAGATATCTGGGCTGAAGGTCACCTGGCCTAGGTTATTTTACCTGGCCTAGGCTTGGATGAAGATGTGAGCATCCTCAAATAGTCAACACTGAGACAGGAGAGAGAGAGAGAATACCTTAGTAGACTGAATCAAGATTCAGAATGCTTTCAGCAGGCTCTGGGCTGAAACCAGCAAGCTGACATTTGCCTGAGATGATAAACATGAAGCCCTCTGTGGGGGGTTACACAGCCACAGCATGGCAAAGGCCTGGCTGGCCTGGCCCCAGCTCCTGCAGAGAAGACCTGGGCATTGATGTTGGCCACGAGCTCGTGAGTCAGCAGAGTAGGGCAGTTGCTAAACCCACTTGGAGGAGGTTAGGCTGCATTAGGGGAATGATCATGCCGGATCTTGGGAAGGACCCATCTGTTAAACAATCCCAGCCTTGCAGGACAGCAGTGAGGATTAAAGGAGGTCGGTGTGTGAAGTGCCGAACCTGCAGTCTGGAGCTTTGAAGGGCACAGTAAACGCTAGCTCCCTCCTCCCTACTCCTCCCCCCATCTTGGTCTCATCTAGAGCCCACAGTGAAACCTTCAGAGTGGAGAGGCTGGAAAACTGAGGAGGGGTGAAAAATGGACAGGGGTTTCTCAGGAGAAGAGACTTCTCAGGAGGGATGTGAGGGCTTTTTAAGTGCTGGAAGTTCTGTCGTACAGACTGTGAGTAGAAATGGGCTTAGCCTTGGTACCTGTGGGGGCAGGATCTGCAAGGCTTCACATAGCAGGCTCTTCCTGAGGAGACGGAGACTGGCTGCCTGACCAAGGAGTGGACGTCCCTAGGAGGCCCTGACTGTGCTCCCTGGAGGTAGAGGGTCAGGCACACTGACCCTGTTGAGCGCAGATGAACCTGATTATTAGAGCTGCTCAACAAAGAGGTAGGAGTCCCCTTCCCTGAGGTGCACAGGCCGTGGTGGGGAGAGCCCCCCGTCAGGCAGGGGTTGAGGTGATTTCCACACTGGGGGTTCGGGACACAGCTCAGGTGCCTCCGGTCCCTTCCCACTCTGCTCTGACTCTCACCTCTTGGAACTTCAGGGCTGGCAGAGGGGTCGGGAGCCAGCTGTTGCAATCTCTAAGAGCCCCGCCGGCCCCCTCGTGGTACAGATAAAGAAACTGAGGCCCAGAGAGGGGCTGTGACCTGCCCAGGTTCCCATGGTGGGCCAGTGGCAGCACCGGCACAAGAGCCCAGGCTCTGGGTTTTTCTCATTCACTCCAGGCCACCTCCTGAGAGTGGCCCCTTTGGGATTCGTGGGTCCGTGGATACTTTAGCTGAGTTCATTGTCCTGCCCACGTCACATGGCCCTCTACAGCCCCATCACAGGTGCCTGCTGCCATGGCCTCAGGATAAAACCAAGAGAAGTAACCAGAACCTCCCACCTCCCACTACCCAGGGTGGCCTGCAGGGCTAGACAGCATTTACAACATAAATTATGAAGGACCATGGAGAAGAGTGTTGCTGTCTGATTCTGAGGGAGTGTTGCTGGTTGATCCTGAAGCAGGGCCTGGAGCCAGCCTGGGGCCCCTCCCTCAGCTCAGACATTAGTGAAAAACACACATTTTTTCATTTAAAAAAAAATGAAATGACCACAGGCATTTAACGATCAAAAGAGGCCGAAAATGCTTTTAAGAGCCAGGTTGCTGTGCGTTGCTGCCACCTAGTCTCCCAGTGTCAGGGCAGGCTGGCTTCTGCAGCCATCTCAGGTGTGCCCAGGAAGGCGGCCACAGAAAGCATCAGGCCAGTCACCTGCACACCATGGCTTCTTGGGGTGTGGACCCCAGTCCTTCCCTTCTGCCCCATCATCAGGCACCACCCAGCCTCCCTCAGGGCTTGTCTTCCTCACCCGGGCACTGTGGTCTCTGTTCTCCTGTCTTAAAGTCTGACACCTTCCCAGCCACTCTCCCCGCAACCTTGGGAGTGACTCACACCTGACCACGTTCACACTTTCCGGTGGCTCCTCACTGCACTTGGGGCAAGGCTAAGCTCCTTAGGATGGCTTTTGGGGTCTCCTGTTGTCTGCTTTTCCTCCTATGGTCAGGCCTCTCTGTGAAGTTCTCACCTCTCCTCTCTCCATTCCTTCCCCACCCCTTCAGGACAAAGAACCAACATTTCTTTGAGACCCTGTTCCCTTGCCATCTCTCTTGACCTGGACAGCTTTACGCCTTCTCATTTGTTATTCATTCAATAACTGTTTACTGAGCACCCATCATGTGCTGGGAACAGTGTAGGGGGTGGGCATGCCCAGCGCCCATGTCCATTCCTGTACAGCGTGGAAGACCGAGGGGGCTGTCGCCGATGATCAGCCTCTGCACCTGGCTGTGTGTGGCTGCAAATGGGGCTTTGAGGCTTTTGCACTGAGGACAGCATTCCTGGTGACCCTGAGAACCTCAGGTGGATTCAGAGACTCAGGACATCCAGGCAGGGAAAGCCCTGAGGAACTATTTCCACACCCCTTATCTCAGAGAGGGGGAAACTGAGGACAGAGAAGGAAAGGGCCTGTTCATACCACACAGCAAGCTGGAGATGCTCCCTGATACCCAGTCCAGTCCAGCCCAGCCCTGGGGCAGATGAGACATGCGGTCCCCCACGGAGGATCAAAGCATCAGGGAGCTTGTGGGAGACAAGCGCCTGTCTCCCCTCGTGGTAATGGGGGTAGGGGCAGGAGTACTGGGGGAGGAGCGTGAACTGGCCACAGCCCCTGCCTCTTGGACTCTCTGGCTCACCATCACACTCACCCTTCTCTGTCCCCACCTCCATAGAAGCTGCAGTGAAAGATGACATGAACAGCTACATCAGCCAGTACTACAATGGGCCCAGCAGTGGTAAGTCTTGTGTCGGCGGCTGTTCTGCATGTATCAGAACTTCTGTGTGGCCCTGTGCCAGAGGTGACCCTGGCAACCCCTAACATCCAGGCTAGGGACAACTCGACCTGGCTGTCCACCTCCCAGCACCTGTGAACCATAACTGCAGGCAGGGTTCAAGGCTCCCAGCAAACTCTAGCGCTAGAGCTGTGGGTGTTGTGGTGGGAGTGCTCTGGGATCGCCAAAGAGAGCTGCATGGGGGACTCTGGAATGGGAGGGGGCTGGAATCTAGACGTCTAAGTGACCTCAGCGCCTCCCAACCTGAGAACCTTTCAGGATGAGCATGATGGGGGTGAGATAGCAGCGTAATTGGGCTTGAGAAGTAACAGGCATTGGGCATGTCCTTGCTTGATTTATGTTTCATTCTTGCACTTCAGAAAGTCTTAGGGGACCTAGTGGTTTTCACTTATGGGGAGGGTTGAGTGAGTTTAAAAATAATACTCAGTCCTTCAACGTCTTGTTTCTCCTTAGCCAATGTCTTGAATCTTGTAGTTTGGGTTTCACAGCCCTTAAATCCTGGTAAACTCCGTTGTAAGGCTAGACTCCCTCTTCTGCCTCCTCTTCCAAAGCCTTATCTAACCTGCTGGTCTCAAAGACCACCATCTCCCAGTACACTCTCCCCACCACTTTAGAGAGAAACCTTGACCACACTACACCCACTATGATTCAGCCCCTTGATACTTCTCAGAGAAGACATTTTGAGGTGTCCTTCACCCTCCCCCTACAATGCATCATATAGAGATTAATCAGTCTTCTGAAGGCACAGCTCTGGTCACGTCACTATCACACTGGACCCATTTAAAACTTTGACCCGCCTCTGACCATGAAATTCAAATTCCTTATCGTGGCACACCATGCTTTCTGAGTTATGATGGGCTAGATTATGCCACAGTGGCAATAACCCCACATCTGTGTGGTTTAAATAAATCAACAAAGGCCCATGGCACACTGGCCAGGGGCTCTGTGCCCAGGCTGTCATCTTTATTCTAGCACCCAGCAGGCAGAACAGCTGTCACCCCTTCCAGAACAGTGTTGACTGCCAGAGCAAAGCACGTCTGGTTTACATAGCTTCTCTGGGAAATGCCACTGGTCAGTTCTTACAGATGATTGGCCAAGGCACGCCACGTGTCCACACTTGAGTTCAGCAAGACGGGGAGGCATAATCCTCCCTCAGGGAGGTCAGTGAATATTGGAGAACTGGACCGCCTACCAAGACCTCTCCCAGCAAAGCCCATTCATACTCACCGCCCACCGTCCAGCCCCATTCCTAGACCCGCCCCCATCAGGGCACGCAGAGGTGTGGCACGGGCGGAGTGTGACCCGCATCCCCTCCTTCCTTGCAGACAGCGGTGCCCCAGAGCCAGCTGTGTGTGTGGTCACCACGGCGGCCATAGACGTTCACCAGCCCATCTCCTCTGACCTCTTTTCTGTCGATGTGCCCCTGAAGCTTGGCAGCGATGGTCCCTGCGCCAGCGCCACCTCTGAGAGCGCCTCCCGCTCCACTCGCGGCTCCGTCACCCAGGCCCAGAGTGACAGCAGCCACATGCTGGGCTCCTCCACGGACTGCGGCACTGCCCGCGAGGAGCCGTCCTCTGAGCCTAGCCCCTCCCCCCTGCCACTGCCGCCACCACCTCAGCAGGAGACGGCAGAGGCCACAGTCCAGGACCTGTTGTCCTCCCTGTCAGAGGACCCCTGCCCATCCCGGAGGGCCTTGGACCCAGCCTCCCTTGCCCGGCCCAGCACAGCGGGCTTGGCCCAAACCAGCCCCGAGCTGGAGCACAGGGTAAGTCTGTTCAACCAGAAGAACCAGGAGGGCTTCACTGTCTTTCAGATCAAGCCTGTCATCCATTTCCAGCCTGCTGCACCTGTGCTGGAGGAGAAGTTCAGATCTTTGGAATCCAAAGAGCAAAAGTTGCACAGGGTCCCTGAAGCCTAGAGCCTCCGGGCAGGCTGGGAGGGAGAGGGGCAGACAGCCATCTCACGCTCTCCCAGGGCCCTGCAGGCTACTGGGGCCACACAAGGGGCCCAGGAGCCCTCCTGGCCTCCCTCAGGGTGCTGCCTGCCTCCAGGGAGGTGACGCCAGGCCAGGAGGCCACACGCCTCAGACCTCAAAGCCCAGAGCTGGCGCCTCCTCTCACCCTGCTCAGGGGAGGGTGGTGCTCGTGGCTGGGTTTTTTTTAAACCACTTTTACAAAAACCAGCCTGTGGCCCAGCTCCAGCAGGGCAGAGTGCAGGGGCCAGCTCAGCCTCTTCCGTTGCCTTTGTTCCTGATGCCCACCCCGGACCCTCGGGAACAGCACTGTGAGCAGGGGCTATCCAGCCCCACCCCCAAGCCGTCTTTTCCAGGAATCCTGGGTGGAGCCAACACAATCACACACAGACCACCATCTGAGCCTATTTCATTTGTCCTCATTCTCTCATTTAGGCATGAGCATTTCTGAGTCTTTTCAAGACAAATCTAGTTTTCACCTTCACAGGACATAAAGGGATGGATCTGAAAGTGGGTGGGAGGGTCAGGGGGGTGGGGGGGGCAGCCATTTTCCAATCTTGGCTTTAATAATAAAAACCACCTGCACTGAGACTTCCAGTTGGCAGAGGTGTTCCTTTGGTTGCTAGTCCAAGTGAGGACCCCAGAGTGGCTTGTTTGGGTTCGAGTTGGCCTTGAAAACCAACCCAGAGAGCCCCAACTCCTCTCTGGTGTCCCCAAGGCCTTTATAGAGTGGAAGGAGCCCTGGACCCCAGGAGGGAAGCGCTCACACTGCCTGCCTGTGTGACTGTCAACTAGTACCTTCCCTTCCCTCATCTCCCCACCAAAATGGAGCTCAGAATACAGTGTTCCTTGCTGACAACTCCCAGACGCAGCTCACTGAGCCAGGGCTCCATCCCTCAGGGATCTTGAACTTAGCAGGTCCAAAGCTGAGCATGATATCTTGCCCGCAGCCTGCGCCTCCTCCTGGATTCCCAGCCCGGGCACCACCATCCACCCAGCCATGAACGTGAATGAATCTTGGCTCCCTTCTCATCTCCCACAAGCAGTCACGAACGCTGGCCATTCTGCCCTCCAAGTCACCTGCCCCAGACCCCATCATCACAGCCTTGCTAAGGCCCAGGCCCAGCTCTGGCTCCACCCTCCTCCAATCAGTGTGTCCCCAACTGGGCTGCTGAGCCTGGTCACTGTCTCCCTTGCTGAAAAGTCTCCAAGGGATTTTATGATCACTATGTTTCATTTTATATGTCCAGAAGAAAAAGGGAAGATAATTTTTTTCATTTCAAGGGCTCCCATTGCCTCAACTGAGTTTCTTGGTGGGGGTCACAACTCTTAAATGAGCTCGCTTGCCTGCCCCCCTCCCAACCTGCTCTTTCTCCCCTCCCTGTGTGTGCAGGTTGTTCTCACTTCTCAAGTGTCTCACTAGTAGGTCAGGGTGTCCTCCCAGTTCCTGTGGCCCCTGGGACTCACCCTGACAGTGCAGTCAGTGATCTCCTGGCTTGGTCAGCATCTGCATCCCTGCTTGCATCCCCTTGGTACTCAAGATCAGGGATCAGGCCCGAGTCCCATTAAAACCCTAGAGCCCTGCGTAAGGCCACAGGCTTGGGCAAAGTCACTCAGGAAAGACGGCTGAATTGGAAAAAAGGGAGGGAAATTACCACATGCAGACAAAGAACACCCTCATGATTCGTGGGGAGATCAGCACTTGTCAAAAAAGACATTAAAGGGAGCAGTGTCCAACCAAGCCGTTTTGGGGTATAGTCTGAGGCATTCCAGTCACCAGCAGCATAGTTACAGCTTCCATTACTGAGCACTCTGTAAGGCCTCTACACACTTGGGCTCCTGTAACCTTCTGATGACCCCATGAGGTGGTAAAACGGCCCATTTTACAGGTGTAGCACCCAAGGCTGAGAGGTTTAAGGAACTTCTCTGAGGTCAAACACTAATAAGAGAGGCACTGAAACTGGAGCCCAAATCTGCCTGGCAGTGTGCTAGGTGCTAGGACTCCCAAGTTTTAGAGCTTTTGGAAGTAAAGTGGTCACTCTTAGGTTTTGTCACATGATGGGCTGGAGGGCATTACCTGATTTATAATCTCTAGGGCAGGAGTCAGCAGGGTCTGTTATTAGCGGTCTGCATTTGCTGGACTAGAAACAGGTACTCTCCTCGGCCAGGCCCAGCTTGCTAAGCTGTGATGCCTTCTTTGCTGACTTCCCGTCACCCCAGCTCGTGGGCTAGTGCTGGCTACCCAAACAGGTAAATGAGCCTGTCCTGTGCCAGAGCTGAGACCCAGCTCCTAGCTGGCACCGCCTCTGCTGTGGACTTCTACTGCAGAGAAAACCACAGGACAGGGAGGAAAGCAATGGGGTAAGATGCTAGGCAAGTGGCCCCTGCTCTCTGCCTCAGTTTCCCCACCTAGAAGACCTCCACTTTTAAAAGCTGGTTTCTTAGGGTATTTACAAATTGCTGTGAGGTGAAATTCTGCCTGAGCACTCACTGTTGCCTTCCTGCTTGAACAGGCAGTAGCAGTGTTAGAACTGCCACACAAGCGGATGAAGACTGGGGGCAGAGATGCCAAGAGGTGGTCCCACCTCTCCGAGAACAGAGTCTACAGTCACCGAGTTAGAGGGTGCACACAGACAGAGGAAGCCACTCACCTGTCTGAGGACAGGCGCAAGGCAGTCTCTCACAGCCTGGAGTGCAAGAGGTGGAGAGTAAAAGCTGTGGCTTTCACGGTTCCCCCGGGTGCCACAGCCCAGAGTTATGGCTGGCGGGCAGCTGGGGACTGGTGGAGATGGAGCCTGAGTACTCCCTCCCTGGGAGGTTTGCAGCTCTGGGAAATAGCTCCCCTTGCTCGTCAACCCATTCAGAGAGCCCCCTCTGGTGCTCTCCCAGAAGAGAGGAGGGTCTGGTAACAGCTGCTCTCTCCTGTAAGCCAACAAAAGGGTGGTAACAGTAGTGGCTCCCATTTATTCATTTCCTGTTGTGATGGGTGCTCTTTGCAGTGTTCCCTCTTTATCACAGCCTTGCAAACTGGGTGCTGTTTTCCCTGCTTTACAGAGGAGAAAACAGACACAGAATGATTAATTAAATGACTTGCCCAAGGGCATACAGCTAAACTACTGGCAGGATTCAAACCCAGGTCTGTCTAGGTTACATGCCATGCTGGATACGGTGAAACGAACTGTGGGGTATTAAACCAGGTATCGTCAGGAGAGTCAGAGAGATAAATCAGCCTACGTGGCCCCTCAGGCTGGAGGGACCCGCCCACCCTCTCTGCAGAGCCCTGTGGCTCCTCCCACAGGGCCAGCCTCCTGGCTCCACCCTGCCATGAATTCAGCTGGAGAGGAGCCAGTCCTGTAGCCAGGGTGCCACCCTGACCTGCCAAACCTGGCAGCGAAGGCAAGGCTGAGAGCCACCAGTACTGGTGGCCAGCCCCCAAGGCAGCTTGGCCAGAGCCCTGCAGGCCTGGCTCAAAGTCCACCCAAGACTGGGGAGTTGTAAGGCCTTCCCTGAATGACACAACTGGCCCCTCTCCAGTCAGCCCTGGGCAAGTCCTCCAGCCCAAACCTTGGTTTTTCAGATCAAGTCACACAGACTGGGGTTTTTCACAGACCCTGGACACTTAGAGGCTGGTGGCCAGGAATTCTCTTCGGCGTGGTGGGTGTTTATTCCATCAGTGACTCTCAGCTCAGGAACACCTTTCTGACTCCAAGCTCCTGACTGGTGCTGCCTCCACGTTCCTCTCTGGTGTAATTTCCTCATCTCTAAAGAGACTAAAGGTGGGGCCGTACACTCTGTGAGCTGGGGAGAGCCTCAAATAAGATGAGGTCCAAGGAAGCCTTCTTAAAAACAAAGTATCTTACTAACAAGTCAATAGGACACTTGCATAGAGTTGCTTAACAAGGATACCCAACAACTCTGGGAGTTAACCCCAGGTTTTGAAAGGACATCTCAGGGCAGGAGAGAAGTCTGGATCACTCCACCTCCACCCTCCACCTCAGATGCTGTGGTGCATACAGGGTGTGCCAAAGCCCTGGGTTCTCAGCCCAGCTCTGGTTTGCTACATGGCTCCAAGTGAATCCATGGACTTGCTTCCTCACCCTGTACAGCAGGAATAATAACTCGTCCCCTCCGCCCCCATCCCCGTGAGGGTTGCTGGGATAGTTAATGACATAATGGAAGGGAAAGCCCTTTGAGAATGTTTCAAGGGAGACACAAACAGAAACCATCCTTATTAATAATAGATGCCTGGGGTGTTTCACTGCCTACCCACGTTCAGCACTTCTGGGGAAGGTTGCCCAGGAGATGCTCAGCTATTTCATTTGCTGCCACTGATAGTCTGATGTGGGGAGAGGGTGGTAGATGGGTGCTGAGAGGACGTGTGCCCCACCCCCCAGCCCCAATAGCCAGCCTAGGCACTGTATCCCCACTGGTTCCCCTGTAAATAATGCCCTGGAGTCACCCCAAGTTACAGCACTGTTGTTCCCCAGACAGGAACCACCTTATCTGCCTTCCTCTCCCTTTTCCAGTACAAGCCAAAAACATACATTTCCGTGGCATAAACTGAGTGATGAATTCATATCTACTCTGGAAAAATTTTTTTTTTTTTTGCTCCAGCACTGAAAAGTTTAGTATTGTCTCCTGGTGAATAGTTAATTTAATTATCCAAAGAAAATGATGGAACATTTGCTGCTAAATTTATTGCAAGCTACCAAAGAGAGAGGGCTGGCATAATTTTATGCAGAGCCCCAGGCTATAGCATAGGGGAGCAGGCTGCCTATTCATCCTGAAACAAGCAAATGAAATTGACTACCCTGGAGATCAATCAGGACATTAAACACTGTGATGAATGTGGCAGAATTCTTCAGTGTCTGAGATTTACAGGCCACCTTTCACCAAGCGCTCTAGGAGCCTCCCCAACATCAATTAAGCCTCACATCTAGGTAGGCTCACCTCCACCTCCACTGCATAAAGAAGAGGCATGGGGTTCTTGGACTTGGGTTTGCTAAGTGCCACAAAAGATAGCCAGTGTGCAGACTAGATCCAGATTCTAGTACAAAGACCCCCCACTTCCCTCAGCAAGGAACGTTTTAGAATGGAGGGATCAGGTTAAAAGGGGACTGAGGGATTGGGGTCCAGAGTGTGTCACATTCTTGGTGCTTCTGTGCCTTGTTCACACTGGGCCTTTTGCCTGGGATACATTTCTTTATGGGTTGATTCTGACTGGTCCTTCTGAACTCGGCTCAGCTGTCTTATCGTGCTCCCCTCCACTTCAGCCTGCCCCCGTCAGGCTGGATTAGGTACATCCTCTGTGTTCCCAAAGAGGGACTCAGGATATGGCATGTAGTTGAGAGTAAACTTTGGCCTAAGGTCACCACTCACTAGCTATGAATCCTTTGGCAAGTGTTTTAAGCTCTGTAGGCTTCAGTTTTCTCAACTGGAGAATGGAGAATAATACTATACCTTGTGGGGTTATGAAGCTTAAATGAAATATAATGTCTGTAAAGCCCTCAGCACAGCATCTTGGGCACAAAAAGCTCTCAAAAGTGGTTACTGTCTCCATTTACCTAAGCTGTTTGATATCTGCCAACACATTCACACAGGTCAAAGCTTGAAGATATCTTGGAAGATTACCAAGTGCAATTTGCCGCTTTACAGATGAGGAAAATGAAGGCTAAAAGGAGAAGGAATGTGGCCAGGGTACCTCTGAGACCATATCAGAACAAGGACAAGAACCCAAGGGTCCTGGTGATCAGCCCACTCAGTGCTCAGCCCTTCCTGTGGTCCCCAGGTCCCAGACCCCAATGTTCCCCGTGCAGGCCCCACGCTGGGAAGGGAAACAGCCCTCCAAGCTGGACCTGAGTACACAAAAAGGCAGCAGTAAGCTGCCTTTAACCACGTGACCAGTTGTGGTAGGCAAAGAAGGTGAAGCCCAGACAAGTAAAACCTCACCATGGCTTGATTGCTCACCAGTCGGGCACCAAAGAAAGTAAATGCCAGCTTCCTTCCCAATAAATTCCTAATTCCATCACACTTCCATGCTTCTAATGACAAGCTTGCTGTTTTGAGGCAGTGCAAACCAGAGGATCAAGTCCTGGAGAAGCTGGAAGATGGTGGGGGGCAGCCTGGCACGGTGCAAAGGCCAAGCTCTCCAAACCTGGAGTCAGCTTAGGTTCCACATCTCAATTACTGCCTCTGCTCGGTTACCTCTCAGCCCATTTCTTCATCCAGAAAGTAGGGGTTGATGATACCCCCTTTGGGGATCACAGTATTAGAGAAGGATACACAATGCACCTAGTAGGTTCTTAACAAGTAACATTTGCCACAAGTCTGGTTTGTGTTCTACCTCTACCATCTGCTTTGTGCCTTGGGGCACATCACCGCTCCTGAGACCCTGACTTCTTCACTGTTTCCTACCTTTTCCACCTCTTGGAGTAACTTACATGAAAGTGCTTTTATAAACCAAGGATTATCAGCAACTCTTCTTCATTTGGGTTTCCCCCAAAATATTTTTAAAACCCTAGGGCTATATGAATTGTGGCATTATATCACCCTATATGGGCTTTTTTACAAGGTTATCAGTCAAGTCTCCTTTAGTTCAGCAACAGCTAACCAAATCCATCTGTTACAACCAATAGTGTTCTCCAGGTTTCCCAGCCTCTTCAGCACTTTTACGTAGACCAAAACAAAAACCCCTCTCACCCCCGTGAGAGACAGTGTGAAATGCAACCATATCCCTTTCAGAAAGACAGCAAAGAGAGCACTTATGGCTGAGGTTTCATTCAAAGCCCCCCAGCCCAGTACAGACACGCCCAGGCTCTGCCGGCAGCATGGCTCCCACTCTGTCCTGGGAGGAAGAGCCCCAGTCTCTGCCAGCCTCGCCCAGAGCACCGGACCCATTTCCACAGTCTCAGGGGACCCATTCTGTACCCAAAGAGCTTTCAGCCAAACCCATCTGGGGCATAAGGCCAGAGGATTCCTGCAACAGCCTCCTAATCACTTCCATCTTCTCCTCCTCCCTCCATCCGTCCTGAACACACTGCCAGGTTATTTTATTCCTCTAGGTTATGTTATTCCTCCAGATCAGGTTACAGGCCTTCCTCTATATATGTCAATATCTCCCTGTTACCGGGAGGGTGCTTCTTAAGACCTGTTCAGGTGGCAGGGCCTCAGGATGTCATATGCAACTATTTGTGGAACATTCTGGATATACTGACATGTTTAATTCTAACATACAAACAAGGAACAGAACAACCAGCAGAGAGCATTTTTAAGGATTCAACACATGTCCACTAAACAAAAGCTGTGGAGGGTCAGTGGCTGCTGACCTCCTTAGTTAATATCTATTTGCTACCTGTTCATTCACTTTGGAATCTACTTATATTAAGACGACATAGCAGCAACCAAGGTTTTAGAAAAACGTATGCAAGAAAGACTTAGATTGGGGAATTCTATTATTTTTTTTCCTGTAAATCAGGAAAAGAACTTTCACAGTACCACCCCCGGCTCAGCTCCTGAAATGGCAGTATTCCTTGAGGGCAAAGTTTGAGAACCACTGACCAATAAGGAAAAAGGACAAACTCCTCAGCCTATCAGTCAATGTCCTCTGCAATCTGGCCTTAACTACCTACCGCCCTCAACCCCTTTCCTGACGCCCTGTGTTTCCACCCGTCACTGCCTCAAGCATCCATGTGAGCCCTTATCTGTTCTACTTCTGCCCCACATGCTAATATTAACGCCTCCACGCCCAAGGAATAACCACAGCTGGCCCACTGAGGGAGCTCTCCCTGTATGCGTTGACTACATGCTATCTGCTTTTCTAATCACTTGGGTCTCATCTTCCCTGGTAGCTGCAAATCTTGAGGGCAGGGGCTGTGCCTCTAACAGCTTGTATTCTCAGAGCCCAGGAGGAAGCTGTTCTCCCTGTCAGGACCACAAGCTACTTCAGGGCAGTGGCTGGGCCAGACTTCCAGGTGTTTGCTCCAGCATCCCACACAGCACAGCTCGCGGATGAACCAGGGAATATGCCCCATAGTACTGCTGAGAGACCGTGGGACCAGGGGCAAAGCTGGGTTCTGTACTTTCTCAACTACTGGAAAGCTGAGACCAGGGTCCTCACTAGGCCTCACTCCATAGAGTAAGGAGTTGTTCGCTTGATCTAAATGGCCTCAAGGACCTACTCAGCTCTGCCCTCACAGGGCTGCCTTTCTACATGCGTACTTTTGCTCTCTCAGGGACTTCGGGTTCTAATTAACCAAATTCCCAGGGCTGTATGAGATTAACCAAAGACCTCAAAAAACTAGGGAGAATAGAAAGCTACTCCTAACACCTTTCCCCACACTGCTTCCAGAGCTACTGCTCTGGGTCCTCAAGCCAGATGCAGGGGCAGTCCTTTGGAACTGACAGCTTGGTTTCCAACAAAACATAAGGAGAAAAAGGGCATGTCAGATTGCATCTTCTGGCATATATGGTAGTTTTAACAATTTGCCCCCATCTCACACAACTGCCTTTTTAAGGTAAACTTTAAGTGGGCACTTAGAGGGGCTTCTGAGTTGAACAAATTCCTGCTGGAAAGACAAGCCCAAATACTGACTCTTCTCCTCAACTAGGATCCTGAGGATGTGCCCTGCCCACCCAGCACCAAGCACCGAGTGCCCTTTACCTGAGGTTACTGTGCAGCGACTCCCTGTTCCTTGAGCCGAAGTGAGGCAGAATCACATACTGGTGAAGTCGCTGCTCTGAAGCCAAACTTCCTGGTTTCAAATCCTGGCTCTCATTTATAAGCTGTCTGAATTTAGGCAAGTTATATAACCTCTTTGTGCCTCAGCTTCCTCATCTGTAAAACAGGGATGATAATAATAGCATCTATCTTACAGGGTATTGTGAGGACTGAAGGGGTTTAATATATGTCAAGTGTTAGAATGGTGCCTGACATATAGTAAGCGTCATACTTAATGCTATTATGATGGTGATGAGTTGTACCCAGTAAATTAAGTGAGCAGCTGCTTAGAGCTCGGGCAGGGCAGTCATGATAGGAGGGAGCCAAAATGGAGAAAGACCAACCAGTTCAACCCTGAGGCTAGGAGCCACACAGAGA
Source organism: Mesoplodon bidens (assembly GCF_964165515.1). Classification (NCBI taxonomy): domain Eukaryota; kingdom Metazoa; phylum Chordata; class Mammalia; order Artiodactyla; family Ziphiidae; genus Mesoplodon; species Mesoplodon bidens. Next base: position 65,895,937 of record NC_138178.1, on the reverse strand, counting down.
TACCAGCTGGGATGGTCCTCCGTGAGCCAGCACACCCTATATATACTGGGGGTACCTCTGCAGCCATCACCTTTGCTGTCTCTCCTCTCCCCCAGTTAGTGTCCAATAGGGATGAGGAGTAAATGGAGAAGGCAATGAGCAAGGTTAGCTTTCTTTGGAAGAGCCCCAAAGACAGCAACAAGATATGAGAACTACTTTTGCAAGGGTGATTCAAACTATGTGGCCTTGGACAAGTCACTTTACCTCCTTCACTTCTTCTCTGTGCCTCAGTATCCCTATCTGCCCAAGAGGTGTGAACCTGATGATCATTCAGCTCTGCATTCTAGGATTCTACAGTTCTAGCAGAGCATCACTTTGATGCTCCTCTCATCTCATTAAAAGGAGGCAGAAATGCCAGTGTTTCACAGCAAGTGATTACGACACATCAAAAAGGGTTCAACTAGTCAGTCCCAGGCTGGCCACACAAAGGAACTGGCGGGCCCCTCTGCTCCCTCCACTTATGTATCACTCGTCACTTCCCATCTCTTTCCTGCCGTTTTCCTTGTCAACTACTATACCTTCTGCAGATTGGCTTCAGGGTGGCAGTTCTCTTCATTCAACTTGCCTACTGACTCCTGGCCCTTCTATGACCCCAGATACCTGCCCACGCCTTCCTGCAGGCTTGGCCAAAGCCTCACCAGCCTCTGTTCTGTGGGCTGCACTCACACCAGCTTCTGGCCTCTTGCAACATTCTCAACCTCAGCCATGCCCTAGGGCAGCAGAGGGAGACTGCCAGAGCTCACCACCCATGTGGCCAACTCACATGCCTGCTGCTTTCTAAGACAGCCCAAAGGAAGCCACCAGGAGGGCGAAAGAAAAGCCAGAGCATTCTCTGAGCAGGACTTTAAACATTTACAATAATATCAAACTATCTGTTAGCATAAGAGGCCATACTGTCTCAAAGCAGCCCCTCCTTCTCCACTTCCCTCTCCTTTATAGACATTAAGTCCTATCAGCTGACAAAACCTTAAAATGAAATGGAAAATGAAATTAACTTCAGCCAACTAAATATATTCAGCAGGTTCAGGTTTAAGTCAGGTCTGCTTCTGTCACATTACCTGTGATTTTCGGAAGACTGGAGTATATTTAAGATAATATCCATGCTTTGTGGCCATGCATTTTTAACTCTCAATTTGCCAATCTAGTTCCCTTATCTTAACAACTAGATTATGTTGATTAGGCTGGTGGCAACATTCATGTTTACAATTTTGCCTAAAACACAGAGCCTTCCATGAACAACACAGTCAAAGATAAAATAATAAATTAACTTTCACTCCTTTTTTTCAATTTTTTCTCTTCCTTTACAAAGACAGGCATATTTCTGGTAATAGTTTTAAAGCTGTGGAAAGGCTTTATTATATATTTTATTACAGAACTAGAAAATTTCAAAAAATAACTGTTTGGAACCACAAATAATTAAAAAGAAACATAATAATAACCCCATAAAAAAGCATTCTGGTGCCTGTTAGAATTTTTCCTCAAATTACAAAATGTAGCTCTCCACACTTTCCAATGATTGTCACGTTAGCCATGAACTTCTATGATTTCAGCTGAATATACTTTGTACAATTTTCCTTCTTAAGACATGGTCATGGCTCATTTTTTCTTCAATAGTTCTGTCATTTCAGGAACAACCTGCAAATTAAAAAAAAAAAGTTATTAAGCAACTTGAGTCTTCATTGTGATATGGTCACAGCTTCTTAAGAAGTAAAAAGAGGCCAAAAGAAACAATGTGGATCACTACAGAGGTACAAAGTGCCCCCTTCTCTCCCCCACCCAGGAACTCCCTGTTCACCCACAGTCTCTCTTCCCATCCATGGGGAAACTATAAACCTTGGAAGGGAAAGGTCACCTGGGACACATGGCTGGCAGCGCCAAAGCCCACTCATGGCCTAGGAGCCTTTCTGATACAACCCCAAACCTCAGAAAGGCACCACAGAAAATAGGAAGTCCAACTTTTCTCTGTGCTGAGAATAGTGTATATTTTTTACTTTCATGTTTCCTAGCATTCTTCCTTCCCTCACTGCATTCCTGCCCTTCCTTCAAAGTCCACACCAGAGTCTCTTGCTTAGTCATGACTCCTGTCAACCTCCTCTAGTACTTGTTTTCTCATTGTTCATTCATTCATTCATCATTCATTTAACAAACACTGTGGCTGTTGTTCCTCAGCACATGTTATCATCTTCTGGCACATAAAAATGAGCTGCATGCTGAACATTGCCCATCATCACTCTTTATTAAAATCAAGGCCTTGTGCTGATGCAGTGGCTGATCAGCAGACACAGTAAGAAACCACAGTGAGGGAAACTGACCGAGTTGGCTCCCACCTTAAAAAGGATTAATTACTGACCCTTGGTCTTGGCAGTTTAGTGGCTGCAACTGGAGCTTTTGGTGTGGAGCTGCTTCGTAACAGCCTGGACAACAGAGGAGGGCTACATGTGGGGACTGCAGGGGAATGTCACACAGAGCCCACCTGAAAACTAGCTGAGCCACTCGCGTAAAATATCAATTACTCAGTCTTCCAAGGGGCTCTCGACTGCCCTAGCTCACAAAGATCCCAGCTGAACTCGCCACTGATGAATATAGCCTCTCAATTATTTAAGAGAGCTACATTTCCATTAGGTGGAAATAATGTGTTCGTACAAAATTTATTAAGGAAATTGTTGACATGTTGTTCCTTCCGAATGTCACTTTGTCTCCAGCCTATTAAAAGGCCCATGTTTACCATGGAGCCAGGAGGCATTAGCTCAGGGGCAGCATTAAGTGCTGGCACCACTTCTCCCAGCTTTTCTCGGTGGAGAGACCATGAGCTTATGCCAGTCACACAGATGACATGCTAAATGAGCTTCATGTGGGACCTACGTGTTTCATGAAAAACAGGCTAGAGCCCAACTTCTTTTAAATAAAACATTAATTTGGTTTAGAACACAGTTTTTAAAAACCTTACAGAATGTCCCCCTGCCACACTCCCCAAAAAAGAGTCGAAGGGTCTTTCTCTCTCGATCCTCTACATCCTTTTTATTAGATCAACCTCAGACTTTCCAAGCATACCACACAATGCCTTAGTTAGGAAAAAGAACATGTCAACTCAGTTTACTGAGTATCTGATGGTCTTAGCACACTAAAAGATCTGGATTCTTATTTTTATTCTATTTTAGATACTGCAGAGGCAGCTCCCTATTCAGTAAGACCAAATGAGAGTGAATTTATGTTTAAAATACGATAATCTACTGATATAAGTCACAGCACAACTATATTTCACTCATTTACCTAGTATTTCCTCAGGATAAGCACTATGGGAGATAAAGAAGTTCAGGCCTGATTCCTGGCCATGAGGAGTTCCACTCACTATTTGGAGAGAAGAGCCAGAGGCCTATGAACAACCCAATTAGAAATGTGCTCATCTTCCACTGTAAATGTAAGAGGATGAGAAGAACAGCACTAAAAGCTCCAAATTCAGGAGTCCTGAGGAAAGTTGAGACTGGTGCAGACTAAGAAAAATCAGGACATTACCATGGAGAAGAAAAAGATACTGAGCAAAAAAATAAGGAGGCAAACAGAGATAAACATTGCAGGTTCCAGAGACAGTAAAGGGATTAGAACGACCCCAGTGAATGACTACGCTGGGAAGAGGTGAAAAAGGTTTAAAAAGACAGGAGGTATGCCAAGTCTAATCAATGGGAACACAATAGTCTCTCCAACAGAGATGGACAACTGGATAACCACACATACAAAAGAATGATGTTGGACTGGACCGTCACCTCACACCATATACAAAAATTAATTCAACATGGATCCACAACCTAATTATAAGAGCGAAAACCATAAGACTCTTGGATCATGACAACAGATTCTTAGATATGACATCCAAAACAAAAGCAACAAAAGAAAAAAATAGATGAACTGGCCTTTATCAAAATTAAAGCCTTTTGTCATCAAAGGACATTATCAAGAAAGTGAAAAGACAACTTACAAAATGGGAGAAAATATTTAGAAATCATATGTCTGGCAAGGGTTTAACATCCAGAATATATGAAGAAATCTTACAACTCAACAACAAAAAGACAAACAATTTAATTAAAAAATGGACAAAGGACTTGGATGAACATTTCTCTAAAGAAGATATACAAATGGCCAAAAAGCACACATAAAAAATGCTCAATATCACTGGTCATCAGAAAAATGCAAATCAAAACCACAATGAGATACCACTTCACAACCATTAGGATGGCTATAATAAAAGACAATAACAAGTGTAAGCCAGTGTATGGAGAAACTGGGGCCCTTGTATGTTATTTGGTAGGAACGTAAAATGAGGTAGCCACTTTGTAAAACAGTCTGACAGTTCTTCAAAATGTTAAACATAGAGTTATAAAGTAAACCAGCAATTTCATTCCTAGATATATATCCAAACAAGATGAATCAGTGCACAAAAACTCATACATGAATGCTCATGGCAGCATTATTTACAACAGACAAAACGTGGAAACAACTCAAAAGTCTATCAACTGATGAATGGATAAACAGATTGTGGCATATCCATATGATGGCTATTACTTGGCAATAAAAAGGAATAAAGTGCTGATACATGCTACATCATGGTGAACCTTTAAAACATTATTCTAAGAAGCCAGCCACAAAAGACCATATATTACACGATTCTATATCCAAGACTGGCAAATCTACAGAGACACAAAGATTAGTTGTTGCCAGGGGCCGGGGAGAATGTGAATAGGGAGTGGCTGCTAATGGGTATGGGGTTTCTGCTCAGTGTGATGAAGATGTTCCAGAATTAGACAGTAGTGATGGCTGCATAACTTTGTGAATATATTTAAAAAAAAAACCCCACTGAACTGTACATTTTAAAAGCATAAATTTTACAGTATATGAATTACATCTCAGTAAAGCTATTATATTGAGAAAAAAACAAAGACCCCAAACTACCAGTCAGGTGGTGCCCTCTGCCCTATCACTCTAACTCTGATTACGATATTTACCATTTATTAAGCACCTACTATGTAAATGTATGGTAGGAAATACAATCAGGTAGGCTAATATTTAACATAGACTATACTAGGTGTAGTATAATCTCATTTAATTCTCATTACAAGGTAGTATAATATTTATATTATCTATGAGAAAGCTTATATTCAGAGAGATTAAATAACTTGGCTAAGATAATTTAATTAGTATGTGCCTAAGACAGAATATGAAACAAAGCTCATAATTACCATACAATGTTATTTCTGTCATATGAAGAAAAAAAAAAAAACTTGTCCTAACTCATATGATTGTTGAAGGGTAAAGTGAAAGGATGAATATAAGAAAATAAAATGTTATGCATATATATTTTTACTCCAGACATGATGAAATTTGGTGGACACAGTGTCCCTTAGAGAATTATTAGTCTAATAGCTATATACACTTGTTATCTGTGATACAGTTTGAAATTTTTAATTTTTAAACAAAAATTTGATCTAAAAAATCCCTTCTATACAGCTATTATTTGACTTATGATGTTATTTTAAGATCATAATCCCAAATAGATAATAATTTTCATTCATCATTTGCATACTTGTATTTTTAAAGTTGTTATACCTTTAAATATTTGATAGAGAGGGTGGCTCCAGTGAGAAGTATATTCACTGAGCCACCCTGTTTCTTCTTCTGTCAGAATTACTATAATATTCATCTGGAATCATTCTGATTTCAACTGAGAAAACAATTTGATTTCTGTCTAGTTCTGCCTTGGCTGCTAGTCTGTCAAAGATGTGGTTCTATTTACTGCAACTTATCTAAGGTACAGGAGTAGCGGTGAACCACCCAGCTGTGGTACCTGATGAGCTGGAAAGGCAGAGTGATGAGAAAACGAACAGAATCAGGAGCCTGGCTTAGTTGTGCCAATAACTTGCTGAGCAGCTTCCCCAGATCACATCTCTCTGGGACACAGACAACTTAAGAAGAACACACCCTGCATGTTACTCATATAGTAATAAATGGGAGGCTGCAACTCAAGCAGAATTTTTAGTATCTTCTTTACTAGTTTTTCCCCAAACTGCATTTTTAAGGACTGATTAACTTTCTCACTTTGTATTAATCAAAGGCATATATAACTGTACTTCAGAACTTCTGAGCAGCATGAGATAGACACTACTGTAATTCTAGCTAAAGGCAAATAAAAATTATGTCTTACTCCAAATAGTCTCCCTATAGTCAAATGTGGACTTCTTAAGGGACGGAAGATGATACTCCAAGCAAATGGCAGCTAAAAGAAAGTGTAGCTACACTCATATCAGACAAAGACTTCAAGACAAAAAAATTAACAAGAGACAAATTGGACAATGTATAATGAAAAAGGGACAGTTCCTAAGAAGACACAACTTATTAACATATATGCACCTAACAGAGGAGCACCAAAATATATAAAACAACTATTGGGCTTCCCTGGTGGCGCAGTGGTTGAGAGTCCGCCTGCCGATGCAGGGGACACGGGTTCGTGCCCCGGTCTGGGAAGATCCCACATGCCATGGAGCAGCTGGGCCCGTGAGCCATGGCTGCTGAGCGTGCGCGTCCGGAGCCTGTGCTCCGCAACGGGAGAGGCCACAAGAGTGAGAGGCCCGCGTACCGCAAAAATAAATAAATAAATAAATAAATAAATAATAAAACAACTATTAACAGACCTACAGGGAGAAATTGACAGCATCACAGTAATAGTAGGAGATCCTACTTACATCAACCAATAGATAATTCAGACAGAAAGTCAATAAGGAAAGAGCAGCCTTAAATGAAACGTCAGGTCTGATTTGATAGATTTGTACAGAACAGGCCATCCAAATGCAGCAGAATACACATTCTTCTCAAGTGCACATGGAGTTTTCTCAAGGATAGACCATATGTTGGGACACAAAACAACTCTCAATACATTTAAGAAGACTGAAATCATATCAAGCATCTTTTCTGATCATAATGGTATGAATCTAGAAATCCACTACAAGAAGAAAGCTAGAAAAAATGTGGAGAATGAATAACATGCTACTGCACAACTGTTGGGCCAATGAGGAAATCAAAGGAGAAATAAAAAATTACCTGAAGACAAAAGAAAATGAAAATATGACATACCCAAATCTATGGGATGGAGCAAAAGCAGTGCTGAGAGGGAAGCTTATAGCAACACAGGCCTACTTCAAGAAACAAGAAAAATCTCAAATAAACAATCTACTCTCACACCTAAAGGAACCAGAAAAAGAACAAACAAAGCCCAAAGTCAGTAGAAGAAAGGAAATAATAAAGATCAGAGCAGAAATAAATGAAATAGAGACTAAAAGATGATAGAGAAGATCAGTGAAACTAAGAGCTGATTCTTTGAAAAGATAAACAAAATTGACAAACTATTAGCTAGACTCACCAAGAAAAAAAGGCTCTGATAAATAAAATCAACAAAAGAGGAGAAATAACAATGGGTACCACAGAAATACAAAGGATTATAAGAGAATATTGTGAACAGCTATACGCCAACAAACTGGACAACCTAGAAGAAATGAACAAATTCTTAGAATCATACTACTTTTCAAGACTAAATCATGAAAAATAGAGAATGTGAATAGACCAGTCACTAGTACAGAGACTGAAACAGTAATAAAAAACTCCCCAGAAAACAAAAGTTCAGAACTAGATGGCCTCACAGGTGAATTCTACTAAATATTCAAAGAAGATTTAATACCTACCCTTCTCAGACTATTCCAAAAAACTGAAGAGGGAACGTTTCCTAACTCATTTTATGAGGCCAACATCATCCTGATACCAAACCCAGACACAGACAACACAAAAAAAGAAAATTACAGACCAATCTCTCTGATGAATATAGATGAAAAAATCCTCAACAAAGTATTAGCAAACCAAATACAACAATACATTAGAAGGATAACACACCATGATCAAGTGAGATTTATTCCAGGAATGCAAGGATGGTTCAACATCTGCAAACCAATTAACGTGACACACAACATTAACAAAATGAAGGACAAAAACCATATGATCATCTCAACAGATGCAGAAAAAGCACTTGACAAGATTCAACATCCATTTATGGTAAAATCTCTCAATAAAGTGGGTGCAGAAAGAATGTACTTCAACATAATAAAGGTCATATGTATCAAACCCACTAACATCACACTCAGTGGTGAAAAACCAAGTTATCCCTCTAAAATCAGGAACAAGAAAAGGATGCCCACTCTCACCACTCTTATTCAACATAGTACTGGAAGTCCTAGCCAGAGCATTTAGGCAAGAAAAAGAAATAAAAGGCATCCAAATTGGAAAGGAAGAAGTAAAAATGTCACTGTTTGTGGATGACATAATTTGATATATAGAAAACCCTAAAGATTCCACCAAAAAACTATTAGAAGTAATAAATGAATACAGCAAAGCTTCAGGGTACAAAATCAACATACAAAAATCTGCTGCGTTTCTACATACTGTCAATGAACTAGCAGAGAGAGAAATTAAGACAGCAATTCTGTTTACAATCACAACAAAAAGTATAAAATGCCCAGTAATATATTTAACCAAGGAAGTGAAAGACCTGTAAAATGAAAACTGTAAGACATTGTTGAAAGAAACTGAAGAAGATATAAATAAATGAAAAGATATTCCATGCTCATAGACTGCAAGAATTAACACTGTTAAAATGTTGATACTGCCCAAAGCAATCTACAAATTCAATGCAATCCCTATCAAAATCCCAAGGACATTTTTCACAGAAATAGAACAAAAAATTCTAAAGTTAACATAGAACATAAAAGCCCCCCCAAAACCAAAGCAATCCTGAGGAAAAAGAACAAAGCTGGAGGTATCCCATGCTCTGATTTCAAACTATATAACAAAGCCATAGTAATCAAAACAGCATGGTATTGGCACAAAAATATACACAGATCAGTGGAAGAGAACAGAGAGCCCAGAAATAAACCCACACATATATAGAAAATTAATTTACAATGAAGGAACAAAGAACATACAATGGAGAAAGAATAGTCTCTTCAATAAATGGTGCTGGGAAAACTGGACAGCCACAGGCAAAAAAATAAAAATAGACCATGCCCCACACAAAAATCAATTCAAAATGGATCAAAGACTTGAATGTAAGACCTGAAACCATAGTACTCCTAGAAGAAAACATAGGCAGTATGCTCTTTGATATTAGTCTTAGCAACATCTTTCCAGATATGTCTCCACAGGCAAGGCAAACGAAAGCAAAAAATAAACAAATGGCAAACTAAAAAGCTTCTGCATGACAAAGGAAATCATTGATAAAATGGAAAGACAACCTATGAAACAAGAGAAGATCTCTGCAAATCATATATCCAATAAGGGGTTAATATCCAAAATACGTAAAGAGCTCATACACCTCAACAACAACAAAACAAACACCCTGATTAAAAAATGGGCCTAGGAGCTGAATAGACATTTTTCCAAAGAAGACATATGGATGGCCAACAGGCACATGAAAAGATGTTCAACATCACTAATTATTAGGGACTTGCAAATCAAAACCTCATTTCTGTTAGAATGACTATTATCAAAAAGGCAAGAAATAACAAGTGTTGGTGAGGAAGTGAAGAAAAGGGAACCCTCCTGCACTGCTGGTGGGAATGTAAATTGGTGCAGCAACTATGGAAAAAAGTATGGAGATTCCCCAAAAAATGAAGAATAGAACTACCACGTGAACCAGCTATCCCACTCCTGGGTATTTATCCGAAGAATACAAAAACACTAACTTGAAAAGATATATGGGTATTTAAAATGACCCATATACAAGGACCTACTGCATTGCACAGGGAACTCTGCTCAATGTTATGTGGCAGCCTGGATGGGAGGGAACTTTGGGGGAGAATGGATACATGTATATGTATGGCTGAGTTGCTTTGCTGTGCACCTGAAACTATCACAACATTGTTAATCGGCTATACTCCAATATAAAACAAAAAGTTTTTAAAATTTTTTAAAAAAGAAAAGAAAAGATATATGGGGAATCCTGGGTTCACTGCAGTATACAACAGCCAAGATAGGGAAAACAGTTTACAACAGCCAAGACAGGGAAACAACCTAAGTGGCCATCAAACAGTGAATGGATAAAGAAGATGTGGTGTATACATATACAATGGGATACTATTCATCCATAAAAAAAGATGAAATCTTGCCATTTGTGACAACATGGATGGACCTTGACAGTATACTGCTAAGGAAATAAATCAGAAGGAGAGAGACAATTTCACTCATGTGGAATATAACCCCCCTCCCCACCAAAACAAAGTAAATGAACACACCAAATAAAAACAAACACGTAGAATCAGAGAACAGAATAGTGGTTACCAGAGGGGAAGGGGCTTGGGGGAAGGTGCAATGAGTAAAGGGGATCAATGGTGTGGTGACAGGTAGAAACTAAATTTCTGGTGGTCAGCATGCTGCAGGGTATACAGAAGTAGAAATATAATGTTGTACACATGAAACTTATATAATGTTATAAAACTATGTTATCTCAATAAAAAAAATTTTCAAAAAATTTTTAAAAGTGTGCTTAAAATACCAAAAATAGCTTGAGAATCTCAGGTTGGAAATCAGCTGACTGGATGATCTTTGAGGTCCCTTTCCACTTTTACTGTCCTAGGACTCTCAAATGAGATATTTCTTTGATCACGTGCATGTGCATAAACACACACACACATACAATATAGATACATACACTCTCTCATGTTAAACCTGGGAGCTGCCCTTAATGCAAGAGGCACAATGTGTGGGACACCACTGCATCTATCATTGCTACAAAGATAGCAATGATATCCTGCCTTGAGGCAGGAGCATCTTTGTAGCAATGATAGATGCAATGGTATCCCACACAGTATGAACATCACAAATTTCCGACTGTCTAACACTTCATTCTTTTATCCAGTAAGCCCCGCATGTGAGTAGCAATACACAGTACACAAGCAGACAGAATAACATAACTTAAAATAAACAAAATTACTTATAGATTTACTCAAATATTCTCTTGAGGAAAAATAAAAGGTAACTACAGTAGATGCCTGTCTGCAAACATATCAACAAGATACATGGTTAAGGTTCAAAAAGTGCTTGCTTTCATTTTTAAAGTAAAAGGTCTTTATCCCTTTATCTGTATCTCACTGGAACTAAATGCTTTCTACTTGAACAAAGGTATTATTATACAGAAATACAGAAACATTTATCTTTTTCATACTAACTTTTCCTCCCACTGGGATATCCTGGTCAAATGACTGCCACTACTGTTTGTTCTTACATAGTTGGGCCAGGTCACAGGAGCAGCTAACCTACCTAGACCCTAAATTTCAGATACAGAACCCCAGGATCACAGAAGAGGGGGTGTATTTTTCCTATGCAATATACAGACTCTTTTGGGAGTGGGGGTTCCATGGGGAAAGCTGCCCTATGCTGACCCAGGACAATAGCCCCAATTCTAGTCTCTCCATGAAGTCTGGACCATTACTGAATAATTCTGAGCATTTGAAGGGCCCATCTTTCATTGAGCATGAACATACACTTCAAAATACAGATGTGCTCTCAAAGTGCAGTCATTAGTTCATCTGGATCATAAACAGTGCTGGAGAAGCCATGGTAATGGGCCAATCCGCTTGCTGGGGAGACCACCCCTGGCTCTGATCTCAGGTTGCAGCTCTCCATTAAGGCCCACAGTAGCTCATTATACTTCTATGCGAGGGGTTCCGCACTCCAGTAAATCCAGGATTGGATGCTACTTTCAGAGCCTCAAGTCCTGCATGAGTGATTTCTGCACAAGGTAACCTGGAAGCTAGTAGACAGGCCCTGAGGGACAAAAAGAGGCCAGGCCATGCATAAGCTATGACCTTTAAATGTGGCCAAATGAATATCAGGTGCTCAACAATATCACTAAAGTAATTCTCTCACGGAGAGGGCAAATACAGGGGTGGTAGCAGGGTAGAAAGAACACTCAAAAAAACGAAGAGTGCGAGGAGCGGGAAATAAGTGTCCTTCTCTACAGCTGTCACTGTTAGGAAGGCCTTTGACTCTCAAACACAGCAAGCAGAGCATACTTGCTGAGTAGATAAAGTGGACTTGAGTGCCCACTCATCCCATGAAAAGCTATAGTATCACTAGTAAATCTCTGAATGAGGGGTTATGATGTGAATTTCTTTAAGGTACCTGCTAAATATGGTTCTAGGTTATAATTACTTGAGTCATTTCACACTGTACACTAACTTGGCATATGAGATGCCAAGAGTCATGTGGATGTTTGAAAGACAATATGGACTTCTTAAAAGGAAAGTTATAATGCTCTATATAAACATCATATATTAAGTAGAACAACTCTTCACTTTAAGTAGTTCAAAATTGCGTATATTAATATATACATACACAGACACAGGTACACAAATACACAATGTTTTCCTATAATAGCTTCCTCCCTGACCAACTCCTGGAGGTTGTTGGATGACAACATAGATAACAGCCGTCACTCTCAAGGCCAACTTACCTTAAATAAATCTGCAACTATTCCATAATCTGCCACTTGAAAAATTGGAGCTTCTGGGTCTTTGTTAATAGCCACAATTGTCTGTGAAACAAAAAGAAAGAGTTTGGCCTTTATAAGAAAACATACCACACAGACTGATGGTTCTATTCTAACTTCCCTAACAACAAATTTGTATTCTTAAAAATGTCTACCAAATAAGATTAGTTTGATTAATTTATGCCAATTGTAAGTTTAGAAATTTCTGGATTGGAACATAACAAGGTTATCTCCCACCCCCACCACTAGCCCATTGCAGTATTAAAAAGGTTTTAAATCATTATTTTTTAAAGTTGTTTTTTTACTTATGAAAAAAAATGTTTTAGATAAGTAACAAATCAGAGGAGAGGATTCTGGGAAGATAGCCAAGTAGGAAGCATTGGGAATCTGTCTCCTCATCTACACTACAACTGAACTGGCAGAATCTCTCTAATGTAACCATTTTGGAACTTTGGAATCTATTAAAGGTTTGTAACTTCCAGGGGGAGACTTGCATGGTAAACTGTAGCTCTTAGGAAAACAGTTGCTACCCACCCCCCAACTCCCAGCCCTAGTGGCAGGCAGCTGTGCACATGTTCCTGGGGCAACTTTCACACAGCTTACAGGAGCCAGAGTGGGCAAAAAGGACCCTGTTCTCCAAATATTGAGGATCTATGCTTTGGTCATGGAATGCTGCTTCTGATCACAAAGGTGCAAAGAGGACAGTGGCTACTGCTGTTGTACCTTAACCATTATTGTTCATGCCCTCCCCCTCCAGTCAAAGTTATTTCCAGGAGATTTAAAGGATCAGTGCTCTTCATTTTTCTCTTTTTCCCCTTTTGGGAGCCAGACATTAAAGCCTAGGACATTCAAAAGCAAATGTCTATCAGGAGAAAACTACAAAGTGACCACACATGCCCAGGGAAAGGCACAGGCTCTGAAAAGACCCAAGAAGACAGTAAATTTATACCTCAGGTAAATACTTGGCACAGAGACAGCCTACAACAATCAAAAAAACAAGAACAATAATATGCAAAAACAATAACAAAAAACCCAGCAAACGTGGGGAAAAAGGAGAACCTGATTTCCAGAGACACCACATTATTAGATTCAAGAGTCCAGTTTTCAACAAAAAAATCACGAGGCATACAAAGAAACAAAAAAGTATGGCCCATTCAAAGGAAAAAAAAAATCAACAGAAACTGTTCCTGAAAAAGACCTGATGGCAGATCTACTAGACAAAGACTTTAAAACAGTCATCTTACAGATGCTAAAAGAACTAAAGGAAGATGAGGAGAAGGTCAAGAAAACAATGTGTGAACAAAATGGAAATAGTGATAAAGAGAAGACCCAAAAAGAAACCAAAAAGGCATTCTGGAACTGAAAAGTACAAAAACTGAAATGAAAAATTCACTAGAGGGATCCAAAGGCAGACTTGAGCATGCAGGAGAATGAATAAGCAAATTTGAAGACAGGATGATGGAAATTAACAAGCTTGAAGAACAGAAAGAAAAAAGATTTAAGAAAAGTGAACAGAGCCAAGGCACCTGTGGACCACCATTAAGAGGACCAAAATACCTATGGTGGGAGTCCCAGAAAGAGAAGAGAGAGAAGAGGGCAGAGAGAATGTTTAAAGAAATAATGGCTGAATATTTAAAGAAATAATTTGATTAGAGACATGAATAGAAACAGCCAAGAAACTCAAAAAACTTCAAGTAAGATGAATTCAGAGATCCACACCAAGACACAAAATCACACTTTCAAAAGCTGAAGATAAAAAGAGAATCTTGAAAACAGAAAGAGAGAATTGATTTGCTACACACAAGGAATCCTCAATAAGACTATCAGCAGATTTTCCATCACAAACTTTGGAGGCCAGAAGATAGTGAGCTGATATATTCAAAGTGCTAAAAGAAAAAAACTGTCGACCAATAATCCTATATCCATCAAAAGTGTCCCTCCAGTGACTTTTGCAGAAATTGAAAAACTCATCCTAAAATTCATATGGACTCTCAAGGGACCCTAAATAGGACCAATGAAATAGAAGAGGGAGCCCAGGAATAAACCCTCACATATATGGTCAAATGATTTTTGACAAGGGTGTCAATATCATTCAATGGGGAAAGGATAGCCTTTTCAAAAATGGTGTTGGGAAAACTGGATATCCACATACAAATAAATGAAGTTGGCCCCTTACCTAACACTATACACAAAAACTAACTCAAAACAGATCAAAGATTTAAACATTAGACCTAAAACTACAAAACTCTAAGATGAAAAACATAAGGCAAAAGCTGCATGATGTTGGTTTTGACAATGATTTCTTGGATATGACATCAAAGGTATAGGCAATAAAAAAATAGACAGGGCTTCCCTGGTGGTGCAGTGGTTGAGAGTCCCCCTGCCGATGCAGGGGACACGGGTTTGTGCCCCGGTTTGGGAAGATCCCACATGCCGTGGAGCAGCTAGGCCCGTGAGCCATGGCCGCTGAGCCTGCGCGTCCGGAGCGAGGCCACAACAGTGAGAGGCCCACGTACTGCAAAAAAAAAAAAAAAAAAAGAAAAGAAATTGAACTTCATGGAAATTTAAAAATTTTGTGGATCCAAAGACACTATCAACAGAGTAAAAAGGTAACCCAGAGAATGGGATAAAATATTTTCAAATCATGTATCTGATAATGGATTTTTAAAATTAATTAATTAATGTATTTATTTGTTTTTGGCTGTGTTGGGTCTTCATTGCTGCACGTGGGCTTTCTCTAGTTGTGGCGAGCGGGGGCTACTCTTTGCTGTGGAGCACAGGCTTCTCACTGCAGTGGCTTCTCTTGTTGCAGAGCATGGGCTCTAGGTGCACAGGCTTCAGTAGTTGTGGCTCACGAGCTCTAGAGCGCAGGCTCAGTAGTTGTGGAGCACGGGCTTAGTTGCTCCGTGGCCTGTGGGAGCTCAAACTCGCATCCCCTGAATTGGCAGGCAGATTCTTCTTTTCTTTTTTTTTTTTACGGTACGCAGGCCTCTCACTGTTGTGGCCTCTCCTGTTGCAGAGCATGGGCTCCGGACGCACAGGCTCAGCGGCCATGGCTCACCTGCCCAGCCACTCCGCGGCATGTGGGATCTTCCTGGACCGGGGCACGAACCTGTGTCCCCTGCATCGGCAGGTGGACTCTCAACCACTGCGCCACCAGGGAAGCCCAGCAGGCAGATTCTTGACCACTGCGTCACCAAGGAAGTCCCATGATAAAGGATAAATATACAGAATATATTCAAAAACCTACTAACTCAACAACAAAAAAAACCAAACTACCCAATTCAAAAATTGGGTGAATGACTTCCACAGCCACTTTTCCAAAGAAGATATACAAATGGCCAATAAGCACATGAAAAAATGCTCAACATCACTGATCATTAGGGAAATGCAAGTCAAAACTACAATAAGATACTACCTCGGATCCATCAGGATGGCTACTATCAAAAAAACAGACAAGTGCTGACAAAGGTGTGGAAAAATTGGAACCCTTGTGCATTGTTGGTGGGAATGTAAAATGGTACAGTTGCTGTGGAAAACATTATGGTGGTCCCTCAAAAAATTAAAAATAGAATTACCATATAATCCAGCAATTCCACTTCTGGGTGTATACCCAAAAGAATTGAAAACAGGGCCTTGAAAACATATTTGTACACCCATGTTCATAGCACCCTTACTCACAAAGGCTAAAATTTGGAAAGCAACCTGAGTGTCCACAGATGGATGAAAGGATAAGCAAAATGTGGTGCATACATACAATGGAATATTATTAGCCTAAAAATGAAGGAAATTCTGACACATGCTGCATGGATTAACCTTGAGGACATTATGCTAAGTGAAATAAGCCAGTCAGAGAAAGAGAAATACCAAATGATGATTCTACTTAAAAGATGTACTTAGAATAGTCAAAATCATGGAGACAAAAAACATAGAACTGTGGTCGCCAGGATCTGGAGAGTGTCGGGGGAGACTGGGACGTTACTGTTTAATGGGTATGGAGTTTCAGTTTTACAAGATGAAAAGAGTTCTGGAGTTGGATGGTGGTGATGGGTGCACAACATTATGAATGTAT
This sequence comes from Mesoplodon bidens, assembly GCF_964165515.1. NCBI lineage: Eukaryota > Metazoa > Chordata > Mammalia > Artiodactyla > Ziphiidae > Mesoplodon > Mesoplodon bidens. The sequence goes on along the minus strand of NC_138178.1, from coordinate 65,879,249 downwards.
TTAATACCACTGACAGTGTGTACACATCTAATTTTACACTTAAAAATGGTTAAGATGGTAAATTTTATGTGTATTTTACCATGCAAAAAACATTTAAGTGCAGTGTACTAAAAAATTTGAATTTTCTGTATATAAATTATACCTCAATAATCTGACTTAAACAAACCAAATATAACTGAAAAGTTTTGCAGTTCATCGAAAAATTTTAGATATATTGAATGAAAACCATGGATGAAAAATTAACTTATTTTATATTTGGAGTGCTTTATTCAATAAGACAGAAGTCTACTTTATAAAATCATCATGAGATACATATTAGAGTCAATCCTCAGCTTATTTCACTTATAAAATGATTAGTATTTTCTATCTCCTATTAATAAGTATATACATTTAAACTTGTGACTATAAATGTTAGATTTCAACTTTAAAAAAGTAACAAATCCATATCCTAATTCCTAATCCATATCCTAATCCTAATAGGCTTTGTAGCTCACTATTTATCTTCCATGTACTGCATTCAATTTAGTATTTTAAAATTACTATTCTGGGTCTATGTGAGAATAGAAAAGTTAACTATCTAGTCAGCCTGTTAAGATGAACTTTAAAACAAAAAAGTTTGTCTTTATGTATGCAGCAAATATAAATAAATGTAATAAAGCAAGTAAATTACTACATCTCCTACAAAAACTACCACAAGTTCCTCTTATCTCCTATAAAATTTTTAAGTGTAAAATGTTATAATGACAGATCAGTAACAGGTTAAGGAGTAATAGTCACTAAAAAAGGTGTTATGTTTACACAATTATTTGATTAACAACAGATTTATTTATAAGTTACAAATAGTTTGGTATTCCCCACAGATGCTTCTAACACCATTGCAATTAAAGTAAAATTAGAGTTTTGACTCTAACATGGTGTTATTTTAATAAAAAGATCATAATAATGTGAATCTCTAGAAGTAAAATTAAGTACTTCCCTGCCTATTATGCCATCTCATGAAAACAGCTGGAACACCTTTTTAAAGTATTTTGATACAGTCTGACTTAAAATATAGGCTACATGACATTATGTGTAATTCCCCTAGAGGGGCCCTGAGGCGGAATATTCCAGAATATCTGAAACTGGTGCACACTGTAGTCCAGGTAACTACTGATCCAGAGAAACATGCCATATATATTAAAGTATGGTCAGAGACGATAAACGAGGGTTTCAATATGAGCCTCAAATCCCAAGTCACAAGGACAAACATTTTGAGTCACAGGCATTGATTTGCATCGAGGTGTTTCTCTTCTGGGAATATGTAGCCTGCTTCACAGCTACTAGCAGAGATTTATTTAATTAACGATGGTTAATGATTTTCCTGGAGGCCACCTAGTCAAACATCTGACAGTTTAATCATCTGAAAGCTTTTTCATCCCACTATATAAAAGTTATTTTTAAAGTAAGAGCACATAACTGTGGGAAAGGAACCACTATAGTATTTAAGAAAAAAGATTTGGGCTGTTCAGTTTTTCAGATTACTAAAAGAATATTCCTGAATTATCAACTGTAAATAACTATGATAAAATCTTACTTGCACCTTACAGCTCTTTTAATATGTCCTTATAAATGCATGTTCTTCTTCCTTACAGACCTTTTAAAGCACAGACTGTATTCAACCATATTAATATGTATACAGTTCCATCAAATTTCATATTCTTTCAACTAGACCATAATGCTAACTAAAACTACAGCTTACATGCAATGCAACTATCAGATTTAAACCAATCACTTAGTACTCCATTTTAGAGCTTAACCAAAATTACAATCTAAGACTGCTGTGTCTCCCACACAAGACAGTGATGGCAGGGACTATGTCTTTTTCAGTTGAGTATCTCCAGCATCTAGTACAAAGTACACATGTTTAATAAATATTTGTTGATGGGATGGAGAGACAAATTCTTGGCTCAAGTTTATTCTTATGGATTGTTCCCCAACACTGGTCTCCTTACTTCAATTATTCTTTTCGCTTTGACTATCTAGTCCATTTCTCCCAATCCAGCCCTGTTGGGATGTAATGAGAACTTTCACCAAGATCGTCTAGGCAGGTAGAGTCTTTTATTTTAGAGAAGCAGAATTCTAGATATGTCTGAACTGGCCCAGCTAAAAATATTTTTTAAGGTTGCTGGTGTTGGAGTGCTTTTTTTCCTCTAATGCAGCAATAACATTTTCCCATTGGCACTGCTGTTTTCAGAGCTCAGTAAAGAAACCTGCCATCCAACTGTGAAATCTGACTGATTTGGGGCCAATTCATTTAGAGGTTACAAGGAGGTAGTGCATGCATCTTTTCAAGTTAGAAGTTAAACCTATTAAAAGTTTTATTACCTTTTATATCAAACTTCCATCTGAATGGATAAAAGCAGGAGTGTCTGAGGCATCTCTGACTTCATGTAAGACTAAGTTCATAATTCAAACTGTGCATTGTTATGCATGAATTAATGTGTCATATTCTGAAATATATGTTCACAGAGTCATCACACAGAGTCCAAGTAGCAAGTTAAAATCAAGTGTTTCCTCTATACACTGTATTTTTGACAATTACTGAGGTTTTGAGACACTCCAATCCAAAACATGTCAGTCGCAATTTAGTAACAACCCAAGAAGAGGGGCCTTGCTGAGGTATGAGGGTGGGACCGTTAGGGGACTAGGGTGAAGCAGAGAGACAATCAGGCCTCAGAACCTCATAAACTAGATAAGTCAGAACCTCATCAAGTTGTTTTCACCCCACATTTTCTATCCATAGATTGTCAGAGCTGAAAGGGATCTTAGAGATCATCACCCAACACCTGCATTTGGCAGACACAGAACTGAGGTACCAATAGGACATGTCACGTGGTAAGTTGGCAGTGGAGCTGGGATTCAGGTTCACACCTCTTTCCATGACATAGCACTGCCTCTCCTACCAATGGTACATCTTCAGGCAGGGTACAGTAGCTTATTTATCTTTCAGTTCCTAGATTTTTGTTCATGTGAATGGTTCCACTACACACACTATAACTACATGGAAACATACCAGTCAAACCCAAGTTTTAAAATATGAAAACTTTTCCTCTTAGCATCTTTATTGTTGTGTAGTTACCTTGCTGTCTTTCATCCCAGCTAAATGTTGGATGGCTCCAGATATTCCTACAGCAATATAAAGTTCCTGAAACAAGAGACCATATCATTAGTATGTATTTATATTATATTATACCTTCCAAAATATTTGCTATTAGCAACTCGAGTCTTACACCAAAAGTATTTTAAATAAAATAGATGCAATATGTATTACTTAAATTATGCTTTTCTCCTTTTCTGATCTCCCTAACCCATAGTCCTCATTTTCCTCTGAATTCCTATAGTAGTGGTGGTATAATAATAAATACATGGATAATGAGAGTTATTGAGCATTAACTATGTGTCAACCACTGTGCTAAGCATTTTACATCAACTGTTTCACTTAATCTCACAAGTTCCTGTGAGGTAGCACTTTTTTGTCTATGCTACTCATTTGGATAACCACACTTCAACTCATCACTCTGTATGTAACCATTCACAATACACACACATTGTATATTAACATATAAACACATACACTTACACATATTAAAATACATTTTGACTTAATTGTTTGCCTTCTCATGGATATTTGTGGAAGTGGTAATTAGGGTATATTTATTAAGCTTCATATTTAGAAAAACCAAAATTACAAATCAGTCTCAAGAGTCACACACACACACAATCTCCTTAACTAAAAAATAACAAATTTCTCAAAGGCATAGAATGAACCTTTGTATTTCTAACGCCTAATAAATGGGTCACCGCATTGTAGTTTCTAAGTAAATGTTGATGATATCTGCATCTCTTCCTACCCCTCTGCCCCCACTAATTACAAAGGGAATGATGACTTACTGCTGCTCTCTGTCCCTTTATCTAAAAATTTTAAAGTATCCATGTTTGACAAGTAAAATTCACTATCATCATGGAAAACTGACTTAATAAGTGCTTAATTAAAAGAGCTTAGCTGCTCTATTCTGTCTAGTAGGGATAATTAAAGCTTCAACTGAAAAGCTTTTCCCACACATAAACTGAATTAACAAGTCCTGGCTTGGGTAGGGGGTGCACCTACCATGTAACCAAAATAACACTACAGTTTTGTCACAAATGACAGTAAAGTTTCTCCTCAATATGAATAACATGGAAGGCATTGAAGGTGGCTCTGTCACACTCAGTTTTATTACAGGGCAGATACTTCGAAGTCAATGACAGTGTCAGGTAGTCCCACTTTGTTTTCTGTACTGCTCATAATCTTATTTATGAGCATTGGAGCTTTTTAAAAAAGCTCTCCAGCACTGGACCTTTCTTAAAAAGCTCCCCACGATGCTCTAATGTATAGCTAGAGCTGAGAACCAGTAAAACAGATGATCCTCAGCTCTTGTGCGGCTTGAAACCTGTAACTCGACACAGCACACTGACAGCATATCTCTGGGTCTCATCTTTAAAGGCATAAAGTGTCCATTGCTTCTAGAGCAGTGAGATACACTGTGTACCCCAGAAAGGATACAACCTAGCCCCCACTGTGAGTTAATCATCTAACAATCTAAAATGAGCTGGGCTTGTTTTTTGATTCAACTTGCTCTGTAGTTAACCATCAAAAGCCTGAAGATAAGAAAGAGCAATTTGGCCCAAAGAGACTGTGTCTTAGGGTGGAGGGTATACTGCAGAAAGTAAAATGTATGCGTGAGGATAAAAAACAATCCCATGCTCCATGATTCTATCTTAAACATAATCCAATGTGTCAATTATGACCATACACAGTTGGACAATACAATAAGGCCCTGTCATTATACTGTCTTACCAGACATGGACACTCACATGAGTAATAAACAAGCACCACTATTTTCCATTGAAGATTTTACAGGTAACTTCAATTGATAATTTTAGCCTCGTTTCAGTTTATTCTGACTAGCATTTCTTTCAAGAAAGAACATTCATTAAATTATTAATCAAAATATACTTACTAAATCCTACATTCAGGAAAACCAGGCCAAAAAGTTCTAATGTAAAGATTTTTAAAGTAAGATATTTAGACAGACACTGTCTCACTAACCACTCTTTTAAGTATATTCTCAAAGCAAGTATTGGGAAGGATCAATAGTTCTGTAAATGAGTCTTTCTGACATACACGTCTTCATTAAAATTCAGCCAGTTTGGGCCTCCCTGGTGGTGCAGTGGTTGAGAATCTGCCTGCCACTGCAGGGGACATGGGTTCGAGCCCTGGTCTGGGAAGACCCCACATACCGCAGAGCAACTGGGCCCGTGAGCCACAACTACTAAGCCTGTGCATCTGGAGCCTGTGCTCCACAACAAGAGAGGCCGCGATAGTGAAAGGCCCGCGCACCACGATGAAGAGTGGCCCCCGCTCTCTGCAACTAGAGAAAGCCCTCGCACAGAAACGAAGCCCCAACAGAGCCATAAATAAATAAATAAATAAACTTATTTTTTTAAAAAGAAAATTCAGCCAGTTTTAAAAGCCTCTCCATTTGCATTATAAAATGCTGATTCACTCTGGTACTACACATCAACATAAATATGATATAAATGAAATTTACTTTAAACCCCCTGAGAAATGAATACTGTTGGCTTTATCCATAAATGTCACTAAGGAAATAACAGATTCTGGGGCAAAGGAAACCAAAGGCAAGTGGTTCCAGGGTCATTCCCTCCTTTCTGACCAGCATAAATTGCCCAAATAGGTCCACATGACCAACAGGACCTTATTTTATACTATCTTGCAAACATGGTTCTCTTAATAAATACAAAAGCTTTGCAACAACAGCCCTGAACGAGTCCTGAGATTTTGGCTGCTGTTCTGAGATCTGATAGCTCTCTAAGGCAGGAAGAGAGGCTTTTTTCTTCTTTTTTAAAAAACATGTACAGGCAGTTAGACTAGTGTCGTAGGGTGCTTCCTCATGGTTCAGAAAGCATTTCTGTATTTCAATAATAATAATTAGTATGTACAAAACTCTCCACAGATGCTAATTTATGGAGCACTTTAGACACTGCTTCACAACATAACAAGGCAATGCCTGCCCTGAGGCACTTTCTTTCTAAATCAGATAGGAAGATAATTTGGAGAGAAAATGAGAGGCGATGTTGGAGGGGAGAACAGCAATTAAGGGTTCAAGAAGAGGTGGGATTAAAGAAAGGAACAGACACAAAAGGAAGGAGGGGTAGTCCTGGAGATAAAATCCTAGTAGCCTTTACAAAGGGAGGGAAATCTTGAAGAGTGAGAGACTAGGACAAACCACACAGCTGGTAGCAGTCTGGGTGGATCATCCTGCAATTCAAGGATGGAGACTGGTGGGAAGAAATAAAGCCACAGAGCAGTAAGAGAACCAGGGGTTATTCTGAAATATAAAGAAGGGACAGCACCTTCTTCAATACAAACAAATTCTGGCAGAAGAAAACACAAATCTCTCTTCCTTTGCCAAAGCCTAAAAAAGACTACAGCTGTAGACTCATCCAAAGAACTTACGGGCAGATGTCTAAACTACTCTAGAGTGGGCTCAGATAAAAACAAGAATGGGGCTTGGAAACTTCTGCATCCAGTGCGGTTAACAGAGGTTTGCAAGAGGAGCACATTACTGTGGTTTAGAACCTAGGCTCTGGAATCTCACTGCTACGTTTAAATGCCAGCTCAGCCACCTAACAGACATGAGACCGTGGGCCAATTATTTAATCTCTCTATGCCTCAGCTTGCTCATCTGAAAAATTGGGACTCTAAGAATCCCCACTTCAGAGGGTTACTGTAAGGCTTCAGTTCTTAGCATAAGTATCTGGTTTCCCAAGACACTGGTGTGCCACTCATGAATTGAGATTTGCTCAAACATTGATTTTCTCAGCCCACTGGGTGACCAGTGGACTCCTGGGGTGGTCCCAGGCTACCATGTACAGCTGAGCAGGCTGTATACTGAACAACTCTAAAGGGAGGTATCATTCATATCATAGTCATTAAAGATCTGCATTTTATTACAATAATTTTCCAACAGATGGCAGTAAAGTACCTTGAGAAAGGGGCACTTTTTTCCTAATTCATATGAGAGAGTTGTATGGACTAGTAGAAGTGCAGGGCAGCAAGAACCCCCTGTGGTACGAACACTGTCATTGTCTTAAGGATGCCATAACATGGTTTTACTGTTGTTGGTACAGTTATACGTTACAGGCAATATAAAGACAACTAATTCTTTGTCCTGTGTTCTCATGAAGCTCACAGTCTAACAATGTAGGTTAAGGTAAGATAATAAAAATCTGTAATTCATTACAGGAAAAAATCAGGGTGTGATAGAGCTCTGGTCTCTTATGCAACCCTTTACTTTCTGTTCCTGCCACTGAGAAGTGGAAAGACCTTTACAAGCAGGAAGCAGTTCGCAGGATGACAGTCCTCTGTAGTCATTTCTATCCTCTGCCAAACAGGAGTCCACTTTTATATCCATCTGTTCTTGTTCCCTTAGTCCTTTAAACAAAATAAGCTTTTAGAAGAAGTTTTACTGATCCTAGCCTGATGATAAATCTGTATGTCTGAGAACAGAAAGACTGGAATGAAATCTTAACACTTTTAGGGAAATCTAACCAACCTGTGGAATCGACATGGTCAGAGTATTCCCTGGTGGATGATTTGGGTTTTGGCTGCTTTCTTCAGAAAGTATGTGCTAACATCATTCTCCTGCTTTACCCAAACCTTGTGCAGGAAATCTGGAATTCCAAGAGGTATTTATTTCTGAGTCCTGCTCTCTAGAGGATTCTGGTGCAAAAGCTAAGGAGAAAACTGTTTCTTACTTGCTCATTGTGATTTTTGCCTAATGTTATTAAATCCAAGAGATATACAATATAATGTGAGCTACATAATTTAAAATTTTCTATTAGCCTCATTAAATGAAGTAAAATGAAACAGGTGAAACCAATTTTAATAATATAATCTCAATTAAGACTAGCCACATTTCAAGGGCCCAATAGCCACATGTAGCTTAGTGGCTGCCGTGCTGGACAGCACAGATCCAAGATGATTTAAGAGCAAGCTAAAGAAGGGAATTCCCTGGAGGTCCAGGGCCCGCTGCTGAGGGCCTGGGTTTGATCACTGGTCAGGGAACTAAGATCCCACAAGCTATGAGGCATGGACAAAAAAATCAAAAACAACAACAACAAAACCAATCAAACAAAAACAAACAAAAAACAAGCTAAAGAAGAGTCTTCTTGTAAGCTCTAAGAGGTACTGTAGAGCATAGTTTGATAGTAGACCTCAGGATAGAATGACATTAGTCTCTTGTGTCAGCTTTGCTTGTATTATCTCAGAACAAGAACATTTATAGGTTGTTCAAAATCTGTGAGAGAGAACCAAAAAGGAAAGTCAGCAGAATGACGAAGCTGAAGACGAGCGTAAGAGACATGAGAGACAGCAAGATTAAACATGGGAGCAGCCAACAGAGACACAAATAGATGACAAAAATCCAACAATTTTCAGGTACGGTAGACCATCATAGGAAAACCAAAAGCAGATGAAAATGACTAGTTTAAAACAGTAAATTTATACTCTGAAAGTAATTATCAAATTTTGTTCTCTAGTACGATATATTTTCTTAAAATTTTAGAAAAACCTGAAAAATCTATCCTGAAAAGCTCACAATTCTTAAAAAAAGGGTACAAGCATACCATGGAGATTTTGCGTGTTCTAGACTACTGCAATAAAGCGAATATCCCAATAAAGCGAGTCACAAGAAGTTTGTTTCCTAACGTACATAAAAGTATGTTTACACTCTACTGTAGCCTATTAATTGTGCAATAGCTTTATGTCTAAAAAAACCAACATACCTATCTAAATTTAAAAATACTGTATTGCTAAAAAAATGCTAACCATCATCTGAGCCTTCAGCAAGCCATAGTAGTAACATCGAAGGTGACTCTTCACAGATCACCATAACAAATATAATAAGATCAGAGACAGATAGGTTCAGATCCTGGTTCTTTCACTTAATATCTGTGTTCTCAGGTAGGTTACTTAACCTCTCAAAGGCTCAATCTCCTCATGTGTAAAATGGAGATAAGTACCTGCAGCTAATAAGGATTGCTGTGATTATTAAATAAAAGAATGAATGTGATGTGCCCAAGATATTAGACATTAATGCTATTATTATTATTACTGAATGATCACTAAATCTTTAAACTAGAAGGCATTAGACAACCAACTACCATATAAATTCCACTTTAAACTACTTAAGTAGTTTACTATTGTAATAGTAACTATTACTATCTCAAGGCAAGTTGTTATTTAACTTGATACAATTCTTCTGGGATAATGTACTGGGAAAATTTCTTTTTATTGATATTTGTTAGTTTCTGTTTTGCATTTAGTACAAGCTGTGAAGTTTGAATTTCTGCCTAACTTTCTAGACAGTTCTGGCCGGCCTAGGAAGTTGAGGTGAGTTTCTTTACAAAATTCTAACCCAATCTTCATACAGGTACCAAGACATATCAAATTGGTCATACAAAAAATACATATATCAAGTTGAAATTATACTTTATTTCTAGAATTGGAACAGTATTCTGCTGCAGCAACTTCAGATCTGCTTTACTTTAAACAAAGTAGAAAGGAAAGATTTAAACATTTACTTTTTTGTTTATATGAAATATGGCTATGAGAGGAGTAGTTAAATCCGGAGCTTTCCGAGTAGAAAAACCAGGCCAATATTACTTCATCTCTTTAAAAATCAGGTTTAAAATAGCTTTCCTACCAAGTCTCCCTTTCTAAATAGAGTTGGGGAAGGAATGTAAAAAACTACATTTATTCAAAGATAAAAAATTTTAAAGACATCATATAAGTAGTTCTCACTAGACTTCAGTAATCCAATGTTACGTGCTCAAAAACAATACCCTATGACTACCTCAGACAGGACAAGTTTTACAGAATGGCACATGCTCTCTCAACCTTGTTTACTCAGAAGACTACAGAGGCATAAACTTAAACAGCAACTGTTACAGCTAAAACACAACACATGCACAGGACAAATGCCAGGTTAGGAGTTAAATGGAATTCATCATAACAAATAATGAATGTCTCTTTGAGAAGTAGATTAACTGAACTATATTTTCTAATTACGGCAAGTCTCCTGTGCATTAATATTGCTATATTTCATCCTGCTGCCCATTTAAAAGGCCAAACTATTTCCTCTGTTTGCCAAATTGTGTTTAAGTCTCTTCTCTTTTTGGAAGAGGCCCCAAAACGCAAAGCACAACTATCTGTGGCTCTTTTCTCAAACAGCTCTCTGCCTATATTATGAAATTCTCAGGCAGGATTATGGCTAAACTGAGTTTTACATGAAGAGAGAACTTTACCCATACTCTTGGTTTGAAGCTGAAGGTATGTCCCATCCATCAAACAATGCTCCTATACTAGGACTAACTCAGGTTTTATCAGGATTCAAGGTGGCATAGTAATCATCACAGCTACATGAATTGTCCATGATATGCCAGTAACCATATTCTACTTTATATATATTAACTCACTTAACTATGACAATAACTCTAAGGGGTGGAAATTCTTCTCATTTTACAGAACAGAAAGCACAGGCTCAGGCAGGCCTGCTGAGTTGTTCGAAGTTATATACACCTAGTAAAAGGCAGGCTTCTTAACCTTAAATTTTTCTTAAGAGAATATTTTGACAATAAATTTTTAATATTTAACTATTTTGCAATTAAATGCTTAGCATTTATTTAATTAGCTTCTATACTAATTCACAGATTTTCTACTGCGGGGAGATATTCTTCAAGTATACCTAGAATGATAGAAAGCAAAGTATATTATATAAAATTATTATATAAAATTATTCAGATGATTAAATTACAATGAAATATTTGGGTGTATGACATCAAAATATTTAGATATACAATCAGTCTATTACAAAGCTTTGTATTTTAGCAGATCAAATAAAAATTTTGACTATAAAATTTTTTATCAGTAAGGTTTTTTAACTGACATGGTTAGTTAGATCATGCTAAATTATATATACCTATATAGAATTTTGGAGTAGTAAGGAACCTCTACGAATTTAGGCATAATCTTTTTATTTAATCAATGAAAAAACAGAGGCCCCCAAAACCAAAGCTGGCAATTGAACCTGACTTCCAAGTACTATTCTTTTCACTCACCAAGCTACCTCTTTCCCAAAATTACTAAGAAGGCTATTGTTTGTGCACAGCCTTTCTTGATGATTATCTAATCTAAAATTATTTAGATAACTTCTGTGCCAAGGAGCTTATGAAAGGTACAAAGTAACCAGAGGAACACAGTTTGGAGGTTCTTTAAAAAGCTAAACAGAGAATTACCATGTGACCCAGCAATCCCACACCTAGGTATACCACCCAAAAGAATTTAAAACAGGGACTCAAACAGATATCTGTATGTGAGTGTTCTAGCAGCATTATTCACAATAGCCAAAAGGTGAAAACAAAACAACGCAAGTATCTATCAACAGATAAATGGATAAACAAAATGTTCACGGACTATTACTGAAATATTTTTCAGCCATAAAAAGGAATGAAGTTCTGACACATGCTACATGGATTAAACCTGAAAACGTGCTAAAAGAAGACAGTCACAAAAGGACAAATATTGTATGATTCCACTTTTATGAAATATCTACCATAGGCAAAATCATAGAGACATAAAGTAGATTAGGCATTACCAGGGACTGGGGTGGGAGGGAATGGGGAGCTACTGCTTAATGGGTATAAAGCTTCTGTTTGGGGCCATGAAAACTTTTGGGAGTAGACAGTGGTTATGGTTGCACAACATTCTGAATGTAATTAGTGCCTCTGAATTGTATATTTAAAAATGGTTAAAATGGTAAATTTTGTTAGATTTTACCACAATAAAATCATCAAAAAGTAATTTCCTGACAGAATCCTTTACATAATTCTCCATCTTCAAAACACTTAATTCTAGAATCCTGTGGTTTCAACAACTATCAAAAGTAAATAGTTCAACATAACATTAAAAAAATAACAATAGGTGAAACCAGGTAAAAGATTGACGGGAATCATCTGTACTATTTTTGCAATTTTTCTGTAAATCTAAAACTGTTCTAAAAAATGTTTTGTTTTGTTTTTTTTTAAAAAGCAACTAGAGTTCTCTGTGAAGTTCAGCCCAAGTTACACAAAGACTCCTTGAAGCACATTTTAAAGTTACAAGAATTTGAGCAGAGCTAGTAATGTAGAAAAGGGAAGTGCCTGTAACACAATAATAAATTTACTATTCTTCCAACCTTACTGGAGACCTTCTAAGTAATCTCAGTTTAAGGAAATGGAAGATATTCCCCTGCCCCAAATACCATTTCCCAAATTCCTTTTCAGACTAAGTTTAGTTAATATTAATATATAATTATATTAAAATAAGTTATTAAAATGTTCTTTTATACAAGATCCCAGTACTCATGTTTTTGGCCCTAAAGTAAGCACAAGGATTGAATTACATACTCTAACCGATCAACCATCATTAAATAAACATTTCCTTTTAGTACAGTGTCTCACGTTCTCTGACATTAATGTGCATGTTTATCTTATTAGAAACTATACGTGAGAAAAAAATTAGCTTTTATATGAAAGAACCAAAAATACAGTTAGAATAAGAATAGAGAATGAAGAGGAAGTGGTCTGGGGAATGCACAGCAGTCTGGAACACAGGGCTCAATAAATACTCATTGACAGCTGGAGTGAATGAAAATTCTGTCCAGGGTGTCTCTTTGTGGGTTGGGGAGGAAGGGCAGAGGGCTAGTTCTCTGGAGGGATCCTGAGTCTCCACCATGTTGCCTCCTTAGGACAAGTCACGCCAAGGCCAAAGCTGAGGCAGCAGAACAGGCTGCCCTGGCTGCCAACCAAGAGTCCAACATTGCCCGCACTTTGGCCAGGGAACTGGCTCCAGACTTCTACCAGCCAGGTAGGGCCAACCAGGGAGGGGAGGGGCAGGATGGGGTAGAGGGAGGTTCTGAGGGGGGGTGGACACAAAAAAAAGAAAAAAAAAGAATAGAAATTTAGAATAGTTTTATTCAAGTTGCCACACCACAACAGCTACAACAAAGATTTGCTGTCTACTCTTACTGATTTTCGTGCCAGCTGTTAAATGAGATTGACCACCTACATGTCAATTATATCAGTGGAATCTTTTTTCAAAGTTCTAGTATGTACATTAAAAAATTCAATTGTCTCTCCAAAACTTAAAAAATTTAACTTTATACATAAAGTGGTAATGGATAAAAATCCTGGCTGATATTTGTCCTCTGAAATAAATGTTTAGAGAAATCAGTCAAATAAAAATTAGCTAAGAAAATAAAGCAAAGATATAATTAGAACCCAAAGATACAATTACAACTAAATTTTAGCAAATAAGTTTTTAACTATTGCACAACCAAACTATTTATACATCCAAATCACAGTTTATTAGTTCTACAACTTCTCCTTTGTCATTTTAAGCTTCTCTGTAAGGGCTTCGATCATCCAGGCCATGTAATTACCTTTAAGAAGCATGCTTAGGGTGTTTTCTGGACTACAGGTCCATACAGCATTTCTCTTTGTCCTCTTGGGAATAGAACATCAATTGCTTTCAGCTAAATGCACTCACATATGAATATTTTAGTACAATTTAATGCTTCTACACCAACCCCAAAGGAACAGAGCATCAATTTGTGAACACTGTTCTCTTGGAGTTAAAAGCCAAGCTGGATAATGCAGTATGAAAGGGGTTGTCAATCTTTAGCTTTTTAGCAAGTCAGAAAAGCAGTCCATAAATTCAGTCCCAGCTGTGTACAAATAACTCCATAAAATTTATTCATACACAGATTTTTCAACACTAGTGAATTTTTTCAAGAGAACCCAGAAACAAAATTTCTTGTCCTGCTAAATTATCCCCATAACTGCTTCTTCATCTAGTAACTATTCACCTTGTCTTAGAATTATAAATGAACCACTAATCTGTTAGTAAAATACCAAAATACAGACAAAGTAATCTACTTCCACTAAGTGTAAAAACACATTTTCCTAGCAGTAGGTAACAGATTCTTTAATGACTGCAATATGCTTATATGTTTGGAACATAAAGTCATCAACAGGGCTTCTAAAAGGCAATCCAGAAAAAAAGTTAAATGGGAACTACCACTAACTATGACAAGGCTTAAAAAGCCATATTCATTAAATTCTATTCAGAGCATAAATCTGACACTCTGTTAAGCTCAACACATGTTAATTAATGTCCTAACAAACTATCAGGTATTAGTTAAAGAATTCAATACCCCTTCATGATTTCAAAACAACAAACTTTTAGCAAACAAGGATTTATAATAGTAATTATAAAAGTAGCTAATTCACAGTACTTATACTATATGCCAGGCACAGTTTTAAGTGTTTTACATATACTAACTCATTAAATCTTTAGAACTACCATATGAAGTATACAGACTGTTACTATCACCATTATACAGCTGAAAAAACTGTGGCACAGAGAAGCTAAGTGATCTGTCCAAGGTCACACAGCAAGCAAGTGGTAATACTAAGAACTGAATTCAGGCAATCTGGCTACAAAGTCTGGACTGTTAACATTTTTAACCATTATATGACACTGTCTATTGTAGGAAACTGCTTTAACATCATACCTAGTGGTGAAACACTAGAATTCCCTTGAAAATAAGAGATAGGGATGTTTATCAATCAAAACTCCAACTGTGGAGCTTGACAAATTAATTCTAAAACTGTGGAGAACCAAAAATGGCTAAGACAATTTTGGAGAAGAATGAGGGAGAGGCATATTGCCTAACTAGATAATTTTATTATAAAGCTTTAGGTGCAGTATTGGTACAATGATAAACAACTGATGCATAGAACAGAACAGGGAACACAGAAATAGACTTGTGCATATATGTAAACTTGATATATAAAAGTTAACACTGTAGATCAGTGGGGGAGAAAGGAAATGTGTAATAAATGATTAGTTACATGAGGAAAAATTAAACAGTTATTTCACACCAAACAAAGAATCAAATCAAGTAGATTATAAACCAAAATGTGAAAAGCAAAACTTTAATACTTTTAAGAAAACAAATACTGCTCAATATTGTTAAGACCCTGTCTTAGGAAAGATTCCTTAAATAAGACACAAAAAGTACATATCAAAAAAGAAAAACTGTTCAACAACGTTAAAATTATAAGCTTCTGTTTATCAAAAAATATGATTTAAAAAATGGAAAAGACAGCCATAACTGAGAGGAAATGTAACACACATATGAAAGATTAGAATCTAGAATATATAAAAGAACTTCCAGAAATTGATAAGAAGACAGACAATTCTATAGAAAAATGGGCAAAAAAGATATAAACAGGAAACTCAGAGAGGGAAAATACTATGAATGGACATTTAGCATATGAAAAGATCCCTCACTAGCAATCAGGGAAAAGCAAATTAAAAAACACAGTGAGATTTCATGCCCATCAGACTAGCAAAACTTTAAAAAAATCGTAGTAAAACATAACTAACAAAGAAGTTACCATTTTAATCATTGTTAAGTGTAGTTCTGTGGCATTAAGTGTGTTTGCCTTGCTCTACAACCATCACCACTACCTATCTTTGGAACTATCATCTATCTCTAGAACTGCAAAACCTTAAAAAAGAGAAAATACCAAAATACAGAGATGATGAGAATAAAGGTAAACTTTATAAACTGTTGTTAAGTGTAAATAACCACTTTGGAAAATAATTTGTCAATGTCTGGTAAAGCTAGACATTTACTGGTAACTAAGCAATTTCACGCTTAGGCATACTTCTCTAGGGAAATACTAACATACAAGGAGACATTTAAGAATCTTTACAGCAACATTACTTGTAATAGCAAGAATTTATAGACTACCTAAATAAACATCCATTAATAGGAAAATGGTGGAGTTATGATATATTTATATAGTAGAATACCATAAATCAATGAAACACAAATGAAAAAATGCTACCTGCATTAAATGAATGAATGTCACAAACAAAACTGACTAAAAACAGGATAAAGAACACATACAGTAAACAAAGTGGGTATAGAGGGAATATACCTTAACGTAATAAAGGCCATATATGACAACCCCACACGTAACATCATACTCAACAGTGAAAAGCTGGAAGTTTTTCCTCTAAGATTAGGAGTAAGACAAGGATGCCCACTCTCACCAATCTCATTTGACATAGTATTAAAAGTCCTCACCACAGCAATTAGGCAAGAAAGGGAAATAAAAGGCACCCAAAGGCATTCCTTGGAAAGGAAGAAGTAAAACTGTCTCTATTTGCAGATGACATGATATTATATACAGAAAACCCTAGCTCTCCTGCCCACCCGGCAGTGGTGCATGGAAGGCAGGGGTGTGGACCCCAGCCCACCTTTGGTCTCCCACCACTGCCTTTCATGCTACGGGCACTCTAGCCTCGCCGCATGTCTCATGACAGGCCCTCCCCACAGTGGGGTAAGGGCGGGGGTGTCCCACCACCACCGTGCACCCCCCTCAGTGTGTGAGCGCATCTCGCCCTGCTCTCAGTGGTGCCACTGCAGTGCTCCAGGTTGCCCCTCAGTGGCCCAAGCTGTGGCATCGTTTCCCATTGCCGGCGAGGCCCTCGAGTCCCCACCGCAATGGTGTGTCCATTGTATCAGCTCTCTCGGGATACTGAGAGGTCTTTTCCAGAGATGTTCATGAATGGGCTCCTTTCCATCCTAGAGATCTACCTGGATAGATTCTCATCATTCTATGTGATTTCAAGGGCACCTATCAGGCACCAGAGGGGGACCATGTACACCTAAGGGGACGGGAGGAACCCCCAGTGACTGGCTTCCAGGATCTTGGCTCCCAGGCCAGAGGTATGGCCCAAGCTCCTGTGGTGGGAGCTCCGAGTCCAAACCGCTGGACTAACAGAGAACCTCAGACCCCAGGGAATATCAATCGGAGTGAGGCCTCCCGGAGGTCCTCATCTCAGCAACAAGACCCAGCTCTATCCAACTGCCTGCAAACTCTAGTACTGGACCTCTCAGGCCACACAACCAGTGAGACGGGAATACAGCACCATCCATCAAAAGAAAAAATGAAATGACAAAAAAATATGTTACAGACGAAGGAGCAAGGTAAAAACCTACAAGACCAAATAAATGAAGACGAAATAGGCAACCTACCTGAAAAAGAATTCAGAGTAATGACAGTAAAGATGATCAAATATCTCAGAAACAGAATGGAGAAAATACAAGAAACATTTAACAAGGATCTAGAAGAACTAAAGAGCAAACAAACAATGATGAACAACACAATTACTGAAATTAAAAATACTCTAGAAGGAATCAATAACAGCATAACTGAGGCAGAAGAACGGATAAGTGAGCTGAAAGATAAAAGGGTGGAAATAACTGCCAGGGAGCAGAACAAAGAAAAAAGAATGAGAAGAATTGAGGACAGTCTCAGAGACCTCCAGGACAACATTAAATGCACCAATATTCAAATTATAGGGGTCCCAGAAGAAGAAGAGAAAAAGAAAGGGACTGAGAAAATATTTGAAGAGATTATAGTGGAAAACTTCCCTAACATGGGAAACGAAATAGTCAAACAAGTCAAGGAAGCACAGAGAGTATCATACAGGATAAACCCAAAGAGAAACATGCCGAAACATATATTAATCAAACTATCAAAAATTAAATAGAAAAAATATTAAAAGCAGCAAGGAAAAGTAACAAATAACATACAATGGAATCCCCAAAAGGTTAACAGCCGATTTTTCAGCAGAAACTCTTCAAGCCAGAAGGGAGTGGCAGGAGGTATTTAAAGTGATGAAAGAGAAAACCCTACAACAAAGATTACTCTACCAAGCAAGGATTTCATTCAGATTTGATGCAGAAGTTAAAACCTTTACAGACAAGCAACAGTTAACAGAATTCAGTACCACCAAACCAGCTTTAGAACAAATGCTAAAGGAACTTCTCTAGACACACAAGGGATGGAAAAGACCTACAATAACAAACCCGAAACAATTAAGAAAATGGTAATAGGAACAAACATATGGATAATTACCTAAAATGTAAATGGATTAAATGCTCCCACCAAAAGATACAGACTGGCTGAATGGATACACAGACAAGACCCGTACATATGCTGTCTACTAGAAACCCACTTCAGACCTAGAGACACATACAGACTGAAAGTGAGGGGATGGAAAAAGATATTCCATGCAAACGGAAAACAAAAGAAAGCTAAACAATAATGCTACTAAATAACCAAGAGATCACTGAAGAAATCAAAGAGGAAATCAAAAATACCTAGAAACAAATGACAATGAAAACACGATGACCCAAGACCTATGGGATGCAGCAAAAGCAGTTCTAAGGGGGAAGTTTACAGCAATACAATCCTACCTCAAGAAACAAGAAACATCTCAAATAAACAAACTAACCTTACACCTAAAGCAATTAGAGAAAGAAGAACCAAACCCCCCCCAAAATTAGCAGAAGGAAAGAAGTCATAAAAATTAGATCAGAAATAAATGAAAAAGAAATGAAGCAAACAATAGCAAAGATCAATAAAACTAAAAGTTGGTTCTTTGAGAAGATAAACAAAATTGATAAAACATTAGCCAGACTCATCAAGAAAAAAAGGGAGAAGACTCAAATCAACATTACTGGAAATGAAAAAGGAGAAGTAACAACCGACAATGCAGAAATACAAAGGATCATGAGAGATTACTACAAGCAACTATATGCCAGTAAGATGGACAACCTGGAAGAAATGGACAAACTCTTAGAAATGCACAATCTTCCAAGACTGAACCAGGAAGATATAGAAAATATAAACAGAACAATCACAAGCACTGAAATTGAGACTGTGATTAAAAATCTTCCAACAAACAAAAGCCCAGGACCAGATGGCTTCACAGGTGAATTCTAGCAAACATTTAGAGAAGACCTAACGCCTATCCTTCTCAAACTCTTCCAAAATATAGCAGAGGGAGGAACAATCCCACACTCATTCTACGAGGCCACCAGCACCTTGATACCAAAACCAGACAAAGATGTCACAAAGAAAGAAAACTACAGGCCAATATTACTGATGAAAATAGATGAAAAAATCCTCAACAAAACACTAGCAAACAGAACCCAGCATCACATTACAAGGATCATACACCACAATCAAGTGGGGTTTATCCCAGGAATGCAAGGATTCTTCAGTGCAGACAAATCAATCAATGTGATAAACCATATTAACAAATTGAAGGAGAAAAACCATATGATCATCTCAACAGATGCAGAAAAATCTTTCGACAAAATTCAACACCCATTTAAGGTAAAAACTCTCCAGAAAGTAGGTACAGAGGGAACCTGCCTCAACATGATAAAGGCCATATATGACAAACTCACAGCCAAGATTGTTCTCAGTGGTGAAAAACAAACATTTCCTCTAAGATCAGGAGCAAGACAAGGTTGTCCACTCTCACCACTATTATTCAACATAGTTTTGGAAGTTTCAGCCACAGCAATCAGAGAAGAAAAAGACATAAGAGGAATCCAAATCACAAAAGAAGTAAAACTGTCACTTTGCAGATGACATACTATATATAGAGAACCCTAAAGATGCTACCAGAAAACTACTAGAGCTAATCAATGAATTTGGTAGAGTTGCAGGATACAAAATCAATGCACAGAAATCTCTGGCATTCTTACACACTAACAATGAAGAACCTGAAACAGAAATTAAGGAAACACTCCCACTTACCATTGCAACAAAAAGAATAAAGTACCTAGGAATAAACCTACCTAAAGAGACAAAAGACCTGTATGCAGAAAACTATAAGACACTGATGAAATAAATTAAAGATGATACCAAGAGATGGAGAGATATACCATGTTCTTGGATTGGAAGAATCAATATTGTGAAAATGACTATACTACCCAAAGCAATCTACAGATTCAATGCAATCCCTATCAAATTACCAATGGCATTTTTCACAGAACTAGAACAAAAAATTTCACAATTTGTATGGAAACACAAAAGACCCTGAATAGCTAAAGCAATCTTGAGAAAGAAAAACGGAGCTGGAGGAATCAGGCTCCTGGACTTCAGACAATACTATAAAGCTACAGTAATCAAGACAGTATGGTACTGGCAAAAAACAGAAATATAGATCAATGGAACAGGATAGAAAGCCCAGAGATAAACCCACGCACATATGGTCACCTTATCTTTGATAAAGGAGGCAAGAATATACAATGGAGAAAGGACAGCCTCTTCAATAAGTGGTGCTGGGAAAACTGGACAGCTACATGTAAAAGAATGAAATTAGAACACTTCCTAAAACGATACACCAAAATAAACTCAAAATGGATTAAAGACCTAAATGTAAGGCCAGACAGTATAAAACTCATAGAGGAAAACATAGGCAGAACACTCTATGACATATATCACAGCAAGATACTTTTTGACCCACCTCCTAGAGAAATGGAAATAAAAACAAAAATAAACAAAATGGGACCTAATGAAACTTAAAAACTTTTGCACAGCAAAGGAAACCATAAACAAGAAGAAAAGACAGCCCTCAGGATGGGAGAAAATATTTGCAAGCAAAGCAACTGACAAAGGATTAATCTCCAAAATATACAAGCAGCTCATGCAGCTTAGTATCAAAAAAACCAAACAACCCAATCCAAAATGGGCAGACCTAAATAGACATTTCTCCGAAGAAGATATACAGATTGCCAACAAACACATGAAAAGATGCTCAACATCACTAGTCATTAGAGAAATGCAAATCAAAGCTTCAATGAGGTATCACCTCATACAGGTCAGAATGGCCATCATCAAAAAATCTACAAACGGGCTTCCCTGGTGGCGCAGTGGTTGAGAGTCTGCCTGCCGATGCAGGGGACGCGGGTTCGTGCCCCGGTCCAGGAGGATCCCACATGCCCCAGAGCGGCTGGGCCCGTGAGCCATGGCTGCTGAGCCTGCGCATCTGGAGCCTGTGCTCCGCAACAGGAGAGGCCACAACAGTGAGAGGCCCGCGTACCGCAAAAAAAAAAAAAAAAAAAAAAATCTGCAAACAATAAATGCTGGAGAGGGTGTTGAGAAAAGGGAACCCTCTTGCACTGTTGGTGGGAATATAAATTGATACAGCCCTATGGAGAACAATATGCAGGTTCCTTACACAACTAAAAATAGAACTACCATACAACCCAGCAATCCCACTACTGGGCATATACCCTGAGAAAACCGTAATTCAAAAAGAGTCATGTACCACAATGATCATTGCAGCTCTGTTTACAATAGCCAGGACATGAAAGCAAACTGAGTGTGCACTGACAGATGAATAACGAAGATGTGGCACATATATACAATGGAATATTACTCAGCCATAAAAAGAAACAAATTTGAGTTATTTGTAGTGAGATGGATGAATCTAGAGTCTGTCATACAGAGTGACGTAAGTCAGAAAGAGATAAACAAATACTGTATGCTAACACATATATATGGAATCTGAAAAAAACGATTGTGATGAACTAAGGGCAGGTCAGGAATAAAGACACAGACGTAGAGAATGGACTTGAGGAGACAGGGAGGGGTAAGGGTAAGCTGGGACAAAGTGAGAGTAGCACTGACATATACACACTACCTAATATAAAATAGATAGCTAGTGGAAAGCAGCCACATAGCATAGGGAGATAGGCTTGGTGTTTTGCAACCACCTATGGGGGTTGGGTAAGGAGGGTGAGAGGGAGGTGCAAGAGGGATGGGATATGGAGATATACGTATACATATAGCTGACTCACTTTGTTATACAGCAGAAACTAACACAACGCTTTAAAGCAATTATACTCCAATAAAGATGTTAAAAAATAAAAATAAAATAATGTCTGAAAATAAAAAAGAGAAAACCCTAAAGACTCCACCAAAAAATTGTTAGCACTAATAAATGAATTAACTTGCAAGATACAAAATCAATATATAGAAATCTGTTGTGTTTCTACACACTAACAACAAAACTATCAGAAAGAAAAATTAAGAAAACTGTCCTATTTACAACTGCATCAAAAAGAATAAAATAACTGGGAATACATTTAACTAAGGAGGTGAAAGACCTGTATACTAAAAACTATGACACTGATGAAAGAAATTAAAGAAGACACAAATAAATGGAAAGATATTCTATGCTCATGGATTAGAAGAATTAATATTGTTAAAACATCCATACTACCCAAAGCAATGTACAGATTAAATGCAATCCCTATGAAAATTCCAATGGCACTTTTCACAGAATTAGAACAATCATAAAATGTGTATGGAACCAAAATAGACCTTGAATAGCTAAAGTAATCTTGCAAAAGAATAAAAAAGCTGGAGGCACCATATCAGAAATTTGTAATATAATTTAAAACTATATTACAAAGCTATAGTAATGAAAACAGTACGGTACTGACATAAAACAGACATACAGATCAATGGAATAGAACAGAGAATCCAGAAATAAACCCATTCACATATGGTCAATTAATTTATGACGAAGGAGCCAAGAATAAACAATGGGGAAAGGACAATCTCTTCAATAAATGGTGCTGGGAAGACTGGACAGCCACAAAAGAATGAAACTGGACCACTATCTTAAACCATACACAAAAATCAAATCAAAATGGATTAAAGACTCGAATAAGACCTGAAACCATAAAACACTTAGAAAACATAGGTGGTAAGCTCTTTGACATTAGTCTTGGTGATGGTGTTTTGGATTTCACACCAAAGGCAATAAAAGCAAAAGTAAACAAGTGGGACTATATCAAACTAAAAGGCTTCTGTGCAGCAAAGGAAACCATCAACAAAATGAAAAGGCTACGTACTGAATGGAAGAAAATATTTGCAAATCATATATCCAATAAGGGGTTAATATGC
Organism: Mesoplodon bidens; assembly: GCF_964165515.1. NCBI lineage: Eukaryota > Metazoa > Chordata > Mammalia > Artiodactyla > Ziphiidae > Mesoplodon > Mesoplodon bidens. The sequence goes on along the minus strand of NC_138178.1, from coordinate 65,856,251 downwards.
AAAACATGTAAACAACTCACACACCTCAATAGCAAAAAAAAAACCAAAACAGAATCCATTAAAAAAAATGGGCCGAGGATATGAACAGACATTCTTCCCAAAGAAGCCACACAGAAGATGGCCAACAGGTACATGAAAAAATACTTAATGTTGCTAATCATCAGAGAACGGCAAATCAAAATCACAATGAGGGCTTCCCTGGTGGCGCAGTGGTTGAGAGTTCGCCTGCCGATGCAGGGGACACGGGTTTGTGCCCTGGTCTGGGAGGATCCCACGTGCCACGGAGCAGCTGGGCCCGTGAGCCATGGCCGGTGGGCCTGCATATCCAGAGCCTGTGCTCCACAATGGGAGAGGCCAGAGCAGTGAGAGGCCCACGTACAGCAAAAAAAAAAAAAAAAAAATCACAATGAGATAGCACCTCACACTGTTAGAAATGGCTACTATCAAAAACAAAACAAAACAAACAAAAACCCAAGAGATGACAAATGCTGGCTAGGGTGTGGAGAAAAGGGAGCCCTTGTGCACTGTTGATAGGAATGTAAATTGGCACAGCCACTATGGAGAACAAAATTAAAAACAGAACTACCATAAGATCCAGCAATTCCACTTTTGGATTTTTATTCAAACAACACAGAAACACTAACTTGAAAAGATATTTATTGCTGCATTATTTACAATAGCCAAGATATGGCAACAACCTAAGTATCCACCAATGGATAAATGGATAAAGAAAATATGTTGTGGGGCTTCCCTGGTGGCACAGTGGTTGGGAGTCTGCCTGCCGATGCGGGGGACGCGGGTTCGTGCCCCGGTCTGGGAGGATCCCACGTGCCGCAGAGCGGCTGGGCCCGTGGGCCATGGCCGCTGAGCCTGCGTGTCCGGAGCCTGTGCTCCGCAATGGGGGAGGCCACAGCAGTGAGAGGCCCGCGTACCGCAAAAAAAAAAAAGAAAAAGAAAATATGTTGTGTATATATATACAATGGAATACTATTCTGCCATAAAAAAGAATTGAAATCTTGCCACCTTGAGGGCGTTATGATAAATGAAATAAGAGAAAGACAAACACCATATGATCTCACTTAATGTGGAATCTAAAAAAACAAACAAAAAAACTCTAAGCTCATTGATACGGAGAACAGATTGGTGGTTGCTGGGGGTGGGGAGGAAGGGTCAGAGGGTGGGCAAAATGAGCGAAGGGAGTCAAAAAGGCACCAACTTCCAGTTATAAAATAAATGAGTCATGGGGATGTAACGCATAGCATGGAGACTATAGTTAATGACATTTTATTGCATATTTGAAAGTTGCTACAAGAGTAAATCCTAAAAGTACTCATCAGAAGAAAAAAAATTCTATAATGATATATGGTGATGGATGTTAACAATAAAAAAACAGCATGCTATTATTAACATAAAGTTTTAAAAATATACAAAACAGTAGTATGTATCAGTGCTTCCCAACTTATTTATATCATGGCACACAGAATATAGTAATATTTGTATGGTACACTAGGCTAAATGAACAAGGCTAGTCATAATATTTACTCTTCCAAAGACTGAGAGGATCAACATCTTGGCAAACTTGTAAATCATCCACGGCACTCAAGTTGAAAAGTTCAGCTATATACTGTTTAGGGATCTGTCGATATACAGTAAAAGTAAAAATGAAATGCATTGAAGAAATAATCATCAAATTTAGGGTAATGGTTACGTTTGAGGGGAGGGAAGGATATGCACTGAACGAAGAGTTACAGGGGTTTTCAATTGTAATACTGCTTTTTAAATTTGGAGGTAAAAACGTAAGTGTTTACTGTATTATATTATATATAAATATACATATATTTATATTTTTTTAAATAAAAAGAAAAGAATGGGAAACAAAGTGAATTTAGTAAACATAAGCTAATTTTTCAAGCTTAGCCTAGCAAGAGAGATAAACAGGGTGGTAGCTAGCAGGGGAAAAGAGCTGCTGGGTGGGTAGATGAATAATTTTCTTTTTTTAAGGTTATAAAATAGCAGCCAGGGACTTCCCTGGTGATGCAGTGGTTAACAATCTGCCTGCCAATGCAGGGGACATGGGTTTGATCCCTGGTTCGGGAAGATCTCACATGCCGCGGAGCAACTAAGCCTGTGCGCCACAACTCCTGAGCCTGCGCTCTAGAACCTGCAAGCCACAACTACTGAAGCCTGTATGCCTAGAGCCCGTGCTCTGCAACAAGAGAAGCCACTGCAATGAGAAGCCCACGCACCACAACTAAGAGCTGTCCCTGCTAGCCACAACTAGATAAAGCCCACATGCAGCAATGAAGACCCAAAGGCAGCCAAATAAATACATAAATAAAACTAAAATAAAAAAATAAATAGCAGCCAGTAGAGAGGTGCCCTGGACCCAAAGTACAGGGGTAATTAATGGAATACCATCTCAAAGGAGGTGAGAAGTGATGGGATCCAACGACAGGTAGACATATTAGTATTAAATAAGAAAAGGGCCACCTCTCTCTCTGATACATATAGGTAACCTGGGTTTTTGTTTTGTATTGTTTTTTGCTTTCATAGAGAGTACAATTTCATAGAGAGGACAATAAGTTGACTTGTGAAGCAGAAGGAAAGGTCAGTGCCCAAGAATAAGGGAAATGATACTAAAATAAGGGGTTTAAAAAATTGGTACAATATAAAATAATGTAGTTGATATATACTAACAAATCAAAATTCAGTTCAGGTAGATATGCTTGTGGAAAACTGTCTGAGACTATGCAATCCACCAATTTTTTCTGGACAAGTGATTTTCAAAACGTGCTCAGGGCTCTAATCACTCTGCAAAGGTGCCATAGAAAATCTCTCAGAATACTGAGAAAGGGAGAGAGCTGAGTTAGTAGCACTCCAGGTACATGGCCCCAGTCCAATCCCACTTTTTCTTATGTTATGTATGGAACTTTCTGATAAGATTTCATATGAAGAAGGGTTCTACAACAAAACCACTATGAAATTTTATCCTAGCCAGACCTACAGGCCCAAAAGCAAATAATTTTGACTCCTTACAGAAGTGCACTTAAATATTAGGCAATTGGCTGACACTGAAAAACACTATTTTTTTTAAAAACCTGCCCTTTGAAACCACTGTCCTATTTATAATAAAGATATTGTTGAGGACGTTAGGGCTCAAGGGATAAATGTATTTCTCTGATCTTGATACCAGGCCAAATTATGCTTCCCATGTGCAATTAGTTTGTTTTTACCTTAGGGACAATGTAAATGAAGACACTGATCTTGTTTCCCAATATGAACTGGCTTCTAGAAAACCTAGTGCCAAATTGGCAGCCCAGGTCTAACAAATGGACAAAGCCATACAGAATTTATTTTCTTTAAAATCTCTCTCTTAGTTTCAACACATATCTCCAACCTTTGTTTACCCTCTACCTGAATTTTCTTAAGACCACTCAAATTGCTATCCAGCCACCCCCCCACCTCACCCCAAGAGATACAAAGCAGAGTTTGGCTGTGACAGGTATGGGGGTGGAAAGTCAGAGCAGGAACACTAAGAAATCCCTATCTCTGAGGCCCAGGTACAGAGGACCTGCCTAAGATAAGGTTAAATAAGAACTGAGAACCACCCCTTACCACAACCAAAGACTAAAGAGATATGACAACTAAATGCAATACTTGGCCCTAAACTAGATGCTGTACTGAGAGGGGAAATATACTATCATGAACATCGACAGGCTAATAAAATAGGAATATTCCATTAGAATATGGAAAATTGGAATTGGAATATAAACTGACAAAATCCAGATATGGAATGTAAACTGTACTTTGGCTATGTATCTTTCTTTTTTCATTTTTCATTGAAGTATGTTGATTTACAATGCTGTGCCAATCTCTGCTATACAGCAAAGTGACTCAGTTATACACATGTACACATTTTAAAAAATATTTTTTCCATTATGGTTTATCACAGGATATTGAGTATAGTTCCCTGTGCTATACATTAGGACCTTGTTGTTTAGCCATTCTAAATGTAATTGTTTGCATCTACCAACCCCAAACTCCCAGTCCATCCCTCTCCCTCCCCGACTCCCCCGTGGCAACCACAAGTCTGTTCTCTATGAGTTTATTTCTATTTTGCAGATAGGTTCATTTGTGCCATATTTTAGATTCCACATATAAGTAATATCATATGGTGTTTGTCTTTCTCGTTCTGACTTACTTCACTTAGTATGATAATCTCTAATTGCATCCATGTTGCTGCAAATGGCATTATTTCATTATTTTTTATGGCTGAGTAGTATTCCATTGTATATATGTACCACATCTTCTTTATCCATTCATCTGTCAATGGACATTTAGTTGTTTCCATGTTTTGGCTATTGTGAACAGTGTTGCTATGAACATAGGGGTGCATGTATCTTTTCGAATTATAGTTTTGTCTGGGTATATTCCCAGGAATGGGATTGCTGAACTATATGGTAATTCTATTTTTAGTTTCCTGAGGAACCCCCATACTGTTCTCCATAGTGGCTGTACCAACTTACATTCCCACCAACAGTGTAGGAGGGTTCCCTTTTCTCCACACCCTCTCCAGCATTTGTTATTTATAGACTTTTTAATGATGGCCATTCTGACCGGTGTGAGGTGGTACTTCATTGTAGTTTTGATTTGCATTTCTCTATTAATCAGTGATGTTGAGCATCTTTTCATGTGCCTACTGGTCATTTGTAAGTCTTCTTTGGAAAAACGTCTATTAAGGCCTTCTGCCCATTTTCAATTGGGTTGTTTGGTTTTTTGTTATGGAGTTTTGTATGAGCTCTTTGTATATTTTGGAGATTAAGCCCTTTTGGGCTTAATATTTGCTTAATTTGCAAATATTTTCTCCCATTCTGAGGGTTGCCTTTTTGGGCTTTTTTCTTTGTTTTTTATGGTTTCCTTTGCTGTGTAAAAGCTTGTAAGTTTGATTAGGTGCCCTTTGTTTTTGTTTTTATTTCTATTGCCTTGGGAGATTGACCTAAGAAAACTTTGGTATGATTTATGTTAGAGAATGTTTTGCCTATGCTTTCTTCTAGGAGTTTTATGGTGTCATGTCTTATGTTTAAGTCTTTAAGCCATTTTGATTTTATTTCTGTGCATGGTGTGAGAGTGTTCTAACTTCACTGATTTACATGCAGCTGTCCAACTTTTCCAGCACCATTTGCTGAAGAGACTGTTTTTTTTCCCATTTTATATTCTTGCCTCCTTTGTCAAAGATTAATTGACCGTAGGTGTGTGGGTTTATTTCTGGGCTCTCTATACTGTTCCATTGATCCGTATGCCTGTTTTGATTTCTGTAGCTTTGTAGTGCTGTCTGAAGTCTGGGAGAGTTATGCCTCCTGCTTTGTTTTTCTTCCTCAGGATTGCTCTAGCAATTCTGGGTCTTTCATGGTTCCATATAAAATTTTGAATTATTTGTTCTAGTTCTGTGAAAAATGTCATGGGTAATTTGATAGGGATCACAATGAATCTGTAGATTGCTTTGGGTAGTATTGCCATTTTAACAATATTAATTCTTCCAATCCAAGAGCATGTGGTATTCCATTTCTTTGAATCCTCTTTTATTTCCTCTATTAATGTTTTATAGTTCTCAGCATATGTCTTTCACCTCTTTGATCAGGTTATTCCTAGGTATTTTATTTTTTCAGGTGCAATTTTAAAAGGTTTTTTTTTTTTTTACATTCCCTTTCTAGTATTTCATTGTTAGTGTAAAGGAATGCAACCAACTTCTGAATGTTAATCTTGTATCCTGCTACTTTGCTGAATTCATTTATTAGATCTAGTAGTTTTTGTGTGGAGTCCTTAGCGTTTTCTATATACAGTATGTCATCTGCATATAGTGACAATATTAGCTCTTCCCTTCCAATTTGGATACCTTTTATTTCTTTTTCTTGTCTGACTGCTATGGCTAAGACTTCCACTATTATGTTGAAGAGAAGTGGTGAGAGTGGGCATCCCTGTCCTGTTCCAGATTTTAGTGGGAAGGCATTCAACTTTTCACCCTTGAGTATTATATTGGCTGTGGGTTTGTCATAAATGGCATTTATTATGTTGAGATACATTCCCTCTATTCCCACTTTGGTTAACAGTTTTTATCATCAATGGATGTTGAATTTTGTCAAATGCTTTTTCTGCATCTACTGAGATAATCATGTGGCTTTTTACTTTTCTTTTGTTAATGTGGTATATTACATTGACTTGTGTATCCTGAACCATCCTTGTGAACCTGGGATGAATCCACTTGGTTGCAGTATATGATCTTCTTTATGTGTTGTTGGATTCAGTTTACTAAGAGAAATTTTGCATCTATATTCATCAAAGATATGGCCTGTAATTTTCTTTCTTGGTGGTGTCTTTGGTTTTGGTATCAGAGTGATGGTGGCTTCATAGAATGTCTTTGGGAGTGTTCCCTCCTTTTTAATCTTTTGGAAGAGTTTGAGAAGAATCAGTGTAAGTTCTTCTTTGTATGTTTGGTAGAATGTGCCTGTGAAGTCATCTGGTCCTGGACTTTTGTTTGTAGGAAGTTTTTTTTATTACAGATTCAATTTCACTTCTAGTGATCAGTCTGTTCAAATTATCTATTTCTTTTTGATTCAATTTTGGGTGGGCTGTATGTTTCTAGAAAGTTGTCCACTTCTTCTAGGTTGTCAAATTTCTTGGTACATAATTGTTCATAGTATTCTCCTACGGTTTTTTGTACTTCTGCGGTATTGGATGAGATTTCTCTTTTTTCATTTCTTATTTTGTTTATTTGGGATCTCTCTCTTTTCTTCTTGGTGAGCCTGGACAGAGGTTTGTCAATTTTGTTCACACTTTCAAAGAACGAGCTCTTGGTTTGGTTGATTTTTTCCTATCATTTCTTTAATCTCTATTTTATTTATTTCCTCCCTGATCTTTATTCTTTGCTTCCTTCTGCCAATTTTAGGTTTTGTTTGTTCTTCTTTTTCTAATTCTTTTAGGTGGTAGGTTAGGTTGTTTACTTGAGATTTTTCTTGTTTTTTTGAGGCAGGCCTGTATCACTATGAACTTCCCTCTAACAACTGCTTTTGCTGCATTCCATAGATTTTGTATGGTTGTTTTCATATTCGTTTGTGTAAGAGACTATTTCTACTCTTTGGAAATACACACTGAAGTACTTACCGGTCATGATCTTACTGTCAAATAGTTCAGAAAAAAATTGTGTACATATGTGTACACATACACACATACTGTATTATTTTTAATTTTCAAATTTTTATAAGTTTGAAATTATTTCCAAATAAAAAGTTAATTTAAAAAAAAGGAATAAAAGTCTTTGTTGCAACAGTAAGCTACAGACTAGTGGATCCCCATAACTGGGTCTGAATTCTTGCAGGGAGCATGAATCCATAAACATACCAGATTGTTCCATATAAATACATGTTCAATAATCTTCCATATGTACGTGTCAACTGCTATGAATGATAATATAAAAATGTATTTTAAAGTATACCTAAATTCATAGCATCTCTGGGGTATTCGATATTTTCTTAAAAAACTGATAATAAAAGTAAAATTATTTTGTGAAATAACAAAATTTGCCTGTCCCCTTACATGAAATAAGGAACTTCTTACTATTCATCATCAGAGAGAACTATGATGATGCTTTCCATAGCTGTAACAAAATGACAACAAAATACAACATAGGATCTTCAAATAATACAAAGTTAAAAGGAATATGAATGAAAAAAAATCAAGCTTTAAAAGATTCAGGAGGTTTCGGTGGTAAGACAACACAGACCCAAATTTAATAAAGATAACTGAAAGTACTTTGTTCAGCTTTAAACACTAAGAAACACTGCATTATTACTAGACAAGGGAGACACGGTTTAACAGCAGACAATAAAATATGGAGGAAGGAGAAGAGAGATTTTGGATGTCTTCAAATGCCAACAGTAGGATCTGGCTGCCAAGAATCTAATGCAATATTAAGTAGCACTAATTAAAATATTATTTAGGAAGATAATAATCCAACTCTGTACTAGTCAGAGCACACATGAAGTAATGTGATCAATTCTAGGCCTCAGGACTCCTGCTTATGACCCTGAGAATAGTTTGTATCAGACTAACCCCCCTCTTGCAGAGAAAAACTATGAAACCTGGTTAAAATAAAGGCAGCAACTGTTTAAATACGTTGGAGATCAACCAAGATAGTGGACACTTGAGAAGCCAGAATTCTGTAGGGGAGGGAAGCACAATGAGAAGAGCCCACCGTACACCTCTACTTCTTCCCTTGGGACATATGCAGATCTCCCACAAGGGGAATAAAAGCCCCTCAGAAAGCAGCCACTTTAGATAGAAACCTGCAGTCTTATTAGTGGAGGGAACAAACAAGACAGTATTTATGGTTGCAACATTAGCTGGAAGGTGAGGAAAATATTCCAGAGGACAACCACAAACTCTGCATACATATTCTGCTCAAAACTCTGGCTGACCACCCCCCCACACACACTGGACATGTGTCAGGTAGCCTCTAAGCCAGCTGGCTAGGCTAAAAGAGAAGAGGATTTGAGGTTTGAGTGCAGCCAAATTAATTGCCTGCTAAAACAAAAATGAATATTCTCAATAGAAATATAACAGAATCCATAATCTCTACACATATTATTCAATGTGCATAATATGATCCCAAAGTACTAGGCCAGTGATTCTTAAAATGTGATCTGCATATTCCTGTAAGTCCCAAGACCCTTTCAGGGGTCTGCAAGGTCAAAAATATTTTCATAGTAATACTAAAATGTTATTTGTCCTTTTCTCTCTCATTCTATCACAATGCTACAGTGCAGTTCTCCAGTGGCTACATGACTGTTTGAGGAAATCATCTCTCTGATAACTACCAGAGGTATGCATCTGTATTTCTGTGTTACCTAAAAATGTTTAAAGTAGTAGGTTTTAAGTATAAACATGTATGTTTAGAGAGATTAACTCAGTTTGTTCTCAGTACAGTAGCTTGTGCTCTTATAGCTGTAATTTCTGTAACCTCATTATCATCCAATAAATTGATATTTGGAATCCCAAAGATTTCCCTGTGCCTACAAGGAAACACAACAAGTACATTTTGTTACCTTATATGGCAATAAAAATTTTTTTGTAAATTTTTATATATTTTAAAATTTATCTAAAACTATAATTTTAGATTTTGCTAATATTTATACTAAAATACAGAAGACTGACTTTCCCAACCCACAGCTCCAACATCTACATCAAAAGATGCTGATAAAGATGAAACTGATAACAGAGATCTCTAACTTATGGAAAAGAGGAATCTATTCTAAAAAATATTGTGTAAAATTAAGTGAAAATATGATAAAAGTTATCTTTCTCTTGGCTTCAGAGATGTTAATAATTTATGTTACTGTGTCTTTTGCAACAGAAATGATGGCCATTTTTAAAATAATTCCGTTTAGAGAAAAATTAATTGAATGTTTTATTTTTAACACAGATGTGATGAGTTCAAAAGTAAAAAATTGTTTAGCTTTTCAAACCAGGAAGGAAAAAGTCACTGAAGCATCATATGGGTTATCATATTTCATTGGCTAGACAAGCACAGCTGCTAAAAGACTAATAAAGGTGACCTTGCTAAATGCCTGCTAGATGAAAAATCAGTGAAAGAAACTATGGCACTGCCACATTCCAATGATACAGGAACTTGCTGAATAAAAGATTTAACTGTAAACATGAATATTAAGTTAATACATCATCTGCAAAATTGTACTTTTGCCTAACAAACAGACAAATCTATATAGTTGGGTTTTGTGTTTTAATTGTATTTGTCCAGTATTAATAACAACTAAACACTGAAGAATTCCTTTATGTGAATGCTTGGCAACAAACAAAAGTGGTACTGAAAAACTCAAAGTATTAAGTAACTTTTTTGGATCTCATGGTTTATCCTAGAAAAACTATTGACATTTGCACTGATGATGTAAAAATAACAGTGGGTAAAACTGCTGCCTTAGCATTAAGCAAGACAGTTGCACCAAACTTGTACTAGTTGTCACTGCATTCTTCATGGCCACATACAGTTTAAAAAAAAAAGAAAAAGAAAACCTGGTTTCACTTAACAACATCCTTGATGAAGTAGTAAAAATTATTAGTTTTATTAAATCTTGACCTTTGAGTACACATCTTTTTAGTATTCTGTGTGACAAATCACAAAGTATGCAAAGTACTTCCATTGCATACAAAAGCACAATGACTGTCTTGAGGAAAATGGCTCGAGTGATGGTTTGAGGAAACCACCCACATTTTCATGGATCACCATTTCCACTTCAAAGAACAACTGATAGATATTTGGAGTTTTGGCAGACATTTTATTGAAAATGAATGAGGTGAGCTTATCAATTCCTAGAAAACAAAGTTTTGGTTGCCAAGGACAAAATTTGTGAATTAAGTTGATAATTAGAATTTTAAAAAAACTTGTATCCATGAATATGAGCTGTAAAGACTCCTCTAATGAGATGAGTGGTGATATTGATGAAGGTAATGTTTTGATATTGATAAAATGTGTCAACATTTGAAAGATCTACAAAACTCACTAAAGGTTATTTTCTAAATGTTACAGGATAGTGAAAGATCCATTCAAAGCACAATACAGACCAACAGATTTTAATGTAAGGGTATGAAAAGTTCATTGATATGGTTTCAGATTCCACACTGCCAATACCCTTTAAGAATTTACTCCTTGTCAAGTTCTGATGTAGTGTAAAAGAATATCTACAATTTTATGAAAAGGCTATTAGAATACTCCTTTCTTTCTATATATCTGTGTGATGCTGGATTTTCTTCATATACTTCAATCAAACCAATATAAAACAACACACAGTTAGCAAAAACGAGAATCTAGCAGTTTTCTACTAAGCCAGATTATCAAGTCAAAAATGTAAAAAAATACCATTATTCTCATTAAATTTCTTTTGTTTTGGAAGATGGTTATTTTCACTAAAATAGTATTTATATTAAAAGAAATGGCTTTACTGTTATTTTCAAAAGAATAAATATTTTAAAATTTTCTCAATTTGAATTTCTAATATAAGAAATATCAATAGATATAACCCAAATAAACAAAAGCTCTGAGAGCCCTAAATAAATTTTAAAAGGAGCCCTAAGACAAAAAATTTGAGAACCATTGTACTACACACATGATGAACCATGAAAGTGTGAAAATACAATCAAAGGACATCAACCCTGAAATAACCCAGAACTTGGAATTAGTACACAAGGATTTAAAAGCAGCTATTACAAGTATGGTCAAGGATGTAAAGGAAGATACCTGTAATGACTGCACAGATAAGAAATCTCAGCAGAGAAATGAAACTATAAAAAGAACCAAATGAAAATTTTGAACTAAAAAATACCAAATCAGAAATTTTCTAGATGGGTTTAATAGTATATTAGAAATTATAAAAGAGTCAGTAACCTTGAAGATAGACCAGTAAAATTATTCAATTTGAAGAACAGAGGGGAAAAAAAAAACATGAAAAAGAATGAACAGAACTTAAGTAACCTACAGAAGAATATAAAGATATCTAAAATATGTGCAACTGGAGTCCTAGAATAAAAGTAGAGAAAAATAATGTGGCATAGTGTTCTACGTCAACAGGCCAAATCTGGACCGCCATCTGTTTTTGTATATAAAGTTGTAATGGAATACAACCCTTCACTTACAAGTCTATGGCTGCTTCTGCTCTACAACAGAAGAGTTGAGTAGTTACAACAGAGACTATGGCCAATTAAACCAGAAATACTTCCTATGTGATTTACAGATAGCTTGCTATCCCCTAGTCTAGATCTTTTATGTCCTTACTGAAATTTTTCATCTAGTTATTCTATCAACTACTGGGAAAAGGTATTAAAACCTCCAACTATAATTATGTATTTGTTTATTCCTCACTTTAGTTCTGTCAGATTTTGCCTGACGTATTTTGAAATTCTGTTATTGGGCAGTTACACAATCATGATCGTTCTTTCTGATAAATTGATCCTTTTACCATTACATAATGGCCTCTTTATGTTTGGCAGTACTCACTGTCTTGAAGTTTGCTTTATCTGATATTTAAAAAAACAAACCAGATTTCTTATGCTCACTATTTGTATGGTGTATTTTTTCTATCTAAAATATATTTCTTTTAGGTAGCTTATAGCTGAGTCTTGCTTTTTATACATCTGGTAATCTCTGCTTTTTGACTGGAATATTGAGTTCATTTATACTTTTCTCTCACTGCTTTTAAGAATTTATTTTTATCAGTATTGAAGTGGATGTACATTGTTTATGAGTTTTGAATACAATCATATCAACCATAAAAATAGACCAAACAATTCTGCTTGTCTGTCAGAAAACAATTGTTGATCATGAGATTTCAGGTCTTCATTTTGTTCTCATTTAAAGTAATAAAAAGTGCTTGCTGATCATTAACTGGAGAAAACTGCAAAGTCAGTGAATCTGGAAACTAACATTTATGACATACAGATGGCCAAGAGGCACATGAAAAGATGCTCAACACTGTTAATTATTAGGGAAATGCACATCAAAACTACAATGAGGTATCACCTCATACCAGTCATAATGGCCATCAACAAAAATTCTACAAACAACAAATGTAAGAGAGGGTGTAGAGAAAAGGGAACCTTCCCACACTGTTGGTGGGAATATAAACTGGTACAGTCACTACGGAGAACAGTATGAAGATTCTTTAAAAAACTAAAAATAGAGCTATGATTTATGATTTAGCAATCCCACCCCTGGGCATATATCTGGAGAAAACCATTATTCGAAAAGATACATGCACCCCAATGTGCAATGCAGCACTATTTACAATAGCCAACACATGGAAGCAACCTAAATGTCCATCGACAGGTGAATGGATAAAGAAGATGTGGTACATATATACAATGGAATATTACTCAGCCATTAAAAAGAATGAAATAATGCCATTTGCCGCAACACGGATGGACCTGGAGATTATCATACTAAGTGAAGTAAGTCGGAGAAAGACAAATATCATATGATATCGCTTATATGCAGAATCTAAGAAAAAATGATACAAACATACTTATTTATAAAACAGAAACAGACTCACAGACTTAGAGAACCAACTTATGGTTACCAGGGTAAGAGGGTGGGGGGTATGAACAGACTGGGAGTTGGGGGCTGATATGTACACACTGCTATATTTAAAATAGATAACCAAAAAGGACCTACTGTATAGCACAGGAAACCCTGCTCAGTACTCTGCTAATAACCTAAATGGGAAAAGAATTTGAAAAAGAAAAAAGTTTCAATAGGGAATGCAGCAAGGAGATCTGATGTTGGTTAAATTATGGACTCCTTCCAGTTAGTTGGCTCTCCCTCCAAAGCAAATGTACTAAAAATAAAATGACTTCCTTTTTGAAAAAAAATTTTTTTCTTTTTATCATTCTGTAAACAATTTGACTATTACATGCCTTGTAGTTTCATTCCTGTTTCCTGTTCTTGGGGTTTGTTGAGCTTCTGAGATCTGTGGATTTATAGTTTTCATCAAATTTGGACATTCTATGGTCATTATTTCTTCCAATAGTTTTCCTGCTCCAATTACACATATATTAGGCCTCCTAAAGTTGTCCAATAGCTCACCAAGGCTCTGTCCATTTTTTTCCTGTGTTTTCAAAATTTTCTGTGTTTCATTTTGGACAGTTTTTGCTGCCATATCTTCAAGTTCACTAATCTTTATTCTTGTAGTGTCTAATGGCAGGATAAACATTCTTTTCAAGTGCACAAGGTATATTCACCAAGACAGAGCATTTGTTAGGCCATAAAATAAGACTCAATGAATTTTAATACTGAAATATTAAAGAGATGCTCACCAAAATTAAATTTGAAATCAGTAATAGAAAGCTATCTAGGAAAAAAAATCACAAATGTATAGAAATTAAACATTCCTGATTTTCTAAATTAGAAAATTTTTTAACGAATGATGAAAATATATCAAAATTTGTGGGATGCATCTAAAGTACTATTTAGAGGGAAATTTACATCTTTAATATTTACATTTAAAAACAAGCAAAATACAAAATTAATGAAGTAAAGTTCTACCTTAACAGCAAGGTAAACCCAAAGTAATTAGAAGGAAGAAAATTAAGAGCAAAAATCAATAAAAAGAAAACAATGAAAAAAATTAACAAAGCTAAGAGTTGGTTCGTTGTTGGTGTAGCTGCTCTGCAAAACAGTCTGGCAGCTCCTCAAAGGTTAAACATAAAGTTACCATATGAACAGCAATTCCACTCCCTGGTACATATCTGAGAGAAATGAAAACATATATCCACACAAAGACCTGTACATGAATGTTCCTATCTGCATTATTCATAAGAGCCAAAAAGTAACAACAGCTCCCCACACACACAAACCAATCTTACACAGATTTTTCCTTCAGAAAATACAGCAGGAGGGAGTATCTTTCAACTCATTTTATGAAGCCAGCATAATGCCAATACCAAAATTAGACAAAGATATTGGGGGGGGGGAATTACAGATTATTTTGATAAAGACAGACCTAAAAATCTTTACAAAAATATTAGTCAATCAAAACCAGCAATGTATTAAAAGGATAACATATCAATCAAGTAGGGTTTACCACAGTAACTCAAGGTGGTTTAACATTCAAAAATCAACCAACATAATTCACCACATTAACAGAATAAAGGAAAAAAACCATGATCATTTCAACAGATGCAGAGAAATATTTGACAAAATTCAACAACCATTCATGATAACAACTCTCAGCAAATCGGGAACAGAAGGGAAGTTTCTCATCTTGATACAGATAATGACTTATATACAAAAGAAATAATGAATAATAGAAATAAATAGGCAAGCCACAGATTGGGAGAAAATATTTGCAAAACATATATGACAAGTAACATATCTGGAATAGATTTTTTAAAAAAAACTTCTACTACTCAATAACAAAAAGACAAGCAATTCAATAAAAAAGGTGCCATACATCTGAACAGATACTTCGTAAGGAAGACATCTGAGTGGCCAATAACACAACAGTGTTCATCATCACAGATATCAGGAAAATGCAAATTAAAACCACAATAAAGTACACCACTACACATGCACCTGAATAGCTAAAATACCAAATGTTGGTGAAAATGAGGAGCAAGTGGAACCCAGATACATAGTTAGTGGAAATATAAAACTGTACAACTACTTTGGGAAGAAATGATCCAGAGGGGTGTCAGAGTCCAAGCAAGGTAGGTAGGGTTATCTATATAGGAGGGCTGAATGTTCAGTGCAGGGTGTGGGAGCCTGAGTGGGGCAAGGAAAGCATTTGTACAGGTTAGCGTATTGGCAGGGTCCAGGTTTTTTACTGCCAATGAAAGGCATTACAAACAGGGAAAGGGAGAGTCAGAATTGACCCTGCAGTGGAATTGGTGATGTCACTGTGAACTCATGGTTTTCAGTGTAGATAGACTGATAGTGAAATAGATATAAATGTTTGTATGTGTATATGAATACATATGTGTGTATATCTGCATACATATATACATACCTACACACATTCCCTAGCTTTTTCCACTGAGGGGTCCTGGGAATAGCAACGAGCACAATTAATATCCAGATGTCAGCTTCATACTATTCTTCACTAAAAGGAACCAGGACTCCCTGGAGAAAAGACCGATGCCAGGGCTGGGATAGGAAAGGTACAAAAAGCCTGGAACATCTTATTCTGCCAGTAAGTAAGAAAGGCCTCAAAGAATTATGGGAACATGTCAAGAAGACACAGAAGCCACCTTGAAGGGGTTCTCACTGGCCAAATGTGGAACAATTTGTACATCAATTAAAATAATAACAACAGATTTTCACCCATTGAATAAAACAGGAACCATAAGTCCTATTATAAAGAAATGAATATTTATTTAACATTCATTTATAAATAAATATAAATAAATAAACTGAAAGTGAGGAGAACTGGAATATTCACATCATTTCAAAGTACCTCCTCATAAAACATTTATTAATTAAAAAGGGAAAAATAACTTTACAGTGGAGAAGTTTGACAGATATCAAAGCCTTTAATATATTTAAATTCCTTATGAAAAATTTAACCAAATGGTCAAAGTGAAAATCTAATAAGACACAATGAAATTGTGTACCATCTGACAGTATGAAATAGCACTTTTGTGATATTCCTGTCAAAGATGTATATATAACCTAAACTGAATGGTGAGGAGACATCAGACAAATGCAAATTGAGGGATATTCTATTCTACAAAATAGCTGTCCTATAATTTTTCGAAAGTGTCAAGGTCATGAAAGTCAAAGTAAGAAAGGAACTGTTTGAGATGGAAGGACACATGACAACTGTATGCAATGCAACATGTGATTATGAACTACATCCTTTTGCTATACAGGACATTATTGGGACAACTGGCAAAACCTGAACAAGGTCTGATGATTAGATAGTATTAATGTAAATTGATGTTAATCTCCTAATTTTAAAAGTTGTACTGTGGCTTTATAGGAGAATGTCCTACATATTTGGAGATGATGGAGAATCATCTCAGCAACTTACTCTCTAATAGTCCACAAAAATAAAGACTTTTACTCTGTCCTTGAAAGTTTTCTGTAAACTTGAGAACATCTCAAAAAAGCTTTAAAGCCTTAAAGAAAAGTACACACACACACAAATAAATATGTACACATATATATACATGTCGAAGTCTAACTCAGAGTTAATGAATCAGAATCTCTGGGGCTTACGTGATTTATGTTAAAGAAAGTCTTCAAAGCCTTTAATGTATTTAAATTCCTTATGAAAAATTTTCAATAATCCTATATTCATGACAGTAATGTTGAAGAAAGCTGACTGTATGACATTTATTTACAATACAGGTAAGGATGCCACTGGTCATTCCCTGTCATTCTGCTATCCTACTTAATAACAAGTGTGTTGTTACTGAAAAGTCAATGTAAATAAAAGTTTGTCTCCCACCATACTTTCTTGTAGAAGTATTACTGATTAGGAAGGTTGTGGGTCTGATCTTTTGTAAATAAATTCAAGCCTAAAGATTATCTATTCATGTAAACTAGGACAAACAAGATTTATACCAAAAAATACCTATGTGCCACACCTCATTAAATGCTAGGGAAGGCTCAAGCTTACTTGCTCAATAAATGCTCTCACAGCCTGACTAATGCAGTATCACAAGCAAACAGGTCACATGGTTTTGTGACTTTGTTTATTTAGTAACTATTTTACATTCTGAGATCTTATCTGACTTCAAATAAGCTGAATAACACAAAAAGTATTAACAACCATCCATACATTAGATCTTATAAAAATTAAAAATTTCCGGAAAAAAAAAAAAAAAAAAGGGCCTCCCTGGTGGCGCAGTGGTTGGGAGTCCGCCTGCCGATGCAGGGGATGCGGGTTCGTGCCCCGGTCTGGGGGGATCCCATATGCCACGGAGCGGCTGGGCCCGTGAGCCGTGGCCGCTGGGCCTGTGCGTCCGGAGCCTGTGCTCCGCAGCGGGAGAGGCCACAGCAGTGAGAGGCCCACATACCGCAAAAAGAAAAAAAAAAAAAAATTAAAAATTTCTGCTCTTCAAAAGAAAGTGAATAAAGAAGCAATAAAAAGACAAAGAACCCAATTTTAAAATGGGCAAAAGACTGAACACTCTTCAAAACAAACTTCAAAAGCAAGACTTAAATTTTTTGCCTATTTTGAAACTTTGAATGAACCTC
This sequence comes from Mesoplodon bidens, assembly GCF_964165515.1. NCBI lineage: Eukaryota > Metazoa > Chordata > Mammalia > Artiodactyla > Ziphiidae > Mesoplodon > Mesoplodon bidens. The sequence continues at coordinate 65,838,490 of NC_138178.1, read as the reverse complement.
TGATGGAACAGGGCACTGAGATATGAGATTTTTTAAAATGGATATGACTTAATATCCTGTTTTGAAATACATTAAAAATTTTTTGAAATATATAAAAAAATTCATTTTCCTCCACACAATAAAGACTTAAACTGGCTGAGAATTGTATTCACTGAAAACCTGAATCATCTAAGAAATGTGAACAATCATTAGATATTGTTAGTGATTCAACTTTGAAACCAAAGTATTCCTTTTGTAAGTTTTGGATAGTTTTAACTGAATAGTCTAGTATCACTTACCCATATGGATAAGAATTTTCTGAATTTCATGCAACTAGACATAATACAGAAATAAACTAGGTGTTCAGGAAGATATAAGACCACAGTTGTCACTCACAGCTCCCAATTTTGAGATTCTGTGTTCATTAATATAGATTCCTCAGTTTTACTGATAGATTTTATAATATATAGGCTTTATGGTAAATAAATGTTAACGTGAACTTGTAAAATCCATTTAATAATAAAATGCTGCTTCTATCAATTTTATATTTAGTGTTGTGACATAAATTTGACAAACTATTCCACTGTTTTAAAAAATGTGAAAAACAATGCTGGATTTAAGAACTGCTCTGTGTTTTACTGAGGCCAAGAAATCCACAGACCTGTGAGAAGAACACATTCACCATGGTAATGGCTAACTGCTTAGGTACACTGAATAGGACACCAATCACTGGGATGATTGTTCCACAAATATATACAGTTCTCATCCCCATAGAATTCTGCATGGCATATTTTATTGCGATACTTACCGGTGCTACTATTTTTCCTGTCTGTCCAACTTGCAAGTCATTGGGAACAAAGCCAGCATCAACAGCAGCACGAGACGCACCAACTAAGGAAAAAATATTTGTCATTTTTTTAAGCTCTATTATTCAACTAGCTGGAATATTCACTGATAACAGTAAAAAAGAAAAAAGACACTGATAAAGTACATATATAAAACATACAGGGCTTCCCTGGTGGTGCAGTGGTTGAGAATCTGCCTGCTAATGCAGGGGACACGGGTTCGAGCCCTGGTCTGGGAGGATCCCACATGCCGCGGAGCAACTAGGCCCGTGAGCCACAACTACTGAGCCTGCGCGTCTGGAGCCTGTGCTCCGCAACAAGAGAGGCCGCGATAGTGAGAGGCCCGCGCACCGCAATGAAGAGCAGCCCCCGCTTGCCACAACTAGAGAAAGCCCTCACACAGAAACGAAGACCCAACACAGCAAAAATAAATAAATTAATTAATAAACTCCTACCCCCAACATCTAAATAAATAAATAAGCTGGATGTTTAAGTCAATATTTAGAAAAAAAAAAAAAAAAAAAAAAAAAACATACATTATAACCTGTTTGGGATGTCATTATATAATGCTCCTTTACACCATAACTTCACAGCTTTTAAAGAAAGGTATTATAATATCTTTACCTCTAGGACCAGATAAAGAAGAGTTACATACAACACAAGATAAAGGCTTAACCAGTATTTTCTATCTAAAAATAAAAATGAAAATTTAACTAGCCTTCTATCCTCATTCAGCAGGAGTCAAAAGGAGCCCTGTACTTGGAGAAAAGGTACCCCCTCTCCCAGCAGGGGTCAACAATGAGCCTCAGGTCCTCTTCATCTCCATCTAGAGAGGACAAAAAGGGGGAGCCCTAGTGAATACTCCTCACTACCTCTTAACACTCACAGACTCACCTCCACTACCTATCACGAGTCAGTCAGGACTGATCACATTCTGCCCTTCACTTACATCAGTCACTGCAACAAGCCCCAGACTCAAAGGTTATCCTTCATAACCCATACACTGATCCCCACAATGCCCTGCATGCTCCCCAGTCTGCACACTTCTCCCACTGCTCCCCAATTCCTGAAACCTTACACTATGATTTCTGGAATTCACAGCCTGATACCAGCAAACCACAAGTCTCTCTATCTTCCACCTATCGGTCTAAATGTTCCCCGAGGACAAGGATTCCCCTGCAGCCCTCTCCAGCAGATGTCGCTTTGTCTGCCACCATCTTCATACCACTGGGCCTAGAGGTGGTGCACCAGGCCCTCACTGCCACTCTCAGAAAGTTTCCCCTCCTCCCTCCTTAAAACCCTTCAGCTTCAAAGCTCATGTCATCAGATTATGTCACCCATATATTGCTGTGTCATCTATCAACCAGCATGTCAATTCCCTTCATTCCTCAATGATTTTTAGCTTCTGGGTCTTTGTCACTTTCTCCAATACTAGTCTTGTCTTAATTCTTGAAGACTTTGACACCCTGGCTTCTCAGTTCCTTGAGCAACTCTCCTCCAGTCATCTTGTCCTTCACTCTACCCATGGTCATATCCCCAACCAGCCCATTAGCAACATCCCTCAATGATCTTGATTTCCAAAGTCTCTCTGTGACCTCTCCTTTCTAGCTGACTATTTTTAGTACCCTACTCCAACAACCCTCTGACCACACGGGGATCCACAGTTCTATTCATTGTCCCTCTCTCCCCTCATGTTCTCTCTTCTTTCTTTACCCAGCTTAATTTCTATGATCAGTGACTCTAATCACTCCTTTGCATATGTCTTTAATTTCTTTGCCCTCCTCTTGTACCATCACACTCAAGTGGAAATCCTCCATCTCTGGTTACTGATTAAGCGATCTTTCCACCTTTTCCATACCTGTCCTACTATAGTTCTGCATGACTGGAGAAAAACACCAATACTCAGCCATGTTAACTGGGTTTTACTTTAAATAAATAGGCCTTAATTCTCTCTATCTTTCTTAAACTATCGATATAATTTCATATCTTTCCTTCTCTCTTCAAACTTCCAATACTCTTTAAGATTCTGCCTATTTCACTGAAAAAGTTGAAACAATCAGAAGAGAATTTCCACATGCTCCAACTAACACATTCACCCATCAACCTGCAGCTGTGTTCATATTCTCTCTCATCTACTCAAGAACATCTCTCCAGTAACTCTCCTATCTCGTGTATGATTAATCTCTCCCTCTTAACTGAAGCATTCCTATCAGCATATAAGTATGCTATTATTTGTCCAATCTTTAAAAAGTCCCTCTGTTCGTCTCACTCCCCCTCTAGCTACTGTCTATTTCTCTGCTCTCCCATAGAGTTAAAAGCCTCTAAAGAGTTGTTTGCATCCACTGTCTCCAATGCCAGGCCTCCTATTCTATTTCTAAAAATTTTTTATTAAAATATAACACACATACAGAAAAGCACACAAATCACAAATGTGCTACTGCTCAATGGCTGATCATAAAGTGAATACAACCAGGTAACTACTACCTAGGACCATTCTTTTAAACCCACTCCAATCAGGTTTTTGCCCCCACTACCCACGACCCCCATTACTAAAACTGCTCAAAGTCACCCATGACTTCTAAGTGGCTGAATCAATTAGTCACCTTTCAGTCCTCATCTTCCTTGACCTTCCGTCCTTGCAGTATTTGACATAGGTGATCACTCTTTCCCTTACTGAAACACTTCATTTGGATTCCAAAACATCATACTCTATCCTGATTTTCATGCCTTACTTACCCATTCCATTTGGTCTTTGTTCTCCCCTTCTCCCCTACCTCTTAATCTTGCAGAGTCTAAGGCTTAGTCCTGGGACCTCTTCTATATCTACACTCAGTTCCCTTGGTGAGTTCATTTGGTCTCATGGCTTCAAATGCCAAATAAATGCAATTGATTTCCAAATTTCTATCTCCAGCCCAAACTTTTGAACGCCACATTCCTATACCAATTGCTTAATTGACATCTCTATTAGGATGTCTATTATTAGACATCTCAAAACTTAGTACAGTCATTCCTCAGAATCCGCAGGGGACTGGTTTCAGGAACCCCGCCCCACAAGGATACTGAAATCCAAGGATGCTCAAATCCCTTATATACAATCAAATGGCATATATTTGCATATAACCTATGTATACAGGCATACCTCAGGGATATCGCTGGTTCGGTTCCAAACCACCACAGTAAAGCAAGTTACATGGATTTTTTCGCATATAAAGGTTATGTTTATACTATACTGTAGTCTATTAAATGTGCAATAGCATTATGTCTAACAAAATAATGTACGTACCTTAATTTAAAAATACTTTATTGCTAAAAAATGTTAATCATCATCTGAGCCTTCAGCAAGTCATAGTCTTTTTGCAATAGTAACATCAAAGGTCACTGATCACATATCGTAACAAATATAACAGTAATGAAAAAGTTTGAAATATTGCGAGAATTACCAAAATGTGACACAAGAGACATTAAGTGATCAAATGCTGTTGGAAAAATGGCACCAATAGGCTTGCTCAAGGCAAGGTTGCCACAAACGTTCAATTTGTAAAAAAATGTAATATCTGCAAAGTGCAATGCCTATACTTTAAATCATCTCTAAATTACTTATAATACTGAATAATGTAAATGCTATGTAAATAATTATAAATACAATGTAAATGTTATATAAACAGCTGCCAGTGCAAGGCAAATTCATTTTGTTTTTTGGAACTTTCTGGAATTTCTTCCCCCCGAATATTTTTGATCCATGGTTGGTTGAATCCATGGATGCAGAACCTGCACATATGGTGGCCTGAATGCATGCCCAAAACTGAACTCTTGGTCTATCCTTGGAAACTGTGCCACCTGGGGTATTCCCCATCTCAGCTAATGGCAACTCCATCCTACCAGCTGCCAGATAAAAACTTTTCCTCATAATCTATATTCAATCTATCAGGAAATCCCAATGGTTCTACCTTCAAATATATATCCCAAAACTGTTTCTCCCCACATCTACAGCTACTAACCTGGTTCAAACCATGAGCATCTCTCACCTGAATGACTGAAACAGTCTTCTAATTGATCTCCTTGTTACTGCACTTATCACCCTATAGTCTATTCTCAAAACTGTAGCCAGACTGATGCTTTTAATATGTGTCAGATCATGCAACTCTTTTGCTCAATGGTTCCCCATTTTACTCAGAGAAAACCAATCTCCTTACGAAGGCCTACAAGCCCTATGTGATCTGGTCTATTACTTCCAATCTTATCTCTTACCACTCTCCCTTTCTGCACTTTTCATTCCAGCCACACTGGCCTCCTTGTTATTCATCACGGAGGCCAGACACCTTCCTGCCTTAGCAAAAAGCCCTTTGCACTTTACTGGTCCCTCTACCTGAAACACTCTCTCTCAGATTTCCTCATGGCTTGCTTCCTTACCTTCTTCAAACCTTTATTCAGATGTCTCCTCATTAAGGCATACTCCGACCAGCTTATTTAAACCTGCAATCCTCCCCCTCCAATCCTCCTCCTTCTCCTTTTCCTGTTCTATTATTTTCATAGCATTTACTACCCTCTAACACACTATATTACTTACTAATTTATTGTGTTTACTGTCTGTGGTAGGCAGAAAAATGGCCTCTCCAAAGATATATTCACTTTCTAATACCCAGAACCTGTGAATTACCTGTATGACAGCAGATAGGATAAAAAATTAAGGATCTTGGCAGAAGGCACTTATCCTGAATTATCTAGGTGGGTTCTAAATGTCATCACAATATCCTTGTAAGAGGGACACAGAAGGAGATATGAAACAGATAGAGAGAGAAGAAAGTAATGTGAGGACAGAGGCAGAAACTGGAGTGATGCGGCCATAAGCCCAGGAATGCCAAGGCAGCCTCTGGTAACTGGAAACAAACAGATTCACCCCCAGAGGGAGTGTGGCTCTGCCAACACCTTGATGTCAACACACCTGTGGCCTCTAGAGCTGTGAGAGAATAATTTTGCTTATTTTGTTCAATGCTTTTGCTTACCTCCTAAAATAGTGCCTGCCAAATGGCGGACACTTGATAAATATTTCTTCAGTGAATGAATGAATGAATGCATGAATGAAATATCCTCAGTCAAATACCACCATCTAATTATAAAGAGTTAATATCCTGCCTTTATTCAGACAAAACCATAACTGTTTCTATGGGTACACATATTAGGTAATATAAAAGGACAGGAAAAGCTTAGAAAGTTATACACAAAACTCTCAAAAGGGGGAGAACAAAACAGATATTTCTATAAAAAGAAGAATATATTCATGTAATGGTTGTATAATTAAAAACTAAAATATTTTTAGTTTTCTGATTTTTCAAAAAACATCATTCCATTCTCAATATACTTTTAATAACAAGATGTCTCTTCCCTATAAATTTAAAAAGTAATGTTAAATGTTAATTTCTACTTGTATGAGAGAGTTATGTTAGACCACCAATAAAGGGAAAAATAAGGCATTCCTGAAGTAGGCGATGAAGCTGACATTTAATTTTTTTTTAATGGAAAAAACTACTGAAATGTGGCAAATGTTAAGAGTGTCATATAAATAATAAAAAAGAACATGGACAACCTCTCTTCACTGAACACTATACCATTTACTTGGAGACTAAGAAAAACTGTTTCAGAGAGAAAAGTTGAAAACCAGAGAAAGCAAAAAATCTGCAGCTTTGAATGACTTATATACAAAAGAAATAATGAAGAAAAAATATTTCCAACGAAATGGGAACATTTTTCTACTAAGGAAAGTAACTTTACCTGCAGCATGTAGTTGATCTGCCAAATCGTACAACAATTTAAAGTTCTCTCCACTCTTCAAACCCCGACCTCATTTAAAAAGATGAAAAAAAATATTGAGCAAATATAAACTCCATTCCATAAAAATTTTGAACTTTGTATACATGAGTGAATCTTCATATTACACAACTGCCATCTCCTCTATAAAGCCTTTCCTGAGTTCTCCCATGATACTCCTGTACTTCTCCTATAAAGCATTCAGCACTACTGTAATTAACTGGTTAACTAATGGTATAATCAGTCTTTAAAATCAGTCTTCCCCACTAGAAGAAAAACTCTTTCAATACAAGATCCTTACCTATCTTGGTCACTGCTATATTTAGCAATACTTAGCTGAACAACTGAAAGAAGTTATTATTTTCATGGAAGTCATTCCACTAGACTTTCAACTCCTTAAGAGCAAGAACAATCTGCCTTTTCCTCTTTGTTTCTTCAGCACTTTGCAATGGGCCTGGCAGAGAACATATACCCAATAAACATTTCTTTAAAAAATAAGTGAATAAACTAGTCAGATATACCTTTTTTGAAATATTAAATTATTTCCTCTCAATGCCACTTGCAATAGGAGGCTGTTTGGAAGCTTAATTATTTCATTTGATGTTTAGTTTGTGAAGATTTTTAAATCACAGCAGTTATTTTTTTAAAAAGCCAGCAGGTTATAAAATGTAGGCTTTTTTGTTTGTTTCTTGGTCTTTTTTTTTTTTTAAGTAAGAAACATGACATACAAAAAGAAGCAAGTCTTGTGCAATATTAAGAGCTTTGATACTAAATGCGAAAAAACTTTCAAAGAGTTATCCATAGAGACCTGGACTGCACTGGAGGTCTTTCAAAGAAGAGTGAAGGGTGGGAATCATACAACACAGCAAGACCTGGACTGCACTGGAGGTCTTTCAAAGTAGAGTGAAAGGTGGGAATCATACAACACAGCCCTGAGATTCCAACCAGTTCTTTCTGTGATTTCAGAAGTCAACCATACTCTTCTGAATAACACAGAAGTCAGTCAAAAAGACAAAGCTATGGAGTTGAGATTTGTACCATGCTCCCCCTGGTGCCAATGACACAGATTTGCAACAGAAAGTCCAAACTGTGTATTAAACGCATGATTTCATTTTCCTAATCGGTAAAATAGGACTAATACTCGCAACTTGCCTACTTCTTACATTTGAAAAAACACCTGTGCTCCTCTAAAATGAGTACTAATAAAAGCAAAGTATTTTAAGTTTACATCATTTTTTAAAATTAATAAATTACAATATTCCACTTACCACCAGATACCACCACTTTGGCACCTGTTAGCTCTGGTCGATCGCTTTTTGTTAATTTCTGGTCAAGCCATTCTGATATCCCCACTGGGGAAGCACTTGATGCTGCATATATTGATACATATAACAAAACATAGAGCATGAATTCAAGTTCTACAGTAAAAAATAATTTTTTAAGAGAAATACACAAAGAATTAATTCCAGGCAATTTAACTTTGTTAGTTACTGTGAATTTTTTATGCCACTAATTTCATTCTCTCTGATTTTATGAAAGACAACTAGATTCCACCTTCACCTCATTAGCTGTATGACTTTTGAGAAGTCATGTAACTCTCTGAGTCTAGCTATAAAACTGGAATAAGCCTCTCTCTATGGGGTTCAACAAAATACTGTATATGTTAAAGTATAACACCTTCCGTAAGTTTACTATTATTAAATTATTCCATTATATTGAATCTCTATTATAACAGGCAACAGTGAGAGGGGAGTAAAAAATCTTTACAGCAACATAACGGATTAATCTTAATGCACCCCCACCTCCTACCCTTTTGATGTACACCAAAGCAAATATCCAAGGACCAAAAATGATATAAATATTTCTTATTTTTGTATAAACTTGGGAATAATATTTAGATTGAGCTCTCAAACACTCTGCATTAGAAATTTAACTAGAAGCCTTCTCTTATTCTAATATAATGTCTGAGCTAAAAACCAAAAAACTGAAATAAATACAAACAAATTCAAATGAACACTCACCGTTTTCTAAGCTGGCACTACCTCCACTTGTCGCTGCAGCTTCAAAAGATGTTCCTCGGACAGAAAACACCTTCACTTTTTCATCACACTTCACTGTACATAAAGCATTTCCTGTAATACACATTTATTTTTAAAAAACCACCATGAAAGGCAAAAAACTTCCCAAATAGTCCTTTGAGGTTCAGAATTTACTTCACAAAGAGAAGGAAGAAATAACTGTAGACCAGTTACTTGTTTTCTACCTTTACTAAGTATAAGATAAAGGACTATAACACTGAAGAAACATATCAGTGGCTCTCTGTATAACCTTGGATGTCTTTAAAAATAGAACAAGTGCTGACCTGCGTGGAAGAAACAAACTGGAAAAGGCAGTCACACTAATCAGGTACACTCTTCCTAAAAGGAATATAAACAAAAGCTTCCTTCTCCAAAAACAACATAATCAGTAACTCAACAACATGAGCTGCAACAACTTAATAAGAACGAAGCTACTATGCCTTGCTAAGGGAGGAAAATAAGTGAAAACATGATCAGGCGTAAAGGACAGGAAGTGTGATGCATCAAGACTTTTAAAGGATTTGAAACATTTCTTATGGATTAGCAATCACATTAAGAGTAACCTAAACTATGACCAAATATTTCCCTTTAAACACTACTAATGATGAAAGATCTGATTTGAGAATTGCCCATTTATACTGAAACGCACAACTTCGACCAGAAAGAACAAAGAGTTCACTGCCTTCTCCAGCCCCACTAGAGACCAGCGTGCTTAGCAAAAGATCAACTAAAGAGATACCAAAATGAATATCGTAATGCAGACGGAAATGAAGTAGAAGCAGCAAAGAAGACTGAAAATACTACTTTACAATAAAGATGTTAAAAAAAAAAAGAAAATACTACTTGAAAAAATAGAAAATTTTCTTTTCCAGGTGCCACTTACAAAATATACTAAATAGTAAATCTAATTTTTATTGATCACTGGAAAAATCTCACTCTGTACACTGAATGATCAGGAAGGAAAGAAGTGTGTTCCAGATTTACCAGAGAGAATGTCATGTCATGGTCCAGTGGCAATTCTAAGACTAAGATTGTCCTCAGAAATCTTAAGATGGTCCATATTTCAAAATCCTGTCTTCAAGATTAATCTCTGCTTTTAAAGTTTTCAAAAATTTAACATACTGATTAATTATTTTCCTTGGGTACTCACCTGCATAAATGGTTCTCACAAATGTGTCGGGTGATTTGATTGCAATGATGTCAGAAATAGGGGCAACATCAAGTTTGGCTGCTATTCTGGGCAAAAGGTTCTAAAAGCAAAATAAGCAGTGAGTTACACACATACATGCTGATGGATGGCTATAAAGTTATCAGCAATAACATTCTCTAAATGGAAATTCTGTAGAAATTTTAATTTGAATATTTTATATTTCACATGCATCTTTAGACATACCACAATTTCAAGCACAACTTTTTGGAGAGTCTTTGAGCATAAGTAAGACTCGATGATTACTCTAACTACATTAAGAGTTTTATAGCAATAAACTACCTTAACTCAGTATGTTGAATTATGAGATACGATATTTGCTTTAATGATCATCATTTATGAAGTGTGACAGTTATAGACTACTGAATTTAGATAATATAGAAAAATATTTAGAGTAGTAGTAAAATTCTCAAATACTGAGAAAGAACATACTTGTATATGTTTATTTAATGTACATGAAAGAAATAATTTCAAAGCAGACATTTTCATCTGTTTAAAAAGTGATGTTGCATTTAAAAAGATCAAAACTAACCTAAGTGTCCATCAACAGGGGATAGGTTTATAAATTATAGTTCATCCATATAATTTTAAAAAATGAGAAAAGTAAAGCACAATGCCTCTCTCTCTCTCTCTCTCTCTCTCTATATATATATATATATATATACACACACACATATATATCTCAACAAAAATTAATGTATGTGCTTTTCCTTGTATATGCATATAACATCTCTGGAATAGATACATGTGGTAACTTTGCTCCCACTAGCAGGGACCATTGGGCAAGCCACAATATTCCCAGGCCTTAGTTACTTCACCTCACAATGAGAGGAAGAGAATCTCTATGCTTCTACTCTAAATTTCTCTGACTCTCAGGCTCTAAAACAGAATCAGTTAGTGAAGAATGAATATCCCATGCTTTCTAGACTCAGAGGTTCTCTTAGATGATGACACCATCTAAGTGTAATTTTAAAAGTGAAGTGTTGCTTTGATCACATAAATAGAAAAGGTGAATTCTACACTACTTTCTACAGAGAGCTTACTCCATGGCATCCCCTAAACTCAGTACATGATACTACCTCTAGCAGGCAAACTTTCATTATGACAGTACTCAAGTTCCTCTCCTCACTCCAACCCCAAACCCTCTCTGTTGCTCTAAGAATTCTCTCAGGATTATCCTCTAATCACTCCTTTATTCTTCATCCTCTTGCATGCATGTACAATTATACTATTTAATTGGCACTAACGTGTATTTTGTTTTAAAATACTTTTTAATATACATACTATATGACCCTCAACTAAATTTATAAAGCACCCTGAGAACAGAGGTTGTGTGTCTTCTGCTCCTTGTGTCTCTGCCCAGTATATAATAAGCAGTTCTACATAAATCGATGCTAACAAGTGTTAAAAGCCTGAATCAAATTTCCTCCTGTTGCATCTGAAAATCTATAAAGATTTTCTAATTTTCAATCTATTGCTACCTAAAAGAGCTACTGAAAAGTACTGTAGTTTATAAATCCACAATTAGAAAAAATTAAGATTTCACAGGAAATAAAGGGCTTGGGAAAATAATTAAAATTCCATTGAACATAGCTCTAACTTGATAAATAAGAAGTTTAGAAGACATGTGCTTTTAAAAGAAACCAAATTTGTCAGCATTTAAAGCCTACTTCAGTAAGTAACTCTTTTCCTGAGCCACCTTCTTTAAATTGTTCAGGAAATACTGCTGGAATATTGTTACCTGGCTGAGCAGATTCTCTTACAAATTTTATGATATGCAGACTGTGCTTCTTTTTAAAGTTTTACAACTTTCTAAACTTGAAATTTAATCTCTTTTGTACTTCTATTATCCCTTGTTTTATTTTAGCACTTCTTGAAAAAAAATTTACCACAGTACCTAAAGGCACACGTTTTTCCAGGTCTGATCTTCTGTCTGAATCTCCTAAGAGGATGGATGGTAAACAGATCTATTTCTACACTATCCAACAGGCTCAACCACATGGTTTCAGGGAAGGAGAGGCAATAACTAACACAGTTTTCTTTTGATGCACAAAAAGGTGACAGATTTTAAAATTCTAGCATACCAGTACAAAGGTGTGGTATCTTGAAAACACAATTGGTGAAGAACTGTTATACAGCCAATTGTTTAGCTTAATCTGATGGACTCTTCCTCATTCCAAATCCATTCAGAGGCTGCAGCAACAGCTACTACTATGTGACCTTTGTTCTCAAAACTCCCATATGTCACAACATAGCAATCAAGGCTAGAGTATTAAAATCTAGCTAATCAGATACAACAAACACCCCTTCTTGGTTTAACAATCTTTTAGGTAAACTGTCATCACAGAAACTCGGACTTACGAAATTGTTTATATCACCCAACACAGAACCAAACTCTCAGAGATGGAATGGTCCATAAAGATCTTTTAGTTCAATGCTCATCTACAACAATCCAAAGTACAGTAGCTGGATGTCAAGCCTCTGACTTAATCATTTCCAAGGGAAGTGAAACCTGCCATAGAAAAAACCCATTCCATTTTAACATTTCTAGTTGGTAGATCATAGACATCACTTGGCCAAACTGCATCATTTTACATATCAGAAAACAGATTTCAGGAAGGTAAGTGACTAGCCCAGAGTCATATATCGTATGTCATATATATAGAACCATCTTACTTAGCAATTACCAAACCCCACACAAAAATGGGAAAACTTATGATAGTCTGCAATGTGACAACCTAATTGTTGTCACATTGTTATTAGTAAAAGAACAATTATTGATTAAACTCATGTATTTACATTGTAGATTACAAATTCTGTTATTGCCTAGAAATTCTACTAATCTTAAAAGAAAAAATTTAATGAATTCAAAGTGATAATTGTGAGCTTAAAAACAAACTAGAGCAATTCACATGGGTGACAGTGCAAGATCCCTACATGTTTGCAGTGATTCACGTCTAGAAGCAATATTGCACTACAGATAAATATTCACAAACACTATTCATTTTGCAAGAAAAGAGATCAATGTGTTGGGAACTCACTGCTATTACCACTCGACATGGTTAGCTGATGAAAGAGCTTATATCTTATTCCCCAAACTCGTATTTAAAAATCAAATACAATTGTGAATGTAAAAGGAAAAAAAGTCAAATCAAGACAATTCAAAGAAGAAATTTAAATGACTGATAACTATATGAAAAGATATTTGATCTCACTATCAATCAGAGAAATGCAAAACTGTTAAAGATATGATTTTTCACACATCAGATTGGGGGGGGAAATGTTAAAATGTACAATAGCAAGTGTTGGCAAGCTAGGCAACTGGTGGAGTGCAAACTGAGGCATCCCTTCATGAGAGCAATTTAGCAATATACATCAAAATTTTAAAAGCACATAGTCTTGACCCAGCTATTTCACTTCTAGACCTCTGTTCTAAATAAATACCAGCCCATGTATACAAAGGTATATACAAGGACGTTTCTTCACAGCAAAGTTTATAAATACAAAAAATTAGAAATAACCTAACTGTCCATCCTTGGCTAACTATGAAATATTATGCAACCATTTAAAAAATGAGATAGACACATTACGAGCAAATATTTTCAAGATATACTCTTAAGTGAAAACCACCAGTCACAAAACAATTCATGCTATACTACCCCATTCTAGAAGTTAAAAAAAAAAATTGTACGTCTATTATAATTTGAAAATCCACAGGAAAAGGCTTAAAAGAATGTACAAGTATTAACACCAGTACTTTGGAAGAGGGAAGAGAGTTGGGAATAAGAAAGGGCAATTGTGATACCTTGCTCTGCATACTGCTTTACTGTGTGCATCTTTTATAATAAGAATGTATTGGCGTACAACTTAATTTACCATCTTTAAAGGTAAAAATAAAAACTACAAGCTGCAGCTTATTAAGAATGGGATAAAAGAAAAGGGAGCTAGAATAATACCCATGGTCACAGGGAGAGCAAGAAAGACCCACTGACAAATTCCTTCTCTTGGGCTCCCCCTACATTCCCCCTCCCTTTTTTTAAAACTTCATGCAGACCACGACCCATCTCATAGCACATTCTTTCTTCAGACATATCACAATGCACATGATCAGATTACACCTTTCTCTACCCTAAGGATGTCTTCAGCCACCACACAGCCCTTCCCAAATCCCCCAAATAGATAAATTTGGCCTTTCTAAATATCCATCAGTCACTCAAACAAAGCCATCTCTTATAATGGGTTACTAATACAAATGACATTCACACAATGAGAAAGTTCAGCATTGTTTTTAAAGTAAAATAATTTTTTTAAATAGTTTTCTCCATAACAAAATCTGAAAATCTGGAAAAGGCATTCTAATAAATTATGACGAAATCTTGAAAGAACAGAGTTGTCTCTGTGACAAAATGGAAAGCCTGGAGATAGCATTTTCACAGAAATTATAAAATCTTGAAAGAATAAATTTTAGCAAAACTATCACATTAATTCTGAAAGCCAGGATTAGCTATCTAAACAAAGTCTGTTGTACATTTTCAGCACAATGAAATCTAATGCTTCCAAGCAGTGACATCAGATTCCAGTCTCAATCTTCTCACCTTTCCAAAGGCAGATGCTCCAGCACAGATGTGTGTGTAATTAAACTGCTTCTGAGTTGCCAAAATCAATGGTGTCAGTTCCTCTGAGAATTAAACACATTTGATAAACACATTTTATAGTATTTTATTTATTTCATAAATTCATAAACTTAATTCTTTCCACTGGAAAAACTCACCTGGAAGGAAGCCTTTGTACACATCATGCTGAGCCACCAGAACTTTTGCTACACCTGTTACTTTGCAGAGATCTTGTGCCACCTATGAATAAAAGAGTTTTCAATTATCCATCTAACAGAAAGATACTGATAGAGCCACCACTACAATTATCAACAGAGCATAAAATCTTAATGGTCAACTGTAAAAACTGTTCTTATGGGAAAAAGGACTACTTGGGAATTTAAAAAAGTTATTTAACAAAGAAAATCTTAAGCCAATTGATCTTACTGTCCACTGACCTTAAACAAAAATTCCTGCTTTGAAAAAGAGAAGTACTAATTGATAAACCAAAATCAACACAGCTGTCTACTCAAATTTAGTTGTACATTGTGCTCTTTCCTTTCACTCAGTGCAAATGTAAATTCATCATTTTAGAAATGGTGAAAATGAAGCAACAGTTAGATTCTTTCTCTCACAATAACAACACAGCCAGTACACGTCAGACTCAGGGTTCCTAGAGCTAAAGAACAGGAGTTAACCACACTGATATACAGACTACTGCACTTTATCTGGCAATAATAATTTCTGCTGATTTTAAAATTAGTGAGTGAATCCGGGCAATAAAGAAAATCTTATATAACAGTCCCCTGTGAACCACTGAGTTCCTACTCACTGACATATATTTATCTATGATGAAGCAAATATTTTGTATTTGAAATCCTCATTTCTTCTGTTTAGAATCAGGCTGGGGTTCTGGGAAAGCTTTTTGACCACTCAGACTTCCTGTATACAGAAGGCAATTAGAATTCCTTCTTTTAAATCTCTTTAATTACAGCATAACTAGTTTCTGCTTTAGGAGAAACATGGTAATCATATTATGGTCTACTGTCTTCTTGTTTACCTCCATGCTGATTCACTGAGGCGTAGGCATAAAATGCTGTGCCTCCTGTCCCCTCCCTTGATGGAGGGTAAGATTGCAACAATATTCACTGAAGAAAGAACGCAGTGCAAAAGCACCTCTTCTGAATCAAGTGTTCACTGGAAGACAATCTTGTACTATCAAAACCATCTTTTTTTAAAAAAAAAAAACAGCAAAAACTTCAGGCACTACACAGAAGAGTCACTTGCTGTTTATGACAGCTACAGAAAACAATATAAAACTGAAATATGCCTAGGCTATTAACAGAGTCTCTATATACAGGTACTGATTGTTTTTCTTTAAGATTAAAATGTGACACGACAATAAAATTGTAACTGAAGAAAAGATGATTTGTTTTGATCTTTCTCAAAATAATGTAAATAAAATAGCATCAAATATTTTTAAGTCATATTGGAATAATTATTTAAAATCACAGCAAAATAAATAATCAAATCCAGAACTAGTATATCTGAAAGTAGGGCAACCAAAAAGATAGCTTAGCTATATCATCATACATTGTGGTTTATAACTATGTAAGACTCAACAAGTGTTAGCAGGATTTTGGTAAAGAAATCCACATAACCGCAAACCTGCTTGAATACATTCTTTTAAGATACCAATTTCACGTAAGAATATGGACAGAAGCAACACTAACATTCTGAACCTGCATTACATCACATGCTCTGCAACAATGTCATTTAATAAAAAATAAATTAAATCCTCTAAAAAGAAACATGCTTTATTAGGGATTTCTTCCTCTGAGGTCCAAGCCCCCAGCTGTACAATTGGCAACTCATGTATAGTGAGAGGGAACGGGCGGCTCAAGCCGGGTAAGCTTAATTGAAGCACACTTTCAACTACACTACAGCCCAGAGGTACAGACTCTGCATACCACATTAGAGATCCTTTCCAGGGGGTTACTTTACAAAGCTGTCACTGTCTTATTTCAACAACAACCAAAATGAAGAACACCTTTTAGTAGCAGCTATAGTTTAGAAAGCATAATACTTACATTTGAATTCTTACACCAATTAAAAATTAACACCCATGATACTTTTTCCAGATTTACCACTTACAGGAACTAAAAGCAATTAGCAAGCATATTCATCAATACAAAAAAGGGATCGGCTATTAACCTCTAAGGGGACTCAAATATTATCACTCTACTTGGTACCTGATGGTACATGATGGTGCCAGTGGAACTAAATTAAGTATTCTACCTCATTTCAAAAGATAAAATGCCTGGTGAGCAAACCTTTTAGTTCCTTTTTTCACACGTAGTAATGGTTGTGACATTCAGCATTTAATGAGGATCAGAGACCAGTTTGGGTTACAGTCCTCAGCATAATTCTCTGTCTCCATCTTTCCCTGTTTCTTGATGGAGATTATATTTGCTATGGTTGACCTTAAAAATTTCTCACCTTGTCACATTTGGTTCCAGCTACTAAACAGGACACTTCACCTCCAAGACGTGTGGCTGCAGTGATGGTATTTAATGTAATGGGTGCTAGGGTATCATTTCCATGCTCAGCTATTACCAGGGTACTCTGAAATCGTAGCAATGAGGCCTAAAAAGAGAAAGAAAAAAAGGAAAAGAATGTTGTAATACAAACTTTATTTTTACTCTAATTGATAAGCATGTGTGCTTTAAAGAAAACTGTATGCAATATTCAGTTTTATAAATGTATTTATAAAATACTTGCTCAGTAGCAAAAATTGGGACTGTGTCTATCACTCTATTACTGATAGTCTTACCTAATAAAAACAGAAAATACAAATTAGTATTCTACTGTTAGAAAAAAAATTTTATTATTTCCAAGCAACTTTCCCACTAATCTATGTTCAATAACAAACTGATAAATGTATCTATATTTAAAATCCTTAGAACACATTAACCAGCAAACTAGGAATCAACTACTACCAATTACATTCACTTGCAACAATACTGCTAAACAGTACAGTATATCTAGAAATAATGATTATGAAATCAATTACTAAAGTTCTGTTGCTTCAGGCAAAATGAATTTAATACCAAAATAACTGATAATGTAAACCTGCCTTTAAAATACAATACTACACAGCAATTTTGATAAAGTTTCAATTGTTCAAATATGCTTCCACCTTCAAAAAAGGAGCTTTTGGACAGTATCTTGGAACCAACTAATATCCATCCATAGCTACTGTGGACTATCAAGAGACCACCAAATAGTTCATGGTCATTTGAAATAATTTCAAACACCAGAAACACAAAGATGAACAAGAATGGTCCCTGCGCTCAAAGTTTTCAAGAGAAATTAAGACTTGTTCACATACAATTATAAGACAGAATAGTTTTCAATTAATGAAGAGAGCCAAAATGTTGGCAGCTGCCGATCATGAAGCAGAGAATCAAGAGGAAGAATGGAAGGAAGTTTAGGTATTCCTGTCATGTGAAAGGATAAGGAAGCACACCACAGGCATGAGGAAAGGAGAAAATTTTGGAACTATCCTTGTGGAAAATGTCAATGAGAAATGAGAAAAAGAGGCACTGATGATCAAATGTCATGGCTCTGTGGCTTTGAATTCAGCAATAATCTTCAGATCTGGAGTTGGAATGAACAAAGCAGAGTGTAAAATGTACCCAGAGCTGGAAATTTACAAAGAGGGTATGAATGAAGGGAAGCCAGGTACAGGACTATAATGCTGGTTGCACAACTAAACTGACAAAATACATATTTTTTGTTTACTATATTGTATATATCAATTGCTATATTCTTCACCTTTTTATTAATATATGGGCATATCAGTTCAACTAGTTTCCATAATCATTTGGGTTATTAGTAATTTTTTATTATATTTATATAATATATATTATATTTATTATTATATTTATTTATTATTATAAACAATGCAGAGACGAGCATCCTCATAGCCAAAGCTCTGCACTCAACAGATGAGAGTTCCTTTTAGTCCAGTAAGACCTTTTTGACTGAAACTTAGCCAGGTTACTCTACCTGCTCTGCTTCCACGGATGAGTCAGATTCTGTGCAACCTTCAACAAAATAGGGGCCCTTCTTCCCCTAAGCCTCCTACTTCTACCACTGCAACCCCTTCCTTCTCCTCAGCCCTCTAAACCCCCTCTATCCTTGATGAACCTAATCCCAGAGCTGGGGGCCAGAGACTGCAAGGCAAGACTTCAGGGGCAGAAATGCTTCCAGAGCCACAGAATGAGGATGGAAAGAGGAAGAGGACAGCACTGAAGAATACGCCAGAGGAAGGAATTGCTGCATTGTGTATCAGTGGATGACATTTAATGTCTTTTTTCCTCCCTTTCTGTTTACTCAAAGGGAGCAAGAAAAGGGGAGAAAATTAGACTTTTGTTTTTGCCAAATCAAGTCGTTGTTTGTATAACTTTTCCTTTTTTACGATAAAAAAAAATTGCCTTCTCACGAGGTGAAATTCTTTATGGTTAAGGTTAGCAATCTTCATGCACTTCTTAAGATTCTCTTCTTATGACAAATTCCTAGGAGTGTTAGATCAAGAGACAGACACATTTTCAAGGCTTTTAATACAGATTGACGCAAACTGTTCTCCAGAAAAGTTGTAGCAATTCACAGCAATTCACAATTCCTGGGATGACATGAAAGTTCTTAGAAGACAAACACCATGCCTGTTTACTTTTGTATCCCCATAGTCTAAAACAATGTTGTTTCCAATATACATCTGTAGAATTATACAGTACTTCTTTTTTAATCAGAAGAGCACAATATCTTGTAAAGAACTTTGTAATTAGGACCCAATGGCATAATTTGATTTGAATCACATTTCACAAGAATTGCCAGTAACAAACGATTTATTACCAATATATATCAGACACCATATTTTTGATTATGCTTCACACCTCATTTGCCATAAAAATTAAGAGCTTTTCATCACCTTTTAAAGAATAAATCCAAGATTTGGTGGCAAAAGGCCCATATTTGTTATAAATTATAGTTCTAACATAATATAAATGAGGTAGTGTCCTAAGGAATTGTCAAGCCTTTTAGAACTTACAAGGGATCACTGCATATTCTTTCTAAAAGACTATTCAAAATTAAATTTATCAGGATAAACAACTAAAGAATATACATAAGGAACTACTCAGTCCGTCTATCTGATCAATCTTTACTAAGTACTACATATATCATAAGGCACTCCATATTACTTTATCAATTGACTCCTTTATAGTTTTTTTAATACTACGCTTTCTTCTAATTCAATGTTCCATCTTCTATTTCTCAGATACAACCTAAAGAGAAGCTGCAGCATCTAAACATGGTTATGTAGCTTAATTCAGCAATAACAGCTGTGTGCAGCCTACAGCAGAAGAAATTGGTCTGTGACCTTTAAAATGTTATTCCTCAATCCAGAGCCCAGTTTCTTCATCTTCAAATTGAAGGAGACAAACTAGATCAATGGTTTTCAAACTATACTCCATCCAGGGAGGCACCTCAGGAACCACCGCATAGAATAAAGTAAGAACCAGGCAGGTAGGGCTGCCAGAATGGTCCCCAGCTTTGCTTTAACCAAATTAACCAAACTAATATTACAGAGCCCTGTACTAAGATAAAATTGTATTTAAAATTCAAGAAACCTCTATGATGTAGGTACCATTACTATCCTGACTTTACAGATGAGGGAATTGGAGCTTAGTGGCTACATAGCTAAGAAACAGAGCCAGGTTAAAGTCCAGGTAGTTGGACTCCAGATTTGGGGGTTTTAATTACCAGCTCTCATCAAAGCACCATCATTTTTAGCTGTTTTATATATGGGTCATTCCTGTAATATTTCACTTAGCAAATTTTCTCTTGTTTAAAAAAAAATAGCACTGGTCAAAAAGAAACAGAAAGATGATATCAAAGGCCTCTTTTCCAGCTCTAAAAATTCTGTAACCCTAAAATCCTATTTTAAATAGAAGTGGTATAGAATATCACAAAAGATACAAAAAACACTGCTACTTAAATTAAAATTAATTCATGCAGACCAGTGCCACCATAAATTCTTGGTCATCAATCTTATCTGGGCCCTCTGCCTGGCAATGTTTCTATGACATCCTTGTTGGCATTCTCACTCACTGTCCACAGCAACTATTTCCAATATCCCCTTCCGACATTTTTCCAACTGCCAACATAGTCTGCTCCTTACTCTCAGAAGAAAGCCTCACTTCTCACTTCACGATGAAAACTGAAGCCATCAGAAGAGAACTGCTTCCCCTTCCTGATATGCAACATAGAAATTCCCGCCCCTGCTCTATCACAGTAGAAGCTGCTGCAGGTCCTTCCTCCTGGAGCTGATCCCTTCATCTGGACTCTGGATTCCATCCTCTCAAACCTAGTCAAACACTTCATTCTGTAATCACCTCTCAGTAACGTTTCCAACCTCTCCCACCTCTCCCTTCTCCTTCCCGTCAACTTTAAAACATGTTTGAAGCTCTCCCAATTTTAATGAAACCCAAAATTAAAAATCCATTATCCCACCTTTCACTCCAGCTAATTCCTCATCTCCCATACACACCTCAACTACTGTACTTGTATCCTGGCTTCTGCACTCACCAAAATTACCAACAAATACTTTTCATGCTTACTTCTTCTCTCAAAATGTGTGAAATTACTGACTAGTCCATTCTTACTTCCATTGCTTAATTTATAATTTATCATCTATATAAAAATGACAGATATACAGACAGAGACAGAGGTATCAAATCTCTCTCCTAAGTGCTAGACCTATATAATTAGGTTACACCTGCATATCCAATTGCTTAACTTGTCTCATCAATCACTCACCGACTCAGCAAATCCAAATCTTAACTCACCTTTCCCTTGATCCTCCAGCCCCCTCCCATACTGCTTCTCTGGGGTTCTACAGGGGATGCACCACCCACTAACAAGTTGCCCAAACCATGATCTGAGAGTCATATCTGGGTTTTTCCCTCAATTCTCACAGCCAATCAACCACTAAAGCTGTAACAATTCTTCCTTCTAAATATAGTATCTCCTAACTCCACTCACTCCACTCACTTCTCTCCATCTTTAATTCCACTACCTAGTGCAGGCCATTAACCCTCTCTTATTACTCCAACTGACTCCCAAACCAACTTTGCTCCCCTCCAATCCATTTCTCTCAGTGATCTTTCAATGATAAAAATCCAACATGTTATTCTCCTGCTCAAACAAGTCAACTGCTTCCTGCCTCCTTAGGATGTGGTAAACTAGACTCCTTAGATTGGCTTACCAGGCATTTATTCTATGGCCTGATCTACCTCCCTAGCCATATATCTTTTGCTCTATTTATAACTTACTTTCGGATACTTGAACTTGCCCTGCTCTCTCTGACCTTTAGCCTGTCCTCACATTGTTCCCTCAGACTTAAGGACCTCTTCCTCTATTACCGGATTAGCTTTCAGTTAATCATCCTTAGGTTTTCTGCTTAAATGCCAACCCCTCCAAGAAACTTTTGTACAGTGTTGTGGTAAAGAGTACAGGCTCTAGAGCTCCCCTGCCTGTTCTTGTTTTTGGTTTTTGTTTTTAAATTTTCTGGCTGCACTGTGCGGCCTGCAGGATCTTAGTTCCCCAACCAATGATCGATCCTGGGTCCGGACAGTGAAAGTGCAGAGTCCGATCCACTGGACAGCCAGGGAATTCCTGCCTGGGTTTAAATCCCACCTCCACCATTACTTCTTTGTGCCTCAGTTCCCAGATCATAAAATGTAGATGATGATGACAACAGTAATAATCTCAGAGTTGTTGGGAGGATTAAATTAGTAATTGTAAAATAAAGCTCTTGGGATAGTTCCTGGAACATAATAAATGCTCAATAAACGTTAGCATGAAAGCTTCCGTGGATCTCCTCCAACTGGTTAACTTTCCTAGCACCAACACAGTACCCTGAATCGACTTCATTACAGCACTTGACTACACGTACCTGATTACTTTGTCTTCCCTTCTTGATTTTGAGTACAGAGGTCATGTCTGGTTTTCTCACCGCTACAACCCCAGCTTCTACTTCAATGTCTAGCACAGAGTAGATGTCTAATAAATGAGTTGAACATTGCTTCTAAAAACTTCTTCATCGAAAGGATAACAAGCCACAGATTGGGAGAAAATATTTGCAAAAAAAATATCTGATACAGGACTGTTATCTAAAATACACAAAGGACTCTTAAAACTCAACAATAGGAAACAAACTGATTTAAATATGGGCAAAAGTTCTGAATAAACACCTCACCAAAGGAAATATACAGACGGTAAGTAAGCACACGTACAGATGCTCTACATCATATGTCATTAGGGAACTGCAAATTAAAACAAAAATGAGATACCACTACACATCTATTAGAATGGTGAAAATCCAAAACACTGACAACACCAAATGTTGGTGAGGATATGAAGTAATGGGAACTCTGGTGTAAATTCAAAATGGTACAGCCACTTTGGAAGACAGTTTGGCATTTTCTCACAAAACTAAACATACTCTTGCCATACAATCCAGCAGTCACACTCTTTGGTATTTACCCAAATGAGTTGAAAACTTACATCCACACAATGGGACTTCCCTAGTGGTCCAGCGGTTAAGACTTTGGACTTCCACTGTAGGGGGGTGGCTTCCATCCCTGGTCAGGGAACTAAGATCCCACATGCTGTGTGGTGTGGCCAAAACAAAACTTACGTCCACACAAAAACCTGCACACGGATATCTATGAAAGCTTTATTCGTAATTGCCAAAACTTAGTAGCAATCAAAACGTCCTTCAGGGGACTTCCCTGGTGGTGCAGTGGTTAAGACTCCGTGCTCCCAACACGGGGGCCCAGGTTCGATCCCTCGTCAGGGAACTAGATCCCACATGCATGCCGCAACTAAAAGTTCACATGCCACAACTAAGGAGTCCGCAAGCTGCAACTAAGGAGCCTGCCTGTCGCAACTAAGGAGCCCTCAAGCCACAACTAAGGAGCCCTCGAGCCGCAACTAAGAAGCCTATCAGCCACAACTAAGGTCCAGTGCAACCTAATTAATTAATTAAAAAAAAAAGTCCTTCAGTAGGTGAACGGATAAACTGTGGTACCACTCAGCAAATGGAGTACTAGTCAATGCTTTAAAATAAAAAAAAAGAGCTATCAGACCATGAAAAGGCATGGAGGAACTGTAAATGCATATTACTAAGTGAAAGAAGACCGTCTGAAAATGCTACATACTATACAGTTTGACCAATGTGACATGCTGGAAAGGAAGAGCTATGGAGACAGGAAAAAGATCAGTAGTTGCCAGAGGTTGGCAGGGAAAGGGCAGAGCACAGAGGATTTTAGGGCAATTGAACTATTCTGTATACTATAACAGTGGATACTTATCACTGTACATTTGTCAAAACCCATAGAATGTGTAACACCAAGAGTGAACACTAACGTAAACCATGGATTTTGGATGATAATGATGTGCCACTGTAGGTTCTTCAATTGTAACAAATGTACCACTCTGGTGCAGGACACTGATAGTGAGGGAGGGAAGAAGGGGTAATATGGGAATCCTCTGTACTTTCTGCTCAATTTTGCTATGAACCTAAAACTGCTCCAAAAAATAAAGTCTATTTTAAAAACATCTTCTGTTGCTTTAAAAACATCCTTTTAAACTACTTTATACACTGAGCTATAAAAAAATAATTTTAAGACTCTAGATTAGTTACTCCTCAAGGTTATTCATTTGAACCACAGAAAATGATGCGAATAACTGTTTTCTTGATTCTCCTGAGAATGAACATAGCTAGGACCATTCCAGATTCACAGGTAAGAAGTTATTTCATTACATACAGTGAATGCTTAAGGATTATAAATGTTTGTTGCCACCTTACACTTAGATCTTCCTTTTGTGTGTGTGGGTGTGCAAGAAGGTTTACTGGGGAGTAGTACTCTTGAGAACGATACTCAGGAGGCATCAAGGAAATAGAACTGGGCAGTGGAAGAAGCTGAACTGCAATGTTGCAGTGCAGTCACTACAAAGCTCTCGGCTGATCTCACAAGGAACCCTGGAACTAGGATGGCCCTTCAGAGTTGTCCAGAACTGAAGCAAGGGGGCCACAGGCTTTGCGTGGTTTTTTTGGTTTTTTTTTAAAGAATAATCAAACTAACATGACTGACGCGTTCTTTTATTTCTAATTCAACCCTGGAAATAACGCCATGTTTTTAAAAAAAGCAAGATATGATCAAATAAGAACACATACAATATGTACAGAATTAAAACAATGGTAAACAGGTGATTTAAGATAGCCAAAACTCAAAAATGAAGTGGCCTTTTTATCTAAAGAAAATCGTTCACCCTTACTACTTCATCAGCCAATAACAACAGTTGTAAAGCACCTTAGTTTACAAAGCAATTTCACAGGTTTCTCTAGCCCCCTAACTAGATTAATCCTCTCCCCAATTACATATTCCCCTAACACCCTATACACCTTTCTGTCACAATGATCACACTTAAAATAATGTGTTCAATATTTGTCTCTCCCAGTCTGTTTGCACCACGTGGGCAGGGACTAGGTCTGTCTCATTCTCCACTGTGAACTCGGTATCTATCGGTGAGCGTGACACATAGTGGGCATTCAATGAATGTTTAGTGAAAAGTTTCCCCCTAAATGATCAAAAACTAAAAAAGCAACCATTTTCCTCTCATTGATAATTTAATTATCTAAGCAGTTAATATGTGTATCTACCAAGAACAGTACGCAAACTTGCTAAATCCCTAAAGAAATACCCCATCATCCTTTTACAGAACTTATCTAGACTACTAACTAGACTTAGTTCCAAACAGTAAAATGTGAAGTTTTTTTCTGCATACCTGCCACATACCCTTGTTAAGTTGACTGGCCTTAATGAGACAGTATTCTTGAAGATAGGGTTAAAGGGGTCTTCATCCTCTCTCCACCCTTTCAGAGCCAGACTTCTTGAAAACAACGTCCTTAAGCATAAACTCTGCTGCCTCACCTCACTCTTTCTCCCTTACTCACAGCAAACCAGCTTTCACTTGCACTACAGCACGGAATCCAGTCTCTTCAAAGTCACCAACAACCTGGGATAGCTAAGTCCAGTGAACACATTTTGGCCCTTCTCTTATTCAACCTTAACAGTTTTGACACTGTTTTTGCTTTTCAGTGTTTTTAGGAGCAACAAAGGAGATTCACTGCTCAGGTGCTCCTGCTGTGCCTTTAACTGTGTGTTCAGGTAGTAAACTACCACAGGTGTTAGAAGGAAAAAAAAAAGTTGGACTCTAACTCCCTACTGTACAAACCCACTCAAAACCTAAAGTAGTAAGAATAAGTTTAATCTACCTCCCCCACCTTTGAAAACTAAGTGGGGTAATGGTAAGGGGGTGAGGGTCATTTTGCTTAACTCACAAATTAAAAAGCAGGAAAAAACTATAAAATCTTTCCAACTTCTACTGAAAAAGATAAATAATATATAATTAAAGTTACCCATCCCTATTTTAACATATATTTTGTAATTTAAAAATGTATATTACATTTCTGTACTTTAACCTCCTTAGTAATAAAATATGGTAGCTTTTAATCATGACTAGAAATGTCATATGACATTGATTATATTATTAAAAACAGTCAATTTACTTCACTTTAAAAACAGACAAGACCCTTAAGTAGACACGCTGGCAGGAAGCATAATTTTATGGAATTCCCCTTATGCAATAAAATGTTTTAGTACCACATCAAACTTGGCTTTCTTCTTTCAAAAGAAATTAAAATTTGCATGTGAATTACAGAGTTCAATCTCATTCATCAATGATAGACCGTGGACTCTGAAAAATGTCATGTTCCTTCATACCAGTTTCAGAGCTTCTGAATCAAGGTAGATATGCCTCCTGTCTGGCAATGAATATAGTAACAGGAAGACTCAAATAACCTTGAAAAGTGTTGCTTCACTCTCCATGTTAAAACATCTCTTTGGTATCTTAGTCAACAAATCAATTTCAAATGCAAATGAGTAAAATAATACTAATAATTCAAATCAATAACCCTGCAAGAATGTTAACTACCTGTTTTCCTCTTATTGTGTTCCCCAGCTCTTTATTGTAGATGGAAAACTTTCATTAACAGATAACATTGAGGACCACCCCCACACACACACCAAGAGATGAAGGACTTTGCTCAAGGCCACAAATAAATCAAAATGAAAATGGAATTTAGATACCAAATGCGAGTCATTTAACTTACATTCTAACAGTTTAAGGTATCTTTTTTCTTCACTAGTTGCAATAAATTTACCATCTTAACCATTTTTAAATGTACAGTTTAATAGTGTTAGCTATATTCACATTATGATGTTAACAGTTTAATCTTTTAATAGATAAATTTATTATTAAAAATATGGTTTTGTAGAAACATATCTTCCTGAATTTACTCATGGTTAGCTACAGAACAATTTATTTAAATTGCAAGAGTGGAGATTCAGATAACTCATTTTGACTTTATGGTATCATAAATATAACTAAACAGGAGCCAGACTGAAGGGACTTGCACTTTAGAAATCTGTGACAACTTGAGCACCAAAACATTTAAGAGTAGTAATGGATGAAGTAACCTACTGAATGAAGTAAGGATCCATGAGTCCATAAATAAATACATCAATAAGCAAGAAGGAAATGTTCTTTCTTATAATAATACAAAGCTAATAAAAGTAGAAGGAATGGACTTCTCTGGTGGCGCAGTGGTTAAGAATCCGCCTGCCAATGCAGGGGACACGGGTTTGAGCCCTGGTCTGGGAAGATCCCACATGCCGTGGAGCAGCTAAGCCCGTGCGCCACAATTACTGAGCCTGCGCTCTAGAGCCCACAAGTCACAACTACTGAGCCCACGTGCCACAACTACAGAAGCCCGCACGCCTAGCGCCTGTGCTCTGCAAGAGAAGCCACTGCAATGAGAAGCCCACGCACGGCAACAAAGAGCAGCCCCTGCTCGCCACAACTAGAGAAAGCCCGCGCGCAGCAACGAAGACCCAACGCAGCCAAAAATAAAATAAAATTGATTAATTAATTTTTAAAAAAGTAGAAGGAATGATGAAATTAGAAAAATCACTATTTTACATCACAGTACTCATTTCTCAGGCAAGAATCATCAACAGGTAAGACTAATGGGTGAAAGTCTGATGAGAAACAGAAGAGTTACATAGTTTCAATGTATCTCTCCACAAATTAGTTAAAAATCACGAACGGATGAGTAGTAATTTGATAGTGGAGAAACCTGCTGAACACTTTAGCCAAGTAATTAACATCACCAATGATGGGATAAACCAACATTATGAGCCTCCTAATATGATGCACTGAGAACACAATACCACTTCTGTGATACTCCTGCCAGTACATAACCTGAAACTAATCAGAGGAAACACCAGACAAACCTAAATCGGGGGACAGTCAACAAAATAGAAGGCCTGTACTCTTCAAAAATGTCAATGCCATCAAAGCCAAAGAAAGGCTGAGGAGTTTTCTAAAAAAGACTGAAGAGACATGAGAACTAAATGCAAGGCATGATCCCAGAGTATCCTAAACCAGAATAAGAAATACTGCTACAGATGCAAACCATTACATACAGAATGGATAAACAAGGTCCTATTGTAGAGCACAGGGAACTGTATTCAGTATCCTGAGATAAACCATAATGGAAAAGAATATAAAAAAGAATGTGTACACACACACATATATAAATGAATCACTTTGCTGTACTGCAGAAATTAACACACTGTAAATCAACTATACTTCAACTAAAAAACAACAATAAAAAATACTGCTACAAATGAGTAACAATTGGTAATACTTGAGTAATATCTACAGATCACAGTATTGTATCATTGTTAAACTTGCTGATTTTGCCAATTGTACTGTGATAATGAAAGATGAACCTCCTTGTTCATAGAAAATATACTGAATTATTTAGGAGTATAGAGCATGTCTGCAACATACATATTATATCAGAAAAATAATATGTATATATGAGGAGAGAGAAAGCAAATGTGCCAAACTGTTAATAGCTGGTGAAACTCAGCAAAGGGTTTTGAGAATTCTTTGTACTATTCTTGCAACTTTTCTGTAAGCTTGAAATTTCTAAATTTTTAAAGTTAAATATGTATGGGTATTTATGTATCCATTTTACAAGTGTTCCCACCGTTTTCCTATACCCTTGAAATTCAAATCTCTCAAATGTTCTTAATGACTTTAGAGGAGCTACTCTACTTAGCATGACTTCAAACCCTGAAAATAAAGTCAAGGTCAAAGTCTTTGGCAAACCACAGAAAAGGTGTGGAAATACTGCCTATGTATATTGGCAGTGTTTATAATGACTTAAGCTAGTCATTCCATTTTTTTCTGGTAGTGCTACAAAATAACTGAGTCCTAAATTCCCCCTCCACAACTATTTCACTTATGCCAGACTTCTAACCTGTCCACATAACTACCTTCCAATTACTGTATAGGTAGGAATCTGGCCCTGGAACTTTGCCAAATCCATGACTTTAACTTTTTTATGTCTGAGTCATCTGAGGAAAATTTCTGGGGAAGACTGAACACTGACCTGAAGGATGTGGGTTTGAACTTTGAGTGTATGGGGGGGCGGGGGCGGGGTGGGGTTGGGCTTTTGTTTTTTAAGGGGACAAGAGTACATAAGAAAAGGGCCTACAGATATCTAGAAATACTGCCAACTATGTTTCAGGGAGAAAATCCCAGCGGTGGGTACGAAAACATGCATGCACAAGAAAAATTGTAGAAAAAATACAAAACGTCAGGAAAGTTTCTGACCCAAGTTTAGCAATCTTGTCACTTAACCATCAGAATATCTACAGAATCCACAATATAAATGGTTACTTGACTTGTAATTGGTCAATCTCCAAATACTACTGTCCCAAATACTACTGTCCCATTGCATTAGGACAAACACCTATTTTCTATCAGTCTTTCTCACAATAGCAAAATGTGGTAAACTCATGATTTGTAACTAATGAAAGCATCAAAAACTTACCGCTACCAATAATCGTTCCCTAGCTATTTAACCAGCAATCTGCTGGTTTAAAAGCAGGTCAGCTTGTAGTAAAAAGACGCCTGCCCTTCAAAACTGGCTACAGCTGTCAGTACAATCACCTAAACGCAGCACTGCCCCATTAGCCAGAGAGCAGAACAAGGTTCCAAAACCACATTGCCCCTCGCTCGCCCCAGCACTTGACAGTGAGTGGATTCGAAGAGCCGCAATGCACCCAGGGAAAATGTTTAATTCTTCCAGAAACGTCACCTTCCAAGCTGAATTCAGGTTTTAAACTTTTTCCAAGAGGACATCCCGGCGGCGACATTTTCCTCCCTCGGGTGAAGATTCCCCGGGGACTCAGCTGCTCGCTCCCCGCCAAAGGTGGAGAAACTGGCGGCCTGTCAGTGCTGGAGGCTGGGAGAGGGGCTGGGAAGAAGACGGGGAGGAGGAGGGGCAGCGGGAGCGCAGGTTCAGTACTCTGACCTCTGACCTCGACCCCCACCTGGCGGCCCGGAAGGAGGCAAGGGAAGGCCCCAGCACTTTGAGCCCAGGCCCCAGGCCGGGCTGGGCCTGCCAGTGAGAGGGCCAGTCAGGTCCGGGGGTGGCGGTGACCTTCGCCCAGATCTTCACAGGGACAGCAGATCGAGGCTGGACCGTCACCGGGCTCGACCCTTCCCGCCCGGACTCACCGCCCGCCGGAGCTGCCCAGGAGCCACCGCTCGGAACATGGTCACTGCACCCGTTCGCTTCACACTAGCCGAGGACGTACCCAACTGCACCGCCTCCGCTAGTCACCGTAACGCTCGCGAGACTCGGGAACGAGAGCGGACGCCCCGGCGAGGAGAGCGAGCTCGCGGTTTCTGTCTGCCTGCCTATTGGGCGGTCGCGCAGCCAATGGGGACGGCGGAAAGTTAGGGGCTGGACTTGGGAGTGGGGCAAAGGTGAGGCTGTTAACTAGGAGACGTAGGCTGAAGCCAGGCTAAAGAAAGACCCCGGCAAAGCGGTCAAACTGCCGACGACCGTAGCCCAGACTGTCTGCCAGCCCCAGTGTGCAACGCTTGTTGGACCGAACTTTCCCACTGAGCTGATGACGTCACTGTCCTGGCTTCCCAGACCTCTGGACGAAGTTCACCTCTCTCACTCTAATTATTCTTCTGCCTGTTCATTTGCTCACAGATATCAATGTTAACCCCCGCAATGTGCTAAACACATTTTCCAGGTCAGGGGAATATAATAAAAGGATGCATAAAATGTTGACCTCACCAAACTCTGGAGGAAACATACGAGTAAACCTATTATTACTATTATGGGAGGAGGGATTCCTGGAATTGGTGATATTTGAGCTGGGTTCTAGAAGGAGGAAGCTCCGGAGCACAAACAGGGAAGGAACATGACAGGAAGGTCCAAGGACAAGGGGCAGGATGCTGTGTGCTGCCTGTAGAAGGAAGCAGATTGGGAAAGGTCTTGAATGAGGGAGTAACATGCGGCCCCACCCTAGCTCACTTCTCTCCCCACTCTTCCTATCCCGGGACAGGCCCACCCACACCCTGGCTTCAATGCTCTTGACTGCCAAATCTCTTCTGACCTTTGGATCCGCTTATCCACCTGCCTACTGGGCATCTATCTCCTCAGGATGTTCCTCAACACCTCAGACCCACATATCCACAACTGACTGGGCGTTCCCTTCCAGACTTTATTCTCCTCCCGTATGCCCTTTCTCAGGGAATGCTTTCCACCTCCACCCAGCTGCTCAAGCCAAAAACCTGGGGGTCATACTTGACTTGTTTCTTCCTTTATTCCCTATCCTATGAGTCACTAAATTCTAGTGATTCCACTCCCGGAACAGCTCCCAAATCCATCCAGGACTCTCTTCTACCACACTCTGTGTTTGCACTGCTGCAGTTGCTTCTTTACTGTTCTCCCAGTTTCCAGTCTTCAATCCATCTCCCACTGCAACCAAAGGGCTCTTTCAAAAGAGCAAACTGGTGATGTTACTCCCCTGTTGAATACACTTCAATGGCTACCCACTGATTTTAGGATAAAATGCAAACCCCTTAACGTGATGTATAAACCCTGTGTGAGCTGATCTTTTCCTTCCTCTTTTACCCCCTTTCCATCTCCCATGGCCATACAGAATTTCCTCCACATCCTCCAATGCCCTATTCCTTCTGCCTCCCCACTCTCTTCCCCCTCCCTCTCCCCTTTACTCCTTCAACTGTTTAGTACTTATTCATTCTTGACATTTCAGCTTGGACTTTCCTCCCCCCAGTAACTCTGAATTAGACCTCTCTTCCACATGCCCCTATATCTGCCTGTACTTCACCTGTATATAGCAGCAATTGCCACATTGGTTGTAATGGCCTGGTTACTTGTCTGTCTCACCCATCTGACTGTAAGACCCGTAAAGGCAGAGTCTATCCTACTTTTTTTATTAATGTGTCTTCACACCTTGCACACTGCCTGGCTCACAGGAGGCATTCATTCACTGTTTGTTGGATGAATCCGCAAATCAATGAGTGACTTGCTAAAGAGTCTGGACTTTAAGCAGGGGAGTGATACACTCAGAAATTGTCTCACTTCCCAATTTTGTAACCATCTACATTTCGATCCTTGTCGAGTCTACCAACAAATCCCACTGGCTCCACCTTCAAAAGATGTCCAGAATCCAACAACTTCCACCAACATGTCTTCATTCCTCCACCACTACCACCTCCCCTCAGGCCCTTATCGTCTCCCCACCTGGATCATGGAAGGAACCTCCTGACTGGTCTTTCTGTTTATACCTGTGCCTCCTGAAGTCTCCTCTCCAAACAGCAGACTGATTGTGTCCTCTGCGCAAAGCCCTCTTCTACCACTGCCCCCTCTGTCACTATGCCCCAACCGACCTCGCTGCTCCTTGTACACACCAAGCAGCTCCCATCTCTGGCCTTTGCACTCCTGTTGTTCCCTCTGCCTGAAATGCTCTCCCCTGGGGACCCACGTGCCTCTTTTTCTCACTTCATTCAGGTCTCTGTTCAAAAGCCACATTTTCAGAAAGGTCGACCTTGGCCACCCTATGACGTAAAACAGCCCCCCTCCTTCCGCACTCTCTGTCTGCTCGTTTGACTTTCCTTCTTGGCATTTATCACCACCTGACAGGATGCACGTTTCTATTCATTTGTGTTTCTTGCTAATCTCCCTGCAGGGGAATGTAAATTCCCTGGAGCAAGAACTCTGAGCCAGCAAACATTTGAAGGGCCCTGTGCTTGGCTTTTGCTCTTGCCTCTGTCTGGAATTCCCTTCCCCACTCAGCAGACCTCTATTCCACATTTAACACTCAGCTCACATGACATTTCTTCTGTGAGGCTTTCCCCGACCCTCTAGGATGAATGAACCCTTTCCTCTTCTGCACTCTCCTGGTTCTGTGACCATAAATTGAACATACGTTACATCCACTTAGAATATGTCTGCGCCCATGTGGTGGGCTGGGGCTCGGGACACCCTCAGTGAGTCTGCATGTGGGAGGGGCCGTTTAGTATTCTGTATATCAATGCATTTGCCTCCCAACCCAGTTTCCCAGTTGGACTCATAGTCCAATGGAAGTGGAAAGAAGAGGGAAGGGTGCTTTAAGTAAAAACTGCAAGGGGTATTTTACTAAAAGCGATGTAAAATGTGGTCCACAAAGCCACCTCCTCCCCTGCCTCCCCATCCATGACAAAGCAGAACACGAAAGAGGAGAGGAGCTTCCCCACCCCTCCCCACCTCCATCTCCCACCGGGCAGCTTTGGCACCACCCAGCCTCCAGTGAATCAGCAGCAGCTGTGCCCAGCAGAGGCACGATGCCAACGGGGACAGGGTGGTTCCTGGCAGAGCCGAGCCAGAGCCAAGGAAGAGGCAGAAAACTGCCCAGGTCTATGATAACTGACCAGACCTGCACATGAGCACAGAGGGGACGCCGCTTGGGACTTCGCCGGGGAGTGGTGGGGAGTTCTATATTCACATGCAGGTCAACAACCACCGAAATGTGTGTACGAAAACATCTAACTTAGAGGGATTTCCCTGTAGATACTTGGGTGTCTGTTTTTCCCCCTCAGTTATGAGCTGCTCTGATGGCAAGACCGCGTGATTTTTATCATCTGGTTCGTGTTTAGTGAGTGTTTGTAGAAATGTTTGTCCAAAGAGAAAAGGGAGTAAGAGAGGGTGGGGAGAAGGAGGAAGGAGTTGCCACAGTCAAGCCCTGAAGACTTACTCCAGTCTCTTTGGAAAAAGCTCACCTCACCTCTTTCCTCTTCACAGGCCATTTTCAGGAGCAGCTTCTCCAGGATTCCTGGTGAAAACTTAAAAGAGGAGAGTTAGTGGGATGAACTACAGCCCCAGCTGCTGCAACTCTCTTGGGGGGCCACACTCCTTCCTCGTCAGCCATGCTAAGCTCGCCTTACCATCAGCTGGCACCTCCTCTGGGCTCAGTGGTTTACCTGCTGATCTGAGCCCTTGACCACCGGGCCCTTCTTAGGCCAGGGTTGTTGTACTTGTCCATTTATCATCACAAGTGGGCAAGAGAGTACTGAGAAGCACTCAAGTGGATCAATCTTGGCCAACATGATGTCTCCTCTTCTTGCCTGCTGGTCCCTGCATACAAGGTGCCCAAAATGCCCAGGTGGCATCTGTAGCTAAATACTTCAGTGGGACTCTTACCGTGTCCTTCGGTGGAAGATTCCCAGTTTGGATTCAAAGACCTCTAACCCTGAAGGGCCCAGAGCTGTGAGGTCTGGAAGCCCAATCTCCTCGAGAGCTCACTGAGAGTGATGGTAAAGTAGGCCCCTCCTGCTTCCACCCTTTGGTTCCTGGATCCACGTATTCTTCCTGCTGGGGACACAGCACCATATAAAGGTCTTTGATTCAAGATGCACATGGCATCCTGGAGGATGAACCCCATCCTCATAAAGTATTGCCTCCAAGCTGGTGCTTCAAGTGGGCCTTCAGGGAGGTCATTCTGATGCCCTATCAGGCCAGCAGCTTCGGGGTGGTAGAGTGTGTGACTGGATCAGTGACTCCTGTGATCACAGACTTATTCCTGCACCTCCACTGCAATAAATTAGGTCCCAGGTTTGACATGATGTTATGTAGGATCCCGTGCTGGTGAATCAAATACTCGATAAGCCCTCAGATAGTGGTGCTGGCTAAGGTCTTGGGGGAAGGAAAGGTGACCGGTACCCTGAATATGTGTTAATTCCTATCTGGATGAATCATGGTTCTTCCAGGGTGGAAGGGGTTCAATGTAGTGAACATGTCACCACATGGCCAGTTGGTGTCCTGGAGGAATGGTACCATGTTGCTGGCTCATTCAGCAGCAACAGTAGCTAGAACAACCTTCTTAAGTGGGAGCCCATGCTACTAGGTTCATACTGGCCTCTCTTGCTGTCACTGTGGCCACTTCATTCATGTACCCTTAGTGCCAGCACTGGGTGGCTGACGGCAGAGGCTGGCTGAGGTCATCTGGTCAAGTGATGTTTTGTCTTCTTGGTTATTTAGTGCCTCTTTCATGGTGAATGCTTGCTGGTGGGTGTTAACATGTGATACAAATACTTTCATCCTTGTGTCTCTATCCCAGACCTCTTTGTCGCTAATCCTCCAATCTTTCTTCTTCCAGGCCCCTACTAAGCCATGTAGGCCATTTATCACTGCCCCTGAGCCCCTATATATTCTAACCTTGGGGCACCTCTCTTTCCACACAGTGTGGATGACCAGGTGCACCTCCTGAAGCTCAGTCCACTAAGAAGAGTTTCCTTCACCACTATTTTCAAGGTCACCCCGGAGTGGGGCTACAATGCAACTGACATCCATTTTCAGTTTGAACTCACATCCTGAGCCAACTCTCCATAAACCATATACAGGATTTTCTTCCTCTTTTCTGCTGGTTGTGAGGGATCCTACACAGAGCAGTAAGTGTGAACTGAGGATGGGTGCTGGTATAACATGGGGTCTGGGCTGCCTGCTCAGGCAACTTGCTCATGCTCTCTGGTCCTACTTGTGCTCAATTTCAGATGTACCACTTCCATCCTAGGACAGACTGTTGCTGCCTATCTGATATTATGACTTGACGGGTTTGAGAGAACCCAGCTTATGATGGGTGGTTTCTGACATATGCTTACTCGGTGTGGTTATACCAGCTTCCTTTTTGCAAAAGGCACATAAATCTCTGCTGTAGGTGGCATGGCCTTGCTCCAGGGGCAAGGGCCTATTTTGTGATTCCCAGTGGAGGTTACCATAAACTTCACACAGCATCTCTTCTACAACTGATAGCACTCATACCAGCTATGGAAACATAAATGGCCTAATAGCAGGACTGCTGGGACTACAGCCTGGACCTACTGTAGGACCTTTTTCTGCCCTGCACTGCATTAAAGCTGGCAGCCTTTTGTGTCACCTGGTTTATGGGCCAGAGCAATATGTCCAGGTGTGAAATAGACCATGCCAAGAACCCAAAGAGGACTACCAGGCATTATGCTCCCTTATTCATGGTAGGAGGTACAATAATTTATCTTTTTCTTTGGATGGGTATGTGGCACTCCCCTGACTCTGGACCCCTAAACATCTTACTGATGCTATCAGCCCCTGCGCCCTTATAGAATTTATCTCCCACCCTCTGGAGTACATGTGTCAGACCAAGGCCTCTAATGCGCTAGCCACCTTTTGTCCATCTGACTGAATTAATATGATGTCTTTGTTATAACAGATCAGGATGTGATGTTTTGCAGGATGTCTAAATGGTCTTGATCTCTTCAGTCTGTCTTACTACAGAAGTTGAAAGTTAACATAGCTCTGGAGCAAAACTATAAATGTATAATGTTGATGTTCCATATGAACGCATACTGTGTCTGATCTATTTTCCTCATAGGGATAGGAAAGAACTTATTCACCAAATCAATATCCACATAAAATGTACCTGAGGCTGTGTTCATGTGCTCTAGCCAAGATACCCAAACTGGTGTGGTGGCTGCAATAGAGCTACTACTTGGGTGAGTTTGGGCTAGTCCACTGTCATCCTCTAGGTTTAGTCTGGTTTCTGCAGGGACAACACTGATGAACTGAATGGAAAAATGATGGGATTCCTTTAGATCCTTAAATGTTGCTTCATTGTATGCTGCCAAGGAGGCCCTCTGACTTTTACACATAGTTTTAAATTGCCTGTTAATCATTCCAAGTCTTTTATATTTTTCTCTAGGGCATCAGTGGAGCTTAGCAATTGCCACCCAATGCCATTGTCTTGTAGTTACTCTTTCCCCTGTATCTCTCAAATGCCTAGCATATTCCCTTCCACAGGCAAAGCATCCCAATTCACCACCAGTGAAAGCTGTAACAATTGAACCACCACTTTATGTGAAGGGCTATCTGTATTCCAGCTACTGGCAGTGAGGGGGTCCTCAGTGCTGGTCTAGCAAAGAGCAATACAGCTCCAAATCCCCATCTCATCACCTGCTTTCTCAGGCCGCTCCCATACTCCCATTTCTATTGGAAGCAGGTTCTGAGGCAAGTTTAAAGTACCTGATGACTACTGGGGGGATGCCCTTAAGATTCACACCTGTGTAAAGGATGAGAGAAGCAGAATGGGGCAGAAGGAGAAGCTGGGCAGATATGTAGGCCTGAACAACAATGCAATGGAATGTGAATTATTCTGTTATTGAATAAGTGGAAAAGCACTGTGTTTATTATGCAATAACACTATTGCCATGCTAAAAGAATACAGTATATATCAACATTAACAGACTAAATGCTGACCACATTATTGTCAACCCATAGGAGAACAACCATCAGAAAAATTAGAAAATTAAAACTGGAATGTATCATCTGTGATATTTGAAACTGAATAGCTCATTACATCAGAATTTCTTCACAAATGTAAAGAATGAAAACAAAGCTGCAACCAAAGTAAATTTCTGATTGGCTCATTTGTTAGCCAAACAAGGAAAGTCTTTTTACTGATGGTGATTTAATTAAATTGGGCTTGATTGCAGCAGCTGACAAAATGTGTCCAGAGAAAATTAACTTGTTTACTATGATTAGATTTGGGGGTAGAAGAAATGAGGACATGAAAAGCAACATCAATAATCAATTAAAAATCCAGGTAAATTATTTCAAGTAGTTTTCTGTGGCTTTTGATGAGTTAACAGACGCTACCAATAATGCTCGGTTAGTCTTGTTTATTCAAGGAGTCAGTGCTAAGTTTGAAGTTACTGTCAAATTGCCCTCTGTGAATAGTCTGAATGAACAGACTATTTCCTAAGAAGGTGAGAAAACACAAATCAGTACAACCTGAAGTGGAATCTGCTAAGATGTATTACACAGCCAATGGTGGTAAAAATATGTGTGAAGCAGAAAAAGGCTTAGACAAATTTTAAAACTTGTGAAAATGTAAGGTGTGTAAAGCCTGTAGTTATTCATTGTATTATTTGTCAGCAGCTATTTCCTTGAAAATATTTTGAATCTATCATTTTTCATTGTCTCAGTGTCAGCAGTGAAATTCATTCACTCTCATGGACTCTTATCAGTTCTGTGATTTTTTTGCTCAGAAATAGAAGCTGAACTTGTGCTACTACATAGCAGTTTGACGGTTTAGCAGTGATAAGGTTTTATTGTGATTTTTAGCTCAGGGCCTAGATTGAAATTGTACTCAAATGTTTATAACAGCTTATTATCATAGCCCCAAACTGGAAATGATCCAAATGCCTATTAACTGGCGAATGAATTAACAAATCGTGGTCTATTGTATTCCATTGTGCTATGGACTGAATTGTATTCCCTCCAAATTTATGTATTGAAGCCCTAACCCCCAATTTGGTAGTATTTGAAGATGGGAACTTTGGGAGATAATAAGGTTCAGAGGAGCTCATGAGGGTGGGGACCCAGTGATGGGATTACTGCACCCTTCCTCTCTCCCACATTTGAGGACAGAGAGAGAAGGCAGCTGTCTGCAAGCCGGGCTTACCAGAACCCTACCATGCTGGCACCCTGATCTTGGACTTCCAGAACTGTGAGAAAATATATTTCTGTTGTTTGAGCCCCTCATCTGTGGCATTTTGTTATGGCAGCCCAAGCTAAGCATGATCCATTGTATTCCATTGTAAAACAATAAAAAATGCACATACTACTGATACACACAACATGAATGAATATCAAAAGCATGCTAAGTGACAGAAGCCAAACACAAAAGACATATGATTCCATTTATATGACAGTCTGTAAAAGGCAAAACTAAAGGGACAAAAAGGTGATCAGTGGTTTCCAGGAGCTGGAATGGAGGGTGGAGTTTGATGGCAAATGCGCATGAGGAAACTTTCTAGGGAGATGAAAGTGTCTGTATCATGATTGTGGTATATATATCAATGATTATGTACATTTATCAAAACTCAACAAACTGTATATTTAAAATCGGTGAATTTTATTATATGTGAATTTCACCTTAATAAAGTTGATTAAAACACAACCACACACACATACAGCAGGTCACCAGACTGAAGCCTCTGCTTGTACAATTTACAATCAGGATATTGATGCAAACATAAACTGAAACATTTCATTTTGTAATCTGACCCACATCCTGCATTCAATCCACCAGCAAACCCTGTTGTCACTAGGCTTCTGCTTCCGCTCTAGTCTAGCCACTGTCATCTCTGCCTGGGGTTATTGAAGCAGCCTCCTAACCAGTCTCTGAGTCTCTGCTCTTGCCTTCACAGACTATACTCAGAACAATTAGTGATCCTCTTAAAACGTAAATCACATTACACCACCCCGTTCAAACCCTTCCATCATGCTGGGGAGAAACTCCAAAGCTCTTGCCATGGCTGCAAATCCCTCCCTGATCTGGCCCCTGCTTGGTTCTCCTATTTATTTCCTCTCTCTCCTTCCATTTCAGGTACTCTGTCTCTCTACTCTTCCTCAAACACATGAGCATACTCCTGCCTTGAGGACTTTGCACTTGCTGTTCCCTCTGATTGGGATGCTTTTCCTCTAGACCTTCTGCTCGGTTTGCTCCCACTTTTCATTCAGGTCTCAGCTTAAGTGCTGCCTCCTGGGAGAGACTTTTTCTGACCACCACCAGGTAGCTCCTTCTCCATTTTCTCCATCTTCTAATTATGTTTTATTTTTCAGAGCAAGGACTTTGTTCTATTCCCTGTTGTATCCCTTGCCCTTAAAACAATATCTTGTGCGTGTCAGGACTCAGTACATACTTTGTGAATGAACAAATGAATGAACAGATGAGCTTACTTGCTATGAAGCCTTCTCAGACCGCCTGGCCTGCCTCTCCAGGCCATCTCTCCCTCTTCCTCATCTTTCTGGCATTTGCTCTTTTTGTTTAATTTTAACAACACCTTTATTGAGATATAATTATGTGCCATACAATTCACCCATTTCATGTATATAAATAAATTATTTTTAGCATACAAGCCACAGTCAATTTTAGAATATTTTCATCATTTCCAAAAGAAACTTCAGGACTTCCCTGGTGGCGCAGTGGTTAAGAATCCACCTGCCAATGCAGGGGACACGGGTTTGAGCCCTGGTCCGGGAAGATCCCACATGTCGCAGAGCAACTAAGCCTGTGCACCACAACTACTGAGCCTGCGCTCTAGAGCCCGTGAGCCACAACTACTGAGCCCACGTGCCACAACTACTGAAGCCCGCGCGCCTAGAGCCCGTGCTCCACAGCAAGAGAAGCCACCGTAATGAGAAGCCTGCGCACCACAAGGAAGAGTAGCCCCCGCTCGCCACAGCTAGAGAAAGCCTGCACGTAGCAACGAAGACCCAACGCAGCCAAAAATAAATAAATTTATATAAAAAAAAGAAACGTCATATTCTTTAACTATCAAACCTCTAATGACTAATCTACTTTAGTAGAAATGACTAATCTACTTTCTGTCTATGGATTTGCCTATTAAGGACAATTCATATACATGGAATCATATAATCTGCGGCCTTTTTGACTGGCCTCTTTCACTTAGCATAATCTTTTCAAGGTTATTCTACATTGTAGCAGGTATCAGTATTTTATTCCTTCTAATGGCAGGATAATATTCTATTTATGGATATACCACATTTTATTTACCCATTCATCAGTTGATGAGCATTTGGGGTTGTTTCCATTTTGTGGCTCTTATGAATAATGCTGCTATAAACATTTGTGTACAAGTTTTTGTCTGGACATGTTTTCATTTCTCTGGGGTATATACCTAGGATTAGAATTGGTAACTCTGTTTAAGCATTTAAGGAGCTGCCAAACTATTTTCCAAAATGGCAATACCATTTTACATTCCCACCAGCAGTGTATGATTGTTCTGATCTCCGCATCTCTCAATTATATTCCATTGACCTACGTGTGGTCTTTGCTGTTTTGCCACAATACAAACCTTTCACTGTGTTTCAAAGGTCTAGTTTGAGCCTTAGATTGTTATTGACCTTATGTTACTGGTTAACATTTAATATATCTGATGCCCACCACCCCAAATGAATTGTAAACTCCTTTAGGGCAGATTCCATGTCTTGTACATCTTTGTATCCCCTTCATCACATGGTGAAGTGCCAGGCATGCAGCAGGTGCTCAATAAATATGTATTGATTATCTGAAGGAATAACAAGAAGTTGGCAACAATCATGAAAGGAGAAAGGAAGGAAGGGAAAAGAAAGGAAGGAAGGAATTTGGGGTCACAGGGAGAGTTAGAATCTAATCAATCGAATTTTAAATGTTATAATGAAAGGTCAAGCATCAAAAAACTCATTCTCCTTGAAAAAACAACTTTCTCCTTGTGAGGTTTTCCACATGTAAGAGAATGAAGTTGGACCCCTTCCTCACACTATACAAAAAAATTAACTCAAAGTGGACCATAGCCCTAATGTAATAGCTAAAACAATAAAACTCTTAGAAGAAAATATAAAAGTAAATCTTCAGGACCTTGGGTTAGGTAAAGCCTTTTTAGATATGATATCAAAAGCATGAGTAAAAAATAAAGCATTGATAAATTGGACTTCATCGATATTTAAAACTTTTGTGCTTCAAAGGACACCATCAAGGAAGTGAAAAGGCATCCCAGAGAATGGGAGAAAATATTTGCAAATCATATATCTGATAAGGGATTTTGTAGCCATAATATATAAAGAACTCTTTCAACTCAATAATAAAAAGACAACCCAATTTTTAAAATAGGCAAAGGATCTGAATAGAAATGAAATGGCAAAAGCACAGGAAAG
This sequence comes from Mesoplodon bidens, assembly GCF_964165515.1. NCBI lineage: Eukaryota > Metazoa > Chordata > Mammalia > Artiodactyla > Ziphiidae > Mesoplodon > Mesoplodon bidens. Next base: position 65,796,662 of record NC_138178.1, on the reverse strand, counting down.
AATATTCGACATTAGTCATCAAGGAAATGCAAATCAAAACCACGAGATACCACTTTATCCACACTAGAATGACTATAATCAGAAAAATAGATAATAAGTGTTGATGAGGAGCAATTGGAACCCTCACACATTGCTGGTGGGAACCCTCATAATGATGCAGCTGGTTTGGTAAACAATTTGGCAGTTCTTCAAAATGTTAAACATATTACCATATGACCCATAAATCCCATTTCTAGGTATATGCCCAAGAGAAATGAAAACATATTCACACAAATCTTGTACACAAATGCTCATAGCAACATTATTCATAAGAACCAAAAACTGAAAACAACACAGATGTCTGCCAACTGATGAATGGATAAGTAAAATGTGATATATCCGTACAATAGACTATCATTCAGTAATAAGAAGGAATAAAATACTGACACACACTACAGCATAGATGAACCCTGAAAACATTATGCTAAGTAAAAGAAGCCAGTCACAAAAGACTGTGTATTGCATGGTTCTATTTATATGAAATGTCCAGAATAGGCAAGTCTATAAAAACAGAAAGTAGATTTGTGGTTGCCTATGGCTGGGGGCGAATGGGGAGGGACTGCTAATGGGTATGGGCTTTGGGGGAAGGTAATGGAAATGTCTACAAATGATGGAGGTGATGTTTGTACTACTCTGTGAATGTAGTAAAAACCATTACACTGTACACTTTAAATGTGTAAATTGCACAGTACATAGATACACACACACACACACACACACACTCCATGAGGATGAGGGATGTTATGATAAGTCCTCTCATTTATTTTCTGTTAAAAAAATTAATCATTTGAAAAAGTCAGTAATTCAACCATTAATGATTACAGAGGTTTTGTAGCACATCTCACACACCAACCTCGACCCACAGTGTTTCAGGACTCCATGAATGAGAACTGCTGCTTTACACCTTCATTTAATATGCTTAACACCATTCACTTCTCTCTGCTCTCCATCTAGATGGCTCAAATTCACTGCTTTCCAGAGCTGCTCCAGAATTTCTGTCTAGGAGAATTTTAGGGGCAGCAGTCTGGTTAGAAGGGGTGGCCCAGGGATTTGTCTTGAAGCTGCATATGCATAGCAGACCCACTTTTTCACTTAAAATTTAGAGGCTGATGAGATTTGGACCCCTGGGTACTGCTTTTGGATGGTCCCCTGTTCTGCTTCAATATGGGCCACATAGAAATGGGCCTGTATTCTTTTTTTTTTTTTTTTTTTTGGTGGTACGCGGGCCTCTCACTGTTGTGGCCTCTCCCGTTGCGGAGCACAGGCTCTGGACGTGCAGGCTCAGCGGCCATGGCTCACGGGCCCAGCTGCTCCGCGGCATGTGGGATCTTCCCGGACCGGGGCACGAACAAACCCGTATCCCCTGCATTGGCAGGCGGATTCTCAACCACTGCGCCACCAGGGAAGCCTGGGCCTGTATTCTTAAAACCTGCTTCTCAGTTTCAAGGCTCACCTGTGTTCCCAACAAACAATTATTCTGCAATGACATTCTGCCTTTCTAAAGACAGCACATGGAAATGGACCACCCTTTTTAGCAGTGTCTGCCAACAGGCCTTCTTTTTTGGTGCTAAAATTACCTGCAAATTATTTTAACTGTGCCACTTTCAGATTCTCCTTTCAACATATCTGTTCCTTCCCATGTGTTGTCATTTCTCTATTTGAAAGTCATGACCGTGAAACCTCAAACATTTATGGGTTATGCAAACAGCTTCTTTTGGTATATTTTTAATAATCACTGCTCTTATTATTACCAGATGTTGAAATTGCAAATGATAACAAAGTGACAGACTTTAAGGGTAAGATTATTTGGGCAAGAGAAATGTGACTTTTTGTTCTCTGAGAGATAGCGGGTGTCTTGCCTGGATTTGTATCCATTTTTTCCCACTTTTAGCTGAGATGTCTTAGACAAATTCTTTAATTTCACGGATCCTTTGTGTCTTCACTGGTAAAGAGTGCTGTTAATGCCTCTTTCATAGAGTTTTGTTGAGAAATGTGTGGGATTTTATGTTATTTATTATTATCAATTAGACATTAGTTATCTATTGCTGTGTAACAAATTACCTCCCAATTTAGCAGCTTGAAACAATGTTTTTTATCTCACACAGTTTCAGAGTACTAGAAATTGAGTGCTTTAGCTGGGTGGTTCTAGCTTAGAATCTCTCACAAGATTGCATTCAAACTATTGGCCAGGGATGCAGTCTCAGTAGACTTAAATGGGATCAGAGGATTTGCCTCTAAGCTCACTCATGTGGCTGTTGGCAGGAGGCTTCAGTTCCTCACCACGGGGACCTATCCATATGGCTTCTCCCAAAGGCAGTGATCAGAGATTAAGATGGAGACAGAGATACCAAAACATAAGCTGCAGTCTTTTATAACCTAAACTCGATGGTGACATACCATCATGACTGCCATATTCTACTGGTCACACTAACCAACCCTGTTACATTGTGGCAGGGGACTGTGCCAGGGTGACTAGAACAGGAGGCAGGGATCACTGGAGGCCATGGTGGAGGCTGGGTACCACCTACAGATAGAGTACCCAGAAGGCATACCTGGACACCACGAATTCAACAGCCCTTCTAGGCTCAGGAGATATAAAATAGACATTGTCCTTGCCCCCCACGACTCTCATTCTAGAGGCCCATAGTAAGTGCTCAAGAAATGTGTTTTTCCCTCAAGAAAGAGAAAGAAACAAACAAAAACTTCACGAAAGGAGATCTTGCTAATCAGAGGTATAGCCATGATCGAGGTAATTCCCGCTAGGGAAAGTAGGGAAACTCTCCCTAAGGGTGACTATTACAAGTTGGATGACTCTGCAATTTTCAGTTTAGAGCCTGAGAATTTGTTAAGGATCCTAGCAGAAGTAAAGACACACATTATAACTGTCTGTGAGAAAAAGGTGTACTAGGCAGATTGATGGTATCCACAGTCCAGCAAACAATGTTATTTTCCAAAACGATCTTTTCAGACATTGGCTGCATCTATAGGCACACTAATAATAAGGTTCTAAAGTCCTGGGCTCCTTAACTCTATGTAAAAGCAACTAAGGTGGGACCTCTATTTGGCAATGACTCATCCACTGTCAATTTTGTTGATGTTTAATATAACGTATATATAGATAACATATGTACTATATAATAAGGCGACCTTGAGTTTAACATCTTCTAGAAGGCACTCTGACCTCCCAGTTTACCCTAATTAGTGAGGTTTTACTCCCCTGATATTTTACCTGTGCTAAAATATTCATATTTCAGGTTCTTAGAGGAGGCATGTATGACTCACGGGATTAATGACAAAGGAATTTGCTTCCATTATCAGATTAGCCTTGCATCTCACCAGCCTTCATAATGCTGAAGTGAAGCTTGAGATTTATACATAAATATTGAAGTCTTATTCCAAGTTTAATAAAACATGCATATCTTTCTAATATACCCATGGACAGAAACGGACCCTGGAACTTTTGCTGATGCAGAAGAGCCCACAGGTGTCTGAGAGATACCAATTCAAGTCCCACTGGATGGCTGTCATTCCCTCTAATGCCCTTGACTGGCCTTTTCAGGTCACTGAAAACTTTGTGGTTCAGTAGCTCTTTGCGGAGCCTGCCATCCTCTGCCAGGCCCATGGAGGATGCCGGAGAAGAGATTGATACCATCTCTGAGCTCATAGATTTAATGAAAAACACTCGTCCTAGAGTCTCCGCCTCCACGAGAAAGAGCAAGGATTTTATCTGTCTTATTCACAGCTGTGTTTGCAGTGCTTAAAAAAGGGATTTCAGGCAAACTCCGTTAGGGAGTCCCTAAGAACTAAATTGTCATGTGGTCCCCGGGTGTCTCCACACTGAAGCATACACACCACGAAACTATAATGAGAGCACTGGGGCCAAGCAGGGGGCCAGACCTTTCACAGTCCCCATATTTCGGGTTCATTCCTGCCTCCCGGCTTTGCTGCCAGGTGCCTGCTGCCTTGGTGCACCCTCCTCATTGCCAAGACTCTACCCCAGTGGTTCCTAATCTTCAACCCAAGAAGAAGTTTTTGGCATTTTGCAGCCAAATGAGAAAAATCAGAATAATGTAATGAGTTTTTCACAAAGCTCAATGGGAAGGACTATTGATTCTGAGACTAGGCTTTCTTTTTTGGTGTTACTATGTTACCTCTTATATGAAATTATGGTAGGAGATAGTGGGTTGTTTTCTTTTTAGTGCCTCACCTGGCATCATGGAGTAGTGGCTGTCCTGTGTGATGTCCCCATTGTTTTTTCCTTGGTTCCTGAATTCCAGAAGTTTGAGAACCACCATCATACAAGAAAAGTTCAATCCCCACCTCACTCTTGGGGTCTTCCCTGATCCTTCGGGGCTCACTTTTCCTTTCTTTAAAAACAATATCAATTAGGATATTTTTCTAAAGCCATAAGTATATAGTGCAGGACAATTGGTAAATGTAAAAACTCACAAAGAAGAAAACAGAAATCCTCTATAGCCCCACTTCTCAAGAGAAAATAAACTTAGTCTGAGAGATGCCCTTCTATTCCATTTTCTGAGTTTTTCACTTAATTTTTTAACAAAAATGGAGGTATTTTGTGTAAGCTGTTTGGTAATTTCATAATATTCCATCCTCATCCTCTTCCACAATTTTTTAAAAAATAAATTTATTTATATTATTTATTTGTTTTTGGCTGTGTTGGGTCTTTGTTGCTGCGCACGGGCTTCCTCTAGCTGTGGCGAGCGGGGGCTACTCTTTGTTGCAGTGCACAGGCTTCTCACTGCAGTGGCTTCTCTTGTTGCAGAGCACGGGCTCTAGGCGTGCGGGCTTCAGTAGTTGTGGCTTGAGGGCTCTAGAGCACAGGCTCAGTAGTTGTTCCACGGCATGTGGGATCTTCCCGGACCAGGGCTTGAACCCGTGTCCCCTGCGTCAGCAGGTGGTTTCTTAACCACTGTGCTACCAGGGAAGCCCCCTCCACAATTATGAAGTGCTGACTTGGTCTAGCTGCTGTGGTATGCATTTACATGTATGAGCCACTTAATCCTCACAACAACCCCATAAAGTGGATACTATTATTATTCCCTCTTTGTAACTGAGGCTCAGAGAGGTTAAGATACACCCCCATTTCACAGAGCTGCTAAGTAGTAAAGGCTTTCTGACCAGGGGTGCCTGGCTCTGGAGCCCAAACTCCAAAGCAGTATGATTTAGTGCACTTCCATTATATGGATTTACCACAACTTATTTAACCAGCCTTTTACTTTTGTCCATTTTCCTTTTTTTCCCCAAGTTTCTGGTATTATAAATAAAGCTGCCCTGTACAACCTCAGGAGTAAATCTTTATGCACATTATCCATAAGTATTTCCATAGAATAATTTCTAGCAGAGGATTTGCTGGGTCAAAGTGATTACAGCGTTTTAAGGCTTTGACAAAATTTGCCAAACTGCATCTCAGATTGTTGTGCCTTTTCAGAATCTTGTACCCTGGACACTCCCTCCAATAGGCTATGAGAAGGCCAGTTTTCCCACACTTTGCCACCACTGGGAATTATCGGGTTTTTTGGTTTTTTAAATCTTTGTCAATGTGAGAGACCCAAAGTGGCAATTTATGATGCTTTAGTTACTAATGTGGTGGTAGCTCCCAGCGATCCAAACCCTTGTATAATTCCCTCCCTTTGAACACCTGTGACTTGTTTCTAGTGAAGAGACTATGGCAAAAGTGAAGGATTTTGTAGATGTAATTAAAGTCCCTAATCACTCGATTTTCAGTTAATCAAAAGGGAGATTATCCTAGGTGGGCCCTACCTAATTGGGCGAGCCCTTTAAAGGGATCATTGAAGTTAGAGACTCAAAGCAGCAGAAACTCTCTCTGTGGCTGGCTTTGAAGAAGCAAACGATCATGAAATGAAGCTGCACGTAAGTGAATTTCATCACCAATCCGGGAGCTCAGAAGTTTGTCCTTCCCTAGTCAAACCTCCATATGAGAATGCAGCCTGGCCATCACTTTGATTTCAGCCCTGTAATGCCCTCCCAGAGCAGAGAACCCAGATAAGCCATGCCCAGACTTCTGAGTTACAGAAACCCTGAAATAATAAATGGGTGTTTTCTTACGCCACTGAGTTGTGTGCTAATATAACTAACAGGACTACAATTTTTCCACGTGTTTTTAATCATGTTTTTTTCTTCTTTCCAGCTCATTTTTCTGTTAGCATTCATCATTTTCTTATTTGAGTTCTTAATATATTTGTTTTAAAGGTATCAACCCCTTTGTCTCTCATAAATAATAATCAGCCATTGCATTTTTATGTGGTCAAATCCGTTGGTCTTTCCCATCTGGAATCTATCTTTATTGTGCCACTTGGAAAGCCCACCCTCATCCCAAGGTTATAGGAAGAGTCACATACCTTTTTATCTAGTACTTTTGTGGTTTTTTCATTACATTTAAATCTTTAATCCATCTAAAGATGGTTTTAATAAACGGTGGTGCAGAAAAGTCCAACTTTAATTGCTTTCAAATGTACCAGTAATACCTACTGAATAATCATTTGCTTTCCAATTGAATTCATATCAAATCAAAAGTCTAATTTTGGCCTTTTCAATCTGTTACATTAAGTCCATCATGTTCTGCTTTAGTATCAAACTGTTTTCATTATTAGAACTTTATAATGCATTTGAGTATGCGGTGGGAAAAATCACCCTTCATTTCTCTTCTTTTATAAATTTTCCTCAATATTCTCACACATTTCTTCTTTCATTTTATCTTTCGCATTATTTTGTCAAATTCCACTGGCAATTTAATAGTATCTGTAGCATACCAAAATACATTTATAGATTTATACACATATAGATTATTTGGGGGAGAAATGACACCCCATAGTTCCATACCAGAACATGTTTGGCATTCTGTGAATTCTTCATGGCCCTCATCAAGATAGGTTTATTCGTGTACACCTGACACATTTCTTGTCGAAGTAGTGACAGGGTTTTAAATATTTTCATTTAAAATATACTAACTCTAGTATATTTTAATAAGTGTTTATTGCTAGATTATAGGAAAAATATATTTTTTTTACTTACTTATGCAACCATAAATTAGTAAGAGTTTGGCAAAAATCAGTGAAAGAATTCTGTGAGAATCAGTTGGCTATGTGGAATTTACAAGTCAGAGTATTGCATATTTTATAATTTATTTGTAAATTATTTGCTATAGTTCCTTTATATCAGTAAAATTTATTAGGAACATATATATGCTTTATGTATATGTATATGTGTGTATATATATATACATAATATGTGTGTATATATGTATATAATATCTTCCCTAGAGACCCAGTTCTTAAACGTTTATCAATACCCCACTCGTGGGATGTATGAGCCTATGCTGATTTGTCTAAGTCATAAGAGAATCCCAAATTCCTTGCCAGTAATTGGTTCAGGAATGGACAAATCTAAGCCAAGTTGGGCCAGTGAAACAGGAAAGAGATTTTCCAGGGGATTCTGAAAAGAAGCTCTCTTGCTCTTTGGTGAGAGCCCCAGGAAGCCAGCTTCTCCAATTGGTCACAGACAAGGAGGCGCGTGTGTATTGTGGCAGCCGTTGTGTGACCATAAGAACCACTCTCAGAATGAAGCTGAGTCTGTGGACAGTAGAGCAGAGAAACAGAAAGACACTGCTGATGACATCTTTGAACCCCTGGGTCGTGTAACTCTGGGGTCTACCCTGCCTCTGTGCTTGTTCTTTGAGCCAGCTCATTTTCTGTTTATGTCCCTTTCACCTGGGCCTTCTTTAGCCCAAAGCACCCTGCCAATACATGAAGACTGAGTGAGGTATATAGAGTATCCACCAGTTCCCAGCACATAGTGGCTGCTCAGTAAATGACAGCACCTCACCCCCACCCCACCGCCTCCCACCTCCAGCCCCGCCAGGCCTTGCTTCCCCATCCAGTGCAGGCCTGCCTCCAGCCTTTGCTCCCACAATCTCCCTCCTCACTCACAGGCCCCATTTGAAGCTTTCTCACCCTTAAAGACCCTGCTCAAATCCCACCTCCTTCACAAATGCTGTCCAGCTCATGGGGAATTCTCCTTCATGCTCAGCTTGTGTGAGCCTCATCACATACCGTCTCCTGTGGTTTCCTGGGCCTTCCTGAATCTGGGTCCATCTTCCCTAGAGCGGATCCCTTTAGGGCCTGGACCATTCAGTGTGCGTCAGAGTCTGCCTCCTGCACTGGCCTGGCTCAACCTCTTGCCCCCTGTAACGTTTAGTGAGTACTTGGTGCTGAACGTACCAGACTTTAATCTCTTCTCTTCCTTGCTTTTTGTAAGCTGTGGGCACCAGGATTCAGCTGAGTGAGATTCCTACAACAGCAAGAGGAGTGTTATTATTTTGTTCTGAAGGTCTTTACAAGCATAAGGCATGTCTAAAGTGGCTATAAATAATTTATACTGTCCATAACTCAAGCTGATCAAAATAGACCTCATCACAGTGATGCGGCAAAATCTGGCACAAGCTGCTTTTCCGCTGCCTCCAAACCAATTACACATTCGGCGCGGATGAAAATCTGCCTGGATTCCCTCCCGAATCGGATTAATGGCCCATCTGCAATCACATTAATCACAATCTGTCCATGATTAGACATTGGATAATCCCATTGGACAAGAGGTGACAACCCAGTTTCTATCATCTCATTTATTATCTATTTTTGGAGTTTGCTGGTAACTCTATAGCCTCCAGAAGACGTTTTCCAGTGGAAGAGGCTCCTCTGTGGATCCTTTTGAAAAACTGTCACTTCATAGGCTTCAAAGAGAGCCAAGCACTTGGTGTTATTTATGATTCCTATTTTGTTTCCAGGTGATGAATAGACAAAATAGGACACAAGTCTGTGGTCTCTGTTATGAGAAACACACACACACATTTAGCTTCTTACAAATGTGTGTTGGAAAGAATAAAAGACATCCTTCAGAACCTTTCTGAAGAGGCAGCCTCACGTTTGAGATATATGATACTTCCTTTTCTGTTTGTTTTACTATCATAAAAGCAAGCATCTATGATTGGTAAAGGAGCCGTAACTGGCCCCAAATGTCTGAAAACCTAAACCCACACACATGCACACATTTGTGCAGGATGGAGGACCTTTTACAATATTCCATTTTCCTGCTGGAAGGTCAAACTGAACTCTGATAGCTGATTGTTCCTCTCATTTGCCTCTAGAAATACCGCTCAAGGGACTTCCCTGGTGGCGCAGTGGTTAACAATCCACCTGCCAATGCAGGGGACGTGGGTTCGAGCCCTGGTCCGGGAGGATCCCACATGCCGTGGAGCAACTAAGCCTGCACGCCACAACTACTGAGCCTGTGCTCTAGAGCCCACGAGCCACAGCTATTGAGCCCAAGCACCACAAATACTGAAGCCCACGTGCCTAGAGCCCGTGCTCTGCAGCAAGAGAAACCACCGCAATGAGAAGCCCGTGCACCACAACGAAGAGCAGCCCCTGCTCGCCGCAACTAAAGAAAGCCCGTGCGCAGCAACGAAGACCCAACACAGCCAAAAATAAATAAATAAATTTATTTACAAAAAAATAAGAAAAGAAATACCGCTTAAGGGAAATGCTAGGACCACATGAGTTCGGACAATTCTAACATTGCACCCACGTTCTCAGACCCATGGGTGCTGGAGCACAGCAGAGAAAGCCCGAAGTCACTCCCACCCCAGAAGGATACAACTCACAAAGCAGGATTGTTCCCCACAATACTGGTGTCTGTATCTCAAACCAGATGTATTTTTCAATATCTTCAACAAGTAAGTTACAAGTGAGTGGTATTCTTTTCCTCCTTCTTCTTTTCACCCCATGGAAATGGTTGCGAGCAACTGATCACCAGCCACCCGTCCCCCAAACCAGCTTCCCTCCTGCCGTTTCTAGGTTTCTAGGTGGAGAGAGGAGCCCCCCAGAGGGTTTCTCCCTTCGTCCCCCGCCCCCGCTCGTGACTCATGTCCTTGTTACCTCTTGCCTTGCTTGACTTACCCACGTGTTAATCTTCCCACAGCACAGCTATGTTCTTGCCATTTTCCCGTCTGAATCTCTTCAGTACAACAACAGGATCCTGGAGGTTCTCCTTTGCCAAGAGAATCCCTCATACTCCTCAGTGGAAGTCTGAGGCTTCCCACTGTCTGACACAAGCTTCCCTTTCAGTCTTTCGCTCATGCTGACTCCTCAGTGGGAGTCCAGCCCCACGGACCTGCCTTGGGTGGCTCCAGGGGTCTTCCCTGTCTCTACGGGGCTTTGCCTGTGCCACTGCCCTGATTCATTCCTGCCTCTCCCAGCTGCTCATATTTTCCCCAAAATGCACTCGACTCACTCATCTCCTCCCTCTGTCTTTGAGACTGTTCCCTCTTCCAAGCAGACCTTCCTGCTCCTTTTCTGCTTGGAAGAATCATACTCATCCCACAGGGCTCAGATGATTTGCCGTGGGCTCCAAGAAGCCTTTCCAGTCATCCCGTTCTGTGCTCCCTCCTTGGTGTTCCTGTTGCAGCTCTGGTTCTCAGCTCTGTGGTAGCCCTCTTCCCACTGCTGACCCTAAGTCAAAGGTGAACAAAGCTGGACACTAGGTAAAGTGGCAAGGACACATTTTAATTAGTAATGTCTATTGCAACAGGGAGAAGAGTCCCGCATGAACCGAACTCAACTTCGATTTGTACGGAGGTGATGGGAATTGTAAAGGGAGAATGAGGGAACAGGGAGGGGGATGAGTGGGGGCTCAGAAGAGTCAGCAAAGTGAAGAATTATAAAAGGCAGGAATCAGGGGTTGGTCTGTGAGAAATCCATCGGGGTTTGCTAACTGGTGCTTATCCAAGGTAGGCTCCTACCCTCCCACAAAGGTTGGGAGACACTGGCCCTATCTTAAGGTGTTGGATGGAACAAAAAGTAAATTCTTTCAGCAGCCTTGAGCTTTTTTCAGGCAAGCACTTTAAGCGGGGCTGGGGTCATCCTAGGGATGTGGCCTTGAGGCATTATAAACTATGTTAGTGTTTTGCTCAAATCTTCATAGGCTAAGACATAGGTCTAGTTGAGAAAGCACTTAGAGGAGGCTGGCTAAAGTTTGATCAAGGAGAGACTCTGTGTCACCTACCATCATCTTCCTCTTCTCTCTACTGGGCTGCCTTGTTTCAGTGAAGGCACCTTGTCCAACCAGGGCCCCAGCCCCAAGCCTGGCCCATTTGGCAAGAGGCTGGCATCTCTGCAAAACCACCCAATCCTGGTTTGGTTAATCTATTCCTTTTGGAGCTCAGTCTCTCCCTCTCTCCTTCCCTCCCTTTCTTTCTCATTTTGCCCAGTATCCAGATCTCGGCAAGGGGAGGGATAGTGATAGAAAAAAACCGAACCCTAGAAGGTAGGCCCTGTGAGTCTGCAGGCTGGCAGAAGCAGCCAGGAATGCCAGTGCCCTGGGTCAGACTGCTCAGAACCACTCCCAGGCCACACTGAGCCAACTGGGGTTCCCCCTTCTGGAAAGATGGGAAAAATGCAACTGTCCCAAAAGGCATCAGCACAGCTCCTTCCTATTACCCCCTCCCTTCCTGAGATCTGGGCTTGGCGGTTTATCCCTGTGGCTACCAGGGTGTGCTTTGGAAAGAAACAAAGGCTCCCATGTGTTTTTTTTTTTTTTAAGGGTTAATTTTTCTCATCCTTCTGTAATGACTATATTGATCCCGCAAGGAAAAGAGTGCTAGAGACTGTGGGTTTCTTAATACAGAATGACCCTGGCACATGTCCACTATAAACAAAGTAACAAACAAACAAATAAGTTCATTCCCATCTGGATAGACTCAAGTAGCACAAGTTCATAACTAGTCTCATGGACTAGTGGGCTTGAGTCTCAGTCCCATCTCTCATTAGTTGTATTAACTCATGAAGGTTATTAATTTATTCATCTCTGAGCTGCTGGAAGATGGTAAGAGGACCTGCCTCAATGCCTCAGAGGCAGAGTTGGCTTCATGGGATGCAACCGGTACAGTCCATGGGGCCCCATGCTTGGTTTCATATTCTGCCATTGTTGTCTTGAAATTGTTACTAATTTTTGAGTGAGGGGCCCCGCATTTCATTTTGCACAGGTATCTGCAAATTATGTAGCCCATCCTGCCCTGTGGGTTGTTGGGAGCTTTAAATGAGACCTTCTACGATTGCTTAGCCCAGGGCCTGGACTGCAGCAAGGGCTCAGTGAATGTTAGGGAGGGAGAAAGGGGCTCAGGAAAGAGAGAGAGGGACCTGGCAGTGTCACTGGATACCTGTTTGCTCAAAGGAAGTTGGTGGGGGTCAGGCAAGAGAGCCTGGGGAGAGAGGACGGGCTTGGATATCAGAGGCCTGGAGTCTGACTCTGATTTGCCAGGTTTCTTTCTCTTCCTGGACCTTAGTTGCTGTCTCTGAAACATGGTGCCCAACTCCCCCAAAGTCGAGCTCTCAGAAGCCTATGGTGGTGACGTTGGGGATGCTGAAACCCTTTCTGGCCTATTCTGTACAATGTCTCCAACTGCCTTTGGAGAGGAGTAGAGGCCAAGGTCATGGGGTGGGAGGGGGATGGAGGCAGGAGGCAGAGGAGGAGGTCTGGTCCTCAGGTGGGCAATAACAGAATCCCATCCCAAAGGACTCCAGCAGGAAGACCCCTGGTCTGGGCCAGGGGAACCTGGCATCCAGCTCCATTTCTGTCACTTATATGCTAGATGACAGGTCATTGGCCCTCAGTTTCCTCTCTGATACTCACAGTGGGATTAATGCTCCCATCACTAGCAACAGCTTCCTTTGTGTTGGGTGGGCACTATGCCTGTGACATGCCCTTTGTGAGTGATCCAGAGGCAAGATAGTGTAATGATTCCACCAGCAAGCTCCGGAGGCAGAGAGCCTGGCTCAAGTCCTGGCTCCACCAGCTATGTAACCTGGGACAAATTACTTAACTTCTCCAAGCCTCAGTGTCCTTATCTGTGAAATGAGGATAATTTTAACAATAGTAACTCCTTCCTGAAATTGTTGTGAGCATACAGGCAGTCATGTGTTTGAAGGTGGCCCCAAGTGAGAGTCCTATATGTTAGCCATGACGATGATGATGATACTGAAGATATAGGTTAAGCCCCACATTCCTTCCCACATAGGCATTTCCATGACAAATAGGAGACAAAACATCTCCTGGCAGGTAAAGCTCTCCTGAGTGGGTAAGAACAGGAAGGCGGTTAGGGGGGAAGGAAATGGAGCGTGTGTGTGCACATGTGGGCCTGTAGGAGCTGTGTGGGGGCTCTGAGCTTGAGGACGGGCAGGCTGGGCGAGGATGACCACCTCTCTGGGCTGCAGATTTTTCTCTGTCAAACAAGGGTCTGAAAGAGAAAGTCTCCAAAGGGTCTTCCAGCGTTTTCGTTCTAGAGTTCTGGAAGGAAGGAAGAACGGAGGATTGACTAAGCAAAACTGTAAAATAATAAAGCCTGGTTTGCTTTAGGTGACCTGGCCTGCTTTGTGATCTGCTCCTAGGCCCTGGCCCCATGCCTAGTGCTTTCCTGCTCTTTCTTTCAGGACTTGTTTCCAGGGTAGGAGCTGCTATCCCTGTATCGTGAATGACCACATGTTCTGTGATTTCTCAAGGATTTCTGCACAGTAAGCCTGTCTTTCAGGGGAATTGTGAGTAGAGTTTAAGGCAACAGAGATGGGGTGGGGGGAGGTTTGGGGAGAAGGAATCCAGAGAGACTTCTTTGTGCTTCTGCAGTCTTCCCAGGAAGAGGGTCATAGCCGGGGTTAGTTTATGGGATAATACAGAGCTATGGAGCTCAAGCTGCTATTCCCAGTAAGGATAGAGAGTGCTCTAAAGCCCAGGAAGGGAGGCTCCCAGATCTCCCGTGTGCTGTGGCCTGGGACATGGAGAAGGGGACCCTGGGAGCAGCCAGGAAGCAGAGAACCAGGGCAGGGCCAGATCAATGGTGCCTTGTGGCTGTGCTGGGGGAAGAGGATTTTCACTTCTCTCACTCCAGTGCTGGTCTCCCAAGGATGGTTGTGGCCCAGGAGACCCACACGGAGGGATCCTGAAACTGGTCCGTGGTTTCACAGCTCCAGAGAAGTGAAGCTGGTGAGTGATGGAACCACACCCATGTGGGTCTTCAACCGCACAGTGAAAGAAGCAAGGGAGATGGAGCCAGGCAGACCTGCTTTGAATGCCAGCTCTGACTTACCCTGTGACCAGAAGCAATCGTGTCACCTCCCTAAGCGTCAGTTTCCTCATGGACTAAATGAATCTAATACTACCCACCTCATAACATTGAGGTAAAGACCTAATAGGCTAATAACAGGGGATTTGCACATGATGGAGACTAAAGAAATATTAGTTCTTGACCCAGCTACCTGACATCCCAGGAGAAATCACCATCTCCCCCATTCTCCCTAATAGGGTCTCAAAGAATTGGCTTTTTTCTGGTAAGGAGGAATTTCTCCTCTTGGCAGGAGAGTGTTAAAAGTCTGGACCTAGGATTCCAACCCAGAGCCTCCCCCTCCTGGCTGCCTGTGCCATTGAGTTAATTGATTTGCTTGCTCCTAGTTGGGTGCTGACAGTCTGGCCAGGCCCAGAGTGGCTGGAGAGAGAGGACAACCAGCCAGGAGCACCTCCTAGTTCACTAGGGAAGCACACCTACCACAAACCTCCTCCCCATTCTGAGATGGCACCCAGATACACAGACATCATTTGTACACAAATTCTGCACTCAGACCACAGTTTCTGATCCTCCATCCCCACAGGAGACACACACAGAGCAAGCACGCATGGAAATGCACAAAGAAATCATCAGATGACACACACACAGATATACGTAGACCTCCCCTCCACGCCCAGAGGCACACAGGCACCGCACACAGGAAAGGCACAGCATACATAGAGGCTCCCAACACAAAGACACAGCCATAATTGTGATTATCATAGTTACCATGTATTGCACTTACTTAGATATTGTTCTAATCCTTTTCCAGAGAATGCTTTAATTCTTACGATGGTAGAGGTAGATATTATTTTTATCCCTCATTTTACAGATGAGGAAACCGAGGGTCAGAGAAGTAAAATAAAATGCCTGAGGTCACAGAGTGGCCCGGTGCAGACATACCCACCTATACCCGCTCCCTCTCTCCTCAACCCCGTTTATTTTCATAGACACGCAGCGTTGTCCCCACCCCGACATGCTCCACACACACTCAGGACGAGCGCTGTTTGGGGCACTAGTGGCCAAAGACGCAAGAAATGGCCTGTTGGCACAGCGGCTGGTAAGCTGTACTGAAGAACCAGACGAGTGAGAAAGACCAGGCGTTCCAAAGGTAGTGGCAGTGGTTAAAAGCCTTACAAGACAGACGGGGCCACCAGGTGAAGCGCTCAGCACAGCGCTGGGTGGTGGGCCATCATCCAGTAGTGAGTTCAGTGTGCGCTGAGGGCCTAGCCCCAGCTCTGCGCAAAGTCTCTCCTTGCGCGCTTGGCTGCACCCATTTCACGGCGAGCAGCCCAGAGTGTGAGGCCAACCAGCCCTAGGTTTTTAGCAGAAGGGCCGCCGAGCTCGACCGCGCCCTCAGGCCGACATGGGCCGGGATCTGGGGTTCCCGTGGAGACATTTTATTCCCAGGCGCCCACCTGCGTCCATCGCGCACCAAGTTCTTGGTACACCTTTTAATGGGAAAACAACGACAGCCACCATGGTTGGATAAATGTTATTTATAATTCGTGGGCCAGTTCTTGAACCCTTTCAAACAAAACCCACAGAGATTTCTTTGAAAGAAAAATGCCTGGACTCTGCTCAGAAGTCGCGGGTTTTCTACGGAACGACAAGCCGCTACACAGATAGTAAATTACCCCGCGCGCCACATTTGTTTCTGATTATTTGCGTTGCAGTTGGTTTGTGAAATAAAACAGGAGAGTTTATAAATATCATTTATTCTGGAAGTGAGACACACATTCGACCCCAGCCTCGTTCCTAGAAGGAGCTGTGCTATTCGAATGGGGAAAGAATGGGGGAGTCCGTGTCAAATTACACTCCCGCCCCAAATGCAAGTCAAGGCTCGAATCTGGATCCGGTGATCGTCTTCGGATTCTGCGTTCTGGCGTTACCCACCTAACGCTCCAACTGGGAGAAGTTTTCCACAGGCGGACGGGTGGGGAAGTCTAAACAGAGTTTATCCAAACCCTTAACCTCTCTCTCTAGCTTGGACCCTGAGAACAAAGGCGCCTGAGAGGAGAACGGTGACCGGCTGGACGGTGAAGGTCTTGTCCAAACAGACCACCCTTCCTCCCAGCTCTCGTCCTAAGAGAGTGGATTTTTTTTTTTTAATGAAATAAGGGAGCATCTAAAGGACAGGCCCCCCTTCACTCTCCCAGGTATCCATCACCCTGCTCGAGCGCGCCTGGGGAGACCGCACAGCAAGTCCAAGAGGAAGCTCAGAGCTGCGGCGGCAGCAGAGACAGCTCAGCAGTGACACAAGGTCCAGCCGGGATAGCCGGACCCAGCGCCAGAGTGGGGATCCTTGTACATTTCGGGGGAGGGGGCTGCGCTCCATTGTTCACTCTGGGCCAATCAGGGTTAGCCCATTTCCTCCCAGCCAATCTTCCGTCACCCCCGCCTTCCACCCAATCTACCCCGCCCATCAGCCCCCAGGTCCCCAACACCTCCCCTGCATCCCCAGCGGTTCTGGGGAAGCTTCGTGACGCCACAGGTCCCGCCCCCAGCTCCGGCCACGGGTGAATGCGTGCTGACGTCATGCTGCGTACGGGCCGGTGCGGAATCGCTCCTTCAACTCCGCGGGGCAGGAGGAGTTAGTTAGCGAAAGAGCCGAGGCTGGGCGCGCGACCTTCGTCCTTCTGCCCCTGGCCGCACGCTTTGCGCACATCTCTTTTCTGCATGGTGGATATTATTTTTCATTATCCTTTTCTGGGTACTATGGGGGATCATTCCAAGAGTAAGTCTTCCTGTGTGTGTGTGCGTTGTTATGTGTGTGTGCTTAATATGCAATATTTCTAATGCAGAAGAATGTTTAGTGGATTCTACAAGTGGCTTCTATTTGACAGGACACTGGGAGAGAAAAAAAAGAAAACGAATGCATTTTCCTGCAGGACCGCTTATCCGTTGGAATCCTGTTGTTTTAGTTTATAATTAAACACTCTTTCTCAAGCCTGCTAGGCTGACCTCAGGCTGTGAAATCTGCTTCTGTTTTGCGCTAAGGCAATAGGTTTGATTTAGGGATGTGGGGTTTTTTGTTTGTTTGTTTGTTTGATTGCTTGCTTGTCTTTCGGCCTTTCAAATAAGGAAGATTTCTCTAGCTTTCTTAAACTAAGAAATGTCAAAGAGGATGAGTGGAGACTCCGCCGAAAGCTGATGTGTCTGTGTTGGGATAGGAGGGAGTCGCTGTGAGAGGGAGTGTGCGGACGGCAATGCCGGAACATCACCGTCCAGTATTGATAGTGTGGCGTCCGCAGGGTTTAAATGTCTATTTACTCTTTCTTCTCACTGACTTGTTATATTTTAGTTACAAGATATATCGATAAAACGCCTGTGTCCAAGTGAATGTAATAGCGAAAAAAATCGGGGAGGGGGGTGGGGGAAGACAGAAAGCCTTCGCAAATTCAGAAGATTTTGTTTTTTCGTTTCCAATTGTCTGGACCTTTGGAAAGCCCATTTCCTTTTTCTTGTGGTCGCAAGTCTTGAAAGAGAGCGAGAGCGAGAGCGCCAGCGGGTTGGGTTGGGGCTGGAGCGGCCTCGGTCGGGGTCCGGGCAGCCAGGCCTGACGCGGGCCCCGCGCCCTTCCCCGGCAGAGAAGCCCGGGACGGCCATGTGCGTGGGCTGCGGGAGTCAAATCCACGACCAGTTTATCCTACGGGTGTCGCCCGACCTCGAGTGGCACGCCGCCTGCCTCAAGTGCGCCGAGTGCAGCCAGTACCTGGACGAGACGTGCACGTGCTTCGTGAGAGACGGGAAGACCTACTGCAAGCGGGACTACGTCAGGTGAGGCCCGCGAGAGCCCGGGCTGCGCCACCGCTCGCTGGGGCCGGGGCTCGAGGATGGCGGGCCGCCCGCGCGCCCCGGCGCGGGGAGAACACGGCCCCCACCCCGAACGCGTGCCGCCGCACACCTCCTGGCCTGGGAACCCCCCGAGGGCTGGTCCTCGCAGCCTCCCTCTGGGCCACAAAGCGTCCTGGGCGCGCGTGCCCGGGGTGGGTAGCAGCCCGGCAGGCGAGGCCGGCCACAGGCCCCGTGCTGACACCGCCCGTGCCTTGGGCCCGCAGGCTCTTCGGCATCAAGTGCGCCAAGTGCCAGGTGGGCTTCAGCAGCAGCGATCTGGTGATGCGGGCGCGGGACAGCGTGTACCACATCGAGTGTTTCCGCTGTTCCGTGTGCAGCCGCCAGCTGCTGCCCGGCGACGAGTTCTCGCTGCGGGAGCACGAGCTGCTCTGCCGCGCCGACCACGGCCTCCTGCTCGAGCGCGCCGCGGCCGGCAGCCCGCGCAGCCCCGGCCCGCTCCCCGGCGCCCGCGGCCTGCATCTGCCAGGTAAGCCTCTTGCGCCCGGTACTGCGCCGCCGGCTCGGGAGTGAGTGCATGGGTGTGTGTGTTCGTATGGGGGTGGTTGTGATCGGACGAAAAGTTGTCACTTGGGTGTATTTCCGTTTGCCTGCAGTGTGGGGTTTTCTGGGTGAGTGCAGAACCCTGTGTTAGGAACGCGGCTGAGTGTGTGTTCATGTGACGGGGAAAAATTGCGTGTGGGTAAACGTGAGCCGGGATTGTGTGTATGAGTGTGCAGAATAGTGGAGGAATTGTGTTCTCCGTGATCAGGAATATGTGGAACACAGTAGTAGGAGCAGGAAGGTGAATGACCACGGGGAATCTGAAGTGGTGACTTTGTCTATGGAACTTGTACTCGGAATTTCAAGCAGTATGTGTGTTGTCAGAGAGAAAAGATAGGTTTGCCTGGGGGTATGTGTGTAAGGAATACAGTTCCCAGCCTAGAGGTGGGTTCAGCCAGCCAGAAGCCCACCCGTAAGGACAGTTCTGAAGGCTAACCACTCAACAAAGAGCTAGTGTCTGCATTTGTATTTTGAGGCCCAGTTTGATGAACAACTTAGCCAAACGTTTCTCGGTGGGGAAGGAGTGGACGTACAGTGGACTCAGGGATCATACACCTCAGGGGATGCTCTGGGTCCTAATCAGGAGATGCCCAGAGTTGGGTTCTAAGTGTGTGGTTACTGGGTAGGAACAGTGACTCTGGCTGAGCAGTTACCAGCAAGTAGCCACAGACCTGAAGTACCAACCTCTAGGCCAGGCTGAGCCTCTGGGTCCTGTGTGCTTGAAGTGCTCCCACTTCCTCTGCTCCTCCCTTTATTCCCGTATAAAATGAGAAAATTGGGCTAGATGGGCTATTTGTAAATATTTATCCAGATCTAGATATGCCCGGAAGGGGATATAAATTGAAACAGTGAGACTTGTATCCAAACCTGGTTCAGATGGGAGTGCGAAAAAGGATGAAGCCAGTGTTGAGGGCACCCTGGTCTCGGGTGTCGGAGGGGCTCCCTTTTGTTTGCTGCGGGTTGCGGGCCGCGGGGATCCGGCTCTAAATACCCGATTCTACTTAACCTGGGGTTGAGAGAACCCAAGGCCAAGTGAGGAAAGTGCCAGCGGCTGCGCGCAGGCCGGGAGGGCGGCCGCTGGGCCAGGGTACCCGGAGCCTTGAGGGAGGAGACCCGGCGGGCCGAGGCCCGAGGGCTGGCAGAAAGGAACCGTTCCAGGCCCTGGAGGCCCACTCGCGCCCCAGGGCAGGTCTTTGCGACACACGGCCTGGCCCTGTCCGAGAGGCCTCTGAATCAGGGAGAAGGGCTCTTGGGGGGCCACCCGGGAGCAGGAGACAAGCCCCCCCCAATTCCGAGGCAGGGCGGCGCGTGGGTCCCCTTCCCCTTTCCCCCTCCAGAGTCCCGGGCGCGCCTCCTTCCTCTTCCTCTGAAACTCCCGACTTCTTCCGGAGGGCTTCCCTCGTCCCGCGGAACCCACGCGGGCATTCCTAGGGTCTGGTAAGTGGAGGAAGCACAGCGGGGGTCGACCACTCCCGTCCCGCACAGGCCTAGCTCGGAACTCCCACGCCCAGTTTGCGCGCTGGCGAGATCGCTGCGGGGAGCCCTGTGGAGGAACTAGGGAAGGGACGAAATGCACACCTTTTTCCGGGTAGGGCGAACGGACGGAAAGGGAGACAAGACGAACAATAAAACGAAATAAACGGAATAAAAGAGAAACGAAATCGGGCCCCGGAGGACTCGGCCGCTGCGGGGCGGGGCGGGGCGCAGGGAGAGTGAGTGGCGGCCACTCTCTCATCTCTCGCTCCCTTGCAGACCCGGGATCGGGCCGGCAGCCCTCGCTGCGCCCGCACGTGCACAAACAGACCGAGAAGACAACCCGCGTGCGGACCGTGCTCAACGAGAAGCAGCTGCACACTCTGCGGACGTGCTACGCCGCCAACCCGCGGCCCGACGCACTCATGAAGGAGCAGCTGGTGGAGATGACCGGCCTGAGCCCGCGGGTCATCCGCGTCTGGTTCCAGAACAAGCGGTGCAAGGACAAGAAGAAATCCATCCTCATGAAGCAGCTGCAGCAGCAGCAGCACAATGACAAGACGGTGAGAGACTGGGAGCTGGAGGATCGGATCGGGTGGAGCGTCGGGTTCGCGCTGCGGCATCTGCGCGCCCATTTCTGGGCCGGCTCTCGGGAGATCCAGGGGGAACTGGACTCTCCAATAGCGTGTGTTGGTGCTTTCAGAGCAAGGCTTACCTTGGGGTTGAAGGCTTCTTAATTATTGTATCCGAGGTCAGGTCTTCCCCAGTTCCAGCGGCAGACCAGAGTTGGGGTCTGGGGCGTAGTTCGGAGCTCAAGGTGGCATGTTTGCCAGAGCCAGCAAGTCGGGGCGGGTTGTGTCCTTCTCTCAGCATGACTCGGTTTGAACACTTTTCCTCTGCAAACCTGGAGAGGGATGGGAACGCAGGCCTCGCGTTCGTTCCCTTGCCATGTTGGCTTCCAGCACCGAGGCTGGCCTATGGTGGCTGTTTTTGGGCCCGAGGAATTTGCACTGGAGAAGGCGGGCTCACTCGGCTGCGGACAAGTGTATGCCTCCCCTAAACCGTTTCAGGCTCCAAATCACGTGCCAGTGCCTGGGGCCCCAGTCTCAAAGATGGCGGGAAACGCAAGACCTAATTCGAGCGTCTTCCACCCTCTCTTCTGCTTGTCCCGCAGAGCCTGCAGGGACTGACCGGGACGCCCCTGGTGGCGGGCAGCCCCATCCGTCACGAGAGTGCCGTGCAGGGCAGTGCAGTCGAGGTGCAGACGTACCAGCCGCCATGGAAAGCGCTCAGCGAGTTCGCCCTCCAGAGTGACCTGGACCAACCCGCCTTCCAGCAGCTGGTGAGGCCCTGCTTTCCCCGCCCCGAACTCAGGACTCCGGGGGAGGTGGGGTGGATTTAGCCACTTAGCCGAGGTGGGAAGGGGTGGGGGTTTCTCAGGGGATGAGGGGCTGGGGGGTTTGGGGGGAGGTGGGTAGGTGCAACCGCACCCGGCTCATTAATTCGCTCTAAACCAGGTCTCCCTGGATTAAAGCGCTCGCAGGGGAGGTCGAGGGATTACCCAACCCGCAACCCCGCCCTAATACCCCTGCGTGTGCTTGGGGACCTGGCCGACTTATCCAAGGGCCTGCTCCCAGACGGTGGCTTGTCCCCATGGGACACCTTTGGGAGTAGGTGGCCCGGGAAAACCAGCTCGGGCGCTGCTTCACCCGCTCCTTCCCGGTGTCTCCGCTGCCCCAGGTCTCCTTCTCTGAGTCTGGCTCCCTAGGCAACTCCTCCGGCAGCGACGTGACCTCCCTGTCCTCGCAGCTCCCGGACACCCCCAACAGCATGGTGCCGAGTCCCGTGGAAACGTGAGGGGGACCCTTCCCCGCCAGCCCGCGGACCTCGCATGCTCCCTGCATGAGACTTACCCATGCT
Organism: Mesoplodon bidens; assembly: GCF_964165515.1. Classification (NCBI taxonomy): domain Eukaryota; kingdom Metazoa; phylum Chordata; class Mammalia; order Artiodactyla; family Ziphiidae; genus Mesoplodon; species Mesoplodon bidens. The sequence goes on along the minus strand of NC_138178.1, from coordinate 65,774,647 downwards.
CAGGCCATTCCAGCTCCGAAAACTCTCTCGCCTTTGTAATTATTATTATTGCTATTTAAAGAGAGAGGACTGAGAGAAGCGGTCGGGATAGCCAAAAGCGCCGGGACGCAACCTGCTTTCACCAGACTGGAAAGCCCTGCTCCGAGGACTTTTCTTTTTACAAAACCAGAATTTGGGTTTGCTAACGTTAGCTCTGCCATCTCTTCTCCCTCGCTCGGCGTGGCCGCCGCCGCTCTATTTCCGCGCCCCCCGGCCCACGCACGCACTTGTGCGTGGAGAACGCGCAGGTCAGGTCCCGCGCCGGCCCAGCCCCGAGCTCGCCCACGCGGATGCGGGCACTTGCCGCCGCCCGGCCCCGCGCTCCCAGGTGGCCTCGCCCCGGCTCTAGCGGGGAAGAGGACGGGGCAATCCAAAGGAACAGGCACTCAATCCCCCAAAGAGCATGATTGCCGGAAAAAAGTAGAAACGAGACTTTCCTTGAAAATGTTTTAAATTATCGGTCGACGGAGGACAGAGTGTGTGAGCCTTTGCCGAACAAAACGTAAGTTATTGTTATTTATTGTGAGGACAGCCAGTTCATAGTGGGACGAATATTTTGATCTTAATAAAAAAAGATAATAACCCGATCGATGCTGCTCCTGTGTGCTGTTGGTGCAGCGGGAGGGCTGGACGAAGGCAGGTTGGGGTTGGGGCTTGTTTCAACGAAGATGAGGCTCCGCGCAGGGCCCACCGCTGGTGCCCGCGCCTCGCGCGCCACTGGCCCGCGTGCTCCCGTGCCGACAGGGGCGGGCCCGGCGGGGATTGGGCGCCGCGCGCGGGGCGGGGCTGGGTCCCTGTGCTCCGTGCGCCCCGTGCGGCCCAGCGAGGCCCAGCGAAGCGTGTGAGCGCCCAGGACCTCCTGGAAGCCTGCGCGTTCCCTGTTGGCTCCCCACTCTCGGCGTTTCGCTGCAGAAGCCCGCGGGGCGGTGGGGGTGACCCCGTATGGGCAGGGAAACCTGCGATGTTCTGATGGCGGCCGTTTGGCTGGCTAGGGCCAGCGTTTCCGTCTCAACCTGGCCTCAGCTCCTGCAGCCGGACCCAGCCTGGCGTCCCTCAAGGCCCCCTCGACCCTCGCTCCACTTTCGGCCGGGTGCACTCGCCCCGCCCCCTGCGTTTCTTTTCCCGCGGGTCTGGAAGCCCGAACCCCCACCCCCGGGCGCCTCGCCCGCCTGCCACCCGGGCCCTGCCGCCGAGCAGCGAGGCCAGCCCGCGCGCCCCGGGGTGAACAGGGGGGCCTTGACGGTCGTCCTCGGCGCTGTCCCCAGAGTGGATGCGCGACGTGATCAATCCCGCTGCATTTATTAATTCCCCCGTCTAGACAGAGGAGAAGGCCGTGCGGCGGCTCCTTATCTGCATTTGGCATCACCTGCAAGCGATACACTGAAGGAGCCACAACAAGCCCCCGCTAGGATCGAGGCTGCCAGGGAAAATAAGTCCACCCAGAACCAGTCTGGCGTGTCCTTGGTTTATTTTCTTTCCAGACCCGAAATGCAGGGGGCGGGGGATGGCTCGGGTGGGAGGGAGCTGGGAATGGCCCCTGGATATGCCGTGCCCAGGTCACTTGGTGTGACATTTCAAACCCCTGTGACTTGTTTTCTTGAAAACTGGCTTTAGTGATCGCAGGAAATAACCAAGAGATACTGAATCTCCAGCAGGCCCCCGGGCAAGCACAAAAAACCGGGAGGCTCAGGTTTTACCCTTCACAAATATTTAACCCTTTGGCTGCCTGGGGTAATTCTTTCCCCAAACCAGTCCTCTTTTGGTGGACTCAGAAAGCTGCCAGCCTGCCAGTGATTCCACTACTCTTGAACAATCTATGGCATTGGGTTTCCTTGTCCCTCCAAGTTAAAAGACCCTCAGGTAGCTCCTTCTTTGTCCAGGAATTGTTTTGAAAGAGGGCAATGCCCTTACTGAGTAGGGGATAGTTGCAATATTAGCTCAGGTAGCTCCTGGTAAGGAAAAATGTGTCTGAGGGGGCATCTGTGGTCGCTGGATAGAGGAATCGATGCTTTCTGTTGAAAAGCCATGGGCTGATTGGATGGCCAGAGGCTGCTATAGGTGTTTCAGCTGAACTGATGGCAGAATTCCATCAGCAGCTTTCTCCCCTTCCCCCCCACCATTAGAGATGGGAGGCTGGAAGACTGGCTAGCAACTGAGGAGGTGGGAAGATCGGGCCACATTTATATTTTACTTCCTGAAAGTCAAGGTGATGCTAACACAAAAATTAAAGAGAATCTTCCCCTTCTTCAGAATTTAGGAAATGGTGCTGCAGACTTAGAGATAAGGGAAGAGATATGTAGGGTTAATGAGGACCAGCTTTACTCTCAAGTGCCCAGAAAGTGTTTTAATAATCAGGGTTAGATTCTTTGAGGGTTCATTCCCTTAACTTAGATCATTCCCTCCCAAACAGAACTATAGATATTTCCCTTTACCTTCTGGCTGGCCATTGGATTAGGGGGCTAAACTTCCAAGAAAACTTTTGATTTATCCAGAATATTGGGTTTTGTCATTTTAAAAAAGGAAATAACAGGTTCTTGAATTTAAAAAATTTCATTAATGGTTGTTGTTAATTAGCTCTGAATTTTTGCTTTGAACACACTGCAGTATTTTAATGCTACAAATGGAAACATCTGCCTATCTAATTACAGTCACCTCTTCCCTTGCCATCCATAGATCAAAAATCTAATTCCTCTTTTTGGTATTTATATGAGTGTGTCTGTTTTTGAATATTGGGAAATTATCCAGATCACGGTGGTTACTGTGTATTAGGATACCTGTATCTATGTGTATTGCTGTATAAAACATCACAAGCTGTTCTCCTGTAGTTTGTTGCTAGCCACCCAAAAGGGCGCATCGTTTTCCTTGTGGGTTTCCAAGGAAAGGGTTTGACTCTAAAGCCTTATTACAGTGGTCCCTGGTGAGGTGTCAGATCTATGGTTGGTTAGTTACATTAATAAATATCTGTTTTACTGGTTCCCAGGTCATCTTTAAACATCTTCTGTAATACAGTAGGGATTTCCTTGTAAATTAAACTACCTGTAACAATTACAAGTGTTGTATTTTATGCTTACTGAACTTTTAAAGTGAGATACCCAGCTGTGTAGTAAAAAAAGTCAGTTCAATCAAAGAGGCCATAGATGGGAAATGGGAGTAAGTTATTTAACTAGATTCATCTTAGAATAAGATTTTCTCAGTGGATTTATCTAATAATTTGGATAGCTCTATGTAATTGAGGCAGAAAGGGATTCCCAGAGATGGAAAAGTTTATGGCTATTACACCACAAATTTAATACATATTGAAAGGCTGCACAATTCTGGGAAATTCAGAGTCCCTGTGGCAGTATTCCCAACGAACTTTAATTTTTAATGGGTTGTGGAACAGAAATCGGCCTTTCAGTTTTGAATATGAAATAGCTTAAAGCTTAGTTTTGTCAGAGTTGCAAATACTGGGTTTAAATGAGACGTTGTCTAAGATTGTTCTCTAAAAAATGTGAGATTCTGCCGCTGCTGTCTGGGGGAGGGCATAAATTGCCACACATTTAGTTAGCTGTCTTTTCCCGTACAAGTATTCACCAAAGAGAGCAAGAGAATTAGTTGACTAGCAGCATGCTGGAGAGGGGAAACAATGAATGAATAATAAACGATTTGCAGAGGAGTTCCCAATGGGCTTGTGATAAAAGCAGGAAATTCAGAGAGTTTATTAAGCTGATGTAGGGAAGATTAGAGGCTTTTAAATATGTGTCTGATTGATGTAAAGGTAAACTTTCTTCAGGATACTGGGATTCAGTGCAATAACGAGGATTGTGTGACCAATTACAGACTAGCACCTTGTTGATGGAGACTGTGCATGGAAGATGCAGATAAATGGAGCTAGGCTGAGAGCAGTAATGGGAGAAAAAAAGGGCACAGAGAAATACTCCATTGGGATCCAGATGTGGAGTGGTGTAGGGGGAGTGGTTCAATTTATAAAGCAAGTTTGGCGCCCGGCAGAAATCATGCCAGAAAGGCTGGAGTGCTAGGCGAGGCCATCTTTTGGATCGGGGCACCGCCTGGTCCATAAGGTCAAGGGCTCGTGAGAGAGTGGGTCAGGGGGTGAGCGGAGGGGCAGGAGTTCAGGAAGGCTGAGCGATTCCTCAGTGGGAAACAGGACATTCAAGGCGGTGGTTTCAGTGTGGAAGGCAGGAGACCCCAGTGTTCTTTCGGGGCGTGGGAGCAGGGAGAGGGACGTGGAAGAAGAGGGATGGTGAGGAGTAATCCCTTCCCAGATTATTGAGACCCAAGAATTCAGAAAGCTTGGCAAGGACCTCTGGAAAAAATGGCCCACGTGCTTTTCTTCCTGGGGGAGGAAGGAAAGATGGTAGAGGAGGCGAGGTCCGGACCTAGATTCAGGGTTCGAGGGTCACAGCGCCTCCAATTGCCTGTAGGGAGGGAGAGGCTCCGGAACTCGGCAGAAAGCGGCATCCTGCTGGGTGTCCGGTGTGATGAGACCTGTAGAGCTCCGGGAAAGCGAGCTGCCGCCTAGAGCGAGAAATTCGGTTGGGCAGCGGCGTTGGGCGTTCAAATGTCGCTGCCCCCGGACCTCGGGCGGCTTTTACCTATTTGGCTCAAATTCTGGGCTCTAAAGCCCGGGCGAAATTGTTACTTTTGCTGCGACTGGGCCCAGTCGCATCCTCAGGTTTACAGGCTGGACCCAGCAGAGGCTTTTCGCTTCGGCCCAGCGGGTCCACCTGTGGCCCCTGAGACTCGGGAGACCCGGGACGTGGCCCCCGCCCCAGGAGAAAGCCAGTTGGTGGCACTTGCCTCCGCAAATTGGAACAAGATGTGCCTGCGCTCACCTGCGCGCGGTTCTCTACCCACCCCGGGAGAGTTTAGAAGTAGTAAAACCCAGGGGAGTTAGAGCTTAAATCACTCTAGCCCTGCGGAGCGCACAATAAAGGAGGGAACTTGAGACCTGCAGAAACCGCGCGGGTCGGGAGTCACAGAGGAGCCGCCAGACCCGATCCTCGCAGGCTCCCCAGCCGGGTGGAGCCGGGGTTTGTCTCAATCAAACCCTCTCCCCTCCCGGACGAGGGGCCCAAATGAGACCATTCAATTAAATGTTTAATTGCGAATTCTGGTATGGTTTCTGGAAGGTTAATCACAGCTGTCTCAATTATTTATGGCTTTTTGGCAAATTTCCGACCAGATAAGAAGTATATTCTACTGTGAAGCGTCTTGCAGGAAATCTGATAAATATTTGATTATTCCTTTCAGCTACAAGGATTCTGTGTCCACGCCCCAAGACCCGAGGGGCAAGCGGGATTTGGGAACTCCTCCCCTGGTTGGGGCGCCCCGGGCGACGGCGGGTCGCGCAAGGAGCCGGCCGCCGACACCTGGCTCCCCGGCCCTCGGGCAGCGGAAAAGCCCGGACCGCCGTCCTGGAGGAGGGCGCGGGCTCCAGGGCCCAGCCCCTCGGCCTCCCGGGGGCGCGGCGCTCAGCCCGGCCGCGGCTCGAGGTGTTTCGGAGCGCGCCGCGGCGAGGGTCCGGGCTCCTGGGTCCGGCGCCCCGGGCCGAGTCGCCGCCGAGCCCTGGGAGCGGGCTTCGCCGAGGCGGCGGGGACTTCCCGAGAGTCGGTCCCACTGGCCTCGGAGCCGCCCTCCCCGCCCCGAGCCCAGCCGGGCTTCGGCCCCGCAGCCCGAGCGCGCGGAAGACGCCGGGTCCCGGGCGGCGGAAGTACAGAGCGCACTGGGATGCGTTCGCTTTTTCTCTTTTTTTTTCGTTTGAAATTGGATCTCTTTATTTTCTATTTGCAAAGGAGTAAAAACAGCATATACAAAACTCGGCAGCCATGTGGGGCTCCAAAAAGAAGTGTCCTGAACATTAGGTAGCTAAGTTTGCTTTCAACAATCCTATGAAACTTCTGTATTTTCCAGGCCCCTCCGCCCCCAGTCTTGAATCTGATACGTATTAAAACCATTTTTTTCCCCCCGAGCAGATCTTTCTTCTTGGTAATGTTTGATCCTTATCTGACAGAAATTATTACCAATGTCACTCAGTGACCGGCTTAGCACTGACCGTTGGCTTAAGGTGGAGAAACGATGAGAACAAGATATGAAAAGGTCAACATCTCCTGGCAGACAATCCTCCCGTTCAGCTGTGAGCCGTGCACAGGAGTTGAAAACTTCAATTCAGAGCCCTTGTGACCGTCTGTTTTATTTTCACTTCGGTTTTCATTGCAGTTATTTGAGAAAATATTTTAGGGTGATTCACTATGGTTGATCTTTCTGGATCCGTAATTTTTATTCTGGAGAATTTCAGTTCAGCGATGCTATTCCTATAGGAGACTCTCAGTATTGGCCGCTAGGAAAGTTTAAGTAGACCAACGAATATAATGCTTTAAATTAATTTCAAATAGCCCCCAAAACATATTATGTAATTAGAATGTAAAACTGTTATAAACATCTTTTACTCAAACCTATAAAAGGGAAATTTAGAGCAGGTTGACTTTTAGTAAGTCTTTAATTAAGATACTTCCGGAGTTGGAATTAACGTTTTTCTTTCAAATTTGTATTGCTTTAACAAGAAAAGTCATCATTGCAAACAGAATAAGTTATTTTATTACAAGAACAAAACAGACTTGCTAATTTTATGTCTAATTTTACCCACATTACAAATGCAAAGTATATATTATCATAGGAGGTAAGTTACCAAACTCCAAAATATTGTGCATAAATGAAATAAACTCAACTTGCAGAATTAGAAAGAACATTAAAGTATCTACAGTCTTTATAAATAGTGCAAGGTATATACCATATCTACAGAGTATAAACATGTGAAAATGAACTTCTTAAGGAACAGTTAGAACGTTTGATCAATTTAAAATACTAATGAGGGTACTCAAATATACAACCAACCAAAACATTTATTTTTTCTCTTTTTTTAAGAAAAACTGTCGAGCTTCTTCCCAGGCCTGCTGAGGAAATCTGTTAGCCAGCTCAAGATAGTCTTGGGAACCAAGGCATTTTCCTGAGAGAGAAAAAAAAGAAGAGTAAAATTAAAAAGAGTTAAATTCTTCAAAATGTAAGAAATGAAAATTATTTTGATATCTAAAATGGAGACATACTCTTCAAATAAATCATGATGCAAATTTAAGTAAAGGTAACTGATCTATATCTATCTATAGTATAAAATATATAATATATATTTTAATCACAATCTATTTCATGCTTCTAACCTATTCAGACATTAACCCCTATGTAAAACATTATGAAAAACATTGTTTTTGGACTCTGGAGTAAGAAAATAAGTAAATAAGTATGGTAAACAAAATAAAGTGACAGTCATGTATTCCATCCTTAAGTTAGCCTTGAAAGGCTAAATCTGTATGTAAACTTTACATTTATTTTCTAAAATAGTCTATTTAATCTAAAACATGATTTTAGTTTAAACATAACTTTAAAAATGCTCCAATCTGGCACTCAGTCACCTAACAAAGCAGAGGGAACTGTCAGGAGCTTTACTGGCTCTTGAAACAAACGATCTCCTGGCCAGCCAGTCATCTAGCAGCAAGTATTTGAAAAACAGAATTCTTCCTCAGCAATAAGAATGTGGTGCTGCCAGGAGCTGCTTTACACTTAGAACTTAGAGGTTCACCTGGGCAATGAACTCAACATCTTGAAACATCTTGAAACATTTCTGGGGGATTTAATCTAAGCAAAAGGGGAACAGATGTCCAAGGTGCAAACTGGCAACTTAGTGTGGCATCATCATTTTTTAAAATCAAGTAAGCATATTATGAGCTGTCACCAGTAGAGTGATGACTTTTTCTAAGCAGAGCAGAGAACAGTTTCCTATTTGTTGTTTTGTGGATTAACCCATAGTAAATCCACACTGGGGAAAGCATGAAAGTTAGAGAAGATGGTCCCTTGGAAAAGGAAAGAAGGTTGAAACCAAGCAGACAGAGTCAGCCCCTGGGACTTCGCCTGCCAGATAGGCAGCAAATTGTGACTCATCCTTATGTCAGGAGAAAGAGGAAGAAAAAAGAATGTCTATACTTCTTACTGGCAAAAAAATTGCTGTACAATTAAAAATAAATACATTAGAAGATTTTTCTAGGCATTTTCATAAATTCAAAATTTAAAACATTGTTTTATAAGGTATAGTAACAAATTATGCTGATTTCTCTCTAGCCTCCAACAGCTTAAAAAAAAATGCTGTCATTGAGTCAGGGCAGAAGTGAACTTGCACACTAACACAGGCTTAGACAAATGGTACCAACTATGATGTTGACTTGAATTTCTAAAAAGGGGCATAGCTTTCTGTTTACTTCTCTGAGTGTCTGAACCAATAAAACATGACATTTTTTCATGATATTGTTATAGTTTTAGTTATATTCTCTTTTATGTACTTTTCAACACCTGCCCACTATAAACTGTATATTCTGATGTACTCATGCTTGATGACAAAATCAATTTCTTTATTCCCTGAAATATATTTGGTATCCGAATCTCAAATATTTTAGGTGATGTAATAAATTGATTTCTCTAACAGTTTCAGAGGGTTGAGTGAGAAATGTCCAGCTAACAAACACATGACATTTAATTTCAATAGAGACGTACCTTTGGGCTGATAAGACTGGGTATCTGCCTGACCTGGAGTCTGTGCAAAATCCTGTGTGAAACGAGAAAAGTGTTTTTTAATACCAATGCTACGAACAGAGAATTTTGCTGAGCGTGGCTTTAAAAATGCTTCTGAATTCTGAGGCAACTATTTTTTTTTTAAACATTTATTTTATTTATTTATTTATTTATTTTTGTGGTACGCAGGCCTCTCACTGTTGTGGCCTCCCCAGTTGCAGAACACAGGCTCCGGACGCGCAGGCTCAGCGGCCATGGCTCACGGGCCCAGCTGCTCCGCAGCATGTGGGATCTTCCTGGACCGGGGCACGAACGAACCCATATCCCCTGCATTGGCAGGCGGATTCTCAACCACTGTGCCACCAGGGAAGCCCGGGCCTGTGTTCCAGTAGCCATGGCTCATGGGCCCAGCCGCTCCGAGGCATGTGGGATCTTCTCGGACCGGGACATGAACCCGTGTCCCCTGCATCGGCAGGCGGACTCTCAACCACTGCGCCACCAGGGAAGCCCTTTTTTAACATCTTTATTGGAGTATGATTGCTTTACAGTGTTGTGTTAATTTCTGCTGTATAACAAAGTGAATCAGCTATACGTATACATATATCCCCATATCCCCTCCCTCTTGCACCTCCCTCCCACCCTCCCTATCCCCCCGCTCTAGGTGGTCACAAAGCACCAAGCTGATCTCCCTGTGCTATGCAGTTGCTTCCCACTAGCTTTCTGTTTTACATTTGGCAGTGTATATATGTCCATGCCACTCTCTCACTTCATCCCAGCTTACCCTTCCCCCTCCCTGTGTCCTCAAGTCCATTCTCTATGTCTCCATCTTTATTCCTGTCATGCCCCTAGGTTCATCACAACCATTTTTTTTTTAGATTCCATATATATGTGTTAGCATAGGGTATTTGTTTTTCTCTTTCTGACTTACTTCACTCTGTATGACAGACTCTAGGTCCATCCACCTTACTACAAATAACTCATTTTCGTTTCTTTTTATGGCTGAGTAATATTCCATTGTATATATGTGCCACATCTTCTTTATCCATTCATCTGTCGATGGACACTTAGGTTGCTTCCATGTCCTGGCTATTGTAAATAGTGCTGCAATGAACATTGTGGTACATGACTCTTTGAATTATGGTTTTCTCAGAGTATATGCCCAGTAGTGGGACTGCTGGGTCGTATGGTAGTTCTATTTTTAGTTTTTTAAGGAACCTCCATACTGTTCTCCATAGTGGCTGTATCAATTTACATTCCCACCAACAGTGTAAGAGGGTTCCCTTTTCTCCACACTCCGAGGCAACTGTTTTTGCATGAATAGTTTGGAGCCCAAATATAAAAGCTGAAGAAACTGACATTATGTAATTCAGGTTCTCATATGTTTAAATCAAATAATGATGACTCAAATCTTGCTAAATATCACCAGGGGCCAGGTTGTTGCCTCCTGTGTAAAGTACAACTTTGTTTTATATCTAACAAACTGAATTCTTTAGCCAAATACTGTCTTAAAATATTGACAGATTTTTAACATTTTAAAAAGCACAACTATAAAAGCCCTTATGTATTCTGCAGCTATATCTTTTTTTAAATTGAAGTATAATTGACATACAGTATCATATTAGCTTCAGGTGTGCACCATAGTGATTCTGTATTCATTTACATTCTGAAATGGTCACCATGATATGTCTAGTTAACATCTGTTACCATACAAAGTTATTATATTATTGACTATATTTCCTATGCTGTACATTACATTCCCATGACATTTATTTTATAGTTGCAAGTCTGGGGGCTTCCCTGGTGGCACAGTGGTTGAGAGTCCGCCTGCCAATGCAGGACACACGGGTTCGGGCCCTGGTCTGGGAGGATCCCGCATGCCGCGGAGCGGCTGGCCCTGTGAGCCACAATTACTGAGCCTGCGCGTCTGGGGCCTGTGCTCCACAACGGGAGAGGCTGCGATAGTGAGAGGCCCGCGCACCACGATGAGGAGTGGCCCCCACTTGCCACAACTAGAGAAAGCCCTCGCACAGAAACGAAGACCCAACACAGCCATAAATAAATAAATAAATATAGTTGCAAGTCTGTACCTCTTAATTCCCTTCACCTATTTTGCCCACCTCCCACCTCCCCATGCCTCTTTCCCAACCACCAGTTTGTTCTCTGTATCTATGACTCTGTTTCTGTTTTGTTATGTTTGCTTGTTTTTTATATTCCACATATAAGTGAAACCATATGGTAAAATTGCCTTTCTCTGTCTGACTTATTTCATGTAGCATAATACTCTTTAGGTCCATCCATTCTGCAGCTAGATCTTAAAGTCTAGTAATTTTACTCTTAGATGGAACATGAAAAATGTCATCTATAATATGTAAAGTTTCAGGAACCTAGGACAAACTACTAGCCCTTATTTTTAATATAATTTTCTAGTAACTATTAATCATCTAACACAGGGGACCTTGAAGAACCATTTTATAAACTAAAATCCAATGTATTTTCATTCCCTTGAGCACAATTATTTATAGAAAAAAACGAAACTTGATTTAACTCCAGCAATCTAAAGTGCTATCCCAAATAAGCATTATAAGAAATTTCTGTAGTATTTATAAAATCTGTGTGCTAAAATAAAATGTATGTTAAATGTGTTACATTTACATTAAATTACATTTAATTGTGTGTTAACTGTAATGGAGAAGAGTTGAATTAGAAGTACTCCGAGATCAACACCAGATGAAAATAATATATATGATCCTTACTTTAGATTCTGATACCATTTATAGTTTTATAAATTGTTTTCCAAGCAGTTGAAAATGTAAGGGACTAAGTTGGTACAGATGCAAAATTGTCTTTGCTCAACATTCACTCTCTTGATTCAACAATCACTGTCCTGGTTGAGGCCTCTCTGCTCATGCCATGAAAAACTGCATATCACCTCCCTGGCAGTCCCTGTCCCCCTTTCTTGCATTACTTTTCTCCATAGCACTTAATACCATCTGACATGCTATTTATTTTACTTATTTATTTGTTTTTTGTTTTGACTCCCCCCATTCTAATGAAAGATCTTTAAAGGAAGGAATTTGTATCTGTGTTATTTGCTGCTGTATTTCCAGTGCCTAGAGCAGTGCCCAGCACACCAAGGGCACTAAAAAATTACCTGTTGAATGAAAGAAAGAATGAATTTTAAGATCACAGTCTTAAAATTCTCTATAAGATATTTTCTGTTTAAATTTAATCCTAAGGCTATGAGAATATCTGAAGAATCCTAAATGTTAATTGTGATGTTTATATAAAAATTCATTAAGATTTTAATTATTAATCACAAGATGTTCTTTGCAAAATCCGTACCCTACTTATAGATCTGAATATCTTTGAAGAAATTTTCAGAAATTGGAATCCAGACTCAAACAGAACAATTAAGCTGAAAATAAAACATTTCTAAACAATTGATCTAGTATGTTTATTAACTGATCATCTAATAGAGGATAGTTTAAGAAATGTAAACTACTAATTGCCATCTAAGGTGAAGAAGGCTTGGGGGACTCTTTAGCCATCCCAGCCAGCTGGGCACAGTTACACCCTTTCAAAAGTGATATTCGTATATTAGCCAGAATAAGGAACAATAACAATACAGAGCTCTGCTTTCTGTTTCATTATTATGAACAGAAAACACTGTCTATTAATCACATGTGCATCATGGAACAAAAACAGATTGGTTTTAGGGTGGAACATTTGAAGGAAAATGGAAGATTTTCAGCAAATAATGATATACAATGGCAGAAAAAAAAATCACAGGACTAGCTATTAGCAAATGTTAAAGAATAGCCAACTTGATTTTCTATTGTCAAGACTGGGTTAATTTAGATGTGGAAATACTGCTTTGCTTTGCTACAGTACTAATTCTTATTCCAGTCCTACAGAATTTAACTGGATCAGAAAAATATAAGGCCATACTTAAAAGTTTTAGATTTAAGAAAAAGCAACATAACAGATTTTTATTATACACACAAGGCTGTGTGTGTATTTATTTATTTATTTAAAAATTTATTTAAAATATTTATTTAAAAATTTACAAATAAACTGACATTTTAATTGATCTTTCTTCAGCAATCATTATCTTTTCCCTATAAATAGACAAAAAGCAAGATGAATTAACAGTTAAAGCCTTAAAGAAGTCTTTTAAAAAACATTTCCTTAGTGCAGGCTTACCATTTCATTAACTGGAAAAATACCCTTTTCTTGAAATCCTCCAAGTAGAAATTATACAACACCCAAACCCCAGTTTTACTATCATGATATTTTAGAAATTAATTTCAAGCACAGAAATATGTGAAATTTTTAAAAGGTAGAGTGGATGGCAAGAATAAACAGCTGGTTCGCTTTTACTTTTCAACTGCATTAGCTTACACACAGAGCCAGAGAATTAGGCATAACACAGAAGGTACCTGAATGAACGTGGCCAGTAGAACACAGCTCATCTCCTGCTCCAGAATGATCTTGTTCTGAAGATTGTTGTAACAAGCAGCGATAAGTGAAGGGAACAGCACTTTGATCAGCCGTGGGTCACTGAAATACTGGAAGGGCAACTGGCAAAGCTTCTGCAGCACCGTGGGGTGGCGGCCGGACTGCACGATGACCTGAAACAGAGGAGGAACCCCAGGTCAGCTGCCAAAAAGCCCCGGCCTGCCTGCCCTGTGTCCCCCTTCCCCAGCCAGTAGTGCCAGTAAGAACCATGGAGAACATGCTGAATAAGTGTAAGGAGGAAAGAAAAAGACTCCTAAACTCCTTACCAGAGCTTAACTTAAGTGACATTTGAAAGGAGCAGAAAAGAAAGAAATCTCATTTCCTAACTTAAGGAAAAGATTCCAAAAGTTCTGCACCCATTTAAGTTCATATAATCCACGAGGAATCATGCACTTATCATGGAGAGAGGGTGCCTGTGAAATGGGTTTGGGATACACACTGCTTTAACAGAGTGCCCCACCCTTCACTCTTCCCCTTAAAGCAAAACAGCCATATTCCTTAAAACCTGCAAAGAGTTCACTCACAAGAAAGATACCCTTTCTTATAGTCCTGCCCACTAACCTAGCTCACGGAATATACTGAACACAGATAGATCTATTCTGTATGCAGACAAACCCTTGGAAAGAAAAGGGGATTGTAAAGGGAACGGGAACAGTTTCAGCAAACACAGGCTCCAAAAGTTCCTTCCTCCGATCCATACAGCTTATCTATGTTTCCATCAGTGCCACTGAGTCTAAAAGGAGAATTGTTTAGATAAATGAGACTGTTGTCTTGAAGCAGTCTAGGTTTACAACTGTGTACATTTTAAGAAATGGGGCAATGCAATTAATGGGCTTGCAGGGAAGCCCTCCTAACTTACTCCCTAGGCCTACATGATAAACTAAGAAATGTCAAAATCAGATCTGTTTCAAGTAACCTTGATTAGACTGTTCTAATATAAAAGAGCTGGGTGACCCAAAGCCCACTTCTTGGTATAGGAGGAAGCTCACGGAAGGTTAGGAACACTGTAAAATCTAAGGTCAAGACCGTAAATTGTACTTGGAAAAACACAGTTTTACAGGTACACACCCAGACAGGACTGCATTCAAATTAAAACCAGAAGGACAGAATGAAACAGCAGAGGCAGGAGAAACATAAATTACAGGGATTTACAAGTTTTCAAAGTACTTTTAACAATACTTTAAGAATACACTCTCAGATGATAATGCAGTTTGGTTTAAGAAGAAAATCAACAAAGTAATAGTTCACATATTTTAGTTCAATAGCTAAAGTGACATCAAAAACCTTTGGAGAATGTTGATAGGGACTTGTTAATACCTTCAAATCCAGCAGGAATTTTAAAGACTTGCAGTGTGACAATTCAGCACATGGCTATATGTTGCCATTTCTGACACTGGCTGAGAAAAATATGCCCTATCATCCACTTTATTGATAAAGCATTTGCTTAAATCTTTAATTATTAGCTACAAATTTTGTAGCACAGCCAAATGATCATCACTTTAGAATTTATAATGATACCATTATTAGAAGTCTCTTTTCTCCCTTTGGACAAAAATTAAGAACAAGTTTTTTCTTTGGAACTTCACTGTTAAAATGCTATTATTGGAAGACTCACTGATTGAAAAGATATTAAACTGGACAGTCTGGCTAGCACAGGCACAATGTTAACTCAAAGATGACAACTCCTGGTTCCTGGTAAATTAGCCTAGAACATGAGAGCTTAACCATAACTTATTCCACCTGGACTCCTGACTCTTGCTGGGGTGTGGCAGAGCCCCTTGGGGGTCAGTCCCCTCTGGGAACAGGGCTGGCTATCAGTTGCCTGTTGAAAAAGTGAGTTTACAGAGGTCACCAGCAGTGTAGTGAGATGACCTGCCAGAGGCCACTACCTTTAAGTCCTCAGACTGCAGAAGACACAAATGGATACAGGCAGTTTGGTTACCTTGGGGTGAAGAGTTCTACCCACAGGACTAACTATGACAGGACTCAACCAGATTATAGGTAAGGGGTCCAGTCCGTGAGAGCCACACCCCTTGGCTTGGCTGTGAGCCAGAGTAGGACATGTAGTTGTCACTGTCCCTCAAATCACACTTCAGACATTGTGGGGAGACAGGATTAGGAGACGCGGGAAGTGGCCAACCTGTAGCACTGAGACTCAGTTGGTGAGACTACTCCTGGATAATTCAGGTGGGCTCTTGGCACAGAGCAATGGCAGTTTGACGTCATGAGCACAGCTAAATAGTCATCTGAATTAGGCTAATAAGCACTTCCTGTAGGGGCAGGGAAGCAAGGCTGGGATGCAAACAGCCTGACCTCAATGCTGAGGGCCTTGGGTACCAGGAGAGAGTTTCCTGAGGGGCTTTTGACAGATTAGGGGATAAAGGCATGATTCAGTTTTATTTCAACCACTCACTCCCAGGCCTTAGGGGGGGTAGGTCAAATGTCACCTTGGACTACTTAAGCTTTCCAAAATCAGTAGAAAGTCGATAGAGTGTCATCACGGGACATGAAGTTCTTGCTGAATGAAAGAAACGTACATAAGAGAAATCTCAGACATACAATATGATGTAAATATGTCTCTCTATATGCCTTCCTCATGGAGCTGCAACTAAATCAATAACTGCTGGTCTGTCACCTTTGTCCAGACAAAGGGTTGCCAATAAGGCCTAAGGTGGTACTACTCTGAACATGGCCAGGCCACCTGCCCTTCCTTTCAGGACACACAGGCCAACACAAATATAAAGAAGCTTTTCACAGAGTCCCTTTCCAGAGTACTGCACCAAGGGAAGGATGTGACCTGCCTGTAGATTTCTTTGGTGGCCACAGTCATCAGAGACAGTAGATAGGGAGCTGGTGTGGCCTCAGGAGTAATGAGAAACCTCCTCTCAAACATGATGTCCATTTTCAGATGCAGAGTAGGGCTCCAAGGAAACCAAGGGAATTTCTAGCAACGTTCAGATCAAAAGAGACTGAAACTGAACTTGCCTCTTGCTCTTAGGTGTGATTCTAAAATAGGTACTAACTTAAGAAGAACTAGGAGATCTGAGTTCCTGCCTTCACTCTAGTCACCAACTAGTTGTGTGACCTAAGCAAATAGCTCAGTTGCTTTGGGCTTTAATTTTTTTAAAAGTATACTTTTCATTGAAGTATAACACACACACCCATTAAGTTAATAGCTTGATTTTTCACGAAGTGAACTTACCTGTGTCGCCAGCACCCAAATAAAGAAAGAGAACACGACCAAGGGTTCTGGGTCTTTAATATACTCTTTCTCACTGAAAATTAGATTCCTGCATTTTGAATTTAAGACAAGTCACAGAAACTACTTGACTGTATTAGAACATAAGATCTCTCTTATGTTCTTAGCACTTCGAGGCCTTCTTGGATTCAGTCTCTATCAATCATTCTCTGGAGAGAATTCTCCTTTGGTCTTCTAAGCAAAGGCCAGTGGGCCTAATTCCTCAGTCACTGAAGAAAGATACCTTTTACCCAAATGCCCTGGCACTCACCACCTTTTTTTTTGGGTTGGGGGACAGAGTGGGGAGAGGGTAAGAGAGGAAGTGGGAGAGAGACCCTCACTTCCTTTTCTTTTTGGAACTATCAACAATTCTGGGAAGAAGGGGCTTTAGAAAAAGGAAAGTTGCATGCTGCCAACGTGTGCTATAGCCTGTGGAAAGAGGGTCAAGAGGATCTGAATGCTGGCATTAAAAAGGCATCTGGGAAAAAAATAAAAATAAAAGGAATCTGGAGTAGACAAGTGGACATGTTGATTCTTTCATCTGTTGATCCCTGACTACCCACTAAGCCTTCTGGCTCCAATCTTTGCACTTCCTACCAAGTGAAGCATAATCTGGGTGCACTGAATGAGAGAGTCAGAAGAGAGCTCTAAATTCAGCGGACGTTTGCTGAGTGCCTCCTGTGTGCCAAGTGCTGTCAGGGACATGGACAGGAATCAAGTTTTAGCTCTCAGGGAGATGAAGTATGTCCACAGTAGACAATGATACAAAGGAGCCTGGGTCATCAGAGAGGGAAGGATAAGGTACTAGGGGACCCCTCACCTCCTTCCTTAGGTGAGGAAGGCTGCACTGAGAAGGTGGGCTGGACCTTCAAGGCTAGATCAGATCTGAGCACCGAGAATTGTAGGTGGAGGAATTTTAGGTGGAGAGAAGAAACGCCTAGGTTCAATAACCAGCCTGTCTTTGTCTGCTCAGGCTGCCATTACAAAATACTATAGACTAGGTGTCTTAAATGACAGAAATTTATTTTCGCACAGTTCAGGAGCCTGGAAGTCTGAGATCACGGTGCAGCATGGTTGGGTTCTGGTGAGCGCTCTCTTCCTGGTTTGCAGACTTGACACCTCAGTGTGTCCTCATGTGGCCTTTTCTTAGTGAGTGCCCATGGAAAGAGAGATCTCTCTCTTCCTCTTCTTATAAGGCCACCAATCCTATCACATTAGGACCCCACCCTCATGACCTCATTTAACCTTAATTAACTCTTAAAAGCCCTATCTCCAAGTACAGTCACATTGGGGGTTAGCATATGAATTTTGGGGGGATACAATTCAATCCATAGCTCAGGTCTGATTCCTCATCACCCCTGGCCAAAATAAAGTTTCATTAGCAGGCTACCCTCACTAACCAGGTGGATTTTAGAAGTGACTGGGTCAGTTGTCTCTCAGTGGGCATAAGCCGTGAATCTGCAGGCTCAAGGGTGCTTGGTGTTAGGTAGCCCTGGGCTCTAGGCCTGGCTCTGGCCAGTTAACAGGTTTGAGCCTCAGTGTTCTTTCAATAAAATAAAGGTAGATGGCAGCCTTCAGGGTTTACATGAGGATCAAATGAGACAGTGTCCATGACCACAATGCATTAATAAAAAACAATGTTAGTTATGAGTGTTTGGTTAGTTCACCAGCTCTACTGCTCTGAGTCTTCTCCTGCCGGATCTGGCTTCCCTACACTTGCAGGACCAGAAGTCCCCTCCCAACGTTAGGCCTAATGAATGCTTTCCATCATCCCACCCCCATCTCTCCATAAGGGCTGCTCATTAGAACAGGGCATCTGGCAGCAGCAGGCCCTACTCTGGCTGGGACTCATCAGCAAGCTTCATGCGCCTGGGAAGCCATTGCGGCGGCCTCTCCCTGGCCCTGTCTGCACAGGAGACAGCTATGCAAACAGTGCTGGGGATGCAGCTAGGATCTTGTGGTGGTGGGGTAGGAAGTGCATTCTGAAGGCTGTGAAAAGAAAATCCTAGCATAAGCACGATCCAAGAAATGCAGGTAGCGGTACAGAGAAAGTGTGTGTGTGTGTGTGTGTGTGTGTGTGTGTGTGTGTGTGTGTGTGTGTGTGTGTGTGTGTGTGTGTGTGTGTGTGTGTGTGTGTGTGTGTGTGTGTGTGTGTGTGTGTGTGTGTGTGTGTGTGTGTGTGTGTGTGTGTGTGTGTGTGTGTGTGTGTGTGTGTGTGTGTGTGTGTGTGTGTGTGTGTGTGTGTGTGTGTGTAGCCTGTTGTGCTAGACTTGTCAATCTGAAGACAGAGCAGGAAGGGCCAAAGCTAATAGGCTGGTGTTGTGGCCTCCTGATTCAGACCCAGGAGGAGCTTCCCTCCAAGCACTTGAGGAAATCCTTAAGCCCAGGAAGCCTTCCCAGGTAGCACAGCCTGAGAATGCCTCTCCTTTTCAACCCAAAGACAAGGCAGCAGCTATTACACATTTAAGTGTGTGTAGCTTAATTCCTAGTTCCAGAAGGGCAGGAACTGTATCTTTTACTCTTCTGTCCTCCATTGCTCTGTTGCAGGGCTAGGCACATCAAAGTTACTGGAATGAATGAATCAAAGTGACAGAGGGTCCCTAGTTAACAAATTCTTCTGTGCCTTACCTTGGGGGAGAATCATACCACAATCTCTTCTCATGAGGTATAGATGCCGTTTTCTGACTCAGGGGCCTCAATGGTCTCCACATCATGTTGCCTTAGGTCTGCACAGCTAGTCCCTTGTCATAGACTGAATGTTTGCATCCCCCCCCACCGCCCCCATCTGCACTCACACACACCAATTCTTATGTTGAAATCCTAACCCTCATGTGATGGCATCAGGAGGTGGGGGCCTCTGGGAGGTGATTAGATCATGAGGGTGGAGCCCTCATGAATGGGATTAATACCTTTATAAAAGAGACCCCATAGGGCTCTCTAGTCCTCTTTCTGTCATGTGAGGATACGATGAGACGTTGGTAGTCTGTAACCTGGAAGAGGGCCCTCCTCAGAACCTGAACAGGCTGGCACCCTGACCTTGGACTTCCAGCTTCCAGAACTGTGAGAAACAAATTTCTATTGTTTATAAGCTACCCAGTCTATGGAACTTTGTTACTGCAGCCCAAACTAAGACATCCCTAAAGAATGGATTTTGTGATACTCTGTCTCCTATCCTAGAAGGAAGTTGGGCTTGAGATCCTCAGCATCCTAGGCACAAACTCAGGGCTCCCTGGCCTGGTTATAAAGAGAGGTCTGGAAAAAATCCTCCTTTGTGGGTGGTGGGTGACACTGGTCTCTCACTTGATGTGAAAGAATCCAAAATCTTCTAGGATATCACATTGCCAGAACCTCAGCAATACCCAACACAGCAGAAAGCCTGTCACTGGAGGAGACATTACTCAGTAGTCTATAAAGCCCCTTTCCCTACATTGTCTGAGTCTCTAAACACCCTGTGAGGTGGGCAGACAGGGATGACTATACTCTTATAAGAAGAGATCTAACGCTCAGAAAGTTTGAGAGACTTGTCGCAGGTTCGCCAGCCAGTCACTTATGGAGCTGGGCCTCGCAAACTCTTATAACTGACTGCTGGCTTTTCTCTCACCACTCAGGCCTGTCCAGTGCTATCAGACACTCATGAGGCTGCCCCTTACTACACTGAGGGGCTCTCTGTCACCTGAGCTCATTCCAATGACTGGCTGCCAGCCAGCTTCTCGCACAACTTTGCCAGCCCAGATGAAGATGAGGATGACATACTGTCATTCTAAACAGACTAAACCAATTGACATATACAGATTAAACCAACACAAAAGGCCTTTCTTCAAAACCCTATATTCTGTTTGGCTGGGTATCAAATAACCAGTTCTCCGCTATTGGCTGTGCTGTGCTAAGGGCTTGTCTCAAATGATCAGACCTAAGAACTTGAAAGAGAGAAATGGCTGGCAATGGGGCTAGATTCTCAGGAGTGAACTGTTGGAACATGCGACTCCAAAATGAGGACCCTCTTGCGATGGTTATGTAGTCAGCTGCCTTCTGGGTTTTGAGTGCCTGCAAACCTGGTCTTACTTTTTTTTTTTTTTTTTTTTTTTTTTGCGTTACTTGGGCCTCTCACTGTTGTGGCCTCTCCCGCTGCGGAGCACAGGCTCTGGACGCCCAGGCTCAGCGGCCACGGCTCACGGGCCCAGCCGCTCTGCGGCATGTGGGATCCTCCCGGACCGGGGCACAAACCCGTGTCCCCTGCATCGGCAGGCGGACTCTCAACCACTGCGCCACCAGGGAAGCCCTGGTCTTACATTTTTGAAACAACTGCTATCATCTATAATATATTTATAATGTTAATCCTTGGTATGACCTGAATAGTTTTTCCCAACAGTTAAATTTAAAGAAGAAAAAAAGGAAAGTGGAGGTAGGCTACTGAGTAGTTCTAAGTCTGGTCTAGAAATGCAGTCGGCCGGGGGAGAGTTTGCAGATTTCACATCTGTGAAATGACAACTGCTGTATTCACTTCAAAGATCCCAAGGAGAGTGGCTAGGAAGGCCTATGGAGACTCTATCATGTTATGTAAATGGAAAACAGCCCGATTCTCCTCACCCAGAAGGCCCCCTTCCTCCAACTGTGACCACCTGGAATGCAGCCAAGAACCAGGAAGTGAGCAGGCAGACCACTGAGCAGACAAATCAGTTCATTCATCAAAAATCTACTGAGCATCTACTCTGGCCGAGTGCTGTGTTAGGCTCGGGGAGTGGGGTAGTGAATGAGTCAGACACACCTTGCCCTCATAGAGTGCCCAGTCTTTCCACAAAACTGATGTCAATTATTCACAGCAAAGTTCTGCAAGCTCCAACTCAGTCTACCAATTCACATTTCAGAAGCAAGTCTAACAAAGTGGATTGGAATCAGCAAATTAGGAGACTGCTGGAGATAGGTAAACTGACAACAGGAAGAAGCATCAGCTGACACGAATAAGTGATGGGTGGTAGGTAAACCAACAACAGGAAGAAGCATCAGCTGACACGAATAAGTAACAGGTGGGAATTAAAATTATTTCAAGAAGAAATAAGAATTCAGAAAGTTGCCTGGAACCATTTAGTATATAAATGGTTGGTCTTGAGTGCATTAATGTACTGTAGTAAAATATCATATTATAACCCATTACCTTTTCTTAGTACTCTACACTTTAAAAATTTAATTCACATACATGATAATCCTCCTGTACCTGATACTATAGTAGGTATTCATTTCTTAAGGCATCAAAAAATATATATTAAGTATAATTTAAGTTCAAGAAGACTATAATATTTAAAAAATGAACACAAATAGTTAATGTTTGTTTTTTTTAACACCTTTATTGGAATATAATTGCTTTACAGTGGAGTGTTAGTTTCTGCTTTATAACAAAGTGAATCAGTTATACATATACATATGTCCCCATATCTCTTCCCTCTTGCATCTCCCTCCCTCCCACCCTCCTTATCCCACCCCTCTAGGTGGTCACAAAGCACCGAGCTGATCTCCCTGTGCTGTGCGGCTGCTTCCCACTAGCTATCTATTTTACTAGTTTGGTGGTGTATATATGTCCATGCCACTCTCTCACTTTATCCCAGCTTACCCTTCCCCCTCCGTGTATCCTCAAGTCCATTGACACAGACCTACTAGAGAATGGAGTTAATGTTAAATAAACATCATGTTTTAAAGGTAAGTTTGGTCTTCTGCCAAATTCACTTATATGGGAACAGCTCATTCCCTGACCATACCAAAACCATGACACTAAATAATAGAAATAAACTAGAAAAAGGTTCTGTGCCAGTTTCTTGCCCCTCTCCAAATCCATCTATCCATCCATTCATCCCTCCAAGCACCTTAGACACAAACATGGTATACTACAGTAAAATCTCTCTCTCTCTAGAACTCACCTAATTCAAGGAAACAAAACAGAAAATGGTCATGTTCTGTCTTACCTACTTATACTCTGTGAATCCTGCTGATTTTGCTAAGATCTAAGAGTGATCCTGAATTTCCCCCTTGTTTAGGAGAAAGTTTTGCATTTTGTTTTATTTTTATTAGGTTTTTTTTTTTTTTTCTCAGAATGCCCTCTGGCAAGCTTCTAGCTACTTACGTCACTGGGACTCCAACCCCATGTCTGCCATGGACCAGAAGACAGAACCACACATATGGCCTGCCTGGCTCCAGATGCACAAGCAGTTGTTTAGGCAAAGACAGGCAGATGTGAATCTCCAGTTTTCAACACTCTTAAGACTATAAGCTCCATGAGAACAGGGGTTATGTCCCTTTAATTCACTGCTGTGTCCCCAGCATCTGGCATAGTGCCTAGCACAGTGCCTGACAAATTATAGGTGCTCAATAACCATCTGGGGAATGAATGAATGAGGACTGAGCTTTGGTTTCCAAACCTGACTCCAGGGGCCTATACCTTCCGCACCAGAGCCCTGGGCCTACTCTTCCCAGGGCCTTCAAGGTCCTCAGAGACACTGACTTTGGACCTACAAGAACGGCTGACTGAGTACCTCAGCCAGCACCCTGTCCAATCCAACAGCCTCTTGGCACAAAGGTGTGGAGAGTAGGGCTACGTGGGGCAGGGGCAGCGTCTTTCAGCAACACTTGTGAGCTGGTCAGTCAAGCCTAAGGCCAAACCACCTCCGTCGGCCAGGGTGGTAGGGTGAGTGGAATACGGGTCAGACAGAAATGTATACAGATAGTTAAATCTCACCAAGGCAAATTCTTTATGCTGAGGAATTCCTGTTTTGCTTTTTTCCATTTCTTGTCAGAGACAAGGTGTCCTCAACAAAGGGGCAAAAACAGGCGTCTAGACATCTAAATTCATTATAAGAGACAGCCAAAAGAGTCTGTAAATCATTGGAACAAAGAATATTTTTCTAGCAGAGCAGAAACAAAGTAGCTGTTGCATTCCTTCCCGCAAAACTGGTCCTGCTACAATGCTGAAGTGAAGAGGCAGCAGCCGCAGTGGCCAGGCCAGTGCACAAGCCTCTCTATCCACATTGCTCTTGACAAGTCTCATCACACGTGAAGCCCAGGCCCAGGAGAGGAACAATATGACAGGAGGGGCCTTGAGGCCAGTGACCTCTATGAATCATATAAAGAAATGGCATGCCCCAAACACACACACACACCTTGTTTCTCTAATCTCATGCCTTGGGGGTAGAGTAGGGAGGGTGTTGAAGTGGCTCTATTTAAATACCACATAAGAAAAGTTTTAAGAGTCTGTCCACATACATAATCAAATCAAATTCAGAGCAGAAAAACACAAAGATTCCCTCAGCTAGCACTGCAAACAAATTCCTCTCCTCCCAAGCTTGCTTCTGCCATAAGATAGATTTCTAGGCTGAGATTCAATGCAGAGATCTTAGCAGACTGTGTGGGAGGCAGGCCCTTTAAGCACTAGCCTTCTTGCTGGTGGTCCCAGGAATTCACTGCTGTCTAGTGCCAGCAGAGGGTCAAGGAGGAAGGAAAGAGGGTGAAGAAGGGAAGGAGGGAGGAAAGCAGCCAGGGGCACGAGGAGAGGCTAAAGCCAGTAGTTGGGGGCTTGGCCTCTCAGAGGCTTTGGAGACCAGGTGATCCTACAGAAACGAGGGCTTTCTTCATGTAGTAAAGGGTGAGTGGCTGTCCTGCAGTGTCCCTCCAGGGAAACTGGGTGAGAAGGTCCCTGAGCTGTGTTCCCTGCTTCCTATGAGTGACAGGCTGTGTGCTGAGTACCACTAGCAGAGGGGCGCAAAGGAGGCTTCTGGGCAGGCCTCCCCCCTCAAACGCCACTCTGCTCCTGCAGGCGAGAATGATGCTTCAGAACCAGGGGCATCAGGTCCCAGTCCTGGGGCTCCAGTGTGGAAGTCCTGATGCCCTCCACATACTGGAGTGACTTTCAGACGCAGGCTGAACATATCATCCTGCTGCTCTCCTCATCATCTCCTAGAGGATAAATCCCCAATTCTCAGCCCCCACACGTAGGTCTCTTCATGACCTGGGCCTGGCCTGCTTCTTCACTCTTAGCTCTTATTCCTTCCACTACCTCCTAAGCTCCAGCCAGAATGAACACTTTGCAGTTCCCTAAACCTTCCCAGGCTATTTTACATCTCAGTATCTTTGCTCATGGTCTTTCCTGTGCCTAGAATGTCTTTCCTACCTTGCTACCTGGTAAGTATCTATTCCACTGTCAGATATCAGCTCAAGTACCAGCTCCACTGTGAAATACTTCTAAGAGGAAGCTCTAGCACCGATCCAGGTTTGTTTACTGTCTGTCTCTCCCTTTTCTCCTAGAATGTCAGCAACTTGAGAGCAGGGACTTAGTCGGTTTTGTTTCTGTCTGTCTCCTGGGTGTCTAGAACAGTGCCTGGACCATTGCAGGCACTCGTTAAATATTTGTGGAAGGAAGGAATGAGTCTCAGCACTGCTCCTAGGCTGTGGGTTCCACAAGGACAAGATCTGGGTTGTATTCATTTCTTTATGTCACAGCACTTGGTTTGAGATGGGGTGGGCATTTAGCAAAAGCTGATAAATGAGAGAAAGAATGAGTGATGAATGCTCATATGGACAGAAAGCTCATGATACAGGGCATTTCCCCAAGAATAAGTCACCTCCAGCCTTCTGTTCCATGTTAGAGCTTCTTTTTACTTCTTTCATGTTGTCTATTTTGTGAGAAGAGTTGCCTTTTAAATGAAGCATGTTCTAAATTCCCGTCAAACACATCTTGTAGCACAAGAAGCGGGGGCTAGATTCTCTTAAAAACTTGGCTAACCCTAAAAGTCACAGATTCTATAATTTGTCAGGGACTATACCCATACGTGCTTTTTCTGTTTTAATTTATGTTTGAGACAGAACCTTGTCTAAAGAGCACAAACCTTGGAAATGATACAGACTCACTGTACCGTCATACATTTGAGGGACTACTTTATTTTGGATTTTTTGTTTATTTGCATTATCTGTGTCCCATCTACCACAAGGTGGGGGGAGGGGAGAAGAGAGAAGGCTGGTCACAAAAAGTCCTAGATAATGTGCCAGGAGGCCTGGCTCCAGGGAATTGAGCAAGTCCTTCTCTCGTCTGGCAATGAGGGGAGTTGGACTAGATGATCTCTGAAGGTCTGTGAACTTGCAGAAATAATATAATACTGTGCTATGAGCATTCCCACACATAAGCACCTTTTGCTGACTATACCTGCACAGATATTACATTTAAATATGGTAAAAAAATAGTTTAGAATATATTTTTCTTAGGAATGAATGAAAAGTCTTCACACAGGATATGCTATCTCCACATTCTCAACTATTCTGATTTTCTAATCCAGCTTCTTTAAGAAAAGGGAACTTATAATTACACACACACAAACACACGGGTACTGGCAAGATTATGTCCATTACAGACTAACAGGACATGTGTGTGTGGGGGGTTGGGAGGTGGGTAGGTAGATGGACAGTATTTAAGAATGCCCTAAAATACAAATATTCCAAGTGGGCTCTGGACCTTTCCTGTGAGGAGAACCTTCCTCACCATGGAGCCTTTGGGTGGTGTAAGAACAACAGCAGGGTTAATAAATGCAGAGTACAGCCTGATAGATTTTCTGGTCACATCCTAACAGCAGCCAGAGAGCATGGATGCATTCCATGGAGCATTTATGGGCTCACTAGCACCAGTCTATGACAATTTTATTTAATAATAAAAATATAATAGTAGTCAAATCTTTTTGTAGTTTCAGTTTACTGCTTTCTTAAGTGAAATAAATGGTCTCTCAGATTTCTTTTACTTTCATCTCTCTGCTCTAAGTACAGTAGGATAAGGTTCCAATTAAGGCCCATTAAGTGTTCACGTTGATTCATGTGAGGCATTTTCCAGTTTCTTTTCCTAACACAATCTCAGTGTACCTCTGAGTTACCTCTGTGGTGTGTTTTCAGTTTAGCAGTTGCTCATATAGAAGAGAATTATTCGGGTGTGAGGTCTCCCTTCCTCCTATTTCTGCAGCCCAAAACGGTGAGCAGAGATTCTCCTTCATTGCACTCCAGACAAGCATATGTTTATCACCTGTCAGGTACATCCAGATGAACTACACATGCCCCTTGGGAAGGGGAGCTGGCAGCTGGCCAGAGCAGACTGACCCTCCCAACCTCTCTTCGCAGCTGTGCTGGAGCGGCACGGTGAGTGGCAGCCCAGAGACCCCTACAGGGGGACCTCCTGGTGCTTCTACATCTTTTGGGTCCATGGAGACACACAGAGTTCTCTTCAGTTTCTCAACAGACGGGGATACATGCTCTGATGGCAGAGATGGCCTAGCTAAGGTGATATCAAGTGTCAGAGCAGACTGAGTGGATACTCCAGGGATTTTCCCAGTAACAACAGGGAATGTGGAGGCTGACAACGATAATTTCAATAACATCGTAGTCAACACTTGCTCCCAGCCAGGCAATGTGCTAACACGATGCGCATGATCAAATTTAGTCTACACAACAACCCTATGAGGTGTTATCAATGTTATCCCCACTTTACAGGTGAGGAAACTGGCACCAGGAATGTAAGGGGTTTGACCAGGATCACAGAGCTAGTAAGTGGTATAGTTGTGACCATAACATAGGTCACCTGGCTCCAGAGCCCATGTTCCTCTCATCATGCTATAGAAACATACTACCAACTCCTTAAAGCAGAGACCAGCCCATGGCTACCATGGCAGAACTGCTGCACACTAGGGTCTCTGACGAGGTGTGCATTATCTGACGGCAGACCAAAGGTGCACAATCCCAAAGGAATTACATACCCATGAAGAGATTTAAGAAAAATATTTTAAAATCCCCTCAGGAAACTTGCTATTAAATGAATGATATGGTGATTTGGGGGTCTTTAAGTGTAGATTTTCCCAGTGTGTGCTTTCAGAGTGAGGCATACCTGCCAAAAAGCCTTTTTTTTAACCAAATCATAACAAGTCAGTGTAGATTTGCTGTGACAATGCCACCAACTTGATAAGCAAATACCCCAAAGGCATCCACTCTCATAGCTGACAGTCAAACTTGGGGCCTAGTAATAAGGATGACATTTAACCTTCCCAACAATCCTGTGACTTAGGACTTCTTGGCTCTGTGTTACAGCTGGGGAAAGCGACTCTCGGGGTAACCTGCGCAAGTTCATCACCCAAGTGAGAGGAGGGGCTAGGACGTGAACCTAGGTCTGCCTCCAAAGCTTTCTCTCACATACCGCTGTTTTCTCAAATGCAGGATTTGCCAAACCTTAAGCACAGTGGTTTCCTTTGGATCTCAGAACTACTGGCTCCAGCAAAAGCAAAACTAAGAACTTTCTTTTAGAATAAATTCAAAGATAAATAACTTACAGTGCCAAAGAAATGGCTCTTAAATTTTTAGCTAAAAGTCAGTTCAGGAGGTTTGGTCACTAAAACAGAAGTGCTGTATCCTTCAAAATCTGGAGCCATTTTATCCTTTTCTGCAGTATTATGCCTAAGAAGAGATGTATTATCTCAACATCCAATAATTCATTCAACAAATATTAAGTAATTACTATGTGCCAGGCACTGCTGTAGGCACTGCAGACAAAGGCTCTGTTCTCAAGATACTAACATTCTAGCAGGATGGGGTGGGAGCGGGGAGACAGGCAAAATAAATAAATGTCAAGGGCGGGTAATAAGTATATGAATAAAAATAGAGCAAGGTAAAGGGGAAACAGTAACCATGGGGCTGATACTCTATTTTAGATACTGTGGTCATGATAACATGATATCTGAGAAAAAAACCTTTGAAACACCCCCACCTCCCAAACCATGCTGATTTCTGAGGGAAAAGATTCCCAGGTAGAAAACAGCAAGAACAAAGGTTTGACATGAGAGGTGTGTTTGTAGAAGAACAAGGAGACCAGCATGGCTACAGTGGAGTACTTGCGATTACTACAATTAGAAATGAAGATTATTAAATTCAAGTACTCATGTTGGTCTGGACATGACTTCCCACTTCACCTTAGAATTATATATTTGTCCTCCATCAGAGCTGGAAGGGCCCTTGGGAGTACCCAGCCTAACTGTGGGTAAAGCCCAGAGAAGGGCAGTGACTTGCCCAGCATCACACAGCTGTACAGCTGTGAAAGGACCCAGCAATCCTGACTGCTGCACTAGTATTTGTTCCTTGGTGCTGGGCTTTTTGTGACTGATGAGGATCTCATATAAGGTTTCCTACCTCAGGAGAGGCGTTTTCTCTGTGATTACAGATTAAGTCTTTACAGTCTATCTCAGTGATTTATTAAAAAGGTCCCTCTATGACCAAACACCAAGACAGGACCAGAAAAAATTAGATTCACCACTGGTCATGAGTTAAACTTTGACAAACTATTCCTTCTGGCCTCATTTTCCACCCCATTAGAAGATTTCCAAGTGAGCAAAGGATGACTGAGGATTGTGCACACACCTGACCTGGCAGTAGGGTTCAGCTCTGGACCTTGTTCACAGGATCAGGGTTTGGGCACCTGGGGAATAGGGTGCTGACAGTTTATTGCTTGGCTTCCCCTTGTGCGTTTTCTGCTGCTCTGCTCAGTCTTGGGATGGAGCTCAGAAGGAGATGATTAACTTCATGGCATCTTGCGGCTGAACTAAGACCTCGCAATGACCCTACTCATGCTCTTGGTCTCACTTCCACTGCTGAAGGAGCTTAGTGGGTTCCCAACTTTTTATAGGAGAGTGGAGATGAAACTATGGTTAGCTTTCAATTTCAAAGTTTCAATGTTAGATTTCCTGACAGTTATTTTACTGGAGTGTTCTGAATCTGAGTTCCCCAAAAATGAGAAACTGAGAAGACTGGTGAAGGAAGGATAGTTTACCTGCACAATTGTGTTTTTTTCCAATCACTATGCCAGAATTATGAATTCAGCCTACTGCTGTATCAGGTGTATTATTTAGTGCCATAAAGATGATGGTAACAGGGCCTTCAGGGATAGCAACAGCTGCCTTTCTTGAGCATTCACTATGAGTCAGGGCCTTTATTGTCTCACTTAACTCACACAACAATGTGGGAAGTAGTGGTATTACGTCCTCCATTTCACAGATGAGGAAGCCGAAGCTCACAGCTCAGTAACTTGACCAAACCAAGGTCACAGTGCTAGGAAAGAACAGAACATGGATTTCAAAGCCAGCTGACTTCAGAGCCTATGCTCTATGTCACGGAGGTGTGACATCTGACTTTTAGTACTATCAGAGATCAAGTTCAAAACCTCAACTGCTGACTGACTCAAGACGTGAATCCATTCAGGTGCCACCTTAACTATCACTGTATCAACCACAAGCAGGGGGATCCATGGGATTATAGTGAGCCACGAATTAGGACACAATCCTGTACAAAGGGGGAGAAGAATGTTCCTTTCTCAGTTAAGTGCTACAAGTATACCGGGCCATTGTTAGTCTTGGGTGGTGAAGGCTTCCATCTGAGAGCTCAGTGGAGGCTCCCTTGCAGAGGCTGCCATTTACTCCAGCTGATTCCCTGGCAGTGCAGCCACCGGGTCAAGGAGGGAGTTCCTTATAACCTCTCAAGTGGTTTTTGGAGTTAAAAGGTACGAGCTCATGGTACTTCAAACTACCCTTGTGTTGGAAAAGAGTGATGAGGGCACCAAAGAGATGAGGGAAGTAAAAGGTATCTTTTATTCGGATTCTGTGACATTGGTGACTTTTAATACAAGCAGCCAAAATTGCTAACTGGCAAATTTCTCCATTCTAATATCAGCCAGGTCACTCACTAGAAGTCTTAGAATAAATCTTTAGGTAGGGGACTTCTCTGGTGGCGCAGTGGTTAAGAATCCACCTGCCAATGCAGGGGACACAGGTTCGATCCCTGGTCTGGGAAGATCCCATATGCCGCAGAGCAGCTAAGCCCATGAGCCACAACTACTGAGCCCACGTGCCACAACTGCTGAAGCCCGTGTGCTTAGAGCCCATGCTCTGCAACAAGAGAAGCCACTGCAATGAGAAGCCCACGCACCACAACGAAGAGTAGCCCCTGCTCGCCGCAACTAGAGAAAGCCCGCGTGCAGCAACGAAGACCCAATGCAGCCAAAAAGAAATAAATCAGTAATTAAAAAAAAAAATCTTTAGGCAGAAGTTATTATTATTATTATTCTTATTTTTTGAGGTACGCGGGCCTCTCACTGTTGTGGCCTCTCCCGTTGCAGAGCACAGGCTCCGGATGCGCAGGCTCAGTGGCCATGGCTCACGGGCCTAGCCCCTCCGCGGCACGTGGGATCCTCCCGGACCGGGGCATAAACCCGCGTCCCCTGTATTGGCAGGCGGACTCTCAACCACTGCGCCACCAGGGAAGCCCCAGAAGTTATTTTTAATTAGGAAATTTATTGTTCTACTTTTGGGAAAAACCCCATATTTTTCTTTGGTGCTGTAATATTGAGAGTAACTCCAAAATGGTTATACTGTTGAAGTTCTTTGGCTCTTCCTTAGACATGATACCTTGTTATTTTGTGAAAGGAACTGTATCTGTCACACAAAGAAAGAAAATACAGAAAGCTGACGTTTGTGTGACAGCTAGAGAATAAGCTGCCAACACTGGGAGAACAGAAAGGCCTTGAATGCTGGAGTTTCCACTTTGAGCCCACCACAGCAGACTCCATTCTTGGAATTGGATGGGGCTGGGGGAGTTTACCAAATGCATGTGACCTAGGACCATCTGCCTTTGAGAAAAACAAAGAGTAAAGTAAGAATGTGTGAGCAGGAATTAGGCCACCTCTGAAAGTTCTAAAGGCTACAACGGAGCTCTGGAAAACCGCCACTCTTAAAACACAACTCTGTGTCCCTCACTTGTAGATGGTATACAACTGGGAAATTGCCCTGTTTTTGTTTGCAGGGAAGCATCTGAGGTAAGTACAACGGATACATTTTAGGACCGTTTAGTCAATTAACATTTGGATTCTCTTATTAAGCCATCAAACTACGAAAGACTTGGAAAAGGCATGTCACACAGCTCAGGCAGAATCTAGTTTCAAGAGCTTCAGTGTCCAGCTTACTCGCAGGTTCTGATCTCCCCAGACACATTCAGGAGCCTTTGGTGCAGTGCCAAGCAGATGATTACATGATCTGCATGACTCTCTACAGAGAAGCTGATGGGGGGAGGGTGGGCCAACGGGATCCTTCCTACTTTCAACTATCACAGGAGACTCCGGCTCTGATCGCTGGAATCTATGGGGTCTTTCCAAATGAAAAAGTCAGTCACTAACTACAATGAATATGCAAAGGTGCTTATTCCCAATACAGTAATATGCAGGCAGTCAAATCATCTGTCATTCAAGTTAATTTAATTATCAGACCACATTTAATTATCCAATATAAAATGTAAATAAAGTGAAGGTCTGACAGCCCATACTAATTATGTTCATTATAATAATTAAATGGGAAGGAACGTAGAGTCATGAAAGTACCATAAAAGATAAGGAAGCTTTTGATTAAAAAAAACATTTTAATTAGAAACTGCAGCCCTATAGGAAACAGATGATTGGTTCTATCAAGGATGGGGCATTACTTTTATTATCCAGGTTTCTCTTCTAAAGTCATCTTTAGTATCATGGGGCTCAGTCCTTCCAGTTAATAGACTAAATGGTGGCAAATAAAAAGTGCCAATCCTTTATGCAAAGCAGTTTCCTAATAAAACAGCCTTAGGCTGCAGCAGGAGTTCAGGATCTCCTGTCTTACAAAGACACAAGCTGGAAATAAAGGATCCTCTGTGGACAAACAGGCACTGC
This sequence comes from Mesoplodon bidens, assembly GCF_964165515.1. Taxonomy (NCBI): domain Eukaryota; kingdom Metazoa; phylum Chordata; class Mammalia; order Artiodactyla; family Ziphiidae; genus Mesoplodon; species Mesoplodon bidens. Next base: position 65,742,494 of record NC_138178.1, on the reverse strand, counting down.
AAATTAACATGACTTCTGCCTAATGATACGGAAAGATGAAATGAATTGAGCATCATAATTTCTCCTCTGAAATTTCTCTGATATAAAGTAAGTGGCATGAGGTTAAATAAATTCACTTTCACAAGAACAGAAGTGAGGCGGAAAGGGCACTAACTGGACTGTCAATCAGGAGGTTGGGCAATTTCTTTTCCTTCTCTGAGCCTCAGTTTCTCCATCTACAGTATGAGGGAACCAGACTAGGTATCTCAGGGCCCCTCCAGGATGAAGGCTCCACGAAACTTTGATTGAAACTGGAGTGAGAGCTTAAAACTGCACTTCCATATCCCTCAGCAAATGCTCACTTGGCAAATTACTGGGTTTTGGAGGGAGCAGAAAGGGGATTTAGAATGAAAATAAACAATCAACTTTTTAGTTAGAGAAAACTCCCCAGTTCTACTGGGATATGAGCAGTTATCATTAAGTAAGCTTGAGGCTATGTCCCCTACCCTTCCCTTGCCATGCAGCCTGATGGGCGTGGAGCCCAGCCACAGATGGTGAGCATGGCTGTTTGGTGCAGGTGAAACTACTGTGGCTAGAGACGGCATCACACAGCAAGGACACTGACATCTCACCTGTAAGTCTCTGCTTGTGAGTGTCTGCCAATGGGCCCCCTGTATTAAGATAGGAGAACCAAGGTATATTCAGCTTTTAAGGATGAGCTGCCACGGAGTGGGCAAGCAGCTCATGAAGCTATCTGGTACTGAAAGAATCTGGAGTAGGGTAAGGAGGACCTAAAAAACCACAGTATGTCTCCATAAAATCAGAATGCTGGTCTGTGGTTCTAATCTCAGCCATTAAAATATCACAGACTCACAGAGCTCAAAGGAGAGATGATCTAGGACAATCCTAGATCATCCTAGATCATCATTTAAAAAAAAAAAAGGGCTTCCCTGGTGGCGCAGTGGTTGGGAATCCGCCTGCCAATGCAGGGGACACGGGTTCGAGCTCTGGTCCAGGAAGATCCCACATGCTGCAGAGCAACTAAGCCCGTGAGCCACAACTACTGAGCCCGTGTGCTGCAACTACTGAAGCCCATGTGCCTAGAGCCCATGCTCCGCAACAAGAGAAGCCACTGCAATGAGAAGCAGACACACCGTGACGAAGACCCAGCACAGCCAAAAATAAATAAATAAATAAATAAATTTATAAAACAAACAACAACAAAAAAACCACAACCTTTTTTTGGTGGTAAAATATGGATAACATATAATTTACCATTTTAACCATTTTTAATCCTACCATTCTCAATGGCATTAAGTACATTCACAATATTGTGCAACCATCACCACTATCCAGAACCAAGCTATTGGGTTGGCCAAAAGGTTTGTTTGTTTTTTGCCATAAGATGGCTCTAGTAGCGCTTAGTTGTCTTTAACTTCATTCGAAACAATTTTGTTGGATTGTATTGTGACAGCTGTCATATCAGAGTGCATTTAAAAAATTATCAAAATTGGTGGATTTTTGTGTAGCCATTTTAATATTGAAGATGGAAGGAAAAAAGCAACATTTTCGGCATATTATGTTTTATTATTTCAAGAAAGGTAAAAACACAACTGAAACACACAAAAAAGATTTGTGCAGTGTATGGAGAATGTGCTGTGACTGATCAAACATGTCAAAAGTGGTCTACGAAGTTTCGTGCTGGAGATTTCTCGCTGGACGATGCTCCACAGTTGGGTAGACCAGTCGAAGTTGAGAGCAATCAAATCGAGACATTAATTGAGAACAATCAACCACACGGGAGATAGCCAACATACTCAAAATATCCAAATCAAGTGTTGAAAATCATTTGCACCAGCTTGGTTATGTTCATCGCTTTGATGTTTGGGTTCCACATAAGTTATGGGAAAAAAACCTTCTTGACCATATTTCCACATGCGATTCCCTACTTAAACATAACAAAAACATTCCGTTTTTAAAACAAATTGTGATGGGCGATGAAAAGTTGACACTGTATAATAATGTGGAACGGAAGAGATCGTGGGGCAAGCGAAATGAACCACCAACAACCACACCAAAGGCTGGTCTTCATCCAAAGAAGGTGATGTTGTGTATATGGTGGGATTGGAAGGGAGTCCTCTATTATGAGCTCCTTCTGGAACACTGAACGATTAATTCCAACAAGTACTGCTCCCAATTAGACCAACTGAAAGCAGCACTCGAAGAAAAGCACCCGGAATTAGTCTACAGAAAACGCATAATCTTCCATCAGGATAACACAAGACCACGTGTTTCTTTGATGACCAGGCAAAAACTGTTACAGCTTGGCTGTGAAGTTCTGATTCATCCACTTTATTCACCAGACATTGCACCTTCGGATTTCCATTTATTTAGGTCTTTACAAAATTCTCTTAATGGAAAAAATCTCAATTTCCTGGAAGACTATATAAGGTACCTGGAACAGTTCTTTGCTCAAAAAGATTAAAAGTTTTGGGAAGATGGAATTATGAAGTTGCCTGAAAAATGGGAGAAGGTAGTGGAACAAAACAGTGAATACATTGTTCAATAAAGTTCCTGGTGAAAATGAAAAATGTGTCTTAGTTTTATCTTAAAACCGAAGGAACTTTTTGGCCAAACCAATACCTCTTTGTATGGTCAAAAATGCTCAAGCCTCAAGAGGGAAAATGATTTATCTAAGATCCCGCAGCTAGTGGCAGAGCTGAGGTTAGAACCCAGGCCTTCTATTTGCTAGATTATGGTCCATTTTGTGCTCATAAAACACATTCATTTACACTTTCCCAGGATCTTTACCCATCTTCCTCGAGTAAGGCACACAGATATGTCCCAGAAGCATTCAGAGTTGCAGAATGGCAGCTTCTCAGTGTACTGTCTAGGTAAATGGGCATCATCTTCTAAACCCTCCACCCCTGCCCAAGAAATACTTCAGAGATCACTGGTAGAAAGGGCCACTGATACATCTAATTTTCTTAAGCAATGTGAAAGAAAAGAACACTGAGCTGGGCTTTGCAAGACCTGCGTTCTAGTCCTGGTATTTTAGCAATTCTTTATGTCATTTCAGGGGGCTTATTTCACCTCTCTGAGTCCTGATTCTTCACCTGTCTGTGAGGCGGGAGTAATTCCTCTGCCTACAGTCTCAATGAAGTGCTAATGAGGTCCAAGAGGCCACAGATGGGGCAAGCAGTATAAAGAATTCTACAAATACCAGAGGTTATGCTTTAGAAAAGCATCTCCATAGGTGCAATGTCTCAGTGTTTGACAATTACTATCATTTCTATCAATTTCTGATTTCTTCTCTACTTTTTGTCATATTCTTTCTTTTCACAGATTGTTGCATTTCAGCAATTGCCTGAGGACTGAACTGACTTCTCTGACCTTCTACCTTCCACCAAATCAGAATTGGATGTCCAGTTAGGATTCAATCCCTCTGGGAGGCAAGGTGTTGAGAAAGGAGGTCTGTGTTTTTTACTTTTCTAATTTCTTCCTCTCAGCAATTACCTCTAAACCCCACAGCTTCGTCCCCAACCGAGAAGCCATAGGGTCTCTGTCTCCTCCTTGGATTGCTTACTGCTCTCTCTGCCCATTTAATCTGCTTTCTTCCTGTCCCAACATGCCCAGTCATTACTTTGCCATCAGGTCCACGTCAGTTCTAACATGCCATTTCCAAATACCAGTTCCCCTGACCCCATTTCTCATTGACTCTGGTGAGCCCAGAGATACTTAGAGTGTGTGTTTTATCTATAGGAGAGGATTAGTCTGCAGTCCGACATCAGCAGAAAATCTCTCTGAAATCCTACACAGTTCTGAGTTCAGTAAATTCATCACAACAGAGTTGGTTTAAGCAAAGAGCTTCAACCATCCCTAAACATGGGTATGCTGAAGAAACTGAACTTTTTGCTATAGAACTGTACAGCAAAATATTATCACACACACAAATTACTTACCTCTTTATAAGTGCAGGAGATATGATAAATGGTAAACGACTTAACAGGAAATTGTGAGGTAAACCATGGGCTGTCTACACAAGATAAAGCCACGCAGCCATTAAAAACTGTATTCACAAAGAAGGATTACAATATAATGTTAAGTGTACAAAGCAGGATAGGAGTGTATATACCATATGACCTCAGCTATGTAAAAATATTCATAGAGGGCTAGGGAGTGGGTGAAGTGAGTGACGGTGGTCAAAAGGTACAAACTTCCAGTTATAAGGTAAATAAGTTCTGGTGATGTAATGTACAGCATGGTGACTGAAGTTAACGATACTGTATTGTATATTTGAAAGCTGCTGAGAGTAGATCTTAAAAGTTCTCATCACAAGGAAAAAAATTTTAACTATGTGAGGTGATGGCTAACTAAATTTACTGTGCTAATCATTTTGCAACATATAAATACATCAAATCTTCACACTGTACACACTTAAAAATAAGACAGTGTTACATGTTAATTGTATCTCAATAATATTAACTGGCAAAAATATTCACAGAAAAGAGACTGTAAGGAACCTGCCAAAACGGTAACAGTAACTATCTCAACAGTGAGATCAGGAATAACTGTGATTCCTCCTCCTTCTTTACACTTGTCTATCTTTTTCATGATGAGTAAGAAACACTTTTGTAATCAGAAAAATAAAAACAAACTTTTAGAGGGAAAGGAAATGCAGTTTAGTAGGTCAAATGCATACACATGAAGAAAAGAAAACCACACAGGAGATTTCGCTCAACTTTCCTTCCTTGAGTAGCTTGTAAGAGACTCATGAACCTGCTGGGCTTAGTCCAAGGAAAGGACAAAGCATCAGTACCCGAGAGAGCACTGTGTGAGTGCTCCTGTGGTGGGAGGTGAGAAAGATCTGCCCTTCTGGCAATGAGGTCTGCGAAAGGGGAATTTTTCTACGTATGACGCTTCTTCTGGCAAGGGTCCACATTTTCTATATTTTAAATCATGGAAATCTTTCTACAATGGACTTCATATTCCTCACTCTTCTTAAAGGGAATGCACAGAACATACATTTTGCCTCCATGCTCACTCAGGGTCTGCACTGGGGGCATCAACAATCATCCAGGGAAATCAAATACAGGGCTTAGTGTCCCTTTGAAACCAGATAGCTGCAATTTTTTTTTCTTTACTTTTTTGGCCATGCCACGCGGTATGCAGGATCTTAGTTCCCTGACCAGTGATCAAACCAACACCCCCTGCAGTGGAAGCGCAGAGTCTTAACCACTGGACAGCCATGGAAGCCCCAGATGGCTACAATTTCTGAGGTCTTGTGCTTGTCTTGTTTTTTTCTATACTCTTCCTCCTTATCAGATAGGCAGTTTCAGCTCTTAGTGTGTAGGTTCTCACCTTGTATTTGGCTCTGGCACTACAGCTATCTCCTGTCCTTCTTCCACCCTGGTCTAGTTTACTGCAGGCTAGTAAACCTAGTAAGCACACTTATTAGAGAGTTGCCTAAAATAAAAATTAGTAAGCTTAGAGTGAGGGTTAAGGGCTGTTCATAGGCCGTTTTCTCAGCTATAATCCACATAATTAAGTTGCTGAATATGAGGCTTTAGATAAATGAGGTAGTCAGGAATTACAATTTGATATATTAGTTATGCCATAACTCTGTTTTTAAAAATAAAGATAACAACCTAAATGGGAAACGAATTTGAAAAAGAATAGATCCATGTATATGTATAACACTTTGCTGTACACCTGAAACTATCACAACATTGTTAATCAACTATACTCCAATATAAAATAAAAAGTTAAAAAAGATAAAGTGCTTTATTATTGTTATTTTAAAAATAAAATCTGTAACAAAGATTTCCCAACTTTTTAAAGCAACAGAACACTATTTACAAATGAAATCTTGCTCAGAAACCAAATAATCAAAATAGTTAAAAGCAAAACTACTCTGGGTGATTCAAGGGGGTAAGGCCCAAGCCCGGCCTTCTCAGGCTCCCCTCCAACACCATCTGGCACCCTCTTAAGCACCTAGGCAGAAGCCAAAGACCAAGAGCAGTTTCATAAAGCACCAGACTAATGCTATAATATTTGCAAACTGACCCAAGTTGAAAGATGTAACCTATTTCATTAAAACAACAACAAAAAAATATGAATAAAGCATCAGGATCTATGTGGTAAGGGAGTAGATGGTTCTGTGTGGCTTAAGAATATTTTATTAAAAATATCTTATTGTTATAGCTTTAAGAGGAAGTCCTAGTGCTGGTCTAGTGCTGATCAAATCTCTTTGGAGATAAGTCAGAGGCATATCCCTGGAGCCTGGTTAAAGGGCCTCACACAGGACAGATGGGTTCCAGCAGGCTAGCCTGCCTTTTCTCACTCCAATACCTCACACTCTCAGTGCTGGGGAAGCAGTCTGAGGAACTTTCCTGTGCCTCTTACCTGGTTATCTGGGTGGTTGACAGTGAAGTAGCCCACACAGACGATGACCTCATGAAGGAGGCTTTCACAGGAGACGTGGCTGCAGTGGCCCAGTAGGGAGCTGGCGATGTGCCGGAATGCAAGGGACAAGCCCTCTGCCCCTACAATAGACTAACAAAGACAAGGAGCATTTAGAACTCCCCAGCCCAGGGACAGCCAGGGCTGCAAATCACAAAACACACCTGGGCCCTGTGCACCTTCTGCCATGATGCCAGAAAAGCATATGAAATTTCTAGAGCACTGTGCTTAACAGTTCAGTTCAGGGATTCCTGCTCCAATAAACGACCATAATAAATGCAACGTTTAAACTGAAAAAAAAAAAAGACAGAAAATAAAGCATAGCAGACCAAATGCCTGTACTATGTGGATCAAGACACTATTCACCTAAAGCATGGGTATTTATCCCATTTTTAATGAGGTATTTTTTTTCTCATTGCACAGTCTCACTGTAGAAAATTTGGAAAAATATAATAATACTAAAATTCACCTGTAAGTCTATCATTTAGCTAACTTCCAATACTTTTTTTTTTCTGAAGGAGAAAATATTTTCTTGTATGCAGGGATAAAAATACGACTCTAATTATTTACTTACGTTCAAATAGAAAAGAAATATACATAACAATTAGTTATTATTCAAATAGCTCTTGAGCTCCCAAAGTAATGTAAAAAAACCCAACAACCTGCCCCCGCCCCCCCAAAAAACACAAAAAACAAACCATGAAGCCCCCTCAGCTATGAGGCTTCTGGGATCCTTTCTTGAGACAGTCAAAGGGCTGTTGGTGGTGGGCGACGTGGGAGGAGAGCCTGAGTCTGTCTGTGCAGCCTGAAGCGTCTATTTAATAAACATGTCAAACAGACAGAGCGACAGGAGGGCAAAGGGGAGAGGCGAGGCCCACAGAATGCACTCGCAGCCCACACTGGAATGAAGCACCACTGCCAGCCTGTGGGAAAAGGCAGTGTTTTAAACTCATCTCTTGATTTGAGGTCTTGGCTGGCTTGAACCAGGTCAGATACGTTGCAGCTTGGAAGTTTCAATGAATTCACTCTGCCTAACAGCCGCGAAAGCACAGTCTTTTTAATAAATACTGTTGAAACAAAATTACTACTAAATTTTAAGAGTGCCTTCTGTCTCCGTTTCACTGCACTGAGACAAAATGTTTTTCAAGCCCCAAAGAGACTTCAGGAGGGCCCTCCTCCTTTAAATCAAGTAGTGACACCTTCTCAGCTCAGCCCTTATTTAATTAGTTGTGTCCAGCTTGCTGTGACCCAGTGCCCTCTGTTTAACCTTCACTGATAAGAGCAGGTCAAGGGGCATGTAAGTTTGAATATAAAAATTAAACCAATTTTTCAAGGAAACTATATTTCCTTTTTAGTCAGAATTAATTGCCAAGTCAGTACATTGATTTGTTTCTTGAGACCACCTTCAATTGTAAAAACTGTCAAAGTATATGCACTATACAATATCCGGGATCTCAAGGCCATCTGTGCTAATATGAATTCAGAGTGAAATCAGACTCTTTGCTGAAGGGAGAAAAATATTTTGACAGCCTTATTCGTATATAATGAAATGAAACCAGTTAAAAAAATATTCTAATGGATAACCTTTTGTTACTACTATGCGATGAGTTCTCACACCAAAACAATCACATAGGTTTATGGCTTCAAAGAAGGGTGCAGAAGCACTGGGAATGTTGCATTCTAAACTTAACCTTTTGATTCAACATCTGCAAGAAGGTTTGGGTAAGTTCTTCACCTTCAGAATATGAGTCAGTCCACATTTCCTGAGGGCCTACTATGTGCTAGCTAGCACAGTGCCTTTATGTAATCTCATTTAAACCTCAGACTTGTGAGGTAAGTGTTTTTAATCTCTATTTTACAAATGAGAAACTCAGTCTTAAGGATTCAAATGACTTGTCTAAGGTCATACAACTTGGTAGTATGATGGCTCAAAGTCAGGTCAGGCTGACTCTAGACCCAGAGGTCTTGATGAGGATGCTTCTCCATAACAGCTCTACAGAGATGCATTCTTGTGATGCACCGGGACTCAAACCGTCAACATGTCTTACACTGTCTTGTCTAACTCTTCAGAGGGTCAGACCATTTATCTCATTTCAATTTTCTTCTTCAGTTCCTTCAATCCTCTCAGGCAATTCATAAATTGTCTCCCAGATTTTTTTTCTGAGCTCAGACCCATACTGTACCTAAAATCTCTTTTCCTGTGCTTTATAAACATAGTTCCTGAAATCTCACTTTTGATAAGTAAGTTGTTTTAATGAACTAGAATATGAGTTTCTCTGACCATATCTATCATAAAAATAATACTTTTCTCCTAAACTCACCTATTGCTTTACAATGCAAATATTGTGTATTTGTATGCTATTTACTTGAGCATTGCATGATTGATCAGATGTCTATCTACATCAATGATGTCTATGTGGTCAGATGCTTTGCTTTAGCTTGCTCAACAGAGTGTAGTGGTTAGTTAAAAAAAATGACTATAAATCTTTGACAGTCCTCCCATTGAGAGATGGGGCCTATGTCTTCTCCTCTTGAATCTGGAAGGCTTATGACTGATTTAACCAATAGAGGATGGCTGATATGTAACCATATGACTTCTGAGGCCACGTCATAAAAAAGCCATGCAGCTTCTGTTGGTTCTCTTGGAGCAGTTGTTTTCCAGAAGCTTCCTCTCAGGAAAATCCTACTGAGAACCCAGACACCATGATGTTTTGAGAAGCCCAAGTCACATAAAGAAGCCATATGTAGAGTCTCTGGCCAATAGTCCTTGATGAACCTAGTCTTTGAGTAATCAATCCCAGGCATAAAACATGAAAGTGAAGGAGCCTCCAGATAATTTGAGCTCCCAGCTATTTGAGTCAATTTGCCCCTCTTCTCCATACCCCCCAACCCCAGTCATTCGAGCCCCTCAGCTGAAGCCCTACATCGTGGAGCAGTGACAAGCCACCTCCGCTGTGAAAAGCCCTGCCTGAATTCTGGATCCACAGAATCTGTGATCATAACGGTTGTTGTTTACCCCACTAAGTTTGTTTGTTTTTCAAATGTATAAAAGTAACTGGAACAGTAAGGTAATCATTGGTAGATGTATTAAAAAACCTGATGCTAGAAATTCTAGGTATCTGGGTCCCTGCACACACTGATGAAGCATAAGAGAAAAACATGTGCTTGACTTTGGGCACCAAAAGGATGGCAGCCAGGAGGAAGGTCCCTGAAGGCTTTCCTGGCCCATGCACTGGTTAAGGGGAAAAAGGTGCCTGGGAACAATGTCCGGGGAGAGGATGAGAAGCAGTGATGGCAAAACTGACTAAAATAAGACAGGAGAGTCAGGACAGAGAACAGGAAAAGAAGAAAAAGCAGGAAAGAATTAAGAGAAATATGGAGTAACAGGAAGGACAGAGAAGAAAGAAGCAAAAGAAGTGTTAGGAACCAGCCACAAAAGGACATTCCCCTGGGGAGGTGGGCATCTCACTCTAAGAATGGCTAGAACTCTCGAGTCACCTTGGTGTTTCTCCTGGGGTTGTGGCAAAAGCGGCTCAGGTAGGGAATATATTCTGGGCTCGATACGGCAAGGAGCTGCAGAGGAGAAGTCGTGGTTTCATCTTAGTTGGGCATGAAGGGCTCCAGAAACAGATTTTTGACTTTTCTAACATTACTGGCCATTGTGCCTAAAGGTCATAAGGGAGCAGGGCTGGTTGGAGTTCAGTGGTTCTTTTGAGTAAGGCTGCACAGGCTGTGAGTTCATGGAGGGCTGGGGGTAGGGCAGGGACCTGGGGCTCCCTGACACTCAGAGTAACTGATGGAATGAATGGCTGACTTAATGTAAATGCTTGTGTATGATGTGGCGAGCCCTGAAGCAGTATAAATCCTGGTCAGAAGACCCATAAACCAGGAGCTCAGGAACATTTTTAGGTATTTGTTTTTCATAATCCCTGGTAACAAAAGAAATCACTCTAGTTGGACCTAGCTGATGGGTAGCCTGCTGGTCTCCATATTCTGAGCGCATAAAATTAGCATATCTTGATTTCTAAGCTGTTTCCAGACAGAACACAATGGGGTTGGGTCTTCATAAAACACAAATGTTACGTTCAACCCAGAGGCAAGAACCATTGGCATTCTCTGGAGCAGGTACCTCTTGTTCTAGGTGTGGCTGTAAAACTCTCAGAACTTTACTTATTGTGTAGCTACCACCTAAGGCTAGTTCAAGTGCTTTGAAAACTAAAAAGCATTAACCCTAAGGAAGAGATTTCTGTTCTTATGATGGATAAACTAACTCTACAAAGTTGAAAGATACTGAATCCAATGATACGACTTACTAATTTCCAGTTGTGAAGAGAATGACAGGAAGACAAAAACTGCACATTTGTCACCAGCTACAAAACAGAAGTGTTTCTTCCATCTTGCGATGACCAAAGACCACAATTTTCATATATTTGTATCTCTATAACCTTTTTCCCGTTGAGCAAAGCAATTCATCTAAATTATGGGTTCATTATTTGCCAAGTTTGTTCCCTTTTTAATGAAATCACTTGACAGTTAATAAACTGAAAGAGAAAGTCTACTCCTTGGGGCTTGCTCTGTTCCAAAGGTTCAGTGTTTTTGAAAATTAAATTTCCTATATGAAAAACAATCTGTTTCTAAGCTGACAGTCTGGTGTTATAACATAAAGCAATTTTTCTTTAGCTATAAAAACTTAATATTTATAGGGGTTTGCACATTTAACTACACATGCACTTTACGTTGGATACAAGTCAGTTAAATCATTCATAGACAGTCATATCAATCAAAACAATTTAGCTAATTTTGGTTGTGTTTATATAAGAAACCATTACTTTCCTTAATATTTAAATATTTATGGTATGATAATGCCTTTTCTAAAGAAATCAAGACAGAAGATTTATAAGTAGCAGAATGGCATAGGCTTGGGGCCATGGGTACCAGTCCTGGCTCAGCCATGTGTAACCCTGGGAAATTACTTAACTGCCAGCTCTTCCACCTGTAAAATGGGTATAATAATATTCTGTAGGGTAGTCATGAGAATAAATAAGAAAGCACATGCAAAGCACCTAATCCAGTTCCTAGAACACAGTAGCTTAATAAATAGCATGTATTATTATTCCCTGTATTGTAGCTTATTCCTTATGCCCCAATCCAGGAGAAGAACCTCTCATCATATCTACACAAAATTATTAACTCTTGGCTGGTTAACCAATTCCTGGTACCTGAAAAGCAGGCAGATCAAGAGCTGCAAAGCTGTTGAAGAAACGTAAACTCTGAATGGCCACTTGGACTGTGTTCTGAGCGTAACTCTCCTTGGGACTAGAAGTGCCGGGGTCCGAGATTGTGCCATGGAAGAGGACACAGTAGAGCATATGCAGAACTCCAGCCAGGTCTGTGGCCTGAAGAGCGGCTGTCAGTCCTGTGGGATCCTGGCGATTATTGTCAAATATGCTGTGTGACCTGATAAAGAAACATTCAACTTTTTAAGAGAAATCTACTTAAAGGATGTTAGCATTTTTATAGGTCAAATGCAACATGACAAGCAGACCGTTAAAAGCAAACCATGTGAGTGGTGTTGTAAGGTAACAAGAAACCTCAAGAAGTAAATGCAGCCCTCCCCCCACCAAGTGCACTGCAGCCCGCCCTTTTCTCCGGCTGGGAGACTGGGCTGCTGCAGCAGGGGCAACTGAGTACTCTGCAGCCAGGCTGAGGCTGCTACCACCCTTTGCAGCCTAGATAGCCCCACTTTGTTTAGATTCCAGGCCTGGTGGAACTGGACAGAGTCCATGAGAGCTGTTGGGACTTAGAACCCAAAACACCATGGCTTCCTTTCTGGATACACAAGGGAATCTTCTCAGGCAAAGCAGTTACCGGGAAAGCACGAGGCCTCAAAAACCCAGTAGTGTGTTGGTATACCGTGACAGGGAGACACTTCAACCGCTTTTGAAGGCACAGTTCCAGCATCAAGGAGTATTGGCAGGACAGGCTGTAGGGGCCAGACTCCCAAGAACAAGCTAGTGCTGGATTAGCTTTGTACAAATCACCTTGAAGTTAGCTTAGCAATTGTGGCAGGCAGTATGGGTGAGCAAGAAGCAATGGCAGTGGCAAATGAATTCCTCAAATTAATAGGAAAGGAAGGGTTTGCTAAATCCAACTCACTCTGGAACTCAGGTATACGTGAAGCATCTAGTGATCAAGAGCCTATGATTTTAGTAAATGTGGCTGCTAAGCATTCATTCACCCTTTTTGCCCCTAGAAACCATACCCAGGTTTCTCTCCCGTTCCCACAGCCAACATGCTTCATGTGGGGCCCCCTTCCTATTCACTCTGGCTCAAGGGTATGTAGGCCTAAGGTAAGGGGAACATGGAGGGAGATTCTTGTGCTGAAATGCCTGGAAAGAAGCCCTCACTTTTTCTCCACAGGTTTGAATCTGAAATGTAAGGTCTGTAGCTGCTGCAGCCATTTGTTCTAACCACTGCACAAATCCTCAGGTCTCTGGGCTGTTCCAAGTGGGTCAGTCACCTTCCTTCATGGGACACAGCTTTTCCTCAGGAAGGGAAGTTACAAGTCCCTGCTCAGTGTCTCCCTTTAACCTGGTATGATCGGCACAAAGCTGAGCAGAAGTGTCTTTATGTTTCTGCCACAGGATGATGCCCTTCCCTATTTTTAACACTAATATAGGTCCCTCCCATTCCTTTTTCTGTTGTTGTTGTTATTGTTCCTTTCAGCTGGAATCTAGAATGGGAGAGAGGCATTAAAGATCTATGCTTATCTCATAAACTTGCCCAGAAGCACTGAAGAGATGCCACTAAGTAAATATGAATTCGAAAGTGCTGGCTGGCAAGTTTCTAGTATCTTGTCTAGTTTTCTAATCCATAACTTTTTAAAGTTCTAATCTGTTAGTTTCATCAAAGTGTAGTTTTATTCGTAACCATGGTAAGCATTTATTTCCTGAATGTGCACTATTTCTGATAGTCTAAGAATGTGGGATGACACTTATACTTGTTCTCTTCTCAAGAAAGCAGGTCTTATGAAATACTATAATCTCATTTGCATGGCAGGACCTGCTAAGTACATTCACATCTTCCACCCCGCCTCATTTGTAGTTCTTCATAGTTGGTACAGAAGGTATTGTTCTCCTCACTTCGCACATGATGCAACCAAGACCCTCAGAGATTCAGTGAGATGTTTTAGGTCATAAACATTTGTCAGTGGCAAGGGCAGGGGTACTACCAAGAACTTTTGACTCTTTAAAGGCAGGGCTTTGTCCAAAGACCAAAACATCCAGGCCAAACAGGAGGTGACCTCTTCTTTTGTCTCCATGCCTTTTCTTAAATCAAATCTCGGGGTTAACTGCACACTGTTAAACAAAGTACACAGAGGTTGTAATGTAATCCTGATTATCACGGAGAGATGCTTTCTGTCTTATGGGGCTCAGTAAAAACAAAAAGTTAAGAAATTATATTTATTTGCTTATAGGCACATCTGAACCTTTACACAAACTGTTAGCTAATGTCATTTCAGTTTGCCCTTCCTTCCTTCCTTCCATTATAGCCATGAGAGTTAGGGGTCAGACCCTGACTAAAGACGTGAGTAGAGATTAATGTGTCTGAGTTTATTATATAGATTCCAAAAAGGGGTCTGTGTTTGTTTAACAATGACTGCCTTTTAGAACCAATGACAAGTCAGAAGACATTTCTCCCTAAAGCTAATTTCTAATAGGCTTTCAGAACCTTGGGGATGAGTGACATCACTGCTGGTGACAACATTTTTTCTTCTTTGTGATTCAGAATGGTGACCTCCCCTTTACTGCCTGTGTTGCTTTTAAACTGATTATTAGCATATTCAAATGCAGATATTCAGGAATATAGCTTTATTATTTAGAACACTTTGTAACAGTTAATCTTTGTAAGCATTTATGAAATAACATGAATTCACTGCTATTACTTCTTTAAAAGAATAAATTTTAAAAAAACCCCAGCAAGTGAAGATCATCAGAATAGTTTCTCTTCTCTCCACCCCACCCTATTTAGGAAAATACTAAACTATAAAATAACATAACTCAGGATCTTTTGCAATATTCTTCTGATGAAATAAAAATGTTGATTCAGAAAAATCAATTAAATTAGCATTCAAGAACTCAGATGTGGAAATGGTTCAAAATGTGTATTAATATTGCTTTGTGGAAAAGACAATTAATTTTAAAGTTAGCCTACAGAATATACAGGGTGGAGGGGAGGGGAGAGAGCTTGTCTGCTGCATTTGGCTTCCACAGGACTAATGTAGACATGAAGGGACTTTAGAAAATGTTTACTTTTGATTTAGTCTGAAATACGGATAATTTGTCCTTGAACAGGACACTGGCTCCTGTTGGTCTTAAATGTCAGCTATAATCACTTTAAGCCTAAATGTTTATAATAAAAAAGTAAAAGGCCTTATTCACATCAGGCACAGGTTATAAAAAGTTTTCTTTTTTAAAATACATTTATTTATTTATTTTTGGCTGCGTTGGGTCTTTGTTGCTGCGCATGGGCTTTCTCTAGTTGTGGCAAGCGGGGGCTACCCTTTGTTGCGGTGCATGGGCTTCTCATTGCGGTGGCTTCTTGTTGTGGAGCATGGGCTCTAGGCACGCGGGCTTCAGTAGTTGTGGCACGCAGGCTCAGTAGCTGTGGTTCGTGGGCTCTAGAGCGCAGGCTCAGTAGTTGTGGCGCATGAACTTAGTTGCTCCGTGGCATGTGGGATCTCCCCAGACCAGGGCTCGAACCCGTGTCCCCTGCATTGGCAGGCGGATTCTTAACCACTGTGCCCCAGGGAAGCCCATAAAGTTTTCTTTTAAAGACACATTGAAGATATGAAAAATCAGATCTGAAATTTTATATATTACACTCTAAGATCTTCTCAATTTTACTGGATTTTAAAGTGTTTTTGTTTGGTCTCTAGGATTAGAGATCTTAGTGGTATATTCATTTCTGTTCATTAATCGTGAGAGTCAATCAGGAAAAACTATAACTGGGCCATCAATATACCTGCACCGCTCTTGAAAACCCTACTTTGCCTTAAAGGAGAGTATAGCTGGGCAAAAAAAAAAAAAAAAGCAATAATTTGGGTGGGCATGAATCAACTGCCATCTGTTCCATCTTTGGCATTTTAAACCACTTATGTAACAGGCCTTATTTGGCCCAAAAAAGCAGCTGTGACAGTCGCAGAGACTATAATCCCCTTTGCCCATTTGTTCCTGGCTTGCTTGCTCTTGTATCCCCGGTTGCAGATTTCTGATTTGGTAACATCCACCCTGATCCCCTTCAGTGCCGGTATCTTCTAGACTGCTCTCCTAGCTTCTTGGATTTTGGCTTTGTGCCCTCCTTTAGATCTGGAATCCCAGAGGCATCTTATCAGAACCTCCCATTTTAGCCTCTGAATCCAGAACACTCCCCCCAAAGGTCTGCATAGTGCTGGGAGTGGACGGAGTTAAGTAACTGTCCCTCCCAATGATGAATGTGAACTTCACTGTTCAAGAAGTGAACTATGTCTTACAGAGTTATTCCAGCTGTGGGCTCTGATGTACTGGGACAGTCTTAGAAAGCTGACCTGCATCTAGTAATATCATCATTTATCAGGCTTTGTGGTGAGCAAAAGGGACACGATTATCTGTCATATATTCTCTACTGAAAAAGCCAAAGTACCTGTGCTCCAGCAACAGTGACCTGTGATGTATTACAAAATCAAGGAAGACCAGACCCCTGTCCTATAGAAGGTTACAGTCTAATAGTGGCAGGCGTGTGCATCAGTTTCCTATTGCTGCTGGAATAAATGATCACAAGCTAGTTGTTCAAAACAACACAAATTTATTCTCTTAAAGTTCTGGGGGTCAGAAGTCCAAAATGTCTCACTAAGCTAAAATCAAGGTGTTACCAGAGCTGTGTTCCTTCTGGAGGCTGAAGGGGAGAATTTATTTCCCTGCCATTTACAACTTCTAGAGTATGGTTGCTCTTTGGCTCCTGGCCCCTTCTTCCATCTTCAAAGCCAGCAGCATAGCACCTTCAAATCCCTCTCTAACACTGACTTTCCTGCTTCCCTTTGAGATTACATTGGGTCCACCTGGATAATCCAGGCTACTCTCTCCATCTCAAGATCCTTAACCATTTCTGCAAAACTCCTTTTGCCATGTTAGGTAACACATTTATAGGCTCTAAGGATTAGGATACAGATATCTTTGGCAAGGCATTATCTCCCCCCACCCCTAATTTTTTTTATTGTGGTAAAATACACATAAAATTTACCATCTTACCTATTTTTAAGTTTACAATTCAATGGTATTAAATTTGTTCATAATGTTGTACAACCATCACTACCCACTATCTCCATAAGTCTTTCATCATGTAAAACTGAAACTCTATACTCATTAAACAATAACTCCCTATTCCTTCCTCCCCCGGCAACCACTATTCTACTTTCTGTCTCCATGATTCTGACTACTCTAAGTATGTCATATATGTGGAATCATCATATAGTATTTGTCTTTTTGTGACTGGCTTATTTCACTTAGCATAATGTCCTCAAGTTTCATTCATGTTGTAGCATATGGCAGAACTTCCTTCCTTTTCAAGGCTGAATAATATTCCATTATATGTGTATATCACATTTTGTTTATCCATCATCCGCTGATGGACACTTGGGTTGCTTCCGTGTTAGCTACTGTGAATAATGCTGCCATGAACATGGGTGTATAAACATGTCTTCAAAACCCTGTTTTCAGTTCTTTTGGATATATATCCAGAAGTAGAATTTCTCAATCATATGATAATTCTATTTTTAATTTTTTGAGGAATTGCCATAACATTTTCCACAGCAGCTATACCATTTTACATTCCCACTAACAATGCACAAGGGTTCTAATTTCTCCATATCCTCACCAAACCTTGGTATTTTCTTTTTTTTTTTTAAATAGTAGCCATCCTAATGGGTGTGAGGTGATATCTCATTGTAGTTTTGATTTGCATTTCCCTATCAACGACAGTGAGCATCTTTTCATGTGCTTATTGACCAATTTGTATTTCTTCTTTGGAATTCAAGTCCTTTGCCCATTTTTTAATTGGTTATTTTGTTGTTGTGTTTTAGGAGTTTTCCATAGTTCCTGGATATTAACCCCTTATCAGATATATGACTTGCAAATATTATCTCCCATTCTCTGGGTTGTTTCTTTACTCTGTTGATATTATATTTTGATGCACAAATCAAAAAACTTTTCATGCAGTCCATTTGTCTACTTTTTCTTTTATTGCCTGGGCCTCTGGTGTCACATCCAAAGAAATCATTGCTAAATCCAATGTCAGGAAGCTTTTGCCCTGTGTTTTCTCCTAGGAGTTTAATTGTTTTAGGTCTTACATTTACGTCTCTGATCCATCTTAAGTTATGGTGTTAGATAAGTGTCCAGCTTCATTCTTTTGCTTATGGATATCCAGTTTCTCCAGCACCATTTGTTGAAGAGACTGTCCTTTCCCATTCAATGGTCTTAGCACCCCTGTCAAAAATCATTTGACTATAAATACAAGAGTTTAAGTCTGTGCTCTCTATCTTATTCCATTGTTATATATGTCTGTCTTTATGCCAGTACCACACTGTTTTGATTACTGTAGCTTTGTAGTAAATTTTGAAATCAGAAGTGTGAGTCCTCCCCCTTTGTTCTTCTCTTTCAAGATTGTTTTGGTTATTTGGGGTCCCTTGAGATACCATATGAATTTTAAGATGGGATTTACTATTTCTGCAAAAAAAAAAAAGCCTTTGGGATTTAGATAGGGAGTGCAAGGAATGTATAGATTTATAGATTGCTTTGCATAGTAATGACATCTTAACAATATTGTTTTATAATCCATGGACATGGGATGTGTTTCTAATTTATGTCCTCTTTGATTTCTTTTGGCAATGTTTTATACTTTTCATTGTATAAGTCTTTCATCTTCTTGTTTAATTCCTAAGTATTTTATTGTTTTTGATGCTATTATAAATGGAATTTTCATAATTTCCTTTCCAGATTGTTCATAGTATATAGTGTATATAAATGCAACTAATTTTTGTGAGTTGACTTTGTATTCTGTTACTTTATTGAATTCATTTATTAGTTTTAACAGCTTTTTTGTGTGGAATCATTAGTGGTTTCCACATATAATATCATTTTCAAACAGAGAAAATTTTACTCCTTCCAATTTAGATGCCTTTTTCTTTTTCTTTTCCTCACCTAATTGCTTTGGCTACAACTTTCAGTACTATGTTGAGTAGAAGTGGCAGAAGTGGGCATCCTTGCCTTGTCCTGATGTTAGAGGAAAAGCTTTCCTTCTTCCATCCTTGAGTACGATGTTCCTTGTGGGCTTTTCACATATGGCTTTTATTATGTGAAGGTAGTTTCTTTCTATTCCTAATTTGTTGAGTGTTTTTATCATGAAAGGGTGTTGAAATTTATCAGATGCTTTTCTGTATAAATTGAGATGATCATGTTTTCTTCCCCCTTCATTCTGTTAATGTGGTCTATTAAATTGATTGATGTTCATATGTGGAACCATTCTTGCACTCCAGGAACAAATCCCACTTGGTCATGGTGTATAATCCTTTAAACATGCTGCTGAGCTTGGTTTGGTAGTGTTTTGTTGAGGATCTTTAAATCAATGTTCGTAAGGAATATCAGTCTGGAATTTTCTCCTTGTGGTGTCTTTGTCTGGCTTCAGAATCAGGATAATGCTGGTTTCATGTTAGAAAGTATTCTCTCCTCTTCAATTTTTTGGAAAAGTTTGAGAAAGACTAGTGTTAGTTCTTTAAATGTTGGGTACAATTCACCACTGAAGCCATCAGGTCCAGGGCTTTCCTTTGGAGACTTCTGATTACTGCTTCAGTCCCCTTATTAGTTACAGGTCTCTTCAGATTTTCTATTTCTTTGTGATTTAGTCTTGGTAGGTATTGTGTTTCTAGTAATTTGTCCATTTCATCTAAATTATTCAATTTGTTGGCATACGTTGTTAATAGTACTCTCGTATAGTCCTTTTTATTTCTGTAGAATTGGTAGCAACGTCCCATTTTCATTTCTCCCCCCACCCAACTTTACCGAAGTATAACTGACAAATAAAATTGTAACATTCAGTGTGTGTAAAACATGATGATTTGATATACATTGTAAAATTATTCCTATCATCAAGTTAAAACATCCATTACCTCATATAGTTAACTTTTTTTTTTCGGTAGAATGCTTAAAATCTACTCTCTTATAATTTCAATATACAATACTGTACTACAACTATAAAAAAACAAAACACTTCAAGAATCTGAGTGTCATCTCTGTGCAGGGACCACGCTAATCTTTGTATCATTCTAATTTTGGTATATGCGCTGTCAAAGTAAGCACCCCATTTTCATTTCTGATTTTAGTAATTTCAGAGTTCTCACTCTTGTTTTCCAGCTGAAGGTTTGTCAATTCTATTGATCTTCTCAAAGAACCAACTTTTGGTTTCACTTATTATCTCTACTGTTATTTTATTCCTAACTTAATTGATCTCCACCATAATCTTATTTCCTTCCTTTTGCTAGCCTTGGGTTTAGTCTGTTCTTTTTTTCTAGTTCCTTAAGTTGTATAGTTGTTGTTTTTTTTTAGATTAATTAATTATTTTTGGCTGCGTTGGGTCTTCATTGCTGCACACAGGCTTTCTCTAGTTGTGGCAAGCGGGGGCTACTCTTCATTGCAGTGCACGGGCTTCTCACTGCGGTGGCTTCTCTTGTTGTGGAGCATGAACTCTAGGCGTGTGGGGTTCAGTAGTTGTGGCTCGTGGGCTCTAGAGCACAGGCTCAGTAGTTGTGGTGCACAGGCTTAACTGCTCCACAGCATGTGGGATCTTCCCAGATCAGGGCTCCAACCCATGACCCCTGCATTGGTAGGCAGATTCTTAACCACTGCACCACCAGGGAAGTCCCTAGTTAATTTTCTGATTTGAGATATTTCTAGTTTCTTTAGTGTAAGCACTTATAGCTATACACTTTCCCCTTAACAGTGCTTTTACTGTCCCATGAGTTTTTTATTTTATTTTTTATTGGGGTATAGCTGACTTACAATTATATTAGTTTCAAGTGTACAATGTAGTGATTGAAATTTTTATAGATTATACTCCATTTAAAGTTATTATAACATATTGGCTATATTCCTTGTGCTGTACAATATATCCTTGTAGTTTATTTTATAAATAGTAGTTTGTACCTCTTAATCCCCTACCTCTACATTGCCCTTCCCCACTTCCCTCTCTACATTGGTAATCACTAGTTTGTTCTCGATATCTGTGAGTCTATTTCTGTTTTGTTATATTCATTAGTTTGTTTTATTTTTTAGATTCCACATACAAGTGATAACACACAGTATTTGTCTTTCTCTGTGTCATTTATTTCACTAAGCATAATATCTTCAGGTCCAGTCATGTTGCTGCAAATGGCAAAATTTTATTCTTTTTATGGCCAAGTAGTATTCCATTGAGTGTATGTGTGTATGCATCTCCTTTTTCCATTCATCTGTTGATGGACACTTAGGTTACTTCCGTATCTTGGCTACTGTAAATAATGTGGCTATGAACACTGGGGTGCATGTATCTTTTCAAATTAGTGTTTTCATTTTCTTTGGATATACACCCAGGAGTAGAATTACTGCATCATATGGTAGTTCTACTGTTAGTTTTTTGAGGAACCTCCATACTGTTCTCCATAGTGGCTACACCTATTTATATTATACCAACAGTGTACAAGGGTTTCCTTTTCTCCATATCCTTGCCAACGTTTGTTATTTGTGGTGTTTTTGATGATAGTCATTCTGACAGGTGTGAGGTGTTATCTCCTTGTGATTTTTAAAGTTTTATTGAAGTATAGTTGATTTACAATGCTGTGTTTAATTTCTGCTGTACAAAAAAGTGATTCAGCTATATATACATACATATATATATATATATATATATATATATATATATTATTTTCCATTATGGTTTATCACAGGATACTGAATATAGTTCCCTGTGCTATACAGTAGGACCTTGTTGTTTATCCATCCTATATATAGTAGTTTGTATCTGCTAATCCCAAACTCCCAGTTAACTTCCCTTCCCCATCCTGCTTCCCCCTGGCAACCACAAATCTGTTCTCTTTATCTGTAAGTCTGTTTTTGTTTTGTAGATATGTTCATTTGTGTTGTATTTTAGATTCCACATATAATTAATATCATATGGTATTTGTTTTTCTCTTTCTGACTTACTTCACTTAGCATGATAATCTCTAGGTCCATCCATGTTGCTGCAAATGGCATTATTTCATTCTTTTTTATGGCTGAGTAATATTCGCTTGGATATATATATACCACATCTTCTTTATCCATTCATCTGTTTATGGACATTTAGGTTGTTTCCATGTCTTGGCTACTGTAAACAGTGCTGCTCTGAACATAGGGGTGCATGTATCTTTTTGAATTATATTTTCGTCTGGGTATATGCCCTGGAGTGGGATTGCTGGATCATACAGCAACTCTATTTTTAGTTTTTTGAGGAAACTCCATACTGTTTTCCACAGTGATTGTACCAGTTTACATTCCCACCAATAGTGTAAGAGGGTTCCCTTTTCTCCACACTCTCTCTAGCATTTATTATTTGTAGACTCTTTAATGATGGCCATTCTGACTGGTGTGAGGTTGTACCCCATTGTAGTTTGATTTGCATTTCTCTAATAATTAGCGATGATGAGCATCTTTTCATGTGCCTACTGGCCATCTGTATGTCTTCTTCAGAGAAATGTCTTTTTGGGTCTTCTGCCCATTTTTTTTTGTTTTTTTGTTTTTTTGAGGTACGCGGGCCTCTCACTGTTGTGGCCTCTCCCGTTGCGGAGCACAGGCTCCGGACGCGCAGGCTCAGCGGCCATGGCTCACGGGCCCAGCCGCTCCGCGGCACGTGGGACCCTCCTGGACACGGAGGGCATGAACCCGTGTCCCCTGCATCGGCAGGTGGACTCTCAACTACTGCGTCAACAGGGAAGCCCCTGCCCATTTTTTAATAGGGTTGTTTGTTTCTTTTTTTGATATTGAGTTGTATGAGCTGTTTATATATTTTGGATATTAACCCCTTGTTGGTTGCATCATTTGTAAATATTTTCTCCTATTCAGTAGGTTGTCTTTTCATTTTGTCAATCGTTTCCTTTGCTGTGCAAAAGCTTTTAAGCTTAATTAGGTCCTATTTGTTTACTTTTGTTTTTATTTCCTTTGTCTTAGGAGTCAGATCCCTCAAAATACTGGATTTATGTCAAAGAGTATTCTATTTGTTTTCTTCTAGGAGTTTGACAGTTTCCAGTTTTACATTTGGGTCTTTAATCCACTTTGAGTTTATTTTTGCGTATCATGTGAGAAAATGCTCCAATTTCATTCTTTTACATGTAACTGTCCAGTTTCCCCAGCACCATTTATTGAAGAGACTGTTTTTTCTCCCTTGTATATTCTTGCCTCCTTTGTCACAGAAACCATAAGTGTGTGGGTTGATTTCTGGGCTCCCTATTCTGTTCCTTGAGCTATGTGTCTGTTTTGGTGCCAGTACCATACTGTTTTGAGTACTGCAACTTGGTAGCATGGTCTGAAGTCAGGGAGCATAATACCTCCAGCTCTGTTCTTCTTTCTTAAGATTGTTTTGGCTATTTGGGGTCTTTTGTGTTTCCACAGAAATTTTAAAATTATTTGCTCTAGCTCTGTCAAAAATGCCATTGGCATTTTGATAGGGATTACATTGAATCTGGAGATTGCCTTGGGTAGTATGGTCATTTTAACAATATTAAGTCTTCAAATCCATGAACATGGTATATATCTTTTCATCTGTTTATGTCATCTTCAATTTCTTTCATCAGTTTCTTAGAGTTTTCTGAGTATAGGACTTTTACCTCCTTAATTATTCTTAGGTATTTTATTTTATTTTATTTTTTGATGTGATTGTAAATTGGATTGTTCCTTAATTTCTCTGACAGTTTGTTGTTTGTGTATAGAAATGCAACAGATTTCTGTATATTAATTTTGTGTCCTGAAACTTGACTGAATTCATTGATAAGCTGTAGTAGTTTTTTGGTGGTGTCTTTCAGATTTTCTATGTATAGTATCATATTATCTGCAGACAGTGACAGTTTTACTTCTTCCTTACCAATCTGGATTCCTTTCATTTCTTTTTCTTGTCTGATTGCTGTGCCTAGGACTTCCAATACTATGTTGAATAAAAGTGGTGAGACCGGGCATCCTTGTCTTGTTCCTGGTCTTAGAGGAAATGCTTTCAGCTTTTCATTGTTGAGTATGTAATTAACTATGGGTTTGTCATATATGGTCATTTTTTATGTTGAGGTATGTTCCCTCTATACCCACTTTGTGGAGCGTCTTTATCATAAATCAATGTTGAATTTTGTCAAAAGTTTTTTCTGCATCTATTGAGATGATCATATGATTTTTATTCCTCAACTTGTTAATGTGGTATATCACACTGATTGATTTGTGGATAGTGAACCATCTGTGCTTCCCTGGATAATTTCCACTTGAACATGGTTTATGATCTTTTTAATGTATTGTTGGATTTGGTTTGCTAATATTTTGAGGATCTTTGCATCTATGTTCATCAGTGTTACTGGCCTGTATTTCCTTTTTCTTGTGATATATTTGTCTGGTTTTGGTATCAAGGTGATGTGGGCCTTGTAGAATGAGTTCAAAAGCATTCCTTCCTCTGTAACTTTCTGAAAGTTTGAGGAGCATAGATGTTAACTCTTCTCTAAATGTTTGGTAGAATTCACCTGTGAAGCCGTCTGGTCCTGGACTTTTGTTTTTTGGGAGGTTTTAAAATTCCTGATTCAATTTCATTACTGGTAATTGATCTGTTCATATTTCCTAGTTCTTCCTGGTTCAGTCTTGGAAGATAGTACCTATCTAGGAGTTTGTCCATTTCTTCTGTCCAGTTTACTGCCATATAATTGTTTGTAGTAATCTCTTATGACCTTTTATATTTCTGTGGTGCTGGCTGTAACTTCTCTGTTTTTATTTCTGATTTTACTGATTTGTGCTCTGTTTTTTTTTTCCTTGATGTATCTGGCTAAAGGTTTATCAATTTTGTTTATCTTCAAAGAACAAGCTCTTGGTATCACTGATTTTTTCTATTATTTTTTACAGCCTGTTTCATTTTTTTCTGCTGTTATCTTTGTGATTTCTTTCTTTCTACTAATTTTGGGTTTTGTTTGTTCTTTTTGTAGTTCCTTTAGGTGTATGGATAGGTTGTCTGAGATTTTTCTTGTTTCCTGAGGTAAGCTTATATCACTATAAACTTCCCTCTTAGAACTGCTTTTGCTGTGTCCCATAGATTTTGAATTGTTGTGTTTTTGTTTTCATTTGTCTCCAGGTATTTTAAAATTTCTTCTTTGATTTCTTTAGTGATCCATTGGTTGTTTAGTAGCACATTGTCTAGCCTCACCTGTGTAATTTTTGCAGTTTTTTTCTTGTAGTTGATTTCTAGTCTCACAGTGGTGTGGTTGGAAATGATGCTTGATATGATTTCAATTTTCTTAAATTTACTGAGACTTGTTTTGTGGCCTAGGATGTGATCTATCCTGGATAATGCTCCATGTGCACTTTAAAAGAATGTGTATTCTGCTGCTTTTGGATGGAATCTTCTTTATATATCTATTAAGTCCATTTGGTCTAATGTGTAATTTAAGGCCAGTGCTTCCTTATTGGTTTTCTGTCTGGATGATTCGTCAATTGATATAAATGGGGTGTTAAAGTCCCCTACTATTATTGTGTTACTGACAATTTCTTCCTTTATGTCTGTTAATATTTGCTCTATGTTTTTAGATGCATCTATCTTGTGTGCATATATATTTACAATTGTTATATCTTCTTCTTGGATTGATCCCTGATCATTATGTAATGTTTAAGAGTGTTTTGTTTAATTTCTGCAAATCTGTGAATTTTCTAGTTTTACTTCTATTATTGATTTCTTACTTTATCCCATTATGGTCAGAGAAGATATTTTGTATGATGTCTACCTTTTAAAATCCACTGAGACTTAATTAGTGGCCTAACATGGTATTCTATCCTGGAAAATGTCCCATATACACTTGAGAAGAATGTGTATTTTGCTTTGGGGTAGAATGTTCAGGAGGGGCATTATTCTGTCACATGGGCCTATTCATTCATGATTCATTTATTCAACAAATATTCACTGAGGACCTACTCTGTGAAAGCACTTTTCTAGGCACTGGGATTCAGCAGTAAAATCTATGTTCTCTTTCTAATAAAACTTACATTTTAGTGTATGAGATACAATGAACAAATAAACAAGTATCACATGTAATATATAGTATGTCAGGTGTGCTAAGTACTGTAGAAGAGCAGGGGATATGGGTAGGGAATGAAGATGTAGGGGTGTGTGTGTTTGTGTGTGTGTGTGATGCTATTTTATATAGGGTGGTTGGGGAAACCCTTTCTAAAGTGCTATTTAAGCAGAATTCTACAGAAAGTGAGGAAAGAAGCCATGTGGATACCTGAGGCAAGGGTGTTTTTAGGCAGAGGAGCAGCAAGTCCCAAGGCTTGGAGCCAGGAGCATGCATGACATATTCAAGAAATAGCAAGAAGGCCAGTGTGGCTACAGCTGGTTAAGCAAAGTGGAGGAACAATGGGGGATGAGGTCAGAGAGGAAACAGGAAGACGATCAGGTAGGGTCTTGTAGAGCATTGTAAGGACATTATAACGGTTTTACTGAATGAGATGGAAAGCCATTGTAAGGTTTTCAGCAAAGGGGTGATATAATATGACTTTGGTTTAAAAATAATCACTATAGCTAATTGGTTGAAAAGTTGTTAGAAGAGCCAAGACAGAAGCAGAGAGGCCAATTAAGAGACTGTTTCAATCATCCAAGTGAGAGATCATGGTGGATGAACCAGGATGGTAGTCATGGATGTGGTAAGAAGTGGCTGGATTCTGAAAAATATTCAGAAGGGAAAACCAATAGGATTTCCTGATAGAATGAATGTGGGGGTGAGAAAAAGAGGGGTAAAAAATGGCTTAGTGGTTTTTTTGCCTGAGTAATTGAAAGAATGTGGCTGTCATTTACAGAAATGGGAAAGACAGTGGATAGAGCATGTCTGGGGAGGAAAATGAGGAGTTCAGCTTTAAACTCGTTAAATTCAAGATGCCTATTAGACACCTAAGTGAAGATACTGGATCAGAAGTTGGATAAAATGAGCTTCCCAAGGGTAGGGAATTTTGTCTGTCTCCAGGGATTAGTACAGTATCTGACATAGAGTAACCACTCAAGAGACATTTGTTGAATAAATGAATAAATATACAAGTCTGAGTTCAGAGGAGTGATCTGGGCTTGAGATATTTGGGAGTCATCAACACACAGATGGTATTTAAAGCCAGCTCATCTAGTGAGTGAACACAGATTAGTCTGAGAATTAAGCCTTCGGATACTCCTAAGTGTAGAAGTTGGGGAGATGAGAATAAATCATCAAAGGAAACTGAAAAATGAAACCAGTGGTGTAGGAGGAAAAGCAGGGAAGTGTGGTGCCCTAGAAGCAAACTGAAGATAGTTTCAAGGAGGAGAAAGTAAAAAATAAAAAAGTTTAATTAAAAATAAGTGAGGACTAAAAAAGGATGAAATTTATAGAAATGACTATTAAATCCTATTTTTAGATTTAAAAACTAACTGCATATGTTTAGGATGGGAAGAAGGTAAGTGACAGAGGACTGGAATATAGCTTTCAATGATAAGTGGGGGAAAAAGACTAAGCAAATTAGCTTCCTATCCATTCAAATGAAGAAACAGTCTTGCTTGATTACCCATGAATATAATTCAATTTTGACTGAGCTAACAGGAGTAAAACATACACAACCAGAAAGGTTTATCCTGATCCACCGCAATGAACAACTACTCTGGAAGTACTGGTTCTAGCACTGGGTATGGCACTACATTCAGGACACTGATGTATCAGAAAGTTCCCAAGGAAAGTGACTTGTGTGGTAAAACTATGTGGAAACAGTGTCACCTGAGGTACATTTGAAGGTACTGGGAAATTTATTTCAGAACTGGAGGATATAAAGGTTATCTTCAACCTAAAGAGGTATTACACTGTTATTTATGACCCCAGAGGAGAGATGCTACCCGAAAGCACATATTAGATAAACTTACAGAAAATTTTCTAACAATCAGAACACCCAAAAGTTAAATGGGCTGTTGGTGAGGTATTACATTCTTAACTATTCTGCAATCAGTGGAGGAATACATTCACTGAAGTCACAGAGGGCACTCAAAACTCAGCTGGGCAATGGACAGGATGATGTCTAAGATTCTGTTCAGTTCTGGGGTGTTATAACAGGTGTGAATCTGCTTCAAATATTATAGTCTCCTACACAGACACACACACGCACACACACACACACCCTATATTTTATATATACAGTAGAGGGAGAAAATAGCTTGTTTAATGCAGATCTAATTTGGAGCCCTGTTAAAGGGAATGAGGATGACTTAGTGGAGATATGAGAGCAAGAGAAAACTCAAGGTGGAAAAGATACATGTGTAAGCACTATAAGATAGTCTGGATATTTGGTTAGAGAAGAGGAAAAATATAGGGGAAATTAAATAGTGAGAATATTAGGTAGGGTGAGGCTGGCTGATCATTTGGGAGGATTTCCAAAGTACCTGGTTATTAGTTTCAGTTGAATTCAAAAAGGAACTTTTGAGAAGGAAACCTGTCTGGGAAGAGAAGTGATAGATGATGAAAACAGAGAGACATTCTTATTGTTGGAGATCAGCAACCTAGAACATGCTTGAGAAAGAAGAAGACCAAGAGGACACCAATGAGAATGGAAGGTAAAGGGTGAGGCCCCTAAGAAGAAACTGTGGTCTCTGGCAGAGGTCTGGAAGGAGGGCCAAGAAAGTGGAAGATAAAGACAGTCTGGGGACAACCAAAGGTGAATGGAGAAAGGGCAGGGAGGAGTCCAAAAGGTGAGAATACGGCAGCTCTGGATGACTGACAACAGTATATGGTCCTAAAGCTTGGAACTACAGACTAGGACTGTTGTCCAAGAATGCTTCTCAGATGGGACACTCCTGACCTATCTTCAGTTTTCTCATTATCACTGTAAAACACAAAAGGGCCCTGTGCTGATTTTGGCTAGTTCAGCTGATATTTTGGGCTTCTCTTATCTTTAGTATTTGGCAGTTAGGCTGAAGGAGCTCTGCCAGAGGCTCTGCTGTGTTGCCAAATGGAAGCAATTACTTCTCCTAGGTGAGTAACTGGGAGGAAAAAACTGTCATATCTGGGCTGCGTGATGCAGTACCTTCCTCATTAATCTTTCCTGCTTCCACTCTTGCCCCTATAATCCATTCTACACAGAGTAAAAATCCATTACTTTTTAAGTAATCAGATCATGCTGCTCTCCTGCTTAAAATCCTCCAGTGGCTTCCTATCACACTTAGAATAAAACCCAAACTTCCACTCTCTCTGCCCTGATCTCTTGGCCCTTCATCTCCTAGCACTTTCTTGCTCATCACATTCCAGCACACTGCCTTCTACGTTTCTGGTACACACCCACTTCAGATATTTGGGAGTCATCAACTTCCTATTCTGCTCAACTAGAATACTCTTCCCTCCGATCTTTACAGAGTTGGCTCCTTCTTAGCTCAGTGTCATCTTCCCAGAGGCCTTCCCTGACCACTCACCCAAATCACTCTGCTATACTACCCTGCTTTATTTTCTCATATCACTATTACTAGCTAAAATTATCTTATTCATTTACTGGTTTATCATCTTTTTCTCCTGTTAGACTGTGAGCTCCACAGAGCGAGTATTTTGTTCACCACTGGATCCCTAATACCTCAACAAGTGTCTGGCACATATCAAGTGCTCAGTAAACAGTAACTAATAAAGATTTGCTAAAGCAATGGAAGGAAGAGAGAGAGAACTGGTCTCAGAAAGGTATGCCAAAGGCATGAAGGCCTTTGGAGATCCTTCTTACCTTAGGGGAGGAAGAATGTGAGACATACGCACCTCTTCTTCCTATGCTAAGAGTAAGCCCAGGAAATGGGGCCCTGGCATAGGTCGATGGTGCACACCAGTATTTGCTAACGCTGTCAGTCATAGCTATTTACCGACTTCTTATTTTGTTTCTACCCTGGTGCTAGGTGCCTGAAGGGGAGCTGCTAGGATATTTAGTCTCTCTCCTTAGGGAAACCTTTTCATTTGAAGACACAAAACATATACACAGGACAAAGGAACTAGTGAATTAGAAGTAGACAAATATCAAGTCATAGGTATAAATAACAGGAGCCATCTCATATTTCTGAGGCAAGCATATTTTTGATTTAATTGCATAGGACTGGATTGGATTCTGAAAGACAGAAGTCAAAGATAATAAAAGTTTGAGGTCTTAAAATCTGTTCATATTACTACAGTCATGAGCAGAATAAGGTAATCAGGAGGAAAAGCCAACTTTGGATGAAAGCCAATGAGCTTGGACTCTGACATATTAAATATAAGTTCCTGGTAGAAACTGTCAGTAGGAATTCCAAGAGGAAATGTCTATCAGGGTCTTGTTTATGAATATGGTTTATGCCTTAACTTTACTTGCTTCTGGCTTCATTTACTTTTCCTTACCTATTTTCTTTTATTCTACTTTTTTTCATCTATTTTTTAAAAATAAGAAGACATATATACTTCTGTAAGCCATCTCAAATCTTTTTGGAACAGGGTGGGGTCTAATAAATATATATATAAAAAAGCACCTTGGGCAGAAGGTTAGGGTGACAGACATGTTAGCCCCCATTTGCCCCTACCCTGTCCAACTCTGTGAAGAAGAATTGTCAAATTCATGTTTATAATGTGAGGAAACAGGCACTGAGAAGCTAAAGAATCTGTCACTGGTCACAGAGCTAGGAGAGCAGGAACTGCATTCACATTTTTCTGACTCCCAAACCTGGGCTCTTCAATACAACAGTACAAAAGGATTTTCCTCTTGAGATCCTGGCCCCCAAAGTCCTAGAGCCAGTGGGAGTTCAACTGCAAGTGTACACCAGACATATTCTGCTATCCTAAGTCTGGTGAGCCTGCATGCATATTGGCAGACTACCTTCATCACACCCTCTCCCCTCTGGGAGTAGTAAGTCAGTGAAGCCTGCCCCTAAATGCTGGCCCTGTGGGCTAAGGCCCAGGCAGCTTTCTCTGGCATAGTGTTCACCTAGCACGCAGTAGACACACAGTTTGAATTGCAGCAATGAAGTGATCATCTTTCTGTCCCTACAAGTCAACTACCACTTTATTACCAGCTGGGATAGATCTTTCAGAAATCTCTGTACTAGCATTTGCCCAATTGTGAATATAGAGACAGCCCAGAGGTTCCTGTTCCTGTATTCTTCTCACTTTCCAGACCTGAAGGATTCGGACAATCACTCTTCCTTATCAGTCTAGAGGCTGTTATGCTCCCTTGGACAGTGTGAGGATTGCTGGGAGATAACTCATGAGGAGCCCTTAGCCTGGGGCACATAAACAGTGTTCAACAGATGTTACTTCCTTTAGTTACACTTGCTTAGTCTTATTATGTTCACTTCATTCCCCATCTCCCAACACCAGCAAGCCTTTTGTCCGAGGACAGTGGCTAAAGATGCCAAGAGAAATGATAATACCAAGTATGAGACTGCAGAGAGGAAAGAATACAGATGAGAACAAGATACTGGGAACACATTTATCTCTAGGGTAGGTTGGAATGTGGAAGACTCTATTTTTCAAATATAAACATAGCAATATTTCTGGTACAATACGCTCTTCCAGAACCTTTATATTGCCCATGAAGAGATGGGAGTCTACTTCTCCTCCCTTTGAAGGTGAATGGGACTCTGTGGCTGCCTTGCTGAACAGAATTCAGTGGGGGGGATGCTGCATGACTCCTGAGGCTAGGTCATAAAAGGGGACATGGTTTCCACCTAGCTCTCTCACTTGTCAGGATGCTCCTCCTTTGAACCTCCACCATGCTGTGCAGCCCAAATTTGCCTGTGCAGAGGGACCACATGGAAAGGTCCCTAACAAACAGGTAGCGTGAACTACAGTCATGTGTGAACAAGCACACAGATGATTCCGACCTCCAGCCTTCAAGTCTTCCAACTGAGGCCTAGACACTGTGGAACAAAGATGAGCCATTCTCCTGTATCTTGATAGAATTCCTGACATACAGAATCTGTGAGATTAATAGATTGTCATTTTATGTCACTAAGTTTTGGGGTAATTTGTTACACAACCATAGTAACTGGAACAAGAATGAAAGCAAAGGAGAATATGTGGTACGGTGAGACGGGAGAAGTGTAGGGAGAAGAGTGGGGTTAGAATAATCTATATGTTGCCAAGGAGCAAATAGAACTAGCACTAGTAGGTAGTATTAGGGAGACGGATTACAGCTTGGTATAAGGAGAGGCTTTTAAAGCATTAAAACTGATCAATGACAGAACAGGCTCCCCTGGTAAATAATAAGTTCCTTGTCAATGAAGATACTCAAATGTAAACTGAAAAAAGTTATTGAAGAGCTACAAATCTGAACAGAAGACTGGATTAAAGTGACTTTAAGGTTCCTTCCAGTCAATGGAACGTGACAGCACATTAGATCTGGGGTACAAGGAAGACGGATGAGAAAGAGATGACATCTGGAGCCTGATGCCCGAAAGACCAGTGATACCATACATAAAAAGAGAGACTATGAGAGGATTTAAAAAGATTCTTCTTTTCCATTCCTTTTGCCTCTTGCCCAGATGCTGTTAATGGTCTTTCCCACTTTCTACAGCCTCTCTCATACACTTTCACATGATAACTCCCAAATATGGTTTTTAGCATGTCATTGCCCTGACCAAAGGCTTTTAATGACACCACTGCCACCACCACATTCAGCAGATTGTTTTATACATCACACAGTAGTTTTATATTTATTACCTCATTTGAACATCATAACAGCCTGGTAGGCACTAAAATCACCATTACATACATCTCAAAATCCAGCCAAATTAAGTACTCTGTTCATTCTTCATGTTTTTTTCTGCTTTGACGTCTTTACGTATGCTATTTTCTTTATCTATGTTTTTCTCAACTCTAAATGTTCCAACCCTTTTTATCTTTCAAGGCCTAGATTAAATTTTAGTTGCTCTAGAAAACAGCTAATTCCTACAACTAAGAGTGATCTCTCCCTCCTCTGAAGTCCATCAACGATGATGTGTTAATCCAATATTTATTAAGCATTTACTGTGTGCCAGGCAGCATGCTAAGTGCTTTTTGTGTTTTATGTTCTATCCTCTGTATCACTCTCTGCCTTATACCATGGATATTTGTATATACCTCTTCTTTACTAGCTTACAAGGTCCTTGAGGACTCGATCAACATCTTAGTCATTTTTGTTTTCTCCCAAGCCTAGCACAGGGCCTGGCACAGAGCAAGCACTGTATAAATATTTGTCTAATGAATGAATGAATAATTCAGGCAGGCAGAGTTAAAGTTTACCTTTGCTTGAACAAATGGTTTTCAAGCACCCTTAAACACTTGAGAAGCACTCATTTATATCCACATAATTAATGGGCTAAATTACAAATTATTCTTATCTTTTTATGACACAGGTTTCCAGAGACCTTGGCTAGAACTCATTTTGTTAGTGTAGTTTACAGATGCGAAAATAAAACCCACAAATACACATAATAACAAATTTCTTTTTCTCTAAAAATATTCTGGCTTTCAGAATAGTGTTTTCCAACCAATCAGAATTAACTAAGTTTTACAAGCTCCTCTTTTTCTTCTGTGTACTCATAAGGACTGTAAACTCTTTCACTTTGGATCCACTACTTCTTGGCCCTCTTGCTATAGTACTTTGCATAGTTATGCATCTAGAAATGATTGCTGATTAAGTGAAAGGTTTTGTGTTGGTTACAATTTATAATCATTTATTACTGCTCGGATCCTATTAGTTTGGCTAAGGAGCCAGCACCTTAAGGGGGACTCAGTGAGCCTCAGCCAATTACGGCAGTTGAGTCACTGCCCTGAGATTTGAAAACTATCCTTTTTTCCTTATTTCTTGCAGGCCCAAGAATGGAAAACTGCTAACAGTTAAGGCCAAACAGTTATTTCCGAAAGTCCTATTACAGATTGTTGAATTTTGTTGAAGTGATTAAGAATTATAGCTTGTGAACAATTCGCATATTAAAATTGTAGAGTAATCCTAATATAAAAATCAATCCTTTCACCAGAAGATCACAATTTCAAGTTTTACTTAAAGAAATGCAAGCTTACTGTTCAAAACCAAGCCTGGTACAAAAATCATCAGTTAGTACTTTTCTCCCCCATGCTGAAGCAGAGATTAACAGTGTAAATACTGACACCCAAATTGTCTTTCAGAAAACCTAGGTAAAAATTAGAAGATTAAGGGCACAATAGGAGGGCAGTGCAAAGGCAGACCTGTTATAATCACCATCACAAAGGCCGGCCACCGGCAGACTGCAAAGTGTTTACTCAAAGCCCTGCGCTATCAATTAGTGTACATAATTATCTCAGGGTCTGCCAGTTCACAAGAGGCAGTTTTTGAAGGTCTCTCTGGCCCCCCTTTGTCTTTCACTCCTGTTGGTCACAGAAGGGCTTTGAGGACAAGCCTTCCTCGGCGCTCAGGCTCTGGCTGGCTTCCCTTGGCAGCCCCAACAGGAATTATGTGAATTCCTCCAGTATAACAACAACCAAGCTACCTTTCTCTCCACACACGGCTTTGACCTTGTGCTGAGACTATTTAACACATGCAACAAAATGCTTTCAACAGGTCGTTGTAGCTTATAGTTTAAAAATTAATTTCCACGAAGAAATGGGAAGTATTGTAGCACAAAATGGGCTGTAAATATTAGAGGTAAACAAATCAGAAGATGTAGGAAAAACTCCCCGTATTCCTGTAGCTTGGCAGTATTCAGGAAATGCTGGAAGATTGAAGGATGAGAGGAAGAACAGCAGACAGGGGTCATTCTTCTTGTCTCTCAGAGAAGCAGCTTACACTGATACTGCTAAGAATTTCCTAGGTAAATTAAGCCAGGAAACCACCCGAACCTGCTTTTGTAGCAAGGCCTACCAATAGAAATTTGCAGAGTAACTGAGGTTGGAGAAGGAAATTATATTGGGTAAAAAATAGATGAAGAATTCTTAAAAACCACTAAGGGTTAATCATTGATTTATTTAAAATCCAGTTGTATATGTACATAGAAATAATTATACTTCATTTTATGAGTGTGTGTATATACATATAGAATAAGGTTTTATATATAAACTTCATACATACACACTCACACTTTGGTCTGCCTGGATAATCCTTAGGCATGTCTAGAAGCATGGAAAACCACGTATATCCCCTAATTTGGAGACGATACCATCTACCACTCAAAAATTTCAAGTCAGAAACTTGGGAGTCATTGCAGACTCCTCACTTCCTCTTATATCCCATACTATCAGCTCTGTGCCATTTCCCTTACATTTATTCTGTGTCCTCAGTGTATCTGCTCCTCTCTATTTCTACTGTCTCCACAGGACCTCAACATTTCAAGAGCCTTTTTACTATTCCTTCTGCCTCTAGGCTCATGCCATTCCAGTCATTTCTATAGTTTTCAGGAGTGATCATCCTATCACAGAAATTTGAACATGTATGGAGTGCACTGAATACCTCATCTCCTGCCACTCTTCACAGTCACCCTATTGTAAACTACATCAAACTGAACATGAGACAATGTCTTATATATCCATAACTCTTGGTTTGGGTTGCCCCCAAAGCAGTCCCTGAAACAAAGATATGGGTGTTGGTAGTTTATTTGTGAGGAAGTAGAGAAGGAAAAGAGGGTAGGGAGAAAAGCCAATCAAGTATGTGTTAATGAACAGGTTACCACTGGGCCCCTTTGAGAAACTGTACAGAACATACCTCAGGATTGTCTCACTGAGGGTTAGCGGAGCTGGGATATTACCCACCAATGTATTGTTGGAGAGTCACTCCTGGGGGTGTTAACTCCCTGGCACTTCTAGCAAACAGCTACTTGTTCAGTGAATATCCTCAGGCAGAGAAATACAGGAAGCCACTTGTAGGTGACCTCCTGATAGGCCACAGGCACCAATAACATCTACTATATCATGCAGTGCCCATACTATGCCCTTCCTCCCAAATGAATTCTTTACTCCACTCGTCTTCCTGGATCCTTTAAGATTTAGGCCATTGAAGCCCTTCTTGACCTCCTTTGGAAGTGTTTTACTTCCTTCTCTGTGCACATTCTCTTCTGTTGCAGCTATTATGTTGTAGCTATTAATTTGCAAGTCTGACTCCACACCAGACTCTGGGCTCCCTGAGGGCAGTAACCTTAGTACTTAGCTTGGTTTCTGGCCCAAGGCAGATGTTCAGTCAATGTCTACTAGACAAGGACATGACTGTGTGTATTAAAGAGAAGAGGATCCTGTTTTCCACATATGTAATTGAGAAAATTTTCAAAGAAACAAAACGTATGCTCCCGTATTTTGAATAATATAAAGTCAAGTGTGTAGGAGGGAACACCAAGGGAGGAATCTTGGGTCCTAATTCAAGTTAGTTTGGCTCAGTTGCTTTCCCTATAAAAATGAGTGGCTATTAATGACCTTTAAACTTCTTTCAAGTTCCACAGATTTCAAGTGACTGAATCCATGTGTAAGTGAAAGCTAAAGCCCACAAACTATACAACAACCACATATGGAAATATTTATGTGTGTGATATTCATCTGGATTCAAGGAAAGAGTATAGGTGACAAAGACTTGAGACGCTGGCAGGTTTATAATGGTGTGTATACAAAAGAGTGAGTGTTGGAAGGGTCTCCTGGGTGAGAGGATACCTCCCAGGGAGTGGCCTGGCTACTGCACAGGAGCTAGCTGGGCAGCATGGCAGCCTCTAAGCTGGCAGGTGCCAATGCCCTGGATGGAGCCCTGTTACTGCTGCCAGCCTCTGGGCAGTGTGGGACCACCCGAACTCACTTAGGTCACAGACCTACAAATAACCACTTCCTGAGTTCTCGTCAAATCCCTGGAAGGTAGGCTCTGGCTACATTTCTAGAGGGAACAGACTAAGTGGAAAACTGACTACAGGCCGTGCTTGGCTTCCTTGACACTCAGTCTTAATCTTCCTAGAAATGTGACTCGGGGTAGAGGGACTAGGCAAGAATAAGGAAGAATAGGTGGGTGTCGGGGGTCCTATGCATAACAGACTAACAAATGTTGAGGAAGTTCATTTCAGAAAACAAATTCTCTTTTAAAATATTCTGAATACAGACATTAGCATTGTGTGTACATTGAATATGGCTGGATAAGATTTCTTTAAGTAGCTAGACTTTATTAGTTTCAAATCATTAGTTTTATTCTTGACAAATCCCTGATATATATATATATATATAAAATTTGTATGCAGTGCTGTTTAGAATTTAATTGTAAGAAAATTGTTTTACTGAACATCCTTAACATGCCTGAGGGATATGTCATATTTCTATCAGAAACACTGAGTCACTATTGCAAATGATTTTTACTTGGTAGGAGGGGAGAGAAAAGAACACGAGGCGGTTTACTCTGTCTCTCTTAGAGAATTACTGTTTTTGAGGACAGTCCCCAGGGTGGGGCGAGGGGGTTTAAAGAGCCAAGCAGGCCAGTCATAGTCCCTGGCACACTGGCTAAAATGATGCCCATGGGTCATATGTGATGTCAGGGGGCTACTGTTTTTGGATGGCTCCTTTCTCTTATTCATGGAGATACCTTGGAAGGACAAAGGGGAAAATAAAGAACCTAGGAGGCTATAACTGAAAGCATGTGATGGTCAGGGCACTGTGAAGCTGTGCCGTGTTGCGCTGAAGGCCTGACTCAATTTGGTCTAGGCTTTGTCACTGACTTGCTGACTTAAGGAGAATCACTTGATTACTCTGTATCTCAGTGGAAGAGGAACTGGATGACTTCTAAGGTCTCTTGTAGAAATTATAGTTAAGTTTATGACACCAACAAGAAAAATAGGCTCTGACAGGAGCATGTAGCCAGGGAAAATGAGACATATTAGACAAGTCTCAATATGGGAAGCCAATAAGGACAGAGGTAGCACAAAGAGGAAAAGAGCCCAAGATGACCATGTACATCCCTATGAAATGACTCCAAAATGAGCAAAATCCAAGAGATGTTTCAAAAGTTGACTCCAGACTGACATCAAGTAGAGGCCTTACCTTCTGGTGACAGCAAAGCACAGCGTGCACATTCCGTGTAAGAGCCCTGCGGCATGCTGCAGAAATGTGGCTGTTTTGGGATTCTCATCCACTGGGCCTTGCACCGAGAGGAAGCAGCCACAAAGCTTGTCGATCAGACCAATGTTCACCACGTAGCTAGATGTGGGGAGAAATGTGTGTTATGAATCTGCATAGTCTGGCAACATCTTCACCTTCAAAGATAAATCTTAACAAACACAGGCTTAGACCCTTCAAACAAGCAAACACAACACACACAGGTTTGGGTACAGCATCTTAAATAACAATTTCCTTAGATTTAGTCCTGAATAATCAGCTATTTCTGTAAACGGTTCTCTTTTCTCTTTTGGTTATTCTGCTGCTATTTTTTCAGGAAAGTGATCAGCTGATCATTCTCACCGGTCTAGAGAGTCTGACAATAATTGAAATGATTTATAATGATCTCTATCCTCTTGAAAAGCAGTAATTCCTAAAGTACTAGGAAGCTAAATTCACCAGAATTCAGGGATTCAGAAAATAAGATAATGCTACCCAGACACTCCTGTTACAACCTAAACTGCTAATGCCACTGTAGATTCTCTACTTTTTTTTAAACCCTATCGCCATTAGGAGTATAACAAACAGTGAGAATCTAATTGCCCTCTGTTATGAAAAGTAGCAGTCCTGAGAGTTGACAGTAACATTTATGAAGTCACTTTCATCTTTTCAGTCTATTAAACAGTTTTTCAGAGATGTTTATTAACCTGGACCAACAACAGCAGTTCCTTTATTAGTCCACAAAGCAGAAATTGAAAATATCTGAAGACTATAAATGACCTTGTAGATAAATCAGCCTTAGCTTAGAGATTTTATACCAATTCAGTGCTACTGCATTTACATGTATGAAAAGCACAGGACTCTGAATATAGCAGTTCTGAAAATCAACACATACAAACTTTCAGCAATATGTGCAAAGGAATTGATGCTTCTGCTTGTAAGTGCACTAAAATCCCTATCACTATTCATTTACTAATACAGTTTTTTGTAAAAAGAAGGAGAAGCTGATGAATAATTCATGTTTGGAGCCTCTTCTAAGTTTACTATTTAAAAGGTATAAAATAATGTTCCTTTTCTCCTTTTACATTAGGAAATGCATTTATCTGGTTACTGAGCATCCGTGGCCTGTTAGGAACCAGGCCGCACAGCAGGAGGTGAGCGGCCAGTGAGCCAGCGAAGCTTTATCTTTTTTTTTTTTTTTTACATCTTTATTGGAGTATAATTGCTTTACAATCGTGTGTTAGTTTCTGCTTTATAACAAAGTGAATCAGTTATACATATACATATGTTCCCATATCTCTTCCCTCTCGCTTTATCTTTATTTACAGATGCTCCCCATCGCTCGCATTACCGCCTGAGCTCCACCTCCTGTCAGATCAGCGGCGACATTAGATTCTCATAGGAGCGCGAACCCTATTGTGAACTGCACATGCGAGGGTTCTAGGTTGCGCACTCCTTACGAGAATCTAATGCTTGATGATCTGGAGCTGAAGAAGTACTAGATGCTAGTGCTGGGGAGTGGCTGCAAATACAGATCATCATTAGCAGAGAGGTTTGACTGCACAGAGACTATAATAAATTAATTGCCTGCAGACACATATCAAAACCCTATCAGTGAGTGGCAAGTGAAAACAAGCTCAGGGCTCCCACTGATTCTGCATTATGGTGAGTTCTATAATTATTTCATTATATATTACAATGTAATAATAATAGAAATAAAGTGCACAATAAATGTAATGCGCTTGAATCATCCCAAAACCGCCCCCTCCCAAGTCCGTGGAAAAATTGTCTTCCATAAAACTGGTCCCTGGTGCCAAAAAGGTTGGGGACCACTATCCTACAGTTTTAAAATTGGGAAGTATGAAATGATGACCACTAACCCTATTATCTTATAATGAAGGAAAATGACATATTGACATATTGAACCCTAGCCCTGCAAGTTACTGGATGACCTTGGGCAAATTACCTTGCCCTTCTTAGTCTGTTTCCTTTTTAATATAATAGAATGTTAGTATAAGGTTCTTGTAATAAGTGACTGATAAGCTAATACATGAAAAGAAGTTGATACATTTTATTATTAGTTTTATTGTTACTAGTAGTAATAATAGCAGTATTTTAAAAATAGATGCATGCAAACTTACTAATCATAAATACAATGAAAATGAAGACAACACAAAATACCATTTCACAAATATCAGACTGACAAAAATCAGTGAGTTAATATAAAACACTGATAAGGATATGAGGAAATGGAATTCCTATCCTTTAGTGATGGAAAGTGAAATCTGTAAAATCACTTTGGAGAACAATTTGGTGTTACTTGGTAAAGTTGGACATGCATTTATCATAATATTCATAAATTCCTACTGTAGGCATATAAACTTGAGAAACTCCCATATAGGCAAAAGAAGGTTTCTACAAGGATATTCATTGTATCATTGCTTGAAATAGTGAAAAAATAGAAACTATTGCCC
Source organism: Mesoplodon bidens (assembly GCF_964165515.1). Classification (NCBI taxonomy): domain Eukaryota; kingdom Metazoa; phylum Chordata; class Mammalia; order Artiodactyla; family Ziphiidae; genus Mesoplodon; species Mesoplodon bidens. Next base: position 65,702,246 of record NC_138178.1, on the reverse strand, counting down.
TTAAATAGAAAATGGACGAACTGGAAATTTATTCATTTAATAGAATCTGTAGAGCAGTTAAAATAAATTTATCAGATTTATATGCATCAACATAAATAGATCTCAACCCCATGTTATGTGAACATAGAAACTGACAAAATAGTATGATAGCATTTATGTAAATTTTAAATAACACAAAAGATAGAAAGCAGAGTATATTGTTTATGGATATTTATTATATATAAATATATACATATAAATTTTATATACACAAATATATTTATATATATTTGTATATATTTACATATATACATATATATTATACACATGTATATAAAAATTTTATTAAAATTTTATAAAAATGCATAGGAACTATACACACACACTCTAACAGTGATTTACATCTTGAGCAAGAGTAAGGGGAAAGGGATGGAGATGGGGAGTTAGCTGTATCTACAACATTTGGTTTCTTACCAATAAGAAAAAAGATCTAAGACAATATGGAAAAATGTTATTGGTTACTGAAAAATGTCAAGTTGGTACATAGGTATTGATAATTTTGTTAGGTGTATGTTGATATACTTCATCATAAAATAATAGAAAACTTAAATATTTTAAAAGGCAATAATAACAAACAGGAAAAGCATTTGAAACCTGTAAGATGAAGGACTAATGTATTTTTCCCCCATGTTTATTGAGATATAGTTGATATATACATCATATAAGTTTAAGGTGTACAATGTGATAATTTGACATATGTATATTCTGTAAAATGTTACTGTTTTCCAGTTTCACACCACTGTGATTGGAAAAGATACTTGATATAATTTCTGTGTTCTTGAATTGTTGAGATTTGTTTTGTGCCGTAACATAGGATTCATCCTAGAAATTGTTCCATGCGTATTTGAGAACAATATGTATTCTGCTGCTGTTGGATGGAGTGTTCTATATATGTCTGTTAGGTCCTTTTGGCCTATAGTGTTGTTTAAATCTGCTGTTTCCTTACTGATTCTCTGTCTGGAAGATCTATCTATTGTTGGGAGTGGGGTATTCAAGTCCCGACATATTATGGTATTGTTGTTTTGTTCTCCTTTTAGTTCTTTTAGTATCAGTTTTATATATTTAGGTGCTCCAATGTTGGGTGCATAAATATTTACCACACCACTGTCATATCCTTGGTGGATTGACCTCTCTATCATATAATGACCTTCTTTGTTTCTTTTAACCATTTTTAGCTTAAAATCTATTTTGTCTGATATAAATATAGCTACCCCTGCTTTCTTTTGCTTACCATTTCCTTGAAATATCTATTTCCACCTCTTCGCTCTCAGTCTATGTGTGTCTTTAAAGCTAAAATGAGTCTCTTATAGGCATAATATTGTTGGATATTGTTTTTTTATCCCTTCAGCCACTCTATGTCTTTTGATTGGAGAATTTAATCCATTTACACTTAACGTATTGATAATTACTAATTGGTAAGGACTTACTATTGTCATTTCATTAATTATTTTCTGTTTTTTAGATCCTTTGATCCTTGCTTCCTCTCTTGCTGTCTTCTTTTGTGATTTGATGACTTCTTGCGGCAGTATGCTTTGACTTCTTTACACTATATGTATCTACTACAGGTTTGTAAAGGCTTAAATAAAACATATATATTACATCCTATTTTAAGTTGATAAAAAGTTTGATAGCATACAGAAACTTTATACAGTTGTCCCTCAGTATTTGTGGGGAATTGGTTCCAGGACCCACTATAGATACCAAAATCCGCAGATGCTCAAGTCCCATCATTGGCCCTCCATACCCTCGGCTCTGCATCTATAGATTCAACCAACCACAGATTGTGTAGCACTGTAGTATTTATTGAAAAAAACCTGCATGTAAGTGGACCTGCACATTTTAAACCTGTGTTGTTCAAGAGTCAACTGTACTTTTATTTCTCCCTCCTCATATTTTAGGTTATTCATGTTATAATTTACCTATTTTTATAGTGTTCATTCAATAACAAATTACTGTGGTTATGTTTACGTCTATTATGTTTGATTTTTAACTTTCAAACTAGACTTGTAAGTGAATTATGCACCACCATTACAATACCAGAGGATCGAATTTTGACTGTACGTTTACCATTACCAGTGAGTATTACGCATCCATATGTTTTTTTTCATCTTTAAAAAAATTTATTTATTTTATTTTTGGCTGCACTGGGTCTTCGTTGCTGCATGTGGGCTTTCTCTAGTTGCGGCGAGTGGGGGCTACTCTTTGTTGCGGTGCGCAGGCTTCTCATCACAGTGGCTTCTCTTGTTGTGGAGCATGGGCTCTAGGCATGCGGGCTTCAGTAGTTGTAGCATGTGGGTTCAGTAGCTGTGGCTTGTGGGCTCTAGAGTGCAGGCTCAGTAGTTGTGGTGCACGGGTTTAGTTGCTCCACGGCATGTGGGATCTTCCTGGACCAGGGCTTGAACCCATGTCCCCTGCACTGGCAGGTGGATTCTTAACCACTGTGCCACCAGGGAAGCCCATCCATATGTTTTTATGTTATTACTTATCATCCGTTTCTTAAAAATATATATATATATATATATATATTTATATATTTATATATATATATATATATATATATATTTATTTATTTATTTGGCTGCGCTGGGTCTGAGTTGGGGCACGCGGGATCTTCATTGCCATGTTTGGGATCTTCGTTGCAGCATGTGGGATCTTTAGTTGCACCATGTGGGATCTTTAGTTGTGGCATGCAGGATCTAGTTCCCTTACCAGGGATTGAATCCGGGCCCCCTGCATTGGGAGTGCAGAGTCTTAACCACTGGACTACCAGGGAAGTCCCTATCATCCTTTTCTTTAAACTTGAAGAATGCCTTTAGTATTTCTTGTAAGGCAGGTCTAGTGGTGATGAACTTCTTCAGCTTTCGTTTGTTTGGCAAAGTCTTTATTTTTCCTTCTTTCCTGAAGGACAGCATTGTTGGGTACAGCATTCTTGGTTGACAGTTTTTTCCTTCAATATTCTGAAAGGCTGTGCCACAGGCTGGGTTTCTTGATCAGGTTGGCTGCTCACTGTGCTCTGATGTTGAGCAAGGTTGCTGGCTGGCCTCTCTGGTTGGGAGGGGCCTCCATTTATATCCCATAGTTGGGTGGGTAAAGAAACTGTCTCTGTGGTTGGGAGAGTCTTTGTTTGGGCTCCATTGTGGGGTGGGGATACAGGCTATGCTCTGTAGTTGAGTGGGACAATAGCTGGGCTCTAAGACTGCCCAGGGTTACTGTTCAGTCTTCCTGGTTATCTGGGGTCAGAGGCTAAGCTCAACAGCTGGGTGGTTCTGCTGGCTTGGTTCCCTGCCTAAGAAGGGCTGTAGTTTGGACTTTGTAGCTGCCTGGGTTTCCCAGCTGGCCTTCCTGGATGGTCAGAATGAAGGCGATGCTGAGCTAGAGGGCAAGGATGATAATTTGCTTTCCTGCCCAGGTTGTGTGATAAAACAAGCTCTACAGCCAGTACAGTCTGGGGACTGGGGACCCTAATCAGCAGAACTGCCAACTGAGCTCTGTGGCCAGATGGGGCTACAGGCTCAGCTCCACAGATGGGCAGAGCTGCTGCTTGGGATCTCTGCTTGGGCGCCACTTCAAGCATCAATACAGTCCACCAAGATCTGAGTGCTGACTGCTGTCAGCCCCTCCACACCTTTCTACTTGATCAGTGGTCAAGCTCTGCAGATTCCCCCAGCAATCCCGGTGAGCTGAGACCCAAGTGGAAGTGTCCCACAATGCTGGGAGAGCTGGATGTCCATTTGGGCTCCCTCTTCCCACTGGAGAAACCATAGGCTTGCGGGAGGATGGGGGCTCATGCAGTGTTGTGCTGGCCTGTGGGAGGGCTGTTGTGGTCAGAGTGTAGCTGCTCCTCTTACCCTTCTAATGTGGTACTTCTTGATCTCTGAGGTCTGGGGGGAGATGCTTCAGTCTCATCTACCTCCTGCATTCTGAGTTTTCACAATGGTTTCTTGTCTATGGATAGTTACTATCTGGCTTTCTTGTGAGGCCATCTGTTTGATGACACAATCTGATCAAAAGTAATGAACTAAGACCTTGTAAACAGAGGATTATCACAGGGAATCAACACTGATCCTGGCAAACAGGAGCATCATCTACAGCACTGGAGTCCATTTCATAGTACAAGATGGTTGGCTGTTCTTTAGCACATTCCATCCATATCTCAGCAAAGTTCTGGAAGCCAAAAAAATCCAAGATCAAGGGGCCAGCAGGGTTGGATTCTTCTGAGGCCTCTCTTTTTGGCTTCCAGATGGCTGCCCTCTTGCTGTCTTTCATATGGTTGCCCCTCTATGCATGTGCCTAATGATTTTAATACATGAATAGCTTTTACAATTAAAAAAGTCAATACTTCCAATAGAAAAATGGGCAAAGTACATGAACAGGCAACTCACAAAATAATTAAAATGGCCAGTGAACATTAAAAAATGTTCAATATAACTACTAATATAAAAAATGAAATATTTTCGCCTCTCAGTTTGGCTAAGACTCAAAAGAATGATGATATCCGACAGTGTCTAGGCTGAGGGTACAAAGACGTACTCATATGTAATCTTTATGTAGGACAATTTGGCAATATGGATCAAAATCCTTAATACATATTCTTTGACCCCCCAATTATACTTCTCAATGTTTAATAGAAGACAATAATCAATTGTAGGGAAGGATGTTCTTTACAGTATTATCTGTAAGAATAAAATACTAGAATAAACCTATGTAAGTAATAATAGGTTACCTGAAGCAAGTCATGGCTACATAATTAAATACTTGGAAACCCAGTAAAAATTCATTTGCAAGTTTCTGTTGATTTGGAAAAAAGCACTTATAAAAAAGTATGACCAATGTGTATAAGTATTACAATCTTTTTCATAAAATAACCACATATATATGTACCAAAACCAAAAAAAACCCAATGATTATCTTTGGGTGGTGTGATTAAAGATAATTTTTGTGTATTCAACAAAATCCAGTGTGCTTTTCTGTGTTTTTCAAATCGATTTTCTCACTGAGCACATATTAATTTTATAATTAGGAAACAAGTTATTTTAAAAAGGCGAATGGGGAGAGAGGCAGAGGCAAGCTATCTGCTATTGCAAGAGAGACTGCACTCTTAAAGAAGTAGCAATGGAGCAAAGGTAAGAAATCTGAGATATTTACAAGGTAGAATCAATAGGTACTAAAGACTTAATTGGATATTGGTTTGGTAAAGGATTGTGAAGAGTTTTTGACAATGCTCAGAATGCTGGCTTAAGTAACTGAATGGGATACTGGTGCTACAGATAAGGACAGAAGACACAGGAAAAGTATCTCCTTTGGGTGGAAAGATAAGGTGTTCAGTTTTGAACTTGTGGAGACTGAGGTGCCTGTAGTACATCCCAGCAGCTAGGAAAGTGCTTGGCTAAAGTACAGTTTTATAACTTCTCCTTGAATAGATGCCTTATGTTTACTAATTTTTGATTCCAAAAGGCTGGTATCAGTGACTTGGACTCATCTATTTGCCTCTTGGTTGCAAAGTTTGATTTCCCTGTTTGGAGGGACAGATATAAATTTCTAATTGAACATGATGAAAAGAATTGTGCTTCAGCAAAAAAACATGAATAGCCAAAGGAATCCTGTGAAAGAACAACAAAGTTGGAGGTATCACATTTCCTGATTTCAATCTATATTACAAAGCTACAGCAATCCAAATAGTATGGTACTGGCATAAAAAGAGACAAGTAGACCAATGGAACAGAACTGAGAGCCCAGAAATAAACCCATGCATATCTGGTCTATGAATATTTGACAAAGGAGCCAAGAATACTCACTAGGGAAAGGATACTCTCTTCAATAAACGGTGCTGGGAAAATCAGATAACAACATGCAGAAGAATGAAACTGGACTCCTACCTTACACCATTCCCAAAAAAAGAACTCAAAATGTATGAAAGATTTAAAGGTAAGACCTGAAACCATGAAACTCCTAGAAGAAATCATAGAGGAAAAAACTTGACATTGGTCTTGGCAATATTTTTTTTGGATATGACACCAAAAGCACAAGCAACTGAAGCAAAATAAACAAGTGGGACTACTTCAAACTTAAAAACTTCTGCACAGCAAAAGAAACAATCAAAAAAATGAAAAGGTGACCTGCAGAACAGGAGAAAACATTTGCAAAACATATACTGGATAAGGGGTTAATGTTCAAAAAAATAAGGAACTCCTACAATTCAATGGTAAAAACACAAATAATCCAATTAAAAAATGGGCAAAGGACCTGAATAGACAGTTTTCCAAAGAACATATACAAATGGCCAATAGGCATAGGAAAAGATGTTCAACATCACTAATCATCAGGGATATGCAAATTAAAACCACAACGAGATACCACCTCACACCTGTTAGAATGGCTATTATCAAAAACAAAAACAAAAACACAAAACCAAAAAGCCCCCAAAACCAAGAGATAATATTGGCAAGGATGTGGAGAGAAAAGTGAACCTTTGTACACTGTTGGTAGGAAAGTATATTTGTAAAGCCACTATGAAAAGCTATGCGGTTCTTCAAAAGATTAAAAACAGAACCACCATATGATCTATCAATTCCACTTCTGGGTATATATCTGAAGGAAGTGAATCACTATCTTGAAGAGATACTTGCATTCCCATGTTCACTGCAGCATTATCCAGAATAGCCAAGACATGGAAACAAAGTGTCCATCAACAGATGAATGGATAAAGAGAAGTGGTAAATACACACACACACACATATATACACACACAATGAAATATTATCCAGCCATAAAAAATAAGGAAATCCTGCAATTTGTGACAATATGGGTGGCCATATAAGGCATTATGCTAAGTGAAATAAGTCAGACAGTAAAGGATAAATCCTGTATGTTCTCACTTACATGTGGAAACTAAATGAGCTGAACTCACAGAAACAGACAGTAGAATGGTGGTTGCCAGAGGCTGGGGTGGAGTGTCGGGGAAATGGGGAGATGTTGGTCAAAGGGTAAAAACTTCCATTTATAAGATGAATAAGTTCTGGGCATGTAACGTACAACATGGTGACTAAAAATAACAATACTGTATTACATACTTGAAAGTTGCTAAGAGAGTAGCTATTAAATGTTTCAACACACACACACACACACACACACACACGGTAATTATGTAAGCTGATGGGAGGTGTTAATGAACATTACTGTGGCAATCATTTTGCAATATATATGTGTATCAAATCATCATGTTGTACAACTTAAACTTACACAATGTTACATGTCACCCATATCTCAGTAAAGCTGGGAAAAAACAGAATTGCAGAGCTTCAGGATTGATGCATTTCCTGAGCAAATTTCAAACCAGTGTTTTTTCAAATTGCAATCTGCTTCTACCCTACACATAATACTGCTTTCCTAGAACTAGGCTAAACACTTGACACTGACAATATTTGCATCTTATAGAAAAAATAATTCTGATGTTTGATAGCTGAAAGATATTATTTGGATATTCTGTTAAAGGTTTTTTTGTTTGTTTTTTTTTATCCCAGGACCTTGTGAAGTGTCTGGCACAAAGTGAGTACAAGTGATCATATTTTGAGGTGATAAATATTTGAGGATCCCTTAGATCTAGAAACTCGACTAAACCATGTAAAATAATGAGAATAAACACTGCTATTACCTCATCTTGGTTAGACACCCTCTTGCCTCTTCTATGTCAGATAAGGAGAGAACAGGGACATATGTCAGGGTGATGTGCCCTGTTCCAGCTCTACCTTAGGGGTACAGGTCAGAAAATAGTGCCAAAGACTGTGTTGGAACGCTTTCCTCACAACTTTACAATGCTAGAGATATAAACTGACAAAAAATGCACAGGTTGTAGCAGGGAGTGGTGTGAGAGTTCCTGTCACTTCATATTTGAGAAGGTGAAAAAGCAAGCATGAAAGTAGTTAAACATGTTCTGTTTGTTTCATTAAGATCTGAGATAAGGTTTGTGGTTCTACATATAGGGATCATCAAGCCAGCCTACAATGCATTATCTACAAGAAAACAATATTTACCAAAAGTGGTTCAAGTCAGATAAAGAGTGGCATGGTTTTGTACTGAAGTACTGTAATTGTCAATCACCCTTTTTAAGTTACATGACTTACTTGGTTTGGCAGATTACCACTGTTATTTTTTTCCCCAATAACCTTCTTGTTTTTACAAAGGATCTAGTAACTATAATAATATATGTAAAAATGTAGGTACTTTCTCCCGGAAGGCCGACCAGAATTGCATTGAAGCACTTGGCTGGACCTTCTGCCTCATCACAGCTGAGGCATGTGGCTAAGCTGTCTGGATGACAAGAATGCAGGGTTGCTGCATCACAGAGTAGCCCAAGGGAGAATGCTGGGGCTGAATGGCATTCATCAGCAAAGAGGGCCAGGTTCTACAATGACCAAAAGGACATGGGGAAATTGAATGGGATCAAGCAACTGAGAGAAAGGCCAGGGAGGGTCAAAGTCAAGTGCTGTATGATAAATGGTTGTGGACCCAAAGGGCCTAGTACTCTGTAGCAATAAATATGCCTGGGGAAAGAGGGCAGGCAGATGGAAGGGACAAGTTAACAAAGTAATCAAGGGTAAGAAAGATACTGAATGAAACAACTGTTTTCAAGAAAGCACTACAAGAGACCAGTGTAAAATTTATGAACTGTGAAAGAAGCAAATGCAGAAGAGAGCATTCTCTTTCTCCTATGAACCTACTATAAGCTTCAGAGAGTAACAAATTGCATGGGTTTTGGAAGTCAGAGATCAGTGCAGATCACAGAGGAGTTTCTGATAGGTGGGACAGGTAATTGATTAACACCAGATGGAACCCTGTTGGGAAATTAAATGTCCTACCTGATTCCAGATTCATGAGGGAAAAAGAATTCAGACGTCAAAGTAGGAATAAATTTCCCAGGAGAGAAGGTGACCTTGGAAGGAAGCAGGGTTGACCTTGAACAGGTGTTAGGAATTGCCACATTTGTGTAGTGGAAAACATACAGCTGTTGGGAGTACAGCTAGACCTGAGTTCCAGTCTCAACTCTCCTACTTAACTTTTAAAGTTATTCAGTACATAACCTTGGGCAAACCACTTAACCTCACTGAGCAATTTCCTTACCTACAAAGTCTGTATTAGAAATCCTACACTTATAGGGCTGTAAAGCCTCTACTACAGTACCTTACATATAATGGGTGCTCCACAAATGATAGCTATTATTGCTGTTTTAAATCTGAACCAAATTTATAACCAGAGATGACCTGAGATAGGGAAATTCTTAGAAATTCTTTGAGTTGGAAAGAGTTGACAGCAAAAAAAGTTATAAAAAGCTTGGACAGACCCAGTCTTTTGCAAGGAGCCCGCGAGGGGGGTTGGCGCGCGCTAAACGGGAGAAGCACTGGTTTGAGAAAAGCATGGGTCGCAAGTACACATTGGGACCCTGCCATTAATGGAGGGGAAAAGCGGGGAGACGCCAGCAGATTCCATCCTGTAAGCTGGTAGGAAGCCTGAAGGCTTGATGGGATTCCAGTGTGATAGGAGGCAAGGACATGCTTCAGATACATCAGAAATTCATCTACACGTGGAACAACTCCTACAGAACACCTACTGAACGCTGACAGAAGACCTCAGACCCCCCAAAAGGCAAGAAGCTCCCCACATACCTGGGTAGGGCAAAAGAAAAAAAGAATAAACAGAGACAATAGGATAGGGACGGGACCTGCACCAGTGGGAGGGAGCCGTGAAGGGGGGAAGGTTTCTACACACTACAAGCCCCTTCGCGGGCGGAGACTGCAGGTGGCGGAGGGGGAAAGCTTCGGAGTAGCGGAGGAGAGCACAGCAACAGGGGTGCGGAGGGCAAAGCGGAGAGATTCTGGCACAGAGGACCGGTGCCCTCAGGCACACACCAGCCCGAGAGGCTTGTCTGCTCGGCCGCCGTGGCGGGCGGGGCTGGGAGCTGAGGCTCGGGTATCGGCTTTCAGTCGGAGCGCAGGGAGAGGACTGGGGCTGGCGGCAGGAAGAGAGCCTGAAGGAGTTAGTGCACCACGGCTAGCCCGGAGGGAGTCCGGGGAAAGGGTCTGGAGCTGCTGAAGAGGCAAGAGACTTTTTTCCCTTTTGTTTCCTGGTGCGCGAGGAGAGGGCATTAAGAGGGCTGCTTGGGGAAGCGCCGGTGACAGGCACGAGCCGCGGGTAAGGCACGGACCTCGGAGACGGGCGTGGGCCGCCGCCGCCGCCGCCGCCCGCCCGCCGCGGCCCGCCGCCGCCGCCGCCGCCGCCGCCGCCGCGGGGCCTGTGTGCGAGCGCGGGTCACTGTCCGCCCCGCCTTCCGGGGGGCCTGTGCACCCCGCCACTGCTGGGGTCCCCGAGACCCGGGGACGGCTTTCCCGGGAAAGCGCACGGAGCGCCACGGGCTGCTGCAACGTCACGCCGGCCTCTGCCGCCGCAGGCCCGCCCCACACTGCGCGCCCCTCCCTCCCCTCTGCCTGAGTGAGCCAGAGCCCCCGAATCAGCGGCTCCTTTAAACCCGTCCTGTCTGAGCGAAGAACGGACGCCCTCCGGCGACCTACGCGCAGAGGCGGGGCCAGGTCCAAGGCTGAGACCCGGGAGCTGTGAGAGCAGAGGCAGGGAAATCTCTCTGTGCAGCCTCGGAGGCAGCGGATTAAAGCTCCACGGTCCATTTGATGTGCCCTGCGTCTGTGGAGTGCATGAATGGACAGCGAATCATCCCAAATTGAGGAAGTGGACTTTGAGGACAAGATTTAAGACTTTCCCCCCTTTTCCTCTTTTTACAACGAATTATTCCAAATTAAGGAGGTGGACTTAGAGAGCAAGATTTCAGACTTCTCGCCCTTTTCCTCTTTTTACAACGAATTATCCCAAATTGAGGAGGTGGACTTGGAGAGCAAGATTTTTGATTTTTCCCCCTGCTCTCTTTTTGTGAATGTGTATGTGTAATCTTCTGTGTAAGATTCTCTCTGTATAGCTTTGCTTCCACCATATGTCTCAGGGTTCTATCGGTCCGGTTTTTTTTTTTTTTTTTCAATAATTACTTTCTAATTTTAATAACGCTACTATATTTCATACTTTATTCTATTTTACTTTACCTGCTCTTTCTTTTTTTCCTACTCTCCCTTCCTCCCTCCCTCCCTCCGCTCCTCCTTTCCTTCTTTCTTTTTCTTTCCTCCCTCCCACCCTTCTTCTTTCCACTTTCTTTTTCTTTCCTTCCTCCCTCCCTCCTGTCTTTCTTCCTTTCCTTTCTCCCTCCCTCCCTCCTTTCTTTCCATCCTTCCTCCCTCCCTCCCTCCCTCCTTTCTTTCTTCCTTCCTTCCTTCCTTCCTTTCTTCCCTTCTTCCTTTCTTTCCCTCTCTCTTTCTTTCTTCTACTAATTCTTTCTTTCTACTTTTTCTCCCTGTTACTCTGAGCCGGGTGGATGAAAGGCTCTTGGTGCTGCAGCCAGGAGCCAGTGCTGTGCCTCTGAAGTGGGAGAGCCAACTTCAGGACACGGGTCCACAACAGACCTCCCAGCTCCACATAATATCAAGCAGCGAAAATCTCCCAGAGATCTCCATCCCAACACCAGCACCCAGCTTCAGTCAACGACCAGCAAGCTACAGTGCAGGTCACCCTATGCCAAGCAACTAGCAAGGCAGGAACACAACCCCACCCATTAGCAGAGAGGCTACCTAAAAACATAATAAGGCCATAGGCACCCCAAAACACACCACCAGACGTGGACCTGTCCACCAGAAAGACAAGATCGAGCCTCAACCACCAGAGCACAGGAATTAGTCCCCCCCACCAGGAAGCCTACCCAACCTACTGAAACAACCTTAGCCACTGGGGTCAGACACCAAAAACAACGGGAACTACGAATCTGCAGCCGGCAAAAAGGAGACCCCAAACACAGTAACATAAGCAAAATGAGAAGGCAGAAAAACACACAGCAGGTGAAGGAGCAAGATAAACACCTACCAGACCTAACAAATGAAGAGGTAATAGGCAGTCTACCTGAAAAAGAATTCAGAATAATGATAGTAAAGCTGATCCAAGATTCTATTTCCATGATCCATAATCTTGGAAATAGAATAGACAACATGCAAGAAACAGTTAACAAGGACCTAGAAGAACTAAAGATGAATCAAGCATCGATTAAAAACACAATAAATGAAATGAAAAATACTCTAGATGGGATCAATAGCAGAATAACTGAGGCAGAAGAACGGATAAGTGAGGTGGAAGATAAAATAGTGGAAATAACTGATGCAGAGCAAAATAAAGAAAAAAGAATGAAAAGAACAGAGGAGAGTCTCAGAGATCTCTGGGACAACATTAAACGCACCAACATTCGAATTATAGGGGTTCCAGAAGAAGAAGAGAAAAAGAAAGGGACTGAGAAAATATTTGAAGAGATTATAGTTGAAAACTTCCCTAATTTGGGAAAGGAAATAGTTAATCAAGTCCAGGAGGCACAGAGAGTCCCATACAGAATAAATCCAAGGAGAAATACACCAAGACACATATTAATCAAACTGTCAAAAATTAAACACAAAGAAATCATATTAAAAGCAGCAAGGCAAAAACAACAAATAACACACAAGGGAATCCCCATAAGGTTAACAGCTGATCTCTCAGCAGAAACCCTACAAGCCAGAAGGGAGTGGCAGGACATAATTAAAGTGATGAAGGAGAGAAACCTGCAACCTAGATTACTCTACCCAGCAAGGATCTCATTCAGATTTGATGGAGAAATTAAAACCTTTACAGACAAGCAAAAGCTGAGAGAGTTCAGCACCACCAAACCAGCTTTACAACAAATGCTAAAGGAACTTCTCTAGGCAAGAAACACAACAGAAGGAATATACCTACAATAACGAACCCAAAGCAATTAAGGAAATGGGAATAGGAACATACATATCAATAATTACCTTAAATGTAAATGGACTAAATGCTCCCACCAAAAGACACAGAGTGGCTGAATGGATACAAAAACAAGACCCATATATATGCTGTCTACAAGAGACCCACTTCAGACCTAGAGACACATACAGATTGAAAGTAAAGGGATGGAAAAAGATATTCCATGCAAATGGAAATCAAAAGAAAGCTGGAGTAGCAATTCTTATATCAGACAAAATAGACTTTAAAATAAAGACTATTAGAAGAGACAAGGAAGGACACTACATAACGATAAAGGGATCGATCCAAGAAGAAGATATAACAATTGTAAATATTTATGCACCCAACATAGGAGCACCTCAATACATAAGGCAAATACTAACAGCCATAAAAGGGGAAATCGACAGTAACACACTCATAGTAGGGGACTTTAACACCCCACTTTCACCAATGGACAGATCATCCAAAATGAAAATAAATAAGGAAACACAAGCTTTAAATGATACATTAAACGAGATGGACTTAGTTGATATTTATAGGACATTCCATCCAAAAACAACAGAATACACATTTTTCTCAAGTGCTCATGGAACATTCTCCAGGATAGATCATATCTTGGGTCACAAATCAAGCCTCGGTAATTTTAAGAAAATTGAAATTGTATCAAGTATCTTCTCCGACCACAATGCTATGAGACTAGACATCAATTACAGGAAAAGATGTGTAAAAAATACAAACACATGGAGGCTAAACAATACACTACTCAATAACGAAGTGATCACTGAAGAAATCAAAGAGGAAATTAAAAAATACCTAGAAACAAATGACAATGGAGACACGACGACCCAAAACCTATGGGACGCAGCAAAAGCAGTTCTAAGGGGGAAGTTTATAGCAATACAATCCCACCTTAAGAAACAGGAAGCATTTCGAGTAAACAACCTGACCCTGCACCTAAAGCAATTAGAGAAAGAAGAACAAAAATACCCCAAAGCTAGCAGAAGGAAAGAAATCATAAAGATCAGATCAGAAATAAATGAAAAAGAAATGAAGGAAACGATAGCAAAGATCAACCAAACTAAAAGCTGGTTCTTTGAGAAGATAAACAAAATTGACAAACCATTAGCCAGACTCATCAAGAAAAAAAGGGAGAAGACTCAAATCAATAGAATTAGAAATGAAAAAGGAGAAGTAACAACTGACACTGCAGAAATACAAAAGATTATGAGAGATTACTATAAGCAACTCTATTCCAATAAAATGGACAACCTGGAAGAAATGGACACATTCTTAGAAATGCACAACCTGCCAAGACTGACTCAGGAAGAAATAGAAAATATGAATAGACCAATCACAAGCACTGAAATTGAAACTGTGATTAAAAATCTTCCATCAAACAAAAGCCCAGGACCAGATGGCTTCACAGGTGAATTCTATCAAACATTTAGAGAAGAGCTAACACCTATCCTTCTCAAACTCTTCCAAAATATAGCAGAGGGAGGAACACTCCCAAACTCATTCTACGAGGCCGACATCACCTTGATACCAAAACCAGGCAAGGATGTCACAAAGAAAGAAAACTACAGGCCAATATCACTGATGAACATAGATGCAAAAATCCTCAACAAAATACTAGCAAACAGAATCCAAGAGCACATTAAAAGGATCATACACCATGATCAAGTGGGGTTTATCCCAGGAATGCAAGGATTCTTCAATATACGCAAATCAATCAATGTAATACACCATATTAACAAGTTGAAGGAGAAAAACCATATGATCATCTCAATAGATGCAGAGAAAGCTTTCGACAAAATTCAACACCCATTTATGATAAAAACCCTGCAGAAAGTAGGTATAGAGGGATCTTTCCTCAATATAATAAAGGCCATATATGACAAACCCACAGCCAACATTGTCCTCAATGGTGAAAAACTGAAACCATTTCCACTAAGATCAGGAACAAGACAAGGCTGCCCACTCTCACCACTCTTATTCAACATAGTTTTGGAAGTTTTAGCCACAGCAATCAGAGAAGAAAAGGAAATAAAAGGAATCCAAATTGGAAAAGAAGAAGTAAAGCTGTCACTGTTTGCAGATGACATGATACTATACATAGAGAATCCTAAAGATGCTACCGAAAAACTACTAGAGCTAATCAATGAATTTGGTAAAGTAGCAGGATATAAAATTAATGTACAGAAATCTCTGGCATTCCTATACACTAATGATGAAAAATCTGAAAATGAAATCAAGAAAACACTCCCATTTACCATCGCAACAAAAAGAATAAAATATCTAGGAATAAACCTACCTAAGGAGACAAAAGACCTGTATGCAGAAAACTATAAGACACTGATGAAAGAAATTAAAGATGATACAAATAGATGGAGAGATATACCATGCTCCTGGATTGGAAGAATCAATATTGTGAAAATGACTCTACTACCGAAAGCAATCTACAGATTCAATGCAATCCCTATCAAACTACCAATGGCATTTTTCACAGAACTAGAACAAAAAATTTCAAAATTTGTTTGGAAAAACAAAAGGCCCCGAATAGCTAAAGCAATCTTGAGAACGAAAAACGGAGCTGGAGGAATCAGGCTCCCTGACTTCAGACTATACTACAAAGCTACAGTAATTAAGACAGTCTGGTACTGGCATAAAAACAGAAAGATAGATCAGTGGATCAGGATAGAAAGCCCAGAGATAAACCCACGCACATATGGCCAACTTATCTTTGATAAAGGAGGCAGGAATGTACAGTGGAGAAAGGACAGCCTCTTCAATAAGTGGTGCTGGGAAAACTGGACAGGGACATGTAAAAGTTTGAGATTAGATCATTCCCTAGCACCATACACAAAAATAAGCTCAAAATGGATTAAAGACTTAAATGTAAGGCCAGAAACTATCAAACTCTTAGAGGAAAACATAGGTAGAACACTCTATGACATAAATCACAGCAAGATCCTTTTGGACCCACCTCCTAGAGAAATGGAAATAAAAACAAAGATAAACAAATGGGACCTAATGAAACTTCAAAGCTTTTGCACAGCAAAGGAAACCATAAAGAAGACCAAAAGACAACCCTCAGAATGGGAGAAAATATTTGCAAATGAAGCAACTGACAAAGGATTAATCTCCAAAATTTATAAACAGCTCATGCAGCTCAATAGCAAAAAAACAGACAACCCAATCCAAAAATGGGCAGAAGACTTAAATAGGCATTTCTCCAAAGAAGATATACAGACTGCCAACAAACACATGAAAGAATGCTCAACATCATTAATCATTAGAGAAATGCAAATCAAAACTACAATGAGATATCATCTCACACCAGTCAGAATGGCCATCATCAAGGAATCTAGAAACAATAAATGCTGGAGAGGGTGTGGAGAAAAGGGAACACTCTTGCACTGCTGGTGGGAATGTGAATTGGTACAGCCACTATGGAGAACGGTATGGAGGTTCCTTAAAAAACTACAAATAGAACTACCATATGACCCAGCAATCCCACTACTGGGCATATACCCTGAGAAAACCATAATTCAAAAAGAGACATGTACCAAAATGTTCATTGCAGCTCTATTCACAATAGCCCGGAGCTGGAAACAACCTAAGTGTCCATCATCGGATGAATGGATAAAGAAGATGTGGCACATATATACAATGGAATATTACTCAGCCATAAAAAGAAACGAAACTGAGCTATTTGTAATGAGGTGGATAGACCTAGAGTCTGTCATACAGAGTGAAGTTAGTCAGAAAGAGAAAGACAAATACCGTATGCTAACACATATATACGGAATTTAAAAAAAAAATGTCATGAAGAACCTAGGGGCAAAACGAGAATAAAGACACAGACCTACTTGAGAATGGACTTGAGGATATGGGGAGGGGGAAGGGTAAGCTGTGACAAAGCGAAAGAGAGGCATGGACATATATACACTACCAAACGTAAGGTAGATAGATAGTGGGAAGCAGCCGCAGAGCACAGGGAGATCAGCTCGGTGCTTTGTGACCGCCTGGAGGGGTGGGATGGGAAGGGTGGGAGGGAGGGAGATGCATGAGGGAAGGGATGTGGGAACAGATGTATATGTATGACTGATTCACTTTGTTATAAAGCAGAAACTAATTAAAAAAAAAAAAAAGAGAAATCTAGAAACAATAAATGCTGGAGAGGGTGTGGAGAAAAGGGAACACTCTTGCACTGCTGGTGGGAATGTGAATTGGTACAGCCACTATGGAGAACGGTATGGAGGTTCCTTAAAAAACTACAAATAGAACTACCATATGACCCAGCAATCCCACTACTGGGCATATACCCTGAGAAAACCATAATTCAAAAAGAGACATGTACCAAAATGTTCATTGCAGCTCTATTCACAATAGCCCGGAGCTGGAAACAACCTAAGTGTCCATCATCGGATGAATGGATAAAGAAGATGTGGCACATATATACAATGGAATATTACTCAGCCATAAAAAGAAACGAAACTGAGCTATTTGTAATGAGGTGGATAGACCTAGAGTCTGTCATACAGAGTGAAGTTAGTCAGAAAGAGAAAGACAAATACCGTATGCTAACACATATATACGGAATTTAAAAAAAAAATGTCATGAAGAACCTAGGGGCAAAACGGGAATGAAGACGCAGACCTACTTGAGAATGGACTTGAGGATATGGGGAGGGGGAAGGGTGGGCTGTGACAAGGCGAAAGAGAGGCATGGACGTGTATACACTACCAAACGTCAGGTAGATAGATAGTGGGAAGCAGCCGCAGAGCACAGGGAGATCAGCTCGGTGCTTTGTGACCGCCTGGAGGGGTGGGATGGGGAGGGTGGGAGGGAGGGAGATGCATGAGGGAAGGGATGTGGGAACAGATGTATATGTATGACTGATTCACTTTGTTATAAAGCAGAAACTAATTAAAAAAATGAATAAATAAACTTAAAAAAAAATGGATAAAAAAAAAAAAAAAAAAAAAGCTTGGACACTACCTATTCTAATATCAAATATCTAAATATCAAGAAAGACAAATGAGCTCTAACTGTAATGCTTTTCATTAATAGGATTTTCCTGCTCTCTACAAAATGTGGTATATTTTGTATTAGGAATTTGTGGATGGTGTGAGAAAGACTGCCATCACATGGGCCCTGAGACTTAAATTATTTTAATATATATTTTTTAACAAAAAAGACAGTTTTAAGAAATCTAGAAATTTACCTGATGAGGTCCTGAACTCGACTGTTAAAAGCATCACCTTGTGAGGGTTTGCTTTTCATTTCCTGTGTTGATATTTTTGGTGTAATTGGCTGGCTGTTTCCATCTGGTCGATTGGCAATCAGGCAGCCAAAAACCACAGCGCTGACTTTGAGAAGTCCAGTTGTCAAGCCTTCGAAAACTTGCTTATTTGTATTTCTTCCCAAAATAGCATTATTTTCATCTGGAACGTAAACCTAGATGGAAAAAAAATACAGTAATTGTGTTTCAATAAAACCACCAAAAATGAACAGAGATTATACGGAAAATTTCTGGAATCAGAAATAACTTTGAAATTCTAGAGGTGCCATCTGAATGTTTGAGTATTGGTTCTAAGGTCAGATTGTCGAGTTCAATTCTCAGCTTTGCGCCCACTAGCTGGGTGACCTTGGATAGGTTGTTACTTCCAAGCTTCAATTTTCTCATTTATAAAACATGGATAATGACATTACCTATAACATAGGGTTCTTGTGAGGATTAAATGAGCTAATAACATAAAATGCTTAGCTCGTGCCTATGTGCATAATAAGCACTCAATAAATATTAGTTATTCAATTGAATAAAGTATATTACAAATTTGTATACACTCAGAAAACAAACCAGTTGTTAAACTGATAGCACTGTTTCTTGTTAAAGTGAATTTTTAAAATATTTAATCTAAATTCCTCTCTTAGGAAAAAATTTTCATTTCTTATTACAAAATGGTAAAATAGTTTTTTGCCTAATACATAGGGTCATATTGAGCTCTGTTTATTTATGGTTTACAGGAAGTAATATGCCTGTTAAAAGCTGGACAAGGAGTCAGAACCTGGGCTTGGGTTCTGGCCTTGCAGCTATATGATCTTAGACATGTTCCTTAACCTTTCTGTGTCTCAGTTTCCTCAACTGTTAAATGAGGATAATCTTAGTATCTAATGAATCAACATATGTAAATTCTTAGAACAATATTTGGCACATAGGTAAGTCCTAGAGAAGTGTCATCTGCTACTGTAACTGCTACTCTTACTGTGCTTCCTACTATTACCAGGAGTAAATACTACTGTGTATGAACATCAGCTCTCGCAGAGAGGATGACTAGAAATACAGTGGCTAGATACATAATTACCAGGCTAGATACATAATTACCAGTGGCTAGATACATAATTATTCTGCCTTGGCATGTGATGCTGGCTACATAAGGGTTCACTCTTCCCACAGAGAAGAGGGGCTCCTGAAGGCCTCACTACCAAGAAAGGGGCAGAGACAAGAAGCTAAAGGTGGGGAGGAAGGAAGTTTGGACATGGAATCAGATAGCACTGTAGTTAAGTTCCAGTTCCTCCTCCAGCACGTCACATGACTGTATGTAAATACTTCACATTTCCAAGCTTTGGGTTCTGTATCTGTCTACCTGCTAGGACTACCATGAAGTTCAAATAAGATGACGAATGGGAAATCACTTGGTAAATTATTACCAATAACTTTACAAATGCACTTATCTAGTAACAACTAGTCTTTGCCTCATTCTCATTCTTTATCTGCACCAGTTCTATCAAAAGATAGAGGAATAAATGATCACTAGGATTCAAAAGGAAGATCTTCATAAACACAAGCAAATATCCCCTCCATTGTTTATTGTTGTTGTTCATTTAGACATTCCATGAAAGTTACTTTTCTGAGAATAGCCTTGTTTAAGACTGTTGACCATTGCTAACCACTGAGCCATTCCTAAGCCAAAGTAATTACGGTAGAATCTTTCTGCAGTATGTGCTGATGGAAGTTCCCTTTGAAACTCTATAAAACAGTCACAGAGCTTCTTCAAGCTGTGACTAGCATAATCTAGCCTATCCCAATACAGAAGGTGGTATTAGGAGTTGCGTTTGAATCAAGAATTTCTGTATAAGTCAGGATAAGCTAGGTTATGCTTCAGTGAAAAATTCCTCAAAAATTCCAGTGGTTTCAAACAATAAAGCTTTATTTTTCATTCAAATGACATGTTCATCTGAGACTGGCTGGGGCTCCTGTTGTCCTTACTTCGGAGTCTAGGTGACAAAGCAACCATCATTTAGAGCAACAATGCCCAACAGAACTTTCTAAAATGATTGAAATGTTTCAATCTATACTGTTCTATATCTGCACTTGTCACATGTGGACAATGAGTACTTCAAATGTAGTTAGTTAGACATGGGACTGAATTTTTAATTTTAGTTAATTTAAATTTAAATAGTGGCTAGTGTATTGAACAGTACAGAGGACTGTAGGTCACAGTGGCAGAGAGCAAAAAATATCTCTGGAGGGTCTTGTGTCAACATTAAATGAGCTGCCTGGAAATGACACATCGCTTTTGCTAACAACTTATTGGCCAAAACGAATCACATAGTCCAATTCAACCACAAGGGAGACAAGAAACGTCATTCTACTATGTACTTGGTAAGAGGGGGAGAATCAGAACATCTGGTCCACAGCACTACTGACAGCATAATATTGTTTCTTCCACTATGACTATACAAATATTATTCACAGTTAAGCTATTTAGTAAATGATTACATTTACTTTCTTGTACAAATTTTTGGTTTCACTCAGATGTTGAATTTCTTATGTATGTATCACTAGTTCATTGTCAATCTTTCCGGTTAAAATGGAATTTCCTCTCAAGTTCAAACACATCAGGGATTGTTGATTCTTCTTCTCCCTCCAATGGAGACAATTGTCCTGCAACTGCCATCCTCCTGCTCTAATCTGGACTGGTTGCTCTCTAGGCATACTATACAGCTCTCATTTTGAGATGCCCTTCATCTTCATCCAAAGAATTCCTTCCACCCCCACCCCCCGACCCCGAGTTAGATTCCTTTATTTCTTGGATTCCAAACAACTTCCAAAGAAAGGGTGCATGGGAGGAAAAATTTTGAGACCTTTTATGTCTGAAAGTATATTTATTTCATCCTTATACTTGACTAATAGTTTGGATGGATATAGAATTCTTGGTTGGAACTAATATTGGTTGGAACTAATTTTCTTTCAGAGTTTTTTTTTAATAAATTTATTTATTTATTCATTTATTTTTGGCTGCGTTGGGTCTTCATTGTTGCGTGTGGGCTTTCTCTAGTTGTGGTGAGTGGGGGCTACTCTTCATTGTGGTGCGTGGGCTTCTCACTGTGGTGGCTTGCCTTGCTGTGGAGCGGGGGCTCTAGGTGCGCAGGTTCAGTAGTTGTGGCTCGTGGGCTCTAGAGCGCAGGCTCAGTAGTTGTGGCACACAGGCTTAGTTGCTCCGCGGCATGTGGGATCTTCCCAGACCAGGGCTCAAACCCTGCATTGGCAGGCAGATTCTTAACCACTGTGCCACCAGGGAAGTCCCTCTTTCAGAGTTTTTAAGGACTGCCCCATTGTTTCCTACTTTAAGTACTGTTCTTCAGAAGTCCAATTAATTCCTAACGTTTTTGTACATGTCCTATTTTGTCCTCTCTGGAAACTTTTAGGCACTTCTTACCCCTGATTTCTTCTGTCATGGTATAGCTCTTCCTTCATTTTTTGTTCAAAAACTCAGTGGTATTTTTCAATCTGAAAGTCATGTGTTTCACTTCTGAAGGTATCTCTTGTATTACTTCTTTGCTAATTTCCTCTCATTTATTTTCTGTGTTGGATTTTGGTCCTGAGCTGAGTCTTGAATTTTCTTGTATTTTTTTCTTCTGCTTTTCATATCTTTTTACTTTGTCCTACTTCTTAGGCAATTTCCTTAACTTTATTTTCCAGTCCTTCTGCTGAATTTTTCATTTCATCAGTTGTATTTTTTTTTTTTTTTTTTTTGCGGTACGCGGGCTTCTCACTGTTGTGGCCTCTCCCGTTGCGGAGCACAGGCTCCAGACGCGCAGGCTCAGCGGCCACAGCTCACAGGCCCAGCCGCTCCGCGACATGTGGGATCTTCCCGGACTGGGGCACGAACCCGTGTCCCCTGCATTGGCAGGCGGACTCTCAACCACTGTGCCACCAGGGAAGCCCCATCAATTGTATTTTTAATTTTCAGGAGTTCTTTTGGGCTCCCTGTTTTGTTTTTACAGTACTTTGTTTTTGCTTCATGGCTGCAATATTTTCTCATCTCTGTGAAATTCTAATTTTTAAAGATATTCTTTTGTTTCCTGCATGGTCTTTGTTTCCTTTGAGTTCTTTCTTTGTATTTCAGGTTGTAGGCTTTCCTTAAATATGTGGTAATCTGGGGATTTCTGTCCATACTTAAGATTAATGCATAGATGGATTTCAGTGTTTCACAATCTAGATCTAATCACAAGCTGGATACAAAGTCAGCATGAGGGGCTTCAATTTGGATGACTAAGCAGAGACCCAGCTGGGGAATCCCAAATGTCAATATTTGTAGGTCTATTCTCCTGGGACAGTTAGTGTCACAAGAATGGAATCCTATGCCCTCTAAGCCTAGAGTATATGACATAGCCTGCTCATTTTCTCAGAGGTTCATAGAAGAAGGGGCTGAGTGTCTCAGTGTTTAAGGAACAGATTTTCACTTAATCATTTTGTTTTTGTATGATTTCTGTATGGCTGTACCTGGTGTCCCCATGTCCTGAGTAACTTTGGTTCAACCTCTTGTCTTCTGCCAGTGTTTGGGGAGGGGCATTCACTTGGCTGTACATGTAGCAGATGGGATCTAGGGCATCTGAACTGCCTCTTATTTAGACTTTCAACCAATCCTCCTCTTTCCAGCCCTACTTGTACCCTCATTTTCTGAGATACTTGGGAACTCTAATTTTTGAGCCTTCTGGGGTTACGTGGCACAGGTTTTCTTCTGGTAGTAAGACCTCCTGCTAATTGAGGTTTTAGCTTTTAGGCAACTGTTTTTCAGTCATCTGCTTTCCAGATTAAAACATACTTGCTTTCCTTTCCTTCCCATTCTCTTTGTCGTTGAGGGGTTAGAATTTTATCTGTATATCTATTTACTATAATATTAGTGGGGGCCTCCAGAGAGATAGAATGTAACTTGTGTGTTCAATTGGCCACATTTAAAAATTAACTCAATAAATCACCTAAAGACACAAGTTTCTTTTTCTTTTACAAACTACAGAAAGAAAATGAGAAACACATTTCTGGGTAATGTCAGGGTTCTTCATACATCACAGATTTTCATATTCCTTTCTTTTCAAAAACCTTGTACTGATATTAAGTATTTCAAATAAAACACTATACATGTGCATTTAGCAATCTTTCATTTCTCTACATGTATTTTATCCAATAATTGCATCTTTTAAGAATATAGTTGAGAATCACAAAGACATTAAAGACTTCTGAGATGCCCAAATTAGTGTCATTTATTTAATCACCTGTTCATCCAACATTTGAATATCTACTACATCCATGGTCAAAGGAATAAAGTGATGCTCTGCTTATTCTAAGGATCATTTAGACCCTGTATACTTTGATTTTACAAGTAAGTGTAGAAAGCTGTGGTTTACTGGTTTATAGTAGAACAGAAAGAACAATATAAAAGAGAGAAGTGGTAGCCATTTTAGAGGTAGGCAGTAGCAAAATGTAACACTAATTCTGGAAGCATAAGAAAAAACAGATATAAGAATGCTAAAGGCAGTGCAATGTGAGACATGTTATTTTTACTGGACTCACTCATCTTTATTTGCACTGAAATTATTATTTACTATAAATCAGTATAACTGTTTATGCTCAAAATGACAACCTTAAGATATCAAAAATAAAGCTAAATTATGATCCTTACTTATTTGAGGGGCAGCAAAGAAAAAAGGATGAAAACTAACATTTATCGAGTTTTTCTTCTATGCCAGATACTTAAGCATTTTCCTCATACCATTACATTTAATTTTTGCAGATTAACATATCAAAGTTCAGAGATACCAAGCAACATGTCCAAGTTTCACAGCTAGTTAATAGAAGAGCTGGGACTTGAACTTGAGTTTATCAGACTCTGAAGCCCATGTGCTTTCTCTTACCCCACACTGACTTCCTCCCACTGGCCATCTCTTCTGCTGAGGATTCTGGAACAACTGTCTCAATTGGAGGGAGGTGAAAACTGATCATGGGCCAAACATTGCCTTTCTGATGTCTCTTCCATTAAAAGCTCTTAATTAGGGCTTCCCTGGTGGCACAGTGGTTGAGAGTCCGCCTGCCGATGCGGGGTACACGGGTTCGCGTCCCGGTCCAGGAGGATCCCACATGCCACGGAGCGGCTGGGCCTGTGGGCCGTGGCCGCTGAGCCTGCACGTCCGGAGTCTGTGCTCCGCAACGGGAGGGGCCACAACAGTGAGAGTCCCGTGTACCGCAAAAAAAAAAAAAGCTCTTAATTAATTTGAACTTTATTCTTGACCAAAGGGCATGAAAATATTTTATTTAAAGGTTGTTGGAATAATTATGGGTGAAATATTCTAAACTTATTATTCAGAAACCATAAATGTGGTTCAAGGACCAAATGTTACTTCTTCATCAGCCCCCCCAAAATAAGCTCAATGTAAAGTAAATCAGATATATTTTTATACTTTTCTTATTTTCTCTGTCCACAACTGACAACTTTTGATTTTTCTATTTCATTGGGGCTTTCTGCTTTATTTTAGAAACACCATTTTGGCAGTTTTTAATAAAGTAAACAGAAATTGAAAAACTTCTCCAACAATCTGGCAATTATATGAAGAACACTTGTGGCCTGCAGGAGCCAAGCTTGCCATGGTGAACCCTGGGACCTCAGACCTCAGTCTAAAGTCCCTCACTGTACTGAACAGTCTTTTATTTTCTCACTATGGTTTCTTATTTTCCAATAGTCTAAGCCCCTCACCTCATCATATTTTCACCCCAAATTTGTTTTTTTCTCTCTAATTTCCTTATTTAATATTGATCCTTTCACTGCTGAGAATAGAGTTTTCTTTTGCTTGTAACCTTTGGTGAAGTCTTTGTCTCATAAGGACATTATTTTATTTAAACGGTCACAGAAATTCTCCCCATCCATATATATAGATTTTTCTTTTGCTGGTTTAAAATCCTTTTACCACAATGTTTTAAATAGGAAACTGATGTTTCATCTAAGAAAGAATTTCAAAATTGACTGAATTAAAGTATGAAGGGCTTTATCTTCAGTTAGACAAAAGGTTCTTTCTAGTCTTCAAGAATGAGATTTGATAAAGAGAAACTTTAAGGAGAAGGTATCTACACTGTAAAGGATATTCTATTCAGAGCAGTACCCTGCACTGTTGTCTTTTGTCTAGTTGGGTATCACTGTTACTTGCCAGAGGTAAAGTAACTCGTTAACAGCCTGCTCTTTTGGGACACTTAGTAGATGAAATGCACACCTAGAGTTCTGATATACGCTTATAGACTAACACTTGAGTTTGCACTTCCTTCTAACACAGCTGCTGGGCCAAGGGCACACTGCAAGTTGAGGGGCCTGTCCTTTAGGAAAGGTGTGCAAGCAACATCCTCCCTTCCCCCCTGCCTGCTGTGTATTGCACACCTGGCTTACCTGAGTCTGGAACACATTCCATCCTAGGGTGGGTGGTCTGTGGAGGGCAGGGGAAGGTTGCCTTCCCAGCATGCAGCAGTGCTTGTAACTACCACCTGCTGGTACGTACCAGGCCTGGCCTGGGAAAAAACAGAGCTATGTAGCTTTTATCTCTTCTGAATCTGTCACTCCTGAGGCAGAAATCTAAAAACCACAATTGCTCTTCAATGGATGCAAGGTATTTCCTTTAGTATATTTCTTTAGAATACACTGGTGTGGTTATTATCTTACTCTTATAGTAGCAGCAGAGTATAAGTAATTTCATGTAATAATCTTATTTATAAAATTTCTCCTTCCTCTCAAAAAATATTTGGCTTTCTCAAAATTTGCAGATATTTCATATAGTTTTAGATCAAGAAGGAAACTTAGAATCAATTTTTTTCATTTTATATTTGAGGAAATAATGGTCTAGAGGAGAAAGAGACTTTCCTGAGAATGAAGAAACCATCAGGGCTAGAATAAGTACTGTGCTACTTCTCTAAACCTACTCCAAGGAGAAACCCAATATCTATAGGGCTAAGCTCTGAGGCAAAGTGCTTTAGCAAAATTAAATTAAAAGTCATTATCACTTTTAAAAGACGAGCGCATACTCTTTCTTTCCCCCACTACCTCCCAACACCAAAGTAGTTTTGAAAACTTTCTACATTCTTTTTTGCAATCCAGAAAGATGCTTTTATTAGTAGTATAAATCTATCCATCTGTAACATGATTCCATAAGAGAGAAAATTAACTTGGTAATCAGTGGTAATTCTATCCAACTAATTTTCAGTATTGTGAAGTTGGGCTTAAGTATTTTTAAGTTGTAGGGTGTGTTCACAATGGTCAGAATATGAACTAAACTCACTGAGAACCAATACGAGATTGTTTAGAAAGCTCCTGTCAAGTCAATGTCAGAGTATAGGGGAAAAAAAGGGAAAAAAATGTGGAAGGGCTCCAGCATCACACACAGGTTTCCATAGTGCTGGGACCATTTTGTTTCCTTAGCTAAATTGTCTTCAGACTACAACAGTCTTTTCACCATTGACATTTTATAAAACATCTATGCTCATGTTGTATTATGTATAAAAATAGAACTCATGAATGATATTTACCCTGATGATTTACTTGGCTTGAAAGCATGAAAAGAAATTACATAGGAATGGCTAATAGTTTTTCAACATTATCTTTTTAAAATTTCACAAACAATATCAAGACAATATTAAAGAGGATGTTGCATTTTATCCCAAATATTATTACCCTTTTTAATATATTTATGCTTTTCAGACTCTGTTTATACATTTTCCAAAATCCTAAATAATATAATTTCAGCAAGCTCTATAGTGCATGCCTTAGTGGTCTTGATGCTTGGAAATTTCTTTGTTACTAATGCTGAATCATATTATTTTTCTGCTCAAAAGATTCCCTGGCTTCTTATCTCCTGCAAAGCTAAAGTCCAAAACCGCATAATGGCCAAAGAGGCCCTTCCTGATCTGTCTACTTCCCCAATTACCTCTCTGAATTCATGTATTACACTTTGTCTGTATGGTTCTTGCTCTTGCTCTGCTATTTCCTCTGCCTAAATACTCTTCTCCCAGGTATCCTCATGATTCATTCCCCCTCTTCCTCTAGGTCTCTATTCAAATGCCATCTTATCCATAAGCTTTTCCAGACTATCTCTTTAAAAGTTACATTCTTCTCCCCCAAACGCACTTCCCTTTCCTGTTTACTCAGCTTTATTTTTCTCCCATTGCAATGGTCTAAACTAGTATGTATTTCCTCTCTCTCCAAGCTAGAATATAAGCTCCATGAGGGCAAGATTTTGTTTTGTTCAATTCTCTGATCCTGGTGCCTAAAACAACACTGGCTATATAGGGTGTTAAAATAAATATCTTATTGAATGCACCTAGATATTGATTTTCAATTTTAAAAACCCAATTATTGTAACATATTCAGAAGTTCTAAGTTAAAAATAAAACCAGCACTTAAGGGACTTCCCTGGTGGTCCAGTGGTAAAGAATCTGCCTTCCAACTGCTGGGGACGTGGGTTTGATCCCTGGTCAGGGAAATAGGATCCCACATGCCGTGTGGCAATATAGCCCATGTGCCACAACTACTGAGCTCACGCGCCTCAACAAGAAAGCCCGAGTGCTGCAAACTACAGAGCCCACACACCCTGGAGTCTGTGCACCACAACTAGAGAGACAAAAGCCTGCACACCACAACTAGAGAGAAGCCCATGCACCACAACAAAAGATCCCACATGCCTCAACGAGGATTGTAAATGCCACAACTGAGACCTGATGCAGCCAAAGGAAGAAAGGAAAGAAAGAATAAAAACATGACATTCACAGAAAGATAGACAAGATGAGAAGGCAGAGGGCTATGTTCGAGATGAAGGAACAAGATAAAACCCCAGAAAAACAACTAAATGAAGTGGAGATAAGGCAACCTTCCAGAAAAAGAATTCAGAATAATAGTGAAGATGATCCAGGACCTTGGAAAAAGAATGGAGGCAAAGATCGAGAAGATGCAAGAAATGTTTAACAAAGACCTAGAAGAATTAAAGAAGAAACAAAGAGAGATGAACAATACAATAATTGAAATGAAAAATACACTAGAAGGAATCAATAGCAGAATAACTGAGGCAGAAGAACGGATAAGTGACCTGGAAGACAGAATGGTGTAATTCACTGCCGTGGAACAGAATAAAGAAAAAAGAATGAAAAGAAATGAAGACAGCTTAAGAGACCTCGGGACAACATTAATGCAACAACATTCGCATCATAGGGGTCCCAGAAGGAGAAGACAGAGAGAAAGGACCTGAGAAAATATTTGAAGAGATTATAGTCGAAAACTTCCCTAACCTGGGAAAGGAAATAGCCACCCAAGTCCAGGAAGCGCAGAGAGTCCCATACAGGATAAACCCAAGGAGAAACATGCTGAGACACACAGCAATCAAATTGGCAAAAATTAAAGACAAAGAAAAATTATTGAAAGCAGCAAGGGTAAAACAACAAATAACATACATGGGAACTCCCATAAGGTTAACAGCTGATCTCTCAGCAGAAACTCTACAAGCCAGAAGGGAGTGGCAAGACATATTTAAAGTGATGAAAGGGAAGAACCTACAACCAAGATTACTCCACCCGTCAAGGATCTCATTCAGATTCGGTGGAGAAATCAAAAGCTTTACAGACAAGCAAACCAGCTCTACCAAACCAGCTCTACAACAAATGCTAAAGGAACTTCTCTAAGTGGGAAACACAAGAGAACAAAAGGACCTACAAAACCAAACCCAAAACAATTAAGAAAATGGTGATAGGAACATACATATTGATAATTACCTTAAACATGAATGGATTAAATGCTCCAAGCAAAAGACACAGGCTCGCTGAATGGATACAAAAACAAGAACCATTTATATGCTGTCTATAAGAGACCCACTTCAGACCCAGGGACACATACGGACTGAAAGTGAGGGGATGGAAAAAGATATTCCATGCAAATGGAAATCAAAAGAAAGCTGGAGTAGCAATACTCTTATCAGATAAAATAGACTTTAAAATAAAGAATGTTACAGGAGACAAGGAAGGACACTACATAATGATCAAGGGATCAATCCAAGAAGAAGATATAACAATTATAAATATATATGCACCCAACACAGGAGCACCTCAATGCATAAGGCAACTGCTAACTGCTATAAAAAGGAAATTGACAGTAACACAATAATAGTGGGGACTTTAACACCTCACTTACACCAATGGACAGATCATCCAAAATGAAAATTAATAAGGAAACACAAGTTTTAAATGATACAACAGACCAGATAGATTTAATTGATATTTATAGGACATTCTATCCAAAAACAGCAGATTACACTTTTTTCTCAAGTGTGCATGGAACATTCTCCAGGATTGATCATATCTTGGGTCACAAATCAAGCCTCAGGAAATTTAAGAAAATTGAAGTCATATCAAGCATCCTTTCTGACCACAATGCTATGAGATTAGAAATCAGTTACAGGGAAGAAAACGTAAAAAGCACAAACACGTGCAGGCTAAACAATACGTTACTAAATAACCAAGAGATCACTGAAGAAGTCAAAGAGGAAATCAAAAAATACCTAGAGACAAATGACAATGAAAACATGACAATCCAAAACTTATGGGATGCAGCAAAAGCAGTTTTAAGAGGGAAGTTTATAGCAATACAATCCTACCTCAAGAAACAACAAACACCTCAAATAAACAATCTAACTGTACACCTAAAAGAACTAGAGAAAGAAGAACAAACAAAACCCAAAGTTAGTAGAAGGAAAGAAATCATAAAGATCAGAGCAGAAATAAATGAAATAGAAACAAAGAAAACAATAGCAAAGATCAATAAAACTAAAAGCTGGTTCTTTGAGAAGATAAACAAAATTGATAAACCTTTAGCCAGACTCATCGAGAAAAAGAGGGAGAGGACTCAAATCATTAAAATTAGAAATGAAAAAGGAGAAATTATAACAGACACTGCAGAAATACAAAGCACCCTAAGAGACTACTACAAACAACTCTATGCCAATAAAATGGACAACCTGGAAGAAATGAACAAATTACTGGAAAGGTATAACCTTTCAAGTCTGAACCAGGAAGAAATAGAAAATACGAACAAACCAATCACAAGTAATGAAATTGAAACTGTGATTAAAAATCTTCCAACAAACAAAAGTCCAGGACCAGATGGCTTCACAGGTGAATTCTATCAAACATTTAGAGAAGAGCTAACACCCATCCTTCTCAAACTCTTCCAAAAAATTACAGAGGCAGGAACACTCCCAAACTCATTCCATGAGGCCACCATCACCCTGATACCAAAACCAGACAAAGACACTACAAAAAAAAATTACAGACCAATATCACTGATGAATATAGATGCAAAAATCCTCAACAAAATAGTAGCAAACAGAATTCAACAACACATTAAAAGGATCACACACTATGACCAAGTGGGATTTATCCCAGGGATGCAAGGATTCTTCAATATACGCACATCAATCAATGTGATACACCATATTAACAAACTGAAGAATAAGAACCATATGCTCATCTCAATAGGTGCAGAAAAAGCTTTTGACAAAATTCAACACCCATGTATGATAAAAACTCTCCAGAAAGTGGGCATAGAGGGAACCTACTGCAACATAATAAAGGCCATATATGACAAACCCACAGCAAACATCATTCTCAATGGTGAAAAACTGAAAGCATTTCCTCTAAGATCAGGAACAAGACAAGGATGTCCACTCTTGCCACTATTATTCAACATAGTTTTGGAAGTCCTAGCCACAGCAATTGGAGAAGAAAAAGTAATAAAAGGAATACAAATTGGAAAAGAAGAAGTAAAACTGTCACTGTTTGCAGATGACACAATACTATACATAGAGAATCCTAAAGATGCCACCAGAAAACTACTAGAGCTAATCAATGAATTTGCTAAAGTTGCAGGATACAAAATTAATGCACAGGAATCTCTTGCATTCCTATACACTAATGATGAAAAATCTGAAAAAGAAATTGAGGAAACACTCTCATGTACCACTGCAACAAAAAGAATAGAATAATCTAGGGAGGGTGGGAGGGAGAGAGACACAAGAGGGAAGGGATATGGGAACAGATGTATATGTATAACTGATTCACTTTGTTATAAAGCAGAAACTAACATACCATTGTGAAGCAATTACACTGAATAAAGTTGTAAAAAAATTAATTAATTTAAAAAAGACTGGGGTGGTAAAATTGGATTCAATAAGGAAAAAAAAAAGAACAGGACCATATTTTTCTCTGTATTCCTATATCTAGCCCAGGGCTAGAATAAATGCATAAATTAGTCATAAGCCATTTATTAGTCATAAGTGAACTAGTCATAAAATGAATAAATAAATAATTGGTATTCTTTTAAAAAAAAAAGAATAGAATACCTAGGAATAAACCTACCTAGGGAGACAAAAGACCTGTATGCAGAAAACTATAAGACACTGATGAAAGAACTTAAAGATGACACAAACAGATGGAGAGATATACCATATTCTTGGATTGGAAGAATGAATATTGTGAAAATGACTCTACTACCCAAAGCAATCTACAGATTCAATGCAATCCCTATCAAATTACCAATGGCATTTTTTTACAGAACTAGAACAAAAAATCTTAAAATTCGTCTGGAGACACAAAAGACCCCAAACAGCCAAAGCAGTCTTGAGGGAAAAAAATGGAACTGGAGGAATCAGGCTCCCTGACTTCAGACTATACTACAAAGCTACAGTAATCAAGACAATATGGTACTGGCACAAAAACAGAAATATAGATCAATGGAACAGGATAGAGAGCTCAGAGTTAAACCCATGCAGCTATGGTCAACTAATCTATGACAAAGGAGGCAAGGATATACAATGGAGAAATGACAGTCTCTTCAATAAGTGGTGCTGGGAGAACTGGACAGCTACATGTAAAAGAATGAAATTAGAACACTCCCTAACACCATACACAAAAATAAACTCAAAATGGATTAGAGACCTAAATGTAAGACGAGACACTATAGAACTCTTAGAGGAAAACACAGGAAGAACACTCTTTGACATAAATCACAGCAAGATCTTTTTGATCCACCTCCTAGAGTAATGGAAATAAAGACAAAAATAAACAAATGGGACCTAGTGAAACTTCAAAGTTTTTGCACAGCCAAGGAAACTACAAACAAGACGAAAAGATAGCCCTCAGAACGGGAGAAAATATTTGCCAATGAATCAATGGGCAAAGGATTAATCTCTAAAATATATAAACAGCTCATACAGCTCAATATTAAAAAAACAAACAACCCAATCCAAAAATGGGCAGAAGACTTAAATAGACATTTCTCCAAAGAAGACATACAGATGGCCAAGAAGCACATGAGAAGCTGCTCAACATCACTAATTGTTAGAGAAATGCAAATCAAAACTACAATGAGGAATCACCTCACACTAGTTAGAATGGGCATCATCAGAAAATCTACAAACAACAAATGCCAGAGAGGGTGTGGAGAAAAGGGAACCCTCTTGCACTCTTGGTGGGAATGTAAATTGATACAGCCACTATGGAGAACTCTATGGAGGTTCCTTAAAAAACTAAAAATAGAATTACCATATGACCCAGCAATCCCATTACTGGGCATATACCCAGAGAAAACCACAATTCAAAAAGACACATGCACCCCAATGTTCACTGCAGCATTATTTACAATAGCCAGGTCATGGAAGCAACCCAAATGCCCATCGACAGATGAATGGAGAAAGAAGATGTGGTACATATATATAATGGAATATTACTCAGCTATAAAAAGGAACGAAATTGGATAATTTGTAGAGACATGGATGGATCTAGAGACTGTCATACAGAGTGAGGTAAGTCAAAAAGAGAAAAATAAATATTGTATATTAATGTAAATATGTGGAACCTAGAAAAATGGTACAGATGAACTGGTTTGAAGGGCAGAAACTGAGACACAGTTGCAGAGAAAAAACGTATGGACACCAAGGGGGAAAGCAGTGGGGAGGTGGGGGTGGGGGTGTGATGAATTGGGAGATTGGGATTGACATGTATACACTGATGTGTATAAAATTGATAACTAATAAGAACCTGCTGTATAAAAAAATTAAAAAATAAAAAATAAATGGAAAAAAGAAGAATAAAAACATTTTAAAAATCCCAGCACTTAAAAAACAAAAATGTACAGTATGTAGTCATCCTGGATGAATTCGTAAAGTGAGTAAAAGGAAGAAAGGAATTTTTCATGTTACCCCCTTCTCTATGCAATATCCTACTTCTTTCTCACCTCTTATTCCTAGTTCTGTTGCTGCAGTTATGGGATATGTCTTCTATTTTCCCCACTTGCCAGTTTGAGTTATGTGCCTCACTGAAGTCCCCAAATACCCCGGGCACACTCTGCTTTACTGCAGCACTAACTGCAATGCATTTTAAAGGTCTGTTATCTGTCTTTTCTACTAGATCGTAAGTTATTTGTCTCTAATTCCAGTGCCAACTATCTACTTGGTGCTTCTAAATATTTGTGGAATGAAAGAATGAGTAGGTTCTAGAGGCATTTACAAAGCAGTATTGGTATGCTGACGTTACTGTGCTGGGAGCTAGGAAGCCAGGGTCTCATTCTAGCTTAGCCATTATTATCAACATGACCTATGTGTCTCCAATTCTTTATGCATAAAATAACGGCATTTGGCTTTAATATTTATTGAGTCTATTGGAAGTAAGATGGTGAGAGAGGTACTTTTATAAGCATTTAACTCATTAAATGTTTACAGCAACCCTCTAATATATCTATTATTATCCCTATTTTGCAACTGAGAAAAGAGAGGCTCAGAAATGTAAAACAACATGCACAAGATTGTGAAGTCAGTAAATGATGAAGCAGCTTCTCAAATTCAGGACATCTGATTCCACGTCTAGTGACTTATCCCAACATCACTGTATCTTTCTTAGTAGGAGGTTGCAATGATTACGCTCTACGGCCTCTTTTTATTCTCAGATTCTTTGATTCTGTAGGCCTAATTTATTTATGATAATGAAGTTATTCAAGTAAAGCCATCTATTTGGAATACAAGCAAGGACCAGGGAACAAAACAGACAAAAACAAAACCAAAAAACCAACAAACAAAAAACAATGAAAAAGGAGATGGAATCAGGCCTACTGATGCCAGTGAGAAAATAGTTAAGCAGTGAAAGTTGAGGTAAAAAATGACAGCACCACTATAAGCATCATCATAAAACACTAGAGGGAGGAACCTGAAGAACAGAAAATCAGAGATTCTCAGAGTGGAAAGCTCCATGATTAGATCATTAACTGGTTCATCCTCCCAGATAATGTAGGGATTTCTCAATATGGGTCTGACATCCTCAGCCACAGGGTCTCCACCAACCATTCACCAAGGCAGACCTTTCCAATTTTAGACAGTTCTAATTATTTATTATGTTTATGTCAATATCTGTCCCTGCTCCTAGCCCTATCACTCTCCACTGACCCACTGGTCACTGGTCTTCTTATTACTCTATGCAATCAGAACAGGGGTGTTCCGTTGTCCCTAGGAGAACCATTCAGAAATTTAAAAACAGTTCTCATGTATATTGAGTCCCAGTTTCTTCATTTATTTCTTATTTTGCATGATTTACATTCTCTTTACCTATCAGGTTACTCTCTATTCTGCAGAGGGACTGTTATTCTCTTGTTCTAGACACCATTCAACTATATGATATGACATTAGTTTTTTTTCAGAAGTCATGTTTCACCCCAGACATACTAAATTCATAGTCATCTAAAACCTATAGGTCTTTCCTCCAACCTTGAGTCTTTTCCACTGATGCAACAGAAAAGCTAGGTTACCACCACACCCTGCATCCTGTAGCTGATTTTTTTCAACCTGAATGCCAGTCCACTGAGATCTTTATCAGTCCTATTTCTATCACTCTAAAAACAGCCTATCCTTCCTAGTTTTGTGCAAATTTGATATGCCTGCATTCTATGCCTCTCATAGCCAGA
This sequence comes from Mesoplodon bidens, assembly GCF_964165515.1. Lineage (NCBI taxonomy): Eukaryota > Metazoa > Chordata > Mammalia > Artiodactyla > Ziphiidae > Mesoplodon > Mesoplodon bidens. The sequence continues at coordinate 65,667,003 of NC_138178.1, read as the reverse complement.
TTCCTACCAATACAAGGCTTAAGTCCAAAGGCTCTGAATGCACATAGCCAACCAAGGAACCCATGCTGGGCACATCTTGTTGAAATAGCTTTCATTCTCTTTTGGAAACTCAAACCATGCCATTTGTCAAATGGAAATTACTGTGGTTTACGGGTTGGAGGTTGGCAGGGTGTGAATGGGAGAGGTATATATACATGTGTGTGTGTGCACACACACATGTGCGCATACCCACACCTTCACAGATGGTAAATATCTGTGAAGGCAAAACACTGGGTTTCCTATCACATAAGTGTGGAATTCCTAAATAAATTATTTGGCATTTTGCAGCAAATAATGTCTCTTTTGCTCAAAGCTGCCATTTAAAATTCTATTGACCAAAAAAAAAAAAATCACCCTTAAGTACAAGGGGCTCTTCTCTAATAAACCTGGTACTCTTCTCATTTTTCCTATGTCAAATAATGGCACTATCATCCATCTAAGTACAAAATCCAGAAACCTTGGTCTCATCCTCCTTACCCTACATATCCATTACCAAGGTGAATATTTCTTGACTCCCCTATTTAGGTGGCTATCCTAATAGTCCAAGTCACCAATAATCTCTCTTCCAGACTACTCTGATAATCTAATTGGTCTCTCTGAATCCATATTTGCCCCCCACCGAAATCCATTTTAGATATCCATATGTATATCTGATCATATCTGATACCCTTCAGGAATGTATATTTATGATTAAAGTCACAGACTTAACTGAACCTACAAAGTCCAGCATGCTCCAGCCCGTAAATCTACCTCACTTGCCCAAATTGACTGCCTTCACTTCTTGTTCACAAGGGTCCAGCCTCAGTGGCCTTCCTTTGTTCCCTGAATTACACAACCTCTTTTCCACCTCAGAGCTCTCTTAGGAGCTATTCTCTCTGCCTAGATCATTCCTCACCTCCCTTTTTGCCTAGCTAATAAGCAAAACCTAATCCTTCAGGATTTAGTTTAAATAGCACTTCTTCATGGAGGCCTTTCTTGACCCTCCTAGCTTGGTCAGTTCCCATTTATGCTTCCCTAGTACCTTGTAAATATTCATTTAGCATGTAACACAACAGTAATCACATAATTAATGACTAGACTTCATACCTGGTAAAATAGTAGCTCTATAAACATTAGAACAAATGTATTTCATTCACTGTTCTATTCCTAATACCTAATGTTCAGTTCCTTATATGCTATAGGTGCTTAATAGATTTTTTTTTTTTTTTTTTTTGGTACGCGGGCCTCTCACTGTTGTGGCCTCTCCCGTTGCGGAGCACAGGCTCCAGACGTGCAGGCTCAGCGGCCATGGCTCACGGGCCCAGCCGCTCTGCAGCATGTGGGATCTTCCTGGACCGGGGTACGAACCCGTGTCCCCTGCATCGGCAGGCAGACTCTCAACCACTGCGCCACCAGGGAAGCCCTTAATAGATATTTTTTAAAAGACTAAACAATTCTTTGAAAATGGTACTATTGTTTATCCCCATATTATAGGTAAGAAAACTGAGTTTTAGAGAAGTGAAGAAATTTGTTCAAAATTAAAAATTAGCTAATTATGGAGTGAGAATTTGTATCCAGGTAGTTTGATTCCAGAGCCCAGGCTATATGCCTTCTAAGGTATATGAGATACTTTTCAAGAAGCATCTTCCCTCTTACCCATTTTTATGTCTTTTTTTTATTGTGGTAAAATACACATAACAAAAGTTACCATCTTCACCATTTTTTTAAAAAAAATTTATTTATTTGGCTGCACCGGGTCTTAGTTGTGGCACGTGGGATCTTCATTGCGGCATGCGGGATCTAGTTCCCTGATCAGTGATTGAACCCAGGCCCCCTGCATTGGGAGTGTCGAGTCTTAACCACTGGACCACCAGGGAAGTCCTATCATCTTCACCATTATTAAATGCACAGTTCAGTGGTAATAAATACATTCACATTGTTTTACAACCATCACCACCATCCATCCCCATAACTCTTTTCATCTTATACAACCGAAACTCTTCACCCATTGAACAAACTCCCCATTCTCTCCTTCCCAGAGCTCCTGGCAACCAACATTCAACTTTCTGTCTTTATAATTTTGACTACTCTAAGCACCTCACAGAAGTGGAATCACACAGTATTTTGTCTTTACGTGACTGGTTTCTTTCACTTAGCATAACATCCTCAAGGCTCATCCACATCGTAGCATATGACAAAATTTCCTTCTAAAAGACTGAATAATATTCCATTGTATGGATATACTACACTTCACTTATCCACTCATTCACTGATGAACATTTAGGTTGCTTCCACATTTTATCTATTGTGAATAATGCTGCTTTGAACATGGGTCTATAAATACCTTTTTAAGACTCTGATTTCAAATCTTTAGGGCATATACTCAGAAGCGAAATTACTGGATCATATGGTAATTTTAGTTCCTTCAAGAATAAGTTCCTTAAAAGAAAACACTTTTTTTCTACAATGGTTGTACCATTTTACATTCCCACCAACAGTACACAAAGGTTCCAATTTCTCCATATCCTCACCAAATCATTTGTTTTCTGATCTTTTTGACAGTGGCCATCCTAATGAGTGTAAGGTAGTAGTATCTCATTGTAGTTTTGATTTGTATTTCCCTAACGATTAGTGATGTTGAGTATCTTTTCATGTACTTATTGGCCGTTCAAATACTTTCTTTGGAGAAATGTCTATTCAGGTCTTTCGACCATATTTTGATTGGGTTTTACTTTGTTATTGTTGTTATTGTTGAGTTTTAGGAGTTCCCTATATATTCTGGACATTAATCCCTTATCAGATATAGGATTTGCAAATATTTTCTCCTAGTCTGAAGGTTGCTTCTTTACTATGTTCACAGTGTCTTTTGATGCACAAATTTAAAAAATTTTTCACTCAGTCCAATTTGTCTTTCTTTTGTTACCTGTACTTTAGTGTCATACACAAGAAATCACTGCCAAATCCAACATCATGAAGCTTTTGCCCTATACTTTCTTCCAAGAGTTTTATTGTTTTAGCTCTTATATTTAGGTCCTTGATCTATTTTGTCTTAATTTTTGTATATGGTGTTAGGTAAGGGTCCAACTCTTTTGCATGTGGTATTTAGTTTCCCCAGTACCATTTGTTGAAAAGACTGTCCCCTCACCATTGAATGGTCTTGGCAACATCAATTGACCATACACATGAGGGTTTATTTTGGGGCTTTCTATTTTATTCCATTAGTATATATGTCTGTTTTTATGCCGGTACTACACCATTTGATTACTGTAGCTTTGTAGTTAAGTTTGAAATCAGGAAGTGTGAGTCCTCCAGTTTTGTTCTTCTTTTTCAACGTTGTTTTGGTTATTTGAGGGTCTCTTGATTTTCCATATGAATTCTGGAATGGGTTTTTTTCCCCACAAATACATCATTGGGATTTTGATACAAATTGCATGGTATGCACAGATTGCTTTGGCTAATACTGACACCTTAACAATATTAAGTCTTGTAATCCATGAACACAGAATGTGTTACCACTTACATATGTCTTCTCTAGAATCTTTCAGCAATAGTAGTAGTTTCCCTTGTACAAGTCTTTCACCTCCTTAGTTAAGCTAATTCCTAAATATTTTATTTTACTTGATGCTATGGTAAATTGAATTGTTTTGGTAATTTTCTTTATAGATTGTTCACTGTTTGTGTATAGAAATGCAACTAATTTTTGTTTGTTGACTTTGTATCCTACTACTTTGCTGGATTCATTTACTAGTTCTAACAGTTTTTTCTTTTGTGTGGAATCTTTAGGGTTTTCTACATATAAGATCATAACAGATAAAAATTGAGATTATTTCTTCCTTTCCAATTTGGATGACTTTTATTTCTACTTCTTGCCTAACTGCTCTAAAACTTCCAGTACTATGTTGAATCGAAGTAGTGAAAGTGGACATTCTTGCCTGTTCCTGATCTTAAAGGAAAAGCTTTCAGTGCTTTACCACTGAGTATGATGTTTGCTGTAGGTTTTCATATATGAATTTTATTATGTGATGATTCATTTTTTTTCTTAGATTCCATATATATGCATTAGCATATGGTATTTGTGAAGATACTTTCCTTGTTTCTAGTCTATAGAGTGTTTTTTTAAATCATGAAATGGTATTTTGTATTTTGTCAAATGCTTTTCTGTATCAATTGAGATTATCATGTGTGTTTCTTTCCTTCATTCTGTTAATGTGGTGTATTACACTAATTTATTTTTGTATGTTGAAACATCCTTGCATTCCAGGAATAAATCCCACTTGGTCATGTTATATAATCCTTTTAATATGCTGCTGAATTTGGTTTGGTAGTATTTTCTTGAAGACTTTTACATCAATGTTCATAAGGGATATTGGTCTGTAGTTTTATTTTTTTGTAGTATCTTGTCTGGCTTTCATATCAAGGTAATGCTGGCCTCATAGAATGAGTTAGGAAGTGTTCCCTTCTCTTCATTTTATTTTTTTGAAAAGTTTGAGAAATATAGATATTAGTTCTCTAAATGTTTGGTAGAATTTGCCAATGAACCTATCAAGTACAGAGCTTTTCTCTGTTGGAAGATTTTAAATTGCAGATTGTATCTCCTTGGTTATAGGTTATTCATATTTTCTTCTCCATGATTTAGTCTTGGTAGGTCCTGTGCCTCTAGGAATTTGTCCACTTTGTCTAGCTTATCCAATTTGTTGGTGTACAACTGTTCACTCTAATCTCTTATAATCCATTTTATTGCCATAGAATTGGTAGTATAATGTCCTCACTTTCATTTCTGATTTTAGTAATTTCAGTCTTCTTCATCTTCCCCTTTTTTTCTTTGTCCATCTAACCAAAGGTTTGTTAATTTTGTTGATCTTTTTGAAAAAAACAACTTTTGGCTTCATTATTTTCTGTATTGCTTTTCCATTCTTTATTTAGTTTTTTCCTGCTCTGTCTATATTATTTTCTTTGGGTTTAGTTTGTTCTTGTTTTTCCAGTTCCTTAAGTTGTAAAGTAGGTTGCTGACTTGAGATCTTTCTTATTTTTTAATATAAGTATTTATAGCTGTAAAATTCCCCCTCAGCACCACTTTTGCTGGTTCCCTTAAGTTTTGCTTTTTTTTTTTCAAATTCATTCATCTCTAAGTATTTTCTAATTTCCCTTGTGATTTCTTCTTTGATCCATTGGTTGTTTAAAAGTGTGCTGTTTAATTTCCACAAATTTGTGAATTTTCCAGTTTTCTTTTTGTTACTGATTTCTAACTTCATCCCACTGTGTTCAGAGAAGATATAATATCTTTTATAACCTATTGAGACTTTTTTGTGGCCTAACATATGGTCTATCCTGGACAATGTCCCATGTGCACTTGAGAAGAATGTGTATTCTGTTGTTGTTAGGTAGAGTGTTCTCTGTATATATCTGTTACAGCTAGTTGATTTACTGTGTTAAGTCCTCTATTTCCTTACTTATCTTGTGTCTGGTTGTTCTATCCATTATTGTGACTGGGGTACTGAAGTCTCCAACTATTATTGTAGAACTATCTATTTCTCCCTTCAATTTTGTCAGTTTTTGCTTCACATATTTTGATATTAGGTATGTAAATGGTTATAACTGTCATATCTTGCAATATTGAAACTTTCTAAAGATATATAATGTCTGTCTTTTTTTCTTGTAAGCTTTTTGATTTAAAGTCCTTTTGATCCAGTTTTAAGAATCAAACATTTTCTTATTTTATCTCCATTATTTTTATCTGCATCCACATACTTCATTACATAGAAATGAAAATGCAATCACAGAGTTAAGATATATAATTCTAGTCTGAATAACTTCCCTCTTGGTCACAATATGTTGGAAAATAATAGCAAGTAGAGTAGAACTATATCCAAGATGGCCTCCTTCCAAGGGATTTGTTGAGAATTTTAGGGTCAAAGGCAATTGGTCTGGAACAATTTTAAAGGAAGAACATTTATATGATTTTCTCCTTTCCCTATTCCAACAAGGTGCTATGTATGTATCTCTAGTCTCACTCTGATGTTGTACTGTAATTACTGATTCTTACGTCAGTTGACTTACTATATTGTAAATGTGTTAATCCCAGAAATATATATTTTTAAGATGTACAGCATGATGAATTGAAAAACATATACAGAGTGAAATTACTATAGTCAAGTTGGTTAACATATCATCTCTTCACATAGCTACCATTTTTTTGTGTGATGAGAACATCTGAAATCTCTTAGCATATTTCCAGTATTCAATACAGTATTATTAACTATAGTTATATATTGTACATTAACTCTCTAGACTTATTTACCCTACATAACTATAACTTTGTACCCTTTGACCAACATATCCCAATTTCCCCCAGGCCCCAGTCCCTGGTAACCACCATTCTACTTTCTGCTTCTATGAGTTTGACTTTTTAAGATTCCACATATAAATGGATTATGTAGCATTTGTCTTTGTATGCCTGGTGTATTTCACTTAGCATCATCACATCCTCTGAGTTCATTCATGTTGTAACAAATGATAGGATTTCCTTCTTTGTTTTTTTTTTTGGTCGCACTGAGCAGCATGCAGGATCTTAGTTCCCCAACCGGAGATCGAACCCGTGCCCCCTGCCTTGGGAGCATGGAGGCATAACCACTAGACCACCAGGGAAGTCCCAGGATTTCCTTCTTTTTTAAGGCTGAATAATATTTCATTATACCTATCTGTCTACCACATTTTCTTTATCCATTCATCTGCCAATGGACACTTAGGTTGATTCCATATCTTAGCTATTATGAATAAGGCTGCAATGAACATAAGAGTGCAGGTATCTCTTTGAGATATTTATTTCCTTTGGATACATATCCAGAAGTGTGACTTCTGGAGTCACACTTGAAGTCATTTAATTTCTAGTGGACATTTAAAGGGCTTTCTGGAATACAGCCTAGTAAATGGCAAGAGACCAACACAGCCTAAATAAAATTCACACAGAACAGAAAAGAATATTTCACTTGCTGTGACGAAAGTGTCAGGAGTGAAAGGAGTGAGGTACAACGAGGAAAATAAATATGCATCATAAATGGGATGCTGGGCTACACATGCCTGCATATTTAATTAGGCCCTAAGATGATTTGTAAGGCAGTACAGAGCAGCAAGGCAGGATGCTGAAAGACTGTTGGATTATGAAGCATGAAGAAATAAGTTCAGGCTGGGTGAGTTGGCATGAATTTTTTTAACTCTTTAATTTAAAATAATTACATATTAATTGGAAACTGCAAATAAAAGTGTAGAATGGTTCTATGCACACTTCCCAGTTTCCTCCAATGATTACATTTTATATATCAATAACTGTAGTATGACATCAAACCCAGGAAATTGACATTGGTACAATGTGTGTGTATAGTTAGTTCTATGCCATTTTATCACCTATGAAAACTAGTGTAACTGCCACCACAGTCGAGATACAGAACTATTTCATTACCACAAAAACATCCTTTTATGGTCATGCATACATCCTCCTCATCTATTCTTCACTGCTGGCAACCGCTAATTCACTTTCCATTTTTATATAAAATTTTATCATTTTGAGAATGTTATATAAATGGAACCATTTAGTATATGACCTTTTGAAACTAGCTTTTTTCACTCAGCATAGTGCCCTTGAGATCTACCAAGCTGTTGAGTGTATCAGTAGTTCATGATTTTTAATTGCTTAATAGTATTCTATGGTATGGATGTACTAAAGTTTAACCATTCCCTATTAAAGGACATTTTGGTTGTTTCCATTTTTGGCTATTATAAATAAAGTAGACTATATTTAATGTGATTACTGATATGTTAGGACCTAAGTCCATCATTTTATTTTTTGTTTATCCTGTTGTGGCCTTTTCAAACCTATACATTTATGTCTTTTGACAAATTTCAGACAATTTCAGCCATTATTTCTTCAAATACATCTTTAGTCCTGTCTTCCCTCTCCTTTCCTTCTGTGAATCTGATAACATGAATATCTGACCTTTTGTTATAGCCCCATCAGGCCCCTGAAGCTCTGTTCATTATTTTTTAAGTCTATTTTCTCTGTTGTTCAGATTGGGTAATTTCGATTGTTCCATCTGAAAATTCATTGATTCTTTCCTCTTTCCTCCCTGTTCTATTGTTGAACACATTCCCTACATTTTAAAGTTTTGGTTATTATAGCTTTAAGTTCTAACATTTTCATTTGGTTCATCTGTATATCTTCTATTTCTTTGCTGAGGCTTTCTATTTTTCATTTGTTTAAGCATATTTGTAATTGCATGTTGAAGCATTTTTATGATGGCTGCTTTAAAATCCTGTGAGATAATCACAACATATGTTGGCCCTCTCTCCTCAATCAGGTATAGGTTTTTCTGGCTCTTGGTATGATAACTGATTTTTTAAATTATATCTTTGATGTCTTGGGTATTACAAGGCTCTGGTTCTTATTTAAATCTTGCATTGTAAAAGGCCTTCTCTGACTGTGCTGGTATGGGGTAGGGGATGCCACCTTGTTACTGTCAGGTGGGGACAGAAGTGCAGGTTTCCTGCTTGGCCTTTACTGACACCCTTGGTCGGGGAGGGTGCCCCATCACTGTTGGGTGAGGGTAGGAGTTCAGGCTCCTCACTTACTTTTCCACTGATACCACACTGGCTTGCTGGTTTGGAGAGGGAGAGGTAGATGTTACTGCTCCCCCTATGGCCTCCACAGCGGGGTGGTGGGGCTTGTTACCTCAGGCAGGTGGTAAGGGCGGTAGGACTTGTTACTAGAGGAAGGTGGTAAGTCCTGGCATCCTACTTGGCCCTTTCTGATGTCACTCTAGTGAGAGAGAGAGGGGAGTCTCACTACCTCTGGGTGGGGTGAAAATTCAAGCTCTCAGCATGGTCTGTGCTTACCCTGGTGGGCGGAGGGGGGCTCATTACTGCTAGGTGAGGATTAAAATCCCAGTTTCCCACCCAGCCTTCTCTGAAACCACCATGGTAGAAGGGCAATGCATGAGTGCTTAACCCCTTCTTAAGGCCTGATTCTTCCAGAGAGTAATAGCCACTGTCACTGTGCAGGGATTTTTCTTACAGTGGTAACAGAAGTAGTGAGAGAGGCAGTAGGGATAATAATAGCAGCTTACACTTAGTGAGCACTTAACAATGTGAGATACCAGTGCTAACAGCTTCACCTGGTCCATTACACTTAACCCACACAATATTGCCCAACAGCAGCATTGCTACTCCTTTTTCAGACACGAAAGCTAGGGTTTAGAGAGGTTATATTATGGCAGAATCAGGATTTCAATCCAGGCAGTCTCACTGCTAAGCCTGGGCCTTAAAACTACTTTACTATACTGTAGTGAGGATTAATCAAGATGACGTGTGAAAGTACTTGAAAATTAGAGAGCACTAAACAAGTGTGAGGGAATTTTTATTACCACTTTTCAGAGTACTTTGACAAGTCACCATGATTAGGTAAATGAAATTTCAGGCTTCATCCAAAGCTAATGAATCATTTATACACTGTTTTCCACTGTAACAGCTACCCAAAAGATAAGTTTCATATACCGTAAAAGCTGCAAAGCACCTTTGAATGAAAGTTTTAAAGGTAGAACTTTAGGGAAATACATGTACAGACTATTTTCTCATAGGTATTTTTACATTTTTCACATATAGAAATGGGAGCTGAATTTTGGTTTAATCTCTTTAGATAGGTTTCAACAGAAGTTGTGAGGAGAGAGGTGTTATGGATAATCACTGAGCCATGCTATCTACTTTATAGGAAGGAGATTAAGTTGTGGAGGAATCCCTTTAAAGAAATAGTTATATGTAGATCATGAAGTAGACAAATTCACATGAAAAAGGAAATGTATATCGTTCGCATTTCAACTATATTTGAAATGATGTATAATTCTCTAAAGCACATTAGCTTATAACACTGTTTCATTCATTTATCATTTTTCCAACACTACTTCCTAAGCTCTGTGATAAGCTCAATGGGCGAAGATAAAGACACAGTCCTGCTCTCAAAAGTTCATAGGTAAGTAAACTGTAATTAGAATTCCATGTAATAAGTACAACCCTAGAAGTAAACTCATGGCACTGTGAGGACTGGCACAAGGAACAGTGTGGAGGAGGTAACTCCTGGGCTGAGTCTCACAGGAAGAAAAGAACTTAGCTTTCAGGGGTCTCGGTGGTGTGGGGCAGTACAGTACAGAAAAGGACACAACATGAAGGCAGGCCTGAAAGAGTGCGGACATCTAGGGAGCTGCGGGTTGATGGGTGTAGCTAGAGCAGCAGGAAATGAGACTGTCGGATCACACAGGCCTGGTATGCTTCATTAAGGATGTTGGTTCTTAATCCTGAAGGTGATGGGTAAGCCGATCAAGGATTCATTTTAGAAATAGGACTCCTGTCATAATGTGGTGTTATGGAAGGGATTAAAACTAAAGGCAGGGAAGAAGCCTATTATATTGCTACAAATGAGGGATGATGGGGATTGTAGAATCATCTGATTAACTGCATATTTGGTGAATGGGGAGGAAGAGGAGCGAAGGGAGGTATGGTTTTAAAACATTTCCTAGGTTTCTGACATAGATGGTAGTGTTACTTATCAGGGTAGCGGGGAGGTAATGGGGGAGGACAGGCCCAGTTTTGGGCATGCTAAGTTTCAGGTACTGGGTATGGAGATGCTGATTTGGGATCATCAGTGTGTGGACAACAGTTGAAGTCATAAACATAAAACTGTCCATGAAGACTGTACAGCTTGAGGGGGAGGAGGAGAAAAACTCAAAAGGGAATCCTGGGAAACATCAACATTTGCAAAATGGTCCTCTATGAGGAAAGTCCAGAGGGAGATTTTACACAAACCAAAGGAGGGGAGATTTTTAACGTGGAAGTCACTGGTGATCTTGGTGAAAGGTCTTTGAGTGAAATGGTGGGAGAAAAAGCCAAACTACAGTGGGTAGAAAGTGAATGTGTAGTGTGGAAGTGAAAAGAGTAGATGCAGACAGCTCTTTAAGATGCCTGGATGTGACACACAGGGGTGGTAGGTATGACCAGAAGCCAATGAGCTGTCATTTCTTTTCTACTGGAAATACAAGGATGTCTAATGACAGCAATACAATAAAGCTGATGATGCTGGCATTTTACAAATGATAGCTTAATCTTTGGCAACTTGGTCAAAAACAAATGCAGGAATGAAACAGAGAAAAATACAAAAGTGCTAGTCTCAGGATGGGTAATCTGATGTAACATAGAAGCCACATTTTCCCAAGTTAATTATAGGCAACAATAAGTAGTTTTCAAAATTATGTCATTTATTTGTTCTTCTAAAAATACCTATGAAATATCTATCAAACTGTATGTGAAATGCACAATTAAAAAAAAGGTTTTGGTCTTCCTCTTTCACAACTTTCTCTTGGGAAACAAATCCCCACTGACATTTCTCATGGCACACAGTAAACCTCAAAGGAAGGGAGAGTAGATATGATTTGAAAAAAGTCTTTTAGACAGTCTGATCTGCATTCCCACACCTTAGATGAGACTTCTTGCCCTAGAAAGGTACTTCAGGAAGGCAGGTCAGTTCAATTCAGTAAATGTTGGTTTATGTGCCTCAACGTGCCCAACACAAGGTGTGGAAGCAAAAGCAATGGGTTTTAGTATAGCTCCCCCACTAACTTTGTGACCTTGCATGAGTTATTTAACCTTTTTAAGTCTGTGGCCTCACCTGAAACTTGAAAGGGTTGTACGAGAGAATCCTTCAAGTTCTTTACAGTTCTTGATATTTTATGATTTGTTGACAAGCGGGTCGAAGGTTGCTAAATTAGACATTCTTTTCTCTCTACCTGGTGATTTTCAAGAGCATATGCAAAGTTTTCCTTCCATGCTTCCTGCTCCAACCACTTACCACTCTGTTCCCACCTGCCTAATTCCTACTTAGGTTCAGCTTCCAACAATACTTCCTCAATGAAGCCTTCTCCAACCTTCCTGTTAGGAAGGAATCGCTCTTTCCTCTGACCTCTCAGAACACCCAATCTTTACTTTGCTTATGGCACTCTTTGCTTTGGCATTCATGTCTTATTTTACTAGAGCAGAGGATGGCAAACTTTTTTTATAAAGGGCCAGATAGTAAATATTTTATGCTTTGCAGTCATACAGTCTCCATCACAACTACTAAACTCTACCATTATAGGCAGGAAACAGCCATATGTAACAAACGAGTGTGGCTGTATTCCAATAAAACTTTATTTACAAATAGGTGATTGTTTGGCCTGTATGTCCTAGTTTGTTGACCTTCGTGCTAGACGATAATGCTCTTGAGAGCAAGCTCCATACCATATTGTCTCTGCATTCCTTGTGATGCCTAGTATAACATATTCTTGCCTAAAGACGGCACACAAATAGATGGAATAAATTATGTACACTTAAAATAGGAGGAAAGAAAATCAATAGCCATTCCCTCTATGTTATTCATTTCAAGAAAAAAAAAGAGAATCGATATAAAAGCATAAGAAGATGGTGTAGCCCTTCAATAATCTAATCAGTGTCTTTACATTGCTGCCTTTTAGACAGTACTTTTCCCTTTCTAAATCTAGGGCAAAAAATTAAATTTCACTCATCTTACAATGCCAAAAGCCAAAGGCCCTTCTGCATATAACAAAAGCACATTTCCCCCAATTTTTTGTTTTGAAAAACGTCAAGCTGTTAGAAAAGCCAAAGAATATTAAACAATGAACTATACTCTACCTAGATTCACCAACTGATATTATTTTGCTACATCTGCAAAAGCATGTTTCAAAAATAAATTTTATTGTAAACTGCACCTATTTTAAGTGTAACTTGCAACAAGTTTTTTTTCTGAGAAAATTTTAAAGTTTTGCTTTTTAAACATTTGGGGAAGAGTGTTTGCCCAAGCATACCATGACATCCAATATCCTTAAAGGAAAATATTAATGTATTTGATTACATAGAATGAGTAACTTCTATACCAAAAAAGACAGTATAAACAAAATTTAAAGGAAAAGGAGACACCAGATGCTAGGAGAAAATGTTAGCAACAAATCTATAAAACAGGAATAAAAATACATAAAGATAATAAATAAAAATTTTAATGTGTGAACAGAATTTAAGAAGACAACTCAATTAAGATGGATAAAGGATGTGAAGATATACAAATGACCAATAAATATATGCAAAGATATGCAATTTACTAAATTATCTAAATTTATCTAAAACACTAGTGAGATTCCATTTCAGTTTAGCAGACGGGCAAGTATTTTAATATATAGAATATAACTACATTGTAATATCTGATGTTGGTAAATCAGTAAGTTTTGACAAATCTATGCACCTCTATAAGAACCATCAAGGTAGAGAACATCTTCAACACCCCCAAAAGTTCCCTTGTGCTCCTTTGAAGTCAATGTTCTCCTCCACTCCCAGGGCTCTAGACAACCACTGATCTGCTTTGTGTATCATAGATTATTTTGCATTTTCTAAAATTTCAAATAACTGGAATCATATAGTAGGTGGACTTTTGCATCTGGCTTTTTTTTTTTTTTTACTTTGAATAATGCTTCCCTGAATTCTGAATAATTAATCCATGCTGTTGAGTGTATCATCAGTCCATTCCTTTTTATTGCTAAATATTATTCCATTGTATGGATATACCACAGTTTGTTTACCATATCACCCGTGGGTGGATATGTGTGTTGTTTAGGAATTTTAGTTATTTATGAATAAGGGTGCTAAGGTCATTCTTGTACAAGTCATTTTTGTGAAGAAATGTTTTCATTTTTCTTGGGTAAACAACAAGGAGCGAGATTGATGGGATGTAGGGCTAGTATATGTTTGTAAGAAACTGCAAAACTTAAACCACTCTTTTTAAAACAACAGGATTTGTTAAATTATATTGTCAAGATTCAAGAGAAAGCAAGTTATCTTTTAAGGAACAAAACTACATACTGAAGTGTGGTCTACATTAAGACTCTCACTTGCTGCGGTCAGAGGTGTTAATGAGACCTAATATTGCTGCTTTTCCTCTCTACACAGACTGCTTTCATAGGTGAGAATGAACTGAGCAAGAGCAGAGGCCCACCATAAAGAATGCTTTTAGTCTATTTCCAGTATCTCATAAAACCCCAAGAGGACTGGGAAAGGGCATAGAAACAGGAACTTAGCTGTGTGTATGACCATTTTAATGTCTGGTATTACTGTTCTCTTTCATTTACTAGAAACGCCAGAAGGCCTTCTGCTTGATGCCCTGCTATGTCTAAGTACAAACATGAAGATGTTGGGATGTAAGCTTCAGAAGGGCAAGAAGAGAGACTGAATTATTATAGGGTGCTGGAAAAGGCCTAAACAGAGTTCATCTATATTCACCCTTCTAATTTCTGTCCATCCTCCACACCTGACCCACTAGTAGTCTCTTTTTCTCTCCATTCTATATTGCCCTCCCGAGCCCTCCTTTTGTCTGTTTCCTTCTCTTCTTGGGTCCCACTCTTGTCTTCCTTTTAGTCTCTTCCATTTTCTTTCATCTTTCTGCTTTCTGAGTATGTGTACAAATGTGCATGTGTATGATTCTCACCCTTGCTAGGCTTATTTCAGACTTCTCTTCCTAGTCTCTCTTCTTCCTCCCAAACAAAAGCTACGAAGTCTGTTAGACGTAAAGAAATAGAACTATTCCCTTGCAATTGTTGATGATGGCCTTTGTGCTTTTCATTTGCAGTAGTTTTCTCCCTGCAGCTAGATACTACAGGTTCCAGTCTGAGTCCTGGGATCACCCATTTTCCTGAATCTCTATGTTAAATGACAACATAGCGTGTTCAAAATGTACACTGAATAGCTGTCACTCCCTTTAAGGAATTTTCAAAACATGAGTTAAATAGTTGTTTTTAAAATTCCTCTGCAGGTATTTTAAAACATGTTTCAACTATATAGCTATAGATATACAGTCTACAATGAAAGCTTCACTTTCCTTTCATAAAAACAATCATTTTTCCAATTAAAGAAATCTTTTTAAGTTCAAGGCCATATTTAAGCCCTAAGAAATAAGTCCTGTTATTTAAATTACCAAGTTATTTCAGTTACTGAGGTGAATGCATGTAGCTGATGGAAACCACATAACTCTTTTACCAAATTCCGGAAGTCTAGAACTTTTATTTCTGTACTGCTTTAAAATCTCTATATATGTATGTGTGTGTTTGTATGTGTATAGAATGTCAAACTTCAGAAAAGTTGCAAGTATAGTTCAGAATCATGCTGCACCTAGTTGTCATGTCTTGTTCCTACCCATCTAGAAAATTCCTCAGTGACTCCTTGAACTTTCATGATTTTGAGACTTTTGAAGATTACAGGTTATTTTGTAGAATGTCCTACAAGTTGGGTATGTCTGATGTTTCCTCACGATTAGATTCAGATTATGCATCTCTGGCAGGAATATCACAGTAGTGATACTGTGTTCTTCTCATTGCAGCCTATCAGGTGACAGACAATTTTGATTTGTGCACTACTGATAATGTTCACTTTGATCACCTAAGGTGGTGTGTACCAGGTTTTCCCACTACAAAGTCACTTTTATTTTGTAATTAATAACAACTTGGTAGGAATGTACTTTGAAACTAGGTAAATATCCTATTTCTCATCACATATTCATTTTTTTAAAGAAATGGGTACAGCATAAGTATTTCATAAAAAAGTAAATATTTCTCTTTCACTGGTTAAAAAAAGGCAGAGTGATATTTGGAACAGGATTTGAGATATAGGTCTTCCCGCTTAAACTGACAGATCAATTACCATTTGTATCTATTTAAAACATAGGCCATTATTTTTAAAAATGTAGAAGTACAATAAATGTATTCTTTCCTCACATTTGAAACCTGAGAAGTAAGCAAGCTTCTGTACAGTAAAAGCTAAGGCCATGTCATTTCACTGTTAACTCAGTATCCGTCTTAAACTGAACCTGGCTTAAGTCTGGCTGGAGCTCTCACCGCTTAGCACTCACTCCTTTTCCCTCTGCCTTGACTTGGGCTGTAAGCTTACTAAGGTTGATATTTTTTTTCTCATTTCCTTAGATAATGATTAAATTACTTATCAATCAGTTCTCAGTTTAGATAGCTCCTCTCGGAACTTCCCCCGACTCTTGAATATCTCAGCACCCTGTCTTGACTCATCATAACCCTTAAAATATTATATCGCATTTGTCTGTTTGCTTGTTTGAACTGAACTATCCACAAGACTGTAAATTCCAAGAAGACTAAGATTGTGGCTTTAGTCCATTAAGAATTTAATAACTTAACTAGAACAATACCAACAGATTTAAACTCTTTTGGTTCTTCTGTTATCCCACTCCATGCCTCTCTACTTAAGTAACCACTATCACGAATTTTGTGTTTGTCATTTCCTTGCTTAATAAAGTTTTTTTTATCACATATGTATGTGTCCCTAAAGAATATAATTTTTAGTTTCCCTTGTTTTCACACTTTATAAAAATAATATTTGAAAAAATTAATCAGTGAATTTAATTTACTAATATTTTTAGAATTTTTGCTTTGGTTCATGAGAGAAACTGGCCTGTATTTTTTTTTTTTTTTTGGTTTGGTTTTGTTAACAAGGTTCTACTGGCCTCAAAGAATGAATTGGGAAGAAGTTCCACTTTTTCTCTTTCTGGAAGAGTTTAAGATTGAAATGATCTCTTCCTTGAATGTTTGATAGAAGTTGGCTATAAGATCATCTAGGCCTGTGATTTCTTTGTGGAAAGACTGTGAATAACCAATTCAATTTTTTTAATGGTTAGAGCACTTTTCAGGCTTTCTATTTCTTCTTAAGTTGGTTTGTTGAGTTATAATTTTCTAGGAATTTGTTAAATTAATTTAAAATTTTAAATGCACTGGTATAAAGTTGAAGTATTCTCTTAACTTTTTAATTCCTCTTCAAGCTGCAGTTAATTCTTTATATTCCTTATATTATTTGTGTCTCTTCTTTTTTTTCGTGATCAAGTTTGGCAGAGGCTTGCCTACTACATTAGATTTTATGAATAACTAATTTTTGCTTTGTTGATATTCTCCAATGTTTGTTTTCTAACTACCTATTATAATTTCCCTTGTTTTCTCTCTAGGTCAATTTGGCTGTTCTTTTTCTAAGATTCTTAAGTTAAATACTCAACTACTTATCCATACACTTTATTCTTTTCAAATATAAGCATTTAAATATATATTTTACAGTTTTGCTTTATTGCATCCCCCAAATTTTGATATGTAGTATTTTCATTATTGTCCTATTTTAAGTTCAAAAATTTGTGACTTACTGTATGACTCCTGAGTTTAAGTCTCTAAATTTCTAAATGTATATGGATGTTTATCTCTTTGTTATCAATTTCCATCTTAATTGCATTACATTCAGAGCAAATTGGTTGCAGAATACTTCTATTAAACACTACAAACTTCCCCTTAAGTATTGCTTTTTGGGGATATGCTATATTTTCATTATCATCAATTCAAATTATTTTCTAATTTCCCTTGTGATTTTGTAGGTATATTATTGATTTCTAATTTTATTTCATTGTGGTCAGAGAATATACTTTCAGTTTCTTTAAATTTACTACCATTGTTTTATGGCCCAGCATATAGTCAATCTTGAACACATTATGTATGCTAGAAAAGAATGTGCATAGTATTCTGCAGTTGCTGGGTGTAGTGATGTATAAATATCAATTAGATCTAGGTGGTATCATTTATATTTTTACTGACATTTTTTTAGTCAAGTTATTTTATCAGTTGCTGAAGGAAGGTGCTGAATATCTGTCTATGAGAATGGAATTATTTATTTTTCTCTTTGTTAATATTTGCTTCCTGTATTTTGAAGCTGTTATTAAGTACATACACATTTATGATTGTTATATTTTCCTATTGGTTAACCTTTTATCAATTTGCAATGTTGCTCTTTATATCTTCTAATACTGTTATATATTAAACTCCTCTTAGTTTGATATGAATGTAGCTATTCTAGCTTTTTGTTTTGTTTTGTTTTCAACTTATATTTATATAGGTCTGTGTTTTTATATTTAAGTACATCTCATGTATATAGCATTTAGTTGAGTCTTGGTTTTTACCCTTTTTGGCAATTTATGCCTTGTAACTTTTTCAAGGAAAGTTTTGCACATTCTGTTTAGTATAATTATTGATATATTTGGGTTAGGTCTGCTGTTTCATGGTTTTCTGTTTGTCTCACTGTGTTTTGGAATATTTAGATATATTACAGAATTCCATTTTAATTTACATATTAGCTTCTAAGATATTTTGCAAGTAGCTTCTCTAAGGGATTATAACATACAATCTTAACTTTTCATAGTTTACTTAGAGTTAAGATCATACCACTTTGTATAAAATTCAGAAACTTTGTAACCTTATAGGTTTCCTGTCCTCCCCATCCTTTATACTATAGCTATCATATGCAGTACACCTAAACATGTTATAACCTTATAAGACAGTGCTGAAATTTTTGGTTTAAACCATAACATGTATTTAAAATTTTTTTTAAAGAAACAAAGAGGAAACAAATCTTCATTTCCAGTGTTCTTCATTCTTTCCTTCCTAAAGATAGCAATTTTCATTGGGTATCATTTTCCTTCAGTCTGAAGAAATTCAGCATTTCTAGTACTGCAAATCTGTTGTTAACTAATTGTCTTAGGCATATATTTTAAAATGTCAACTGTATTTATTTCACCTTTATTCTTGAAGGATTTTGTTTTGCTGGATATAGAAATTCTGGATTGAATTTTTTTTTCTTCTAGCATTTTAAAGATGCTCACTGTCTTCTGGCCTCTGATGAGACAGATGTCAGACACTATCTGAATCATTATTTGCCTGTATGCAGTGTGATAACTTTCAACATTTTCTCTTTTTATTATACTTGGTTTTTATCAGTTTGACTATGATTTACTTAGGCATGATTATCTTTGTATTTATCCTTTTGGAGGTTTGTTGAACTTCTGATTGAATCTATATATTTATGACTTTTACCATATTTGGAAAAAATTTAGACATTATTCTTTCCAAAATATTTTAATGCTTCATTCTCTGTTCTTCTTCTGGATATCCAATATATATTACACTGTTTGATATTGTCCCACAAGTCCCTAAGGCTCTGTTCTTTTTCTTTGTTTTTGTTCCTCATTCCCTCCACCACACACATTCTTCAGACTGGTTAATTCCTATTCATATAACTTTAAGTTCAATAATATTTCTTCTGTTACCTCCATTCTGCTGTTAAGCCCACTAGTGAATTGTTTTTTAAAAACGTATACTTATTTTGTAAATAATTTTACACTTCTCTCAGCCTTCCCTAGTGTTAACACCCTACATGTAACTATAGCACAATTACCAAAACCAGAAAATTAACACTGATACAAAACAATGAACTAATCTACAGACCTCATTAGAGTTTTGCCAGTTTTCTCACTAACGTCCTTTTTTTTTGGCTTCAGTATCCAATCCAGAATCCCACACTGAATTTAGTTGTCACATCTCTCTAGCCTCTATGAGTTTTTCAGTCTTTGCATTTCATAAGCTATCTCGTAGACTGACCTCAATTTGGATTTTGTCTGATATTTTCTCATATTTAGATGGCATTTTTGGCAAGAGTACCACAGAAATGATGGTGTGAGCTTCTAAGTATATAATACTAGAGGGTAAATGATGTTGATATGTTCTGTTTCTGGTGATGTTAGCTTTGATCACATAGTTAAGGTAATATCTGCCAAATTTCTTTATTGTAAAGTTTCTATTTTCCTCCTTTGTAATTCAAAGTATCTCGTGTGGAGTTATTTTGAAACTTCGAAAATATCCTGTTTCTCGTCATACTTTTACTCACTAATTTTTGCATCTGTTGATGATTCTCTCCTGCAATAATAATTACTGTGGTGTTTGTCTAATGTTGATTTTTCTATTTTTCATCATTCCCTCTCATTAATTCATTTGGTGAATTTTTAAATTCAGTTACTGTATTTTTCAGTTTGATTCTTTTAAAAAAGCAGGCATATGACTTTTTTGGACTCAACTGGAAAACTCTATTCTTGGATAGCAGCTGAAATCTCAGTTCAGTTTGTCTTTAGCTGAGGCACTTGGAGTCTGTCCCACACATATATGGTACCAGGGTCATTCAGATATTTATAAATAATTTAGGGGATCCTCCTTTCTGGCTCTCTCCTTTTTGAATATCATCCTTACATTCTAGCAGTTGTCTTTGCCCCAGATTCTGTCTTCTGGTTCTTTAGGCCAGAAGAATTGTGGATTTTCTACAGTAGTTTTAGTCATCCCATGTGGTACCAACTGTGGCCTGCCCTCAGGCTAAAAGCCATAAAACCAGGAAACTCAATGCTGTTCCCTTCTTCCAAGTGTCTATTCCAATCAGAATTTGTCTGCTTTTGATTGGTCTCTAGTACCTCCAGGTAGGTTTTTTTCATACTTTACCCAGAGATTATATTTGTCATCTACAGGAGGGTCAGTCTGGTAGGAGCTTATTCAATAATATCTGAAGCAGTACTGGATCATCTGTATGATACTGATTCTTTCAAATATGTTAAGACTTGCTTTATGGCCTAGTGCATAGTCAATTCTTGTAAATTTCCCATGTGAGCTTATAAAAAATGTACATACGGTTCTATCTATGTGCATTAAACCAAGTTTGTGAATTGTTTTATTCAGCTTTGTACATATTTAACAATTCTGTCTGCTTTACCTACCATTTGAAAGCAGTGTGATAAAATCTCCACTATGATGCTGGATGTGTCAATTTCTCCCTCAAGCAGTCAACTAATGATTCTAGGTGACAGTAATAATAATGATGATGATACTATTTCATATGACTGCAGTAGAAGGGCAATTAGAGTTATAATCTGACCCATATTCTTTCACTAGGTCAATTTTGAATGTAGCTTTGAGGGTAAAGTTCTACATCAGTTACAATATCCTTTAACTGTTCTCACCAAACTTACATTAGTGGTGTGTCATGTAATATAGTAGAAAGAAGGTTAGGTTGGGATTTTGGAGACCTGAATTTGAATCCCAGTTCTATTGGTAACAGGCTGTGAAACTTCTGGCAAATACCCACACTATACATCTCCCATCCTTCTCCTTTTTTGAGTTCCATTGTCCTCATTTGTAAAACAAGGAGGACTGGACTAGACTAGATACTATGAAGGCCTCCTCTCTGTTTCTGATATACTCTGTATCAATAAGCTATATAGCCTACTAGACACAGAGTTCACATTATTGATGAAGAAAAGGGTAGGGTGTCCTTGACATGCTGATCAAGTGCCACAGTAAGGAAAGGAGAAACAAGATGCAAGTGGCATCAGGAAGAGCAATATTACCGGTAGAGAGTTGAAGGATTTCTGCTGTCTGTAATTAACTATTAAGTCCACGTTCTGGCTCCTTGGTACAAAGAAAACAGTGTGGTGAATGGCCAATTCCAGGCCTTTGCTGCTGTAATGAAAATGAAATAGGCACCTGCATGGCTCTGCACACGACTCAGTGAAAAGCGATCCCCTTGCTGTAAGGTTGCACTTATATTTTCTTTGTTTGTACACAGGGCTTTCTTGTCACATTCTGAAGTGCTCACCAACAGTCTCTTTGATCCAACAGTACCATATCAATTATTTAAGGTTTGTACATCACTTTTCAATTAACAGTTTTCTTGGCTCCAGAAAATATATACGCACAATTTATAAGAGTATTCTTTAAATATTCCATGAGGAACAGGTTACTATGAATTAAAAATAAGAATGCTAATAAAATATGTAATGCCTTTTAAAGTGCAATGAAACATCAAGAAATTATAAATCTTTTAATTAAATGCTTCTTCAGTGTATCTTACCCAGGTGACAATATTAAACATGTATAAAATTAAAGTCACAAAAATGTTACTTTATCTCATTTGTCAACTCAATAAAGTGAGGACACATCAATTTAGATTATAGGAAGGGATGTCCTGGACAGGGACTCAGGAGACTAGCATCCAGGTCATGGTTCTATCACTAGGTAGTTGTATGATCTCTTTGCCACATCTCAATTTACTAATCTGTAATATGGACTATTTAGAATTTGTTCAACATAAAAAGTCTATCAATCTATTTTCACAGCACTCAGGGGTACTTGTACTGATCTTTTTTTATGGTAATAAACATGTAACATAAATTTACCATCTAACAATTTTAAGTATACATTACAGTCTAATTAACTATATGCACATGGTTGTAAAACAGATCTCTAGAACTTTTTCATCTTGCATGACTGAAACTCAATACCCACTGAACAGTAACTTCTCACTTCCCCTCACCCCAGCTCCTGGAAATCACCATTCGACTTTCAATTTAATGAGTCTGACTACTTTAGATATCTCACATAAGTGAAATCATGCAGTATTTGCCCCTCTGTGACTGGCTTATTTCATAAGGTTCATCCACGTTGTAGCATATGGCAGGATTTCCTTCTTTTTTATGGCTAACCAATATTCCAGTGTATGTACATACATTTTCTTTATCACTCATTTGTCAATGGACATTTAGGTTATCTCCCCCTCTTAGTTACTATGAATAATGCTACAGTGAACATGAGAGTGCAAGTATCTAATTGAGATTCTAATTTCAATTCTTTTTGGGTAAATACCAAGAAGTAATCCCATATGGTAGTTCTATTTTTAATTTCTTGAGGAACTGCCATTACTGTTTTCCAAAGCAGCTGCACCATTTTACATTTCCACCAGCAGTGCACAAGGGTTCCAATTTCTCCAAATTCTTGCCAATACTTGTTACGTTCTGTGTTTTTGATTTTTGGATATTATGTATTTTGGATATTAACCCTTCATCAGATATATAAATTTCAAATATTTTCTCCCACTCTGAAGTTTGCCTTTTCATTTTGTTGATTGTTTCATTTGCTGTACAGAAGCTGTTTAGTTTGATGTAGTGCCACTTGTTTATTTTTGCTTTTGTTGTACTTTTGGCATCATATACCCCCCAAAAAATCCTTGCCAGGACCAATGTCAAGGAGCTTTCTCTTCGTGCTTTCTTTTACGAGTTTATGGTTTCAGGTCTTACATTTAAGTTTTAAATCCATTTGGAGTTAATTTTTGTGTGTTGTGTAATTTTTGTGTATGGTCCCCAACCTTTTTGGTACCAGGGATCAGTTTTGTGGAAGACAGTTTTTCCACGGACTGGGGCACAGGGGCAGTGTGTGTGTGATGGTTCAGATGGTAATGCGAGTGATGGGGAGTGGCAGATGAAGCTTTTCTCGCTTGCCCGCCACTCACCTCCTGCTGTGTGGCCTGGTTCCAGGGGTTGGGGACCCCTGGTGTAAGATAAGGGTCCAATCTCATTCTTTTGCATGTGGATATCCACCATTTCCCAACAGCATTTACTGAAGATTACCCAACAGCATTTATTGAAGAGACCACCTTTTCCTTTGTGTATTTTTGATGCCTTGTCAAATCTTAGTTGACTGTATATTTGTGGATTTACTTCTGAGCTCTCTATTCTGTTCCATTGGTCTATGTGTCTGTTTTTATGTCAGTTTGCTTTAATCTGAATTATTTCCTTCCCTCTGCTAACTCTGGGCTTAGTTTTTCTTTTTCTAGTTTCTTGAGGTATAAAGTTGGTTGTTTGAGATCTTTCTTCCTTTTTAATGCAGGCATTTATTGCTATGAACTTCCTTCTTAGCACTGCCTTTAAGCATCTCGTAAGTTTTTGTATGTTATATTTTAATTTGTCTCAAAGATACTATCTAAGTTCTCTTTTAATTTCATTCTTTGATTCACTGGTTTTTTCATGAATTTGTTTAATTTCCACATATTTGTAAATTTTCCAGTTTTCCTTCTGCTATTAATTTCTATTTTCAATCCATTGTGGTCAGAAAATATACTTGGTATGGTATCAGTCATCTTAAATTTGTTGATGTGTTTTGTGACCTAACATGTGATCTATCCTGAAGAATGTTCCATGTGTGCTTGAGAAAAATGTGTATTCTGCTGCTGGTGGGTGGAATATTTTGTATATGTGTATTAGGTTCGTTCAGCCTATAGTGTTGTTCAAATCCTCTGTTTACTTAATGATTTTCTTTCTAGATGTTTATCCATTATTGAAAGTGGGGTATTGAAATCCCTTACTTTTACTGTGTTACTGTCATCTTCTTCCTTCAGTTCTTTTCAATGGTTGCTTCTTATATTTGAGTGCTCTGATGGGTGCATATGCATATATATTTCCAATTGTTGTACCTTCCTGAAAAATTGACCTTTTATTACTATATGATGTCGTTCTTTATCTCTTCTGAGAGTTTTTGACTTCAAGTCTATTTTGTCTGATATAGGTATGGCCACCTCTGCTCTTGTTTGGTTACCATTTGCATGGATTATCTTTGTCACTTCTTTCACTTTCAGCTTACGTGTGTCCTTAAATTTAAAGTGAGTCTGTTGTTGCCAAATGATTTTGATCCATTCAGCCACTGTATGTCTTTTTACTGGAGAGTTTAATCTATTTACATTTAAAGTAATTATTGATAGAGAAGGAACTACTATTGCCGTCTTGTTAATTATTTTCTGTCTTGTAGTTATTTTGTCCCTCATTCCTCTCCTGCTGTCTTGCTTTGTATTGTTGATTTTTTTTTTGTTTGTAGTAACATGCTTTGATTCCTTTCTCATTTTCTTTTGAGTATCTTCTATAGGTATTTTCTTTGTGGTTGCCACTGGGTTTACATAAAGCATCTTATAGTTATAATAATCTATTTCAAGCTGATAACAACATCAATCACATACAAATATGCTACACTTTTACTTCTCCCCCCCAATATTTTATGTTACTGATGTCACAAAATACATATTTTATATCATGTATCCATTAACATACTTTTATAGTTATAGTTATTTCTACACTTTTGTCTTTTAATTTCTATAACAGAATTAACAGTGATTTAACCACCCTCCCATTACAGTATTACAGCATTCAGTATTTGTCTATATATTTACATTTACCAGTAAGCTTTATACTTTCATATGCTTTCATGTTGCTATTTAGTGTCTTTTTGTTCCCATTTGAAGGACTCCTTTTAGAATTTCTTGTAAAGCAGGTCTAGTAGTGGTGATGAATTCCCTTAGCTTTTATTTATCTGGGAAAGTTTTTATTTTTCCTTCATTTTTGAAGGATAGTTTTGCTGGATATAGTGTTCTTGGTTGGCCTTTTTTTCTTTTAGCATTTTGATTATAACCTTCCACTCCCTTCTGGCCTGTAGTGTTCCTGGTGAGAAATCCACTGATTATTTTATGAGAGTTCCCTTGCATGTGACAAGTTGCTTTCCTTTTGCTGCATTCGAAATTCTGTCTTTGACTTTTGATAAGTTGATTATAATGTGTCTCTGTGAGATTCTTTGGGTTCATCAAAGTTAGGATCTGTTGGAATTCTTGAATTTGGATTCCCTTTCCTTCACTAGACTGGGAAATTTTAGGCCATTATTTATTTAAATAAGCTTTCTGCCCCATTCTCTCTTTCTCTCTCCTTTTGGGACTACCATAATACATACATTTGCCTACTTTACAGTACAGCATAAGTCCCTTAGGCTTTTTTCATTCTTTTTTCTTTTTATTCCTGACTGGATAATTTCAAATGACCTATCTTTTAGTTCGATGATTCTTTCTTCTGTTTGATCAATGCTGATCTTGAATTCCTCTAATTTTTTCAGTTCAATCATTGTATTCTTCAGCTCCGAAACTTGTCTTTGGTTCTTTTTATATTTTCTACCTCTTTGTTATTTTCATTTTGTTCATATATCATTTTCTTGAGTTCATAGAACATCTTTATGATGATTATTTTGAATTTTTTGTCAGGTAATTCATATACCTGCTTCCTTAGGGCTGGTTTTGAAGATTTATCTTGTTCTTTGTAGGGGCCATGTTCCCCTTTTTCTTTGTGTGTCTTGTAACTTTGTGTTGGGATCTGCACATTTGAAAAAACAAGCATGACTTTTAGACTGTACATATTGGCTTTGTAAAGGGGAGGACACCAATCACCTTGACTAGGGAATTAGGCATTCTCTGACACTTTTGTAGGGGATAGGACTTCTCTGGGCCTGAGTGTGCAATTCCTCAATTAGAAAGGCTTGCTGGTTTCTGTTTCAGGAGATCATAATCTCTTGCTCCCTCTGGTGTCTGCCTGCAGCACTGCAAGTTCTCTGGTTCTCAGAAGCAAGCTGCCTTGCTCTCTCTTGTTCTCAGGGGCTGCCAGTCATCCAAAGTATGCTAGTTTCCTGTCAGTGCCATAAGTCAGGTGAGACAGATACAAGTCCCCTGGCAGTCCTCCAAAAAGCCAGAATGCAGGACTCACACTCAACTCCCCTCCCTCCTAAAGGGGAGAACCCATGAGCTGGGGTATTATCTTCCAGTGTGGAGCTGTGCCAACTTGAGAGAGGGGCGATCATGAGTAAAGCAAACAGTTCTTCTTACCCACATCAATGTGGCTGTTCTTGGCTTTGAGATCATCTGGGGTATTGCAATATCTTAACTGTTTACCAGAGTTCTCATAATGGTATTTTGGTCTGTATATAGTTGTTAAGTATCTCTGTGGGGAATGAGAACTGGGACTTCCTATTTTGCCAGTTTACTGTTTTTCACTGGTCTTTTTATTGCCTTCTAATGTGCATGTCTGGTCTCCTCAAGGAGACATTTTGAAGGTAGAGGCCTACTTTTCTATGCACTGAAATGATTTAGGTACAGAGAAGATTCTTAACAATTACTTATTGAATGAAATCTGCTTTAACATATTTTAAAGTTTTCATACCTTTTGGAAGATAATACATTTCTGTTAGCCTTCATCTTAGATCATGCCTGTCTAAATGTACTGTTTTTACATGACTCCAAATAAATTCCTCAAGACCTTATCTTAAAAATCCTACTTTGAATCTGTGCTGCAAGAAAAAGCTTTTACAGTGCCACATATGCTAATTTAGCTTTTGTAAAAGTCATAATCCAGAACTGTAGAATTTCCATCCTTCCTCAAGGCATGGGCAAATACAATTTCTTCCCGAAAGCCTCTCCAATGCTCCAATTAGAACTCATTCATTCATTCATCAAATATTTAACAGGCACCTCTTATGTGCCAGGCACTCTTTTAGGCTGCGTGGGCTACTCTGTAGCTCTGATTATGTTACAGAACTTCTCATAGCTTTCCTTTAATGTTAATGTATGTAAGTTGTTCCTTTTTCAACTGTGGGCTTCTAGAGGAAAGGAACTGGGTCCAATTCACCTCTGTAACCCTGGAATCTGTACGATGCTTTGCACATAATTGAGATGAAATACAAGAGTGCTAAAACAAACTCCAAACAGCTAGACTGGGGGAAAAGAAAGTCTTCTAAACCATCTCAGTTTGCTGAAGAACCAGAAAGGCTGAAGTGTCCTAAAATCAGGTGTCATATAAATTCCACCAGATCTCAATTAATTAGCTTCTTTTATGCTTCTTTCTAATCCTTCTGGAAAATGTGTTGATGACTATTTTCTATCCTTTACTTAAAGGGTACTAACAAGTTAGTGATCCATATTTCAGTTACATGTATATCAAAACAAGTCAGCAATAAAAATGGAAATGCACTCAAGTGATTTCCAGAAATGTAAAAATCACCATCACTAGCCACCACCACCTTCTACTTCCCCAACTTAGAAAACATACCCTCCTCTCCCAACTATCACAAACTCTATCACAGCAGTATTAGAATTCACAGCTAGAGAATAAAAAGCCAAAAGGAACAGCAGAAACCAGAAAGTGCCACATATAGGAGGGATAAAATGTGTTTGATAAACTAATATCCCAGGATCCCAGTTCTAAACTGAACAAAATAAACATGGAATGTGGTGATATCCACTGGTTGGGAGACTAAAAGCTTTCTGAGTGTCAAGAAACCTTGAGGTCACAAGTAAGGGAATATTATTCAAAGAAAACTGGGGATTTCAAAATACAGGGAGAGGATCAAGCTACTTTTACAAGCTCCTGGCACATAGTAGGCACTTAGTAACTGAAAGCTATTATGAGGAGATAAGGTCTAGCTCAAATGTCCCTCCTTTGTGATGTCCCGGGTGGAGGCTACTGAGCTCCTTCCTCTGTGCTCCACTATACTCTGTACAGGTTTCCAACACACCATTTTTATATGCAATTTACATGTCTATTACCACTCCTATGCAGGAATTTCCTGGATGGTTGGGATCATGTCTTATGCTTCTCTGGAACTGGAAATAGTAGGCGCTTACAATTATTAAGTGAGAGAATAAACAAACTACCTCATACAATAAGAAAAGCTTTCGATCAGAAAAGAATGAAGAGACATTCTAGACATCCTAGCTAGGATGGAGGATCTTGTCTGTAAGTCTTCTTGCTCATTCCTTCACATTTCAAATGTCTCTTTTGTTACCTGTTCTGTTCAAAGTACATTTATGTATCTTCTTCCATTAGCAATATAGAATAGGTTTCACAGAGTAAATTCTTCCAGATGATGCAGCATGCAACAGTGAGAGAGCATGGGATTTGGTTTTTTAGTTTTTACTTCTTATTTTAAAATAATTTAAAATTGGTAATGGAAGAATATAAATTATATACTTTGAACAGGACAAGTAACAAAAGAGAATGGCGGGGCTTCCCTGGTGGCGCAGTGGTTGAGAGTCCGCCTGCCAATGCAGGGGACATGGGTTCGTGCCCCGGTCCGGGAGGATCCCACATGCCGTGGAGCGGCTGGGCCCGTGAGCCGTGGCCGCTGAGCCTGTGTGTCCGGAGCCTGTGCTTCGCAACGGGAGAGGGCACAACAGGGAGAGGCCCGCGTACGGCAAAAAAAAAAAAAAAAAAAAAAAAAAGAGAATGGCTTTTAAATGTGAAAGAATATGCAAGAAGACTTAAAAACAGGATACGATGCAAGAATAGTAGAGTTCCCTTCAGCCAGTACCCCTACTGTTAACACCTTACAAAACCATAGTATAATTACTGAAAGCAAGAAGTGAGCCAATAAAATTAACTATTCTATTGACCTTATTTGAATTTTCAAGTTTTCTCACTAACATCCTTTTTCTGGTCTAGGATCCCACATTACATCTAATTGTCAGATCTCCTTAGTTTCCTCCAGTCTGTGATAGTTCTCTAACCTTTCCTTTTCTTTCATGACACTGACACTTCTGAAAAGTACAAGTCAATTTTTGTGTAGAATGTCCCTTAATTTGGGTTTGACGGACCTAGGTTGGACTCTTGACTCCGTGACTTACTATCTATGTAGCCCTGGGCAAGCCAACCTCTCTGGGACACAAGTTTCCTCATCTGTAAAATGATATAATAATACTGACTTTCTGTTTTAAAAATTAAATGAAGCAATATATATTAAAATACCTGGAATATAAGGCCATACCACAAATGCTAAGTCTTTTCTCCTTGCCCCTGCCTTTCAACTATTTCTGATAGAATTTTGCTAAATGTGTAACTCGTATTTCAATGCCTTCTTTTATAGATAAAACCACATATAACTTAGCCCTCAAGTGATGACTCAGTGTCATCACTATAAATAGCCATTATTGCACTGTGTAACAGTTCTAGGTCTGTGTTTTTTGTTCTCTCTCACTGCAGTCCCTTCTCATTGTCAGTATACCTACGTGTAAGGGCCTCATAATTTCCTTTCTGATTTTCAGCTTGAAACTTATGGGGTTCCATTTATTTACTTATATATTCATCAAAGACATACTGAAGCTACTGTGTCAGGCCCTGTGTTAGGATCTCGGAGAAAGTGATAAATTACCTCCTGTCCTCCTTGATTTTATGGCTAGTTGGGGAAATGGACAAGTAAACAGTTAATTACAATTCAATGTGATTAATTCTATGAATGACATAATGCAGAGGAGCATGTAAGAAGAACACCTAACCTGGACTTGAGGAAAGAGTCAGGTTGGGGAAGGTTTCATAAAGAAGGTGCCATTATGTCTCAGTAAAGGTCTGCAGAATGTGTAGAAATTAACCAAGTGGAGAAGGAAAGAGAGCAAAAGGCACACAGTTTAGGAAGAGCTATTAGAAATATGTGCTGAGTAAAAGTAGATCGGTTCTGAAAAATAAATCTCCTGTGTTATAACCTTGCAGCTTGAGAGAGATTTTGTGCCAATATCTCAGGGGCTCAGAAACTTGACCAAGAAAATTCTGGCCCCAGGGCTGTGTTCTGGAGACTGCAGTTGACAGGCCTAAACCTTTGGATACTATGCTGAGCTTACCTCTTTCAACACCTGTGAACTGAAGTAAAATTTAAGGCTACAACTGGCTGCTTGTTTCCACTGCAAAAGTATAACAGGTTTGCCCCTTTCTGACAGAGGAGTTTCTTCCTTCAAAAAAATATATCAATGGTTATCAAAAAGTCCTTTTTAAACTGACCCTTTTAACTGAGCTGGTAAGAGAGGTTTTGAGACTTTCCCAGCTGTCTTCCCTTCTACAGCACTCATTCCTACGGCCTCAGAGGTTTGCCTTTGAGCCTAACTCATTCCAAAGCCCTAGTCTGATCATGTAAATTTATGATCTCAGCAAGTGCTACAAGTATATTACCCATCAAATATTGGAACTTAGGAGACTGCAATATAAGATTTTCAAATTAAGAGGTTTTTCTGCCAGTTCCTATTTTACTCTCCCAATCATCTTCACTTTTTTTTTTTTTTTTCCAATCTGGAGAGTAAATAAGCTTTTAGTTTTCTCTACAGGGGATATTTCTCAAATCTTAGCTGCTTCTAATTCAAAGCAATAATATTACATACCGTCAACTGGTGTATGAGGAGGTCCATCAAGAAGGTAATCTTGTTACTAAACAGAACATCAGTGCAGTTTTCTGAACAGTTATTGCAGGTGAGGTTGTAAACATTGACTGCATTGCAGAGAGACCTAACAGAAGGAGAAAAACACCACTTATAAAACCCGTGCAGCTCTTCTCTAAACAATTTAAAATACATAAAATGAATGGTATAAAAGCAACAGGCATGGGATAGAAGTCACTCTAAAAGAAAAAAAACAAGCCAAATATTACTAGGTGCAAGGTCCATCAGCTAGATATAAAAGCTTGTAATTTTTATCCACAGCCCAGTGTTCATCAGTAACTAATTCTTGCCTCTTATTAATTTCTTAGTTGCAGCAGCAGGCAATGGAAATGTACTTACCAGTCTACTGACAAGGTCTTTATAATCTAAGATTAGATATTACCCAGGAATTTTGGGACCTAGAATTCTTTGAATAATACCCAGAAAAAAAGGTCTGCCAAAGCTCCTGTTGCTAGATCTCCTGGTCGACAAGGGCAGATAATGGAAGAAGGGAGCACACATGAGGAGGAACTAGAGGCTTTCCCTGTGAGACAAGAACTGCAGAGTTCTGGGGAGTGAGCACCACACCGGCTCAGAGACTGAGCAGGGGAGGACCTAGAGAATAAATCAGTCTAAGGTCAAACCCATCAAAGAAATGTTTTTTTTTCTTAAGGATTAAAAAATTATATGCCACTGTTCAAAGAAACATTTGGAGCAACACTCAATGGGTATTCTTCTGAGTGCTTTGAAAACTGTGATTAACCTGCATTGCCTGAGTGATTAATGTTGATTCCTGCCTGTCTGACTAAATCTCCTGCTTAAGTCCTATGTATAAGTGTTTTGATTTAGTCCCTTACAACCAATCCTCTAGAACAACAATTCTTAAAGTGTGAACCACGGACCAGTAGCATCAATATTACCTGGGAACTTTTAGAAATGCAAATTCTCAGGTTCCACCCCAGGTTACTAAATACTAGAAACTTTGGGGGTAGAGTCCAGCAATTTGTGTTTTAACAAATTCCACAGGTAATTCTGATGCATCTTCAAGTCAGAGGGCCGCTGTTCTGGAATAGGGGCTCTAGAGTTTGACAGAGCACTAGCATCACCTGTATATCTTTAAAGATATATACCTGCCTGAGTTCCTCCCCTGGAGATGCTAGTTGGGGAATGGGAGGGCTCTAGACATCTGCATGTTTCAAAAGTTCTATGAGCAATTCTGATGTATAGCTAGAGTTGAAAAGTACAGGTCTAAGAACCAACAAGTGGGTATTCATTCATTCAACAAATATCTAAGTGCCTATGATTTTCCAGGCTCTGTGCTAGGTGGACAAGACAAGCTCTCTGTCCTCATGGAGCTGATGCTCTAGTAGGAGAAAGATGGTGAAGACAGCCCCTCCTGTACTTGTAATCATCTGTTTGTCTGATATAGTTGTATCTTGCTTCACATAATTGATAGGTTCCTGGAAACTGAGCATTAGAATACATTGGTTAAGAGTAGAGGTACTGGAATAAGACACTAGGTTAGAAACCCAGTTGTGCCATTTGAGGTTTTAACAAGTTACTCATTTAATATCTTAGCATCCATTTTCTTACCTATAAAACTGAGATAATAATACCTAAGCTTCACATGGTTATCATGAGAATTAAATGAGATAACAGATGTAAAATATTATACTTAGGACAGTGCCTGGCACATGCTTAAATACTTAATAATGATAGACTTCATTAGCGTTATTAATCTTATTATTCTTGTTAGGAAATGCACAAATAAAACATTTAAAAAATCCAATCAAAGTGTGCTATAGAAGCTATTATTTCCAGAATAATAAAGCACAGTGTGTCCAAATTTCTTCATGGTATACTGGCATAAACAACGAAAGGGGGCTTCCCTGGTGGCGCAGTGGTTGGGAGTCCACCTGCCGATGCAGGGGGCGCAGGTTCGTGCCCCGGTCCGGGAGGATCCTACGTGCCACGGAGCGTCTGGACCCGTGAGCCGTGGCCACTGGGCCTGCGAGTCCGGAGCCTGTGCTCCGCGGCAGGAGGGGCCACGGCGGTGAGAGGCCCGCGTACCGCAAACAAAACAAAACAACGAAAGGACTCTAAGTTGAAGGGAGCCAGGAGGAGGCTCAGCTCTGGCCTGACTTAATCCCTGAGGATTGTACAGGAAAACGTGGCCTACATGTAACTCACTTATGACACATTGATTTGGAGGTGCTACCTAACAAATTCTCCACAAATGCAAATCAGCATTATTTCAGTTATTAGGTAACATATTTAGATTTTTCAAGAGGGCTTTTCTTTTTAATTTAAAAAATAACATGTATTTGTGATTATAAAAATAATTTTAGATAACTGTCATAACTTTGGGAAAGAGAAGCACAAATAAACAGTAAAAACTATCAAGAGATGATTGGTATTTGTACTTCCAATCTTCTCTTCTTACAAATATTCACTTAGTTAATATGTGTACAATGAATATTTCTCCATGACATTTAATGTTCTTCTATAGGGATTTCCCTGGTGGTCCAGTGGTTAAGACTTTGCCTTCCAATGCCGGGGGTGAGTGTTGTTCAATCCCTGGACAGGGAGCTAAGACCCCACATGCCTCGGGGCCAAAAAACCAAAACATAAAACAGAAGCAGTATTGTAACAAGTTCAATAAAGACTTTAAAAATGGTCCACATCAAAAAAAATCTTTAAAAAAATCCTTCTATAACACTGGTCTTCAATTTTTTAAATAAAGCAGCAGAATGCTTTCTTACTCAGAAGCTTAAAAGCTAACAAAATGTTTTTCAGAAGCCTAAACCAAAGAACAGATAAAATCAGACCTCTGCTGACTGAAGCAGAAGTGGGGGACCCAGGACCCTACTTTGTTCTCCTCTCAAAGAGCCTTGAAGGGTTCCTCAGAGACCTGGGGACACCTGTGGGTATGTTCCCTTGGAGTACAGTAAAAACTACTGAGCTTCAATACAAATAAAATTTAACTTGGTAACTTTTTGAATAGGAATGATGACCTTAGTACAACACACACAAAAAACCATGGTGAAAAGTATCTCCCTCTTACTTATTTCCCTCAGCCACTCAGTTCCCTACCTTAGAAATCACCATGGTTACTAGTTTACATATCTTTCCAGAAGTAGTCTGTGCATATGCAAGAGTTGTTCCCTCCCACACAAATGGTATCATACAAGACTTGGAGGGTGAAGTGAGCCAAGGCCATCTCCCCCTGCCATTGGTTGTTGTCCTTATCAAGCAAGGTTTGGAAAAGTGAGGTTTTCCTGCAGTAGTATTCAGGTTCCATTTCCCGAATTCTATGTGTCAAGAACCAGTGGGATAACTTGTACTACTTGATTTGATTTCCTAACCTGATCTGCAGCCTTAAGTACCCATTCTGTGGTTTCCTGGTTGTGAGAGAAAGTTGTGTGTGGCATTAGCTTATTTCCTTCCTAACTTGTGTTTGGCCTCAAAGGGAGCAGCGCCCCCAGTGGATATGTCTGGTATTGTTTTGGAGTCAACAACAAAAGGTCTACAACTTTTTCCAAGTTTTGTAGACATCCAATTTCTTATTTTAAATTCCTTTTCTGATTAAAATACTTACATTGAGAAATATTGTAGATTTTAAAAGATGGAACAGTGTCATCCAACGGATATAAAATTTTACTTCAATCAATCCCTTACTATTGTGCCCAATTTTCAACGTTATAAACAACACTGTTTTAATATTCAGAGTTCTTAGTTATATGCCACAGGAAGTAAGCTCTGGCTGACTTAAATATTAAGGAAGTTAACTGAAAGGCTATTGGGTATATCATAGGATTTAGAAAACACAGGCACAGAAGTTACACTGCCTGGACCAATATCCAAATCACATACCATGAAATTGATCTGCTAAAAATAACACTGGGCACCATATGCCACAGCTTGAACTCACACTATGATTTTGGACACCAGATGCAGCTGCCTCCAATTGTCAAAAGAATAGAGTTTGGGATGTCCTTGCTTCTTACTTCATTAGCCTCAGAGTAAAAGTCTGGAGTGGGTATGTTGGGTCATGAAGCCTAGGTCACAAGTTTATATACTAGACACAAAGAATACTGGGAAGCAAATACCTGGCATTCTCATGCTCTATAGTGGGAGGGCCACATTATATGCTTGGGAGCTCCACAAACATAGGATGTGCTCAATAGCACAACTCATGTTCACAATAGCTGTACTGAACAAATCCTTCTGCTTCCTTAGGATGAATTTTCAGCAATGATAATTTGAGTCAAAGGATATGAACATTTAAGATTTTTGATAGACACTGCAAAATTCAAATTGCCCACCAGAAAAAAAATATTTTAAACCAATTTATACTCCTAGAAAAAGAGTTTCTCCATGTTTTTACCAACACCAGATAATTTCATTATAAACAACTGCTACTGATCTGACAGCTAAAAATGGAATTTTTAAAGGGTTGCATTTCTTTTATTACTAGTGTGATCAAAGACTTTTTCATGTGCTTATTGCCAATGTATATTTATATTTTCTTGAATTATCACTGTGAACCTTTTACCCATTTTTCTATTGGGGGGGGTCTCTCTTTTTCTTATTGATTTATAAGGCTCTTTACCAATAATAAAGATATTAACCTTTTATCATCATATGTAGCAAATAACTTTTCCAGTCTGTTGCTTATCTAAATTTTTTGTTTTCTGTCATAAAGAATGTTTTCATTTTTATTTGATAAAATCTGTCAAACTTTCCCTTTAGTACACCTGGGTATTGTGTAAAACTCAGAAGGACCTTCCCACTTCAAGATTATAAAAACATTCTTTTAAATTTACTTCTGGCATTTTCATAGATTTTTGCATTTAAATGCAAGCTATGAAATTGATTGTGGGATAAGGTATAAGGTAAGTAGCCACTTATCTTTTTGTTAATTATTCTTATCCTCTATTTTAAAATTTTTATTGGAGGTTTTTATCTTTCTCTTAGTGATTTATAAGGATTCTCTCAATATAAATATAACAAAGGGTTAATACATGTTGTTAATATATTTTCCAGTTTACCTACTGCCATTAATTTTGCTTGTTATTTTGAAAGCATTTTTTATGTACTGAAGCTAAACAATTTTAGGTAGTCAAATAATTCTTTCTTTGTGATTTATTTTTTTCTTCCTTTCCTTTTATCCTTTAAAAGGTTATTCTTCACTATAAGATGAGGTAACTACATGTCTGTGTCTAGGCATTTGTATTTATTTTTCTTTAATCATCACTGTGTGTGGTAATTTTATGGTTTTATAATATACTATCAAATCATTTAAAATTTATTTTGGGGTGTGGCATGAGGCAGAAGCCTAAGTTCCACCCCCCGCCCCAGAGATTACTCAATAATTCACTGTTTCTCTACTGGTTTGAAATGCCACCTTTACTATAACTATATATATAGGATATATTCCCTGGTTTCCTAGTCTAGTTGATAATATTGTTCAGCATTGTGCCAATATCACATTGTTTTGTGTACTGCAGCTTTATAGTGGGACTAACATATGTAACTATAGATCCCTCATGGCTTAAAAAAAATGAGGGTACTATATTTAGAATGACACGTGGAATTATAGTTCTATAATTGTATCCTCTTTTCCCTTTGGTTTTGATCTATAATTTTTATGGTCTTGATTTCTAATCTATTTTTTTCTGTCTTATTCAATGAAATCCCTACAACTTGTCTAAAATCTTTTGTGGAATATCGTAAGGCATAAATAAACATACACATGAAAAAGCAAACAGCACATGGTAGGGGATTTTGTCCTAAAGCCCTCTGTGCTTTAAAAAAACTGCATTTACTAGTAAAGTATGGAATATGCATCTGTATAATCTTATGCTCACAAAACTCTCCAAAGAAACTTCCACAAAGAAACTACTTTCTGATGAGAAAAAAGCGGGGCGGGGCGGGGGGCAGTAACCAAAAATCTCAGGGTCAGGAAAAACTTGTCCACTTAGTAGAACTTGTTTGAAAAACAACCTCTATTTGAAGAGCACCTGTCTTAGAAAGATCATTTCTTTGAACCCAGCTTGGGTGGTCTGCCCAAGCAGCTTTCCTTGTAATTTAAAACTCAAATGACTGGAAGCACTTTTTAACATCAAACAGAAAGCCCCAGATTTTAAAAGTATCTTCTGAGAAGACAGTAAAATCTTACTGTCCTTTCTGTCAAAAGTACACTGTGGTTGGGTTTAGATAAAGGCTTTCTGCTCCAAATAATCATGAATACATGAGTGAATCTTGTGTCAGTAAGTCTTCTCACCGAAAATGTTTCCTCTGAAAAGCAGAGGACAGAAAAGGCATCACAAAGCTGGGTATTTTAGCAATAAATACAGGAACCTATTTATACCCCAAAAGGACACTAATAGAATACAAGTGTAGTACACCTCCGACATTAAGATTAGTATCTAAGATGTTATGAAATAGGTAAATAGAAAAGCCCCAGGTGGTTGCAGCCTAAGAGGACTTGGTAAAATAATATAACTAAGGAAGTATGTAAGTTTATATCCTTATGCAGTTTCCAGTGATTAAGACTTTTCAGGAAACACTGTTCACCAAAATCCACTATCTCATACCAGTGTCAAGAAAGCAGACATTTAAAAACAACTGCCATTGGCAGTTTAAAACCAGAGTCCTTATATTATAAATTATAATTTACCAAATGCCTTTGGCTTGCATTGAGCATTTTTTTTTTTTTCTTTTTTTTTTTTGCGGTATGCGGGCCTCTCACTGCTGCGGCCTCTCCCGTTGCGGAGCACAGGCTCCGGACGCGCAGGCCCAGCGGCCACGGCTCACGGGCCCAGCCGCTCCGCGGCATATGGGATCCTCCCAGACCGGGGCACGAACCCGTATCCCCTGCATCGGCAGGCGGACTCTCAACCACTGCGCCACCAGGGAGGCCCTGCATTGAGCATTTAATAAATGGCATATAGCTTATACACATGGAGGTGAGTGAAGACTTTAAGTTCCTGCAGAGCAAAATTCTGTGCTAAGTAGGCACAGCAAGTAATAAGAGTCACACCAATACAGCTGCAAAGAGAAACTTGGAATTTTCATCAGTTACTGTTTCGGCCCTCATGTAAGAAAAGGATTGGCTTGATGTGGATAAGTGTAGGAAAGAGACAGAACATCACAAAACACAGCAAATGATATAATTTAAGGAAAGAAGATTATCTGGACTGAACCAGAACACACAGCCCTGGAGTAATACCAGTTTCCTAGGGAAGGGAGAAATGAATATTAAAACTAGAGCTCTCAAACATATTATAATTTACCACGTACATTTTGTTTGCATTAAGCATTTAATAAATGGCATATAGCTTATATGCATTGCCATTCTCAAATTATCTTTTGTCTTTATAAAGCTCCAAACTAAAAGAACTTTTTAAGATATTATTAAAAAGAATTATTTGAAACTAGGGAGATGCAACTGCAATTAGAATTCTAACACCCTAACTGGACCCACCAAGTGAGTGGCCCCTCACAGAACGGGGCCTGTGATGTAGGCCTGGCCCTGCAGGACTGGCCCACCTGAAAGCTGCATGTGCCAATTCTGGAGGCTAAAAACTGAGACTAGTGTCAAAGCACAGAAAACTCTATTCTATTATACAACTACTTTAAGTTAGTTCTAAGCAAGGTCCTTGCCTGATTCATCCTTTTTGGGGCCCTCATAGTATGCAGCACAGAGCTGGCTGTGCACAGAGATGTCTAAATGAAGGGACAACTGTCTTCCTTGTTTCAAGGAGAATATACAAGAATGTACAACTGTGGAACATGCTAACGCATTAATTAACCACATTTTCCACTATTCTGCTTTTTTAAAAACTCATTAGAATGACTGGGGTGGGAACCCATCCCCAGTTAAAGATCAAGTATCTTGTAAATTCATATTGCTATTTCAGATTCAAACTCAGGACTACGGGATTTTTTCTTCAAACTCTTCTATCAACATATAACAGCTCTCTTTCCTCTCTTTGACACTGAGAATCCTGGTCCTTAAGAGCAGCAAGGATGACAGAGTTAGAATATCCATAATTACTTATTTGCTTTATGCTACATTATAACACACAGCAGTTTGAGAATAACAAAATTAATAGTACACTAATTATGATTACTGAAAACAGTTAAAAATATTTTGGCATATGCCATACCTATCCCTCACCTCCAAAGAGGCTGTACTAGCTACACCGTCAGAACGTACAGTCATCTCATACTACACTCTCCCTCTTAATCTTCTTTAGTTTTAGTGCCATAATTACATATTTAATGTTCACTATCAGTCCACACGTCAATGTATCTATATTCATTGCTTGTCTGAAGCTTGTTCTCTATTAGACTCCTTAGCAAGGTCTTGTGGGAACAATATTCCCTGAGTTCTTGCATATTGATAAGTGTCTGTGCCTTTTATAAGGGAAGGTCAATTTTGCTGAATATAAACTCCTTGGCATGTATCTTCTTTTCTTGAGTGTATTAAAAATGTTACTTCATTTTCTTCTGAAATAAAACACTGATATTGAAAAGTCTAATGATAAATGAATTTTCTTTCATTTATATATCATGTGCTCTTTTGAACTTTCAATATGTAATTTTAAAATTTGAAGTTCAATTTATACACAGTTACCATTTACCCTTTTTAGTGCACAGAGTTTTGACAAATGCATTCAGCAGTGAAACCACAACCACAATAAAGATATAGAACCATCATCTCCCAAATTCCCCTGGATGGTTACTTTCTAGTCATCTCCTCTCCTAACCCCTGACTATCACATATCTGTGTTCTGATTCTGTAGTTTTGCCTTTTTCAGTCATAGAAATCGAATCATTCCATATGCAGCTTTTTGACTCTGGTTTCTTTTACTTAGTACAATGCATCTGAGATTCATCCCTGTTGCTGCATGCATAGACAGTCTGTTCCTTTTTATTTCGGAATAGTATTTAATTGCATAGATACTTTCCATGCTTATGGATTGCTTGTTCATTTACCAGTTGAAGAATATTTGGGTTGTTTCAAGTTTGGGGCAATTATGAATAAAGCTGCTATAAACATTCATTTACAGGTTTTTGTGAGCACATATTTTGTTTTATTTATCTGGGGTAACTAGGAGTGGGACTGCTGGGCCATATAGTAAGTATATATTTAATTTTATGAGAGACTTACACACTGTTTTCCAAAGTGGCTGTTCCATTGTGCATTTCCCACTAATAGTGTAAGTAAGAGAGTTACAATTGCTCTGTATGCTCCCCAGCACTTGGTAGTATCAATTTTCTTTTTTATGAAATTTTAGTAGGTATGATGAAGTCTCTTCATGTGGTTTGAATTTGTATCTCCTAATGAGGTAGAGCATCTTTTCATACACTTACTTGCCATCTGTGTGTCTTCTTCGGTGAAGTATCTATTCAAATCTTTTGCACATTTATTACTTTTTATTCTGTAATGTATCCAAAGCACATAAAACACTTCCTGGTCTATACGTATCAGGAACTAAAAAATAAACACTGACAACAGAGCGAATGAATATAATACTCTCTTCCTCAACCAAAAAAGGTAGAGAAAGAACACTACCCAGCTTGGAAAACATGTGGAAAGTTCATGATTTTTAAATTTTTAAAACAAATAAAATCAGCTTTCATTTGCAAATCTTTTAGTATCAGATCTCTTAGTTCTTCTCTACAGAAAGTAGAAAGACTCTAGTGTATATTACTGAACCAGTGAATTTAAAATTATAAAACAACATGGAATGCTAACATGGAGTGTTAACAGAGAGTGCTATTTGATTATGCTTATAAAGTTATTTATTGAGGCAAGGGAGAAAATTTTCTAAAGCAGTCTCATTTTAATAATGTTCACTTGGTCTGTTGTACCAAATAGATTTTAGACATATAGTACTGATTAGAATAAAATAAACTGAATGAAAGCAAAGCAAAATAGTATTTAACATGGAAAATGTATTTGCAAAAAGTTCTATATGTGGTCTTGCATACATGGAAGTCTTTTTAAGTGTTATTATGTTATTGAGAAAATTTGAAGATATTGAATAAGCAAGTCTTGGTTAATAAGAAAATGTCTTCTCAGCAAGAAATCTGAGGACAGAAGAATGATGCAGAAAATTTAATAAGGAAGAGATAGATGATTCAGTTTTGATATTTTTGTGACCACAAAGAATGTGGACTTGTGACAGAATTTGGAGGTATTTTTGCAGTGGACATTTGGACATTTGGATCCGTGTGAGCTGCGGATAAAGAGGAAAACTTTTCCCACTGGCACAGTGATGACTAGTGTAAATCCACACTGCCTTCTCTACCTCTGACTCCCTCCATTCTGATGCTAGAACACTTAGGGTGGGTGGGGATAGCAGGGGGGGCCAACATCCAGGAACTGCCAATCAAGACAGCTCAAGGGGTCTTGACGAGACGCTAATAATGCTGCCGACCAACCAATCTTTACTATGGGTATGTATATTATGTGCATCCTACACTTCAGTTTGCATCAAAATTCAATGTAACAATCACAAATGATTATTACATTGCATATCATATTCTACAATGTAACATTTTAATAACACTGAGATTAATTTTTTAATTAAATGATTTTCCTAAGTATAATGATGCCTCAGAGCAGGAGTAAGAAACTTTCAAGTGGATATGTTATTTCAAGGGTTCTTCTTTAATTGGTGAATTTGGGACAATTAGATGGGCAATTTAATTATTCCACAGAGACATATTCTAATTTTAAATGCGAAACCATATATATTTTAAGCAAAACCTAATTAGACTTTCTGCATTTCCTAAAATTAACCTCCCA
Organism: Mesoplodon bidens; assembly: GCF_964165515.1. Classification (NCBI taxonomy): domain Eukaryota; kingdom Metazoa; phylum Chordata; class Mammalia; order Artiodactyla; family Ziphiidae; genus Mesoplodon; species Mesoplodon bidens. The sequence goes on along the minus strand of NC_138178.1, from coordinate 65,625,353 downwards.
CTGAGAAGGTGTTATGTTTCAAAGATTACAAAAATATATTTAAAAATGTAGGATGAGCATCAAATTAAAACATTAATTTTAAAGTCTAGTGTTAAACTCTGTCTTGTCTAATAACAAGACAGTTATGATTAGCAAGTCTTTAGATATGTTCTTAAGTAGGATCTGGTTATATAATTTTAAAGTCACAATTAAACATGTTGGCTCTGGAGAAGACCCCAGGTGGTTTGCAGTGTTAAACAGCAGATTAAAGTCGACACAACTAATTTCTTTACTTTAATCTTATTAGTGGTACAACAGCTGTCAACTGTAACCATTTCTGTTCAGCCTTCCGAGACATAAACAAAATGCTTCAATATGTCAAATGGAGATGAGTATTTATCAATCACTATGGCTAATTAGCTTGCAAAACAATGTTTTTACTTTTATTGTCTTGAGGAAAGTTATTCACTTCTAGTAAACCTTGATCTAAAAATAGACATTTAGAATTATATTACAATAATTCTGCCTAGAAATAAGGAATTGCTTATTAACAATGGATTGTATCCTAAATTTCACCCACACTGGCAAATACCATTTTATTAACACTTAATGAGGGGCTATAATGTAGCAGATACATGGGGTGGCACATGGTTTCCACCTCTATAGTACCCACATCTGTTACTGATGGGAAATAAGTCTTATGATAAATTTACTCCATATTTGCCACCTGATTTAAGTCATGAAAAGGGTGTTTAAGGTAACACAGAAATGTTGCACTGCTTTTTTAGACTTCATTGCTAGATCTTCTCTGAACATTTTGTCTCATATATACAGATAGTTACAAGTGGTTTTGGTTCATCTTTCCCAATTTCTGTTAGATCATTCCTGTTGTCCCTCTTTGGCTCCTAACCTGTTAGGAGGGAAAAATCATTCCACAAGCATTTTCTGTACCCACACCAAGAAGCCACTACAATAATTGGTTTAAAAGCCTTAAACCAATCAACCAAACAATACCACCTCCACCAAAAGTAAAAAACTAAACAAATAAACTAAATAACAACAACAAAAAACCCCCAAGCTACTCACAGGAATGATGACAGTAATATTTTATAAGATATCAAAGAAATATTAAATTTTTATTAAATTTTTAAAAGTTAAATATTCACATATCAGAAACAAAAGTATAGCCATCATTACCCTGTAAATACCAGCTTTGTAAGAGATCCACTGAGGACCCTTATAGACTCAAACAAATTAAATCGCACTTTCTGCATACACCTTCAATAATTCAATTTTTTTTTGTTATGTGGTGTAGAGTAACTTACTGATTAGTCTTATCTTTCCAGTTGTGATGTAAGCTCTTTGAAGATAAAAATCTCACATATCTCAGAAGAAATTTAACAAATACCTGCAGACTGATAATATCTCTCTTTGGTGATACCATGTAGGCAATAAGGTAGAGAAGGAAGAGTACCAGAATAGAATGCACAGTCCTAGCTGCCAGTGTGATAAATGATGGTAAATTGTTCAGTCTTTTTAAGCCTTAGTTTCTTCATTTATATAATGTGATAAATTGGTGAAGACAAGCCAAAAACTCTGTTAAATAAATGTAATATATTTATAAAACAGTTTTATTACTCTTGTATTTCTGACAATGCCAAGTGTTTTGCAGGGATTCAAAACAACTTCTTTGTAAAGGTTCTCTCTCTCACTCATCTTTTACCCACAATACTAAACAAAGTACTAAGTACATGGCAATGAAAGAATATATTAAATGACTGAATTCTTCTTTGGTTAAAATAGCATAAGCAATACGGGCTTAAATTAAGGTAGTGGCAGCACTAATAGAAAGATGAGTGAATGAAATAGATATAAACTTTTCTTGCCAAAATGTGAAATAAATAAGGAATAAATACCTTTTACTTTTCCCTGAATTAGTCATTTTGTCCAATTCCCTCAGACTTAATTATTTTTGATATTGTACTGACAGTGTTCTAATATTTTTTCCTCTTATTAGAACATTTGTGTCTTAAAAATATCAAAATGTGTACAGCGTCCCAAGCACATCCTATTATTTCAGGCCTCCATGATCTTGCACATGCTGTGCTCTCTGCCTAGTAGGATTTGTTAATTTGGCAAACTCTGAATCTATCTTTTAAAACCCAATTTAGATGGCATATCCTACAGGAAAGATTCTGTGTCCTCCTATGGCAGTTAATTACTCCATCCTTCATGTTATCTCTGTATTTGGTGCATACTTCTAGTTATACTTAGCACATCATACTAAATTACCTCTTCCCCTGTTTAGCTCACCTCTTAATGAATGAGCCCACTGAGGGTATGGACAATGTTTTATTTCCACAAGTCTACTGCTCAGCACACAACTCTCAATCAGAATTGTACCAACCTCCTAGGTATGTGTGTAAAGGTATAATAACATATTTGGTTGTCACAATGACTGAGGGCAGAGGTATTTAATGGGCCAAGGGATGTTACACACCTTGCAGTGTGCAGGGCAATCCCGCATTCTGACCCAGTGCTACTGGTGTCCCATGCTAGAGTGTGACAATTCACAAAGCCCTTTCCTACATATTAGCATTTCACCTTCATAACAACCCTGTGAGATAGAAATCTTTCCCCCCATTTCCCAGATGAAAAATACTACAGCACAAAAAGGTCTTAAGAGACAGGTCTCACATTAAATACTGGCAAAGCTGGTATTTGAACTCTAATGCTCTGACTCTAAATCCCAGCTGAGTTTAATCCATTAGTGCATTATATTCCCTTTTCTCTAATTCTAAATACAGATATTGCTGGCTTCAGTTCTAGAACTAATCAAGTGGGAAAGTGAGTATGTTTATAGAAGTAGATTTTAGCCTAAAATACATTATGTGTTAGACTGTGTACATATTTGTAAAATGTGATATTATAATCTTCATCCTATTTAGGTGTTTCTCAAGAATCTAAGTCCCAGATGGTAACAAAAGAAAAGAGGTTACAAAGTTAGCAAAGTGCGACATAGTTCATAATTCTGAAAGTGCTACAGAGTATTTCAGTAAGACTGCTGTGTTACACTGTCTAGAACACCAAAGGACTTGGTCACAAGCTCTACATCAATTGTTTAGTGCATTGACACTTTCCTCACAGAAATACACTGCTGATTTTAGAAGGAAATTGATAAGAAAATAGGATTCACTTAATAGAAATTAGCTTTACAACCATCTTTGCTGGAATGCATAAATTTGAAAAATAGATTTGTATTTACATTAACTCAAATGTCAATGCTGAGAACTATTTATATGAATTTTTATTTTCAGTAAGGCAATAACCTCAACTCTGAATCAATAGCTAGGCTTGATGAAAATGATTCCCTGGAGAAGGCATTAGTGTAAAGGAAATAGCAAGCAAGCTAGAGCCTCAAATAAGCTGTGAGTAACGTCCCAGGAGTTATTTACCAGTGAGAGTCCAAGTTAAAGATTTTCTTAAGTAGACACGTAACCAAAAATGTTCAACCAACAAAGTATTACCTGAGAACTTTCTACATGGAAAGAAAATGCCTTAATGTAGACTGGGCTAAGAAAGAAGTTTCAAAACTGCAAATTTTATCAGAAAACATGAATCCAGCATCTACCAGTGCAATTTTGGTAAAACAACAACCCCATCTAGAATGAAGTTTTGCATTTCTTATTGGGAAAGAGAGAGAGAGAGGAATAGGATGATGCAATGCTCCGAAACTTGCATCAGGTACTTGATTATGTCATGCTTTGGGATAGATGTTTAATAATATGGAGATATTGTGTGGTTTCCCTGAGAAGAACAAAATTGCAAGTCCAAAAAAAGCTTGAACTGAAATAAGTCAACGTTTTTCTTACTTCTTTTAAGTACTATAAAAAAAATGACTTAACAGAAAAATCATGTGTCTTTTACCAATGCTATATCTTTCCCCTAGCAGTTGAAACTGCACTGTTAACTCTTAAAATAAAGGCATATTATTCAGTTCTTAAAAATATAATAAAGCTTTACCTTGTAGTATAGGATTAACATTCTGAGCTGCATCATGCTGTCAGGACTTGAGTGGGGGGTTGGGGGGTGGTGACTGCTCTTGCAATCCCCTCACATTCAAAACATCTTAACCTCAGCTTCAAAACAGGCAACTGGTTCTAATTTCAGAAGATAACTGGTGCAATGATTAAGTTCATCATGAACAAATATTTTTTATTAAAAAGTTGGACTATGGTCCATTATGATCAAGTCTGAGAAAATAGAGTCTAAGAAAATATACTTCTAGTTTTTGTAAAAATAAGACAGTGTTACTGGGATTCAAACTAAGTTCTAATTATAAAGTTAATAATGAGGTAATCAATCTGGGACCCAAGGGCCAACCAAGAAAGTTAATACTTGAGGGCTATAAAGAACATGAGTAGTACTGTTACTTCTTCTTGCAGAACTTATGTATTGTTATTAAAGAACAATACACAATACATTTTCCAATCTTTGATGCTGAAAATAAGCTCTGCACTCTAGAGTATGTTACTTGAAGTGTGCTTACCTTAGCATCCAGGGACAGAATGTTTAATGTATATAATTTTCTATACAGATTCTCCAAACTGGGGTTAGGAGAAAAAAGGAAGGTTCTGCCAGTCCCAGATTGTAGAAACATTTAATGTTCATAAAGAACTATACCCTAGAGAACTTGTAAAACGTGCTTTCTCTATTTCTACTTTAAAACGTGGGCATTCATTCATTCTTCCTTGGTATGAAAGAATTTAGAAAAACAATTCTATGAGGTTGCAAGGAAGGTTCTATAACATAGTCCCATATTTTCAACCCAATCTAGAGTTTTAAAAAATCTTTAATATTTGTATTTAAAAGTATCAGGCTCTAGGTTGGAAAGGACAGAAATTTATTCAAAATATGTCAAGTAAAAAGAGACATTTACTGTAAGGCTGTTGGGAACTTTCACGTGAATCCAGGAGAAAATGAACTACCAGACTTCAGGAGGGCAGGAACAATGCCAGCTCTGTGGACTGGGCCTACTCTCATTTCCAGCCCCCTTTTCTCTCATGAAGCAGTTCTGGTCTCCTTTCCCCAAACTGGCTTTCATTAGTCCTGCTAAACTTGGAGTGAACACAGCCCTGTAATGACCATCCCAGAAGTTACTCTACATGATTTTTCAAATTCAAACACACACACACACAAAATGGGTTGGAGTTTTATAATTTTCCAACTGCAAATTCCTGAGAGAGAAACTTGACTGGACCAGTTTAATTTTGGGGGCTGCGTTTTAAGCCTGATATTGCTGGCTGGTCTACAGATTGGCTGCTTTTGAGTCAAATGTCCATTCTTGGTTTAACCAGCTATGGCCATTGAGGGAAACACCCTATGGCATAAAATATAGCTTCTTAGAAGAGGCACAGCTGCAATGCCTAGAACATGTAGTATTCATAACACCCATAAAAAGGGAACAACAAATAGGAATGGAGTTGAGGCGAATATGAAGTGAATATGACAAGCCAAGAAGAAATAAAGGGTAGCAGGGTAGGAAGCTCATGGTGAAAACAGGTTAATGGAGTCTGGATTGTGTTACACACTGAAGAGAAAGGCAAAGATTTAACAGTAGATGAGCTCCAAAGAGAACAGACACGTGAGTCAAGAGACCAGAATAAGAAGCAAGCTATAGGCCAGGCACATGAGGCCAGGCATCTGAGGAAACTAAGTTTGCAGACATTAGATACGTAACAAAATGTTCCTTTTATGAAGAGCTTACATAAACCACCAGGCTGGCTACTCCACAAAGGTAACACAGCAGGCTAGTACTAATGATATTTAGAGTTTAACCCACCTCATTTCCCTGTAAGTTCCCTAAGGACAAGGTCTATTTCAAATGGTTCCTAGATGTGGCAATCCCATTCCCATGTCCATATGTACATACAACTGATCCCAAGAAAGGAATCCCTAGAGAACAGTTTCCCTGGGTATCAGGATCAGAAGCCCTACGTCATGTACCTGCTTCTGGTATACACGGGATATCCCTTTTCCACTATGAAATGAACTGCATCAGTCGCTACCCTGTGAGTATCACTAGACCAAGAAAAAGGAACAGACACCTTTAGGGATGAAACCTCAATAATCATGGGAGAGTAATTCTGAACACTTCGCCATTTGGAAAGAAGAAACACTCTTTGAAAAAAGAGTATCATGGCTCTCTTTCAGGTTGCAGTCATGCCCCAAACATTGTTGCTCCTGACCCTCATTCTGGCAGCGGTCACGTACATGGCTTCCGGTGACTGTGAGGAGTGAACAAGGGAAGCCAACGCAAAGCATCTGACACACGGACTGGCACTGAGGATGCTCTCAATAAATGTTAAGTTCTGCCTCCCCACCAACTTCAAAGGATCAAGCAAACGCAATATTGACAAGTAGATAAATTGCACAAGTTTATGTTATTTTACTTTGGAGAATAAATTTGTGATCTTCCTAGTAAGCAAGGCACTACCTCACATCATCCTAAATTTATTTATTTTTACTGTACTCAGTGACTATTGTTCTACCTGAGACTGATTTACTAGATAGATAAATGTATATACTCTAAAGAAGCAAAAAAGCAACTTAATTTGTTTGATGTGAATAGAGAGGTATACTTTATAAAGGCCACAGCAGCAGGAAGAATTTATTTTTTCATCATAGATTAAAACGGGGGTAATCTTATATAAACCCGTGTACTCTGATTCTAAAACTGTGATAAGGACAACAACCAAGAATATAGTTCTAGCATTCTCTTTGACCTTCTGAGGAAAGAAGTTACAGATATAAGATATACAAATTCACAGAAGTTTAAAGATGGAATAAAAACATATTGCCTTAAGTCTAGCTAACAGAGTGGTCAAAATCAGTAGGGCCTTATTTGGCTAAGATTGAGATGTGATCATATTTTAAGTCCACAGAGTCAAGTATTTGAAGCAGTGTGCTCTTTTACTGCTTTACTTCCGTGTCTCAGAAAATGAATTCATTCATGTATTCAAATGATATTTATTAAGATATCATATGATTTATAAGTAATGTATTTACTATGGTCTCTGATCCCAAGGAATTATAATATCTCCGAGGAGAAGATAACACGACAAATGGAGTACTTGGCAACATTAAATAAAGTGCTAAATTGGACTATTCTCTAAACTGTTTGATATTTCTTCAGTGGTTTAGATGAAGATACATATCTTTTACAGATCAACTTCAGGAGTGGCACAAAGTTAAAGAAAAAGAAACTAAATTAGAGGCCAAATCAGGATCCAAAAAGGATCTTGACAGGCTGGGCCAAAATTAACCAGGATGAAGTTTGGACTTAGGGTGAAAAAAACAAATGACCAAGTAAAATTAATAGATCATAGATTCTCGGAACCCAAAGTGACACAGACTTAGGGATTTAAACTTCAATAATTAAGTAGGGTAAGTAGAGTCAAAACAATAACAACTACCAAAAAAACCCATTGATATTAACTAAGTGCTTTCTTTGTGCAGAGCACTTAATAAATACACACACTTTTAGCAGTCAACAAGCCCTACCCTGGTAGGGTTACCATTTAACTGAGGCTCTGTTACAAGTAATTTAGCCCATGATCCCATAGCTACCAAGTGAAAAGCAGAGAGTTAAGCTCAGATCTGACTGCAGAGCCTGTCTGTTCTCCATTATACCATGTGGTCTGCACTGCTCCATGTTAATAAGACTACTTCCATATTAAAAAATTGTGTCCAGAGGGACAATGGAGGAAGAGAAGCAAGGCTGATGGAGAAGAAAGAGGGGCTGGTGAGTTCTGCTACAGAACAACCTAGAGCAGCTTAGAGAATAAAATAGTTAAGTACAATAGCTTAACTATTTGGCCCCTTTTTTGTCCATGAGTACCTGTCAAGAACTAGGAATACCAGGTAAGTAAAAGGCAACCTGGAAAAGACAGCCCAGTATCATTTTTGGTGGTCCAAAAGGTTTGCTGGCTTCTTTATGAAATATGAACATTTACTGCTGCCTGAAAAGGGCTTGGAGATGTGGAATGCCAGCAAGTGTCAACTCTCACTTCTGTTATCATTGCCACTATGTAAATATACTATAAAAACACAACACAAAGTTTAGGTCACAGCACATCCACCTTCTTATTTACATAACATGGGGCATTCTTTTTGCTCAAAGAAAATGACAAACTACCATTTATTTTCAAATATTAAAAGCTATGTTAAGAGGCAAACTAGTATATATAGAATGTATAAATAACAAGGTCCTAATAGCACAGGGAACTATATTCAATATCCTGTGATAAACCATAATGAAAAATAATATAAAAAAGAATGTACATATGTATAACTGAATCACCTTGCTGTACAGCAGAAATTAACACAACACTGTAAATAAACTATACTTTGATTTTAAAAAAAAGCTATGTAAAAAAACAACTGTTATTAGCCTAAACCAAAGAAAAGGTTAGAATATGTCATTCATTGTTTTGTACTTGTTTTCTCCAAGTAAAATTAGGAGGCAGAATAACATGAGGCATTCCAAAAGTAGATACAACATGAAATGAAAATTGCCTTGTTAAAAAAGAGGGGATATATGTATATGTATAACTGATTCACTTTGCTGTACAGTAGAAACTAACACAACATTGTAAAGCAACTATACTCCAATAAAAATTCAAAAAAAAAAAAGAAAGAAAATTGCCTTGTTTCACGGTGATCTTTCTTGGCACTGAAAATAATTTTACTGGAGGACATTTGTTAAAAAGGTTGATTTTAGAATACCATATCCCGACCAAGTCTTTTCAGTAATAACTGATATATATATATATATATATATATATATATATATATATTAATTGAAGTATAGTTGATTTACAATATTGTGTTAGTTGTAGGTGTACAGCACAATGGTTCAGTTTTATCTATATATCTATAAATCTATAAGCATATCTATCTATCTATATCTTCTTTTTCAGATTCTTTTCCTTTATAGGTTATTATGAAATATTGAACATAGTCCCCTGTGCTATACAGTAGGCCCCTATTGTTTATCCATTTTATACATAGTAGTGTGTATATGTTAATCCCAACCTCCTAATTTATCCCTCCTCTACCCCTTTCTCCTTTGGGAACCAAAAGTTTGTTTTCTATGTCTGTGGGCCTATTTCTGTTTTGTAAATAAGTTAATTTGTATCTTTTTTGATTCCACATATAAGTGATATCATATGATAACTGTCTTTGCCTGGCTTATTTCACTTAGTAGGATAATCTCTAGGTCCATCCATGTTGTTGCAAATGGCATTATTTCATTCTTTTTCATGGCTGAGTAATATCCCATTGTACATGACAAACCCACACTTAATATCATACTCAATGGTGAAAAGCTGAAAGCATTTCCTCTAAGATCAGGAATAAGACAAGGATGTCCACTCTCACCACTTTTATTAGACATAGTTTTGGAAGTCCTAGCCACAGCAATCAGAGAAGAAAAAGAAATAAAAGGAATCCACGTTGGAACAGAAGAAGTAAAACTGTCAGTGTTTGCAGATGACATGATACTATACATAGAAAATCCTAAAGATGCTACCAGAAAACTACTAGAGCTCATCAGTGAATTTGGTAAAGTTGCAGGACACAAATACACAGAAATCTGTTGCATTTCTATACACTAACAGTGAAAGATCAAAGAGAAGAATTAAGAAAACAATTCCATTTACCATCGCATCAGAAAGAATAAAATACCTAGGGATAAATCTACCAAAGGAGGCAAAAGACCTGTACTCTGAAAACTATAAGACACTGATGAAAGAAATTGAAGATGACACAAACAGGTGGAAAGGTATACTGTGCTCTTGGATTGGAAGAATCAATATTGTTAAAATGAATATATTACTCAATGCAGTCTACAGATTCAATGCAATCCCTATCAAACTACCAATGGCATTTTTCACAGAATTAAAACAAAAAATTTTTAAATTTGTATGGAAACACAAAAGACTCTGAATAGCCAAAGCAATCTTGAGAAAGAAAAACGGAGCTGGAGGAATCAAGCTCCTTGACTTCAGACTATAATACAAAGTTACAGTAATTAAAATAGTATGGTACTGGCACAGAAACAGACATGTAGATCAATGGACAGGATAGAAAGCCCCCAAATAAACCAATACACCTATGGTCAATTAATCTACAACAAAGGAGGCAAGAAAAGCCAATGGAGAAAAGACAGTCTCTTCAATAAACAGTACTGGGAAAACTGGACAGCTACAGGTAAAATAATGAAATTAGAACATTCTCTAACACCATACACAAAAATAAACTCAAAGTGGATTAAATACCTAAATGTAAGACTGGATACTATAAAACTCCTAGAGGAAAACATAGGCAGAACACTCTTTGACATAAATTGCAGCAATATCTTTTTGGATCCATCTCTGATAATAATGGAAATAAAAACAAAAATAAACAAATGGGACCTAACCAATGATAATTTGAAAAGGATTCAAGCAGGTTTATGGGCTTTCTCTGTTTCTAAAAAAAAGAAAAATAACCCAGTGAAGATTCAGAAAGGTTTCAAAAATTTAAATTTTCATAAGTGGGTATAATTCTCAATTTCACACTAAAAAAATCTGCTGGAAGCAAAATATTCACTCAGAGGGAGTTACCTAGCAATAATTATAGGACAACTGCTGAGGTACCATGTGGAGTAAAAAGGAAGAGGGGCAAAGTGGTGAGGAAAGAGGATCCGGGAGTTGGTTTTTCCATTCACAGTGCTCTGGGACTGCAGGGGCAGTGAAACGTTAGGCCTGCAGTCATAGGTGATCCACATGATAAATGTTACTAGACAGTGGCTGCAACTTCTCAAATCTTTTCCTGTTTATTGCTGAGAAAAATGAACTATTGTAGGATAGTAAAAAAAAAAAAAAAAACCAAAATACAGTCTCTCTAGGTAAGAGTCACGAAATGCCACAGGAAGCAGAAAACAAAATGTGCTAAGGTGGCAGAAGTTTCATGATGACGAGGGCTGGGAGCTCAACAGGGATAGAAGGGGAGGATCTGGGCAAGTTGAGAGCAAAGGAAGTCCCAAGGCCAGAGAGCAGTTAGAAGGAATATGAAAAAGTCACTGACTCAGGCCCACCAGTGTGCTCTGAGTCTACATTTAAATCTAATGTAGTTGTGGCATTTTTTTTGCCTGTCTCCAAGTAAGCAGCATAACCTTAATTCATTAGCCCAGAGAAGTGAGGCTAGTTTAGAAAGTAGAGTCATGATCTTGAGCTGTGCTAAGGACGGACAGGAGAATCTTAGAGTCAATGCTAGATGCCCACAGCCCTGAGTGCTGGCCTCACTCAGTAAGCAGTACCTGGCTGAAAACACAAAACTATTGGCCTAAGATGAGAGGAAGAAACAAACTCTCAATCCTGGCACTGTGGCCAGCTGAGAAGCATTGATCTGGACTTTCAGGATTCCATGGCTTCTTTCCAAAGCAGGTGTGCTAATTCTTACTTAGGTCTTTTTGGGAACTATGGAAACCTCTTCTGTTCCCTAAACAAGAGGCACAAATAAGCACCAGAACATGTCCTCTGCCACAATGACAAAGGTAGCTTTTGGGAAATAGGCATTTCATCTAGGTTACCATTAAGGGAGCTTAGGGTCATGCGTGTTGCAGCCTACCAGAAAACAAACAAAACAACAACAACAATGAAATCAAAAAAGAAACAAAACAAAAACTACAGGTGCAGTTAAGATGAACAATATGAATTATTAACAGTTATGAAAAGCACTGTCCCGAAGAATCAAATGCCATTTATATTCTTACCTCAAATATTTTACTGTATTTCATTCTTTCCTTCCTCTCTCTCTCTCTGCCAATTAATATACATTGAGTGCTGACAACATGCCAAGCAACACACTGTCAATAAAGTCTACTTTGAAAAGGAATAGCAACTCTTCTGGGTTAGAACATCTATATGTGTGCTATAACTGCCCCATGTACAGTTTTCTGCTCCAAAGAAAGATATCCTGACTTTAAAGGACACCTATACATTCTTTCATTAATCTCTACTTTGTCAGTAGAGCAGAAGAACCCAAACTAACTCAGTATCAAAGTCTGTACTTAGAAATCTCTCACGTCAAATAGATAACACTGTCTTAAACCAGGCAAGATTACTACTTTAAAAACTGTCACCTAATATTTATATAACACTTCAAGGTTTACAAAGAACTCTCACATACATTATTACTTCAACTGATCCCCACACTGTGAGGTGAATATGACTACCCCTGTTTGACCAAATGAGGAAACAGATGCAACAAGATGAAGGCACTTGTCCCAATTCTCCCAACTAGTAACCAGCAGAGGTAAAACTGGAATTCAGGTTTGTATGACTCCAAAGCTGGCGCTATTTGTATTTTACCAAATGTCTCTCAGGAAGAAAGATAACATACTCTTGGAATTTTTTTTTCTGTTGTATCCAGCAGACAAATGAAGCACTCACTTTTGTAGAGCTAATTAAATATTTAAAAGTTTCTCAGTGATATAACTGAACTTTTATCAAAACTTCTCATTTAAACCCTGCAAATAAGAGTCTCCACAAAATATCCAAAAATTGTGCATGTTACAACTCAGGAATACAATACTTCTGAAATAATGCTGTCTGCTACTACATCCTAGGTGGCCAGGGACCAAAGGGTGACTTAAAAGAATAAGAAAGTAGATCTTGGGTCTAAAGGATGCACATGATCCTTACGAAAGAGCAATTTGCAGTTAAAAGACCAAACTGCAATCCACTTCCCAACTATTTGGCTGGGACTCCAGACTATGGCAGTCTTGGCCTCAGACTGCTCTTCCTGTATGTTAGGGACTTCTTCAAATTTCACAGCTCAGGCCTTTGTCAATGTACTTACCTCCTTTTTTGTATGCAATACAAAAAGTTAGCTGTTATTACTATTCATTTCTCTTCAAATTTTGTAAGCAATTAGAACTCACAAGTTTATCAGTTCTTCTTGATTTAGGATTAGAAAAGGTCACAGACCAAAGAAATTTCCTTCATAAGGCTTTTTAAGCTCAATTTGAGTTTTGTAAATGAAGTCGAGCACCTCTGTTTTTCTCCCTAATGGGGAGGGTAAGCTTTTGCTATTCAAGCCTGAATAAACATACAATTTTCCTGTGGTCCCCCATATGGAAACCATAGGGCAGAAATGACTCACAAGTGAAACGTGAAAGACAGATTTAAAAACTCTACTTACTTAGGAGGAATTCGTGAAACTGTGTTCACATTTGTGACTGGGACCACTACTTGAAGAATGTGTTCAAGGGCTGTTAATCCACCAGCAGCTTGAAATGCAATCTGATCTGCCACATTCTAAACAGAAATACAAAAAGAAATTAGCCCCATTTCCCAGGCATAAAATTATAACCAAATGAAATATTTAGCTGTAGTGTGAAATATTCTGTTGGTTCAATTATTCTACCAACACTTATTGAATGTTTACTCAGTGCTAGGAACTATAGGTCAAAAGTGGTGAACAAAAAATCATAGTTGCTGTCCCCCATGAAGCTTAAAATTTAGTGGATGAGACCAACATTAATCAAATAAATATAAATAAAACAATTTCAATTATAATAAGTACTCTGAAGAAAAAGGAAAGGTGCTCTATGAGAACAGTGGGGGAATCAACTGTATATTGGGGAAAGGGTCAGCATAGGCTTTTCTGAGAAAGTTGAGGTTTTGAGACAGGCAAAAGAAAAGGGAAAGGGATGAAGCACTCCAAGCATAGGAAAAAATCATTTCATACAGAAGTTTTTAGCAACACTTTTAAAAACTGGATCATTTTGTAAGGTTAATTACCACTTAACAAGACAAACTGACTTCCACAAAGATTTCCTTTGCTAGAACTTTTTTCTTCAGTAATACAAGATAATCTAATAACTAACCAGTTAGATGTACCTTTTTTAAAAAAAGTGGATACCTTCAAGATGGTGGAGAAGTAAGACGTGGAGACCACCTTCCTCCCCACAAATACATCAGAAATACATCTACACGTGGAACAACTCCTACAGAACACCTACTGAACGCTGGCAGAAGACCTTAGACTTCCCAAAAGGCAAGAAACTCCCCACCGTACTTGGGTAGGGCAAAAGAAAAAAGAAAAAACAGAGACAAAAGAATAGGGACAGGGGCTTCCCTGGTGGCGCAGTGGTTGAGAGTCCGCCTGCCGATGCAGGGGACACGGGTTCGTGCCCCGGTCCGGGAAGGACACCACATGCCGCGGAGCGACTGGGCCCGTGAGCCATGGCCGCTGAGCCTGCGCGTCCGGAGCCTGTGCTCCGCAATGTGAGAGGCCACAACAGTGAGAGGCCCACGTACCGCAAAAAAAAAAAAGAATAGGGACAGGACCTGCACCTCAGGGAGGGAGCTGTGAAGGAGGAAAGGTTTCCACACACTAGGAACCCCCTTCACTGGCAGAGATGGGGGTTGGAGGGGGGGAAGCTTCTGAGCCACGGAGGAGATCGCAGCAACAGGGGTGCAAAGGGCAAAGCAGAGAGATTCCCGCACAGAGGATCGGTACCACCAGCACTCACCAGCTTAAGAGGCTTGTCTGCTCACCCGCCAGGGCGGGTGGGGGCTGGGAGCTGAGGCTCAGGCTTCTTCGGAGGTCAGATCCCAGGGAGAGGACTGGGGCTGGCTGCGTGAACACAGCCTGAAGGGGCCTAGTATGCCACAGCTAGCCGGGAGGGAGTCTGGGAAAAAGTCTAGAACTGCCTAAGAGGCAAGAGACCATTGTTTCGGGGTGCACGAGGAGAGAGGATTCAGAGCACCACCTAACTGAGCTCCAGAGATGGGTGCAAGCCGCGGCTATCAGCATGGACACCAGAGACGGGCATGAAACGCTAAGGCTGCTGCTGCCGCCACCAAGAAGCCTGTGTGCAAGCACAGGTCACTGTCCACACCTCCCCTCCCGGGAGCCTGTGCAGCCTGCCAATACCAGGGTCCTGTGATCCAGGGACAACTTCCCCAGGAGAACAAATGGCGCGCCTCAGGCCGTTGCAACGTTAGGCTCGCCTCTGCCGCCGCAGGCTAGCCCTGCATTCCGTACCACTACCTCCCACTGGCCTGAGTGAGCCAGAGCCCCCTAATCAGCTGCTACTTTAGCCCCGTCCTGTCTGAGTGAAGAACAGATGCCCTCAGGCGACCTACACACAAGAGGCAGGGCCAAATCCAAAGCTGAACCCCAGGAGCTGTGCGAACAAAGAAGAGAAAGGGAAACTTCTCCCAGCAGCCTCAGGAGCAGCGGATTCAATCTCCACAATGAACTTGACATACCCTGCGTCTCTGGAATACCTGAATAGACAACGAATCATCCCAAATTTGAGGAGGTGGACTTTTGGAGCAACTGCAGACTTGGAGTTTGCTTTCTGCATCTAATTTGTTTCTGGTTTTATGTTTATCTTAGTTTAGTATTTAGAGTTTATTATCATTGGTAGATTTGTTTATTGATTTGGTGGCTCTCTTTTCTTAATATATATATATATTTTTTTTCCATTTTCTCTTTTTGTGAGTGTGTATGTGTATGCTTTGCGTGATTTTGTCTGTATAACTTTGCTTTTACCATTTGTCCTAGGGTTCTGCCTGTCGGTTTCTTCTTTTTCTTTACTTAGTGTGGTTTTTAGCACTTGTTATCATCAGTGGATTTGTTTTTCGGTTTGGTGGCTCTCCTCGTTCTTTTTTTCTTAATTACCTTTTAATTTTTTAAAGTTTTAATAATTTTATTTTTTATTTTAATAACTGTATTTTCCTCCCTCCCTCCCTCCCTCCCTCGCTTTCTCCCTTTTCTTCTGAGCCATGTGACTGACAGGGTCTTGGTTCTCTGGCTGGGTGTCAGGCCTGAGCCTCAGAGGTGGGAGAGCCCAGTTCAGGACACTGTTCCACCAGAGACCTCCTGACTCCATGTAATATCACACAGCAAAAGCTCTCCCAGAGATCTCCATCTCAACGCGAAGACCCAGCTCCACTCAACGACCAGCAAGCTACAGTGCTGGCCACGCTATGCCAAACAACTAGCAAAACAGGAACACAACCCCATTCATTAGCAGAGAGGCTGCCTAATATCATAATAAGGTCACAGACACCCCAAAACACACCACCAGATGCGGCCCTGCCCACCAGAAAGACAAGACCCAGCCTCATCCACCAGAACACAGGCACC
Source organism: Mesoplodon bidens (assembly GCF_964165515.1). Taxonomy (NCBI): domain Eukaryota; kingdom Metazoa; phylum Chordata; class Mammalia; order Artiodactyla; family Ziphiidae; genus Mesoplodon; species Mesoplodon bidens. Next base: position 65,609,165 of record NC_138178.1, on the reverse strand, counting down.
AGTCCACTCCACCAGGAAGCCTACCCCCCTGTCTGGGGGCAGACACCAAAAACAACGGGAACTATGGGCCTGCAGACTGTGAAAAGGAGACCCCAAACACAGTAAGTTAACCAAAAGGAGAAGACAGAAAAATACACAGCAGATGAAGGAGCAAGGTAAAAACCCACCAGACCAAACAAATGAAGAGGAAATAGGCAGTCTACCTGAAAAAGAATTCAGAGTAATGATAGTAAAGATGATCCAAAATCTTGGAAATAGAATGGAGAAAATACAAGAAACGTTTAACAAGGACCTAGAAGAATTAAAGAGCAAACAAACAATGATGAACAACACAATAAATGAAATTAAAAATTCTCTAGAAGGGGCCTCTCTGGTGGCGCGGTGGTTGAGGGTCCGTCTGCCGATGCAGGGGACGTGGGTTCATGCCCTGGTCCAGGAAGATCCCACATGCCATGCAGCGGCTGGGCCCATGAGCCATGGCTGCTGAGCCTGCGTGTCCGGAGCCTGTGCTCCGCAGTGGGAGAGGCCACAATGGTGAGAGGCCTGCATACTGCAAAAAAAAAAAAAAAAAGAAATTCTGTAGAAAGAAGCAATAGCCGAATAACTGAGGCAGAAGAACGGATAAGTGAGCTGGAAGATAAAATAGTGGAAATAACCACCCAGAGCAGAATAAGGAAAAAAGAATGAAAAGAATTGAGGACAGTCTCAGAGACCTCTGGGACAACATTAAACGCACCAACATTGGAATTATAGGGGTCCCAGAAGAAGAACAGAAGAAAAAAGGGACTGAGAAAATATTGAAGAGATTATAGTTGAAAATTTCCATAATATGGGAAAGGAAATAGTCAATCAAGTCCAGGAAGCGCAGGGAGGCCCATACAGGATAAATCCAAAGAAAAACATGCCAAGACACATAGTAATCAAACTATCAAAAATTAAATACAAAGAAAAAATATTAAAAGCAGCAAGGGAAAAGCAACAAATAACATACAAGGGAATCTCCATAAGGTTAACAGCTGATCTTTCAGCAGAAACTCTACAAGCCAGAAGGCAGTGGCAGGACATATTTAAAGCGATGAAAGGGAAAGCATTACAACCAAGATTACTCTACCCAGCAAGGATCTCATTCAGATTCGATGGAGAAACTAAAACCTTTACAGACAAGCAAAAGCTAAGAAAATTCAGCACCACCAAACCACCTTTAAAACAAATGTTAAAGGAACTTCTCTAGGCAGGAAAAACAAGAGAAGGAAAAGACCTACAATAAGAAACCCAAAACAATTAAGAAAATGGTAATAGGAATATACATATTGATAACTACATTAAATGTAAATGGATTAAATGCTCCAACCAAAAGACACAGACTGGGTGAATGGATACAAAAACAAGACCAGTATATATGCTGTCTACAAGAGACCCACTTCAGACCTAGGGACACATACAGACTGAAAGTGAGGGGATGGACAAAGATATTCCATGCAAATGAAAACCAAAAGAAATCTGGAGTAGCAATTCTCATATCAGACAAAATAGACTTTAAAATAAAGACTATTACAAGAGACAAAGAATGACACCACATAATGATCAAGGGATCAATCCAAGAGGATATAACAATTGTAAATATTTATGCACCCAACACAGGAACACCTCAATACACAAGGCAAATGCTAACAGCCATAAAAGGGGAAATTGACAGTAACACAATCATAGTAGGGGACTTTAACACCCCACTTTCACCAATGGACAGATCATCCAAAATGAAAATAAATAAGGAAACACAAGCTTTAAATGATACATTAAACAACATGGACTTAATTGATATTTATAGGACATTCCATCCAAAAATAACAGAATCCACTTTCTTCTCAAGTGCTCATGGAGCATTCTCCAGGATAGATCATATCTTGGGTCACAAATCAAGCCTTGGTAAATTTACAAATATTGAAATCGTATCAAGTATCTTTTCCAACCACAACGCTATGAGACTAGATATCAATTACAGGAAAAAGTCTGTAAAAAATACAAACACATGGAGGCTAAATAATACACTACTAAATAACCAAGAGATCACTGAAGAAATCAAACAGGAAATCCAAAAAATACCTAAAAACAAATGACAATGAAAAAACGACGACCCAAAACCTATGGGATGCAGCAAAATCAGTTCTGAGAGGGAAGTTTATAGCAATACAATCCTACCTCAAGCAACAAGAAACATCTCAAATAAACAACCTATCCTGACACCTAAAGAAATTAGAGAAAGAAGAACAAAAAACCCCAAAGACAGCAGAAGGAAAGAAATCATAAAGATCATATCAGAAATAAGTGAAAAAGAAATGAAGGAAACAATAGCAAAGATCAATGAAACTAAAAGCTGGTTCTTTGAGAAGATAAACAAAATTGATAAACTATTAGCCAGACTCAATCAAAAAAAAAGGGGAGAAGACTCAAATCAACAGAATTAGAAATGAAAAAGGAGAAGTAACAACTGACACTGCAGAAATACAAAGGATCATGAGCAATTACTACAAGCAACTATGTGCCAATGAAATGGACAACCTGGAAGAAATGGACAAATTCTTAGAAATGCACAACCTTCTGAGACTGAACCAGGGAGAAACAGAAAATATAAACAGACCAATCACAAGCACTGAAATTGAAACTGTGATTAAAAATCTTCCAACGAACAAAAGCCCAGGACCAGATGGCTTCAGAGGTGACTTTATCAAACATTTAGAGAAGAGCTAACACCTATCCTCCTTAAACTCTCCCAACATATAGTAGAGAGAGGAACACTCCCAAACTCATTCTACGAGGCCACCATCACTCTGATATTAAAACCAGACAAAGATGTCACAAAGAAAGAAAACTACAGGCCAATATCACTGATGAACACAGATGCAAAAATCCTCAACAAAATACTAGCAAACAGAACCCAACAGCACATTAAAAGGATCATACACCATGATCAAGTGGGGTTTATCCCAGGAATGCAATAATTCTTCAATATATGCAAATCAATCAATGTGATAAACCATATTAACAAACTGAAGAAGAAAAACCATATGATCACCTCAACAGATGCAGAAAAATCTTTCAACAAAATTCAACACTCATTTATGATTAAAAACCCTGCAGAAAGTAGGCATAGAGGGAACTTAACCTCAACAAAATAAAGGCAATACATGGCAAACCCACAGCCAACATCGTTCTCAGTGATGAAAAACTGAAACCATATCCTCTAAGATCAGGAACAAGACAAGGATGTCCACTCTCACCACTATTATTCAACATAGTTTTGGAAGTTTTAGCCACAGCAATCAGAGAAGAAAAAGAAATAGAAGGAATCTCAACTGGAAGAGAAGAAGTAAAGCCGTCACTGTTTGCAGATGACATGATACTATACATAGAGAATCCTAAAGATGCTACCAGAAAACGACTAGAGCTAATCAATGAATTTGGTTGTAGCAGGATACAAAATTAATGCACAGAAATCTCTTGCATTCCTATACGCTATTGATGGGAAACCTGAAAGAGAAATTAAGGAAACACTCCCATTTACCACTGCAAGAAGAAGAATAAAATACCTAGGAATAAACCTACCTAAGGAGACGAAATACCTGTATGCAGAAAACTATAAGACACTGATGAAAGAAATTAAAGATGGTACAGACAGATGGAGAGATATACCATGTTCTTGGATTGGAAGAATCAACATTGTGAAAATGAATCTACTACCCAAAGCAATCTACAGATTCAATGCAATCCCTGTCAAACTACCACTGGCATTTTTCACAGAACTAAAACAGAAAATTTCACAATTTGTATGGAAACACAAAAGACCCCAAATAGCCAAAGCAATCTTGAGAAAGAAAATGGAGCTGGAGGAATCAGGTTCCCGGACTTCAGACTATACTGCAAAGCTACAGTTATCAAGACTGTATGGTACTGGCACAAAAACAGAAATAGATCAATGGAACAGGATAGAAAGCCCAGACATAAACCCATGCACATATGGTCACCTTATCTTTGATAAAAGAGGCAAGAATATACAATGGAGAAAAGACAGCCTCTTCAATAAGTGGTGCTGGGAAAACTGGACAGCTCCATGTAAAAGAATGAAATTAGAACACTTCCTAAAACGATACACCAAAATAAACTCAAAACGGATTAAAGACCTAAATGTAAGGCCAGACACTATCAAACTCTTAGAGGAAAACATAGGCAGAGCATGCTATGACATATATCAGAGCAAGATCCTTTTTGACCCACTTCCTAGAGAAATGGAAATAAAAAACAAAATAAACAAGTGGGAACTAATGAAACTTAAAAGCTTTTGCACAGCAAAGGAAAACATAAACAAGATGAAAAGACAACCCTGAGAATGGGAGAAAATATTTCCAAATGAAGCAGTTGACAAAGGATTAACCTCCAAAATTTACAGGCAGTTCATGCAGCTCAATATCAAAAAAACAAACAACCTAATCCAAAAATGGGTAGGAGACCTAAATAGACATTTCTCCAAAGAAGATATACAGATTGCCAACAAACACATGAAAGGATGCTCAACATCCCTAACCATTAGAGAAATGCAAATCAAAACTCCAATGAGGTATCACCTCACACCAGTCAGAATGGCCATCATCAAAAAATCTATAGAAAATAAATGCTGGAGAGAGTGTGGAGAAAAGGGAACCCTCTTGCACTGTTGGTGGGAATGTAAATTCATACAGCCACTATGGAGAACAGTATGGAGGTTCCTTAAAAAACTAAAAATAGAACTACCATGCGATCCAGCAATCCCACTACTGTGCATATACCCTGAGAAAACCATAATTCAAAAAGAGTCATGTACCAAAATGTTCATTGCAGCTCTATTCACAGAAGCCAGGACATGGAAGCAACCTAAGTATCCATCAACAGATGAATGGGTAAAGAAAATGTGGCACATATATACAATGGAATATTATTCAGCCATAAAAAGAAACGAAATTGAGTTATTTGTAGTGAGGGGGATGGACCTAGTGTCTGTCATACAGAGTGAAGTAAGTCAGAAAGAGAAAAACAAATATCATATGCTAACACGTATATATGGAATCTAAAAAAAAAAAAAGTTCTGAAGAACCTAGGGGCAGGACAGGAATAAAGGCACAGATGTAGAGAATGGACTTCAGGACACAGGGAGGGGGAAGGGTAAGCTGGGACCAAGTGAGAGAGTGGCATGGACATATATACACTACCAAATGTAAAACAGCTAGTGGGAAGCAGCCGCATAGTACAGGGAGATCAGCTCGGTGCTTTGTGACCACCTAGAGGGGTGGGATAGGGAGGGTGGGAGGGAGATGCAAGAGGGAGGGGTATGGGGATGTATGTATACATATAGCTGATTCACTTTGTTATACTGCAGAAACTAACACACCATTGTAAAGCAATTATACTCCAAAAAAGATGTAAAAAAAAAAAAGTCTATGATAATAATAATAGCTAAAAAAAAAAAAAAGCCACTTCACCTATTTTAGGGAGAATATTAAGTAACCATTTTAGAACTCAACCTATGATTTTTCTATACAACTTCTGATTTGTATACAATTCTTGTGGGAAGGATATATAAGCTCTTTGCATTCCTCTGGCATGGGGAGGGCAAGAGTTTTTAAGCATACACAGAATCACTGCATCAAATATGTGAAATACAGGATAGCAACCTGCTATAGGCTGAATTGTGTCCCCACCCTCCACTGAATTCTTATGTTGAAGTCCCAACCCCTAGTATCTCAGAATGTAACTGTATTTGAGGATAAGAAATTTAAAGAGGTGATTAAGTTAAAATGAGGCTGTTAGGGTGAGGCCTTAATCCAATATGACTGTTGTCCTTATAAGAGAACAAGAGACACCAGGAATGCACATGCACAGAGAAAAAGGCCATACACAGCAAGAAGGTGTCCAATTACAAACCAAGGAGAGAGGCCTCAGAAAAAAACCAAACCTCCTAACACTTTCACCCTGGACTTCAGCCTCCAGAACTCTGAGAAAAGAAACTTCTGCTATTTAAGCCACCCAGTCTGTGGTAGTTTGTTATGGCAGCCATAGCAAACTAATATTCGACCCTTCTATTACAATACCCCTTTATATTTCTTTTAATAGTATTCTACAGTTCATTAAGCCTTGAAGTGTCTTTGAAATACTGAGGGGCTTTTTTATTGGGGGGGGTACTTGGGGGAGAGATATGAGTTATTCACAGGCTCTGTCAAACATGTTTTCCTGATTCTTCTGATGTTCAAAGCACAATGCTCTGCCTGCTTGATGTGGACTATCAATTATTGGCTCCAGTACATGTCTGGAGTTTGGTAGTATAATATCTTAATCATTCATTTACTCATTCTTTGTGCACAATAAAATACAGTCTGAGACTATAAGAAGTTCATCATGAATCCTAGACAAGACCTCACACTTTTAAGATTAAAAATTAACAATTTATGTGGTTATTAATGAAAAAATGTTTCCTTGCAATAAAACTAACAATCAGAAAATTGAAAACCTAGGTGCTCAGTAATTTATTTAAAATCATAATGCTGTTACCATTCTTTCTTCTTATGCTAGGATGTCAATATAATTAGAAAATAGTAACAACTTTGTATTAGTACATAGCATACACAGATAAAACTGCACTAATCATAACTATATAGCTGGATGAGCTATGGCAAATTGAAAACACATTGTAATAATTCCAAAATTAAAAAATAAAGCTCTATAACATGCCATAATACCCCTGTTGCCCATCCTACTCATTATCTCTCTGTCTTTCCTCGATGTAAAGGCTCTCCTGACTTTGAAAATCACAGAATCCTTTTGTTTTCTTTTCAATTCTATAAAAATAGAATCACACTTTATATATTCTGTACTATCTAACTTTTCTTGCTTGTTTTTTCCCCTAAATTCATCCATATTGTTGCCTGTAGCAGTATTTAATTCATTTTCCTTGCTGTATAGTATTCCTTTATCTGATTACATACCTCAACTTATTTAAATGTTTCACCGCTGATTGACATTTGGGTTGTTTCCACTTCGAAACTCTGGACAATGCTGCTTTCAACATTTTTGTATATGTATTTGGGCACATGTGACATGCAGTTGAGTATATGCTTAAAAGCAGAACTGCTGGGTCACAGAGTGTGCATAGGTTGTGTTATTAGTTATAGCCAAACAGCTTTCTAAAATATTCAGAACAATTTTTGTACACATTGCAGTACCATGATGATTTCGGTTACTCTACACTGACACCAAAACTTGCCTTTATCAAGTTTTTTTTTTTTTAAGTTTAGTCATTCTAATGGGTATATACTTGCCCTTTTTTTTTTTTTTTTTGGCTGTGCTGAGTCTTCATTGCTGTATGCGGGCTTTCTCTAGTTGTGGCGGGGATGCAGTGAGGCTTCCGTGGTGGCGCAGTGGTTAAGAATCCACCTGCCAATGCAGGGGACATGGGTTCGAGCCCTGGGGCTACTCTTCATTGTGGTGCATGGGCTTCTCATTGCGGTGGCTTCTCTTGTGGCAGAGCACGGGCTCTAGGCACGTGGGCTTCAGTAGTTGTAGCACACGGGCTCAGCAGTTGTGGCCCACGGACCCTAGAGTGCACGGGCTTCAGTAGTTGCAGAGTGTGGGCTCCAGGGCATGTGGGCTTCAGTAGTTGTGGCATACGGGCTCAGTAGTTGCAGCTTGCAGGCTCTAGAGCACGAGCTCAGTAGCTGTGGCACATGGGCTTACTTTACTGCATGGTATGTGGGATCTTCCCGGACGAGGGATTGAACCCGTGTCCCCTACATTGGCAGGCCAATTCTTAATCACTGGACCACCAGGGAAGTCCCTGTATACTCACATTTAATTGAGGATTTTATTTATCTTTCCCTGATAATGATGGGGTTGAACACATTTTGTTCATTGGCTTTTTTTTTTTTTAAATTTGAGGTATACTTTACAATGGGGTGAAGGGCTCAGATCTTAAGGATACCATTCAGTTAAATTTGATGAGTACCTATCAAGACCCGAACATTTCCATTACCCTAGAAAGTCCCCTCATGCCCCTTTCACAGTCACTCCCTCCTCCCTGATGCAACCACTGATTTGATTTATGGTAACATAGGTTAGTTTTGTCCACTGTAGAATTTCATATAAATGAGATCATGTAGTACGTATGAATATTTAATTTGGTAGTGATTGGTTATCCTACCAGCAGTTTTACCAGAGTCAGGCCTAGGGTATCACGGAAGCCTCTTTAGCCCAGGGGAAATGACAGAGGGGCTCTGAGTCAAGATAGGGAAGTAAACACATATGTACATATCCTTTCTTCTATACTCAAATAGGAATTATAGATAAAATATTTAATAATATGAAAAAATAACCACATTAAAAATAAGTGAAACATCTCTGTAAAACAGGGATGGAAAAGCTCATAATAATGCATAGAGCAAGGGTCCAACTTTCAGCAGACTCTTAAAAGAACATTTGCCCTTCTAGACTCTTTCCTCTTCCTCAGCTTTCACACTGATTCAGCCTCCAAGTTCTGATTACTCGTCTCCTGTTATGGCCCTTAACTTTTGCCTTTTCTATCCATGTCTATTCTTACCATGTCAGTTCAGGCTTTCGTGGTCTGTTGCTTGAGGCACTGCAGCAACCCCCTAACTAGTATCTCTGGATCCAAGCTTACTTCACAGCACACCATTCTCTAGAGCAGTGCTTCCCAAACACTCTAAGATAAAAGTCAGGAGTTTTTGTTTGTTTCTTTGTTTTTAATATTTTCACTCCATTGTGACCAATAGTTTTGTGAAATATAATACAAATTAAATACTAAACAATTGAGGGAAAAAAGGTATACTAACTTTGAGCCCACATTTTAAAATATTAGATGAAAGACATAAAATTACTCTTGATTTGTGTACTTATCTCACCATATTCTAGTAACAGTAGCCTGGCACTGGCCTGTGGACTCTCTTTTGAGTAGCCCTGCTCTGGATGCCTTTATATGCAATGAAGATAATATTCTCAAGAGTAAATGTGATCATGCCACTCTGTGGGTGAAACATTTGAATGACTGCTTCCTCACTGTCTACAGAATGAGGCCCAAACTCTTTAGCACAATTCTTCAGAATCTGATCCCTCTCTAACAGCCTCCTTCCCTGCCATGCTCCTGGCCTCTCTCTCAACCAGATTCCCCATGTGGCCCATGCTGTTTCATGCCTCTGTGTTTTGGCATATACTGATCTTCCTAGAAGGGATGATCCTCTAGCTTTTCATCTTTGTATCCCCACTAAACTCAGAGCTTCCTGCAGGCAGGGACCATGTCTTCTTCATCACCACATCCCCAACACTTAGCAGAGGGGAATGTACTCAGAAAATGCTTCATCAACGGTTGTTCAGAAAATGCTTCATCAACAGTTTTGAAAAAGAAGGCTCACAAAGGTATTTTAACAGGATTTTAACTGTGAAAACACAGATAGTCAATTGCTCTGGTATGATCCCAGGATACAATTCCTGTTACTGCATGTGCCTAGTGGAATAGTTTTTCATTGGGATTGAGCTTCATGACCAGAGAACAAAATTCAGTTTTTTGAGACTTAAACACCTGTTCACCTTGAGCCTCCTTAATAGCCACCAAGGAACCAAATTCTCCACTTGTACTCCGTTTCAATGTAAAGCCTTTGTATTTTGATATTTCTCAACTCAAAGTTATGTCATACCCTAAGCCAAGCAGATGCACCAATTGATGCAATCTGTCCACAGAGAAACAAAACAGCACCACTGCTGTTCTCACAGACCTTTCCACAACAAGAGAGAACTGGGTCAACATTGCAAAAGTGTACGGGAAAAGGACTGAGTGAAAGCAGACCATCTTAATGTACACATCTATGCCTTAAAAACAAAACAAAATAAACTCAAAGCCTTTCATGCAGTGCCAACAACATGGATATGACCTCTTGAAAAACTTAAAACATGGGCTCTAACAGACATTAAGCAGGAAAAAAAAGCCAATTTCAGGAAGATAGGCCATTCAAAGCCAAATTTTAAAGTATTATTGAAAATTGAAGTTCTAATTTATCATTTGCACCCTTTCAAGGAACTAAAGCAAAAAAAGCAAAACCAACTGTGCAATAAAAAATCTCACAAATTTCTCCCCAGAGAAATCAAGGATGGTTTTGGTCATGTGCACTTCTGTATTACAGATCCAACAAGCCATTTTTGGATTCTCTTCCACAGAGCATGGCCAAATGGGAACACTGTTCAGTATCCTCCTAACTTCTTCTTCATGCCCCACTTCAACTCCTATTCATGCCATCATCTCTGCCCTACCTCAGGGCCCCATTTCTCTCTGTCTGCAAGCTCCTCAAGAGTGGCAGCTGACTCATCTCTGCAGCCCCAGTGATGACACAGAACAGAAATGGTAAATACTTGATGGATGAGTAACTGAACAAAAGGATGAACAAATGAAAAGATTTCTCTCAAACAGCAAAAATGTCCTGTGACATATGACAGTTTAACACAATTATAGGGGCCCGTGAGCATAACAAGGAGAAACACCTCCCACTGGATCCTATTTCCTAACACAGTGCAAATGAACAGCTCTTCCCTCTCTCTGTACATAAAGGTAGATGAGACAATCCTCTGATAGCTTATGCCTTTTTCACCTCAGGGGGACAGAAAGGGAAACTCAAACTGGCTCAATGATGAGTTGCCCAAATGTTAAAATCAAGGGGGAAAAAACACCTTCTTAAGCATGTGGCATTAAGTACTCTTTATGCAAATGAAGATCACTTTCACACAGTAATCCAGGTAGATTTAAAGGATGTAGAGAGCCTCTTATTTCCTCCTCCTCTCTATTCCCACCACACTAGCTTCTTGTGCCAATCACGTGGTACTTCCTATACACTGCTCTCTTTATATTCCTGGATGCCTCAGTGAGGCTGGATGCTCCTCAAATACATGGTCATATACTTGTTCCTATCCCTCAAAGTGTCTAGAAAAAAGGAAGTATGCTAAAAATGCTTAACCATAACTATACTCTCCATCCAACCTGCCCCCTTCTCAATTTGTAATATTCAAATGCTATCTCTCAATCCTTTAAGACCCAGATCAAATCACTCATAAAGTCTTTCCTGATCCCCTCAATAACAGTCAAAAGGTCTTTGTATTTAACTGTATTTCTCTTATGCCCCTTATCACTTTTGACTTTATCCCAGAGCTTTTCGTGTTCATGTGCCACACTGTGAAGCCTAAGCTCTCCTACCTCTGCATTCTCAATCGTGGTCAAGCACAGGATGCACATACTGCAGATACCAAGCAAAGTTTGTTAACTGATTGAAAATACCTCATCTAGAAAGGTGAACTAGATATTTTTCCTTTTTTCTGTTACCCCTTTTCCAAATACTCTGCATTCAGACAGAAATTATAAAATTAGAACTTTCATAAATAGCTTTATCATTCTGATTTGAGCAAGAAAAAAATACCTCCGAAGAGGAAATATGTGGCTTTACTTGTGTACCAGACATAACACCTTAATAGCTCTCCCTTCCTTTGCTCTCTCCCACTGTGAGACTGACAACTGACTAATAGGATTAGAGGCTCCATTATAATAACCCAGCTTAGCTAAAGGCCAGCAAAAAATGACAGCTTCAATCTGAATTACATGGCCTAGGAATCCATTCAATTATTAACTAGAGTAACTGTTATTACCTCTCCCAATTAAAGGAGAGGCAGCTGTTAATCTTTGGTGGCCTGAAAAGGCTGATGGCCTTTGTACTTGACTTCTCTATAGACAGTAATTACATTCTTTGTGATCAGAGAGGAAGGCCTTCCTAGCCGTTTAGACAGAGGTGGCAGATGGGGAAAACTGTTTGCATGTTCATTAGCAGGATAGGCTAGGCTAGATTTGTTTGGAGCATCTGGTGGCACCTTAAGACCTGTTTAGAGATAATACAAGTAGGTTTTGGCAAGTTCATAAATTTAGAACTCAGTAGCCCAATTTATAGAGATGAGAAGATTCTAGAGTGAATTTTTTTACAGCTGTTTTTCCCATAATGAAAACTTTCCTACCACTTAAATGACATCATCTCTACTCAACTACTATCTTCACCTGTTATGGTCAGCTTAAAAGAAGCAAGTATAATGAACTGATATTCCTTCTTCTGTTACATGGTTTTTCTCTTCTAAGCCTTCTAATGTCGCCTTCTTCATATTCTCATAATCTACATAAAGGTTTGGCTCAGTCTTTCAGCCGTAGACACTCATACTTGAAAGAATCAGTTTCTGGAGTCAAGAATATCACAAGGAAATTGTAAATTTGTGGGACTGTGGTGCCAAAAAGAGTATAATCATAACCCACAGTTTGAAGGGTTAGGTAATAAGGTAAGTGGGGCTGAGAGAGGCTGGAAAAGCTTTCTCAAGATGAGAGGAAGAATTCCTTTGTGATGCTAATCAGAACATGGACCCTTTGGAAGGCTCTCCCTGAGGGAGCTGAATTGTGCCATGTTTGACCTGTTTGGACTAAGTGAGATGAGGGCAGGGTGAGTGAGAGGGGGTGGTGCAGGAACTGAAGGATGAAAGCAGGACACAGACCTGAGTGCTCTCATTCCTTCTCTCTAAGCTGTTATGAGACAGATGACCAAAGATTAGTGTATAGAGTTTATTACTGCAATCCAACAAAACTCACAATAAAGTCATTTTGATCTTCCCTCATCTTCACGCTCCACAAAGCTGCCAAGTGGCAGGCACTGGGCCAGACCCAACACTCATAGCTACAGTGAGAGACAGACTTAACATAGACAAATGCAACACTGTGAGATAAGCACTATAATAAGGGGATGTACAAAGAGTTGTTTGCACACAGAGGACTAGTTCTTCAGGATATAATGGGTGTCAATGTGAACAGTTTTCTGAGTTATCATGTTATCAAACTAAAAGACAAAAAAAGGATTCAAAGTCAAGGACCTACATATGAAGTTCCTTGTGCAACTCCTTTATTCTCCCACCATTCCTAACTTGCAGGCTACCTGCTGCTTTACCGCAGAACTTGAGGAGTCTTACCACAGCAGTTCCCTGTTTCCCTTGTTGCTGCATCTTAACTCTCCTGGGTGCTTTAAAGTTGGGAGGCAAAAGAAACTCAGGACCATGAGACCAAGGAGAATCTGTTTGGGGCAAGGGAGTGATACGGACAAGGACCAGTAACAAGGACAAACTCCTTTAGGTCCAGCAGCTCCCAGGGAGCAGGACCATAGAGCTCGAGGCTCTTGTCCACTGAGATGGCAAGGAAATGGAGAGGAGTGGTCCTAGAGCACTCTGTTCTTGCTCCATTGTGACACTGGCACTTCTTGACTGATTTTTCTATTATTTAATTGTAAACTAGATCATACTGATTATCTATTTTTTTAATCACAAGGTAGACTGTGAGCTCTTTGACAGCTGGGATTTCGTTTCTATAGGTCCAGCAAAAAGTAGGTATTCAATAAATAGCTGTTCAATATAAAAGTACAGCCTGATTTCTGGGCTCTAACATCAGAAATTCTATTAACAGGAAAGAAAAGCCATCAATCCTTAATGAGAAAGAAAAGGCTTAGAAACACTCATGTGCCTGGGAAAGTCAAGGCAAGGATACAGGTAAGCTAGAAACTGTGGCTGATAAGGCAAGGCAGGCCCTGGTGTTAGGCCTGCCTGAAGGGGACAAGCCCAGAGAGGAGAGGCCAGGAATGTGAAGGCCAACTGCAAGGCCTTTGCCAGTCATCTTTGCTTATGTCCTGCCTTAGTTATCTTGGCATTCTTTTTTTTTTTTCCCCCTTATTCTCAAGGAAAGTAATGACCCAGACCCTTTTATGTCCTTAAGAAGGGATGGGGAGAGCAATTTTCTCCAAGTGCCATCCTGGAGGGCTGAAAGTGACAATTCAAGGAATTACTATGTGGCAGGCCCTAGGCTGTTATCTTATTTAAGCCCTCAAAACCGGTACCTCATCATCATCCCATTAAAGAAAAATAGTCTTAGAGGAGTCAGTTACTTGCTTAAATTTTTACAGCTAGCAAGTGGTAGAGCCAGGGATTGAGCCTAGGTTTATCTGACTTCCAAGGGTATAATGGGTCTATACCAAGAAAGCTGTGGGGGAAATCTAGTGTGTGGCTATAGGAATGTATGTGACTTTTGGCACACTTATCACTCAATATCCCAATTTTGTAAAATCTTGGACTTGATATTATTTTAAAATTTCAAAGAATATTTTATGTTGAAATAATTTTAGATTGAAGAGTTACAAGTAGAGTAGAGAATTAGTATATGCTTTAATTGAACCTTCTCTCATATTAACATCATACAAAACCATGGTACATTTATCAAAACTAAGAGATTAAATTAAAACTATACTATTAATTAAGCTATGGACTTATTTGGATTTCCCCTAGTTTTTCTACTGATGACCTTTTCCTGTTCCAGGATCACATCTAGAATACCACATTGTATTTAGCTCAATGTTACTGTGAAGACAAGGTGAAGTTACTCTTAGCATTAGAGGGGGGATTCTGAGCTCTTATATTAGCAATTTCTAGCAACTAAAAAAAATTCAAAAAACTTGAAGTAATCCAGACTCAGAGAATGCAAAGGAATGCCAAGTTTGACTATCACAAGTAAATAAAAAAGGAAATGAGAGCTAACTAGATTCTAAGGGACTGAAATATGAGTAGTTCTTTTAACTGGTGGTGCAGTTCTTGAGACTGTCAGGAAATGGGAAGAAATGTGCACACAGCAGGAGGGAAGTAAGCCTTGGGTGAGGAGGGAGGGAATGTGGGACCAGGGTTAGAAGAGACTCCAGGTGGCCCAGGATGGGCTCCCCCTGCAGCTCCAGTCCCAATTGGCCTTCAGTACTTTTTTGGCCTATGGCAGGCTTTCAAAACCCTTTCCTTCCTGGATGTCAGTGAAATCCAGTAAAGCCTTCCAACTGTAGCATGATACTGCTTCAAAGTCTTCAGAGTATGCCTTTCCCACTTGTGCCCATGATAGGATATTTACTGCAAGATTTTTTCCAAGAAGCAGCTAGGTTAAAAACCTTGTGATAGGGCACTAGGAAAATCAGTTACAGTTGATTTTAGAAATGATCCTGCTAGGAAGCACTGGGTCTGCTTACTTTAGTCTGGAGGAAATGAAAGGGGGGAAATAACTAGTGATAGGCAATGTTTTCTCAGATGGATTATCTGGAGTCTGCACTCCGTTTTAGCCCCTCCTGTTCTTTAGCATCTAAAGTATACAGGGAAAACAGAGGAGACAAAATCCACACTAAATCTGTTACTTAAGAGACTATCTGATACAAAGTATGGCAAGGAAGAAGGCAAAAATGAGCAGCCTTTCAGATTTTGGACTTCAAGATCATTGTGCAAATTTATACTTTGATCATGGATGAAAACTGAGTAACAATGCAGAGCTTTTGTTCCCCATTAAGCTGCTGCAAACAAGACCTTCTTATATAGAGAACAGCATGAAAGGCAGAATATCTGGTCCTTCTTCCTGATTTTGCTAAATCAAATATGATCAAATGTTTACTTAAGAGTTAATGCTGCTCGACTGAATTATAACTGAATTAGAGAGGCTCTGTGCTATCACTTTTAGCTAGTGAGAATAAGATAAGACCTTTATTAAAGGTGAACTAAAATGTTTAAAAGTCTGCTTATTCAAGGCAAACAAAACTCAGAAGACTCATTAAGTCTGGAGAACACCAGACCATTACAGAATCTTATTTCTTTATAAAAAGACATATATGAATCTCTTTCTCTTTACAAGGAATAATGAAGTTCATGTGAAGAGAAATTTGGTGATCAATTTATATTTACACAGCTTTTAGTCTGAAGTCTGAAAAAGGTTTTAGTTTTAAGTCAGAATGCAAGTCCATATCCTCCCATTATGGGGAAGTAAGTTATCTTATGGAAAAGAAATGTAAAGATCCTAAAAAGAGTCCACACTTCTGAGGACATCCATGTGTAAACATTAAAAGGCATACAACACTAGGAGGCCTTTTCAGCAGGGACAGGGAGAGGTAGGGATTTGAGAAAGACAGGCAGAAGTGATGTTTTAGATTTTGTTCGTTATGGCACAAATGGTGTCTTTTTTTTTTTTTTTTAAAGAACAGATGTTATTTGTTCAGAGTTTGCTATAGCAGATAGTCAGCCACCAACAGTTACATTTGGTGGAGGGATGGGTAAGCTTTATGATGAAAAAAAGAGAAGGCTTCAAGTATGCACTGTTTGGAGGCTATTGGCATGGGGAAGCTAGAGGTAGGTTAACTAGGAGTGGGCATCTTATGTGATGGCTTGAGTAGCATACTCATCTTTTTCTGGTGGGTCTTGAGTTAGAAGCAGGATCAGAAAACAGTGAAGCTGGCAGTCACTGATCAACTTCTGACCATTCTGGGTTGATTGCTTCAGAGGTAGTAGACCGGCTTCCTAAACTGGTTGCTGCAGAGGTTGTAGGTCATTGTTTTATTGTTATATATGGGCTGGCTACTGTCTATTTGTATATTCAGTTTCTCAGACAACTTGAACATATACGCAGAAAATCCAGAGGAACATACAAAAAAGCTCTAAAAATAATAAGTGAGTTTAACAAGGTCTCACAATATAAGTCAATACAAAAAAATTAATTCTATCAGCAAATCTGTAAATAAAGAAGTAGATTAATGGTTGCCAGGGGCTGGGGGAGGAGAAAATGGGGTGTAACTACTAATGGGTATGGGGCTTCTTTTTTGGGGTGATGATGTTATGGAATTAGATAGTGGCGATGATTACACAACCTTGTTAATAAACTAAAACCAACTGACCTATATACTTTAAAGGGGTGAATTTTATGGTATGTGAATTAGACACAAACTACATCTTATTTACTGTTTAGAAGCTGTTAGCATGGCCTACAGATGAATTCTGCCACGGGTTGAATCCCAACTCGTTCACTTACTAGGCATAACATCAGGCAAGTTCCTTATCCTCTTGATGCCTCAGTGTTCTTACAAATGAGGGCACATAATTCCCACTTCAAAAGGTTATTAAGAGAATTAAATAAATTGACCTATATAAACAGTAGAATCATCATCTTCTTCTTTATATTGTCCCTGCTTCTTCAGTTAAGTACCTAGTATAATGTCATCAAATAAATATTAGTTCCTGACTACTGAGGGTTCTTGCTTTTTCTAGACTTCACATTTCACTTCTAGTTCATTCAGTACTAATACCCGTAAGAGTAGACCCTTAATGTTCTTGAGAGGACATATCCTGGAATCCTTCTGATACCTCAAAATTTCACTAAAGTATGATTTCTCTCATAAATACCTTTATTTTAGCTGAGTCTACCTTCTCGCCTCATCAGCCTCAGCTTCAATATTACTTCCTCAAAAGGGCATTCTCTGACCTCTAGGTTGTATTTATTCTTCCTATGACTTCCACAAACAACTCTGTATTTCCTCAATCATTTCCTCAAAAACTCATCACTCTTTACTGTAATTAACTGCTTAACTGCCTATAAGGGCAGGGCCTGTATCTGTCTGAATTAGTGCTATTTCCCATGTGCTTGGCACATAAAAAATTCACTAACATTTGTTAAGCATGTGCACACAAGGCCAGGTACTCTCCTAAGTGCTGGTTTGCAAGCACCGTCTCAAATAATACAACAGCATGAGGTGGATACAATTATCATTCCCATTGACTTGGAGAAACTGAAGTTCAGGGAAGATAAGTAACTTCTTTAAGATTATGTAACTAGTAAGGGCTGGTCTAGGACTCAAATCCAGGTATATCTGATTCTAGAATCTGAGCTTTAACCATCACACTATTCTGCCTCTCTGAATACTGTGCACTGAAAAACAAAATCATTTCACTGAACTAAAATGTCTGTGAGTGAGTACAATGATACAGAGTTAGTGCTGGGAAGTTTCCCTAGACAGGAAGATAGCATTATAGACATAATACACTATACATTTCTACATAAGGGATGGCTCAATATTGTTCTTGAGAATAAGGCTTTGAAAACGAGCCATTATTCAAGTAGCTAGGAGTAAATAGTAAGAGGCAGAAAATAATTATAGAAACTAAAAATTTTAGATTAAGAAGGAACCTGAAAATGATCTAATTCCCTTATATAAGTTGAACACATTAGATCAGGCAAAGATGTACCATAGAATATTTTAAGGTGGCCATTTTGGGTAGTTTGGCAAATGTTATGTGCTCTATAATCTTACTAGATTTTTATGGCATATTTTACAACTTATTGTCACAACTTGGACATAGATGAACAAGCATGTTATATCAATTCAGCAAATAATCTATGTAGTACTCAGAATATATAAGGAACTGTAGTTGGTGCTTCAGAAGACCAAATCGACAGATAGCAAAAAGTCAAATTTAAGGATAACTAATGTCTGTACTTTGGATTTTGTATTCAAGAAATTAATGATGCAGGGGACTTCCCTCATGGTCCAGTGGTTAAGACTCCACGCTCCTAATGCATGGGGCCCAGGTTCGATCCCTGGTTGGGGAACTAAGATCCCACATACCGCGACTAAGCTCATGCGCCGTAACTACTGAGCCCGCGCGCTCTACAGCCTGCAAGGTGCAACTAGAGAAGCTCGCGACTAGAGAAGCCTGGACACTGCAACGAAGACCCAGCGCAGCCAAAATCAATCAATCAATCAATTTTTAAAAATTCAATTAAAAAAAGAAATTAATGAGGTAAATTATGTATAGGCTTTTTAAGATAAAAATATTTTCCAGCTTCCTTTGGTCCTTGATATAAGTATAATAAACTTGGGATACGTAAATGACAGCAAACACAATAAAACAGAGTCACTGCTGCAACTCTTTAAGATAACACCAATTTTTCCCTCTGAATAGACTGACTTTGTGAGGTAATTCCCAGAACTCTTTCCTGGTATCACCAAATCTGCCAAGTTGGCCACTTCTGTAAAGTAAGCTATTTGGCCCAGACAAACATCTATCTTGAATGTTTAGGCATTTGCTTGCCTTAAGGCAAGGAATGGACTAGAAGACAAGCCAAAAAAACATTCAATTTATTGAAACAAACATTTATTGCCTGCCAACTGTGTGCATGGTGTTTGTTAAATGGCAGAAATACAGAAGCACAGAGGATCAGGACCTGCCTTCAAAGACCTCATATTCTACTGAGAAAGAAAATTCAAAAACAGATTAATGCAACATAGTGTGATAAGTCTGTAGTGTGATATGATGGAGGTACAGGGTACACCCTGGGCTTACGTAGTAGGTACCTAACCTGCTTGGGTGAAGATCAGAAGAATGACAGGGAATACTTCCTAGAGGAGGTGACACCAGAGTTGAGCCTCAAAAGAAGCCATCCAGGTAAAAGTATTTGATTATGGTGTGAGGGTGGATGTGTGTGTGTGGGTGGGTGAGTGGGGTGGAGGGAGGCAAATGCACTGAGCGGGAGAGAGGGAGGTGTTCTAGGGGATGAGGTGTATGCAGATAAAAGGGTACAAGGACCACTCAAGGGGCAATAAGCCACTGAAAATGGTTACGAGTGTGAAGTGATGGGGGAAATGTTGAGAGATGATGACAGAGGGGTAGGAAGAGAACAAATGTTGCAGGGGACCTCGTACTCAAAGAAAGAGAGTCTAAATCTTATTCTAACCCAACAGAGAGCTTCGAAAAGGTTTTAAAGCAGAGTGACACACCCAGATTTTCACTTTTGAAAGCATGCTCTGGAAGCTATATGGAGGACAGACTGGAGAGGGTTAAGACAAAAACCAACTCAAATAGTAGAAATGATTAGGGACCCAACACTATCAGTGACAATTCAAATAGAGAAGTAGGATGGCTGGCTAAAAACTATATTTACAAGTAAAAGCAACAGCCTTGGCTGCTGATTGGATGTGGGAGAAAGAAGAGTCAATTTACCAATCATCTTCTATGTATAAGGCAAAAAGGATACAAACTGGTCTGGCACAGGATCAGGCTCTCCTCCATGAAAAAGTTTAGAATTCAGTTGAGTATACTAGGGATAAAAAGAATCTAATGATTTTCAAGGTAATGTCTACATGCTAAATGAGTATGTGGCAGTCACAGGACACAGGGTTCATGCAAGGCAGGAGACAGACAGGTCTCATGCCTCCTTTTCATAATGCCAAGTGAAAAACATGTTTAAAAACCATTTTAACCTTTTAATATATAACCTTGGTAAATGGAACAGTGGCTTGAATTGGGTATTTGTACATAGGACTAAAATTGGACAGATATTTTACTGCATTTGTCATTAATCAGCCATCTCTGTTCAGTAATATTAATTTCATAGAAAAGATAAAGAAGTAAAATGTGAAGGAGGAGGGGAAGGAAGAAACGGAAAGATACACTGCTTTTTCTAGGAAAGGCAATATTTCTCCCAATGAACGTCATATATTGGTTGCCATGACTCTGAACAAAAAAAGCCTACTTTTCCTTCTCCTTAGTTTGAACTTATAAGGATTCCTGTGGCATCACCATATAGGCGCCTTGTTCTCTGAAGGTTTTGTAGATATTGGTTTGGCATCTCTTCTATGCTCATAGCAGCAGGGTGGGGGGGGGCTACATCATAGGCCCCTATAATCTGTACCAAAGCACAGAGTGTGGAATTTGAACATGGAATAGTTCAAAGAGGAGACCAGAATCTCTGATTTTTGAATGATCTTGTGCTCATGTTTTCCAAGCCCTAGTCAGCATATCCATAAGCTCAGAAGCAGTGTATATTTAAGCTTTGTAAGCTATTAGCCACCCACAGACATGGTGTTGTCTTCTCAGAATGTGCATTTTATTAAATTAACCAATTTCTGACAAAGCACCTTTTCTCTAATCTGCTGAGAAATACACTTACCATATTTCAGATGGCCTCTGAGTGGCACTGCCTAACAGTCAGTAGACTGTGTCAGATATGCAGTTATGCTACCTCCCCCTTTTTAAAGAACAATATAACTTGATAGGAAGAACTAGGGCTATTTCAAAGTAAACAGGCAGGTCCAAACTGTTAAGTTAAAAATTTCTATACAAGCTTAAACACCTTACATACATGGTCTGAATATATTTACATGAAGATGTGAGTGTTAAGTCAGGTAAGTTTACTTATATATTATAACTTGCACTTTAAAAATTAATTTTTATAATCCTAATACTTAACACGGTGCCTGGCATATAAGTACTGAGTAGGTACTTGAATAAATGCAAGTTTTTTATACTAATAAAACACTTCCCAGCCTACAAAGGAATAAATCAAAAGACTGTAATCCCTAAACATATGAAATACCAAAATGCACAAGCAGCACAAGAGAATCACATCCTATACACATTGCTATGTCCAATGAACATTACACCAGAATTTAAAGTTGCACTGCACAATATATACATACAATGCATATATTATAACTAATCAGAAATATTACTTTTTCAAAGGTAGATGTAGAGCTACAGCATTGCCAGTGATCGGTGTGGATTTACAGGTTCCAGGCAATCCTACATTCCCATCTTTTACTACTCCAGCTCTGGGTGGTGCGGGGGTAGAGAGGAATAGCTTCCTGCAGTTATAACTCTCTGGGTACCATCACCCTCCTCTTTTTGCTCCTCCAACCTGTCCAATAATTTTTATAATGAAATCTTTGTTTTAAATACTCTTCTTTTTGAAATACCTAAAGTAGTCGCTATTTTCCTGACTGGGTAGTACTTTCTTACTGCCCACTGTTGCTTGACATTTTCATTCATTTATTCAACAAACATTTATCAAGCAACCATTATGTTCTTATATTAGGTTCTGGGGACAGATAAAACAGACATGTCCATCCCTTTATGGAGTTTATAGTCTAGCATTCTAGTCTGGTATAATTAGTTTCTATTCACAAATACGTAAGGATTAAAAACTCAGTGAAAGATCATAAAGTACTACTCAATTCCTACTGGTAAATGCTTTACTCAAAATTAAATTTATTGCTTTAAGTAAACCAAACTATAGAAGTAATTTTATTAGTTAATAAATCAGAGTGATAAGAGAAGTAAGTCAATCCTTCATAGCTGTACTTTAGTAATCCATTCCTATTCCTAATGTTACAATTAGGCATTGCAAAAATACATACGTGATACAAGTTATGCAAACTGTATACAAAGGGTACAAAAAGGATACACAAAGCATATACAAAAATATCAGAGAAGCTGCATAGACTCATCACGAATTTACCTAAATCCTCATTTGAATTAGATAAGAAATTAATTAAATTTGTTTCTATGGCACTTGATACAAAGATAGTAGACAAGTCCAAAACGTCCTCTATCAAACGGATTCAGCAGTCTAATGTGTCCCCAGACACTAGGTTACCAATTTGTTTATCACTGATCTTGACTATAAGGTTTTTAATGTATTATTCATAAGTACATTATGCATTTTACTGCTTGTTGCAGAGATCTTAATTCAGAAAATGCTCTGTGCCAGCAAGAACTTAGTGTAAATGATACAGATAAAAAGATCATTTCATGTGTTTCTGACAAGTGATTTACATAACTTTTCTATTAATCAAAGTAGAATAAGTAGTGTATAACGTAACTTGTCACCCACATGGGGTTTTCTATTCTGAAAAATCCAAAATGCTTTGTGACTGACTTTAATTTTCTTATAATTGTCTAAATCTATGATAAAGAACAATTTAGACCAAGAAGTCTGAATTGAATACACATAATCCAAACTATAAGAAATACATTCACCCACTATGACTTATTCCAATTTCAGTTTGGTGGAGAGATATCTCTTTAATCACTGTATAGTAACTGATTCACTGGTAGTGAGTCAGTTAAAATATTGATGATTTTAATTCTGTCAATAAAGCAATCATTGCTCCCCAAATAGTATACTAATTTTTAAGTTTTATACTTGAAAGGAAAGGTAAAATGATAATATTCAAGTTACTAAATTTGGAGCTCATTTAGACAAATAGCTTGCAGTAAGACGTGAAAACCTGGACTCTACAGAGATGGTTGAAACACACACACACACACACATACACACACACACAATGTGAACCTTTGATCATTATATTAAGACAGGGTAGGAAATAAATATTTCAAGTGTAAATGTTAACAAAATGCTAAGGGGGATGAGGGAGATTAGAGAGTGATGATTAAAGGGTGCAGAGTTTCTTTTCAGGGTGATGAAAATATTCTAAAATTGATTATATTGATTATATTCAACTGTGAATATACAAAAACAGTAAATTATATCGTTAAATGGGTGAATTCTATATTATGTTTAAAGCAGTTTAAAATGTTAACAATAGCATAAAGCAGTTTAAAATGTTAACAAAATGGTCTTACTAAAAACCACACAGTTTATTGAAATACTGGGTTTGAAACATTTACAGCAATTTCAGAATAGACCGATAAGCATAGTTCTCACGCAATATTAACATCTTTACTAAAAGTGGCACATTGTCTTAAGTAAACATAGTACATAAAATTCAAATTAGAACAACACTTATGAAAATATTTTCTACTTTACAAAAGATTCAGATTCAGCTGACAGGACTGAAGAAAGTCTTAAGTAATAGATCAGACATACATTTGCACAAAAATGAGAAAAACTTAGAATCAGACAAAAGTCTCTGATTCTAGGTTCTGATATGGACCGACATGTTTCTCTCTCTCGCACAGAAGTCAGAAGTTATAGGTTTCCAGGACAGTCACTGATTACCCTTTATGGGAATCTGATAGAACCAACTAATAATCAACAAAGAGATTCAGAATTTATGTGCTTCAGAAAACATGATAATATAAACAACCCTAAGCACCTGAATTCCATGGGAATTAAACTACTGTCAGGATCTCATTCATTCATTCAATAAACATTTTTGTGTCATTTAAGGCTTGTGCTTCCTTATTAATTTGGGGGTATCCATCCAATAACAGTACTGAGGTGGGAAGTACTGTGTAAGGAAAACTAACAACTCACTGTAATTCCATGGTAAATGCTATAACAGAAGTATAATCAGAGGGCTGTGAGAACACAGAAAGAGGAGAAATTGCTTCTTGTATTTTAAAAAGAAAGTACGTGCTTTATATATGAAAAATAACAATTATAGCATGTTATCATGTATGCTGGACAGGATGATATACATTCCACTTCAGTGTCTTAGTAAAAAAAGAAGTGCATAAATCAACTATCAAAAACCCCAATTGTTGTGTGTGATCAGGGTAAATTCACTTAACCTCTCCCACCTTAGTTACCTCACACATGCCATCAATTCCTGACTCACATGAGACTGAAATGACTGTCAGGACTTAAATAAGACTCTTTCATATTTCAAATACGGTTTGAAGTTCCTTTAAAACATCAACACAATTAGCTTTACACAAATCTTTCTAATGTTAATGGCCTGATTATTCAAATAGAAACTTTACTTACTTTACCAGCAAATCTGTAAAATTTTCATAGCTTTGCAAGACAACATGCGGTAACATACTCCTATAGAATGCTTTGTTGTTAAGAGTTAAAAAAAAAGAAACTCCACAAAACTCAGATATACAAAATGACCGTTCATGTGACATTTGTGCGCTGTGTGTATAGACTGTGCTCATCTACCTTGTGGAATATAGACAGCCTTGGTAGGAGACATTGAGAAGACCAGTGTTCGAAGTGATAAAAGAACAAGCAGCTACAAGCCAGGGCAAAAATTGGTACTTGTCCTAAGACAGATGCAGACAAAGTGTTTTTAGAGTTCAAAGAAGAGAGAGATCATTACTATTTGAGAGATATTTTCACTTGGATTACTAGGCTTTTATGGATGATTCCATTAGAAACAAGACCACCATATATCTAAGTGAATATTTTAAAATATATTCACTTATTTACATCTTACTGCATAATTATTCTTGCCTCCATGTTATTTTTATGATACTGAGATAGGAAATGAGGACAGTGCCACATTCTGCTGAGAAATGTTCATTCTGTACTTTTTGGGATATTTAAGACAACTGTTAACAATTTCTGGAGTCTTTTATCATTCATTCAGAGACTTAACAATAGATGAGAGTGTTATCTTTGGAATGAAACAAGAACTGCAACCTAATATTGAAATATCTCAGGAATAAACATGAATGCTTCTGCCAACTATAGGCTTACATGAAGGGAAGATCTTCTGAGACCTGGACTATCCAAAAAGTCCATCACAGGACCCTTAAGTTATGAAAAATTAAACATAATTACTGGTCCACATTAATACTATGTTAATACATGACTGTAAGGTAGAATTTAGTTTTTGGTAAAGTTGGATTTTCTATGCATACTTAAAAAATATAGGTATCCCTTAACAGATGCCTATTTTAATTAAATTTAATTAGAAGTTTACCCTGTTAATGGTTTTCAAGGCTAGGTCAAGTAGTTTTATCTTTGCCTTATGAAATCACTGGCCTCATCTATGATTTACCTGATTTTGAAACCTTGTTCTAGAATCTAAATTTATAATTATGACATTATTCCTGTGCAGTAATTTTGATTCATAAGCATAGTAATTTATTTTTTTATTTTTTTTATTAGTTTCTGCTTTATAACAAAGTGAATCAGTCATACATATACATCTGTTCCCACATCCCTTCCCTCATGCATCTCCCTCCCTCCCACCCTCCCCATTCCACCCCTCCAGGCGGTCACAAAGCACCGAGCTGATCTCCCTGTGCTCTGCGGCTGAAGGGTAAGCTGTGACAAAGCGAAAGAGAGGCATGGACATATATACACTACCAAACGTAAGGTAGATAGATAGTGGGAAGCATAGTAATTTATTGAAAATATTCACTCTCCTCTACTCTTACTTTACCATTTCTGTCATAAAGTCCTTTGCATATTTTAACTCCCAATTATATACCCTCCTCATATCTTGTTATCACCAACTAAAGGGTTAAGTTTTTCTTCCTTTTCCTTTTTGTGTAAAAAGTTTTTTTTTTTTTAACATTGTCAATGGTTAATGAAGCAAACTGATGCATTTTTACAATTTCTAGGCTCACCATTTTTACGTATCCCATGCCTTCTCTCTGAACTCATTTTCTTCTTGCTGACGTATCTTTTAATTGCTCTTTTAGTGAACGCCTGTACTTCTTCTATTTCTTTGTCTTCAAATGTTTGAAAATGTCTTCATTTTGCCTTTATTCCTGAGTCATGTTTCACTGGGCATAAAATTCTTGGCTGATATTACACATTTTGAAGATACTGTTCTGTTGCCTTTTTTTTTTTTTTTTTTTTTAATTTTTTTTTTAATTTTTTTATTTTTTTATTAGTTTCTGCTTTATAACAAAGTGAATCAGATTTACATATACATCTGTTCCCACATCCCTTCCCTCATGCATCTCCCTCCCTCCCACCCTCCCCATCCCACCCCTCCAGGCGGACACAAAGCACCAAGCTCATCTCCCTGTGCTCTGCGGCTGTTTCCCACTATCTATCTACCTTACATTTGGTAGTGTATATATGTCCATGCCTCTCTTTCGCTTTGTCACAGATTACCCTTCCCCCTCCCCATATCCTCAAGTCCATTCTCAAGTAAGTCTGTGTCTTTATTCCCGTTTTGCCCATAGGTTCTTCATGACATTTTTTTTTTAATTCCGTATATATGTGTTAGCATACGGTATTTGTCTTTCTCTTTCTGACTAACTTCACTCTGTATGACAGACTCTAGGTCTATCCACCTCATTACAAATAGCTCAGTTTCGTTTCTTTTTATGGCTGAGTAATATTCCATTGTATATATGTGCCACATCTTCTTTATCCATTCATCCGATGATGGACACTTAGGTTGTTTCCAGCTCCGGGCTATTGTGAATAGAGCTGCAATGAACATTTTGGTACATGTCTCTTTTTGAATTATGGTTTTCTCAGGGTATATGCCTAGTAGTGGGATTGCTGGGTCATATGGTAGTTCTATTTTTAGTTTTTTAAGGAACCTCCATACTGTTCTCCATAGTGGCTGTACCAATTCACATTCCCACCAGCAGTGCAAGAGTGTTCCCTTTTCTCCACACCCTCTCCAGCATTTATTGTTTCTAGATTTCTTGATGATGGCCATTCTGACTGGTGTGAGATGATATCTCATTGTAGTTTTGATTTGCATTTCTCTAATGATTAATGATGTTGAGCATTCTTTCATGTGTTTGTTGGCAGTCTGTAAATCTTCTTTGGAGAAATGCCTATTTCAAAATTTGTTTGGAAAAACAAAAGGCCCCGAATAGCCAAAGCAATCTTGAGAACGAAAAACGGAGCTGGAGGAATCAGGCTCCCTGACTTCAGACTATACTACAAAGCTACAGTAATTAAGACAGTCTGGTACTGGCATAAAAACAGAAAGATAGATCAGTGGATCAGGATAGAAAGCCCAGAGATAAACCCACGCACATATGGCCAACTTATCTTTGATAAAGGAGGCAGGAATGTACAGTGGAGAAAGGACAGCCTCTTCAATAAGTGGTGCTGGGAAAACTGGACAGGGACATGTAAAAGTTTGAGATTAGATCATTCCCTAACACCATACACAAAAATAAGCTCAAAATGGATTAAAGACTTAAATGTAAGGCCAGAAACTATCAAACTCTTAGAGGAAAACATAGGTAGAACACTCTATGACATAAATCACAGCAAGATCCTTTTGGACCCACCTCCTAGAGAAATGGAAATAAAAACAAAGATAAACAAATGGGACCTAATGAAACTTCAAAGCTTTTGCACAGCAAAGGAAACCATAAAGAAGACCAAAAGACAACCCTCAGAATGGGAGAAAATATTTGCAAATGAAGCAACTGACAAAGGATTAATCTCCAAAATTTATAAACAGCTCATGCAGCTCAATAGCAAAAAAACAAACAACCCAATCCAAAAATGGGCAGAAGACTTAAATAGGCATTTCTCCAAAGAAGATATACAGACTGCCAACAAACACATGTTCTGTTGCCTTTTGGTACCTCTCATAGCTGACAAGAAGTTTCAGTCTAACTGTACTTTTAAGATAATCTGTATTCTGGTAGTTTAAAATATTTTCTTCTTCTCTTTGATCTTCTGCAGTCTCACTATAATGTGAATGCATGCCTTTCTTCCATTCTTGAAAATTCTCACTTTTGAGTGTGAAATATTAACTCCACTTTTCTCACCATTCTTTCCCTCCAGAACTCCAAATAGATGCTATGGAATCCCCTCAGTATACATTCATGACTCTTAATCATTCTTTCAGCCTTTTTATCTGTTTTTCTTCTGTGTTTGGGGGATATTCTTTAATACCATCTCCCAAGCTACTGATTAATTCTTTCCCTGTCTACTTTCAGTTTATATTTTATCCTGTTGAGTTTGTTCTTTATTTCAAGAGCTATATTCTTATTTCCTAGATTTCTTTTAGTTTTTTTCTCATATTACCTATTATTTCACTTCTGCCTATTTTTCATGCTTTCCTATTAATTTTAAATGGGTGCTTTCATTTATCTCCTTGAGCATACTAAATATATTTCTTTAAAAATCTCTTTCAGAGAATTCTATAAAATGAATTTCATCTGTTATAAATTCTTGCTCCATTTAAGAAATTGTTTGGCTATTCTTTCTAACATTTTATTTATTCATGTCTGTAATTTTGACTTGTAGGCACATTCTGAGCAGAGGTGTTTTGTTTTATTCTCTCTATCCCTTTATTCTCCCTTATCTAGTTTCATAGTTGCTTCCCCTGGGCACCCAGGGCTCAAGGTCACTTAAATGGCAATTCAGAGGTTGGAGCTCCAGCAACGATCCCGGAGATACTGTAGATTTGGTTACTGAGCAGGCAGGTGGCTTGGTTTAATTCTTGGTTGTGAGGCTGTGTGTTCTCTTCCTTCCTAGGCCTGAAACCTCCTGCAAGCTGATGCACTACGCAGTAGTCAGCAGCATTTTTTATTCAACCTGCTTTCATGAGTGGAAAAGTCCCTAGCCCAAGCTTTGCCCTTGGGCTGTGAACATGACTTTGTATGGGACAGTTACCCCCTTTCAGTCCACAAGAGCCCAATCATGGTCGCCATAGTGTCTCTGGTCTGCGAGTACTACGGAATGGTGACTTCTGCCTTTTTGTTAATACTTTGTGTTTCTATTCATTCCATCCTGGTCCACAGGAATCCCAGTTTTGCTTCTGACCTGGCTATGTCCCCTTAGTTTTCTTTTAAAATATCTTTTATTATTGTTATGTATTTGAAGCAGAAGAGAGGTGCCAGTATATAAACTTACTATGCCAACATGATCCAAAGTTTCCCTAACTATCTGAAAACCCTGTTTTTCCCCTTCTGATATTCCCTATCACTCTCACTAACATTTATCTTCATCTTTGAAGGCTTGTCTTCCTTTGCTTCAATCAGGGGTTAGTAAAGTTTTCTTGATGGGCCAGATAGTAATATTTTAAGTTTTGCAGGCAAAATGGAGGCTATTATGTAAAGTATAATCACTAATAAATGTAAAGAGCATTCATAGTTTGTGGGCCATTAAAAAACTGCCAGGGCTTCCCTGGTGGCGCAGTGGTTGAGAGTCCGCCTGCCGATGCAGGGGACACGGGTTCGTGCCCCGGTCTGGGAAAATCCCACATGCCGCGGAGCAGCTGGGCCCGTGAGCCATGGCTGTTGAGCTTGTGCGTCCGGAGCCTGTGCTCCGCAACGGGAGAGGCCACAACAGTGAGAGGCCCATGTAACGCCAAAAAAAAAAAAAAAAAAAAAAAAAAAAACTGCCAGTGGGTCAGCTTTGATCCATGGGCCTTAGTTTGCCAAACTCTGCAGTAAATATTATTATTTTTCAGGTTTCTCTTCTCCACTCTATCCTTTCACTACTCTATAGATTTTTATCCATTTCTACTGCTCTCTTCACTGTATCCAGGCTGATGATCCTAAATCTCTATCTCTAGCCTAGGTGCTTCTTCTAAGCCCCTTGTTTTTAGAGTTAACTTTATACTAGATATCACTATGTGGATGTCCCATGAGCACATGAACATGTCGAAATGGAATCTGTTCTGTTTTTTCTTATAAACCTGGTACTAAAAGGCACCATCATCCACTTCATGTGAAGCTTCTTCCTTCCCCATACTCCTCACAGCCAATGTTGATTGAATATCTCTTAAATACTTTTCAAATGCATCTATTTCTCATCCCTACATTTGTCAACTTAGTCTGCCACCATCTCATTTAAATATCCAAAATAGGCTTCTAAAACGCTTTACTTCTACAAGCTTGGCCTCCTGCAATCTACTCACCACACTGCAGCCTGAAGGATAGTTCCAAAAGAAATAGCAAAGCTACTCACTTCGCTCCCTGTTTGAAGTCCTTCAGTGGCTCCCACTGTCTTTATCTGACCCTTCACTGGTCCCTGATTATCTCTCCAGTTTCACTGCTTACCACTCCCCATCCTTGCTATGTCCCAGTTATGATAAATGACCAAAGTACCACACACTCTTGTGCGCTTCTCTGGGTCTTTGCAAGTGCTGTTCTCTCTGCCTGAAACACTCTGTTAAAAACCTTTTACTCATCTTTCAAGTCTCAGCTTTGTTGTAAGGTCTCCTCTGATATCAATTACTGGATTACGTGCTCTCATAGCACCTACTATTTAAATTTTACTCATTTACTCAACAAGTATTTATTAAGCACAGACAGAAATCCCTACTTTCATGAAAGTTCTATTTTAGTTGGGGTAGAAAGTCATTAACAACATAAATGAGTATGTTAGATGGTGATAAGGACTACAGAAAAAAATAAAGTAGAGATGAAGGGCTGGGGGCCATGGAGGGAAAGAGGGTTACAATTTTTAAAGGATGGTAAGAGAAGGCCTCCTGAGAAGATGATGTTTGAATAAAGACCTGAAAGAGGTGAGGAATAAGCCATGCAGCTATCTGGAGGAAGAGATTTTCAGGCAGCGAGAAGAGTAAGTGCAAAGGGCCTAAGGGAGAAGAGGACTGACATGTTTGAGGAATAGCAAGGCCCATGAGGCTAGAGCAGAGTCAGTGAGGAGGAAGAGTAGTAAGAGATGAAATCAGAGATGTAAAGAGTGGGGCAAATCTACAGCTTTCTAGGCCGTTGTAAGTACCTTAACTTTTGCTTCAAATACATTGGGAAGCCACTGGAAGGCACTGGGTAGGGAAGTGATGTGATCTGACTTAAGAATCATTCTGGATGCTGTGTAGAGAGCAGACTGAAAGCAGCAAGGATGGAAGCAAGGAGACCTATTATTGTACAACTTATTATATGGTATTTTAACTGCCTCTTTGCTTTTCTGTAGTCAGCTATTAGACTGAAGCACCTTGTGGGCAGAGTGTGACACATACATTAGGCATTTATATTAACTGAAAGAATGATCTACTTCCCAAGGATCTGTTTTTAAACATAGTTTTCAGGAATGAAGGAACATGCTCTCCTAAGAACATATTGCATAATAAACATCAAATGCCTTTTAGGAAAGAGATGAATTATCCTTCCAAAATGAAAGGCAGGATACGTCACAATAAAGTCTGCATCCATCAACTAAATTATCTACATGCTATAACTTATCTCTGTGTTTCAATGACCATGTGACTCCTTGGTTTTCAATGACCAGGTGACTCCTACTCTCAGGCATCCTGTTTACTTTTTGGTCACTGTACTCTTTTGAAAGAGGAGTAGGCATTGCCTCCTTGTAAACCATGTCCTGAACCTTTCAAACCCAAATTATCTAAATGTGGTCTGAGGATGAGAAAAATTTGCAGGTATCATGTACGAGGCATCTACTGTTTAGAAAGATCTGTTCCAAAGACACTATGGCAAATTTATCAAACGCTTCATAGTCAAACTTACTCATGAGGATCTTGTTCTTTTTACGTTTTTTCCAAATAAAAAAGTGAGTATGTGTACCTGCATATGGTTTCTGAGTGTGCACTGGGGGAACTAGAAAGCATCTGTTTCCTGTGAACGTGCTATGTATCTGGAAATCATCACCATCGTATGTTAATTATGTACCATTGTTCACAGACCAACCTACAGCACTGAGAAGGAAAAAGTGAAAAGGAAGGAACGAAGGGAGAGAGAGGCAGAGAGGTATGTTAATGATGGAAGAAAACATCGAGAAGACATATTTCTTGTAATCGAAGAATTTTAAAGTTATGTGTGTATATATATTTAACCCAAACCACAAAGAACATATTTATGACTCAGTTCTGAACTATATAGATAAAAGCAATGATTTAGATGACTGTAACAAAAATTTAGGGTAGAAGTCTGTAAATCTCAGAATTAAAAAAAAATGACCATAAATGTGTTAGCCTTCAGGTATACTGGTATTTCTTGAACACTTTAGCAAAAGTTGAGGGCATAGAGACCCTTAAGTAAAACTCGCTAGGAGAATCTACTGAAGTTGGTAGAGGAAATCAGAAGATCAAACCACTTGGGATGAGATACCTGTTTTCCTGACTGGGCTGGAAATATACTCCCTCCAAAAAGATATCTGAGACTGAAATATGGCTCTTGTAGTTGTGGCTTATGAGAATGTGTGAAGCTCTCTGGACAAAGGAGTTAAGGGACAGTCACATCCAGATGCATGCTCAAGCAAGTAAGAGGCAGCAAGATAAATATCAACTTGCTTTACTCAGTACACTGTAGTGATTAATAGCTTGGATTCAGGCTGCAACTTATTGGTTTTCAACCCCTGGTTCACTACTTATCTGCTGTGGGACCTTGGAAAAGTGCCTCCGTTTCCTTATTTGTAAAATGGGGATCATAAAAGCAACAGGACTGCTGTGAGGATAACATGTGTTAAGTTTATGCTAAAAATTTAGGATGAGTACCTGGCACAAAATAAGTGTTAATTATTAGTCTGCACCTATTGAATCATACTGTCCAGAGATGTTTTCTTCTATGTTCCCAGTATCTTTTGGCTCTGAGTAAAGGAAGCCTTCAGGATCCCACAGAGAGCTAGGGGCCTATCTACCAATCTTTAGTAAAGTCAATTAATTGGATGACTGGGTTGTGTCCATGCTCTTTTC
This sequence comes from Mesoplodon bidens, assembly GCF_964165515.1. Taxonomy (NCBI): domain Eukaryota; kingdom Metazoa; phylum Chordata; class Mammalia; order Artiodactyla; family Ziphiidae; genus Mesoplodon; species Mesoplodon bidens. The sequence goes on along the minus strand of NC_138178.1, from coordinate 65,576,148 downwards.
CTCAGCAGATTTCTTGTCCCTTTGGCATCAGGGCATGGTAGAGAACACAGATAATCAAAAGCATCCCCCAGCAAGAATAAACATCTTCTCTAAGATGGAGTAGATAGAACATAAGTTTTCTCCCACTTGCCGCCCCCCACTAGGTACCCTTGGTTTCCTTAACCTCATTCCAACTCTTAGTGGCCATCAGCTCTGTTCTAACTTCTGTAAGAGGATCTTCTCATATGAGGAATGAAATGAGAAAGGTTCTTTGGAAACCATGATGCCATCTGCAAATATAAGCATTATTACTATTATTGTGGGATTGGAGAGATGGTACACCTATTCTGAGATTCCACCACCTTCTGATTATGCTGGCCAAAAACTTTCTAATTCATATTCTACCTTTCTATAATTGTGCTTTGAGGCAGTCAGAGGAAAAACTACATTTAAATTCTCTTTGAATGATGTAACCATTGTCTTGAAATCCTACAACGTTTTTCTTCTTTAGTCACATAATAACTTAAAACTCCCCTTGCCACGACTATACAACTCTTTCAGCAGAAAGTAGCTTCCACAGTATGGTTCCAGAGACATAACACTAATTAGGTTTCAATCTGCCTTCTAAATAGTTCCATCCCAAAACCAGTTTGCTACTTTCACGTATCTGTAAGAGTCCAAGATTGGAAAGCTCGAAGAACCCTCAAAACCACTGTTTCATTGACGAGGAAACTGAGGCTAAAAGGTTTTGTCATTCCCAAGCACATACAACCAGGTAATGACACATCTGGAGCAAGAAGCTGAGGCTTATCATTTCTGTGGCACTGTTCTCCCTTGTCACAGAGATGACTACACTGGCAGTAAGATGACTATATGACTAACATTCAAGCTCCATTGAGGTTATTTTTCCCATCATTTATTTTCCTTTTTGTTTAACACATTTTTCTCTTTTAAGTTTGTAGTCTAATGTTGACTTTCCACTCATCAATTTATCTATTACTCATTTATTTTTTCATTAAGTATCCTGAGGGCCTATACTGCTCACTGTACTCTTGAAAGCCTCAAGGACTGAGTTAATCATAGGTTTTCTAAAGGAAATGTATCTTGAATATGATCTTGAAGAAAATAGTAGGCACAGATAAACAGAGGAAATGGGGGCCTATTACAGAAGCAAGGAAATGCAGAAAGGAAAAGATGGTGTAAGCACAATACAGAGGATACTGTTCTGATTAACAAGGGGTGATGCCCTTGGAGAAGTGGGAATGAAGAACCAGTGAGGGAGGCCACAAATGCTAGCATTCTAGAGCAGAAATATGACGTCCTAAATTAAATAATTCAACATTTATTTAGCACCTACTAAATGCCAAACACTCTGCTTTACACTAGTGACACATGGTTAAATAAAACAGCCCTTACCTTTTAGAAGCTTCCAGTTTTAGTAGGGGAGACAAACAAGAAAATCAGTAATCATATTATGAAGTAGAAATGACAAATTGTATTATGCAGCTATGACAAAACTTGGTAAGGACTTTAAAATCAAACAATGGACTGAGATAAGGCTCCTAAAGGTGATTACTGAAATTAGTTTTGAAGAACAAGTAGGGGATGGCTTCAGGGAGTAGGTGTTTCAGAGGAGGAAGCAGTATGGAGGCCGTTGGGGATGAAATATACTGTTAAAAATTCAGTATGTCACGGACTTCCTTGGTGGCGCAGTGGTTGAGAAACCACTTGCCAATTCAAGGGACATGGGTTTGATCCCTTGTCTGGAAAGATCCCACATGCCACAGAGCAACTAAGCCAGTGAGCCACAACTCTGAGACCACGTGCCACAACTACTGAAGCCTGTGTTCCTAGAGCCTGTGCTCCGCAACAAGAGAAGCTACTGCAGTGAGAAGCCCACGCACCGCAACGAAGAGTAGCCCCCACTCGCCACAACTAGAGAAAGCCCATGCGCAGCAACGAAGACCTAACGCAGCCAAAAAAATTTTTTTTTTAAATTCAGTATGTCAATATTTATATACATACATATGAGTTCTGGACAGATCTTAAGCAACATTCAATTTATTTATACACTCCCCAAACCTTTGCTCAATAAAAGATTAAGTAAATACCTGAAATTGAGACACAGGCTTTAATTGGCTGTAATAGTTGACATGACTACAGTGCAAGCAAAGGGCCACTCCTCCTTTCTAAAAACTCCTCCTCTGTCTACTTGTCAGCACATTTTTCTGACCTAACTTGGAGATGATCAGAAAAAATATCACCACAGGAAACACATTCTACATGTGAGTTTCCACATTTCACTTTTGGAAGAGGGTCATTAACCAAAATAGTAATATAATTTCTAATACTGGAATGGCTTCTTCTCACCCTTTAGCCATCATCTGTAAAACACATTTTTTTTAAAAAAGACTAATTCAGAGCAATACATGGCAACTAGTATAAAAATTCTGTGCTATTCATCTTCTCATGCTGCAGTTGGTCACTATAGTGAGCAGGCCTGACAGTTTGCAGATGAAAATGTAAACACTGAGCTCGACTCAGTTATGTTGAGGCCAACCATTTCTGACAGTCTCTACAACGTGATAAACACCGTCTGTCTATAGTTCCTCTGTATTTGAAAGTTACGACAAACATTTTGTTGAAATGTAAACAACTGACTTCGTGACTGGTGAAGCAGTGGGCTGCAAATTTATCTAAAATCAAGAAAACAAAGATCTTGTTTGACACTAGATAAACCATTAGTGGTCACCAAGGGAGCAGCTTTGGGAGGTCATAAGTGTTGTCATCAGTCTTGAGAAAATATGCACTGAAAGGTATTGTCGCAACTTAGTTGAGGCAAGAATAAGTAATATGAGAGACAAAAGAATTAGAAACTAGTAGGAAAAGGGTAAATTTTTTTTTTACTCTAAAGGACAGTTTTTAACCAGCAGAAAAAAGGTGAGATTTTCTCTTTAAAGGACAGTTTTTAATTGGAGCCGAATTTTAAAATCTATTAACCTTAATTTGTTTTTTCAATGACTTTAAGTGGAAGAGTATGGAATAAAATGTATAACTAATTTTCTAAAAAACTTAATGAATCCATTTTTTCATTTATTCAATTCTATGGGAGATAATTGTTATTACTTCTTTGTACGGCCTTCCTGAAAAGTTATGCAAGTCCAGCCCAGTGCTCTGGAAAACTTCAACTTACTTTTTAATTAAGGTGGTATTGCAAACCAAATTCTACTATTTTATAATGATATATTATATGGTTAAATTAAATAATATTTATATTTATAATTTATAAGGTTAGAATATCGCTGACTGAATTTTTATGACAGCCTGTAAATGTTTACAATTCCTGTATCTGTATTCCTGGGCTACATATACTTAGACCTTAATGATGACTTTCAACATGAAGGACAGACATATTAAAATTTTTAATTTCTAGATATGTAAAAAAGTGTTTATAAAATGGAATGGCGGTCACTTTAAGACATGGTAACAAATATATTAAGTGAGAGTCCAAAATCAAGGACTTGGCTTCTTAAAGTTCACAATAAATATCAACTAAATTATTTTCTACATTATATATAAGGCAATTCATACTGCACTATATGGCAAATTAAAGTCAATTTTTTCTAGTGAATTTATTAAGATTAATCTTCTTTAGTCATTCACCCAATATTTAGAATATGTAAAATGCACTTCAAAGACCTTTTCAAGATTACAGAAGGAAGATATTCCTACTATGCAAATGAAAAAAGAATCTGTATATTTTACCTTGATCAATCAGCTAAAATAAAAACTGACGTAGCTTTATTCATCCTGTACCATTATATTTTAAATCAAACCCACTAGATTCATTTTGTAAATCATGTAATTATAAAATCAAAGACAAAAGCACATGAATTTGTTTACCTAGTGTAGTTCTTCCCACTGGTTAGCTCAGTCTTGTGTTTTATAGAATATTAGTCATATGTTAAGCCCTCTACGGTTTCTTCTCAACTACCTACCTGCCTCCTGAACACACCCAATACCAGAGAAACAGCAGCTCAGCAATACTTTCTAGTCACAGCCTAGTACTAACCTATTTCTTGATCGATCTGCGTGCCAGTTTCCATCTGCTTCTGTTCCTCCCAGGTAAAACTTTGCTGCTTTTTCTTCTGTTTCTTCCCTGTCTTTGCCGTTTACATCAGTCAAGATGCTCAGCACCATTTTTATACCTAAGACCTAGATTAGAATAGCCTCAAGTAAAAAACGTTAAGTCTTGGTTTGGTTCACCCTGTGACTGTTTAATTCTAAAATTTTTCCACCAACTTTGTCCTGGCCCCAAACTCTAGAACTACACATCATGGATGGCTTTAATCTAAATTCCCAGTGTACAGGACAAATGCCTAGCTACCATCTTATGAAAGGAAGTCTACACCCTTCATAAATTACCTATTTATTGAAACAGCTTAGTAATCTTTATAGGCAAGAAAGTTTTCATAGTCTATGAAGTTGTACATTTTGGCTCATTTCTCATTCTATCCTCAAAGAAATTGGATGGTATATCTTAGAACTTCTTATTAAAAACATTATGTATACAAACTCCACTAGCTTACTCTTTACCATTTTCCTAGTTAACAGAATAATCTCATCCATTCATTAATTTTCTTGTTTCTCCAGTAAGTATTTATTGATCATCTAGTAATATGTCAGATTGGGCTAGGTCCTAGGGACTCAGAGACAAAAGGATCCTCAAGGACTCTACAATCTTATAAGAAGACAAACAAGCAAGTGAGCTATTCTGGTATAGCAATGATTCTCCACCCTAGCTGTATCTCGAAATTACTGGTAGAGATTTTTATTTAGTAAATCTGTGGTGGACCCAAAGCATCATTTTCTTTTTAATTTTTATGACAATAAATTTCAAACATAACAAAAAAGAAGAGAGAATCGCCCAGTTATCTGTATTTACTTAAAAAAAATTCCTAAATAATTCTGAGGCACAGAGTTGAGACCAATACAGTATATTAATGATAGTGCTATGAGAGGTAAACATGAATGGATGAGATTATAAAGAAAGGGTAGCTAATCTGGAGTGGTGACAGGCAGGTGTGTGTGTGTGTGTGTGAGTGTGTGTGTATATACAGGTACAGAAAGGGCAGCCTGGTAGGGAAGTCTTCCAGAGGACGTAACACATCAGCTGGTTTTCTAACAGTGGAATTTCCAATCCTTTATTTTGCCGTAGAAATTTCTAATCAGAAAAATGGGGCTCTACCACGGGCACTCCAAGCTCACTGTTATCACTGCTACAGTTCCTTTTCCTGCTGTTGTCCTTTTCTTGGATTGGCTAGGATTCCCAGTGGAGAAGGGACTACAGTCCTCTTCTTCGCTGCTCAGTTGAACATCAATTTACATGCTTTAGGACTCTACCCTAACCTGGGGATCTCAAAAGACCGGGAAAGAAGAAGAGCTTCTCACAAAATGCTGGATGCAACGTGCAATTTATAATTCTACTTCTAGAAATATGTCCTGCAGAAATACTTAACACAAGTACTCAGCAAGATCTGTAGGTCATTTTTTTTTATTCAACAAACTTTGCCACTTACTAATATTTTCCCTTCTGAAGAAAATTTAAGATCATAGGGTAAAATTGCAATTGGAATTGCAATGCCAAAAACATAATCACGGGGATGTAGTATGTGAGAATTCAAGGTAAATTCAAGAGGTTATCAAACAAAACATTTTTCAGAAACTGTGGCTTAGCAACTTGGTGTGTGTCTGTCTCTCTTATTTACATTTGGATGTTAACTATAACAAAGGGTAAAACTCAATGTAAAGAGAAATGCAGGTCTTAATTTATACAATGAAAACATGCTAGAGCAGACACACTCAGCAGGTCCTGTAGAAATGAGTTTAACATTTAGGATTATAGACTGATTGGTTTACCATGCCCATGCCATGACCACGTTATCTTCTTCCACTAAGAGTGCAGGAAATTCCAATTTTAATGTATATTGATATGGCCTTTACAGACTTAAAGCATCAGCACACTTCATTCACATAGTTCACAAACAAAAGAATGAGAGAGTTGGCTAAATAACTCTTAAGGTTACTTAACTTCTAACATTCTATGACTTTCTTCCAATAATTTGTAAAACCAGGAAAGTGCCTTGTAGGCTCAATATATACTTAGTGGAAAAATTTTATAAACCATTCTGAAAGAATATTTCATGAAAGGAAAATATACTAAAAATTTCATATTTCTACAAGGACTACTTCTATATTTTGCCAGAATGTTTTAACTTCTTATATGAAATATACGACATTGAAATACTGAATATCCCATTTGTGCAATAAACTTATTATGTCAAATAAAAAGGCTTAAAAGTATTTTTCAATCTCAGCTCTGCCACTTACTGTGTTACCCTGGCCAAGTTAGTTAATCTCTCTGTCTCACTGACTTTACTTTAAAAATGGGGATAACATCAGATAACATTACTATACTATAATGTTACTATAATGAGTTAATGAGACAACATAGGAAAGCGTTATGACAGTAGATGCTCAATAAGTGTAGGGTTTTGTTCTTGTTGTTGTTCACTGACAAACATTCTCCAGCTTTAAGATGCCTTCTGGATTAATAATACCTGGTGTTGGCAAGGATGAGGGGAAATGGACCCTTGCAAACCATAGGTAGGCTTGTGAATTAGTATAGTACAAAATTCTTTCAGCTGCTCTCCACTTGGCCAGAATGATGGCTTATGGGACACTCTCCACTTCTCCTGTAAAACATGCTGACTGATGCCTACATCCCAGTGAACATCTTGCCTCTGAGTGTTATCACACACAGCATAGGTTCCATCTGTTCCCAAAGAAGTTTATGTTAATTGACTCTTCACCATATTATGTAATTTAACTAAATGTCAAGAAACTTAATGACATATTAGGAAAAAAACATTTCTGTGAAAACTAAGTTGAATGCTTCAGAAAGATTCGATAATAACAGCTGCTATACAAAACTGCCAGCAAATTAGGTCTAAGTGAGATAAGTGAAAGGACTGGGGGAAAAACGTAAAAACCTAGAGGACTAGGATGAACTCAGATGGTTTTACACTTTAAAAAACCTGAATGTGGGGCTTCCCTGGTGGCGCAGTGGTTGAGAGTCAGCCTACCGATGCAGGGGACACGGGTTCGTGCCCCGGTCTGGGAGGACCCCATGTGCCACGGAGTGGCTGGGCCCGTGAGCCATGGCTGCTGGGCCTGTGCGTCCGGAGCCTGTGCTCCGCAACAGGAGAGGCCACAACAGTGAGAGGCCCGTGTACCGCAAAAAAAAAAAAAAAAAAAAAAACACCTGAATGTGAAATCTGTAGCTACTGTATTATAGGTAATAATACTCATGTAAGAATAATGGAATGGAATTCCAAAGAAGAGATCTATTCACAAAGAAAAGCCTTGCTTCTACACCAGAAGACTGGTGAATGAACATAAACTGAAATGTTTTATATGCTGAAACAAAATACTTAAAGTACTTAGGTATCATTTATCATGATTTCCTTGGTTTGACCTTTGGGCTTAACTGATCAACTACAATTGATCTCAATTATACTGGCTAAGAAGGTTACTACTTTTTAACATGTATGAAGTATATATAATTGGCTTTTTTAAAATCAGAATTTCAATTCCATACCTAGTAAATCTATCCCAGAAAATAAGCCCAAGTCCACAACGGCACAGGTACAGAGATGTACATTGACTCACTATTTGAAAAAGCAAAATCCCCCCAAAAATCCAAACAAAAGTCCATCAACAGGGAAATGGTTAAATAAGTCAATGGCACAACTATTCCATGGAATACTATGCAGTCTTTAAAAAGGATTTCCAGGGTAAGTAAAAGAGAAAGTTGCTTTTCACTGAATTCCCTTTTGGATGGTTTAATTTTTTTAAAGCCATGTATTGCCATTTTTTCAATTGAAAAATAAGCCCAGCTAATTAAAAAGGTAAAAATTAGGTAGATCATGTGCTCACATGGAATAATATTCATAATATGCTACTAACTGAAAAGAAAGACAGTCAAAAAATATGGAAGGGTATTTTCCAAACTCCTTAACAGCTGTTATGTTTGAGATGAGGGACTAGGAAGGAAAAATGAAGGGGCTTTCGCTTTTCTATTTATGTATTTCTGTACTGCTTAATTTTGTTTTTAACAGTCAACATACATTATAGTAAACCTAAAGGTCTCCCAAACAGATGATTAACCAAATAAATTATAGTACTCTCATATGATAGAAAACTGTGTGGTTCTTAAAATCATGTTCATAAGAAATACTAAGAAAATGTTTAAGTGTTACACATTTTCTACCAACACACATTACTTTACTAGATTAAAACTAAAATGTTTTATTTTAAAATTATATTAAAATACATATATTTTTATTTGAAACATTGGTAGTTTGCTTCTGAAAGTTTTAAGTGGAAAAGAGCTGTTGTAATCAACTTTTTATTTTCGAGGACAATTCTGTATCCATCCCGTACCATTAGCAGAGGAAAATCAATGCAACCAACTCATACATATTGGAGACTTGTATGGATTTGTTCCTTCTCCCCTTCCCCACACATGATGGTATATTTTTGTTCTCTTTACGGAAATTCAATTAGCAATATTAGCCTCCTCCTCTGTCAGTGATGGACACCATTGAGATTCTCCTCACCACCTAAAGACATGTAAGATGGGCTTACTGATTCCCTGACTTACTAGTTAACAGGAGAATTACTGCCCACTCCTATAAATGACTCTCTATGTTTCTTGTCATAAACACAGTGACAGCTCCTGAAATCAATCTTTCATGACCTTATTGATTAAGACACTTAGAAATAATGAGACTTCACTAGTGGCAGAGTAATGCTTGGAAAAAAATACTCCAGTGAGGACTTGCCTATTAACACTGAAATTTATCTTCTCATTGCCCTTTTCTTATTACAGACATTTACCTAGAAACATACATGATGAAAAGTTAATAATCAGTTTTGTGGTTCATGTGCTTTTTCTTAATACTTGCTGGTAACATTTTAAATTAACAAAATAAATAGATATAAAAACAATTTTTGATCACTGTCTTCCTACCCTGTTAAGATCAGTACATAATTTCTAAACAAGGGAACACCTGGGTTTTTCTGAGAGCGATTACAGGATAAAAGCTATTTAGGGAAATTCTGAATATTCTAGAAGGGGGAAGTTTTAAAACTGTTTCACTCATTTGAATATTTTCTGCTTATATGATTTACATATACATGTTTGAAGCAAAACATCACATAATTTTAGAGCTGGACAGAACCCTAGAGATCTTCTAATTCAATCTACTTCTCATATTATGAACAAATTGTCACCTAGGGAAGGGAAGTGACTTGTCTAGGGTTATACCCAAACAGAGCTAAGATTGGAATCCATAACTCATCTGATGAGATGTTTTACAATTTTCCATAAAGTGAGAGGAGGAGGTAGAGCTTATCTGGTTAAAAAAAAAAGAAAGAATTCTGCTTCTTTTACCCTCTATATCACTTTTAGGGTATCTAGGACAGGGTTAGGAAACACGACCATGTTTTATTTAAAATGTGGGCCTGTAGTCAAGAATCACATCCCTTATACAGTACCTGGCATATTACAGGTGCTCAATAAAAACAGGCATACCTCTGAAGAGTGTTTCTGTGGATAACATTTTCCTGGTACAAAGCCTCTTGGTTTTTAATACCCAAACTTGATAGAACGCACTTATCTCTCATTACAAAGCTTTTCAGTTGATATACACAGAAAACTTATATGTACCCCGAACTCAGTACATTTTAAATGATATGCAAGTTGAATTACACTCCAAATAGAACTCATAAACGTCAGGATCACATGTAGACATTTCAAAAAAATGCACTGACTGACAACAAAGGGAATATGTAATATACTACTGCATGCAAAGCAAAATATTAATAACCATATTAATCGTTATGATGTTTTAGACACTTTACATTGTAATGTGTCTATTACTTACATATACATTTTACCATGTTTTAGTACAGTTTAGGAAACTGGAGTTTAAAATGTAATGTGTTTTTTTTTCTCATTTAAAATAATGGGAAACAGACTTGCAGTTAGCATTCTCACACATAATGGATTCATTTCAGGAATGAATTACTAATGGTAAGAGGGAGATTTTCAGTGCAGACACTGTACTTACAACTGCTGGGCACAGCACTGTACTTTGCACTGTGGACAGAAGGAACTGTACTACTTCTAAATCCTGTCATTGTTGAAATCTGAGAACTGGATGTATCTGCTGCTACCCTTACTGGAATGGATTCTTTGTAGTGCCTTTCTTCCTTACCTCCTTAGACTCAGATGCAAAATTTGGCATGGGTGCTTCTAACTGGAAGAACTTAGATCATAGGCCCATGCCAAGCTGTAAGGGAGGCTGGAAAAATAGTTTTCTGATTTCTATTTTGGGAAGGCTTGTACTCATAAGGTAGGGACTTCCATAATACCATGAAAACTAAGACCTCAATATCATGATTTTGCAATAAGACACCAAATCCACAAACAACCAAAAAAATAAAAAATAAACTGGACTTAATAAAAATTAAATTTTTTATGCTTCAAAGACACCATTAATAAAGTGAAAAGACAACCCAAAGAAAGGGAGAATTACTTGTAAGTCATAGTACTGATAAGAGACATAACCAGAATATATAAAGAATATATAAGAATATATAAATTCTTACAATTCAACCATAATAAATAACCCAGCTTAAAAATGGGCAAAGGATTTGAACAGACATTTCTTCAAAGAAGATATACAAACAGCCAATATACACAAACAGATGTTCAATATTATTACTTATCAGGGAAATGCAAATTTAAATCACAACAAGATACCACTTCTCACCCACTAGGATATCTATATCTGTCTGTCTGTCTGTCTATCTATCTATTTATTGACAGAAACTAACAAGGATGTGGAGAAACTGAAATCTTCATATGTTGCTAGTGGGAACGTGAAATAGTGCCAATTTGGAAAAGTTTGCCAGTTTCTCAAAAAGTTAAATCTAGAATATACTATACAACTAAGCAATTCTACTCCTAGACACATACCTCAAAGAAATGAAATCATACGGCCACACAAAAACGTGTACATGAATGTTTATAGCAACATTATTGATAATAGCCCCAGAGTAAAAACAACTCAAATGTCTATCAACAAAATTAAATGTGGTACATCCATACAATGCAATATTATTTGGCCATAAAAAGAGGACAGAATATTGTACTAATACATGCTACAATACGGATGAGCCTTAACAATATTATGCTAAGTGTAAGAAGCCAGTCACGAATGTCCACATATTGTATGATTCCATTTATACGCAATTTCCAGAATAGGCAAATTTATATAAACAGAAAGTAGATTAGTGGTTGCCTAGGATGGCAAGGGTAGGGGAAAATGGGGAGTGATTGCTAATGGGTACAGGGTTTCTTTTGAGGGTGATGGAAAAGTTCTGAAATCGACTGTGGTGGCAGCTGTGCATCTCTGTGAATATATCAAAGAGCATTGAATTGTATGTCTTAAATAAGTTAATTGTATGGTATGTGAATTATGTCTCCTTAAGGTCCCCCTATATATAGAAGACCAGTTAACTATACACCTAATTGTTTTTAGTATCTACTGGTGGTTATTATCTAGATTCATTTCATTAGAGGATTTACAAAACTAGTAATTTTCTATGTTCAACATTCTTTATTAATTTATTAATATCGATTACTTGGTTGCCCTAAGATACTATCTACATAAAAAAGCCAGGATAAATACTTGATTCCTTCTCTCAATTTACATATTTTCAGAATAACGAAATATTACAAAATATTTCAAATATACACAAAAATATAGAGAATAATATAACTAAAATTTATGTGCCCATTGCCTACATTTAATAAATGTTATTTTTTCAAATTGACTTAATTTTTAAAAAAGAAACAGAACAAATAGGGTTACCTTCCCCTCCTAACTTTCTCAAAGGTAATGACTATCTCGAATTGGTATATATACCTCCTATTAGTGCTTTTACACTTTTATGTAACCCTTCCTCTCTCTCTCTCTCTCTCTCTCTCTCTCTCTCTCTCTCTCTCTCTCTCTCTCTCTCTCCCCCTCCCTCCCTCCCTCCCTCTCTAGCAACATAACATTTCTTTGAGCATTTTAAAATGTTACCTAAATGGAAGCATACTGTGTGTAGACTTTTGCAATTTTCCTTTTTTGGTCAACACTGCATTTACATTTTTAAAAGTAAATGTTTTACTTAAGTATACATATAGAAAAGTGCATAAATTATAAGTATAAAGCTTGATGACTTCACAAAGTGAACGTACTCTTTGCCTTCATTCATTTTAACTGCCACAACTTAAGTGATGACTTACAAGACTTTGTGTTGCTTACCATCATATCTTCAGTATCCAAAGTGTTTAGTACACAGTTGAAAGTTCATTAATGTTTCTTAAATAAATGAATCAATAAATTGCTTCATAGTATTCTATTATAGGACAAAGCTGCAATTCATTCATTCTCCTATTGCCATTCTCCCACTGATGACATTAAGGTTATTTTTAGGCTTTTGCTATTAAAATGAGGATAGAACACACATCCTTGTATAGATCTCACTGCACCCAGGTATAGGAGTTTCTCCAAAGTATAAAACTAGAAATAGAATTTTGGGGGTCAAACAGGGTATGCAAGCTTCTACTTTACCAGATCTTGCCAAACTGCTCTACAAAGTAGTATATCAATTAATACTCCCACCAGCAGTATATGAGGGATTCCTTTCATCATATGCTTTCAAACACTTAGTATTTTCCATTTTCAGTTTTCACCAGACTGGGAGTGAAACGGTGCCTTGTTTAAATTTACAGAAATCTATTAATGAGGTTGAATATCTTTCCAAATATTTAATGGCCATCTGGATTTCTCTTTTTTTATGACTCCACTCAGTTTCCTCATGGGTTCACTTTTTCCTACTGATTTGTAGGATAACTTTAATATATTTTTCTAGTCCAATTTTTGGTTATATGTGTTGCAAATATCTTCTTTTCATTCATAGCATATAACTTTGTTTGAGTTATTATTTGAAGACATTTTTTACTTTAATGTTGTCACTCATGTTACCTTAATTATATATGCTTTTGAGATCTTAAATTATGTTATAACGAATATCATAAAGATATACTATATTTCTTCTAAATTATAAAAGTTCTGCTTTTTACATATAGGACTTTAACTTATCCTGGAATTAATTTTCAAGTTTGTGAGATAGGGGTCTTATTCCATCACTTATTCATTTACATATACATCCATTCATTGATTGATTAGTATGGAAAAATAACTGACCCAGTCCCACTTACTGAAGGGTACATTCTTTCTCCACTATTGAATATGCAACTTACGTCAAATACCAAGATCCTCTCTCTCTACACATGTATATGTGTACATGTATGTATTATAGATATAGATATAGATATATATATACACACACATATATATATATACACACACACACCTATATATGTAAAACAGTTTCTGGGCTAATATATTCCACAAATGTATTTGTCTATTTGCACCAACATCACATATTTACTACAGCTTAAAAAAAGTCTCGTTTAATTCTTTGTTTTTTTCCCCAGTGACTATCTTTTCAAAATTTATCTTCCAGTTTTATTGAGATATAATTGACACATAACACTGTACAAGTTTAAGGTATCAAGTTTAATCAAATAATGTGTTGATTTAATATACATATATTTTATGAAATGATTACCACAATAAGGTTAATTAACACCTTCATTATCTCACATACTTATAATTGTGTGTGGGGGGGTGTGAGGACCTTTAAGATCTATCTCTTAGTAACTTTTAACTATATAATACAGTATTATTAACTTCAGCCACCATACTATACATTAGATCCCAGAACTTATTCGTCTTATAACTAGAAGCTTATTCTCTTTGACCAACAGCTTCCCATTTACCTTACCCCCCCAGACGCTGGCAACCACCATTATATTCTCTGGTTCTATAAGTTTGATTTTTTAGATTCTACATACATGAGATCATACAGTATTTGTCATTCTCTCTCTGACTTATTTCAAACAGCATGCCCTCTATCCATGTTGTTACAAATGGGAGATTTCCTTCTTTCTCATGGCCAAATAATATTCATTGCATATGTACACACCACATTTTCTTTATCCATTAATCTGTCGATGGAGATTTAGGTTGTTTCCATGTCTTGGCTATTGTGAATAATACTGCGATGAACATGGGAATGCAGATATCTCTTTAAGATAGTGGTTTCATTTCATTTGACTATATACCCACAAGTGGGATTGCGAGATGATATGGGTAGTTTTATTTTTAATTTTTTGAGGAACCTCCACACTGCTTTCCATAATGGGTATACCAATTTATATTCCCATCAACAGTGTACAAGGTTCTCTATTTTCCACATCCTTGCCAACCCTTGTTCATTGCTGTCTTTTTGATAATAGCCATTTTAACAGGTGTGAGGTGATATTTCATTGTGGGTTTCTGTTACATTTTCCTGATGATGATGATGCACTTTTTCAAGAACCTGTTGGCCTTTTTATGTGTTCTTTAAAAATGTCAATTCAGGTCTGTTTGCCCATTTAAAAATCAGATTATTATTATTATTTGCTATTGAGTTGTAGGAGTTCCTTATATATCTTAGATATTAACCCCTTATCAGATTTGGTCTGAAAATATTTTCTCCCATTCCATAGGCTGCCTTTTCATTTTGTTGGTTGTTTCTTTTGCTATGCAGAAGTTTTTAAGTTGGATGTAGTCTGACTTGTTTATTTTTGCTTTTGTTGCTTGTGATTTTTTTTTTTTTTTTTGCGGTACGCAGGCCTCTCACTGTTGTGGCCTCTCCCGCTGCGGAGCACAGGCTCCGGACGCGCAGGCTCAGCGGCCATGGCTCACGGGCCCAGCCGCTCCACAGCATGCAAGACCTTCCCGGACCGGGGCACGAACCCGTGTCCCCTGCATCAGCAGGCGCACTCTCAACCACTGCGCCACCAGGGAAGCCCTGTTGCTTGTGATTTTGGTCATATCCAAAAAAATCATTGCCAAGATAAATGCCAAGGAACTTTTTGCTCGTTGTTTTCTTCTGGGAGTTTTATGTCTCCAGGTCTTAGATTTAAGTCTTTATTCCATTTTGAGTTAATTTTTTTTTTTTAAGAAGATGTTGGGGGTAGGAGTTTTTATTAATTTATTTATTTATTTTTGCTGTGTTGCGTCTTCGTTTCTGTGCGAGGGCTTTCTCTAGTTGTGGCAAGCGGGGGCCACTCTTCATCGCGGTGCGCGGGCCTCTTACCACTGCGGCCTCCTGTTGCAGAGCACAGGCTCCAGACGCGCAGGCTCAGCAGCCGCGGTCCACGGGCCCAGCCGCTCCACGGCACGCGGGATCCTCCCAGACCAGGGCTTGAACCCGTGTCCCCTGTATTAGCAGGCAGATTCTCAACCACTGCGCTACCAGGGAAGCCCCAAGTTAATTTTTTTGAGTTAATTTTTGTGAGTGTGAAAAGAGTCCAATTTCATTCTTTTGAACGATTATCCAGTTTCTCCAACACCACTGTTTGAAGACATTATCCTATCCCTGTTGACTATTCTTGACTCCCTTGTCAAATATTAATTCACCCTATGTGTTGGTTTATTTTTAGGCTCTCGATTCTGTTCCACTGGTTTTTGTATCCGCTTTTATGCCAGCACTAAACTATTTTGATTACTATAGCTTTACATAGGGATTGCATTGAATCTATAGATGGCTTTGGGTAGTATGGACACTTTTAACAATATTAATTCTTCCAATCCATGAATGAGATTTTTCCCCATTTATTTGCGCATTCTTCAATTTCTTTCATCAGTTTCTTACAGTTTTCAGTGTACAGATCTTTTCACTTCCTTGGGTAAATTTATTCCTAAGTATTTTATTGTTTTCGATGCTATTGTAAATAGGATTGTTTTACTTCTTTTTCAACTACTTCCTTGTTAGTGTATAGAGAAACTACTGATCATTGCATATTCATTTTGTATCCTGCAACTTTAGAGGTTTTGTTTATTAGTTCTAACAGCTTTTTTTGGTGGAGTCTTTGGGATTTTCTATACATAAGATCACATCTGCCAACAGAGACAATTTTACTTCTTCCTTTCTGATTTGAATTCTTTATTTCTTTTTCTTGCCTAATTTCTCTGGCTAGGACTTCCAGTACTATGTTGGATAAAAGTGGTGACAATAGGCAGCCTTGTTTTATTCCTGGTCTTAGGGGGAAAGCTTTCAGTCTTTCATTGAGTATGTTGATAGCTGTGGGCTTTTCATATATGGATGCTATTATGTGGAGGTATATTCCTTTCATAACTGATTTGTTGAGAGTTTTTATCATGAAAATGTGTTGAATTTTGTTAAATGCTTTTTCTGGATCTACTGAGAGGATCACATAATTTTAATCTTTCATTCTATTAATGTGGTATATCACATTTATTGATTTGTGTATGCTGAATCATTCTTTTATCCTAGGAAAAAAATCCCACTTGATCATGGTTTATGATCCTTTTAACGTGCTGTTGAATTTGTTTTGCTAGTATTTTGCTGAGAATTTTTACATCAACATTCATCAGGAATTTTGACTTAACACTTTTTTTCTTGTAGTGTCCTTATTTGGCTTTGATATCAGGGTAATGGTGGCATTGTAAAATGAGTAGACAGTATTCACTCCTCTTTGAATTTCTGGAATAGCTTGAGATGAACTGGAATTAATTCTTCTTTAAGTGTTTGGTAGAACTGACTAGTGAAACCATCTGGCCCTGGGCTTTTCTTTGTTGGGAGGTTTTTGATTACTGATTCAAATCCTTATTTGTTATTTTTCTGTTCAGATTTTCTGTTTCTTCAGGATTCAGTCTTGGGAGGTTGTACATTTCCAGAAATGTAGCCATTTCTTCTAAGTTGTCCAATTTCTAGGTGTGTAATTGTTCACTGTAGTCTCTTATGATCCTTTGTGCTATCAGTTGTAACGTCTCTTTTTTCATTTCCGGTTTTGAGTTTTCCCTTTTTTCTTAGTCTACCTAAAGATTTGTTAGTTTTGTTTCTCTTTTCCAAAAATCAGCTTTTAATTTAACTGTCCTTTTCTAAATGTTTTTTTCTCTATTTCATGTATTCTGGCCTGATCATTTTTATTTCCTTCCTACTAACTTTGGGCTTAGTTTCTTCCTTTTCTAGGTACTTGAGGTGTAAAATTAGGTTGAGATCTTTCTTTTTTCTTAATGTAGATGTTTATCATTATAAACTTCCTCTTAGAGCTGCTTTCATAGCACCCCATAAGTCATGATATGTCATGCTTTTATTTTCGTTCAAGATCTTTTTAAAATTTCACTTTTGATGTTGATTGTTTAGGAGTGTGATGTTTAATTTCCACATATTTGTGTATTTTCCAGTTCTCCTCCTGTTCTTGATATCTAGTTTCATACTACTGCAGTTGAAAAGATACTTGGTATGATTTCAGTTTTCTTAAATTTGCTAAGATTTGTTTTGTGACATAACATATGATCTATCCTGGTTAATGCTCCCTATGCACTTGAGGAGAATATGTATTCTGCTACTGTTGGATGAAATGTTTTGTGTCTATTAGTCCATTTGGTCTCAAGTATAGTTTAAGTCCAATGTTTCCTTATTGATTTTCTATCTGAATGATCTATCCATTATTGAAAGTGGGATATTAAAGTTCCCTTGTATTGCTGTCTATATCTCCCTTCAGATTTGTTAGTACTTTATATATTTAGGGGCTGATGTTTGATGTATATACATTTACAATTTTTATAGCCTCTTGATTATTTGACTCATAATTTTATCATTATATAATTACCTTCTTTTTCTCCTTATAATTTTTGACTTAAAGTCTATTTTGTCTGAAATAAGTGTAGCTACCCCTGCTGTCCTTTGGTTTCCATTTGCATGGAATGTCTTTTTCCATGCCTTCACTTTCAGTCTATGTGTGTTGTTAAAGGCTGAAGTGAGTCACTTGTGGCCACCACATACTGAGGTCTCTTTTTAAATCCATTCAGCCACTCTATACATTTTGATTGGATAATTTAATCAGTTTACATTTAACATAATTATTGATGGGTAAGGACTTGCTAAAGCCATCTTACTGTCTTCTGGCTACTTTGTAGTTCCCTTATCCTTTCTTCCTCTTTTGGTATGTACTATTTTTTGGCTTTTGTTTCTTGGTTACCATGAGGCTTACATAAAACAACTTATTACAGTCTCTTATAAACTGGTAATTTTGATTGCATACAAAAGTCTACCTTTTTAATCCCTCCCCCCATTTTATTTTTTGATGTTGCAACTTGCTGCCTCTTTTTATATTGTGTAATAATTAACAAACTATTGTAGCTATAGTTACTTCTGATACTCTTGTCCTTGAACCTTTATACAAGAGTTAAGTGACTAACACACCACATTACATTATTAGAGTATTTCAAATTTTCAACCCTTAACTTTACCAGTTTTATATTTTCATGTTACTAATTAGCATCCTTTCATTTCAGCTTAAAAAACTCCTTTCAGCACTTCTTATAAAGCAGGCCTAATGTGATGAATTCGAACAGCTTTTGTTTATCTGGGAAAGTCTTTATCTTGCCTTCATTTCTGAAGGACAGCTTTGTTGGGTAAAATATTCTTGGTTGGCAGTTTTTTCTTTCAGCACTTTGAAAATATCATCCTACTCTCTCCTGGCCCACATGGTTTCTGCTGAGAAATGCACTGATAGCCTTATTGGGGGGGGCATCCCTTGTATGTGAAGAATTTTGTTTCTCTAGCTGCTTTAAAAATTCCCTTTGTCCTTGACTTTAGACAATTTTATTATAATGTGTCCTGAAGATCATTTGGGATTGCAATTTTGGGGGCACCTATGAGTTTCATGAATTTGGATGTCTAAAACTCCCCAGATTCCCATATCTGTGAAGTTCTCAGGCATTATTTCTTTAAGTAAGCTTTCTCAAGAGACCCTTTCCTTCCCTCCCTTCTCCTAATTGGACTCCAATAATGCAGACTTTTTCTTAATGGTAGACCATGGTTCTTGTTAGTTTTTCTTCACTCTTTTTCATTCTTTCTCAGGTAAATCTTACATCTCCATTTCTTTGGGGTCGGTTGCTGGAAAACTGTGTTCCTTTGATGGTATCATATTTCCTTCATGTCTTGCATTGCTATCTTCTTGTTTAAAGAAGCCATCACCTCCTCTTTACTGACTGGCTTCAGTAGAAAACTTAATTTGGTCAGCCCTGTTAGGGATTCTAAGTTTTCTCAGAACTATGAATACACTTGCTCCATACTTCTTGTTCCTCTTCTGGGGGAATGTTAAGATTATACGCCTTCTCTTGATCCTGCAAAGCCAGGCCATGTGCTGACAGCCTCCCTTTTGCTTTCCCTAGGGTGGTGCTGAATGTTCACATTTGGGTGATTTCTCTCAATTCCCCAGAGTTGGGCCAGCTTTCTGTGTTGCTCATTAGCCATCTGCAGAGGTTTCTTCTTGCTGCTGTTAGAGGAATGCACTGGGAGCTGGCCAGGGGGTGTAGGTTTGTGTGGATGAGGTGCTGGGGTACTTGTGGACCAGTTGAGGGGATTCTAGGGCAAGGTGTCTTCAGCATCTCATGGGCAAGCTTGCTGATGGAGTCCACAATGTGGTTCGTAGGAGCCATGTCCCTTTGATGTTCTCCAAGAGCACTAGCTGCTGTTCTCCCAGCCACATCCAAGCTCCTAGTCACACAGCACACCTCAGTATTGAGGATGGGGCTAAAAAGAAGTGGGTCTCTTTGGCAGCATCCTGCCCAGCTGGGGAAGACTAACTCTAATATGCTCTCACAATTCCTCCTTGGGAGAAATCACAGGCCTAAAAGGTGTCTTATGGCACTGTGCTGTGCCTCCTTGGGGTAGAGGTGACACTGATAAAGGTGACGTGTCCACTTATCCTCTTCAGTGTATCCAATCTCAAAATTTTTTGCTCCGACAGTGTGATGGAACTTTCCCTGGGTCTAAATTGGTGTTCTTGGGCAGGGAGAAGACTATAGGAAATATTTAACCTACCATGTTGATGATATCACCAACTCTCATTTATTTCTTATTTAAAATTGGTTTAGTTATTCTCAACTTTATTTTTCTACAGACTTTTAGAATTATCTTGTAATATTCCATGAAAAAGTTAATTGCAGTTTTAACTGAATTTTATTTATGTTTTAATTTGTGGAGAATTGACACTTTATAAGTCTTCACAATCACGAACATCAAGTATTTCCATTTGTTGAAATACTCTTTCAGTAGAATCTCATAATTTTATACCTAAAAGTCTTATTTTTTAAAAAAGGTTATTCCTAGGCATATAATAGTTTCTGTTGTTATTAAGAATGAGATTAAAGCTTTTCTTTTTTACATTTGTAGTTTTTGGTCACTGGTGTCTAAGAACACAACTTAATTTGGTAAATGGATCCTGTAACCAGGAATCTTTATCGTCTTTTTGGTTTTAAGAATTTGTGAATTTTCCTGGATTCTCAACATAGACAAGCACCTTATCAGCAAATATACGCAACTTTGTTTCTTTACTGCTTATCTTTTATTCAGGCATGATGTTCAGATATGTTAGCAACATACTTCACAGATATCAACCAATCAAAAGGAAGCAATGGCTTTAAACAATCCATTTGGCTGTACTGGTGCATATCAGCCAGTAATCAGCACTGCTTTTTCTTGCTATATTGAATAAGAAAATATATCGTCCGGGACCTTGAGGACAGTGAATCAATGTTTCATTATTAAATATGATGTTTTTTGCAGGTTTTTGGTAACCATCCTAAACTAGCCTCTTCTTCTTAAAATTAAATCTTTAAAATTGTTAAAAATTAGGATTAAGTGTTGAATTTTAATTTATGCCTTTTCTGTTTCCACTAATACTGTTTTTCCCCTTTAATTTTAAAATAATGGTTTATATTAATTTATTTTTGATGTTATATCAATCCTTTCATTTCTGTAATAAATAATAGTTGACTATGTTGCTACTAAATTTTAATTCTCACAACTAAAAGAGTTAGATATGCAATCCTACCCATATTTTTCAAAGGAGAAAAGTGAAGTTTCTGGTACTTCCCTAGTGGCGCAGTGGTTAAGACTCCATGCTCCCAATGCAGGGGCCAGGGTTCAATCCCTGCTCAGGGAATTAGGTCCCACATTCATGCCGCAACTAAGAGTTCACATGCCACAACTAAGGAGCTGGCGAGCTGCAACTAAGGAACCCACCTGCAAAAACTAAGACCTGGTGCAACCAAATAAATAATAAAATATATATATATTTAAAAAAAGATTAATTAAAAAAAAAAGGAAAAGTGAAGTTTCCTACAAAGGTTAATAATCTGGCTAAGCTCACAGAGCTACTACATGGCTGATCTGGAATTTGAATTCAGGCCCATAACTACAGAGCCTGTGGTCTTAATAGCTGCATTATATTGTATCAACATCTGCTGACTGCCTAATTATTGCCATGAGTTTAACATAAATTATTTCATTTAATAGTCACACAATCCTTTGGGATGTGTCAACATCATACATTTTACTGATAGGAAAGACTGAAGCCCAGATAGATTAATTAATTTGTCCAGGTTCACACAATAAATAGGTAGCAGGTTCTATGCCCATGCTTTTAACATTGCTCTCATCTGCTTCCTTAATATCTGCCCACTGATGGTGCAATTTTGACCAACATCACGTGCAACTTTCAACAATTCTCTATTTCTTCATAGTTCCTGAGAATGGCATAGAGGACAACATAAATGATTTAATTTATTCTAAGGCAGAGTTTCTCCAAATGTCCATTTAAGTATCTCTAATGTCAGAAAAAAAGTGAATTTCCAGGGACATGGGGGGTATACACCTAGTAACAGCAAGAAACATCTTCATGAGTATTTTGTTTCAAAAATAAAAAAAATGTTGCATTCCTTTCCGTGATATCATCTATGTTTATTTTAACCAGAAAATAGTTTTATATTACATACTATTGTGGAGGAAAATAGTTTTCTACTTGCCTTACTTCATACACAAGGTATTTGCCATGGAGTCTATTAACATAAAAAAAATGAGCTGAACTGAAGACAGCTAGCTAGTATCAAGGTCCTTATACAGGCAATTTCTCATTTTTTAGTGTCACTATTTCCGAGAACCCAGACTTATATAAATGTGGTTAAAAACAGTAAGTGTTTACTCACTGCATCCAGCAATCAATCACTAAGGTGAGCCCAAGAGCAGATATTGCCAGAGAGGTAGCATGATGGAATACCGTCAGGCTGCTATGGGAAGAAACTTCAAAAAGCACATCTTACTGACAGGTAAAATCACTCATGTCATGTGCTGGGCTGAAAGGATGTCTTATACAGCATTGTCTATTTACTTATTTATTTTAAATCATAACAACAATGTACTCAACAAGAACTTTATTAGTGAAGAAAGAACTCTAACAATTTGTTCTTAATATTATCAGTAGCGTTGTCATTTTTAGCAATGTAAGTGAAGATTAAATAATTCATGGTCCTACTTCTGGTTCTCAAACAGCATTTTCATGACATTTCTTGCCTAATACAATAATTGACATGCTTTGGTTAAAATTTATCAATTATTTGCCACAAAGTATTTATTCAAGAGATAATACTAAAATAGTCTTTTTCACAAAAACCTGAGTGTAAAATTTTTTTAATGATTTTTTTTGTCGCTAATATTTGCATAAAACTGACACTCCAGGGAAGTGTACTTTTGTATCTAATAGCTTTAAGAAGCCCCCCTTAGCAATGTTCTAGGGAAAGGTGATTAACAACAGTATATCAGCATTCACCTAGCTAGATGAGTAGTGAACTTGGTATTGCTTTCTCATACTTAGCTCTCTTTAAGCACACCATAATCTCTCTACTTCTAAGAAGAAATAACAAATAGCCACCAAAAAGTGTGCAGCTGGGATTCAGTTATAATTAACTCTAATGTTCTATAGTTCTGGTCAATGAACTGAATACTTTTCTGAATGAGGACCTGCACTGTTCAGTCAGCAGAGACAGACATTCTCTTTTTAAACTAAATCCTCTATGTGTGATACTTTTCTAAGTAGAAGATGACACACAGCTGTTTTCCAAGATTTGCAACATGGCTTGATATGAAACAGGTTGATCCTCAATTACACAACCAGCTAACAACTCTAACAGCCATTTCTCAAAATGCTGCTGTTATAGACATTAATATCCTTCTAGTCTGTAATTTATTGTAAAAGTATGATTTAAAATGATACTAGAAGGACTACCTCATTCAAAAATGGGAAACTAAGCAATTAAGATAAGCTCTCCTGCTGAAAACAACCAAAAAAGCTGAATAAAACATATTTTTATTATTCTAAACAAATTAAAGCTACCAGAGAGAGAACTGCAAGTCAAAAATCCAGGAGAAGGTAACAACCAAAAGACAGAAGCACAGCCCTCAAAGCTGCTTTTGCTGATCCATGAGAAACAGTTACAAAATGACACAAATTAAACCATTCCAAACAAGACTGAAAAGTTTCATCCTCATAATAAGCTTGAAATGGAAGTCAGTCAGCCAATCCACATACTTGAAGCTTGCTTAGGACACCCAAGTGCCCTGGGGAACCTTAGACCTTGAACTTGAATTAACATGGTTCCAGAAACATTAGTACTCTTAGCACCTACCAAAAATGAATGAAAATATTTCCAGAGGAAGGCACCATCATATTAGGTTTTCAATTATTCTTAAAAATTATTCAAATACAATGACCACAAAACACATGTAAATAAATTTTAAAAGACTGAAATTATATAAAGTATTTTCTCTAACCACAAAAGAATGAAATTAGAAATAAGTAACAGAAGTCTAGAAAACTCACAAATATGTGGAAATTAAACAATACATTCTTGCGCAACCAATGGGTCAAAGAAGAAATCACAAGGGAAATTAGAAAATACTTTGAAATAAGTGAAAATGAAAACACAATATAACAAAACTTATGGGATTCACTGAAAGCAGTGCTCAGAGGAAAATTTATAGATGTAAATATCTGCTTTAAAAAGAACAAAGATCTCAAATCAATAACTTTACACTTTAAGGAACTAGAAGAAGAGCAAACTAAACTCAAAGCTAACCCAAAACTAAAGGAAATAAAGATTAGAGTGGTGATGAACAAAATAGAGAACAGAAAAGCAAAAGAGAAAAATCAAAGTTGGTTCTTTGAAAAGATCAAAAACATTGACAAACCTTTAGCTAGACTAAAGAAAAAAGAGAAGATTCAAATGACTAAAATCAGAAATGAAAGTGGGGATGTTACTATTGACCTTACAGAAATAAAAAGGATTATGACAGCATACTACGATCAATTATATGCCAGCAAGTTAGATAACGTAGATGAAATGGACAAATTCCTAGAAACATGCAAACTACTAAAACTGAGTTAAGAAGGAATAGAAAACTGGAATATATTTGTTAACAAGTAAAGAGACTGAATCAGTAATCAAAAACCTCTCAACAAAGAAAAGCCCAGAACCAGATGGTTTCACTGGTAAATTCTACCAAACATTTAAAGAAGAATTAATACCAATCCTTCTCAAATTATTCCAAAACACAGAAGTAGAGAGAATACTTCTTATCTCATTCTATGAGGCCTGTATCATCCTGATAATACAGCTAGACAAAGATATCAGAAGAAATTCTAGACTAGTACCCCCTATGAGTATAGATGCAAAAGTTCTCAACAATTATAATTATCAGCATATAATGAAAAATTAACAGGTTAAAAAGGAAACAAGACATCACAAGAAAGAACGTGTAAAAACACACGCTGAAAGATGTGAGATATTAAGGTTATTAAACATCAATTGTAAAATGATGTTTTCTGTGTATAAATAAAAAATAAGCTTGAAAATATCTGCAAAGAACATGCAATTATAAAAAAGGTCATAGCAGGTGTGAAAAAGAGCAAACAGGCTTTCTAGACATAGAAAATTAAATACTGTGGTTAAAATTAAGAATCTCATGGATAGTTTTAAGAGTGTATCAGAGACAACTGGGGAGAGAATAAATTAAAACAGAGAAGCTAGAAGAAACTCACATACCTACAAAACTTTGATTTACGACAGACGAGGCACCAAAGAACAGTAGGGGAAACTAGTCTTTTCAATAAATGGTGCTCAAAAAATTAAGCACCCAGATGGAAAAAAAAAATGAAATTAAACCTTACAATAAGCAGAAAAATTAATTCCAGGCAGATAATAAACTAAAAGTAAAGGCAAAACTATAAAACTTCAAGAATAAAATATAGAAAAAGACTTCTTGATTCAGGAATGGGACAATAGTTTATAAAGATAAGCAAAAACTATTAACCATAGAATACTGATAACTCTTTGCACACTAAAATTAAGAAATACTATATGATATCACTTATATGTGGAATCTAGAAAATACAACAATCTAGTGAACAAAACAAAAAAGAAACAGACTCACAGATATAGAGAACAAACCAGTGGTTACCGGGGGGAGAAGGACAGGGGGAGGGGCAATACTGTGGCAGTAGATTAAGAGGTACATGCTATTATGTATAAAATAAGCTACAAGTATATATTGTACAACACAGGGAATATAGCCAATATTTTATAATAACTATAAATTGAGTATAACCTTTAAAAATTGTGAATCACTATACTGTACACTTGTAACTTATATAATATTGTATATAAACTATACTGCAGTTTTTAAAAAAAGAACTGTTCATCAAAAGAACCAAAAGAGGGCTTCCCTCGTGGTGCAGTGGTTGAGGGTCCGCCTGCCGATGCAGGGGACACGGGTTCGTGCCACAGTCTGGGAAGATACCACATGCCGCGGAGCAGCTGGGCCCGTGAGCCATGGCCGCTGAGCCTGCGCATCCGGAGCCTGTGCTCCGCAAACGGAGAGGCCACGGCAGTGAGAGGCCACGTACCACCAAAAAAAAAAAAAAAAAAAAAAAAGAACCAAAAGACAGTAAAAAGACAGCTGAGTAATAGAAGTGGATATCTTTAATACACTTCAACAACCTAGAACTGGTATCCAGAACATAGAAAGAATTCCTGTAAGTCAGCAGAAAAATGAGCAAAAGATTTGAACAGGCATATCACAAGAGAAGAATTCAAATGGCCAAGCAATATGAATAGGTGCCCTAACCTACCTGCCAATAGAGATGCACATTAAACTACAGCAAGCATACTACTACATACCCACAAGATTGGCAAAAATTAAAAAGTCTGATAACATCAAGTGTTAGAAAAGGAGAAAGAAATAGGACTTTTATACTCTGCTGTCAGTAGAGTGGTTTGGTACAACTTCTTTGGAAAACAATACAGCATTATCAAGAAAAGTTAAAGGTACACATACCCTATAACCCAGGAATTCCACTCCCTAGGGAAATTCTTGCACATGAGTACAAGAATACATGTTTAGAAGTACATTTTTTATAAAAACAACCCAAATTTCCATCAATGGTGAAATGGATAAGTGCTACTGTGGCAAATTTATATAATGACACAGTACATACAGCAATGGAAAAAACCCTCTACACAACATAAATTCTTAAATACATAAACTTGACAGACACCAAGACACAAAAGTACAGAGAGTAGCATTCCATTTATATAAAGTTCAAAACTAGACATGTTTAAACTAATGTATATTATTTAGGAATGTATCCTTAGGGAATAAAACCATACAGAAAAATTTTAAAAAGTGGTTTCCAAAAAGTCAAAGTAATAATTTATCCAAATATTAAAAGAAATGCATGATTGGCAAAATAAATGTAGGTGGGTTGCAGGGTTCGAGATGCTGGCAATGTTCTATTTCTCAACAAGTAGTCACTGGGGTTTCTTGCTGTTATAATTATTCATTTTTCTGTGCAAGTGTGTTTTACATAAATTTCTGTGTGTTGTATTACATAAGAGGTTTTTTTTTAAGACGAGATTTTTAAAAAAGAATTTAAAAAGAGTTTTCAAAGAGTTAATGTGCATAATCAGAAAATATCACAAGTTGTGTAAAAAAAGTTACTATAAGCTAGACGTACAAATATTCATCACTGAGTTTTTATAATAAATTTATTTGCTTTTAAAAGAGCACTCTTCAAAAAGAAGCCACAATAAGTGATTTCACATGAGATGACTAAAATAGTGTGCTTTTATAAAGGCAGGCCTCAACATCTGAAAAATAATATAAACTATTTTGGAATCATGATTATCTAATTTTTTTTTTTTTTTTTACTGAGACATAGTTTACATAAAATGCACAGATTTAAGTATTTGGTTTCATGACTTTTGGCAATTGGACACACCTATATAACCACATCTAAAACAAAATACACAAACACTTCCTCCTTTCTTTTCCTTCACTGTTTCTTTTTAAAAAATACAAACCATATACATATTAAATTTCTGTATGATTCTTAAAATAACAATTAATTCCATTTTCCTTATATTAATTGTCTAATGCAAGCTAGTTGAAGAAGGTATCAGAAACATTTTCATTTCACTTTGGGCCATACAATACACTTGTCACCTTCTGACAAAATATGGGTGTCATACAAGCTATATAGTTACTTGTCAGCTGCTATGAGGAAACAACTACATAAATTGAGAACACAGTAAGTGAGGGGATCAAAATAAGATGATCCTACGACTGAATGTTTTCCAGTTCCTCTCAAACTGAAGAGTTCCAACTGAAAATAAGAGAAGTAAAACCTAATGCAACCATGAGGTTTGGAGGATAGACAGTGTCTACCAGGACCTGGACACAATTTTCTGAACACAATTAGGTTGAAAAAGCTCTTAGGGATTAGTGGTTTATCTTCTCTAGGCATGTGTTAAATAGCCACAAAAAGCAGGAAAAAAGGGAGTGGGGTGAGGAAGAGTTTCTACCTTTCTACCTTGCACAGTTTTTTGTTGGTGGAATTTTGCAAGATAACTTTCAAAAACACCAAAGTAAGACGGGGTTTGCTATAGGTATGACAAATTCAATTGTGATTTGACATCTCAATTCAGTTAAATTATGAATGCTGTCAGCTATGTGGTTTACTTATTCAGGTTCAAGAGATTCACAGCTGAATCCCTATTTAAATTTGGCAGCATTCTAAAAAAGTCAGGAAAGGCAACTGGACAAAATCCATGTCCAATCCATTTGCTTAAAGTGTTTACTTATAGTAACAGCATACAAATGTCTCATGTTACTGATAAACCACAGAAAGCTTGTGGGATGCTGTTACTATCCAAACTTAAATGTAATGTTCATTATGGCAAAGTAATGAGAAAGTCAATAAAAATACAAATCACATTTACTTAGAACAAATTTAATACAATGGCAAGTATGATGAAAGTGCCTTTGCATATATGAGAATGTTTTAGAAACTCTTATTTGAAATAATTAAACATTTCTGCAACAGAAGTGTCTTTGGAGCAATTTATTTTAACTTGAACTTTAATTATATTGTGAAACATAAACATACATTAAGACAGAAAAAAAAGAAAACATTTAGTACAATTTTAAAGAATAATTATAATTTGAACATAACATCACCATCTGGTCAAGAAAAAAGAAGACTAGAAGCACTCAAGAAGCCACTTAGGTAAATCTTCCTGATCATACCATTCACCCTCCTCTTTGGATAATCATTATTCTGATTTTGACGAGAAATATTTTCCGTATCTTCTTTATAGTTTTACCACCTATGTATACAGTCTAAAAGAATAATGTTACCTTTGTCTATTCTTAAAGTTTATGTAACTGGAAATGCAACAGTATATAAATATATTTTGGTGACTTCTGACTACACGTTGTGAGATACACCCATGTTGTTACCCATAACTGTAGTTCATTCATTTTTTTTTTAACATCCTTATTGGAGTATAATTGCTTTACAATGCTGTGTTAGTTTCTGCTTTATAACAAAGTGAATCAGCTATACATATACATATATACCCATATCTCCTCCCTCTTGCATCTCCCCATTCATTTTTACTGTTGAACAATATTCCATTACATGAACATACCATAATTAATATATTCAGCTGTTGATGGATACTTGGGTTATCTTCCATATTTGGTAATTATAAACAATGCTGCCATTGAACATTTGTGTACGTGTCTCCTGGTGCATATATGCATTAATTTCTCTAGGAGTAAAATATAGTATGCATGCCTTCAACTTTAATTGATCCTGGGCATACATCAGAGGAAATCATAATTCAAAAAGATACGTACACCCCAAGGTTCACTGCAGCACTATTTACAATAGCCAGGACATGGAAGCAACTTAAATGTCCATCAACGGATGAATGGATAATGAAGATGTGGTACATATATACAATGGAATATTATTCAGCCAGAAAAAAGAACAAAATAATGCCATTTTCAGCAACATGGATGGACATAGAGATGGTCATACTGAGTGAAGTAAGTCAGACAGAGACAAATATCATATAATATCGCTTACATGTGGAGTCTAAAAAAATGGTACAAATGAAGTTATCTACAAAACAGAAACAGAGTCACAGATATAGAAAAGAAACTTATGGTTACCAAGGGGGAAAGTGGAGGGGTGGATAAATTGGGAGATTGGGATTGACATATACACACTACTATATATGTTGATAAAATAGATAACTAATAAGAACCTACTGTATAGCACAGGGAAACTCTACTCAATCTATGTAATGACCTATATGAGAAAAGAATCTAAAAAAGAGTGGATATATGCATATGTATAACTGATTCACTTTGCTGTATAGCAGAAACTAACAGAACATTGTAAATCAACTATACTCCAATAAAAATTAATTTAAAAAAATAAACTTGTAGTACCAACTTATATTATCACAATGTATGAGCATTCCCATTGCTCTAGATCTTTGCTGATACTTGGTATTTTCAGTGTTTAATTTTTGCCATTGTGATAGGTGAATCACAGTACCACACTGAGTTTTTTATTTGGATTTTCCTGATTACTAAAGAGATTGACTATCTTTGCATCTATTTATTGGCTATTTAAGTTTCTCCTTTTGGTTTTGTTTTGTTTTGTTTTTTATCCGCCGCACTGTGCAGCATGTGGGATCTTAGTTCCCCAACAAGGGATCAAACCTGTGTCCCCTGCATTGGGAGTAGGTTCCTCCTTTCGGAATGCCTATTCTCTTGATCATTTTCCTACTGGGTTGTTGGTGGGTTTTTTTTTTTTTCCTCATTAATTTGTAGGAATTCCTTATATACTCTGGATACCCTTCTTCATGGGTTGTACATATAAAGATCTTCTCCCATTCTGTTCTCTTGTCTTTTTACTCTTTTTTTCTGGTGTCTTTTGATGAATAAAAGTTCCTATTTTAATGCAAATTTATCAACACTTCCCTTTATGGTTAATGTCTTCTTTTGTACTTTGCTTGTCCAGGCAAAACCCCAAAGTCAAGAAGATATTCTTCTCTTATCTCCGAAAGACTTTTTTTTCTTTTTACATTTAGGTCAATCTGGAATTAATTTTTTGTTTATGATGTGAGGTAAGGTCAAGTTTCATTTTTTAAAAATAAGGATATTTAATCATTGTAGCATCATTCACAAAATAGACCATACTTTCCCCTAATGCTTTACAGTGCCTCCTTTTTCCATACATACATAAACAAGCATACACATTTGAATAGGACTATTTATGTTTTTAATTATGTTCCATTTTTCTTTTTCTCCATCTTTGCTCCAACAGCATACTTTCTTAATTACTGCAGCTTTAAGCAGGAGATATGAATAATCTAATCCATGAACATGATAGATTTATTCCTATATAATTAATATTTTGATGATATCATAAATACAATTGATTTTTTTATACTCTCCTTGTATCTAGTGGCCTTGTTAAACTTATTTATTAGCTTATGATGTTAGCTATGTTTTTTTTTTTTTTGTAGATACAATTTGTCAGATTAAGGAAATTCCATTCTATTCCTGGTTTACCATCATGAATTGTTTGGCTGCTGAATTTACCAAATGTTTTTACTGCAGCTTTCGAGATGATCATTTTTTTCTCTTTTTTCTTCTATTAATATAAGCTATGATTGATTTTCCAACATTAAACCGAACTTGAATATCCTGAATAAATCCAACTTTGTTGTTATATATTATTCTTTTAACACATTGCATGATTCGGTTTGCCAAAATTTTGTTTAGGAAACCTGAATCCAAGTTCATGAATGAGATCAGCTTGTAATATGAGTTTCTCCAATTTCACTATGATGTCTGTAGGTGTGTATTTCTTTTTATTTACCTGGCTTGAGCTTCATTTGGCTTCCTGAATCTGTGGGTTGATTTAGAAGTTTTAGAAAGTTCTAAATGATGATGTCTTCAAATAATGCTTCTACTCCTCTACTCTCCTTCTGAATAACTACACATACATTAGGCATTTTCACTATATATTATATGCCTCTTACACTCTTCTCTGTGTTTTCCATGTCATCTTCTCTCCATGTTTCAGTCTGGATTCTTTCTTATGACCTACCTTACAGTATACTAATTCCCTGTCCAGCTGGTTTATTCTGCTGTTATCTCAGCTACAGTTTTCTTGATTTTAATTACTAAAATATTCAGTTCCAAAACTTCTATTTTCTTTCAAATGTGCTGTACCTTTAAAAAAATAATTAATACTTATATCATTGAACATAATAAGCAGAGTTCTAGAGCCCCTATTGGACTGTTTCTATTGATTTTTATCCATGTTGTCTTGCCTTTTATATGCCTAATTATCTTTCTATGTCAGACAGTCTATTTGAAAATTATTTTGTTGAAGTAATTTGAGACTTAGGTTGATTATTATCTTTCTCCAGAGTAGACTATCCATTTGCTTTTGTTAGGTACCTGGGGGTATTAGCAATTCAAGATCACTTTACTGCTTTTTCCAATGATGGGATTTTCCCAGCTACCCAGATGATTTGCCGTTTATCTGCTGTCTGTGCAACGACTGGCATACTTCCTGTTTACAGTTCAGTCCTTTAAGGTCCCAACCCAAAACATGGGTTTTTGGCCACTGTCCTACGACTTACAGTCCTAGACTCCAACAATTTTTCCCCACCAGTTCTGCAATAATATCAAAAGTACTACTCAGCTTCTCATCCGCCTCTTTTGGATCACCAATTGTACCCAGCCCCAAAATGCCTGCCATGTTCCCAGATCTTGGACCAGTAATTCTTTACTACGTTATTAGCAATTCAGTTCCAGTTTGTATTTTGTCTAGCTTTATTCATTGTCATCAGTGAGAGGACTATTCTGAGTTACCTCCTCTGTCATTGCTGTTAGGTCTATAACTAAATATTTTCAAGCTTATCTTTTGTTTCCTTAACACGTAAAAAAACAGTTTTATGATCTGTGACCGGTATTTACAAAGCCTTGCAGTTCTAGTTTCTGCTTGCTCTTACTCATAATGACTTATCCACTTTTGTGCTTGCTTTTTGACTGTGGCTACTCGTTCTTATAAAATTACTTGACAGAAATTACCTGAGGCCTAGGATAAAGGTGTCTTCTTCCAATTAGGACTCGCATTTCCTTCTGCCAGTTTTCTAGGGGATGCTACTAACCAATCTGAGACTATTTTAAACTCAATTCACCATTTGATATAATACAGGTAATGTGAACTTGGACTGCAAATCTATTCCAGGGCTGGATTATGGTTATAACTTCTGCACTATACTGAGACACTTTCTTTGCAGTCTCTGAGGTCAGGTGAGAGGGTTCACCATAATGTCGGGGAGAAGGCTATGGTGGTTTTTGTGAAGGGAAAATCTCTTATTCGACTTCATACCTTAGGTAGCCCTTAGGCTTTTACTTTTGTCTCCCTACCCCATGAGGCCTGCAAAATCGTAATTCACATTTGCCAGCCTGGCAAATACTCTTGTGGCATTCAGTTATAAGCACAACTGTCTAAACTCTTGCTTTTTCTTTGGCCTGATAACTCTTTAATTCTCCTTAGCTCTTTGGTGCTTTTAAGAAAATTACTTTTAAATTTTTTCCAGAATTTTTAGATGTTTCTGATGGTAGAGTTGGTGCAAGTCCCCTAGATCACCATATTTCTTATAGAAGTGGCTGCGGTTTGTTAAAAAGTATAATACATGCAAGAAAGCTTACAAACGTTTTATTTCTGAACAGAATCAGAGAACCCAAAAAGCCAGAAGGGACGTGAGACACACAGTAAGTATTCCAAAACCCAGGTCTCCTCAGTTTCCAAATCTCTTTTGTGACAAGAGCATTTTTGTGCATCACATATTTAAACTGTTAGCCCTAAAAACAGTTCTCAGAGCTTCAGAAAAATTATCTAAGGAAACTGTGTCAAAGCAGTAACAGAAAGCATCAGTGTGTTGAGGTCTAAATTAGAGGACAAAGACCTCAAGATTAATCTCTCACCATTCCTCAGTGAGTGCCTGCCCAAGTTCCACCAGTGCCCCCCACCCCCGTCACTTCTAGGCTGTCTTCAAATCCTTCACTGGGTACTTGGCTTTGGTGTTAATGATTTTGTTACTCCAGGCAGTTTTCCAAACAAAAAGGAATGGTTATTTATAATTCCTAGACTGAAATCATAAATACCATCAGCTGAATTACACTGAAATGTCAGTATAACTCTATGAACAGAAGTTCACATAAAGTTAGTCTGTCTTGGCTAGGTAAAAAGGATTTTAGTTATAAAAGTTGCAAAAGGATCTTATTGTAGGTAAGTTTAGACTCTTAGGTGGTCCTGCAGTGTATACTCTGAGGACAGCTTTGCAGCAAGGTTCCTGACACAGATCATTTAGGCTGGGAGCCAGACAACATTTTTCTCCCTCAAATTATAAGGGATCAGTGGTATTCCAGTAAATTGCCCCTTTGTGAATGAAATAACTTTACTTAGATTTTTACACTGAAATACCATACTGAATACCTTTCTTATACAGATCATTTTACTTTTTCCTCAAAAATTTTGTGATTACTTCAGTCTAAAACAGTATTCATGAGATATGGTATACATGGTGGTATCTTCAAGCAAATGCCTTTTAGTTCAAAGTATAAGTACCCTTCATAAAAAAAAATCAGTGTCTGCTAATTTTAAAATAATTAGAGATTTTTCCAAGGTATATTAAACCTCCAAACACTCCATCTAGTACATGTCGGACAACTAACAGCTTCTGAACTCTCTCATACTCTGAAAGGGACATGTTATACAAAAGAACTGACTCTATGTGGCTCTGCCATGATATCACAGTGAATATGCTGCTCTCAGTTCCTATAGAGGATTGTATTTTCTGATGCCAAAATGCAGCTGAGCACTATCTTGTAAAGCTGATCATTCATATGACTGAAAACCCGGCAATTCCACCCATGAGGCATATCCCCTAGAGTAGAGCACTGATTCTCAAAGTATAGTCCCTGGACCAGCAGCATTAGTGTCACTTGGGAACATATTAGAAATACAAATTCTTGGGACCCACTCCAGACCCACCGAATCAGAAATCCAAGGTGTTTTAACAAGTCCTCTAGGTGATTCTGATGCAGACTAAAGTCTGAGGCTCCCTGCTTTAGAGAAATTCTTGTTCACTTGCTCTGATACAAGAATTGCTTGAGCAGAATTGCCCCTTCTCTCTCTACCTCTCCCCCACCACACACACACACACACACACACACACACACACACACATCCAATCCCGAAAATGAACATCTACTGTCAGGAGAACAATATAAAAAAATGTACTACTAACACCATGTAGTACTCACTATACAACAGAGAAAATAAATGAAAAACAGCTACATTTACAAGCTTAAATAAAACTTAGACCCATAATTTTGATTGAAAAAAATCACGTTAAGTCTGAAGTGTGATATTTTATAAAGGTTAAACACAAGCAAAACTAAATAATAAATTATTTAAATATATATTATGTGATAAAGCAATAACACTATTTTTAAAAAACAAAGAAAGGATACCCCTTTAATTCTGTACAGTATTTCCCTCAGAGGGAGCAGAGGCAGGGGGATAGGGTGAGGAAGGAACATGGTGGGAACCATAAATGTACTGGGATCAATCTAGTTCTTAGGTTGGTCATGAGATTGCAGCTGTTCATTTATTTATGTAATTTTTATCACTATATTCTTTTGTATATATAAAGTATTATATAATACATTTTAAACCCAGAAAACAGAAAAATGCAGCTAATAAACAAAGATAGTCATTACCTTAAATAGAAAAATTAGAAACCACCTAAGTGATATAAATTGTGTAAATTGTGATATGTTCATTCACTTACAAAGAATTTTAAAATTTTTGAGAAAATATTTATGATAAAATTAGTTAGATAAAATAATGTAAAAAATGTACAGTAAAAGGATTAGAAAAAATACAATAAAGTGTCAGTAGTGGGTATTACAGGAAGTTTTGTTTCTTCTTTGTACATTTAAATTTTTCTATAGTGAATAATAAATACTTTTAAAATCATTAAGGATTTTTAAAACTGTCACTGAAACATTTAATAACTCTAAGTCATTAAAGAAAACTACCAAATCTTCCATTGGAAACAGGAAGGAAGTTGGTATTTTGTGAAAATCTGTGATTTATGAGCTTTATAATTCAAAGTTTTATATTTTCTGCCATAAACCTGTGTATCTTTATTACTCTGATTTCAATTAAAATAATTTCATGTAATTTGTGTGGGAGGAAATATGACTGAGAAAACCATGACCTAAAGAATATATTTTTGCCATAGAGGACTTCAATTAAAACAACTAAAAACAACTTCGATATCCTTAAGAACAAAAAGAAAAAATATCCACCAATGGTTGACCAGCTTTTGGAAACACCGAAGAAACACATATACAGAGAGTCTGCCTTATAGCCCCAGGGCCCATCATAATAAGAAAGAAACATAAAGATTATAAGGCCAGAGGCCAGAGATTAGTTACGTACCTCTTTTTCCAATATTCTAGCGACCTCACCAAGGGTACGATCTAAAGCAGAAACCTTATTGTTTGCCCATGAGCCACTGTCTTGTACTTGTAGTTGTTTTAGAAGATCTTTGGCTAATCGCTGAAGCCTTGGATACAAAATGAAAGAGAAGAATGACATGAATGTATTAGACTATAATATTTCATTTTCCTAAATATTTTTATTTTATTTTTTTTATTTTTATTTTTATTTTTTTTGCAGTAAGTGGGCCTCTCACTGTTGTGGCCTCTCCCAGCTCCGGACACACAGGCTCAGCGGCCATGGCTCACGGGCCCAGCCGCTCTATGGCATGTGGGATCTTCCTGGACCAGGGCACGAACCCATGTCCCCTGCATCGGCAGGCGGACTCTCAACCACTGCACCACCAGGGAAGCCCCCTAAATATTTTTAAATAAAAGTTACTTTCATTATTGTATTAGAAACTGCTTCATAGAGCACCTAAGGGGAAGAAAAACAAACCACTCCTAAGGCTGGTATTATCCTATGTTCGCAAACACCAATCTAGTCCTTGTGACACAAAATAGATCTAGAGGACAGTACTGTCCATCCACAGGATTAGCTGGAGCAATTGCTGCCATCAGTTTCCACGTGACCCTTAAACTGGAACAGAATTGGAGATGGGGAAACGTGAGAGTATGATGGCAGAGAAAATGAGTATAAGAGCCTGAGCAGGTTTTCATATTTTGATTTAAATCTTCAAGGTAGCCTTGGATACCATGTTATAAGCACTGTAAACTCTCAGAATATCAAACTCCCCATTTTCCAATTTACAGGCAATTTGGGGATTTCCTGCCACTGCTGATATCATTTAGACAATAGAGCAATTATTTCCTTTTCTCCATGACACATATTTCCTAGATCGTAAGATTCTTTAGTAAGGGGAACGTATGTAATATTTCTTTGAAGCCCTTATTTCTTCTGCTTCATATACCTCACTCTTTGATCAATCCTCCTCTACTTTCAACTTACTTGCTTGAGTATCCTACCAGCAGATACTCACCAGACACTTTCCCAGATCTCTCCACTTTTCCCCTATGCATCATCTCCCTGTTGCCTTACTTCCATTTTTATCTATGATTGATTCCATAGGCCATCATTATAATCACTTTCTTGTAAACGTGTGCTACATTCCCTTTCTGTTGTTCTGTTACTCCTACAGCTAACTCCCAGCCATGGTAACAATCACTAATGCTTGTTTAGTGGGCCAGGCATCCCTTTCAGTGCCTTGCATACATTAATTTATTTAGCTGGATTAGTGAACATCTGCCCACCTTTTCCATTTTTGATACTGAGAAACAGTCATACCATGCAAAATACTGGTATGACTATAGATTCAGAATCTTACTAATATACTTTTTTCTAGTCTGCTCACTCTCCTACAAAGACTTGCATCATATATTGCTCAATCTCCTCACAACTCGTTCCTTTCTCCCCCTTGCTTTCACATAAGAAGATCTTACATTTTATAGAGAAAATGGAAGCTACTGGAACAAGAAAATCTTCTTTCTGCCACAAAATCTACAAGGATATCAGCACTTCACCCATACTCTCCCTTATTTCTCCTATTACAATCAAGGAAGACTGATTCCTCCCATGTAGGGCTAGTCTTGCCACACAGGCTCTGTATGCACGAGCTCTTTCTGGATCTAAATCCCGCTCTTCCTGCTTCAGTGTCTTTGCAAATGCTTTTCATTCATTCCTTCTGAAATGCTTCCCCCACCTCCACATTATCTAGAAAATTCCTACTTATCCCTAAGTTCTTAGGCCAAACTTTGCTTTCTCTGATTTGACTATTCCTTCAAATCACTTATTACAAGTCTCTCCCATGCAGAGATTTACAACAGAACTTTTGGTAATGATGGGAATGTTCCATATCTGTACTGTCCAACATGGTGGCTGCTAGCCAAATGTACCTATTGTGCACTTGAAATATAGTTAGTGTGACTGAGGAACTAAATTTTAAGTTTTATTTAAGTTTAGTAATTTAAAAAGCCATATGTGGCTAGAAGCTATCATACTGGACAGCGCAGAAGCACAGTATTAACTTCATGAGACAGGGTTCTTTTCTTTTTTTTATTATTAATTAATTTATTTATTTTTAGCTGCATTGGGTCTTCATTGCTGCACATGGGCTTTCTCTAGTTGCAGCGAGCAGGGGCTACTCTTCGTTGTGGTGCGCGGGCTTCTCATTGTGGGGGATTCTCTTTGTTGTGGAGCACAGGCTCTAGGTGTGAGGGCTTCAGTAGTTGTGGCACGTGGGCTCAGTAGTTGTGACTCGTGGGCTCTAGAGCACAGGCTCAGTAGTTGTGGTGCACAGGCTTAGTTGCTCCGTGGCACGTGGTATGTTCCTGGACCAGGGATCGAACCTGTGTCCCCTGCATTGGCAGGCAGATTCTTAACCACTGTGCCAGTATGGAAATCCTGAGACAGGGTTCTCGTTGACCCATTCACCATCTTATCCGTAGCACCTTTAGATAAGTACACTCAATAGATATTTAATGATGAATGGTCTAAGAAGAAATTTCTTCTTTTCATTAATATTAACAATATCCATAACCTCATATGTTACAAAATACTTTCATGTACATGATCATTTTTAGTCCTCTGAAAAACACTGTCCATCCCTGTTTGAAAAATGAAGACGCCGAGGCTCAGGCAAATTAGGTGACTTTCCCAAGGCCTCATGACTGGTAAATGTATTATTGGGACTAGAAACCTAGGCCTTTAATCTTCAAATTTCATGCTTTGTCTCCACACCATAATAGTCAATTCAAATAAGGTAATTTCATTCACAAATGAATAATATTCTAGAATATAATTTTATCTAGAAATGTATTTATGTAAAAAAAATTGAATTCCTCAAAGAATACAACAGTAATTGCAGCTCAAAAAGGCCCTGGTGAACTCCAGTTTAAACCTAAGCTATCCATATGAAGTTTACTTTGATAAGTCAAGGAATAAATACAAACTCTAAAATCAGAAATACCTATGCTTAAACTCTGGCTCCAGAACATATCACATAGGTAAACCCTGGGGAGGTTATTTAACTACTTTCAATCTCAGTTTCTTCAACTTAAAAGTGGAGATTTTATATATATACATATATATATATATTTTTTTTCTTTCAGAGCTTCTGAAGATTAGAGATAATTAATGTAATGTACTTAACACCATTCACTAAAGTAGACATTCAATAAATGACCAACTCTTATTACTATTCATTGACAGAAAGTCTCAACCTAACAAAAGGAAAAAGGGAATATAAAAAATACAAAAATAGAATAAGAGCAACATACTTCTTTTCTTCCTAATCGAATATGGGCTACAGTCCCATCCGATTAAAGTTACTGACCTTATCATGTGGATGAATATTGGCAGCGAACTTCATTGTGTGACAGATAAGTAGCCACTTCAGCTTTTGGCTGAATAAAGCCTGCACACCATGTAACTGAATATCCAGCCATAGCAATGGATGCATATGAATCTAGCACTATTCTTACCAAGAATGCTCACATTCCACTGAAAACCAGGGGTATTTAGGGAGGCACAAGGGCCATTTTAATTCACAGAATACAAGAGGCTTGTATTTCACCCTGAGGTAAATCAAATCTGGGATTCATATGAACCTATCTTTCAAGGAAGAATGCCAAATCAAGGGGATGCTTAGGTAACATGAGCTAAACCTCTGTTTTATTCCCTGCTTCCAAAGAAGTACCACAAATAATACAGCCCCTCTCAAGAAAAACATTAGATTTTGATTCATACTATAAATAATGATAGAATGTCACAGGACTCAAGCCCTGAAAGCTGTATTTTCCCTACAGGGCAAGAATAGGAGCTGTTTAGAGGGTGCAGTTTTTATTAATACAGAAATTGCTATTTGAGTTACTTCTGGCATGTTAATTTTTTCTAGCATGAAAAGAAAAAGTGAAGGATTCATAACTCTAGCCTAGAACGTGAGAAGTATCTGTCAGGTAAATGGCTTTATGGAGAATTTTTTAAGGTCAGATATTTTCTTCTCAAAACTTGAACAAATTCTAACAACTCTAAGTTCAAACCTGTCACTGGCAAGTGTGAAATGTAAGGGCTTCTCTGTATGGATCCCTAACTTTTATCAGTCAATTTTGGGAGGTTCATTAGGATCATTGGGAAGATTTATAAAAGTGTAAGAAAGGAGACTGGGTCCAAGTTAGGAACTAACATTGTTCTTCGGTGTGATGGACAGGAAGACATAAACATATTAACTTCTTTTTTTCTTTCACCTCCTCTATTTGAAAGGTACATAGTCTAAATTTAAGGCTACTGGTTCCCCTTCCATTTGTAAATAATATGCTTAAGCCTGTATTTCTAAATGTAACGGCCTAAGAAATCCCCATATAAGATGAAAAAATCAGTGTGCATATATTGCCTCCTATATTGACCATCTTTCATTGTTGCCAGGCAGCATCCTTTCCTGTGGAAAAAGAACCCATCTATCCCTTTCAGGGAACTACCTCACCTTCATACTTACATGGGTATACTAGATGTGCTCAATGCTATCAGGGTGTTGCTGCTCCCAGGCCCTCATTCTTAGTGGAAAGATCTAGAAAATGTGTGTATATTATTATATAAATAAATATTAAAAATACATATAACTATATATATAATTATATACACACAGAGTTGACGCTTGAGCAACAGGGCTTTGAACTGTGCAGGTCCATCTATAGGCAGATTTTTTTCACTATGTATGTCCCACAGGATTCAGGGTTGGTTGAATCCGTGAATGCAGAACTTTGGAGGGGAAGGCTGACTGTAAAAGTTACAGGCAGATTTCTGACTGCTCGGAGGGCCAGTGCCCCAGCCCCCACCCTCACTGTTCAAGGGTCATGTGTGTGTGTGTGTGTGTGTGTGTGTATCCCTACACTTTACATCTATATTTATTTCTACTATATATACATATAATGGAAAATAGGAGTTAAAACTGATACCTACAATTCCAATTCACCACCATAGGATTTTCTATTCTCCCTGGGTCTATTTTTAACTCTCTTCTCTCATCCTTAATATATTTACTTATGTGAACAATCCACCTAACATATCATGCATCTTTCTTTATGCATACTGTTATCTTCCTGCTTGGCCTCCAACTCCCTACTCTGGGCTCTTCTGCCATTCTCAGCTTGCTTGGGTTTCACACCCTTTGCAAGACTCCCCTGACAGACTGTGCCAGGATGACATTCCATGGATTACCCTCCTCATTTGGCTCTGATTCCCCACACCAGGCCATGGTGTCCTACCCCACATGGAAGCTCCCTGCACTCTGCTTGGGCTCTGAACCTCCATACCTGGCGGCCCTCCTTAGCCTACTCAGGCTCTGACACCCATCATTTTGCCACTGCTGCCTCCAGCCATCCAGCCAGTGCAGATGGTTGCTTGGTGCTCTCTCATCTAGTGGCTTTAGGACTGAATTCTTCTGGAAAGGGAGGGGAAACTGGAGGAAGAGTCATTTTCATTTATTAGCTAGAATAATTTTATAAGGAGACATTTCTTTTCATCTGCTATTTGGTTACCAATTTCAATCAGTTACAATAATTATCCTTTTTGATGCTCAAATTGTCCTATTTTTGTCTATTAGTAAACTTTTCAAGTCAGCTCCTGAGTCTTTTGATAAAACACTAGCAGTTTTTGAGAGATTCCTTGCCATCTAGTGTGACAGAGCATTCAGATCTAGCATTAGACATTTTTCCAAGAAGTTCTTGCTCCCTTTAGTGAGATATGATCACTGCTACTCCATTGGTCATTGTTTCTAGGCCTCTTCAATCGACAGAGCTAGGAAATAAAAAATGTGTGTACACACACATACATAATACATGTGTATCTATATATGTATATACACAAATACGTATACACACAAATACGCAGAACACTTTTTAAAAGATAAAATATCTCATAACTTCATATATTTCAAATTCACTCCTACAGGGGTATTACCTGATCTCTAATGTATTACATCTATCTCCTTTCATTCAGACTGAGAATTCAGTTTCTCAGTAATACAGGGGATGAAAGAATGCTAGTCTCCATAATCTTCTTTACTTTATCCTTATTATTATGCACACAGACTCAGAATAACATCATCAATAATAACATCACCAATATAATTGGAGAATGGTTAATTTTTTAGAATATGTTTTCCTCATTCTCCCCGATATTTTTCTTATAGTTACACTATAAAAACACCTGAGATACAGTTATTACATAATATTCTTTTTCTTCTGGCCATCAGTTATTCTTAGTTCTATAAGAAACTATAACTTTACTATTCATCCCTAGCCTTTATGTTATGTCTAATAATTTTGATTGTCTAAGGTTCATTCTCTCTTAGTATTTAAGATCCTCAAGAAAAGAAAATGTGGGTCAAGGATTTTGTAACTGGCAAAACTGATTTTTGAGGGCATAAAATTATTGATAAGAAAGAGTAAGAACTAAGGCAACACTGTTCACATCAGCCCTTCCTGAGGAACCTACTTAAGAATGAGGTTCAGGTGCTTCTCTCAAATTGGTTCCCTGAAACTTCCAGTGAAAACCTGTTAGTTATTTTGGGGTTATCCTTTCCTTACATCTGTTATCCCAGTTGCTTCTCTTTGCTTTCTTTCACACTGATGTCATTACCATGCAGGTCTTGTGGCTATTTGTTCCCATCCACTTGCATTTCAGATTTCATGTAGATATCTGGCAATGTAGTTTTTTTTGTAAATGCTTCCATGGGTTTTTGGTTTTCTTTATTAGTTATCTGGTTTCTATGCTAAAAATTGAAGATATTGAAAAATTATGCTTCTATTGCTACTGCCATTTTTCTAGACTTATAATTTAAAAGAATATCCTGGTTGCCCTGTGGTGAAGAGACTGTAGTAAGCAAGGGCAGAGCAGTATAGAACTAATTAGGAAGCTGCTACAATAATCCAGATGAGAGACACTGGTAGGTTAGACTAGACTAGTTACTATGGAGGTAATGAATAGTGGTTAGATTCTGAATATATTTTACAGATAGAGCCAACAGAATTTTTTGATGGACTGAAAGTAGAGTGTGAGAAAAAGGATGACTCTAAAGATTTTAGATGACTTAATTTAAGGATGGGCTTGCCATCCTTAAACTAAGGATGAGCAAAAATATGAGGGGTAAGGTATGGGAGCAAATTTCAGGAGTTTAATTTTGCACATGTTCACTTGAGGCATCCAAGTGAACAGAGAGACATTCAAGTGGAAATGCTAAATAGGAAGTTGGATATAGTATTCTGGAGTTCTGGGGACAGGTCTGTATTGGAGATATAAATTTAAAGTCCATCCAGATACTAGATGTTTAAAGTCATGAAACTAAGATTACCAAGGGAGTAATCCTCTATTTGAACTCTCAGGACAAAGGCATGTTAATGTCAGTGGTCAAAGAGACAAGAAACAACCAGGCAAAAGATCCTGAAAAAGAGCATCAGGTCAAGTAAGAGGAGAATCCAGAGAAAGTTGTATAGTAGATTGTTACATTAAAGGTCCCCCTTGAAGTATATCTTGCCA
Organism: Mesoplodon bidens; assembly: GCF_964165515.1. Classification (NCBI taxonomy): domain Eukaryota; kingdom Metazoa; phylum Chordata; class Mammalia; order Artiodactyla; family Ziphiidae; genus Mesoplodon; species Mesoplodon bidens. The sequence goes on along the minus strand of NC_138178.1, from coordinate 65,532,521 downwards.
GCCATGACATACATAGTCACCTCAGACAGTGACTACGGACTTGGCAAAATGACTTGCCTTGGCCAATGGGACATAAACAAATGTGACACAAGCAGAGGCTTGATAAGGCCTGATATCCTCTATGAACACTGATGCAAAAACCCTCAATAAAACAAGCAAAACAAATTAAACAGCATATTAGAAGGATTATACACCATGACCAAGTGATCTGTCTTCCTCAAGGAGGCTGACCAAAGCTTCCTTATATGGCAGTCACAGGGGAGCAAGAAAGCGAAGTTGTGAGCAGAAGCCTCAAGACTTCTGGAGCTAAGGCTCAGGAGTCACATATTGCTTCTGCAGTAGACTGTGGATCAGGACAAGTCAAAAGGCCAGAACAAATTCAAGAGGAAGGAAAATAGAGTCCACTCCTTGATGGAGAGGTGGCAAAGTTATATTGCAAAGGGACATGCCTCCAGGAATGGCTCAACAACTTCTGGCCATCTTTGCAAACACTATACCACATCATATATTAAATTTCCTCAAATTTTGGATCTATTTCTAGACTGTTTTAAAAAATCTATTCCATTAATTTGTATTATTATTCACATGCCAATACAAAACTATTTGGTGGATAAATTAGGAGTTTGGGACTAGCAGATACAAACTACTGTATATAAACTAGATAAATAACAAGGTCCTACTGTATAGCACAGGGAACTATATTCAATATCTTGTAGTAAACTATAATGGAAAAGAATTGGAAAAAATATATATACTGGATCATTTTGTTGTACATCAGAAACTAACACAACATTGTAAATCAACTATAAATTAAAAAAATAAAGTACAACATAAAGTGCTAGAACTTAATCTTATACATAATTGAATAAAAGATATCTTAACCGTAAACAAAAAAGTGGACATGCTAAGCTCCGGATTCACATTGCCTTTCAATAAGACTACACCAGTCTGTACCCCCATCAGCAGTATTATATAAGTACCTTTCTCTCACTGCACCTCTACTGGCAGTCTATTTGAGAGAAGCAAAATGATGATGTTTTTGTTTACTTAGCTATTACACTTAGTAATTACACTTACACCCAATGGCGGAGTCTAAATCCTCATCTGTCAAGTGGCCCTTGCAACAATCTTGAATGAGATCTCCTCAGAGTAAGAATCAGTACAGCCTTGCCAGAACTTGTTTTGTTAGAATAGGGTTTCTTTACCTCAGCACTACTGATGTTTTGGATGTGGTAATACTTTGCTGTGGAGGTCTATCTTGTGCACTGAAGAATGTTTAACAGTATCCCCTGGCTTCTGCACGCTTGATGGCAGCTGCACCATTTTTCCAAGCTGTGATAACCAAAATATTATCACATACCCCCAGGCACAGACAAATGTCCTCTCGCAAAACCATCCCCAGTTGGATACGACTGTGTTAGCAGAATAAAATTCTAGGCATCAGATACAAAGTCCATGACCACAGGCATACAATGATGGTTCAGATAAGCTTTTGTTACAGGCAAAAACTGAAGAGACAAAGAACTAAAATGTAGGATAAAATACTCACTTTGCTTTATAGGGTGAGTCTGAGCCAGAATTTTTTGTTTCCAATAAACTCTCGTATTCCTTGGCCCTAAAGAGAAAAGAGTTTTATCACTTTTAGTTATTTTGCTGCTAATTTTTATAACAAAATATAACTTTAGCTGTGTTTTTCCTCTCCCAGTACTAGGAACATTACTACACTAGTTTTCACACTTAGATTTCTGAGATTGTATCTTTAAAATATTACAAATCTATCAAAAAAGACTGAAAAATACATATTTCCTCACAGGATATAAAACAGATTCATAAAAACACTTATGAGTTTAGGGACTTGGTACAGAATGGTGCTATTTTTCAGAAATGTTATAATCATGATAATTAAATTTAAAACCATACTAAGTTTCTACAAGGTGGTTGAGGTGCCTCAAGAGGCATATAATGCAAGATTAAATACAGGTAAAAAATAGTCACTTAACTCTAGAAATAATTTTAAAAGGCAGTGGAAATGACTTGAGCAGATACTCAAAGATCTGTTTTGTTCTGCTTTTGTTATTTATACTGACTAAATACCAAAAGTCTGCAAAAATCTGAGATAACACTCTTCTGCCATTGTCCAACTAAGCTCCACCTTGCCTGTAACTGTAGGTGACAGCCATCAACAGGTCACCAAACTAAGCAGATGTCACTACATCAATCCATTAACAATGACTTAATTTGTCAATTTCCCTTTTCAGAGGAAAAAGAGAAAAATACTAATTTAAATATTAACCATTCACCCAAAGGGTTCTAGTCTCAAATAATTAGTCCAGTGACCTATGAAAGAATTAGTCACAATGTACACCAATCCATACAGCAATGACGGGTGAAAAAATAAAACCTATTTCATAAAAAACCTGAAAGATGCAAATTACAACACACCTAATGAGAAAAAAGCAATCTAGCATAGGTTATGCTTGGGAATGAAGAAATAACTAAATTAGAATTAAACATTAAATTATGTATTGTTTCAACCTACGTGTGCTCATTGCTATCAGCCAAAATATTAAGGCATATCAAAATGGGGAAATAACCACATTGTAGTTGCAAGTAATTGTGACCTCATATGAAAGGTGGGGAAAGTAACAATTTTGCAGGATTGAATATGTTCCAAGAGCTGTGCCAAGGAGCTACACATTCATTGTCTCATAGAGTCTTACAAACTCAATATATATATTGTCCTCATTTTACAAAAAAGAAATTGAGGCTTAGGAAGATGCCAGTTATATCAAGACATATATTTATCTGAGCCTTCAAGTGGAAAAAACTGAATACACTCTCCCATTTATGCACACCTAACTAGAAAATTACTACCCAAAGAAATCCTAACTTTACCTGGAATGGTAGTTAACTGCTTTTTCCTAACTTGAATCTCACCTTGATTCACTTTTAGCAATCAATTAAATATTTATTTCCAGAGCCCCTACGCTGTATAAACTAGAGTATGGGGGGATAATAAGATTTATATATATATAAGGGATGGAGTATATATATATAGTGGGAATATTCAATGTATTTATTCTCCATAAGGAGGAGGAAGATACAGCATTAAAAGATACATAGTTCTACAAAGCTGAGTAAGTGACAGATGGGTACTGTCACAAGTGCTCATTTCCACCTAAGATGCTAGGGGGAGTTTCCTCAAGGAAATGGAAAGTGTACCTGCTTGAAAGATAGGTAGCATCTGAATACACAAAAAGAAAATGCCATTAATAGGGTAGAGAAGTGAGCAAATAATGCTAGATGTGGGAGAAACACAGGTTGTGCTTAGGGAACAGTGTACAGATCCCTTTTGCTGGAGCAAAAGATTAAAATGTGGGAATAATGAGAGATAAGGCTGAAAAGAATTATTTCAGAAACTCTATTATTATTAAGTTCTGATTACCTACTCTTTAAGATAATGACCCACTTTATTAATATTTTAAATTTATTAGTGTTGTGTTGTATACTGCATTCCCTCACTTTTAGTCTCCTTGTCATCGTGTTTGTACTCTTTCTTAGCCAAAATGTGGGATATTTATTTACTCCATTTTATTTTTTGTTAGCTTTTCAGAGTTTACCAATATTCTCCAAGAATTAGATCTTATCAACTTCTATTTAATTTCCATTTTTATCTTTATAAAGATATAGTACATTGTAAGTGCCATATGTATATTTGTTAAGTAAAAATAAATACATCTATCCTATCTCCCATGAAGAAGATATAAATATTATTCTAATCCTTGAGTTGTTTAGATCACTACTACTTCAACTGATAAAATAATTTAAGGCTAAAATTTCATTCTGAGTAAAGTTTTGACCATACTCCATAAGTTTCATGTTCTCATTGTCACAAATTTCAAACAGTTTGCATTTCCATTTTGTCTTACTCCTAAAAACTCTTACTTCAAATAATGTTTTCTGGCCCACTCCCACCCCTTGGTTCCGAAGTGTTAATTTTTTTGTCTTTATAATTTTTTTTCATTTTTGGGTCAGCTTTATCGAGGTATAATTTACAAACAATAAAAACTTTACATTTTAAGTGTATAATTTCATGAGTTTTCACAGTTGTGCCTACCAACATAAGTGAAACCAAGATCACGATATAAATCATTTCCACCACCCCACAAAATTTTCTCATGTTTTTTGGTAATAATTCTCTTCCCCCTGCCCTCACCTTCTTGTTCCTAGGAATAATCCATCTACTTTTTCCCAGTATAGATTTCTGAATATCAAATTACTACAATCATACATACTTTCTTGTGTCTGGATTAATTCATTTAGAATAAATCTCGAGATTCTTTCATAATCAAATATATTATTAGTTAATTCCTTTTCACTGCTTTGCAGTATTGTATTGTTTGGACACCACAATTTATCCATCTCCAGTTGGATATTTTACTTCTTTCCAATCTGGGGCTACTACCTACTCTAAACATTTGTAGACAAGTCACTGCATGGGCAGATGTCTTAATTTCTTTTGGATAAATACCCAGGAATGGGGTTGCTGAGCAATCTGATAAGCATGTGCTTAACCTTAAAATACAAAAATGTTTACCAAACAGGTCATTCCAATTTGTACTTCTACCAGCAAAGAATGAGAGTTCCAGTTGCTTTAATCCTTGACAAGTGTCTTGCTTAATTTCTTTATATCTGTGAAGTTCTCATATTTCCTTTTGACTTCTAACTTCATTTCCTTGTGGTTAGAGAAGATATCTTGCATGATTTCAATATTTTAAAATTTATGGAATCTTGTTTTGTGGTCTAATGTATGATCAGTGCTGAAGAGTATTTCATGTACACTCGAGCAGAATATGTATTCTGCTGTTTTGGGGTAGAATGTTCTCTATTCATCTGTTAGGTTTAGTTAGTTGATGTTGTTCAAGACTTTTATTTCCTTGTTGATCCCCAGACTGGTTGTCCTATCCATTATTAAAAGTGGGGTATGAAGTATCCAACTATTACTGGTGAACTGTCTATTTCTCCCCTCAATTCTGTCAGTTTTTCCTTCATATATTTTGTGACTTTTTCAGGTGCATATATGTTTGTAACTGTTATGTATTTTTGATGGATTCATCCTTTCATCACTACATAATATCCTTCTCTCTTTATTGTACAATTTTGGTCTTAAAGTCTATGTTGCATGATAGCAATATAGTTACTTCAGCTATATTATCTTGCAGAGGGTACTCTTTGCATGAAATATTTCTATCCTTTCACATTAAACCACTTGGGTTCTTATAGTTGAAGTGAGTCCCTTGTAGACAGCATATAGTTGAATGATTTTTAAAAATTCATTCTGCCAATCTGTTTCTTTTACTGGAGTCTTTAATGCATCTATATTTAATGTGATTACTAATAAGGACAGATTTACTTCTCCCATTTTGCATTTTCTGTATATCTCTTTGGTCCCCCAATTCCTTCATTACTGCTTTATTTTGTGCTAAATATTTTCTAGTGTACCATTTTCATTCCCTTCTCATTTCTTCAAGCATATGTATATACTTATTTATTTATTATCTATTGTTTTCTTAGCAGTTGTCCTGAATTATAATTAACATCTTAATTCATAACAATCTAGTTAGAATTAATACCAACTTAGTTTCAGTAGTATACAAAAATGTCCCTATATAGCATTTACCTCCTTTATGCTATTATTATAAGTCATTTCTTTATACATTGTGTGTGTCCATCAACATAGGTTTATAATTATTGCTTTGTGTAGTTCTCTTTTAAATCAAATAGGAAAAATAAGAAGATACAAAAATACTACATTTACACTGATTTATACATATATAGTTACTTCTACAGCATTCTTTATTTCTTTGTGTGGATTCAAGTTACTGTCTACTGTGTTTTTATCACAGACTGAAGATTTCCGTTAGAGCTTTGTGAAGAGCAGGTCTACTAGTAACAATCTCTCAGCTTTTGTTTATCATAGAATGTATTAATTTCTCCTTCATTTTTGAAGTTTTGCCAGATATAGAATTCTTGGTTGACAATTTGTTCTGCTTTTGTGTTTTTCTACCAGGAAACCGAATATGTTTATCCTACTGCCTTCTGACCTCTATAGTTTCTGATGAGAAATAAACTGTTATTATATTGAGGATGTTTTACATATGAAGAATTGCTTCTCTTTTGATGTTTTCAAGATTCTCTTTGTCTTTATCTTCCAATGTTTGATTATAATGTGTCATAACATGGATATCTGCATTTCTGCTACTTAGAGTTTGTTGAACTTCCTGGATCTGCAGATCATATCCTTCATTAAATTTGGAAAACTTTCAGCCATCATTTCTTCAAATGTTCTCTGCCCTTTTCTCTCTCTACTCTTCTCTGGGACTCCCCTTATGTATATGTTGGTATGCTGGATGGTGTCCCACAGTTTTTTGAGACTGTATTCAAATTTTTCCCCATTCTTTTTTCTTTCTCTTCCATGGAGTGGATAATCTCAATTGAGAATCTTCAAGTTCACTGATTCTTTCTTCTATCTGCTCAAATAAGCTGCTGAACCCTTCAAGTAATTTGTTTCTTCAATTACTGTACTCTTCAGCTACAAAATTTCTATTAGTTCTTTTAAATTTTTTATCTCATTATTAACATTATCCAGTTGGTTACATATCATTCACATGTTTTCCTTTAGTTCTCTGAGTGTATTTAAAAAAATTTTAGGGCTTCCCTGGTGGCACAGTAGTTGAGAGTCTGCCTGCCGACGCAGGGGACACGGGTTCGTGCCCCAGTCTGGGAAGATCCCACATGCCACGGAGCGGCTGGGTCCATAAGCCATGGCCACTGAGCCTGTGCGTCCGGAGCCTGTGCTCCACAATGGGAGAGGCCACAACAGGGAGAAGCCTGCATACCGCAAAAAAAAAAAAAATTTAAATCTCTGTCTAGTAAGGCCAATGTCTGGGTTTCCCCAGGGACACTTTCTATTATTTTTTTTCCCCAGTGTATGGGCCAATTTTCTCTTTTTTTGCATGCCTTGCAACTTTTTATTGAAAACAAGACATTTTAAATATTATAATGTGGCAACTCTGGAAATCAGATTCTCCTTCCTCTCAGGTTTTGTTTTTGCTACTTGATGTACTTGTTGTACATTTGTTTAGTGAGTTTTCTGAACTAATTTTCTAAAGTTTATATTCGTTGTCATTATGGCCCCTAAAGTTTAGCAATCAATTAGTGATCCAAGAGATTTCTTGAAACACCACAAACAATAACATCAAAAGTCCTAATCTAGTCTTGGCAGATGGGCTCTGTGTGTGTGTTGGGGCAAGCCAACAAGACTCAGCCAGGCAGATTAAAACTCTACATTAGCTCTCACTTCCTGCTTGCATAAAAGACTAATGGTCAGGACCTTCTTGGGTCTTTTCTGATCATGTACCCATCCCTAGGCATGCATATGGCCTTCTAGATTTCTCAGAATATGTGGGAGATTTTCAAAGCCCTTGTTCCCCAAGGCATCTCAATCCTCAGCCTTTCCCTGCAAATTTTTTGATTAATTATTTACACTAATTGTATACCCTTGCACTGGGCACCACCAACTAATACATTTGCCTTTAAATTGTTTTTGACAATCACCCCCAGGTAGCCTCCTCAGCTCTGAGAGAATCCTGAGTTAGGTAAAAGAAAGACAAACCCTTAGAACTAACCTTTCAGAGAACCATCAGCCAGGTTAAAACAACTACAGTTCTTTGAGTACAAGGTTTGTTCTGCTCCCTCCAGTACTAAGTACCTGTAACAGGGATGCTGGGAAGTTGAGACATGATCAGGGTAAGTTAAAACACCAATAGCCTCTTTTTTTAAACTGAAGTATAGTTAATTTACAATGTTGTATTAGTTTCAAGTGTACAGCAAACTGATTCAGTGATATATATATATAGATTTTCGTTTCAGATTCTTTTCCATTATAGGTTATTACAAGATATTGAGTACAGTTCCCTGTGCTATACAGTAGATCCTTTTTGTTTATCTATTTTATAATATATAGTGGTGTGTATATGTTAATCCCAAACTCCTAATCTATCCCCCACCCCCCACTATCCCCTTTGGTAACCATATGTTTCTTTTCTATGTCTGTGAATCCATTTCTGTTTCATAAATAAGTTTGTATTATTTGTATCATTTTTTAGATTCTACATATAAGTGATATCATTTGTCTTTCTCTGTCTGACTTATGTCATTTAGTATGATAAACTCTAGGTCCATTCATGTTGCTGCAAATGGCATTATTTCATTCTTTCTTAAGGCTGAGTAGTATTCCATTATATATATACCACATCTTCTTTATCCACTCATTTGTCAATGGACATTTAGGTTGTATCATGGGGTATTCTTCTGTGGGTTAATCCTATATGGAACTCTCTGTGCTTCCTGGACTTGGGTAACTATTTCCTTTCCCAGGTTAGGGAAGTTTTCAGCTATTACCTCTTCAAATATTTTCTTAGGCTCTTTCTCATGCTCTTATCCTTCTGGAATCCCTATAATGCGAATATTAGCGTGCTTGATGTTGTCCCAGAGGTCTCTTAAACTGTCCTCATTTCTTTTCATTCTTTTTTCTGTTCAGTGGCAGTGATTTCCACTACTCTGTCTTCAGATCACTGATCTGTTCTTCTGCCTCATTTAGTCTACTATTGATTCTTTCTAGTGTATTTTTCATTTCAGTATTGTATCCTTCAATTTTGTTTGGTTGTTCTTTATATTTTTTAATTCTTTGTTAAAAACGTCTAATTTCCTTTGTTGTGGTTTTTTTTTGCAGTACGCGGGCCTCTCCCGTTGCAGAGCACAGGCTCCGGACGCACAGGCTCAGTGGCCATGGCTCATGGGCCCAGCCACCCCGCGGCATGTGGGATCTTCCCGGACCGGGGCACGAACCCGTGTCCCCTGCATCGGCAGGCGGACTCTCAACCACTGCGCCACCAGGGAAACCCAAAACTTCTAATTTCTTGCTCTGTGCATCCATTCTTTTCCCAAATTCTTTGATCATCTTTATGATCACTACTCTGAACTCCTTCTAGGGTCGACTGCCTATCTCCACATCACTTAGTTCTTCTTCTGGGGTATTATCTCGTTCCTTCATCTGAAACATATTCCTCTGTTGCCTCATTTTGTCTAAACTGCTACTTGTATTTTCCTGTATGTGGTAGGTTGGTTAAGTTTCTCAACCTTGGAGAAGTGGCTCTCTGTAGGAGATGTCCTATGCATCCCAGCAGTGCACACCCCTCTCATTACCCAAGAGCCAGGGGCCAGCTGGTCCCAGGGTAGTATCTGGTCTGGATTTGTGGACTCAGTCTGCAGGCTGTGGGACTGTAGTTTGCTTGCTTCTGGTGTCTGCCCCCTGGTGGATGAGGCTGGTCTAAAGGTTTGGGTAGGGTTCCTGGCAGGAGGGGCCAGTGCCTGCCCCCCTGGTGGGTAGAGCTGGGTCTTGGTCCTCTGATGGACAGGGCCGTGCTAGGGGCATGTCTAGAGGTGGCTGTGGACTCAGAGAGTCTTTAGGCAGCCTGCTTGCAGATGGACACATCCCCACCCCGTTTCTTGTTTGGCCTGAGGTGTGTTGTTTGGCACTTGAGCTTACAGGCTGTTGGGTGGGGCCAGGTCTTGATGCCAAAATGTCAGACTCCAGGAGAGTTCTTGCAGATGAATGCTCCCCACTGTGTCCACCACCAGTGTCTCTGTCCCCAGGGTGGGCCACTGCCACTCCCCACCTCCACAAGAGACCCTCCAAGACTAGCAGGTAGGTCTGGCCCAGGCTTCTATCAAATTACTGCTTTTGCCCTTGGTCCTGGTATGAGTGAGATTTTGTGTGTGCTCTTTAAGAGTAAAGTCTCTATTTCCCCCAATCCTGTGAAGCTCCTGCAATCAAGCCCCACTGGCTTTCAAAGACAAATGCTCTGGGGGCTCCTCTCCCTGGTGCTGGATCCCTGGGCGGGGGCGCCTAATGTGGGACTCAGAACTCTCACTCCTGTGGGAGAACCTCTGCAAATAAAATTATTCTCCAGTTTGTGGGTCGCCCACCGGAGACATGCGGAATTTGATTATATTTCAAGTCTGCCCCTCCTATGGGTCTAGTTGTGGCTCCATCCTTATATCTTTAGTTGTAGAGGAACTTTTCTGATAGGTTTCAGTCTTTTTCAATGATGTTTGTTCTGCAGATAGTTGTGATTTTGGTGTGTTCATGAGAGGGGGTGAGCTTGGGGTCCTTCTACTCTGCCATGTTGGCCACTCTCTTCCCTCTCTCAAGGAGGTTCATCTGATTTTTCTTAACTGCCTTTTCCCCCAGTAGCAGTGAGCCTTTGATCATTTACTGAGTTCAAAAAAACTTGATTCTGACAGTTTTTGCCAGTTGATTCATTATTTTTATGGCAATATGGACTCTTGGAGTTCCCTACCCTACCTTTTTATTCACATCATTCAAGATTTTTAAAATTTTAAATAAGAGACCTTAATTCATATTTACATTATAATTGATGTGTTTAGCATTATTTCTGCCATTTTATTATTTAAACCAACTTTGAAATATAATTCAAATACCACATAATTCACCCATTTAAATGTGTAATTCAATGTTTTTAAATATATTCATAGGGTTGCATAGCCAATCATCACATTCTAACTTTAGAAGATTTTTATTTTCCCTGAATAAAATCCAGTAACCTTTAGTACTCAATACCAGTTTTTCTCCTCCTGCTCACATCCCCAAGCAACACTAATCTGCTTTTTATCTCTATAAAATTTTTTATCCTGGACATTTCATATAAATGGAATCATAAGATGCATGGCCTTTTTCTGATCGGCTTCTTTCACTTACCATAGTGTTTTTAAGTTTCATCCACATTGCAGCACATGTCAGTATTCATTCCTAAATACTATTTCATTGAATGGATATATCAAATTTTGCTTACCTATTCAACAGTTGATGAACATTTGGGTTGTTTCCACTTTTGGCTCTTATAAATAATGATGCTATGAACATACTTGTACAAGTTTTATTTGACCATGTTTTCAATTCTCTTGGGTGTAAATCTAGGCATGGAGTTACTAGGTCATATAGTAATTTTGTGTTTAACTTTTGGGGAACTAACAAACTGTTTTCCAAAATAGACAGATCATTTTATATTCCCAACAATAAGGTATAAAGATTCTAATTTCTCCACATCCTTGTTACTGTCTATTGAATATAGCCATCCTAGTTGGTGTGAAGTGGAATCTCACTATGGATTTGACCTCCCTGATGACTAATGATGTTGAGCATCTTTTCATGGTCATACTGGCCATTTGTATACCTTGTTAAAGAAATGTCTACTCAGATCCTTTGCCCATTCATTATTGGTCAGTCTATCAAGGCAAAAGAAATAAAAGCAAAAACAAACAAATGGGACCTAATCAAACTCAAAAGCGTTTGCATATCAACAAAATGAAAAAACAACATACTGAATGGGAGAAAATACTTGCAAATGATGTGACTGACAAGGGGTTAATATCCAAAATATACAATCAGGTCATACAACTCCATATCAAAAAAACACACAACCCAATCAAAAACTAGGCAGATGACCTAAATAGACATTTTCCCAAAGACATACAAATGGCCAACAGGCACATGAAAAGATGCTCAACATTGCTAATTATTAGAGAAATGCAAATCACAACCACAATGAGGTATCACCTCACACTGGTCAGAATGGCTAACATCAAAAAGTCTACAAAAAGTAAATGCTGGAGAGGTTATGGAGAATATCGCTGGTGGGAATGTAAAGTGGTGCAGCCACTATGGAAAACAGTATGGAGGTTCCTTATAAAACAAAAAATGGAGATACCATATGATCCAGCACTCCTACTCCTGGGTATATATACAGAAAAAACAAAAACTGTAAGTCGAAAAGATACATGCACCGCAATGTTCACAACAGCACTATTTAGAAAAGCCAAGACATGGAAGCTACTCAAGTGCCCATCAGTGGACGACTGGCTTAAGAAGATGTGAGATATATATATATATGTATAGAGACACACACATACACACACATATGCAATGGAATATTACTCAGCCACAAAAAAGAACAAAACATTGTCATTAGCAGCAACATGAATGGACCTAAAGAATATGCTTAGTGAAATAAGTCAAACAGAGAATGACAAATACTACATGATATCACTTATATGAGGTATCTAAAAAACAGTACAAATAAATCTATATACAAAACAGACTCACAGACACAGAAAACAAACTATGCTCACCAAAGAGGACAGGGGAGTGGGAGTGAGAGACAAATTAGGAGTGTTTGATTAACAGATACAAACTACTATACATAAAATAGATAATTAACAAGAATTTACTATATAGCACAGGGAATTATACCCAATATCTATAATAATCTATAATGGAATATAGTCTGCAGGAAAAAACCCAAAGACAAATTAATATGCTGTACACCTGAAACTAACACAATATTGTAAATCAATAACAAAAAAATTACTCTGAGCATTAAACACACAGTATATAAAAAGAATGACATGGTAACTATTCTTATTAAGAGTTTACAGTGAGGAGAATAAATAAAAATTTTTTAAAATAAATAAGGTAATATCTGAGAATAAGATATCCTATAAAGAGAATAAAGTAATTAATATACAGTGGCTGATTATACGTATGTGTGTCAAGGAGTTGAAGGATTTATAGAGCACAATGAAGGAAGGCCTCTGAGAAATAAGTTTTTAAGCAGAAACCTGAATCAAGTGAAAGAGCCAGTCACAGGGAAATCTCAGGGAATTTCAGGCTGGCTAGAGGGAACATCAAGTGCCAATACACTAGGGAATATTCAAGGAACAGAATGGCAGCAATGGTAAAACGAATACAGAATTATGCTTATTATATAAACATGCTACTCCATTAAAAATGCTTTCTTGAAAGTCATCAATGATCTCCAGTATTACCAAACATAATGGCTTTTTCTCTGTATTCATTCTCCTTGAACTTTCTGACTATATTTCACATCTCACTATCAATGCCTTTTTCATGCCCTCATCTCCTTTCACTTCCATTTAACAATTATCTATTGTTACTATTGCAATTTTAATATTATAATAATGAATGCTAAATATATAATTTTAACTTTTAGTCCAAATTTCAAACTCCTGAAGCTCTTCACTTGGAAGCTCAACCTTCACTTTGTTCTCTATATCTTTAAAACCAAAATTATTCTTAACATTGTACATCCACTTACCTATATTTTTCAATAGTACTTTGGACTAATATTTCAAAATTATTTTCTATTCTTCATTTTCTTTTCTCAATATTATCATAAAATCATTAATCTTAGATTAAAACATTTCTTGATTGCTTTCTTTAAATTTATTGTACTATACACTGTAATGTCAGCCCTATCACTTCATGCCTGAATTAGTAAAATAATCTCCTATGCACCCAAGCTTTCAACCTTCTAATCCTACCTGTATAGCACAGGTGAAAAATCTTCCCAAGTCATTAATTTCCTGATGTTATTCCCTTGGTTATCTATGGTAGTTCTTTCCCAAAAGATATAGTCAATCTTCTAACTAGCATTCAAGGCTCTCCATAATTTGACCCTTTGCTACTTATTCAACTTTATATTCTCTGACATATCAACTGCACTTTATAAATTTGGATTTGCACAGTCCATTATCGAGACATTTTCACCAGTTAGGATACTGCTAGCCGGGAGCAGTACAGCTTAATACCTGCACAGATTAATGCAGGAGGCAAGAAATAGGAGGAAATTATTACTTTTACAAAAATAAACTTCAACTGAAAAGAATAAATAGGCATTTAACAGGCTTACGAATGTGGACACTGTCTACCATTTCCTCTGGGATATCACTTGGAGAGCTGAAACCTACCTGCTGTATGCTCAGCCACATCATCTCTGTACCCCTATTTCTTTTTTCTCCCAAGTTTACTGAGATATGATCAACATACAGCGTGGTGTAAGTTTAAGGTGTACAAAGTGATGATTTGATACACATATATACTGTGAAATGATTACCAAAATAAAATTAATTAACACCTCCATCATCTCACATAATTACCATTGTGTGTGTGGTGAAAATATTTAAGATCTACTTCCTTAGCAACTTTCAAGTATTAAAATATAGCATTGTTAACTATAGTCACCAGCCTGCACATTAGATTCCCAAAACTTGTTCATCTCATAAGTGGAAGTTTGTTCCCTTTGACCAGCATCTCCCCATTTCCCCCACCCCTGAGCCCCTGGTTACCACTGTTCTAATCTCTATTTATATGATTTTGACTTTTGTAGGTTCCATGTATAAGTGAGATCATATAGTATCTGTCTTTCCCTGTCTTACTACTACATAGTAAAATGCCTTTGGGGTTCCATACATGTTGTTGCAAAAAGGCATAATTTTGTTCTTTTTTATGAGTGCTCCCTATTGCAGTCAAGGACATACATCAGCATACAGATAGATGCTCTAAGGACACCATCAACTTCTTCCTGCCTCCCTCTCTCACATAATCTATCTCAGATTTCTTTCTTGTATGTATCTACTCCTCCACATGTCTGTGCCAAACATTCTGGCATCTAATTTTGATCCTTACTGAACCACTGTCTAACTACTTTGTGTGAGGAAGTTTTTTTTTCTAAGTATGACCTTTAGAAAGCCATTGTATTTTGTAAGCCTAAGTTTTCCACATTTGTAAGATGAGGGAATACAACTAGCTAATTTTTAAAGGTCTTTTCTAGCTGTAAGATTCCATGATTCTAAATTCTTATAAACAGTAGGTACCAATTTGTTAGGTAGGGACTTCCCTGGTGGCACAGTGGTTAAGAATCCGCCTGCAGGGGACACGGGTTCGAGCCCTGTTCTGGGAAGATCCCACATACTGCGGAGCAACTAAGCCTGTGTGCCACAACTACTGAGCCTGCGCTCTAGAGCCCGTGAGCCACAACTACTGAGTCCACAGGCCACAACTACTGAAGCCCACGCACCTAGAGCCCATGCTCCACAACAAGAGAAGCCACCACAGTGAGAAGCCTGCACGCTGCAATGAAGAGTAGCCCCCGCTCGCCGCAACTAGAGAAAGCCTACATGCAGCAACGAAGACCCAACACAGCCAAAATACAAATAAATAAATAAATTTTAAAAATTGTTAGGTAGATTAGAAGTGGTTGCGAGCTTGCTAAAATGTAGATTCCTCACCTAAAACCAAGTTAATCAGAATCAACTGGCTGAAGCCCAAGAACCTATCTTTTAAATAGGATACCAAGTGATTCGGATGTAAGGGGTCGAAGACTACAGTTTGAAAATCATTGTCCTGTTTCATGATTTGATCTATATTAACAAAACAACATAAAACTTATCATTTATTGAGTTTTCTCTTAGATACTAGGCCAGTAGTTTTTAGAGTATGATGTGATGCCAGGGGGTCTCGGAGAATCTTTCAGAGGTACAAGGTAAAAACTCATTCATTCTCATTCCCTTACAAGCATACAATGGAGGTGAGGCTATATGGCATGTGATATTACAACACAGAAGCAAATTTGAGAATCCAGCTCTATTTTTTAAGCCAGAAGTTAAGAAAATTAACATGACTCTTCTTACTAAATTTTTTGCTTGTTTTAGAAAAGTTATTTTTCATAAAAATTTTTTTCATTTTTAGACCCTTTGTTTTATAAATTTATGTATTATTGCTTTGGCTAGAACTCACAGAATTATGTTCAAGACCAAGGGGGATAGTCTTTTTGGTTTGCTTCTGGTTTTAAAGGGAAGCATTTAATGGTTCACTATAAAACTGGTTATAGTTAGTTGGTTTAAAATAGATATGCTTTAGTAAGCTTTAGTTAGCTTTAGTAAGCTAGACAAGCACCTTTATTTCTTTTTTAGAAATTTAAGAACTCACTGTGAATATACCTAGTACTGAAGACTTAAGAAATAACATTCTTCAACTACTTTTTATACTATTACTCTGTAGCTCCCATTTCTAGATATGTAGACCCTCATATCATTTGTAAATCAAATTCACTCACATGGTGTTTTACTTCCTTGTACTACCAGCATAATATAGCTCATCTGACTTACTGTGAAATACAGATCTTTTAATCTATTCAAAGTAACTCAATACATATTATACTTAGTACACTTTCAGAATGGAGCTTTGTTTTCAACTGCAGTAGCCTTCCCCAGCTTAAATTTTTTGGTACCGCCTTTTTATTACTTGGATTTTGAGCCTTAAAGTTTTATAATTATAAATGACAAAGATTAACACAGTTTAGAAGTTGATTGGCTAAAAATAAACTAAATAAAAGGTATACTCATAACAATTATGATCGGTCAAGAGAGTGAATGCCAGGAGAAAGAATAAGTCATCGTGAATGGCTAAAGGAAGTGCGAAGCAGTGAAGAGAACCACTAGGACAATCAAGACCTTTTTCACTGTTCCTACATTTTTTCATAGTTTTTCACTGTTCCTACATTTTTTCATAGTATTACAATGCAACCCATGCCCCGTGTAGGAGTAGTTCTCCCACAGGAAGGAAGTAAGTGGATTGTGATTTTCCTCTTTTAAACAAAATCTAGTATTTGGCTTTGTTTCCCAGAAATCTGGGGAAGTCTTTATCCTGGGAGAAGTATAACTATGGAAGTCCTTATCCTGGAGGAAGCATAGTGACAGGTGAAGCAGTGAGGACTAAGGAGCAGCTCAGATCTGCCTTAAACAACTTTAGTTCTATTTTTTTTTAACTGAAGTATAATTGGCATACAATGTTGTATTAGTTACAGGTGACAACATAGTGATTTGACATTTATATAAATTATGAGATGATTACCCCAGTAAGTCTAGTTACTACCTGTCACCATTTAAAGTTATTACAATATTATTGATTATATTCTGTATATTACATTCCCATGATGTATTTATTTTATAACTGGAAGTATCCCCTTCATCTGTATCTCCCTTCTCTCTAAACCCCTGCTCTCTGGCAACCACCAGTTTGTTCACTGTATCAATAAATCTGTTTCCGTTTTGTTTTGTTAACTTTTGTTTTTTTAGATTCCATATGTAAGTGAAATCATAAGGTATTTGTCTTTCTCTGTCTGACTGACTTCATTTAGCATACCATCCTCCAGGTCTATTCATGTTATCAAAAATGGCAAGATTTCATTCCTTTTTATGGGTGACTAATATTCCATTGTGTGTTTTTGTGTGTGTGTGTGTGTGTGTGTGTATGTGTATCGCACCTTCTTTATCTATTCAACTGCTGGTAGACATTTAAGTTGCTTCCAAATCTTGGCTATTATAAATAATGCTGCAGTGATCACAGGAGTCCATAAATCTTTGTGAATTAGTTTTCTTTTTGGGGGGTAATTACCTAAAAGTGAAATTTCTGGATTGTATGGTAGTTCTATTTTTAATTTTTTGAGGAATCTCCATACTGTTTTCCATAATGGCTGCATCAATTTACATTCCCACCAATGGTGAACAAGGGTTTCTTTCTCTCCATGCCCTCCCCAACACTTGTTATGTCTTTTTGATAATAGTCATTTTAACAGGTATGAGGTGGTATCTCATTGTGATTTTGATTTGCATTTCCCTGATGATTAAAGATGTTGAGCAATTTTTCATGTGCCTGTTGGCCATCTGTATGTCTTTGGAAAAATGTCTGTTCAGGTCCTCTGCCCATTTCTAATCAATTTTTTCCTGTTTTTGGTATTTAGTTGTATGAATTCTTCATATATTCTGAATATTAACCCCTTATCACGTATATGATTTGCAAATATCTTCTCCAATTCAGTAGGGTGCCTTTTTGTTTTGTTGCTGGTTTCCTTCACTGTACAGAAGCTTTTAAGTTTAGTCCCATTTGCTTATTTTTGCTATTTTTTCCTTTGCCTGAGGACTCAGATCCACATGTATGTATCACTAATACTGATGTCAAAGAGCTGACTGCTTATGTTTTCTTCTAGTAGTTTTATGGTTTCAGGTTTTACATTCAAGTCTGTAATCTATTCTGAGCTTATTTTTATATGTGGTATAAGATAGTGGTCCAGATTCTTTCTATTCCATCAAGTTGTCCAGTTTTCCCAACAACATTTATTGAAGAAACTGTCTTTTCCCATTGTATAACCTTGACTCCTTCGTTGTAGATTAACTGGTCACATGTGCATGGGCTTATTCATGGGCTCTCTATTCTGTTCCATTGATCTATATGTCTGTTCTTGTGCCAGTACCATACTGTTTTGATGACTATTGCTTTATAGTATGCAGTTGGCCCTCTGTGTCTATAGGTTCAACCTCCATGTATTCAACCAACCACAGACTGAAAATATTAGAAAAAAATATTAGACAATATTAGACTGAAAATATTAGAAAGTTCCAAAAAGCTTAAATTCGCTATGTGTCACAGCAACTATTTACAAAGCATTTACAACTATTTACAGAGCATTTAACTTGTATTAGGTATTATAAGTAACTTAGAGATGATCTAAAGTACATGGGATGATGTGTATAGGTTAGATGCAAATAGTATGCCATTTTTATATGGGGGACTTGAACATCCACATAGTTTGGTATCCACAGGGGGTCCTGAAACCAATCTCCTCCACATACTGATGGACAACTGTAGTGTGAAGTCAGGAAGTATGATACCTGTAGATTTTTTCTTCCTTCTCAAGATTGTTTTGGCAAGTGTCCATTGACAGATGAATGGATAAAGAAGATGTGGCACATATATACAAAGGAATATTACTCAGCCATAAAAAGAAACAAAATTGAGTTATTTGTAGTGAGGTGGATGGACCTAGAGTCTGTCATACAGAGAGTGAAGTAAGTCAGAAAGAGAAAAACAAATACCGTATGCTAACACATATATATGGAATAAAAAAAAAGGTTCTGAAGAACCTAGGGGCAGGACAGGAATAAAGACACAGATGTAGAGAATGGACTTGAGGACATGGGGAGGGGGAAGGGTAAGCTGGGACGAAGTGAGAGAATGGCATGGACTTATATATACTACCAAATGTAAAATAGATAGCTAGTGGGAAGCAGCTGCATAGCACAGGGAGATCAGCTCGGTGCTCTGTAACCACCTACAGGGGTGGGATGGGGAGGGTGGGAGGGAGACGTGACGGGGAGGGGATGTATGTGTATGTATAGTTGATTCACTCTGTTGTAGAGCAGTAACTAGCACACCATTGTAAAGCAACTGTACTCCAATGCGGACGTTAAAAAAAAAAAAGACTGCTTTGGCTATTCAGGGTCTTTTGTAGTTCCATACAAATTTTAGGATAATCTGTTCCAGTTATATGGAATATGCTATGGGTATTTTGATAGGGATTACATTGGCTCTGCATATTGTTTTGGGTACTATGGCTATTTTAACAATATTAATCTTCCAATCCATGAGCACAGTATAACTTTCCATTTATTTATATTATCTTTAAATTCTTTCATCAATGATGAACAGTTTTTATCTTCTTGCTTAAATTTATCCCCAGATATTTTATTCTTCTTGATACACCTGCAAATGGGATTGTTTTCTTAATTTCTCTTCCTGATTGATAGTTTATTATTAGTGTATACAAATGCAACAGATTTCTGTGTATTCATTTTGTATCCTGCAACTTCACTGAATTCATTTATTAGGTCTAATAGATTTTTTTTTTTTTTTGTGGTACGTGGGCCTCTCACTGTTGTGGCCTCTCCCGTTGCGGAGCACAGGCTCCAGACACGCAGGCTCAGCAGCCATGGCTCATGGGCCCAGCTGCTCTGCGGCGTGTGGAATCTTCCCGGACCAGGGCATGAACCCACGTTCTCTGCATCAGCAGGCGGACTCTCAACCACTGCGCCACCAGGGAAGCCCGGTCTAATAGATTTTTGATGAAGTGTTTACGGTTTCCAATTCATAGTATCATGTCATCTGCAAACAGTGATAGTTTTACTTCTTCCTTCCCAATTCAGAGGCCTTTTATTTCTTTCTCTTGTCTGACTGTTATGGCTAGGAGTTCTAATGATATGTTAAATACCAGAGAGTGGGTATCTTTGTCTTGCTCCTGATCTTAGAGGAAAAGCTTTCACCTTTTTGCTGTTGAAAATGATGTCACTTGTGAATATGTCATATATAGCCTTTATTATGTTGACGTACATTCTCCCTATGACCACTTTGTTGAGAGTTTTGATCATAAATGTATGTTAAATTTTGTCAAATGCTTTTTCCATATCTATTGTGGTTATTATATGGCTTTTATCCTTCATTTTGTTAATGTTTTGTATCACACTGATTGATTTGCAGGTGCTAAACAATCCTCGCATCTGTGGAATAAATCCCACTTGATTACGGTATATGATCCTTTTTATTGCTGAATTTGGTTTGCTAATATTTTGCTGAAGCTTTCTGCCTCTATGTTCATCAAGGATATTGGCCTCTAGTTTTCTTATTTTGTAGAGTCTTTTTCTGGTTTTAGCATTAGGTGATACTGGCCTCATAGAACGAGTTTGGAAGCCTTCCTTCCTTTTCAGTTTTTTGGAACAGTTTGAGAAGAACAGGTATTTATTCTTCTTTAAATATTTGGTAGAATTCATCTGTGAAGCTGTATGGTCCTGGACTTCTGTATACTGAAAGTTTTTTTTTTTTAATTACTGATATACTTTCATTACTAGTGATTGATCTATTCAGATTTTCTATTTCTTCCTGATTCAGTGTTGGAAGATGGTATAAACACTCCCCAACTCATTCTATGAGGCCACAATCACCTTTATACCAAAACCAGAAAAAGATGTCACAAAGAAAGAAAATTACAGGCCAATATCACTGATGAACATAGATGCAAAACTCCTCGACAAAATACTAGCGAACAGAATCCAACAGCACATTAGAAGGATCATATACCATGATCAAGTGGGGTTTATCCCAGGAATGCAAGGATTCTTCAATATACGCAAATCAATCAATGTGATAAACCATATTAACAAACTAAAGGAGAAAAACTATATGATCATCTCAATGGATGCAGAATAAGCTTTTGACAAAATTCAATACCCATTTATAATAAAAAACCCTCCAGAAAGCGGGCATAGAGGGAACTTACCTCAACATAATAAAGGCCATATATGACAAACCCACAGCCAACATCGTTCTCAATGGTAAAAAACCATTTCCACTAATATCAGGAACAAGACAAGGCTGCCCACTCTCACCACTATTATTCAACATCGTTTTGGAAGTTTTAGCCACAGCAATCAGAGAAGAAAACGAAATAAAAGGATTCCAAATCAGAAAAGAAGAATTAAATCTGTCACTGTTTGCAGATGACATGATACTATACATAGAGAATCCTAAAGATGCTACCAGAGAACTACTAGAGCTAATCAGTGAATTTGGTAGTAGCAGGATACAAAATTCATGCACAGAAATCTCTTGTATTCCTATACACTAATGATGAAAAATCTGAAAGAGAAATTAAGAAAACACTCCCATTTACCACTGCAACAAAAAGAATAAAATACCTAGGAATAAATCTGCTCTGATCTTTATTATTTCCTTCTTTCTACTAACTTTGGCCCTCATTTCTTCTTCTCTTTCTAGTTGCTTTAGGTGTAAGGTTAGATTATTTATTGGAGATTT
Organism: Mesoplodon bidens; assembly: GCF_964165515.1. Taxonomy (NCBI): domain Eukaryota; kingdom Metazoa; phylum Chordata; class Mammalia; order Artiodactyla; family Ziphiidae; genus Mesoplodon; species Mesoplodon bidens. The sequence continues at coordinate 65,510,875 of NC_138178.1, read as the reverse complement.
TTCTTGTTTCTTGAGCTAGGTCTGTATCTCTACAAACTACTTTTGCTGCAACCCATAGGTTTTCAAAGGTTGTTTTTCCATTTTCATTTATCTCAAGGGACTGATTTTTTTGACTTTCTCTTTGATTTCTTTGTGACCCATTGATTAGTTAGTTTCATGTTGTTTAGTCTCCATGTATGTGGTTTTTGTTTTCAGTTTTCTTCTTATAGTTTATTTCCAGTTTCATACCATGGTGGTCAGAAGATTTTTTAAATGATTTCAATCTTCTTAAATTCAATGAGACTTGTTTTGTGTCCTAGCATGTGATCCATCCTAGAGAATGTTTCATGTGCACTTGAGAAGAATGTAAATTCTGCAGGCTTGGGATGGAATGGCTATACATATCTGTTAAGTCTATCTGGTCTAGTGTGTTGTTTAAGGCCAGTGCCCCCTTACTGATTTTCTGTTTTGATGATCTATCCATTGCTAAATTGGGGTATTGAAGCCATATGCTATTAATGTATTGCTATCAATCTGGATAGGTACTCCTATGTTGGGTGCATAAATATTTACAGATGAATAGACAACAGTGAGATGGCAGACTTAAAACAACCCCAGCAATAATTTCATTAAATGTAAATTGATTAAAAACTGCAAATAATAGACAATGTTACACTGGATAAAGATGGAAGATTAAATCATATGACAATTATAGGAGATGCTCAAAATATATAAAAAGACAGTTTAAGTTTAAAACTAAAAGAATTGGAAAAATTTATCATGTAAATAATAAGTGGAAATGGTAATTATTAGCAAAAGTGGACTTCAGCATAAGGGAGAGAAAAAGTGGACTTCAGCATAAGGGATAGTACCAGATATAAAGAAGGACACTTTATAATGGTAATGTGATCAATTTGTCAAGAAGATAAAATAATACTAAATTTGTATATATCTAGCAATAAAGCTTCAAAATTTGAAGCAAAACTGGAAAAAACTAACATGAGAAATAGATAAATCCACAATTATATTTAGAAATGTTAATATTCTTTTTTATGTAACTGATACAATATGAAATGGACAATACCAGAGATAAAATACAGATTTTAACAACACTATCAACCAAACACACCTAAGTGACACTACAGAAAATGCACTTACCACAAGCAAAATATACATGCTTTTCAAGTAAACATGCAGCATTGACCAAGACAGACCAGATGCTGAAGATAAAAGTCTCAATAAATTTAAAGGAACTGAAATTGTGTGCAGTAGCAACTCTGACCACAGGAAAAAAAGGCAAAAAGATACATGAAAAGTTGCCAATTATTTGGAAATTAAGCAATACATTTCTAAGTAGCCAATGGGTCAGTGAAATTGAAAAATATTTTGAACTGAATGAAAATTAAAACACAACATCGAAAATACTGGAATACAGTCTAAGCAGGGCTTAGAGGAAATTTTATAGGTGTAATTTCAAATATTAGAAAAGAAGAGAGGTTTCAAGTCAGTAATCTAAGTTTCCACCTTAGGAATTTAGGAGAAAAGGCAAAATAAATATAGAGTAAAGACAGGTAAAAATAATAAAGTACATAAATCAATAAAATAGAAAACAAAAAAATAGAGAAAAATCAATGACTGCAAAAGTTCATTCTTGAAAAGATTAATAAAACTGATAAATTCCTGGACAGAGCGATGAAAGAAAAAAGAAAAAAAACCAACAATTATAATTTTTAGGAATGAAAACGTATATGTCACTACAGATCCATACAGGCTTAATAAAATACAGGAATATTTTTAAACTAGTTTTTAGAGCAGATTTAGGATCACAGTAAAATTGAAAGTTACAGAGGTTTCCTATACACCTACTGCCCTGAACATGCATAGCCTCCTGCATGATTAATATCCTCAACATGCATAGCCTGCATGATCAGTGATGATAGCCATTCTGACCAGTTGTGAGGTGATACCTCACTGTAGTTTTGATTTCCATTTCTCTAATAATTAGCAATGTTGAGCATCTTTTCATGCGTATATTAGCCATATGTATTTCTTCTTTGGAGAAACATCAATTTAGGTCTTCTGCCCATTTTTTGATTGTGTTGTTTGTTTTTTTCTTATTGAGTTGTATGAGCGGTTTGTATATTTTAGAAATTAAGCCCTTGTTGGTAGCATCTATATGGAAAAATAAACTTGGACCAATGCTTCCTATCATACCCACTAATTTATTTGAGATGGATCATAAATCTAAATGCCAAAGCTAAAATTACAAGGCTTCTAGAAAAAAAATATGGAGGCTTTTTAACCTCTGGTCAGACAAAAACCTCTTAGAACCCAGAAAGCATAAGAACAAAAAAGAACATATTGATAAAATAGACTTCATCACAATTAAAAAACTTTTGCTTATTAAAAGCTATCATTAACAAAATGTATAGGCAAGCTCCAGATTCAGAAAAAAATTCACAAGACACATATCTGACAAAGAACGTGTAGCTAGAATATATAAACAACTCAAAAATAAAGTGACAAACAACTTTTAACATGCACAAAAACCTTCAACAGACACATCATAAAGGAAGATATGAATGGTTAAAAAGCACATGGAAAGATACTCAATACATATCATTAGTCACTAGGGAAATGCAAATTAGAATCACAATGAGATACCACTATGCTCACACTGGAATTAGGTTAAAATTTTAAAAACTCACAATACCAAGTACTGACAAATTGTTGAGCAACTGAAACTCCCCCAGTTTGCTGATGGGAGTGTAAAACAGTACAACCACTGTGAAAAACAGTGTGGTATTATACTTTTAAGTATTTATCCAAGAGAAATGAAAATGTGTATACACCCAAAGACTTGATAGGAGCTTAATTTACAAATGCCAAGAATTGGAAACCCAAATGTCTATCAACGTATGGACAGATAAAAATTTGTGGGACATGAACACAATGGATATGTTCAGCAATGAAAAAGAACAAACTATATACATGCCACAACACAGATAAGCCTGAAAAACAGTATACAGTTGACCCTTGAACAACATGGCTTTTAACTACGTGGGTCTACTTATACATGGATTGTTTCCAATAGTAAATACTATAGTACTACACAATCCCCGGTTGGTTGAACCCATGGTTGTGGAAACATGGATACAGAGGAACTGCAGATATGGAGGACCAATAAGTTATACGTGGATTTTTTGACTGTATGGAGAGTCAGTGCCCCTAACCCTCCCATTGTTCAAGGATCAACTCTACTTAGTAAAAGAAGCCAGCCACAAAGGAATCTGATTTCATTTGTATGTATTTCTAGAACAGGAAAAACTAATCTATAATGATAGAAGGCAGATCAGTGGTTACCAAGCACCAGGAGTGGTGGAAGACTGACTGGAAAGAGACATAAAGACACTCTGTGGAGTAATGGAAATGTTCTAAACTTTGATAGGAGTATGGCTTACATGAGTATCTAGATTTGGCAAAACTAAACAATCTGTACATTAGAGATCTCTACTTTCACTTAAGTAAATCATACTGCAATGAAAAAAATGTCTATAGATACTGGTAAGTATGCATAAAAAGGATATATATGCCAAAATATTAGTATCAGAATTATAGTTTTTTCCTATAATTTAAAGATTTTCTTTAATAAACTAGCATTATTACTATATATATTATACGTATTATATTAATATATATATATGTGTGTGTGTGTGTGTGTGTGTATATATATATATATATATATATATATATATATATATATATATATATATAACTATACTATACTTCCCTGAAGGACCTCACTGAAAAGGTGACATTTAAGCAAAGACCTGAAAGAGGTAAGGGAGCTAAGCTCTATAGATGTAAGTAGGAAGAGCCATCCAGGAAGAGGAAAACTGAAGGACTGAAGTTTAAAAGCCCTGAGGTTTTGAGAAGAGAAGTGATGTGATTTGACATTTTAACAGGTTCACTTTGGCTAGCGTGTTTGGAATAGACAGTAAGGAGCCAAGGATAGATACAAAGAAACTAGTCAGAGGAGTACGGCAATAATCCAGGTGATATATGGTGGAGGCTTGGTTGAAGGAGGAAGTAGTAATGCTAGAGAAAGACAGTCAAATTCTGAATGTACTTTAGAGCAAAGCTATCATTATTTGCAGTTAGATTGGATGAGTAGTGTGGGAGAAAGAAAAAGGTCAAGGACAACTTCAAGGGTTTTGGCATACACAACTAGAACAGAGTACCTGGTCATTACGATAGGGAAGACTATGGGACAAGACTATGGGAGGAGTGTTGCACTTATTGTTTGGACATACTAAGTTTGAGTAAAACTGAGGATATATAAAATTGGTAGTCATCAGCAAATGGAGAATATTTAAAGCCACAGAACTGGGTCATCTAGCCAAGGGAACGTGTACACAGAGGAAAAAAAAGAGAGGTCCAAAGAATGGACTCTACAGCATTTCAGGACCTCAGCAAGTTCTTAGCACAAACTAGAAATGAAGGTCAGTAATACCCTGAAGTATATACTGCAAAACTATTTTTAGAAACTTGGAGGAACTTCAAAAAATATAATCAGGGCTTCCCTGGTGGCTCAGTGGTTGAGAGTCCGCCTGCCGATGCAGGGGACACTGGTTCGTGCCCCGGTCCGGGAAGTTCCCACATGCCGCGGAGTGGCTGGGCCCGTGAGCCATGGCCGCTGAGCCTGCGTGTCCAGAGCCTGTGCTCCACAATGGGAGAGGCCACAACAGTGAGAGGCCCGCGTACCAAAAAAAAAAAAAAAAAAAAAAATATATATATATATATATAATCAAAAAAGCCTTTTCTATTCTTTGCCTGAATGAGTACTCTCAAGTTTTCACTGATTCTATAAGATGAAATTGATACCTTTTTAAATTACAATCTGAAATTGGAAACTATAGAGAGATAACCCCTGTTCACCATTATTCTAGGCCTGTATTTCTATAATCCCATGGGTGAAGCTTCTCTATCTTTCAAACCATTTGGGAATAAAGGTATAACAACATATTCAGACTACCTTCCTTCAAATAGCAAAGATCTTCTAAGGAGTAACTACATTTGTGTCCTCGAACAAGACTCATCAGTCATCAGATGATGCTCAAAGCTTGTGAGGTAATGATATACTACACAGCTGTCTGATCCTCAGATATCACTTTGGAGGCAGATGATAAACTACAGATCTGACAACTCACTTTCCATTTCAAGATATTTCTTGAACTTTTTCTTGTGTGACAGGCTACCAAATTGATTAAACCCAGTCATGGGATTTGACACTACAGCCAGCAGACTTCTATTTGTTGATTGCTATTGATTTTCTTTGATACTTCATTTAAAAATCAATAGTTGGAAAGAAAAATAGGCTTGGTTTACACATACTTAAACATACTATTGTATGCTGAAGGAGGCACAAGTTTGGCAGGGCTTTGGCATCCAATTATAAGAAGAGCTCTTAACAGGTGAAAGCAAGGGCTTTAGATCGATATGCAGTTTTCTTTCTCAATCAAATAAAGTGGCTATAAATTAGTCTCATCAGTGTTATTTTCAAGGCTTTCTTGGAGCAAACAAGTTTAAACTTTTTTGGCGGGGAGAGAGGGTCTTCCTTGGATTTACATTTAAAAAGATACATCACTAAGAGTTTTTCTTTGTTTTTAAGGATATTTTTAGTACCTGAAGTTCATCCGGGATTTTATCTTTTTGGCTTTTTTTTTGTTTTTTTGCCGCTCTTCTCCATCTTTCAAAGGCTCTGGTGGAGCTGCACTTTCAACCACAATGTCAATAATATACTTCTTTAAGGAAAGGTGTTCCTGCAAGATAAATAAATAATGGTGATGATGATGATGATTAAGAAATAACATAGCATTGGTACAGACTACAGTGAGTATAAAAGAATATATAGATGAAAGTAAAAGTAATCTCTATGAAATACTGGTTTCAAAAATTGCTTGGGGAGGGCTTCCCTGGTGGCGCAGTGGTTGAGAATCCGCCTGCCGATGCAGGGGACGCAGGTTCGTGCCCCGGTCCAGGAGGATCCCACATGCCGCGGAGCGGCTAGGGCCGTGAGCCATGGCCGCTGAGCCTGCACGTCCAGAGCCTGTGCTCCACAACGGGAGAGGCCACAACAGTGAGAGGCCCGCGTACCACAAAAAAAAAAAAAAAAAAAAAATTGCTTGGGGAAAAATTGAAGAAACTGTTTTACTTGAGATTTTCATTGACTCATCAAACCTTTGCTGCACATCAATTATGCTAAATGCTAGGGATACAGCAACATATCCCTGTGCCTTGCAACCCTACACTGCAGTAGGAGAGGTAAAATATGTACACAAATATATAATACCAAGCTTGAGAGTTAGAATGCTATAAGAGCTCAAAAGGGGAAACAAGATCACTGTTCACTCAGGGTAAAGAGGAAAGATTTTAAGAAGGAAGCACAACATCTGCTATCCCTTGAAGGATGGATTGAATTTGAACATATGGATATTGGGGATGTGTGTATTTGTTTGGGTTGGTAGTTGGTAAAGGTGGCAGGAAGGAGAAAGGAAAAGGGCATCTCAGAAAACAGGCAGAGATGAGAAAGTGGAAGGTGGTTACTGGCAGCAGAAGTTGGCCCCACTGCCCTCCTTAGTCATCTTGGATTTTACAGCTCATCACTGTAATCACTCCCTTGCATGTACACAACTCGCTTGCCCCTTCTTTCATACTTGCATGGAAAAATCCTAACCCTAAATCCAACTCTTTCCCTACTCTGTACCCATAACTGAGCAGATTAATATGGCTATAATTACAAACCATGTTGACTATTCTAACTTTAAATTTATGACATTACACCTCAAATGGGCTCCAGTACTGCCAGGCAATCAAGCAACCTTAGTCTACTCACATTCTCCTTCCTAGAAATTATTTTAGACCCTCTCCTTAAATTTCCAACACCATTAGAACTGTAGATCACTTCTTCCTCCCTGACACTCTTTCTTCACTAGGTTACTAGACATCACATTGTCCTCCTAACTCCAGCTGTACCTTCTACATTTTCCTTGCTAGATCCTTTTCCTCTTCTTGACTGGTAAATGTTAAACATCTCAGACCTATCCTCAGATCCTCCCTCTTCTCTATTCAAACTTATCCATCAAGTGCAGTGACTTGAAATATTATTCACACAGGCAATTCCCAAATTTTTATCCCTAGTCCAGACCGCTCCCCTGAACTCCATTCCTATATCAAACTGTCTCCTGAAAATCTCCACTTAAGTAGAATATTTCCACCATAAGCATTTCCAAAATAATATTCTACAACAAAACTCTTACGCTCCCAATATAAATTGCTCTTAGAGTGTTCAGTAAATGATACCACTATTTGTACAACTGCTCACATCTAATACACTAGTAAATCCTATCAGCTCTACTTTCAAATATACCCATATTAATCCCAATCCAATCACTTCTCCCCACCACCATCACCTAGTCTAAGGCATCATCAGCTCTCATCCATATCATCGCAGTAGCCTCCTAAATGTTCTTGCAGCTTCTATGATCTCCAAATCTTTCCTTTACAAAGTCAGCGACTTTTAGAAATATAAATCATATGATATCATTCCTCTTATCAAAATCTTGAGTTCTCATCACATTTAGGGTCAAATCCAAAGTCCTTACCATGGCCTACTAAGCCCCCACATCATCAATCTCTCTCACCTCATCTTACACTACTCTCTCCTTTGTTCATTCCTTTCTATCCACAGTGGAGTGGATGCTGTTGTTCCTCACATTCATCAGGAATGGTACTGCATCAGGACTCTTGTTTCCTTAGCTGAGAATATTGTTCTCCAAGTACTTGCATAGTCTCAGGTAAAATGAACACCCAATCTTAAGTAACACCTTCTATTATTTGCCATCTTCTTATTTTGTTTATTTTTCTTCATAGGACTTGTCTAATATTAGTGCCTAACATCAATATTCATTTGCAATCTCCTGCACTAGAATATAAGTTTCATGAGGGCACTGACTTCGTTTTGCTCAGTGATGTTTCAGTGTCTGGTACTGTGCCTGGCATATGGTAGGCACTCAATAAGTAAATGTTAAATGAGAAGAGGGTGAGGTAATAAGATCTAAAATAGTATTTGTGGTCAAATGAATGAAGGTGTTCAAAACGTACAAACTTCCAGTTTTAAGATAAATAAATCCTGGGAGTGTAATGCACAACATAGTGACTATAGTTAACAATACTCTATTGTATATTTGAAAGTTGCTAAGAGAATAGATCCTGAAAGTTCTCATCACAAGGAAAAAGAATTTGTTAATTATGTGTGGTGATAGACTTTAACTAACCTTATATGGTAAGTAAGTTTACATTTCACACACTATATATATCAAACATTATGTTGTACACCTAAAACTAACACAAATGTTCTGTCAATTATATCTCAATTAAAAAAAAGACAAAAATAGTATTTATGAGGGTTTATTCTACAACATACATTGAGATAAGTACTTTACATATAGTCCTTTGAACTATACTAAAATGTATATATTGTTATTATTCCCATTTTAACTATGAGGAAACAAACACAGAATCAAATAACTTTTCTGAAGTTAAAAGGTCAAGATCATGACTAAGCAACTTTGCAGGTAGTAGTGATAGAGCCTAAGTTTAAACCCAGACAGTATGATTATGGAGTCTATATTCTTGACTAGTACCTTACATATATGGCTGGAAAATGAGTTTGAGTCAGAGTTGTGCTCATTATGAAAATTTTATGCTTAGTGAAGTCAGACAGAGAAAGACAAATCTTTTATGTTCTCTCTTATATGTGGAATCCAAAAAATAAAACAAATGGATATAACAAAACAGAAACAGACTCACAGTCACAGAGAACAAACTAGTGGTTACCACTGGGGTGAGGGATGGGGAGGGACAAGACAATGGAAGGGGATTAAGAGGTGCAAGCTACTAGTTATGAAATAAATAAGATACAAGGATGTAGTGTACAGCACAGGGAATATAAATATATATATGTTATATAATATATAACTGTAAATGGAGTATAATCTATGTAAATATTGAATCACTGTGTTGTACAACTGACACTAATATAAGATTGTAAATCAACCATACTTCAATAAAAAAGAAACTTTTCAATTCATAAACCGACCAAAAAAGCAAAACAGAAACTCCACAACCAAAGGCAGAAAATATTCTCTCAAATGCAGAAGCAATTATTTTCTTTATTTAATCATTTATTAAATACTTACTGTGATCAGCAAAGGGCTAAAGTGCATACATTATTTCCTAAAATCTTCACAACCCCACAGAACAACAGGTGGCAATATGTTTACATTTTACAGATATTTAACAAAGGCTCAAAGAGGTTCAATATTATGTCCATGATCAAAACCCTCAAGTTCAAAACCACAGCTGGCTGACTTCACAAGACCAACCTTTTTTACTACTCCACATTCCCTCCCCCTACACTGCTCATGTGAGCTGAGTCTCTGACATCTAATTTCTATCACTGCGTTAAGGAAAGGAAATCTTCTAAATGACATCTTCAATTTTGTGAAAAGTTCAATTATACTATTTTCAGTTGTACATAAATGTTATTTACATATCTAATAGAATCCATTAAGTATTAATAGGATCCTTATTACGAAAATGCAGACATTATATAGAAAAATTTGGAATCTATCCAGAACAAAAAAATTCCGTCTTTTAAAAAGACATTACATTTACATACACATTCACACATACAACACACATCATGCCCTCAAATTTATGTTAATTTTTTTAAAACCGCAAAACTAAAAACAAATGAGGATATATATTTTTGTTTGACTTAACTTTTTCCTTAATATAAAATCAACATGTTAATTATAGAAAATATGAATAAAACTAAGAAATAAAAATCTCCTATAATCTTAACATCTAAAAATAATTATTTGAGTATATCATCCAGACATTTTTCTTCATATATATTTTTATTAAAATGGGCATATCTTTTATAATATTTTATAATCTGCTTTTTAAATTTAATATTGCAAATATATTCATACCATTAAATAATGTTCTAGTACATAATCTACTGATTATAGCAGTACACCTAATTTTACTAAATGCTTTTTTGTTAGATATTTGGATTTATTTTATTTATTCAATATAATAAATACCAGGGCAATAAATACTCCTATAGTTAAAATTTTAAACACAGAGCATATTATTCCTTTATGATCAAATCACAGAACTGAAATTCCTGGGTTACAGATTACACATATTTTTAAGGCTTTTCATATGTATTCCGAAACAACCAAAATGAGAATTAAGTCCCCACAAGTGATTTGCTAGTACCTAGTGTTTCTGTTTTCTTTTGTCTTTTTTTTGTTGTTGTAAATATGTCAATTTGTTAGCTAAAAAAGTGATATAAGTATGCTTAACCATTTGTTTGCATTTTGTCTTCTGTGACTTAAAATGTGTCTTTTGTCTGGCTTTCTATAGACACTTTTCAAGGTTTTATAGATTTGCTTCTAGTGGTTTGCATTATGTTTTCACTTTTTGTAAGAAAGAGACCGCCTTTTTTTTTTTTTTTTTTTTTTTGAGACCGCCTTTTGATGATAAAAGAAATGCATTGTTGGATGTGACACAGGATGATTAATAGTTATTTTTCCATTAAAACCATGAAGACTATACAGGAAGAAGGTTTTGAGATGGTTTCTGAAGATGGAGAGCATGTACAAAGAAGGTTTTTCAACACTGAGAAGTGGTTGAGAAAATTATGGTATATTTCTATGATGAAGTATTAGTCATTAAAACACTTATGAGAATTCTGAGAAGATGAAGGCAGTGGTAGCAATGTTTAAGATCCTCTCTGAATCATCATATAAATCAGAAAGAACAATTAGATAGCAAAAACAAAACCCACAGAAATTATTTACAACAAAGTAAGTGACAAGGTATCCCCACAGCCTCCAAATAGAAGAGGGTGAGGACAAACTACCAATAGGTCAGCTGCATTTCAGTGTCTTTGAAGGAGAAATCAGAAAGAAACAACAAGAGTGAATAATGAACTTGAGAACAGAACTCTAAAAGGAACTGTTTTTCACTGGAGAGTTCAATAGGCCAATTTGCGAACAGTATCTAAAACTGAGAGGGGTTTGCCCACTTAAATGGCAGGTGAGTAAAAGGTGCCTGCATTAAGAAGGACTGAACAGTGTGGTGAAGGCTAGGCCCTATGAACTCTCGAAACTGAGCCAAGGAGAAACTGTTAAAAAAGGAACTTAATTAAGCCAACTAGGGATAATTGAGACAAAGGAGGAAAAAGCCTCGATAAAAGCAGAGCAGGGAAACAGAATCAAGAAATTTTAGAAAGCAAGTCACTATATTTTTCACAAAAATAATAGAAGAGGGAGTTCTAAGAAGTTAGAATAGGTACCTTGAGTCACAACTCATTATAAAAGTCTTATAAAACCAATTCCACATAAAAATAAGCAATACAAAAGTATCAAGGTCAAATGTCAAACTTATTAAAAGAAAAAGAAAATAAGTAGAATAGCAACACTACAACAATGAAAACGCACCAAAAAAATCCACAGAAAAGATCAAAATGTAACCTTCTATTTCAAAATAAAGTAAAACAAATATAGAAAATGTTCCAACACAAATCGCCATCCTAAGACCTCAGCATTTAGGTCACAGAACTCAACGAAGACTGCAAAAGAAAATAAATCATTTAAGAAATGAAGATAAAATAGATGACAAAAGAGTGAATAAATACAACAAATAATGCCTCAGACAACTAAAAGATAAAAGGTAGAAAGATACTTAAAGCAAAAGAAATAAAAATTATTTGAGAGTAAGTGGACATACAGAAGATAGGGAAAGATGCAGCAAACTGAATAGGAGTGCCTGAAAAAGGAAATCAAACCAAGGGAACAAAGCAAATATTAAAAACTATGATTCAAGAAAACTTTCCTGAAAAAGAATATAATTAAATATTGAAAGAGTACACCACATATCTGAAAATATTGACCCAGAGTGGCTAATACCAAGACATACTGAATTAAAATTTCTAAAAATATAATTTATAAAAAAAAATAGATTATCATCAGCTCTTTTGACAGCAATATTTTATGCCAGAAGAAAATGAAGTACAGTAGTCCCCCCTTATCCTCGGTTTCACTTTCTGTGGTTTCAGTTACCTGTGGTCACCAGGGTCTGAAAATATTAAATGGAAAATTCCAGAAATAAACAATTCATAAGTTTTAAATTGTGTATTGTTCTGAGTAGTGTGATGAAGTCTCACACCAACCTGCTACATGGCCTGGATGTAAATCTTCCTTTGTCCAGTGTTTCCATGCTGTACCTACCTGTTAGTCACTTAGTAGCCATCTAGGTTGTCAGATGGATTGTGGTACGGCAGTGCTTGTTTTTAAGTAATGCTATTTTACTTAATAATGGTCCCAAAGCACAGGAGTAGTGATACTGGCAATTCAGATATTCTCTTACTTGCCTAATTTATAAATTAAACTTTATCACAGGTATTTATGTATAGGAAAAAACAATACAGCTGACCCTTGAAAAACATGGGGGTTAGTGATGCTAATCCCCACACAGTCAAAAATCCACATGTAATCTTACAGTTGGCCTTCCATGTTCGCAGATTCAACCAACCATAGATCATTTTATTGAAAATAATCCATGTATAAGTGGACTCGCATAGCTCAAACCCGTGTTGTTCAAGGATTAACTGTATATATAGTATTTGATACTATCCATGGTTTCAGGCATCCACTGGGGTATTGGAACATATCCCCCAAGGATGAGAGGGGACTACTGTAATGTATTTAGTATTTTTTAAAGAAAGAAATGTGAGCTAAGGATTTTATATCCAGCAAAACCAACTTTCAAGTATGAAAAGCACAGATAAACTGTTAACAACATTTAAAAAAACCTCAGAGAGTATTATTCTCATAACACCTTCCTGAAGAATCTACTACAGAACAAGCCTCAGAAAACCAACATGACTAGAGAGACACAGACATAAGACTAGTGGTAAACATTACATGTACACTTACAGAACTAAGACTACACTAGTGATTAAAAGCTAAAGAAATATAGTTATATAATGGCTATATGTCAGACTTCTCACAGAATTACTAATAAAAAAAAGATGAGGAGAATAGGGAAAACATGAAAAGAATTTTAAACTGTTCTCAGTAATTAACATTGGTAGTGGGATTATTAGTAATATTCTAACATTGCTGTGTGTGTAATGTGGGATGAAATAAAGGAGATTATGGGTATTATAATTCTATCATTCCCTGTGTCCTTTATACCCTGAATGCTTGGTATGGAAGAAAAGAGATACAGACACAATATGGAGAAGGTTAAATAAAACCCATGTAGTCCTGAATTTGAATTGTAAGAGTTCATGAGCCCATCATCATTTAATAAATAATAAACGTATATGCACACACATATGTATATAAGAGCTTGTATGTAACATACTCACACACATATCACATACATTTTATTTCTTTATTCTCTAATTCTGTTCACAGTGATCCACCCAGTAGCAATGACCATCCCTTCTTGTGCTCTTAAAATACCCTTTCTCAGTAAAAGTAATTAGGGCTTCTTCATGAAATAGTTAATCATAAACTAAATGTCTTGCCATACCAAGTAGCAAGGTAACTAACAAATTCAACTAGGCTCATGTCAAAAGAACTTGAGAGCAAACTTTAAGAGGCTCCCACTGACCAAAAGATAGCATAATTTGAGCTTTAAAAAAAGGAAAATTTCCAATGACTGAAACAAAAGTGTTTAATTACAGAGTTTATAATGATATATACATTTTAAAAACTAATTGTGGACACATTTGAAGGATAATAGGAAACCAACTCATTATACTGAAAACAGGTAAATAATCAAAATTTTAACCTGCCACTAGGTAACCAAATAGTAGATGAGGGAAAGCATCTCTTTATAAATGTATTTCAAATAATAAATGCAAATGAAATGTATAATTAGAATATCCTCATATCCATGAATTAATGGATTTAAGTATACATTAATCAAAACCCAAGAGCATCAACAGCTAATATGTCAATATCACAAAAAGAAAGACAATCAGACATTAAGTTCATCCTGATGAAAGAACTCAGCACCAAATACAGTTTTTCCAAATGGGTTGAACCTTAGCCTGATCAAGCCTCTAGATCCGCCTGCCCATAAGCAGGCAATACAGAGTACAGAGGAACATACCACACTGCAGCAGGCTGCACAGTAACAAAGCTTTAGCAAGTCACACAATTCTTCAGCTAGGAACTGAATTTCCCAGTCCCTCTTATAGCTAGTGGTAGCCATGTGACTGAATTCTCATCAATGGACTATGAATGCATGTTCAGTGTTTGAAGACCATTCACTTTCTTCCCCTTCTGCAAACTGGAACACAAAAGGGCCTATAACACAGCTCTGACTCTGAAGGGGAGGGCATATCTTAGGGGATAATAGAGACAGGAGATGGATCTCTGAAAAACCACATGGCATACATAAAGCCTTGGGACTGCTTACCTCAGGACTGACCACTTGGGATTGCTTACCTCAGGACTTTATTGTGAGAAATAAACTTCTATGTTCTTAAAATCACTGTATTTTTGTCACTATTACAGCAGATTAGTCTCTTCCCTAATTAATGCAATTATGTACAAAATTTTATAATAATTATATACATATATCTTTGCATTTTTATATGTGTATATGTATGTACATGAAATGACTATAAGAAAATAAGGCAATGGGAGGGAGGCTCAAGAGGGAGGGGATGTGGGGACATGTGTATGTATATGGCTGATTTGCTTTGCTGTGCAACAGAAACTAACACAGTATTGTGAAGCAATTACACTCCAATAAAGATCTATTTAAAAAAAAGGTGGAAAATTACTAAAAGTTGTCACTAGATGATTGTGATAGATTTTTAATTCTCTCATTTATAATAAGCATGTATAAGTAGAAGGTAAATCATTTTAAAATAGCTCTTATGAGATGAAATCTGGAATTGACTTCGAAAGAGTATTTGTGGAAAGTGAATGGAACGTCAATAAGGCAGGATAAGTTTATCATTGTTACAGCTGAGTGATGATTACATGGAGGCTTGTCATAAATGTTTTAAATTCTCCACAATAATCAGTATAGAAAATCTTGTAACAAGAAATAATTTGTACACATGCATCTTAAAATTCTATATTTGGCTTGCCAAAAGGAGTAAATGAAATCACAATATTCCTATCTCTCAAGCATCTAAGAACAGGACTTAAAATGAAAATTACATGTTTGCACACTATTCAAGTGCTAAAAGTGTGTACTCGAAGTTTGAAATCTATTGTAAAGACAGAAGGAGACAATATCCTGCAGAAAATAATCCTTAATGACATCCTTTCTTAAAACCCCAAGGAACTGCCTAAGGTAAGAAAAATACAGCAATCTCATCTCCTTTTACCCGAAATGTTGCTTGCTTAGAGTTTTCTATAGTTCTGGTCATCCAAAAATAGAGCTTTTCAGAGATTGATATTCCTGCCTCCATTCTATATGAACAACCAAATAGTTTCAGAGCCCAGTCTACTTAATAATTAATAAATGTTCAGTTAAAAAAAGAAAAGAAACTGTAAGTAATTTACTTCTGCAACAATATTACTCTATAAATATATTCACACTGCAGTGAGATTTACAACAAAATATCAGCAGTAGGGGATTGATTACATAAATTATGGTACATGAATTAATATGATACTATACAGATTTGATTAGTTCCAAACAACAGTAATGATATTAAAAACATTCATTGTATAATGGTAAATAAAAATTCAGTAGATGCAAAAATCCTCAACAAAATACTAGCAAACAGAATCCAACAACAACATATTAAAAGGATCATACACCATGACAAGTAGGATTTATCCCAGGGATGCAAGGATTCTTCAATATACGCAAAACAATCAATGTGATACACCATATTAACAAACTGAAGAATAAAAACCATATGATCATCTCAATAGATACAGAAAAAGTTTTCGACAAAATTCAACACCCATTTGTGATAAAAACTCTCCAGAATGTGGGCATAGAGGGAAACTACCTCAACATAATAAAGGCCATATACGACAAACCCACAGCAAATGCCATTCCCAATGGTGAAAAACTGAAAACATTTCCTCTAAGATCAGGAACAAGACAAGGATGTCCACTCTCACCACTATTATTCAACATAGTTTTGGAAGTCGTAGCCATAGCAATCAGAGAAGAAAAAGAAATAAAAGGAATACAAATTGGAAAAGAAGAAGTAAAACTGTCACTGTTTGCAGATGACATGATACTATACAGAGAGAATCCTAAAAATGCCACCAGGAAATGACCAGAGCTAATCAATGAATTTGGTAAAGTTGCAGGATACAAAAGAAATGCACAGAAATCTCTTGCATTCCTATACACTAATGATGAAAAATCTGAAAGAGAAATTAAGGAAACACTTCCATTTACCACTGCAACAAAAAGAATAAAATACTTAGAAATAAACCTACTTAGGGAGACAAAAGACCTGTATGCAGAAAACTATAAGACACTGAAGAAAGAAATTAAAGATGATACAAACAGATGGAGAGATATACAATGTTCTTGGATTGGAAGAATCAATATTGTGAAAATGACTATACTACCCAAAGTAATCTACAGATTCAATGCAATCCCTATCAAATTACCAATGGCATTTTTTACGGAACTAGAACAAATCATCTTAAAATTTGTATGGAGACACAAAAGACCCCGAACAGCCAAAGCAGTCTTGAGGTAAAAAAACAGAGCTGAGGGAATCAGACTCCCTGACTTCAGACTATACTATAAAGCTACAGTAATCAAGACAATATGGTACCAGCACAAAAACAGAAACATAGATCAATGGAACGAGATAGAAAGCCCAGAGATAAACCCAAACACCTACGGCCAACTAATCTATGACAAAGGAGGCAAGGATATACAATGGAGAAAAGACAGTCTCTTCAATAAGTGGTGCTGGGAAAACTGGACAGCTACATGTAAAAGAATGAAATTAGAACACTCCCTAACACCATACACAAAAATAAACTCAAAATGGATTACCGACATAAATATAATACTGGACACTATAAAAGTCTTAGAGGAAAACGTAGGAAGAACACTCTTTGACATAAATCACAGCAAGATCCTTTTTGATCCACCTCCTAGAGAAATGGAAATAAAAACAAAAATAAACAAATGGGACCTAATGAAACTTCAAAGCTTTTGAACAGCAAAGGAAACCATAAACAAGACGAAAAGACAACCCTCAGAATAGGAGAAAATATCTGCAAATGAATCAACGGACAAAGGATTACTCTCCAAAATATATAGACAGCTCATGCATCTCAATATTAAAAAAACAAACAACCCAATCCAAAAATGGGCAGAAGACCTAAATAGATATTTCTCCAAAGAAGGCATACAGATGGCCAAGAAGCACATGAAAAGCTGCTCAACATTACTACTTATTAGAGAAATGCAAATCAAAACTACAATGAGGTATCACCTCACACCAGGTAGAATGGGCATCATCAGAAAATCCACAAACAAGAAATGCTGGAGAGGGTGTGGAGAAAAGGGAACACTCTTGCACTGCTGGTGGGAATGTGAATTGGTACAGCCACTATGGAGAACAGTATGGAGGTTCCTTAAAGAACTAAAAATAGAATTACCATATGATCCAGCAATCCCACTACTGGGCATATACCCAGAGAAAACCATAATTCAAAAAGATACATGCACCCCAATGTTCATTGCAGCACTATTTACAATAGCCAGGTCATAGAAGCAACCTAAATGCCCATCGACAGATGAATGGAGAAAGAAGATGTGGTACATATATACAATGGAATATTATTCAGCCATAAAAAGGAACGAAATTGGGTCATTTGTTGAGACGTGGATGGATCCAGAGACTGTCATACAGAGTGAAGTAAGTCAGAAAGAGAAAAACAAATATCGTATATTAACGCATATATGTGGAACCTAGAAAAATGGTACAGATGAACTGTATTTTTGCAGGGCAGAAATTGAGACACAGATGTAGAGAACAAACGTATGGACAACAAGCTGGGAAAGCGGTGGGGTGGGGATGGTGGTGTGCTGAATTGGGCGACTGGGATTGTCATGTATACACTGATGTGTATAAAATTGATGACCAATAAGAACCTGCTGTACAAAAAAAAAATCAGTTATATAAATATGCAGGTGTAGACCCATTTATCTATTCTGTTCCACTTGTCTATTTTCCAATCTAGATACTAATACTATACCATTCTGATTGCTATAACTTTTATAATAAGCCTTATAATCAGGTAGCATAAAATCTCCAACTTTGTTCTTTTTCCAAAGTTGTTTTGGTTATGAATCAGCTTGTAAATTGTATTCTGTTCCACTTGTCTATTTTTCAGTCTAGATACTAATACTACACCATGTTGATTGATATAACTTTTATAATAAGCCTTATAGTCAGGTAGCATAACATCTCCAACTTTGTTCTTCTTTTTCCAAAGTGGTTTGGTTATGAATCAGTTTGTAAATTT
Source organism: Mesoplodon bidens (assembly GCF_964165515.1). Classification (NCBI taxonomy): domain Eukaryota; kingdom Metazoa; phylum Chordata; class Mammalia; order Artiodactyla; family Ziphiidae; genus Mesoplodon; species Mesoplodon bidens. The sequence continues at coordinate 65,492,267 of NC_138178.1, read as the reverse complement.
TTACAAAAAAAGTGAGGCAGAAGTACTGAGATCTTCCTGAATGGAACACTTGTAGGATAGAGCCTGAGGATTTGTCCAAGGTGTTCTCATTTAAGTATTATTTCCTAAGCTCTGTATTTATCTAAAACAGAGATAATGTAGAAAAAAATGTTAAAAAAGCATATATGTAATATGTATAAAAATTCTCAATTAAAAAGGGCTACACTTTTTTTTTTTTTTTTTTTGCGGTACGCGGGCCTCTCACTGCTGTGGCCTCTCCCGTTGCGGAGCACAGGCTCCGGACGCGCAGGCCCAGCGGCCATGGCTCATGGGCCCAGCCGCTCCATGGCATGCGGGATCCTCCCGGACCGGGGAACGAACCTGTGTCCCCTGCATCGGCAGGCGGACTCTCAACCACTGCGCCACCAGGGAAGTCCAAGGGCTACACTTTTAATACGTCTGATGAACCTAATGTGATTGAGAGACACCGATATTGCTGTTTCCATTATCTTGTGCGTGAGACCTATCAGATGTGTGAAAATACTGACCCCTTGGAAAAGAAGTCTGTGTTAATATAATTGTAGATTCTATGTTGTCATATGTAGCATATCACGTAGACAACTGTCTGGCTGTACTTGGAAGACTTTTTGAAATCTGATTGCTCCTCAATGATCTTCTGTTTTAAAGAGTGTGAAACAGATCACATATGCAAGTAATAGACCAAAAACCTTAAGATCAATGTATACAATTAAACCACATAGCTTTTATTCTTAAAAAAAAAAAATTCAGGATTCAATCCTTGCAATGCAGCTTATATATAAATATGTGTGTAAGATTCATATATTCATATGTAAAGAGCTGAAAATTAGATCAAAATGTTAACAGTAAGAAAACTTTATTTTTCTCAAATTTTCCACAATTGATATATATTAATATTTTAATTATTGTGAAATTAATGCTAATAAGGAAATGCAAGGAAAAGGCAAGCTATTTAAAGAAAAGAGGATTGGTTTGTATTAGGTTACAGTTGCTATAGGCTCATTTGTTCTGCAGAAGAATAAGTATAACTACGTAAAAATACACTCATCTTTTTGTATCTATCCACAATCCTAATTATTATGGCACAGGCATGAGGAAAAGCAAAGTATATTCTTTGAGACACAGTATCTATGACTCATTTCCAAAATATGAATCAATCAGGACCAAAAATCATCCAAAGGCCCCTGGATCTCCTTCTTTCCTATAAAAATTTAAAAAACACAGCTCCTACCCTGGAATCCTGCTCAGTGCAAGTACTAATCTGCTACTAACAAGTCAGAAATGAGTCTTCATTGGCCATTCTCAGTATTTGACACTGTTAATTCTAAATATGCATTAAGAGGGGAGACTGTTTTTCCTTAGGAATAGAAAAGGAAATCAATGCAGTAGAAACAGCACTGAATTGTGAGTCAAGATAGCTATACCAGGATAAATTCTACAACTCATGGCTAAATGACTTCTCTGGGCCTCAGTTTCCTCAGTAGGAAAAAAAGAAAAGGGATTAGACAGTAAATTGTAAAGTCCCCCATTTTCTAACATTCTGAAAATGAATGTATCAAGCCCAAAAGCTAATTAATGATGGCTGTGTACACACACACACACACACACACATTTAAGTTTAGTTTTAAAGTCACAGTTGTGACTTTTTATATAAAAACAACATTGCTGCAATAAGAAATACCAGTAAAATATATAAGGAAACTAATACCTATACAGATGATCTCATCAAAGTTTATACCCTTCTTATTCTTTTAATTACCTTTTATGGCATACTAGACCAAACCCTGGCCTTTCTAACATAATTTACTATATTCAACGAAATAATTCATATTGAAGTTTATGACCTCGATATTCTATCAGACTCTTCCTAAAGGTTCTCATAGTTATTTTTTAAAAGAGACAGGAAAAAATTAAGCCATAGATAGGTTCATGATCTTTGGGAAAGAATGTCAAAGTTCTAAAAATAGTTGATTAGCAGGAAAATATAAATTATACAATATAGGATTTTATTAAACTATAATTATTATAGCTCTCTCAAGTGTTACCACACAATAAATACATTTCATAAAATGTGCTACATCAAAGAAAATAATTTGCTTCCCACTATTTAAAAATATTATAATACAGAACTGAGAATTTTTAAGGATGTTATTCTTCCTTGATCAAAAAGCATTTAAATATGTCTTCTTAGAATAAAAAGGACCAGAATTTCATTACAGTAATACAAATGTATTTTTACTTGAAAATCAAACATCATGTTCAAGAGGCATATTTCTCTAGGGCCAAAGGTTTACTTTCAAGAGCAGGGTGGATGCCAAGTTACTAATCTAAATAGATGAGAAATTAATGCAAGGGTTTTCACATTTTGTTTGGAAAACAACATTTTTCTCTCAACCTCATCCTTTACTTTCTCAACTTTGTAATCTAAAATCCAATGATATTAATCAATTCCAGAACCAAATAATGTTTTCTCTTAAATTCTTAAAAATATTATGAGGCATTCTGCTCTTTGAAGCCTGCCTGGCACAACAACAAGTAAGATAAATAGGAGGCATTTTACAATATTTCCTCACTGTCTTCTACAAAAACTGGGAAAGGGTGAAGGCCTGGAGGGTTGGAACTTGTTTTTCTTGTTTCTCTGGATGACTATGGTAAGAAAAGTGAGGGGTGAAGAAGAGGTGGAAGAGTGGAGAAATGAAGGTGTTTGGGAAGGGAAGAAGGAAAATCAGGGGAAAAAGAGGAAGAAGCAGATGAAAGAAGGGAAGAAATAAAGAAATATTCAACCACAAACAACATGGCATTTTTAGACAATACTTTACCACATATTTTGAATATCAACCTCAAAGACATAGTATATTGAAAATAATAAATAACAGGTTAGCTCATTAACATTTAACTTATTAACATTTAATTCAATACTAAATGCCAAGGGTTTATGCTAACAGCTTAAGTTAAAGAGTCAGAGTTTTACTCAGAATAAGACCAAAAGAATCTAAACTATTATTTTGACTGATATCACTCTTCCATAAAACTATTCCAGCAGATTATCCCCCAGAAAGATTTCACAGGAAAGCTGATTTGTAATTACTGATTGTTTGGATGGCATTAGCCATATCTACAGATTATTATCATCTAAGCACTATTCAGAAGTGAAAGCACCATATACAAAAACTAGTTCATTTATATTTAAATGAGTGTTTAGAGATTCATGAAACTATGAAATTTATCAGAGATAGCATAAAATTAAGAGATAGGTTCAAGTGACATTTATCTGTATTTCCCTGGTCCCTGGACTAGTGCAGAGTGCACAAGCAGGTGCTGAAGAAATGCTTTAAAAAAAAGTTTGAGAGTTCCATTATATTTAAATAAAATTTTAAATTTAGTCAAACAGTAAATTTAAGAAAATCTGAAATGTAATGCCTTTTATCAAAATAATGCCCTTCGTGACAGCATCATTTTGAAAAAGTAAACAGGTGACAATGACAATTTTTAAAACTCGATAGGCTATTTTAATTATACAAAAGATTCAACTCTGCCAAGGTCCCTGTCTACAGGTGTAGGATACACTTATGTTCTTATCTATTACAATCTATGTATTATATTGTTTGAAGTGATGGATGAGAAAAATGAAGCTAATGAAACACTGTGAAACAGACACCATGTAAAAGAGAAAAGGCCATCTTCTGATAGAATGATAGTCCACCATCTGTCCCCCTGCCACTCAGTGACAATTACAAATACTCCATCAGTTTTCTGGTTGGTGGAGATGATAAATGAGGTAAAGACTTCTTTTTCAGATACTGATATTCCTTTCTGATCTAATCTGAGGTTTAACAGATGACTCAAAGAAAAGCCCAGAGTTCAACAAGCTTATAATTTATCATGCTGTGAAGATGGAAAGAGGTCTGAGCTCAATACTACAACAGGGAATGGTTCAGTAGTATTGAACCAAGGCTTATAATGAAAACTGTCTTTGCAGAATTCTCAGATTTCAAATATAGCAACTTAGATTAGTATCAGACTTCATCCTTAGAAATCGTTTCAATAATATCCCAGTAACAATATTACCACAGATCACAAATAACATCACCCTTTCAATACAGAATCAAAGAGACAATAATGCTCATAGACAGAGCTGGAACTCCCCAGTTGTGAGTGGTTTTCACAAGCCCTGGGTGACAAGGGCTTGAGAGAGTTAGCAGCTTCACATCATAGTCAACAGTACCAGAATAAACATTCCCTTTAAGTCTATTGACCATTAAATGTTTAAGAAAAGGATGCATGCAAAAAAATAAATACCTAGGTTAAAAGTAAAGGGATAAAAAAGGATATGCCACTCTAACACTAGATAAAAGAAAGCTGGAGTGGTTATGTTAATATTAGACAACATAGCAAAGAATATTATTAGGAATAAAGAAGGTCATTTGACAATAAAAAGGGGTCAATTAATCAAGAGGACATAACAATGATTAGCATTTTTGAATCTAATAACAAAGCTTTGAAAAACATGAAGCAAAAACTGGTTGAACTGCCAAAAGAAATAGAAAAATTAACAGTTAAAATAAAAGATTTCCATATCACTCTCTCAAAAATTGATAGAACAGAAGTAGGCAGAAAACCAGCAAGGATATAGCAGATGATGAAACTTTTTGAGATGACAATTATGTTCACTATCTTGAACGTGGTGATGGTTTCCTGGGTGTATGAATATGACAAAACTTATTAAATCATAAACTTTAAAGTAAGTGTAGTTTAATGTACAACATTTATACCTCAAAGTGCTTTAAAAACAGCAGGAAATTCCCAATTTGTATGACTCTAGGCACTATAATACTGAGTGGAAAAGAGCTAAGTTCAAAAAGATCACATACAGCATGGTAACTTTTTATAGAGCAGAAAACAACTAAAATAAAAGTATATTTTTTAGTAATAGATCTAGATACAAAAATAAAACTATGAAGGAAAGAGGAAGAATATAAAAGTACATATCAAAAACCTAACCAAAACAAGGTTTGCCATAACAATACAAAAAAAAAATCTAGGAGAGAGGCATTAAATAAGAAAGAGGAATGTTTCATATTCTTAAAAGGTATAATTCATCAGTAAGATGAAAAATGTGTAAATAGTTATGACCACGATAATAAAACTTTGTGATATATATATTGCAAAAACTGATTTTAAGAATACAAGGAGGCAAGAGTAAGTAATAATAGCATATTGGCAGTCTTCATTTTTGAGAAAAGGATATTAATGAGCACAAAAATAGGTGTAAAAAAGTAAGAATATCCACATAACAATGAACAAATTTGATCTAACATATATTATATATATCCAAAGAGAAAAAAACATATTCTTCTTAACATTTTACAATGTATGAAGCTATAAAGAAAATCATTAGATTTCCCAAAGTAGAACCTATATAAGGCATAATCTATGACCATAATGAAATAAAAATGGAAATTATAAACGAAGAATAGTGCTCATTTTGGCATCATATATTTTAAATTAAAGCAATGCACAGAAGATTAGCCTGGCCCCTATACAAAATATCTGACAGTCAAATCCATGAATCATTTCACATGTTTAAACACACACAAACACTCATATTCATAAAATAAAGCAAAAGGCATTGCCACCACTCTAATCTATAACCTTGGAACTACCTCTTTATTTAAAAGAAAATAAAAACTGAAATACAAAATATTTGTAAAACCCACTAATTATTGAGAAACAAGCCCAGCAAGAAATGCTTAAGACTTAAATGAAGAAAACTATACACATGCACACAATACAATATATGAGTAGACAAACATGTGGCTGGATGGAAAGAAAGAATATTTAAAAGATGTCCACACTTATCTCAATGCAGTCTCAATCAAAACACAAACAGGATTTTCTTAGCTTACAAGTTAATTGCAAAGGTTATGTAGAAATTGAAAAGCAGAGGAATAGCTAAGGAAATTTTGAAAAAGAATAAAGAAGAACAAACTGACCCTATTAGGAGTAGAAGCAAGAAGACAGCAAATGATATCTACTCAATTTTTGGAGAAAATAAATGTAAAACTGCAAATGTCTACCCAGTGAAAATATCTTTCATAAACAAAAGCACATACAAACAAACAAAATTTCCTACTGGGAGATTCTTACTAACCTGAGTAGTAGGCACAAAGACAGTTGTTCTATTATTATTCTACAAACAGTATATATACATCTTATGTACTCTTCTGTTACGTAATGAATTTCACCAAAATATTTTAAAGTAGAAAAAGATACACCATGCATATACTAAATAAATGAAATCTAGTATATGTATATTACTGTCAAACAAAATAAGACTTTAAGAAAATTCTTCAGAGGTAGAAAAAAAAAGCCAATTTATTTTGTGAATCTATTATGAACTTGATGTTAAAACCAGAAAGTACCTGCAGAAAAAAAGGAAAACTATTCACCTATAGCATTACTCATGCTACAGAGCCATTTCATATAGTAAAAGGCTGAATACATTAGAAAGATATACAATTCTAAACTTGTATGCTCTTAGTATCCTAGCCTCAAAATATATGAAGAAAAAATGGATGGAACAAGAAAAAATAAATTTATGATCACAGTGAGAGACTTTAATCTTCTCAATCAGTAATTGAAAGTAGACAAAAATCAATATAGATATAGAATATTGTAATATCATGACTAATATGCTTGATAGAATAGGTAACTAGAAAATACACTTTCTCTTCAGGCATAGGACATTTACAAAATCTTACCCTGTGCTACGCTACTTCAGATTTCAAAGGATTTCAAAGACTACATTCTCTGATCTTACTGTAATTAATGTAGAAATCAACAGACAAAACTCTTATGCTTGGAAATTTCAAGTCAATGTTCTAAACAGCCAATGGATAAAAGAAAAAATTCTGAAGGAAGTTAGAAAATATTTAGAAGTGAGTAATAATGAAAATATTTTGTATCAAAAAAGGCCTTAGAAATTAATATCTTTAGGAAAAAAGGCTAAAAATTAATGAGCCAAGCATTCACCTTAAGGACTTAGAAAAAGACTGGCAAAAATAAACTCAGAGAAAGAAGTAAAAAGGAAATAATAAAACCAAGAAATGACATTTACTGAGTAAAAAACAAAGAAGCGATAGGATCAACAAAACCAAAAACCAAATCTTTAGAAATACTAATAAAATAGACAAACTCATGACAAGAATGATCAAGAAAAAAAATATAGGCACAGGACTTCCCTGGTAGTCTAGTGGATAAGACTCCATGCTCCCAATGCAGGGGGCCTGGGTTCGATCCCTGGTCAGGGAACTAGATCCAACATGCCGCAACTAAAAGATCCCGCCTGTCGCAACTAAAATGATCCCACATGCTGTAATGAAGACCCCTCATGCTGCAACTAAGACCCAACGCAGCCAAATAAATAAATAACTAAAAAAATATATAGGCACAAATTTTAAATGTTAGAAATGAAAAAAGAGACACAGTTAAAGATTCCTTTAAAAATCACAAAGAATACTATCAAAAATGTTTTGCCAAGGCCATTGAAAACTTAAGAAAACATATAATTTCCTAGTAAATGAAAATTTACCAAAATAGATGTAGTAAATCATAGAAAATCAAAATACACTCAAATAAATAATTGCTAATTTAAAATCTGACCAACTCATTAGGATAGCTACTACCAAAAAAACAAAATAACAATGTTGGCAAGGATGTGGAGAAAGTGGTACCCTTGAGCAGTTTGTGGGAAAGTAAAACTGTATAGCTACCGTGAAAAAAAGTTTAGTGTCCCCCCAAAATTAAAAATACAATCACAGTACGATCCAGAAATCTACTTCTGGGTATACATACAAATAATTGAAAGCAAGCATTCAAATAGATGTTTATACATGTCCATAACAGCATTATTTGCCATAGCCAAATGGTGGAAGCAAACCAAGTGTCTATCAACACATAAATGGATAAACAAGATGTGGTATATACATACAATGGAATATTACTCTGCCCTAAAAAGGAAGGAAATTCTGACATATGCTACAACATGGTTGAACCTTACGCTGAGTGAAATAAGCCAGTCACAAAAAAACAAATACTATATGATTCCATTTGTGTGAGGTATGTGTGGTAGTCAAATCCTGAGACAGAAGGAATGGTGACTGCCAAGGCCTAGGGGGAGGGAGAATGGGGAGTTATTGTTTAAAGGGTAAAGAGTATCAGTTTTGCACAATGAAAAGAATTCTGTGGCTGGATGTTGGTGATGGCATATAACGTGAATGTACTTAATGCCACTGAACTGTACACTTAAAAATGGATAGGATGATAAATTTTAACTCATGTATTTTACCACAAATAAAAAACAGAAAATAATTATTCAGAAAAAACACATACTAAGAACATATAATTTTATAGACACATTAAACAAAACCTTCAAAGAAAAGATTATTTCTATTTTATGTAACCTATTCCAGGAGTTTTAAAAAAAAAAGAAAAACTTGTTAGCTTACATTATGAAGCTAATATAATCTTGAGAAAGGAAAATTAGGAAAATCTAACTAAAATATTTGCAAAACAAATTCAACTACATATCTTTAAATCAAGAGCAAGTAAGTTTAATAACAGAAAAGTCATTAATGTAATATATCACAATAAAAAAATTAAGGGAGGGAATTCCCTGGTGGTCCAGTGGCTAAGACTCCGCATTTTCACTGCCGAGGGCCCGGGTTTGATCTCTGGTGGGCGACCTAAGATCCCACAAGGCGTGCAGTGTGGCCAAATAAAGAAAGAAAGAAAGAAAGGAAAAAGTGACCTTAAGATCCAGAAAAAATTTTCAATAAAAATTAATACCTACTTATTTTTTTAAGATCTTACAAAACTAGGGAACTTCCTTACCTTGATAAGAGCCATTTATAAAAACTTGTAATTGTTAAAACTCCAAATCAGAAAATAAACAGGGTAAAAAAAGTCTTAATTTCATTCAGCTTAAAATGCCAAGTTACTGAACTAGTTACCAGCATAAATCTAAGGTCACTCTGTACCCCAAATCCTATAGCATGGTTAACACAGATGAAACCTGACAAGAGTCAATCGTACATGCTTTAATTCACTTGTTCTACAATGCCAAAAAGCTAAAAAGCCAACTTGAAATTAAGAATACATGCACCTATCTGAGCAAATCTCATCAAAGTGGCCAAAATGAATCTAGTATTTTGTCTTTTATAATGGCATCAAAGGATATTGCAACAATTTAAAAGAATAAGGAACTAAGGATGTAACCAGCCAAAATACCCAACTTCACCATAATGGTCTTTTATGGTTGCAGATGCATTCATTTATCTAATTTTAACCTTGAACCAAAAAAAACAAAAAAACAAAAAAGGGGCACAGAAGACTCCTGAGCAACAGGGACACATCTCCATTGTTCTATTTCTTCTTTAATTTTTTAAAATGCTTTTGCTTTTATCAAAGTTACCCATACACATAATTTACACAGTCAATAGTTCAAAGAAAGTAGTTTCCTACTGGTTTCCCCACTTCTTTCCTCAATCCAGAGGCAATGAATTTAGCTGATTATTTTATCTTTTTTTTTCTAGACTCCTTAATATATTTTGTGTTGCTATTTCTTCATTTTTCAATTTTAGGATTATCTATTGACTTTTCATTGTGAAACATAAGGACTTAAGCTCTACTCCTGGAACCTGGTCCTCCCACCCACACTTTGTATCTCATGTATTCCCCTATCCTTCCAAATGTAAAGAAAAAAAAGTGTTATCACCTAATTATCCAGGTGACAGGAATATGGGGTTTACTACATTACTTTCTTCTTTTTTTGGTGTAAAATTTTAATATCTAAAAAGAAAATTCAGCAACACTAGTGAAATATGGGAGAAAAGGTAATATATTTTATCTTTGCATAAAATAATATGTATAAATTATCTACAAGGAATGAAATATTAAATTTATATGACTGAAATTTTCACATAATAATATATATATCTAAAATTTTTTCACTTTATAAAAATTTCTTCAATGTACTTTTAAACTAGGCCACTTTATTTTTATTTTATATTGGAGTATAGTTAACAATGTTGTGTTAATTTCAGGTGTACAGCAAAATGATCCAGTTATACATATACATGTATCCTTTTAAAAATTCTTTATGCTAAGATACTTCATAATCTAAAAAAAATCTTTTTTGAGAGAGAGGACCAAACTACGGGACTGTGAGAATTCTGTTTTATAGCTTTGTGATTTTCCTAACACAACAGATGTGCCTACTCTGCCAACTGCAAGAGAAGCCGAAGTGACAGAATAATTATTACTAAAATTCAGTAACTTTGAGCAGAGATAGGTGTTCCCTGTTCCTCTATGAATAAAACACTGGCCACTGAATTTCAGATAAAGAACCTAATAAAGTCTTAATTAAAGTAAAAGCATTTATAATCACTTATTTATTAAGGAAAATTAGAAGAATTATCTAAATTAGGCATGTAAAATGCTAAATTTGTCATCTATCCTCATTAGGGCAGCAATGTTCCCTCTCATAAACTATCAATAAATCTTTCATTTCGCTTACCCCTCCCACATGAAGTCATCATACTATGGATTTCAAGATTATGCAGGCATAAAATTTCTATATAAAGAAATACATATTATAAAACTTTTACAGCATATTCAAGTAGAAGCAGCTTGAGCTGTATAAACCTGTCTCACTGTAACCCTGTTTCAGATCCTCCATCATCCAACTGAAAGACAGTAGCTGAAAAATGGTGATCACAGTTGCTTCGATCTTTTAACATCACCCATGGACACAATTCTGCAACTCCTTGTAATTGACACTGAAGAGCCAGATGGGAAAGTATCAGCCTATACTCTGTGAATGTATAGAACTAGCCACGGTTTTAGTCATTCCTAGCTACCGTGATCTGGATTAAGAGTTTAAGGAGTTTAAGAGTTGCCTTTTATAAAACAATAGCGTTTAGGTATGTAATTAACTTCTTAAAGGCAATGGATACCTGTTGCAAATAACTGCCAAAAACATATTATAGGGACTTCCCTGGTCGTGCAGTGGTTAGAAATCCACCTGCCAATGTAGGGGACACGGGCTCCAGCCCTGGTCCGGGAAGATCCCACATGCCGTGCAGCAACTAAGCCCGTGTGCCACAACTACTGAGCCTGCGCTCTAGAACCAGCAAGCCACAACTACTGAGCCCATGTGTCACAACTATGGAAGCCCGCATGCCTTAGAGCCCATGCTCCACAGAGAAGCCACCGCAATGAGAAGCCCACGCACCACAACGAATAATAACGCCCGCTCACCGCAACTAGAGAAAGCCTGCGCGCAGCAACAAAGACCCAACACAGCCAAAAATGAATAAATAAATAATTTATATTAAAAAAGTATAACCTTTAACACTTAAAATATCATCTAGAAAACTCCATTCTAAACCTCAAATAAGCAGATGCCAAAAGGAAAAAATAATCTTAATTAGTTTAAGTAAACTATGAAATTTAGGCAACCACCATGATGCAAAAGAAAAGTAGCATGTGTTACAGTATACACGCACCAAGGACTCATGCAGGAAAATATGGTTGAAATGGCTTTTCACATTTGTACAGGTTAACAGTATTTTGAGAGCTAAGAGTCACAGAATGAAATTTTATCCAAAACTAAATAGTTTAAGTTTCTAAACTGCAGTTATTTGTTACCTATTTAAAAATGCATTTTATAACAGAGCAACTGTTTAAAAGCAAAGATCAATGGAAGAAATACTGAGACGGTGATTATTAGCAGTGAAAGCACAACACGTAACATTAGAAGAAGCATGAGAAACAGGTATCACTGGAGTACTATTTCAAAATTATTAATGTGATTATCCATTTTACCTTTCTTAGCACATGGCCTTTGCCCATTTCAACCCAGCTAGACAGGTGATTAGAATTTGTTCCAAAATAAATAAAAGAAAAAAAGCACTTTATAATCAACTTTAGATATGCAGAACAGATATATGCAGCAAGACAAGAGTTTTATAAGCCAAGCTAATATCCTGAGATTTAATAAATTTATTGACTTTGCCCTTTAGCATGTCAATAATCAAGCCTGGAGGATTCCTATAGCATTTACTTCAAAGTATGGAGAAAGTTCCCTTTTGCAACCTTAAGGCTTAGTTACTTTGTTAGAATAAGGAGGAAAGAGAGGTTAAAGTAAATTTTACTTCTTTCTAGCCAAAAAAAATTTGGAGATGAAAGGAGGAAAAAAAAGTGTGTCCCAAGGGAGATAGGTGTGTTGGCTAAATCAGAGTAATGACAAAAGTATTATTTTGATTCTCAAAAGAAACTGTCTCTCTAGGTGTTCCCGGCACCAAATAGGGTGTGGTCCATTAATATGGCCATGCTGTGTGGTTTAGCTTTCCCCAAATGCCCTTAGTTCTTATGTGGTAGAAGCCAGTAGGATGCGAGGGGCCAGAATGGAGGTTATGGTAAAGTCTCAGAGATATGAAAACAGAGAGAACTGAGGGGTGGCCTGATCAGGAGGAGGTAAATAAATGGCTGATGCTTCACTGGAACACCGTCCAAGTGGAAAGAATAGATCAAGAGTTCACTAGCCACCCTTCCAGATCAGTGGCCCTGAGCAAACTAAGTGAACAGGTAAACAAGCAACTTACACTGGAAATCAGAAAAGACAGAAGATATGATGTAGTAAGATCCCAACTTTTCCTCCTAACATGGGGTTACGTATGCCATACTCTTACTTCGATACGCAAAGATGCCATCTTAAGGAAATAAGCGAGAGGATGGGGACCAAGGATTGTTATAAAAGAGGCTGGGTACTAACTATGGAAACGAATTAAATTATTGGATCAAACTAAGGTTTAAAACAAACTGGTTGCCTACTTAAAATTTCTTCCTTGAACCAATGAAGAAGACTAAATCGGCTATAGATAGATAGCTACATATTCTCTGCAAATCCCAGGTACAATGTGAGTGAATTTACTATCATAAGAATTCCAAAAGTGAGAAGAAATATACACATTAGCAATCAGCTATATGTGTGTGAATTATATACACACACAACTATAAAAATGTTCCCATCCTATTAAACAGAAAATGAAGGCAATGGAAACTATGTCCTATAAGAAAGGGTAAGATGTTTTTACATCATTTCTCAAACTAACATAAAATGTACTTATTGAAGTATTGGGGGGAAATGAAGATCCATTCTAAATGAGTTCTAGTTTTTTAATTTGACTTGATTTTCTGTTGAAAGGCAAAGAAGATATTTTCCTAACATGATTATAAAAAGAGAGTAAATACTTGTGCTTCTACAAACGTAATAACCAAGGTAAAAAGAAAATGAATCTATTAGGAATTACGGAGTCGTCTATTATTTCTCAGACTGCCATCAATTCTGGGAGACATCTACTACCTCTTTTATTTTTTTAATTAATTTATTTATTTTTGGCTGCATTGGGTCTTCGTTGCTGTGTGTGGGCTTTCTGTAGTTGCGGTGAGCGGGGGCTACTCTCCCTTGTGGTGCGCAGGCTTCTCCTTGCGGTGGCTTCTCTTGTTGAGGAGCACGGGCTCTAGGCACGCGGGCTTCAGTAGTTGTGGCTTGTGAGCTCTAGAGCGCAGGCTCAGTAGTTGCGGTGCACGGGCTTAGCTGCTCCGCGGCAAGTGGGATCTTCCCGGACCAGAGCTCGAACCCGTGTTCCATGTATTGGCAGATGGATTCTTAACCACTGTGCCATCAGGGAAGCCCTTTACTACTTCCACATCAATGCCAGGCACACTCTAGTCAAAGAGATCGGCTTATATCCCATTAAATACAGTGATATCTTTATATTTTTACTAATTAAAATTTTCATTTTTTCCTTCAATCACCTAATTAGCATAATTTTCCAAGCAGAAATTCTAAGTTGGGATTTGTAAAATCACACTTGGTTGTAAACATTCAATAAATTATAACTTAAGATTCTTCATAAAAGTTCTTTTCATACTTTCCATGAATTAAATGAAAATAAATTATTATTTTCTCTATATTTAAATAACACAGTTGACAAACAGGTATAAGTTATATGCTTTTAGAGCCAAGGAGTCTCATAAACACAGAAATGTATACATTAAAAAAATTTTTTTAAACCTTTTTAATTTCATTTTCTATATGGAATTAAATGTACTTTATGCAAGTCCTACAAAAATCACTATCAGCTTCCTCAGAGAGTGTGAAAACAGGTTCAGAAAAAAAATCAGTTTTAATTAAAACTAATACTTTACTATTTCTCTAGTAATGTGCTGAAAAATTAAATTTTGGAACGTATTTAAACTAGCACCAGTTTCTTTTGACCTTTAAAAATCACATACTTTTATCATTTGCATTCTAAGATGATGGAAGAGAAAAAAAATCAAGCATATAACAGCTCTTTTTGTGAAGTCTCAAGAAACAAGAAAACTTTCCTGGTCAAATTACAATAAAAACACAAAACATTAAACCTTTCTTGCTGGGCAGCTACCTATTATGTTTAACAGGCTTGAAACAAAATGTGTCAGAGATCAAGAGTAAGTTATCTGATATGTCAAGTGCATAAGGTCAAAGGTCCAATTTTATTAGGTCAGAGGTGGTATAAATAAAATCTTATATGTCAAAGAAGAAGGGTCACAGATAAAGTGTATATAATATAAAGACATCACAGATGACAAGTAATAACTTTAAGTAGAACAAGTATGTTTACTATAGATACCTTTGCTGATTAAAAATGACATGTGTGTGTAAATATAAAATTGCCTTTCTGTATCACACAACTACATTGCACACTTGTTTTCAGGAAAAAGGGGCTATAACCAAGAATAACTACATGAATTGAGAACTTAAAGAAAATTTAATACTTTTATACTGAAACAGTACACAAAATGAATACATCGATCAAATCTCAAACCACAACAGCTAAACATCAAACTATGCTTTAGTAGCTACAAAAGTTAGATAATATTACACACTTTTCTTCCAAAGTACATGAATTAAATATTCTTTCCTTCTCTACTTCTCTCATTGAGATAAAAACACATAAAATTTAGATTCCAGTTTACGTAATAGCAGTGCTCCACAAAAATTTAAAATATTTTTTTGTAAATTGAATAATATATTTAGTTTTTTTATTAAGAGAACTTAGTTACAAACAATTTTTATAAGTGGAAGAATTTCCTTTATAATGGGAATAATTAAATTCTAATTAATGAAACAATTGAGAATTTTTTTTCATAGTGGAACACACATACACCTGACTCTAGCTCTAAACAGTAAACTTAAGTAGAGAATGGGGATAATCACATGAATGATTCAAGTAAAAAAAAAATTCCATATTACTCTCTCTTAAAATACCCATACAATTTGATTAAAAGGCAAAAAAATTATTTCAGGTAAACGAAATAGATGATTAGTTCCATTTTTTATTTCACCTTTATTAATGGTACCTAAAGCCATTCTGTATAACCTTTCAGTTCAACTCAACTAAATGAGTTCTTATTAAATACCACACTATGTGTCAAGCATTATGTCAAACAATGGATATTACAGAAATTAAACATTTAAAGACTTCCAATTTTAGCCACAGTGACTGGCTTATACTGGACTAATCTTCCAACTCCAAAAGTTGCACAAAATATACAAAACATCCATTTAAAGGCATTAAAGAACAGCCAACACAGCCAGAACCTGAGAGACCATGATCCCTAAAAGGAGGCAAGCACGTGAGGCGAGCTCCACATTCACTCTGGATTTTTCCCTAAGGGCTTATGCCAGTTTCTGGCATGAGAGAACAGTGCAAGGTGAAAGTGGCAGTCTTACTAAGCTGAGGAGACAGAATTTGGTTTAGAGCTGTCAAAATGGAACTTGAGGGGCAAAAATCCTTAAAAGGAGGAATCATAAAGAAGTGAGCCAAATTAACCATGTGCAATTTCCCCTCAAACACTGGTCATATCCAGAAACTTAGGAGAAAACAGCAGCTTTGTTCCTCCTACCTAGGTAAGATTTATTAAGAACCATCCACATAATTACCCCTGCTTCCTGACAGCATCCATTCCAGAGCAAAGTCCCACGTCCTTGAACAGTCCCCCCTCACCTCCAGATCACCTAGCAAAGACCCAAATCCTATACTAAGTCCTTTCTAACACGTTATTGAGAAACTATAACTTCCCATAGTGTGCATTTTCCCCTCTTTTAACAAGTCAATAAACCTAATTTTATTCAATTGTAGATGTGTTCCTGATGGTCTTTGCCTGGAGAGCACTGACAAAAACCCAAGAAAAAGAATGAACTATAGCTTCATATAAACATTAGGGATCAATCTCACAGACTTAAGGATGAGTGAAAGAAGCCAGGTACAAAATGTACATACTGCATGATATCATTTATATGAAGTTCAAGAACAGGCAAGACTAATTGATTGTGCTAGTAGTCAGAGATCAGTTACCTTTTGGGGGCACGACTGAGATGGGGCATGAGGGAGCCTTCTGGGGTTCAAGAAATGATTTATGTGCTGATATGAGTGGAACAAATGTAAAAATTCATCAAGCTATATACTTTAAATTTGTGTATTCTATTAATATATACTCTACTTGAAAAAAAAAAAAGAGTTAAACACACATGTGCACCTACACACAAGTACTGCCCTCAAAGAACCACAATAACCTTTCCTAGACATCTTAAAAGATGCTTGACAAACATGAATTTCTCAACTCTGGGTATGTTTAGAAATTTTCTATTAAAAATAGAACCAAAAAATTCAGAGATTAGTAATGTCATACATATCTCAATAACAGTCGAATGAAAAACATTTATAAAACTACTTATACAAATCTAAATTCCATGTAAATAGCAATTAGAGGTAGATAAATAATGCATTTCCCAAAATTTCTAAGTATTGTACTGATACAAAATTATCAATTTATATGATTTTTATATTGTTAACTGTTTTCCAAGAAACATAGAACATCACTAAATAAAATTATTAAATATTTTAAATTATTAGTATTTTTAAATTATTAAAATGTCAAAATACCATAAACCTTTTTTTGCACTGAAATTATATAAACAGTATTAAATTCTTATTTCTGTATTTCTTTTAATATATATACTAAAATAAGGACATTTGTATACTATATTGTAGTAGTTATTAAATATTAAATATAGTTTTAAATAACCATAGAAATACATATGAACATGGATTTCTTCATAATAGAAAAGAACATGAAAGGTACTCAATAAATGTCCAAAATTAAAGCTTACCACTTCCTCATCTGAAAGTTCACGCCCTTGGATGCTGCTATTTTCTCTCACAGCTTGCTGATGTTTTTTTCCTTTAATGTGGCTAAAAAGATACACCTCTGAAGAGATCTAAAAGCATAAAATCAAAGCAATGTAATGAACATATAATTATATCTTACTTTAAATATTACACATTCTATCCAGTATACTATATGCAAGTTGCGATCACTCTAGCATTTACATATTAGTCTTAAAAATATTTTCTTTAGAATACAATTCTGAGAATCCTCTAGAACAGGGGTGCCCAACCCGGGTTCGCGGACCGTTACTGGACCTCTTAGGAACTGGGCTGCAGAGCAGGAGGTGAAAGGCGGGCAGATGAGCGGTCAGCGAGCAAGTGGCTTCATCTGCCGATCCCTGTCGCTTCCGTTACCACCTGAACCATCCCCCCCAGCCCCGGTCCGTGGAAAAACTGTCTTCCACGAAATCTGGTCCCTGGTGCCAAAAAGGTTGGGGACTTCTGCTCTAGAAGACACATGGTCAAAAAGGCATGTCATCAAAGCCAATCTTAACAGAGTTATAATTTCTTCTAAGTATCAAGGTTCAAGTTTCAGCACTGAAAATGTTCCTTTTCTTTTGTGGTCATAATACCCAAAAATATTGACTTGGGCTATCATTAAGCAGGTATACATCCATTTTAGCAGCAACTGCATGCTTTGCTTCTTTGCACTGCTACTCCTAACTGCTGATACTATTTTTGTACTACTTACTTTGCCTAAAAATCATGAAAGAAATCCACGGTAGTCAGCAGATGCCTCAGTATGACTTTTAAAAGATTGGGAGAATATATTTCCATAGTTTAATAAACTTTAGTAAATAAATTATAACGTATGGTAACAATACTGATACTGACAACCTACCGGGACGCTGCAGAGAGAACACTGCTTCTTTCTTTCATAAGGGGTCAATTTGGGGGCATAATCAGTATTTGCATGTCGTCCACTGCTTAACTCAGCAGCTTTTTCTTTCCTTTGCTCAATCTGTTCCATGTGCCTTCTAATGCTTTCATCATGCTGTAAATGAAGTCGAAGTGTGAGAATACAGAAATCTATTCAAGTTATACTGAGAACTTGAAAAAGTAATATTTCCATTAAACTTTCTAATATAACAAAATGTCTTAATTCAGTATTAACTTGGACACTGAGGACAAGAATCTACGTAAAGCCCTTTAATATCTCCTACATGCACAGTAACATTTCCTAAAGTGTACTTCATGGAATTACACTGTGGGTTTTTTGTTTTTTTTTTTTTTTTTTGCGGTAGGCGGGCCTCTCACTGTTGTGGCCTCTCCCCTTGCGGAGCACAGGCTCCGGACGCGCAGGCTCAGCAGCCATGGCTCACGGGCCTAGCTGCTCTGCGGCATGTGGGATCTTCCCAGACTGGGGCACGAACCCGTGTCCCCTGCACCGGCAGGCGGACTCTCAACCACTGCGCCACCAGGGAAGCCCTACACTGTGGGTTATTAATAAGTATTGATATTTTGTGGAAGAGGTTCTATGGTCAAATAAATTTGGAAAATATTAAGTTAAAGCTACTTACTTACTCCAGCTTGTCACTGTGCATTATGACTCAATAAACCTAGCTTACACTAAGCAACATTTTACACACTTATTTCATGACAACATACTTTTGAGAAGCACTTCCTGGAACACACTATGGGAAATGTTGCCCCACAGGTAAAGACCAAGCTCATCCTCACAGCAGACAAGGCCCATCATGACACAGACCTTTACCCACATCGACTCCAGTGACTTCCCAGAAAACAAAAAATAAACCAACTAAAAAACACTATTTCAGGGCTTCCCTGGTGGCGCAGTGGTTGAGAGTCCGCCTGCCGATGCAGGGGACACGGGTTCGTGCCCCGGTCTGGGAAGATCCCACATGCCGCAGAGCGGCTGGGCCCGTGAGCCATGGCTGCTGAGCCTGCGCGTCCGGAGCCTGTGCTCTGCAAGGGGAGAGGCCACAACAGTGAGAGGCCCGCCTACCGCAAAAAAAAAAAAAAAAAAAACCACTATTTCAGACTTCTGACTTTGTGCTCATACCATTTCATACGGCTGGATGCCATCCCACCCATCTACCTATTCAACTCGTCTTTCTTTCAAGATTCAGCTCACAAATTATCCTCTAAAATTATTTCCCTGACTTCTGAAATCCTTCATGTTAGCTTAGTATCCTCCTCTGTACTTTCATAGCACTCCATAGCACTCTATCCATACGGAAATTATCTGCTTAGCATCTGAATCTCACACTAGATTATGAGTTTCTTGAAACTGAGAACCATGTCTTACTCATCTCTGTATCCCCATGCCTAGCACAAGACTCAATAAATATTTGCTGCATTAAATTTAAATAAATGATAAAGTTCTAGAACTATACAAATAGTAAAATAGGGTCCTCTACTCCCTGGAATTTACTACCCCTGTGAAAACCCAACATGTAAATAATTGTGACACAATGTAAAATATTCATACTGCTAGAAACTACTAACGGTAAAGATTTTCTAGAAAATATCAGCTTATCATAATCTCCCAAGCAACAACTGTGCAATTCATAAACACTGAAATAATCTTTTAGTTTATTTCTAAATAATTAAAAGTCTATGAATATAAGAAAGCTAGTAGTAATGTCTTCAAGTCATTAACAAATTAATTAGTAAAATCAAGAAATGCTAAAATTCCTTTACATTTTTTCCATCAATTGCTTTATCTTACTAAAATGATTTCAGTTTTCAGATAGTTGAGTTGGAATTGATCATAGCCAAAACCACATAAGTTTTATTCTCCAAATAGTGATATTAGGAATACAAATTAATTCAGTTTTTTTTAAAGAAATATGACTGATTCTTTTATTTTTAAAATAAATTTAATTATTTTATTTTTGGCTGCATTGGGTCTTTGTTGCTGCACGTGGGCTTTCTCTAGTTGTGGCGAGCAGGGGCTACTCTTTGTTGCAGTGTGTGTGCTTCTCATTGCGGTGGCTTCTCTTGTTGTGGAGTACAGGCTCCAGGTGCACGGGCTTCAGTAGTTGTGGCTCCCGGGCTCTAAAGAGCAGGCTCAGTACTTGTGGCACATGGGCTTAGTTGCTCCACGGCATGTGGGATCTTCCCGGACCAGGGCTTGAACCCATGTCCCCTATATTGGCAGGCGGATTCTTAACCACTGCACCACCAGGGAAGCCCTAATTCAGTTTTTATACAATTAATTAAATCGATAAAATTTTAATCTCATGCTACATTAAAACAGCTCTAAATTTTCAAATTAAAATATATAATATTCCTACCTTGAGCTGAATTTTTTTCTGTAGCTCTTCCATAGCTTCTTGTTGAGCAGCTGTGAGTGCTGCCAATCGTTCTTCCCTGTCTCTATGAGAAGATATTTAAAAATTATAAACTCAACTGCTTGTAGTAACAAATTTCATGAGGTTAAAAAAATACAATTAGGACACATAGGCTTATATATTCTAGAGAGTGTTTTAAATTATTTTTTTCTGAATGCCTATTAAGTCTCAGATATATTATTGCTCATTAAACATTTGGGAAGCAACAGACATTATTATTTATAAAAACAGGTTTCTGGACCCAAGAATGGGTTTAAATACTAGCTCTGGGTCTGTCATTTAAATATGGCATATTGAAAATATATATTTATCTCTTTTCCCTTCCAAAAACCTATAAAACAATATGAAAAGAATAGAAAAGGCAAAAATTCACAAAGACAAAGAGAATAGGAGAGGAACCAATCACAAACAAATTATGAGACATACAAAGAAGTATGACCATGTTTAGGAAAAATGCAGTCAAATGAAACTCTCTGAATGAGGCCATATGCTGGATTTATTTGGTATTATAAATACGTTATAAGAATTAAAAGAAAGTATGCCAACCTAAGGAAAAATATCGCGACAATGATTCAACAGATAGAGAATCTGAACAGAGAAAGAGAAATCGTTTTTTAAGAACTTTCCAACAAAAGGAACTATGAGTCCTTAAACAAATGGCTTTCTAGGGATGGAGCAGGGAAAATATAAGGTGAATTTGAAGCATCTTGCAGTGCCAGGAAGTAAGGAAGTACTCAAAAAAACAAAATGATGAAGTATGTCAAAGGCAAGCAGGGGTCAAATGAAAAAGCTTCCAATGTCCAAAAATGAAACAATTTGAGCAACAAAACAAATACCATAATACTGGTTTGTAACCCATAGTATAATACAAATATAAACGAGTCCCTGTTGACATAACAAAGGAATTTAATAAATAAATGGGAGAACAAATATCCTGTACAGAAGAACTGCAAGTAATTTATGTATGAATTCGTGTCTCAAGGCGGTAGAGAATAACTCCCCATCTCTTCAGCATAGGCTTGCTGGCTTGCTTCCAAGGAGGACAGCATAGGGAAAATTTTAAACGATACAGTGGAGAAATCTGACAAATACTACCTTAGCCAGGTGATCAAGGTTAACAAAATCAGTGATAAGTCAAGGTGATAGTATGAACCTTAGACATTTTAAAAATGGTAATTCACATTCACCCCTGTGCTCTTCCTCCCAAAACCCATAACCTCAGTCTAACCATGAGAAAAACATCAGACAAATCTTAAGAGAAGAAAAGTCTACAAAATACTTAACCACTACTCAGAACTATCAAGGTCATCAAAACCATGGAAAGTCTGAGAAACTGTTACAACTCAGAAGAACCTGAAGAGAAATGACAATTAAATATCTGAAGAAAGAGTGGCCACTTTCCAAATTTTATGAAAAGCATTAATGTACAGAGTAGGATAATCATGAAGAGAACCAACCTACTGGTGAAAAACAAAGTCAAAAAGAAAATTTTGAAAACAGGTAAAAAAAAACCCAACAACTCACCATATACAGAGGAAAAACAGTATGATTAATGGCCGACTTTTCATGAGAAACAACAAAAGTAAGAAAATTCAAAGTACTGAAAGAAAAACCAAGAATTCTATATCCATCAAAACTACCATTCAAAAGGAAGGCAAAATAAAAATATTCCCAGATAAGCAAACACCAAGGTAATTCAATGAAAGCAAACCTGTCTTACAAGAAATACTGAAGGAAGTCCATCTAGCTAAAAAGAAATAATGCCAAAGGGTAACTTGAACCCACAGAAAGAAATGAAATACACAGGAAATGATAAATATGTGGATAAATATAAAGGAATCTACAAATACATTTTCTCTATTATTCTAATTCCTTTGAAAAATGTGGGACTGCAGTAAAAAAATCGTAACACTGTATTGTTGAATTTATGACATATATAGATGTAATATATATGACAATAACAATACAAGAAGAAAAAGACATAGTACTATATTGGAAAAAGTTGTTCTATTTTACCAAAATTAAGTTAATTTTAACCTGAAGTAGTTTGTGATAAGTCAAGATGAATACTGTAATAAAGAAAGCAAACACTAAGCAAATAACTAAAATAATACAGTTTTTAAAATCAAGAGAAAAATTTAAATGATGCCCTAAAAAGTACTGGTTGAGGGACTTCCTTGGTGGCTCAGTGGTTAAGAATCCACCTGCCAATGCAGGGGACACACGTTTGAGCCCGGGTCTGGGAAGATCCCACATGCCGCGGAGCAACTAAGCCTGTGCGCCACCGAAGCCTGGGCGCCTAGAGCCTGGGCTCCGCAACAAGAGAAGCCACTGCAATGAGAAGGCCAGGCACCGCAATGAAGAGTGGCCTCTGCTGGAGGCAACTAGAGAAAGCCCGTGCGCAGCAACGAAGACCCAACACAGCCAAACTAAATAAATAAATAATTTTTTAAATGTACTGGTTTAACAAAAAAGAAGACAGTAAAGGAGAAAAAAAACTTGAGACATACAGAAAACAAATATCAAAATGGCAGATATTAAATTCAGTCATATCAATAAATTATATTAAATAAGAATGGACTAAACAATCAAAAGGCAGAAAATAGAAGGCCAGATATAAAAAGAAACCTCAACTATATATAAGTGACACACTTTAGATACAAAGACACAAAAAATGTTTCCCTTTAGACTGAAAAAGACATATCATGTAAACAATAAACATGGCAATATTTAAAACAGAAAAAAAATTGACTTTAAGACAAGAAATATTTTTTAAAAACCCAAAGAGGGATATTTCATAATGATAAAAGGGTCAATATTTCGAGGAGTTATAATAAGTATAAATTACATGCCTTTAATACTAAGGCACCAAAATACATGAAGCAAAAAACTGTCAAAACTTAAAAGAGAAATAGACAATTCAATAATTATTTTTGGAGATTTCAATAACTCTATCTCAAGAATTAATACAACTAGACAGAAAATCAGTAAGTATACAGAAGACTAAACACTATCAACTAACTTTACTTAACTGACATTTAGAGAACACTCCATCCAAAACAGCAGAATACATGTATTTTCAAAGAGCACACAGAACATTCTCTAGGATAGTCTACATTCAAGACCATAAAGTAATAAGTTCAATAAATTTAAAAGGACTGAAATCATACAGAAAACATTCTTCAACCACAAAATATTTAATTAGAAAACAGAAAAACTGGAGACATTCCAAATATTTGGAAACTAAATAACATGCTTCTGAATAACTCAGGAATCAGAAAATCATAAGAAACATTAGAAAAAAATCTTGAATTGAATGAAAATAAAAATACAATGTATCAAAACTGATGAGATGAAATTAAAGAAGTGCTAAGAAGAAAACTGGTAACTTCAAATGCTTATATTAGAGATGCAGAAATATCTAAAATTAATCAACTAAGTTTTGACTTTATAAAAGTAGGAAAAGCAAAGCTAATCAAATCCAAAATAAGCAGAAGGAAAGAAATGATAAATATCAAAGTGGAAATCAATGTAACAGAAAACACAAACATAATGTAGAAATTCAAAGAAACCAAAAGCTGTTTTTTTGGAAAGATCAACAAAATGCACAAACCTTTAGCTAGACTACCAAGAGACAGAGAGACAGAGACAGAGAGGAGAGACATAAATTAGCAAATAAGGAATGAAAGAGGAAAATCACTAGAGATCATGTTAAAATTAAAATCCTTATAAGGAGCTATTAACAACTTTATAAAAATACACAACTTAGATGAAAAGGACAAATTCCTAGAAAAACACAAATTACCAAAGCTGACTCAATAAGAAACAGAAAAATCTCAATAGACTGATAACATGTTAAGAAAAATTTATTTAGTAATTTAAAGTCTTCCCCAAAAGATAACTCCAAGCCCAGATGGCTTCACTAGTATACTGAACATTTAGCAAGGAAAAATAACAATCCTACACAAAGAGTTTCTGTAAATAGTGGAGGAAAAAACACTTCCCATCACATTCTCTGAGGCTAGGATTGCCATGACATGAAAGCCAGACAAAGACATCACAAGAAAATTACACACCAATATCCCTTATGAATATATCCTTAACAAGAATTCAACAACACATAAAAATGATTTTACACTATGACCAAGGGGGAATTAACCCAGGAATGTAAAGTTGGTTTAATATCCAAAAATTAGTTAATGTAATAAACCATATTAATAAAAAATGAAAGCCACATGATCATCTCAGTGAATGTCCCCAAAGAAGCATTTATTTAACCAAATTCAAAGTACATGCATTCTAAAAACTCTCAATAAACTAGAAATAGAAGAAAACTTCTTTAACCTGGTAATGAGGATTTATGAGAAACCTACAACTACGTCATATGTAATAGTGAAAGACTGAATGTTTCCCCCCTAAGATCAAGAACAAAATAAGGATATACAATGTCACAACTTCTATTAACGTTATATTGTAGGATCTAGTCAGTGCAATAAGGCAAGAAAAAGAAATTAAAGACATCTGTATTAGAAAGCAAGAAGTAAAACAATCTCAATTTGCAGAGGACATGGGCCTTTATGTAAAATATCCTAAGGAACAACAACAGCAAAAAAGAAAACACTAATAGGAAAAAAGTCATAGGAAATTTGTGCAAGATCATAAAAAATTATAAAATAAAATATATAAAAAATTGATTGTATTTCTACATACTAGCAAAAATACTAAGAAAAATGAAATAAAATAACTCCATTCACTATGGCTTCAAAAAGAGTACTTAGGAATAAATTTAAGAAAAGAAATGCAAGACCTATTTTCTAAAAACTAAAACATACTCTTGAGAGATTAAAGCAGATAGAGACACATACCATATTCATGGATCATATACAATATTGTAAAGATGGCAATTCTTCCCACAATGATTTATAGATTCAAGGCAATTACTATAAAAATGCTTGCAAGCTTTCTTTTTTTAGAAACTGGCAAGCCTACCCTAAAAAATTATTTGGAAAGCAATTCTGAAAGAGAACAACAACATTAGAGAACCTACATTAATTGATTTCAAAACTTGCTATAAAGCTACAGTAGTTAAAACAGTGTGGTGCTGGAGTAAGAATAGACATGTAGATATCAAAAGAATCGGACAGAGTCCAGAAATAAACCCTTACATCTATGATTAATTGACCATGAACAGGCAGCAAGGATAGTCTCTTAAAAGCTAGCCTCTTCAACAAATGGGGCTGTGATAAATGGATATTTATATGCAAATAAATAAATTTATATTTTTGATTCATACCATACATAAAAGGTATCTTAAAAGGAATTAAAACCTAAATGTGTGTCAAACTGAAAAACTATAACATTTTGAAGAATATCTTATGACATAGGGTATAAAAGGATTTCACAAACAAGATCAAAAATCAATTTGGCCAATTAAATGCTTCTTCCTGGGTCTTTGTATCTTAACCAAGTGATTTTAAAATGTAGGGATGGCTGAATGTCATTTAACATAATCAGGGCGGCAACATGTTGACCAGACCATTTCCATCAAAAGACTACTGCCGTGGCTCCTGGGACCTAGTCTCTGATGCTTGACCATGTCCCAGCCTGGTCATCTAACCACCTATCACTTTCGTTCCCAATATTTTACTTAAAATTTACTTTGCTTAAGTTAGCCAGAATCAGATTCTATTTCTTACAACTGAAAATATCTTGAAATATCAAGTTTCCCATCCAACAGAAATGTTCAAAAGTTTTCCATTTTGAGTAGGATGTCTTAATTCCTGGAAATCGAAATTCAGTATAACATTTCTGTATATGTAACACTTTCTAAAAATTCTACATGACAGCAAATAGCTTTAAGACTTGATTTGAATATGCACTCACTGCAAATGTTCATCAGGATCAAAATCAAGATAGCAAATGAAGTACCTAGCTCTTTCCCGGGCAGCATCTTCCCGGGCTTTTTCCTTTTCTTGCCTCTGTTGCTCAATTCGGGCTTCTTGTTCTTTCCTCTTCATTAACAATTCTTCTACACGGGCCTGCCGTTCTGCTTCTAGAGCTCTCTTACGTTCCTAACGTCAGAAATGTTTTAAAAGATGTTAGAATTATGTGTAAGATGAAAATGATTAAAGGTGACATAGCTTTGACATATACTTATATATTCAAGCCAAATAGATCCCAGGCTTGTCATTAGGTATGCTTCTCAGAAGTTAAATAAAATCAAATACCAATACTATCTGGTTTTCATATGTCATTTACCAGTGTTACAAATAATTAGAAGAATAAATGCTGGGCTTCCCTGGTGGTGCAGTGGTTAAGAATCCTCCTGCCAATGCAGGCGACATGGGTTCGAGCCCTGGTCCAGGAAGATCCCACATGCCGCGCAGCAACTAACCCCGTGTGCCACAACTACTGAGCCTGCACTCTAGAGCCTGGAGCCACAACTACTGAGCCAGCGTGCTGCAACTATTGACGCTCACACGCCTAGAGCCCATGCTCCGCAACAAGAGAAGCCACCACAATGAGAAGCCTGCATACCACAACAAAGAGAAGCCCCCACTTGCCACAACTAGAGAAAGCCCGCACGCAGCAACGAAGACCCAACACAGCCAAAAATAAATAAAATAAAATAAATAAATTTATAAAAAAAAGAATAAATGCTATTTTAGGCAGATACTATCTTATTAGAACCTGATACATATTTTATGATTAATCGCTTCTAAAGCTTTGTGTTGGAAATGGTTATAGAAATAACAGAACATGATGAAGAAAGCATAATTAACAGATTTTATTTCTGAACTAAGCTTTCATATAGGAATTAAGTGAAGAAAAGCTTGTGGCAGGGAGAAAGAGGCATTATAATACAGCATAGTGGGTAAGAGAGTGGACACTGTATTAGATTCCCTGATTTTGTTTCCTGATTACATTATTTACCAGCTGGGTGACCCTGGTATAGTTATATTATACATGTGACTTAGTTTTCTGGAAGACAAAATAACAATAGTGCTTATTTCTTAGGATACTGTGAAGAACACATGAGATAATACATGAAAAACACTTACATAGGGGTTAGCATATACTAAATTCTCAATAATTATCATCATCATCATCTTTAATGCAGAAGATAACTTCATTAAAATACTGTGATATACTTCCTGTGTATTTTTGCCTACTAGGAGTACTTAGCTAATTTTCACCATATTACTAGATGTATTGATATATTTCTTTCAATTCATCCCCATCCCCTAGGGAGCTCACACAACATCTCCCTGGTCCCTACTCTTTATGATAAATGGAACACACTACACTGATCTAGGCTCTAGTAACTACTACGTACATAGCCTTGGGCAAGTCATTTTACCTTAAAGAGACCCAGTTTGCTGTGAGATCTAAATTATTAACATAGGTAAGTACTTAGCAAAGTGTTTAGTACATAGTAAAGTGTTCAGTAAATGAGAGCAGAAAAGAAATGCTAAAGCAGTTTCTGTTTAGAGGACACTGGGGAGAGATGCTAATATTCCTAATAGTTAACTAAGTTACTAATAAGCTCACAATGGTAACTTTATATCTACAACAAGCTGTATCTACCCAGGGGAAGAAAACCTTTTTAAAGTAGTAACACAAAAGTGTCCCTATTTCTTTTCTTTCTTTCTTTTTTTTTTTGGCGGGGGGCCTGCGAACTAGAGGGAATGCACTGAATTCAGGAGAGCACATCTGACAGATCGTAGACTGTTGCAGGTGGGCAATTAGATTTTAAATATAGTCTTTACTTTCTAACATACTATTCATGAACTGGTTATAGCTATTTCTCATTACTAAATATAATATGTAGAAACTTTTTTAGTTATATACTCTCTGAAAAACTCAAGAGTAAAAAACAATCAAACCTGGTACAGAAAATTTTCTCCAATAAAAAACATGAACAGGGACTTCCCTGGTGGTCCATTGGCTAAGACTCCACACTCCCAATGCAGGGGGCCTGGGTTCGATCCCTGGCTGGGGAACTATTCCCTCATGCATGCCTCAACTAAGAGTTTACATGCCGCAACTATGAGTCCACATGCCACAGCTAAGAACTCCACGTGTAGAAACTAAAGATCCCACATGCTGCAACGAAGATCCCATGTGCCACAACTAAGACCTAGTGCAGCCTAAATAAATAAATATTTAAAAACAAAAAACATGAACAAAAGAGTTTTCCCTTAAACTCAAATTTATTTAAAAAATATGCATTATGTCTGAAAACACAACTTTCACACTAAAATGCAAAAGGTTAAAGCATTAAATATAAAGAATTAAACCAGAACTTTTCATTTCATATTTTATAAAACCAAAATCTTGAGGGATATACTTTTAAAAATTATAAGTTGGGGGCCTCCCTGGTGGCGCAGTGGTTGAGAGTCCGCCTGCCGATGCAGGGGATACGGGTTCGTGCCCCGGTCTGGGAGGATCCCATATGCCGCGGAGCGGCTGGGCCCGTGAGCCATGGCCGCTGGGCCTGCGCATCCGGAGCCTGTGCTCCGCAACGGGAGAGGCCCGCATACCGCAAAAAGAAAAAAAAAAAAAAATTATAAGTTGGCCTTATAAATGAAATTTATTAATATTATATACAAACAATTACTTTATGTGTATGTGCAATGTAGCTAAGTTGTATGCATAAATATGATGTCAACTTGCTGATTGTTTTTACGGATATAAGAAGTACTCCAACATTGTACTAATAGAAATAACTGGACTTCAAAAAATATCCAATCTTCTAATTTCTGTTTTTAATAAGTGGAAGAGAAAATTGGTAACTGTATACATAATGAGTAAAATTAGTAAATTCACCTAGTATTTTCCTTTCTATAATTTAAATTTCTTAAAGATAGGAAACTTTGTACCCCACAAAAGCATTTGTACAGGGCAGGAGTTCGATAAATATCTATTAAACGAATGAAGCGTAACTTTATAAAATAATATTCATTATAAATCTATATGCTCACAAATAAAAAGCATAAACCTACAGCAAATGAACTGTAAAGATATCTAACTCTCAACCCTTCTGAAACCTCTCAGACTCCCATGTACTTTGTTTCACAGTCAAGGATGTATTTATGGCAGCCTAAGAAAGGATTTTGCAACCCCGCCCTTTACGCCTACAAATCAGAAGATTAGGGCAAGAGAACAAGGCCGAATATCTAAGAAAACTGGGCTTAAAACTAATCCATCAATAATTTATATAGCAAAAAAGGGAAACTGAGAAGATATGATGGCAGCATTAACTTAGTATTTCACTTACAAAAAACAAGAATCACAACTGCCTTTAACAATTTAACATTTATGTGAATGTTTCGAGAGTAAAAGTAAAGCAGATGGAGGACCTCTGAATTCTTTATTAAGTTAGTAACTTACTATTATTGTATTTACAGAATGTTTGGCATTATCACCTTGCACATATAGTAATGACTACATATTTTTTAAATTTTTTAATTTTATATATATGTTATATATTACCAATGAATTTTTCTAGTATCAGTTATCTCGATTAAACTTATGTACATACATTTTAAATTTTTCACTGAAAATTAAATCCATAGGAAATTTCTACATTTTTAAAGATAAAAATAAGTCTGAGTAGTCAAAACAAATTTTAAGTGTTAGTGAGTTCAGAAGATTCCTTACTACTTTCAGAAAAAAACTGCTTTCCTTTACGCCTTAATAAATGTTCCAAATTATAAAATATGAGTCATCATTTTTAAACAGAAGATAACTGTTATATTTCAAATCTGCAAATCTGCAAAATAAATGCAGAAAAAGTAACTAAAGATGTCTATTCAAAAATATACAATAATACTCATATATTTCCCCCCAAATCCAGTTAAGAAGTTACCTCTTCCACAGAACTTTCCCTGACATTCCCCTCCCACCAAGAGAGCTAATTATTCCCTTCTCTGTGATACCACTGTAACCTATACAGTACAGGTTTCTATTACACTTTCACACTGTGTTGTATTATTTGCCATAAAGGCAAAGATCATATCTCATTTATTTCTGAATTATTAATGCCTAATGGTTGCTCAAAAGTAACACACAATTTTCAAAATAATTATGATTTTTTAACATCTTTATTGGAGTATAAAAATAATTATTTTTATAAAATGGTTTGATGCAGAAAAAGAAAGAGCAATAAAGCTGAAGGGATGGCTCAAATTAAAAAATTCAAATATCCTATTTCATTTACTCATCTAAGAATGTTAGTTAATGGGTAATTAACTTTTAAATGATAAAAATGAAATTTTTTACTGCTCCTTTGAGAGGAAAAGCTAAAGTTTCTCTAAAAGTAGTATCCTGTATTTTTAAACATAAGTTAGCTTGGCACTCAGATTAAAATGAGACCTTGAACTCAAATCAAATAGAGATTGGGGTGAATATGGGACTGCTTGCTAGTGTACAAAAAGAGCATAAAGTAACCAATAAACTTGAAAACTGTAATGATATTTTAATTTCCTAAAATTACCAGTGACATGAAGAAGCATGAAACATTAATAACATCCCTAGCTTTTAATGTAACAACAAAGCTCTTCACAGTCAGGTCCCTAACTCTACATGCATTACTCACTCATCTCCTGCATAGAATGCCTACTTCGCACCATTTACGACTGTCTCAGTTTTCAAAACTTAGTTGAGGCATCGCCTCCTCCAGGAAGCTTTTCCTGACGTTCTCACGTCTTTGCCACTCTCAATTTGAGTAACAGGTTCTCCTTTGTGCTTCCAAAAACGCCTTTATTGTTACACTAATCCTAATGGGTTAAGATTTGTTTACATATATGTCTTCCCATTGAGATCAAGGATATATCTTTTTCATGTCCTTGAGCAAAGCACAGCACACAGATTATAGTAGTAATTCAATAAATGATGACTGAATGAATAAACAAATAAATATTAGTCATAATAGATAAAGTATGTCTGAATCCATATTTGATCTTGAGGAAGATTTAAATAGTTTAAAACCATCACTAAAGTTTATGTGTTAAGTCTTCTTCCCATCCTGAAAATGGTAGCTAACTTAGGGTATGCTACAGAGGTTAAAGTACCTGATGACACTGCCCAATATATGACAGGTGCTCCTTGTCATAAGCATAAGGATTGCCCAGTTCTTTAAGGCTATATACATTGGTTCAAAGACAATCCATTTGTAAGGGAAGAAAGGAACATATTCTTGCCCAACCCAATTAGAAAAGAATAGATAATAATCTGTCCAGAGCAATTTAGTCCTTCATCTGGTTGAGACTACAGATTCAAATTGACAAAAACACAGATAACCCAATCTGAAGGAGTACACACTGCCTTGAAAATCAGACTTCCTGTTTCCAAACCGTGCTACACTAAACCATGCATCCTTGGGAACACAGACTTGGTCTTACTCCTTTTTCTATCCTCAGCACCTGGCTCAGAGCCTAGGAAATGGCTGCTGCTCAATAAATGCTTGCAGAATAAAATTCTACCTGAACAGCTTCATCACGTGCTTGCTTTTCTTCCTGTCTTCGCTGACGCTCTTCCTGTAACTCATTAAGCCTCTGCTCATATTCCTTCAATTTTGATAAAACATCATGGCGTTTGTTCTGGGCTTCGAGGGTATTTATAAAGGCAATTTCGTTTACCTGCAATAAAAAAAATGGAGAAAGTGAGTTTCAAATCAGGTTAATTTTAAGGCACATCACAAAAATAAGAAACTTAACAGTCTTTATATAATAATACAAACCAGTTTTAAGGCATAGACCAAAAAATGAACGACTTATAGTCTTTTCTTTCAATACTTATCCCCAAAATGGATAATAATCCAGTGTACGTAACAAACCCATAGGCTGCAGTAAGAAGTGATTTAGAGAAGTGGTCCCCAACCTTTTTGGCACCAAGGACTAGTTTTGTGGAAGACAGTTTTTCCACGGACGGGGGTGGTGCGAGGATGGTTCAGGCATTAATGCGAGTGATGGTACAGGCGGTAATGCAAGCGCTGTTCAGGTGGTAACGGAAGTGATGTGAAGCAGCAGATGAAGCCGCTTGGTTGGCCGCCACTCACCTCCTACTGTATGGCCTGGTTCCTAACAGACCACAGGACCGCTAATGGTCCGCGGCCTGGGGGTTGGGGACCCCTGATTTAGAGTAAAGGTCTGCCATTGAAATATTTTTTATTGAAGTATAGTTGATTTACAATGTTATGTTAGTTTCCGTGTACAGCAAAGTGATTCAGTTATACATATACATATGTTCTTTTCCATTATAGTTTATTACAGGATACTGAATATAATTCCCTGTGCCATACAATATGACCTTGTTGCTTATCCATTCTATATATAATATCAATAGTTCGCATCTGCTAGTCCCAAATTCCCAATCAAACCCTCCCCCTTGGTGACCACAAGTCTGTTCTCTATGTCTGTGAGTCTGTTTCTGTTTCATAGGTAAGTTCATTTGTGTCATAGCTTAGATTCTACAAATAATGATATCATATGGTATTTGTCATCTCTTTCTTACTTCACTTAATGTGATAATCTCTAGGTCCATCCACGTAGATGCAAATGGCATTATTTCATTCTTTTTATGGCTGAGTAATATTCCATTGTATATGTTTACATCTTCTTTATCCATTAATCTGTCAATGGACATTTAGGTTGTTTCCATGTCTTGGATACTGTAAATAGTGCTGCTATGAACATAGGGGTGCATGTATCTTTTTGAATTAGAGTTCTATCCAGATATATGTCCAGGAGTGGAATTGCTGTATCATATGGCAACTCTGTTTTTAGTTTTTTGAGGAACCTCCATATTGTTCCCCATAGTGGCTGTACATGGTCACCAATTTTGTAGGAGGGTTTCCTTTCTTCCATCCCCTCTCCAGCATTTGTTATTTGTAGACTTTTTAATGATGGCCATTATGACCAGTGTAGGATGGTACCTCATTGTAGTTTTGACTTGAATTTCTCTAATAATTAGTGATGGTGAGCATCTTTTCGTGTGCTTGTTAGCCATTTATATTGTCTTCTTTGGAGAAATGTCTATTTAGGCCTCCACTGAAATGTTTTTAAGAGACAAATTAAGATTTTTATAGAAACCATTTTATAAAGTTACTTAATATCATTGTGATTTGACATTATACAAGTTACATTTAGTTTTAATAGGTTTGTACATTATTCTAATGAGTTTGAGATGACAAAACTTAAAGTAAACAAACAAATAATTCTTCTTCAACATACACCAAATAAGTGACAATTAGGTACAAGGTATTAAACTATATACCTCATCCTCAACTTCACATATATTCAGTCTAAACAGTCAAGTTTTGCTAGAGAGTACAGTTTTTTTTAATAGATCTTTATTGGAGCATAATTGCTTCACAATACTGTGTTAGTTTCTGTTGCACGACGAAGTGAATCAGCCATACGCATACACATGTCCTCATATCCCCTTCCTCTTGAGGCTCCATCCCATCCTCCCTATCCCACCCCCCTAGATCATCACAAAACACTGAGCCGATCTCCCTGTGCTATGCTGCTGCTTCCCACCAGCCAACTGTTTTACATTCAGTAGTGTATATATGTTGATGCTACTCTCACTTTGCCCTCCCACCCTATGCCCTCAAGTCCATTCTCTATGTCTACCTCTTTATTCCTGCCCTGCAACTAGGTTCATCAGTACCTTTTTTTTTTCAGATTCCATATATATGTGTTAGCATACAGTATTTGTTTTTCTCTTTCTGACTGACTTCACTCTGTATGACAGACTCTAGGTCCATCCACCTCACTACAAATAACTCGATTTCATTTTTTTATGGCTGAGTAATATTCCATTGTATATATGTGTCACGTCTTCTTTATCCATTCATCTGTCGATGGACAGATGGTTCCATGTCCTGGCTATTGTAAATAGTACTGCAGTTAACACTGTGGTACATAACTCTTTTTGAATTATGGTTTTCTCAGGGTATATGCTCAGTAGTGGAACTGCTGGGTCATATGGTAGTTCTATTTTTAGTTTTTTAAGACACCTCCATACCATTTTCCATAGTGGTTATATCAATTTACACTCCCACCAACATAATTAAATGAAATAGAAACAAAGAAAACATTAGCAAAGATCAATAAAACTAAAAGCTGGTTCTTTGAGAAGATAAACAAAATTGATAAACCCTTAGCCAGACTCATCAAGAAAAAAAGGGAGAGGACTCAAATCAATAAAATTAGAAATGAAAAAGGAGAAATCACAACTGACACCGCAGAAATACAAAGGATTATAAGATACTACTACAAACAACTATAGGCCAATAAAATGGACAATCATGAAGAAATGGAAAAATTCGTGGAAAGGTAAAATTTTCCAAGACTGAACCAGGAAGAATTAAAAAATATAAACAGACCCATCACAAGTAATGAAATTGAAGCCATAATTAAAAATCTTCCAAGAAACAAAAGTCCAGGACCAGATGGCTTCACAGGAGAATTCTATCAAACATTTAGAGAAGAGCTAACACCCATCCTTCTCAAACTCTTCCAAAATATTGCAGAGGGAGAAACACTCCCAAATTCATTCTATGAAGCCACCATCACCCTGATACCAAAACCAGAAAAAGATATCACAAAAAATTAAATTACAGATCAATATCACTGATGAACGTAGATGCAAAATCCTCAACAAAATACTAGCAAACAGAATCCAACAGCACATTAAAAGAATCATACACCATGATCAAGTGGGATTTATCCCAGGGATGCAAGGATTCTTCAATATATGCAAATCAATCAATGTGATATACCAGATTAACAAATTAAGGAATAAAAACCATATGATCATCTCAATAGATGCAGAAGAAGCTTTTGACAAAATTCAACACCCATTTATGATAAAAACTCTCCAGAAAATGGGCATGGAGAGAACCTACCTCAACATAATAAAGGCCGTTTATGACAAAACCACAGCAAGCATCATACTCAATGGTGAAAAACTGAAATCATTTCCAATAAAATCAGGAACAAGACAAGGATGTCCACTCTCACCACTCTTATTCATCATAGTTTTGGAAGTCCTAGCCACAGCAATCAGAGAAGAAAAGAAATAAAAGGAATACAAATTGGAAAAGAAGAAGTAAAACTGTTACTGTTTGCCAATGACATTATACTGTAAATAGAAAATCCTAAAGATGCCACCAGAAACTACTAGAACTAATCAATGAATTTGATGAGGTTGCAGGAAACAAAATTAATGCACAGAAATCTCTGGCATTCCTATACAGCAACAATGAAAAATCAGAAAGAGCAATTAAGGAAACACTCCCATTTACCATTGCAACAAAAAGAATAAAATACCCAGGAATAAACGTGCCTGAGGAGGCGAAAGACTTGTACTCATAAAACTATAAAACACTGATGAAAGGAATCACAGAAGACATAAACAGATGGAGGAATATACGATGTTCTAGGACTGGAAGAATCAATATTGTGAAAATGAATGTACTACCCAAGGTAATTTACAGATTCAGTGCAATCCCTATCAAACTACCAATGGCATTCTTCACAGAATTAGAACAAAATATTTTACAATTCATATGGAAACGTGGAAGACACCGAATAGCCAAAGCAATCTTGAGAAAGAAAAATGGAGTTGGAGGAATCAGGCTCCCCGACTTCAAACTATACCACAAAGCTACAGTAATCAAGGAAGTATGGTACTGGCACAAAAACAGAAATATAGATCAATGGTAAAGGAGAGTAAAGTTTTTATGAGTAAAGTACAGCTAATGATAAAAAAATGGAAAATGTCTGTTGGGGTCAAATTTCTCATTCTTGAAAGCCAGAAGGAAGGCATGCCACAGTGAAAAAGGTAGAGTGAAATAGGGAAGTAAACAAACACTGGAGCTTACTCTCTCTGAAAGAAGTATAGACGCCAGGAATCCATGTTGGATGAAATAAAACCTATCACTAGATATGTTACAAAGTGAACCAAGAAAGTTTGAATACAGTTCTAGCAAAGATTTCCCAAACTCCATCCCATGTAACTACTTTCATAAGTAAATTAACAATATAATCATTTCTGAAGGTATACTGAAAGTATAAGACAAACAGGTATGCTCAAGGAAAATTAATCATAATGTATCAAGGGTCACATGTTAAACATAATCAAGAAGGAGGAAAAAGAAATGGGACCTAATGCTCCAGACAAAATAAATAAAATAAAATTCAGAGGGAAGAATGTGCAAAAGCAGCATAAAAAATCCAATCTGTGATGTTGGTCAAATGTTACAAAATTTTAGTTATGCTAGTTGAATATGTTTGGAGATGTAATGTACAGTATGGTGATAATAGTTAATAGTACTGTACTATATACTTGAAACTTGCTAAGAAGATAGATCTGAAATCTTCTTAGCATGTGTGCGCGCACACACACACTTAGTAACTAAGTAGAGGTAACAGATATTTTAATTAGTTGGATTGTAGTGATCATCCCACAATGTATATGTATATCAAAATATCAAGTTGTACACCTTAATATATACAATTTTGATATGTCAATGATATCTCAATCAAACTGTAAGTAAATAAAAAAATAAATAAATAAGACATTTCCTGGAAATTAACTGGAAGAAAACATAACCAAAGAAACAGCAGAATATCTCCTAGGCAAACTTTGTAATGTAAAAGAAGTCAACACGAACCTGAATTTAGAGGTGCAAAAAGGATGATAAAATGACATGATAAAATAAAGGAAGACTAAAGAGTTAAGGAAACTTAGGACAAAAGTAACACAATCACAGAATTAATTAAATTAGAAAAAGCATGAAACAGAGCAAAGATGGTAAAAAATCAAATCACTAACAGAGGAAAGGCTTGTTATAATCACAGTTAATATGGACTTTAAAATGAAAATTTATGTGTAAGTAATAACTTTTGAACATGGAGAACAAGTTAAGATGACCTAATGTAAGAATAATATCTGTAAAGTTAAGAAAGACAAAATATTCCAATATATAATACAGAAAATTTTACCTGAAAAAAAGAAGTACTGAAAATTGAGAAGGCCCACTTTATTTCATGAAGAATTTATTCAGAAGATCAACACCGAGAATATCCTTATTAAATCACAAAACATTAAGGAACAAGCACAAATTTTTTAAGCTTCCAGGCAGTAAATGCAACTCATCTATGAGAAAGAGGGAGAAAAAATTTGTCTGGCCTCAGGCTTCTCCACAGAATTAGTTAATGCTAGAAAAACATGGAATGATGCCTACAAAACGTTGAAGGAAAGATATTCTGAACCATGAATCTGATCTCTAGCCAAGATGTACTCTGAAATGCCACAGGCCTTTGATACCTAAGAACTCAAGGAATAGA
This sequence comes from Mesoplodon bidens, assembly GCF_964165515.1. Classification (NCBI taxonomy): domain Eukaryota; kingdom Metazoa; phylum Chordata; class Mammalia; order Artiodactyla; family Ziphiidae; genus Mesoplodon; species Mesoplodon bidens. The sequence continues at coordinate 65,454,230 of NC_138178.1, read as the reverse complement.
GCACAATAACCTCTTCCTGAAAAAATCACTTGTTAATAAAATCCAGCCAACCAGGTCAAAACAAAGAACTCATGAATGGAGGATTAGGCAAGCTATGCATCCATTCATACATAGTAGGAAAACTGAACTGTGGAATTTATAGTTTCAGAACAAAATGTAAATGTTATAAACCTTAACAATGTAAAAATAATGAAACTATGAAAATTCTTGGGAGGAGATCTTGTGATAAAGAAACATTTATTACAAATTCAGTAAGTCCCTCAATTTTACTTCCACGTCACTTCCTTATCTTAAAATGGAACTAAAATAGAAATGAATACTTCTTATTAAGAAGTACCATGGATAGTATAATTCTTTTATTATTAATTAATTAATTAATTAATTATTTTGGGGGGGCTGTGTTGGGTCTTCATTTCTGTGTGAGGGCTTTCTCTAGTTGCGGCAAGTGGGAGCCACTCTTCATCGCGGTGTGCGGGCCTTTCACTGTTGCGGCCTCTCTTGTTGTGGAGCACAGGCTCCAGACCCACAGGCTCAGCAGTTGTGGCTCACGGGCCTAGCTGCTCCGCGGCATGTGGGATCTTCCCAGAACAGGGATCGAACCTGTGTCCCCTGCATTGGCAGGCAGACTCTCAACCACTGAGCCACCAGGGAAGCCTGATAGTATAATTCTATTTTATAAAGTTATCTATTCATTCAATCTAAACATTATTCTAAAGAGATTTCTGGAAGAGTATTTATAATGTAAATGGTAGCTATTTCTGAGGGTGGGATTTTGAGTTTTCTTTGCTACATATTGCTTGAATTCTTTAAAATGAGAATAAACCATTTTTATAACAATATGGCCACTATTCTACATATAAAACAGAACTAAAGAAAGCTAGAGTAATGCATTTATACAAAGACTTAAAGACAAGAGAAAGTCCCTGAAGGTTTTTAAGTTGAGAGGTAATACAATAATGCCCTTAAGAAAGATTAATTTGAAGGGAGTAGGGACAAAAGGCAAGAATAACAACTGCAAATATTGATAAATGATCACAAGCTTTCCAAGTCTAGATTAATGGGAGACTAGTGATACCATTCATCTGAAATATGAATTTCAGGAAAGGCAAATGATTTGGGATACAGGGATGGTAAGCTGATGAGTTTCACTGAATACAATCATCAAGCAATAGGTAATTGAGTATAGAGCTTCACTGAGAGGGTGGGGTTAAAATGCAGACCTAGGAGTCACTACAGAGAGGATATCTGAAGCAATGAGAATGATTGTGATATTCAAGGAAAGGAATAAGTGAAGTGGACTGAAGGCAGTAACATTAAGCAGCAAAAGAAAAAGGGAAGATAGGAAAGCATTGGTTAGGAAAGCAGAAGGAAAACCAAGGTAGCGCAGAAGAAAGTATTCTAGAAAAAAATACATAACAGTGTTGATAATGAACAGATCCAGAAAAGGCTTTTAAACATAGTGATAACAGAGTAACATTCTGAAAGGAAAGTACAGTATAGCACAGAGGAAAAATGGTGTCATAAGGAATTCAAGAAGACAGGAGTGATGAGGTAGTGGAAATGAGCACAGACAGCTCTTTCTAGGCATCTAGTGATTTCCAAAAGAAAAGAATAGGTAATCTATAGAACAGGTGGAAGTAGTCAGTCTAGAGGAAGAAAGCAAAGGAGCAGGCACAAGAAGATAACTGATGAAGCAAATTTTAAAAGCAGGCAAGAGGACACAGCACAAGGAAAAGGCTACTGCCATAAATAAGGAAAAAGATGTCTTTTCCTCAAAAAACCCCCCAAAACCCTGTAATTATGAGTAGACACGTTGCATCTGAAAAACTATCAATGAGACCATTAAGAAACTGAAAATAAAAGCCATTTTTATACTATTAAATAAATGATAAAATCAGGTGCTAAATATCTCTGCCTGTAATAATAATCACTATCAACTAAATAGTAGATGACTTATTTTCAATCATCTGTGTATCCAAGAAAGAACTAAGACATTTGAAATGACTGTTAATTTATGCCAAGAACTCACAAAAAAGTATATATGGAAAAAATTATATCTTACACAGGACTGAAATAAATATATTTGGTATGTCTCAAGGACATATTCTTAAGTTCTAGTGGAACTTAAGTATATTTTAAATCACTGGATTATTAGAACTTCTGGATTAGTAATAAAACAATAGAAATGCATTAGGGACTTAAGGAAAAGTTAGGAAGTGGAACACAAATAGGATGCGGCATTCTATGAAATTCTAATATTTTACAGAGTATTTACAGCATACCAAGGATGGCATTAACTGCTTCACAATATGCACAACCTAATGTAATCCTTTCAGCAATTCTTTGAGATGTAGGTAAGATTATTCCTATTTTACAGATCAACAAATAGGCTGAGAGGCTAAAATAACACCCAAGACCATTCAGGTACTACATGGTAGAGTCAGGACCTGAATCCAAATTTATCTAACTCCAGAGACTTCAGTCCTCACTATAATGATGAAAAATTACTTCTGAAGAAGGAGCAACTGTTTGATATATGTGGAACCAAATTTCCTGATCATAAAAATCACCTGGGGGGCTTATAAAAAAATAAAGCTCCTCAGGGGCCACTCTAGCATTACTGAAAAAACCCTGCAAAGCTTGGAAAACTCTCTTTTTAACAACTCATATTACTGTTATAATCAGGCAAGACTGGGAAATATTGGCATGTGATAAATCCAAAGGTAGGAGGAGGTTTTGTCTCATAGATTAAAATGTCTGGGGATGAAAGTAATTGGCAATGTTTCACACAAACTTTTAAGATATTTATGTAATTATACTAAGAACAATTCACTCATAAAATATTTAAATGAATGAGAGAACAAGAAAAACCTAGATTGTCTATTTTTATTTTCTTTGTAGATATAATACATTTCAAAAGAGGGTTTCAGAGATTATCTAAGAGAAAGCAATGAAAATTAAGAGAACCAATAGGGCAGCAGTTGGTAGCAGGGTTTTAAAGCAGAATTTCATATTAGCAAAAATCTTAGTACAGACTCTTAACTCAGTGATCCTGACTAAGAATTTTTAAAACTGCAAATGGTAGCTGATATCTTTATGTAAAAACAACCAGCAGTCAACCACTTATCTTGATGGAAATTATCTAAACTATAGCTTGGGTTAATATGTTTATAGGAGCCACTTTGGTTTAATGAGATTATAATGAAAGTAAATATATTAGGCAATTAGACAGATCAAAATTCATACAAGTCATATAAAAAAAAGAACACAAAATGAAAATACTAAACCAATAATAAGAACAGTGGTAAAAGCATAGGCTTTGGAACCACAAACATCAGGATTTTAATTCTGGCTATATGACCATCAACAATCTGCCTTCAGACTGCTCCTCTAAAATATAAAAATAATACATAGTTCAGAATTTCCACTTCCAGCTATGATGGAGTGATAGGGTCCAGATGCACCCTCCCACCTTAAACTAAAAAATTAGACAAATGTATAAAATATATGAAATTCAATTAATGTAACACAGCAAATATCAAAAGAACAAAGGACAAAACCACATTATTCTTGCAATAGATGGAGAAAAAGGATTTGACAAAATCTAATACTCCTTCATGATAAAAACACTCAACAAACTAGGAGTAAAAAGGAACTTCCTCAATCTTTGAAGGGTATCTATGAAAACCCCATACCTAACATCATACTTGATGATGAAAGACTAAATGCCCCCCACTCCAAAGATCAGGAACAAGACAAGGATGTCCGCTCTTACCACTTCTATTCAGTATTGTATTGCAGATTGTATCCTGAGCAATAAGCAACAACAATAACAACAAAAATCAAAGCCATACAGATTGGTAAAGAAGAAGTAAAACTATCTCTAGTTGCAGATGGTATGATCTTGAATATAGAAAATCTTAAGGAATCCACTAAAAAGCTATTACAATTAATGAGCGAGTTCAAGCAAGGTTGCAGGAGTTAAGATAAATATATAAAAATCAATTGTATTTCTATACACTAGAAATAAACAATCTGAAAATGAAATTAAGAAAACAATTCCATTTACACTCACCTCCAAAAGAGTACAATCAATACTTAGGAATTAATTTAAACAGAAGGTGAAAGGCTTGTGTGCTGAAAATTAGAAAACACTCCATAAAGAAATTAAGGAAGATTTAATTAACTGGAAAGATATCCTGTGTTCATGGATTGGAAGATCTAATATTAAGATGGCAATACTCCCCAAAGCACTGTAAAAATTCAATGCAATCCTAACAAAACTCCAATGGACTTTTTTATGGAAATGGAAAGCTTATCCTCATCCTAACTGCAAGTTACCCCAAAGAGCTAAGACAACATTGAAAAAGAATGAAATTGGAGGAGTATAGTTCCTGATTTCAAAGCTTACTAAAGTGCTACAGTAATCAAAACAGTGTGATACCAGCATAAGGACAGACGTATAGACCAGTGGAATAGAACTGAGAGAGGAGAAATAAAACTGTACACCTATGGCTAATTGATTTCCAGCAAGTGTGCCAAGACCATTCACTGGGGAAAGAATAGTGTCTTCAAGAAGCAGTGCTTGGACAAATGATATCCACCTGCAAAAGAATAAAGGCAGACCCCCTTACCTCATTCTGTATATAAAAATTAATTCAAAATGTATCTATGACCTAAATATAAAAGCTAAAACCATAAAACTCTTAGAAGAAAACATGGAGGTAAATCTTCATGATTTTGAATTTGGCAATAATTTCTTAGCACAAAAAGTACAAAAAATAAAACAAAAGATAGATAAATTGGACTTCATCAACATTAAAAACTTTTGTGCAAAGAACATTATCAACAAAGTGAAAAGATAACCTACACAGTGTGAGAAAGTATCTGCAAATTATGTATCTGATAAAGGACTAGTATTGAGAATATACAAAGAACTCTTACAGCTGAACAACAAAAAGACAAACAGCCCAATTAAAAAAAATGAGCAATAGACTCTGAATAGACTTTTTTCTAAGGAAGATATACAAATAGCCAATAAGCACATAAATAGATGCTCAATATTGTTAGTCATTAAGGAAATGGACAGATTCCAAGAAAGACACAAATTACACAAGAGAAAGAGATAATATGAATAGCCCTATGTATATAAAAAAATGGAATTTTTAGCAAAAAAACTCAACCACAAAGAAAACCCCAGGCCCAGACAGCTTCATTGGTAAATTCCACAAAAAAATTAAGGAGGAAATGGTACCAGTTCCACATAAACTACTTTGGAAAACTGAAGAGGATGGAACCCTTCCCAAGTCACTTTAGGAGGCCAGCATATTCTGTTACCAAAAGCAGACAAAGACATTATAAGAAAAGAAAAAAAAAGATCAAAATCCCTCACAAACATTGATGCAAAAATTCTTAAAATTTTAGCAAATGAAGCACACCAAAATATAAAACTGATATTATTTCATGACCATGTGAGGTTTATCCCAGAATTGCACAGTTACTTTGGCATCTGACAATCAAATACCGAAATTCACCATTTTAAGATCTTAAAAAAACACATAATATCATCTCAATAAATGCAGAAAAAGCAGGTAACCAAATTCAAAGTCCATGGTAAAAATTTCAGTAACTAAGAATAGAAAGGAAGTTCCTCAATCTGATAAAGAACATCTATGAAACATCTACAGCTAACATCACACTTAATGGTGAAAGACTGAGCACTTTCTTCCTAAGATTAGGAGCAAGGCAATGATATTGGTTCTCAGCACTAATCAACATTGTGCTAGTACTGGTTAATGCAATAAAGGGAGATTAAAAAATGAAAAACATACAGGAAAAAAAGAAATAAAACTAGAACTAGTAGGTTTAGCAGGGTTGTAGGATATAAGGTAACACACTAAAATCAAATGTGTTTCTATAAGTTAGCAGCAAACAATTAGAAACAAATTTAAAACAAGATACTATTGACAACAGCATTAAAAATATAAACTGCAGATAAATTTCATAAAATATATACAAACCAAAATAAATGGAGATATATGCCATCAGATATATGGTTCAGAATACTCAATATCATTAGGATGATACGTCTCCCCCAGATTAATCTATATATTCAATGCAATTCTAATGAAAATACAGGCAGGCCTCTTTTGTGGGGGAGGAGTAGAAATTCACAAGCTGATCCTATAAATTACATGGAAATGCAAAGAACCTAAAAGAGCAAAAATAGTTTTAGAAGAAAATAAAACTTAAGGGTTTATACTTCTTGATTTCATGACTTATTATAAAGGTACAATAATGAAGATAAAGTGTTATTTATAAAGATAAATGTAACAGAATAGAAAATCAGAAATAGACACACACATATATAGCCAATTGCTTTTCAACAAGAGTCTAAGGCAATCTATTATACAAAAGATAGTCTCTTTAACAACTGATACTGAAACATTATATAACCATATGAAAAAAATGAACCTCAGCCCTACCTCACACCATATAAAAAACTTAACTCAAAATGGAACATAGACCTCATCGTAAAATTTAAAATTTCTAGAGAAAACTTAAGAGAAAATCTTAGTGACCTTAAGTTCATGTAAAGATTTTTTAAATAGGGAACAGAAAAACATAAAGTATAAAAAAAAAAAGTCAATATATGGGACCTCTCCAATTTTTAAAACTTCAAAAGACACTTTTAAGAAAATGAAAAGGCAATCTGCAGACCGAGAGAAAATATTTGCAAAACATAGATATTAATATCTAAAATATACAAAGTCCTCTAAAAAATCCTGCTATTTGCCACAACATGGATGAAACTGGAGGGTATTATGCTAAGTGAAATAAGCCAGAGACAGAAAGATAAATACTGCATGGTATCACTTATATTTAGAATATAAAAGAAAAAGTGAAACTCATCAAAACAGATTTTTCTTTCTGTAGTTGATTTCTAGTTTCATACCATTGTGGTTGGAAAAAATGCTTGACATAATTTCTATCCTCTTAAATTTGTTGAGACTTGTTTTGTGGTCTAGTATGTGATCTATCCTGGAGAACATTCCATGTACATGGGAAAAGAATGTTTATTTTGCTGTTTTTGAATATAATGTCCTATAGATATCTATTAAGTCCAACTAGGCTATTGCATCATTTAAGACCATCATTGCCTTACTGATTTTCTGTCCAGATATGGAACCAACTGAAATGCCCATCAGCAGATGAATGGATAAAATAGATGTGATATATATATACAATGGACTATTACTCAACCATAAAAAAGAACAAAATTCTGCCATTTGCAGCAACATGGATGGATCTAGAGAACGTTATGCTTAGTGAAGTAAGTCAGACAGAGAAAGACAAAAACTGTATGATATCACTTATAATTGGAATCTAAAAAATAATACAAGTGAATATATATGCAAAACAGAAACAGACTCAGAGATATAGAAAACAAACAAACCAGTAGTAACCAAAGGGAAGAGGGGAGAAGGGAGGGGCAAATTAGGGGTACAGAATTAAGACATACAAACTACTATGTATAAAATAGATAAGCAATAAGGATATATTGCTGTTACATGGAATTACAGCTATTATCATGTAATAACTTTTAATGGAGTATAATCTGTAAAAATACTGAATCACTATGCTGTACACCTGAAACTAACACAATATTATAAATCAACTATACTTCAATTCAAAACACGCAAAGAAAGAGTGAACAGAAAAGTAGTTGCCACAGGCCGGGGGGAGGCAGATAGAAACAGGGAGAGATTGGTAAAAGGGGACAAACTTTTAATTATAAGATGAATGAAACCTGAGCATCTAATGTATAACATGGTAACCATAGTCGATAACACTGTATTGTATTGATATAACTGAAATACGCTAAGAGGGTAGAACTTAAATGTTCACACACACACACACACACACACACACACACAAAAGATAAATATGTGAGGTGATGGATATGTTAATTAACTGGATGAGGAAAATCCTTTCACAATGTATATGTATATCAAATCACCATGTAAATATCTATTTTATTTGTCAATTATATCTCAAAAAAGCTGAAAAAGAGAACTGTTTGACTAATAACCAAACAACCTAACTTTAAAAAATGAACAAAGATATTTGAACAAACACTGTACCAAATAAGAGCTACAGATAGGAAGTACACACATGAAAAGATGTTCAAAAAGCAAATTAAAACCATCAGACACTATACATAAAGACTAATATGGAATGGTTAGAATTATAGTATGTAACCATGTCAAGTGTTGGCGAGAATGTGGCTAACTAGAACTCTCATCCACTGTTGGTAAGAGTATATAAAGTGTTTCTTTAAAAGTTAAACCTATCATAAGACTCTGCCAATCTCAGGTATTTACCAGAGAAAATGAAAGCACACATCTGCACAAAGACTTGTATATGAATTTACACAGCAGCTATATCTATAACAGCCAAAAACTGGAATGAAAACAAATGTCCATCAACAAGTGACCGGATTAACAAACTATGGTATTTCTACACAATGGTATACTTCTCAGCAATGAAAAGGAAATGATACACAACAGCATGGATAAAATTCAAAATAACTATGCTGAATGAAAGATGCCAGAAGAAAGAGTACATACTCTATGATTTCATTCATATAAAATTCTGGAAAATGCTAACATCCATAGTGACAAAAAGCAGATCAGCAATTGCGTGGTAACAGAGTTGGAGGAAGGAATGAATTACAAAGAGGTATAAAGAAACTTTTGAGGGTGATGGAATTGTTTATTATTTTCATTGTACTGATGGTTTCAGGAATATATATGTCAAAACTTAACAAATTGATGCTTCACATATGTGTTATTTATTGTCTGTGAATTATACTTCATTAAACCTGTAAAAAGTAATACATATCTCATAGGATTATTGTAAGAATAAGATATTGCACATAATAAGTAACAAGTGAGCATGTAAAAATGCTGTTATTCTGGCACAGGATAAACATTTGATAAACATTAGCTTCTCGTGTAACAAGGGAAAAAGTTCTCAAGTAACTAATTCAACGTTCAAAGCACCTAAGTTATACCTTAGCTTCTTCCTCTTGTGCTTTTTTAACAATTGCTTGTAACTGCACCTCTCGTTTAAATTCAGCATGAAGTAATTTCTCTTCCATCATCCTACGTCGTTGGTCTAGTAACTCTTCTTTCCACTTCCGGACATCTTTCTCCTATATGCAATGAATTATCACATCATTAATTTCAGCATACACAGTCACTTGGCAAGAAGTGCAAACAGATAAACAGCTTAGGAATTATAAAGTCAAGAACGTAGAAAGACCTAAAGGATCATGACTAATGATTACGAACACAGCCTATGGAGCCAGACTGATGAGTTCATAATCTACCATGGTCACTTGCTCGATATATAAACTGGGCAAGTTTTTTAGCCTATGTCTCAGTTTCCTTATCTATAAAGAGAATAGTAGTACCTAACTCATAGGTTTTCAAGATTGAGTGAATATATGTAAACTCTTAGAACAGTACATTAGACATTGCTCAAGAGAAATATTTGCTGTTATTATTATACTGTGCTATGAGCACACTTAAAAATGAAAATAGTGTATATGTCTTATCCTTATAAACGTTAATGGCTCTATAACCCAAATTCAAGACAGATAATTTTATCCTAGAAATTGAAAAAAAGGTGAGAAGTCTGAAAAATAAATATTTGCATAAGAAACATTCTCTGAAGAAACAGAGAGTTTTGACTATAGAAGAATAATTACGTTAGCTCCCTTTACTTCCTTAAAACAATATCAAATAGGAGAAGTAAAAGACTTGTCCTGTGCTCCAAGAAATCAGAACCTGCACCAATAAGAATAAATTATAGAAAATCAATGTTGGCTCAACATGAATGGGAAGAAAACTAACATTTCAGTTGAATTTTAGCTAAATAATAATGTATTTAACCATCTAAAAAAGTATGATGCAGAAACAGTACTGGATTAGGAGCTAGGAACAGGTCCTTAAAGCTCTAGCTCTGCAAATTATTGGTCATGTGATATTGGTAACTAGCTCTGCAAATTATTGGTCATGTGACATTGGAAACAGCCCTTAGCCTCTCCTAGATTCAGTTTTCACATCTATAAAATGGGGTTCAGGGGGACTTCCCTTGTGGCGCAGTGGCTAAGAATCTGCCTGCCAATGCATGAGACATGGGTTCGATTCCTGGTTTGGGAAAATCCCACATGCCGCGGAGCAACTAAGCCCGTGCACCACAACTACTGAGCCTGTGCACTAGAGCCCAAGAGCCACAACTACTGAGCCCGCACGCCACAACTACTGAAGCCCACATGCCTGGAGCCTGTGCTCCACAACAAGAGAAGACATCGCAGTGGGAAGCCCGCACACTGCAACGAAGACCCAAGGCAGCCAAAAATAAATAAATAAAATAATTTTTTTTTGAAATGGGGTTCAGGATCTGTTCAACTCTGTGTGCCTCACAGAGGAATTGTGGTGATCAGATGAGACCATATGTGTATAGAATACTGTTGAAACAATAACTCATTATATAAATTGAAGGTGGGATTTATCATTTAAATTAATTGAAGGGATACCTACATTGATGGGAGAATTAAACCAGAGAACCTCTAACGTCTTGTACAATTTCAAGAATTTACTATTTTGTTTGCATGAGTATCTGGAGATTATATTACATAGTGAGAAAATAAAGTATATAATTTTATTTGTATTAAAAACACACTAAGAAGGGAAATTATAATTGTGTTAGAACATTTTTCTAAAGCTTAAAATGAAATAATACATTAACTCTTATAGAACCCCATGACATGGAGACTGTTTTTCATATTTGATCTATTCAATCTAAATGATTAAAATCTTGATTAAAATAATTAAATTCTTGAGATTCAGGTGAAGAGAAAAATTACAGGTTTTCTTCCTTTCCCAGCCAACTTTTCTACTGTACTAAGGAGAATCTTATGCCACCTCATTTTTACATTCAAATTATTTGGTCCAATTATTTTTCCCAATTTTAAAACAAACACAAATAATGCAAATAACCTAGGCATATTAGTCCTCCTTTCTAGGACCAGAAGGTAACAAAGGAGTTCACCTATACTATAACGGTTACCTATCTTCTGTCATGCTGTGTTAGGTATACAGACTCCAAGATGGAGTCTGTTAGTACACAGACTCCAAGATGGCTCCAAATGATCCCAGCCACCTGGTAATCAGACCTTTCCTTGTGTATTTCCCTCCAACACTGTATCAGGATCATGACCAATACAATTCAGCAAAAGTGATGGTATATCACTTCCGAGATTAGGTTATAAAAGACAGTGCAGCTTCCATTTTGGCAGCTCACTTGTTCACTCTCTCTCTCGTCTTCTCTCAGATTACTCTGTGGGAAAAATAGCAGCCATGTTGTAAGAACATCAGGTTATGGAAAGACCCACATGGCAAGATACTGAGGTCCATAGCCAACTGCTAAAGAGGAATCCAGGCCTGCCAATAACCATATGAGAGTTTGGAAGTGGATCCTTCCGCTCCAAATGACTGCTGCCCCAGACAACAGCTTGACTGCAACCTCAGGAGAGACTCTGAACAAAGAAATAACAACACAAGCCACTCCTGGTGGTTTCCATGCCCAAGAAACTGTGAGCAGTTGTTTTAAGTGAAAATGTGTGTTGTTTTAAGCTGCTAAGTCTTGAGGTCCTTTGTTATACAGCACACATAACTAATACAATACTCATGTCTGCTCTGTGTAACTAACAATAAGAACGACCATATACTGAGCAACAGCCACCCGAGCAACATGCTACTGTTTTACTTACTTGCCACTTTCATCATCACAACTGGTTAACAATGATAATTGTCATTTTATGGATAAAGAAATTAAAAGGCAGTATTGTTAAGTAATTTGCCCAGGGCATCATATCCTATTATGTGGTTCAAACCAGGATTTCACCTGATTGGCCATCTCCAGAGCCCATGTTCTTTCCACTACACTGACCGGAAGTTACACTGCTCTAAATACTCCAAGAATCTCTTCCATAAATCTAATTAGTGCCCCACTTATTCAAATCTGATCATCTCAAGCTCAAAACTGTCCTACCAATTCATTGAACACTTTGCACAAGACTCCCCAAGGAAACCCCCACTGAAAATGGCAAAAGACAAAGCGCAGCTTTAATAATCCATGCGAACTCAGCAAAACATCAATTTACCAGCTGTTTTAGGAATGACAAATTCTGTTTTCTTTCTTTAACAGGTAGCTTTCTGTAACTCAGTAGATAGAAATGCTTTTGTTTCCTAGTAAATTTATTTTTATTGTTCTTTTAGCTTCTCTCAAACTAGAAGAAGTCAAGTTGAAAATAAGCCCATCAATTTAAGGCAATCATACTTCCCTAAAAATTAAAACTCACCCTTTCTAACAATTTCTGAAGCTTTAATGCTTTCTCTTCGCGTAACTTTTCCCTTAGCTGCTGTGCTTTCATTTGTTTTTCTTCATGTTTCTTCTTAGATTCTGCAATTGTTCTATTAATACAAATAAATGGACAAGAGACATAAATGTTTACATGATAAAGTCAATAATATCTTCTTTAGTCTTCAAAGTTCTTAAAATAAATATAAAAAATATACAAAACTAACTTTGGCCTAAAATTTCACAGAAACATTGTCACTTTTCAAAGAATCTGGAAATGTGTTGAATAATGTACCTTAAAATAGTATGTAGTAACTCCATTTAATAGTCAAGAACATCTAGTTCCCTTCCTGTGAAACATTTCAAATTAAATTTCAAAGGCCAGACCTTTTACGAGATGGTGAGGAAAGTTTTTCATGCATGTGAATTCCATGTCCTGGAGGTCTAGCAGGTTCCTCCTCTACAATATCCCCCCAGGATGTATTTTGGCGCCAAGATTCACGAGCTGTTTTCAGAAAAAAGAAAACTGCTATTGTTTAACCACATAATTCTATAAAACGAACATTTGACAACAGACTTTTAAAAGGCATCCCACTCTTATTTATTTTACAGAAAAACCCCATAATCTATTTTATACCCCTCTACCTATACATACAACACACACACACAAACATACAAACATGTAATACCTTCATAATCTGCAAGGACATCGTTCCAATCCATAGACATACCACAGAAAGATACACTTCCACTGCCCATGCTGGCCTAAAATGTAATAAGAAAAATTGAGTAACAAATATTTGAATCAATTATAACCTTATAAAATGAACTATATATGAAATTTTCCTACCTATTGCTCATATATTTCATTTAGCAAACAGTCCAAAACCAGAAAAAAGTCACATACTTCTTACAGTCACAATAATTACCAAGTTAAAAATACCACAGCCTATACATTTTAAGAGGAAGACTAACCTACCTGCCATTAACAGCAGAGACAAACCAAGTAATTTTAAAAGAAAACTATTGGGTTTAAACTATTACTACATAAATTCTGACATATTTAGAGCACACATCAGAAGAGCTAAAAAGTATTTGTTGGGCATTAAAATTTAATAGGAAGACATTGCAAATATTCATGATTACTTTTATTCTTTAAGAAATCCCTCATCAACATATATATCCTGAGCGCCTAGTGATAGCAAGGCAATGTATCATTTGCTTTTTATTAGCAGAAGGAAAAATATATCTTCGATTCTTCTTCAATCTATACAATTATAATCTGAGAAATGTGGCGTATTTACTTACTCTGAGACTCATTTTCTTGATTTATAAAATGAGAAAACAACTTCCAACGTGTCAATTGCATTATATATAAAAACACTTAGTAATGGTAAAGTGCTTAAAAAAAGACTTGCTATTGTTTATCGTATAAGTCTCAATCACCCAGAGAATAAAAATTCTAAAAGCTCACAGAAAAATCACTGTCATTGTCAGTTTCAATACTGATATCATTGTTTTCTTCAGCTTCAATTTCTCTAGTTAACTGTTCCTCTTCAGCAATAGCACTAGCAATGGCTTCTTCATTGGCCTTTTCTAGACGATCTGCTAGCTCTTCCTTTTTAGCAAGAACTTCTGCCATAGACTATAAAGTTAAAAACAAACAAAAAGAAGAATCATCAGTTGACTGGAAAGTTAAGTAATTATTTCTTTATGTTCTAATCATAAATAGTATATATAAAAATAGCATTGATCTAGAATTATAAAACTTGGGGTCCAGTTGTATGACTCGGAAATTTCTTAAAAGCAAAAGACTATTTTATATTCCATAAAATGATACAATAATCCATGAGACCTTTTTACCAAACTGCTGTGTATGACAAACTGTGAAGTTGTATAAATAATAGTTGTTATTAATAATAAAGTGTGAATTTCATTTGAGCACCAAAATTCAAAACATTTACAGGTCAAATATTTGAAAAACAAAAGAAAAACATTATACTTTAAAGGGAATATAAAAAAAAAATTATGCCGTACTGGTGATGACACTTTCTGAACATATATACCTTACTTAAAATTATGCATTAGCATTATGTAATACAAATATATGCATCAGAATTATTAATTAATAAATCCCTATAAAAAGCTAAATATGTATACTATAAGCCCTAAAGCAAACAGTGAAATAACAAATATTTATGGCTACTAAGCCAACAAAGAAGATAAATTATAAAAGAAAATTAATCAAAAAGATGGGAGAAAAAGGGGATGAAGAACAGATGAGTCAAAGAGAAAAACAATAAGATGGTAGATTTAAAGGAACCATATCAATAATCACATTACAGGGAAATAGAGACTCAAATTGGATAAAAGCAAGACCCCAAACCACATGCTGCCCATAAGAAACCTAATTTAAATATGAGAATATAAACAAATTACAAATAAGAGCTACCATACTACCACTAACCAAAAGAAAGTTGAAGTACTAATATCAGACAGTAGATTTCAGAGCAAAAAATATGACAAGGAATAAAGAAGGTCATTTCATAATGATAAACTGTTAATTCACTAAGAAGACAAAATAATCCTAAAGGTTTATGAACTTAATAATAGACTTTCAAAATAAAAGAAGCAAAAACTGATAGAATTACAAAACAAAATAAACTTAATGGGAATGTAAAATGATGTAGTTACTTCAGAAAACAGTCTGATAGTTTCTCACAAAGGTTAAATGTAAAGTTACCATACGACCCAACAATTCCATTCCTAGATGTATACCCAGGAGAAATGAAACCATATGTTCACACAAAAACTTGTACACAAATATTTAAAGCAGCATTATTCATAAATTCTAGAAAGTGGAGAAAACCTAAATGTCCATCAACTGATGAATGGATAAAATGTGGTATATTCCACATTTTTCAAACAGTGGAATATTATTTGGGCATAAAAAGGAATGAAATACTGATACAGGCTAAAACACGAATGAAACTTGAAAACAATACGCCTAGTGAAAGAAACCATTCACAAAGACCACATATTGTATTCCACTTCTATGAAATCTCCAGAACAGGCAAATCTATAGAGACAAAAGACAGATTAGTAGTTGTATAGGGCTGGGAGGGTGGGGTGAAAGGGAGGACTGCTAATGGGCACTAGGTTTCTTTTTGTAGTGATGGAAGTGTTCTAAAACTAATTATGGTGATGTCTGCACAACTCTGTGAATATACTAAAAAACACTGCACTGTACACTTTAAATGGATAAACTGTATGTTATGTAAATTATATCTCAATAAAGTTGGCTTAAAAAAAGTAGTCCCACAGATATATGCAGAGATTTCAATACCCCTCTCTCAACTGATAGAACAAGTACAGAAAATTGGCAAAGGAGACCTGAACAATATTATCAACAAAACTGACCTAGATATTTTCCCAAGAGAAATGAAAACATATGTACAAAACAAAGACAAACGTTCATGGTGCCTTTATTCATAATAGAGAAACTGGCAACAACTCAAACATCTGTCAACAATTGAATGGATGAACCTACTGAGTTACATGCATACAACAGAGTACTCCTAAAGACAATAAAAAAAGAAGGAACTATTAATATACACAACTACACGGATGAATCTCAAAATAATTATGCTGAGTGAAAGAAGCTAAACAAAGATTACATTATTCCATATACAGAAAGTTCTTAAAATGCTAATTAATATGTAGTAACAGCAGAATAGTGATAACCCTGGGAAGGGGAAATAGGGAAGAGCAGAAAGGAGGGATTACAAAAGAGAAAGTGAAAACTTCTGGAGGCAATCGATACTTTCATTATCTTGATTGTAGTGATGATTTCACAGGTATAAACACATGTCAAAATATATCAATGTGTATATCTTAAATATGTGAAGTTTACTGAAAATCAATAACACCTCAATAAAGGTATTAAAAATGTAAGTGCTTGAGCTTCGGCTTATTACTGAATTGGTCTGGAGTGGAGCCTAGACATGGGTATCCTTTTTAAAGCTTCCCCTCCCCACTTCATTTCCGCTGTCGATACTCTGCCCCCTCAAAACATACAAGATTGTCCCTGGGGAAAAGAATGGGGTAAGAGAGTTTAGATGACAGACTATTTCTTTGCATCATAAGCTTTTTCTATGTAAACTCTAGAATATTATAGAAACTAACTTGTTAAGGTGCCACACAAACATCATACCTAACAACAATTTAAAAAAACTATTAAAGTTGAATATATTTAACTTTGCAGAAAGTAAGTTCTCACATAAGCCTATTTCCTTCTCAATTTTATCTTCTCCAGAGAACATTTCTATTTCACCTCTTAAGACCTAAAAAGATTTTAACAGAGTAACAGAGCTTACAAATGAAATAATGATTCAATTATCCATATACAACTTCTACTATTTTCACACTGCGAAATTCAAATACATATCTGCATACATAATCATTTTTTAAATTTCTAAATTTTCATTACAATTTGTAATTTCAGTAAATCTAAAAAAATATAAATCCATGGTAGCTAGGATTTACATCAGCACATTTTTACAATGTTGGCAAAAGTGGACCTTAAATATAAAGGATTCTTTATGTTTAATAAATAAATTTTATTATTATAAATTCTTACAGTCATTTTTTGCTTAGGTTTCTGTTAAATAAGAGAACTACAGATTTTTTTAGTTGAACCATGTATGTGACAATACTATATTGAGGGAAAAAAAGAAAATTTTCTCAACACTGCAGCAATTCTCTATAACCCTCTACTTAGAACCTAAACAATGACATGCTTATCTGGAGCAACCCACAGAAGTATCCGTGCCAAGACAAATAAAAAAATAAAATTTTCTCAAAATCTTAGTTTAGTTAAAATTCCTTTAAGACCTAAGGATATGCTAATATTCATATGTAAAGCAGAAGTGATTTTGATTCAAGTATGTAAATGTCATTCTCAAAATAACCAAGGGTTTTTAATACTCTACCATAAGCTTATTTTACCTATTTGATAAAAATAAAAATGATGAGAAAAGAATTTTTAAATAATTATTTTATGCTTATTTAAGTATAGGATCTTTTTCCTCTTTTGAAATTTGATTCTCATAGAATCCATTCGCAAAATAAATAATTTAATATGACAGCTAGCTATGAAAACAAAAATATAAATACGACCAATTTCTACCCATACATTAAACCCACTATGTACATGATCATAAATTATTTAACCTTTAAAACATTCACACTAAAAAACCTAAATTAAAAAAATTGCCCTTTATGCCTTTATAAAGGAATCTAAATATTTGTTTTTCTTATTACTGTAACTCTTATTTTTCCCATAAACCATATAAAATTTCATCTGTATCTAATCTTATTCTCTCACTAAAATGTATAATTTGGCCTAATATCATCTGCTGCTATCATCTTTCAACATGATGAGGCATTCAGTTTAAAAAGAAGTTATAGTATACGGTGGCCAATTAAAAACTAAATTTGGAGTGTAGGAAGAGGAACCAAGATGGCAGAGAAGAAGGACGCACTCTCACTCCCTCTTGCAAGAACACCAGAATCACAACTAACTGCTGGACAATCATATACAGGAAGACACTGGAACTCACCAAAAAAG
Source organism: Mesoplodon bidens (assembly GCF_964165515.1). NCBI lineage: Eukaryota > Metazoa > Chordata > Mammalia > Artiodactyla > Ziphiidae > Mesoplodon > Mesoplodon bidens. The sequence continues at coordinate 65,436,169 of NC_138178.1, read as the reverse complement.
ATACCCGACATAGAAAGACAAAGGAGAAGCCACAATGAGAAGATAGGAGGGGCGCAATCACAGTAAAATCAAGTCCCATAACTGCTGGGTGGGTGACTCACAGATTGGAGAACACTTATACCACAGAAGTCCACCCACTGGAGTGAAGGTTCTGAGCCCCACGTCAGGCTTCCCAACCTGGGGGTCCGGCAACCGGAGGAGGAATTCCTAGAGAATCAAACTTTGAAACCTAGTGGGACTTGATTGCAGGACTTCGACAGGACTGGGGGAAACAGAGACTCCACTATTGGAGGGCACACACAAAGTAGTGTGTGCATCGGGACACAGGGGAAGGAGCAGTGACCCCAGGGGAAACTGAACCAGACCTACCTGCTTGTGTTGGAGGGTCTCCTGCAGAGGCGGGGGGGGTGGGGTGGGGGTGGGGCTGTGGCTCACCGTGGGGACAAAGACACTGGCAGCAAAAGTTCTGGGAAGTACGCCTTGGCATGAGCCCTCCCAGAGTCTGTCATTAGCCCCACCAAAGAGCCCAGGTAGGCTCCAGTGTTCGGTTACCTCAGGCAAAACAACCACAGAGAGGGAACCCAGCCCCACCCATCAGCAGTCAAGCAGATTAAAGTTTTACTGAGTTCTGCTCACCAGAGCAACAGTCAGCTGTACCCATCACCAGTCCCTCCCAACAGGAAACATACACAAGCCTCTTAAATACCCTCATCCACCAGAGGGCAGACAGCAGAAGTAAGAAGAACTACAATCCTGCAGCCTGTGGAACAAAAACCACATTCACAGAAAGATAGACAAGATGAAAAGGCAGAGGGCTATGTAACACATGAAGGAACAAGATAAAACCCCAGAAAAACAACTAAATGAAGTGGAGATAGGCAACCTTCCAGAAATAGAATTCAGAATAATGATAGTGAAGATGATCCAGGACATCAGAAAAAGAATGGAGGCAAAGATTGAGAAGATGCAAGAAATGTTTAACAAAGACCTAGAAGAATTAAAGAACAAACAAACAGATGAACAATACAATAACTGAAATGAAAACTATACTAGAAGGAATCAATAGCAGAATAACTGAGGCAGAAGAACGGATAAGTGACCTGGAAGACAGAATGGTGGAATTCACTGCTGCACAACAGAATAAACAAAAAAGAATGAAAAGAAATGAAGACAGCCTAAGAGACCTCTAGGACAAGATTAAACGCAACAACATTTGCATTATAGGGGTCCCAGAAGGAGAAGAGAGAGCGAAAGGACCAGAGAAAATATCTGAAGAGACTATAGTCAAAAACTTCCTAACGTGGGAAAGGAAATAGCCACCCAAGTCCAGGAAGCGCAGCGAGTCCCATGCAGGGTAAACCCAAGGAGAAACACGCCGAGACACGTAGTAATCAAGTTGGTAAAAATTAAAGACAAGAAAAATTATTGAAAGCAGCAAGGGAAAAATGAAAAATAACATACAAGGGAACTACATAAGGTTAACAGCTGATTTCTCAGCAGAAACTCTACAAGCCAAAAGCGAGTGGCATGATATACTTAAAGTGATGAAAGGGAAGAACTTATAACCAAGGTTACCCTACCCAGCAAGGTTCTCATTCAGATTCGATGGAGAAATCAAAAGCTTTACAGACAAGCAAAAGCTATGAGAATTCAGCACCACCAAACCAGTTCTACAACAAATGCTAAAGAAACTTTTCTAAGTGGGAAACACAAGACAAGAAAAGGATCTACAAAAACAAACCCAAAACAATTAAGAAAACGGTCATAGGAACATACATATCAATAATTACCTTAAATGTGAATGGATTAAATGCTCCAACCAAAAGACACAGGTGTGCTGAATGGATACAAAAACAAGACCCATATATATGCTGTCTACAAGAGACCCACTTCAGACCTAGGGACACATACAGTCTGAAAGTGAGGTGATGAACAAAGATATCCCATGCAAATGGAAACCAAAAGAAAGCTTGAGTAGCTATACTCATATCAGATAAAATAGACTTTAAAATAAAGAATGTTACAAGAGACAAGGAAGGACACTACATAATGATCAAGCGATCAACCTCAGAAGAAGATATGACAATTATAAATATATATTCACCCAACACAGGAGCATCTCAATACATAAGACAACTGCTAACAGCTATAAAAGAGGAAATTGACAGTAACACAATAATAGTGGAGGACACTAACACCTCCCTTACACCAATGGACAGATCATCCAAAATGAAAATAAATAAGGAAACAGAAGCTTTAAATGACACAGTAGACCAGATAGATTTAATTGACATTTACAGGACATTCCATCCAAAAACAACACATTACACTTTCTTCTCAAGTGCGCACAGAACATTCTCCAGGATAGATCAAATCTTGGGTCACAAATCAAACCTCAGTAAATTTAAGAAAATTGAAATCATATCAAGCATCTTTTCTGACCACAACGCTATGAGATTAGAAACGAATTACAGGGAAAAAGAAATAAAAAACACAAACACACGGAGGCTAAACAATACGTTACTAAACAACCAAGAGATCACTGAAGAAATCAAAGAGGAAATCAAAAAATACCTAGAGACAAATGACAATGAAAACACGAGGATCCAAAACTTATGGGATGCAGCAAAAGCAGTTCTAAGTGGGAAGTTTATAGCTATACAAGCCTACGTCAAGAAACAAGAAAAATCTCAAGTAAACAATCTAAACTTACACCTAAAGGAACTAGAGAAAGAATAACAAACAAAACCCAAAGTTAGCAGAACGAAAGAAATCATACATATCAGAGCAGAAATAAAGGAAATAGAAACAAAGAAAACAATAGCAAAGATCAATAAAACTAAAAGCTGGTTCTTTAAGAAGATAAACAGAATTGATAAACCATTAGAAAGACGCATGAAGAAAAAGAGGGAGAGGACTCAAATCAATAAAATTAGAAATGAAAAAGGAGAAGTTACAACAGACACCACAGAAATACAAAGCATCCTAAGAGACTACTACAAGCAACTCTATGCCAATAAAATGGACAACCTGGAAGAAATGGGCGAATTCTTTGAAAGGTATAACCTTCCAAGACTGAACCAAGAAGAAACAGAAAATATGAACAGACCAATCACAAGTAATGAAGTTGAAACTGTGATTAAAAATCTTACAACAAACAAAAGTCCAGGACCAGATGGCTTCACAGCTGAATTCTATCAAACATTTAGAGAAAAGCTAACACCCATTCTTCTCAAACTCTTCCAAAATATTACAGAGGGAGGAACACTGCCAAACTCATTTAATGAGGCCACTATCACCCTGTTACCAAAACCAGACAAAGATATTACAAAAAAAGAAAATCACAGACCAATATCACTGATGAATATAGATGCAAAAATCCTCAACAAAATACTAGCACACAGAATCCAAAGACACAATGAAAGGATCATACACCATGATCAAGTGGGATTTATCCCTGGGATGCAAGGATTCTTCAATATACGCAAATCAATCAATGTGATACACCATATTAACAAACTGAAGAATAAAAACCATATGATCATCTCAATAGATGAAGAAAAGCCTTCTGACAAAATTGAACACCCATTTATGATAAAAACTCTCCAGAAAGTGGGCATAGAGGGAACGTACCTCAACATAATAAAGGCCATATACGACCAACCCACAGCAAACATCATTCTCAATGGTGAAAAACTGAAGCATTTCCTCTAAGATCAGGAATGAGACAAGGATGTCCACTCTCACCACTATTATTCAACATACTTTTGGAAGTCCTAGCCACAGCAATCAGAGAATAAAAAGAAATAAAAGGAATACAAATTGGAAAACAAGTAAAACTGTCACTGTTTGCAGATGACATGATACTATACACAGAGGATCCTAAAAATGCCACCAGAAAGCTACTAGAGCTAATCAATGAATTTGGTAAAGTTGCAGGATATAAAATTAATGCACAGAAATCTCTTGCATTTCCTATACACTAATGATAAAAAATCTGAAAGAGAATTTATGGAAACACTCCCACTTACCATTGCAACAAAAAGAATAAAATACTTAGGAATAAACCTACCTAGGGAGACAAAAGACCTGTATGCAGAAAACTATAAGACACTGAAGAAAGAAATTAAAGATGATACCAACAGATGGAGAGATATACCATGTTCCTGGATTGGAAGAATCAACATTGTGAAAATGACTATACTACCCAAAGCAATCTACAGATTCAATGCAATCCCTATCAAGTTACCAATGGCATTTTTTATGGAACTAGAACAACTCATCTTAAAATTTGTATGGAGACACAAAAGACCCCGAATAGCCAAAGCAGTCTTGAGGGAAAAAAACGGAGCTGGAGGAGTCAGACTCTGTAACTTCAGACTATACTACAAAGCTACAGTAATCAAGGAAATATGATACTGGCACAAAAACAGAAGCACAGATCAATGGAACAAGATAGAAAGCCCAGAGATAAACCCACGCACCTATGGTCAACTAATCTATGACAAAGGAGGCAAAGATATACAATGGAGAAAAGACAGTCTCTTCAATAAGTGGTGCTGGGAAAACTGGACAGCTACATGTAAAAGAATGAAATTAGAACACTCCCTAACACCATACACAAAAATAAACTCAAAATGGATTACCGACATAAATATAATACTGGACACTATAAAAGTCTTAGAGGAAAATAGAGGAAGAACACTCTTTGACATACATCACAGCAAGATCTTTTTTGATCCACTTCCTAGAGTAATGGAAATAAAAACAAAAATAAACAAATGGGACCTAATGAAACTTCAAAGCTATTGCACAGCAAAGGAAACCATATACAAGATGAAAAGACAACCCTCAGAATGGGAGAAAATATTTGCAAACGAATCAATGGACAAAGGATTACTCTCCAAAATATATAGACAGCTCATGCAGCTCAATATTAAAGAAACAAACAACCCAATCCAAAAATGGGCAGAAGACCTAAACAGACATTTCTCCAAAGAAGATATACCGATGGCCAAGAAGCACATGAAAAGCTGCTCAACATCACTAATTATTAGAGAAATGCAAAGCAAAACTACAATGAGGTATCACCTCACACCAGGTAGAATGGGCATCATCAGAAAATCTACAAACAACAAATGCTGGAGAGGGTGTGGAGAAAAGGGAACCCTCTTGCACTGTTGGTGGGAATGTAAATTGATACAGCCACTATGGAGAACAGTATGGAGGTTCCTTAAAAAACTAAACATAGAATTACCATATGACCCAGTAATCCCACTACTGGGCATATACCCAGAGAAAACCATAATTCAAAAAGACACATGCACCCCAATGTTCATCGCAGCACTATTTACAATAGCCAGGTCATGGAAGCAACCTAAATGCCCATTGACAGATGAATGGATAAAGAAGATGTGGTACATATATACAATGGAATATTACTCAGCCATAAAGAGGAATGAAATTGAGTCATTCGTTGAGACACTGATGGACCTAGAGACTGTCATACAGAGTGAAGTTAGTCAGAAAGAGAAAAACAAATATCGTATATTAACGCATTTATGTGGAACCTAGAAAAATGGTACAGATGAACCAGTTTGCAAGGCAGAAGTTGAGACACAGATGTAGAGAACAAACATATGGATACCAAGGGGGAAAAACCGCGGTGCATCGGGGATGGTGGTGTGCTGAATTGGGCGATTGGGATTGACATGTATACACTGATGTGTATAAAACTGATGACTAATAAGAACCTGCAGTATAAAGAAACAAACAAACAAACAAAAACTAATACTAAACTTTCTTTGGGTTATTTGTATGGAAGTATGTTAATATAAATGTTTCAGACATTACATGAAATTTCTAAAAATCTTATATGTTCTGGTATAATGTTATAAGTCATATTTCTAGTTATTACTTTAAAATGTATATCTCAGAAAAAACTAAATTTCCTTGTCAACTGCAAAAAAAAAAAAACAACTAAATTTGAATTTTTTCTCACAACTCTTTATATGTGCCTATTCCTTTTGAAAGTTACTTTTTAAACAAAGCCAGCATGACCTATTCTGAATTATACTCAGGCCAAGTATCTTAATACTAAAATGGGAAGGAGAAAGACATGAGCAGAATTAAGTAGTCATCTAAAAACATAAACCTATAAATAATTTTAAGTCAATGCATTTTTAAAGATTCTGCAATAGCGATGATAAATAAATTTCATCTTAAAGACCAACTCCAAGCAAATGATTATAACTGTCTAAAGTACTCTGTTAAGAGAATTCCTAAAGCTAAGTTCATTAAGCACAATTTCCCATCTATCAGAGTGGTAGATGTTGCATAGAAAACATTATTATGATAGTTTCTTAATGCTAAAGAACATGTGATCAAATCACACACAAAGTGAATGATTTTGAGCAAGTTATTTAATTCTCACAGTCTCATTTCCTTCCTCTACAAAATAAGAAGAAACTTAACTATATCAAAAGATTGCTATAAGAATAAAATGTTAAAATGAAATAACATATATAAAATGCTATGTTAAAAAGTGCTTGTAAAGTGTAGAGAAATATACATTACAATTTTTTATTATTGGGGTTTATGTCTCTTTAATATATTTACTCAGAAATCCGATAAGTTGTTCTTACCAAGTTAGCAGCACTCACATTTGAAATATCTGAAGGATTCATTTCACTTTCTATTCTTGCTTTCTCTTCTGAAAATTTGTCTTCACTTGCTTGCACAGGTGTGTCAGCTTGCTGAGTAACTGAAACACACTCTATATCAATGTGAACGGCAGGTATTTCAGAAGTTTGCACAGAATTGTCTTGTAAGAAACTATTGCCAGAGTTCTTGACATCATCCAGTGTACTCACTGTGAACTAACAAAACATATTACAGATTGAATCAGAGATAACAAAAAATACTCACCAACTTATTTCACTCTAGAAAACCTGATTCTGCTTAACCTATCAACTGTAAAGCAGCAATTGACTGACAGACGACTCAGTCATTTTTTGGTATGTTTCAAGTGTAAGAAGAGAAACCATTAAGCAGCCACAATTTTTATTTGCACATCTACTATGTTTAGGACACTGTCTTAAGTGCTTTAGCAAATTACTCAATGTACATTGTAATTACATTTTATTTTAGTAGGCTGATTCCTGATGAGTACCGTATACGCCTCACAAAAGAAATCTAGCCACAAGTATAATACTCTGTCTTATATTCAAATAACTAAAGGTATTTACATGGTTTTTAATATCAAATGAAGGCACTTTTCACCAAATATGTACTTCCAGGGCATTTTACTCAAAAACATTGAACTCGCTCTCTTTAGATAACATTAACACAGCCTTGAAGCATCTTTCATAAAGATCCACATAGCACATAATACCGAATCTCAGATCTAAAAGAGAAATACACCATAAAAAGTAGAGTATATGTCAGCATGCAGTTTCATCATGCAATTCATATTCTTTAGACTTCAATAGGCTCTCCATTCCCCTTTAGGAATATTTAACACATAATCAACAGAAATGTAAAAACCATTTAAACAAATACAACTTTTGCTGAAGTCAAATACATACCCATTTTTTTAAAACTTTCTAGTTTAGTGAATAGGAACAAGCCTTTATTTTCACTTTCTAACAGAGTACAGAAAGAATGGCACTATGTTTTCCAGCTATATTCAGAGTAATGAACTCCAAAGAGAAGAACTAAAATCTAAAATTGTGAATTTAAAACTTACTCACATCACTACTTAAACATTAGATAAACAGTGCAGTGGCTATAAAAACCATAGTTTGATATAGTATTTATATAAATATTAAACTTGGCCAAGTCATATAAACTACTTTAAAAATCCTACTATTGGTTAGAACTTTAAAGTGTCCCAAAGTGTTCATTTTAGCATAAGCATTATTCAAATTGCATCACAATGTTTATATTGCTATCAACATTATCCATACATCAGTCACCATGGTTTATAATCTTCTCAGTAATATTTACATTAGCATTATTGATCTTCACAATATAGTCAACCCTGTTTATTAAAAAATCAATATCAACTTAAATAACAAAATCAAAGCTAAACTATAATGTTGAAAAATATGTAAAAATGCTAATTCCATTTTCAGAATGACAGTGGAGAAAACAATTATTAATATTAGCTTGGCCACCACAAGCAGTGAACTTTTATAGTGAAATAATTTAACAATAATTACTCTAAAGTTCTATGTATAGACTATTTCTAAAACCTCAAAAAATCACATAAGTTTATTCATTACACAAAGTCAGCATAATTTTTATACTGTTAAATTTTATAGTTAAAATATAATACATGTACCAAGAATGCTAGATGTTAGTTAAGTGATATAAAAAGTGATTTCATCATCAAATTTACCTACATTTAAAAGTTTCTTAAAGTTTCACCCAACAACTATGTACTGATTACTTCCTGCGTATCTATGACTCTGCTCCATATTGTGGGAAATTAAAAGGCAACATAAGATAATGCCCACAAGGAGCTTTCAATCTCATGTGGGCACAAAACATACATACATTAAAGAGTTATAAAACATCAGGAACAATGTAGGATTAAGAGCCATTATCATTAAGGGGAAAAAACATGGAAGTTGAGTACAGTTTCTAATAAAAATAAATATCCTACAGGTAAAAGGAGAGAATTTTAAAAGGCAGATACTATTCTGGACTGAGAAATATGACAACTATTTTACAACTTTTTTACTTAGTCCCTGTACCTTATCAAAGAATCTCTCTTTTATTTCATTAGTCATTTTACATAAAATCATACTAACTGAACGTAAATCTTTCTGTAAACAAATATCTTTTAAAAATGCATTGCTGGGACTTTCCTGGTGGTCCGGTGGTTAAGACTCCATGCTTCCAACGCAGGGGGTGCAGGTTCAATCCCTGGTCTGGGAACTAAGATCCCACATGCCATACAGGGTGGCCAAAAAAAAAATAATAATAATAATAAAATAAAATTTTTTTTTAAGTCCTGGTTTTTAAAAAAAATGCCTTGCTTAACTGAGTAAGTAAAATAAACTTCAAATGGACTGACAGAAGAGTACTGGGAATATTAACTTTAAAGAATGATTTAAATATAAATCACTCTATACTCGAATTGTAGGAAGTAAAAGTAGAGTAAGTGAAAAATTATTCTACTTTAATCACCATTTAAAATAACATTACAAATGAAGCAGGAGGACAACATTTTTACCACATAATCAAAGTTAACAAACTTGGGCAAATTGATATGATATGCCTTTAAATGTGAGGCTAAGAACAATCACTTTATTTCTGTCAAAAATGTATAAGCTAAAGTGAATAATGAATAAACAAACTGAAGAACACTGTACAAAAAACCCACAATGTAAACTTCAAAAATATTAATGTCATGAAAGACAAAGACAGGCTGAGTAACTGTCCCTGGTGAAAGATATTAAAGAAACAAAGCCAAATACAATGTGTGATTCTAGACTGGATCATGCATCATGGAAAAAAATTCTATGAAGAAATTATTGGGACAACTGGAAATTTTTAAATACAGACTATAAATTAGATAACAATATTATATAAATGTCAAATTCCCCAAATTTTATAATTATAGTGTGGTTATGTAAAAGAGTTTCTTTGTTCTTTAGAGATATATGCTATAGCATTTAAAGGTGAATGGTTACGATGTTTGCACATTACTCTCAAATGTTTAGCATACAGTATGAGTGTGTGATATGTAAACAGAGAAAAAAATGTGGCAAAATGTTAATCTGGTTATCTACGAAAAGGGTACAGGAGAGTTCATTATTCTATTCTTGCAACTTTTCTGTAGATCTGAAATTTTTCACAATAAAAAGTAAAATGTGAAGTAGAAAACTTAAGACATTCCAACATACGTATATATACCCTTTATAAAAAAGCAATAAAAGGATTTTCAGAATGTACTACCTGGGTTCTCTCTGCAAGAGGATGATCACATGAGTGTAATGAGTCTTTGAGCCGAGATTCTATAGTATTAGAAGGTCCACCTCCAACAAATTCACCTTTCTGAATACTTTTGTCAGGTAAAAGACGTACATTTTCTTTATCACTGTCATCCTTTGACCTTAATGCTTCTGTAGGTAATGAAACTTTTGGCATCACTGCTGTTGATCGTGAACGAACAGGCCTTCCTCGCTGAACAGTTTCCCATCCTTCAGCATCTTTCCGTTCTATGCAATTGAGGGAAGAAAATAAATCAAGATTTCATTGATGATAAACATTTTCAAAAACCTACAAAATAACATTTGCCAATCTAATTCCCATTAAGTATAACTAAAATATAAATATGACACTAATTACGATGCAAAGTGTATTGTGCACAAGTGTGTGTGTATTCTCTAGTCCCTACAACCACACTGTGGGGTAGGTAAAATTATCCCTATCTTACAAATGATAAAACTGAGACTAAGACTGACCTAAGACCCTGGAACTTCCCTGGTGGTCCAGTGGTAAAGAATTCACCTTATAATGCAGGGGACATGGGTTCGATCCCTGGTCCCACACGCCGCGGGGCAACTAAGCCAGAGCACAACAACTACTGAGTTCACACGCCTCAACTAGAGAGCCTGCATGCCACAAACTACAGAGCCCACGCACCCTGGAGCCTGTGCGCCACAACTAGAGAGAAACGCGTGTGCCACAACGAAAGATCCCACATGCCTCAATGAAGACCCAGCGTGCCGCAACTAAAACCCAATGCAGCCAAAAATAAAATAAATAAATAAGAAATAAATCCTTAAAAAACAAAAAATACTGACCTAAGTCCCCATAGTCAGAAAGTAATAACATTTATATTGTGTATACTATGTGCTAGCACTGTTCTAAGTGCCTTAGATGTAACTCTTTTAAATAAATCCTCTTAGAGGGTTCACAACAACCCTCTAAGATCAGTACTATCATTCCCATATTACCAGTGAAGAAACTGAGACAAAGAGAGGTTGAGTAATTTACCCAAGGTCACACACTTAGTAAAGGTAAAGCCAAGATGTAAGTCTAGGCAAATTGGTTCTGATGTCCATAGCCCAATGAATATGTAAAAACTACCTCCCCTTCTTTTAGAATCCAAACATAGGCCTTGGTCCAAAATCCACATTCTTTTCCCCTGTCTCAGTACTAATAGTATACACTGACTTAGGAAAAAGAGGTAAAAAACTATTTTAATGATCATAAGATTATAGTGTTAAATGAATGAACCCTCAATGATCTAGTCCAGTATTTCACCATACACATAAGAAAATGAGGGCCAGTATCCAAAGTCACAGAGCAAACTAGCCTAAAATAAATAAGAAGCTTCTACTAAAATGTTTCAAAATTTCACAACCTGAGATATATATGTATACAGTGACCGCCACAATTTTTCAAATTTTATAGGCTAATTGTAATCTGTCAAAATTAGTACAAAGACTTCCAGTTCTGGCCAAGATGGAGTAGCCTCACCTTCATTTCCACGTCCTCCTATTTACAACTAAAAACTCTGGAAATAAAAAAGATACAAAATAAGCACAGGACGATTTTAAAAGATAGAAAGTAGTAGGCAGACTGCCTAGTGACCCTGGGAATTGAAAAGCAGCACAGCAGTGAGTTCTCTGTTTTTGTTTATTGCTGACAGGATGCTATAAAAGCCTCCAATCCAGAAGGACCAACTGACATAGACAAAACAGGTGTCAGCAAAACTTGTTTTGCCAAGCCAAAGGACAGAGAAAAGGATGGCCTAAGAAAACAGAAAACCATTTTGGCAATATTCCTTCTATTCTAGCCAAACGTCAGTGGAAACTTTCCACCCCATAGTTTCAATAGAGGTAAGCAGAGAGCTGAACTTCTGTTGCCCACCTGGCAGAAGCAGATGGTGGTCCAATTCCCTCACCAAAACAATGTCAGCAAAGGTGAACAGTGAGCTGAGCTTTTACTTCCAACTGGCATTAATAACACTAAACAAAGCGGTAGGAACCGTACTTACTCAGCACTCCACTTTCCCTCATACCTAGTGTCAGTGGGAAGCTGAACTTCCACACCCACCAAGCAGCAGTGAGACTTAATGAGGTAGTGAAAGTCAGAACTGGTAGACACTGACCTAGTCAGCTAGCTGGGAGGGAGTCTGGGAAAAAGTCTGGAACTGCCTAAGAGGCAAGAGACCATTGTTTCAGAGTGTGCAAGGAGAAGGGATTCAGAGCACCACCTAAATGAGCTCCAGAGATGGGCGTGAGCCATGGCTATCAGCATGGACACCAGAGAAGGGCGTGAAACACTAAGGCTGCTGCTGAAGCCACCAAGAAGCCTGTGTGCAAGCACAGGTCACTATCCACACCTGCCCTCGGGAGAGCCTGTGCAGCCTGCCACTGCCAGGGTCCCATGATACCGGGACAGCATACCCGGGAGAACACACGGCATGCCTCCTGCTGCTGCAACGTCACAGTGGCCTATGCCGCTGCAGGCTCGAGCCGCATACCATACACCTCCCTCCCCCAAGACTGAGTGAGCCAGAGTCACCTAATCAGCTGCTACTTTAACCCCATCATATCTGAGTGAAGAACAGATGCCCTCAGGTGACCTACACACAGAGGCAGGGCCAAATCCAAAGCTGAACCCCAGGAGCGGTGTGAACAAGAAGAGAAAGGGAAATTTTTCCCAGCAGCCTCAGGAGCTGCGCATTAAATCTTCACAATCAACTTGATGTACCCTGCACCTGTGGAATGCCTGAATAGACAAGGAATCATCCCAAAATTGAGGCGGCAGAATCTGGGAGAACTGTAGACTTGGGGATTACTTTCTGCAAATAATTTGTTTCTGGTTATATGTTTATCTTACTTTAGTATTTAGAGTTTATTAACATTAGTAGAATTGTTTATTCATTTGGTTGCTCTCTTACTTTTTTTTAATATATAGATATAGATATATATCTTTTTCTCTTCTTGTGAGTGTGTATGTGTATGCTTCTTTGTATGATTTTGTCTGTATAGCTTTGCTTTTACCATTTGTCCTAGGGTTCAGGCTGTCCGTGTTTGTTTGTTTTTTTTAAGTATATTTTTTAGTTTTTACTGCTTACTATCATTGGTAGATGTGTTTTTCAGTTTGGTTGCTCTCTTCTTTCTGTCTTTTTTTTCTTTTATTACTATTTAATAATTATTTTTCATTTTTGATTTTAATAAATTTATTTTTATTCTATTTTTTCTTTCTTTCTTTTTTCTCCCTTTTCTTCTGAGTCGTGTGGCTGACAGGGTCTTGGCGCTCCAACCAGGTTTCATGCCTGTGCCTCTGAGGTGGGAGAGCTGAGTCCAGGACATTGGTCCACCAGAGACCTCCCGGCTCCACGATATTTCAAATGGCGAAAGCAATCCCAGAGATCTCCATCTCAACTCTAACACCCAGCTCCACTCAAAGACCAGCAAGCTACAGTGCTGGACACCCTATGCCAAACAACTAGCAAGACAGGAACACAACCCCACACATTAGCAGAGAGGCCGCCTCCTATCATGATAAGGTCACAGACACGCCAAAACACACCACAGGACATGGTTCTGCATACCAGAAAGACAAGATCCAGCCTCATGAACCAGAAAACAGGCACCAGACCCCTGCACCAGGAAGCCTACACAACCCACTGGGGGCAGACAACAAAAGAAACGGGAACTATGAACTTGCACCCTGCTAAAAGGAGACCCCAAACACAGTAAGTCAAGCAAAGTGAGAAGACAGAGAAATACACAGCAGATGAAGGTAAAAACACACCAGACCAAACAAATGAAGAGGAAATAGGCTGTCTACCTGAAAAAGAATTCAGAATAATGATAGTAAAGATGACTCAAAATCTTGGAAACAGAATGGAGAAAATACAAGAAAACTATAACAAGGAACTAGAAGAACTGAAGAGCAAACAAAAAATGAAAAACAACACAATAAATGAAATTAAAAATTATCTAGAAGGAAACAATAGCCAAAAAACTGAGGCAGAAGAATGGATAAGTGACCTGGAAGATAAAATAGTGCAAATAACAATTGCATAGCAGAATAAGGAGAAAAGAATGAAAAGAATTGAGGACAGGCTCAGAGACTTCTGGGAAAACATTAAACACACCAACATTAGAATTATAGGGTTCCCAGAAGAAAAAGAGAAAAAGAAAGGGACTGAGAAAATATTTGAAGAGATTATAGATGAAAACTTTTCAAATATGGAAAAGGAAAGAGTCAATCAAATCCAGGAAGAGCAGAGAGTCCCATACAGGATAAATACAAGGAGAAACGTGCCAAGACACATACTAATCAAACTATCAAAAATTAAATTACAAAGAACAAATATTAAAAGCAGCAAGTGAAAAACTACAAATAACATACTAGGGAATCACCATAAGGTTAACAGCTGATCTTTCAGCAGAAACTCTACAAGCCAGAAGGCAGTGGCAGGACATATTTAAAGTGATAAAAGGGAAAAACCTACAACCAAGATTACTCTACCCAGCAAAGATGTCATTCAGATTCGATGGAGAAATTAAAACCTTTACAGACAAGCAAAAGTTAAGAGAATTTGGGCTTCCCTGGTGGCGCAGTGGTTGAGAGTCCGCCTGCCGATGCAGGGGACACGGGTTCGTGCCCCTATCCCGGAAGATCCCACATGCCGCGCAGCGGCTGGGCCCGCGAGCCATGGCCGCGGAGCCTGTGTGTCCGGAGCCTGTGCTCCACAACGGGAGAGGCCACAGCAGTGAGAGGCCCGCATACAGCAAAAAAAAAAAAAAAAAAAAAAAAAAAAAAAAAAGGTAAGAGAATTCAGCACCACCAAACCAGCTTTACAACAAATGCTAAAGGAACTTCTCTAGGCAGGAAACACAAGAGAAGGAAAAGACCTACAAAAACAAACCCAAAACAATTAACAAAATGGTAAAAGGAACATACATATCGATAACTACCATAAATGTAAATGCATTAAATGCTCCAACCAAAACACAGACTGGCTGAATGGATAGAAAAGCAAGACCCGTATATATGCTGCCTACAAGAGATCCACTTCAGAACCACGAACACATACAGACTGAAAGTGAGGGGATAGACAATGATATTCCATGCAAATGGAAATCAAAAGAAAGCTGGAATAGCAATTCTCATATCAGACAAAATAGACGTTAAAATAGACTATTACCACTACATCATGATTAAGGGATTGATCCAAGAAGAAGATATAACAATGGTAAATATTTATGCACCCAACATAGGAGGACCTCAATACAAAAGGCAAATACTATCAGCCATAAAAGGGGAAATTAACAGCAACACAATCATACTAGGGGACTTTAACACCCCACTTTCACCAATGGACAGATCATCGAAATGAAAATAAACAAGGAAACACAAGCTGTAAATGACACATTAAACAAGATGGACTTAATTGATATTTATAGGACATTCCATCAAGAAACAACAGAATACACTTTCTTCTCAAGTGCTCATGGAATATTCTCCAGGATATATCATATCTTGGGTCACAAATCAAGCCTTGGTAAATTTAAGAAAATTGAAACCATATCAAGTGTCTTTTCCGACCACAATGCTATGAGACTAGATATCAATTAGAGGAAAAGATTGGTAAAAATTACAAACACATGGAGGCTAAACAATACAATACTTAATAGCCAAGACAACACTGAAGAAGTCAAAGAGGAAATCAAAAAATACCTAGAAACAAATGACAATGAAAACACGAGAACCCAAAACCTTTGGAATACAGCAAAAGCAGTTCTAAGAGGGAAGTTTATAGCAATACAGTCCTACCTTAAGAAACAAGAAACATCTCAAATACACAACCTAAACTTACACCTAAAGCAATTAGAGAAAGAAGAACAAAAAAACCCCAAAGTTACTAGAAGGAAAGAAATCATAAAGATCAGATCAGGAATAAATGAAGAAGAAATGAAGGAAATGATAACAAAGATCAATAAAACTACAAGCTGGGTCTTTGAGAAGATAAAAAAAAATTGATAATCCATTACCCAGAGTCATCAAGAAAAAAACAGAAGACTCAAAACAATAGAAATAGAAATGAAAAAGGAGAAGTAACAACCAACACTGCAGAAATACAAACGATCATGAGAGATTACTAAAAGCAACTATATGCCAATAAAATGGAAAACCTGGAAGAAATAGACAAATTCTTAGAAATGCACAACTGCCAAGACTGAACCAGGAAAAAATAGAAAATATGAACAGTCCAATCACAAGCACTGAAATTGAAACTGTGATTAAAAATCTTCCAACAAACAAAAGCCCAGGACCAGAAGGATTCACAGGCAAATTCTATCAAACATTTAGAGAAGAGTTAACACCTATCCTTCTCAAACGCTTCCAAAATATAGCAGAGGGAGGAACCCTCCCCAACTCATTCTACGAGGCCACCATCACCCTGACACCAAAACCAGACAAGGATATCACAAAGAAAGAAAACTGCAGGCCAATATCGCTGTTGAACATAGATGCAAAAATCCTGAACAAAATACTAGCAAATAGAATCCAACAGCATATTAAAAGGATCATGCACTATGATCAAGTGGGGTTTATCCCAGGAATGCAAGGATTCTTCAATATACGCAAATCAATCAACGTGATACACCATATTAACAAACTGAAGGAGAAAAACGATATGATCATCTCAATAGATGCAGAAAAAGCTTTCGACAAAATTCAACACTCATTTATGATACAAACCCTGCAGAAAGTAGGCACAGAGGGAACGTACCTCCACATAATAAAGGCCATATATGACAAACCCACAGCCAGCATCATTCTCAATGGTGAAAAACTGAAACCATTTCCACTATGATCAGGAACAAAACAAGGTTGCCCACTCTCACCACTATTATTTAACATAGTTTTGGAAGTTTTAGCCACAGCAATCAGAGAAGCAAAAGAAATAAAAGGAATCCAAACTGGAAAAGAAGAAGTAAACTGTCACTGTTTGCAGATGACATGATACTATACATAGGGAATCCTAAAGATGTTACCAGAAAACTACTAGAGCTAATCAAGAATTTGGTAAAATTGCAGGATACAAAATTAATGTACAGAAATCTCTTGCATTCCTATACACTAATGATGAAAAATCTGAAAGTGAAATTAAGAGAACACTCCCATTTAACATTGCAACAAAAAGAATAAAATATCTAGGAATAAACCTACCTAAGGAGACAAAAGATTTGTGTGCAGAAAATTATAAGACACTGATGAAAGAAATTAAAGATGATACAAATAGATGGAGAAATGTACCATGTTCTTGGATTGGAAGAATCAACATTGTGAAAATGACTCTACTACCCAAAGCAATCTACAGATTCAATGCAATCCTTATCAAACTACCACTGGCATTTTTCACAGAACTAGAACCAAAAATTTAACAATTCGTATGGAAACACAAAAGACTCTGAACAGTCAAAGCAGTCTTGAGAAAGAGAAATGGAGCTGGAGGAATCAGGCTCCTTGACTTCCTACTATACTACAAAGCTACAGTAATCAAGACAGTATGGTACTGGCAGAAAAACAGAAATATAGATCAATGGAACAGGACAGAAAGCTCAGAGATAAACCCACGCACATATGGTCAACTTTTGAGAAAGGAGGCAAGAGTATACAATGTAGGAAAGACTGCCTCTTCAATAAGTGGTGCTTGGAAAACTGGACAGCTACATGTAAAAGAATGAAATTAGAACACTCCCTAACACCATACACAGAAATAAACTCAAAATGGATTAAAGACCTAAATGTAAGGCCAGACACTTTAAAACTCTTAGAGGAAAACATAGGCAGAACACTCTATAACATAAATCAGAGCAAGATCCTTTTTGACCCACCTCCTAGAGAAATGGAAATAAAAACAAAAATAAACAAATGGGACCTCAGGATGCTTAAAAGCTTTTTTGCACAGCAAAGGAAAACATAAAGAAGATGAAAAGACAACCCTCACAATGGGAGAAAATATTTACAAATGAAGCAACTGACAAAGGATTAATCTCCAAAATTTATAAGCAGCTCATGCGGCTCAATAACAAAAAAACAAACAACCCAATCCAAAAATGGGCAGAAGACCTAAATAGACATTTCTCCAAAGAAGACATACAGATTGCCAACAAACGCATGAAAGGATGCTCAACATCCCTAATCATTAAATACAAATCAAAACTCCAATGAGGTATCACCTCACACCAGTCAGAATGGCCATCATCAAAAAATCTACAAACAATAAATACTGAGAGGGTGTGGAGAAAAGGGAACACTCTTGCACTGTTGGTGGGAATGTAAATTGATACAACCACTATGGAGAACAATATGGAGGTTCCTTAAAAATCTAAAAATAGAACTACCATATGACCCAGCAATCCCACTACTGGGAATATACCCTGAGAAAACCATAATTCCAAAAGAGTCATGTACCACAATGTTCACTGCAGCACTATTTACAATAGGCAAAACAAGGAAGCAACCTAAGGTCCATCAACAGATGAATGGATAAAGAAGATGTGGCACATATATACAATGGAATATTACTCAGCCATAAAAAGAAATGAAACTGAGTTATTTGTAGTGATGTGGATGGACCTAGAGTCGGTCATACAGAGTGAAGTAAGTCAGGAAGAGAAAAAGAAATATCGTATGCTTACTCATATATATAGAATCTAAAGGAAAAGAAAGAAAATGGTTCTGATGAACCTAGGGGCAGGACAGGAATGAAAACACAGACAGAGAATGGACTTGAGGACATGGGGAAGGGAAAGGTCAGCTGAGACAAAGTGAGAGAATAACACTGACATATATACACTACCAAATGTAAAATAGATAGCTAGTGGGAAGCAGCTGCATAGGACAGGGAGATCAGCTTTTTTTTTGAAACCATCTAGAGAGGTGGGATATGGAGGGTGGGAATGAGATGCAAGAGGGAGGGTATATGGGGATATACGTATGCATATAGTGATACAACAGAAAAGTAACACAACACTGTAAAGCAATTATACTCCAATGAAGATATTAAAGGAAAAAAGAAAAAGAAGGGAAAAAAAAGCCCTGGAATAATCACAACCTGACTGTGATTTGTTATCATTTTTATTTATCGCTGTATTTAATTCACTAATATGTCGTTCAATGTTCAAGAGAAAATGTTTTATAATATCCATTTAGGTTTTGATGTTAAGGTTATAAAATGATCTCTCTTTTATTCTGAGGAAGAGTTTCTTTAAGATTGAATGTATCTTTACCTAAAATGTTTGGGAGAATTCACAGGTGAAGCCATTTTGACCTGGAATTTTCTTTGTGAAAAAATGTTTCATTATTAACTCACATTTTTTTAATACTTATACGTTCCTTCAAGTTTTTCTAATTCTTGCTATGCAACTTTTGTTATGTTTTTCAAGTTATTTGTTAATTTCTTCTAAATTTCTAAATTTAGTGTATAATATTGCTCATAATTTCTTTTTAATATTTTTGCAATCTGTGCCAATGCCCCTGTTTCATTCCTGGTGCTAGGCCTTGTCTCCTCTTTTTCTTGGTATTACTAGAAGTCTGTTAATTTTATTGGTCTATTTGAAGAACTACATTTTGGCTTTGTTAATTTTTCTCTATTCTCACCTGTATTTTTCCTTCCCTATTCCTTGGGTCTAGCTTGTTGTTTTCTAACTTCTTGAGATGGACAGAGTATGGATTTTAGGTTTTCCTCCTTTCTAATTGGTGTAATTGAGGCTAGAAATTTTCCTCAAAGCATAGCTTTACCCTAATCCCAAGGATTTTAAATGTTCATTTTTATTCAACTGACATTTTCTAATTTTCAGTGTGATTTCTTCCCTGACTCATGGATTATTCAGATATATATTCCAAAATTCCAAAAATCTGAGAATTGTACAGCTATCTTTTTGTAATTAATTTCTAACTTCATTCCACTGTGTTAAGACAGGCAGAATAAGTTCAATCATCTGAAAGTTGTTGAAACTTGTTTAATGTGTCAATTTTGGTAAATATTTGGTAAATATTCCATGTGTGCTTGAATATGTATTTGGACTTACAGCCATGACAAAGTAGCCTGTATTAATATTAATCTTCTTCCTGCCAAACAGAACTACAGGAGCTAGACGAAATATATAAATGAATTGTTTAAAGGCATTGGAAAGCAACCAGTATAGGCAAGATTTGAGGAACTACAATTCCTGAGAATAGAGACAAGAACATGAGATCCACATTCACCCTAGAATTTTCCTTGAAGACTGTTGGAATTCACAGTGTAGGAAAGTGAGTTCTAGCAGAAACCAGCAGTCCTATC
Source organism: Mesoplodon bidens (assembly GCF_964165515.1). Taxonomy (NCBI): domain Eukaryota; kingdom Metazoa; phylum Chordata; class Mammalia; order Artiodactyla; family Ziphiidae; genus Mesoplodon; species Mesoplodon bidens. The sequence continues at coordinate 65,415,831 of NC_138178.1, read as the reverse complement.
TAGCTAAGACAGATATTGGAGTTCGATGAGTCTAAAGCAACTGGGGCTTCAGGGGAAAAAATCTTGGAGAGGGGGAAACTGCCGGAAAGTAAGCCAGAAGAATCTGCATTCAATCTTCCCCTAAGAAGTCTGACAACTGCTAAGCTTTGCATATACAGGGCAAGATTCCAAGACACCCAGCAGAAAACAGCAGCTGGGATGCTAATGAGCGAAGCAGATATTGTAGCAACTGTATGGTGCTGAGGAAACAAAAGTTGGAATTCAGGAATGAAGTGGTCTTGGCAAGCACCCCAGGTTTTCAGTTGACACCCCAAAAGGAACAAGAAAAAACTAAAACACATCAACTTTAATAAAACCTCAAGCCAAACCTTGACAGGATTAAGGTGTTCTGCTTGTTCTCTACCTTTCTGCCATAAAAAACTATATATTTTTAGAAGAAGCCTCTATAACTTTTAGTATACAATATTAAACGTTCAATTAAATATGAGGCATCCTAATCAAAAAGAGTAAAATAACTCTAAACTGCCCCCAAAATGTTTTTTAAACTAACAAACTCACAGATGGTTCAAACATTTTACTTTTCAGACACAGATTTTTAAAATAGCTATTATTAATATGTTCAAGAAAATATGGATTAGACATACAGAACAGAGGATGAGTAGAATGACCAGAAGACATATCAGTAAAAAGTTTCCATATTGAAGCATCAAAAGAGAAAAAAATGGGAAAAAAAGCATTAGTTGTTAGACATATCAATTATATCAAGTTCATTAATCAGGTTGTTTAGATATTTTTTATCTTTACTGATCTTTATCTACAGGTGCTATCATTTGAGACAGTTATGGTAAAATCTCCCAGTGTAAATACAGAGTTTTTTTCAATTTTTCCTTTCAGTCCTGTCAGGGTTTGCTTTATATGTTTTAAAGATATGTTATGTACATATAAATTTAGAGTTATTTTATCTCTCTGTTGAAAAGACCCTTTAATAATTTTTTAAAATCTCTCTTTAAAATGTTGCTTGGCTATTCTTATTTCGTCTGGTAACAATACTAGCTTTGATTTGAATGGGGTATGTATAGAATATCTTTCACTGTCTTTTTCTTTTGACTTTTCTACATCTTAATATTGAAGGTGTATCTCTTATAAGCAGAATACAATTGGGCTTTATTTTTTAAAGTTTTATAATCTTCTTTTTTAAAATTTAATATTTAGACCATTTACATTTAACATAGGGATTGATACATTTGCATTTACTTCTATTACATTATAATTCTTTCTTTGATTTGTCTTATCTGTTTTGTGTTCCTTTTTCCCTCTTCTCTTGCTTTCTTTTGGATTGATCAAAAAGATTATTAGTTGAACATTCTTTTATTCTTCTTTGTGGTTTTCCTGAATTTATAACACAGCGTTGACTTATGTCTAATGCAGATGAGCACTTTTGTAACTTCTTAGACAATGCTAGAACCTAGAAAATATAAACTCCATTTATTCCTCTCTTATCTTTTGGGTTACTGTCATAAATTTTCATTCCACATATATGTCAAGCTCCACAAGACATTGTTTCACACAGTCAATACACATTTAAGGTTATCTGCATGTTTATTCCTTCTAGTGTTTTTCATTCCTTCATGCATTTCTGGGATGCTATCTGGGATCATTTTCCTGCCATCTGAAGAACTCTGTGGTGTTTCTTTTAGTGTAGGTCTGATTACAAATTCTCTCAATTTTTATTCATCTAGAACTACCTTTATTTCACCTTCATTTTTGAAGGTTATTTTTGCTGGATGCAGAATTCTGTCTCACCAGTTATTTTCTTTCAGTACCTTAAAGATCTCATTCCACTGCCATCTGACTTTCATCAAGCTATAAGTTGACTCTTGCTCATTTGAAAAGTCTTTTTTTTTTAAAAGCTGTGACTATTTGCAAAGATTTTCTCTTTCTTTGATTTTTAGTATTTTTATTATATTGCATCTAGATGAGATTTGTTTTGTATTTTTCCTACTTAGAATTTATAGTGGTTCTTGAATATAAGACTATACCTTTTGACAGTTTGGGGAAATCTTCAGTGATTACCTCCTCAAAGGTTGCTTTTGTACCATTCATTCCATCCCTTCAGACTCCACTTACAGGTGTGCCTCTCATGCTCTTCTCTGCATTCTCCTCTCTCTCTCTCTTTTCTCTCCATGATATAGCCTCAGTATTTTCTACTGACTTAGAATTAATTCAATCCCAACTCTCCTAAATTTTAAATCTCTTCTGAGTGTGGGTAAACACATTAGTTGTTTTAAGAATTTCATTTATCTTCCTGGATTCCTCCCTTCCAGGGCACTGTGACCATAAAAAAATCTGGACTGGCTGCTATCTAGACATGTACACAGCAATCATCCTGGGATCACCACCACAGAATAATAATTCCTTTGCCTCTTCTCTGTACTGGCTCCCTCTGGTAGTGATAGTGTCCATAGAGTTAAAAATCTTTTGAGACCTAGAATGTTTGAAAACGTCTTTAATCTACTCTCACATCTAATGGATAATTTGGCTGGACATAGGATTTTAGCTTAGAAATTATTTTCCTCCAGAATTTTGAAGACATCGCTCAATTTTCTTGTGGCTTCCAGTGATAATTCTGCAAAAGCAGGTGTCATTCTGATTCTTGGTCATTTGTATATAAACTGATTCTTTTCTCTAATTTTTTAGAGCCTCTCATCATCTGTAATACTCATAAATTTCCCAACATGTTTTGATGTCACTGCATTTTCATCCATTATAGTGGGCACTTAATGGGCCCTTTTGGTTAAAAACTTATTATCTTTCTGTTAAACAAAATTTCCTTTAATTATTTCATGACTTCTTCCTTTTCCTTTATCTTTCTATAATCCATGTTATTCAAACAGTGGATAGTCCCAGTATCTATTTTTATATAATAAGCCTAAAACTTAGCATCTTAAAATACTAACCATGTTATTTCCATGCAATTCTTTGAGTCAGGAATCTGAAGAGTGCTCAGTTGGGCGGGGGGAGGTGTAGGAGGGGGCTCATCTCATCTCATCTCCATATGGTGTCAGCTAGGGTGGTTCAACTGAGACCAGAGAATTCATGATAGCTTCACCACATGCCCAAAGCTTTCATACTAGTTACTGGCTGAGACTAAGTTCTTCTTCTCCTGGCCACTTTCTCTTCACATGGTCTCTCATTATTCAGCAGCCTATCTTGGGCTTCTTTACATGGTAGCTGGCTTCCAACAAGGAGAAAATTGAAGCTGCAAGCCCTCTTACCAGCTAGGTTGGGAATTTACCAAACCTCACTCTAGATACATTCTATTGATCATATCAAGTCACAGGACCAACCAAGGATTTAAGGCGAGGGAAAACAGAATCCACCACTTGATAGTGGAAGTGGCATGCATGCACAGGGATGAGAGAAACCGTTCACACCCATCTTTGCAGACAATCTACCACAGTCCACAATCTGGCTTCAGACTGCCTAAGTCTTCCAAGACTACCAGACATTCATCAATTAGAGAATCAGCCTTGAAGACCAATATCTCATGATCTATATCAGATTTGGATGTGTTCCTCAGGTGTGGGTTCTCTTGATCTGGAAGCCTGGCAGTTCAAGTAGAAGAGGGCTTGAAGTGGAAGCGACATTGAGGAATCTCAACATTATCTTTATCCATAGTCTTCTACTTAGTCTCGTTGTTTGCAATACAGTACCCTCACCTTCCAATGTGTTTGGTATCCCTCAGTCAAATACCATCTTTTGTACCTTCTCTAGAAACTAAACCTCCAATATTCTGTAGGGTGAGAGAGATACATCTACTCTCATCCTACTATTCAGAGTTATGGGGAAGTGGGGAGGATTCGAGATTCTTCTTATAATCCCTACCTATACCCTCACTTCCAGAGATACCTGCTCCCACCAATTTCTGATCCTTTTGGAAGTTATATGGATCAAATTGGATTGCTTGACAGTTTTGCCCACCCTCTGAGCTGAGGATTCAGCTAGCTTACTCAAATGTCACAGCTGGTCTTGCTATTTTCCAACTTTCAAAAATTTGTTCATATCATCTCTTCTCCTGTCTCTTTTTCCTTAAGTCCTTTCATAACATTTTAGTTGAGTCTGGGGAAAAAGCAAAGTAACTGCATGTGCTCACTCTATCATCTTTAACAAAAATCAATTTTATAGCATATCATTACAAACTTGAGTATTATACCTACTGTAATTATAAATTACTTAAGATATACACCATAATTCACTGTGCATAACAGTGCATCAAAACCCCACAACTGAAAACCAAAGTGGTCAAAAACAAAATTCCTTGGTATATTAACGAGTATTTTTAAGCCTACTCATAATGAAGATCTATCATTTCACTTCAACCAAACGGGTCACACTCATAAATAATCTGAGAGTACCACTTTAAACAAAACCATGATACGTGCTAATACTATAATTCCTTTAAGTTCTTTTGCAGTTTTGATTTTTTAACACATTTCTCTCAGACTTTCACGACACAGACACTAAACTTCATGATTCCACATTTTCCTACCTTTTCCTAAGAAAGAACTCATACCTACTCTCAATTTTCTACTTTCTCAATAGAGAAAGCAAGGGCAATATATTCCATAAAAGTAAGGTATATATCTGAAATAAGCCAATAGCACTTACTGAGACGAAAATGGAAAAACAGCACGACAATAACAATATCAATAATGCAAAGGTGGCAATACCTTTGTTATATCCAATAAAACATTTCTTTATGAACCAAAAAACTCCAAAGTGATCCTTCATTGAATAGAAAGGAAAGCAGTATTCTCAAGTTGTTCCTTAACTAATAAGACAAACTCATTATTACTTACTAACACTCTAAAATCCAATCCTCTAAAGATGTATAAAAATCCACTCTGGATTTATGAAGGAAACTCCTATGGAATTAATTCAGATGAGTCTTCAGAATTACAGCCCTTCTATTTATTTTTGCCCCTTTATTATTCTGACGGTATGGAAAACAGATATGTGAGTAAAGATAAACACATGATATTATTTTAGCACCAAAACAGTATTTAAATATTAATGAAATGAAGTACTGACATGACATTTTAAAGTGTATACTACCTAGAAGATGAACTACTTTATTTCTTTTCTACTTTAAGTCTTATAAATGAACTGACAAAAGATATCATTCTCCTTAAAGTTTACACAGGGCAAACCTGAGACTAGAATGATCTCCAAAAGTTTTCATGCAGTTTTTAAGATGATTTTATGATTTTAACTAAGGCAAATTAACATCATATAAATGATACACAAAGATAAATATATAATGTTATTAGCACCAACTTCAAATGAAATAAGTATCTCCACATAAATCTACTTGTCTAATACATAAAAAGGTTGATTCAAAGTCACTTGCCACTTTTGCGGGAAGGCTTCTGCACTGTCACTGGTGGGCAAGACTGGGCAGGTGCTACCTCCGAAGAAGCAGTAGAGCCTGTATGATGAGCCTTTACCTTGTCAGCCCAACTGACACCTGTGGGAGCCAGACGCGGAGCAGCCACTGTGCCAGGTGAACCCCTATGGAGAAAATGACAGCATTCAATAAATCAAATATAAGTTAAAATTTTAAATATATAGTTAATATATTTAAATTTTAAAGGCATTATGTGTGTGTATGTGTATCCACATATATAGAATAACATACTACCATAGCAATTTAAGGCAAATATACTCATAAATTTATCTTGTTCTAATACTTCATTAATATACCATAACATAGTGCATGGGAACAAATATAACAAAAAAGCTCTCACCAGATTGGTTTAAAAGAAAATTTTAGTTAAATGGGGAATCTTAAAAAAATGCATATATTTTTTATTTAAAATTTTATTTTCATTTAAAACTCATATCTTTTAATATAAATGTGCATTAATTTGCCAATTTATCAATGTAGGAATTATTAAAACAGGCTTTTTTTGTGTATATTATTTCATACATGATGCCTCATTGACAATGTCCGATTTTGTTTTCTTTAAAATGGAGTGATACTTTAGTGACACCTATTAAATAATCTTAGTACACAATCCTCCTAAATTTTAATAATAATTTCCCCAATCTTTCACAGTTGTCCTATCCACTTCTCATCTGACAGCAAAACTTTAACAGTTCACTTTATGAAAGCTTTAAAACAGAAACAATGACTCTTTTACACTCACATTTTAGTGGTTTACTTAATATTTAAATTATGAGTTAATATATAGACAACTTGAATAAACAAGTTTGGTAACTAACTGCATAGTCTAAAGCATTTAACTCAACCAGTAAGAACAGAATTGAGCATATATACTAAAGTAAGCCTATAAGCCACAATTTTTCAGCATGCTTAAACATGTTTTACAATGATAATAAACAGTGTCAATTAATCCAATGACATAATACATGGAGATCAGTATGAGAACCTTTACTATGCATGCATTAAAGACTTCCAGGTTAAAATAAACCATGTACTATACAATACGCTGAACCACAGACCAATAGACTGCATTACAGGGAAATTTCCCTTAAACTGGTGATAGAATATAAAAACGTTTGTTTTTATCTGCTTATATGTCTTTCCCCCACTCCACTAAGGTCCAATTATTATAAGGTTCCAAAGTCCATCAACCTTCATCTAAGGCAATATTATCTAATAGTCTCATATGAAAGCAAAAAATTGGTTCTACTGAATAACACTTTATGAGCTCTTAGTAAGGGCCAAGTATTGATACAATGCTAGATGCTTGTGATAGAGAAGATATGACAAACATCTTGCCTTAAAGAAGGTCATAATATAAGTACAAAGAGTAAACAAACATTAAAAATTTTAACACACTGAGGGTTTGAAGCAGCTGCTGTTGCGGGGCGGATAAGGCAAATCAGCAAGCCACTCCGGGAAGCCAGTCACAGGAGAGCAATGCTTTGGACCTGCCATCAGCTTATGACATAAAAGATCATGTGTTGCAGATACCCAGCAAGGAGGTCCACAGCGAGGCTTTTAGTTCTGAGGGAGCCCTTTCTATCCCTTGCTCTTGTGATGTGGATCCAGCTGTGTGGCTGACAGAGTCTTGGTGCTCCGGCCTGAGCCTCTGAGGTGGGAGAGCCAAATACAGAACACTGGACCATCAGAGATCTCCCGGCCCCACATAATATCAATCGGCGAGAGCACCCACAGACATCTCCATCTCAATGCTAAGACCCAGATGCACCCAACAGCCAGCAAATTCCAGTGCTGGATGCCCCATGCCAAACAACTAGCAAGACAGGGACACAACCCCATCCATTAGCAGAGAGGCTGTCTAAAATCATACTAAGTTCACAGACACCCCAAAGCACACAATCACATGCGGCCCTACCCACCAGAAAGACAAGATCAAGGCCCACCCGCCAGAACACAGGCACCAGTCCCCTCTATCAGGAAGCCTACACAAGTCACTAAACCAACCTCACCCACTGAGGGCAGAAACCAAAAACAACGGGAACTACAAACGTGCAGCCTGCGAAAAGGAGACCCCAAACACAGTAAGTTAAGCAAATGAAAAGAGAGAGAAATACGCAGCAGATGAAGGAGCAAAGTAAAAACCCACCAGACCAAAGAAATGAAGAGGAATTAGGCAGTCTACTTGAAAAAGAACTGAGTAATGATAGTAAAGATGACCCAAAATCTTGGAAACAGAATAGACAAAACATAAGAAATGTTTAACAAGGACCTAGAAGAACTAAAGAGCAAACAAAGATGAAGAACACAATAAATGAAATTAAAAATTCTCTAGAAGGAAGCAATAGCAGAATAACTGAGACAGAAGAATGCATAAGTGACTTAGAAAGTAAACTAGTGGAAATAACTACCACAGATCAGAATAAAGAAAAAAGAATAAAAGAATTGAGGACAGTCTCAGAGACCACTGGGACAATACTGAATGGACCAACATTCAAATTATAGGGGTCCCAGAAGAAGAAGAGAAAAAGAAAGGGACTGAGAAAATAGTTGAAGAGATTATGGTTGAAAACTTCCCTAATATGGGAAAGGAAATAGTCAATAAAGTAAAGGAAGCACAGAGAGTCCCATACAGGATAAATCCAAGGAGAAACACGCCAAGACACATATAATTCAAGCTATCAAAAATTAAAATACAAAGAAAAAATATTAAAAGCAGCAAGGGAAAAGCAACAAATAACAAACAAGAGAATCCCCATAAGGTTAACAGCTAATCTTTCAGCAGAAACTCTACAAGCCAGAAGAGAGTGGCAGGACATATTTAAAGTGATTACAAGGAAAAACCCACAGCCAAGATTACTCTCCCCAGCAAGGATCTCATTCGGATTCGACCGAGAAATTAAAACCTTTACAGACAAGCAAAGTTAAGAGAATTCAGCACCACCAAACCAGCTTTACAACAAATGCTAAAGGAACTTCTCTAGGCAGGAAACACAAGAGAAGGAAAAGACCCGCAATAACAAACCCACAACAATTAAGAACATGATAGAACTGCCATACAACCCAGCGATCCCACTACTGGGCATATACCCTGAGAAAACCATAATTCAAAAAGAGTCATGTATCAAAATGTTCATTGCAGCTCTATTTACAATAGCCAGGACATGGAAGCAACTTAAGTGTCCATCAACAGATGAATGGATAAAGAAGATGTGGCACATATATACAATGGAATATTACTCAGCCATAAAAAGAAACAAAATTGAGTTAGTTGTAGTAAGGTGGATGGGCCTAGAGTCTGTCATACAGAGTGAAGTAAGTCAGAAAGAGAAAAACAAATACCGTATGCTAACACATATACCTGGAATCTAAGAAGAAGAAAAAAAAAAGGTCACGAAGAACCTTGGGGTAAGACGGGAATAAAGACACAGACCTACTAGAGTATGAACTGGAGGATACAGGGAGGGGGAAGGGTAAGCTGTGACAAAGTGAGAGAGTGGAATGGACATATATACACTACCAAATGTAAAATAGATAGCTAGTGGGAAGTAGCCGCATAGCACAGGGAGATCAGCTGGTGGTTTGTGACCACCTAGAGGGGTGGGATAGGGAGGGTGGGAGGGAGGGAGATGCAAGAGGGAAGAGATATGGGAACAGATGTATATGTATAACTGATTCACTTTGTTATAAAGCAGAAATTAACACACCATTGTAAAGCAGTTATACTCCAAAAAAGATGTTAAAAAAAAAAGAACATGGTAATAGGAACATACATATTGATAATTACCTTAAATGTAAATGGATTAAATGCTCCAACCAAAAGATATAGACTGGCTGAATGGATACAAAAACAAGAAACGTATATATGCTATATACAAGGGACCCACTTCAGACTTAGGGATACATACAGACTGAAAGTGAGGGGGTGGACAGAGATATTCCATGCAAATGGAAATGAAAGTTGGAGTAACAATCCTCATATAAGACAAAATAGACTTTAAAATAAAGACTATTACACGAGACAAAAAAGGCCACTACATAATGATCAAGGGATAAATCCAAGAAGATATAACAATTGTAAATACTTTGCACCCAACACAGGAGCACCTCAATACATAAGGCAAATGCTAACAGCCATAAAAGGGGAAATCGACAATAACACAATAATAGTACGGGACTATAACACCCCACTTCCACCAATGCACATATCATCCAACATAAAAATATATAAAGAAACACAAGCTTTAAATGACACATTAAACAGGATGGACTTAATTGATATTTATAGGACATTCCATCCAAAAACAACAGAATACACTTTCTTCTTAAGTCCTCAAGGAACACTCTCTAGGATAAATCATATCTTGGGTCACAAATCAAGCCTTGGTAAATTTAAGAAAGTTGAAACCGTATCAAGTATCTTTTTCTGACCACAACGCTATGTGACTACAAATCAATTACAGGAAAAAAAACTGTAAAAAATACAAACACATGGAAGCTAAACAGTACACTACTAAATAACCAAGAGATCACTGAAGAAGTCAAAGAGGAAATCAAAAAATACCTAGAACCAAACGACAATGAAAACACAATGACCCAAAACCTAGGGAATGAAGCAAAAGCAGTTCTAAGAGGGAACTTTATAGCAATACAATCCTACCTCAAGAAAAAAGAAACATCTCAAATAAACAACATGACCTTACACCTAAAGCAATTAGAGAAAGAAGAACAAGAAAACCCCAAAGTTAGCAGAAGGAAAGAAATCATAAAAATCAGATCAGAAATACATGAAAAAGAAATAAAGGAAACAACAGAAAGATCAATAAAACTAAAAGCTGGTTGTTCTAGAAGATAAACAAAATTGATAAACCATTAGCCAGACTCATCAAGAAAATACAGAAGAAGACTCAAATCAACAGAATTAGAAATGAAAAAGCAGAAGTAACAACTGACACTGCAGAAATACAAAAAATCATGAGAGATTACTACAAGCAACTATATGCCAATAAAACAGACAACCTGAAAGAAAAGGACAAATTCTTAGAAAAGCACAAGCTTCCGAGACTGAACCAGGAAGAAATAGAAAATATAAACAGACCAATCACAAACAATGAAATTGAAACTGTGATTTAAAATCTTGCAATAAACAAAAGCCCAGGACCAGATGGCTTCACAGGTGAATTCTAGAGAATTCATTTGAAGCAGAGCTAATAACACCTATCCTTCTCAAACTTCCAAAATATAGCAGAGGGAGGAACACTCCCGAACTCATTCTATGAGGCCACCATCACCCTGATACCAAAAACAGACAAAGATGTCACAAAAAAAGAAAACTACAGGCCAATATCACTGATGAACATAGATGCAAAAATCCTCAACAAAATACTAGCAAAGAGAATCCAACAGCACATTAAAAGGATCATACACCATGATCAAGTAGAGTTTATCCCAGGAATGCAAGGATTCTTCAATATATGCAAATCAATTAATGTGATACACTATAAAAATAAATTGAAGGATAAAAACCATTTGACATCTCAACAGATGCAAAAAAAGCTTTCAACAAAATTGAACACCCATTTATGATAAATACGCTCCAGAAAGTAGGCATAGAGGGAACCTACCTCAACATAATAAAGGCCATATATGACAAACCCACAGCAACATGGTTCTCAATGGTGAAAAACTGAAACCATTTCCTCTAAGACCAGGAACAAAACAAGGTTGCCGACTCTCACTAAGATTGTTCAACGCAGTTTTGGAAGTTTTAGCCACAGCAATCAGAGATGAGAAAGAAATAGAAGGAATACAAATCCGAAAAGATAAAGTAAAACTGTCACTGTTTGCAGATGACATCATGATACTGTACATAGAGAATCCTAAAGATGCACCAGAAAACTACTAGAGCTAATCAATGAATTTGGTAAAGTAGCAGGATAAAAATTAATGCACACAAATCTTTTGCATTCCTATACACTAATGATGAAAAATTTGAAAGTGAAATTAAGAGAACACTCCCATTTACCATTGCAAAGAAAAGAATAAAATACCTAGGAATAAACCTACCTAAGGAGACAAAACACCAGTATGTGGAAAACTATAAGACACTGATGAAAGAAATTAAAGACAATACAAACAGATAGAGAGATATAGCATGTTCTTGGACTGGAAAAATCAACATTGTGAAAATGACTATACTACCCTAAGCAATCTACAGATTCAATGCAATCCCTATCAAACTACCAATGGCATTTTTCACAGAATTACAACAAAAAATTGAACAATTTGTATGGAAACACAAAAGACCCTAAATAACCAAAGCGATCTTGAGAAGGAAAAATGGAGCTGGAGGAATAAGGCTCCCTGACTTCAGATTATACTACAAAGCTACAGTAATCAAGACTATGGTACTGGCACAAAAACAGAAATACAGATCAATGGAACAGGATAGAAACCCCAAAGATAAACCCACGCACATATGGTCATCTTATCTTTGAGAACGGAGGTAAAAATATACAATGGAGAAAAGACAGCCTCTTCAATAAGTGGTGCTTGGAAAACTGGACAGCTACATGTAAAAGAATGAAATTAGAACACTTCCTAACACCATACACAAAAATAAACTCAAAATGGATTAAAGACCTAAATATAAGTCCAGACTCTATAAAACTCTCAGAGGAAAACATAGGCAGAACACTCTATGACATAAATCACAGCAAGATCCTTTTTGACCCACCTCCTAGAGAAATGGTAATAAAAACAAAAATAAACAAATGGGACCTAATGAAATTTAAAAGCTTTTGCACAGCAAAGGAAACCATAAATAAGATGAAAAGACAACCCTCAGAATGGGAGAAAATATTTGCAAATGAAGCAAGTGTCAAAGGATTAATCCCCAAAATATACAAGCAGCTCATGCAGCTTAATATCAGAAAAACAAACAACCCAATCCAAAAATGGGCAGAAGACCTAAACACACATTTCTCCAAAGAAGATATACAGATTGTCAACAAACAGATGAAAGGATGCTCAACATCACTAATCATTAGAGAAATGCAAATCAAAACTCCAATGAGGTATCACCTCACACCAGTCAGAATGGCCATCGTCATGAAATCTACAAACAATAAATGCTGGAGAGGGTGTGGAGAAAAGGGAATCCTCCTGCACTGTTGGTGGGAATGTAAATTGGTACAGCCACTATGGAGAACAGTATGGAGGTTCCTTAAAAAACTAAAAATAGAACTACCATATGACCCAGCAATTCCACTACTGGGTATATACCCTGACAAAACCATAATTCCAAAAGAGTCATGTACCACAATGTTCACTGCAGCTCTATTTACAATAGCCAGGACATGGAAGCAACCTAAGTGTCCATCAACATATGAAATGGAAAAAGATGTGGCACATATATACACTGGAATATTACTCAGCCATAAAAAGAAAATGAAATTGATTTGTAGTGGTGGATGGACCTAGATTCTGTCATACAGAATGAAAAAAGAAAGAGAAAAACAAATACTGTATGCTAATGCATAAATATGGAATCTAAAAAAAAAAAAGGTCTGATGAACCTAGGGGCAGGATAGGAATAAAAACGCAGATGTAGAGAATGGACTTGAGGACACGGGGAGGGGGAAGGGTAAGTTGGGATGAAGTGAGAGAGTGGCATGGACATATATACACTACCAAATGTAAAATAGATAGCTAGTGGGAAGCAGCTGCATAGCACAGGGAGATCAGCTCGGTGCTTTGTGACCACCTAGAGGGGTGGGATAGGGAGGATGGGAGGGAGATGCAAGAGGGAGGGGATATGGGGATATATGTGTACATATAGCTGATTCACCTTGTTATACAGCAGAAGCTAACACCATTGTAAAGCAATTATATTCCAATAAAGATTTAAAAAAATATTTTTAACACATTGAAAATCTAGTAATATAAGTATATGCAAGGTTCAGCAGTAACAAGAGATAAAAATGACTGTGACACGGTGGGGTGGGGTGGGCAGTGAGGGGAGCAGTAAGAAGTCATGAGAAAAGGGTAAGTTTTAACAGAAAAAAGATAACTGACCAAGTAAACTACTCACCAATCCTCACACTACACATCAAATGTTAAGATTCACTCTAAAGAACTAAAGTCCAAATAAATTTTTGTCTTTAAAAACAAATTTTGCCAGGGAAATTTAAGGAAAACAACAGTGATGAATGTGATGAACAGTATCATAGCTGACAGAGCTGTGAAAAGCATTTTGGGCAAACAGGGGCTAATTTAAAAGGAAAAGTTGGAGAAGCTGCCTCAGGAGGCAAAAAGGAGAAATGCTGATAAGTGCTTAAGTAAAAAGAGTTGCCTCAGGGCTTCCCTAATCTCTCACCTCTGACTGACCTTGAGGCTCTGAGGAAGCAGGAACTGACAGTAAAGGCAGAATTGTAAACTCCAGAGCACGGAAGACATAGTGATCACATGTAAGACCAGACAAGAGCTAGGAGATTTACTGGTTCAAGGCGATTTACTGATTCAAGGCATTTAAGGAAACCTCTGTCAAATCATTAGTTGACAACTAAGATAACTGAGCAGAGACTTTAGTGACTACACATGACAAAGAACATAGACTTCAGAAACCTAGTTCAAAGAAGTCACTAAACAAACAAATAGTAATAAAACCACCACCACTAAACAGCCACAACAACAAATCCTGGAAAGGGTAGCAATCTGATCCCCAGAGCTGTTGCATTATATGATTTAAAATATCCAGTTTTTAACAAAAAAAAAAACCCATAAGATATGCAAAGAAACAGGAACGTATGGCTTACTCACAGACACACAAAAAGAACAGTAACTGAAAGAGGTCCTCAAGGAAGCCTGAACTTTGGACTTACTAGACAAAGACTTTACATAAGCTATTATAAATACGTTCAAATAATTTCTAAGAACAAAAGGCAACCACATCTAAAAATAAAGTATGATAATGTTTTATCAAATACAGAATATCAATGAAGAGAGATTAAATATAAAGAAGAACTACATAGATGTTCTGGAGTTGAAAAGTACAATAATGGAAACGAAAAATTCACCAGAGGGGCTCAACAGCATAACTGAGCTCGCAAAATAAAAAAATCAGCAAATTTGAAGAGAGGTAAAGTGAGACTATCTAACCCAAGAAACACAAAGAAAAAAGAATGCAGACATTTGAACAGAGTCTCAAAGACCTGTGGAACACCATCATGAGTACCAGCACAGGTATAGTGGGATTCCCAGAGGAGAGAAAGGGACAGAAGGAATATCTGCAGAAACAATGGACAAAAACTTCCCAAATTTGATGAAAAACATTCATCTAAAAATCCAAAAAGCTCAACAAACCTAAAGTAGGATAAACTCAGAGATCCACACCTAAATACATCATAGTCAAACTACTGAAAACCAAAGACAAAGAGAGAATTCTGAGAGCAGCAAGAGAAACTGAGGCATCTCATGAAAGGATTCCCAATAAGAATAACAGTTTATATCTCACCAGAAGCCATGGAAGCCAGAAGGCAGTGAGAGGACATAGTCAAAGTGCTAAAAGAAAACGACTCTCAACCAAGAATTATATGCACAGCAAAACTATGCTTCAAAACCTGAAGAATAAGATATTCTCAGATAACAAAAAAAAGAAAAAATGTCACTAGCAGACCTGCGCAATAAGATATATTAAAGGGAGTTCTTCTGGTTGAAATGATAGGACACTAGACAGTAACTTGAATCCACATGAAGAAATAAAGAGGACCACTATAAGTAACTACATAAGTAAATTCAAAAGACAATACAAACTTATTTTTTCTTCTTTTCTTCTCGTATGTGATATAAAAGTCAACTGCGTAAAACAATAATTATAAAACTGTGTTGATGAGATTATAATGTATAAAGATGTAATCCATATGATAATATGGATAACACAGTTTATGATATATTTAGATCATTTGTTATGAAAGAAATTGCCATTTGATGTTATAAATCATTTAGCATGAAATATGTTTATGAGTTTTAATTTTTGGATCCTAATTATGTTTGAATATATAACATTTCCTGAAACTTAAACTTTACTCTCCTGGATTTTTTTAACTTTTTATTCAAACAACTTCAAACATAAACAAAAACATATACATGGATATATTTACAGTGAAATACCAGTTTTATAATATTATATTACCCACAAAAAAATTATTTACTGTAATGCAAGCCTCGGTAGGCTTTTTTGAGTTCATCTCACCCAAAATTTAAGCTTCTTCGAGCATTTGACGTTACACTTATTCTATCTGTTGACGGACTTGGAATCACATGACGTCCTGGGGACATCTTCTTTACTTCCCATGCCAATGAAGTTGGTCTGCCAATTCAAGACATACAGCAGATTAACAGAGAAAAGGGGTGGCAGGGGGAGAGGTAATCTAATCTTTTCTCTTGGTTGTTAGTGCATGAAAACATAAGCAGGTCACAATTTTGCCCTAGTGCATTGATTTCCAGAAAGTTACCATATTACCAGTGAGTAATCCCAGATGATGCATGGTCCAGGATTTTCCACCCACTACAGCATAGCAACATAACCATAATTATCTAAAAAAGCGCTATGGGGTTACAAAGACAGGATATAAACTACCTATATTTTAAAAGCTTCCATACACCCAGCTAAAAACACATTAAAAAGGCAATGGTACTAATTCTGGCTGCTTGTGTCTAATATCCTTGGAGAGCTAAGTGTGTAGAACCGAGATCAAGACAGAAGTACAGTGGTGAGGGTTAAAATGTAGAATACACAGGAAAATATGAAGTCTTCGTCCTCTACCTCTTAATCACCCGTGAGAGTGACATCATAGACATTTCACTACTCTTTGCTACAAAAGCTAACTATTCCTCCTTCTTCACTGGCCCCACAACCAATCAGTTGACAGGATGCACAATCTCTACTAAAATGTTTTTTCTGAAGCAACATCTTCTTTATCCTTATGCCCTCAATCAGACCTCCATAACTCCCCAAATCTCCTTGCCTCTTACTTTCCATTTAATCTAGTGATTGTGATTTTTTTCCCATTAAAAAGTGAAATTTATTGTTAGAAAACAAGAAAATTCAGATAGATGATTATCCAAATAAAGTCTAAAGCTTTTGATAATTTATTGCTAAATCGCCTTTCAGAAAGGTTGTAACAAATTACACTTCCACCAGATGAAAAGTGCCCATTTTACTTTAACCCTGCTAATAGTTGGTATCTTGTCTTAAAATTTTCGTTGGCTTGTGAAAGAGACAGCATTGCTTGCAAAGTCTAAAATATTTACTATCTGGCACTTTACAGAAAAAGTCTGCTGACTCCTGTGCTTGAATTTCAGTCTTTGATGAGTTCTTTTTCCTACAAGGATGTCAATAAAGATGTTTAGTTGAAAAAAAAAATTCACTGGCAAAATGGTATTTGCTTTTGTTTTTTAAATTATAATACATTTACTATCATTACAAGTGAGGCTGAACTTTTTCACCAGTCATTTAAATTTCATCTTTTGGGATTTGTACATTGGTATCTACTGCCCATTTTAGCCACTGATATCTGCATCATTTTCTAATTGATTTGCAATAATTTACTACTACTACTATTATTATTACTATTATGGCTACAAATCTTGTCACATAGATGACATAACTATTTCACTTGTAATTATTTTTTTATGTAGAAAGGCATATTTTCTTCCTGTTAAATCAAGCCTATCAATATTTTCCTTTGTGCTTTTTGCCTTTGTCTTACAAAGTCCTTACTCACAATAAAAATATATAAATATTTATCTATATTTTCTTTTCTAAGTATGTACAACTTCAGTTTTTACATTTACATTTCAAGTCTGGGTGAAATAAATTTTGATGCATGATTTGAGGAATGAAAGATGGATAATGCCATCTACAGGAAATTTAAGGTTGCTTTCTATATCTGGGATCCGTCTCAGGAGGCAAAAAGGAGAAATGCTGATAAGTGCTTAAGTTAAAAGAGTTGCCTCAGGGCTTCCCTCGTGGCACAGTGGTTAAGGATCCACCTGCCAATGTAGGGGACACGTGTTCAAGCCCTGGTCCAGGAAGATCCCACATGCTGTGAAGCAAAGAAGCCCGTGCACCACAACTACTGAGCCTGCGCTCCAGAGCCCACAAGCCACAACTACTGAAGCCCACGTGCCGCAACTACTGAAGCCCGTGCGGCTAGAGCCTGTGCTCTGCAACAAGAGAAGCTACCGCAGTGAGAAGCCCACGCACCGCAATGAAGAGTAGCCCACGCTCGCCGCAACTAGAGAAAGCCTGCACACAGCAATGAAGACCCAACACAGCCATAAATAAATACCCAATGCAGCCATAAATAAATAAATAAATAGTTGCCTCAAGTATATTTTTGTAGGACATGAATAGCTGTTGGACTTGGCCTCACAAGCTTTCTCAATACAATCTTCAACATAGCCACTGTTAGCTTGGAGTTTGCAAGCAAGAAAATAAAAAAATCTAGTTAGCTTTTTTAATGCACTAATAGTTATATTACAGACCCTTTTTGGATAAAAGGAACAGGAACTCCATCAAGTTAAATAAAAAAGAAAAAAGTAATAAAGGCTTACTGTAAGGATATAAACTGTAAAATGTCAAGGACATCCTCAAGGTGGCTCATGATTAGCCACCTGGAAGAGGCAGGCTTTAAAGCAACACTCTTAAACTCTCAAAGACCACATGATTTCTCTCATTTCTGCCTCTCTCTGTACATCTATTCCATTTTCTTTGAAATTGCTTTCCTCGGCTTATCTTTACAAGGGCAATGTAGTCACCAATCACAAATCAGCGTGATGATCTCTTAACTTGGTTCAACCCAGTGAAGGAATGTACCCCCCACCCCTGCCCAATCTAATCACCTATTACCAAGGGGTAAAGACGAAACTGCTAGTTACAAAGACAACTAGGCTTGACCCACCCAGGGACAGAGTAAAAAATTTTCATTGTGAGAAAAAAATATTAAAAGGATCAACATATCATGGCTTCCTTGAATTTGGTTTCCTGGGAATCAAGACTTCCTGGATTTGTCTCTTGGGATTCCTTCACTCTCTTGATTTCCCCCTGGGGCTGATACACTAGGATGGGATAAAAGATACGTTCTCTATAGGATGGTTCCATTCACTGAGACTCAACCAAGGTTAAATCTAAGGGAAAGAGGCAGCCTAGGCCTGTTTTCTCTGGGTAAAAAGGCATTATTGTAGCTCCATGTGAAATGACCCATTTCACAAGGGCTCAGGTTTCACTTTTAAGTCTAAACGAAATAGTAAATTGTTCTTTTGCCTTTGCACATAACCAAAATGATACTAAATCCAGTTGGATTACCTATCTCTGGAATATCTCTCAACTCTCCCTAGTGCCTTTACTCTAGTCTGAGTAGCCATCATCTATAAACTATACTGATGAACCTCAACCTTCCCACACTACAGCCAGAAAGATCTTTTAAAAACACAAGCCTGGTATGTGGTTTCCTTACTTAAGAACCTTTACGGCTCAAAATAAAGTTTAAGGTTTTTATCGTGTCTACAGAGTCCTACATAATCTGGTCTCACCCTACCTCTCTAGGCTCCTCTCATGCCCCTTTTCCCCTGCTCTCTTCACTCCAGCCCTGCTAAACTCTGAATTCTTGACTACACT
Source organism: Mesoplodon bidens (assembly GCF_964165515.1). Lineage (NCBI taxonomy): Eukaryota > Metazoa > Chordata > Mammalia > Artiodactyla > Ziphiidae > Mesoplodon > Mesoplodon bidens. The sequence continues at coordinate 65,396,683 of NC_138178.1, read as the reverse complement.
GTGCTCTCTTCCACCTCCAGGATATCATATACCATCACCTCTACCTGGAATTACACTTTTCTTCTCTCCTTGTCAAGCTAACTGCTTCTTGATATTTCTGCCTCACTTAAGTGTAACCTCCTTCTCCTTGGGGAAGCCCTCCTGGACTTAACAAACGGCATGATGGTGCGTTTTCTTATACTCCCAAAGTATACTACATTTCTTTAGGATGACACTTTGTACACTGGTAAGTGTTGCCTGTCAACGCACTGTGCACTTCATGAGGGCGGGGACTATGTCTGTTTTCTTCGCCACAACAGTCCCAGAGCCTAACACATAGCACTCAGATGTTGTGTGCTGATTCTAAATGAAGGCTTCTAAAGTTATTCATCATTCCCCTCATCTCATCAGTTCTCCTCGGTGCCTACTACATTAAGAAGAAATATTATACCTCTCCCTACACGCTGTCACTTCACACCCTCTGCACTTCTATAGCTGCCCTTATTCCCTTCATCTGAAGGCCAACCACTGTTAAAATCCATCACTTTCTTTAAACACTTCTGTAGTTTCCATGAAATCTTTCCTGATCTATCCCCCAAAAGAAACATGACCCTGTCTTTCACTGAACATCTATAATAGTTTGTCATAGTAGTAAGTTCTATTTTATTCGACCTTCAGACTGAAAATTCATGAAAGGAGTAAATGTATCATATTAGGCAATTAAATTTCTGGACCAGATAAAAGTGCATTGTACGAGTAGGTACCCGATAAATACTTGTTACTGAACTTGAGACATGCAGCTCCCAACTTTAAGATTGTTACAAGTTTCAAATTAAGCTGAGATCAAGTTCACTGTCAATTTTAATAATTGTTTTTGAATCTGCTGTCTGCTATAAATATAAAGACCAGAATTCATTACCTGCTTTGAGCATCTGTCTTCTCTAGCTTTTCCTGAAGTTGAATCCAGTCAATCAATGCTTTGAAATCTCTCACATAGTTATCCAGCATCATTAGCACCTCCTAATTCAAAACAAACAACAAACATTAGATTCCATTCTGAAACTCAAGAGTTTCAAGAAAAAATTTTAGAGTAAAAGGACTTCGGAATTAATGTTTTTTACACTATATATACTCCTCATTGAGGAAGCAGCAAAACCTATGGATATTTTTTTGAGGGGGGGTTGTTTTATTTTCATTCTCACTCTTCGGTAAGAAATTAGGTGAAGCTGACAGTCTAAAGACCAAGAAATGGTACTGATATTCCTTCTCAAGACTTTCTCAACTGACCATTCTTTTAACCTTTCTTTTATTGTTAAATTTAATAAACAGAAAAGTGCACAAAACATAAACGTACACATGAAAAGATGCTCAACATCACTATTAGAGAAATGCAAATCAAAACTACAATGAGGTACCACCTCACATCAGTCAGAATGTCCATCATTACAAATTCGACAAACAATAAATGCTGGAGAGGGTGTGCAGAAAAGGGAAGTCTCCTGCACTGTTGGTGGGAATGTAAATGGATACAGCCACTATGGAGAACAGTATGGAGGTCCCTTAAAAACTAAAAATAGAGCTACCACATGACCCGGCAATCCCACTCCTAGGCATGTATCCAGAAAAAAACATAATTCCAAAGGATGCATGCACCCTGATGTTCACTGCAGCACTATTTACAACAGCCAGGACATGGAAGCAACCTAAATGGCCATCAACAGAGGAATGAATAAAGAAGATGTGGTACATATATACAAGGAATATTACTCGGCCATAAAGATGAACAAAATAATGCCATTTGCAGAGACGTGGATGGACCTAGAGATTGTCATACAGAGTGAAGTAACTCAGAAAGAGAAAAATATTGTATATTAATGCATATATGTGGAATGTAGAAAAATGGTAGAGATGAACTCATTTGCAAAGCAGAAATAGAGTCACAGATGTAAAGAACAAACCTAGGGTTACCAAGGGGGAAAGGAGGGGTGGAATGAATTGGGAAATTGGGACTGACATATATACACTACTATGTATAAAATAGGTAAATAATGAGAAACTACTGTATAGCACAGGGAACTCTACTCAATGCTCTGTGGTGACCTAAATGGGAAGGAAATCTAAAAAAGCATGGATATATGTATGTGTGACTGATTCATTTTGCTGTACAGCAAGAAACTAACACAACATTGTAAAACAACTATACTCCAATAAAAATTTTTAGAAAACAAACATAAATGTACAGATAAATTGTTTCAAAGCAAGGAACCATGCAACCACCACCCAAGACAAAAAATTTATTAATATCAGTCTCTAAAAGTTCCCTGATGTCCCTCTCCGAATCACTATTACACCCCTGTTCCAAAATAACCACTGCTTTGACTTCTAATAGTTTAATTTTGCCTGATTTTGAAATTCACATAAATGAACACATAGAGTATGTATTACTTTGTGGCTTCTTTTGTACGTTTACCATGTTCATTCATATTGCAGAGTGTACCTGCGATTCATTTACTGACACTGTCCAAGATCACTACTAAACAGTATTCTAATGTATTAATATTGGGTTAACCAAAAGGTTTGTTCGTTTTTTTCCGTAAGATGGCTCTAGTAGCACTTAGTTGTCTTTAACTTCATTCGAAACAATTTTGTTAGGCTGTATGTGACAGCTGTCGTATCAGTGTGCATTTAAAAAAACACATCAAAACTGGTGAATTTTTGTGTAGCCATTTCAATACTGAAGATGGAAGAAAAAAAGCAACATTTTTGGTATTTTATGCTTTATTATTTTAAGAAAGGTAAAAACGCAACTGAAACACAGAAAAAGATCTCTGCTGTGTATGGAGAAGTTGGCTGTTGAAACGTGTCAAAAGTGGTTTGTGAAGTTTCGTGCTGGAGATTTCTCACTGGATGATGCGCCATGGTCAGGTAGACAAGTTGAAGTTGATAGCAATCAAATCGAGACATTCGTTGAGATCAGTTATACCACGTGGGAGATAGCCAACATACTCAAAATATCCAAATCAAGTGCCAAAATTCATTTGCAGCAGCTTGGTTATGTTAATCGCTTTGATGTTTGGGTTCCACATAAGTTATGGGAAAAAAACCTTCTTGACCATATTTCCACATGCAATTCTCTACTTAAATGTAATGAAAACATTCTGTTTTTAAAACAGATGAAAAGTGGATACTGTACAATAATGTGGAACGGAAGAGATCGTGGGACAAGTGAAATGAACCACCACCAACCACACCAAAGGCTGGTCTTCAACCAAAGAAGGTGATGTTGTGTGTATGGTGGAATTAGAAGGGAGTCCTCTATTATCCTCCTTCCGGAAAACCAAACAATTAATTCCAACAAGTACTGCTCCCAGTTAGACCAACTGAAAGCAGCACTCGACGAAAAGCGTCCGGAATTAGTCAACAGAAAACACATAATCTTCCATCAGGATAATGCAAGACTGCATGTTTCTTTGATGACCAGGCAAAAACTGTTACAGCTTCTCTGGGAAGTTCCGATTCATCGACTGTATTCACCAGACACTGCATCTTCAGATTTCCATTTATTTCGTCTTTACAAAATTCTCTTAATGGAAAAAATTTCAATTCCCTAGAAGACTGTAAAAGGCACCTGGAAAAGCTCTTTGTTCAAAAAGATAAAAATAGTTTTGGGAAGATGGAATTATGAAGTTGCCTGAAAAATGGCAGAAGGTAGTGGAACAAAAGGGTGAATACGTTTTTCAATAAAGTTCTTGGTGAAAATGAAAAATGTGTCTTTTATTCCTACTTAAAAACTGAAGATGGGACTTCCCTGGTGGTCCAGTGGTTAAGACATCGCCTTCTAATGCAGGGGGTGCAGGTTCACTCCCTGGTCAGGGAGCTAAGATCCCACATGCCTTGCAGCCAAAAAACCAAATCATAAAAACAGAAGCAATATTGTAACAAATTCAATACAGATTTTAAAAATGGTCCACATGCAAAAAAGTCTTAAAAAAAAAAAAAACCAAAGGCACTTTTTAGCCAACCCCAAATTTATCCAGTTTATTGGTTGGTATTCATTTCAATATTTATTTATCCAATATTTACCCAATCTAATGTTGATGAAGACTTAAGTGATTTCCAAATTTGGGATATTACAAATTATATGCTGTTATTCATGTACATGTCCTATGCATATGTGTATATATTTCTGTTGAGTGTATGACCAAGACTGTAATTGCAGAGTCACAGATTAAGCATGTGTTCCACTTTATTTTTTTAAGTTTATTTTATTTATTTTTGGCTGCGTTGTGTCTTAGTTGCAGCACGCGGGATCTTCATTGAGGCATGTGGGATCTTTCACTGCAGCACACAGGCTTCTCTCTACTTGTGGCGTGTGGGTTTCCTCTTCTCTGGTTGTGGCACACAGACTCCAGGGCACGTAGGCTCCATAGTTGTGGCGCGCGGATTTCAGAGTGCATGGGCTCTGTAGTTTGTGGCATGCAGGCTTTCTAGTTGAGGCGCGTGAGCAAAGCAGTTGTGGCACATACGCTTAGCTGCCCCACGGCATGTGGGATCTTAGTTCCCTGACCAGGGACTAAACCTGCGTCCCCTGCATCGTAAGGCGGATTCATTACCACTGGACCACCAGGGAAATTCTAACGTTCCACTTTAGTATATAATACCAAACTGTTTTCCAAAGTGGTTGCCACTCCCACCAGCAGTCTATGTGAACTCTACTTGCTGCACACCCTCACCTACACTTGGTATTGTCCATTTGGGGTCTTCTTTGTTTTTAACCTGAGCCATTCTGGTTGACGGGGGTGTAATGGTTTCATTTTGGTTTTAGTATGTATTTCTCTGATTACTAATGATTCTCAGCACTTTTTCATATGCTTACTGGCCATCCTTTTTGTGAAGTGCCTATTCAAGACACTTCCCATTTTTCTAGAGTGTCAACTGTCTTTCTCTTTTTGATGTGTAGAAGTTCTTCACATTTTTTGGATATGTGTCTTTTGTTGATTATATGTGCAGCACATATATACTTGCCTTTTCACCCTCCTAATGGAATGGAATTTTTGATGAACAGAAATTCCTAATTTAAGTTAGTCTCATTTATGAGCCTTTCACCTAAAGACTGATGTAGCAATCTTTTCCTACCACAAGGTCAGGAAGATATTCTCCAAAATTATCTTTTAGAGCATGGGTCTATTTCTAGAATCTCTCCTCTGTTACACTGGTCTGTTTATCTATTCTTATACCAGTACCAAACTATCATACGTTGCTACAGTTCTAAAGTAAATCTCAAAACTCAGTAAATTCTCCAACTGTATCTTTGACTTCAAAGTTGTCTAGGCTAATTCCAGGCTTTTGCATTTCCATATAGATTTTAGAATCAGCATGTCAATTTCTCAGGGGAAAAAAATTAGAATTTTCATTGCATTTGCATTGATTCTATAGATAACCTGGAAGAAAACCGACATTTTTTTTTTTTTTTTTTTTTTTTTTTTTGTGGTACGCGGGCCTCTCACTGTTGTGGCCTCTCCCGTTGCGGGGCACAGGCTCCGGACGCTCAGGCTCATCGGCCATGGCTCACGGGTCCAGCCACTCCGCGGCATGTGGGATCCTCCCAGACCGGGGCACGAACCCGCGTCCCCTGCATCGGCAGGCGGACTCTCAACCACTGCGCCACCAGGGAAGCCCAAACCGACATTTTTATAACATTGTTTTTCTAGTCTATGAACAGATCTATAGCTCCATATATTTATCTTACTCAATGTGTCTCAGTAACATATTACACTTTTCTGTGTAGAGGTCTTACACATCTTCTGTTAGATTTAACCCTAAGAATAAATAGTAGTTGTTTTAAAGTTTTTCAGTTACTGTTGATTTTTTTTTTTTTTTTTTTTGCTGTACGTGGGCCTCTCACTGTTGTGGCCTCTCCCGTTGCGGAGCACAGGCTCCGGACGCGCAGGCTCAACGGCCATGGCTCACGGGCCCAACCGCTCCGCGGCACGTGGGATCTTCCCAGACCGGGGCACGAACCCGCGTCCCCTGCATCGGCAGGCGGACTCTCAACCACTGCGCCACCAGGGAAGCCCGATTTTTTTATTTTGAACTTGTATCCAGCAACTTTAACTCACTCAATACTTCTAATAGCTAATCTTTAGATTCTTCTGGACTTCATAAATATATATATATACATACATACATACATACATACATATATAATCTATGAATACGGACATATCTACTTTTCTCCCTAAGCCTTATACCTTTTATGTCTTATTCTTGTATTCCTATGCTGGCTAAAATCTTAAGTACGAGGTTGAATACAAATAAGGTTAGCAGCCTTTCTTGTCTCATTCACAATTGCAGAAGGAAAGCTCTCAACATTTCACCATTAAGTATGATGTTTACTCTAGAATTTTTGGAAGATTCCTTATATCAGTAAGGATGTTCCCTTTTATTCCCAGTTTGCTAGTTTTATCATGATGGGTGTCGAACTTCAACAAATATTTTTCCTAAATCTACTGAGACAATATGATTTTTCATCTTCACTCATCTAATTTGGTAAATAACATTAATTTCATATTCAAATGTTAAAGGAACACTGTAGGACTGGAAGGAATCTGACTTGATTGTGATGTAGTGTCCAATTTTCAAATAACCAGATTTGATACATTGTTATATGGTTTAGGACTTGTGCACTCTGTACTCCAGAGTGGCCTGTATTTTCCTTTCTCATAAGTGCTTTCGTTATCAAAGTTATGCTGGAAAGAATTCTCTATTTTTCTAGGTTCTAGAAGAATTTGCATAATACTGGCATTTTTTCCTCAATTTTAAAAATTGAGATATAATTCATACACCAAAGAACTCACCATTTTGAATTATACAATTCAGAGTTGTGCAACATACATGCAAAGAGTTGTGCAACTATCTAGTTCCAGAACATTTTCATCACCCCAAAAGAAACCATAAGCAGTTACTCCCTTTGCTGCCTTCTCTCCGGGTTTGGAAACCACTGATCAACTTCCTGTCTCTATAGACTGGCCTGTTCTGGACATTTCATATAAACAGCATCATATAATATGTGGTCTTTTGAGGCTGGCTTCTTTTACTTAGTATAATGTTTTCAAGGTTTTCCACCGGGTAGCATGTATCTGTACTTCATTCCTTTTTATAACTAAATAATTGCATGAATAAACACACTTGCTTATTCACTTGTCAGTTCATGGATATTCAGGTTGTTTCCACTTTTTGCCTATTATGAATAATGTTGCTATGTACATTCATGTACAAGTTTTTATGTGAACACACGCTTCAAATTCTCTTGGGTGTGTAACTGGAAGTGGATTTACAGGGCCATATGGTAACTCTAAGTTTAACATTTAATATTAACTACCAAACTTTTTTCCACAACAGCTGTACCATTTTACATTGTTATCAGCAATATAAGAGGGTTCTATATTCTTCATATCCTTGCTGAGATTTGCTATTTTCTGACTTCTTGATTCTAGTCAACGTAAAGAGGGTAAAGTGGTATTATTGTTGTTATTTGAAATTCCCTGATGACTAAAAATGTTGAGCATATATTCATGCGCTTACTGGACATTTGTATATCTTCTTTGGAGAAATGTTTATTCAAATTCTTATTTTTAACATATTTATGGGAATATACTTGCTTAACAATGGTGTGTTAGCTTCTGCTTTATAACAAAGTGAATCAGCTATACATATGCATATATACCCATATCTCCTTCCCGCTTGCGTCTCCCTCCCACCCTCACTATCCCACCCATCTAGGTGGTCACAAAGCACTGAGCTGATCTCCCTGTGCTATGTGGCTGCTTCCCACTAGCTATCTATTTTACATTTGGTAGTATATATAAGTCCATGCCACTCTCTGACTTCGTCCGAGCTTACACTTCCCCTTCCCCATGTCCTCAAGTCTGTTCTCTACGCCTGCGCCTTTACTCCTGTCCTTTCCCTAGGTTCGTCATAACCATTTTTTTTAGATTCCATATATATGTGTTAGCATATGGTATTTGTTTCTCTCTTTCTAACTTACTTCACTCTGTATGACAGACTCTAGGTCCATCCACCTCACTACAAATAACTCAATTTTGTTTCTTTTTATGGCTGAGTAATATTCCACTGTATGTATGTGCCATTATCTTCTTTATCCATTCATCTGTCGATGGACACTTAGGTTGCTTCCATGTCCTGGCTACTGCAAATAGAGCTGCAATGAACATTGTGGTACATGACTCTTTTTGAATTATGGTTTTCTCAGGGTATATGCCCAGTAGTGGGATTGCTGGGTCATATGGTAGTTCTATTTTTAGTTTTTTAAGGAACCTCCATACTGTCCTCCATAGTGGCTATATCGGTTTACATTCCCAGCAACAGTGCAAGAGGGTTCCCTTTTCCCCACACCCTCTCCAGCATTTATTGATTCTAGATTTTTTGATGATGGCCATTCTGACTGGTGTGAGGTGATACCTCATTGTAGTTTTGATTTGCAGTTCTCTAATGATTAGTGATGTTGAGATCCTTTCATGTGTTTGTTGACAATCTGTGTATGTTCTTTGGAGAAATGTCTATTTAGGTCTTCTGCCCAATTTTGCATTGGGTTGTTTGTTTTTTTAATATTGAGCCATATGAGCTACTTGTATATTTTGGAGAATAATCCTTTGTCAGTTGCTTCGTTTGCAAATATTTTCTCCCATTCTGTGGGTTGTCTTTTCATCCTGTTTATGCTTTCCTTTGCTGTGCTACAGCTTTTAAGTTTCATTAGGTCCCATTTGTTTATTTTTGTTTTTATTTCCATTTCTCTAGGAGGTGGTTCCAAAAGGATCTTGCTGTGATTTATGTCATAGAGTGTTCTGCCTGTGTTTTCCTCTGAGAGTTTTACACTGTCTGGCCTTATATTTAGGTCGTTAATCCATTTTGAGTCTATTTTTGTGTATGGTGTTAGGGAGTGTTCTAATTTCATTCTTTTACACGTAGCTGTCCAGTTTTCCCAGCACCACTTATTGAAGAGACTGTCTTTTCTCCATTGTATATTCTTGCCTCCTTTATCAAAAATAAAGTGACCATATATGAGTGGGTTTATCTCTGGGCTTTCTAGCCTGTTCTACTGATCTATATTTCTGTTTTTATGCCAGTACCATTCGATCTGGATTACTACAGCTTTGTAGTATAGTCTCAAGTCCAGGAGCCTGATTCTTCCAGCTCCGTTTTTCCTTCTCAAGATTCCTTTGGCTATTCAAGGTCTTTTGTGTTTCCATACAAATTGTGAGTTTTTGTTCTAGTTCTGTGAAAAATGTCACTGGTAGTTTTATAGGAAGTGCATTAAACCTGTAGATTGCTTTGGGTAGCATAGTCATTTTCACAATATTGATTCTTCCAGTCCAAGAACATGCTATATCTCTCCATCTGTTGGTATCGTCTTTAACTTCTTTCATCAGTGTCTTATAGTTTTCTGCATAAAGGTCTTTTGTCTCTTTAGGTAGGTTTATTCCTAGGTTTTGTATTCTTTTTGTTGCAATGGTAAATGAGAGTGTTTCCTTAATTTTCTTTCAGATTTTTCATCATTAGTGTATAGGAATACAAGAGATTTCTGGGCATTAATTTTGTATCCTGCTACTTTACCAAATTCATTGATTAGTTCTAACAGTTTTCTGGTAGAGTCTTTAGGATTCTCTATGCATAGTATCAAGTCATCTGCAAACACTGACTGCTTTACTTCTTCTTTCCTATTTGGATTATTTTATTTCTTTTTCTTCTCTGATTGCTGTGGCTAAAACTTCCAAAACTATGTTGAATAATAGTGGTGAGAGTGGACATCCTTGTCTTGTTCCTGATCTTAGAGGATATGGTTTCAGTTTTTCATCACTGAGAATGATCTTGGCTGTGGGTTTGTCATATATGGCCTTTATTAAGTTGAGGTAAGTTCCCTCTATGCCCACTTTCTGGAGGATTTTTCTCATAAATGGGTGTTGAATTTTGTCGAAAACTTTTTCTACATGACTTGAGTTTATCATATGGTTTTTATTCTTCAGTTAGTTAATATGGTGTATCACATGATTGATTTGTGTATATTGAAGAATCTTTGCATTCCTGGTATAAACCCCACTTCATCATGGTGTATGATCCTTTTAATGTGCTATTGGATTCTGTTTGCTAGTATTTTTTTTTTTTTTTTTGCGGTACGCGGGCCTCTCACTGTTGTGGCCTCTCCCATTGCAGAGCACAGGCTCCAGACGCGCAGGCTCAGCGGCCATGGCTCATGGGCCAAGCTGCTCCGCGGTATGTGGGATCTTCCCTCACCGGGGCACAAACCCGTGTCGCCTGCATCGGCAGGCAGACTCTCAACCACTGCGCCACCAGGGAAGCCCTATTTGCTAGTATTTTGTTGAGGATTTTTGCATCTATGTTCATCAGTGATATTGGCCTGTAGTTTTCTTTCTTTATGACATCTTTGTCTGGTTTGGGTATCAGGGTGATGGTGGTCTCATAGAATGAGTTTGGGAGTGTTCCTCCTTCTGCTAAATTTTGGAACAGTTTGAGAAGGAGAGGTGTTAGCTCTTCTCTAAATGTTTGATAGAATTCACCTGTGAAGTCATCTGGTCCTGGGCTTTTGTTTGTTGGAAGATTTTTAATCACAGTCTCAATTTCAGTGCTTGTGATTGGTCTGTTTATATTTTCTATTTCTTCCTGGTTCAGTCTTGGAAGGTTGGGCTTTTCTAAGAATTTGTGCATTTCTTCCAGGTTGTCCATTTTATTGGCACATAGTTGCTTGTAGTAATCTCTCATGATCCTTTGTATTTCTGCAGTGTCACTTGTTACTTCTCCTTTTTCATTTCTACTTCTATTGATTTGAATCTTTTCCTGTTTTTTTTGTTTATGAGTCTGGCTAATGGTTTATCAATTTTGTTTATCTTCTCAAAGAACCAGCTTTTAGTTTTACTCATCTTTGCTACTGTTTCCTTCATTTCTTTTTCACTTATTTCTGATCTGATCTTTATGATTCTTTCCTTCTGCTAACTTTGGGGGTTTTTTGTTCTGCTTTCTCTAAGTGCTTTAGGTGTAAGGTTAGGTTGTTTATTTGAGATGTTTCTTGAGGTAGGATTGATGTGCTATAAAATTCCCTCTTAGAACTGCTTTTCCTGCATCCCATAGGTTTTGGGTCGTCAGGTTTTCATTGTCATTTGTCTCTAGGTATTTTTTGATTTCCTCTTTGATTTCTTCAGTGATCACTTCGTTATTAAGTATTGTTTGGCCTCCATGTGTTTGTATTGTTTTCCAGAATTTTTCCAGTAATTGATTTCTAGTCTCATAGCGTTGTGGTCAGAAAAGGTACTTGATACGATTTCTAATTTCTTAAGTTTACCAAACCTTGATTTGTGACCCAAGATATGATCTATCCTGGAGAATGTTCCATGAGCACGTGACAAGAGAGTGTATTCTGTTGTTTTTGGATGGAATGTCCTATAAATATCAATTAAGTCCATCTTGTTTAATGTATCATTTAAAGCTTGTGTTTCCTTATTTATTTTCATTTTGGATGATCTGTCCATTGGTTAAAGTGGGGTGTTAAAGTCCCCTACTATGACTGTGTTACTGTCAATTTCCTCTTTTATGGCTGTTAGCATTTGCCTTATGTATTGAGGTGCTCCTTCATTGCGTGCATAAATATTTACAATTGTTATATCTTCTTCTTGGATCGATCCCTTGATCATTATGGAGTGTCCTTCTTTGTCTCTTGTAATACTCTTAAAGTCTATTTTGTCTGATATGAGAATTGCTGCTCCAGCTTTCTTTTGATTTCCATTTGCATAGAGTAACTTTTTCCATCCCCTCACTTTCAGTTTGTATGTGTCCTAAGGTCTGAAGTGGGTCTCTTGTAGACAGCATATATATAGGTCTTGTTTTTGTATCCATTCAGCTAGTCTATGTCTTTTGGTTGAAGCATGTAATCCATTTACATTTAAGGTAATTATCAATATGCATGTTGCTATTACTATTTTCTTAATTGTTTTGGGTGTGTTATTCTAGGTCTTTTCCTTATCCTGTGTTTCCTGTCTAGAGAAGATTCTTAAGCATTTGTTCTAAAGTTGGTTAGGTGGTGCTGAATTCCCCTAACTTTGGCTGTCTTAAAAGTTTTAGTTTCTCCATCAAATCTGAATGAGATCCTGGCTGCTTAGAGTAATCTTGTTTGTAGGTTTTTTCCTTTCATCACTTTAAATATGCCCTGCCACTCCCTTCTGGATTGCAGAGTTTCTGCTGAAAGATCAACTGTTAACCTTATGGGTATTACCTTGTATTTTATTTTTCCCTTGCTGCTTTTAATATTTTTCTGTGTTTTTAATATTTGATAGCTTGATTAACACGTGTCCTGGGCTGTTCTCCTTGGATTTATCCTGTATGGGACTCTCTGCGCTTCCTGGACTTGCTTAACTATTTCCTTTCCCATATTACGGAAGTTTTTAACTATAGTCTCCACAAATATTTCCTCAGTCCCTTTCTTCTTCTTTTCTTCTTCTGGGGCCCCTATAATTCAAATGTTGGTGTGTTTAATGTTGTCCCAGAGGTCGCTGAGACTGTCCTCAATTCTTTTCATTCCTTTTTTTTTCTTCTGCTCTGCAGTAGTTATTTCCACTATTTTATCTTCCAGGTCACTTCTCTGTTCTTCTGCCTCAGTTATTCTTCTATTGATTCCTTCTAGAGAATTTTAAATTTCATTTATTGTGTTGTTCATCATTGTTAGTTTGCTCTTTAGTTCTTCTAGGTCCTTATTAAACATTTCTCGTATTTTCTCCACTGTATTTCCAAGATTTTGGATCATGTTTACTATCATTACTCTGAATTCTTTTTCAAGTAGACTGCCTATTTCCTCTTCGTTTGGTCTGGTGGGGGTTTACCTTGCTCCTTGATCTGCTGTGTGTTTCTCTTTCTTGTCATTTTGCTTAACTTACTGTGTTTGGGGTCTCCTTTTTGCAGGCTGCAGGTTTGTAGTTCCGGTTGTTTTTGGTGTCTGCCCCCAGTGGGTAAGGTTGTTTCAGTGGGTTGTATAGGCTTCCTGGTGGAGGGGACTAGTGCCTGTGTTCTGGTGGATGAGGCTGGATCTTGTCTCTATGCTGAGGAAGACCGCGTCAGGTGGTGTGTTTGGGGTGCCTGTGACCTTATTATGATTTTAGGCAGCCTCTCTGCTAATGGGTGGTGTTGTGTTCCTGTCCTGCTACTCATTTGGCATAGGGTGTCCACCACTGTAGCTTGCTGATCGTTGAGTGGAGCTGCGTCTTAGCATTGAGATGGAGATCTCTGGGAGAACTTTCACCATTTGATATTACATGGAGCCGGGAGGTCTCTGGTGGACCAATATCCTGAACTTGGCTCTCCCACCTCAGAGGCACAGGCCTGACACCCAGCTGGAGCACCAAGACCCTGTCAGCCACACAGCTCAGAAGAAAATGGAGAGGAAAAGAAAGAAGGAAAGAAAAAAATAAAATAAAATAGTTATTAAAATAAAAAATAAATAAGTATTAAAAATTTTAAAAATTAAGAAGAAAAAAAAGAAAACAAAACAACAGGTAGAAGAGAGCAACCAAACTGGAAAACAAATCCACCAATAATAACAAGTGCTAAAAGCTATACTTAAAAAAAAAAATAACGGACAGACAGAACCCTAGGACAAATGGTAAGAGCAAAGCTACACAGACAAAATCACACAAAGAAGCATACACATACACATTCAGAAAAAGAGAAAAAGGAAAAAGTGTATATATATATTGTTGCTCCCAAAATCCACCGCCTCAAGTTTGGGATGATTCGTTGTCTATTCAGGCATTACACAGATGCAGGGTACATCAAGTAGATTGTGGAGATTTAATCTGCTCCTGAGGCTGCTGGAAAAGATTTCCTTTTCTCTTCTTTGTTCACACAGCTCCTGGGGTTCAGCTTTGGATTTGGCCCCACCTCTCCATGCAGGTTGCCTGAGGCCGTCTGTTCTTCGCTCAGATAGGATGGGGTTAAAGTAGCAGCTGATTAGGGGGCTCTGGCTCACCCAAGCTGGGGGGAGGGAGGGTTATGGAATGCGAGGCAAGCCTGCGGCAGCAGAGGCCAATGTAAACTTGCACCAGCCTGAGGTGCGTCATGTATTCTCCCAGGGAAGCTGTCCCTGGATCATGAGACCCTGGCAGTGGCAGGCTGCACAGGCTCTCCCGAGGGGAGGTGTGGACAGTGACCTGTGCTTGCACACAGGATTCTTGGTGGCTGCAGCAGCAGCCTTAGCATTTCATGCCCACCTCTGGTGCCCGCGCTGATAGCTGCAGATCATGCCTGTCTCTGGAGCTCGTTTAGGTGGTGCTCTGAATCCCCTCTCCTCACGCACCCTGAAACAATGGTCTCTTGCCACTTAGCCAAGTCCAGACTTTTTCCCGGACTCCCTCTGCCTAGCTGTGGTGCACTAGGCCCCTTCAGGCTGTGTTCACTCAGCCCACTCCAGTCCTCTCACTGGTATCTGACCTCTGAAGAAGCCAGAGCCTCATCTCCCAGCCCCCACCCGTCCCGGAGGGTGAGCAGACAAGCCTCTCAGGCTGGTGAGTGCTGGTCCGCACCGATCCTCTGCAGGTAACTCTCCACTTTGCCCTCTGCACGGCTGTTGCTGCGCTCTCCTCCGTGGCTCCAAAGCTTCCCCCCTACCAGCCCCCAACTCTCAAGGGGCTTCCTAGTGTGTGGAAACTTTTCCTCCTTCACAGCTCCCTCCCAGTGGTGCAGGTCCCATCCCTATTCTTTTGCCTGTTTTTTCTTTTTGCTTTTGCCCTACCCAGGTACGTGGGGGGTTTCTTGCATTTTGGGACGTCTGAGGTCTTCTGCCAGCGTTCAGTAGGTGTTCTGTAGGAGCTGTTCCACGTGTAGATGTATTTCTGATGTATCTGTGGGGAGGAAGGTGATCTCCACTTCTCACTCTTCAGCCATCTTGAAGGTCTCTCCTATTTAAATTCTTTGCCCATTTTTTTAACTGGGCCATTTGTCCCTTTTATCGTTGGACTGTAGAAGTTCTTCATATATTCTGTATATTAGACTGTTATAAGACATATATGGTTTGAAAATATTTTCTCTCATTCTGTGAGTTGTCTTTTGACTTAATAGTGTTGGCTTAACAGTATCGTATAACACACATAAGTTTTTACTTTTGTTGAAGTTCAATTTATGTATTTTTTATTTAATTATTTGTGCTTTGGGTATCATATCTAAAAAACTATTGCCCAGTCCAAGGTTACAAAGATTTACACCTATGTTTTCTTCAAATAGTTTTATAGTTTTCTCTCTTACATTTAGGCCTTTGCTCCATTTTCAGTTAGTTTTTGCACATGGTGTGAGGTAGGGATCCAAGTTCATTCTTTGCATGTGGATGTCTAGTTGTCCCAGCACCATGTGTTGAAAAGACTATTCTTTCCCCATGAAATAGTCTTGGCACCCCTGTCAAAAAACAGTGGCCACAGATGTGTGGATTTATTTCTAGGCTCTTAATGTTATTCCATTGATCTATATGTCTATCATTGTTCTGGTATCTTACTGCTTTATTACAACTTTGAAGTAAGTTTTGAATTCAGGAAGTGTGGGTCCTCCAAACCATTCATTTTACCAACTGTTCCACTATTGTACGTTAGAGAAAAATATAATCTAATCCAGGATAAAGTCGAGGGTAAGGCATTGTATTTAATTGTCCTGTCCCCTTAGTTCTGTTACAGTTCTTCCTCAGTCTTTCATGACCTCATATTTATACAGAATACAGGCCAGTTATTTCACAATATGTCAATCAATTTAAGGTCAAATTAAATTATCAGGAATACCACATTACTGATGTTATGGTCTTAGTGCATTATTTAAAAAGGCACCTGGGGCTTCCCTGGTGGCACAGTGGTTAAGAATCCGCCTTCCAATGCAGGGGGCACGGGTGCAAGCCCTGGTCTGGGAATATCCCACATACCACGGAGCAACTAAGCCCGTATGCCACAACTACTGAGCCTGCGCTCTAGAACCCGCAAGCCACAACTACTGAAGCCCATGTCCCTAGAGCCTATGCTCCACAACAAGAGAAGCCACCGCAATGAGAAGCCTGCACATCACAACGAAGAGTAGTCCCCATTCACCGCAACTAGAGAAAAGCCCACGCACAACAACGAAGGCCCAACACAGCCAAAAATAAATAAATAAAAAGACACCTGCTACGTATATGTCCTATTACTGGTGATAATAACCTTGATGATTTGATTAAGTGGTACCTACCAACTCCCCCACCTAAACTTCCTATTTTTCTTTGTAATTAATATTTTATAGAGATATTTTGTGACTATATAAATATCCTGTTCTTCAACAAAATTTCACCCACTGATTTAAGATCCATTGGTGATTCTTGCCTGAATAAATTATTATAATAGGTGCTAAATGATGATTTTCTAATTCCATCATTCCTTCTACATTTACTACTTAGCATTCTATTGTAGGAAAGGTGCTGTCCCTTCTACCTCATTTGCCTATTTATTCATTTAGTTATTCATAACAGTATGGATTCATCGATTCCTACATTGAATGATCCATTACTATATTTGTTTTGATGCTCAAATTGTCCCAGATTTGGCCAATCGGAAGCCCTTAAGGCTGGCTCCTATGTATTTCTGACATGTCCCCATTATATCAGAGCATTCTCTAGCTTTCTGTCGCAAAAAGAATTTTCAGGCTCATCTTGTATTTTCCCTGCTCTGCTCTGGAATCAGCCATTCCTCTAAGAAACTCTAGTTCCTCTTATTGGAGAATGGTATCTTGACCAAGATTAGGTGTTTAATGTGCTCACTGGTACTGGTGTGTCAACGCTTCAAGGTGCTCTCAGTAGACAACAGAAATATATATATATATGTATATATATATATATATATATATATATATATATACATATATATATATATTTATAAACACACACACATATATGTATAGTTTACTTTTTTCCCCGAACTTCTTGAGCTGGATACTAAGATCATTGGCTTTTAGCCTTTATTTCATTTCATTTATATGCATTTTAGCACTATAAAGTTTCCTTTAAGCAGGACTTGGGCTCCATCTCACATACATTGTTTTTGTTACCATTCAGTTCAAAATATTTTCTAATTTCTATTGTAACCTCTTTTTTGACCAATGGATTATTCAGAAGTGTTTTGCTGAGGCTTCCCACTAAGGATTTCTATCTTTTCCTGGATCATGCCCCTATAATTCTCCCCTGCTTAAGAATTCTTCCCTCTCCTAAGCTGTCGGTAGGTTTGTTATTTATCACCTAGCACTTCCAGTACTCAGAGAGAGAGTTGACCTGAATTTTCTACTCCATCTCTAGTAGAAGTGAAAGACCCTCTACCCAAACATTTTTACTAGTGATTTTCATAAAGAAATACAAGGTATGCTCATCCAATTTACAGGTGAAATAAATCTATGGTAAACAACAGAATTCGAAAAATATATAAATCTGCACTGTTCAATATGGTAATCACTTGCCACATGTGGCTATTAAGTACATGAAAAGTAGCTCATCTGACCTCAGACTTGGACCAAAAGAAAAGGAATGTATACTGACATAGATGTTGTCTTACTGCTTGTCTGGAAGATGCTTTATTTAAGACAATTTGTGGAAAGTATATTCAGAGAAAAATTGTTAAGGAGAATAGTGTCTTCTCAACTACATAGCATATACTTAGGTTTTCTAGTAGTAACGAGAACGAGACGGAGCTAGGAAACATGATAAGTTTGAAATGCACTGAAGGACACTGAACTTGGATAAACTGGCAAGCTTTCAAGCCTTTGTCGCCACGTGGATGAAAGGCTCCTGGTGCTGCAGCCAGGAGTCAGTGCTGTGCCTCTGAGGTGGGAGAGCCAACTTCAGGACACCGGTCCACAAGAGACCTCCCAGCTCCACATAATATCAAATGGTGAAAATCTCCCAGAGATCTCCATCTCAACACCAGCACCCAGCTTCACTCAACGACCAGCAAGCTACAGTGCTGGACATCCCCTGCCAAACAACTAGCAAGACAGGAACACAACCCCACCCATTAGAAGAGAGGCTGCCTAAAATCATAATAAGGCCACAGACACCCCAAAACACACCACCAGACATGGACCTGTCCACCAGAAAGACAAGATCAAGGCTCATCCACCAGAACACATTAGTACCCTCCACCAGGAAGCCTACACAACCCACTGAAACAACCTTAGCCACTGGGGAGAGACAACAAAAACAACAGGAACTACGAAACAGCAGCCCACAACAAGGAGACCCCAAACACAGTAAGATAAGCAAAATGAAAAGACAGAAAAACACACAGCAGGTGAAGGAGCAAGATAAAAACCCACCAGACCTAATAAATGAAGAGGAAATAGGCAGTCTACCTGAAAAAGAATTCAGAATAATGACAGTACAGATAATCCAACATCTTGGAAATAAAATAGACAAAGTGCAAGAAACAGTAAACAAGGACATAGAAGAACTCAAGATGAATCAAGCAATGATGAGCAACACAATAAATGAAATTAAAAATACTCTAGATTGGATCAATAGCAGAATAACTGAGGCAGAAGAATGGATAAGTGACGTGGAAGATAAAATAGTGGAAATAACTGCTGCAGAGCACAATAAAGAAAAAAGTATGAAAAGAATTGAGGACAGTCTCAGAGACCTCTGGGACAACATTAAACACACCAACATTCGAATTATAGGGGTACCAGAAGAAGAAGAGAAAAAGAAAGGGACTGAGAAAATATTTGAAGAGATTACAGTTGAAAACTTCCCTACTATGGGAAAGGAAATAGTTAATAGTTAATAGTCCAGGAGGCACAGAGGGTCCCATGCAGAATAAATCCAAGGAGAAATATACCAACACACATATTAATCAAACTGTCAAAAATTAAACACAAAGAAAACATATTAAAAGCAGCAAGGGAAAAACAACAAATAACACACAAGAGAATCCCCATAAGGTAAACAGCTGATTTTTCAGCAGAAACTCTACAAGCCAGAAGGAACTGGCAGGACATATTTAAAGTGATGAAGGAGAAAAACCTTCAAACAACATGACTCTACCCAGCAAGGATCTCATTCAGATTTGATGGAGAAATTAAAACGTTTACAGAAAAGAAAAAGCTGAGAGAGTTCAGCACCACCAAACCTGCTTTACAAAAAGTGCTAAAGGAACTTCTCTAGGAAAGAAACACTACAGAAGGAAAATACCTACAATAATGAACCCAAAACAATTAAGAAAATGGGAATAGGAACATACATATCGATAATTCCCTTAAATGTAAATGGACTAAATGCTCCCACCAAAAGACACAGATTGGCTGAATGGATACAAAAACAAGACCCATATATATGCTGTCTACAAGAGACCACTTCAGACCTAGAGACACATACAGACTGAAAGTGAGGGGATGGAAAAAGATATTCCATGCAAATGGAAATCAAAAGAAAGCTGGATTAGCAACTCTCATATCAGACAGAATAGACTTTAAAATAAAGACTATTACAAGAGACAAAGAAGGATACTACATCATGATCAAGGGATTGATCCAAGAAGAAGATATAACAATTGTAAATATTTATGCACCCAGCATAGGAGGACCTCAATACATAAGGCAAATACTAACAGCCATAAAGGGGGAAATCAACAGTAACACACTCATAGTAGGGGACTTCAACACCCCACTTTAACCAATGGACAGATCATCCAAAATGAAAATAAATAAGGAAACACATGCTTTAAATGATACATTAAACAAGATGGACTTAATTGATATTTATAGGACATTCCATCTAAAAACAACAGAATACACATTTTTCTCAAGTGCTCATGGAACATTCTCCACGATAGATCATATCTTGGGTCACAAATCAAGCCTTGGTAAATTTAAGAAAATTGAAATTGTATCAAGTATCTTTTCCGACCACAATGCTATGAGACCAGATATCAATTACAGGAAAAGATCGGTAAAAAATACAAACACATGGAGGCTAAACAATACACTACTTAATAACGAAGTGATCACTGAAGAAATCAAAGAGGAAATCAAAAAATACCTAGAAACAAATGAAATGGAGTCACGACGACCCAAAACCTATGGGATGCAGCAAAAGCAGTTCTAAGAGGGAAGTTTATAGCAATACAATCCCACTGTAAGAAACAGGAAACACCTTGAGTAAACAACCTGACCCTGCACCTAAAGCAATTACAGAAAGAAGAACAAAAAACCACCAAACTTAGCAGAAGGACACAAATCATAAAAATCAGATCAGAAATAAATGAAAAAGAAACGAAGGAAACGATAGCAAAGACCAATAAAACTAAAAGCTGGTTCTTTGAGAAGATAAACAAAATTGATAAACAATTAGCCAGACTCATCAAGAAAAAAAGGGCGAAGACTCAAATCAATAGAATTAGAAATGAAAAAGGAGAAGTAACAAGTGACACTGCAGAAATACAAAAGATCATGAGAGATTACTACAAGCAACTCTATGCAAATAAAATGGACAACCTGGAAGAAATGGACAAATTCTTACACATGCACAACTTGCCAAGACTGAACCAGGAAGAAATAGAAAATATGAACAGACCAATCACAAGCACTGAAATTGAAACTGTGATGAAAAATCTTCCAACAAACAAAAGCCCAGGATCAGATAGCTTCACAGGCAAATTCTATCAAAAATTTAGAAAAGAGTTAACACCTATCCTTCTCAAACTCTTCCAATATATAGCAGAGGGATAAACACTCCCAAACTCATTCTACGAGGCCACCATCACCTTGATACCAAAACCAGACAAGGATGTCACAAAGAAAGAAAACTAAGGGCCAATATCACTGATGAACATAGATGCAAAAATCCTCAGCAAAATACTAGCAAACAGAATCCGACAGCACATTAAAAGGATCATATACCATGATCAAGTGGGGTTTATTCCAGGAATGCAAGGATTCTTCAGTATATGCAAATCAATCGGCGTGATATACCATATTAACAAATTGAAGGAGAAAAACGAAATGATCATCTCAATAAATGCAGAAAAAGCTTTCGACATAATTCAAAACCCATTTATGATAAAAACCCTGCACAAAGTAGGCACAGAGGGAACTTTCCTCAACATAATAAAGGCCATATATGACAAGCCCACAGCCAACACTGTCCTCAGTGGTGAAAAACTGAAACCATTTCCACTAAGATCAGGAAAAGACAAGGCTGCCCACTCTCACCACTCTTATTCAACATAGTTTTGGAACTTTTAGCCACAGCAATCAGAGAAGAAAAGGAAATAAAAAGAATCCAAATCGGAAAAGAAGAAGTAAAGCTGTCACTGTTTGCAGATGACATGATACTATACATAGAGAATCCTAAAGATGCTACCAGAAAACTACTAGAGCTAATCAATGAATTTGGTAAAGTAGCAGGACACAAAATTAATGTACAGAAATCTCTGACATTCTTATACACTAATGATGAAAAATCTGAAAGTGAAATCAAGAAAACACTCCCATTTACCATTGCAACAAAAAGAATAAAATATCTAGGAATAAACCTACCTAAGGAGACAACAGACCTGTATGCAGAAAATTATAAGACACTGATGAAAGAAATTAAAGATGATACAAATAGATGGAGAGATATACCATGTTCTTGGATTGGAAGAATCAACATTGTGAAAATGACTCTAGTACCCAAAGCAATCTACAGATTCAATGCAATCCCTATCAAACTACCACTGGCATTTTTCACAGAACTAGAACAAAAAATTTCAAAATCTGTGTGGAAACACAAAAGACCCCGAATAGCCAAAGCAACCTTGAGAATGAAAAATGGAGCTGGAGGAATCAGACTCCCTGACTTCGGACTATACTACAAAGCTACAGTAATCAAGACAGTATGGTACTGGCACAACAACAGAAAGATAGATCAATGGAACAGGATAGAAGGCCCAGAGATAAACCCACGCACATATGGTCAACTAATCTTTGATAAAGGAGGCAGGAATGTACAGTGGAGAAAGGACAGCCTCTTCAATAAGGGGTGCTGGGAAAACTGGACAGGGACATGTAAAAGTATGAGATTAGATCACTCCCTAAAACCATACACAAAAATAAGCTCAAAATGTATTAAAGACCTAAATGTAAGGCCAGAAACCATCAAACTCTTAGAAGAAAACATAGGCAGAACACTCTATGACATAAATCACAGCAAGATCCTTTTTGACCCACCTCCTAGAGAAATGGAAATAAAGACAAAAATAAACACATGGGACCTAATGAAACTTAAAAGCTTTTGCACAGCAAAGGAAACCATAAACAAGACCAAAAGACACCCCTCAGAATGGGAGAAAATATTTGCAAATGAAGCAACTGACAAAGGATTAATCTCCAAAATTTATAAGCAGCTCATGCAGCTCAATAGCAAAAAAACAAACAACCCAATTCAAAAATGGGCAGAAGACCTAAATAGACATTTCTCCAAAGAAGATATACAGACTGCCAACAATCACATGAAAGAATGCTCAACATCATTAATCATTAGAGAAATGCAAATCAAAACTACAATGAGACATCATCTCACACCAGTCAGAATGGCCATCATCAAAAAATCTAGAAACAATAAATGCTGGAGAGGGTGTGGAGAAAAGGGATCACTCTTGCACTGCTGGTGGGAATGTGAATTGGTACAGCCACTATGGAGACCAGTATGGAGGTTCCTTAAAAAACTACAAATAGAACTACCATATGACGCAGCAATCCCCCTACTGGGCATATACACTGAGAAAACCATCATTCAAAAAGAGTCATGTACCAAATGTTCATTGCAGCTCTATTTACAGTAGTCAGGACATGGAAGCAACCTAAGTGTCCATCAACAGATGAATGGATAAAGAAGATGTGACACATATATACAATGGCATATTACTCAGCCATAAAAAGAAATGAAATTGAGTTATTCGTAGTGAGGTGGATGGACCTAGCGTCTGTCATACAGAGTGAAGTAAGTCAGAAAGAGAAAGACAAATACCGTATGCTAACACATATATATGGAATTTAAGAAAAAAAATGTCATGAAGAACCTAGGGGTAAAACAGGAATAAAGATATAGACCTAGTTGAGAATGGACTTGAGGATATGGGGAGGGTGAAGGGTAAGCTGGGACAAAGCGAGAGAGAGGCATGGACATATATACACTACCAAACCATAAGGTAGATAGCTAGTGGGAAGCAGCCGCATAGCACAGGGAGATCAGCTTGGTGCTTTGTGACCACCTGGAGGGGTGGGATAGGGAGGGTGGGAGGGAGGGAGATGCAAGAGGGAAGGGATATGGGAACAGATGTATATGTATAACTGATTCACTTTGTTATAAAGCTGAAACTAAAAAAAAAAAGTACATATGTGACTCACATTATATTTCTCTTGGGTGGCACTGCTCTAGACAGGCTACAGTAACTTGGCAAATGTAAAAAGATGAGATTTTTAAATGATAAATTTCTGATTCTACCCTTTGATCCAGTAACTGTAAAAGTAAAAGATTGGGGGGAGGTTGGTCTTAACAACACATGACACATATAAAAAGACTGGAATTTTATTTGACACTAAACTCAAGTTGAGTAAATAGTTTGCTGAGCGAGAGGAAAAAGTGAATAAGGCCTCACCCTTCAATAATACAAAGATTACAGCAACTATGAAAAGGCTGTGAGTCTCACCAGCACAAGGTAAAATGAGACCACTTCCTCTGTGGGATTTCCATTTGTATTAAACATTTTTTATTGCTAACCAGAATCTTCACTCCCTTTCCAGTTTGGGGAATTGGGTTCTTGTACAGATGTAAAAGGAGAAGATCCTCCTCCTCCTCCCTACTACTTGGCAGTAAGGCACAGAAATATGATTAGGGCTTAACCAAGCAGATTCACTTGCCTGGGACTTTGAATCTCAAGCTAGTAAGGCAAAGATGAAGAGGCAATGGTGTTATTAAAAAACAGCAATGCAACCTAGCCAGATGTTTCTCTGCAAAACCTCCCTTGGTTTCTGCCTACTTTCTAACCCTGATTCATCGGTTCTAGTGACATATCTGTGAACTATCCAATATCCTTCCAATAAATTATTTTTTCTACTTAAATCTGCTAAAGTCTATTTCTGTTGCTAGCTACCAAAAGCCTGTCTGATAAGCCATTGTAAGCACAATTTAAGGAGGCTAGATAGATAAAGCAGAACACAATAAAACAAGTGTGATAATAAGGAAGACTTTAACATCACATCATAGTAGGAACTATAGTAAGAACTGGATGACTAGATTTTAAAAGACTAAAGGGATGGTATGATAGATACCTTCACATGTAAGAGAGCTTGCCATAAAGGGATTATATTATTTCCGTATGAATATAATTTATAGAACAAAGAATGCTTGGTGAAAATTACAGATTTTTACCTGGCACAGCTGTCTCAAAAGAGAATTAGTTACCTGGGGGAATATGGTCAAGGGTAACTGTGTAATCGGTAGGTGGACTAGACAACTTTACTTACAGTTCTAAGATTCTATGATTTACTCACGAAATGCAAATTTGTTAGGAACCCAATATGTGCGAAAATACTGAATCTATGAAACTCAAACCACAGGAGAGATGTATTCTATGCTTTAAAACACTGATAGCATGCCAGCAAATGCTGCTCTTTAGGCTGAGTGAATTAAACAGATTATTCCCTCAGATACCCAATGTAACATTTATCAGTGGTACTTTCTGACAGAATGAATTATAATTTACAATCCCTCTTAAAGCAAATTTCTATCCTCTCCAACCTTTAGAAAGTTTTACTCTAGGACCTGAGGACAAGGGGGCAGAGTGGGAAGGGTAAGGTGGGACGAAGGGAGAGAGTAGCAATGACATATATACACTACCCAATGTAAAATAGATAGCTAGTGGGAAGCAGCTGCATAGCACAGGGGAATCAGCTTGGTACTATGTGACAACTTAGGTGGGACAGGGACGGTGGGAGGGAGGCGCAACAGGGAGGGGATATGGGGATATATGTATACATATAGCTGATTCATTTTATTATACAGCAGAAACTAACACAACATTGTAAAGCAATTATACTCTAATAAAGATGTAAAAAAATAAATAAAAGTAAATTAAAAATTTTAAAAAGATAATTTTATTCTAAAAAATTGGATTAATAAGTAAAACTATTAGCTGCAAAAGATATTAAATAATGAGCAAATCCCACAGAATTATCTGATGAGTGATGAAGTCACACTGCCTATAGTCAGCCACTTCATTTTCAAGATAACACTGACGTTTAGCGATCTGGATGTGATGGCACAGAACCCAAACCCTACTGACCCCTGGCCCACTGCTCTTTCTGCTAAGTCATATCTCCAAGACTTCCTACACCAGCAGCAAGAAAAATAAAAGGAAGAAAAGATAGGAACGAAAAAAATTACTAGCAAAATCCATTATCAAGGGCATGTTTCTTCCAGTGTTCTTTATTAATACTTTTTACATTTGCTACTAAACTGAAAGTTTCTGATGTGAAAATTCAAAAAAATAATAATAGTCGCTTCTAAATACTCAGTCTTAAATTCTACTACCATATATGTGAAAGCATCAGTTTAAAAACAAATAAATTTGGAAAAGTAAATGTTTAGAATTTTACCAGCATTTCTTATGCGATTGACTCAAAGCTAAATATATCACGGGCAATTATGCATGATTTAAAACCAGTTTTCAATAATATGATGGGCTACTTGCATTCTGTTTATCAAATACAGCATTTGCACTGGCAGTGACCTTCCAGTGGCAAAATAAATTTTAAATTGACTGGATTTCACAGGGAATCATTTCTAAATCAGCTTGTCTAGTATAAACAGATCATCTGTGCTCCACTGTACATACTCATGATAGTAACCATTGCTGCACTCTAATTTTCTTCTTTATTTTTTTATTAATTAATTTATTTATTTTGGGCTGCTTTGGGTCTTCGTTGCTGAGCACGGGCTTTTCTCTAGTTGTGGTGAGTGGCGGCTACTCTTCATTGTGGTACGCAGGTTTCTCACTGAGGTGGCTTCTCTTGTTGTGGAGCATGGGCTGTATGTGAGCGGCTTCAGTAGTTGTGGCACATGGGCTCGGTAGCTGTGGCTCACAGGTGCTAGAGTGCAGGCTCAGTAGTTGTGGTGCAAGGGTTTAGTTGCTCTGTGGCATGTGAGATCTTCCCGGACCAGGGATTGAACTAAGATCCACTCCGTTACTCAGAAACAGCAATTGATTTCAAGTGTAACTATGTGTAGATATTGCTTAATTGGCCAAAGTTGTCATTTAAATGCATAAGACAAAGAACTTCAAAGTGTATTCACTTCACCAGTATCACACCATTCTCATCTTACTATAAAGACCATAAAGACATACCAGTCTCACTTTACTATAAAAGCCAACTTTCCAATACTCCCAAAAGATGACTATCAGAAAATGCTAACCAGCTATAAAAATGCTTAGGTTTTATAAATACATTACTTTTCTATAACAAAATCTTAGACTGATGTTTTAGTGTCAGTGACCCTCAAAGACCTCAAAAACGCTTTTCACTTACAAATTTCTTTAATATAGGTACACTTTGGAAACCAGACCCAAGACTAATAATAAATATACGCCTAATTATTCATAAATGAAATATAGTACCAACCTCACTTCAGTCATAAAAGTTATATTCTACTTTAAAAGACTCTTCTGAACAAAGAAGTATTGTTTATTTTCTTTCAAAGGTAATCTTTAGTGCCAAATCACTGGTAATAAAAGTCTTCTTACAATCAGGAAAAAGAAAAATTTTTTAATTTAGTCTGCTTCCTCTTCTCAATTCTACTAACAGATTCAAATTCTTTAATTAAATTCATTCAACTTAAATGACCTACTTTAGGGCACAGAAAGTTTTAATTCAGGATAATTTATTTTAGAAGTTTTCTACTGATTTCCCTTTTGGCTTAAAAAAAAAGAAGAAAAAACCCTCTAAAAGGTAAGAATATAAGCAGCTATACTTCTAATACAAGTTGGCACAGAGAAAGTACATTTGGTGGCTTAAACAACCTATTTTAAGGAATGTTTAGCTCAACGTTATCAGAAATGATCAGAGTGGTACCGTGCAGCTGTAATCTGAGTCATGTTTTATGAACAAGGGAATACAAACAAGACAAGCAGCTGGAGCAGCCTCACAGTCACTGATGCACATCTTCCTCCTTACAGCTATGAAGGCCATTTTGTCAAGCAAGATGAAACAGAACAAAAGTGGCTCTGAAAGTAATGTTATAGGCATTCAGATAACTACATATAGATGTACAGCTAAAATTACCAATTAGTTTACCAATTGGCTGCAACGGATTCGATTGGTTTGTAACTAATTCTAGTTACTGGCACACAGAGCAGGAAAGTTGGCGCCATCCCTTTGTCCTCCTGACACACAATACTAGTGCAGACCCTTGGGCCCAGGACATCAATACAGCCCTCCAATTCAGCTGCAGGAATGAGCACAGTGGTGTACCTCAGTGATGATGAAGAAGTGGAAATAACCATCACATGAGAAGTCAGTGATAAAGGGAATGTTATGAAAGAAAGAGCTTTACAAAAAGTGTAACAAGTTTTAAAAAGCATTATTTTTTAAAAACAACTAATCTAATTTTTAAAAACTACTAATGAAATAAATAGTTCAAAAGGGAAATCATCTGGAAGCAAAATGGCAAGTAAACCAGTAACAAAACTGACTAATTTCAACATTCATGGTCATGTTCATTCCTTTATCATTCACTTCTTTCAAATATCTCCCCTTAATATTCAGTATAAGCAACCTCGAAAAAGAATACATTATATGTTCAACAAATGAAAGCCTGTAAATGAAAATCTGCTAATGGAAACCATTCTCCTATAATTTAATCCTTACTAGGATCCTTTTGGATAAATAAAATTTGCAGTTGCTTGGGTAGTGATAAAAAAATATTTTGCTGCAGTGGCTAATTTTTATCTCAACTCATTTGCAAGCTCGCTTTAATAGACGCTTTTCTCTTATGTAATTTCCCACTATGAAAACTGAGAGACCTATTGCAACTAAAAATGCACAAAGTTGCTCAAATAAAACTGTTATAATGCACAAAATCAACATACTCAAGTTCAAATTCCCCACTGATACCTTCATGGTTACCTCTAAACAACTATTAATGAATTTCTTATGCCTGGAATATTCTCCCAATACCAAACTAAATGTTTACATTCAGGCTGAAGGTCCTCAGGTGTCATCTAGCCAAACTCTTCATTTATGAACACAAAGGTAGGAAAAGGTTTGGTGATTTTTTCTGGAGTCATGCAACTAGAGTAGAGAAAACACTAAAATAACTACTATTCCATGAAATCTACTACTTTCCTTTCAAGGGACAGCACAAATATCACATGTAAAAACTCTACTAGAATCCTGCAGCCTGTATCTCTCCTTCTATGAATATCAGCATATGTAAAAACTAATGTTAACACATATTCAAAACTCATAAGCGCGATTCATGAACCTGAAAGGGAGAAGAGACTTTTCTCCCTCCAGCCACATATATTTCTAATATTGCAACTCACATCCTAAGAGAAAAATAACATGACATTTTTCTAAAATTTTAACCTCCACTAAGTCACCATGCATAGAAGAGCAAAACTTCTTCGGAAGACATAAACTGACTCTCTTTCTCCCAGCAAACAAATCTCAAATACTTTTAAAAATCCTGAGGAATAGTATGACAGAAATATAACCTTTGCTGCTACACCTTGTGATCCGGACATTAGGAAGAAATGTGTTCCATATTGCAGTCATTACCTGGAAAGTTTCCATCATGCAAAATTAACAGTAGAATTCAATTGCAGGAAAAAATGAGTAAAAAGGAAAAACTGTAAAAACCACAAATACATGGAGGCTAAACAGTGAGCTACTAAATAACCAAGAAATCACTGAAGAAATCAAAGAAGAAATAAAAAAATACATAGAACCAAACGAAAATGAAAACACGACAGAAAACCTATGGGACACAGCAAAAGCAGTTTTAAGAGGGAAGTTTATAAAAATTCAATCTCACCTCAAGAAACAAGAAAAATCTCAAATAAACAATCTAACCCTACACCTAAAGCAACTAAAGAAAGAAGAACAAAGAAAACCCAAAGTCAGTAGCAGGAAAGAAATCATAAAGATCAGAGCAGAAATAAATAAAATAGAAACAAAGAAAACAATAGCAAAGATCAATAAAACTAAAAGCTGGTTCTTTGAGAAGATAAACAAAATTGATAAACCCTTAGCCAGACTCATCAAGAAAAATAGGAGAGTACCCAAATCAATAAAATTAGCAATGAAAAAGGAGAAATCACAACTGACACCACAGAAATAGAAAGAATTATAAGAGACTACTACAAACAACTATATGCCAATGAACTGGACAACCACGAAGAAATGGACAAATTCTCAGAAAGGTACAATTTTCCAAGACTGAACCAAGAAGAATTAGAAAATATAAACAGACCTATCACAAGTAATGCAATTGAAACTGTAATTTAAAATCTTCCAACAAACAAAAGTCCAGGACCAGATGTCTTCACACGCAAATTCTACCAAACATTTAGAGAACAGCTGACACTGATCCTTCTCAAACTCTTCCAAAAAATTCCAGAGGGAGGAACACTCCCAAATTCATTCTACGAAGCCACCATCACCCTGATACCAAAACCAGAAAAAGATATCACAAAAAAAAGTATAGACCAATATCATTGATGAACATAGATTCAAAAATCCTGAACAAAATACTAGCAAACAGAATCAAACAACATGTTAAAAGGATCATGCACCATGATCAAGTGGGATTTCTCCCAGGGATGCAAGGATTCTTCAGTATACACAAATCAATAAATGTGATACACCAGATTAACAAATTAAGGAAGAAAAAGCATATGATCATCTCGATAGAGAAAAAGCTTTTGACAAAATTCAACACTCATTTATGATAAAAACTCCCCAGAAAAATGGATATAGAGGGAACTTACCTCAGCAAAATAAAGGCCACATATGACAAACCCACAGAAAGCATCACACTCACTGGTGTAAAGTGAAAGCATTTCCACTAAGATCAGGAAGAAAACAAGGATGTCCACTCTCGCCACTCTTATTCAACATAGTTCTGTAAGTCTTAGCCACAGCAGAGAAGAAAAAGAAATTAAAGGAATACAAATTGGAAAAGAAGAAGTAAAACTGTCACTGTCTGCAGATGACATGAGACTATACATAGAAAATCCTAAAGATGGAACCAGGAAACTACTAGAACTAAATAATGAATGTGGTAAGGTTGCAGGATACAAAATTAATGCACAAAAATCTCTGGCATTCCTACACACTAACAACAAACAATTAAAAACAGAAATTAAGGAAACCATCCCATTCACCACTGCAACAAAAAGAATAAAATTCCTAGGAATAAACCTACCTAATGAGGCAGAAGACGTGTACTCACAGAACTATAAAAAACACTGATGAAAGGAATCAAAGATGACATAAAAAGATGGAGAGGGCTTCCCTGGTGGCACAGTGGTTGAGAGTCCGCCTGCTGATGCAGGGGACATGGGTTCGTGCCCTGCTCCAGGAAGATCCCACATGCCGTGGAGCGACTAGGCCCGTGAGCCATGGCCACTGAGCCTGCACGTCCGGAGCCTGTGCTCCGCAACAGGAGAGGCCACAACAGTGAGAGGCCTGCGTACTGCAAAAAAAAAAAAAAAAAAAAAAGATGGAGAAATATACCATGTTATTGGATTGGAAGAATCAATACTGTGAAAATGACTAGACTACCCAAAGTAATCTAAAATTCAATGCAATTCCTATCAAACTACCAATGGCATTTTTCACAGAACTAGAACAAAAAATTTCAAAATTTGTATGGAAACACAACAGACCCTAAACAGCCAAAGCAATCTTGAGAAAGAAAAACAGAGCTGAAGGAAAAAGGCTCCCTTACTTCAGACTATACTACAAAGCTACAGTAATCAAGACAGTATGGTACTGGCACAAAAACAGAAATATAGATCAATGGAACAGGATAGAAAGCCCAGAGATAAACACACACACATATGGTCACCTTATTTTTGATAAAGGAGGCAAGAATATACAGTGGAGAAAAGATAGCCTCTTCAATAAGTGGTGCTGGGAAAACAGGACAGCTACATGTAAAAGAATGAAATTAGAACAATCCCTAACACCATATACAAAAATAAACTCAAAATAGATTAAAGACCTAAATGTAAGGCCAGACACTATAAAACTCTTAGAGGAAAACATAGGCAGAACATTCTATCACATAAACCACAGGAAGATCCTTTTTGACCCACCTCCTAGATAAATGGAAATAAAAACAAAAATAAACAAATGGGACCTAATGAAACTTAAAAGCTTTTGCACAGCAAAGGAAACCATAAACATGATGAAAAGACAACCCTCAGAATGGGAGAAAATATTTGCAAATGAAGCAACTGAAAAAGGCTTAATCTCCAAAATACACATGTGGCTCAATATCAGAAAACCAAACAACCCAATCCAAAAATGGGCAGAAGACCTAAACAGACATTTCTCCAAAGGAGATATGAAGATTGCCAACAAACACATGAGAGGATGCTCAACATCACTAATCATTAGAGAAGTGCAAATCTAAACTACAATGAGGTATCACCTCACACTGGTCAGAATGGCCATCATCAAAAAATCTACAATCAAAAAATGCTAGAGAGGGTGTGGAGAAAAGGGAACACTCTTGCACTGTTGGTAGGAATGCAAATTGATACAGCCACTATGGAGAACCGTATGTGGGCTCCTTAGAAAACTAAAAATAGAACTACCCTATGACCGAGCAATCCCACTACTGGGTATATATCCTGAGAAAACCATAATTCAAAAAGAGACATGTGAGGGCTTCCCTGGTGGCGCAGTGGTTGAGAGTCCGCCTGCCGATGCAGGGGACACGGGTTCGTGCCCCGGTCCGGGAAGATCCCACATGCCGTGGAGCGGCTGGGCCCGTGAGCCATGGCCGCTGAGCCTGCTCATCCAGAGCCTGTGCTCCACAACGGGAGAGACCACAACAGTGAGAGGCCCGCATACCGCAAAAAAAAAAAAAAAAAAAAGAGACATGTGCAACAATGTTCACTGCAGCACTATTTACAATAGCCGGGACATGGAACCAACCTAAATGTCCATCAACAGATGAATGGATAAAGAAGATGTGGCACATATATACAATGGAATATTACTCAGCCATAAAAAGAAACGAAATTGAGTTATTTGTAGTGAGGTGGATGGACCAAGAGTCTGTCATACAGAGTGAAGTAAGTCAGAAAGAGAAAAACAAATACTGTATGCTAACACATATATATGGAATCTAAAAAAAAAAAGAAAAAAATGGTACTGAGGAACTTAGTGGCCAGGCAGGAATAAAGACGTAGATATAGAGAATGGACTCTAGGACACGGGGAGGGGAGGGTGGAGCTGGGTCGAAGTGAGAGTAGCACTGACATACATACACTACCAAATGTGAAATTAGCTAGTAGGAAGCAGCAGCATAGCACAGGGAGATCAGCTCGGTGTTTTGCGATGACCTAGAGACTTGTGTCAGGGAGGGTGGCAGGGAGGCTTTCGGCCTCCTGGCTGAGTTCACCTTGTTGTAAAGCAGAAACTAACAGTATTGTGAAGCAATTATACTCCAATAAAGATCTATTAAAATTTTTTTGGAAAAAATTAAAAACACAGAATCCCTCAATAAAAAATGTAAATAACCCAGGATAATATCCACAGCAGGAACAACAGGGATATTCCTTCCTAAAAGAAAGTCTTTAAATGAACAAAAATGAAAAGCTTTGATGTTTAGATCAATATGATATGTTTGATCTAAAGCTTTTTTAAATAACTTTTTCAGGTTCATGAATAGCACCCAAAACAGTAAGTGTTACAATAAATACCCAATATTTGTTTAATGAAAGACAAGTCCACTTGAGTTCTAGTCTTTAACTCTGCTGCTAATTCATTATGTAATGTCAAGCATGAACTTTGTTTTACACTTTCCTATTGGTAAAATAAGAGGGCTGGATGATATGATATCTAAGATTATATTCAGATATCATGATTTATGATTCTTTTTCACATTCTGCTCCATTTTGATTTCTAATACCAATCAGATGTACATTTTTCATTCTTTTTTCCGACAAAGCTACATTTTAATATGTCTGTTTATATTTCTCCATTTTTTATTGTGAAGTTTTACATGAAAAATACTTTCTAATTATAAATAGTAAACAAAAACTACCTTTTTTGGAAACTTCTATATATCCCTGGACCCTTATAAATTCATCCTTTTGATACTTCAAAGACACAACTCTTAAAAAATTTCATGATAAATCTTATACAGTTTTACTCTATTGTGAATAGAACTGAATTACAGGGTGTTAGTGTGGTTACTAAACTAAGTATAAGATTTTTTAAACTTTTTTTAATACTATAACAAAAAATTTCTGTCTGAAGCAAATAATTTTAAAACAAAAATACCTCTTGAAGAATCACTGCAGCTTGAACTAAATAATAATAAAGATGATACATTTTTTTAAAACCTTATATTTATAAGTAAAAACCAAGAAAAGGTTCTAGAAGTGCTTATCTTATTTAGGGGGTTCCCATAAATTTTTACTAGAGTACTACAAACTAGATTTAAGACCCACTTATTATGTTTTTACTGTTACCTACCCAGGAGTGTGGCAGAAACAAAAATAGAAGATGACACAGTCTTCATTAAAGATGCTTCCAATTTCATTAAAAACACAAACCACCAAACACTTTTATACAAGAAACAGATCAAGATCAAAGTTCAATGTAAATACTCATCGGGGAAGAAAGCCATAAAAGATAACTGAATCTTTAAACAAGTATATTTCTAGAAAATCTGTCTTACTAATACATGACTAGGAACAATTACAGCTGCAAACTCCTCCAATTGTTCAATTTATTGCTTTACTGGAGGATAATTGATATATTTATAAATAAATTATGTTACTTAGCTCATATTTTCACTATTAAATTAAATGAATAGTAAACCAAATTAAATAAATAGCAAACCAACATAAACGCCCTAATCCCATAATCAATCATTACAGCTTTCCAACTAAAATTAAATAATAGTTTAAGAGAATGTTCACCTGAGATGTTAGTGTATATAACAACAAAGAGGACTGCAAAGATAAGGTGTATGAGAGCTTATCATTGTTATTTCTGATGTCGTTATCATTACCAATAGGCTTTGTAATGCAAGCTCAGTGGCAGCACATCATCATGGATTACCTTTGCAAGAATCACTTACATGACTATGCCTCT
Organism: Mesoplodon bidens; assembly: GCF_964165515.1. Classification (NCBI taxonomy): domain Eukaryota; kingdom Metazoa; phylum Chordata; class Mammalia; order Artiodactyla; family Ziphiidae; genus Mesoplodon; species Mesoplodon bidens. Next base: position 65,362,258 of record NC_138178.1, on the reverse strand, counting down.
ATTACTTTAAAAATGTGAGCAAAAGAGGGATGCATGTAGTACAACTACATCATACTGCAGCTATATCTCACCTAAATGTTTGTTTCATCCTCTTCTGAAGCAGAAAACAAGAAGCCTCTTGCCTAAGAACACTGGGCAGGATTTCCTGGGGTACAACCCTTTTTGAAAATCCATTTCCTAAAGATTTCTCTCTCTGTTCCCCAAGAACGAACTCCTTGATTCACCCCCAGGGCACCACCCAAACAACAGAATTTCACTGTTACTCAGTAAATGTTATAGATTCATTGTTTATGTTTTTAATCTTTTTGTCCTGTTCTATTCAGCTACCTTACTTTATATATTTCAATATATTTAGTTTTTCATGGGAATCATGGAAAGACAGGAGGTGTCTGCTAATTTAATTGCAACAGAGTCATTCCAAAAAGGGACTTAAGTCTGAGATAAATACAGCAGAGCAGGTTAACAGGAGTTGAAGCTAGCTATTGGAAGACAAAATCAGAATAACAGGCAATAGGTACTGAGCAAAAACCTTGACAGGGTTCATAGAGGGGATTAGATCAAGAGAATAGGATGCAAGATGAAGCAGTATCCAGATAGACTGAAGCCATAAGCATGGTTAGAAGAGACTGGTAATCTAGAAGACTATCCTGTTGCCACAACCAACAATTGTGACCAAATTACTAGCCCTGCTGAATGAGGCCTGGTGAGAACAATGGAGAAGACAACAGCAGAGGCCTTTCTAATGAACCTCATCATCTTGACAGGAGACTAGTTGACTAAACCTTTCTTGGGATGGCTATCTATGACAGCTCCTTCCAACTTTTCAGGGAGGAAGTTAAATTTCCAAGCCTGTATCATCATACCCCCATGATCCTTTCTCATCCATGTGAACACAGCAGGGTTTAAGTGAAATAAAAGTTAATCAAGGATTTGTGGTATATGTTTTTCAGGTAGCAATCATTGTAAATAATTTGATGAAAGTTATGAGCCCTCTACCCAAAATAATATACATGAACAAAATAATTTCACAGTACCTTCAAATGATTCAAACACATGAATCTAAGAATCCCTACTTGAGACATTTTCCAGGATAGAACATACATTAGGACACAAAATAAATTTCAATAGGTTTTAAAAGATAGATATCATACAAAGTACCTTCTCCAACCACAAACAGGATGAAGTTAGAAATCAATAACACAAGTAAAACTGGAAAATTTACAAATTTTTGGAAATTAAACAGCACGCTCAAACAGCAAATGGATCAAAGAAAATCTCACAAGGGATATTAGAAAATACTTAGAGATACATGAAAATGACAACACAACATATCAAAACATACGGGATACAGCTAAAGCAGTGCTCAGGGAAATATTTATAGCTTTAAATGCTTACACTAAAAAATATGAAAGGTCTCAAAAAAACTTAACTTTACAACTTGAGACACTAAAAAAGAAAAACAAACTAAATCCAAAGCTAGCAGAAAGAACTAAGAAAGATTACTGAAGAGATAAACAAAATAAAGAATAAAAAAATAGAAAATAATCAATGAAATGAAAAGTTATTTCTTTGAGAAGAACAACAAAGCTTATAAACCTTTAGCTAGATAGACTGAAAAAGAGAATTCAAATTATTAAAATCAGAAATGAAAGTGGGAACAAATTACTACTAATTCTACAGAAATTAAGAGGATTGGAAGAGAGTACTATGAGTAACTGTCAACAAATTGGATAAACCAGATGAAATGGACAACTTCCTAAAAAACACAAAACCTACCAAGACTAAATCATGAAGAAATACCTGAAGAGACTTCTAACTAGTTAGGCAATTGAATCAATAAAAATCTCCAAACAAAGAAAAGTCCTGGATCTGATGGCTCCATGGGTGAATTCTACTGAACATTTAAAGAACTAATACCAATCCTTGTAAACTTTTCCCAAAAAACTGAAGGTGGGGGGAACATCTCCTAACTCATTCTATAAGGCCAGATAACCCTGATACCAACCCACACCGCGATCCTATAAGAAAAGAAAACAAGAGATCAATATATGAACACTGATGCAAAAATCCTCAGAAAATACTAGCAAACAGAATTCAGCAGCATACTAAAAGGATTAATTAAACACCATGCCCAAATGAGATTTATTCCTGGAATGCAAAGATGGTTCAAAATGCAAAAATCGGGCTTCCCTGGTGGCGCAGTGGTTGAGAGTCCGCCTGCCGATGCAGGGGACACGGGTTCGTGCCCCTATCCCGGAAGATCCCACATGCCGCGCAGCGGCTGGGCCCGCGAGCCATGGCCGTGGAGCCTGTGTGTCCGGAGCCTGTGCTCCGCAACGGGAGAGGCCACAGCAGTGAGAGGCCCGCGTACAGCAAAAAAAAAAAAAAAAAAAAAATCAATCAATATAATATGCTACGTCAATAAAATGAAGGAAAAAACCCATATGATAATCGCAAATGAAGCAGAAAAAGTATTTGACAAAAATCAGCACCCATTCATGATAAAAAAACACTCAACAAGCTAAGAATAAAAGCAAGCTACCCAAATATAGTAAAATCCCTATATGAAAAATACACAGCAAATATCATACTCAATGGTGAAAAACTGAAGGCCTTCCTCAAGAACAGGAACAAGACTAGTATGTCCTCTTTCACCTCTTTTTCAACAAAATACTGGAAGTTTCAGCCAGAGCAATTAGGCAAGCAAAAGAATAAAAGGCATACAGATTGGAGGGAAGAAGTAAAATTATCTGTTTGCAGATGTTACGATCTATTATATAGAAATCCCTAAAGACTCCACAAAAAAGTTGTTTAAAATAATAAATGAATTTAGCAAAGTAACAGGATACAAAGTCAACACACAAAAATCATTTGCATTTTTCTATATACTGACATTAAACAATATAAAAAGAAATGCAGAAACAATTCCATTTGCAATACCATCAAAAAGAATGAAACACTTAGGAGTTAACTTAACCAAGAAGGTGAAAAACTTGTACAACAAAAACTACAAAACATAGCTAAAAGAAATTAAAGAAGACATAAATAAATGGAAATACATACCATCTTCATATAATGGAAGACTTAACATTATTAAAATGCCAATACTACCCAAAGCAATTTACACATTCAGTGAAATCCCACTCAAAATCCCAAGTTTTGCAGAAATACAAAAACCCAGCCTAAAATTCATACGGAAACTCCAAGGACCCTAAATACCCAAAACATTCTTGAAAAAGACCAACAAAGCTGGAGGACTCACATCTCCTGATTTCAAAACCTACTACAAAGCTACAATAATCAGAACAGTGTGGTAAGTGATATAAATACAGACATATAGACCAATGGAATAAAGAGCCTAGAAATAAATCTTCACATATATGGTCAAATGATATTTGACAAGAGCACTAAGACCATTCAGTGGGGAAAGGACAGACTCTTCAACAAATGGTGCAAGGAAAACTGGATATCCACATGCAAAACAATGAAATTGTGCCCTTACCTAACACCATACACTAAAATTAACTCAAAATGGATCAAAGACATAAATGTGAGATGCAAAACTATAAAGCTCTTAGAAGAAAACATAAGGCAAAACTTTCATAACATTGGATTTCGGAATGATTTATTGGGTATGACACCACAGACAAAAGCAACAAAAGAAAAAATATATAAATGGGACATCATGAAATTAAAAAAAATTTGTGCATCAAAAGACATTACCCAGAGATATTCAGGAGTTGAGGAAGATGGCGGAAGAGTAAGATACGGAGATCGCCTTCCTCCCCACAGATACATCAGAAATACATCTACACATGGAACAACTCCAACAGAACACCAACTGAACGCTGGCAGAAGACCTCAGACCACCCAAAAGGCAAGAAACTCCCCACGTACCTGAGTAGGGCAAAAGAAAAAAGAAAAAACAGAGACAAAAGAATAGGGATGGGACCTGCACCAGTGGGAGGGAGCTGTGAAGGAGAAAAGGTTTCCAAACACTAGAAAGCCCCTTCGCGAGCAGAGACTGCGGGTGGCAGAGGGGGGAAGCTTAGGAGCCACAGAGGAGAGCGCAGCAACAGGGGTGCGAAAGGCAAAGTGGAGAGATTCCCGCACAGAAAATCAGTGCCGACTGGCACTCACCAGCCCGAGAGGCTTGTCTGCTCACCCGCCAGGGCAGGCGGGGGCTGGGAGCTGAGGCTCAGGTTTCGGTCAGATTGCAGGGAGAGGACAGGGGTTGGAGGCGTGAACACAGCCTGAAGGGGATAGTGCACCACGGCTAGCCGGGAGGGAGACTGGGAAAAAGTCTGGACCCGCCGAAGAGGCAAGAGACTTTTTCTTCCCTCTTTGTTTCCTTGTGTGCGAGAAGAGGGGATTAAGAGTGATGCTTAAAGGAGCTCCAGAGATGGGCGCAAGCCGCAGCTAACAGCGCGGACGCCAGAGACGGGCATGAGACGCTAAGGCTGCTACTGCCGCCACCAAGAAGCCTGTGTGAAAGCACCGGTCACTATCCACACCTCCCCTACTGGGAGCCTGTGCAGCCCACCACTGCCAGGGTCCCGTGATCCAGGGACAACTTCCCCGGGAGAACACACAGCGCACCTCAGGCTGGTGCAACATCATGCTGGCCTCTGCCGCTGCAGGCACGCCCCACATCTGTACCCCTCCCTGCCTCTGCCTGAGTAAACCAGAGCCCCCGAAGCAGCTGCTCCTTTAACCCCGTCCTGTCTGAGCAAAGTACAGACGCCCTCAGGCAACCTATATGCAGAGGCGGGGCCAAATCCAAAACTGAACCCCCAGAGCTGTGCGAAGAAAGAAGAGAAAGGGAAATCTCTCCCAGAAGCCTCAGGAGCAGTGGATTAAATCTCCAAAATCAACTTAATGTACCCTGCAGCTGTGGAATACCTGAACAGAAAATGAACCATCCCAAATTGAGGAGGTGGACTTTGAGAGCAAGATATATTATTTTTTCCCCTTTTCCTCTTTTTGTGAGTGTGTATGTGTATGCTTCTGTCTGAGATTTTGTCTTTAAAGCTTTGCTTTCACCATTTGTGCTCAGGTTCTGTCCGTCCGTTTCTTTTGGGGTTTTTTGGGTTTTTTGTTTTGTTTTTTTTCCTGTACACGGGCCTCTCACTGTTGTGGCCTCTCCCATTGCGGAGCACAGGCTCCGGACGCGCAGGTCCAGCGGCCATGGCTCACAGGCCCAGCCGCTCCGCGGCATGTGGGATCCTCCCGGACCAGGGAGCGAACCAGTATCCCCTGCATTGGCAAGCAGACTCTCAACCACTGCGCCACCAGGGAAGCCGCTGTTTTATTTTGTTTTGTTTTTTACCTTTTAAACAAAATTTTTTAAATAATTATTTTTTTATTTTAAACTTCATTCAATTTTATCTTTATTTTATTTTATTTTATCCTTTTTCATTCCTTCTTTCTACTTTTTCTCCCATTTTTTCTGAGCCATGTGGATGAAAGGCTCTTGGTGCTCCAGCCAGGAGTCAGTGCTGTGCCTCTGAGGTGGGAGAGCCAACTTCAGGACACTGGTCCACAAGAGACCTCCCAGCTCCACATAATATCAAACGGCGAAAATCTCCCAGAGATCTCCATCTCAACACCAAGACTCAGCTTCACTCAACGACCAGCAAGCTACAGTGCTGGAAACCCTATGCCAAACAACTAGCAAGACAGGAACACAATACCACCCATTAGCAGAGAAGCTGCCTAAAATCATAATAAGTCCACAGACACCCCAAAACACACCACCAGACATGGACCTGCCCACCAGAAAGACAAGATCCAGCCTCATCCACCAGACCACAGGCACTAGTCCCCTCCACCAGGAAGCCTGCACAACAAACTGAACCAACTTTAGCCACTGGGGAGAGACACCAAAAACAACGGGAACTACGAACCTGCAGCCTGCTAAAAGGAGACCCCAAACACAGTAAGATAAGCAAAATGAGAAGACAGAAAAACACAGAGCAGGTGAAGGAGCAAGATAAAAACCCAACAGACCTAACAAATGAAAAGGAAATAGGCAGTCTACCTGAAAAAGAATTCAAAATGATACTAAAGATGATCCAAAATCTTGTAAATAGAATAGACAAAATGCAAGAAACATTTAACAAGGACCTAGAAAAACTAAACATGAAACAAACGATGAACAACTAAATAAATGAAATTAAAAATACTCTACAAGGGATCAATACCAGAATAACTGAGGCAGCAGAACAGATAAGTGACCTGGAAGATAAAATAGTGGAAATAACTCCTGCAGAGCAGAAAAAAGAATGAAAAGAACTGAAGACAGCCTCAGAGACCTCCGGGACAACATTAAACACACCAACATTCGAATTATAGGGATCCCAGAAGAGGAAGAGAAAAAGAAAGGGACTGAGAAAATATTTGAAGAGATTATAGTTGAAAACTTCCTTAATATGGGAAAGGAAATAGTTAATCAAGTCCAGGAAGCACAGACAGTCCCATACAGGATAAATCCAAAGAGAAACTCGCATTGACACATATTAATCAAACTATCAAAAATTAAATACAAAGAAAACATATTAAAAGAAGCAAGGAAAAAACAACAAGTAACACACAAGGGAATCCTCATAAGGTTAACAGCTGATCTTTCAGCACAAACTCTGCAAGCCAGAAGGAACTGGCAGGACATATTTAAAGTGATGAAGGAGAAAAACCTACAACCAAGATTACTCTATCCAGCAATGATCTCATTCAGATTTCATGGAGAAATTAAAACCTTTAAAGACAAGCAAAAGCTAAGAGAACTCAGCACCACCAAACCAGCTTTACAACAAATGCTAAAGGAACTTCTCTAGGAAAGAAACACAACAGAAGGAAAAGACCTACAATAACAAACCCAAAGCAATTAAGAAAATGGAAATAGGAACATACATATCGATAATTCCCTTAAATGTAAATGGATTAAATGCTCCTAACAAAAGACAAAGATTCGCTGAATGGATACAAAAACAAGACCTATATATATGCTGTCTACAAGAGACCCACTTCAGACCTAGGGACACATACAGGCTGAAAGTGAGGGGATGGAAAAAGATATTGCATGCAAATGGAAGCCAAAAGAAAGCTTGAGTAGCAATTCTCATAACACACAAAAGAGACTTTAAAATAAAGACTATTATAGGAGACAAAGAAGACTACATAATGATCAAGGGATTGATCAAAAAAGAAGATATAACAATTGTAAAGATTTATGCACGCAACATAGGAGCTACCTCAATACATAAGGCAAATACTAACAGCCATAAAAGGGAAATCGACAGTAACACAATCATAGAACGGGACTTTAACACCCCACTTTCACCAATGGACAGATCATCCAAAATGAAAATAAATAAGGAAACACAAGCTTTAAATGATACATTAAACAAGATGGACTTAATTGATATTTATAGGACATTCCATCCAAAAACAACAGAATACACATTTTTCTTAAGTGCTCATAGAACATTTTCCAGGATAGATCATATGTTGGGTCACAAATCAAGCCTTGGTAAATTTAAAAAAACTGAAATTGTATCAAGTACCTTTTCCGACCACAACGCTATGAGACCAGATATCAATTACAGGAAAAGATCGGTAAAAAATACAAACACATGGAGGCTAAACAATACACTACTTAATAACGAAGTGATCACTGAAGAAATCAAAGAGGAAATCAAAAAAATCTAGAAACAAATGACAATGGATACACGATGACCCAAAACCTATGGGATGCATCAAAAGCAGTTCTAAGAGGGAAGTTTATAGCAATACAATCCCACCGTAAGAAACAGGAAACACCTTGAGTAAACAACCTGACCCTGCACCTAAAGCAATTACAGAAAGAAGAACAAAAAACCACCAAACTTAGCAGAAGGACACAAATCATAAAAATCAGATCAGAAATAAATGAAAAAGAAACGAAGGAAACGATAGCAAAGACCAATAAAACTAAAAGCTGGTTCTTTGAGAAGATAAACAAAATTGATAAACCATTAGCCAGACTCATCAAAAAAAAAAAGAAGACCCAAATCAATACAATTAGAAATGCAAAAGGAGAAGTAACAACTGACACTGCAAAAGTACAAAGGATCATGAGAGATTACTACAATGAACTGATTGCCACTAAAACAGACAACCTGGAAGAAATGGACAAATTCTTACAAAAGTACAATCTGCCAAGACTGAACCAGGAAGAAATAGAAAATATGAACAGACCAATCACAAGCACTGAAATTGAAACTGTGATAAAAAATCTTCCAACAAACAAAAGCACAGGACCAGATGGCTTCACAGGTGAATTCTATCAAACATTTAGAGAAGAGCTAACACCTATCCTTCTCAAACTCTTCCAAAATATAGCAGAGGGATAAACACTCCCAAACTCATTCTGCGAAGCCACCATCACCCTGATACCAAAACCAGACAAAGATGTCACAAAGAAAGAAAAGTACAGGCCAATATCACTGATGAACATAGATGCAAAAATCCTCAACAAAATACTAGCAAACAGAATCCAACAGCACATTAAAAGGATCATACACCATGATCAAGTGGGGTTTATTCCAGGAATGCAAGGATTCTGCAATATACGCACATCAGTCAACGTGATACACCATATTAACAAACTGAAGGAGAAAAACCGTATGATCATCTCAATAGATGCAAAGAAAGCTTTTGACAAAATTCAACACACATTTATGATAAAAATCCTTCAGAAAGTAGGCATAAAGGGAACTTTCCTCAACATAATAAAGGCCATATATGACAAACCCACAGCCAACACTGTCCTCAATGGGGAAAAACTGAAACCATTTCCACTAAGATCAGGAAAAGACAAGGTTGCCCACTCTCACCACTTTTATTCAACATAGTTTTGGAAGTTTTAGCCACAGCAATCAGAGAAGAAAAAGAAATAAAAGGAATCCAAACTGGAAAAGAAGAAGTAAAACTGTCGCTGTTTGCAGATGACATGATACTATACATAGAGAATCCTAAAGATGCTACCAGAAAACTACTGGAGCTAATCAATGAATTTGGTAAAGTAGCAGGATACAAAATTAATGTACAGAAATCTCTGGCATTCTTATACACTAATGATGAAAAATCTGAAAGTGAAATTAAGAAAACACTCCCATATACCACTGCAACAAAAAGAATAAAATATCTAGGAATAAACCTACCTAAGGAGACAAAAGACCTGTATGCAGAAAATTATAAGACACTGATGAAAGAAATTAAAGATGATAGAAATAGACGGACAGATATACCATGTTCTTGGATTTGAAGAATCAACATTGTGAAAATGACTCTACTACCCAAAGCAATCTACAGATTCCATGCAATCCCTATCAAACTACCAATGGCATTTTTCACAGAACTAGAACAAAAAATTTCAAAATTTGTATGGAAACACAAAAGACCCTAAATAGCCAAAGCAATCTTGAGAACGAAAAATGGAGCTGGAGGAATCAGGCTCCCTGTCTTCAGACTATACTACAAAGGTAGAGTAATCAAGACAGTATGGTACCGGCACAAAAACAGAAATATAGATCAATGGAATAGGATAGAAAGCCCAGAGATAAACCCATGCACATATGGCCACCTTATTTTTGAAAAAGGAGGCAAGCATATACAGTGGAGAAAAGACAGCCTCTTCAATAAGTGGTGCTGGGAAAACTGGACAGGTACATGTAAAAGTATGAAATTAGAACACTCCCTAACACCATACACAAAAATAAACTCAAAATGGATTAAAGACCTAAAGGTAAGGCCAGAAACTATCAAACTGTTAGAGGAAAACACAGGCAGTGCACTCTATGACATAAATGACAAGATCCTTTTTGACCCACCTCTTAGAGAAATGGTAAAAAACCAAAAATAAACAAATGGGACCTAATGAAACTTAAAAGCTTTTTCAAAACAAAGGAAACCATAAACAAGATGAAAAGACAACCCTCAGAATGGGAGAAAATATTTGCAAACGAAGCAACTGACAAAGGATTATTCTCCAAAATATACAAGTAGCTCATGTGGCTCTATATTAAAAAAACAAACAACCCAATGCAAAATTGGGCAGACGACCTAAATAGACATTTCTCCAAAGAACATATACAGATTGTCAACAAACACATGAAAGGATGCTCAACATCACTAATCATTAGAGAAATGCAAATCAAAACTACAATGAGGTATCACCTCACACCAGTCAGAATGGCCATCATCAAGAAATCTACAACAATAAATGCTGGAGAGGGTGTGGAGAAAAGGGAACACTCTTGCACTGTTGGTGGGAATGTAAATTGATACAGCCACTATGGAGAACAGTATGGAGCTTCCTCAGAAAACTAAAAACAGAACTACCATACGACTCACCAATCCCACTACTGGGCATATACCCGTAGAAAACCACAATTTTAAAATAGTCATGTACCACAGTGTTCACTGCAGCTCTATTTACAATAGCCAGGACATGGAAGCAACCTAACCCAAGTGTCCATCGACAGATGAACGGATACAGAAGATGTGGCACATATATACAATGGAATATTACTCAGCCATAAAAAGAAATGAAATTGAGTTATTTGTAGTGAGGTGGATGGACTTAGAGACTGTCATACAGAGTGAAGTAAGTCAGAAAGAGAAAAACAAATACTGTATGCTAACACATATATATGGAATTTTTTTTAAAAAGTGGTTCTGAAGAACCTAGGGGTAGGACAGGAATAAAGACGCAGACATAGAGAATGGACTTGAGGACACGGGTAGAGGGAAGGGTAAGCTGGGACCAAGTGAGAGAGTAGCACTGACATATATACACTACCAAACGTAAAATAGATAGCTAGTGGGAAGCAGCTGCTTTGCACAGGGAGATCAGCTCAGTGCTTTGTGACCACCTAGAGGGGTGGGATAGGGAGGGTGGGATAGGGAGGGTGGGAGGGAGCCGCAAGAGGGAGGAAATATGGGAATGTATGTATACGTAGAGCTGATTCACTTTGTTATAAAGCAGAAGCTAACACACCACTGTAAAGCAATTATACTCCAATAAAGATGTTAAAATAAAAATAAGAAAAAATGAAAGATTAACGTCATTGGTAAAAAGCACTACAAAAGGAGGAAAAAAAAAACGAGACAGGGACATACCCAAAAGGACAAGAAAAAAGTTTACCAGAGAGTAATAAGGGTCTTTAAAAGGCAATGTATTGACACTAGGAAACAGGGAGGGGATGTGTGAATGGGAAAAAAATGCAAAAAATGAATGAATAGGAACTTTGAAGCTGACAAAGAAGAAAGCATGGGTGGCTGGGAGAGTGGTAGTCATTAACAGAAATAAAGAAATCAGGAAGAAATCTTTTAAAATGAAAGTATAATATGGTTTGATAGCTACTCCTAAGAACTAGGCTACCATTACTAGGAACTTAGCCCAGATAAGTCAGGTTTGACTAACCCCAGTAATAGTTACAACATGGTGACTGTGGGATCAAGTTATTAAGTTATTCCAAATACCCCAAAGAAAAATAATCTATTCTCTATTGATTATAATAAATGAGAACCAAATACAAGGAACAAAGACTTATCAACGAAGACATCATCAATGAAGTGTCATGTTAAATACACTAAAAAATAACAATTCATCTACCTCTACAATTTAAACACTGAATCATAAAATAATGTCTCAGGAAATGTTATATACATAGGAGTAATTATTCTTTAATCAATAAAAAGAGCAAAATTTTACTGTAAGCGTACAATGAATGAAAAACAGCAAAGAATACATAACCAGAATAAGACCAGATACAGATAGAGGAAAAGATAGTTATTAATGGGGTGGAAGGTGGGTGAAATAGGTTAATAAGTTGGTCAAAAGGTACAAACTTTCAGTTACAAAATAATGAAGTCCAGGAAATGTAATGTACAGCATGGTGACTATAGTTAATAATAATGTATATTTGAAAGTTGCTAAGAGAGTAGATCTTAAAACTTATCACCAGAAAGAAAAAAAAATTGTAACTATGTGTGGTGATGAATGTCAGCTAGAGTTATTGTGGTGATCATTTCACAGTTTATACATATCCTGAATAAATAAAAAGTAAAAAGTAGATTTTTGATAGTTATTAATGTAAAACAATGGTGAGGTAACCAAAGCCTAGTCCATAAGTGCACAGGTGAACTCTTAGCCACTCTCCCTGTGCAGAATCTCATGTTCTTTGTAACAAAGTGCAATACCCGAGCTAAAGGGCAATAGGCAAATCAAACAAACCAAAAAAAGATAGAGAGATTATAATATTAACATCACACAAAACAGAATTCACAAATGTTAAATTCACAGTGAAAATACTACTCATATGATCATTTTTACAACTAATAATAAGGCAGCAAAATGGTTTTAAAAATCTTAGTACCTTTATTTTATATATTTTCTTTTCAAATTTCTGTAAAAGACCATCAATTTTTACAGCAAAAATTAAGAAATTGAGACGCTTACAGTGTATAGAGTAGTAAAATATAAGCAATGAGAACATAAAAGGTGGAGTAGGTCAATGGAATTGTGCTGTTGTAATGTCCTTACACTCTTCATGGAACAGTCTGATACTAACTGAAAGTAGATTATGATAAAGTAAACATGCATGTAATACTTATTCCTACAGCAGGTTATTACCTAAAAGTTTTGCCTTAAGTTAAATCTGATTTTCCAATAGAAACAATGGCATTAAATGAAGATGTTTTCCTAGGGGCTCAAATTCAAGGCCTCCCTCTGCTGGTCACTGCTGAGTATACTTCGTTGTGGCAATGCCCCAAACTGGCAATGCACAGACTGAGAGGAGGTCTTCTCCCAGAGCCCGCCCATCCTCGGTGCTCCCCACAACTGATCTAACATGGCTCCCCATCTCCAGGTCAAAGCCTCTGAGGACACTCCTCTAACCACTTCACTCTCCACCCTTCTCTCTCCTACAATCCAAGGCTCTCCAGCCTATTGTTTTGCTGCAAAAACTTCTTTTGCACTTCTAGACTTTTGCACTTGTGTGCCTAGATGGGATAATTCTATAAATCTATTTTGCAATTTAAAAAAAAATTCTCAGAAATTCAAGGAAATATTGAAGAAACTGCAATAGTAGTGGGAGACTAAAATATCTGTGTCTGACAGATCAAGGAGATTAAAAAAAGTAATAATTTGGAGTATGTAAATAGTAACTTTAAAAATATAAACTTATCAATTTCTATCTACAGAGAATCAACCTTACATATTGCTACCATGTCCAAAGGATATTTGCAAATACTTAGCTTCTTTACTTTCTCCACGTCTATCAGGCTTCTGCAATAGTCATTTCCTTCCCCATCCAGCTTAGGTTCCATGGTCCACTACTCGAACTACTCTCTTACCCTCTTCAGTCCTTTACTTTACTTCAGTCCTTTACACTGCATCTGCCTAAAAAATACCTACCCATGATTAATTCATCTACCCACCATCTTTGTGCATTTTTAGCAAGCGACTGAATGCTAAGTATAACTCAGGAGAGAGGAGAATCACATCACTGTGTAAACCAGTGTCTTCACCCCCAAAATCTATGTAGTCTCATTGCTTCACACAGCCTTTTGACATCTATTTACAGAGCATTTACTATGTTTCAACACCAGTTCCAAGAACTGATGATGGAGGGGTGAACAAGACAGTATGGTTTCTGTCCTCATGGAGCTTACTGTCTAGTAAGGGAGACAGATATAAAAACAACAAACTAAACAATTATGTAATTTCAATTGTGATAAGTGCTTCTAGGGAAAGTATTAAGAGTACAGTCGGGCCATACGCACCCAAGCAGAAGCCATGGATACCCAGGGCTGAATGTACTATGTCATTTTATGTAAGGGGCTTGAGCATCCATGGATATTGGTATCCACAGGGCAGGGGTTGGGAGAGAAGGTGTCCTGGAACCAATCCCCTGCAGATACTGAGGGACGACTGTATATTATAGGGGAACCTGGTTTAGTCTGAAATATCTGGATAGGCTCCCCCTGAGGAAGTGACACTTAAACTGAAACCTAAATTAAGAATAGAAATTAGGTAAAAGGAATGGGGGAGGGCTTCCCTGGTGACGCAGTGGTTGAGAGTCCGCCTGCCGATGCAGGGGACACGGGTTCGTGCCCCGGTCCGGGAAGATCCCACATGCCGCGGAGCGGCTGGGCCCGTGAGCCATGGCCGCTGAGCCTGTGCGTCCGGAGCCTGTGCTCCGCAATGGGAGAGGCCACAACAGTGAGAGGCCCGCGTACCGCAAAAAAAAAGGGATGGGGGAGGTGAGGAGGTGCTGGGCAAGGAGAATCAGGGATTAGTGTTCTGGCAGAAAAATCAGAATGTGGAAATGTCTGAAGACTGGTGAGCACATGGCTTGTTTGACTAACTGAAAGAAGGCTGGTTTAAATGAGGCAGAAGGGAAGAGAGAAAAGTGGTGTGAAATGAAGTTAGCACCAATCAAGTCACTCAAGATTTGAAGGTCATGCTGAAGATTTTAATGCTCAGAGCAAAGGGAAACTTTTGAGGAGCTCTCATCAAAAAAATTAGAGCTTATTTTTGTGGTTTTTAAGTATCATTTTGTCTATAAGGTGGAGAATGGATTGGAAGGATGCAGGGAGTCCTGTTACAAGGTTTCAGTTGTAATCCAGGCATTTTTTACTGGTGGCTTGGACTAGAATGGTAGCAGTGGAGAATGAGAGAAGTGGACAGATAAGAAAGATTTAGTAAGTAATCTGAAAGAGGCCGATTCATTGGACAGTGGCTGGTGTGAGGTGAAGGGAGGAGGGGGGAAGAGAAATACATCTTCAGGTTTGGGGCAGAGGAAGTTACCATGAACTTGGTTTTATATACGTCAGTTTGACATGCTTGTGAAATATCCAAGTGGAGATGCCAACTAGGCAAGTTGGACATACAAGTCTGAAAATCAGAAGAAAGATATAGGCTAGACATATAAATTTAAGAATCATCAGAAAATGAATAGTAAATTAAGCCATGGCATGGAGAAAACGCAGAGGGAGAAAGATGGTCTAAAAGGAGCTTTAATGACTTCTCAAAAGCTAAAGGTCAGGTGGAAAAGAAAAAGCCAATAAAGAGGAGGCAGAAGCAGCAGCCAACAAAGGAGGAAGAAAACTAGCAGAGGTTGTTCCATAAAAGCCAAAGAAGGGAGTGCTCTAAGAAGAGGGGAGTGGTCAACAGCATGAAATGTTACTCAGCAATCATGGAAGGGACTGAAAAACAGCCACTGGACTTACTGAGTGACTTTAATAAGAACTTAACAGGAGTTCTGATGGGATGTGACACCAGGTTGGAGTAGACTAATGAGTACCCAGGAGAAAAGGAAATGAAGGTAGCAAATGTAGAAAGTTCTTCTAAGAAACTTGGTTAAAAAGGGGAGGAGGAAAATGGGGACTGGGAGAGTAGATGAAAGGATAAGTAAAGTAGAGAAAGGGTTTGGGGGTTTCTTCTTCTTGTTCTTATTTTTGTAGTTCAGAATGGAAGAGAAATAAGCATGTTGTATGCTGATGGGAAAAGAATCTAATTAGGAAAACTGAAGATACAGGAAAGAGAAGAATTTCCAATCTCAACTGTGACCTTCAAGGCTGCTGGGCAATCTTGTGGTTTCTATATGTCAGCCCTTTCATTCTCCATCACAATTATTTCAGACCTTTCCACTCTCTTCAAACTTCCAACCCCACACCTACTACTTTCCAAAATAAAAAGAGCAAAGAACCTATCAAATGGAATTTCAAATTCTTATCACAAATTTCCACCTTGATCCCATCTGTTCTTATCCCTCTTGAAGGCCAAGTTGAACAGCTTTCTCTCAACTGCAGTCATTCTTAACCTATGCACCACTCCTACTTCTTCCATGGCTTTTGGGACATTCCTATTCTCCTATCTTCTTCCTACTTCTATAATGATTCCTTCTCTGTCCTGGACCTATATTCTTCTTTCTCCATCTGTGACTTCTCCTTTCAGCTAATTATAAAATTTATTTTCTTTTTATTGCGTGTCATACCTTTGTAAGCACTTTCTCACATCTCATTTTGATCCTTACTTGTTGAATTGAGAAGTCTCAACTATTGAGATATAAACATAGAATACTTTTATTTTTCCCCCATATAACTAACTACTCAGTTGAATACTAAACCTGCTGAGCATGCTCAGTGAAATTCCACTGTTTTTCAGTCACATTCAATTATCAAAGCTTGGTTTTTAAATCCCATCTACAGACAACCTGCCTATTAGCACAGGTGAGAATTACATGGCCTTTAGCAGATGCTTCTGGTGGGGAAGAACACAGCTTGTCCTCACTGTGTCTCTCCTCTCTTCCTCCTCTGTATCCCTTCAAACTCTCCTACATTCACAAACTTATGTCCTTGCCATAAGCGGAAGCTGTGGGAACAGAGCAATAGCCTACTTAATATAGATCTCACCAGTTATTAGTGGGATCTACTACAGTCATCAGCCAGTCCTTCTCCAGGGACTAAGGTGATACTGACCACCAAAAGAATCAAGTGCTGCCAGGCAGAGATGCATCCCTAATCTTTCTCTGAATCAATCTGAAGTCACTGGTCTCTACTGATCTCTGCAGTACATGGTAATTTCTGCACAGGGAACATTCATGGTTCTCTAGGCAGTGGTCAGGTTCACCCTGGCTCCCTCTGCCCAAGCAGTATCTGCCTCAACTCCAACAGAGGTTGGTATATTTTACCTAACCAAGTATCCCCACAGGAAGCCCCTATTACTCCAACATCTTCACTAATGTACACAATTCTACCCTCACATAAATCGTGAGATGCACTGGGGGTCTTCTTTACTTGGTCAATGACAAGTCCCATCCTATCTCCTTCTAAAGAAAGCATACTACCCTAAAGTCCCTTCAAGCCCAGCTGGCATGAGCTACTCCAGCAAGCTTATTATGCTATGAAATCTCTAAGGGAGATGTAGGTACCAGTCTCTATATTCAAGGATGCCCCCAAAATTCCAGAGCCACACATCCAGTTCCCCCAGGTTGAAATGGAAAACAGGGAATGGAAAGTACAATATGTTCCCAGTATGCTTTCCCCAAAAATCTCTCAACATATTCCACAGGCACCAAAATCAGTACGGCAAAGATCCAGCCAGAGAACAAGATGCCGGTCTCCTGCAGCCATACATGCAAACTTCACAAGCAATTCACGCACCACATCAAACTTCATTAACTGTGCACTCCCCAAAAGGCAATCTCCCCCTATCCCACTTTATATGGAAGAAGGGGAAATGCAGTGGTGATGGTCAGAGCACAGCTTTGCTGGAAAAGTCAGTTCTTAACAAGTCATGCAGTGAAGTAGCTGATGGCATAACAGGAATGCCTTTAAACGAAAAAAATGAGAAATTTAGCCTCTTGATTAAAGAGATTGGCTCTGGTCAGCAATCTTGGTTGATACAGTTAAGATACTTTTTCATGCTGTACTTATCATGTGAATTACATAATACAGGAGTTATTAACTGCATTTTACATATGAGACAAAGAACTGAACTGTGGTTACTTAACAAAGGCGTTGCACAAAAATCACAAAGAAGGATAAATATTATCAGTAAATCAACAAAGGCTGAATGCACCTGTACAATGAGGATCTATAAAATGACGGTTATACATCTTACAAAGGTACTAATCAAATGAGATAATGGATAGAAATGCTTTTAAAATGAGAATAGAACAAAACAAAAATAGAACTCCAGTTATTATATACCCAGCACATGGATAAAGCAAATATTAAACTGTATATTTTTACATCACCACCTGTAAGTCCTAGATGGGGAGAGGAGCAGAGTTGGGTATGAAATTAACTTTTAAGCTCCCAGATTTTATTTCTCAGCATAAACCTTTGAGCATCTTGACACAGTACAAAGAATAGAGAACACATTTCTACTCCTCTGTCAAAATCTTCTCCATTCTTTCTTTCTTTTTTAATTAAAAAAATATATTTATTTATTTATTTATTTTTGGCTGTGTTGGATCTTCATTGCTGTACATGGGCTTTCTCTAGTTGCGGTGAGCAGGGGCTACTCTTCGTTTTGGTGCGTGGGCTTCTCATTGTGGTGGCTTCTCTTGTTGCGGAGCACAGGCTCTAAGCACACGGGCTTCAGTAGCTGTGGTACGTGGGCTCAGTAGTTGTGGCTCACAGGCTCTAGAGCACAGGCTCAGTAGTTGTGGTGCACAGGCTTAGTTGCTCTGCGGCATGTGGGATCTTCCCGGACCAGGGATCGAACCCGTGTCCCCTGGATTGGCAGGCGGATTCTTAACCACTGTGCCACCAGGGAAGTCCCTATATTGCATTATTTTACTTTGTATTTGAAAATTCTCATAATAAAAAGTTAAAAATTAAAAGAAATTTTTTTTAAATCTTCTCCATTCTTGTAATGTATACTGTTTTTTGGGGTGTGTGTTAGTTTCTGCTTTATAACAAAGTGAATCAGTTATACATATACATATGTTCCCATATCTCTTCCCTCTTGCATCTCCCTCCCTCCCACCCTCCCTATCCCACCCCTCCTGGAGGTCACAAAGCACCAAGCTGATCTCCCTGTGCTATGCGGTTGCTTCCCACTAGCTATCTACCTTATGTTTGGTAGTGTATATATGTCCATGCCTCTCTCTCGCTTTGTCACAGCTTACTCTTCCCGCTCCCCATATCCTCAAGTCCATTTTCTAGTAGGTCAGTGTCTTTATTCCTGTCTTACCCCTAGGTTCTTCATGACATTTTTTTTTCTTAAATTCCATATATATGTGTTAGCATATGGTATTTGTCTTTCTCTTTCTGACTTATTCTGTATACTGAGGCAAGTTATCTACAACTTGCACAACCAATTTCTATTACTGTTAAACTTTCACAAAGCTTTGACAGGACTGAAAATAAAAGCTACACTGTCTTTGTTTCATATATATGTTGATTTGTATCATATATTTTTTTTTCTTTTTTTTTTTCGCGGTATGCGGGCCTCTCACTGTTGTGGCCTCTCCCATTGCGGAGCACAGGCTCCAGACGCGCAGGCTCAGCGGCCATGGCTCACGGGCCCAGCCGCTTCACAGCATGTGGGATTTTCCCAGACCGGGGCACGAACCCGTGTCCCCTGCATCAGCAGGCAGACTCTCAACCACTGTGCCATGAGGGAAGCCCTTGTATCATATTTTAGATTCCACATATAAGTGATATCACATGGTATGTGTCTTTCTCTTTCACTAGAGATGATAATCTCTAGGTCCACCAATGTTGCTGCAAATGTCATTATTTCATTCTTTTTGATGGCTGAGTAATATTCTATTGCATATATATAATAAATTTTTTAAAAAAAGCTACACTGTCTAATGGCAAGTCTAGCTTCCCTGAATACAGTATCAGAGATAGGTGCAAGAGTTTCTGCTCATCACAGAGACATGGTTGCAATTAGTCCAACTCACTTCTATAAAGAAGTATACATTTGACAAATTTGATTTCTTCAGTCAACCTTTTGTTATTTTTAATCACAAAATCAAAGAATCTGCTGATCTTATTGATCTCTAGGGATGACCTAAAGATTATCGAGGCCCACATGCTCATTTTATATAAGAAACTATAACCCAAAATTAAATCCAATAGTGTTTTCTACCACAACATGCTGATTCATTCCACCCCAATGATATGATTTTCCTTAAAAATATTTTTCTTAAAACATAAAAAGTTTTACATGCTGATAGTAACAATATTAATTGCGACAACTAAAGCATAAATTTGGGTGATTTCAATCACTGTTCATTCTGAAAAGTGTTTCTGAAGAGTCATATTTTTAGGCTAGTTTAAAACATTTTGGCTGTTTCCAATTTTAGAGGAAACATAGCTGTTGTGTCAACATGTAACTTTGCTTTGACCCTTCGAATATTTCAAAGGTTAAACAATGAATTCCAGGATTTTCAACCATGTTCACTGTAGAAACAGAAGCTACCTCTGTAATATTTCTATGATGATATATCGTTCTGGTTTTTCTCAAAATAATTTTATTTAATATAAACTAATACAGTACATAGTTTGTATCTACTAAAAGGCCAGACTTTCTAGTGAATTTTTAGAGCCAGATTATGCTATGTGTCTGTTTAATATACTATTACAAATACAAGGTTATCTAAAATTAGAAAACACACCTTACAATGACATCCTAATCCCGCCCAGGATTGTTTATGGTTAGCCATCAATCTCACTTTTCCCTGATCACAGTGAATTAGAAGAGTGATAAGTATCTCAACAGAAAAGGAGCAATGTCCAATTAAAGACATTAAACAGGAAACCAAAGAATGTGAAAATCTCACTAATGCCACCTACAGTACCAATGGAGAACACAGATAAGAGAGATTTTTTAATAAATTGTGTGTACGTGTACTTATCCTTTAATTTCTTGCCTAGGACTATGTATCAAGACAACTTTCTACCAAATCTTGCACAGAATATAAAAGTGAATAATGAGGTAATGCAAACAACAACAAGGGTACTCTTGAAAAATCAAAACAAAGAAAAACCTGACACACTCACAGAAGCAGAGAGTAGAACAGTGGTTGCAAGTGATGGGGAAATAGGGAGATGTTGGTCAAAGGGTACAGACTTTCAGTTATAAGATGAATAAGTTCTGCAGATCTAGCGTATAGCATGGAGACTACAGTTATTATTAAAGTACTGTATACTGAGGCAAATTATCGAGTCAGATGTAGCAAAAATTGGAGAATCTGACTTCAAATGGATTACAAAGCCTCAAAGCAAACCTTACCTTACATTCCACCACACTCTGATCTGATTCACAAGTTACATAGATTTCATCTACTGCCCGGCGAAGATTGTCAAAAAGAAATGCCCAGTATCGAGCTCTTAGATCAATTTTCCGAGGGTGCCTTGTTTTAGTGGGACTTTTATCAAAGTGTTTATCTCCAGTTGTAGATGACGTTATTTTACAGTCTACTGTAGTGTTCTGATGAAATAAAACAAAACATGAAAAAATATTTTTAAAAGCCTCTAGAAACTGGATTTTTGTATAAATCAAATTTTTCAACATAAATACTTAAAAACATGACATTCTTCTTTTTAGCTTATATCACACTGAATTCATCAAAACAAAACTTCTCAACTTAAATAAAAGCAGCAGGTTTGTAAGGTCAATTACATGTTTCATTGAAGATTAGGATGATTTTAATGGTGAACAGACTCAGTCAAAAAGGAGCACTAAAGTGGCTCCTGATTTACTTAAATATGTGTATGGCACATTTACATACAGTAACAAATAACAGATACTAATTTCAACATTTTGAAATTACCTGTGTATATTCTTTTCATTTAGAAATGACATCTCCTATACTTATATTCAGTTACTTAGTTTTATTTTAAACCTTTTTCCACTAAAAGTAAAAATATATAAATACAAAATAATTTACTAGAAAAGAACACTGATGAATAAAACCAAGCATCAGCTACAGAGCAGACTCAGCAAATAAAGTAACTATAGTATTCATATGACCCAGTCTTTCCTCAGTTGCACAGGCGGACTTTGAAAATACAGGATTATATTCTATATTTTTATAGACTGTACCAAAGAATCATTCCCCCACAAACAGGAGTGTGCAGTTTACATAAAGACCTGAACTTCTCATTAGAAGTACAAAGGAGTTGCTTATCTCTCTGTGGCTACTTAAACTGATAAATAAATAAATACTAACCTTGTACTACAGTTACAACAACAAACAATCTCAAGTTTCTTTGGGTTGTTTTGTATGTGTGTATGTCATTCCTGTTAGCTTGTTTGTTTTTCCTTTTTCATAGAAGAGCCCCAGAGTGAAGAATATCCAAAATAGAAGCTAATACTCTCCTGTTTTGTTTTAGGCTTCGGCCTTCAATGTAACAGTGATTCCTATACTTCAAAAATCTTTTATAGCCAACATCGGTTTATATAGAATCTTCACTATCAAAAGTCAAGCAAACAAAACATATATACGCACAAAGACATGCACACTTAAGAGGCTGAGGTGGAGCTGCTCATCCTCCTTCCACAGTCCCCCATCCAGACTAAGGTTGTCAGACTCAGCAAGTAAAAATTAGTAAGTATTTTATCTGACAGCCTTAGTCCAGGTCCAAATTCTCAACACACAAGCAATAAAATTTAAAGTAATCATCAACAACCCACAAAACCTTTGCTTCAACGGCTCTCCAAGCACTTTCCAACCCTAATAGTAAACGATAAATCATGATGGCAAATATCCCCTCACACAAATTTTAAAGTATGTATTATTAGCTCTACTTTACAGCTTAGAAAATTGAGATTTAGAGGCTGATTTGTCCAAGATCACATAGCCACAGGAGACTATCTTCCAGTTAGAGCTCTGCAATTACACCACTGACTTCCCATTACACTGCACCCCAAGGCCCTGTGCTAACAACCCTTTACCGAATATTCCAGACCACCTCACTTCTCTTCCTATATACCACCCAAAGTTAAAATTAACTTGAATTTTCCTGAATTATACTTCCTTCACAAACTTCTTAGAGTGATCAGCAAAACACTAGCAGCTTCCTGTGAATTCAGATCCTAATCTTATAAAATTCTCAAAAATAATTTAACTCATCTTCACCCATTTATGCATTTACCCTATCATGCACCCATATGTATACAATTCAAACACTTTAACCAACCTTTCTTAAAATGTAGAACAGGCAAAACTGCTATTAGGTTAAGATGTTTCTATTCTCCGTGACTGCTCTATGTGAGGCTCTTACTAAGAAAGACTCCAGAAAGGCAGAAACTACAGCTAGGTAATTCCATCTGAAGGGCAATGGACTATACAAATTTGACATTTAAGCTTGACAAAAATAGTAATACTTTATATCTGCACATTTATTTACATTTTATGAAGGGCTTTTGAAAACATATCATTTAATCATCACAACAAACTATAAAGACAGGACAAATATTGAAGTATTATTCCTATTTTGTAGATGACAAAATTAGTAAGATTCAATTTCTTGACCAAGTCAAAAGGCTGAGTGACAGAACTGGGACCAGAACCGAGTCTTCCAACTTCTGCTCCAATGTTCATAAAGCATTTCACATAGCACCTAGCACACAGTAGTACCCATATAATGTTAGGTATGATTATAGTGGGAAAGATAAAGAGGTGAAGAAATATGCTCACAGAAAAATGTGAATAAACTAATGGTAAAATTGCCAAACTTGTGAAGAAAGGTAGAAGAAGCATATCAAATTGTAGAGGCTGATAAGTTTGTAGAGTTTCAAAATACAGTGCTCTTACCTACCACTGATAAAAGTAACAGCAGTGATAATAATAATTGCAGTGGCATCTAATATTCATGTCATACTTGCTATGTGCCAGACACTGTGCTAAGTGCTTTCCATACAGTTATACTTCATTTAATCTTTGAAGCAATTTTATATCACAGTTACTATTACTAGTTCCATTTTATAGAGGAGAAAACTGAGGTTTAGCTAAATTAAATGATAAACCCAAGGTCTCACACTAAGTAAGAGACAAAGCCAAGATTCAAAATCAGGTAACTATCCCATTGTTACTGTGCCTTACTGTGCCTGTTTCCAAGACATTCAACAGAAGACAAAGCAATCTAAACTTTTGGAAAAAGCTAGACACAACTGAATCTCATGTTTTAAATAAAATTCAATGCAACAAATGTTATACTATTTTAATCAATCACTTTTGAGAGAAAAAGAGGAAAAAAGAAAGAAAGGAGAGGGAAAGGGGAAGGAGGAAATTGAGATTTCTGACTCACCTCTCTTAGAACTCTCGTCAACTCCCCTGAGAATCTGAAGAAATCTATGGACCTAAACCTCTGACAACAACTTGTCTTTTTATTGTCTCCATATTTAGTCTTTTCCAGAATGTCCGAAGGTTGGAATCATACAGTATGCAGCCTTTTCAGATTGGCTTCTTTTACTTAATAATATGCAATTAATTTCCTCCATGTCATTTCATGGCCTGATAGCTCATTTCCTTTTAGAGCTGAATGTACCACAGTTTATTTATCCATTCACCTACTGAAGGATATATTGGTTGCTTCCAGGTTTGGCAATTATGAAAAAGGCTGCTATAAACATCCATGTGCATGTTTTTGTTTAGACATAAGTTTTCAACTCATCTACATATATACCAAGGGCATGACTGCTGATCACAAGGTAAGAGTATGTTTACTTTTATTAAGAAACTGCCAAACTGTCTTCCAAAGTGGCTGAATTTCCACTCTGAATTCCCACCAACATTGAATGAGAGTTTCTGTGGCTCTTCATCCTCACCAGCATTTGGAGTTATCAGTGTTCCCAATTTTGGTCATTCTAATAGGTGTGCGGTGGTAGCTCATTGTTTTAATTTGCATTTCCCTGATGACATATGATGTGGCACACCTTTTCATATGCTTATCTGCCATCTGTACATCCTCTTTGGTGAGGTGTCTGTTAAGGTCTTTGGCTCATTTTTCAATCAGGTTCTTTCTTACTGTTGAGTTTTTTATAAGAGTCCTTTGTGTATTTTGGATAACAGTCTTTTATCAGATATCTTTTTCCAAATATTTTCTCCCAAGTCTGTGACTTGTCTTCTCATTCTCTTGACATTGTCTTTTGCAGAACAGAAGTTTCTAATTTTAAAGAAATCCAGCTTATCATTGGTTTCTTTCAGAGATCATGCCTTTGATACTGTACCTTAAAAGTCATCACCATATTCAAGGTCATTTAGGTTTTCTCCTATGTTATTGTCTAGGAGTTTTATACTTCTGCATTTATGGTCAACAGTCCATTTTGAGTTAATTTTTGTGAAGAATGTGAGGTCTGTGTCCAGATTCTTTTTTTTTTTTTTTGTCATATGGATGTTCCAGCACCATTTGTTGAAAAGACTACCTTTGCTCCATTGTATTGCCTTTGCTCCTTTGTCAAAGATCAGTCGACTAATTACATGGGTACATTTCTGGGCTTTCTATTCTGTCCCATATATCTATTTGTCTTTTCTTTTGCCAATATCACACTGCCTTGATTACTGTAGCTTTATAGTAAGTCTTGAAGTTGGTTAGTGTCAGTCCTCCAACTTTGCTCTTCTCCTTCAATATTTTGTTGCCTATTCTGGGTCTTTTGCCTCTCCATATAAACTTTAGAATAAGTTTATTGATATCTACAAAACAATTTGCTGGGATTTATTGAATATATTCTTCAACCTGGGAAGAAATGACATCTTGACCATATTGAGTCTTCCTATTTGTCAACATGGAATGTCTCTCCATTTATTTAGCTCTTTGAGTTCACTCATCAGAGTTTTATAGCTTTCCTCATATAGATCTTATACATATTGTTAGGTTTATACCTACCTATTTAATTTTGGGGAGTGCTGATATAAATGGTATTGTGGGGTTTTTTTAAAGATTTATTTTATTATTTATTTATTTTATTTATTTACTTTTGGCTGTGTCGGGTTTTCGTTGAGGCCTGCGGGATCTTTCATTGCGGCATGCAGGCTCTTCATTGTGGTGTGTGGGCTTCTCTCCAGTTGTGGCATGTGGATTTTCTCTCTCTAGTTGTGGTGCGTGGGCTCCAGGGCATGTTGGCCCTGTAGTTTGCAGCATGTGAGCTCTCTTGTTGAGGTGCACGAGCTCACTAGTTGTGGCACACAGGCTTAGTTAGTTGCCCTGCAGCATGTGGGATCTTAGTTCCCTGACCAGGGATCAAACCCTGCATTGTAAGGCAGCTTCTTTACCACTGGACCACCAGAGAAGTCCCAATGGTATTGTATTTTTAATTTCAAATACCACTTTTTCATTGTTGGTACACAGGAAAGCAACTGACTTTTTTATGTGATTCTTGTATCTTGCAACCTTCTGTTATCAATTATTAGTTATAGCAGTTTTTTGGTTGATTCTTTCAAATTTCTTACATAGATGATCATGTCATCTACGAACAAAGACAGTTTTATTTCTTCCTTCCCAATCTGTATACCTTTTATTTCCTTTTCTTGTCTTATTGCATTAGCTAGAACTTCCATTACAATGTTGAAAAACAATGGTGAAAGGGGACATCCTTACCTCATAACTGATCTTAATGGGAAAGCTTCTAGTTTCTCCCATTAAGTATCATGTTAACTGTAGGGTTTTGTATTTTTTTTAATCAAGTTGAAGAAGTTCCCCTCTATTCCTAGTTTACTAAAAGATTTTTATCATCTTTTCTAGGTGTAGAATTTTGTCAAAGTTTTTTTCTGCATCATTGATATAAAACTAGGTTTTTTCTTTTTTATCCTGTTGTTGTGATGAATTCCACTGATTTATTTTAAATTATGAACCAACCTTGCACCTCTGGGATAAATCCCACTTGCTCATGGTGTATCATTCTTTTTATTGTGGGATATGATTTGCTAATATTTTGTTGAGGATTTTTATATCTATGTTTGTAAGAGTCACTGGTCTGCAGTTTTCTTGTAACGTCTTTGTCTGGTTTGGGTGTTAGAATAATGCTGGCCTCATAAAATGAGTTAGGAAGTATTCCCTCTGCTTCTACCCTCTAAAATGGATTGTAAAGAACTGGTATAATTTCTTCCTTAAATGCTTGGTAGAATTCAACAGTGAATCCACCTGGGCCTGGTATTTTCTGTTCTGAAAGGTTATTAATTATTGATTTAATTTCTTTAATACATTTAGGCCTACTCGGAGTGTCTATTTCATCTTGAGTGAGTTTTAACAGATTATGTCTTTCAAGCTATCAGTCCATTTCGGCCTGGTTATCAAATCTGTGGCAAAGAGTTGTTCATGGTATTCTTTTATTGTCTTTTTAATGCCCATGGGATCTGTACTGAAATGAATAAGTAGGGACATGCAATAGGACTTTGGGACAGTACTATCCATATGAGGTTAGCGGTCATAAGTGTCAAAAGAGCCTTTCAGGGCTTCCCTGGTGGCGCAGTGGTTGAGAATCTGCCTGCCGATGCAGGGGACACGGGTTCGAGCCCTGGTCTGGGAAGATCCCACATGCCACGGAGCAACTGGGCCCGTGAGCCACAACTACTGAGCCTGCGCGTCCAGAGCCTGTGCGTCCAGAGCCTGTGCTCCGCAACAAGAGAGGCCGCGACAGTGAGAGGCCCGCGCATCGCGATGAAGAGTGGCCCCCACTTGCCACAACTAGAGAAAGCCCTCGCACGGAAACGAAGACCCAACACAGCCAAAAATAAATAAATTAATTAATTAAAAAAAAAAAAAAAAGAGCCTTTCAACATAACTGATACTTTTCTCCTGCCACTTTCAAATGCATGGGGCGCAGAGCAGAATAGGCAGAAAAGTGGCTGTAACGAGGACAAGTCTGTCAAGTGTGTACTACCAAGGGGCAGGGTAGCCAGACAGTTGGGAGAGTGGGCAAGAAGGTCATTATGACAGACAAACCATAGAATCTCAGGTGGATATCCAGGAAAGTGTGGTCATATGGAGGATGAGGGATAATGAAAGGGTGATAGGATCAGTAAATTACAGATTGCATGGGGTTGAAGAATTGTTAGAGTCACATGATCACAGAGAATAAGGCAGGAGGAGAGGTGACAGGTAGAAGATGGGATGGCTGAGATTGAGATCCTGGAGGGAGAGTACTTGTTAGCGAGAACAAGGCAAGAGTCTGACCATCAGAATGAGTAGAAGACAAAACTATCGGAGGAAAGAAATGCAAGAAATTGAGAGGACAGCAGTAATGGTGTAGAGCATGCAGTGAGCCTGAAAATTATATCTTCAAGGAATAAGGAGAAGTGACCTGGAAATCTGTAAGTGCTGCAACAAGAAGAGGGAGCAGGTGGTATAGTCTGATGGCATGTCCTTCAAATCTGAGGAGTTTTAGGAGATGGGAGGGAGAACTGCCTGAAATGCCAGTGAGGAGCAAGCAGGAAACCTAACCCACCTCTAGGATCACAGGTAGGAGTGCTGTGGAGGAAGAAAACAACTACTACTTAAAACGACTGTGGAGGAAGCAGTATCCCCACATGTGAGTTGGGATTTACGTAAAACAAGAAGGTAAAGGGAATGTGCAGGGAAGAGAAGAACAAAGAAAATTTTGCTGATGGTAAACCTACTTCTAGAGGGGCAAAGTTGTAGGATTTCACAAGTAATCCAGAGGCATTTCCCTGATTACTACTGAAACTGAGCATCTTTTCACAGGTTTACAGGCTATTCAGGTTTCCCCCATTTTTTATTGGGTTATTTGTCCTTTTTCTGATGAATTTTAGCTCTTTATGAAGTCTTTGAGGAATGGTATCTTCTCCCAGTCAATCTCATCTTTAACTTTGTTTAAGTGAGTTTTTTAGTTTATAAATTTAATTTTGATATAACATATCCGTCAGTTATGCTTTTTGTCTTGTCTAGGAAAGCCTATTCTAATTCAAGGTCAAAAAAATATCCTTCCAGATAATCTTAATTTTTTTGTTTTCTCATTTGGTCTTCAGCCCATCAATAATTTTTTTTATATTACATGAAAATATCCTTATATTTTATTTGTAATTTAACTGCATTACAGTCAGAGAACATGTTGTGTCTGACTTCTATATTCTTGTCTGACTTCTATTTACTGAGACTTCTTTATAACCTAGGATGTGATCAGTTTTTGCATATGCTTTGTGTACACTATTTGAGTGCCAATAAATATACACATATACATACATACATATACATACATATATGTATATGTATTTATATGAGATCAATCATAATTGTATCTTAATTCTATATTCTTGCTATTTATTCCTGCTTGATCAGTTTCTGAGTAAGGGATATGAATATTTACCACTATGATCATGAATACACTTTTCTCCTTGTAATTCTGTTAGTTTGGGCTTTAAATATTTCAAGCCTATGCTGTTAGGTACCTAAAAGTTTTGTACTTTTATACTTTTTGGATGATTATTCTTTTCACCATTATATAATTTCTATCTTTCTGTAATCAATGCTTTTCATGTTGAAGTCCATCTGGTTTGATATGAATATTGCTATTCTAGCTTTAGAGCATATCTAGAATATCAAGTATTTTGCCTGGATTTTTTTCTCTTTCTTTGTTTCAAACTTTCCTTGAAGTTTTAAATATGTCTCTTATAAGCAGTATACAGCTCAATCTAAAATGAGAGGTTTAATTCAATCATCTGACTTTCAAGAACTGAATTTAATCAGTTTACATGTATTGATATTATGTTTGCTGAAATATTTATACTTAGTATCTACCATTATCTTTCATGTTTTTCACTTACTATGATTTTTCTTTTTTTCTTTCTCTTTCCTTCTATTTAGTTGAAAAGCTTTGGTTTATTCACTTTCTCTTTTCCTCTGTTTATTTGGAAATTGTGCCCGCTTGTTTTACTCCTTTAGTAGCTAGCCTTAAACAAAGACTTCTTCCTAAATAAGGATTTTATCACATTAACTCCCCTCCAAACTCCCTACAGTCTTCTGTGTTAACACTGTTTAAGACTATAGCTCCACCTTTCTAAATTTAATTGTGTGAGTGTTTTTGAAAACCATCAATAGTTAATGGGATTTACTAAAATATTTTACAGCTATCTTTTTATCAAGCTCCCTCCTCCAGGTTACCTTTTCTTCTTGCTGAAGTATGTCTTTAATAGTCCCTTCAATAAGCATCTGTAGGTGGTAAACCCTTAGCCTTTGTACATCTAAAAATGGCTTTATTTCACTCTTGAACTTGAATGATCATTTGAATGGGCACAGACTTCTGGGTTAAAAGTTATTTCGCCTTATAACTTTGTAGATATTGGTCCACTGTTCTTTTGTTCATTACAAGATTATTGTTATTCCTCTGTGCTTTTGTTTACTTCCTGGTATTTTAAGAGTTTTATCCTTAACATTTTGCAGGTTCTCTAGAATGTATCTAGGTATAAATATATTTTTATTTATCCTGCTCAGCTGTACAGTTATGCTCTGAATCTCTTGAGAACTCAACGTAAGGAAAATTTTAAACATCATTTTTCCAAATATTGCATGCCCACTATTTATTCTCTATTTCAAAAGTCCTAGAATGCATATGTTAGAGTTTCTCAATCAAATTCTCTTTCCAATTTTCCATCTCTTTAGTTCTCTGAGCTACATTCTGAATCCTCTTAAGTAGTTAGTGTCTTCCAACTCACAAATTCTCGCTTTAACTAATCTCTCTGTCCAATATATCATTTATTCTTACTAATTGCAGGTAAGAATAAAAAATTAAAATTTCACAGACAACATTTTCATTTCTAAGATGTTCACTTTTATCTATAAATGTTCAAAATTCATATCCATCTTTTATTTCAGAATTTTCCTTTTTGCGTTATCTTTCCTTTGAGGAATTTAAGCTGTTTATTTGAAAGTCCTCTTTAGAAAAATGACCATTTTTCATTACCTGAGGAGTAAATTCTCTCATTTGTGGAATGTGTTGTTTATATCTTACGAAATTATTTTCCTCATGTGCCTTGATATTTTGTTTTGCAAACTTATTTTGCATTTAAGTTTCTTTTATTTTAGTTTTTCACTTTGCTCACCCTAACTACATGTGTACTAGTTTTATGGTTACCATCATCTGGCCCACCATGGTCCCCTTCCAGAGGTCTTTTACTGGGGACTTAAAGCTCTCACTCTTCAAGAATATAGCAGACCCAGTCATGAACCAGAGGGCTACTCTCTTTTATTGCTTCAGATGTCAATTATCACAGGCCACAACCCCAGGCAGATTGTAGTGTTCTTTGTCTCCTAGTGCAGAACACTGCACAAGCCTAAAGTTTTATGCCATGAGCCTGGATCTGTTTTCCCACCACAATCAGGGTGTTTCAGCCTTCCTTATATAGGACTTGTCCAGTAAGTGTGTCCCCAACTCCACTTATCTGTGAATATATGTGTTTGTTTTATTTCTGATCCACAGAGATTTTTATTTAATTTTGAAAATCCTTTGTCTCTTTAATTTTAAAAAAATATTTTATCATTGATGCCTCTTGTATGTGCGGACTAGGGAATATTTTATGAACTCACAATGCCACCTTGATTAGAAGTCCATGTTTTCCTTATGTGTAGTTTTGGGTTTACATAATACATATTGGTATATTTAATAACATCAAACTAAAATAATATGTATGAAAAGTTCAGAGAAAATAACTACAGATTACAGAGCTAACTATAAATATGGCAAAACACTTTTAAAAATAAGGTAGGCTTGTGTTCTCTAAAATTTTAGTAGAACAATCTGAAAAATTTTATATTCAATACACCTTTATTATCCTACATCCAAAAGACATCATTGTACCTAGAAAGTAAATCATAGAAGAATCACAAATATGGAATGTGCAGCGGAGGAGTTAAGAGCATAAACTGTAGAAATTGATGGCATGGGTTCAAATCTTGGCTGTGTCACTTAGTCATAAGTTACATAACCTCTCTCTACCTCAGTTTTCTCATTTGTAAATGAAGAATAATACCTACATCAAAGGGCTGTTATAAGAAACAAATTAATATCTGTAAAGTAGTTAGTACAAGTTAGGCACATAATACTACATACACATTTGTTAAATAAAGGACATTACATTAAATTTTTATATGAAGATAAAATATGCAATATTCAAATCCTGAAAAATTAGATTTTATAATTGAAATTAAACACAAAAAAGTAAACAGTTGTATATACTGTACCTGTTTTGTCGTTTTATGAGTGGCTTGAATTGTCCTCTTTGATTTTCCACCAGTTTGACATTTAGATTTTCCTTCAAGGCAAAAATAGATAAATATATAGATCAACAAATAGATAATATAAAACTGAACTATGCAAATTATCCAGGCATACTAACAAATAATCTCCTTCCAGAGACCACAGAACAATCTATACATGGCCATCATGAACTACAGATGTCATAAAAAACAAATTTCCAGGGCTTCCCTGGTGGCGCAGTGGTTGAGAGTCCGCCTGCCAATGCAGGGGACACAGGTTCGTGCCCCGGTCCAGGAAGGTCCCACATGCCACGGAGCAGCTGGGCCCATGAGCCATGGCCGCTGAGCCTGCGCGTCTGGAGCCTGTGCTCCACAACGGGAGAGACCACAACAGTGAGAGGCCCGTGTACAGCAAAAAAAAAAATTTCCAAGGTCCCAGAGACTGCTTTTATTGAATGGCTTTCTCAGAATAGGAAGAAATCAACTTCTTAAAGAAGTCAGATAGTCTGATAATTTAAAAACAAAGTCAGGTTAGTGATACTCTTCAACTTATATATAGCTCCTTTGAAAATAGTTCTTTGAATTAAAATTTTATTTTGACAATAAAATTAAGAATACATTTTTTACCATATAAAAATTCAGTATTTTCTGTTTTAATTTATCTGATTTATGAAATATATAGTTTCATTTTGAAAAGGGACATTTTCAGTTCCTTGTATTTCTGCAGCAGATACAGCTTTCTCACTTGCTCTTTTTTATAAGAAAGACACTAACTACTGTTTTATAATCACTCTATTCTTGATAGCTATTCCAAAACAGGAGTAAAATTCTGTAATGTACAACAGACTCAATTTCCTTTTTGCAAAATACTTTTGGGCCAAGACCCCTGAAGCAGTACAAATGAAGTGAACCATAACACCTACTATCAATTTATCTGCACATCAGAGGGCCTCCCTCACTGTTCTACCAGGGGTGGAGGCAGAGAACTCTCCACCCCCTACATAGCCTTTTATTCATCCTTTCATCATAGAGAACAATGTATCAGAGGCTTTTTAGAATATCCAGGAGAATAATCAGCTTAGAACAAGTACCAGAGGAGACAGGAATAAAACAAGGAACAGAAGAAAACTTTTTTTTTTTTTTTTTTTTTTTTTTTTGCAGTACGCAGGCATCTCACCGCTGTGGCCTCTCCTGCTGCGGAGCACAGGCTCCGGACGCTCAGGCCCAGCGGCCATGGCTCACGGGCCCAGCCGCTCCGCGGCATGTGGGATCTTCCCAGACCGGGGCACGAACCCGTGTCCCATGCATCGGCAGGCGGACTCCCAACCACTGCGCCACTAGGGAAGCCCCCAGAAGAAAACTTTTAAAAATTGAATTATCATCCTCAGAAACACCTGAGTATAGATTACAGCAATAAAACAAGAACGAGTTGATATTTTTTAAAAAGCAAAATATTTTTCTGTAAGTGGCAACGTTTTAACAATATAATCTTAAAAATTATGAAGTTAACATTCTTCCTTTGTCATCATTATTATAGATATTCAGAACGTTCTAATTCTTTGTGCTCTAATTTCCATTACTTTGCAATAAGCATAAATGAAGCTTTAAAATAGTACTGGCCAATTTTTTATGTACTTATGTGCAATATCAGGATATATACAGATATAGGATTCATTATTATATTTTCTTCCCTTTTATGTTTTTTGAGTAGAAGCAATTTTAATAATAACACCTTCAGATTACTTTGTGTTCTGAATAACCCATGAAAAATGAGAAAATTTCATAAAACAGTATTTATAACATAGAGCAACCATGAGATATTTCTAGGTTTCTTGCCACTTTTGTATTAAATAATGTTGATATATATTTTCTATAAAACAAATGAAGTAATAGTAAGCTCCATATGACAATTTTAGCTAGTAAGGAGCTAAATTTAAAAAGAAAAATTTAATTTCCACCTCTATTTAACAGCTTTTGTGATCCAAAAGAACTGCTCTCTAAAAATACCTAATAAGACTGACAATGAGTGAGGTAGATGGACCTAGAGTCTGCCATACAGAGTGAAGTAAGTCAGAAAGAGAAAAACAAATACCATATGCTAACACATATATATAGAATCTAAAAAAAAAAGAAAAATGGTTCTGAAGAACCTAGGGGCAGGACAGGAATAAAGATGCAGACGGAGATATAAAGAATGGACTTGAGGATAGAAAAAATCTGAATCTCCTATAACTTTAAAAAAAAACTAATCTGCCAGTCATAATAACCACCCAATTTCATTCCTATGTGAAACAGTGAAACTAACAATATCATTTTCATTTGTGTATTAGGTAAGATAAAAAAATCAATTAAAAATTACTTATTATTGGGCTTCCCTGGTGGCGCAGTGGTTGGGAGTCCGCCTGCCGATGCAGGGGACACGGGTTCGTGCCCCGTTCTGGGAGGATCCCACATGCCGCAGAGCGGCTGGGCCTGTGAGCCATGGCCGCTGAGCCTGCGCATCCGGAGCCTGTGCCCCACAACGGGAGAGGCCACAACAGTGAGAGGCCCGCGTACCGCAAAAAAAAACAAAAAACAAAACAAAACAAAAAATTACTTATTATTTAATACATACTAATTTGCCCAAGACTTCTAATTATAAACAGTCTTCAGTCTGTCTACTGTTCAAGACTAAATATATTCTTCTAATTTACAACAAAAATGAAACTTTTTTTTTAATACATACCATCATCATCTTTGCTTTCTAGTGGAACACTCCAAGCTATTAGGTTTCTTGCTGTACGACCCTCCTCTGCAACTATTCTCCTTACTTTGTCATGACTATTGGAGCGCTGGAATGACGCCTATGCACAGAAAAGAGAACATGTATTAGTTTATTAAATTAGTCAACATAAAAAATATATCTGGCAGACAAATTCATCATTTCTATTATTTTCTCAGAAAGGAAACACTTAAAACTAATTTGGGATCAGAAAGGTGCTTAGACAGAAATAAGAGTTAAGTCCCAGATCTTTTTTACTCCTAAAAAGACTGAATTTTACAACTTTAAAAATAAATCAATCATTTCAAGAATGAATTCAACCTAAGGTTTGAAAAACTGTCCTAAGGAGCACAAACACTGCTGTGTACCCATTTCAGCACCACTCCCCCGTATGTATCACAGGTTAAAGTAAGAGGGTACATATTCCCTCTGAAAGCTCTCAGCAACAAAAAATGTTTTCAAGACTCCTATTTTTTTCCCTATAGATAAAGTAAATTTTCACTCAGCTGTATATTTCCACTGCATAACTTTATTTCCAAGTTATTGGGATCTAAATAATTCCTGTAAACTAACATATTTAAGTTGCAAAATTTTTTTTTTTTTTTTTTTTTTTTTTTTTTTTGCGGTATGCGGGCCTCTCACTGTTGTGGCCTCTCCCGTTGCGGAGCACAGGCTCCGGATGCGCAGGCCCAGCGGCCATGGCTCACGGGCCCAGCCGCTCCGCGGCATATGGGATCCTCCCAGACCAGGGCACGAACCCGTATCCCCTGCATCGGCAGGCGGACTCTCAACCACTGCGCCACCAGGGAGGCCCTTAAGTTGCAAAATTTTAAACTCTGCCCTACTGCACACAATGCGTGTATGTAAGTGGTGTGTGCGTGTGTGTATTCTTGCTTCCTCTAGTCCCATACAGCTGAAAGCAACACTAGCCTACAGGTTCAGCCCCAACAAAACCCTGGGCCAATGGAAGCCAGATCCAGTAATGTAAAGGAAATTACCTTCCCACTAATGAATGCTATATGACAATAGCCCACTTTTTTTTTCTGTTGTAATAAGATCATGGATGCCTTTACTGTCTTCTTTTGCTTCTCTATATTTTTATTTTTATACGTTTTTTTCTTTATTCTTTTTTTTTACAACTTTATTGGAGTATAATTGCTTCACAATGGTGTATTAGTTTCTGCTTTATAACAAAGTGAATCAGTTATACATATACATCTGTTCCCATATCCCTTCCCTCTTGCATCTCCCTCCCTCCCACCCTCCCTATCCCACCCCTCCAGGCGGTCACAAAGCACCGAGCTGATCTCCCTGTGCTATGCGGCTGCTTCCCACTAGCTATCTACCTTACATTTGGTAGTGTATATATGTGACAAAGCAAGAGAGAGGCATGGACATATATATTCTTTTTTAACATCTTTATTAGAGTATAATTGTTTTACAATAGTGTGTTAGTTTCTGCTTTATAACAAAGTGAATCAGCTATACGTATACATATATCCCCATATCTCCTCCCTCTTGCGTCTCCCTCCCACCCTCCCTATCCCACCCCTCTAGGGGGTCACAAAGCATCGAGCTGATCTCCCTGTGCTATGCGGCTGCTTCCCACTAGCTAGCTATTTTACATTTGGTAGTATATATAAGTCCATACCTCTCTCTCACTTCGTCCCAGCTTACCCTTCCCCCTCCCCGTGTCCTCAAGTCAACTCTCTACGTCTGCATCTTTATTCCTGTCCTGCCCCTAGGTTCTTCAGAACCAGAAAAGAGCCCATTTTTATAAGCCAAGAATCTATGAAAAGAAAAGGGCTCTAAAGCATCCCTATGAGCACAAGGATGCAGCCTCCTTGCCCAACCCTTAACTCCATGTGGGAAATCTACCTCCCTCTGAAAAGAATTCACTCCTGGGCCCAGCCCAAAATCCTAGTCCAACTAATGAGCAAGTTCATCTTCTCTTCTAGTTCTTGCCAGCCTAAACTCTTAGCATCCCTGGAATCCTTAGTCAACAACAAATTTACTGGACAATTACTATGTGCCAAGCACTGTGCAAGACACTGAGAAGAATACAAAAATATAAGGTAGTATACATGTCCTCAAAGAATTAACAATCCAAATAAGTGAATTAAACACATAAGAGCAAAAAATAATATATGAATTAATTAGTATGGTATCTAGTCTCCAGATGCCCCCTTCCCCTCAATAAATCACTCCTGCTGGTGTTCATGCCCTTGTGTAATTCCCTCCCCTTGAACCTGGCTCTGTGACCTGCTTTTTGACCTATAAAATGAGGTGGAAGTGACATTGTGTAATTTCTGAAAATAGGTCATAAGAAGCTTTGCAGTCTCTACCTGGGTCTCTTGGAATGCTCCTTCTTAGGATATTCACTCTTGAAACCCAGCCATCCATGCCATGAGAAGCCAAAGCCACCAGTAGAGAGACCACGTAAAGTCAGCACTGATGGACAGGCCCAGCTGAGCTCCCAGCTGACAGACAACATCCACTGAGCCATCTTAGACATTCCAGTCCAGTCAAGACCCCAGATGAATGCTGCCATCCCAGCACCCCAGGCACCCCAGGGCAGAAAAACCACCTAGTCAACCCATAGGATCATGATGGGTAACAGGAACTATATGTATGCACACTAATCCACAATAAACACATCTGTATTTCTGTATCTATCTGTATAGAGATATTGAAAACTGTGAGTTTATATTAATACCTCTGATTTCTTTTTTTAAATATTTATTTATTTATTTTGGCTGCACAGGGTCTTAGTTGCGGCACACGGGATCTTCCTTGCAGCATGCGGGATCCTTAGTTGCAGCATGCAGGCTTCTTAGTCGCAGCAAGTGGGCTTCTTAGTTGAGGCATGCAGACTTTTAGCTGCGGCATAAGGAATTCTTAGTTGCAGCATGCAGGCTTCTTAGTTGCAGCATGCAGACTCTTAGTTGTGGCATGAATGCGGGACCTAGTTTCCTGACCAGGGATCAAGCCCAGGCCCGCTGCACTGGGAGCTCAGATTCTTACCCACTGGACCACCAGGGAAGTCCCAATACCTCTGATTTCAATCCTACATCATAGGTTTATTTTAGCCTTCCCCTTTCCTTATTTGTAATTTCTTTCTCCATCAGTAAAAAACCCAGCTCTCATCATCTAAAATATACTTACTTACCTGTTCAATTCTAATATATACATAAAGTAGTTTCAAAAAAAAGGGGGGGGGGATTCCCTAACCATCCAGTGGTTAGGACTCTGCGCTTTCACTGACGAAGGCCCAGGTTTGATCCCTGCTCAGAAAACTAAGATCCCACTAGCCACGCCATGCAGCCAAAAGT
Organism: Mesoplodon bidens; assembly: GCF_964165515.1. Classification (NCBI taxonomy): domain Eukaryota; kingdom Metazoa; phylum Chordata; class Mammalia; order Artiodactyla; family Ziphiidae; genus Mesoplodon; species Mesoplodon bidens. The sequence continues at coordinate 65,324,443 of NC_138178.1, read as the reverse complement.
AATAAAAAATAAATAAATTAAATAAAATAAAGTAGTTTCATAATAGCTAACCCATATCTCCGTGAGAAACACACTAACAAGATTATATTTCTATACAGTTCCATCTTTAGTCTTACAGTGTCCAAAGTACTAGATTTTGTTTTCCAAAATTACTTAAATTAGTTCGTCTCATACTCAACCCTTCAGTGTGGATACATTATATACCTGTAATATGTTACTCTTTATTTTTTGGGTTCTCCTCACGTACTGGTAAATTTTAATTGCTGGCTTATTTGGGGAGCATGTGAAAGAAAGGCAACACTTTGTTCTCAAACAAAAGAACTTATTAATTAGTATGACTTTGAGAGAAGAAAAAAGTCACTACACCCTAGGGCAGGGGTCCACGAACTTCCTCTACAATGGGCCAGACAATAAACAAATTTTATTTTAGGCTTTGCAGGCCATACAGTCTCTATGACAACTACTCAATCACGCCATTTTGTGTGACAGCAGCCATACACAACATGTAAACAAATGGGAGTGGCTCTGTGGGAAATATATATTACTGTTCATTTTGAAATAAATTCAAATTACAGAAAAGTTACAAATGAGCACAAAGAATCCTCAAAATATCCTCATACATTCTTTTTCCTAAAACTTCTGAGAATAAACTGCAATCATATCTTTTGCCCTTAAGTACTCCAATGTGTATTTCATATATCCAAAGACACTCCCACATATAAATATACTACAACTATCAAATCAGGAAATTATCATTGATCCAAATAATTATCTAAATTAGAGTAATGATTTAAATTTCACCAACTGTTCCACTGATGTCTTTGATAGTATAAAGTTGACAACAGAGAGAGGGGGAAGATGGAGGAAGAGTAAGACGCGGAGATCACCTTCCTCCCCACAGATACATCAGAAATACATCTACACGTGGAGCAGCTCCTACAGAACACCCACTGAACGCTGGCAGAAGACCTCAGACCTCCCAAAAGGCAAGAAACTCCCCACGTACCTGGGTAGGGCAAAAAAAAAAGAATAAACAGAGACAAAAGAATAGGGAGGGGACCTGCACCAGTGGGAGGGAGCTGTGAAGGAGGAAAGGTTTCCACACACTAGGAAGCCCCTTCACGGGCGGAGACTGCAGGTGGCAGAGGGGGGAAGCTTCGGAGCCATGGAGGAGAGCGCAGCAATAGGGGTGCAGTGAGCAAAGCGGAGAGATTCCCGCACAGAGGATCGGTGCCGACCAGCACTCACCAGCCCGAGAGGCTTGTCTGCTCACCCGCTGGGGCGGGCGGGGACAGGGAGCTGAGGCTTGGGCTTCCCTCGGATCGCATGGAGAGGACTGGCGGCGTGAACACAGCCTGAAGGGGTTAGTGCACCACAGCTAGCTGGGAGGGAGTCCAGGGAAAAGTCTGTACCTGCTGAAGAGGCAAGAGACTATTTCTTCCCTCTTTGTTTTCTGGTGCCGCGGGAGAGGGGATTAACAGCGCTGCTTAAAGGAGCTCCAGAGACGGGCTATCAGCGCGGACGAACCGCGGCTATCAGCACTATCAGCGCGGACCCCAGAGATGGGCATGAAACGCTAAGGCTGCTGCTGCCGCCACCAAAAAGCCTGTGTGCAACCACACATCACTATCCATACTTCCCCTCCCGGGAGCCTGTGCAGCCCGCCATTGCCAGGGTCCCGTGATCCAAGGACAACTTCCCCGGGAGAACGCATGGCACGCCTCAGGCTGCGGCAACGTCCCGACGGCCTCTGCCGCCGCAAGCTCGCCCCCACACTTCATGACCCTCCCTCCCCCCGGCCTGAGTGAGCCAGAGCCCCAAATCAGCTGCTCCTTTAACCCTGTCCTGTCTGAGCGAAGAACAGACACCCTCCAGCGACCTACACGCAGAGGCGGGGCCAAATCCAAAGCTGAGCCCCGGGAGCTATGCGAACAAAGAAGAGAAAGGGACATCTCTCCCAGCAGCCTCAGGAGCAGCAGATTAAATCTCCACAATCAACGTGATGCATCTGTGGAATACGTGAATAGACAATGAATCATCCCAAATTGAGGAGGTGGACTTTGAGAGCAAGATTTATTATTTTTTCCCCTTTTCCTTTTTGTGAGTGTGTACGTGTATGCTTCTGTGTGAGATTTTGTCTGTATAGCTTTGCTTTCACCATTTGTCCTAGGGTTCTGTCCGTCGGTTTTTGTTTTCTTTTTATTTAAAAAAATTTTTTTTCTTAACAATTATTTTTTATTTTAATAACTTTATTTTATCCTCTTTCTTTCTTTCTTTCTTTCTACTTTTTCTCCCTTTTATTCTCAGCCGTGTGGATAAAAGGCTCTTGGTGCTGCAGCCAGGAGTCAGTGCTGTGCCTCTGAGGTGGGAGAGCCAACTTCAGGTCCACAAGAGACCTCCCAGCTCCACGTAATACCAAATGGCGAAAATCTCCCAGAGATCTCCATCTCAACACCAACACCCAGCTTCACTCAATGACGAGCAGGCTACAGTGCTGGGCACCCTATGCCAAACAACTAGCAAGACAGGAACACAACCCCATCCATTAGCAGAGAGGCTGCCTAAGATCATAATAAGGCCAAAGACACCCCAAAACACACCACCAGACGTGGACCTGCCCACCAGAAAGACAAGATCCAGCCTCATCCACCAGAACACAGGCACTAGTCCCCTCCACCAGGAAGCCTACACAACCCACTGAACCAACCTTAGCCACTGGGGACAGACACAAAAAACAATGGGAACTACAAACCTGCAGCCTACAAAAAGGAGACACAAAACACAGTAAGATAAGCTAAATGAGAAGACAGAAAAACACACAGCAGATGAAGGAGCAAGATAAAAAACCACCAGACCTAACAAATGAAGAGGAAATAAGCAGTCTACCTGAAAAAGAATTCAGAATACTAATAGTAAAGATGATCCAAAATCTTGGAAATAGAATAGACAAAATGCAAAAAACATTTAACAAGGACCTAGAACAACTACAGAGGAAACAAGCAACTATGAACAACACAATAAATGAAATTAAAAATACTCTACAAGGGATCAATACCAGAATAACTGAGGCAGCAGAACAGATAAGTGACCTGGAAGATAAAATAGTGGAAATAACTCCTGCAGAGCAGAAAAAAGAATGAAAAGAACTGAGGACAGCCTCAGAGACCTCCGGGACAACATTAAACGCACCAACATTCGAATTATAGGGATCCCAGAAGAGGAAGAGAAAAAGAAAGGGACTGAGAAAATATTTGAAGAGATTATAGTTGAAAACTTCCTTAATATGGGAAAGGAAATAGTTAATCAAGTCCAGGAAGCACAGACAGTCCCATACAGGATAAATCCAAAGAGAAACTCGCATTGACACATATTAATCAAACTATCAAAAATTAAATACAAAGAAAACATACTAAAAGCAGCAAGGGAAAAACAACAAATAATACACAGGGGAATCCCCATAAGGTTAACAGCTGGTCTTTCAGCAAAAACTCTGCAAGCCAGAAGGAACTGGCAGGACATATTTAAAGTGATGAAGGAGAAAAACCTGCAACCAACATGACTCTACCCAGCAAGGATCTCATTCAAATTTAATGGAGAAATTAAAACCTTTACAGACAAGCAAAAGCTGAGAGAGTTCAGCACCACCAAACCAGCTTTACAACAAATGCTAAAGGAACTTCTGTAGGAAAGAAACACAACAGAAGGAAAAGACCTACAATAACAAACACAAACCAATTAAGAAAATGGGAATAGGAACATACATATCGATAATTACCTTAAATGTAAATGGATTAAATACTCCCACCAAAAGACACAGACTGGCTGAATGGATACAAAAACAAGACCCATATATATGCTGTCTACAAGAGACCCACTTCAGACCTAGGGTCACATACAGACTGAAAGTGAGGGGATGGAAAAAGATATTCCATGCAAATGGAAATCAAAAGAAAGCTGGAGTAGCAATTCCCATATCACACAAAAGACAATTTAACATGAAGACTATTACAAGAGACAAAGAAGGACACTACATAATGATCAAGGGATCAATCCAAGAAGAAGATATACTAATTGTAAAGATTTATGCACCCAACATAGGAGCACCTCAATACATAAGGCAAATACTAACAGCCATAAAAGGGGAAATCGACAGTAACACAATCATAGAACAGGACTTTTACACCCCAATTTCACCAAGGACAGATCATCCAAAATGAAAATAAAAAAGGAAACACAAGCTTTAAATGATACATTAAACAAGATGGACTTAATTGATATTTATAGGACATTCCATCAAGAAACAACAGAATAGACATTTTTCTCAAGTGCTCATGGAACATTCTCCAGGATAGATCATATCTTGGGTCACAAATCAAGCCTTGGTAAATTTAAGAAAATTGAATTTGAATCAAGGATCTTTTCCGACCACAATGCTATGAGACTAGATATCAATTACAGGAAAAGATCTGTAAAAAATACAAACACATGGAGGCTAAACAATACACTACTTAATAATGAAATGATCACTGAAGAAATCAAAGAGGAAATTTAAAAATACCTAGAAACAAATGACAATGGTGACACGATGACCTATGGGATGCAACAAAAACAGTTCTAAGAGGGACGTTTATAGCAATAAAATCCAATACAATACAATTAAGAAACAGGAAACATCTCAAATAAACAACCTAACCTTGCACCTAAAGCTATTAGACAAAGAAGAACACAAAACCCCCAAAGTTAGCAGAAGGAAAGAAATCATAAAAATCAGATAAGAAATAAATGAAAAAGAAATGAAAGAAACGATAGCAAAGATCAATAAAACTAAAAGCTGGTTCTTTGAGAAGATAAACAAAATTGATAAACAATTAGCCAGACTCATCAAGAAAAAAAGGGAGAAGACTCAAACCAACAGCATTAGAAATGAAAAAGGAGAAGTAACAACTGACACTGCAGAAATACGAAAGATCGTGACAGATTACTACAAGCAACTCTATGCCAATGAAATGGACAACCTGGAAGAAATAGACAAATCCTTAGAAATGCACAATCTGCCAAGACTGAATCAGGAAGAAATAGAAAATATGAACAGACCAATCACAAGCACTGAAATTGAAACTGTGGTTAAAAATCTTCCAACAAACAAAAGCACAGGAACACATGGCTTCACAGGCGAATTCTATCAAACATTTAGAGAAGAGCTAACACCTATCCTTCTCAAACTCTTCCAAAATATAACAGAGAGAGGAACACTCTCAAACTCATTCTACGAGGCCACCATCACCCTGATACCAAAACCAGACAAGGATGTCACAAAGAAAGAAAACTACAGGCCAATATCACTGATGAACATAGATGCAAAAATCCTCAGCAAAATACTAGCAAACAGAATCCAACAGCACATTAAAAGGATCATACACCATGATCAAGTGGGGTTTATTCCAGGAATGCAAGGATTCTTCAATATATGCAAATCAATCAACGTGATAAACCATAATAACAAATTGAAGGAGAAAAACCACATGATCATCTCAATAGATGCAGAGAAAGCTTTCAACAAAATTCAACACCCATTTATGATAAAAACCCTGGAGAAAGTAGGCATAGAGGGGACTTTCTTCAACATAATAAAGGCCATATATGACAAACCCACAGCCAACATCATCCTCAATGGTGAAAAACTGAAACCATTTCCACTAAGATCAGGAACAAGACAAGGCTGTCCACTCTCACCACTCTTATTCAACATAGTTTTGGAACTTTTAGCCACAGCAATCAGAGAAGAAAAGGAAATAAAAGGAATCCAAATCAGAAAAGAAGAAGTAAAGCTGTCACTGTTTGCAGATGACATGATACTATACATAGAGAATCCTAAAGATGCTACCAGAAAACTACTAGAGCTAATCAATGAATTTGGTAAAGTAGCAGGATACAAAATTAATGCACAGAAATCTCTGGCATTGTTATACACTAATGACGAAAAATCTAAAAGTGAAATTAAGAAAACACTTCCATTTACCACTGCAACAAAAAGAACAAAATATCTAGGAATAAACCTACCTAAGGAGACAAAAGACCTCTATACAGAAAATTAGAAGACACTGATGAAAGAAATTAAAGATGATACAAATAGATGGAGAGATATATCATGTTCTTGGATTGGAAGAATCAACATTGTGAAAATGACTCTACTACCCAGAGCAATCTACAGATTCAATGCAATCCCTATCAAACTACCACTGGCATTTTTCACAGAACTAGAATAAAAAATTTCACAATTTGTATGGAAACACCAAAGACCCCGAATAGCCAAAGCAATCTTGAGAACGAAAAATGGAGCTGGAGGAATCAGGCTCCCTGACTTCAGACTATACTACAAAGCTACAATAATCAAGACAGTACCTTACTGGCACAAAAACAGAAATATAGATCAATGGAACAGGATAGAAAGCCCAAAGATAAAGCCACGCACATATGGTCACCTTATCTTTGATAAAGGAGGCAGGAATGTACAGTGGAGAAAGGACAGCCTCTTCAATAAGGGGTGCTGGGAAAACTGGACAGGTACATGTAAAAGTATGAGATTTGAACACTTCCTAACACCATACACAAAAATAAGCTCAAAATGGATTAAAGACCTAAATATAAGGCCAAAAACTATCAAACTCTTTTTTTTATTAGTTTCTGCTTTATAACAAAGTGAATCAGTCATACATATACATCTGTTCCCACATCCCTTCCCTCATGCATCTCCCTCCCTCCCACCCTCCCCATCCCACCCCTCCAGGCGGTCACAAAGCACCAAGCTGATCTCCCTGTGCTCTGCGGCTGCTTCCCTCTATCTATCTACCTTACGTTTGGTACTGTATATATGTCCATGCCTCTCTTTCGCTTTGTCACAGCTTAGCCTTCCCCCTCCCCATATCCTCAAGTCCATTCTCAAGTAGGTCTGTGTCTTTATTCCCGTTTTACCCCTAGGTTCTTCATGACATTTTTTTTTAAATTCCGTATATATGTGTTAGCATACGGTATTTGTCTTTCTCTTTCTGACTTACTTCACTCTGTATGACAGACTCTAGGTCTATCCACCTCATTACAAATAGCTCAGTTTCATTTCTTTTTATGGCTGAGTAATATTCCATTGTATATATGTGCCACATCTTCTTTATCCATTCATCCGATGATGGACACTTAGGTTACTTCCATGTCCTGGCTGCTGTAAATAGAGCTGCAATGAACATTTTGGTACATGTCTCTTTTTGAATTATGGTTTTCTCAGGGTATATGCCTAGTAGTGGGATTGCTGGGTCATATGGTAGTTCTATTTGTAGTTTTTTAAGGAACCTCCATACTGTTCTCCATATTGGCTGTACCAATTCACATTCCCACCAGCAGTGCAAGAGTGTTCCCTTTTCTCCACACCCTCTCCAGCATTTGTTGTTTCTAGATTTCTTGATGATGGCCATTCTGACTGGTGTGAGATGATATCTCATTGTAGTTTTGATTTGCATTTCTCTAAAAACTATCAAACTCTTGGAGGAAAACATAGGCAGAACACTCTGTGACATAAATCACAGCAAGATCCTTTTTGACACACCTCCTAGAGAAATGGAAATAAAAACAAAAATAAACAAATGGGACCTAATGAAACTTCAAAGCTTTTTCACAGCAAAGAAAACGATAAACAAGACCAAAAGACAACCCTTAGAATGGGAGAAAATATTTGCAAATGAAGCAACTGACAAAGGATTAATCTCCAAAATTTACAAGCAGCTCATGCAGCTCAATAACAAAAAAACAAACAACCCAATCCAAAAATGGGCAGAAGACCTAAACAGACATTTCTCCAAAGAAGATATACAGATTCCCAACAAACACATGAAAGAATGCTCAACATCATTAATTCATTAGAGAACTGCAAATCAAAAGTACAGTGAGATATCATCTCACACCAGTCAGAATGGCCATCAACAAAAAAATCTAGAAACAATAATTGCTGGAGAGGGTGTGGAGAAAAGGGAACACTCTTGCACTGCTGGTGGGAATGTGAATTGGTACAGCCACTATGGAGAACAGTATGGAGGTTCCTTAAAAAACTAAAAATAGAACTACTATATGACTCAGCAATCCCACTACTGGGCATATACCCTGAGAAAATCATAATTCAAAAAGAGTCATGTACCAAAATGTTCATTGCAGCTCTATTTACAATAGCCAGGACATGGAAGCAACCTAAGTGTCCATCATCGGATGAATGGATAAAGAAGATGTGGCACATATATACAATGGAATACTACTCAGCCATAAAAAGAAACGAAACTGAGTTATTTGTAGTGAGGTGGATGGACCTAGAGTCTGTCAGACAGAGTAAAGTAAGTCAGAAAGAGAAAGACAAATACTGTATACTAACACATATATATGGAATCTAAGGAAAAAAAACAATGTCATGAAGAACCTAAGATGGGAATAAAGACACAGACCTACTAGAGAATGGACTGGAGGCTATGGGGAGGGGGAAGGGTAAGCTGTGACAAATTGAGAGAGTTGCATGGACATATATACACTACCAAACGTAAAATAGATAGCTAGTGGGAAGCAGCCGCATAGCACAGGGAGATCAGCTCAGTGCTTTGTGACCACCTAGAGGGGTGGGATAGGGAGGGTGGGAGGAGGGAGATGCAAGAGGGAAGAGATATGGGAATATATGTCTATGTATAACTGATTCACTTTGTTATAAAGCAGAAACTTACACACCATTGTAAAGCAATTATACTCCAATAGATATTTTTAAAATATAAATAAATAAATAAAGTTGACAACAGATATAAGCTCAATTATTCCAGAAGCTCTACAAACTCCGAGCATGATAAATATAAATACAAAGAACACCATGCCTAAACGAACCACAGAAAAACTGATGATAGACTGAAACATAGAGAAAAACTTAAAAGCATACAGAGGAGGGAAAAACAGCTCACCTTTAAAGAAGCAATAGTACAGTAAGACTGACAGCTTTGAATTGTCCCGGAAGTGATAAAATTAATAATTTATAATAAATAAATCAATAATTTATTACTACCTATTCAGTAGAATAGTAGGGTCAAAACCTTGACTCAAGAGAGTTCAAGAGAATGTTGAGTGAGAAAATGGAGACAGTAAGTATAAATAACTTTTTTTGATTTTTGCAATACAGGCGAAAGAGAAAGAAGAAAGCAAAAACGAACAGAGAAGGTTTTTAAGATGGGTGATAGTATGTTTTTATGCTGATGCGAATGATCCACAGAAAGTGAAATTGCATATGCAGGGAAACAGGGAATAACCAAAGAAGCTAAAGCTGCAAGTGACAGGAAGTGAATTTCGTGTACACGAATGAACCAACCAGCTCAAACTATTAGAAAAACAAAGACTGCTCTCTTCCACTCTAATACTCTGTGCTATGAAGTTAACCCAAATTTCCCTCTCCGAAACTTGACTTTATATATATATATATATATATATTTTTTTTTTTTTTTTGCGGTACGCGGACCTCTCACTGTTGTGGCCTCTCCCGTTGCGGAGCACAGGCTCCGGATGCGCAGGCTCAGCGGCCATGGCTCACGGGCCTAGCCGCTCTGCGGCATGTGGGATCTTCCCGGACCAGGGCACGAACCAGTGTCCCCTGCATCAGCAGGCAGACTCTCAACCACTGCGGCACCAGGGAAGCCCCGACTTTTTATGTTTTAAAAATAAATATCTGCCTCCACATTCCTTCATTCCTCTGACCTTACCCTGGATATCCACATGGCATCTACTTACCTGACTCATAAGCTTTCACTGAGACTCATTAGTCCATGACCAATGTTCCAGCTCCATTCTGTGTAAAATACTTGAATGATCTCTTTTCTATTCCCATACTTTCCAATCAGTATAACATCATAAAATCTCCTTTTGCTTAAAGACATCTCCCAATGATTATATAACTTAGTTTGGCATCTATCATTTAGGTTACCTAAGCATTGTTTTAACCAAAAAGTATAACTATTCCTTTCAGGCCAGATGAATACATTTAAATAGGTGGTCTACTTTTCATCTCTTGTTCAGATAATTCTCTTACACAATCACAGAAAATTATACAGGTAGATACACATACATACATATATATATATATATATATATATATATATATCAGATCATAAAATCCACTATTCTTTACTTTATAACTCAAGAGTCTTCATAAAGTAATGAGTTTCTCGGAACTAAAATGGCCACAGGATAGCAACGCTGTAGTACTGCTAGACCAGAAAATTGGAAATCTAATATTGTCTTCTTCTATAAACATTTCAGTTCTACCACAAATTTTGTAGTTAGTTCTTTTATACTTAGTACACATACACACATTCAAAGAAAAAGCCACCAGCTCAAGACTGTCTTCATTCTTAATTCCAATACTTCATAAGGAAAAACATTATAACACTCATCTTGCAACACATGACTGAAAACCATTTTTCAGTTTAAAGCGCAAGTGCCTTCTGCAGTATATACTGAATGGATTCTTTTCAGTAAAAACTCATATATTCTAATCAATTTTAAAAATCCTATTCTTATAAAAATGTCAGTAGTAACCTAATGCAATTTTAAACATTTTAATTAAAGCATCAGGGTTTGAAATGCAATAAATGGGTCTGAGATACTTCATAACATTATAGATATCTATTTCAAACAGTATTTTCACACAGGTTCTTTTCTTCCAAGAGACTTAAACAAAATATATGTATTTTCATCCAAAGTCACAGTGTGCCACCTAGTGCCATAGGGAGATTTTACAGAGGCTTGTTCTAAAACTAAATGTTTCACCCAATCCAAAAATGGGCAGAGGACCTAAACAGACATTTCTCCAAAGAAGATATACAGATTGCCAACAAACACATGAAAGAATGCTCAACATCATTAATCATTAGAGAAAGGCAAATCAAAACTACAGTGAGATATCTCACACGGGTCAGAATGGCCATCATCAAAAAATCTACAAACAATAAATGCTGGAGAGGGTGTGGAGAAAAGGGAACACTCTTGCACTGTTGGTGGGAATGTAAACTGATACAGCCACTATGGAGAACAGTATGGAGGTTCCTTAAAAAACTAAAAATAGAACTACCATACGACCCAACAATCCCACTACTGGGCATATACCCTGAGAAAACCATAATTCAAAAAGAGTCATGTACCAAAATGTTCATTGCAGCTCTATTTACAATAGCCAGGACATGGAAGCAACCTAAGTGTCCATCATCTGATTAATGGATAAAGAAGATGTGGCACATATATAAAATGGAATATTACTCAGCCATAAAAAGGAACGAAACTGAGTTATTTGTAGTGAGGTGGATGGACCTAGAGTCTGTCATACAGAGTGAAGTAAGTCAGAAAGAGAAAAACAAATACCATATACTAACACATATATATGGAATCTAAAAAAAAAATGAAAATGGTCAGAAGAACCTAGGGGCAAGATGGGAAAAAAGATGCAGACCTACTAGGGAATGGACTTGAGGATATGGGGAGGGGGAAGGGTAAGCTGGGACAAAGTGAGAGAGTGGCATAATCTGGGACAAAGTGACAGAGTGTCATGGACATAAATACACTGCCAAACGTAAAACAGATAGCTAGTGGGAAGCAGCCGCATAGCACAGACAAATCAGCTCAGTGCTTTGTGACCACCTAGAGGGGTGGGATAGGGAGGGTGGGAGGGAGCAAGATGCAAGAGGAAATATATGGTGACATATGTATATGTATAACTGATTCACTTTGTTATAAAACAGAAACTGACACACCATTGTAAAGCAATTATACTCTAATAAAGATGTTTTTTTAAAAAAAACTAAATGTTTCAATAAAAAGCATACACATCAGCCTTAAAGTTTTTATGTTTGACTCTTCAGTATATAATCTAAGAAAGCAAGTGTTCAGAATGTTTACCAAGAAACATACATACCTCTTAGCAAGGCTCATCAAGCAAAAGAAAAAAGAAGGCAAAAATAACCAATATCAAGAATAAAAAAGGAACATCACTACAGATTCTAGAATCTCCAGAAGGCAAAAACATAAAAGGATGTTATAAATAGTATCAATAACTTGAAAATTTTGATGAAATGCACAAAAATCCTTGAAAAACACAACCAAACTTGGCATAAAAGGAAACGGGAAGACCTGAGTATTTATTAAAGAAATTTTTTAATTTTAAATATTAAAGAAATATTTACTGAAGAAATTCCACAAAAGACAATCCAGGCTCAGATAGGTTTCACTGATGAATTCTCTTAATCACTGAAGGAAAAATTGCACTAAATTCTTCCAGAGAATATAAAAGAAGGACCAAATCTCAACTCATAGAGTCCCACATGACCCATTTAGGATAGCAGAACCTAAGAGGACAAGAGAAGTAAACTGCCAGTTCAAATTCTTTCAAAACTAACAATGTGAAAATTACATATACATCCATACACACACACACACACTTGCAAACTGAATCCAGGTAAAACATCACAATGAAGTTGATTTTATTTCAGGAAGCAAGGTTGATTTAACATTTTAAAATCAATGAATGTAATTCGCCATATTAACAAAATAAAGGAGAAAAGTTTGATGCTCACTTCAACAGATGAAAAAAGCATGCGATAAAACTGGACAACCATCCATGATAAAAATTCTTCACAAACTATAGCAAACAGCGTATTTAATGATAAAATCTTGAAAGAGACAAGGATGCCTACCATCACCACTTCCATTAATCATTGTACTGAAGTTCCTAGCCCATGTAATAAGGTGAGAAAAAGAATGAGAGGGAAAATATAAGGTGAACCTGGAACAGCTTGTTACACTAGAAAGTATAGAAGGACTCAAAGAATAATAGGAGCATATGAAAAGACACAAGAGCCAGTTTGAAGGAGCTTCCACCAGCTAAATCAGGGACGATCTGACCATCAAAATAAATGGTAGTAATAGATTATAACAGTAAAAAAATCCAGGAAGCCTGAAAGGCAGACAGGCACACAGATAATTGGGAAGAAAACAAATATTTATTATCTACTTTAATATTTATTATCATCAGTGGATGCTAAAACTAATGGGTGACAGTTTGATGAGTTGCAGGGTATTTACATAGCATCAAAGTATCTCTTGACAAATTAATTTCAAAAGAGAAAGCAAACTTTAAATAGCAGAACCTGACAATACCCTATATTACCAAGTGATCAGAGTCAACATGACCAATAGCAGGACAAACTGACATCATATCCTTCATGATGTGATATACTGACAAGGATACATCATCATTCATGTGATATTCTGCCAAAAATACAAAATCTGACTCTAATAATAAGGAAACATGACCCGAATCGAGTGACATTCTTCAAAATAACTGTCCTGTACTCTTCGAAAATGGCAAAGTCAAAAGAGGCAAAGAAAGTCTGAGGAATTATTCCAGGTTAAAGGAGACCAAAGAGACATGATAAGTAAATGGATCAAGAAAAAAAAATAGCTATAAGAGATATTATTGAGATAATGACAAACTTTGACTACATTGTGGCTTATATAATAGTATTATATGAATGTTAAATTTCTAGATTTTGATAATTGAATTGTGGTCATGTAAGAGAATGTCCTTGTTCTTAGGAAACATACACTGAATATTTAAGGATAAAGGAGTATGCTAGCTTCAAATTGAGGCAGGAGATACATGGGCCCCAGGCTGAGCAGCTGAAATCTGTCCCCTGTGGACAGATACTCCAAGAGAAAGATAATGGCAGGAGCAAGGAGGAGCTGAGTCTTGCTTGGATAAAAGATAAAGAGACCACATATTTCTCATTTTTGAGGACTAGGAGACCTCTCCAACTACACGTGTGCAGAAAGGCTCCTCTGGGGTCAAAAGGGGAGGGGGCGCCACCCCATAACAGGTGGTGTCAACCTCCCCAGAGGCCTCTACACTGGAATCCATCTTGGCAAAAAGATGCACACACATTTCAGGGTGGGCCCTAGGACAGGTCCCCTGTGGGAAAGAAATGAGATAATTGGCCAAAGGTAAACAAAAACCCAGAAGAAGTGCCCTATGTAAGTGATTTGAATCACCTCTCTGGTGCACTCCTCCTCATTAGGGAGGACACCCACACCCTTTCTCTTCAGGTGTGTATCTCTGCCTTGCTTCTGTCTTAAATAAATAAACTGTTTCTCTGTGTGCTCTCCCACTTGTGCTGTGTCTCTAATAATAAACTTTGTACCAGTTTTTACAGTTTTTGCCTCCTTGAGAAATTTATTTTTCAGTGAGGGGCAAGAGCCAGGGCAACTTTGCTTCTAGCCTCTAGCCCCTGGTGGTCAAGTGACTAGGATTCCTGGTTTTCACCCAGGCTACCCAGGTTCACTTTCTGAGCAGGGAACTAGGATCTCTCTTCAGGACCACCCACTGCTGTCTCCTCGAGATCCAAATATTTTCAAATGGTTCATGGAAGAGTAATATATTTATGTACATAACATGCATACACTATATGTTTGTGCAAATATATGTGTGTGCAAATACATGTACATGTCTATAGGTATATATGTATATGTGTTTGTATGTTTACGTGATCTTTTTTTTCTGGCCGTGCCGCATAGCATGTGGGATCCTACTTCCCCAACCAGGGATCGATCCTAGGGCCCCTGCAGTGGAAGTGCAGAGTCCTAACCACTGGACCACCAGGGAACTCCCTATGTGTAATTTTAGATACACATATTGTGTATATATACATTTATACACATCTGTATGTTTTATATACACACACATACATATAGAAAAAGAGAAAGAGAGAATATGAGAAAAGAAACAAAATTAGCAATTGGTAAAGTTAGTGAAAGAATATATGAGAATTCCTTGTACTCTTCTTGCAACCTTTCTTAAATTTGAAATTATAGCAAAATAAAAGGTGCTAAAAATAATGACAATAAAGGATGATATTTTCATGAACTTCAGGTAAAGAAAAAAGTCTTAATCGGGACACAAAAAGCACTAATCTAATCATAAAGGAAAAAACTAATAACCTGAACTTCACTGAAATTAAGAACAGCTTCTACTAAAAAGACAACATTAAAAGAATGAAAAAGCAAGCCACAAAGAAGATATATGCATAAAAGAAACAAAGGTCTTGTACCCAGGATAGATAGAGAACTCCTTAAATCAATTAGAAAAAGAAAGACAACCCAACAGGAAAATGAAACTTGAGTAGGCACTTCACAAAAGATACATAAATAACCAATTACCATACAAAAAGGTACTCAAAAGCAGGCACTGGAAATAATAAATTTTTTTTTAAATAAATGACTATACTGTATGGTGGTGAGGAGTTGGGGCAACTGCTTACACTGCTGACAGGAAGCTAAACTGGTACAACCACTTTGGGAATCTGGCATTTCCAGCCTCTGATTATCTCTCTAGCCTCATCTTCCATTACTCTTTTCTCTTCTATTTTTTTTTTTTTTGATAAATTGAGTCTCAGAAATTTTATTTCATTTATTTATTTTTTTAATTTTATTTTTGGCTGCATCGGGTCTTTGTTGCTGCGCATGGGCTTTCTCTACTTGTGGCAAGCGGGGGTTGCTCTTTGTTGAGATGCACAGGCTTCTCATTGACTTGTTGCACAGCATGGACTCTAGGTGCGTGGGCTTCAGTAGTTGCAGCACACGGTGCTCAGTAGTTGTGGAACATGGGCCCTACGGCACACGGACTTCAGTAGTTGTGGAGCACGGGCTCAGCAGCTGTGGCTCACAGGCTCTACAGTGCAGGCTCAGTAGTTGTGGTGGATTCTTAACCACTGTGCCACCAGGGAAGTCCCTCCATTACTCTTCTTGTCTGTCATGCTCCAACCCCACTGACTTCTATTCAGTTCCCTATAGCTACCAAGCTCCCTCCTAATTCAAGGCATTTATATAGAATTCTCCCTGCTATTTAGAATGTTCTGCCACTCTACAATGTACATTTATTGGCTTCCTCCCCAGTATTCACTCCCTACATCTTTCCTAATAGTTCAGTTTTGTTGGGGTCTCATGTGGTTCTAGAGAAGTAGACTTCATCCCTAAGTCCAAGCAACCCATGACCTTGCCTAAGCCCATCAGCATATTCCACTCCTCCAGGCATAACAAGTGATTCTGGTGTAAGCATGTAACGTAAGGTAATCAATACACAGTGGACTTCAGATCTTCTCCTGAAATATTGGAGAAAAGACTCATTTTCCTACTGGCCATACATGAGGAAATACAAAGTTCTGAAAACTATCGCTAACCAACTGGGGGCCTTAAAGGGAGAAAACCTTAAGATTATGGCAACAAAACAGAAGGCAGAACCAAGGGAAGAAAAGCAATCAAATCCTTGGTGAAACTGTTGAGCCAAAAGATCAAGTCTTATCTCTACTTGCTACTGAAAGCATCCTAACTAAGACAGTGTTCCTCTTAGCCCAGCCAAGGCCTAACGATCTTTCAAGTCCCAACTTAATGGTACTTTCTCAGAATGAGGTATCTTCAACTCCCAGACTTGGCCAGGACCCCTTTTATATACTCGAATCAACTTGTACACCTTTGTAGCACATCTCACAATTAAATTTTAAATTACATAATTATGTGTTTACCATCTATGCTCCCCATTAGACTGTAAGTTCTGGAGGATGGGATTTTGTTCATCACTCTAGCTAGTGTGTGCTAGCACAGTGCCCAGCACATAATTATATCATGAATGATGAATAATTGGAATGATAAAGAAATCATCATAGACAGCTAGTGGGAAGCAGCCACACAGCACAGGGAGATCAGCTCGGTGCTTTGTGACCGCCTAGAGGGGTGGGATAGGGAGGGCGGGAGGGAAGGAGACACAAGAGGGAAGAGATATGGGGACATATGTGTATGTATAACTGATTCACTTTGTTATAAAGCAGAAACTAACACACCACTGTAAAGCAATTATACTCCAATAAAGATGTTTAAAAAAAGAAATCATCAATAAATAATTGACAAAATAAATATATCATGAATAAATGAACAACATCATTGGGAAATAAGGTGTTCAACATAAATCCACAACTAAAGTTCTGCCCTGCTAAGCACAAATTCTTTTTGATTTTACCATTTTGGATGAAAATCTCTGAATCACAGTTCCCTGACTTCTGAAACAGAGGCTACTGAAGCAACTTCCTCTTTTCTTGAAAGTTTCAGGTTATCACTACAAACACCAACTTTTGTATGATATTGTAATATATAGCCTTCAGGTGCTATAGAAGGGCAGTGGATGACTGTCTTAAAATAAATGGACCCAGGTCAAAGTGTTTTTAGACTTTTTGGGCTCTTTACTTACTAATGATTTTGCAGAAAACAAAAACTTAATTCTTAATTATTTTGTCTTCTTCTCTATCAAGCTATCAGCTGTCAATTCTTATTTGTGAGAATTCTGGGAAATGTACTATTATGTTTCTGAATAAGAAACTCAAGAATTCTACAAGTACAGTGAATATATTTTCAGTGTGTGAATTATCTGTTATGGATGATCATAGGCATATTTCATTTACGTTCAGGGTTTTCGCCACATTCTTCAGAGTCACAATAAGCAGTACTTTACTATACCTTTCCCATTAAGCAGTTTAAAAACAACACAGATCAAAAGGAAATACTATGCAGCTGTAATAAGGAATGAAGATCTCTAATGATCTAGGATATATTGCTAAGTGGGGGAAAAAAGTATTAGAATATGAAATCTTTGGATTTGAGGAAGAGAATGATAAATATATATACATTATAAACATACTTATTTATATATTTTTTCTTCTTTTTGAAAATATAAGCAATAAAGGATAAACCAAAAACTAGTCAAAATGATTACCCATGAGACCCATTAGGATAGCTACTACCAAAAAAACAAAAAATAACAAGGATGTGAACAAACTGGAACCCTTGCTCACTACTGGTTGGAATGTAAAATGGTATAGCTGCTGTGGAAAACAGTATGGAGGTTCCTCAAAAAATCTGATATGATCCAGGAATTCTACTCTCAGTATATAGCAAAAAGAATTAAAACTAGGGTCTCAGAGAAATATTTATACATCCATGTTCACAGCAGCATTTTCACAATAGTTAAAATGTGGGAGCAACGCTGTCCATAGACAAATGAATGGATAAGCAGAATGTAGTATATACATAAAATGGAATATTATTCAGTCTTAAAAAGTAAATTCTGACATATGCTACTACCTTAGGATAGTATGCTAAGTGAAATAAACTAGTCACAAAAAGACAAATACTGTATGATTCCACTTATATGAGGTACCTAGAGTAGTCATAATCATAGAGAGAGAAAGTAAAATGGTGGCTGCCAGGGGCTGGGGGAGGAAAGAAATAGGGAGTTATTGTTTAATAGGTATAGAGTTTCAGTTTTGCAAGATGAAAAGAGTTCTGAAGATGGACAGTGGTGATGGTTGCACAACTATATGAATGTACTTAATACCACTGAACTGAACACTTAAAAATGGTCGAGGGGCTTCCCTGGTGGCACAGTGGTTAAGAATCGCCTGCCAATGCAGGGGACACGGGTGCGAGCTCTGGGCCAGGAAGATCCTACATGCCGCAGAGCAACTAAGCCCATGCACCACAACTACTGAGCCTGTGCTCTAGAGCCTGCAAGCCACAACTACTGAAGCCCACATGCCACAACTACTGAAGCCCATGTGCCTAGAGACTGTGCTCTGCAACAAGAGAAGCCACCACAATGAGAAGCCTGCGCACCACAACGCAGAGTAGCCCCTGCTCGCCGCAACTAGAGAAAGCCCACGAGCAGCAACGAAGACCCAACGCAGCCAAAATAAATAAATAAATTTTAAAAAATGAGTGAGATGGTAAATTTTGTGTATTTTACCACAATTTAAAACATGGAAAAGATTGCCCACGAAGGGAAGAAGAGAAAGAAGAAAAGTCATACTTCTCTAAATGAATACTGTTTAACAGGAATTTTGAACCATGTAAACATTGCATATAATATTAAAACAAAGTAAAATCAAAAAGAAAAAGAAATATCAAAACTCAAAAGGAGGTTGAAAACAGTGGAATAAGTTTTTCAGCATACTGAGAGAAAAATTAGTCAATCTAGACTTCTATACTCAGCAGACCATCTTTCAAAATTAGGGCAGGAAAAAAAAAGATACCTTAGACAAACAAAAACAGAGCTTATTAGGACTTAAAAGGCCCTCACTATAAGAATTTCTCAGAATGTTAAAGGCAGAAAGAAAACAATCCCAAATGACAGATTTAAAAAATTTAAAACTCAGAGCTTTTTTTATGTCTTTAAGATATAAAAGAAACTGGAGTGTGGAATGGGGCAGGATGAGACAGGAAAGGAGAATATAGGTAGAAACAGTCCTGCCTTTACACCCAAAAGAGGAGGCTCCTGCCCTGAGCCCTACACTTTAGGAGATTACACCTATCAAACACCAAAACATAAAAATATCAAAACCCAAAGATAATAAGTAACTAATTGAGGGTACAGGAATCAAGAGAGAGAGATTCACAAACTGAACTGAGACCTCCCCATCCTAAGAGAAGACAATGAAGAGAAGGAAGGAGGCAAAGCACAGCCTCTGTGCTGAGAAACCAAGGTAAAAACATCTAATTTTACTTAAGAATGGCCACCCCCAATCTCCCAAGGAGGTGTCTAGGCAGCCTGGATTCCCCCAGAAACTGCTTTCCCTCCTCCTCCTGGGTTTGAGTGGGATAGTTTAAGATACTTAGAACTGCCTTAAATCTTGAGTTAGAAAAGTAGAATATGGGGAAGGAGAACCCATATGCCCAGACTCTCTGGGGACTTTCACCACATCAGTCCCCATCTAAGATTCGGAGACCACCCTGGCCCAATTTCCACCCTGTCAACCCCAGGGAGTATATTGCTCCTTTAAGAGCTGGCTGGGCCCTGGGTCGGAAAGTAAGTCAGGCTGCTGACATAAACTGATTTATAACTTTTTAAGATTAAGACATATTGTTTAAAAAAAAAAAAGTTGACTTCCATTTCTATTCTTGCCCTAGGTCATACAAATGTTAGGAGTGAGAGTCTATGGCTCTCAAGTTGAACAGTACATTCACAGTCAGTTACTTTATTGCTGTGCTTTATAACAAATGTGTTCCATAGAGTGTCTTGAAGGTAACAAATATTACATCAAAAAAGAGAATGAATTAAAAACAGAAGGAAGGAAGGGAGGTAGAAGGAGGTTAAAAAAACTAAGGTTAATGCTTAAGGTAGCTTGATCACTTACCATCATTTTTTAATTCCCTTCTATGCCAAGAAGTTCATTTACCACACAAACCCATGGGGTGTGACTCCTATAATAAAAAATATATAGTACATACTCTTAGTCATAACATTGTCATAAAATCATATTTATTCATAAAAGATAAAAATCTCATCCCCGCAAGTTTCTCATTACATTAAACAACAAAAACATCACCCCTTTATATTCCATTTAGATATACTATAGCATGTTTTAAACACTCTATGCTGAACAATATCTCAATGCTCTCCAAAAAAAATTAAATGGAAGAGAAAGAGTATTAATTACATAAATAGCCTATGATATTCCAATCCAGAGTCTTCAAGCTTTTTTTTTAACTAAACACACACACACTTTATATCATGACTCAGTTCATACACACATGATTAACTGAAACAAAGCTTCATGAAGTAATATTTATCCTTATTGTGAGAGATGCACTCTGATTATTTCCTATTCTATTCTATTTCATTTTTTAAATACTGCTTTCACTGAATTGATTTATGACCCACTAATGAATCCCAACTCAGTATACAAAACACTATGTAACCTCTCCTTATGAACTTCCAAAAACTGAGATTTTATCATAATATCTCAATCACAGAACATCTAATTCTCTACATACAACAGATCCTACTTTGCAGGGAACCTAGTTAATGTTGGTCAACCCTTTATTCAAAGAAATCCAAAGCTAGGAAACTAGATAAAAAACAAGAGGACAGAGAAATTGTGAGAAAAAATAGCTTAACCCCGTAACAAAAGCTACTGAACAAAGAAAAGCAAGCAACAGTTGGAACCCAATCTTCTGGAATGACAGCCTAGGTCATTTATCTTCATCAAGTGAATCTGCTCCTTTTAAAATGCAGCACTTCAAATGAAAACATATGTTCACACAATAACTTACAGACAAGTATTCACAGCAACATTATTCCTAATAGCCAAAAAGTAGAAACAACCCAAATGTCCAAAAACTGTTGGATAAATAAAAGGTACTATATCCATACAATGAAATCTTAGTCGGCCATAAAATAGAATAAAGTACTTGTACATGCTACAACATAAAGGAATCTTGAAAACAAGATGCTAAGTGAAAGAAGCCAGTCATAAAAGACCACATATTACATAATTCCACTTATATGTAATGTCCAAAATGGGCAAATCAAGAGAGTCAGAAAAACAGATTACTGCTTGCCTAGGGCTAGAGAGTTGGAGGATGATGAGTTACTGCTAATGAGTACAGGGTTTCTTTTTGGGATGATGAAAATGTTCTAAAATTCAATATGATGACAGTTGTACAACTCTGTGAATATACTAAGAACCACTTTTTAAATGGGTGAGTTATAGTATACATGGATTATATCCCAGTAAAAATGTTATATTTTTTAAAATATACTACCTCTGTTCACAACTTCTCCGATGCCTCTACATCTCACTCAGAGTAAAACTCAAAGTCCTCACAGTGGCCTACCACACCCTAAACCTTCTAACTCCCCATAAGTCTCTGACCATACCTCCTACTCCTCTCTTCTCTGGTGTTCATTCCACTTCAACCACACTGGCCTCCTTAAGTTCCCCAACATGCCAGACACACTACTGCCTCAGGGCTTTACACTTTAAAGTCCCCATCTGGAACACTCAAGATTAACTCCATCTTTGCCCACATGTCACTTTCTCAGTGAGGCCCTCTAACACACTCTTTTAGAAAGTGCAACCTGTTTATCCTGACTCCCGCCACTGGCACTCCCTATCCCACTTCTTCTCTAGCACTCATTACTTTATATTATTTACTTACTTGGTGGACTGTCTCCCTTTCCCCACAAGAATGTAAACTCCATTATGTTCTTTTTTTTTAATTTTTTTCTATTAGAACTCCCTCCCGCCCCACCCCCATCCCACGCATCTAGGTCATCACAGAGCACCAAGCTGAGCTCCCTGTGTTATACAGCAGGTTCGCACTAGATCTATTTTATGTATGGTAGTGTACTTATGTCAAACCTAATCTCCCAATTTGTCCTACCCTCCCCTTCCCCTCCCTGTGTCCACATGTCCGTTATCTACGTCTACATCTCTATTCCTGTGCTGCAAATAGGTTCATCTGTACCATTTTTCTAGATTCCACAAATATGCGTTAATATATAGTATTTGTTTTTCTCTTTCTGGCTTATTTCACTCTATATGACAGACTCAAGGTCCATCCACAGCTCCAAAAATGACCCAATTTCGTTCCTTTTTATGGCTGGCTGAGTAACATTCCACTGTATATATGTACCACATCTTTATCCATTCATCTGTTGACGGACATTTAGGTTGTTTCCATGTCCTGGCTAATGTAAATAGTGCTGCAATGAATATTGGGGTACATGTGTCCGACTGAATTATGGTTTTCTCAGGGTATATGTCCCACAGCTGTGTCGTATGGTAGCTCTATTTTTAGTTTTTTAAGGAACCTCCATACTGTTCTCCATAGTGGCTGTATCAATTTACATTCCTACCAACAGTGCAAGAGGGTTCCCTTTCCTCCACACCCTCTCCAGCATTTATTGTTTGCAGATTTTTTGATAATGGCCATTCTGAACAGTGTGATGTGATACCTCACTGTAGTTTTGATTTGCATTTCTCTAATGATTAGCGATGTTGAGCAGCTTTTCATGTGCCTCTTGGCCATCTGTATGTCTTCTTTGGAGAAATGTCTGTTTAGGTCTTCTGCCCATTTTTGGATTGGGTTGTTTCTTTAATATTGAGCTGCATGAGCTGTCTATATATTTTGGAGATTAATCCTTTGTCCGTTGATTCATTTGCAAATATTTTCTCCCATTCTGAGGGCTGTCTTTTCGTCTTGTTCATGGTTTCCTTTGCTGTGCAAAAGCTTTGAAGTTTCATTAGGTCCCATTTGTTTATTTTTGTTTTTATTTCCATTACTCTAGGCGGTGGTTCAGAAAAGATCTTGCTGTGATTTATGTCAAAGAGTGTTCTTCCAATGTTTTCCTCTAAGAGTTTTATAGTGTCCGGTCTTACATTTAGGTCTTTAATCCATTTTGAGCTTATTTTTGTGTATGGTGTTAGGCAGTGTTCTAATTTCATTCTTTTACATGTAGCTGTCCAGTTATCCCAGCACCAGTTATGGAAGAGGCTGTCTTTTCTCCATTGTATGTTCTTGCCTCCTTTGTCATAAATTAGGTGACCATATGTGCGGGGGTTTATCTCTGGGCTTTCTTGTACCATCGATCTATATTTCTGTATTTTTTTGTTCTGTTTTTTTTTTTTTGCGGTATGCGGGCCTCTCACTGTTGTGACCTCTCCCGTTGCGGAGCACAGGCTTTGGACGTGCAGGCTCAGAGGCCATGGCTCACGGGCCCAGCCGCTCCGTGGCATATGGGATCTTCCCGGACCGGGACATGAACCTGTGACCCGTGCATTGGCAGGCAGACTCTCAACCACTGCGCCACCAGGGAAGCCCTATATTTCTGTTTTTGAGCCAGTACCATACTGTCTTGATTACTGTAGGTCCATAGTATAATTTGAAGTTAGGGAGCCTGATTCCACCAGCTCTATTTTTCTTTCTCAAGATTGCTTTGGCTATTTGGGGTCTTCTGTGCTTCCATACAAATTGTAAAAATTTTTGTTCTAATTCTGTGAAGAATGCCATTGGTAGTTTGATAGGGATTGCACTGAACATGTAGATTGTTTTGGGTAGTATAGTCATTTTCACAATATTGATTCTTCCAATCTAAGAAAGTGGTATATTTCTCCCCCTTTTTATGTCAATTTTGATTTCTTTCATCAGTGTTTTAAAGTTTTTTGAGTACAAGTCTTTTGCCTCCTTAGGTAGATTTATTCCTAGGTATTTTACTCTTTTTGTTGCGATGGTAAATTGAATTGTTTCCTTAATTTATCTTTCTGATTTTTTGTTATTAGTGTATAGGAATGCAAGAGATTTCTGTGCATTAATTTTGTATCCTGCAACCTTACCAAATTCATTAATCAACTCTAGCAGTTTTCTGGTGGCAACTTTAGAATTTTCTATGTATAGTATCATGTCATCTGCAAACAGTGACAGCTTTACTTCTTCTTTTCCAATTTGTATTCCTTTTATTTTTCTTCTCTGATTGCTGTGGCTAGGACTTCCAAACTATGTTGAATAAGAGGGGCGAGTGGACATCCATGTCTTGTTCCTGATCTCAGTGGAAACACTTTCAGCTTTTCACCATTGAGAATGATGTTTGCTGTGGTTTTGTCATGGCCTTTATTATGTTGAGGTAGGTTCTATGTCCATTTTCTGGAGTGTTTTTATGATAAATGGGTGTTGAATTTTGTCAGAAGCTTTTTCTGCATCTATTGAGATGATCATGTGGTTTTTATTCCTTAATTTGTTAATATGGTGTATCACATTGATTGATTTGCATATACTGAAGAATCCTTGCATCCCTGGGATAAATCCCACTTGATCATGGTGTATGATCCTTTTGACATGCTATTGGATTCTGTTTGCTAGTATTTTGTTGAGGATTTCTGCATCTATGTTCATCAGTGATATTGGTCTGTAATTTTATTTTTTTGTGACATCTTCACCTGGTGTTGGTATCAGGGTGATGGTGGCCTCATAAAATGAATTTTGGGAGTCTTGCTCCCTCTGCTGTTTTCTGGAAAAGTTTGAGGCTTGGTGTTAGCTATTCTCTAAATGTTTAATAGAATTTGCCTGTGAAGCCATCTGGACCTGGGCTTTTGTTTATTGGAAGACTTTCAATTACAGTTTCTATTTCATAACTTGTGATAGGTCTGTCTATATTTTCTAATTCTTCCCGGTTCAGTCTTGGAAAATTGTACCTTTCCAAGAATTTGTCCATTTCTTTGTGCTTGTCCATTTTATTGGCATATAGTTGTTTGTAGTAGTCTCTTCTAATCCTTTATATTTCTGCAGTGTCAGTTGTGATTTCTCCTTTTTCATTTCTAATTTTATTGATTTGAGTCCTTTCCCTTTTTTTCTTGATGAGTCTTGCTAAAGTTTTATCAATTTTGTTTATCTTCTCAAAGAACCAACTTTTAGTTATACTGATCTTTGCTACTGTTTTCTGTTTCTACTTCATTTATTTCTGTTCTGATCTTTATGATTTCTTTCCTCCTACTGACTTTACGTTTTCTTTGTTCTTCTTTCTCTAATTGCTTAAGATGTAATATTAGGTTGTTTATTTGAGATTTTTCTTGTTTCTTGAGGTAGGACTGTATTGCTATATACTTCCCTCTTAGAACTGCTTTTGCTGCATCCCATAGGTTTTGGGTCATCGTGTTCTCATTGTCATTTGTTTCTAGGTATTTTTTGAATTCCTCTTTGATTTCTTCAATGATCTCTTGGTTATTTAGTAGTGCACTGTTTAGCCTCCATGTATTTGTGTATTTTACACTTTTTTTTCCTGTAATTGATTTCTAATCTCATATCGTAGTCAGAAGAGATGCTTGATACAATTTCAATTTTCTCAAATTTTCTGAGGCTTGATTTGTGACCCAAAATGTGATCTATCCTGTAGAATGTTCTGTATGCACTTGAGAAGAACGTGTATTCTGCCACTTTCAGGTAGAATGTCCTATAAATATCAATTAAATCTATGCGGTCTACTGTGTCATTTAAAATTTGTGTTTCCTTATTTATTTTCTGTTTGGATGATATGTCCATTGGTGTAAGTGAGGTGTTAAAGTACCCTACCATTATTGTTACTGTCGAATTCCCCTTCTATGGCTATTAGCATTTCTTATGTATTGAGATGCTCCTATGTTGGGTGCATATTTATACTTGTTATATCTTTTTCTTGGATTGATCCCTTGATTATTATGTAGTGTCCTTCCTTATCTCTTGTAACAGCCTTTATTTTAAGGTCTATTTTATCTGATACGAGTATTGCTACTCCAGCTTTCTTTTGATTTCCATTTGAATGGAATATCTTTTTCCATCCCTTCACCTCAGTCTGTATGTGTCCCTAGGTCTGAAGTGGGTCTCCTGTACACAGCATATATATGGGCCTTGTTTTTGTATCCACTCAGCCAGTCTGTGTCTTTTGTTTGGAGTATTTAATCCATTTACATTCAAGGTTATTATCGATACCTATGTTCCTATTACCATTTTCTTAATTGTTTTAGGTTTGTTTTTGTGGGTCTTTTTTCTTCTCTTGTGTTTCC
The DNA here is from genome assembly GCF_964165515.1 of Mesoplodon bidens. Classification (NCBI taxonomy): domain Eukaryota; kingdom Metazoa; phylum Chordata; class Mammalia; order Artiodactyla; family Ziphiidae; genus Mesoplodon; species Mesoplodon bidens. The sequence goes on along the minus strand of NC_138178.1, from coordinate 65,297,975 downwards.
CGCCTAGAGAAGTTCTTTTAGCATGTGTTGTAAAGCTGGTTTGGTGGTGCTGAATTCTCTTAGCTTTTGCTTGTCTATAAGGTTTTAGATTTCTCCATCAAAGCTGAATGAGATCCTTGCTATGTAATCTTGGTTGTAGGCTTTTCTCTTTCATCACTTTAAGTAGATCTGCCACTCCCTTCTGGCCTGCAGAGTTTCTCCTGAAAAATCAGCTGTTAACCTTATGGGGATTCCTTTGTATGTTATATTTTGTTTTTCCCTTGCTGCTTTTAATATTTTTCCTTTGAACTTAATTTTTGTTAGTTTAATTAATATGTATCTCGGTGGGTTTCTACTAGGGTTTATCATGTATGGGACTCTCTGTGCTTTCTGGACTTAGGTGATTATTTCCTTTCCCATTTTACGTAACTTTTCCACAATAATCTCTTCAAATATTTTCTCAGAGCATTTCTTTTTCTTTTTTTATTCTGGGACCCCTATAACTTGAATGTTGGTGCATTTAGTGTTGTCCCAGAGGTCTCTGAGATTTTCTTCAATTCTCTTCATTCTTTTTTCTTTATTCTGCTCCTCGGCAATTATTTGCACCATTCTGTCTTCCAGCTCACTTATTCATTCTTCTGCCCCAGTTATTCTATTATTGATTGCTTCTAGTGTATTTTTCATTTTAGTTATAGTGTTGTCCATCACTGTTTCTTCTTTATTTTTTCTACATCTTTGTTAAACATTTCTTGTATTTTCTCAATCCGTGCCTGCATTCTATTTCCGAGATTCTGGATTATCTTTACTATCATTACTCTGAATTCTTTTTCAGTAGGTTGCCAATTTCCTCTTCATTTATTTGGTCTTGTAGATTTTTACCTTGCTCCTTCATCTGTAACATATTTTTTTGTCGTCTTTTTTTTTTTTTTTTTTGCTGCGTGGAACTGTCTTCCTGTCTTACTGATTGTTTGGCCTGAGGCTTCCAGCACTGGAGTCTGTAGGCTGTTGTGTAGATCTGAGTCTTGGTGCCAAGATGAGGACCTCCGAAGACCTCACTCCAGTGAATATTCCTTGGGGTCTGAGGTTCTCTGGTTCTCTGTTACTCCAGTGGTTTGGACTCAGGGCTCCCACTGCAGGAGCTCAGGCTCAACCCCCAGTTCATGAACCAAGATCCCGCAAGCTGCGTGGGGCAGCAAAAAAGAAAAAGAAAAAAAAGAGAACAATAACAAAGAGTAAAAAATATAATAAGATTAGAAAACTAACAGATATGCTAGAAAAATTTAAAAATAAAAATATAGATGAAACAACAACCAGAAGGTACACCGGAAAAGCAGCAAAAAAGAGGGGAAAAAAAAGCCAGAAAAGGCCTTAGCTGTTGGGGGCGGGGCTTAGGCAGGGGCAGGGTTTAGGCAGTGGGCAGGGCCTATGCTTCAGACTCACAGGGCTGGAAAAAGCACCGGGGGCAGGGGGGCTTAGGCTCAACGCAGCAGGAGGGGCTCAGGAGTGTTTCTGGCCTTGGAGGACAGAGGACCACTTCCAGGACCCCAGCTGGCTGCCTGGGCATGAGTGGGCAAGGGAAATGCTAGACGCGTTCTACTCCGATCCTCCAATCCTGGAGGGTCCCTCCCCACTGGCCTCTCTTCTTCTCCCCACACCCCATCTTATGCCGCTAGGACCCACATAGCCAGAGGGGGCCCCAGAAGGCAGGGGACCAGACCCAGAAGCCCAACAGGCTTCCCAAGCTGACTGGGCAGGGAATATGCCCGCGGCACTTACCCTGACACCCCAGTCCCGTGGGTCCCCTCCCGGTCCGCCTCTCCTCCCCTTCCTCCCTCCTCCCTCCCTCCTATGCCCCTAGAACCCCCACAGCCGGAGGGGGCCCCGGAGGGCAGAGCACCAGGCCCAGATCCCAGCAGGCTTCCCAGGGCCCAAGTGGGTGGGGGAAACACCCACCACACCTTCCCTGATCCTGTGATCCTGGAGGGATCCTCCCCAACCGCCTCTCTCTTCTCCCCTCACCTCCCTCCTATGCCCCTAGGGTCCACGCAGCCTGGATGGCGCCTTAGAGACCAGAGGACCTGGTCTGGGAGCCCAGCAGGCTTCCTGGGACCTGACCGGGCAAGGCAAATGCTAGGCGCGCTACCAACTGATCCTCGAGCCCCTGAGGGTCCATGCAGGCGAGGGAACCCCTCCCCTCTCCCAGCCACCCCTCAGGGGCCCTGGTACTGTCCAGCCTCAACTTCTCCTCCCCCCCTCACTCCCCCCCACATCCTAGCCAGTTTCTTGGGGGTTCCTCCCGTTTCCTTGGGCATCGAGGTCCCCCACCAACGTCCAACAGGTGCCCTAGTTGTGGGGAGACGTGAACTCTGCGTCCTCCCATGCTTCCATCTTGACTCCACCCCCTTTCTCATCTGGTTTTGTTATTGCTATAGCCTCAGAATACAGAACAGTGCCTAGCATTGAATAGGCATTAATTAAACACTTATTTACTAATGAATGAAGCCTGTACTAAAGAATCTTTGCGAAGAGAGGGCAGACAGCAGAAGCAAGAAGAACAACAATCCTACAGCCTGTGGAACAAAAACCACACACACAGAAAGACAAACAAGATGAAAAGGCAGAGGGTTATATACCAGATGAAGGAACAAGATAAAACCCCAGAAAAACAACTAAATGAAATGGAGATAGGCAACCTTCCAGAAAAGAATTCAGAATAACGATAGTGAAAATGATCCAGGACCTCGGAAAAACAATGGAGGCAAAGATCAAGAAGATGCAAGAAATGTTTAACAAAGACCTAGAAGAATTAAAGAAGTAACAGAGATGAACAATACAATAATGGAAATGAAAAATACAGTGGAAGGAATCAATAGCAGAATATCTGAGGCAGAAGAACGGATAAGTGGCCTGGAAGACAGAATGGTGGAATTCACTTCTGCGGAACAGAATAGAGAAAAAAGAATGAAAAGAAATAAAGACAGCCTAAGACACCTCCGGGACAACATTAAACACAACAACATTCACATTATATGGATCCCAGAAGGAGAAGAGAGAGCGAAAGGACCAGAGAAAATATTTGAAAAGATTATAGTCGAAAACTTCCCTAACATGGGAAAGAAAATAGCCACCCAAGTCCAGGAAGCACAGAGTCCCATACAGGATAAACCCAAGGAGAAACACAGAGAGACACATAGTAATCATATTGGCAAAAATTAAAGACAAAGGGCTTCCCTGGTGGCACAGGGGTTGAGAGCCCACCTACCAATGCAGGGGACGTGGGTTCGAGCCGTGGTCCGGGAAGATCCCACATGCCACGGAGCAACTAAGCCCGTGCACCACAACTACTGAGCCTGTGCTCTAGAGCCCGAGAGCCGCAACTACTGAGCCCGAGTGCCACAGCTACTGAAGCCCGCATGCCTAGAGCCTGTGCTCCGCAACAAGAGAAGCCACCGCAGTGAGAGGCCCGCACAATGCAAAGAAGAGTAGCCCCCACTTGCCATAACTAGAGAAAGCCCACGAGCAGCAACGAAGACACAACTCAGCCAAAAATAAATAAATAAAATAAATAAATTTATTTAAAAAAATTAAAGACAAACAAAAATTATTGAAAGCAGCAAGGGAAAAATGACAAATAACATACAAGGGAACTCCCATAAGGTTAACAGCTGATTTCTCAGCAGAAATTCTACAAGCCAGAAGAGAGTGGCATGATGTACTTAATGTGATGAAAGGGAAGAACCTACAACCAAGATTACTCTACCCGGCAAGGATCTCATTCAGATTCAATGGAGAAATCAACAGCTTTACAGACAAGCAAAAGCTAAGAGAATTCAGCACCACCAAACCAGCTCTACAACAAATGCTAAAGGAACTTCTCTAAGTGGGAAACACAAGAGAAGAAAAGGACCTACTAAAATAAACTCAAAACAATTAAGAATAGGGTCATAGGAACATACATATTGATAATTACCTTAAACGTGAATGGATTAGATGCTCCAACCAAAAGACACAGGCTCGCTGAATGGATACAAAAACAAGACCCATATATATGCTGTCTACAAGAGACCCATTTGAGAACTAGGGACACATACAGACTGAAAGTAAGGGGATGGAAGAAGATATTCATTGAAATGGAAATCAAAAGAAAGCTGGAGTAGTAATACTCATATCAGATAAAATAGACTTTAAAATAAAGAATGTTACAAGAGACAAGGAAGGACACTACATAATGATCAAGGGATCAATCCCAGAAGAAGGTATAACAATTATAAATATATATGCACCCAACATAGGTGCACCTCAATACATAAGGCAACTGCTAACAGCTCTAAAAGAGGAAATCGACAGTAACATAATAATAGTGAGGGACTTTAACACCTCACTTACACCAATGGATATATCATCCAAAATGAAAATAAATAAGGAAACAGAAGCTTTAAATGACACAACAGACCAGGTAGATTTAATTGATATTTATAGCACATTCCATCCAAAAACAATAGATTACACTTTCTTCTCATGTGCGCAGGGAACAGTCTCCAGGAGACATAACATCTTGGGTCACAAATCAAGCCTCAGGAAATTTAAGAAAATTGAAATCATATCAAGCATCTTTTCTGACCACAACGCTATGAGATTAGAAATGAATTACAGGGGAAAAAACATAAAAAACACAAACACATGGAGGCTAAACAATACATTACTAAATAACCAAGAGATCACTGAAGAAATCAAAGAGGAAATCAAAAAATACCTAGAGACAAATGACAATGAAAACATGACGATCCAAAACCTATGGGATGCAGCAAAAGCAGTTCTAAGAGGGAAGTTTATAGCTATACAAACCTACCTCAAGAAACAAGAAAAATCTCAAGTAAACAATCTAACCTTACACCTAAAGGAACTAGAGAAAGAAGACTGAACAAAACCCAGAGTTAACAGAAAGAAAGAAATCATAAAGATCAGAGCAGAAATAAATGAAATAGAAACAAAGAAAACAATAGCAAAGATCAATAAAACTAAAAGCTGGTGCTTTGAGAAGATAAACAAAATTGATAAACCATTAGCCAGACTCATCAAGAAAAAAACAAAGACTCAAAACAATAAAATTAGAAATGAAAACAGAGAAGTTACAACAGACACTGCAGAAATACAAAGCATCCTAAGAGACTACTACAGGCCACTCTATGCCAATAAAATGGGCAACCTGGAAGAAATGGACAAATTCTTAGAAATGTATAAACTTCCAAACTAAACCAGGAAGAAACAGTAAATATGAACAGACCAATCACAAGTAATGAAATTGAATTTGTGATTAAAAATCTTCCAACAAACAAAAGTCCAGGACCTGATGGCTTCACAGGTGAATTCTATCAAACATTTAGAGAAGAGCTAACACTGATTCTTCTCAAACTCTTCCAAAAAACTGCAGAGGAAGGAACACTCCCAAACTCATTCTATGAGGCCACCATCACCCTGATACCAAAACCAGACAAAGATACTACAAATAAAGAAAATTACAGACCAATATCACTGATGAAAATAGATGCAAAAATCCTCAACAAAATACTAGCAAACAGAATCCAACAGCACATTAAAAGGATCGTACACCATGACCAAGTGGGATTTATCCCAGGGATTCAAGGATTCTTCAATATACACAAATCAATCAATGATACACCGCATTAACAAATTGAAGAATAAAAACCATATGACCATCTCAATAGATACAGAAAAAGCTTTTGACAAAATTCAACACCCATTTATGATAAAATCTCTCCAGAAAGTGGGCATAGAGGGAACCTACATCAACATAATAAAGGCCATATATGAAAAACCCACAGCAAACATCATTCTCAATGGTGAAAAACTGAAAGCGTTTCCTCTAAGATCAGGAACGAGACAAGGATGTCCACTCTCACCACTATTATACAACATACTTTTGGAAGTCGTACCGACGGCAATCAGAGAAGAAAAAGAAATAAAAGGAATACAAATTGGGAAAGAAGAAGTAAAACTGTCACTGTTTGTAGATGACATGATACTATACATAGAAAATCCTAAAAATGCCACCAGAAAACTACGAGAGCTAATCAATGAATTTGGTAAATTTGCAGGATACAAAATTAATGCACAGAAATCTCTTGCATTTCCTATACACTAATGATGAAAAATCTGAAAGAGAAATTATGGAAACACTCCCACTTACCATTGCAACAAAAAGAATACAATACCTAGGAATAAACCTACCTAGGGAGACAAAAGACCTGTATGCAGAAAACTATAAGACACTGATGAAAAAACTTAAAGATGATACCAATAGATGGAGAGATATACCATGTTCTTGGATTGGAAGAATCAATATTGTGAAAATGACTATACTACCCAAAGCAATCTACAGATTCAATGCAATCCCTATCAAATTACCAATGGCACTTTTTATGGAACTAGAACAAATCATCTTAAAACTTGTATGGAGACACAAAAGACCCCGAACAGCCAAAGCAGTCTTGAGGGAAAAAAATGGAGCTGGAGGAATCAGACTCCCTAACTTCAGACTATACTACAAAGCTACAGTAATCAAGACAATATGGTACTGGCACAAAAACAGAAGCATAGATCAATGGAACAAGATAGAAAACCCAGAGATAAACCCACACACCTATGGCCAACTAATCTATGACAAAGAAGGCAAAGATATACAATGGAGAAAAGACAGTCTCTTCAATAAGTAGTTCTTGGAAAACTGGACAGCTACATGTAAAAGAATGAAATTAGAACACTGCCTAACACCATACACGAAAATAAACTCAAATTGGATTCGAGACTTAAATGTAAGACCGGACAGTATAAAACTCTTAGAGGAAACATAGGAAGAACACTCTTTTACATATATCACAGCAAGATATTTTTTGATCCACCTCCTAGAGTAATGGAAATAAAAACAAAAATAAACAAATGGGACCTAATGAAACTTCAAAGCTTTTGCACAGCAAAGGAAACCATATACAAGATGAAAAGACAACCCTCAGAATGGGAGAAAATATTTGCAAATGAATCAATGGACAAAGGATTACTCTCCAAAATATATAGACAGCTCATGCAGCTCAATATTAAAGAAACAAACAACCCAATCCAAAAATGGGCAGAAGACCTAAACAGACATTTCTCCAAAGAAGACATACAGATGGCCAAGAAGCACATGAAAAGCTGCTCAACATCACTAATTATTAGATAAATGCAAAGCAAAACTACAATGAGGTATCACCTCACACCAGGTAGAATGGGCATCATCAGAAAATCTACCAACAACAAATGCTGGAGAGGGTGCAGAGAAAAGGGAACCCTCTTGCACTGTTGGTGGGAATGTAAATTGATACAGCCACTATGGAGAACAGTATGGAGGTTCCTTAAAAAACTAAAAATAGAATTACCATATGACCCAGGAATCCCACTACTGGGCATATACCCAGAGAAAACCATAATTCAAAAAGACACATGCACCCCAATGTTCATTGCAGCACTATTTACAATAGCCAGGTCATGGAAGCAACCTAAATGCCCATTGACAGATGAATGGATAAAGAAGTTGTGGTACATATATACAATGGAATATTACTCAGCCATAAAGAGGAACGAAACTGAGTCATTTGTTGAGACGTGGACACATCTAGAGACTGTCATACAGAGTGAAGTAAGTCAGAAAGAGAAAAACAAATATCGTATATTAACGCATGTATGTGGAACCTAGAAAAATGGTACAGATGAACCGGTCTGCAAGGCAGAAGTTGAGACACAGATGTAGAGAACAGATGTATGGACATCAAAGGGTGGAAAACCATGGTGGGGTGGGGATGGTGGTGTGCTAAATTGGGCAATTGGGATGGACATGTATACACTGATGTGTATAAAATTGATGACTAATAAGAACCTGCAGTATAAAAAAACAAACAAAAAAACAACTAATACAGAACTGTCTTTGGGTTATTTGTATGGAAATATGTTAATATAAATGTTTCAGATATTACATGAAATTTCTAAAAATCTTACATGTTCTGGTATAATGTTATAAGTAATAATTCTAGTTATTACTTTAAAATGTATATCTCAGAAATAACTAAATTTCCTTGTCAATTGCATTAGTATGAACTCTCATCAAATCTTTAACCGTGGTCATTTTTAAGTCTTTTGTCATTTACAGACAGTTCTTTGTGTACTCTGATGCTTTTGCAAATATGTTCCTATAAAAGGGTTTCGTCTTCAAGGAATTCGTGGAAAAGACTGAGAAGTACAGGTTTCTGGTAACTGACTATACTGCTGAACTGAATGAATAAGCATTTTCAGAACTCTAATGGAAAACTGATGAACTCATAAAAGTGCTAAGAAAAGATCAAGATGAAAAAAAAGTAATTACATGGGACTGAGTGAACTGATGAGGATGATTATAATTGTTGTGACTTTCTGTTTGAATAAAAAAAAAATCCCACAAGGACTCAGAGGCAAAGAATATACAAATCAATTTTCATTGCAAAGTAAAAGAGCTGTTACAGTGGAGGATTACTGGACTGAATGTCAATATTATGACATAGTATGAGTGTGTTTCGTGTTTGGTAATTGCAATCCTTGTTGCTTTTGTTGTGGTCATCCATTTACAATGCTTGGTGTCAGTCTATTTATCTCTTGTAAAAATAAAATACAGTGTGTGTGTGGGGGGAAGAATCTTTGCTCACAGCGTTCCTTTCTTCTCACCCTATATGTATTCAAAGCCTATCAATTCTTCAAGGCCAGCTCAAAAGTCATCTTCATGAAACCCATTTTGATATCCCCAGCTGACAGAGGTCTTCATCTAAATTCCCAGATCACTTCATCTGTAATCATTACCTCTAAAAAGTGGGGGAAAGTGTGATCCAGTGGAAAAAGAGTATATAGGCACAGGAGTCAACCAAATCACTGGTCATGTGACCTTGAGAAGTCATTCAACCCTTTTGAGTATCAGTATTCCCACTTATAAAAATTAAGGCTGGGTTGTTTACCCAAGAAAATTTTTTCCACACAAATACCTATATACAAATATTGAAAGCACCTTTATTCATAATATCTCCAAACTGGAAACAACCCAAATATCAAAAAGAAAAGAAATAATCCAATTGTGGCATAACTGTATAACAGAATAGAAAGCAATACAAAGGAATGAACTATTGATATATGCAATAAAATGAATATCACAGACATTATGTTCAGAAAAAGAACCGGGACACAAAAGAATACTGAATTTATATCATTTATATCAAGTTTTAGAACATGCAAAACTAATCCTAGGTGAAAATATCGAAAGAGGATTGCCTCAGTTGGAAGGGAAGGACTGGGGAGAAGTACAAGGCAACTTTCTGGGAAGATGGATTGCGGTAGTGCTTCCCAACTATGTATAAATGTGTCAATACTCAATTAACTGCCCACTTAAAAAGTGGTCATACTTTTTGTTTGTAAATTATACCAGTAAAATTGATTAAAGAGGGCTTCCCTGGTGGCGCAGTGGTTGAGAGTCCACCTGCCGATGCAGGAGACACGGGTTCGTGCCCTGGTCCAGGAAGATCCCACATGCCGCGGAGCGGCTAGGCCCGTGAGCCATGGCCGCTGAGCCTGTGCTCCACAATGGGAGAGGCCACAACAGTGAGAGGGCCGCGTACCACAAAAAAAAAAAAAAAAATTGATTTAAGAAAAGGGCACAAAGCTTAAGGGGAAAAAATGAAGGCTATCCTTAATTTATAAGGTTCTTAGGAGGATTAGATGAGAAACACTTCTACTGAAATCAGTATGGCATAGTGAGAAAGACTACACACTGATATGGGGCTGAATCTCAATTTAGCAAATTACTATAGCTACTAGTTATATAACCTTGGACAACTCATTAATCCCTCAGAACTTCAGTTTTCTCTTATGTAAAGAGAATAATATCTACTTTACAGAGTTAAATGGTAGCATACTAGAGTTTCCACCAGTTAAGAAAATATCTGTTACCTAACAAGTACCCCAGTAGTTTTTTAAATAATACATAAAATCCAGCACATAGTAGATGCTCAATTAGTGTTATACTCTTTTTCCCATTTCACTTGGATGAGAATTTCCTCCTCTACTACAGTTTAGGATCCTGAAGGACAGGATCAGCAACTCAGTGATCTTCTCTTTCCTCTACTTAAGATTCTATCTAAAAAATGGTAGGCACTCAACAAAGATTTTACAGGAAAGGAAGGAAGGAAGTAGGCTGGCTTGTTGATTAAGCAGAATTACCTCTTTTTCTTTTGGTCATTCCAGAATCAATTACTGAGCTTTTCAATAAAGACAGTTGTAGGCTAGATACCAATAACTTTTTTAAGGCAGACACAAAACTTATGTACTACATGATCCATATGCACTAGAAAACAGATTTGAAATAGACAAGAAGCAATGTGAAGTAAAGAATGGATCTCTGAAGACAGACCCAAATACATATCCCAAGACTGACACTTAAAAATCTATGTAATGGGGCTTCCCTGGTGGCGCAGTGGTTGAGAGTCCACCTGCTGATGCAGGGAACATGGGTTCGTGCCCTGGTCCGGGAAGATCCCACATGCTGTGGAGCGGCTGGGCCCGTGAGCCATGGCCGCTGAGCCTGCACGTCCCGAGCCTGTGCTCTGCAACGGGAGAGGCCACAACAGTGAGAGGCCCGCGTACCGCAAAAAAAAAAAAAAAAAATCTATGTAATGCAGGACTTCCCTCGTGGCGCAGCGGTTAAGAATCCGCCTATATATGTCCATGCCTCTCTCTCGAGGCATGGACATATATACACTACCAAACGTAAAATAGATAGCTAGTGGGAAGCAGCCGCATAGCACAGGGAGATCAGCTCGGTGCTTTGTGACCACCTAGAGGGGTGGGATAGGGAGGGTGGGAGGGAGGGAGACGCAAGAGGGAAGAGATATGGGAACATATGTATAACTGATTCACTTTGTTATAATGCAGAAACTAACACACCATTGTAAAGCAATTATACTCCAATAAAGATGTAAAAAAAAAAAAGAATCCGCCTATGTTTGTTCTTTGCTATTTTCCAGATTTTCTGAAATACAACTGGAGTACAATTACAACTTTAAAAGATTATAATGATATAAATTTAAATGTATTCAGGAGAGGAGATCAAGACAGCAGGATAGGAGGATGCTGAGCTCACCTCCCCCCAAGAACATATCAAAAAAAAAAGAAAGAAACACATCAATTCTCACAGAAAACAGACTGGAGACTGGCATAAAGACTCTTACATAACCAAGGCTGTAAAGAAAGATCCACACAGAGTCAGGAAAGAAGGGAAGAGAAGTGATCAGGTTGGGACCCACACCTGAAGGAGGGGGCACAGAAGTAGGGGAATTACTTGGTTTTGGAGATCCTCTTTGGAAATAGAGGGGTTTGAACCACATATTGGGCACTCCAGGCCCGGAGTCCGACACCAGAAAGACAAATCCCCTTCACTGGTTTGAAGACAAGTGGGACTGGCAGGGGGGCTGTGAGAAACTTGAACTCCACTCATTAAGAGCATGCACATGCTTGCTTGCTCCCAAAACAAGGCAGAGGAAGCCGACTGAGACTGCCTAGGACTCTAGCTGCTTTCCACAACCACCCCAGTGCACGCCCTGGCCTACCTTGCTCTGCCACACAGCTCCCAACTAGGGTGAAGGTTGCCGCTGCGAAGGAAAGTGCACAGTTGTGGGGGATGGCACCAACTTGGACCCAGCTCTGCATCTGGATGGGGCAAGGGCAGCCATTACTGGCACTCCCAGAGGCAGCAGATTGGGAGTGGTCTGGACTGTGACTGTAAGGCCTGGACAGCCCCAGCGCATGCCCCAATCCATACTGAGTGCCCGCTCCAGCCCCTCTTGCTCCAGTGCAGCTCCGCAACTACTGAAGCCCACGTGCCTAGAGCCTGTGCTCCGCGACAAGAGAAGCCACTGCAGTGAGAGTCACACGCACCGCAACGAAGAGTAGCCCCCACTCGCCAAAACTAGGGAAAGCCCACATGCAGCAATGAAGACCCAATGCAGCCAAAAATAAATAAAATTTATTTTAAAAAATTTAAGAAAATTTACATCAAGCAATTTTCCAACCGTAATAGTATGAAACTAGAATCAATTACAGGAAGAAAAATGAGAAAAAAACACAAGGGGACCAAACAACAGACTACTAAAAAAAAATAGATCAATGAAAAAATCAAAGAGGAAATCAAAAATTACCTTCAGATAGATGAAAATAAAAACACAACTCTCCAAAGTCTATGGGATGCAGCAAAAGCAGACCTAAGAGGGAAGTTTATAGCAATACACACATATGTCAGGGAACAAGAAAAATCTCAAATAAAAATCCTAACCTACAATCTATAGGAATTAGAAAAAGAAGAACAAAAAAGCCAAAAGTGAGCAGAAGGAAGGAAATAATAAAGATCAGAGAGGAAACAAATAAAACGGAGACTAAAAAAACAATTAAAAAGATCAATAAAACCAAGACCTGGTTTTCTGAAATGACAAACAAAATTTAAAGCCTTTAGCCAGGCTCATCAAGAAAAAAAGAGAGCAGACCCAACTAAACAAAATAAGAAATTAAACAGGAGAAATTGCATCTAATATCACAGAGATACAAAAAATCATAAGAGAATACTACAAGCAGTTATATGGTAACAAATTGGACAATACAGAAGAAATGGATAAATTTCTAGAAACATACAAACTTCCAAGATGGAATCAACAAGAAATGGATAATCTGAACAGACTGATAACTAGCAGTGAGACTGAATTAATAATAAAAAAAACTGACAGCAAACAAAAGTTCAGGGACTCACAGCTTCATAGCGAAATTCTACAAAATATATGAAGAAGGGCTAATACCTATCCTTCTCGAACTATTCCAAAAAGTTGAAGAGGAAGAAACTCCCAAATTCATCCTACAATGCCACCATTATGCTGATAACAAAAAGAGACACAGATACCCCAAAAAAAGAAAGTTATGGGCCAATATCTCTGATGAATATAGATGCAAAAATGCTCAACAAAATATTAGCAACCTGGTTTCAACAATATATAAAAAGAATCATACACATGATCAAGCAAGATTTATTCCAAGGATACAAGGACAGTTCAATATCTACAAATCAATGTAATACGCAACATTAACAAAAGGAACAATAAAAATCACAATCATAGATGAAGAAAAAGTATCTGACAAAATTCAACATCCATTCATGACAAAAACTTTCATCAAAGCTGGTTTAGAAGGAACGTATCTGAACATAATAAAGGCTATTTATGACAAATCCACAGTTAACACCATACTCAATGATGAAAAGTTGAAAGTTTTTCCTCTAAAATCAGGAACAAGGATTCCCACCTTCACCACTTCTATTTAACAAAGTATTGTAAATCCTAGCCACAGCAATTGGACAAAAAAAGAGAAATGAAACGCATCCAGATTGGAAGAAAAGAAGTAAAACTGTCCCTATTTGCAAATGATATGATGCTATATATAGAAAACCCTAAAGTCCCAACCGAAAAACCATTAGAACTAAGAAGTGAGTTCAGTAAAGGTTCAGGATATAAGGCTAACATACAGAAATATGTTGTTCTTCTACACACTAATAATAAACTATCAGAGAAAGAAAAAAAAACCATTTAAAATCACATCAAAAAGAATAAAATATCTAGGAATAAACTTAACCCAGGAGATGAAAGACCTATACTCTGAAAACTATAAAATACTGATGAAGGAAACTCAAGATGATACAGAGAGATGGAAAGATAACCCATGTTTATGGATTGGAAGAATTAATATTGTTAATATGCCCATATCACCCAAAGCAATCTACATATTTAATGCAATCTCTATCAAAAATACCCATGACATTTTTGCACAAAACTAGAACAAAAAATCCTTAAAATCATTTGGAACCACAAAAGAAACTGAATAGCCAAGGCAATCTTTAGAAAAAAGAACAAATCTGAACTCACACTCCCAGACTTCAGAGTATACTACAAAGCTACAGAAATCAAAACAATATGCCACTGACACAAAAACAGACACATATATCAATGGAAGAGAATAGGGAGCCCAGAAATAAACCCGTGCACTTACAGTCAATTAATCTACAACAAAGGAGGCAGGAATATATAATAGAAGAAGGCCAGTCTCTTCAATAACTGCTGCTGGGAAAACTGGACGGCTACATGTAAAAGAATGAAGTTAGAACATTTTCTCACTCAAAATATAAAAATAAACTCAAAATGGATTAAAGACCTAAGTGTAAGACTGGAAACCATAAAACTCCTACAAGAAAACACAGGCAGAACACTCTTTGATATAAACTGTAGCAACATTTTTTTGGATCTGCCTCCTAAGGCAAAGGAAACAAAAGGAAAAATAAGCAAATGGGACCTAATTTAGCTTACTTGGGTAAACTATAATGTGTAGATTAATAAACAAAAATAAGGGATGTATGTGTCATAGTAGAGTATTTAAATACAACGGATTTCTGGGGAGCAATCCACTTGAATAAAAAAACCAATAGAGTGAGCAAGCACAGGAGTGACACCAAGAGCCCACGTCAGGTTAAATGTCACCATTACATCAGGTTAAAAAGGCCATGTTCTCATTTCTCCCAAAAATTTAAATAAATGGCTAATAAGAACATCAAAAGATGTTAAACATCGTTAGTCATTAGTGAAATACAAATCACAACCTCACAACTACAATGAGATACCTCTTCACAACTACTAGGATGACTATAATCCAAGACAGACAAAACCAGTGTTATAGAGGACGTGAAAAAACTGGAACCACCATACACTGTGGATTGTGAATGCAATATAGTGCAGCTGGTTTTGTAAACATTCTGGCAGTTCCTAAAAACGTTAAATACAGAGTTACAGTATAACCCAGCAATTCCACTCCTAGAAACATACCCAAGAGAAATGAAAATATAGCCCCACAAAAAAAAGCTATACACAGATATTCATAGCAGCATTGTCCATAGAATTCAAAAAGTGAAACAACCCAAATGACTATCAACTGATGAATGAATAAATAAAATGTGGTACATCCATAAAAGAAATGAACTTCCTGGAAAAGTCAAAATTACCAAGACAAGAAAAGCATCAATGGTTGCCAGCAATTCAAGGGGAAGGAGGAATGAATAGGCAGAGCACAGAGAATTTTTATGTCAGTGAAAGTATTCTGTATGATACTATAATGGTGGATACATGTCATTATACATTTGTCCTAACCCATAAAATGTACAACACCAAGACTGAACAGTAATGTAAACTATGGACTTTGGGTGACAATAATTTGTCAATGTAGGTTCATCAATTGTAACCAATGTACCACTCTGGCAGGGGATGTTGATAATGAGGAGGCTATGTATGAGTGGAGATAGGGAGTACATGGGAAGTCTCTGTATGTGCCTCATAATTTTGTTGCAATTCTAAAACTGCTCTAAGAAAAAAATTTTATTTAAAAAAAAAAAAAGGTTCAGGAGGGTTCACATGGTGCCACAGGAAGATCCTGAACTCACCTCCTCCTACAAACACAATGAATCTAAAACTACATATGGAATAATTTCCTTGGAAAGGGACCTGAAAACTGGGTAAACAGAACCTCCACAATAAAAGGTAAAAGGACAACATCAAGACAGATAGGAGAGGCAGAGGATCAGAGAGGCAGAGATAGTTTCACCAAGGAAAACCCACCCACCAGTTGTGTCAATTCACAATCTGGAGGGACCACAGAGGTATGGATCTTTGCCTGAAAAGTGAGGGATGTGAGCTCCACATCAAGCACTCCAACCCCTAGACCCTGCACAGGAGAGATGAGCCCCCAAAACTGTCTTCAAATACCAATAGAAAATATGTCCAGGAAACCTATAGAACTTCAGAGTATGGACAACCCACTCTTAAAGGGCTCACAGGTAGACTTAACCCCAAAATCAGCGTAAAAACGCCTGATTAAAAAGCGTGGACCCTAAGTGATGAGGACCCACTTACTATCTTGAAGCATCTGCCAGAGAGGCAGAATCCAATTAGAACATTCCCCAGGGACTGAGACACTGGCAAGAGACTTTTTAAGATTTATTTTTTGAGGTAACCTGGTTTATAACATTATATAATTTTGTGTATACAACATTATATTTCTACTTTTGTATACCCTACAGTGTGCTAACCACCAAAAATTTAGATTCCATGTGTCAACACACAGTTAATCTCCTTTATGCATTTCACCCTACTCCTTTCTGTCCCTTCCCCTCTGGTAACCACTATTCTGTTCTCTTTATCCACATGTTTCTTTTGATTTGGTTTGTTCACTTATTTTTTGTTTGTTTTTATATTCCACATAAGTGAAATTTTACAGTATTTGTCTTTCTCCATGTGATTTATTTCACTTAGCATAATACACTCAAGTTCCATCCATGTGGTTGTAAATGGCAAGATTTCATCTTTTTGTGGCTGAGTAGTATTCCATTGTGTGTGTGTATGTATACAAATACATAGCCATATCCATATATATATATATGTATCACATCTTCCTTATCCATTCATCTGTTGATGGGCACTTAGGTTGTTTCCATATCTTAGTGATTATAAATAATGTTGCGGGGACTTCCCTGGTGGCACAGTGGCTAAGAACCCACCTGCCAATGCAGGGGGCATGGGTTCGAGCCCTGGTCCAGGAAGATCCCACATGCCGCGGAGCAACTAAGCCCATGCACCACAACTACTGAGCCTGCACTCTAGAGCCCACAAGCCACAACTACTGAGCCCGTGTGCTACAACTACTGAAGCCCACACACCTAGAGCCTGTGCTCCACTACAAGAGAAGTTACTGCAATGAGAAGCCCATGCACGGCAATGAAACAGGAGCCCCCACTCACCGCAACTACAGAAAGCCTGCGTGCAGCAACAAAGACCCAATGCAGCCAATAAATAAATAAATAAATAAAATTTTTAAAAATTATTTTAAAACAAATAATGCTGTAATGAACATGGGGATACAGCTATATTTTCAGATTAGTGTTTTCATATTCTTTAGATAAATACCAGGAAGTGGGATAGCTGGATCATATGGTAGAGCTATTCCTAATTTTTTGAAGAATCTCCATAATGTCTTCCACAGTGGCTGCACCAATTTACAGTCCCACCAACAGTGCATAAGAGTTCCCTTTTTTCCACATCCTCACCAACATTTGTTATTTCTTGGCTTTCTGAATAGTCATTCTAACAGGCATGAGGGGTATCTCATTATAGTTTAGATTTGCATCTCCCTATTAATGATGTTGAACATCTCTTCATGTGCCTATTGCCATCTGTATGTCTTCATTGGAAAAATGTCTATTCAGACCCTCTGCCCATTTTTTAATTGGATTGTTGCTTTTTGTTATTAAGTTGTATGAATTCTTTATATATTTTGGATACTAACCCCTTATCAGATACATCATTTGCAAGTATCTTCTCCCCCTCAGTAGGTTGTCTTTGTTTTGCTGACTGTTTCCTTTGCTGCACATAATCTTTTTAGTTTGATGTAGTCCCATTTGTTTATTTTTGCTTTTGCTTCCCTTGCCTGAAGAGACAAACCTAGAAAGACATTGCTAAGACCAATGTCAAAGAGCATACTGCCTGTGTTTTCTTCTGGAGTTTTACGGTTTCAGGTCTTACATTCAAATCATTAATCCATTTTGAGTTGATTTTTGCGTATGGTGTGAGCTAGTGATTTTTGTGTATGGTGTGCGTTAGAGTTTCATTTTTTTGTGCATGGCTGTCAAGTTTTCTTAGCACCATTTGTTGAAGAAGTCAGCCTTTCTTCATTGTATGTTCTATGCTCCTTTGTCATAAATCAATTCTCCATATATGAGTGGGTTTATTTCTGGCCTCGCAAATCTCTTTCACTGACCAGTTTATCTATTTTTCTGCCAATGCCATGCTGTTTTGCTTACTACAGCTTTGTAATATAGTTTGAAATTAGGGAGTGTGATACCTCCAGCTTTGTTCTTTTTTTCTCAGGATTGCCTTGGCTATTCAGTATCTTGTGGTTGCATGTAAATTTTAATATTATGTTAATTTTTGGCTCTATTTCTCTGAAAATTGTCCTTGGAATGTTGATAGGGATTGCACTGAATCTGTAGATTGCATTAGGTAATATGGACATTTTAACAATATTACTTCTTCCAATCCATAAGCATGGAATATCTATTTATGTCTTCTTCAATTTCTTTCAACAATGTCTTCCACTTTTGAGTGTAAAGGTCTTTCAAATCCGTAGTTAAGTTTATTCCTACATATTTTATTCTTTTTGTTGTAATTTAAATAGGATTCTTTTCCTAATTTCTCTTCCTGCTAGCTCATTGCTAGCACATAGAAACACAACAGATTTTTGTATTTTGATTTTGTACCCTGCAACTTTACTGTATTTATTCTTTCTTTCTTTCTTCTTTCTTTTTTGGCCAGGCAGCATGCAAAATCTTAGTTCCCCAACCAGGGATCAAACCTGTGACCCCCCCCCCACAGTGGAAGCATGGAGCCCTAACAACTGGACCACCAGAGAATTCCCCTGTATTTATTATTTCTAATAGCTTTTTGGTGGAGTCTTTAAGAGTTTTCTATTTATAAAATCACGTCATCTGCAAATAGTGGTGAATTTAGTTCTTTCCAATTTGGATGACTTCTACTTCTCTTTCTTGCCTAAGTGCTCTGGCTAGGACTTCCAATACTATGCTGAATAAGAGTGGCAAGAGTTGGCATCCTTGTCTTGCCCCAATTTTAGAGAGATAGCTTTAAGTTTTTCACCATTAAGTATGATGTTATCTGAAGGTTTGTTTTATATATGGCCTTTATTATGTTGAGGTATGTCCCTCCTATGTTGAGAGTTTTTACTACAAATTAGCATTAAATCTTGTCAAATTTTTTTCTGCATCTATTGAGATAATCATATGATTTTTGGCCTTCATTTTGCTAATGTGGTATATCACATTTACTGATTTTTAAATGTTGAATAAATCCCACTTGATTATGGTAAATGATCCTTCAATGTACTGTTGAATTCAGTTTGCTGAATACTTTTTGCTGACTTAACAATACTTTGTCGCAGATTTTTGCTTGTATTGAAATATTCATCAAAGATATTGGCCTGTAATTTACTTTGTTTGGTATCAAGGTGATATTGGCCTCACAAAGTGAGTTAGGAAGTGTCGGTGGGAGCCATTTTTGTGATGTCAGGCTACCTTGCTAATGCCAGCGCTGGCGAGCATGCATTTGAAATTCTCCATGTAACCTGTTAGTGCCAGTGGCCATGTCCCACTTAGAACTCTGCCTACCCCTGTGCCTAAGCCAGGCCTCATAGCCAGCTGAGTGACAGCCCTGCCCATCAGTGCGCCACAGTCACTGTAGCCCTGCCACAATAGGAGGCCCATGCAGTCCACCTAGGAACACCTCTTGAGCACCTGGCTCTGGTGGCCAGGCAGAATTACACTTCTGAGCCCCACAGGACATCTAAATAAGGCCACTCCTTCAGGATTGGGAAACAGCTGATACAGCTAATACATAGAAGTAAACACAGAGACTTAGGCAAAATGAGGAAATAGAGTAATATGTTCCAACTGAAAAACCAAGGGAAAAAACCTCAAGAAAAGAACTAAATGATAGAGAGATAAACAATCTACTTGATAAAGAGTTAAAAGTAATGTCATAAAAATACTCACCAGGGACTTCCCTGGTGGTTAAGAATCCACTTACCAATGCAGGTGGCACATGTTCAAGCCCTGGTCAAGGAAGATCCCACATGCCGTGAAGCAACTAAGCCCATGTGCCACAACTACTGAGCCCACATGCCACAACTAATGAAGCCCACGCACCTAGAGCCCGTGCTCCGCAACAAGAGGAGCCACCGCAACAAAGAGTAGCCCCCGCTCGCCACACTAGAGAAAGCCCATGTGCAGCAACAAAGACCCAATGCAGCAAAAAATAGTAATAATAATAAAATGCTCACCGAAATTGGAAGAATGGAAAAACACAGTGAGACCTTCAACAAAAAGACAGAAGACATTAAGAAAGTACCAAATAGAAATAACTAAACTGAAAAATACACTACAGGGGTTCAACAGAAGACTTGATGAGGTAGAACCAATCAGCAAGCTGGAAGACTAAAGAATGGAATTCACCCAGACATAGCAGCAAAATGAAGAAAGAACTTTAAAAAGTGAAGATATGATAAGGGACCTTTCGGACAACATTAAGCAGCATAACATTCACATTATAGGGGTCCCAGAAGAAGAAGAGAAAGAGAAAGGGCCAAAAAAATTATTTAAATAGTGGCTCCAAAATTCCCTAATCTAGGGAAGGAAACAGACATCCAGGTCCAGGAAGCCCCAAGCGTTCCAAATAAGGTGAATCAAAAGAGATACATAACAAGACACATTATGATTAAAATGCTGAAAGTTAAAGGTAAAGAGAAAATCCTAAAAGCAGCAAGAGAATAACAACTTGTTACATAGAAGGGAAACCCCAAAAGGTTATCAGCAGATTTTTCAGCAGAAACTTCACAGGCCAGAAGGGAATGGCATAACATATTCAAAGTAAAGAGAAAAAAAAACTTCCAACCAAGAATGCTCTACCCAGCAAGGTTATCATTCAGAATTCAGTAAGACATCAAGAGATTCCCAGAGAAGCAAAAGCTAAAGGAACTCATGATCACTATACTGGCCCTAAGAGAAATATTAAAGGGACTTCTTTAAGCTGAAAAGAAATGGCACTAATTAATAAGAAAATTTACAGAAGGAAACATCACACTGGAAAAGGTAAATAAATAACAAAGGTAGTGGATCAATCACTCAGAAAGCAAGCATGAAAATTAAAAGATAAAAAGTAATAAAATCAACTATAACTGCAATTAGTTAAGAGATACACAAAATAAGATGTAAAATGTGTCATCAAAGTATAAAATGTTGGGGGTACTAAAAAGATAAACCTTTGGAACTTGTTCAAATTTAAGTTGCTACCAACCCAATACATAGTACTAATTACATAGTAAGTAGGATATTATATGTGAACTTCAGAGTAACAGCAACGAAAAAACTTATAGTAAATACACAAAAGAATATGAGAAAGGAATCTAAACATAACTCTAAAGAAAACCACCAACACACAAGGGAAGAGAGAAAGAAAATAAGCAACACAGAGGAACTACAATAACATCCAGTAAACAGCAACAAAATGTCAATAAGTACCCATCAATAATTACTTTAAATGTAAATGGACTAAATTCACAAATCCAAAGACACAGAGTAGCTGAAGGGATTTTTTAAAAAAACCTATTTAAATGCTGTCTACAAGAGACTCACTTCAGAAGAAAGAACACACACAGAGTGAATAAACTGGCTGTCACTTCCGGGGAAGATGGCGGAAGAGTAAGACGCGGAGATCACCTTCCTCCCCACAGATACACCAGAAATACAGCTACACGTGGAACAACTCCCACAGAACACCTACTGAACACTGGCAGAAGACCTCAGACCTCCCAAAAGGCAAGAAACTCCCCACGTACCTCAGTAGGGCAAAGCGGAGAGATTCCTGCACAGAGGATTGGTGCCAACCAGCACTCACCGGCCCGAGAGGCTTGTCTGATCACCCGCCGGGGCGGGCGGCGCTGGGAGCTGAGGCTTGGGCTTCAGTCGGAGCGCAGGGGGAGGACTGGGGCTGGCGGCGTGAACACAGCCTGAAGGGGCTAATGCGCCACAGCTAGCCGGGAGGGAGTCCGGGAAAAAGTCTGGACCTGCCGAAGAGGCAAGAGACTTTTTCTTCCCTCTTTGTTTTCTGGTGCGCGAGGAAAGGGGATTAAGAGCGCTGCTTAAAGGAACTCCAGAGACGGGAACGAGATGCAGCTGAAAGCGCGGACGCCAGAGACGGGCATGGGATGCTGGGGCTGCTGCCGCCGCCAGGAGGCCTGTGTGCAAGCGCAGGTCACTGTCCACGCCCTCCTTCCGGGGAGCCTGTGCAGCCCGTCACTGCTGGGGTCCCGGGATCCAGGGACGGCTTCCCTGGGAGAACGCACAGCATGCCTCGGACTGGTGCAACGTCACGCCGGCCTCTGCCGCTGCAGGCTCGCCCCGCACTCTGTGCCACTCCCTCCCCCCCGGCCTCAGTGAGCCAGAGTCCCCGAAGCGGCTGCTCCTTTAACCCTGTCCTGTCAGCGAAGAACAGATGCCCTCCGGCGACCTACATGGAGAGGCGGGGCCAAATCCAAAGCTGATACCCAGGAGCTGTGAGAACAAAGAAGAGAAAGGGAAATCTCTCCCAGCAGCCTCAGAAGCAGCGAATTAAAGCTCCACAATCAACATGATGAACCCTGCAACTGTGGAATACATGAATAGACAAAGAATCATCCCAAATTGAGGAGCCAGGAGTTAGTGCTGTGCCTTTGAGGTGGGAGAGCCAACTTCAGGACACTGGTCCACAAGAGACCTCCCAGCTCCACGTAATATCAAATGGCGAAAATCTTCCAGAGATCTCCATCTCAACACCAGCACCCAGCTTCACTCAATGACCAGCAAGCTACAGTGCTGGACACCCTATGCCAAACAACTAGCAAGACAGGAACACAATGCCACCCATTAGCAGAGAGGCTGCCTAAAATCATAAAAAGTGCACAGACACCCCAAAACACACCACCAGACGTGGACCTGCCTACCAGAAAGACAAGATCCAGCCTCATCCACCAGAACACAGGCACTAGTCCCCTCCACCAGAAAGCCTACACAACCCACTGAACCAATCTTAGCCACTGGGGACAGACACCAAAAACAACGGGAACTACGAACCTGCAGCCTGCAAAAAAGGAGACCCTAAACACAGTAAGATAAGCAAAACGAGAAGACAGAAAAACACACAGCAGGAGAAGGAGCAGGATAAAAACCCACCAGACCTAACAAATGAAGAGGAAATAAGCAGTCTACCTGAAAAAGAATTCAGAATAATAATAAAGATGATCCAAAATCTTGGAAACAGAATAGACAAAATGCAAGAAACAGTTAACAAGGACCTAGAAGAACTAAAGATGAATCAAGTAACGATTAAAAACACAATAAATGAAATGAAAAATACTCTAGATGGGATCAATAGCAGAGTAAATGAGGCAGAAGAACGGATAAGTGACGTGGAAGATAAAATAGTGGAAATAACTACTGCAGAGCAGAAGAAAAAAGAATGAAAAGAACTGAGGACACTCTCAGAAACCTCTGGGACAACATTAAATGCACCAACATTCGAATTATAGGGGTTCCAGAAGAAGAAGAGAAAAAGAAAGGGACTGAGAAAATATTTGAAGAGATTATAGTTGATAACTTCCCTAATATGAGAAAGGAAATAGTTAGTCAAGTCCAAGAGGAACAGAGAGTCCCATACAGGATAAATCCAAGGAGAAATACGCCAAGACACATATTAATCAAACTGTCAAAAATTAAATACAAAGAAAACATATTAAGAGCAGCAAGGGAAAAACAACAAATAACACACAAGGGAATCCCCATAAGGTTAAAAGCTGATCCTTCAGCAGAAACTCTGCAAGCCAGAAGGGAGTGGAAGGACATATTTAAAGTGATGAAGGGGAAAAACCTGCAACCAAGATTACTCTACCCAGCAAGGATCTCATTCAGATTTGATGGAGAAATTAAAACCTTTACAGACAAGCAAAAGCTGAGAGAGTTCAGCACCACCAAACCAGCTTTACAAATGCTAAAGGAACTTCTCTAGGCAAGAAACACAACAGAAGGAAAAGACCTACAATAATGAACCCAAAACATATAAGAAAATAGGAATAGGAACATACATATCAATAATTACCTTAAATGTAAATGGACTAACTGCTCCCACCAAAAGACACAGATTGGCTGAATGGATACAAAAACAAGACCCATATATATGCTGTCTACAAGAGACCAACTTCAGACCTAGGGACACATACAGACCAAGTAAGGGGATGGAAAAAGATATTCCATGCAAATGGAAACCAAAAGAAAGCTGGAGTAGCAATTCTCATATCAGACAAAATAGACTTTAAAAAAAAGACTACCAGAAGAGACAAAGAAGGACACTACATAATGATCAAGGGATCGATCCAAGAAGAAGATATAACAATTGTAAATATTTATTCACCCAACATAGGAGCACCTCAATACATAAGGCAAATACTAACAGCAATAAAAGGGGAAGTCGACAGTAACACATTCATAGTAGGGGACTTTAACACCCCACTTTCACCAATGGACAGATCATCCAAAATGAAAATAAATAAGGAAACACAAGCTTTAAATGATACATTAAACAAGATGGACTTAATTGATATTTATAGGACATTCCATCCAAAAACAACAGAATACACATTTTTCTCAAGTGCTCATGGAACATTCTCCAGGAGAGATCACATCGCGGGTCACAAATCAAGTCTTAGTAAATTTAAGAAAATTGAATTTGAATCAAGTATCTTTTCCGACCACAATGCTATGAGACTAAATATCAATTACAGGAAAAAATCTGTAAAAAATACAAACACATGGAGGCTAAACAATACACTACTTAATAACGAAGTGATCACAGAAGAAATCAAAGAGGAAATCAAAAAATACCTAGAAACAAATGACAATGGAGACACGACGACCCAAAACCTATGGGACGCAGCAAAAGCAGTTCTAAGGGGGAAGTTTATAGCAATACAATCCCACCTTAAGAAACAGGAAGCATTTCGAGTAAACAACCTGACCCTGCACCTAAAGCAATTAGAGAAAGAAGAACAAAAATACCCCAAAGCTAGCAGAAGGAAAGAAATCATAAAGATCAGATCAGAAATAAATGAAAAAGAAATGAAGGAAACGATAGCAAAGATCAACCAAACTAAAAGCTGGTTCTTTGAGAAGATAAACAAAATTGACAAACCATTAGCCAGACTCATCAAGAAAAAAAGGGAGAAGACTCAAATCAATAGAATTAGAAATGAAAAAGGAGAAGTAACAACTGACACTGCAGAAATACAAAAGATTATGAGAGATTACTATAAGCAACTCTATTCCAATAAAATGGACAACCTGGAAGAAATGGACACATTCTTAGAAATGCACAACCTGCCAAGACTGACTCAGGAAGAAATAGAAAATATGAATAGACCAATCACAAGCACTGAAATTGAAACTGTGATTAAAAATCTTCCATCAAACAAAAGCCCAGGACCAGATGGCTTCACAGGTGAATTCTATCAAACATTTAGAGAAGAGCTAACACCTATCCTTCTCAAACTCTTCCAAAATATAGCAGAGGGAGGAACACTCCCAAACTCATTCTACGAGGCCGACATCACCTTGATACCAAAACCAGGCAAGGATGTCACAAAGAAAGAAAACTACAGGCCAATATCACTGATGAACATAGATGCAAAAATCCTCAGCAAAATACTAGCAAACAGAATCCAAGAGCACATTAAAAGGATCATACACCATGATCAAGTGGGGTTTATCCCAGGAATGCAAGGATTCTTCAATATACGCAAATCAATCAATGTAATACACCATATTAACAAGTTGAAGGAGAAAAACCATATGATCATCTCAATAGATGCAGAGAAAGCTTTCGACAAAATTCAACACCCATTTATGATAAAAACCCTGCAGAAAGTAGGTATAGAGGGATCTTTCCTCAACATAATAAAGGCCATATATGACAAACCCACAGCCAACATCGTCCTCAATGGTGAAAAACTGAAACCATTTCCACTAAGATCAGGAACAAGACAAGGCTGCCCACTCTCACCACTCTTATTCAACATAGTTTTGGAAGTTTTAGCCACAGCAATCAGAGAAGAAAAGGAAATAAAAGGAATCCAAATCGGAAAAGAAGAAGTAAAGCTGTCACTGTTTGCAGATGACATGATACTATACATAGAGAATCCTAAAGATGCTACCGAAAAACTACTAGAGCTAATCAATGAATTTGGTAAAGTAGCAGGATATAAAATTAATGTACAGAAATCTCTGGCATTCCTGTACATTAATGATGAAAAATCTGAAAATGAAATCAAGAAAACACAACCATTTACCATCGCAACAAAAAGAATAAAATATCTAGGAATAAACCTACCTAAGGAGACAAAAGACCTGTATGCAGAAAACTATAAGACACTGATGAAAGAAATTAAAGATGATACAAATAGATGGAGAGATATACCATGCTCCTGGATTGGAAGAATCAATATTGTGAAAATGACTCTACTACCGAAAGCAATCTACAGATTCAATGCAATCCCTATCAAACTACCAATGGCATTTTTCACAGAACTAGAACAAAAAATTTCAAAATTTGTTTGGAAAAACAAAAGGCCCCGAATAGCTAAAGCAATCTTGAGAACGAAAAACGGAGCTGGAGGAATCAGGCTCCCTGACTTCAGACTATACTACAAAGCTACAGTAATTAAGACAGTCTGGTACTGGCATAAAAACAGAAAGATAGATCAGTGGATCAGGATAGAAAGCCCAGAGATAAACCCACGCACATATGGCCAACTTATCTTTGATAAAGGAGGCAGGAATGTACAGTGGAGAAAGGACAGCCTCTTCAATAAGTGGTGCTGGGAAAACTGGACAGGGACATGTAAAAGTTTGAGATTAGATCATTCCCTAGCACCATACACAAAAATAAGCTCAAAATGGATTAAAGACTTAAATGTAAGGCCAGAAACTATCAAACTCTTAGAGGAAGACATAGGTAGAACACTCTATGACATAAATCACAGCAAGATCCTTTTGGACCCACCTCCTAGAGAAATGGAAATAAAAACAAAGATAAACAAATGGGACCTAATGAAACTTCAAAGCTTTTGCACAGCAAAGGAAACCATAAAGAAGACCAAAAGACAACCCTCAGAATGGGAGAAAATATTTGCAAATGAAGCAACTGACAAAGGATTAATCTCCAAAATTTATAAACAGCTCATGCAGCTCAATAGCAAAAAAACAGACAACCCAATCCAAAAATGGGCAGAAGACTTAAATAGGCATTTCTCCAAAGAAGATATACAGACTGCCAACAAACACATGAAAGAATGCTCAACATCATTAATCATTAGAGAAATGCAAATCAAAACTACAATGAGATATCATCTCACACCAGTCAGAATGGCCATCATCAAGAAATCTAGAAACAATAAATGCTGGAGAGGGTGTGGAGAAAAGGGAACACTCTTGCACTGCTGGTGGGAATGTGAATTGGTACAGCCACTATGGAGAACGGTATGGAGGTTCCTTAAAAAACTACAAATAGAACTACCATATGACCCAGCAATCCCACTACTGGGCATATACCCTGAGAAAACCATAATTCAAAAAGAGACATGTACCAAAATGTTCATTGCAGCTCTATTCACAATAGCCCGGAGCTGGAAACAACCTAAGTGTCCATCATCGGATGAATGGATAAAGAAGATGTGGCACATATATACAATGGAATATTACTCAGCCATAAAAAGAAACGAAACTGAGCTATTTGTAATGAGGTGGATAGACCTAGAGTCTGTCATACAGAGTGAAGTTAGTCAGAAAGAGAAAGACAAATACCGTATGCTAACACATATATACGGAATTTAAAAAAAAAAATGTCATGAAGAACCTAGGGGCAAAACGGGAATGAAGACGCAGACCTACTTGAGAATGGACTTGAGGATATGGGGAGGGGGAAGGGTGGGCTGTGACAAGGCGAAAGAGAGGCATGGACGTGTATACACTACCAAACGTAAGGTAGATAGATAGTGGGAAGCAGCCGCAGAGCACAGGGAGATCAGCTCGGTGCTTTGTGACCGCCTGGAGGGGTGGGATGGGGAGGGTGGGAGGGAGGGAGATGCATGAGGGAAGGGATGTGGGAACAGATGTATATGTATGACTGATTCACTTTGTTATAAAGCAGAAACTAATTAAAAAAATAAATAAATAAACTTAAAAAAAAAAAAGGATAACCAGTGGACCTACTATATAGCACAGGGGACTCTGCTCAATGTTATGTGGCAGCCTGGATGGGAGGGGAGTTTGGGGGAGAATGGGTACATGCATATGTATAGCCGAGTCCCTTTGCTGTGCATCTGAAACTATCACAACATTGTTAATCGGCTATACTCCAATATAAAATAAAAAGTAAAATAAATAAATAAATAAAATAAAGCTATTAGAGAAAGAAGAACAAAAAACCCCCAAAGTTAGCAGAAGGAAATAAATCATAAAAATCAGATCAGAAATAAATGAAAAAGAAATGAAGGAAACGATAGCAAAGATCAATAAAACTAAAAGCTGGTTCTTTGAGAAGATAAACAAAATTGATAAACCATTAGCCAGACTCATCAAGAAAAAAAGGGAGAAGACTCAAATCAATAGAATTAGAAATGAAAAAGGAGAAGTAACAAGTGACACTGAAGAAATACAAAATATCATGAGAGATTACTACAAGCAACTCTATGCCAATAAAATGGACAACCTGGAAGAAATGGACAAATCCTTAGAAATGCACAACCTGCCAAGACTGAATCAGGAAGAAATAGAAAATATGAACAGACCAATCACAAGCACTGAAATTGAAACTGTGATTAAAAATCTTCCAACAAACAAAAGCCCAGAACCAGATGGCTGCACAGGCGAATTCTATCAAGCATTTAGAGAAGAGCTAACACCTATCCTTCTCAAACTCTTCCAAAATATAGCAGAGGGAAGAAAACTCCCAAACTCATTCTACGAGGCCACCATCACCTTGCTACCAAAACCAGACAAGGATGTCACAAAAAAAGAAAACTACAGGCCAATATCACTGATGAACATAGATGCAAAAATCCTCAGCAAAATACTAGCAAACAGTATCCAACAGCACATTAAAAGGATCATACACCATGATCAAGTGGGGTTTATCCCAGGAATGCAAGGATTCTTCAGTATACGCAAATCAATCAACATGACACACCATATTAACAAACTGAAGGAGAAAAACCATATGATCATCTCAAAAGATGCAGAGAAAGCTTTCGACAAAATTCAACACCCATTTATGATAAAAACCCTGCAGAAAGTAGGCATAGAGGGAACTTGCCTCAACATAATAAAGGCCATATATGACAAACCCACAGCCAACATCGTCCTCAATGGTGAAAAACTGAAACCATTTCCATTAAGATCAGGAAAAGACAAGGCTGCCCACTCTCACCACTCTTATTCAACATAGTTTTGGAAGTTTTAGCCACAGCAATCAGAGAAGAAAAGGAAATAAAAGGAATCCAAATTGGAAAAGAAGAAGTAAAGCTGTCACTGTTTGCAGATGATGATCCTATACATAGAGAATCCTAAAGATGCTACCAGAAAACTACTAGAGCTAATCAATGAATTTGGTAAAGTAGCAGGATACAAAATTAATGCACAGAAATCTCTGGCATTCCTATATACTAATGATGAAAAATCTGAACGTGAAATCAAGAAAACACTCCCATTTACCATTGCAAATAAAAAGAATAAAGTATCTAGGAATAAACCTACCTAAGGAGACAAAAGACCTGTATGCAGAAAATTATAAGACACTGATGAAAGACATTAAAGATGATACAAATAGATGGAGAGATATACCATGTTCTTGGATTGGAAGAATCAACATTGTGAAAATGACTCTACTACCCAGAGCAATCTACAGATTCAATGCAATCCCTATCAAACTACCGCTGGCATTTTTCACAGAACTAGAACAAAAAATTTCAAAATTTGTATGGAAACACAAAAGACCCCGAATAGCCAAAGCAACCTTGAGAATGAAAAATGGAGCTGGAGGAATCAGGCTCCCTGACTTCAGACTATACTACAAAGCTACAGTAATCAAGACAGTATGGTACTGGCACAAAAACAGAAATACAGATCAATGGAACAGGATAGAAAGCCCAGAGATAAACCCACGCACATATGGTCACCTTATCTTTGATAAAGGAGGCAGGAATGTACAGTGGAGAAAGGACAGCCTCTTCAATAAGTGGTGCTGGGAAAACTGGACAGGGACATTTAAAAGTATGAGATTAGATCACTCCCTAACACCATACACAAAAGTAAGCTCAAAATGGATTAAAGACCTAAATGTAAGGCCAGACACTATCAAACTCTTAGAGGAAAACACAGGCAGAACACTCTATGACATAAATCACAGCAAGATCATTTTTGACCCACCTCCTAGAGAAATGGAAATAAAGACAAAAATAAACACATGGGACCTAATGAAACTTCAAAGCTTTTGCACAGCAAAGGAAACCATAAACAAGACCAAAAGACAACCCTTAGAATGGGAGAAAATATTTGCAAATGAAGCAACTGACAAAGGATTAATCTCCAAAATTTATAAGCAGCTCATGCAGCTCAATAACAAAAAAACAAACAACCCAGTCCAAAAATGGGCAGAAGACCTAAATAGACATTTCTCCAAAGAAGATATACAGATTCCCAACAAACACATGAAAGAATGCTCAACATCATTAATCATTAGAGAATTGCAAATCAAAAGTACAATGAGATATCATCTCACACCAGTCAGAATGGCCATCAACAAAAAATCTAGAAACAATAATTGCTGGAGAGGGTGTGGAGAAAAGGGAA
Organism: Mesoplodon bidens; assembly: GCF_964165515.1. Classification (NCBI taxonomy): domain Eukaryota; kingdom Metazoa; phylum Chordata; class Mammalia; order Artiodactyla; family Ziphiidae; genus Mesoplodon; species Mesoplodon bidens. The sequence goes on along the minus strand of NC_138178.1, from coordinate 65,267,302 downwards.
CACTCTTGCACTGCTGGTGGGAATGTGAATTGGTACAGCCACTATGGAGAACAGTATGGATGTTCCTTAAAAAACTACAAATAGAATTACCATATGATCCAGCAATCCCACTACTGGGCATATACCCTGAGAAAATCATAATTCAAAAAGAGTCATGTACCAAAATGTTCATAGCAGCCCTATTTACAATAGCCCAGAGATGGAAACAACCTAAGTGTCCATCATCAGATGAATGGATAAAGAAGACGTGGCACATATACAGAATGGAATATTACTCAGCCATAAAAAGAAACGAAATTGAGCTATTTGTAATGAGGTGGATGGACCTAGAGTCTGTCATACAGAGTGAAGTAAGTCAGAAAGAGAAAGACAAATACTGTATGCTGACACATATATATGGAATTTAAGAGAAAAAATGTCATGAAGAACATACAGGTAAGACAGGAATAAAGACACAGACCTACTAGAGAATGGACTTGAGGATACGGGGAGGGGGAAGGGTAAGCTGTGACAAAGCGAAAGAGAGACATGGACATATATACACTACCAAACGTAAGGTAGATAGCTAGTGGGAAGGAGCCGCATAGCACAGGGAGATCAGCTCGGTGCTTTGTGACCCCCTGGAGGGGTAGGATAGGGAGGGTGGGAGGGAGACGCAAGAGGGAGGGGATATGGGAACATATGTGTATGTATAACTGATTTTGTTATAAAGCAGAAACTAACACACACAAAATAAGAACACACACAGACTGAAAGTAAAAGGATGGAAAAAGATATTCCATGGAAATAGAAATGAAAAGAAAGCTGGAATAGCTATACTCATAACAGACAAACTTTAAAAGAAAGATGGTATTAAAAGACAAAGACATTATATAAGGATGAAGGGGTCAATCCAGCAAGACAGTATAACATTTCTAAATGTACATGCACCTAACAGGGGAGAACCAAAATATATCAGGCAAATATTAACAGACTTAAAGGGAGAAATGGAAAGCAATACAATAATAGTAGGGGAATTTAACACCCCACTTACATCAATAGATAGATCATCCAGACAGAAAATCAATAAGGAAACATCAGATTTAAACAACAAATTATACTAAGTAGATTTAATAGATTAAAATAGAGTACATTCCATCAAAAGCAACTGATTACACATTCTTATCAAGTGCACATGGAACATTCTCCAGGACAGATCACATGTTAGGTCATAAAACAAGTCTCAATAAAGTCAAGAAGACTGAAATCATGTCAAGTATCTTCTGCAACCAAATAGTATGAAACTAGAAATCAATCGCAAGGGAAAAAAATGGGAAAACCCACAGAAGCATGGACAGTAAAACAACATGTTACTTAACAACCAATGGGTCACTGAAGAAATCAAAGGAGAATTTAATATCCAGAGACAAATGAAAACAGAAATGTGATATACCTAATTCAGTGGGATGAAGCAAAAGCAGTTCTAAGAGGAAAGTTCATAGCAATACAGGCCTACCTTAAGGAACAAGAAAAATCCCAAATAAACAATCTAACCTAACACCTAAAGGAACTAGAAAAAGAAGAACAAATGAAGCCCCAAATTAGTAGAAGGAAATAATAAAGATAGGAAGGAAACAAATAAAATAGAAATTAAAACAAAAAAACAGAAAAGATCAATGAAGCTAAGTACTGGTTCTTTGAAAAGATAAGCAAATTCAACAAACTTTTAGCTAGACTAACCAAGAAAAAAAGGAGGAGGACTCAAATTAAATCATAAATGAAAGAGGAGATGTTAAAATTGATATCTCAGAAATACAAAGGATCAAAAGAGACTACTATAAATAATCATACACCAACAAATTTGACAACCTAGAAGAAATGAATCAATTCCCAGAAATATATAATCTTTCAAGACAATCATGAAAAAGTAGAAAATCTGAATAGACAGATTTCTAGTAAGGAGTCTGACACAGAAATAAAAAACCTTCCAACAAACAAAAGTCCATGACCAAATGGCACCACTGGTGAATTCTACAAAACAGTCAATGAAGATTTAACACCTATCCTTTTCAAACTCTTACAAAACACTGAGGAGGAGGAAAACCTTCTAAACGCATTTTACAAAGCCAGCATTACCTTGATACTAAAACCAGACAAGGACGTGACCAAAAAAACAAAAAAAAATTTACAGGTCAATATCTTTCATAAACACAGATAAAAAAATCCTGAACAAAACATTAGCAAATGGTGTCCAACAATACAGTAAAAGGATCATACACCAAATACACCACAATCAAGTGGGATTTATTCCATGGTCGCAAGGATGGTTCAAAATTCACAAATCAATAAATGTGATACATCACAATAACAAAAGGAAGGATAAATATCACATGATCATTTTGATAGATGCAGAAAAGCATTTGACAAAAGTCCACATCCCCTTATAATAAAAACTCTCTACAAAATGGGTACAGAGCAAATATACCTCAACATAATAAAGGCTACATACAACAAACCCACAGCTAACATACTGAACAGTGAAAAGCTGAAATCTTTTCATCTAAGAACAGGAACAAGACAAGAATGCCCACCTTCACCACTCTTATTCAACATGGTATTGGAAATCCTAGCCACAGCAATTAGGCAAGAAAAATAAATAAAAGGCATCCAAAATGGAAAGGAAGAAGTAAAACTGTCTCTATTTATAGATGGCATGATACTATACCCAGAAAACCCTGAAGACTCCACCAAAAACTGTTAAGACCAATAAATGAATTCAGTAAAGGTGAAGGATACAAAATCAATACACAGAAATCTGTGGTATTTCTACACAATAATAAACTATCAGAAAGAGAAATTAAGAAAACATTCCCATTTATAACTGCATCAAAAAGAATAAAATACCTAGGAATAAATTTAACCAAGAAGATGAAAGACCTGTAAACTGAAATAAGACACTGGTGAAAGAAAATGAAAAAGACACAAATAAATGGAAAGATGCTCCATGCTCATTGATTGGAAGAATTAATATTGTTAAAATGTCCATACGACCCAATGTGATCTACAGATTCAATGCAATCCCTATCAAAATTCGAATGGCAAAATTTACAGAATTAAAACAAACAATTCCAAAATTTGTATGGAACCACAAACAATCCTGAATAGCCAAAACAATCCTGAGAAAGAAGAAGAAAGCTAGAGGTATCATGCTTCCTGATTTCAAACTATACTACAAAGCTACAGCAATCAGAACAGTGTGGTATTGCCACAGAAACAGAGACATAGATCAGTGGAACAGAATTCACAGTCCAGAAATAAACCCACTCATATATGGACAATTAATTTACACCAAAGGAGCAAAGGATTGTCTCTTCAATAAATGGTGGTTGGGAAACTGGACAGTCACACACAAGAAAATGAAACTAGACCACCATCTTACACCATACACAAAAATTAGCTCCAAATAGATTAAAGGCTTGAATGTAAGATCTGAAACCATAAAACTCTTAGAAGAAAACATAGGCAGTAACCTCACTGATCAGTCTTTAGATGTTTTTCTGGGTCTGACTCCAAAGGCAAGAAAAACAAAAGCAAAAATAAACAAATGGGACTACATCAAACTGAAAAGTTTATGCACAGAAAAGGAAACCATCAATAAAACAAAAAGGCAACCTACCAAATGGGAGAAGATATTTGCAAATAATATATCTGATAAGGGGTTAATATCCAAAACATATAAAGAACTCACACAACTCAACAACAACAACAGAAAAAGCTCAATTTAAAAATGGGCAAAGGATCTGAATAGACATTTTTCCAGAAAAGAAATACAGATAGCCAACAGGCACATGAAAAAAAATGTCCAACATCACTAATTATCAGGGAAATGCAAATCAAAACCACAATGAGATATCCCCTCATGCCTGTTAGAATGGCCATTACCAAAAAAAGCAAGAAATAACAAATGTTGGAGAGGATGCCGAGAAAAGAGAACTCTTATACACTATTGGTGGGACTGTAAATTGGTGCAGCCACTACAGAAAACACTATGGAGATTCCTCAAAAAATTAAGAATAAAACTATCATTTGATCCAGCTATTCCACCTCCAGGTATTTATTGGGAGTACAGGAAAACACTATTTTAAAAAGATACATGCACCTCTACATTCATTGCAGCATTATTCACAATAGCCAAGGTAAGGAAACCACCTAAGTCTCCATCGATGGATGAGTGGATAAAGAAGATGCGATACACATATAAAATGGAATACTATTCAGTAACAGAAAAGAATGAAATCCTACCATTCTCCACAACATGGATGGACCATGAAGGTATTATGATAGGTGAAATATGTTAGAAAGAGAAAGAGAAAAAACTGTATGATTTCACTCATATGTGGAATGAAAAAAACCCCAAACAAACAAATAAACAAAATAAACAATGACGAACTCACAGATACAGAGAACAACTTAGTAGTTACCAGAGGGGTAGGGGATTGGTGGGGGGTGGGGGGGAAGTGGACGAAGGAGGGGGCAACTACATGGTGATAGATGGTAACTAGAATTGTGGTGGTGGTCACTTCATAGTGTATACAGATGGTAACTTATAATGCTGTACACCTGAAACTTATATTTTAAAAAAAGGAATAAGGTGCTGATACATGCTACAACATAGATGAATCTTGTAAATGTTATGTTAAATGGAAAAAGTCAGACACAAAAATCTGCATACTGCATGATTCTATTTGCCAAAATAAGCAAATTCATAGAGAAAGAAAGTAGATTAGTAGTTGCCTGGGGCAGAGGTAGGGAGTAGGATGGAAAAGTGGGGAGGGAAGCCAGGAATAGGGAATGAATGCTAATAGTTATGGGGCTTCATAGTGGGATACTGAAATGTTCTAAAATTGATTGTGGTGATGGTTGCACAATTCCATGAATACACTAAAAACCACTGAAGTGTACACTTTAATGATTGAATTTAATGGTATGTTAAATATCTCAATAAAGCTGTTTTCTAAAAATAGAACTTACAATTTCCAAAATTTCAATCAGTTACTAGTTTCATGATATTTGCCATAACTACCACCCATACTATTATCTACAAAACATTTTTCTATAAAAAGAACTACATTTTACTTAAATTTTAAAAGAAAATTTATAACACTAACCTAAATGAAAAATCAGCTAATATAAAAAAATGGATATGGCAATATATTGGCAGTGCTACTCAAATTAAATTTGAGAACCCAGGCTATGGCAAAACAACGGCCACACAGAAAATAGAGCACAAAAAACAAAACAAGTCAGTAAACAGGGAATGAACACTAGGACTAACTGGCCCCAACGTTTCTGAACAAGCTGCTGCCTGTGATGAACTGAGGTCTCACTTGTCCTACCCTGCCCTGCAGTCCCAGAATGTAGAGACACCTGAGAGTCCTAGAGATAAAAATGTGAAGACTGGCTCAAGTGCCAGGAAAGGCTTCTCTCTTCTCTGAGTTCGGTCACCAGGCTCTGAAAAGGCAAGAATCAAATGGCAGGCCCAAAATAGTTAGAAGCCTGTTAGTAGCACTATTCTAAAAATTATAGGCCCAATTAACTGAAGTCAGGACAGTACATCTATGAATTGTCTCATGTTTGTCAATAAATTCTAGAAAAATCTGGATTTCAATCAGTTCCTCTCCAATGTTCATAGAATCTATCACCCATGTTTTTGCTTTTTCTGAAATATAAGAAAATCTTAGTATTTACCTTTCTGAGACTGGTACTTAAACAATGCTGATGCCCACATACTCCAAAACTATCAGTAATTTTTCACGTGTTTCCTAATGGAAAGTAAGTGTATTACAGTAAAATAAGTAGTATTTTAAAGGGCAACACAGACATTTTATAAGTCCAAGTTATTTAATGAGGTTTTCAATTCTGATCACACCTATATTTACTACCATGAAAACATCAAGTAAAAGGCATTTATTTTCTCCCATGAACCTGGCATGCCTCTTTGAAAATATCAAAATTACTTCTCTTTCCAATAGTATATTAAAAGCTGGCTTGACACATACCGAAATCTTTACAAATGAAATATGATATCTGAGATTTGCTTCAAAACAATGGGGAGTTATAGCTTTTATGGGACAAGACTGTCCATGCATAGGTAATTACTGAAATAAATTGGTATACAGAAATTAATTTTTCTATTCTCTCCACTTCACACGTTTTCAAAATATATAATAAACTTAGTGCTTTAAGAAGTTATGGGACTTCCCTGGTGGCGCAGTGGTTAAGAATCCACCTGCCAATGCAGGGGACACGGGTTCCAGCCCTGGTCCGGGAAGATTCCACATGCTGAGGAGCAACTAAGTCCGTGCGCCACAACTACTGAGCCTGCACTCTAGAGCCCATGAGCCACAACTACTGAGCCCACATGCCACAACTACTGAAGCCCGGGCACCTAGAGCCCATGCTCCGCAACAAGAGAAGCCATCGCAAGGAGAGGCACCGCAACAAAGAGTAGCCTCCGCTCACTGCAACTAGAGAAAGCCCATGCACAGCAACGAAGACCCAGTGCAGCCACAAATAAACATATTTTTTTAAGTTATCATTAAAAAGTAGTAATTATTTTAGCAAAGCTTCATGAAATCTTTAGTGTTTCATGTCACAGAGGGGAAAGTCTGCCTATAAATCATTTCCTTCTAATATTCTTTTAAGGTTGTCTCCACCAATGGACTGTAGATCTTTTGTTTATATTCCATAAGACTTACTGCCAAAGCCAAACACGTTTGTGAAAAAGGTTACATCCCAGCATAAAACTGGAAACAGATTTCTATTAGTGACTTATTTTGTTATACATGCCATCTGCCGTTTTCACTTCTACAATTTCAGAAATGCCAATTTCACAACAGATATTAGATTGCACCATTAAAGAAAATTCTATTTAACTTCCCACTAAATACCACCATCACTTTCTAAGTGTTTAAAGAATGTTCCCATGTGATTCCCAAAGAATTTTTGCTTCTCCTTTAAACTAGGTTGGGTTGTGGTTGGGTATGAAGGTGAAAGAAAAGACAGAATCTCAAGCCCCTTAATCTTATCCTTAAAACATTAAAGTGGTTAAATGAAGGAATTAATAAAGTCAATATCAAATCAAAATTTTAGTGATTCTTAAATATCTATGAAGCTGCAAGGACAAATATTTTTGAAGTCTATATTTAAAACACTAGATCCTTTGGAGACCAATCAACAAATTATTCATAACTGCATTTATATAGCAACACTAATTATGCTTCCATGCATAATCCACCAGGTAGATTGACCTAAACCACCAGGGTTTAGAGAATTTTAGAGAATAAAGAATGGCAGCTCAGTGAAGTGGAGAGAAAGAAGGAAAGGAGCATGCATTTGCTGAGTGCTTACTATGGGCCAGGAGCAGTTCTAAACGCTTTACAGACACCTCATTTACTTGCTATCAACAAATTTATGAGGTGGATAATCATATCCATATTTTATAGATGAGGAAACCAAGACTCAGAAAAATTAATCTGTCCAAGGACAAGTAGGAGAGCTGGAATTCAAACTCAGTTTGAAGTTTGCCTTCAAGGCCATCATACCACAATTCCACCCACAAAGACACCTTTCCAAATCATATTAAAAATTCTTTAAATATTAATTCCTTAGTGGATATTATTCAGATCATTTAAATATGCAGCATAAATCAATCTGCACCACTACATTTTGAGGAAAAGTCATAGTTACCTGGAAAAAAAAATACAAGGGCCAGAACATCAATATAAACCAGACAGGGACACTGGTCAGAATACCAGCCTCAGGTATGAAAACTTAATTCTAGATGAACCATTCACCAGTGGGTGATCTGGAGCAAGTAATGACCTCAGTTTCCCCACTGGTAAAATGGACATAACGCTTATTCCATCCTTCCACCTCGGATTGTTTATGAGAATGAAATTAATGTTGGTGAAATCAATATGTAAACTGTAACAAACTAAAATACACATAAGGAACTACTATCTATTCAGTAAGAAGACTATACTGAACAGCTATTTTCATGTTACAATAACTTAGCACAAACAGAATGAGGAATACAGTTCACCAACGACAGGAAGCTGCTCTCAGGCGGGCGGGCCCCACCTCAGCGAGAGCCACTTGACAGCAGCAGGTGCTTGGAGGACCAGTTTTCTGCCTGCTTTCAAACAATCCCGTCCCTCACTGGTAGGGGAGGGTAGGCGGGAATAGAGTGCTGGGAAGGGAGCACTAAAACAGGCAGAAGGCTGGGTTCTACTACACCCAGGTGCCAAGCCCTGGTTAAACTCTTTACCCCTCCAGGCCTCAGTTCACGCATTTGTAAGATGGGGAAACCTTTCCCGCCCTGCTTCCCGGGCAGAGCTAATACCCGAGTCACTGTGCAGGGAAAGCGTGGTAAACCCCGCTGAGAATGAGATGATGACGATCACCTGTCAAATGAAAGGCTGGGAGGGCGGCTCCTCCGCTAGCCCTTCGCAGTGTAGATATTCCAGAAGCCTCGGACCGGGCCGCCCCTCTAGGGAGTAACGCAGCACCCCTGTCCACCTCTCGGCCCGCCGGGGCGCGCAGTCCCCTGTCGCTCACACCCCGAGCTGAGTCCACAGGGCAGGCCTAGAGCCTGCCAACCCCCGCCCCCAGGCCTCCTCAGAGGACCCCAGGGCCCTCCCGAGTAGCCGCGGCTCCCCTCCCCCAGCAGTGTTCCCTGCCCTTCTCCGCTCCCACTCCCAGGTGAGGGGAGGGGGTGAAAGGGCTTACCCCGCCGCCATTTTGTCCCCTTGGCCCCCTCTAAGCATTCAGCCGACCCGCACCCCAGCCCAGGCCCGCCCAGCTCTGTGCAACGCGCGCGCCCCTCGCGGACACTCACCCCTGACCGCCCTGCGCAGTTCGGGGCGGCTCCGAGCGTCCCGCCGGGAAAGGGGCGGGGCGGGGGCGGGGCGGTTGCAGAGGGGCGGGGCGGCTGGCTGCTGCACCACGTGACTTCCAGCTGCTGCCGCGCCTCTCCCCGCTCCACTCTCCGGCAGTCCGCGCGCAAGCGCAGCCCGGTTCCCGCCGATGGGCCGCCGAAGCGGGAGGCAGGTCGTGGGCGCGCTTCGTGGCCCGGGCGCGGCTGCTTGTAGGTGGCTGTTCCGCCCCCAGGCTGCGATTGCACGCGCTTTTGGCCACACGGTTCTCTCTCTGTCTCTCGGAATCAGCCCCTTCACCCTGCCTCCCTTATCACCACAGTCTGTCCCATAGATAAAGGACCTAGAAGTCCGCCTCAAAAATCTGTGACTCTGAAAGCGCTTCAGAAAAGCAGCGGCCCTAAGCTGAACACAGTTTATTCTCTGCCGCAAAGCTTTATTCAGCTTCTCTTGTGCGCCAGGCTTGAAAGTCTCAAAGTACAAAGACCTGACAATTTAACGATGTTAAATTAGAGCTCTGAACAACGCAGACCATAATTATCACATGAATATTCCCCCATCACTTTTCATACAGCTGAGAAACTCAAGCTCTTTACCTGTCCCTCTCCTTTGCTTCCCACAATAAGCAGCAAGTTATGGAATCCAATGGAGTCTACTTCACAACTAGACTGTAAGTACTGTGAGGGCAGGAACCATATTGTTCTGGCTCCTCTTCCCTCCTGCCTTCTTAGAAAACTTGCTCTTTCATTCATTTATTTAACAAGTGTTTTTTGAGTGCCTACTATATGTCAGATGCTATTCTAGATTCTTGGACTTAATAAATAAACAAAAGAGAAAGAAATCCGTGTCTTCCTGGAGCAAGGTAGAAACAGACAATAAATAGTGAACATAATAAAGTTCCATGATAATGAGATGATAAGCACTAGAGTAAACAAAATGAGTAGGATAAGGAGGCAACATAATGTGATTTCCTGAAAGGTGGTCAGGGCGTTATTCCTCTTATCAATAGTCCCCTTTCTCCTCTCCCTTTCATTTCCATAAGCATTTAAATAACCTCTCCCATCTTGAAATCTCCCACCCAACCCACCAAACCCCACTTCAACCTCTGCTTTCTTTCTTCTGTTTACAGATCTGCCGTTCACAGATACATCTCTCTGACTACCTACACAAGGATGTCTCCAATTCCTCAACTACTACTCATGTCTAAAAACTCATGTCAGGCATTTCCCTGGTGGTCCAGTGATTAAGAATCCGCTTGCCAATGCAGGGGACACGGGTTCAATCCCTGGTCTGGGAGGATCCAACATGCCATGGAGCAACTAATCCTGTGTGCCACAACTACTGAGCCCACATGCTGCAACTATTGAAGCCCGTGCACCTAGAGCCCATGCTCCACAACAAGAGAAGCCACCACAATGAGAAGCCTGCTCACCACAACAAAGAGTAGTGTCCACTCTCTGCAACTAGAGAAAGCCCGCATGCAGCAATGAAGACCCAGTGCAGCCATAAATAAATAAATAAATACTCATGTTACTGCCCTCCGGTTTCTGCCCCACCACCTTATGAAAACCACTCTTTTCAAAGTCACTAGGGATCTCCCTACTGCAGATCCTATGGGCGTTATCATCATGACCTAACTTAATTGCTCTGAATCAGTTGACACTCCTTACATCTGGAAACACTCTTTCCTTGCCTTCCACTTTTACTCTCTTGATCTCACTTCTCCATCTCTAAGCACTCCCTCTCCACCTCTTTTGAAGTCTCCTGTTATTTCTCTCACCCCTTAAATGTTGGTATCCCTCAGGGATAGGTGTAGGCCCTCTCTTTTCCAGCTGGACACACTCTCTCTGGTGATTGCTTCTTTTTAAATTCAGTTAGTATCTTCATCCCCTATATTTCCCAATATATATCTCCAGCCCTGATTTCTGCTTTGAGCTCCAGAGCCACATGGTTAACTACCTGGTCATCTCCACTTGAACCTCTCAAAATCAAGAAGACAAAAACAAAAGCCACTCATCTTTCTTATATACATACAAAACAGCTTGAGATATTTTACTTATTACACAGTTCACTCAAAGTGTTCAATTCAATGGTTTTTAGTACCTTCACAGAGTTGTGCAACCGTCACTATAATCAATTTTAGGACATTTTCATCACCCCAAAAATGAACCCCATACTCATTAAAAGTCACTTGCCCACTTCCCCTCAGCCATAAGCAACCACTAATCTACTTTTTCCATATATAGATTTGCCTATTCTGGACATTCTATGCAAAAGGAATCATGCAATATGTGGTATTTTGTGACTGGCTTCTTTCACTTAGCATGTTTTTCAAGCTACAACCACATTATAACATGTATCAATACTTCAATCCTTTTATGGCTGAATAATATTCCATTGTATGGATATACCTCATTGTTTATCTATTCATCAGTTGATGGACATTTAGGTTACCTCCATTTTGGGGCTATTATGAGTAGTGCTGCTATGAACATTTGTGTACAAGTTCTGTGTGGACATGTTTTCATTTCTCTTGGATAAATACCTAGGAGTGGAATTGCTGGGTCATATGGTAACTCTGTGTTTAACGTTTTGGAAAACTGCCACACTATTTATAAAGCCAGCTGTATCATTTTACATTCCCACCAGCAGTATACGAGGTTTCCAATTTCTTGATATCCTCTCCAACACTTGAATTGCCTGTCTTTTTTATTACAGCCAACCCAGTAGGTGTGAAGTGGTATTTCACTGTGATTGTGATTTGTATTTCCCTAATGACTAATGATGTTCAGCACCTTTTCATGTGCTTATTGGCCATTTGTGCACGTCTGTAGAGAAATGTCTATTCAAATCCTTTGCCTATTTTTAAATTGGGTTACCACTCATAATTTTTTGCACAAAATCTGTTCCTATTGTTCTAACAAATACTCTGGTGCCCCTCCATGAAAATGCCCCTTCTTCAGCCCCACTGGTGGCAGGCTTGACCATGTGACTTGCTTTGGCCAATAAAATTTGAGAAGAAGGATCAACTCCAAGGAGAAGCTTTAAGCACCAGCTGGTGGGTTCACCATATTTCCTTTTTGTATGCCACAAGACTAGCAATCTGTTTCAGAGAGAAATTGTTCCATCAGCCTGGGTTCCAGAGTGAAGATGACATGGAACAAAACCACAGCTGATCCCCAAAGGACTTGTAGCATTTTTCTTTGTAAGCCACTCAGATGTGTGTGGACATTTGTTACTGCAGCATAACCTAGCCTGTGCTAAAGGATACACCTGTCCTATGTGCTGTGTGAGTGCCTCTACTATCCCTCCAGCCTCCTTGACATGGCCTACCAGGCCATGAAGATCAGGCCTGTTAACCTCTCCAGGCTCATTTCCAGGCCATTCCCTCAACTACCCTATACTCTAGACAAAATAAAATATGTTGAGACCCTGGAATTCACTTCTTCCTCTCTTTCTCTCCCCATCCTGGACCTTTGTCCAATTTGTTCCTTACTACTGGAATAACAGTAATATCTATCTTTCCCTGAGTATTTTCTATGTGCAAGACAATATATATATATATATTTTTTTTTTTTTTTTTTTTTTTTTGCGGTATGTGGGCCTCTCATTGTTGTGGTCTCTCCCGTTGCGAAGCACAGGCTCCGGACGCGCAGGCTCAGCAGCCATGGCTCACGGGCCCAGCCGCTCCGTGGCACGTGGGATCCTCCCGGACTGGGGCACGAACCCGTGTCCCCTGCATCGGCAGGCGGACTCTCAACCACTGCGCCACCAGGGAAGCCCAAGACAATATTTATATATGGTCTCATTTTGTCTGACAGCAACCCTGAGAATTAGGTAATCTATCCCACTTTACAAATCAACAAAGTCCCTAGACTTACTTTTCCTAGAGCAAACAGCTAGAAAGGGACAGAGACAGGATTTGAACCCGGGTCTGTTTGACTCCAAAGCTCCTCTTATAATCATTATGCTATAAAAATAGATAGAGTTATTTATCTTTTATTGAGCATTTACCATGTGGCAGGCATTACACTGAAGCACTTTGCATGGACTAAATTTAATCCATGTAAAGAAATCACATACAATAAAAGTATAGAATTGTGGTATCCCATAGCAGGTAAGACTCTGACTTTGGGGTCAGATCATGTAATTGTGTGACCTTGAAAAAATTACCAAACTCTCTAAACTTCATTTTCCTCACCTGTAAAATGTAGCAGTAAGATGTACCTCAATGGGTTTTTTTGAGTATTAAATGAATCAATTTTTAGAAAGCACTTAGAATAGCTTAGCCTATAGTTAGAGCTCAAATTATATCAGTTATAGTGTTTATTTTCTCATCTAGCCTCGCAATAAATATTTATGAGGTAGGTACTATTATGTAACTGTCCCCTTTCCTTCAGCTGCCCTGTCTTTTCCCACCTCTTGACTTCTGACACACTACTCCCTCCAGAATGCTCCTGCTCTTCTTTGCCACCTGGCAGACTCCCACTCACCTCTGGGACCTCAGATATCCTTTCCTGCACTGCTGCAGCAAGCTTGGTTGCTCTCTCCACTGGGCTTCCAAAGCACTTTGCTCAAAGTCTGATAGTTAGATCCCCTTGAAAACTAGGAACAAGAACCCAGTAAAAAGTAGAGTTTACTGTAAGACTGGAATTGAAATGCGGAGGCCTTCGAAACCAGTCTCTCTTGCTTCTCTCAGGTGGATTCCCTGGCTTCTCTGCTTCTTTCTGCTTTTGGCAATAGGAGAGGAGAAGCCAAGAGATTTCCCCTCACTTACTCTCCCTCAGGCATCATCTCCAATGGTTAATGCATCTGCTCCATGGATCCAGCTCCAACTGAAAACCTCTTGCCATGGCTCTAGATTCTGCCTGACAGCCTTGGCTTTGAGGTTCTGATAACATCACATCTTTCTATTGTTCACCAGCAGATTAATTTGCTCACCTGTTTGACTTGAATGCTGTTATCACCTCCAACGAGTGGAAAATAAAATTCTAGTAATCCATGGCAGACAACAGTACTGTAATTGCTTAGATTAGTATCTGTGGTTGCTTGAAATAAAGTGCCAGATGAAGGTAAGGAAATTAGAAAATTTGGAGCTACTGTAATGATAATTACAAGGACTACAGAGTAGGCTGACCAGCATTAGGCAGCTTAGAGAACAAAAATGTTAAATTCAGGACGTTAAACTCTCAGCTCAAGGTGTGATCAGAGAAGCAAAAAGCTTGTACAGTGTAGCAGAGAATCTCTTATTTCTTATGACTTAAGGACAGACCATGGCTGAGGATCAGAACCAAATTTATTTGTCCAAGTTGCTAGAATATAATGATATTGAACTCACAGCCTTTCTAAGTCACTGCCTTAAAGTTAGGACATCTGTTGGAAATTAGCAGGGCCTTGTGACTTAGGATGGGGACATTTGAGGTGACTTCCAACTAGCCCCCTAAATATCCCTGTGCCCCCTCTCCTTTATAAGGAAACTGACCTTTCCTTGTTTAAAGATTCTACATGCAGCAGTTGCCTTGCAAAGAGATATCTAGTCTCCCTCAAATCCTAGCCCCCCCCCCCCACCATTACCTCCAAACCCAATTCTAAAGTTAAATCCAGGGACTTCCCTGGTGGTCCAGTGGTTAAGACTTCACCTTCCAATGCAGGGAGCATGGGTTCAATCCCTGGTCAGGGAGCTAAGATCCCACATGCCTCCTGGCCAAAAACCCAAAACAGAAGCAATATTGTAACAAATTCAATAAAGACTTTAAAAATGGTCCACATAAAAAAATCTTTAATAAAAAAATTAATAAATAAAAAATAAACTTAAATCCAGGGACCCAGGAGAGAATTGTAAGGTATATTCCAGAAAATAAATAAATAAATAAACTCATACACCCAAACAATTACAATGTCTTTTATATTTACATTACCAATAACCTGGAAAACTATACCCGAGCAGATTCCACAGGTATTATATGAGAAAAGATAGAATAAAATGATGAGTCAGGTTAAATTTAAACACAGGTATCCTTCTGCTTTTAATGTGCTAAACTGAGCCTTTCTAACAGCTTGCCTGATTTGGTTGACTGAAACTAAGATTCAGTAGTGGCCTACATTCAATGAAGCTGAGATGCCAGAACTTCACTCACATAATGGGGAGAAAGAAATGTAAAGAGTCTTGTACAAAAAGGTCAAGCCACAGTGTCACATATGAAAGAGTCAAGGTGATGGGAATATTAGAGTGAATGTGTTATGTGTAACCTGCTCACCCTCCTCCTGACTATGCTTCCTGGAAGGGCACAGAGGGCACTAACGCACTGAGAAAACATTAGTGAGAGAAACATGGGCATCCTTGAAAGCCCTGCAATGCCCTCAGGGGTCTGTGGGGGTACCAGCTTGATGACAGGGCCCCTAGGGATGAAACAGATGGGTACCCTACTAAAGTATTACTTGATAGACACAACTGGGAAAACTAAAGTTCTAGCACACAGAAACTCGACTTGAGTAGCCACAAAAGGAAGTCATAGCCTCTCATTTAGTTCCCAGTTACGGCACATACCCAGGGCCCAGTGATTGAAGGAGAAACTGGGTTCTCTTGAGGAAGGACACTGCGACCTTGTCACAACTGTATACCATAAATATTTCTCCAAGCCTTTCCCAAAAGGACCTGTGGCTATTAATAGAATGAGCATGCACTGAGGGAAGGGACATACCCAGACTTTGAAGGATTATTAGACACTGATCTGAATTTATGCTAATCCTTGGGGGCCCCCGGATAGATTGAGGGCTTTGGGTAATCAGATAATAAATTAAATTTATATCCAAGTCCATCACACAGAGGGCTCAGTGGGTTCTGTAGACCCATGCTGAGGTAATTTCACCAGGTCCTAAATGTGTATTTGGACTAGACATACTTGGCAACTGGCAGATCTCCTGCACTAGCTCCCTGAAACATGCAGAGGGGACTATTTTGGTAGGCAGAGCCAAGTAGCCCCTGGAACTGCCCTTCCCTAACAAAATGGTAAGCCAAAAGCAATACCACAGACCTGTGGGAACTGCAGGGATTGGTGCCACCATCTAAGATTTGATAGATGCGTAAGTGATGACTCTCTTCTCACCTCTGTTTAATTCCTGTGTTTGACAGTGGCAAAACTAGACAGTGATTGGGATTATTCAAGCTTCCACTCAGGAGATCTCTAACCATTGTTAATAGATAAATATAAATACATGATTGTTCACAAATACATTCTTAGTACCTAGAACAGTGTTGAATGTGTGATAGGTGCCTCAATAAATATTTGCCAAATGAAAAAAAAAATACTAGACAGTGTCTTCACTTGAAGCTTCTGATCCAGATATGGCATTTTTGCTGGGACAAATCAACATAATCCTGCCCACATAGCATGCAGTTGTTGATCTGGCAAATCATTTTTCCGTCAAAGCAATTAGCAAAGAAAATCAGAAGCAACAAATTTTCATATGTCAGGAACAGTGACTGACCTTTACAGTTTTACTTCAGGGCCACGTCAGTTCTCAAGTTCTGTCACAGTATAGTCCACAAGGACCTTGATCATCTGGACATCCCATAAAACATCACTCTGATCCACTACATTGATAATATCGTGTTGATTAGCTTGGTGAACAGGAACTAGCAAATATTCTTAGTATGAATGCCAGAGACACAAAAATTCCATGAAAGGAATATTGCAATATCCCTGTATAGCAGTGGTTCTCAACCAGAGGCAATTTTGTCCCCTACTGAACATTTAGCAGGCAATATCTGGAGATGTTTTTGGTTGTCACAGCTGGAGGTAAGGGAGTTAGTGGCTATTGACATCTAGTGGGTAGAGGCCAAGTACACTGCTAAACAACTTGAAATGCACAGGACACCTCCCCACAACCAAGAATTATCAAGCCCAAAACGTCAAGATCAAGGTCAAGAATCTCTTTAAAATTCACTTTAAAAAATTCAGGTTAGGGCTTCCCTGGTGACGCAGTGGTTGAGAGTCCACCTGCCGATGCAGGGGACATGGGTTCGTGCCCCGGTCCGGGACGATCCCACATGCCGCGGAGCAGCTGGGCCCGTGAGCCATGGCCGCTGAGCCTGCGCGTCCAGAGCCTGTGCTCCGCAACAGGAGAGGCCACAACAGTGAGAGGCCTGCATACCGCAAAAAAAAAAAATTCAGGATAAAAAGTCTACAAATAACAAATGCTGGAGAGGGTGTGTAGAGAAGGGAACCCTCCTACGCTGTCGGTGGGAGCGTAAGTTGGTGTAGCCATTATGGAAAACAGTGTGGAGGCTCCTCAAAAAAACTAAAAGTAGAGTTGCCATATGATCCAGCAATTCCACTCCTGGGCATACATCCAGACAAAACTATAATTTGAAATACATGCACCCCAATGTTCATAGCAGCACTATTTACAGTAGCCAAGACATGGAAGCAACCTAAGTGTCCATCAACAGATGAATGGATAAAGAAGATGTGGTGTATGTATATACAATGGAATATTATTCATCCATAAAAAAGAATGAAATATTGCCATTTGCAGCAACATGGATGGAACTAGAGATTATCATGCTAAGTGAAGTAAGTCAGGCAGAGAAAGACAAATATCATATAACACTTATATGTGGAATATAAAAAATAATACAAATGAATTTATTTACAAAACAGAAATACACCCACAGACACAGAAAATGAAACATGGTTACCAAAGGGGAAAGGGAGGGGTGAAGGATAAATTAGGAGCTTGAGATTAGCAGATACAAACTACCATATACAGATACAAACTACTTTGTAGATATACCATAAACAACAAGGATTTACTGTATAGCACAGGAAACTATATACAATATCTTGTAATAACCTATAATGCAAAAGAACCTGAAAAATGTATATATATATATACATAACTGAATCACTTTGTTGTACACCTGAAACTAACACAATATTGTAAATGAACTATACTTCAATTAATTAATTACCTAATTTTTGAAAAGAGAGATAGCTCTTAATAATCAGGGAGATGACCCATCCTGTGGATGTTGGTCAGCTTCATTATTCAGCCACTGAGTCCTTGTTCACTGGGCTTGTGTACTAGTAGCCATGGCAGCAGGCATAAGGGCTCAACAACATGGACTTCCCTCTCCAAGGCAGAAAGCTCAGACTGCCAAGAGCAGAAGCCAATATTAAACCCTTGCTAACACACCATTCCTCAGGGCACTGGGGGCATGCCGATTATATTGGACCTCTTCCATCATAATGGGGCAGAAATTTGTTCTCACTGAAATAGATACTTCTTTCTTCTTTCCCTATCCAAGATGGTTCTGCCAGCAACACCATCTGTGGACTTATGGCATGTCCTGATTCCATGACTCGTTATCATGATATCCTATACAAGATTGCTTCTCACCAAGGATCTCATTTGAAAACAAGAGAAATTGTCTCAGACTCTTGTATTTCACTAATATTATCACATACCCCATCATCTGAGAACATCTAATCTGGTAGATTGATGCAATAACCTACTGAAGTCATAATTACAGCACTACTTGTGGAACAAACCCTGTGAGGTCCAGTGCCATCTTAGCAGGATGGAGTTTATGTTTTGAGCCAGTGACCAACAGATGGTGCTGTTTCTCTTACAGCCAAAATACCCAGGTACTAGAAGCTATTACACCTAATAACCCTCTGACAAAATTTAGTTTCCCTTCTCCCCAACCATAGATTCCTCTGGTTTAGAGGTCTTTGTTCCTGTCTTAGTTTGGGTTCTTGCCCTAAGACAGGGTCTTGGGTTCAGGCAGTTTACCTGAAAGATGATTCAAATAAGCACAAGTAGTGAAGGGAGGAAAGTGAGACAGAGAAAGGAGAAAAGCCAGTAAGGTGTTTGATGATGAGCAGGTGATTGCTGTGGGCAACTGAAGCTCAATCTCACCAAGATCCCTCTGAAAAACAGTACGGAACAAGTTTCAGAATTGTCCTTTTGGAGGACAGGAAGGCAAGGCATATACCCACCAACTCCAATTAAAGGACATTAACTCCCTTGCATTTCTGGGCTGTTTTCCTTTGGCAGAGTGTGAGAAAAAACTCACAGGAAGAGACTAGAGAAGGGCGGAAGCTGTCATTGTGCAGGGAGCCTCTATTGCAGCTGCAGGTGACTCAGGTGGACCAAGGGGATATGGACAGAGGCATCCACCTCATCTGCTACAGCCCCAAGGGAGACGTGCTTTCATGAGGGGACACAATAATGGTCCAATTGAATGAGAAATTGAAACTGACACCTGACTATTTTGGGGTCCTCATGCCACTAAACCAATAGCCAGAGGAGAGGTTACAATACTGGTTGGAGTGGTCAGTCCCAACTAACGAGGGCGATTTAAGTTGCTGCCACATGATGAGGGCAGAGAGGATTCTGGTACCCAGAAGGAATCATTGGGGAATCCCTTGTTTTTCCATCTCTAGTAGAAACGATTAAAGGAAGAACCCAAAAAGGCAAGACCACTGAGGATTTTGATCCTTCAGGAATGAAGGTTTGGCTCACTACCCAGGCAAAGAGCCACCACCAGCCAAATCATTGACTAAGGACAATGGAAGCATGGAATAAATAGTGACAGAAGGAAGTAATAAATATCAACTCTGCCCTTATGACCAGTTATAGAGATGATTAACAGCTATGCATATTTTTGTTATGTATATATTAATATTTACCGATTATTTCTTTTTTCCCTTTCCTAGGCTATTTTGTACAAAGAAGGTCAATGATATTTAACTTTGCCAATTAGTTCATATGTCACCAGACCATGAGAAGCCATGGTTTACTGGGGAAGACTGTGAATTCCCTAGAGATCTTGGACTTAAAAAGAGCAATGATGACTTGCCTCACCCATATTGAAGAGATGATGAAGGCATCTTCATTTTTGTGAAGCATTGTTGCATCCTGCTAGAAAGAAGCATGAAGTTGTAATATAGGTGGTAAATATTATGAATAGCAAAAGGCGTGGACTGTGACACTTTGTTTGCCTGTTTGCTCTTGGTCTGTTCCCTGATCTTCCCCTGCTCCACTCTAACTCTCAGGGAACTACATTTCCTAGCAACCCTCGACAAAGGGCTTCCAGATAGATTAGACCAATGGGAGGCCCTGGCAGAACACTGGAGAATGGAAAGAAGGGAGAATCAGGGTATTTCCCTCTCTTACTCCTCCTTCCTCTGGCAACATCTCCAATAGTGGCTATGTTTTCTCCATATCTCCAGCTCTCACCAAACGGTCCCTTCCTTCATGGTCCAAAACCCTTGCCATGGTTCTAACTCTTGGGTGGTGCCAATTTCAGACAACACCACCTCCTTCTATCCTCCTTCCATCATTAGAAGTGGTAGCAGCTGTGTAATGTTGCCTATCTGTGGTTTGTCTCACTATCTATTGTTGAATTTCTCATCTCTTCCATCAACTGGTATAATTTCCAAAATTAAAAATCCCTCTTCTTATAAAACGTAGGGTGGATTACATTTTCTTGACTGTATCCTAACTGATACATAACCTGAGGTTAATCCCATGCTCAGTCTGGTTCTATGGGGTGATTATAACACACTGGTGGCAGCCTTGGCACACTGACAAGGATTTGAGGCAGTTGTCATCAACTTGGTAGTGGATATAGGCAGAATGAGGTGTAGGCTATAGCTGCTGAAACATGGGTTTGATGTGAAGAGTATACGGTCCAACCCACCCTGGGCCCTTTTAATTTTACAGCCCTCCAGATCTGCACTATTCAATACAGTAGCCACTAGCCACATGTGGCCATAGAGCAACTGAAATGTGGTTAGTCTGAATGAGATTTGCAGTAAGTGTAAATTGTATACTGGATTTTTAAAGTATTTTAAGAAAGAATGTAATATATTACATTAATAATTTTTATACTAACTGCATGTTGAAATGATAGTATTTGCGGCATGTTGGTTTAAAAATTCATTAAAATTAATTTCACCTGTTTCTTTTTACTCTTTTTAATGTGGATATTAGAAAATTTTACACATGTGCATCACATTATATTTCTGTTGGACACACTGCTCAAGACACCAAATGGGTTTTTTTAAAAGATAGTAAGGGTTGGTGATGAAAGGAACTGTGGTCAGGTGAATAACAGCTCCCAAAGTCATCCAGGTCTCTGGGTCTGTGAATGTTACCTTATATGATAACAGAATTTGCAGATGTGATTAAGTTAAGGATCTGAAGATTTAGAGATTATCCTAGATTATGCAAGTAGGCCTTAACTGTAAATCACAAGTAAGAGGAGAGAGTGATTTGACCTAGCTATGAGAGGACTGGAGCAAGATACTGTACTGCTGGCTTCAAACGTGGAGGAAGAGCCCAACAGCCAAAGAATGCAACTCTAGAAGGTGGAAAAGGCCAGGGATCTGATTCTCCCCTAGAGCTTCCAGGAAGAATGTAACCCTGCCAATGCCTTGATTTTGGCCCAGTGAAACTGATGTTGGATTTCTGATGTCCAGAACTGTAAGAGATTAATTTTAAATTAAATTTGTTGTTTTAAGCCGCTAAGTTTATCATAATTTATTACAGCAGCCATAGGAAACTAGTAAAAGAACCAACATTTCTTTTTTAAAAAAAATAAATTTATTTATTTAGTTTTGGCTGCGTTGGGTCTTCGTTGCTGCACGCAGGCTTTCTCTACTTGCAGCAACCGGGCTTCTCATTGCCGAGGCTTCTCTTGTTGTCGAGCACTGGCTCTAGGTGCGCAGGCTTCAGTAGCTGTGGCACGTGGGCTCAGTAGTTGTGGCGCACAGGCTTAGTCTCTACAGCATGTGGGATCTTCCCGGACCAGGGCTGGAACCCATGTCCCCTGCATTGGCAGGCAGATTCTTAGCCCTTTATTTATTTATTTATTTATTTATTTTTTTTAATTTTATATTCTTTTTTTGAATTAGCATTATCATTATGATAATTATATCATGTTATCATATAGTCTTGCTTTTTTAATTAGAGTTGCTTTTTATAGATTTGGGGTTTGTTTTTTTTTTTTGGCTGCGTCGGGTCTTAGCTGCGGCACACAGGATCTTCCTTGTGGTGGGTGGGCTTCTCTCTAGTTGTGGCGTTCAGGTTTTCTCTTCTCTAGTTGTGGTGTGCAGTCTCCAGAGTGTGTGGGCTCTGTAGTTTGTGGCTCACAGACTCTCTTGCTGAGGCGCAAGCTCAGTAGTTGCGGCACGCAGGTTTAGTTGCCCTGTGGTATGCAGGATCTTAATTCCCCAACTAGGGATCTAACCTGTGTCCCCTGCATTGGAAGGCAGATTCTTTACCACTGGACCACCAGGGAAGTCCCAAGAACCAACATTTCTTTGTGTACTTTTAGGTACCTGCACTTAACATGTGTTATCTAATTTAATCCTCATGACCATCCTATGAGATAGGTATTTTAAAGATGAGGAAACCAAGATATAGAGAGACTAAGGAACTTGCTCCAGGTATTACATTTAGTAAGAGGCACAATCTGGATTCAAATCTAAAGCCGTGTGAAAATAAAGTTCATGCTCTTTCCATGATGTTGCACACATCTCATCTCTCTGGGCTTTGTTTTCCCCACTTTTCTTCCACTACATTGACCCCAGAAGTCACAGGGGTACCTGGAAAATGAGTTAGCATGTTACTGCCACCTCCAGAGGGAGGAACATCCAAGTTGGTCATGTGACTGCCATTTTCTCAGGCAGAAAAACGCTCAGAGGGTAAGTGATTCTGAAGCAGTCAACCAAGGCATACTTCATTCCATTCTCTGCGAGTACTAAATTTAACCCTCTAAATTTAATCTCATGGTGAAGAGGGGCTACCACCTCCATCCAAGGGGAGAATCTTGGTGTCAGGGAGGAGTTGAGGATTACATACCTGTGACTAGCTTCAGCAACCTCATGAATGGGGATGCCAGTGTGGTACATACTGGGAATTAACTCAGTCTCCATAGGGTGCATTACAGAGACTCGGTAGCTGAAAAGTACATATTCCTGACTCCTTTGCAGCAGGGTTTCTGAATGTGAATTGATTTCTGATAATGGGATGACCTCATGAAATATAAGGCAGAAGTGAGATAAAGTCTAAAGCCATCTTTTTACCCCTTACACTGTCAAGAAAACTTGGGAAAATGTAAATTTTTTTCTGTAGTGGGATTCTGGTAGCCATTTTCCAGCTTTCTGAGTGCTGAGAGACAGTGCAATCATCCACGGTGGCAATAGCAGCAGCTTCTTGATTACAGTTTCCTGACCCCTGGATCAAAACTATGGGGGGATATGTCTTGAATAATTCAAATGATGACCCTGGAGTGTTGGTGACGGTCCATTCTGTATTTTTCTGGGAATAATTTCTTGTAGTCCAGCCTAGATCTTTCTCTCCTAAACCTTATATGCATCAATTTCCTGCAATAAATCTCTTCCTGTAAAAAATACCTAGAGTGGTTTCTACTTTGCATTGAACGTTGACAGATGCAGCTGTCAACTGAAAGAGGGAAAATGACAAATACAACTTAGAACATATTTCATCTTAATTGCCGCTAAAGTGTGCAGATCTAGTTGTTCAAGAAATATTCATGAGTATCTACTATGTGTCAGAAACTGTTCTAGTCAGTGAAGAAAGACCAGTGAAAAAGAGACATACCTGCCTTTTAAGTGGCTTGATTCAGGTTGGAGAGGCCAACACAATCAGAAATAGAGTGTTAGAAATACACTGGTAGGTAAAGTACACTGTATTATGAGGGTACGTAAGAGAGTTGCCTAACCCAAAGTTGGGGTCCAGGAACATATGCTGGAGGAAGTGATTTCTGAGATTGCAAATTAATTAGAGTTCACAGAAGCTAACACTGACTCACTTAAGCAGTAAAGAAATTTGTTTAAGTGATATAGGAATTTGAATATGAAGTATGGATTAGATAATAGTTTTATATCAATGTTACATTTTCTGATTTAGATAATTGTATAGTGCTATGTAAGAGAATATCCATGTTCTTACAAAATATACACTGAAGTATTTACGGATACAGAACTATGATATTTTCAACTTACTCTCAGATGACTCAGAAAAAAAGTGTGTGTGTGTATGTGTGTGTGTGTGTGTTGCAAGAATAGTTAAGGAACTCCCATATTCCCTTTATTTAAATTTACCAGTTGTTTACACTTTGCCTCACTTGCTTTACCATTCTCCCCCCCAGTTCCTCTCATCCCCTCCCTCCCCCTCTCTATCCCTCTCTTCCTTTCTCAAGGGTATATGATTCCTTAACTATTCTTGCAATGTTGTGTTGCTAAGTATGAAATTATATAAAAATTAAACTTTGTAAACCAAAAAAGTGATGTCAAATTGCCAGGAGGGCTAGAAATATCTCAGGCTCAGGGCTACCCAGCCAGGAACAATACCCAAAATTCACACCCCAGAATTTGTCAGTGAGAGCACCACTACTGCTCAAAGAACTTGATCTTTCTATAATGTTGTAGCTGTCGAAGAGTCCCTCACAGTCTTCCTCTGGCTTACTTCTGATATAGTTTTGGGAGATTGTATCCGGTTAGTGGTGGATCCTAGATAATGTACCCACACACTAACTTTAAGGAAGGTGAGAAAGTGAGTATATGCCATTTTCAGCTTCTAGAGTGAGAGACAGACTTTAAGGTGGGAAATTCTGCAATCATCAAAAGGAAAGCAAACACTCAATTGAAAAAAAGTGACAACATTCACTAGAGTGCACTTCTTTGCTACCCATGCCAAATATTAACATAAACCCTTCTTCCCATACTTAGTCCTCCAGAAGAAAAAATACTACCAGTTAACATAATGCAGCTGTTCCTTATAAAATCAAAACGTGCTCACTTTCTCCCTAAAAGAATGATAACTTGGAATCTTACTGGTGGCTGAATCCAGCTTATATAGAATCTCTGTGTGATGTTCAGTCCTCTTCTAGTTCCATCATGATCTTGTCTCAGAATTCTGCAACCCATGAACAATATTATAAAGCTAACCACCGTCAGCATGCCCTGGAAGAAAGGGATAGAAAAGAAAAGAAAAATTAGTTTAAATATATGCATGGCAGAACAAGTGAGAAAATGAGGCAGATCCTATCATCTTTATTTCTGCAAGAACTCATAAACCTATTTCAAGGGCAGGAATAGAGAGGCAGGTATAGAGAATGGATGTGTGGACACGGGAGTGGGGGGATGAATTAGGAGATTAGGTTTGGCATAAATACACTACCCTGTAAAATAGATAGCTAGTGGGAACCTGCTGTATAGCACAGGGAGCTCAGCTCAGTGCTCTGTGATGACCTAGATGGGCAGAATGGTGGGCTGGGCGGCGGTAGTGATGGGCGGGAGGTCCAAGAGGGAGGCGATATACGTATACTTGTAGCTGATTCACTTTGTTGTACAGCAGAAACTAACACAACATTGTAAAACAATTATACTCCAATAAAAATAAAATAAAATTAAAATTAAAAAAAAGAAGTCACAGGGCTGTAATTGATATTTCTAATTTCCATCCCCTACCACCCATTTTATGTTCTCCTGCCCAGAGCCACCAGCTGCCACTGGTCAGGCTTCATTACTTGGGTTGAACAACCCGAACCCTCATTCCCAAGGGATCTGAGCCCTTGATGGTCTTATAAGACTGTTGGAGTCCTCCATTAACTTTACCAGCAGACATGGCAGTACTAAGAGTCAACCCCAGGAGATCTGTGAGTCCCAACCATAGTCCTTTAAGCCTCTGTGTTTATTGGTGACACTATCTCCTCTTGATAGTGAGGATCAGTCATCCCAGCTGGCACCTTTTTTGGCCTGTATTCCTGGTGACATGAAGAGCTTTAAGCATCCAGGTGGTAGTCTTAATTTCCAATCAGTGGAACCATGGTGTGTCCCCTGGTAGAAGCATTCCTCTCATGCTTACCAACACCTCTACACCAGCACACTCTAGAATCATAGGGGTAGAAAACAAAACATTTTCCAGTTTGCATTATGTGTGAAAGGTACACTTTCCACTTCCATCTTGGAGCCTATACTTTTGCAATGGAAAACAAATAGGACCATATCTTGGTTGCTGACTTAGAACATATAGCACATCTTGTAGAATAGCACCGTAACCTCGCAATATCTCCCTACTAGCATTTTAACTGAGTTTTCAGTAGACCATCCTACCTCTCTATAAGACCACTTATTTCCAGATGATGGAATAAATTATAAGACCAGTGAATTCCATAGACATCAGTTCATTGCCTTAACTCTTTCACCATAAAGGAAGTTTTCTTAGTCAGAAGCAATATTATATGGGATACCATGATGGTGTATAAGACATTTAAGGCTATGGATGGTGGTATGGTCTGAGGCATGGTAGGCAGGGATGTTGAATGATGCCATCAGAGAGCAGTCATCCAAACACTCCCATATATCCTACTTTAATTCTAGGCATCCTACTTTCCAATCAATGCCCTAATTTTCACATAAGAGAAAGGCTATTATTTCAAAAAGTGCCTAAATTCAAAAAATGGAATTTAAATTTGGTTTTCAACCATCTACAGGTATAGAAAGCCCATGGTTTTCAGTCCACACCTTCAGTCACGGTCACTGCCCAACTCATTGAAGGATCCCATAGGCTAGTGTTGGTTATATATTTGAACAACAGTTTTTACCATAAAAGTGAGATTTGGTTAAAGAGAAATATATATAGAACAAATGATGAACTTAATACTGGTTACTAGAAAGCAAAACAAAAAGAATAGAAAAAGTATAGAAAAAGTAAATTATTGGAAATAATAATTTCTCAGTTGAATCTCCAACAAAAAGAGGGTTCAAAATATCATATTTAAGTTTCTGAATATAGATGATAACCATAATCACCTGCATCAACTAGCTACCAGTTTAATGCTTCTGATGCCTGAAGAGCACTTTGTTTTGTTTTCACCAAGTGATTGTTCAGCTTGTGTTTGGAAATCTAAGATGACATGAAATTCAACCTAACCTGAGGCTGCCCTAATAGCTACAAGTTCTCCCTTGTGTTAAATGAAATTTCTTCTCACTGAAATTTACACCATTGAAACTAATTTCACATCTTGAAGTTTTTCATGTCATTGTTAATGACATTTCTGCAAACACACCTGATCTTCCATACAGAAAGTAAGTCAAAGTCTATTAAAATCCATTAAAAGTACAAAGTATAGTTATGTATACCAAGATAATCTGTGATTCCATTTTAATGATTTTTATAATAGTTGAAGTTCCCCTATTATAACTTAGTGTTATGTGGTCTTCTCAGCTATTAAAATTCATTGAATGAATGACTTCCTTCTTATTTTGGAGAAGAAATTGGGTGCAAGTAGTTTCTTTGGGAGAAGTCTTTGGTAAGGTTCCCTAGAAACAACCTGAGATGGATATTTGTTTGCATGTAACTTATTGAGAATGCACTCAGAACAGACAGGTAAGGGAGGGAAGGAAGCAGGATGGGAAAGGAACTATGCAAGAATGGAGTTTCAGGTGAAATCTATCTTCAGTCTCATCCTACAAGAAGCTATGGAGTATAAAGTGTACTGCAAAGCCCTTTTTACCTTGAAGCAAGGGAGTGGAATTTTTGTACCCCTGCCCCATCTAGATATTAGTCATGGTCCAAGAAATGGGAAGTTGGTATAACTCCCAGGAATCTCCAGCCCCAGAGGCTTCAAACATACAAGGGAAATCTTCCAGAGAACGTTGCAGGTATGACCCTTTACCCCAAGTATATGGCAGCTGGGCACTGAACACAAAAACCAAAGTAGTTATAGGAATCTCAGAAGGTCTGGGTAGAGCATCAACAATGTCTGCCAAGGCCCACCTCTTGCACCATTCAGATCCATGTGTTTTTCACATTAGTTTCACTCCATTCTATCACAACTTCTCCAGTTATAATTTCTGGCAAAACATAAGAGAGGAGGGTTTGTGAGATGAGCTATAGCCCCTGTTGCTGCAGTTAGACCCTAGGCTATCACTGATACTTATCATCTCTCACCTCTACTGCCCAATCTAGATTTCCCTCATCCTCAGGTAGTGTTTGTGCTGGTCTATATCGTTTGTCTAGTGGGTGACCTAGATCCTCATCTCTGGGGATCCTGAGCTCCTGATTACCATGACATTAATAGGTTGTGGTTGCTGAATTTTTCCATTTACAGTTAAAACTGGCCATGGAATATCAAGAGACTCCTTAGTGGATCACCGAAGTGCCAAATGTTTCTGCCTGCTCCGTTACGTAGCAGTAGCCCCACCTCCTCATGATATCAAAGTCAGTTTCCCCCCACAAGGTGGCAACTCCTTTTCACTGGCACAAAGACCCCAAAGTGGCAAGGTGTCATCAGAGTATTAAGTTAAGTAGGATTCTTTTTCCCTGGTGGAAGAGTCCTCTTTCTAGAAACTAGGATCTATAGAACCATAGGACCTAAAAATTGTGGAGCTAGGAAGAACAAATTCTTCAAACAGTTTTCTGAGAGTGATGGTGAGTGGAGTCAGTCCAACTTCCACTCTTTGATTCTCAGACCCATGTATTGTACTGACTGGGGACACAGTACCACACAACGATTGCTGGTTTAAGGTAAAGAAGGATAGAGACCCATCCTCACAAAATGTCGTCATAGTCAGATGTTCATTCCTTACCAAGGCACAATAGCATAATTGTAGATGCTTTTCAAGGTTAAAATAGAGTTTAACTCTATGCTTCAATAAAATTCTCTGCTACAGATGTCATGACTCTGCTCTAGAACCCAAGCGGTCTTCACCATGACTCTCCTACTAGAATTACTAGGATAAATATGTAATTCTAAATAAATATTGACTTATAAAATAATAATAATAACAATACCTTATAGAGTTTAACATATAGAAAGAATTATAATACATGACAACAATAGCAGTAAGGTATGTGGTGGGTAGTAAATTGTAATTAAAGGGTTCTAAAATCCTTGTATTGTTCAAGAGTTGGGAAAAGTCCTAATTTATATTAGAGAAATTTCCATTAAGTCAAGGATGCATATTATAATCTCTTTTATAACACTAAAAGACAGTAAAAGAAGGTACAACTAGCAAGTTAATAGATGAAAAAAATAGAATAATAAAAAGAAAAATTTTAATTTAAATTTTATTTTAAAAAGGCAAGAAAAGAGAGAAAAAGGAACATAGAATGTATTGGACAGGTAGAAAACAAATAGTAAGATAGTTGGTTTAAACCCAAATCTCTCAGTCACTCTATCAAATATAAATAGAATAAATACTCCTATTAGAAGGGCAAAGATTTTAAGACTTAATGTAATACTTCAACTATACGCTGATTTCAAGAAATATACCTTAAGTATAAAAATACAATGAGGCTGAAAGTAAATGAATATAAAAATGTATACCTGCAACCAGTAATCAAAAGAACGCTGATGTTGTTATACTAACATCAGACAAGGTAGTCCTTATGATGAAAGGCTTTATTAAAGGTAAAGATAACATTTCATTATGTTAAAGTATCAGTCCACCAGGAAAATATAAATTTGTATGTTCTTAATGACTTAGCCTCAAAATATGCATAACAAAAATTGAGAAAACCAAAAGTAGAGAAATATACAACCATAGTAGGAGATTATGAAACATATCCCTCAGTAACTGATAAAACAAGTGGACAAAATATCAGTATAGATATAAAAGATTCACACCACACAATGAGCAGATGTTACCTAATTGACATATATAGAAAACTGCAATCAATGACTTCAGAATACAGATTTTTTTTCCCCAATGCACACAGGTGGGAACTCTTCAGAAGTTCCTGAGCAACAGGAATCTGAGATCCAGCCTCTCTAATAGAATAAATAACAGATACGGTCATGTCCATCTTTCCTCCCTGCAGATTTGTGTTCTAATTCCACTCTCCTATTGAGTGCCAGGTGGGGGTTTGTTTAGCCAGGGCATGTGAGACACATCTCATTTGGGTATTATGAATAAAAAGTGAGCGTAGAGACCAGGAATCATACTTTGGAGGAGACTCAAAGGTCTAGCTTGTTACTTTCAATTCCAAAATAGATTACATGTTCCCAGAGGTGAGATGGATCTGGTAAAGCACATTTGTGGTGGGAGGTGGAGACACACAACCAGGGAGATAGAAGACAAGGAAAAGCAAATCAGGCAAAAGTGAACTGACACAAAGAAACTCCTGAGATGGAATGTGAATACTTGCTGAGGATTTTTATGGGTTCCCCAGACCTTGTAGGTCATTCTGGGCTATGCTCCTCTGCTTTCTTGAGCTATTTCAGTGATAGTAGTAGCTTCCTTTTTAATCCTATTTTTGGCATAAGGCATATCTGCCTTTAAAAGTGTACATAATGCATACAGAAAAACTGTGAAGTTCAACACCAATGTTTATAGCAGTCATTTATAAGAATGGGATTTATGATCATTTTTTTTCTTTTTGCTTATTTGCTTATATATTCATTTTGCTAAAGTAAATAAGTAAGCATCCATTACTTGTGTAACTCCTTTGTTTCTGCACTTACATTGTAGGACAAATCTTTTTTTTTTTTTTAACAGCAACCAACCTCAAAAGCCCACAGACCTGAGGTTGATCTTGAATCAAAAAACCCGAAGCACCAAGTTCCTGAACACTGTCTTGTGATGGAGCCGGAATCGTAGGAACGTTTTCTCTTTGTCAGTTGGATCTAACAACATGTAAGTCTTGAAGGCCTGGTGTGACCATAAAGCAATCCTGCATCTGGTTCCCACAAACACTCCAAAACTTATAGGTTCAGGAAGTGGTGTCTTTCAAAGAAGTCACTCTGCTCATATCAGTTTTGGATTTCCTCTCACAAAATTGTCTTCAGAGCTAGTTTAGTAATGCCAAAAGAAAATCAATTTCATTATAATTTGTAAGAAACTCTTTATTAGTACACAATGTTACCCCAGTTTTTACTCCTTCTTTCACTACCTTCTTTAACTAAATTTCATCCCTTCCTTCTTTGTATACTTTGTTTTTACTGCTAATGTGTTTGACTAAGACTTCAAGGACCTATTGTTGAGAACCTGGGGAAAAGAGTGTGGGAAAGGGTTCTGAAGCTTAATAAAGCCTGGGACTCGGGGAGGGGGGCTGGGAGGGGGTTGGACAGTTTGCATGTGAGGTCCAAAGGTAAGGTGATGTTATAATTTATCACCCCATTCTGGGATACTTTCAAGTGTGAATGGGGACATGATTAATAATTATGCCAGGTCAACTAAGATGTATGGTCACCCAATGGGTATAGGGAGCAAGTCAGGGAAGGCACTCTGACTATTAACTGTCCACTTGGGCTGCCTTTAGCGCCAGAGATTGGTGTAACTGCCTTACGGCCATAAATGTGAATTGCCGGTTGTAGAGGATGGCTTCTATTTGAGGATAGAGCTATCATTACATTTGATTATTTGATCACTGGGACAGATCCATGTTTCATTTAGGGAAATCTCATTCAATAAAAAACAGTTAAACTGAATTTGTTGGAATTATTTCTAATAGGTTATTACAATTTTATGACTACCTACACACTTTTGTTTTTCTTTGTTTTTTTTTTTTTTTTGCGGTACGCGGGCCTCTCACTGTTGTGGCCTCTCCCGTTGCAGAGCACAGGCTCCGGATGCGCAGGCTCAGCAGCCATGGCTCACAGGCCCAGCCGCTCCACAGCATGTGGGATCTTCCCAGACAGGGGCACGAACCCACGTCCCCTGCATCGGCAGGCAGACTCTTAACTACTGCGCCACCAGGGAAGCCCCGTACACACTTTTGGATACTCCTCAGAAATGAAAATATTTTCTAGGTATTACGACACACCCACCCACCTACATATTTTCTGTCACCTTCTAAGACCGCACTATAACCCTGGAATTTTCATATCTCCTTCTCTTCTCAAAAGACTAATAAAAGATTAAACAACCAACAAAATCCCTCTAATTGTGTGATCATTCAGTCTAAGTTGTTCCTTCATTCACTGCCCTGTAGTCTATTCCTTTGTCTCGTGTTTTCCACCTTTGGAAAACTACAAATTCATTCAGTTTGTTGGCCTTTCCATGTAAGTTGTGTATTGTGCCAAATCTCATTCATTCTCATGGAAATGGGCCTATAACACAATGTCCATACCAATATATTAAGTAAGTATTGCTTTGTTTCTTAAGCCACTATTCATTGTAACACACGTTTTAAAAAACTCAAAATCTACAAATTCCCTCTTTTAATAGTTTCAAAGCTAACTCTGCTATCTGTAGTACATACTTTTAAAAGAATGCCAATAGAGCAGAATTCATTCATTCCACAAAAAATTATTGAGTTCCTTTTATTAGTAGGGGCACTGATGAAATACAGGTGAAAACACACAGTTCCTGACCTCAAGACTCTCAAATTCTTGTAGTAATATCAACAAATAGCTACAGTAGATTGTGCTAAATGCTGTAGCAGAGGAACATACAAAGCACAATAATGGAACAAAGAGACTTGAGAGACCAACAGTTTTGCTTGGTAGGGAGTTAGAAAAGCCTCCTTTAGGAAACACTTGTGCTGAGTCTGGAAGGAAATTTTCTAGGGGGAAAGAAAGAAAAATTAAAAAATTTGAGCCCCTTCTATGAGCCGGACACCTTACATAGAGTATTTAATATACTACTCTCATAAGACTTATCAGACAGGTTTTTATTATTATATTTTTAATAGAATTTTAAAAAGATTAAGTCATTTGTTCAATGTTACAAAGTGGCTGAGTGATGGAGACTGATTCAAGTTCTGTGTGTCTGATTCCAAAATTGTCTATGCTCTTTCCATACTGCTTCCCAGCAAGGCAGAAGGGTATATGATTAGTAGGTTTTTGTTTTGTTTTGTTTCATATTTTTTTTTTTTTTCTTTTTGCGGTATGCGGGCCTCTCACTGTTGTGGCCTCTCCCGTTGCGGAGCACAGGCTCCGGACGCGCAGGCCCAGAGGCCATGGCTCACGGGCCCAGCCGCTCCACGGCATATGGGATCCTCCCAGACCGGGGCACGAACCCGTATCCCCTGCATCGGCAGGCGGACTCTCAACCACTGCGCCACCAGGGAGGCCCTGTTTCATATTTAAATTTTATTTTATTTCTTTTTTATTGTTATTATTTATTCTGGCTGTGTTGGGTCTTTGTTGCTGCACGCAGGCTTTCTCTAGTTGCAGCGAGTGGGGGCTACTCTTTGTTGCAGTGCACGGACTTCTCATTGTGGTGGCTTCTCTTGTTGCGGAGCATGGGCTCTAGGTATGCGGACTTCATTAGTTGCAGCACTGGGCTCAGTAGTTGCAGCACTTGGGTTCTAGGCCACGCGGGCTCAGTAGTTGTGGTGCACAAGCTTAGTTGCTCCGTGGCATGTGGGATTTTCCTGGATCAGGGATTGAACCCATGTCCCCTGCATTGGCAGGCAGATTCTTAACCACTGCACCACCAGGGAAGTCCCCTGATTAGTAGTTCTAAATCCTGTATGACACCATCTACATGAAGTTCAAGAACAGGCAAAACTTAGCTATGATGAAAGATGTCAGAATAGTAACTATGTTTGGCAGAGGTGATATTTGGGGAGCAGGAGGGAGACTTTTGGGGTACTGGTCAGGCTTCACAGGTTTACATATGTATAAATTCGTTGAGCTGTACATGTAAGATTTGTGCACTTTATTGTATGTAAATTACACCTCAAAAATCTACATAAAAACATATTTGCCACATGCTCTGGCTTTTATAGGTCAAGAAAGTTGATCTCTAGATTCTCATAATGCCTTTTTTTTTTGACAGGCTGCTTGTTGTAGATACTTATTTTTCTCTAAATAAAATGGATTAATTACAAGTAATGACAGTGGATCAGTCTTGCCTCTCTTAAGCATAGGTCTTTACTATAATCTGCTTCCTAACAATCCTAACTGCCAAGGTCATAAAATTGTGGATTTTAAGAGATGAAGACCTGCTTAGAGGCTTCTAGAAGGGTTGCCACATGGGTCTTTTTGAGACTTTGATGAAAGCAAAACTATAGACCTCCTCCCCAAAAATGTACTATGCACAAAATTTTGCATGGGATTTTGAGATTATCACACCACTTAGGACCCACCTAGCAGCCAAAGATCTCAAATTAAGATTCTCTGAACTAACACAATCATTTTCCTACAGGTGAAAAAAATAGGCCCAAGGAAGGAAAAGAGCCTGTTTACGTGCTGAGTGAAGACAGAGCCCAGACATTCTGATGCTCAGACATTTATGCTGTTCACTCCAACAGCACCTCTTTAGATATCTTTAGATCTCCTTTGCCCCAAAGCCTCCATCTGGGGAGACCTTGAGTTCAGAAGAACTTCCATAATATCTTGTATCCTACCCTTTGTAATTGGAATCACATCAGGAGCTGGTCAAATTTTGCCTTGTGCTTATTGGAGAACAATACGTGCAAAGCTGAGTTGTGACATTAGTCCTTCTTTTTTCACAGACTGCCTCAAAGCCCAGAACTAAAGTTAAAATCAAAATGTGATAAAAGTTTTTCTTTTCTTTTTTGTTTTTTAATTGTTTGTTTTAGAGAAATCAACCCTGAAGTGTTGCCTATATTTACACTCTGAAACTTAAAACTTTATTCTGTGCTGATCTTTATAACACTGGAAAGATCCCACCGAACTTACTCTTTGTTCTCTAAACTTTTGAATGGTCTCTGATTAAAAAAATAAAATTCCAGCCTGACCCAGGAAATTTGTCCAATCTGTGCCCATTTAGTTTTTCAGTTTGGAGCAGAATTCTTGCACCCAATCCAAATAGAGACTGTGAGAAGTGAGAGGACCCAGAAAGACTTTTCTTCTGTGTGAAAAGGCCTGATCTTAAGTGGACCATTCAGTGAAAGAAAAGGGCTCAAGCTGCAGCCTACAAATTACTTTGAGTTTAGTGTGCTTGGGATGAGGTTTAGAAATCACATAGAACTGTAGGTAGACATGGAATAAAAACCATGTGCACATTCATTCTATCTGCAAAAGATTTCCTAGGTACTTAGTAAACTACTCCTTCTGCGCAACCATCTTTTGCTTTTCTAGCAGCATGATATAAGCTTACATTTCTTGAACATTTTACCATATGTGCCAGGTACTGTTCTAAACGCATATTATTTTAATTTAATCTTCATAATAACCCTTTAAGGTAGTCTCATTACTATGATCATTTTATAAATGAGCAAACAGATTTTCAAAGGCCAAGTAACTTGGCGAAGGTCACAGAACTTGTAAGTCGCGAAATTGAGCATCACATACAAACATCTGGCTTAAGTACTTGGGTTCGTTCGTCCTTCTCTGGTCAAATAAATAAGTAGTGATACATTAAAGACTGGGAAAAACAAAGATTTTCCTAGGTACTGTATTATTTTCACCCAAATCTCCAGCCTTTCTTATTGATGGAAACCGGGTCGGACACACGGAGTGGACAGGGGGCTTCTGGTAGGAACGAGGCTGACGGAGACAGGGAGGGGGTGGGGTGGGGGCGTGTCTTTTGGAGGGCGTCTTGGCGCAAGGAAAGACTCCTCCGGGGGTCTCCCCTCCCGGCCCCGACCGCCAGCCTCCTGTAGCCTCTGGGCCCGCAGCGGACCGCCACATCGCCGCGGCCCGGCCCCAGCGCCGTGCGGTCCAATCATCGGCGCAGCCTGGCGCCCCGCCCCTCCGCCGGGGCTATATAGGCCTCGGCCTTGCCTTCTGCGTCGCAGCCGTTGATGCTCGGGCTTCAGCCGTTGATCACCCGAGGAACTGAGGCCACGGCACTGTCCGCGTTTCGTCCCACCCTCCCCACGTACCCCGCGCCGCCTCTCTGCGGCCGTCCGCTGAACGCCGCCGCTGGCCTGAGCCCCCTCCTGCCTCCCTCCTCACTTCTCTATGTGTCCGCGGCTGGCCGGCACGATGCGGCTGGGCCCGAGGCCCGCTACGCTGGGGCTGCTCCTGCTGTGCGCCGCGGCAGTCGGCGCCGGGGAGGCCGAGGAGTTGCACTACCCACGGGGAGAGCACCGCGCCGACTACGACCGCGAGGCGCTGCTGGGCGGCGAGGTGAGGCGGCCAGGCCGGTGGCTGGGAGGGCCGGGCCTCGCAGCGCGGCTGCCGCGGGCTTTGTCCCAGGACAAAGGGGGCGGCCGGGCGAGGCCTGGCCGGGGCAGTCTGACAATGGGGGCCGGGCGGGGCGCAGCTCACTCTCCCGTGGACCCCGGGGGCTGTAAGGCTGAGAAAATAGCGCGGCCCAGGAGCTGGATCCCTTCTACCCTCCCTACAAGGGGCAGGATCACTGAGGGTGTGTAGGGGGCAGGGGCCTTGGAGAGCAGGTGTGGGTCACCCCAAAAGCCCTCGGCAAGGTTAGCTCTATTTTTCTCCACCATTTTGCCCTCCTGATAGTAATGCTTGACCACCCCCTGTATATCGCTTACCCCCCAAAGGAAGAAGTCGATGAATATGTTAAACTCACCCCCGAAGAGCAGCACAAAAGACTGAAGTCAATCATAAAGAAAATTGACTTGGACTCAGATGGCTTTCTCACCGAAAGTAAGCACGTCCTACACAACTAACAATGGAAACATCCCTTTGTAGAAGACAGAAATACAAACATTTAAGCAGGGTGTCTGTTGAGTGTAGATTGCTAGTGTTTCAACCAATTACAGGTACTGTGTGAGAGGGAAAAAAGGACATGGTGAGTAGGTTTTATACCTGGAAATCTTTAGACATAGGATACCAACTAACACTCAGTGCTTTCTCCAGTAATATATAAACATCACTGACCCTACATGGTATGTGCAAGTCATACCTAGAGCAAACGCCCTGCTCCTCACATGACTTTTTATCAATATCAACATGATTTACTTTAGAGAAACATGCTAAAAACCTTCTTAAGGCATTAAGTGGTTTATTGCTCTTTTGATATATGCTTCATTAGAATCTTAACAACTTGCTTCTTTTTATAAGCAAGTAGAAAAGGACCTGTTGCATGTGAATTATGTTTATCACAAATTATTATAACTGGTAGAGGCCTTAGAATCATTATGTCCACCTCTTTTTGTAAGGATGAAGAAACTGAAGCCCAGAGGCCTAAGTGCCTTGCTCCAATGAGTAGCAAAGCCAGGATTAGAACCCATATCTCCTGCACTTAATTCAGTCTTTAATATCCTTCACTTAAAAAAACAAAGAAACAAAAAACAAAAAAAAACAAAGTGAGTGCTCTTAGGTAGATTCTAGAGTCAGAAATGAAATGCACAGGTTCTTAAAAGAATATTCCAAATAAATTGCTGTGCACCTGCCTCACCTCATTGCTTAATTCATGTGATGAACCCGATCAACTTTCCAAGTTGATCCTCAACAAAAATTCAGGAGCTGTTTTCTTATAACTCTTATTTATATGCTGTTCAGCATCTGAAGAATGAAGATGCTGGAGAGAGAATTATAAGCTGATTAGTAAATTCAAGATGTGTTGTCAATGAAGTATTCACATTGGTGCCCTCAGGAATATTAAGGTTTTGTTCCTTGTACTTAAAACAAACAACAGAACCTTTAGACTAATTATCCAATAAGAATAGGTCCATCTTTGGTTACACTAGAGAGCACATAAAACAAGTTGATTTGGAAGACTTGGTGCTATTTATCTATATGGGCCTACATGTGTTCAAATATTTAATAGTAGGCTTTTTAAAAAGTTAAAATGAAAAGGAACTTAGTCCAAATCTTCATTTTATAGGTGAGAAAACAAAACCTAGAGAGGGTAAACTTATTCCTTATGGCAGAGCTGAAGTATGAACCCCTGTTTCTGACCTCTGTTTCGTTCTGTATTCTGTTAAGCCATGATGATCATTCTACTTGAGGACTGTTCAGGGAATTTTGCTTATTTGCACTTTAAGGGCCAGGACTGGACTCAGGTTCTTGAGAGACAACTAAGTTCAGTTTGGGCTTTGAAGCCAAACATGGGTTTGAATCTAGACTCTGCTACTTACTAGCTGTGAGTCCTCAATTCCTAACCTCAGTTTCCTGAACTGTAAAACAATTATTATAATTGCCTTGTTTTGAAGATTAGAGACAAAGTATATAGAGGACCTGATATATAATAATTGTTCAATACATGGTTGCCATAATTATTCTGCCCTGATTTAGAGTTTCAGGAGAGACAAAGTGTCTTTACTTTTCTATTCACCTGACCTCCCCCAAACCAATAGAGGAGTACCACTCTTTAAACCAAATGGTGTATTATCTTTAAACCAAATGGGTACTCTTGCTTCCTTGCAAATATTCATGCTTTTCTTCCCCCACCCCCTTTTTTCTTTAATGCAGTATAGTAAATATCTCTATGATAGATTTTTAAAAGTTGATCTGAAAGTGGACATTTGCGATTTAGAAACTTTGCCCCTATGTCTTCAGGTACCCAGTTAAGACAGATAGCTATTACAAGAAGGGCATAAATCATAATTGCTACCCATAACTTTGTTAAAATTTCCTCCAGATGCTTTATGACATAGTTAAAGGGAATGTACTGTAACAATATTTCTCAAATTTCAGTCACTTGAGTACATTTTTCACAATTTAGGCCCTATTTACTTATCTATTATTCCCTTAATATGGTCTTGATTCAACTTAATGTAAAATGTATTTTAAAGGAAAACTTTATATTACTTTCATAAATGAAGAACACTATTTTTTCCAATACATATTAAAATAAATGGGTAGTTATTCAAATATTTGTGCTTCCTGAGATATCTGTGATAATTAGCAAAAGTTATCTGCAATTTTTTGGATAATATGTTTTAAAAGTCAATTGCTATTTTGGCCAATTGGTAGTTTATTTAATAAATACTTGTTGAGCCAGGTGCTTTCTAGGGATTTGGAGTACCTCAATGAACAAAACATACCAAAACTCTCTGTACTCAAAGAGCTTACATTCTGTGTAGATCACATATTATAACATTCTTAAGACTCCAAATAGCTCTCCCCACCTCCTATTCCTATTTCTATGAATACAACTAGGCCAGTTCTCACTCACTGTTTATATACACTAAAGTTTTTTTTCTTCTTTTAAAGAATGTTTAGAAATTCTCACTCCTTTTAAGTATCAGAATTACTATTACATTCATTGTGTTCTGGGAAATTCTCATAGGTGAACTCAGTTCATGGATTCAAATATCTTTTAAACATTATGCTGTGCAAGAAGCGAAACAACAGTTTGTTGAATATGATAAAAACACTGATGGTAGTGTGTCGTGGGATGAATACAATATTCAGATGTATGATCGCGTAATCGACTTTGATGAGAACACTGCTCTGGATGATGCAGAAGAGGAGTCTTTTAGGCAGGTGAGTACGTGTGCACAAGCTTTTGATCATATCAGTTCACTTTACCTTCCTGTATGAGTGAGCACAAGAGGCCTGAGGTCTAGATTGATTGCTTTGTTCTCTAGGCAATCACCTGTTTCACTTCAGTGATCATTTTGATGGTTTCCTTTCTAGCCAGATTTAGGACTCATTCTGGACTACTTCAGTTATCCTTGCATCTGTATTTCTCACCTGCATCATTTGTCCTCATTTCTAGGGTTGCTTTTTTAGTGTATTTTGAATATGTATCTCAATATTTTTTTTGTTATTGAACAATTGGTTTTATTATCATGTTACGAAGACTATAGAGGCCTATTCCCATTTTTAAGCACATAGTTTTATATAAAATAACTCTAAAATTTTTTAAAATTGTAGTAAGGTACACATAACAAAATTTACATTTTAACTATTTTTAAGTGTGCAGTTCAATGTTGTTTAGTACATTCACATTGTTAGGCAACCACCACTCGACTTTCTTTCTCTGAACTCAACTATTCAGGGTACCTCGTATAAGTGGAATCATAACATTTTTGTGTGTGTGTGACTAGCTTATTTAACTTAATGTTCTCAAGGTTCGTCCATGTTGTAGTATGTGGCGGAATTTCCCTTTAAAGACAATTCCATTATATGTATATATCACATTTTGTTTATCCATTCATCAGTCAATGGACAGTTGAGTTGCTTCAGCTTTTCGGCTATTGTGAGTAATGTTGCTATGAACGTGGGTGTACAAATATGTCTTCGTGACCCTGCCTTTAATTCTTTTGGGTATATATCCAGAAGTGGAATTGCTAGATCATATGGTAATTCTATTTTTAATTTTCTGAGGAACTGCAATACTGTCTTCTATAGTGGCTGCACCATTTAAAATAACTTATTTTTGAAGATTCAGTACCACTATGAGTTCCGTTGTGTCTCATTGTTTAATTTGTTGAAATATATTTCTTAAGCAGAGTTGAGGAAGACAATATTTAGGAATCAGTAGGAACTTTTAAAGACTTTTTACTTAGTAATTAGTAGGAACTTTTTAAGACAAATTACTATAAGCTTGAGAAATTACTATTTCAAATACTTCTGTATTTCAGAGGTAATTTTAAAGACTTTTTTTTTTTTTTTTTTTTTTTTTTTTTTGCGTGGTACGCTGGCCTCTCACTGTTGTGGCCTCTCCCGTTGCAGAGCACAGGCTCCGGACGCGGAGGCTCAGCGGCCATGGCCCACGGGCCCAGCCGCCCCACAGCATGTGGGATCCCCCCGGACCGGGGCACGAACCCGTGTCCCCTGCATCGGCAGGCAGACTCTCAACCACTGCGCCACCAGGGAAGCCCTAAAGACTTTTTTTAAGAGTTTTTTGTATGTGGAAAAAATAAAACCAAACACCTTGTTGCAAACGTTGTGTCCCAAAATATTAATCAAGGGTGCTTGGAAAACATTTGAGGCTCCTCTATTCCTTAACTTACCTATCCCATTATTAGTATCTACCTTTTAGTTTTTACCATGGCCATATTTTATCAGTGTATATGCTATTTATTTTAGAATCATATTGTCCACTTGAACTCTGTAGGCCATCACTAACTCAAAATTGGTTGTTTCTCTGCTAATGATTATGAACATGCTATGCATATACCACTGGTGTGGAGGTTAAGAGCTCCAGCTTTGGAGCCAGTCTGCTTGGCTTCACATTCAGGCAGACCACTTAACAGTGGTGCAGCTTTAGGTTAAGTCAGACCTCCTTATGCCTCAGTTTCCTCATATCTAAAAATGGGAATGATAATAGTATGGAGAAACAGTAATAAATATTGAGAGTAGCAGTTGGACTGGTAAACTCTTCTATGTTGATTTGAAAGAATACTGTTGAAGAAAGCATGTGTGATTCACATATTTATCTTTAATATTTATATACAATCAGCTTTTGAAAGTTGTTTAAGGCATTTGTTAACTGTATCAGCTTTAGATGAGTTAGGATTTAATATATACGGGAAAAATGTCTTTGCTCCTTTTTTTCTCCTTATTTGGGTCTTCATCTTACAGCAGACTGAAAAGAGTGCAAATCAGTCTTTTCACTACTTAGTGCTAAAAAGAAAACAAATGATAATAATGAAGTTAGGGGTTTGTCTACTAGTTATTCTCCTTTACTATAGGAATTAACTCATCTTAAAAGCATCATTCGCATTCCAAGACTTTTCTAAAACCAAACCATGCTATGATATTATGACTTCCCTGCCAGAGAATAAAACAGAAGTTAAATACAGTATTTTAAAATCTTACTAGAATTAGATTCTGTCCTTTTTTTTTTTTTTTTCACTCAAAAGATTCAATTAGCAACCCATCAAAAATAAGAAACGTGTGTGGTTTTTAAAATCTGTATTCTTTGGGGGGTTGGGGGTGTGGGATGAAATAATACATGATGTTGAGGAGAAAATCTTCACTTTGAAGAGGTACATGACTTGTTAATATAAAGTATTTATGAACCGTTTTTCTTTTAAAAGTTTTCTGGTTCTAATGCTATGTTCCCCACCCAGGTACTCAGTACATGTTGATTATAAGACTCTACTTTTAAAGAATGAATTAGATGGACCTTAATAGCCTAAATGAATTTATGGATCCCTAAAATGAACCCTCAATGGGAGTCCTAATGGTTATTCTTTGACAACACAGGAATATGTCTCTACATGAAGTTCTATTTATAATACTTTATTAGAATCTGATATATATAGATATAACCCACTAAAAGTGGATGTGGGGTGTAAAGATGAACCCAGACACAGCTGCATTATTATTCAAAATAAAAAATCAAGGATGAAGAATGAATCGGTCTTAATCGAAGTAACAGACTAAATATTATACCATAAAATAATCATAAAAAGTAATTGGATATCTAAATAAAATAAAATGTTTCTATATGGAAGCCTAATAAAAAACAAAAATCAATTTGATACATGAATTTTATCTTATTTTTGATGTATCATATAGAGAATAGAGATAGCCTGGAATAATGACCCTCTCAGGCTGTGAAATGTCTGAAAAAGCATTTCTTTATGATCTGATGAAAGTATAGTCAGCACTTTTAAGCAGGATATTTAAAGTTTGAGGACCAACCAGGCAGAAGCTCAATTGCTCTAACTTCTAAAGCCAGCTGCTGAATGTGCATGTATAAGCAATATTTATTTATGTAAGATATTATCTTGCATGTGGTTAATCAGAATAAGACCTAGACTTTTTTTCTGGTATCACAGGTTATATATTTCCTCATGTAAAATTTTTAGTCTACCAAAAGATGGCAGTTTTGTTCTTCACAAGTTTCTATTACAATATAAAATAAACGAGTATGGTAGTTTCTATCTTTTTACTACTGTGTATAGTACTTCCTGCTCTCCAGTAGAACACAAGGTCTTTATACAGAAGAAAAAAGTGTTGAGGTTTTATGAAACTGATAGTCTTTTGTTGTTCTCTTTTAGAAATTTGCCACTTTGAAAAACGTCTTTCAGTGTATTGGCTTCTTTAGTATGAGTCTCTCTTAAATTGTGTTCCTCAAATGACTAAAACTTTTAAAAATCACATTATTTCATTTTATTTTTAAAACTGAGAAATGTAAACCAGAAAATACCTTTTTTTTTTTTTTTTAAAGAAATCTTAGCTGTTGAAAGAGATCCTTTCTTTCCATAGGCAAATTTGGCCAAATTCCACTCCCTCTGCTGAAACATGGACCTTTTTGCTCTGAATTGAAGGGTTCTTTCATAAGGAAATCTAAGCACTTAGTATTTGAATAGTGATTTATTCAAAAAGAACTTGATTGACTCAACAAAGTACCTCAAGTTCTTATTTTTCTACTTTTCCCCATGTTAAAGCTGAAAATAACATGTAAATTATTTGGTCTAATTATTTAAAATTATGAAACATTAAGTTAAAACAGCTATTTGGAAACACTGTTTTCCCCCTGTCATGATTGGGTGGATATAACTGGCTAGTGGAATCTGGATGTTTAAAAGACAAATTCTTTGGGGAAAGAAATGAGCCTCTCCACTGTAAATCAATCATCGTAAAAGAACTAGTGTTTCAGTAAATGACTGCTAGCTAACCTCTAGTATTCCAAAAAACCGAAAAGAGTATTTCTTTTCAACAGTGAATCACATAAATTAAAAGCTTCTAAAATATTTGAAATTGTACTTTTTCAAAAATGTGCAGATTAATACACATAAGTTTATAGAAAGTTATTCCCAGAAATCCTCAAAATAGAATTTATGCCGGATTAGCAATATGCCACTATTGGCTTCCAAGGCTCTTAATCACAGAATTACCTTTGAGAAATTCATTAAAAGCAGCCTTGTCCCTAATAGCTGCTACTTCTTGATTTCCTATCAGAGTGTACTTGGGGGGAAAAAAAGGAAGATGGGTGTGAGAAAGTAGAAAAGGGTATGATTATTTAACCTCGACCTCAAGATAGGCCCTTTTCAGCTTTTGATGTGTTTTATCTGGACATACAGAATTAACACTGTAAAGAGCCTACAAAGAGTAGACTTCCAATATTATGTACATTTATCAAAAGTATTCTCATTAAAGAACTATTTTTTGAAACCTGTTAACGTGTTTTTGAAAAGTCATTTTGAAGACCAGAAATAGTTAGAAATAGGCATACCAAGAATTAATACATAATCTAAATTTATTGCTTTGGGGACATTAAAAAAATTATTGAGATTGTTAAAGAAGATAGTGTGTAGTACTGTAGAAAGAACAGGGAGGATCCAAGTTCAACATATTTTAGCTGTTTTTCTGACATCCCTTTCAATAAATCATTTTAATCTCATTTTTTCTATCAATAATAGTAATATGTAACATTTGTTTAATACCTAATACTTAAGGTTTCTAATTGCTTGATAGGAATTCTCATCCCAATTGCTTAACAGATTTTTTTTTTCTTATTTATTATAAATTGTTCAATTTATTTAAACTAAAAAAAAAAACAGTTCACCCATTTCTGTCACCTCCCCACCTCTGGCAACCACCAGTCTGTTCTCTGTATCTTGAGCTTGGTTTGGGGGGAATTTTTTGTTTGTTTTTAGATTCCACATATAAGAGATCATACAGTATTTGTCTTTCTCTGACTTATTTCACTTAGCATAATGCCTTCAAGGTACATTCATATTGTCTCAAATGGCAAGATTTTATTCTTTTTTATGGCTGAATAATAAGTCCCTTACATTCGAATGAGTTCCATTCGTAAGTCCGATTTGCTCGTTAAGTCCAACAAAGTTAGCCTGGGTACCCAACTAACACAATCGGCTATATAGTACTGTACTGTAATAGGTTTATAATACTTTTC
This sequence comes from Mesoplodon bidens, assembly GCF_964165515.1. Taxonomy (NCBI): domain Eukaryota; kingdom Metazoa; phylum Chordata; class Mammalia; order Artiodactyla; family Ziphiidae; genus Mesoplodon; species Mesoplodon bidens. The sequence goes on along the minus strand of NC_138178.1, from coordinate 65,222,748 downwards.
ACACAAATAATACATAAACACAAACGAGAACATTTTTAATCTTACAGTACAGTACCTTGAAAAGTACAGTAGTACAGTATGACAGAAGGCATACAGGGGCTGGCATCGAGTGAACAGGCAAGAAGAGTTACTTACTGGAGGAGGGAGAGGAGGTGGGAGATGATAGAGCTGAAAGATCGTCAGCAATAGGAGATGGAGGGCAAGGTACAACTGCACTCGCACCTGACGCTGATGCCACAAGTTTTGGTTGCTTGCTGGATTCAATTCTGTCTACCGTCTTGAAAAAACGATCCAGTGATATCTGGGTAGTAGCTCTTTCTTTCTTGTCACAGATGACACGGTAGCACTGGATTGCATTCTGAACGGCTACTACAGCCTTTGTGTACCATCCTACGTTTGGGTCCTGTGCCTCGAAAAGTAACAGTGCCTCCTCAAATAAAGAAAATCCCCTTGCCATTTCCTGTGTCGTGAATCTCTTCAGTTCTTTAGTTACTTCTTCTTTTTGTCTCTCTTCATCCTTTCTCTGGGCCTCCAATTCCATCTTTTCGCCTCGTTCCACTCTCTCAATTATTTTCACTTTTGTTTCTATTGTTACCACTTGGTGCTTCTTAGCAGTACCAGCTACATTACCACTGCTTTTACGCTTGCTTCCGGACATCCTGGGCTTGAAATAAAGATACTGTACTACTGTACTCTATACAGTACTGTACAATAAAGTAAACAAAAGCACAACCACTTGTAGAGGATGCACGCACGTGACAATGTATGCCCGTCATGTAAACTAACTTACGTGATTGGACATACTATATATTGGCTATTGTAAATAATGCTGCAGTGAACATAGAGGCTCGTATATCTTTTTGAGCTAGTGTTTTCATTTTCTTTGGTTAAATACCCAGAAGTGGAATTCCTGGATCAGATGGTAGTTCTATTTTTAATTTTTTGAGGAATCTCCATACTGTTTTCCATAGTAGCTGCATCAATTTACATTCCCACCAACAGTGCACAAGAGTTCTCTTTTCTCCATATCCTTACCAACACTTGTTATTTCTTGTCTTTTTTGTAACAGCCAGGTGTGATATCTCATTGTGGTTTTGATTTGCATTTCCCTGATGATTTATGATGTTGAGCATCTTTTCATTTACCTGTTGGCCATCTGTATGTATTTGGAAAATGTCTATTCAGATCTTCCCATTTTTTTAGTTGGACTGTTTGGTTTTTTTTCTATTGAGTTGTACACGTTTTTTATATATTTTGGATATCAGCCCCTTATCATATATATGATTTACAAATATTTTCTCCCATTCAGTAGCTTTCATTTTATTATTGGTGGTTTCTTTTGCTGTGCAGAAGCCTTTTAGTTTGATGTAGTCCCACTGTTTATTTTTGCTTTTGTTGCTTTTGGTGTCAGATTATCCCAGCTGTATAGGTGAGGAGACCAGAGAAGTTAAGCAATTTGCCCTAAGTAATAAGCTAGTGAGTGGCATTCAGATCTGAGTTTCTGTGGCTGGAGTTTAGTGGCTGGAATTCAGATCTGAGTTTCTCTGACTCTAGAGCCTGTGTCTCTGTACGGCTTCTAATAAATGTTTGTTTTTTGCCCAACTTACCTTCAGAGAGATGATGTGAAGATAAAATATGATAATGGGTGTAAATGTACTTTAGATTTCACATAGTTGTATTTTTCGAAGTATTTTTAATGATGTTATGGTATGGATGAGACCTTTAAACGTGTTCAATATTTAATTTTCAAAGCTTCATTTAAAGGACAAGAAGCGATTTGAAAAAGCTAACCAGGATTCAGATCCTGGTTTGAATCTTGAAGAATTTATTGCTTTTGAGCATCCTGAAGAAGTTGATTACATGACGGTAAGGAAGAAACATTTCAAGATGACTATTGCATGACCAAAACTTTAAAACTTGCTTTTACAAAGTAATTAAAATGAATTGTATGGCAAACAGAATTTTGGGAGACAGGAAGATCTAAAGTTTTCCCTGCTTAAGATAAGGAGTGGGAAGAAGGAGGTTTTCTGGTGGAGTGGGGTGGGGTGTGCTTATTGGGAGGAAGAAGGTAAGGAATGAGTTTTCTTTAATCTCTGTAACATATATGAGCATCAGTCTTTCCCTGGCTAGTTTCTGTTTCATAACCACATTATCTTCAGTGCCTTCCTTGTCTTTTTGTAGTTTTCTGACTTTCCTCTGGTTTTTCAGTATTAGTAACACTAGAACTTCCTATTTAGTTTACAGCATCACTTGTGAAAACTTTTGGTCTGGGAAAATGTATCACATTTGGATCTCTTTTCATAGGGTGTGTGGGGGTAGGGTGGGGGGTACAGCTGCTAATGACTAATGATGTTTTTGCAACTTAAGGCATAATGAGTCCTCTCATCCCTTTAGTGCTTAAAAGAAGTACCAGCTCTTCAAAATTTTGCTGGACTCTAGGTTTAATTTAACACTGATTAAGCCCCTCCTATGACTTGATAAGCTTCTTGAGAACAGAAACTATCCTATTGGAGGGTAAAGATTAATATAAGACATGGCTTTTAAAAAATAGGCTAAACATTTCTATTGAGGTCTGTTGCCTGGCATCAGCCTCCAGCCATGTGGCTTAGTTCCCTGGACATTTCAGGGAGGGAAGCTGTAGCTTTTTGTTTAATGGGTCATGATCAGATGCTGCTACCTTGTTAGCCAGGCTGCAGATACGTTTTTCATGACCTAGTTTAAGAACATTGGCACAATTTGTTTAATTAGGGCCAATTAGGGCCAAAATTTGAGCCCTAGCATGGTAGGTAGAGGATGTTGGATCTTGATTACCTGGGGAATAAGGAACAGTTGAAGACTGAGGAGGGAGATGACCAGTGAAAGCAATGAAATAATTTAGGCATTATATGTTATGGCCCCGGAATACAAGGTGGCAATGGAATGAATTAGACTTGACCAACATTTTGAAGAAAGCATAGACAGGAATGTTGACTGACTAAGCACGGGAAGGGAGGGGGGCAAGAGTCAGAGATGACTGTGAGGCTTGGGGCTTGCATAACAATGAAAACCCATTGCAGAACGGGGTGTATCAGTATGGGGAAGTATGTTCTTTGTGCTGAGTTGGCCTTGATGGCAGCGTATAAGGTGTGTAATCATAAACTGGTGTCTCATTCAGAGCAATTTCATTAATTCCTATTTACCTTAATTGTTTTTGTGTATCCCTTTTTCCCTTTAAGGATATATTTGATATGGGAAAAGGCAGGAGTACAAGATCAACTAAGTGATTCTACTTTGGATCAAAATTTGGAATTTAAAGATATTTTCATTCATGTAGTTCCAAAAATTATTTTAACCAAGGCAACATTATTGAAATAAGTCTATTGTTTCCCAAGAGGATTACTTGAATGGAGGAATAATCATTTTGATCAGTGATTCTTTTACTGGGTCACAGACTCCTTTAAAAAGCATGATGCAAACTATGTACTGTGTCCCAGAAAAATCCTATGTATGTCCATGCTTATACACGTGAAATATTGGATTATAATTTCAAGAGATTCTCAGATCCTCTCTCTAAAACCAATCTTTGGATATCCAGGTTAAGATCCCCTGGTTTCTATATATAAACTCTGTAATATTTGATTTTAAAAAACACCAACAGTTGGGCCTCCCTGGTGGCGCAGTGGTTGAGAGTCCGCCTGCCGATGCAGGGGATGCGGGTTCGTGCCCCGGTCTGGGAGGATCCCGTGTGCCGCGGAGCGGCTGGGCGCGTGAGCCATGGCCTCTGGGCCTGCGCGTCCGGAGCCTGTGCTCCGCAACGGGAGAGGCCACAGCAGTGAGAGGCCCGCATACCGCAAAAAGAAAAAAAAAAAAAAAAAAAAAAAAAAAAAAAAAAAAAAACACCAACAGCTTCTATTTAAGTGTTATTTCATACAGATGTAGATAAAGCCCCTGGGTTTGACTAGAATGGTAGACTTTTGAGAATATGTTTCATTATAGTTGTGATGCTAGAATCCAGATTGAAAGGTATTTGGGTGGCAGTAGGTAATGAGGAAACGAGAACAGTAAGGTATAACCTATGAGAGGAAAAGAAAAACCAGGATGGTGGCTAAAGAGTGCAGCATAGTCATTGGGGACTTGAATGTTTTTAAAGGCATAGAAGAAGGAGCTGGTGGAAAAGAGATTGGAGCCTTGGCAGAGGCTGGAGTTAAGAGTGAAAGAAAGCACTCAGGAAATGGGATAGTATGGGATCTAGGAAGACAGTTGAGGGGGAGAAGAGGGGGAGAGAGCTTTAACTGCTGAGATCAAAGGCCTAAAATGATGAGAGGAAAAGGCATATATAGAGGTAATTAAAGGTGAGGATGCAATGCTGGGAAACAAGGAAGCATTTCAGAAGACCTGTACCATGTGTAGAAAAACAGGAAGGTCTTTGTCAAGAGTGTATTGGAGAGAGTTAGGGTGAGGCCCAAGGAAAATGGAGGTTTCAAAAAACAGCTGTAGAGTGTATGTTAGGGAAAGTGAGGCAGAGATAGACTTCCAAGCTGCAGTGAGAGCCCACCAAAATGGCAAGAAATTAATTTACAAGGACTAGTTTCTATTTTTGTATCTTTCTCTGATTCTGGAATAAAGGAGAAAGTGAAGTGAGTCTGATGTACTAGACGGGGATTGGCATAATAAGAAGAGGGTACAAGGGGATATAGGAATGTAATAAGGGAAGTACTGAAGCAGCTGGCCATTAAACGGGTCATCTTGGATCAAGTATAACGAGAAAGGGTGTGATCTCTGGGTCAGCGGGGAGTGGTTGGTAAGAAGCCTTGGTAAGCGTGAGGAACAGATTTGGGGGCAGTCTGGTGTGGACAGGGTAGATTGGTAGAAGAAGCGGCAGGGGGTTGAGGTTTTATAGGGGACTGCCCCATTTCAGGTCTGGGGGTAGAACAGCAGCTCTATTCAAAGATCTAAGACAACAGTTCTTTTGGGGTTGTTAATAGATTTGAGGGAAAGTGGAATTAAAGAACACAAAGGTAGTAAGATATGTCATTCTTCAGAAGGAGGGTAATGTGCAGAAAATAGGAGTGTGAGTTTAGTGCCGAGGTTGTTCAGGAGGGTGAAGTGGAGTGCTCAATAATAGAAACTTAAGGATGTTGAATTTTAAGCTACTTAATATTTGGGGTTTTATTCCTGCTTCTAAATTCCAATGTTTAGAAAGATTGTCTTGCAAGTATGGACAACCAAAATAATTATTCCTAAATAAGTTCTGTAGTAGCATTGATTCAGATGGTGGTGGGATTGAAACTTTTGTGACTAATTTTTTTGTGTGTGTGTGTGTGTGTGTGAACGGACATGCAATAGGAATTTGTCATTCAAGAGGCTTTAGAAGAACATGACAAAAATGGTGATGGATTTGTTAGTTTGGAAGAATTTCTTGGTGACTACAAGCGGGACCCAAGTAAGTAGCTTGGGGATGTGTGGAAGTGGGGGGTGGGAAAAGAAGAAAGAAATTGAAAGACAGTCTTGCTCATTGAGATTTCTGTTTGACAGAGGAAAATGGAAGAAGAACTGGGCCTGATTCCTCCTTGTTCTGCCAAGTTCAATAAAATACAAGGGAAACAAAGGGACTTAAAGCTTATCTGAGAATGCTGTTTTTACTCACTTTTAGTTCCACATCTAGATCCAAGCATTTTTCTTCCTTTTCAAACAAATGCAATGTAATCATCAATCCAAATGGGTGAGGAAGTAAAGGTTGATATTTTTAAATAGACTTCTGTACCCTTGCATGTAGATCTTGAAAGAGAAGAAAATATAGAATCCTATAAATACTGGAGTAAGACTGGAAGGTGGCTTACTGAGTGTTTGAAATTTGAGGAGTTTTTAAATGCAGCTTTTTCTGAAAGCAGCTGTCTTTTCAGAATTGTTGCTTAAAAGCATCACTTACTGTGAATGTCACTTTAAAATTACACATGGCATTGCTTTGTAAGAGCACGCAGGAAGCTTTAGTCACATGATGTACGTAAAAACATTACCTAGCTCAAACTTGGGAAAACTATATCTGAACAAGTAGCAGCAGTTAACAAAATTACTAGTTTGTGATAATAAGTAACAATTTAAAAACTCTTGAGTATCACTTTTGAAAATTACTATAGAGTTTATACTTATTTCAGGACTTTTCAGTTAAGTACTTCTGTTTCTTTGGGCCTCCTTTATTTGGTAAGCTTTAAATTAATTTCCTTTATTCTAGGGGTATACCAACCTTCTTATTGGATACATGTGATATTCTTGCATATGCATGTTTATGTTCTTGGTGTTTTTTTTTTTAATATATTAAGCAGCAAGTGAAGATCCAGAGTGGATACTCGTTGAGAAAGATAGATTCCTGAATGATTATGACAAAGATGCTGACGGCAGGCTTGATCCCCAAGAGCTGTTGTCTTGGGTAGTACCCAATAATCAGGGCATTGCACAAGAAGAGGTAAGTGTTACAGAATTACTCTCTCATCCCCAAATTGGTGCTAAGAAGTGATAGTAAAGGAAATTCAAAATCTTAAGCCAAAGAAAGAAGGAGTGGAGTTATTTATTTAGGAATAATGCATTGCTATTTCTTGATTTAAATCTATGATCTGTTTTAGATTGTTTGAGATTTTCAAGGAGACAAAGAAGTTAAGATTGTATCATGTATTAATCTGATAGCACAATAGAATAATAAAAATTTGTATTTACCTATAGGGGCTCAAAATGAGTTATATTAATTTTGCTTTACTTTGAAATATCCTGAATTGGATTTGAGTTGGGAGGAGGCAGAACCCAGCAGAAATTAAGGAAGGGGGTAATGAGAGGTGCCGTAGACAAACCTGGTCACAATGGTTAATATTTTTAGATACTTAGACAATAATGAATACTTGGCATACCTGAATGGTTTTGACAAATCAAATCACATTAAAATGTGAACATCTTGCTGAAAATGCTTATTACACTTGACACCTTTTTGTTTTGTTTTATTTTAAAGGCTCTTCATCTAATTGATGAAGTGGATTTGAATAGTGACAAAAAGCTGTCTGAAGCAGAGATTATGGAGAGCCAGGACTTGTTTCTTACCAGCGAAGCCACAGATTATGGCAGACAGCTTCATGATGAATATTTCTATCACGATGAGCTTTAATCCCTGGGTATATCTGAGTAGAGTACTGACTCCTTTTATAGTTTGTTACCAGCTTTACTTTTGTGATAAAATGTTGATGTTATATTTTACATTCTTACGTCTTACCACAGTCAAGATTAATGTACATTAAAATTTTGGCCTTTTAGAAGAAACGTAAAACAAAAACCTGATATTTATTTCAAAACGTATTAAAAAAATGAAACAATATTGTGCCATATGACAACATAGTCTTTCCTAAATATTCCATCTGTTTAGTACTGTATTATGGAATATTTGAGTTCTGTTTCCATACTTGAAAAAATGGAGGATTCTAGAGATGGCTGAACAATATTATTTAAGTAGTATATGACTGAGCTATCAATTTTTGTTTTAAGTAGATTTAATTTGGGAACTGACAGAAGGACATTGTGTTTAGTTTTAGCATTTTTGTTTCAAAACCTTTAAAGGAACCTTAGAAGGACTTATGCCTCACATGTTAATGTTGAGAAGTTCTGCTTAATTTTAAAATGGTTTCTATAAAAGGTTTTATTGTATGAAATAGAACTTTATATTTTTGCATATGTATAGATAGTAATTATATTTAATGTGTAACTATAGCATTATGGTGTGTGGAATTTGACATCGTCCAGAACTCTTCTTTTTTTTGACTGATTAAAAATGAAATGTCCTATCTTTTTATATGTTGTTTGTTTTTCTTTAATCTTTCAGGTAAACCTTGAATTTAGCAAAAGTTTTGTTTTATTATACATTACTTCACCTCATCCATTCCTGTATTTTATTTGGGGAGTGAATGTTCTCAAAACTCTGTTAAATTATATTCTTGCTGCATATTCTTACTTTGCCTTTTTTTTTTCTAGATAAAAGAATCATATTATAATTGAATGTGCACCTGACACATTTCAGTTGCTATTGTGGCAAATGTGGTCTTGCTATTTGGGGCTAGAAATAATCATAAGAACTACACAGGTTGAAATCACCAGTAGAGCTGGTTAGTTATCAGCAGTAGAGCTCAAGATCAGTCATACTGAAATTAAAATCATACTTGATAAGCATTTGTCCACACCTAAATGGTCAGTTTTAACCTTATTCAGGAAGTCAACTTATTACCTTTGTGGGGAGTAAGAAAAGTGAGAAGGTGAGAAATTCATTTTTTCATAGCTTTGACTCACAGATAGTTTTTCTTTCTGTTTTCTTAAATTACTTTTATTTGTGGGTGAAGAGGTCAGCTATGCATTCTATTAATCGTTTTCCAATCTAAAGTTGTCTCCTTTATAGCACACACAGCACTGGGGGGCTCAGCCAGTCTTTATGAGTTATTAGAGAAAATCTGAAACCCTTTTCTAATAGAATTAACTGCATCAGCTAACCTACCTACTGCTCCCACCTCTGCTGATGTGAGTCGCGAATGCAAATTGTAACCTCTCATACTTTAATGATAGCTTGCTTACCCTGGTATCTAAAGTACATGGTTTTCATTTTAACTTACACAATACTTGTCTGGCCTTTTAAGAATTAAAGATATACTATTATCACTCATCTGCCACTTGTCAGCCTTATTGAAGTTGGGGTATTTATTTGGAATAACCAGTTTGATTAGCATGCTAACCATTTGTTTTTCTCACTAGATTCTCCAAAATCTGTACCAGAATTGTTAGATCATTGGATATGGCTTTTATATTTAATCTTAATGAGTTAAGAGTTAGCATTCTACATTATCTTGATTTCATGCAGATATAAGAATTTTGGTGACATTATTAGCAGTCACCAATATCTGTACTCCTTTAGTTCCTGGCATAAAGAAAATTACACTTTCCAGCCCCCATGTGGGTGAGCAAGGGCTAGTTCTGACCAGTTAAATGTGAGTAGAAGTAGTATGTGTCACTCCCAGACCAGGCCAGTGACAAACCTTTGCCATGGCATTGTAGAGGATGCCTCATTTGAAATGGTGAAGCCACAAGATCAAAGTAGTCTTGATTTCTGAGTGACCACATGGAGGTCAGTTGGACCGTCAGTGGACTTTGCATGATCAAAAAATAGACTTTTATTATGTTAAGCTACTAAGATTTTGGTGTGTTTTTTGTTTTTTTGTTTTTTAAATTACAGCAGAGCCCAGCCTATCCTTACTGAGTGAAGATTTAGTATTAAACAATTGGCTTTTATAAGCATATGGAGAAGAATCATCATCTACTTGAACGGAGTTTCTATATCTTCTGCTAATTCAAAATAGAAAAGTTTATTTTTAAGGCTTTTATTTGGATTTAAATAAGCCTCTTTAAAAATAAAACTTTAGGGCTTCCCTGGTGGCGCAGTGGTTGAGAGTCCGCCTGCCGATGCAGGGGACACGGGTTCATGCCCCGGTCCGGGAAGATCCCACATGCCGCGGAGGGGCTGGGCCTGTGAGCCATGGCCACTGAGCCTGCGCGTCCAGAGCCTGTGCTCCGCAACGGGAGAGGCCACAACAGTGAGAGGCCCGCGTACCACACACACACACACACACACACACAATTTTTAATAAAATTAGGATAATTTGAATTTATTCTTATGAAATGAGAGTAAAGACAGAATGAGGCTTTTTGAATAAGCTGATTCTGGCTGAAGGACTTAATCCATTGTTTGACTTCAGGTACTACTTCAAAATGGAAAAGTTGGCAGTATTTGCACATTTGCACAAATCAGTTCATATATGGTTCTGATTGGGCAAATATACAGGACAGAAAATGACTTTCTAGTTTGTGGTATGAACTTAAAGGAAGCCAGGACATTCATAGTAAAAGCCATGAGGTCATGTTTGCCTTACTTATTAGTTCTTTCCTTTGCAGTTTTGTTTTTTTTAAAACAGACCTTATTTTTCGAGCAGTCTTAGATTCACAGCAAAATTGAGCAAAAAGGTAGTTATTTCCCATAAGCTCTGCTCTTTGCATATGCACAGCCCCCTCCACTATCAAAATCCTGCACCAGAGTGGTATATTTGTTACAATTGATGAGCCTACATTGACACATTATTATCACCCAAAGGCCACAGTTTACATTAGGGTTCACTCTTGGCCTTGTACATTCTGTGGGTTTGGACAAATGTATAATGACAAATCCACCTTTATCCAGAGTAGTTTCACTGCCCTAAAGTCCTCTGTGCTCTGCCTTTATTCATTCCTCCTCCACCAAACCCCTGGCAAACAATAAACTTACTGTCTCCTGAGTTTTGCCTTTTCCAGAACATCGTATAGTTGGAATTATACAATATATAGCCTTTTAAGGTTACTTTGCAGTTTTGAATGTGCACCATTGTTGCTCTAGGTTTTTGTGTTACCATATTTCCTTTTAAGTGAGAAATTTCTATGTAAACTTCCATAAGATCTTTTCAACTTTGGAAAATAATTTGGGAAAGCCAGTAAGAGTCAAATTTTTGAAACAAGTATAACAACTAGTGTGCTTCATTTCAACATTGAATGTTTGTCAAATAAATATTTGGCCAGATTTCCTGGCTGCTATGAAATTTTTTACAACTGATATCAGTGAGTAGCTCAACTACTTAAGAGCCACCAGAACAGGTACTAAAATGTCTCAATTTGATTTGGAAAAAAAGACAATTCAAGTACAGAGGAAAACAAGTATGGTGAAATACCTAGAGTTCACCATATCTTTATTTCAAATTAACTAAAAATAGTTCATGAGCTGTCGAAAGTAAACCACTTGAATTTATAAAATTTTAAAAATGGTTAAAGAGATTTTTTAAAAATCATATAAGCCTTTAGTCTTGGTTTTATGTACTCTAAACGAAAAAAATCATCCTAGTTCTGTTTTCTGTTCTACAAAGATATTTTTCTTTTCTTCTGAGGCCAGGATCCAATGAACAGAAAGCATCGCTCTTTTGCTGTGTAGTACAATTAGTAGTGATTGGTAACACAGGTAAAGAGACCATCTCACTACAGGGATACACTAAAAGCATGAACAAAGGTGTTTTTTTGTGCCAGCTGCTGGCCTGCCTGAATTGATGTTTTGTTGTTCCGTCTAACAACAAATGACCTCATACAAGTGGTTGATTTTGTAAGAGTACTCTGTAATAAAAAACTTGATCATATTTAATTGTGGACTTGCCTTTGTGGTGGTAAGGAAAGGGAAGCTGGGCTAAGCTGAGGCTGAGCTGTGACTAAGCTGTTTACAGGTATTTCACCTCACTGGCATACAGCAATTAGTCTTCTATGTGTGCTCCTTCAGCCCTTCCACTTTTTAAACCCCAACACCGCAGCAAAGCTCCTAACTCCCAAACAACCCACCAAAGCAAAACAACAAATACTGCAAGCTTAGAGAAGGAAAGAGATGAGGGTGATTTGTATTAATGCCACTTTCCTGCTCAATTTAAAAACATGATAAACATTTATTTATAAAATTTCCTGTATGACGAAGAGAAAAAGTATAACAGTTTATCTGGAAATCAATGTGTTATCCTCCCTTAAATTTAAAAGAATGGAATGTAAGTTTCTTGAGGACTGCAGCTGTATCTTTATCATTGTGTTTCCAGTGCCCCGTATGTGATTAGCACATAGTAGATATTTACTGAATTAAGTTACTAGTGGCACAAGATGAGAGAAAGCTGACATAATATCAGTTTGTTTCAATGACTGTAATTTTTTAAATGTCTCAGCCTGTTTTTGCCTTGTGGTCTCTCTTTTAAAAAAAATTCTTTGGATGTTTAAATATATTTGTTTAAGTATCTTTGAGATTATTCTGTTAGTTCTAGGTGTACTCCCATTTGTCAGTCCACTGACTCTCCCTCATTATGGTTTGCAAGTTTTGACTGAATTCACATTTAGTGAGACCTGTTTGCATAGAGTCTCGTGTGTCCAAGGTTGTAGAAATGTCATTTGTTAGGTCCTGTGGGTTTTATCAGTTCTAGACAGGTTTCTGTGTTAAATTTCTTAGCCTGAAGCTTCTGTACCTCACGGTAGTGTGAATTTGGACTCCATATATCTGCATGGGCACAGTTTTGGTGTCTAATTTCTCATCGGTGACCTTATCTACCCACAATTGGCAGATACTGTACTTCCTTGTTCCTTTTTAGACCAGTGAGTGTGTTTTTCTAGTCTTCATTTCAAAGAGAGCCTCCTTCATGGTCCTGGCCAGCTCCCCACTGTAGAAGCATCATCTCCTTTCCTTTTCTTTGGCATTAAGACCTCAGCCCCAGTGATTAAGGCCCATATTCAGGTGCCATATGTGATTCCCCTGTGAACCATTGTGCCCTTGTTCATTCCTTCTTTGTTTTTATCCCTTCTTTGTTCTAGCACCTGGAGATTTCTCTTTCTTGCTCTTATACTCTGATTTATATTCTTAAATGTTTTGGATTGTATTTTGTCTAGCATTTAAGTTTGTTTGGAGCAGGATTTCAATCGCCATGATGACTAAGAAGCTTTACTGTTAATTTATACTGAAAGAGAGCTGGATTGTTAATGTGACTATAAGCTAGTAGCATAAAATAATGCAAAGTATATAATGCAATCTTAAATGCTTTAAAAATAAATGCAATGTGCAGATTGTGAGAAAAGTCCTACTGCTAGTTAGATCTCAATTGCATTTTGTTTCTTAGACTTAACCATGAGGTCAGAGCAAACCAGAGGCCAGTTGAGTCAACTAAATGACTAAACTGGAATTCTTAAAATTCCATGAAAGAAGAATGAGGGGGACATATCAAAACGATGCTGGACTCAGCTTGTAGGGGTTCCCACTGGCCAAATATGGTATAATTTAAGCATCAAAATAAACCATGATAATAGATTATAATATTTGAATAAAATAAAAATCTATGAGTCCATAGTGAAATAAAGTAATGAATTAAAAAATAAATGGGGGAGAAGGGAATGCTCTTCCATACAGTAGAATGCCAACTTATAAATGTAGAACAATGCTGGGGTTAGAAAATCATCAAGGGATGCCAAAGCTAGTAGGTGAATGTTTGATGAACATTATATTTACAGTTTCAAAGTATCTTCACACAAATTACTTTTTCATTATAAAGAGAAAGATAGTAACTTTATAGCTGAGAAACCTGGTGGACACCACCTTAACCAAGTAGTCCAAGTTAATATCACCAATACTGGAACAAACCAACATTGTGTGTTTCTGATATGGTCATTGAGAAGGACACACCATCACATCTGTGGTATTCCTGAAAAAATACAACTGACCCTTGAACAACATGGACTTGAACTGTGGGGGTCCACTTATACATGGATTTTTTTCCCAGTAGTGAACACTACAGTACTACATGATCCGCTGTTGGTTGAATCCGGGGGTGCAGAGGAACCGCTGACAGGGCCGTGTGAAAATTATACTCAGATTCTCCACTGTGCAGAGAGTTGGCACCCCTAACCCCCCTCGTTGTTCAAAGGTCAACACTACAGAGTCTGAATCTAACCACAGGAAATTCACAGACACAAAGTGAGGGACATTCCACAAAATAGTTGACCTATGTTCTTCAAAAATGACAAGGTCAAGAAAGACAAAAAAAGGCCAAAGACCTCTTCTAGTTTAAAAGAGACTAAAAAACTATGACAGCTAGATACAGCATGTGATCCTGGACTGGATCCTGAAGAAAGGAAAAATAGGTATAAATGTTGTTAATGGAGCAATCCTGACATTTGAAAATGTTCTGTGGTTAATATTGTATCAATGATAAATGTCCTTATTTTGACAATTGAACAGTGGGTATTTATGAGAATGTCCTTGTTCTTAGCAAAGTATTTTTAGAAGAGAAAGGATTATGATGTCTGCAACTTACTTTCAAATAGTTCAGAAAAAAAAAAAGGTATGTGTTCATGCATAGAGAAGAGGAGGGAAGGGAAAGAGAGAATAAGGAAGCAAATGGGGCAAAATATAAACAGTTGGTGAATCTAAGTCAAAGTTATAATTTCAAACTTAAGAAGAGTTTCAAGAATACATCAAAATTTAAGAATTAGCCCTCCCCCTAAAATACCTTCTAACAATAGGATTGATTGTACACCATTCAGCAGCTGTTGGTCCTGCAGATGGATTTAATTAGGAGGTAATGGCAGGAAACCAGGTGGGTCATTTCAGAGTTTAGTGGGTAATGCCACCAAGTGTATGAGATTATCAGGTTGACTTTGAGAAGATCATTTTGGTTCTGGCGATAAAATGATCTAGAATAGGCACGTGTAGCAAAAGTGTAGGGCCATCAGAGTTTGTCTCTGCCTTTCTGAGTCCTAACCCCCATCCCACCCTCCTCCAGATACTCAGTATTCTGATGGCCTCTTGTGCTCTCAATCCCTTCCTTCCCACTACTAACCTGCCTTATAAATTTCCATACCCATCAATATTATCTTACCTGTTGGTTTCTGTCCCTACCCTCTTGAGAGCTTTTAAAACAGAAAAAATATTTTCTCTTTCAATTGTATTTGTATCACATGATGTTTACATTATAACTGAACAGGTTGGCAAAAGAGAAAGGGACCAGAAACACTTTGGTGTACAGTGACTCTATTCAAAACTGCGTGAGAGAATAGAGTTCACCAATGATAGGGATAGGATAGTATCCTAGGCAAACAGGATCACAGGAGAGGAAACATCTAGTTTTGATGACAGAAACCTTGAATCCAAACCATTGCTGGCTCCAACTAGAGAAACTGGATTCCCTTTCCTGCTTGCTCACCTGGGTTGGCATTCCTATGGCAACACAGTCCAAACAGAAGCTCAACTATGGAGTTTACCTAAGGTTTCTTGAGCATATGTCTCCTGATTGCAGCCTCCTGAAAAATGCTTTTTTTCTTTTGGTTTTCATGATGCCATGCTTTTCTAATTTTTCTCCTTCCTGTTTGATCACTACTTCTCAGACTCTTTTATTGGCTTTTCGTCCACCACCTGAGGTTTTATCCATGGCTTTCTCTCTTTACACACTTTGCCCAGACTATTTCCACTACCCCCATAACTTGGAGAACTTCTCTAAGATGAGACTCTCAAATCCATATCTCAATGTTGAAGGAGCCTGCACATCCATCTTCTGGCATATATGAATACTTGAGCTTTTCATGAGTTGAGAAGTCCTTGAAAATGGGCTTGTTATCTCATCTGTAAGGACTGTTTGCTTTGTGGGCCAGCAGTAAGAGGATATGGGGTAAATCCCTGTGATGTTTGCAATGGAGAGAATGAGAGAGGTTGAAAAGGAGCTGGATCTTCTATATCAGGGGAAGTATGAAATGGGGGAGGCCCTTGGAAGGTCCATTTTAGAACCCATATAGGTATAGTAATCAAGTAGTGTGGCACTGACATAAGTATAGGCTTATAGATCAGTGAGTAGAATTGAGAGTCCAGAAATAAAACCATGTTGATAGACAAGGGTGCCAAGACAATTCAGTGGGGAAAGAATAGTCTCTTCAACAAATGTTGCTGGGACAACTGGATAGCCATATGCAAAAGAATGAAGTTGGACCCCTTCCTCAAGCCATATATAAAAATTAACTCAAAATGGATCATAGGCCTAAGTGTAAGAGCTGAAACTATAAAACTCTTAGAAGAAATTGTATGAGTAAATCTTTGTGACCTTGGTTTGGGCGAAGCCTTCCTAGATATGACACCAAAGCATAAGTAAAAAAAGAAAAAACAGGTAAACTGAATTTCATCAAAATTTAAAACTTTTGTGCTTCAAAGACACCATTAAGAAAGTGAAAAGACAACCCACAGAATAAGAGAAAATACTTGCAAATCATACCTGAGAAACTACTTATATTTAGGATATATAAAGGACACTTACCACTCAATTTTAAAAATAAGTAACCAAAACAATAAATTATCCAGTTAAACATGGACAAATTATCTGAATAAATATTTATCCAGAGAATATATATAAATGGCCAACAAGCACCTGAAGAGATGCTCAACATCACTAATCATTAGGGAAATGCAAATCACAGCCACGGTGAAATATCACGTCGCACCTACTAGGTACGTATATAATCAAAAAGGCAGATAATAACAAGCGTTTGTGCAGAAATGGAGAAATTAAAACACTTTTACACTGCTGGTGGGAATGTAAAATTATGGAGCTGCTTTGAAAAACAGTCTAGCAGTTCCTTAAAAGGTTAAACATAGAAATATATATGACCCAGCAATTCCACTCCTAGGTCTATACCCAGAGGAAATGAAAACATACATACACACAAAAACTTGTACAAGATGTTCACAGCAGCATTACTCCTAATAGTCAAAATCATGGAATCAATCCAAATGTGCATCAACTGATGAATGGATAAATAAAAGGTGGTATATTCATATAATGGAATATTATCTGGCTATAGAAGGGAATGAAGTACTGATACAAACTACAACATGGATGAACCTGTATATACTCTGCTAAGTGAAAGAAGCCAGTCACAAAAGACCACATATTGTATGATTCCAAAATCTTCAGAGACAGAAAGTAGATTAGTGGTTGCCTAGGGCTGGGGGTACAGTATGAATAACGACTGTTATTGAGTCCCTGATTTATTTGGGGGTGATGAAAATGTTCTAAAATTAGATTGCGGTAATAGTTGCACAACTCTCTACAAATTGTTGAGTTGTACACTTTAATTTTCTGGTATGTGAATTATATCTCAAAAAGATCATTTAAAAAAGAAAAAATCAAACGCATATGAGTTCCACACCAGAAGTTCCACAGAAGACTTCCCTAATCGGTCACTGCGAGCCACAGAATCACGATAACCACCTGAGAGAGGAGAGAATCCTCACTTCAGTGATCTCTCCCCATCCCCTGCCATCCCACCTCTCCTCCCAGACTCCAACACCAGAAAGGAGCAGAGGGCAGCAGAGGCCACAACTACCCCACCCCACTGCAATCCCCTGGGATTTTGTGCTTGGGGGGGCACACCCTGGGGGCACTTTGGGAGCATTTGAAGGGCAGGGTCAGGGGTCCTAGGTGCCCTGCCATTTTGGGGACAGTCCTGCACAAGAAATAATTGTCCTTTGTCCCACATAGTTTTAGAATGTCCCAGTGGACATTCATGTAGGTAAAAGACCTGCATATGATCATCTGAGGCTAGAATCAAACTCCTTTTTTTTTTTTTTGCGGTACTCAGGCCTCTCACCGCTGCAGCCTCTCCCGTTGCGGAGCACAGGCTCCGGACGCGCAGGCTCAGCGGCCATGGCTCACGGGCCCAGCCGCTCTGCGGCATGTGGGATCCTCCTGGACCGGGGCACGAACCTGTGTCCCCTGTGTCAGCAGGCAGATTCTCAACCACTGTGTCACCAGGGAAGCCCCCAAACTCCATTTTAAGCAAAGTATTTTTTACATGGTTTTAATGTACACTGCATTTCCAGAAATTCAACTACTATGTAAATCAAAGGAAGGTTGGGCTTCCTTTTATTTAGAACTTTTCCAGGAGTTGTTCACCATTGCAGAAAACCGGGTCCCAAATGACATGGCCACTAGTGGTATTTAAGTCTCTGATAAAAACCCCAGTATCCATCTGCGTTTGTACCCAAGCCCATTCATGGTGCGAAGAGCTGACAGAGGTACTTCAAGATATCTTCTGGGGATGGTCATTCCCAAGTGTTTACATGTTGAGATCATACCCTTCCCAAATGCATACACTGAAGTCCTAAACCCCCAGTACCTCAGGATGTGGCTGCATTTGGAGACAGGACCTTTAAAGATGAAAGGGTGGGACGCTAATCCAGTAGGATTGGTGTCCATATAAGAAGAGAGGGAGACACCAGGGACAGAGGAAAGGCCATGTGAGGACACAGAGAAGGCAGCTGTCTTCAAGCCCAGGAGAAAGGCCTCACCAAAAATCAACCCTGTAGGCACCTTGACCTTGGACTTCCAGCCTCCAGAACTGTGAGAAAATAAATGTCTGTTGTTGAAGTCACACAGCCTGTGGTTATGACAGCCTTAGCAGGCTAGTTTACCCCTCACCCCACATACACATGAGCTGTGACTATACGTCTACAGAGCTATGTCAACACTGTTGGTACCTCAGTGGGGCAGGGAATAAATACCCTCACCTCTCTCCTTTTGCTGTGGCCTTTGTATCAGTGCCTCCTATTGGCCTAATGCACCAGGAAACCCTGGTGGATACAGTCTGTGGAGGTTGCCTCTCTGGGCCCAGAGCAGGCCATAGGAGCATGGAGAATACATGGGAGAGGAGGGACAATCAATATATAGTCATTTAAAAAATTTTTATACGTAGATAAGTTATACTACATATGAATTCTATTTCAACATAGTAAAGCAGCTATTAAACACATAATTGTTATTACAAGGAGCATTGGGTCTGTTTAGAGTTGAAAACCACTGCCTATAGCCACCAGTGCCTCTAGGGAGGAGGGGAAACAGGCTTTGAATAGACACTAGTTTAAAAATGAAAAAGACTATGTCTTAAATAATGTGTCCTATACTGTGAAGTGAAGGAGTTGTAACCACAAAAATGACAGGCGGGCTTCCCTGGTGGCGCAGTGGTTGAGAGTCCGCCTGCTGATGCAGGGGACGCGGGTTCGTGCCCTGGTCCGGGAAGATCCCACATGCCGTGGAGTGGCTGGGCCCGTGAGCCGTGGCCGCTGAGCCTGCGCGTCCGGAGCCTGTGCTCCGCAACGGGAGAGGCCACAACAGTGAGAGGCCTGCGTATCGCAAAATAAATAAATAATGACAGGCAAGTTAAAGAATCTGAACAAGATATCCTTAAGGGACACAATTCCCAATGGGAAAGATGGGTTTAATTAACCCAATAACTGTAAGGGGACAATTATTTTCTTAATGTATCAGTTACACCAAATTGCTTGTATAATTTTTTTAAAAAAAGCAATAAAGCAGTCTCTCTGGGCTTAGTAACGCACATACATTATATTTAATATTATTAAATCATGTATAATCATAGTTTGGAGGGTAAAGTAACATACCTTAAGAGGTTAACCCAATTCTAGCAGACTGAAAAAATAAGGCTTTTTCTGATCATAGTAGTAAATGTATACAAAGATGCAAAATGAATGAAGTAGTCCCACCAATAAACTCACCTTTGGTGACAACTCAGAAGACCTCTGATTTCTCACGGCTCTTTGCTGCCTTCTCTTTGCTAAAGCCCTTCCTCATCTTCATTCTTCGGGAATGAAGATCCCGAAGGAGTGGATCTTCATTCGTCACCTAAATAACCCACAACAAATGATAGTGTTTCCTGGTCTGTTCTTCATCCAAGCTGTAAGCTCCCTAAGGCAAGGACTGTGCTGTGAAGGGCTTTATATCTCCTCCAGTTTCTGGTGGACACATAGTAAGGGCTAAATATCTTCTTCGGTTGGTGGTTTGATTCATTTTCCAATTTGTAGGGGTTGAACCAGTGATTTTCAAACTTTGGGTACATTATGATCACCTGGAGAGCTTTCCAAAAAACACTGATGCTCGGCCCCCTCTCCTAGAGATTCTGATTCATTGGTCTGCGGACACCCAGGTGGTTCTAAAATGCAGCTGAGTGTTGACAAACTGGTTCTAGTTCAGGGTTTCTCCATCTTGGCACTGTTGACTCTGGGGACTGAATTATTCTTTGTTGGGGACAAGGAAGGGCTGTACACAGTAGGATGTTTAGCAGCATCCTTGGCCTCTACTTGTGAGATGCCAGTAGCACCCTCACTTCAGTTGTAACAGGTAAAAAAAAATGTCTCCAGACGTTGCCAGAAGTCCCCCAAGGGCAAAATCGCACCACTTAGAAACACTGGTCTGGTTGCTCTGCGCACTGCTTTAAGAGCCTACCCATAATTTTGTTTTCTGTGTCTTTTCTGACAGGAAGCTGCATCACTGTGTCTGCATAAAGCACTAGGCTGGTGTCTGAAGGTGGACCTGAGCTTCAGCCACTTAACCTCAGTGCAATCCAGGCAGCTCTCTTCGTTCCCAGGTCTGGTTTCTCATCAGAGGGCTATGGAAGAGATCAGAGGAGTCGATCTTTATATTTCCTTCCAGCTCTGACGCTTTGTCTTTGCCTGATTTACCTAGCAACCAGTTGGAAATGGAGTGTGTTTTATATTTAATACATTTACTGAAAAGAATTTTATATTTTATATTTCCCAGTTAATTAAGAAAAAGTCAATTAAATTGCTTTATGTTTATGACTTTACGGATTCCCCACTCCACCTCCTGTAGCAATCTCCCAGGAGACATACGAAAAGTAAGGCATGACATTGTTTTCATTCCTAAGTTACATAACCAACTTCAGTGTGGAATATGATTTAAACAGACAGGAAGAAACACAGCCTTTTTATGAGAGGAATTTGAAAGTGAAGATGATGGATTTAACTTTCAAAGACAAAAATTGTCTATAGGAAATTTAAAAGGTGAAAGTTATTTTTAGAAACTGTAATGCTAGTATTAAATGAAATTAAATGAACTATTTCCTGTTTGGAGTGATTTCCTGATTTCAAATGAACCTGTGATAACTTAAAGAGACTCCTGTGTAACTACCTGCAAGGAGGCGGAGTAGAATTGGAGGAAAGCGGGGTTAGGCGCTTAGGTCTCTAAATCACTCTCGGAAGCCCAAAACTTTTAGAGTCCAATCCAGATGCTTCTCACCCCTCCACTACTACTGCCTGGATTCATGTAATTGCCTCTTATTCCTTGTTTCCATCTTTGACTCCCCTTCTTCATAATCTCTTTCCCACAAGGCGACCAGAGAATAGACTTGGTCCCACCCCACCACTTTACCATTTTACTCAGAGTAAAAACCAAATAGCTACAGGATTCTACACGATCTGGCTCCTCACGTATCTTTCTGACCTCATTCCCTGCTCTTTTCCCTTATCCAATGTGCTCCTCTCCCTCCACATTGGACACCATTATAATTCCTAAACACACCAGGCACTTGGCACGTTCCAGTCTCAGGACTTTTGCACTGGCTCTTCCCTCTCGTAAGGATGCTCTTCCCCCAGATAGCATAGGGTAACTCCTTTTATTTCCTTCAGGTCTTGGTAAAAAGTCACCTGCTTAATGCAGCCACCCTGACCACCCTATTTCATACTGTAACCTGCCGCCCACATACTGACTCGTCATTGCCTAAGTTCTGGTCCTCTTTTGTTCCCATAGTACTCATCACCTTCGAACACACTATATAATTTACTTATAACATCTGTTCTCATGTCCATCTCCCTCCACCAGAATGTAAGCTCCATGAGGGCAGAGTTCTTTGTTTTCTTCTCTCATGTTTTCCAAGCACCTAGGACAATGCCTGGAACATAATAGGTGCTCCAAAAACTATTTGAATGAATGAATGAATGAATGAACCATGAACTGTGAAGCCTGAACTTGGGCAAGCTGCTTAACTTCTCTGAGTCTCTGTCTCATGACTGTTAAATGGAGTTGATGAGTTGCTGTATTTACCTAGTAGAGTCATGTGTGAATCAAATGAGTTCTTACCTGAAAGGGCTTAGCACAGTGCCTGGCATACAGAGAGTCCTCAGTAAATATTGGCTGTTCTTATTGTTATTATTAACCTGTTGCCCAAGATAAAAATCGGGGTGTAGTGTGTGCTGACGAATGAATGCGCTCCTGGTTGCATGACTTAATAAGCAATGCGTCTGAGGCAAGAGATGAACTGTAAGACTGGGCAAGGTGGAGCTGGAAAAGCAGGTCAGGTACAGGAAACCCACCTTGAAGGTAGCCCAGGGTGCTGCCCTGGAGAGGGCTGCCCTTCCTCCACTCCCCCTAGAGGTGTGTGGAGCTGATCTGTGGGCCCTAGGAGAGGATCTGTGTTTGGGGGAGTGTGTGGAGAATGATCATTAGCAAGATGAGAAGGGAAGGGGAGTGGAAGTGGGGAGATCATGTAAGAGGGGGTTGACTCATCTAGGAAGCAATAACGAGCCCTAGGAAAGACAACTGTGGTTGCAGATGGTAGAGATATTTTGGAGACAGAACCAACTCCTTCAAAGCAAACTCAGAAAGACAATCTACTTTTTATGCTCTATCAGGTAGCGAAAATACGATTAACATGAATGATGTGATTCTTACCTACCGTTAATTTCTAAACAGACTTTGATTTTTATTAACAGGCTTTGGGGCCTATTATTCAACAGAGAAGCAGACTGTTTTTCTCATGGGGAATGTTTAGACTAGGAAAAAAAAAAAGGAAATTCTTTCCTTGCTAGGTAATAATAGAGAGATGAAGCAAGCGTGGCCAAAATACAACATGAAGGAAAGCTCTGGAACCCGCTGTTGTGAAACAGCTCTTGTCAAACCTCAATGAGTACTGTAGCAGTTTCTCTTAGAAGTTAAAACAGGAAATACACACCTGATTAAACTCCTTTAAGTTCTGATAGCTGCCGCTGCAAGTTTGAAAACCCTGGCATTTCAAAATCTCAATAAAGTGACTTTCGAAGCAACAGAAGGGCAAACCTTTGATAAGGCTGCAAGGTGAGATGCCAGAGATGAAGGTTCCTTTTATATATATATTGGCCACCAATTGACAGCTCCTGCCCTTTAAACTTAATTGCCCGCTCTCTTTGGGACTAGGAGATTTCACAGTCTGTTGTCAGTCTTTGATGCTCAGGTGGTGTTAAATATTTTAAAAACCAACAAAAAAATTCCCCAGACTCTAACACCTCTTTGCCCTGATGACAGCCCAGCCTCCTACTTTGTTTCCCTGCTCAGCTTCTCTTCCTTCCTAGCATCCTCTAGGATTGCAAAGTCAGGTCGCTGTTACTGTTATTTTAAAGTGTTTCTCATCTCTTAGGAACCACATCTCCTGGGAACCATATTTCTCAGAATTTTGAAATTTTCCTTGTTCAGGTCCCTAGGACACATCTGCAGGGCCCTCAGGCATACACGGGAGTGTTGTTGAAATGCTTGAGGGCCATTCTCTTGGTTATTGCCACCTCCAAGACGAAATGACTGTCTTCTTGCCCATTTTTCCCTAAGGGCCAAAACTGGGTCCAGAAGAGCAGTTTCCCTTGGGCTCTGAGATGAAATGGTCAGCCAACAAGGCTAATGTGTCCGTTGCTCCGCTTCCAGCCCTGTGAGACTGCACGTGGAGGTGATGCTGGTGGGGGAGATGAGACACCTGAGGAAGGAACCTCGGTGAACTCAGGCACCTGTGGAGCATGCGGGGCCCGCTGCACGCTTTCCTACGGGGCACTTAGAAACACTTCCATTCTTTGAAATATTGCTTTCTTTGGGGGTATTTCTCCATTTAATCCAGTGGTTCTCAAAGTGTAGCTCTGAGACCAGCAGCATCAGCATCACCTGGGAACAGGTAAGAAATGCACACTCTCAGGCCCCACCCAGAGCTTTTGAATCAGAAACTCAGGAGTGTGTGTTTTAACAAGCCCTCCAGGTAATTCTAGGGGTCAAGTGTGAGAACCATGTATCTGGCCTGCTGTTCTATTGGTGTGGTCCTCAAATTGCTTTGCTAATAATAGTTAAGAAAGTCGGCTTTGTGTTTCTGTGCGTCTGAATTCACCTCCTTGTAAGGGCTGCGGTTACTCTCTGACAGCCACAGCCTCCATGACAGGAGGGGGAGAGGGAGGCGAGTGCTGTGAAACAAACGCCTGGCGAGGAAATCTCAGACCTGCCAGGGTCTGCTTTGAATCTTCACACCTTTGAAAAGGGAGAGGACTCAACAACTGGGAAGAAAAAAAAAAAAAAACCATTAAAGAGGCACACAGCTGCTATTTTGAATCAGGAGCACAGCAAATTTAAGTGATAGCCATAAAACATTTTTACTTCTGACAAGAGAATCCCTTTAGGGCAGGTAATGATCTGTTAAATATCAAAGGAGCAGACCAAGGACCCTAGGACATTTAATAGGGAGAAGGGAGGTGGGGAGAGGGGGGAGGAGGGGAGCTCCGCCTTCAACAGGCCACAGCCTAGACCTGGGGAAGATGACCAGGAACAGGACCAATGCAGAGAACCACGGAGAGGTGTGCGGGGGATCATTTTGATCATTAGAGCTGCCCGACAATGGGATGGCATCTTAGGGGCGATGGGGAGCCCCCTGGCTCCAGGAGCATGTAAGTCTAGGTGACCCTGTAACAGAGACGCCATAATAAAGGAAATTCTTGTATCAGGCAAGAAGCTGCACGAGGGTCAACATTTTGCAGACTTAAAAAAAATCAGAACTCTTTCTTCAAGTGAGATAGTACCCCTTGGTACTTAAATTTATAAAACAGATTAAACAGGGGCCTCTTTTGTGATCCCTGGGACACATCCTCTTTGGAACATCCTAGGTGAGTACCAAAATCCCTTTCAATATGAGCTCCTCGAATTCTGTGGTTCTTTGACCTCTTTTCAAACCAGAACTTCTCCCTCTTCTCCCCAGGCTTCTCTTGAGCTGCCCACGAGCTTCCTTGGATGTGTGTCACCAAAATAACAATGGTTACAGGAGATGAGAAAAACCTAAGAGTGCATGCAGTGACACGCCTCACACACCCCTCCCCAGGGATAGTGCACAGTGAGGACTTTGCATGCTGAGGCTTGATTCTTAGTGGCATGCGAGGGCAGAGGCCCCGAGCAGGACACGCCTGTCTTTAGCCACCTTCAGTGCAAACAGGAAAAAAGGCAGGCAGACTAAAGCCTGAGCCAACAGGTAGACCTAAATGGAATGGGTTTTCCAAGCTGTGAGAGACCCACCTTGAAAGTGGCCCAGATGCTGTCTGGGCCTGCCCTGGTGGGGGTCTCAGAAGTGAAGAGGGGGCCTTCCTGAACTCTGAAGGGACCAAACGTGAGATGGACCCCGGACCCGCGGTGGGGAGGGCTGTCAGCCAGGGCCTTCCCTTCTTTGCCCAACATTGCTGGCTCTGAGTCTGTTTTTTTCCAACAGAACTAAAGTTTTTGTCATAAAATTCTTGGACTACTTGAGCTTCTGGATTATAATGTCCTTTTTTTTTTTTTTTTTCCACAGTGATGATAGCTTTGGTCTCTCTTATAAACACCTAATGGGCAGAAATTTTTTCCTTCAGAAGAAGGACAAAAAGAAAACACCAAGGAGATTTCATTATAGTGCAGCTTCTTCTCTGGTTGGCGAGAGGCATGACTGTGACCTGAAGCTGATTTTGTTTATTTGAAAGGAAAGACAATTGTTCATTCACTCAACAAATATTTACTAAACACATAGAGCTGCTGGGCTTCTGCTTGGCGTTGGGGATATTGTCAGCTCCAGCTCTGAAGGAACAATGAGGTGAGGGGATAAACATGGAAAAAATCACAGTTCAGACATCCATGCACAGATAGCAACTGGTTTACACAGGCTGAATAAAAGAAGGTGAATAAAAGAAGAACGAAAAGCCTTCTAAGCAGACAATAGAGAATGTGTAAGCAGCATGAAGTCAGGGGTAGTGAAACCAAGACCCCTAAAACCCAGTTCCCCTGCTGAGTTTGATTAACCTCTCTGTCTAAAATTTATTCTCTTTCTTGCTCCCTCTGACCTGAATCCTGTGCTAACTGAACACTAATCAACCAGAGTCAAATGACTAAAACTGCTGTTGTCGATAACATCGTTAACCTACAAACTCAGGTTTTTTCTCCAGGACAAGATGAGCTAACAGACCCCCAAGCCATGGACCACCTGGCCAGAGATAGTAAACCAGAGACATCCTGACTCCTGAAACTACGATTAAGAAATGTCACAGAAATGTCACAAGACCGTGATTAACCCCAGCTTCTTTGTTCTTCCCCTTAAAAAACCCTCTAACTCAAAGACCGAGTGGGAGTGAATCTAAGGCTTGTCTCCCACTCCCTTGCTTGGAGCCCTGCAATAAACCCTCACTTTGCCGCTAACACACGCTGTCAGGAGTTTGACTTTCTGCGCTGTGGGCGTACAAGCCCTTCTTGCTTGGTTACACAAGTATGGACCTGTCCTCCTGGGTGGAGAGGGGCATGAGAGGTGCTGGGGAGAGAGCAGCAGCAGGTGGCTTGGTGAGCTGGGCAAGGTAGGATCTGGTAGGGCACTGTCTGCTGAGCTAGGGAATTTGGACTTTATCTTAAGAGTGAGGAGGAGCCATTGATGGATTCTAAGCAGAGGAGACTCCTGACCACATCTGTACTTTAGAAAGATTTCTCTGTGGAAAGATAATGTCTAGGATTTGCATCCAAATGACCTTAGACCAAAATACAAAAATCAATTAATTGCAGGACTTTGTAATGGGAAACAGCCCACTTGTCTATCAAAAGGCTGGTCGAATAAAGAAGTACTAGGCAACTGTAGAAGGGAATGAGGGATATCTCCACTTATGATATATTTCTGAGTAAAAAAGGAATGTGTGGGACTTCCCCGGTGGTCCAGTGGTTAGATTCTGTGCTCCCAACGCAGGGGTCACGGACTCGATCCCTTGTTGGGGAACTTAGATCCCTCACGCCACATGGCACAGCCAAAATAAAATAAAATAAAACAAAATAAAAGTAAATAAAACAGAGAAAATTTAAAAAACCAAAAGGAATGTGTGTATAGTATTTATCTAAGAAAGGCAGGGATACAAATATGTAAACATACAAATGTATCTACTTATATTTAAAACAGACAAGCAATGGATAAACCAATAAAAAGTGGTTACCTATAGGGGGAGGGAGAGTACAGTGTGGAGGAGATGGGGAGAAAAGCTGGGCTTATTTGAATAAAGCTTGGCTTGTGTATTTGACTTTGGAACCAAGTAAAAATTTCATGTAAAAAACAAAATTATATTAAAAAAGAATTCCTAAAAGTAAAATGGAACAAATGAGCATAAGTGTGCATATGGTTAGTGGGGTAAGCACACAGGGGAACTGTTCCAAACACAGTGATTTGACTGTACACCTATAGAGAGATATAACCTAAGGACAAAAAGGACTGCAAACAAGCAATCTTAACTTGTTTTCAGCAATCATTTGGCTGGTGAGAGAACTGGTATTGGTGTTCTGAGACTGTTGTGTGTGCAATGTGGGATGAAGCCAATGAGAAATTATGTGAAATCCCAATTATATATTACTTGGTGTCTTCTTTTTTGGCTGCGTTGGGTTTTTGTTGCTGAGCGCGGGCTTTCTCTAGTTGCAGCGAGTGGGGGCTACTCTTCTTTGCCGTGCGCGGGCTTCTCATTGCGGTGGCTTCTCTTGCTGCGGAGCATGGGCTCTAGGCGTGTGGGCTTCAGTAGTTGCAGCATGTAGGCTCAGTAGTTGTGGTGTGCAGGCTCAGTAGTTGTGGCACACAGGCTTAGTTGCTCTGCGGCATGTGGGATCTTCCCAGACCCGGGATTGAACCCGTGTCCCCTGCATTGGCAGGCAGATTCTTAACCACTGCACCACCAGGGAAGTCCCTTTCTGGGTGTATTTGAGAAATGAGATTCTTAGCGTGGAAGAAAGGAGGTGCAGGTGGAAGAAATAAGAGGTTATGCAAAAGCCCCGTAGCCCTGAATTTGAGTTGAAAGTATCAGTATGAACTTATATGTTTTATCTTTAAGACTAACAGAAAACATTATTCCCTAGCTCTGATCTCTGAAAAGACCTAGGAATAATAATCAATCCTCTAGCAGTGAACACCCTCGGTGCCCAGATCATAGTCTTGAAATTCCATTTCCCAACAAAAGACTAGGGTTCTATGAAGAAATGTTAATTCCAGGGCTGGGATAAGAAATGAACATGAGGAGCCTATCGTACCAGATGGGAAGGAAGTCCTCAAAGACGGCTAGGATAGTGTCAGAAGGACTCAGAAGTCAACGTGAAGAGTCTCCTTCTGGCCAAAGATGGACACTTTTAGCATCAATAACAGCAAAACTTCAATGGATTGAATACATCAAATATGTTTAATTCCATGAGTTCATAATGATACTAAAACAAATTTAATTGCTCACTTTTGCAGTATGGTCATGAGCAAATTCATTATTTTGAAAATTAATAAAGACATATAATTATCTTTGAGCATTTATCTGTCTTTCCTATACAGGCTGTACTACTGGGTAACCAAATAGTAGATGAAGGGAAGTTTCTCTTTATAGAAGTAATTCAGTTCATAAATGAAGAAGGAATTATAGAATTGGAATATCACCATTTGGCAACTCCTAATTAATTAATGGGTAGTGACACTGGATCAGCAACATCTGCTAATATCACAAATAAAGACAACCAGATATCACATGGCTCCTGTGAAGTATTCTTGCCAAAAATTTCAACCTAAATCTAGATTCAAGTAGCAATTTATAAGAAATACATGGGACAGAAGAAAATATTAAAAGACACCACGGAGATGCAGTCAGTAAAATCTATATTGTGGAAACCTCTATAGGATAAATGATCTAGTTTCTTTGCAAATAAATTGCAAGGGAAAAAAGAGGAGGAAACTGGTATTTAAAAGAAACTTAAGGTAGAGAACAAATGTATGGATACAAGGGGGAAAGGGGTGGGGTGAGAGGAATTGGAAGACTGGGATTGACACATATACATTATTGACACTATGTATAAAATAGACAACTGATGGGAACGTTGCTGTATAGCACAGGGAATTCTACCTAATACACTGTGGTAACCTAAATGGGAAGGAAGTCCAAAAGGGAGGAGATATCTGTATGTGTATGGCAGATTCATTTTGTTGGGCAGTGGAGGTTAACACAACATTGTAAAGCAACCATACTCCAATAAAATTTAATAAAAAGAAAAAAACTTAAGAAACATATCACCAGTTACTGTGTACAGGACTTATTTATTTAGATCAAGATTCAAACAAACTAAAAAAATAAAATAAAAATTTTGTGACATTTAAAAACAATTGGAGGGCTTCCCTGGTGGCACAGTGGTTGAGAGTCTGCCTGCCGATGCAGGGGACGTGGGTTCGTGCCCCGGTCCGGGAAGATCCCACAGGCCGCGGAGCGGCTGGGCCCGTGAGCCATGGCTGCTGAGCCTGCGCGTCTGGAGCCTGTGCTCCGCAACGGGAGAGGCCCCAACGGTGAGAGGCCCGCATACCGCAAAACAAACAAACAAACAAACAAACAAAAAATTGGAAATTTGAAAAGTGGCTGAATATTTGATGACATTAACATTATTGTTAATTGCTTTTAGGTGTGATGTTATGGTGGTTATGTTTTTTTCCAAGAATCCTTATCTTTTAGAAATATACACAGAAATAGTTACATATAAAATGTGATATCTGAGATTTGCTTCAGAATAATAGAGGAGGGGCAGGATGTGGGTGGGGATGGAGAAAGAACAAGTTTAGCCATGAGTTGACAATGACTGCAGGTGGGTGATGGGGACATGAGAGTTCATTCTTCTATTCTACTTTTGGATATGTTTGAGATTTTCCACAATTAAATGTTTAAAAACATAAATACAAAGCAATGAAGCTGAAAAGAATGATCCCTGCAGCAGCCTGGGAAAGATGGACTGGAGGGAATATTTAGGGGCGCTGATTTTCCTCTACCCTCTTCTCAAGACCCTTTTGCATCTCCTCTATTCCCATGCCTCATATTCCGTAACATCTTACAGAAAAACCCGAATGAACTTTTTGGCCAACCCAATAGAACACGAGAACGGGTGATTGTACATCAACCTCACAAGAGAAGACCTGGTTAGGCCTGCCCCCAATATTTGCAGGGCTCAAGATAAGAGTACAAATGTAAGTCACACACCATGGGACATCTAATAGTAAAAGTTATAAATCAAGCTAACAAATTGCTAAGTAAAATATGTTTTATCCTCTTACCCTGGCAAATATATTTGCCTACAGACCTAGAACACCAGGTTTGAGTTAAAAATTCTTGAATTCTGTGCTGGAACACGGAATCTGGAAAAGGGCTCCCTTTTTTCTCCCACCCCCCGCCCCCAGCTTTGTCTCACGTTGTAAAGAACCTTGTGTACACATCCCAGGTCACATGTCCAAGCTCTGTCCACATCCTCTGCCAAAGCTGCCCCTTGGCCATCCTTTGGGTCTAGGGCTGCACACACCAACAGTTCAGTTTACACTTGGGGTACAGAGTTGCGAGGAAGAGGCCCTTGAAAGATTTAGGGCCATGTGGGCATGCTATTCCAGAGTCTCAGGGACCTGAAATTTGTTCTAGAAAGGAGACACAGCTCTGTGTGGTTACATCTCCTTGGTTCTGTTGATTCCTTATGCTGTGGAAAAGGGTATGGTTGAGGGAGGGCCATAGTGGGGCTCAGGGTCCACAAGTCCCCAGGGTGACACCAGCGATGGCTGGTGGGAGGATGGGAATTTTATCTCAGATGAAGCAAAATTGGGAGGCCCTCGGAGTTTTCAAAATCCAAATTTAAATACATGACTTTCACCTAAAGGATGATGGAAAGAGGATAATTTCCTTGGCCCCCAGCCCTAACCCCACAGCAAGATGACAAGCCACAGAGAAATAAAGGCATATGGTTAGAGAGGGTGTCCTAGAAGACATCTTAAAGGGACTGATTTATCCTTTAGGATTTAAAACCTGACAGTTTGGAGTAACATTATAAATAATACAATTATTTTGGTTTGATTTGAGGGAAAAATACAAGATCAGTTACACACATCTTACCTTTGAGAAAGTCACAGTGCTTATTGAAATTGAATTCATATCATGCCTCCAAGATGAAACTGGCATACTTTCTAAGACCAGACAGCAGGGGAAGTTGCCCCCCAAAGAGTTGTTGGTATGGCTGGTCAGGTGGTTGTCTCTCAGGCTCATTTGAACAATCTTTGCTTTTCAGCTGCCTAAAGTCCCACCCTCAGTACTCGTTCCCTTGGCATTAGCAGCAATACTGTCAAACAGTAATCAGCATCCAGGCTGTAAAGAACAAAGAGCTTTATGTGGGTCTTAAGAATTGCAATTTGGGGGCTTCCCTGGTGGCGCAGTGGTTAAGAATCCGCCTGCCTAATACAGGGGACACGGGTTCGAGCTCTGGTCCGGGAAGATCCCACATGCCGCGGAGCAACTAAGCCTTTGCGCCACAACTAATGAGCCCACATGCCACAACTACTGAAGCCTGTGTGCCTAGAGCCCGTGCTCTGCAACAAGAGAAGCTACCGCGATGAGAAGCCTGTACACCAAGAGAATTGTAATTTGGGATACACAGATTTGGGTAGAAGGGAAAGAGTGTTCCAGGGAAGAAAAAGAGTCAGGGGTTTATAAAGGCAAAGACTGTATGGTTGTTAAACTTGTCTGGCAGGAATTATGATTGGCTCTGATGCAGGAAAGGAAATATTTCTCCTTAAGGGATAGGCTGTCACGAGTTATTTAGGGTAAGGGTCCAAATGATATCTTGAGTGTCTGGAAGATTGGGCAGATGTTCTGGATGCCTGAGCTGAGACATAAGTGATCAAAGGCCAGGTTCCGTCTAGGCTGAGGTGTGCATAAATCACACTCACTCAGTGCCTCCTGGCTCCATTTTAGAGGATTAGCAATACCGACTCCATTTTAATTTTCCTTTCACAGTACATGCCAGACTCTTAAAGCAGCATGCAACTTGTTCTAGGAAGGGAAACCTTTTGGATCCTTATACCTTATTGAGAACAAGTTCAGCAGCTTTTCCCACAGGGAGGGCCGGGGCAGCCAGAGAGACCCTGACCCCTGCATGGAAGGGCTGAAGAAAGAGCACAGGACTTTAGAAATGGTACAGATTTCCACCCAAGTTTGTCTTTATAATTTTTTTGAGGGCTCCTATACCATGGGAGGATGTGATACAGAATGTATCACAGACATAAAAGGTCAATACTTCTCCAGGGCTCTTTAAGTAAGGCAGCGCTCTTGAGGCTTGTATCCTTGGAATCCTGGCTGATGTGGGAGCTGGATGTACAGGACCAAAAGCACAGCAGGCTTCGGGTTGACTAGTACTCTGCCAGGCCCTGCCCAGCCAGTTCCTGCCCTCACAGCCACGGCAGCCTGAACACTGCTGGGAGCTAGAGCTGTTGGGCAGTCAAGGCCTTCGAGGTCGGCCACGACAGACTGCCTATGCTCCGTTCTCTTGAAGTTTTGGTTCAACTCAAATAGACCTCTGACCACATTTCTGGCCTCTAGGGGGCACGTTTCTCAGTCTCACCGTCTTTTTTAGGGTGAAATTTCTTGAGCCTTGACCACAGGCTTCTAGGAATTTTCTGGATGGGTGGGTGATAAACCACAGGCCACTGTGCTTTTGACTCAAACTCTTGGAAGACCTTGGGCCCCAGAGCTGGAGCAGATGAACTTGGCCTGGAACCTGGAGACAGGAGCTTTGCAGGGTTTTTCCTTTGTTTTGTCCTTAGGTATGGACAGGAAGGTTGAGTTACTTAGCCTCATGGTCCATTATCATCTTTGAGTAAGGCCCCTTCCTTGATTTTGAATTAACGAATTCCCTCTTACCCCATAGTTCCCTCCTATGCCCCTCTCCTCTACAGGTAAGCACACTAATGGGCTTAATGCATATCTTATTATTTGCATGTGTTCTTGCATGTATTTTGTGTGAGTATATATTTTTTAACTCGGAAAATAATTTATTTTTCTTAAATGTAAGGGGAAATTAGAAGCATTAATACCTTATCAGGACTTTATGCAAATGTAGAATAAGCATGTTATTCCAAATTCAGGGCCCAGGTGATGTGAAAATGAAAAAGAATTGGGGGGACAAAAATACATTGTGAATAACACATAAATTTACATTTCCATTTAGGTATATTGTGCCAAAGTCAGTTTATAGTATTTTGGTACATTTGAAATAGTACTGAATTACTGAGAGTAACCACTGAAATACCTTTCAACTATGTGAAGTATGGAAAATTGCAAAATTAAAAAAAAATTAACATAGGAGAAATGTTATACTATTGTGCTGGCTTACAAAGTTAGTGTCCAGATTTTGGATGAAAATATGTTCCCCTAGTATCCTAAAAATAAGCAAAGTTTTGAAATCTTTTACACACTGGTATTAGATAGTTGTGTTTATTTTATTCACACAGAGGCAATAGTACAATGCTAAAAATAAGCATGCACCTATGCCTGTATTATTAATGTATGGAAATTGTATTCTGTTATAAAATCTCATCTGGTTTCCTACTTTTTTCACTAAGCACTCTGATTTTAAGATGTATCCACGTTGCTGAGTGTGCCCGCAGCTCATGGGCCACGTTTTACTCATCCACCCCGCCCCCCGCCAGTGGACTCTCAGGCTGCCCCTCCCTCCTCCATCATGGGCACAGGAATAGAATTTCTGGGTCATAGGACTGAGACGGAGGCTTTAGTCTGGAAACCTATTAGCACAGCAAGTGCCAAAACCCCTTTCTTGTGCCTGGAAGAGACGTTTTGGAAGTCTGAAGAGCCACCACGCCTCCCATCCTGCCTGTAGCACTAGGCTTAACTCCTAAAACTACAGGATTTGAGGTAGGAAAGCTGGATTTGAGGAGCAGCCTTTCTCCCCTCCTCTGCACCAGGAGAAGACATCCCGGGGTCCAGGTGAGAGGCCCAATATCGCCAAAGATTTTGCTGGCAAGCCCTGAATGCTGAGCTGGCCCCTCCTGCACAGCTCAAGGTAGGGGGACAGCCTGCCCTCACCCCAAGGCTGGGAAGTGACTGGGGCCAGGCCCGGGCAGGCAGAAGACCTGAGTAGGAACACCCTGGGATCAGGTGGCACCCCTGCACCTGCCCCCGCCCCCGGGCGAGTCTTTGGGGAGCAGCTTCTCTAACTATTGGACTGAAGCCATAGCCCAAGAAGCTCAGGCTCCTGGCACTAAACAAAATTCAGAAACACCCAGATTGACTCCAGCAAGAAGCTCTTCGAGCCCTAAGATGGGGCCTATGGGCTCTTGCTGATTTGCACTGCCTGACCCCGCCAGCCTTCGGGGGGCGCTGTTCCTCCAACATCAGAGGTTCTGAGCCAGAACCAAGGGCAGCTCTCAGGTGACAGCTCAGTGGTGCCTCACATTGATGGTAAAGACCTCTCAGACAAAGGCTTGGGGAGAATGAAGAGAAATTGTCAGGCAGAAACCTGACAACTAGCACCGCCCTTTCCTCCTTGCTCCAGGAGACCCTCCTATTCATCCATATGCTTCCAAATGCAGATCAAAAGAGGCTGAGCCCTCCTTCCACACTGCCCTGTCCTGCAGTTCCATTTCCTGCCTCCTCTCCTCCATAGCAGGAGAGCAGGGACCTTCCCCGGCAGGACCCGAGGATGGCCTTCTCCAGGAGGACAAAACCACAACTTCTGTGTACGACAGACACACAGCAAATAGTAGGAAGACGGTGTAGGGGAGGACTTTGCTTGGCCCTCTGGAGCCTTGTCCCATGGGAATGACTTTCAGTTAAGGACAGCCTGGGGCAAGGCCAGTGAGACTGGGGGTGGGAGAGTGGGGAGGTGAGTAGGAGCCCATGGGGTGTGAGCCCCTCTGGGGCAGCCTAGGGTGGGAGTGGGTGGCAGACTCATAGGAAATAAGTATGGTCCCTGCCTGGAGAAAGGGCACTCGCTATGAGGGTAACAACCATTTGTGCCACAACTATTCTCTAAGCATCTCTTATGTGTCAGGCACTGGGCTAGTTGCAGGATGCTGCTGTGAACAAGAGCTGTGTGGGTCCAGCGATCTGGAGCTGACACTGCAGAGCAGAGGAGTCAAACAAACCGTAAGTAAGCAAATGCATAATTCTAAACAGCAATGCAGACAATGAGGGAAGTTGGGAGCGTGTTGAAATGGAGAATAATGGGGAGGAGGGAGCTACTGTAGATGTGCTGATCAGGAAAGGAGGCACAGAGGCTGAAGCAGTGATTATGGAGGTTTTCCCCTGCCCAGGATCCCTTTCCCTCTTCTTGTACAGCCCTCTCAGTTCCCTTCTCTACTCTTGATCCACAAGGGCTCCTGGAGAGGGCATGTGACCCAGATCTGGCCAATCAGGGCAGCCCATCCCACACTGGCCACAGTGATTGGTTCAGAGATGGACCCATGACCCAAATCAGGCAAAGGAGAGTCAGGCTGGAAACTTTGGCTGGACCGTTGGATAAGAAGCTGTCTCTTTTCGTCGGAGGATGCTAAACAAGGATATAAGCCTTGAACAGCCATGGGTGGCCACATAGAAAGAGCCTGCCTGAGAATAGAGCCAACCCCAAGGAAAGCAGAGCTGAGAATCGGTGAGGGAGGGAGAGATCTGTTGACCAAGCCCTAATGCTACTTTTGATTATCTGAATCTGCAGGAGGGAAGAGGAAAAGAAACATCAGCATTCCCCAAAACTCTCTTCAAAATCATCATCTTCACCAGTCTTCTCTCTGCCCTCAACTCTATAAGAAGCTGGAGGCAGGTAGTGGGCAGCAGTGCAGGGTCTGTTTGGAGCCCCCTTTTGGCAGGTCCTGCAAACACAGGTAGTTTCCTAATGTCTTTTCTCATCTTCACCTTTGGACATCAGCCAAAACTCTGAGAGAGCAGAAAAGCCCCATTTTTAACATCCTGTTACATGAGTATTGTTGGCTCATTTCTATAAATGAAGAAAATGAGGCTCAGAGAGTTTGAGTAACTTGCCAAGAACACAGAGCTGGTCAGGGACAGAGCTGAATTCACGCCCTAGTTTGTCTGACTTCAAATCTTCCTCCCCCTTTCTACTACTCCAGTCTAAGGTGTGGTATGGCCCGGCAGGCAGGTGGCCCCTAGCATTGTGGCTATCGGCAGCTTGACCTGGGATTCAGGGACATTTAACTCCAGCTCTGGCAGGCTGTGGGCAGGGCAGTCCCACATCCAGAGAAAGTGACATCTATGGGGTCTGGAAAGTACAGCTCACAGTCTAGGGTTACCGCCATTGTCTGAGTGCCCACTGCATGTTACTGTGTTTCATCCAGATAAGAAACTGGCTACCAGCCAGAGCTGATGAGACCTACTGCTGGATACCTTCTTATCCTCCTTTCCTGAGTCAAGACTGACCCCTGTGGTGGCGTGAGGCTGAGGCTGGCCGGCAGGGAACCCCAGCTGTTAGGAGCAGAGGAAGGCAGTGTCAGAGCCAGGCCCACACAGCTTTCTCCCACATCCATCCCATCCCAGACCTGGCCCAGCCTCCTCATGTCTCTCCAGACTCCTCCCCTGCCTCTCTGCCTCCAGCCTCACCCCTCACCCTTATCCACCAGAGCTGCCATTGTTTGCCTGATTGTTCACCATCTTGTTGCCAAATGAATGGTCCAAAAGCACGTTTTATAACGGCAACCTTTATCTACAGAAGATCTTTGAAACTTCTTGGCCTGGCATTTAAAGTGGTTCAAAATGTGGACTTACTGAACGTTTTCAACTTTGTTTCTCCTTTCTTTCAGATGCATACCCTGCATGTGTGTCAAACTGTGTGTGCTATTCCTACTGCCACTCCTTGGCTCAGGTGATTTCTGCCATCCCTGCCCTCCCCTCTCCATTGTTAATATTGACAATTCACTCCTTCAGTCCGTCCACCTTTCCTTCGACAGGTATTCCAGGAGTCTCGCTCTGCTCCTGACATCCCGGGCAGCTTCACCGACCCGCAGCTCTGACACCTCATCCCTTGTATTGTGATCTCATTAACCCGCTCGTATTAACCTCCTGCATGAGACATCCTTCTTCCCCTGCTCCACTCAACTGCAAATCCTTCAAGGGCAGAGACCCTTCAAGGGTCTCACCCATTTTGCAGCTCCTGTGACAGGGGTTAATAAATGTGTGTTGCTTGAATGGGACAAACACAGGCTCTGGTAGGAAAGCACTAAAAACACTGGCTTGAGAGGCTAGAGCTTAGTCCCAGCTCTGCCACTTCCTAGTGTGGCTTGAGGAGAGCTACTGTCCTTCTCTGGGCCTCGGGATGCCCATCTGTAAAATGGGACTACCATCCTGCCCTGACCACCTTTCTAGGCTGGGGTGGGTGGGAGACTATGCAGGTGTCGGCTGTTATTACGATAGTTTCTCCCATAGTCAGGGTGTGTGTTGAGGGTAGAGGGAGATGATTGTGTTTCTTGGAGCCCTTTAGCCGTAAGAGCTGAGTTGAGCAAAGACAGCAGGAGGCCCCTCCCAGGACCCTCAGATGCCAGCTCAGGGGGTTACGGCAGGGGAAATGACCAGTGACTTGGTGCACATATGTCTTTCTGAGGCATGGATGCTCCAGGGCTCTCTGCCAGTATCCTGAGAGGGGGGGCAGGCAGGAGCTCTTCTCCAGCCCCAGACTGCCTGTGAAGGGTTAGTGGGCATGACCTCACTTGGCCTGCTTGCAGTCCTATGGTCCTCAAGGTTCCACACTGCCTCCAGTGACCTGGGGTGGGGTGTGCAAAGGAAAGGGGGGTTTGAGTCGGGGCGTTTTATCATCATGGGCTATCTGTCCAGAGGGGAAGCCAAGGTTCACACTGGAGAAGGGACTCGCTGAGGTCACTTTTACAGTCCTGGTGTGGATTTTGGAGACAGCGACGATTGAATCCCAGCTCTGCCACTTACTCCTGTAAGAGCTGGAGCAAATTAAAACCCTGAGTCTCAGGTTCCGTAAATGTTAATGGGGGCTTACAATTCTAATGTTGTAGAGCTATGAGGATCGGAGGGAATGATGTGTATAAGGTGTCCATTCCCGGTGGCAGCTCAGGCATCTGGCTCCATTCCCCAGGGTGATGGGGATGCTCCCTCCTGGACATCCTGCACTGCTCTGGGTAAATACCTCCCCGTTTCTCAGGTGACACGGCTGTCAAAGGTTTTAGGAGAGAATCAGGTCAGCTTTGGACCCAGGACAGGAGGTGGCAGGTCTAAGATTCTGCCAGTCAGGAGACTGATTCTGAGGAAGTGAGCGGCTTAGGGCCTGGGACACCCTTCCCACCACTTCCTTTCCTTCATTTGCTCATTCATTCCGCAGATATGGATTGACTGTGCACTCAGGAACAGATTCTGTCCTGGCTGCTGCTCCATCAGGGAGAAAGAAGATCCAGATGCTCCCCACCCAAAATGCTTGTGTGCCAGTGGGGAGAGAGACAAAGCAAGGAGACACAATGAGAGTGGGATTGCTATGGGAGTTATGTGCACAAGGCAGGGGATACCGAGGTAGTGGAGCCGCGGAAGACTCGCACTTCCTTTTTTTCTCATTTTAATTGCAGAGCACATTTTTGTGGTTGAGATCGAGCTCTATAATTTTATAACCTGCTATTTTCATTTGGCATTATGTCATAAATATTTCCTCCCTGTGATTATTGAACTCTTTATTTTTTATTGTTTTTAATTAATTTATTTTATTTATTTATTTTTGGCTGTGTTGGGTCTTCATTGCTGTGCGCGGGCTTTCTCTAGTTGCATCGAGCGGGGGCTACTCTTCGTTGCGGTGTGCGGGCTTCTCATTGTGGTGGCTTCTCTTGTTGCAGAGAACAGGTTCAGTAGCTGTGGCACCCAGGCTTAGTTGCTCCGCGGCATGTGGGAGCTTCCCAGACCAGGGCTCGAACCCATGTTCCCTGCCCTGGTAGGAGGATTCTTAACCACTGCACCACCAGGGAAGCCCCAATTGAACTCTTTATAAATATTTTCAATGGCTGCAGTGTATTTTCAGTAGAGCAGTGCCGTAATTTAATTAGGCTTGGACATGTAGATTGTTCTGGGTTGGTTTTTTTCCTATGATAAGTAGTACTGTTACAAACATCTTTGTACATAAATTATTTCCCATGTGTCTTGTTATTTCCTTGGGATAGATTTCTAGTCATGGAATTCCTGGACATGGTATATCAAATTTTAAAAATCCCTCAGTAATTCCTTGGTACCTACTGCCAAATGTCTTTCTGAATCGGTTTTTCGGGTGCACCCTAGAGCAACTGTGGTACTGTTTGGACTTAAGTCTGTAGAGAGGTCAAGATTATTGTAGGAAGATAGGTTGGGGTGGGGGTTTGAACCATACAGACTTGGGGGTTCCAGTCCCAACCCCTTCACTTACTCATCCCATAGCCCTGGCCATGTCGGTTCTCCCATGACATGTGTGATAACACTATCCTTGACCAGTTTTCTGCAGATGAGAGATGGCAAATGTGAAGCACACAGCTCAGTGCCTGGGACACAATAGGAGCACAGTAACTGGTTACTGCTATGGAATGACAGCATCCTGGTCGGGCCTGGGGTGAAGTCATGCCCTCTGGAAGCTGAGGCTGCAGGGTGAGGCCTCAGCTCCAGCCTCCACTGGCCCAGGCCCAGGTGCCCCTACACTGACCAGGTCAGGGCCCCCAGGAGCACTGCAGGCAGCAGGGCAGAAGGCAAAGGCCAAGACCGGAGGCTAGAGAAAGTGAACCAAGGGCTCTGGGGCCAAAACAGAGGGAGGAAGTGATTTCCAGGCTGACTGAGGAGGAGAACTGGGAAGGAGAGGGAAGAGCGACGGGTAGAGGTCTCAGGGGCCACAGGAAAAGTCAGGACCAAGGTTATGAGAGCCAAAGGGAAGGGCTGGTTCAATGCCGGGATGTAAGGTGAATCCAGGTACCAACCAGGTCCTCAGAGGCTGGCCCAAGGGCAGGGGTGGGCACCAGGGGGCTCTGACAGGCTGCCCAGCACCTGATTCTATAACTAGCTCACTGAGTGCCCCTGGACAAGAACCTGACCCTTGCCGGGCACTGACGCACCCATCTGCAGAAGTCTCTGGTGTCCTTCTGTCTCTGACATCCTCTGGCCTGGCAATGCCCTGAAGAGATGAATGACTTCCCATCTGGCCCTCTGAGTAAGTTTAAATACCTACCAAACAGTTTTTCTGCTGCAGACAGGAGACAGAACTGCCCTGGGTCTCTTGGATCAGTGGGAAGACTTTTCTGAAGGATCATTGGAAAGGGGAAGGGCAGAGGTCAGAGGGAAAGGGCTTGCTTAGAGAGAGTGACCACAGCCAGAGCAGAGTGGACAGGTAAGCCCCAAGGCAGGCTCGAGGAGAATTAGAAAATGTTGCCTGCTTTGGTGGATGAAGTCCCATGTTCATACTGCTTGGCTAGAGAAACCAGCTCTGGTTTTCAGCCCTCACTCATCCCCTTGGCTTGATACTCTGTGTTGCAAGTTGAGTTCTGCAAGAGCAGACACTGAGGCAGAGTTTGGAGCATGTGGTGTGTATTAGAGACCCACACCTATGAAAGGAAGGGGGAGAAAGCAGGACTGCGCAGAGAGAAGTCAACCTGTGTTCTAGGCTCAATCAAGTCTCAGCAAACCCAGCACCAGGTCATCTGAGTTGTCCAGCATCAGATCTAAATGGAGGGGCCTCTATCCTCTTGTCTCCATCAGTCACAAGATTTGAGCTGCCCCAGGATAGGTGTGATCTCAGGTAAGGCGGCCCCCTGCAGCTGAGATGAGCTCGGAAGGAACTGACAGCTGGAGGTTGTGTGCTGAGCACTCTCCCTCCCTTCACTCTCCTTGAAGGGGGATCTGGGCAGCACAGCTTCATGTCTTTCACAACTTGGGCAGTGAACCACCTGCTCAACTGTACATGGCAGCCCTGTGGGAGAGAAATTATAGAGGACACAAACCTGTGCCTTCTCTAGATGCTTTGAAAAGTGTGAAAGAGGAAAAGAAAATCAAATAACAGATCATTGTCTTTGTACTAAGGGAGTCCCTGTCAGGAGAGTCACATCCTCTGAGCAGGCTGGTTCCTGATTTTCTGGCCTGGAAGTTTTGAAATGTCCGGTTGTCTTATCTCACCACTTCCTGCCCTCCCCCTGCACTAGCTCCTGGGCCTCATAATATGCTTTCTGCTGGGAAAGTGTGTCAGATCATTCTTCCATTTCTCTCCTTTTCCCCTTTCTGTGTGATTTGGCCACAAGTTCTTGACATCAGGGAGTGACGAGGCAGCCCTAGAAAGAGACGTGACCTTCACAGGAAGAAGGGAGATGGAACCCTCTGGCTCCAAGGTCTTCAGTGACCCCTTAGTGCTCTTAGTTTGAAGTCCAAACTCTCAACATGGCATGTAACGCCTTCATGAGCTGGCCCTGCCTCTTCCCAGCCTGGCACAGAGCATCACTGAATGAATGGAATTGTTTATTTTTATTAATAGTGATGAAGATGATGATGATGATGATAAAAGAACTCATGTTTCTCTAGGCTCCATCAAACCATGGGCACTCCTCGGGGCTCAGATCAGCAATCACCTAAAAATTCTTGGCTCACCTGCTCATACAAAATTCTGACTCTCTCCTTAAAATCTATTCCAACCATTTCTGGGAGGCAAGAGGTAAAGAGCAATGAGTTAAGAGCAAAAACTTTGGACTCACCATTGGAAGGAACCAGGATCCTTGGAGAAAGCTTGATTCCAGAGCTGGGGACAGGTAATATATAAGATGAGCTTGAAAAATCTTGTGTCAGAAAGTAAGGAAGTGCTAAAAAACTAATAGTGCCACATCAAAAGGAAACAGAAGCCACCCTAAAGGGGCTCACACTGGCCAATCTGGGACAGTTTGAGCATCAAAATAAATAATAATAACAACAGATTATAACCCATTGAAAGAGAAATTCTCGAGTCCTCATTAATATAAGTAAATGAATAAATAAATGAGGAAAAGGGAACATTCTTCTGTTCAGTAGGATGTCAACTAATACACATAGGTGGAAGGGTGGAGTTGGATGACATCAATGAATGTCAAAACTAGTGGGTGTGGGGCTTCCCTGGTGGCGCAGTGGTTGAGAGTCCACCTGCCGATGCAGGGGACACGGGTTCATGCCCTGGTCCGGGAAGATCCCACATGCCGCAGAGCGGCTGGGCCCGTGAGCCATGGCTGCTGAGCCTGCGCGTCCGGAGCCTGTGCTCCACAACGGGAGAGGCCACAGCAGTGAGAGGCCCGTGTACGGCAAAAAAAAAAAAAAAACTAGTGGGTGAAGGTGTGATGAGGAACAGGATACATATATTTACATAGCCTCAAAGAATTTTCCTATAAAATACTTATTAATCACAAAGGGGAAAACAGTAACTCTATGGTGAAGAAAACTGGTGGACACCACTGAAATCAAGTGACCAAAGTTAACATCACCAACAATGGGAAATGTTGACATCATGTGCCTCCTGATATGATGCACTAAGAACACAGAAGCACGTATGTGGTGTTCCTACCAAAAGAGCATGATCTGAATCTAATCATGAGGGAAGAACCAGACACAAATCCAAATGTTGAGACATTCTTTTTTTTTAAATTAATTAATTAATTAATTTATTTTTGACCATGTTGGGTCTTCATTGCTGCACACAGGCTTTCTCTAGTTGCAGCGAGTGGGGGCTACTCTTCGTTGTGGTGCGTGGGCTCTTCTCACTGCAGTGGCTTCTCTTGTTGCAGAGCA
Source organism: Mesoplodon bidens (assembly GCF_964165515.1). Lineage (NCBI taxonomy): Eukaryota > Metazoa > Chordata > Mammalia > Artiodactyla > Ziphiidae > Mesoplodon > Mesoplodon bidens. The sequence goes on along the minus strand of NC_138178.1, from coordinate 65,180,504 downwards.
TGGGCTCTAGGTGTGCAGGCTTCAGTAGTTGTGGCACAAAGACTCAGCAGTTGTGGCTCACGGGCTCTAGAGTGCAGGCTCAGTAGTTGTGGTGCACAGGTTTAGTTGCTCCGCGGCATGTGGGAACTTCCCGGACCAGGGCTCGAACCCGTGTCCGCTGCAGTGGCAGGCAGATTCTTAACCACTGTGACAGCAGGGAAGTCCCAAAATGTTGAGACATTCTACAAAATGACCAGCCCGCTGCTTTCCAAAGTGTCAATGTCATGAATGTCAAGGGAAAATAGAGGAACCGTCAGAGACTGAAGGAGACCAGGAGGGAAGAATAGACTTAAGGGACATTACAATTGATGGAATTAAATTTGAATGAGAAGTGCAGACTAGACAAGAGCATTGTATCAATGTTAAATTGTGCTGTGGTTATGTAAGAGAATGTCCTTGTTCTCAGGAAATATACACTAAAGAATTTAGGGGTGAAGAGTTCCATGTCTCCAGCTTACTCAGATAATATATACTATATTATTAAGCATATATAATTAATTAATATGCATATGTAAGTATATAGAGAGACATAATAATAAAGCAATTGGGTAAAATTTAAATAATCTGCTGAATCTGGGGAAAGAGGCCAAGAGTTCTTTGTACTCTTTACTTTTAAAATTATATCAAAATTAAAATGTAAAAATTTAAAAAACCAAACCAAAACATGAGAAAATGTGCCTTTTACTGACCACCGTAGAAGAGTGCTGGTGAGGGCAGGGCTTAGGAAGGAACTAGGGAGATGGGCACCTGCACCCCAGGAATGTGGGGTCTCACCGTCTGGTGAGAGTCTACTGTCATGCCGTCCATGATGCTCAGGCTACCAGTCACTCCTCGGCTTTGTTCTGCTGTTTGAAGTCCTGGGAATGAGGCTTTTCCAGTCGATCCTGAGAGGACAGGGCCTCAGCAGCAACAATGCCAGGTCTGTGGGTGCATCATCATGGTGGGCTGAAAGCCTGCTCTGCGCGGGGTCTGAGCTAGATGTCTTTTCATGTTCTCAAGCACTGGGCTAGGCACGTAGGAAACATCTTATTTAAATTTTAGAGCAACCCTATTAAATACACAGACTTATCATCCCTGTGTTCCAGATGAGGAACTCAGTCTCGGTGAGGTGAGGCTGGAGCCGGGATTCAAGCCCCGTTCTTCGGACTCCCAGTCTAGTGCTCTCCCTGCCCCCCACCGCCCCCCACCGCCCCCCACCCCCCGGCTGGACGTGCCTGGAACCCTCCTGCTTCCGCACTTTGGCCCATGCTGTCTCCTTTGCCTGCATCCGTACTCCCCTCCCCATTTCTCAACTTAGTGATTTTCTGGCCCAGCCAAGACTGAAGTCCAGGTCTCCTACCTCTGAACCCCAGGTTCTCAGTGATAATTAAACACCAGCTGTGCCACAATCAAGCTTTGCCTTACTGTGAACAAGTCATTTTCTGACTAAATTAAGACCAGCCCCACTGAGGAGAGGATGACGAAAAACTGTTTTGATGCTCTTTTTTGAGACAGAAAAGAGCTATGATGGAAAACACAAAACAAAGCAGGCTGGAAAGGACGGGGGCAGGCGTTGGCGTGGGAGATGGTTACACCCTGCCTTCCCTGTTAGAATCAGGTCAGTTGTCTGTCCCACTGAGCCTCAGTTTCCCCATCTGTAAAATGAAGTGGTGAGAGGATAGAAGGAGTTCCCATCCAAGTGTGTATGTCTGACTCACGGACTGTGACTAGAAACTAGGCGGAGTCCGTGTCCCCCACCCAGTCAGTCGGTCTAAGTTGGGGCCTGGCCTTATGTTTTCTAACAAAGTCCCACAGGGCTTCTGATAGTCACCCTTCCTCCATTTGAGAACCTCCAGAGCGTCTCTGTGGGCCCTTCCACCACTGCAGTCCTCCACCCTCTGACCAGTGAGCAGTGGTGGTGGTTCTCAGCCCTCACTGAAGGAACTCTTCCCCCATGTCTACCAGGCTGGGTAGGGGGTCCTGATTACTCTGCTGGCTGCCCACTGGCCACTTTGCACTTCTTTGATGTCTTTTAAGGATCCTGGCCAACAACACCCAGCTTCTGAAGACCAATGATGATTGGAAACTCAGAGTCACACCCTGGTGGCTGCACATTAGTAAATCTGAAAGCTCCTTGTCAACTCAGAAAAACTGTGTGAGCAGGAAGAAGCTTTATTTTTTGCAACTGCTTTCCTGGGGCAAACTGAAAAACAGAATCTATATCACATCCTGAGGGCCAAGAGCCACACCCTCGGCCCCCTCCGAAGATCTGGGGCCAGGATGTGTCCAGGCGGCAGACATACTTTCTGGGAGCCCTGGCTCCCATCCCGCATGGCCCCTTGTCCCCGTATTTCCTCCTCTGCTACTGACTTCCCTTCTCTCCCCTCCCTCCTCATCATGCTTCTGCTCCAGACCCTGCCCTGGCCCCTCACCTCCAGCCCCACACTCTAGGAAGGAAAGACTCCGCTTAGGATGGAACTCTGACGAGTTAACTGAACTCTCTGAGCCTCAGTTTCCTTATCTGTTGGATTAGGTGAGAGGAGCCTCAGTTTCCTTATCTGTTGGATTAGGTGAGACCTCAGGCATGTGACGGGCTTAGCACAGGGCCCTGGGCAGTGAGACCCCAGCAGGCTTACTCCTGTCATCCTGGAACTACCTTGTTGCCTGGTCTCACCAGTGAGTTTCTTCTGGTTAATCAGGCCCCAGCTCCCCTCCTGAGGGAGGACTTCCCAGGCAGAGCCCCTCTCTCCTTGCACCCACTGCTGTCCTGCCGTTTGGCACATTTCCCCACTTGGGCTGCCTCCCCACCGAGACAGGCAGGAGCCCTGCCTTGTTTGTTTCCAGGCCTCCAGACAAGAAAGCTCAGTAAATGCTGGTGGTGCTCTGCTGCGGAGCTTGTTCTATTCTGGGCCAGGGTAGCTGCGGTTGAGAGTGGGAGCCCCAGCCCCTTCTGGCCTCCTGGAGGGACCCTACAGGCATTTCCCCCAGGAACAGTGGACCACAGTAGCTGGGTGCAGGAACATTCCAGTTCAACCATGGGGTAGGTGGGGTGGGAGGGCACCCCACAGCCATGCCAGCATCATGGCAGTGCACTCTGTTCCTCCAGAAAGGAAGGAGATACGTGTCACCTGGCCTGCCTAGAGAATGGCAGATATTATCAAGACAGCATGTTAGCAATGAAAGGGCCAAAACAAATGTCCCTTGGACCCGTGGTGATGCTGTATCCAAATGAAATTCGTGGTAAGGGCCTTCTGGATTCCTAATGTCACCAAGGAGCTTTGAAATGCTCTTTTTCTACAGCCCCTTCCCCTTTCCAGAAGGCTCCAAGCTATTGCTTAAGATTTTTCCTGTATGAGATGAGGTTGAAGGGTAACCTGGGGCCAGATCATGCAGGCCATGTAAGGACAATGACCATTGTTCTAAGATCAATGGGAAATCATAACAAGGTGACAACGGGAAGGTGATGATCAGATTTGGGTCTGAAAATGTCACCCTGCTGTGTGGAGAACTGACCGTAGTGAGCAGGGTTGGCTACAGGGATGTGCATCTTGAAATTCTCAATAATATTATCTTTGGATTTGTATTTTTAAGTGAAGTCTGATGGGACAATGAAGCATGGGTTCAGGGCTTGGAGCCTCGGCTCATGCGTGGTCCTGTCTCCTACTACCTCCCCTGATTAGTTCTCGGCTTTCCCCTCCCCACTCCTGCCTAGCAACCACTGCCACCCTCTGCCCCCAGCAGGAACCTGGTGCAGGTGTGGGGAGGCTCAGGGTTGACCGGTGGCATCTCAGGATGGGGCACTGCAGTGGTTGTCCCTGTGCTGTGCTGACAGTACCATGGCGCATTCAGCAGGTGACTCAGGACGGGGGGTCTCCTGCTCACTTCTGCTCCAGGTATCTAGGGCATCCTGGCATGAGTTTGCAATATTCTTGGGGATCACCCTCCACCATGGGAAAGGGAGATGCCTGCCTTGACTTCTCTGCCCGCCCCCCCCACCCCTGCCGCTGGGGAATGCAGTCTGGTGACTGGCAGGATGGGAAACGCAGCAGCTTGGGTCTCCTACAGAAGTGAGTCAAGAGATGGAGGGTGCTTGTCCTTCACGTATTCCTATGCCCAAGGGAGTGTAACATTAAATAGCAAGTGAAGCACCAGCACAGGTTGAGAGAACATGGGAAAGGAAAAGACTTTCTATTTTAGGACCTTTAATGACAATTCTTCCCTTACCTTTTTAATAATAGGCCCCATACTTTCATTTTGCACTGATGCTGCAAATTACATAGCTGGTCCTGGTAGAGAGCATTCAATGAGATCAAGCATGTAAAATACATGCAGGCCCTGCAGGCAGTAATACTCCCTTAGTGCTGGCTAGTATTATTGTTTTTGTTGTTTCTTTGGCTCAAAAGGATGGATGAAGTGGCTTCAGGAGCCGAACCCCGCCAGAGGGCTTGCTGTGGCAATCAATGTTGTAATAACTGAGTTTGCATTTTATTCTCAATCCTCAGACCTACCACCTCTTAAATTCTTCAAGTAGATGTGTTCAAATGTCATGCAGAACAGGACGGGGCTCTGCCTGCATGGGGGGACTCCCCCTTTAAAAAAAGGAGCAAAACTTGCCTCAAGCACAGCTGCCCAGACCTCAAGGCAAATTGTGTTTTGACGTAATTGTGATAGTGATTTTCAGGACTGGATCCCCCTCCCCGGGGGAGCTGGTGATGAAGGGCAGCCTGAGGGCAGCTCCCTTTTCTGAGGGGAGCTCAGATGGCTCCGTCCCCCTCTTCCACCTCTCTGATGTCCCACCAATCCATCCCCTCCTCCCTGCCTGCCCATCTAGGCCTCATCACTCTCTCAGAGTTATAACAACACCCTCTTCTTGTCTCACCCCCTCCCAACCACTTCCCCTCTGGAGAGCTCTTTCTAGAACCTGTCTCTGGGTCCTCCAGGGCAGAGACCAGGTCTGTGTCCTCTCTGAGCCCCAGTCCCAGCAGGGCCTGCCAGGAGTTGGTACCCAGCAGTGTTCATGGATCTGATTAAGAGAAGGCTGTTGTGGTCACGGTGGTTGGATCCCAACACCCCTAACACCCCAGTCAAGGCATTCCCTTCCTGAGGCCAGTGATGGTGGTATATGAGCATGTGACTCGGTCTCATTCTGGCCAGTGAGACACACGGGGAGGTCTCCCGGAAGACTGGGTGGGGAGGACTTTGGAGAAAATGAGACAAGGAGAGGGGTCCCATTTCTTCCTCTGTGGCTGTGTCTGGAGTTGTAGACCAGAGCCATTGCAGATGGAGGAGGGAGACAGTCAATGAGGAGAATCACAGAGAAACTGAGCTGGGGCCCTAATGCACTTAACCTGGAGGCCATGCTGCCTCCAAACCCCTTGTGTGGGTGATAACACATGTGCTCCATGTCAGACCCTCTGGTTTTACGTTCCTTGCGGCCAAGGCATCCTCAATGGGTGCAAATAACAAAGTGAACCTGGAAGATCATGTGCCAGGGCTGGACTCTCACCCAATGGCACCACCAGCCCCAGCAGCCTCCCTGGACTCAGCTTTTCCAGCTACGGTTCAGGGTGACAGGATTGGAGAAAGGAAGGATGAAACCCATTGTTAAGAGAGGGCTGTTGATTACAGACACCTGTGAAGGTTAAGACATGGGCTTTGGCATCAGGCAGACCTGGGTCTGAAGCCTAGCGCTTTACTTACTGGCCTTGGGTGAGTTGCATAAACTCTTTAGTTTGCTCCTTTGTGAAGTGAGGATGATGATAATGCATACCCCACAGGATGGGGTGAGGACTAAGTGAGTTTGTCCATGTAAAAAGCTTCAGCAAGTGCTCCAAAGCCGGGCTGGCTGTTCTGGTGGCCCAAACTCAGGAGCCGCAAAAGGTGAGGTGTGGGGAGGGAGAAGACCTCTCTGCTGCAGAGTACTTTAGATTGATGTCTCCTGTTACTTCCTTCCCCAGTTGTTTCAGCCCACAACCAGCATGGCCATCCGTCTGGGGCTGCCCTGACTGGACCAGAGCAGCTGGGAAAGGAAGGCCTCATGTGTGGGAGCCTTGAGATGGACCTTGGGGGATGGGAGGATTGGCCCAGGGAAGGAAGATGAAGGAAGGCATGTCAGGATCGAGGCTGGGGGGCAAAGCTGTGGAGGTAGGAGTAGAGAGGGTACCTTTGGGGAGAGGGAAGAGGCCTGCTTGGAGCAGAAATTTGTGAGGGGTGATGGGAGGAGCCCCTGGAGAGGCAGGGGAGAGAGCCTGGCTATGAAGTTTCCTGCTGATAAGAGGGTAAGAGCCGTCTATCAACAGAAAGTTTCTAGTCCGCCTCCAGAACTAGAAGCGTCACCCCATTTGGCAGATGGAAAAACCAAGGCCAGGGAGGCTGAGTTGGTGCTATCAGAGGTGGTGATGACATTGGGATGAGGAGCAACCTCAGCACTTGGCCTTCGGGGTTCAAAGTTATATTTACATTAGCTGTCTTCAGCTACAAGCAGCAGACAACCTGACTGGGGTGCCTTCAATGCTGGAGATGTTTATTAGCTTGACCCCAAGGATTCTGGAAGTAGGGGGCTACCACGGTAGCCCCACCACTCTGCAGCTCTCCCTGACGTGTTCTCTCTTGGGTGGTTATTGCAGAAGTGTGGGCGTGCCCCATCTCTAACCCTGGGCTTGCATAACTGGCACTTGGGCTCTTAGCTCTCTCCTGCAGCAGCTCTCATCCGTCTAATCACCACCAGTCAATGGTAAGGGAGGCATCGCCAAGGGTGGTGATTTGTGGATGAGCCTGATTCATCCCTTCTTGCCAACCAACCCTGGGCTCCGGCCCCCCTGCTGATGTCTTCTGCTGAGTGGGCAGGCCCTGGCTCACCAGGGCGGTGTCTGGAGCTCCAGCCCAGGGCTCTTCCCAAGTTGATACCAGACAGAGCCCCTAGCACCTGCCCCATCAAAACCAGAAACTCCAGTAATGTTCTCAACATTACTTTGTGTCTTTTCCAAAGACTGGGGGTGACAGATGGGGAAACTGAGGCTCAGAGAGTTGGAGGGTGGATTAAGGTCCCTCTGAAGGGTAAGGCCCAGACAGAACAGAAACTGGGGCCTCAACCTGGCTTTTCAAACTCCCACATTTATGCCTTTGTAATCCTGTCTCTCTCGGTCCAACCACATTCTTCCAGCCTGAAGACTCCATCTTCAGAGGGAGGCTTCCTGCCCCAGAGAGTGTCTAACCTGGGGACTTGGAGGGAAGACAGTATCCATAGGCTGTTATCCCTTGGCTAGTTACCTGCTCACCCCATTTCTGTGCTTTCATGGCTCCCCCCAGCACACAGCTCTGTCTGCGCCCAGACTGTGAGCTCCTTGAGGGCAGGATGTGGATTGGGGCAACGTTCACCCAGGGTTTGATGATGTTCTAGGCTTGGGTGAGCCCCTCCCTCCCCGAAATGGTTTGCTGGTGAAGGGTGGAGAGTCTAGCGTCTCTGGACCTGGTCTGGGGTGAGGCTTGGGGTGGTAAGTGACAGCACCTGGGTTCCTGCCCTCCTCCTTGCCCACAGCTTCAGTGGGCCTCAGGCTCCCTAAGTTTATGGCCTCTGAGAATGGCCCAGCTAGGGCATCGGAAGGAGGCAAGCGGAGGCAAGTAGTCGGGTGGCAGATGGCAGGCGGGGCTGCACAGGGGAGCACAGAGGCTCCACTTCCTGTGGGGCGACGGCCCTGGAGCCTGCCCTGGGGGAGGTTGCACAAACCTACCTGCACAGGCCCCGGGCTGCGTCTCCCACTGGCCCCTGCCTCCCCACAGCCCGGGGCTGGCATCCCTGCTCTCAGTCCTGCAGCCTGGGCTGTGTCCTCCGTCTCCACGGGGCTGGTGAGGGGCTGGGCCGGACATTGGGACCCGCCCTCCCATCACTGGGCACCAGCCCTTCCTCATTTTGCTGCTGATTCTAGCCCGAAACAAAACAGGTTGAGCCCTTTTCCTCCCTCCAGCAGTCTCTGGCTTACAGCTGCCTTCTGAGGCACTGCAGACGGCGCCGGCCTGGAAGGGGGGCCCTGGGCCAGCCCTGCCAGGACGGGGACGGTGCGCCTGCCTCCTGGCCCTCGTTCAGCCTTGTCTGTGGCAGGAGAGGGAGCTTTGCCGTGGCAGTCGGCTGAGGAAGATGCCCCAGCTTCAGTTCAAAGATGCCTTTTGGGTGAGTGAAGACGGCTGCGGGTTTGAGCCAGTGGTGTGGGCCCCGGGGAGGCCAGCCCGGCCGAAGTTTCCCCGGGGCGGTGGGTGGGGATACGGCTCCAAGAGGGGGATTTCTCATAAAAATAGTGGTTGGTTTTTGGTCTTTATCATCGTGGAGGTGACTTGGGCTGCTTCTGAGTCAGAAGAGGAAGGGGATCCTCAGTCTGGGGTACTGATTTCTCTGCAAACTTCAACACAGTGAGTGGGGGATAGTCTCTGTGCTCCCAGGGCTGTTTTTTCCCCTGAGTGACCCTCTCCCTACAGCAGGAACTTTTTAGGAGTATCTGATATATGGGTGGGAGCTCGAGGATGTCTTGTGAGGCGAAAGAGGGAGGGGGTCAGGTTTGGGGACCAGAAAAACTTGACTTTGGATCTTGGCTCTGCTATTTAGAGGCTGGACAAGTCATTTAACCTCTCTGAGTTCCATTTTCCCTCATCTATATAGTAGAGAGAGATAATAAACGTACCAACTGGATGGGAGGGTTAAAACAAGGTGATGTAACAAACTCCCCCGCACCTTGCTGGAGCGCCAAATGGGAATTCTCTTCCCCTCACCCAACCCCTCTTCCTTGCAGACCTCAGGGGTCCTTTGAGGAGGCAACAGGGCTGGGCAGTTCCTCGCTGGCTTTCTTAAATCCAGTGCACATGTAAATCAAGCCTCTTCCTTGTGAAATTCCAGCACCCAGCTGGCTCGTGGGGGTGAAATGCTTGGCCCAGGCCACACAGCCTGCAAGCCCAGTTTGGACCCCAGATCACTTCAGCTTTTTTCCAGCTGTCTCTCAAACTCCCCCTCTGCTCTGGCTGTTCCCAGTGGCTCACAGGAAAAACCTGAGACCTCTCTGGTTAGCGCTGGGGAATGTGGCTGGCCTGAGGGATCCCCTCCAGCCCTGCAGAGGACACCTGGCTCTTTGCTCACTTCGCTCAGCCTCAGTCGACAGCCTGGCCTCCCTGGGCTCTTTCCTGGGGCCTCTGGCCAGGAGGACGAAAGCTAACGAGCCAGGTCTTCCTTGCCTTCCAGGCCACGCTCTGCTTGGGGCCCGTGGCCAGCGTGTGAGTGGCCTGCTTCCCGCTGGCACTGATCGCACAGTGGGCAGAGGGATGCCTCTCTGGGCCTCCGTTTACCCATCTCTACAAAGAGGGGCTGGGACCGGCCCAGAGAAGCCAAGGGAGGCAGAACTGGCTCGGCCCATTCCAAGCACCAGGCTGGCAAATGGGGCCCGTGCGAGGGGCTGCAGGGGTGGGGTGACAGGCCGGACAGTGAGTCACTATATCACTGCTCTGACTTGGAGTGCAAAGTCTGGGGAAAGGACAGGGCCTGAAAATCCAGGTGCTTAGTAGCCCAAGGCAGGCCAGGACACCTTGACTATATTTTAGCTCCAGGACATCTGTCCCAGCCCAGAGCCCCTGGGTCCACCTTCCCTAGGACAGAGCTGGGCCAAGGAATAGCCCTAAGGCAGGATCTGGGCAGCAGGGGATGGTACATGAGGGAGAGCAGGGCATGGTGGCAGCAACCCACCTGTGGCAGCTTCCTGAGCAGTTTCCTGCCCACGCTCTGTGCTCTCCCCACCTCTGAGCTGCTGCGGGCGTCACCGCCTACAGGTGCCCCCTCTCCGCCACTGCTGGCTCCCTGGGCCTGGGGTGAGGGTGCAGCTTCCCTAGGGAGGGCTGGAGCGGAACGGGAGAAGTGGCCAGTGGGAGCCTCTCACACTGAGCCTGGGCAGATGCCCCAGAAGGTCGGTGGCAACACCACTGCCCCCAGGGCTCTGAATTCTACTGGGCGCTCAGCGCCGTGCTCAGCCCCGCCCAGCCCACAAGGACAGCTAACAGTTATTGAGCGTTAAAGATGTGCCAGCCGCCCGTTCTCAGGACTATGTATCTATTCACCCATTTAAACCAAGGAGGTAGATGCTATTATTATCCCTATTATTCGCAAGAGGAGGCTGAGGCACAGAGAGCCTAAGTCATTTGCCCAAGGTTATGTCGCTGGGATGAAACCGGACAGGTTGGCCCCAGTGTCTGGGCTCTCACCCAGGTGCTTCATGGCTCTTCTAGCAACGGGGCCCATCACTGGATCTTTGGGCCACGTTGGCGGAGGAGGGAGAAAAACTGTCCTTCACACCTCCCAGAGAAGTAAGATCAGATGAGGTCCATAGAAGTCTTTTAAAGCCCAATTTACAGACAAATCTGTAAAATGGAAAAGACTTAATGATCTAACTGCCATGGGGGTGTTAGGGACAGGGGCCCACCTGCCCCTCCCCCTGGCTCTCCCCCACCCCAGTCCAAGGCGCACCAGCTCCGTTGTGAGGAGGGAAAAAGAAGTGTTTTCTGAGGAGCTAAGAGCTTGCATTGAAGCTTATATGCTTTACTCATACGAGATGCCCTTATAGCAGTTAGGGCCCATGAACTCTGATTTTACCCACAATTATAACAAGCTTGGTCGTGTGGTCTTTTAAACTATAGATACAGCAAATAGTAAGGATCTACATTTGGTTAAATACTGGTGGGCCTGAACTGTTAGAGACGGTTTCACAGATAGCTGGTAGCCTGATAGCAAGAGGAGACAAAAAAATGATAAAAAGCAGACATAGTGTTTCAGAAGTAGTGGGAACATTCAGCATGGGAACAGACCAGCCCTGTCCCTCAGTAGGCCGATATTTGCAATTTTGCCAGTGTGGCCACACAGTATTTATTTATAGCCTGCGTTTATCTTCAGCAGAACGTTCAGACAGGCCGCTGTGGGAGTGAGGCAGGGGCGGGCCTAGCCACAGGGGGAGGGAAGGGATAATTTGATGCCTGTTATACACGCACAGTGATAGAGAACATCACGGCTTTGCAGGAAGTTTGTGGCTGAGCCTCAGAGCAGGGGCTGTCGGTGAGACAAGGTTGAGGATGAGAATACCAGGTGCTCGAGCTGAGGGGGACTTAGACCTCCTATAACCTGACTCAGCAACGAGCGGCACAGAAGCCCCCAGAATGCGGGGATACCACCCCCCTTCCCCAGTACACACAGCTTTCCTTGCCAAACTGTATTGCAAGAAACACCTGTCTGCCTCCTCAGTATAGGGCTGGCGAGTGGGGTATGTGTTCAGTCAATGTTTATAGAATAAGTGAATGAACAGTAAATGCATCCACGGTCTTAATGCCTTCCTGAACCTATCTTCTCCTTCATTTTACTTCAGTTACATTCTGCAAATGTTTGTTGAGAAGGGTTCACTACCAGGTAGTCTAAGCTGGGCCTCCGATCCTCACCCCCACGTCCAATCAGATGAATGAGACTGTCTTGCCCTCAAGGAGGCCAGAATCCAGTGCTGGAGACTGAGCTTCTCTGATAACACGGCCAGGCACGGGGCATACCCAGAGGGGTGCTCCGAGCTGCACTTTCCCCTCCTACCCCCTCATTGCCTCCCAGACCTGTATGTCCAACCGCCTTTGCAAAGAAGTCACTGGATATTGCTTCAAGAGGGAAAATCTAGGTCTGGACCAGGTTTTATTAAGATCCACATCCTGTCCCACTTGGGGTTGTTAAAAGGAAAAGTAAGGGCCGCATATACTACCTCTCACTCCCCGCCCTTCCCTCCCTGCCGCCCCAGCTTTGGGCAGGAACCATCAATGGGGACAGAGAGAACAGGCCTGAACTTTTCCCTCTGACTTGAGGTCACATCTCTCCCCTTTGAGGCTGGGCTCCAGCTTCACCTGGAAACCTCTGTGCCAAGGTGGGAGGAGTTGAGCTCCCCAGCAGAGGACAGAAGGAGGTACCACATCCTTGGGTGGGGGAATGACTCACCCAGGATGCACCGGGTGAGGCTGGGGAGGGGGGACTCAGGCCCCGTGTGTCTGATCAGCTACTGTTGCCTCTTCTTCTTCCCAGTTCTGAGACTCTGAGGTTCCCCACTGAGGAGGAGACTGAGGTGGGGACGACCCTCTTTTCAACATAATTCTGTTTTGAATGTGTGTGGGCCTGGGTATGATTTCCTCATCTTCAAAACACCATTGTTAATGACTGCATGGTCCTCCAGCTTGTGGATTTGGTGGACATGCTGTGATTTATTTATCCAATCCCCTATTGTTGGACATTTAGGTTACTGCCAATTATTTAGTATTCTGGACAGTGATGTACTGGGTAGATCTTTGTGTATCAAGGTTTTGCACTTGAGGACTATGTCTTTGGGTAGCTTCCCAGAAGAGGAGGCATTCCTGGGTGAGAGAGTGGGCCCAGTTCTCTAGCATTTGGCACTAGCAGTCACTTTGGGACCCCTCATAGTCCTCTGGCTGGGCGGGAGAATTTTCATCCAGGAAAGAGGGACCAGAGGGACCTGGAAGGGGCTGGGAGGACTCCGCTTGGCAGGGCTCTGCTGGGAACCTAAGCCCACTTAGGCTTTGTGGGTGGACTTTCAGCAGGGCAGGGCCCTGTGGCCTTGAAGGCTGAGGGGGCTAGTGGCTTCAGAGAGGGGAAAGGATTCTCCAAGTTGTTGAGAAGGGTTCATTACCAGGTAGTCTAAGCTGGGCCTCCGATCCTCACCCCCATGTCCAATCAGATGAATGAGACTGTCTTGCCCTCAAGGAGGGCAGAGGAGGGGGGTCCTCCTGAGAAACAGGGGATTGTAGAGGCAGGAGGTGGGAGAGGGAGGCCCCTGGCTGTCCTTCCTTTGCCACCACCTACTGCCTTCCCAATGTCTCCCTGGCCATGGCTGTCAGAAGGGATGAGGATGGACTCTCTTTCTGTGCTGGTTGCAAAGCTCTTCAAGGCATGGTGTTCTGTGTAAAAAGCATAGAGCCAAGCGGTGTGTCTTGCATGCGACCTGTTGTGAAAGGTGGGGGAAATAAGCATTTATGTCCGCACAGGCTTGTATTAACAATGAGAGTCTCTGGAAAGACACACAGAGAACTAATTAAAGTGATGACCTTGGGGGCAGTCAGAGAAAAGAGATTGATGGGTTATAGGGCTGGGTGGCAGTGAGCGTTGTCACTATGTATCTTTTTATAGTTTTTAACTTTTGAACCATGCAAATGTATTACCTATTGAAAAATTAAATTACACAACTAAAAATGAAAAAGAGAATGTTTATTTCCTATTCTGTGAAGATTTTTTTCTCTGAGTCCCAGCTACTTAAATCATCCCCAGAGGAGCGGCAACAGTGCCTGTTTGTTCAGTGCCTATTAGGCACCAGGCACTGTGACAGTCATTCCATGTGTGTCCCCAAACCCACCCTGCAGGGAAGGACTTGCCAATGTCCTCCTGCCTGCAGAACGGAGGCATGGGCAGGTCAAGGGCCTAGTTCATGGTCATATGTCCAGGACAGAGCAGGGGCACCCACCTAGCTCTGTCGGACCCCATCCCGTTCTTCCCCTGACTCCAAGGAGATTGACCAGTTCTTGGTTCAATTATAACTCCTGTTGGATATAAGGGCGGTTCCCTATACGTAAACACTGGTTTCCATGGTTTTGGAAGTAATGTGATTTTTCTCTCCATAATTTTCTGCAAGTGATCACAGATTATGTATTTCATTAAAAGGAAAATATTTAAAAGCACAACTAAGCAATTCCTGTTTTCAAGGCCAAGATGGTAGGGTTTTTTTGGTTTTTTGTTTTAATTAATTTATTTATTTATTTTTGGCTGTGTTGGGTCTTTGTTTCTGTGCGAGGGCTTTCTCTAATTGTGGCAAGCGGGGGCCACTCTTCATCGCGGTGCGCGGGCCTCTCACTGTCGCGGCCTCTCTTTTTGCGGAGCACAGGCTCCAGACACGCAGGCTCAGTAGTTGTGGCTCATGGGCCCAGTTGCTCTGCGGCATGTGGGACCTTCCCAGACCAGGGCTCGAACCCTTCTCCCCTGCATTGGCAGGCAGATTCTCAACCACTGCGCCATCAGGGAAGCCCCAAGGTGGTGTTTTTAGGCGACACTTGTAGCTCGATAGCATGAACTCTTCCACGTACTCTGTGCACACTCTGTGGTGTGTGTGCCCCCTGGGACCTGAGAACTTGGTTCCTCAGTGCCCACTCCACAGGACACGGTTGGCTGTCTAATGGCGATAGGTGACTGCAGAGGTTTGTGGTTGTGTTTGCCCTGCTGTTGCGATGCCTGCAGATGCTCTCCTGTAGGATTTCCTGGAGGCGGTGTCCTGGGCCAAGAACATAACCCACACCTTTGATTTTATTATTGGTGGAAAACAAGATCTGCTTCTCAAGACCCTCTTTTTGGTCCAATTCCCAGGAACTCATGGACTTTTCCTGGCTGCTCCTGGCACCTCCCCCCAGCCGGGGTTGCCAGCCCCTGGGATGGAGAGGGAGGTCCTTGCTTGGGTTTGGAAGGGTTGGTGAGGATTTGGGAGGTGGCAGGAGGGCAAAGCATGCTCCAGGTGGAAGGAATGGCGCAGGCCAAGGTGTGGAAGGGGGAGAGGGCACAGTGGGTTTGCAAGACGGTTTTCTGGCCCAGAGGACTGCGCAGGGTGACTGGAAGGAAGGGAAGGCCCTTGCCGGCTTGTGAAAGGTCTTGACCAACCTTGAGTGAAGGCAAAGATGCTTTCTTCCTTTTTGCACCCTCTCCAGGGACGGATTTTCCACTCACGCAAAGAGACTTGGAGGCTGCAGGCTGTGGGTAGGATGCCCGCCCACCTCGCCTAGAGCCTGGCTGACGCTGCAAACCACACGATGGAGGGAACTTGTTGTGGAAACTGAAACTGCCTCACTTCCAGCTAGAGAGAGTGGTACCCTGTGCCCTGGGGGCTGCCCATGCTAGGGCTCCCTGCTGGGCTAGCTCCGGAAGGTCCCTCCCTCATGGGCTCAGTCACTCCCTGTCTTCCAGTCTCAGAAGGGGAATAGGCCTCTTTGAAGCTTCCACCCTCACTCGCTGAAGGGAACCTGGAGAATCCTTTCCCCTTTCTGAACTTCAGTTACCTCATCTGTAGGATGTCAGAGTGATTCTCACCTAAGATAAAGGCTTTGAAGATGGAGAGGCTCAGGGGACCACATTCTTCTGCTCAGCGTCAGGAGTTAGCAGACCAGTAACAGATCCCAAGGGATCCCCACTTATAATTGGATAGGCACCTACAGGGTGAGCCTCATGTGTGGATCCTCCCAGTCTCAGGATGCCTCCCCAACTCTGTTCACCATTGCATATTAAATTCCACCATTAGAGAGTCATTCCTATGGCTTCAGGTGACAAGACGCAATAGCCCCATGAGGTTGGTATTCTTATTCCTGCTTTAGAGAGAAGACTGAGGTTTATAGAGGGGATGTGGGCCTGGGGATGCCATCCCGTTGGACTTTGCGGCTGCTGGGCTAGGCCTGGCTGCTACCTTCCCAGGCCAGTTCAGAAAGCCCTTGGCGTCAGTGAGAGTGTGTGGTGGTCTGCCGAGACCTGGTACGCTGAGCAATGGGTGACAGAGGAGGCGGGTGAGTGACATCCCCTTCTGCTGGTGTTGACAGGCCACCCACTATTGGGCAACAGGAAGTGTCTGCTGGTGCTCCAGAGACTAGAAGCCTGGGTGGGGATGGGGCCGCCAGATGGGATCAGGGCTTCCCAACTGCAGAAATGGAAAAGCGGAAGCTGAGCTATACTGGAGAGGAAAAGGGGGTGATGGGCTGAGTCAGGAGAATGCTTGACCTGTTCAAGGGACAAGGAGGCCTGTGTGGCTGGGGCAGAGTGATAGAGGTAGAGAGTAGTTGGAGATAAGATCAGAAATGTGACAGGGATCAAAAATCCCAATGCCCAGGCACTGCCACAGGTCAATTGCATGCAATTTTCGGGGTGGAGAAGCAGTGTTTTTCAAAGTCCTCCAGTTTCCAAAGTGCAGCCAAGGCTGAGAACCATTGGTGTAGATAACTGTGGTGTTTCAGATGCATCGCTGTTGCTGACAATGAGCATATATCTGGCTTTTACCATTTACGTGACCTCACCTGACTCACTTGTGAATGAGTAGAGGGTAGAGGGTTGTTTTTTTTTTTTAACCTTATAACCTTATACAATTACTTGTTTTGTGGTCAGTATACGTAACATAAAATTTACCATTTTAACCATTTTTAAGTGTGCGATTAAGTGGCATCAGTACATTCACAATGTTGTACAACCATCACCACAATCTATTTCCAGAACTTTTTCAAGTTTCAAACAGAAATTCTGTACCCCTTAAATAATTACTCCCTATATCCCTCTTCTCACCTCTTACTCTGCTTTCTGTCTCTATGAATTTGCCATGCTAGGGACCCCACATAAGTAGAATCAGACAATATTTGTCCTATTTCATTTAGCATAATGTCTTTAAGGTTCATCCATGTTTTAGCATGTGTCAGAATTTCATTCCTTTTTATGGCTGAATAATATTCCATTGTATGTATATACCTCATTTTGTTTATCCATTTATCTGTTATCAGGCACTTGGGTTGTTCCCTCATTTTGAATATTGTGAATAATGCCACTATGAACACAGGTGTACTAATACTGGTTTGAATCCCTGCTTTCAATCCTTTTGGGTATATACTTAGGAGTGGAATTGCTGGATCATATGGTAATCCTATGTTTAACATGTTGAGTAACTGCTAAATTATTTTCCCCAGCAGCTGCTCCATTTACATTCCCATCAGCAATGCACGAAGGTTTCAAACAAACAGACAAAAAAACCCCAAAAAACAAAACAATGCACAAGGGTTCTGTTTCTCCACATCTTCACCAACACTTGTTATTTTCTGTGTGTTTTTTCCCCCAATCATAGCCATTCTAGTAGGTATGAAGTGGTATCTCTTTTGTGTTTTGGTGGTTTTTTTTAACCTTGCCTCTTTATTTTATTTTTTAAACATTTATTTATTTATATGGCCATGCCACGCTGCATGCCGGATCTTAGTTCCCCTACCAGGGATTGAACCGTGTCCCTTGCAGTGGAAGCTCTGAGCTTTAACCACTGGACTGCCAAGGAAGTCCCTTATTGGTGTTTTGATTTGTATTTCCCTAATGACCAATGATGTTGAGCATATTTTTTTATATTTATTGGCCATCTGTATATCTTCTTTAGAGAAATGTTTATTCAAGTCCTTTGCCTACTTTTGAATTGGGTTGTTTATCTTTTTGTTGTTCAGTTTTAAGAGTTAGTTTTTGTATATGGTGTTAGGAGTCCAATTCCATTCTTCTGCATGTGCATATCCAGTTTCTCCAGAACCATTTGTTGAAAAGACTGTCTTTTCCACATTGAATGATCTTGCCATCCTTGTTGAAAATCAGTTGACCATATATGTGAGTGCTTATTTCTGGTTCTCTGTTCCATTCCATTGGTCTGTATGTCTGTCCTTATGGCAGTACCACAGTATATTAATTACTGTAGTAAGTTTTGAAATCAGGAATTGTGAGTCTTCCAACTTTGTTCTTTTTTTTTTTTTTCAAAATTATCAACTATTGAGGTCTTGAGTTGAGGTGTTTTTATTTTTTTAATTTTTAATTATTTTATTTTTAATTATTTAAAATATAGTTGATTTACAATGTTGTATTAGTTTCAGGTATACAGCAAAGTGATTCAGTTATACATATCATATATTGATATATTCTTTTTCAGATTCTTTTCCATTATAGGTTATACAAAATGTTGAGTGTAGTTCCCTGCGCTATACAGTGGGTCCTTGTTGGTTATCTATTTTATATATAGTAGTGTATATCTATCTGATAATCCCAAACTCCTAATTTATCCCTTCCCCCCTTTTCCCCTTTGGTAACCATAAGTTTGTTTTCTATGTCTGCAGATCTATTTCTGTTTAATAAATAAGTTCATTTGTATCTTTTTTTTTTTTAGATTCCACATATAAGCGATATCATATGATATTTGTCTTTCTCTGTCTGGCTTACTTCACTTAGTATGATAATCTCTAGGTCCATCCATGTTGCTGCAAATGGCAGTATTTCATTCTTTTTTATGGCTGAGTAGTATTCCATTATATATATGTACCATACCTTCTTTATCCATTCATCTGTCGATGGACATTCAGGTTGTTTCCATGTCCTGACTATTGTAAACAGTGCTGCTATGAACACTGGGGTGCGTGTTCTTTTTGAATTACGGTTTTCTCCGAATATATGCCCAAAAGTGGGATTGCTGGGTTGTATGGTAGTTCTGTTTTTAGTTTTTTAAGGAACCTCCATACTGTTTTCCATAGTGGCTGCACCAATTTATATTCCCACCAACAGTGTAGGAGAGTTCCTTTTTCTCCACACTAGAGATGTTTTTATGGGTGAGAAAACTGAGGTTTGAGCCTTCCTGAGGTTGCCGACCTGGACTGGCCACCAGTCTATGACAAACCCCCTATAACTCTCCCAAACCTGGACATACTTGGAGAGACACCGTCCTTAGAGAGAATCCCCTGGGGATGGTGGGCTCCTCCTTACAGTCGCCCTACCTCTGGCCCCCTGAGAAGGCCCATGACTTCTGAGCTTCCTTGAGACCCCACCAGCTCTCACTCTTCAAGGAGGATTGTCCCATAGGCTGGGGTCACCAACTTCTTCAGTGGATCATGAGACGGCCCTGAGGGAATTGATGTCCACCCTGGCCTGGGCCTGCCTAGACCTGAGGGGTCTTTGAAAATCAGGACTTCTGACCCCCAACTGCCTAGATGGCAGCCACTGAAGCAGAAGGGGTCCTCTTCTTTGTCACCTCTTGAATGTTTTCCCTTCATTTGGACCAGCTCTGAGCCCACTCTCCCAGGCCTGGGGACCCCAGACTGCAGGTGGTAGGAAGGTCCAGGAGGTCAGCTGGGGTCAGTCCATGCAAGCAGGGTTGAGGTGGTAGGCAGGGGATCAACACAGAAGTCTGGATCAGTGTCTCTGGAGCTGTCGTGAATACTAACAGCTTGGGCTGTGAGGGTCTGCACGGCGTAGAGCAGCACCGTAGTAGGTGCTGTGTTGGTGTCTGCAGTTGTTCTCAGTCTGACCCAGAAGAGGATGGAAATTGACACTGGAACCAAAGGAACAGTGTGGCTAATTCCAGGGCCAGGGGAAGACCAGCGGCTGAGACTAGGTCTTGGGTCAGGGCGGGAGCTCCCATGAGGCTGTTGGAATTTTATTTTAGTCCTCAGATAACCCCCAACCTTAGAGGGACTGCAGATTCATTGAAGGGAGGAGTTTGCACTCCAGGGTCCAAAGGTCTTGGTTTGAGTCCAACGTACGGGTGCAAGTGAGGGGCTGGGTGGGAAAGGTAAGCAGTGAATGGTTCCAGAGAGCACAGGCTTCCCTCAGGCAGCCCCAGTGCCCCAGAACCCTGGAGGTGGCATCTTGCTCCACTTAGAGATGTATTTTCCCACAGTGCTGCTCTATGCCGGATGCACACTGGCTGTGTTGGGCAGGGTGAAGCAACTTCCCAGTCTCCAACACAGAACCCTTGCTTGGAAGGTGCCGTCTTTGTCTCTCACACTGCCTTTAGAACCCGATGCCCTGCTTGGATTCCACTGCATTCACGGTGTGGCCCTGGTGAGTCCCTCCACTCTCTCAGCCTCTGGCTCCTTGTCTGTATTAAATCCATTACTGTGGTTAAAAGATAGACGTGGTGAAATGAATGTTAATGGCCTAGGGCAAGAAGCACCGCGTATAGACCCTCGGCAGGTACAGGAGCCCAGGAAGCCCTTGGGCTTGGAAGGCATTGCAGCCAGAGCCCAGGGTCAGCTCTGAGGCCCAGAACCTACCAAGGCCAGCAGAGGAGGCTGAGAGACCTAATCCAGGGGCTGTGGGTGTCTATTCCTGCCTTTGGGGAAAGGTGTGAGGAGTGGGGATCCCCTGCAGCCTCAGGAGCCCACCTCTGTCTCTTGAGCAAGTCTCAAGCCCAGAGGAGGCCGCCAGTCCTCACCCTGAAGCAATTCACAGCTACCAAGCAAGACACCCCACATCAGCCCAGTGAGGGCTTGGAGTCCAGTGTGCGTTCCACTATATGGGTGAAAAAATTAAGGCTGAGAGATCAGAAGCAAGCAGTCGATTGGATTCCAACCAGCTAGGATTCAAACCCAACTCTCCTTTTTTATTTCCTTTCTTGGTTTACTTTTACTTGATATGTACTAATCACCATGGCCACCATTTTCCAGGAGCCCCTTAAGTATCAGGGTGCCCTTTGTTGGGCTCCTACATATATTATATCATTTAGTCCTCAGAGCCCCAGGGAAAGTGGACAGTGTGTTCACACTCATTTTACAGAGGAGGGAATCTGTGCACAGGAGATTAAGTAACTTGCTCAAGGTCACACTGTCTGTGTGCATGGGACTGGCCAGGACTAGGAGGCAGTGCCTGCGATCTTCCCACACCCCCTACATGGACTTTCTCTTGTCAAGGTGTTCCCTGTGGGCCATCCTCTGGCAGGTGTAGGAGGTGTGGGAGGGGTGATAATTGCCACAGACGCCAGTCCCCGGTCCCTGGCCGGTCACTTACAAGCTGGAGGCCATGCAGCAAGGAGCCCTGTGCAGCTGGCCACGTGCAGGGGATGGTCGGTGCCTGTCCTTCCTGACGGGTCAGAGTTTCCTCCGGGGCCCAGCGTTGAGTGGCTCAGTTCCCTTCTTCCCTCCAACCACCTTCCCTACCTGCCCTCAGCCCTGGCCACTGCTGGATCCTACAAGCCCCCCGCCTAATCAGCTTGTTGGGGGGGCACTACAGAGGAGCTGTGTGACCTGGGCAAGTCACTCACCTTGCTGAGCCTCCGTTGCTCATCTGTGACATGGGGCAGTAAGGGCACAGTCCTGACATTGCAGGCTTCTCTGGGAATTAGAGGCGTGGAGAACACTGGCCTCTACCCATCCACATCCCACCCATCCTGTTCCCTTCCCCTGAACTTGGAACCTGGCCCTGGATCCTCGTTACCTCCAGGGAGGGTCCCCCCACTTGGTCTGCCTGGCTCAGGGCTCCGCCTCAGCTGGCCTCAGGCTACCTCTTCAGACACCTGCTCCAGCCCCTCAGACCCCTCACTGCTGCTTCCTGCTGGGCTTGTAGCCGCTCACAGCTCTGAGCATCAAGTTTCCGGTCTCCTAAACCCGAGGGGCTCATCCCCAACTCCAGGCCTCTGCCCCAACTCGTGTTCACTCCCTGCCCCACCTCTTGTGCTAACTTCTACACGTTTTGGTTTCATAAAGCAGGAGGGAGAAGTGGGGGATCGAGCTGGGCTTTTAAGAGCAGAGGGGAAGTGAGAAGTACATCACAGAAGGGGGGAGGGCAGTGCAGTAGAGGAGCCCCTTCCTGCTTGACGCTGGAAGAGGCCTATTTATTTATTTATTTTTATTATTATTTTTTTTTGGCTGTGTTGGGTCTTCGTTTCTGTGCGAGGGCTTTCTCCAGCTGCGGCGAGCGGAGGCCACTCTTCATCACGGTGCGCGGGCCTCTCACTGTCACGGCCTCTCTTGTTGCGGAGCACAGGCTCCAGATGTGCAGGCTCAGTAGTTGTGGCCCACGGGCCCAGTTGCTCCACGGCATGTGAGATCCTCCCAGACCAGGGCTCGAACCCGTGTGCCCTGCATTGGCAGGCAGATTCTCAACCACTGCGCCACCAGGGAAGCCCAAGAGGCCTATTTAAAAGAACAAAGTTGGAAGCCATGCATGCCCACACAATTGCTGTTTGAGCCTGGACAAGTTACATAACCTTTCTCATCCTTGCATTATCCCCGGGTCGGTATTACTGAGATAAGAGGCCCTAGGTATGCACAGTTGGTCCCTTCTGTTGCTTGTGTTGCTCCCCTGGCCCCCACACCCGGCTCCGTGGGATTCCTGAGAGCTCCTGAACATTCACAGGGCTCCAACAGGGCCCCCTGAAAGCTGCAGGTAACCATCAGTCCCCGGCCTCCAGATTCCCCAAATCCTGGGGCCCAGGATGTCTCAGGGGCCCATCCAGCAGGGCTGCTTGAGTAAGGGGCCCTCTAAGGCCCAGGGGAGGCCTCAGACTGGGGCTCAGTGGAGAGCTAGAGCCCTCTGGAAACTCATTTCTAATCCTAAGCCCCTGTCAGCCCAGCTGAACCCAGAGTAGCTCATCTAACCACACTCAATGTGCTTTTGTTCCTTAAAAGTAAGCTTTCTTGGCTCTCTCCCTTTGACACCTATCCTGGACCATCTTAGAAAAGCTGTAAGTCACCCCACATTTGTCTGCTTATGAATGGACCCCTCCAGTCTTTGAGTCAGGGGACACCTAGACCCAGAACACCTAGTTCAGCACATCACCTGAGGCTCGAGTCCTCTCTGCGGAATTCCTAACCTGATTATAGACCCCGGCGATGGGGCATTCCCCATCCATCAGAGCGGCTCACCTGTGTTGCACATTTGGGGCCACTCGGACTCTCGGAAAGCCCTTCTTTGTACTGATCTGGAGTTGGTCTCTCTGAGGGTACCAGCCACAGATACGCCCTCTGCTCCTGATGGCCCCACAAAGCTCTGCAAATGACCACATTCCCCAATGGCTCCTCAAGGGCTGAGACTAGAGAACTTCTCTTTACCCAGCCCTCCTCCTGGGGTGCTCTGGGTAAGCAACTGGCTTGCTCACTGAAGTCTCTGGTCCATCCATCCATCCATCCATCCAAGCCATATGTGGGTGTCTGGTCTTTTGCTTTCCCTCAGTTTAGCAGTCAATAATGGTGGAGATGTGGGGTACAGCTGTGAGGCAGTGGAAAAAGCCCGGCTGCTGCTCATTGACTTATCCTCTCTGAGCCTCAGTTTCCTTATCTGTACAACAAGCATAACAATACATTGTACAAAGTAGAGGGGACAAGTCTGTCTGGCTTGTTTAAAGGTGCTGGATAACGAGTCATTGAATTACAAACAAATGGTCCGGTGCTCTCTATGGGGCAGCTCAGGAGCTGTCATAAAGCCACGTCAGCTCGAGGGCCTCCCTAAGACGCTTCCTCAGCCTTTGTCCAGTGTATCAGCTGAGTGTTGCTGTGCAGACCTGGGCACCAGGGCCCAGTAGGCAAACAGACCCACGTTCTGCCTTCAGGGGGCTGCCTTCTCCAGAGTTCAGTGCTCACTACCTCAGGTGTGCTGACAATCCCAGTGGTTTGGTTTCTCAGCCCACAGCAGACAAGCAACAGTGGACTAGTTGTTAATAAACCAGCCACGGTAGGCACCTTGGCCGCAGAAAACTGTTAAACTGCGGTGAAGGGAGAGGGCAAAGCAGCCTGGGCACCATGTGGCCTGTAACCATGTTCAAAATCGCAGTCCTTGGCTTCTGGGGTTTCCTGAGATGAAGGGAGTAAGTCCAGTCTCCCTGTTCTGTCTCCTCTTCACTAGTAAAAGGTGATTTTAAAAAAAGGAAGAAAGAAAGAAAGAAAAATGTTAGAAAAAATATATAGGGCTACCCCGGTGGTCCAGTGGTTAAGATTCCACGCTTCCACTGCAGGGGGCGCAGGTTCAGTCGGGGAAGTTCTGCATGCCATGCAGTGCAGTCAAAAAATATATATATATATATAGAGAGAGAGACAGAGACAGAGAGAGAGAGAGAGCGCACCTAGCAACCCAAGAGCACGTCAGTTATTAGAAGGGTTTTTGACAAGCTTGGCTAGCATTTTACAGAATGGTTTCTGAACTTGGTTAGGGTGCAAGCAGGAAACTTAATGTTTTTCCTTCCACCTTCCAAAGCCACTGGTAGCTCTCCCTTCCTCTACCCTGGGCACGTGTTAGAGCGTTTCTAGTCCTTTTCAGGTCTAACTCCCTCCAGTTTCACCACGTATCAAAATCTCACTCTTGTTCACTTGAAAGCTTCCCAGTCTCCCCACTTGGCCCGTGATTGGAAGCCAATGCCAGGGACAGAGAACGGGTCCGTCTCTGCACTCGCCGTGTTCTGCCACCTCCACTGCCTGCTGCTTCTGTGTCTTCACAGATGGTGTGGGGCGCGGGCTTGGAAGCTCTAAAGGGGTACTTCACCCCTTATTTTCCTGGTGCTGCTGTAGCTGGTGCGGCGGGTAGCAAACACACACAGGTCAGCTCTTCCTCTCCTGGCTGCCTCGGCGGGTTCTTTGGTGACCTGGCGTATACCGCTCCATCCCCTGCAGCTGTCCACGTCTGACCCCTCCCAGCTGCTCCCCACCGTCCACTCCACGCAGCTTCTTTCGGGGACTCTTCCCTCGCTGTCAGGCATTTCTCACTGGCAGAGGCTTACTACCGGCAGCTCTTCCCAGCCACCTTCCCGGCCTCCACTTGGTTCCCAGGAAACACATGGTGCCAGTTCCCAACTGCTCCCTCCCCAGGCCCCACTCCCCTCAGGCAGCTCCAGCCCACCCTGGACTTCAGACTTCTCTAGGTAAGATGCAGCCATGGTTGCCATGGTTGCCCTGGCTTCCAAAAGCCAGCAGACAGACCACAGCCTCCCTGCTGGAAGGGCAGTTAAAGGTCACTTCCTCTCCCTAAACCTGTTTCACAGTCAGGAGGCCCCAGAGAGGGCAAGGGACTTTACTAAGACTACCCAGCTTCTTCCTGGCAGATCAGACCTGCTACCAAAACCCAGGCCTCTCCCTCTAAGGTTAGAGGTTTAGCTGTCCTCTGAGGGACTTTATATTCTGGAATTCCACGTAAGGGAACATTTGAAAAGGCTTCTGCAGCCTTTTAAATGGACCCTCTGGTGGGGGAGGGTGTGTGGTAGGGAGATAACTTGTTTTTTCCAGCCTGGCGCATCTGGGTTCTGCCTGGTGGGTGGGTTTGGGGTGGGGGGGTGAGAGGCAGGCAGGGACGAGGTAGGGCATATGGGGAGCTACCACTTGCTGAACAGCCACTGAGCCTGGGGCTTTGCAGAGAGGTGAGGGAATGAGCCAAGATCTGGTCTGGGAGAGCTGGGTTCAAATCCCTGCTGTGCCCTTCAGGGCCCCTGAGCAGATTAGGTAACCTTTCTGGGTTCCATTTTTCTCATCTGTAAAATGGGGGTAATCCCGGCTCAGGGCAAACTCTGACCTTGCTTTTACTATTCTCACCTGTGTACATTATTTCACTGGCTTCTCAGATCAAACCTAGGCTGTGGGAACAATTAGGCTTCTTTTCACAAGGAGGGAAGTAGAGGCTGAGAATGACCAGGACCACAGGGTGGGGTGTGAACCCGTATCTGGTCTGCTGAACTCTGTCCAATTTCTCAGGCCAGGCCCGGGTCCCCTCCCTGACTGGGCGGCCAATCTGCCCTGATAGGGCTGTGCCCTAGAGGGTGGGCTGTCAGGGCCAGGAGAGGTTGGCCTCTGCCCTCACTTCCTCCATGAGGAAACCAGATCCTGAGAAGGGAAGTGGCTTGCTTGGCACCCTGGTCTTTGTGGCCTAGCCCATGCAGCCACCAAGAATTGTATGGGTGTAAAAAGGAGGAAGTGGCAGTGTGTACAAAGGCTAGCTCTCTACCCACCCAGTGGGGGCATGGCAGGGCCAGGGCCGGCTGGTGGGCCTGGACCGTGGCTCACAGCCAGAGCCACCCAGAGAAGGGAGCAGGTGGGCCGTCCCTGAGCACAACCCGGCACCCAGGCCTCCCGCACGCTGCCTTCAGGCTGAGGTGGGACTATGCTTCCTCCTGCCAGACTTGTCCTGAGCACCTCCTCCTGCAGCCCCGATCTGACCCCTCTGTGGGGAAAGGGAGGCCCAGAATGGTCACACAGTGAGGGTGGCAAGGTCTGGGGTCCCACATCTGGCTTGAGGGAGGTCTCCCAAAAGAGGGCACCGCACCTGCCTGCCATCTGGCGCCCTCCCCTGGGGTGGATTGCCCTAGCGCCACATGGTGAGGGCGGGGCCTCCGGCTGCTTGCCGGCTCTCAGCAGCTCATCTGCAGAGCCAGCACGGCCCTTCTCCAGGGCAGCGTTCCTCTGACCCAGCCTGGGCACAGAGCTGGCCTCTGTGAATCCATGGTAACTGAATGACAGACCGAAACACAGCTTTGGTTTGAGGCAGAGAGAATTTGGGAAATCATTTTCAAAAGTTTTTTTTTTAATCTTTTTTTTTGTGTGTGTGTGGCTCGCGGGCCTCTCACTGTTGTGGCCTCTCCCGTTGCGGAGCACAGGCTCTGGATGCACAGGCTCAGCGGCCATGGCTCACGGGCCCAGCCGCTCCGCGGTACCGTGGGATCCTCCCGGACCGGGGCACAAACCTGTGTCCCCTGCATCGGCAGGCGGACTCTCAACCACTGCGCCACCAGGGAAGCCCCTTTAATCATTTTTTGATGTTTCAAAATGTAAAAGAGTTGCTGGACTGTCTATTGAATGACTGATGTCGGTATGTGAGTCTGGGGACAAGCTGACCTGGGTTCACATCCCAGATTCTGATCTTTACCAGCTGAGGGACCTTGGGCAGTCACTTCCCCTCTTTTCCTCCTCATCACCGTCCTTACCTCCCTGGGTGTGTGGTGTTTTCAATAAGAAAACAGCTGTGATATTCTTGGTATGGTGTGTGGTAAGTGGGCTCAATAAGTAGCAATTTCACAGAGGGCAAGGCCACAGGCAGGTCTCAGGTGACAGAGGCTGCAGGTAGACAGAAGGAGATGGGAGGCCCTGCCTTCTGGTAGCTTCTGCACTGTGGAAATGGCAGCCTGAGCCTGTCAACAAGGGCCCTGAAAGGGAGCCCTGGACACCTAGAGGGTGGAGCTGAGTAGGTGCAGGGAGGAAGGGCCAGGATGGGCCCCCTGGAGGAGGTGACTCTGGTGCTGGGCCTTAGACATTAAGCCTGCAGGACTGATTGATTAACTGATTGAATGATTGGTTAGTTCATTTCCTCAGCAGCTTCCTGAGCCTGGCTGTGCCCAGCTCTGAGCCATGAGTCAGAAGCCCTGGAGGAAGAGGCAGTGGTGGGGTGGAGGAGGGGTACAGGCTGGCAGGGAGCAGGCCCCAGGGAGTCAGGCACTTCCTTGGAACAGTCTAGTCACTTGTGATGGTGGCTCACTTGGCCAAAGCCCCTGCTGGCACCAGTGCGCTCTGAGCAGGGGCTGGACCAAACTCTCAAGCCCGGAGTGCTTCGGGGACTTGAGCTCCTGAGGACCCAGCCTGCAGGACCCCTCTGCCTGCCACCTCCTCCAGAATGGCCAATGTAGGTTTGCTTTTGCTTCTCTTTCCACTCTGGGGGTCTCAGTAAGGACAGTGGGGTTTCCCTGGGGAGTGGGAGCTGTGCATGGGGCTGGGAGGGAAGAGCAGAGTGTCCGCTGCAGGGCTGGGCTTGGTCAGCGTCTCCCTGCTCAGGCCCCCCTCCCAGAGGCATCGGGGAGTAACAGCAGGTGCCCTGCAAGTCCAAATCCTTGTCCTGCCTCCGCCTGTAGGACCTCAGGCAGGTCCTTCCCTTCTCTGGGCCTCAGTTTCCCCAAGGACTGAGGGGCACTGGACAAGATGCTTCCCAGTTCTGGTGGTCTATGGAATTTGGCCCTGCATACTGGTGTCCAGCTCAGAGTGATCCGCTTGTGGGGGAGGGCAGATCCATTTTCCTCCCTGGCTGCCACAGGCTTTAGTCCTGGGGGTTCGGAGTGAGGACAGAGGCTGAGGGGCAGGAAGCTGTGGTCTGCTGCCTGGTTAGTAGGCAAGTGGCCCATGAAAGCTACAGAAATGGAAGCCTGGTGCACACCAGCCTGGACATTGCGGTGGACAGGCCTGCAGGGGTTGGGGGTTGACTTCCTCCTGCTGGGGTTCTGAGTAGTCAGCCAAGGCCCAGGCCCACTGCTTGTCACCCAGTGGGCAGCTGAACCTGGGTCTCAGGAATTTCTAGTGCTGCTCATGGAGGAGGGTGTGAGCTTGGGATCCTAACCATCCTACAGGCCTGCAGATTCCATTATTCTGAGTTTGCTGAAGGTGGGCTGGGCCTGGCATGGGGCCATCTGGAGCAATTTGTGGCATCTCTGCCCTTCTCTACCACGTCTGATTCTCCTTAGACCTTGAAGAAAAACACCCTCTCCTCAAGTACTACCTCCCGCCCCCAACTTCCTACACCAGCAGCTCAGAACCCACTCCAGGGGTGAGAGTCAGATCAACAGCAGGATGGGAGGCAGAGAGACAGCTGTGTCCTGAGAATTCTCCAAGATGGCCCTCTCCCCACCATCCTGGCTAAGAGGTGGACCTAGGGTGTGCTGGGTGTCCTGGGGTGCTAGGTGTGTCCTAAGTGTGTGCTAGGATGTGCCCTAGCCCTGACCCTCAAGGCCCACCTCAGCAGATGGGTGCAGGAGCCCGGTGTGGCATCTGGTACACAGTGGATAATCAGGGAACAGCAGTTGCTCTTGTCTCTGCAGAGGCTGTAGAGTGCAGGGGGGTAAAGGGCACAGACCCAAATAAGACAGCCTGGGTTCAATGCCACACCTGCTGCTTTCAATCTGTGTCAGGCTGGGTACACTTCACCCATCTGTGCCTCAGTTTTCTCACGTGGACCCCTGAGATAAGAGAGTAATTGAGAAGGTGACAGGAGTGAGCAGTGTCAGGCACCCCATAAAGGCTGTCATCACGGAGCCTTGGTGGGGACCCTTCCCATGGCTGTCTTAGATTAGAGTTGCTGTGTCCTGACTATGAGCTCTGATCCACGAAGGGCTCACCTACACCTGGTACCTCCACAGATGGGGGACCTACTGTGTGCCTGTGTGAAGCTGTTACCGACCAGCATTCTTGGCTTCCTTAATCAATAGAAATTGATCAGAGGCCAGACAAGAAATTCAGACAAAGCTTTATTGGGTGGGGCCCCTGCTGCAGCACAGGGAAGCGAGAACAAACAACAGGTTCCCTTGTTTGCCCGCTCGCTCAAGGGGGGAGAACTTGTTCTTTATACAGGGTGAGGGTAGGGGTGTGTCCAGGGGTCGGGCTGGAGGGGTAGCTTAGGTGGTTTGCCCACCCCTTAGCTGGTGTTGTGTGCAAGGAGCTTTTGCTCCTGACCCACTGCTTTTGCTCCCCTGGCTCTTCAGAAGTGGCAGTTGAGGTTTTTTGGGTCTTTTGTATCTTTTGGTCCAGAATTTGCCCCAAATGCACATGCACGCCGTTATTTTTAGTCCCATATAATTTCTTTGTATTTTGTAGCTTGAGGAGAGGTGTGTCCAGGTGCCAGCACTGCAGCACTGCAGCCAAGGGGCCCAGGTCCCAGCCTGTCTCAAAGCCAGGTCCTGAATCCCAAGAGCTCGTTCTTGGATAGGGCTGAGGGGGGCAGACGGGGAGGCCAGGCTGGAGGAGGTCAGCAGGGTCCTCACCAGGCTGCAGTCTGCGTTCCCCCGACCCACGCAGCCCGGCTGCGGCCCTCACACGTCCCTCTGTCCTGTGTTCCAGTGCAGGGACTTCACGGCCCACACGGGCTACGAGGTGCTGCTGCAGCGGCTGCTGGATGGCAGGAAGACGTGCAAGGACGTGGAGGAGCTGCTGAGGCAGAGGTGAGCCCCTCCCCCCAGCCCCTGGGAAGTGGCCGAGCCCCCATCCCGGCTGCACCCCGCCCCCCCGCCCCCCACCCCCCTGCTCTAAGAAGTCAGGAGCGCAACTCTCCTGTTTGTCCCGACCTGGGCCTCCCGCAAGTGGACAAATAATCTGATGTTCCTCCAGATGTCCTTGAATTTAGCCAACACTTATTTAGGCGAAGGGCTGGAGGCTTATCCTTCTCAAGGAGGAGCCCGCCGGCCAGCGGACCCCCAGAGGCTGAGCGGGTGGACCGTCAGGTTCTCCTGCCACCGCCGGCGGAGTCTGAGCCGCGGGCAGCGGAAGTGGAGGAGACACAGCGCCCATGGGTTGTCGTTGCAGGGCCCAGGCAGAGGAACGGTATGGGAAGGACCTGGTGCAGATTGCCCGGAAGGCAGGCGGCCAGACAGAGATCAAGTAAGAGGGCCCCTCCTGCTTCGCCAGGCACTTTCCACAGGGTTTAGGGCTTCCCCTTGTGGGGTGGACTGGGGAGGGCCGGCGAGGGTCTGGATGGCTCCCAGGGTAGGGTGCCTGGAGGGCATCTCTCTTGGGAGTCAGGCATGCTGGGCGAGGTCAGGTTCTGCGTGTGGGAAGAAAGCCAGCAGTCTGAGCACCAAGGAGGCCCTGGGCAGGGGGTGAGGTCATCTGTCCTCAGGGGCCTGCAGCACAGCCTGCACCCTCTGGGCGGCCTCCATCCAAGTCCTGAGAGCCCTGAGGGGAGGTGACAGGACCCTACTGGCTGCCCGAGACCCCGCAGCATTGGCTCGGCTCAGGCTTCCAGGAGGGACTGTGTGGCCACAGGCGGGGGTGCCAGCTCCTCACCCGTTAGCCCTGGGACCTTGGTGGGGGGGTCACTGACACTCTGTGCCTCCGTTTCCTCATCAGTGAGCAGATGACAGTACAACCTTCCTCAGAGGAATATGTGAGTCCAGGGCTGGCTCAGGCCTGGCTGGGAGGGGAGGCAGTAAGGGCACTTGCTGCTGTGAAGCCGCTGGGCCTCTCCGGCCCTGGGGCCTGGGCCTCTGTGTGCGGACTGTCAGGCGGGGACGCGGATGGAGAGAGAGTGACGATTTGAGGGCAGCTAAGG
This sequence comes from Mesoplodon bidens, assembly GCF_964165515.1. Classification (NCBI taxonomy): domain Eukaryota; kingdom Metazoa; phylum Chordata; class Mammalia; order Artiodactyla; family Ziphiidae; genus Mesoplodon; species Mesoplodon bidens. Next base: position 65,149,912 of record NC_138178.1, on the reverse strand, counting down.
AGAACTTTCTAACAGTGGAGCGGAGGGGCTGCCTCGGGACGTGTGGACTCTCCCCGCTGCGTGAGGACCGAGCCAGGCTGGGGGGCAGACAGGACCCTGGACTCCAAGTCCTGGTAGGGCTCTGATGAGTCCTTCTCCTCCTACCCTGGAGCCGCAAGACCTCACTCAGCCTGCGGCTGCCATAGCAACCCCTGCCCCCTGCCCCTGCTCCCACAGGGGTCAGGCCTGTGAGCTTCTGACTCTGCCCAAGCAAAGTGACCCTGGACCCCGTCAGCTGCAAAGCCCAGAACCGGGTCCCCTCGTTTGAGTGTCTGAATAAACAACACGCTCTAAGTCTCCTAAAGACATAGGCAACCCTGGCTGGTCCCTGCTTCCAACCTGGAGTCAGGGAAAACTTAGGGAAGGCTAGAGGAAGGTTGTAAAGTGGTGTGAGCCAGGGGAGATGAATGCTCAAGGCCCAAGGGTCCTGCGTTGTACCACAAAGTGTGAACAGCAGCTTCAGGAGTATGAATGCAGGAGCCCTAGTCCCCGCTTGACCTTTGTGAGCTGTGTGACTGTGAGCAAGTCACTTAACCTCTCTGAATTGGGTTCTCATCTGTCCACTCCAGTGGGCTGTTGAGCAGATAAAGATGGCAGGGCCGAGGTTGAATACCGGCTGAGTGCACAGGGCTCAGGACATGGTGAGGAACAAATGGAAGTCTGTGGGGACCTTCTTTGTCTTCCAGGCAGGGGGTGGAATCAAGGGAGCATGACCCGGGGGAGTCCCTGCCCACCTCCTGCCCTCCCAGGCCTGCTGGAAAAGGAGAACTTTCCAACAAGAGAGGAGACCTCCTGGGAGAAGTGGAGAGGGTGCTCCAGGCAGGGCCATGGTGGGAGGTCAGGCTGGAGGTGGACTGCGTGAGGCATACTCAGGGGGCTGTGAGTCACGGCGGACTTAAAATAAGGAAGGAGAAGCCACCAATGAAGAGAATAAAGTGGGAATGGAGCCAGGTGGGCAGTGGGAAGGGTGGAGAGGTGCACAGAAGTGGCCAGGGGGAGGCTGTGGGCAGCCCTGATTCCCTGCGTGGTTATAGGAAGCCGAGTGGGTCAAGGTCTGCCCTGCTCTATATGCTGTGTGACCCTGGGATGGTCACTCCCCCTCTCTGAGCCCTGGGTCCTCAGCTGTGAAAGGGGACAATCACTCCCAAGAGTTGCTCTGGACAGTCACAATGTCCAACAGAGAGCGCCAAGCCACAGCGATGCTCGATAAACAGCAGGGGTCTTTACGATCTCATGGACCCCTCCATAAGTAAGATAAATTGGGGTCACCAGTTTAGTTTAACACTGAGGAGCCTGCCTGGCCAGCCTAGACCATTTCCTCTGAGGCCTAGCCCCTCCCTGGCCCTGGCCCTATCCCTAGAGGCACAGCTTCCATCCAAGGTGGGAGCACCAGGATGGGGCCCCAGGCCAGGGAAGGGAGGAGAGTCAGGGTCCACCTTGCTGCCTACCAAGGAGGAGCTGGTGCCTGGGCTGGGAGGGCCAGGCCCTAAGGCTCAGCCTAACCAGTAGAAGGAAAGGCAGGAACAAACCCCACAGGGGCCCCGCTGCACAGCCACACGGGTTCCAGAGCAGGCTGGGAGCAGCGCATGCATATCAGCACTGCCCCGAGTTCCCCATCGAGCTGGGGTGGCCAGAGGAGCAGGGCAGAGCAGAGGGCACCTCCTGGGAGAGGTGGAGAGGAAGGGAAGGCACCTTCCTGACAGAGGACTGGCACGGACAAAGGCTGGAGGTCGGAAAGCTCAGGGCACATTCAGAACCAGAGTCAGGAGGCAGGGGGCAGACCATCCGAGCTCACCTGCTGCTCCCCGTAGGGCTGTGCCCCTTGCAGCTCCCAGCTCAGCTTATGCACAGTAGGTACTTAACAATTATTGCTGTTGATCCACAAGGCGTGTACTAGGGTTGGTGACGCCATTAAGTCATTCCTTTCTTTACCTGTGGGCCAAGCATCCATCATCCATCCAAGCATGTATGGAGCACCTACTATGTGCCATGCCCTAGGCTGAGTTGGGGGGGATTCAGAATTTTTAAAATAAAGGCCCTCACTGTTCTGAAGCCAGGGTCTAGCACACTGAGGGTAACTTCACTCTCGTCCCCAGCCCTTTGCATCAGAACATCACTCCAAGGGCCCTCTCATGCCCCACCTCCTCCAGGAAGCTCTCCCAGACACTCTGGCCTTGCCTGCCTGTCAGGGTCTTGGCTTAGACCGGGTTGCCCCATCCCACACCAACGTGGAGGGCTCTCTGTGGGTAGGGTGAGTGGCAACCATGACAACATGGGTCGCTTCCTTGTCGCCGTGGAGGCTTGTGGGGTTGGCACCTGGCAAAGCTGGCCTGGCCGCTCCATGTGGGGACTGGCAGCTCATCCTCCAGGGCCCATCTCCTGGTCAGGGGGAGCCCCCTGCCTCCCCATGGCCAAGGCCCCTGTGTCCCATGGGATGCTCACTCTCAGCCCCTGGGAGGGTGGGCGGAGGGCTGGGGGTGCATAGGCTGGATGCGGTGAACGAGGAGGACAAAAGCCAAGGGGTGAAGTGACCCCAGAAATAGCCCAGCGAGAGCTGAGAGGGTGAAGCAGGCCAGCCTCCCCACCCCTGCTGCCTGAAATAGATCGTTTCTGTGTCATCCCCTGACCTCAGACTGGTCAGAAGGCCGGAGACTCAGCCACATATATTGAAACGAGGTTACTCCCACCTTCAAGTGATTTTTAGCATTCTCCTCCTTCACACATTAACTCAGCAAGCATCTGCTGGGCAGTGGCAATGGAGGACACACAAATAAGACCTGGTCCCCAACTCGAGGGATCCCCACAAGCCCTTTCAATGCATCTTAAAGAAGCGCTAGGTGGGTGCAGGGGGCTTACCCATAACATCTAAACCACACATCCAGCCCTTACAGAAAGTTCACCTTGACTCTCCTTCCAACCTTGGGGCCTTTGCTCTGGCTGTTGCCCTCATTTCTCCCCTGTGAGGTCTAGCTGAAATACCACCTCCCCCAGAAAGTTGTCACCTTCCCACCCTCTTGTTCATCCTGCGCCACGTAGGGTGCTGAGTGCCACAAGCTGCAGAGGCTGCATGGGGCAGGGGTTCAGGAAATAAAGGGGAATTGAGGCACAGCTGGGGGCAGCTTCCTGTGAGCACCTTTGCAGTAACCGCGAGCAAGAACGGCCACCACCTGAGTCCTCACACCCTCTCGTCCCTGCTTCACCCCCACTTGTCACAGCCTAAAACGCTGTGTTTTCCTGTCAAAAGAGAGGGGTGTTTTTTTTCATGATCTCTCTTCCTCTGAGCTCAGAGCATGAAGGTATCACTGAGGATATTGGAGGGAGAGAGGCGGGCCCTGTTCCCATCAGGGCTCCTCTGGGGTCAGCTCACTCAGGCCCAGCCTCCAGCAAGGGGAGCAAGAGGCCCATCTCCTGTGAGCTGGGAGGCAGGGGCCTCCTGGCTGTCAGGTGCGCAGGGGATGGGATGGCAAAGCAGGGACCACGAGGTGGTGCGTGTCACATGGTGGTACAGAAGTACAGAAGGAGACATTTACACCGGAAATTCAGACTGTTTGGAACAGAATTCCAGGCTGAGTGTCCTGAGAGCCGGGTTGAAAAGGGCAATGGGATGAGTTACACATGAGGACACTGGTGACTGATAACAGAGGTCAGAGGCCTGCAAGGGGTCCCCATCCTTGACATGTGATGGAGACACGGTAGAGGAGAGCTCTGGGAAATCTTGGTCATGGTTTCCCTGAGTGGTTTGGAGTTGAGAAAGGCCTTGGAACTTATCGCTCTGGGCTGTAATCCTAGGGGCAATGGGGAGGAGAACCAGGCATTGCCGCTGTTCAGTGGCCTCACAGTTCAGTGCTGTGACAGACACTCAAGGTATCAACCCAGGGTGACAATAGGAACAAGTGCCCCAAAGGGACAGAAGAGGAAGCCAGGCAAAGATGCTGCACATAGGGAATTAGCATGTGCAAAGGCCCTGCACAAGAAGGATCATGGCATATAGAAGGAACTGGTAGGTGGCCAAAGAACAGGGATAACAGGTGAGAAGTGAAGCTGGAGGGTTGGAGGTGATGGGGCAGGGGCTAGGGTGGTGGCAGTGAGAGGTGGACAAATAGGAGATTTGGGAAGTGAAAAAGAAGGTAACAGAGGGGGAGGAGGGTGGAGCCAAGGGCGGCTCGTAGGTTTCTGGTGTGCATAACCTGGTAGACAGTGGTGCCTTTGCTGAGAAGGGAGCCCTGCAGCAGGAGCAGGTTTGTAGGGCGATGAGTCCAGTTTCGGACACTCTGAGTTTGAGGTGTCTGTGAGGTGTGAAGTCTAAAAGGAGGTGAGGACCAGGCAGTGGGTGTGCAAGCCCCAGCCTGTGGGAGGGGTCTGGGCAGGGTGTGGTCATGCTGTGGGCCATGATGGGGCACGGAGAAGTGGCCATACTGGACCTAGAGAGGCTCTAACCATGGACGGGGAGACTGAGGCAGGAGATGAGTGTGTGAGAAGGAGGTGTCACCGCTGGCAAGGTGTCAATTCTGTCAGAGAAGAGCCCTGACCTCTCCACCCCCCGCCAGGGCAGGTGGGGTCACCATGGCAATCACCCCTTCCTTCCTCTGGTAAGAAGCAGAAGGCTCCAGCGCTCTCCACTTGTGTGGCCATGGTCAGTTTCTTTACCTCTCTGACCCTTGTTTTTCTCATCTGTAAAATGCGGATAATGATGGTACCCTCCCTGCCTGGCAGAGGTGTGAGGATTACATAATTTAGGCCAGCATTTGAACGTACATCAGCAGCACCTGGAGATTTGTTAAAACACAGTGTGCTGGCCCCCTCTTCCAAGCTTCCGCTTCAGGAGGACTGGGGTGGAGCCTGAAATCTGCGTTCCTAACAAACTCCCAGGTGATGCTGCTCCTGCTGGTCTGCTGCTCCTCCATGGCCTCCGTTTCCCTAACTGTCCCCATGGGAGGAGGGAGCCCCCCTGTGAAGCCTGCCTTGCAAGGATTGTGGGGAAATGCAGGCGGGTGGGCAGGGCTGTCTCACTGGGTGTCATGTGGCCATATGGCCACCAGTGGGCGGGAGCGCTGCTCCGCAGAGGCTGGATGGGCTGCAGCAGCACGCGGCCAGCAACAGGATCCTCGCCGCTGCCTGTGTGTGACCCCAGCAAGCCTGGCCACACTGGGGCCTCAGTTTCCCTATTGGCCTCGACTAACTGTGGTTCCTCAGGCATCCTGGTGAGGGGGGAGTTAAGGGGCCATAAACACAGGCAGAGAATTTTACCCTTGAGATAGACAAGCCTCACTTCAGGGCCAATCTGCAACCTCCACACACTGTCTCTGTGCACTTGGAGTCTTGGTACCCACAGGGCTGCAGGAAGTGGGGGGGAAAGGAGCCCAATCTATGGGGCTGCCTCAAGGGGACCCCCTACCTGAAGGCAAATCCAGTGGGGGTTTCTGATAAAGAGGGGGCATGCAGTAAGCTCTTAGGTGGGGCATTTTGGAGCTACATCTCAGGTCAGGTTAAGAGGCCTGGGGGACCCCCAGGTCAGGGTGTGCAGTAGTGGGCTCAGGGGAGGGTGGCATAACAGCAACCCTTGTAAAGCATCTGCTTTGCACCAGCTCAGAGGTGCTTTATACATATACATTCATTTAATCCTCATAACCATTCTGTTTGTGCTATTATCCCCATTTTTACAGAAGGGGAAACTGAGGCACAGAGAGGCTAGGTAACTTGCCCAAGGTCATACAGAGAGTCAGTGGCAGAGCTTGGATTGAACTCAGGCCATCTGGCTCCAGCGTCTGCTTCTAACGCACCTGGGAGTCCAGAGCAGGAAGCCCCGACCCAGGTTCCTAGCCTGGGATTCCAAGTCACCTCCCTCCACTGCCAGGAGGGGGAGCTCATCCCTCTGAGAGGCCCCTGCCCGTGAGAGCTGATGGGCTGGGGAGAGGCACTTTACCGTCAGTCCTGCTCTGACCCAAGGGCCACTCGTGGTGCCCCTTAGCCATCAGCAGCAGACGACTGGGCCCCTGAGTGGGCTCCGACATCTTTGCTCAGATCTCAACTCCGTTTGTAGCTCTGGGAGACAGCCCCCTGGCAGGACTGCCAGATGAAATATAGAATGCCCCATTAAATTTCAGATAGACAACAAATATTTTTAAAATTTAAGTGTGTTCCAAATATTACATGGGGCATGTTGACATTCAAAAACTATTTGTTGTTTATCTGAAATTTGAACTTAACTGGGTGGCCTGTATTTTTATTTGCTCCATCTGGCAACCCTACCCTTGGGCATCACCCCCTCACACCTCCTATGCCCAGCCAGCTCCTTCCCTTCCCTTTCTCCTTGGTGCCCTCTCTGGAGTGGGCAGTGTCTGCATGTCTGCTTCAGACTGGCCACCTGGTGCATCCTGACTCCTCCTACTGGGTTTTCTCAGGCACCCCAAGCTTAGTGCACCCTAAAGTAACTCCCCATTTTCCCTCCTGGGCCCCTCTCAGAGGTGTCACCACCATCCACCCAGCCACCTAGCCAGGGACCAGGGAGCCCCTCAGTTTCTCGCTGTCCTCACCTGTACCTCCTATTCATCCTGTCCTAAGGCCCCGACATCTCTCCCCTCCATCACCTCTGCCCTGCTTGTCCCCCTCTTCCCCCACAGCCCCCTCCAAAATGTCCTCAGGCCACCTGCCAGGTCTGAACCCCACCCTCTCCTGCTTTCAAGGGAGGGCCCTGAAGATGTGCAGAAGCCAAGAGCATTCTGCCACAGTGGGAGGTTTGATTGCTTTATAACTTCCAAAGAGAGAGCTTTGTATTCCAGAAATCCCAGCTTGAGTTCTGAGCGGATGGTCATGGTCTGGCTAGAGGGTCCCCGGGATCTAGGTCAGTGTGTGTGAGTGAGCCAGGGCCCTCCCACCAAAATAAAAGTCCCCGGGCCCAGCCAGTCCTTCAGGTTCCCCTGCACTGTCCTCCTGCTGACCCTGGTCTTTCTGTTTTGCAGCTCCCTGAGGGCCTCCTTTGACTCTCTGAAGCAGCGTAAGTCCCACCTGATCCCCACGCCAGGCTGCAGGGTGACAGGACCTTCTGGGAACACCAGATCCCCCACCGGTGGGGATGGATGTTTGCTGGCCGGGAGTCGAGGCTGGTGGAGGACTTGGGGGTGACAGAGATGAGCTGTGGGGTTGGGGTGGGCTGGCCCAGGCAGGGGCGAATATGTGAGCGGCTGGGGCCCACCAGGTCTGACACCGGGGACCACTGTCCTTACTCCGCCCCCAGAAATGGAGAACGTGGGCAGCGCCCACATCCAGCTGGCCCTGGCCCTGCGTGAGGAGTTGCGGAGCCTGGAGGAGTTTCGCGAGAGGCAGAAGGAGCAGAGGAGGAAGGTGAGGGGGGCGGGGAGGGGCCTCCGGGGGGCGGGGGCTGTTGTCGCTGTGGAGGCAGCAGGGGACGGGCTCTCCCAATGGGCAGCGCCCCAGGCTTGCGGGGGATGGCGATTTGAAGGAGGAGAGGGGGCTGTGGACAGACGCCTGGTACTGGGACCAGGGCCCAGCTCTCGGGCCTGAAAGCCCCACTGGGGGTCTTCCCCCTGCACTGTCTCAGGCCAGGAAGAGGGAAAGACCTTGGTCTTTTTTGTTTGTTTGTTTTTTGTGCGGTACGCAGGCCTCTCACTGTTGTGGCCTCTCCCGTTGCGGAGCACAGGCTCCGGACGCGCAGGCTCAGCGGCCATGGCTCACGGGCCTAGCCGCTCTGCGGCATGTGGGATCTTCCCGGACCAGGGCACGAACCCGTGTCCCCTGCATCGGCAGGCAGACTCTCAACCACTGCGCCACTAGGGAAGCCCCCTTGGTCTTCTTGATCATCCTACTACAACAGGCTATAGAGGGTCCATGACAGCTTGGGGGTATCCAAAGGAGGCAACCTAAGTTGGGGAGTCACCAGAAACTGGTCCTGAGCCCAAGGATCAGGGCTGTTTACCTGGGAGAAAGGAAGACTTGGGGGTCAGTCACTGCAGCCACTCTACAGGGCTGCCTGAGGCTGAGGGGAACAGACAGAGCTTGTGGGGAGTGGGGGCTGCCGAGCCTACCCAGCATCCAAAGGTACTGTTCACCCGTCTGTAGGGTGTGGCTGTCCCTAGATGGAGGGACTGCATGGAGAGGAAGTGAGGTCCCCGTCATGGGAGGTGTACAAACAGAGGCTGGAGGCTACTTGTCAGGGAAGCTGCAGAGGTTGGATGGGAGGTGGGCTTGGTGACCCCTGTGTCCCAGGTACTCCTCCCAAGCCTGAGACTCTCTGACTGGCTGAGCACGTGGCCCTCTGGGAAGGCAGGTACGGACACACGATCAGCCTCTCAGGGCCTTAGTGATGAGCGTGGTGCCTTGGACAGGGTGGGAGAGGCCAGGGCACAGGAGCACTTCTTGCTTGGAAAGGAAGCATTATTGTAAACTGTCCAAAGAACTGAAAATGGAAAATTCCACACAACTGAGCTGTGAAGGGAAAGAAGGCAACAGTTCACGGCTGGGGCCAGGCTGGGACTGGGTGTCCTGGCCAAGCCGTTTACCCTCGCTGCGCCTGTTTCCCTCTTGCGGGATGGGACACTTATGTCCACCTCCCAAGCTTTGGGGGACCCAGCCCAGAACCAGGCCCCTTGCAGTCTTCACAGGCAGGGCGCTGGCTCCGATCAGTAGCTCTGGCCACAGAAATTTAGTGTGGCTCCACTCCCTGTCTGCCCATCTGGCCAGCTGGGGCCTCAGGCTTACAGGATTCTAAATTTGGGTTCCTGAGCAGACAATGGGTCCTCCAAGCCAGCCCCAGAAGTTGGCCCAGACTTAAGGAGCTGTAGCAGGCGACCCCTCTGAGCTGGGACTTGCTTGCAGAGCATCTACTGTGACAGCGAGGCCCCAGGGTGGCTGTTTTGAGCTTTCCTGTGGCCAGTGGGGCTGTGATGTCTGAAAAAGCTCTTCTGGACGGAGGGGCAGTTCCACGGTGTGATCAGGGCTCCCACAAGCGAAGGACAGCCGTGATGTAGTGTGCAGGGAAGGCTGCCTGGGTGTGTGTGCACACGTGTGCATGTATGGATGTGGGTGTGCACCCAGGAGAACGAGAGTACACCTCTGCACACCTGTGAGCATGTGCATGTGTTTCAGTGTGTGTGTGTGTGTGACCAGGTGGCTTCTTGAGGTCTCCCCGCTGGCACTGGCCCCACTGAGACCCCAGGCACAAACTGGCTCCAGCCCCAACACGAGAGGTGTTTCATTTCCAATTATCCTTATAGTCAATCTCTGTCCAGGCCGAGTTCCATCCTCTCCATCTGTACAAGGAGCCTGGGAGGCGAGGTGGAGGTGCAGGGGCCCCGTGTGAACCAGCGTGTGACCGTGACCAAGTCTGGGGTGTGTACACAGGGCCCATGGCTGTGTGTGGCGGACATGGGAGAGTGTACATATGTGTACTTGTGAGTGGTGTCTGAGGTTGCTCTGTGAAGGCCTTGTGTATATGCAAGGGGGAGCGTGGGGGCCTGTTAACGTTTACTTATGTGTGTGTGTGTGTATGTAACTCTGTGTGTGTGTGCCAGCGTGTGTACACGGGGTATGATGGCTTTGAGTGGGTACAGAGGCTTGTGAGTAAAGGACAGCGTGCGTGTGTGTGCGTATGTGCACGTAGGTAGGTTGGGTATTCCCGGGCTAGAGACCAAGCCCTGGCTGGGGTCTGCAGGGAGAGAATACACCATGTGTATCCGTGCCCCGGGCTCCTCTAGCTTTCTGTTCTGAGCAGTAGTAGTGAAAGAGCAGGCTGAGGGAGAGGGAGGGCATCTTGTCACCACCCCCTTCAGAGCCAGGAAGGAATGCTGGGCCTCATCCCAAGGACACCCCGTCCTCTTGGCCTAAGGGAGTGTCCTGAGGCCATGGCCCCAAGCTCAGCGCCTCATGTCCCCTGCAGTATGAGGCCATCATGGACCGTGTCCAGAAGAGCAAGCTGTTGCTCCACAAGAAGGCCATGGAGGTGAGTGCAAGGGTCTTAGGCCTGGAGGAGTGGCAGGGGTCAGGGTGTGGATCCCAGGAGCCCTGGACTGGGCACCTGGGACGGGGCTTGCCTCAGGCCTCCATCCAGCAATAGGCACAGTGGCCTGTCGGGTTCTTGGTGTTGCACTTGCTCCCAGGGTGCCATGCAGACTGGCCCAGGCCCTGACCTTGGGGGGCTCCTGACTGATGGGCAAGCAGCCAGTCCCAGACAGTGGTCTACAGGGTCATCCAGGCTGTCAGCTGGGGACTCCAGGGGCAGAGGGAGAAGCTGTGTCTCCTAGTTCACTGAGTAAGGAGAAAAATAGCTCCACGACATGTGCAGAGGCTGGCATCGTGATGATGCATGGCATTTTAAGGGCCCTGCTGGCGGTCTGATGTGACCACACCTCTGAAGAGGCCGGGGCTGCGGGCAGGGCTCCATTGTCCCCACTGGGAAGGGGCCTGGGAACAAGACTCCCTTCTCCATCTCCATTCTGGATCCCCAAATCCTTGTCCCTGGTGAGGAGGCCCCCAACCCATCCACAGCCCCCAACAGGGAGAAGGGAGGTTGGGCTCAGGAGCCTCACTCTGGGGCCCCCAAGTCATGCCCCTCCATACCCCCCCAGTCCAAGAAGACATATGAGCAGAAGTGCCGAGATGCAGACGACGCCGAGCAGGTCTTTGAGCGCATTAGCACCAATGGTCAACAGAAGCAGGTGGAGAAGGTGCGTGGAGCCACTGAGGCCACGTGGTGTCACAGGGCTGGGGCAGGGTGGGGAGGGAGGGAAGGGGTGCCACAGACACTCCAGGGCAAGGTCTGCATCTGGGATATCCTGGCTGCTCACCTCGCTCTGAACCTTCATCCCTCTGTCTGTGAAATGGGTTTCCTAGAATCTCAGGGTCTAGATAGACAGAGTCAGCTTGATCCCCTTTGCCATCTCCAGGCTGCACCCAAGGACCCATTCCTCAGAGCAGGCTCACTGCAGCCCAGGCCCAGAGTTCACAGGGCAATGAGAGCAGATGCTAACCCTCACACAACCCTTTGGAGAAGGGCTCAATAGGCCCATGTCACAGAGAGGAAACAGGCCCAGAGATGGTAAGTGACTTGTTCAAGGTCTGAGGGCCAGGCAGAAACAGAGAAAGGACCCAAACCCACGTTGTCCAGAACCCAAGCTCTTGACTGCTCTGGCCTCTTGGCCAGGGTGGGAGTGTCAGAGATGCCAGGGCTCAAGAACACATTTTGTCCATTGCACAGACAGGAAAGCTGAGGCCCAGAGAGGGCAGGGGCCTGCAGGTGAGCTGGTGGCAGCAAGTCAGGGACAGAGCCCCAGCCTCAGCCAGTGGGTTCAGCAGTGGGCGTGGGGCCCCAGGGCCCGGCCCCTGGTCTACATTTCTCCCTCTAGGTCTCAACATCTTGTTTTCACATGTACCTGCATGAAGTGCAGGTTCCTGTTTTATTCCTTTTTTACTGGAACCAGGCTGTGGGCCCTTGTAGGGTGAGGCTGGAGTTAATGATGGAACTTGCCCACAGTTGGCTCCTGAGTGTCCCCCTGTGTGGCCAGAGAGGGGGTGACAGAGTCCCTTCAGGGTTTCCCAGGGAAACTCGGAGCCCAAGGGCTGGGCTGACGGGTTCCCGGGGGCGGGGCCTCAATGCTGCTTTCCCTCTGTCTCCTCAGAGCCAGAACAAAGCCAAGCAGTGCAAGGACTCAGCCATGGAGGCAGGTACGTGGCTAGCCCACCTCCTCAGCTTAGAGGGTAGGGTGGCTTGGACATTCCTTCCCCCACAGCACACTTCCTTCACCCTGGGGACACAGTCACGCTCATCACTCTCATTTCCATATTTATGCAAGTAAAACAAAAACATTCGTTTTCTCACATTTGCCAAGACTGTTCTTGGTGCTTTGCATGTTTTAACTAACACTCACAACAGTCTGCGAGCTGGTCACTATTACTATCCCCTTTTTTTAACAGACGAGGAAACTGTAGCACAGAGAGGTTAATTAACTTGCCCAAGGTCACACAGCCAATAAGTGGTGGTAACTGTATTTGAACGCAAGCCATTTGACTCCAGGGCCCAGGACTTTCACAGCCACAATCAAGGGAGACAGGCCCACTCATCGCACACACCTCTCTCTCTCTTACATACACTGAAACACATCAGAGCCTTCTCTGGGCTTCTGTCTCCTCTATCCTTCTCCTGATGCCAGAAGACCCCAACACCCCTATCTCTGCTGACACAACTCCTAGGACAGAGAGCTTACCGTTGCTCCCTTCCCCTGGGAAGGCTCTCCCTCCTGCTAGCGCTGCCTTTCCCAGGACCAGCTGCTCCCTTGGCTGGGGGCACAGAGGTCATGGTCCAAGCCTGCTGGTTTCCCAGCCCAATAGCTCCCAATGCTCCCCTTCACCCCTCCTCCAGGGCTGCGCTCTCTGAGCCTCAGTTTCCCATCTGGAAAGTGAGACGGTGGGACCTGGGGATGGTGAGAGGCCCAGATTCTGACCTTGGGTGTATGAGGCTATGCTCCGGCCCCAGGCAGCTGGACCGCAGGGGGAGCTGAGAGTCACCCTAAGGGCAGTACCACAGTGGTGGCCCTTATGAGCGTTCAGATGTAGCACCAGCAGCCAGGGCAGGTCTCTCTAGGGAGGAGGAGGGCACTCTGGGCAGGGGCGCTGCGGGAGCAAAGGGGTGGGCTGTGGGGGGGGTGTCTAGGCCGCTGGCCTCCCTGAGGACTGCCTGTGCTTCCAGAGCGAGTATACAGGCAGAACATCGAGCAGCTGGAGAAGGTGCGGGGCGAGTGGGAGCAGGAGCACCGGACCACCTGTGAGGTGAGACACTCCAGGCGTGGAGGCTGCTTCCCCAGCTACGAAATGGGAGAGACGCCTTTCCCTGCTCCAGCCGCTTCACGGGGGGGAAAAGAGGCAGTGCTGCGGAAAAGGCATCATTCCTTCATTCCTTCACTCATCCACTCACTCCACAGGCCCTGTGCTGAGTCCCTGCCCCCAGGGAGCTCACCGCCTGGCTTTGTGCTCTGAGTCCCCTTTTGCAGGCAGGCATCCTTCACCCCGTTTGGCTGAAGCCGAAACTGAGGCTCAAACAAAACCCATAGCTTCCCTGGGCTCTGCTGATGAGCAGGGCCTGGGAGACAGGCCTCAGGATTCAGGGTCCAGGGCTCCTCTTAAGACACTCCCCAGGGGTATGGTAGGGCCTGGAGGAAGGACGGGGCAGGAAGCCCAGAGGCTGTTCAACTTCCCTCCCCAGAAGCCTCAGGACCTGGCACAGAGGTGGGGGTGGGGACGCCTAGGAAGAGTCTTCCCTTTTGGCTTGGCTTCAGCAGAAGGGGTCTGGCTGGTCAGCCCCAGCTGAGCTGAGTGGGGCCTGGCCTGGCCCGGCCCTGCAGCAGCCCCCCACCCACCCCCGCTCCTCCCCCAGGCCTTTCAGCTGCAAGAGTCTGACCGGCTGACCATCCTCCGCAACGCCCTGTGGGTGCACTGCAACCAGCTCTCCATGCAGTGTGTCAAGGATGATGAGGTAGGGGCTGAAGGCAGGGAGGGGTAGGGAGTGGGAGGGGGCGTGAGGAGAGGGCAGCCTCCTAGCAATGGCACAGCCAGGTCCACCTGAGCCTGTCAGCAGATACCTAGTCCTCTGTGGTCCGAGCCCTGGCCTCAGGGGTCTCTGGCCTCAGGGGTCTCCGACCTCAGCGATGAGCCACTGCCCCAGGCCCTGAGGACAGGGAGCTCAGTACCACAAAGGGCCACAGCCTCTCTGCCTGCAGACTGGGCTTTGTGGTTACCCTGGCATCTGCCCTCTCTGCTCACCCCTGCTCCAAGGCCTTGGCTCTGCTATCAGAACCACAGAGCACATGCTCCCTCTGCTGGGATGGGGAAGGGAGGTGGACACAGCACCTCAGAGGTTTGCAGAGAGGCTGCGGGACCCTCGGTTGCCCTGCTCCAGGCCTGGCACTTGCAAGAGCCAAGGTCCAGTCCCTCTTCTGTCTCTAGACATCTCCAGGGTGTCCTGGTTCCCCCTTACTGAGCTCTACATGCCCGGTGGGCTGGGTGGGCCCTCCTCAGCAGAGGGGCCGCCACCTCCCTTGCCAGGGGCCTTGCAGTCCTAGAGCCATAAGCTCCCTTTCATGGCAGTCCTGACTCCCTGATGCCCGCTGCTGTTACTTGCCTAACCCCTTCTGCCTATGGGGTGAGGAGTTTTGGGGATTTTCTCCCCAAATGACTTGAGCCCACCTGGTGACCTCCTTGTAGCGAAGGAAGGAGTGTGGGCTCTGAATCCTCTCATACCGGATCCAGAGCCCAGCACACTGAATTCCTGCTTTGTGACCTTGGGCAAGTCACTCTCCTCTGAATTTCCTCATCTGTAAAATGAGGAAGCAGTGTCTACCTCAGAGAACAGGAGTGGGGTAAATCCCTTGCAAAGGAACTTGTGCACAGTAGGTGTTTGGGAAACAGGAGAAGCTGTCAGCCAGGGCTCTAACCCCTCAGGCAGGCCTGGGGCAGTTACACCTCAAGGCCCCTGGTCAGAGTTCAGACCCGAAGTGGGGGCAGGCCTGACAATGCGGGCATGGAGGTGAGGCCTGGCCGCTCAGCCTCTGCTTTTTCCTGCCCCCAGCTCTACGAAGAGGTGCGAGTGACACTAGAAGGCTGCAGTGTGGATGCCGACATAGACAGCTTCATCCAGGCCAAGAGCACGGGCACTGAGCCCCCAGGTGAGGTCCACCTACAGGCAGCACAGCTTCTGGGTCCAGGCCCGCCTTCCTTAGGCCTGGCTCAGGTTCTCTGAGCCTCAACTGCCAGGACAGAACTGGGGTGGCTCACAGCTCCTTTCTGGGTGGAGAAGCCTTGGTCAGGCCCAGGGAAGGGGTCAGGGACAGTGCAGTCCCCTGGTTGGGTCCTTAGCCTGCCGGCTCATCCAAGATAGAGGATGAGCAGAGCTTAAGAACAATGACACTGGAGGGGGAGATGAGGATAGGGCCAGAGGCAGGAAGCCTCTCCAGAGCACCTGCTCCAGCCTGCTTGGTACCACTAAATCTTGGGTCTAGACTATTCGGTCTTGGTGGTACCCACAGTGAGATCTCTCTAGGAAGGGAGCAGGCCCCGTCCTCAAGCACCAGGGTGGCCAGGGCAAGGATGGTAAGGTGGGGCCCCAGGCTGGGTCTCCGGATGGGGAGAGGATGGGGTGCCGAGTGGCACAGGTCCTGCCTGCCCTGCCCTTGCCACCCTGGGCCTCATGCGCTTGCTGCCTGCAGCTCCGGTGCCCTACCAGAACTACTATGATCGGGAGGTTGCCCCGTTGTCCAGCAGCCCTGGCGTTCAGCCGTCCTGTGGCATGATAAAGAGGTGAGCCGCCTGCTGGATGCCAGCCGGACGGGATACAGAGGGTGGGGCCAGGGGTGGGGAACGGGGGCTGCCAGGAAGGGAGGCCAGCCTCTCCTCCTGCACCTGGCTCTTTATTGGGCATCTATTGTGTGCCTGGTGCAGGGTTTAGGTGCTGGGCACTCTTCGGGGACAAGACAAGTTCAATCTAATCTCGTGACACCCTCAGCCCGAGGGGACCTAGGCATTAAATAATCACAGCCCCCTTATTCACTAGCGACTATGCTCAGAGCTCCAGGGAGACCCCAGGCTGGCTGACCCCTTGGGCTCTGCTGCTAGCCTGGGTGGATCCTTGGACGGTCAGGCTGAAGTGGCAACCCTCTCCCACTGGCACGGGATCAGGGCACAGGAGAAGGCCCTACTCCAAGCCAGTACTCTTGGAGAATTCTCCAGGTTTTTCCAGGGCCCCTTCCCTGGCCTGGCTGTGGTAGGTGCCAGGGTCCTGGTGTCAGGCCCCAGTGTGTCACTTGCACAAGTCACACACCTCCTCTAGGCCCGGGGCCTATGCGTGTGGGGGGCAGACTCAGACCTAAGGACCCTCTTGGTTCAGGCCTTGGGTGACGACGGTGACAGCCCACTGGGAGCGCCATGGCCTGCTCAGGGAGCCCCCCTGCCCGGGAGCCAGTTCCCTGAGCGCCCCATCTGTGCGCATCTAGGAGCATCCATGGGATTCACGTGGTGCCTGCGCCCCACCCCCACCCCCAGGCCTCCGTGACCTCCTCCCTCCCTCCAAGCCACTGCAGAGAAGGCCCTGCCTTTGAGAGGCGGGTCGGGTGGAGGTGACGGGCTCCCAGTCCTCTGAGGACAGCTCATTTCTGAGGCCTCTGGAGCCGCCCTGCAGGAAGGCTCCTGGGAGGCAGAGGCTTGTGGGCACCACGGCATGCTCCTCCGGGAACCCTGAGAAAGTAAGAACCCCAGGAGGAGGGCATTCCTACCCTCGCTATCATTCCAAAATCTCAGGGGACTCAGACCTCTCTGCACTCCCAGTGAGGACCCAGATCCCAACACAGGTGGTCACTTAAACACCAGGACAGAAGAGCTCACCTGGGGCAGTATCAAGAAAGGACAGAAAGGGGCCTGATGAGCATGAAAGATAAAGAGGGAAAGAGGTCCCACAGGCAGAGGCCTGGCTGCTGGAGGGGACGGGCAGGGACCACCATGTGGGGACCAGAAGCCAGGCAGGGCTGGGGAGGGGCAGGGGCCACTGGCCAGGAAGTGAGTGGAGGGAGGACTGGAGATGACAGAGCAGACAGCCCCGGCACACACAGCCTCGACGAGCTCTGCTCGCCCAGCCCCAGCCCTGCCGGGTTAAGCCTACCTGGCAGGGGCAGGAGAGCCACAGGCACTAAGTCTGCAGGGCCCAAATCAGCATCCGGCCTTCCCACGTGTGCCAAGTCCACGCATGCTTGTCCATGTGTCTCCATCCTGGGCCCTCAGCTCCACAAACCCTGCAAGGGGGCGGGGGTCCCGGATTCTCCCACCCTGGGAAAGGTCTCTGTGTCCCACCTGGCACTACAGGGCAGCCTCCTACGGGCCCAGCCCCTTACTGGGCACTCAAGACCCCTGGGGGGGTCTGGCCTGGTCCCTATTTCAGTCTTATCTCCTATACACCCCAAACTAGTCCACTCCACTTCCCAAATTCCTCTGTCTGTACAATCTGCACCTTTGTACTCCTCTCCCATTCACCGGCAATGCCTTGCACTCCAGTCTCTACCTGATAAAGTTGAGTCTTTGCAGACTTGGCTTGACCCCACCAGACCACGAAGCCTTTCCTGAGCGGGGGAAGTAGTATCAGCCTCTACTCGTTTAGCCCTTAGCACTGTCTGCTTCAGGGCACCCACATCTGGTTCCTTACTAGGTATCCCAGTGTCTGCCTCTGCCTCTTGCTTCTTGCCTTTTTTTTCTTTTATTCAACAAACTTCCATGACTCCAGTCCAGTCCAGGTCTGAGCCAGGCACAAAGGAAGGGGTGAATTAGCCCAGCACTGCCTCCTGGACCTCCCTTTGTGTGGTCGGGGAGCGGGTGGGCTGCCCAGGCTGGTGAAGGTCCTAGCGAGGTGTGAGTGGGCCAAGCTCTAGGGGGCAGCTCCTTTGCCCACGTGGGAGGCTGGAGCAGGGGCCTGGTGGGTGTAGGGCCTGGGCCCTGGAGCACAGAGGTCTTAGAGCCCCCAGTTAGGCCCTGCAGGGAGCAAGCACTGAGAAGACGTCTACAAGGTGAGGGACTGGGAGAGCGCGGCTGGGCAAGAGCCACTGGACCACTCTTTAGGGAGCCCTCATGGTGAGGGGCACCCCATAAATCACATCTGTGCCTGGAGGCTAGGGCCAACCCCAGCCCTGGAGCCCTGTGGGCTCCCTGCTTCATCTACTCCCGCTGTCCCACCCCGACTCACCTGCTTTCCTCCCTGTCCCCAGGTTCTCTGGGCTGCTGCATGCAAGTCCCAAAACAACATCGTCAGCAGCTTCTGCGGGTAATTGGGGGTGACAACTGTCAACCTGGGGTGAAGGGGAGGATGCCTACTTGGCACAGATGGGCCTTCCAACAGCTGGGAGGTTGGGGGTTGGGAAGAGGCTGGGCCAAGTCTGGGGAAGCTCCACTTCGGGGGGGGGGCTCCAGGGACCACTGTTCTTTGTAAGGGGCGGGTGCCAGGCCTCACCCTGCTCTCAGCCTCCACAGAGACCCTGACTCCCACCTCTGATCGGAATGAGTGTGTCTATGCCGCCATCGCTGTGCAGGAGGTGCCAGGACCCCACACCCTGCCAGCCCAGGATTACAGGGCGCTCTATGACTACACAGCCCAGGTGAGGCCCCTGCCCTCCCCTCCTTGGGAGGGCACCAGCATGCCCAAGGGAGTGCTCACACGTAGGCACATGCACTGTAAGTGGGCTGGGGTGGGTGCCCTTAGAACAGCACCTGGCCTTTGGGAGGGGCCCAGTGCGGACCTGCTCAGTGAAAGCTGAGGAACGGCACGAGGGCCTTGGTCACAAGCACACGCGGTATACAGGCAGGTGTGCACACGTGCAGCAGCTGGCAGAGCTGGAGCTATCTGAGGAAGCGGTCTGAGGATCAGGCTCTGCACCCACGGGTGAGGGCCTTGTTCTCCGTGACCACGGGCGCCCAGAACAAGCCATGGTCGGAACGAGGCCCTCAGCTGTGCCGGGGTTGATTTTCTGAAGCCCACAAGGGGAGGATGAGTAAAGGAGCCACAGGGCAGCTGTGCCCAGATCCCCAGAGAGTCTAATCTGCTCCCAGTTTGAGGTGAGGGAGTACAGAGCTGGACTCCAGATCCACTGGGACTGAAGCCAAGCATCTCCTCGGGGCTCGGCGGGCTGCACTGACTCCCGAAGCCTGGTCCCTGGAGAGGGAGACAGCCCAGGAGAATGATGGTGTGCCTGTATGACAAGGGCTAGCAGAGGTGGGGGCGTGACAAACACGCCTGCCCCCTGACTTGCTAGGTTGCAGCATCTGAAGCAGGGAGGGGGAGAAGGGAGCGGCAGGGAGGTGAAGCAGGGGAAGCAGCCCCAGGTTGTGTGTGGGAGGCCCACAGTGACAAACCAGAGGGGACAAGAGGCGGAGCCCCACGAGGCGCCCCACACCCTATGTCTCCAGGGCTGCCTTAGCCCAGAGTGGCCTTGTCTTGCAGCCCCAGGAGGCCAGCATGTCTCAGCTGACAGCCCACCTGGGAGACAGGCTGGCATTTACTGCCTGGGGTGGGGGGAACGCCTGACCAGAGGCCCTCCCAGCAGGCCCCCTTCAGCCTGATGCGTTTTCATTCTCTTGCCCAGAATTCCGATGAGCTGAACATCTCTGCAGGGGACATCCTGGAGGTCATCCAGGAAGGGGAGGATGGCTGGTGGACAGTGCAACGGAACGGGCAGCGTGGCTTTGTCCCTGGCTCCTACCTGGAGAAGCTTTAAGGAAGGGGCAGTAGCCCCCACCTGGACCTATCCTGTCCACGGGGCCAGCAGTGCCCCCACCGCTGCCCTGGCCTCGCAGGGGCCTCAAGACAGAGCCTGCCCTCAGGAAAGGTACCGGCTGCTCCCGAGCAGTCCTTCCCACAGGGAATAAAGGAGCGCTCTTTTTCCTCCTTGCACCCGTGTCCAAGTGCTCAATTCGGAGGAGGCAAAGGAGGGGAGAAGCCCAGGAGAGCAGAGCTCCCCACCTGAAGTGTTGTCACTGAGGCCCCAGCTCGGGTGTGTCCCTGGTCTGCTGGGGATGGGGAGGTACCCTAGCCCTGGGTCCCAGGGAACTGCCAGGGAGACACGCTCACAGCGGGCAATGGGAGAAGGCCGCAGCGGTCAGGGGGGATGGGGTAGGAGCAAGGAGAAGCTCGGGGCAGCTGGGATGGGGAGACCAGGCTTCCTGGGGCAGAGGGACTAGAGCAGAGCAGCAGCAGACAGAACACAGGGAAAGCAAGAGCAGCAGGACAGGGCAGGTGTGTGAGCACAGGGAGGAGGGACACCTGGAACGTCCTGGGGATGAGCCAAGCTTAGTTCCAGGCAGGAAACAGGTGACAGGTCTGCCGAGGCGGAGGGGCTGTGGCATGGTCGCTTAGGCAGGCCTGGAGTCTACGCGGGCTGACCTGGGCACAGAGGTGGCCAAGCTCCTCTTCCGCTCTTGGTGCTCTCTGGCCTTTGTCTTTTTGGCCCCAGAAACGTAACTTCTACTGCTGCCCAAGGCCTGCCACGGCCCTGCTCCAGCCACGCCAAGGGCCTGGGGAGTGACTGCGGGGGGAGAGCCAGTGGGAACCAGCCGCTCCACAGTCCTAGGCCTCCCCCGTGCTCGCCTGTGGGAGCCCCAACACTCTGCCGGCACAGCAGGCCAGCAGCCCGCCCCAATTCAGGGCCAGACATACCGGGGGGGGCCTCCTCCACTGGGCACACCTTGAGTGAGCCCGTTACTATCCCCGTAGACCACCTTCCCTGGGACTTCATCACTTCGCTTGCTCGTTCATAAACCTTTGTGGCCCACCTTCTGTGAGCTCAAGAGGAGGAACGCCTCAGACACTGGCTTTACTCAAGGGGCCCTTGACCTGGTGGAGGGGAACAGATAGACCAGAAAGCTGGCGGCAGTACAGGAAACTTCCTGATGTGCCAAGCAGTGCGGAGGCTTCTGGGAACAGGTGACCGAGATAAGCCAAGGAAAAGGGGAAGCTGTTACAGGAAAGTAAAGAGGGGGTTCCTTTCTGCTCCTGCCTGCCTGTGAATGATAGCCTCACAGTGGGCAGGGACAGAGACGGGAGCGAGGGGCACCACTGAATTCTCCAGTATTTAGAACTAGAAGAGACTGGGGGGATCTAATCGGACCTCCTGCACGACTGGGCACCAGGCACTCCTGTCAGCTTCAACATCTCTGCGACTGCGAGCTAATGGCACCCACGGAAGCCTGCCGTGGACCTGTGGCTTCCCACCGGTCCTGGCTCTGCCTGGCCAGCGGTCCACCTGGCAGCCATACGGAGGAACATTCCACGTGCTCAGTCAAACATCAGATGCTACGGTAGCAAAAATGAGGCCTTTGACCAAGCTCTGCCCTAGGAGGATGACCAGGGCTGGTAAAGAGGGCTGTTCCTCTGTTTATTGCAGCCTTCCATCTTTATGCCCTTATCTTCATCACTTAAGCAAAAAAGTGGATTTGATTAAACAAACATGACACCTGGTCAAGGAGGGGGATGGCCGGACTGTGGCCTCTGACCTCAGACTCAGGTGTGTGAACACCTCGAAAGTCTACAAAGCATGAAAGGGTTGTTTCCACCCAGTATTATTCATGCTGGGGCCAGGCAGAGGTGAAAAGGCACAGGGCAGCCCCTGGGTGCAGGGTAGGGTCCTGGAAGCACAGCTCCAACTACCCTCTGCTAGATGCCACCCCACCACTGCTTCTGCCAGAGGGTGTATGGCAGATGGGGTGGGAAAGGGCTTTGGGCCTCTGAAAAAAATCAGACTGAGGCTTAAATCCTTCCTGAAATGTAAATAAATTGTCTTTTATAAAGCATATTGTACAAGTGAACTGACCAAATGACCATACCGGTCCCTGACACATCTGAGGTTTATAAATAGGGATGTTTGCAAAGAAAAATGTAAGCTTGTGCTTGGTTTTATGCTCCCTGAAGGAGAGAGAGAGAAGTCAGTGACTAAAGCCCTGCTTACACAAATGCTTGCCTGGGCCAGAAACGTTGCTCAGGACAGCTAGATATGAGAGCTGTCAGAAGTAATTCAATCAAGCAAAGTATTTTGATGATTTCTGTGTGACTGACAGTGTATTTGAAAATGGGGGGGTGCTAAGATAAGGGGGTGCTGTCAAAGAGCTCACTCACCCCAGAAGTAGTACAGAGACACTATTACCCCTCTGATACAAGGTAGACAGTGAGTAGGGCAAGAGTACGACCGGGAGACCAGGTGCAGGCTGTCCAACACAGAGATGATGGTGGCTTCTCCAGGAAGTGGCAACTGGGCTGGAGAGCAATTCTGAAAGAACGAGGGAAATAGATCAACAGGACTTGGTAACTTACAGGATGTGAGACAGGAACGGGAAGAGTGGAAAGGAAGGAGAAGAGAAGCGATTTCCCTTCCCAGGTGGACTAGGAGGTGGAGGAGGGGTAGCAGCAGGGACAAAGTCTGAACAAAGGCCCAGAAGAGGCAGGACAGCCAAGCAGACTGACCACTGGCATCAGGTCATATATGGGCAGCCAAGAGGAAAGAAAAGAGGAGAAAGTTAGGTTATCAGTGCCTTATTTGTTCCTTGAAAATACCTTGTCATCTTGATTGAGCATTCCATTCAACTGCAAAGATTTTTTTAAGAACCTTTGGCCTAGATATTTATCATCATCTCTGACAGGTGCCGCAGTGTCTACAGTCCTGGAGGGTGATGGGTAACGAGTGTTAGATAACAGAGCCTGCGCTCCAGTCATTTAGGCAGCCAGAGAATAGAACTGAAAGCAACTCTGGGGTCACAATTATACCAGGAAAAAAGAAACCCACGAATGAATCTAAGTCAGATTCATTGCCTTTGCAGCCTTCTCCATTCTCTGTGTACCAGGTCACAACCTCAGCTGGACAGACAGCCTTCCCAGCAGAGGAGATGGTGACAGATAAAGAGGTTGTTGGTGTGTGTGTAATTGGGTGTATAAATAACTGCGGCCCTCTTCTTGACAGAGGGCTGCTCAAAGCCAGAATGGAGCAGGAGGAAAAGTATGGCCTCTGAAGTCAGACTATCAGGGTCTGAATCCACACTCATGCTTCCTTGTGTGGTCTTAAGCAAGGCACAATTTCTCTGGACCTCAGTAGCATCATCAGTAAGATGGGTACAATAAGCCCCTGTGTAAGTTGCTATCCTTGTAAAGTTCAAAATTAGATATAAGCGCTAATTAAAAGCATGAGATGATCATTTTTAATAAAAAAGTCCACCACCTCCAAATCTTGGCTATAATCAACCGTTGCTTTGCGCTTAGTATAGCATCCTCACTTAATGTGCCCTCTGGAGAGTGTTGGTTATGTCGGTAATTCCTTCCCAAAGGTGACAAGGAGGAAAGGAGAAGCAATGCACGATTTGACCAAACTGGACACATGCACCACTGGGGTCTAACACTTAACTCCAACCACCCTCCCACAGCTATTCTCAGGCCTGGCAACCTCAGCACAGGGGTAGCTGTTAGGCTCCGTCTGGCTGAACCAGAATATCTGCCTATTTCCCATCCTGGCATGTGAAGCAGCAGCACAAGCCCAGATCAAGGTCACCACTAGCAAGTGGGCACCCCATCCTCAGCACCCTCACAGGATTCTCAAGACCACAGCAATGTGGCTTTCAAACTGTGCTCTACAAAGCCCCAGCAGGGGCCAAAGGGAGGAGAAGCGGACCTCCCACTCCATTTCAAGCTCTACTTGTAGAGTTTACCTATTGGACCAGCAGTGGTTCTCATCCCTGGCTGCTCAATGGAATCACCTAACAAGTTTTTTTTTAAATGTTGATGCTTTGGTCCCACCTTAGACGAACTGAATCCAATTCTCTGCCAGCTGAGCTTGAGCATAAATATTTTGAACATTGAGAACTTTTCTAGCTAATGGGTTCTTCAGCTGAAAAAAGAAAGTTTGAAAACCATCTTCTTATGGCACCATAGTGACATTTCAGACACTGAGTGTCCCACTATGGTTCTGGGGATACAAACATAAACAAGTCTCTTTTCTGTCCTATTATAACTTCTGTATCTATTTTACTTTCAGTGGATAAACTCAAGAGAACAGGACCTGTGTACGAGTTAATTTCCCCCAGGACTAGCCATGTACTCCACACTGTCCAAAAAGGTATTCAGTAGGTAAACTCAGAAAATTTCTGCAAGGTACTGCACAGTACCCTCAGGAAATCTCAGGGATACTGCAATAAAGAGCCACACAGAACATGCAAATTATTCTCAAGAACTGCAAGGATGCTGCATATAAGATCAAGTACCCAAAAAGCAGGGGCTCCTATGCACCAACAATAACCAATTAGCAAATGTATCAGCAACATTACCCCATTCACAATAGCAATAGACATTGAGTTTCACAGAAAAGTTTCCCAAGTAAACTTAACTCTGTTAAAATCTATAAGAAAAACAAAAAACTAAAACAACCTATCAAACTGGGCAGATGATACAAACTGGAAATCCAGGAGATACAAATGGCTAAAACAGCTTTAAGAGTCCTAGCTAAGAGTCAAAGACATACATATTTTCATCTACTGGATGGGAAGAAAAGGTAAAGGCTGATAATATCCGAAGTGTCAAAAACAGATCAAGATGGTGGAGTAGGAGGATGGGGGACTCACCTCTCCCAGTGAACACATCACAAATACATCTACACGTGGAACAATGCTCACTGAAAACTAACTGGAGACTGGCAGAAAGACTTCCGTGCAACCAAGGCTGTAAGAAAGATGCACAAAGAATCAGGCAGGAAGGTAAGAGAAGTGATCAGGTTGGGACCTGTGCCCTTGGGAGGGAACTCAAACGAGCACGGAGATTACACGGGCAGAGATCCTTCCTGTGGAGTGAGCAGTTCCAGCCACATATTGGGTGCCTCAGGAAGATGAGATCCCTCAGTTGGCTGGAGGGCCGATGGCACTAACAGAAGGGCTGGGGGAAGCCTGGACTCGACTCATGAGGAACAAGCACAGACTTGCTTACTCTTGAAACAGGGCAGATTGAAACTACACAGGTCTCTGACCGGTTTCCCACCACTGCCCCAGCATGCACCCAGACTGAGCCAAGCAACAGCTCTGGCCTCACTTGTTCCAAAAAGCAGCTCCACACTGGGGCAAGGGCTGTCTTGGCCAAGAGGAAAGCTCGTCTGTGAGGCACAAAGGTAGCCCAGACCCAGAGCAGTGTCTAAGTAGGGCAGGGGCAGGCATGACTGGCGCTTACACAGGCAGCCCATTCAGAAGCTGTCCACTGACTATGGCCAGACCTCCACAGCCCAGGCCCAACCCACACTGAGTGCCCACACACGCCCCGCTTGCTCTGAGGTGCAGCTGCACACCAGGGTGAACATGGCAGCGGCTGAGTGAAGAGACAAAGGAGGTTCAGATGTGGAGCAGCATCTGAGCAGGGGAGAGGCAGCCATTACTGTTGCTTACACAGGCAGCACGTCAGAAGCAGTCTAGATCCCTGACTGTGGCCAAACTGCCGCAGCCTGCGCCAGCACTGCTCCGCTCTGGGGTGAGTGTGCCAGTGATGGCATCAGAGAGCAAACACTTTAAAGGGAACAGAGCTAGTTCAGACCTGACCCTCAGAACTTCTGCTCCAGCAACTTGAGACCCAACCTGCCCCTAATAGCATGGTGACAGCCATTGAGAATAAGGGACGTCACCTCTCACACCTGGCTCTGGCCCTAGCCCCTCTCTCTGCAGTCCCACCTTCTACCAAGGTGACAGCTGCCAGCATGCCCTGGAGAAAGATGTGACTTGTGTTCACGTCAGATCCAGCTTCCCCACCAAAGCCACTGGGCATGTGCAGACTGTATAGGGTTGCTCCCACACAAGGATACCCCTTTTCAAGACTGCAGTAGGTAACTGTTTCACCTAATTTCACAGAGACAGAGAAACTTAAAATGAGAAGACAGAGGAGTTTGTTTCAATTGGAAGAGCAAGAGAAAACCTCTGAATAAAACAACTAATGAAACAGAAATAAACAATTTACCAGATAAAGAGTTCAAAGCATTAGTAATAAGAATGCTAACTGAATTAGCGAAAAGAATACATAAACACAGTGGGAATTTTAACAAGGAACTAGAAAATATAAAAAAGAACCAGTCAGTACTGAAGAATGCAATAACAGAAATGAATAACACACTAGAAGGAATTAACAGCAGACTAGGTGATACAGAAGAATGTGAAAGTGATCTGCAGGAGAGAATAATGGAAATCACCCAATCAGAACAGCAAAAAAAAAAAAAAAAAAAAAAAACAGTAAAAAATGGGAACAGTTTAAGGCATCTCTGAGACAATATCAGTCATACCGACATTCACGTTACAGGGGTCCCTGAAGGAGAAGAGAGAAAGAAAAGGGTCAAAAAGTATTTGATGAAATTATGTATGAAAACTTTCCAAACCTGAAGAAGGAAACGGATATCCGGATATAGGAAGCCCAGAGGGTCCCAAACAAGATGAACCCAAACAAACCCACACCAAAACATATCATGATTAAAATGGCAAAAGTTAAAGAGAAAATTCTAAAGGCAACAAGAGAAAAATAAAGAGTCATATACAAGGGAACCCCCACAAGGCTATCAGCTGATTTTTCTATAGAAAGCTTGCAGACCAGATGGGATTAAACATTCAGAGCACCAAAAAAGGGGAAAACCTGTAACCTCACATACCCTGCAAGATAATCATTTAGAATTGAAGGAGAGAGAAAGGACTTGTCAGACAAGCAGAAACTAAGAATTCATCAATACTAAACCAACCCTAAAAGAAATGTTAAATGGTCTTCCCTAAGTGTAAAGGAAGAGGCTACAACAAGAAGTATCTACAGGAAAGGTGAGATCCCACTAGTAAAAGCAAATATATAGTAAAGGCTGAGGATCAACCACTTAAATAAGCTAGTACAAAGATAAAAAAACAAACAAAAAAATTGTAAAAACAACTATAACAATCAGTAAAGGGATAAACACGAAGATGCAAAATAGGACATCAAAAACAAAATATGGAGAAGGGGAGTAGAAAATATGCACCTTTTGGAATGTGTTTGAATGTAAATGACTACCTGTTTGAAATAGGCAGATATAGTTATAGATCAGCATATATAAACCCCATGGTAACCAAGAATCAAAAACCTAAAATAGACACACAAAAACTAGAGAGAAAGGGACACAAGCATACCACTAAAGAAAGTCATCAAATCACAAGGGAAGAGACTAAATGAAAAGAACACAGAAGAGCTACAAAAACAAGTAATAAAATGGCAGTAAGTACATACCTACCAATAATCACTTTAAATGTCAATGGACTAAATGCTCCAATCAAGATACACAGAGTGGCTGACTGGATGAAAATACAAAACTCAACTATATCCTGCTTATAAGAGACTCACTTCAGAGCTAAAGACACACAAAGACTGTAAGTGAGAAAATGGAAAAAGATATTTCATGCAAATGGAAATGACAAGAAAGCAGAGGTAGCAATACTCATATCAGACAAAACAGACTTTAAAACAAAGTCTGTAACAAAAGACAAAGAAGGACTCTATATAATGATAAAGGGATCAATACAAGAGGATATAACACTCATTAACATATATGTACCTATTACAGGAGCACCTAAATACATAAAGCAAATATTAACAGACATAAAAGGAGAAATTGACAATAATACAATAATAGTAGGGGACTTTAAGACCCACTTACATCAATGGAGAGATCATCCACACAGAAAATCAGTAAGGAAAGAGTGGTTGTAACACATTAGACCAGTTGGACTTAATAGATAGCTACAGGACCCTACATCCAAAAAAAGCAGAATACACATTCTTTTCAAGTACACATGGAATGTTTTCCAGGATAGATCACAAAACAAGTCTCAGCAAATTTAAGAGGACAGAAATTACATCAAGCATTTTTTCCCAACCATAACAGTCTGAAACTAGAAATCAATTACGGGAAGAAAAACGGGAAAAGCACAAACACATGGAGACTAAGCAACATGCTACTAAAAACACAATGGCTCAAAGAAGAAATCAAAGAGACAATCAGAAAATGCTTTGAGACAAATGAAAATGGAAACACAACTTTCCAAAATCCATGGGATGCAGCAAAAGCAATTCTAAGAGGGAAGTTAATAATGATACAGGCCTTCCTCAAGAAACAAGAAAAAACTTGTTTCTAACCTAACCATCCAAATAAATTAGAAAAAGAACAAAGAAAGCCCAAAGTCAGCAGCAGGAAGAGCCTAATAAAGATGAGAGAGGAAATAAATAAAATAGAGACCAAAACATAACAAACGAACATCAGGAATGATCAATGAAACCAAGAGTTGTTTTTTTGAAAAGATAAACATAATTGAAAAACTTTTAGTCAGGCTCATCAAGAAAAAAAGAGAGAGAACTCAAACAAAGTAAGAAATGAAAAAGGATAAATAACCACCAAAATCACAGAGATACAAAGACAACCTAGAAGAAACAGACAAATTTCTAGAAACATACAATCTTCCAATACCCAAAGTATCAACAAGGCTGTAGGAAAATGCAGAATTTCATATACTGCTAGTGAGAATAAAAACTGGTATAACTTTTCTGAGGGCAACTGGATGTATCTAAAAGTACAAAGTAAACCACTACTAACAATCTATCCTTGAGTCCATGCAAAGATGTAGAACACAGGGTAATGAAAATGCTTTGGAACTAGATAGGGGGGTGGCTGCACAATACTGTGAACGTACTAAATGCCACTGAGTAGTTCACTTTAAAATGTTAACTTTATGCCGTGTGAATTTCACCTCAATAAAGTTTTTTAAAATTAAAAAAACATTCTAAATGCCTGACAGCATGTGTACGACGGTATTCACTGCAGTGAGGCTGGAATCAACGAGTGCCTGTCCACTGTACATTGCTTAATCATACTATTACTATATCTATGCAGCTAACAAAATGCAAGAACAAATTCTACAGTCTGATAGAGGTAATAGTACACATTTTGCTGAGAAGAAGAAAAGAGCACCTATAGAACTCATATAATAGCAAAAAGCAAAACCACAAACCATGACCAAGTCTGTTTTTGTATATGTAGAGAAAACAGTTCAGAAGGGTACACATCACTGCTAAACTTGCTTACCTGTGGGCACATTTTCCTTATAGGTGTCTGTATGGTTTACATTTTTTAAAGCACTATTACTTTTGTTAAAAAAATTAGGAACAACTTTTAAAAGGCAGTAAGATAGCTCTGATAGAATGAGAAGCAAAGACACCCCTGTAGCAATGAGTACGGCTAGAGCCAGGGACCAGGGCTCCTTGGAGAAACAATGATACCAGGGCTGAGGGGAGGTGGGTACAAGATGAATCTGGAACATCTCGTTATGTCAGAAATTACAGAAGTGTTAAAAAAAATGTCGGGATGTAGGAGACAACTTGAAGGGGCTCCCACTGGTCACATCTGGAACTATTTAAGAACCAAAAACAAAACAAAAAACAAAAGGACAATAATGAATTACAGACCATTGAAAAAAGGAGAATCCATCAGTTCACAATGAATATAAATAAGGTATATAAAAATAAATAATTGGGGAAGAGGGAGGGAGGGCAGACTGGTAAATGAGGAAGGAGTGCTGAATTGGAAAAACAGTATTTCACAATCATCATTTTAAGATGGAATCTAAAACAACAATCATCATAGGAAAGATTGAATCAGGCCAGAGTCAGCACTAATTTGCTAAATCTAGGGAGAAGTTGGTGAGGAGCAGAATATTTACATGGTCTTATATCTCCAGAGATTGCTTGAGTTGGAAGGGGAAAAACAATAACTATACCATGGAGAAAGTGGAAAACATCCTTTCCAGGTGTGCTAGGTATGAATTTGTTGCCTCTTAGCTCCAAACTTGCCTTCCTTTCCCTTCCTTGCCACACTGAAGCTGGGACTCTGCAAACTACATTTCTCTTTGCCAGCTGGCCAACAGGGGCCTCTGAAGGGGAAAGCAGGGCTGGAAAAGACCATTAGTGTTTCAGTCCGGCCTGGATCCCAGCAGCATCCTCCACAGCGATTGTTCTGTGCTCTCATGTCTCGGCAGGCACCTCCAGGGAGTTGATTCTGCAGCACAGGGCGGGCAGCATATTCCTGTTGGTCAGGCTTACCCGGCCCTCCTCTGAGGTTCTAAGTTCCTTCCTTGTCTTCTCGTCCCTTGATCCTCGGGGTGGTAGCTGTTTGCTATTCCAACGCTTTAGAGCTCTCTTCTTTCCCTTTTAGTTGTTAACTACCTCTTACTCAGTTAACAATTATTTATATTAAAGTTTTCCTATTTACTTTCTCCCCCTCACTGGACCCTGAATGATACACCAGGTGATCAAAATTAAGATCACCACTGAGGGGCAGATGACATTGTGCTTCCTGAGAGGACATATGACATAGTGTTCCAGCCACCTGGAATGCAAAACTCAATCTAATCTAATCAAGAGAAAACATCGGATAAACCTAAAATGAGCAGCATCATTTAAAAGGAGAAACTGTATTCTTCCAAAATGTCAATGTCATAAGTGACAAAACTATGGAAATGCTCCAGATTAAAGGAGACCAAAGAGAAATGATAACTACCTATAATACTTGATCTAGAACTGGGTGGGGTTCTACAAAGGACATTATGAGATCAATTAGAATGTGAATGGTATTTTAAACTATTTTATCAGTGTTAAATGTACTGAATTTGATAACTGTATTGGTTTTGTTACAGAGTATCTTTATTCTTAGGGAATACCCGCTGAAGTATTAGAGCTAAAGGGCCATGATGCATGTCAGAGAGAGAGCATATGCAAGAATACAAATGACAAATCAAAGGGGGTAAATGTTACTCAGTGGATCTAAGTAAAGGATATTTGGGCCTCGTATGTACAATTCTTATTCCTGCAACTCTTTTGTAACTCTGCATTTCCAAATAAAATTAACTTTTTAAAAAAGGCAACAGGTTACAGCAGTAGTTCTCAGCCTTCACTGCACTCTGGACACCCCAGGCCGCTTCCGAAGCTCTGGGACCCAGGCATCTGTATTCTCAAAGTTCCCTGGGTGATTCCAATGTGCAGACAAGGGTGGGAAATACTGGTGCAGTGGGGGGCTCACTCATTAAAATTCAGACATAAAAAGTGGCTCTTTTGCCCTCCAGAGCAGCAGTCCCCAACCTTTGTGGCACCATGGGCCAGTTTTGCGGAAGATAATTTTTCCATGGACCGGGGGTGGAGGGGAATCGTTTCAGGATGATTCAAGCACATTACATTTACTGTGCACTTTATTTCTATTATTATTACATTGTAATATATAATGAAATAATTATAGAACTCACCATAAGGCAGAATCAGTGGGAGCCCTGAGCGTGTTTTCACTTGCCACTCACTGATAGGGTTTTGATATGTGTCTGCAGGCAATTGATTTATTATGGTCTCTGTGCAGTCAAACCTCTCTGCTCATGATAACCTGTACTTGCAGCCGCTAGCATCACCGTCTCAGCTCCACCTCAGATCATCAGGCATTAGATTCTCATAAGGAGCGCGCAACCTAGATCCCTTGCATGTGCAGCTCACATTAGGGTTCGCGCTCCTATGGGAATCTAATGCCGCCGCTGATCTGACAGGAGGTGGAGCTCAGGCGGTAATGCGAGCGATGGGGAGCAGCTGTAAATACAGATGAAGCTTTGCTCACTTGCCTGCGGCTCACCTCCTGCTGTGCGGCCTCCTGGTTCCTAACAGGCCATGGACCGCTACTGGTCCGTGGCCCAGGGGTTGGGGACCCCTGCTCTAGAGAATAAGCCCTGGGGATTAGGGTCTCAGGGTAACAAAAACTCCTAGTCTCAGCACCATGTGGTAGGGCAGAGACCCTGAAGACCCTGAAGCAGGTAGAAGGTGAATTTGTGTGGCCCTGGTCAACATGGAGAGATTACCCATCCAGAGCTTCCCAAAGGAAAAAGGCATTTCCATGACTATGACAGGTATTAAGCACAATTTAAAGCTGGCAGGAGTTAGAATGGTTTAAATGGCCCCAGAGCTACCATCTCCCCTTGTCTTTTTGGCTTCACTGTTAGCATGGTCGATTTGGGTCCAGCTGACAGAGCACAGGACAGGATGCTGCTCTCTCTCATCAGGCAAGCCAGGGAAGGAGTGAAGGACAGTGGTGTGGAATTAGTCTCTTGGGCAAGTTCAAGGAGTGCATTACCAATTGGCATGTTTTCCCAAAGCATTTTCCTACTGTGGAGGCTCAGCTAGGTAGTTCAATGCAGAAAGAGCTGAGGGCAACCAACATCACAGTCCAGCTATTGCTCACCTCAGCTCCAACCTCTGATAGGGTAGCCATAGAATGGTACATATGGAAAACTGGAAGCAAGGCTGAGGAGAGACAGGACTGGGGAATGGGGAAGATGGTAGTCAAAGGCTACAAAGACAAGCAAAACATTCTTGCCCAACGTGCAATGGGTAGGAACAAGAGATGTGATGGGTCAAGAGAACATAGCAAATCTCCTACAGTTCTCTAAAATCAGGCATGTTTTGGTTAACTTCCACTTTGTGAACAGAAGTTAGTTTTTACTCCTCTCCTTTCTCACATCATCTCCATTTTCAGGCAGGACAGATTTGCACAATATTTAGGCATCTCAAAATTGATGGATCCAAAACTGAACATGAACTCATGTCCCTAGATGTGGTCCTTACTGGCTCCATATCTCTGCAACAATTCTGTTTCCCCAGTTGACTGAGCCAGAAACCTGGGACTCATCCTAGACTCCTTCCTTCCTCTCCCTTCTCTCTGCCCCATGGTCAATCAATGATCAAATTCTGCCATCCTCTGTGACTCCTGATTCCTCCCGAGTCCACGCCCCACACCACCTCCACCAACAGGGCCCCACTCCAAAGAGCCCTCGAGCTCTCTCCTAACTACTACATCCACCTCACTGAGGCCTCACACGGCCCCTTTAGCCCATCCCCACAGCTACAGGGACGCCTATGACAGGTCCGCCTGCACCACTACCATGTTCACACATGGCTGCTTCTACCTTCAAAATCTGACTTCCACAGGATGTCATGTAAGACCCTAGAGGACCTGGGCTTTGCCAATTTAACTTCTTTTCGTTTTATTTTAAGCCCCAGGCACAATGAGTTACTTGTAGCTCCCTGCACACTCCGTCCCATTTCACATTCCTGTGTACCCTCTCCCACAAAGCCTATTCAGCCTCTGGGCTTGGGCCTCTCCTCCAGGAAGTTGCCTCTGACCTCTCCAGGCACCTCCTTTGGGCTCCCATTCTTTTACCACTACAATCACTGAACTGTATGGAAATTATCTGCTTCTGTATGTGTCTATGATACTAGCATTCCACATTCCTTGAAGAGGACAGCACCATCACTGTATCCCCAATGCCATGCACACAGTAGGTGCTCCATATTTGTAGGATATACTGGACTGAAAAGCATCTGTAGTTTTTTGAATATCAAGGCCTTTAGAATTTAGCAACAGATATAATTAAAACACACGCAAAGCATAATGAACTGCAGATAGCACCAACATTTAAAACATACTGCTGCTCTGGAACTGAAGTATCTCCAAATAATTAAAAACTACATGTTGAGGGGGTGATACAGAGTTTATTGAATTAGATTTTTCTATTTACAACTGAGATCACATCTACATACTATTTTGCTAGTCTACATGGGTACATTATTTCTAACGAGTTTAGACTTACGATGAATGGGCTCAATCATACAAAAAAACACACACACACACTCACACTAATTGTTTTAAAACAGTAGTGCATACATTACACTCCTCCTATAAAGCCAGCTTTGATTAAAAACCGCTAGTTTCAAAGATCAGTCTGATTTTGAAGATGAATCAAGATACACGCTGTATGATTCTAAAATCTATTTTATCCATTTTGTACAGTTGCTATCTTACTGAACTATAGTATATATTTTTTAAAAGGACACTGATGAGGGGCACCATCTGGTATTAACTTTAACCAGACAGCTGACTGTCTCCCCCTCCCCCCAGAAACCTTTGGCCAAGAGTTCTCCATTGTGAAGACTGAAAGGACCCGGTGATACTTCAGCAGCAGTCCCATTACTGCTTGGAGGTAACAGAAGTAGGCTCATGTCCGCCTTTAATTCTACCACACTACGCAACTTGCAAATGGTTCTGAGATTAGAACATTTATCACCGTACTTAAACACTTACGGACATGGAGAGTCAGCTAGAACAGGGGAAAAGAAACTCACAGGTGGGTAGGTAAGGAGGTGGACACGTGAAGAGCCAAACTGCTCTGTCCGACACCTGTGTACGTGTGCTTTAACTAAATGAACTCAGGAGGCCAATAGCAGTGGACCTGCTCAATTCACCTTCCAAATCAGAACAAGACTAAAAAAGCTCAGGTTTGAGTTTTCTACTATGCATAGGTTCCACCGGTGATGAGCAGCTCATAAGCAGGATCTCTACTCCTTCTGCACAATACGATGCAGGCACACAGCATGCCCAGCAGCTGTGGGAAGAAAACAACAATGGGAAAAAAAAAAAGGCTGAAAACCCTCTTACAGCAAGTGCGTATTTCTTTGTTGGCAGTGGAACTGTTTCTAAGTTCAAAGATCTCAAATCATCAAAAAAGCACTAACAGTAACAGAAGCAATTTCAAATGAATACATTATCTTTTAAGGAACTAAGTACCAAGTTTTAGCTTCTCTGCTTCACACCTAAGAACAATCTGCGAAGCCAGCAGAGAATCAAGTCTCTCCTAGTGCCATTCCCATCTCAATCTAGAGCAGTGCTGTATGAAAGAACTTTCTGCAATGATGCAAACAGTCTATACTGAGCTGTCAAACATGGCAGCCACTAGCCACGTGTGGCTACTGAGCACTTGAAATGTAACTAGCGCAACTAAGGAGTTGCAATTTTTATTTTATTAAAATTAATTTAAATTTAGATATATGTGGCTAGTGGCTACAATACTGAACAGCAAAGGTCTAGGGAGCGGAATGATCAAGACTATGTATGCTGAGCAAATTTAATAGTGGTGTTTTTAAGCATCTGGATTTGAGGGAGATAAACTTTATAACAAACCACAAAGTGAAAAGCCCAATACATGAGCAGCCCAAAAGCCCTATGGGGGAAAACCAATCCTGATACTAAAAAGTATAGTTCAAAGGTTTTTGTTCCACAATTATTTACTATTTTTGAAATCTAGGTTTGGCTCTGTGGTATTATATACATATTACTTTTTAAAGGTCACTCTTCCTTCATCATTTTATTTTAATAAGGCCTAATCCTTCTGTGGTAGCAAACAGGAATAGTAGTGCCATGTTATTTTGGATAAACGAGAGGATTAAGCTGGATTAAAGAGAAACGATTCTAGAATTCTTGACCTGGCTTCTTACAAAATATAAACAGGTACTAAAGAGCTAAATAAATTAATTTGCTGCTCTAACTTTTCATAGACAGTGAAAGGTCTCAGTTATTTGATTTTTAAAAGGCAGGGCCCTCTGTACATATGGGGTCAATCTAATTTCAACAAAGTGTACCCGATCCATAAACAAGACTCTCAAAAGTCTGAAGTGGAAGATTACTAATAAGACACATGTACAGAGAAAAAGGATGTCCTCAAACTGAATTCTCCATGATAAAGTCACACTCTCCAATTTCTGCCCTTATTTATTAGCCTCTATTCTACCCATTCAGGATATATACTTGCTGCTTGAATTCATCAGTTTCATTATATCAATATTTGCTGAGTGCTTACTTGTATAAAGCACATTTAAAGACATTTTAAAAGTGGATATTGTTGAAAGCTTACTAAATATCTTAAGCCAATTCTAGACATGTTTAGTATCTAATTCCTAAAGAAATACATTTCCATTCACTGTACAGCAAAACATTCTTAGAACAGTTATAAGATCAAACACAATTATGTTCCCAGGCAATGTTAAATTGAGCAATAAAAATGCTAAGCTCTGAAGTTACTGATTAGCTTGGGGAAAAGATCTCTTCCCATCCCCACTTCCTCACATTCCTTTCAGTTGGTTAACTTCTAACGAAGGAGTCAGCATTCTCAAAATGGGGTCTGATATAAGTATCCTTTTTTTTCCTGACTTTAATTTCAATTAAATCAACTTGTACTGATTTAAAAACAATTAAATAAACTTGATAAAACCCTACTCATGCTTGGAAATGAGTCTGTTTAAGAACATTAAATACTACAATTTAAGAAAAAAAACATTAAGCTCTACACAATAACTTCTTATAGTGCAAACCTCATCACTAAGTATTACAGGTCCATTTCCAAAGCTTTGCTATACTAAAATCTCATCAATTATTGAAATTTTCCAAAAACAGATTTTAAAATATCACACAAATATTTTAGCTCCACTGTGATTTCTTGCAACGAAACTTTCCCCTGTAGTAGTCACATCATGAGAACTAATCTACACTTAGTCCAAATATAACACCCAGCAACTGCAAAAAATGATTAGTAAATACATAGGCAAGTGGTGATTAAAAAAACTGCCAAGGACTAAAATGCTCTATGATACACTAGGTAGGTGGCATTATGGGGAAGTAGGTATTTTATACAAGGTAATTAGAACCGCACACTGAAAACACCCTTTTCTGAGAAAAATTTAGAAATACCGATCAAAAAGTCATCCATATTCTCTGACCCCTCAATTTCATGACTACAAATTTTTTGCTACAGACTTTGCCCATATATACAGAGGATATTCACTACTTGCATTTCTGTAATAGCAACACTTCCGTAAGTGCCCATTAATGCAGATAAGATATGAAGTATGTCCAAAAAATAGAATACTATATTGCCACAGTAGCATATTAATTTGTTTTTAAGAAGGTACAAAAGGTTACATATCATATATCATATGTAACCTTTTGTACCTTTTATGATACTTTTGAAATGATAAAATTTTAGATATGGAGGATTAGTGGTTACCAGGGTATGGGGGAGGGGGCATAGGACAGAGGTGGGTGCAATTAAGAGTATCAGGCAGACACTTGTAGTGTTGCAACTGTTCAGTATTTTGACTATGGTGATGGATACAAGAACCAAACAGGTCATAAAGTTGTACAGAATTGAATACACACATAGAAATGAGAAATCTAAAAAAAATCAGTGGATTGTATCAAGGCCAATATCCTGGTTGTGATATGTAATAGTTTTGCAAAATGTCAACCACTAAAGGAAACTGAGCAAGGCATACAGGATTCTGTCTGCATTGTTTCTCAAAACTGGAGGTTGCATACAATTATCTTAAGAAAAAAAGGTAGAAAATTGCATCCTATAAGCTTCTATTTGCATAAAAAATATTTATGTGCTTGTCTAACCACAAACTACTTCTGGAAGGATATACAGGAAACTGCGAACAGTGGTTGCCTCTGCAAGGGGGGACTCGAGAACTGGGGTCAAGACTTGAGAGGGAGGCTTACCTCTTACTAAATTTGTATCTTTGAAGAAAATTTTATCAAATGGGTTTTTCAATTAAGAAAATTTCAAGAAGTTAACAATTAAGATTAATTTCCCCAAAATTAAAAAAAAAAATCTTAGCCACTCAAGAATTAGCTTCCCAAGCTTTGGTTTTAAGTTTTTAAGGAAGAATTACTTGAAATACTTTTTTAAAATGACTGTCAGAATCAAGCCACTCGATTTTAACTATCTGGGGGCCCAATCTGAAGTGCTATTCATTTATGTATTTTAACTCATTTTAATGAATTAAAATAGAAGTCAGAAGAGGCAGGAAGGAAATAACAATCTCAACCTCCTTCACACTTGGCATACAGACCAGAAAAAAGCAACAAGGCCTTGGGAACCAGTTCTCTGTGAAATTTTGCTTTCGATCATTCCATCTTAAGGACATGCCAACGTTGTGAGACTCAAAAGACTGACAATTCCCATTTTCCCCATACTGCCTTTGCAGAGAGCCTTACCCACAGCTGACACTTAAGAGCTTGCCAAATCAAAACCTAGATTTTATTATTATCACCAGACTGTTGAAATATAAAATTTATAGCTGATCATTTGTTCATTTAAGAGGCTGGTGACTCTCAAAGAAGTGAAATATCTTGCTCATTAAGAAACTAACAGTATAATGGGTGTAGCAAAATTTTTAAAATCTCATTCTCTTATAGCTTTCAGGTTTTTCTTTCTTGGTAATTTTGGTCCTACCCAAACCTAGACCACTTAACAAGACTAGAGCAAGGCTGGGCTGATGTTTCATAAAGGGCAATACAGTAAATATCTTAGGCTTTGTGAACCAAGAGACAAAATTGGTCTCTGCTGCAACTATTCAACTCTGTCACCATAACACAAAAGCAGTCATGGACAATACATAAAATGTGTGGTGCTCACACAAAAAGAGGTGGTGGGCTAGACTGGCCCACAGATGACCAAAACTCAAACAAGAGGCTTTTACTGGTAAATTAAGTTTATGAGAAAATTTCTTCTTAAATTCACCTTTATGCCTTAGAACATCAATGAAATGTAGCTTAATAGTACCACAAATCACACTCAAAATCAAAGGAGACAACGCTTAAATATTTTTGATACTCACAACACTACCAAAAATCAATCAATCTTTCCCATTCTTTAAAATTGAATTTCCTGTGATAGCTCTTAGAGCTACCCCACTTTAGAACCTGAAGAAAAGTGCTAATCATTTTTCAATGCTAATACATTGTGTATTCTAACCAGCTTAAGTGTCAATTTGCTGTCAGATTTCATAACAGAATTTAGGAATTCAATCTTCTGAGAATCTTAATTCTTCAATTTGTAATTGGAGGCAGAGTACACATGGAGACGGGGTTCAAGCTTTAGTGATGGTCGTAAATCATGCTATCCTTGCTCTCCCTCATTTTCATGGCCTTTAAAACCAGGGACTGGAGAATCTCCAAGCATCCTTCTAGCTCTTTCTCTATCAGGGTAAGTATACAAGCATAAAAGCTCCCTGCTCTTTGAGTTGTTTCTGCCTTCATTCAGGTTTTCCACACACATGGCACCAATCTACATCAGATTTTGAATATCAAAAGTTTAAACATTTATAGGTACTCTTAAAAAAAGTAGAAAATTATTTTATTTCAAATGGATGTTTTTCCCTTTAAAACCAGTTTTTAAATTTACAAAACCACTAGGTTTTGAGACTGTAAAAGCTCTGAATCCCTGACTTAGTTTTGCTGAACTGAAAAGATCAAAGCTTTATCAGCCATTATTTAAGTCAGGGTGATTTAAGTATAAAATGCATATGAGAAGGCATACTTAAGAGACTAGTTAGAATATTTATTAGCCCCCACTAAAAAATATTTAATGAAGAAATATCTGACTGGTTAATAAGCTTAACTAGATGAGGGACATATCTAAAGTGTTGATTTTCATCAGTCTTCTATATACATGTTGCACATTTCATGATCAAAAGCACCATACAGTTCTAAAGCTTTTTTTGCTGCACCGTAATACATGCAGCTTTATTACCACACATAAAATCATTAAAAATGCACAGATCAGGATTTCACTTGGGAAAAGAGACCTCCCTCACGTTTCATTATTTTTAGCTAAATGAATGTGTTTACACAAAGAAAATATGAGGTACACCCCTGCTGACCAACAGATTACTGCTATGCTGAGCCACAAAGTAAACGCTTAGAAGGGCAGCGACCATAGCAAATAGAGCTGGGCTTTTTAATGAATCATTTCAGAGCTCTTTGAATATCAGCAAAGTAAACATTCACCCTTTTGCCATTTTATAAGGCACTTCCTGTTCAATACACTAGTTTCTGTTCAAATATACAGAGAGCAGACAAGCCAAGCAACTTAAATATAAACTAGCAATTATGTTGGTTTTTCTAACAACTAAATGATATCAAAACTTTCTTAAAGTAGATTCTCTAGAC
Organism: Mesoplodon bidens; assembly: GCF_964165515.1. Classification (NCBI taxonomy): domain Eukaryota; kingdom Metazoa; phylum Chordata; class Mammalia; order Artiodactyla; family Ziphiidae; genus Mesoplodon; species Mesoplodon bidens. The sequence goes on along the minus strand of NC_138178.1, from coordinate 65,110,463 downwards.
CTGAAGCATGTTTCAAGAACATACTAAAAGAACACTAAAGAACACTCTGAGAACTAGATCTGATGCAAAGGATTTTCAATCATTTTCAAATAGTTGTAATATTCCTCTAACAGAATCCCTAAGATATAATGTATATACCCAAGAAACTAGGAATGTAGATTATACTGGGCAGAAAAATAGCCACCTTTCTTACTTGTTTTTTATGTGGGTATGAGGGATAAAGGATGTGTATGCGGTTTTTTTGATAAAGTGACAGGTAATTAAAACAATTACCAGCTACTTTGTACAAGCTCTTATTAAGGGGGAAAAAGACTGTTTTCACTGGTAGGAGCTGGGACAAGTCCCCTCAGCTACCAGAAAGACATGGTACATTTCCAAATATGCCAAGTGGTGTAACAGACTTCTTGATGACAGTCCTTCTAAAAAAACTAAGTCCACAAATACAAGGGAGGTTAGAACCTCAGTTTTTAATTAAAGGTCTTTCCTGTAAAGTGATAAAATTGCTCCTGTTACTGTAAGAGACTAGTGTAGTGCCACTAGTCTTGATTTATGTATATGAACGTATAAAACCCTTGACGACAGAAAAGCAAGAAATGGAAGGAGAAATTTTAAAAAGATTAAAATAAAACTTTCCATTTCCAAGCTAAAATACAGCAGTTTGATTTTTTTTAATTCTGTGAAGTTCTATTGAAGTACCTCCCAAAAATACATTATGACAACAGTTTGTATTTTGAACAGGTCACTCACTAATCAAGTCAAGAAAATAAGATAAGGAGTCCCCTCGCACATGGTTCCCCCATCCAGATCTCTGGTTTCTGGGACCATTCTGGGTCTATGTCTAGAGACAGGAAATGGAAGATGCTGGAAACTGGTGTCTGGTACCTCAATCACTTCCAAGTTATCTATATACACAAAGATTAACTGCACTTAGTGATTAAAACCATTCAGGGTTGACATCAGAGAATCAGTACACTCTGAAAACTCCTTGGCTAGCCGTGCTTACCTGAATAGCTGCAAATGCCAGTGCTGCCCAGATAACATGCATCATGATTTCTTGTAGCTTCTTCACAACTAGAGCCTCACACCCCTGAAACACCCAAAGTCATCCTCATCAGTCTTTTTAAAAAGTGAAAGCTGCAAGGTCACATATTACTACTCACTGGCAGAAATGGAAATGACAGAAACTAAAAGAGGGAAATAAGATAATGCATTTGAAAATAATTTATATTAAAATTAAATGGCATTAAAGACAAATAAAAGAAGGTAGAAAAGAAGTTCCAGGTACAGATAGTTCACCAAGAAAAAAAGCTACCAGGCTAGATTCAAGTGTTGGCCAAGAAACTGAACTTACCTCGGCATAGAGGTCAGAGGGGTGGGCCAGACTGCCATTACAGCTGCTGGCGGTCTCTCTGCAACAGCTAAGAGGGACACTCTGGTTTTTGGTTTCTTTGAACCAGTCTGTATTTTCCCAGTCTGAATAGTTGTGAATTCCACAACAATGCAGCTAACAGAGAAGAGAAAAGAGATATTACTCGTCAAAGAACACATACCCCTGTGCTGAACTTTAGAGTTCTATGCACTGAAGAGCTTTAAGCTACTTTTAGACCAGTGATGTCCAACAGAACTTTCTGCAATGACAGAAATGTTCTGTGTCTGTATGCTCGGTATGGTAGCACCTAGCCACATGGGGCTATTGGGCAATTAAAATGTGGCTAGTGTGACTAAGGAACTGAATTTTTAATTTTAATTTAAATAGCCACATGTAATTAGTGGCTCTAGAACCTCCATTTGAGAAATCATATTGCCCACAAGGGGTAGTTTACAGCTAAGAAAAATCTTTACACTTTGCCTGTTAAATATCTAATCCTGAGTTAAATATTATTTCCAATGACAAAGTATTTAAAATATTTTGTCTGAAATGTCTGGGATTTACTTTAAGTTAATCTAGCAAACAATATGTGGGAGTAATAGATGAAATAAGATTGACAAAAAGCTGACAATTTTGAGGTGGGTTTGTGGATACAAAGATCTACTGTATGATTCTCTACCTTCAGGTATGTTTCAAATTGTCTACAATAATTTTTTTTTAATGGTTTTGTCTGTTAACCTTTCTGGTCTTGCTTTCTCAAGGTATATGAAGACTTCTCACCTCCTCTAAAGTCCATCTGGATGCTGAACTTTCCTGTGACACGTACCTCTCTTCCATTATCACCTCTTTAGCTAATTATTTTTAAGGGAAAATCAGATGCTTCTTATCTGGCTATGACTAGGTAATGGTGGGAAAAAAAACTTTTCAAGGGTGAGGGTAAGATTATCGGACTTGGACTTCCCTGGTGGCGCAGTGGTTAAGAATCCGCCTGCCAATGCAGGGGACACGGGTTCGAGCCCTGGTCCAGGAAGATCCCACATGCCGCAGAGCAACTAAGCCTGTGCGCCACAACTACTGAGCCTGCGCTCTAAAGCCTGTGAGCCACAACTACTGAGCCCACGTGCCACGACTACTGAAGCCCGAGTGCCTAGAGCACGTGCTCCGCAATAAGAGAAGCCACCTCAATGAGAAGCCGTGCTCCTCAAGGAAGAGTAGCCCCTGCTCGCTGCAACTAGAGAAAGCCCGTGCACAGCAACAAAGACCCAAGACAGCCAAAAAAATAAATATATATTAAAAAAATAGCATTGATCATTTAGTTTGACAACTCATGTGTAGCTGCATTTGGAAAAAAAAGATTATTGGACTCATCATGAAGCTAACCATGGCTGTAAATGTATACTGCTAATTTACATAGTAACAGAGTTAAGTTTAATGTTTGCTCAACAGTGATTGGTCCTCAAAAACAAATTAGCCTCAGAATGACTCACCTGTCTCTGTACATAATCAATAGCCCGGCTAGCAGCATCAGGGTTGGTTCCATTGTAGGTCTTATATACTTTCTGAATGCTGCGATCAACCTCATTTTCCACCTGAATCAAAACAAAGAATTCAGTCCCTCAAAAATACTGGTAAAATTAACATTAGTCAAGGCTCCAGCTAAAATGCCCTAATGGCATGTGTGCAAAGTGGCAAGATATTTCTGTGAATTTCTTGTAAGAAAAAAGTTTTCTCCCTTCCTGCCTCCATGTAGATTCAGGTAAAACTTTAGACATATTATATCACACAGATTAAAAGTAATCACAGAGAAGATTGTGTGCAAGATGGCAGGCTACCAATTTATTCAAGAGGGAGAAAGCAGTTGAGCCTTGAGATAGGTGTCCTAACTTATAAACAGACCACCTTCTTTTTCAAGTAAGTTTTCAGTGGGTTCTCAGAAGACCTACTCATTTTCCTTTCCTAAAGGAGGTAAAAATTAAACAACTTAAAAAGCCCCCACAAGATACTTTTGGGACAAATACCAACATTATTTCCATTTTACTTATTTAACGTTTAATTAGACTTGGGCAAATATGTAAAAGTAATCAGCAGGTTAAAAAAAAAAATCAGTCCTTAGAAGTGGCACCTTATGAAGAGCTGCAGTTCAATGTATGTGAATGAGAAGACAGGAAATAAAATCTTCATAATGTATTGCCAAGCGGCAACTAAAGTGTCATTTAATAAAGTTTGCTTGTACCAGATTCTCCTTACCCTTCTAAGACGATTAGACCTATTTGGTAATTTTATCAGTGATGTGGTAAGACTATAAAATTGACAACCAGATCATAGGTAGGGGTATAATCCACTGCATTCTTTTTTTGGCATAGTTGTCTGGTACCTTATGTAGCAACGGTTGAATATTAAATTGGGATATCATGCCTTTGACTCAAAATCATAAGAGAATAACCCTACTATGAGAATAACCCTACTATGCCTTTATAACAGCTCTATAGTTATCCCCAAATTAATTTAAAACAGCCTGTTTAGCCTTAAATGGTACTGTAGATGGAAAGCAAAAGCAGGCAAAACAGAAAGGAAAGGGGAAAGAAAAGAAGAAGAAATGACCAGAAAAGAGGAAAGAGGGGCAAGAAGGGAGTGGCTGGCAATAGTTGCCTTAGTGTTTGAGTTGGTAGGACCCCTTTTTCCTCAGGAACAAGTTCCAGGATTACAGCTCCCAATCACCTTTTTCTATGTCCAGGACCAACGCATTTTTTTTTTAAAAGAGGCAATGGAAAATGAAATCCTCAGTTTAGTTCTTCTAAACAGAAATCTGGGAATCTATATAGGGAATCTATAGGCTGAAGAAATTTGAACAAAGCTCTCAGCTGACCAACTATTCATTTGCAGATCATCCTATGGTCATTTAAAGAAAACTACCTACAAACTAGGACAGTGGTAGAATTAACACTTTGCTATATTAAATGAGACTAGAAGTCCTGACACATAATTTCTAATTATCCTTACATTTTCAAAGCAGTGGCTTAACTGAAGTCAGGCAAAAGAAAATGTTTACTCTCAAAATGAGTTTGTTCTATTTCACTTGAAACACTTAAGCAGCCACCTTTTAAAACATATACATTCCAGTAGACAACATACCTTTGCTCTGTAAACATATCCCAAAACCACTACAACAACTTCTGTGACAAAAACCAAGAGTAGGATGATGACAAACTGTAAGGAAAATGTAAGGAAACATTGTCAAAAATTAAATACAAATGAAAAAATAACTCTAAATACTCTCTTGATAAAAAGCAATTATCTGAGATAACTGCTAGAAGTTTAAGACAAGTGCTAATTCTGTTCCAATTATAAAGAGAGTCAAAGAGAAAATGGAGTTTCATGCTCAAATTCAAGTAAGTAACACAAATGAATATTCCCACATACTTTTACGACACATTCGATCCGTGAAGAGCTAACTTACCGTGGCAAGTCCACAGCGGCTTTCCCGGATTGTGGCACAGCAGCCAATTAGCCCAATAATGAAGAGCAGGGCTCCTACAGCTATGATCACCACGGCAGGGATGAGAGTGTACACATCTTCAAAGAAGTGGTCATAGTCGTCGTAAGTGATGAAGACATAGGCTCCCACATAGCATAAAATGCCAGCTGCTCCCTGTAAAAAACAAGGTCAGAGCACTGGTAAAATTCTCCCACCCCTGCTGGTAAAAATCCCCACTATTTCTTAGCATGTTATAACTCAATGAGATTTTCCACCACTTTTAAATCTCTTTGTAGACGTTTTTTCTGTGAAGCTGAAAATTATTCATTAGTAAGAGCATTTCCTTACTAAAGTTGTAAAGTTTTCCAAGCTCCATCTACTTTTCGATAACTGCTGGTTCATCTAGGACCAAGAAACCATGAATCCAGTAAGTAAGACTGATGACAAGAATGAAAACACACACACATCCCAAAGGGCTTCTGTAGCTCAATTACATGTCCGATAAGGGTCAGTGTGGAGGTGGGGACTGCCCCCAACAAATGGGGAAATCGGGTACAAGTGGCAAAGGCAGGATTTGAACCCAGGCAATCTGACTCCAGAATCTGCATTTATAATCTCCATCTAATGACTTGGGGAAAGAAAATACAATAGCAACTAATAACCATGATACCCATATCTAAAACATTTGCTGTCCTAGTTGAGACTATGAAATTTACCATTTTCATAGCTAGAGGGCTACATTACTAAAGAACTGTACAAACCCTTCAGGTCTATTTATTCTTTAGTGTTTCTCAAACTACATGAATAGGAATCACCTGAAGATCTTATTAAACTGCAGACTGATTCAGTAGGTCTGAGGGTGGGGCCTGAGATTCTGCATTTCCAACTAGCTCCCAGATGCTGCTGATGCTGCTGATTCTTGAACTACACTTTGAGTAACAAGGTTTTAGAGCACCTAAAGGGAAAGTGAATGCAGAACGTCATGGAACAGCTGCTGCTCCAGACACAATGCTCCAGTTACAGAGTTTTACATACATTTTCCTCTTATCATTGTCAATTTTGCTATCATTGTGTACCAGCACAACACTGACAGCCCAATGCTGCTTGCTTTTATGTGAATGAGCAAATACAGTGTGAGGTTAAGTGTTAAAACATTTGGTTTAAATGAATTACCATTTATAGAGCACTTTGAGACATTCACATGAAAAGAATTATTTCACCATTCTTCAAAATTTTAACACATAAATCATTAATCTTCAAACTAGAAAAGAGCCTTCACAATGATACTGGAAATATCGTTATCTCCTCTCAACCTGGAAACTCAGTTTATTTCTTAAGTCTGTGGGACCCTGTAAGCTTGGACATCATCAGTATATTTTCATATACCAGGCCAATAGAATCATTCAGATCTGGAAGAAAAAGACCCCATTTATGGAAAGTTGAGAAAGTAAGTTGATTTTTTTAAAAAATAATAATGAACTTTTAAAAAGAGAAGACACGACTAGAATAATGGAGGCAATTTAAAAAACCATATTCTTTTTTTTAAAGCTTTTTAAAAAAATTTTTTTTTTTTTTTTTGTGGCACGCGGGCCTCTCACTGTTGTGACCTCTCCCGTTGCGGAGCACAGGCTGCGGACGCACAGGCTCAGCAGCCATGGCTCATGGGCCCAGCCGCTCTGTGGCACATGGGATCTTCCCGGACTGGGGCACAAACCTGTGTCCCCTGCATCAGCAGGCAGACTCTCAACCACTGCGCCACTAGGGAAGCCCTAAAATGTTTTACTTATTTTATTTTATTTATTTTTGGCTGCTTTGGGTCTTTGTTGCTGCGCGTGGGCTTTCTCTAGTTGCAGCGAGCAGGGGCTACTCTTCGTTGCGGTGCGCAGGCTTCTCATTGCGGTGGCTTCTCTTGTTGCGGAGCACGGGCTCTAGGTGCGCGGACTTCAGTAGTTGCGGCTCGCGGGCTCAGTAGTTGTGCCCTGTGGGCCCTAGAGCGCAGGCTCAGTAGTTGTGGCACACGGGCTTAGCTGCTCAGCAGCACGTGGGATCTTCCCAGACCAGGGCTCGAACCCGTATCCCCTGCATTAGCAGGCAGATTCTTAACCACTGTGCCACCCGGTAAGTCCAAAAAACCATATTCTTTTAAAACTCTCCTCTGGCTTTCAAGAGGCCCCACTGCTGGCTTTCTTCCTATTTCTCTCACTGCTTGCTCTCTCAGTCTCTTCATGGACTCTTCTTTACCAGACAAATGTTAGTGATCTCCAGGGTTTTACCTTCGGCCCTGTTTAAATAGTTCTTATTTTGTAGGCTCTCCTTGGGCTATACTAGCCATGGCTTCACCAGCCACTGCAGCTCTCTACCTAAGCCATCATCTCAGGACTACACATCCCCATCTGAAAGCCCCACAGACACCTTGCCCTCAACTTACCTCAAACCCTCTCTGCCTTCCTGCCCACTCCATTAAACCTTCCCACATATTCTGTATTTCAGAGCAAATGGCACAAGACAGTCATTTTTTTCTAGTCAAATGCCTGAGAGTTACTCTATTTTCTTTCTTTGTCCTACCTCTACATCCCATCAATCACCAAACTCCTTCAGATTTACTTTCAAAACACTACCTGAGGGCTTCCCTGGTGGCACAGTGGTTGAGAGTCTGCCTGCCGATGCAGGGGACACAGGTTCGTGCCCCGGTCTGGGAGGATCCCACATGCCGCGGAGAGGCTGGGCCCGTGAGCCACGGCCGCTGAGCCTGCGCGTCCAGAGCCTGTGCTCCGCAACGGGAGAGGACACGGCAGTGAGAGGCCCGCGTACTGCAAACAAACAAACAAACAAAAAAAACCCACTACCTGAATACCGTAACTTCTCTTCAACCCTCTGCAGTGCTTCTGTCTTAATGTGGGCCTTACCATTGTTCACCCTAAACCTTATTTGCTGACCCTCCCTGTCCCTTAGTTATATGTTCTTTATATGATCAGTTATTTTTGTTAAAAATATAAAACAGATCAAGGCATTAACATGTTTAAAATCAAGATGAGGCAAATAAGGCCCCTGATAAACTAAGCTGTTCCTCCCTGCTTTTCAGGCTCAGACTCCATTACCTCTCATGTACCCTGAACAACAGAAAGCTGTTATTTCCAAATGTACCACATATCCTCTTACTTCTTTACCTCTGCTGTTCTCTCTGGAATGCCCTCTCTTCATCTGCCTGGGAACTCCTTGTCACCCATTAAAATGCAGTTTAAATATCACCTCTTCCTCTTGGAAGCCATTCTCACCCATTTCAGGTTGGATTAGGTGCACTTGGTCACATACCACCCCCTACACAGCTCTAACAGAGTATTTATTACAACTGCTGCAATTATAACTATATATGTCTCAGCATGCCATTAGGGCACAAACTTTGCCTGTCAGTCTTTCAGCCCTGTACCACCACCCAGCACCTAGAACAGTGCCTGGCACATAGAAGGTATGCATCAAAATTCATTGAGTACAATTCATTTCATCCAGTCCCTTGAAATTGCCCTCCTATCTCAATCATAAAGCTTTGGTTTGAATTTGCTTTGTTTCTCTTCAGTCCAATGCTTATAGTTTTTAGTCCACCATTCAAATAAGATTTGGCAACTTAATCCAGCTTACTGAATTCCTGATGGCCATGACATCTGGAATACATTAGTTTATAAATGCTTCACCTACAGCAACTGTACCTGTTCAAAGGCCCTCAGTTCACTGACATACTTACTTTGGTGACATATTATTATGAGATGATGGAAGGCATAGGAGAGGGGAGAGAGGAGAAACAGCTTAATAGTCTGGGTGCATTAACTATAGAAGTACATGGAATACTTAACACTCTTACCAAACATTACTTTTTCTTGACTACATATGTGTGATATACAAACACACGTGTATACACATACACATTTTGTTACAGTAAATGCTTTTAGTCCCCAAACAGAATTAGAAGAATACTAAATATGAAGCAATCAAATTCTGTCCAGTTTGTCTTCATTAGTCATCTCTCTATCCTTTGGACTCTTAGCTTTTCTTACTCTAATAGGCAATCTTCATTTCTTAAATGGCTTGAATTAAAATGAATTCCATCTTTGAGCTGCTAGTAAATGAAATTTAAGACCACATAAATTTGAATAAAAACGGGATAAAACTGGAAGATATATGTACTCCACAATTAATCTGAAGCATGGGAAAGTAAAGAACCGTCTGCATTTTAAACATGAAATGATGAGTTTTCAACCTAAAGAGATCCCTATAAGGCTCACACTTGGTGCTGCCTGGGAGTGGGCCAAGTGAAATGCTTCCAGTGCAACCATCCTCCACCCATGCAGATAACGAATGCAATGGAAGGCTAGGAGGAAATGCCATTTGTAAAGCCGCCTGTTCTTTTCTAATAGACTTGAAAGCAGTTTCTTTTCCCAGGCTGCAAACTAGTCAACATCCAAATCACACAGCAGAGTTGAAAACATAACGCTTCTGTTTTGACAACATACAGTGGGAAGCAACTTAGCAGTTGCACACACCAAAGCAGAAACTGCACCGATTGCTGATATGAAACTATATAAATCAAATTACTGATAGAGACTGTCTCCTAAATTGAAGGTAACTTCAAAGATTTCTTCTTTTAACGGCATGTATACATAGTGCTTAAAGTTGTATAATAAACAATTTATGAAATGACATCAGTTACTTTGAAAATACAGAGAAGGTGTCCCAACAACAGCTGAAGACCTAAAAACAGCAATAAACAACTGCTTTAATGACATCCAACCATCAGTATGAAAAACATAGGTAGAGCTTATATGGTAAACGGAAGAAGGTTATAAGTAATTCCTAACTAGGGACTTTGTAGTCATGCAGATTTTTGATATAGGAGTTGTGGCTATTAGAAAGCCTAAAAGGTAAGCAGGGTTAAATCCTTCTGAAGGGTAATGCTGGGATTGAGATCTATCAAAGGATCTGGGCTTTGCCAACAAACCAGCTGCAGGGGGGGAAGAGGAGATGCAGCAGGAGAGGGAATGAAATGTAGAACTTGGAAGCAGCTGAACTGCATTAGTCACCGCTGAGAAAATCTGAGCCTATAAGGAGGATTTGTGCCAGGACAGTATACTAAAAATACTCATCCTTTTTACAAATAAGTGAAGGGAAATTTAAGGGAAAGGCTGAGAGCTGAAACTACAGAAAAAAGAATTTTTTGAAAACCATTCTTCCTTACCTTTTAATAAACTCATGTTCTAAATTAAGTCACAAAATTTTAAAACTTTAGGAAAGCCAGTGCTTTTGCAACCCCAAGCTGTTCCTGCAGAAATAAAGCTACCTGTCAGAAAACTTTAGAAGTATGAGTTCCAGAAGTATGACACTTCACTTTATCCTTTTACCCTTCCACTACATATTCAACACATACAAATGTGAAGCCCCTTTAAAATAAGAAATTTCAATGTTATGTAAGATTGATTTTTCTACAGTTTAGAAACCAGTGTTTTGGTTTTAGAAACTAATTGTTTTGTTTTTGTACTTTTGAAATCCTCTGTGAAAGATGATGAAATGCTAAAATCCACAAAACTCCTAAATTCTTTACTTTTCTAAGGAAGAAGGAATATGAAATGAAAGGGAGCACATCAACCACAGTGAAACTTGCCACTGGAATCAGTGAACATTAAAAACAAAACAGCCTTGTTACAAGCCAGGAGGTAAAACACCTCTGTTGTGAAAAGTGCATCTATATGGAAATTTAGAAACGTGAAGGTGCATCCCACATCCCACAGAGCATATGGGTGAAGATAAAGCAAAGAAGAACAGGAGTGATTTTCTTGCAGTGGTATACAGGAGTCATGGATTCATTTGTAGAAGGGAAAGAATCAGGATAGTGTAAGGATGAGGGGACCGTCTGAAGTCATCCAGCCAAAAAGCACAGTGTCTCACAAATTCTTGTTGCCTGCAAGAACTACTCCTTCAGTGTGATTTTAGCTTCCAACAATCAATTGGTAAAGCAGAAGCGACTGGAATGTTGGGAGAAAGAGTAGAAAGGCCTGGCAAAAACCACCATGTATTCTAGACTTCATAAGAATGCAGATTTCAAAAAGTAGAGAGGGGAAAAACAGCAGCAGAAATCCATCTTATGTACCTATCTCTTAACATTTAATTCAGAGTCTCCTGTACGGTCATATTAGTTTTTCATGTACCTCGCTTCTCTCCTACAAAGAACCCATTGGTAATTCTATGCAGTGCATTTCTGAAAGCTTTTCCAAACTCCACCCTCCTCGTGCCATTACAAGTGTCTTAAAATCACCTCAAATCTTTCAGCATTCTACTTACCGTAATATTCTCTAGTCAATCCTATTTGTTTCAATTCTGACTTACTCTGACGAAATACTTCATATCATTAAATATAATTACTCTTACCAAGTCCAATGCCTACATATTTCATTTACTCTCTTATCACTCAAGAAAAAAAACTATCCCAAAGATTTCAAATCCTCTTTCAGAGATTAAATCTACTCTAACCAAGAATTTCTGAATCTATTAAAATATATCATTTTCAACCTAACAAATTGGTCAATAATATAGGCAAGCAGTATTCAAAGATATGTAAGGGTACAGAGAGAAGAGCCCACGGAAGTATAGAATAATAAAGAATAATCTTTCTGGAGAGCTATCTGGCAACACATTATTAGCCTCAGCATTTATACTTCTGTACCTACTAAGTGCACTTCTAGGAGTCTATTCTTAAGAAAATAAGTCAGATGGAAACAAAGATTTGTATAAGGTATGTTCATCAAAATGTTTTAAGATTATAACAAAATTATAATAGCGAAAACAAAAGAAAAAACCCTAGCATCCAGAGGTATATTTGCATTATAGCCCTTAAATATGTTAAAGCATAATTTAGTAATATGTTTGTGGTGTGTTAGGGGAAAAACACACTTACATGCAGACATTAAAAAAAGGAAAAAAAACATCAAAATGTTAATACTGGTTGTCTCTGAGTGGTGGAATCATGGTAACGTTAGTTTAAAATACTTTTTAGTGTCTTCTTTAAAAAGCAAATATATTATTTGCATAATCATAAAAGTAAATATTTAAAATTATATCTGAAATTGAGACTTTGTTGTTCTTTCACAAACGAATTCTTAGATCTGTCCTTAACCACCAACATAAAACTGGTATCTCTTCAATCCCAAATATTTTAGGCACTTCTGCCAATCTTCCCTGTTTATCACTTTTCTTGGGTCTGCCTGGCTTTGACTCATCTTTAGATGTTTTCTGACTATCTAACACAATTCTGATCCTTTCAGTACACATCTTTTTTTCCCCCCATAAATGTCACCTATTAAGGAGACAAGAAACAAACAAACAAACAAACAAACCCTACTTGGAGGGGTAAAATTTTGACAGTAAGCCACTTCTGCCATCATTATCAATATCACCATCATTATTGCCGTTATTCTTAAAGAAAAAGTATTTTAATCCTTTAAACCAATATTATTCCGATGATATTCCAAAGGTCATGTTCCTCAATTTTGTCCTATTTTCACTGTTTCTGTATTTGGTTTTTTATAATCATTGTTCATCTAGCTTAACAAAGTTGTTCTATTTAATCCAATTTATATCCACGAGTTGAAAGACCCCAAACGTTCAGGTTGCAATGAAATTGGAGATCTGCAACTGCCACAGCCAAATTATTTTAACAGCATGGAAATTAAATATTTTCAGATTGCAGGGCTCCAGGGGTCATCTGAGAAGCACGTAATTTAAACATGCATTTTTCTTTGAGACCCTCTGTCCTCACACCCTACTCTAACTGTAAAAAGAGTCAGTTATTACTACTGGAGCCTGAGGTCCTTAAGCTTTATAATAGTAGAGTTTGTCCTTGCTTGGGTTACGTGTTTAATCAGTAGCAGCAACAATGTAAAATACAGTACGTCAGCATTTACCATAGATTCCCTTTTAGTAAATCAAGAACAAATACATCAATGCAAATAATTGTTCTCATCTACTGACTCTACAAAACTATTAAGGAGGGGGAAGGAGGAAAGAGATGACATTTTTAAAGGAAGACTTGAGACTCTCCGTGAGTATAAGGGGAAGGGGGAGGGGGAGGAGCAGCTAGAAATTAAATTCAATAGAATATTAAATGATTTTGCCTGCCTGACCCCTCTTCCTATAAGCTGTCAGAAAGCAGGAACTGTACCTTTTTGCATTTCTCAGAAACATGTAAAGCACAGATATTCAACAAGTATTTACTAAGTGAATGATTCTCAGAATATACTTGTTTGATGCAAGTATAAATTTTATAGAATAAAATTTCTGCAAAAATCCTAACCTAAGTTGGATCTTATGGAATAAAATTCATTAAAATATTTCAAAGCATGATAAATATCCTAAAGAGCTAATAAACAACCTCTTCCTTAAACCGCCAACTAAAGAGAGCTTTCCTGACTAAGTTCCCAGTGCGATGCGCTCTTCCAGTTAATGATTACTCAGAGCCACAAGGCACTTGGATGGTGGACAGCTGACTTAGAATGTAGTAAGAGTGGAAATATTCATTTTCTTAACTGTCAAAGTTAAGAAACAGGTCTCCTAATATATACCAGAACTTGCTTTTCTTCTAGTGAACTGAAAAATAACTATGAAAAAAGAAATCTGTTAGCTGAAGGTGTGTTCCAATGACACATTCTTTGTCAGAGCAGTCACTCATGATGATAGGAATACAGAAGGTGGAGAAACAAATTCCAGGATGTTCGATGAAGGTTCCGGTTTAAAAGTATCATATTCTCAACTCAAATGTGCAAGATGTGCTAGAAAACACAAAATATGTATCTGGAGATTTGTGAAGAAGAAGTCTTCCTTGAAATATTTCATTATGAATTTTTATCTTTTAAACAAAAGCATGAAGGTATAGTTAAGCTTTCTTTTGGTAATGTGAACACAGCAAGTATATTCTTGCCTTAGGGCCTGTAGGCTGTTCCTTGTCTTAAATGTCCCCCATCTCCTCCAAATCACCCCAAAATCTGCTCCTTCACATATTCCAGATTAAATTTCATCTCCTTGGAGAAGAGACCTCTTTGCCTAAAGCAGCCACCCAATCACTCAATCACATCACCCTGCTCTAAGTCTCTGCAGAACACATCACTATCTGATATTTTCCTTGCTTTTTTTTTTTTTTTTTTTTTTTTTTTGCGGTACGCGGGCCTCTCACGGTCGTGGCCTCTCCCGTTGCGGAGCACAGGCTCCAGACGCGCAGGCTCAGCGGCCATGGCTCACGGGCCCAGCCGCTCCGCGGCATGTGGGATCTTCCCGGAGCGGGACACGAACCCGTGTCCCGTGCATCGGCAGGCGGACTCTCAACCACTGCGCCACCAGGGAAGCCCTTCGTTGCTTATTTTTAATTGCCTTGCTCCACCAAAAAAAAAAAAAAATTCTGTAAGAACAGAGATATTCATTTTTCCACCATTCTATCAGTAATATAAGCACAAAGTAGGTATTTAAACATTCGTGTTGTATTTGTTTAACAAAGCAGTTTTCCTTAATTATATGTATTCACAGAGGGAAGGGTAATATGAAACTTTTTTTTAAGATAAGGTAAATTTTAATGCTTATATAAGGCTTTTAAATATGATTTGTATGTAAAGGGTATTTCAGATGAGTGAATGATGATTAGTGAAGGTGCCACATTCCAAAGTTGTTTCCAAAAGCATTTGAAAGGTGTTTAACCTTGTGGTATTTCTCACTCCACAGCTGTGTTAGCGTTACTATGGCCTTTCATACTGATGAAAAACAACACCCTAAGCAGATGTGCCAGACTATAAATTCAGCAAGCATGGACAAAGCTTTCTCTTGTAGTCCCTATAATGCCTAAGACACATATGAGCAAAATAAATACTAGCCAATTGGTTTTTCTCACAGGGTAGAAAAAGTAAAGGTAATTTGTATAACGTGGGTCTTCATTAAGTACTCAATTAACTTGCCAGAATAAAAACCTGAAATTATGAAGTACTGATTTAAACTTGTTTTAGATGAGGCCTCCTGGGTCAGATCAAATGACCCACTGAATTAAGACTCTTGTCTGACCTTGGTGCAAAAATGTAGTTTAGAGAAGAGGTTAATGACTGTTCCAATAGCCTTCAAAATTTAGTCATGTAACTCAAACACTCTTGTCTTCCAAAAATTATCATGGGTCTAGAACTAATACACTTACATTTAAAGCTATGCCACTCCATAAAAAACAAAGAGATCCAAGTTGTACATCCCTTCACTAGTCCAAAATTACCTTTCATGCTATAGGCCCTAATATTTTGGAATTTGGTGAGGCACTCTCAATTTCCACTAAGACAACCTTCAGGATTTTAGAAACCACTATTTCCCCTTTGTCTGTGCCTTTCCATAGTAACTTCCTTAGACTGCACTGTCCAAAATAATCTACACCACGTCAACATTAACAGCTTTTGCTGTCAGATTATTCAAGTACGTATCTATTTGCACATCACAGCTCTTTGAACAAGCTGCCAACAGAACCAGGATATCATGATATAGAGAGGTGTAGTTTAAAGATGTTGACAAAGCAATTAAACTTTAACACTTATCAACAATCAGTCATTACCACCTGACAGCGAAGAGCCAGTGCAACAGAGCCTGGGCAACTTTGCCGAAGTTGCCCAAGGGAACCTAGATAAACTTTAGAGATGCTCTGTGTAGGGAATGCTTATTCTTCCACTTATAGATTAAGGCATTAAAAGGAGGAAGGGGCCACTATATAAGAATATACTTATTAGAACTGAAGAATGCATTACAAATTCCCAGGAAGAACAAGTTAACATCTGTTTTATGTACTTCCTCATAATGACCTAATTTTTTAAACTGACAAGTTAAATAGTGTTGTTTAAATGCTGGGGCAGGTTCTAAACAAGGTTAAAATCAGTGTTTTAGAGCAAGTGAGTCTAACACAGCCTAAAGAGTTCCTTCCCCTTTCCAAATCTTTTGAAATTCCACTTTGCTCTAACACCACCGGCTCTAGAGCACAGGACAACCTGGGTGTGAAGGCTGGCTCTGCCCCACCTTGCGTGTGCCCCTTTAAGTAAACTTTAATGTCCTCATCTGTAAAAGAAGCACAATATTCCCTGCCAGATGGAGTTGTTATGAGGATACTCCATGTAAAGTGCTTAGCACAGTGCCTGGGTTCTAAAAGCACTCAAATATTAGCTATGATTACCAACATCGTCAGATACCAACAGTTGGTCCTTAAACTAATACTTTGGCGCGAGACATATCTAATATTGTTTCCTCCTTAGTTATGTTGCACTAATCCTGCTGTATGCCACAGTTTTTTTCCCTGCATGTCTGCTTAACTTCCTCATCACAGCTCACAAATGTTTTATTATCCTACTAACCTAGATAAAGAGTGTTTTTACCACACAGTTTAACTTCAGTCTTGGCAAGAAGCCACTATGAAAAGCACAACTGAAGTTCACCATAACCTTCTTCACTAAGTGCCAATAGTACCTATACTTACATAGTTTCCAAAGATTAATGAACCTTTGAATTAACTGCTATTTTAAATGAAAATTTAATTATTTAAAGAAAATGGCTCCTGCATTCCCAATATTTTGTTTCATTAGCAATTCCAGTCCCTGAGCTTGAAGAGCCTAGAACTCACCTGACAGTACACAGACTCTTCTCCAAGATCAAATTGTTATGCCCATAAAAATCACAAGGAACTGCAAAGGCTACAAAGCTAAGTCTATACCTAAGAATCTTCTTACCTAATAGTGTTTCTCATCTGGAGAGCCCTAGAAACTCTTATAGCTTTTAAAAAGGCTTGTAAGTCAAACTAAAGTAGAAGAAACACTGCTCTAATTGGAAAAGAAGAAATCATGGAAACATCAATGACACGTGGGTGATTCTGAACAGTACTATCGGCCCTACCAGTCAGGATTCTTTCCATCACACCATAAATATCCTGAAAGACTCTATGGCAATACATGTGTGTAGTAAGTGTCTTATTATATGTAATTATCCTTTTATGCTACAGCAGTCAGGATATGAAGAGTTTCCTCCTTTGTTGGGGGAGGGGAGAATGTGTTGTGAGAAGGAAAGGATTCCTCCTAATTTAGGTATGTTTGTGGGAAAGAGTTGAATGGGGACATACAAAAGTAATGGGAAGTGGGAATGTTCAAGAAGTGTCCTGGGGACTGGGGATAGGGAAGTGTGTCCAGGACAGCAAGGGTTTAAGGACATGGTCAATGATGAGGAAGGAAAGGTGACTGAGGACTTCACCTGCAATACCAAGAGGAGGTTGAACCTTAATCTACTGCTGAAGCTTTTGGGGTGTGGGCGGGTGTTTATTTTTTAAATGAAATAAAGTGATGTGAGGGAAGAAATGCTTAATAAGATTTATCCGGGTGCAAGGTCCAGATGAACTAGAGGGTGGAGAGACTGACAGGAATAACAGGTTATTACAAAAGTCCCTGGCGAGATAAGGACCTGAAGTAAGATGAAGGGGCTATAAACACCCCTTTCTTTGAGGGCGTGTCCAAAAAATTCGAAAGCCACCCTTTATTGAAAGTGAACTAACTCATCGCTTTCAAGATCTTGTGACATCCGAGTCATATTTAACCAAGGTTTATAATCTCAGGCTACCCATCCCCAGGACCAAACAAACAGACGAATTTTCTTGGTTACAGGATTATTTGGCTTCTCAAGTTTAAACCGTTCCGTTTTCTGGGCTGGTAACCAGTCAACCAGTTCTGCATACACAAAAAGCTCTAAGGCAAAATCCCTCACCCCTGAGTCGGTAGCGTCCCCGCACTTCTGCACCGTTTGCTCGCACGCCTCGGGGCTGCCACTGGAGCTGCCAGGGCTCCGGGCCCCGACAAAGAAAGCGAAGCCCGACCCTTTGGGGAATATCCTATTTCGAGCCTGCTGTCCTGAAAGAATCTGCAATGAGAGCTCTCCGTCCAGCAGGCTGCTCCGGGGAGGGGGGAGGCCGGGGGGCCTCTCGGCGCCGATCCCTGGCACAGAGCTCGTCGGCGGGGGCATCGGGCCCGAGCACGGAGACCGCAAGAAGCCCCCGAGGGCTTCCTCTCACCGCCATCTACGCCCGGAGCCTTCCGGGCCGGGCCCCCTCCCCTCGCGCCTCCACCACAGGGCCCCCTCGCTCCCTTAGCGCCAGCCCCGGCCCAGCCTGGGTCCCCGCTGGGCCCCATAGGCGCTTCAGCCGAGGCCTCCTGCGGGCCGCACCGCCAGCCCCCCGCCCTCTCCCGCCCGCCGGCCACGCTCACCCAGAAGATGAGGTTGAGAAACACCAGCACGGTCTTGGAGGAGGTGATGCCGCACTGGCCCATGGTGCCGGCGGTCGGCTGGGGCCCTGCTCGGCGAGCGGGACGCGCTCACCGAGCGAGGCGTCAATGGCGAAGGCGCCTCCCCTCTGGGAACAGCACGGCCTGCGAAGCGTTCACCGCAGCCCCCGGCGCCGTCGCCCACCCCTAGCCCAGCAAGCACCTCGCTCCTCCGCGCAGCCGCCGCAGTCTCCGCCGGGCCACCGCGCCACCCCCTGGCAACCGAGTCCTGCCCCCAAACCGGCAGCTTCAGCCAATCACTCCCGTGGTGGCTACAGCGAGACCACGCCTCTTAAAGGAGACGAAAGCTCAGCGTCCTTCTTGGCCTCTGGCCGCCCTTGGATGCAGACGGCTCCTTAGGGAAGTTTCAGAGGACCAAACCCAGTCCTCTCCTATTGAGCTGCGTTTACTATGCCAGGCTTACAGGTGATTCAGAGTCCGGAGAACGCTGTCTTTCTACCTAGCCCGTTCTCCCCTAAGGAGGTCGGAGACACTAATTAATCTCCCACTCCACATCACAATTTTCCTGACAAAGTAACACCTAAGCATTGTCTGGGAGAAGTGCAGTGAACATCAACAAATATTTATGGAGAACTTATTGTGCCAAGCGCTAGACTAGCTCTCAGAAGAGTCATTGGAAAGGAGAAAAGGCTGGTGAGGGGGTTGGCAATGAGACATTTTCGTGTAGATGTGTGTTGGGAGCAAGGTAACACAGAAGTCTATTCCTGGGTAGGCATTTTGGAACAAGACTTAGAAAGATTACAGAAACATCTTTTTACATTGCAGCATTTCACACTCTTCCCCCAATCTTGCATCGATCATAGTAATGAACAGTTATTGAGAGCTTACCCCATGCCAGACTTTTTAGGGCCATTTGCTCAATTAACCTCCATCACAACCTTAGGTGAAGGTATTATGGTTATCAGCTTCATTTTACGGGTGGAGGAATTGAGGCTTAGAAAGATGAACAAATTTACCCAGAGCCACACAGAGACTAGGTGGTCTAGGGCAGAAAACCACATTCTCAGCCACACACGAAACTGCCTGTTTACTGTCTTACCTGCCATTACAACCCTGCACTCCCTCTTCAGTTGGCCCTTAAAGATGCCCATTTGCTCGTCCTTAATCATCTCATTCTCCTGAAATCTCCCTGGCTAATCACCTTTCCCAGGTACTCTCACCAATACCTTTTCATCTCTGCCTCCTACTGATTTGCACCAAGCAGGAGCAGCAGCCAGTTATTCACTCATTAATGAGCACCACCTCTGTGCCTCACTGTTCTAGGTGGTGGATATTTCACAGTGAGCAAGACAAATCCTTGCCCCCATGGAGCTCACATTCTGTTAAAGGAGGTAGACCTCAAACAAATAGGCAGGTTAGGTTTATGACATGATATTGAGTAGTGATAGAAAATAATTCAGAGGAACGGGATAGAGAGTGATGAAAGAAGTCCTCCGAACAGAAGACGTTGGAGGAGAACCAACTGAAGTGAGGGAGCAGGCCATGTGAATATTTAGAGGAAGAATAGCCCAAAGGTGGGAATAGCAAGTACAAGGGCCCTGAGCAGGACCATGACCAGTAGGAAAAAGAACATTAAAGAGCCTGATGTGCAGGAGGTCAGTGGAGAGCAGAGAATGAAGTGAGCAAGGCCAGATCACCAAGGGCCTAGTAAGCCATATGCAGCAGAAAGATACTGCAAGGCTTTGAGCAGGCCCGTAACAACATCTAAGTTTGTTTTTTATTTTTTATACTTTTTTTTTTGGTTGCATTGGGTCTTTGTTGCTGCATGCGGGCTTTCTCCAGTTGTGGCGAGCAGGGGCTACTCTTCATTGTGGTGTGTGGGCTTCTCATTATGCTGGCTTCTCTTGTCGCGGATCACGGGCTCAAGGCACACAGGCTTCAGTAGCTGTGGCACACGGGCTTCAGTAGTTGTGGCTCGCAGGCTCTAACGTGCAGGCTCAGTAGTTGTGGCGCAAGGGCATAGTTGCTCCGCGGCATGTGGGATCTTCCTGGACCAGGGCTCGAACCTGTGTCCCCTGCATTGGCAGGTGGATTCCTTTTTTAATTTTTAGTTTTAGTTTCTGCTTTATAACAAAGTGAATCAGCTATACATATACATATATCCCCATATCTCCTCCCTCTTGCGTCTCCCTCCCACCCTCCCTATCCCACCCCTCTAGGTGGACACAAAGCACCGAGCTGATCTCCCTGTGCTATGCGGCTGCTTCCCACTAGCTATCTATTTTACACTTGATAGTGTATATATGTCCATGCCACTCTCTCTCTTCGTCGCAGCTTACCCTCAATGTCCTCAAGTCCGTTCTCTACGTCTGCAGCTTTATTCCTGTCCTGTCCCTAGGTTCTTCAGTACCTTTTTTTTTTTTTGGATTCCATATATATGTGTTAGCATACAGTATTTGTTTTTCTCAAATAACTCAGTTTTCTTTCGTTTTATGGCTGAGTAATATTCCATTGTATATATGTGCCACATCTTCTTGATCCAGTCATCTGTTGACAGATGCTTAGGTTGCTTCCAAGTCCTGGCTATTGTAAATAGAGCTGCAGTGAACATTGTGGTACATGACTCTTTTTGAATTATGGTTTTCTCAGGGTATATGCCCGATAGTGGGATTGCGGGATCATATGGTAGTTCTATTTTTAAAGGAACCTCCATACTGTTCTCCATAGTGGCTGTATCAATTTACATTCCCACCAA
This sequence comes from Mesoplodon bidens, assembly GCF_964165515.1. Classification (NCBI taxonomy): domain Eukaryota; kingdom Metazoa; phylum Chordata; class Mammalia; order Artiodactyla; family Ziphiidae; genus Mesoplodon; species Mesoplodon bidens. Next base: position 65,089,557 of record NC_138178.1, on the reverse strand, counting down.
CAGTGCAAGAGGGTTCCCTGTTCTCCACACTCTCTCCAGCATTTATTGTTTGTAGATTTTTTTGGTGATGGCCATTTGACCCGGTGTGAGGTAATACCTCATTTTGTATCACCTCAAATGAGGTGATACCTCATTTTGCTTTGAATTTCTCTAATGATTAGTGATGTTGAGCATCCTTTCATGTGTTTGTTGGCAATCAGTATATCTTCTTTGGAGAAATGTCTATTTAGGTCTTCTGCCCATTTTTGGATTGGGTTTTTTTTTTTATTGAGCTGCATGAGCTGCTTGTAAATTTTGGAGATTAATCCTTTGTCAGTTGCTTCATTTACAAATATTTTCTCCCATTCTGAGGGTTGTCTTTTGGTCTTGTTTATTGTTTCCTTTGCTGTGCAAAAGCTTTGAAGTTTCATTAGGTCCCATTTGTTTATTTTTGTTTTTATTTCCATTTCTCTAGGAGGTGGGTCAAAAAGGATCTTGCTGTGATTTATGTCATAGAGTGTTCTGCCTATGTTTTCCTCTAAGAGTTTTAGAGTGTTCGGCCTTACATTTAGGTCTTTAATCCATTTTGAGTTTATTTTTGTGTATGGTGTTAGGGAGTGTTCTAATTTCATTCTTTTACATGTAGCTTTCCAGTTTTCTGAGTACCACTTATTGAAGAGGCTGTCTTTTCTCCACTGTATATACTTGCCTCCTTTATCAGAGATAAGGTGACCAGAGATGTGTGGGTTTATCTCTGGGCTTTCTATCCTGTTCCATTGATCTATATTTCTGTTTTTGTGCCAGTACCATACTGTCTTGATTACTGTAGATTTGTAGTATAGTCTGAAGTCCGGGAGCCTGATTCCTCCAGCTCTGTTTTTCTTTCTCAAGACTGCTTTGGTTATTTGGGGTCTTTTGTGTTTCTATACAAATTGTGAAATTTTTTGTTCTAGTTCTGTGAAAAATGCCATTGGTAATTTGATAGGGATTGCATTGAATCTGTAGATTGCTTTGGATAGTATAGTCATTTTCACAATATTGATTCTTCCAATCCAAGAACATGCTATATCTCTCCATCTGTTTTTATCATCTTTAATTTTTTAATCAGTGTCTTACAGTTTTCTGCATACAGGTTTTTGGCTCCTTATGTAAGTTTATTCCTAGGTATTTTATTCTTTTTGTTGCAGTGGTAAATGGGAGTGTTTCCTTAATTTCTCTTTCAGATTTTTCATCATTGATGTATAGGAAAGCAAGAGATTTCTGTGCATTAATTTTGTGTCCTGCTACTTTACCAAATTCATTGATTAGCTCTAGTAGTTTTCTGGTAGCATCTCTAGGATTCTGTATGTATAGTATCATGTCATCTGCAAACAGTGACAGTTTTACTTCTTCTTTTCCAATTTGGATTCCTTTTACTTCTTTTTCATCTCTGATTGCTGTGGCTAAAACTTCCAAAACTGTGTTGAATAATAGTGGTGAGAGTGGGCACCTTTGTCTTGTTCCTGATCTTAGAGGAAATGGTTTCAGTTTATCCCCATTGAGAAAGATGTTGGCTGTGGGTTTTCCATATATGGCCTTTATTATATGGAGATACGTTGCCTCTTTGCATACTTTCTGGAGGGTTTTTATTATAAATGGGTGTTGAATTTTGTCGAAAGATTTTTCTGCATCTATTGAGTTGGTCATATGGTTTTTCTCCTTCAATTTGTTAATATGGTTTATCACATTGATTGATTTGCGTATATTGAAGAATCCTTGCATTCCTGGAATAAACCCCACTTGATCATGGTATATGATCCTTTTAATGTGCTGTTGGATTCTGTTCTCTAGTATTTTGTTGAGGATTTTTGCATCTATGTTCATCAGTGATATTGGCCTGTATTTTTCTTTCTTTGTGACATCTTTTTCTGGTTTTGGTATCAGGGCGATGGTGGCCTTGTAGAATGAGTTGGGGAGCGTTCCTCCCTCTGCTATATTTTGGAAGAGTTTGAGAAGGATAGGTGTTAGCTCTTCTCTAAATATTTGATAGAATTCGCCTGTGAAGCCATCTGGTCCTGGGCTTTTGTTTGGTGGAAGACTTTTAATCAATCAGCGTTTCAATTTCAGTGCTTGTGATTGGTCTGTTTATACTTTCTGTTTCTTCCTGGTTCAGTCTTGGAAGGTTGTGCTTTTCTAAGAATTTGTCCATTTCTTTCAGGGTGTCCATTTTATTGGCATAGAGTTGCTTGTAGTAATCTCTCATGACCCTTTGTATTTCTGCAGTGTCAATTGTTACCTCTCCTTTTTCATTTCTAATTCTACTGATTTCAGTCTTCTCCCTTTTTTTCTTGATGAGTCCGGCTAATGGTTTATCAATTTTGTTTATCTTCTCAAAGAACCAGCTTTTAGTTTTATTGATCTTTGGTATCATTGCCTTCATTTCTTTTTCATTTCTTTCTTTTTTTTTTTTTTTTGCTTTATAACAAATTTAATCAGTTATACATATACATATGTTCCCATATCCCCTCCCTTTTGCGTCTCCCTCCCACCCTCCCTATCCCACCCCTCCAGGCAGTCACAAAGCACCGAGCTGATCTCCCTGTGCTATGCGGCTGCTTCCCACTAGCTATCTACCTTACGTTTGGTAGTGTATATATGTCCATGCTGCTCTTTCACTTTGTCACAGCTTACCCTTCCCCCTCCCCATATCCTCAAGTCCATTCTCTAGTAGGTCTGTGTCTTTATTCCTGTCTTACCCCTATGTTCTTCATGACATTTTTTTTCTTAAATTCCATATATATGTGTCAGCATACAGTATTTGTCTTTCTCTTTGTGACTTACTTCACTCTGTATGACAGACTCTAGGTCTATCCACCTCATTACAAATAGCTCAATTTCATTTCTTTTTATAGCTGAGTAATATTCCATTGTATATATGTGCCACATCTTCTTTATCCATTCATCTGATGATGGACACTTAGGTTGTTTCCATCTCCGGGCTATTGTAAATAGGGCTGCTATGAACATTTTGGTACATGTCTCTTTTTGAATTATGGTTTTCTCAGGGTATATGCCCAGTAGTGGGATTGCTGGGTCATATGGTAGTTCTATTTGTAGTTTTTTAAGGAACCTCCATACCGTTCTCCATAGTGGCTGTACCAATTCACATTCCCACCAGCAGTGCAAGAGTGTTCCCTTTTTTCCACACCCTCTCCAGCATTTATTGTTTCTAGATTTTTTGATGATGGCCATTCTGACTGGTGTGAGATGATATCTCATTGTAGTTTTGATTTGCATTTCTCTAATGAGCAAAGATGTTGAGCATCCTTTCATGTGTTTGTTGGCAGTCTGTATATCTTCTGTGGAGAAATGTCTATTTAGGTCGTCTGCCCATTTTTGGATTGGGTTGTTTGGTTTTTTGTTATTGAGCTGCATGAGCTGCTTATAAATTTTGGAGATTAATCCTTTGTCAGTTGCTTCATTTACAAATATTTTCTCCCATTCTGAGGGTTGTCTTTTGGTCTTGTTTATGGTTTCCTTTGCTGTGCAAAAGCTTTGAAGTTTCATTAGGTCCCATGTGTTTATTTTTGTCTTTATTTCCATTTCTCTAGGAGGTGGGTCAAAAAGGATCTTGCTGTGATTTATGTCATAGAGTGTTCTGCCTATGTTTTCCTCTAAGAGTTTTAGAGTGTTCGGCCTTACATTTAGGTCTTTAATGCATTTTGAGCTTATTTTTGTGTATGGTGTTAGGGAATGATCTAATCTCATACTTTTACATGTCCCTATCCAGTTTTCCCAGCACCACTTATTGAAGAGACTGTCCTTTCTCCACTGTACATTCCTGCCTCCTTTATCAAAGATAAGGTGACCATATGTCCGTGGGTTTATCTCTGGGCTTTCTATCCTGTTCCATTGATCTATCTTTCTGTTGTTGTGCCAGTACCATACTGTCTTGATTACTGTAGCTTTGTAGTATAGTCTGAAGTCAGGGAGCCTGATTCCTCCAGCTCCATTTTTCGTTCTCAAGATTGCTTTGGCTATTCGGGGTCTTTTGTGTTTCCATACAAATTGTGAAATTTTTTGCTCTAGTTCTGTGAAAAATGCCAGTGGTAATTTGATAGGAATTGCATTGAATCTGTAGATTGCTTTGGGTAGTAGAGTCATTTTCACAATGTTGATTCTTCCAATCCAAGAACATGGTACATCTCTCCATCTATTTGTATCATCTTTAATTTCTTTCATCAGTGTCTTATAATTTTCTGCATACGGGTCTTTTGTCTCCTTAGGTAGGTTTATTCCTAGATATTTTATTCTTTTTGTTGCAATGGTAAATGGGAGTGTTTTCTTGATTTCACTTTCAGATTTTTCATCATTAGTATATAGGAATGCCAGAGATTTCTGTGCATTAATTTTGTATCCTGCAACTTTACCAAATTCATTGATTAGCTCTATTAGTTTTCTGGTAGCATCTTTAGGATTCTCTATGTATAGTATCATGTCATCTGCAAACAGTGACAGCTTTACTTCTTCTTTTCCGATTTGGATTCCTTTTATTTCCTTTTCTTCTCTGATTGCTGTGGCTAAAACTTCCAAAACTATGTTGAATAAGAGTGGTGAGAGTGGGCAACCTTGTCTTGTTCCTGATCTTAGTGGAAATGGTTTCAGTTTTTCACCATTGAGGACGATGCTGGCTGTGGGTTTGTCATATATGGCCTTTATTATGTTGAGGAAAGTTCCCTCTATGCCTACTTTCTGCAGGGTTTTTATCATAAATGGGTGTTGAATTTTGTCGAAAGCTTTCTCTGAATCGATTGAGATGATCATATGGTTTTTCTCCTTCAATTTGTTAATATGGTGTATCACATTGATTGATTTGCGTATATTGAAGAATCCTTGCATTCCTGGAATAAACCCCACTTGATCATGGTGTATGATCCTTTTAATGTGCTGTTGGATTCTGTTTGCTAGTATTTTGTTGAGGATTTTTGCATCTATGTTCATCAGTGATATTGGCCTGTAGTTTTCTTTCTTTGTGACATCCTTGTCTGGTTTTGGTATCAAGGTGATGGTGGCCTCGTAGAATGAGTTTGGGAGTGTTCCTCCCTCTGCTATATTTTGGAAGAGTTTCAGAAGGATAGGTGTTAGCTCTTCTCTAAATGCTTGATAGAATTCACCTGTGAAGCCATCTGGTCCTGGGCTTTTGTTTGTTGGAAGATTTTTTATCACAGTTTCAATTTCAGTGCTTGTGATTGGTCTGTTCATATTTTCTATTTCTTCCTGATTCAGTCTTGGCAGGTTGTGCATTTCTAAGAATTTGTCCATTTCTTCCAGGTTGTCCATTTTATTGGCATAGAGTTGCTTGTAGTAATCTCTCATGATCTTTTGTATTTCTGCAGTGTCAGTTGTTACCTCTCCTTTTTCATTTCTAATTCTACTGATTTCAGTCTTCTCCCTTTTTTTCTTGATGAGTCTGGCTAATGGTTTATCAATTTTGTTTATCTTCTCAAAGAACCAGCTTTTAGTTTTATTGATCTTTGGTATCGTTGCCTTCATTTCTTTTTCATTTATTTCTGATCTGATCTTTATGATTTCTTTCCCTCTGCTAATTGTGGGGTTTTTTGTTCTTCTTTCTCTAATTGCTTTAGGTGTAAGGTTAGGTTGTTTATTTGAGATTTTTCTTGTGTCTTGAGGTAGGATTATATTGCTATAAACTTCCCTCTTAGAACTGCTTTTGCTGCATCCTAAGGTTTTGGGTCATCGTGTTTTCATTGTCATTTATTTCTAGGTATTTTTTGGTTTCCTGTTTGATTTATTCAGTGACCTCTTGGTTATTTAGTAGTGTATTGTTTAGCCTCCATGTATTTGTAGTTTTTACAGATTTTTTTCTGTAATTGTTATGTAGTCTCATAGTGCTGTGGTCGGAAAAGATACTTGATAATGATTTCAATTTTCTTAAATTTACCAGGGCTTGATTTGTGACCCAAGATATGATCTATCCTGGAGAATGTTCCAAGAGCACTTGAGAAGAAAGTGTATTCTGTTGTTTTTGGATGGAATGTTCTATAAATATCAATTAAGTCCATCTTGTTTAATGTATCATTTAAAGCTTGTGTTTCCTTATTTATTTTCATTTTGGATGATCTGTCCATTGGTGAAAGTGGGGTGTTAAAGTCCCCTACTATGATTGTGTTACTGTGGATTTCCCCTTTTTTGGCTGTTAGCATGTGCCTTATGTATTGAGCTGCTGCTCTGTTGGGTACATAAATCTTTACAATTGTTATATCTTCTTCTTGGATTGATCCCTTGATCATTATGGAGTGTCCTTCTTTGTCTCTTGTAATAGTCTTTATTTTAAAATCTATTTTGTCTGATATAAGAATTGCTGCTCCAGCTTTTTTAAATTTCCATTTGCATGGAATATCTTTCTCCATCGCCTCACTTTCAGTCTGTATGTGTCCCTAGGTCTGAAATGGGTCTCTTGTAGACAGCATATATACGGGTCTTGTTTTTGTATCCATTCAGCCAGTCTATGTCTTTTGGTTGGAGCATTTAATCCATTTACATTTAAGGTAGTTATCGATATATATGTTCCTATTACCATTTTCTTAATTGTTTTGGGTTTGTTGTTGTAGATCTTTTTCTTCTCTGGTATTTCCTGCCTAGAAAAGTTCCTTTAGCATTTGTTGTAAAGCTGGTTTGGTGGTGCTGAGTTCTCTTAGGTTTTGCTTGTCTGTAAAGGTTTTAATTTCTCCATCAAATCTGAATGAGATCCTTGCTGGGTTGAGTAATCTTGGTTGTAGGTTTTTCCCTTTCATCACTTTAAATATGTCCTGCCACTCCCTTCTGGCTTGCAGAGTTTCTGCTGAAAGAACAGCTGTTAAATGTATGGTGATTCCCTTGTATCTTACTTGTTGTTTTTCTCTTACTGCTTTTAATATTTTTTCTTTGTGTTTAATTTTTGATAGTTTGATTAATATGTGTCTTGGTGTGTTTCTCCTTGGATTTATCTTGTATGGGACTCTCTGTGCTTCCTGGACTTGATTGACTATTTCCCTTCCCATATCAGGGAAGTTTTCAACTCTAATCTCTTCAAATATTTTCTCAGTTTTTTTTTTTTCTCTTCTTCTTCTGGGACCCTTGTAATTCAAATGTTGGTGTGTTTAATGTTGTCCCAGATGTCTCTGAGACTATCCTCAATTATTTTCATTCTTTTTTCTTTATTCTGCTCTGCACTCGTTATTTCCACTGTTTCATCTTACAGGTCACTTATCCATTCTTCTGCCTCAGTTATTCGGCTATTGATACCTTCCAGAGAATTTTTAATTTCATGTATTGTGTTGTTCATCATTGTTTGTTTGCTCTTTAGTTCTTCCAGGTCCTTGTTAAACGTTTCTTGTATTTTCTCCATCCAATTTCCAAGATTTTGGATCACCTTTACTATCATTATTCTAAATTCTTTTTCAGGTAGACTGCCTATTTCCTCTTCATTTGTTTGGTCTGGTGGGTTTTTACCTTGCTCCTTCATCTCCTGTGTATTTCTCTTTCTTCTCATTTTGCTTAACTTACTGTTTGGGGTCTCCTTTTCTCAGGCTGCAAGTCCGTAGTTCCTGTTGTTTTTGGTGTCTGCCCCCAGTTGGTAAGGTTGGTTGAATGGGTTGTGTAGACTTCATGTGGAGCGGACTGGTATCTGTGTTCTGGTGGATGAGGCTGGATCTTCTTTTCCTGGTGGGCAGTACCGCATCTGGTGGTGTGCTTTGGGGTGTCTGTGAACTTATTATGATTTTAGGCAGCCTCTCTTCTAATGGGTGGGGTTGTGTTCCTGTCTTGGTAGTTGTTTGGCATGGGGTATCTGGCACTGGAGCTTGCTGGTCGTTGAGTGGAGCTGGATCTTAGTGTTGAGATGGAGATCTCTGGGAGAGCTTTTGCCATTTGATATTATGGGGAGCTGGGAGGTCTCTGGTGGACCATGTCCTGAACTTGGCTCTCCCACCTCAGAGGCTCAGGCCTGACACCCAGCTGGAGCACCAAGACCCTGTCAACCACACAGCCACTAGTGTTGGAGGGTCTCCTGCAGAGGTGGGGGGTGGCTGTGGCTCACCACAGGGACAAGGACACTGGCAGCAGAAGTTCTAGGAAGTACTCCTTGGCGTGAGCTCTCCCGGAGTCCGGCAAGTGGGTTCTTAAGCACTGCTCCACCAGGAAAATCCCCTGATTTACGTTTTTAAAGTACCTTTCTTGCCACACCATATCCCAGTTAAAATTTAAGAAATCAATCAACCAATTAATCACAGCTCTCAGGTGTGATTCCTTTTGAGTGTCTGTCTCCTTGCTGGTCCCCACCTCTACAAATTTCTCTCTCTCTGCTTTACTGTGACACTGTTCCTCCTTCCCCAAAGCATCTCCTTTGCATTTCTTCAGCCTCATCCCCTCCCATTTATCTGAGGAGGCCTTAATTCCCTGGCATCTGCACCTCCATCCTGTCCTTCCTTACTATGACCCCTTGGGTGGGTCTTCCTACCACATCCCCCCTCAATATTACAATCAGCTGGGCCACAAGACATTCTTCTGGGCATGGGTTTCAGCACCCCATGTGCTTCTAATGTGCTGCCAGGGTTGCAAACCACTGTTCTAAGTTTACAAACATGCACCAGTCTCTCCATCCTAAAAAGAAAAAGCTTTCAGTTAATACTGCATTTTTCTTTCTCTCTTTCTTCTCTCATCCAAAGTTCCTGATAGCTCATCTAGCCCTGGAAGATCAGCTCTGTTCAGACTTCACCGTGCATGTGAATCACCTGAGGAGCTTGTCAAATGCAGGGGCTGTTTCAGAAGATGGGGCTGGGACCAAGGTGCTGCATGTCTAATGGGCTCCCAGGTGATGCAGCTGGACCACTCTTTGTAGTTAAGGGCTGGCCTTCTGATCCTGACTCTCTTGCTTCCAACTCACGTTTTTTGTTTTGTTTTTTTACTTACTGCCTTGTGGTTTCACCCCATAGTGCTACTGAAATTGCTCCTGCCAATGTTACCAATGACCCATCTGTTACCCCTGCTCTGAGGCAGCATGTATAACAGTGAAGAGCACAGACTCAGAGAACAGAGAGCCTGGGTTCAAACTACTTACTAACTGGGTGACCTCTCTGTGCCTCAATACCCTCGTCTTCGGGAGGGGATCATGATGATAGACCCTTCCTCACCTGCTTGTTGAGAGAATTAAGTGAGTTATTACACATAGAGCTGTCAGAACAGCGTCTGGCACCCAAGTGCTTCATTAGCATTGGTGTTTTTCATCTCACAAGGCCTCTCATCAGTGTTTGACCCTGCTGACTTCTCTCTGCTTAATCCTCTCTCTTCCTTTAGCTTCCAGAACACCCCCCTCTCTTAGTTCTCCACCTACCTCTCTGGCTGCTCTTCTTCCTTGGCCCCCTTGGATGATGGTGTTTCCCAGGACTGTGGCTTAGGCTGTTGGATTTTCTCACTCCAGCTGGGTCATCCCACCCGTTGCCTTGGATTCATTTACCACCTAAATGCATAATTCTGCTGAATCTAGAGCTCCATCCCAGATCTTTCTCTCAGTTTCCTATCCATGTATCCAACTGCCTGCTGCATGGCTCCAGGTAGATTCATTAATTCATTCAGCACATATTTATTGGTTTCCTGCTCTGTGCCTGATCCTATGCCAGGTGCTGGGGATACAGCAGTGAAATGGTTAGATGTGGGCCAAGGCATCAGGGAGCTCGCAATCCAGAAGAGAGATTCAACGCTAATCATGCCATTATTGACTTACTGTAATGGGGATAAACAATATAAACAAAGGTGCAGGCTGCTATGAGAGTGAATGATGGGGACCCTGACTTTGTCTGGTGGTGACTCACGTGTACTCTGGACATGGCATGTCCCAAACTGAACTCATTGTTTCCCTGCCCCTCCTCTGCCTGTGTTCCTTAGATCAATGAACAACACACCTAACAACTTACCCAGGTCAAATCCTGGACCTCATGAGTCCCACTCTCCCTCACTGACCACTTCCACCCAATAAGAGAATCCTTCCTTTTGGAAAATCAGCCTTCTAACTCCTGGCACCCTAAATTCCAACTGCCTAATGTTCAAGCAGGCTGATATTATCCCCTGGCAAAGCTGCACCTAGAAAAAGAGAAAATGAGGGGGTGAGATTCATCCCCAGAAATGCAGGCCTACTGTGTGTCCTGCTGTACCTGACTGGTACATCTATTTGGGGGGCGAGGGGAGGATGGAACATGCATGCCTTCTCTTACTGGCCCTTGGCTTATAACTTTCCCCAATAAACCATGTTTCTTAATCTATATCGTGTGAAGTAAAATGCACTCTGATCCACATTGTGTGACACAAAGGGGCTATGTTTTACCAAAAAAGAAAAAGACATTTATTTTTTCCATTGTAAAAGCAATGTCTCACAGGGAGATCAGCTTGGTGCTTTGTGACCACCTAGAGGGGTGGGATAGGGAAGGTATATGGGGATATATGTATATGTATAGCTGATTCATTTTGTTATAAAGCAGAAACTAACACACCATTGTAAAGCAATTATACTCCAATAAAGATGTTTTAAAAAATAATAAAATAAAATAAAAGCAATATCTGCTTAGAGTGATTAGTGTCTTTATTAGACCAGCTCTGCAGTCCGATTTGGGACACTGGGGAAAAAAAACCTTAGATACAAATAGATAGAGAGTAATAATACCTGCTTGTAGTAGACATTTGTCTTTTTTAGCTATCCCACATTTGAACACCCTACCTATTTGGAAGGATCCCCATTGTATGAATCTTGTGGGAAGCCCAGCTAAGAGCTAGAAACCCCTTCTCCCTGCACTCAGGCTGCTAGAACGTGGGCACATGATGGATGCCGAATCAGAAGATCCTGCCTAGAAATCTGAACCTTGAGAGAGTGACACAAAGACACAAGGACAGTTAGAGGGGGCGTTGGGAGTCCAGCAGTAGGGGTGGCTATGAGTGCTCAGGTGGCAGTGCCAGTGGCAGCCTTCTAATCAAACCATTAACCTTGGTTTGACCTTGGCTGGGCTGTCTCCTGCTAAGCTTTCCTTGGCTTCCAGCATTCCTAAAGATGCTGGGAACTACCTAATATTTTTACAATAAATCCTTTTCTACTCAGGGTAGTTGGAGTCAATTTCTGTTGTTTATAATCAAGAATCTTGACTGATACGATGATCATTACAGAAAAAAGTGGAAAATTCCATAACGTAGAAGGAAGACAGAAACTCATTGCTCTACATCCAGAACAAAAACTATTAACACTTTCTTCCAGTCTTTTACCACATACATATTTTGACATAATTGCAATTATTTAATTAAATAAAAATGTATATATTCTAAGCTAATTTAAATTGTTGTATTATTTCAAAGATGATATATATTCATTGTAGAAAATTTGAGAATACAAGAAAAAAAAGCTACAACCAGATATAATTGCTGTTAATAATTTGGTGTATTTCCTAAAAAATTTTCTCTATATTTTTATACTTTACATAGCCAAGAATACACTGATGATTCCAACTGTTTATGCATAGCTAACTGAGAAACTTTAACAGTTCCTAGATAAAAGATGATATGAAGAGGAGCCAGGAGATAGATGTGGATAATATCTGCCATTCACGTGGTGTATTACTCAATACGAATTAAAAAGCCTTAATGGATTCAGGGTTTTAAAGATGCAGAAAGTCATTATGCAAGTTTCTTGGCAGTGAACACGCATATTATGCTGCCCTTCACGACTCTGCTTCTACTGACAAAAATACAGAAGCCTTTTTGTTCAGCTATTTTCCTGGCACAGTGTTCCAAGCTCTTAAAAATTTGTCCATTATGGGCAAGTGCTGAAACACAATAGGAATCATTATTGTTTTCAGTGTCATCAAACATGGCAAAGATACCACATGAATCGTGGAATGAATTATGGAGCTTGAGAAACACTTCTCCTGGAACTGGGAGAGGAGTGGAACAGAAGAGAAACAGCTGACAAGCTGATTTCAGTGAAGTGACAAGAAACATGTATCCTGGGACCAAACTGCTCAGGCTGACTCTTGGTTCTTACCCCTCGGTTGTTTTGTGACTTTGGAGAAGTTACTTTAAACTCTCTGAGCCTGTTTCCTCATCTGTAAAGTAAGGAATGATCCTCGCTAATACTTTCAGATTTTGCAACTCTCTTCAAAATTAGGGTGAGGTGGGTGATAAGAATAATACAAATTTCATAGACCACTGTTTATTCGGAGAGAATTGAATAAGTGAAAAAATAGAGTACTCAGCTCTACTACTGAGTGGCAGGGTCCATATATGACAGAATTCAACTGGCTCACGGCATTTGAGAAGCCTTATAAGTTCTTTATATCACAAGTTTCCATTTCCTAAATTATCCATTTTTTATTAAAACTTTTACTGAATGAAAACATTACATTCAGAAAAATGCACAAATCATAAGTGCACAGCTTGATTGCAACAGAGTGAACACATTTGTGAAACCACTACCCAGGATGACCAGCATCAGAAATCTTCTCTCACAGCCCCTCTTGGTCATTATCCCCTACTATCCTGACTTCTAACACCATAGATAAGTTTTGTCTGTTTTTAAGCCTTTTATAAATGAAATCATACAGTATGTATTCTTCTGAGTTTAGCTTCCTTTACTCCATGTTATGTTTATGGAATTCATCCATGTTGCTGTATGTAGTAGTAGTTTCTTCATTCTCATTGCTGAATACATTCAATTGTATTATTATATTATGATGAACTGATACATTCTATTGTTGAAGAACATTTGGGTTGTTTCCAGTCTTTAGGTTATTTAGAGTGGTGCTTCTGTGGATATTCTTGAGCCTTCCAATCCATGAACATGGTATCTCCTTCCCTTCCTTTATTTAGGTCTTCATTCATTTCTCTCAGTAATGTTGTGTGTTGTCTTGTACACCATTCATTAGACTTTTTCCTATATATTTATATATAGGAATAAATATATTTATATATTTATATATAGCAATATATATATATTGCTTTTTTGATGTCATTATAAATGGTCTCATTTTTGAATTTCAGAAATTGTAGCTGGTTAATAGAAGTACTGTTGACTTTTGTATATAGACAGTGTTTCCAGCAACACTGCTAAATTTAACTAATAAATTAATTGATTGCTTTTCTCTCTTGTTTATTTTCCTATTTCATTCATTTTTGTTATTATTATTTCCTTCCTTCTACTTTGTTTGGGCTTAGTTTTCTGTTTTTTTTTTTTTTCCCTAGCTTCTTGCTCCGTAGAGAGATGGGGGGTTCCTCTTCTGTTCCCATTGTCTGGTCTCTGCCATTCTGAATCAATGGAGTCTGTGAAAAACTGTGCCCTACCTCATGGATCATTACCAGTTCTTCCCCTTCCGTACCTGCTCCCACCTCAGTGCTTTACCTTGAGATTCTTCACCTTCAGTATGCTAAGTGCCAGCCCCAGGCTTTCCTACTTTCTCTCCTTTTGTTATCTTGGGATTGAAACTTCATTTAGTTGCAGAAAGGTAGATGCAAGAAGGACAGGAATTTAAGAACACTGGGCTGGCTATCTCAAAAAGCAGCCCATTTACAGCACAGGGGCAGCTGCATAATTTTCTAGTTGTTAGATAGTTTGGGTCTCTGGACGGCAGGAAAATTAAGTGTATTTCTATCTTTATTTACGTGAATGGATTGCTTTGTTTCCTATATGAAGCACGGGCAAGCAATTATTTTGCCTTTCAGATTCTAATAATTGATTGTCTGTCAGTTTTGATTTTCAAAATTGTTTTTCACTTTTGTGTTTTTCAGGTAAGAAGTGCAGAAGGCTGTAATGGGGTCTGCTCTCCAGACACCATTTAGAACAAGACATCTCCCAGGACAATCTTTCTAAAATGCAACTCCGACCATGCCTTACCCTCACTTAAAGGATTTTAATAATTCTCACTGTCTACTGAATAGAGACCAAACTCCCAGCTTGGCTAAATGACCCTTTGTAACAAAGCCCCTGGCTGAGACTCAGGACACACTGAGCTACTTACAGTTTTCAAAACCTGCCTTGCCCTTCGCTCCCCTCCTGGCCTTTGAATATGTTACGCATGTGGCCTGGGATGCCCACTCTCCTCCCCTTTTACCTTGAAGGACTGCTCATCCTTCAAGATTCAGCTCAGACTTCACTTCCAGAAGGGCTTCCTGATCTACCCCCTCAAGCTGGGTTAAAGCCCCTTCCCTGAATTCTGACAACCCCCTCTCCCCTCGTGCATTCTGCTATCAAACCACTTGCCACATTGGCTTGTGATAGACTGTGCTATGAGCTCCTTTTGAAAAAGGACTGTTTCTTATGCATCTCTTTATCCCATGCCCCTGGGAGGGATTCAGTAATGGTCTATAGGTTGAACAGTGTGGCTCCTGCTGGGCTAGGAGCTCCTATCAGATGCGATTCTGGTGGTATTAAGGCCGCCACACATATGAAGATGCTGGTGCACTGAAAAGGCAAGGACAGCACCATTTACTTCCACAAGACCTACTGCCCCTGCTAGCTGTGCCCCCGTGTGTGCATGCAGACAAATGACAAGTATTGCCTCCCATGCCTCACACTGTGCAGGCTAATTGCCCTCTTCCATCCCTCAGGGCCCCTCTCTGTTAACACCCCCAGTCTGTTTCACTGAGGGTAGAAGAGAGACAGGAACCAGTGTGAAAGCTGCTCCTTTCTACCATCAGAGCGGAGAGAGGGCTGCTTCAACCAGTAGAAGGAGCACGGCCTTGGGGTCAAATATCTTGGAGTGAAATCCTGGCTCTGCATCTACTATGACATCTTGAGCACAGAGGATTTTCAGGGCAGTGAAACTACTCTATATGATACTATAATGGTGGATACATGCCATTATATATTTGTCAAAACTCACAGAATGTACAGCACAAAAAGTGAACCCTAATCTAAGCTATGGGCTTTGGCTGTAAAAAAAATTGTATCACTTTATGATATGTAATGATTGCCAGGACTGTTAAGTGAAAAAAGCAAGATACAGAACAATATATATAGTATGCTACCTTTGTGTAAGGAAGAGGGTTGGGGAATAAGAAATATATATTCACAATTGCTTATATCTGCATAAAGAAAACTGGAAAAGATATACCAGAAATTATAAAAGTGGTTACCTCTAGGGACTAAGGAATAGGGTATATGGGGACAGGGGTGGCAGCACAACTTCCCAATGTATCCCTTTCTGTTTTGTTTTGATTTGTGAACCATATGAATGTATTACCCATTAAACCTGTTTAAAAAAATTAATTCATTCTATAATGTCTAAATTGCATGGTATAAAAACCTACTCATGAGACTCAATGGGGGAAGTGTGCTAATGTATCACATGGAAAAATAACCTGGACCCAGGTAGTGCTTAGGAATCATGGGATTGGGAAACTTACAGGACAGTGGCTCATCTCTTACTCATGCTTCTGCCTTTCTACCAAGGGGCTCTGCAGTTGCATCTGTCTGGGTTTCTTCTCCACCACTTAGACTCCCCACCTACTCATGCCTCAGCACCAGAGCGAAGCCTCTTCTCCCTGTTCATTTGAAGCTGTGGTTAGAGACAGTTTCAAAGAACAGGGGTTTGGGCAGGAACACAGTGATAGGCTTGCTTGGTACGGGCTATTGCTGGACAAGTCACTCAGATGTTAGGGCAAAGAGCCAACCGGAACTGGGCTCCACTAGACATGGATGAGCAGATGATGGCACTAGGGTGCCTGGAGAAGAGAGACAGAGAGACAAACTTGACAGGTTAGGAGTCTGTCCCCACTTCCTGTGTGACCTGGGCAAATCCCTTCTTCTCTCTGAGTTTCAGTTTCTCATTTGGGGGACAGGGGATTGGACTAGATCCCTTCAGTCTCAAAAGGGGAAAGCAGCAAAGTGCAGTGAAAAGAACATTGAACTAGGGAGACCTGGTTTCCAGGGCCTCTACTCCCATAGCCTTGCTATTGGGCCTTCATCAGGCCATGTGACCTCCATGAACCTCAGTTTCCTCCACCAGAAAATGGGGATAACACTCTCTGCAGATTGCTGTGAGTTACATAAATTCACGTGCATGAAAGTGCCTTGTCAACTGTCCTGTGAGTGTAGGTATGAGGGGTGATTATAAAGGCTACCACCTCTATAAAACTGAGGTATAACCCTTTCCTTGTCCCTCTGTCAGGATGACTGTGGGGGGCACATGAGACAGTATAGGATGGGTGCAGCGACTGAGCCCTGGACTGGAACACAAGAGCTGGGCTCTATCACTTGCCACCTGTGTGACCGTGACCAGGGGTCCTTTCTCTCTGGGCTTCCATTTTTCATCTGTGGCCTGGGAATGATAGTGCCTGCCTGACAGGTTATAGTGAGGGTAGATGTGAGGGTGAGCCTGAGGGTGTTGTGTGGACTGTGGTGTGATTTTTGGTGAGAGGAATGATTAATGGGACTGTTCCCCGGCTCCCCAGTTCCCAATGGAAACTATTCTGTGATGTTAATTAAGCTTACTTACACAGGCCTCCTCCAAGGCCCTGGGAGGGGGCCAGCAATGTATTTACATGGTCATAATGTTTCTGTAAAACTTATAGAAGTAAAATGTTTCAGTTAAGACCACTGTCTCTTCCACTCTGAGGTTTCTGTCAGATTTCCACTCATGTTGGATGGTGTTGGGTGGTCATGGGCATTTTGGGATCTGGCTAAGGGGAGGTTGAGTTGAAGGTACATTTATTTGACTTAGTGGATATATTTATGTAGTTTATAGTCACTTCTGGGCATACTCACTTCTGTGTATTGCTAGCCATTCTGGCAATAATACTTCTACCCACCAATACCCACCACGCGGACTCACCCATTATCATGACATGAAGGTGCAGGCCAGAGGCCATGTTGAAATATGAACGTGTCAATGCCCAGCACTGGGAGGTTGTGGAGGAGAAACAAAGTGTGAAGTGTATAGAGCCAGAAGCTAGTCTGTGGAAAAGTCTTCCATCATCAGAACGTCTATTTATTTCTCATGGATGCCCAGTCAAAATGGAAATTCCCTCCTCTCAAAGAATATACTCAGTAATGCCACGTATACAATTAAAAATGCACCACATATTTTGCTTCTCTTTAATGGGATTCATGCAAAATAAAATATATCAGAAGTCTATTGTTTATAGGGTTTGAGCACTATAGCAGCCCTACTAACAGGAGGTATTTCTGTGTGTGAAGCTGCATGTTTTATGCATCCCAATATATGGAATCACATTTTGGTGTAACTGATGCATCATGTCCTGATGAGGTCTGGCAATTCCAGATGAAATGGCACACAGAATTGCCCAACACAGCAAGACAGCCTGGAGAAACAAGGACTTCAGTGACAAAACTCCTGCACATACTTATCAAATAAGTACAGTGTATGTAGCATAAGAGTAATTTTATTACACAATTATGTAGCTCAAAGCAATGTAGTAGCAATTTAAGAATGCATCTGAATTGCTCTGGTTAACGAGCCATCAGTTCAGAATTTTTAAGACTGGTCCTTACCCTGAAATCTTACAGCTCACTTACAAAAGTGGGATAGAAGTTTCCCCCAATTTGAAAACAATCCTAAAAATTTACAACTTTACCAACAAGCTGTGAAGCTGAAAGAAACTTTCCTAAACGATTAACAATAAAATAACAGATTGGCTAACACACCAGAGGAAACACTGAATTATCTTTCTAGTCTCCTTATAGAAAATGCCATATACTACACTTTATAGTATTGTCATATGAAGAGGACATCAAAATGTATGTAGCCAAAACTCAAGGAAAATAAGGTGTTACAAAGACACGTTAGGCACTTAAAAATATTATGCTCTTGGGGGGTGGGGTTTGTGATATTTGTAGTACATCAGCTTTCCTTATTTGTAGGTTGTTTTGCTTTCTTTTCTCATTCTAAGTGCTATTCATGCTTGTACCTGATTTTGTATTTATAATTTTTTATTATTTTTCCTTTTGGAAGGCCTCCAGTTGTATAAACTTAGGGCCCCACAGAACTTGGATCTGCTGCTGCCTGAGGGGCTGCACTGACTCCCACCCCCAACAGACCCCTCCGGAACGGCCCCCCCACCGTTCTCTCCAGCCACCTTGGACCTTGCACACCGCACCCTGCAGCTGGTGCTGCTCTCCATCTGAGCCAGCCCCAGCCCCAGCCCCGGCCCCGGGCACAGCAGGCAGCAGTAACAGGCACCTCCCAGGAGGAACAGGGCCTGGCTCTGGGAGCTCCCACCCTCTCGCACACTCTGTATTCCGCTTCCTAACCCGGGCCTCACTGCTCTCACATCTTCTCTGGCTCTTCAACACCTTCAGGACAAGATTCTCTGACATTCAAGGCTCTTCTGGGTCTGGTTTTATTTTACATTGAGAATGGGATTTTAAAAATTACATTTCCTTGAAGAATAAAGCTAATAAATAGGAAAGCAGTTTTGTATCTGGTCACCACAGTAAATTATTTCATGTATTTTTTTTTCTTTTTTGTCTATTTTTTTTCCTGTTGATTCTCTAGGAATTTCTAGGAAGGCAAGCATGTCATCTGCAAATAGCCGTGTGGACTATTCCTTGCGAATATTTATATTTCTGTACCAGGCAGAGGTTTTGTTTGCAAACAACAGAAACCAACTCTACTTTAACATTGGAAGGCTATTGGAAGAGCCAAACTCTGAGAAGTCAAAATAACCAACCAAGTCCCACTAGAAATTCAGACTTCTTTCCAAGCTTAAGTGCTTCCCCCGATCCCAAAAATAAGTTCCAGCCTAGCAAACTGAAAATATCTTCACTCTTTTATCAGTTACTCTGAACAACTCCAAGTCCAGGATTTCTGGGCAAGGTCCATTCCTTCTCTAATTCCGTCCTAATCCTATCTCAATACTCTGCAAACAATATATACAATAGTGGATTAAAGGGAAGTACAAGAGAAATTCATTGAAGTATTTAAATATATACATGGCAGAGCAGAGAAGGAAATATGGGTAGAGAATATGGGGCTCTATGCCTTGGCTCGGATGTATGACCTCCCTCCTCTACCATTTATTCCATGTTGACTTTGCCGTCAGCCAACACCTCATCTGGTAGGGGTTTTTTACCTGTCAGGGTGGCCTAGACCATCATTCCTGAGGGGTCTGGGCCCTGGTGGTTTTGCCTAACAGGTTTGTTGTAGTTTTCCTTCTATATAGACCACTATGCATAGCAGTATTAGCAAGCAGAGCAGAGGGGTCCCAGAGAGTCAGCCTCATTTCTTCATGCCCCATTGTAATGACCTCCCCATTACCCTTTAATACTCTCAGTCAGCACTGTCCAGTAGAACTTTCTGCAATGATGGACATGTTCCACATCTTCTCTGCATGAAACGGTAGCCAACAGCCATATGTTATAGCCCAATAAGGTAGACACCAGCCATAAGTGGATACTGACCACTTGAAATGTGACTAGTGTGACTGATGGACTGAATTTCTAATTTAGTTTAAATTAAATTTAAATATAATAGCCACAGGTGGCTAGTGGCTACAGTATTGGACAGCCACATGTAAATCAATCGTTCCAGCTAACACCATGACCTCCCTTGGGCCTGTTCGTCCACTGGCATGAGAGCCCATGATGGCTGGTTGGCAGTATTAACTTCCTATTTGCTGGAACCATTATGTGTCCCAGACAGAAGCTTTCCTCCCTTGCATATCAAACCTCTCAACCCACAGATGTAGAATTGAGGAAGCAAAAAGCAAATTTTTTGAAAGGGGGTTGTTTGGTTTAATAGTGACACGTGCCATTCCCACATCCATGCCTTAGTGCCAAGATTGCTATAAACTTATCACTATAAGTTGGTTGCTGGTTGAGCTCATATACCACATCCTGGAGGACAGTGTCCCAAGCCACAAGATGTTGTCTACCAGGGTGCTGTAACTGATCCTTCATCTGTCTATTCTACTCTTCTCTCAGGCCAACTCTCCTGGTGTATGATAAGACCTGTGAATCCCATGACCAGTGGCCCATTGCTTCACTTCTTTGACTGTAAAATGAGTTCCTTGGGCAGAAAGAGTATTGTAGGGGTTGTTCTGATGGTATTTATGAAGTCCACTGATGTTGGTCCTGATGGAAGCATGACAGAGAGAAAATGTCTATTCAACTCCAGTACACATATTTACTCCCATGAGGACAAATCACTGCATCTCCATGATGGAAGGAGTCCAGTATAACCAACTTGCTATCACAGAGCTGACTGTTCCTCTCAAGTCATGGTACGGAGAGTCCAGTAGTATGATATCAGATGTGCAGAACTGGCCTCCACTGCTGGAAATTAGACCCTTGTCAGCAGCAGTGGCTGCTTCAGCTTTGGAGTGGCTGTTAGGTCCTTACTTGGACGGGTGGTCTCTGCCGCTTCCAAAACCACTTTATTCCTGTGTAGGCCCAGGAGCAGCTGGGGAAAGAAGTTGATAGATGTCAACTCATCCACTGGGTGGGTCATCATGTCCACCTGGTTACTGAGAACTTCCTCCACAGTAAGGACATTTTAGAGAGCATTCACGGGAGACACAGTAGTCTCTGCCTCTGGGTCACTTCAGACAGATCCATCCATATTATCTTTCCCAGACCACATGGTCACCAATCTCCAATCTTGTTCTTTCCAAGCCCCTGGTCATCCAGCCAGACCATTAGCTACTGCTCACAAACCAATGTAGATCTGTATCTCAGGCCACCTTGCCTTCAAGGAAAGAGGCCAACAAGATATAATGTTCTAAAGTCTGCCCTTGAGAAGATTTCTCTTCCCCACCAACTTTAGGGGCCACCTCTGAGTGGGACAGTAGCACCACAGAAGTCCACTTCTGGTGGACCAGCTCTGTGTAAACCCTGCTCAGTTATTTTCCTCCCCCGTCAACTGGCCGTAGGAAATACTCCATGAAATTATAGATGTGGGGGGTGATGGGAGGGCAGGACCACAGTATCTGAGATGTCCCTATGGCTATATCTTGGTGACAGGTCACTCATGTGCTCAAGTGAATGCACAGAGCGCCTCTTGCTGCAACAACTCCCTCAGGGCAGTTTGTACTCCAGCCTTCTTGCTCTCCCTGCATCTAAGCAACTAAATTCTTGTAATTATAATTCCATGGTTTATTTTGTGTATCAGATTTCGGTATGCCAGCTTTGCAAAAGAGTCTTTTCCATCTTTATGTCCTACATAGGTTAAATAAGAATATCAGTGCCTCGAAACTTTGTCAAATTTTACTTTGAAATCATTTATGTATTTTTGTGTTGGTGGGAAGAAACTGAACAATCTTTACAATTTTTTTCTGTAGTTATTGGACCACTTCAGTTTTCCACCACTTACTGAGTCAGCTTAGGTAATTTACATATTTCTATTAATTTTTCCATTTTATCCATAATAGCTTTCTATTTTACCTAAGTTTTCAAAAAATGTTTGACATTGTGTTATACATATCATTTGCCTAAAATCTGTATAATCTCTTCTGTATCTGCAGCTGTAACATTCCCTTTGCATTTCTAATGATACATATTTATGATTTCTCTCCTTTTTCTTAGTCAACTTGGCAGTCTGATCAGATCTTAACTTTATCAATTCTCTTTTATTTTTGTCATAAATTTTTTACATTTTCTTTATTCCTCTCTCTTACTTTCCTGAGAATATTTTATCGTTCCTTTCCAGCTTCTCAAATTGAATACTCAGGATATTTAAAAAAATAATTCTTACAATTATCCACTTGGATGTAAGCTCCACAAAGAGAAACTTTCTCTCTTTTGGTCATTGCTCTATCCTCAGCACCTAGAGCAGTACTGGCTTATAAGAGACACTCAAAATATCCTTGTGGAATGCATGAATGAGTTATTGACTTTACACAAAAGAGCTTAAGACTATGACACTGCTCTGAGGAAACTTTCAGTCAGATTATCTAGGTTTTGGTATAAAATACTCTCATTGTTAACAATTTCATGCATTTTGTAATCAGAATTTTAATTTTTCAATTTAACTTGAGCTATTTAGAGGAATGTTTGAAAATATCCAAGTAGTTAGACTTGAGATGAAAACCTTCTCTTTTTGTTGTTAACTTCTAGATTTATTATGTTATGAGCAGGGAATGTGGCCCATCTGATTTTTACTTTTTGGTTTCTGAGATCTTTGTGGCCTGGTATGCAGTCAATTTTTGTTACTGTTCCATGCGGATCTAAAAATAAAACAGGTAGTTTGCTTTTGGGTTGCATATGAAGCTTGTAAAATTTGATATTCAAACCTTCTCTTTACTAAATTTGATTCTGGGTTATGATAAATCCTTCCACTATGCCTATGGTTTGGTTGAAGTCACTGTTTATTTCATATCTTCTTGGCAGACTATATTTTTATTTGAAAGAAATTATGTTCTTTATCTTGCTTTAATGCATCTTGTCTTGAATTCTACTTTGCCTGATATGAGCATATTCTACATTGCTTTCTTTCTGTCAGCTTTTGACGGGGATATCTTTGCCAGACCTTTAATGTTAATCTTCATCATTTTGTTTTAAGTGAGTATTTTGTGACTGATTGGTGTGTAACTAGATTTGTGTGTGTGAATGTGTATAAGAATATGTGTGTGCATGCCCGATAAAGAGATTTAACTATAAGTCACACGTATACTGTAACAATGAAATGTTTGGTCTTCCTGACATTTATTTTCATGTTTTCTGTTTATTATTCTTTCTCAGTATTTCCCTTTTTCCCTTTTCTGAATTTTGTTGCCTTGACAAAGCATTGTCTGTTCCTTGTTTTTCCTCTTGTGGTTTTTAACTTCCATATCATATCCATATTATTAGTGCTTATCTTTATTTATCCACTGAATAAGACAAGTCTTTTATAAGAGATAGATACCCAGCTTAAACGGGCTTAAGAAAGATTTTCATAACCGAGGAGCCCAGATGTCCAGACGAAGTTTAGATGTCAGCTTCTCAGAGAGCTGTCTAGGAATACTCACTGCTGGCATCTGGTGGCGTGGTGAAAAACTGAACTTTGGCTGCTGAGATAAGGGTAGCCTTCAGTGGACATTCAGCTTGTTACCAGGCAACATGAACTTCCACAGTCATTTGCTGGGTAATCCCTCTCTATCTCTTCATGTCCTTATTTTTTCTATTCCCTGGAATAATTTAATGAGCTTTGAGAAAGTCTGTTCCTTCAGCCTTGTAGAACTCCCCTCTGAAATCTTTTTTAGGGATTAGCTCTTTAACAACTTTCCCTATTTCTTTTATTCAGATTTATCTATTTAGACTTTCTATCTCTTCTGGGGTCAGTTTTGATAAATAATGTATTATGGAAAATCAATATTTCAACTAGATTTTTCAAAGTTATTTGCACAGTTATGCAGAGAAACCGTTTATAATTTTGAAATTCCCTCAGTTTCAAAGGTTATTCCCACTGTCTTTCTTGTTTTGGATGTGTGTGCTTTCTCATGCATAATCCTCTCTCTTATTCTCTGACGGATGGATGTCAATGCTCAGAGCAATGTTGGAGCTCACTTGTTGAAGATGACAGTGCTTCTTTCATCCTGGGTCTTGGGAAAACTGTGGGCAGCAAAATCCCCACCTCACTCTAGTCCCTTCAGTTGGACTCCACATGAGCAAAAACTAAACTATTGTGCTAAGCCACTGATATTTTTGGAATTTACCCATTACAGCACCTTATCTAATATCCATGTTTTCTTCTATTATTTTTATAATTTCATTTTACAATTAAGATCCATCTGGAATTTGTTTTAGAATAAGAAATAACATGGAAAGCCATCTTTTTTTTTCTTTTAGATACATGGTGAGTTATACCAAAACCCTTTATTGAATGGTATTTCCCCCTGCTGACTTAATGTACCATCTTTACCTTAAACTAAATTCTCCTATTATTTCTGTCCTTTTTTTGAGGTCTTAATTTTTTCTTTAATCTGCTGACATGCCAAGACCAAATGCTGCTGGTCTTGTTTGTTCTTTATCAAGTTTTCCCTGAAATGTACTGTACTTTTTCAAAATGTTAATTCAAGTCTTCCCTTACTTTAGGAATTTTTCCTCTAACTTTCTTGAGCTCTTTGTTCTCTCTCCACGTCCCTTTTTGCATTTTAAGCATTCTCCTTTTGGGTGCTTCTGAAGTGACCTTCATTTTGGCAGTCATGTTAGTAATTTCTGAATTCTCTTTCTCCTTCATAGTAGCCTGCTCCAGTTTTATCTATTTGACATCCTTCAAATCTCTCAAACAATGCAGCTCAGAATTTTTCCAAAGTTACTTCTTATTTACTGAACTCAAACATTTCCACTGGAGGCCTGTTCTCATTTCTTGCCTTTGTCCCCTCTTCTGAGCTTCTCTTTCTCCTCTCATTCTGATTTATTGTTGTAGCTAATGTGGTTTTTTTTTTGAATTTTATTTATTTTTTATACAGCAGGTTCTTATTAGTTATCCACTTTATACATCTTAGTGTATATATGTCAGTCTCAATCTCCCAATTCATCATACCACCACCCTCTCCGCCACTTTCCCCCCTTGGTGTCCATATGTTTGTTCTCTAATCTGTGTCCTGCAAACCAGTTCATCTGTACAATTTTTCTAGGGTCCACATATATGCGTTAATGTACGATATTTGTTTTTCACTTTCTGACTTACTTCACTCTGTATGACAGTCTCTAGATCCATCCACGTCTCTACAAATGACCCAATTTCACTCCTTTTTGTGGCTGAGTAATATTCCATTGTATATATGTACCACATCTTCTTCATCCATTCATCTGTCAATGGGCATTTAGGTTGCCTCCATGACCTGGCTATTGTAAATAGTAGTGCAATGAACATTGGGGTGCATGTGTCTTTTTGAATTATGGTTTTTTCAGGGTATATGCCCAGTAGTGGGATTGCTGGGTCATATGGTAATTCTATTTTCAGTTTTTTAAGGAACCTCCATAGTGGCTGTATCAATTTACATTCTCACCAACAGTGCAAGTGGGTTCCCTTTTCTCCACACCCTCTCCAGCATTTGTTGGCTGTAGATTTTCTGATGATGCCCATTCTAACTAGTATGAGGTGATACCTCATTGTAGTTTTGATTTGCATTTCTCTAATAATTAGTGATGTTGAGCAGCTTTTCATGTGCTTCTTGGCCATCTGTATGTCTTCTTTGGAGAAATGTCTATTTAGGTCTTCTGCCCATTTTTGGATTGGGTTGTTTGTTTTTTTTAATATTGAGCTGCTTGAGCTGTTTATATATTTTGGAGATTATTCCTTTGTCCGTTGCTTCATTTGCAAATATTTTCTCCCATTCTGAGTGTTGTCTTTTCGTCTTGTTTGTAGTTTCCATTGCTTTGCAAAAGTAAGTTTCATTAGGTCCCATTTGTTTATTTTTGTTTTTATTTCCATTATTTTAGGAGGTGGATCAAAAAAGATCTTGCTGTGATTTATGTCAAAGGGAGCTCTTCCTATGTTTTCCTCTAAGAGTTTTATAGTGTCTGGCCTTACATTTAAGTCTTTAATCCATTTTGAGTTAAATTTGTGTATGGTGTTAGGGAGTGTTCTAATTTCATTCTTTTACATGTAGCTGTCCAGTTTTTCCAGCACCACTTTTTGAAGAGGCTGTCTTTTCTCCATTGTATATCCTTGCCTCCTTTGTCATAGATTAGTTGACCATATGTGTGTGGGTTTATCTCTGGGCTTTCTATCTTGTTCCATTGATCTATATTTCTGTTTTTGTGCCAGTACCATATTGTCTTGATTACTATAGCTTTGTAGTATAGTCTGAAGTCAGGGAGTCAGATTCCTCCAGCTCCATTTTTTTC
Source organism: Mesoplodon bidens (assembly GCF_964165515.1). NCBI lineage: Eukaryota > Metazoa > Chordata > Mammalia > Artiodactyla > Ziphiidae > Mesoplodon > Mesoplodon bidens. The sequence goes on along the minus strand of NC_138178.1, from coordinate 65,063,780 downwards.
CCTCAAGACTGCTTTGGTTATTCGGGGTCTTTTGTGTCTCCATACTAATTTTAAGACTTTTTGTTCTAGTTCTGTAAAAAATGCCACTGGTAATTTGATAGGGATTGCATTGAATCTGTAGATTGCTTTGGATAGTATAGTCATTTTCACAATATTGATTCTTCCAATCCAAGAACATGGTATATCTATCTGTTTATATAATCTTTAATTTCTTTCATCACTGTCTTATAGATTTCTGCATACAGGTCTTTTGTCTCCCTAGGTAGGTTTATTCCTAGGTATTTTATTCTTTTTGTTGCAGTGGTAAATGGGAGTGTTTCCTTAATATCTCTTTCAGATTTTTCATCATTAGTGTATAGGAATGCAAGAGATTTCTGTGCATTAATTTTGTATCCTGCAACTTTACCAAATTCATTGATTAGCTCTAGTAGCTTTCTGGTGGCATCTTTAGGATTACCTATGTATAGTATCATGCCATCTGCAAACAGTGACAGTTTTGCTTCTTTTTTTCCAATTAGGATTCCTTTTACTTCTTTTTCTTCTCTGATTGCCATGGCTAGGACTTCCAAAACTATGTTGAATAATAGTGGCGAGAGTGGACATCCTTGTCTCGTTCCTGATCTTAGAGGAAATGCTTTCAGTTTTTCACAATTGAGAATGATGTTTGCTGTGGGTTTGTCATATATGGCCTTTATTATGTTGAGGTAGTTTCCCTCTATGTCCACTTTCTGGATAGTTCTTATCATAAATCGGTGTTGAATTTTGTCAAAAGCTTTTTCTGCATCTATTGAGATGATCATATGATTTTTATTCTTCAATTTGTTAATATGGTGTATCACACTGATTGATTTGCATATATTGAAGAATCCTTGCATCCCTGGGATAAATCCCACTTGATCATGGTGTACGATCCTTTTAATGTGTTGTTGGATTCTGTTTGCTAGTATTTTGTTGAGGATTTTTTCATCTATATTCATCAGTGATATTGGTCTGTAATTTTCTTTCTTTTGTAGTATATTTTTCTGGTTTTGGTATCAGGGTGATTGTGGCCTCATAGGATGTGTTTAGGAGTGTTCCTTCCTCTGCAATTTTTTGGAAGAGTTTGAGAAGGATGGGTGTTAGCTCTTCGCTAAATGTTTGATAGAATTCACCTGTGAAGCCATCTGGTCCTCACTTTTGTTTATTGGAAGATTTTTAATCACAGTTTCAATTTCATTACTTGTGATTGGTCTGTTCATATTTTCTGTTTCTTCCTGGTTCAGTCTTGGAAGGTAATACCTTTCTACGAATTTGTCTGTTTCTTCCAGGTTGTCCATTTTATTGGCATAGAGTAGCTTGTAGTAGTCTCTTAGGATGCTTTGTATTTCTGCGGTGTCTGTTGTAACTTCTCCCTTTCCATTTCTAATTTTATTGATTTGAGTCCTCTCCCTCTTTTTCTTGATGAGTCTGCCTAATGGTTTATCAATTTGATTTATCTTCTCAAAGAATCAGCTTTTATTTTATTGATCTTTGCTATTGTTTCTATTTCATTTATTTCTGCTCTGATCTTTATGATTTCTTTCCTTCTACTAACTGAGTTTTGTTTGTTCTTCTTTCTCTAGTTCTTTTAGGTGTAAGGTTAGATTGTTTATTTGAGATTTTTCTTGTTTCTTGAGGTGTGCTTGTATTGCTATAAACTTCCCTCTTAGAACTGCTTTTGCTGCATCCCATAGGTTTTGGATCATTGTGTTTTCATTGTCATTTGTCTCTAGGTATTTTTTGCTTTCCTCTTTGATTTCTTCAGTGATCTCTTGGTTATTTAGTAATGTATTGTTTAGCTTCCATGTGTTTGGGTTTTTTACACTTTTTCCCCTGTAACTGATTTCTAATCTCATAGTGTTGTGGTCAGAAAAGATGCTTGATATGATTGCAATTTCCTTAAATTTACTGAGGCTTGATTTGTGACCCAAGGTGTGATCTCTCCTGGAGAATGTTCTGTGCACACTTGAGAAGAAAGTGTAATCTGCTGTTTTTGGGTGGAATGTCCTATAAATATCAATTAAATCTGTCTGGTCTATTGTGTCACTTAAAGCTTGTGTTTCCTTATTTTCTGTCTGGATGATCTGTCCACTGGTGTAAGTGACGTGTTAAAGTTCCCCACTATTATTGTGTTACTGTCAATTTCCTCTTTTATAGCTGTTAGCAGTTGTCTTACGTATTGAGGTGCTCCTATGTTGGGTGCATATATACTTATAATTGTTATATCTTCTTCTTGAATTGATCCCTTGATCATTATGCAGAGACTTTCTTTGTCTCTTGTAACAGTCTTTATTTTAAAGTCTGTTTTATCTGATATGAGTATTGCTACTCCAGCTTTCTTGTGATTTCCATTTGCATGGAATATCTTTTACCCTCCCCTCACTTTCAGTCTGTATGTGTCCCTAGGTCTGAAGTGGGTCTCTTGTAGACAGAATATATATGGGTCTTGTTTTTGTATCCATTCAGTGAGCCTGTGTCTTTTGGTTGGAGCATTTAATCCGTTGATGTTTAAGGTAATTATTATTATTTTTTTTGTGGTACGCGGGCCTCTCGCTGTTGTGGCCTCTCCCGTTGCGGAGCACAGGCTCTGGACGCACAGCCTCAGCGGCCATGGCTCACGGGCCCAGCCGCTCCGCGGCACGTGGGATCCTCCCAGACTGGGGCACGAACCTGTGTCCCCTGCATAGGCAGGTGGACTCCCAACCACTGTGCCACCAGGGAAGCCCTAAGGTAATTATTGATATGTATGTTCCTATTACAATTTTCTTAATTGTTATGGGTTTGTTTTTGTAGGTCCTTTTCTTCTCTTGTGCTTCCCACTTAGAGAAGTTCCTTTAGCATTTGTTGTACAGCTGGTTTGGTGGTGCTGAATTCTCTTAGCTTTTGCTTGTCTGTAAAACTTTTGATTTCTCTGTGGAATCTGAATGAGATCCTTGCCGGGTAGATTAATCTTGGTTGTAGGTTCTTCCTTTTCATCACTTTAAATATATCATGCCACTCCCTCTGGCTTGTAGAGTTTCTGCTGAGAAATCAGCTGTTAACCTTTTAGGAGTTCCCCTGTATGTTATTTGTCGTTTTTCCCTTGTTGCTTTCAATAATTTTTCTTTGTCTTTAATTTTTGCCAATTTGATTACTATGTGTCTCGGTGTGTTTCTCCTTGGGTTTTTTCTGCCTGGGACTCTGTGCTTCCTGGACTTGGGTGGCTATTTCCTTTCCCATGTTAGGGAAGTTTTTGACTATAATCTCTTCAGATATTTCCTCTGGTCCTTTCTCTCTCTCTTCTCCTTCTGGGACCCCTATAATGTGAATGTTGTTGTGTTTAAAGTTGTCCCAGGGGTCTCTTAGTCTGTCTTCATTACTTTTCATCCTTTTTTTTTCTTCTGTTGTGCAGCAGTGAATTCCACCACTCTGTCTTCCAGGCCACTTATCCGTTCTTCTGCCTCAGTTATTCTGCTACTGATTCCTTCTAGTGTATTTTTCATTTCAGTTATTGTATTGTTCATCTCTGTTTGTTTGTTCTTCTAGGTGTATGTTCTTTAATTCTTCTAGGTCTTTGCTAAACATTTCTTGCATCTCTTGATCTTTGCCTCCATTCTTTTTCCGAGGTCCTGGATCATATTCACTACCATTATTCTGAATTCTTTTTCTGGAAGGTTGCCTATCTCCACTTCATTTAGTTATTTTTCTGGGGTTTTATCTTGTTCCTTCATCTGGTACATAGCCCTCTGCCTTTTCATCTTGTTTCTCTTTCTGTGAATGTGGTTTTTGTTCCACAGGCTGCGGGATTGTTGTTCTTCTTGTTTCTGCTGTCTGCCCTCTGGTGGATGAGGCTGTCTAAGAGGCTTGTGCAAGTTTCCTGATGGGAGGGACTGGTGGTGGGTAGAGCTGGCTGTTGCTCTTGTGGGCAGAGCTCAGTAAAACTTTAATTCGCTTGTCTACTGATGGGTGGGGCTGGATTCCCTCCCTATTGGTTGTTTGGCCTGAGGCGACCCAACACTGGAGCCTACCCAGGCTCTTTGGTGGGGCTAATGGCGGACTCTGGGAGGGCTCACACCAAGGAGTACTTCCCAGAACTTCTGCCGCCAGTGTCCTTGTCCTCACAGTGAGCCACAGCCACTCCCTGCCTCTGCAGGAGACTCTCCAACACCAGCAGGTAGGTCTGCTTCAGTCTCCTATGGGGTCACTGTTCCTTCCCCTGGGTCCCGATGCTCACACTACTTTGTGTGTGCCCTCCAAGAGTGCAGTCTCTGTTTTCCCCAGTTCTGTCAAAGTCCTGCAATCCAGTCCCACTAGCCTTCAAAGTCTGATTCTCTAGAAATTCCTCTTCCCATTGCTGGACCCCCAGGTTGGGAAGCCTGACACGGGGCTCAGAACCTTCACTCCAGTCCGTGGACTTCTGTGGTATAAGTGTTCTCCAGTTTGTGAGTCACCCATGCAGCAGTTATGGGATTTGATTTTATTGTGAGTCCACCCCTCCTACCGTCTCATTGTGGCTTCTCCTTTGTCTTTGGATTTGGGGTATCTTTTTTGGTGAGTTCCAGTGTCTTCTTGTCAATGATTGTTCAGCAGTTAGTTGTGATTCCGGTGCTCTCACAAGAGGGAGGGAGTGCACGTCTTACTACTCTGCCATCTTGAACCAATCTCTCTAGCTAATGTTTTGATTTCTCCTATTTATAAATGAAGGTCTAGAGCCTTACTCTCCAAATGAATTCTGCTGCACACTGGTTCCGTGAGATGTTAAAAGAGATCATAAGAAAAAAGTTCAGTGGTTCTGTAAGTGTGAGAAATGATGAGTTAAACAGAATACTTTTTAAAGTTACTGAAGGAATTACACTAAATAATGGTGAGGATATGGAGCCACAGAAACTCTCACACATTTCTGGGGGGAGAGTGCAAACTGGTACTCTGCAAACTAGTTTGGCAGTTCGCATACACCTGTAAATTCCATTTCTGGGTGTAATTATCCAGGAAAAAGGTGAAACTTGTTCACAAAATGTGTAGTACAGAGAAGTATTTATAGCAGCTTTGTTCAAGCAAAAACTGGAAAACTCTAAATATTTACCAACAGAAAAAGAGATAAACACATTGTAATAAATATGTATCTTACAGTGGAATAGTCCTCAACCGTTAAAAGTAATGAACCACAGACACATGCAGCAACATGGGTGGATTGTACAGATACTATATTGAGTGAATGAAGCCAGACACAGAAGAGCACACATTGTATAAGAATCCATATACATGAAGCTTTACAACAGGCAAAACTAATCTATTGTTATAAAGCAGTTGCCTCGGGGTGTGGGGGTGTAGGGGTGATGGGCAAGGGATGTGAGGGGACTTTCTGGGGTGATGAAAATGTTCAAAATCTTGATACAAATGTGGGTTATATGGGTGTGATCTTTTGTCAAAATTCACTGACGTGGTAACTGCACTGAATGTCAATTAAACAATGAAAGTGACTGCAAGACCTCTCGGAACCTTTGATAAGCTAAGACATATTATGAATGTCAAGAGGGGGATGTGGCACACAGGGTTTCCCAGCCTAATCTGAGCCTTGCTGGAGGGGTGTGAGCAGAAAGTGTTCCCTCCTAAGTATAGGAACGGGGAGCAAATGGCTGTGTCGGGCACGAGTCACAGGATTCCTTGTGTCTAGTGTCCCAGGTCTCTCGGAGTACTGCCCGCGCCAAGGGGCTGGGGCTGGGGAGGGGCAGGTCTCTGTGCCCTGCTCTGGGGAGTCCAGGCCATGCCACCTGCTCCCCACCCACCCAGTCCTACAGCTTCTGCTAGTGGGGCCTCAGGGTGTCCACAAGGGGATTAGGCTGTAATAGTCAATAGCAGTAGAGAAGTTTCTGGCATGGCGGGAGCTACCACTGCTACCAAGACCCACTTATGCTTCCCTCTGTGGTGGTTGTGAGGTCCTAGCCCCTCTGTGCTGTGCAGGCCTTCCAGAGCCCTCACTGACTCAGCACGCAGTCCTAATCCGGCAAAGCCTGGAGACAAAGGCTGGGCTGGATGCAGCTCCAGAGGCCCCCTCCCGCCCCCTTGCTCAGCCCTGCCGCCCAGACTCAGGAGACTCTCAGGGCTCTGGTGGAAAAATTGGTCCCCAGACTTCTCTGGGCGGGTCACGGGCTATGCTGCACCAGTGGGCTTCTCATTTTGTTTGTTCTCATCTGCTTCTCAGCTTCTAGAAATCCTGCAGAATGACTAATATGTCAATGGTACCTTTGCTGTTTTCGAACACTGCTATAGAGGTGTTCTTATTTTTCTCTTCTGTCAATGCAAATGGGGCAGAACAGGTAATTTATGAATGAACCAAGGTGTGCATGTGTGAATGTCCGTTCAGCCTGAGCCCAGGCGAAAAGAAGGGGCTGGAGGAGAGAGTGGGGAGGCGGCCTGGCAGGCAGTGGACAACCAGCCCCGTGAAAGGTCCTTGCTACGCATGGGAATGACATTGCTGTGTGGTGGGGCTGACAGATGCTCCACGGGAGATTAGGAAATAAGTCTGCATCTCCCCTGGGCCTTGATACCATCAGCGGTTAAGAGGCCTGTCTGATTTCATTACAAATCTTCCATTCCCAGGGCTTAGAGCTCAGCCTCCAGACTCACAGGTGTGGGAGGACAGTGGGCCACAGCAAGGGCATTTTGTTTTAATTGTGGTCATTAATCTGACACCAACAGCTGGTCTATTCTGCAGGTGAAGGGGGGATGGTGACAGGAAAGCCATCTACTGGGAGCCCGCTGACTCTGCTGCTTTGCTCTCTAGGAAGTGGGGAGAGAGAGGGAAAAGCTTCCTAATCTTGCTTTCAGGGCCCCCTTTCCTGGCCTCACTGGGAAGGATCTAGGTTTGCTTTCTCCCTGGATTTTGTGGGAGTTTCCTGGAGCCTGTAGGTGACTAGCTCCCAAGCCATGTTCCTCTTATTTTCCCAGGGCCACAGTGGTGTATGGTGGCACCTTGCCTCAGGCCAGGCCCTGTCCCAAAGTCAGGTTATGTCCCAGTGAGAAGGGTGGAGTGGGACTCCTTACCAGGGCCCAGGTAAGCATCTGGAGCAGCCCAATGAGGCGCACGACACAGTAGGGAGAGGCCCAGAGCCAGATGGGACAGAGCTAGAGAGAAGGCCAGCGTAGCCACAAAATGGGAAGGTGGGCCAGACAGCATACGTGTGTGCACACGTGTGTGTGTGATGGGGAAGTTGGACAGGAGAGGCCCCAGAGCCAGATGGGTCAGAACTAGAGAGAAGGCCAGTGTAGCCACAAAATGGGAAGGTGGGCCAGACAGCGTACGTGTGTGCACACATGTGCGTGTGATGGGGAGAGTGGACAGGAGAATTTCACCCTGGCAAATCTATCCCGTCTCCATCCATCCACAACCCTGAGCTGGCACTCCACAGGAACGGCTCTGAGAGGCCCCGGGGGCGATTTAGAGGCATGGGTCCTCCCTGGGAGCTTGCCAGCATTGGACAAGTACTCAGTGGCAGATGGGTCAGAACGGGGCAGAGAGCAGGTGGGGAGAGGCCCCATGGGGTTGGGGAGGAGGTAGGCAGACAGAGACCTTGAAGGGTGAATGGAATCCTCACAGTCAGAGACAGCGTGGAGAGTGCATGGGGAAGGAGCGTACTGCTGGGTCTCCTGGCAAAGCAACGACCAAAGGGTTTGCTGAAGGGTAGGGACCTACTAAAGTAAGAGGGTCCACTAACAGTGAGCTTGATTCCTAGGTGGCAGGCCTGGGGTCCAATTTCTGGGGTTAGAGGCTGCCTCTGTGAGGACACCTTTCGGAAGATGGTCCTCAGACCCCCTCAGCCTGAAGGGAGCCAAGAACAAGGCTGGGGCAGCCATAATACAGCAGTCATCAACTACCATGTGCCAGGACCCTGGGGATCCCACGCCAGCCCTGGGGACGGGGGCTGATGCCAACGTGGTGAGTCACTGAGGCTTGGAGAGGACAGGCACATGTCCAGGGTCACACAGGGCAAAGCGTGTTTGAACCCAGGCCCTCCTTGCTATACTGTGGGGCCTTCAAGAGGGAAGCGCAGCCTGGCTCAACTCCTCCCACCAGCAAGAAGGGCCTGGGCATGGATGGGGGAGGAAACAAGATGCCCAGGTCGGCCCTGGTGCTCCTGCGGAATGACTTTTGGCGCTGGGAAGGTCTTTCAATTCCTCAAAGGAAAACCTAGACTCGTCATCTATTAGGGATAATTTGGGGTAAAGAGTCAATAAGGCCCCATTTGAACGCAGAGCACACTTATTTGGGGTAGGTCTGGCTCAGCCTGGGGAGCTGCTGCTTGCTCTCCCACTTGCAAAGCTTAGTGACCTTGGGCAAGTCATTGCCCCTCTCCATGCCCAGGCTTTCTCACTGGTGAAATAGGGTAAGAACAGGAGCCACCTCACAGGGTTATACTGAAGATGGAATGCATCACGCAGGCAAAGCACATGTAATGGTATCCGGCTGAAGAAAGCTGCTAGAGGTGAGCTATTGCTGCTATTGCAAGTCTTAGCACCTCGCAGAACTATTCAGAGGAAGAACAACCACCATTCAACAACAACTTGGCTCCAAGTTGCCAAGGAGCTTGTCCAAAAGGGAAGGTGTCACCCTTCCCTTCCTCCTCACCTGCTCCTTCCCAGGGTTTCCTCGGGACACCTGACCAAGCCAGGAAACGCTGACTCTACTTCCTAAATATTTCAGGACCTGGTCCTGCTCTTCCACCTCTATGGCAATGAGCTGAGCTGAGGGGCTCCCAGCCTCCCTCACCTTATGGGCAGGTTCTCCCTGCCCATAGATTCCCCCTCTGAACCCTCCTCTACTGCAGCAGTTTGCAGCTTTCAAATGGCAGGGATTTTCAAATGGAGGGATAGTGCAAATCTGAGCCTCTGGGAGCCTCCTGTGACTCTCACGTGTTTGCCAGAACATGCCAGAATAAACTTGGCTTTGCACTTGCAGACATTCCTCTGTCTGGAATGCCCTTCTCCCCACTTTGTCCACCTGGTGAACTCCCTTTTATCCTTCAAAATCTAGTGCTGGCACGCCTCATCTTGAAGGCTTCCAGACCACCCTTCCTCTCCAAGAAGTCTGAGACAATATGCCTGGTCTTTTATGCTGCCTTTTATGTTGTGTGGACCGCTCTGTTGTCACGCAGATTACATAATCGTTACCATTGTGCAACCTCCTTTGGACCTATCTCCACCCTCACCCTTAATCCAGGGTCTGGCTCGTGTCAGTTTTAGTTGACCCAAACTGAATTTGTTATTAGTCAAAGACTCCATGAGCTATAGATGTCACTAGATCAGGGCCACACTGTGTGGCCTTGGTCGTGCCCTTTCCCTCTCTGGGCTGCAGTTTCAGCATCTCTATAATGAGGAAGCTGCTAGAGTCTCTGGGCTGTTCTGAATTTCTGGAACTTCCCAGGTCTGCCTGCCTACTCTAGGGGTGGACAAAACGTTTGGGGGGTCTCCATGCCTCGCAGACCACCTGCTTCTCTGGTCAGCTGTGCCCACGGGAACCAGCAACTTCATTCCCCTGGAATCTGGTGACTAGCATTCTTGGGAAACAAAGGATGTTTGCAGAACTTAATATTTCTTTCTTTTCCCCCAAGAAATGGATAAACCTCATTAAGCCAAGACAAGAGAACTGGGTCATGCCCTGCTGATGCCAAGCAGGGGCTTGTGAATGAAGCAGGCTGTTAAATTTCATACATAAGAAATAATCTGCTCCTTGCACCCGCCTGATCACTTTATTAGCACAAAAGATAAATTTAAACCTCTGACTTATGACAAAAGGAAGTAAGTCTGCACTAACCTCCTAATTAAACCAAGAGAAGCCAGCTAGATCCAAGGACACCAGGCCCTCTCAATTAATTAACATTTATTACAATCAGAAAATAATCTAATTCAATTAAAATGTTTCCACAAAAGCGGTTTAATGACTTTCCCCAAAATAAAGTACATTCCACTGGAGCATTTATTATGCCAGGGCCCAGTGTCATTCGTGAGGGAGCCGAAATGACAGCCCTGATGTGGCTCTGTGGAAAGGTGAGGACAGGGCAGGTGGGGCCGGGGAGGGCTTGGCCGAACCCCTCGTCAAGAGAGAGGGGATGCTTCTGGACAGCAACGCTCTAGTGATCAAGCAGGCCCAGAGCCAGAGGAGCTGCCCACAGCTGCCTTCCCCCTCACCCCCACTTCCTGCTTCAGCCCCCTTCCCTCCTGCCAGCTCAGTGCTGTGTCTGGCACCCCCTTCCCCTTAAAGGATCAAGCTTGGGTAAGGTAAGGAATTAAGGGGCAGGCTTGGATTCAGGGGCCTGAGCCCCTTTCTGCCTGTGTCACCTTGGGCAGGTAGGAAGTGTTTAGAGAAAGGACTGTTAGCAGGGCTTTCTGAAACTTAGCCAGGAGATATTTGCAAAGCTGGAGAAACTGCCATTTGAAAGTTGCAAGCAGTTTTCTGACTCTCATGAGGCAGAGATTTGAATTCATAGTGCCTTTGTTCAGCAAAAATCCCTTGATGGGTCCTTAGTTATAAAAACAGAAAGCAAATACTTGGAGTTCATCCTTTGGAGCTAACAATATCTGAGGACATACTATTGCCAGGCAAAGGGCTAAACACATTTGTTGGACTACGTCCTTTAATCCTCACAACAACCCTGCAAGTTAGAACTCTCCATCGAAACCCAGGCTCAAAGTGTGCCTGAGGACCACGGTTAGTTAGAGGTGAACCCTGGATCCAAACCTGGGCAGCCAGACTCAGGGCAGAGAGGCCCCCGGCAAGCTCAGAATAACTGTGGGACTCGGCGGGGGGGCGGGGGGAGGGAGGCCTCTGTCATTGGACTTGGGTGGGACCCCAGAGTCTGTCCTTTTGAAAAGCCCCCTGGAGACTCTGGTGCTCTGATCTTGGAGACTGAAATCTCTACATCCACCCTGTCTCCTGGCGTCACACCTTGCCCAACACCCCTGCTCAGCTGTGGCCTCAGAAAAAGGACAGTATGAATTAAGCCCCTTCTCATCTAATTCAATTGCACCTACATTGTCTGAACTTTATACAGTCACCAGCATTGAGTAGAAGCTTTAAAAAGAGCTCTGTTAACTTGATAGGCAGAAAATGGGAGGCCAAAAATAGGATCCTAACTAAAAAAGAAAAAGGCGGAGGAAACAACACTTGCGGGATATATAGCAAACGTTAGTGATGGTCACTTCTGGGTGGTGACCTAGTGGGTCAACTTTATTTTCGATTTTCTACTGTAAACGGACATCACTTTTATAATCAGAAAAAGCTATTAAAATGGTTTTTAGGTATGCCCTCTTAGTTTTTCATTTCTCTTATTTCTAGAAAGTTTAAGCATTTGGATTCTTCTATGACTTGTCTGTTCTCATCTCTCTATTGGCATTTTATGTTCTTAATGATGTGTATAAGCTCTTTATAACAGGATTTTAACCCTATGCCCATTCTATTTGTTGAAATGGTTTTCCTGGCTGGTTATTTACTTTTCAATTTTGTTTCTAATGTTTTCAGTGGACGAAGGTTTATCATCTTTACGTAGTCAAACCTATTGATCTTTCCCTTTCAGGTGCCTTCTGTTGCTTTATAAGTTAGAAAATCCTTTATCAACAGCAGATAAAACAGGTATTGACTTAGCTTTCTTTCTAGTTCTTAGGGTTTCTTTTCTTTTTTCTCTCCTTTGTGCCATGTAGCTCCTTGTTTGATCTGCTTGGATTTATTTGAGTTTACAGAGTGCAGATTATTTTCCAAATAGCTAACTGATTGTACCAGCACATCTTATTGGATAAGACTTTCTTTCCCTTCCATATGGTAATGTCTGACTGATCCTATATTGCATTTTTGTAGATAATAAGCTTTGTTTTTAAGTTACCTATCCCATTACACTGACCTTTTTTTTCTTGTATCTGTATCACACTGTTTTATTGATCATAGCTTTTTCATATACTTAAATAGCCTCTCAATTTCAACAATTCCTGGGTTTCTTTCACCTATTCATTCTTCCAAGTGACTCTGAGAACCATTCTGTAAAGGTCAAAACAACAACAACAACCCACTGAGGTTTAAGATTCAAATTTCATTGAAATATTTGAGGAGATACATTGTCTTTCTACCCAACCTGGGGGCTCATCTCTCTATCTGCGCATCTTCTATTATAATTCTTGGGAGAGTTTTGTAGTTTCTCGTATTTCTTTGTTTACCCATCCCTACAAGAATGTGACTAGATGCCCAGAGAAACAGAAATGATAAGAAGAATAATAAATTTACATATATGTATGTTATATAATACTGTCATTTTTAGTGAGAGAAGCTGTCTTTTGAAAAGTGCCATGATTGTGATGTCTATTGGGTCAGCCCTTAAGTGAGTTAAGTGAGGAAAGCAATTTGAAGAATATTGTACACATTGTACAGGTGTGTGTGTATGTTTTGTGTATATTTGCACAAAAATGGGGCAAGGGGTTGAGCACTTTACCATCTAGATCACCATGGCATGGGGGGAATGGAGAGGGTGGAGGAATGGAAGGTAGATTCCCGCCCACCCCTTTGCTTCCCAACCCCCCACACACACAGGAAAAGAAAGTTGCCAAAGTGGCCAGTTACCTCTATGGTGGCTGATGGTCACTCAGTTGCCTTTTTTTGTCCCAGAAGCAGTCCTAGGAGGCCCCCATGGTAGGCACCTGCTGGGTGGGTGAAACTGGGGTTTACTTGCTTGGCAAACTTTGCCCCTCTCCACCTGCAGAGGTGGGGTGGGGGGAGGCAAGTCTGCTCCGGGGCCTCTTGAGTGGGAAGCTTCCACAGGCAGCCAGTACCTCCCTCTCCTCATCAGACACCCCGTTCCTGGCCAGCTCCTTACAGAAGGAGCCAGGATCTGACTGCTCAGCCTGGCAGGCCCTTTCTGGATTTGTCCCCTTCCCCATCCCCACTCTGCTTGCTTCAGGAAGCCTTCCTAGGCTGCCCCAGTCTGTCACGGTTGGCGTGAATGACCCTAGGACCCAGAATTATACATTGGCATAGAAACAGGCTAGCAGACTTGTGACGTGGTGGGGAAGAGAACTGGCTTCTGAGTGAGCCAGGCTGGGCTCGAATCTCAGCCCTACTACTTACCAGCTGTGCAGCCTTGGACAAGTTTTTCTTTTTTCTTTTTTAACATCTTTATTGGAGTATAATTGCTTTACAATGTTGTGTTAGTTTCTGCTGTACAACAAAGTGAATCAGCCATACATATACATACATCCCCACATCCCCTCCCTCTTGTGTCTCCCTCCCACCCTCCCTCTCCCACCCCTCTAGGTGGTCGCAAAGCACCGAGCTGATCTCCCTGTGCTATGTAGCTGCTTCCCACTAGCTATCTATTTTACACTTGATAGTGTATATATGTCCATGCCACTCTCTCACTTCGTCCCAGCTTCCCCTTCCCCCTCCCTGTGTCCTCAAGTCCATTCTCTACGTCTGTGTCTTTATTTGGACAAGTTTCATACTCACTCTGAGTTTCAATCTCCTCACGTGTAGAATGGGGGTCAGAGGGCTGGAGTGAGGATGGGCAGCGGGGAAGGCCGGCCCAGGACCCGTGGGCCGCAGTTCTGCCCCTGCCCCTCCTGCGAGTCTCGCTCAGACTCTTGAGGAGAGAGATGGGAGGACAGAGCGGAGGCAGGAGGCAGGAGGCAGGACACACACCAGGCCGAGAGCTGAGTCTGAGGCGCAAGTTGGCGATTGCAGATAGCTGAGGGAACACTTCCAGTTGGAGTCACCCCAACAGCTTCTTGGCTGAATGGGGCCCTGAAGAATGGGGAGGAAAAAGGACAAGAACCCTGTGGGCAGGGAAATCTCCAGGTGTGTTTGACGAGCAGCAAGGAGGCCAGCCTAAGCAGGGCCTGGGGGTCTGGTCAGCAGTAAGCATGACCGGGTGGCTGGATTCGGGCTCTGCAATTGGGTTGTCTTCTCTGGGCACCAGGAAGCCACTGATGATTCTGGGGCGACAGCAGGGGGTGAGGGAGGAAGGCCATGAGCTCTGGGAAGCTGGGAGGAGGAGCCGGACCGTCTTGAGGACAAATGCTAGTTCCCTCACTAGGGATTTGGGGCAAACAAAACCTCTCTGGCTTGTCTTCTCATGGGTAAAATGGGGATAATTCTAGAACCTACCTCATAGGGTTGTTGTGAAGATAAAATGAAGCTAGTTCAACCCTAAGAAACTCTCCCTTGCTCTCCTTTGCGTTCCTAGGAAAGAGCACTGACAAGAAGGCACACAGATCTGGGTTCATACACTGAGTCTGATTAGTTGAGTGAAAATGGGCAGAATGGAGCCATTTCCTTGGAAGGTTGTGGGGATGAAGCACACTCTCACCTTTGGTAGTGTTGACGCTCCCACCGGCGGCAGCCCAGGGCCTCTCTGAGCAGAGCCCAGGCCACAGAGCGTGGGGGAAAGGCTGGCTGCCCTGACCTGGAGGAAGCCCAGGGTCAGGAGGCAGAGGTACGTCAGTGTGGGGGACGCTGAGCCACTCAGAGCCTGAGGGAAAGAGGCCTGCAGAGCCTGACACCCACAGTGGGGCTCTATCCTCAGCATCGTGAGAGCCTGAGTGGCCTGGCCTGGGATGGCCGTGGCGGCAGGGTTAGGGTGTTTTCGGATGTGCCCCTGGGTGTGTGGGGGAGGGAGGTGCAGGGAGGAGAGGCGCTTGTGGGGAGAGGAAGAGCTGATGAGGAGCCACGGCCTTGCAGGTTTTCACTCTGCCTGACTTCGGACCCCTGGTTCCAAGACTCCAGCCCAGGTGTGGGCTGCTGGGCGATGGGTGGTGGAGGTGATGGACTCAGAGAGCTGAGATCTCTGCCCCCTGACAGAGATTCGGAGCCCCTCTACTCCGGGGGCCCCGGGCCCCCCTCACCGAGCACATTCCCCAGCACCCAGTAGCCCTGTTTGGATTCTCAAACTGGGACTGGTGACCAGTAAGGCTCAACCTTTTGGTTGCTTCCATGTACCTTCCAGAGGGTAAGGGAATAGTTGGTTGGGATATGTGTGTGCGGAGAGTTATCTGTTATCTCCAGATCATCAGGGGTTATACCCAGGCAGCCTGTTTCCACTCAGAGGTTTGCAAGTTTGAGAGAACTGGACCTTGGCAGCCAACTCCCTACTCACCACCCCCACCCCCAACCCCGTATGCAATCCAATTTTTAAGTTTCAGCTGTTAATTACCTCGATCTGCTCTTACTGGCAACCTGTGATCCGCCAACTGCAGTTCTTGGCTCCTGAGGCACTAATGAAGTTCTTTCCCTTGTAGAGCACAGGCTCACTTAAAAGGAAGCATAATTTGCTAGGTCTTGGAAAGCAGCAAGAGCTCCCGAAGCAGAGGGTGTACACTCAGTGCCAGGCACCCAGGGAGCTTCTCGTACCACTTAATTCTAGGTAGGAAAGAACTCAAGATTCTTTGTGGTCTGCATTGAAAGAAGTCAGTTCTCAGGCATGTAAGAAGCCAAAGGCCCTACTCAAATGTCAGTGGCCCATCACCTCTGGACAACCCAGAATCAAAAGGGAAGAGTGGTCTTCCTGAGGGCCCACTAGCGGAACTCCTAGGAATGGATCCCATGCTGTGCAAGGTGAAGGAGGGGAAATAGGATCTGTCTCCAGTTATACCAAAGGACAAAGTGATCCTATTGATGACCCTGCTCCACCTCACTTGGAGTCAGGCTTGGGCAACCCTGAACTGGTCCCACCATCCAAGCTTGTATCTTTTCAGGGGCCCCGGTTGGCCACTCACCGGCAGAGCATTAGACAGCAACCCAAGCCTAGTGTGCTCCATCCCTGGGACAGCTCCAGCTGTCTGTCTTTGTCTTTGGTTCTCTTCCTCCAGAAGCCAGTGTGCTGTGCTCACAACGAGGAAGGCTAGCTCCCCGGCTCCTCTCCAGCAAGCAGAGCCCGTGTCCCTGGGGGTCGTCTCTCAGTTTTGTTGCTGACCCTTCCTCCTAGGCCCAGGCAACAGAGAGAGCTCTGAGGCCCACATCAATATGGGTGTTGCCTCTTCAGCAACATAAAACTTTGAGTATGGCAATCAGTTTTCTGGAATATCCCTCAAATACCATGTCTGAAAATTCCAGAGTGCTTGCTAGTAGAGAGAAGCAGAAACACTGGGCTGGAGACAGTGCCCACTGTACGGGGTTTAGAGCTCATGTTTGCACTTTCATTCATTCTACTCCAATAACGTGCCAGCTGTCACTGCCACTGCCCACTGCCGACTCTTCCTGCCTGAGCCCGGTGGCCTCCTCTCTCTGCTCCTGAAGTGTCTGCACATTAGCTTGTCTGCCTTTGTGAGGATAGTGTGTGTGACCGTGTACCTTTAGGAACAGGCAAACGATGTGGATTCTGTAGCAGACGATATTGTACAAGGCCCTGCCTTGCTCATATTGTCTGCAGAGCTCTGAGATGGCCACTCAGAGGCTCAGCCACAGCCAGCTAACCAAACCTCTCAAACATGTAACTGTACAAACCCAGGAAGTCTATATGGTGACTGGTCACCAGGGGGCGATCTCACACAGCAAACCCGCAGCCCTCTGAGCTCTGGGGGAAAGCTGAAGGCCTTCTCGTTCCCTTCCATGCCTAGTTTTCTCAGTTTAGGGAGGGAACGAATCGAAATATAGTCCAGGTCAGCAGGGAGGAGCATTCAAGAGGGCACGCATCCTGGGATTTAAGAGGTAACCATGTCTGCAACCAAACTCCCCCTCCCCCGCAGCACGTCAGTGTGGGAGAGCTGCGGAAAGGACAAGCGCTCGTCTGGTTTTTAGTGTATATGAAAATGAATTTATTTACACAGTAACATGATGCCACAGAGAACACAGCAAAGTACCACAGCAAACCAAAGGGCGGCGCCACCTGGTGACAGAGGGGACCTTTCATTGGTAGGTTTATACAACTCCAAAACACGTTAAGTAGAGGTGAAGCTCCAGGAAAGAGCAAAAGAAACAAGATTTTCAAAAAGAGAGCATGGGCAGAGCCATGGGGAATGAAAGAGAGAGTGGAATGAGGGCTGCCATGATTCAAATGACTGAGAAGGACCACACCTGGCTTCTGCCCTCATCTCACGCCAAAATGCCCAGCATATCATCAACAGAAAAATCCCATCCCAGTGTGTTCATACATCTGCTAAGGGAAGGGATAACCAAGTAGTATTTGGAGCAAGTTTCCTGAAGCAGTGTGGTTTATCTTTCAAAAATGCTACCCTGAAGCCATAGGACTGGTTCAACATTCAAGTTATCATGAGTGCGGACACACACATACTTTCCACACACTACACGGGCAAAGTGGATTTTCCATAATATAATATTTGTAGCAAAATATATGACTCTGTACTTCTGCTAGGTTAGAAAATGTCCGACCTCTTTGGATTCCCTGAAACTTTCTGGATTAAAAAAAAAACAACAACAAACATGGAGGCAAATGGGTAGGTAAAGGTAAGAAGCTGGAATAAACGCGTAGGCTCTCTGGAGTGGGAAACATGCGATGGGATGTCCGGATGCAAGCCCCTGCCGCCCACCCAGGTGGGGAAAGCTTCTAGCAGTGGCTGACGCAAAAACCTACTCTAATTTCAAACAGCTGCAGAGAGGGGGGTGTTTAACAGCTGTATAGCACCTTGTACATTCTGGGCACTTATAAATATTAAATGGTGGTGATGCTGAGTGATAAACACCTCAGTAGGAAGGTTTATAAAAAAATATTACAATTTGTTAAGAAATTTCCCAAGAGTTCTTTAAACAAACCTATGGAAACTACCATATCTCTTTTAAAATATTCCTCAGCTCTCAGTATCACGTGGATATGATGTTCCCAAGCTGAAATTTGGGCAGTAGTCACAACCATGTCAACGAGAGAGGAAACAGTTCCTTCTCCTTAAATACTGGGGAACTTTATAATCTGTGCAAGGTTTTCTTCATCATCATCATCATCATCATCATTTTTTTCCTAATACACAAAATGGACTTGTTTTAAAAAAATAGGTGCTTATTTGAGGATGCATTATTTTATCAGCTGAATATCTGGATGTGGAATGTATGTGAATTCTCCTCCCATAGCATCTGTCATAACTCAATCTCATCACCTAAGAAGCATCAGGACAAAAAGGCTTGATTTCTTTGGCATAATCTCTACCTAGGATCTTGCACTGCACCTCTTGTGGCTTCCCTTATGGCATCATTTTTGGTCCAACGGAATCCCCACTTTTAGCGCTGCCATCAGCATGGACAGCTGGGCTGCAGTGCACACTTCAGCAAGAGCGGCACTTGGATTCGTCTCAGCACAGCACTTAGGGTCTTTGAGAATATGAGCTTCAATGAGGTAAAACTAATAACCCGGTTTCGTGGGCAGCCATCCTGTTTACTCATTAGGCTGAACTAGAATCTTTAATCCTTATCAACTAGTGAGGGGAATAAAAAACATGTCAGAGTTAACCCAGGGAGTCAAGTTCCTTCCCCCCCACCCCAAAGTATGCTCATACTTCATTTATACATCTAGAATCATTTGGAATATAGTGCAGTATAATAAGTCCATCCCAATTTCTGGAACTAGCCTGCATTTTTTCAGATCACTGCTGGTAACATCTAGGGAAAAATCCTAGTTGCAGGTTATCAGCAAAACCAAGTCAGGTTACTTCCCAGCACCAAAGTATTCTTAATTCAAATTTGGGAAGCTGAGTGCAATCCTTCTATGCCCTACCATTTACTAGGCCCCAAAGATCTTTCATGGAAATTTTACAATGCTGGAAACTTTAAAATACAATTTTAGGTAGTTTAACTCCCAGAAATATCATTAATATTTCTAGAGGTTCAGATCTCTTGGCTTAGAGTTTTCTAAGTTCACAAGCTTATTCTGAGTTTGGAAGCACAACTGTCCCCCACTGACAATGAAAGGTTACTCAGAGTCTTAAAATCCTAACAAATAGATTTTACTTTAGCCCCTCAACATCAGTAGGCTAGGGAGTGTGGGTGCTTGTGCCCCCCATATATCTCACCTGGTTTATCTTCCGAGGGCAAAACTTGAAACCCACTGCCATATTCCTGGCTTCCAATTCAGACTTAGCCTAGGGGTTGGTGGACGTCCTTCCCGATTCTTTTGTTGTTGATTCCACATGTTGCAACTGCTCTTTTCCCTATCCTGCTGTTATTCTTGATGAATTAGCTTCTGGGCATCACACTAGTACACCAAAGGGGCTCTCCTCAGGCTAGCAAAAGAGCCCTCTCACAGCCCCCGTCCTTCCTGTGGAACATCTAATTCCCTTCCTTCCCAGACGAGGTTATCATGCTAACAAGGCACTCTGCTGTACATTCAGTCTTGGTCTTGGCTACTCCAGCCATTGTCCTGTTTCTCTAATACCCAAATGTGTACGAGAGATTATTCTTGCTCATGTGGCTTAAGGAAAAGTTCCAATAGCGGCTTAATTGTTCAAATTCTCAATATAAATGGAAGAATCTATAGTATAAACTTCAATAGAAGAGAAAAAATCCAATCAGTATTGAAGACAATAACTTGACATTACTTGAGAAAACAAAGTGCTATACTAGTCACAATCCAAAACTCATATATATATATATATATATATATATATATATATATATATAAATATGTATGTATGTCTGTCTGTGTCTGAGGGCAGGATTTCTTTCCAGTTGATGAATGTATTCAAAGTTCCTACTACAATTAAAATGGAAATGTAAAATGTTTGTGATAATATGAGATTGATTGAATTTCATCATATTTGGAAAAATATTTGGAGGACCATCTGATGTAAATACTTCTTGCCTAGAAATAGGGTTATTTTGCCTATTCTGCTCTAACCTGTAACACCTTCTTCCCTCCCCACCTTACATTCCTTGGCCCTCACTCAGAGAGCTGTTAATCTAGCCACCTGTCTCAGGGAAGCCTGAGTCCCTTCTCTGACTAGTTGGCATTACTCTTTTGCCCTTAACAAGTCTGAATATGAAAACAGTACTAAACACATCTGATGTGAAGAGGTGCTCGGTTTGCCAGTGCTAGGAGATAACGGTAGTGGAGGGTGTCCATGATTATAATACTATAGAGTTAAAATGAAGAAGACTGGGTCCAAGGCAAAACAGAAACAGAGAAAAAAAGTGTGTGGCGGGGGGAGGGAGGATGCCTAGAGAACAAATAGAGGGACCAGGAAACATTCTTCATTAAATATGAAACCTCATTAAATAGTCAACATTCAAATTTACATGGGCAAGGCACCACGAGAGTGACATTGAAAAAGTGTCTCAATATGCAAACCATGGAGGGGGGCTGCTAAGGGAACGTGCTGGCTGACAGGGTCAGTGGTCTGTGCACTGCCACTTCAGTGTATAATTGGGCAGGGAGTTATGTGCACATGGGCTATGCTAAGATGAACCGAACACCAGCCTGCTAGGCAAGGTGTGGCCATGTCACAGGACACCGAGAGAGACAGTGGACTGCTGGCCTGCAGCGGCATGCCCACCTTGTGGCCATTCCTAGGGGCAGAGCCTTGCACTCTGGCCAGAGGAGACAAGACTCTTTGTGGGCCAACCAGCTCTCTTCCCTGGAAGACCTGTACTGCTGGCCAGGAGGACAGGCACATGTTCCATATGGAGCCTCACATGTCCCATTCTCTAAAAAAAAAAAAAGAAAAAGAAACAAAGAAGAGCACAATAAAATACATTCTTCTCCTTTCTTGATCCTCTTTGATATAGGTGAATCACATGAAAGGTTGTTAATAATGTTAAAAGTTTAGAAATTACCAAAAGGCCACTAACGTGCTATCTAAGTAATACTGCACAATCAGGCTTGGCTTTAACAAACTCTGCGCCGGTAGATGAGGGGCCCAGGGCTGTCTCACTAACCAGTGCAGAGAACGCGTCTATCAACCCTGCCACAGGTTGCTCCCCCAGAGGCCTGGCCTCTACTTCCAGCGTGCATGTGCACACACACGGGTACATACGTGTACACACTCTCACACTGTCTGAGTGACTCTTGGGATTTCAAGGTTGAAGTAAACAGAACAGATACTCACAGTTTTGAATAACACACACACACACACACACACACACACACACACGTGGAAGGAACACTCGTCACTCAGCTCAAATATGTGCCAAGGGAAGAAGGGGAGGGTTTCTGGAGATATTGCTTCAGGTGAAGTTGCAACATAAACATTGTATATACAGCTAAAAAAAAATACATACCAAAATTGCACATATATCCATAGAGGAGGAGCACAGACCCCAGGTACGGTGAACAGCTCTCAGCCACCCACCTCAGCAATCCAAGTTCCCTGGGAGCTGTCCTCCAGAGCCATTTCAGAGGGTCACAAGGAGCAATGTGCCTGTGCATTGGGAGGCAGTCTCTCTAGAAAAGGCCAGCATTCTGAGGAGGAGGTCAGCAGTCTCATCAGCGGCCTTCTCCTCTTCCCCTGCCTTCTGGCCATCCTAATAGCCGGCCACGCCATGCCCTCTAAGGAGACATTACAGCTCCACTGACAGCCGTTTCATGCAGGGCTGTTGTCTACAGCATTTGGTAGACTAGTTAACGCTGGCTACTGACAGAAGGAAGCTGGCCAATTACTGCTCGAGGGAAAACTGTGATCTGGGCACCGGCAGCCCTGGCTGCCAACGTTGACAGCTCTGACAGTAATCAAAGAACAGTACTTTAAACTCTGTTCCCCTGATGGCCCCTAGAGAATTGCACATGCAGGAAAATCATCTCCTTGTGTCCTGCCAGCTATTTATAAGATCTGAACTGCACTCCACCCTGCTGAGGCACTGGTGACACCACCTCGGGTCAGCTCTGTAATGGGCCACAAGTGGCCGATAAACCAAAACTTCATTGGCAAGTGGGGAGAGAGTAGAGGTGAAGGAGAATCAGGCAGTGGCAGCAGAGGGGAGACTGTTAGGGCCGCCCTCCATGCAGTGCACACACTTATCAATAATAGAAATGAAAATGGGTTCATGACCCAAAGGATGGGATCTCTCCTCGTCCTTCTACTCCTCCTGGAACAAAGGATACAGTCCCCGGAACCAAAACTGGGCTGATGCTAAGGATGGCAGTTCTGATCCTTTAAAGAAAGTCTGTTGTGAGAGCTTAGTGGATGATGGTAAGGACTGGTTAAATCTGTCTATTGCTAGTGAGAATAAATACACGGTGTTAAAAAGACAGGGGATATTCAGAATTATGGAGGAACTGGACCCAGCTCATTGGGTTCAAACCACAGGAGCTGTCCCTTCAAGGATATGTCTTCATTTTCCCTGTATTTTGGGGACAGTTAGGGCAGAAGGCATTCCCATGGAAGGCAGCTGCATGTTTGTGCGGCTGACTTTCTGTGAAGTTAAGAGAGACTCAGCGTCTCACTGGATTTAGAGCTGAGGACAACCTTTCAGAGTGGACTCATCTGTTCATGGATGGGGATGGAAGGCTCGCCTCTCCCCTTTCCTTGAATTCTGTGTGAGTATGAGGAAGGGGAAGTATGTGAGCGACTTGAAGAAGGTGACAACGAAGTAAGAGCAGCAACTGGGATACGTTAACGGGGCTGCAGGATCTTCACGACGCAGCTGAGGGAGTCTGGAGTAGCGAAAGCCAAATACTGAGCACAAAGCCAGTCCTCCAGGCTGACGCCACCTTCCCTGTCCAGGGACTTCTCAGCAAACTTGATCATGAGCAGTGTTCGCTTGATGTCTAGCCAGTTTTGGAGCAAGGCATTCCTCTGCACTGGGCTAGGGGAGGCAGTGAAAGTCTGGAAGAGGCCTTCCCGGGGGCCCCAGAGCAGACACTGGAGGATGCCTTTGGCGCCTGAAATGAGGAGTCGCTCAGAAGGGTTGGGGTTCAGGAGGCAGCTGGCCAGCTGCTGCAGGCCCCGGGAATAGGGGGAGCGGAGTGGGATGCGAGGCAGGTCTGCTCGAGTATATTCCTTCTCCTTCAGCTCCGGGTTCTCATCGAAGGGGTTGGGCAGGTGCAGCATCTCGTAGATGAGGATGCCTGTCTGGAACTCATCACACTTTTTATACTGGGTGGCTGTGATGATCTCTGGGGCGAGGCGGGACTGGTCCCGGAGGATCTCAGGGTCCACCAGATGGCTCTTCTGCTTGGCTTGAGAGAAGTTGCTTACTATGAGCCTCGTGGGACAAGAAGAGGTGGGGCCGGGCTCCGCAGGCCCAAGGCCCTGGGCGGGTCCCCCGGGCTGGTAGTGGACAAGCAGCAGGTTCTCCAGACGCAGATCGCAGTGAGTGACGTGGTAGGGTTTGAGGTGCTCCAGGCCGGAGCACAGCTGCAAGAGCAGCAGACACACTTGCCTCTCATACACGTCAGGGCTTTTCCCATGCTGCGTTAGAGAGTCGCGCACAAAGTCGGCCACGGTGAGACAGGGAACCTCTCTGGTGATGACCACAACGTGGCTTCTCTGCTTCCTGCTAACGACTGCCTGGCTTTCTTGGTGGGATGACTCTGCTTCAGAGCCGGGCTCTGGGCTTTTTCCATCAGTTCCTCCTTTCACCTCGTCTGTCGCTTCCATTTCATCCTCTTCCTCTTCAGGGGCATCAGGGTCCTCCCAGGGAAGCAGACGTTTAGGAACTTCAGCAAGGAAGTGACCACAGTCCTGCTGGATGTTAAAATGGACAGCCAGACTCTGCCGGACAGCCAAGCTGTGATAATACTGCTGCGATTCTTTAGCTTTGCTCTTACAGATCTGTAAGAAGAAAGCAAAGAACACAATTGAAAATGCACACTTTCATAATAAGGCTTATGATGTGTAAAGAAGTGTTACCTGGAAGGTGACTGGTGGGAGTCTGGAGTGGCAAAAGCAACAGTGTTTCAGTGAAGACACAGCGTTAGAGCTGAATCTTCAGAAAGGGTCTTGGCAAACCTGTGCTGAGTGACAGCAACAGTGTCCACATGCTTAACTTCATGTGTATTACCTCTAGTCCTTACACTAACTCTTCAAAGTAGGCCGAGGACCTAAGAATTAAAAAAACAAACCAAAACCAAAACAAACCAAGACAAAAAAACCCAAGGGCCACCAGTTTGCAAACCTAAGTCTGTCTAACACCAAAGCTTCCTCTTTCCACTGTACCTTGCCCCTCATCTAGAAAACTGAACAACAAAAAGTCATTTTCCACCCGCTTTCTGTGGAGGTTTACAGCCTAGCCTTACACAGCAGCTCAATAAATGGCTCATAAAGTAGGCCAGAATACCTTATTATATCACTGGTCAGGAGAGTGACATACAATTGGCCAAGTAAACTGTGGGTTTTCCTAACTTTTCCTAACTTTTTAACGAATGTCATTGTGATGGTCACAACTCAGGCACTCAGGGTAGAGATGAAAGAGTGAGAGAATCGTTGGTCTCAACTAGTCAGAGCAAAACAAACATTTCAATGGCAGGAGTCTGAGTTTTACACTTTCTCTTAACAGGCCTCACTGAAGGCCTAATATTCAAGCAATAAGGCCTCTCAAAAAGACCTTAAGTGGTTACGGATCAAGGAAGAGTTGCTTGATCAAAAACATTAGCCAAGAGTTCTACATACTAAAACAACTATTGTATATCTGGTCTTAAAGGGTTAGAAAAGCAAAAAGTAAATAAAATCACCCCTAAATGGATTCTCCTCATGATATGATATGAGAAGTTGACAACGGAAGGCTGAGTCTCCAACACCAGTTCATAGATCATCATAGTCTGGTCCAGACAGATCCTCCACGACCCTGGGAACCAGGTACACACTTGCCACTCTTCCTCCCCAGCAGGTGCACGCTGCCACATCTCACAAACACCAAAGCCTCCCAGCAACAGGTGCTCTGTAGTGTTTACATTTGCCCGTTTATTGCAGTAACACAGAAATGCAAATTTTAAAAAGCTTTTCTAGTCATTTCTATTTAAAAAGAAAAATGTACATCTTAGGAGGACGCTGATGGGTTCTCAATTCGGAGAAGCAGCATGCTCTGATTTCCATTCAAATAGATATTAAAAAAAAAAAAGGGCCAAAGGCAAAGGAGTCTCAAGAGAGAGGAACATTCCTCTCTCATTTACTGTATTTATACATATTTATTACAGTTAGAGACTTGATATGAGTGATTCAATGCCACACACACACACGCATGCACACATGCACACACACACACATAGGTCTGAAAACAAGTTCCTTCAAGTCTTCTACCACCTACCTAATAAGTTTGAGGGCACAGTAAGCATCTCTTCTTTAAGCAAATTTCTGGTCTTAAAACAGAGATATCCCCAGACTGAGTTCAAGTTCAAACATATATCTTTCAGAAAGCATTATCTTTGGAAAGCTCTCAAAGTCTCAGCACATGCAGTATAATATATAATCCTATATGCTCATTAATCACAACATGAATCCTTTCTATACTGTACTGTTGGCAATATTTCATATTTATATGTCATTAGGTATTTAAAAATCCTATACTAGTCATCACCTAGTTGTATGGGAGTTAGATCCACGACATGGTACCATTAACCCCATTTCCAGTTTTAATAATTTGCTCAATATCACACTGCCTGCTGGAATGAAAGTTCAAAGGTCCCAACTCCTCAGCCTTTGAAAAGTCAATCAAATACCACTGAGTTTGGCTGAATTAGACTGTGTAGTTAAACTCTCGCTGTCATCCTATAGAAAGGACACTCACCAAAGACTTGAGAGGCCTAGCATTTAGCCTCGCTACTAGCTGTGTAACCTTGGGCATTTCTCTTAATTTCTCTGGGTCCCAGTCTTTCTAATAAAGGAGACAATATAAAGAATACTGAAACCTACATCACAGGGCAATTATGAGAATCAAATGAGATCAAGTATGTAGAGCATATCTGTAAACTACAAAGCTGTACAAATGTAACATTCATAATGACTAAAACAGTTAACAACTTGTAAATGTTAAAATGATGCATTATAGAATCGTCATATTTTTTCGAACAAAGAGAGCAAGATAGAAAAATGCATCTTTCTTTTGAGTCTGAGAGCCACTAGCCCCAGCAAGGAGGCTCTCTGACCACAGGATTCATAGAGGGCAGCTAAAGAGGGACCGTTAAAGTTTCACACTTCTATGCCAGGTCAGCCCTGACAAACAAGTCAAGATCAACAGCCTGTTCTGATCTAAGACAGGCCAACCCAAGGCTAAGAGAGAGAGAACTGTTTGGCCCAACTGTAGTTTTCACTATGCCAAGTTGCACCGAAAAAAACTTGCCACCTTTGGTTTGGCATTAGAAGCAGAGATGATACTCTAATTGTTATTTCTATTCTAACTTTATCTACACACACACACACACACACACACACACACACACACACACACACATTTATATAAGATATCCTAGAGCTTTGTGAGTAGATAAGAGCATGGATACTACAACTAGAATTTATGTTTAGCTTCACAGATCAACTTGAGATAAAAGTTCAAAGTGATTTACAAAGAAGAAATGATAAATTGTTCAGTCATTTTGGATGCTCTGAAGGGAAATGGTCTGCCTAAATAGCCAAGCTGAGGAGGTAGCACTTCCTTATCTCTTCATCTTATAATATGTAGACAGGCTGGAGAATAATGGGTCACTCTAGTTGTAAGGGCAAAGGAGAAAGGGAGAAGACTGGAGTGTGAAAGAGGAAAACAAAATACCAGGGCTTTTGATTGGCTCATAACCATGAGAACAGTTACAACCAAAACACAGACCTATGGAGATTTCCATAATAGGATTTCTCATATGATGAGTATCTCATAAATCTTTATTATGGAGCCTGCGATGATGTTAATTTAGGTAGGAGTATTATGTTATTCTATGTACCACATAGTAGCCATTTTTCAAATATTAATAACTTCTTTAGTTTAAAAAAAAAACCTCAAAATGACCTGACTTCAGATGATAAATTTCTAGTCCAAAAGTCATTTCAGAAAACGAGCCACTCTTTCCAGAACAAATGGACAGGGTTCTTCTAGCTGGTTGTTGTTTTTTTTTCCTTCTTCCCTTATCCAGTATTTTCTCTAGCAGAGATCAAAGTAACTTCTTCTTGGCCTCCCATTTTTATTTACTTTTCTTGAAAGGAATTCATACTCCTTCCTTACAAAGCGTAGCTGGCTTGAACTGAAAGATCCACTCCTCAAGAAGAATGATTTCCACAGGACTCCTAGGCTTCACAAAATTTTGAAATAGGAACAAAACTGGAGCTGGAATGGTCCTATATCTTCATGTAAGATTCCCTTTTGTAATGGGAGAAAAATCATCTCATATTTGTTTTGACTATGTATGGGAAAGCCTATTTAAAACACTGCCAATTTTGACAGACTGTACTGTGTACATTTTCTGAATGGGAAGAAAAGCCCTAGGAGAGCCTGAGCCACAGTGACACTAGAGGGAGCTGCAACATCAAGATCCTGGAGTCGTTTGCATGGAGACTGCAGCAAGAGAGCAAAACCAGGCTGGTGAAGGTTGAATCTTGTAAAATATGCCATAGGTCCTCTTTGTGGACAAGTTCTTGGTTCTGTGAAGGTGGCAATGCCTAATTCATGAAAAGGGAACACTTGGTGTGAGGAGCACAAGCAGGAAGGGATGCCCATCCTGGGCACAGTGACTCTTGTCTCTCTGCCCACTCACAAGGCACACCTTCTGGAGCTACTTCTCCAGAGGAAGCCAGAAGAACATCAGAAGGGACAGTCAGCCAGCTGGTAGTTCCACGCCCACCAATGTGGACAATACATTGTCCCAAAAACAGAGGTTTGAGGGAAACTGAGTGCTTGTCTCAGTTAATAAAGATGAGTGAGAACGGAGAAGGGGAAGGAGAAATATTGATTCCTATCAATTGTGCATTCAAACAAGTATCCGACAGCTCCTTAAGCTTCCTATCTGTGGAACACAGCATCCTGAAGCAATCTGGCCAGAGCCCCTAAATACAGTGGGGTGGGGGACTCCTTAACCACTGTTAAATCATCTGTTGGAAAATGGGGAAAAAAATGCTTCCAGAATCAGAGCCAAATTAATCTCTCCTGAGAACTTCTTAGACCCAGGGCAAAATATACAACACTTAACACAAGCCTGATCTTAGTGGGGAAACAGAGCTGACAATGGATCCTCACACACAACCTGAGAAGTTTAATTCCAAACATTCATTTCAGTGCAGGAGCTCATTTTCTGTGTTGCTCAGGGCAACTACTCTGCATATCTTTGAGGCAAATTTGCCATTATAAAGCATTTATGTTTATTATAATAATCTCAACCTAGATAGCTAACTTTAAAAAAGTAGACTGTGAGGGGCTTTGACTGTAAAGCCTCATTAAAAGCAGCTGGGAAGGAGAAGACAGCGTTATGTGTCTAATGCTACTGACACTTTCAGAATGCCCACGATGCCTGGGACCTGTAAAGAGGCTGTACATCTTGCTGCCCTTTCAGTATTGGGGAGTGGAATAGATATTCAGTTTAAGGCAACAAAGTAGGGAGGTGGGGGGGAAAGGTGGACATTTGGCAAAACAGGATGGCTATGGAATAAATCAGTTGTTGAATGGGGAGTGGTATTATCTGTTCTTACTTACTCTACCTTCCTCCCAAAGGCTTCCTGAAATGCTGGTGTTTGAGGGGTCTGCTCTCTATCCTCTTTTCTCATTGACGTACTCCCTTCAGTAAGCTCATGGCTTCAGCCCTCTTGATATACTGCTGGCTTCCACGTCTACATTTGCAATCCAAACTTGTCTCTGAGCTTCAGACTTATCTATACAACAGCCTACTTGATTTCTCTCCATGTATGTTCCATCCTATAGATGGATGCCTTAAACTCAACATAACCAAACCTGAACTTTTCCCCACCAAATTCCCTGTTCTTCCAGTACGCCCTCTATTGGTGAATGGCTCTGTTATCTGTCCCGACATCTAGATGAGATATGAAGTTCACTCTGGATTTCTCCTCCATCTTCATTCCCTGCATCTAGTCAATTACCAACTTCTACTGATTTTGTTCCCATATAACTTTCAAATTATCCTCTTTTCTCCATCTCTATGGCTACCATTGTCATTTGCTGGTCTACTACAAAAGATTTCCAACTGGTCTCCCTGCCTCTCATGTGATTCCCCTCAAACACACCTTCTACGTGGTCACCAGAGCTACCTTTCAAAAAAAAAAATTGGATAAACTTCCTCGTGGTTTCTCATTATCTTCACAGGATAAAGTCCTGGCTTGGCCTCTCTTTCTAGTCTTAGTTCTCACCCCTCTTCTACGTTTGCCACACTGAGCTCCATGCAGCCAGAGCCCTACTCCTACCCTCCAGGTATTCTCTCTGATTTAGGCTCCTCTTCTCCCCTCATATGCCTGAGGGATTCCCCTTACTTTTTTCAAAGTCATCACATGCATCATGCGTGTCAAGGAGAGAAAGTGCTATATACCCTAAACCTCCTTTCTGTTTCACCTGCATCTCATGTACAGGTCTCTATTATTGCAGCTGTCACATTTTTCTTTTGTCTGTCTTAAGAGCAGATATTTGTATCTTTGGGTTCCAGCACAGAGCAAGACACATGCTCAGTATGTCTGCACAAATACTAAGAGAGGTGACATCTGACCTGGTATAGCCATAAGGCTTATTTACTCAGAACAGCTAGAATATATGCATAGCTTTTACTAAACACATGGAAGTTGGCAAGGTGATGGGGAGGGGGCAATGGCTGACAAATCTGGGTAATATACACTCATGACCTGACTACACAAATGAGTAAAATCTGAACAGTGAGGGCTGTCTGCTGAGTCCAGGCTGCCTTGGAGGCTCAGGGGTTTTGTATTGCACAAAAACCACACAAAACAACACTGTTCTTCATCATTCCATTCAATTTTCTCTTTTCCCCAAAGAAAGAAATAATTACAAAATACAGGACTCTTCAAAAATATTCTACATTAGCTTTTATTTTTCTATTATGGGCCCAGTCGGCCTAGTATGACTTCAGCTGACTTCCACTTTATCAGCAGGGATTCTCATTTCCAGCTCGCACTAAGCACTTTACAGTTCCTCAGTGAACTTTAAGTGAGATGGATATTGTAGGGAATGAATGGTAGAGGGACAAAAATGAGAAACACTGAATATCACACACACACTATACCATCTGTGGTATTTTGTCACATTACCCAAAAGCACAACTCCATACGGGAAAGAGTATAGAATGAAAACTGGCAAATTCTAAATTGATATCCATTATTTGGTACAACCTCACTCTAAGAATACAGGCTGATCATCAATTGACCTCAATTCCTTGATCTGCCCAGGAAGAGTACTGCTTTACTTGCTGCTACACAGCTAAGACCTATACACACTCAATGCTGTTACAAATATATCCAAAATGGATTAAGTGTTTAATATATAAATGCTCTCTGGGCCCCAAGTACTCAGAACTCCATGCTATAGGAATCTGCTATGAGACCTGTCAGGTAGGCCAGGTATTTTACAGATTGAATTGCTGCAAAAATATTCACATGCCCAAAAAACATTTTGGAGTCTAGAAGAGAAATTCAAGAAGGCAACTGTATAAGATTTTTCTATTTTATTTGTGATTTGTACTCATAAAATCTTTTTAGGCTCCCACTCAGCATATGGATCAAAAGAAAATCACCTGTTCCTGAGCCAGTAATTTAGGCTGACAGAATGACACCCAGGATGATCACACTAGAGAAACTGAGGCACAGCACAGTTCAATAACCTGCTGAGGGCCCAGATTAGGAATTCACTTAATTTGAATCCCAATTTATAATTCCCATCTATGTCCTCTCACCTCATTAATTAAAGCTATGGCTCCCTTTTCCTACTAGACAATTCATTTTGATTCTAGGTTTACATGAGCACTCCAAACTTCTTCTTTCTAAATCAATTTCCAGCTGAGACTTTAAGGCACTTCTGTATGCATTCAGCTCTGAAATAAAGTGGACACTGACCTAGGATGGCTATGAGTCTGTAGAGCTGGCTGCTGATTAATCACTTTCTGTGAAGTTCTAATGCTGGGCATATTTGTGTTGAATTATGATAATGAAAGTGGTTTCCTCTAAAGCTTTTTCCTTGTCACTAAGCCAGTAATTAATTGCCTGATCCTATAGTCTGAACTAGTTGTAAATTCCTACCAATCATAGTTATTCCTATTAATGCTTTTTCATTTAGTGTCTTGCTTTCTCAGCATCCACCCAAATGAGATCAATGGAGACTCCAGAGTCAAAATGCAATAAAAGATGCTGGTCTCCACAGTTCACCTCTATTTTATTACAAGCTTTTAACAAGATTCTTGGCATAGCTGGAAGAAAAGAAGCTGCTCCAGTGCTGTAATAGGAAAGTGTACATCTTCACTAAGCTTTGTGTGCTCTATCCCTGAGAACAAAGACCAGGACTACTTTAAAAAGAGAAGATACCTAGTACCACAGAGTTGGAACTACTGGAAAAATAAGTCAGAAATTTATACTTTTTGCTTATAAAAGATTTTCATCACCTTCCTCGAGGTAATTTCATCAATTTCTCATGTGGTCTCACATAGCAGCATTTGTTATAAAATGATCTCATGACAACGGTGAAAAAAGAATGTCCCACTGACACTGAGCCATAATTTTACCAACTGTCCACCCTGCTTCTAGGCAAAAGGCTGTCATTTGTCCATTCAGGGATAACACTGAGACACAGCAGGGTCAATCTATTGACTCAGGTATGATATAATAGGACAAGTTCCACATAGGAATAAGGAGGCAGCCTGCCATAAAGCTAATGACGATATGCAGAAATAATTGTTCCTCTCTGTTCTCAGTTTCTTCCTGTGTAGAATGACAAAGGCCTGCCTTTCTAAAGTTGATGAGTGTACTTTGAGGACTACATGTTTGGTCAGTGGCTACCCAGATTCTTTGAAAGGTGGCAAAAGCAAGGTGGATTTTATTTAGAGCAGGGAAGTTAAGGGCTGGAGGCCAGCCAGCATGTAGCCACAGAGACAGACGGTCCAATCTACCGCGTGGTGGCTCACCAAATGGTGACGAGGGGATAAAAGGAGACATGAATAACACAGAAACAGGAGTTGAACGTTAAATATTGTCTGGGAATCAATTTGGCCTTTCCTTCACCAAAACACTTAAAAATACATTGTGCTCACTGCCTCCTCAGCCTCCCCGTTCCATATTTCCACTAACTCACTGCATTGGATATCCACTTCCACTAGTACCAAGACTGTATTTTTTTGAGGTTTACCAGAGATTCAACTCCTGCCTTCTCATTCTGCTCAAGCCTTCTGCAATCTTGGACTCTGATCTGTGGGCCCTTGTTCTTTGCTACATCCTCTCCAAATTTTCCTGCTTTATGTCACTTAGCTGTGTGGGCCTTTTCCCAATTTGCAGACTTTACCACTACAGTCTCATACATTCCCACAGCTTGAACTAAATCAAGTTTATGAGAGGACTAGGTAAACTTGACCTCCCTTCTGAGTACCGAACTCACATTTTTGTCTGGTTACAGGCTTTCTCTTGACTTGGCTATCTCATGGGCATGCTCCACAGAGAGCTCATCTTTCTGGCTTTTCTGATTCATATTTCAGTTAATGGCATCACCATCCTCCTGGGGTTGCTCCTCCGTGAAATCTTAGCACAGTGCCCTCATCTTACATCCAGCCGCGCACCAGACATGGTCGATGGCCTGCCTCAGCTCTCTCACTGCCTGTCCCTTCTTTTCCATGGTCCTATTTCAGGATCTCTTTATTATTTACCTGGACAATTGCAATAGTATAATGACTGGCTTGCCTGCTTCCGATTCTTCTGGACTCTTCCACTGCAGTTTACTTCCCAAATCATTAATCTTATGTCATCTTTCTGTTTAAAAATCCTTAATGGTTTCCCACAAAACACAAAATACAGCCCAACCTCTTAAGCTCATCAATCAAAGCCTCTAAATTTGGTCCCAAATCTTTCCACTATTCAATTTTCCACTATTCTCTCCATGCACTGTATTCACCCCTAAGACTAGTGTGAAAGGGACACTAGAGGCCCTTTTGTATTGGCCCTGAGGTAAGTGTTAACAATGACTTCTTTCATTCATTGATCTTTATTTATCTTTACATCTCCACACCACTGTGAACCTTTATTATAACGTCTTGTTTAAAAGTTATTTATGTCTTTGTCTTTCCCACTGGAATATATGCTCTTTGAGGGCAAGGCTTTTGTCTTATTCATATGTATTTCTGTATTCTGTTAAATGTGATATAACAGAGATATCACAATGTTTTATACAGTAAATGTTAGAAATATTTATTGAATGCCCATTATGTACACGTGGTGCGGTGGATAAGATGCTGCACTCCCAATGCAGGGGGCCTGGGTTCTAACCCTGGTCAGGGAGCTAGATCCCACATGCATGCCACATCTAAGAGTTTGCATGCCACAACTAAGGAGCCTGTTAGCCGCAACTAAGGAGCCCGCCTGCCACAACTAAGACCTGGTGTAAATAAATAAATAAATAAATAAATAAATAAGAAGATCAGAGAAGAAAATTCACAGAGCTGGATTCTTTAAGAAAATAGAGGTGTTTTCTAGGTACATGAGAAGAAGAGTGGTGAAGTAAATAGCTACCATTTACTGAATGCTTACTTTGTGTCAAATGATGCTCTGAGCACTATATACATCTCTATGTACATATTGACTCTTGTGATTTTTCACAATGGCTTTAAGAAGAATGAAGTTTTTTCTCCATTTTACAGGTAAGGACACAGGCTTAGAAAAGACAAGTAACTGGGCCAAGGTAACACAGCCAATAAGCTGCTAAAGCACAAATTTAAAGCTCAGTATCAAATGATCCAAAATCTCCAATTCCTTAGCTTTTTCAATGAAAAGACATTATGACATCATTTTTAAACAAAATAAAAACTGCCTATAATCCTCACCACTCTAAATTTAGAAATTGTTTGCATATTACCATTTTGTAGGTCAATTTTTTTAAAAGTTATGGTCCTAGTATTTGCTATTCTGCTATTTTAATGTGACATTTTACAAAAAATGTTTTCCATGATTTTATACAGTCTTCATGATGACCATTTTTAATGGCTGCAAACATTCCATTGGGCTGATATACCATAATTTATTACATTGTTTCCTTAATATCAGGCATTTTGTTTCCAATTTTGGGCAGTGCTGAAATTCTGAGGGATTGTAACATTAGTAGCTTTCTCTCATAATTTTAAGGAAATATGTTTATGATTTTGAAGGAATGAGAAAGAAAATATCTAAGTGCAGAGCATATTAAAAATATGCTCAGGCTAGTGCCTAATATTAATGAAGAATAATACTGAGTGACAAAAGAATGTTGAGAAGTAATTTTCCATTATTATTAACAACAATAATGCAGTTTTATTATATTTTATATATACTTCATAGTTTACAAAAGCAGTTTCACTACATAAACACATACACATATAACAATCTTACAAGGTAGGAAGGGCAGTGAAAATCAAGGGAGATTACATGACTTGTTTGGGAACACACAATGATAGATTCAGAATTTGGACTCATGTCAGCTGACTACTTTTAGTTGAAGACCGATACAATTCAGATATCACACTGAATGAAAAACAGAATAAAGCTATGAACCGAACTGTGTCTTCCCAAGATTCATATGTCAAAGCCCCAACCCCCAGTGTGACATATTCTCTCCCCCACCCTCCCAAGCCTGACATAAGGACACAGCAAGAAGGTGGCTGTCTATAAGCCAGGAATAGAATCCTCCTTTCCAGTCTCCAGAACTGGGAGAAAATAAATTTCTGTTGTTCCTAAAGCCATCCAGTCTATGGTATTTTGTTATGGCAGCCCAAGCAGACTAAGACCTTGATACTGAGAAGTGGGGCACTGCTGTAACCAATACCCAAAAATGTAGAAGTGGGTTTGGAATTGGGTAGAAGCTGGAAGAGTTTTAAGATTCATAATAGAAAAAGCCTAGATACTTATGAACAGACTGTTGCTAGAAATATGGACATTAAGGGTGATTCTGGTGAGGTCTCGGAAACGAGGAACATATTATTAGAAAATAGAAAAAAAGGTGAGATTTCTAATAAAATGGCAAAGAACCTGGCTAAACTGTGTTCCAGTATTTTGCGGAAGGTAGAACTAGTGAGCAATGAAATTGGATATTTAGCTGAGAGACTTCTAAATAAAGGGTTAAAGGAATGACTTGTTTCCTCTTGACTGCTTATAGTGAAGTGCAAAGGGAGAAAGAACTGAAGAAGGAATTGTTAAGCAAAAAGGAACCAGGGCTTGAAGATTTAGAAAACTCTCAACCTACTCACAGATTGGGAAGGCCGCGAGGAACCTGCTCAGTGCCTCAGAGGTAGGCTGCCCTGGCAGAGTCATGTGAGCAGGGCCCCTACAAAGAGCCAAAGGGGGCTTCCCTGGTGGCACAGTGGTTGAGAGTCCGCCTGCTGATGCAGGGGACGTGGGTTCGTGCCCTGGTCTGGGAAGATCCCACATGCTGAGGAGCGGCTGGGCCCGTGAGCCATGGCCGCTGAGCCTGCGCATCCGGAGCCTGTGCCCCGCAACGGGAGAGGCCACAACAGTGAGAGGCCCGTGTACCGCAAAAAAAAAAAAAAAAAAAAAAGAGCCAAAGGATCAGGGTGCCCAGCAGAGCCATAGCGGTGATGCTATTATCTCAATGGGCCTGGAGGGCAGAGTACTGAGTCAAAGAGGATTATTCTTGAGCCTTAATATCTAACGGAATTTGCCTTGCAAGGTTTTGGATTTGCTTGGGACCCATCATCCTTTCCTTCCTTCTGATTTCTCCCTTTTAGAATGGGATTGTGTATCCTATGCTTGTCCACCACTGTATTTTGGAAGTACATAACTTGACTAGTTTCATAGGTTTACAGTTGGAAAGGAAATTTGTCTCAGGATTTAACAGACCTTGAGTTTCACACATATCTCATTTAGATAATATTTATGTCATCTATTGAGACTTTGGACTTTAGACTTCAGAGTTGATGCTAGAATGAGTTAAGACCTTTGGGGCTGTTGGGATGGACTGAACATATTTTGCATGTGTTAAGAACATGAATTTTGGGGGACCAGGAGTAGAATGCTATGGACTGAACTGTGAACCCCCCCAATTCATATGTTGACCTGTTAACCCCCAATGTTACTATATTTAGAGATAGGGCCTACAAAGAGGTAATTAGGGTTAAATGAGATCACAAGGGTGGGGCCTTGATATGGATTAGTGTCCTTATAAGAAGAGACACTAGACAGCCCCCACCCCTTCAGCCATGTGGGGACTTAGGAAGAAGGCAGCCACCTGCAAGGCAGAAAGAGAGCCCTGACTAGAAACTAAATCAGCCGGAACCTTGATCTTGGACTTTCCAGCATTCGGAACTGTGAGAAAATAAATTTATGTTGTTTAAGCCATCCAGTCTTAGTATTTTGTTACGGCTAAGACAACACCCAACGTTAAGATCTTAGTACTCTATCACTGCAGTGGACTTGTTATTTAAGGGGTAGTATCCTTTGGTTTACAAATTGTTAAATTCTAGCACCAACTTCCTTTTGTAACATTTTAAAAGACCTTTCAGTCTCTTCAACAGACATAGAGAACAGACTTGTGGTTGTGGAGTTGGCAGGGGGTGTGGGGTGTGGGATGTGGGTGGGGGGAGGGAGGGATGGACTGGGAGCTTGGGGTTAGTAGATGCAAACTATTACATATAGAATGGATGGACAAAAAGGTCCTACTGTATAGCACAGGGAACTATATTCAATGTCCTGGGATAAATCATAATGGAAAAGAATATAAAAAAGAATGTATATATATGTATAACTGAGTCACCTTGTTGTACAGCAGAAATTATCACAACATTGTAAATCAACTATACTTCAATTTAAAAAAAAAGAGAGAGAGAAAGACAGTCATACCTGTTAAGCTACTCTAAATTCCATTAGTACGGAAAGGGATATTTTAAGACAAACAGTAGAAAGTTGTTTGTGTGAGCCAACTGCTGGTCTTTTTTGCTTATCTCTGCAAAGGTAGGGTTCACAGTATGCTAGTAGTTTATTCCTTTAAGGTTGTACTATCAACTGGATCCTTCTACAATGCCTAGAGGGTCTTCAAAGAGACATTTATAGTCACCATTTAGTGCAAAACATCCTTTCCCAAACCTGCCAACAACTCTCAGTATACAACCACTTGCCACCTGTTCTTTGGAGATTGCTTTTGCATCATTACAAGCAAAGAAATCAATACCAAACCATTGATTTGAGAAAGAGACAAGATTGAACAGCAATAATACATAAAGTTAGTCAAGCCCTACTTCTTAGTTGTTTTGAACAACAGATAGTTCAATGCCCCTTTCTGAAATAGGTACTCATCTTGCTTGCACTGGCGATCTTGTAGCAATACAGGCCCAAGATAGATGAGGCCCCATAACTCCAACCGGTATAACAGCTCTTGAATGCTACACAGAATCTCTAAATGCCTTTTTAGACTCAACAGTAACATATTAACTCGAATCTAGATCCTCTCTCTGCAGTTTACCCCTCAGTTTAATTTAAAAAGTGTGGGCTGGGGCACAGTGTCACTCTGCGAGTGTCACCAGAGAGTGAAGTGGCTTAGGTGCTGCAAATGCAGGGAGCAGCCAGCTGAAGGTCTGGTGCAAAAATATATTCTGTCTTGATAGACAGGTAAGACCAATCATTTACCTTATCCATTAATTTACTAAGACACCATCTGGTCTTTCTAAGTCAAATTAACACATACAAGTCCTTTAGATATGTTAATTAGTTTTGAACCAGTGAACAGAATCAGTAAAAAGGGACTATGGGAAGGGAGAACACTACCTTAAGCTTACACAGAGCTTTATGCTTTTAGAAACTCTTTCACATGCATTATCTTACTTGATCCTAACCTCAATCTCACAAAGTAGATGGATCATTGTTGTAAACATCTGAAAGAGGAGGAAACTGAGGCTCAAAAGATTGTTGTTCTCCTAAAATAATCTAGGGAAGAAGCTAAGGGATAGTGAAAGAAGTGAATGCCTATCAGGGGCATTTTGTTCTCTTTTAGCCAAACGGCCCCGTAAGATGGGTATCATTATTATTCCTTTCTAAAGCTGAGGAAACTGAGACTTAGAACAGCAACTTGTAACAGGGCTACTAAGTGGTAGAGTCAGGATTTGAACCCAGATCTTTTGGACTTAAAAGTCCATGCTTTATTTATTACATTGATGAAGCCTATGGCTTACTGTTACAGTGAATGTAATTGCTCAAGAATTCTTGATTTTAAGAGTTTTAGCGTTCTTAAAGAACTGGGTTGTCTGGTATGGGTGATATACATTTAAGAAGTTAATATGTGACATAACAGACAAAGTGTAGGCTATGGAGTCAGAGAGATCTGTGTTTAAATCCTAGCTCTACTAATTGCTAGCTGTGTGACCCTAAGTTTTATTCTCCTCATCTGTCAAATGGATAAAAAGATCTTAACCCCATGAAGTCGATGTGAAGATTAAATTATATAACACTAAAAAGTTCCTGGTACATCAACAAATATTGGCTACCTTCCTCTATAAAAATGTTTCTTCAGGACTTCCCTGGTGGCGCAGTGGTTGAGAGTCCGCCTGCCGATGCAGGGGACACAGGTTCGTGCCCCAGTACAGGAAGATCCCACATGCCGCGGAGAGGCTGGGCCCATGAGCCATGGATGCTGAGCCTGCGCATCCGGAGCCTGTGCTCCGCAATGGGAGAGGCCACAACAGTGAGAGGCCCGCGTACCGCAAAAAAAAAAAAAAAGTTTCTCCAGGAAGCAGAGGAGTTAGAAAGCAGGGACAGACAAGGGTCTCTTATTTGCTAGAGGATAAAGACAGAAGTATAGAGTGGAAGGCACATAACAGACCTCATTTGTACAGGAAATCTTTGCAAACAATCACAGCTCAAGTATTACCTACTTCAAGAAGAATTCTCTGGCATCGAGAGTCTGGGTTAAGGTCCTTCTAAGCTCCCACAGAATTCTGTTTACTTCTATCTTAGCATTCAGTATACTGTGTTATGTCTGTCTCTTTACATATCTGTTTTCTCCTCTAGATAATAAGTTAACCTCTCTTCTATCACAATATCTGGTGTAAGGTAGATGCTCAATAAGTTTTTGCTGAATGGAGGAATGAAGAAAAAAAAATAAAACCAGACCCATCTCAATAACAGTGTGTCAGAGAAGATTAAAATCAGATTTATAAAATTTTCTTACCTTGACTGCATAGTTATTAAGTGGATCTTTTGCATATGAAGCTGTGTAGTAAACTGCATCGCCTGCCTCACAACATGGCTTGTCACTGGTTAGCCTGAAGTCTGACCAGCTGTCCACCCCAAAACGGAGCTGGTCTTTCTGCCCAGCCATGAAGAGGTCTTCACATTTAATAGCCAGTTTCTTCAAGGCATCTGTATGAAGGCTTCGGATTTTACCCACCACTTCTTCACGATTCTCAAGTCCTCGATAAAGTGCTTGTCTCTGTGGCTTCTGGATACTCCGGCCCTGTCTACAAGAGGGACCACGCCGGCTGGACAGGGACTCTGTGCTATTGGAAAATCTATCCTTAATACTGAGAGTGGTTAAGCTGGAGATGCTGTTTGCTGCTGAGGGCACAGGTCTCTCCTTGTGCAAAGGTCTCTCCAAGGAGTCATAAGACTCAATGTCCAGTCCCTTGAGTTCATAACTGATTGAAGAGCCAGCACTGCTGGCATCCCAGTTCGGGTCGATATCATAGGTGGGATTAGCCATGACACAAAGAGTAGTTTCCAGGGATTTTTGGAGGTCTTTGGAGATTGGCTCTGTATTGGCTCTTATGATCATTTTCTTTGGCAGTGGGGGTGGTGTAGGTTGAGAAGCATTAGGTGTTTCTTGGTCTGTTTTCCCACCAAAGGTAATGGCATCATCTAAAGCTCCCTTAGGCTGCCGTGGATGCTTGGGAGGTATCATGGCTGCTCTAGATTGCCCTGTATTGTTTTAAAATAAAGAAAGAAAGGGAAAAAAAAGAATAATTAAGTAAAGTTTTCATTCTTGTTACATAATTGAAACTTAAGCAGAAATAAGGGAGGTGGCTACAAGAATATACAAAGTCAATGCTTTAATCCAAAAATGGTAAAAGAAAACAAAGAACAAATAGCTAAATTTAAAGGTAAGAGTTCAAGACTTGATGGAAGCAACAAATGTGAACAATGTCTCCATATTTCTTTGCCATAGGAACAGGGCAATGGGCTTTGTTTTCAAGAAGGAATTCATATTCTCCACTCCTGGCCCCAAGAGTGCTGTATTCACCACTCTAGAGTACTAACGAGTGACAGACACTCAAATAACTGTACTGTGACAGAACAGAGATGATAGTATTTGTGCATTAAAAAAAATTACTTGGGAGCATTATTAAACACAATTGGGATTAGCAAATGAGGCCGCTAGACTGGTGCTCAGAAGATACTATTCTATTCTTTTAACTTTGTTCCAAAGTTACATTGTATTGTATACAGCACTTGTCATTCTCCATCCAATACATATGAATACAATTTCATAAACCATGTTATTTCACTTCACTACAGAGATGAATTCCAGCACCACTTAAACTGGTCTATGTATAAGATCCCTGAGACTGTGGTAAGGGGAACCATGTATATGAGCAGTAAACTGCTGTTTCAAATATCATTCACAAACTCTTACATGATTCTGTTTTATTTTGGGGGGCATATAAAAACTGTGATTTGAGAGATGCTACTTTTGAAATTCTCTTACAACAAGCCCTAGTTACAGGACCAGTCATCTTTGTTTCCTTTCTAGAATTTATGCTTAGAAGAAGATAAAACGCATAAGTATGTGATCAATGACACCTTCAGGTCTTACTGTATAATGAGGAAGGAGCATTATTTTTTTAAAGACAGAGAAATATACCATGAAAGTTTAATAAAAGCTATTAAAATCAGTAATGTTATTAAAATGAAATCTCCACTCAATATTTCAGAGTTAGAGCATAATGCTCTGTTATGGGTGGAATTATGTCCTCTCTCCCAAAATATACTGAAGTCCTAACCTCTGGTACCTGTGAATGTGACCTTATTCGGAAATAGAGTCTTTTTAGAGGTAATCAGGTTAAGATGAGGTCATTAGGGTGGGCCTCAATCCAATATGGCTGGTGTCCTTATAAGAAGGGGAAAATGGGATATAAAGACAGACACACAGGGAGAACACCATGTGATGACAGAGGCAGAGACTGGAGTAATGCAGTTGCAAGCCAGGGATGCTAAGGATTGATGGCCACCACCAGCTGCTAGGAAGAAATAAGGAAGGATTCTACCTAGAATCTCGGAGGGAACATGACCTTGCTAACGCCTTAATTCACCTCCAAGCTGCCAGAACTACAGGAGAATAAATTTCTCTTGTTTTAAGCCACCCACTTTGCGGTACTT
This sequence comes from Mesoplodon bidens, assembly GCF_964165515.1. Classification (NCBI taxonomy): domain Eukaryota; kingdom Metazoa; phylum Chordata; class Mammalia; order Artiodactyla; family Ziphiidae; genus Mesoplodon; species Mesoplodon bidens. The sequence goes on along the minus strand of NC_138178.1, from coordinate 65,022,401 downwards.
TGTTATAGCAGCCCTAGGAAACTATATGCTCCTACTGATGATTAGACAGAACAGAAGGCATCAGATGGTCTTGAGGATGATAATGAATAAAGATGGTGGCTTGTTTTATTAAAAATCATGTCCTTGTAGCAATGCCAAGGGGAAGCACCATACAAACTGTGATTGTAACAACAATATACTCCATTTCCCACATATGCAACTCTCTTCAAGGACACCCAAGAGTTTACACAAACTATGACAATATATAAGCAAACCTAAGTATGCCCTTTCTCCATCAATGGCATGTAGCAATATTCTTTTACAAGGAACAGAGCTACATTACATATAAATAAGAAATACGAATATATAGACAGCATGAGAATGAGACAGAGAAAGAGTATGAGAATGCTAAACTCTAAGAGGGCCAGGACTTTTGTTTTACTAATTGCTGTATCCTCTATGTCAAAAATCAGGGCCTGTATTTAACTGATGCTTAATAAATATTTCTTGAATGACTAGAGGAATAAATATTTAGGGCTAAAAGAGGCAAAACTGTATAGGTACCTGTAACAAGTAAAGATACTGAATTAATAATTTACAAAATCCCCACAAAGAAAAGTCCAGGACCATATGGCTTCATTGATGAATTCTACCAAACATTTAAAGAAGTATTAAAACCAATCATTCACTAACTCTTCCAAAAAGTAGAAAGGGAGGGAACACTTACCAACTTGAAACCTATGACAGGCCAATATTACCTATACATCAAAACAAGAGAAAGACCTTACAAGAAAACTATAGACTAATATCCCTTATTACTAAGCACAAAAATCCTCACAAAGTACTAGCAAACTGAATCCAGCAACATATGAAAAGGATTACACATCACAACAAATTTGGATTTATCCCAGGAATGCAAGGTTGGTTTAACATCTGAAAATCAATCAATGTAATACACCATGTAAACAAAATAAAGAGTGAAAAAACCTCACATGGTCAGCTCAACAGATGCGGAAAAAGCATTTCAGCAAATCCAATACTTTTCATAATAAAAATACTGAACAAACTGGGAAAAGAAGGGATCATCCTCATCCTGATAAAGGTCACCTATGAAAAACCAAGAGCTAAATCATACTTAATGGCAAAAGACTAGATTTTTCCCCACAAAGATCAGGAACAAGACAATGATTTCCATTCTTGTCACTTCTAGTCTACATTGTACTGGAGGACCTAGCCAGGGAAATCATGAAAGGAAAAGAAATAAAAACGTGCAGATTGGAAAAGAGATAAAATTATCTCTATTCACAGGTGACATAATCTTGTATATAGGAAAGGCTAAGGAATCCACAAAAAAACTATTAGAACTAATATACCAGTTCAGCAAGATTGCAGGATATAAGATCAATATAAAAAATCAATTGTAACCTAAACAGACATTTCTCCAAAGAAGATGTACAGATGGCCAGCAAACACATGAAAAGATGCTCAATATCACTAATCATTAGAGAAATGCAAATCAAAACCACAATGAGGTATCACCTCACACCGGTCAGAATGGCCATCATCAAAAAATCTACAGACAATAAATGGAGAGGGTGTGGAGAAAAGGGAACCCTCCTGAACTGTTGGTGGGAATGTGAATTGATACAGCTACTATGGAGAACAGTATGGAGGTTCCTTAAAAAACTAAAAACAGAACTACCATTGACCCAGCAATCCCACTATTGGGCATCTACCCTGAGAAAACCATAATTCAAAAAGAGACATGGGGCTTCCCTGGTGGCACAGTGGTTGAGAGTCTGCCTGCTAATGCAGGGGACACGGGTTCGAGCCCTGGTCTGGGAGGATCCCACATGTCGCAGAGCAACTAGGCCCGTGTGCCACAACTACTGAGCCTGCGTGTCTGGAGCCTGTGCTCCACAACAAGATAGGCTGCGATAGTGAGAGGCCCACGCACCACGATGAAGAGTGGCCCCTGCTTGCCACAACTAGAGATAGCCCTCGCACAGAAACGAAGACCCAGCACAGCAAAAATAAATAGAAAAAAAAAAAAGAGAGAGACATATACCACAATGTTCATTGCAGCACTATTTGCAATAGCCAGGACATGGAAACAACCTAAGTGTCCATCGACAGATGAATGGATAAAGGAGATGTGGTACATATATACAATGGAGTATTATTCAGCCATAAAAAGGAGTGAAACTGAGTTATTTGTAGTGAGGTGGATGGACCTAGAGTCTGTCATACAGAGTGAAGTAAGTCAGAAAGAGAAAAACAAATACTGTATGCTAACGCATATGTATGGAATACAAAAACCCCCCCTACTGATGAACCTAGTGGCAGGGCAGGAATAAAGATGGAGACATAGAGAACGGACTTGAGGACACAGGTGGGGAAGGGGAAGCTGGGACAAAGTGAGAGTAACACTGACACATACACACTACCGAATGTAAAATGGATGGCTAGTGGGAAGCTTCTGCATAGCACAGGGAGATCAACTCAATGCTTTGTGATGACTTAGAGGGGTGGAATAGGGAGGGCGGGAAGGAGGCTCAAGAGGGACGGGATATGGGGAGATATGTTTACATATAGCGGATTCACTTTGTTGTACAGTAAACTAACACAACATTGTAAAGCAATTATACTCCAGTAAAGATGTGAAAAAATCAATTGTATTTCTACACGCTGGCAATGAATAATTCAAAAGTTAAATTAAGAAAACAATTCCGTTTACAATATCATCGAAAAGAATAAAGTATTTAGGAAAAAAATTAGGAAATTAAGTGTAAGACTTGTACATGGAAAACTACCAAACACTGATGAAGGACATTAAAAATCTAAATAAATGAAAAGACATCTTATGTTCATGGATTAGACTTAATAGATTCAGATGGAAATATTCTCCAAATTGATCTAAAAATTTAATGTAATCCCCATCAAAATCCCAGCTGGCCTTCTTGCAGAAATTGACAGGATGATCCTAAAATTCATATGGAAACACAAAGGATCAAGAGTAGGCCTCCCTGCCCAAATCTTGAAAAAGAGAACAGTAGAAGAACCCTCATTTCCCGACTTCAAAACTTACTTCACAACTACAGTAATCAAGACTGTGGGGTACTGGCATAAGAATAGAAATACAGATGAATGGAATAGAATTGAGAGTCCAGAAATAAACTCATATTTATGGTCAACTGATTTTCAACAAGGATGCCAAGATAATTCAATGGGGAAAGAGAAGTCTTTTCAACAAATGGTGCTGGGACAACTTGGTATCCACATGCAAAAGAATGAAGTTGAACCCCTGCGTCATAGTATACCCAAAAATTAACTCAAAATGTATGAAAGATCTAAATGTTAAGAGCTAAATCTATAAAACTCCTGGAAGAAAACATAGGAATAAATTTTTTCGACCTTGGGTCAGGCAATGATTACTTAAATATAACACCTAAAGCAACAAAAGAAAAGCAACAAGAGAAAAAAATAAATTGGAATTCATAAAAATGAAAAACTTTTGTGCTTCAAAGGTTAACTTCAAGAAAGTGAAAAGATAGCCCTTAGAATGGGAGAGAATATGTGTAAGTTATATATCTGATAGGAGATTTGTATCTAGAATTTATAAATAACTCTTACAATGAAAATATAAATAACCCATTAAAAGTGGGTAAAGGATTTGCATAGACATTTCTCCAAAGAAGATATACAAATGGCCAATAAGCACATGTAAAGATGCTCAGCATTTCTCACTAGGTAAATGCAAACTAAAACCACAAGACATCACTTCACATCCACAAAGCTGGCTTCAATTAAATAGATGAGCAAGTATTAGTAAGATATGGAGAAATTCAAACCCTCATATATTGCTAGTGGGAATCTAAAAGGGTGCCACCACCTTGGAAAACAGTTTGGTAGTTACTCAAAAAATAAAACACAGAGTTACCACATGACCCAGCATTTCTAATCCTAGGGATATATCCGAGAGAAATGAAAACATATGTTCACACAAAAACTTGTACTCAAATGTTCACAGCAACACTTGAGTAGAAGTACAAGATAAAAGCCCCAAAGCGGAAATAACTCAAACGTCCATCAACTGATGATGAATGGATAAACAAAAGGTAGCATAGCCACACAACAGAATATTATTCAGCCATAAAAAGAAATGAAGTACTGATATGTGCTACAACCTGTATGAACCTTGGAAACATTATGCTAAGTGAGAGAAGCCAGTAGTAAAAAACCACATATCGTATGAATCCACTTATATGAAATGTCTAGAAATACACAAATTCGTAGAGACAGACAGTAGGTTAGTGGTTGCCATGGCTCGGGGGAAGGGAGAATGGAAACAGAGAGTGATTGTTAATGGGTTTCTGTTTCGGGTGATGAAAATGTTCCGGAATTAGATACTGGTAGTGGTTGTAAAATTCTGTTAATATACTAAAACTCATTGAATTGCACACTCAAAAAGGGTGAATTTTATGGTACATAAATTATATCTAAATAAAGCAAATCAACAATCCATTTTTAGAAACCACCATAAATTCAGTTTTCAGTCATATCTTCCCATTTTTCTGTGCTCTTAACAATACGAAGGATGTAGGGGCTTGGCATTTACTGAACTCTTCCTGTGATGGTGAGGCCTCCCTCCCAGTGCTGCCCCAGCCCTACTTTGCCTCAGCTAATGTGAGAAGTCAGAAGCACAGTTTATTTACAAGATGACAGAAATATGCTTTGTAACAAACCTTCATTTTCCATTTGCTGACCCAGACAGTGGAAAAGGTTAGAAGTAGTGAACTGCACCAGCACCTTATCTTCCTGTCCTGACTACTGTGGCAGTGTCCTGTTACCACTGTCTCCAGTTTTGCCTTCCTCACCACACTAGCCATTAGAGACTTTATTCAAACACCAAAGCTGATCATGGCACTCCTCTACTTCAAAAATTCCGTCCTTGAGAATTTGGACTTGATCCCGAGGATGGAGTTTTTTTTGCTTCAGCATGGAAAGCAAGGCTTTTATGACCTTGCCCTGGTTGTTCTGTGTCTCTCATAGCATTTCCCCGTGTGTCATAAGTTGGGGCTACCAAACTGCTTGTGGTTTCTCCAGCACTCTTGGCTACTTCATGTTGTGTTTGTGTTCATGTTGACCCTCTTTCAGGAATGATTTCCCTCTCCTCTCATCTTTAAACATTCTGCCTCTGAGGAATGTTTCTTACTCCACTTCGCGAAACTGACCTCTCCTTCCTTGGGACCACAGATACATTCTGTGAACATTTCTCTCTAAGTACTTAGAATACTTGACTTGTGTCCCTGTCTGAATTCCCCATGGGTTTGTTCATTGAGGACAGAGACCTGCCTCATTTGTACACCCATGACAAAGCAAAGAGTCTGGCTGAGGGGGAAATGGAAGGAAGAAAGGAATTAACAGAAAAACTAGAAAAAGGAACCTATTCTCACTCCTTCCAATGTGGACCTTAGGAGAACCTTTATGGGATGGTCATTTTCTTTCCATTTTTCTAAATCAGAACAAACGAAAACAATCATGGACACAGAAGGAATGGAGGATTCCAAAAGTGCTTTTCTTTTCTTTTAAATGACCTCAGAACTGACAGGTGAGACAAGGTCTATCATCATCAGCAGCTCTTTAGCGCTTATCAGAGGAGGTAGAAGAGGGCTGATCATGCCACTTTCCACCACCTTCAGAATAAAGTCCAAACTCCTCAGGAAGTTGGTCAAGGCTGTCAGCTTTATCTACCACTATTTCTCATCAACCCTCCCACAAGAATCACTCAATTCCTGTTCTTTTAATATGCTCCATGTTTTTATTTTTACATCTCTACCTTAGTAAAGGTGTTCTGTCCTAAGCCCAGCTCAAATAACCCTTTTCTACTGAAGCCCTCCCTCTCTAATCCCCACCTCCAAACTGGGAGCCATCCCTTCTTCCTCTGTGTTCTCTTACCACTTTTCACTCTATGATAGCATTTTTAGCCTTTTATAATGTGTGTATGGTTTTTTTTGTTTGTTTTTTTGTTTTTTTTTTACATTTCCTCAGAAATTCTGGCACGGTGTGAGAAACGCAGCAAGTGTGCAGGAAACAGCTGCCAGACTGAAGGACAGAGTGTCAGCAGAGTTGGTCATCATTCCAAAATGAAAATGGACAGCCAAGGCAGCAAGGAGGTAAAGACAATTAACAGTGGTTTCTCTCCCTAAACAGTGGGATATGATCTCCTGGGAGCTAAGATTTCCACGTGGGAATAAGAAATGTTTGCGTTCCAAATGAAACCATGAACATTCTACAGCCCATGCAAGTAGGTCAAGCCATTCGCCCAAGTCTAAATGCGTCCTGTGTTTTTTAACTTTTTTCTTCTGAGAAGGACAAGTTCTCCTAACTGAATTCCAATCATCTGGGTCAACATTTTAAAAGCTTGGTACCTTAGCTGTTTTTATTTTAAACTTTTAATCCTGTACATTCTTCTCAAGCCTCCGGGACCAGACACTAAGCTCAGCTTTCAGCAGGCCTGATATAACATCACATACTCTACATTTTTGTGGCATGCCAGCTCTCTAAACAGAAAGAAAAATAGATTGTGTTCTAAATCTTGCCTTATAGACTAAAAAGTTCTTTTGGACAAATATATTTGACTAAACCACACTCAATCTTTCCTTTCCTCTCTTTCTGAGTTTCTAAACTCTATCTTTATACTTTCTCTTCACTTAAAAATGTCTTCAGACTGACAAATAAGGTCTTATATCACATTCTGAAAAGCAAATGATGAAAGATGGATTAAAAGGGAATAATTTAATGACACTACTTCAAAGAAGCAAAAAGGTGTTTAAAACTCCTCAGGAAGGAAGATGATTGATATAGGCTCTAAAAACTTACACAATTGGTATAATAAATAGAAAGGAAATAAGAAAAATATTATCTCTAAAGATCAACATTTTAAAGATGATTACACAGTAAAAAAATCAAAATAATAATTACATCACTATAGACATCTACTGGAAGGTACTATCATTTGAAGACACACTCAGGACAAATCACAGCAAATGTTTGCTTAAGATCTGACGATCACTACAATCTTAGGGTGCTAGGGATTAAAGGCACTTAAGGATGACCCATTTAGACAGGAGCAGTATGTTAATGAGTACAATTAGCCCTTTATTCTAGTAAGACAGGAATGTCATGGTCTCCTGGTCAGTCTCCCTGCCTCCAGTCATTCTGTAGGTAGCTTCCAGAATGATCTTAAAAAAATCCTGATCATGTCCCTCTATCCAAAATTCTTCAGTGGCGCTCCATTTCCTACAGGTAAAAGATACACTCATTGTGATACATACATACCATTTATGATCTGGCCTTGCTTTTCCACTCTGCTCCATTTTGCCAATTCTGCCTCTTTCACTCTGCACTTAAGCTACCTTTAATTAATTATTGGGAGTTAACTGAACATTCATTTTTCTATCAAGCTTCAGGCCTTTGTACATACTCTTCCCTCTACCTGGAATGTTCTCCCTTGCTTGTCAACCTGGCAAACAACTACTCTTCTTTCAAACTTGAAAACTTAGTGACCCTCTTCAAGACTCCTCCAGGCAGGGGCTTTTATTGAACCTTTAAATACCTGCATCACAGCAACTATCACATGAGCTCCTAAGAGTCCAGCCCCCATGGCTGTCTTTCCCAAAGAGCAGAAGTCCTTGAAGATAGCACCAGTATTCCCAGTGCCTAGCCTGGTTCCCAGGAGGTAGCTGGCACTCAACAAATGAAAGTGTTAAAGCCAAAATAAATGGAATATATTTTTCTATTTAAATTGTAATTTCAATATTCATCCTTAATCTTTCCCCAGGGCTCATGACAAGTAACACAGATGAGAATGGGAAGGGAGAGGACAACAGAAGATATGATCATCACCAAACTGGGAAAGATGCACTGGAGTTTATAAATATAGATGCCACACAGCACACTGTGCACCAGCCTTGTCAAATAAGTAGGCCTCTCCTTGGCTGCCCCCAGCACTCACTGTATCATCCCCTGGCAATGGGCATCAGCAACTTAGGAGGAAGGGTCCTAATCTATCTGGGCATTATTACTGTGCTAGGTCCCACCACAGTTAAATGTAAGCACCAACTGGCAAACCACAGGGGACATCAAGATCATGCCAAATGATAAAACAAAGCTTTAAGACCACTTCAGGTTCAGGCTTAGCCTCAAATAAAGAGATACACGGACCACTTTAAAGAATGTCAGTGGTGTAGCAGCTGACAGACTCAATTTTTAAAGATCTCATTAATGAGAATCTCTTCAAGAACAGAGATTATTTATTTGGGGGTAAGTTATCTATGTAATTTGAATATTGCACTCTGCCAACAAATTCCAGTGCATGGGAAACTATTTTTAAATGTGAATGCAGCTAACTTAAAAGATAGGAACACAGTCTATAGTTTCTTTTTAAATAGAGATAATTACATTTTTAGGAAGTACAACAAATGCACAAACAAATGTTCAGAGCTGTCACTCTCACTTTTTTGTTAAACATCCAGATAATCTAAAAATGTGCAATTCTTTCATCTTTGGTTCAAATAGTTAACTTTGCATTGTGTGGCATAATGTCTGGCCCATAGAATTGTTATTCCTCAATAATTATTTGTTGAGTAAATGAATGAATGGTAATATACTCTTCAGAATGATTTTTTTTAAAGCTGCCATTTATGATGACATTACTCCATAATTACTACCATCAAGGCTGGCAATGTAATGACATTCCTTTAAGTTTATCTATTCTTTAAAATTTAACACCGATGGTCAATACATTGTCAAAGGAAGTTCTGGAGATAGAAGACTTTCAGGTGTTTTCTTTCAGTGTTTGAACAGTGCAGACTTAAGGAGATGCTCTAGGTAAGTAAGATGAGAAATGTGGACAGTTTCACATGGAAAGGAAACTGAGGTATGGCTTACATAATTCCTTAATTAGGAAACACCTGATTAAGTCTCACTTTAGAAAAAAAAAGCCAGCTGATAAATGGAACACACAAACTAGGACTTGAAATTTTCCTGTATGAACTTTCCTCAGGAGAGCTCCGTTTCCCTAACCCGAAACTTACATAGTCAAATGCTAAGTCATTTTTGGCATATTCATCCAAACATGTTTTCAGCACCTTCTGTGTGTTTTAGATAACGTGCTAGGTTGTAGGCACAAAGAAAGAGGAACAAGCCAAAATTCTGTCCAGTAAAGGGAGACTAGATAGATCTTTCTAAAAAGTAACGTCTGGAGTACTCGGTTAAAAAGTGAGTGAAGAAGAGCTAAAGTCACCAACTAATTTCCAACAGAGTAGAAGTCATTACAAGATCTTGATTTCAGCAGGCTGATAAAGTTGTCAGGTGTGCCACATAAAAATCTAGCGATATTTCTTCTAGACATTTTGAGACAGACATAAGAAACGTGGGGAAATCTTGAAGGTCTGATTAAAAAAACTTTCTATCACTTCTTTAGGAAATCATTTTGGTGGCAGATACCCTGCTAAATTCAGTTTCGGGTGTATTAAAGTGTTATAGATCAGAGTTTGTTCAGTGATCACATATCACCATCACCCAGAGGAAAACCATCACTCTATAAGGGGTAACCTTCCTAAGCAGTTGTCAAGCACATAAAAACCAATAACGATTTTTGTGCCCACAGAAGACAATACAAATCCCCCAAATAACCAATTCTTTAAAGCAGTGTTGTCCAACAGAACTTTCTGTGATGACAGAAATGTTCTGTATCTGCATGTTGAATACAGTAGCTATTAGCCACATGTGGCTACTGAGCACTTGAAATATTGCTAGTGAGACTGAAGAACTGAATTTTTATTTACATTTTAATGAATTTAAATTTAAATAGCCAGATGTGGCTAGTGGCTACCATACTGTATACTGTAGCTCTAAAATCTATAATTAATTGTTATAAACAAAATAAAGTTTGCTTTATTTATGTTAAGGACAAGAAAAAAGGCAGCTGAATTAACCCTGGAGAGGGATCTCTAAGGTGAAAAAAAAATGGATGGTTCGCATAAGTCGGTAGCTTTTTGTGGGAATGGTTGAATCACAACAGCTCTTGTTATACCATAGCAGAGAAAGGAAGCTGTCTCAAAGGTAGAGGTCTAACGGGAGATTCTGACGTATGGTAATCAAGGCCCATTCCAATCCAGTTTTTTTTTTTTTTTTTGACTAATTAGTTTTCAGAACTATCTAAGAAATGTGGGAACTACAAAGCAAATGCAAACCATGTCCCTTTGTTTTGCTATAACTAGCAGACTTTGGGGGACTGGGTCTGTCGCAGTACTTCGCTGTTATTTGTTATCTCTCCTCTGGTCCCTGTTGGCCACCTTGGTGTCCTGTCTCCTCTATCGTGTTTCACTCTCTCAGTCATCAGTTGTATAGGCAGCCCACAACTTTTTGGATTTTGTTGCTCTGCTTATTCAACATTTCTAATAAACATTTAAAATTATTTCTGCTTTATGCTACATTTTGTGGCTAGCACATCAAACATTGAAAAAAGAAAGCAACAGTATATTTTGGTGTAGAAATAAAGGAACTTCAATGATTAAGCACCTCTATGTATCAAGTACTTCTTTTGCCATCAGCCCTACAAAGCAGATGCTACTATTCCCTCATGTCAGATGAGGAAACTGAAGCTCAGAGATGGTAAATAACTGACCCACAATCATGCAGGTGGGCAGTGATACAGCTGTCATATAAACCTAAACCTGTCTGATCTCCCAAACCTACGTTTTTTTCCTACTATATAACACTGCTTCCTAAGCCCACTTCACGATGCAATTTTCAGAAATAAATTCCACAGCAAAAATTATGGTAATCCTTAACTTCCCTCCTTCAGTTTCTTCCATCAGTCCATCCATCCTCTGACTCATTTTTTTTTTAAAAAAGAAGAAGAAATTAGGAAAGAAAATGAAAAAGAAATATGTAACATATGTTTGTGGAATGGTTCTAGAATATTTAAAAGGATCTGAAGCTATTATATTAGGTTTTGTTTCCTTTTGGTCTTAAAACACAATTTTTTTTTCAAAGCTACCAGGGCATTAAATTATAAGAAATTACTCCAAGGGATAGTTTAAAACTTCATGCAAAAGATTTATTGAAAATATTAAAAAAGGTAAGTTCCAAATGCCACCTGGAATACTTGTTCCGTTAGGAAAAATAACAACAACAAAACAAAAAATTAAAACAAACAAAAGAAACACCTATCAGTTTGTAGAACTGATGGAGCCAACCCTATCTATTACTCAGTTATTATTTTACTCACATAGTAAGACCGTTCCAAAGAAGCAACTAACCACGTATCATATCCTATGGAGTCAAGTTATCACCACTTAAGCACTCAAGGAAAGTTAGGCAACATTTTATGAGTATCACATACTTTTAAAAGTAAAGCAATAGGTAGAAAGAAAGCTATTTTTCTGATGGGGCATCTGTAACTTGGTATTTTTGTACTCTAAGAAATCATAATCTTTTTAAAAAAAGTCTTAAATTTTGTGTCTCAAAGTAGATGACTTTAAAAAAAAAAAGGGGAGACAGCTGCAGCCCTTCAGTATCTTCTAAGAATTTAGTGGTTGCCATCATTATAGTCTAGTAATATAGACCAACTGGGTTCCAATCTTGGTTCAGTTCTTACAGGTTCTGTGACTCTGGGCACGGCACTCTGATGTACTTTCCTCATCTGAAAAATGGGGATAATAATTCCTAAGGTTGTTGTGAGGATTAAATGAGTTAATATATGTAAGGCACTAGGCGTATTCATGAAAGCAATGCTCTATTTTTTTCTAACAATCTACATAACTGAGACGATAATAAGATAAAATAGTTAACTTTAACTGATGTGGGCAAATGGATATTTTTAAAGAAAAGATGCCATAAGATAACATACAATCAGTAAAAATTTGTATATATTTTACTGAGGATGTCATGAAAGAAATTTCAGTGCAGTAAGAATGTCTGAAATATAATTCCTGATATGTTTGCTATCTGAGGACATATACTAAATAAAAAAATAAAATTTTCATCTCATAATATGTCTCATAAAATGTAAAAGAATGGAAAAAGTTCAATAAACCACTTGACTATAAAATCTATTCCAACTGGAAAATGGTATCCAAGATGGTTGCTTGGGTAAACTGCAAGAGTTTACTTTCCCCTACCCACAAACCACAGAAGGCTTCAGGAACTTAGAATGGAAGTCTTCTCCTTATGGAATGTATTTTCAACTGTATGTGGGTTGTTATGATTGAGTTTCCCAAAAGGACATAGTAGAGCATTTCTCCAATAGTTTTACCTAACCTTTTGGTCCTCTTAAGGATGCCCTTATTTCCAAGTACACTAGCTGATCTTAGAATGATTTAAAAAGACAAAGAAAGGAGGTGAGACACTAGGTAGAAGAATGCTTTGATATTATATGCCACTGGTTTCCAGACAGATGTGAGAATTGGTCAGTGGTCCATAAGAATCTTACTCGTGCTACGCATGTGGCAGTGCAGCTCATGTTACTCATCTCTCTCTTGACTTCATGGGAGAAGAGCACTAAGAAATCCTTGTCCAGCCCCAAGCTTTGCTTTTCAGAAGGAAACTCGGTGACACTCGAGGGAGAGAGAGATCAGAAGTCACTGGGCAGTCAAGGAAGAAGAGTGAAGATGATTTCAAAATTGAATAATCTTTGCATTGATAAGTACATTAGAGATAATTTAGTTCAACCTTCTGTGTAGTGCAGGATTCGCCTTCACAGCATCTCTGAGAGATGATCCCTCAGGCTCTGCCTAAACACCTCCAATAAGTGGGATCTTCCCTCCTCAAATCTGCTAGCTCCAAGCCAGAAATCTGGGATATATTATAGATTCTTTTTTTTGTTGTTTTTTTTTAAGATCTTTATTGGAGTATAATTGCTTTACAATGGTGTGTTAGTTTCTGCTTTATAACAAAGTGAATCAGTTATACATATACATATGTTCCCATATCTCTTCCCTCTTGCGTCTCCCTCCCCCCCACCCTCCCTATTATTATAGATTCTTTACATCATTCATATCCAATTAACCACTGAGGTATTTTACCTCACAAATCTCTCTTAAATCTGTTCACTGTTCCCCTTCCCCACTATCTTAGTTGAGGCCTTTCTTTCTCATCCCTTTATGTGGTTCTGCAATAGTATCCAACTACCAGATTTCCTGTTACCAAATAATTTGCCTCTAATTCATCCTCACATGGCAGCCTGCAGTGGACATTCTAAAACACAAATCTTTTTTTAGATTTTCTTTTTTTTGATGTGGACCATATCGAATTTATTACGATATTGCTTCTGTTTTATGTTTTGGATTTTTGGTCACGAGGCATGTGGGATCTTAGCTCCCTGACCGGGATCGAACCCACACCCCCTGCCTTGGAAGGTGAAGTCTTTTTTTTTTTTTAATAAATTTATTTATTTGTTTATGGCTGCACTGGGTCTTGGTTGCTGCTCGTGGGCTTTCTCTACTTGCAGTGAGCGGGGGCTACTCTTAGTTGTGGTGCGTGGGCTTCTCATTGAGGTGGCTTCTCTTGTTGAGGAGCACGGGCTCTAGGCATGCAGGCTTCGGTAGTTGTGGCTCGTGGACTCTAGAGCTCAGGCTCAGTAGCTGTGGCGCACCAGCTTAGTTGTTCTGCGGCAGGTGGGATCTTCCCGGACCAGGGCTTGAACCCATGTCCCCTGCATTGGCAGGTGGATTTTTAACCACTGTGCCATCAGGGAGGTCCTGGAAGGTGAAGTCTTAACCACTGGACTTCCAGGGAAGTCCCTAAAACACAAATCTAATCATATCATTCCTCTGCTTAAAACCCTTTACCCTTTAGTGGTTTACTACCACAAACAGCAAAAAAAATCTAAGGTTTCAGCATGAAATGCATGATCTTGTCTAACTCTCCAGGGCACACCTCAGTAACACTAAATGGTTGTGTTATCCACACGTATCAAGCCATTTCGCATCTCCATACTTTTTGCTCATGTGTTGCCTCTTCTTTGCTCATGTTGTTACACTTCTTTCCCTCTGTCAACCAGCTAAACAAGTTCAGAAATTATCTCCAGGAAGGCATCTTTCTTTCTTTTTAAAAAAATTTTAATTTTATTTAATTAATTAATTTTTTTTGTGTGTGGCTGCATCGTGCAGCATGTGGGATCTTAGTTCCCTGACCAGGGATCGAACCCACGCCCTCTGCAGTGGCAGCGTGGAGTCTTAACCACTGGACTGCCAGGGAAGTCCCCTGGAAGGCATCTTTTGACACCCTTCCCTGTGTAATATAAAAATATTCTGTGTGGGGAATTCCCTGGCAGTCCATTGTGAGACTCTGCGCTTTCACTGCTGCGGGCCCAGGTTCAATCCCTGGTCGGGGAACTAGGATCCCGCTAGCTGCATGGCACGGCCAAAAAAATTCCGTGTGTATTCTCTATCACTGCACTCATCATATTATACTGAAATCATTAACTAGTTCATCTCTTTCCCTCCAGGTGAGTCTCTCAAGGCAGGGACTATGTCAGAATCCTAGCACATGGCACAGGACTCATGGTAACAGGTGTTTAATATATGCCTAGTACAAATTAAATACAGGACTTTTTCTGATGTGAGTTAAAATTTATAACTCCAATTTCCAACTTTTGCCCCATGGAACAATAAAAACCATCTTTCCAGGGAAATAAGCATTAGGCTGGTACATAAAAAGACAAACTTTAAGTACTCTTTACGTGACATTTGCACTTACCTAAGTTGCTGTATGTCGCACTACAGGGATTCGGGTCCATAGGACCTGAAATGTCTCCCTTTTCCTCTTCCCTTTCCAGTTCAGGCAGCGGCAATGCCGGTGTGACTGAAGTACAGCCCCCACCATCTTGCTTCACAACAACAGTGCTTGGATCCCGAGGAGAAAAATCCTCTGTCACTTCATGGGTCACATGACTGAAACAAATCAGACCACCATCACACTGGCATTCAAAGGATTTTGCTAAAATTTAGATTTATGGAAGGCACATATTGCCATAAATGTAAATAGCTGGCCCTATAGTCACAGCAATGGGTCATAAACCCCAACATACTTGTCTGAATATAAGGCAGTCTTTCATGCAGGCGGATACTTCTATCATATATATATTGGGATACTTGATACATACTTGATTCATACATATTGAGAATTCAGTTTGGTACAGGAGCTATAGTAGGCTCAGAGGGAAGTTTGAGAATAACAGGTAAGGAGTGGAACTTTTTTTTTAGGTAGTAGGGGTAGAGGGAACTGAATGCTTAACTAGTTAAAGACTAATACACTAAAGTATTTAAGAAAGTATTTAGCATATTTACTATATTTACCATACTATAGTACAGTCATCCCTTGGTATCTGAAGGGTGCCGGTTCTAGGACCACCCACAGGATACCAAAATCCACAGATGCTCGAGTCCCTTATATAAAATGGCTGTAGCATTTGCATATAACCTACACACATCCTCCCATATACTTTAAATCATCTCTAGATTACTTATAATACCCAATACAATGTAAATGCTATGGAAATAGCTGTAAATACAATGTTAATGCTATGTATGCAGTTGCCGGTGCACTGCGAATTCAATTTTTGCTTTTTGGAACTTCCTGGAATTTTTTTTTTCCCATAATATTTTTAATCCATGGTTGGTTGAATCTGCAGATGTGGAACTCGCAAATAAAAAGGGTGAACTTGGGCTTCCCTGGTGGTGCAGTGGTTGAGACTCCGCCTGCCGATGCAGGGGACACGGGTTCGTGCCCCGGTCTGGGAAGATCCCACATGCCGCGGAGCGGCTGGGCCCGTGAGCCATGGCCGCTGAGCCTGCGCGTCCGGAGCCTGTGCTCCGCAACGGGAGAGGCCACAGCAGTGAGAGGCCCGCATACCGCAAAAAAAAAAAAAAAAAAAAAAAAGGGTGAACTGTGCTATAATACTATAATAAATATGAAATACTTTACAGTATTTACTTTATTTAGTATATAGTATTTACTACACACTAAAGTATTTACAAAACTATT
Organism: Mesoplodon bidens; assembly: GCF_964165515.1. NCBI lineage: Eukaryota > Metazoa > Chordata > Mammalia > Artiodactyla > Ziphiidae > Mesoplodon > Mesoplodon bidens. Next base: position 65,006,366 of record NC_138178.1, on the reverse strand, counting down.
TAGTAAAGGATCAGGAGTAAAGTTGAGATTTGAAAAAGGAAGTAAAGCAATTATTTTAGGTAAACTGAGGCCTGGAAGTCTTGTTGCTAGGAGCACAGTGAAGCATCAACCTTTGCCTGTATGCATGCAGCAGGCAAGGCAAATGGAAAAGAAAGTTCTGACCTCTAGTTAATCTCATCTATTAAAATGAATCTGAAGCATCCCACTGGCCACATACCAGAGGATGGTCTTCCATAGTGCTTTGTGTTTCCCGATCTTGTTTCACTGCTGCCTGCTCATTTGCTTATAGCTATCTCTTCCAGTCTTCCCCACATCCCACTCTGCCTGAACTTCCAATGCTGTTGCTATAGAGTACAAGGGGGTGGAATGATTATTAAATGTTGGTGGAGAAAACCGGCCTAGTTAGAAAATCTCATTGGGCTGGTTCAATGAAACAAATTCAAAATCAGGCACCTTTAATGGTTTCTGGGTCTACTAAAAGTATTCCTAGACTGTCACACACTCACCAGCTAGCTCTTCTTCCTGTTTTTTGTTTTGTTTTGTTTTGTTTTAATGGGCAAAGAGAAAGAATGAAAGGAAACATCTTATATACTGTGACATGTTATTTCTGGATTTTCAAATGACAGTGAGTCATGGTGACATTTACAAGTTTCTTTAAAAGAGGTACTTTGTTTGATCATGTGTCATCAGAACATACATCACCTGTGGATTTGAGGGAGTAGATCTGAAGGAGGAGTACTTTCTTATCAATTTTTCATTATGGAAATTATGCATGTGCCGGAACAGAAAAATAAGCCTTGAAGTCTGCTGGATATACAACTTCAAAAATATTCTTTCAAAGCTGGCAGAGCCAGAGGTCTCTCTATACTGAGAGTAAGCAATGAGTGAGAGGTTCCATTATGGAATCTGGCTCTTGGGGATAGGGTGAGGTGGGAAGGGATCAGTTCACTAGCAGTCAACAGGGTGGTTTATGTAAAGGAGGCCTCACATGGTAAAGCATGCTGCCTCTTCTTAATGGGCTGCCTTAGGTTATCAACCCAAAACAAAGCTAGTTTTTCATAATATGGAACATCATAAATTCAAGGTAACAAGGGGCTCTACTTCTACACGTTAGAAAAGAAAAGCAAAGTGACACTTCTGAGACACTCTCAGATTCCACTTAGTGTCACTGAGAAGTTATCAACATGCTTCAGGAGAGGGAAAATGATCTTTGCTGGGCAAAAGTTAATATAAGCCATTTAAAATTTCAAAGCAATAAATATAAAATGATTAAAAAACATCATCCCCCTTTGACAGGAAAAACATTAAACCTCCAGACGCTCTCTTCTTATTCTCGAGTCAACTTGAGAGATTTCTAAAAAGGTGTTTTTAGGCTCCTAATCTCTGCAGCCTTGCTCTTGCCTTTTCTCTTACTTCCCCCAATCTCATCGTTATTACTAAAAGGAAGCTCTCTTTTCCATTTGTCAAAAATGACTGGTGAAGGTGAGTTCAGAAACCATGACTCCACCCTCGCTTGTCTGTTTTCCTCCCAGGAAATGGGCTATTTATATTAAGCCTATTGTAAAAACTACAAGAAAGAGTTGCTGCTATTAACCAGTGAGGAATTCCCTGGGCCTGTTCCCACATACATGAAACATAGCTCTGTACTCTTAAGGGGTTCTCAAAACAAAATATGGATGCTAAAAAGCAAGAAATTTTAAAGACTCACCCACTGTACTCACTCATACAATTCCCCATTAAAGGAAATTCTACAGGGCCTTCTTCAGTCTGTTAATCATGTTCTGAAGCTCTGATGAACCATAGCTCCCACTGAGTTCTGGAGGACTACAAGTTGGGCAAGATATAAGAGGCTCGAATTCTGCACCTTAATATAACCCACTGCACCTTGACCTTTACCTGAGGGGTTTGGTCTGGGAAATGAGCCAAATTACCTTTGGGAAACTAAGCAAAGTGAAAGCTAGTTTTATTAACTCTTTGAGGACCAGGGCAGCACAACCTATATTCTCTACAAAGGTCAGTTTTCACAAGCACATTTTAAATAAGTGCACTGGTATATTAAATCACCAGTTAAAACAATTGTCAACTATAAAGAACTATGCAAAAGAGTTGATGAAAGTTAAATCACATGGATTTGCAAATGGATACTAAGATGTTTAACCTGCATTTACAGTGACAGCAGTGTCTAAAAAGAAGAATTTTAAAAAATGCATCAATGATATGTCATGTCAATGCTTGAGGGAAGAAAAGCTCTTTGTATGATTAAAATGGTACAAGGGAGAGGAAAGGGGAAAGGAAGAGGTTTTGAGAGTTCAAGCTTAGATGTGGTAACATGCTGCGACTAAAAATGAAAAAGAATCAAGAACAGCATCAGAGAAGGTGATTCAGTCACTACGTATAAACAGACAAATTGTCCAGGAAGAAAAAAGGAGGTAAAATCCTATAATTAATTTATCTTAGGCATATTAATTTTATAAGGGAATATAATTTTTGACCATTGACTTTTTTAATGTTTCATATTTAGATATAAAATCAGAAAGCCCTCCCAAATAGTAATATGACACTTTCCAAATACAGGCTTTATCTCCTAACAAAGTGGTTCACCACCGACCTTTCATTGCGAAATGTTTGATGTAATGGAGAAAACAGCAAAACAGGAATCAGAGAACCCAGATTCTGTTTCCCTATTACTTTGATCTTCTGTACAAACTAGATGACAACATCAGGAGGGAGATAATGGAGAAAATGAAAAGTTCCCCCATTTCGTCCCTGAGATAGATGGTTAAAAAAAAATTCTTTAAAATGAAATTACAAGAAATCTACTAGGATTTCTAATACAATATATCTTAGCACATGTCTTAAAGTAGCAAATAATGATGAAGGTAATGATTTTTTTCAGGATAACTACAAGTTGATATTCATTATTATAAAACAGAACTGTTAACTGATAAATGGTCCACAGAGAGGAAATTATGGCTTTTCTATTCCTGCTATTTAAATTCATGTTGAAACAATCCCTAGTTCTGTAATGCAATGTAGGATATCTGTAATAACTACGGCATTGACATCTAGGTTCTTGATCATCAGGCTGGGTCAAACCCTGACTTTTTCTGCTCTTTTCCTGGCCCCTGCTTTCAGAATGGGAGATAACACACATTTCTTTTTACCTCTAACTCTTTGACCAACTTTTCATTAATGACCAGTTTTTAATTGAGATTTGGTAACGTCTGACCTGACACAAAAAAATCACGTCTCTATCTCCACAAAGACACATCTCATTTTCTGAACATGGAGGATGAACTTAAGGTATTCAGAGGAAATGGTAACATTGTTACAGATTTGTCTGTAATACAAATGAATCCCTTGGTAAGTTTATATCTCAACAGTCTGCAATATTCATACATAATTCAAAGCCGCAGAAGCCATCTCCTGCGGGAAGCTCACTTGGCTTACCCAGGTGGTAGGATTAATCATTACACCATCAAATGAAATAATCCTCTTTTTTTTTCCCCTGGCAAGTTCATTCAAGACAGATTTTGGTAGAAATTCTGTTAATGTGTGAATATACTTTTAAAAAAGGCAAATCAAATGCCACATTAGAAAGGATTAAAGGTCTTTATGTATCCAAGTATTTCCATGATTTAAGTTCAACTTTTTCTTCAAATTCAACCACCTTCATTCAGCTTCAGAAAGGACAGTAAATGAAATCAGCCTTCTATAGAGACCATCTGCCTCTTGGGGCAAATGGTATCCTAAATTCTCATTTGCCAGCTCTCTTCAGCAGCTGCATCTGTCTTTAGGTGTCTAGGTCAGCCAATAAGCAAATGCGTGATTTTTAAAACCCCCTTTTACCCCTAAAGATCAGATCAAAGCAATCAGAAACAGCATTTCATGGTTTTATTACTGGTTTCCAAAGCTGCTCATTTCTGGAGTTGCTGGGGATGATGGACCTTTGCAGAAATGGGATGTGAATCAACACGAGGAGGAAAGATCAAAGTTATCGAATCCCACACTGTTTATCTACTGAAAGGGGGAAAAACTCCATTTCCTTCTGTCTCTCTACCTCTAGGATCCCCCACCAATATGACATTTCTTAATCCTATCTTAGTTTCCAGGTCATCTACTTGATTTCACTACATTTTCCAATTACTGGCATTCTCAGGTAGAAAAGTGTTGTGTCCATTGATCACTATCTTAGTGTCTCCAATTTTCCACTAAGCCTTCTGCAGTCTTTAACTGAAAACTTCAAACTTCTTATCCTGGACTGAGATTAACCTTTAACTGAGATCTGATGAGTTCTTGCTAATACGTCTAACATAGTCTGGTCAGACAAAGGTAGCTCTTCCTGGTGTGAATGAACTGGCCAGGTCTTGGGATGGGGAAGACTGGCAGCCATGTGCAAGGTCTTGAATAGACTCTAATTTCCAGATACTGCACAGTTTCAATTTTTTTTTCTTTAACAAATATGTTTTTTTTCTTTAACAAATTTTTTCTTTAGCAAATTAAAAGTGTCTTCAAGGCACTAGACTGCAAGACAGCAAAGTAGATAAAAACACAGGCCACTGTAAATCACTGTCACCTTCATAATATTAAGAAAAATTACAGTTTTAAAATCCTATGAAATAAAAATTCAGAATGGCATCTGTACAAATTAACAGAAAAGATAAATTAATCTTGGAAAAGAGCAATAAAATAGGGCTGCTTTTCTCAGTAACAGAGGTGTGGAAGGAGATTCTCAGCATCACCATTTGGCCTTAGCTCACTTCTAAAGAATGGGGTCAGATACTGATGTTTATTTCCTGGAAAGGCAAGGTATGAGAAGAAAATATCAACAGGCCTCTCTAACAGGACTAACCTAAGGATGATATGGAACAGTCATTTTCAGGTCCTGGACTTTTCCTGCATGCCCAGAAGCTCTGGAGAAGTGAGTCACTGCACCTTTCCCCAATGTCCTCTTTTATCTCCCTCAACTGCCCGTTTGCCCTTTGAGTCGGGGGAGCGAGATGATTATGTATACTAAGCTCTCCAGAACATGGCAGGCTCACTGAAGGAATGGATATAGGGAGGGAACAGGAACCAACACTGCTCAGAACTTATTCCTACTCTACACTGCACAAGCTGCACACTATTCTGTTTAACTCACAAAAACACCTCAAGAGGTAAAGGTGATTATTCTCACTTTACAGATGGGGAAACCAAGACTGAAAAAAGTGAAATGAATTGTCTAAGGTTATGTGTGTACTTAGGTTGACAGAGTCAGGGTCTGAATTCGATACTATGCAACTCTAACATCCATGTTCTTTCCACCACACTCATACCATTAGGTAAACCTGGTGCACTGTAAAGATTCAAGAATAAATGCTTGATTATGAAGATGAAGAAGTAAAAGTGGTTTGAAAAGAAAAAAGCTATTATTGAAATGTGGGGTATTAATGATTACAGATGCATTCTTTTGAAAAATTCTAAACAAAGTCATTGTTTACATTGCAAAAGGATTTCTTTACATGGGAACTGCTCTGGTATAGAAAAACTGTGTTTATAGATGTTTGGCTTCCTAATAATAATCACCACCACTACCTCCACATCTGCTGACTGCTAGGTACTGTGTGCTTAAATATATATCTCCTAACAATAATACTCTGAGTAAGGGTTGTTATTCCCATAATAGCAATTAATAATAGTAGCCAAAACTTACACAGTGCTTATTATGTCCCTGTTCTAAGCCATGTCTCTCAACAGTGGAATTATTGACATTTTGGACCAGATAATTGTCGTGGAGGGCTGTCCTGTGCGTAGTAGAATCACACTAACATCTCATACCTTCTATCCAATAGGTGTTGGAATTACTCTCTGCTTCCCCAGTTGTGACAACGAAATAGTCTCCAGACATTGCCAAATATACCCTAGGGGTATAATAATCCCTTCCCCTCCCCTCCTGTTTAACACTTAACATTAATTCTTTTAAGTCATACAAGGTTATTATCTCTGTTTTAAAAATGAAGAAATATTAAGCCCGGAGTGGTTAAGTTATTTGCCTCAGGTAACACAGCGAATACCTGGTGGAGCTGAGATTCAAACCCAGCACTTCAGCTCTAGTCTGTGCTCTAAACAGATACATTATTCTGTCTCTCAGTTTATAGATGAGGAAACTAAGAAGCAGAGCTCAAGTAACTTGTCCCAGATGACACAGCTAATAAGTGGTAAAAGCAGGATTCAAATCCAGGTCTGAGTGACTTCAAAGCCTAGGTTCTAATATATTATGCCAATTGTTATCAGACTTTAACATGTCTAAGAATTACCTTGTTAAAGATGCACATTTGCAGCCCTCACCTCCAGGGATTGATTCTACAGCTCTGTGGTATGACCCAGGAATCTGCATTTATATAAACACCCCAGGTGATTCTGATGCAGTTGGTCCTAGGGCCACAATTTGAGAAACTATTTTTTACTGCCTCTCTCTCTGCAGAGAGAAGAGGGAAATTAAGTATAAAAGGAGTAAAGTATAAGAAGTGAGGAAGAAAATTTTAAGTAAAGGAGCATCATTGCTCAGAAGCAATATGGCTGAACAGGGGAAATAAAATAATTTAAGTAGTCACAGATAAGAGATTCATAATGGGCTATTAAAAAAGGGAGGGAGTGCTTTGGGACCAATCCTTACCTTCTGAGGTTTATTCTTAGAATACAATTATACAAACTTACAAAATGTTAGGAAATGAGGATATGGCCTAGTATGACATTTATGATTTTTATTAGAAGGCCTGGCTGGATGGAGACCACTCTGAAAATAGGAAATGGCATTTGTGACACCAGCAATAAGTCTTCCAACATGCAGTACTATCTCAGTTCTTTGTATCAACAGAGGACAAAGGTGAACACAAAAGGCAGGCCCCTATGACTGAAAAAGCTGCTCCAAGACAGACCACAGCACCTGTACCTTCTACAGAAATAAATTTCTGCTGTTTAAGCCACCTGTCTGTGGTATTTTGTTATGGAGCCTGAGCTAAGGCAGCAGGGACTGAGGATCACAGAAAGCAGTCAGTAAATGGGTGTTGAATAAATCAAATCAGGTGGGATCTGGGCAGCAAGGCACTAGAAAATAGCACCAGGATCTGTATCTACATTCCTCCCAGCAAAATTTCTGCCTATATCACAATGGAGAATGGAATAGGGACAGGTTCCAATGTGGAGCATCCAAAGGGGGGTTTCCTCTCCCCAACTAGGAAGTCAGAGGAACAGGACATCTTCCCTGATGCAGAGTGGAGCTTCTCCATGCGCCAGCAGCACAGAAACGCCAACAGCTGATTCTTGAGGCTGTTTCACTCCATGATAGCTAGGAGTTGGTGTGGGGAGCGGATCAGTGTGCACTGCTATCATCACTTTGCTCTTTTCAGGCAAGCCTTTCTCCCTGCTATTAACAAATCACCATTATAGAGGTACCATATGAGGATATACTGCTTGTCCTGGGCTAAACCTTTAAATATCACCTGATGACTCTAATCAATATTCTACTGCAGTTATATTAAATAATCACTGACTGAAACTATGGCCTAGAGGTTTGAATAAAGGCCTAGAAATTAGAAACTCAAATTTATCCCAGCTCTGCCACCAATGCTACTCTGTCCATGTCTCCCATTATTCATCTATAAAATGGGTGTAGCAACATTTACAGGAGTATGTATTAACTAGGAATTTCACATAAAGTGCTTCGAAGAGAGTGAACAACTGTGCCAATGTTGAGTACTTTAAGAGTGCTCGACAGGTCAATGAATCAGTATGCATCACTGTGGCCCTTAGTGGTCACAGACATGCCTTCTTGAACTTAGGCTGCCTTTATAAAAGACATGGTAGACACCAACAGACTCAATAATCACCAAAAGAGTGTAACAAAAATTACTAACAGGCCAAACATCTCTAAAGTCAGAGTCTGGCTCTGACACCTACTTGCAGAGTGGCCCTGGGACTGTCGATGAGCCTCTCTGTTTCTCAATTTCCTATAATAGGAAGAATGCACTGTCAGAGATACTGGGACAACTGAGGAACGTGAATGAAAATTATGAATTATATAATAAGATACAGGTATTTAACTTCAGATTCATTAGGTGAACAAGGAAACAAAAAGGACCAAATAAGTAGAGGAATTCTCAGTTTGATTCTTCACTTTGTAATACATTCATCATGAGACTCTAAACAAGTCAGTTTACTTCTCTGAATTTTTAATCACCTCCCCAAAGAGAAAGGAACATAAACCTATCTGAAGACCACCCCATAACCATTCTGCATCATTTTGTGATTATAATAAAGTGAGATATTTATCAGTTTTCTCTAAAAGAGGATTATTTAAAAATTCAATAGTGAGGACTTTATGAACTCATCTAAACTTCAGGAACAATATGTCAGCAAATGTAGATGTGCTGATAGTCCAGAAGTTTCTTTAGAGCAAAGAACATATGATCAGGAGAACGAGCTGCTACTTTCAGCTTCTGTCTCCAATTTTTTTCCTTATGAGAAATAGGAATTTGATCTTCAAGCCCAGTTTGATCTGAAAAGATGACTTTGACAGGTTGTCTTAGCAAAGAGTAGAGACAATGCAAATTAAGATATAACTGGAGCACACCTGAAACTAATATAACATTGTAAATCAACTATACTTCAATTAAAAAAAGTGTTCTTAAAAATTTTTTTTAAAAAGATTGTACATACCAAAAAAAAAAAAAGATATATAACTGGAGCATAAACATTAAAGAAAAAAATTCTAGCTGAACTTTCCAGAGAGAAGGACATCACATTGTACCATAATCTAAGAAGTATTTGGACTTTCTTTTTCCATACTCTGTGTGCATACACACATATATATAAAGAGACTTTGACTCTGGTTATTTTAGTGAGTAGCAAACCTGACTAGTGTTTGACCAGAATGGCTACAGGCCACTAGCATGTCTGATGACTACAGATAAATCAGATATTATAACTTAGTCCAGGGGTCAGCAAACTTTTCTGTGAAGGGTCAGATAGTAAATATTTTAGGCTTTACAGGCCATATGGTGTCTGTTGCAACTATTCAACCCTGTTGTTACGGTGCAAAAGCAGCTGTAGATAACATGTAAAAAAAATGAGTGTGGCTGTTTTCCGATAAAACTTCATTTATAGAAACAGGTGAAAGGTCAGATTTGGCCCACAGGTCACAGTTTGCCAATTCCTGGTCTATACTCCTGAACCTTGGAGTGGATTAGAGGGACTCCGAGGATTGACTCCTGGATTATTTAGGAATATAGCTGAGTTCTAAGGACCCTAAGAAGATCAAAATGGTCTCGGAAGGGTATAAGAAGGCTTATACTTATACTTCCCTGGGCCACTAGGGAAGCCCTAGAAAGAAAATTTTTGAGCTAAATTTTTTTTTGTTTTTCTTTTATGGGCTGTGCTGTGCAGCATGCGGGATCTTAGTTCCTGACCAGGGATTGAACCCGTGCCCCCTGCAGTGGAAGCATGGAGTCTTAACCCTTAGTTAGACATGGAGTCTTAGTCCCTTGAGCTAAATTTTTAAGGACATGTATGTGACTGGCAATAGATATTGCCTACCAATTATGAAATAAATACGATTTTAGTCAATAATCAAGAATTTACCACCAGTTTACTGAAAAGACTACTAAAAGGGTATATACTTTGGGAAGAAGTAAATTGAATCCAGAAGAGAAGAGTGAAATAAAGATGTAATAGTTAAAAAAAAAAGTGATAAATATGTGAATAAATCTAAAATTAAAAAAGATGATGCAATGTGATGGGGAGTGACTGAGAGTGGGGGGAGTTTCTTATGATTGGGCAGCCAGTGAAGAATCTTCTGAGGGAGTGACATTTAAATCGAGAGCTGAATGACAAGGAGCCAGCCATGCAAAGATCTGAAAGAAGCATAGCAAACAGAGTGAATAGCTGATAAAAAGGGATTAGGCCTGGCACTTTTGAAGAACAGAAAGAAAACTCCTATTGTGAGAAGTTTATGAGCAAGGTGGTGAGTAGGAGACAGTTTATACTGGTAGTTAGAGGTCAGATTGTATAGGGACTTCCTTCACTGTGCTGAAACAATGGGATCTGCATTTTAGAAAGAGTACAAGGCTGTTCCAGAGAGACTGGATTAGAAGGGGTGAGAGATTAGGCAGGGAGATCAATTAGGAAAACACTTTATGATATTTTGGGTGTAGGGGATGAAGGGAAGAGAAAAATCAAAGATGACTCCTAGTTTTCTAATCTGAGCGACTAGATGGATAGTGGGACCATTTATCAAGGGAAGGCTTGGGATTGAATAGATTTGTAGGGAAAAATCAAGAGTTATGTTTTGAACACGTTTCATCCGAGATGTCCAGTTGATGTTTAAGTGAAGATATCAAGTGGATAAGTTATATGTGAATCATGGGCGAAAGAGATCAGGAGTGGAGATATAAATTTGGGAGTCAAAAGAATATATGTAATATTTAAAATCTTGATACCAGATGATGTTCAGCCAGGGGTTAGCCATTAAAGTTTAAAGAACCCTTTAGGCATACGGTTATGAGGGGAAAAAAGAAAACACATCTTTTAGAGATACCTACTGACATTTTTACAAATGAAATGATGCCTGGTATTTGCTTCAAAATAATGGCGGGGGGGAGCTTCCCTGGTGGCGCAGTGGTTGAGAGTCCGCCTGCCGATGCAGGGGACGCGGGTTCGTGCCCCGGTCCGGGAGGATCCCACACGCCGTGGAGCGGCTGGGCCTGCGCGTCCGGAGCCTGTGCTCCGCAACGGGAGAGGCCACGACAGTGAGAGGCCCGTGTACCGCAAAATAAATAAATAAATAAATAAATAATGGGGGGAATGGGATGAGGTACAGATGAAACAAGACTGGCCATAAATTGATAGTTGTTGAAGTGTGGTTTTGGGGTAAGTGGTGGTTCATTTTATGAATCTATCTACTTTTGTATATGTTTAGAATTTTCTATCATACAAAGTTTAAAATAAAAAGAGGGGAATTCCCTGGCAGTCCAGTGGTTAGGACTCTGCACTCTCACTGCTGGGGGCCCGGATTCAATCCCTGGTCAGGGAACTAAGATCTCACAAGCCGTGCGGTGTGGCCAAAAATTAAAAAAAAATTTTTTTTAAGAAAATAAATAAAAGGAACCATTTTAAGCTAGTCTCCATTAAAAGTGGTAGAAGCAGAGATGGAGACAAGTAAATAGATTTGGGATTAAAAGGTGCTCCTCCATTAAAAGGTGGTAACAATTCCACGGTCAACATTTTAAACAAGGCACTCAGGAAGAAAGCAAGCCTGAATAACCGGAGGTACATGAGCAAGAGGGTAAGTAAGATTAATCAGGTAGACAGAGGTCACATATATAGGGCCTTCTTCAGTTTGGGGATATGACTGGGTTTATATTTAAGAAAGAGCACTTAGCTGTTCTAAGAATAGAATGCAGGGGGGAAACATTAAGCAAGAATTATCTTAAATTCTGATGTCCTAAGCATAATTTGTAAAGAGGTCAACTGTTATTGCTAGGTACTATGCTAGATGCTTTATAGATATCTATTTAGTCCTCATAATATCTCTATAATGTAGGTATTATCATCACTGTGGTACACATTGGGAAATTTCAGCTCAGAGAGGTTAAGTCAAAAGTCACACAACTACCAGTGGTACAATTAGAATTCAAATTTTTGTCTGTCTGACTCCAGTGCTTGCATTTTTCTCACTATGCAATATTATTCCCCATGCTATGGACACCAAAGAGTTGCAGAGATGGTACGTAAACTAGTGCTTTCAAAAACGATAATGGAGAAATTCCCACCTGGTCACAGACCAGACTAACCACTAAGTTAATTTCTCTTGATCCAGACTAGCCGGATGGAAATGATGCTTATGGATACATTGTTGAGCCAAAGTTTGACTGGTATCCCTGTCACCAATATTTTCCCCTTCCAGTTCATTTTTAATACTGCTGCCAGTAGAGATTTTATTTAAAAAAGAAAATCACACTACTTTCATCCTTAAAAACTGTTTCTGCTACAAAATCTATAACATAAAGGCCAAACATTTCAATGTAGCAAGCAAGGCTCTTCAGTCTTTCTCAGCAGTTCTCAAACTTTTTTTTCTCTTAAAAATTATTGAGAACTGTAAGGGCTCTTGCTTATGTGGATTATATCTATTGACATTTATTATATTAGAAATTAAAACTGAAAAATTAAAAAATAATTAATTCATTAAAAAATAGTAAACACTTTAAATATTAACCAAAATAATATGTTTTTCAAATCTCTTTAATATCTGGCTTAATAGAAGAGAGCTGAATGCTCATATGTGCCTCTGCATTTGATCTGCTGTGATATGTTGCTTTGGTTAAAGTATATGAAAAAGATCTGGTCTCATCCAGATATGTAGGTGGGAAAGGTAGTATTTATAGTCTTCTAGGTAACAGTGGATATTCTTCTTTGGTACTATATCAGAACTTGGCAAGTGGTAGTTTCTTAAAAGTTACTTGCAATATGGAATCTGAAACCATACCAATGAACTTTTTGTACTCAGTTACATTAAATCCCTTGGTCTAACTTGCAGTTTCAATGGATCTTTTTTACTCATGCATAATTCTGTCACATCCTGCATTGGGTCATTTGGAAATAACTGGTTCACTGAGTTATGTGGATCTTCCAAATGTTGACACATTTCATTATATAATTTAAAAAATCTTTTTTGCTAATGCCACCACCAATCTCATCAGAAAAAAATGTTTAAGTATTAGGAAGCTGTCACGGTAGCAGATACAAGTTTGCAAAAGTTCTTATTTTGCTTGAAAGCGTGAATTTTATCATTGACAACAAATACTGTCAGTTGTTTTCCTTGAAGTAACATGCTTACTATGTTCATTAAGAAAATATCTGCCGGGCTTCCCTGGTGGCGCAGTGGTTGAGAGTCCGCCTGCCGATGCAGGAGACACGGGTTCGTGCCCCGGTCTGGGAGGATCCCACATGCCGCGAAGCTGCTGGGCCCGTGAGCCATGGCCGCTGAGCTTGCGCGTCCGGAGCCTGTGCTCCGCAACGGGAGAGGCCACAACAGTGAGAGGCCCGCGTGCCGCAAAAAAAAAAAAAAAAAAAAAAAAAAAAAAGAAAATATCTGCCAAACACCCAAGTCTATATAACCACAGCTGGTATGCCCCTTGTTCTTTCAAGGTGGTCCATGAAAAAGGTGCTGGTTCAGCTTTGTAATTCAAATTTTGAAACTCAAACTATTTTACAAGAGTTTTTCCTTGAGACAGCCATACTTTGGTATGCAGCGTAAGTACTCCCTGTGTACTTCTCATTTTATCACACAGAATTTTTAAACAGACATATATTCAAGGGTTGAGATTTAATAAAATTTACTACTTCATCAAGGACATTCTTAAGTGAAACTGGTGTTTGTTTTTTAAAACTACTAGTACCATGTGGTGCCATGGTTTTGATTTGTGCAGGTATAAGTAGTTTTACCCATTATTGTTTTTGCATCATCAGTGCAAATGTCAACACAGTGAAAAAGACAAATAATGTCTTAGTATTATTATGAAAATGGTGACTTTTACATGGTCACTATTTGACCTTGCATGGGCCACATTTGAAGAACCACTGGTCTATTCATTATCCTTTGCCAGTCACCTGTCCTGCTTCTGTTTGTCATCATCATCTATGACTGCATATATTGTTCCTTTTGCCTACAGTGTCTTCCTCAGCCTGCTGACAAAATCTTATTTGTCTTTTAAGATCTGGTTTGTATTTCATCTCTGAGGAGCTGATTTCATGTCTTTTAAGCTGATTTAATCACTCTGTTTTTTACACTCTGTGCCACTCTGAACATACGTTGTTTTAGCATTTATCACGTTGAGGGCAGAGGGGCTAGTATCATTTTCAAGCATCCACTATGTGCCAGACCCTGTGCTAAGTCTTTTACATATTTTCTTATTATATCCTCAATCAATTCTATGTGATAGGTATCATTACAGCCACTGTACACTGAAGGACCAGATAGATAGCTGAAGCTGAAGTCAAACCCAAGCCCACTATTTCAGCAATATGGTAATCTTTTCCCCTATTTATCCCTATGGCACATATACAGCACAGTTAAGATATTCAATTTATGTCCCCTGAAAAGGCAAATAAATGAACTTCGTAACAATCTCATCTCATAATGCAAGACTCTACAAAGTCCCTCATCTTTCAGAGCCTAGAGTTTGGCCTTCAGTAGAGTATTTTTCATTCCTTATATACCGTTTAGATTTGGAATCTTCATTTACTTATAGAAAAACTGGCATTTTGATTATATACCGTTTAGATTTGGAATCTTCATTTACTTATAGAAAACTGGCATTTTCATTTCTTCCAGCAATGTGTTCCCAGCCGTGGGATGGTAATTTAATGATTACACTGCCATCAAGCTGGAAACATAAATGTTGACATTTGACAGTAATGTTTTTCCTCTCAAAGATGCTTCAAGTAAATACTAATGGTGTATCCAAGTAAATGAAGTAACTGTTGGAAAAGCAAATGGTGTATATTTTTCAACATGAGTATTCAAGTTTTAAAAAGTTAAAAAAAAAACCTATTTGATACTAATACCTCTTTTTCTACTTAGTCTGGGATCTTATGAAATGTGAAAATTCCAGTGTGCCTCTACGAAAAGCTTAATACCTCAAATTTGCTTTACTTAGACTACAGTACATATCTTAAGAATGGTGGGAAGACCAGTGGTTCTCAAAGTGTGGCCCCAGGATTAGCAACAGCATCATCAGCTGGGAAGTTGTTAGAAAGGACCCAACTCAGACCAATTGAATCAAAAACTCTGGGGGCGGGGCCCAGCAATTTTTGTTTTAATAGCCCTCCATTTATTGTGATGCATGGTTAAATTTGACAGCCAATGGGGCAAATGTGCTGCATCATTTGGATAAATGGATGTTACCTATAAAGAACTAATAAATTTTGGAAGATACAATTGGCCCATATACAAGCAAATCTGTGAAAATATAAGCTGTATAGTAAGAGGTCTGCCATACCAAGCACCCAGGCTATCCTCAAGTCTGTACACAGTGGCACACAGCCAAAGTAGAGAAATCTCATTCCACGGAAGAGAAGCCAAATTATTCCTTGACTCTGCCTTCCAGGATGCGGATAAATACACAACAGCCATACTTAATGAGGAGTAAGGCCATTTATTGATCTGCAAGGACTATCTGCCATTCTGTCATAGGTAACTCCAACCATGTGCTGTTTAAATTGCTTCTTTTCTAAATAAAACAGCAACCTGCAATACATGTGTTTTATTACTACTACTTTCAACTACCAATGACAAGCCTATTCTACCCAGAAATATATTCCACTATTCTACTTGCTTTGTTATTACATGGATTTAAGGAAAACAGGAACTTGTTAGCATTTTGACTAGTTGCGGGTATGTAAAAAGCTTATTTTAGTAAAGAATATATATAAAACTTCCTGGCATTTTGCTAGAAAAAGTGAAGGCATTAAGTGTTCATTTTAATTTACACTTTTCTAAAGAAAAGCTGGTGAGAGAATCTGCTCTGGATCAGAGTTTTCTCTCTTTGCTGGGAGGAAGCCAGGCCTGGTAGAGAAGGCTCACTGTAAATCAAGAGGGAGGAAGACTTAGAATCAGATGAATGGAATACTCAGGGCATATCTTTGCTAAGAACAGAAAGGACAGGGGATATAAGGAAGTCATCCCATTTGTTAATACGATCTTGGATAACAGTTCCTTGTTTTTATTGGCAGTACATTAATTTTGATTAAAATACAAATGAGAGAGAAAAAACTTAGGCTTCCTAAACATAAATGTTTATGTGAATGATTACAAGTGAAAATATAAACATTTTGTTTGATTTTATGTTCATTAACAATGCGGCATTATAGGAAGAATACCAGTTTTACAGTGAGACAGATCAAGGTTCGAATTCTCCCTCTGAAAATTACTAACTGTGTGAATCTGGCCAATTCTAATTTCTCTAATTTTCAGTTTGTAGGGCTGTTACAAGGATTTGAGATAAATATTTGGGATGTGCCTTATACAGGCTAGGTGATCAATAAACAGTTATTCAAGTATTAAAGAAAACTGATGCTTAGAGAACTGGTGTGGGTGTACAATTTGCCTAGTTGGATTGAGAATTATATCACTGGGTCTCAATCTCAGTAACCAACTTCTCTTATTTCACCTACATGTTAAAAAACTATAAACTGCTTGCCCTTTCCCCCACCTTTCCACAACACATGAAATAAGGACAGAAAGAGACAGAAATAAAAAAACAAATATTCCCTTTAAAAAATAATGGAGATAGAGATAACACCTTGGTGAAAGCCAAAAAAGAAAAAAAAGCTTAAGAGTTTGATTTCATTTATAGTAAAGGAAAGCATCGTATCACCATTTATTCATTTGATCCTGTTCCTTCCTCACACTATCACAGCAGTTCAAAGCCACAAGTTATTTATTGCTCTTAAAGTATTATGGATTTGCTTTTCTTTTAAAGCCCCTCTGCATTTACCAGAATGCAGCAGGCTACTTTAGCTAAAGATCCAGGGCCATAAGACTTGTTCAGTCTAATAAGATCACTTTAATAATATTCTAATCTTGAAATGCAGTTGAAAAGATAGATGATGGTCGCTGAGTGCTACTTACAAACAAAAATGGCTCTCAAACAATCTTAAAGATGCAAAAAACTTAGCAACTGAAAATGTGTTTAAAAAAATTCCCACATTCTGCCAGGATATTTTACCTACCTGAGAAGTTTCTTAGGAATCTGTGATGGAGAAGAATGACTCCTTTTCTTCTTCTCTGAGTCCCCATCCTCTGCTCTACCCTTCTCTGTGACTGCTGATTGCTCTGCCCTGGCTTTGCCCTGATCCACACTGAGCTGGCCTTGGGCAGGGTCACACCTGTACATGAAGACGATGGCTGGCTTCTCACTGGACTCTCCTTTTGCCTCTGTGAACCAGTGATGGCGCTGAACTGGAGGAGGGGGCAGCATGTGGATGACTGTGCCATCCAGGCCCACCAGTTTCCCTTTCTCTCGGTCTTTCTCTTTGTCATCCTCTTCATCTGTTTTCCGACGGCGGAAGAAACTTTTAAATGATATCCAGCGTTTAGGTTTTGCATCAGCTGCCCGCCTGCTGCCTTCAGAGTGCAAAACTGATTCAGCTTCCGTTGACCTGGTAGGGCTAGTTGGCTTGGTCCAGTTGGTGAAATGCCTCTGCAAAAGGTTACTTGCATGGTAAGGGGAGGAAGTCGAGCGTGGTGGGGGAAAGGGGGGTGGTGGCTCACTTTGGGGGTTAGTCACTAATTTGGAGGGAGGGGTGGTGACTGGCTTTGTGAGTGGATCTTTCTGTACTTTGGTGGTAGGACTTTCTGTGGTCTGAGGTGCTTCAGCCTCACCACTGGGCTGGGATGTGAAGAGAGACTTGGGCCGGACTGGTGTACTCTTAGGTGTAGTCTTAGCAGCACTGGCATCAGGAGGAATGGCATAAAGCTCTTCCACACTGCAGGCTTTAGGGCCAGACTGGGGCATTTCTGGAGGAGACTGTGGGGGCTGGATAGAAGCCACAATCTGAGAAAGCACAGTGCTTGCCTTCTCCCTGGTGCTGCTGCTGCTCACAATCTGAGACTCCTGAGTGCTTTCTGTTTTGGCCACAGGTTCTTGAGTGGTTCTCTGGAGCTTTGTTGGGGAGCTGTGGCTGGAACTGTAGCTCCTCTGTGGTGAGGACTGACCTCTGTTAAGACAGCTGTTAAACTCCTGAACCTTCTGAGCCACTGAACCCCTTTTACGCTCTGTGCTGTTTAAAAACCCTTTCGCTTGGGGACATTCAGTGGGTTTGCTAGTGGTGTTATCAGACACTTTGCTTTCAGTTTCTATTTCTTCATAAGTATGGCTTATTACACTTGTGGTTTTCTCCTTCACTGAAAGTTCTCCACTTGTTCCGAGAAAACTTTTGTAAATGGCTAGATTGTCATAGGCATTTGGATTGATCACAATGGGAACTTTGATAGCATTTTTGGAACTCCGAGCATAAGTTGGCTCATCATGAATGATAATTGGAAAAGGTGGCATACCGGCATTGTTATAACTATTAAATTTTATTTCAGACAAATTAGGTGACTTAACAGGGATGGTTTTGGAGGAAATGTTTGTAGCTGTGGGTGAAGTAGGTGCTGATTTGTGACAGTTTTTCCTTGGAGGGACATTTGGTCCAGTCCCACCGCTAATTAATTCCACCTTAGGTATCTTTTGTCGTGGACTGGTACTGGAAGTCCATACTTCCTGGTAGCGGATTGCACTGGATTTTTGGAAATGGGCACTTATTTGTCCTGATGCCAGTGCGGGTGATGTCACTGGAGAGTTTGGAGTAGAAGATGAGCTTTTTGTCTTGGGACTGTTAATAGGGCCCTCGAGGTGCTCACTGGCCATGGCTGCTGACACATCCACGACAGTATATGGCTTGCACAAAGGCTGTTCCAGATTCACAACTCGGTAGGGCTTTGCTTGCTCTTCTACAGGAACGAGGTTTATTGTTACTGCTTGCCCAGTAATATCTGTAGGGGCTTTACTTTCTTGCTTCTCAGTTTGTACGGCAATCTTGCCATCCTTCTCTTCTAATCGGAGAGCAAGGACTGCTTTGTGCGTCTCTGGAACTTTTATTGAGCTTTTGGATGCTTGCGATGAGTCCTTCTCCTGATTATTACCAGAGAGGCTTTCATAGTTGGGCTCACTTTCCTTCATGTCCTTAGAATCTCCCGGGTTACCAGGAGCTATTCCCACATTACAAATCTTCTGGGATAAACTACTGGCTGTCTCAGAACGTGATTCTTCTGTTAAAGAGGAATCTGGGGATGTGGAGTCAGATGACACCATGCTCTGAATGCTTCCTGGTCCATAGGAGACCACAGAATTCTCTTCATAACCATTCAGGATTTCATCATAACTGTCATCATAGTCTACAGCACAGATTCTTTGCAGAGATTTATTTCGCAGGGGGACAGTATTCCATTTTTTGTCCACAAAGAATCGAACAGGAGACAAAGTGTTTGCCCTAAAGTTGGCAAAGCGAGGTTGCCCTCTCATGCGAATCTCCATGGCCAGCAGTTCTTCATCACTCTCATCCCAGCTCTCATGCTCCTCCTCCATGTTACTCAAAAGCACATCTTCCTCACTCTCTTCGCCACTAGAAAACTCTGGGTAACAGAATCGACCCCCTTCATTACTGATCACTTCTGTGCTCCCACTCAGAATAACATGCTTGCCCTGAGTATCCTTTATTCCGCCCATCATGCAACTTGGTGGAAGCTTTCTTTCCAGTGATCGTTTATAGCAATCATTTATTCTTCCTAAGAATGTTTCTCTGGAGTTTGTTTCATTTCCTTTTATTTGAAGGGTGGTATCCAAGCCTGCTATCTCCTTTAACACCTCAGTTAGTCCACTATTGTTATTTGATATCTTCTTTGCACTATCATTATTCCCATAAGGCTTAGGAACAGGGCTAAATCCTTCAATATCATCTTCATTATTATTATTAAGTGGTTTCTGATTCAAGGCCATCCTGTTTCGGTTCCATCCTATGATGACAGGTTTGTTCTCACAGTGTTCTTGGATACTAAGCTCACCACACATACTTTGCCCATCTGCCACCATCATAGTGGGCTTCACAGCTATAGTGGGTTTTTTAGCCACAGGAGGCCGGAAATTTCCGGTGTTCCTGATTCGGTGGTTGTTACTGTGATTGGCATTAGTTTTATTGCCATGGGTGATGGGTGCCTTCTCAGGGTCTGGGGGGAGCTGATGTAAGCTTTTAGGTTTAAAGCAGTTCTTGCATTCACCAGGTTTCCAAACGTGTTCAGTAAAGGTATTACAAGCAGACATTTTTAAAAATAGAACTTCACAGACAATGCTTTCCTTTCAGTGCATGGCAAAACTTTCATCTGTTAGTTTTCACCTCCCCTATGTTTCATAGCAGCTCTTGTAAGTGTGATCAATCTGTTGGGGGAAGGGGGAGAGAAGAAGAAAATCTGAATGGAAAAGGTACTATGAGGCTTATCATGATGAATGATTTGAAAATACTGGCTCCAACTATTCCTTAAATTAAAAGATTGAGAGATAAACTAATTTGGGCACTTTATGAACTCTCTTTAGCTAATCAGCAGTTTTGGAATGTTAGATTTTTAACCATAATTTTATGTACTCTCATTGAACCAAGTATAACATTTCATTTGATGTCTCTGTGACAATGATACTGTGAGCTTCCCCTCCCAGAAATTCTTTGGAACCGTTCTTTCTGTTATCCTCCAACCTGAAGCTTCTTGGTCCATTGTGGGTTCCTCTTCTTCTGCCCACCCTTTATATTTGGATATCTCATAGACTCCTCAAACACAATGCATTCAGGACTAATCTTCTGTCCACCTCTTTTCTCAACTCTAAGGATCTTTTGTACTCTAAGCAGCCCTCCTCTACCCTCCAGGCCACCTTCTTCCTCTGTCTTTATCCTAGTTCAGTTACTGTCACTATCATCCACCTAGATAGCTAAGCTTCAAACTTCAGACCATTCTTGACACCCCTCCCCTCACTTCTAACTCCACATCCTAAATCCTTCTGTAAATTAGTCTTGCCAATTTTTTTTATTTTTAAAAATATTTATTTATTTATTTGTTTTGGCTGTGCCACGTCTTTGTTGTGGCATGTGGGTTCTTTTTTTAGTTGCGGTGTGCAGACTTCTTAGTTGCGGCATCTGGTTCCCCAACCACGGATCAAACCTGGGTCCCATGCATTGGGAACAGAGTCTTAACCACTGGACCACCAGGGAAGTCCCTAGTCTTGCCAATTTTATCTATTACATTTCACTGGAACTCCTTTCCATTACCAGACACTGCTAGTACTTCAGATGCCCACCATCTTTTGCCTAGATTCCTGCGATAGGTTGTTAACTGACCTCCATGCCTGTAGTCTCACCCCTTACCAATCCAACCTCTCTACCCTTGCTACTCAAATTATGGTCCTCAGACAAGCAGTATCAGCCTCATCTTGAAGCTTGTTAGAAATGTAGTATCTTAGACTTGCAGTTTATCCTCAAGATCCTTAAAGAATCTGAAAAATGACTATATGTATATGTATAACTGAATCACTTTGCTGTACACCTGAAACTAACACAACATTGTAAATCAACTATACTCCAATAAAAATTTTAAAAAAAGAAAAAAGAAAAAAAGAAATGTAGTATCTTAGGTCCAATCCCAGACCTACTGGATCAGAATTTGCATTTTAATGAATTCTCAGGTTGACCCCATTGTTCTGTACTACTATCAGATTTTCCTAAAATGCTAATATGATCAGCTTATTACCTAGCTTAACTATTCTGTGGTTCAATATTACCTAACGCATTGGCTCCCAAATGTCAGATAGGGGTTGCTAGATAGGTAAGAACCACCTGGGGAAACACCCAAGTCAATCTCTAAGGGAAGAGTCCAGGAATCTGATTTTTACTATAGGTAATTCTATGTGCATTGAGGTAATGGAACCTCTGAGTTACAGGATGGAATACAATCCCCTTAGGTTTGCATGATATAGTCCTTGCCTCCCTTCTAGCCTTATGTCTTAAAAATCGACTAGTCTTATCATACTCTAAATGCCGCTGGGCCACTCATTTCACCTGGGTACCATCGAAGCCACTTGGACATACCTCCATGAACAAGCACTTTCATTTTTAATTGTCTGTTTTCTCACTAGTTTTTGAGCTTCTTTAAGCCTGGGCTATATCTTATTCATCTCTGTATGTCTAGCATAAGGAGCTGGATAAACACTGGTTGATTAAATGTGCTGGTTTTGAGGCTTATCTTTAAAAAATAATCTCGTGGCTCTCTCTCTCTCTCTCTCTCTCTCTCTCTCTCTCATCTCTCTCTTAGGCACATAGCTATAGACCTTCCCACAGAACACTACTACAGTCTTACATTTCCACTTTGGATATTATCATAAAGCTGGCAGTAGGCATGTACATGTAAGAACTATTTTAATAGCTGAAAAGTTTAACTTCATTCCGGTACAATGACAGTGACAGGATCCTTGGTTTGGTCAGAAACGCAGCCTTTACCCAAGTTTCAGCACATTTATAAGGAAGGAAAGAACATTTTCTTTAGTTAATATATACAGAGCTACACCCCTTGTAAACAACACTCATAGAGCACTTTGCCTCAGTGGATGAAGTGCAGACAAAGATCAAAGAATTCCACACAGAGAGCCCAATGACTCGGCCAAAATCTAAGTTCACTGTTTGCTGGAGACCACTGAATGGCTTTTTTCAATAAAGTAAAAATATATTTTTCAAGTGTCTGTTTGAAAATATTTATTTGCTCTTTCAGATATTCTAAAAGCTATATCCCCTAGTTGATAAAACCATTTCCTGATAGTCTGAGACTGAAACATTTTGAGCAAGGAGAAGAATGGCATAAAATTAGGCTGAAAAAGAGAGCAGGGTCCAGATCATGTGGGGCCTTTTATAAGCTTTTAAAGATTATGGAGTTTATCCTAAGAACAGCAGGAATCCACCAAAGGGTTTTAAACAGGGGAAACAAGATGATATAACCAGCATTTTAAAAAGACAGCCCTGACCAAAAAACATGAAATACTTAGGTATAAGTCTAACAAAACATATGCAAAATCTAAAATCTATATGCGGAAAACTATAAAAGAGTGAAGATATCAAAGAGCTAAATAGAGAAATATATCAAGTTCTCTCCATGTTGTTAAGATGTCAATTCTCCCCAAGCTGCTCTGCAGCTTCAATGTAATTCTAACCAAAATCCGAGTAGGATTTTCTGTAGAAATCAACAAGCTGATTCTAAAATGTATATGGAAAGGCAAAGAAACTAAAATAGCCAGAAACAATTTCAAAAAAGAACAAAGTTGGAGGACTCATATTACCTGATTTCAAGACTTTTTAGCTACAGTAATCCTGATAATGTGGTATTGGCAAAAGGATAGAAACATAGATGGGGGAAATGGGATACACAAACTACAACCCATAGGCCAAATCTAGCCTGTTGCCTGTTTTCATATGTCCCTAAGCTAAAGATGTTTTTTAAATGGTTGAAAAAAAATTTTTTTTAATATTTTGTGACAAGTGAAAATTATATGAAACTCAGATTTCAGTGTCCATAAATAAAGCTTTATTGGAACATAGCCAGGCTCATTTGTTTGCATATTGTCTCTGGTGGCTTTTGTGCTACAATGGAGAGCTGAGTAGTTATGACAAACTATGTGGCACTCTCATCACTTTGCAGTGCTTTTCAGCACTCTACGAATTGCAGCGTTTCCACTGCTACATGAATCACATGTGTGAAAAGACATTTTCTTTTTTTTAATAAATTAATTTTTTTATTTTTGGCTGCGTTGGGTCTTCACTGCTGTGCACGGGCTTTCTCTAGTTTTGGCGAGCAGGGGCTACTCTTCGTTGCGGTGCGTGGGCTTCTCATTGCAGTGGCCTCTCTTGTTGTGGAGCACGGGTTCTATGCACGTGGGCTTCAGTAGTTGTGGTGCACAGGGTCAGTAGTTGTGGCTCGCAGGCTTAGTTGCTCCGTGGCATGTGGGATCTTCCTGGACCAGGGATCGAACCCGTGTCCCCTGCATTCAGGTGGATTCTTAACCACTGAGCCACCAGGAAAGTCCCGAAAAGACATTTTCAAAGATAAAAATATGTGAAATTTCATTACAGATATGCATCAATAGATGAACATTTGTAATCAGTTTTGATGACAGGAAGCACTAACTTTGAACCTGAATTAAGCAAAATTAATCATTGGTGATCTTAGCACAAACTATCCCTGTCCCCAAAAAAGAATTCCATTCTTATTAAGTAGAGCTGTGTTACAAAAAACTAAATTCAATTTTTATATTTTGAATTTTGTCTAAAAAATTCATGGAAATTTATTTTCTTTCTTGTTATACAAGTACCTATATAATACCTTGGTTTTTGCTTTTTGGCCTGCAAAACCTAAAATGTTTATGATTTGGTTCTTTAAAGAAAAAGGTTGCTGATGCCGGATATAGATCAGAATAGACACAGAACAGAATAGAGACCAGAAATAGAGCCACACAAATATAGTTAACTGATTTTTGATAAAAGTGAAAAGGATACTCTTCAACAAATGTGCTAGAAAAACTGGATATCCATAGGCAAAAAAAATGAACCTTGATCCATACATCACACCCCATACACAAAAATGAACTCAAAAGGGATCACAGATCTAAGTACAAAATGTAAAGCTACAAAACTTTTAGAAGAAAACATAGAAGAAAATCTTTGCAACCCTGGGATAGGGAGAGTTCTTAGATACAACACCAAAAGCATGATCCATAAAAGAAAAAACAGATAATTTGGGCTTCATCAAAATTAAAAACCTTTGTTCTTGTATATGTATAACTGATTCACTTTGTTATAAAGCAGAAACTAACACACCATTGTAAAGCAATTATACTCCAATAAAGATGTTAAAAAAAAAGAATTAAATTCACAGCTATTGACTTTTTTCCTCCTGTATTTTTCTTCCCTCTTATAAAAGAAATAAACTATACTGATATATTAAACAAACAAACAAAAAAAACCTTTGTTCTGACAAAGGTACTGATGGTAAGAGAGGGAAAAGACAAGCCACAGATGAGAAATTTTTTGCAAAATACATATCTGACAAAGAACTCTGTATCCAGAATATACAAAGAACTTTCAAAATTCAACAAAACAAATCCGATAAAAATAAATAGGCAAAAGATTTGAGCAGATATTCTACCAAAGGTAAATGGATTGTATATAAACACCAGAATATCATTAGTCATACGGAAAAACAAATTAAAACTACAGTGAGTACCACCATACATCTATCAGAATGATTAAAATAAATTAAAACAAAACCAAAAACTGGGGCTAGGGAGGATGTGGAGCAAATGAGATTCCCAAATAGTGCTGGTGGGAATGCTAATGGTTCAGCCACTTTAGAAAACAGTCTGGCAGTTTCTTATGAAGTTAAACATAAACTTTCCATGTAACCCAGCGATCACATTCCTAGGTTTGAAAAATTGTGTTTACACTAAACACTGAACACAAAGGTTGATAGGCAAAAACTGGAAACAATCCAAATGTTGTGTGGTGGTGGTTATACGCCTGCATGCATTTGTCGAAACTCATAGAATTGTACAGTTAAAAAAAAGGTGTTTTACTGTATATAAATCAAACCTCAATAAATCTGACTTAAAAAAATAAAAGGCAGTTCTGGTTGCTCTATAGAGAATGCACTGGGGGGGAGAACAGTACAGGAGGCCAGGAGACTGTTTAAAGGGCTGTGGTGGACAAAATGAGATATGATAAGGATCTAGATTAGGATGTAGCTTCAGGGAAGGCAGATACAGGTATATGCATGAAACACTGGATTTTGGATCTTGAGGTTTTGGGTTTACGTATTCAAATGATTTGTGGGGCCATTTATTGAGACAGACAATATTGGAGGATGTGTAACTTTTGGAGGGAAGATTGTGAGTCCATATTTTGTTAGCCTGCATACTATACAGCAAGTAGCTGAATTTAGAAGTTTGGAACACAGAAGGGAATTCTGCTGTTCTTGTCTGTTTGGGAACTACTAGTATAGGAATCTCTAGGCCAAAAGGAAATTAGAGTGAGCTGGGGAGGTAGCCTTGGTGGGTGAACCAGGGAGAAGAGGATAGCCCCCAAAGAAAACTCAAAAATAACAGCCTTAAGTGTGAGATATAGAAGCCAGATGAGATTTCATTGTAGGGGGGGAGGGGCTGGGGAGGGAGCAGAAGACAGCTACTTCAAATGCTGCTGAGAGGTAACAGAGAATGAGGACTTAAATGTGCCCACTGGACTTGGCAATGTGAGCTCACTGGTGATCTCAGCACAGAGTATTTTGGTGCGGTGGTGGGGATGGAAAGCAGACTGCAGTGAGTTGAAGAGGGAAGAGATAGAGTAATTTTAGATAACTTTTTGGAAAAGTTTAAGTGGGAGGTGGAAGAAAGAACGAGCTGGGAGTATGGAGGAGGGGGTCCAGAAAGGATTTCCTTATTTTAAGATGGTAGAGACTAGATCATGTTGACTACAAATACTGGAAAAAGACACAGGGGAGTGTGAGAGGCTGAAAAGACAGAAAAAAGAGCAGTAGATAATTACAAACCTTAGAATGTTAAAACTGAGCAGGCCCCTAGTTCAATTCTTCTGTTTTATGGACAAGGGAAACTGAAGCCCAGAATAGGCCACACAAGTGAATGAGAAAGACTGAGAACAGCAACTCAAGGCTATAGTTACCTACAATATGCTTTGTTTTTAAATTACTTTTTTTGTTGTTATATAAGATATTTTTTCTTTTCTTATGTACGCTCA
This sequence comes from Mesoplodon bidens, assembly GCF_964165515.1. Taxonomy (NCBI): domain Eukaryota; kingdom Metazoa; phylum Chordata; class Mammalia; order Artiodactyla; family Ziphiidae; genus Mesoplodon; species Mesoplodon bidens. Next base: position 64,979,957 of record NC_138178.1, on the reverse strand, counting down.
CTGTGAAAACTCAGAAAAGCATAAAGAAAATGAAATCATGCATAATCCTGTTATCCTGAAGTAACTTCTATTAGCAGTTTGAGGAAGTTCCTGTCAGTCACCAAGAATCTTAAAAAAAAAAAAAAATTCCTGTCTATGTGGTACTGACGACAAAGAATACGGCGTCCTGGCCTAATATCTTGTCAACCAAGTTAAACCCACTGATGATAAGAGAGGGACTAAATTTTCTCTTTATAAGTAGTACAGTATATTCTCTTTTTCCAAGACTGGTAGATAAATAGTAAAAATAATTCTCCACTTTGAGTGCAAGTAAATTAATTCAGTCAAGAGATGCTGTTGAATTGATAAGCAGCTATCACATTACCAACAGGACAGACAAATAAGATTCACAGGGAACACAATTAGCTTATGTCAGTGCTGTGTGCAGTAGAAAGCTATCAATAAAACTGAGACCTTGGATTTGACATTCTTTTATAAGTTCTGTGTACATCTGTATTCATGCTGTTATAAAACCAAGAGATGAACCATGCAAACAGCTTTAGCAAGCACCAGATGGGGCTGCTGTCTAAGCCACAAAGCCTTAACTACAAGGGTTTCATTTTTCAATACTAATTATGTTTGGAGACAAAGATGTGCCCTTAAAGATACTGTCAAAACTATTTTAACTTATAACAGGCTCTTAGAAAGAGAAGCTATACCAGTTGTAGCTCTGTCCAAAGAGCAATCCTTGGGCCTTACTGTCTTTGTAAAATGACTTCAATGGCAATCAATAACTAGCAGCTTTGCCTGCTCAACAATGACACCTTCAAAATAGGAAACTCTAGCCACCAAAGTTATGCTTGAGAAATAAAAAATGTGCCTCCTGAGGCACTTAAGCAAGGATTTTTGACAGTCTACCCTGGTGTCTTCTATTTGTTTGCCAAAAGAGGGCTGCTATGGAGCATCAAAATGGAATGTTTGATAAGAAAAAACTCATTTGCCTCCACATTCCTTATAATCTCAAAGCAAATCCTGCAGATGAAATGGTCGATGGGAGAGTTTAATGGCTGAAGCTGCCCCGAGGAGCTAGCTAGGATTCCATGATCTAAAATCTGATTTCATATTTGACAGTTTTCAAGGCCAAAGCCCTTTGGGCTATAGATGAAGCTATTCAAGAGTAGCCTAATTTCACTTCCAGTCGTGACAGCTTTTTAAGAATCTATTACTGTTTTTTACTCTCTATTGCTATACGGACAATGACATAATTAGTTTGCTTCTAGTCTAACAGTTTCAGGCAGATCTGATACAAAACAACCAAATCCACACAGGATTTCAATCTTGAATAGACAGGCCCACAGAAAGAGCTGGAGCTCCTCAAGCTAGATGCAATTTTCAAGTCAGTGAAGGAGGTGAGAGTGGGTAGGTGGTATATTAAATACCATATATGGAGCATTTCCTAAAGGCACCCAAGGAGAATCTGTTAATAAATGAGGATGGGGAATGGACTGCTCAGTTCCTTCCCCAATCCTGTGACTCCCAGAGTCCATTATCTCTCTTCATAAAATGTGTCACATCACCAAAGAGGCAGAATCAAGAATCCTCACTGTTGTACATGGGCTTTTAAGGATACTCTTCACTGAGAAACTATCGCCTATATGTCATCCGACACATTATTGTAGTCCATCTCCAGGCTACTAAAGTAAAATTTACAAGCCAAGGTTCTCATTAGGCTTCTGTAATGGAGGAAGTAGGTCACTTAAATAAAAAAAGGAAAGGAAAATGTGACAAGTACCCCCATGTCACTGTTTCCAACCTTTCCTCCTTCCACAGAGAAAAATGCTGACCCAATACCACAGCCAGCTGCCAAACCCTTCAGTATATGACTAAAAGGGTGGGGAGAGGAAGTGAAAACAAAGCTGCAGGAAGAGGCTTTGTAGGAGATAAAACACAGCTTTAATTTGGTGCACAAATGGAAATTCCATGCGTAAAAGGAACCTTGTTAATTTGAGATCTGACCAAAAAAAAAAAAAAAATCACAGCTCTTTGCTATGACAAGAATAGGCAAGATCTTAAGACATAAGGTTCTTCTGTCTAAAGAAGAAACCAAGGTAAAACCTGCTTAATTTAGAAAACTTAACCAAAGCTCTGTTGAAAGGAGGAAGCCCATCCACTTCCAGTTGTTCTAACCACAAATTTTTTCTAACAATTTATTGTTCCTGTCACATGGTAGTCATCTCAGGATAAGAATTGTGCAATAGCAGATGCTCCGCTGTAAAGAGGCACTGCTAAGGTCCCAACTCATCTTTTAAGTTCAAACTCTTTGATGAACCAGTTAAATAATAATCATCATCATCATTATTATAAACTAGGTAACAGCTAGTTGTAAGATTATAAGTTCCAAAATGTTCACTGAACCTACCTCAGACCCCTACTTAAGAAGGCATACATCAGAGAGCAAGTTAAAATGTTATCTAATAACAGCCAAGGACTCCATAGTCTTTTACAGTTTTAATATGTTCACAAACGATTCCCTCTGCTTGGAATGTATATTCTCTAATGCTGTTCCATTTGGCAACACCCTGTTTACCCTTCGAGACCCAGTTCAAAATTTACCTGTGATGAAGCTTTACCTAACTCCCTAAATACCTTTATTATAAGACCATGTTGTATTATGTAAGTCCCTAGAAGGCATGTTGTATCTTTTTGATCTCTATATCTTTCGGATTGCTTGGAATATACTAGATACTAATAAATAAGTGCTTCCTGAATAATAATAATTTTAGCTAGCATTTACTACTAAATGCCAGGCACCATTTAAAGCTCTTTACCCATGAAAACTGTTAATTCTCACAAAACCCTATGATGTACATACTATTATTAGCCCCACCTTACTGATGAAGAAACTGAGACATATCCAAGGTCACATAGCTAACATGGCAGAGCCAGAATGGGTGAACGCATGTACACATAAATGGTAGAGTTCAGCTACCCATGGCATCTGGAGGCTGCTTTAGATATAAGCATGGTGGTACCTGAAAAGCAGTCCACTCAGCAGCAGCAGCAGCACTGCTTACCATAGTGGAATTCCATCTTGAACAAATAAATGTTAGAAGCAAGCACAACCATACCTTCCCCAGCTCATCTCTGAGGTGGCAGAGTCCATGTACTCATTGCAGAGCAAGCTAGGAGTAAACTAAGAGGCAAACAGCTAGCTGGGCTGCCCCAAAGGAGTTTTGTTTTTTTGCTTCAGAGTGTTGGAGTGAATATTCTGAGGCAAATTAAGTATGATCTTTCATCCAGCCCAGACTGAGTCAGGAGCCATCCTTATTTGGAAGGGCCTGTGAAGTCGCTGGTTGAGAGCGAATGGTGAGATGCTGCTAGAAGTTGCTTTGCTGTGTTCTTCTTCACTGACCTCAACTGTCAAGTGAAGAAAGCCAGACTGTAGGCTAATTGAGATGTGAAAAGATAGGTGATCTCTGGTTTGAAAGAAGGGAATAAGCAAGAGGGGAAATGAGGGAAGTGAAAGATTCAAAGGTAAGAGAAAGTAGAAAAGGAGAGGAGGAAGAGGTTGGGAAGGAAAAAGAGGTGAGAAACAGCTGATTAGTTTGAGAGAAATTCCACTTGAATGTTTACAGCAACATAATCAGAGGAAGTAATAACGTCCTTTGTTACCACTCTTCACCATTTCTGGAGGCTTTATTGTCTTGCATGACTTGTACATTTGGTAGGAGGCATTATTTTTCCAGTCAAACTAAAATTTACCTTCCCCAGTTACAGAACAGAATGAACAATACATTCTGTAAGACATCTATAACTTAGACTTTTAAAGGGAAAAAGTACTTCTAAATTATTGAAAGTCTGAATTATACAGTACTTTAAAGGAATATGAATTTATTGCTTTCAAAGAGATACCATAATAAGTTATCAATAGTATAACAGTCTTTCCTGGTTGAGGTATCTAGAGGACTTTTCTAAGAAATGTATAAGAATTATTTTTATAATGGTTATAAATAAATAATGGCTTAAAATACATTAAGAGTATCTTTCAACCTGGGATCCAGGATGTATTTTCAAGGGTCTATGAGTTCTCCAGAACAGTTCACATATTGAACTGAAAGCAAAGTTTACAATATAAAATAAATTTATGTAAACATATGATAGAGTATTGTAATGGTCACTTATTAACTAAGCACATCAACATGATTTGTAACATTATTACAAATGTACATATACATTTATTTGTTTTCCTAATCTGAGCTGGTATCAAGCACACTGCTTTAATTGTACAGAATAATGAGAAAAGGAGGCTCACTTAATATGTAAATGACACAGTCCCACTAAGTAAAGACCAAAATGACATCACTGGTACACTGTACCAATCTTGGATTTTCAATATCCTAGAAAGAGTGTGGCAGAAGAAGAGAGCCAATAGTAATGAAAACTGCCAAGAAGCCTGTGGGGCTGCAGGCAGCTCCATATTCATATTGTGAGCTGCAATTGTTTCAGCAAAACATCATCTATTGTATAAAAATAATGTTGTTAATTTGAATTTTATTAGTTTTATAGGCTTTTTTTCTACTTAACTTTTAAATTTGTTTCAGTTTATAGCTAAATGAGAAATATATGCATAAAGAATATATACCTAATTTTATGTTTGTTCATATTTAAGTAAAATTATAAAAATAACATACATCAATACTAAAAGACTGCAGTTTTAAAATCAATGAAAAGCAGCCTATAAATTGCTAAAGTTTGAAAAGCAGGGCTTAAAAACAATATTCTCTTATGTCAGGTAAGCATTCCTCTTGTATTCTCATTTACATTATTAATTTGCTAAGCTAATTTGTTAAAGGAGTATAATAATCATCTACCCCACAGAGCTGTTGTTAAAATGAATTAAGATAACATATATTGGGATTGAACTGAATCTACAGATAGCTTTGGGTAGTAAGGACATTTTAACAATATTAATTCTTCTAATCCACAAACACAGAATATCTTTCCATTTGTGTCTTCTTCAATTTCTTGCAACAAAATCTTGTTTTCATTGTACAGATCTTTCACTTCCTTGGTTAAATTTATTCCTAAGTATTTTATTGTCTTTGATATTATTGTAAATGGGATTGTTTTATTTATTTTTCAGATATTTCATTGTTAGCGTGTAGAATCACAACTGATTTCTGTACATTGATTTTATATCTCAAAACTTTACTGAATTCATTGATTAGTTTCAAGTGTTTTTGGTTGAGTCTTTAGGATTATCTATATATGAGATCATATCATCTGCAAATAACAACAATTTTATCTCTTCCTTTCTGATTCAATGTAATCCCTGTTAAAATTTTAATAGCATTTTTCACAGAAATAGAAAAAACAAACCCTAAAATTTGTATGGAACCACAAAAGACCCTGAATAGCCAAAGCAATCCTGAGAAAGAAAAAGGCAGAGGCATCACATGTTCTGATCTCAAAGTATACTGCAAAGCTATAGTAACTAAAACAGTATGGTACTGGCATAAAACTAGACATACAGACAAATGGAACAGAGAGCCCAGAATTAAACCCATGCATATACAGCCAACTAGTTTATGACAAAGGAGCCAAGAATAATACAGTGGAGAAAGGACAGTCTCTTCAATAAATGGTGTTGGGAAAACTGGACAGCCACATGCAAAAGAATGAAACTGGACCCCTATCTTAGAACACACACAAAAACCATTCAAAATGGACTGAAGAGTTAAACATAAGACCTGAAACTGTTAAACTTCTAGAAGAAAACATAGGGGAAAAGCTCCTTGACATTGGTTTTGGCAATGATCTTTTGGATATACATCAAAGGTACAAGCAACAAAAGCAAAAATTGACAAATGGAACTAAATCACACTAAAAAGCTTCTGCACAGCAAAAGAAACAATGAACAAAATGAAAAGGGAACCTACGGAATGGGAGAAAATATTTGTAAACCATATACTGGATAAGGGGCTCATATCCAAATATATAAAGAACTCAAACAACTCAATGATAAAAAGACAAAAAATATGATTTAAAAATGGGCAGAAGAACTGAACAGATATTTTTCCAAAGAAGACATCCAAATGGTATATGAAAAGATGCTCAACAGCACTAGTCATCAGGAAATGCAAATCAAAACCACAATGAGATATCACCTCACACCTGTTAGAATGGCTATCATCAAGAAGACAAGAGATAAAAAGTATTGATGAGGATGTGGAGAAAAGGGAATGTAAATTGGTTAGGCCACTATGGAAAACAGTATGGAGGTTCCTCAAAAAATTAAAAAACAGGACTGTAATATGATCCAGCAATTCCACTTCTGTGTATATATCCAAAGGAAATGAAAACAGGTTATTGAAAAGACATCTGCATCTCACATTTACTGCAGCATTATTTACAACAGCCAAGAAATGGAAACAACTTGAGAGTCCCTCAGCAGATGAACAGCTAAAGAAGATGTGGTATATATATATATATACAATGCCATATTATTCAGCTATGAGAAGGAAGGAATCCTGCCATTTGTGACAACATGGATAGACCTTGAGGGTGTTATGTTAAGTGAGATAATTCAGACAGAGAAAGACAAATACTGTATCACTTATATGTACACTCTAAAAAAAAGTCAGTCTCATAGAAACAGAGAGTAAAATGGTAGTTACCAGGGACTGAAGGGTGGGAGAATTAGGGAGATGTTGGTCAAAAGATACAAACTTGTAGTTAGAAGATGGATAAGTTTTGGAGATCTAATGCAGAGCATAGTGATTATAGTCAACAATACTGTATTTATTACATATTTCAAAGTTGCTAAGAGACTAGATCTTAAATGTTCTACCACAAAAAAGAAATGATAATTGTATGATGTGATAGTGGTGATAGCTAATGCTATGGTGGTAATCATACTGCAATATATAAATGTATCAAATCAACACACTGTATACCTTAAACTTATACAATGTTAAATGTAAATTATATCTCAAAAAAGATAAAATATATAACATGACTAACAGAGGCTGATGAATAATAAGCACTTAATAAATATTAGTTCTTTCCTCCTTTACTCAATCTCTATATCCAATGGAGGACAGGAAAGGAAAGGACCTCTTCCAATAGCTTCTACACATATTTGGACCCCATCTTGACATTCCAGGTGGAAAGCTATTTCTATGGGAACCCTGTTAACTATGCTGGCAAGCTTCAATTATCACGGATGGTTTAATTGAAAGTTTCAGCTATCTTGTAAACCTATCTACCATTTATTCTTCCTACAGGAAAATGTATGCCAAGTTCTGAACAACTGATTTGCAAAGAAACTTTAGCATCCCATTTTGGACTTGTGTTTTGCATTATTTGCAAGAGATGCTGTCAGATTGTATCAGGAAGGAGTTGTTGAGCAATAGGGTAATACGATACTACTGTGCTTTAAGAATTCAGGTGGATATGGAAAGGATACATTGATAAGAGGCAAGGTTGAAGAAGATGTGGTTGGTTCAACTTTTATAATACCAGACCAGGTAAGGCCCCAAACTAATGCGTGGAAGTAGGAATTAATGGGCAGGGGCTAATTTGAGAGGCTGAATGGACAGCACATGTCAACCAGCAGGACACTGGGGGAGAGGGACAGTGAGTTAAGATGACCCTGGGGTCTCCCTAGATGAAGACCCAGGATGATTTTCCCAGAGGCATACTGAGAAGTGTGGACAATTAAGTTAGCAACAATTGTACTACTTCAACTGTGGAAAATGAGAAAACTGATGTTTGAATGAAAATATTTAACAAACATAGTCTAAAACCAAATAGTATTTGATTAAAATTCTTCCCATTAAAAAATAGTTTAATTGCTATTTTCTTATATAAACTTGATTCTAAATCTTGAGTGCAAATGGTTTAATGAGAGTAATATAAAAGATTCAGGATACTGACATGGATATGGGAAGGAAAGAAAAAGGCAAAGTGACAATTTTCTAGTTACCTTTATTTTAATATAGATAAAGGCAGAAAAATAAAACTTGGGCTGAGTAACTGAAGTGCTGGAGCCAGTGATGGAGCATGAAGGATGTCAACTGTGGCCAAAGGATTCACACTGTCCAGATGGGCATGAGTATATGCCAACAGGTTTCCTCAGGGCTGGTCTCAAGAAAACAGCAAAAGCTTGGACTCTAGGGAGTTTATTAGATATTAATATATAAAAGGACCACAGTCTGATAGAAGAAAAGCTAAATTACCTTCAAAAGTATGCTGGGTCTTTAATCTCCTTATCAGTAAACATACTTGCCTGTGGTCTGTAACACTGGACCACTACAGAGAGCCAATGCTTCTCTGCATGGAAAGTGACAGGTAGGATACCAGACATTCCTAAATAGATGCTGGGCTCCTGGTCCTTGTGGTTGCCAGAATATCGGGTAGCATTTCCATTCCTATCATAACAACCTAGCAATCAATCGAACCCTCAGAGGCACAAATGAACAAGGCTCAAGGCCATTACTAATTGGATATAAGTTTATACAAGTTATCAAACTCTCTAGGCCTCCTGGCCATTATCTTTTTTAAAAAAATGAGAAATAACTTAATTTCTTATATTATGAAAGCAATTGGAAAATACAGATATGCAAACAAGCAAAACCCCAAACCAAAAATCTTACTATATGCCCTTCCAGGTCTTTTTCCTGTACACAGATCAATTGTACACACACTGATACACAGGTATATTTAACACAATGAACATGCTGTTTGATAACACAAATATCTTTAAAATTGTTTCCAAAATTTACTACCAATTCAAAATTACATAAATGCAAATTTGGATAAATATGCCATTTTGAATCATTCAATTTTTTTTTTCTTTTGGGCTGCGCCGTGTGGCTTGCGGGATCTTAGTTCTTTGACCAGGGATTGAATCTCTGGGCCCACGGCAGTGAAAGTGCCCAAGTCCTAACCACTGGACTGCCAGGAAATTCCTCATTCAAACAAATTTAACAATGAAAGAAATGAAGTTGTAGTCAGAGCCCTTCAACAACCTTAAACAATTAAAAATATTTCTCATATATAATAAGAAACAACTCCCTATGGAAATAGTTACCTGGTAAGATAACCTATTCAGGGCATATTTGAAAACTAGACAAAGTAGGAAAGAGCCTTAAGGTCTCATTTATAGACTCTTTACTCTTGTTTTACACACAAATTTAACTTGATCAACTGAAATCGGTATTTTTGTACAGAACTAATAATGAATGCTCTACTTATAATCTGATGAATTATAACTCTCTCTCTCACACTGCCCTTGACTTATACACCCCTTATCTACTTTACTATGAACCCACTGAGATAACAGCGTTATTTTATTTGAATGGAGATACGTGTGCCCCATTGCTCTTTCAAAAAGATGCCCAAATGCCCCTTCCACTATCACCCTTTATGAAAGACTCTCTTTCTGACCATCTATTCTGTGACCTTGTCTATTCCCAAATATATAAGGGTGAAATATCTTCCCAGAACTTATACCTCTTACTCTTGGTCCTCTGAAGCTCCAGACTTCAGCTTCCAAATGTCTACTAGACCACTCAAAACAAAACTAATTCTCCTTCCTCCAAAATGTGCTCCACCTTTTTCAGGGCACTACAACAATTAATGGTATCACAACAGTGGTAGGCTTTCAGGCTGGGTCAACTTGATCCTCCTGGTCCTCCTCATACTATATACAATCAGTGCAAGGTTCTGTCTCTCAAATCTGTCCTCTCCCTTTAACAACCCTAGGTACAACTTTAAGTCCTGGATTTCATCACTCTTTGTCTGAACTACTGGGATAGTATCTTGTTGTCTCCTAATTCCTCTAAAATACAAATCTTTACCACTTTACTTACTTCTTCATAAAACCCTTAGTGGTTCTCAGATGCCAATACAATACATTTGAACTCTTTATAATAAAGTATAATGCTCTTCTGTGATCAGATACTGTTTTACCCTTTAAGAAAATCATCTCCTACATGTCCACCATATAACAACTGTTCAAAATTCTACAAAACTTTTGATGCTTCAGTCAAATGCCAACTCCCCTGTGAAGTTGTGGATCATCTTCTTAGAATTAACTGTTTCCTCCTCAAATTTCCCATTATGTGGTATTTATGACTATTTGTATACAACTTTCTCTCTCACACTCACTAGTCTTAGCTCCTTGAAGACAGGAGACGTTAGTTTTGGTACTTTATATTTCTTGAACAGATGAATAAATGATGCTTTATTATCTGGTTTCAGAGGTCAAAATAAGTTAGATAGGGACAGAAGAATTCAGACAGAAACGGCAAGTGACAAGCGACTACCTGACAGCAAAGTGGGAGGAAAAAAATACAAAAAAAACCCTTAAGAACTCAAAAAGAATTTCAGTGTGGGGCAAATAGCCCTATATCTCTTAGGGGCATCACTGTATTTTCCAGAATAGCACTGTGATTGACACTGATACTAATTATAGCAAGATATCAAGAAAATTTTAAACTATGTTTGGTATCCTGTATTTAAGAAGGGAAGAAAACAGCAGAAGTTTGAAATGTATTTTAGAAAGACTTTTATACAAATGGTTTTATTATTTAAAAGTTTATTTATTCAATTATAAAATAAATACCCATTATAGCAAACTTGAAGATAAACAAAGACAGAATGAAGAAAAAGCACCCCAAATCTTAGTCTGTATTTTTAAAAAAATGTAGGTCACATAAGCACCAAATGATTATTCTAACTAAAAACACTTTAATGCTTAAAGAGCTCAAACTAACAGTTACCCAGAAAAATTTGGCCAACTAGAACTCATTCTAGTTCTAGGACACAGACAGCTAATGTTTTACTGAATCACTACATAGTTATTCATCCAACACTTCTGTTTTTAATGGGTGATTGAAGAATGATGGGGTGGGGAAGAGATAAGGAAATGGGGAACAACAACATTGAAAAAGGGGGATAAAAATGGAGGGTGAGAGAGAAAGAAAGGGAACACAAAATAAAGAAAAGGTGGGAGGACAATTAAGAAAAGTGTGTGCCAGGAAGAATAGGAACACAAAGAGAAAGCCAAATATATGAGCAGACACATTAAGAAAAAGGACAGACAGCTCTTCTTGAATTTCCCCTCTCTTGACTTCCTTTGTTCTAATTGATTTCAAGCCGATGTGTATACCCTTAGATGCATGGTGAATTCCAATGAAGTCCTCCTACACATATACTTTATACCAACACAATCCAGTTAAAAGGATTTTAATTAGTGTGCACCATTCCCTATAATTTCAACATTTTAAAAATGAATAGTCTCACTAAGTACCAGATGGTGACATGTACTAATTCATCAGGCCTATTCAATAAATGAGCATATTAAAATGAATGCACCTATTAGACATGTGTTGCCAACGCTCCATCCGGAGGAAGCCTCCCCTTAAATGAGTGCCCACGGAAGGTGCAGATTTACTGTGCAATACTCACAAGTGCCTCCTGCAATTATTTGCAGCAGCAATACCATCACTCTTGCCATTCCCTCTAGATCACTCGATATTTCATGCTAAGCAGCCTGTGAGCCCTGCTATTCCTCTATAAACTATTTGACCTTTGTACGCAAGAGTCAGCTAAATATTGGGTCTACCATTTTTCTACTAAAGAGAAGATTTTATAAGCTTATGAAGGTCATTTGTTAAGTGGACAAACAGGTGAGGGATAGGTCAAAGGAAGCTCTTGATCCAACTCTCTTTTTCCTCAATTTGTCTGTATGGCAGTGAAAGCCTTAGCTTTGCTAGGTCAGGGAATAAAATAGTGCAAGTGGAAATCCTGCATGACAGGTTACCATGCTCTGATTTTCTCTAAATATTGTTAGCATTGAAGAAAAAGGTATAATCTATTGGTAGGTCTCAAAATACTACTAGGTACAATTTTTGTTAGAGAAAGAACTCCTAGAAGCCGTTTGTTTTCTTAGCTTTTCTTACTTATCACTCTTCCATTTTATATTATCTTGGATCATTACAATTCCAAATATATTCTGATGGTAGTAAATTTCCCAAATCTTTGTAGGTATACAGAGAGAGACTAGTTTCTGATTTGCTGATGGCACTAAAAACCAAGTGGCTGATTAAGTAAGGAAGCAGCAAAGCACAGACAAAACCTAGACTTTGGAGAAGAAAGGGGTATTGTGAAAAACGTATGTCATGTGGTGCACAGCAGGCACTGACAAATGTTAGTTCCCTTCCCAAATAATAACAAATAGTAGGAAAAATTTCTGTTTGCTCATTAAAAAATCAACCTGAAGGGAAACCTAACTGAAGAGAAGTCTAAATATGAATACATTTGGAGAATTTTGAGATTATGGTAGAAAATGTGATCTTGGGGCATACCTTTAAAATTAAAGACAATATACTTTACCTTACAAAATAAGCCTAGAAGACAGAATTTTGAGAAATCTGTGCTTGTTTATGATAAAGGGCAATGGTTATTGCTTAAAATCAGAGTATTACCCAAAAGAATTCTTAGGGGAGGGTAAACCAATAATAGAAACAACAAAATTTATAGTTATAGACTAGAAAAGCCTCCCTAATGGCAAAGGCCATTTAAATTTTATTACTTTCCCTGGGCTCTTGCCTAAAAATGAGGGGTAGAAATAATTAATTATTCAAGCAGAATTTAATTAATTTAGACATAATTAAAAGTCCAAAATAACATGAACATTTTCACCAAGAGGTTTCTGTGCAATGCTTCAATAATTAATTTTTTTCTATTATTTTAATGAATAATTTTGGTAATTTCTATTATTTTTCAGGTTTTGGTTCTACCTTTTTCCTCCTTAGATAAGAGGATATTTTGGTAGAGTGTTCAGCAGACAAACAAGTTCTTCTTAAGAGTTCTGTGTTCTGAGACAAGACAAAACTCAAGAAGACAAGATATCAAAACCAATCAATTCCTAGCCCAAATACTTAGGAAACATGTTAGAAAAATGGAACTCTGCCTAATTGGAGAGAAAGCAATGATTTATACTAACCTAGGTAGACTAAGACGACTTTTGGACAACTCCAAAAAATAATCTATTGTTAAATTATGAAGAGCACAATTACCCCACAAATCCAGACAGAAAGGCAGAAAACACAACGCTTCTTGAACATAGAGGGTATGAATAGCTTACTGTGAAACTATATGATAAAAGGCACAGCACCCACTTTCATTTTACAGGTAGCTCTAACTAGAAGACTGCATTAATATTAAAGCTTAACTTGATTTGGAACAATATAAGAGTCTAAAGTAAATACTGAGTTTGACAAAAAGCAGATGAGTCAGATGCACAAAGGGAGCTGGTGTGGTCTAAGTCTGACATCTAACACTGGGTTGGGGATTCTACTTCTGTCTCTGTCTTTAAGACACAACTCTGTAGTAACATTTATGCCTCTGGCTACATGGCAAGCTACCTCCAAGGTGCCTGGAATTCCTTGGAAAGGCGCCATCAATATATTAATGTAAAAACAGACTGAATTAGCTTTTCCCAGATGATATACACCAAAACAATGAAAAGACAATACTTAAAATATGTAGTTTATCTCTTGTCTTTTAATTGTCTGATTGGTAGATCTGAAATGAACAGACTCTCAACATAAATGAAAAAAAAAAAAAAAAACTTCCACATCTTGAATGTGGTCTTCAAATTGTGAGGGGACTTTCAAATTGTAAAACGTGAAGTTACTATGCCATATTCATGGTTAGATAAAACTTGTTTTTTACAGTAGGGCTTCTTAAACTTTAATGTGCCTGCAAAGCACCTGAGTGTCTTGTAAAATTCAGATTCTGATTTAGTAGGTCTGGAGACACAGATCATGCTTTGAGTAGCAGGTTTTAGAGTATATACAAAATATGGGGATGATAAAACTCTGGGAAAAATAGTATTATATGGAAAAATAATTTATACTGCTCTTTGGACATGTAGCTAAGGTAGAATACCATGATGAAGTTTTATTCCAGAGCTACATAACACAGTCTATGGAATTAAAATCAAGAGCACAACTCAGAAGAGCCAACACAATTTTGAAGAAGAAGAAAACTGGAGGACTGACACTACCCATCTTTAACACTAACTATAAAGCTACAATAATCAAGACAGTGTGGTATTGGTGAAAGAACAGACAAATGAATCAGTGGAACACAAAAGAGAGTCCAGAAATAGATCCATACAAATATAGTAAATTGATCTTTGACAAAGGAGCAAATGCAATTCAATGGAGAAAATATAGTCATTTCCACAAATAATATTGGAACAACTAGAAATCTATATGAAAGAAAGAAAGAGAAGAAAGGAAGGAAGGAAGGAAGGAAGGAAGAAAGGAAGGAAGGAAGGAAGGAAAAGAAAGAATGGAAGGAAGGGAGGGAATCTACACAAAACATTATACCCTTTACAAAAATTAACTCAAAATGGATCAAAGACTTAAATGTAAAATGCATCACTATAAAATTCCTAAAAGGTAACACAGGAAAAATCTAGATGACCTTGGGTTTAGCAATGACTTTTTAGATATTATACCAAAGGCACGATCCATGAAAGAAAGAATTAATAAATTGGACTTCATTAAATTAAAAACATCTGTTCAGTGAAAGACAATGTCAAGAGAATGAGAAGATGAGCCACATAATGGGAGAAAATATTTGCAAAAGATAATCTGAAAAAGAACTGCTGGGGCTTCCCTGGTGGCGCAATGGTTAAGAATCCTCCTGCCAATGCAGGGGACATGGGTTTGAGCCCTGGTCCGGGAAGATCTCACATGTCGTGGAGCAACTAAGTCCATGAGCCACAACTACTGAGCCCGAGTGCCAGAACTACTGAGGGCCATGCGCCTGAAGCCCGTGCCCTGCAACAAGAGAAGCCACCCAATGAGAAGCCTGTGCACTGCAGCGAAGAGTAGCCACCGATTGCCGCAACCAGAGAAAAGCCCATGTGCAGCAACAAAGACCCAACACGGCCAAAAATAAAAAAATAAATAAATAAACTTATTAAAAAAACCCAAAAAGAACTGCTATCCAAAATATACAGAGAATTCTTAAAACATAACAATAAGAAAATGAACAACCTAACTAAAAAATGGGCAAAAGATCTGAAGAGATACATAATTCACCAATGAAGATATACAGATAACAAATAAGTATGTGAAAAGATGGTCAAAATCATATGTTGAGCAATCATCCTCCTTGGTGTTTACCCAAAAGTTGAAAATTTATGTCCATACAAAACATGCACACTAATGTTTATAGTGGCTTTATTCATAATTGTTAAAACTTGGAAGCAACCAAGATGTCCTTCAGTAGGTGAATGGATAAACTGTGGTACATTGATAAAATGGAATATTATTCAGTGATAGAAATAAATGAGTTGGCAAGCCATGAAGATATGTAAGAATCTTAAATGTGCATTACTAAGTAAAAAACTTCATACTAGTATATGATTCCAACTGGTATATGATATTCTGGAAAAGGCAAAATTATGGAGACAGTAAAAAGATTAGTGGTTGCCAGAGGTTTTGGGGAAGAGAAGTATGAATAGGTGGAGTACAGGGGCATTTCAGGGCAGTGAAACTATTCTGAATCACGGTATAATGGTAGATACATGTCATTATACATTTGTCAAAATCCACAGAATATACAACACAAAGAATGAAACACTGGGCTTTGGCTGATAATGATGTGTCAATGTTGGTTCATTTGATTGTAATGAACGTTCCACATTAGTGTGGGATCTTGATGGTGGGGGAGGGTGTGTACGTGTGTGAAGAGCAGATATATGGGAACCCTCCTTACTTTCTGCTCAGTTATGCTGTAAACCTAAAACTGCTCTAAAAAAGGTCTATTAATTAAAGAAAATTGAGAGCACACATATCTCTAATGCTTAAGAAAAGAATTAATGGTTCACTGTAAGCATGGAAATTGTCTATAGCTAAATTAGTATAGCAGTAAACTAATTTTAGTTTATATAAGATGGCACATAATTTTTTTTTAATTTAAAAATTTTCAATGAGACTTTGTTTTCCAAAAGGGTATTGTTTGATTGATTGACGAGACAGAAGGGAGTCCTTCCTTCAACAACAGGGATCCATAAGAGAGCATCCCCTGGTAGTGCCGTGGGTACTAGAGGCGAATGTGCAGGGATGATGGAGGGTTTCTTTCAACGAGCACTATGTTTTCCATTTCCAGTTATATTTTCAATTTTCCCTTCAGGACTCTCACAGTGCTCCTCCTCAGCTCCAGGCTCAGTGCAGGCCTGCCTGAGACCAGGCTGGGCTGAAAATCGACCTGTGCTACTCTGAAATAAGGGGCAAGGCTCTGAGTGCAGCTCTTTCCCCTAAGACTTTCTAGACAGAGTTGGTGAGAAAAATCCAACTTTAAGCAAACTCTGCTATGCCTCTGCCCACCAACTGCAATCTATTGCTTTTTATCCTTTAGTTCCTATTTACTGGGCTACTACTAATATGAATACTATGTACGTCATATCTCTAATTCATACAATAACCTTGAGGGGCAGCAATTACCATTTTAATAAATGAAGTGAGGGATTGAAGAGATTAAGTTCCTTGCTCAGTGCCACACAGCTTTTTAGTAGTAAGCTGAGATATGAACCCAGTGCTGACTCGCTTCAAAGTCCCACACAATTCTATTAAATCATGCTGTTTCTATATTCCTTGATAACCACCATGCGCCCTCTTTGCTGAGTTGAAACACTTCTCTAGTTTCTGATCCTAGCACATCCCATTCCACTCTGTACTTGGCCACTCCCTTAGCTAAAGCCACCAGTAGCTCTGGGAAAATGATATCTCAATTCTCAGTATTGTTTCCATGGGACTTACACTGGCCAGGACAGTAGCTTCTTCTCAAGGTGAAGAGTATTAGTCATTGTTAACCATTGTGTTCATCCTTCCTTCCAGTCTTGTTAGTTTAACTGCTGACATTATCTAGAAGATCTATGAGTTCTAGGCAATAGTACAGAGGAAAAACACTGTCCTTCTTGTCCAGGAAAAAAGCTAGGAAAATGGCTCAAAAATCAAAACGCTGTTTAGAATAACAGAAACCAAACACAACAATAAAAAGTGATGGATTATGGAACAAAGTCTAATGTGTGAAATGTGTGAAAATATCTGATTTTGGTAAGATAGAAACATCTAACTATGAGAGCTAACCTATTGATGAAAAACTGAAGTCATGGCCTAAAAAAAAAAACCAAAACAAGTCATAAGCAGTTATCAAATAACACATGTCCTTTACCTCCTCCATTATCACTTCATAGAGTAGTTATAAAATAAAGGTTCTGTAACGGGTTCCTTTTAATTGTTATTAATTTTTGAAACACTATCTCCTCTCTATTGCTACTATTTTTGAAAATAAGAGGTATCTACCGACTAGCAAGAAAATTTACAGTACAGATTCAACTACTTACTGGCATAATGGAAAGACAGGATATAAGTGTTGAAAAAAGTTCTATAAAAAGAAAATAAATTGAAACCAGATTTTTAAAGAAACTGTATTGTAAGATAAACCTTTTATCTCTCTCTTTTTAGTACAATACTTAAAATTTTTGTGACATATAGAGATGATATAGAAAGTTCAATATTTCCACATACCCTCAAACATTGAGTCTAAACACTAGCAAAGAGAGATTTTCAAAGTAACTGATTAAAGTCAAACCTCTGCATCCATTTTATCCTTAGCATATTTCTTTATCTTTTAGGAAAAGATGACCGCCCCCGCCTTTTTTTTTACCAGAAACTATCAAACAAGCTAACAGATGGCAAGGGCATCGAATCAAGTCTAATTTGGGTTGAATTCAAGTTTGATTATCTAGAGACATGAAAGCAATTTACCTATATTAGCATCAAATGCCTAATACTGATAAAAATCTTATGGAAGTATGATCCAGTAGAAAGCCTTCCGTATTGGGACTTAAAAGATCCCCCTCAGGCTAACTAGTTATAAAACTGCAGCAAAGTCACACATTACTTCTGCCTCAGGATCCTTTATCTGCCCAAAGGGATGACAATAACTAGTCCTCCTTTCTATGAGATACTGAGAGGATAAAATGGAATCTTTAAAAAATTTTTTTCTTCACTGGGTGTGGTAGGCAGAATAATGGCCTTGCAAAGATATCCACATCCTAATCCCCAGAACCTGTGAAAATGTTACCCTATATAGCAAAAGGATCTTTGCAGATGTGATTACATTAGGAGAACAGGAGGTTATCCAGGATTATCTGGGTGAGTCTAAAGTAATGACAAGGGTCCTTAAAAATGAAGGAAAGAGGTAGAAGGATTAGAGACTGACTGATGCAATAAGACAAAGACTTGACCAGCCATTGTTGGCTTTTAAGATGCAAATGGGCCATAAGAGTGATGGTGGCCTCGTAGAATGAATTTGGGAGTGTTCCTCCCTCTGCTATATTCTGGAAGAGTTTGAGAAGGATAGGTGTTAGCTCTTCTCTAAATGTTTGATAGAATTCACCTGTGAAGCCACCTGGCCCTGGGCTTTTCTTTGTCGGAAGATTTTTAATCACAGTTTCAATTTCAGTGCTTGTGATTGGTCTGTTCATATTTTCTATTTCTTCCTGGTTCAGTCTCAGAAAGCTGTGCATTTCTAAGAATTTGTCCATTTCTTCCAGGTTGTCCATTTTATTGGCATATAGTTTCTTGTACTAATCTCTCATGATCCTTTGTATTTCTGCAGTGTCAGCTGTTACTTCTCCTTTTTCATTTCTAATTCTATTGATTTGAGTCTTCTCCCTTTTTTTCTTGATAAGTCTGGCTAATAGTTTATCAATTCTGTTCATCTTCTCAAAGAACCAACTTTTAGTTTTATTGATCAAGTTTTATTCATTTTTGCTGTCGTTTCCTTCATTTCTTTTTCATTTATTTCTAATCTGATCTTTATGATTTCTTTCCTTCTGCTAACTTTGGGGTTTTTTTTCTTCTTCTTTCTCTAATTGCTTTAGGTGTAAGGTTAAGTTGTTTATTTGAGATGTTTCTTGTTTCTTAAGGTAGGCTTGTATAGCTATAAACTTCCCTCTTAGAACTGCTTTTGCTGCATTCATAGGTACTGGGTCATTGTGTTTTCATTGTCATTTGTTTCTAGGTATTTTTTGATTTCCTCTTTGATTTCTTCAGTGATCTCTTGGTTATGAAGTAGTGTGTTGTTTAGCCTCCATGTCTTTGTATTTCTTACAGATTTTTTCCTGTAATTGTTATCTAGTCTCATAGTGCTGTGGTCAGAAAACATACTTGATATGATTTCAATTTTCTTAAATTTACCAAGGCTTGATTTGTGACCCAAGATATGATCTATCCTGGAGAATGTTCCATGAGCACTTGAGACGAATATGTATTCTCTGGTTTTTGGGTGGAATGTCCTATAAATATCAATTAAGTCCATCTTGTTTAATGTATCATTTAAAGCTTGTGTTTCCTTATTTATTTTCATTTGGATGATCTGTCCATTGGTGAAAGTGGGGTGTTAAAGTCCCTGACTATGATTCTGTTACTGTTGAGTTCCCCTCTTATGGCTGTTAGTATTCGCATTATATATTGAGGTGCTCCTATGTTGGATGCATAAATATTTACAATTGTTATATTTTCTTCTTGGAATGATCCCTTGATCATTATGTAGTGACCTTCTTTGTCTCTCTAATAGTCTTTATTTTAAAGTCTATTTTGTCTGATATGAGAATTGCTACTCCAGCTTTCTTTTGATTTCTATTTGCATGGAGTATCTTTTTCTATCCCCTCACTTTCAGTCTGTACATGTCCCTAGGTCTGAAGTGGGTCTCTTGTAGACAGCATAATAACGGGTCTTGTTTTTGTATCCATTCAGCCAGTCTATGTCTTTTGGTTGGAAGATTTAATCCATTTACATTTAAGGTAGTTATCGATATGTATGTTCCTATTACCATTTTCTTAATTGTTTTGGGTTTATTATTGTAGTTCTTTTCCTTCACTTGTGTTTCCTGCCTAGAGAACTTCCTTTAGCATTTGCTGTAAAGCTGGTTTGGTGGTGCTGAGTTCTCTTAGCTTTTGCTTGTCTGTAAAGGTTTTACTTTCTCTGTTGAATCTGAATGAGATCCTTGCTGGGTAGAGTAATCTTGGTTGTAGGTTTTTCTCTTTCATCACTTTAAATATATACTGCCACTCCCTTCTGGATTACAGAGTTTCTGCTGAAAGATCAGCTGTTAGCCTTATGGGGATTCCCTTATGTGTTACTTGTTGTTTTTCCCTTGCTGCTTTTAATATATGTTCTTTGTACTTAATTTTTGACAGTTTAATTAATATGTGTCTTGGCATTTTTCTCCTTGGATTTATCCTATATGGGACTCTCTGTGCTTCCTGGACTTGACTCACTATTTCCTTTCCCATACTAGAACAAAAAATTTCACAATTTGTATGGAAACACAAAAGACCACGAATAGCCAAAGCAAGCTTGAGAAAGAAAAATGGAGCTGGAGGAATCAGGCTCCCTGACTTCAGACTATACTACAAAGCTACAGTCATCAAGACAGTATGGTACTGGCACAAAAACAGAAATATACATCAATGGAACAGGACAGAAAGCCCAGAGATAAACCCACACACATATGCTCACCTTATTTTTGATAAAGGAGGCAAGAATACACAGTGGAGAAAAGACAGCCTCTTCTATAAGTGGTGCTGGGAAAACTGGACAGCTACCAGTAAAAGAATGAAATTAGAACACTCCCTAATACCATACACACAAAAATACTCAAAATGGATTAAAGACCTAAATGTAAGGCCAGACACCAACAAACTCTTAGAGGAAAACATAGGCAGAACACTCTATGACATAAATCACAGCAAGATCCTTTTTGACCCACCTCCTAGAGAAATGGAAATAAAACCAGAAACAAACAAATGGGACCTAATGAAATTTAAAAGCTTTTGCACAGCAAAGGAAACCATAAACAAGACGAAAAGACAACCCTCAGAATGGGAGAAAATATTTGCAAATGAAGCAAAGGATTAATCTCCAAAACATACAAGCAACTCATGCAGCTCAATATCAAAAAACAAACAACCCAATCCAAAAATGGGCAGAAGACCCTACTCGACATTTCTCCAAAGAAGATATACAGATTGCCAACAAACACATGAAAGAATGCTCAACATCATTAATCATTAGAGAAATCCAAATCAAAACTACAATGAGATATCATCTCACACCAGTCAGAATGGCCATCATCAAAAAATCTACAAACAATAAATGCTGGAGAGGGTGTGGAGAAAAGGGAACCCTCTTGCACTGTTGGTGGGAATGTAAATTGATACAGCCACTATGGAGAACAGTATGGAGATTCCTTGAAAAACTAAAAATAGAACTACCATACAACCCAGCAATCCCACTACTGGGCATATACCACGACCATAATTCAAAAAGAGTCATGTACCAAAATGTTCACCGCAGCTCTATTTACAATAGCCAGGACATGGAAGCAACCTAAGTGTCCATCAACAAATGAATGGATAAAGAAGATGTGGCACATATATACAACGGAATACTACTCAGTCATAAAATGGAACGAAACTGAGTTATTAGTAGTGAGGTGGATGGACCTAGAGACTGTCATACAGAGTGAAGTAAGTCAGAAAGAGAAAAACAAATACCATATGCTAACACATATATGTGGAATCTAAAATAAACAAAGAACAAAAAAAGTCAGAAGAAACTAGGAGCAAGATGGGAATAAAGATGCAGACCTACTAGAGAATGGACCTGAGGACACGGGGAGGGGGAAGGGTAAGCTGGAACAAAGGGAGAGAGTGGCATGGACACATACACACTACCAAACGTAAGGTAGATAGCTAGTGGGAAGCAGCCGCATAGCACAGGGAGATCAGCTCGGTGCTTTGTGACCACCTGGAGGGGTGGGATTGGGTGGGTGGGAGGGAGGGAGAGGCAAGAGGGAAGAGATATGGGGACATACGTATATGTATAACTGATTCACTTTGTTATAAAGCAGAAACTGACACACCATTGCAAAGCAATTATACTCTAATAAAGACATTAAAAAAAAAAAGAAATGGGCCATAAGGCAAGGAATGCAAGGCAGCCTTTAGAAGCTGGAAAAGGCAAGCAAAAGAACTCTCCTTCGAAAGGAATGCAACTCTGACAAAAATGCAATTCTAAACCACTGAGACTAATTTTAGACTTCTGATCTCCAGAACTGTTAAGATAATAAATTTGTGTTGTTTCAAACCACTAAGTCCACTATAATTTCTTAGAGCAGTAACAGGAAACTAATGCACTGGGATCAATCTCAGCTCTGACACTTGGGTCAGTTTTTAATGTTTCTGAACTTTAGTTTCCTTATCTGGAAAATGGGGATTAAGATTGGCAACTACTGGTTGCAATAGATATCAAATAGGATAAGTGCTGAGTGCTATTCAGTGATTTTTTTAAAAGTTAGCTATTTGTTTACTACTTCTTATGTTATACTAAGGCAATATAATGCAATTATTTTACAAAATCTAAATGCAACTTATAGTTTCCATATACTGTACACAAGAAATGTGCATTAAAGCTTCTATCATTATATAGAAGTCATTGGTTTGTTCTCATAGACTGTAAGGTTGATGTTCTTTTAGATCTCAAATTTCCCAGAGAAGAAATATGTGTGTAATTTGTTTTAAACCCGGTTTATACATCCAGTATAAAGTCAAGACTCACCACTAATTTTTATTCTTATATTTTTTTCTTTATCCTTCAGGAAAAGGTGTCTTATATACCACAGAACTTTCGACGACAAAGATAATAAAATTTAAGATAGAAAGATAGATCATCATAGTCCCATCTTTTAATTTTACTAGTAAAGAAAGAAATTCATGAGGAAGTTAAATGGATTTGGTTTGTTATCAATACTCAGCCAGTTCATGTCAGAGATGGATTACGTCCTGGGTTTTCTACCTCCAGATTTGTGCTATTTTGTTACAGTAGGGATTAACAAACTACAGCCCATGGGTCAAATCTCGTCTGCCACCTGTTTTTGGTAAATAAAATTTTATTGGAACACAGGCACACCCATCATTTACATATTGTCTGCAGCTGTTTTCCTAATACCAAGGCAGAGCTGAGTAGTTGCACAGAGACTGTGTGGGTGGCAAAGCTTAAGGTATTTATGACCTGGCCCTTTAACAGGAAGATTGCTGATCCCTGTACTACAATGCATTGCTTCTCAAGGCATGGAAGCTTAATTTATCTTATAAAATGTTTCAAAACAATAGATTTTAAAAATGAACTTGCAGCAAAGTTTGACACAAATAAAGGAATACTATGCCTTAATGTATCATACAACATTAAATATGTATGAAATTCTGTGCAGTGCAGGTACTATGGCTCCACTAAGATACCATGGGGGTGAGTTCAACTTTGGCTAAATGATGTTGATTTAACAACAGCAAAAAAATTCACCCCAGCATACAAATGCCAAGCAAAATAAGGTAATAACTTGTCATTGCCGTAATCATTATTTAATAGGAACTACTGTAAACATATTTGATCATAATTTATCTTAAACATTGATAATTATTAAAAATAATGTAAAACACTATGTTTCCTTCATAAAACATTTATTCATTAATATTTATTGAGTACCTCATCCTAGTGGGATTAAACACCTTTTATAAGACACACACCCATGTTTTCTTATGATCGAGTAAGGGGAAAGGAAATAATAATTATTGGGTGTGAAGAAGTACCAGGAACTAAAACATATAACCACTGAATTTTCAAAATAAACATATGAAGAAAGAATTCTTTTTTTTTTTTTTTGCGGTATGTGGGCCTCTTACTGTTGTGGCCTCTCCTGTTGTGGAGCACAGGCTCCAGACGCGCAGGCTCAGCGGCCATGGCTCACGGGCCCGGCCGCTCCATGGCATGTGGGATCCTCCCGGACCGGGGCACGAACCCATGTCCCCTGCATCGGCAGGCGGACTCTCAACCACTGCGCCACCAGGGAAGCCCATGAAGAAAGAATTCTTATTTCCATTTTTACAGCGGAAGAAACAGACTCAGGGAAAGTGAGCATCCCACCAAGGTTACACCAGTAGGGCTATTAGGTGGCTGAGCTGGGACTCTGGCCCAGGCTTTTCAGTCTCTAAGATTCCCTTTTCATTACTTCTCCTACTTTTAATAACGTGTTCAGATTCAACAATCTCTTGTATATTTGGTATAGAACTGTGGGTCTCAGATGACTACTTGTTCAAGTACTTTGGATTCAAAGTACCTTCTGAGAAAATTAAAAATTGGCCTTGCCTTTAGTTACTTTCCATGGGGAAGTGAAACAGTCCTAAGTTTGGGCAAAAAGATAAATCAGGCTCCTAAATTTTTTAAAAATAAATGTCAATTTTGCCATTTATACAATTTCATCATGTAAAGTATGTTGATCTCCCTTGGACAATAATACAGGATACAGGAGAGAGACCCTCGAGATGGCAGAGGAGTAAGACATGGAGATCATCCTCCTCCCCACAAATACATAATAAATACATCTACATGTGGAACAACTCCTACAGAACACCTACAGAACTCTGGCAGAAGACCTCTGACTTCCCAAACGGCAAGAAACTCCCCACGTACCTACCTGGGTAGGGCAAAAGAAAAAAGAAAAAACAGAGACAAAAGAATGGGGACGGGACCTGCACCTCGGGAAGGAGCTGTGAAGGAGGAAAAGTTTCCACACACTAGGAAGCCCCTTCACTGGTGGAGACAGGGGGTGGCTGTGGGGAAGCTTTGGAGCCACGGAGAGCGCAGCAACAGGGGAGCAGAGGGCAAAGCGGAGAGATTCCCGCAGAGAAGATCTGTGCCGACCAGCACTCACCAGCCCGAGAGGCTTGTCTGCTCACTCGCCGGGGCGGGTGGGGGCTGGGAACTAAGGCTCCGGCTTCGGAGGTAAGATCCCAGGGAGAGGACTGAGGTTGGCTGCGTGAACACAGCCTGAAGGGGGCTAGTGCACCACAGCTAGCCCAGAGGGAGTCCGGGAAAAAGTTTGGAACTGCCTAAGAGGCAAGAGACCATTGTTTCGGGGTGCTCGAGGAGAGGGGCTTTACAGCACCGCCTAAACGAGCACCAGAGACGGTCCCAAGCCGTGGCTATCAGCACGGACCCCATAGACAGGCATGAAACGCTAAGACTGCTGCTGAAGCCACCAAGAAGCCTGTGTGCAAGCACAGGTCACTATCCACACCTCCTCTCCCCAGAGCCTGCGCAGCCCGCAACGGCCAGGGTCCCGTGATCCAGGGACAACTTCCCCGGGAGAACCCACGGCGTGCCTCAGGCTGTTGCAACATCACGCTGGCCTCTGCCGCCTCACCGCATTCCATACCCCGCCTTCCCCCCAGCCTGAGTGAGCCAGAGGCCCTGAATCAGCTGCTACTTTAACCCTGTCCTGTCTGGGAAGAAGCAGACGCACTCAGGTGACCTACACGCAGAGGTGGGGTCAATGCAAAGCTGAACCCCAGAAGCTGTGCGAACAAAGAAGAGAAAGGGAAATTTCTCCCTGCAGCCTCAGGAGCAGCGGATTAAATTTCCACAATCAACTTGATGTACCCTGCATCTGTGGAATACCTGAATAGACAAAGAATCATCCCAAATTGAGGCGGTGGACTTTGGGAGCAACTGTACACTTGGAGTTTGCTTTCTGCAAATAATTTGTTTCTGGTTATATGTTTATCTTAGTTTAGTATTTAGAGTTTATTTTCATTGGTAGATTTCTTTATTGATTTCGTTACTCTCTTCCTTTCTTTTTTATATATATACAGATATATATATTTTTTTCAGTTTTCTCTTTTTGTGAGTGTGTATGTGTATGCTTCCTTGTGTGATTTTGTCTGTATAGCTTTGCTTTTACCATTTGTCCTAGGGTTCTCTCTCTCCATTTTTTTTCTTAATATAGTTTTTAGTGCTTGTTACCATTGGTGGATTTGTTTTTTGCTTTGGTTGCTCTCTTCTTTCTTTCTTTCTTTTTTCTTTTTTTTTAAATTACTTTATAATTTTTAAAATTATTAAAAATTAAAAATTTTTTTTCAATTTAAGAACTTTATTTATTTTATTCTTTCCTTCTTTCTTTTTTTCTCCCTTTTGTTCTGAGCCATGTGGCTGACAGGGTCCTGTTGCTCCGGCCAGGTGACAGGCCTGTGCCTCTGAGGTGGGAGAGCCGAGTTCAGGACATTGGATCACCAGAGACCTCACAGCTCCATGTAATATCAAATGGTGAGAATTCTCCCAGAGACCTCCATCTCAACGCTAAGACCCAGCTCCACTCAACAACCAGCAAGCTCCAGTGTTGGATACCCTATGCCAAACAACTAGCAAGACAGTAACACAACCCCACCATTAGCAGAGAGGCTGCCTACAATCATAAGAAGGTCACAGACACCCCAAAACAAATCACCGGATGTGGTCCTGCCCACCAGAATGACAAGATCCAGCCTCATCAACCAGAACAGAGGCACTAGTCCCCTCCACCAGGAAGCCTACACAAACCACTAAACCAAACTTAGACACTGGGGGCAGACACCAAAAACAATGGGAACTACAAACCTGCAGCCTGCAAAAAGGAGAGCCCAAACACAGTAAGTTAAGCAAAATGAGAAGACAGAGAAACACACAGCAGATGAAGGAGCAAGGTAAAAACCCATCAGACTAAACAAATGAAGAGTAAATAGGCAGTCTACCTGAAAAAGAATTTACAGTAATGACAGTAAACATGATCCAAAATCTTAGAAATAGAATGGAGAAAATACAAGAAACATTTAACAAGGAACTAGAAGAACTAAAAAGCAAACAAACAGTGATGAACAACATAATAAATGAAATTAAAAATTCTCTAGAAGGAATCAATAGCAGAATAACTGTGGCAGAAGAACGGATAAGTGACCTGGAAGACAAAATAGTGGAAATAATAACTGCAGAGCAGAATAAAGAAAAAAGAATGAAAACAACTGAGGACAGTCTTGGAGACCTCTGGGACAACATTAAATGCACCAGCATTTGAATTATAGGGATCCCAGAAGAAGAAGAGAAAAAGAAAGGGACTGAGAAAATATTTGAAGAGATTATAGTTGAAAACTTCCCTAATATGGGAAAGGATATAGTCAATCAATTCCAGGAAGCACAGAGTCCCATACAGGATAAATCCAAGCAGAAACATGCCAAGACACACATTGATCAAACTATCAAAAATTAAATACAAAGAACAAATATTAAAAGCAGCAAGGGAAAAACAACAAATAATATGCAAGGGAATCCCCATAAGGTTAATAGCTGATCTTTCAGCAGAAACTGCAAGCCAGAACAGAGTGGCAAGATATATTTAAAGGGATGAAAGGGAAAAACCTACAACCAAGATTACTCTACCCAGCAAGGATCTCATTCAGATTCAACAGAGAAATTAAAACCTTTACAGACAAGCGAAAGCTAAGAGAACTCAGCACCACCAAACCAGCTTTACAACAAATCCTAAAGGAAGTTCTCTAGGCAGGAAACACAAGAGAAGGAAAAGACCTAAAATAACAACCCCAAAACAATTAAGAAAATGGTAATAGGAACATACATATCAATAATTACCTTAAATGTAAATGGCTTAAATGTTTCAACCAAAAGACACAGACTGGCTGAATGGATAAAAAACCAAGACCCATATATATGCTGTATACAAGAGATCCACTTCAGACCTAAGGACACATATAGACTGAAAGTGAGGTGATGGAAAAAGATATTCCATGAAAATGGAAATCAAAAGAAAGCTGGAGTAGCAATTCCCATATCAGACAAAAGAGACTTTAAAATAAAGACTATTATAAGAGACGAAGACGGACACTACATAATGATCAAGGGAGCAATCCAAGAAGAATATATAACAGTAGTAAATGTTTATGCACCCAACATAGGAGTACCTCAAAACATAAGGCAAATGCTAACAGCCATAAAAGGGGAAATTGACAGTAACACAATCATAGTAGGGGACTTTAACACCTCTCTTTCACCAATGGACAGATCACCCAAAATGAAAATAAATAAGGAAACACAAGCTTTAAATGATACATTAAACAAGTCGGATTTAACTGATATTTATAGGACATCCCATATAAAAACAGCAGAATACACTTTCTTCTCAAGTGCTCATGGAATATTTTCCAGGACAGATCATATCTTGGGTCACAAATCAAGCCTTGGTAAATTTAAGAAAAATGAAATTGTATGAAGTATCTTTTCCAACCACAATGCTATGAGACTAGATATCAATTACAGGAAAAAATCTGTAAAAAATACAAACACATGGAGGCTACACAATATACTATTTAATAACCAAGAGATCACGGAAGAAATCAAAGAGGAAATCAAAAAATACCTAGAAACAAATGACAATGAAAACACAGTGACCCAAAACCTATGGGATGCCGCAAAAGCAGTTCTAAGAGGGAAGTTTATAGCAATACAATCCTACCTGAAGAACAAGAAACATCTCAAATAAACAACCTAACCTCACATCTAAAGCAGTTAGAGAAAGAAGAACAAAAAACCCTCAAAGTTAGCAGAAATCATAAAGATCAGATCAGAAATAAATGAAAAAGAAATGAAGGAAATGATAGCAAATATCAATACAACTAAAAGTTGGTTCCTTGAGACAATAAACAACATTGATAAACCATTAGCCAGACGCATCAAGAAAAAACAGGAGAAGATTTTGGGCTTCCCTGGTGGCACAGTGGTTGAGAGTACGCCTGCCGAAGCAGGGGACACGGGTTCGTGCCCCAGTCCGGGAGGATCCCGCATGCCGCGGAGCAGCTGGGCCCGTGAGCCATGGCTGCTGAGCCTGCGTGTCCAGAACCTGTGCTCCGCAATGGGAGATGCCACAACAGTGAGAGGGCCGCGTATCGCAAAAACAACAACAACAAAAAAAAAAACAGGAGAAGATTCAAATCTATAGTATTAGAAAAGAAAAAGGAGAAGTAAAAACTGACACTGCAGAAATATAAAGGATCATGAGAGACTACTACAAGCGACTAAATGCCAATAAAATGGACAACCTGGAAGAAACTGGCAAATTGTTAGAAAAGCAAAACCTTCTAAGACTGAACCACAAAGAAACAGAAAATATAAACAGACCAATCACAAGCACTGAAATTGAGACTGTGATTAAAAATCTTCCAACAAAAAAAAGCCCAGGACCAGATGGCTTCACAGGCAAATTCTATCAAACATTTAGAGAAGACCTAACACCTTCTCAAACTCTTCCAAAATACAGCAGAGGGAGGAACACTACCAAACTCATTCTACGACGCCACCATCATCCTGATACCAAAACCAGACAAAGATGTCACAAAGAAAGAAAACTACAGGCTAATATCACTGATGAATATAGATACAAAAATCCTCAACAAAATACTAGCAAACAGAATCCAACAGCACATTAAAAGGATTATACACCATGATCAAGTGGGGTTTACCCCTGGAATGCAAGGATTCTTCAGTAAACGCAAATCAATCAATGTGATAAACCATATTAACAAACTGAAGGAGAAAAACCATATGATCATCTACATAGATGCAGAAAAAGCTTTTGACAAAATCCAACACCCATTTATGATAACAACCCTCCAGAAAGTAGGCACTGAGGGAACTTACCTCAATATAATAAAGGCCATGTATGACAAACGCACAGCGAACATCGTCCTCAATGGTGAAAAACTGAAATCACTTCCACTAAGATCAGGAACAAGACAAGGTTGCTCACTCGCACCACTATTATTCAACATTGTTTTGGAAGTTTTAGTCACAGCAATCAGAAGAAAAAGAAATAAAAGGAATCCAAGTTGCAAAAGAAATAAAGCTGTCACTGTTTGCAGATGACATGATACTATACATAGAAAATCCTAAAGATGCTACCAGAAAACTAATAGAGCTAATCAATGAATTTGGTAAAGTAGCAGGATACAAAATTAATGCACAGAAATCTCTTGCATTCCTATAAACTAATGATGAAAAATCTGAAAGAGAAATTAAGGAAACACTCCCATTTACCACTGCAACAAAAAGAATAAAATACCTAGAAATAAACCTACCTAAGGAGACAAAATACCTGTATGCAGAAAATTAGAAGACACTGATGAAAGAAATTAAAGATGATAAAAACAGATGGAGAGATATACCATGTTCTTGGATTGGAAGAATCAACACTGTGAAAATGACTACACTATCCAAAGCAATCTACAGATTCAATGCAATCTGTATCAAATTACCAATGGCATTTTTCACAGAACTAGAACAAAAAATTTCACAATTTGTATGGAAACACAAAAGACCACGAATAGCCAAAGCAAGCTTGAGAAAGAAAAATGGAGCTGGAGGAATCAGGCTCCCGTATTTTAGACTATACTACAAAGCTACAGTAATCAAAACAGTATGGTACTGGCACAAAAATAGAAATATAGATCAATGGAACAGGATAGAAAGCCCAAGAGAGAAACCCATGCACATATGGTCACCTTAAGTTTGATAAAGGAGGCAAGAATATATAATGGAGAAAACACACCCTCTTCAATAAGTGGTGCTCAGAAAACTGGAAAGCTACAAGTAAAAGAATGAAATTAGAACACTCCCTAACACCATACACAAAAATAAACTCAAAATGGATTAAAGACCTAAATGTAAGGCCAGACACTATAAAACTCTTAGAGGAAAACATAGGTAGAACACTCTGTGACATAAATCACAGCAAGATCCTTTTTGACCCACCTCCTAGGGAAATGGAAATAAAAACAAAAATAAACAAATGGGGCCTAATGAAACTTAAAAGCTTTGTACAGCAAAGGAAATTGTAAACAAGATGAAAAGACAACCCTCAGAATGGGAGAAAATATTTGCAAATGAAGCAACTGACAAAGGATTCATCTCCAAAATTTACAAGCACCTCATGCAGCTCAATATCAGAAAAACAAACAACCCAACCCAAAAATGGGCAGAAGACCTAAATAGACATTTCTCCAAAGAAGATATACAGATTGCCAACAAACACATGAAAGTTTGCTCATCATCACTAATCATTAGAGAAATGCAAATCAAAAGTACAATGAGGTATCACCTCACACCAGTCAGAATGGCCATCATCAAAAAATCTACAAACAGTAAATGCTGGAGAGGGTGTGGAGAAAAGGGAACCCTCTTGCACTGTTGCTGGGAATGTAAATTGATACAGCACTATGGAGAACAGTATGGAGGTTCCTTAAAAAACTAAAAACAGG
The DNA here is from genome assembly GCF_964165515.1 of Mesoplodon bidens. Taxonomy (NCBI): domain Eukaryota; kingdom Metazoa; phylum Chordata; class Mammalia; order Artiodactyla; family Ziphiidae; genus Mesoplodon; species Mesoplodon bidens. Next base: position 64,948,683 of record NC_138178.1, on the reverse strand, counting down.
GCTTCCCTGGTGGCGCAGTGGTTGAGAGTCCGCCTGCCAGTGCAGGGGAAACGGGTTTGTGCCCCGGTCTGGGAGGATCCCACATGCCACGGAGCGGCTGGGCCCGTGAGCCATGGCCGCTGGGCCTGTGCGTCCGGAGCCTGTGCTCCGCAACGGGAGAGGCCACAACAGTGAGAGGCCCACATACCAAAAAAAAAAAAAAAAAAAAAAAAACAAAACAAAAACTAAAAATAGAACTACCATCCGACCCAGCAATCTCACTACTGGGCATATACCACGAGAAAACCATAATTCAAAAAGAGTCATGTACCACAATGTTCACTGCAGCTCTATTTACAACAGCCAGGACATGGAAGCAACCTAAGTGTCCAGCGACAGATGAATGGATAAAGAAAATGTGGCACATATATACAATGATGTATTACTCAGCCATAAAAAGAAATGAAATTGAGTTATTTGTAGTGAGGTGGATGGACCTAGGGTCTGTCATACAGAGTGAAGTAAGCCAGAAAGAGAAAGACAAATACCATATGCTAACACATATATATGGAATCTAAGAAAAAAAAAAAAAGGTCATGAAGAATCCAGGGGCAGGATGGGAATAAAGATGCAGACCTACTAGAGAATGGCCTTGGGGACATGGGGAGGGGGAAGGGTAAGCCGGGACAAAGTGAGACAGTGGCATGGACATATATACACTACCAAATGTAAAACCGATAGCTAGTGGGAAGCAGCCACATAGCACAGGGAGATCAGCTCGATGCTTTGTGACCACCTAGAGGGGTGGGATAGGGAGGCTGGGAGGGAGGGAGGTGCAAGAGGGAAGAGATATGGGGATATATGTATATGTATAGCTGATTCACTTTGTTATAAAGCAGAAACCAACACACCATTGTAAAGCAATTATACTCCAGTAACGGTGTTTAAAAAATTTATATATATGGAAATTGAAAGGGAAAAAAATAATACAGGATACAAGAATATCTGAGACTTATGAAAGAATCTGATAAAATTGATGAAATCCAGTTTATTCTGACAGTCTGCTTGCTACTCTTTGGTAGAAGCCAAAAAAGGGAGGTTTTCATTATCTGGCCCCTTCACTAAATTCTATACCCGTGCATAGATCATCTACAAGCAAGAAAATAGGGCAATGTTATCCCAAAAGTCCTGTGAAAAGGTCTTCAATGAATTTGGACTTAATATTATGCATCTGGCTTTTTTATTAAAAAGCAATATGGGAAACATCTAATCCGAGAACATTTCTATCTCTTTTGCAAAACCCCACTGAGTTGTTTATTATACCCAATGTCCCATACATAGGATCCATGTAATATCTCCTAGAGTTTAGTGTAAGCAAAAATCATCCTTTTCATTTACCAAATGAGAAACTTTTTAAAGAAACATATAAACTAGGAATCTTAAAAAATAAAAGGAAATTAGTTTGTTGGATAAATTTTGAGATATCACAATTCCCTATGCTAAATTCCCAAAGCAATATGTTTGCAATCAGAAAAGACTGAAATCCAGTTAACTGGAACATTTCATTAAATGGAATCATGTTCTACCCACTGCTTTCGAAAAGAGAAAACAAATAACAAGATATGCAAAAATCAGACTCTGGGGGATCTAAGATAAATTAGAAATGGTCCCTGCGTCCATTCACCTCAAAATTAGCCTACTAGGGGAGTTGAAATATACAAATAAAATGACAAAATATAGAAACATAGAAAATGAGAAGTAGCATCCCAAGACTTACAGATAAAGAATTCCGGGAGTTAAGAGAAATGAAATAGTGCCCAGGTATTTAGAATGTCTGATGTTCTTATTCTTTACTGAATGTTTTAAGTTTCCATCTAGAATTATTTATCTCCAGTCTAAAGAACTTTCTTTAGCACTTCCTGTGGTGCAGGTCCCTTGGTAGCAAATTCTCCCTGATTTTTTTATCTGAAAATGTATTTTGTCTTCATTCTTTTAATTAAATTGATGTATAATTTACATATCATTAGTTTTAGGTGCACAATGTAATTTGATACTTGAATATTGTATATATTGCAAAATGATCACCACAGTAAGTCCAGCCTTCCTTCTTGAATAATATTTTTGCTGGGTATAGAATTCTAGGTTGACAGTTCATTTTTTTCCAGATGCTATTCTACTCTTTTCTGTCCTCAGTGATTTCTGATTAGAAGTCAACTATTACATATCATCTAACAGATCTTTGAGGCTTTGTTCATTTCCTCCCATCTTTCTTTTTTTTTCTCTTGGATAATTAATATTCATTGATTTGAGATCACTTACTCTTTCCTCTGTTATGTCCACTCAGCTGTTTTTCAGTTCTAGAGCTTCCATTTGGTCTTTTGTTGTTTCTGTTTTACTGCCAAGACTTTCCATTTCTCTGCTGAGATTTTCATGCATTGAAAACATGTTTTACTTCATTGATAATAGTTATAATAGCTGTTTTGAAACCCTTGTATATTAATTCCAACACCTGGTTCACCTTGATGTTGGAAACAATAGATCATCTTTTCAACTGAGAATGTGTTTCATTTTCCTGGTTCTTTGTATATCAAATAATTTTGGATTGTATTCTGTGTCGTGAAGACTTTGGATTCTGTTATTTTTCTCTCGTGAGTATTTTTTTGTTTTAGTGATTTTTTTCTTTATTTAAAAAAATTTTTTTGGCTAGTCTGTAACTGTAAACATTTCTTTTTGTATAGATCTTTTGCTTTCAGTTGGGCTGGGCTGAGTCTATTCTAGGCATGTATGGTTCAAAGGTCAATCATAGATGTAGGCAGACAAATATTTGGAGACCTTCTGTCTGGCTCTTCCTTTTGCACACCACACTCTCTTCAGCATTCCCAGTTTCCCATTTTCTCTTTTCTGGTTCACCAGACCACAAAGGCTACAGGTTTTTCTGTGTCTGCACCATTGTCATCCATTTTGCACTGCAAAGACTTCATTTACTCCCTGGTTGAAAGGGACTTAGTTGTATAGCTCCTTGTCTCCCTTCTCCAAGTGAGTATGGGTTATTTCTGAGGGTGGTATGGAGAAAGAAGTGTAGGGCATTCTAAGTTATTTAAGGAAAGGTATGTAGGTAAGAAAGCATATGAACAGTGAGATGCAGTGAGGTGGGAAATAATGATGAAATGTTAAGTTAGGATTAAATTATGTAACTTGTTGAATGCTAGCTATGTCTAGGAGTATGACCAATAAAATACACATTTCAGGTAGAAGGATGATATGCTCATATCTATATTTTAGCTTGAGATTAATCTATCTGTACTGTTTAAAATGAACTGCAATATGGAGAATGATGGGAGGTAGGGAGAGTAGTAAGGTAGCAGTTCCAGTAGTGCAGGTGGGAGGTAATGAGGTCTTAACTAGGCTACTGGCAGAGAGAACAGAAAGGAAGGAATGGAAATGAAATGATTTAGCAAATGACTTACTGATGACCCTAAAATTCATCAATAATCTGAATTACCACAAAAGATTAAATCTTCCTGTTATTAGGCAGGGAGTATCCCTTTCATTATTTATTTAATAGTGAGGACTACTATAAAAGCAAATCAATGTAAAATTACTCTTTAGATGTATGAGTCTGGTTCATCTGGTGAGCAACAGATAATTATAGACTGTAATTATCTATATCAGATACCATATAGCAGGTATCCTTCTATCAGGATATACTATATGGTGGGAAATGAAAACCAAACTTATTTCCCACACCCACATCCTAGTAGGGTGTAAAGCTGCCATTGATGCAAAGCCCAGTTATAGGACTGTCCATACTACTGTCTCATCAATACTTCTATAACCGAAGAGTCTGAACCATAGACTGGAAAAGAAATAAAACCTCTTTTTGATTGATACTGCAAAAACAAAACTGACTTTCAAGCCATCACGGGTTCAATCCCCTAGTCAGGGAACTAAGATCCCACATGCCGCGAGGCGCAGCTCCCTGCACCCCCCCCACCCCCCCAAAAAAAGTAGAAGCCTTTTTAAGGGTGATAAGGCACACATAAAACATCCCCAAACATACAAAGAAACAAAGGTAAAAACAAAAATAAGCACATTAAATACATGTGTTTTGATCTTGCAATTTCTATGAATTTATCTAAAGGAAGGCAATGCTATGCTTTATGATTAACTTACATGCACAAATAATTTTCTACAGGATGTTCAGTACAGTGTTATTTATGACAGGGAAATGAGAGACAACTTAAATATCCCATAATAGGGGATTGGTAACTTAAGATAGTATGGCAATATGACAGAATATTATACAGTTAATGAAATAGAGATGGTTACTTAAAGACATTGAAAATAGTCTATCAAACATAACTAGGTTTAAAAAGTATACTACATACAGAATAATCCCAGTTTTGCTAAAAACAATGCACATAAACCTAATAAAAAAGATTGAAAGACTAATAAATAAAATGTTAAATGAAAATGTATATATTCCAAATTTTCTACTACAAGCATATTTCACTCAACATTACTTTCATAATCTGAAAAAAAATTACACTGAGTTACTAAAAAAGAGTCGCATATGCCCTTTACCCACATGCAATATACTCTAGATATTCTTGCTCTGATGGCTACACATAAACCTTCTGCTCTGTCACTGCAGTTCTGAATGAGTCTGGCAAAGATAATTCTGAATGTCTATCAATGGTCAGTCACCTGGGAGGGATTACATCAAACTGTTATGAGTTTGGGGACCCAAATGACCGCCCTCTATTGCAGACCAATACTAAAGTAAGACTATGTGTGTCCTAGGCAATATTTGTTCTCTAGAGGTGAGAGGCTAGTGCATTAACCAGGTTTTATATTAAATGTCTTCATCATTTGTGAGCAGCCAGATGGTTGGTAATATGTGTAGATATTTTGAAACATAGGCTGGCTGATTTCAATTAGTTTTGAAGTGAGACAAATGACAGTGCAGATCTAAGCCCAGGGGTACTGAGAGAATATTTTCTTTCAGATGAATACCCCAACCTAGAGTTCCCAATTATATAACAAAGCTAATGGGTTATCCTGGAACATGTGCTGTTAGAAAGAATCTCTGTTATGAAGCACCTAACTGGGCAAATAATTTATGCCCAGGGTCAGGAAAACCAGCTAATGTGAGTGAGGAAAGGGAAATTTTTTTTTAAAAAACAGTATAGCCTATATGCTTGTGTTTCAGAGTGCACTAAGGTTTGTGAGGGATTTCGACAGCAAATAAAAATACTTCTATGGGAAGGTGAAGTAGTTTTGGGCCAAATCAAAGGCTCTGCCTGAAAAGATTAGTAACTGAACAAATGTTGGCTTTTCCAGGCTTAGCGTACAATGCCAATTTTATGTCATTTTCCTCAAGATGCCAGCTGTGCTGTTCCTGATGATTCTCCTCTCTACTATACTGAGAAAAAGGACACAGAAGAGTCCTTGAGAATGTCACTATGTGGGCATATGTTGGCCTCAAAAATTCAGACAAGTCAGGATAGAATGGAATTAATTCTCTTTTTCAAAATAGGCTGAGAATCTAAAATTTAATTTCATTTATGAATCATAGGGATCTAACAGTCATTGAGAAAAGTGATTTGACTCCAAGTCTCCCAAAGAAATCAAATGAGTTATCTTTTTAAAAACATAAAGTAAAACAGAAACATAAATAAAAATTAAACATAATTTTAACTTTTAATTTTCTTTCACAGGAAACAGTTCACTTTTTTTTCCCTCCTTGTTAGCTACATTGCTAATGAAATCCCTGATGTTAAGCAAATTAAATGGTTTTTAATGCTTGTTTCATCCCTAAGATGAAACATCTTAGTGACTAAGATGCTTATTATTAACTGCTAAATGCCTACCATACTATAGGTACTACACCAGGTACTTCATACACATTATTGCTAATCACTAACCATCCCAATGACCTTATGTAGGTAACTATTTTCATTTTACAGATTAATGAATTGAGAGGCAAAGAAATTAAGTAACCTGACCAAGATCACACAGTCCAGGTCCCACTCCAAAACCCATGCCCTCTCCATATAACCATAATTAAATGGAAAGATCTCTGTTAGTCAATTGCTCTCAGTGACTCAATTATCTTACAATGAAGAAACAATGAAAGACCACTATGGCCTGAGACAAAGCATGGAGTTTCCACTAATAAAGGGGCACGTCTTCCAGATGCAATTTTCTTTCTCATAGGATAAATAAGCATTCTGAAATAGTCTGAAGTGGCCAAATAAAAAGCAAGCAGTTAATCTTTTTTTTTTAATGCTTAAAAAAAATTTTTTTTTTGGCTGCACCACGCAGCATGTGGGGAACTTAGTTCCCTGACCAGGGATCGAACCCATGCCCCCTGCAGTGGAAGCGTGCAGTCTTAACCATTGGACCGCAGGGAAGTTCCCCAAACAGCCAATCTTATAGGCAAAAAGGCAAACACAGTAAGGAGACAGGAGCTACAAGGTAATAAGAACAATTATTTAGATTCCTCCTACTCAAAATGTGGTACAGTAACCAGCAGCATTGGTACACACATGCTGGCTTGTTAGAAATGCAGACTCTCAGGCCCCACTCCAGACCTACTAAATCAGTGTTTTAAAAGATTAGTATGTTCATGAAAGCTTGAGAAGCAACTGTTTTAATTATAATTAAGCTAGTAATGACTAAATGATGCTCAAAACTAGTCTGAAGGGGTAGAAATTAGCCTATGGCCAACAATACTTCCAGGAAAAAAACAAGTATTTCATGCATTTCCATCATGTGATTAATTCTGTAAATTATGAACAGTAGCTTTTGCTTCACTTGCTAAGAGCACTTTTGCAGCAAATTTTGAAGTCATTATTCCATTCTTTGATTCCTACCTGGTAAGAACTTAGTTTCATCTTTCACTTTTCACCCACTCATCCTTAAAACTTTCAAGTCTAAACAGAAAAGCAATAGCACATGCCTAGTCAGAGTTTTACCTTAGATTGATAAGGGCCAAAGGGCCATGATATGACCTGCAGGAATGAAATGCATTTATAAGCAATAGCTGCCCTCATCTAAATTTAAGGTTTTCCTTATGATTTAACTATAGTAGCAAGCAACCTGGATATCACCCTACGAAATGCAATTTTCTCTATCAATGGTGGTCTCTAATACCATGGCTAACCGAAAGGATTTATGATTTGTCAAGACAAAAGATCTTGTAAAAATATCTTACTTCTCTTATACATCTAGCTGCTACCCAAACCACTAAGACTATTGGGAAGAATAAAATGCATCTGATTATAGAGAGAAGACAATTACAATTAAGTAATTGATTGATAATAAAATTACCACTGTCCTGTTACATAAACTAAAACATAAAATTACTGAGGGATGCCTCTCCTCACTGAGAACAGAAGCTTTGTCAGACAGTTAAAAACAACCTGCTTGGGCTTCCCTGGTGGCGCAGTGGCTGAGACTCTGCCTGCCAATGCAGGGGACACGGGTTCGAGCCCTGGTCTGGGAAGATCCCACATGCCGCGGAGCGACTAGGCCCGTGAGCCACAACTACTGAGCCTGAGCGTCTGGAGTTTGTGCTCCACAACAAGAGAGGCCACGACAGTGAGAGGCCCGCACACCGCGATGAAGAGTGGCCCCTGCTCGCCGCAACTAGAGAAAGCCCTCGCACAGAAATGAAGACCCAACACAGCCATAAATAAATAAATAAATAAATTAAAAAAAAAAAAAACAACCTGCTTGAAGTAAATGACCAGATGACAATGTGTTAATTTTAAAGGGAGAACAATAGCCTCGCTTGAGAGATTTTAAAAAACTTATTATTTACAATTGTTAGGTTTATAAAGTACTCATGTGGGACAACAATAAAGACTGCCTCTGAGACGAAATCTATGCCTTTGAGTATAATTTAAGGGAATTCTCTCTTAAACCAACATTCTTACTTTTTTGGCAGGGTTATTCTTTACCATATATAAACATAAAAAATACCTGAGTCAAAATCCTCAAAAAGCTTAAAAATTAGGTAGAATATTGTTTTTTTCTACTTTAACTCCAAGAATCTCTCTAACCAAAGAAAAACAGTCAGACAGAGGTACTGAGACACTATGTGGTTTCTAATTCCAGATTCTTCTACTTCATAATCTTATAAATCTAACATTCTTATATCCTATAACAAAAAGGACTGAAAAAGACTGGTGTCACCCAGATAATACCATAAAAACAAGAAAAGATTAGTAATACAATTCAATGTTCAAATTACAATAAAATTTTCTTAATTGACTGGTTTTCACTAATACAGCGTTCTTTTATCTGATGGTGCCTTCTGTCTTTGCTTCTTTTCTCCTTCAACAGGATTGTTGACCTTGCTTAAAAGAGGGCTGATTTTCTCAGACTTATCAGATGGTAAAAGTCTGCCTAATTTGAGTAAGCTCTTAAAAAAATGCTGCTTTAGAAAGGTCAATTAGTTCTAAACAAAGGCATTCAGTTCAGTAAGCATCTCCTATAGAGACAGGTCCTACAGGGATAAGCCAATATTTCCTGTTGTGCTCTAGTGTATAAAGGAGCAAAGGAAACTGTAAGTGAATGCACACATTACCAGCTGGAGTCCCCAGAGTTTATAATTTCTGACAGCACTTACAGGAGATTTCCACTGAGCTGCTACACCAGCATTTTCTAAGATTTTGCTGAATTATGCCATTTGTAGGGAGAGGGGTGTTTAGAAACACAGCCAATCCATCACAAAATCTGGATGTTTTTTCCTCCACAGTGATTTCTGGTCTTGCCCATCTATTTCCACTTCTACAGTTGCACCTTTCATATTTACAGTGTTCTGGCATCTTCTGAGCTGGTGTCTTTGCCTCTAGGCCCTCTCACTCCATACATATACACTCATTAAAATAATGTTCCTCAACTAATTTTATCTATTTATTTATTTATTTTGAGGTACACGGGCCTCTCACTGTTGTGGCCTCTCCCGTTGCGGAGCACAGACTCTGGACGCGCAGGCTCAGCGGCCATGGCTCACGGGCCCAGACACTCCGCAGCATGTGGGATCCTTCCGGACCGGGGCATGAACCCGTGTCCCCTGCATCGGCAAGCAGACTCTCAACCACTGCGCCACCAGGGAAGCCCTCCTCAACTAATTTAATCATGTAACTTGTCTGGTCAAAAAATTACCATGACTTCCTGTTTCTCAGGGCACTGAACCCAAATTTCTTAACTTGGGTCTCAAAACCCTCCACACTTCAAATCAATTACTATCTCCACTTTAAAGATGAAGCACTTTGAGATCTTGACCAGGGTCACACAGTTAGTAGAGGAGTTGGGATTTCAGCCCAGGCTATCTGGTTTCAAAGTTTATGCTCTCAAGCATTATACTACCTTACCCCTATTAAGAGTCTGGTGTGTGATGTTACCTTGCAATTGCATTTATGAGTCTCTGGATAGTTCCCCCACTACATTATTCTCTGAGACAGTCCACTTCTTTGATATGTTCACACAAAGGCTATACAAAGTAGACAACTTAATGTTTCATTGACTGGTGTTACACTAGGATGACTGTTCAGATCTCTGAATGTATAGGTGGTTAAAATGGTTTTTGTCTATTCATATCCTCATCTGCTATAGCTTGTGCATTTCCTTGTCTAACAATAGCTGTGGTTTTAAATTTTCCTATATGCTGTTCTGGTCCAGAAATATGCAATGGTGCAATCTCAGCAGAGGTTTATGAAGAAAAAAATCAAATAACTAATGGAAGACCAGTCCTGATGTGTTAAAGGTAATCCTAGAAATAAAACAAGTAGGAAGGCTACATCAAGCATGATGTTATGTAATCTCTAGCACTTGCAATGCTTAAATTCGAAATAACATTTAATACACTCAGTTTTCTATATATGATTAAGCCAACAAAGTAAATAAAGGGGGAGCTGAGAAGGCATTGTGAATATACATTTCATGAGAGAAATCAGCTAGCCATAGCCTTGTTAAATCCTAGGTAAAGTTTGCGCAAATTAAATATTCATGCTTAGCATTGTGCTCTAAGTATCTGATCAATCCTTAACTAAGAAACAAAAAAGGAAATCAATACTTTCCTTTTAATTCTGTCGAGTTTGCAGCAACTGAAAATAAAAGGATATGTGGGTGATATTATACAGACAGAAAGACCATAACCAGGAACAGAACAGTCTCTCTCTTCTTCTTTCTCTTGTAGTTTTTCACCATTATCAGTTAAATTTACCTGAGATGTTTCAAAAGAAATCTGAAACATTATCATTTACAAATCTACAGAGATTAACCATATAAGCATATATGATGGAGTTGCCAATATAAAGAATTAAGCATCCATATGTTCTTTCATTAACAAAAACCCATTGTTCTAAGGTTTTGGAACTAACAAGTTTATGTCCCAAGTTCAGGATATACCAATAGGCCTGTTTTTATTTTTTTTCAAGTGCAACTTAGAATTATTATTACTTATTTATTTTTTAACATCTTTATTGGAGTATAATTGCTTTACAATGTTGTGTTAGTTTCTGCTGTATAACAAAGTGCATCAGCTTATGTATACATATATCCCCATATACCCTCCCTCTTGCGTCACCCTCCCTATCCCACCCCTCTAGGTGGTCACAAAGCACGGAGCTGATCTCCCTGTGGTATGCAGCTGCTTCTCACTAGTTATCTATTTTACATTTGGTAGTGTATATATGTCAATGCTACTCTCTCACTTTGTCCCAGCTTACCCTTCCCCCTCCCCATGTCCCCAAGTCCATTCTCTAGTAGGTCTGCATCTTTATTCCCAGCTTGCCCCTAGGTTATTCTGACCTTTTTTTAAGATTCCATATATATGTGTTAGCATATGGTATTTGTTTTTCTCTTTCTGACTTACTTCACTCTGTATGGCAGACTCTAGGTCCATCCACCTTACTACAAATAACTCATTTTCGTTTCTTTTTATGGCTGAGTAATATTCCATTGTATATATGTGCCACATCTTCTTTATCCATTCATCTGTCGATGGACACTTAGGTTGCTTCCATGTCCTGGCTATCGTAAATAATGAGGCCTGTTTTTAAAATAAGACAATGAATAACTCTGAAACTAGATTCAGAGATAATTAGCTACTCCAGAGGATGCTAAGGAAACTGAAAGCCAAGATGCCACCTACTTTCTCTATTATTTTCAGAGTAGTCCGAATGCAAACTTGGAGGAAAGTTCAAAGCCCAAAGTAAATCTGTCTAATTAAAAGATAGTTGGAGGAAGTTCTGCATAAATATTTTTCTGGATGCAGAAAAGAGCTATTGTGAGAAAAACTTCACTCTTTACAAGTCAACATGAAAACTGAGGATAACTTCACACTACTAGAATAACAATACTAGCTATCACTTACTGTCAATAACTTTTATTATCTCCTTTAATCCCCCCAACTACCTTATTAAAGCATTACCATTCCTATTTTATAGACAAGGATATTGAAGCTCAGAGAAATTAAGTAACTTGGTCATAGACCTAGGTCTTGGTTCACACAACTAGATTGTGGCAGACCTGGACTCTGGACTCAGATGTACCTAAGTCTAAAGTCTATGCTTCTTTCTATTTTACTATACTTCAGAAGCTCTCAACCTTTAGTGCCTGTCACAATCATCTGGGATCTTTTTCAAAATACAGATGCATGGGATACATCCCCATAGATCCTAAACCAGCAGGTCTGAGATGGCACCGAAATATCTTTATTTTTTTTAAATGTAGTTCAGGTGTTTCTGATGTACATCAAAAGACTAGACTGGAAAAAAAAAAGGCAATCTAGAAGTAAATTCTTTGCCATTTTGTAATACCTGTTTTTCAGCAAATTTACCCTTCTAATCATACGTTTTGTAGGCATCCATTAAATCATCCTGTTTTCTATCAGTATGCTATCCCTAAGCAAATAAGGAGGTTGGAGTAGTATAACTGATACAAAGGCCCATTTACTATAGGAGGAACATCAAATACACATTGACCATTTTCCACAAATAATCTAAAAAATGGACAACATACAGACAGTAGAGGTAGAAGTTAGAGAAATACTGTTCTAATATCTTAATATAGCACACATTTTGGATTAGACAGAAAAGGATAAAACCTTATAAATAAACAGAGAATAGATTCTGAAGATTAAGCCCAGAATTAAATTGTTCTTTTCTGACAATTTAATTCTGGGCTTAATCTTCAGAATCTTACAATTTGTAGAAATGAAATTTAAATACTTTACATACAACCATCTCCAAAATGTTTTCTGCTATTTTTCTGTAGAGAATAAGAAAAAAAATCCCACTGGTTAATACTTTTTCTGGTAAATACAGATTTCTCTTAAGAAAATAAGCTAATATTTTATATGCATCATTATTTTATTCATTCATTTTTACTGAGTACTTACAACATACAAGGCATTTTACTACTTCTAATTTTTTTACCAGTTGCATTCTAATACCACATAAAGTGGTATGCTTTTATCATTTCTGATTTGTACTTCTAACTGGACTCAAAAATATAGGGTGGTTACCAGGCCTATTCTGTGTCTATATGGGTTCTCAAAGGACCTGAGTTCACAATAAGGTCATGTTAGATAACCTGCTTTGGCCTGCAACTTTTCCTGAGCTTCTGATGCAGGACTTGACTGAACAAAGTTTGACCTGCAAAAACCCTCACAGGTTGCTTGATCCATACTCCTCATCAGGCAGATGAAGATACTAAGATGAAGAGAGGGAGAAGAAGTGGATTAAAATATCATACATCTGGCCAAACCTGCTGCTCTTTTACAGTATAGCACCAACCTTGAGAGGTGGGTAGGTCTCAGGCAGCGATGCATTCTGACTTTTATGGGCCCTGGACACTTTGCCTATCTAAGTCTCTGTCCTTCATAAAAAAATGAAAAATTACATGTTATGGCTGTTTTGGTATGAGGACAAATATATTAATGTCATTTGTTAAAACGTTTTGTTCATTTTTTTCCTTCTGATTTTAAAAGATTTTAAACATTTTCATGAGCCCCTAAAAGTACTGAGGGCCTTTGGGCACTAATGGATAAAATGGCCCTGGTTTTAGATGACCCATTTGACAGTCGAAACCAGCTTTACTCTCCTCCAGGAGACATGGTTCTGCCACAGGGGACTATCCATGTGGCTTCTCTATCGCTCAGAATGTACCAGCCACAGAAAGCTCAGCCTTTTATCAGGCTATTCCAGTGATTCTCATTCCAGCAGCTCTTCAGAACCTACCTCCTCATTCTAAACCAGGCAGCCCCTACAAAACTGTTCTGAGAGAGTGTGGAGTACTCAACAAAGATCAGCTGCGAAGCCTCTAGGAATGAAAACCATCTTCAGAGTCCCACATGCATTTGAAAGGAATATTAGGCAGATCACTTCATTGGGATTTACGGCATTTCACAACATGGCTGGTTATCACCCACAGAGACACCTTTACTCTAAGAACAGGTAGGTGCATTTTCTAGATTAGATAAGGTTTTGTTTCCAGTACATTCACTATGTGAAAAGGCTATATCATTCATAAAATGGGGAAAGTTGTAACTCTATTGTAACCAGGGAAAATCAAAGACTATCAAATCTCCCAGTATTTATCCACTTTAAGAAAATTGTCATTTAAAAATGGAATTTATCGGGCTTCCCTGGTGGCGCAGTGGTTGAGAGTCCGCCTGCCGATGCAGGGGACACGGGTTCGTGCCCTGGTCCGGGAAGATCCCACATGCCGCTGAGCGGCTAGGCCCGTGAGCCATGGCCACTGAGCCTGCGCGTCCCGAGCCTGTGCTCCGCAGCGGGAGAGGCCACAGCAGTGAGAGGCACGTGTACCGCAAAAAAAAAAAAAAAAAAAAAAAAAAATGGAATTTATCATTCTCATAGCACCTGCTCTGATTGGTTTTACTTTAGGGTCCTCAGGTATGAGGCCTAACTCAAGTCCTATCTTCCTCTGCAGTAACTCAACATTGATCACCCCTCTCATGGTCAGAGGTATTTGACTCTTGACCCCTTTTGTCACATATGTTATTTTTCTTTAGCTATTTCTGATTATTTAATTCAACATACATTATTTTGTGACTACTATATGCCAGGTATGACATGGTGTATACAAAGGTCAGTAAAATAAGACACTACTCTTGAGGAGCTAATTTCAAGTAAGGGGGAGAATAATATAAAATATATTAATATTTAAAACAGGGCAATATAAGTGCCACTATAGGGAATTTATTGGATGAAGGAAGTGTCTGGAAAGATATCATGCAGGTGATAGCATTTGAGATGAGTGTGTTAATGAGGAAAGATTACCCAGAATTGGAAATGAGGTGGAAGAGAAACAGTACAGCAAAGACACAAAACAGCAAAGTGTCCAATATATTTATAAAACAGCAAGCAGTATAATTTGTTTTACAACATGCAGTCCTAGTATTAAGAAGTGAAAAGCAAAATTAGGGGTGAAATATAAACATCTAAAAGGAATACTAACATGTGAGACCTCATTTTGTATTTTGTTTGTATTCTTAAAGCCCAGCCTAGTGTTGGCCATTTATAACACCTGGTAATTGATTTAAACTGTTAGAAAAAGCATCAACAATGTACATAATAAGGCGTCACCTGTCCAAAAGCATCTAATAATTACAGTAAATATACAATGACATAAGGCACTTGGAAAAAAGTGCCCCCAAATTCAGTATAAAATAGTTGTAGTTAACAAAGAATAGATTTGGGGGAAATCATTCTAACCTTTCTTTTAATAAAATTTGATAGTTTGAAATATTCCAATAGGCCCCACTAATTTCATGACATTTCTTTCACTGAAGCTCAGAAATAAACTATGTGAAAAACTACATATGCACGTTTCAATAAAAAAGAATGTCTAGTGGTTTAGCCTACTCAGTCCACTTTTCATCAAGTCTTCTGAGACAGGTGCAAATTTAATTTAATAAAGGAAAACTGCAATGGCTTACAAAGCAAAGGGAGGCAGCTAAAACTAAAGACAAAGTTTTACTGAGAACAATTTGCAATTGGATAATTAGGTATAACACGGAATTAAAGATGGCATCTTCAATTTGAGAAACTGCCCAAATTGAACTAAAATTCAGAATTTTCTTGCAGTTAAAAAAAAGTTTATTTTCAGATATGGGCAAAATATTGTAATTACAATACACAAATAGATTCAAAATTCCAGAAATCCATAAATGGAAGTTAACTATTTGAGCAATATAATTATTTTACATGAAAAATTATAATGCATGCAGGTACAACATAATAGCTGTTCAATTAACAATGTTTTAAAAGCTAAATTTGTAATAAAACAATTGTTATACTCATTTTCTCTGACAGTTAATCTAGTTACTTCTAAAGTCTTGATGATTAATATCTTCTGAAACACATGTATAAATTCACTTTTTCTTACAAGCACCTCTGCCTGTATTTAAATAGATATACTGTGAAAGTTGAACAAAAACAAATATTTGCTCTAAGACTACCATTATGACTCAAAACTATTGTCAACGTTTCTTCAAGAGTGGCCCACATTCCACATGAATCATATCACACCTGGGATGTTTGCTCGAAATGCAGATCTTTACTCCAACAATTCTTGGATCGAACCAAGATACAAAATCATTGTCCTTATTGTAATGAGCATTCTTATTTCCCTCTTACTTGGAATAAATTCCACGAACAATTATGTTTTCCACTTTGCAAACACTCTCTTGTCCTTTCTTCCTCTTCTCTACTAGTAAAATGCCAATTCAACCCTCTAAGCCTGCTTCTGAGTTGATGAACAGCACCAGAGAAAAACCACACCACTGTGTTGACTGTATTCACTTAAATGTATTACTATATTACTACAGGTCTCAAATGGGGACTTAACACTGTCAGAAACAGAATTCAAATCAGTTCTTTCTATATACTTACTTTGCCACTTTGAGATAACTATTTCACAATTTTTCTTGTCTCCTCCAATCTCTGACATCCTTTTCCCAGGTCACTTATTACTGATGACCCTGCCTCATACTTGAGTGGGAAAATAGATCCAAACAGATGAATTTTATCTCATCTTCCCATTAATTCTACCAACCTGATCTCACACACTTTACCTTCACTGCCCTTACAATGGAGAAGCGTTTGTGTCCCTCTTTAAGTCCAACTCTTCTAGCTGTGGTCAGAATCTCACCCATTTGTGACTTCTCAAGGACTGTTCCTACAATATCTTTTCTCTTCTGCATCATCAATTTCTTCATTCCAGATAATTCCCATGGGCATATGAATATATATTAATCTCATTCATTTTAAAAAACAACTTTCCCTGCATGCATGTCTCCCTCTAGGTACTGCTGCATTACTTCATTACCTTCCACAACAAAACTCCTCAAGAAGAGTACCCTTTCCATACAAATTTTAAAATTTTTTCTAGTTCTGTGAAAAATGCCATTGGTAATGTGATAGGGATTGCACTACATCTGAAGATTGCCTTGAAGAGTACAGTCATTTTAACAATATTGATTCTTCCAATTGAAGAACACAGTACACACATCTCCATCTGTTTCTGTCATCTTCAATTTCTTTCACCAGTCTCTTATAGTTTTCAGAGTACAGGTTTTTTGACTCCTTCAGTAGGTTTATTCCTAGTATTTTATTCTTTGTGATGTGATGGTAAATGGGAATGATTCCTTAACTTATCCTTCTATCTTTCATTGTTCATGTATAGAAATGCAACAGATTTCTATGTATTAATTTTGTATCCTGCAACTTTACCAAATTCATTGATGAGCTCTAGTAGTTTTCTGGTAGCATCCTTAGGATTTTCTATGTATAGCATCATGTCATCTGCAAACAGTGACAGTTTTACTTCTTCTTTTCCAATTTGGATTCCTTTTATTTCTTTTTCTTCTCTGATTGCTGTGGCTAGGACTTCAATAGTATGTTGAATACAAGTGGCAAGAGTGGGCATCCTTGTCTTGCTCCTGATCTTAGAGGATATACTTTCAGCTTTTCACCATTGAGTATGATGTTAGCCTTGGGTTTGTCATATACGGCCTTTATTACTTGATGTATGTTCCCTCTATGTCCACTTTCTGGACAGTTTTTATCATAAATGGATGTTGAATTTTATCAAAAAGCTTTTCCTGCATCTACTGATATGATCATATGGTTTTTATTCTTCAGTTTCTTAATGTGGTGTATCACACTGATTGATTTGTGGATACTGAAAAATCCTTGCATCCCTGGGATAAATCCCACTTGATCATGGTGTATAATCCTTTTAATGTAATTTTTAAATTTGTATGGAATCACAAAGGACCCTGAATAGCCAAAGCAATCTTGAGAAAGAAAAATGAAGCTGGAGGAATCAGACTCCCTGACTTCAGGCTATACTACCAAGCTACAGTAATCAAAACAGTATAGTACTGACACAAAAACAGACATATAGATCAATGGAACAGAACAGAAAGCCCAGATATAAACCTACACACCTATGGTCAATTAATCTACAACAAAGCAGGCAAGAATATATTAATACAAGAGAAAAAAGACAGTCTCTTCAATAAGTGGTGCTGGGAAAACTGGACAGCTACATGTAAAAGAATGAAATTAGAACATTCTCTAACACCATATATAAAAATAAACTCAAAATGGATTAAAGACCTAAATGTAAGACTGGATACTATAAAACTCCTAGAGGAATACAGAGGCAGAACACTCTTTAACATAGATCACAGCATTATCTTTCTGGATCTGTCTCCTAGAGTAATGGAAATAAAAAAAAAATAAACAAATGGGACCTAATTAACCTTAAAAGCATTTGTACAACAAAAGAAACTACAAACAAAATGAAAAGACAACCTACAGAATGGGAGAAAATATTTGCAAATGATGTGACCGACAAGGCATTAATTTCCAAAATATACAAACAGCTCAATATCAAGAAAACAAACCAATCAAAAAATGGGCAGAATATCTAAATAGACATTTCTCCAAAGAAGACATACAGATGTCCAAGAGGCAGATGAAAACATGCTCAACAGTGCTAATTATTAGAGAAATGCAAATCAAAGCTACAACGAGGTATTACCTCACACTGGTCAGAATGGCCATCATGAAAAAGTCTACAAATAGACTGAACTGCCCTGGAGCCCGAAGGGAGGGCGGCCTCACTGAGGCTGCCGGCTCTGGAGGGGCCCCACCAGCTGGTGCTGCGAAAGTCCTTGGGACCGCGGGCCAGGAGTTGCCAGTCTGCCACCTGCTAAAGAAGAGGATGTGTCACCAATACCTGCCGTTGGAATTTCTCCCCGGGCAGAGAGTGAGTATAACTTGGACGAGCTTCAAGATGGCGGAAGAGTAAGATGCGTAGATCACTTTCCTCTCCACAAATACATCCGAAATACATCTACATGTGGAACAACTCCTACAGAACACCTACTAAATGCTGGCAGAAGACCTCAGACTTCCCAAAAGGCAAGAAAACTCCCCATGTACCTGGATAGGGTAAAAGGAAAAAAGAAAAAACAGAGACAAAGAATAGGGATGGGACCTGCACCATTGGGAGGGAGCTGTGAAGGAGGAAAGGTTTCCACACACTAGGAAGCCCCTTGGCGGGCGGAGACTGCTGGTGGCGGAGGGGGGAAGCCTCGGAGCTGCAGAGGAGAGCGCAGCCACAGTGGTGCGGAGGGCAAAGTGGAGAGATTCCCACACAGAGGATCGGTGCCGACTGGCACTCTCACCAGCCCGAGAGCCTTGTCTGCGCACCTGCCGGGACGGGTGGGGGCTGGGAGCTGAGGCTCGGGCTTCGGAGGTCGGATCCCAGGGAGAGTACTGGGGTTGGCTGCGTGAACACAGCCTGAAGGGGGCTAGTGCACCACAGCTAACCGGGAGGGAGTCCGGGAAAAAGTCTGGAGCTACTGAAGAGACAAAAGACATTTTCGTGCCTCTTTGTTTCCTGGGGAGGGAGGAGAGGGGATTAAGAGTGCCGCTTAAAGGAGCTCCAGAGATGGGCACGAGCCGCGGCTATCAGAGCAGACCCAAAAATGGGCATGGGACTCTAAGATTGCTACTGCAGCCACCAAGAAGCCTGTGTGCAAGCACAGGTCACTGTCCACACCTCCCCTCCCGGGAGCTTGTGCAGCCCGCCACTGTCAGGGTCCCGTGATCCAGGGACAACTTCCCCGGGAGAACGCACAGCGCGCCTCAGGCTGGTGCAACGTCACGCTGGCCTCTGCCACCGCAGGCTCGCCCTGCATCCGTACCCCTCCCTCCCCCCGGCCTGAGTGAGCCAGAGTCCCCGAATCAGCTGCTACTTTAACCCCCTCCTGTCTGAGCGAAGAACAGATGCCCTCAGGCAACCTACACGCAGAGGCGGGGCCAAATCCAAAGATGAACCCCAGGAGCTGTGCTAACAAAGAAGAGAAAGGGAAATTTCTCCCAGCAGCCTCAGGAGCAGCGGATTAAATCTCCACAATCAACTTGATGTACCCTGCATCTGTGGAATACCTGAATAGACAACGAATGATCCCAAATTGAGGAGGTGGACTTTGGGAGCAACAATATATATATTTTCCCCCCATTTTCTCTTTTTGTGAGTGTGTATGTGTATGCTTCTGTGTGTGATTTTGTCTCTACAGCTTTGCTTTTACCATTTGTCCTAAGGTTCTGTCTGTCCGTTTTTTGTTTTTGTTTCTTTTTTTACTTAAAAAATCTTTTTTTCGTAATTATTTTTTATGTTAATAACTTTATTTTATTTTATCTCCTTTCTCTTTCTTCCTTTCTTCCCTTTCTTCCTTTTCTTTCTTTCTTTCCCTTCCTTCCTTCCTGCTTGCTTGCTTTTCTCCCTTTTATTCTGAGCCATGTGGAGGACAGGTTCTTAGTGCTACAGCCAGGGATCAGGGCTGTGCCACTGAGGTAGGGGAGCCAAGTTCAGGACACTGGTCCACAAGAGACCTCCCAGCTCCATGTAATATCAAACGGCGAAAATCTCCAAGAGGTCTCCATCTCAACGCCAAGACCCAGCTCCACTCAATGACCAGCAAGCTACAGTGCAGGACACCCTATGCCAAAAAACTAGCAAAACAGGAACACAACCACATCCATTAGCACAGAGGCTGCCTAAAATCATAAAAAGGCCACAGACACCCCAAAACACACCTACAGACGTGCACCGGCCCACCAGAAAGACAAGATCCAGCTTTATCCACCAGAACACAGGCACTAGTCCCCTCCACCAGGAAGCCTACACAACACACTAAACCAACATTAGACACTGGGGAAAGACACCAAAAACAATGGAAACTACGAACCTACAGCCTGAGAGAAGGAGACCCCAAACACAGCAAGTTAAGCAAAATGAGAAGACAGAGAAACACACAGCAGGTGAAGGAGCAAGGTAAAAACCCATCAGACCAAACAAGAAGAGGAAATAGGCAGTCTACCTGAAAAAGACTTCAGAATAATGATAGTAAAGATGATCCAAAATCTTGGAAACACAATGAAGAAAATACAAGAAACGTTTAAAAAGGACCTAGAAGAACTAAGGAGCAACAAACAGATATGAACAACACAATAAATGAAATTAAAAATTATCTAGAAGGGATCAAGAGCAGAATAACTGAGGCAGAAGAACAGATAAGTGATCTGGCAGTTAAAATAGTGGAAATAACTACTGCATACCAGAATAAAGAAAAAAGAATGAAAAGAATTGAGGACAGTCTCAGAGACCTCTGGGACAACATTAAACACACCACCATTTGAATTATAGAGGTCCCAAAAGAAGAAGAGAAAAAGAAAGGGACTGAGAAAATATTTGAAGAGACTATATCTGAAAACTTCCCTAACATAGGAAAGGAAATAGGTAATCAAGTCCAAGAAGCACAGAGAGTCCCATACAGGATAAATCCAAGGAGAAACATGCCAAGACACACATTAATCAAACTATCAAAAATTAAATACAAAGAACAAATATTAAAAGCAGCAAGGGAAAAACAACAAGTAACACACAAGGGAATCCCCATAAGGTTAACAGCTGATCTTTCAGCAGAAACTCTGCAAGCCAGAAGGGAGTGGCAGGACATATTTAAACTGATGAAAGAGAAAAACCTACAACCAAGATTACTCTACACAGCAAGGATCTCACTCAGATTTGACGGAGAAATTAAAAGCTTTACAGGCAAGCAACAGCTAAGAGAATTCAGCACCACCAAACCAGCTTTACAACAAATGCTAAAGGAACTTCTCTAGGCAGGAAACACCTACAATGATAAACCCAAAACAATTAAGAAAATGGTAAAAGGAACATACATAACGATAATTACCTTAAATGTAAATGGATTAAATGGTCCAACCAAAAGACATAGACTGGCTGAATGGATACAAAAACAAGTCCCGTATAAATGCTGTCTACAAGAGACCCAGTTCAGACCAAAGGACACATACAGACTGAAAGTGAGGGGATGGAAAGAGATATTCCATGCAAATGAAAATCAAAAGAAAGCTGGAGTAGCAATTCTCATATCAGACAAAATAGACTTTAAAACAAAGACTATTACAAGACAAAGAAGGACACTACAAAATGATCAAAGGATCAATCCAAGAAGAAGATATAACAATTGTAAATATTTATGCACCCAACATAGGAGCACCTCAATACATAAGGCAAATACTAACAGCCATAAGAGGGGAAATCGACAATAACACAATCATAGAAGAGGACTTTAACACCCCATTTTCACCAATGGACACACCATCCAAAATGAAAATAAATAAGGAAACACAAGCTTTAAATGATACATTAAACAAGATGGACTTAATTGATATTTATAGGACATTCCATCCAAAAACTACAGAATACACATTCTTCTCAAGCACTCATGGAACATTCTGCAGGGTAGATCATATCCTGGGTCACATATCAAGCCCTGGTAAATTTAAGAAAATTGAAATCATATAAAGTATCTTTTCTGACCACAATACCATGAAACTAGATATCAATTACAAGAAAAAATCTGTAAGAAATAAAAAACACATGGAGGCTAAACAACACACGACTTAAAAACCAAGAGATCACTGAAGAAATCAAAGAGGAAATCAAAAAATACCTAGAAACAAATGACAATGAAAACACAATGACCCAAAACCTATTGGATGCAGCAAAAGCAGTTCTAAGAGGGAAGTTTATGGCTATACAAGGCTACCTTAAGAAACAAGAAACATCTCAAATAAACAACCTATCCCTACACCTAAAGCAATTAGAGAAAGAAGAACAAAAAACCCTCAAAGTTAGCAGAAGGAAAGAAATCATAACAATCATATCAGAAATAAATGAAAAAGAAATGAAGGAAATGATAGCAAAGATCAATAAAAGTAAAAGCTGGTTCTTTGAGAAGAAAAACAAAATTGATAAACCATTAGCCAGACTCATCAAGAAAAAAAGGGAGAAGACACAAATCAATAGAATGAGAAATGAAAAAGAAGAAGTAACAACAGACACTGCAGAAATACAAAGGATCATGAGAGATTACTACAAGCAACTACATGCCAATAAAATGGACAACCTGGAAGAAATGGACAAATTCTTAGAAATGCGCTACCTTCCAAGACTGAACCAGGAAGAAATAAAAATATGAACAGACCAATCACAAGCACTGAAATTGAAACTGTGATTAAAAATCTTCCAACAAACAAAAGCCCAGGACCAGATGGATTCACAGGAGAATTCTATCAAACATTTAGAGAAGAGCAAACACCTATCCTTCTCAAACTCTTCCAAAATATAGCAGAGGGAGGACCACTCCCAAACTCGTTCTATGAGGCCACCATCACTCTGATACCAAAATCAGACAAAGATGTCACAAAGAAGAAAAACTACAGGCCAATATCACTGATGAACATAGATCCAAAAATCCTCAACAAAATACTAGCAAACAGAATCCAACAGCACACTAAAGGATCATACATTATGATCAAGTGGGGTTTATTCCAGGAATGCAAGGATTCTTCAATATACGCAAATCAATCAATGTGATACACCATATTAACAAATTGAAGGAGAAAAACCATATGATCATCTAAATAGATGCAGAGAAAGCTTTCAACAAAATTCAACACCATTTATGATAAAAACCGTTCAGAAAGTAGGCATAGAGGGAACTTTTCTCAACATAATAAAGGCCATATATGACAAGCCCACAGCCAACATCGTCCTCAATGGTGAAAAACTGAAACAATTTCCTCTAAGATCAGGAACAATACAGGTTGCCCATTCTCACCACTATTATTCAACATAGGTTTGGAAGTTTTAGCCACAGCAATCAGAGAAGAAAAAGAAATAAAAGGAATCCAAATTGGAAAAGAAGTAAAACTGTCACTGTTTGCAGATGACATGATACTATACATAGAGAATCCTAAAGATGCTACCAGAAAACTATTAGAGCTAATCATTGAATTTGGTAAAGTAGCAGGCTACAAAATTAATGCACAGAAATCTCTTGCATTCCTATACACTAATGATGAAAAATCTGAAAGAAAAATTATGAAAGCACTCCCATTTACAATTGCAACAAGAAGAATAAAATATCTAGGAATAAACCTACCTAAGGAGACAAAAGACCTGTATGCAGAAAATTATAAGACACTGATGAAAGAAATTAAAGATGATACAAACAGATGGAGAGATATACCATGTTCTTGAACTGGAAGAATCAACATTGTGAAAATGATTCTACTACCCAAAGCAATCTACAGATTCAATGCAATCCCTATCAAACTACCACTGGCATTTTTTCACAGAACTAGAACAAAAAAATTTCACAATTTGTATGGAAACACAAAAGACCCCGAATAGCCAAAGCAATCTTGAGAATGAAAAACAGAGCTGGAGGAATCAGGCTCCTTGACTTCAGACTATACTACAAAGCTACAGTAATCAAGACAGTATGGTACTGGCACAAAAACAGAAATATACATCAATGGAACAGGATAGAAAGCCCAGAGATAAACCCATGCACATATGTTCACCTTATCTTTCATAAAGGAGGCAAGAATATACAGTGGAGAAAAAGCCTCTTCAATAAGTGGTACTGGGAAAACTGGAGAGCTACATGTAAAAGAACGTAATTAGAACACTCCCTAATACCATAAACACAAAAAAACTCAAAATGGATTAAAGACCTAAATGTAAGGTCAGACACCATCAAACTCGTAGAGAAAAACATAGGCAGAACACTCTATGACATAAATCACAGAAAGATCCTTTTTGACCCACCTCCTAGAGAAATGGAAATAAAAACAAAAAATAAACAAATGGGACTTAATGAAACTTAAAAGCTTTTGCACAGCAAAGGAAACCATAAACAAGACAAAAAGACAACCTTCAGAATGGGAGAAAATATTTGCAAAAGAAGCAACTGACAAAGGATTAATCTCCAAAACATACAAGCAACTCATACAGCTCAATATCAAAAAAACAAATAACCCAATGCACAAATGGCCAGAAGACCTAAATAGCCATTTCTCCAAAGAAGATATACAGATTGACAACAATCACATGAAAGAATGCTCAACATCATTAATCATTAGAGAAATGCAAATCAAAACTACAATGAGAGGGCTTCCCTGGTGGCACAGTGGTTGAGGGTCTGCCTGCTGATGCAGGGGACAGGGGTTCGTGCCCTGGTCCGGGAAGATCCCACATGCCGCGGAGCGGCTGGGCCCGTGAGCCATGGCTGCTGAGCCTGCACGTCCGGAGCCTGTGCTCCACAACGGGAGAGGCCACAACAGTGAGAGGCCCACCTACCACACACACAAAAAAAACTTCAATGAGATATCATCTCACACCGGTCAGAATGGCCATCATCAAAAAATCTACAAACAGGGCTTCCCTGGTGGCGCAGTGGTTGAGAGTCCGCCTGCTGATGCAAGGGACGCGGGTTCGTGCCCTGGTCCGGGAAGATCCCACATGCCGTGAAGCGGCTGGGCCCGTGAGCCATGGCCGCTGAGCCTATGCGTCCGGAGCCTGTGCTCCGCAATGGGAGAGGCCACAGCAGTGAGAGGCCCACATACCACAAAAAAAAAAAAAAAAAAAAACTACAAACAATAAATGCTGGAGAGGGTGTGGAGAAAAGGGAACCCTCTTGCACTGTTGGTGGGAATGTAAATTGATATAGCAACTATGGAGAACAGTATGGAGGTTCCTTAAAAAACTAAAAACAGAACTACCATACGACCCAGCAATCCCACTACTGGGCATATACCACGAGAAAACCATAATTCAAAAAGAGTCATAGGGCTTCCCTGGTGGCGCAGTGGTTGGGAGTCTGCCTGCCGATGCAGGGGACACGGGTTCATGCCCCGGTTCAGGAAGATCCCACATGCCACGGAGTAGCTGGGCCCGTGAGCCATGGCTGTTGAGCCTGCACGTCCGGAGCGTGTGCTCCGCAACAGGAGAGGCCACAACAGTGAGAGGCCCACATACCGCAAAAAAAAAAAAAAAAGTCATATACCAAAATGTTCATTGCAGCTCTATTTACAATAGCCACGATATGGAGGCAACCTAAGTGTCCATCAACGGATGAATGGATAAAGAAGATGTGGCACATATATATACAATGCAATATTACTCAGCCATAAAATGGAACGAAACTGAGTTATTTGTAGTGAGGTGGATGGACCTAGAGACTGCCATACAGAGTGAAGTAAGTCAGAAAGAGAAAAACAAATACCATATGCTAACACATATATATGGAATCTTAAAAAAAGGTCAGAATAACCTAGGAGCAAGATGGGAATAAAGACGCAGACCTACTAGAGAATGGACTTGGGGACATGGGGAGGGGGAAGGGTAAGCTGGGACAAAGTGAGAGAGTGGCATGGATATATATACACTACCCAACGTAAAATAGATAGCCAGTGGGAAGTACCCACATAGCACAGGGAGATCAGCTCGGTGCTTTGTGGCCACCTAGAGGGGTGGGATGGGGAGAGTGGGAGGGAGGAAGACACAAGAGGGAAGAAATATGGGGACATAGGTATATGTATAACTGATTCACTTTGTTATAAAGCAGAAACTGACACACCATTGTAAAGCAATTATACTCTAATAAAGATGTTTAAAAAAAAGTCTAAAAATAATAAATGTTGGAGAGGGTGTAGAGAAAAAGGAACCCTCTTACACTGTTGGTGGAAATGTAAATTGGTACAGCCACTATGGAGAACAGTATGGAGGTTCCTTAAAAAACTAAAAATAGAGTTACTGTATGATCCAGGATCCCACTCCTGGGCGTATATCCAGAACAAACTCTTAATTTGAAAAGGTTCATATACCCCAGTGTTCATTGCAGCAGTATTTACAATAGCCAAGACATGGAAGCAACCTAAATGTTCATCAACAGATGAATGGATAAAGAAGATGTGATATGTATATTTTATAAACACACACACACACACACACACACACACACACACAATGGAATATTACTCAGCCATGAAAAAGAATGAAACAATGCTATTTGTGCAATATGGAGGGACCTAGAAGTTATCATACTAAGTGAAGCAACCCAGATAAAGACAAATATCATATGATATCACTTATATGTGGAATCTTAAAAAAATGATACAAAGGAAGTTATTTACAAAACAGAAATAGACCCACAGACATAGAGAACAAACTTACAGTTACCAAAAGGGAAAGGGGGGCGAGGGATAAATTAGGAGTTCGGGGTTATCATATACACACTACTGAAACAGAAGAGAAACTGGCAGGGCACAACCTTTAAAAGAATGACATAGTCCTTGTGGATACAACATAAACTGGTAAGAACTTCCAAGACGACGGAAAAATTGACTTCCAGTATACCTTGAGCCTCATTATATGCTCATTGTAATATATTAGCATGCTAAATGACACAACCACAGGTGCCATGACAGTTCCAAGGTTAATCATAAAAGCCAAAAAGTGGGCGGTGGCCCAATTCCTGGAAATCTTTGCCCCTTCTCCAAATCTCATATCTGACATGGGTAAGCTGATAGTGAGTCCCTTTTGCACGTCTGAAGCCAAGTGTCAACTCCACTTCCATGCCTCTTATCCCTGTCTTCTCCTTGTCAAACCCACAGTTACCAGTATAGTTCAAAGTCCTCATTTTCTCATTTAAACAATTGCCTCCGCCATCTAACTAGTCTTTCTGTCTCAGATCTCTCACCTTGTAAGCCACTCTTCACACTGTTATTAGTCAGTGCTCTAAAACCTTTGGTGGATCCTCAACATTAATGGAACAAAACCTAACTTTCTTTTTAGGATATTCAAAACTCTTCCGTGATTTTAATTCATCTTGTCTTTTCAGTCCCATCTCTCAGGTCATTTCCTTCAACTATCCTTTAATATGCAAGACTGCATGCCTTAGACATGATATGTACTGAACTACCACTAAGCTTTGGCTCATGCTATTCCATCACCCTAGGAACAATCATGGAATATAAAGAATACTGCACTGGCATTAGGAGACTTGGGTAAGAGTTCCAACCCTGCCATGTGTCCTCTCTGAGTTCAATTCTTGATAGGTAAAATAAGGACAAAGTACCGGCCTCAGGATTAAATAAGAATGCATTTCAGAGTTCTTTATGAATTCTAAAGGTATACAAAATACTGCCAAATTCTTCTAGATAATGACTTTCCAATTTTACAACCCACAATTATTAAGAGGATATCCATTTCTCCACATACTTGCCACCACTGGATATATCAATTTAAAAAATTTCTGCCAATCTGGTAGAATAAAACAATTTTATTATCTTTGAAATTTGCATTTCCCTGACTATTAGTGATACTGAACATCTTTCCCAATGTTTATTGGCTATATTCTTTTCTTTGAATTCCCTGCTCATATTCTTTGCCCATTTTTCTATTTCCTCCTCCTTTTTTGTTATTATGGATATATAATTGTTGTTTCATCCATTCGAAATATTTTTTTTAGGTCTGGCGCTTGTCCTCTTAATTTATTGGAAGTGTCTTCTGTTACTGAGAAGTTTTTATTTTGTTATATCTAAGTTTAACAATCTATTTTTTTAAATGGTTTTTGATCTTGATAGCTGATTTTAAGGCCTTCCCTACCTCATGGTCATAAACATTTTCTTCTAACATTTGCAAAGTATTTCTTATATATTTAGACTTTTATTACATTTTGATTTTATTTTTTGTTAATGGTGTGAAAATTTTATATATCTTTCTAAATGCACACCATTTATTGAATAGTCCGTTCTTTAAATATTGATTTAAAATACCACATGTATTCTACATTTAAATTGGGAGATATACATGAGTCTGTCTCAGAATCCTTACTCTGTTTTTGATCTAGTTGTCTTTCCCTATGCCAAAACCACACTGTTGCATTTTACTGAATGCTTTCAGGGGGTGTTATAGAGAGGATTGCGAAGTTTTCTCCTCTAATAACTAACAAAGTACGTTATACAAATAGATTTTATAGTGCTGACTCATCTTTACATTCTTGGGATAAATTCTAACTAAATAATACTTTAATTCAATATTCTAATACTTTATTTATGGTTTTCTTAGTCTTATCTCCAGAAGTAAGGTAGCCCTGTAGTTTTCCTTTCCTTTCTGCACCCCCCACCCTCTTTTCTCTCTCTCTCTTTTTCTGTGTCTCTCTTTGGTTTGGATATTAGTGCTAATGTATTAGCATCATAAAACCAGTTGGGTAGGGTCCTATCTTTTTATATATCATCCAAGTTTATATGAGTTCTTTAAAAGTTTCCTAGAACTCACCTGTAAAACCTGGGCCGTTGTAGGGACAAATCTTTAAATTTCTTTTCAATTTCTTCTTATAATTATTAGTTTACTCGAGGTTTTTACCTTTTCTTGTGATAACTGGAATAAGTCATATATTTCTGAAAAATTACCCACTGAATCTCAGCTTTCACATTTTATTAGTATACATTTATACAGAGTTCTTGCAACTTTACAAATCTCTGTATATTTAGTCATGCTTACTTTTTAATTTTTAATATTGATTAATATCTTTTTGTTCTTTTCCAGACCTGCCATGATTTATCCATGTTATAAATTTTTCAATCAATCAAAAATGCTGCTAATTTCTGATCTTACCCTTATTAATCTGGACCTTTATTTTCTTTGAATTATTTTATCAATTTCTTTTTTAAATCTTTAAGTCAATTATTTAATTCATTAATTTTATTTAAGCAAATGACTTAATTTTTATGAAATGAAACTTGCTTCCATAAAAATTGTAATAACCCAAAAGGACAATATAGTAAGCAACAAACCAACCAGCACCCCATTACCCAGAAAGAAAATGTGTCAATATTAATTGAATGTCATTCCACACATCTCTCTAAGCATTTATGGAGATGAATGGATGACTCCTAATTTATCCTTTTTCTTCCCAATTTTATGGTCTTTCTTTTTAAACTGTTCTTAATTTCAAAAAGCTCTAAAATTTTCTTTTTTAATAAATGCAGTGTCATCCTGCATGTCTCTGAGGATATTATATTTATTCTAAAGTTCTGTTTTGCTCTATTAACTCTGATTCCTTGGGTATTAGTTCTTCCATTTGCATAGTTTGGTATCCTCCTTCACAGTATTAGTTTTCTTTAAATATTTTATGATATTGGGTTGTGGGCTCATCTTTGTTTAGGCTTTAGAGGTATCTTGTTCGTCTGATGTATGTGATTACAGCAGCATTTTTTTAGGGGAAGGGCAAAATTTTACATTGGGTAGTGAACATGGATAGTTAGTATTTGGGGGGGCTCCCTATCCTTTCTGAATATTGACAACACTGGGGAATTGCCTTGGCTTTTAAAGCACCCACATTTCCTGGTTTTGCATCATACACACTAAGGAGAAATGAAGGTAGGAAGAGGTAGATCCATGTTTGCTTGCCCAGCAGGCTAGACATAAAGCACCCCTATAATCACACATCTTTTATAGTATTCCACTACTGTGCATGTTTTCTCATCTGCATTCCAATCCTATTTTCAAGGGGTTTTTTCATGGGTTTTGGCCAATTTTGTTTCTTTTCACATTTGTTATTGATCGGTACCATACATTTTTTGGAGGAGGAAGGAAGGATCACTTTTAGGAATGAGGAGTAGCAAAGGGAGGCTTCAGCATGTTCTCAGTGCATTGGAAGTTTCACATAGATGTTTTCGCAGAGATAAATGGACAATACTGTACATACTTTTAAAGGAAAATATGGGTTTTTTTAAACTATACTTTCTCTTCTATTGATGTATGGTTTCATAATAGTAAGCACAGGGTGTTATCCAGTGGTTTCTAACCCTTGATGCACATTACTTATTTGGGAGAGCTGCTCAAACATATTAAAACCTAAGCCCAGAAATTCCATTTTAATTGGGCTGGGGTAAGAGCCACTGGTATAGTGGGAAAACTACACGCTTTAGGATTAGACAAATTTGAGTTCAAATAACCACTTACTGTGGTCTGTGACTTTAGGCAAGAAACAAACTCTTGAGCTTTAGTTTCATCTGTAAATTGGGTTTACAAGATTGTGGTAAGGATTAGAGATAATGTAAGAAGAGAGACTAGCACCATGCAAGACAAATAGCAAATGGTTAACAAATGTTAGCTCTTCTAAATACAGTTATAAGTAAGCAGACAAAAAACCATGGCATTAGAAAAGAGACCAAGTAAAATAGGACATCCCTTCATATGCTAAAATCTTACAAATGACAAATTTAACTCCAAACGTAACAAAACTGTTCATAGGAGTTGACGATCATTCCCAGATATTCCAAACTAAGAGAGACTGTGGGATTTAGAGTGTTCCTACTACATTTTATTGTACCCCCTGGGCTGTTTTAACATGCTTATTTCAATGCATTTTTTTTTCAAAGGATAACTCTTTAGGCTATTACAAGGTTTCTGAGCCATTCTTCATTCCTACATTTCAAAACCTGAGAGTAAAAACAGCAGCTAATAATAGTGGCAACCTGGTTATACATTTCTATCTGTACTCATGCAAATATTTTGTGAGAAATAGATGAGCACTTTGAAGTTGCAGGAAATGAGCAGAATAACTAGAAAACTGTGGGACCCATGAATTGAACCAACTTTAGTGTCTCTGATGCATGAAGCAATCCAAACCTAATTATAACCAGCTGGAGACAACTCCATTTTCAGAGATATTACCCAAACACAATGATGCCCATTTGCTGACAAGTAAATGTGCATACCTTTATCATCTGTATCATTCAGAAGCACAAGTATGCCATTTGGCATAATGTAACTTCTTAATTAGTAATATCAACTGAATTCTTTAAAAAGTTTTAACCTATGCCCAATTACAGCTATAATTATTCACCTATCAACAATAGAGGAAAATTATTTTCTTCTTGTTCTTTAAAATGTTTAAATGTTCAGAAGTTATTAATGTTCATATACATTACATAATAGGACTTAATTTCTCAAATCTTTATTATAAAAGTAGACCCAAAGCAATACTAACAGTCAATTTGACAATAACACCTTAATTTAGAGGCCCATAATAAACATTAAGAGGGCCTGACTCCTACTGTATTCAATGTACCTTAACATGGTAAATTATCTGACATTGATTTTCAATGTGAAGACCCTCTCAAAAACAAATTCTATGGCCAAGAAACACATGGAAAAATGTCCAATGTCATTAGTCACCAGTGAAAAACAAATTAGAATTCCAATAAAATACAACTACAGACTGACTAGAATGGCTAAAATGATATAGCATAATAATACCAAATTCTGGAAAGTATGTGGAATAACTGCAACTCTAATATCTTCAAGGTGGGAGTGAAAGACACGATAAAGGACATTTATGCAAAACCCACAGCCAACATTATATTCAATGAAGAAACACTGAAAGAGTTCCCCTTAAGATCAAGAATAAGACATGAATCCCCATTTTCACTACTTCTATTCAGCATTGTCCTGGGAGTTCTAGCCAGAGCAATATTAGGCAAGAAAAAAAATAAGAAGCATCCAAACTGAACAGGAAGAAGTAAAATTATCTTTACTCACAGATAACAAGACCTTATAGATAAAAAATCCTAAAGAATAGACACACACACAAAACTATTAGAACTAATAAAAAATTCTGTAAGAGTTTCAGGATACAAGACCAGCACACAAAAATCAGTTGTATTTCTATACACTAAAAATGAACATGAAAATGAAATTAAGAAAACAATTCCATTCACAATAGCATAAAAAAAGAATAAAATACTTAGGAAGAAATTCAACCAAGGAAGTTCAAGACTGTATACTAAAAACCACAAAACATAAGTGAAAGAAATTAAAGGAAGCCTAAATTTAAAAGTATCCCATGTTCATGGATTGGAAAACTTAATATTGTTAAGATGTCAATATTTCCAAAACTGATCCTGTGATTCAATGCAATCCCTATCAAAACCTGTTTCCCTTTATGTAGAAATTAACAAGCTGATTACAAAATTCATATGGAATCTCAAGGGACCCTGAATAACCAAGAAGATCTGATGAAAAACAAAACTGAAAGCCTCACACTTCCCCAGTTCAAAACTTATTACAAAGCTACAGTAATCAAAATAGTGTGGTATGGGCATAAGAACAGAATTGGGAATTCAGAAATAAACCCATACATCTTTGGTCAACTGAGTTTTGACAAGGATGCCAAGATCATCCAATGGGCCAAAGAACAGGTTCTTCAACAAATAGTGCTGGCACAACTAATATCAACATGTAAAAGAATGAAGTTGGACCCCTACCTCATATCATATACAAAAATTCATTCAAAATGGATCAACAACCTAAATGTAAGCACTAAAACTATAAAACTTTTAGAAGAAAACACAGGGGAAAGTTTCATTATTTTGGCTTTGGCAATGGATGCTTAGATATGACACCAAAAGCACAAGAAATAAAAGAAAAAATAGATATGCTGGGCTCCATCAAAATTGAAATTTTGGTGCATCAAAAGACACTATCAAGAAAATGAACAAACCTATACAATGGGAGAAAATATTTGCAAATCATATATCTAATAAAAGATCTGTATCTAAGAAGTATCAAGAACTCTCACAACTCAATAGCAAAAAGACAAGCAGCCCAATTAAAAAATGAGCAAAGACTTGAATACATTTCTCCAAAAGAGGTACAAAATGGCCAAAAAGCAAACAAAAAGGTGCTCAACATCATCAGTCATAAGTAAAGTGCAAATCAAAACCATGAGATACTACTTTAATCCACTAGTATGGCCATAATCATAAAAACAAAAAAATAGGTATTGGTGAGGATATGGATTTTGTACATTGATGGTGGGAAAGCAAAATGGTGCAGCCACTGTGGAAAGCAGTGTGGAAGTTCCTCAAAATTTAAACAAAGAATTACCATATCACCCAGCAGTTCTACTGCTGGCTGTATACCTCAAAGAACTAAAAGAGGGACTCAGACAAATACTTGTATGTGAATGTTCATAGCAGCATTATTCTGAATAGCCAAAAGGTGGAGGCAACCCAAGTGTCCACGGACAGATGAATGGATAAACAAAACATAGTATATTCATATCATGGAACATTATTCAGCCATCGAAATGAATGAAGTATTGATACATGCCACAAACATAGATAAAACTCAAAAACATTATGATAAGTAAAGGAAGCCAGACACAAAAGATCACATATGTTAGTACATTTCTATGAAATCTGAAGAACAGTTAAAACCATACAGATAGAAAGCAGATTAGGAGTTGACAGGGGCTGAGAGAAGGTGGGAATGGAGAATGCATAGGTCTCCTTTTGGGGTGATGAAATGTTTTGAAACTTGACAGAGGTGGTAGTTGCACAACATTGTGAATGTACTAAATGCCACTGAATTATGACTTTAAAACGGTTAATATTATGTTACATCAATTTTGCCTCAATGAAAATAAATAAAGGAATAAGAAAAAATTCTGATGCCTCTTATGAGCAGTTATTAAAACTATTCTGGGTCTTGGCCAAAGAGGACACACACAGTAAAAAGGATTTAGAAATTACAAGAAGAAAATGATTATAGCTGCATTATAAAAAATAATCTTTTATTTCACTTAGGAAAGTACAAGAGCAAATACCTTGAGGGATAAACCACCACTAATCATACAAACATTGTTCTGCTTAGTTTCTGTATAATTACTCTTAACAGAACTTTTGGTCGGACATACACATTTTTCTTGCTCAAATATTCCCTCATCAATAAGTCCTATCCTTATCAATCTATTTAAAATTTCAATGCCTACCCTGTCTACTACTTCCAATCCCACTATCATACTATACTTCTGCCCACAGAAAGTTAACACCTACTAATGTGTTAATCTTACTAATGAGGTTCATTTTTTAAAAAATAAATTTATTTATTTATTTTATTTTTGGCTGCATTGGGCCTTCGTTGCTGTGTGTGGGCTTTCTCTAGTTGTGGTGAGTGGGAGCTACTCTTTGTTGCGGTGCGCGGGCTTCTCATTG
This sequence comes from Mesoplodon bidens, assembly GCF_964165515.1. Lineage (NCBI taxonomy): Eukaryota > Metazoa > Chordata > Mammalia > Artiodactyla > Ziphiidae > Mesoplodon > Mesoplodon bidens. Next base: position 64,914,199 of record NC_138178.1, on the reverse strand, counting down.
CGGTGGCTTCTCTTATTGTGCAGCACGGGCTTAGGCACACGGGCTTCAGTAGTTGTGGCACGTGGGCTCATTAGTTGTGGCTCATGGGCTCTAGAACGCAGGCTCAGCAGTTGTGGCACATGGGCTTAGTTGCTCCACGGCATGTGGGATCTTCCCAGACCAGGGCTCAAACCTGTGTCCCCTGCATTGGAAGGCATATTCTTAACCACTGTGCCACCAGAGAAGTCCTAGGTTCATTGCTGATGTTTATTTCTGTTTGCTAGAATATATGCTCCACGAAGGCAGGCATTTTTGTCTGTTTTATTCATTAATGAATCCTCAGTGCCTAGAACCATACTTAGCACTTATGAGTACTAAATAAATATTTGTTGAGAGAATGAAGTAAATCAGCAGACCAGAGAAAACTGAAAGCTAAGTGTCTGGGGAGGGAGGGAAGGAGAAGAGGGAAAAGACAGTAAGAATCATGTCATGTCTCAGGTAACAGAATCTGTAAGCGAGGGCATGTTGTAGGGATAAAAACAGGAGATTGGTCGAACATATTAATAACTGAGAGCCCAGAGACTCATAATACTCAAAATGTCCATGATATTCAAAATTACTTGACATATAAAGAACCCCATAGGAAAAGTCAATTAACAGATGCCAACATCAACATGACACAGATGGTGAAATTGTCTGACAAAGACAAAATTGGCTATTAAAGAAAAATACTTGTGAAATACATATAAGGGTAAAAATTCTTGAATCAAATGTAAAACTAGAAAGTCTCAGCAAAGAGATAGAAGATATGCAGAATAATTAAATGGAAATTTTGGAATTGAAAAATACATTTTAAATGAAAAAATTCACTGGGAAGGCTCAATAGCAGACAATAAAGGAAAGTCAGTGAATTTGAGGATTGTTCATAGAAATTATACAATCTGAACAATAGGAATAAATTTGAGACAAAAAAAAAAAAGAAAGAAAGAAAAAGAAGAGAGCCTCAGAGACCTGTAGAAAAATAACCAAAGGCCTATCATCGATGTTACTGTAGTCCCAGAAGGAAAGGAAAAAGAATATGGTGCTAAAAATACATTAGAAGAAATAATGTCTGAAAACTTCCCAAGGTTGGCAAAAGACATAATCCTCCAGATTTAAAAAGCCCAGTGAACTCAATAAAGGATAAGCCCAAAGAAATCCACGCCCAGGATATCATAATCAAACTGATGAAAACTAAGAAACAAAAGTTGAAACCAACCAAAGAAAAACAACACTTTTAGGGAATCAATTGGAATGACTATAGATTACTCATCAGAAACAGTGGAGGACAGTTGGAAGCGACACAATATTTTTAAAGTCCTGGAAGAAAAGAACTGTCAACTAAGAATTCTATATTCAACAGAAATGTCCTTCACCTGAAGGTCAAATAAAGACACTTTAGATGAAGGAGAACAAGAGAAGAGGTTGCCAGCAGATATGCTATAAAAGAATTGCTTTTTCTGTTGCTCAGAGAGAAGCTATCAGAAGGAAATTTGGAGGATTAAGATAAAGAATGAGAAAGAGAAATGGTAACTATCTGGATAAACATAACAGACTATTCTCCCGTCTTGAATTTTTAAAAATATGTTTGACATCTGAAAGCAAAAAATAATATTGTCTGATAGAGTTTTCAATGCATGTAGTGTAATATATAAGTAACTATAACCTAAAGAGGGCAAAGATAAAGCCATTTATATGGTGATATGGTTTCTACATTTTACTTGAAGTGGTAAAATATTGATTCTCAGTAGATTGTACAAGGTTTAGAATGTACATGGTAATCCTTAGAGTATCTACAAAGACACAGAGTAAAACACACAACAGGTAAATTAAATAGAATACCAAAAGATGTTCAAATAAATCAGGAAAGAGAAAACAGGATAAAAAACAAAGGGAACAAACAGAAAATAAATGGTCAACCTAGGGACCTCCCTGGTGGTGAAGTGGTTAAGAATCCACCTGCTAATGCAGGGGACACAGGTTTGATCCCTGGCCTGGTAAGATCCCACATGCCGCGGAGCAACTAAGCCCATGCGCCACAACTACTGAGCCCGTGCACCACAACTACTGAAACCTGTGCAGCCTAGAGCTTGCATACCACAACTACTAAGCCCGCGTGCCAAGAGCCTGTGCTCCACAACAGAGGAAGCCACCACAATGAGAAGCCCATGCACTGCAACGAAGAGTAGCCTTCGTTCGCCACAACTAGAGAAAGCCTGTGCGCAGCAACGAAGACCCAACACAGCCTAGATAAATAAATAAATTAATTAATTAAATGGTCGCCCTAAACTTAAATGTCAATTACATTAAATGTAAATAGTATAAACATTAAAGAAATTATCAGAATGGACTTGGAAAATCATGACCCAATTATTTGGTAACTACAAGGAACACATTTCAAATATAATTATATAGGTAGGTTAAAAGTTTTTTTTAAAAGAGGAAAAAGATAGACATAACATGAAACCATTAATCAAAATAAAGCTGGAGTGGTTATATTATCAAAGTAGACTTCAGAGTAAAGAAAATTAACAGGAACAAAGAGCAACCCTTATATACTAATAAAAATGTAAATTCTCCAAGAAGGCACAATAATTCTGAATGTGTATGCATCTAACAAGAGAGATTCAAAATACATGATGCAAAAACTGACAGATCTGAAAGGAGAAATAGACAAACCTACAATTACATTTGGAAATCTCAGCATTCCTCTCTCAGTAAACAACAGTGAACAATCAGCAATGATACAGAAGAGTTAAACAACACCATCAACCTATTGAATCTAACTGACATTTAAAGACATTTATCCAATGACAGCAGAATATACATTCTTCTCAATTTTACATGAAACATTCGCCAAGACACACCATATCCTAGGTCATGAAAGAAATCTTAAGAAATTTAAAAGAAATCAAGAATGTTCTCTGCCCATAACAAATAGAAAATAACAGAAAATACCAAGAAAATCTCCAAATACCTGGAAATTGTCTAAACCAACAATCTTTGATTCAAAGAGGAAGATTCAAGGGAAATTAGAAAATATTCTGAACTGAACAAAAATAAATACAAATTTTCAAAAATTTGTGGAATACAGTTAAAGCAGTATTTACAGGGAAACTTAAATAGTAAGTATTTATATTATAAAAGGAAAGTCTCAAACCAATAATCTAATGCCCTCCTAATTAAATCTTTGCAAACATCTTTATCTCCTTAAATTTTACAGGTATATATATATTAAATTTTTTTTTTGGTATGTATTGCTTAAATGCCCTCAGAAAGGTCTTTAAATTTTGACTCAAAACTTACCTTCGCTGAAAAACTCTAATTAGCCTTTTCCCACTGTTCCATCTGTGTAACTATTTGGTCTCATTAAACTGCTATTATATTCATTGGACCATATAAGCAATTACTGCTTTAATAAGACATTAAGCCTCTAGGCTATCTGCTTACAAAGCACATGATATCTTAGAGGAAATCTAAGTGAGGGGATAATAAACCTATGGGCTATGAAATGGGGTAGCAAAATTGGCATAAAAAGATGAGTTATCAGGATTAATTTTAACACCCCATTTCCATGAATAGAGCATATTCTAATCATTTTTAGATTTTCCTATTGTTTTAGTTTGTGTGCCCCATAAAAGGCAGTGGCTGCAGGTACAGTTTGCATTGTCTGTATTATCTTTGGAATTAGTAAAAAAAAAAAAAAGTTCAAACTCTGAAAAATTGTGTCAAATTATCCATATCTTCAAAATCCATATATGCCCTCTCTAGATTTCTATCATGCCTCATTTATAAAGCATGAAATTGAAGGCTAACTGATGTCCTGTGACAGAAAAGTGTAATAATAATTCAGAAGCACTGCCTATTGTGTTTTATTCCACTTGTGAAATGAAATCACATACATTAAAATAAGAATAAAGTTTCAAACTGTGCATTTTCAGCATTTGACATCACTCACAAACAATTAGCTAGTACTAATTAGGTCCAATATTGTGAATGTTTCATTAATAAAAATTAATTAGCTCTGTTAGTTATGAATGTCACAGGAAAACCCAGCCTCGGGTGCTCTGATTGTTACTGTTGTTTTCAGGAATCACTTGCTGAGAATTGCTTCCCCTGGTTTTATTTCTATGCCTCAATTATACAACCTTAAAACATGGCAGCCCCTTGTATTATACATTTCCTGCAAATATTAAGCTAATATGCTAAAGCAGGAGCATATTTTACATAACCACATATGTCAGACTAAATTTGAGCCAAACAAGAGAATGAATGTACTCACATCTGAATTATATTTGGCAAATACAGAGATATCATAAGCTCCTGGTTTAAATGCCTACATGCTATTTCCATGGTAACTACATAAACATTTTCCTCATAACACACAGCTATCTTCATTCTTTATATCCCATTATTTATTTTTTCACTCTCAGGGGAAAGCCTAATTTATTCCCTAGGAAAAATCAATCAATGGTTTCTTAATCAGTGACATTTGAAGAGTAGGTGGCACAGTTCTTTTTATGGAAAAGCAATTTCCACCAACGCTCTTGTTATGTGACAGAAGACTAGAGGAGAATAAAAGTAGTACTTGCTTTAAGGAAAGTGTGTGTATAAGTTGCAATGAATAGTCCTTCAAAGAGAGATGAGACTGTGCATTAGAAACCCGCAAAAGGTTGGCCAAAGTGATCACGTGCAACTCCAACTTCACTTTTGTATGTGAGTGGAGTATCATGGAAACTCCTTTATGGAAAAAAAAAAGTGATCTTTCATTCCTACAGAGTTTTGGCAGTCTTTAAAAAAATTCCTTTGCTGCTTTCCTCGTGTGATAGAGATTATATATAGAATGGTCAGCAGCTAGAGGCAAGAGAAAGACTACCTACTTAAAAGCAGATCAAATGACAGTTAAAAGGAAAGATAAAGGGAAACCACATCAGGTTCCTTCACTTTGTCTACTCTTTGAGCCTGAGGTAACTATCACAGATTCAAACAGCACCAGATGGAAGAGATCCCTTATTGCATTTTAGCTATCAAATGAACAACAATTTCTCAAAGTGCTCTAAGGGACAGTGGATCAACTAACATTCTTCAGTGTACTCAGAGCTCAGTGGGCTAGCAAGGGAAGCCCATTCAGGATGAGTGTAGATATTAGCCAGTCCCTTCCTCTGAGCTTCCCTGGCACCACTATGATAGCACTTATCACTGTTTTGTTATTGTTTATATATGATTCCCTCAAGGGACCTTTATAATACCCCTCCAATCTAACACAGTGCTCTGTGAATGGTAGGGTGCTTAATAAGCTAGTGGATTAAATGCATATTTAGCTATAATGTATACACATTTCCTACAATACACAATGCTCCTCATTCAAAAGATTAAACCGTTTTACAATAATTCCCTCTACCATTTTAATGTTTCAATTCTCATGGCAGTTTTATTACTTACTCTATTTCTACAAGGCAAATTTCTTACAATCTCCTCTCTTTCATTTATCTCCAAGGCCTATGTCCAGTTATGAGGCAAGGGCTTCTTGTTGCTTTTTGGTTTAGTTTCTAATGTTCCAGTACCATTTGTTGGAAAGACTAATCTTTCTTTACTGGGCTGCTTCTGCACCTTTGTCAAAAATCAATTGATCATATATATACATATCTAAACAAAGCATCCACATCTGGTTTCCTTTTAAATATTCCCCATATGAAACTTACCTGTGCTTTAGCACTAGTTATACAATGGCCCATTATATATCATCAGAGAGATCTAGAGCACCAGAATGTTTCATGTTTTCCTTCCTATGTATGTCAAACCAACAGAAGGAAACAAAAGCTGGGCCTGACTCCAAGAAGAATGAGTTTCTTAGGGATCAAGTGTTTCCTTTCATTTCTACAATTTGGTATTTTTAGATAAGCTTTCTTGTGACCATGTGCCAGAACTGTTAAACATCAAAATGTACAAGCCAGAATGATAATACTAATTTTTTTCCCTCCATTATTCTGTTGCTACTGCATGGGGACAATTACTTCAGAATTCAAATACCAGTGAGGTTAGGAATAACTGGCTCGTTTATTACAAGCATTTGTGCAGACTTCTAGTTTTTCACTGTTATAAAAATGTGGTGGGTGAATCTCCCTTCTAGTAACAGAAACAAGGGGACTCTGCATTTATTATGCTCCTCAATTGCCACATATGTTTAGTGGTATTCCAGCTGATTGTCGTTAACTTAAAACATTTACTGCTAATTACAGTTGGCACAATAAATCAAAGGGTAAAAATGTGTTCTCAACACCCACAGTAATCCTCTCCTTCACAATAAAATTTCTATCTCTTCCCCCATCATACCTCATGCCAGGACCAGGCCCTTGGTGAAAGGACTTCTGAGCTCTTTTCGAAGTCCAGATAAACATCCTCTTCCTGGGTCATCCTGTCATGGCGTTTTCAGAGGCTAACTCTTCTCACACATCACAACTGACTTCTTACTACCTAGCATTGTTGTCTTGCCAGCAATACACGTGTGAAGGGAGACTTTATGCCACATGGTATAGTCATTTCTTGGTCATTTGACTCTACTAGAGAGTATTCCTGCTACAACAATCTCAGTAGTAAAGAATTAAAAGAGCTAATGTGAGAGATGTAAGCTCACAGAAATAATTGCTTTCCCAAAAAAAGTCTTAAAAATACATTTGAAAACCTACAGAATGAAAGAATTACATTCTTTCAAAACAGTGCAGAATTAACAAGAAGACAGTGGCACTTTAGGTACCAAGAAGAAAACACAAGAGGACAAAGTCACAACACAACAGCAAATCTGCACTATTGACTTGAGTATGTTGCCTACTCATCTATGCTATGTTTTATTTTGAGCTCATATGAAAAAATACATTTAAATAAATATCACACACCAATGAAAGATGCAGAACGTACATCTAGTATATCATCATTTATACTTCATATTGTTTATGAGTACTTATATAAGAATATATATTCACCAACCTCATAGAGCATTTTCTCTGGAGAAGGAGGCTAGGAATGAGATTGGAGAGAGATACAGAGAGGATTTCAATCATTCCTAAATTGTTTTGTTTCTTTTAGCAAAAATGACAAAATGTTAGCATTCAATTAATTCTTGGTGGTAAGATAACAGATGTTTGTTATATGATTCTGAATTCATGGAATTTCATAATAAAAAAATTTTAAGAGAAATAGAAATAACACCTAATTACATTTTAGCCTGGAAGTAAAGCAGATTTATAAACACAGAAAACATGAGGAAGAACCTTCTTTCTTGGAATAGAGTTATAGCTGGCCAAAATACATTTTGAACTACATAAGTCTGAAAGAATACTTAGTGATACTGTAATTTCTAAGTAATATTGGGCAAGTAGATTTGCCTCCAAGAGCTTCCATTTAATTTTATGTAAAGCAAGGATGTTGAAGTAAAATATCTTAGATAACCTCTTCAACTTTAAAAGTCTGTAACTCTTTTTCCCCTAGAGGAGGTAAGTATATCTCTGCACATGTTATTCCTTTTGCCTAGAATAGGAATACTCTTTTCCTCTAGCTTGTTCCCTGGCAGTAAAATCCTATTTATCCAGTAACACTCAGTACATAGGATACCTTCCTGCTTTCGGAAGCCTTCTCTCACCCTTCCTAAGGAGGAAAAAGCACTATCACAGCTCTGTTCTTATACTCCCATTAAGCACTTGATACACTATCTTTCCATTTATGTGTTGCCTGTTCTGTTAGATGGTGAGCCACTGATGACGGGACCTGCACTCTACCTTTCTTTGTATCCCCTGAACCTTCCACACTATTGCAAATATTGTTTTCCCTAAGTAAATGATGAATGAATGAATGAATGAATGAGTCAGTATGTAAAATGGCATGAAGCTCACTCCATCATTCAGGTCAGTTGATCGTGCCACTAGAAGGTAGGGGTGTAACCCAGACGATCACTTAATATTCTTTCCAAACGAATCCACAGGATCATTTCGAATTTTATGCTCTTAGTTTAGAAAGCAAGGATGACATAACTTTTCTTCTCCTTTTGCTTTTCCTCATACTACACAGCTTTTTACAAAGAACATGAAACACTCTTCTTACTTAAGCAAAATATCAGAAACATAAGATACACTAAACCTTGAACTGAAAAACTGTTACAAAGAAGTGAAACATTTTATCATATATATTTGGATAATATGCAGTTGGCTGCAACAGTTCATTCAACACTTGTTCTCAAATGGGGCTGGCTACAGTTCCTAAGGTGGAAGAGGGATAGTGTGATAACATAGAGGGGAGAGAGAACTTGGTGGAAAATAGCCAGTAATCCCTTCCAGGAACCCAAGGAAGCACGAGGGTAGATCTCAGCACCCTTAGTTCTTTCTTGGATCAATCTCCCCAGATTTGGCTCCTGAAATGGTTGTTAACTGGGAGTTTCTTGGAATCAATGGGAGTGTCCTGGGAGTCTGCCAACCAGCCACAAGACCTAGAAATGCCCTTGACAATATTTAAGCTAAAGCAGACAACTGCCACCAGATGCAATGGGGGGAATTTGGAGCTCAAAGCTGCACCCTCAGAACTTCTAACCAGGTACTAGTGTAGCTCACCCTAGTCATTTCATTAATTCAGAAGTAACACGACCTTGCATTTTACAGGACTGAATATTTTGGACCATACTTATTAATTATAATAGGGTTATTTTTAAAAACTTTTTATTTTGAAATTGAAGATTCACAGGAAGTTGCAAAGATAGTATTGAGAAGCCTCATTTACCCTTAAACAAGTTTGCCCCAATAGTCATAACTTGTGTAAATACAATATAATATCAAAACCAGGAAACTGACATGGGTACAATGTATGTGTATTCACTGTCACTTTATGACACATGTAGATTACTCTAGCTATCACCACAATCAAGATAGACTATCCCTTCACTGCAAAGATACCCCTTGGTGCTATCTCTTTACAGTCACACCCATCCACCTACCCCTCAACCTTCCCAAACCCCTGGTAACAACTGTCTTGTTCTCCATCATCATAATTTTGTCATTTTGAGAATTCATATAAATGGAATAATACAGTATAATACAGTGACTTTTTGAGACTGGCTTTTCTCATTCAGCATAGTGTTCTTGAGATCCATCCAAGCTGTGGTGTATATCAGTAGATCATTCCTTTTCATTACTGATATCATATTCCATGGTATGGATGTACCACAGTTTGTTTAACCGTTTACCTATTGTAGAACACGTTGGTTGGTACAATCTGTGGCTAGTACAAATAAAGCTGGTAGGAAAAATAATGCACATGTTTTTGTGTGGATATAAGTTTCCATTTTATTGGGTTTAATGTCCAAGAGTGGTATTGCTGCATCATATGTTAAGTGTACATTTAGTTTTTAAAGAAACTATCAAATTATTTTCCAGTGTCTGTACCATTTTATATTCTACCAGCAATATATGAAAGATCTAGTTTCTCTGTATCCTCACCAGCATTTGGTATTGCTACTATTTTTTATTTTAGCAATTCTAACAACTGTATAGTGATAACTCATCATGGCATTAATTTTCATTACCCTAATAGCAAGTGACGTTGAACATCTTTTCAATATGCTTATCTGCCAATACTATTAAGAATATATCCTCTTTGGTGAAATATTTCTTCATGTCTTTTGCCCATTTTTTAATTGATTGTTTTAACTGTTGAGTTTTGGGGGTTTTTTTGTTTTTTTTCGGTACACGGGCCTCTCACTGCTGTGGCCCCTCCCGCCGCGGAGCACAGGCTCCGGACGCGCAGGCTCAGCGGGCCACGGCTCACGGGCCCAGCCGCTCCGCGGCATGTGGGATCCTCCCGGACCGGGGCACGAATCCGAGTCCCCTGCATCGGCAGGCGGACCCTCAACCACTGCACCACCAGGGAAGCCCAACTGTTGAGTTTTGAGAGTACTTTAAGTATTCTACATATGACTGTTTTGTCTTCTCATTCTTTTAACTGAGTCTTCAACAGAGTAAAAATTTTAAATTTTGATCAAGTCCAACTTACCCATTTTTCTTTCTTTTATAGATTGTGCTTTGCTGTCCTATCTAACTACTCTTCACTAAGCCCCAGATCCTAAAGATTTTCTCCCACATAAAACTTCTAAAAAGTTTTATAGTTTTACATTTAAATCTATGATCCACTTTGAGTTTATTTTTGTATAAGGTGTGAGACTTAGGCTGAGGTTCTTTTTCCCCACCCCCATGAATATTCAGTTGTTCTGCACTATTTGATGAAAAGACAGTCCATTCTCCATTGAATTGCCTTTACACTTTTGTTAAAAAAAAAAAAATTAGCTGGCTATACTTGTGTGGGGTTATCTATTTTGTTATTGATTTCTGTGTCTATCCTACTGCCAATACCAGTCTTGAGTATTGTGGCTATATAAATTTTGCAATCAGGTGGAGTGGTTCCTTCCATTTTATTCTTCTTTTTCAAAATCGTTTTAGCTGTTCTAATTTCTCTGCCTTTCCATATAAATTTTAAAATCTTGCCAGGATTTTAGTTAATTGAGTTAAGCCTATATATCAAATTAGGGAGAATTGATATCTTTAATATGTTGAGTCTTGATGATAAGTCTTACCATCTTAAACTTTGATAATAGGTTAATGTACTTAGTTTTCTACCATTAGGATAAGGAGTACCTATTTGAAAGGGGCTGTATATAAATTTAACAGAAAATTTACGCCACTACTATATTTAAAATAGATAACCAACAAGGACCTACTTTATAGCCATAGCACAGGAAACTCTGATCAATATTCTGTAATAACCTAAATGGGAAAATAATTTGAAAAAGAATAGATACGTGTATATGCGTAACTGAATCACTTTATTGTACACCTGAAACTAACACAACATTGTTAATCAACTGTGCTCCAATAGAAAATAAAAATTAAAATAAAGACAAACTGGTTTCCAGATTCATTACTATTTTAGTTTTTAGTAACAGTATCAGTTACTGAGACTGAAAAACAAGGAAGAATTTTCTTGGGATAAAGAGAAAGGCAAATAAGACTTCAAGGGAGGACAGCTGAGTAAAGAGGTCAGTTTTGCATTTTTTCCTCATCCATGTCTCCTATCTTTCTCTGTCTTCTGTATCTCAGATAAAACGCGGGTCTAATGGTATCATCTTCAAGTAATTTAACCTTTACTTAGTAGATTAAGTTGTCTTTTCCATTAAATAATAACTAACACTTTAAGAACATAATCAAAACAATGATAAATTATTGACAAAATAAAACTGATGTTGCAAAAGAAAAATACTATGTATCTAAAGGGAACATAATTTTACAAAGCTGAAATAAGAATGCTGCTAATAAGACCTCTCCCTTTAAAAAAAAAAGACCTCTCCTTATCTGCCATTAGGTAAATAAAAACTTTACAAGTTGAAGTTTTGAAGTATTGAATGTTTGTAAACTAGAATAAACTCCTGGTTAAGAGCTCAGGTCATGGAGTCAGATAGACCTGGCTCTACCTTGAACTAGCAACTTGATGTAGGGCAATTTACATAACTTCTTTGAGAATGTGTTTCCTCGTATGTAAGATGGAGATATTTAATAATAGGACCTATGTCAAATAGAGTGGTGAAGCTTCAGATTATGCATATTCAGCACTAATCTGAACGCTTGGCATACGGTAATCACTCAATACACATTAATTACTATTATTTTTAATTCCTTTTTGTCTGGACAAATTATACCTAGGCTTCCCTCCATAAGGACAGTTGTCCTAAATGGAGCCTATCAAGCTTTATGAATTTTAAGATTCCTGATAGATACATTATTTAGAGTGGTCTTACTGTCTGCAAGTACACACTTCCCTTACTCCCAAGAACCATAATTTTAAGCTAATGAACTGAACTTAGATAAAACTGGGTGTTTGGCTCAACTTCAACATAGCTAGAACACCATCTTTTAAATTTCAGCCTCTTCAAAGTGGCCATGATAGTTTGCACAGTTAGAAATGTGAATTTCTAATTGTACAAATTAGAAATTCTGTCCATTGCACAATCAGAAGTCTGATTCCATTCCCTCATCAAAAGCCACAGTAGATTTGGGATTTTGGAGGCACCCAGCTTAGAGGGGGCCAGAAAAATTAAATAATATGTAATTCAGGTGGTCTCATGTAGGTGAATTACATGACCTCTGAACTGGACTTGATGGGAGAATCAAGGCAATTCTTTTGTTTTATTTTGTAGAGAGGTCAAGTTCTAATTTAATCTGTTCCTTGTTAATATTATGAGCCTAAAAACAAATTTGGTAGTTAAAAAGAGTGGAAATTAATGACTAAAAGAATCCACTGCCTGTGAATTTCAATGATCCTATCCATGGTTACCAAAAATCACTGAGAGATGAATTTAAATGGAATTAAGAGCTTGATAAGGAGTGGTAAAAGTATCATGATAAAAATTTTGATAATGTTGTTTGTTTTTGGTTCATTAATGAACCTGTGGTTATATGAGATTATAGAATCAAATATAATCAAACGGGTAAAGAAAACTTAGATCATTAATGGAGAAGACAGGGACGTTTGGTGACTTTCTTTTTTTCTTTTCTTTTTTTTTTGCCACACCACGTGGCTTGTGGGATCTTAGTTCCCTGATCAGGGATCGAACCCAGGCCTAGGGCAGTGAAAGTGCAGAGTCCTAACCACTGGACTGCCAGGGAATTCCCCAGGGACTTTCTGAGTATTATCTTGCTTGTATGAGTGAACATTCAGCACTTAAATTTCTGCTGTGTTTCACAAGTTACTTTCTTCAACTTTAATTTTTTAATGGTTCAGGACTAGAAAGAATTTGCTGGACATTTTTAAAAGGCCACATGCTGGTACATGGCTGGTAGTGACAAGAACATGGAAAGTTCTAATTATGCCATAAGTAGAAGTTTAACCAATAATTGGACAATTTTTTAAAAAAAAATCAATGTTAAGGTATTTTCTATCCAGGTTAACGTTAACACAGGGAAGAGTGATTAGAACATTCATTCCTTACATACTACTTATCCTGGGTTACGCCTGCCAATTTAAATCATTTTCTTGAAATAATAGGTCCTGCATTCCTTAGAATCATCAGGACTAGTAATTGATACTGTATTTGACTGATTTTTCACATGCCCTGATTTCACAGCAAGGACCTAGTTGTACTTAATTACACCCACTCACTACCAAGACACACTGACTCAAGCAAACAAATGATTATACCTCAAAATCAAATTAATAGACTTCCAATGAATATAAGTTCTAATTCTTCACTAGGATGTGATTAAAAAATTATAAACATTTGAGTCTTTACAAAACATGTATTGAAACAATTTTGGCCTAAAATCAAGGAGATTTAAGAAGACTGACAAAGAATCTTTAAGTCTTTCTATAATTGCTTTCCACTTTACTTAAAATATAACAGTCACTGCAATTTCATAATAAGAAATAATTTTATAATCTTTTCAAGTTTCTCTCTCCTTTTCTATTTTGGATCCTTGTGTCTTTTTTTTTTTAATGACATAAAGACTTAAAACCTTGTATCTTTTATAAACCTAAATTCCTAAGAAACAGGGGCAGAGGATAAAATAAAGATTAAATTAAAATAAGATGTCAGATATGAAAGGAAAAAGATCAAGAGACCAGATGTCACATAAGGAAACTAAAAAATAATATGAAATAAGGTTCAGAAAACAAAACTAAAACCATTTGCATGTGTGATAGGATACCACCATTTACGTTGCCTGGGTTATTTCTATGAAAGGAAAAAAATATCTGGTAAAGGACGGACCTATAAGTATACTAGTACTATGCCATATTCTTACTCAAATAACCTTACCTGTTTCTGTGTTAAGAAGTTCATAACCTGGGAAAAAAGCAACATTTCTTTTGGCTAATATCAGGGTCAAGCATTAAGAGGCAAAATAAAATCCTGACTATGCTAAATAAGTTATAAAATTATCAGCTTTATCTACACTTTGGTATTTGTAAGGTAAATATTTAAACTTAAAAATAGACCCTTTCAAGTCATCTAAAGTTCTTGGTGGAAATATAACATGATATGAGAAATCTGGTTACCATTTAAATTTGAAGTACTTCATCCATTTTGGTGACAAAGGCGGTTTTAGCAGCTATCATTACATTCATTTAAATTTCAAAGTGCTTTGGGTCCTTCCAAGATGAATGTCCTTTCTTCCTTGCCCCTCATTCCTTAACTTATTTTCTGAAGATAGCAATGTTTACTGCAAGAGAACAAAAAATAGAGCTAAACTGGAGAAGTAAACTAGTTTTAAATATATTGGACATTTTCTTTCCTTTAGGATATTCTTAATTTCACACTCACTCAACAGTTAAAATTAGACTTATTCATTTAAGAAGTAACTTCCTTACTTAGGAAGAGACATGGATAGAATCTTACACACTCAAGAACTATCCATGCCGTACCTAAGAACCAAGTAACTTATAGCAATCAAACTAGCTAGCACTGATGCACTTGAGGCTTTCTAAGACTTCATCTGATTGTCCTTGTATATTTCTTTTTTTTGGCTAGAAATATAAAAATAAGAAACATTAAACTGTATTTCACCTTTATAAAAATCCAATTCTAACAGTCACAATTTCCAACTTTGATATAGCCTCTGTTAAATATGAAAGTAGACATCTCCAATTGCAAAAGTTTCTCTAGCTACTTTGCAGTTTTACTTTAGGCTTAAGTATAAAATATATTTATAGTTTGGTATACAAAACATCAATTTGCAGAGACATGGATGGTTCAAGAGACTGTCATACAGAGTGAAGTAAGTCAGAAAGAGAAAAACAAATATCAAATATTAACACATATATGTGGAATCTAGAAAAATGGTAAAGATGAACCTATTTGCAAAGCAGAAATAGAGACATAGATGTAGAGAACAAACATGGGCACCAAGGGAGGAAGGGGGGGGTGGGATGTTGGGAGACTGGGATTGACATATATACACTACTATGTATAAAATAGATAACTAATGAGAACCTACTATATAGCACAGGGAACTCTACTTAATGCTCTGTGGTGACCTAAATGGAAAGGAAATCCAAAAAGGAGGGGATATATGTATAGGTATAGCTGATTCACTTTGCTGTATAGCAGAAACTAACACAACATAGTAAAGCAACTATACTCCAATAGAAAAAGTTTAAATTAATAACTTCCTATTTCTGACTCTTGAGCACCAATTACATGCATGTTTAAACTGGCCCAACCCCTAATTTGTTTTCTCTATAACACCAAATACAAGGAAAATAATTGGAAAAATTAAGAGGAAAGAAAAAGTGATCAGTTTTTTTTAATATGGGAATTTTCAAATACATATACAAAAGTAAAGAGAATGATGAACCCACATACCCATCACCCAACTTTAACAGTTATCAACATTTTGCCATTCATCTTCATCTGTCCCTCACCTCAGTTCTTTCTCTCTCCTGGAATTATTATTTTTTTTGTTAGTTTCTGATTTATAACAAAGTGAATCAGCTATACATATACATATATCCCCATATCTCCTCCCTTCTGCGTCTCCCTCCCACCCTCCCTATCGCACCCCTCTAGGTGGTCACAAAGCACCGAGCTGATCTCCCTGTGCTATGCAGCTGCTTCCCACTAGCTATCTATTTCACATTTGGTAGTGTATATATGTCCATGCCACTCTCTCACTTCGTCCCAGCTTACCCTTGCCCCTCTCCGTGTCCTCAAGTCCATTCTCTACGTCTGCGTCTTTGTTCCTGTCCTGCCCCGAAATTCTTCAGAACCACTTTTTTTTTTTTTTAAGATTCCATATATACGTGTTAGCATACAGTATTTGTTTTTCTCTTTCTGACTTACTCCACTCTGTATCACAGACTCTAGGCCTATCCAGGTCACTACAAATAACAATTTCGTTTCCTTTTATGGCTGAGTAATATTCCATTGTATATATGTGCCACATCTTTATCCATTCATCTGTCGATGGACATTTAGGTTTGCTTCCATGTCCTGGCTATTGTAAATAGAGCTGCAATGAACACTGTGGTACATGACTCTTTGAATTACGGTCTTCAATGTGATAACTTTTAAGTGATTCCTGACTGTGCTTACATACTGTAGAACTGAACCTCTCAATAAATTTTAAGACAACAAAAAAGCATTTTAAAAAGGACGTTTTTGTTTGTGCAACATCAAACAATATCTGACTCTGACACAGCTGGGTTATTCATGATGAAAACAATACCCAATGTTCTTACAGTGCTTAAATCCACCACTTCACGTGGTACATAACAATGATGAGCAGCATGTAGGAGAAATATTACCAAGAAAAAATATATATACATCACCAATATATAGATGAAATGATGATGTCCAGTATCACATAAAGAGTGGCAAAATTAGTCTTCTTTCCATTATAGTCTTTAGAGAAGAAAAAATGCAACTAATGCCTATTTTATTTTGAAATTTGAATATGAAAAGAAATTGAACTTATGGATATACAAATACTGATAACCTAGAAAAGTACTTAGTGATAGAGAAGTGAAGTGATTTCCCATGGGTAAGTGTTGGTTAGTGGAAAAACTGAAATGAGAACCTACATCTCCTTACTCTTTCCTAATGCAGTGATTGATTATCCTCCCATAATCCACCCTGCATTCCTTTCCTCTCAGTCCCCAAAATAGTCTTTTTCTGAATGCTTTATTCTGATGTGTTTGATAGAACTCAAACTCCAAATCTGAAATATCAACTCAACAACTTCCCATGTCAGCTATTACTTTCCGCTAGGCTCTACGGAGTCTCCTCTACACATGTGAACTTAGTGATCAAAGATTTGAAAGGAAAGACATATGCAGATTTTGAGGCTGCCTACTCTGTGCCTCTCTCCTTCCTAGGGGTGTTCACCAATGAATTCCAGAACAACTGGCATGACTTGAACAGGGTTGTAGGTTAGATGGTAGTAACCTATCAACATTGAATTCCTGATTGTGATTATTTTATCCTGGTTACATGGCAGAATGTCTTTGTAGGAAATGTACTCTAAAGAATTCAGAGGTGATGCAGTATAATGTCAGCAACTTACACTCAAGTGATTTAGGAAAAATTATCTGTACTATTCTTACAATTTGTATATAAGTTTGAAATTATTATAATATAAAAAGAAAAAACAATTAAATATATCAGTACATCTGTCACATTTCCAAAACGTCTTCTGTGGAAGTCTAATACAGCTAAATGCTTAAAGAAAAAGTAGTTCTACAGTGAAATAAATTTGGGTAAAGTTACTCACTGTATTCTTTCTTGGTGACTCACAATACATGTGAGCCTATCAAATATTCCTACAGATCATGCATTAGACATACTTTGAATTATCCATCCTTCCAGCCACATATAAATTACATACTTAAGGCCTACTATATGAAAGGAAATGCTCTGAGTAGTATAGATAGACAGATAATAGGGAAGGCAAGATCTCTCACCTCAGAGAGCTTATGTTTTAATACAGAAAGAGACAAATAAATAAATAAACTAATTTCAGATGGTGATAAGTGCTTTGAAGAAAATAAAACTGGGTGTTAGAGACTGGGAAGGTGGAGGTGTTGTTTTAGACAGCGTATCAAGGAAGGCCCTCTGAAGAGATGATGTTCAAGTTGAAATGAGCCAGAAATGGAAAAGTTTAGGGGAAGCATCTTCCAGACATAGGGCATACACGTCATTAAGATAGGAATAAGCTTATAATACTCATGGGGAAAAGTTTCTAAGTTATCAAAATAATGAAATTTGTTTAAAAAAATCTCTTAAGTACCATACCCCTCAAAACGTATGTGAAAATTGGCCAGATTTTAAACTATTTATTTACTTGTATGTAATGACAACAATAAAATAACAATTCTTAAAAATTCTTAACTTTTTTTAAACTAACTATGCAAATTCTCTTTGGATGATGATTTTCTATTACTTCATAGCTTCTTTCAGAACCAATCCTTATTTTTACTTTATATTTGAAAACAAAGGTTATTCTCTCTCTGCATGTAAAAAGAAATAAATTGCCTGTTTGTTTTTTGTTTTCTGTTTGTTTTTTTCCTGGATGGTGTACTAGTGTGCTGGGAAAACATCATGAAGACACATAGGCATAAAAAGTATCCCCTGAATGAATGACTATATGCAGCTATGTTACTACCCACTCACTGAGGCAAGAGCAGCATATACCTAAATTCAAGCCCTCTATTCTACAACTTCCACAGCACTGGATTTTGCATATTGCCAAAGAACAACTTCAATTATATACCTTAAGGAAGGAAAATACACTTATGATTAGAGAATATGGACTACATAATCATTCAAGTGTGGCTCGAATTAACTGTGTGAACATAACACCAAACAAAATCATAGACTGTATATATCGACACTGCTGTACATATTAGACAAATTCTGAGTATTCTAAGAGGGGCCTGACTAGTATGCTAAGCTACAACAGGTAGAAAAAAGAGAATATGCTTTGAAATGTGTTTTGTGTTCTAACTGGCTAACAGGGTTATGCGGAAGACAATACAGAAGCAAAGATGATGAAGAGAAGAGGCTGTATTCTCAGAATTGTGAACTAAGAAGAAAAATCCCTAGATCCTGTAAGTAGGGACAGCATGAAGTTAAAAATGATATAATGCTGGTGGGGGGTGGGAGGGACATTTTGTTTATGAGTACCAGGGCAACTTCATCACAAAATAAATAAATTTAGGATACATATATGCTAATTTTTAAACATTAATAAGATAGGCATATTGAAACAAAATAGGAAGGAAGGAATTTAACCTTGCATAATTAAAAAGAGAAAAGGTGCCAGTTTGAGAGTAAGATAAACTGGACATTAGCCCCAATTCCCCATTAACTGAGGAAACTCTGATATAACCTTTGACATTTTAAAATCTATCAAAGCCCTATAGGCTCAGTACTGTGTGATCTTATTTACTTTGCTATTTAATTTGATAGGGAACTATTTATTTAGTTACCTAAGTAAAAGCATTACTTAGAATGAAAACACAACAGTCCAACAGGAATCCTACCGCTTACTTGGGAGCTTTTTATTCACATAGGGCAGGGACTGTCAAACTGTGACCCAGGGGCCAAGTCTGACCAGCCACCTGTTTATGTATGACCTGCAAGGTAAGAATGTAGTTTTTACATTTTTAAATAGCAGGAAAGAAAGATCAAAAGAAGAAAAATATTTTGAGGCATAAAAATTATATGAAACTCAAATTTCATTTTTATAGATAAAGTTTTATCAGAACATAGCTAGCACATTTAAAAATGTATCATCTAAGGGGATTCCCTGGTGGTGCAGTGGTTGAGAGTCTGCCTGCCAACGCAGGGGACACGGGTTCGTGCCCTGGGCCGGGAAGATCCCACATGCCGCAAAGTGGCTAGGCCCGTGAGCCATGGCTGCTGAGCCTGCGCGTCCGGAGCCTGTGCTCTGCAATGGGAGAGGCCACAACAGTGAGAGGCCTGCGTACCGCGCATCATCTAAGGCTGCTTTTTTTACGAAGAATTAGCTGAGTGGGTGCAACAAGGATTGTATGGCCCACAAAGTCTAAAATATACACTATCTGGCCCTTTCCATATAACAGTTGCCAGTTCCTCATATAAAGTACATATACTCACATGGTTACACTCTAAAATGATAGGACTTATATTTTAACACTAGATCAAATGGTTCATTTTATTCCTTATCTCCAAGTATTTCATTCCAAGTCTTTCATGTTTCTAATGAAATATTAAATAATAATTTTATATTTAAAATGACTATTCCATAATATTGAGAGAATTTTCGTATACTCGAAAATCCATTTTCCTGATTTGTGAGATTTCTTAGGTATGATAAATCATTTTCTTTCGGTCAGCTTCTGATTTAAAGTTTGTAATGGGCTCCCTGAATTGAAAAATAAATAATAGTTCCTACAGTCGATACAAGATCTTTATAACAATACTGAGGAAAAAGTGAATAAATGGTTAAAAGTTATGTAAAAAATAATAACTGCTTGAGAGCTTCACAATTCTGTAAAGGTGTTAGCATTAAAACTCATTCTAGAATGATTCAACTTCTGCTTCTGAGGGCATGAGAGGGTAAAAAGTCCAGAGTAATCCTCTCACTGCAAACAACTAGAACACCGTATAAGATATAGGAGAGGACTATTTTCAGACACTGGCAGTGCAGGACTGTGATCCCTGAGAAAAGGGAAACAAATAAGGCGAGCCCTACCATCACCCAAGGCTCTCAGCCAGGAAGCAATTTACTACTCCAGTACAGGAGGAAGAACCCAAACAGAGTCTGGCAATCTTGCTGACGTGAGGAGATGGAGAAAAAAGTACAAGGAGGCCAAGATAGCTAGAATTTATGGGGTAGAGTTCCAGAGAGCAGTGAAAGTGTTCCACTAATTTAAATGAGGGTTCCCTTGAGTATTTAGCTAAATAAAAACCTGTAGATGAGAAGGGTAAATTTCTTGAGACCAGCCAAGAAGAACTTCTAAGGAAAAAAGTTACCAGGGAGTTCTAAGACAAAGGATTCACAGAGCTGACAAGGGGCCAATATTTCAACAAGTTCCCTCCAGCAAGAGGGGAAAAACCTCACTGAATATACAAGGCTATCAGTAATGACCCCAGAAGGGCCACGTGCAGAAGCAGGGGAAAAGTAGCCCTAAAATAAAAGTTCCTCTAGACCCTCCTGAAAGGTGCTTGGAAACCTAGAAAGCCTAGAAAGTATCAAACTAATATGCAATTTAAAATGCCTATTAGGAAAAAGTCCAGTACACTTTAAAAAAAATACTACAAAATCAAGAACTCAACATGTAAAATTCACAAATACCTGACACTTAATTAAAAATTACTGGACATACAAAGATGTAGGAAAATGTGGCCCATAACCAGAAAAATATCTGTCAACACAGAGAGACCCAGAAATGACAGACATGGTGGAATTAACAGGCAAAGACATTGAAAGGGTGTTATAAATATGCTCCATATAAATGAAAACAGGAGTACAGGGAAGAGATAAATGGAGAATTTTCAAAAAGACCCAAATACAACTTCTAGAGATAAAATATACATATATAATATCTGAAGTGAAAATTTCACTAGATGAGATAAGCACTGCAGAAAAAAAGAAATCAGTGAACTTGAAGACAGAGCAATATAATCTAGCCAAAATGAAGTTCAGAGAGAAAAAGATGACTGTGAGACAAAGGAAGAATACTGTTATAAATGTATTACATTATATGAGATGGTATAAAATTATTTGATAGAATGCAATAATAGGAATATTATAAATCCTAGAGCAACCACTAAAATAAGAAAATAAAAAGGTAGAAAAAAGAATAAGTCAATAAAGGAAAAAACCAATAGAGAAGATTAAATGGAATCCCAAAGTAAAATTAAATTCAAAGGAATTGTTAATAGAAAATGAAGAGCAAAGATGGTAGATTTAAACCTAACCACATTAATATACACATTAAATGTAAATTACCTCAATACTCCAATTAAAAGACAGATTAAAAAAGCAAGACCAAATATATGCTATGAGAATCTCACACTAAAATAAGGAAATAGTTAAAAAATAAAAGGATAGAAGATACACCATGCAAACCAAAATCTTAAGAAATAGCCACATTTATATCAGAGAAGATAGAATACAAGAGAAAAATAGTATCAGAGATGATGAGGGATATTTCATAATGATCAAGGGATCACTTCATTTGGAAGATGGAATAATTCTAAATGTATATGTACATAATACCAGAACTACAAAATACATTAAAAATAAACTGACAGAACTGAGGGGAGAAACAAACAAGCACCCAAAACAGCTGGAGACATCAACACTCCTCCCTGAAAAGAACAGGTACACTGAAAGTCCAGCAAAGATAAAGAAGACTCAAACAGCACTATCAACTGAATTGATGTTTATAGAACATTTCAACCAACAACAGCAAAATATAAACTTTTATACTGCCCATGAAACACTTACCAAGATAGCCCATCTGCTGAACCAGGAATAAGTCTTAACAAATTTTAAAAAACTGAAACTACACATAGTATATTCCCTTAGCACAGTGGGATTAAATTAGAAATCAAAACCAAAATGAGGGGCTTCCCTGGTGGCGCAGTGGTTGAGAGTCCGCCTGCCGATGCAGGGGACAGGGGTTCGTGCCCCGGTCCGGGAAGATCCCACATGCCGCGGAGCAGCTGGGCCCGTGAGCCATGGCCGCTGAGCCTGCGCGTCCGGAGCCTGTGCTCCGCAACGGGAGAGGCCACAACAGTGAGAGGCCCGCGTACCGCAAAAAAAAAAAAAAAAAAAAAAAACAAAATGATATGTGGAAATTCCCAAACATTTAGAAATTTAACAACATCTTCTAAAATAACCTAAGTGCCAGAAATCACAAGGGAAATTAGAAAATACTTTGAAATGAAACCTAACCTATCAAAATTTTTGATGCAGCTAACAAGGTGCTTTGAGGAAATTTACAGTTTTCTATGCATATATTAGGCAGAAAAGACCTAAAAACAATTATCTAAGCTACCATCGTAAGAGGCTAGAAATTAAACCAAATAAGTACATAGTTACAAATTAACAAAGAATAGAAACCAATGAAATAGATAGCTGAAAAATAGAGAAATATCAATGAAACCAAAAACAGGTTCTTTGAAAAAAAGAATTAGTGAAATTGACAGACCTCTAACTAGACTGAATGAGAAAAGACAGAAATCAGCAATATTAGGAACGAAAGGGGAAACGTTACTAAAGAGTCTACAAATATTAAAAGAACAAGAGACCATTTATGTATGATTTTCTTTAAATTAAGTTATTTATTTATTTATTTATTTTTGGCTGTGTTGGGTCTTTGTTGCTGTGCACGAGTTTTCTCTAGCTGCGGCGAGTGGGGGCTACTCTTCGTTGCAGCGCACGGGCTTCTCATTGCAGTGGCTTCTCTTGTTGTGGAGCACGGGCTCTAGGCACACGGACTTCAGTAGTTGTGGCTCGTGGGCTCAGTAGTTGTGGCTCGCGAGCTCTAGAGCTCAGTCTCAGTAGTTGTGGTGCACGGGCTTAGCTGCTCCGTGGCATGTGGGATCTTCCCGGACTAGGGCTCGAACCCGCATCCCCTGCATTGGCAGGTGGATTCTTAACCACTGCGCCACCAGGGAAGTTCCTATGAATGCTTTTATCTCAATAAATTTGACAACTATGATGAAATGAACAAATTCCTTAAAAGACACAGATTACCATAATGACTCAGGAAATAATACATAACCCAAATAACACTATATCTATTAAAAAATTGAATTTGTAATTTAAAATATTCCCACAAAGTAAACTCCAGTCCCCAATGCTTCATTGTAAATCCTATCTAACATATAAAGACAGAAGCAATACAAATCCTACATAAATTCTCCCAGAAAGTAGAGGACACATTTCTTAACTGATTTTATAGGGTCAGCATTAGATTGATTCCAAAACCAGAAAAAGACATTATGAGAAAACTACACACCAATATCTCTCATAAACATACTTGCAAAAATCTTCAACTCTCATAAACATACTTGCAAAAATCTTCAACAAAATAGCAAAATCAAATTCAGCAACATATAAGAAGAAATACAAGGTTGATTTTACATTTAAAAAAATCAATGTTATTAACTATATTAACAGAATAGAGGAGAAAAACAATATAATCCTCTCAATAGAGAAAAAATATTTAATAAATTTCAACACATATTCATAATAGAAACTTCAGAAAACTCAGAATGGAAAAGAACTACCACTTGATAAAGGGCATCTGTAAAATACTGACATAAAAATAAATAATAAATGTTCTGTTCAACATTATACTGGAGATCATAGCTATACAGAGGCACAGAAAAGAAATGAAAAGCATAAAGATGGGAAAGGAAGAAGTTAAAATGTCTTTATTTACAGGAGACAAAATTATCCACACAGAAAATCCTAAGGCGTCTACAAACTATACAGTGATTTCAGCAAGACTGTAGAACTTGTGTTCAATATACATATATCCATTGTATTTCTTTCTATATCAACAAACAACTAGAAATTTTAAAACTTTTAAATGCCATTATAATAGCATTAAACAAAATTAAATACCTGAGTTTATCCCTAACAAAATATGTGTACGACCTATAAAATGAAAGCTACAAAACAAAGCTAAGACAAATTACAGAAAACTGAAATAAATAAAAATATATAACATAGTCATGTATTGGAAGATTCAAAATTGTTAATATGGCAATTCTTCGCAAATTCATCTACTCATTCAATTCGATCTAAATCAAAATCCCGGGTTTTTTTTTTTGTAGAAATGTACAAGCTGATTCTAAAATGTATATGAATACCCAAATGAACAGAATAATTAAAGTAATTTTGAAAATGAAGAACAAAGTAGGAATACTTACGATACCTGATTTCTAGAGTTAACATTAACTTACAACAATCCATATAGTTTGGTAATAGCCTAATGATAACATATAGAAAACTGGAACTGAACAGAGAATCCAAAAATAGACTATAAAATACTTGGTCAATTAATTTTTAAAAGTGCCATGGTAACTCAATGCGGAAAGAAAATATTCTCAACAAGTGTTGCTGAAACAACTGGATATTCATATGGAATAAAAATGAATTTTGCTTTTATATGACAGGATTTTGTATATGTAAAAATACTAAATGAAAACACATCATAAACCTAAGAGTAGAACGTAAAACAAAACTATAAAGCTTCAAGAAGAAAACAGGGAAAAGTTTTTATGACCTTAGGATAGGCAAAGATTCAAAAGCATGAACCATGAAAAAAAATAGAAATACGGAAACAGTCACCTGATAAACCATATTTTATCAAAATTAAAAACTTCTGCTGTTTTAAAAACATCATTATAGGGACTTTCCTGGTGGTCCAGTGGGTAAGACTCTACGCTCCCAATGCAGGGGGCCTGGGTTCGATCCTTGGTCAGGGAACTAGATCCTGCATGCATGCCACAACTAAGAGTCCACATGCCACAACTAAGAAACCCACATGCTGCAACTAAAGATCCTGCATGATCCAACTAAGACCCAGCACAGCCAAAATAAATAAATAATTTTTTAAAAAGTCAACAAACAAAAATAATTGCATTTCAAAAAATCATTATAAAAATTAAGTGGCCAGGGCTTCCCTGGTGGCACAGTGGTTGAGAGTCCACCTGCCGATGCAGGGGACATGGGTTTGTGCCCCGGTCCGGGAAGATCCCACATGCCACGGAGCGGCTGGGCCCGTGAGCCATGGCCGCTGAGCCTGCGTGTCCAGAGCCTGTGCTCCGCAACGGGAGAGGCCACAACAGTGAGAAGCCCGCGTACCACACACACACACACAAAATTAAGTGGCCAATAATTACATTAAATGATTAAAACCACAAGATACCATTTCACACTCATTAAATGGCTAAATTTAGAAAGACTGACAATTCTAAATATTGGTGAGGACGTACAGCTGTGGTGCCTAAATACTGGTGAGGCTGTAGAGCTGCATTGATTCACCTTCTAATACAGTAGCCACTAGGCACATGTAGCCATTTAAATTTAATTTGATAAACTGAATAAAATAAAAAATTCACTTCCTCAGATGTACTAGCCATATTTCACCTGCTCAACAGCCACATGTGGCTAGTGGTTATAGTATTGGACAGTGCTGATATAGAACATTTTCATTATTGCAGAAAGTTCTATAGGATAACATTAATTTAGAACATCTGAAATGTTCACACATTGCTGGTAGGTATGTAAAATTTTACCACCACTTTAAAAAAGTTTGCCACCTTCTTTGAAAGTTGAACAAAACTTACCATATAACCCAACAATTCCACTCCGAAGTATTTACTCAGCAGGGTTGGTGTCATTAGAGTGGGGAGCTGGAACTTCCACCCCTGCCAAGAAGTACAGCCGTCTCCTCCCCAGATGTCAATGGAGGGTAAGTGGGACTCTGAACTTATACTTCTAGGTGGCAATAATGAAGCAGCACCCTTTCACCCTGGCAGGGAAGCATCAAAAGAGGCCTGCTAAATTGATATAAAATATAAAGTCTCATGACACAATACCCAAAATGTTCAGGTTTTAACTGAAAACCACTCATCATACCCCAAATCAGGAAAACCTCAACATGAATGAGAAAAGACAATGGATGCCAATACCAAGATGACATAGATTTAAGAATTATCTCACAAGGATTTTAAAGCAGCCACAATAAAATGCTTCAATGAGAATTTTTAAGTGAGACAACACACTGGAAACAAATGAAAAATAGAAAGTCTAAGAAACAGAAGGTCTTAGCAAAGAAATAGAAGATACAAAGAATAAAATTAAATAACTGAAATTATAATAACTGAAATTAAAAAGCCAACTCATGGGCTAAACAGGAGAATGGAGGGGACAGCAGAAAGAATCAGTGAACTAAAAGATAAAACAATAGAAGTTATGCAATCTAAATAACAAAAGACATAGACTGAATACAAATGAACAGAGCTTCAGGGTGCTGTGAAATTATAACAAAAGATCCAACATTCATGTCATCAGAGTCTTGGAAGTAGAGGAGAAAAAGGGTAGGGCTGAAAAAATATTGGAAAAAATATGGTTGAAAAATGTTTCCCAAATTTGGCAAAAGAAATAAACCTATAGATTTGAGAAGCTGAACAAATCTCAGACAGCATCAATCCATAGAAATCCACACCAAGACGTACAATAGTCAAATTTTTGAAAACTAAAGACAATGAAAAAATCTTAAAAGCAGCAAGAGAGAAATGATCCTTTACCTACAGGGGAAAACCAATTGACTATCAGTGGATTTCTCATAAAAAGCTATAGAGGTCAGAAGGAACTGGCACAATCTTTTTCAGGTGCTGAAAGAAAAAGAACTTGTCAACCCAGAATTTTTCCTCCAGAAAAATATCCTTAAGGAATGAAGAGAAAATCAACATATTCTTAGATAAAGGAAAAGCTAAGAGAATTTATTGCTAGTAGACTTGCCCTAAAAGAATGGATAAAGAAAGTTCTCTAAATAGAAAGGGAATGAAAAAAGATGGAATCTTGGAACATCAGGAAGAAGGCCAAAAAGAGTAAAAATATGGATACATACAGTAAGAGTTCTTCTCCTCTTGTCTTCCAAATTATGTCTGACTGTTTAAGCAAAAATTATAACACTGTCTGATTTGGTTCACAATGTATGTAAAGGAAATACTTAAAACAAGTACATATAAAATGTATGTATGCATGCATATAATATACACCTATAAATAATACATCTACACATAAAAATATTAATTAAATGAGGGAGGATAAAGAAACTAAAGGAAGGTAAGGGTTCTACACTTTGCTTGAAGTAGTAAAATGTAGCAGTGCCAGTGGTACTGTGGTACAGGAGACTGTGATCTGTTATAAATATACAATGTAATATCTAGAGCAATGATGAAAAAGTTATACAAAGAAATACATTTTAAAACACTATAGTAAATCAACATGGAATTCTAAAAAGTATTCAAGTAACCCACAGGAAAGCAGGAAAAGGAAAAAAGAAATGAAAAAGAGGAAACAAACAGAAAACAAAAAATTAAATGGCAAACTTATTATTTCTTAACATATCAATAATTACCTTTATTAGCAACAGACCCAAACTGGAAACAACTAAAATGCCCTACAATAGGTGAATTATTAAACAAATTGTGGTACATCTATACCATGAAATATACTAAATCAGCAATAAAAAGGAATGAACACACCACAATTTGGGTGGATCTCAAGGGCATAATGCTAAATGAAAATAGCCAATCTCAAAGTTTATATATATACTATATCATTCCATTTCTATGACATTCTTGAAATGACAAGATTATAGAGACGGATAACAGATTAGTGGTTTCCAGGGCTAAAGGGTGGTGGAGAGGAGGGTGTGTGTGCGCGTGTGTGTGTGTGTGTGTGTGTGTGTGTGTGTGTGTGACTATAAAGGGACAGAAGGAGGGAAATCTTTCTGGTGAGATTGCAGTCTTGGTTACATGAATGTACACATGTGATAAAATGCCAAAGAACTATTATTCACTTTATATCAATATCAATTTCTTGATTTTGGTATTATTATTCTATAGTTATATAAGATGCAACTAATAGGAGAAACTGGGTGAATGGTACAGGGGACATCTCTGTACGGTACTATCTTTGCAACTTCCTGTGAATCTATAATTATTTCAAAGTATGAAGTGAATTACCTTTGTGAATACTTTAGGAGCTCACTATTGGGGTCCCTATAATATGTATGAATAACATTTTTTCCTTTTCTCTTTAAAAAAACGACCACAACAGCTTTATTCGTAATAGCTAAAACCTGGAAACAACTCAAATGTTCATTAACAGGTGACTGACTAAACAAATGGTTATGTAGTTGTACAATGGAATACTACTCACAAATTAAAAAAAAGAATAAACCACTATACGCACAACATGGATGAATCTCAAAAATATTAAGCTGAGAGAAAGAAGCCACACACAAAAGAGCTCATAGTGAACAGTTCCATTTATACAACATTCTGGATTAGGCAAAACTAAGATGATCAGTAGTTGCTAGGGCTTAAATGTAGGTAGAGGTTTTGAACAAAAAGGGACAGTTTGAAGTATTCTGGGGTGATGGGTCTACCTGTATCCTGTTTGTAGCAGTAGTTTTACATGGATCTGTACATGTGTTAAAGCTCACAGAACTAATAAAAAAGTAAATTTTACTGTATGTAGACATTTAAAACAACAGTAATAAAAACCATCATTTCCCATCGCAGCTTTTAAGTCCCATTTTCAATTATTCGATAGATAAGAGTAGAGTTGAACCTTGAACAACGTTAGTTTGAACGGCATGGGTCCACTTACATGCAGATATTTTTTAATACTAAATTCAATACTCAATACTTTTCAGTACTACATGGTCCATGGTTGGTTGAATCCGTGGATGTGGAAGAAATGGAGATGCAGAGGGCTGACTATAAATGACACCTGGATCAACCCCTCTGTTATTCAAGGGTGAGCTGTATTCTACTCCTACTACTGTCACTACCTAGTTGGTGCTGAGTAAGTAATTTACCCCCTAATCCTTGGTTTCTCTTTGTAAAATGAAAGGAAATAATTAAATGATCTCTAAAGCTTATTCCTATTCTAAAACCTATTCCTATTCCGTGCTTCTGTTAAATTTGTATTACCTCAGAATTAATAAGGAACATAAAATATTTCTACGCACTCAAGCGGATTCTATAATCTTGCTTCAGACAGTGCAGGCTGGCTTTCAATATTCTCTGCTATTGGATTTCTGTGATCTTTTTATGGGCTCTTAATGTCTGACCTTAGTTACTAGCTTTGAGTAGATGACTCAGACTATATGGGCTATACAAGATTTCTATTCTCTTTATCACATCAGACCTTCTCTATATTTTGCTTTTAAAAAGTCTGTGAACCAGTATTCATGCTGGAAAAACGATACCTGCTATTTTTAATTTTATAAGACATGTGGTATTGGCATTACTGGAAAAGAGAAAGTAAGCCACTTTAAATGGTTTCACTCAATAGAATAAAGTACTTTTTTTTTTTAACCTGTATGGAAAATCTGCAGTTCTCCAAATCTCTTACAATCCTTCATATCTCCTGTAGAAGACCTGCAGATTAGCAACATCTCACTACCAAGTCTTATATTGAAATGTTCTGTTCCTATATAAGAATGAGCAAAGCCAGCAAGGGAATTCATACAATTTTAATTTCAAATTCAGTGTTCATAGAAAACCCTGGTTGCAATCCCAATTGGCCTTTGGTTTAAATTTTTTTGGGGGGGGAGATGGGGTTTCATAAAAGAGATAAGACTAGAGAAAAAATGAGTATCTATTTCAACAACACTCTCAATTACATCCAACAGAATAATTTTTGAATACTTATAAAAATCATCCAATCTTCTCACTTTGAGAAATAAGAAAAATAAAAGTGGCATATATATATATGCCAACAAATATTCCATTAACTATACTTGCTTGATACTATTTTTCTCTGATAAATCCAAATAACCAGGCAACTACAGATGAACTGATAATACAAATATAGGCCAACTGATTCTGTTACTCTCCTTTATCACCTACATTTCTTTTTTAAAAAATATGAATCAATTCATTTAATTCTTTAAAGTACATACTAAGATATAAAATAAGTCCTGAGCTACATATAACTGTTAAATAGCAATACATTTGGAAAAGGAAAACTAATCAGTATTTCCTTATAACTCCACTGTCATGTTAACCTTTAAGAAGGAAGCTGCAAATCTAAGTTTATTGCATCTCCCCAGTGTTGAGACCACACATGCAAACACACATACATACACACACACACACACACAAACCAACATCTCTGTATTTCCCTCACTGCCATCCTTAGATTTACTGAAGATGACATTGAAAAGGATCTGAGAGTTCCTCAAATTTCCATACATCTATTAAGAACTTATCTCATTCTTAGAAAGTACCCTGGTAGAGAAACTAAACCCCATACAAAAAAGCAAATCTATTGATATATTAATACTGAATCAATCTCCTGGCAGAACATTTTATTTAGTGCTACCAAATTTGTAAACAAGACTGGAAAAAAAAAGTGTTTCAACAATTTCTCTATAGAAGTAGTTTTATAAAAAATTAAAAGGCTTAATGTATTGAACCCATGTCTTCTGAACTACTGGTATACTGAGGGAATGTTTTAAAATGAATGAGGCACCATCCTGGAAGCCTGGCTCTTTAACCCTAAAGCCAAACAAGGGAAACTCAAAAATCACAGGAGAAAAAAAAAAAAAAGCCCAATCACTTTAAAAAATTCTACGTCCTCAGCTCAATATCATAACTTTATTATGACCACTAAATCACAGCTGGCCAATGAAAAGCTAACTGTAGCCCTTAAAACTCACTGTAGTCTGGGTAAGCAAGATAGTCATATTATAATAGGTACAATTCAGTAAAAAAAAAACTGTTTATGTCAGGTGTTTAAAGTTTCCAGGAGACTAGCTCTTGAGTTATCTCAAAACAAAAACTAAATATCAACCTCTGTGACGTGGCCTTTTGATTTTTTCCTTTAAAGAGCTTTAAAAGCAGTGGTTGAAAAAACCCTTGCGCATGTTTTGAGGCCAGATTCAAAACTGAGAACTAAAGACCAGTCTATTCAAGTTTTCCTCAAATGCCATTTCCCTGGATACCATGGATCTGATGACATTAGAATGGGAGCTGGTTGCGAGGTGGGGCTCTGTAGGGAAGGGCATGTGGAAGAAACGTCAGCCAACAGGGCAAAAGAATCTTTAAAATTCTCTTAAGGAAGAAAGACTTTAGGAAAAACATTTTTCTTCTCTAATTTAAGTCAAATCTTACACTGTTGCTTTCAATTTTGTTGTGTACCTATTCCATCTTTTATTGTTTTATTTGATTAGAAACATATGGAAGATCCTCCTTCCATTTATTAGTTCTATAGAATATAGTTTATAGTTTATAAAAAACTTTAATATAGAATAAAAATAGAAATTTTATTAATGACCGAATTTTCATATCCACAGAGAAAGCACCATCACATCATGTAATCTAGAAAATCACCTCCTTTTAAAGGAAGGAAAATTGGGGGTCAAGACTGTAAAAGAATAACTGCTAACATCCATATTCTAGTTTTAAGATAATTTTCTTTCCAATTAAAAAAATACATATTATTTACAGAAAGCTACCAAGGTAAAGCAATTTGTTGTTCTGCACAGCAGGATCACTGGCATGGGGACAGTTAATGTTTCCACAGCTACAGAGTGGAAATAGGAAAGAAAATTGAGTTCACATCACTAAAGGCAATGAAATAATTAAATAATTTCGTGTAAAATTTAGCTTCCTACACGTATTTGTTCGTTTGTCTTATATCCTTTTGAATTAACTGTCTTAAGTTCTCCTTAGCTCATCTACAATTTACAAGTACTTTATTATGAAGTATGGTTTCTCTTTGAATTATCAATACTTTGTTGAGGATAAAACAATTCAAATAGTACACTATTGATAAACACAAAAATACTAAAAGTCAATTATACCTAATCCTAATCCAGGAATAAATGAAAACAAATATTAAATCAACTTGTAGACCCTAGTTTTTGCCCCCCTCCTTCCCTCTTTGTTTCTGCTATTTATTCTGCTGTAGTCATTACTACTTTTATACTAGGGAATGTTTCTTTTCCCTGCTTGGATTTGTTTCATAAATCACTGAATTCTCACTTTCTCCCACAATAGGACTTCATCACAAAGATGTAGTTAATCCCACTAAAGCAAGGAAACATGGCAAACTTTAGGTTGACAGTCAGTCATTTAGTTTAGGCTCAGCTATGTGACCCTAGACCAATTCAATTGCTCATCTGTACAAAGATGATGATGATATTTAATCCACAAGATTGTGGTGAAGCTTGTATGAGATTAATGTATGTGAAAGAGCTTTGGATGTTTAAAGTGTCATACAAATGTAAGGGTCTCAGTTTCTTCATCTATCATATAGGAGGATTCACTTAGGTGATCTCTAAAGACGTCTCATCTCTAAAAAGTCTTTGATATTTACGTATGAATCACATTAAAAAATCTACTTACTCTTGGGATAATTTCATAGTTGTAAGAGACTTAGGGAACAATTAACTCAACCTTCTCATCTCACAAAATGAGTCCAAAAGCAGGCTAAGAGACTGGCAGATCACATAAGTCAGTAGGAAAGTTGGGAGTAGAAGGACTCAGACCTGACTCCCACCTCAACATCCTTTCTATCATGTGATGTTGTTCACTATTTTGTGAATTTAAACTCTCTCTTCACCACAGCTTAAACAGTTATCTTTACAAACAGATTACAATGAAAAGCTTATTAAGAAAATGT
Organism: Mesoplodon bidens; assembly: GCF_964165515.1. Lineage (NCBI taxonomy): Eukaryota > Metazoa > Chordata > Mammalia > Artiodactyla > Ziphiidae > Mesoplodon > Mesoplodon bidens. Next base: position 64,881,218 of record NC_138178.1, on the reverse strand, counting down.
GAATATTACTCTGGTGAAGATGACTTAACTATTAATAGTCCAATTAAGAATGTTTACAAATGTCACTAATAGCAAAAGGAGCTTAGATCAAACTGTCCAGCTATTCAGTTGGTTTGTGTGATATTCAATTTTAAGTCAATAGGTATGATGTAAATCCTACCTAACCTTTCACAGTACAGAGTTTTAATTCTGCTTTTGTTACTTACTAGCTATGTGATTTGGGGCAATTTATTTTTCTGAGCTTCAGTCTCTTCCTGTTTCTTTAAAACAGGGATAATACCAAGTATGTCACCTGGCTGTTGTGAATTAAATGATCTAGCTCATGTTAAGACCCTATGACAGTGTCTGGCACATACTAAGTGCTCTACAAATATTAGTTTCCTTCTCTAATCTTCTAAACTTTAGGAGAATAGAGACTGTTTCCTCTCCTTTTACTTTATCAGAAATATTTATTAAATTAAATATATGGGGTCCTGGTCCTCAACTTCAGTTATAAGCAATTGTACAACTAAACCTAAATAAAATGAGGAGCAGTGTGACAAAATGGAAGGCAAATGGGGTTTGGAGTCAACAAATCTGAGTGTGAATCCTTGTCTGACTATCTAATAGCTTTTTACCTTGAGCAAGACCTCTCAAGCTTCTTATCTGAAAATGTGACTTTTATCTAGCTTTTTATGATTCTGTTGTTCATATTAAAAGACATCACAAATACCTAGAAAGGGGTCTATCTTATTCATCTTTGTCTCTTCCATACTAAGGCAAAGTTCAAAATTATAAGTTCTGCTGTTGGAATAAGGCAGGAGATTGAAAAAAAAAGAGATTCAAGATTAGAATAAATGTGTTACATTAAGAAAAGAAAAAGTACAAACCCAGTTTAACTGGCACCAACTCTAGGCATTATGTCATTGCTTCCTTTTCTTTCCTGAGGAATGGACCTCAAATATTCTTTTCCTACAGGAAGAGCAAAGTGGGGAATGTTTATTAGTGAAGGTCATTTGACTCACACTTTAAAACTGAGCATTTTAAAATTTACCAGAACGAAGTGAGAGAGTGGCATGGACATACATATACTACCAAATGTAAAATAGATAGCTAGTGGGAAGCAGCCACATAGCACAGGGAGATCAGCTCGGTGCTTTGTGACCACCTAGAGGGGTGGGATAGGGAGGGTGGGAGGGAGACGAAAGAGGGAAGAGATATGGGGATATATGTATATGTATAGCTGATTCACTTTGTTATAAAGCAGAAACTAACACACCATTGTAAAGCAATTATACTCCAATAAAGATGTTAAAAAATAAAATAAAATAAAATTTACCATAAGACAGTACTTACCGTAAGCCAATACTCATTCTATTTAATGGACTTGTTTTTAAGAGATAAAATAACCAAGAGGTGTTTTACTTTAGAAAATACTACAGGTCTAAATAGCCAAAAAGTAACCTTACCTCAAAAATTACTTTCAATGAATAACAATGCTTTGTTAAAGATGACTTAAACTACTCAGAAAAGGATTGCACAAAGCACTGTAGTTTATTACAGTATGCAAAAATACTTCTAGAGCTATACTTAATCTTTTGAGTGAAGGGTGAGTGATGAGGTATACACAACTATGAGAATCTGATGAAAGCTATGAATTGATGCCCAGAAATATGCACATACATGCATCAAATTTTGCATATAATTTTAGCAGAGTCATGAAACACAGTCATTATCCTATAGATCTCTAAAACCTGTTAGCAGACACTAAGCAACCTCTGTTTTTGAGTTTTTCAAAATAATGGACTTATAGGATTTTAGAACCTTAAGCAATTTAGCAGTCATCTAATGCAAACTACTAATAGAAGAATGAAAAAATAGTCCCCCAGAAAGTTAAAAAGAATTAGGTAAAGCCTTACTGCACTCAGGAACAGAGAGGTGTCCAACTACCATGCTAATCCACATAAGACTGACAGTGCAGAATTTAGTATAAATCAGTGCCTTTGGGTCACAGTAATTATCACAATGGAACCAGAATTGACTTTCAAATGGTCATTTGGTCTAAACACATAATAGATCATCATTGATGGTTAAGAAAATGAAATTTGGACATGTGAAAAAGTTGATCAAGTCATTTAATCTTTCTTATCCTCAGGTTCTTCAAAACAAAATGGAAATAATAAAACCTACCCTTGTAGGATTATTTTAAGGATAAAATCTGATAACATGTATAAAGTATTTAACACAGTGCCTAGGTACATAGTAGGTGTTCATGAAGTGATATGAATTTTAAAATATTTCTTGTCAAGTCATGGAATTGGGTAAAATATTAAATAAAATCTCAAAGTAAATGAGATGCTTTCCAGCTAAACAAAATAACTAGCAAACATTTATTGAGTATCTATACTATATTATTCAAGGTGTTACCGAGGATACAAAAAGGATAAAGTTGTCCTCCTTTCAAGGGAAACTAGGCAAAGACACAGAGCTTTTTTCCTTCTCTGTTTCCTTCTTGGGTTCCTTTTTCATTTCCCCTCAGGGCTCAGCTTTCTGCCCACTTCATACTCTACCCATATTCTCTGTACTCCCACCAGGACTGAGAGGACCCTCACCTGAATACCTCTAATCCTGACCTTTCACCTGAGCATCAGACTCCTATATCTTGTTGTCTTCTGTATGTTTCCACCTGAAAGTACCATAGGTAAAATACATTAAAAACTTTTCCTAACATCTATTCCTTCTTTAAATTCCCTGCTATAGTTATTAACAGCCACTTAGACACTCAAATCAAAGTCCAACGGTAATCTCACATTTCACCAATCACTTTAAATGTCTGATTCATTTCTACTCTAAACACTTTCCATGTCTATGTCCTCAATTCATCCCTATTAATAGTATCCAAACCCAGGGCATTATCTCTCAATATGACCAAATCAGTAATCTAACTGGTCTACCCACCTCTACTCTTACCCTACCTCAAAATCATTTACCATACTCCCACCAAAATGATCATTCTAAAATGAAAATCTTGCCACACCGTATGTCAAACCCTTCAATAGCTATCTATTACCCACAGAATAAAGTCCAAGTTCACCCAAAAAATAAATGCCCAAGTATGACATATAAAGTCCTCAATGACCTGGCTCATGCCTATATCTTCAGCTTCATTTCCTATCTCACACTTCATCACACTACGGCCATACTGAACTATTTGTCAAGCTTCACGCTGTTCTCTTTGTCGATATAAACTTACACTTCTTCCATGAATAGGAAATTCTTACTTGTTCTTCAAGATTCAGGTCCAAGATCATCTTCTCTGGGAAGCCTCCAGAGTATACTTCCCTACCCCACCAAGCTCACACATTATCACAACAAGCACTCAGGAGATATTTGTTAAACTGAACTGAAACGAAGCAAACTAACAACAAACAGCAAATAATTTATACATATCAAGCCAGTGAGAAGGGCAACTAGATGGATTTCAGTGTTTCTTTGGAAAAAAGTCTTGATCTAGGGATACGAGGAGTAATAGTTCAGATTGTTGAAGAAAGGAAATTAAAGAATTTGAGTGAGTAAAACAGAGATGGAAATGGACACATTTAGAGGAGACGTGTAAGACAAGACTGGAGGGATAGTAAACAGCAGATATAAACTCACGAATGTAGCCATACATATAAAAAGATTTAGAAACACAACCAATAAATCACCAAAGATTTTTAAACAGTTTTCTCTGAAACTATATGATATAGTTGCCATTTACAGACACTACCCTCTACTTCAATTAAAGAGATATTAGTTTAGAAAGATGTTTTCATCTTTTAGTTAATCTCTTGTACTTTTATAAGTTTGAGAAGATACTCTCACTTAATTAGCATGTACTGAAGAACTTTACATAAAATCCTGAAATTATAACATATCTCTATATGGCACAATAGTTTACTGAAATTGGAATAAGGTAACACAGACTCTCTCTCTTTCAGTTAGTTCAAGGGCTAGTCAATCTCATTAAATAATCTTTAATATTAGAACATTAGGTTGCTCCAAATCAGCAGTGGAAAATGAAAATATAGTAAGCTTAATGCCAATTCACAGAGGAATTCAACTGTAAACATTTTGCTTTCTGAATGCAGAATTAAAGAATATCAATCCTGAAACTTAAATACACTAGTCATGGTACAGAAGAAGAACCGATGTATGAGGTATACCCATATGAAGAGTGAAGATTAAGGTTATCTACCATGAATACGAAGAGGAAAAAAATGCTGTTATCCCTGAACTATACTTCATGACACAAAATCTACTACTTGCAGTAAAAACAGAGAAGATTCACCCTAATATATTAACTAGAAAACCACACAATAGTCAGAAGAGGATCACGTTAGAGGAATAAATAAAACAATTGAATCAGCCACCCCAAACTGAAGCATCTCTAAGTGGATATCTGTATCATTGTATCATTGTTATTTTATATACTTGACAATATAGCTGTATAAGATAATAACAACCCTAGGCACATCTTCTATACCAAGAGGAAAGGTGATTAGAAAACAGATATATGTAAATAAGCACAGAAGCACTTTGGAGCTTAAAAATCATTTGCATGGAGTTGTATGTCTTCTTGTCCTTGACTGTAAATGCCAATTCCCTGCTTTCAGGTTTGCAGACAGTAAAAAGAGAGATACAAAGCTGAATGTTAATTTTCAACATAACACTGATGTTATGACAGAAGAGATGGGTGATTCTCACTCTCACATCATACCTGCCATTTTAAAACACCCCTACTGATATGAACTAACATTCATGAATAACAGGTTAAAAAAATCCTTTTGAGCTGTTGTATTTAAGCAAATTGACAGATATGAATGCACAAACACTAGTCTTGGATCATGAAATCCCCTCACACATGAACATCACTGTACAATAAATTTCACTAAGAGAATAGGGACTGAAAAGTAAGCATTAAGCTTACTATATTTTCATTTTCCACTGCTGATTTGGAGCAACCTAATGTTCTCTGCTAAAGAGAAAAACATCAAGCTATAAAAGAAACTGGCAGCCTACCAATATGATGGTGATGAACATGTTATGCTCAAGTGTGCTGTAAATGAACATTTAGATGCTGTCAGTCAATGTCACCTATATTTCTTTAACATTCTGTTTTGTGAAAAACCCATTGGCTTAGGGAATATGGAATCATCCATCTGCAAGAGCAAACTGTTTTTGTCTGATATGGATTTATTTTTTCAACAAGAAAAGGGAGATATATATTTCTTGGGACCATAATCTCAAGCATACATTGGGACTAATGTCTGTACTGTACAAGTGTAAGGATTATTCATAAAAGAGTAGATTTTATACACACACAGTCGATTCTTGCTATGTGTGGTAGTTAGGTTCTATAAAGTTTCTGTGAACACTGAATTGGTGAATACTGTGCTTCCATTGCTTCTAGGAAATGGGAAACACAGGGTTAGGTTCCTGCAAGCCTCTGCTTACAACATTTTATCAACCTATCAATATGTAAGTTTTTTTTAATGTGTACTTCTATTTAGAGATACCTTATTTAATATATGCTGTTGATTCATTAAAATCAACCTCACAGCCAACAGCACAGCTCATGACTGAACAAAAGCTTATCTAACACATGTATTTTCGCCATTAGGCACATCACAACCTTCTTGTGCTTAAGCACACTACACGGTACTTCAGCACAATATCTGGAGGCCATGTTAAACAGTGAAATCACACCCCAAAAAAAGCATAAAAATGTGAAAAACATGGCACTAAGGAGATGGCAAAAAAGATGCTTCTTTATAGTATGTGAGTTGAAACAAGAAGGCAAGATGTCACCTTGCTCAACCTCAGCTGAGAATGTACACATCAAGCACCTCAATTTTTTTGCCACTCTGCCTGTGTCTGCAAATGATTGTGAAAGCACAACAATTACTGATTTGGGAGTTTAAATCTTAGCAAGTAAGTGAATTTGCAAATATGGAATCCATGAATAATGAGGATCAAATGTGTATTATGTTTACATATGTGTGTGTGTGTACGTACACACACATATGAATGATGTGACATACAACATCTGGCAGGAAAGACAAGTTATGGGACTCTCTGGTTTGAGACTCCCCTAAGGTCCAGTCCTATATTTCCTTTTGGCACACCAGATACGTCTACCTGAATGTCCTACCAGCACTTCAAACTTAAAAGACCAAGCTCATCTTCTGCACCTACCCTAAACCTGTCTTCTGCTATATTACTTCTCCAATAATAGTACCATCTCATCTACTCATTGTGACTCTGACTCCCTTCTCCACCCTAGCCAGGGAGCAAATCATGTTGATTCTTCCTCTGAAATATCTCTTAAAGTTATCTCCCCCTGCCCAACCCCACTACAGTTATCACTAAATGCCTTTCTATCATTTGGACCATTGGCACAGTTTACTGTCTTCCCTCTCTATCTTCTACCCCAGAATCAGTGTTATTTTTCCAAACCTAATTACATTCTTCACTTCCTTGTACCTATAAGATGAGCTTGAGACTTCTTGGTATGACTTGACACCAAACCATCTTTTTAGACTCACCGACTGACACTCTTCTCTGATAAACTGTATATTCTAGCCATAATAATTTATTTCCCATTATTTGAATATATCATACTTTTTTAAGGCCCTTTATGCATGTTATAAATTTCACTACCAATCCTCTTTCTTCCATTTTCTACTTGCCCTTAAGGTTTCTGCTGATGGCACCTCCTCTGTGAAGTCTTTCCTGATAAGCCTCTACCTCCACCTCAGGCCAAGTTAGTCAGTCTTGCCTGTTCTTCCACAGTATTTTCACATACTTCTATTACAGAATTCCTTAAGTTAAGTTCTAATTATTAACAGAGAAAGTATGAGAATGCACAAGGTTGGCCAATTACTATTATAGTTAGGTAGTGATGGGGATTCATTATACCACTGTGTAGCATAGCGTGTATGTTAAATGTCCATTAAAGGAAAGCTAAAAAATTTAGGGTGGGGGTGGGGGGAGGAAGGGGGAAGGAAGGAGGGAAGAAGGGAAGGTGGGAGGGAGGGAGGGAGGGAGAGAATTTGTCTACAAGTAATCGAAAACCTGACTTATGTGTGACTTAAACAAATAGGGTACTAATTTTTCCCCCCACATAAGAAGTCCAGAGATAGGTAGTCAAGGGTTGGTATCGAGGCTCAAGAAGGTCATCAAAGAGCAAGGTTCTTTCTATCTTTTTGCTCCATTAATTGTGTTGATTTGCTGCTACAAAGCTGTTTGCTATAGATGCAGGCATTACCTCTGCATTCAAGGCAAGAAAAAGGACAGTGTCAGTCACACCTTTACCTCTTCAATAGAAAAAACAACAGCTTTTTTCAGTGCCCTCAGCAAACTCAGCTTATATCACATTGTCTATGGCTGTCCAACAGTGCCTTAATGGCCTGATCCCCTTGAGGGCAGAGACAATTTTACTTTAGCAACCAATCCAGTACCTAGCACATAGAGGTTCTTTGTAATTAATGAATGTCTAATAAAGGAAACAGTGGCAAGTATCATAACACAAACTCTGCTTTCCTAATTTTCTTTTTTGTTAAATAATATAATAAAAGGTGCTCTAAAAATTACCAGTGCTATACAAATAAGAGATTATTAGTATTATAGTAGTTTGACATCTATAATCATGAAATATTTTAAAATTATTGCTCTCTCCGTAGAGTACCAGAGGATTAATAAGAAGTCAAGAGACCTGAATTTTTGTCCAAGCAAAACACTCAATCTTGATGAACCTCAGTTTACCTAAAAAATAATGTTTATTTCCTAGGGTTGTTCTCAGGATAAAGTAAATATAAATAATACGAATGCACACTAAAATATATAAAACACTATAAACACATGCATTATAAAAATAATGATTCTGTTAAGTCTTGAGAGGAAACTTACAGTTCTTATGTAGTATGCATAGAGTTATATACCATCTGGCACACCAATAATATCAACTGAAACTTAAAACACTATCAATATCTGGTATGGATGCTGGGCATTAGTCCATCGGTAGATGAGATTCTGGACTTGCCCTGGTTCTTTCATGACTATAGGGAAGTAAACTAACAACTGCACCTTACATTTACACCTATTAAAGAAAGAATGCTTTATAAAATAAAATTGGTGTCTCAATACAATTATATAATACACACAATTTGCAAAGCAGGATATGAAAAACAAAATAAACTGGTTAACACAGAACAGATGACATCAAATCCCAATTCATCAATTAATAATTACTACAAGTAAATATGAACAGTACTAAAGTATGCCAAGGTCCTAAAGCACTTCTAAGTTAAGTCAAGTGAGACTTAAAACAGTAGAAACATTGAATACTAATTTTCCTCTGGCTTTAATAACCCTGACTGACCTGATAAAGAATACCCCTCAAGGTGACCTTATAGTTCATACATACAGGCAATACTGGTGGTCAGAACTATTTCTGATAAATGATAACCTCAGTGGTCTGTTTTCCAGGCTTTTATTAAGCTGTATATTTCCTCATATGTAAGAATGCTATATTAAAATAAGCACTGCGTATATATAACAAAAAACAGAGGCCAATACTAAAGAAGAGAAAAAAGACAGTTCTAAATCAATAAAGTCTCCACAGAATATTATAGTAAGAACTGATGGATCTTCACTTTTATTGGATTTGGAGACAACAGTTGCTGTGAAGAAAAACAGTCTTCTCTCAAGTCTGTTTAATTAACTCTCTCTCACTTCTCAAACATTCAAATACCTTAACCTTATTATTAAAGGCTTACCATTTCCTGATTCATTTAAGCAGAAACTATTCTCTGTGTAGATTACCATGGAATTATTTAATACTGGAAACTGACTCATCTTACTACAAAAAAACTGCATCAAGACAAAGGCCAGTAAATTCCAGCAGAGCACTGCATAAAGCATCATTAGGTCATAAACAGAACTGAAAAATTCTAAGAGTGGATTAGACTTCTTACTGTACAGTTATGCCCACAGGAGGAACATCTATTTCAGTAAGAGACCAAAATGTTAGAATGGTAAGAATGAGTTTATGTTTTACAGCTGTAACTACCCAGTTTCAACTACTTTGATTCTTGATTTTAAACAGGGAGAAACACAAGGTTTCTCTTTCTGTTTTATGTGCATACATAGCTTTATCAGCTAAAACTTCAACAGGGAATACTTCTCCGATAAGAATTTAGAAGTACCTGATATAAGCAATAAATTATTTGTCAATGCTTGTAAAAATAAAAGTTATAAGTGATATGTTTACAATGAGGAACTATTTAAAATACTTAACTTTGCAAATGAAGGAGGAAGTATATTAACTTAAAGATTCATTGTTCTTTAAAATACTCATTTTCTCTCATTAAAAAAAGGATATCATATATTAATAAAAGGTTCAATACAGCAAGAAGATAAAACAATTATGAATGTTAACCCACCTATTGACAGACCATCAAAATATATGAAGCAAAAATTGACAAAATTGAAAGGTGAAATAGACAATTCTACAATAATAGTTGGAAACTTCAATATCCCACTCACAATAATGGACAGAATGACCAGACGGAAGTAAGGAAACAGAGGATTTAGCATAATAAACCAACTAGATCTAACAGACAAATACAGAATGCTCTACCCAACAACAGAATACACATACACATTCTTCTCAAGTGTACATGGGACATTTTCCAGGACAGACCATATTTTAGGCCACAAATTAAGTCTCAACAGACTTAGGAAGATAAATATCATACAAAATATCTTTTCTGACCACAACAAGATGAAGTTAGAAACCAACAACAAAAGTGAAACTGGAAAATCCACAAATTTGTGGAAATTAAACAACACACTTTTCAACAACCAACGGATCAAAGAAGAAATCACATGGGAAATTAGAAAATCCTTAGGGATAAATGAAAATGAAAGCAAAACATACCCAAACTTATGGAATGCAGGGAAATTTTATAGCTATAAATGCTTACATTAAAAAACAGAAAAGATCTCAAATTAACAACTTAAGGAACTAGGAAAAGAAAAACAAACTTAACCCAAATCTAGCAGAAAGAAGGAAATAATAAAGATTAGAGCAGAGATAAATGAAGTAGAGAAAAAGAACAGAGAAAAATCAATGAACCCAAAAGTTGCTTCTTTAAAAAGATCAATAAAACTGACAAACATTTAGCTAGATGAACGAAGAAAAAAAGAGAGAAGACTCAAATTACTACAATCAGAATTGGAAGTGGGGACATTAGTACCAATTCCACAGAAATAAAAGGGATTATAAAAGAGTACTACGAACATTTGTATGCAAACAAATTGGATAACCTACCTGAAATGGACAAATTCCTAGAAATACAAAACCTACCAAGACTGAATCACAAAGAAATAGAAAATATGAGTAGACCTATAACTAGTATGGAGATTGAATCAGTAATTTAAAATTTCTCCCAAAAGAAAAGCTCATTGCCTGATGGCTTCACTGCTGAAATCTACCAACATTTAACGAAGAACTAATACTAGCCCTTCTCAAACTCTTCCCAAAAATTGAAGAGGAGGGAATACTTCCAAACTCATTCTATGAGGCCAGCGGTACCCTGATACCAAAGCCAGACAAAGACACTACAAAAAAGAAAACCACACACCAATATCTCTTAAGAACACTGAAGCAAAAATCGTCCACAAAATAGCAAACCAAGTTCATATTAATCGGATGATACATCATGACCAAGTGGAATTTATTCCTAAAATGCAAGGATGGTTCAACATATGACAATTGATCGATGTAATACACCACATTAATAGAATGAAGGGAAAAAACCATATGATCATCTCAACTGATGCAGAAAAAGCATTTGACAGAATTCAACACCCTTTCATGATAAAAACACTTAACAAACTAAAAATGGAAGGAAATTAACCTCAACATAACAAAAGCCATATATAAAATAACTCACAGGGAACATCATACTCAATGGTGAAAGACTGAAAGTTTTTAGGTTAAGATCACGAATAAGTGAAGGATACCAGCTTTTGCCACTTCTATTCAACACAGTACTGGAAGTTCTAGCCAGAGTAATTTAGGCAAGAAAAAGAAATAAACGGCAACACAAAAATCAGTTGCATTTCTATAAACTGACAATGAACAATCTGAAAAGAAAAACACAAAAACAATTCCATTTATGATAACATCAAAAGGAATAAAATACTTAGGAATTAACCAAAGAGATGAAACACTTGTACACTGAAAACTACAAAAAACATTATTGAACAAAATTAAGGAATAACTAAATAAGTGGAAACACATTCCATCTTAATGGATTGGAAAAGTTAGTTGTGTTAGAATGGACATCCAAAAAGCAATCTGGGACTTCCCTGGTGGTGCAGTGGTTAAGAATCTGCCGGCCAATGCAGGGGACACAGGTTCGAGCCCTGGTCCAGGAAGATTCCACGTCTTGGAGCAACTAAGTCCGTGAGCCAAAACTACTGAGCCTGCACGCTAGAGCCCGCGAGCCACAACTACTGAGCCCACGTGCCACAACTACCAAAGCCCATGCGCCTAGAGCCCGTGCTCCGTAACAAGAAAAGCCACTGCAAAAAGAGACCCACGCACTGCAACAAAGAGTAGTCCCCACTCGCCACAGCTAGAGAAAAGCCCGCGCACAGCAACGAAGACCCAATGCAGCCAAAAATAAATAAATAAATAAATTTATTACAAACAAACAAAAAAACCCCAAAAGCAATCTATAGATTCAATGCAATCCCTATCAATATCTCAATGACATCTTTTGCAGAAATAGAAGAAGTCATCCTAAAATTCATATGAGATCTCAAGGGACTCTGAAGAGCCAAAACGATCTTGAAAAAGAAGAACAAAGCTAGAGGACTTATACTTCCTGGTTTTAAAATTTATTACAATGCTAGTATGGTACTAGCATTAAAACAAGACAAAAAGATCTATGGAACACAATAAAGAGCCCAGATATAAACCTTTGTATATATGGTCAAATGATTTTTGACAAGGGTGCCAAGACGATTCAATGGGGAAAGGACAATCTTTTCAACAAATGGTTCTGGGAAAACTGGATATCCACATGCCAAAGAATGATGTTGGACCCTTACCTAACACCATATACAAAAATGAACTCAAAATGGACCAAAGACCTAAATGTAAAACCTAAAACTGTAAAACTCATAGAAGAAAAGATAAGGCAAAAGCTTCATAACATTGGATTTTGCAGTGATTTCTTGATATAACACCAAAAGCACAGGCAACCAAAGAAAAAATAAACAAATTGGACTTCATGAAAATTTTAAAATTTTGTGCATCAAAAGACACTATCCACAGAGTAAAAAGACAACTCTCAGAGTGGGAGAAAGTATCTTCCTATTTGCATATCATATATCTGATAAAGGATTAATATCCAGAATATATAGAGAACTCCTAAAACTCAACAACAAAAAACCAAACAACCCAGTTCAAACATGGGCAAAGGACTCGAAATGACATTTCTCCAAAGATGCCATATAAATGGCCAGTAAACACACGAAAAGAAATTTAAAGAAGTTTAACATCACTGTTTATTCAGGAAATAAAAATCAATCAAAACTACAATGAGATACCACCTCACATCCATTAGGATGGCTACTATTAAAAAAAATAGAAAGTAACAAGGGCTGGTGAGGATGTGGAGAAAATGGAACCCTTGTGCACTATTGGTGGGAACTTAAAATGATACAAGCTGCTGTGGAAAACAGTACAGTGGTTCCAGAAAAATTAAAATAGAAATATTATCCAGCAATTCCATTTCTGGGTACATACCCAAAAAAATTGAAAGCAAGGTCTTGAAGAGATATTTGTATACCCACATTCATAGCAACACTACTCACAAAAGAAAAAAATGAGAAAGCAACCTAAGTGTCCATTGACAGGTAAATGCATAAACAAAATGAGGTATATACATACAATGGAATATCATTCAGTCTTAAAAAGGAAGGGTATTCTGCAACATGCTACAACATGGATGAACCTTGAAGACATTATGCTAAGTGAAATAAGCCAGTCACAAAAAGACAAATACTGTATGATTGCAGTTATATAAGGTACTTCAAGTTGTCAAAATCATAGAGTTGGAAAGCAGAATGATGGTTGCCAGGGGCTGGGTGGGGGAAGGTGAATGCGGTTTACTGGGTATAGAGTTTCAGTTTTACAAGATGAAAAGAATTATAGAGATGGGTGGTGGTGATGGTTCATCAACATTATGAATGGATTTAATACTAACTTTATATCTAAAATGGTTAAGATGGTACATTTTATGCTAAATGTATTTTAGCTCAATTTAAAAAATGGAAAAAATTAAAAGGAGGGTGAGGATGGGGGAGAGGGAGGAGTAAATGGGCCACTGGGGAACAAGGAAAATATAAATGTCATCAGGAAGGAGAAAACAGTATAAAAAAGGAAGGAAGAGAGGAAGGAAGGAAGAGAGGAAAGAAGGAAGGGAAGAGGAAGGGAGGGAGGGAGGGAAGAAGGAAGGAAGAAAGGAACACAGGGAGGGAAAGAGAGAGGAAGGGAAGTAGGAATGGACACACACATACATACACACACATACACACACTCTGAACTTTGGCCCAAAGCACCAGGTACTGCAGCAGAGAGAATGCCCCAGGAGATAATCACTGTCATATTCTGACATCAAGATCAAAATTCCAGCCTCGTCTAAAATAGACAAAATTGGGCTTCCCTGGTGGCGCAGTGGTTGAGAGTCCGCCTGCCGATGCAGGGGACACGGGTTCGTGCCCCGGTCCGGGAAGATCCCACATGCCACGGAGTGGCTGGGCCCGTGAGCCATGGCCGCTGAGCCTGTGCGTCCGGAGCCTGCGCGTCCGGAGCCTGTGCTCCGCAACGGGAGAGGCCACAACAGTGAGAGGCCCGCATACCGCAAAAATAAATAAATAAATAAATAAATAAATAAAATAGACAAAATTGGCCTTAAGCAGAAGAAATCAGCTGTGAAAACTGCAGATCTGAAAGGTCCAGACTGTGTTCCACTGTCATTCCCAGTTAGGATATCAAATTGAATTTGGAAGAGTTTAGTATGACTTGCGTCTGTTAAAATTCACAGGGTATACACAAAATGTGAATGCTCCTTGGAGCAGCTGACTTGATGGATATTACGGGGAAGTATACTTCTGCCCTTCACAGGAAAAAGCACATATTTCACAGAAGCTACTTAAAAATCAACATTTTCACTGCTTCAAATGGCAAGTGAAGTAAAAATTCTAATTTCAAACTCACTCTAAGCTGCAAATAAAAAATGTATGTTCTTATAAACTTCTGTTTACAAGAACAGAAAGGAATGTGTTACTAACACCTATGACTGCTGTGTCCCTAAAGCATGTGTCACTTCAGCTAACATACGAGCTCATCCTCCTTGGAGAAATGCAATCACTCTGTCAATAGTCCCGGTCAAGTAGGTGAAACTATTTCTCGTGGGATTCTCTTAGTGCAATAAGATGTCTCAACAACTCTTTAAAATCTGTAGGCACATGAAATCTGAGGACAGGATGAAAAAAGAAGAAATGTACTACGTTTTTACCTCAAAAGTCCCAGTGATACTGCTTTACAAACTACATAAGTCAGTGGGTTCTAAGAATATATGCTTTGTAAATTGTAATGGATAAACAATAACCAGTAGCATTAATAAAACAGGTATACTAAAAATTTCAGTTACTCCTAGCCCTTATTTTTCTGCCTATGCTAAGTTCCAGATAATTAATATTTGTAAGGAAAACAAATGGACTGAATTTAGGCTATTAAAGGAAAAAATGGCTCTTTAGTTCAGATATTTTTAAAAACCCTATAGTTGCTGATTTATTAAGAAATATTAATTTTTTAAAGTTACCCTCTGTTTTTCATCTACGCCTTTAAATAAAAACAAAATTTATGACAGATTATAGGTTCCCTCTGGAGTTTTGCACAAAAATTTTGCTTACCAATATCCTAATTACAAACCAGGACAACTGCAGGATATTTAAAGCAGGTAATCTAGCTGAAAATCACAAAGAATCCTCGAAGAAAATTTAGCTTAAGAGTACTTGCTGCCTCTTTTCCTTTGGGTACTTCGATGATTGTCCTAAGATAAAGGAGCCTTTCCCTTGTAAAACAGAAAAACTTCTCTGCCATATTCTTCCTTACATTTCACACTGTCCTGTTTTGCTACATTTCAGCTCCTACAGGAAATTATTACATGACATGACTGTCATTTCCTATAACCAAGATATTTGTGCACCTGGATGAGCCGACTGCAGAGAGATTTCAGATCTTACAAGCTCAAATATACCAATCTTCTCATAATATTGGCTTGGGGTAGGGCTGGGGAGGATGAGGATAGCTTGAGGAAAAAGAAAACTGCTTGCAAAGAAGGAATTCTGCTATAAACAGGCAGAATTTTCTGTTTTTCTGTCAGCCACAGGGATATAACAATATAAAAAAAAAAAAAAACTATGAGCTGGAAAGGATTTCTCCTATGACCTAAGAAAGTAAACTAGGCAATATACCACGTCAATCACTCTAGTTTGCCACCAGTCACTGGCAGCACAGTAGATTTAGTAACATAGATATAAAATTTTTTAATTTATTTATTTTATTTATTCTTTTTTTTTTTTTGGCTGTGTTGGGTCTTTGTTGCTGCACATGGCTTTTCTCTAGTTGAGGCGAGCAGAGGCTACTCTTCATCGCAGTGTGCGGGCTTCTCATTGCGGTGGCTTCTCTTGTTGCGGAGCACGGGCTCTAGGTGTGCCGGCTTCAGTAGTTGTGGCACGCAGGCTCAGTAGTTGTGCCTTGCAGGCTCTAGAGCGCAGGCTCAGTAGTTGTGGCACACAGGTTTAGTTGCTCCGCGGCATGTGGGATCCTCCCGGAGGGCTCGAACCCATGTCCCCTGCACTGGCAGGTGGATTCTTAACCACTGAGCCACCAGGGACGTCCCAGAGGTTTTTACATGGTAATAGATTTTAAAAGTCTCTTTGAAAATGGGCAGTATCACTGCAACTATGCTGTATGCTACATTTTAAAAAATTGTGGCAAAGAAAATGAAACTGATCTTGCTGTTTAATGATTAGGTTTTTCCCTCTACGTGATTTCCATTCAAGATTAACATGAATACCTTCCATTTATATCACATTCTAAATTCCTTACTGAGTAGAAAACAAAAACTGAATAATATGGGTAAGACATTTCTTCTTTCTCAATGAGAAATTAATGCCAATCTTTTCCAATCTTTTTAGATTATTCAACATTCATTTCACAGCAACATTTTTTGAACCTACTATATTCCAGGGACTTCAATCATCCAAAGAACATAAGCACTATATTTTTAAAATTTTAAGGTACTGTTAAACACATGGTTTCCAAGGAGGTAGCTATTTTTATTACATTTTAGGTTTTCAATTTAAAGTTTTTAGGAAAACTCAGCCATTTTAAAATAGTCTAACAACTGTACTGCTGTCAGAGATTCTAGCATTTTAAACTAGACACATATGGAACAAAGATGTATTGTTGGTTTACATGTTGATTACATATTGAACTAGCAACATAAGAGAGAACAAACATTTTCAGCAATTTTGGGGGAATAAAAATCACAGTATTTCAGGTCAAGTCACAGAAATTTGCCCTCTGACCATTTTTATTATTAATGGAAAAAGTCCTATGGTTTCTTTTGTTTGTTATCTTTAATTCCAACTTTAAGGAGACCCAGTAACTGTCCCGTATCATATTTCTTACCTAGGCTGATTGCTGGGTGGAATATAATGGATTAAATGATCCTTTAAAAATTATTCTTTCTTAAAACTCTTAATTCAAACTGCATAATAGGAAACCACATGCCTCAGATATCAAGGATCATGGTTTAGGATAGCAGAATGGTATAGTCCAAATTATTCTATCAATTCTACCTCAAATTTTCATTCTTTTCCTCATCACTGGTAGCTTCTCCTCAGTCAATGTTTTTTCCATACCTCCAAAAAACTGTCCCTCCTCTGTGTTTCCCTGGTTTTAGCAGGGCCCACTGGAAGTTAAACTTCCATCCTTCTGGACAGCACCTAGGCAGAACACGACAGCACAAAGTGGTGCTAGGTGGTATACCTCGATTCCCCTCCTTCCCTAACCCCTGTGCCAGCGGGACCCAGCAGGAAGCTAAACTTCCACTCCCACCCTTGGTAATGAGGAAGGCCAATGAAAAGCTTTAACTAGCAAAATGCATTCAATATAAAGTTTCCAAAGCAATTTATAAATTTTTTTTCTTACAAAAAATTCTCTCCATGAGCTCTTACTTCTAGAATTGATAACTGATCATCTTAGTATTTCCTTTAATGTCTGAAAATTTCCTCAAGGTCTGGAAATCTTTAATTGATCAGAGCTATTCTGAATAAATTCCTCCTCTCATCCTCTTAACCCACATTGTCTTTTATCAAAAGTTTTTAAAGACAATTTTTTTTAAATTTCAGAAAATTTCAAGAAGAGTATGAAGAACTTTTTTTTCTGAACCATTTGAGAGTTGCTGACATTATGTCCCATCATCCCTGAAAACTTAGGTTTATAGTTCCTCCAATAAAGATATTCTCCCAAATATCCATGATACAATCATCAAAATCAACAAATTAACGATATGTTACCACCTTGTAATCTATCTTCCCTACTGAAGTTTCACCCATCATCCCATTAATGTCCTTTTTTTTAAATTTTGGAGTATAGTTGCTTTACAATATTTTGTTAGTTTATACTGTACAGCAAAGTGAATCAGCTATACGTATACATATATCCCCTCTTTTTTGGATTTCCTTCTCATTTAGGTCACCACAGAGCATTGAGTAGAGTTCCCTGTGCTATACAGTAGGTTCTCACTAGTTATCTATTTTATACATAGCATCAACAGTGTATATATGTCAATCTCAATCTCCCAACTCATCCCCCCCTCTTCCCCCTTGGTATCCATATGTTTGTTCTCTATGTCTGTGTGTCTATTTCTGCTTTGTAAATAAGATTGTCTACACCATTTTTTTCAGATTCCACATATATGCGTTAATATAAGATCTTTTTTTCTCTTTCCGACTTGCTTCACTCTGTATGACAGTCTCTAGGTCCATCCATGTCTCTACATATGACCCAATTTCGTTCCTTTTATGGCTGAGTAATATTCCATTATATATATGTACCACATCTTCATTATCCATTCCTCTGTTGATGGACATTTAGATTGCATTAATGTCTTTTGTAGAAAAGGGATCAGATCTAGTATCATGAGTTGCATTTAATTTTCATGTTTCTGTATTGCCTAAATCTGGAATAGTTCTTAACTTTTTCCTTGACTTTCATAAACTTTAAAAATTTGAAAGTTATAGGCCAGGTATCTTGTAGACAGTCTCTCCTTTTGGAATTCTCTGATGTTTCCTCAAGGTTAGACTTAGGTTATGCATTTTTGGCAGAAGTACTGAACAAACTGATTATACTACACCAGTTCCCAAATTGTGATTTTTCTAATTCTGTAATTCATTTTCTTCTCTCCATTAATTTACTCCATGACTACAAATTTCTATTTTATTCAACAGGCTATTATTTGATAATGAGTATTATTTTGAGGCTCAATATGTTCAAAAATTGGCCAGCAGGTGCTGCTTCAAGGTGACTTCCATTTCCTTCAGATACAACCCCTCATTCTGTGAGCAATTCCTTACTTTCTGGTACAGGATGATGTGTCCAGCATATCTTGTCATGTTCTTTCTCTACCCTAGCCCTAGAATCAGCCATTTCTCCAAGTAGCCCTAGCACAAACACCTACCTTCTCAGGCCCTGTCTGATGACTTCTAGACTGAATTATTCAGGAAGGAAAGACGGACAGCAATAAGAAAGCCAAAGGGCTACTTTGTTTAGAATGGGTGACTTGCACTGATTCCCTCTGTAGCTGGATAGGTCTGTCTCCCCGGTGGCCTCATCTTCCTTGAATGGCAAGGCTGACTACATGCTCTGTTTAAGAAATAGAGGAGTCCTGTTAATAGGCAAACTTCCCCCAGCTCATAACTACAACAGTAAGGAAACACGTGCTCTGGGAGTAGAATATTCTGGGTTCATTATATTCCCTGGAAAGGTACCTCTTCCTTTTCTTAATACATCTTTTATTTTAGAACAGCTTTAGATGTGTAGACAAATTGTGAAGACAGTAGAGAGTTCCCATGTGTCCTCCACCAAGTTTCCCTCATTAACATCCTATATTAGTATGATACACTTGTCAAAATTAATGAACCCATATAAATATTATTAACTGAAGTCCATACTTTATTCAGATATCCTCAGTTTTCCTCCAACATCCATTTTCTGTTTCAGGATCCCATCCAAGATAACGTATTACATTTAGTAGTTACGTCTCCTTAGGCTACTCTTGGTTGTGACAGTTTCTCAAACTTTTCTTGTCTTTAATGACTGTATTAGTTTCCTGTGACTGCTGTAACAAATTACCATAAACTTGACATTTAAAAAAAGATAAATTTATTCTCTTACAGTTTTTGAGGCCATAAGCCTGAAATCAAGCTCTCAGGGTCACACTCTCTGAAGGCCTTCAGGAAAATCATTCCATGCCTCTTCTACCTTCTGGTAGCTTAAAGGCATCCCTTGGTTTGTGGCTGACTCACTCCAATCTCTGCCTCTGTCTTCTCTGTGTCTATGTGGGTCTTTTTTTCTGTGTCTTATAAGGACACATCATTTGATTTACAATCCACCCAGATAATCTGGGATGATCTCATTTTAAAGTCCTTACCTTAAATACATCTGTAAAGACTCTTTTTCCACATAAAGTCACATTCATAGGTTCTGGAGGTTAGGACATGGACACATCTTTTGAGGGACATCACCATTCAACCTACTACAATGAAGTCTACAGTTTTGAGGATCACTTGTCAGATATTCTGTAGAACTGTGATTTGCTTTCTCATGGTTAGACTGGGATAATGCATTTGAGTACCATACAGATAAAGTGTCACGTGTATGATATCATACCAGGGGCTCATACTATCAACAAGACTTATCATTGTTGATGTTGACCTCAGTCACCTGGCATTAGAGTTTGTCAGGTTTCGGCACTATATCGTTACCCTTTCCATACTGTTCTCTTTGGAGAAAAGTCACTATGAGCAGCTCAACTTAAGGAGTTGGGGAGTTATGTCTCACTTTGTTGAGGGTGGGGTAGCTAAACAAATTATTTGCAATTCTTCTATATGGGAGATTTGCTTATTTTCCTCCAAAGTCAACATCAATCATTTGTTTATATCAGTATGGACTCATCGATATTTACTTTATACTTAGGGTTTTAACCTAACATTACTTTATTTATTTTGTTGCTCAAACTGTTATAGCTTTGGTCATTGGGAGATCTTTCAGTTGGCTCTTTTGTCCCTTTGGTATACTCCTGTTATCGTGTTTTATTTTATTTTTTGGCACTGCAAGATGCTCCAGACTCATCTTGTGTATTTCCTGCCCAACTGCAAGAATCAGCCACTTCTCCAAGAAGCCCTGATTCCTCTTATTGGAGAATGGTATTAGAAACCAAAATTTGCACACTACGTGTGGTCACTGCTACTGGGGTTTCATTGCTTCTAGGCCCTCTCAGCTGACAGAGCAATTAGATGTAGATCTATGTCTATGTATATATGTATACATAGACATATATCTACAGGCATATCTCAGAGATATTGTAGGTTCAGTTCCAGACCAGTGCAATAAAGCAAATATCACAAGTCACAAAATTTTTTGTTTTCCAGTGTACATAAAAGTTACGTTTACACTACACTGTAGTCTATTAAGTGCACAAAAGCATTATATCTAAAAAAAAAACGATGTACATACCTTAATTTTAAAAATAGTTTATTGCTAAAATAGGCTAACCATCATCTGGACCTTCAGTGAGCCATAATCTTTTTGCTGGTGGAGGATTTGAAATATATTGAGAATTACCAAAATGTACCAGAGGGACACGAAATGAGCAAATGCTGTTAGAAAAATGGCACCCACAGACTTGTTTTATGCAGGGTTGCCACAAACCTTCAATTTGTAGAAAAAGCAATATCTGTGAAATGCAATAACAAGGTATGTCTGTATAAACATTTCTATATGTAACCACCTGTATCTGTATTAAGCTAACATGAATTCACACTGTCTCCAGCTCTACTCCATTACCACATGGATGATTCTAGTCTCTTCTCCTTGCTTACCTGTACACTACAACAGTGAGAAACCTGACTTCCACCAATACACGTATATTAGTTTCAGAATTCTTACCCCATACCCTGCCCCCTATGGGATACAACTTTATCAACTAGAGTACAGTCCTTTTGTATACAGTTCCTTTTGCCTTTTAGTCTTATAGATCCCACTCTTTCCAAAATTACTTAGGTCAGCACCTTATTCTGCCACCCCCTTCAGTAAGATTGTTTCATTTATTTGTAATATATTTAGAGTCTTTTGTCACATTTTATATTTCATCCTGGAATCCCTGAGGTTTTAAATGAGTTTAAAAAGATTTCTATATGTTACGGTAGAAGTCTCCAACCTTTCTGGCACCAGGAACCAGTTTTGTGGAAGACAATTTTTCCACGACTGGGGGTAGGGTGGGGTGGGAGATGGTTTCGGGATGATTCAAGTGCATTACATTTATTGTGCACTTTATTTCTATTATTATTACATTGAATATATAATGAAATAATTATACAACTCAACATAATACAAAATCAGTGGGAGCCCTGAGCTTATTTTCCTGCAACTAGATGGTCCCATCTGGGGGTCACGGGGGACAGTGATACCCGAACTGTGTTGCTTATGTCCGGTCTACTCTGTAATCTCGTTTTGGTTGCTGTCACTGCAGAAAACCCTGCTTCACAAAGATAGGATGTCGGAAATGGAAGCAGGCTTTTCAGTGCTTTTGTGGCCATCTCAGGATATTCTGCCTTGACTTTAATCCAGAACATATGGAGATTTGAAGTTGTCTCAAACATACTTTTAAGGCCACTGTCATTTGCGATCTCAAGCAGTTGATGATCCTCTTCTAGCACGAACAAAGTCGATTCACCCGGCTTATTCACAGATGGGTTGCGGATCCATTCCTTCCCCGTTCGAGGGTCTTTTGTGGTTGGGAAGTAATGCTCAAACTCTTTTGAAAGCTGAGACAGGTGAGCAGTTTTGAAGGTTTCATGGCTTTGTTGGATAGTCGGTCGCCACATATTATACAAAGCAGTCTTGGAGAATGTGAATCACCTGTTGCAATGAACCCATAATTTAAGTAGGACTCTTGGTATTTTCTTTTAAATGCAGCTTTATTTTTGTTGGCAGTCTTAGAGTCTTCCACTGTCTCATCATTGGGTCTTTCCCCTTTTTCAAAGAAGCTTTCCAGCAACGTTTGTTTTTTACTCATTTTGGCTAGGGTTAGCTTGTGGGCTTACCAAAACTGTGACTGAGACAAGTGCGCAGTGCGGGAAAGAGGTGCAGACAGAAGTGGTAAATAAAATAATGGGCGGGCCACGCACGGACCAAAACAGGTGTCAGATTCTGACTTAAAGCCTGCCATCAGATGCAGCTGTACAGTTGCATCAACTCACTTGCCACTATAAAGCCTGACACCAGATGCAGCTTGTCACTTGCCACTCACTGATAGAGTTTTGATATGGGTCTGCAACTGATTTATTATCGTCTCTGTGCAGTCAAACCTCTCTGCTAATGATAATCTGTATTTGCAGCCACTCCCCAACACTAGCATCACTGCCTCAGCTCCACCTCAGATAATCAAAGCATTAGATTCTTATAAGGAGAGCGCAACCTAGATCCCTTGCATGCGCAGTTCACAGCAGCGTTTGTGCTCCTATGAGAACCTAATGTGGCTGCTGATCAGACAGGAGGCAGATCTGAGGCGGTAATGCGAGCGATGGGGAGAGGCTGTAAATACAGATGAAGCATCGCTCGCTCGCCCACGGCTCACCTCCTGCTGTGCAGCCTGGTTCCTAACAGGCCATGGACTGGCACCAGCCCATGGCCCGGGGGTTGGGGGCCCCTGTGTTAAGGTCCACTCTTTCTGTCATAAAGTTCTATAGATTTTGGCAAATGCTTAATGTCTTATATTCACCATTACAGTATAATACAAAATAGTTTTAGTACTCTAAAAAAGCCCCTGGGCTTCACCTTCCCCTAACTCCCTGCTCCCCCAGGCTCCTGGCAACTACGGATCTTTTCACTGACTCTATTTTTTTGCTTTTTTCCAGAATGTCATATAACTGGACTCACATAGTATGTGGCATTTTCAGACTGGCTTCTATAACTGGGCAATATTAAGATTCATTCATGTCTTTTCATGGTCTAATAGCTTTATTCTTTTTATCACTGAATAATATTCCATTGTATGGGTGTTTATCCATTCACCTACTGAAGGATATCTTGGCTGCTTCCAGTTTGGGGAGATTATGAATAAAGCTGCTATAAATGTCTGTGTGCAGGTTTGGTGGATATAAGTTTTCATATTAGTTGGGTAAGTACCTGGGAGCATGCTTGCTGATTTGGATGGTAAGCCACATTTAGTTTTTTAAGAAACTGTCAAACTGTTTACCAAAGTGGCTGTACCATTTTGCATCCCACTAGCAAGGTAGGAAAGTTCTAATTGCTCCACATCCTTGCCATAATCTGGTCTTGTCAGTGTTTTGGATTTTAGCCATTCTAACAGGTATGTAATGGTATCTCACTATCGTTTCAACTTGCAATTCACTAATGACATGGTGCTGAACATTTTTTATATACTTATTTGCCATCTGTATATCTTCTTTGATGAGGTGTCTCTTCAAAACTTTTGCTCATTTTTAAATTGGGTTGATTATTTTCTTACTGTTGAGTTTTAAGACTTCTTTATGTATTTTGGATACAAGTTCTTTATCAGATGTGTTTTGCAAATATTTTCTCCCCATCTGTGGCTTTTCATTGTCTTACTAATGTCTTGCATTGAACAGTTTTCTATTTTAACTAAGCCCCTTATCCATTTTTTTCTTGCATGGATTGTGTTACTAATGTATTTTAAAACTCATTGCCAAACCCAAGGTCATATAGATTTTCTCCTATGTTTTCTTTAATAACTGTTTCAGTTTTGCATTTTACATTTAGGTCTATGATCCATTCTGAGTTAATTATTGTGTAAATTGTAAGGTCTGTGTCTGAGTTCACTTCCTTTTCATAGGGATATCCAATTGTTCCAGCACCATTTATTGAAAAGACTATCCTTTCTCCACTGAACTGCCTTTGCTCTTTTGTCAAAAATTGGTTGACTATATTGTGCGGATTTATTTTGTACTCCCTTTCTGTTCTATTAATCTGTGTGTCTATTCTTTTGCCCATACCATTGTCTTGATTACTGTAGCCTAACATTAAGTCTTGGAATCAGATGGTGTGAGTACTCCAACTTTGTTCATTTTCAGTACTGTGTTAGCTACCCTAGGTCTTTTGTTTTCCATTAAAACTTTAGAATCAGAATGTTGATATCTATAAAATATCTTGGTAGGGTTTTGACTGGGGTCATGTTGTATCTATAGATTGAACTGGAAAAATTTGACATTTTAATAATGTTGAGCCTTCCAACACAGAAGGTTCAATGAACACACAACACATGAACACAGACTATTTCTCCATTATTTAGATCTTTGATTTGTTTTTTTAAAAACAATGTTTTATAGTTTTCCACTTATAGATCTGTTTATATTTTCTTAGAGTTACACCTAAGTATTTCATTTCAGGGGGGTCTATTGTAAATGGTATTTTCTGAGACTAAAAATTTGAGAACTGTCACACAAATCACTTAACCTACTTGGACTTGGGGGCTTCTTATTTGTTGTACATGTGTATAATTCCTATGCTCATTACTTGAAAGGGTTACTGTAAAGATGAAATGACAATATATGGAAAAATTGTATGCAAACTAGAAATCACTAAACAAGTGTAAGCGTCATTAAATCCATTATCCTTTTTATAAGGGTGAAGAAACTAAATTCCAGAGAAATTAAGTCACTTGACAAAATTTTATTTGGAGCATGGAACAATTTAGAGTGCACACAGCAGAGTTGAAGGATATTAAATAAACAAAACTGGCCAGAGGGGAAGATTCTTAAAGAGCGGTAGGAAAGGCAGTTGGAAGCAGAATTCAGGCTCAATTACGTATATAATGAGGGCCCACTAAAAGACAAAGAAATTGATAATTAATGTAGTGTTTTCTGGAAATTAATATGACTGATAGAGCAGAATAAAATGAAAAATGGAAGGACTTAGAACTGTGTAATAGATGAGGGTCTTTGTAAGAATTTTAGAACATGAAAGGGATTTAAAATTTTTTGTATACACTGTAGGTTATTTTCACTAGCAAAGATATATGCTAGTATACTAGATGAGCGAAGACATATGACACCACCTGCTTTGTTCTAATTGTAACTGCAGTTAACATGTGCATTTTTGCTCAGCCATTTTCACTTTTTGGTCTTGAATTTATTTTGAGTATTTTTAAGAAAAGTGAAGGAGAAGGAATAACTAGTCAGGAAGAGTTTAAAGGCATAAGTAATGGAGTCAATAAGGCCTCTTAAATACTTCCAAAGTCTAAACCCTCCCTTGGACTTAACTATGGAAATTCTGAGGACACCTTTTATCTTTTTGCTCTTACATCATTTGCATTGTTTTTCAGAAATTATTTGGCTCTATCCGAACACATTCTATCTCTCCTGGGTAAGGCACTAGAAGAAAGCTGACGGTAGACCCCGAATACGTTCTTATGCCATTCAGAATTTAAGTGCATTTGCAGATTCAGAAAAAGAACAGCTATGATCATTTAAAATCCCAGGAAATGGCTCTGTGATAGAATTTGGCATTTACATTTCGAACTGCTTAATCATTCTTTTATAGACTAGCTGACAGATATTTTGTCTCTCTGGCATTTTCTTATGTCTCAGCTGCCTTCCTCTGTCATCCACGGCTCAGTTTCAAGGGTGAAATACATTATGATAATCACAGTCAACCAAAGGCAACCCAGTTCCAAACTCTCTATAACTTCATGCTTTTCCCATCAATTTTACTTCAGTTAAAAGGCCAGTTAAAGGAAGAATGTATGAATAAATCCGAGCTTACAAGTTCTATTGCCACTATTACCTCACATGATAAGGCTTTTTAGTCAATTCACCATCTTCACACTATATTATACACTGTAAAGATGGCATGTACATAAACATCTTCAGAAATTAAATGACTCCACTTTAGAAATACGAACTTTCTGAAGTAAAGGTTCCACATGCTTTACCTAAATAAATTATTGTCCATATTCCATCGTAAATATTTCCATTACTTCATATTTCTTCAATTACTTCTCTTTGCAAGCCAATGAAGAAAAACAATAAAAAGAAATATAAACTATTTTAAAGTATTAAACCACTACTAACCTTCACGCATTTTTCAACAAGAGCTTCAGGACAGAAACCATGACTATAAGCCAAGCCAAGTCCCAGGTCTGATGCTTACAGTATCTGACATTAAGCACATCACAGCTTATTTGGGCCTTGGCTTCTTTGTGTGCAATATGAGGGAACTGGAAACGATGACTGGCAAATTTTCTTAAACATCAACAATCCAAAGTTTTTAACTTCTATTGCTGACATTTTCACAAAGAATGTAGGGTCCTTTTGAAAACATTACTGGAACAAAAGATCTACAGAATCATAGTAGATCACAACATAAGAGTAATATAAGCAACTGATAGATATAAACATTTGGGTTAATAAAACATGAGAATCCTAACAAAAGCCTTCCCTTAGATTCTGTACTAACCAGGTTTCCTTTGTCTTGGTTCAAATGACAATTTTTCTGTAAAACCTCTCCCACTTGAGGAGGTCTTACGCTAACCACCTCTCTAGGTTCTCATTGCACACGATTTCCCCTCTATCAAAGCATTTTAACCAGACTATGAGCTCCTTCCTCACTCATCCTTGTGAGCTGATCATACAGATGTCCATTGGACTGCCTATTTTAGCTTTTGTGTGTACTTTCCCATCTCAGCAGAAGGGGGATAATTTGGAGGGGTCTAGCTAACAGTCACAAAATACTGAAAAACAGAACCTTGCTCTCTTTGATTCCACTTTGAAATTGTGTGTGTATAAGGCTGAAATATTTATCTGTTTCTAAACTCTGAGGGGGGGAAACTGGGTCTTCTTACTTGGTACAGCCCTCATAATACTTATCAAGTGTTAGGAAAATACTAGCTGCTTAATAATGTTGAACATGGAACAAATAAAAGGTTAAAAATTTATGAATTAGCACAGCTCAACTTTTCAGGTATACTATTGGGTATTCAGCAGAATTAATATGAAAAAATGACTATTTTAACATAAGCTTTCATCTGAAAAACAGTTTGAAGTAATGGAGAGTACAGCAGGTATAATGAGACACACCTGTGTGACAATGGCTATGAGCCTCTGTGTCTTCATTCTAAAATTGGAACCAACTTAGTTTACAGAATTGCTATAAACATTAAAGATAACATAAGGAAACCATCTATTAGCCCAGGTCCCACAGTAGGTGTTCAACAAATACATGGCAATATTATGTGACTTGTTCCTCAGTATAATTTCAGACTTTAAATAGAGATTAAACCTTTTTCTTCCTGCTTCATTTTCAACATATCCCTCATTTGTATTTAAGTCCCTTCTTAAAACTTTCAAGTATGTATGCTTTTCTCAAATATTAGCTTCCTTACAAAGTTCTATTAAGAGGAAAACCTTCCCTACTTTAACGGTAGAGAAAAAAAACAGTTTTGATATTTCACTGCTTTTCTGAAGTCCTAGAACAGTAATAATATTTATGACACTGAGCACTGAGGTTTATGAAGTGGTAAATAGCTTTTGTGGCTGATTAAGCATCTCTGTTTCACTCCACATACCCTAGTACCATAGGCATTACCCCTTAATTAAATGCTTGTTTATGGTACACAAGGACCTTTTCTGATCGTACACTTTTCAACAAATATTAGAATAAGGGAGAAGGAAAAAAAAAGCTAAATTACTGGAGGAGATGTTACTAATACTGAAACTTCTGCTCAAAGCCCGGTCAACAAGTTGATATGATGCAAAAGTTTTACTGTTTAAAAAACAAAATCAAAACAAAAAAATCATCCAGAAAAAGCTACACTTTAGAAAGGTATCAATTACATTTGAAATATTTGAGTTTAGGCGTACAAGTAAAACCACAAACATCACATAAAAGAAGGACAATGTTCCTTTCCCAATTTTTGTTGGAAATAAAATAATTAGTTATAAATTCATTTTATAATTTTCATTTGATATAAATATCTTAGCACTTGAGTGGCAAAAGATCAGAAAGGCACAAGTTTGTGTCATTATCAAAGATGAATGTGCCTTCTCTCATCTGTGGGTTTTTATCCCAGAGTAAAATAAAGGAAAAGTTAAAAGAGAAACCTTAGAAATCCCTGATGAATTATCCTCAGGGCTGAACAGTTCACAGGATGTTCAGCTGCCACCACTACTTTCGACTCTCCTAATTCAGGCAGCAGCTGATAAATCTGTACTTCTGCACAGACAAGAGGAATGACATGTTAAGGCTGCCACAATTATTATAATTCATGATAGAAAGTGAGTTTTTCAGCAAGGGAAACAAACAAAAACCCCACCTTTACAGTTCTAGAAAAAAAAGTCTATATGCCCTGCATGGCAAAATGTTGGATATACTGTATTTATGAAATTAAGCAACTCATCACAGATTGAAAATGATGGTGCTATGCAAATGTAATGGTGTAATAAAGTGAAAGAAGTGATCATACATCAGATAAATCATCACCTATACCAGTTTCTTTCACTCAAATGTTCTCTGCCACTACCCCCTATTTAACCCACCAAAAAAAGTTTGGGTAAAGAGCTTTTTCTGATCTGTAAGCTAACACCCAATTGTATATCATAGGTTCTCTCAACTAATTTCCCTTTGTATATTTTGCATTCGCCATAAATACCTATCAACTTGTTTTATTTGCAATCACCTTTATTATTTACACTAATGGAAAGGAGATAGAGTAGTAAATAATCTAAAACATTCAAAAATAAAAATTTTATAAATTCAAATAAGATGATAAAAGAACTTTAAGCCATGATATATGAGGAACTGGGGCTATTCTTCCTGGAGAAAAACAACTTATGGAGGGCATGATGGGTATCTTCAAATACATGAGTTGTCATAACACAAACACTGCTAAGAATTAAAGCTGGTGGATGAAAACTGAGGCAAGTTTCACTTCATTGTAAAAAAAGAACACTCAGAAACCAAATGACATTGTATAGAGAAGTGGTTGGTCTAAAAGTAAATGACTGGGACTTCCCTGGTGGCACAGTGAATACGACTCCGCACTCCCAATGCAGGGGGCCTGGGTTTGATCCCTGGTCAGGGAACTGATCTCACATGCATGCCACAACTAAGGAGCCTACATGCCGCAACTAAGGAGCCAGCCTGCCGCAACTAAGACCCAGAGCAACCAAATAAATAAAGAAATAAATATTTAAAAAAAATAAAATAGGGCTTCCCTGGTGGTGCAGTGGTTGAGAGTCCGCCTGCCGATGCAGGGGACACGGGTTCGTGCCCCGGTCCGGGAGGATCCCACATGCCGCGGAGCGGCTGGGTCCGTGAGCCATGGCCGCTGAGCCTGCGCGTCTGGAGCCTGTGCTCCGCAACAGGAGAGGCCACGACAGTGAGAGGCCCACGTACCACAAAAAATAAATAAATAAATAAAATGCAATGATCCCTAAAGCCTCTTTCAACTCTTGAGTCTATGATTTTGCTATATATGTTTAAATTATGATCAAATCTGAATGTCTGACAGCAGTTCACGAAATCACACAAAGTAAAGTTTGGGCCTGAGGGTCAGTGAGAAGTAGAATGCTGGCCCTGAATCATTCCTTTTAATGTTCCTACCTTGTTCATAGTACCCATTTAAGCAGAGCTTATATTACTCAGAACTTTTCTGAACAAAGCAAACAATTGCTAACTTTCTCTATGAGTTTCTTACCAAAACATGAAAAACAAAGTAAACCGAAACTAAAAAATTGGAGAGAAAAATGGGTTGGTCTGTAAAAAAGGTTTTAAGCAAAAGAATCTATAGTTCTGACAAGAGCCATATTTAAGGAATTGATCATGAAGTCCAAACAGGACACGAATCTAATGGGATGAGTGAAATGAGTAGTTTGTACAGAAGGAATGAAGGTTTCTAGAGAGGTAGATGCAGAAAAGCTACTTTTAAAGAAAGGAGCTATAATCATTGTTGAAAATTAAATGCAGCTATATGCTCTCCACTTTGCTCAATTCTACAAGTTTGATGCAAAAGGCAGAGTAAGTGAAACATATAACAGAGGACTCTGACCTAGAATTGGGTGGAGATATCCTGAAGAAGTATTGAGATTGGAAGGAGGAGATCTAAGTGATAACTGTTTCAGATAAGAGAATGACATGCGCAAAAGGCCCTAAGATGAGAGGGAGCATAGTATGTCTAAAGAATGAAAACAAGTGAGGCTAGAGAAGTAGGTTTGCAGGAACCAATTTGTACAGTACATTACAGGCGACATTAGGATTTAGTTTGTAGCCTAAGATCATTAGGAAATCAGGGAAGGACCTTTAAACACAGGGCCATAATGATCAGATCTGGAGTTTAAAAAGATCACTGGATACTGAGTGAAGAATGTACTTTTACAAATTACCAAAGCTGAGCAGAGAGACCATTTAAATAGGTTATGATGATGGTGGTCTAGAACAAAGTGGTGATAATAGAGATGGAAAGTAGATGAATTCAAGAGGTATTTCAAATATAACAGCCAGTTATGGGATAACAGAGGTTGAGTACAGGGGTCTTTGAGAAGGATGGGAGAGAATTAGGGAAGGTCTTCTGAAACACCAGCTCTGAGTCTTAAAAAACTAAAGGTATGGAGGGTAATAAGGATTCCTGGCTGAAGGAATGTTCTGAGATAAATAAGGACAAAGAAAACTAAAGACAGAACTCGTTACATGCTTGGGATGAAGCTGGGGGGTGGTATGTCCTGTGGGGTGGTGTGTGTGTGGGGACACTGCCATAAGATGAATTGGACAGCCAGGCAAAGTCAGATCCCAAAGGGCTTTCAAGAGAAAAAAATTTGAATTTTATACTAGAGACTATACAAAGCTAAACATGATTTTACTGAAGACAGAAACAAGATTTTATATGTCTTTTGGAAAGACTCCTTTGCCAGTGATGTGGGGAGAAATCGTTACCGAGCACAAGTCCGTGTGTCCAACGCACAGTGAGGCCAAACGATACCAAAACATCAGAGTTTTGGAGCAGAGAAAGGATTATTGCAGAGCCATGCAAAGAGACGGATGGCTCATGCCTTAAAAAAAACCCCAAACTCCCCGAAAGCTTTCAGCAAAGCCCTTTTATAGGAAAGGTGAGGGAGGGGTACGGTTAGTTGTTGCAAACTTCTTGGTGTCAGATTCTTTGTTCTTGAGGTCAGGTCACAATGTTCCTGTTAACCTCCACCAAAACAAATGTTATTCTCTGTTCTGACAAGAAAAGGCCAGGTAGTGAATACCAATCAGGTTAATTCCCAACCCACAACAATTGCCCTTCTTTGAGAATAGCCCCAACCACAGAGGCAGACCTGAAGTAATGATGTGCAATGTCCTTGCAACTTAAACCTGACCTCTGGTCACCTCCTAGTAGACAACTGATCTGAGCTGTACCAATTTTTTTAAAATTAATTAATTTATTTATTTTTTGGCTGCGTTGGGTGTTCGTTGCTGTGTGCGGGCTTTCTCTACTTGCAGCGAGCGGGGGCTACTCTTTGTTGCGATGCACGGGCTTCTCATTGCAGTGGCTTCTCTGTCGTGGAGCAAGCATGGGCTCTAGGCATGCGGGGTTCAGTAGTTGTGGCACATGGGCTCAGTAGCTGTGGCTCGCAGGCTCTAGAGCACAGGCTCAGTTAGTTGTGGCGCACGGGCTTAGTTGCTCTGAGGCATGTGGAATCTTCCCAGACCAGGGCTCGAACCCGTGTCCCCTGCATTGGCAGGCGGATTCTTAACCACTTCACCACCAGGGAAGTCCTAAGCTGTACCAATTTTTGAAACTTGAATGGAGACTGAAGCTGGTTGAAGCTGTTATCTTAATGGCAGTGCTCATATACTTCAATTGCTGAGACCTCCATGGACTGAGACCCATGGAGACTGCTGCTGCCGTTAGGTTGCAAAGGTCGGGGTTGGGGAGAGGTTTGCTGCTGCTTCAAGGCCTGGGCCTGGCCAGTGGCCGGCCGTGGCGAGGGCTCTGGAGCTCTGCAGGACACAGCCCTCAGCCTGTCCCCGGGTCACCCAGCTCACCCGCCGGCCCCGAGGAGAAGGCCAAGATCCGCCTCTCACTGCACTTTCTGCTGGCAGGGCCACCCAGAGCCTGAATATTAGAGCAGGACCTCTAGCCACCCCACTAAGGATCTCACGCTAATGCTCATGTACTAAGGGCTGGGCACCTGCTCCACCCCGTTGCATCCTGGGAGGGCACGGCAGGGACCTGGATGGCAGCCAAGCGAGGGGTTTGCACCATCTAGTAGCATATGCCTGGCATGTGGGTGGGTGGGCAGAGGCTGGTATCTTGGGCCCCAGGCCGGGGCACCAAACGTCCCCTATACTGGAGTGAAGGGGCCATGGGGAGTGGTATGTGTCAAATCCTGGGTCCTAGCGGGGCAGCCCCAACTGGCCCGCCTGTCCAAGTAGGCATGCAGCCTGGCCTTGGGGACAGCTTGGTAGGAACTGGCAGGCCAGACATGCAGGCAGCTGCATTATCACCTCCAGGGCCATTTCCTCTCCTCCCTGACCTCAAGAGGGCAAATGCCAGTGCCTCCTGGCCTCCCTCTGCTCCTGGTGGCACCCCCACTGTGGCCTCCACGCGTCCAACTGGAGGAGCCCCACCGGGCCATGTCCGCCTCTATTACAAAATGAACTGGGGGCAGGGAAACTAGGTATGAAGGGTCATAATGATCTGTATGAGAGAAATTTATGAGGTTCGATACTAGTAGAGGAGCAAAGGAATTTTAAAAGATGAGACAAAAAATATTTAAAAGGAAAGAAAACAGTCTGTGGTAACCAAATGGATATGGACAGTGAGAGAAAAGGAAGCGACTAGGACTAGTCTTATGTTTCTGTCCTGGAACTAGGTAAACTGTGAAACTATTTGCATATACAAAGAACAGAGTAAGATAAATTGAAGTGACAATGAGTAACTGTGACAAAGTAAATAACAAATATTACTATATTCTCATTTTAATCACAGTTGCTCATATAATTATCCTATTCTACATACCATTATTAAACTTGGATTCAGTGGGAACAGGGATAATATCAACAGAGTTCCTCTATTTTCACCCCATATTATGGAGGCTTACACGTGGTAGGTCCTCAACAAATATGTCTTAAATGAATAATAATTTTGTCAACCAAGTTGATATGTGAATCAGCTAAGACTGTGTGCTTAAGCTGTAGCAATTACAGGCAAACCAAGCAACAACAGTTTAAACACACAGGAGTTTATTTTATTTCAGGCAACAAGCAATCTGGAGCTGGCAGACCAGGGATGGTTCAGCCCTAAGTCAGCAATGACATCACAGAACAAGGTTCCTTCTGTTGCCCTATTGTGCATTCCCTAGCATTTGCTTTCATATTCACGCTCAACACCCAGGTATCAGTTCCATTTTCCTGACGGGAAGAAGGCTGAAGGGCCCAAAGATATCTCCCTTCAGGTTTTGAATTTCAATTTTACAAAGAAAGCCCTTCCCAGCATATTTATACTTACATCTCCCTGTCCAGCACTATGTCACATGGCCAACTCTGAAAGATGTCTAAAGGAGAAGGGAGGGAGGGAGAGAGAAGGCAGTTGGAAACATATTTAATGAGGCAACCTAAATTTGCCATGGTAGAATTCATATTTCGTTTACCAGAGGTTTTAAGGGGAAAAGAGAGAGAGAGAGAGAACCAGAGTTAGGAAAAAAAATAGTAAGAAAAAAATGCAATAGCACCCAACTCTTGGTTTCTAATACCAGTCCCCAGTAAAAGGAAGCAAGGCTCCTTGGAAAAATGGCTGATTCTTGGTCTGTGGCAGGAAATACACAAGATAAGCCTGGAACATATTGTAGTGTCATAAAATAAGGAAGTGCTTAGAAAATAAACAAACAAAACCTTGTTAATGGGGGTATGTCCAAGGGGCGCACAAGAGGCAATTGAAAGCCAATTTAATGGCCCAAAGCTTGAACAATTTGAGCAATAAAATAAAGTAGTATTGGATTAAAACACAAAGCATAAAATACATCTCCATGAGTCCATCCTCATGATTGAATATGTAAATAAATGGAGGAGAAAAGATAAATCTTCTGTGCAGAAGAAATCCAAGTAATTTATGTAGATACTCGTCCCTCAAGGAAGTGAAGCATAACTCTCTTTAAGTGTAGGCTGTGCATAGAAACTTCCCTGTAAAAAGCAGTATATGGAAAGGAGAGGGGCAAAAAAACTTTACCATGGAGAAACCTGACAAACACTACTTCAGCCAGTTGATCAAGGATAACATCAACGGTGATGAATCATGTTGATAGTATGTACTTTTGATATGATATAATGAGAATGGCACTTTACCTCTATGGTCTCCTCCCAAAAACCCACATTACAGTATGATC
The DNA here is from genome assembly GCF_964165515.1 of Mesoplodon bidens. NCBI lineage: Eukaryota > Metazoa > Chordata > Mammalia > Artiodactyla > Ziphiidae > Mesoplodon > Mesoplodon bidens. Next base: position 64,846,418 of record NC_138178.1, on the reverse strand, counting down.
ATGAAAAAAACAGACAAATCCCAATAGAGGGACATTCTACAAAATACTAGTATGCCTCAGAACTGTCAAGAACATCAAAAATAAAGTCTGAGAAACCGTCACAGCCAAAAGGAGTCTAAAGAGACATGAAAACTAAACATAATGTGGCACCCTGGATGGGCTCCTGGAACAGAAGAGGTATATTAAGTAAAAACTAAAGCAACCTGAATAAACACTGGGTGGTTAATAGTAATGTATCAATATTGGTTTATTAATTGTAACAAATGTCCACACTACTGTAAGATGTTAATAGGGGAAAGTGTGTGTGTGTGTGTGTGTTGGCAGGGGAGGGTATATGGGAACTCTCTATACCATCTTCTCAATTTTTCAATAAAGCTAATGCTGCTCTTAAAAAGTCTGTTAAAAAAAAAAAGGTACCTGTAATACCACCACAGTATTAACACTTTGAGATATATTTTACCAATTTCGTTTTCCTCTATGAGCATGTGTATTCACACATCCAATAGGTTTTTGGCTTTTCATTTTAGTTAAATGACAAATACATTAATATCTACTCATCTATGTATTACTCCTTCATCAGCCATACCCTAATTCACACAGTCATCCTTAGATTTTAGCTCAAAAGTTATATTCTCTGGGAGATCCTCCTTGTTTCCCAGACCTGGCTGAGTCCCTCTGACAGGCACATGCATGGCTCTCTATACTGCTTTTCCCTAGTGCATATTACATTTGTAATCAAATAATCAATTAAGAAATTAATCATTATTAATGTCTGTCTCCCCTCTAAAATGTAAGCTTCATGTATTATTAATCACAGTTTCCCCAGCATGGTGCCTTGAGCACAGCAGGCATTCGATGAAGAGTAACTAAATAAATGAAAGAACAGTACATGTGCACAGTGAAGTAACTATATAGCTATTAAAGTCATGTGTACAGATACGGAAAAATGTTCAAGATACCTTAGTAAAAAAGAAAGATGCAAAATAATGTGCATAGGAAATTCTTATTTTTGTTTTAACAATAATAACTAAAGCTTACTCTATGTATACCAAAACAAATAAACAAACAATAGTTCACAGTAGTTAACTTTGGGTGAGAAATTTAAGTACGCTCTCACTTTCTAATGTATATAATTATCATGTTTCAATTTTTAATAAGTATGCATTATTTTTATAAATAGAAAAACAAAGATAAAATGCATTCATTATGGAGATGTTGGAAAATAAAGACAAGTTATTTTTTTTAAAACACGCACCACCTCTTACTGTCAATCTCATTACACCAAACACAACCACAGTTAACATTTGTACCTTACATACTTACTTTTGTTTGCCATGGAATGGAAAAATTTATATTTTGAGTTTTTTGTGTTTTTTTTTTAAGAAGATGTTGGGGTAGGAGTTTTTATTAATTAATTAATTTATTTTTGCTGTGTTGGGTCTTCGTTTCTGTGCGAGGGTTTTCTCTAGTTATGGCAAGTGGGGGCCAATCTTCATCGCGGTGCGCGGGCCTCTCACTATCGCGGCCTCTCTTGCTGCGGAGCACAGGCTCCAGACGCGCAGGCTCAGTAGTTGTGGCTCATGGCCTAGTTGCTCCGCGGCACGTGGGATCCTCCCAGACCAGGGTTCGAACCTGTGTCCCCTGCATTAGCAGGCAGATTCTCAATCACTGTGCCACCAGGGAAGCCCTATATTTTGAGTTTTATATCTCATTTCATCCACATAATCACTCACTCAGGTAGGGAGCCCTTGGCCACAGACAAAGGGGTTACATTTGAGCATGTGATGCCAGGACTGGTTAGAAACAGTCAGAAGAATGGTGTCTCCTGACACTCAGTCTTGCACTCCTTATTAGCCCTGACAGTTCAGCAATAAATGGTGAAAGCTGAAATTTCATGCATACTGTGTAACAACTCAATTTGAATTTAACAGCTCTACAAGTTTAAATCACTTTTATAATATTTCAAATGTCATTCATATAGACAAATATTTATTGTGGCCTTAAAGAAGACATCAATAATGATTTTAAAAATTGGGATAACTATTGATACTGTGACAACTTGGATATACCTCAAGGGAATTATGCTGGGTGAAAAAAGCCAATCTCAAAGGCTATATACTATATGATTCCATTTATATAAAATTCTTGAAATGACAAAATTTCAGAGAGAGGCAGCAGATAAGTGTTCGCCCGGGATTAGGGATAGGGGGAGAGGACTGGGTGTGACTATAAAGGGGTCGTATGAGGGGGCTCTTTGTGTGTATGGAACAGTTCTATATCTTGACTATAGTGGTAGTTAGACAAATGTACACATGACAAAATTGTATAGAACCCCCCACCCCCCCCACACACAGAAATACATGTAAGACAGGTGAGATCTAAATAAGGTTTATGAATTGTATGGATATCAATTTCCTGGTTTTGCTACAGTACCATAGTTTTGTAAGAAGTTACCATTGGGGAAAACTAGGTAAAGAACACACAAGAACTCTCTGTACTATTTTGACAACTTACTGTGAATATTTACCAATTTGAAATTAAAAATTTTTTTAAATGGGCAAAAAAAAAAGTTGATAAATGATACCAAAAAAAAAAAAACCTCTCATAATTTACCCTTGCCAGAAACTCTTTATATCAGGTTTTCATGAACATTCAATACATAAAGCAACAACTGGATTAGAAGAAATATGATACTGCAGAGCTGTCCAACAATAGAATGGGATCTCAGGCAGGCAGTGAGTTCCTCGCTGGAGGTATTTCAACAAAGAGAGGATGATTTTCTGACAAGAGATAATGGTAAGAATGACTCATATTAGTTTTTAAGTGGGGCTAAATACCTACTCTAAGGCACCTTTATGGATTTGGCTAACATATGGCATAGGTAACACAAATCCCACTCCCTCCTTCCCCAACTTGCGATCATATCAGACATTAAGAGATTGTACCACTTCTTTCCAAATGTCCCCTAAAAGCCTCCTAATTGTTAACCAATACTCTAGGCAGTTACTGACAGTCAGTCAGAGTTGATACCTCCTAACAATGCAGTCAATATTCTATAAAATCTCCAATAATGGCAAAATGATAAACTTTAATTCAAAATAAAGCTTTGCCAAACCTTTCACTAGAAGCAAGAAGACTAATAACCTAACAGGTTCTAGAGAAGACTGTCTCCAGCTGCAAGAGTAATCGTAATCACTATGATAATGCTTTGAAATTTAATAGCCATTCTGATCTAATGACCTATTAGTATTTTATCACTCAAAATAAATTAGACTTACCTTTTAAACTATTCTTACAGAAAAGGTGAGAAATTATTCTTGGTCTATAACAGGTGAAATTCTAGCACATGGAAAGTGAGCAATAATTTGCCCCAAACATAGTTAAAAACAAGCAAACAAAAAAGCATACCCTAGTACCACCACCTATAAAACTCAAGACTTTGAATCTTTTGAGTGTTCTAAAAACATTTTAATTTCAAAAGGGTTATAAAAAAAAATCTCAAATAGGAAAAATAAGTTTATACTCAGTAATTAAAACAATTATCTCTGAAGTAAACAAAGAGTTAATAACTAATTTTGAAAGTTCCTAAATAAAAGAAAGTAAAGGGAATCAAAACTGGCTGTAACTGCCAGGTAGAAAAACTTTTGTTGGATACATAGAATTCTAGGAGCAGCTCATGATACTAATGGAAAAGTACACTGCAGCTAATAAACAGACCTAAAGCATAGAGATTAAGGGTTCTTTGTTTCATTGTTTCTTAACATGTTTTAAGGAATAAGAAAGGATAATACCACCACTTTAGCTAGGTGAGAAATGAAATAAAAATATCAGATGTGTATCTCCCATAGACCTCCATTTTCTAATTTGGTCGATCGTCAAGCCCTCTCAAATAGCAGTTCTACTCCACAAGGCTATTTGTCCCAATGTTCTGGGCCTGCTAACTCCAAATTTACAGATGTACCTACTTAGAGCAGAGCAAACTGATTGCCATTTTTGGCAGTATCACTATAGATGGTCCTTTATTCTTTCTTTATTCACTATTTTTACTTGCAAAATAAGAAGTTGCTCCCAAAAGAAAATATCTTTAAAGGGTCAACTACAAAGCAAGGCCAATATATGAGATTTTATTATGGTAGCCAAAATGCTTCTTTGTAACAAAAATAGTCTCATGTTTTATGAAATATTTTGATTTTTCTCTTGGTAATCATCATTGAAATTGCTGATACATGATGTAAAAGTAAAGAAGAGCTTTTGAAAGATTCTCCCAGGCAAGAATGGCTGTCTCCCTCAGTCAGCAGTGACTTTTGACCTCCTGACCCTAGTCTCTCCTTATTCCCTAGTGTCACTGCAACCAAGAGAAATCACTTGGTACAAAATTTGGTAATAATCTGTCTACCCCTACCGTATTATAATTATTTGTATATATAGCTCTCCCTCCCACTGTCCTTGTTTAGAATAAAACACTTTATCTCATACACTTTATATCCCTAGTGTTGAGCATGATACTTGCACATAGTAGGCCTTGGAGAAATGTTTATGAAAACATTTAATAATCACTGCAAAACCCTCTAGAGAGGAACAAGTCCGCTGTTTACTAGAATTCTATTTTCCAGGTTTTTCTAGACAAAATGAAACAGAACAGCAACATCCAACAACTCGTGCTTTGCCTCTGCAGTTCATTATTTTTCACATCCAGGAAACTAACTAGTTGAGTCTCTTATTTCTTTGTGTCAAAGTTTAAGACTTTCGAGGCAGACAATGAGCTCCTCGAGGGCAGGAATCACATCTTATTTATCTCTGTACTCCTAGTACCTGTTTATGGAATATGAGCTCAATAAATGTCTGCTGAGTAAATGCATTATTAAATTGATCCACAGTGTATTTTCCATACTGGCTAAAAATAATTTCTAATATTGCACCCATAATCCATGTAGAAAAATCCTGAAATATTTGTCCCACTAGTGTTTATAAGGCAATTTGGTGCAGAGAGCAGTGATGCATCAAATTGAATTCATGATCCTAAGTCCCATGTAGAGTAAAATCTGAAGATAATGTTTTAAAAAAAGAGGAAAAAAAAAAAAACCCCAGCTAGAATACATCCTGAAAACCCTTGCCTTAGCATGACCACAGCAAATAGGTGGAGCTGAGCGGCCAAGCACTTTTATATTGAGAGGATAAATGAGCAGTGATAGGGCCACAGAAGTGCCAGAAGCAGTTCAACTCCTTATAAACTCTACATTTTCTGGGCAAATTAAAGTTCTCAAGAGGGAGTTCTACCTTTCTATTTTGGAAGTGGTTTTAAAAAGATGTTTGTGAAGTCTTTGGATCTAGTTCTCTTCAGCAATATACAGATGAAATTTTCTCAGCTTATAAATTGAAAGATGATTTTTCTAACTGGGATCTGAAAATCCACCTGCATCCTACTCACTGCTTTTTTTTATAGCTCTCCCTTTCAGTGACTAAGATTCTTTGATATGAATGTAATTAACATAAATTTTGTTAAGTTACTTGAAGTTAAAGTCATTATGAAGAATGGATTAAGGTTAAAAAATAGTTACAAATATAAGATAATAATATAAATAGGACAGAGAACTGGAGCAAACTAATTTTTCAAAAATAAACTATAACCAAAGACTGCATCTAACTTCTACAGTTTAGAAATCTAATACTATATAGTTTGAATTTGCCTATTAAATGTTCTAAATTTTAAGAGAAATAGGATCTCAAAATATTCTCCACAGACTACAGGACATAAAATCTCCCCGTTTGCTAAGCCATTTCAGCCATCTATCTTAAGCACTTAACATCCTTCTCCTGCTTCCCTGGCCCACTCCCACCCAGATTCATCTTTGGATTTTAGAGAATGATATAATGAACTCCATCATTACTGGCCTATTAACTTTGAAAAAGGGACTCTCTAAAACATCAATAACAAACACTTTCAACTATTCTCTTGTGATAAAAAACCACAATACTCTGGGTCTTACTCTGGGTCTTGACAATCTTTCAAACAGATGAGTAAACACAGAATTTTTAAATTAAAGAGAAATAAAAGAAAGGACACAAAGTCCTTTATTTCCAATAAAAACATAAATGCCAGAACCATTTCAAAACAAAGTCATACCCACTTCATTAGAATGAAAATTAATCTTCATTTTCTCCTGGCATAAATGAAACATAGGGCTAGAAAGCTTTGTTCTGAGACTCCCACACTCCTTATTTCAATTTGTACTTTCCATCTGATGACAGCATTCTCTGAATGTAGGGAATATTTCCCTCATCATAGAAACTTCCTGACTGGTAATCTAGGAGGAAAAAATCACTCTTGGCTCCCAATCCAATAGCCTAGCAATGGTAGAAAGACGACTCCCTAAGATAGTAAGATGGTTCTGAAACTGATATTTCATTTACCCCAAAACATAGAATCAGTCAGGGTCTGTATTCTTGATATTATTCTGTTTAGGAAGCAGCTTGTCATTTGGGATGTATTAAAAAAATTATCTGTGACAAATGAGTTCTTGCTATAGGCAGATGGAAGAAAAACTATTTCATGTATACTACATTTTGAAAATCCTCAGAAATTAAGTTTAGTAAGGCAAAATAATCCCAATGGATTCCACGACTATTTGCTTCGAGTAAACATATTTAACAACAAGCTACATCCAAGAATATTTATCACAATAATGATATTCAACTATCATTTAAAGTAAGCCTTCAGAATATGCAACGAAAATCCAAGTACTTCTGATAGGGCTCACTGTTTTCCACAGAAATTAATAATACCATTGGACAAATTATATTTTGAAAAGACCAAAAATAAGTAACCAGGATTTTAGAAATAAGAACCAAAACTTTTCATACTAAAAAGTATTCCCAAATGATTACCAACACAATGGTGAATAGCTTATATTGATTTTTTTAATAACTATAGAATCAAATATTTGGATGCTAAGTTAAACTAGTCCCTGCACTCATCAGATTACTGTTCTAAATTAAGTAAATCATTGTTGGGAAAAGGGTATATTTAAACTGAAACCAGTCAGTTAAATAAAGAACCGACCCAATGAATCACTGTAAATTCCTATGCCAATAAGATAAAAACTCAAACTTGGCTCTAATGTACTCAAAACATCTGTCTGTATTTCTGTTACACTCAGAGTCTTTGTAAATAAGAGGCTGATAATTATGAAACAAGTTCCCTTTTATAACTTATATATAAATATGTGTAACAACTAAGCAATTTTAAACATTAGTGGAACATTATGTCAGCAACAACAAAATACACTAAAACCATAATTAAATACTTAACAGAAAAAAATTAAGTATAGATTATTATTGAATTCTTTTATGCGACTCCTGAAAAACTAAAACACTATACCAACTTTAAAAAAATACACTAGATTTTCCTTTTGATATAATCAGAATCATTAAAAAGAATCTGTTTTAAAGGGAAAACAATGTTATTACAAAAGCCAAAGATAAAATGATTAAAATTAAGGAAGATACAGTATGAAGATTTAAGAATTAACTGACACACCTATGGACAATTAATCTTCGACAAAAGAGGCAAGACTACACAATGGGGAAAAGACAGTCTCTTCAGCAAGCGGTGTTAGGAAAGTTGAACAGGCGCATGTAAATCAATGAAGCTAGGACACACCCTCACACCTTACACAAAAATAGACTCAGAATGGTTTAAAGACTTATAAATATAAGACAAGACATCATAAAACTCCTAGATGAGAAAATAGGCAAAACATTCTCTGACATAAATGGTATCAATGTTTTCTTAGGTCAGTCTCCCAAGGCAATAGAAATCAAAGCAAAAATAAACAAATGGGACCTATCAAACTTATAAGCTTTTGCACAGCAAAGGAAACCATAAGCAAAATGAAAAGACAACCTATGGACTAGGAGAAAATAGTTGCAAATGATGTGACTGACGAGAGCTAATTTCCAAAATACACAAACAGCTCCTACAATTCAATAACAAAAAAAGCAAACAACCCAATTGAAAAAGGGGCAGAAGACCTAAGTAGGCATTTCTCCAAAGAAGACATACAGATGGCCAATAGGCACACGGAAAGATGCTCATCATCACTAATTATTAGAGAAATGCAAATCAAAACAACAATGAGGTACCACCTCACACTTGTCAGAATGGCAATTATTAAAAAGTCTACAAATAATAAATGCTAGAGAGGGTGCGGAGAAAAGGGAACCCTCTTACACTGTTGGTGGGAATGTAAATTGGTACAGCCACTATGGAAAACGTATGGAGGTTCCTCAAAAAACTAAAACAGGGCTTCCCTGGTGGCTCAGTGGTTGAGAGTCCGCCTGCCGATGCAAGGGACAAGGGTTCGTGCCCTGGTCTGGGAAGATCCTGCATGCCGCGGAGCAGCTGGGGCCGTGAGCCATGCCGTTGAGCCTGCGCATCTAGATCCTGTGCTCCGCAATGGGAGAGGTCACAACAGTGAGAGGCCCGTGTACCGCAAAAAAAACAAAAAAACAAAAAAAAACACTAAAACAGAGTTGCCATATGATCCAGCAATTCCAATTCCACTCCTGGGCATATATCCAAAGAAAACTCTAATTTGAAAAGATACATGCACCCCTATGTTCACAGCAGCACTATTTACAATAGTGAAGACATGGAAACAACCTAAGTGTCCATCAACAGATAAATGGACAAAGAAGATGTGGTATACATACACAATGGAATATTACTCAGCCATAAAAAAGAATGGAATAATGCCATTTGCAGCAACATGGATACAACTAGAGATTATCATATTAAGTGAAGTAAGTCAGAAAGAGAAAGACAAATACCATATGATATCACCTACATGTGGAATCTAAAATATGACAAATAAACATATCTATGAAACAAAAACAGACTCAAAATACAGAGGACAGGGCTTCCCTGGTGGCGCAGTGGTTAAGAGTCTGCCTGCCAATGCAGGGGACACAGGTTTGAGCCCTGGTCCGGGAGGATCTCACATGCCACCGAGCAACTAGGCCCATGCGCCACAACTACTGAGCCTGCACTCTGGGGCCCGCGAGCCACAACTACTGAGCCCACATGCTACAACTTCTGAAGCCTGCTTACCTAGAGCCCATGCTCCGCAGCGAGTGAGGCCACCGCAATGAGAAGCCTGCGCACTGCAACGAAGAGTAGCCCCGGCTCTCCGCAACTAGAGAGAGCACGTAGCAACAAAGACCCAATGCAGCCAAAAACAAACAAACAAACAAAATACAGAGGACAGATTTGTGGTTGCCAAGGAGGAGGTGGGTGGGGGAGGGAAGGATTAGGAGTTTGGGATTAGCAGATGCAAACTATTAAGTATAGGATAAGCAACAAGGTCCTACTGTATATCACAGGGAACTATATTCAATACCCTGTAATAAGCCATAATGGAAAAGAATATGAAAAAGAATATATATATGTATATATATATATATGTATAACTGAGTCACTTTGCTGTACAGCAGAAATTAAACACAACATTGTAAATCAACTATACTTCAATAAAATCTTAAAAAAAAAAAGAATTAACTGATAACATATTATGGGAAAATGGGGGAGCCCTCTAACAGTTCACCGTGACTTCACGGATGATTTAATATCACAAGTAACAGCAAAGGCTCAACTCCCTCACAGCTTCTTGACAACCACTACTCTGCAGTCCAGTGGAAATGACTCTAGTCTAATAATGGAAGCTTCACTCTCCAATAACATATGGATTTTAATCCATAATTATAGGCCCATTATTATACACACATTTTTTAAAGCTTTCCAGATATGATCCTAAGTTTTCTTTTCAAGGAAAAAAGTGTATCTACCCTATACAGTTGTGGGGATTAGAGACAATGTTTACAAAGCTTCTAGCACAGAGAACTTGCAGGGTATGTGGCACAATTACATGTTTTGAATATACTATGAAACCACACGTTAAACATCTTTAAAAAGAATGAAAAAAGCAAGACTTGAGGTAAAGATCTAACATCACGTAGACCAAATTTAGTAACTAACATTCCTTTTTTTAATTAACTAATTTATTTATTTATTTATTTTTGGCTGCGTTGGGTCTTTGTTGCTGCATGCGGGGGCTACTCTTCGCTGTAGTGCACGGGCTTATTGCGGTGGCTTCTCTTGTTGCGGAGCATGGGCTGTAGGTGCACAGGCTTCAGTAGTTGTGGCACGTGGGCTCAGTAGTTGTGGCTCGCGGGCTCTAGAGCACAGGCTCAGTAGTTGCGGTGCACAGGCTTAGTTGCTCTGCAGCATGTGGGATCTTCCCAGACCAGGGCTCGAACCCATGTCCCCTGCATTGGCAGATGGATTCTTAACCACTGCGCCACCAGGGAAGTCCATTAACTGACATTCTTTTGTACAGTGTTCTGTACAAAAACTTTCTTACATTGTAACAAAATCACCAAAGGTTTTAGTCAATATAAGAGCCAAATTAAAAACATAAATAAAGAAAACAGAACAAGTAATATTTACTGGCTGCCTACTACCACACACTAGGCATAATGCTAGAGGCATATAACAACAAATCTATAGTATAGTTTTATTGATGAGGAAACTGAGGCTCTGACAGCTATTTATACAGCTATTCAGTGGCAGAGATGGGATTCAACAACAGGGTCTGAGTGATGGCAGACTATTTCCTTTCCATGGTACCACACAAAATTCATAGAAAAGTACTGATAATTAAGAAATTCAGAAAGCATAAACAAAATAGGCAAGATAGTTGTTTTTGAAGCAAAGGAATTATTCTCACTTAAACATTCAGGGAACAACAAAAACACCAGTTTTAGATCATTGGAAAACTTAACTGAAAAACCTACATGCCTATTAGGCAAACAAACAAACAGAACAAGTCAAAAGCAACCATACCCCAAGAAAAATTAAAAAAAAAAAAAAAAGATTTAGGATCACATTTAAAAAACAAAAACAAAAAACAAGTCGGACGTAGCAAAACATCTACCATCAAGTTGCTTAATAGGTATACAAAGATACAGAAGGTATAGAAAGATTTTTAGACTACAGAAACAGTAGCTCATGTGTTAAGTTTCTTCATAATCTAAAATTTAAGATATTTCTTTTTCTATAAAAAAGAAAAAATCATATTTATTGTTATTAATGTATAACCAACAGGCCATGAAGTAATTTTGCTATTTGTAAAACAAGTGCCACTATATATTTGCAATTACAAGTAAAGTATGATTTCAAACCAAAATACAAAGCAAAACAAAATTTTATCTTGGCCACTGTGTTTCTTGCATCACCTGGAGAGGTACTCCTCAGAGCAAAAAGCCGGAATCTCCATTTTCTAGGTAATGTTAGAGGACTAAACACTGCCAATCAAAGCAAGGGCTACTATTTTCCAGCAATCCAAAACTCAAGTTATGCTTCCAGATAATGAGAGTTTTGTTGATTTATCATTTAAGAACTCAATTATGCAACTAGAGATTGTCATACTAAGTGAAGTCAGAAAGAGAAAGACAAATACCATATGATATCACTTATTTGTGGAATCTAAAATATGACACAAATGAACCTATTTACAAAACAGAAACAGACTCATGGACATAGAGAACAGACTTGTGGTTGCCAAGGGGGTGGGGGGGTGGGGAAGGGATGGACTGAGAGTTTGGGGTTAGTAGATGCAAACTATTACATATAGAATGGATAAACAACAAGGTCCTACTATATAGCACAGAGAATTATATTCAGTATCCTATGATAAACCATAATGAAGAATATAAAAAAATGAATGTATATATATGTATAACTGAATCACTTTGCTGTACAGCAGAAATTAGCACAACATTGTAAATCAACTATACTTCCATTAAAAAAAAAAAAAAAAAAACTAAATCATCCAGATTATCTATAGCCAAGTCTGAATTCCAGTCTTTTATTTTTCCTCTCTGCCAATCAGCACGTTCCAGATCAATACAACTCTCACCTAGGTTAGACTGAGTTGGTTTATAAGTATTCTAATATTTGATATAATCAAGCAAATCAGAAAGGTAAGCCAGAGGAGAAAATTCATAGTACATTTAACAATCTGTACAAATAATTTTCAGGAAATCAGCAGCACAACTCACATTCATTAGCAAGGATAACCTAGACGTGACCATTCTGTTGCTCTATACTGCAGTTTTCTGTCACTGAGTTATTCTGCATCAGTGATGATGTAAGAATAGCAGAACACATAAGTAAAAATGTAACCCTGCAGCACCAAATTTGCAAAAAATAAAATAAAGCAGGCTTCTAAAAGTTTACTTCAGAAAGGAAAACAAGGATGATTGGGGAAATGCTGACTACAGTCCTTCCTGGGTTGAAAAAAAGGTGTAATTTCCTTCCTCAATCAATTTCACTAGTCAGTTAACTAACCATCTTGGTTTTAATTTAAGGGTTGGACCTACTCACTGTCTGAATCACCAGACAGAAGGGAATGGCTAACACTAAAAGGAAAGATATAAAAAATTTTTAAATGTGTATAATACTTTCAAATCAGGGGGGGAAAAGGCAGTAAAAACAACAGTTGCTTTCAATTTTTTTTCTGATTCTAAAAGTAATAGTTACAGAAAATTTGAAAAACACAGGTCTGTATAAAGAAAAAGCAACTCATCAGCAACCCCACCAGAGATAATTAAATATATACATCAACATGTAAACAGTTATTTGTTCAAAAAAATGTTTGTGGGTATGTGCTACAAATCCAGAATTAAACCTCTTCTCATCATTGGTCCAAACTACCATCATCTCTTGACAGGGTTATTACAATAGCCTCTTAACTCCATTCTCCCAACCCTGCTCCTCTCCAGTCTATTCTACACAAAACAGCCAAAACAATCTTTTTAAACATCAATCATATTTCATTTCTCTGCTCAAAATCCTACAATGGCTTCTCATCTTCGAATCTTAAAGGCCAAAGTGCTTACAACAACCTATAAGATAACTCTAATGGCCCTCCGTTTTCACCCTCAGTCTTCACTTCTCTTACCTTATCTCCTACACTCTTTCTCCCTTGGTTTATCTGTGTCGGCTACACTGACCTCCAAGCTCCTGCTGGAACACGTACACATCTCTGCCTGAAGTCTTTGGACCTGTAGTTCCGTCCATCAGGAATACTCTTCCCCCAGATAAAAACATTGCGTTCTGTCTCTCTCCTTAGCTTTTTACAGGTCTCTATTCAAATGTCACTTTTCAGAGACTTCCCTGACTCACCTTATATAAAATAGCAAACTTCCTGCTCCCTTTCCTTGGTATTCCCTATTTACCTTACCCTGTTATATTTTTCTCCAAAGCGGTATCACTGACAAACTATTTGTTTATTGTCTGACTCTCCTGACTAGACTGTAAGTTCCATGAAGTCAAAGAAAGGGTCTGTTTTGGTTTTTCCCCCACATAGCACTATACCTCTAAATTCTAGAACAATTCCTGGACTGTCACTAAGTATTTGTGAATGAATGGCTGAATAACTGCATGAGTAATTGGGATCAGAGTGTACCTAAAATTTATACTCATCTTTTTTCATTTACTACTATCTGGTAAAGCATTCCTAATTTTTGCACAGCATTCCATTATAGATATAGACCACAGTATATTCAATTTTCTAGGTTGTTTCTAAATTTATAATATCATAAATATCCTTGTGTACAGTTGTATATCCTTGCATATACCAAATATCCTTGAATATATATCTCCTTGCACAGCTTTGATAATTTCTCTAGGATAAATTATTTTAAGTAAAATTGTTGGGTCAAAAGGTATGAATATCATAAATGCTTTTAATATATTTTTCAAAACTATCCTAGAGAGTGGCTGTATCAATTTATTCTACCCCTAGTGATATAGGACTACATTTCTCCTCACCAACAATGAGTATTTGGGTCCTTTTTTACCGAAACACAAAAGCCAATTATTTTTCCTGAACCAAAAAAGTCACCATAGTCATCATACAATATTTTTCTGTTTAATTTGTTTCATTCTATTAAAAATTTTTTTAAATAGAAAAGTTTGAGAAAATATAAATTTTATTAGTTAATGACAGTGGCTGTTTCCAAGCATCATCTTCCACACTGGTATTTTCAGTTTAAAAAGCTTTAGAGATCTGGTAGATTTTAAAAGGTATCTCAATTCAAAAAAAAACAAAAAAACAAAAAACCAAGGTACCTCGTTGTTTTCTTTTCAATTTTTTTGTTTGCTAATGAGACTGACAATGGTTTCCTATGTTTATTGGTTGTTTCTATGTTTTCTTTGACAAACTGCCTATTCATCGCTGCCCACTTTCTTATTCAGGTATTCACTTTCTCACTGACTTGTGAGAGCTCTTCTTGCGTTAAACGTGTTATACTTTTATCATGTGGAATACATATTTATTCATAGTTAACATTTGCCTTTTAATTTTGTTAAGGGTATTTGAAACATGTTAATTGTTTTGCGCAGCCAAATCAAGTATTTTCATATGTGGTTTCTTCATTTCATTTTACATTTGAAAGAACCTTCCTGTATACAACCAACATGCTATCATGTCTCTGGGTGGAATTCTGGGTATCTTTTCTTCTTTTTGCTTATATAATTATTCCCTTTAATAAATAAATAATTTTTTTTAATTGTTGCTTTCATTTATTTATTTATTTTACTTTCGGCTGCACTGAGTCTTCGTTGCTGCACACGGGCTTTCTCTAGTTGCGGCAAGTGGAGGGACTACTCTTCATTGCGGTGTGCGGGCTTCTCACTGCGGTGTCTTTTCTTGTTGCGGAGCATGGGCTCTAGGCGCATGGGCTTCAGTAATTGTGGCATGCAGGCTCAGTAGTTGTGGCTCACGGGCTCTAGAGCGCAGGCTCAGCAGTTGTGGTGCACAGGCTTAGTTGCTCATGTTAGTTGCGGCATGTGGGATCTTCCCAGACCAGGGCTCAAACCCGTATCCCCTGCATTGTCAGGCAGATTCTTAACCACTACACAACCAGGGAAGTCCCTAAATATTTTCTTAAATGTTAAAAATAGGAAAGGCTTTCTCTACTACTTGATCATATATTTACATACATATTTCCTCAAATTCTTCTATTCCATTATGAGAGTATTGCATTATCTTATCCATCTAAAATCTTAGTTTATGATGTGAAGTATGATTATAATTTTATAGTCTTCCAATTTCTAAACCAATTTTCCTAGCACCATTTGTTAACCAATTCATTCTTTCTCCCAGTGAATTGAAATGACATCATTATCATATACTAACATGTCTTTTTTCAGAATTGCTCTATTACGGTCATTATCATATGGTTTTAATTATTGCAGGTTCATAAAAATACGGTAGTGCGATTCCAACTTTATAAAACTATTACTTCAAAAATGTTCTCTTAAGGGCTTTCCTGGTGGCGCAGTGGTTGAGAGTCCACCTGCCGATGCAGGGGACATGGGTTCGTGCCCCAGTCCAGGAAGATCCCACATGCCGCCGAGCGGCTAGGCCCGTGAGCCATGGCCACTGAGCCTGCACGTCCAGAGCCTGTGCTCCACAACAGAAGAGGCCACAACAGTGAGAGGCCCACGTACCACAAAAAAAAAAAAAAATGTTATCTTAAATTTCTCCTTCTAGGTCCATTTCAGAAAAATCTGTTAAATGTCCCTATGCACTCCACCTCCCGATCAAAAAAAGTTGGTTAGGATTTTGACTAGGATTGCATTAAATCATGGATTTGGAAAGAATCTATAAAATACTGAGTCTTCCTAATCAGAAACATATTTAATCTTTCTACCTATTCAAGTCTATTTATATTCTGATGTAAAATTAAGTTTCCTTAAAATAATTCCTATACTTTTCTGGGGGTTTTCTCTCTAAATACTTAAGGGATTTCTTTTTTCCATTACAGTTCCTAAATAGGTATTGCTAGAATATTGAAAAATCACTAATTTTGGTATGCTTAGTTGGTAAACAACCATGTAACTTAATATTAGTTCAGATAGGTTTTCAGGTAATTTTCTTTAGATTTTTAGGTAGATCATTGTATCACCTGCGAATAATGATAATTCTTTCTTCTCTTTTCTAATGATCACACCCCAACGTGTAGTCTTTCTGGTCCTGACTACCCTTTATTCCAGGATGAAAGCCTCCCATCTTGCCAGCTTTCTACCTGTTGCTCCTGCTTGCTCTTGTCCTCAGAAGTGGAGCATATTTAGTAGGATATACTTAGCATCACTTCCATTTACAACCCAGGTAGTCTGCTCTTTCATGGGAGGAGAATTTACGAATTGGCTCTCTGTACCTCCATCAGTTCAGTTCCTTTTATACTGTCACTAGTAGAAATGCCTCCAAATCTGAAAAGTCCAGTAGGATACAGTTTCATATTTGTTTATATTAATTTTGGGTCAGCAATGTTTTCTTCTATTATTTCTCTGAACAATGTATCTGCTGCATCTCTTTCTCTCTGAAAGCCCTACAATTTGTACATTTTTTCTCCCTACCTATCCTTCCTTTATCTTATTTTCCAATCATTTTCATTGCCCCATCTTTTGCCTTTGTAGTTTGGAAAAGATTTCACAAGTTTGTCTTTCTGTAGTGTCTAATTTGTTATCTACTGCATCCATAGCAGATTTTAACTTGGTCACTATAGTTTTTTTTTTTTTTTTTTCTTTTTGTGGTATGCGGGCCTCTCACTGTTGTGGCCTCTCCCGTTGCGGAGCACAGGCTCCGGACGCGCAGGCCCAGAGGCCATGGCTCACGGGCCCAGCCGCTCCGCGGCATATGGGATCCTCCCAGACCGGGGCACGAACCCGTATCCCCTGCATCGGCAGGCGGACTCTCAACCACTGCGCCACCAGGGAGGCCCTGTCACTATAGTTTTTATCCCTTCAGAATCCTTTCAGATTGCTCCCTTCTCACAAATGATATTCAGCTTTTACACCTATTAATGACTGAATGTTTCTGAGAACAAAAACCTCACTAGATTGCTAGGTGGGAGATCCAGCAACCAGAATCGAGGTTGGAAACGGTGGTTTTGGTAGCTGGGAACTTAGTGACTAGACCACTTATGTGGACAGGCTCCTTTTAGGGAGGTACTAGAGACAAACTCTGGATCTATGAACACTGTTTACAAAGTATCAATACTACTGGTCCAAGAGACCAGAGAGAAATTTAAGTGTTGTGCCTTGTAGGACCATTCTTCTAGACTTGGCCCCTCCCAAATGAGGAGTTCTCTCTCAGGAAGGTTCTCCTCAGGTGTACTCCATCAATTATTTCTTTCATTCATCAACAATGCTGCTTAACAAAAATTATTCTGGGTTTTTTGGCATATAAGTGGCATCAAGCTTTAATTTCCAACACATATGCAGGTATTTCCCCATCCATCTATTCATCTATTGGTTTTTTCAATGGGAACTTAGATGTGTAAAGATTGGAAGGTGTGTTTTGTCTGCTATTTTGCCCAACACTATTATCTGTATTCTGCCACCATACAATAATATACTTTTAATTAATCCATGCTTCTAGATAATATTTTCTGATTTCCATTTCACCAATTCAAAGGGACTTACCAACATGCAATCCCTCACACCCCAATCATCACACTTCAGGATACAAATGCCATACAAATAACACCCCTTCCTAAGGGATGTTTTACCAGGTCAGGTACGATGATGAACTGGTGAGATCCCAGAAAGCAAGGTAGAAAGAATAACAGTGACCAAGGAGGGCTGCCATGAAAGACTGCATGATCAGATATAACTTCTCACAGACGAAGCAAAGAAGTCTCCTGAAAAACGAGATAACCACACAGTACTGCATCCACTTACCCTACAACCAAAGAGCTTCAGGAGCAGAGGGTCTGCTTCATCCACATCTGTATGACAAAAACCATGCTTGACACAAAGAATCTAATCATGCACAGCTTGCTGAGCTAAACTCCACATGGCTGGTAGGCCAAGGTATTTGGTAATGAGGGCTCACCTTCACAGTCTCTCATCAAAAATCTCCCTTTATAGAGAACTTTACTAGGAACAATGGCAGCTTTTCCACTCATGAGTCCCTTCTCAGTGGAGGACTGATAGCAACCTGTTTTGGTTTTATCTTATTCATAGACAAATAATTTGGGAGCTTACAAATCATGCCCATAAAAGCAACTCCTCAGGCCAATTAGGTGGCCACATTGTTTACATGGAAAATGGTCTGTGAGCCCTCATGCACAGCTCAAAGGAGTATGAACTGTCTAGTCTTTCTACAGAGCAATCTGGTAAAACTTAGCAAACTTAGTAACGGAAACCCAAAAACCCACCAATCCCACTCTTCAGTATATACCTCCATAAAATAAAACAAAGATTATTACTGCAGCATTGTTTACAGAACATAAACATCAGTAGGGGAGTATAAGTAAGATGGATACGTAGCATGCATGGATAAGAGTATGCACATAGAATACAACAGTCAGAAGTAAGGAAACAGAATTACATTCAGCCACAGGATAAATCATTTAAATGCAGGGCTGAATTTTTTAAAAAAGAATAAAATAAGATGTACAGTCAATGCCATTTATGAAAATTACAAACTATACACAGAAAACACTATGTATTTTCCAAAGATATAGAAAGATCTACAGATGTATACTAGGGATTTCCCTGGTGGAGCAGTGGATAAGACTCTACACTCCCAATGCAGGGGGCCTGGGTTTGGTCCCTGGTCAGGGAACTAGATCCCACATGCATGCCACAACTAAGAGTTCACATGCCACAACTAAGGAGGCTGTGTGCCACAACTAAGGAGCTGGCAAGCCACAACTAAGACCCAGAGCAACCAAATAAACAAATAAATATTTTTTAAAAATAAAATAAAGATGTATACTAACTAGATTAGAGTGGGTGCTTATGGGAGGAAGCAAAATGAGTAGAAACAGGGAAATGAGTGGGATAAAAATAACAACAAAATAACCAATCAAGACATGGGTCTAGCCCTTGGGATGCCAGAAGTGAGAAGCATGACTCTTCTCCTAAAGTTTGGGAAATAGGTAGGGGAGAAAAGGAAATCCAAATAAACTCACCTGGGACAATACATTCATAAGACCTCTACTTAAACAAAAAACTATTCTAAGTATGCTAAGACAATATTAATATAATTTATTTTTAAAGGAGCCAGGAATATTTTATATATTTGAGAGAAAAATTCAGTAAATATTGATTTTTTTATATCAAGAAAGTATAATCATTAAGATTATAATCAATAATCTAAAGCAACCATATGACCAAACTGACCAAACTGAGAATTTGATGATTTGTCTAAAATTAATAGGTCTATAACATCCTGAGACTAATCTGAGTACAACACCTGCCATATAAAGACCCTGAAGATAAAATCCCAAACAGGGGATACACTATAACCTGGTACAGAGAATCTACACAAACTCAATTTTTAATTTACACACTTGTCATAGAAATCATGTTACAAAATGTTTATACCACGGACCAATTCCTGTGAATGAAATAACATCTAAAACCATGGCATCATGTAGAAAATGAACTTTAGAAAATTCAGTAGGAAGAAAGTCACTGTTCAGTGCCCCTTTATTAGTATAGCACTGATACAAACACAGTCTTAAACAGAAGGGGTGGGGAGAAAAAATCTGGAACACATTTCATCCTTGAAATGGACAAAGAGGAAGAAACTCTTTTAGCATTTCACCCAACACAGCTGAGCAGGAAGAGCAAGAACTTAAAAAATCACTTCCCTTGGCATATTGGTCTATTTTCATTAAATTACAACTGAATCTGCCAGTGATGCTTTACAATATAATAGGTTCTTCAGGATGTCGTTAGCAAAATAATCTGGATTGGATGTGCCATTACACAGCTTTCTGAAACCTATAATAAATGATCTGGGGGAAGAGGGAGGTCATTATTTTTCAAGTGTACAAAACAGTAGAAATTTCAAGCTTTTTTTGCTACTGAACCCAAACTATACACCAAAGGATGTAAAATGAGCAACAATAATCAAATCAACACATGCACAATTAATACAACAGACAAAGGGAGTAGCCTTCTCTAAAGACTGCAATCCTGTGTGATGCAGATTTAATTTAAGCCACAGAAAATTCTACAAAGATCTGACAGCTTCCGCTTTGACTGGATGAAACTTGCTGCACACATCAGCATAAATAGTTAGGTTCAACCCTACCTACACCAAGCAAAATCAAGTAACTTTCCTGAAGCTGAGAGAGGAAGCTACAGCTTTACCTCCACCTTGAACTGTAGGGATCTTCTGATTTATCCTAGAAATGGTGCTCTCTTTCAGAAACTGATGATTATAGTAAAGAAAACCCACAGCTTAAAAAGAGCCCCCAGAAAGAAATCTATAAAAGGTAGGCTCTCCAACTAGAAGCATGCTTTAAATAATTAAGTCTTTCTGGCTTCTGTTGAGTATCCTTAACAGAGTAGCTGTGGAACACCCTATCAGTGATCTAATGTCACTTGTGTTAGCATTCTAAAAACCTCCCACACACACACCAAAAAAAAAAAAAAAATTCCTAAAACAAAAAATAGCTTTTTAGAAACACTTCAGTACACCTCTAAAAAACACATCCTATAATAAAGTTTAAATACAATGTTTGAGGGTTGAAAAATTTAATCCACAGGTCAGAACTAGTCTGTCTATACTAATATAGGAAACCAAGATAAAATACAACTGTTAATAAATTAACTATTTAACATTAAATTGCTCACTAAAGAAACATTCTTTCCTATGGTAAAAAAAAAAAAAAATCCCCTAAATCGCAAAAACAATGCAGAGTTTGAAATAAGTTGCTGAAATAGGTGTAACATACACAATGTTGGGTTTTTTTTTAAATATTTATTTATTTATTTGGTTGCACCAGGTCTTAGTTGCGGCAGGCGGGCTCCTTAGTTGTGGCTCCAGGGCTCCTTAGGTGTGGCATGCGAACTCCTAGTTGCAGCATGCATGTGGGATCTAGTTCCCTCACCAGGGATCAAACCCAGACCCACTGCATTGGAAGCGTGGAGTCTTATTCACTGCACCACCAGGGACATCTCCATAATGTTGTTAATGTGAAATTTTGAAACTTGTAAAAACACCATATAATATGATACACAAATATTTAGTAAACTATAAAAACATGCATAGATTTGAAAAACACCTAATTCATAAAACTGATTACTTCTGAGACAGGGAGAGGGATGAGACTGGGAGGGATGCACAGGGGTCCCAACTACCTTGATTTTATAATCTGTATATTTATAAGATAAACTGGTAATATATGTTTGGCAGGCACTTTATATATTGGTCAATATGTTAGTCTTAATATGGATCTGCATGCTTCAAATATCTTATAATTTTAAAAAATGAAAACAAAACACACAGAATTAACTCAAAATAGATCACAAACCTAAATGTAAAACACAAAACTAAAATTCTGGAAAATAACAGGAAAAAAATCTAGGTGACCTTGGGTTTGATGATGACTTTTTTTTTTTTAAGATTTTTTGATGTGGACCATTTTTAAAGTCTTTATTCAATTTGTTACAATATTGCTTCTGCTTTATGTTTTGGTTTTTTGGCCGTGAGGCATGTGGGATCTTGTGGGATCTTATCTCCCTGACCAGGGATTAAACTTGCATCCCTGCACTGGAAGGCGAAGTCCTAAGCACTGGACCACCAGGGAAGTCCCTAATGATGACTTTTTAGATACAACACCAAAAGCATGATCCAAGTAATAAAGAAACCTATAAATTGGACTTCATTAAAATTAAAAACTTCTATTCTGTGAAAGACATCGTTAATGAAAAGACAAGTCACGCACTGGTAGAAATATTAGCAAAAGTAAATCTGATAAAGGAGTGTTACCCAAAATATACAAAGAACTCAAACTCAACAATAAGAAAACAAAAACATGATTAAAAGTAGATGGGAGGGGGGCTTCCCTGGTGGCACAGTGGGTGGGAATCTGCCTGCCAATGCAGGGGACACAGGTGCAAGCCCTGGTCTGGGAAGATCCCACATGCCGCGAAGCAACTAGGCCCGTGAGCCACAACTACTGAGCCTGCGCGTCTGGAGCCCGTGCTCTGCAACAAGAGAGGCCGCGGTAGTGAGAGGCCCACGCACCGCAATGAAGAGTGGCCCCCGCTTGCTGCAACTAGAGAAAGCCCTCGCACAGAAACGAAGACCCAACACAGCCAAAAATAAATAAAGAGTGAAGCAAGTCAGAAAGAGAAAGACAAATACCGTATGCTAACACATATATATGGAATCTAAGAAAAAAAAATGTCATGAAGAACCTAGGGGTTAGATGGGAATAAAGACACAGACCTACTAGAGGATGGACTTGAAGATATGGGGGGGCGGGGAACAGTAAGCTGTGACAAAGTAAGAGAGTGGCATGGACACATATATACTACCAAAGGTAAAATAGATAGCTAGCGGGAAGCAGCCGCATGGCACAGGGAGATGAGCTCCGTGCTTTGTGACCACCTAGAGGGGTGGGATAGGGAGGGTGGAAGGGAGGGAGATGCAAGAGGGAAGAGATATGGGGACATATGTATATGTATAACTGATTCACTTTGTTATACAGCAGAAATTAACACACCATTGTAAAGCAATTATACTCCAATAAAGATGTTTTAAAAATAAATAAATAAATAAATAGATGAGCATTTAAAAAAAAAAGTAGATGGGGGACTTCCCTGGTGGTGCAATGGACAAGAATCTGCCTGCCAATGCAGAGGACACGGGTTCGAGCCCTGGAAGATCCCACATGCTGCGGAGCAACTGAGCCCATGTGCCACAACTACTGAGCCTGCGCTCTACAGCCCGCGAGCTGCAACTACTGAAGCCCGCATGCCTAGAGCCCACACTCCACAACAAGAGAAGATACCTCAATGAGAAGCCTGCACACTGCAATGAAGAGCAGCCCCTGCTTGCCACAACTAGAGAAAGCCTGCAAGCAGTAACGAGAACCCAACAAAGCCAAAAAAAAAAAAAAAAAAAGTAGATGGGACTTCCCTGGTGGCCCAGTGGTTAAGACTCTGTGCTCCCAATGGAGGGGCAAGGGTTTAATCTCTGGTCAGGGAACTAAGATCCTGCATGCCACATGGCGCAAAAAAGTAAATAATTAAATAAATAATTAAAAAGTAAACAAAAGACCTAAATATACCTAACCAAAAAAGATATACACATGAAAAAATAAACACATAAAAAGATGCTCAACATCATAGGCCACTAGGGAACTGCAAATTAAAACAACGAGATACTACACCGTACACCTATTAGAATGGCTAAAATTCAAAACACTGACAACACCAAATGCTAACAAGGATGTGGAGCAACAGGAACTCTCATTCATTGCTGGTAAGTATGCAAAATGGTACAATCACTTTGGAAAACAGTTTGGCAATTTCTTACAAAGCGAAACTGAGTCTTATTATATGATCTAGCAATTGCAGTCTGATTTGAGAACCAATGTCCACAAAAAAATCTGCACATGAATGTTTATAGCAGCTTTATTCATAATTGCAAAAACCTGGAAGAAATCAAGATATCCTTCAATTGGTAAACGGATAAACTGTGGTAAATGCACACAATGAAGTATTATTCAGCAGTGAAAATAAATGAGTTATCAAGTCACAAAAAGACACGGAGGAACCTTAAAGGTATCTTGCTAAGTGAAAGAAGCCAGTGTGAAAAGACTATATTATATGATTTCAACTATATGACAGTCTGAAAAAGGCAAAACTATAGAAACAGTAAAAAGATGAGTAGTGATATCAGCAGTCTGGGGGCAAGAGAGGGAGGGATGAACAGGTAGAACACAGAGGATTTACTGGGCAGTAAAAACTATTCTGTATGATACTATAATGGTAGACCCAGGAAATTATGAATTTGTCAAAACCCATGAAGGTGTACAACATAAAGAGTGAACCCTAATGCAAACTTTGGGCTTTAGTTTATATAATATATCGATATTGGTTCATTAATGATAACAAATGTACCACTATTCTGCTTCAACCTTAAATGAGTGTACTGCAATTCAATTTTAGCACTAACCACTCAGAGTTAGTCTAGAACCCACAAACCAAAAGGCATTATCCCAAACAAGACTGCACTTACTTTAGATGCCAGCCACACTTCAGGGGTCTCCAGGCCACCTGCATTTCTAATCAACTGGCCACAAATTCAGAGATTTCTATGATCACTTCAGTTTGATAACTTGCTAGGACAACTCCCATAACTCAGAAAAGCATTATACTTATGATTATAGTTTTATTATAAAGGATACACATATGGCAAGGTCCAAGATGGTCCTGAATGAAGGGCTTCCATGCCCTCTCCCCATGAGTGAGGGTGCATCATCCTCCCAACACATCAATATCTTCACCAATCAAGAAACGCCACTGAGCTTTGGTGTCCAGAGTTCTTATTAGGGTTTCATTACATAGGCATAATTGATTAAATCACTGGCCACATGATTAAACTCAATCTCCAAACCTTCTCCACCTCCCCAGACTGGCCCAAAGTCCCAATCCTCTAATCATGTGGTTGGTGTTTCTGGTGACCAGGCCCCATCCTGAAGTTACCTAGAGGAACACCATGAATTGCCATATTAGCATAACAAAAGCACATCTCATTCATCCAAAAACTAAGTTAATATCCTCACTGTGCAAGAATCTTCTCTTAATTTTTTGACAAAATATTAAAGCAGAGTTTAATGACACAAACTCTTTTAGCTTCCTAAGAGGCCAGTGATACAAAAGGGATGAAAGGAAGGGAGTACTGACTAGAAGGCAACTTTCAAGGGGAGCACATTTCATAACTAGCTCAGATTGGAAATCACATCAAATAAAAGTTATCAAAAAGAATCAAGAGAAACCAATGCCTTTGCTAACATTGAGGCATATGTCAATATAAAACCCAGAACTGGCATACTGTTAATATAAAACCCATTTAAATCCATTTTTTAAATGCATACATTGGTTATAGCACATAACAATGGTTATGGTCTATCATGATCAAATGGAATCCATACTGAATGAATTAACAGTAGGGGAATAAAATGGAATGTAAATCAAGTTGCTTTCTTTCCAAAACCTGCCCTTTTCCATAGAGTTAAGTGAAGGAGCAAGGACTCAAAAACTATGTCACAAACCAAAGCGTTGAGGGTCAAAAATTATATTTTATAGAACTGTCATTTTCCTCACCAACACCAATAAATAAGTTATTAAATCTACGCTTTTGGCATAATAAAGTCATTTCAATAGAACTAAAAGTTCTACAGTTTCAATGTCAACTCTTCTGAAAATAAACGTTGCTGCCGTGCCTCATAATTCAAATTGCAGCTGCAGGTCATTATTCTGTTTTATTCTTTTGACACATTTTAACTCATTTTATAAACCAAGAATTTGTTTCTGTTCTATAATCCTCGAAAAAAATGTTTATGGGAAGGCAATTTCATTTTGCTAGGTTGACAGTGACAGTCCCTTGGGGGAGAGGCCAACTCAAGCAGGACTGAAGCAGCTGTTAGGAGCCAATTTTCCTACCTGTTAATTGCTTTTGTGACTAGGCTGCACCAGCTCAGACATCCACCTGGCAAGCAGTAGATAAATCGAAATAGTCATATCTCAGGAGTTTGAAAATTAGAAGGCTTTCCCCTTTCCTCTGAAAGAATTTAAGTAGGGAACAGAACAGCAAAGGAAGAGAAAAACGTCAAAAGTACATAAACATTAATTGCAAAAACACTCATTGTACCTTCCTGATTACCAAAAAATAAAGAAATAAAGAAAAGAAAAAGCTTAAAGAAAAATTTTATAAATAGCCAATAGAAAAAGCATTCATTTGGTCATTCAACAAATATTAACTGGAATGCTTACTATGGCAGACATTGTTCTAGGTGCTGGGGATACAGCATTAAACAAAACAGAATGTCTATGTCCCCAACAGAGGAGATAAACAAGAAATAAATAACTATCAGTTAGTCATTAGGTGCTAAGAAGAAAATAAAATATGGCCATTTGATAGTGTTGGAGAAGCACTAATTTATAGTGAGTTGTCAAGGAAAACCTCTTTGAAGAAGGAACATTTAAAACTGAGACTTAAAAATGACAAGAAGGATATAGCCAAGCAACAGTCTGGGGGAAAACGATTCCCACAGAGCTACAAGTAGTAGAAGTCCCTGAAGCTAGAATGACTTTACAGAACAGAAAAGAAGGCCTATGTGGCTGGAGTTTCATGAATAGGGTTAAGAATGACAGCAGATAAGGTCTCCTTCAAAATGCCACAGCCATTTCAAAGTCATCAGTTGGGAAGATAAAAATAAAACTGTGACCAATGAGCTATTCATGGGAACTCACTTTTCGACTAGTAATGACCACCAGGAAACTGTCAATAGAAAAAAAGAGAAACATGAGTTAAGGAATGTCCCAAGGGCAGAGGTTTCTGAATCAGAAAGGATCAGCATCACAGTCTTAGCAGAACCAGTGTTTCAGTCACTCTAAGAGCAATAATGTTCTAAGTAAGATCAATATCTAAGGCTGGCATGTTAAAACACAGAATTCATAAATGAACTCTAGACGGAAATGAATGTTTCTGGACATGCTTGTCTTAATTCCTGCCAGATCTACTTATTTCAGATAGTCCAGAGATAGATCTCTTTTTAAAATTTAAATATAAACAATGTATACAATAAAATGATACCTGCCTAGAATAGAAATTTTTGAGAAGTTTGCCATGGGTAATGCTTTTCCTAGAATCACAAATTAGGATTTTAAAAACAAAAAAAAATTTAGTAAGTACTTAGATCACCTGTTTTCCTTCTATGGTAAGCACAAAATAAGTCTTTGAGTTTAAAAGTATCTATAACATTAAATGATGCTACATTTTAAAAATAAAATACATCTATTAAAATAGAACTCATCTTATTTGAAGGACAAACTATATTTTCCAGCACTGAAAGATTCACGATATACGGCACTGCTGTATAATCCAACAAGATTTTTTGTAATGGTGTTATAATGTAAAAATTTCCGAACCATGCTTACTGCTATTGAATAGACACATTTCTCTACAAAAGCATTTTGGTAAAGCTCTATTCATTTTGGGAAAAAAAGAATAGAAAAATAATGGAAATCAAAAGCTTGCTTTAGATGACGTATGTGGCAATGTGTCTTCAAGCCACATGCTATTTAAAAAAAAAAGAACACTGGCATCTAGAATCCTACCTCTAACACTAAACTGAACCTCAGTTTTCCTCATTAGTAAAATGAGGATAATACCAATTCCTTTCACAAGATTGAGAGGAAGATTAAATGAAACGTAATAGGTGAAGATTAATGGAATCCAGTCTAATACCCATTAAAGGAATAGGGACAAGCACATGTTTAAAAAAAGAGAGAAAAAATCATAAATTATAGGTTATAAGCAATAAATACAATGTAAATAGTACTCCTCCAGTTGAATATACTACAGGCCAAACTCCTCTATTTTACCTATAAAAAAATAAAAGCTCAGAGAGGTTAAGTGACCAGCCCAAAGTTAAAAAGCAGGCAGAAAAGGGGCTAAAATCTTGCTTAACTACTAAATGTGGCATACATTTTATAGAGCACTTTCACATACAAGATCCAATTGATCTTCACTATGAGGTAGTTAATTTGACTCATGAGAAAACCCAAGGCACCAAAGTTAGCTAGCCAGTTAGTGATGGAACCATGAGTAAAACCTGGGACACTGAATACTGCTTCTCTTAAGACAGAGATTGAAAGCCTTTCTTACTCATAACTTGACTAATACAAAAAACTATGCCTTAGCAAGCAATCACATTCTCGTACTCAATTAATAATTATGTTAAAGTCATACTACAAAGACATAAATGTTTCCATTCTGTATTTAATAGAATCAATCAGCTTCTTAACATATAAAATCCTCAAATC
Organism: Mesoplodon bidens; assembly: GCF_964165515.1. NCBI lineage: Eukaryota > Metazoa > Chordata > Mammalia > Artiodactyla > Ziphiidae > Mesoplodon > Mesoplodon bidens. The sequence continues at coordinate 64,818,487 of NC_138178.1, read as the reverse complement.
AAAGACAAGTTTTTTGACATATTTCCCAAACTAAAACCTCAGTAGATACTGGTTTAGTGCATGGCAGCAAGAATTATTTTTATTCTGTTTGTTCATAGATTATTTAAACAGGACAGCTGGGTTAGTGAGCTGCTGAATATTTTATCATAATCAAGCAGTACGTTGTTTCTATCACTGATGACCCCAATATTCACATTCTTAAAAATTACTTAATCAATCCTTTAAATTGCCCTTTCTTTCATGTAAGATTCTGTAGTTAACCCGTAGGTCAATCAGTTCTTGTACTTCAGATGATTCACTTTCATAAAATAATTATGCTACAAATACTGCATTATTATGCAGCTGAAGGGACAGGCTGGGAAACTGATTAAAAGGACTCAAGTAGAGATGAGCCAATTGAAAAATACAGCATCTAAATAATAGTTACATTTACAATACATTTTTCTGAATGTCATTAAAAATATATATACATCTGCTTGATATTCCAAATTCTTGCTTTAAAAGGGATCAAGCTTTGAAGGAAGATTTCTAGGTTTAACAAGAGAACATGGCACAGCAATGTAGGAGGTCAGAGCTCAGCTACCATGAAGGTTTTCAGACCGTTTGTGCAAATAAGAGCGTGTTCCCCGAGTTCTAAACAGGTCTCTGCTCAAAGCCACTTTCAAAGATGTGAAAATGGAGGGCCAAATGCATAAAAGTAATTTCTGAGTTTTGCAACTAATAACTGGCAACATTATTTTTGGGTGAGTGAGAAAAAAGAACCATTACATTACACACAAATGAGCAGCAATCACTCACACTACCTTCCTATGAATAAGAGAAGAATAAACATATAATTGGGGTGGGGATCAAGCACTTGAAATAGTTATGGCCAGAGATTACCATCAAAGTAACTGCTTGGCTCAGTTCATAAGATTTCACTTGGACTCATCAAGGATTGTCATCCAAAAGGCACAGCCTGAATGTACTAAATTTCCTGGTGAATTGAGATTGTGCATACATCTTAAGGTACGTTGCTTGCCTGTCTTCTGAGCATTTTTAAAACTATATTTGACAATAATGCAATTTTGAATCCCTTTTACCTAGTGTTAATTTTATAGTATACTTTTTAGGTAGACAAAACACTCAGTAAATGTGTTAGAGATTAATTGATAAAACAAGGCCCAGCTTGTGAAAAAGCAACACTACAGATAACACTTGATCCTCACAGCTTCCTCAGCCATAGCTCTAAAAAAGCCACACAATTCAGAATGATCATGCTGAATCATCTTATGAATTAATACAGATAAATTCTGTATTAATCCATTTTGTTCTATACTAAAATTATCTAAAATTGATCATTTGAAGTTGACTGCTACGTAGCATAATCAATAATTGAAATAGTCCATTCCTCAATCACCTTGGTTATGCAGGAGTTTTCTGCAAACATAGTTCTCTAGAGCAATTCACATTTAAAGTGTTCCACTAATTACAGTCTTCATTCAACACACATTTATTAAGCACTTATTGTGTACCACGCACTATCAGTACAGGAAACAGCATGCCGAATCAAATTAGCCCTTGCCTTTGGAGGCAGAGGGCATGGCTTACAGAAAGGCAAATATTACATAATGCAACAAGTGCTATAAAAGAAATGTGTACTAATCACTGAGCATTAAACTATTAGTAGGAGTTTGGTAAATATACTAGAGATTGCTCATGAGGAGAGGGGAGTAGAACAGACCCACAGCCTGTGCAAAGTTGTATAGGTAGAAAAGAGTACTTGTTTGGCAGGGCAACAACAGAGCTCAATAATAGCAAAAGTAAGCAATGACCAGAACAGGGCACAAAGGATCTTCAAAAAGTCATGTCAGGAGTTTAGCCTTTATCTCAACGAAAATGTGAAGCACTAAAAAGTTTCAAGCAGGGATGTGATAATGATTTTGGTTTAGAGAAATCCTTCTGGCTATACAACAAAAGGAAGGAATAAACTTGGAGGCAACCAAATCCAGTAATTTATTAAAACACAGTTAAAATCACTACTACCCTTAGATCAAGGCAACAGGATCTGGCCTTCCTGTGGCCACACCTCTCCCCATGTAATGAGCAGAGAAAAGGGCCAAGAGGAAGTGTCACGTTACTTGGTCTCACCCCAAGAGACCACTTTCCACCAACCTGGAATCCCAGAACTCCTAGCCTAAATGGCAGACCCCATTTCCAGGAAAGGTCCTCATGCAGGTATGTGCAACCCTAGGCCTGAAAGGTAGCCAAAGGGCAGTTGCTGAGGGAAGATAGGGGCTGTGGAGAAAGCTTAGACATTTTACCACAATTTTAAATATATATATGTATGTATATATATAATATTTGTAATATTGTATATATTATAAATAAACATTTAAGAAATATTTTATTGCGGTAAAATATATTTTATAATATATAAGTATATATAATATATACAATATTACATACAATATTGCATATATTATATGCAATATTGAAAATTAGCAATTTCATACTATACTCATGTATAAATGAATATTTGTGCCTAGAAACCTAAGTTTTTTAATGATATATAGTCCTGATCTGAAATTTTAAATTTTTAAATTTTTTGAGAATTTCTGAAGAATTCTCTGACAAGACAGAAAATATTTCCCCTATAAAACAGACATACTAAAAAGTCAGGATCAACGTACTAGAAAGTCAAAGCAATTTGAAGATAGATAAGCCAACCAGGTGTTGATAACAGGCTGATGAAACAAAAAAGAAAAATCATTTAGTGAAGGATCAATGTGTGGCTAAAGGCAGATATTTGCCATACACAAATGAGCAACTGTATTGCACAGCTCTTCTCATGAGTGTACAGAGATGCATTACCCTCACATTAAATAAAGACTCAGTGAGCAAAACACTGTAGCAAGCATCTGTTGGCTAATGACAAAGAAAGCCATAGACCCTTTGAGGCCAATTTCCACCCAGCTATAAGCATGGAAGCAGCAAACATACGTACTGCTTTTCAATATCAATCCCAAATAACCATGAAAAAGAAGCTCCTCGGCTTTCATGTTATTTTGTGGCAAAGGCATTACAAGTATTAATTACATATGCTAAACAAGACACTTAGAAAAAGTTAACTCTAAATAAGCAGATATCGAAATATATAACTGCATTTTATTCTCATTCCACCTTTCTTTGTCTCCATATCCATAGTAAGGAGAATTGGCCTACAGAAGGCACTAAACAAAACTGTAAACTAGGCAAAGTCTGTCTTCTGCATCCAGTCACTTACATTATCAGTTACTTTTTTCTGTCTTTATTTCACTACCTTTTCCTGCCTACCCTAACCCCAACATTCTTATATTTTCCAGGACCTCTGCTGTAATGTTCTCTGAGGCCCGCCTTGGCCTCCCTTGCTCCTGTGTTGAATTTATTTATCTATATTTTTCTCAATGCATGTGACCTGATAAAAGAACAGCACCTACAAACATCCATAACTCCTTTCCTTTTGCCTCTCCTTCCATCCAGGACTAATGCTTTCACCTAAGCTCAAGACCACACTCTCTCTTGCCTTCTCAGAAACCTTTTAAATACCCTTTATCTTACCAATGTATTCAACTTTCTCTCTTCACTAGTATCTTTCCTTCATTACATAAACACATTTAAGTCTCTACCTAAAAAACAACAAAACCTTTAGCTTAAAAGGCAAATAAATCCTACTATATGGAACTTACCCTATGGTGTCCTCCCTTTCGTCTCTGCCCTCACGCAAATTCCCTCTCCAGTCCACAGCAATACGACTTCTGCTAACACCATTATATTAATCCAAGAGTTCTTAACCTAGGGCAGTAGGGTCTGTGGATAGAATTCAGAAGGTCCATGAACTTAGATGGCAAAATAAATTATTTCTTTATTTTCTCCAAACCTCTAAAATTACTAATATATCTACTGTACTCACAAATTTACTAAATTACTATTGGCCTGCCACTATATCTTGTTGTATAGTATGTTAAACAAGCACATATTACTTTATCACAATTTGTTTGGTAATGATATTTTAGTATAATTGCTTTCCTTTGTAATCCTATGTATTTTATTTTATCCATCTGTGGTAAACTGTATTTTCCGAATATGCTGCAAAAATATCTCCCTTTCCACATGCTCTTCTATGATGTAAATTTGCCACTTCCCCATAAAGAGGTAGACCCTAATTCCCTTCTTAAATCCAGAGTGGCACTTAACTTGCTAGTAACCAAGAGAGTGTGGTGGAAGTAACACTGAATGACTTCTAATGCTGGTTAAGGAAAAGTCATGCAGGTTCTGAGACTAGGTTTGGGGTGATTTGTTAAACAGCGATTAACCAGCGATTACCAGAACATAATTCGGTACCTGGAACTAGAGTACTAACATAACAAAAACATGTGGTACTGGCTTTGGGACTGGGTGGTAGACACAAGGTGGAAGGGCCCTAAGAATCTCATTAGCAAAAGCTTGATGAGCCTTGAGAAGGCTATTGGAGAAGCCTTAAAGGAGAGTGAGTAAAATGCTCTCAGAAGCTGGAGGAAAGAAGACCCTTGTTATAAAGTGGCAGAAAATTTAGCAAAACTGTTGCCTGTGCTAAGTTAAAAAGGAGAAAATGTTGATAATGAACTGTTACTTCTAGCTAAGGTAATTCCCAAGCAGAAGGTCCAAAGTGTCAACTGATTTCTTTTTACAGATAGAGAGATGAGTTAAAGAAAGTATTCTGTTTTCAAGCAAAATTTAAGGAAATATAAAGGAACCAGCAATTGCTGGGTTCAAAAGTAAAACTATTTTCATCTACAATCTCTCCCAGCAGAGAATGCTCAAAGTAAGAAAAGGTCTGAAGACAAAGATCAAATAGAGGGTGCTGAAAGGAAAATCTGGTCTCCAGGAAGAGAGGAAGCCAACGGTGTTACTGAAAAATCCTTTATTAACACCTGGTTTCTCCTTGATCTCCTTACCAGTGCCTTTTTCTGTACTTGTCCACTAAAACTAGATGTGCTCAAGGCTTTTGTACTCAAATCCTGAGCAATTTCTTCTTCAACCACTCCTGAAAACCTATTAACCCAAAAATCTCTCTCTCAAGCCCCCACCTCTCTCCAAGAATTGTACACAGATCTGCACATCTCCACTTGAATATCTCAGAGAAACCTCAAACTAAATTATTTCAAAACCCTATCCATCCCTACTCCACAAGTTCTTTCTATACATGAACATGCATTGGGAATAAATAGCACTACCATCCATTTAATTGCACAATGTAGGAGTCATCCCTGATTTCTTCCTCTCCTTCTCCCTGGCCCCATCCTCCCCCAACCAACAATAATATCAGTCATCAAGTTCTATAGATTCTACCTGCTAAACCTCTCTGGAGTCTACCCCCTCTCCAGTTACTTCCTGTCTGGACTACATTCCAAGTAGTCTCTCCGTTCCAATATATATTTCATACTATTCTCAAAATCACCTTCTTAAACAAAATATTAATCATGTTAATCTACTGCTTAAGACCCTTCAGAGATCCCTATCAAAACCTTTTGACATAGCTTACAAGTAAGTACTTTTCGATCCAGCCCTCCCCTACAAACTACCCCACATACCATTTATTCTAACTACGCCAAAATAAGGACCCAACATGATTATGAGTACATACTTTTCCCCCTAGGAAGCAACTCCTGTTATGAATCCTAAGTACTTTGCTATGTATTTACTGCTTCAACAATTATAGAGCACCTACTCTGTGGCAAATCTGGCAGGACCTATGCCAGGGCTAGGAATACAAAAATAAATGAGAAACAGGTCCTGGCCTCTCCCCTGGAAGCACACAGAAAGAAGGGAAATAAGTACAACACATGGATTTATAATGGAAGATAGCATGATGTGGTAGACTGACTATTCGAGGAGGGCAGAGAGGTAGAGCAGACAGTAAGAAAAACAACAGGATAAATATAGTACTTTCTCCTGGAGCAGCAAGTCTCTTTGATGCAGAAACTTAAAACATTTTAATATTAATATGCTCATTATAAGCAGAATACAAATTACATGAAAGATGCAATAAAATACTTTAAAATTCATGGGCCATTTTGGGTAAGAATGACTATCCAGAGTTAGAATTTAAAGTAATATGACTAAGCAGAAGGACAGCCACGTTAAGTCAGAGACCCTCGTAGAACTGAGCAACTCACACCACCTAAAGGCTGGCTTTTTGGCCCCACCTATCCAAAAAGCCAACACTGGCTGGGTGAAAATTCAGTGAAATACCACTGGATGGGCAAAATTACAGCCAGCCTACACCTCTACACAGCCTCTATAGAGGGCTTCAGACATGGCAAGAAGGCTTGCAGATGACTGAGGAATCTTCAACTTACTCACTTGCTCGGTCAGATTAAAGTTACCTGTAATTATATAAAGGAAGTCTAAGAAGACCAGGAAAAATTATACACTGGCTCCAACTCCTACAGAGATGATGAGTTAGCAAAACTGCTGATGCCCTTTCAGAAGATCAGCCCTTGGGGAAGTTACACAGGAAAAATGGAGACACCTATGAGAAACACCTGCAGTGACAAGGACCCATTTTGAACTGGTATGTGTGGAATGGTGGCTTTGGCCTGAGGCAAGAGGCAGCCCACCAAAGCCATGGGATAACAAAATAGAAAAAGAACTACTGAAGTTCTGTTTTTGCTTTTCTCGTGTCCCAGCAACTATGTGCACACAACGTAGTCCCATATATGGGACAACCTCTGGTCTCTGGTCCTCAGGAAAACAGGAGCTGAGAAAAACAGCTGGATACAAACTAACCTCCCCTGGCTGCTTCTTCACATCACCCTCTGCTCCTACACAAACCTCTTCCTCAAGAGAAACAGTAAAGAAGTGACCTGAGATTATATTGTACGGGGTTAGGAGTGACTGACTGACTCAAGCTCTCTGAGGCCTGGGACTCTCTAACTCCTACCCTGATATCACTGGGACATAAAGCTGATCCTCCCCACAGAAGCACTGTCTGACAGAGTAAAATATCAAGTACCAAAGAGTAAATGTAAAACAAGATGTTTTAGTCTGTTCAAACTACCATTACAAAATACCATAGACAAGATAGCTTAAACAACAGAAATACTTCCTCACAGTTCTGGAGGCTGGAGGTCTGCAATTAGGGTGCCAGCACAGTCAGGTTTTGGTAAGAGCTCTCTTTCTGGCTTGCAGATGGCCACTTTCTGGTGTGTCCACATAGAAGACAGAAAGGAACAGCAAGCTCTCTGGTATCTATTCTTATAAAAGCACTAATCTCATTGAACCAGGGCCCCACCTTCATGACCTCATCTAACCCTAATTATCTCCCAAAGGGCCCACCTCCAAATACCACATATTGGACATTAGAGCTTCAACATACGAATTTGGGGTAGGGGGAATGACATACAGTCAGTCCATAACACCTATTTTTTTTAAAAAAGGTGAAATTTGATCCTAACATTGTACCATACAAAAAATCAACACCATATGGATCAAAGACTTAAACATCGAAAGCAACTTTAAAAAACTTAGTGGAAAAGATGACTATCTTTTGACCACAGGGTAAGGAAAATTTTCTTAAATAAGAGAAATTTGACTATACTAAGAACCACTGTTCATCAAAAAATACCTTCAAGAAAGTAAAAATACAAGTTATAAACTAGCAAAAAGTGTTCACAATACACACAACTTATAATGCACTATTATAAATAACATATAAAGGAGTAACACACACATATACACACAATCAGAACATGGCCAGAAAAATGGGCAAGAGACAATGAAGAGGCATTTCACAGCAGAATGCAACATATAACCAACACATGTACAAAAAACTGTTCATCACTGGGGATCACAGATTTTCAAAGCAAGACCCCGTGTTACAAAAAACCATGGAAAGCTTTGTAATGGACCAAAAAACAAAGAAACAAACAAACAAAAATTAGTCAAACTTCTCTCAAGTTCACACATACATTACCTCCATCTTTCATTGCCTTTGAGCAATTTTTCAATTTGATGAAATGTAGAAAATTGATGATAATGTGAATTATTCTTGTGTACAACAGAGCAAATTACTTGTGTCCAGTGGACTACAATTGGTAATTGCACAGGAGATATAACAATTTTTGCATTTATTTGAAAATTTTATTTCAGCATTCCTTTACTACACATAAATGAGAAGCTCTTCAAATTTCCCTTTGAACTGATTTTAACATCTTACCGGTTTCCTCAATAGTGAGTTAAATAAAATACTTGACAAGTGACAATTTTATATCTGTATGAGAGTCACAATTATAACTCCTTTTAAAAATCCTTTAGGACCACAATTAAAATTCAACATCACCCACTATGATTTTTAAAAAAACAAACAAAAAAAACCTTTCAGCAAACGAGGAATAGAAAGGGTTACTCAACCCAAGGATAATATCTTCATGGTCAAAGACTGAAAACTTTCTCCCCCAAATCAGGAACAATCCAAGGATGTCTGCTCTCACCACCTGCATTCAAAATTGTACTAGAGGCTCTAGTTAGTAAATAAGGCAAGGGAAAAATGATAGGATGATAGAAAGAATTAAAAAAATATATGATAGGAAGAAGTAAAACTGTCTTTACTTACATACATATCATAGTTACATAGTAAAGCCTAGAAAATCTTAAGAAAAAAAAGGCTACTAAAATTTACAAAGGCCAATATACAAAATTAAATGATATACTAGTAATGAACAACTGGAAATGAAACACTTTTAAAATGCCATTACAATAGCATAAAAAATCAAAGTAGAAGACTTGTACACTGAAAACTAAAAAAAATACATAGCTCTTGAGAAATTAAAGATGATCTAAATAAGTGGAGTGAGATATCATGTTTATAAAGTGTTAAGATGTCTACTCACTCCAAATTAACCTGTGGAGTAAGTACAGTGTGAAGCAAAATCTACAAACGTTTTTTCAGAAAATGAAAAGCTGATCCTAAAACCTAAGTGGTAAAGTGGATTTTAATATTTAAATGAAAATACAAGGAGCCTAGAAGAGCCAAAACAAATCTTTAAGAAAAACAAAATTAGAGGACTTACACTATCTGACTTCCAAACTTATAAAGCTACTGTAATCAAGATAGTATGGTACCGGCAAAAAGAAGAAAAATACATCAATGGAACAGAAGACAGAACCCAGACACACACATACACAGTCAACTGATTTTTTTTTTTTTTTTTTGGCTGCATTGGATCTTTGTTGCTGTGCACAGGCTTTCTCTAATTGCGGTGAGCGGGAGCCACTCTTTGTTGAGGTGTGCGGGCTTCTCACTGCAGTGGCTTATCTTGCTGCGGAGCACGGGCTCTAGACACGCGGGCTTCAGTAGTTGTGGCACACTGGCTCAGTAGTTGTGGCTCGCGGGCTCTAGAGCGCAGGCTCAGTAGTTGTGGCGCACAGGCTTAGCTGCTCCGTGGCATGTGGGATCTTCCCAGACCAGGGCTCGAACCCACGTCCCCTGCAATGGCAGGTGGATTCTAAACCACTGTGCCACCAGGGAAGTCCCTGTCAACTGATTTTTGACAAAGTCGTCAAAGCAACTCAATGAGGAAAAGAAAATCTTTCAACAAATGGCACTGGGAAAACTGGTTATCCACATGCAAAAGAATGAAGTTGAACCCTCACCAGCACCATATACAAAAGTTAAGTCAAAATGGATCAAATACTTAAATGTAAGACCTAAAACAAATACCTAAATGTAAGACCTTTCTCTTAGAAGAAAACATACGGCAAAAGTTTCAGAGCATTGGATTTGGCAATGATTTCTTGGATATAACACCAAAGGCATAGGTAACAAAAGACAAAACAGACAAATTGGACTTCATGAAAATTTTTGTTTTGTGCATCCAAAGACACTATTCATGGAGTAAAAAGGCAAGCCACAGAATGGGAGAAAATATTTGCAAATCATATATATGATAAGGGATTAATATCGAAAATATATAGAGAACTCCTAAAACTCAACAACAACAACAAAAATAACCCTGTTCAAAAATGGGCAAAGGACTTGAATAGACATTTCCCCAAGAAGATATACGAATGGCCAATAAGCACAGGAAAAGATGCTCAACATCACTAATCATTAGGGAAATGCAAATCAAAACTACATCTCACACCCACTAGTATGGCTGCTATGAAAAAAATAGTAAACAAGTTTTGGCAAAATGTGGAGAAACTGGAACCCTTGTGCACTGTTCAGGGGAATTTTAAATGGTACTTCTGCTGTGGAAAGCAATAGTGATTCCTCAAAAATGAAAATAGAATTACCAAATGATCCAGCAAACCCACTTCTGGGCATAAACCCAAAAGAACTGAAAGCAGGATCATGAAGAGATATTGGTACATCGAAGTTCACAGGAGCATTTTTCATAATAGCTAAAACATAGAAGCAACCCAAGTATCCATCAACAGATGAATAGATAAGCAAAATATGGTATATACATATAATGGAATATTATTCTGCTTTATAAAGAAAGGGAAAATACACTACAACACAGATGAACCTTGAGGACATTATGCTAAGTGAAATAAGCCAGTCACTAAAAGACCAATATTGTATGATTCCACTTACATGAGGTACTTAGAGTAGTCAAAGTCATAAAGACAGAAAGCATTATTGTGGTTGCCTGGGACTGGGGGGAGGGGAAAATGGGGGTTTGTTTCACAAGATGAAAGGAGTTATGGGGATAGATGGTAGTGATCGCTGCACAACGTGAAAGCATTTAATACCACTGAACTGTACACTTAAATATGGTTAAAATGATAAATTTTTTGTTACGTATATTTGACCACAAATTTTTTAAAAGACATATTAAAAAAGAGAGCGAGAATGGGAGGAAAGAAGTTTATGATGGTGAGAAAAGATGATTTTTTAAAAACAAATTGATAGAAATCAGAATAGTGGTTCGCTCTGGTGAGGGAAAAGAATGTCAAGGAAGGAGCCTGAGGAAACTGAAGTGGTAATAAAAATGTTCTAAATTTTTATAGGGGATTGGATTATATAGGTATATGCACATGTCAAAACTCACTGAACTGTATATTTAAGATCTGTGCATTTTATGTAAAGTTGAAAATTATACCTTGCTTTTAAAGTTTTTTTAAAGATCACAACTAGATACTATTTTAGATCATTCAACTAGCAAATTTTTAAAGTCTGAAAACACCAAGTACTGGAGAGACTGTAAACCAACAGGATATCTTATACACTGATGGTAGAAGGATAAAATGGAGCAATCACTCTAGAAATAAACTTTGGATTATCTTTTAAAGTTTAATATTTACTACTGATACCGTATGACCCAGCAATTCCATTCATAGTTACGTACCCAGGAGAATCTATTGCACATGAACTGTAAGAGTCATGTATAGGAATGTTTCTTGCAACAGTGTTAAAAATAGCAAACACCTGAAGACAGAATTTTTTATCACTCAAACCCAGAAATAAGTTGAGCGTGATAACTAAGGGTATCAGTTTCAAATATTGAAGATGTCTTTATGTTTTAAAGACAACTCAGTTTTAGTATGTATATATTATCAGTTTGTTCAAGGTGTGTGTGTACAGAACAAATCCAAAATTAAGGCACAGAATTAAGGTACTATAATGAATTTTTATTTTAAAAGGTAGAATTTATTAATTCAACATGGCTTTTATGAGAGTAAAGATTGGAACTTATCTAAGTGCTGGTTACATCATCTATACTATATTCGTACACAAAATATCCTGCAGCTGTAAACGTGAATGAAGTAGATCTAAATATACAGAAAGATCTCCAAGTGATGAAAGGCAGTTGAAAAAGGAAGAAGTAGAACAGTACATTCTCATGGATTAAAATAAACTCCAATATAGATATTTTAAAATTTATATTTGCAAAAATAATTTGAAAGCTAATAAACTTCTAATGGAACTTTATTCTGAAAATAAGGACAGGGGATCTAAGGTGAAAGGAAGACTTACTTTTCACTGTAAATCCTTTGGTACCATCTGAATTTCTGACCACATACCTGTTTTTTCAATTTACATGGAGGGAGGGGAGAAAGAGGCTCTCAGACTTTCATGTTTCTGGCAAGCAACCTCTCCCATGCCTCACAGCAGATATGCCAAACCTTTACCACTCCCTTCAAACTCCATATCTCACCACTGTTGCCTCCCTCCAGAACATCGCCAACCACCACATCACCAAGCCAAGGACCTTGTTTTCCATTTCAGAGGAATGGGGAACTGCCTATATTTCCTAATTCATTCCCATAAATTTATCTCTGGCTACATCCATGGGCATATCCTTCCCTCAGAAGAAACAGGCTACTTCAGGCAAATACGTATTCCAGATGCAATCTTTCACCTCTGAAGGGGAGCCTATTCTCTGTGTCATTCCTCTCTCCACTTCCACAAGCTTGCTCATAACTGGTCCCTTCTCCCACCAGCTCTGTACATACACATGCTCAAAAGTCTCTCCTATATTAAAAAATATCTTATGTTCTCCTCTGTGTAGCACCCTAAACTCATTCTTCCCCTTCACAGTTAAACTTCTCACAACAGTAGTCCTTACTTCCTGACAGTCTCTTCTTCTACATTTCCCATTCACTGCTCAACCTACCAGAATCTTGTTTCCGTACCCACCACTAAAACAACAAAAACAAAAACAAAAACCACTCTTGCTACTCTTGCTAAAATCACTAAAAGACTAAACCAATAGTCATTTTGTGAACCTTACTTTACTTGATCTCTCTGCAGTATCTGACACTGCTGACTTCTGCCACTCTTTTTTTTTTAATAAATTTTTATTTATTTATTTTTGGCTGTGTTGCTGCGCGTGGGCTTTCTCTAGTTGCAGCAAGCGGGAGCTACTCTTCATTGTGGTGTGCGGCCTTCTCATTGTGGTGGCTTCTCTTGTTGCAGAGCATGGGCTCTAGGTGCACGGTCTTCAGTAGCTGTGGCTCGTGGGCTCTAGAACGCAGGCTCAGTAGTTGTGGCACACAGGCTTAGTTGCTCTGCGGTATGTGGGATCCTCCCGGAGGGCTTGAGCCCGTGTCCCCTGCATTGGCAGGTGGATTCTTAACCACTGAGCCACCAGGGAAGTTCCTGACACTCTTCTTGAAACCCTCTAATCCCCTGGTTTCTGTGACACATCTCTCTTCTATCTCTACGATATGCGTTGGAGATTCAGAGATGTATACGACAAAGTCCCTGACTTCAAGGAGCACAGATTCTAAAATGAGAGAAATATATGCAAACAATCACAACACAGTGAAATAGTACTATGATAGTTATAGGTACAAAGTGCTGCGGTAGCTTCATGATGCAGAAAGAGAGGGAGCATGCATTCTAAGAGGCAGCAACTAGAATGTACAAAGTCACACATATAAATCAGCATGGTATGTACAGGGAATTTAATTGATAATCGTTCAGCATACAAGTTTTGAAATCTGATTCTACTATTTACCAGCTCAATGACATAAAATAACAATCTCTATTTCAAAGGACTACTATGAAAATTAAATTAAATAGGGTCTTAGCATAGGGTCTGGCATATATTGAAAGGTCTCAATAAATGCTAACTTTTTCATGACAAAAACACTGAACAAACTAGGAATAAAAGGGAACTTCCTCAACCTGATAAAGGGCAGTTAGGAAAAACCCACAGGTAACATCATACTTAATGCTAAAAGACTGAATTCTTTCCCCCTAAGATCAGGAACAAGATGAGGATGACTGCTCTCACCACTTCTATTTAACACTGTGCTGAAGGTTTTAGTCAGGGCAATTAGGTAATAAAAAGACATAAAAGGCATCCAGATTGGAAAGGAAGAAATAAAACTATCACTATTTGCAGATGACAAGATATTAAATATAAAAAAATTCTAAGTAATAACTACTAAACTAACAGTTGAACTAAGAGTTCAGCAAGGGTGCACGGTTTAAAAATCAATTACATTTCTATACTCCAGCAATGAACAATCCAAAAACAAAAGTAAAGAAACTATTTCATTCACAATACTATGAAAAAGAGTAAAGGACTTAAGAACAAATTCAACAAAAAAAGCACAAGACATACGTTGAAAATTATAAAACATCATTGAAAGAAATTAAAGAACACCTAAATAAATGAAGAGACCTCCAATGTTCATGGACTGGAAGGCTTACTATTGTAAAGTTTCCAAACTGGTTTACAGATTCATAATACAGATCAACATGGCCTCTATCAAAATCCCAGATGGATCTTTTTTTGTAGAAATTGACAATCTGATCCTAAAATTCATATGAAAATGCAACGGGGGACTTCCCTGGTGGTCCAGTGGTTAAGAATCCATCTTGCAATGCAGGGACACCCGTTCAATCCCTGGTCCGGGAATTAAGATCCCACATGCCGTCGGGCAACTAAGCCTGCATGCCACAACTACAGAGCCCACGCGCTCTGGAGACTGTGCACCACAACTAGAGAGAAGCCCACATGTGCACTGCAATGAAGAGCCCGCGTGCCGCAACTAAGACCTGACGCAGCCATACAATAAATAAATAAATATGTTTTTAAAAAAAGAAAGAAAGAAAATGCAAGCACCAGAAGAGTCAAAACAACCTTGAATAAGAACAAACTTGGAGAATTCACACTTTGTGATTTCAAAACTTCCTACAAAACTACAGTAATCAGACAGTGTGATACTAGCACAAGGAAAGATGTATAAATCAATGGAATCGAATTAAAAGTCCAGAAATAAATCCTTACATTTATGGTCAACTGATATTCTTTAAGGGCGCCAAGATAATCCAACGGCCTAGGACAACTAGATATCTGAATGCAAAAGAATGAAGCTGAGGGGCTTCCCTGGTGGCGCAGTGGTTGAGAATCTGCCTGCCAATGCAGGGCACACGGGTTCGAGCCCTGGTCTGGGAGGATCCCACATGCCGCGGAGCAACTGGGCCCGTGAGCCACAACTACTGAGCCTGCGCGTCTGGAGCCTGTGCTCCGCAGCAAGAGAGGCCGTGACAGTGAGAGGCCCGCGCACTGCGATGAAGAGTGGCCCCCGCTTGTCACAACTAGAGAAAGCCCTCGCACAGAAACGAAGACCTAGCACAGCCAAAAATAAATAAATAAATAAATAATTTAAAAAAAAGAATGAAGCTGAGCCTCTACTTCACACCATACATAAAAATTAACTCAAAATGAATCATAGACCTAAATTTAAGAGCTAAAACAATAAAACTTACATTTAGAAGAAAATATGAATAAATCTCCATCACATTGGATTAGGTAATGGTTTCTTAGATAAAACACCAAAATCATAAGCAACAAAAGAAACATAGATAAAATTAAAAACTTTTGTGTTTTAAAGAACAATATTGAGAAAGTGAAAAGACAATTCACAGAATGGGAGAAAATATTTGCAAATCATATATTTCATAAGTGACTTGTATCCAGAATATATAAAGAACTCTTACAATAAAAGGATAACCTAATTTTTAAATGGGCAAAGGATTTGCATAGACATTTCTCAAAGAAAGATATACAAATGGCCATTAAGCACATGACAAGGTATTCAACATCATTAGCCACTAGGGAAATACAAATCAAAAGCACAATGAGGGCTTCCCTGGTGGCGCAGTGGTTGAGAGTCCGCCCGCCGATGCAGGGGACAGGGGTTCATGCCCCGGTCCGGGAAGATCCCACATGCCGCAGAGAGGCTGGGCCTGTGAGCCATGGCTGCTAAGCCTGCGCGTCCGGAGCCTGTGCTCCGCAACGGGAGAGGCCACAACAGTGAGAGGCCCGCGTACCAAAAGAAAAAAAAAAAAAAAAAGCACAATGAGATACCACTTTACATCCATTAGAATGGCTGTAATTTAAAAAAAGAAAAAAAGGAAGAGGATAATAACAAATGTTGGTGATGATATGGAGAAACAAATACTCATACGTCACTGGTGGGAATGAAAAATGATACAGTCTCTTTGGAAAACTGTTTGGCAGCTCCTCAAAATGTTAAACATGGATTTACCAAATGACCCAGCAATTCCACTCTTAGGTATGTACCCAAGAGAAATGAAAACATGTACACACAAAAACTTATACACAAATGTTCATAGCAAAATATTCATAATAACCCAAATGTAGAAACAACCTACTGATGAACAGATAAGCAAAATATGGTACATGCATATTGTGGAGTCCAGCTCCTGACCAAGAAATCGACGTGTGACTTTTCCAACCTGACCATAAATGACTACAAAGGCCCTGGCAGGCCTCACATAGGAAATCTGCCCTCCCCTGACCAGACTTGGTGCACAGCCAGTGCACTGCAGTCTCTGAAGGGAGTTGCAGTCAAGGACCCAGGCACCCCTGACTGACCATGCTCTTTAGCACAGCTGTATCCCTAGCCCAGGTACTTTCTTCCAGAAGTTTCTTTATATGTGGCCTGCAGCTGAGGCCTTTCTTCAGGTGCCTCTTCTGAGATCTTCTCATTAGGGAGGAAACATTAAAGACATTTTTTCTCTACTCTGACTCAGTACTTTTCCACTCCAAGTCCTTCCATCTCACCCTCCAACCAGCCCTGCGTCCATAAAACTGCAGGAACCTTTTGTTTGGGGCTCCCTCAGCAGTGAGACAACCCCCCCAACCCCGTACTGATTCACCTGAGTGAGAGGGCCTGCACTTTCTCAGGTTTAGCCTCCTGCTTATACTATCTCAGTAAGTGAATAAAGACTAGAATGTTACTTTCATTTTGGAATGTTGTTTTTAATCAGCTACCTTGACACCTGGAAGCTCAGTGCTTACCCCTGCCCCCCAGCCCACTTCTCTCTCACAAGCTCAGCTAAACTCCTGACACATAAAATAGAATATTATTTAGCCATAAAAAGGAATGAAGTACTGGTTCATGATGAACCATGGATGAACCGTGAAAACTTTATGCTAAATGGAAGAAATAAGTCACCAAAGACCACATACTGTACAATTCCATTTATATGAAATGTCCAGAATAGGCAGCGCTATAGAGAGAAAGTAGATTAGTAGCTGCCAGGGACTGAGTAGAGAGAGGAATGGATAGTGACTGCTAATGAGTTCTGATGTCTCTTTGAAGTGATGAAAATATTCT
The DNA here is from genome assembly GCF_964165515.1 of Mesoplodon bidens. Taxonomy (NCBI): domain Eukaryota; kingdom Metazoa; phylum Chordata; class Mammalia; order Artiodactyla; family Ziphiidae; genus Mesoplodon; species Mesoplodon bidens. The sequence continues at coordinate 64,801,378 of NC_138178.1, read as the reverse complement.
AGAATTAGACTGTGGTGATAGTTGCATAATGCTGTAAATACAATAAATTACATCAAATTTAAATAAATGGATGAATTTCATGGTATCTAAATTATTTCTCAGTAAAGCTGTTTTCTTCAAATGTTAGTTCCTAACATTCCTAGAGCACTAGTGAGATGGAAAAATGGATATAAAGCAGATTATACTGCTCTGTAGGAGTCTAAAATATCCTTTGAACACTGTAAAGGTACTGAAGGATTCTGAGTCATGGACTAACATGATGACATTTATCTTTTAGAAAAAGCACCCTCATAAGTGTGACAAGAATGGCTTAGAGAGCAGCTGGACTCAAGGTGGAAAGACCAGATGATGGACTTATAATGTTACATTTAAAAAATTAAAAGATGAAGAAGATTTGAGCCAAGACATGTAAGAAAAGGGAAAGAGCTATGATACTACCTTTAGAGTGGAATGCTATCTATAGAAAACAAACACTAACATACTAAAGGATATATCCTTATTTTATAAGCCCCCCCCCAAACAGAGGGAACTAGAGAAAATAATCAACTCCAAGAGAACAGAGTGGTAGAAAACTCTTAATAACTGAACTATTAAAATAGTTACCAGTTGTTGTAATCTATGACTTAACTAATTGAAGGTTTGCCTTCAAGAATATCAGATTATTATGCCAATATCTTTCTCAAGTGCGTGTCAGGGAACAGCAGTGTGAACTCCAAACTTTGAGTATAAAAAACAAAGGAAAAATTCACTCAAAACTATTTTAATTGCTAGAACCAGCTTCATTTGTTTCAATCAAATGTCCTACAAAGTAAAAGTAAGCATGCTATATATGTAGCTTTATAATAAATAGTATTTGCCTCCTATTAAAACTCTCAGAGGGAAAGACATTAAATTTTTAATGCCTTAAATTTTTCAGAAACAATTATTTCTCATTATAAAATATATCTTAAGGGGCTTCCCTGGTGGTGCAGTGGTTGAGAGTCCGCCTGCCGATGCAGGGGACACGGGTTCGTGCCCCGGTCCAGGAGTATCCCGCATGCCGCGGAGCGGCTGGGCCCGTGAGCCATGGCCACTGGGCCTGCGTGTCCGGAGCCTGTGCTCCTCAGTGGGAGAGGCCACAACAGTGAGAGGCCCGTGTAACAAAACAAAACAACAACAACAACAACAACAAAAATATATATATATATTAAAAGGCAAATGCATTTATAAAATATCTCACCTTAGGTTTTCAGACAAATCCACAGAAATCTCTACAGCATAACTTCCAGTTTAGGCAGATACCTATTGAAAAAAAGGAAAAAGACATGGTCAATATGACTAAATTTGAGTAGGGAACTTCATTTTTTCAAGAGGAGAACCCTAACTTGATCGTTTACCCCCTAAAATTTTGTGCTCAAGTTGTTCTTTAGAAGCTTGTAAAATGTCAAGGATCTTAATTCTGCTAGACTTTCTATTGTCTATAATTATTTAAACATTTTGACAAATCTTGAAATACAAAACTTATCAAAACATATACTATATTAACAAGGGTGAGGGGATCAATTCAAGAAAAATAATTTTTGTTCACCTGCTCAAGTTTTCAAAACAGAAGGCATTTTCTAAAAGTCTGCACTCCCCATAATACCACCACCATGACCTCCTATCCTCACAAAAATGACAGAATTCAAAAATCTGGAAATATAAAAGTAAACCAACAGCATGTGTTATAAAACAAGTAAAAGGGAAGATTAAATAAAACAAATGGCTAATAAGTTATGAAAATTTCACCTACATTGGCAAAGGAAATCAAATTGAGATATCATCTTTCATCAATAAAATTTGAGTTGTTTTTTAAATAAGATGTTAGTTATTAGTGCTGTTCCAGTCCTCCTCCTTCCTAGACTCACAGTAGAACTGCACTTCACTGCCCTGTTTCAACTTAGTTCTGGCTACATGACTTGCTTTAGCCACTAAAATGTACATAGACATGATATATTATTAGGCATAAGCTTTAGGAACCAGTACACAACTGGAAGACCTACCCACTGCTGCAGTGATTATGGAAGGAAGTAACCAGATGGAGCTCTGATCAGGGTGGTTCACTAAATGACTCCAAAGAGAGAGAGAAGACCCCCTGCTGATATGTGTTAGACATGTAGCAGGAGCAAAAAATAAACATTGTTGTATTAAACCACTGAGATTTGGGGGATTGTTACTATACCATAATCTACAGCTATACTGATAGCTACAAATTATAATGTAATATAATAACATAATTATAGTAATATAATGATACAATACAATGGGCATCTTTGCACATACCACTATTGTGGTAGTGTAAATAGGTAAAGTCTTTTTGGAAAGCAATTTTGCAATACACAAGGGCTTTAAAAAGTTCAAACCCTTTGACCTAGTAACTTCTCTCTCGGAACTCTGTCCTAAATAATAAAAAATCCGAAGGTTTATATCATAGCACATTTATGACTGTAAAGAACTGGAAATTAACTAAAAGTTCATGTCCCAATTCAACATTCATGACACCATCAAGAAGCTTATAATTCTAAAGAAAACACAGTTCAGGTACATACAAAAAAAGTAAAAAATAAAGATCCCAAAATGTACAACAAACAAAATGTTATAGAAATTCCAAAGAGTAAAATGTCAAGGGAAATGTTTAGGTAAGGTTTTGGGAAAACCTTTGATAAGAAAAGGGGGCATTCCAGGAAGTGGAAATGGAATGAACAAAGGTACAAAAGGGGCAATTTGTTACAGCAAGGATTCTCACCATCTTTTTGTTTCCCTAGATCTGGCTCTAGCCAAGTGATAGCATACAGAATGTCTTTAATTTCTAAAGTAACTGGGCTACCCACAATATGAAATAAGTAAAAAGAAAAACACAGATGTAATATGCTGGTTAAGGTAATCAGTATTCAAAAAGTAGACAGTTTACACCTTCTTAAGTTTTCCGATAGCCTTTGTGAACAACATCAAAAATACAGCATACCTGCAAAACCATATGTAAATTCTGTGCATTTAAGGCTGACTGTTATTTTCATAACATTAAGTATACCAAAAGAGCTGAAACTTTTCATGTTTTTATTATTTTAGCTTCCTTTCTACGGAGTAATTTTATTCTATGGATAGCAAACTTTGCTATTCAGCTCACTCCATACCTATGGCCTAGTAGATGCTATCTAAATACTTGTTGAATTAATATTGGGATTTAATATACATTTCACAGAAAATACTCCTCATTTCTAATTATTCAGAGTAATGGGAAGTAGAAAGAAAATAAGTAACATTAATTGAAAATGCTGTAAAAAATGAAGCCATAAAAGAGCTTAAACCATTATTTCAAAACACTCCTTGAAGCAAATAATCTGTTTACCAGTAACTCAAGCCTTTATTGTAGCCTTTGTTGTTACGCTACACACATACACCATCAAGACAGTCATTTTTATTAAATATAGCTTGAGAGAAAAAAAAATCACATAATTTGATACCCAGAAAAATGCCAGTAGTTCACCTTTGTATTCCACATAATTCCTAGCACATAGTGGGTGCTTTCAAATCATTCATTGAGTTGAACAGTCACAGAGAAAATGTTTATTCTGCTGTCCATATGAGTTCATTATATTTCAAAGGTGTGAGTCATCAACTCTGACAATAAAAGCAGAACTTACACCCCTACAAATCCTTGACATATCTCAAGAGCTCTCAGAAATGAGAAGAGATATCCATAGACATGTTCCCTAAGTTACACAAGTGTAAGAAGATACAGCGTTTTCACTGTTGTAGATTTGCTATATTTAGATAGTTCTGAATTGAATTATTCAAGCATATACAAATTCAACATTGAAGGGGTCCACATACTTGCTCCTGACAGTCTGGAAACAAAAGCTGCTATTCAGATAAAAGATGATAGGCAACAGGAATCTAACAGGCCAGTAATTTACTTCCTTTTCCACACGTTTGAATTTGTAGGCCTCCACAGTTATTAAGCAAAATTAGTTTCATGATGTCAGCCAGAAAGTCTCATGGGCAACAGTTTTATGTCATTAAAAAAAAAACTACCATCCTCAATCTGTTTGAATTTGTGTTTGCTCATTAGAAGCCTCTCAGTGAATCAGCAGAGAAGTTTTTTCATTGCACTCTTGCTCTAGCAATCTTTAGTATAGCCCTGAACTGTAACAAATTCCTATTCTCCCTTCTTTCCCTACACCTAAAATAATTAGATATAGTTAAAGAAACTAAGTATCAAACAGTCTAGCAGTTCTTTACCAAAAATGGAGCAATTTCAAAGATACAAACGTGGTCTTAATATATATTTATTCAGCTTAAAAAATCAAAGGTCAGAGAAAGACATCTTCATCTTGCATCTCTCCTATTTGTTCATGTCTGAATCCACCACGCTCTTTCACACTCCTTTGCCTTTGCAAACGCTATTTTCCCCTCAGCTTGGTTAGAGCCTCCTCCTCAAATCTGACTATGGCAAATTTCTAGTCACCATAGAAGTCTTTACTAGTTTTCCCCCAAAAGGCTCATGCAAACCCCTATGTACTGTCTACACACTTTCATTAAGTACTTCTCAAACTGGGTAACTCTGACTCTACAGTCAGAGAACTGAACACCTCTTGGCAGAGCTAGTACTCAGCTGGTACACACCAGTACAGCCTTAAGGGTTGTGCTGAAATACTTCTGTAATATGGTCTGGCAAACAGTCACTGCCCCAAACTTCACCAGCTCTAAGGTACCTGCTGATGGCCCAGTCTTCCCACCATCACCACCACCACCACGCCAACTCAACAACAAAAGCAGCAAAGCCTGATGCAGTATAAAGAATGCAGGGGTCCTTCAAGACCCTGAATCCAGTGCTATGGCCATCTTGATTGGCTGGTGTCTGTGTTGTAGTGACTGACAAATACTCTGAATATCATTCCTGCCTCTTTGCACCCAAAGCCTAGCATATGGTAGACCTTTAATGAACTGTTTTTTATCAAAATAATGAATGAATTAATACCAGCTCTACTCAATGACCCAAGGCCAATGGGTATGCTGTCAAAATTATGCAGACAGCGATCAGACTGGCAAGAAAAATCCAGGTCCTTAAGTACAAGACAGGAAAAGTGGTCAAGTCTGCCTATTTTCTATGCTTGTCTTCAGCCTCTGATAAAATAAATGCTTAATTTGACAATGTGAGCAAAAATCTTCAGTGTGATACTTTATAGAGCATATGATTCAAGGTTTGTTATTTTTTTTACATTATTAAGCAAAGTTTAAAAACAAAGTTCTTATAAAAACCATACTCTCTATAAAAATGCCACAGTGATCACTGAACTCTAATCAGTGTCTTGAACATGAAGACAGGTATCACTAAGGAAGAACAAAAGTAATTAATTCAAATGGAGAGGAAAAGGCAAGAATAAGAAGAGTCAGTTAATTATGAATCACATGTCTAATTACAGATTTTGCCAGGGGTTTCAGATACTTCTAATTAGTTTCACTTGGTATATTAATTATAAATAGAACACTATGAGAGAATTTTCTAATCACAGGAATTTACTGAGTACGTAAAATCAGATTTTAAGTTATCATCTTTCTAATTTAATAATTAAATATTCAATAATGCATGACAGGACTTCCCTTGTGGCACAGTGGTTAAGAATCCACCTGCCAATGCAGGGGACACGGGTTCGAGCCCTGGTCTGGGAAGATCTCACATGCCGTGGATCAACTAAGCCCGTGTGTCACAACTACTGAGCCTGTGCTCTGGAGCCTGCAAGCCAAAACTACTGAGCCCGCATGCCACAACTACTGAAGCCCGCGTGCCTAGAGCCCATGCTCCGCATCAAGACAAACCACCACAGTGAGAAGGCTGAGCACCACAACGAAGAGTAGCCCCCACTCAACACAACTAGAGAAAGCCCGTGCACAGCAACAAAGACCCAATACAGCCAAAAATAAATAAATAAATAAATTTTTTTAAAAAAAAACATGATAATTTTTGAAAGTCATCAGTAAAATACACAGCACATTAAAGTCAAGCTACTCAGAACACTACTAAGGTAGTGACAGATCTTTAAAAAATCCATAAGGTAGAAGATGTATAGCTGAAAGAAGGATGAATATGGAGCTTTAATAAGAATTTTGAACTTATAAGTGGTGATATACCTATCATTTTAGGCCACTTACTTTCTGGTAGGAAAATCATCTTTCAGTCATCCTATAGGGAGTTTCAGAGAGTTATAAAATTTAAGTATTATAAAAATCATGATGCAAGGAAGAATAATAGCAACATTTTCTATAAGAGAAGCTTAATTATCTAATTTCACATTGTCCCATTAATTATCAATCTTTAGTAAAACAAGGCTGCTCAACATACATAGCTGCTAATGAAAAATTCTAGAAGATAACAAAATCTCAAACAAAAAGCATCATGTAATATTTAGAACAAATCGAGGAAAACCAGCCTGAATTTTTTTTTGGTAGTTATTAAAATTAGAAACAAGAGAAGAGAAAACAATACTATAATGATTTTAATGTTAATAAATGCTTTTAAAGTCTCACTAATCCTAATTTGAAACAACCATGGAAATTATCTTGGCTATTAGCACAACCATATGAATTTAAACAGCAACTGTATACAATGAATAGGTTAAGTAATAGTAACAGTAGCTACCACTATTGAGTAACTATATACTATACCAGATAGAATGCAAGGTGCTTTACATAGTTCAAATATCAAAGAGATAAGAGAAAATCAATTATTAAGTAGCAATTGTTTGTCCCTCAAAGACAGGCATTCCCCTACTATTACAAACAGCAAATGGATAAGTGTGTTGCTGGAAACCCTGGAACACCATGTTCACCAACCTAAGACTATCTACCTCCAATCACACGACCTTCTATGAGGGACTTATGCCTTAGGTAACTTTAGACTGAAGGATGTTTGCCAAAGGAAAAAAAGTTTTATTTAGACAATACAAATTAATGATACGATTTGTTTTATTAGGTCAGACTCAATTCCCCAGCACATCCCAAGCTTTCCTCTCCCCATTCACAGAGAATATTACAGAGATTCTAAGGAACTCAAAAAGACCAATAAATAAATAAATAAATAAATAAACAAACAAACAAATAAATAATTTTTAAATGGTAGTATGGATTTTTAAATTAAGGGAATAACATAATGAAAATCGTGTTTTAAGAAGATGAGGGAAAGGGGGGGATAAACTGGGAGATTGGGAATGACATATACACACTACTACATATAAAATAGATAACTAATAAGGACCTACTGTATAGCACAAGGAACTCTACTCAATACTCTGTAATGGCCTATATGGGGAAAGAATTTAAAAAAGAGTGGATATATGTAGATATATAACTTTGCTGTATACCTGAAACTAACACAACATTGTAAATCAACTATACTCTAACAACAATTTTTTAAAAAAGAAGATTAATAACATGACAAAACAATCTGGGACTGCAGCTGGGAGATAATGGAAGCAAGTAGACCAACTCAACATGAGATGATAACTGGTCCATACGGAATAAGACAATGGCTGATGGAATAGTAAGGAAGAGCTGAACCTGACATTACCAACAAATTTCACCTTTCTATTACAAGTTCAGTTCATCCTGGGAATAAGGTAGATGCAAATTATTATTTTCTTAATTTGTCTGATAGAAGAAAGGGAACTTTAAGAGTTCACTTGTGAGGTCTTAAGGTCTTCATTTTCTACCCAGGTTACAGAGCGCCTGAAATTCAACCATCAGGAAATCATCCTTCTCAATTACAACATCCTACTGTCCTGGCATTTTCTGCCAAAATACCCTAGAAGGAATAATTTCAGAAGTACTCATTTAACCATTATTGATGGAAATTAGCTTGCTTGCCTGCCTTCTCCATGAGCACCCACCTCCATCCCCACCCCCATCTTCATAAACAGGACCAGGGCAGAAACAAGGGTCCAAGAACCTAATTTTATCTGACCTGGATGTGAGACTAAAAGAGACTAGATGCTCTGCCAAAATTAGTAATGAAATCAGAATCAGAGCCAAGAGTTTTAAACTCCTAATCTCAGAGCTTTAAGATAACTCATATTTTCTCTGCCATTGGATATAATAAAAATTTTTTTAAACTTCCTAATGTAATAATAACAAAAAACAAATAACAGAGCTTTCAAACCAGACTCCATCCTCCTTTGTTGTTGTTGTTTTAACACATTAGTGGGGCAAGAGCGGTAATAAAGACAGCTAATAAATCAAAGAGGATGTGAACCTAAGCTTCCTTCAGGGACTCCCTGCCACAGTCAAGGCAAAGTTCTGACGCTATAGCCTGGTAAATAAGGTCCTTAGTATTTAAAACCCAACAATCCTTTTCAACCTCATCCTTCCCCACACCACTTTCCACTTCCTCATTTATCACCATATCTACTGAATGAATACAGATGCCCAGTGTTCAACGTCTTCTCATACCTCCATGCCTTAGTTCATTCCACTTTTCTTCATAGAACACTTTCTTCCCCTGCTGGCATGGCTACGTTGAGCTCCTGCTCTCTCTTAGAAATAATTTCTTGACCGGCCTCCTGTTGGACCCTGAAACACATTCCTCCCCTAACCACACCAAGTCTGAAATAGGCTCCCTCCTTTATGCACATCTCTACCAAACTCCTCAGAGGGTATTTCAATTCCCAAACTAGTGAATTAGTTTCGTACATTATTGGTACTAAAATAATCATTAGTTCCCAGTGCTGTATTCTTTCTACATAACAGTATTCAATCTACTCCATCACGATGTACATCTGAGGTTTCTTCCCCTTCTTTTTGTATTTTGGTTTGCTGTCTAAGAATCCTCAGTATATTTCCTATTAACTCGACAGGTTTAAGCACATTTAGAATGTGGTTATTAGTTTCTTAGAAGAGAATCCAAATGAAATTAAATACAAATGGAAGTTTTTCCATTATAAGGCTTGATGGGTCAATCTGACCAAAAAAGGAACTTTATGAATATTCATAATCTTGCTAAAAAAAAAGAACTTCACTTAAAATGTTCTCTGTATCTACTTGGAAAATGTATTCATACAACAGCTTCTGAATGATCAAAAAGGTGAAATATCAAACCAGTTTATGTCATTATTTTAAATAGAGAATGGTATCCACACTGCAATAGGAAATATATGCCTTCAGAAAAAACATCAGAGTTAAAACTTGCAACACCCAATTCCATGTTCCCTTGATCTTTTTAGGTAGGATAATTGCTAAAGGATACATCAAAATCTGACAACCACACCCCTCAGAACCCTGTTCAAAACTTTCCTACTAGGGTACCAAAATGTCCATTGCAGCTCTATTTACAGTAGCCAGGACATGGAAGCAACCTAAGTGTCCATCGACAGAGGAAAGGATAAAGAAGATGTGGCACAGGGCTTCCCTGGTGGCGTAGTGGTTGAGAGTCCGCCTGCCGATGCAGGGGACAGGGGTTCGTGCCCCGGTCCGGGAAGATCCCACATGCCGCTGAGCGGCTGGGCCCGTGAGCCATGGCCGCTGAACCTGCGTGTCCGGAGCCTGTGCTCCGCAACTGGAGAGGCCACAACAATGAGAGGCCCGCATACCACCAAAAAAAAAAAAAAAAAAAAAGATGTGGCACATATATACAATGGAATATTACTCAGCCATAAAAAGGAATGAAATTGAGTTATTTGTAGTGAGGTGGATGGACCCAGAATCTGTCATACAGAGTGAAGTAAGTCAGAAAGAAAGTCAGAAAGAGAAAAACAAATACCGTATGCTAACACATATATATGGAATCTAAAAAAAAAAAAAGGTCATGAAGAACCTAGGGGTAAGACGAGAATAAAGACGCAGACGTAGAGAGAATGGACTTGAGGATATGGGGAGGGGGAAGGGTAAGCTGGGACAAAGTGAGAGAGTGGCATGGACATATATACACTACCAAACGTAAAATAGATAGCTAGCGGGAAGCAGCCGCATAGCACAGGGAGATCAGCTCCGTGCTTTGTGACCACCTAGAGGGGTGGGATAGGGAGGGTGGGAGGGAGGGAGATGCAAGAGGGAAGAGATATGGGGACATATGTATATGTATAACTGATTCACTCTGTTATAAAGCAGAAACTAACACACCATTGTAAAGCAATTATACTCCAATAAAGATGTTTAAAAAAAAAAAGAAAAACCTTCCTACTAGGGATTCAGACTAGGGCTGCATGACACCCTAATGCTAATAGTGTAAAACAAACAAATAGCAGCTTCAAACAAAACACTATCCAAAACTACACCCAGCTATAGCCTGAAATTGGTGACTGAACCCCAAGTCTGTTGCAACCCCATATTCAAAACAGTTTCTGTAATAATACTACGTTGAGAGCTTTTACCAAATCAATGGTTCTAATAAAAGCACAAAATGTAATCTAAGATAAAATACTCATATGGGTGTTACTTTGCTTTTCAGAATGACTTTGGTTAATCTATTTAACCTATTCTGTCTACACATTAAGGTCTAAAATGTAGTAGTTGTAAAGTTACTATTTTAAAATGTTTTCTAAGCCATTTGGTACACTTTAAGTCCATTACTCTTGTTCTAAAACAGAATTACTACTCACTGAAGGGAACATACTTAGAATTAAACTTTTTAAAATACAGATCACAAATAAGAATATTAGTCAACTTGAATCAGAAGGTTAAAATCTAACAAAATGATTTATTACCATACCTCAAAAATAAAGATATGTTACTGAACTCATTCTAATTGTAATAAGATGGAATTTCCTTTATTTACTTGAGGGGGATATAGAATGTAGAAAATAAACTAGGTACTCTAAAGATCAGAGTGAAAGAAAATATAACCTAACTAGATTTGAAATTTATTACCAAACACCCCCCCACACACACACAAAAAACAAGCTCACAAAGTATTATATTTTTGCCCTCTCCTTCACTCTTCCCTGCTGCCAGTTGCCTGTTTCAGATGTTCTCGTGCAGAGGAAATAGCAACAATGCCATTTTCCTTCCAAATGCAATCAGGTTTTGGCAAACTTAAGTCAGTATGTCAGTTAAAAATAGAAACTCAACTCAAAATGTGTTTGGCAAATATCTACTTAAGTATTGAGTAGTTCTCCTCTCTTGAATGGTATTGAATTTTCCATTTATCATTTTTAAATGTACAAATAAAACTAAAAACCTGCACACGTAGCTGAACAAGTAATAGCTTCCAAATTAATAATACATTATGCAAGACTCTTTTATAAGCATTCACTGAGAGCAAAATTATGCCATTTTGGAAAGAGAATTCCTGTGAGATTGGTCCTTAGTAGCCATGATATTTCAAAACACTGCTTTTGTTTTTATATAAACACTATTGTGACTCCTTTATAAGTTGGCAGGCAACTTTGCCAGAAGCTTAAACAACTGTTTTCATCAAATAAGTGTCTTCACTGGACCCTCCACCAGATCCATTCAAGAGTATTAAAATAGGTCTACATAAATAAAGTTTTATTGAAACACAGTCACACCCATATGGTTATGTTTTGCTATAGCTACTTGTGCTCTACAAAGGCAGAGTTGAGTAGAGACAACGTGAGTTGTGACAGAGATCATATGGCCCACAAAACCTAAAATATTTACTCTCTAGCCCTTTACAGAAAAAAATTACCTATACCAGAACTTTTTCAGAATAAACTGGATAAAATTATCTCACCATTATCTCCACTGTTCACCTGTCTATGAAATGAAAGTGATAGAGTACTTACAGAACTTCTTAAATGCAATTCACTCTTTAATATTTAGACTACTAGGAACCCATGTATAAGATACTGTTCTGAAATACTGAACAAAGCAGAGTTGACTCAGCAACTCAGATGAAGCTAAAATCTTCTTAGACTCAAAATGCAAAATGTCTACACCCAGCACCATCCTAATTACTATTACTCAGCATTAAGTATGGTATTGCCATAGGAGGTTCAGAAATGACAGAAGCCTATTTGTGTGCCATTATTTCTGTTAAAGGATTTTGAAGGGACAAAAAACAAAAATGGCTATAGGTAGTTAAAACAAATGCAGTTTAAAGTTTTGTAAATACAGAATAATCGGTGTTAAATTTTCAGTGAGGCTGTTTCACTGTAAAGCCGTTTTTAAGTTTTCAAATGAAAAATCCAAGATCTAAAGCCCAGATTAAAATGTCAGATATCTAGATATTCAAAAAATATCTGGTGAATAAAGCGAGAGTTATATGGATGTTCAGGTTATTACCTTCACTGAAATTATTTTTGTATGTTACAATTTTCACTCTCCTCAGTTAAGGATAGACCTAGCAAAGGAGTCTTTTCTAATCCAGCCCAGATATTCCCCAAGACCATTGTCAAACAAAGCCGATATGGGACTGGGTGCTGATACTGCCTCAGTCTGCAGAGGAGATGGACAAAAAAAACACAACAGCACATTGTACGAAAACAATTCACAGAAAACCCTGAGGGCTGAAAGACACATCATTTTTTCCTGGTGATAGAAGAGGCATTCAGATGCTATCTGGGTCTTTGTTCTCACCAACTGCCTCCTTAAGTCAAAGCCCAGCGAGTAATTAACAGCATTTAGAATTTCCAAAAGACTGGGCTTAGAGCAGTATATATAAATAAGGAAGGAGCCTGGGTTTTGGAATGAGTCAGAAAGACCTACTAGTTTCATGACTCTAGCACCTATTTCCTATGTGATGCAAGAAGTTATTTAACCTCTCTGAGCCTCCGTCTCTTTATGAGGATAATGACGGTACTACTTTCATAGGATTATTATGATGATTAAAGGAGATATCGTAGGAGTGCCTGAACCCTGGAATGTAAAAATAATTTACAGTAGCACCTAAGTATATATAGAACCATAGGCCAGGCAGATATTCATTCCTCAGCAAACCTATTAGGTAGGTACTGTCATTAAAACTTGCTCAAAGTCACAAAATGAACAAGGGGCAGAGCCAGATGTGGGTCAGGAAGTACAGCTTCAGTGTCCATGCTCTTAACTATACCTCATTATACATACTGCAGTTATTATTAGAATGAGCATCCCAGATATTCGTAAGAATGGCTCTATGTAAAACAAAGTGTTTGAAGCCCTTCTACGTCAACATTTGAATTATAATAGATTTCTAGTTTGGGAATAATCCTGCTCTTGCTAAAATGCTGTTGGTAGCACAAAGCTAATACTATGGTCAAAGTTCAGTATCGGTTTAGGTCATGTAACTTCAAACAGAGAAAAAAATTTCCAAAACTCCAGAACATTTAGGCTGGCTTTGAGAGACCAAAAGAGAAAAGGCTATGGAACAAACACCTCCTCTCCAAGAAAACACTTCAAAAGCGACTTGAGTGGCACCACAAAAATCAGAGACTCAGAGCTGGAAGGGTCCTCAGTTTAATTCTTATACTACAGAGTGGAAATCGAAGCCAAGTGTGGCTTCCCTCATGTCCTACAGCTAGTCATCCATCATGTCAGACAACTTTTCCACTATACCACTCTGTCTAGATTCCTACTGAACTGCAAACTCAGTGCCTCATTAATGTAATACCTCAACTGAAATGTCATGTATAGTTTGTTGCACAACATAAATACACTGGAAATCAGTGGTGGGGAAGGAGTCTTTTACCAAAAATCTTTAAAGAATCTATCTGAACAAGACATAGTCAACTTGTTGACTCTGAATAAACTGCAGACATATAAATTAGTACACATTCCTAATGCCCTTCTGACTGTTGCTGTGTTCTCAACATAGACCAAGCCTCCAACAAAAATTATCTCCTCCTTTTTAGTATTCCCAACAAGAAAATTGCCATTAAGGCCCAATTATATTCCTGGTAATCTTTTCTACAAAAACACTGCCCCCTTAAATTAATAAATTATAAAACTCATTCTTCTTGAAAACAAAAATACATCAACACTTTTAAAATAAAATGATCATATACTTTACCATCCTCTCAGATAACCCAGGTGTAAACATAATTAGCTTGCTCCAAAAATAATTTTGTAAGGTAGAAATTCCCTCATAGTAAGCTGCACATATTTGTCTCCAAACATATCTTACCTTTGGTTTAAGGCAAAACAGATGAATTTGTTGTTCAAATTCAAAACTATCACATAAGGAAAGTGATTTTATTACTGTTAACAGCTGATGTTTTCAACTCCTCTTATGCCACCCCTGACTAACGCCAATGCCTATGGTCTCTTCCTTTAGCAGAACTGAAACTTACAGTTCCGATAGGGAGCTAACTCTCCAGTGACATACCCTAGCCGCAAAACTAAGGTGAAATAACTAAAGCAAAAAAAGAAAGGCACTATCCAGAAAGATGTCTTTCAAAAATTACTTTGAGAGCCTTATGGGAATTCTTGAAAAACAAGAAACAACTATTTTTTTCTCTATAGAGAAAAAAGGAAAAAATTCAACTAGCAGTGATGAACAGAAAGGGACAAATAATACATTCCAAAGGAAGAACTACGAGACTTGGCAAGATACCAAGATGAGGAGTTGATGAATCAAAAGTGACCTCAGTATTTTGGTGCCTGGACAGCCATATAGATGAGAACCTCCCTGACAAACTCAGAAGCCAGAAAAGAGCTTGTTGATGGGGAAGGGAGGTCAGGCCATTTATACCCTGTAAGTGAATGTTAGCAAGTGGGTATATTTAGTACATCTTAAGTATATGCAGCTGGATATAGGTAAGTTGAAGATGCATAATTTGAATGTCTTGCTGGGGTTTAAACACATGAAAATGTTAAATAAGGAAGGTGGGCCTCTTAGGTAAAAGCTAAAGCCTCAGAGTGACAGATATGATGTGCTTAATTACAGGTAATGAAATTCACTTCTGAACCCTTAGTGTATTACAAATACCTCCTCACAGTTGCAGTAGTTATTCAGCGTTTACCTCCTTGCCCCCTGCTTAAAACGAACTCCAAATAAAAAACAGAAGGCCTCACAATGGAATCTCATTTCTAGAAAGATATAATTTAACACTATGGCAACAAACTCCAGAATGCTTAACTGAACTTTCTCTCCCTGAATCAAAGAATGTTTGTAATTAGCCTTCTCTGAACTATATCTACATTAAACCCCCACTTAGCCCATCTATCTTTATCTTGATACACCTTATCTAGATCACTTTTCTATTAAATATATATAACATTTCTATTTCTACATTTTCCTTTCCACTGATAATATTATTTTCACCCTCTGCTCTACATATATTTTTAACTTTTAATTCTGAATCTCCAAGTTAAAATGCGACAACTATCAAAAAAAAAATCCTCTATCATACAGGACAACTGCCTTCTAAGAATTGTTTCAATTCCAGAAGTGCTTCAATGATATTTTCAGCTTCCTGTCTTTTATAGTTGATCCACAATATCAACTTAACCTTCTTCACACTTTCTTTCCACCTATTTACTTTCTTTTACCTATTCTCTTTATTTAGTCATACCATTTATAAGTTTCTCTAGGAAAAATTTTGACCCTAATTTTTGGGATCCAACTTTCTAATTTTGGAGGAAAAAAAAAATCTGTGGAATGAATCAACTCTGTCTCGCTCAACAGCTGTGCAACCTTAGACAAACTGTTTAACCTTTCTGAGCCTCCATTTTCTCATTTGTAAATGGGAGATGATACTACCCATCATGCAGGGATGTTTTTCAAATTAAAGGAAAAGAGATGTAACAAATCTAGGATGATAAGTGGTAAACAGTATGTAATAAACTGGTGGTTATACATAAAAAAGTTGTGTGTTATTATCAAAGTAATTATCTCATAGGCCATTACAGAACTTTCCTACCAAAAGCACTGCATGTACTTCCTAATTCTGGCCTCACTTCAAGGACAAAATACAAATTACATTACTGCAATTTTAATGGAGAAGCCATCAAAGGGAGTGTGTAATGGAAATCTGGGCTACAACATTTGGGTAGAAAGAAGCTGGAATAGAGGACCAGGAAAGCCGACTCTCAGGGTTTACTTTGTTCCACAATTCCTATATGTACACCCTTGAAGGCAGTAAAATCTTGACTGCAAAAGAAAGGTTACAGTACATGTCAAGCAGAGAGTAGCTACATTTCATTTAGTTTCCCAATTCCAAGCAGAAATGAGGATTAGTGCGAGTTTGCCTTTCACTGCTGATTTAAAACATGGAAAAACAATGACCACAGTGATGATGTTGACAGATATATTAACTCTGCAACTAATATTTGAGACTTGCTACATGCCAGTATGCACACTATGGTAAGTGTTTTGTATTCATCATCAACTCTCACAACAATCCTATGATGTGGATACTTTTATCCTGTTTAACAAACAAAAGAAACAAAAAGACGCTGAAGCTTAGCAGAGCTGGGATTCAAACCCAGGTAACAGTGAAAATTTAATAACACAAGTTATGTGCTGACAGTAAGATACCTAATATTTCAGCAGTCAGAGCTATTTGGGTATCTGTGTGGGAAGTAGAGCATCGTATTCACTCAACTGTATAAGCAAAAGCAGGAGAGAGGTAGAAAAAGAAAGGGTTACATCCCATAGTAGCAATTCTGGAACTTTCAAATATTAAAAATCATGACACTGTCAAATTGAGCATGGCCTGCTATGGGGATAATTAGAGCCCCCCAGATCAAAGGTTCTCTACTGTTTTCCACCTTACACATGCTGATGGATGAGGGCATTAAGAAGCTGATGCTATGTGCCATCATATGCTCAAAACACCTCCACGGGCCTCCACACGCCTCCACACACCTCCTGTGTGAGATGCTCAGAACATCAGCTGCACCTCTTTGCCTTCTCACTCTTTTCAGGAAAGCACATTAGAGTGAAAATGAGTTAAAATAGGTATGAATTTTCTCTGCATCAAATAACTAAATATTAATATTTATTGAACAGTGGTACTATATACCAGGCATGTTCTAAGCCCTTTGCCTATATTAATCCTCAAATGACATTATATATTGGGTACTATTTTATTCCCATTTTACAGATGAGGTAACGGATGCAAAACAAGTAACTTGCTGAAGATCACACATAAGAGAAAGGACAGTGCCAAGATTCCAACAAGGAGGTCTGGTTGCAGATCCTCAGCTCTTAAACACAAAAAATAAACTGCATCTCAGCTTTGCTGGGACATAACCTAGTGGACAGGTACCCTGGTAAATTCCAGAAACTCTCTGCACCATGCCACAACTGAAAAGATAAGAACTTCTGCCTCTGTGGATACACCCAAAAGGCTGGCCCCTAAAATCTTGCACAAGGATTTTAGTTTAATGTCACAAGGACCGCAGATCCCAAACCCAAGGGCCAGAAGAAGACTTCATTTAGAACCTCTCCTCTTATCCCTGGGTAAACCGAGCAACAGGAATTTCCTTAGTAGCCCAGCAAATGATACTGGTTATGAGACAGTCCAGCCCCATCATGCTATTGCTAGACTATAAGGAATCAACAAAGCTTCACGTAAAGAATAGGAACACAACCCCTTGCTCTGAAAAGATCTATGCATTAAAGATTCATTCAGTCTTCTGGGTAGGCTTGTTCACATACTGTCCAGGCACTATGTTAAGTGCTGGAATATAGAGGTCCTACACTCATGGAGCTTCTATTCTAGTGTCACAGAAATATGGGTCTATATGGACCTTATATTTGGAGTCCCTATAAAGGTCGACTCCAAATACAAGAGGAAAGGGTGCTGGCACCATCCCAAATTCAGGGTGGAAAAAAGATGAGAGGAAACGGGGCTCTATTACTCTGAATGGCATGAATGCTGGAATCTTTTCAACTACAACTTGGAACACCAGGCCAAACTACTGCACTGCTGCCAAAGCTGCTGCCAACTTGAAATGAAAAGCAATATAGTTGGATGGCACTGTTTCTACCTCAGGCTGAGATTAACAGTGCCCACCTGCAAGTACCTGAAGGGAGAAAGGGAAAGGACAAAGACATAGAAGCTTGGATTGTTTTTCTCTTTTTAGAACCTCCTCCCAAAATAGGGAAAAGAAATCACTAGCAGAGGATCCTAAATTCTGCCGTATCTTGACAATGTTAATATCAGTGTTCAAACTAATACAAGGAAAAAGGATAACAAACAACATCAAAGAAATGATAATGGGAGACAAGTTCTTTATCCAATAGCAGGTGGAAGCTGAGGCCAGACATGGCTTATAGTCTTTGCTCTGACAGAGCAGTTCATACACAAGAAATTGAAAGAGGGATGAGAGAACACCACACACATACTAAAAACTGGTTATTCACCTGTAGGTTCTCCTTAAGTAATAATGCCAGAATGTAAAACATGATGAAGTGTTAGAGATACTTTTAACTCCAGGCCTACAGACTGTCTCAATCTCAGAATGGCCAAACTGACACCGAATCACAAAATTCTGGTTCAGCATATATCCCTACAATTGCACTTTGTATTCCCCTCTGGGCACTGAGATGCAGGAAGGCCAAGAAGGTACTTCATTCATTTTTTTGAAACCCAGCATCTACCATCAGCCCTGTTACAAGGCAGGCACTCAAAAAGTGCTTCTTTCTAAGCTGAACTAAAAACAGCAATCATCCTCAATAGGGAAATAATTAAAATAGCAACCACTGGTGGGAGACACACCAAAAACTACACATCGTGATTGTTCATTTTGAATGGTTTGGCCAAAGTTTACCTAAGTAAATGTAACTTAGGTAATAACTTAGATATGCTAATCCACCTGAAAAAAAGAGAAACAGTACTTACAAAAGAAAGTAAAGGATAGCAGGAGAGCAAAATAACTCAAATTTCTGATAATTTATCAAACAGCTTAGGTGCTCAGCATGATAGATGTGTTAATACCAATGCAATTCAAGGCCAATCTCTGCAGCCTTAATTGCTGGGTTATTTTCAACTCATGGCTCAAAGACTGACATGCTTCATATATATGGCATTTATGCACTCATTCACTCATTCATACATCTTCCTGTCTCTGTCACACTAGGCACAATGGGAGGTGCAGGGGATCTAACATTGAAGAGGAAAATAAAGGGCTCCTACCTTCATGGATGGGCTTTCTTTCTGGTCACATTCATCAAAGAAGATCTATATAGCTTAAATATAAGCTGCTTTTATCCATTCTGTCTCACTGCAGAAAAACCGTAATCATTTTTGTCCTCCCCAACTCCAAGTGGAAACTCAGTGATGCAAGTGCAACTCAGTTTCAACTGCATTAAATCATATACCTAGATACCTAGGACAGTATGACACAATCCAGGCTTTTTAAAAAGAAGTTGAAGTAATCCAACTATGGATTAACCAATTTTTGCTTCCTCCCACAGTTCTGATAAAAAACTTAATGTGTTCTGCCTACTTAAAGAACAAAATTAAAGAAACCAAATGGTTTTCACCATTTCCAGATTAAAAGCTCTAAGCTTGCACACAATGGGTCTATTTCAAGAGAATCGCTTTTAATTTTTCAAAAGATGTAATAAACTTAAACTATAATAACTATGCTAAGGAATACTATGTAGCAGTTAAAGAATGACTCAGAACTATATGTAGTGACATGAAAAGATAGTCTATATTGGCATAGAGGATAAAATGCAGAATAATGTATGCAACATGTTAAAAATATAGAGACAAAATAAAACTGCACACACACATACACACGCACACAGAAGAAAAGATCTGGAAGGATATCAAGCTGACTGCAGTGATTACCCCTGGGAGGCAAATAAAGAAAGGGAGAGATATGCAGGAGGAATTTGGCTCCTTTGTCTATATATTGCAGTATCATTTGATTTCTTCTGAGATGTTATTCATCTGTTACTTGTTTAATTTAAAAAAATTTTTAAACTGTCTCTAAAACCAGATACACGTCCAAAATTAGTTATTTGGTCCTTAACATTCCTACAGAAAGGAACAATCTTGTTTGAATAGTCAGAATAAATGACACAGCATTTTTTAATATAGTTTTTATTTTCTGTTGGAATACAGTTGATTTACAATGTTGTATTAGTTTCAAGTATACAGCAAAGTGATTTAGTTATACATATACATATATCTATTCTTTTCCCATATAGGTTATTATAGCATATTGAGTAGAGTTTACTGTGCTATACACTAGGTCCTTGTTGATTATATAATAGTGCATGTATATTAATCCTAACCTCCTAATTTATCCCTCCCCCCACCTTTCCTCTTTGGTAACCGTAAGTTTGTTTTCTAAGTCTGTGAGTCTGTTTGTTTTGTAAATAAGTTCATTTGTATCACTTTTTAGATTTCACATATAAATGATATCATATATTTGTCTCTCTCTGCCTGACATACTTCACTTAGTATGATAATCTCTAGGTCCATCCATGTTGCTGCAAATGGCATTATTTCATTCTTTTTTATGGCTGAGTAATATTCCATTATATCTTCTTTATCCATTCATCTGTCGATGGACATTTAAGTTGCTTCCATATCTTGGCTATTGTAAATAGTGCTGCAATGAACATTGGGGTGCATGTATCTTTTCGAAGTATGGTTTTCTACAGATATATGCCCAGGAGTGGGATTGCTGGATCATATGGTAGCTCTATCTTCAGTTTTTTAAGGAACCACTACACTGTTCTCCATAGTGGCTGTACCAATTTACATTCCTACCAACAGCATAAGAGGGTTCCCTTTTCTCCTCACCTTCTCTAGCATTTGTTTATAGACTTTTTTTTGGGGGGGGGCACACTGTGCGGCATGCAGGATCTTAGTTCCCCAACCAGGGATCGAACCCACACCCCCTGCAGTGGAAGCACAGAAACTTAACCACTGGACTGCCATGGAAGTCCCTGTAGACTTTTTAATCATGGCCATTCTGACTGGTGTGAGGTGATGTCTCATTGTAGTTTTGATTTGCATTTCTCTAGTAATTAGCAATTCTGAGCATCCTTTCATGTGCTTCTTGGTCAACTGTATGTCTTCTTTGGAGAAACGTGACATAGCATTTAGACCCAACAAAACACATTATACAATAAATGGCAGGAACTTGGAAAAATTAAACTCTAAAGGGAGTAGGTCAGAGAAAGAAATCCTATACTACTTTCAAAATACATACTCTAAGCTACTGGAACTAGGTTAGATACTATAAAAACTGCTTTCAGATATACCCTGTAACTCATTTATTATAAATGTGCTTTACAGATTAACAGTTCACAATATCCTAAACTGCAAACAACTATCTCCAAAATAATCATCTTATAAAAATGAGCACCTCTTTTTTCTTCCCTAGAGAAAAGTTTTGCTATATATACATACCATTTCCTTTCCTCTTAACAGTTCAATTTGCTGGCAATTCAAGCAGTGGTTCAACTATAGCACTCAACCTTAAGAATATATTGTCTTCTTATTCTCTCAATATCTTCCCAGAAATGATATCTAAGGACCAGCAATTGAAATATCAATCAGCAATTGACAGTCAATCTGCTCTAGTCATAATATAACTGTTAAGGGTATGAAAAGTACTCATGTGACTAAAATCATGTTCCTTTTCTTCTGCTTCTTTAAAAACTCAACACAAAAGTTGTAGCTCATGGCTCAACTACACTCCCAAATCAGCTAGGAATATATATTTTTTTATTTTTCACAGATTATTATTCATTTGAACTCATCAGTCAGACACTAACATCAAAGAACCAAAACTTAATGCAGAGCATATTGTCAAATGCATGAGCTACAATTTGGTATATATTAAATGTTCCAGTTTACTGTTCTTGGGAGCTTTTGCTGATTTGGATTCAAATTTTTAAGGGCCTAATAAAAAATTATTCAGAACTAGATTACAATCAGCAGTTATGAAGTTAACTTCTTGTTTTAACCAATTATTATTAGTATTTTCTAAGCGAAGAATGAGCAGATGCAAGATACATAAGAAATGAAATTAAATAGAAAGGACAAGATTTCAATCCTCTTGCCCTTATGCCTGAGCACAGTACCAAACAGTAAAATTCAGAATGGAATAGAAATAAGCAGAGAATTTTTCATAACAGAATTGCCTAAAAAATGCATATCTAGCCAGCAGGGGGAAAGATCAACAAGGGAAGAAAAGGAGCTAGTTCCCTTTTCCCTGCCTTGAACTAAGGCAAATCATTTCATTTCATCAACAGATCACTCATTTTTCATTTGGCCAACTGGTCTACACTGTCACTGCATATATGTTTTAGTAATATGCACTGTATTTCTTCTCATCAAAAATTTTAATATTTACTGTCATGTGGAGAAAAAGAAAAAAATATCAAGCGTGATTTGTTATCTTTCTGTTACCAAATACCCAAAGATACTCAAAATTTTGGGGTGAAGGTGGAAGTGGGGGAATATAATGAAAACAGAAACTATTCCAACTACTCCCAGAGAGTATCATTTAGTTAATGGTGTCCTAGTACATTGCCAACATTCAGCTGCTCCCTAAAGTTCCTCACTTACTCCCAGGAAACAACAAGGCATATGTCACAGTACACATGCTATCTCACATGGAGGTTGCTTCCTTCATTCATAATAGATAAAAGAAATATACCCTGAAAATGAGAAACATCCCTAAAAATGGGAAATATCCCTAAAAATGGGGAAATGTACCCTAAAAATGGGAAATATCCAAATTTTCAATTGCTACAGATGGCTCAGTAAGCGTGCAGTTATAGAAACTCATAACTGTTGCTAGAAAAAGCTAATGTTTTCCTGAAGTCACTTTGAAATGCTGTTCTGGGTGAACATTACTTGCTCTTTCATTATGATTTTGTTTTAGTTCCACACTAAGCATTTATGAAGTGCTGCATCCCTTGTAGAGGAAAAAGATGGAGTTTCTCCCATCATTATAGAAATAAGAAAGCCATTTTTTAAAATTATTTTTTTTATTTTGTTGGCTGCATTGGGTCTTCATTGCTGCGCACGGGCTTTCTCTAGTTGCAGCAAGCAGGGGCTACTCTTCACACTGCGTGGGCTTCTCATTGCAGTGGCTTCTCTTGTTGCGGAGCATGGGCTCTAGGCATGTGGGCTTCAGTAGTTGTGGCACACAGACTCAGTAGTTGCAGCACGCAGGCCCTAGAGCATGCGGGCTTCAGTAGTTGCCATGCATGGGCTCAGTAGTTATGGCTCGTGGGCTTAGTTGCTCCACGGCATGTGGGATTTTCCCAGGCCAGGGCTCAAACCTGTGTCTCCTGCACTGGCAGGTGGATTCTTAACCACTGTGCCACCAGGGAAGTCCCAAGAAAGCCATTCTTATTGGAGGCATTTTCTAGTTACTAGACCATAGTCGAGTAATTTAAATATTGCTCCTTTGCCTCCACAATTTTGGCATTCAATGAGCTTGCATTTGTGACTCAATTAGTCTTATTTTTAAGCTGATAAAAGATTGGGCACAGTAAAAACAGTCATGTCTACCTCACAATAACAACAAAATTTCTAATTGTATACTCTTAACAGATGTAAAGATATTTAAGTGCTAAACATCTTTTAAAATAAAATAATTAGAATGTACTTTAGAAATATATATAATGTTTAAAACAAAATTTGATAAATAAAATATTAATAGTATGGAAAAATACAACCACAATGGGCAATCTTATTCATTGATTATATAGGCAAATATTAATTATTACACTTCTCATATTCCAGTAAATAACTTAAATAAGAAGAAATAGTACAAAGGAAGTACAGTAAAAATAATAGCTTCCACTTGTAGGACTCTCAGTTTAGAAAGTTCTTTTATATATATCCAGCCTTTGAATTCAGTATTTATAGGGTATCAGCATGTCAGACCCTATACTAAATCCTGGTGACAAAAAGATGAATAAGGTACGTCCCTTTAGCCTTCATTCATCCAATTTGATAATTAAAATCATATTAAGAAAAAAGGGCAGGATTGGGGCACTTCCCTGGTGGCTCAGTGGTTAAGAATCCACCTGCCATGCAGGGGACACGGGTTCAAGCCCTGGTCCGGGAAGATCCCACAGGCCGTGGAGCAACTAAGCCCATGCGCCACAACTACTGAGCCTGAGCTCTAGAGCCCGTGAGCCACAACTACTGAAGCCCACGTGCCACAATTACTGAAGCCCACACGCCTAGAGCCCGTGCACCGCAACAAGAGAAGCCACCGCAATGAGAAGCTGGCACACCGCAATGAAGAGTAGCCGCTGCTCACACCACAAGTAGAGAAAGCCTGCACACAGCAATGAAGACCCAACGCAGCCATAAATAAATAGATAGATAGATAGATAGATAGACAGATAGATAGATAGATAGATAGACAGATAGATAGATAGAATAGAATAGAATAAAAGAAAAAAGGGCAGGATTATCTCCATCTTACGGAACAAAATAAAGCTTAGAGATGTTAAGGAAATTTTTGTCACATGATCACAAACTAAATCAAAGCAAAGCTTTTTCAATATTCTTCTACTTTATATTATACATTCAGTTTATATCACTAACCTTAGGAATGTTCCTGGCCATGCTACATCTTTCTTATCATGTCACAAATTCATTTTAAAAAGAAGAGAATGATTTTAATTGCTACTGTTTCTTGAGAGTAATGATAAGGATTATGATAAATGGGTGCATGTATGTATATATACAGATATATAACTTATATATTCATATGTAACACGTACATGTGTATATGTCTTTGTTACTCACTTCATAAAGGTTTTCTGTACAGGATTAATAAAAATTTATTTCTCCTCAGGTCTTAAACTCTTGCAAACTCTTCGTTATCCAAAATCCTTAGTATATGGATTTGATCTTACTGACTATCTGAGAATGACTTCAAGTATTAGACCCAGTAAACCTTTGGGCAACTACAAATTTAACATTATTATGTCACATGAAGATCTGTAAGTACAGGAATATATATTTTTATTGAGGCAAAGTTTTAAAATTTCAGGAGACACCAAAATGAGTACTCAGCATCCATGGTGCACCCTGGCTTTGCTATTTTCTTCTCTTTACACCCCTCTCTAGAGGACCTGCAAAGTGCTATCTTATCACATCTTATGGGAAAAATAATATACTCCAGGACAGCGGTCCCCAACCTTTTTGGCACCAGGGACAGGTTTCATGGAAGACAATTTTTCCATGGATGGGTCGGGGGGAGGAAGAGGGGATGGTTCTGGCGGCAATGAGAGCGATGGGGAGTGGCAGATAAAGCTTCGCTCACTCGCCCACCACTCACCTCCTGCTGTGCAGCCTCGCTCCTAACAGGCCATGGACCAGTACTGGTCCGTGGCCTAGGGGTTGGGGACCCCTGCTCTAGGACTGTGCTAATACTAGCCACATGTAACTACGGAGCACTTGAAATGTGGCTAGTCTGAATTGATATGTGCTGTTAAGTGGAAAATATAAACTGGAGTTTGAAGGCTTAATAAGAAAAAAAACAGCTATATACAGCTATAAACAGCTATAAAACAGCTCAATAATTTTTTAGATTGAATATATGTTGCAATGATAATATTTTAGTTATACTGGACTAAATAAAATATATCCTTAAAATTAATTTCACCTATTTTCTTTGTACTTTTAAAAATGTGGCTACTATAAAATTTGAAATTACATATGTAGCATACATCATTTCTATTGGACAGCACAATTTTAAGATATGCCCAAGAGATGTGAGACATATTCTTTTAGACTATCAAGGGCCTATTCAACTAATATATCCTATATCACTGCCAGTTCTCAGTCGATCAGATGGTAAACATGGAGTGGGAAAAAAGTAGGATTTTTTGATACAGGAAAATGTCCATAATATGTTATCTGAAAAAAGTAGGATAAGAGATTATTAAAAAGTGGAGCTGCTTCAAACATGCATGCAAGTTATTCAAATTTAGCCATATGAAAAAAAAAGAAACATACCAATTCCTCTAAATGAAAAGCACCTCCTGGTGAGCATGAATGTACTGTCTCCTCAGCCAGTCTTAGCCCTGCATCCTCTCACCTGCTTACTGCACTGACTATGCTGATACATTAACCGTATCTCTACAATATACAGTATGATGTCAATTAGGTATTTTGAAAAGCAATACATGCTAAAAAAAAGTGGTGTGGTGAGGCAAGAAATTATTAGTACTGGTTATCCCTGGATGGTGGAATAACAGATTTCCTCTTATTTACTTATTCTATATTTTTCCAATTTTTTCTACAATACAAGGTAACTTTGAAAGGGTTGAAGGTGGTGGTGTAGGAAGATCCTAAACTCACCTCCTCTGATGAACACAACAAATCTACAACTATGTATGGAATAATTCCCTCAGAAAGGGACCTGAAAACTGGATAAACAGAAACTCTACAACAAAGGGTAAAAGGACATTATTGAGATGGGGAATAGAGGTAGAGACACAGTCTCACCAAGGAAAAACCCATACCCCAGCCACAGTGATTCACAATTGGGAGGGATCACAAAAGAACAAATCTTTTCCCTCAGGGGCAAGGGATTTGAGCTCCACACCAACCCCTAGGTCCTGCAAAGGAAATATGAGCCCTCAAAAGACCTGGCTTTGAAAATCAACAGAAAATATGTCCAGGAAAACTACAGAGCTTCAGGGAACAGAAAACGTACTCTTAAAGGGCTCACACATAAATTCACTGTATCTGAAAACCAGTGCAAAAACAACAGATTGGAAAGCCCATGGACCATAAGTGAAAGGGACGTACTTATTAATCTTGAAGCAACTGCCGGAGAGGCAGGAACCAGTTAGGATACTTCCCAGGGACTGAGTCACTGGCAGGAGCCATTTATGCGATTTCAGTCTACCCTGCTAATATCAGCACTGGCAGGTGCCATTTCAGAATTCTCCACCTAACCTGATAGCACCAGTGGGCATGCCCCAGTGAGAGCCCTACCTACCCCTGTGTCTTGGCCAGACCTCACAGCCAGCCGAGCAATAACCATGCCCACCAGCACCCCACAGCAGCTGCTTTAGGGCCACACAGCAAGTCCAGAAGCCAGGCCTGCCCACCAGCAGCCCCTGGCAACAACAGTAGGGTATACACAGCCCACATATGGGTTGAGCACCTAGCTCTGGTGGCCAGGTGGCACTGCACTTCTGAGCCCCAAAGGACATCTCCTAAATAAGGCCACTCCTTTAAAACTGGGAGAGATAGCTGATATACTCAATACATAGAAATAAACAGAGAATCAGGCAAAATGAGGAGACAAAGGAATATGTTCCAATTGAAAAAACAAGACAAAACCTCAGAAAAAGAACTAAAACAAAACATTGTTAAGCAATCTACCTGAAAAAGAGTTCAAAGTAATGGGCATAAATATACTCACTGAACTGAAGAGAAGAATGGATGAACACAGTGAAAACTTAACAAAAAAATTAAAAATATAAGCAAGTATCAAACAGAAGTTATACCTGAACTGAAAAATACACCAGAGGGATTCAACAACTGACTGGATGAATTACAGTGAAGAAGTGAGCTGGAAGACAAAACAATGGAAGTCACCAGACAGAGAAGCAAAATGAAAAAAGAAAGAAAAAAAGTAAAGATACCTTAAGGGACTTTTGGGACAATACCAAGCAGAATAACATTCCCATTATAGGGGTCCTAGAAGGAGAAGAGAAAAAGAAAGGGCCAAAAAAATTATCTGAAGAAAGAGTCACTGAAAACTTCCCTAATCTAAGGAAAGAAACAGATATTCAGGTCCAGCAAGCCCAGAGAATTCCAAATAAGATGAAGACAAAGAGACAGACATGAAGACACATCATAATTGAAATGGTAAAAGTTAAGAATAAAGAGACACTCCTAAAAGCATAAAGAAAAAAACAATGTGTTATATACAAGGGAAATAAGGCTTTCAGCAGATTTTACAGCAGAAACTTTACAGGCCAGAAGGTAGTAGCATGACATATTCAAAGTTCTGAAAAGGAAAGAATTCCAACCAAAATTCTCTACCCAGTAAGGTTATCATTCAGAATTGAAGGACAGATCAAGATAAGCAAAAGCTAAAGGAATTATCACCACTAAATCAGCCCTAGAAGAAATATTGAAGGGACTTCTGTAAGCTGGAAGGAAATGACACTAATCAATAATAAAAAAAAAAATGTAAGTAAAAACCTCACTGAAAAAGGCAAATATATAATAAAGGTAGTAGATCAATCACTTATTAAGCAAGCATGAAAATTAAAAGACTAGTAAAAGTAACAAATTACAATATTAATTAAGGGATGTATAAAATAAAAAGATATAAAATGTGTCATCAAAAGTATAAAACATTGGAGGGAGGGAGTAAAAAGATAAATTTGAACCCATTCCAAAGCCTTAAGTTGCTACCAACTTAAAACAGGCTACTATTTACATAGGATGTCATATGTGAATCTCACAGCAACCACAAGGAAAAAACTTATAGTACATACACAAAAGAATATGAGGAAGGAATAACGTAACGCTAAAGAAAACCACCAAAACACAAAGGAAGAGAAAAAAAAAAGAAGGAACAGAGAAGAACTACAAAAACAACCAGAAAACATTTAACAAAATGGCAGTAAGTATATACCTATCAATAATTACTTTAAATGTAAATAGACTAAATTTGCCAATCAAAAGAGAGTGGCTGAATGGATGAAAAAACAAGGCCTATCTCTATGCTGCCTAAAAGAGACTCACTTCAGAAGAAAGGACACACATAGACTGAAACTGAAGGGTTGGAAAAAGATATTCCTTGGCTAAAAGGCATCAAAAGAAAGCTGGAGTAACTATACTTTCAGACAAAATACACTTTAAAACAAAGATTTTAATAAAAAACAAAGAAAGGCATTACGTAATGATGATGGGGTCAATTCAGCAAGAAGATACAACATTTATAAATATATATGCACCCAACATAGAAGCACCAGGATACATATAAAGAAAATATTAACGAACTTAGAGAGAAACTGAAGGCAATACAATAATAGTAGGGAATTTAACACCCCCCCTTACATCAATGTACAGATCATCCAGAAAGAAAATCAATAAGAAAACACTGAACTTAAATGATACATTAAAGCAGAGGTACTTAATGAATATATACAGAACATTGCATCCAAAAGCAGAATACACATTCTCAAATGCACATGGAACACTCTCCAGGATAGCTCACGTCAGGTCACAAAGCAAGTCTCAATAAATTCAAGAAGACTGAAATCATGTCAAACATATTCTCTGACCACAGTGCTATGAAACTGGAAACCAATCCCAAGAAAAAGAAAATGAGAAAAACACAAAAACATGGAGATTAGACAACTCACTACTGAACAACCAATGGGTCATCAAAGAAGAAATCAAAAAATACCTAGAGACAAATGAAAACAAATTTGACATATCAACATCTATGGGATGGCTTCCCTGGTGGTGCAGTGGTTGGGAGTCCGCCTGCCGATGCAGGGGGCGCGGGTTCGTGTCCCAGTCCGGGAGGATCCCACGTGCCACGGAGCAGCTGGGCCCGTGAGCCATGGCCGCTGAGCCTGCGCGTCCGGGGCCTGTGCTCCGCAACGGGAGAGGCCACAGCAGTGAGAGGCCCGGGTACCGCAAAAAAAAAAAAAAAAAAAAAAAAAAAAAATCAATGGGATGCAGCAAAAGCAGTTCTAAGAGAAAAGTTCATAGCAACACAGACCTAACTCAAGAGACAAATGAACAACAACTACAACAAAATAAAAAAACAATCTAACTTTACACCTAAAGGAACTAGAAAAAGAACAGGTGAAGCTCAAAATCAGTAGAAGGAAGGAAATAATAAAGATCAGATTGGAAATAAATGAAATAGAGACTAAAAAACAATTTTTAAATATCAGTGAAACTAAGAACTGGTTCTTTGAAAAGATAAACAAAATCAACAAACCTTTAGCTAGATTAATCAAGAAAAAGAGAGAACTCAAATAAATTAAATCAGAGATAAAAGAGAAGTTACAACTGATACCACAGAACTACAAAGGATCATAAGAGACTACTGTGAACAATTATATGCCCACAAATTGGACAACTAGAAGAAATGGATAAATTCCTAGAAACATATAATCTTGCAAGACTGAATCATAGAGAACTATAAAATCTTAATAGATCAATTACTAGTAGGAAGATTGAACCAGTAGTCAAAAATCTCTGAACAAACAAAAGCCCAGGACCAGGCAGCTTCACTGGTGAATTCTACAAAATATTCAAAGATTTACCCTTCTCAAACTCTACCCAAAAAAACTGAATGGGAGGAAAACCTTCCAAACATATTTTACGAAGCCAGCATTACCCTGATACCAAAACCATACAAGGACAACAAGACAACAAAAAGAAAGAAAGAAAAGAAAGAAAAGAAAGAAAGAAAGAAAGAAAGAAAGAAAGAAAGAAAGAAAGAAAGAAAGAAAGAAAGAAGGAAGGAAGGAAGGAAGGAAGGAAGGAAGGAAGGAAGGAAGGAAGGAAAGAAAGAAAGAAAGAAAGAAAGAAAAAGAAAGGAAGGAAGGAAGGAAGGAAGGACAGGGAATTGAAGGCCAATACCCTTGATGAACATAGATGCAAAAATACTCAACAAAATACTAGCAAACCAAATCCAAGGATCATACACCATGATCAAGTAGGATTTATTCCAGGGATGCAAGGATGGTTGGATATCCACAAAAATTAATCAATGTGATACATCATACTAACAAAATGAAGAATAAAGATCATATGATCATCTCAATAGATCTATTCAGGATTAAAAACTCTCAACAAAGTGGATATAGAAAATGAACTTCCACATAACAAAAGCCATATATGACGAACCCACAGCTAACATCCTACTCAATGGTGAAAAGCCGAAAGCTTTCCTCTAAGATCAAGAGCAAGACAAGGATGCCTACTCTTACCACTTTTATTCAACACAGTATTGGAAGTCCTAGCCACAGCAATTAGGAAAGAAAATGAAATAAAAGTCATCCAAAGTGGAAAAAAAGGAGTAAAACTTACTATTTGCAGATGAGATGATACTATATACAAAAAGCCCTAAAGACAGAGGTGCGAGTCTGACAAAGGTGTGATGAGCTGTTGGTGGCTGTGAGACTGGGGGCCCTGAGTGGGGTCTCTAGGAGGTAAGGATGGTACGCAGTTGATAGCCAGCCAGGAAACCCAACCTCAGCCCTTCCACTCCAAGGAACTTTATTCCACCAACAACGTGAGCGAACTTGCAAGCAGATTCTTTCCAGAGCCTCCCAACGACAACCCAGGACGGCTGACACACTGGTTCTGGCCTACAACTTGCAGCAGAGACCAGTCAAGATGACCCACATTCTTCACTGACAGAACATCTAAAACTGATGCGAGAGGAGGAGCTTCAAGATGGCAGAAGATCTTGTAAGACATGGAGATCACCTTCCTCCCCACAAATACATCAGAAATACATCTACATGTGGAACAACTCCTACACAATACCTACTGAACGCTGGCAGAAGACCTCAGACCTCCCAAAAGGCAAGAAACTCCCCACATACCTGGGTAGGGCAAAAGAAAAAAGAAAAAACAGACAAAAGGATAGGGATGGAACTTGCACCAGTGGGAAGGAGCTGTAAAGGACGAAAGGTTTCCACACACTAGGAAGCCCCTTCGCAGGCGCGGGCGGAGACTGCGGGTGGCAGAGGGGGAAGATTCGGAGCCATGGAGGAGAGCACAGCAACAGGGGTGTGGAGGGCAAAGCGGAGAGATTCATGCACAGAGGATCGGTGCCGACCGGCACTCACCAGCCCCAGAGGCTTGTCTGCTCACATGCTGGCGGGGGGTGGGCAGGGGCTGGGAGTTGAGGCTCAGGCTTCAGAGGTCAGACCCCAGGGAGAGAACTGGGGTTGGCTGCATTAACACAGC
The DNA here is from genome assembly GCF_964165515.1 of Mesoplodon bidens. Taxonomy (NCBI): domain Eukaryota; kingdom Metazoa; phylum Chordata; class Mammalia; order Artiodactyla; family Ziphiidae; genus Mesoplodon; species Mesoplodon bidens. The sequence continues at coordinate 64,769,570 of NC_138178.1, read as the reverse complement.
CTGAAGGGGGCTAGTGCGCCACAGCTAGCCGGGAGGGAGTCCGGGAAAAAGTGTGGAGCTGCCAAAGAGGCAAGTGACTTTTGATTGTCACTTTGTTTCCTGGTGTGCAAGGAGAGGGGATTAAGAGCTCCACTTAAAGAAGCTCCAGAGATGGGTGTGAGCCGCAGCTACCAGCACGGACTCCAGAGAAAGGCATGGGACGCTAAGACTGCTGCTGCAGTCACCAAGAAGCCTGTGTGCAAGCCCAGGTCATTATCCACACCTCCTCTCCAGGGAGGCTGTGCAGCCCGCCACTGCCAGGGTCCCATGATCCAGGGACAAATTCCCCGGGAGAACACACGGCATGCCTCAGGCTGTTGCAACGTCACACAGGCCTCTGCCGCCGCAGGCTCGCCCCGCACTCCATACCCCTCCCTCCCCCCAGCCTAAGTGAGCCAGAGCCCCCGACTCAGCTGCTACTTTAACCCCAGCCTGTCTGAGCAAAGAACAGACGCCCTGAGGCAACCTACACGCAGTGGCTTGGCCAGATCCAAAACTGAACCCCAGGAGCTGTGAGAACAAAGAAGAGAAAGGGAAATTTCTCCCAACAGCCTCAGGAGCAGCAGATTAAATCTCCACAATCAACTTGATGTATCTTGCATCTGTGGAATACCTCAATAGACAACGAATCATCCCAAATTGAGGAGGTAGAGTTTGGGAGCAACGATATATATATATATATTTTTTCCCTTTTTCTCTTTTTCTGAGTGTGTATGTGTATGCTTCTGTGTGTGATTTTGTCTGTATAGCTTTGTTTTTACCATTTGTTCTAGAGTTCTGTCTGTTTTTTGGTTTGGTTTTAATCTTTAGTATAGTTTTTGTGCTTGTTATCATTGGTGGATTTGTTTTTTGGTTTGGCGGCTCTTTTCTTTCTTTTTTTTATTACTTAAAACAATTTTTTAAAAAAATTTTTTTATTTTAATAACTTCATTTTATTTTACCTTCTTTCTTTCCCCCTTCCTTCCTTCCTTCCTTTCTTGCTTTCTTTTTCTCTCTTTTATTCTGAGTTGTGTGGATGACAGGCTCTTGGTGCTCAGGGAAGGCGTCAGGGCTGTGCATCAGAGGTGGGAGAGCCAAATTCAGGACACTGGTCCCCAAGAGACCTCCCAGCTCCACATAATATCAAATGGCAAAAATCTCCCAGAGATCTCCATCTCTACACCAAGACCAAGCTCCACTCAACAACCAGCAAGCTACAGTGTTGAATACCCTATGCCAAACAACTAGCAAGACAGGAACACAACCCCACCCATTAGCAGAGAGGCTGTCTAAAATCACAATAAGGCCACAGACACAGACACAAAACACACCACCAGACGTGGACCTCCCTACCAGAAAGACAAGATCCCGCCTCATCCACCAGAACACAGGCACTAGTCCCTGCCATGAGGAAGCCTACACAACTCACTAAACCAACCTTAGCCACTGGGGGCAGACACCAAAAACAACGGGAACTACGAACCTGCAGCCTGCAAAATGGAGATCCCAAACACAGTAAGTTAAGCAAAATGAAAAGACAGAGAAACACACAGCAGATAAAGAAGCAAGGTAAAAACCCACCACACCTAACAAATGAAGAGGAAATAGTCTAGCTGAAAAAGACTTCAGAATAATGATAGTAAAGATGATCCAAAATCTTGGAAACAAAATGGAGAAAATATAAGAAACAAAGACCTAGAAAAACTGAACAGCAAACAAACAGTCATGAACAACACAATAAATAAAAATAAGAATCCTCTAGAAGGGATCAAGAGCAGAATAACTGAGGCAGAAGAATGGATAAGTGACCTGGAAGATAAAATAGTGGAAATAACCACCCAGAGCAGAATAAAGAAAAAAGAATGAAAAGAATTGAGGACAGTCTCAGAGACCTCTGGGACAACATTAAACACACCAACATTCGAATTATAGGGGTCCCAGAAGAAGAAGAGAAAAAGAAAGGGACTGAGAAAATATTTGATGAGATTATAGTTGAAAACTTCCCTAATATGGGAAAGGAAATAGTTAATCAAGTCCAGGAAGCACAGAGAGCCCATACAGGATAAATCCAAGGAGAAACATGCCAAGACACATACTAATCAAACTATCAAAAATTAAATACAGAGACTTCCGGGTAAGATGGCGGAAGAGTAAGACGCGGAGATCACCTTCCTCCCCACGGATACACCAGAAATACAGCTACACGTGGAACAACTCCTACAGAACACCTACTGAACGCTGGCAGAAGACCCCAGACCTCCCAAAAGGCAAGAAACTCCCCACATACCTGGGTAGGGCAAAGCGGAGAGATCCCCACACAGAGGATCGGTGCCGAGCGGCACTCACCAGCCCAAGAGGCTTGTCTGCTCGCCCGCCGGGGCGCGCAGCGCTGGAAGCTGAGGCTCGGGCTTCGGTCAGAGCGCAGGGAGAGGACTGGGGCTGGAGGCGAGAACTCAGCCTGAAAGGGGCTAATGTGCCACAGCTAACGGGGAGGGAGTCCGGGAAAACTCTGGAGCTGCCGAAGAGGCAAGAGACTTTTTCTTCCCTCTTGGTTTCCTGGTGCGCGAGTAGAGGGGATTAAGAGCGCTGCTTAAAGGGGCTCCACAGACGGGCGCGAGTCGCAACTGAAAGCGCGGAGCCCAGAGACGGGCGTGGGACGCTGGGGCTGCTGCTGCCACCGCCAAGAAGCCTGTGTGCGAGCGCAGGTCACTGCCCACACCGCCCTTCCGGGAGCCTGTGCAGCCCGCCACTGCCGGGTTCCCGGGATCCAGGGGCGGCTTCCCTGGGAGAACACACGGCGCGCCTCGGGCTGGTGCAACGTCACGCCGACCTCTGCCGCTGCAGGCTCGCCCCGCACTCCGTGCCCCTCCCTCCCGCCCGGCCTGAGTGAGCCAGAGTCCCCGAAGAGGTTGCTCCTTTAACCCTGTCCTGTCTGAGCGAAGAACAGACGCCCTCCGGCGACCTACACGCAGAGGCGGGGCCAAATCCAAAGCTGAGACCCAGGAGCTGTGAGAACAAAGAAGAGAAAGGGAAACCTCTCCCAGCAGCCTCAGAAGCAGCGGATTAAAGCTCCACAATCAACTTGATGTACCCTGCATCTGTGGAATACAGGAATAGACAACACATCATCCCAAATTGAGGAGCCAGGAGTCAGTGCTGTGCCTCTGAGGTGGGAGAGCCAACTTCAGGACACTAGTCCACAAGAGACCTCCCAGCTCCACATAATATCAAACGGCAAAAATCTTCCAGAGATCTCCATCTCAACACCAGCACCCAGCTTCACTCAACGACCAGCAGGCTACAGTGCTGGACACCCTAAGCCAAACAACTAGCAAGACAGGAACACAACGCCACCCATTAGCAGAGAGGTGGCCTAAAATCATAAAAAGTCCGCAGACACCCCAAAACACACCACCAGACGTGGACCTGCCCACCAGAAAGACAACATCCAGCCTCATCCACCAGAACACAGGCACTAGTCCCCTCCACCAGGAAGCCTACACAACCCACTAAACCAACCTTAGCCACTGGGGACAGACACCAAAAACAACGGGAACTACGAACCTGCAGCCTGCAAAAAGAAGACCCCAAACACAGTAACATAAGCAAAATGAGAAGACAGAAAAACACACAGCAGGAGAAGGAGCAAGATAAAAACCCACCAGATCTAACAAATGAAGAGGTAATAGGCAGTCTACCTGAAAAAGAATTCAGAATAATGATGGTAAAGATGATCCAAGATTCTATTTCCCAGATCCAAAATCTTGGAAATAGAATAGACAAAATGCAAGAAACAGTTAACAAGGACCTAGAAGAACTAAAGATGAATCAAGCATCGATTAAAAACACAATACATGAAATAAAAAATACTCTAGATGGGATCAATAGCAGAATAACTGAGGCAGAAGAACGGATAAGTGAGGTGGAAGATAAAATAGTGGAAATAACTGCTGCAGAGCAAAATAAAGAAAAAAGAATGAAAAGAACAGAGGACAGTCTCAGAGACCTCTGGGACAACATTAAACGCACCAACATTCGAATTATAGGGGTTCCAGAAGAAGAAGAGAAAAAGAAAGGGACTGAAAAAATATTTGAAGGGATTATAGTTGAAAACTTCCCTAATATAGGAAAGGAAATAGTTAATCAAGTCCAGGAGGCACAGAGAGTCCCATACAGAATAAATCCAAGGAGAAATACACCAAGACACATATTAATCAAACTGTCAAAAATTAAACACAAAGAAATCATATTAAAAGCAGCAAGGCAAAAACAACAAATAACACACAAGGGAATCCCCATCAGGATAACAGCTGATCTCTCAGCAGAAACTCTACAAGCCAGAAGGGAGTGGCAGGACATAATTAAAGTGATGAAGGAGAAAAACCTGCAACCAAGATTACTCTACCCAGCAAGGATCTCGTTCAGATTTGATGGAGAAATTAAAACGTTTACAGACAAGCAAAAGCTGAGAGACTTCAGCACCACCAAACCAGCTTTACAACAAATGCTAAAGGAACTTCTTTAGGCAAGAAACACAACAGAAGGAAAAGACCTACAATAACGAACCCAAAACAATTAAGAAAATGGGAATAGGAACATACATATCGATAATTACCTTAAATGTAAATGGACTAAATGCTCCCACCAAAAGATACAGATTGGCTGAATGGATACAAAAACAAGACCCATATATATGCTGTCTAAAAGAGACCCACTTCAGACCTAGAGACACATACAGACTGAAAGTAAGGGGATGGAAAAAGATATTCCATGCAAATGGAAACCAAAAGAAAGCTGGAGTAGCAATTCTCATATCAGACAAAATAGGCTTTAAAATAAAGACTACTACAAGAGACAAAGAAGGACACTACATAATGATCAAGGGATCGATCCAAGAAGAAGATATAACAATTGTAAATATTTATGCACCAAACATAGGAGCACCTCAATACATAAGGCAAATACTAACAGCCATAAAAGGAGAAATCGACAGTAACACACTCATAGTAGGGGACTTTAACACCCCACTTTCACCAATGGACAGATCATCCAAAATGAAAATAAATAAGGAAACACAAGCTTTAAATGATACATTAAACAAGATGGACTTAATTGATATTTATAGGACATTCCATCCAAAAACAACAGAATACACATTTTTCTCAAGTGCTCATGGAACATTCTCCAGGATAGATCATATCTTGGGTCACAAATCAAGCCTTGGTAAATTTAAGAAAATTGAAATTGTATCAAGTATCTTTTCCGACCACAATGCTATGAGACTAGATATCAATTACAGGAAAAGAGCTGTAAAAAATACAAACACATGGAGGCTAAACAATACACTACTTAATAACGAAGTGATCACTGAAGAAATCAAAGAGGAAATTAAAAAATACCTAGAAACAAATGACAATGGAGACACGACGACCCAAAACCTATGGGATGCAGCAAAAGCAGTTCTAAGAGGGAAGGTTATAGCAATACAATCCCACCTTAAGAAACAGGAAACATCTTGAATAAACAACCTAACCTTGCATCTAAAGCAATTAGAGAAAGAAGAACAAAAACATCCCAAAGTTAGCAGAAGGAAAGAAATCATAAAAATCAGATCAGAAATAAATGAAAAAGAAATGAAGGAAACGATAGCAAAGATCAATAAAACTAAAAGCTGGTTCTTTGAGAAGATAAACAAAATTGATAAACCATTAGCCAGACTCATCAAGAAAAAAAGGGAGAAGACTCAAATCAATAGAATTAGAAATGAAAAAGGAGAAGTAACAACTGACACTGCAGAAATACAAAAGATCATGAGAGATTACTATAAGCAACTCTATGCCAATAAAATGGACAACCAGGAAGAAATGGACAAATTCTTAGAAATGCACAACCTGCCAAGACTGAATCAGGAAGAAATAGAACATATGAACAGACCAATCACAAGCACTGAAATTGAAACTGTGATAAAAAATCTTCCAACAAACAAAAGCCCAGGACCAGATGGCTTCACAGGCGAATTCTATCAAGCATTTAGAGAAGAGCTAACACCTATCCTTCTGAAACTCTTCCAAAATATAGCAGAGGGAGGAACACTCCCAAACTCATTCTACGAGGCCACCATCACCTTGATACCAAAACCAGACAAGGATGTCACAAAGAAAGAAAACTAGAGGCCAATATCACTGATGAACATAGATCCAAAAATCCTCAACAAAATACTAGCAAACAGAATCCAACAGCACACTAAAGGATCATACATTATGATCAAGTGGGGTTTATCCCAGTAATGCAAGGATTCTTCAATATACGCAAATCAATCAACGTGATACACCATATTAACAAATTGAAGGAGAGAAACCATATGATCATCTCAATAGATGCAGAGAAAGCTTTCGACAAAATTCAACACCCATTTATGATAAAAACCCTGCAGAAAGTAGGCATAGAGGGAACTTTCCTCAACATAATAAAGGCCATATATGACAAACCCACAGCCAGCATTGTCCTCAATGGTGAAAAACTGAAACCATTTCCACTAAGATCAGGAACAAGACAAGGTTGCCCACTATCACCACTCTTATTCAACATAGTTTTGGAAGTTTTAGCCACAGCAATCAGAGAAGAAAAGGAAATAAAAGGAATCCAAATTGGAAAAGAAGAAGTAAAGCTGTCACTGTTTGCAGATGACATGATACTATACATAGAGAATCCTAAAGATGCTACCAGAAAACTACAAGAGTTAATCAAAGAATTTGGTAAAGTTGCAGGATACAAAATTAATGCACAGAAATCTCTGGCATTCCTATATACTAATGATGAAAAATCTGAAAGTGAAATCAAGAAAACACTCCCATTTACCATTGCAACAAAAAGAATAAAATATCTAGGAATAAACCTACCTAAGGAGACAAAAGACCTGTATGCAGAAAATTAGAAGACACTGATGAAAGAAATTAAAGATGATACAAACAGATGGAGAGATGTACCATGTTCTTGGATTGGAAGAATCAACATTGTGAAAATGACTATACTACCCAAAGCAATCTACAGATTCAATGCAATCCCTATCAAACTACCACTGGCATTTTTCACAGAACTAGAACAAAAAATTTCACAATTCGTATGGAAACACAAAAGACCCCGAATAGCCAAAGCAATCTTGAGAACGAAAAATGGAGCTGGAGGAATCAGGCTCCCTGACTTCAGACTATACTACAAAGCTACAGTAATCAAGACAGTACGGTACTGGCACAAAAACAGAAAGATAGATCAATGGAACAGGATAGAAAGCCCAGAGTTAAACCCACGGACATATGGTCACTTTATCTTTGATAAAGGAGGCAGGAATGTACAGTGGAGAAAGGACAGTCTCTTCAATAAGTGGTGCTGGGAAAACTGGACAGGGACATGTAAAAGTATGAGATTACATCACTCCCTAACACCATACACAAAAATAAGCTCAAAATAGATTAAAGACCTAAATGTAAGGCCAGACACTATCAAACTCTTAGAGGAAAACATAGGCAGAACACTCTATGACATAAATCACAGCAAGATCCTTTTTGACCCACCTCCTAGAGAAATGGAAATAAAGACAAAAATAAACACATGGGACCTAATGAAACTTAAAAGCTTTTGCACAGCAAAGGAAACCATAAATAAGACCAAAAGACAACCCTCAGAATGGGAGAAAATATTTGCAAATGAAGCAACTGACAAAGGATTCATCTCCAAAATTTATAAGCAGCTCATGCAGCTCAATAACAAAAAAACAAACAACCCAATCCAAAAACGGGCAGAAGACCTAAATAGACATTTCTCCACAGAAGATATACAGACTGCCAACAAACACATGAAAGGATGCTCAACATCTTTACTCATTAGAGAAATGCAAATCAAAACTACAATGAGATATCATCTCACACCAGTCAGAATGGCCATCATCAAAAAATCTAGAAACAATAAATGCTGGAGAGGGCGTGGAAAAAAGGGAACACTCTTGCACTGCTGGTGGGAATGTGAATTGGTACAGCCGCTATGGAGAACGGTATGGAGGTTCCTTAAAAAACTACAAATAGAACTACCATACGACCCAGCAATCCCACTACTGGGCATATACCCTGAGAAAACCATAATTCAAAAAGAGACATGTACCGAAATGTTCACTGCAGCTCTATTTACAATACCCGGGACATGGAAGCAACCTAAGTGTCCATCAACAGATGAATGGATAAAGAAGATGTGGCACATATATACAATGGAATATTACTCAGCCATAAAAGAAACGAAATTGAGGGCTTCCCTGGTGGTGCGGTGGTTGAGAGTCTGCCTGTCGATGCAGGGGACACGGGTTTGTGCCCCAGTCCGGGAAGATCCCACATGCCACGGAGCGGCTGGGCCCGTGAGCCACGGCCGCTGAGCCTGCGCGTCCGGAGCCTGTGCTCCGCAACGGGAGAGGCCACAACAGTGAGAGGCCCGCGTACCGCAAAAAAAAAAAAAAAGAAAAAGAAAAAAAAAGAAACGAAATTGAGCTATTTGTAATGAGGTGGATAGACCTAGAGTCTGTCATACAGAGTGAAGTAAGTCACAAAGAGAAAGACAAATACCGTATGCTAACACATATATATGGAATCTAAAAAACAAAAAACAAATGGTCATTAAGAACCTAGAGGCAAGACAGGAATAAAGACGCAGACCTACTAGAGAATGGACTTGAGGATACGGGGAGGGGGAAGGGTAAGCTGGGACAAAGTGAGAGAGTGGCATGGACATATATACACTACCAAATGTAAAACAGATAGCTGGTGGGAGGCAGCGCATAGCACAGGGAGATAAACTCAGTGCTTTGTGGCCACCTAGAGGGGTGGGATAGGGAGAGTGGGAGGGAGGGAGACTCAAGAGGGAGGAGATATGGGGATATATGTCTATGTATTACTGATTCACTTTGTTATAAAGCAGAAACTAACACACCATTGTAAAGCAATTATACTCCAATAAAGATGTTAAGAAAAACCTAAAGACTCCACTAAAAAACTGTTAGAACTAATAAATGAATTCAGTAAAGTCACAGGATACAAGATCAACATACAGAACTCTGTGATATTTCTATACACTAATAATGAACTATCAGAAAGAGAAATTAAGGAAACAATCCCATTTATAAGTGCATCAAAAAGAATAAAATACCTGGAAATAACTTTAACCAAGGAGATGAAAGACCTGTACAATGAACACTGTAAGACACAGCAAAAAAAAACTGAAGAAGACACACAAAAAAAGGAAAGATATTCTGTGTTCATGGATAGAAAGAACAGATATTTTTACAATGTCCATATTACCCAAAGCAATCTACAGATTCAATACAATCCCTATCAAAATTCCAACGGCACATTTCAGTGAACTAAAACAAACAAATCTAAAATTTGTACGGGACCACAAAAGATCCCAAATAGCCATAACAACACTGAGAAAGAACAAAGCTGGAAACATCATGTTCCTTGATTTCAAACTATACTACAAAGCTTTAGTAATCAAAATGGTATGGTACCAGCACAAAAACAGACACACAGATCAACAGAACAGAATTGAGAGCCCAGAAATAAACCCACACATATATGGAAATTAATTTATGACAAGGGAGCAAAGAACATACAATGGAGGAAGGATAGTCTCTTCAGTAAATAGTACTGGGAAAACTGAACAGCCACGTGCAAGAGAATGAAACTAGATCACTGTCTTACACTAGACACAAAAATTAACTCAAAATGGATTAAAGACTTGAATGTAAGACCTGAAACCATAAAATTCCTAGAAGAAAACAAAAGCAGTAATTTCACTGATATCAGTTTTAGCAATGTTTTGTGTGTTCTGACTCCAAAGGCAAGGGAAACAAAAGCAAAAATAAACAAATGGGACATCAAACTAAAAAAGCTTCTGCTTTTAGGAAACCATCATCAAAACAAAAAGGCAACTTACTGAGTGGGAAAAGATATTTGCAAATCACATATCCGAAAAGGGGTTAATATCCAAAATATATAAAGAACTCACACAACTCAAGAACAAAAAAACAAAACAAAACAAAAAAAGCCTGATTAAAAAATGGGCAGGGCTTCCCTGGTGGCACAGTGGTTGAGAGTCCGCCTGCCAATGCAGGGGACACGGGTTCGTGCCCCGGTCCGGGAAGATCCCACATGCTGTGGAGCGGCTGGGCCCGTGAGCCATGGCCACTGAGCCTGAGCGTCCGGAGCCTGTGCTCTGCAAGGGGAGAGGCCACAACAGTGAGAGGCCCGCATACTGCAAAAAAAAAAAAAAAAATGGGCAGAAGATCTGCATACATTTTTCCAAAGAAGACATACAGATGGCCAACAGGCACATGAAAAGATGTTCAACATCACTAATTATGAGGAAAATGCAAATCAAACCCACAATGAGATATTATTTCACATTTGTTAGAATGGTTATCATTGAAAAGACAAGAAATAACAAATGTTGGACAGGATGTGGAGAAAAGGGAACCCTTGTATAATGTTGGTGGGACTGTAAATTGGTGCAGCCACTATGGAAAACATTATGGAGATATCTCAAAAAATAATAATAATAATAATAGAACTACCATATGATCCAGCTATTCCACTTCTGGGTATTTATCTGATGAACACAAAAACACTAATTGAAAAGATATATATACACAGCTATGTTTACTGCAGTACTATTTACGATAGTCAACATATGGAAACAACTGTCCACTGATGAATGTATATATGTGTGTATACACACACACACGCACACACACACACACACACACACAATGGACTATTAACTCACCATAATAAAGAATAGAATCCTGCCATTTGTGACAACATGGATAGACCATAAAGGTATTATACCAAGTGAAATAAGTCAGATGGAAAAATAAAAGTACTATATGATTTCACTCATATGTGGTATCTAAAAAAAACAAAACAAATGAACAAACAAAATAAAACAAAAACAAACTCGAAAATACAGAGAACAGATTAGTGGTTACCAGAGGGGAAGAGGATTAAGGGGTGGGCAAAGTGGGTGAAGGAAGTCAACAGTATTGTGACGGATGGGAACTAGACTTGCAGTGGTGACCACTTTGTAGTATATACCGATGTCAAATTATAATGCTGTACACCTGAAACTGACATAATTTTTAAAAAGCTAACTTTTTCCTAACATAAAATTTAAAGATGTATAGTATAATAGGTAATATCAAACTCTACTTCAGATCTGAAGCCAAAAAAGACAGAGAGAATTAGAAGGAAATCTGTACAGTAGGATTCGGTTTCCTAGTCAGACAGCTAGTCCATGAAAACCCAGACCCTGCAGTCCCATAGGAGATAAGAGAAGAAAGGGTCAACATTCCTGCAACATAAAACCCTGTAGTTGCCTTTTACAAAAGAACACAAAACACATCCTTTTCTAGATGACAAGATCTTTTAACAGACTTTTGGAATGCAAAACTGACAACAGAGCTACAAGTTGCATTTATAATAGGATTCAAATTTTATTTGCACATGTTTAATAAACATATATATGTGAAATAAAATCTAAGTCAATAATTAAAGTTCAACTCTCTAAATTAGGAACTACTCTATTTATAAATTATTTCTATGCTGCTGATAGTACAACTTACATATTCACTGATGCTATCATTCCACAAGCTGCATTTGTAAGGAAAGGAGTATATAAGAAACAATGTATACTTTGTCTTATTCTATATAGAAGAAAAAGATTATCAAACCACAGGATTTTCTTCTCTCCTTATATTAACTTCTTCATTGAATCTGGAAACCAACAACCTCTTTTAACTTCAGGACCAAGAGAGGCATGGACGTGTATACACTACCAAACGTCAGGTAGATAGATAGTGGGAAGCAGCCGCAGAGCACAGGGAGATCAGCTCGGTGCTTTGTGACCGCCTGGAGGGGTGGGATGGGGAGGGTGGGAGGGAGGGAGATGCATGAGGGAAGGGATGTGGGAACAGATGTATATGTATGACTGATTCACTTTGTTATAAAGCAGAAACTAATTAAAAAAATGAATAAATAAACTTAAAAAAAAAAAAAAAAAAAAAAGAACTGGCAATCTGGGCCTCCCTGGTGGCGCAGTGGTTGAGAGTCCGCCTGCCGATGCAGGGGATGCGGGTTCGTGCCCCGGTCTGGGAGGATCCCATATGCCGCGGAGCGGCTGGGCCCGTGAGCCATGGCCGCTGGGCCTGCGCGTCCGGAGCCTGTGCTCCGCAACGGGAGAGGCCACAGCAGTGAGAGGCCCGCATACCGCAAAAAGAAAAAAAAAAAAAAAAAAAAAAAGAACTGGCAATCTACCTGAAATATTTAGTTGTGAGGTTTAACACTGTGAATGCAGCCAGTCCCCAAAGGCAAATGCTGAAAAACAGTCTAAGGATATTGCTGCAAAAACAATTTTTCAAGTCAAGGAGAGAACTGACATTAGGAAAATACTTTTTATTGCTTCTCCAATGCCTTAAATCTTCTTTCACACAAACTCCCACAATTACTCCTACTTCATACCCAAATAAAATCTATAAAAACTGTTTCACACCTGGGAAGAAGGCAGTTTCTCAGCATTTGAAATATTCAATTCATTATTTCAAAATATTTAAGAAGTATATATACCATGGCATCTTCCCTTGTAATAACAAAAGTAAATCAATCTCTTATGAAAATTATGGGTGGGGGAGAATCCTAACTTTAAACAATGCAAAGTGCTCCTGTCATATAAAGGATTTAGGAGGAAAGAGTTTTCCTGCCCCTCCATCATCAAGGGAACCAAAGAAGCTTAGGGAGGGACAGATAGGGGATTAAGAGGAAAACTTTTCTCTAAAAGATAAGAAATGAAATAGTCTACGTAATGTGGATGAACCTATAAATATACTGGAAAGCTAAAATCTTTCATTAATTTTTAAATGTAATATTTCTACCATTATTTTATTCAACAGCACATGATACTTACTATGCCCCAGGCATTATTTTAAACACTTTTCAATTATTAGTTCATTAACCCTCCGAGGTAGGTACTATCAATATCCCAATTTTACAGATGAGAACACTAAGGATAGAGAAATAAAGTAATTTTCCCAAGACCACACCGCTATTAAGCGTCAGAGATGAGATTCAATCCCAGGCCATCTGGGTTCACAATCCACGCTCTTAACCATGACTCTCTAAAAAGCAATATGCTCATGAAAGCCCAGTGTTTTACAGTTAAACATTTAATAAAATCTGCTAAACATATTGAGAGTGAAAAAAATGGAGACAGCAAAAAGTAGAAAACCTATTATTCATAGTTCAAACACATTACTATGAGTATAATTTCCCATCAGTCTTCTTTCCTTGTTCACATAGTTTTTTTTTCCCTTTAGTTATCATTCAGCAGATACAATTTCCTAGAAAATGAAAAACTAAAATATTACTCTCAACACTTTTAAAATAACAGTTAAAATTAATTAAACACATTGTATATCAAACACTTATGTGCTTGCTATTATTCTTCTTTCACCTCACAACCCCATAAACTAGGTGTAAGTATTATCCCCATTTTACAAATGAGGAAACTGAAGCACAGTTAAGAAACTAACTTAAGGGCCCATGGCTAGTAAGCGGTTGAGCCAGGATTCAAATTCAGGCTGCTTGACTCCTGAACTAGAATTCTTTTCTACTCATGGAGGATAGGATTATGAGCTACTTGATACATAAGGATCATGTTTTTAAAGAGTAGTATTGTTTGTTTGGCTTAGCCTAAAATGAGTATGTTAGCATACAGATTTATTTTATTTTGCCCTAATTCTTACTTACACAACTGAAGTTTTCAGTATCTTAAGGTTTCTTGAGCAAGCTAAATAACTCTTCAGGTCTTACTTTACAAGGGTCAAGTATTTTATGTAATTCCTTCATTCAACAACCATTTGAGTATCCATTACATGCTAGGAACTGTGCTAACAGGACAGTCTTTGCACTCAAGGCAGAGTCTCTTTTCACTCAGCATATAAATATGCTAAAGTTTCTCACAATTAATAAATACAACACACTGTACATACAAATGGTTAATAGCTTTGCCAACCATTCAGTGGCAGAATTGAGAATGGAATCCCGTGATTTTTTGCCCCTATGCTATAAAGTAGAAAAAACCCTCATTTTTCTTACAGTTCCTAGAGAGTGACTGATAATTACTCAATAGGTACAATCTGCCTTTCTCATGCTATACCACCTTTTATCAGCTGGCAATGAAAGCCTATCCATTTTTAGAGCAAAGGAGTTGAAATTAAAATATTTTACTAAAATCTTTGTTTACTAGGTTACACATTTAAATTACTTGTAAAGTTCCATAATCGCATCGGGGTGTGACTTTAGTAACCAAATGACAAATGTGAATGTCTAAAACTATCCATGAAAGCAGCAATCAAAAATGCATGTTCGCAGAAGATGAAGGCCAATTCTGCTTGATCTTACACTGAAACATTTTATTTTAAGCAGTCTTAAGATGAATCCCACTGATTGTGAAAAGGTGGCAGAGAGATAAAAGTTAAAAAGTGTAGCAGAAACCCTCCTAACCAGTTCACTGAGTGGTTTAATTGATAGCAGTGACTAAAGGCACAATTACCCACCTAAGAGCTTAATGAAACCTTGACAAGTTCTTTGACTGATACATATTTACATTAGTGTTTATATGTAGCTGGCACAGGCTTGAGTTCATTATTTCTTATGCCTATGTCCTCTAAGAAGCTTCTCTAGTAATGTTATTTGAACCATTATCTGGTATTTGCCTTTCACTGCTACTTTCATTTCCAGTCTGTAATTTGTCTCATCCTAGATTGTAAATTTATGGCACAATGTTAACTCCCAAAATGGCACAGTGCCTTGCCAATAACAGGTATTGAAAAAGTGTTTATTAATAATAGGTATGAATTCCACCCTATAGCCACACCCCAATCCTTATCATTTTGCAGAACTGCTTCTCCTCATCTCTCTGACTAGGACTGCCCTGGGGTCAGTCCTTGAACCTCTTTTCTAGCTACGTTCACTCCTCAGGTGATCTTATCTATACTGACAACTGCTAAATGTATTCAACCTGGACCATTCTCCTCTGAACTACAGATTCATTTGTTCAATTGCTGACTTGACACCTCGATTACACGTCTCTTAGACATCTCAAAAACGTAGCCAGTCTGGGACAGAACTCTTGAACTCTACCCAGAAACCTGCTCTGCTCACAGTCTTCCCATCTCTGAAAATGGCAACTCCATCCTCCCAGTTGCTTAAGCCAAAAACCTTGAAGTCATCCTTGACTCTTCTCTTTTCACATTCCACATCCAATCCATCCGCAAAACTTGTTGGATCAAAACATACCCAGTTAGAGTCAGAGATATATTTTACACACAGAAAAAAATATAGATATGTGTGGATACATAGATTAGTATGCATACATATATTTTCTAGCTCTGTCCACTGATAGCATCTAGCAGCAGTAGCAACAAGCACACCTAACATCCAGATCTTGACCTCAAAATACCATTCTCCAATAAAAGGAATCAGAGTTTCTTGAAGAAATGAGTCTAGGGCAGAGACAGGAAAAATACAAGATGAGCCTGAAACATCTAGTAGTGCCAGAAAATAAAGAAGTGTAACACATACACATACAAAGGATGGGAACACATCAAAAAGACACAGAAGTCAACCTAAAAGAGCTCCCAATGGGCAAAGCTGGAATAATTCAGGCAACAAAATAAATAATGATACCAAGTGAATTATAACCCTAAGAATAAAGTAAGTATCCATACATTAGAACTGATATAAATGATTAGATAGATAAGGAACAAACTTTCCTTACAGAAGAATTCCAATTAATAAATGTAGTAAGAATGAGGGAAAATAAACAGTGCATGCAGGCAAGATTACTGATGAATGCTAAAATTAGTGAGCAGAGGGGCTTCCCTGGTGGCTCAGTGGTTAAAAATCCGCCTGCCGATGCAGGGGACACGGGTTCGAGCCCTGGTCCGGGAAGACCCCACATGCCGCGGAGCAACTAAGCCCATGCGCCACAACTACTGGGTCTGTGCTATAGAGCCTGTGAGCCACAACTATTGAAGCCTGCATGCCTAGAGCCCGTGCTCTGCAACAAGAGAAGCCACCACAATGAGAAGCCCACGTGCCGCAAGGAAGAGTAGCCCCCGCTCACCGCAACTAGAGAAAGCCTGCGCGCAATGAAGACCCAATGCAGCCAAAAATAAATAAATAAAGTAAATAAATTTTTGAAAATAAATAAAATCAGTGAGCAGAAACAGGATACTGGCAAAGGCTCAAAGTATCTCTCCCAAAATATTTACCAATTACTGTGGTGGTTGTAATATATGTCCAGAAATTATTTGATACATCTGCCTCCAGGAAGTGGAGTTTAATTCCCCTCCCCTTGAGTGTGGGCTGAATTTAATGACTTGCTTCTAATGATCAGAGTATGGACGGTGAAAAATAATGGAGAAATCTGGCAGAAACCACCTTAACAAAGTGATCACCCATTGACGTCATGTTGATAACATGGATCTCCTCTATGGCATGATAAAAAGGGCACTTCACTCTGTGATACTCTTCCTCAAACCTCGATAACTAATCATGAGAAGATCTCAGAAAACCCAAATTGAGGAACATCCTACAAGATACTTGACCAGTACTCCTTAAAAAAAAAAGTATCAAGGTCATAAAAGGTAAGGAAAGACCAAGAAACTGTCATGCATTAGAAGAGATAAGGGAGACTTGACAACTAAAAGCAATGTAGTTTCCTGGTTTGGAAAAGGAATATTAGTGGGAAAACTGGTGAAATACAAATAAAGTCTGCAGTTTGTCTGAAATATTGTACCAATGTTAATTTCTTAGCTTGACAAATGTACCATGGTTATGTAAGATGTTAACATTAGGGGGAAAAGGATGAAGGGTATACAGCAGTGATTCTTAATAGGAGCAATTTTGCCCCATGGGGGCATTTGGCAATGTCTAAAGACATTTTTGATCGTTACAACCGGGGTATGGTACTGGCATCTATAGATAGAGACCAGGGATGCTGCTTAACATCCTGTATAGCACTGGACAATCCCCACAACAAAGGTTTAGCCAGTCCAAAATGTCAGTAAGGCTGAGGCTGAGAAACACTGGCATAAAGGAACTCTATGCATTATCTGTGAAACTCCTCTGTAAATCTAAAATTATTTCAAAATAAAAAGTTAAAAATATATCCAAATCCAATCATTTCTCATCAATTTCCTAGTCTAAGACACCACTAACCCTCAACTAGATTTTTAAAGAGAGCCTCCTAACTGATCTTCTAGTTTTTACTCTTCACCTCTTTAGACTACTTTCAACACAGTAGCCAGAGTGAAGTTTTTAAAGCATAAATCTGATCACGTCACTTTGCTCAAAAACCTGTAATGGTTTCCATCTCAAAAAATAAACACCCAAGTCCTTCCAATGTTCTACAGGCTCTATGTAATCTGGACCCAGTTATCTCTCCACTTTGTTTCTCCACAAAGTAGAAACCACTTTCTACTCTTCTATTCACTCCAGTCCAGGCACACTGACCTCCTAGTGTTCTGGGAATACACCAAGCACACCTCTGCTTCAGGGCCAATGCAAACTGTTTCTTAGACCCAGTGTGCTCCTGATTACCTCCATCCTTCAAGCCTTTGCTCACTCCTCACCAAGTCTTTCCCAGACATCCTTTTTAAAAGTGCACACACCCCTTGGCATACCTACCCCTCTTGCCTGCTTTATTTTTCTCCACAGCACCTATCTATCACCTTCTAATACTGTATAACAACAAGTTACTTATTTTGTTTAATGTCTGTCTCACACGCTCTAGAATGTAAGATCCACGAGGGCAGGGATTTTTGTCTGTTTGGTTCACTACTATAACCTCTGCACCTAGAACAATGCCTAGCATGCACCTAATGCTCAACAAACATTTGTTAAATGAATGATACACCTTTGAAGTCCTAAATTTAATATCCCAGTGTCGTTCTACCACTTTTCATCATTACTGCATTTTCTTTCTTATCTCCTTACTTGAGAACACTATGGTTTGGAGAAGAAAGAATGGGTATTGGATCCTGGTTGTATCTCTTGATAGGGTGTGTCTCTCTGGATATGTAACTTAACCTTTCTAATCCTCAGTTTCTTCATCTGAAGGAGAATGACAAAGGGATGGATGTAAGGTTAATAACACTTATGTTAGGATTAGAAATAAGGTATTAAAGTGTCTAGCACATAGTAGGTAATCCATAAGTAAAAGCTAATATTTTTGCTCCCTCTTCACTAGTTCTTCGGCTTCACACTGACCTCTAACTTTCACGCCCTTCATTTTCTCCCAGTTGAATCACCCCTTCTATGATTCCTGCTTATGAACCAACCTGGACTCCACAGTTCATTTCAGTCACAGTCCTTAACATCATTAATTTCCTCAACCAATTGCCCTTTAGGTATCTCTACCAAGCAGGCATCTGTAAAGCAGTGGGTAACAGCCTGGGCTCTGGAATTGAACCACCAGGGTTTGAACACCAGCTGTTCATCTTACAATCAAGGAGAATAACAACAGTACCTACCTTATGAGCTCTTGTGAGTATTAAATGGTTTCTTCAGCTGTACATACCCAGAGTGATGAGTGCTGGAGAAAGATCAAACCATGCAAATTGGTATCCCTACAAATCCAAGGTCTACAACCTCAAGTGGGTCCTCAATGCTACCTAACAATCCTTTTTCATTATCCTAGTCGTGAGTCTGTCTGTCTGACTCTCCCCCCCAACATCATTCCCTTGGAAGCTGTTATACACTTACACTCTCTTTTTAAAGAACCCCTATTCTACCATGTTCCCCATCATTCTAAGCAGGTACTCAAAAATGATATAAGACACATCAACTCGTTCTCCTTCCTGCCCCTATCATTTAGAAACTTATTTACAGTGCCTCCAACTTCACCTCCTTCGTTTCTGCTCAATGAAAAAAGAAAATCGGGCTTCCCTGGTGGTGCAGTGGTTGAGAGTCCGCCTGCCGATGCAGGGGACATGGGTTCGTGCCCCGGTCCGGGAAGATCCCACATGCCGCGAGCGGCTGGGCCCGTGAGCCATGGCCGCTGAGCCTGTGCGTCTGGAGCCTGTGCTCCGCAACGGGAGAGGCCACAACAGTGAGAGGCCCGTGTACCGCAAAAAAAAAAAAAAAAGAAAAAAAAAGAAAATCATCTCCTACCCAAGGCCAACTTCTCTACCTATGCCTTGGACCCCATCCCCTCCTACTGTCTCCAAATCCTTGGCTCCATCAATCACCTCTGTCCCCCATCTCTCCGCCTCCCCAACACCACTTCAATTTCTCCCCTCCACTGGTGCTTTCCAATAAAGCACATAAACATGCCCAAGATCCTCTTAATTTAAAAAAGGGCGAGAAGGAGTAAACTTCTCTAAATCCCCTGCATCTCCCTTCACCTACACTATTTGTTCAGTCCTTTGTTGAAAACACTGTATCCCTCTCTATTAGCTACCTTCCTACCTTGTCATTGACTCTTCAACCCCCTTACCCCCAAAGCACTACAATGTAGCTACCTGCTCTAGCTGAAGTTACAAATGACTTAATCACCAAGTTTCAGGGACTTTTTTCAGTTATCTTACTTGGCCTTTTCATGGCAGGATACACTATTGTCCACTCCTAGTCCTTGAAATATTCTTCTCCCTCAGCTTCTGTGACAATTCTCGCATAGTTCGTTTTTTTCAGCTTTGGTCTGTCTGGCACAGATGTTTGGCTTCTCTTAGTTGTCTGCCCCACTCAGTAGCTCACCACAGAAATATGGGAATCATGCTAAATCTTCGATCTTGCTCAACTCTGTAGTCTGATTACCCTGTCCTGTTGATAATACTTCCTAAACCTCTTATACATCCACCCCTCTTCTACATATCTCATCATTTCTCATCAGGAATGGCTTCCTAACTGGTCTTGCTTCCAGTTTTGCCCTTCTCTAATCCAGCATTCACCACACTGCCTAGAACACAAATATGATTCTATCACAGCATAATTTTTCCCCCCACTAAATCCTCACAGCCTTCAGGACAAAGTTAAAGCTCCTTAGTTTGGTTCATAAGGCATTCAGTGATTTGGCTTCTTATCACTTCATCAGCCCCTGTTCTAAAGCTCTGCTGTCCACTTGTGCCTACTGAGTACTTGAACATGGCTAGACGCAACCGAGATGTGGTATAAGTATAAAATACATACCAGATTCTGAAGACTTAGTATGAAAAAGAGAATGTCAAATATCTCAGTAATGCGTTTTTATAGTGATTACAGATTGAAATAAAATTTTAGATATATCAGCTTAAATAAAATATATTACTAAAATTAATTTCACCTTTTCCTTTTTTAACGTGGTTAACAGAAGATTTTAAAATATATATGTGAATTACATTTGTGACTTGTATTATTATATTTATACAGAACAGCACTGGTCTAGAATGTCCTTTCTCTTTTTCGAACCTAGTTAACTGCTATCTATTTTTGAAGATTAGCTCAGGTAACCCACTAAGATGCATTTCAGGACATGCCCCTCCCAAGACCCCAAGGCTTAGTCAACTACCCCTCCTGCTCTGTGCTTCCATCCATAGGAATCTGCTTATACCTGTTATATATCACTCCACATTATAATTATTGGTTATCAGCTATCTTCTCCTAAACTATATGCTCCTTGCAAAAAGGCATATCATTCTACATATACTCAGGGCTTACCACCATGTTTACCACTTAAAAGGCACTCAAAATATTTGCTGAACAAATGGGAACTATCTATTCCTGGCCTGAAAGTTACTAGAATTTCTCCAAGGAAAACAAACCAGCAAAGAAGGAGTCTAGACTTTCCCAAGAGCTCCAGTAATGAAAGGATCAGAACGAAGGTAGGGAGTAGGAATTAAAGTAAAGAGAAGAGCAATAAGAAAATAAAGCTCATCACACACAACCACCTCTTACAGTGAAAACAGGAATTTGCAGCAGTGAAATGGAGCCTTGAACTCAACTTGGCATGCTAGGGGCCACAGTTTGGTTCCTAAATTACTCAAATAACCCATCCAACAAAAGAGTATGATTTGGCAGGTTTCAACACAAACAGCTAGAGCCCAGCACCTGTTCCACTTAAACAGAGCATCATTACAGTTAAAAACAACAACAAATCTCTCTTATGAAGCAAACACTAATCTCATGGTGCTTCACCATGGAGCAATTTAGAAGAGTTATTATATGAAATGTGCCAAAGCATGAATTTATGGATGATGCTTATTTGGCAAATATGGTTGGCACTGCTAGATGTTGAAAAACATGTATGCAAATAAGCAAATAAAAATTTTAAGCTCTCAGACTTAAATATTTACATTATCATAAATGTACAAAGATAAATGTTTATATGAGAACACATACAACACACTCCAGGAATCACATTTTTTAATGTGATTGTCAGGAACAGTTATGAAGTGGAATTATTTCTTTATGGGCCTCAGGGTAGACCCTTAAAAATGACTTCTGACAGAATGTTAATGGGGTACAAAAATTATGGAGGAAGTTTTTCTGTACTATCTCTGGGTAAAATGAATAGTCACAGTATCATAATAGTTCAAAGCAATCTTATCTTTTCCTTTCACCAAAATACTCTTCTTCCCATCCTGGAACCCAGCCAAACATAAATGTCAAACCATAAATGTACGGGGGCGGGGAAGGGATGAAGAAGAGGACCACACATCAAAAAGGCTTAGAGAAAATAATTTGACATTTTTTTCCCCACATAATATAGTCATGTTAGAGTCTCCAAAAATAAAGACATGATAAAATATTTCCCCTCTTCCCCTCTGACAGTTTTGGAAAGATGTTTGTTTTTTTCACATAGTTTGTGAGTTGGTCATAGCCAAAACTCACTAGCAATGGTATGAATTCTGCTTCCATTGTTAACTGTTAATCTCTGGGTCGAGGCTACAACTCCCATCTCTGAAGTCAAGAAAATGTACCATACTTGCCATTACAGTTTACTAAACGAGTCACCGAAGAGAAGTGCCAGGCACTTCAGAAAGTAATTAGAGTAGTCAGTGGACTGAGCTATCTAGAAATGTTCTGAGATTATAAAGAAGCCATCATGAAGCAAGTATTCAAGATTGCTCATGGAAAGTTTTACCCTTGTGTATAATTCACGGTTTTCATTTCTACACTGCACAGAGCAATATGGGTTCTCCGACTATACACATTACCACATCATTTCATTTATCAGAGGAAAAAAAAGAAAAGAAGAAAAGGCATTGTGGCTGAACAAAAATCAAGAGGTAGGCCCCAAAACAGAATCCTCAAGGCAATCCCAATTCAGGTGAAAAGCTGTGGACATACATCATACAATGACCTAAAAATAGCCTTTCATGTAAATCTCCAAGTATTTAATTCAACGTATAATCTTACCACATTTAACAGAGGCAGAAGAAAAATGTATTAGGTTTTCTATAACAAGGCCAGTAAAGATGAAATCATAGTTTTCCTTTAACTCGTCACTATCCCCTCAACCCCAACCTTGCAATAACTCCATTCCACAGCTCTCAAATTCCTAAACGGGGATCTTAAAAAACACAACGTATTGCAAAAAAGTTAACATTTAAAGGTGGGAGGGCTCCTCTTTCCTGTTGCTCTCAGCAGTCTTTAATGCAGTCAAAGGACGAAAAAACGAAATCAAGCTCTCAGACGGATGGTGCAGGCAACAGGGAGGGGGTAGAGAAGGGGCTCAGACGGCAAGTCCTCAACGCGGGAGGGGAGAAAAGTTGCAAGAACGGACGAGTCAAAGGGCGAAAGAGAAACAAAACTGACCCAACGAACCACTCAAAATCCCCCCAAAACCTAGGAAACCGGCACGTTAGGGGGCTCACAAACCGTAGAGCGAAGTGAGCAGGCAAAGAGTCACCAGGTTTCATCCTGGCGCTGCTGGCCAGGCTGCGCCGGATCCTCCCGGGTTTGGAGGTGGAGGTCCGTGCAGACTTAGCAGGAGCGAAAGGAGTCCTTCCTGCCCCAGCCTCACCGCGTCCGGCTCCTCCAGGATTCACTTTCCCCAGCAGCCTTCCAGCCGCGCCCGGGGGCGTCCCTCGCCGCCAGGTCCCAACTTTCCCTCCTCTGGGGGGCGCCGAGCTGCCGGGGCCGCCGCCGCCACAGCCACCGAGAAAGGGGGCGGGAGCGGGGGCGCTTGGGGGCGCGCGGCGCCAGCGGGCTCCGGGGGCGACAGGGCGCGGGGGTGGCCGTGGCCGGAGAGCCCGCGCCGGGCCGGACGCACCGGCCGCCAAAGCCCCCGCGGCGGCGCCACCCAGACCCCACGCCGCCCCGCCCGGATTCCCCCAGGTCAGCCCCCTCACCCCGCGGCGACCCAGGTCCCACAAGCCGGCGCGAGAGGAGAAGGGAAAGGAGGCGACGTGGGCAACCTTGCCCCAGTTACCTGAGGGGCTCACACGCCGCCGCGGTGACTACCTTCGCCGGCCGTCCAGTACCCTTCCTGGTGACCGCGGCCGCCACCGCCGAGCAACTGACACTGACTAACAACAACTAACTAACTACTAGCCGCCGCCGAGTCCACCGCGCGCTCCCGGCCGCCCGTAGACCGCCCGGCCCACCAGCCTGCCCGCCTCCTCCCAGCCCGGCGCGCCGCCCCTCCGCGCGCGCACTCGCTGCCGCGCTCCTTGAGCGAACACGCGCGCGCGCGCACGAGGCCACGGCCCTCTCCCAGTCTCTCCTCAGCCCCGAAGGAGGAGTCACCATGAGGCCCCTCCTCTCGCGTTCCTACCTTCAGAGGAAGAGACCTAGAGAGCGTCTGATTGGCTGAGGGAGGCGTGGCCAAAGGAAGAGGGCGGGACGACCAGGACCTTGGGCCGGCGTGAAGGGAAATTTCAGTTCAGTTACGTACCAGGGGAAAAAAAGGAACGAAGTATTGGTCCATTTGGTGCCTAAGCCCATTAGGTCTGCCTACCGTCGAATACAGGATATGTGTCTTCAAGGATTCCAGCACGTAGTAATAACCAATTTAAGTCCCAATACTTTCTGCAGGCCTTAGCAATGTAAAAAACTACATCTCCCAGAAACCTCCGCGAAAATAAGTCTCACCTTGCGTAATCACGTAGTCCTTCGCCTCCTTTGAACAAAATAATCCCTCCATTTTTCTGAAGGTATGGGGAATAGTATTCCATTTTTCTCCTCACCAGAACAGCCTTAAGTGCTGCGATTAGAGAAGTTACCTATGGGAAGGTGGTTAAGCGATTAGGTAAAGGGAAAGAAAAGACATCAAAATAAAGTACTGCGGAGGAATTTTTGTCAAGCTGTGAGGCGACGCAGTGAGAAGAGTGAAGGCGATTGAGAGGGGCTCAGGGAATTGTCCCCTGTGCCAGGGACTTTCTTTAGGCCCCAGGCCCCTGCCTACCCCTGTCGTCAGCAGGTCAGTAAGCAAGGCGAGCTTGGGGGTGGCCACAGTGGATGTGCCCTTCACCCCTTGAAGATCATCCCTCTTTTGCTGTTATTGGTTTGTCTCGATTTGAGGCCGACTGAATGGGGGCGCCTCACTTCCGGTTGGGGGAGGGGAGGAAGGCCATTCTGGGGGAGGGGGAAACATAACTCACTTCCTGTGGGGGTAGGGTGATGGGTTGGGGTGTCCAACCCACTTCCTGTGCCGGCGAGGGCTTGAAAAGGTGGTGCTTGGTGCCATATGCATAGACGGTATCTTAAAGCTTTGGGATTGTGTCTTACGTGAAAAGTTAGGTTATTCCACGAAGCTGTGCTAGTCACCAGCCTCCAGTCAGAATTTATGTGACTTTTGGTTCCATGTGTAAGAGGACAATTTTCTCCCCAACAGAATTTTCTTTAATGCGTTATTCAAAGAATTCGAAACCCCTTGTTAAAACTCTTTACTAGTCTCTACAATACGACATGCTTTCTTGTGTGACTCATGAATTGCCCACCCCTTCTCCCTTACTCAAGTCCAACCTTGACTTAGTGAGGTTTAGGGGTGTTCTCTGCCTTGACATGCCACAGGAACTCTGTAGCTACTCTTAAGGAGGTCGTTTATTACAGGACTCAATATTTTACATAAATTATGAAGCATTTTCACCTTATCGGAGTGAAAATATCATACTGAAGTACTCAATTATTTGATGTTACCTTAACTGATGTGATCGGGATCTTAAATCCTTAGGCCTGTTGATTTTAGGCCACAGGTTCTGCCCTGGGCCTGAAAACAACTTCCTCAGCTTTAAAAATTCTTATAGGTAACTTACATGTAACAACTGTGAAAGTTGCACTGTAGTACATTTTCCCCCTTTGTGATTTAATTAAATTCAGCACCGATTAAAAAATGGTGTCTGCACTTTGTAGTTTTAAGGCATGGTGCAGGGATCATGAGATTCAGCTCAGATTTTAAGGAGGGGGAAAATTTGGCTCACAAAGGACGAAAGATGAATACCAGAATTTTCTGTTTTTCCTGTATTCTCAATGTTTTATAAGAAACTATACATAAAGTGGTAATGAACAGTCAACAGTTTGATTTCTTGGCTTCTGTTTTCAAGTACCACAGTACTTGGTAAGTTGGGGTGGGGAGGGTACTGAAGGAATCAATCTATTTGGAGTTTATGAAATCTCAACAACTTCAGTAATTTTAGAATATCAAGTGAACTGTAATGTCTTTCAAGAATTTTTAAAAGAATAAGGCCTGTGTATTTTTTCCTTTGGGGCTGTCACCTAATCTACCCTCAGAATTTGCAATTGTTTTAATTCTGGTTCTTTTCGAAAGCTAGTTTGTTTAGAGTTTATTAGAAAATGTGATTTAAACTAAAATGTTTAAACAACTGTAACTTAAATGTTACAGTAAGGAAAAAATATATGTTTTAACTTTCTATAGACATTAAAAAAAAAAAAACCAAAAAATTAAGACCCTAAAATCAGTGAGTTATCTTT
Organism: Mesoplodon bidens; assembly: GCF_964165515.1. Classification (NCBI taxonomy): domain Eukaryota; kingdom Metazoa; phylum Chordata; class Mammalia; order Artiodactyla; family Ziphiidae; genus Mesoplodon; species Mesoplodon bidens. Next base: position 64,743,546 of record NC_138178.1, on the reverse strand, counting down.
TGAAGGACTATAGAATTTCTGCAGAAATTGAAAAGGCAAGACACAATTATGTCTGTGTTGTTATTAATAGAAGGTTAGGGACATGTAGACTGCCTCAAGCAACTATTAATTGATTAGAAAGAAAGTGTTCATTATCTTCTATATTAGTGTAATATAGAAGAATATATGCTATGATCACCCTGACAAATTAAACTATTAAACTACAGTATTAAGAATTACTGAAGTGAGTAAAGATTGTGGAACTAAATGAAATAGATAGAGAAAAGATAGTTAAAATATTGATTGAGATACAGCAGTATTGCCTTTAGGAAATTATCTTTGGAAAGCAAAGGAGTTTTTAAAATTGGTCTTTATACTATTCCAGGGAAGAAATGCAGTATAATAGAAATAAGAAAACTTGTTGCAGCTGAGAGACCTGAGCAGCTTGAAGAACTGTCTGTTCAGAAGAAAGCAATTTTTAAAGCACATATTTGCAAAAAGATGTTTTGTGATAACAGGCAGTTATTCATTGGTTCCGTCAAAGAAGAAATATTAGAAAAGCTTGTGAAAAATAGAGGGAAGTTGATGGAACCTGCTTTTATTCTCTTTCAAAGTGTTTCTGTAGAGAGGCTTGCTGTCTTCCGAAGGCTTTTTTTTCCCCCTTAATGTTCTTTGTTGCAGTTTTCTTTGCATGTTCTAATAGAAACGTACTATCAAAATTAGAAAAGTAAAGACTTTTGTAAGTGTACTCTGTTACTTCTTTAAGTAAATGAATTTGAGGTTTTCATTTCATTCCTTGTCATCAATAATAAAGAGATTGTCCATTTTTTTCAGAATATTTAGATTAGACAACCATTTTCATTTCCAAAAAGCAGTCATTGGATATACCGCTCACAGCTCACAACAGTTTGAAATATTAAAACAGTAGGTCAAAATTCTGGATTCCATCTCACTGAAATTTGATTACCCACGAAGTACTAGATGCTATCTATAATGCAAAGGGGTCTTTTCATTCTTTTGTCTACCTACCTTTTAAAAATCATGCTATTGTTTTATAACTATTGCTTTTTTGTATGTTTGTTGTTTTGGTAGTTGCTTGTTTTTGCCATGGGGTTGAGTGTTAAAGAGAATATGCTAACAACATGAATGGTTTTTAAACCTACTGTTCTGCTGTCTTTATTTCAGGGCCTTCAAGAGTATTCAAACGAGAATACCCCTTACGTGACTTTTCATTATTTCAAGAAAAGTTTATTGAGTGCTTACTGTATACTAGTCTCTGTTTTAGGTACTTGGAATACATCAGTGAACACAGACAAATATCCATATTCTCTTGGAGTTTACTCTCTAGTTTCCAAATCAAAACTGGAATTTTGCTCCCTGGATATTCCTAAATAAGCTCTATAGTGTGATCATTGTTCAAACTGATCAAGAAACAGCCCTAAGCTTGATCTCTCTTGGTCTTGATCTCTAAGCCATTCTAAACCCAGTTTTGAATATTTCAGTCTAATTTTTCTCCAGACCATTAAAGCCCCTGTGTTAAATATTCAACCCTTTTCTTTGATGCATGCATCATGACCCTACCATTCTAGCCTCCTTTGTTCACAAATAAAAGCGAACAATGGGGAAAATATGGGATCCGACAGGCCTGGGTTCAAAAGTGATGTCTACATTTTACTAGCTGAGCTTCTTACTAGCTTGGTAACCTCTAACAATTTACTTGACCTCTGTGAGCCTCACTTGCCATAAACTTAAATGAGGTTATTTGGTGGATCAAGTATATGATATGTAAATCACCTGGCACAATGCCTGATGTTAGCAGCTTAATGAATGCTGTTACTTTTCCCCTAGTTTGCTTCTGTTATTCTAGCTATGGGGATTTGCCTACATGTCTGTTTTAAGCCTTACATATTCCCCGAAGTATGGGGATGCAGTGCTAGAATTATTCAAATTCATCCTTCCCCAGTCTCAGTGAGCTAAGCATGCTCACTTAGCTGTCAAGAGTTCATTTTTTGTTCCTTGTGGAAGGAGAAATCACTAATTTCCATCATTACTTTAGATAATAAGCATAATAGAAAAGTTTCAAGAAAAGGTTAAGGAATCACTAAAGTAATTTGAATTGTTAAAGGAAGACTTTTTGAATCATTCTTCTAAACCTATTTAAATACTAAGCCTAATATTCAAGACTCTTCTGTCATTACCCATCTACACATTCCTAACTAGATTGGTCTCTGAAAAAAAAAATTCTATACAGTATCCAGCCTTTTCTATCTTTTTTCATGCTATTCTCTGTGTGGAACACCTTCTCTTTTCCTGGGAATCCTTATCTATCAGAATGCCACCTTCTTTGTGGCCCTTTCTCAAGTACCACCTTCAGCTTCAAGAAGTATTGTCTGATGTCTGTCCTCTTCTCTGTCCATTCTCCCAACCATATGTGTGTCTGTTGACCCTCCAGAGCATTTTGTACTTTTCTTATGGCATTTAATATACAGTGCTACTGCTGTTGTTGTATGTTTCTGTTGTTACTGTACTGTCATATGTAGAGTTTATGAACTGTCATAAAAGTCTGCAGACTATAACATATTCCTATCTGTGTCTGCTGTCAAACCTAGCACAACGCCATTCACATCATAAGTATTCAGTAAATATTTGTGGAGTTGAATTGGCAGTTGGGGTAGATGAAACTGATCAATAACGTTTGTCCACTATTTATAGCCAGTAGTAAACACAGTGACACATGTACAGTAGACACTCAAAGATCTGCTGAATGAAAGGGTAAGTAATTCTCCCATTTGTGAGCATAGGGTATCAATATATTGAGCATATATTAAACACCTACTATATGATGAGACCTATGAGAACTGATCCCTGCCCTCAATTTAATTGGAAAGAACTAAGTGGTAATTAATATGTACAGATTCTGAAGACTGAAGGTGTTTGAGTGAAGGTGAGGTAGGGAGTCAGTGTAGAGTTCTTTGCATTTTGAGAGATATCCCAGGCTGTCTGAACTCAGAAACAGAATAGATTTAGGTATCAAGAGATACTTAACTTGCAGTTCCACTCCTACTTAAATACCCAAGAGAATTAGAAATGTGTTCACACAAAAACTTTTCCCCAAATGTTCCTAGCAGCATTATTCATAAGAGCCAAAAAATGGAAACAGACCAAATATGCATCAATTGATGAATGAATAAACAAAAGGTAGTATAGTCATACGGTGGAAAATATTCATCAATAAAAAGGAATAGAGTATTGATACATGCTATAAAATGGATGAATCTTGAAAATATTACACTAAAGTGAAAGAAGCCAGACACAAAAGGCCACATACTGTATGATTCCATTTATATGCAATGTCTAGAATAGGCAAATCCATAGAGACAGAAGGTATATTAGTGTGCCAGGGAGTGGAGGGCAGGGATGGGGAGTGACTGTTAATGTGTATGGGATTTCTTTGAGAGGATGATGAAAATGTCCTGGAATTAGATAGTGGTGATGAGTGCACAACCTTGATACTAAAATACCTTGTATACCAATATACTAAAAACCACTGAATTATACACTGAAGGGGTGAATTTAATGGTATGTGAATTATACCGTTAAAAAAGAGAGGGGGAGATACATAAACCTGAAGAATTTGAATTTTGGATGGGGCTAGAAGGAAAGCAGGAGGTGATAATTCTTTCTCAGATCCTAGAGGGAAATGTTAGTGTCTAGGTACAGGACTAAAGGTATGTTGAGGTTCAGTTGAGGATGGATGTGAAGGTTTCTGGCTATTTGTGTCTTATGAAGCAGGCAATGAGGTGAATGATTAGAGTAGAAGGGTGTTGACAAAGAAGAACGACATTTTAGGAACTTGAAGGAAGCTTCAGATTTCTTTTTGATTGGGTCAAGGATGTGGTATGTGGTCAACTTAGTTTCACTGTGAAGATCAACCAAGTTCAGATGGTGAAAGTATCATAAGTGAGTCTGATAGCAATCACCAGTGAAGTTACTGGAGAAGATGGGAGAACAGAGACTAGACAAAAATATTATAGTTTGATTCTAAAACTATCTCCATATAATGAAAATAGTTAGATCATAATGGGAAGGAACCAAGGGCAGTGATTTGGAGAAGTCAGTACGCATGAAGTTATTCATTTGAAGAAGTACTTGAGTACCTTTTATGTGCCAGGCACTATTAAATAAAATCATAGTTACTTTCCTTATTGAATTATTTTCTTAGAATAAAGTCTTATGAGTGGGATTATTCGTTTTAAGAGTATGGGCATTTTATAGTTCTTGATACAATAGCTATATTATTTCTCTAAAAGGTTGTGCTAATTTCTGATGCCACCAGCAACATACAACTGTGTTGTTTTAACCACAATTTCACCAGCAAAAATTTTTGGCTAATTGGATAGGCATAAAATTATTCTTCTCTTTGGTTATTGCTTCTAATATGGTTAAGTGTTTCTGTACCATGGAATTGGCACCTGTTGGAGCATGAAGGAATTCAAAGCCTTTATATTTGCTGTCTCATCTGGAATAGCTTCCTTAAAGGGTATGGATTTTTAAGGACCGTAGGAATCAAACCAGCCTCTAATTTGAATCAGCTCAAAAATTACTTTAATTCACTGGTGTTCTCCTTATTTTCTAAATGATATTCACATTTAAACTACATTTAGCCATCATTCCAATCCCCATTCAACTAACTTAATTCTCATAATTTGGTGTTGTAGGTATTAACTAACTTCACCTTGCATATGAGAAGATAGAGGCTTAGAGAGGTTAGGTCATTTGCCCAAAGTCACTTAACCAGTAAGTGACAGAGACAGGATTTGAATGCAGCCGATTATCAGTCTCAAACTCCATGATCTCTCAGTATCACTACTAAAATTTGATGGAGGCTAATGGAAACTGGAAGAGAAATCTGAAATGGACGATCAGGCACTTACTTACACATGAACATAGTGAAGCAGTTAGCAGAGAAAGTTTTTTTATTTTATTTTTTTATTGGGGAGGCTATAGCACATAGACAAAGAGAGGAAGGACTCTCTTTAAGCCCAAATTTTCAAGGCCCTTTCTGTTTCTCCCTGATGAACAGGTACGTACTACTCCAAAACTATGATAGGAGCAAAGTGGGAGGAAGGGAGTAATAGGAAAGCAGCTGCCTTTAAGTATATATACATTGAGAGTCATCTGATGGTAGAAGGAACAGACGAAATGACCCTCAGAGAGGCCCACAAAGTATTCAGTAACTTCTTTTTTTCAGTAACATGGTAACAAGTTTAGTGTGATATTCAAAGCACAGTACATATTAGCGAAGGAAGAGAGATTCTTTCATTTTTATTCAATATAGTATGCTCACTAGACAAATTTTAGATCAGGAATATAAAACAAGAGATGCCATGTTCTAATGCTGGCTTTTAGTCAGATAAAATACCCCAATATATAGATAAGACAAGGCCCAAAATTACACCAAATAAAGTCACACAATGGGCCCTAGAAGATAGGCCTCCTGCTTCTGAGTACATTTTGCTAAATTGAGCTAAGTGAAAACAACAATCTGTGGTTGTTTTGTAATTTGTATTATAATTTTTTATAATTTAATATGTTATTCTTAAAAGAGATCATTTCTCTTTGTGTTTCTTTGTTTGTTTGTTTTTTTGTGGTATGCGGGCCTCTCACTGCTGCGGCCTCTCCTGTTGCAGAGCACAGGCTCCGGATGCGTGGGCTCAGCGGCCATGGCTCACGGGCCCAGCCGCTCTGCAGCATGTGAGATCTTCCCAGACCGGGGCACGAACCCGTGTCCCCCTGCATCGGCAGGCGGACTCTCAACCACTGCACCACCAGGGAAGCCCTCTCTGTGTGTTTTAAAGCAACAATAATAAAGATCCACACACCAGATTACTAAATGTTTGGTGATAGGTTAGAATAAGAAGTGATACTGAAGATCAGGTTGAACCCTAATGTATCAGATAGTCCATCTGTAAATTACACCTAAATAGTATTTCTCTTTTATCACAGATTTCATTGAGGCAGGGTGGAAGACACAGATCTTTTGAAAACTATCATAGAAACATTACTCTTGAAAGATTATGACGTGTACATATGTGTATTGTATTTAAGCATTTGGAATTTTCAACAAAGCCCAGCCCTTTTTTTCCATCCCTACTCCTTTAAGTGAAACTAATACATCTTGCTTCACAAGAAATATCAATAGTATCCAGATACTCCACTTTTTTCTTTCATAGCCTCAAAATTTATATCTCCCTTCTCTTTCCATCTCCACACTTCCTTCATTCCTATACTTCATAGCTTTAATTAATGTACTCTTGACACAAAACTTTTATTTTTATTGCCAGTGATACCATAATTACTACAACTCTTTGAGAAAGCAATATAGCTGTTGTGTCAGCAGTAATAAAATGCTCATATCTTGAGCCAGTATTCCACTGATAGGATTTTATTCTGAGAAAATGCTTCAAGTAAGGAAAATAGTGAAAGGGACAAAATGTTAATGGCACTGATATCTATTCTGTTTTAAAAAATGGAAACCTTCTAGATATCCAACTATAGAATAATGGTTAAGCAAATTATTACCTATTCATTCAGTAGGCTATTAGACATTCATTTTTCACAATAGCTTCTTTTAAAATATATTGAAAGATGTTGTAAGTATCTTTATACCAAAATGAAAAAGGAGAAAAATAAATCAAGGAAAAAAAAAAGAAAAACTGATCTGATTAGTATATTTCTGAAGCATTTGTATTTTCTGTATCACAATAATTGACATTCATTGAGCACACACCAGTGTCAGGCACAACACTAAAGCAATATTATAGAAGCAGTATTGAGTAGTTAGTAAGAAAAGTGCTCTTAAGTCAAGTCCTAGCTCCATCACTTACTAGTATGTGATCTTGAAATGGGAGATAGTAACTTTATCTACATTAAGTTATTAAATCCATATAAAGTGTCTGGTACGTAGTAAGCCCTCATTAAAGTGTTTTTGTTACTAGACATTTTACAGACATCTCATTTAATCTTCACATCCTCACAACATTTATGAGATGGTGTTATTTTCATTTACATAAGAGAAAATTGAAACTCAGAATGTTTAAATAGTTTGGTCAAATAACTTGCCAAAGTCACACAGCTAATAAGCAGTAGAGTTTTGATTGAGAACCCAAGCTATGACTTCCATTCCTGGCTCTGAGGCACTAGGTTGTTGCAGACTAATCCTTTTGCCGAGAACAACATGAAAGGGTGGATTTAAAAAAAGAAAAGGGGCTTCCCTGGTGGCGCAGTGGTTGAGAGTCTGCCTGCCGATGCAGGGGACACGGGTTCGTGCCCCGGTCCGGGAAGATCCCACATGCCGTGGAGCGGCTAGGCCCGTGAGCCATGGCCACTGAGCCTGCGCATCCAGAGCCTGTGCTCCGCAATGGGAGAGGCCACAACAGTGAGAGGCCCGCGTACCAAAAAAAAAAAAAAAAAAAGAATAGGGAAAGCATCAGAGACCTACTGAGGCAGCCAGGACTTAAACCAAAATCGTGGAGCCAAGGGAACTTCAAAAAAGCATGCTGAGGGCTTCCCTGGTGGCGCAGTGGTTGAGAGTCCGCCTGCCAATGCAGGGGACACGGGTTCGTGCTCCGGTCCGGGGCAATCCCACATGCCGTGGAGCGGCTAGGCCCGTGAGCCACGGCTGCTGAGCCTGCGCTTCGCAATGGGAGAGGCCACAGCAGTGAGAGGCTCGCCTACCGCAAAAAAAAGAAAGCATGCTGATGTTCTAAGCTTCTCTTTTCCCCTTGAAGAATTTGCTGAATACATGGTGCAGAACAAGAATCTATGAAATTTAGCAGAGGATTTCTGCTAGAAGTAGAGAGCCAGTAGTCTCATGGGGCTTAGTACATAAAAATTGGAGTTTAGGTGTCCCCAGGTGGCTTGGACTGAAGGGCCAAGATCCTAGTAGGGAAGGGAAGCACCAAGAAATAATGTTGCTGCAGAGTCAGAGGCTAAGCAGAGCAGAAGGTAAGCAAGCTAAGCAGAAAATCCCTATAAAGCAGAGTGAATTTCTGTCCATCTCATGATGTTGACAAGCAAACATTAAAATTCAGGTCCCTCCAAGGAAGAAAGGACCTATAAACACCCCAGACTCTCAATTAGCATTCCCTAGAGGACTATACCCTCTATACACAATAGACTTGAATACAAGAATAACTAGAAATAAGGAAGAATATTTCATAATTATAAAAGGGTCGTTCTACCAGGGAAAATGTGAGAACTATAAATTTGTATATATCTAATTCCAGTAATATGGCTTCAAAAAAATATTTTTTCAAGTTCACATGGGACATTTAACAAAGTAGATCTTATGATAGACCATAAAGCAAGTCTCAACAAATTTCATCCAGAATATGTTATCTGACTACAGTTCAATTAAGTAAGAAATGTATTATAAAATAGTAGCTAGCAAACTCCCCCCAAAATGTGTTTTGAATGACCCATTTGGTCAAAAAAGAAATTACAATTAAGACACATTTGCAACAGAATAGTAATGAAAATACAGTATATCAAAATATACGTGAATCAGCTAAAGCTATACTTGATGGGAAATTTATAGCCTTAAATGCCTATACTGGAAGAGAAAAAAGTCCAAAACTAGTGATTTAAATATCATTCTCAAGAAATTAGGAAAAGAACTGCAAATTAAACCCAAAGTAAGTAGAAGAAAGGGAATTATAAAAAGTAGAAATTAATTAAATAGAAAACAAGTGCACAATAGGAAATATCTACAGAACCAAGAGTTCACTCTTTTTTTTTTTTTTTTTTTTTTGTGGTATGCGGGCCTCTCACTGTTGTGGCCTCTCCTATTGCGGAGCACAGGCTCCGGACGCACAGGCTCAGCGGCCACGGCTCACGGGCCTAGCCGCTCCGCGGCATGTGGGATCTTCCCGGACCGGGGCATGAACCCGTGTCCCCTGCATCGGCAGGCGGACTCTCAACCACTTGTGCCACCAGGGAAGCCCCCAAGAGTTCACTCTTTGAAAAGATCAGTAAAATGTGTAGACCTCTATCAATACTGATCAAGAAAAGAACATATTCAATATTAAACTCTTGATCTTTTCCCTAATTCTACATCTCCAGTCTTTCTTATTTCTATAAATCTTATCTTCATAAATATCTACTAATATCTCAATTAGAAGTCTTGGGATTGAGACACGGAGCTGGGAAAAGGGAGGCAGAGGAGGCTGAGGCAGACCCGGGCGCCAAGACCGACCAACAGACCGGCGGGGCTGGGCCACGCAGACCTGGCCCAGCGAGTCCCCCCACTGCACCATGACCTGAGCAAGGTCCCCAAGAGCCTGCCTCAGACTGGCCTGGGAGCCAGAGGCACCAGAGCAGATCCCGAATCAGGCTTTCTTCGGCTTCCTGTGAGGGCTGGCCCTTTAGAAGGTGCCTTCTTCAGCATCAGGACCAGGCAGGCCACCATGACTGAGAACTCCGCATCCACCCCTGCGGCCAAGCCCAAGTGGGCCAAGGCCTCCAAGAAGTCCACAGACCACCCCAAGTATTCAGACACGATCGTGGCTGCCATCCAGGCGGAGAACTGTGCTGGCTCTTCATGCCAGTCCATCCAGAAGTACATCAAGAGCCACTACAAGGTGGGTGAGAACTCCGACTCCCAGATCAAATTGTCCATCAAGCACTTGGTCACCACTGGGGTCCTCAAGCAGACCAAAAGGTGGGTGCCTCAGGGTCTTTCAGGCTGCCCAAGAGCAACGAGCCCAAGAGGTCAGTGGCCTTCAAGAAGACAAAGAAGGAAGTCAAGAAGGTGGCCACGCCAAAGAAGGCTGCCAAGCCCAAGAAGGCTGCCTCCAAAGCCCCAAGCAAGAAGCCCAAGGCCACCCCAGTCAGGAAGGCCAAGAAGAAGCCGGCTGCCACACCCAAGAAAACCAAAAAACCCAAGACTGTCAAAGCCAAGCCAGTCCAGGCATCCAAGCCTAAGAAGGCCAAACCAGTGAAGCCCAAAGCCAAGTCCAGTGCCAAGAGGGCCGGCAAGAAGAAGTGACAATGAGGCTTTCCTTGTGGACACTCCTGCCTGTCTCCTATTTTCTGTAAATACGTTTCTCCTTTCTTCTCTCTTGATCCTCATCTGCAACCCTTTGCCCCTTTCCCTTCTGACTTTATTAACAGACAGAATTTGTATTCCTCAGAAATTAGGGAATAATTCATTTTTCCTTAACCAATTATGCAAGGACAGCAGCAGCAAATCTCGTCTCTGTAATGATGAGAATGTACTTATATTTTGTTTTGTTAATTTGTTACTAATCTGCTTATGGGTTTGGGGATTTGTGGGGGTTTGTGTGTTTTGTTTAGTTACATGGTTGGTTCACTCTGAAGGTAAAAGTTGGGGTCGGGGGGAGGGGGAGAATGGGCAAGGCAGCTTCTTGTGGCTAGATGACAGGGAGCCCAGGAATTGTACGGTTTGTAGGAGTACCTATGAGGCCATTGAGTTTTCTTTAAGTTGAGCACTGCTTGTGAGAGTTTCAGAACCTTGGCCCTGAGGAGAGGGGCGGCAGTAGCTGGACGGCAAAGGAGGAGGTGGAAAAAAAACCTCTCTAGGCTGACTTACACCTCCCAGTGGTGAGCAGTGGGGCGTCCAAATCCAGTTTCCTTCTCACTTCTGTTAGTCTTCCCCAGTGGTCTCCCTATTGTCCTAGGGACGTGGAGGAGGTTAAAGTGACAGCTGGTCCGAGAAACTGTGGCTGCTCTCAGTCAGCTGGAAACTAGCCACTGGCGGGGGGAGTTCCTCTGGCTTCCAAAAGTCTCCTGTTAAACAGGAGCAGAAACTTTGGGGGGAGGGTGGAGAGTCAGTCAGCCAAGTACCTCAGTGTGCCCTGTTGAAACTTGGGTTTTTCCACATAACTGGATTGTATCCTAGGAGAACCTTTTGCCTTTTCCCCTGATTTTTGGTTCCTCCTGTACAAGAGGTGGGCTTTTCTTAGCAGTCTGGTGGCGCTCCAGCCCTGCCACCCACCACTTAAAAACCTCCCAACCTCTTTACTTCTGAGTCTAAGTAGTTGTAGATGGGAGAGGAGGGGGGAGGGCGGCGAGTGGACAGTAAGACATACTGCAGTTGACTTTGAATTGCTAAGTAGTTTTACAGAGCTAGATAAGTGTGTATGTGTGTGTGTATGTATATATACACATCTAGGACTAGTACTTAACGTTTCACACCCGGGAGCTGGGAGAAAAAACCTGTACAGTCGTCTCTCCCTTTTTTTTTAATAAAATAGAAAAATGCGCAATTGCGCGTCTCCCTCTCCCCCCCCTTTTTATTTGTAAACAAGTGTTATTTGTGCCTGGAAGAATTTGCTGTCTTTGTAATTTTCAAACTTTAAAATAAAATTGAAAAAACAAGGGGAAAAAAACGTCTTGGGATTATTCTTGAGACCTCTCACTACTACACACACACACACACCATTCAGACCACTACAAAATTTTATTGATTCTACCTCTTAAATATATTGAATCCACCCTATATACTACATCTTCATTGCTATACCCTATTCTAAGCTACCATCACGCTGTGGTGGACTGTTGCAGTAGCTTCCCAACGGTAGCTTCCTGGATTCATTCTTACTACCCATCAATCCATTCTTTACATAGAAGTTAGAATGATCCTTTAAAAAGCATAAATATCATATCATGCCGCTCTTAAGAATTATTGAAAGGTTTGCTCTTACGCTTTGGTGAAAACTCAGATGTTTAAGATAACCCCACGTCTCCGCAGGATATAGTCCCTGCTGCTCTCTCCTGACCACTTTACTCCAGCCCACTCTAGCCTTTCACTTTTTCCAAAGCGCCAAGTTCTCACTCACGTCCTAGTTCTTCAGCGTGGAATGTACTTAACATTCAGCTCTCACTTTACTTCTTCAGAGAGGTCCCCTGTTTAAGTGACATCTCCTACTGTTTTTCTATAGTGTTCTGTTCTTTTCCTTCATGGCAGTTTTCACAACTTAAAATTGTATTTATTGGTATGTTTGCTTAATCTTTCACCTCAAACCATAATTTTCATGAAAGCAGAGACTGTTCACTGTTGTCGTCCTGGTGTCTTAACTAAGTGCCTGGTACATATTACGTGTTTGGTAAATATATGATGAATGAAAAAAGATAGCATGCCACCTTAGGTAAACTATATAGGTCAGGTACCGTTTCATAGGTGTGCCCTGTACCCTGGAGCGTGGAGGGATTGTTTCCTCTGGTTTAATCCTTTATTTCTTCAAAATAACTCTCTGAGAAAGGCACCATGCAATCATTGTAATGCCTGGAGACAGTTTCTGATGATTAACCTGTCTTCTCAGTGATGTATATTTTATGTGCTAAGCTAAACTGGCAGTTGTGGGCAGATTTTATTTAAGCCCCTGCAAAGGAATACACCTGCCCACATTTCTTAGATTGGAGCTCTTGGAAACTAGAGGCAGAGTGTTCTCAGTGGCAGTCCTGGCTAAACAACTTATCTTCTTTTCTAGAACTACTTCTTTTTTTTAAACATTAGAGCCCTACAAAGGAAATGTGGTCTAATTACATTTGCTTACTACTGAGATTGACAGTATTGTTTGTGTAAAGGTTGTTAGCTGTTTTAGTCATATAAATATGCCAAAATGTTACCAAAGTACATGACTTGCCTTTTAATCACAAGGCAAAAATGACCACATTTCACAATACTAATGTCTTCATATGTTTTATAAGATACACAGAGCTATTATGACTTGATATTACAAAGTATTCTACATTTTCTTAGAGAGCTTGTGTTTTCTTTCTACATCTTAGACCTAACTTTTAATTAAATTTTTAATTGTTTTTAAGCTAATTTCAGTAAAATGAGATGCTTAATTGTATGTTTGGTATAAAATTATAAGTTCAACAATTTGAGACAGCTTTCAGGCCACTAGAATTTCTTGAAACTCATGAAAAAATGTTTACTACCAATTTTAGACATAAATTTCATTTCAAAAGAAAATGTTATATATACCCGAAACTAACTCAATACTAAATCAACTATACTTCAATTTTTTTAGAAAAGAAAATGTTTTAGGGACTTATATTTCTTAATGTATAGTAAATGAGATATTCTTATTTATTTCTAAAGCCTAGGTACCATACTTAGAATTCTCCCATAAACTGAAAAAAGCATGCTGAATGTTTCTTATGCATATTATCAGGTTCAGGGAAATGAAACATTATTAGGGAAAGGGAAATGAAACAAAAAGTGTGAGAATTCTCAGTGACTGGTTTCTCACATCATCATATCATTATTATTGCTATTATTAATTCTGCCTTTAACAAAATTGTTAATTCTTAGTGAAATAATTTTTAAAGCTTCATCTACTTATTGATATCTGTGGATTTACCAGACATTCATAGCTATTCTCAGGTCAGTTAAATTGGGAGTTTATAGGTGCTTCCCTGGTGGCACAGTGGTTGGGAGTCCGCCTGCCGATGCAGGGGACGCGGGTTCGTGCCCCGGTCCGGGAAGATCCCACATGCCACAGAGCGGCTGGGCCCGTGAGCCATGGCCGCTGGGCCTGCGCGTGCAGAGCCTGTGCTCCGCAACGGGAGAGGCCACAACAGTGAGAGGCCTGCATACCGCAAAAAAAAAAAAAAAAAAAAAAAAAATTGGGAGTTTATAAATCATAAGAATTTGTAAATGTCTGCTGTCAGGTATGACTAAGTAAGTTTCTGAATTTCATAATCCTCTGGTTACTACTGCGGGTTCTTTCTTGGGTTTTTGAAATGCAAATCACTGACTCTAGAGCTAGTGAAAGAATATGAGGAATATTGAAATTCTTCCTATAGCAATGTACAAATATGGTACATTATGGTTATAGAAGGGGTGAGGAGACTTAAGTACTGGGAACTCTGCCATTATGTGAAAAGTCTTCTCAAGCGAATTGCCAATTTAGAGACTATATTAAATAAATGTAATGGAGTGGTTTTTATGTTTATTTCTAGAAAGGGGAAAGAGCAGCTTTATTTTGCCAGAAAGACAGTGTCAGCTCTAGCCATTTGTTTCCTAGCAAAACAAACTACCTGCAGAATTCTAATTGGACTATTTCTTCTCCCTCACGTTTAATTAAAATCTTTCTCTAGCAATACGTGATACCGAGGATAGTGTATGGATTCATTTATTGTACCAAGAAAGACTTGGGTTAACTATATATTTCTAGCTGCCAGCCTCTACTAGTTATTTATCTTCTACTTGTTTAGCTGTCTTGTCTAACAGCACTAACACTGGTAAAGAGTAGGGTAGTTAAACTGTTTACAGTCTTTACCTTCTCTGCTTATGTCACCATCCGCAGAGTTGTATTCCATTCTGCAAAGTGTTTAATGTTTACTTAGATAAGTAAAACCTTATCACACTAGAAATTACAACTCAGTTTTACTTTGTAGCTTAATTCCATCATGTAATAAAATAATCCTGGTGCATAGGATTGGAATTGATCTCTATTTGCATCCTACCTTAGAGTGCTGCCCTGTAGATAAATATTGCTGCTCCAAGGGGGCTAAGTAGAAGACTAAGGATGAGTTGATATAATTGCATCCTTGTTATTAAAAAATAGAAAATGCCTCACCAATGGTGAAACAGCAGTCGTTTTTATATATCAAAGACACTATCCTGTTAGCTAAAAATTGATCATCATCCAATAGGAAGCTTGAGTTCAAAGATTTTAAATTCAGAACACTGTTTTTCAAATAGAATAAGTGGATTTAAGTTCAGTAGTGTATCATTTTATGAACTGTTTTAGAAAGCAGTTAATACATTATCATGATTGAGAGCTTTTTTCCTCCTGGGTATTAAATTGATAATTAAATTGTTCTTTTTTTCAGACTATGCCCTCTTAGAGGGTAGGGAAGGCATGTTTAACCTGGTGTATTCAGCTCTTTGCTGGGCTACATGTTTATTGTTTCAGTACTTAATAAATATGCGTAATAAATAAATTGTAGCTGCAGTTCTGAACCTACTTTGCTGTGACCTGTAATAGTCTGTTCTGCACTCTGCTCTCTTTGTCTTTCAAGCAAATCACATCACCTGAAACTATGACCCACTTTACTACAATAGTGCTGACATGTTTGGAGAGCCTAGAAAGAAGAATTGAAATTTAACTGGCATCATGGGATCTCAGTTGGTTTAACAGTTTCTCTTACCTTACTTGGTAATGTATGTATAATAATACTGAATGGCATTTGCTCTCAAGGGATTTTAGAGTTGAGTACAACAGAAATATATTGCAGGAAAGAACATTGATACTGTAATTAAAAGGGTTATGGGAGAGACTAGAAATTACTCTATCTGTTAACCTGTTAATTTCAAGACCTAAAGCATGTATTTAAATATGATACTGTGGAAAATAATCTTCCTAGTTCAAAAATTAATAATAAGCTCCATCATAAGTAGTTATGTATATTGAGCATTAAATCTTATGATACTCATTTATTTCATCTCTTTTCTTAAAAACTGGACATTTCCTGGACATAAGCTATTTGATACACAGGCATACCTCAGAGATATTGCAGGTTTGGCTCCAGACCACCACAATAATGTGATAACTTCAACAAAGCAAGGCATACGAATTTTTTGTTTTCCCAGTGCATATAAAAGTTAATGTTTATTCTATACTGTAAGTCTATTAAGTCTGCAATAGCATTATGTCTAAAAAATAATACAATACTTAATTTTAAAATATTGCTGAAAAATGCCAACCACCATTTGAGCCTTCAGCAAGTTATAATCTTTTTGCAACATCAAAGATCACAGATCACCATAACAAATATAATAATAATGAAAAAGCTTGAAATATTGCAAGAATTACCAAAATGTCACACAGAGACACGAAGTGAGCAAATGCTATTGGAAAAATGGCACTGATAGACTTGCTTGACACAAGGTTGCTGCAATGCACCAATTTGTAAAAAAAAAAAAACACAGTATCCACAAATCACAATAAAACAAGGTGTGCCTGGAGTTTACTGTTCTTTTATTTACTTAAAGAAAAGAGAAGGTCAGGACTGCATTTTTTTTACTGAGTATCTGTCATCTATATATAATAGTCTTATTGGCAAGTCAGCTGAATCTTATTCCCTAAAGGATAAATTTGTAAGATGTTTCATGTAAACAAATAGAGGGTATCAAAGATGTGAATTCAACGTAGAGAAGACTTAGTTTTTTTAATATATTGTTTTCAATAACTATACTTTTTGCATTCTAGTTCATTTAAACATATCAAAATTCCTTTTTCTGATCCCAAAACTGGTTTAAAGGTGGTCATTCACTATTATGGGGCCAAGTTTTATTGTTTATTCTAACAATAAAATTATGTATCCTTACTGTAAGACATTCAAACTTTAAGCATTCAAAACAAGCATAACTTTTTTTGCTTTCAAACAGAATTTTAAGAAGAAAAAAGTAAAAATCACCGGAAGACAGTGGGTAGCCTCTTGAATGATTTTAAACAAGGAATGATACGCATAAGTAGATTTGTATTTTAGAAAGATCACTGGCAGCTGTATGGAAACAGATTGGAGGCAGGAAGGACAGGCAGGATGGACACTGTTAGAGTACGCAGGCCAAGAAAAATAAAGGCTTTAACTGAGACAGTAGTCACAGGAACATGGAAGAGGAGACAGGATCAACTGGGTTTTGGTAAGGGATTGCACGTGGTGAGAAAGGCAGGGGAAAAGCTGAAAAGGACGCCCAGGTTTTTAGCCTGAGTGACGAGTAGCGTACCCTCAACTGACATAGAGAACATGGGAGATGGAACAGCTTTCGAGGAAAAGATTATGGATTCAGTTTTATACGTGTAAAGTGTGAGTTGCCTATGGCACACCAAAGGAGGATAATCTTTGCCATTTGAGATACAGGCCTGGAATTTGAGAGTTGGTTTTAGATGTCATCAGTATAAGTGGTTGTTGAAACATTGGGACTGAGAGAGATCACTAGGAAAGCATGTAGAGAGAAAAGGGCCAAAGTCTGAAGAAATGGCTAAAGAGATGGGGGAAAAAACAAGAGGGTAGTAAATAGGAAACAATAGAAGAAGAGTTTGAAGAGGAAGAGTCATTTAGAGCATCAAATACCAGTTAGCAACCAAAGAGGTTGAAAACTGAGAAGTGTTCATTGAAATTAGCAACTTAGAAATGACTGGTATCTGAGAATAGTCAGTAGAGTGAGTTAGGGAAAGAAACCAGATAACCATGTGTTTCAGATTGGGTAGCAGCAGTGACTAGAATAATATTTCAGGTAGTTTGGTTATAAAGAAAAGGTAAATGTATGAGCAGTTGCTTAGAACGGAGGATAGGAATTAATGGAGGGTTTTATTACGAATTTTGATTTCTTTCTTAGGAACAGAGTATATTTATATCTGAAGGAAAAAAGAATAGTCACTGTTGCAAAAGAGGTTAGAATAATGGTAAGAGAACCAAAATACTTGAAGAAGCTAGAAGGATATCCAGAGCATGGTGTCTTCCATGGAGAAGATAGATACTTACATAAAAAATTTATAGCACAAACTGATATAATTCCTGATGATAGAATTTAAGTGCCATGTGTTAGATAAATAAAAAGAGAAGGCTGGTAGTTCCAGAGGAGTTGAGAAAATTTTGATAGTCTGATGTCAAATGCTGAACTCAGTTGGGTATCCTCCATTTAGTTTTCTACTTTGAAAATCAGTGCATCATTTAGAAGTGTGTAACATAAGCCTTCAGTTCATTATTGCTGATGAGAATCTTTAGTTGTGTATAAGATTTCCCTGGCTCAGTCTGATAGATGACCTTCACTGTCTTCAGGCATTTAATCCATCTATGTTTCTATGCCAGCTCCATAAAACCATCAGTGGTACCTTTTCTCTTGGAAAGCACAGCCATGAAAGAATTTCTTTCGCAGATTACAATAAAGCTTTACTATTAGTAAGTTTTCCTTCTCATTATTACTTTTTTTTAATATAAATTTATTTATTTATTTACTTTTGGCTGCGTTGGGTCTCCGCTGTTGCGCATAGGCTTTCTCTAGTTGCAGCGAGTGGGGGCTACTCTTCGTTGAGGTGCGCGGGCTTCTCATCGTGGTGGCTTCTCTTGTTGCAGAACTCCAACTCTAGGCGTGCGGGCTTCAGTAGTCGTGGCACACAGGCTCAGTAGTTGTGGCTTGTGGGCTTAGTTGCTCCGCTGCATGTGGGATCCTCCCGGACCAGGGCTCGAACCCATGTCCCCTGCATTGGCAGGAGGATTCTTAACCACTGCGCCACCAGGGAAGTCCCTCATTATTACTTAATATTCTTCCTCAAAACTTCCCCAGAATCATGAAATAATTACATGTTGTTTTTACAAAGTTCATGTTGCAGATAATCTATCTGTAGATAATTTTGAGTCTGTCTTGATTATTGTTCTCTTCTGTGCAATAAAGGACAGCACAGTAAGAATATGAGGTTGTAATAGTAAATGGGCAACCATAGATGTGAAGTGATCGTATAGGCAAAGTGTTAGTGTTTAACTTTTTTAACAGAAGGCCTGAATTCTATGAATATTACTAGAACATATATTATCTTGAGTGTAAGAAAAATCTCATTCTGGTTTTCCATTCATCTCCTAAACTTTTACTCTATAGAGGCTTTTTAATGCCTTAACATATACAATTCTATGAATTAATTGTCCAGTTGGCTCTTTGAGGTTAGGGAAGTGCTTTTATGTTTGTTCATGAAATCCAATATGATTGATTGCTTTAGGCATAACAGTGCTTTCCATATATTTATCTTTATTCCCAGTGTACAGGTCAAAATAATCACCATTGACTTGACTTATTTTTTTATCTAAGAAATACACTTCTCATCTTCCCAGTCTAAACATTTGGTGGTAAACACTCTCCAAATCCAAGTGAGTTAGTATGTTTCATGAGGAACTCTGATATTCTAATGTGTTAAGCACTGAGAGATACCCCTTTCTGCTCTCATGAGCACACAGATGTGGCCAACTATTGATAGATACTGTAAATATTGACATACATTTAAAATTATTTTGAGTAAAAATCTACAAGCTGGTTATCTATTCAGGTTGATGCATAGCATTAGAATACTTTGGTTGAAAGAGTAAAGTTCAACAGAGGTGTAGAGAAAGAGTAAAAGAAAGAAATATGGACTACTGAAAATATAGAATTCTAGAATTTTTAGAGCGGAAAGAGATCTCAGCAGTTACCAGATAAGCCTTGGGATAACTGAGTGTATATGACTTAGAAAAGGGAGCACACTTATTCTCTATATTCCTGAAAGAGTAGAATGAAAATCTCATATAGAAACTCCTTGGGGATAAGTTTGGAGTTCATTATAAAGAAGAACCTTCTAGGGACTTCCCTGGCAGTCCAGTGGTTAAGACTCCGTGCTTCCACTGCATGGGGCACAGGTTTGATCCCTGGTCAGGGAACGAAGATCCCGCATGCTGCAGGGCTCAGCCAAAAAAAAGAAAAAAGAAAAACTTTCTAGTGGTCAGAGCTATTTGGAAGTGGGAGTAGACATCCCCAAGTGAGATTTTCAGGTCGGGAGCTGAGCATTGGATGTGTAGTTGGACCCAGTGACATTTGTGAGATCTTCCAATCCTTGAATTCTTACCTAAACCAATGACCAACGTTTCTCTTTTCTTTTAACTTTTTAAAACTGCGGTATATACAGTAAAGTGCACAAATCTTAAATGTACAAGTCAATGAATGTTTATGTATATATGCACCTGAGAATATTTCCAGCACTTCAGGAGGCTCTAGTCAGTACCCTCTCTCCCCCTATTATAGATAATCACTATTCTGATTTCTGCTACCAAAAAATAGTTTTACCTATACTTAAACATCACATAAATAGATTCACAGAATATTTACTGTTGTGGGTCTGGCTTCTTTTGCTCATCGTTATATCTATGAAGTTCATCCATGCTACATGTAGCAGTAGTTCAATCTCTGTGATATTCCACTAATGTCATTGTAGGAATGTCTCATAATGTAGCCATGCCACTGTTGATGGACATGTGGATTGGTTCCACTTTGAGACTGTAAATAACCGTGCTATGAACAATCTTTACATGTCTTTTGGTAGACACCTGCACTCATATCTCTAGGATATGTTACTAGGAATGGATTGCTGTTTCATAGGATAGGTTTAGGTTTATTTTAGCAGTTACTGCCAAGCAATTTTCCAAAGTGACTGTGCACATTAGATTCCCACTAGCAACATAATGAGAGTTTCAGTTCCTGCTCATCCCTGTCAACACTGTGTATTGTCAGTCTTTTTTATTTTAGCCATTGAATACGTTGTAGTATTTCTTTTTCTATGGTTATTGATCATTTGAATAGTCTCTCTTAGGAAGTGCTTATTTTATTTTTAGCCTTTTTTTTAATCGGGTCATTTATCTTTATCTTGCTGATTTTTAGGAATTCTTTACATATTCTGAATATGAGTCTTTAGGGAATTATATGTATTACGAATATAATTTCCCAGTCTATGCCTTACTTTTTCACTCTTTTAACATGGTCTTTGATGAACAGACATTCTTAATTTTAGTTAAGTGCAATTTATCATATTTCTCTTTTGTGGTTAGTGCTTTTTGTTTCCTCTTCAAGAAGTCTTTGTCTAGCCCAAGGTCATGAAGACATTTAGACCAATAATTTTTTTTTTCTTTTTAATTTTTTGGCCGCACCATGCGGCATGCGGGGATCTTAGTTCCCTGACCAGGGATCAAACCCGCGCCCCCTGCAGCGGAAACAGGAAGTCTTAACCACTGGATGGCCAGAGAAGTCCCCCAGACCAATAATTCTTGAATTACAATACTAAATTAGATAATGGTAAACTTTCATTTATTCATACACCAAAAAAAAAGAAATAAATGTATAGAACTGTACTATTTTCTCCCATATTTTAATTCTTAAGCTTTTGGCATTAGCTGTGAATAAGTAGATAATGATGATGATACTAAATCTGAAATTTACTGTCAGGATACTTGGTTATTGCTATGGTAACAAAACCACTACAAAATCTCAGTGGCTTTTTTTCTCACTCATGCTGCTTGTACAAAGTGGATTAACAGGGGGGCTATGCAGTTTTTGTTCACTTAGGCAAACATGATGTAAACTCCATTATAATGTATACTTTCATGATCACTGTGATAGGGGAAGCAAAACATGGAAAATTGCTTTTGGACTCTTAAACTTTCTGCCTAGAAGTATCATGTCCCACTATGAGTTGACCCTATGAGTTCCATCAACCTTGCCTAATTTCAGAGGTTGTGAGGAAGTGTAATCTTACACTTCCTGAAAGGAGAGCTAAAATATTTGTAAATAACCATAATAATGACTGTCACAGTTAACTTGGGCAAGTTACTTAACGTCTCTCTGTGGATTGGTTTGTTCACTATAAAATAGAGGCTAATGATAGTATCTATCTCGTGTGGTAGTTGTGAGGATTAAATGGGGTAATACATGTAAACTCAGAATACTGCCTGATACTTAGTAAACTCTCAATATATGTGTGCTAATATTACTTCTGTCATTGTTACTAGGCTCTTACTCTGTGATGGACTCCATACTACCTGCTTTACATGGATTGACTATTCAAATTACTCCCATAGTATCTACTATTACTATCCTCTTTTACAGATGAGAAAACTTAGCTTCAGAGATATTAACTAACTTGCTCACGTTCCACAACTAAAAAATAAAAGGTGGGATTTGAATTCAGGCAGTCTGATTTCAGAGCCTGCAATATTAACCATGACTCCCTCCCAGATAGCAAATAAATATTAACAGAAGAATTCAGAAACGTATCCTGTGCTTAGAGAACTCTGTGTTTGTGTATGTACAGTTCATGGTTATGAGTTTATAGTGAACTTTTAGTATATTTCTATTTTCTGCTAGTTTGTAAAGTTGTTTCTAGTTCATATCATTTAATTAACAGTACTATTTCTGTACTGTTGTTCTGTCATGGTCTTACATCTAAACAAATTTAGAACTGATCTTATCCTTCATTAACAGATGAAGAAACTTAGGCCAGACTGGTTTAGTGATCCCAGAAGACATAGCTAGTTGGTGTCATGCCTGAACTCAGACTCAGACTTCCTGACTTCAGTTCAGAGCTCTTCCTACTGCCTCGGGTTCCCTCCCTGTAGTTTACATGGCACGTAATCCTTTATCAAAAATTTGAGATGCTTTGGTTCTTCCTCCCCCCAAATTTGAGTGAGTTTGTTGTAGAAAACTGCAATTGTGCTTCTTCCTCATAGCTCACATTGGTACATCTTGATTTTAAGTTACTAATTTTGTCTTTTAAAGATTCTGATGTTACTAAACACCAAGAGTCAAATGAGATATTTGGAGAGACTTTGTAATAAGAATAAATACCTCCAGAGAACATGCTTCTGTGGAAAAACATTGTAATGATGAGCTTTTTCACGTAAGCCAGATTTGGAGTCAAATTTCTGAAGGAAAAGGGATGACAGTGGAATTAGAGATGGATCAAGTATACTATATTTGAGGTATATCTCAAGATATATTAGCAAGAAGTAAAATGACTAATTTACACATAAACAGCTTGTTACTTTTCCTACCAGTGACATGAGAATGTACATTTATCAACCTCAGATACATTGAGTTTTCAGAATTAAACCTTTTAAGGAAATGCCAAACCATATTAATTTCATGGTCATGGTCTGTTTTCCCATAATTAAATGGGATTTTTGTATGATATTTGCAGTGTATTGTCATATAATTTTATCTGGAAGGTTAACAGGATATAAATTGAGTTAACCTATAGTTCTAGCCAGTAACAACAATTACTCATTCTATTGCTGTATGGTAGAGAAGGAGTAGGAAGGAAGTCACGGCACTTCTTTTGCTCTCAGTATCAAAAGTTGTCAGGTATCTGTCAGGAAGATGACAGATAACCTAACCTGTGCCACATGGTAATGCATTCATAGGGAAATATATTGTTGTCTTGAGAGTACATGATCCTTTTCCTGCTCTCCTATAGTTTCAAACATTTCTTTTTGCATTAGAATAAACACTTTTATAAAATTGAATGCAGAATTTAAATGAATTTTTTAATATAAAACACAAAGTTTATAAACTCTGCTGTCATACTCTTCCTGCTAGACATGTTTACTCTTCTCTGTCCTGAAGGGCTCATTCTGATTTGAGAGAGTGAGACAATGAATTTATCACTAGAACTTATCTCTAAGGCTCCTTTCAGCAATAAGGTAGTATATTTTCTGGAGAGGAAAATGGGAAGAGTCTGGTCAAAGGGAATTTTAGTTCTACGTGTAGGAAAAAGTTTTAAAAAGAAAGTGTATTCATAAAAAGAAAGTATTGCATGTGAAATTAAAATTGAAGTTTAAAAGGTCTATGATTTTTTATGGTACTTTCCTCTTTCTTTAAAGTAACACAACCATATTACTGAATGTTGGGGAGTAAAAACAAAGACTGGAAAGTAATTACTCATAATTTCATCATCCTAAAACATTATTACTTTGAGCATCTGGGTGTGTTTCCTTCCAGTCTTATGTATCCGTTCTTTTGATATAACTATAATATGTGTAATATACTTTTTTTTATACAGCAGGTTCTTACTAATTATTCATTTTATACATATTAGTGTATATATGTCAATCACAATCGCCCAATTCATCACACCACCACCCCCCACCGCTTTCCCCCCTTGGTGTCCATACATTTCTTCTCTACATCTGTGTCTCTATTTCTGCCCTGCAGACCGGTTCATGTGTACCATTTTCCTAGGTTCCACATATATGCATTAATATACGATCTTTGATTTTCTCTTTCTGACTTACTTCACTCTGTATTACAGTCTCTAGATCCATACAAATGACCCGATTTTGTTCCTTTTTATGGCTGAGTCATATTCCATTGTATATATGTACCACATCTTCTTTATCCATTTGTCTGTTGATGGTCATTTAGGTTGCTTCCATGACCTGACTATTGTAAATAGTGCTGCAATGAACATTGGGGTGCATGTGTCTTTTTTTTTTTTAATTTAATTTTATCTTTTATACAGCAGGTTCTTATTAGTTATCCATTTTATACATATTAGTGTATATATGTCAATCCCAATCTCCCAATTCATCACACCACCACCACCACCACCCCCGCCACTTTCCCCCTTTGGTGTCCATATGTTTGTTCTCTGCATCTGTGTCTCTATTTCTGCCCTGCAGACCGGTTCATCTGTACCATTTTCCTAGGTTCCACATATATGCATTAATAAACGATATTTGTTTTTCTCTTTCTGACTTACTTCACTCTGTATGACAGTCTCTAGATCCATCCATGTCTCTACAAGTGACCCGATTTCATTCCTTTTTATGGCTGAGTCATATTCCATTGTATATATGTACCACATCTTCTTTATCCATTCGTCTGTTTTTAAACTTTGTTTTAAACTTGGTTTTGTTTCACCTAGAAACAACGGAAGCAAAATCAGTAGCTTGTAAACCAGGAAGATAACATCTAAGCACTTGTTTGGAATTGCCGTCTGTGTATGAAGGGCGAAGCCTTTTCATACTGGGTAGGGTATTTAAAGGAAAAATGTTCCTGGG
Organism: Mesoplodon bidens; assembly: GCF_964165515.1. Lineage (NCBI taxonomy): Eukaryota > Metazoa > Chordata > Mammalia > Artiodactyla > Ziphiidae > Mesoplodon > Mesoplodon bidens. Next base: position 64,718,955 of record NC_138178.1, on the reverse strand, counting down.
AAACTGGTCTTCTAGAGCTTTAAATGTGTCAAGTTTGAATTCTGTGGCTATTTGATTTACTTTCTGAAGTCCTGAGCATTGTCAGCTTTAGGATTCAAAAGCAAAATATAGCAAAATAATTCTGAGTTTTAAGTTTTGTCTCTTTCATTAAATTGCTCTGTTAAACTGCAACTGTGCCTATTTGTTTTGTAGGGAAAAGTGTGAATTTCAAAAGCAAAATATAGCAAAATCTGTGTTTTAAATATTCTCTTTCAGTTTAAACTGTTCTGTTAAACTGCAATTGTGCCTATTTGTTTTCTGAGGAAAACTGTGAATTTCACTTTATTATTCCATTAACTGCCTTTGACACTGCAGCTAACATTTTTTTGTTGTTTTGTTGTTGTTTTTGTCTTCAACTTTTGACTAAAGAAAACTTCCTTACTATCCAAAGCTCTCTGTTTTTTCTTTTAGGAATTCTCCCTAGGAAGAGAATTTACTTTGTATTAAATTAAATTGATTGATTAAAATAAAGTTGATTAAAATGAAGAACCTTTGGGATCTATTTCCTTTTATTACGCTATAGTTTTTATAAGTGATCTCTGACTTTCCTTAAACATCATCTTTTACTTTTAGTATTCATCAGATTAGGAAGGGTAAAAGGTTTGGGAATTATTGACTGTAGCAGAAAAGAACATCCTTTCCATCTCTCCTTTGCAGTGTTGTTTCACAGCTGTAAGTTTGAGCTGAAGAAAACAGTGTAAAATATAAGAAAATAGAGGAGCAATGTTCCTTGAACCAGTAAGGACCCTTGCCCTAGAACTGTTGACTATTAAGTTTTTGTTTGGGTCAAGATACTGGAGACCTTTGTTGCTTCTGCTTTCTCGTATATAGCTTTCTCAGACTCCAGGCTTGAATAATTTTGTTTAAGAACTAGAAATGAATACCATCTGCCTCCTTAATATGAGTCTGGATTCTAAACATGTAAGTACCCTGAGCTAAGTGTTCCTTCTCAGGTTTTACTCAGTTAGTAGTTTCTGTTTCCTTCAGATCTCGAATGCTCTGTGAATTCACTACGATCATTAGCAGTTATCTTAGCTGGTCACCCCATCTATTTAATTCATCTGTATTTCTTCCCTGTTTTCTCATATATTTAAATAGATAAATAAGTAAGTAAGTAACTTTACACACATCAGCTACTACAGCCTTTGCATTTTTTTTTACTGTTTGCCCTTCTGTGCCCCAATAGATTACAAACTCTAAAGGACAAGAATTTCTTCTTAATCTTAATTACCTCTGTGTCTTTGATGCCTAACACAGTGACATGTAGTAAACTGTGAAAAGCATTGCTTTTTCAAAATTCATTTCCCTCTTGGTAAACATAAAATTCCTCTTTTCTGATATAACCTCCATGAGAATCACTAAGAAGTGAGTGAAAAAATATATATCATGTGGCTTCCTAAATGGAGTAGGAAGTTCCCCCCTCTCACCTCTCCTCCCCTGCCGCATACACACCTACCTTTTACTGTTTCATAGTACCCCAGTGTCCCAGGAAATTGTTTGGGAAAGTACTCTACACTAAGGAAGTACTCCCAAATTTTATTGGATTACTTTAACTCTTATTTCCGGCACTGGTCCAGAAGTTTCTTACTTGGGCAGTTTACTAATAATAAAAGCAGTGCTTGAATAGGCTGTGTAGGAAGGACAACTTGGGACCAACAGTCACCATGAAAAAGCCAAATATGTGGGCTGTGACCTCAAAAGGCAACACCCTGCTTGTAAAGTGACAAATTTGCTTTGGCAGAGGACAATGTTTCTTATTTTCTCTGTGTTATCACAGTGCTTTAACCTGATACAAAACACTATGTCTAGATGTTCAGGGTTATTTTTTTTTCACAACATATTTTGTGTCCTGATTGTAACATTTCTCCATCAAGATTCCACTGAGAAGAAAAAAAATGCATGTACAGGGATCAAACTATCTCAAAAGAAATCTAAAGTGTGCTCAGTTTCTTTTGATGATCTAGTACTTCTATATTTTTTAGAAAATACCTAACTCAAAAGTTTGCAAAACTCTCACTCCAAAAAATCATAAACAATGATAGAAGATTTATGTTTGTTTCTAACCCTGGCATCTTCTTCCTGCTTATCATTGTTGTCTGAGAACAGTGTCTCTAGACCAAGGAGAATAACAGCACACACCACTTGACACCAGGCACGATCTTAGTCACACGTAAAGATGCTCAACAAATGTTTGTTGTTCAAATATAAATTCTGCAAGCATTTGCCTTAAAAAGAGGCTGGATTATTTCCTTTATGGCCCCAAACAAACACTATATTTAACTACAAAAAAATTGGAAGTAATATATTGTCAGTCTAGCTTTAGCACTAAACAGGTTATAAAACTACAGTTAAAATATATGCAGGCCGGACTTCCCTGGTGGCGCAGTGGTTGAGAGTCCGCCTGCCAATGCAGGGGACACAGGTTCGTGCCCCGGTCCGGGAACATCCCACATGCCACGGAGCGGCTGGGCCCGTGAGCCATGGCTGCTGAACCTGCACGTCCAGAGCCTGTGCTCTGCAACGGGAGAGGCCACAACAGTAAGAGGCCCGCGTACCACAAAATATATATATATATGTATATGCAGGCCACAGTTAGATTCTATTCCTAATTTTTTCCAGTTATTTTGAACTGAGAAATTGGCTTTACCTTCAAAATATATCAAGAATCTGACTACTTCTCATCACCTCCACTACTACCACTGTTGATCCAATCCACCATCAACTTTCAGATGGATTACCGCAATAGATTCCTAAGTGATCTCCTTACTTCTACCCTTGACCCTCTTCACCCTTCATTCTGTTCTCAAAACTGCAGCCATGGTGATCTTATAAAAATGGTTTATTCCATGCCTTATCTACTCAGAATGTTCTAGTGGCTTTGCATCTCAGGGTAAAGGCCAGTCTTTACTATGATTTACAAAGCCATATATGGTCTGGTCCCCTATAGCAGTCAACATCATCTACTATTTTTGCCCCTATTTCAGTCCAGCCAGATTTGCTGCCTCCTTCAGTCAACCAAGTGTACGCCTTGCATGTGTTCCCCCTGCCTGGACCACTCTGTCCTCACACATGTGCACAGCTCTTCATCTCCTTTAGGTCTTTCCCCAAAGGTTACCTCAGTAAAGCCTTTCCTGGCCTCTATTTAAAATTCCAGAACCCTCTTCCCTTGAACTCTTCCTGGGCTGTTTCCTTGCTCTCTTTTTTTCTTTGTACGTATCACTATGTAACATTATTCATTTTACTTATTTTATCTTGTTTTTTGTCTGTATCCCATTATACTGAGCTCAGTAAGGGTGGGGACCTTTGCCTGTTTTGATTGCTGCTATATCCCCAGTACATATAAAGTGCCTACAGTGTTAGATACCCAATAAATACTTGTTGAATGAATGAATCCGTTTCTCTATTATTTAGTTCTTAGACTAGCCCACTACATTTTTAAAAATTAACAGTAGTCATGGTTACAGGAGCCTGGGCTCTAGATTCTAGGAATAGAGAGCCACATTTTCTGCTCACTCCATCCAACACCCAGCCAAACACACACCTCTATGCCCTTCTTAGGTACTGAAACAACCCTAAGCCTTAAACTCTAATCTCCCCGATCTTACCCATCCCCCAAAAAGTAAGTACTTAATTACCACCAAATTACCTAGCCTTATCTTTTGCCCCCTCATCTCCTGTATCAAAACCTACAGTTAGAGAGTTCTTAATGAACCCCAGTTAACTGCCTGGGGATTAGCCAGTGCTCTTATTCCCTCTGTAAAACATATTGATTAATGCCCACAGCCTGCTTAATGCTCTTAGCTAAATGTTCACAGCTGGTAGATCGTTCTGTAGTAAGCCTTCTTCTTTCACTTGCTCCTGTTAAACTGCATGCATATAAAAATCAGTTGTATTTATTCCTCAACTTCAGGGCTATCTTACAATGAATTGTATAATTATAATATATTAAATTAATTTTTAAATTAATAAACTTTATATTTTAGAGCAGTTTTAGGTTCACAGTAAAATTAAGCAGAAAGTACAGAGTTCGCATATACTCCATGTTCCCCATATGTGTAAACCTCCCCCACTCTTTTTTTTTTTTTTTTTCTTTTTTTGCGGTACGCGGGCCTCTCACTGTTGTGGCCTCTCCCGTTGCGGAGCACAGGCTCCGGACGCGCAGGCTTAGCGGCCATGGCTCACGGGCCCAGCCGCTCCACAGCATGTGGGATCTTCCCAGACCGGGGCATGAACCTGTGTCCCCTGCATCGGCAGGCAGACTCTCAACCACTGTGCCACCAGAGAAGCCCCTTCCCCCACTCTTAACATCCCCTACCAGAGTGGTACATATGTTATAGTTAATGAGCCTACATTGACACATAATCATCACCCAATTCCATAGTTTACATTAGGGTTCACTCTTGCTGTTGTACCTTCTATGGGATTTGACAAATATATGACATATCTATTATTCTAGTGTCATGCAGAATAGCTTCACAGCCCTAAAAATCCTCTGTGTTCTGCCTTTTCACTCCTGCCTCCCCCCTAACCCCTCCCAATCGTTCATCTTTTTACTGTCTCCATAGTTTTACCTTATCTGGAATGTAGTGATATTGGAATCATACACTATGTAGCCTTTTCATATTGGCTTTTTTCTCTTTGTATTATGCATTTAAGTTTTCTCCATGTTCTTTCTTGGCTTGGTAACTTACTTCTTTTTAGCACTGAATAGTATTCCATTATCTGGGTGTACCACAGTTTGTTTATCCACCCACCTACTGAAGCATGTCTCAGTTGTGTCCAAATTTTGACATTATAAATAAAGCTGCTATAAACATCCATGTGCAGGTTTTTGTATGGACATAACTTTTTAATTCCTTTGGATAAATACCAAAGAACCCAGTTGCTGGTAAGAGTATGAGTAATTTTGTAAGAAACTACCAAACGGTCTTCTTTAGTGGCTGTACCATTTTGCGTTCATTTCTACCAGTAATGAATAAGATCTCCTGTTGCTCCATATACTAGCCAGTATTTGGTGTTGACAGTGTTTTGCATTTTAACTGTTCTAATAGATGTGTAGTGGTATCTCATGGTTTTAATTTTCAGTTCCCGACTGACATATGATATTAACCATCTTTTCATATGCTATTTGTCATCTGTACATATGCACTGTTGAGTCTGTTCCGGTCTTTGGCCCATATTTTAATTGGGTCGTTCATTTCCTTATTGATGAGTTTTAGGAGTTCTGTGTACATTTTGGATAAATTTCTTTATCAGATGTATCTTCTGCAAATACTTTTTTCACATCTATAGCTTATCTTCTCATTCTCTTGACATTGTCTTTCACAGAGCAAAAGTTTTTCATTTTAATGAAATCCAGCTTATCAATTCTTTCACAGATTGTGCCTTTGGTGTTATATCTAGAAAGTCATTGTCATACCCAAAGTCATCTAGATTTTTCTCCTATGTTGTCTTCTAAGAATTTTATAGTTTCAAAATTTAAATTTTAAATTTAGGTTTATGATGTGTTTTGAGTTAATATTTGTGAAGGGTGTAAGGTCTGTTTCAAGTTGTTTTTGTTTGTTTGTTTTGCATATGGATGTCCAGTTGTTCCAGCACCATTTGTTGAAAGACTATCTTTATTTCATTGTTTTGCCTTTGCTCCTTTGTCAAAGATCAGTTGACTGTATTTATATAGGTTTATTTCTAGCTAGGATCTCTATTCTGTTTCAATAATTTATTTGTCTTTTCTTTCCCAAGTGCACACTGTCTTGATTATTGTAGCTTAATAGGAAGTCTTGAAGTTGGGTAGTGTCAGTCCTTCAACTTTGTTGTTCTCCTTCAATATTTCCTTGGCTATTCTGAGTCTTTTGCCTCTCCATATAAACTTTAGAATCAGTTTATTGATATCCACAAAATTACTTGCTGGGATTTTTATTGGGATTGAGTTGAATGCAAAGCTCAAACTGGGAAGAACTGACATCTTGACAATATTGAGTCTTCCTACCCATGAACGCGGAATATTTTTCCATTTATTTTGTCCTTCTTTGATATCTTTCATCTGAGTTTTGTAGTTTTCCTGATAGAGATCTTGTAAAATATTGTTAAATTTATACCTAAGTATTTCATTTGGTGGGGGGGGGGTGCTAATATAAATGGTAATGTGTTTTTAATTTCAAATTTTACTTGTTCATTGCTAGTATATAGAAAAGCAATTAAATTTTATATACAGTTGAACAACATGGGTGTTAGTGGTGCTGATCCTCTGCACAGGAGAAGACTAAGCCACATGCTACCAAAAAAACCAATGGGTCAATGAAGAAATCAAAGAGGAAATTAGGAAATACCTTGAGACAAATGAAAATAGAAATACAACTTTCTAAAATCTATGGGATGCAACAAAAGCATTTCTAAGCGTTAAGTTTATAGCAATTCAAGGCCTACCTCAAGAAACAAGAAAAATCTCAAACAAACAGCCTAACTTTCCACCTAAAGGAATTAGAAAAAGAAGAACAAAGTCCAAAGTCAGCAGAAGGAAGGAAACAAAAAAGATCATAGTGAAAATACCAAAATAACAAAACAAAACAAAAAACAATAGAAAAGATCAATGAAACTAAGATCTGGCTTTTTGAAAAGATAGACAAAACTGATAAACCTTTAGCCAGACTCATTAAGCAAAAAAGAAAGTGGGCCCAAATAAACAAAATTAGAAATGAAAGAGGAGAAGTTACAACTGATATTACAGAAATACAAACAACCCTAGGAGAATACTATGAACAGCTATACAGTGACAAATTGGACAACCTCAAAGAAATGGATAAATTCATACAAACATACACTCTTCCAAGACTGAATCAGGAAGAAGTAGAAAATCTGAACAGACTGATCACTAGTATTGAAATTGAATCAGTAATTAGAAACTCCCAACGATTAAAAGTCCAGGACCAGATGGCTTCACAGGGAAAGTCTACAAAACATTTACAGAAGAGTTAATGTCTATCCAAACTGTTCCCAAAAATTGAAGGGGAGGGAACACTCCCTAACTCATTCTACAAAGCCAGCATTACCCTGATACCAAACCAGACAGAGACACTATAAAAAAAGAAAAATACAGGCCCGTATCCCTGATGAACATAGATGGAAAAATCCTCAACAAAATACTAGCAAACTGAATCAACAATATGTAAAAAGAATTATACATCATGATCAAGTGAGATTTATTCCAGGGATGCAGGGATGGTTCATTATTCACAAATCAGTCAATATGTTACACCATATTAACAAAATGGAGGATAATCATGATCATCTTAAAGATGCAGTAAAAGCATTTGACAAAATTCATGATTAAAAACTCTCAACAAGTGGGTATAGAGGGAACATACCTCAGCATAATAAAGGCCACTTATGACAAACCATGGCTAGTATCATACTCAGTGTTGAAACGTTGAAAGCTTTTCCTCTAAGATCAGGAACAAGACAAGGATGCCCACTCTCGCCATTTCTATTTAATTTATATTGGAAGTCCTAGCCACAGAAAGCAGACAAGAAAAAGAAAAGGCATCCAAATTGGAAAGGAAGAAGTAAAACTGTCACTATTTGCAGATGACATGATTCTATATATAGAAAACCCTAACAACCCCACCAAAAAATATATTAGAACTAATTAATTCAGTCAAGTGCAGGATACGACATTAGTATACAGAAATCTGTTGCATTTCTTTACATTAATAATGAACTTCAGAAAGAGAAATCAAGAAAACAATGCCATTTACAATTGCATCAAAAATAATAAAATACCTAGGAATAAATTTAACCAAGGAGGTGAAAGACCTGTATTCTGAAAACTGTAAGACATTCATGAAGGAGACTGAAGATGATACAAATAAATGGAAAGATATTCCATGTTCATGGATTGGAAGGATTAATATTATTAAAATGACCATACTGCCCAAAGCAGTCTACAGATTTAATACAATTCCTATCAAAATACCCATGACATTTGTATCAGAACTAGAACAAATAATCCTAAAACTTATATGGAACCACAAAAGACCCTGAACAGCCAAAGAAGTCTTGAGAAAAAAGAACAAAGCTGGAGGTATCATGCTGCCTGACTTCAGACTATACTACAAAGCTACAGTAATCAAAACAGTATGGTACTGGCACAAACACAGACACATAGATCAATGGAACAGAATAGAGAGCCCAGAAATAAACCCACACAAATATGGTAAATTAATCTGTGACAAAGGAGGCAAGAATATACAATGGGGAAAAGACAGGCTCTTCAATAAGTGGTTTGGGGAAACTGGACAGCTATATGTAAAAGAATGAAATTAGAACATTTTTTCACACCGTATGCAATAATAAACTCAAATGGATTAAAGACCTAAATGTAAGACCTGAAACTATAAAACTCCTAGAAGAAAACATAGACAGTGGGCTCTTTGACATTGGTCTTAGTGATTTTTTTTTTTTTTTTTTTTTTGTATCTTTCTCCTCAAGCAAGGGAGAGACAAAACCAAAAATAAACAGATGGGACCTAATCAAACTTAAAAGCTTTTGTGTGGGAAAGAAAACCATCCACAAAATGAAAAGACAGCCTACTGAATGGGAGAAGATATCTGCAAATGATATGTTTGTTAAGGGGTTAATATCCAAAATATATAAAGAACTCATACAACTCAATATCAAAAAAAAAAAGAAGCCCAATTTAGAAATGAGCAGAGAACCTAAATAAGCATTTTTCCAAAGAAGACATACAGATGGCCAACAGACACATGAAAAGATGCTCAATATCACTAATCATCAGGGTAATGCAAATCAAAACCACAGTGAGATATCATCTCACACCTGTCAGAATGGCTATCATCAAAAAGACAAGAAATAGGGCTTCCCTGGTGGCGCAACGGTCGAGAGTCCGCCTGCCGATGCAGGGGACGTGGGTTCGTGCCCCGGTCCAGGAGGATCCCGCGTGCCACGGAGCGGCTGGGCCCGTGAGCCATGGCCGCTGGGCCTGTGCGTCCGGAGCCTGTGCTCCACAACGGGAGAGGCCACAACAGTGAGAGGCCTGCGTACCGCAAAAAAAAAAAAGAAATAATAAATGTTGACAAGGATGTGGAGAAAAGAGAACCCTAACATTTTGTTGGTAGGAATGTAAATTGGAATAGTCACTATGGAAAACAGTATGGAGTTTTCTCAAAAATTAAAAGCAGAACTACCATACAATTCAGGAGTTCCACTCCTGGCTATTTATTTGAAGAAAACAAAAACACTAATTTGAAAAGATATATGCACCCCAACATTCATAGCAGTGTTATTTATAATAGCCAAGCATCCTAAGTGTCCATAAACAAATGAATGGATAAAGAAGATGTGCTATATATATACAATGGAATATTACTCAGTCTTTAAAAAAAATGGAATTTTGCCACTTGCAACAACATGGATGGACCTAGAGGGTATTATGCTTAGTGAAATAAGTGAGACAGAGAAAGGCAAATACTGTATGTTTTCACTTATATGTAGAATTTTTTAAATAAAACAAACAAATGAATATAACAAAACAGAAACAGACTTACAGATACAGGTAACAAACTAGTCGTTACCAGAGGAAAGAATGGGTGGGAAAGACTAAAATAGGTGAAGGGAATTAAGAGATACAAACTACTAGGTCTAAAATAAATAAGTTACAAGGATGTACTGTATACCACAAAGAACGTAGCCAATATTTTATAATAACTTTTTATGGAGTATAATCTGTAAAAATATTAATCACTATATTATACACTTGAAACTAATATAATATTGTAAGCCAACTGTATTTCAATTTTTTTTAAGTTAAGAAATAAAAACCATGCTGTATCTTACTCTGGTTCTAATCCTTGTTCAGTCTCTTCAAATCGTTTTTTGGCTTTTAGTATGCCTTGTAAATTTTTGCTAAGGTAGAAATGATGTCCTGGGTGAAAGGAACTGTGGTATATAGGCCTTCAGTGATGTAGTGGTAAGGTGTGAGGGGAGCATTCTGTAGTACTATGATTAGGTCTCAGTCTTTTGGTGAGCCTGTGCCCCTGGACTATAAACTTCACTGGTGCTTCTTAGTTTTTTCCCCCTTTCAGTGGGACAGGATGGCTGAAATGGGCTGGAGTTCTGTATTTCCCTTAGCCCATGTGGAAAGCTGGAGGAGGGTAGAATTGATATTTTTTTAGCACTCCTAAAAAGTGTGGTAAGGGTATGGGGAATTTGGAAATCTCATACATTGCTAGTGGGAATGTAAAATGGTGCAGGTGCTTTGGAAAAGTTTGGCAGTTCCTTAAAATGTTAAACATGGAGTTATCATATGACCCAGCAATTCCATTTCTAGGTATAGGCCTAAGAAAATTGAAAACATGTCCACACAAAAACTGTACACAAATGTTCTTAAGCAGCATTATTCACTATAGACAAAAAATACAAACAACCCAAGTCTATCAGTCTATCAGTCTTTGAATGGATAAACAAAATGTGGTATTATTCATCCATGAAAAGATATGAAATACTGATACATGCTAAAATGTGATGAACCTTGAAAACTTTATGCTAAGTGAATGAAGCCAGACACAAAAGGTCAGAGAATATGATTAAATTTATATGAAATATCAAGAATATGTATATCTATAAAGACAGAAGGCAGATTAGTGGTTACCTGGGCCTAGGGGGAGGGGGGAATGGGCAGTGACTGCTAATGGGTACCGAGTTTCTTTTAGGGATGATGAAAATGTTGTAAAGCCCTGTAAATATATGAAAGCCACTGAACTGTATAACTTAAATTAGGAATAAATTTTATGGTATATAAATTATATATTTTTAAAATAAAACCACTTAGGATGGTTTTGGTGTGAGTCAGGGATGAGAAGTTTGAAGAGATGAGCCTGAATATTCAGGAGGGTTTGAGTGAGTTAGGTTTGATTTGATTGGAAATTTTCAGTGAGCGATTAGTGTTAGAGGGGATTTTTGAGTTTCCAAAGTTACAGTGCAGACCTTGGCTCAAAGTGTAAGCCCCAAGGTAATACCACTTACTTCCAGGTGGAAGCCTTCCCTGGGTGAATCCCTTCTGCAAGAAGACATCTGCATGATATACCTGTTTCTGTAAACTGCAGTGGAAAACCAAACTTGTATATTGCCTTGCCTTTGTACATATATCTCTTCTTTCCCCTTCCAGAGCAGCATTCATTACATTTCTTAAGTGCTTTGCATAGAATTTCAGAGTTTAGGGCTTCCCTGGTGGCGCAGTGGTTGGGAGTCCGCCTGCGATGCAGGGGACACGGGTTCGTGCCCCGGTCCGGGAAGATCCCACATGCCACGGAGTGGCTGGGCCCATGAGCCATGGCCGCTGAGCCTGCAGGTCCAGAGCCTGTGCTCCGCAACAGGAGAGGCCACAACAGTGAGGGGCCCTCGTAACGCAAAAAAAAAAAAAAAAAAAAAAAAGAATTTCAGAGTTTAGTGTGACCTCTGTACTGGGACATTATCAGGCACAGATGCTACACTGAAGGGCTTTTGGCAGTCAGTGGCTTGGTAGCTGTGATTCAGTTTGAATCACCCCCTCATGAACCATATGAAAGCAGATTCTTGCAGGATCCCAGCCAATTCTTGGGAATCATTTTATTTTCCCAACTAGTTTAGAGGCCTTTGAGTTTCACTGGACTTTTTCCTCATTTCCTTCTTTTGTTGATTTTGGCCCCTTAACCTTCCACCCACTTTATTACTCATTTCTTAGGGACCTGACTACTCAGTAACACTAGAGAAAATATATCTGAAGCCATATGGATTGAGTAAAACACACTTAAGAGGAAAAAACAACATCAACAAGAAATGTGTTCTCTGAACTTCCTTTGTTTATATGATCTATTTATATGTTGTTAAGGTTGTGTTGTCCAGCTGCCTCCCCATATTTAAAAAATGACTAAAGGTATCTGGGAAACACTCTAAGAGGCTCATGTTGGTATAGTGAATGAAAAGACTCTTCCTTTGTCCCCCACCAGGTAATATATCTTCTTTTGAGGTATAGGTGGGATGCCAAGAGCTTCCAATGCTGAATCTTGAGGCTCTCGAAAAGTCCTTTACTTCTAAGGAGACTTTTAGAAAGAAGCCAATTAAATGAGTCCTTTTAAGGTTTGTGGGTATATACCTGACTATTTGAATGTTTGCTTGTGGTTTATAATTAGATTATATGGCATCTAATTGATTAATTTTCTTTTGATAAAATGAATATTGGTGTAAGGTGATGTTAGCAGCCCTAAAAGCCTGGGCTCTAATCTGGTCTGTGCATAATGTGAAGTAAAACATAAGTGCACTTGTGTCAAGGTTATCCTAGAAAACATCTAGAATGGAATTTTGCAGTATTTGTTAGAGCCCCTTGTAAACCCCCCTCTCTTGAAGGAATTGAAAAGTTAGCAAGTATCCCTGCATGTGGAATAAACTCCGTACTCTGTGGTTGAGTGGGAAGTTCCTCTCTGCCTTCCATGCTCTCCCACTATAATGGGTGATGAATATACAAAGATGCATTTTTTCACAGTAAGCTATTTATGGAATTTGGTCTGCTAAGTAACAAAGAAGTGAAAACAAGAAAATAAGTAAGAATAAGAAATAAATCATCACTGTTATCATTTTGTAAGTAAATTATTATATTGAACATTTTAGAATATGGCATCACTGTCATGTGCATTTTCTTCGTATTTCCATGTCAGTGGGATGAATCCTAGCTCTGCTTGGGCTGCTGTGCTTTTCTTTTAATTGCTATTTCACTAGGTCTCCTTAGCAGCAGCACCTGAAATAACTGCTGAGGGAGCTCCTGAGTGAATTTTCATAATCTGTTCCTCAATTCTCCCAGTTGATTGAGGTACTTTTTTTCTTGAGTGGTTTGCAGTTCCGCTTAAGTGACAGATGTTTAGGGTCACTATTGAATGTTTTGTTTGAATATCATTTTCATGGTGAATGGAAGGCTTCTGCTTTTAGCTATATGGGGTGAAGCCCCTGGTAGTAAGCCTTGAAAGGGCAAAATCTTTCTTTGTAGCGATATGCTAAATGAAATTACTCTCTTTGTCACTTTGTCCTTTTATCCTTTCATTCTGATAACCTCAGGTTCTTCTGATTTATTTGCTTTCTTCAATTAGGCTTAGTTATTTCCTGTGCCCAGGTGCATGCTATTTCCACTGTTGGTCATCATGGTGATGTGGAGCATATTTCTGACCTGGAAGTGTGGTTTCTTTCATTTTGAACCACATCAGTATGCCTTCCATCCTCTACTTCCTTTGCATTATTTCCTTTTGGAGGACTCAGATTGTCACCATTTAATCTAAGGATGATTCATCTGGCACTCAGAACTCATAATGCTGTAATAACAATACCTTTCTTTATATAATAATACTCAAAGCACTTACGATCTTAGCCTTTCTCTGTTTATGAAGCACTTTCAGTTTAATCCTTCACAATAACCCTGTGGGTTAAGTCAGCAATTTTGTCTGTGTCTAAGATGGTGAAATTGTATCTCAAAGAGGCTGAATAACTTGCTCAGGTTTGCAGTGCTTCTGAGTTACTCTGCTTAACAGTTTTTACCGGAAATGAAGCATACTTTTGAAGATATTCTGAATGAACAAAAAGGAATTTTCCAAACTGTGTCCTGGTTGTTAAAATCTGTTTTTAGTCTGGTCAGTTGATAAGACCAGGGTTAAAAGCCCATTAACCATAAAGTTCAAATTGATGCGTCCAAGTCAAGAAAATAAATATTTAGGTCAGTTTCTATTCTGCTGCTGATGTAATAAAGTTAAGGAAGACTGGCTCTTAAATTAATGCAACTTGAACTGGAAATAATTAAGCCATTAAATTCTTTTTTTATTCTGTCTTCCTTTTAGAGAGATGGAAACCTTGATGACTGGTTCCACCCTGCCTCCCCTTTTTGCAGATGAAGATGGCTCCAAGGAGAGTAATGATCTGGCTACAACTGGGTAAGCAGCTGCTTTGGGACACTGGGCCTCTGCCTAGGCTTCAGAACAGCTTCTGACAACATATGAGGTGCTAAAGAGGCAGTTTTATATCCAAAATAGAAGGTGCGTTTGTTATGCTTTGCAAAGAGAATGAGAGCCATTGTAAACTGCTTTGATATCTGTATTCAACTGTCATTTGCAATGCTCTGGTTCCTGTGAACTGGAACAGCAGTACTGTGGGATCTAGGAAACATCAGTGACTCCCAGTTAAGAGAATTACATAGTCACCATTAAGGAAATACTTGCCACAGGGCTAGCTTCGAAAATCAAATTCATTTTCTGTCTGAATTGCCACAGATAGTAAAATAATTTTTTCCCCAAGCATCAGGTTTTTTGGTTGCTGTTTTAAGATTAGATTTTTAATTATGGTTCTTTATTCAAGATGCCTAGGAGCTCTAGCTGACTTCTCTTCCTCCCAACCTACCCCTCCCTGCCAACTCCAACTCCTTTCTTTGGTATTTTTGGACAGATATATAAAGAAATATAGAAAAGGGCTAATAGCAGTAGTCCCTCTTCCACTGAAAATCTCTGTTCCACTTGAATTTTTATCTTTTCTATTAGACATGACTTGCCAAAGAAGAAATGTATTCACTCATAGATTGAAGTGCTAGCTAATCCCTAAGATGAATTATTTTAATATTCCTTAGAGCTCTTTAGAAACAGACTACACTTCATAATTGTTTCCTTCCCTGACATTCTTTCTTAACTCATTAATATCTGCCTTCTGACTTTATTCAGATGAAACTGTTCTCTAAAACTTTTCTAAAAGCTGCCTACTTGCTGAGTCCAACTTGTACAATAAAAATGTTCTGAATGTCTGCTATGTGCCCAGGCACCATTCTAGGCACTAGACATTAAGCAATAACCAAGATGGACAAAAATCCCAACCCCTATAGAGCTTAAATTCTACTGGAGAAGTCAGACAATAGACAGGATAAATAAGTAAAATGCATACTACATTGATAAGAACTATGGATTAAAAAATAAAGTAAGGAAGAGGGACAGGAAGGGCTTGGGGTGCCATCTTAGATAAGATGGCCCAGAAAGGCTTTACAAGTGACTTGAATAAAAACCTGAAGGAAGTAAATTAGCTAGCCTACAGTTATGGGGGAAGATTATTCTAGGCAGAGGGAGCAGTGAGTGGGAAAGCCTTGAGGTAGGAGTGTTTCTGCCTTTTAGAAATAGCCGGGAGGCCAATGTGACTGGAGCAGAGTATACCAGGGGGAGGGGTAATAGGCTCCATCAGTGTTTCTCAAAATTCAGTGCACTTATGAATTGCCTAGACATCTTATTAAAACGCAAATGCTGAGTCAGAAAGTCTGAGTTAGGGCCAGAGATTCTACATTCTAATAAGTTCCCAAATGATGCCAGTGCTGCTGGTGTAAGGCCGGTACTTTGAGTAGCAAGGGACTAGATCGTGTAGGATCTTATGGGTCAGAGTAAGCACTTTAACTGTTACTCTGAGTGAGGTGGGAAAGCATGGGGAGATTTTGAGCGGAATGATAATGATCTGACATTTTAAAATAGTATCCCTGCGGCTGTTATATAGAGAATAGAGTGAAGGGAGCAGGGGCTGAAGCAAGGAGACCAGTTACAGTTCTAAAATAATTCAAGTGAGAGATGATGACTCAAAGAACTTCACTAGTGACTTTGACTTTTGGCAGAGTAGTAGGGACAAAAACCTCACTGGAGTGGGTTTCAAAGATAATAGGAATGGGGGGGTGTTGAGAAGTATAGAATTCTAGATATATTTTGAAGGTAAGCCAAACAGGATTTGCCTGAAAGACCAGATGAGATGTGAGAAGGGAAAAAAAAGCAGTTAAAGACAGCTCCAAATTTTTGGCTTAAGCAACTGAAGGGATGGAATTGCCATTAAATTAGATGGGGAAAACTGAGCAAGTGGAGGAGGGAATTTTAGGAGCTCAGTTTTAGAGATTTTAAAATAGAGATTCTTTTTTTTTTTTCTTTGCGGTACGCGGGCCTCTCACTGTTGTGGCCTCTCCCGTTGCGGAGCACAGGCTCCAGACCCGCAGGCCCAGCGGCCATGGCTCACGGGCCCAGCCGCTCCGCAGCATGTGGGATCTTCCCGGACCGGGGCACGAACCACCTGTGTCCCCTGCATCGGCAGGCGGACTCTCAACCACTGCGCCACCAGGGAAGCCCTAAAATAGAGATTCTTATTAGCTCTCCAAGCAGAGATGTCAAATAGGCAGCTTGATACAGGGCTCTAAAGTTAGGGGCTGTCTACACTAAAAAGAGAAACTTGGGAGTCAATCAACATATTAGAGATGATATTTAAGGCTGTGAGACTGGTTGAGATCATCAAACGAATGAGCACTGTGTAGGTAGAAAAGAGAAGAGACCTGACACTTGAACTCGGGGATACTCCAGCATTTACAAGTCAGGGAGGAGAGGAAGAGTCAGCAAAGAAGACTCAAGGGGGTACCTGAAAAGGTATAAGAAAAAACAGAGGAGTGCAGGGTCCTGAAAACCAGGTAAAAATTATATTTCAAGGGAGGGGAAGAGATGAACTGTGTCAAATACTTCTGGAAGATCTGGTAAGATAAGGTCTGAGAAGTGACATTGGATTTAGCATGCAGGTCACTGGTGACCTTGACAAGAGTTGTGAACACTTATCTCCTTTGGGTTAGGCTTAAGAAAGAATGAAGGGAGATCAATTGAAGTCAATAACTATAAACAATTCTTTCCACTATAAACAATTGAAGTCAGTAAGTACCCCCCTTATCCATGGTTTCACTTCCCATGGCTTCTGTTACCTGCCACGGTCAGCCATAGTTGGAAAATATTAAATGGAAAATTTCAGAAATAAACAATTTATAAGTTTTAAAGTGCCCGCCACTCTGAATAGTATGATAAAATCTCACATCATCCCACCGTGTCCTTCCTGGGACGTGAATCATTGCTCTGTCCAGCATATCCCACCTGTTAGTCACTTGGTGGCTGCCTGTTATCAGATGGACTTTCATAGTATCTTAGTGCTTGTGTTCAGGTAACTCTTATTCTACTTAATAATGGCCCCAAAGCGCAAGAGTAGTGATGCTGGCAATTCAGATGCACCAAAGAGAAGCCCTAACGTGCTTCCTTTAAGTGAAAAGGTGAAAGTTCTTGACTTAATAAGGAAAGAAAAAAAAAAATAGTTATATGCTGAGGCTGCTGAGATCTATGGTGAGAACGAATCTTCTATCTGCGAAATCGTGAAGAAGGAAAAAGAAATTCGTGCGAGTTTTGCCATCACATCTCAAACTGCAAGAGTTATGGACACAGTGCATGATAAGTGCCTAGTTAAGATAGAAAAGGCATTAAATTTGTGGGTGGAAGACAGAACAGAAAACAGGGTTCAGTATACTGGGGATCTTGGAACATACCACCCTCAGGTCAGGTCCATAAAGGAATGGAGAAAAATGAAGTGGAATCAAGAAAGTGTGTTTTTTGTTTTGTTTCCAGATAAGAGTAATAATGCCACATTTGTTTGCTGATTAGGCTAATCTAGTAGAGAGGAAAGAATTGGTGATGCCAGAGAGGGCAGAATTGCTGAAACTTGTTTTTGAGTAGGCTAGAGGGTGTGGGATCCAGGGCACAAATGGAAGGGTTGTTGTTGGCTTTAGCTAAGAGCATGGACAATTCATTCATTGGAACAAAGGAGCCTTTTTTTTTTTTTTCAGTCTTTATTCAAGTTGTCATCTCTAAGGCATTTGCTGCTTTTGACCACTCCCTCTGATTCCTATCCATTTCAGTCAAGGGATTCACAGGATTGGTACTCTTTCCTAAACCTAGTTTTCATATTTTACTGAAATAAGAATGTGCAAGAGTTAGTAACTTAAAAATTGATGGCACAGTTGAAATGAAGAATGACAGTGAAAGAAAAGACATTGTAAGACATCCAAAATGATTGAAATATTTGAAAAACAAAACTGCCAAGATCAAACTGGATCCCTAATGGCAACTCTTCAGAGAACATAATTAGCATTGAGTTAATAACTTCTCCTATCTACCCTTTTTCACAGGACCTCAAAAATGTAAGAACCTCCTAGTTACAATACTCTATTTTTTATAGAAGTGTTCAGAAAAATAAAATTTCTGTCCTTTCAAGGACAGTCTGAATCTGCTTTCATTCTCTTCTCAGTCCACTGTAATCTGGTTTTTATTCCCATAACTCCACTAAAACTGTACTCCCTTGAAGTACAGGGAGTACAGCTGAAGTCCTTCAGATCTTCAGATTTAGCAGATACTTGTTAGCCTATCTTATGTGACATGTGCAACTTTTTGCTTGTGTAATAACCCCTTCTCAAAAGTCTTCCTGCCTTGGCCTCTGTAACAGTATTCTCGCCTAGATTTCTTAATGCCCTCCTTAGTCTTTCCCAGCTTGTCTAACACTTGCTCCTAAAATATTGTTCCAACAGAGTTCTATCCTGACTTTTCTTCTCACTATCTTTCTGGAGAATATCTAGCACTTCCCATTATTTCCATGAGCTGATGCCTTCCAAAATATCTCCTGCCTTTTCTTCACTTCTGTTCTCTCAGGGCATGTTTCCAGTTGTCGGTGGGACAGCTCCACCTAATTATGCCATGAGTGTTTCAAACTTAGCATTTTCTCATCTGTCTTTCTTACACACACACACACACACACACACACACACACAGATTCCAGTTGTTACACTATCACCCAATCTAGAAACCTCAGAATTACCTTTGACTCTTCTTTTTCCCTCACTATTTATATTCAATCTGTCATTCTACCTCTTAATTATCTCTTAGCTTTCTCTCCCCTGTTCTCCTGCTTGCCCTTGTCTCTCACTTAGTCTATTGCAGTAGCCTCCTGAAAACTTTCCCTTTCTCCTATTATAGCCTGTTCTTTCTACCTGTAATAATGTTGTTTACCTGTTGAATGCCTCTTCATCTTTTAAGACCTCCTCTGTAAAATCTTTCTTAACATTCTCTCCATACGTATAAAATTCATCATGCCCTCTACTGTACCTTTATGGCACATTTTACAGACCTGTTTCAGTACTTATATTGCATTGTAAGTATTTTCTGTAACCCTATGGAGTATACATTCTTCCAGAATAATGACTGAATATTACTCTCTTGTACATCTTCCTCCACCTTCCCCACTACCTGCCCCAAACCCCAAACTCCCTAGCGCATGGTGTTACTTTTATTTCCATTCCTTTATCTAAATGCGATAGGATATAACTCAGTCTAAGATCCAACCGTCATCTGTATCTTCTCATGTCCACTTTTCGGAAGGATGAGATCTGGTTTGCTGACTCATCTGGAACAGAATGATAGGAACAGAAAATGTATATCTCTGATTTATTAACATTTATACCTGAACTTACTGAACTTGATAATATTGTTCTTAGATGATCTCATTGTCAATAAACACTATAATCCAAGGAGTAGCCTATGGAAGAGATATTTCTTATGCCCTTAAAGAATGCTCTCTTTTGTAATAGGGGGGCAAACTGCTTCTTCAACTCCCATTCCTGTTCTTTTCCATTAATAGTATTTTCCTTTTATTACATGAAAAGGAGATACATGAAACTAGCATATAAAAGTTGCATGCTCAGAACTAAAATGTAAAGTCTACGTTGAGGAGAGAGGTAATTTGTGGGGGAAAAATTATAGTTGTTTTTAGTAGGAGATTTCTTCATGGAACTGACCTGATCCAATCAAGCACTGAAACCTTTTTTAAAATGCTCTATAATTGCTATGGAGACATTGTTTACATTTATACAGAATGAGGTGGGGGAATTAATTCAAGGGCTGGCATGTGATTTTGCTGGCAGTGAAATTTGTCTTGAACCTTGGTAAGTAGGAGTTTTTGATGCTGTTGATACTGAACTTTTTCCACTCTGCCTATCATTCTTCAGGATAACCCACCCAGAGGTTCCATATAGTAGTGGAGCCTCATCATCCACAAATAATCCAGAATTTGTTGAGGATCTCTCCCAAGGTCAGTTGCTTCAGAATGAGTCTTCAAATACAGCAGATGGCAATGAACAAAGGCACGAAGATGAGGTAAGCTGAAGCATCTCCTCCTGTTACTGGTCTCTGAGGCTTCTGAAGAAGCATTCAGCAAGGGAGTTGATCGAGGTGTTCATCCTCTGGCCTCCTTACATTCTGCAGAATATTCTGTTTTATATTTCTTGTTTCACATAGAACCATATTAATGGTTTTAATGATACAGAGACAAGTAGACTCTTCTTTTTCCCCTACCTAGAAAATTTATACCTGCATCAGATTAGATGCTCAACAAATGCTTACTGAATGAGTTGCATGATTTAATTAAATAAGGAATTAGGGCTTCCCTGGTGGTGCAGTGGTTAAGAATCCACCTGCCAGTGCAGGGTACATGGGTTCGAGCCCTGCTCTGAGAAGATCCCACATGCTGCAACTAAGCCCGTGAGCCACGGGCTATCTAACTACTGAGTCTGTGCTCTAGAGCCTGCGAGCCACAACTACTGAGCCCGCCGCACGCCTAGAGCCCGTGCTCTGCAACAAGAGAAGCCAACCATGATGAGAAGCCTGCGCACCGCAACAAAGAGTAGCCCCCACTTGCCGCAACTAGAGAAAGCCCACATGCAGCAGTGAAGACCCAACACAGCCAAAAATAAATAAATACAATAAATAAATTTATTTTTTTTTTAAGTAATTAATGAGGAGCCCGCATGCCCTTACTCAAGACCACACTCTGCTCACCAAACCCTGCAGCGTGGAGTCATATGTGCCCAAAGGGTTCACACCACTTACCAAGTCATTCATTGTCCCATAGGGGGCATCTTTTTCTAATTCACACAGAGGTTCTGTATGGACCTGGGCCATCATTCCCTTGTTGGACTTTCAGTGTTCCTCACAAATGACTGATTACATTGTCTATGTTTTAAGGTACTCTTTTTTTTTTAGCTATAAAAGAGTACCACCATTGACTGTTGTCTTTGTTCTTAATTTGAAAGAGCTTATTCTTTTTATGTTGGCATTCTTAAAGATTTTGACAAATGCTTAAAGCTTCTTAAACATCTTAAATCCTTAGTAGCTTTAATGTTAAATGTTACTAGGTTTACAAAACAAAACCAAAAAGAAAAACAAAAAAACTGATACCAAATACACCATTTGCCCAATGCTGAATTATTGTACCATTTTATATATAATTGGAGGAGTGCAGTATGGTAATTAATATTTAGATATTTTTGCCCCATTTGGCTTATCTTTCTCTTCTCTGAAATAAAAATGCTTGTATCCATAAAACTTTATTAACTGATAGGCTATGTGTATTTGTAAAATTAGGAAATAAAAGTACCTTGCATCCTGTTTAAAAGGACAAAGAAAAAGGCTGTGGTAAAACAATAGTGGTACTTCAGTCCTTTAAACTTTTTGGGGGGCGATTTTGTCTTTTGATTTAACTAATAACATATAAAGACCTCTGCCTTTATAAAATAAACATCTTAAGAAATAAACCAGCAAGCCAAAGAACTAGTATTCATTTTGGATATATTATAGTTGCTGAAATTTTTCTAAGTCATAGATATTAATTTTAAAATCTATAGTGCTATCTGCTGTGGGAAATAAACTGGT
Organism: Mesoplodon bidens; assembly: GCF_964165515.1. Taxonomy (NCBI): domain Eukaryota; kingdom Metazoa; phylum Chordata; class Mammalia; order Artiodactyla; family Ziphiidae; genus Mesoplodon; species Mesoplodon bidens. The sequence continues at coordinate 64,697,320 of NC_138178.1, read as the reverse complement.
CTTTGAATGATATCAATGAGAAACACCCTTCATGAATGATTTTAATCCCAGTACTACAACTTGTCTCTTCTTTGGCCCAGTGCATGTGACGGCATCTTGTTCTGATCTGCTGTGGCAATGTCTGCTTCCCTGGCACAGTGCTGTATATGTGCTGCATTTCTCATTTAGAATATTCCCCTGTCAGGAGTCAGGATTTGTTAAGTGCATATGAAGGCCAGAGCTTATGTGATCATGGTACCCCATATTCTTATCTGTTGGGATTAGCACTAAAATAGCCCCTTAGTGTAACATTGTGTAGCATGGTACATAAAAAGGTCTGCAGGTGAACCATCTGGAGTCCCTTCTTGAAAACTGCACTGCAGCCATTTGTACCTATAACAGGTTTGGAGAGCTTTGAATATCCAGGGCCTTAATGGTAGCAAAATGCAATTATTAATCCTGTTTTGTTTGTTGATGTCGATTATTGTGTTATTTGGGGAAATTTTTGTTATTGTAATTTGGTTTGGGTTTTTTTATTTTTTCTTGTTTTGTAGCAAAGAAGTAAACGAGGAGGTTGGTCCAAAGGAAGAAAAAGGAAGAAACCTCTTCGAGACAGCAATGCACCCAAATCCCCCCTTACAGGATATGTTCGGTTCATGAACGAGCGTCGAGAACAGCTTCGAGCAAAAAGACCAGAAGTCCCATTTCCAGAAATTACAAGGATGTTAGGCAATGAATGGAGTAAACTTCCTCCGGAGGAAAAACAGGTAATTGTTCCTATTCCTGATCTTTTGCTTGGTTTTGATTATATCTCAAAAATAACTTTTGTCAGAAAAGCAAAGAGAATGGACTGTTGATTCTTCAAGTTTGTCATGGGTCTAGGAGACCAGAATAGCAGGGTCCTTCATAGCTCTTTTCTCCACAGTGGTTTTTATACTCTTTCAGGGTCTGCTGCAGGGACGTGAGCAGGAGGGACTCTAGGATCCCCCCCAAACCAAAGCAGCTCCACTTTTATTTGCTTTATATGCTGAGAGTTCATATAAGATTCTTGTAAAAAGTAGTTCAATATTAAGAAATCTATCAGCATGGTTTATTCTGCCGAGTTAAATGAAAAGTCATGAGTTAAATGAGAAAAGGTCTTTTGATAAAATTCTGATGTTCACATAAGAATTTTGTTTAAGAAAAAGATTTTACTGCTTTAATAAACGTTTTAAACTGGAGTTCTGACAAATTTAACCTACTATGAAAAATAAAGCAAGAACTGTTTGAATTGTCTTTCCTCCAAGACAGAAACTAACCCTATTGCCAAACTGAAACAAATCCATTTGTTAGATTTGAGAGGAATTAAAGACAAGTTAGCCACGAACTGGTTGAAATGCCACAAAAGTGGTGTGATGGTAGGGATTGTCGGAGGGGTTAAAAGTTCCCAGCATTTTCAGTATCTGATATATGTCTATATTTCTCTTATGTCTTACACTCTTTAAAAAGGATTCCAAACAAACTAAAACCAAATTGAAAAATACTCTTGGGAATTAACTGAATTCAAAAAATTTCAAAGAGATCAGATTGAGTTGCAGCTTGAAGCTCTGTGTTTGTGGTAGCAAGCTAATAGAAAACAGAGTATATCATCCATTGTTTTAGCTCTAATGTATAAATGGATTATGAGCTGTACATAGTAGTTACTCTTTTCTCTTTAATTTTTTTACTTCAAAATTAATACACGCTCATCGTTTAAAATTTTTTCAGACAATACAGAAGCATATAAGGAAAAAAGCAAAAGTCATCTCCAGGGATAACCAACAGTGATTAGGCAGGGCAAGGGTTTTCGTGTTTGTTTTTGTTCTTAAATTTTTATTTGAAAATAATTTTTCAAATGTACAAAAAGTTACAAACATAGAATAATACAAAGAACACCCAAATACCCTTACCCAGATTGAGCTATTATTAACACATTTTCTCTTTTTGCACATGCGCTCATACTCTCCTGGGCAAGACTGGGCATGTGGTCTCTCTTTTCTCTCTCTCTCTCTCTCTCTCTCACACACACACACACACACACACACACAATTTTTTTCTGAATTATTTGATATAAGTTACATACATCATAGCCCTTTACACTTAAATATTTCAGTGTGAATTTCCTAAGAATAGACATGTTCTCTCACTTAACCACAGTTTAGTTAACAACCTCATAATTTTGTATTAACACAATACTTTTATCTAACTTACCATCTATATTCCAGTTTTGTCAGTTGACCTAACATCATTCCTCTGGAACATTTTTCCCCTCCAGTTCAGATTCCAGTCCAGGGGTCAGGCTCTGAGTTTAGTAGTCAAATCTCTAAATTCCTTTAATCTGGGATATTTCCACAGCCTTTCTTTGTCTTTTATGACATTGATATTTTTTTAGGAATACCATCTCTCCCTCTTCCTCCCCCCTCCTTTTTGTTTACTTTGAACAGAACGTTCCTCATTTTATATTTGTCTGATGTTTCCTCATGATTAGATTGAGGTTATGCATTCTTGGTCAGAATACTGCATAGGTGGACGTTGGTCCTTCTCAGGGTATCGCATATGCAAGCACACAATGTCTTTTATTCCTCATTCCTCATTCCTTTTATTCATAATGTTAATTTTGCTCACTCACTGAAGTTTTTTACTCTCCCTTATAATTAATAAGTAGTCTGTGCAGAGACATTTTAAGAACATTCAAATAGTCTGTTCCATATCAAAATTTCCCCCTAAATTTAGCATTCATTAATAACTTTTGCCTGATCTAATATTTACCATGATGGTTGCAAAATGATGATTTTCCAACTCTAGCACTCCCTCCACATTTGCCAGTTGCCCTTCGGCATTCTAATCTAAGCAAGAGCCCTCTTCCTCCCTCCATTTATGTATCTGTTTGTTATTTATTTACAGTTGGCATAGGCATATGAATTTCTTTTTTTCCCAATGGTTTATAAATTATTACTATACTTGAGTATTTTGATACTTAAAATGTCCCAGGGCCTCCCTGGTGGCGCAGTGGTTGAGAGTCCGCCTGCCGATGCAGGGGATACGGGTTCGTGCCCCGGTCTGGGAGGATCCCATATGCCGCAGAGCGGCTGGGCCCGTGAGCCGTGGCCGCTGGGCCTGCGCGTCCGGAGCCTGTGCTCCGCAACGGGAGAGGCCACAGCAGTGAGAGGCCCGCATACCGCAAAAAAAAAAAAAAAAAAAGAGTAAAATGTCCCAGATTTGGACATTTGACCCCTACATCTGGCTCTTGTGTAGGACAAGGCTTTTAACATAATTTCTAACTTGTTTGTGTTCATTTAGAAGAGTATTTTTATACTTTATTTCTTAAACCTAATGATGAATGAAAAGTACAAGGCATTAAACAAAATTATCCTAGTAGATCAATGAACTTTGTTTAAATAATTAATAGCACAAAGCATGTAGATACAGGCTGTCTCATAGTAGTCCATTTTAGGTCCATAGCGTGAGGTCATTCTTTTTTATGTTCCTTGTATCTCCACTCTTCTGGCTCTTAAAGGCCAATTGATGTATGAGATCATCTCCTCAGAGTGGGTTGGGGATAAAGAAACAAAGTAATATTCCATCCTTTCCCCTGGGAAGATTAAGTGTGCCTATGTGTTGTTCAGTCTTCTTGAGGACTCTAGGGCCATGTGTAGTTCTATCTATAGGATTAGTAGAAGAACTATAATCTTCTTGTGAATTTTTTATGAGAATGACCTCAATAGAAGTTGTCTTCAATAAGTTAAGAAAGGCAGTAGTCTAAAAAGTTAGAATCACCTATTTCTATTATAACTGAGAGATTATATTTTATTCTATTCACATGACTTTTTTTTTAATTCTCAGTGCTTATCCCACTTGTACTTTTCTTTCCATGTGCTAATTATCATTTGCTTTCTTCAAAGACTTCATTGGTATTTTACCTCAGTAAGACCTATTTCTTGAAAATAATTCCATATTTCTTTCCCAGCGCTACCTTGATGAAGCAGACAGAGATAAGGAGCGTTACATGAAGGAACTGGAGCAGTATCAGAAGACTGAGGCCTACAAGGTTTTCAGTAGGAAAACCCAGGACCGTCAGAAAGGCAAATCTCATAGGCAAGGTATCAGAACCAGAACCAAATGTATTTGTAGTTTGTTTTGCATGATGGAGTGTCACAAAGCCAAGTATTAGAGTGATAATATTAAAGATATGTTTCTATCATTTCTCTATTATACTACATTCACTTACAAGCATCATCTTGGAATTTTATTAAAATTACATTGCTCTCATTTAGAAAATTCAATTTGGTTTCCATATCCATTATCAACAAATTGGCTTGTGCTCCAAGACCCCTTTTAGTTGTCTGTGCTTTTTCTTCTATTTCCAATTTAGTCATTTCTCTACCTCTAAACAAATCTGTCTGCTACACTACATAACCACCTTGCTGTAACACCTCTAAGCCTTTCATGTGATCATTTCTCCCAGCTTCCAATGATCAATCATCCTTTTAATTCACTCATTCATGTATGCATGTATTCAAAAAATGTATTGAACACCTCCTATTACATATCAGGATCTCACCTAGGCATTAAGGATGCAAAGGTAAACAAGATACAGAAGATCCTGGTCTTCGTGGATCTTTTGTTTTCCGTTAAAATTGTTCATCACACTCTTAAAATATTGCTAAAAGTTCCCCTTCTTCAGGAAACACTGCCAAAGAAAGAAGCCCCACTCATAATAGCCTGTCATTCCTGAGCTATTGCGTCTTCTCCACATTTGGGCATCTTGCCTGCTAAACTGTAATGTTGTGCAAACATCCTTTGGCATGTATTTCCTGTCCACTCTCCCACCCTGTTCTCCTCAAAGGTAAGAACTGTGTATGCTGTTTCTCTTGTGTCTAACTGCGTAACCTGTAAGATGGGATTCCCTTTAACTTTTGTTGACTGATTAATAAAGCTATCAGAGAAAATATGATATGTTTTGAGAGCCCACATATACCAGCAGTTTTTGTAGCTTAGCACAGTCATTTCCTTAGGTTTTGTTATTTTGTTTTGTTTTTCAGCTTAATGTTCTTATTCTATCATATTTTTAGATGCAGCCCGACAGGCCACTCATGATCATGAGGTAATTAACTTTCTGTCTACATAGTGTGTGTGTGTGTGTGTGTGTGTGTATGATATATGTATATGATAATGATGCTGTTTGAAATGCTATTGGACTGTTTTTTAACGAATGGCAGAGTATTTCCTATCCTGTAATTAGGATTGGGTTAGTTGCCTTTAGCTCAAGGATTCTTAGCATATGGCAGACACTTACGTCATGAGTCTGTCCTTGAACTAAAGCCCCTAACTCTTGTCCTTTCTTATGGTCCAAGAGTTTTATTGGCTTTAAATGCTGAAGATGGCTGGAATTTGGAGTGAGGTATAGAAATGAGGACCAACTAAAAGCTATAACTTGACCATAGTTTATCATCATCAGATACTATATTCTGACTCTTCAAAAAATTGTTATTTAGGGAATCCAGCATTTAGTTAAAATGAACTATTCAACTTACAGCATCTACAGACCACAAGTGACGTTATCTTGATTACTATGCCTACTTTCCTCACTGGTGCATATTTGTTTACTGGCCTTTTCCCCTCCATTGGTTCAGTCTCAGCAATAGGATTTAGACCTGTGTTCCTGTATAGGACTGAGGCCTGTGTGTGTTGGCTCTGCTGCATAGAGAGCTTTAAATATATATGTAGCCTATGATTAATACATGGTTCTAAGAAAATAAAATTTGTGGTAATTTCATGCATGAAAATGCTCAATGACTCCTCATTGCTTACCAAATCACATTCAAAGTCAGCAATCAGGGTTTTCTGTAATTAAGCCCCAATTTCCCTTTCCAAATACCTTAACTCCCATATTTCCCATATATATCTTATGTACTTAAAAACCTTTAATACTCACTGTCCTCCAGGTGCCCCATCCTTTTCTGCCTCATGCCTGTGCTCATATTCTTCCTTTCACGAGAATACTTTCTTTCCCTCACTCATTTTTTCTATTACCCTCTCCCATCATCCAATTTTGCCTCTAAATTCTAGTCATCCATCAAACCCTATTTCAAGTTCCATTTCCTCCTTCAAGCTTTTTCTGTTTCCTCCAACTTCTTTTAAACCTCACAGCTCTCTATATTACTCTTACGAACTTAGCTGATATGGCTAAGGTGCCAAAGTTACTCAAGTGCTTCTGTTATTAACACACTTGGATTATAATCTCTTTGAAGGCAGGCATGGTCTAGTTCCATCTTATACCCATCCCATCTAGCATGATGCCCTTGCATGGAAGAGTTCTTCCATAAATACTTATTTGTTTCTATACAAAACCCATTTGTTGAAATAACAATGGATATTTACACAAAAAGAATTTTCTGATATATCTTTTGCATGTATTGGGTTTTTTACTAAATCAAGGAAATCATTTCTTCAAAATAATAATGTGTTTATCTTGGAGTTGTAGTTCTCATACCTAATTTGGTATTGGTGACCTTCAAAACATAGCGAAGACTTTTAGATTCACAAGTCAAATAGATTTATTACCATCCATGAATTATAAAGTGAGAAGCATAGTAAATATTAGCATTTTATTATTCATATAAATCCTATATAAATGTAGTTATATATGACATCTCTGTGTTTCAATTAGGATGAAATCTTATTTTTTTTTGCTTGAGAAACTGTATGTACACTATATATTTTTAAATCATAATTGAATAGTGTTGCAAGCTTTCCATATTGCCAAATACTTATATAATTACTTATTTCTCCTTCCTTTGTGTGCCCAACCCACCAATATCATGAAATTACCAAACTTCCTTTTTTCCCTATTAAGCATCCTTTATAGCTTCTCTATCCTTAATGGTTACAAAAGAGAGTATGAACAGTAATCTAAAATATTAGAGCTCACATTTTCTAGTCAGTGACTGACTCCTTTCATCACTATGGATTTTACTGCCCAAACCATATGTGGCATTTTTGCCTCTCATAAAGTTAATAGTTGCCATCAGAAAAGAATTAGTAGACTTAGTCATAGAAGATGCTGCTACTGATTTGAGAAATGAAGGTTTTTTTAAATACATTATTTAGTATGATATGAATTTCTATGATATGAGAAAAGGAATAAGTCTCTGTGCGATTTCCCTGATTCAAGATTAGACTCATGTGAACCACAGAAAAGGAGGGAGTAGGTGGAGAGCCGGCAGTAATTTCTCGAATGTGTATACAGTAGGGTCTATAAATCGGTTGTATGCCCACATCAGGATAAAGCTCTCTTAGTAAAGTTGTTGACCCAATTAATGTCCCCCACTTTATCCGTTTTTATTGAATAATATCTTACTAAACTAGATAATTTCAAAAGAGTTGCAATAAAAAAAAAACCTCTTTGACATTTGTTAAACATAGTTACACATAACCTCTTAGAGTATAATAAGAGTTAAGAAAAATAAGAAAGCACTACAAGTGGAAAACAAAAGGAGCCACAGAAGCCCCCATGGAAAGGAGGAACTAAATCAGACCTTAAAGATGACCCAGGTTTTGTGGGGCACTTCAGATATATTTATATTCATATATATATATTCATATATATATATATATATATGTAAAATGGCTTGAGCAGAGTTATGAGGAAGTTAATAAAAGAGCAAGTACCTTGCAAAGTGCCTAAAACATCACAGTTTCTAAAAACATGCTTATTTCCCTTTACTTATCCTATTAGGAATAAAATGGCAAATGCCATAAAATAGTCTTCGAGCTCACTTCAAAACTACTAAGACCTCAGAAATCCTCTCAACTGACCCCCTCATTTTGCCGGTGAGGAAAATGACTTGCCTGAGACAGGAAAGAACTTCCCAGAGTCACTTATTGAATTAGTTAGAGGCAGAATTGTGACTGAAAGCCAGGCCTCTGTAGCCCCGTCTTATTTAGCAGTCCTGGCAGCACCTGCCACGTTATATGGAATAAACAGTGTTGCAAGTTAAAATGGGCCAGGTTGCCTGTGATGTCAGCAAAATTTGTTGCCACTTGAGACAGAAACGATTTGATTTGTGTGTATGTAGTAAAGAAACCTATTGTATTCCCTAATGGAACTTAGATTCCTAAGACATTGTTGCCAAGGCAGTTACTGGAGAGCATATTAGAGCCAAAGAAATGCTGACCTGAAAGCCATTCAAGCCATTCTGCATAGCAGTGGGGCACTTAAGCCTGGTACACAATATTAAGAGCATTCCTTAAGGTAAAGGGCACTTGAGAGAAGCATATCACTCTCTATGAAATTCTGGCCCTGAGCCTAGATCACAGCAAAATAGTTTCAGTTCAAAAGGCCTCTGTTCTCTTACCCTCCACTCAATATATAGAATGAAAACCAAAGTGAAGAGTATTCTTGCTCCTCTCAAATCAAAAGCCAGCCTGCTAGACCCAGGAGTCAGCTAGTGTTACTCTCAAGAAAGTGTCTAAATCTCATGTGAGGACTAAGATAGAAACAATAATTTTGTTTCTCCTTTAATTTATGGGAAATGACAAAATGACACTCCGCCTGAACAAATTAGACCCTTTCAATGAAGAGGTAATGAAATCCTTATGATTTTAATCCCTTGAGTGACCTTTGGAGCAGCTTAAGTATATCTGAGCCCCCAAGAGGATCCTCTCCAATGCCAAGTAATGTACTCAGTAATGGAAGAGTGCTGATGGTTTTTATGACCACTCTTCAGTTAAGTAGAATTCTCTGTTGCTTCTCAGAGACTGAACAGTTTCATTTAATTGCTTTGGTGTTTCTTTTTTTGCACTCTAAGAATCTATACCAAAAGGCAGTGTGTTAATGCACCTATGTGGTGCTGTCCTCTGCCCTTGTGTAGTTAGCCTGGTTTGGTTTGGACTGCTTTGGCAGGGAAGAGAGCAGAATTACCCATCTGAGCAGAATCTAGGCCTTGGAGAGGGCTCTTGGTACCATGGTAATGGGAGCCAAGCATCCCCACCTACCCATCTGACTGGCAGATATTCAGACCTGTGGCTAGGTAAACTGATCTCATATAAGCCTGTGCAGTTACTAAGAGACTGAACAAGATGGGATGATAAAATCATAAGGCCTTATCCTAAGTCATTTATGGACCTATGCTTATATCTGTTATGTCTTGTATAGTAACAGAGTTAAAGAATATGGTAAGCCAGCAGAGTCAAGAGAAAGTCACTGAGAAATATGCCTAAGATACCTTCTGGAACCAGCCTTTCTTGTCCATACATTAGTTCTCTTTGAAATCCACCAAGAGCTGGCTAGAGGTAGAGCTTTGCATGTTGAAACTGGGGCTTTCAATGGTAATTTTGTTGTTTGTTTTTAAATTGTTCTGGAAAACTTCACTTTCTTTCTTTAAGAGGTAAAAGATAGGGTAAAAATTAAGTGCTGTGAAAGTGTCTTCAGGTAAATACATTGTTTTTCAGACTTCAATCTTAGAAGTCTCTCTTGATCAGCTGCCATTGGCAGGCAGCTCACACAGCACAGCCCCGACCCCTAAGGAGGCAGACACCAGTATGAAAACAGGATCTTGGCTGTCAGAATTCCCTCATAGGCTGTTAAGTGTTTAACCTTTCTACTGGGCCCCAAATCATATTTGTGTTCAAAGATAAAAGACTAGTAGTGGCAAAAGTAGGAAAGATACATTCTATCTCTGGCATTAAATGTGTTTCTATAGGAATGATTTCTAGATTTTTTAAACTGTTCTTTATGTTATAAAGGTTTTGGAATCTTCAGATTTCACTAGCAATTTCTTCAGTACTCATTTCCCACTGTTCTCTTTACCATCTTATATTATGCAAGATTTTAAATACTGCCAAGACACTTATAAATATGTTCTTAATGCTTTCAACTTCAAATTCATTGTAGAAACTGCAGCCAAAGCATTTTAAAATATTGACTTTATTCACACGGATCATTGTGGAATATATTTTGCAGTGGTTTTATGAGACTTTTATTTTTAATGGCTTATTGGTGAATTAATTTTAGGTTTATTATTCTTTTCTATCTCACATAATCCTTGGCATTTTCATACTTAGAGCCCAGTTATTTCTGGATTTTTGGTTTTGTTTGTTTGTTTTTCCTGTGTCTGAAGAAAGTCTAAAAGATCCCCAACTATAGGCTGCCCTTGTAAATAAGTAGAAGTAAAAGTAGAAATCCCAATGGAATACCATTATTATTGCTCATGGCTGGCAGATCTCTGCTTAAAATTCTTATTGTCCACTCTGCAAATTTAGATTGCATAATCCTATCTCAGAGAGCACTTTATGTATGTAAAGTGTATATACATAAATGTATATAAATGTATATACATGTATATAAAGTGCTTTATGTATATAAAGCACTTTATGTATAAAAAGCACTTTATGTATATAACCAACAGAAGCAACAGAAAAAACACCTAGAAATTCTCTTTCTATATTCCTACCTCAACCACTTTCTCCACTGTATACTGTTGACTATTCAAAGCACAGAGCTAAGAAATGGTTTCCAAAATCTCCATTAGGGAAGTTTATGTAGGTTTGTTTTAAGGTTTCTCTTGCACAGCAGTTGTCACCTGAGAGACCTGAATATTTGACCTGCTTGAGCTCTATGAAAGTTTGGTTCCAAAGAAAAGTGAATACATTTTCCTCACAGCCTCACCTAGACTGATTCCTGCTCATCCTACTATTTCTTTAAGGAAAACATGACCATTGTGCCTTTAGGCACTACTGTTTAATTTAGCTTCTGTTTAAGAATTAACTATTTTGTTACTCTTGATTCACAGAAAGAAGCAGAGGTAAAGGAACGGTCTGTTTTTGACATCCCTATATTTACAGAGGAATTCCTGAACCACAGCAAAGGTGATTACCAAAGGATCATTTTGTGTTACTCAGGTCTATGACATGGGATTTAGTTGTCGGGAGGAATTCATTGCTGAAAAGCAACCGTATTGATATTCCAGACCCTGGGACTGGTCTGGAAGAAGAAAACTGCTTCCATTTCACTCTGTATTAAAAGCAGCTACTCAGAGACCCGTGGAGGACAGCTGAGCCAGTGTTGTCAAAGCTGCTTTAGTCTCTGGATCAGAGGAAATAAATATACATCACTAATTCAATTGCTTTCAGGCTCTTAGCCTAGAACCCTTTGTACAAATGAAAGCTTACATGGATGTCCAAAATATAAAATAAATGTGAGTAAAGCTGACCCCACTGCAGTAAAGATGTGGACCCACAGCTGTGCTTGCCCAGTCTCCCAGGATCCCCCTGTGGAACCCCTCAGGCTTCTCATTGCACAGCTTTAAAAAATCAAACAGGGCTTCCCTGGTGGCGCAGTGGTTGAGAGTCTGCCTGCCAATGCAGGGGACACGGGTTCAGGCCCTGGTCTGGGAGGATCCCCCATGCAGCGAAGCGACTAGGCCTGTGAGCCACAACTACTGAGCCTGCGCGTCTGGAGCTTGTGCTCCGCAACAAGAGAGGCTGCGACAGTGAGAGGCCCGCGCACCGCGATAAAGAGTGGCCCCCGCTCGCCGCAACTAGAGAAAGCCCTCGCACAGAAACGAAGACCCAACACAGCCAGAAATAAATAAATAAATAAATAAATAAATAATAATACTTCATAGGTTTTTAAAAAAAATCAAACAAACAAACAAATACTGGGAATTACAGCTGTTCCTTACAATCTTAAGTATAGAATATGACCAGCTTTAAGAAATAAAATAACTCTGGGGAGCCAGGCGTTTTATTGCTGAAATTGCTATCTGGAAGGCCATAATGAGAATAGGGACATGAGGAGGGGTAGCTAATTAGAGACAGCTAAGCAGGACTTCCTGTAAGAGTCATCAGGACTCCTCAGAGAGGCTGGTATTACCTGTGTTTTGTGGGGGTTTTGTCCTCAGCTCGGGAGGCAGAGCTCCGTCAGCTTCGAAAATCCAACATGGAGTTTGAGGAGAGGAACGCAGCCCTGCAAAAGCACGTGGAGAGCATGCGCACAGCTGTGGAGAAGCTAGAGGTGGACGTGATCCAGGAACGGAGCCGCAACACCGTCTTACAGCAGCACCTGGAGACCCTGCGGCAGGTGTTGACAAGCAGCTTCGCCAGCATGCCCTTGCCTGGTAATGTCATCCCTATAGCTGAGCCCTGTGAAGTGGCAGGGGTGGGGGGAGGTGCTGTTCATGTTGGTACTGGTGTGGTGAGGCTGAAGTCTCACCTCCAGAGGAAAATCAGTAAACTCAGGGGTCTTTTCCTCAGAGGTTTTTGTGGGCCATGTAATAGAATCTCAGTATTGGTTAAAATCATCCAGAATTTCAGGCTCTCTGCTCAGTTAAATTTTTCTTCAGTTATATTTTCATACAGTCTACTTTCTGTTAAGCTTAATTTGATATTCTGAACAGTGGCAACTGAGTAATATTAAAGTCCTGAGTGGAGCACTTTTCTTTTTTTTTTTAATTGTGGTGTAATTGACATATAACATTGTGTTAGTTTCAGGTGTACAACGTAATGATTCGCTATCTGTATACACTGTGAAATGATCACCCCAAGTCTAGTACCATGCATCATCATACAGAGTTACCAAAAAAATTTTTTCTGTCATGAGAACTTTTAAGATATACTTTCTTGGCAACTGTCAAACATGTAGTACAATATTTTTGACTACAGTCACCATGTTGTACATTACATCCCCATGACTTAATTTATTTTATAACTAGAAGTTTTTATTTCTTGATCCCCTCCCCCAACTCACTCATCCGCCAGAGCATTTTTCTGATGTATATTTGCTTGCTTTGTAATATTGTCTTAATGGGAAGGAAAAGGAAAAGGAAAAGGAAAATAAATACTAGTATTTCTTTTTTTCGTTTTTTTTGTTGGTTGTTTGTTTTGTTTTGTTGCGGTACGCAGGCCTCTCACTGCTGTGGCCTCTCCCGCCGCGGAGCACAGGCTCCAGCCGCGCAGGCCCAGCGGCCATGGCCCACGGGCCCAGCGGCTCCGTGGTACGTGGGATCCTCCCGGACCGGGGCACGAACCCGTGTCCCCCACATCGGCAGGCAGGCGGACTCTCAACCACTGCGCCACCAGGCACCACACTGCGCCCATAGTACTTCTTATATACTCTTTCATTTTGAAAATAGTTACAGCAGAGCTGGGAGAGTCTTTAACCTTTTGTGCTATGCAACTACTCCTATACACTGCACAGCAATTATATAGCCCATCTGTTTATTTAGAGTATGTGGATTAATTTCATTTCTTTGAGGTCTAAAAGTCTCTCCTCTGAAAGTAGATCTTCTCTATGGGACAGACCACATTAGAGTCAAGTTTCTTTTGCTGTGGAATCACTGATCTGTGCTATGGTTGAACTGAATGGGAGGATTTTCTTACTTTCTCTTCTTGTCTCACTTCAGGAAGTGGAGAGACACCTACAGTGGATACTATCGACTCCTATATGAACAGACTGCACAGTATTATTTTAGCTAATCCCCAAGACAATGAAAACTTCATAGCTACAGTTCGAGAAGTTGTGAACAGGCTTGATCGTTAGGGAATGGTGAGTGCTCACTGACATGATTCGTACGTGCCAGCGTGTCATCAAAAATAAGATGGCATTAGACTTTATCAATACTACCAAAACCCTGGAATTACATTGAATAAGTGAGTTGGAGACTTGATTAAGATTCCTGTTGCGTGGTTGCTAAATGTAGTGTATAGTGTTGGAAAACTGAATCAAGATAGTTTTTCCTCACGCATGCCTCCACATGGCTTAATGGAAAGATCGTGATTTTTGTGGTTGGACCTCAGTTCTAGCTTTGTCACTTGTGAGCTGTATTCTCAGGTATTAGTTTCCCAAAGAGCTTTGAAGGGTGAGGGAGAAATTTAGAGAAAATAACCCCCCAAACAACACATAGAACAAAATAAATATCACTTAATTGTTAAGCTTCCTTTCCCCTGTAAAGTTAATGATAATTTACAATAGTCAGTGAGACACTGTATGTGTACAAGACTCTACAAGTAAGAAGCTTTTCATTTATCAGTCAATATCAGAGTAACTGTAGTATGTTAAACGTTAATGTGGACTAAACTTACAGTGAAACAGTTAATGCCTTGATTAAATATATTAAAAAATAAATAAACGCTCAATAAGTAGAAAGAGAGGAAAGAGAAAATGAGCTTTTTAAAAACATATTCAACAAATGACTAGTAGTATGTGTTGCATCCTTTTAGAAGAGAAAAAAAATACATTTCCCAAAGGGATCTGCTTATATGAACTTTTTGGTACTAATGGTCAGTCATCAGGTATCATCACTCAAATTCCTATAGCGATAGGGTACCCTTTAGTATGTCATTCCACAAAGTTGACAGCCCTTTGGTCTGTCAGTTAACTTGTTCCATTCCTGCAGACATATAAACTGTGTGGAAATCTTGGGGTTGGACCATACAGTGAGTGGCCATATATGAATACTAAAACAAGAGTGGATAGCAGGATATGCTCCTTAGAATGGCTGGTCATGGGCTTGGATCCTTATTTATTTGTCTTGCAGGTACATGAGCACACTCATATACATACTCATATTCTAACATGGTCTGGACCTTGAGCAACATGTGCAAGAATAAATAAAACCCATGATTCTTTATCTAATGAGGCCACATCTGCCAGCATAGACAAAAGCAGTAGTCTTTATCCTTCTTGTCCAAGCCCTTGAATAGTAACTGTACAAGGCAATTTATTATACTTTAGCCTCAGCCGTGCTCTGGTGGGGAAAGGATTACTGTCCTTCTAGTGAGTAGCCAGATGGAACGGACCATACTTCTAAGAGATGGCTGGACTCCCTGCAGAATAAAGAAATGGCATTACTGCTGCTGTTTGTGAAGGGAACAGCTTGTAAATCTAGGCTTGGGATTTTTAGGAGCTCATCATCCTTCTCATTTTCACACAGTGTTTTCAATTAGCAGTCTTTTAGGCTTGAAAAGAGAGAGCTGGGAGAAACAGTGTGGAGGATTGTGAAAGAACACAGTAATTGATAACGTGGTGTCTCCTCACATAGGTATAAGGCAGTTATTGCAAGTTCTGAACCAAAAATGGTTTTCCATTTTGAGCATTTGGCCAGTAAGACTCTCCTAAAGCTTTATCTATCTTAAGGATATAAACTGTAGTGTCTGCTTTCCGAGGTGTCTTTGAAAACCTAGAATGTGATGATTATTATTGATTTTAACCTACAAATATTTTGCCCTTGAAAGAAACAGTACCTGAAAATGTGAACCGTTTTATTACCGCAGATTCTTACAATCTAGCCATGTGAACATAACTAAGAATGGATAGTTCTCCACACCCTCTGAAACTGTCAAATGAAACAATTATAAAGTCTGTGATAACACTAGCTTGCCCTCATTATACAAATATGTACAGACATCTAGGCCTGATGTCCCCAGCATTCATGGTGCAATTAATTACTCTGACATGAGCTTGGCAAAGGTTTCTTCCATTGTCAGGACCCAGTGAGTGAAAGGAAGCTAATGGTCTACAGCTTTAGAGGAGCATATTAGAGCTGGAAGGGGTGTTTAGAAATCCCATCATTTCACCTATGAAGAAACTGAGTCCCAAAGAGGCAGAATCTCTTGCCTGAAAATACCTGAGTACATGGGTGCAGAATCCAGAACTAGAACACATGTATCTAAACTCAGTGGGGTTTCTAAAACATTGATACAAGGAGGTAGGGATGGGTGTAAGGGGAAAGCACTAAAAAAAATCTTAGAATGAGAGCATTAAGATAAATGGGACATAATTAGGAAAAAATTACAATCCAGCAATTATAATGTTATAAAATTTTGGTCAGCCATTTTATAATTATTTTTATAGTTATACAATGGAAGAATTACCCCAGCTGTCATCTTTCTTTGTGGCTAACTTGTACTTAGAAAAAGTGGAGCTGGGAGGAAGTCATGGGGGTGATTTCATATTGACAGATGACTACTGTATATAAACTATCAAAAGCCATATGTTGCTTGATTTCAGATGAATATTTGCCTGTTTGAGGATTAGAAAAAATATATATATATGTGATTGCATTTTTATCAATGTAAAAATGTATTCATCTTATGCACACAGTACATACATCCCTATCCATGCAGAGGGCCTTAGATTTATACTTGAAGAAAATTGGTTTTGCTTGACCAGGACTAAAGTAAAGGACTAATTTTTCATCATCAGATTTGTCCCTGATACTTGCTTTTCTGTGTTCGGCTGACAATTTTCCAGCCTCCTCATTGTGGCTGAGCTGGAGCAGGGCCACATTTTTCATTGAAATGTTGTCTAAAATGCCTCAGTGAGGTTGGTTGCTTGCAGCTTTATGAGCTCTTTAGTTTACACACACCCTGCTACTCACCGTAAGCCTTTTTTTTGGCCACGTAACACTGGGCGTTTATTCTGCATAATAATAATAATAAATGACACTGTGAGCACTTACACGTGCCAGCACATCCTAAGGACTTTGCGTGTGCTGGCTCATGGGCTCCTTGCCACAACTCCATGAAGTTTTTCTTTTTCCCATTTAATTTAATTTTATTTTTTTATTAATTTTTACTGGAGTACAGTTGCTTTACAATGTTGTGTTAGTTTCTGCTGTACAGCAAAGTGAATGTCCCCTCTTTTTTGGATTTCCTTCCCATTTAGGTCACCACAGGGCACTGAGTAGAGCTCCCTGTGCTCGACAGTCGGTTCTCATTAGTCATCTATTTTATACATAGTATCAAGAGTGTATATACGTCGATCCCAATCTCCCAGTTCCTCCCACACCTCCCTCCCCCTTGGTATCCATATGTTTGTTCTCTACGTCTGTGTCTCTATTTCTGCTTTGTAAATAAGACATCTATACCATTTTTCTAGGTTCCACGTACCTTAACCCTTTTGAAAATAGAGCATTATTTTAACCCATAGCCCTAACCCCTTCTGATCTGTGCTTACGTTTTGGTATCCTTTTTTTTTTTTTTTTTCTCCCAATTCTACAGGTCTTAGAGCTCCAAGATGTTCTGTAAGTGGTTTTACTTGTTTGGAATGAGAAGCCATCCATGGAATTTTGAATTGAGTGGAGGACAGAGAGGGAGGTACAGATTACTCTGCTTGTGAAGGAACTGTCAGTTGAGTTAAATGCCTTCACCCCAGGAAGCCATATGAGGGAGCAACAAAAGGAACATGTATGTGAACTTCCTATGGAATCGTCCTCGTGAAGCTTTGACCATGTACAGCCACTCTCCTAAGTCTTCAGTTTCCTATCATTTCTATTTCTGTTAAAGTGGGTCTGCATATATTCTGCTGACCAGGCGCCCCTGAGACTGGCATCTTCTGCAGCAGAAAGGAAGCCTTCTTATTGTTCTGCTTCATTCAGATTGGACTCTTTTATCAGTGGCTCTGTGGTTTTATCAGTGGTTTTCCTACCTAGCTGTCACTTTTTTTTTTAATGCTTTTGGGGGTTATTTTTTTATTTCCTTCACCCCCACCAAGCTAGACATCTCCATTTTCTGACCTCTTGGCTTTGTTGCTCAGCAGGGTTCTGAAGGAGAGTTTCTCTCATTGGACAGGCCCTGTCTTCTCCCATCATTGTCCAGCTGTGACTCCAAAGAAAGGAGCTTCTTGTTGACAGTGTCCTGTGGAGTGAGGCTGTGTTTCGTGCCCCACACAGCGCTCAGTGGGTGCCAGCCCTCGTGGAGGCTTTGTGGTTGCTGCCCTGAAGGAGAATGCTCTTTCCTTCCTCCTTGGTACCGCCTGCTGTTTTCTGAGCATTGCTCCTGCACATACCCTGCGTCCCAGCCCCAGCAAGGCTCTTCTGTTCCCATCTGTTGGCAGTGACTTGTGGAATATTTTTGCTGAGGAAAAGGTCATTGGTAAACAGGACAGAACGAGAAAAGTAGTTCTCATTTGGTATTGAAAAAAATCCTAAAGTTTATCATAAGTGAAAACAGAGGGAATCCCTGTCTGCCTGAGGTGTACCAATTCATGGATATGGATGGGTGGAAATGCCATTCAGAATAGCCTCCAGCTGATGGAGAAGGACACGGGGGAATTCTCATGTCCTTTGTCTTCCTTCTCTAATCATAACTGCAGAGTCTATGTCAAAAGGACAGGCTTCCCTTCCTTCTCCCTGCTTAATTAGTAAATGATTTTTTTTTTTTTTAAACACCAAAAGGGAAGAAGGGTTTCTGTTTCTCACCTCAGGGTTTGGTTTTGTTGTGTTGTGTTTGGATGCTCTGGAGCACAAGGCTGATGGTTGCAGCTGAGATCTTTGGAGCCAAAGCAGGGCATGCTGAGCCCATTGTCTAGGCACCACGCCACCGAAGGCGGGTGGAAGTGTGGCCCCCTCACAGTATGCTCAGAGGCCAGGGTGCAAGCCAGAAACCCCCGTCACGTTGCTGCCTCATCCTGTCTTCTCAGCATCTCCTCCCCTGACTTCTTTCTTAACCCAAAGGAAATAAAACAACAAAAAAACCTTTTTGAAAATTCTGACACAACACACATCAAATCTCCATGTACCGAAGCCCATGTATCACCACTTGGCAGGCTTTTAGAGTAAGAGCCCATCATTATCTATCGCTGTAAACCTAGCCAACTCACCTGCTCTTCTCTATTTTCCGGTTTCTCTGCTCTCACCTGACATTCCTGTGACTTCTTTCAGACTCCCCTGCCTGCTAAGTCCAAGCTGGAATGCACTGTCTGTGGCAGGACATCCAAGCCGGTTCTGGAACTTTGTGTCTGCCTTCTGCCAAATACTTTGTCTCCTTTCTTCCTCCTACTCTGTTTCTCCTTTGTGTCAGTTTTGCACAGCGTTCTTAGCAGTGCCGTAGACCAGAAAAGGCTGTAAGCTGGTCCAAAGATCGTCATTCTCCTGAGTCTAGCTAGGATACCTGACATTGACTTGAGACATCTGGCTGTCTCAAGTAGACCAGAAAAGGCTGTAAGCTGGTCCAAAGACCGTCATTCTCCTGAGTCTAGCTAGTATACCTGACATTGACTTGAGACATCTGCATATTCAGGAAAGCACGAGATCTCGAGAAAGCCTACAGTCTGAAATCATTTTCACAAAATAACAGCCTGCTTTTGACACGCTGGCTGGCCCTCCTAGCAGTGACACACCTGACTCACTGGTGGCTGGGATTCAGCTGCCACAAAACAAGCAGGTTCTGTGAAGCAGGTCTGCGTCACCTCCTCTCTCCTCTGTGCCCAGCCAGGAGGTAGTAAATGAGGTCACAGGCTAACATGATACCTAATTCACATTTCCCAGTAAACTTGTAGATGTTACTGCACTTACATGTTCTTCTCAAGAAATAAGTTGTTGCCTGTTCAGTGTTACAGATTTCTTTCTTTTTATTGAAACACAAGGAGCAGCTGAGGAAAATGAGACAAAGTGTTTTATTTCTGACAAAATAAAATTTTAGAAAAAAATTTGTGTACATGTGTTTGAAACTGTTGAAATGCCAAGTTTTCTGTACAAGTGTTTTTGTAATTAAACTTTTAGATTTTCTTTGTTTTTTTAAGAAGTCGATATGCTTGCTTGACATTTGCCTCATTAAAACTTTTCTGTGTTGAATCCACCCGATTCAATTTTACCTGCATTGCCTTTTCATCTTAAAGACTTTGTCAACTCTACGTTAATCATCAAGTCTGTTATGCTTTTAAAGCAGTAACACATTGATTTTGCTAATTGCTTATTCAAAATGTGTCTTAGCCTGTTTGAGAATTCAGCTCTCTTAATGTATGTTTTAAGAATACAGTGAGTTATAATTCATTTTAATGTAGCGGTAGTATTCTGGAGGCAACTTGAAAGAAGTCTGATGTTCTTAAAGTCAGTGACTTCAGTCCCCTTGATAGGAGACTTTTGACTTCCTTTTGACTGAAGAGATAAATTGTCCTTAAATGCTTGCTTTTAAAAATAACCACTACTTCACCAATCAGAATCATTTTTAAAGGAAATTTGTCACCTACTTCCACCATGCTTTTAAAATCCTAGGGGTGAGCTCACCTGGCTTCCAAACCCTGCAGCTCTCCAAGTAGCTAGTTGTGTGGCATTGGGTGAGACTTGCTTTGTTCTAGCTTCAGTTTTCTCATCTGACATGCCTCAGCTCTCTTACCCTTGTTAGAAAGATAGAATCAGGTAACAGAATCGACCATGCTTTGGAGGATATGAAGACTCTGTTACATGAATGCGAAGAATTGTTGAGGTAACTCAGGATCAGGCTTGACTACATTTAACAGAAACTCAAATCAGCAAAAGCTTGAATAAGAAACTTATCTCTCTCACTGAAAAGTATTCCAAAGATAGGCAGTCCAAGACCAATATAGAGGCTCCTGTCTGCACCACAATATGGTTCCTTTCTCAAGGTCACCTCAAGGTCCAAAATAGCCACTTGACCGTCAGCCGTCATTTGAAATTCCTGGCAGCATAAAGAAAAGAAAAAATGGGCAAGGACAAAATGGGCACACTCAGCTGAGTCAGCACCCTTTAAAGAGCCTTCCTGGAAGCCACACTCAGCTTCCAGAACGCAATCACATGACAACAGCTAACTATATGGAAGGCAGAGGAATCTCATATTTCCTTGGACATTACTGCCCCCAATAATTTACAGGTTTTAGTCAGTAAGGAAGGAGAAAATAAATACAGAGTAGGCAGCTAAGTTAATTTCATGACTCACATTTGTGACTCCATACATACACTAAGGCCAGCCCTGCTGTATTAGTAAACAAGATGCATCATCCTGCCTTTGCCTCTTGGCCATCGAGAATGACCACGTACTTCCTTGGCACGTTTTTCCCCCTTAAACAGTCAGAAAGCTGACAACTTGAGTTAGCATTTCCTGTTCCCACCTTAGCTCCTCCTTTACCCTCAACACCGGTGACCAGTCTTGTTTGGTAAAAGTCAACATAAACAGGTGGCAATATCTCCCCCAGTTGTTTGTTCCCTTTCTCTAACTGCTCAGCATCTGCTGGATTAAAACAACAACAGGATAATCTTTCCCTGAGGGTGGGGAAATTGAAGTATTGCTTGGCAGAAAAGCTCATAGCTACTTCCTGCCCTCTAAATTTCCTGCCTTGCAACTGAGGGTTCCAAGGGCCTTTTCTTTGTTTTATTTATTTGCCTTTTGATACATAGCCTGTGCTCAGAAATATGTTTTATAATATCTATAGAAATAAACACTAGCTCATACACCAACTCACAAAAAAGATGAGGATCAAGAGTTACAAAGGTCAGGGGCTTCCCTGGTGGCGCAGTGGTTGGGAGTCCGCCTGCCGATGCAGGGGACACGGGTTCGTGCCCCAGTCCGTGAAGATCCCACATGCCGCGGAGCGGCTGGGCCCGTGAGCCATGGCTGCTGAGCCTGCGCGTCCGGAGCCTGTGCTCCTCAACGGGAGAGGCCACAACAGTGAGAGGCTCGCGTACCGGAAAAAAAAAAAAGTTACAAAGGTCAACTGAAAAATGTTAATGTACTTCCTCTCACCCAGAAGCCATTTCAGTTTAGTTTTCATGGGAATGTGGTCTATAGGGAGAAACTTCTGCCAGAAGCATAAATGTAAGCTCTGTTAAACGACTAGAAAAATGCAGGAAGGAGAAGGAGCCATGAGATAGGGATGGCATTGGGAAATTAAGAGCAGGGTCAATGCAAACTGTCCAAATAGAAGGATTTTTGTAAACCACCTACAACACTGGGTTGGTAAAGAAGATGCCTTAGATGTTTAGATAAGAATATATAAGACAGTGGGTATAGAAGTAGTCTTTTGTCTGAGTCTCAAACACCACCTGACACTTGAGAGCCAGTTCTTTATAATCAGCTGCTGTGTTCTCCATTGCATGTCAGTTCACTATTTGGGACCACAAGAGTATTTATAAAACATGTTTCTGCCCTTGGCGTGACAGTCTAGTGGGAAAGACAGACATCTGCGTCAATTGTTCTAACACAGGGCAGCTTGTATTGAGTTTTTTTTTGTTGTTGTTGTTGCGGTACGCGGGCCTCTCACTGTTGCGGCCTCTCCCGTTGCGGAACACAGGCTCCAGACGTGCAGGCTCAGCGGCCATGGCTCACGGGCCCAGCCGCTATGCGGCATGTGGGATCTTCCTGGACCGGGGCACAAACCCATGTCCCCTGCATCGGCAGGCGGACTCTTAACCACTGCGCCACCAGGGAAGCCCTGTATTGAGTTTTAATAGTGGTAAATAATTTTTGAAGAGTGAAAGAATTGCTTGAATCTTATCTGACAAGAGCTGGTTTTTCCATAATTGCCAGAGAGTTTGCATGGGGAGCACATCTGAGTCTTAGGGGATCAGCATCTTAACTAATAAGGACTTTACCTGAAATGTAAATGAAATATAAAAGTCTAGACTGATAACTATCGGAGTTTTTCTAGTAGAAGTTGAGGTAACTGGAAGGTAAGAATAGTTGGATTATTGTAATTTAGACAATACTTTTGCAAAGTATGGTTTTGACTCATTAAGGGGACATTAAATCAATAAGTTGGTCAAAAACATTTTTAATTAAATTGAAGAGAAATGATCAGAATGCATTACATATAGTAAGGGTAAATATTATTTTGTGAAAACGTGTTTCCACTTCAGAACAGACACATGTGATGGGTTACAATGTGAAATGTACTTCTTACTGTAGGGTCACAATAAAGATAATCAAAGACTGTTTCGCTACCTCTTAAATTGGATTGAACTGCTGGGTTCAAGTTTGGGCTCTGTGGTTTTCTACTTGTGTGACCTTAGGTAAATTGCTTAAACCACTCTGTGGCTCAGTCTGTAACACAGGGATATTTATAGTGTCTATTGTGTAGAATTTTTATGTGGATTAGTTAATCCATGTAAGGTATTTAGTACCTGTCGCAGAATAGACACCTAAGTAAATATTAGCTACTATAATTTATGGAAGACTCAAGGGGAAAGAACAATTAGATACATACTATAGGCCAAGCACTTTGCTCTGCTTTTTATATAAATTATATATATCATTTAATTTGTACTACAACCTTATAGAGTAGGACTATTACACCCATTATCCAGTATGTAAATTAAGACTCAAAGCTGATAAGCACCTTGCAGGTTATACAACTGGGAAAAGGCAAAGAAGAGATTTATACCCAGATCGTTCTGACTCCAAATTCCACTGTGGTGGTCCTGTCTTAGAGATATTTAAGGAGACTGACAGGAGTTCAAGCAGAGGCACAGTATGGGGGTTCTGAGAACCAGAATTTGACCTGATCATTCAGTGGTATTTGTTGAATGCCTTTCTTGTGTTAGGAGCTATCCTAGGTCCCTGTCCCCATGGAGTTTATATCCTGCCAGGGGAAAAGAGACTATAAACAAGTAACCTAACAGACTCATGTCAGCTAGTTGCCTAGAGGAGATGAGATGACACAAAGTAACTAGGGTAGAGGAAAAGCCTCTGAAAAAGTAATGCTTAGAGAGAGAGCAGATTGATGTGAAGGAGCCAGCCCTGTAAGGACTGGGAATAGAAAAGCCAAAGTCCTGAGGCAGGAATGAACTCTTTGGGTTCAAGGAAAAAAAAACTAGTGAGACTGGAACAGAGTAAATAAGAGGTAGAGTGCTTTGAAGATGCAAGGAAGGCAATAATGAGATTCAATGACACACAAATAACACACCTTGTAAAGCATGGTAAAGAGTTTAAATTGTATCCTAAGTATAGCGTGAAGAGAGTTCTCAGTTAAGTGACAAGATCTGATTTATATATATATATATATATATTTTTTTTTTTTTTTTTTTTGCGGTACGCGGGCCTCTCACTCCTGTGGCCCCTCCCGCCGCGGAGCACAGGCTCCGGACGCGCAGGCCCAGCGGCCACGGCCCACGGGCCCAGCCGCTCCACGGCACGCGGGATCCTCCCGGACCGGGGCACGAACCCGCGTCCCCTGCATCGGCAGGCAGACCCCCCAACCACTGCGCCACCAGGGAAGCCCTGATTTATATTTTTAAAGGATCACCCTGGCTGCTGTGAAGGGAATTGTGAGGAGGCAAGAGAGGAATCAGAAAGGCTAATTAGAAGGTTGCCCCATGGGGCTTCCCTGGTGGCACAGTGGTTAAGAATCCACCTGCCGATGCAGGGGACACGGGTTCGAGCCCTGGTCCGGGAAGATCCCACATGCTGTGGAGCAACTAAGCCCGTGCGCCACAACTACTGAGGCTGCACTCTAGAGCCCGTGAGCCACAACTACTGAGCCCACCCGCAGCAACTACTGAAGCCTGCGCGCCTGGAGCCCGCGCTCTGCAGCAAGAGAAGCCACCGCACTGCAACAAAGAGTAGCCCCCGCTCACAGCAACTAGAGAAAGCCTGCGCACAACAATGTTCAAGACCCAACACGGCCAAAAATAAAATCAATTAATTAAAAAAGAAAGAAAGAAAGAAGTTTGGTCCAGGTGACAGTGGCTTAGTCTAGAGTGGAGGCAGTGGGGGCAAAAAAAAAAGAACTGCTAATGAATTCAGAACATATTTTGGAAGTATAATGAACAGAAGTTGCTGAGGGATTGGATGTGGAGAATGAAGGAAAAAGAATCAAGAATGACCTGACCCCTAGACTTCTGGGCTTGAGTAACTGGGTAGTGGACAGAGGTGCCATGGCCTGAGAACGCATAGAGTTAAGGATGAAACATCGTGGAGGAAAAGAGCAAGAATTCTGTATGTGGACTTGCTAAATTTGAGATTCAACCATCAGATCAACCCCTGGGCAAGACACATCTCTCAGCTATTCGTTAAAAGGTTCCTTTCAGCTCTTAAAAGGCTGTGGTTCCGTGAGATTCTAACTTCAGGTCAGGGCTGCTAACATTCCTTTCATCCTCGGTTCCTGCGCGCACACGCGTAGATCCGGTTACTCAAGCTGTTCACTGAACTATGAAATTAAGGAATGGTCTCCTTTTTAATTTTTCAAGCTCCTTAGGAAAAGAATTTTTTAAACCTTCCATCTGCATTTGTTTAAGATTGGCATAAAGCAGCTGAATGTTCTAGGATATAAAAATCATACCATAACCTGATGGTTAGAAAATCCTGGGCAAGTAATAGAAAGCGTCTGCTTGAAGGAGACTGGATGAAAATATATTTGGCATCAGTCAAAGAAGGGAAATATGAGAAGACATTAGTGATACAGCCAAAAGGTTTATGGAATCAGCAAATGGGTTCCTGCTAGGGATGCTTCTGCTATCTTCAAGGATAGAAATTAACTAAAGGCAGCTGGGTCCAGGCAGTGACTGTAAGATGATAACCTTCTATTTTTCTTGGGGCTGGTGGATTTTTCAAGTGGGCTTATATGTATCAAAAGAAGTTCTTGTTTTGCAGGACAAACTAATGTGGTCATTATGGATTTTACTCATCCCCCAGGAGAATGAGTATTTTATATATATTCATTCATTCAAATATTTTCAAACAAGTACTTACTATGTGTTTAGGGTATAAAGTTGAGGACGTCTCTCTCCTCAAGAAGTTCCCAATATAACACAAAAGAAACACAGGATCTGATAAATTATCAAATAGCTATAAGCAAAGTGCTCCTGAAAATGAAAAGGAAGGATTCAGTGGTTGTGCTTAGGGGAAGTCAAAAGAGGGCTTTACCCGGGTAACATTTTGAGGTAGGCCTTAAAAAAAAGAGTAGTTCTTGAAGAGAAGCTAAAAATAGACCTGGAGCTATGAGTGCATTTTTGGTGTACTCCAGTAATTTGGTGTGACTGGAACACAGGTTGTATGCAGGGTACTGATAAAAAATGGAGATAGTAAGGTTTTTTGAAAATGGATTACAAATGGGCCTTGAATTCCATACGAAGGGATTTAGCTTTTACTTTGCAGCCAGGGGGAAGGCATTAAGGCTGTTTTGCAAGGCAGTGATGTGAGATGAAGAAAAACTGGACCAGAGGTTCTTAAACTTTTTTCTGCCACGAACACTTTAGGCAATCTGGTGAAGCCTGTAAACCCCTCTCAGAATAATGTTTTAAGTGCAGAAAATAAAATGCATAGTATTACCAAGGAAATCAACTATACTGAAAAATAACTATCAAAATATTAGCATTACTACTAAATATATTAATATGAAAAAGAGTTATATGGGAATATCTGTGTTTCTTACTGAAGGATTAAATAATGTAATCTAGCAGCAGCTCTAATAACTACCATAATTTTAAAGTTGTAATGATCATAAATGATATTTCAACATCTGCAACAGCAGTAATGGGATGTAAAAATATCTGTGATTCTGTGGGTGCCGAAGCCACTGGTCCTGTCAGTACTCCTGGGGCTTGTTGCCAACATTTATAATCAAAGGAAGTGCAAATTTTCAGTTAGAGGTTTATGAAAATCAAGATGTAATTTTTTCCCCATCCATGCCTGCAGTTCTTAGTCCTTGCCAGATTCCTGAATTCAAGACAGTATGGAGATGATAGACTGGTTAGGAGACTGTCAAAAAACTCAGGTCAAGAAGTAAGAAGAGCCTGTATTGGGAGTGGTAAAGGAGCAGATTGGACAAACATTTGGTAATTTGGCTTGGTTTCTCCCAACCCACAATGAGGAATCCTTCTCAAGGAGGAATTTGGGTGTAACATATGGTCTGACCAGGCAGATTCCCCAGGAAGGAAGCATAAATCCTTTTAGCAGCTGTCCATATTGCAGTATAGTTTCATTAATTTGTTCAACTGATACTGATTACCCTCTGTGGCAGACTCGAGGAATACAGCAACACAGACATGGTTCCTGCTTTCATGGAGCTTACTGTCTAGTGGAAGAAACATGATGAAACAAAACTAAACAGACAGAAACTTCCCTGGTGGTCCAGCCGTTATGACTCCATGCTCCCAATGCAGGGGGTGCCTGGGTTCGATCCCTGGTCAGGGAACTAGATCCCACATGCTGCAACTAAAAGAGCCCGCATGCCGCAACTAAGACCCTACATGCCGCAACAAAGATCCAGACGGCAGGTTTTTTGTTTTTTTGGTGCTTTAGAGGAACTGAATGAAAATCAAGGGAGTGGGGCAGAAAAAGCAAGGGGAAGAGTGGCAAAAGGCAGAGGGGAGCTAGACCATATGAGGTCTTGTGGACCATCCAAAGGATTTTGGATATGAAGTGCAGGGGGAAACCATTGAAGGTTTCAAAGAGGGAAGTGATATAATCCAATTTGTGGTTTTCAAAAATTCTCCTGGCTGCTCTCTGAATAGTGGGCTGTGGAGAACACTCACTGAAGAAGGGAGGTCAGCTGAGGCTGTGGTCCCTGGTGAGAGATGATGGGAGCTCGGACTGAGGCTGTAGCAGAGAAGAATGAAGGGGAGAAGAGTGTGGAACAAAGAACAGGAAGAGCTATGGGCTAGAGGTGGGAAGGAGGGAGGGAGAGAGAGCGGCTGCAGATGAAGCTCAGGCTTCAAACAGATCCATTGGAGCACTGTTTATTGGGATACATATGGCACCGTTTATTGAGATGGGCAGCTGGGGGAGGAGCAGACCAGGGCAGGTGGGAGAGGCTAGAAGCCAGAGATCCTTGTGGGCATGTTCATTTGAGATGCGGGAGGGTAGGTGTTAAGTAAGCATCTATATTGACAACTCTAAAGCTTAAAAAATAGGTCTGGGGGCTTCCCTGGTGGCGCAGTGGTTGAGAGTCCGCCTGCCGATGCAGGGGACACGGGTTCGTGCCCCGGTCCGGGAAGATCCCACGTGCCGCGGAGCGGCTGGGCCCGTGAGCCACGGTTGCTGAGCCTGTGCGTCCAGAGCCTGTGCTCCGCAACGGAAGAGGCCACAACGGTGAGAGGCCCGTGTACCGCCAAAAAAAAAAAAAAAAAAAGGTCTGGACTTGGGGTGACATTTACTAAAGACCCCCAAAGAGGCTTTTTGTGTTAACTTTTTTCTCTCAGATCCTGGCTCAGCTCTGCTGGCAAACAGATCCCTCCAACCTCTACCATCCTGGCTAAAAATTTCACTGTTTTGGATCCACTGTTTGGATCCTGGGCCCTATTACCAACTTTGACTATTCTTTTGTCCTGCCCTTGACACCAGAAACAGCATCTGGACCCAGCTGCAATGTATCTGTTGGCTTAAATCAGGCAGTATCTCTAAAGGTGTTCAGAGCATTTAACTTACATAGGTTTCTTGTGTGGGATTTCTGCAGGGAGAGCTTTGCATCTGTAAAGACGCTAAACATCCTAGAGGCTTACCGTGAAATAATATCTGTTTACCGTGGCTGATTTTATAGCAAATATGATTGGGACATTTACTCGTTTCTTAGAACTGGATGAAAATAACAGGACAGACCAAGTGAATTGCAGCAACTAAATATGCTAACAACATGCGGTAAAGGGCTACAGATTATAGAAAATTGTAAATTGTGATCATGCAAAGAAGGGGTTTCACTGTAGCTTGAAAACCTGACCCACAGCTAAATGAGGCCAAGATTAATCATGTCTTGCTCTTATACATAAGCCAAAGGATCTTTTCTAAAGATCATGCCTATTAACGCAGTAAAGACTTTTCTGCAATTTATACCATAATGAGCTCCAGGCATTTAATGAGAGAGGCAAGTACTATTGTTGAAAGTGGTAACCTTCAGCATCTAATCCGAAAATGAAATAGGTCTGCTTGCTCTGCAAAATGAGGGCCCAATTCAGTCCACGAGATGAAGAGGACTCTCACAATTTTAGATGTTCTGGTGCAGGCAAACTTAAATCTTCTGGGAAAGGGGGAAAGGTTTTTGTTTGGTTGGTTCTGTTTTTATAATTAGGTAAGGATTTTATCTGCAAGGAGCAAGTCACTGACTCCAGGTTGCAGGCCCAGAAGCTTCTAAAGGCGGTAAAATAAAACCAGCATTAAGGAACAAACCAGCCTAAGGAGCTTGATGGAGTTTCCCAAAAGCCCCTGGAAGAATAATATAGCATTCTGAGGAGGGGAGACTCTGCTTCCATCTCTGTCACGATGGCTGTCTCAGATGAGGGTAATTGCCTGGCAAGAAATACTACCAGCATGAAAGAAAAAGTGTCATCACACGCTGATCCTTGTTTTCCGGCCCCCAGAAATCTCTCATCTAAGGATTTATGTTAAGTTGTATCCGCTCCTATTTTGCTATGCAGTAGGAAGTGCCAGGACATAAACCTGACCCTCCTTCCCCCAGTGAGGCCGTCACTGACTGTCCCACAGACAGGATGCTGCTTCACGTCCTGGACCTCACTGCAAATCCCTGCCCCACTTGCTGCTTTCTGGCTTCCTCTTGCAATCCCAAGAGACAGAGGGCTGCAGGGGCAGGAAGGGAACGAACAGGGCCTCTGAAGCTGAAACCCTTTAGATGTCTGAGCCTCAACTGGTTTGCCTTGGTGGGTCTGGGTTGGCCTTCCTGGGCAGGAGGAGGGGGACTCTCAGCTGCTTCCGAATGTCCCTTTCTTAAAACTATGGCAGCGCAAAACAAGCCAGGTCATTGTATTCTTGGATATAAATATTGATTCTAGATGGTGTTAACATTCTGTTCATAAAAGGATGTAACATATTTCTCCCACACCATATTAGACTGATGTGTTGTTTGGCTGAGAGCAGTACAGACTGCTGGCTTCTGCGGGAAAATGTGGACATTTAAATGCATGCAGCTTTCAGAAGTCTAGGGAGCAGTCTCCGGAATAGAAACCAGGCCCCTTCCCTGGCTCCAGCCCTGCCCTCCTCCATCCAGTTTCTCCCTTCCCAACTTCATGTTGCATATCGCATTAGCATTTCTAATCGCTTGTAATTTAGGAAGATGCTTTCTTAGAATTAGCTCTTAAGGACCTGGAAATGTGGGCAGTTCTCTCTTCAGGAGGCGTGGAAGGGCAAGGCCAAACATTTTTCGCTTTCTTCCCCTGGGGGAAAGATCTGGGAGGTCCCACTCTTCTGTTTTCTTTTTCACCCTCCACGTGGGAGGCAAGGGCAAAGCCTTCAGGCCAGAGGTGGTCCCTCCAAACTATCACCCAGGCCTGACCAAGCCCCAAACTCAGATGTGCTGGCTGCCTGGCAAGGCAAATTCCCCACGTTCCACAAGTGCTCTTGAGGGGGAAATAGCACTAATGAGAAAGTGGAGTTCTTGATGTGTGTGCGTGCTCACTCGGGTGCCAGCACCTCTCACAGACAGATCCTCATCCAGTATTTCGTAAGAGTCGTAGAGCCTATTTCCAGATGTGTGGGAGAGCCGCGGTGACACAAGTGCTGTCAGGAGAGCCAGTGCCCTCTGCTGTCCCGGCCCGGAAGCACCACAATGGTGGGGGAGAACCCGGGGCTCCAGGAAAGCTGGCGGCTGTCAAAATCCACCACAGACCCAGGCCGGTGTGGAGGGGGCGTGCAGCTCCTCGCTGTTCAAACGTTGAGTCTGTGAGGGGCTGAATTCCCTCCGTCTAGCTGGCTCTCTTTATGTTTGGTGGTTGAGAACGAGCCAGAGGTGAAGAGGATTTATAATAAAACCCCAGCTCCCAGCAGCATCCGCTGGTCCCATTCCCGGGAAGGTAAGGAACAGTGGGCTGGCTCCTGCCGGTGAAGCTGGCCAGCAGGCCCAGGCACGGCCCGACAAAGAGGGCGGCTTGCCCAAGAGGAGACCGTCCACTGCATAGCAGCCCTTCGGCCACTCCCTCGACTGGGAATGTGGCTTCGAGAGGCCTTGCTGGCCCCAAGGCTTCCAGCCGAGGGGAAGTTGTAACTGCTCCCACTCAGGCATGCTGGCATCTCCAAGGGGCCTCTAGAGCTGGCACCTCCGAGAGGCTGGCTCAGCTTACAAGCTGAGACGGAGCTGCCGCCACCTCTGCTCCACCGCCTGCCAAGACAGCGGCTCAGAAGCGGCCTGGGGCCGGGCCCAGGGTCAGGCTTGCTGCTGCAGGAGTGTGTGTGTGTGTGTGTGTGTGTGGGTGTGGGTGTGTGTGTGATGGTGAAAGATGGGGTGGAGATATTCAGGTGGGGGTCAGAGGGAGGCTGGTGAACAGAACTGCTTGGACAGTCTTGCAGTTTTGCAAAAAGGCACAAAACAATCAGTTATTGTTTTTTGGAAGGTTTCTGATTTTTTTTTTTTTTTTTTTTTTTTTGTAAACGGATCTCCTCCCTGTTGGGAGAAGAAAAACCTAACCTGCCAAACAAACCCTAACAACAATGCCCTTCTCTCTCTGGGACCAATTTCCAGACTGCACAGCAGTCCTGACAAGGTCAACCAGCTGGAGCTGTAAGCGGAAGATCTTTATCTATGTGGGAAATAGGAAAATCATTTGACTGATAAAAGGAAATACAATAAATAGCATCTAAATTCCTGGCTGCATTCCCCCGGGCCCCTCCTCTGCTGGAGAAAGTACACGGGGCAGGAATACATGTGCTGCTCCAGCATGTTTAAAAATAGCATATAGCACACAGCCCTTTCTTACCTTCCAGAAAGACTTCATTACTGGATTCTCAGCCCTGAGCCTGCAGAGCTGCTGCCGGCGCTTTCTTCTCCCCACTCTGGATTTTTCTCTTTTGGAAACGTTAAGGCAGTGCGTGTGATACATTTTACTCACGGGCCAGCTCCTGCTCAACTAGTTTCAATCTGGGCACGTCTCTAGCTCACATTGAAAGTCCATTGTATTTAATGGGGTGTTAACTCTGTTTATTCTCTGGGACTTGTGCAATAATTTTACACTCTGCAAAACCAGCAACTTGAACTTGAAGTGGTGTGCCTCTCTCCCCATCCCCACCCCGTGAGCCTCAGTCCACAGGCACCTCTGGCCCTGACTCTAGCCTTCCGTCAGCTCAGGTAGCCAAACAAGGCCTGGGCAGAGCTGGGAAACCAGGGTTCACACCCACGGCCACCGCCCGTTAGCATTGGTCTCTTTATCTCTTGGAGACTCAGTTTTCTCATCTGTAAAATGGGGATTTTAATCAGCCCTACATACCTTGAAAGGCTGTTTACAAACAACAATTCCATAGTGGAGAAGCATTCGGTGGGGCTCTGCGAAGACCCCCTTTCTATTATTCCCAACCAGGCCACTTCTGTATCACCTTGCAACGTCTCCAGACTATCTCTCCACTAAAACCTGGGGGATTTGGGTTCACTGCGAAGCCCACTGATAGGACTGTGTCTTCACTGTGCTGCTGTGATTTTCTAATTCCATTATTCCTTCTATGTCTACTAGTGGGCACTCTACTCTCAGGAAGCAGCTTTTTCTTTTCTCCTTTTATTTATTCACAGTGCTTGGCCCTAAAAAGTGGTGAATAAAGAAAGACTAGGTGCTCCCTTCTAGCTCTGAATCTCTGGGTCTAGATCAAAATAACCGGAGCGGGGCTCCCCTGGTGGCACAGTGGTTGAGAGTCCACCTGCCGATGCAAGGGATGCGGGTTCGTGCCCCGGTCCGGGAGGATCCCACATGCCGCGGAGCTGCTAGGCCCATGAGCCATGGCCCCGGAGCCTGCGCGTCCGGAGCCTGTGCTCCACAACAGGCGAGGCCACAACAGTGAGAGGCCCGCGTACCGCAAAACAAATAATAATAATAATAACTGGAGTGCATGCAGTTTCTAATAAACTAAAGTTCTGTATGCATTATGTCTTGGATTATTCCCTCCTGATCTAAAAACTGGATTCTTAGGGACCTTCCAGAGTCCCCACTGCTCAGACGCCATCTGGACCTTGGCCCTCTCTCTCCAGGAGCCAGGCTTTCCCTCCTGCATGTCAACAGCTCAAATCTGAATCTCCAGGCCCCTCCTCACTGGAGTTCCTGATCTCTATTTCCAGCTCCCTCAGGCCTTCTCCATCTGGCATTCTGCAGAATCTTCAAACTCAATTTGTCCAAAATTAAATAGTCTCCCCAAATCCACATTTTCTCCTGCATCTGCCAGCTCAGTTAAGAACTCCACTGCCCACTCAAGCTAGAGAACCTGTCATTCTCCTTCCCTCTCCTTCACTCTTTGCCCTGCTCCCCCCACTGTCCCCCTACATCCCCTCATTCACAGAAACCCCCCTCATTCAGCCGTGGAACCCCCTATGCAGTGGTCCCGCTCACCATCCCCAGGCCAAGCTTCTGTAAGTTACTCAGCATTCGGCTCTCTTCTGAGCTCCCACAATAGCTCACTGTCTTGTTTTTCCTCTTGATTAACTAGTTCTAAAGTAGCTCTTTACTGGCCTTAGTACCTCCAGCCTCCCATTTGACCCCTCCCCAGCGCCCCCGCCTTCTGTCCTGCACACCGCTATGAGAGCCACCTTTCTAAAACACAAGTCTAATCTTGCAAATATCACTCTATTGTAAATTATCGTTCTGGGGGCTTCCCTGGTGGTGCAGTGGTTGAGAGTCCACCTGCCGATGCAGAGGACACGGGTTCGTGCCCCGGTCCGGGAAGATCCCACATGCCGCGGAGCGGCTGGGCCCGTGAGCCATGGCCGCTGAGCCTGCGTGTCCGGAGCCTGTGCTCTGCAACGGGAGACGCCACAACAGTGAGAAGCCCGCGTACCGCAAAAAAAAAAAAAAAATTATCGCTCTGGTGGTGGCTTTTACTTTTATGATCCCGTTTAAGCCTTGTGATAATTCTATATGATAAGCATTATCCCTTCCACGTTACAGGTGAAACTGAGACTTGCTGGGTTAAAGGACCCAAGGCCACATAGCTGTCACAGCTTGCAGACCAGGATTTGGGCTGTCTTATACCTCAAAATTTGGTCTGTCTTATACCTCAGAAGCACATAGGGTAGCAGCTCCGTGCCTGGCACATAGCAGGTGGACCAATGTGTTTTTCCTCCCATTCCACCTTTTTACAAACTTCAATCTCTTTAGCAAGGTGCAGAGGCCTATTCTGTCATGGCCAACTATGTCTCTAAAGGTGTTTCCTGTCATTCCCTGTGCCCCATCATCACCACCACCTATCAGACCACATCAGATCACTTGCTGGTCCCCAAACTCTCCCTATTCTTTCTTAACTCTGTCCTTTTTTTTTTTTTTTTTTTTTTTTTTTTTTTTTTGGCGGTACGCGGGCCTCTCACTGCTGTGGCCTCTCCCGTTGCAGAGCACAGGCTCCGGACGCGCAGGCTCAGCGGCCATGGCTCACGGGCCCAGTCGCTCCGTGGCATGTGGGATCTTCCCGGACCGGGGCACGAACCCGTATTCCCTGCATAGGCAGGCGGACTCTCAACCACTGCACCACCAGGGAAGCCCCAACTCTGTCCTTTTGAAATCCTCTTTCCCATTGTTCGGCAAGTGTTTTCTTCCTCTATCTTCCTCATCTGCAAGTATCAGGCCAGACAGCGCTTACTCTGGGATGCTTTTTCTGATCCCCAAACATAGAATCTGTGGCTCCAACATTCCTCTTGCCAACACCATTCGCTGTGTACAGCTATTTGGATGCTGATCATATTGGAGTGTGGGTATTTGGGCCCATCTCTTCCTATCTTTGTATCCTTGGTGCCTGGCACTGTGCCTGGGACAGAGTGGGCACTCACAGAAGAGTGTGGAATTTAGTTCGATCTCTCATCCTTCCCTATGACTAATGCTTAATTTCATCTGTTTTGCAAAGGGGAGAATGTCCCCAAAGAATGGTTTGCGTCACCTCCGTTCTCTCTGATTCCCACGCCCACCTCCTCACTAATCTGCTCTTGTGAGGTCACCAGAGACCCCCACATCACCAGGTCCCCAAACACTTTCTCGTCCTCATCCTCCCAAGCTCTCAGCAGCGCTGGGCACAGCTGCCACTCCCTTCTTAAGTCACTCTTTCCTCCTGGCTTCTGGGCATCACAGTCTGCTATTTGCCTCTTGCCTCTCCAGGCTCTCCTGGTCCTCAGCTGACCCCCAGAATTGGAACACCTCAGGGCTCTGTCCTAGGCTGCATTCTCTTCTCTCCCTACATTCTTTTCCTGAATGGGCTTGTCTCTTCCCAGAATTTAAATATTTATTTATTTATTTATTTAGGCGGCACCGGGGGTCTTAGTTGCAGCAGGCGGGATCTTTAGTTGCAGCATGCAGACTCTTAGTTGCGGCATGCATGTGGGATCTAGTTCCCCGACCAGGGATCGAACCCTGGCCCCCTGCATTGGGAGCACAGAGCCTTACCCACTGGACCATGAGGGAAATCCCTCTTCCCAGAATTTAAAATACTATCTCCTTCTTCAGCTCTGAGCTCCAGAGTCAATATTCAATAACCTCAGTGATTTAATTGAACCACTTAGATGATTCCTATTATCTCAGACTCTCAGGTTAATCCCCCAAACCTTTCCTTGGTCTTGCCCCTTTCAGTGAAAGGCAAAATCATGGATCCCCTTCCTGGGATCTTGGGAGTCACTTATCTAGGAAGAAGGCGTCTTGGAAGAGGGGTCCAATCTAAGGATGTCCGAATATCATGGTTTCCTACATCTGATGCAGGTTTGGAAAAACACCAGATTCTTTAACCTGGTATTCACTGCTCGGTATCATGTGACCACCCGCCAGATGTTCCAGCCCCACCTTTTACCCGGCCCCTAGATCAGAAATGGTCTTCTGCAGAAAAAGTTTCCTGACCTCTTGCTGTGGTCCGAGTGCCTGTGTGTCTCCTCCCACACCAAATTCATGTGTTGAGTTCTAACCCCCATGTGATGGTATTTGAAGGTGGGGCCATTGGGAGGTGATTAGGCATGAGGGAGGAGCCCTCAAGGATGGATTAGTGCCCTTATAAAAGGGACCCCAGAGAGCCAGAAAGCTCCCTTGCCCCTTCCACTGTGTGAGGACAGAGCAAAAAGACACCATCTATGAACAGGAAGTGGGCCCTCGCCAGCCACCAAATCCCCCCTTGCCTTGATCTTGGACTTCCCAGCCTCTAGAACTCTAAGAAATAAACTTCTGTTGTTTGTAAGCTACCCAGTCTCTGGTACTTTGTTGCAGCAGCTTAACAGACTAAGACACCTGAGCTCCAGATGAATCAAGCCATCCCCCGTCCCTTAAATGCACCTTGCAAATGTATACTTTTGCACTCATTGCTCTCTGTTCCTCTCCATCTAAATCCTATGTGCCTTCAGGCCTTTCCAGTCCAGCATCTTCTAGAATCTTCCATGTCTACTCCACCCAACAATGTCTCATCCTTCTCAAAACCCCTCTAGTAACACATAACGTTGGTAGACTTAGCACCCAGGGCCTTGTACTGACTGTTAGCTTTCCTGGTGCTTATGTCATGTGTCCTTCCCAGATTGGGAGCAAGGTGAGGACTGGACGGTATCTTGTTCATCGCGTACTGCAGGGCCCAGCCAATGCCTGGAAACATTACAAGTGCTTAGAACATAGAAACACGTTAGAAACACTCCTGTCCGAGTGGTCTCATCTATCCTGACATTCCCCTATCTAAGTCTGAGAAGGAACTATCTATTTACTTGCTTAAGTATTCTTTTTTTTTTTTTAATTTATTTTTGGCTGCATTGGGTCTTTGTTGCTGTGCACGGGCTTTCTCTAGTTGCGGCGAGTGGGGGCTACTCTTCATTGCAGTGCACAGGCTTCTCACTGTGGTGGCTTCTCTTGTTGCAGAGCACATGCCCTAGGCGCATGGGCTTCAGTAGTTGTGGCTCGTGGGCTTAGTTGCTCCACGGCATGTGGGATCTTCCCAGACCAGGGATTGAACCCGTGTCCCCTGCATTGGCGGGTGGATTCTTTTTTTTTTTTTTAATATCTTTATTGGAGTATAATTGCTTTACACTGTTGTGTTAGATTCTTCTGTATAACAAATTGAATCAGCTATACGTATACATATATCCCCATATCCCCTCCCTCTTGCGTCTCCCTCCCACCCTCCCTATCCCACCCCTCTAGGTGGTCACAAAGCACCGAGCTGATCTCCCTGTGCTATGTGGCTGCTTCCCACTAGCTATCTATTTTACATCTGGTAGTGTAATATGTCCGTGCCACTCTCTCACTTCATCTCAACTTATTCTTCCCTCTCCCCATGTCCTCACGTCCATTCTCTACGTCTGGCAGGTGGATTCTTAACCACTGAACCACTAAGGAAGTCCCTTGCTTAAGTATTCTATCTTTAAAAGATGTAAATTTCATCCAGTTCCCTCCCTCCAGTTTATCTCCATGAGGTGCTGAGGACAGGCATAGATGGATAAGTTACAAGAACAGTTTTAGGAGACTGCCTGGACTCAAGCAGCAGCGAGGTAAAAAAGGCTGCAGGGTCCAATCTCGGCTCGGCCACTGATCATCAGGTTTGCTATTTCACCTCTCTTTCCTCGGTTTAATCACCTGTAAAATTGCTGAGTGAAAACTGGATATCTGCTTGAGCAGAGGATTCCCTAAAATCCTTTCTAGCTCCTCAGACTAAGGATCTTATTTTTCCTAAAAGCCCTCAGTGTGGTGAGAATTCCCAAGCTCACCTCCCAGGAGAGGCAGGGGTGAGTGACTATCTGAGCCCCCCACCTTGGGCACCAGCCCTCTCAGGTTCATTCCTCATTCCAGCTTCACAGCAGCTCTGAGGGAAAGGTGTTATTATCTACATTTGGCAGACCAGGAAATGAGACCCGAAGAGGATTTGCCTGAGCACGGCCAGCATGTTGCAGGACTCCAGGGGTGTCACTCACATCATAGCCTGTGTGAGTGGTGCTCCCCGGGATCGTTATACATCAGTGATTCTCAGACTTTAATGTTTGGATCACCTGGGGATCTTCTTAAAACAGATTTTGATTCATTCACTCTGAGCTGTGGCCCAAGATTCTGTATTTCTAACAAGTTCCCAGGTGAAAAGGCTGCTGCCTGGTCTCTGGACCCCACTTTGAATAGCCATAGTATACAACCTGCGCAGCTGTGCATGGCAACCCTGCCAAACATGTAGCTCAAAAGTGGCAGAGCCGGGACTTCAATTTAGGTCTTTTGACTCAAAGTCCAGTGTACTCTATGCTGAGCCAGGACTTTGCAAAAAGCACCTCCGCTCTGGGCACACAGGTCTCTGGAGATCTAGAGAAAGCTTGATAGGGAAAGACTTAACTAAAGAGAAACTAAGTCCTGCCCCACTGGTCAGGAGGCCTCAGCTGGGGCCCTTTTGGAGCTGGCACAGGTAGATGTCTGCAGGAGACAAGGGGACCACATGCCTGGCCTAACGGGGATCTGGGGCCGGGAGGATTGAGGAGCAGCAGCCAGACTCCCGGTCTGCAGCTCCCGGGGCGGCTGATGAGCAGGGTGTTCTTCTGTTCTCCATGCAGGTGCTGAGAAGTGCTGATGCTTACAAGGAAAGAGAGGTGATGAGCCGCAGCCTGGGAGGCCTTAATTCCTGGGATCCTCCCCACGACCGCTGAGCTGGCTTGGGGCCTGTTTCTGTTTACTTGGAACAGCCTGACATTTTACAAGGAACGCTTTGCACATGGGTGCTCCTTCTGGCCTCTCAAGGGTAATTGCCCGAGAGGCGCAGGTGCTCCCTGCTGGGTCTGGAGTCTCAGCTGGGGAAACCAACATGACATAATATACTGGGGCAGGTTTTGTAAACTCTAGAGAGCTGTGCAAATGCCAAGGGTCCTGGGGTGGAAGGTGGGGTGTGGTGAGGTGCAGCACTGGAGAGGTGTTAGGGGGCATGATGAAAGGAGGGCTTCAGCAGGAGAAGTCTGGGAGGCCTTGGGGAAAACCGGCAGCAGAGAGCTCGATGAACAGACAAACAGAGGAGAGGACAGAGGGAGCAACCATTTGCAGGTGGGGACCTGGGGTTAAACGCTAGCCCTGCCACTCACCAGCTTCAGGCAAGTATCTGCAGTCCTGTGAGCCTCCTTTGCCTCATGTGTACATGGGGACAATGAAGCAACAGGGGCTGGGACATCTCTGCCGGGTTATTGGGGGTTTACGTGTTCCTGGGGGTGCCTAGCACAGTATATATGAGTGGACTCTGAGGCTTGGCGTCATGTGTGGCAGGCTGCTGAGCACTGAGCAGGGGCTG
Organism: Mesoplodon bidens; assembly: GCF_964165515.1. NCBI lineage: Eukaryota > Metazoa > Chordata > Mammalia > Artiodactyla > Ziphiidae > Mesoplodon > Mesoplodon bidens. The sequence goes on along the minus strand of NC_138178.1, from coordinate 64,658,482 downwards.
TGAGCCGTGATTGTCCATGGAGTCCTGGACTGGCCTTGGGCAAATGCCTTCCACTTGCAGGGCCTTGGTTCCCCTGTGTGCATAGTGGGGAGGGGTAGGTGTGAATGGCCTGCAAGTGCCCTTCTATCTCTGGGCCTAAGCTCCAGATGGCCACAGGTTCTGGCCAGCAAGGCCTGAATTGGGAATCTCCTCTGAGGCTTTGCCCTTTTCAACAAGGCTAAGCTGGCAGAGGCTTCCAAGGGCCAAAGTGAAGGGCCTCAGCCTCCACTGGGCTGGATCCTGAAGCCACTGGCCACACAGAAGCATCTCTCCTCCAGGAGGGGACGCAGGGCTGCCCAGTGGCCAGATGCTGGGCTAAATGGAGAAAGACCCTTGCAGGGCCATGTCTGGGCAGCATGATGAGTCCCGTGGGACTGGTCTCAGGGCTCTGCTTCACCCTCTTTGCTCCCACATCCACAGGCAGGAGAACCAGGGAGACACACTGGTTTCTACATCCTTACCAGGCCATGTTCCAGAAACTCAGGGCAGTCATGCTGGAGAAATGTGATGGGAATAAGGAAAGACACCAGGCTGGTATGGTCCGCAGGGCCTGTGGGGTCAGAGGACATGTCCACAGAGAATACAGATGGGGAGACCGAGGCTCAGAGGCAGAACTTACTCAGGGTTGCATGGAAGCTGGTGGCAGGGCCAGACCTGAAACCAACACTGTATCTTTTTTCTGCTACTTACTGTCTTCTAGAACAGACCATACAGCTGCTATTTCAAAATATAATTGTTTTCGTCCTCTGATTCTAACTCTCTTGCAGGACAACCCTTCTGAAATTGAAAGCCAAGGCACCTGTCCCCTGGTGTCGGCCGGCTGCCGGGATAAACATCCTGTTTCTTCAACCATTTTGTTCCCCTCTAGGGTTGCTAGATTTAGGGGAAAAAAAAATATTGCTTAATGAATACAGGACACTCAGTTAAATTTAAATTTCAGAGAAACAACGAATAATTTTTTAGTATAAGTACATCCTATGCAATGTTGAGGACAAGCTTATACTAAAAATTATTCATTGTTTCTCTGAGATTCAAATGTAACTGGGTGTCTTGTATTTTATCTCGTAACCCTACCTACCCACCCCCGACCCCATCCTGGCCAACCTTCTCTGGGGAGTGCTGGAGAAGGTTCAAGAACAGCAAGGGTCTCGCTTTGGTTCAGGGTGGCTTTAAGGGGCAGCCCCTAACCATTCCACCGTCCCGCTTCCACCCTCGCTGGCTGGTAGGCTCCCCTCCCTTAGGCCTGCAGGTGTTTTGTGTTGGAGGAGGGGGGAAGCGTTCTCCGTGGCAATCTTGTTTATTGTCTCTGTGCTCCTTCAGGCTCCAGGCGCGCGCCTGCCCTCTTGACTCCCTGCTCGCGCTATTCATTACTGCCAGTCACTTTGCCTTTGTTGCTGGGCACCTAGAACACAATTTATTCTTCTCTTCCCCCCAAAGTGGGAGTTCTGGGAAGGGTGCCAAGGATTTGAGAAGGGCCGCTGAAAGACGGAGTTTGCCCTGCCCTACCTGCCTCGCTATGGCTGGCCTCACACCTGTGCGATGGGTGTGCGCTGCTCCATGCCACATGGGTGGCTCCCAGACTCTCTCAGAAGTGCTCTGCTGAAGAAGGAGGTGACCTAAAATCCCAGCCTTGGCCCCCATGGGAGTGTGGTCCAGGCCCACTGTATGCAATCAGAAAGCTCAGTCAGCACCTCCATCCACTCCAGGGCTACAGAGGAGACAGGTGAGTGAGGCCCCTTCCTCCCCCTGCCCCTCTGTAAGGACAGAGGCCAACTGGGCACACACATCACACACAGCTCCCTCTCCCAGACTCCTCCCTCGGCTGTGCCTGGTCCTGTGTTCCCCTGAGGCTGACTGAACGCAGCAGAATTTGTGTGACAGTGATTTATCAGGAAGCTCTCAAGGAGAAAAGCACAGCAGAGGAATGGGAAAGTGGGACAGGGAAGAAAAGAGAAAGAAGCCAAGCAAGAGTATAGATTCAAGGGAAGCTGCACAGAGGGTGACTTTGGCCCAATCCCATGCGGAGCTTCTGGGGGCACCTCAGAGCTGTCCCAGTCAGGGGCAAAGAGAGCTGGGGTATTGATACCTCTGCACCGCCAGTCCTTGGGGGACATAAATTTCCAGACACTTCCTGTTCTGGTGGTTACAGGCAGAGTGGTTCTGACAGCCTGGGGCAGTCCTCCAACAGAGAGAGGGTGTGAAGGCCCAGAGGTGGTCTGAGGCAGGGGAAATGTGGAGGGAAGTCGAGGGGGTCATGCCGGGTATAGGGGGTGTAAGTCAGGAGAGTAGGGGAGGGGCAGGTTGAGGAGAGCTTGCCTTTGGATGGGCCACCCAAAGCACACCTCTGAGTCTGTTTCCCTTAGAAAAAGCTTTCCTAAAATCTTGAGTAATATTCAGCACTCCCGCCCTACCCCTGGAATTCTCCATTTCCAAAGCTATTACTCCAAAAACAATAAGCCCATTGTGCACACTTCCTGACTAATCCCCTCCGTGTGGCCCAGAGGACAGAGGGGCAGGTCCAAGGACTGGAGGCCCCTCTCAGGCCAAGAATTAAGGCTGAGCCGTCTGGCTAGGTCAGGTGTGGGAGAGACCCCGGCTCCCAGGCCAGGCGCTGCCACCCCACCCCCTCTAACTCAGTTGGCTTCCAGATTCTGCTCCATCACAGCCAAGGTCTGCTTCTGGCGGGAGCTGCTGAAAGCTAAGGACCTGCCCGGTGCTCCCTGAGCAGCCACTGTGCACAAGGTCCCGAGCTAGGCCCTTACACTCCTCATTTCATCTTCCCTCATGCCCAGTCCGGCAATGTAGCTACTAGCGTCCACTGTGCAGATAAGGAAGCTGAAGCTCACAGAGACTCAGTGGCTGCTCTGAATGTACAGGGCCGCTGAGTGATGATGTCACAGTCAAATCCAGGCCTGCTGGACCCTTCAGCTGGGCATGAGTCTGCATTTCCAAGGTCCTATCTCCAGGAGTTCACACTAGAGTCAGTAAGAGGTGGAGTCGCCAAGCGACTGCTGGATGGGCCACGCCTCGTATGTGCCTTGGCACCAGCAAAGCAGGGCACACCCCAAATGAGAAGTTTTGGAGAAATGATCCATTTAAAAAAATCATCGTAGAGTCATAGTGGAAAAGCTCAGACCATTGTAGGACTTCCTTTCTTTTATTTTGTGATTTAGGACTAGCTTTATTTTAATTTGTAATTTTTAAGCGGGGACATTTTATACTTTTCCAGGCTTAGGTCCCCTAAACAGACGTCTTCATCTGACCCTGCCCAGGCCTGCCTTACAGGTCCTTCAGGGAGATTCTTCCTGGACTCTATGGCCCTTTTGTTAACTTAGCAAAGATGAACTGTACCTTCTGTCTGCCATGCAGGGGATACAGTTGTTTCTACTTCCCTACCTACTCTTGGGGACAACTACACACACTGACGTGCTTTGTAAACTGTAAAGTGGTGTGCACTCACTTCCAAGTTCCATAGATCTCCTTCCTCTCTGCCCTCCAACAGGAAGCCACTCCATGACCAGACAGGATCACGCCTACTCTGAACACACATGGCACCCTGGCTAGGCCTCCTGTGGCTACTGACACACTCTGCTGAGCGTGACAGCAGTTACTCAAGCTCTCTGGGTAGGAATCAGTCTGCTTGCCCAGCACCCAGGCCCACATACATGGCAGCCACTCAGGAAATGTTGGTTCCAGTTTTCTGAACTGAATTGACCTCAGTCACTACAGAGCCACAGGGGGTCATATTTTTCGAAGAGAGGGGAGGAGGGGCTCCCTGACTGGATTCCAATTGGCTTCTTACCACGTTGCTTCTTTCTTGAGTGTGTGTCCCATACCTGCTCCCATCCCCCACTTCCCACCTGGTTCCCATGCTCCCCTTTCTGGCCCCCAGCCAGTCTCCTTTCTGGTAAGACATGGTTTCTCCAGCTTCCCCTTCCTGCCTGATATCCCACTCCCCTGTATCACCCACAGGGGGAAAGGACATGAGCTTTGGAGTCTGGCAGAACAGGTTCAAATCTAGGCCCCTTCACCTACTATCTGGGCAAGTCAGACAAGTAGTTCCCCTCCCTAAATCTCAGTTTCCCTATCTGTAAAATGGGAGAATGGGTTGTTGGGATTATTAGAACAGAATAATACGTGGAAGTTGCCTGGCACGTAATTAAAGTTTAAAGTATCTTTCCCCTTAACAAAATCTTGTTACTTCCTTCCTTTCTTCTATTTGTTCTATTAATGCTTATTAAGCACTTGCTTTCTACTAGAGACAGTGTAAGGAAGACATAGTACCTACCCCTAAGAACTCTAGAAGGGGAGAGAGAAGAATGAACAGAACTACATGCTCTGGAATAGAGAGGAGGGTCCTTAGCCAGCTCTGAAAGTCTTCCTGAGGACATGAGGCCTGGGGAGTCGTGAACAGCCAGGAATCTCCAGGTGAGGACAGGCTGATAGCCAGGAGGATCTTTCCAAGTCAGCTAATGAAGCTCAAGTTTCAGGACATCTTCCAAGATCCTGTATCAATTCTGTTCATAATTTTGTATTATTTATCTTTCAGAGCCCCCCAGATTATATAAGGTTCAGGCCCACTTAAATGTACCCCAGTCATCTGTTGGAAAGCCTGACCTGCCTTTCTGGGGATTCTCTGCAAGATTTTCCATCACCCTCACTGCTTCCAGCACCCTCAGGGTGCTTGCTCCCTCAGCCCTAGTCCTTGGCAGGGCATCTCTGGGTGTACAGGGCAGGGCTTCTGCTTGCTGCCTGGGTGGGGATCTGTGACATCCAATGGACTGTGAGCTCCCTTAGGATGAGGGCTCTTCCCATTGCCCCCAAAGGCCCTGCATGTGGCAGGTCTCAGTGAGCTCTCATGCCTATGGCCTCCCTGGGCTGAGAGGCAGGCTGGGCACGGGTTGGCCTGGCTGCCAAGGATGGCTGAAACCTAGTGGTGGGCCTGAGCAGGGCTTCTTTTGGACAGACATGCCCACCCCACCTCAGGTCCCAGTGTTAGTGGAAAGGCTGGAATACAATGGCAGCCTTTCATATTCTGGTGGCTGGAATGACTGGGAAACCTTTAAACAATTTGGACCTATAACGTGTAACTTAAATGCATGGGTTGGGGGGAAGGTAGTGAGAAGGTGGCGCTCAGCTAAGAGCTTCCGTATCAGTTATGAGTCTCTTCCAATTTCCAGCCTGACCTCCTGGGATCAGCCTGCCCAGGTTCCTCTGGCTGGCTGTGGAGGCCCAAGGCCCCAGCAACGTGCCTGACCCTGCCAGGTCCAGAGGCTCTGGGTGGGGTTCAGGTGCTGAGTGGGCCCAGGGCAGCATCGCCACCTCCAGCAGCTGCCGGCATTCATCCAGCCTTACAAGTGCAGAGCCAGAGCAGACTGGGTGGTTATGGTCTGGGAGGCATCCCTGCACCAGGGGCCAGCCCTGGAGCCTCCTAGGAACACTGAAGCAGAGGTGAAGTCACAGCCCTGGGGGCCCATTAAAGGCCAGTCCCTGGGCTTTCAGCTAATTACATAGGGCAGAAATGCACAGAAGCTGTCCACCCGCTCTTCAAAGCCCAACACAGTCCTTCCTTCCTTCCTTCCTTCCTTCCTTCCTTCCTTCCTGAATAATTGAATAATTCACTCAAAAAGCCATTAGGACCCCTACCCCTTTCCTAATACTTGTTGAAGGCAGCAGGGCGGGGTTGGGATGAAGCAAGGAGATGGCCAAGTGAAGTGGCAGCCATTGGGGTCAGGAGATTGGCTACATACAGAGAGACTGAGCAATAAGTAAATATATTGAGGGTGGTGGGAGCCAGATTTCTTGCTGTTGGAGAAGGAAGTTACAAATATGCAAAGGGGAGAAGCTAGAATGAATCCTGCGGTGGTGGATTGGAAATAGAGTTATTGATATGACTTATGGTTTTAAATATATGGATATAGAAATAAATATAAGTACACACACATATTCTCTAGCTCTGACCACTGACAGAGCCCAGGAACAGCAACCGCCCCCCTTCCCACAGGAGCAATGTGCAAACCTGGAACCCAGATCTGCTTCTAAACGCCATTCTCCACTAAAAGAAACCAGGGCTCCTTGGAGAAATGGCTGCTTCCAGGGGTGAGGCAAGGGAAATAGCAGAACATCTGAAACATCTTATGGTTTCAGTTGGAAAGTACTCAAAGGATGATGGGGACGTGTCAAAAGGAAACAAGATAATATCCAAAATATATAAAGGATTCCTACACTCAACAACAAAAAAACAAACAACCCAATTAAAACATAGGCAAAGAACCTGAATAGACATTACACCAAAGAAGATATACAAATGGCCAACAGGTACATGAAAAGATGCTCGATGTCACTAATCATTAGAGAAATGCAAATCGAAACCACAGTGAGATACCACCTCACAAGGATTAAGATGGCTACTATCAAAAAACCAAAAATAGCAAGTATTGGCAAGGATGTAAAGAAACTGAAACACTTTTTGACTATTGCTGTAGCTGCTATGAAACACAGTATGGTGGTTCCTCAAAAAATTGAAAATAGAATTACCATATGATCCAGAAATCTCACTTCTGGGTATATACTCAAAAGCATTGAAAGCAGGGGACTCAAAGAAATATTTGTACACTCACGTTCATAGCAACATTATTCACAATAGCCAAAAGGTGAAAGCAACTCAAGTGTCCCATTGATGAATGAATGGATAAACAAAATGTGGTCATACATATGGTGGGATATTATTAGGCCTTAAAAAGGAAGGAAATTCTGACATATGCTACAACATGGATGAACCTGGAATACATTATGCTAAGTAAAATAAGCCAGTCACAAAAGGACAAATACTATATCATTTCACTTATAAAAGGTGCCTAGAGTAGTCACAGTCATAGAAATAGAGAGGAGAATGGTAGTTGCCAGGGGCTGGGAGTATAATGAGTGCAGAGTTTCAATTTTGTAAGATGAAAAGAGTTCTGGAGGGACTTCCCTGGTGGCGCAGTGGTTAAGAATCCACAAAAAACAAACAAACAAACTAATTAGTTAATTAAATCAATAAAATCATCAAGCAAATAATCAAGAGAATATCCCAGAGCTGAAGAACCAAAAAATGTCCTCACTTAAACATGTCATTGGGAAATTTCCAAAATCCAAGAACAAAGGGAAGATTCTAAAAAAAAAAAAAAAAATCCGCCTGTCAATGCAGGGGACACGGGTTCGAGCCCTAGTCCGGGAAGATCCCACATGCCTCAGAGCAACTAAGCCCGTGCACCACAACTACTGAGCCTGCACTCTAGAGCCTACGAGCCACAACTACTGAGCCCACGTGCCACAACTACAGACGCCCACGCACCTAGAGCCTGTGCTTGGCAACAAGAGAAGCCACCACAAAGGGAAGCCCAAGCACCACAATAAAGAGTAGCCCCTGCTAGCTGCAACTAGAGAAAGCCCGTGCGCAGCAACGAAGACCCAACGCAGCAAAAATAAATAAATAACTGAATAAATAAAATGAAAAATAAATAAAGTATAAAAAAAACCTCCTCCTCACGTGGGCTTGGGTCTCCCTGAAAAAAAAAAAAAAAAAAAGAAAAGAGTTCTGGAGATGAATAGTGGTAATAGTGGCACAACAATGCAAATGTCCTTAATACAAATGAACTGTACACTAAAATATCTAACTGATACATTTTATTTTATGTGTATTTTACCACAATTTAAAAAAATTTTTTAAAGGACACAAAAATCAACTTGAAAGGCTCCCAATTCCCAGATCTGGGACAATTTGAGCATCAAAATAAATAATGAAAGCATTCATCAGTCTGTATTCACATAAAGAAATAAATCAATAAACAAATGGGGAGAAGAGAAACCTCCTCCTTAGAGTAGAATGCCAACTAATAAATGTAGAAGGAATAATGGAATTAGAAAAACACATCTTGCAACCATTGCAGAAATATTTGATTCGGGCAAGACTCACCAATGGATGCTAAAACTATTCGGTGAAATTATCATGAGGAACAGGATATTTACATAATCTCAAACTCTCTTCCCACAAAATATTTACTTCTTGTTCTTATTAATTAAGTTAACAGTGGAGAAGCCTGGCAGACTCCATCTTAACCAAGTGTTAAAAGTTAATATCCCCAGTAATGGGACAAATTGACCAGGTACAAACTGTTAGGATACAGTGGGAAGAACACAGCATCACTTCAGTGATATTCCTGACAAAGATGAATAATATCAGGTAAACAAATTGAGAGACATTCTACAAAGTAATGAGACTGTAATCTTCACAAGTGTCAAAGTCATGAAAGTAAAGATTGAGGGACTGTCTCAGACTGAAGGAGACGAAAGATGCTTGACAACTAAAAGCAACATGTGATTGTGGACTGGACCCTTTTGATATAAAGGACAGTATTGGGATAATTGGTGAAATTGGAATTGGGTCTATAGATTAGATGGTAGTAATATAGCGTCCTGACTTCACTGGTTGTAATGTGGTTTTGTGAGACAAATAAGTTCCCTTCCTTCCTTCCTTCCTTCCTTCCTTCCTTCCTTCCTTCCTTCCTTCCTTCCTTTTTTCTTTCTTTTTTTCCTTTCTTGCTGTCATCTTCCTTCCTTCCCTCCACCCTCCCTCCCTCCTCTTTTCTTTCTTTCTTTCTTCCTCTCTTTCTTTTTACCAATGCATCTACTCTGTGACCCACTCCTGGAGATATACTCAACAGAAGTAAGTGCTTATGTCTACCAAAAGTCATGTAGAACAATATTTAAGTAGCTTTCTTGTAATAGACTCTAATTAGAAACTACTTGTATTAGTCTAATCAGGGTGCCATAACAGAATACTATGGACTGGGTGGCTTTAACAACAGAAATTTATTTTCTCACAGTTCTGGAGGCTGGAAGTCCAAGATCAAGGTACCAGTGGGGTTGATTTCTGATGAGACCTCTCTCCTTAGCTTGCAGACGGCTGCCTTCTTGCTGTGTCTTCACATGGCCTTTCCTTTGTATACTAACACTTCCACGTCTCTCTCTCTTCTTATAAGGACACCAGTCCTATTGGATTAGGGCCCCACCCTTGTGATCTCATTTAACCTTAATGACCTTCTTAAAGGTCCAATTTCCAAATACCATTGGTGCTTAGGGCTTCAATCCATGAATTTTGGCAGGACAAAATTCAGCCCATAACACTACCCAAATGCCCATTAATAGTGGAAGGCATAAATAGTGGTATATTTTTATACAGTGGAATACTACACAGCAATGAGAATGAACTACTAATACACACCACAACATGGATGAATTTCACAGGCATAATGTTGAGCAAACAATCCAGACACAAAAGGACACATACTATATGATTTCATCTATATGAAGGTCAAGAACAGGCAAAGCTAACCTATAATGAAGTTGGTTTAATAATGGGGGTGGTAGGTGTTGCCTGAAGGGAATGTGAAGGAGACTGCTGGGGTACCGAAATGTTCTATGCCTCAGTCTAAGTAGTGGTTACATGGCTATTTACATATGTAAAAATCAGTCAAGCTGAAACCATAGAAGCAACCCAAGTGCCCAGTGACTGATGAATGAATAAGCAAACCATGTTTACACATATGGCAGAATTTTATTCAACCTTAAGAAGGAAAGAAATTCTGCAATATGCTACAACATGGATGAAACTTGAGGACATTATGCTAAGTGAAAAAAGCCAGTCACAAAAGGACAAGTACTTTATGATCCCACTTATATGAGGTAACTAGAGGAGTCAAATTCATAGAGATGGAAAGTAGATGGTGGTTACCAGGGGCTGGGAGGACAAGGAAATGGGGAGTTATTGTTTAACAGGTACAGTGTTTCAGTTATACATGATGAAAGAGCTGTGGAGGTGGATCGTAGTGATGGTTATACAGCATTATGAATGTATTTAATACCACTGAACTGTATGCTTAAAATGGTTAATATAGTACATTTTATGTAAAGTATTTTATCACAATGAAAAAATTGGAGAAGAAAATCAATCAGGCCATAACAGAAGATGTGTACAGTTTACTGTATAAAGATCATGTCTCCTGTTTTTTAAAAATGAAAAAAATATGGAGGGTAATGAGCTGAAATATGGTGAGAATGTATGGTATGGAGAGAAAATAGGGGAGGGCGTGGGAAGAGGCTGGAAGGGAGACGTGCCTTGGTTCTAGGCCCTTGTAGAGTATGGATTTTTTTCCTTATAAGGAGTTTGGGTTTTTCCCCAAGAAAAAGAGGAAGCCATCAAAAAGGTCTAAGCAGGAAGTGACACGATCATCTTGCATTTTAAAGAACTTTTTGGCTGCAGAGGGCTCAGAAGATTTGAGGGGCAGGAGTGGAGACAGGAAGACCAGTCACAAGGCTCCTGTGGTCCCAGCCAGGGATGACGGTGGCTTGGCTCAGGCAGGGGGCAGGTTTGCAAAACCATCAGTGTTGTTGATGAATCGTTAGTAGGATGAGGGAGAGACAGGAGTCCTAGAGATGCCCAGGCCTTTGACTTCGGTGACTGGATGGGTTGTGATTCATTGTTTAGGACTGGGAATACTGGAGGGGAAGAGGTTTGGGGCACAGGGGAAGAGGATGTGAGCTCAGTCATGATGTGTTGAGTTTGAGGTACCCATGGAACACCCAGGAGGCAATGGGAAATAAAAGTTTGGAGAACACAAAGAGAACTGGCTTGAATGCCTCCTCTAGGGGCAGGTACACAAATGAGGAAAGCGGCCATGAGTAGAATAGAGAGTGGTGGAGACTGCAGCAAAATGGGGAGGTCATATCTTTTGTGAAGGTGGCAGCTGTTAGCCAAAGCTCATGTAGAATAAAGGTCCGGAAGTGCAGCCTTTCCAAGTGTTTAAGAAAAGGTGGGAATCAGGATTTTGAAATCTGCAGATTAAAACAATATTTTTAATTGAAGTATACATACAGAAAAGTACATGAACTCTAAGTGTACAGCTTGAAAAATTATCATAAAGGGAACTCACTCATAGAAATCTGCTGATTTTCAAATGTTAAGCAACCAATTTAAACACTTTTGGGTTTTTTTTTTTTTTTGCGGTACGCGGGCCTCTCACTGCTGTGGCCTCTCCCGTTGCGGAGCACAGGCTCCGGACGCGCAGGCTCAGCGGCCACGGCTCACGGGCCCAGCCGCTCCGCGGCATGTGGGATCTTCCCGGACCGGGGCACGAACCCGTGTCCCCTGCATCGGCAGGCGGACTCTCAACCACTGCGCCACCAGGGAAGCCCTAAACACTTTTAAAGATACTGCAGGTGAAATAGAACATATCCGCATGAACCTGGAGCCACCATTTCAGAAAATGAGGTAGAGGTTTCAGAAGGAATATGTAGCTAGGCTGTGGTGTCAGGGTTGTGGAAGAAACAGAGAAACCGAAAGTGGAGAGCAAGAGGAGAGAGAGCTGGGGTGGAGCTCCGGGGAATGCCAGGTCCCATTTAAACGTGTGGGGAAGAGAGGAAACTCCAGGGCCCTTGGATTCCAGTGAGGTGACCGGCTGTGGCTTGGAGATCTGTGGTTGGGCCATCCAGGGAGGCTTCAGAGAAGCGGTGGAAAAGCCTAAAGGGTCATGGTCACTTAGGAACCCCTAGACACTGGGGCAGAGTGTGAACGCTGCTTAGGAAAACAGATTAGAAAAACTGATGGTGCTGTGATTTCATTTTCTCTTTTGATGAAAAATAGATGACTTTTACATGGTTGCAGAACAAACAGAAGCTAGAGTATGGACACAATGGCATCGTCGATGCTGTGAATTTTTTCCGGCTCGTTCATGCACCATCCCCCAATTCATGACTCAACGTGGGTCCAACACCCAGCTCCTTCCCCAAAGTCACTCACCATCCAGTGAGGGAGACAGACAAGAAAACAAACAACACTGTGACCGCGGAGGGATGGGGAGGGGTGGGTGCTGTCGGAGACACAAGGAGGGCATGGATCTCTATCTGAGGCTTTACAAGGAGGTGAGGGCCAGGCTGAACATCAGACAGTGTCTGCCAGGGGAAGAAGAGGGACGGGGTGGGGGCATCCCAGGAGAAGGGGACAGCATGAGCAAAGCCTCAGAGGTGAGAAAGAGCTTGGTTGTGTGGGAAACCGCACGGGTCTAGCAAAGGTTGCGTGTGAGGATCAGAGTAAAGGGAACTAAGGCGGGGCACTGGGTGCGTCACTGGTGTGGGACTAGCGGGGCCAAGGCTGTCTCCCCGCAGCCCCTCCAGAAGGGCCACCTCATCTTCCGGCCTCCCTTAGTCCCTTCTCCTTTCCTTCACTCAAGCCAGTCTCTGCTCCGGAATTCTCTTCCCCACCATCATCCTTTACCTCAGTTCTAGAAAACCTCATGTTCCCTGAGGGCCTGGCCCAGGCCACTTAGCTGTCAGAATTCCCCACAAGGGGCCTGTATCCTTCCTATCACCTTGCCAACCCTGTCACTGCAAAGCTAATCACTACGCACCCCGAGCCTCTATTGCTAAGGTTCTAACTCTGTGGAGTGTCTGTCTTTCCCTGAGACTCCAGCACATCCAGACCTAGTTTCACATACTTTGGTGTTCCCAGTGCCCAGCAAAGTGCTAGGCCCATAGCAGACATTTAGTGAGTGCTTGTTGAAGAAATAGCCAGTGAATCCAACCCTTTGCATGAAATGACACCCAGTGCCTGCTACTTGGAAATAGTGATGAGAATATTGTTTCACAAACTGGCAGTTAGAGGAATTATATGGCAGCATTTTTTAAAAGCACAAAATACTGCAGAATGTGCTCCCTTAGTGGGAGGACTCCAGAGGCATCAAGAAAACTGGGTCTAATTTGAACACAATTTCCCTCTTCCTGTTGACATCTTCATTTGTACTTTAAAAAGACCACGACCCTGCACCTTCAGGCAGGCACACCCAGCTGGGGAGATCGCCAGGGCAGCTCTATGGGGAAGAGCATTTGGAGGTCCTCAGGACTGTACCTCAAGGACCAAGTGGGCACTAGGATCAGACTTCCCTTCTCACCAGACTCCTGGAGACACGTCACACACACCTGCCTGGGGCATCATAACAGGGTCAGGCTTTGTGGACAGATTCACTATGTGGATAATTTAGTCTGCCCAGACCTCAGTTTCTTTATCTGTAAAATGGGACTAATCCCCTTCTAATAGAGTTGTTACAAATGGTAAGTGAGGTATTGAACATAGAACATTTAGCATACAGTCTGGCACTGGTGAATGTTTAACAAATACTTCCTTCACCCCCATCCCTACACCCACCCTCACAAACACATAGTCTGGACTTGGGCTCTGGAATCAGGGCTTTCTAAGGATCATAGGCTGAGCAGCTAATCACATTAAGGTTTGAACTGGCATCCAGAATTTTTACTTTAGCAGGGCCTCTTGGACCTGGAAAAGTCTTTGGGTCCCTAAGGAAGGGAGTTCAATTGGTGGAAGCAGGTTGGGGAGACTCTGTGGGCCCAGGGCCTTCCATAGGTGAGCATCTGTGATCATCTCTGATTATATCACCCCATACTAACCCCTCTCAAAAGGACCAGTGGCGCCCTGGCCATTACCCATGGGATAAAATCCCACATCAGCCAGGCTTTCAAGGTCCTTGGTGATCTAACCCTTATCTGCCCTCATCATTCATCCCATGAACATGCCCAGGTCCCCAGCTCTGTGTCTGTGCTAAGGCTGTAAACTTGGCCTGGAACATCTTCCCTCACTGTCAGCATATCCCCATTACCCATCAGCCTTCTAGGTAGAGGCCACCTGGGCCTCTCCTGGAACATACTTTATAGTTGTTTGTGTTATAGTTGTTTGTGTCTGTGTTTCAGCTTCCCCCCAAGGTCCTGGGCATCAGGAGCCGTCAAGAGGACACACTTCAGAGCACCGCCCAGGGCCTGTGTGGTGCCAAGCTCAATGCCTCCTTTGAGAGAATGAGGGGCTGGGCTTCCAAATCTAAGCCTTGCCCAGATCTGAACAATACAGGTGTGCTAAGGGATGGAAATGTAGGAATGCACTCCTCCCGTGGGCTCTCTGAGGGGGATTTGGGAGTCCTGCTTGGGGATGCTCTGCTTTCTTCACTGACACACAGGCACTTGGAAGCTGCTTGCTTGTCTCTTTGGCCATTCTAAGTACACAAAGAGAGTTTGTCTATCTCTCATCTGTTAAAATGCTCTGATGAGATCCTCTAGCACTGCACAAAAGAGCACTAGCGCAGCAGTTTGCAAAGTGCCCCAGAGATGCTGCAGGCAGTCCCCAGGTCCCCAGCTCTTTGTCTGGAAGCCAACCTCAGATCACAGGCAATAGAGAAAGCCAAAGGCAAATGGGTGCTCTCCTGGGCCCATCCGTTGCTCTTTCTGGTCTAGGCGCTGCCTCATAGGGAAGGAAGATGGAGGTGATCAGGGAAATCTTTCTGGTGGAGGAAACCATAAGATACCATTGAAGGAAGAAAAAGATCCAGGACAGAAGCAGAGATAAGATTGGCATGTGAGTGAGTGTATCCCTGTCTTCTGTATAGCTGGTGCCCATGAAGCAGGGAGCCAGACTTGGACAAAAGAGACCTGGGGACTCTGCCATTTCTGATGTCAGTATGTGTCTACTGCAAAAGCAGGCCAAGGGCCATTATTCCCATTGTACAGATGAGAAAACTGAGGCTTAGATAGGTCAAGATCACACAACTCAGCCTATCAAGGTTGGCCAAAACAGGTCTTCTGATTCCAGGGCCAGAGCCCCTTCGTTACACCAAGCTGCTTCTCACAGGGGGCCAGTTTGGTGGTGATAAAGGGAAAAAGTGTTCTTGGTCCGGTGTTGGTGAGTGTGATATTGTGATTTATAATAAGAAATGTATATTTCATCTTTGTCCTGTTCCTGGCACAGAGTTCTCCAATCCTTGGAATTTCCTAAGAGATGAGAGGAATAAAGATGTCTTTTGTTAGGTCATTGAAGTGACTTTTGGAAAGCCCCTAGATCACCTAAGGATGGGGGCTGGTCACACGAGGAACCAACCATGTGTAATTAGAGGGTTGGAACTTTCAGTCCCAACTCTCCACTCCCATCAGCCCCTCCCATCCCCAACCTCCAGGGAGAAGAGAGAGGCTACAGATTAGGTTCAATCACCAATGGCTAATGATTTAATCAATCGTACTTATGTCATGAAATCTCCATAAAAAAATCCAAAAGGACTGGGTTTGGAGAGCTTCTGAGTGTTGGACATGTGGAGTTGTGGGGTGAGTGACACTCAGAGAACATGCAAGTTCTGTGCCCTCCCCCGTACCTTACCCTTCCCATCTCTTCCATCTGGCTGTTCCTGGGTTATTATATCTTTCTGTAATAAACCAGTACTCTAGTAAGTAAATGTTTTCTGAAATCTGTGAGCTGCTCTAGAAAATTAATCAAACCCAAGGAAGGGGCATTGGAACCTCCTCCAGTCTATAGCCGGTAGGTCAGAAGCACTGAACTTGTGACTGGCGCCTGAAGTGGGTGGCAGGGAGCAGTCTTGTAGGACTGAGCCCCTGTGGGGATTTGATGCTATCTCCGGGTAGATAGTGTCAGAACTGGGTTGGATTGTGGGACACACAGCTGGTGTCACAGAATTTCTTGGTGTAGGGAAGAAAACCCACAGGTTAGAATTGGGAGCAGAATTGAAATGAGCAACTGGAACAGTTACACATGACTGGTAGGAATGTAAACTTGTATAGTTACACTTCACAAAAGTGTTTAACAGCATCTGCTAAAGCTGAACATATGCATACCTGATAACCCAGCAACTCTATCCCTATGGACCAAACACATTCTAGGTACTAGAATGTGCAGAGTAGCACTAGCCATAAAGCGGAGAAAAAAAACACAAAAAAACCCACAAAGAAATCCCCAACTGCCCATAAACAATATAATGGATTAAAATATTGTAATATATTTATACAATGGAATACTAAATAACAATATGAATGAACAAACTACAACTGCACACAACCAGGTGGATAAATGTCCTAAACATAATGCTGAGCAAAAGAAGCAGACACCAAAGAGTGAATATTATATGAACCTATTTATACAGCATTCAAACCAGGCAAAACTAATCAAGTGAACCCCCCACCCACTGTAACCAGCCCGTGGAAGTCCCTAAGTTCTAACACCATTTTCTGTGTGTATATTATTCTTCAATAAACATGCAACCTTTTAAATAATGTGGACAATCTCCATAAACTGATATAGAGTGATTCCAGAATGTGTTGTTAAGTGAAAAAAATCAAAGTGCAAAAATATACCTATAGTATGTAACTTTTTGTGGAAGAAAGAGAGGGAAATACGAAAATTTATATGATTAATTTTTCAAAAGGAAGCACAGGAAAGGTAAACTAATGAGATCAGTTACTCACAGAGGTTGGGTGGGAATGGGGTGGAAGGGATATGAGTATTGTTCTCAGTATAACTTCTTTGAACAGAATTGACTTTTGGAACCATGTTAAAGCTCTACATACTCAAATAATAAAATAATAACAATAATAAAAGATGGGGGGAAATCCCTAAAATGAAATACAAACACAAACAAACCTAACTGTATTTCAAATGAATAATATACTGAAAGAGAAAAAAGAGTACTCAAACAGGACATCCCTAGTGACACAGTGGTTAAGAACCTGCCTGCCAATGCAGGGGCACGGGTTCGAGCCCTGGTCCGGGAAGATGCCACATGCCACGGAGCAACTAAGCCCGTGCACCACAACTACTGAGCCCGCGTGCCACAACTACTGAAGCCCATGCGCCTAGAGCCCGTGCTCCGCAACAAGGGAAGCCACCACAATGAGAAGCCCACGCATCGCAGTGAAACGTAGCCCCCGCTCACCGCAACTAGAGAAAGCACGTGCACAGCAATGAAGACCCAAAGCAGCCAAAAGATAAGTAAAATTGAAAAAAAAGGAGTACCCTAAGGAAGTTTTGAACACAATATTTTGACTATATGCACCCAGTCGAAGGAGAGGGCTGCAAAAACATCAGACTCAAGTTAGCAGGTTTGTTTTTCACAGTGGTATGGTTTAGCAATTCTGAAATGACTTTCTTTGTGTGCTAGGCTTGAACAAATGAGTAGATATGATGAAAGTCATGGATCTAGGTTTCTCACTGTTGGAGAAGTGAGTTACAAATATGGCAACAGGGAAGACAAGAATGTATCTCTAGGTATTGGACAGGAATTGGAGGTAACAGTATGAGCTCATGAGTTTATAAATAGATATTAAAATAGATATGGTTATGGATATTCTACCTGACAGACCATTCTCTGCTAAAATAAACAAGTGCTCCTTGGCGAATGGCTGATTCCTAGGCAAGTACATGATGTGTCTGAAAGTGAGGAAATGCTCAGAGAATAATGGGGAAATGTCAAAAGGACACAGGGGCCAGTTTGAAGGAGCTTCCACCAGCCAAATCTGGGACAATTTAAGCATCAAAATAAATAGTGATAGGAATGAATTATGACCCACTGAATAATAAGTTCAAAATAAGAATCCATGAGTTCATACAAATATAATATAATGAATATAAATAAATACATGGGGGAAAGAAAAAGCTCTTCCTTATATTAGAACTTGAACTAATAAATAAAGAGGAAATTATGGGGTTAGAAAAAATC
Organism: Mesoplodon bidens; assembly: GCF_964165515.1. Lineage (NCBI taxonomy): Eukaryota > Metazoa > Chordata > Mammalia > Artiodactyla > Ziphiidae > Mesoplodon > Mesoplodon bidens. The sequence goes on along the minus strand of NC_138178.1, from coordinate 64,640,846 downwards.
ACATTTGGCCACCATCATAGTAATAATTGATTCAGGCAAGAATTATGAATGGATGCTAAAATTAGTGGGTGAAAATTTTGATAAACAGGGTACTCATATAGTCTTCAGGTGACTCCCTCCAAAATACTTGTTAAATGCAAATGGAAAAGCAGTAACTTTATAGCAGTAGACCCTACCTTAACCAGTGACCCAAGTTAGTATCACTAGAAATAGGACAAATAGACCTCAGGTACCTCCGGATAAGATTTGCCAAGAAGAACATAATGTCACTTCTGTGATAATCCTACCAAAAATCACTAACCTGAATCTAATCATGAGGAAACACCAGACAAACCCAAAGTGAAGAATATTCATTAAAATAACCAGCCTGTACTTTTCAGAAATGTCAAGCTCATGAAAGACAAAGAAAGGCTGAGGAATTATTTCAAATCAAATGAGACTAAAAGACACGACAACTAAATGAAACTTGTGATCTTGGATCCAATCCTGGACCAGAAAAAAGAATTTTTTTTAATAAAGGATATTATTGGGACAATTAGTAAAATTTGAGTAAGAAGGACTATAGATTAGATAATATTTTATTAATGTTAATATCCCAACTTGGATAACAGAGGCAAGAAAATATCCTTGTTCTTGGGAAATATGCACTGAAATATTGGGGGGTAATATTCATAGCAGGCTTATTCATAATAACACAAAACTAGGAACAACCCAAATGTCCATCAACAATGGGTAAACTGTGGTACATTGATACAATGAAATAGTACTCAGTCATAAAAAGGAATGAATTGCTGATACATGCAACTACATGATGAATCACAAAACGATTAAGCAGGCTACTCTCAAATGGCTCAGAGGACTTTCCTGGTGGTGCAGTGGTTAAGAATCCGCCTGCAAATGCAGGGGACACTGGTTCGAGCCCTGGTCCGGGAAGATCCCACATGCCGCGGAGCAAATAAGCCCATGCACCACAGCTACTGAGCTTGCATTCTACAGCCCACGTGCCACAGCTACTGAAGCCTGTGCACCTAGAGCCCATGCTCCGCAACAAGAGAAGCCACCACAATGAGAAGCCTGTGCACCTCTGTGAAGAGTAGTCTCCGCTCGCCACAACTAGAGAAAGCCTGCGCTCAGCAAGGAAGACCCAACACAGCCAAAAATTAATAAATAAATAAAATAAAGAAATTTAAAAAAAAATCCAACACTTCAAATGGCTCAGAAAAAAACCCATATATGTATATAACTGCATATATATATATAGTAATTGTAATAATATGCATATATATGTACAGAGAGAGAGAATGGTAGGGTAAATGTGGTAAATGTGAATTATTGAAGAATTTGGGTGAAGGATAATGGGAGTTCTCTGGCCTGGTTTTGCAAATTTTCTGTAAGTTTACAATTATTTCAAAATAAAGATTTAACTAACTGACTAAACAAATGCTATTTGGCATGCTTGTATTATTTACATATTTACTTATGAGGTGAAATTTATATACAGCCTTAAGTGTACCATTCTATAGGTTTTGACAACTGTTCACATACACACATCAACCACCCAAATCGAGATACAGAAGACTTGTCACATCACTCCAGAAAGTTCTCTCGTGCCTCCTTCCTGTCATCCCCTCCCCTCCACCCTGAGGCAACCACTCTTCTGATTTCTATCACCAAGATTTCTATCTGATTTCTGGCTTTTCACATAGATGCAATCATGCAGCACGTCCTCATTTGTGCCCGGCTGCTTTCACTCAGCGTAATGATTTTGAGATCCATCCATCCATGTGGTTATATGTATCAGCAGCTCATTCCTTCTGACAGCTGAGTAGTATTTCACTGTATCGATGTACCACAGTGTATCCAGTGTTGATGGACATTGGGGTTGTTTCTAGTTTTGGGTTATTATGAATAAGACTGCTATGGATATTCTTGTACAAGTCTCTGTGTGGACCTATGTTTTCCCGGCACTACCCAACTCCCTCTGGAGATACCAACTCTGTCTTGACTTCACGCACATACGTGGGTAGAAACACAACCTTGGGCTTTTAAGAATACCAGAAAAGATTCCTGACCCAAATTATCTCTTTTGAGAATGCTTTTATTTCCACCATTAGCTGTCTCTTCTTTTGAGGCTACTCTAGCTCTGGCTGGTCTGAAATTCTATTGGAAGAGAGTTTACTAACACTTTTCTTCTGGCCAGAAAGGCCTCCGGATAGGGCTATGGAAAGCGGGTGAAGGGGATACAGAGAAAAGTTCCCCACGTTACCATTTCCTGGGCAGTGTATACATTCAGTGTATACTTTACTCTTGGACTGTGTCCTCCTTAGCAGTTCCTATTAGACAACCATCCCTAGGCTAAGCCATCAGGTCAATTTATGAACTTGGCATCCCAGACCTGTCCATCCCCAGATGTCCTGGAAGGAGGGAGAGGTACCCATGTGGAGTCTCCGTATTCCTGAATCTGCAAGGCTCCCCGGAGGCCTGGGTGTTGGGGGCAAGGTGGGCAAAGGGAAGCGAAGCGTGTGTGTGCTGGAGAGAGGGAGCCTGCAGATGCGTGCAGGGATGGACCTGCTGGTCCTCATGGGAGCAAGCCTCTCTCTGGATCAGTGGAATAAACCAATTTGTACCCCCACCGCCTTCCCCCCAGGAAGGATTCAGTGGGCTTTGTGTAAAGGGATTAAGGCTTTAGCCTGCTCAGCAGGGAGAAGGGCTCTCGGCTCCAAGTTCTGTGTCTGTGTGGCCATGCTTCCCTGTGTCCATGTGGCCATGAGGGCTGATGTAGGCCCTGACTCCAGGGCAGCAGGAGCTGCAGTTGGAAGTAGGAGCTGCTGCCGACAGCCTTCCTAGGGAGGTGGGTCTGTGCACCATGCATCTGTGTCCTCTGAAGGTCTCAAGAAGGAGCCCTTTGGGGGTGGGGTGTGGAGATGGGCAGAAAGACATGCCCCGGAAAGATCCGAGCCCAGGTAGGAGTGATGGTGGGGTCTGCAAGAACTCCTTCTCTGTGTCTGCTGGGCCTGGGCTGGGTGCTGAAGCAGATACCCTTTGTGTAGGTTCAGACCTGAACTCGCAGTTAGAAAGCCAGAGTCTGAACCTTGGGCTTCACTCACCAGCTCTGGGAAACAGGTGAGTCTGGTGTTCCCTGTGGTCAAGTGGGAATGACTCTCCTCCATGACAGGATGGCCCAGGAATGAGAAAACTGTCCCTCTGAGGGAATTTTGTTGGGACTGTGACACTCTGAAGGCTGCAGTGGTATGTCCCTTGGAGGCCCGGGGATGACCAAGGCAGTGTCAGGTGGCATGGGGGTGGCAGAGGTGGGGACAGGACTGGGGGCTCTGCCTCTGCTTGGGAAGAAAGCTGCCCCGCACACCCTCTGCTCACCACCCCCTCATCCCCAGGGAACAAGTCCTGCATGTCAGCTGGCTCCCTGCCCCCCTTCACTTCCTTCTCCACTTGACAGAAGCCCCAAGCCAGAGGCCAGGCCAGGCCCTGGGAGAAAGGCTGGGGGAGCAGGGGAGGAGAGGATGGGAACAAACCTGTCCACTCCCCATTGCTCTCCCCACCATCCAGCCTGGCCTGCACTTGCCAGGGCCCGCCTGGGTTTCCTCAAGGGCTTGGGCTCAGAACCTCGAAGCCAGGACTCGGAGCCCAACTCCATCTCTGTGTGGCTGGCCTGGGAACGCCTCGGTCTCCTCATCTATAAAACAGTATGTGGAGGACGAGGCCTAGATTAAATGCCCACACAGAGCCCTCCTGATATAGAGTCTCTCAGGCAGCCCTCTCTCTTCTCCCTTCTTGGCTGACCATCCTGTGCCATGTTCTAGGATCAAGTTCTGAGCACTTGGCAAGGACTTTAGAAAGCAGCTGGAGTGCTGCACCCAGTGTTCAGATGGGGACAGTGAGGCCCAGGGAGGGATGGGGCTTACCCCATCCAGTGAGTCAGCACCAGGCTGACTCCATCTCCTGGTACCCGGCCTGTTCTCTCTGCCCCTGGCACTTAGTGGGAAGAAGAGCATTTTCTTGGTCTGAGCAGGGGGGCAGGGAGGCAGCTGGCTCCTCCCTCAGGGCCCCAGGCTAGTCCAGACAGGCTCAGCAGGAATCTGCTCTGGTCATAGCTGCCTTCCATTGGGCTGCCTCAGGCTGGGCCCAGGGCCTCGAGGTCCTGGGGACATTGCTTTCTGTTTATTTTCTGCCTGGCTTCTGCACACATTGTGGTTTCCACTTGGAAGGGCTGCAGTGGGAACTGTGGGCCCTGCTCTGGGGGCTGGGCTGCATCTGTGGGAAAGTTTGGGTTCTGCTGATGGCTTGCAGCCGCTGCCAAGACCCTAGTCCCTGAATTCCCACGCCGTGGGCCGTGGCCTCAGCACCTCCACCCACTGCCTCTACCTGGGCCAGTTTAGAGTGAGTGGATGGCCAGATCCTCCACGTGTGAGCCAGAGGGATCTTCTAGTCCATACTCCTCACCTTCTATTTCGCAGATGGGGGAACTGGGGGCAGAGATGGGCGGGAACCTGTCCAAGGCCCATCCTAGCCCATGGCAGAGCTGGGGCTGGACCAGGGCTGCCTGGTTCCCAGGTCAGAGAGCTGTCCATGGGGCCTGAAATCCCCTCATCACTTTGGGCTTCGCTGGAGTGGAGTGGACGCCTGCAGGATGCCTGAAGCCCTGAGTTTCCCATGACTTCTCTCTGGAAGGGGCCTGGCCCTCCTTCCCCACTGTGCCCTGGCCACAGCCCAGACTCTGGGCAGAAGGGAAGTTGGGAGGGGGCCACCCCTGCTCTTGTTCTCCCTGGGGTTCCTGAGAACCTGACCCACTGCTGAGAGGGCTGTGCTCAGGTCTGGGAACCAACCCTTGCATTTGAATTCCAGCTCCCCTCTCCCCTGCCCCCTGGCTGAGCAACTCTAGGCAAATGGTCCCAGCCCCCTGCACCTCAGTTTCCGTGTGTGTAAAGTGGACCTGTGACAATCGCCACCTTACAGAGGCTAACAACGGAAGTAGAAGTACCACCGAGCTGTAAAGTGCTCGGAGCATGCATGGGAGTTGAGGCCATCAGCCAAGGACCTGCTCAAAGCAGCAGCTGGGAAAGGCCAAGGCGCTCTCTTGCCTAGACAGGCCTGCAGCGGGGCCCCGGGATCTTGAAGGTGCTAAGCTCTCTCTAGGGAATGTGGGTAGGGAGCAGCGTGGCCTGGTGGGCGGCCGCACTTCGCAAGGGCCAGAGGCCAGCACCGGCGGCTAGCAAGTTGCTCTCTGTAAGGGTAGCTGATAATTGAGCCATCTCTCAGGGCGCCGACCCTGATTTCTATTAATCTGCAGGACAGAGGAAGCAGAGCTGTCCGGCTGAGGAGACTGTGACAAGGAGATGAGATGAAAGGGAAGTTGTTTATCTTCCCAGGCTCTTCTGCTTGGGGGATTTTCCTGGCGTGTGACAGAGGAAGAGGAAGCCAACACCAGAGCCTTGGAGGAGGAGGGCTCCGAGGCTCCATCCCTAGTACGGCTTTGCCCCTCGTCCCCCAGCCACCTACCTCTTTAATCCATTTCATGCCTCTTCATTGCTGTTTTGTTGTTTGTTTGTTTGTTTGCTTTTAATACTTTTCCCCAGCTCAGGCCCCCCAGGGCCCCCTTGACAAATGAGAAACTCCCAGGGTCCCAGTCACAGCAGCCCCTGGGCTTTCAGTTCCTGGAACTGGCTGGGCTGCTCCCCAGGAGGGGACGCGGCTTCAAGGTCAGGCTGACGCTGGCTGACCTTGAAAGCTTCCCCTGCCTCCCCTGACGTGCCTCTGTTCTCCAAGCTCAGTGAGCTCCGTCACATTAAAAAGCTGTTAAAAGCGCCCATCTGGTTCGCTGCCTCCGCGGCTCTGCAATCAATGGTCGGAGGGCAGCCTCAGTTCCGGGATGAGCCTCTGCAAGGGTCTGCCCTGGGGACCCGGCCTGCAGGACCGCCTGGCAGCTTCCCATTCACCCACTCTCACTCGAGGGAGGGCAGTGGGAAGAGGACAAAATAGTCAGGGTGGGGACGTGGTGCACTGTACATTATATGTATGTGAAAGGCGCCCCCTGGGGTTGTGCTGTGACCGGGGTTAACATGTACCCTATGCCAGGCATTAGCCTACGTGCTTTAAGTAGATGAATTCATTTATCGTTACAGCAATCTGGTGAAGTAAGGCTATTATTAATCCCATTTTGCAGCTGGGAAAATGAGGCACAGAGAGGTTAAGTAACTTACTCAAGGCCGCACAGCTGGTAAAGTGGCCAGGCTGAGATGGGAACCCAGGAATTTTGGCTCCAGAACTCGCTGCAGCATCTGATGCTGCCTGGGCTGCTCCAGGGAGGGGACGAGGCTATACTTTTCCCTGACAGCTTCACAGCAATCTTGAGAGAAGTATAATCATGATCGTATTGCTAATAAAAGACCTGGGGCTCAGGAACATTAAGACACTTCTCCAGGGTCACACAGCTAGTAAGCAGATGAGGAGACACTCAACCCCAGAACTCATTGGCTTCAACCTCACCTGCAGGGGGTTTTGTTGTCCACCTTCCCACTCTGCACGTGGTGTATTGCCTGGGCTGCAGGTAGCAACCTCCTCTGGGCTGTGACTACCCTGTCTGGATTACTAGGGTAGCCTGAGCTGGGCCTCAGAACCCCGAGGCTTTTGCCTTGAGTTGCTGTGTGGCCACAGATAAGCCCTTCCCTCCCTGGGCCTGTGTTTCCTCAGGCGAGGGGTCTGGAGCTGCTGGGTTAGATAGGTCAGATAATCAGAAGGCCTGGAGGGTGGTATGGGGAGTGTGCACAGAGGAGTGAGCTGTGCTTTGGGCCCTTCATTAAATTCCAAACAAACCTAGCTGCATGGTGGGCTTCATGGGCCTCTGGAGCCTTTTGTCTGCCTGCTCATGGTTTTTAGTGCTCCTGCAGGGCCTGGTAACAGCAAAGCCCTTAAAGACTAGCAGCCAGACCCTCCCAGGCTGAGGAAGCCTCCGCGGGAGGCACTGACCTTCCTGTGCTACCCCAGCCTGACCCGGCCTCCCTGGGGACACATCACAAGCAGAGCTGGGGAAAGGGAAGGGATGAGAGGGGTCCGCAGGGGAGATGAGAGATCATGCCCCACACCCAACTCTGCTAGATGACCCCACTCCCATTCTGGTCCCAGCTGGCTGCCACATGTGGCTGTGATGAGCCCACAACTCCATCATTTGTGGGATCTTCAGATTAACCCATGAAGGCCCACCTTCCAATGACAATATTAAGGCCAAGGCCAAATGATCTGTCCTCTCTCTCCATCACCTTCCCCACCTCATCATCTCCCGCTCTTCCCCAGCTCACTCTGCTCCAGCCACACTGGCCGCCCTGTTGTCCTCAAGCACACCAGGCCCACTGCCACCTCAGGGCCTTTGCCCTGGTGACCACTCTGCTGCTGTGCCCTTCCCCCGTGGTCCTCTTGGTTGGCTCACTTCTTCAGCTACTTCAAGTCTGCTCTTGATTTTCACCTTCTCACCGAGGCCTGCCTTGACCACTTGACTTCAAACTGCCTCCTCCCAGTCCTCCCCATCCTCCTGACCCTTGCTCTGTTGCATTTCACAGATTTATCCCCTTCTGACACTTTGTAATTGACTTTATATTGTTTCCTCTTTCTCCTCCATTAAAATATAAGCTCCAGGAAGGCAGGGAATTTTGTTTGTCTCAATCAACATCAAATCCCTCCCCAGCACTTCAAACAGTACCTAAACACGGTGTAGGTGCTTAATAAATGCCTGTGGAACAAATGAATGGATGAATGGGTAGATTTCAGCACATCCCAAAGCAGAGTAACCATATGTCTGTTTGTTTAGGGACCAGGGAATGAAGTCTTGGAACACTTAGGTTGGAGCCTCACCTCTGCCCTGTCTGCTGTGTGACCTTGAGCAGGTGCCTCAACTCAGGGAGCCTCAACTTACTAACTGCCCTGGCCCCACACAGGACTGCACCTTCGAAGAGATGGCTTCTAGGAAGGGCTTGGCAGCTGGCACACCCATAGGACCGCCTGGCTGCTCTCTGCCCCCATGCAGTCCGCACAAACTGGCTGTGTGGCATCAATGCTGGACAGATCACCTGACCTTTCTGAGGCTCACTTTCTCCACCTCTAAAATGGAGGATGATGAAGATTGAGGCCCCGTGAGCAGGTGGCACTGAGCCTGGGACTTGGTGAGCACTCTGCAAAAGTTCGCTCTATTCAGGTGTTGCCAGGTCAATGGGATGGAATGGCCTTCACCACTCAGTGTCGGGCCATCAGACTGTCCTAGTGAAGGGGGGGGGCCACCAGAGTAGAGGACAGCAGAGCTGGCAGGGACTTTGGAGGTCAGTGGGTGGCTGCTGACCTCAGAGAGGAACAGGAGCTTGTCCAAGGCTGTGCAGACTCAGACTCGGCCCTTCCCTGAGCACCTGTTGTAGGTTTCACCTCACAGTTCCCTGGGTGTCAAGCAGCCCTCGCCGTCCTGTCCAAAGCCTGCCAAGGGTCGGGATACACGAACTTTCAGGTGTGTGTGCATCCTTTTCCTACATCTTCTTCCCATCAGGTGAGGGTGTGTGTAGGAGGGTAAGACGCAGACCCTGGGTGGAAAACTAAGCCCCTGGTTCTGAAGAGTCTTGGGTTCTAGAAGCCCTCTGATGAAAGCTATGACCTTCTCCTCAAAGAGAAGCACATATCCACATTCAGAGGCTGGAACCACTGTCGCCTAGGACCCTGTAAATGAGTTAGTCATCATCCGGTGGCACTGCCCCTGTGGTAGGGCTGGGCTTGATCTCTGTTACTTGATTCCACCTGTCCATGCCATCCAGCTGCTTTGTCATATCTCTAGCACCAGCATCCCATCTAAAACGAGGATGGTCACTGCCCTGGTATTGGTCAGGGGTCCATTTTCAGCGGCTGGGCCTTGGAGGGCAGCACATAGCATCCTGGACATGCATGATCAGGTTAGGATGGGGGACATGGAGCAGATGGTGAGAGCCGTCCCCAGCCCTGCCTCTCTTGGGACCCTCTTGGGGCTCCGGCATGGGGGCCACTGAGAAAGACCCAGGTTGGTGTGGTTGAGGTGACAAGACAGCCAGACAGAAGCAGAAAGAGTGCAGTCTAAGAGAGTATTCTCTAGGTCTGGTCCTTGAAAGGAAGGCGGGAAAAGGATCACTTACCCATTTCACAGATAAAGACATTGAGGCTCAAAGTAGCCACAGAGCACACAGATCAAGGAAATGAAAACCAGGATTTGAATCTGCTCTGACTGCCTGCAGAGTACATGTCTTGTCCCAATGGATGGAACATCCTCAGCAATTTAATTTGACTTTGAGCAGCTCCTATCTACAGAATCCTGTGGCAGACAACTTGGGAGGACACAGATCCATGGGGAGCATAGAACCCACTGGAAGCATCCAGGGCCATAATAATAATAATAATGACAACAACCAAGGAATAATAATAGCTAACATTTTGGGAGCACTTACTAGGGGCCAGCATTAAGCCAAACAAATTTTCATGAATTATCTCATTTAAGCTTTCAAGTACTTTGAGGTATAAGTAGCAGTATGTCCATTATTCTTGTTTGCTTTTGGGATCCAGAAATGTGTACTCATTTTTTTTTTTTTTTTTTTGCAGTACGCAGGCCTCTCACTGTCGTGGCCTCTCCCGTTGCGGAGCACAGGCTCCGGACGCGCAGGCCCATTGGCCATGGCTCACGGGCCCAGCCACTCTGCGGCATGTGGGATCTTCCCGGACCGGGGCACGAACCCGTGTCCCCTGCATCGGCAGGCAGACTCTCAACCACTGCGCCACCAGGGAAGCCCTGTGTACTCATTTTTGAGACTAGAAGCTCAGCGAGGTTAGGTGGCTTGCCCTCAACAAAGGTGGTATCTTGCTAAGGCTCCATCTCTCACTACCTGGGCATTGTCTGGGCCTGAGTCAATCTGGGCAGGTGTCACCTAGACCCGGCTCAATTGGCTGGGGCAGGATGAGTAGATGACAGGTTGCAGTAGGCATCACTCCTGGATTGTTCTAGAAGAATTATATTCCTTGTACCCTCTCCAGGCCTCATTCTCCCCACCTTTGTATCCTCTGACCTCTAATGTCCTTGAGTCTGTGATCTGAGCCATTCTCCCATTCCAGATGCTTGAGGCTGAGTGAAAGGTTAGGTCTCTGCGAGAGCAAAGAATGACTTGATAGAGGAGAGAAGGGCTGCCAGGGCAGAGGGGGATGGCACAGGCAAGAGCAAATGAGAAAATACCCAGGTGGACACAGCCTTCCAAAGGTGAGGCCCTGTGCTCAGAGGGTTTAGGGGGAGAAGGGCCAGACTTCGTCCCAGCCCTACCCTCAACAAACCCCAGGCAGCCTTACCAACCCTGTCCCCCCAAAAAGGCTGGTATAATGTCAAATCAACCAGGACAGCAAAGAAAACAATGATAGGAGAAGAGGGGCCAGCGTTCAGCCACATCACTCCTCTCTCTGGACCTCAGTTTCCCCTTTGTGAAGAGAGGGAGCTGGCCCTTCAGTCATTTGGGGGATAATCAGGCCAGGCTGGCTCTGAATCTGGAGAGGTCAAGGTGGTCCCTCCGTTCCCTGCCCCAGGTCTGTGATTGGTGGTGTCTCCTCCCCTCCCCTCCCCTCCCCTTCCTTCCCCTCCCCTCCCACTCTTTCACAGCGCCCAGCCGTGCTGTGCAGTTATTAGTTTAGGTTCATTTAGAATCGGCTTAGCCACCCCACACCCCTGGAACCTGGAAGCTTAAAGCACAAGATGTCTGGCAAATGGAAATTCAATTGCTTTAATATAGAGACTATTTTGCTGCAGTCGAACTGGAGCCTCTTATTAAGAATCTGATGGAATTTCTAAACAGAGAGAGAGGCCCCAAGGAGGGGGCATCGCCCATCACACACCAACATTGCTCTTGACATATTTATGGCTCCAGTAAAATCTCCCATCTGGTATATTTTAAAATAAAATTGAAAATTTATCACTTTCCCTGAGTCGGTTTGTCGTTCTCCCCAGGAGGAGATAGCCAGCCTGAGATTACCGGCAGCGGTGGCGGCAGCGGCAGCAGCTGGCGCAGACAGGCAGAGGGGTTACCGGGCTCTGATTTAAATTTCAATACCTTCCCCATTACAGCTGTCTGGGCTGGGAAAATTACTAGGGGGAAGCAGGCCATGTGCTTCTCCTGTTTCTCTGGACACCAGCTCGGCTCTCCCCACCGGGGCCCACAGGCTTGGTTTCTTCTATCCCCTGGTTTGCAAGGTCTGGATAAACCACAACCTGGGAGACATAGGAGAAACCCCGGTTTTCTGGGATGATGGTTCTCTAGGCCTGGGAATCAGCATTATCCTTATTCACTCCTCTGGAGCCCCGGGGACATCTTTGGAAACGGCCAGATGGTTCAAGGGGGCCTCTCTGTTTATTAGGGTTCAGAGACCAAGATCAGGGCTTAGACTCAGGTGGGGATCCAGGTTCAGTTTATAACCAGCATTAAGGGTTGTCTAAAACTAAGATCAGAACCTAAACTCATGTCAGGATCAAGGCTTGGTGGATTAGCAAGTTCACGGCTCTGGAATCAAGATTCAGTCTGTTAACAAAGACAAGGCTCAGACTTCCTCTTTAGAGAAGTCAATTCATATCTCTGGGCTTTAATTTCTTTTTCAGTCAAATGGAGAGATAAGAATTGCGCTACCTTCTTCCAAAAGCTATTTAGGAAAACAATTAAAACAATATCTTTCATTTCTATAGCATTTCATAGTCTATGAAAATGCCTGCACGTACTTCATATCTTTTGGTCCTTATAATAATCCCTATTTTAAAGATAAGAATACAGGCTGAGAGATGTTAAGAAGCTTATCCGAGGTCCCACAGCTGGTAAACACAGGCAGGAAGTAGGGATTGGGCCTAGCTCTTCCTGACTCCAGCTGGTTCCTAGAATACAGAAACACAAGCAGTGACAAGACTGCACTTGTCTACCCAATACTCATTTCCCCTTTTTTCTCTGGTAACAGAATGCTTATTCTATTCTTGGGGACAATGTGTCCACCTAAAAGACTACATGTCCCAGCTTCCCTTGCAGCCAGAAGTGGCTAATGAGATATGAGGAATGAGAATTGTTGAGTGGGACTCCTGGGAAAGTTCTGTAATAGGGAGATGGATAAAAAGTATGCAGATTCCTCCCTTGTCTCCTCCTTGCTTCCTGCCTGGAATGCAGACACAATGGAGCCCAGCAGCCATATTAGACCATGAGGTGACACTGAAGATAGACAGCAGTGCTGAGGACAAAGCTGAAAAAGAGAAGGAGCCTGGGACACTGATGACATGGTGGAGCCAACACACCAACCCTGGGCTGCCAACCTCCAGATGTGGAAGAGTAAATGACACAGCTGAAACCGTGCACCTCAGATTGGGACTTGAACCCACGTTCCGGGACTCAAACCCAGCCAAAACCTACAGTCTTCCAACTGAGATCACATACCTGGTTTCAGGACTTAATGAAGCTCAGGTTCTTGACGTCTCATTGCAGAAAGAATTCAGTGAGAAACAAAGTGATAGGTAAGAAGTGGATTTATTTAGAGAGAAACACACTCCACAGACAGAGTGTGGGCCATCTCAGAAGGTGAGAAAGGCACCAGGGTATGGGGTTGTCAGTTTTTATAGGGGTGGGTAATTTCATAGGCTAATGAGTAGGAGTATTCCAGCTATTTCAGGAAGGGGCGGGGATTTCCAGGAATTGGGCCACCACCACTTTTTGATCCTTATGGTCAGTCTTGGAACTGTTATGGTGCTTGTGGGTGTGTCATTTAGCCTGCTGATATGTTACAGTGAGCGTATACTGAGGCTCAAGGTCTAGTGGAAGTTTTTTGCTTTGTTTTCTTATAAATTTATTTATTTATTTTATTTTTGGCTGAGTTGGGTCTTTGTTGCTGCGCGCGGGCTTTCTCTAGTTGTGGCGAGCGAGTACTACTCTTCGTTGTGGTGCGCGGGCTTCTCATTGTGGTGGCTTCTCTTGCTGCAGAGCATGGGCTCTGGGTGTGTGGGCTTCAGTAGTTGTAGCACACGGGCTCAGTAGTTGTGGTGCACAGGCTTAGTTGCTCCACGGCATGTGGGACCTTACCAGAGCAGGGCTTGAACCCGTGTCCCCTGCATTGGCGGGCAGATTCTTAACCACTGCGCCACCAGGGAAGTCCTGGTCTAGTGGAAGTTGACTTGTCCGCCATCTTGGACCCATTTGGTTCTAATCAGTTTATGTCATGTCCTCGGGCTCTATCACTCTTTCAAAGGTTGTGCCCTTGGGCTTCCCTGGTGGCGCAGTGGTTGAGAGTCCGCCTGCCGATGCAGGGGACACGGGTTCGTGCCCCTATCCCGGAAGATCCCACATGCCGCGGAGCGGCTGGGCCCGCGAGCCATGGCCGCGGAGCCTGTGTGTCCGGAGCCTGTGCTCCGCAACGGGAGAGGCCACAGCAGTGAGAGGCCCGCGTACAGCAAAAAAAAAAAAAAAAAAAAAAAAAAAAAAGGTTGTGCCCTGCCCCCTTCCCTCCTGTTTCACAACTATGGATAATTTGTTTAGGCCATTATGCTTGGGTCTCTGTTACCGGCAGGCAAATGTAATTTCTGATTCAAAGATGTTACCCTGAAAAAGAGTATGGCCAAGTAAGCTTGAGAAACACCAAGTTAAACAGAGTCTTTCTGGTATAACTTCCCAGAGCCTTTAAGTGCTAACCAGTTGGCTTTTCATGGATCCCTTTTTTTGTGTGGCACACTGTGTGTGTGTGTGTGTGTGTGTGTGTGACCGTGTGTCTGGGTGCTGGGAGAACATTCCTGATGTCTGACAGGGACTGGAAAGTACTTTGCCCGATGCTCTCATTATTAAAACAAAGGAAGCCACTGGCCCCTTCTGATATTTTCTTGAGCTTCAGCTAGCATTCTGATTTTGCCTCCTCAGTGTTTAAGGAATGTAGGGCCAAGCAAAAGAGGGCTAATTTGGGGACAAAGCTGGAAGGACTGTCTGGATCAAGAGGGTCTCCTTGTGGCATCTGGAGCCTTCTTGGACTGGAGCTTGCTTCACAGGTGTGTGGGCCGTTACGGGGGGAAAGAGGACCCTGGGCACCCTTCACATGATACGTAGGGCACTAGCAGCCTGTCCCTCTCCCCACCTCAAGGCGAAGGGGGACATAGAGGGCATAGAGAGTGGGAGGGACTCATCCTGGTCACGGGAAGAGTGACTGGTGCCCTCTCCCCAGCCTGCCCCTTGCCCTTCAGTTTTCCAGAAAGCTCTGGCTGAGTCATGTACTTTGCTGCAGTGGCTGTCTCTCACTCCTCTGTGAGGGTCCCATTGCAGGCTGCAAGATCTTGACGCGCCCTTTCAATGCCATTTTAAGAGACTCATAACACAATAACAGTAATGGAGGCACCTGCTGCCTGGCTTGGTGATGACCGTGCTCCCTTTTGGAGAATAGTTTACTGCTTGGCAAAGGGTGAAGTCTCCCCCTACTTTTTAAACGTGTCCTCCTTGGAGAGCATGGCCAGAGCTGGGGCAGTTAATCACCAGCCTGGGCCAAGGAGAGAAAGGCATGGAGCCCCAGTGTGGCAGCCCAGATGGAGGAGAGGGGTGGGGGGGAATGTGGTATCCAGAATCCCAGACTGAGGATGCCTGAGGACTCGAGGTCCCCCTTCCTCTGTTCTGCTGTGGCCAAGTGCAGTCCATTCCCCAGACCTCAGTCTCTCTGTCGGTGCAATGGGGCATTAAATCAGGCCTCTGAGAACTTGTCCAGGACCAGAATTCTAAAGTTCTGCTTTTCTAAGGAGACTGTAGGGAATTGAGGACAGAAGAGAAAGACAACTAGCTTCCTCTCTTGCCAGCAAACTTCTGGAGAGCAGGAACCATGCCTATTTCCTCTCTTTAGCCCAGAGCCTGACTCTGGCCTGGTGGGATGGAAGAGCCCATCCCGGCCAGAGAGGGAAGCATGGCCACATTCTAGGGGAGGGTGGAGTGGATGGGAAGGGAGTGGTGTGTGGAAAAAATGGAAGCCCGAGGCTCCGTCTGAAGAAAATCCAATATCAAAACTTTAACAAGAGCCCCATAAACCAAGAAATGAATCTTGGACTCAGGAGGTGAAGGATCATTTAAATGGCAAATTCCCCTTGTGCCTGCAAGGGCTTGTTTATGGAATAAGGAGCTGAGAGTGCAGGTGGTTCCACACAGAAAACTGGAAGCTTTTCTTTTTAAACTCCCCGAAGATTCATCTGCAATGCAGATGAAGCATCTTAGAAACAAGAATGAAAACAGGGTTTGATTTTCACAAAGGCCAATTCAGAGGCATACTTCCTGTCCAGCCCAGGGCACCAGCATCTGTGTGCGAGATAACTGTCCCCAGCTGGGTGGGAGACTGCCCAGGTCCTGCCAAGGTCAAGTAGGTCTACACACGTGCCTACATGTAAACTCATACTGCACACGCTTATACACACACATACACTCTCTCATTTACTCAGATCTACAGCAGAGTCATTTTGGATTTGTAAGGTCTAGTCTGTGCCCAGCTCTGGATCAAGAAAATTCATTTACTCTGCAGTTATGGAGTTCGCAGTAAGAGCCAGGAGTTAGGGATACCATGACGAATAAGATGCAGCCCCTCAAGGAAATCACAAGCCAGGCAGAGAGATAGATAAAGAGACAAACACCTTAGAGAACAGAGCACTATGGGAGCATAGCGGATGGGCCTCTAGTACAGGCTTGGGAGGTCAGGGAGGGCTTCCTGAAAGAGATGGCATCTTTAAGCTGCACTATTTAATATGGTAGCCACTGGCCACATGTGGCCATTTATATTTAATTAGTTTAAGGTAAATAAAATTTAAAAATGGTTCCTCTGTAGCACTGACCACATTTCAAGTGGCTACCATATTGGACAGGGCAGAGATAGGATATTTCCATCACCACAGAAGGTTCTATTGGACAGCACTGTGAGGAGGAACAGATCTTCCCCAGGCTAGGGCCATGGAGAGGTATTCCAGTTCCAGGGAGCAGCTTGTATAAAGGCCTGGAAGCAAAATGCAGCAGGTCCAGGGGTGTGAGGAGGAGGGAGAATGGTGATGGTTGAAGCTGGAGAGGAGGGAAGAACCTAAACAGCAGCTGAAGCCTGCATGTGTTGGTAAGGAGCTGGGATTTTGTCCTGAATGTTTGGGAAGCCTTGGATGAGTTTTCAGTGGGGAGTAGCAAGGTCAGCTTTTCATGTTAGAAGAGCTTGCTTGGGGAATGGACTGGAGGGGAGCAAGCCTGGAGGCCAGAAACCCGTGGGGAGAGAGCAGGTGCCAGCATCCAGGTGAGAGCCCAGGTAGAGAGGAGGCGCTGGCCTGGGGGCTAAGTTGAGAGGACCTGGAGTTGGATTGGCTGTGGGCCCCAGGGAGACGGGCTCTGGCTTGAATGGCAGGGTAGCTGGGCTGCCCTTTGTGGGGAAGAGGGAGAATCTGGGGGAGGAGGTCAGTTTGGGCTGTGCTAAGTGTAAGGGGAAGTGGAGACCTCACACCTGGCAGGTAGGTGAGAGCACCTGGTCCTCTGGAGAAAGTTAGAGCTGGAAATACTGAGGGGGTGGTTGTC
This sequence comes from Mesoplodon bidens, assembly GCF_964165515.1. Classification (NCBI taxonomy): domain Eukaryota; kingdom Metazoa; phylum Chordata; class Mammalia; order Artiodactyla; family Ziphiidae; genus Mesoplodon; species Mesoplodon bidens. The sequence continues at coordinate 64,624,272 of NC_138178.1, read as the reverse complement.
AGCAAATAGACATGGATGCAGGTCCTGCAAGGGGCTGAGGTCCCAGGAGGTCCCAGAAGACAACGTTGGAACCTTGGGAAACACAGGTGAGTTAGTGGCCAAGAGAGAAGGAGCCGGAGTGCCAGAGAAGAGTGAGGGAGACCAGAGGTCCCTTTGGAGGTGCACGTGTGGTTGTGGCTCCATCCCCTGGTGTGTGGGAGCTGCAGCTGCCCATCTAGGCAGGGTTTCTGGAGGAGACAGGGCAGTAGCTGGGTGCCAAGGAGACTGGGCTTAGAGAGGAAGGCAACTCATGACAGCAGTGACAGGAAGGCAGTGGGGCAGCTTGTATTTTCTGCAGATGGCCACAACAATCTCCCCCACCCCACAGGCTCTTCTACAGTGTGACCTTGCCACCTGCTCCTGGAGTCATGGGTCTGTGTTCCTCCTCTTAAACCTGGGCAAGCTTGTGACTGCTTTGACCAGTAGAGTACAGCAGAAGTGACACTCTGGGACTTCTGAGGTTGGGTTATAAAATGCAATGCAGCTTCCACCGTGTCTGCTGGGATATTCACTCTTAGAGTTCTGAGGTGTCGTGTCAGAAGTCTTACTAGGACTGAGGCCACCATGCTATGAGGAAGCCCAGGCCATGTGAATGGGCCCTATGTGGGTGTTCTGGTCAACAGCCCCAGCCTAGCTCCCAGCCCCGTCAGCATCAATTGCCAGACATGTGAGTGGATGGACCTCGGGATGATTCCAGACCCCAGACGTTGTCACCCCCAGACACTAAGGCCCCAGACATCATGGAGCCAGACACAAGCTGTCCCTTCTGTACCCTGTCTGAATGTCTGAATCCATGAGCATAATAAAATGGTCAGTGTTTTATACCACTGCCTCTTGGGGTGGTTTGTTATGCAATAATAGTAGTAACAGGAACAGACAAGAAGCAAACAGGCCAGGCGGTGGGTGTGCAGCAGGGACACAGGGAGATGATTGGACTGGATGGTGGGCTGGGGCCTCAAATGCTAGGGGAAGGGTGAGATTTACCCCGCAGGCAGGTTAAGGAGAGGAGGCTGGGTAGGCTAAGCAGAGGCTGATGCTATGGAAGCTGGCGTCTGGAGACCAGACGTGAATGCCAGAGACAGTTCTGGTCTGGGAGGTTACCCCAAGGGGGGCATCAGAGAGGTCCTGGTGGGAGCAACAGCAAGAGGTGGGGAGGGCTTTGGAGTTCTACAGTTTTGTGTTTAACTCCCAGTGCTCTCACTAACCAGCTCTCTCTGATGCCTCAGTTTGCTGATCTGGAAAATGGGAGTATAAATTCCTCCCTGGCATAGAGTAAATGCAACGTAAATGTGACTTCCCTTCCTTTTATCAATTTTTACCCATTTGTTTCTTATTATCTTAACAAGGGATGCTCACATGTGTATAGACTAAACTGTTGATAAACACATTTCAGGGCAAGGTTATTTGCCCTATTTTATAAACACAAAATGAAGCCCAGAGTGTCTGAGAATATCCCAAAGGCTCAGAGGTCTGTGGCCTTCAGCTTGTACTTTTTCTGCAACTGTTCCTCCCCTGGATAGAAGCAGGGAGGAGGAGAGGGCAGGCTGGTGCCCCAGCAGGTCCCAGGAGGCCTGGGCAAGGCTGTCAGTGCTGAATTAAGCATTCCTCCCCAGCCCTGCTCCAGCCAGCCTCGGCAACTGCTTGAACTCTGGAGTCTCAGATAAATTGTAGCCCCAAGAGTGAAAGCAACTGTGGGGAGCTTACAAATGTGGCAGGCCCAGCCCTCCCCACCCCTGCTTCCACTCCGAAAGCCTGCCTCTAGGTGCATTGGGGTCAAAGCAGCCTCTAAGGAACTTCCACCAGGGCCTCCACACACACCCAGGCCTCCTGGGGTCCTTGCTGCCTGGGCAACCCTTACCCCCAAGCCCTGAGAGTCCTGGATGTGCTACCTGGACCCCAGCTCCTCTCCTCCTGCCACCCTCCTAGGCATCTGGTTCCTTCAGAATGCCTTGCCGTTGCCCCTAGCAACCGAGCTCCTGGCCCCAACCTGGTCCTCCTTCCTCCTCCCTCACCTCTTTTCCTCCTCCCCCTTCTGCTTCCTCATTCCCATCCTTCCTCCCTCCCCCAACCTGTGGAGACAGTGCCAAGGGCTGGGAGACTCCCCTCAACTCCCCACCCCCGGCCAGCTGGGTGATGAAGCCAAGCTCCCTAGCCTTTCTGGGTTGATAACTGACTGAAGGTCACAGTCGGTACTCTCTGCCGACCTGAGGGACTTGGTACTGCAACTCTAGGAGCCAGGGAATGTCCTGGGAAGACTCTCAAGCAGGGCTCTCAGGGCACCCCAGGCACAGGGCTAACAATTATAGAGAAGAGAGTAGACTTAGGAGCCAAAGGGAATTTCTCCCCCTCAGAGCTGTTTGAGGTGGTGAGCTTCCCAGAGTTGGAGGCATGCAAGAAGAGACCTTTCCCAAGATGATGTTGCTGGTGCTGGTATGGTGCAGAGCAGTGAGGGTCCTGCAGCCCTGACTCGGGCAGGCTTGAGAAGGAAGTCAGTGAGGACTCGGCCCATGTCTCCCCTCACTGTCCTTTTTATCCTCATCTCCTTTCCCCCAACCCCTGAATTCCCAGAACCCTTTAGCAACATGCCCAGTCCCCCCGCACTGCCCTCCCAGAGGCTCCATCTTTCTCAGTTAGGCTCTAGGGAGGGAGGACAGTACTAATGTGGGGTTCTCATCCACCTAGTACTCAGCACAGGTGTTTCCAAGTGAACACACACAGGGGCCCAGGGGAGCAGGGCAGTGTGCACCCAGCCACCCCACCCTCACAGCCCCTAAATGCCCAGCCTCCCTCCCAGACTCCTCAGCTCACACTCATGGCCGACCCTAGGCCTCGTCCCCTCATCACCTCCCCAGTGCCCTGCTGCGGCCCGTTTAAACTGTGCCCCAGCCACGACAAATTTGCCACCTACTCGGCCTGTTCTTACTCTTCTCTCCCTGCCTGGAGATGCTCTTCTCTGCCTTTTCACTCCACTTCTGCTCAGAGGTCACCTCCTCCAGGAAGCCTGCCCTGATAGCCCAGACTGTACTCGGTGCCTCTGCTAGGCTCCCCAGCCCCGTGCTTGCCCGCCTCACAGCTCTTTACCCCACTGAGTGGTCACCATCTTCTTACACGTCTTTCCCCTGAGTGCTCCTACCTCTCTCTGGGCCTCAGTTTCCTTCATCTGTAATGTGAGAGGGACAGGCCAGTGGTCTTTGAGGATCCTTTTGGCTGGTGAGGGTGAGTAAGTCAGTCTGGGCTGTTAGAACAAGAAAGAGGAAGTCTGGGTCATCTTTGCCCTCCTCTCCCTCCACTGCATCCACTCTGAGTTTCAGGCCCTGGGTGTGAGGCCCAAGCACTCTCTGTGTGGCCCTGGGTCAGTCCTGACCTTTTCTGGGACCTCAGTTCCTCATCTGCTAAATGGGGAGAAAAATCGCCGAGAGCTGTCTCTTCAGGCTGCCGCGAGGCCTGGGATGCAGCTACCACACCAGACTTCTCCATCAGCATCAGCCAGAACCCAGGTTGCCAAAGGGAACAGCTCCAGCTCGGCTGCCTCCCCCTTCTGGACGGTCCAGCCCTTGGGCTCAGGGGTCCCTGGGGCTCTGCTGCCCTCCAGTGGCCAGAGGCCCCTGGGCACTTAGAACCAGTGAGCTTCTGGCTAATACAATTGGCGTCCGACCCAACCTGAGACAGAGGGAGACAAACGCTAAGGCCCAGAAGGTGGAAGGGACTTGTTGGGGGTCACACAGCAAGTCAGGGGCAATGTCTAGACCAGAACCTGGGCCGCCTGGCTCCCAGCACTTCCATGCCCAGGGTGGGGCTTGTCCTCTTGTGTCAGGCTGACAGGAGGGAACTGCTACCTCACCTGCCCAACCTGCCTCACCTGGGGACCCCCATGTGTGGTGGGCCCTGCCCTGCCAGCCCCTCTGAGAAGGGTTCCTCGTCCCTACCCAGGGGTCATCCCTGACTGGGGGGGGGGCCTGTAACAGGGGCTGGGTGGGGTGCTTTAACCCCCTCCCTCTTGATTAATCAAATACTTAAAATAATGGCCTCGGTCATGATTGATGGACAGAGCATAGCTAATTACCCTGGAGATTAAAATGACTGTTTCTGTTTAAAAAGGCTGCAAATGAGTTAATTATTTCCTTTGCTCACCTCTCTAACCTCGTTACACTTCTAAATGAATAGCAATATTGATCTTGGAACTGATTTTTGTGTTACACTGCCCGAGCGGGTTTAATTAGGGTTTGAAAACGCTGCAGTGCCTCTTCCTTCTGACCGAGGAAATTAGCCTTGGGTTTTACTTACATTTCACAGCCATGTCCTCACAGACAGAAGGGCTAGAACACAGCGCCGCCTGATGCCCGCCAACTCCTGCCCTGCTCTGGCTGCCAGCTCCCTCCCCACCCGGAGCAGCACTAACCATCCCTTGCCTCTCACCTCTCAGGCAGATGTGGCAGGAAGCTCACTGGGGGCAGCTAGTTTAGCCTCTTCTGGTCACAGTGGGGATTTGGGGGTTCAGACATGACAGGGAAGAGCCCAGCATTGCTTGGTGAGGCGAGGGCACGTCTGGGACCAGAAACTGTCATGGATTCCTAGCTCTAGACCTTGACGGCTCCCTGGCTAAATAAATATTTCTTCTCCAGATCCCTAAAGAGCCACCTGGTCCTCCACCCCAAATTGCAGCTCCCTCCTGCCTTTCCTCTCCTAGGGCCACGTGCAGCAAAGGCTGCCAGACTGAATGAAGGTGGGGAAACAGGAGGAGGAGACGGGGCAGGAGATCAGGAGCCTTAACCTGGTGGGTTACGCTGTGTTACTGCAGGCAAGACAGCCCAGGGGCTTGTGGGATAAAGGCAGCACCGCATTCAAGTCACGGGGACGCTAGGAGCCCAGCATTCATACCTGATCTGCCCAGAGAAATCCAGGAGCCCTGTCACACGCCCAGCCTCATCAAACAAGGAAAGAAAGGTGGATTTGACAATGAGAGACTCCTGGCTGAATCTGACCCCAGTCACATACTGAGTCCTAACCCGGCTCACGCACGGAGCCCCGAGCCTGGAGACAGACTGTGCCCCGACCCTGATCACATGTACAGCCACCACCTTTGTCACACGCTGAGCCCCATCCTCCTCACATATTGAGCCCCGACCCTGGAGCCTGGACCCTGGTCACAAACCAAGCCTCCACCCTCCTTACACACGGAGCCGATCCTAGTCACACACTAAGCCCCAAATCGGGTCACACTGATCCCAACCCTGAACACATACTGAGCTCCCACCCTGGAGCCCCATCCCTGGTAACAAATAGAGCCCCACCCTCCTCAAACATGGTGCCCCGACCCTCCTACACATGGAGCGCTGATCCCGGTTAGACACTGAGCCTCGATCCTCCTCACAAATGGAGCCCTCACACAAAGCCTCCACCCGAGTCACACACGGAGCCCTGCCCCTGGTTGGTCTGCGGGAATAGGTTTGACTGGCCTCTTCTTTTTTTTTTTTTCACATTCCTCTTTATTTCCTCTACTGGCCTCTTCTTGTTCCAGCTCCGTTTTCTGTCCCCTGGGCTGGGGGTGAAGGAGAGGGAGCTCAGTACACCAAAAATGTCAGTCCTCTGGTAATGAAGGCAAGATAAACTAGGTCCATTGTGCAGGCCCAGGAGATCTCAGGTTTGCTGTGTTCATGGCTTATGTGTGAATGCTGGAAGTTTTGGTGGCACAGCTGAAGAAGCTGAAAGACCCAAGGTCATCTTCAAGGAGCCAGTGGCAGCATTCTTGCAGTAACCACTGTGCTATCAGGAGCCTCAGAGGCCTGTGAAACTCTCCAGTTGCTGGGTCCTGTGGGCAGAGTGGCCTTTGAAAGGAGCTTTCTATTGTCCTCACTGTGCTTCCATTTCCTGTCTCACTGTGTCCTGTGACCCACTCAGCTCAACTCGGTCCACTTCTCGTAGATGGAACATGATGTTCCCTTGGTGCATCCAGTGTGGTGGCTGAGTTCTCGGCTCTAGAGCCGGACTGCCTGGAATTCAAATCCAGGGGCTGTCCATCCCAGCTGTGTGGTTACGGGCAAGTTACCTCACCTCTCTGGGCCTCAGTTGCCTCATCTGTAAAATGGGGGTGATAATAGCACTTACCCCATAGGGTAAGGATTCTAAGGATTAACATGAATTAATTTCTGTTAAGCGGTTGCTGCCTGGCCTATGGTAAGTGCTGTATTTGGTTGGGTGTTGTGCTCATTTTGCCTGTTGGTGCACACTTGGCTGACACTGTGACAAGATCACAACACTCGAGGGAGGCCTGTATCCAGGCCCTGAGGGACCAGTACAGTTCGATAGCAATTAATTGATGTTTACTCTCTGCTGGACACTGGTGACTCAGGGAGTAAAATACCACAATCTTGCTCTCAGGGGGCTCCACTGTCTGTGCAGAGACCATCCTAACACATGTATGTGGGCTATGTTGGGGAAAAGGGGACCAGATGAACTCAGTGGGGGGGTTGGTGGATGTTCATAGCACATACCGTTTATTGAGCACCTACTGTGTACCAGGACCTGCTTTGGGACTTTACAGACACTGTCTCATTTCAGCCTCACAAGAGGATGTTATGTAACAATATAACAATTATCCTCACCATCTATAGATAACTCTGAGGCTCTGAAAGGATGGGACTGGAGAAGCCTGAGGGTTTTCTGTGCTAGGGAAAGGTGTGAGCAGAGGTGTGACTGAGTTCCAGGGACCCAGAGACCAAGGGTGCTGCCTGGATGAGCAGCCCGAGAGAGGCGTGGGCATAAGCGAGGGCCGTAAAGGCCAGGCTGAGGAACTCTGTTCAATGAACATTCTGGATTTGAACTGAGCAGAGCTCCAGCATAGGAGAGCAGGGGGAGGACCACCCCCAAACCCAACACCCAGCTCTGAACACCATACTTTCCGGAGAGCTCTGTGGTGGGTGTATGCCCAGGTGTGTACACGCACAGGTGTGCTTGTCTGGGGTCAGGGGTCACATTCCCAGATCCCAACCCCATAGACCCAGGCAGGGTAGGGCTCAGGACAGAGCACACGGCTGGCCTGGCTGGGAAGTGCAACCCCAGCTCCGTGGGGGTGAGCAGGGCCAGCAGAGGGGGTGGAAGGGAGGTACTGCTGCGATGGTGGTGACAGCTTCCTGGGTAAGGAGACCTGCAGGCTGGGCTGTGGGTAGGCCTAGAGGCCTAGCAGGGCAGCGGCCTGTGGGGTTGGTGGCCTCCCACTCAGCTCTCCACCATGGCCTCGAGAAACCTCCTCCCGCACTGTGGACCCTGTCAACTTCCACCTCAGACTGGGAGGAGAGGCTGGAGGCCTCCAGGCAGACACTGAGGGTGTGGGGCGCCTGTACCTCCTTGTCCCTCCTAGCCGGGACTCACACCCCCCCACCCCCCCACCCCCTGGGCACAGTTAGCTGCTCTTGTCTTTAATTGATGCCTCTGGTACTCACAGGACAATTAGAATTTAAATTGCCTTTTACAAAGGTCACAAAAACATGATCAAAGTGGAATCTATTAGAGAGGCTGGGGGGGCCCCTCCTTCTCAGCCTCCTAGAGCTGGGGGGTGTGGAGGCCAGGCACGTGCAAGGGGCCCTGTTGTCACCCCAAAGTCTTTCCCAAGACTTCTAGGCCCTGCTCTGTGAAAGGGGGAGGGCAAGTCTAAACCCCGCTGCCTCATGTCTGCTCCTTCCCACAGCCCTGGTGTTGCCCTTACCAGAGCCTGTCGCCCCCAGCTGTGTGACCTTAAGTAAGCCACTCACCCCTCCGAATCTCAGTGGCTTCATCTGTGAAATGGAGCCAGTACATTTTGCTTCCTAAAGGCAGGAGGCTCCACATGAAGAACACCTGGCCTCTCTCCAGCTGTGGACTCTGCTTCTCTGATCCCATTTTTTTTTCTTCCTCTTCCAAGAAGCGGTCTCTGGGGGCTCATCCTCTGGCTCCTCCAGCCTGACTGTGGCCCCTGCCTGGTCGTGCTCCTCAGGCTGCCCAAGGGGTGAGGCAGCCTGTCCCACTGGAGTCCAAGACAGGACTCTGCCCACTCCTTCCTTTGGCTCCTTCAGCAGGCTTCACAGGGCTGGGCACATGGGACAAGGGTCTACCTGACAGATGGAGAAGTTGGCTGAAAGAGAGTCCAGGTCCCTACCACCATGGGGCTCACCCTCTGGCAGGGCAGACAGACAGGAGGCCTGGGCAGCAGGGGTGACCAGCCAGCACCGGTGTCAGACCTGAGGAGGATTGCTGTGGGCCTCCACCTCCCATCCGTGCACCAGGCACAGAGCTGGAAGGTCTTCGATGGCCCTGCTAACTCAAGTTCTTGGTCTTGGGTCAACTGGGGATTGCTGGGGCTGGGGCCCCGGGCTGGAGGAAGCTGGATGGAGTAGACTTGGCAGTATCAGGAAGCCGTTTCAGGCCAGCCCAGTGGTCTGTGACAGCCTGGCCTGGCCTGGCCCAGCTACTGGACTTGGTGGGAGGGTGGGCAGCAAGAGTCCAGGAGGGGCTCGGCTTCCTCGAGGAAGGTCCTGACCCAAGTCAACCAGGTCTAAGAGGAGAACCTGTTGGCAGCTGCAGCCTAGCCCTACCTTATTCCTTTCACCCAAGCTGTGAGGGCTGCCCTTAGAAAGCAAGTGGCAGAGCGCATCCTGCCAGACTGGCTCCGTGTGGAAAGTAGAGATGAGGCATGCCTACTTCCCCTGGGCTGGGTCTCCCTCCGCTGAGAGGCAGCCCACCTGGCAGCTCCGTCAGACTTCAGAAAGGGAGTGATGTTCACTGAGCACCTAGGATAAGGCAACCCTGGGCTGGAAACCTTTAGGTGTCTTACCGCACAGAATCCTCCCAGCAGTCCTATATATCACCATTTCACAAATGAGAAAACAGGCTCAGAGAGGTCGAGCACCTTGCCCAAGGTCACACAGCAAGGAACTGACAGAGCTGGGATTTAAACTCGGGCTTGCCTGGCTCCAAAGTAGAAGGTCTGTATGGCCCAGCCCTGTGGCTGGTACTGGCTGTAAGGGATCTCATTAATTTGGGATTCAAACCAGCACTAGGGACACCACAGGACATCATGTGGCTCCACGGGGTGGGCGGGGAACCCCGTAGGGAGTCTATGTGGACTCTGGGGGGAGATGAGCAAGGTATCAGTATTCCTGTTTTCCCTGTGGTGGCCCCCAAGGTCAGGAGACATCATCATTCCTCATTCCAAAGCAGGCACAGAGCCGCGGAGCACAGAGAAAACGCCAAGTGATCCAGCCTGATTACCAGAACTGGAGGAACTTCATTTGGATGCCAAAGGAGGCAGCTCGGGGACCCAGGCCTATGGTGTAGTCAATGAACGCCCTGCCCACTGACCTGGTGTGAACAGGAGCTGCCTCCTAGGAGGTCCCTATTAAAGTGAAGAAGCGTGTGGGGGGCACATACGAGCCCACTCAGTATCCTCAGAGCAGGTGAGGGAAGACTCCCCTGTATTCAGGGATGGGAACCTGCTAGAACCATCCATCTGTGCCCCTGTCTTGGGGACCCTCAGTCTTGCCTGCTAGCAGAAGGGACATGTCTAAGAGTGGAGTGGGAGGCTGGGGGTGCCCAGGGAGAGGATGGAGGGGCTGCTGTCCCCTGGAACACGCTCGCTGGCAGGGTTTCTTGCTCTGACCCCGGGCTGTGCCAGGGCTCGGTGGGGCCGGGCATCCAGCCAGTGCCTGAAGCATAAGAAGCTCTCTCTGGGGCCGTCAGTCCCACGGGCCCAGGAAAGCAGGCCCACAAAGCTGTTGTGGCAGCAGTGGTTAAACGAAGTGGCTGTCACGGAGCCAGGCAGGGGCTGGTTTCCTGAAAGGGGATTTATGGCCTCCCTGCCTCATTTACTGCCCGATCAGCCTGGGACCCCCCACTATGTGCCTGCCTGACAGAGGCCCATTCTCAGAGCCCAGGAGCTCCTGCCACATGGGGGAGCCAGCTGGTACTGTCAAGCCTGGGCCGCCAGCAATTGGGGAACTCTAGGGTTAGGTTTCTGGGGCCGTACCACTGCCTGCCTTAGTCCTCGGAAAAGGGGCCCAAAGGCCGTGAGAGGGCATGAGGTCACGTGAGGCCTGGCCCAGTCTCTGGCTCCCAGACGACACATCCACACTCACTCCAGGATTCTGCTCAACGTTGCTGCCTCTGAGACCCTGCTGGCTGGGGCCTAGACCCTCACCTTGCTCCTATCACCTGCCATGTTCCCTGACCTTTTCCCAGGCCGCTCCCCTCCAGGCCTTCCTTCTCTCCTGGAGTCTAGTCTATGGTGACAGAGTAGGAGGCGGGGGCGCTGGCCATGCCTTGCCTCATTCTCTCTCTCTCTCTCTCTCTCTCTCTCACACACACACACACACACACACATTGAGTAGCAACATAAATGTGCCAACATTTCAGGTCATTGTAGGGTAAGACACTGTGCTTGGAGCATCTCATCTGCCAAATCCCCTGACCTGGACATTGTCAGATGTTTGCTGGGAACGTCAAATAAAGCATCAATGATAACAGTAAAGAAACAATACATAAAACATGTAAGAACTGGAGTCCCCAAAAGCGTCCTCTGACCAACCTGTTCCTTAGAGTCGCCTGGCCTTAGACCCCCAGGTGCACAAAACATCTCAGCCAATGAGGGTCCAAAAGGGCTGACACTCCCCTCCTGGACCCCACCCTGGGTCCACAACAAGCCTGTGGACAAGCCAGAGAGCAGGACCCACCCTCTTCCCTGGTACTCATTCCTGGGACTCTCCTAATTCACATTAGTGACATTGAAAAGGTGAATTGTGGATGGCCAATGACCAAGTCCCAAATAATAAAATCATACCCAGCTCAAAGATGTCCTTGAGCAAAAGCATGTGGTGACTGGGACCTGCCACCCATCTCAGGTGGGTCTGCTTGGGCCATACCTGCAGGGCAACCTCTGGGCCCCAGACAGCACCTGGGACACAGCCGTCAGGAGCAGCCCAACCCCCACCCTCCCTGCTCTAAATGGACTCTTGTGGTCTTGACTCTTTGAGGCCTTGAGGGGGCAGGATTCTCCCTTGAAGGTCAAGGATGTCAGGAAGGCCAGGAGGGGCTCCCTCTCCTCACCTTGGCCCCAGGACCCCAGGCTTAAGCTCCAGCCAGCCTTTCCAAATCTTCTTCTGCTTCTCACGTGCACAAGTTGGAAGACTGCGGGTGTCATTGGTACCCTGTACTGTCCCACCTGCTAGCCTTTGCTCAAGCTGTTACCTCCTCCGGGAGGAGCCTCCCCCTCCATCTCCACCTTTTCTGATCCTCTCCAGCCACCAAGGCCCAGATCAGATGGGGCTGCATCTGAACCCTGAAGAGGGTCTGGCCTTCATGCTGCTAGATTTGGGAATCCTAGGCTTTCCCTTCAGTTGAAAGAAGGCTGATCTGGGATGAGTATAGACAAAAGATCCGTTTGCCCTGTTGGATCCTCATTGACCTGATCTGTAAAATGGAGAGAACAGGCCTACTCATCTCCCTGCCCCACCGTCCCCCAGACTGCCCCTGTCCACTGGGTCTCAGGCTTAGAAAAAAGGAGTCAACATTGGAGGACGGGGCAGCCTGGAGCAGAGGGTAGAATTAGGAGGGGAGAGGCTGCTGCGTCAGGACCAACTGGGGAGCAAACTGGAGGAGTTAGAGTGAAGCGGGGGGCTCTCTCTGCCTCAAGGCTCATGAATGGAGAGGGGTTTGTAGGCAAGGCACGGAGATGCAAACTCTGCAGCTTGTGCCTGGAGCGCAGCCTGGGCTCTGTGTGTGTGTGTGGTGTGTCCGTGCGTTTGTGTGTGTGTGCAGAGCGTATGATGCTGTTAAATGTGTGACGTGCAAATATGTGCATGTGTGTATGCCACGTGTATTTCTGTGTATCTGTGTGAGCTTGTATGTGTGTCTATATCTGTGTATGTTGTATGTTTGTGTGTCCTTGAGCAGGGTGCCCGTGGCCCTCTTGTTATTCTGCCACATCCCTGGAGTCCCATTCTGAGCTTTCAGGGGTTCCATCCCCTTTCCTCCACCTGCTCCTTCAGGTTCTAAGGCTTTGTAAGGTTCGTCACCAGTTATTCATTCACTGGCACCTGGCCCTGCCCTGCTTTGCCTGGTACACAGCAAGAAAACAAACAAAGCCTTACACTGTGGGTGCCTGGCTGAGGCGTAGGAGGATCCAGGCCCTGACTTTGAGGGTCTTCCTGGTGGGAGGCCAGGAGATACTGCACACACATGTGCACACACACTTACACACACGTACCACACGCATGAGCACAAAACAGTGAGATGATGGGGCGGAGCCAGTGGGGGTCTTGGTCAGGGACAGATTCAGCCCCTGGGGAGCCCTTGGGGACCACAAGGCCAGAGCATGCTGGTAACCCCCATTCAGACCAAGGGGCTGGTCAGAAGTGGAGGTTCCTAGCCCCGGGCTGAGACAGGGGCAGAGCTGGGCAGATGCAGAGAGAAGGGAGATGGAGAAGGCTCCGAGGAGAGAGCCAGATGAACAGTGCGGGAAGGAGAGATGCTGGAAGGGGCAAGCGGCCCTGGGGCAGTGGAAAGGGGGTGGAGGGGCTGCTGCTATCCTGGCCAAGTTGGCTGGACATCAAAACTTAAGAGTGTGTTCTGACGAAGCTGGTCTCTCCCTCCCGCGGAGAGACAGATGTCCCTTTGATGGTGAGAAGAAAGGATGTTGTACAGAGACGGTGGAGGAGGGGGGCAGGGGGAGACAGAGTGTCCTCCCTGTGGCCACGTCTCCTCCCTGTGGCCACCCAGGGAATGGGAGAGACCACACAGTGTCACGTCTTCCATCCCCAGTGCACTGTGACGCCAGACCCACCACTGGGGTCCCCATCTGCCAAGGGAATGGGCAGATGTCCTGGGGTCAGGGTCTGGTCACCAGTTGAACACTGGCTACTTCCTGGCACCTGAAGCCCCATGGCTGGCTCAGCGGAAGCGGGCCAGCCCTGCAATGGTGGAACAGCCGTGTCCCGTGGGAGCTGGAGCGGAGCAGGCTCAATGCCCGCTGGCCACTGCACACCTCCCTGCAGCCACCTTGCTTAGGCATCTCACCTGTGCCAATGTGTGTGTACGCACATTTATCAGCCACGAGAGGTTCTGTGCTGTGTGCAGGGCTTGCCCCTCCAGCCCCAGCTGGCCCTCTCACTCCAGCAAGAGACAGAAACTCTCCCTTTACAGTCCCTGGACTTCTCTGAGTCCCACCTCTACTCTTGGCTCGCCGTTTCCTGGCCTGGCATACTTTCTGCACCACCACTAGGTCATAGGATGCCTTTGTAAGAATTTGCAGAAGGCGCCCCTTCCTCCAGATGCTTTCCTGCCATCTGTCGGAACAATGTCATACTAGATATACGCATCTATGATGGACTGGAGTTGTGAGGTGAGAACCTGAAACACTCTCCCTGCTCCCCTCTTGGTGGCCCCAATCCACCATGTTCCCGCGTGAGGCGCTCTCTGATCACTCCAGCCCTGGGGTCTCCGTAGTGGGGAGCAGCTCTTGGTGGCAGCAGTGGTGGCCTTGGGCATCCCTTCTGAGAGCCAGGTTCGGGGAACTCTTCCTAAGAGAGGGCCAGCCTCCTCCACTCCACTGTCACAGCCCAGAGGGGGCACACTCTGGGGCTCCCAACCCCATCTCCACCAGTGCCTGAGGGGCCCTGCGTTGCAGGCAGCAGCTGGGTCATGGCTGGGTCCAGGGCAGATTTCAGTCCAGGTGGGGAAAGCATCCTCCCGGCCAGCCATCTAGCTGAAGACTGAAGAAGGGGGCTTGGCTCTTGGTTACAGTTCCAGGGCCAGCAGGAAATGTCTTAGAAAGGTCCCTGGTGTAGCTACTGGCTCTGAGAGCCACGGGGCCTCTATGGTCTTCTTATTCCAGGTTCTTTGGAAAAGCTCCTTTCGTAAGGAACACAACCTGCCCCAGCCACACCACCCTACCGGCCTGTGGGTGTTCGTGGGTCATCACAAAGGGAATAACCTTTCTCTGCCCAGGCAGGACCACAGGCTCTGACAGTTTCTGGGGTGTCTCACCTGCACCTACACTCCTCTTATATTCTTCGCTCTACGCCACAGCCTACAACCGCGCCCCCTGCAAAGGGGATGCCTCACCACATCCTTCTGCCTATACCCACTGTGGGAAGGCTCATCCTGTGCCCAGGGCCTGGTCTTTACTTGTGCCAAGGTGCTGCTGGCTAGGTCTGTAGGGACCTACAGACCCCTTACCCCAGCTCTGCCCAGCTTTTGCACCTGCTCCTGGGACTCCAGCCTTTGTGTTGTCAGCCCCTCCAGCCTCTGCCCACAGCCTCTCCCCTCCATGTCCATAAGGCCGAGCCATTCCAAAGATCCCTGGCTGCCCTCCCACTTCCTCCTAGATACAGATGCTTGCAGACTGCAGCATCCACACCTGCTAACCAGACATGCCTGGACCCCCTGGGACAGAAACGCAGCAGAGCCTCTGCTTTTCATGTCTGGGGAAGTTCACACCACCCACCAGTTGGGCCCAGGCTCCATCAGCAACCCGATGGAAAAACCCAGTCAGCTCCAATGGACTTGGCTCTGACCCCTTGGGAAGGAAAATGGGAAATGAAACGGAGGTGGGGGAGATATGGAAAAATAAATTTCCAAGCCGTGTATGTGATGGTGACATCCCAACATCCACTGCTGACGTGGAAAAATAAAAGTTGCTGGCTTGTTTCCTCGCCTTCTCTTTCTAAATGATTTGATGTTTTATTCCCCCCCATCAAACTCTCTATTCTCTGCTAATGGCAGAATAATAAAAAATTATCCCTCATAGCGTGTGAGTGAGAGGCCAAGATGGGAATCCAGGAGAGGGAGGAAGGAGAGGAAGAAAAAGGTTATTATAAATGTGTCAGCCTTGTTTATGGCCCTTTATCAGCGAGGGAGAGACGGGGAGGGAGAGACACCGTGAGTGCACACTTTAAAGCGGCCTGCCAGCTTGGCTGAGGAGTGTAAATAATTTTTATTTTCAGCTGCATTTAGAGATTTTAAAATATATGCCCGCCAGCCAGCCGTTGCGGGGAGCCAGCCGTGCTGCTGCGGAGAAGAGGGGTGGGGGTGGCTTGCCTTTTGGCCCCTTTGATGGGCCCGTGCTTGACAATTATGGGTTTCAGAAGCAGTGTTCACTGATAAGGGCTTCCTTCCCAAGGAGCCAGGAGAGATAGCGAGGCCAGCCTCGGTGGCTGCCAAACTCCCCAGCTGGCTGGCTGGGGCCGATCTAATGGAGCAGGATTGGGGAAGGCCGCTCAGCCATCCGGTGTCCTTCCCAGTAAGGCCAGCAAAGGCACAGTCTGTGCCAGGTCAGCGCCCCACCCTCCCTGCACCTCTGGATGCCACACCTGCATCGCAGGCTTGAGACCATGTAGCTTCAGCCCCTGGGGTTTCATTCATGCTGTCATTCACTAGTCAACATTTATTGAGCACCCACTCCATGCCAGGATCATAAGTGTTCAAGGGCAGGGGAATTTTAAGATTATCTCACCTAACTGGTCCTCTGATCCCTCCTCCTTGATTGTCTCCCAAGAGCAGTCCTTCATGACCTCTCGTGCTAGCCCACTGCATTCTGGGCTTGAAATAGGCTGTCCTAAGGCTGTGTGGTCCAGTGGTTAGGAACACACACTCCATAACTGAGTCATGGCTGACACCTTGGGCAAATGACTCCCTAGGGCTGAGCCTCCATTTCTCCTTCTGTAAAATGGGGATAATACTGGTGCTAACCTCATATGGTTGTGGAGATGATGAGCATAAAGACGTTTGCTGTTTGACACACAGGAAGCACATACTAAACAATGTCTCTCATCATTGGCTGTGCATATTAAATCCCACCAGTAACCCCTAAATGTCCAGTGTGCTAGTACAGAGGCCAGGGTCAAGGGGAGGCTGCAAGGGGCTGAACTCTGTCTTCCAGAATCTCATGGGCCAGGCTGGACAGAGGGCCTGTGTGTGGGAAAGGCTCATCAGCACAGGTTCTGGCAGAAGGGTCCCTGGAGGAGGAGTAGGATGGGTGGGGGAATAGCGGGGAGCCTGGCCTGGCAGGAGAGGAAGAGCCAGTCAGTGCCCCAATGGCCTGATGCCCTCCCAGGCTGGTTCCCAAACCAGCTCAGAGAGGGGATTTGGCACAAATACCCCCATGAGAGGTGTGTCCCAGGTATGTGGCCAGCACATTACTGTCCCCTGTGTCTTGGGGCTTCTAATTTTGGTGCCCACTGAATTCTACTTCTGTCTGATGGAAATGGGAGACAGCTTCCATGCCCTACGTGCCCCTCCAGACTCTTGGGCTGGGCAGGCTCACAGAAGCAAAGGAGAACAGAACCAAATCCCCAGGTCTGTGACTGCTAATTACAGGAGAGCTAGCCTCTTGGGTCCTCCCAGTTAAGTTCCTTCTGGCTGGAAGGACAGGTCGCATCAGGTCAAAGGCAACTGGGTGCTTAGCCCTGAATATGGATTTGGACAAGAGCACTGAGCTGGGCAGGAGCAGACCCAGGATTGTACTAGGCCTGACATGGGGTCTGCGGGTTGAGAGCAAACCACAAAGCATGGGAGAGAGAGAAGGCAGAGGGACAGGGTGAAGAGGGAGAAGAAAGGGGCTCTGCACCTGCCTCCTACCTCTTGTCAACCCTTCAGTCAAACTTTCATGCCATAAACACACGACTGCCTGCTCTGAGCCTGGACCTCAAAGCACTAACAGCCCCAGAGGGAGACAAATGTGTAAACAGACAAGGACAAGCCAGCATATGAATTGGTGGTCTATGGTGGTCCAAAGGTGGGAAGGGGAGGTAGGCATCAGGGAAGGAGGCACAGAGCAGGAGAGATTGAGTGGGCTTCAGAAGTAGACACAGGAGTTTTCCAAGCACACACTGCTTATAGAGGGGGCAGCATGAACAAAGACCTGAAAGCACATAGCCACATGGATGACTGGGAAAAGTACAAGGTAATTATGAAGACCTGGGTTATGTTTCCCAAAAGTGTCCTGAGGAACATTAGTCCTGGGAGATGTTGATCAATGTTACTTAAAACAAGAGTTCCCCTGGCCGGATATATTTGGGAAATGTTAGACTAAACAATGAAGAGCACAGGGTATAAGATCAATATACAAAAATCAATTGTATTTCTATCATAGCGGTGAAAAATGATATTAAGAAAGCAATTCCATTTACCATAGCATCAAAAAGAATAATATACTTAGGAATAAATTTAACCAAGGAAGTACAAGATTTGTACACTGTAAACTACAAAATACTTCTGAAAGAAATTAAAGAAGACTGAAATAAATAGAAAGACATCCAATGTTCATGGATTGGAAAGCTTAATATTATTAAAGTTGCAATACGCCTTAAATTGATGTACAGATTCAATGAAATCCATATCAAAATCTCAGATGGCTTTTTCTGCAGAAAGTGACAAACCGATCCTAAAATGTATATGAAAATGCATGAGACTGCTGGTGGGAATACAAAATGGTACAGCCACTTCAAAAGACAATTTGGCAGTTTCTTACAAAAGTAAGCATACTCTTACCATATGATCCATCAATTATGCTCCTTGGTATTCACCCAAAGGAGTTGAAAATTTATGTCCACTCAAAAACTTGCACACTAATGTTTATAGCAGCTTTATTCATAATTGCCAAAAGTTGTAATCAACCAAGATGTTATTCAGTAGGTAAATGGATAAACAAACCGTGGTACATCCAGGTAATGGAATATTATCCAATGTTAAAAAGAAATGAGCTATCAAGCTATGGAAAGACATGGAGGAATCTCAACTGCATATTACTAAGTGAAAGAAGCCAATCTGTAAAATCTACATACTGTATAATTCCAACTATATGACAGTTTGGAAAAGGCAAAACTATGGAGACAACAAAAAAAATTCAGTGAGTTTTAGTGGTTGGAGGGAGGGAGGGATAAGTAGGTGAAGCACAGAGGATTTTAGGGTAGTGAACTACTCTATATGGTACTATAATGGTGGATACATGTCATTATACATTTATCTAAACCTATAGAATGTAAAACACCAAGAGCGAACCCTAATGTAAACTGTGGACTCCGACTGATAATGATGTGTCAATGTAGGTTCCTCAACAGTAACAAATGTACCACTCTGGGGTGAGATGTTGATCACAAAGGAGGATGTGCATGTGTGAGGGTAGGGGTTATATGGGAAATTTCTATTTTGCTGTGAATGTAAAACTGCTCTAAAAAATTGTCTATTTAAAAATAAGTCTATTCTTAAAATGCAAGGGACCCAGAAGAGCCAAAATAATCTTGAAAAAGAACAAAGTTGGCAGACTCATACTTCCCAATTTCAAAATTCACTACAAGCCTACAGTAATCAATACAATGTGGTACTGGCATAAGAATAGACATATAGATCAGTGGAATAGAAATGAGAGTTCAAAAACACACCCGCACATTTATAGTCAATTGATTTTCAACAAAGGAACCAAAACAATTTAATGGGGGAAATATTAGTCTTTTCAACAAATGATGCTGGGACATGATGATGAATATCCACATGCAAGAGTGAAGTTGGACCCCTTCCTCACACCATACATAAAAATCACTCAATACAGATTAAAGACCTAAATATAAGGCCTGAGATTGGGAAAGGCTGGGCTCTTGGGGCTAGAGGCAGGAGAGTTGGATTAACACCTGGTCAGATCCTCTGAGTCTTCTACAATAATCATTATTATTTATTTTGCCTAAAATTCAGAGGTTGACAAGTGTCAGTAACAGATCTTGGGGTGAATCAGTAGAGACAGGAAGGGTCTCTAAAGGTTTTCCATCTCTCCTCTAATTTATCTGCTTTGAAAGTTGATGGGAGTATATATTGGTACAACCTTTTGGAGGACAGCTTTGCAGTTAATAATGCCCTCCCTGAAGAATGTGAAAGCCCTACCACCCTTTAGCATTTGCAGAAAATACCACTGTGATGGAGCAGAGAGGAGGTACAAAGGTGTTCATCACAGGATTGTTTGTAACAGCCTTTTTGGTAGACCAATTACAAAAATGGTCCCAATTCCCCATACTTGCCTGTATCCCTTTCCAATGTCATTTTGCAGTCTTTCCAGCAAGAGGTGGAGTTGATTTCTCCACCCCTTAAATCTGGACTGGCCTCTGACTAGATTTGGCCAGTGGAATATGGTGGAAGCGATCATGTGCCAATTGCAAGTGTTGGCCTCAAGAGCCCTTGTATGCTCCCACTTGCTCTCTTGGACACCTGCTACCAACACGAGGACAAGCCCAGGCCCGTTGGCTGCAGGATGAGAGACCACATGGAAGCGAAGAGAACCATCTCAGGCGAGGCCATCGTAGACCAGCCAGCCCCCAGGTGATCCTCCAGCTGACTGCAGATGCCTGAGTGGACCCCTAGGAATCAGCCTAGGCTGGCCCAGACCAGGGCTGCCCAGCTGACTTCCAGACTCATGAACATAATAAATGCTTGTTTTAAACAGCTAAGCTTTGGGGTTGTCAGGTAGCCATTACTTATGGTATTAAAAACAGATACAGCCCCAAACTGGAGGCAATCCAGGTGCCCATTGACGCGAGGCTGGAGGTATAAATGGGTGGTTCAGCCATACAGTGGAACACCCTGCGACCATTAACAAATGAGGTTAATCCATAAGTACTGACCTGGACAATGTCCATGATATATTGGTGAGGGGAAAAAGTAAGTGACTGACTGACCCATATGTATGCCATGACCCCATTTTTGTTTTTTAAAAGTCTATGTATTAAAATATATAGAATTTGCTACGAAAAAGTCAGCAATGATACACAGCAAACTACTCATAAGGGTTTCCTCTTAGGGAGACAAGGAGGAGTTTTATATTTTTTGTTTTCTTTCTAGTAGTTTTTTTTTTAAAGTGAAGATTATTTGGGAAAAAAACCCAAAAGGTGGTGTTTTCAATGGCTGAGTTTGCTGTTGAAATTGAGGCCCAGCTGTCCTTATATGGATTCTCCAGCTTTTCCTCTTCTGCCCTGGCCCAAGCCCACCCCCTCGTGCAGCAAACCCGCACCCCTGCATATCCCTCGATCACTTGGGCACTCACCACCCATCCCTTGCCCCTGTAGGTACTTACCTGCAGATACCAGAGCAGGAAGATCCTTTGGGGATCAAGCCCCACCTTTGTGGTACACATAGAGGGAAACTGAGGCACAGAGGTGACAGGGACATATTGGAGGCCTTTTTGAGAGGCTGCAGCTGAGCTGAGGCAAGACGCAGGTGTCCTGAGGGCCCGTCCACCTCGAGGAGCCCAGAGCAATCCCCAGCCCAGGCTGGACCTCTGCTGGGTCCCAGTTCCCTCAGAGGGTGACTCGAGGATCAGGGCCAAGCTTATTCCTTCTCAGGAGATGGAGGAGGGGCTGTGAGGGAGAGGAAAGGGGACTGAGTCAAAGGGAAGGATGGGTGGGGGTGGGCGTCAGTGCCAGCCTCCGCTAGAGCCTGCGGCAGCAGCCAGATAATAAGCAAGAATAATAGAGGAAAGAGAGCAAAATGTCACACAGGTTCTGGTGCCATTAGCCACCAGAGAAGGAAAATATCACATAATTAGGCCAGGCCTTTGTTTGCTTTTGTGGAGGGGGAGTATGAGGGGCCCCTGGTTGTTGGGGGGAACTGTGCCTCTGGGGATGGGTCTGTTTACCTGGGGCAGGGGAGAGGCAATGGTGTGAGGATTCAAGCCTGGTGCTCTGGGACCCTTGTCCCTGGGCCTGATGTGCCTCAGAGAGGGTGGTTGGGAAGGGGGCCAGGGAAGGGATGGGACTTGTCCCACCTCGAAACTGAAATGTGGAGCTCAGAGACCTCCTTGCTAAACTGCTTTTGCTGCTGTTTGTTTATATTTCCCACAGAAACACCCGGTTAATAACTGTAGAATTTCACACCCGCAGCTAATATGGGCACGACTCTTGGCATAGCAGCCACGTTCTTTTTTTAAAAATAATTAATTAATTTATTATTTTTGGCTGTCTTGGTTCTTCGTTTCTGTGCAAGGACTTTCTCTAGTTGCGGCAAGTGGGGGCCACTCTTCATCGCGGTGTGCGGGCCTCTCACTATCGCGGCCTCTCTTGTTGCGGAGCACAGGCTCCAGACGTGCAGGCTCGGTAGCTGTGGCTCAAGGGCCCAGTTGCTCCGTGGCATGTGGGATCTTCCCAGACCAGGGCTCGAACCCGTGTCCCCTGCATTGGCAGGCAGACTCTCAACCACTGCTCCACCAGGGAAGCCCAGCAGCCACGTTTTAAAGAGAAATAAGCAAGGCCTGAAATAAAAGTCGGCAGGAATACAAACCTGCAGCAACGAGGCCCACTCCCTGCCTTCCCCATGCAACAACCAGCATGTACATCACTCTCTCCACACGTGCACACACTTTCACCCAGGCATGAGGATCCACACGCCAGCCTTCCCCGTTCCCTTCAGGACTATTTGAAGGGACTCTTATCACTGCTCCCTCCACTCTAATCTGAGTTGGGCCAGGTCCTTGGTTTTGCAGACCCAGGCTCTTCTTCTGACTCCCTTCCTCTGCGGGTGCCCACCTTCCATCTCCCCTAGCTGAGGAGGTTCTAACCACCAGCTCACCTTTCATTCATTCAACACGTGTTTCTTGAGCACATACTTTGTGCCGGGCCTAGTGGAGAGAAAATACAGACATGGGTTCTTTCTTGTCTGGTGTAAGAAACAGATATTAGATAACTAAATGCATGAATAAACGTATAATAACAAGCTAGGATAAGTGCTCTAAAGGAAAAGGACAGTGCAATGAGAGCAGAGAAGGGAGGATCTGCTTCAGATTGTGGGTTCAGGAAAGGCTTCTTTTAGGGGAAAGGAAAGGCCTATTTGAATTGAGGCCTGGAAGTGGGAGTTTTCTGAGTGCTGAGTGGAGAGTAGAGTATTCCAGGTGGAGGGAATAGCATGGGCAAAGGCCCTGAGGCAGGAAGGCTAGTGTGGCTGGTGAGCAGGGAGCTGGGGGGAGTGTAACGTGAACTGGCCTGGAGAGACCACGTAGGTGCTGTAGGCCACCTTAGGGAGTTGGGAAGAGTTATAAGATTCTGAGGAAAGAGGGAATGAGATCTGATTTACAGTCTTGGAAGATCTCTCTGCTTGGCTGGAAGAGGCTTGCAGAGAAGTGAGAAGGGGTATGAGCTGCGAGGTGGGGGTGGGTGATTGTAGGTTTCCTAGTGAGAGATGACAGTGGCCTGTGAAGGGACTGTGGTGATGAGAACAAGAAGAGAAGGGGGGTGAAGGGGATCCCAAAGGCTGACAGGACTTGGATTTCCGGGACGAGGGAGAAGGAATCAAACGGGGCTGGTGGATGGAGGTTCATTTCCCGAGATGGAGAGTCTGTAGGAAGGAAGGTCTGGGACGTGTGTCTGAGGTGTACAGAGATAACACTCAAGGCCACAGGGACAGACAAGGTTGCCTATGGAGAGAGAGAAGTGGGGAGAGGTGTTTGCACATGTGTGACTCTCAGCTTGGACTCTCTCTGATGGAATGCCCCTCCCTCCATCACTAATAACATCAGAATAAATGTCCCAAGCACAATTTGTGGAGAGGATTAAACAGGAAAGAGTGTCAGCCCAGTTGCATCAGATGCAGCCCCACCTACCTTTCACAACCCTTGGGATGTGCTCCAACCTAGTGTCTATGGCCTGGGAGGTTGGTGGGGGGGGGGGTGTGGGAAGCCGGGAGAACCCATGGAGCCACCCCAGAGATGGGAGAGGTGAAAGGTGACAGGTGAGAGCAGGAGGGGAGGCAGAGGGAGAAGATGGTTGGCTGGGCTGGGCGGGGAGGACAGAAGGCAAGCAGAGAGCTGGGCCGGGGCAGCAAGGGGGTCTCCATCTCGGCCAGGCAGGCCTGGACTGCAGGAACTAATTAGCGCAGAACAATGTCCTAACGAGGCCCTCTGACTATGGCACACGCCCACATGGTGCAGTGTGAAGGAGTGTGAGCCTGTGAGCTGCGCTGGGGGCGAGGATGCCAGGCCCCTCCCCTCCCTCTGCCCTCTCTTCCTGAGAAACCTGGGGACAGGGTGGGGGAACCCGAGCGGGAAGGCAGGAGGCCCTGGTTTGCCAGAGTCCCTGACTCTGCCTGGTCCCCAGGCTCCCTATGAGGGGTTGATGGAGTTCCTGCCTGGCCATTTAAGCCTCAGAACACCCTTGGCCTAACCCCAGGCCCTCTGACTCCAAGTTCCATTGTCCCTCACTGCTTGTCCATCTGTGTGTGTGGCGGGGGACATATACACTCAGGTGCACAGATTTTCCATGTTCCCGTGTGTACTTATAAAACATGCACAAATATGCTTGCACACATATGTGCACATGCATGTGTATGCACGGGTGCGTGAGTGTGAGGAGAGTGGTGTGACCCAAGCTGAAGTGGTGGGTAGCAGTGTCCCGAGGCCCAGCTCAGCCTCCCTCCCCAGGGAATTCACCTCCACCCAATTGCAGGGCTCCTCTGTCCTTGCGCTCCTGCAGTGGGAATTGTACCCACTGTCCTGGGGTTGGGCCACAGGCCTTCTCTGGGGACCTCAGACTGACTGAGAGCTGCCCTGGAAGATGTTGGGACCCAAGGATCTAGGACCTCCTGAGGGGAAGCTGTTGGCCTGAGGCTGCCAAGGCAGCTGTGTGCTTCAGCAGCACCTAGCGGGGCTCAGGAGACACTGGACAAGGTCAGCCTCCGGTCTCCTTGCCTCTTGGCGGAGCTCTGGGAGGGAGAGGCTACAGCCAAGTGGTCCCCTCATAGCCAAGGATACTTGGATAAAGGAGGTCTTGCCATACTTTTTTTTTTTGACTTTTTATTTAATATTGGAGTATAGTTGATTGACAATGTTGTGGTAGTTTCAGGTGTACAGCAAAGTGATTCAGGTATACATATACATGTATCTATTCTTTTTCAAATTTTTTTCCCATTTAGGTTATTACAGAGTATTGACCAGTGTTCCCTGCGTTATACAGTAGGTCCTTGTCGGTTATCTATTTTAAATATAGCAGTGTGTACATGTCAATCCCAAACTCCCAATCTATCCCTCCCCCCAACCCTTCCCCCCTGGTAACCATAAGTTCATTCTCTAAGTCTGTGAGTGTTTTTTTTAGATTCCACATATACGATATCATACGATATTTGTTTTTCTCTTTCTGACTTAACTTCACTCAGTGTGACCACCTCTAGGTCCATCCATGTTGCTGCAAATGGCATTATTTCATTCTTTTTTAATTGCCATACATTGTTGAATGAAGTTTGGCTTATACACCATAAGTTGTCTAGGTCTGAGGTCCAGCCCTGCCACTGACACGCCCTTTGATGCTGGACAACACCCTCCTCTCAGGCCTCAGTTTGTGCATCCACAAAATCGGTAGGGGTGGATGGTAGTGGACTGGATGACCCCTGAGGGCCTGTCCAGCTCCAGTGCTTTGCTGCATAATTGAGGCTGAGGCAAGCAACCCTGGGCCAATGAAGACCAACCCAGCAGCGTGAGTGCGGGGCACAGGAAGGAAGTCCAGAGAGCACAGTGGCCGGAAGCAGCCCTAGGACACTTTTGCTGATGAATGCACTTGTACCACCCTGCATTGCTTATGTCTACAGTACAGAGTGCCTCTTCCTAAAATATTCAGGCTCACGTAATAGCTGGGTACTCATCTGAGCTCTGTGACTTCTGGAACTTGTAGGCCCATAGGGAGACAGAGGCTGTACAGTCACAAGCTCAGAGCTCTTGGAGAAGCCAGTGCGACCACTGGTTCTCCCCTGCCCCCAGCCAGTTCCCCCGCCCCGGGGAGGTCCCTGTTTATACCTTCCTATCTTCTTTGCCATAACTAAACAGGACTAGGGAGATAGTGGCCCCAGGAGCAGCTTAAATATTTTATTTATTATTTTGAAAACAGAACACTTTCACGTTTCAAAAATCAAAAAATTATAACACGGTATGGAGTCAAAACCTTCCCTCCCACTCCCTGCTCTGTAAACCCTCCTTTTAGTTTCCTGTGTGTTCTTTCAAGGTTTCATTTGCTTTCAGAAGCAAATATAAATATGAACAGCTTCTGAATGGATGACTAAGTGATTTGGGGGCTTCCGTGGTGTGGTGAGAGCCGGGCCTCCTATCCCTGTCCATCCTCAAACCCAGGGCTGCAACCGTCCCAGGATGATATCAATCGGACGCTTTCAAATATTTATGAAACACTGATGGATTCTCTCCATCTGGAGTTGTAGCTTTCATGGAATTTGGCTTTAGTAGCCAGAAAGTCAATATCTTCCCTGGGCCACCACTGAGCTGCATGCATTCCTGTCGTGTCCCTGGTCCTGTGGGCCTGGCTGCTTCTGCTGTGTCAGCTTCCTGCTGGCGGCTCGCAACTTCTCTGCCATTGGGAGCTGGCAGAGAAGGACACAGAAAGGCCACACTTCAGGGCTGAGCCCCTCTGCGGAGACACTCTGGGGCGTGGGCAAGTCAATTTCCCTCCCTGAGTCTCAGTTACCTGATCTGAAAAATGAGAAGTTTGGCCAGCCATTGAGCTCTACTGCTGATTGGTGCTCAAGGGGAGCCTGTAAGGTTTCCCAGATGGGGGCTCCCCAAGTGCAGAGCTAGGCCTTCTCTTCCTCCTTTATCTTCCCCCAGCGTCCCCAGGCCTAGGGCAAAGCTCAGGCTTGGGCTCTTTCCTTCTCATAGTATTACAGACTCAAGGCTCCATTACTCTGGGAAGAGGGTGTTTCCATGGGCTCTAAGGAGACCAGGGCTCCTGGGCCTCATCACAACTTGTCCCTCGTTCATGGCTTCTTCACTCTGGGGCCAGAGGAAGCAGTTGTTATAAAGCTGATGGGATCCGAGTCTGATCAGGGGTGAGGGCAGAGCAGGGCTGACGGGAAGTTATGAAAACAGAGCTGATGTTTCTGCAACGCTGAGGTCAGAACCAGGGGCAGCAGAGAGAACTAATGAGCTTGGCTGTGATGGGGTGGGTGGGTGGGAGCCAGGACTGCATGGGGGTGGGCGGGTGCAGCCAGAGCGGAGCCAGGCAAGGGTCCACCTTGTGCCAGGGAAGCTGAGGCAGGGCGTCCTCACCCTGTCCAGCCTTTTGAAATACGTGTGTGTATTTAATTTTATGGTCTTATGACTTTAAAAATATTTAAACATATATTCAAGTAGTATGAATACATGAATACATTTTTACCACAAAAACAATATACAAGCATATAACACAGGAGGTTTCCTTTCCCTACAGAGCAACCTCCACTGTTTACTGTCGTTAACTGTTTGATATGTAGCTTGCAGACTTTCTCCTACATATATTTAGACACAAAATATCTACTTGTGCACAGATAAGATGTTGTTTAACAACATAAATAGGATCCTATTGATATATCTTGTCCTGGAATTTACTTTTTTCCCCCATAAGCTTGGGGGATCTCAGCTGCTTCCAGGTATTTCTTACAAGGGATGGGCCTTAGTTCTACTAACAGTTCCCCTATCGATGGGCATTCAGGTTGTTTCTGTTTTTTTGCTATTACAGACAGGGATGCTGGGAATATCCTAGATGATCCTGCTCTCTTGGCCTAGCTTAGACCTCTTGTCGGTTCCCAGGTACATGGGGATCACTGGGCCAAAGGAAAGTATCTGATCCACAGTGGTGCCCTGAGTAGGAAGGGCTGAAGGCATGCTCCGCCTCTGGTGGGAGAAGCTGAATGCTGAGCCCAAGGGCAGATGCACCTAGGGTGACATTTCAGGCAGTGAGATGGCAGTGGTGGGGTTAATGCGGTGCTCATTACATTATGCCATGTCTCTCACTACCCACTCTCTCTGGTTCTTGCCCAAGACAGCCCCAGAGGGGGAAACATGGAGACGCTGTAGGAGGAGGCTGGCAGTGGAGAGGTCACTGGGGCCTGCAAACCAAAATGGTCAGAAGGGAGCTTGGGCTTGACTGGGGCTTCATGAGAACACCATTCAAGGTCACAGGCCAGGGTATGGAGCTGGGAGTTTGCTCTCTCTGAGTGTTTACTGTATGCCAGGCACTGTGCTAGGGGATTTGTACACTATTTTACTTCGATCCTATGTGGTAGTGGTGATTCCATTTATAGACGCTGATGCTGCAGCTCAGGTGAGGTAGCTTGCCCCAGGCCGCACAGCCGCTTTACCTGACTGCACAGCCCAAGTCCATCCATCTTCCCTGGCTGCCTCCTTTTGGCCTTTTGGCCCCCTGCTGGATGATGCCAGGTCGGGAGCCCCACAGGCCTCCTGCCACCCTGGGGTTTACAGGTAAGTTGTCAGTAGTGACAGATGGACGAGGGGCCTCTCCTGAGAGGAGCAGGGCCACCACAGGGCTGGCATAGGCTGCCTGAGCTCATCCCATCGTGGTGTCACTTGGCTCAGAAGCAGGCCCTAGAATCTGGATGGGCACTGGGAGAGTCAGGCAGAGCTCGGGTTTGCTCAGGCTGTGGGTCCAAGGCTAGGTTTGGGGTCAAAGGGCAAGCAGGATGGCCAGGGATTTGTTGGTTGGGTGTGAAAAGCCAAGGCCTTTCTTACTTATCCCTTCATATCTCTGTGTTAGGGCAGGATTTAGGGTTTTCTTGAGTCTCAAAAGCACCTGCGGTTCCCAAAGAGGTTCCAACTCTGAGGACAAAACACAGTCTCCAGAGGGCACCTGGTGCAGAGAAAGGTGGGAACCATAGTTAGGACCCCACCTCTATCCTGACTCAGCATCCCCATCTGCACTATCCCAGCCTAGACATGAGCATCCCTAAGGGCCTTCCCGGCACCTCCAGCTGGACGCCCCTTCCTGTCCCAGGGGAGAGCAAACCATTCTGGGATGCCCAAGTAAGGGTACTCTGTGAGGGTCCCTGGGCTCCAGGGGACAAAGAACAGGAGAGCTGTTTCCTGCCTTGGGGAGCAGGAGGTACTGAGAGAAGTAGAAGATGGTACAAGAATAAGTTTCTCTCTTTTTTTTCCTCCAATGGAACTCGGCGAGGAGGGAGGGTCCAACATGAAGAACTGGGAATCTGTGTATTGGGTGCTGGAAGGGCTCTCCAGGCCGGGGGGCCCAGACTCCTCTGCTGCCCAGGTGACATGGGTGCCCAGCTCTGTGCTGGTCTATAGCGGGAAGTGTTCTGGCAGGGACAGAAGAGGGGAGCACTGTCCTCCCGTTAGAGCTCTTACCAGGCCTGGTAGACAAATTCCAGGCAGAGCCACAGAGTTTGGACTCTGGGGCTGCAGAGGTTGAGGGAAGGAAGCAGCCCAAGTCCTGGATCCATCAATGAATGAGGCCCTGACATTGGCAGATGGCTTTAGCATCACACAAGCAGGGCAGGCTTCCTGGAGGAGGAGGAGGGAGACTGCACTGAGCAGGTCTCCTAAGTGTGTGCCCTGGAGCCAGACACACCTGGGTAACCCTCCCACCTCATCACTTACTGGATGTACAACTATGAACAACTGACTTTTCCTCCCTGTGCCACAGTCCCCTTGTCTCTGAAACAGGAATAATGATAGATTCTAACCCAGAGGGCTAGAATCCCAATTTATCATAATGGTGTCTGGCACAAAGCAACTGCTCAACTAAGATGAGCCATTTTTGTGATTATTTTCATCAATGTGACTAGAGGATGGGAAGAATATGAAAAGATGAAGGAGCAGGTAGTCCAGGTGGCTGGCAGGGTGGGGCTAAGAAACCCAAGTCTGGAATAATCTCCAAGGAGGTTCCACCTCTCTGGGAACAAGGAGGCCCAGCACAAATTTACAAGCAGCTGGATCATCTAGTGCCATGTACAAGTCCAACTCTTCTGGGAGGTGATGGGTGGGTGGATCAGACTGAGTCACTTAACAGCTTCTCAAGGGACAGGGCAAGTCCCTTTCCTAGTCTGGGCCTCTATTTCCTCATCTGTACAATGGGAAGGGAGTGGCTGGACCAGGGGACCAGAAAGGCCCAGACATCAGTGATTATCTCTGAGCTGGCCGTCTAGGGAAGAAGCCAGATGTGGAGGGTAGGGTAGAAGGTCTGACCTTGGGGAGGCTCCCCCAGGGGGAAAGTTGGCAGGAAACTGGGATAGGGCAGATCCTGTCCCCGCTTCTTGCTGCCTGGTGGGTGACAGCTCCTCCACTCCCTGAAGGAGACTGAGGCTGACTGACTGAGAAGGCTCCAGAGCCAGGCTGTCAGCAAATGCCCCCTGCCACCTTTGTGTGGTTAATTTGCATAAAATTTGCACAAATCTGCATAATTTAGGAAGCAGCCTGTGCTCATCTTGGGCAGTCCAATTCACTGTGATTTTATGAGCTTTGAAGTAGCCCTTTTTTCTCCTGCCCACTCTCCCTCCTGCTTCCCTTTTCTCTGAGTCTGGCCTGTCAGATCCTGTTGCCTCTGCCCACCTTTCCAGGGCTGGAGGATGGGCCTCCCAGGCTTGCTTGGGTCTCCAGAGAGAGCCCCTCTGCAGCTGCTGGGTGTAGTTGTCTGTAAGCTTGACATTGGTTCCAGCCCAACCCTCCAAGAGGCCTTCACAAAGGAAGTTTGGGGACCCAGAAAAAGCTCTAGGTGGTTCATCAAGAATAAGTCAGGGGCTTCCCTGGTGGCGCAGTGGTTGAGAGTCCACCTGCCGGTGCAGGGGA
The DNA here is from genome assembly GCF_964165515.1 of Mesoplodon bidens. Lineage (NCBI taxonomy): Eukaryota > Metazoa > Chordata > Mammalia > Artiodactyla > Ziphiidae > Mesoplodon > Mesoplodon bidens. Next base: position 64,594,667 of record NC_138178.1, on the reverse strand, counting down.
CACGGGTTCGTGCTCCGGTCCGGGAAGATCCCACATGCCGCGGAGCGGCTGGGCCCACGAGCCATGGTCGCTGAGTCTGCGCGTCCAGAACCCGTGCTCCGCAACGGGAGAGGCTACAACAGTGAGAGGCCTGCGTACCGCAAAAAAAAAAAAAAAAGAAAAAAGAAAAGAATAAGTCAGGCCAAAGGACAAAATCCTTTTTCCTGACAGGGCACTAGGGCACAGGGTGTGTGTAGGTGCCTGCAAAGTTTTGCACCTGATGTCGGTGAGGCCAAGATGGTACCCTGAGGCTGGAATACAGGACATGGACTTCAACTGACTGATCAAACAGCTGTCCCTGACAGCTCCTGGATTACTGACTCACGGGAACTGACTCATGGATTACTGTCAGCCCAGATGGATGTCCCTACAGCTGTGCCACAGGACTCTGTCCCTGCCCTTTCAACATTTTTATTCTTGAATTAGTCAATAATCTTTTGGGTACAAGTAACATTAACTCAACTCCAACTGGTTTAAGCAAAAGTAAAAAAGAGAGAAAAGGAATTTATTGGCTAATGTAACTGAGAAATCCAAGGGTATGGACTTCAGGCATGGCTGGATCTTGAAGCTCAAATACTGTCATGAGAAAATTGTCTCTTTCCTTGGTGTTGGCTTAAACTGGCCCCCTTGCTTTTAGGGCCCCTGGAAGCTCCAGTGTGATATCCTGCCAGCTCTAAGTCCAGAAGAATCAGAGCTTCTTCCCATCAGTTCCAAATAAAGTCTAGAATGCAGTCTTAGTGGTTTATCTTGAGTCATGTGTCCAAGGCTGAACCAATCACAGTGATCAGAAGCATGGGGCCCTCTCACTGGCCAGGCAAAGGTCACATGGGCATCTGGGGCTGGGGAAGGGTCAGCCCTACTGTAAGGATTGAGAGTGGGAAGGGGGGGGTTCCTCTGGGCAAAATCAGGGACCCTTTCCAGAAGACAGGTGAGGGTACTTGGTAGGCTGACTCCAACTGGGCACATAGCACTTTCTGTGTATAAATATGCTTTTGCCAACCTGAAGTACAGGGAGCTGGAAATTGGGAAGAGGGAAGTTTGTGAGGACTCACTGAGACTATGGAAGGAGAGCACATAGCGGGTGCCTGGGGATGTACATTTCTCACCTTTATGAGCTGAAGAAAAACTTGGACAGGATTTGAACCCAGCCCCACTGGTATCTGGGCACTTGGTGGGGAAGCCATGAAGTCACCCAGTGACTGCAGAGCCCTGAGCCACCTGGCCTCTGATAAACAAAGACAATGAACTTTGTAGAGCAAAAGGGACTGCAGCGGCCATCTGGATAAGGAATGGGAGATACTGTCATTTAGCTCTGATGGAAAGTGGGCAGGAAGACCCTGGATTTCCTTCCCACAAATGCTGATGGAGCCCTGGCCCTTTAAAGCTAGGGAGGCTGAGAGGAAGGGAGTAATTACGGACACAAGAAACCTCCATTTTAACGCAATCCCTCATCAACTGCAGGCCCTCCATCCCATCCTGAGGCCAGAACTGCTGAGTCTGCCCTCCATGTCAGACAAATTCAGCACTTTCCCTGCTCACTGGGGTCCCTGTGCAGCCCAGTCCAGGGTGGAGGCTGTAGCTCAGGCCTGGAGCTCCTAGCTCGCCTACACGTTGTGCCGCGTGGGCCATTGCAGTGGGGCAGATGCTGCCAGCTTTGCCTGGGGTCTGGCAGAGCTCAGGCTCCTCCTCATGGGGACTCTGCCCCAGGGAAGGGCCAACAATCTCCAAGCACTCAAGATGAGCCAGACGCTGGGCTAAGTGCTTTTACTCATTTAATTCTCAACAACCTATGAGAAGGATAGGGTTATCACCATTAGCTTCTTCCTTGTTTTAGGACTGAGGAGCCTGAGACCCAGAGAGGTTAAGCAACTTGCTCAAGGTGGCACATCCAGCAAACAGCAGTGGATCTGAACCTCAAAGATCTGGGTTCTTTATGTTGTACTGTGTCCCTCCTCTTTTTGTACCATCTGTACGGTGTGCAGAAAATCACCTGTGTCCCACGCTGCCAGAGGTATAGGGAGGACTGAGTAAGATGTTGGAAGACAGGGCTTGAGAAAGTGCCTTCTAAGACAGAGCCCGTCCCCACTCCCAGGGAGCTGGGATGCTGCAGGCCCAGAAGACCTGCGTGGATGGAATGTGCAAAGGAAGACAGTCAGCTGTGTCGCCCACTGCAGAGGAAGAGGAGGAGGAGGAGGAGGGGAGTAAACGTGAGCCTTTAGGGGTGGAGACTGGTGCCTTAGCTGAGCAGTGAGGGTGGGTGGCAGGCAGCTGCCCATGCCTGAGGGAGCTGGCTCACACCAACCATTTGTGGAGGATTTTAGCTGGAAGTAGAGGAAGGAAGAAGGGAGGATAGGAACAGAAGTAGGAGAGGGCTTTTTTTTCTTAATTTATTTATTTTTGGCTGCATTGGGTCTTTGTTGCTGCGCGTGGGTGACTTTCTCTAGTTGCAGCGAGCAGGGGCTACTCTTTGTTGTGGTGCGCAGGCTTCTCATTGTGGTGGCTTCTCTTGTAGCAGAGCATGGGCTCTAGGCATGCGGGCTTCAGTAGTTGTGGCACGTGGGCTCAGTAGTTGTGGCGCACAGGCTTAGTTGCTCCGCAGCATGTGGGATCTTCCCAGACCAGGGCTCGAACCCGTGTCCCCTGCATTGGCAGGCAGATTCTTAACCACTGCGCCACCAGGGAAGCCCAGAAGAAGGCTTTTGATGAAGAGGAAACAGGGCACGCTTGGGTCAGAGCAGGGACATCAGGAGGGGAAAAGGGGACAACCACCTCCTCTCCCAGTTCCAGAGTCCCCTGTAGTACTTGTGTCATGCCCATTTTACAGAGGAGAAAATAGAGGCTCAGAAAAGCAAAGCCACCGATGGGTCTCCCAGCTGGGGTGCTGGGGCTGGAGTTCACAAAGGACCGAGCTGGATGCTGCTCTCTGCCTGCACACCTGCTCTCTATGGTTTGGGATGCATAGATGGATGCCTTGTTTTTGTACATTGTCGTACCGTTTTCCAGAGCTTGGGCATTGCAAGCCCTCCTTTGGAAATCTCAGGGGCTCCCAGGGCAGGAGGGTAGCCCACCTGGGATCATCACAGCCTCACACATGAACAGCATTCTCTCCCATAGCCCCTGCCTTCCCCCAGAGGAAAAGCCAGGCTCGGGTTCAGTAACTTTCTACCAGTCACTGCTGTCTCCAACATGAGAAACTGTTTCTTGAGATGGTGAGTTCCACATTCCTCAGGGTGTGCAAGCAGGGGCTGGATGCTGTCTGGGCCTAGGCTACTGTGGTTGAGATTGCTGCCCTGCATGGAAGGTATCCTGGCCCACCTCCAACGTCCTTTCCAACTCTTAGGGAAGTCCCATACCTGATGGTGGAGTTTCTGGCAGGCCAGATGACAGAAGTGTGTGTGTGTGTGCGTGTGTGTGTGTGGTGGGTGTCCTCCAGAGCCCCTCCAATTTCACTGTATCGGGGGTTGCCTCCTCTGTTTCTGTGTATGCTTGCCCCTGGCTCAAGTTTCCCTGAACACAGGGTGGGCAGATCCCCACAGAAACAGCCAATACACCTGTGGGTACCCATGGCAGCTGCCCAGAGCAAGACAGGGAGAAGCCAAGGCCTGGGAGCTGGAGCAGTGAGCCCCCTGCCCTGCTGTGCCACGCAGCCAGAGCCACGTGAGCTCATTTGTGAGCTGCGTCATGACGAGTGGGTCTCGCTGGGAAGCCACTAATCCCATCTCACGCCTCCTGTCTCCCCGGGGGACAGCTTCCGGAGGATCAGCTCGCCCCACACAGGAGACATTTGGGGTGCTTCCTGACTTCACTGATGGTTTCTCATTCCAGGCCCTGAGCGGCTGTGTGACTTTCCTTCCAAGTCCCCGGTTCCACAGATGCCAGCTTGCAGGGCCAACTGGTGGTTACCCAGCAACGAGGCAAATATTTGAGCCAGCCAGGCTGGTCTGTGCCCCCCATCCTGGGTTTAGTGAGACCTTAGAAGGCAGACAACCCCAAGGGCTTTGCCTATTTTTTAAAATATCTGGGCACTAAGTAAAAATAACTCCACTTGGCAAAAACCCTTTTGCTGACCCCTTCTCCAGGGCTTTCCATCTGGGGACCTGGGAGGAAGGGATGGGTGAGAAAGCAGCATACAGCAGTGGAGAGAGGAAGCAAGGGCTTTGGGGGTGAGAAGGCCCAGGTTTAAACCTGGCTCCGGAAACTTTGGCGGGTAGGAGAGAGTGGACCCCTCCCTCTCAGATCTACTCTGCCCCGGAGAGTTCCCCATCTCAGTCCCTGGCCTGTAGCATCCCCACCTGATCTGCCCCAGCTAAAACTGGCTCCCCACAGTGGGTCTCATACTGTTCCCCCTTCAGGCACCCCATCTCTCTCCTGGATGCCTCATTGGTCCTCTTGGCCCCTCCAATTCAACCTCCATCCAGGAGCCAGAGATTTGCACTAAAATGATCATCTGATTACCTCATAAGGTCCTGCTTAGAAACATCTCCTGCAAGCCCCTTAGCTGGCACCCATGCCCTGCCCAGCTCCCCTGCCTCCTCTCCCCTCCCCTGCAAACCCTCTGCTCTGGCCATTTGCCACTGTTTAAACAATGCTTCCTCAGGTCTCCAGGCCCTGGTTCGGGCTGGTCCCTGGGTACCACCCCACCCACTACTCCCCACCTTCTCAGTGTCCACCTGGCTGCTCCAGTGCCTTCTTGAGGATGTACAGACTGGGCTAGCTCCTCTGGCATTCCCGGCCTGATGCCTGTCAGTACACTCTGAGCAGTGATTTTTCTCTTTACTGACCTGTCCCACACCATCCCTGTGCCCCTGTCACCCTGCCCTGGTCTGGTCCACACTGAATGGGGAGCACCTTGGGGCGGGGACTTGGTAGGACCAAGGCAGGGACCTTGGGTAGGGCCACTGCTGGCCCATAAGGTGCCTTTGTGTGAATTAGACAGAGACGTCCTTCCTCAGGAGGACACAGCCCCACGCTGGGCTGCCGGGCTTGATAAGGGGAACATGGGCTAGACTTCAGTCCCTCTTCCTCCCCAGCCAGGCACTGTGACCCTGGACTTGGCTTGTCTTGGCTGAGTCCCCCAGGACTGGCAGTGCACCCAGCACAGCATGGGTACTCAGAGGAAACGGGTTGAGTTAAGCTGGAGTGGGCCATGTCCCTCCCAGGCGGCCCCGTGTCTCCGGCCTTCTGCCCTGGGCTGGTCCTGGCTCCCACAGGGGGTTTATGTTTTCTTCTTGGTCATGGGCACTTTCTACTGTGTCTGCTGCTGTGAAGCTCTCCCCTGGGTGGGGTTTCCAACCCGGCATCTGGCCAGGGTCTGCCTGGCACTCTGTCCATTTTTGTAGATGCTTATTCTCATAGACTGAATCGACTTCATTCCTCTTGTTGTTGAGACTGTACAAACAAAATCCACGGTTGTAATTGGCAGCCTGGGTGTCCAGGATATGAAGGGCACTGGGAATGTGAGGATAGAACCCAGGGCAGGGAGAGGCAGACCCTGGGGCCCAGTCACTGTGGCCCCGGTTGCTGCCCTGAGGCAGAGGGGCCTGCAGAGGGGCTGGGGCCTGGAGCTCCCTCAGCCACCCCCATCTTTCCCTGTCACAGGCTGCAGCTCCTTCAGGGGCATTTTCGGAGAAGGGTCCGTGACTCTGGCTTATCTATCCTCTCCTGTGTGAGGAACAGGTACCTCGATCACTGGGTCAGGAAGAGAGACAACAAGTCTCCCACTCACTCCCTGAGCATCTGACAGGGAGTAGGATAACCCTGCAATGGCTCCCGTCACATTCAGAGAAAAAGCCCAAGTCGCCACAGTGGCCTACATGGTCTTATTGATTTGGCCCCATCCCTTCTCTGACCTCATGTTTTCCACTCTCCCCCTCAACTCCCCCTCCTCAACTCACTCTGCCTCCACACTGCTGGCCCCTTTGGTGTCCCTCCTACATGCCAGACACGCTCCCACCTCAGGGCCTTTGCACTTGCTGTTCCCGTGATCTCATATTCTCTTAGCTCAGGCCCCACAGGACTCACTCCCTCACCTCCTTTGCATCTGTACTCAAGGGCCACCTTCTCAGCGAGGGCTTCCCTGACCACTTGTTTAAACCGCAACCCCTCCCCAGAGCCCCCAAGTTCCTGCTTATTTTTGTCCACAGCACCTATCATCATCTACAATACAATTTATTTTCCTTTCTGATTTTGTTTGGTGATGGTCTCCCCTCTAGAATGTAAGCCCCATGAGGTCAGTCACTTTTCACTGCTCTAGCCCCTTTGCCTGTCAGAGCGTAGTTAGAATGAATGAGAGTTTGTAGAATGAACAAAAGGGTGAATAAATTACCACAGTGATAAGGTAGAGCAGCTGCCTTGGGTGGGCAACCACTTGTGCCAGCCCTTTGCATCCGTTGTCTCCTTGAATCCTCCCAGCACCCCTCCACCTCATATGGTGAGAAAACTGAGGCTCAGGAGGTTAAGACTTCCCCAAGGTCACTCAGACTGTGGGTGACCAGGCCAGGCTAGTTGGACCCTGCAGGCCAGCATGTACCCACAGTGTGGCCACTACAGCAGGTAGGGGGCGGTCCAACGCCTGCCATCTGGAGGCTCACTTGACTTTGGCCTTGGGATCCCAACGTACCTGCAGACTCTGACATTCCCAACATTCCCAAGGCCAGAGCCTTGGGCTGGGGAGGGAGGCAAGAGGGTGTATGGGAGCATCCATCCTCTGTTCCTGCAGCCTGTGGACCCCTCCTCTCTGCCTCCTGCAAGGTCCCTTCATGGTCCCAGGCCATCTGACATCGTCCCGTGGCTGGCCCACATCGATGTTCTTACTTGCAGCTTCTCAAGAGCACGACTGAAAAGGCACTGTTTTAACCTCTCTTCTGCCCAGCCTGCCCACCGATGGTCATTTCAGCGGCACAGGAAATATATTCTGACTCAACCTCTTTATAAATCTACTTGTCACTCTCTCTTCTCATATTAGCACCCCCCCCAGCCCCTCATTCCCCGCTATCCTCTGCCATTGCCCCCTCCAGCAGAGCCCTCAGGGAATGTTGTATATGAAATTATTTTGTGAAATCCAATAAAAATTTTAATCAGGTCAACATTGTTACAGCAAAAGGAAATGATGGATCTTCTCTGGTGCAGAAAAAATGAGGAGAAGAGAAAACTCCGCCAACCCACCCATCCACCAGTGCGTGCCCTTGTGTGAACTCACACCCATGTGTGTGTGCACCCCCACTGATGTGTGTGGTGCCCTGCACTTGCACACATGTGTGCATTTACACGAGGTTTGTGTACATCATTGGCAAGTCTCTGGCACCCTCTAGGCCTCAGTTTTACCATCTGTACAATGGAGACTTGATTACTGGACTCAGATCCCTATCAGCTGGGAAACTCTGTAATCTGGTGCCTGCTCACAGCTGTGCCCCTAGTCACATCACCTGGTGGAGGTGGCGGCCTTGCCCCACATGTCTGACAGATGCCATCTCAGAGCACAGAGACTTGAGTCCAGCTCCAGGCCCACTCCTAACATTTGTGGGGTCTGGGGCACTGGTACAAATGGAAGCCCATATACCATGTGTCTAGATATTTAAATGATAAATCAAGCTAACTGTTAAATAAAACATGCTCTAGTCTCCTCCCTTGACAAATATACCTTCATAGCAACCTGAAAGGCCAGGTTCCAATACAGAATTCTCGGGAGGAGCTGGCCCCCAGACTCCAGTCCCGGGCCCTGGCCTGCCCCTCACCTTTTCCTCTACCCCTGGCTCTGTCCCAACCCTGAGAAGGGCCTTGCTCACATACGTGGGGACAGACACCCCAGTTTGCTAGGCCAAGCTCTGTCTGCACCCCTGCCCCTGCGCACAGCCCCTTGGACTTTCTTCAGGCCTGAAGCGTGGACATCAGTGGCATGGTGCACTCTTATTGGGGGGGGGGGTCCAAGGAAGAAGCCCCTCACGGAAGAAAGTTCCAGGCCAGAGCAGGGCTTCTGAAATGCAGGGCTCAGGGCAGGAACCCCTCTTGCCTGGGTTTAGGGTGATACTGTCCTTTCTCCCCGCCGTGGGGAAGAATGGACAAAGAAGCAAGAGCCACTCCTTGGGTCCTGACAAGGCCTGTGGCTTTAGCCCCGCAGTCTGCCCTCAGGCCCCTCTTTCCCCACCCTTCCCTCCAGAGGCTCCCTCCGTGACTGTTCTACAGCATTTAAGGGGTGCATGTCAGGGAGGCCCCAGGCACAGACATGCCCCAAAGTGGGTAAGAAAGGGCTCTGCACCTGCCCCATGTGTGTGGTGAGCTTCTTCGCTCAGGGATGTGGGTGGAAGCTGGCCACAGGGACACGGATTGAGAGGGACACCAAGCTGGGGCACTCACCCTGGGGAGAGGTCAGGCTTTCTGACCCGGAGGGTCAGGGCAGATGCGCATGTCGGGGAAGCCATAACCCTGGTGGGAGTTTTGTGGATACTTGCAGAGCGCTGCTCCAAGGATGCCCCAAGCCACGGGAAACTCTGAGTGTCTATGATTCTGGAGGACAAATCAATTAACCCATTGGTGCCCATGGCCCCACTGCAAGGACGGGAGTCCAGAAAGCAGATGGAAGACTCAGCCTCACCTTCATTTCCCCCACCCATAAAGCAGGGCAGTGACACTGGCCACTCTGGGGTTCCTGGGACAATTACAGGGGGCTGCGTCTCTGAAGTGAATAGGGGGGAACAGGAGAGACCCCACCTCCGCCATTCCCTCTCTTCTCCAGCCCTGCCCCCACTGGAATCCAGGAAGCTGCTTTATCCTTCTGACATTTACAGAAGCCTGTCCCTCCTCTCCTTCTTTTTTTTGTTTGTTTGTTTGTTTTTGCGGTACATGGGCCTCTCACTGTTGTGGCCTCTCCCATTGCGGAGCACAGGCTCCGGACACGCAGGCTCAGCGGCCATGGCTCACGGGCCCAGCCGCTCCAGGGCATGTGGGATCTTCCCGGACCGGGGCACGAACCCATGCCCCCTGCATCGGCAGGCGGACTCTCAACCACTGCGCTACCAGGGAAGCCCCTTCCTCTCCTTCTTGATGACACCTGAGCCTCCACTTGGCCACCAGGGCTGTCTTGAGGGCAGGGCTGGGAGGCTGCTTAGCCTGTCCCTCTCCTCAGGGGTCCCCACGGGCAGGAGTTTAGAGCCCCAGCCCTCCCCCAGGCTGATGGGGAGGAGAAGGGAAGGGAGGGGAAGTAAAAGAGAGCCAGAAGGACTAGGGGGAGGCTCCCACGCCAAGGAGTCTGTCCTCTCACCAGAGGCCTTCCTTGGCCCGGAACTCCTCCTCCCCAGCATCCCAGGGCGAGGAAACACTGACCCCATGCAGATCCACCATAATCCCTTTCGATTCTTGCCAGATGTTTACTCTGTAATCAGAGGCCTAGGATTGTTCAATATCCTGCACAGCCCACCTCCCCTCTACCTTGGTCTTCCCAGGCTTGGCTCTGTGGGGGGTGAGAGGTGGTTAAATATTCCAGCTCCTTACCCCATGATAGGACATCTCTGCAGTGTGCTTCATGCGGTCCCTCTGAAGTCCCCGGGTCCCCAGGCAGACTAGGCTCCCTGCTGCCCACATCAGTCCCCTGTACTGGCTTCCTTCTCTGCTCCATCCCACTTCCCTTCTCTCCTCCCTTCCTGGGATCACTTTGCACTCAAATGCCTGTCTCAGTGTCTGCTTCTGGGGAACCCAGCCTAAGACAGTTATGCATGCAGTGAGGGCCAGCTGGGACTGGATCCCCAGGGGAGAGAAGACGTTTTCAATCCCACAAAAGCAAAGCTTGTGTTCTGATCTCACTCCTTCCCTCAGGGCTCCCCATGTCCCTTGGAACACAGTCTGCGTTCCTGAGCGGGGGCTCCTCTGGCTCCCATGTCCTCCTAGGTTACATCAGCTCACTCTCCAGGCTACCCGTTCCCTCCCCTCTCACCCACTAGGCTATGAGTCCCGGGAGGGCAGGGTCTGGCTCCAGTGTGGCACACAGAAGATGCTCAGGACTAGCTCTTGAGTGAATAAGGATGCTGGCTGTGCTCTGGAAGCTCAGGACAAGGGCTTAGTCACTTCCTGGAGGATTTGGCTGGGATGGGGGGAAACGCCTTCCCCACTACCAGTCCAAGGAGGCTGCTTGCTAAAGGCTGCAATGGGAAGATGTGAATCATGGAAACAATGATTTCTTGCTTACTGTGATTATTGGAGCATTCATGCCACTGTCCTTTGCAATTTGAGAGAAGAGGACTTTCTGCCAGAAGGAAGCCTCCTAGCTCTGCAACAAGGTGGTCTTGGGGTCTGCCAAGCCGTCCCCCTCCAAGTGGCAGGAGCCTTGGGGAAGTGGATCCAGGTGTGTAGGATGTGACGAGCAGGCTGAGAGGGAAAGCAGGGCCTGCCTGAAGGAGCTGCTAAGTGATCAGGGAGAGCAGGAAGAGGCCAGGGAGCGAGGAGACACAAGGGCTGTCACCATACAGGCTCCACACTGAGTCTGTGATTTTCTTCAGGTGTAGAACTGGAGATGCACGTCCTCCCGCCAGGCCTGTCCTATCATTAAGTCTGGTGTGACCCCGGGCAGGGGGTCTTGGTCACTCTAAGTATAATATGAGAGGCCTGAATAAAATGCCATTTTGCAAGGAGCACAAAATTTGAAGTGTGGCTTCAAATCCTGACTCTGCCACTTACTGGCTTGTGACCCTGGCCTTAGTTTTTTCATCCGTAAAACTGGGATACTGAAAGCGTCATCTGCTTTCTGCGGCTGTTGAGGGGATAAGATTCCTTGTTTCATTCAACAAAAATTTACTGAGCCCTTTCTAGGAACTGAGGACACAACAGTGAACAAAACAGACAAAAATCCCTGCCTTGGGACTTCCCTGGAGGTCCAGTGGTCAAGGCTCTGTGCTTCCACTGCAGGGGGCACGGGTTCGATCCCTGGTCGGGGAACTAAGGTCCCACATGCCCGCAGCGCGGCCAAAAAGAAAAAAAAAATCCCTTCCTTCATGAAGTTTGTGCTCAAGGGGGGACACAGTCAATAAACCAGGTAAATAAGTAAAATAGATAGTCTGTTAGATACTGATAAATGCTAAGGAGAAAAATAAATCAGGAAAGGAGAATAGAAAGTGTCAGTGGCGATGGGGATGGTGGGCCTGCAATTTTCGGGTGACCAGGGAGGGCCGTGCTGAAAACCTGACACGGGAGCAAGATCTGAAGGAGGTGAGGGAGGAAGTCAGGTAGGCCCTGGGAAAAACAAATCAGGCGTAGGGAACAGCAAGTACCCAGGCCCTCAGGTGGGTCATGCGGCCTAGGAAGCAGGAGGTTGGGGTGGAGGGAGCTGGGAGATGTTAAGGGCAGGGGTTGGAGGAGTAATGTGGAATCACATCGTCATGGTAGGGACTTTGGCTTTTGCTCTGAGTGAGGTGGAAGCTGCTGGGGAGAGGAGTGACAGGACCTGAAGTGTGTTTGAACAAATCACGTTGTCATGGGGGGAGCCCCCTGGCTGCTGAGGGGAAAGGAGGCAGGGGTGGAAGCAGGAATCCCATTAGGAGGCTGTTGAAATAATCTTGTCAGGGGTTCAGACCTTGTGATGATTGGTGGTAGGGAAATGATTTTATGTCACAGAAGGACGTGTCATCATGTCATCAAATTGTCACTGGATAAGAAGTTTATTCTATTTTCAATTAGTTTCAAAAGTTTTCTGGAAACATTGAGAAAGTCTCCAGGCGGTGCTGGCATGCCTTCAGCCCCGTAACTCTTAGGAATCTCCTCCCCTTAAACCCAAAATGACAGGCCTCAGACTCAAGGACTCCTGGCTTTTATGTCTAGTTAATCTTTCAGAATGGGATCATTTTTATCATTTTCATGGCATGTGGTTTTACACTTACCTTCAATTTATGAAAATTGAGACTGATTTTCTCTTAAGTTACTAATAGAAAAGCTTCTTTTAAAATAAATTTATCTAAGTAAAATGTAAGTTGGGGATTCCCTGGTGGCCCAGTGGTTATGACTCCACGCTTCCACTGCGGGGGGCGTGGGTTCAAACCCTGGTCAGGGAACTAGGATCCTGCAAGCCACATGGCACGATCAAAAGTAATAACAATAATTTTAAAAATAAGCAAAATGTAAGTTGGCTTAAAGGATTTTAGGACAACAGTACAGGTAGTATAAAAGTTGAGCAGAAGTTGTGGGGTGAGCCTGAATGGCTGCAGCTGCGGAATCTCAGGTCTAAGGTAGAGAGCTGGTTTTCAGCTGTGTGCTGATGTGCTAAGGTACTGGGGCTCTGAGCAGTGCTTTGTACTTCCAGGTGTCTCCCAGACCTCTGCTGGCCCCCGAATCCCAACAGTGCCTCCACTGACCAGCCCTGCTCTCCCAACCCTCCTCCCATCCTGCTCTGGTAAGGGAAGGTGGGCCGACGCCATGGGTTAAGAGCTGGGACACAGGGTGCCACGCGGGGCAGAGCTAGAGTCAGGAAACAGGAACTGAATCCTCCCATTGCCCCTTTACAGCCCCCTCTAAGGGAGCGTCCTGAGAGCGTGAAGAGAAGGCTTTGGTGTGAGGCTCACTGGACCTGGTGGGGGAGGCTGGGGAGGACTTTAATCACCATGCCTGTCACGCCCCCAGGCCAGCCGCCAGCTCTTGCCTGTTCATGGGGAGGTGAACCATCGTCACATTTTCTTAGCCTTCTCTTCAGTCTCAACTTGCCCTTTCTCCACATGCGGCCTGTAGATCATCCTTAAAGGTTGGTACGAACTGGAAGCAAGGGAGGAAGGAGGGCAGCAGCCTGTGGGGACATCCCCAGGATGGAAGTTTATTTTGGCCCCAGTGCAGCAGTCTTGTGGCTCCAATGAAGAAGCATGGGTCTGCACCGCCACCCACCCAGCCTTGGGGCTGGCTGGATCCCACTCACCCTGCCCAGAAAAAGTACAGTCCACGTGAGGCCAGCTTAGCCTGGGGCTGGTCATTTCGAGCAGGGCCATTGTCACAGCTTCTGACCCCACTGCCCCACTCGTGCATTCTGCACACAGTACTTGCTGGGTTCCCGTTCTGCTTGCAGAATTGACTTCAGAATGAGCATACTGAGCACCTCCTATGCTCTGAGCAAGATTCTGGGTGCTTCCACAGATAACACCGTTTTTTTGTTTGTTTTTTGTTTCTTTTTGCGGTACGCGGCCCTCTCACTGTTGTGGCCTCTCCCGCTGCGGAGCACAGGCTCTGGACGCGCAGACTCAGCGGCCATGGCTCACGGGCCCAGCCGCTCCGCGGCATGCGGGATCTTCCCGGACTGGGGCACGAACCCGTGTCCCCTGCATCAGCAGGCGGACTCTCAACCACTGCGCCGCCAGGGAAGCCCCGATAACACCGTTTTTGAAAGACTCTTCTACAGCGGGGGAAGGGTCGGGGAAAGGGATAGTTAGGGAGTTTGGGATTGACATGTACACACTGCTATGTTTAAAATGGATAACCAACAAGGACCTACTGTATAGCACAGGGAAATCTGCTCAGTATTATGTAACAACCAAAATGGGAAAAGAATTTGAAAAAGAATAGATCCATGTATGTGTATACCTGAATCACTTTGCTGTACACCTGAAACTAACACAACACTGTTAATCAACTATATTCCAACATAAAATAAAAAGTTAAAAAAAAAAAGAAGAAGAAGAAGAAAGACTCTTCTAGGATTCCAAGGCTGTTCTGGCATCTTCCCTGGGGTTTTGGCTAGAGAAGATCGACGTGGCCTGGCCAGACCTCTGCTGCCCGCCTACCCTTACTGTCCCAGCTGCTGTTCCTGGACGCAGCCCCCAGCCGCCCTCATGGGCAAAGCTTCGGTGTGTTCAGGCTCTGGTCCTGGACCCCCTGACCGAGCCTACCTGGGATGTCCACATCCAAGAAGGACCAGAAGGACACACCCATCCTGTCCATCCGTCTTTACTTGGCATGTAGGCCTCCCCGTCACCTGCCCGGGGCCCATTCCCTTTGGCTCTTCTCCAGCTGTGTGAGCTCCCCCGACATCTTTCCCTCCAGCCAGGACCCATTCCAGCCCTGGCTCTGTCATTGACTTACTACATTAATTGGGGTTCTGGGGAGTGGAGATAGGCCCTGGACAGACTTGCCAGCTCAGAAACCCCAGGGTTGGCCTGGCCTTGCCCACCTTATCCCTTCATCTAGACTCTCCTCTGAGCTTAGTGGCCCCAGCCTCTCCAAATCCTCCCCTGATGCCTCACCTGTTACTCAGGGGCTGGGGCTATCTCAGCTGGTTATTGAGGTCCCAGATGGATCCCTGAGGGCTTCTCATCCAGGTGTTATCAGATAGGTTGGGAGGAGGAAACTATCCCTTCATGGACCCAGAACTTGCCCTAGGAGCCTGGGCTGGTGGGGAGCAGAGGGTCAGAGAGGTCAGAGCAGAGGGTCAGAGCTGTTCCACCAGCTGTGCCCCCTTTTCTCTTGGAGAGCTGGCGCCTGGGTTGCCAGTTTCTTCTGAGGACTGACCGAAGATCCTCACGGCTCTTAAGCCTCTTCTTCTGGGATAGACTGGGAGACAGTCTGTCCAGTTTCTGAGGTGTCCTGGAGCAGCTCTGCCTGGATAACAGGAATGGCAAGGAGAATTCCCAGGAAACTTCCTAAGGAATTGGAGCACCGAGGATCTAAGACCAAAGGCCAGGAGGGTAGGCAGTGGGCTTGTGGGATGGGGGTGGGGAGACAACACAACAAGCCCGGGTGAAGGAAGTCTGGGAGCTGGGGTATGAGCAGGAGCAGAGTTTCACCAGAACATTCCAGCTCCCCATAGTCAAGGGTTCAGACATTCACAAAAGTGTGTGTCAAGGACACGTGAAGGAAATCGGTCCTAGCTATGGCCCATCTGAGAGGAAAGTCCTGGGATGGTGTGGGTCAGGACAAATCAGTTCAGACAGAGTTCTGCCACAGCAAGGGCCGGGGGTGCGGGAGCGACACAGGCAGCCCCTCAGTCCAACGCAGTTACGAGCTCTTCAAACAAGCCACTTCTAAGGGACCCATGTTCTTCTAGACTTCCGTTCCAAGCATCTAAACTGGAAGAACCTATGATGACAGCTCTAAGGAGTGAAAGATTCCAAGAACAGATTCCAAGAGTCCGAGGTGTGGAGCCCCCCACCCCTTGAGTCCCCAGTGTCTGTCTGTTCCTTGTTGGCACGTGTCCAGGGACCATTCTCCCGGCTCGAGTGAGAGGATGGGGAGTTACCAGAGATGTTTACGGTGTCGGCTTTGAGCTCCCAACGTCTCTGAAGACCAAGCACCAATTTGTTTGGACAATACAGCCACTGCTTTCTCAAGGGACAGGGCTACCTTCCTCCCTCGCTGAGCTGGGCCAGGCCTGGCCATGGGCTGTTCTCTCTAAGGGAGACTGGGGTAGCAGCCTGCTTGCCCCAGGGAACGAGGAACGGCTCCACTTAGCAAAATGCTGAGCCTCCCTCCGCCCGCCGAGGGGGAAGGGGCAGGAGTGAGGTGGGCTTGGCTCTGGGGAGCACCTACTCTCTGCTCACCTGGGGCTCTCGACCCCAGAGGGAGACAGGGCAGCCTCTGGTTTAGCTCCATCCCCCAGGAGACCCCCCCAGTCTCAGAGTGGCAGCTGCTAGGGGTACGGGGAGAGGAGGGAGCAAAGGATGAGGTTGGGGCTGGAGTCTGGCTTCTCTTGGCTAGTAACACTCTCCCACCTCCCTTACCTGCCTAGACACCCCAAGGTCCACTTTCCCATGGGTGACTCCTCTCCTTCCCCCTCCCCAGATAACCCCTAACAGGGAGGAAATATACCTGTTACCCAATAGTCCTCCCTGCAGTTTTTCTCCCACAGCTCCCCTTGCTTGAGTGAGCTCACAGTGCCCTCAAAGCAGGAATCCCATCTTCCCTTTCTCATAGCACTTTTTTTTTTTTTTTTTTTTTTTTTGTGGTACGCGGGCCTCCCACTGCTGTGGCCTCTCCTGTTGCGGAGCACAGGCTCCGGACGCGCAGGCTCAGCGGCCATGGCTCACGGGCCCAGCCACTCCGCGGCATGTGGGATCTTCCCGGACCAGGGCACGAACCCGTGTCCCCTGCATCGGCAGGCGGACTCTCAACCACTGCGCCACCAGGGAAGCCCTCTCATAGCATTTTAACGGGACACAGGGTGTGACTGTCCAAGGCTGCACTGTCCAGCACAGGAGCTATCAGCCATATGTGGCCACTGAGCCCTCGAGATGTGGCTCGTCTGAACTGAGATGTGCTGTAAGTGGAAAATACATATCAGACTTCAGAAACTTGGAACCATAAAAGAATGTAAAATAGCTCAATAATTTTTAATACTGATTACACCTTGAAATGATAATATTTTCAACTGAAATATATTTCAATTTTAAAATTCATTTCACCTGTTTCTTTTTTTTTTCTTTTCTTTTTAGTGTGGTTACTAGAAATTTTAAATTCCACGTGTGGCCTTGCACTTGTGGCTCATGTTATATGTCTGTCAGCCAATGTTAGTCTAAGGGCAGGTTTCCAGACCTCCCTAAACACAGAGCTGTCTGTGCAGGAGGACTGGGGACTCCGAGGTGTTGAGCATGTGAGCCCTGGAAGGAGTTTCAGCCTCTCACCTAAAAGCAAGCTCTGGGCTTGTGGAGGAGCACTGTGGCAGGTGTGGGATCTACCCAGCAGGGGCACTGAGGTCTCTGCTGGTTCCTGCACAGAGTCCACGCCCTCCAAGGCAGTCCTTAGCAGCGAGGTCCCAACGCCAGTGCCCTTGGTGCTTAAGGGCTCTGGAGCAAGCACCGTGTGTTCAAATCCTAGCTCTGCCATCAACTAGCTGCTGACACTGGGTGCTCTGTGCCTCAGTTTCCTCATCTTAAAATGGAATTAACATTAGTACCTCCCTCACGGGTTTGTTTTGAGGACTGAATGGGCTGACACACATAAAGCAGTCAGAATAGCATACGGCACATAGTAAGTGCTCAGCACACAGCAGTCAGGGGTGTCAGAGCCCTGGCCTGGGTCCCTCAGAGGAGAGAGGAGACAGGAGGTGGGTGGATGGGGCCAGCCAGGCTTGAAGCCCAGTTCTGCATTGGCCTCCCTCTCCTCAGTTTCCCTGCTGTCATGTGAGGGTAACCAGAACCCTGATGACCCAGGCTGGTGACAGAGGTCAGTGAACACACACTTTCCTCCTGATCCCCTTGCCCTTCAGATGCCCCGCCATCTCCTCCAGAAAGCATGTGTGGAAAACTGGAGTCCCACTCTGGTCTGACCGGCTGGGGAAGGTGACCTTGAGGCCTGGCAGGGTGGGAGCAGGCCAGGCTGGTGAGGGCTAATAGCTGGAGGACTCAGGAGCCTCAATTCTGCCAGCCCCTCAGAAAGCCTGGTCTTAACACCGCTGGAAATTCTTAAGCTGGGATTTCAGTTTAATTACATATTGATTAAAGGGAACAAAGGCACAGAGGCTCCAGGGACCAGGCTCAGGGAGTGCCTGATGGAACTTCAATCCTGCATTTTCCCTGTCTCCCACTCTCTTAGAGGCTCAGAGCTCTCTTCGTGGAGGAGGCCTGGCCTTATGTGAGCTCTACGGGCAACAAAGACCCTGCCATGAACAGAGGGGCAGCAGGTGGGCCTTGGCTACACAGTGCTGGGCTTGCTTCCCTGCCTTAGCTCCCAGCAATCCCATCTACCCACCCACCCCCAAAGCCAGTCAGGTCCAGAAACGTCCTGTGCAAGGTCACACCCAAGGCCAGAGGAGGCAGATCTGGTGCTTGAACCTGGGTCTTTCCCTGGAAGGCCCTGGGTGGCATGGAGACCTGCTCTGTCTGCCAGGCTCACCACAACTCCACACGGAAAGGTACCCAAAGACAGTCCTATTCAAGAAGTATTTACTGAGCGCCTACTCTATGCAGGTCCTGTGCTAGGCACTGGGAAGTGAGTCTGCTATGGTCTCTGTCCTTCTTCATGGACCCTTGAGCTGATCTTGGGAACCAGACATGGTCTTCCTATGGAGATGGCATCTGGTCTGAGGCTTAGAGGACAAGAAGAAGTAGCCAACCAAAGGTGGGGAGGGAGGCAGAGAATGGGAAAAGTGTTCCAAGCAGAAGGAACAGCATGTGTGAAGACTAAGAAGAAAAAGGGGCATTTTGGTGGGTCAGAGCAAGCTAGATCACAGCGTGTGAGGCAGGACATCGTAGGCGTAAACTGGAGGCCTGAGGTGGACCCATCTCGTGAGGCCAGTGGTGGACAGTGGGGCTTTACATCTTCCCCACACTTTCCCCAGGAATTCAGTCTGAGGGACTGAACTCAGCTCAAGGGAATGGAGTTACCATTCTATTTCCTCATCAGTGTTTGGCTCAGGGAGGGGTGTGTGACCCACTTCAGGCCAATGAGAGTTGAGAGGAGGCCCACCTACTTCTAGACTTCATGTTTTGTGAGCCAGTACATTTCTTTATGGTTTAAGCCAGTACTAGCTTGATATTTGTTATTAGCAGCAGAAAGCATATACCAGTATAGACCACCATAAGGACTTTGGACTTTACCTTAAGAGCGATGGGGAGCCACTGAAGAATTCTAACATTTAAAATATGTTCTTTTTAAAAATATCACTCAGGGGCTTCCCTGGTGGCACAGTCGTTGAGAGTCCGCCTGCCGATGCAGGGGACACGGGTTCGTGCCCCGGTCCGGGAGGATCCCACGTGCCACCAAGCAGCTGGGCCCGTGAGCCATGGCTGCTGAGCCTGCGCGGCCGGAGCCTGTGCTCCACAACAGGAGAGGCCACAACAGTGAGAGGCCCGCCTACCGCAAAAAAAAAAAAAATCACTCAGGGTGCAAAGTCGAGAAGGGAGGAGGAGTGAAATCAGAGACCTCAGCTGGGAGGAACAGGCTGCTTGGGGAGAGAATGAGCTTCCCATCAGGGTAGTGAGTAAGCAGGGGCTGGACTGCCATCTGTCGAGGGCAAGAGTTGAGCATGATGATACCTCTTAGTTCTTGTCTACTGATAAGATCCAACAGTGCTGCAGACGGCCTCCCTACTTCCTGCTTCCCTGGGAATTACGAGATCCTTGGCCTGAGTAAAATTCCCAGACTTAGGAGCAGCCCAGGAGCCCAAGGCACTCCTAACCAGCACTCCCTATCCCCATTCCCTGCTTTATGGTCCTCCATGGCACTTATCACCTTCAAATATCTGTCATATTTTACTTATTTCCCTTGTTTATTGCCTGTTTCTCCTGTAGACCTTCATGCTGTCCAATCTGGTGGCCACTGGCCACATGTGACTGTTTGATCACTTGAGATGTGGAGAGTCCAAACTGAGATATGCCATTGGTATAAAATATACATCAGATGTTGAAGACTTAGTATGAAAAAAAGAAAGTAAAATGTCTCATCAATTAAAAAATACTGATTACATGTTGAAATGATAATATTATGGATATATTTGCTTAAATAAACGATATTATTAAAATGAATTTCATCTGTTTCCTTTTACTTTGTTAAATGCAGCTAGTAAAATTTTAACTTACTCACGTGACACGCATTATTTTTCTGTTGGACAGTGTTATACTAGACCAGGGACTGGCAAACTATGGCCTGTGGGCCAAATTCAGCCAGTAGCCTGTTTTTGTGCAGCCCATGAACCAAGAATGTTACATTCTGAAAGGATTGTAAGAAAGCAAACAAAGACGAATATGCAACAGAGACTGTATGTGGCCCACAAAGCATAAAATATTTACTTCTAGCCATTAACAGAAAATGTTTACACTAGACTATAAGATTGACAAAGGCAGGAACTTCTGTCAGCTTTGTTCTTCACCGTGTCCCCAATGCCTACAACAATAGGAGCACTGCCTGGCTGGTGTTCCTGGAACACAGCTGGTGTTCCATAAGCATCTGATGAATGAATAAATGAATGAATGAATGAATTGTTGCCAAACCTTATGTGGCTGCCTTTTGTTCCTACCCTGGATGCTGTCCTCTAAGTGGTCTGGCTGCCCTCAAGAGCAGAGATGTGCCTTTTCTCATATAACCCACTACACAGCTAAACATGGGGCCCGTGGGTTGGGGGCGGGGGCAGGAACGACACACACGGAGTAGTGTGCTGCTTCCTCCCCGCCTTGTAGAGGTCAAAACCACCACTGTCCGTTCCTGCTGCCAAGAGCCTTGAGGGCAGGAGAGATGGATGGCATCCACCCACCCCTTAAATCAGAGAAATCCAGATTCCTCTATGGAACAAGCTCGTGAAGGAAAGAGGGAATCAGCCTTGGCCTGGGGAGGCTGGGGTTTGGATTATTTATTCTTCAGGGTTCAGTCCTTCTCCAAGGAGTCTGTCACTGGGAGGCAAGGTGACCCAGAGCACACAGAACCAGGCCCAGCAGAAACGAGGTTCTGCCTGCCCCGAGCAGGATGCTGTGGTTTTGACACATTAGAAACTAGGACTTGGCAAAAACATCATGCTTTCCTGCTTTAGAAAAAATTGGGTCTGGGGGGGTCTTTCTTGGCTCCTTTGTGCTTTGCTTTTACATCCCTTGCAATAAAATTGCTCCTAACCATCTCCACCCACCCAGCAAATGCAGTTAGAAAGGGGAAAGGATGTTGGTGGCTCCCCTTGTCCAGAGACAACCCCGAGAGAAAAAAGAAAGAGTATATAGTATCTCCTTGCTGGGGCAGCAGAGATAATGATGTGAGAGCCCCAAGAGATGCTCAAACCAGCCCTCAGAGCGGGTGGGCTTGCTCGTGTGGGAAGCAGCACCATTTCATGGAAAGCGTAGACTTTGAAATCAGACCCACTTCCTAGTGGAGCATCACTGCATCCTCCTAGGCCTCCATTTCCCACTCTGTAGAATGGCTGATGGTAAGGGTGGCTGTGAGGATCAGAGTAGTGGTTGAGCAGAGTTCCCGGCACACAGAAAGCTCTCAATAAACTGCCTTCGTAACTGATTATCTTTGTTTAGGAGACGATTCCCTCAACAAGAGCCAGAGAAAGGAGAGGTCTAGACAGCTCCTACCTGCCTGGAGTGGCCAAGAAAGCCTCTGGCCTGGAGAGGTCCCAGTGCAGCTTGTCTGGGAGCCAGGGGAGATGAGGGGTCACTAAGTACCAGAGTGAGAGCCGTTCTCCAGGCTGAAAGCCTCCCCACCCACTCCCTCTCTCCTACCACTTTTGTCCAGGCTCAGAGCTCCTGGGATGTGGCAGCAAGAGATTGGCAGCTTCCTGCTTTCCTTCCCTCTCTCCCTCCCTCCTTCCTTTGCCATTTGTTACATGGGCTATAATCAAGGAGGAAAAATCTGTAAAAATTAAGTGATTCTGAAGGGGCTGAACAGGGACCGGGGTGGGGGGTGGGGGTGGGGGTAGGGAAGGGATTGGAGGGAGGCTGTGCCCTTCCTTCTTCTCAAAGGCCTTTTGGAGAAACGATGCCGGAGGAAGCACCTGCTGTGTACCAAGCCCTAGGTGAGACAGAGATGGACTAGGCCTCACTCAAGAGGATGGTAGCCTGGTGGGGATGACAGACACCTAAATACACAACAACACTGCCAATAACAGCGGGAGGCTGGGCCCCTGTCCAGACTTCTGTTCTCTTCTTGACTTGCTAAGGAACAAGCCCTCCAGGACTATTCCTCTTGGGGAAAGTAGAGCTTCTTTTAAATTTGTCCAAAATGTAAGCTCCCTTATGGGTGGTTCCTTGAGGTGGGCCTGGAGAGAGACCACTCAACCCAGCCTGGGGTGGGATGGTCAGGGAGGCCTTCCTGGTGCTGGTAACATTGACACAGGGCCTTGTAGGCTGCTCAGGAGGTTAGCAGCCTGGGAGAAGGTAGAGTTGAATTTTTAGTCAGAAGGAACAGCATGGTGAAGGCTGGAGACAGGTTGGTGCCCAGTGTGTGAAGGGAACAAGGGTGTGCAGGTGTGTGTGAGTACATGAATCTGGGGACAGGGCAGATCAGGCAGCCTGGAACGCAAGAGCTTGGGAATCTTGGCCTGTGGGTGATGGAAGCCATCTGAGAGGGCATTTATGCCCCAATTTACAGGTGAGGGTCTTGTAAATTGAGACCTTGCCCAAGTTCCCCAGACCACGGGCTGGGCTTGGAGGGCAGGCACCAACCTCTGCTTGCCTCTGATAACAGTGCTAATGACTCTAATTCACTTTGGTCCATTAATGAGTCTTTATTGAGCAGAAGCAGGCGCCAGGAGTGTGGGAGTGTGAGCTACCATGTGGGTCCTCCAGAGCCCTGCTCCCAGGGAAGATGGCCATGTAAGCCTCCCTGGACAGCCATCTCGTAGGCCAAGATATCGCCTCCTGCTCCGTCACCACCCCTGGGCTGCAGGGCCCCCCGATGTCCCTCCTGGCTAGTGAAGCCTTCATTCAGGGAGTAGATGGCAGACAAGGAGGCAGGCTGTCACTGTAATACTTTGTGACCTAGCCTCAGCCTGGTCCCTCCTAGGGTCCAACCTAGGCCTTGAGGCTGTGGTGGGGGCTTGTGTGGCAGGACTGGCCCAGGTGATGCAAGTGTGTCTTTCCACCTGGAGGAAGGGTGCAAAGGCAGCCATAGCAGCAGCCACAGGAAGAAGGGAGTCAGCCTGGCACCCAGAATGAGTCCCCTGGCCAGCGGGCCCCCTTCAGCTCCCAGTGTGGGCTGGCAAGAGGTAAGGTGGGGCCGTTGGTGGGTTCCCTGAAAGAGGCCTAGGAACTCAGGCAGACAGGCATGGTCCTAGAGCACAGGTGAACCCTAGCCAGAAAGCACCACCTCAGCTCAGCCTATAATAGGAATGAACCATGCATATGCATGAGACCTCATGACTATTCATATTAGGGAGAAGCCTAAATGCTCCCAGGTTCTGACTCAGGTGGGCTTGGGACAGGGCAGGAGTCTCTGGCTCCACCATCCCTGTGACCCTAGGACCCTGGGTTATGTGGCTGACAGCTGTTGGAGCAGGAACCCCAGTTCCTGTCTTGGTTCTACTCCTGTCTCTCCCTATGACACAGAGCAAATCACTGCCCTGCCTTAGGCCTCAGCTATCCCATCTGCAGAATGGGAATAAGTCTCAGCTCAAATACCTCCAGGGGTTGTGCTGAAGGTCAAATCCAGGCAATAGCCATCATGTGGATTGGATTCCCCTGGAAGTTTAAGAAGGGTCTTTAAGAGTCAGAGGTTGCCCAAGATTTTCAGTCAAGGTCTCAGAGAAGCAGTGCTGCGTATTAACTCCTCTCACAAACTCAAAAACTGTGGCCCAGAAAGGTAGAGAGACTTGACTAGTTACGCTAGTGGATTCTAAGCCCTGTGGCCTGGTCCTTGCCCAGGTCAACTTTAGGACACTAGGCAGGGCTGCTCTCCCCAACCTAGGCACCTACGCTGTTTCCTGTCACTTCACCAGGGTTTTCGGAGCCATTTGTTTTTATGTCTGTATGTTGGGTGGCCTGCAAGTGGGGCTGGCGTCTGCCTGTGAGTATAAAACTGACAAGAGGCGCTGGCAGAGTGTGGAAACTGTCAGCAGAGCAGCCGCCTGTGAAATTAACATGATATCGAAAGCGTCAATGTTTATTTACTGGAAATATCTGGACAGGATGCAAAGCAGGCCTGCAGCTGCTGCCTCGAGGGTGAGGGTGAGGGTCAACCCTCCTGTCCCTCCTCACCAGCTACTAGGTCCTGCTAGCAGAATCAGTTGACCCCTTAGTTGAGACTCCCACTCTCTTCTTGACTTGCTGAGGAACAAGCTCTCAGGGAGAAAGTGCGGCTTCATTTAAGGCTATCCAAAAGTAATCTCCCTCACGTCCCAGGGTTCCAGTGGTGGTGTGTCCTGGATCTGGTGAATGAGGATGAGTCCTTGTTCTCCATAGCAGCCCTCCCCAAGCCCCAGCTGATTGGGCCAGGTTGAGATCACCTGACCAAAATGTGGCCAATCACAGGGTGTCTTGTGGGAATTTGAAATCAGGGCACAGAGATTAGGTTAGCAGCAGGGAATTGAGATGGGAGATTGTGTTGGCTCCAGGCAGGGGCTACCATCTTGGGGTGGTCAAGCTCAGCTAAGCACACGCTGATGAGTGAGGGAAAAGCTTGGTTAGCAGAGATGAGGAGGAGAATAGAGCGGATATGCAGAGGGGAGAAGAGATGAGAGACCTCCTAGCTCCTGAGAGAGACAGACACAGATGGTTTTCATCTTGGGATAGGGAAGCCTGGTAGTTCATTGTGCAATTGTGTTTCTTCAAATTTCTCTGTAACCTTACATTCAAAGGCACTTTGGGGAGAAAGGGCAGAAATCCACTGAAACTGGCCCTAAGACAGAGACTGACTCTAGGACTTGAGGTGACAAGAAACAGACCCTCAGATAAAGTGTGGAATTAGCTGGGAAGGAGTGAAGGGGGTGTCAGTAACCCATAGCATATGGTAGCAAACCTGCTAATTATGCTGTGCCCATAGTCGTTGGGACCCAGACCTGGGGCCCACTGAGAGCCAGGCTCAAGGAACCACAGAAAAAAACTAGAATCAGGGACATGCCCTATAGCTTGCCTCTGCTTCTCTCTGCATCCTCTGTGAATTGGAAACATGGCTCTTCGTAGCTCCCAGGCTCACATTTTTCCCAGCCTCAACTCCAGAGAAAAACCAATATTGGTATTCTCTGTTTCCAAGTTCAAATATCCAAGAAAAGGGTTCTGATTAGCCAGACTTGGGGCAGGTACATACCAATTTCTTGTCCACTCACACTAGCAAGGAGATGTGGGTTGGGTATAGGTTAGCCCAGCTTGGGTTGGGTACCCTCCCCTAGGCCGGGGCATGTTCAGGGGGTGGGTTCCATAAGAAGACAGCAGTTCCTAGTCACACCACAAGGTTGGAGGTGTGGGCACCTCACACAAAGCAGGCAGAACAACTGATACCCACTCCATTCTTTAAGCACAGAGATCTGGGGGCATCAGGCCTGCGCCCATCACCTACTTCTCTCCAGAGGATACAGGTTGGCATCTACTGATGGCAACTATGCACTGTTGGGCTGAAAGCTTTTTTCTACTTCCCCCTTTGCTACATGGAAGTTTTCTTGGCACTTGAGCTGATTTCCCAACCCCTGCCCCAACCCCCATGACTGCATGCCAGGTGCATGGATAGGTGGTAAATTACCATTTAGCCCAGTGTCCCCAACTTGATCAGTGACGAGAATCAGCAGAGCACCTTCCCAGACATTTGGATTCAGTTTGGCTGGACTGGGCCTGGGAATCAGAATTCTGACCTTATCTTATCTGGAGGATGACTTGGGAATCACTGATTTAGGCCATGGAGGGTGAAAGTCTCACCTGGCCTAAAATGAGACCAAAGTAGAGGGATAGATGGCACCCACAGTGTGGACTCAGCCCTGGAAAGTCTTTTAAGTGGTGGTCTGCACCTTGGCTGCACATTAGAATCGTCTGGGGAACTCTTGAGAATCCTATTACTCAGGCAGCACCCCAGACCAATGAAATCAGGATCTCGGGGAGTGGGAGTTAAATAGCAGTTCTGTTTTGTTTTGTTTTTAAAGGTCCCCTGGTGATGTCAATGTGCAGCCAGGGTTGAGAACCACACTGATCTAGAGAAAGCCACACTTTCCCTTCACTCACACTCATACTTACAGACCCCAACCCGCCCATAGCCTAGAAGAGGCGGCCTTCCCTATCTCCTGGCCCTGCCTCAGCTGATGGGACAAAGGGTAGACACCTCACGTAATCCCGGCAGATCATAATTTCTCTTCAGAATTTAGAATTGAACACGAAGGCTGAGTGAGTTGCCATGGGGAGCTGAGGTTGTCCTCTTAGGGGAGCTGGGCTCAGACACCCCCTGACTGGGCAGCAGAGGAGGGGACAGGTGACCTGAGCCACTAGGCAGCCAGAGGCCGAGCCAAGAGAGGAGAGAAGAAGCTTCCTGTGATGGGCTTCCCTGAGACTATATCCTTGCAGCAATCCCCTTGTTAGAGAACATCTTTATATGGGCTTCTGTTCGTTGCAGTGCGGTCTCATTTTGGATACTGACAGCACTGGAAGCTCAGACTTACCCCAGCCCAAGAGCCCCACATCCCCCTGCAGCCTCCACCATTCTGCCCTGGAGGACCCAGTGAGGAGCAGCGGGCTGGCGCCTACTGGGCACATTCCACAAGCCAGCTACTTTCCACCAGACTTGTCTCTAAGCGTCCCAACAAGCCTGCAAGATGGGAATGATTATCACCGTTTTACGGAGCAGTGCAGTGCTGTGCCCCAGGCTGCCTGGCTGATACATAAAGCCGGGTGTGCCAAACCACTTCCAGTGTATCTCACCGGAAGCCAATTATGCAAAGCAGGGCAGAGTGGAGGTCCTGCTGCGAAAGGGGGTGGGGCTGCTGCTTGCCTGGGAGGAGGGGGGCTGACCATTTGAAAACAACCCCACTGCGGCCTAGGCCCTGGGACACACATGGGCATGCTCAGAAGCTGGGAGCTGTGATTACTGTCATCATCCCTGTCACCGTTGTCACACAGGCTACAGAGTGCTTTGTGAACCACAGCCCCCTCTTACCCCATCTGGTGTGATTCCTCATAATGCCTGGTACCTGTAGCTCTGATCACACTTTTTAAACACGTATTATCTGAGTGATTGGCTAGTTGGAGTCTCCCCCACCAGACTCGAAGCTCCCCAAGGGCAGGAACTTTACTCATAATATCCCTGGTGCCTAGCCCAGTGCCTGCTGAGAGGAGGTGCTCAATGAATATGTGGAGGGGAGGGAGTGCTCAAAAGCAAGAATTATGACTCCATTTTCTAGATGGGAAAGTGAAACCCAGAAAGGGGAAGCCAAGTGGCCAGGGTCAAACAGGGAGCAACTGCTGAGCTGGGCTAGGACCTGACCCAGAGCAGGGGCTGGAGGCCCAAGAAGTGAGACTTCAGGACGGCTGTAGGCATAAGTAATCCTGGACAAATGCATAACTACAAACTGAGTGTGGGATGAGAAAGTGGTGATAAGACACTGAGTGAACCCCTTCCTGCGACTGAGGCCTCCCCTCTCTGACGGGGAATCACCACCCCTTCCAGTACAAGCAGGTGGAATGAGCAGTGGCAGCTCTCCCCGAGGCTGAGAACCATAGGCCCGACCCAGAGTGAGCAGTAGGTGGGCCACGAACTGGAGAAGGTGAAAGGCCTGCAGAACCTCACTACAGGGCCCATTAGAAACCATGCTTGCTTTTAATGCTCCTAAAGAAAGAGAGAAAGGTGGGCTTGTCCGCTCAATAGGGTAAAAGACAATCATGACTGGTTTTCACCATGGGCTCTTAATTTCTACCCTGATGAGACAAGTCTCCCTCTTGGACAGGGCACCTGGTATTGGAACGGGTCTGGCTGTGTGTCAGGGACAAACCCTCCATTGCTCACCGCCTGTGAGTCTCCTGGTCCAGGGCCCCATGCTTGTTCTGAATGTTCTGAGTGAAGGCTGGGGGCAGGAAGCTGTATTGAGAAGGTGGCATTATATACAATGAGGAGTCCATAAGAATAATAATAGTAGAAGCAAACGTTGATTGGTCACTTGCTCCGTGCCAGACATTATGAGAAGTGCTTTGCAGGCATGGCATAATTTAATCCTCATAAGTTATATGGGCAAACTGCCCAAAGGCACACAGCTGGTATGTGGCAGAGCCAAGATTTAGACCCAGGTCATCTGGCTCCAGATCCCGTGCTCTTAACTTCCTACACTCGGTCCCTTTGACAGGACTTCATCTCTTGGTATGCTTTGTGTTTCAATGTGATTCAAATATTTAGGGTATGATTTTGCCTAATCCCACTGTTGGCAGGTCCTAGGCCAGGGGATTGATTCAGAAGGGGGTGGGGGAGAGGGCGGGGTGGTGGCGATGAGGAAAGGACTATTTGGGGAAGTGACCTATACCATGAGTTGAAGGTTGCCAGAAAAAAGGAGTGTGTATGTGTGTGTGTGTGTGTGTGTGTGTGTGTGTGTGTGTGTGTGTGATGGGGGAAGAGGGAGGTGGGGGGTAGGGAGCATCCCAAGCAGAGGGAAGAACATGTGGGGAGGTCTGGAGGGGAAGGAACTTGGGCATTTCAGGAAAAGGAGGTCAGTGCAAGCTCTTCAGAACCTTCTGGAGAGAGGAGACCATACTGGGTCATAAAGGCTCCCCCGGAGTCTTTGAGCCAGGTCCCTTCACAAACCTCGTGGGGTGGGCCCCACAAGGTGCTACTGGCCAGGATGCTGACCTGCCGCGCCCGTCCAGGGGGACCAGCGTCACTGGGATTTATTTCGGGCTCGTTATCTGGGCGCCTCTGAAGAACCCCTACCATTCCTGCCCTCAGCCTAACCCTGCCTTCTAACCCTGTAAAGGAAGAGGGCCAGGGCACAAAGGTCCGGAGCCAGGGAGGGGGATAAAGGGAGGTTCCCTTGGCCACGCTCCTCCTGGCCACCTCCTCCCAGCCCTTAGCCGGGCACCTCCCCTGGTCGCCTAGGAGATAGCGCCCGGTGCGCTCTCATTGGCCAGCCGCGTCTTGGAAGGCGGGAGCGAGGCTCCCGGCTGCTGTCCGCACGTGCACGTGTGTGAGCGGGCTCACGTGTGTGTGCAGGGTGCAGGAGCATTGAGCACAGAGCTGGTCTGGGCACGCTGTGATCCCAGGAAGGAGGGAAGCCGCGGTATGGGAGGCGGGGTGTGGACCCTTGGGAGGACCCAGATGGTCAGAGCTTGGTTGGGGGTGGCTTATCCAGGGTGCACCTGTGAGCTGCGGGAGGGGGCTGTTCTGTAGGCCTGTGCTTTAGTGTGAGTGCTCGGGTGAGAGGACCCAGTGTGGTATACCAGTGTGAACAGCTATTATCTGTACCAAAGTGTACACTGAGGGTGTCTGCTTGCATAGGTGAAAAGGTTTGTGTGTGGACACATATATTGCTGCCTGTGTGGGAGAATGTGTGAGGCTGCATAAATGTGAGCTCTTCCATGTGCACGTGTGCCCACTGGAGTGTGTGTGTGCATGTGCGTGCATGGGTAGCAGAGAGGTGTGCATAGTCATGTGTGCATACTCTGCCTCTGCTGCTCCCACACCTCAGATCTTTCCTCCATAGACTCTGAGATGTGTCACTCTCATGCTCAAGCACCCACCATAGCTCCCCATTGCCCCATGGCACCCTACAGAACACCCACCTCAGCTTCCCCAGCCCCTCACACTCAAGTCGCCCTCCCTCCCACAGGAGCACCGAGAGCCAACAGGAGCGGGGATTCTGTCCCTGGTGCAGGGGAGGCTTCAAGGGCAGGCGTGAAGAGTTCAAAGCAGATTTTCTTAAACCTAAGCCAGGGGAACTGGAGCTGAGGGCCTTAGGAGGCTTGGAAAGCTGGGACCTGCCTTTTGTCTCCCCTATTTTCTCTCTCTACACAAATGGTAACCTTCCCTTAGGCCCCCACTGCCTGTGGGACACTGGACTCCACAGCTGTGGGGTGCTTACCAGGTGTTATTCCCTCATCTACCTCCCCACCCCATCCTCCCCTGCCTGCAAGTTTGTTTGGGAAACTTTCTTTCATGAGGGAGGGCTAGAGGCCAGCTGGAGCACCCAGCTGGGACCTGGGAACCCATCATAGCCTTTCCAGCTCTGTGCCTCACCACAAAACAATCCTCCCATCTACCCCACACTTTCAGCAGTCCTGTCTGCCTCTGGGCAACCACAGGAGCCCATCAACCTTGCAGTGTCCCTAACCCTTCCAGCTGCCCCGCAGGACAAAGGAAACAGCTGTTCTCCTGACTCCTGGCCAGCCAGGTGCCAGCCAGTGGCCAGGCAGTCCTGCTTGGCACTTCTGGTTGAAGGGCCTTCCATCAGTCCTACTTCTATGCTGGTGGCCCTACCTGGACTCACCATGGGGCAGAGGGTCTTGTCCCACTCCTCATGGGCCATCCTGCCTAGCTGAGCTCTTGGGGCCCACCTGGTCCAACCCCAGCTGTGCAGAGAGGAGAAGTGAGGCAGAGGGGCAGGGACTCACCCCAAGTGGCAGAAGATTGACAGGTTCCCTGAGGAGGACACAGGAAGACTCCAGAAAGGTGACCTCCAGGGTATGTGTGGGGAGGGGGCTGCTCTGATGACTGGGCCTCTGGGGGCTTTGGCTGTCCCGGCTCCAGACTGAGGAGCATCAGAGGAAGGCTGAGGTGGTCTGAGGTGGCCAGAGCCGGGGCAGGTGGATGGGCCAGCAGGCCCCTTGGGCCTCTGTGCCAGGTGACTGAGCAGTTGGTATCGAGCATGGCGAGGGGGATTTATGGGCCCAGGCCAGGGCTGGGCAGTAAACGTCATTGTGCTAGAGAGGCTGTAACTCTACTTTGCGTCAGCAGCAGTGTGGGGGCAGGGAAGTGAGACAGGAACACCGCTGAGTTCTGGGGTGAACCCTGAAGCTGGAAGGGAGTAGGGAGACCCAGTTGGTCCTCCCTCAGGCACCTGGGAGGGTCGGCCCAGAAACGCTCAGGGACCGGTGCAAGGTCACACAAAGAAGAGTCTTCCCCTCCCAGTGCTCGGCGCTGGACAGAGCCCAGGAGACAGGCACACGGACAGCCTCACTCTGACCCAGCTCTGTGCTACCGGGGGTAGACGAACTCCCCTTCCCACCCAGGGCTGCTCCCTGTGCCCTTGGAGTGTCCTGAAAGAGGCTCTGGCGCTGACAGGAAATGGAAGGGACAAGGGTTTACTGTGCCTGTGTCTCTCCTCTTTAGGACACTATATTTTTTAACGAGCTATGTAAATGTCTGCTAGTCGGAGAGCAAAGTCAGGGCCCCCAGCTGCCCCCCTCCTCTGGGGCTGGGTGCCCCCTGGGGCCAGCCTGACCTTGGGTTTCCTATGGGAAAGCTTTCTGGATGCTACAGTGGTTGCCTCACTGTTGCCATGTCCCAGTTCAGCTGAGTCAGAGCTAGTGCTACTACTGATTCATTTTGTGACCTTGGACCTGTCACTCCCCCTCTCTGAATCTCAGTTTCCTCATCTGCAAAACAGGAGCACACACTGGGCATTGTGTGCGTTCTGAGGTGCCACACCTTAGCTGTGCAACTTCGCACAATGGCTCAGCCTCTCTGAGACTCGTGTTTCTCATCATCAAAACAGGGGGACAGTCATGCTGATCACTGCTTTGGGCTCAGCTTTGGACACTGGGGCCTGGGAATGGTGGACCATTGGGAGGGTCCGCAGTCCTCTCACCTGCCTGGCTTTCTCTTTCCTCCACCTCCAGCTTTACCTCCAGCTTCCTCCTCCTCCTCTGTTCCTCCAGAACATCCTGTTGCTCCATCCCCAGGATTGGCTGTCTCCATGGCGGTGTGTCTCAGCCCAGGCTGGGAGTGAGGGGGTGTGAGACAGGGTGGAGCTGGTGGGGGGTACAGGGACAGCCATGCTCTGGTTCCTGCTGGGGTCACATCCAGGGCATGAATTGGCATGGGGGTTGGGGTGTGAAGGAACTGGGAGAGGAGGGGTTTGGGGCTGAGACACTGGGGCATCCCTCAGTCTCCGTGGCCCCCAAGTCCCCAGCCTAGCCTTCCCAGACAACAGAAATCACCTGGCCTGCGCTGGGGTATAGGATGAGCCATAATAGGTTTATGGGAAGGCTGTAAATCCCTTCACAGGCTAAGCAATCAGTTCCCTCAGGCAGTCAGAGCCAGAGCTTAGTTACATGGCCACTGTTCTCAGACCCATGCCCCATAGTCCCCAGTTGCCTGGCAGGTACCAGGGCCAAATTGCCAGGTCCTTAGAACAGGCTGCTGGGCCTTGTGTATATCATGCTCTGATCTCAGGGCCCCACAGAGATGCCAGGTAGACTGGGAGCCAGTAGGGGAGAATTGATTAGCAGAAGCTTTGATTGTGACCCCCACCCATGCACTCACCCACCTGTGCCAAAGCACACTCTCCATCACTGACTCATTCCCATCCCACAAAGGAAGGAGGCCGCAGGAGGTGATGGGACCATGCCCACTCCACAGCTGAGAAGCCTGAGCCTAGAGTGGCTCAAAGTAGAGACCAGTCTGGTGGGGTTTTTTTGCCATGAAGTACTGGTGCCCTGAGTACGGATCCTGCCTTCGTCACCTACCTGGCGGTGAGCCCCAGGCAACCACTTCTCCTCCCTGAGCCTCAGTGTTCTCATCCAAAAGGAAACACATGAGAACATCCTTGTGATAGGATTTAATAAGAGAATGTGGGTAAAGTGTCTGGCCTGGTGCCTGGCACAGCCCTTGATAAACAACAGCTGTTACTATTATTGCTATATTAACCCTGGTGCCACCTGCCTCCTGCTTCTGCTTGAAAGGACACTGCACCAGGGGCAGCAAACTTGGGCTCAAGTCCTGGCTCTTACTTACCACCTGTAGATCATCTGTAGCTCTGTCACCATCACTCTCTAAGTCCCCCACTCCTGGGTAAACTGTAGAGGCCTGTTCACAAATGAATGGTTCCAGAAAGAAAAAAGGCCCTGTGGAGGTTCCTATGGAAGGTGACTTCCAACAGTGGCTGCATCGACACTCGCATCGATGTGACTTTGCAGCTCCTCCCACCCAGAGCTGGGTCTGACCTCCCTCACCTGAATCTAGGTGGGCCTGTGACTTGCCTTCACCAATAGAATGCAGCAAACGTAAAGCTGTGGGACTTCCTGGCCTAGGCCTCAAGAGACATGGCATCTTCCGTTTCGCCCTTCTTGGAGCGCTGAGCTACCATAAAGAAGTCCAGCTAGCCTACTGGAGAGACCATGTGGAAAGAGAGAAGCCTGCTGTCCTCCAGCCCTTCCAGCCTCCCCAGCTCAGGTGACAGACATAGCCAGAAGCGGCCCCGGATCTTTCAGCCCCAGTCAGTTCTCCCCAGCTAACACCAGGCAGAGCAGAGATGAGCGGTCCTTATCAAGCCTGCCCAGATTATGAACAAACAATAAATGGTTGCTGTTGTTTTAAACCACTAAGTTTTGGGGTGGTTGTCATGCAGCAACAGATAACTGATACAGTCCTTTAGCCTTTTCTGTACCATCTTTACCCAGACTTGGCCTGGATGGGTGGAGCTCCTTGGCATCAGTTGTTTGGACAGGAGACGAGCACCTGACTCAGAGGCAGCACATCCATTGGCTGACAGGTGGCCAATCACATTTTTTTCCTCTGGAGACTATGAATGAAAAGCTCAGAGGTCCTAGCAAGGCAGAATATGAAGGCAGCTGAAGCTGGGGTTTTGGAATGGGAGCTGAGGACGGCTTTCAGCCCTATGCAGGCTGTCCTGTCATCAAAGGACACCAAATTGGGGAGACGAGCAGGAAAGCTGATAGACCATGGAACCAGGTTCTGTGAGGGCCCAAATAAGTCACTTAACTCCAGTTGGCCTGCTCTGACCTTGCTCCTTATACCTCACGAACCCTGACTTCAGGCCCTGCAAGGCTCAAGGTCCCCCAAGACTCCTAATACTTGCCAGGGGTCTACACTGCTCCTCTGACCCCCTCTCCTTTGCTCCCTGTGACCTCCATCCCCTGAAACACACACAGGTTGTGGCCTTGTCCTCCAGGGCCCCAGGGCATGGCCACTCTTTTTCCATCCTGGGCAGTCAGGGGTGATAGCCTAGAGTCTGCTGCCATCCAACCCACACAGCCCCAAGGCCTTTCGTGGCAAACCAGAGGGTGTGACCAGGTTTGGTTTCTACCCCAACCCCACTGGAGTTCCAGCTCTTTGGGATTCCCCATTGTGTTCCCCACGCAGTTCCTGAGTTCAACCACCACTTCTCTGCTTGTCCATAATGATGTCATGATAATAACAGTGGTCACTGTTGTATACCAAACAGGTGCCACACCTGAGATGGTGTTTGAACCAGGGTCTGCCTAACTCCAAAGTCCATGCCCCATCCACCGCTCTGCTGTGTGACTCTAGGCAGGTTACTTCCCCTCTCTGAGCTTCAGATTCACGCTTCTGACAGGTAAGCCGGGGGGGGTCATGGTGTTTTCTGTTTCCTCTAGTACTTACCCTGCTGGATGCTATCCTTGGCCCAGTCCACTTGCTTGTCCAAGGGTAGGCTCCCAGTCTTATCACCCTTTCTCTTTAAGGTATGCTGTATCCTGAAGGAACAGGCCTGGAGGCTGCCTCTGGTCTTGGTCTTCTGGAAAGCAGGCTAAACTCTCAGGATTCAGTATCTTGCCTTTTCCCCAGTAGCTTGGACCCAAGCTGAAAGGCGAGCAGAGAAGCCAGCTCCCTATAGGGCTTGATGTGGCAAGACACCCTGACTCCACAACCCCATTGGGTCTGAGGCAGACTGGGGTCATGTGGTGAGTGGTATCTGTGCCTTCTCTTTCTCTCTCGGAGGCTGTCAGGCCATGGAGAAAGTAACCTCTCCAGTCTGACTTTCCACGCTATTCCCCCTTAAATCTGCCAGGATTCTTAGCAGTTGAGTTCATTACCCTCTTCTATAGACGAAGGTCCAACAGTTAGGAAGGGGCAGCATTAAAACCCAAGCTGCCTAGCTCCCAGCTTGGGCTTTTCCTGGGGCCCAGGCTCTTTGGCTTGGGCCAACCCAGCCCCCGGACCCGGGGTGCCCACATCCCCGTGAACTGGCTCTCTCTCCCATCTGAAAACAACCTCACAATTTTCTTCTGTACTGGATTTCCTCAGGGGTTCTGTTCCCTCCCAGTAGCCGGGAAGATATTGGCCCTGCTCTTACTAGAACCTCGTGAAGCCCGAGGGATCCCGGCTTCCCAGATGGGTTAAGTAATAATCCCGTGGGCTGCCTTCTGCGTGAGGTCGGTGCCCACCAGGGCATCCAGGGCTGTGGCGATGGAGAGCCTATGCTCTGGTCTCTCTCTGGAGGTGGGCAGGCCTGTCGAGTTCTTGAAGCCTCATGCGATACCACCGGCCTCTTGTTGCATACAAGCCACCCCCATGTCCAAGGACTCCTCTCCCTGCCCTTGAGGTCCCCAAAGTTGTCTCCTGCCAGATGGGGGTCCCCAGACCTGGCCCTGGGAAGCCCTGAGCCAGGCTTAGAAGTCTGCGGCTCTGGAATTTCCAGGCCCTGGTCCTGTCACTTAGAAGCTGCATGACATTGGCTAAGCTACCACCCTCTCTGCTCCTGGCTCTGCGTCACAGCTGGACCCAACAGTAATCATCACCACCACCACTGGTGGAGGGTTTACTGAGTGCCAGGCACTACATCAATCAACAAATATACCTATGCTCCCTCATTTAACCTCCTAATGGACAAAAGTCTTAAGATCATCTTTATGTTACAGATGAGAAGACCGAGGCTCAGAGGGGTTAAGAAAGAGTCCCGGGTTTCCCTGGTGGCACAGTGGTAGACAGTCCGCCTGCCGATGCAGGGGACGCGGGTTCGTGCCCCGGTCCGGGAGGATCCCACATGCTGCGGAGCGGCTGGGCCCGTGAGCCATGGCCGCTGGGCCTGCGCGTCCGGAGCCTGTGCTCCACAACGGGAGAGGCCACGACAGTGAGAGGCCTGCGTACCGCAAAAAAAAAAAAAAAAAGAAAGAAAGAAACAGTCCCAAACAGCTAGTAAGTGCTAGAACAGGACCTCAAACTCAGACCTGACCTCAAACCTCAGGGCCTTATCATCACTAGTCTAGGCTGCCCCCCAACCCCGGGACCTGCAACATTTTCCACATCAAAACTCTAGGATCCTGTGGGGAGAGGATCCTGTTCCTTCCCAGGATAAAACCACAGTTCAGGGGGCTTGAGGCTTCCCCAGAACCAGGCACAGTCTGGGGTGGTGGTTGGGAGATGTGGGCAAGTGTACACAGACTGCCTGGAGCAGAGCAGGCTCCTGGGTACATCTGTAAACTGAATGAATGAATGAGTGAATGAATGAATGAGTGCCAACTCCATGCCAGACTCTGCTCACCCTGCCATCCCACCAGAGGCTTGGTTTAGAAGTTGCTAGGCACGCAGCTACCCAGTTCATGCCAGCTTGGGTGGGGGGGCGGGTGAGCCCCAGGAGGAGCCCTGATTGGAGGGGCTTCATTCTGGAAGTTTTTTGCTGCTGAGGGCTGACTTCCCTATTGCATCCCCCCACTCCCAAGTTCAGCTAAGTCTGTACCCATGGGTTCCTGCATTGCTGGATTCTCCCCTAGCCTGAGGGTTAATGGGCAGCAGGGTCACCCTGGGCCCACTGTGGGGCTGAATCCAAGGAGTCCCCGAGTAGAAAGAGGAAACTTGGAGGGGTGAAGCCAAGCTTTCCTGGCTGCCCCTCCCTGTCCGACAGAGATGAGGGGTGAGCACATGGTCTGCTGGCTGAGCTACCGCCCCAGATTCTAGAGCCCATGGATTCTGGAAAAGTTACAAGCTGACCTGTCTGGCTCATCACACTTCTATCATCACTCAGAGCATCCCTTTCCAGGGTTGAGTTTGGAGCATCTAGGTTTGGTGAGAATGAACAGGGCCACCTCTGACTCTCCTGGTCAGCTCACATGCAGGTGGCTCCCAATCCCAAACCCAAGACAGGGCATGACTGGGTTGGTGACCTGGGTCTGGGCAGTCCTAAGGGCAGCCCCAGAACTGCCTTCCTAGCCCCAAAGACTGGGGACTCTACATGGGAAGTGGCATAGAGTAGGCACTTGATAAATGCTTATGGAAAGAAGGCTTGGAGAGATCTGGTGTTCCCAATCCCTGGGTAGGTCCAGGTCAAAGCTGCAAGGGGCTTCTCCCTGGAGGGACCCCACACCAGAGGTGGTGGAAGCGATGATGCTCAAGGACCTCGGGACTCCTCGGGGGGTCTAGAGCCCTGGCCATCCAGGCAATGCTTGTGGTCACCGCCAGGCAGCTGTCCTGGGAGAAGCCTCTGGAAGTCCCTGGAGGCGGCCCTCCCCTGGCATGCCCCCCACAGTGAGATAATAATGACCATAATGAGAACAGTCACCCACACATGTGCACAGCGCTTTACAGGTTACAAAGTGTTTCACATACATCATCTCATCAATTCCTCACAACAGCCCTGTGAGGTAGGCAGGGCGGGGAGTAGCGTTTCCATTTATACAGATGTGGAGACTGAGGCCCAGAGAGGGTCAATGACCTGTTTGAGGCCACACAGCAAGTCAGCAGCAAAGCTGGGACCAGAGTTGGGCCTCGGCTCCTGGCTCTCTCCACTGACTGTGCTGTCCTCCAGGAGGACCCCAGCCCCTGTTCAGAGTCTCAGCCACACCCAAGCCAGGCCCCGCCCCCTGGCAGTAGTGCTGCCTGGCAGCTCAGCAGACAGGCCCTCACCCCCATTGGGCAGCCCAGTCCCCTCCACCCGCTCTCTGCAAACAGCCAGCCCAGAGCTGGGCCCAGACCCACCACCCAACCTGCTCCTGGCGACTGCCCTGGCCTGGTGGGCAGGCAAGTGGGGCTGGAACCTCCTTCCCTGTTTTCCTGAGTGATCCCTCCCCACAGGGGAAGACAAGAGAAAGGAGGAAGAGGAGGAAGAGAAAAACAAGAAACTGAGTTGGAAGAGGGCCCTGGAGCAATCAGGACGTCAAAAGTTTGCATTCCGACTAGCTATAGGAAATAGTTTTTTTTTCTCTTTTTATTATTTCAAGTTTTCATAAAAATCCATAATTACTGAAACCCAAGTTACAGAGGAAGTTCGTAACCTTTTTATTGAATTATTGACTGTGCCGTGTCAGCTTCCGACTCCAGTCTGTCAACGTGTGCCCCTGTGCAGCTGGGGTCCCCAGGCCTGGACTTCTGAGGTCCTGGTAGAAAGAGGGCAGGCGGTGAGGGCCAGCGGGGGCAGCAGGGGACGGCGTGGGAGGGAGAAAAAGAGTGTGTGTTGGAGGGGCTGGGAGGAGGTGGGAAGGACTGGAGAGGGAGCGGATGGCGGCCAGGTCCCTTCCCCTGCCCGGCACATCCCAGGGTCCCCGCCCCCCGCCCCGGCCTCATATCATCTTCATATTGAACTTGCGAGGTGCGTCGGCGGAGCTGATGCCTGCGTCCGACTTGCGGGGCACATACTCAATCTCGATGTTGTGCTTGGTGTTGCCCTTGCCCCGGCTCCAGAGAAACAGCAGCACCAGACAGAAGAGGACGACGCCCAAGAAAGAGATGAAGCCCATGGTGGTGGCGATGATGAGGGTCTTGATGTCGAAGGGGAAAGGCACGGTGGCGCGGGTGCTGTTGGCCTCTCCCTCGCCCGGCTGGTTGGAGATGAAGGCGAAGGTCTTGTTGGGCTGATGGGGCCAGTCGGGCGAGTAGCTGCGCACGTGCAGGTGGGCAGGCATGGAATCGTTGCCGCCCGCGTTGGCTGCGATGCACAGGTAAGTGCCGTTGTCCTGCACCTGGGCGTAGCGCACCTCCAGCGTGCCATCGGGGAAGACCGTGAGCCGCCCGTTGCTCTTGGCCGAGACCAGGTGCTTGCGGGGCGAGAGCCAGAGGATGGCGGGCGGCGGGTCACCATCCGCCCGGCACACGAACTGCACTGTGTGGCCCTCATCCACAAACACCTGCTGGGCCTTGCGGTCCCGGATGCGGGCACGGCGGCAGGTGAAGTAGTTGGGCAGGAGCACATCAGGGAAGTCCTTGAACTCCTTGCCCTGGACGAACTCGGGCGTGGCACACGTGGGCTGCTGCCGGTTGAAGTTGAGCCGCCAGCGGCGCCGGAACACCCACAGGAGCCGGCAGTCGCAGGCCAGCGGGTTGGAGTCCAGGATGAGTGTCTCCAGGTTGCCCACCGAGTGGAAGGCCGACTCCTCCAGCGTGGTCAGCTGGTTGCCGGAGACGTTGAGCACGCGCAGGTAGTTGAGGCCGCGGAAGGCATAGGGCTCCACCACGGCCAGCTGCCCACCCACCAGCTGGATCTCCTGCAGCCTTAGCAGCTCATGCAACATGGAGCCCTCAATGGTGCTGATGGGGTTGTAGGAGAGGTTGAGGAAGCGGAGATAGACCAGGTGGCGCACCGCCAGGTAGGGCACAGCGGTCAGGTTGCAGTGTGTGATAGACAGGGACGTCAGGTTGAGGCCGTAGAGACAGTTGGGAGTCATGGTGTCCAAGTAGGGCCAGTGAGAGATCTCCAAGACCTTGAGCCGGTACAGCCTCTTGAAGGAATAGTCCCGGATGGCATTGATGTTGAGGTGCCGGAGCCGCAGGACGATGAGACCATGCAGGTGGGACAGCGCCTCGGTGGGGATGGAGGTCAGATTGCATTTCTCCAGCGTCAGCTGCTCCAGGCTGTTGAGGCCGCTGAAGGCTCGGTGGGAGATGTAGACGAGGTCGTTGTCGCCGACTTCCAGTGACTTGAGGTTGTACAGGTCCTGGAACATGTAGTCCAGCAGGATGACGATCTTGTTCTCGCTGATGTCCAGCTTGGTCAGGTTACTGAGGCCGGTGAAGACGCCCAGGGGGATGAGCTTCAGGCGGTTGCTGCGGAGCCCCAGCGTCCGGAGGTTGAAGAGGTTGTTGAAGGCACCAGGCTCCACGGCGCTCACGATGTTCTCATTGAGCTCCAGCTCCTCCAGGTGCGGGAAGCTGGCAAACTCGTCCTGGTTGAGCGTTTTGATGCGGTTCTTGCCCAGGTCCAGCAGGCGGGTCTCGGTGGGGATGCCCTCAGGCACCGCCACAAAGCGCTTGCGGTGGCAGAGCACCGCGCGGTCCTGGGCGGAGCACTCGCAGCGGGGCGGGCAGCCTGTGGCCGAGCCTGACAGCACCGAGCCCAGCACCAGCAGGAGGATGGGCTGCCAGCAGGCCAGGAGGGGGCTGGGCATGCTCCGCACGCCCCCCGCCAGCATCCTCTCGCTCACCTGTGGCCAGGAGCAAGCACAGGACAGAGGGGGCGGTTAGAGGGCAGTGTCTGCTGGACCCCCGCCCAGAGCCCTCTGTGCCCTCTGCCCTCCTGCCCTGTCAGGATGTCCCTGACACACAGAGAGAGGCAGGGGTCCAGAGGGGCATATGACACCTGCCTGGGAACCCACAGTGAGGTCCAGATGCCCAGGCCAGAGGGCCTCCTGCCACCCCATGCTGCTTCCTCCTTGCCCCTTACCCTACCCAGATCCCTCCTGAAGGACCCTCCAGCATCCCTGGGGTCCAGGGGGTTCATGGAAGGGGCAGGGTCACTTCAGATGAGCCTGGCGTTGGCACCCTAGGCTGCATCCACCTCCTTTCCATTTTACATTTTACAGACAATGCAACTCCAGGCATGCGCCTCACACCCCACCTGGCACCCTGAGCCTCAGCTTCCCCTGGTGTTCATCAGGGGTAAAGCGAGACCTGTTGAGCTGCCCTCAGGGCTCACAGAGGGAATCAAAGGGGCTCAAAGGCTGAGGCCTCTAGGAATAGCCAGCAGAGGAGCACGTCTGGGCCCCAGCTTGCCAGGCAAGGGCTTCTGAGGCTGCTGGGGCCCACCCTCTCAGAACTCCAGCCTGAGCATCCCCAGGCACAGACACCACGGCTCCCTCCCCATCAAAACTGTGCTGAGCTTGAAGCCCAAGAATCTTGGGCAACCAGCATACCCAGTGGTTCCCACCAGTGTTTGTGAGACTGCTCCCCAGTGGGGTTTCTGGATCAGTGGAGGGTACCCCCTTTCCAGAAAGCCAGGACCCAG
The DNA here is from genome assembly GCF_964165515.1 of Mesoplodon bidens. Lineage (NCBI taxonomy): Eukaryota > Metazoa > Chordata > Mammalia > Artiodactyla > Ziphiidae > Mesoplodon > Mesoplodon bidens. The sequence goes on along the minus strand of NC_138178.1, from coordinate 64,554,229 downwards.
CCATAGTGCCTCCCTGGGGAATCTTTCCAACTCTACCCTTCCTCTGGGTCCCCATGGTGACCCACCCAGGCTCCTGAGCTCAGGCTCCTGCTATTCTTTCCTCCTGGAATGTCCCTTCCCCCGGTGTGTTGAAACCCCATCTTTAAGGCCATTGCTCTGAGAAGCTTTTTCTGATCCCCAGTTGGAAGTGTACTCCCCTTCAAAGACTCCCCCCAGGCTTCATCTGTCTGTCTGTCTCTCCGGCTTCCAATCACCCTTCTCCTAGTACCAGGGTTCTGTGCTGCTGCTGGTCCAATGGGGGAGCAGTCAGACACCCACAGCCCAGGACGGCGCAGGCAGCCCTGGAGGTGCCGGTCCACGCTGGGGCACTGGGGACATGAGGCTTGTTACAGCTGGGCCCTGAGGAACGTGCAGGATTTGGGTGGTGATGACAAGGGAGATGGTGCCGGGATAGGGGTCCAGCCTGAGTACAGGCTGCAGGGGGTGTGAGCCAGGGGTGTGCAGGAGCTCACCCCCTGATTACTCTCTCCTAGCGTGCGTTCAGAGGCCACTTGCTCCCACTTCTGCTAGACTGCTCTTCCCTCCTCTATCTCTGTTCCACCCTATGGGAAACTGGCCCAGCAGGGTACTTAGGGGGCTGGGAGGACTAGTCTGGACTCCTTCAAACTCCAGAGGCTGGACCAGATGGTCTCTGGGGGCCGAGCTGAAGCCCTTCTACTGCTAGTGGGGGTGAAGATCCATCCCACCCAGCCTGGCACCCTTGGGGCTCTGTTGCCATCCACATAGCCCACACTCATGGCCCTGAGGGGGCCTCACTGTAGGAAGGGGATGCCCAAGCTGGGAAGGTCCCATCTCTCTGCCCCAGCTCAGGCCCTTCTCCCACCCCTTCAAGCTCCTCCCCACACCTGCACACAGCCTCCACTTCCAAAGCCATAGGTCTCATCATCTGCACTTCAACCCTTATGGCAACTGGGGCTTGGAGAGCTTGTGGCTGCCCAAGGACACCCAGACAGTTGAGGAAGTGGATTTGGGACCAAGGCTCTGGTCTGTCGGATTTCAATGACAATGCTCCAGCGGTCTCCCAGGACTGACAGGCACTCCCTGGTTGTTGATCGACTAAGTGACTGATTAACTAGAGAGGGCTCCTGGTGTCACTGACATGTTATAGAATCTGCAAGGTTTTGTTATTCCCAAGGGCTCTGTCCACCACCAACCCCCCTTCCCCTCAGCCCCTCTCATCCTCTCTCCAGAGTTTTCTGTGGTTTGGCCTCCCCCACCCCACCCTCATCAGGCCATTTTCCACAAGTCACACATGCTCCAGTGACCCACCAGAAAAGCAAACATCCTGACAGGCAATCAATAAGTAATTGGGACGGCAGCTGGGGCTGGCGTGGGTATGAGCTTGGGGACCGGGAGAGGTAAATAGGACTTTTAGCACCCAGCTCACCACTGCGCTGGGGCGTGGGGTAGGCTGATGGAGAGGGTGCTAAGGAATGAGAGAGGGGATAGCGAGTGCACAGGCTACCTTGAGATGTCGGTAAGACCCTCATACAGACAAGAATCTGGCATACGAAGACTCCACGCCCTTGTCTCAACCTACCCATCTACCTCCTCTCCCACCACTCCCCCCAGGGAAAACACCCAGGTATCCCAGCCTTGTCCTGCACATTCCTGGCTCTAAACCATCTCCTTTTGGAGATCTCTCCCAGCCTCACTGCCCCAGCAGCCTTTGTGACCATCCATCCCAAAGGCCATCTCTTCCATGAGGCCACCCCTGATCTACTCAGTCAGAAATCATCTCTTGCCCACAACTCTGAAGTACCTTAGATTTATTAGTAATGACATTATGTAACTGACGTATAGCACATCTCATTCTAAAAATGATTGGAGCCAATGACCAGAAAAATTATGTTACAAGATGATAAGGAGATAAAGCTAAAGAAGGCAAGCCAGTCAAGAAAGAAGGTCACAAAATCCTATATAATGATTAAAGGTGAGAGCTTCCTAGTGACCTGAGCAAAGAGGGAAATGTGCTCCAAAGTCTCAGCATTTGGCGCCTCTCCTGTGTCATATGTTTAATCCTGGGTCCAACTCCCATGGGTACATTTCTCTCACCTGCTAGAGAGTGCGGTGCCTAAGGGCAGATGGTACGTCTGCAGCCTCAGACCAAGGTGTGGCACGGAAAAGACTCAACTGAATGTTCTTTGAAAGGAAGTGTGTGTGCATGAGAGAGTTTTTGCAGGGGCTGAAGTCACTCTGATGAAGCTGACCCTGGAGCAGGCCCACCGAGCAAAGAGAGACCTGGTGGATTCAAATATGTTGCTAGAAAAGCTGGTCGGCATTGCCCTGTGTGGCAGGCCTGGCAGTTAGACCCCCAGAGCAATGGGCCATACTCCACGGGACCAGGATAGCTCCAGAAGGGCACATTCTCCGAATCGCCTTTTACATGTGACTGTCCTGAAAGATGGGGAAACTGAGGCCTAGAGGGACTAACATGGCTTCCCAAGCTGGTTCAGCACACTGGGCCTGGTCTCCAGGTCTAACACCCCCACGGGGTCCCTGTCATCTAGGGATACTGGTAGGGTCTTGTCTGATGGGGTCACCAAAACTGCTGAGTGAGCGACGTGCTGCTCCCGCCCTCCTGGCACCATTAATCCTGCTGGTTATTCCTGCAGTGGCCAAGGAGAAGTGTTTTATGCATTTTAATCAGTGTTTTATTTTGGATCCTTGCCCCCTGAAGGGCTTCCCACAAGGGCAAGACTTTAAAAATTGGACCAATAGATGCAAAGGCCATGAACATCGAAGGCTGGCAGGTGGGCAGGCAGAGGAGAGCCGTGCCCGGGCCACAGCACACAGAGCCGACAGCAGCCTGCGTCCCCCCAGCCCCCGAGTGGTGGGAGCAGCCGAGCCATCAGACCTGCACTGCAGAGGGCCACCTGCCACCATCACACCCTCACTCAGGCAGATACAGCCTGGCTCACTTGCTCCCCACACAAGCCACTCCACTGTGTGCCCCTCAAGGACGCCTGCCCTCTCTGCCCTTTCCCCCCGCTGTGCAGGGAGGGGCTGATTCCAGGGTCCCTGAGGGAACACACGCAGAAACTGGATCTTCCCCAGCTAGAAAGTCAGCATCCTCAAACCTGCTTAAGGAAGGAAGACGAGAAAGGGCTCAGGCCCCAAACTGCAGTTTTACTGGGACTGGAAGGATCTGAGGTTGGCATCCCCAGTTGGGGCCTCACATTGGGGCTGTCCCTCGGGGCTCAGGGTTGAAGAGCATAACTGGTGGAGACAGAAGGGGCATGGGATCATCCATGGGTGGACTTGGAGAACCCTAAGGGAGGTCAGGGGTCATTCTATCTGCTAAGGCAGCATCTGGAGGCCCCTGGGGGCAGAGGCGTGCCTCTACCACGCAGCCAGCCTGGCCCATACAAGCTGGCCAGATGCCTGCACTTAGGGAAGGGCTGGGACTAGCATCTTCAGACCACTTGCTACAGGCCAGGTTTTAGGCTTTATATACACTGTCTTAGAAACCCTCACCCAGCATTCAGAGATACTTCCTACCCATTTTACAGATGAGAAAAGCTGAGGCTTCCAAAAGGAAATTCCTTTGCCTTTAGGCCTAGGCTACAAAGCTAGGAAACAGCAGAACTCCGTTGCTCCTGGTCAGGCTGCCTGCCTCAAGAGCTACCACACGTGGAGCAGGACTTCTTTCAGACACACAGGCCAATTCAGAGCCAAAGGAGGGGCAGGCGTGTCGCAGCAGTGCTAGGGTAAGGCCCCCAGGGCTAAGGGAAGGCACTAGTCCTTAGGTAGCTGCATGTAGGTAACTTGCCCCCTAAATGACAAAAGCTTTTCCCCAACTGTCAGAAAATGGTATGTTGAACACACTGAATTTTTTCAGTGTTTTCCCACCGTAGCATTCTCCTTTGCCTGCCGCCACTGTCTATGCTAGAATATCACCTAATTTGGGGTCGGCTGTAGCACAGGATGGAAGGTTCAGTTATTTTTGGTTTACAGTATCAATATTTCATGGTGTTCCCACTCAGTGTTCCTCAGGGACCGCAGGGATCCCCAGTACACACAGGCATGAGATCCCTGGCATGGAGGTGCCCACTGCCATCCCCAGGGCCCGGGGCCCCCTGGTTTCTCAGCCTGGCTGTGTGACCTGGGGCAACTGTGACAGGCTGCTTCTTCACTGGGAAATGAGGCTGTTATGCACGATCTCATCTTGTCCTGACACCCTACATTCCTAAGACTGAGCCTGCAGCAGGAAGGAGGGAGGAGGGAGGGCAGACTTGGGATGGGGGACTGAGGGCTTCAGAGAGCCTGCCTTGGGCCCCGCCCAACTCTACTACCCTTTCCTACTGATTGTCGAAAGCCCTGGGCCTGTTAGCACATCCTGTTCCCGCCACCACCCCTTGAGGTGGGTCGATTACTCGGAAAGGTGAAGGGACATATGCTGTGTCACCAAAGACTGGAGGCAAGGTAAGGTCTAGATTCTTCACGACTTGCCCTGTCCCCAGGTTCCTGCCTGTCTGAAGTCCCTTCTCTGCCTTCAGCTCCAGGGCACAGAGCAGCTGGATCCATTCCATGAAATGATAAAGCACGTTCGTGATAAGAGTACCTGTTAAGGGCTTCCCCGGTGGCGCAGAGGTTGGGAGTCTGCCTGCCAATAAGGGGGACACGGGTTCGTGCCCCGGTCTGGGAAGATCCCACATGCCACGGAGCGGCTGGGCCCGTGAGCCATGGCCGCTGAGCCTGCGAGTCTGGAGCCTGTGCTCCTCAACGGGAGAGGCCACATCAGTGAGGGGCCCTCGTACCGCAAAAAAAATAAAGAGTACCTGTTCAGAGGCAGCTGTGGCCACATGGCTGAAAGTAGGGTAATGCGGGGGTGGAGTGAGGCCTGTCTAGAAAGCCCCGATGGTCACTCCATCCCGGGGCCTTTCTCCCACAGCGATGGTCGACCACCTGCCCCATGCCTGGAGATCCCCCCCTCAGCCTTCAGAATCCAGCTCAAGGGCCTTCTACCCCAAGCCGCTCTTTGCAAGTCCCCAGGAAGAAGGGATCACCTCCTGGGGGTCCCTCTGGATCTCGGGTGGCGTCTGCCAAGCACTGCTGGTGTGTTTACCTCTCTCCCTTCCTCCCTCTGTTAGAGCCTCTGCTGCCTCCCCTTCTGTGGACCCCAGATTGAGAGCCCCCCGTACAGGGCTGGGGCTGCTATAGCTCAGCACCGCCAGGCCCAGCTTCAAGGGGCAGAGAGCCCCGACACACAGCTGCTGGGACAGCTGCCCAGAACAGCTCTTGACTCCAGGTCTAAGCTCTTTACAGAGGCTTCAAGGAGGAGGAGGAGGTGTCATGTGGGCTCAGGCTGAACTACAGATACATTTCCACCGGCCAAGTCAGGGGCGGGAGAGGCGCCATTTTAGCCAAGAGAACGGTGCGGGCAAAGGTGTGCAGGGTGGAGGTGACTCATGTCCGGGAACATTTGAGAGCATCCAGGGGCTCCTAATTGCTTCTCTTGTACCCCAAATCCTGACCCGGGTCCCTGGACTCCTTTTAAAGATCCTCCATTCTGGCTTTCCCGGGCTAATCCCTGCTGAGGTGTGAATGGCTGATAATGGCTTAAGGTGTGAGCTGCTAATGGGGGAAACTTGGTCTTCCCTGGCCAGTCTAATCCAGCAGGGCTATGCTGAGAGCCTGGGGAAGGGCAGGGGCTGCCCCCTGGCACACGGGGAGGGGGTATGGGGGCAAAGGAAACCCTGGGAGGAGGGGTTAGCACCAGGTTGAGCTCTGGCAGGAGAAATCCAGACCGACTGTGGCCCGCAGGCAGGCAGCTGGGCCGCGTCCGTCTGTCCGTCTGCCTCCTCCTGGGCTGGTCTGCCTGCCTTTGCCTGCCCTCTCCCTCTCCCTTCTCCTCCTTCATCCCCCCCCAACGGGGAGGAAAAATCAACCTGAAAGAAAATTGAGGTCATGTCCTTTGTTGTGTATAATTCTTTATTTTCCTCTTGCTCTTGGTTCTAGCAAAGAGTTGCTGGGCCCCCGGGGTGTCTGTGTGTGACGTTTGTGAGCAGGCAGCCATGTGTGGCCTATGTGGGTGTGTGTCCCTCCTCCTGCCACTGCCGCTCCCTGCACCCACCCTCACCCCCGGCCACTGCCATCAGCCCCATCTCTTAGGTGCACTTGGAAACTCAGTCCTCTCCCAAAGGTGCTCACCTGGCCTCTCAGCCATGGCCGGGCTGGAGGGTGCTGACTGGGCGCAGTGTGGCTGCCTGCCTGTTTGCTAGGGCAGCTGCCCCTGTGTGGCCCTGGGCAAGCACCCGTGCCCCCTGCACCTAAGGGAGGGACGCCCCTGCCCACCCCACTGCCTACCCCACTGAGCACAGCTGATCTCAGGAGCTGACAGCCTTCCAGCCAGTTCGCAGCCCCAGGCCATTTGTGGGATCAGTTATGAAATGTAATTGGCAAAGCATCTTAGTGTTTAAAGGCTTCTGTGTATAGGCTTTGCCCTCTAGGAGCTGCTGATTCGTTGCGGAGGAGCAAGCGTGGGGCAAGGCCTAGAGAAGGCTACTTCTGAGTGGGCAAAGGGCACTGGGCTCTGGCCAGGGCACCCTACCCTGCTGTGTGAACGTGGGTGTGTGAGTCCTGGACCACTCTGGACCCTGCCTGCCCTTCCACACGGTTGTTCTGAGGTGAGAGGCCAGTGGGGAAGCTAGGAGCCGGCCTGGGGGAGGCAGGAGGGAGCCACTGGTTCTGGGAAGCTTCCTTGTTGTCTGCTGTAGGCCTGCCTGAGCAGACAGCAATCCTAGTTGGATTGGTGCTGTCCCAGAATTGAGGAGGGGTGCACAAGCACCCATGTGGTGACCTGACAGGTCTCAAGGAAAGTGATGGTCTTGCACCCCCATACCTCCCTTCCCATCTCTCTCCAGGTTTGAGATGCCAACCCAGGCCCTCGGGGACAGGAAGACGCCCCCGAAGGACTCTGGCCCCATCCACCGCCCAGGCCAGGGGCCCCTTGGGAGGTGTCTAGCAGACATGCCTGCTTCATCTCCCCTCAGCCCCCCTCTTTCTGGGGCGCCCAGGGCCCTCTCCCAGTTGCTCCAGCCCTCAGGCTCCTCTACCTTGGGAACAGCTCAGGCTGGCCCATTTCAGACTTTGGAGGCCTGAAAACCAGCCAGTCCCCACCTGGGAGGGTCAAAAGCCTTGGGCTTGGGAGAGGGGGGAGGTCACAGCCTCAGAAATTCAGGGTGAAGATGGGGGAGCTGAGGGGAGTCGTGGATCTAAAGTGGGATTTGAAGGCCAGAGACCTATGATGATGATGACGATGATGATGATGATGATGATGATTGGAAAAACCCTAACAGAGGATTTTTTTGGTGTGCCGGCATTATTCTAAGTACTTTACATATAAAAATTAATTTAACCTCACCACAACCTGTTGAGGTAGGTCCTGTTATTGTTCCCATTGTGCAGATGGAAAAGACAGACGCACAAGGAGGTTCTGTAATTTGCTCAAGGTCACAAAGAGGTTCTGAAACTTGCTCAAGGTCACAAAGCTAGCATGATATGAACTCAAACATGAACTTGTTTAATCTTCACAACAATCCTGTTAGGTTGGTACTATTATCCTCATTTTAAAGATTAGATAACTGGGGCACAGAGAGGTGATGCAACTTGGCCCAAATCACACAGCCGTAAGTAGCAGAGCTGGAATTAGTCCTGAGGCAGTTAGACCACAGGTTGTCCTGACCACTCTTATATACTGCCTCTCTCTGATTCAAGTTCAAGGGCTGCTGAGCTGCATGATCGTGGGCAAGTGGCTTTATGCCTCGGGGCCCTAAACTCCTCATTTAGAAAAGGGAATGGCAGCTTCTATACTGCTCTCATAGGGCTGGGGGCAGAGAATTCAAGGAGAAGGAAGGGAAGAGAAATTTATATGGAGCACATAAACTAAATGTTTTGCAGAATGACCCCACCAACCCTCGCCACATACCCTGTGAGGGAAGTACCATTAGCCCCATTTTACTGATGAGGAAACTGAGGCTCCAAGCCATTAATTCACCTGCCAAAGGTCACTGAGCTTGTCTAACTCCAGAGGCATGATAACCCTAGAGACCATCACTCAGGTGAGGAAACGGAGGCCCAAGAGCATCAGCAACTTGTCCAAGGTCCCACAGCATCTCAGGGTTAGGGCCTAGGAAGAAGCCCAGACTCCTGACGGCAGCCACCTTCTCTCCCCAACATCATGCAAGGATAACATAGCCTCTCCATTCATGCTGCAGCCAGGTCAGGGACAGGTGAAGGTTTGCATTATTTCTGCCTCAGAAGAGGGAGAAGACTTAAAAACAAGCCCCCAGTACATCACAAACCAAGGTCTAGTGAGTTATTTATACCATGGACAGGCAAACTATAAATAAAAACACTTGCCCTTCTCTTGGCACTGACTGTCAAAGCCCTCTCTGCTCAACTGAATCTTGGCCAACCTCTTGCCAAAGCCCATTTTTTCCAACCTGGTATGTATACTAAGCTCAGTATCAAGAGGTGATGAACCCCTCTGGTCAGACACATACAGGTGGTGTGTTCTGCTCAGGAACAACTGATGCCATCACCTGACTGTGCATTCACGAGAAGCCCAAACTTGGGACGGCCCTGGCACCTCTGCAAATCTCTAAGGTGTGTCCCAAGGCAGAGGGTATAAAGGGCCCAGTGCACGCCCACAGGGTAGAACCAAAGACCCATGTGCGGAGTCATAGAGGAGGCCTATTCAGTTCAGTACGAGGAATCAAATGGAAGATCAGACGGCTCAGGATAGAAGATGTACCTTGGTAGATAATGAGTGAGCAGGCTGTCATGAGAGGTATGCAAGCAGAGACCGTGGATCAGGGACACTGCAGGAAGACTCCTCTGGTGGGTCCACACCTCAGCGGCCCCTCTTAGCTCTGAGATACCCCCATCTTGCACCCCAGTAAAGGGAGTTGACATAGCCAGCCCCCCAACTGCATCTGCAACCCTGTGCTGGGCCAGACAGAGGAAGCATGCTGGCCGGGCCCCCACCCCCTCCTGGAGCCACGAGCCGGTTCTCTGCAGAGGGAAGCAGAGGAGGTGGCAGAGAGAGATTAATTCCCTGAAATGGGAAAAAATAGAAAAACACACACACACCACACACCCTAATAACACGTAATAAGAGGCTGGAGACAAGGAACAATGCCCTGGTAATGTCACCCTGGAGGCAATCAATTTGGGTGTCACATGAAATAGGCATAATTATTCCGCCAGCCCTGTCGCTCATCTCTAACCAGCTCCAGGGGCCCAGGCCTGGGCGGGAAAAGCGGTGTAGAATCAATTGTTGGTGCACCAGGCTGGCAGAGGGAGCCGCTCCAGATTAGCTTGCCAGCACCAGGTTTCTCAGCCCCTGAGGGTAGGCAGGGGCTTGAGGGCCTTGCAAATGCCCAGGAGCCACCTTGCTCAGCCATCCCTCACTTGCTCAGTGGGAAGGGAAATCAGGGACAACTCCCCAAGGAGGTGGGAATGAAGGAGGAGCGAACATATATATGTTCATCATTGTTCATTCCCCAGGTCACCAAACTCTTAGCACTCACCAAGGCCAAGCCCCACACCAGGTGCCAGGGGTTTACTGGGGCCTGTGCATTATTAAAATAATGAAGCAAAGTCTCCTTCTACCTCCCAAGCTAGGACCACCCCTGCCCATCCTGTGGGTGAACACAGAGCCACTAGGATTCCTTTGGCTCTAAGTGTGCAGGGACTTAAGCTCTCCTTGCTCCTCCTTCATTCCCACTTCATTGGGGAGAACTCCCTGACTGCTCTTGCCTATCCCTGACCCACTTGCCCAGGGTTTATACAGCAGCACCTCAACACCTGAGGAAACTGAGGTGCAAAGGGAATGATTGCTTAGTGAGCACCCATTACACACTGGCTGCTGCTGCCTATCTCAACCTCCATTTCATACACCAGAAACTGTGAATTTCGGATATGCAAATCAAGGCCATAGTATAAGATCATTTTACACTCATTCAATCATTAAAAGTCAAGATGTCTGAGCATACCGAGTGTAGGTGCAGGTGGGGAATAATGGGGATACTCATCTCCTGCTGGGGGAAGCATAAACGGTCCAACCAATTTGGAAAACACTGTAGCACATTTCCTAGTAAAGTTGAATATGAATATGACCTACGGCAATTCCGCTCCTAGCTGTGTGCCCCAGAGACGCTCTGCCTGTTGTCTTAGGGGAAGGGACAAGAAAGTTCACCGCAGCACTGTTTGTAAGAGTAAAAAGGGAAACAACTCACATTCCCGTTAATAGAAGAATAAATACACTGTTTTTGTTCAAACAACAGAACATTATGCATCAGTGAAAATGAATGAACTACATTTATCATTATTTGTAACAATATAGATGAAACTTAGGTATACGGTGTTGAAGAAAAAAGGCAGATTCCAGAGGACTGCACAGTTTCATGTTCCTTTTATAAAGTTCAAAACTAACTAAAACTGAACAATTTCTCTATATTAAAATGTGATTTTTGGGCTTCCCTGGTGGCGCAGTGGTTGAGAATCTGCCTGCTAATGCAGGGGGACACGGGTTCGAGCCCTGGTCTGGGAAAATCCCACATGCCGCGGAGCAACTAGGCCCGTGAGCCACAACTACTGAGCCTGCGCGTCTGGGGCCTGTGCTCCTCAACAAGAGAGGCCGCGACAGTGAGAGGCCCGCGCACCGCGATGAAGAGTGGCCCCCGCTTGCCACAACTAGAGAAAGCCCTCGCACAGAAACGAAGACCCAACACAGCCAAAAATAAATAAATAAATTAAAAAAAAAAAAATGTGATTTTTAAAAGGCAAGAGAATACTAAATAGATAATTTAGGGTAGTGGCTGCCAAGGGATGGGGCGAGAAGAAACACATGGGAAGATGCATATCGTTATTAAAGTGCTAGTGTTCAGGTTAGGGAGTAGGGTCATGGTGTTCATTATATTAGTAGTCGTCGTAGTAGTAGTAATACTAACTACATTAATTATAACAGGCCATGCCTGGACCGGTGAGCAAGAGTCGTAGACCAGAGCTCAGGAAGAAGGCATTCTAGACTGAGCCCCGTGCTTGTAAGCTGGGGTCTTTGGGCAAGTTGTTCTAACTCTCTGGCTCTCAGTTTTCTCAGCTATAAAATCAAATCTCTGTACCACCTACAAGGCTAAGATTGAGAGCACATCACTGATACAAACTCTGAGTAGCTAGCAGTTCTGGAGAGCTTACTGTGTACCAGGCACTGTTCTAACTGCCTTGCATACATGAACACACTTAGTCTTCATAATGGCCCTCTGTTATCCTCACTTTACGGATAAGGAGACTGAGGTCCAAAAGATTAAGTTACTTGCCCACAGTCACAGAGCTAGGCAGTGTGGAGCTGAGATTTGAACCCAGGCATCTGGCTCCAGGTACCACACTCAACAACCTCACTATAAAATGACACTAAAGGAACTGAACACAGGAGGAGGGGACTGCTTTCAGAATAGCTCTACTGGGTCCACAGAGCCCAAGGATATTCATTCATTCAACACATAAATGAAGGTCAGCATCCTTCAAATGCATTTGGAAATGAACTTGCCTTCCCACTGTCTTTCTACAAAAAAACCGTCCCTGATTCTGGAATCCTGCTTTCTGTGTCTCTGCCAAATCTTTTACTGCCTCAAGAGATACCCAGTCTCTCTCTCTTCCTGGAGGACCCCTGACTGCCGCAGCCCCCAGGAGCAAATTCCATCCTTCTCTGAATACCAGTGTGTGCTACTGAATACCCTGCCTTGGCTCTCCCCAACCCCTGCCTGGGGCATCCTTGACACCACCTACCTCTGTCCATCCATTACAGGCTGAAGACACTGTGTTCCTTCCAGATAGGTAGTTTTTGCTACTAGAATCAGATGCTCCCTGGTGCCTCCCAGCATATTTCCTATCCCCAAGGCCAGGCAGGGGAGCCCAGGGGATGGGTCCAGGATTGCCCCGGGTGTTCAAGGCAATCCATGGGGGCCATGGGAGGGCCTAGCCCAGAGCAGAGCAGGCAGCTCGGCCAGGATGTGTAGAATAAATGCATGAATGAATTGGCTGGTACAATATTAGGTGCAAACCAGGCACCGTAGGTGCGTGGAGGAGGAGGGTCAGTGACGTGGAGCAGTCAGGGAGGCTTCCTAGAGGAGGGGCCAGGAGAAGAGAAGACCTTCTGGGTAGGTCTTCTTACAGCTAGACCAAGAGACCCCAGCCAGCAAAACCAAGGCTCTCACTCTGAAACCACCACCACCTACAGCCTCCCCTCCCTGGCCCTTCCCTAGTCCCACAGGACCCACTTCCTCAACCCTCCACCTGACACACTGCCTCATGCCTCCATGGGACGCTGTGCAAACCACTGCACTGCTTCATCTCTCAGCAGGCATGCATTTCTCCCACCCTCCGTACCCAATCATGATCCTCTCATCATTTGCTTTGGTGGCACGTGGAGAGCAGTACCAGATGAGCCATCTCTGGTACCAGGGATCCTGTCTGGCTTTATGCTGACCAACCCTCACAAGACTTTTTTTTCTTTTCTTTTTGATATCCCCCTGGAATTCTGGGTTTTAGAAAATAATATCTAGTATAGGAAAAATGGGTGCTCCAGGGCAGGGGATAGGGGAACTGATCCCTAGGAAGAAGACTACTGCAAGGGGTAAAGTGGTCTCTACAATGCCCTCAGCCCACAAGCCATGATACCTTAGTCTTGAGCATCCACCCATCCCCCCAAACCTGGCCCCTTGGATTCAGGACCCACTCTAACTCCAGGCACTGGGGAGCACTGCAGCCTTGACCAAGCCCTACCCAAGGCCCGTCTCACACATAAACTGGCAGGGAGTGGGAGAAGGGGCAGAGACAAGGAGAATACCACAGGCGGCCCGCCCTCGCCTTTGCTAAGCCTCCCTCCAGGAGGGGCAGCTGGGTGCTGCCAGGAGCCCCTATCTGGGTTCCAAGGAGTTCTTGGCCTCTCCCTTCTGCCACCTAATCCCCTGTCTCCTGCCTCAGGCCATGGGGAGAAAGCAAGAAGGGCAGGCAAGCTGGCCCAGCAGACCAGGTGCTGGCATCTTCCCAGAGGTGTGACGACTCTGAGCCCCCCCTGGCCCACACAAGGACAAAGGGTCTGGGAGCAGCCGACCCTCCCTTCCCTCACAGCACTCCTTGCTGGATGTGCGGAAGCCCCAGGCTCTCTGCCGCCTCAATGCCCCGGCTCATTGCTCCCTGGGCATGGGAGGCACCGGTGCTGAAGCCATTGGCATAACGAGCAGCAGGGCTGAGCCAGAGCCAGAGCTGGAGCCCGAGCCGTGGGCCAGGTTGGGCTGCGCACCCTCCAGCTGCCCAAGCCGAGCAGAGGAGGACGGAGGAGGGCTGGGCTGGCAGGAAAGGGGCTTGCCCAGATGGTGCTGCCCCCACCTCAGGGCTTCCTGCACTCCCACGCCACCAGGGCAGAGCTGTTGCCATCCTCCCAGGTGCCCCAACTCCCCCAGCCTGACCCCAGGACCTCTGAGAACAAAGAGGAGCTGGATGGAGCTGGGCTGGGACCCAGGGCAAGAGACAGGAGGGGACTGCCCACTGGGCCTGGCCCCACCCCTCCTCAAAGTGGGATCCACCTGGAGGTGCCTGGGGGAGCAGGAAGCCCACAGCCCACCTTGCAGAGGTGGGGGGTCGAGAAGGAGACCCCTTCTTCTCAGCCGGTTCCTACCTCCCACCAGCTCTGCTTCAGAATGAAAAGTGGGGCAGGGGGAAGTGAGAAGCCAGGGTTGAAGACAAAGGGGAGGCCCCCCAATGGTTCCTGGGTCCTCCTCCACCCCAATTCCCTCTCCTCCACTCTCCTAGCCCCTATTTCCCCTTTCCTCCCCCTCACTGGGCAGGAGCTGGAAAGGGGCCGCCCCTTGTTAAGGGAGTCAGGTGGCGCCCAGCCCCGTGCCTGTGGAGAAACCTGGTCCCTGACCTGCATCCACCGGCTTGGGGGTGTCTGGGGTCTATGGAGAGAGGTGACCAATGCTCAGAATGGGAGGTGGGACAGAGGACGAGCAGGACTGTGACCCCTCCCCAGCTCCGGGGGTCCCAGCTAGACAACCTGGAATTTGTTGGGTGGGAGGGACGGGAAAGAAGAAATCTTCATTTCTGAGGCTTGGGGTGGGGGGCGATCAGATCTGTGACACCCAAAGCGGGTCTGGGTGACGCTGGGGTGCCCCATAGCCCCAAGGTGGGCACAGCCCGGGCCGACGGCGGCCCCCAGGGGCGCTCGCCGTGGGGCTGCCCACTCGGGGCTGGGCCGCGGCCGCCGGGCTCACCTGCATTTCGGGCGCGCTGTCCGTCCGCTCCGCTCGGTCACCAATCGCATGTCTCCCCCGCCAGGGCCCCAGCCCCTGCCCAGCCCCTGCCCAGCCCCCTCCTTCGTCTCCTCCTCCTTGTCCGACACCTCCGCCCGGCAGTCCGCGCGCCCTCGCGGGGCTAGCCGTCCGCCTGTCTGCCCCACGCGGGCAGGAGCCAAGCCGGAGCCAAGCCGGAGCCGGGGCCGGGGCAAGGGCCGGGGAGTGGGGAGGCGGGAGGCCGGGGCCCCGGCGGGCGGAGGGGCGGGTGCGCTCAGGACTAGCGACGCGGGCTCTACGAGCCTCGTTCTGCGCCCCGGGCCAGCCTGGAGCCGCCGCCGCCGCCGCCTCTGCCACTGGGGCCGGGGTCGAGGCCGGGCGCGCTCCGCAGCGGGGCCGGGGCCAGGGCTGAGGCCGGCGGGCAGCGGCCGCGCATGCTGCTCGGAGCCCCGCGTCGGGAGAGGAGCCGGAGCGGCGCGGGTGGGGACTCCGCGCGCTCCGGGGCCGGGGCCGGAACCGGGACCCGCCGCCGCCGCCTGTGCTGTCGCCGGCCGGCCGCCCGCTCCGGCTCCCGCGCCGGCTCCCGCCCGGGCTCCGCGCTCTGCCGCGGCGCGGGGAGGGAGCGCGAGGAGGGAGCCAGGGAGGGAGGAGGGAGGGAGCGAGAGAGCGAGCGAGCTAGCGGCGGGAGCCGGGCGGGGGAGGAGAAGGCGCGGCCGCAAAACCGAGGTGGTGGTGGGAGGGAAGTAAGGTGGAGGACTCGGCTCCTTTCAGCGAAGGGGGCGGAGAGGGAGGAACGCCCCAACCACCGCCCTGCAGGGATGGGGCAGCGAAACTGACAAAGGGGCGCGGGCTAGGGGCGTGCCAGCCTTGCTCCGGGGCCGGCGCCTCCGAGCTCCAGCCCCGCACACGACCTCGCTCCTCCGAGTCCCAGGCCAGCGCGGCCTAGGGGAGTCCGGTCCGCGGTCCTCCCTGGGGCTGTGTGCCCACCCTCGCGTGTGGCCACTTGCGTGTACATGTGAGCGCGTGTGTTCACACGTGTTAACTGGGGTCATTGCACACTGCCATGTGGACCGACACACGCACGTGAACCGGCAAGGCTCCCCACCGACCAGGGTTGTTTGGAGGACGGCGTGGGAAGGGTGAGGCCTGGAGCCGCGGTCAAGCGCCTTGTCCCCTCTTCTCGGAATTGTCTGCGAATCCCTGGAGGGCCCACATCCTGGCGGCCTTGGAGCGAGGCAGGTAGAGAGGGAAGCTCCGGGGGACGCCGAAGAAGGTGCGCCAGCCCCGCGGCTCTACCCCAAGCGTGGTCTTGCGCCCTCTTTTGCAGCTTGGGTCCCCGCCCAGCCTGGCTTCCTGTCCAACAGAGGGCAGCAGGCCGCTCTGGCCAGCTCTGGCCAGCTCTGGCCGCGGGCACTGCACCCAGAGACCAGCAGAGGGCAACGCAGAGCCTCCGTACTCGGCTCCCCAAGGGTCCAGGGGATCCTGAGTTGAGGCACATACTCAGATAGGCCCAGGGAATGGGACCTGTCCTCAGATCCACATCCCCCTTGACCTGCAGATACAGAGATTCGGCTGGTGGAGGTGTCTTGGCAAAGCCTGCAGAGTGGGCTACGACCCTTGGGACCTCACCTCCTTCCACTGTACACCCCCTTCCATCTCCTTGAAGCCAGATGCCCTTAAACACTAAGCTAGTTTGATTAGAATAACCATCAACGCTGACACCACCCCACATGCTCGCCCCTTCTCCACTGTTGGGAGTGCATCACATGAGCACATTAGGGGTAGGGGTCCCGGCAGGCAGAAAAGGAAGCTGAGGCTGGGGGGCACAGACGTGGGGGAGGAGACTGGCCCAAAGCCTTTCAGTCTCTGGGGCAGAAATGGGGAATCCTGCTCCCAGTGCCCTGACCCCCATGGAGCCTGTCTGACATTCACTGCAGTTACCTGGCTAGCATGGTGGGGCCGCCAGTCCCCCCCCATCCCCCACCCCAGCACCATCTTACTTCTCCACTGTTCAGCCACACACACAGCCCAAAGAGTTGCACAGACCTTCTGTTCTAGCTCGACAGAGTTTGGGTACTTCTCAGTCTCACAGCCACACCACAGCTCTGAACAGTCATGCCTGGAGAACCATCTCCTGTCTCCTATGTCCATCCTCATCCTAGGCCTAGCTGGAGCCCCCTCCTAGTAAGTGAGGATGCTGTGCTGTGCACTCTACATTCATCCTCCAGCGACCCTGGGAGAAGGCACTGTTGCTCCCCCTGTGACAGAGAGAAGGAACCCCAGGCTCAGAGAGGTTCTGTGATTTCCCTGTGGTCAAACAGCTAGTAAAGCCTGGAAAGGGAATTTGAATCGCCTTCCAGGGCCAATTCCAGCAGGGGGCAGGCTTGGTAGAGGGACTTATAAAAGCTGGGAGGGGAAGAGAGAAGGCGACACAGGAGTCCCCTTCGCTTCAATAGCCCAGCGCAGGCGGTTCCCCGGCCCCTCAACCCTGTGCCGCCTGGACCCCCATCCCAGGCTCCCCAGCTCCCCCACCCCGGCTGTTTGTGAGTTACCCGTGAGCTCCCGCCCTCCCGCGCCGCCTCCTCCCACCAGCCAGACAGGAATAGACGCTCTCTCGCTCCTGCGTAAAGGCTCCGCCAGGCACCCGGCGGGCGAGCAGACCCGCTGCGGGGCGGCGGCGGGGGCGGGGGCTATTCCTGGTGCGGCGGCTGACGCAGACACTGCACGGCCACGGCGTATCTCCGCCCCCGACTCACCTGCTCCCTGCCTCAGTGATCTCGACGGAGAAATGGGGGAGAGCCCACTGCTCCCACCCCCAACTCCCAGATGCTGGCTGAGGAAGTTGGCGTCCTGGGGTGAGGTCTTCTGGGGCCCACAATTGTCCCTCTGCACCTTGGAGGCAGCAGGGATGACCAAAGAGCTGTGTGTCTGGGAGGAATTGCCCCAGAGTCTTAGTTCTCCATGTGAACAGTATCCAAGCCATTTCCCCTTCCGTTTCTCTAAAAGAAATGACCCCTCCCAGCATCCCCTGTCTTATTTCACCAATGGAAACAATGGGGAAGGGAAGGCTTCGGGGAGGGAAGAATTTGGAGAAAAGGCCTTTTTGAGGGTCCAGCCTGGGCCTGGTGAGAGTGCAGGTCCCTGGCCTTGTCACCAGGGACCCCATGAAAGGGGAAGGGTGTCACTGGGGACAGGTATCTTTCCACTCCTGTCTGGTGGGGCGGTCCCCAACACAGCCCTCTCAGGGATCCCAGGGCCATGAAGAATGTGGAACATCAGAATGGCCCAGTCCAAGATTTCACTGGCACAACCTGGAAATCATAACCCTGGAGCTTCAGCTGAAGAATGTTCACCCACACCTCCAGGCCTTTATCCTTACTGGTCCACCTGCTCGGCCTTTCCTCTCCCTGGTTCCCACCTGTGCTTCAAGACCAAACTAAGACCATTTGCATCTATTCCTGTCTCTCCTCCTCAGGCTGAAATGCCCTTAGAGGCAAGGGCCCAGTCTCCTCCCTCTCTGTCCTCAGACTAGGAGCTCCCAAGAGCAGGCCTGAGACAGCATGTTCCCGGCTTCAGGGTGAAAACTCAGCAAGTCCCAGTAAAGCAGGAATTGGTGGCTGCAAGGAGTCAGTCTGCTACAGCCTGAATGCTCACAGCAAAGCAGAGAAGCTGGGAATGGGTTTGTCAGGGGACTGTGGAGGAGGGGCAGGACCCTCCAACATTTATTTGGCTCCTACTGTAAGCCAGGGTCTAAGCTATACTTTACATACTTCATCCCACTTCAAGATTGAGATTGCTATCCCCATTGTACAGATGAAAAAACTGAGGCTCTGGGAGGGCTGGTGACTTGCCCAAGTTTACTCTGTGAAAGAGGTAGACCTGGGCTTTGAAGCTCTGTGTGTGTCTGATATCAGAGCACAAGCCCTGCTCTCCCCCACTGTGGGAGACTGAGGAGGCAGGGCCTAGTCCCCTGTGGCACAGGAAGGAATGGGTGGCACACACAGGCCTGCATGCATGCCTGCTTTGTGCTGGTCCTGCCTGCTTGCATCCCAGCAGCTCTCAGGGTTTTACAGTGATGATTATTTCTGAAAGCACTTGAAATTAATGACAGCTCTAAAATGGCTGGGACAGTGGAGTCATTGCTGAGACCTCTAATTAGCAAGAAAAACGGAGACCAGGAGCCAGGGAGGCAGGTGGGGGCTGGGCAAGTGGCACTGGGCATGGAGCAGGGTTGGGGAAGTGGGTTGGAGCTGGCATCCAGCTGGAGGTCTCTGTGGGGCAGGTGGAACCTATGTCCCACTTTATGCCACACATTTGATTCTGAGCACTCATTAATTTGCTGTGTCATGTTGGGGGGAGTCACTGCCCCGCCTTGGGTGAAAGTTTCCTCAGTTACACAATAAGGGGTTGGCCTGGGGTTCTCTAAGTTCAGGGTTCTATGGGGAGAATAGGATGAAGCCGCAAGAGGGGGCTCCTTGAAAGACCCTGAGTCCCTAGAAGGCTGAAGCCCAGAAGCTGGGGGTCCTATAGCCTCTGGGAGCCACTGAAGAAGCCCTGCATAGCTCTCACAGCCCTCCATGTTGGGGTTGCTGAGGCTGCCGGTATAATGAAGTCCTAAAGACTCAGGCTGGAGTGAAGTGGATCAGGAAGTGGCAGAAAATCCATAGGTCAGAGCCCCGTGCTGGTGCAGCTATGGAGGGGGCAAGGGATGGGGGGACACCTGAGGGGGCTGGCAGGAAAGTCCCCTCTAGGAGGTAGGCCTGGAGCTGTGAACAGGCTTAAGGCCTTCCTGCTCCCTCTAAAGTCCTTCCCTAAGAGCCACAAGGGACTCAGGGACTTCAGGGTCCCACCTAGGCATGTTACAGAGGGTCTGGCTGAGGTACCTAAAAGGGAAAGGACTTACTCAAGGTCATTTGTCCAGGTGCACCCTAGCTCTTGGTCTGCCACATCCTGCATGGGGCAGCTGGCACAGGGTGGGGGCACTGGGGGTCAGCTGAAGGGGACCTATCTGCACAGTGGCTGGCCCAGCTGGACGTGGAGATGTGCTGGTTGACATGGAGGGACACCCACCGTGGGTACAGGCTGAGGCCAAGACTCTAAGGGCAGGGGTGTGAAGAGCCCACCCTCACTTCCTTGGGGCATCCTCTTCCCTGGCAGCCCCCACTGCAGCCATGTCTTATTTATCATTAACAGCTTTAAGACCCTAGACCCACTTCCTTGAATCCTTTCACCCACTCCCCTTCCAATGCAGGGCACTATGTGGCCCCCTCCCTCCAGAAGCCTGCTCGAAGCAGCTCAGTCTCCTGCTCTTGAGCTGGCCTTTGCATCCTTGGGCACCTCTCTAAGCCTCAGTTTCCTCCTCTGTAAGATGGGAATATCAGTAGAACGCATTTCATGGGGCTGGTGTGAGGATCTCATGACAATGTACAGTCATCCCTCCAGGACCCCCCACAGATACCAAAATGCACAGATGCTCAAGTCCCTTAAAGTCGGCCCTCTGAATCTGTGGATGTGGAAACTGTGGATACGAAGGACCAAAATGTATATCTAGTACTTGATGCTGGGCCTGGCACCCAGTAGGTGCTTGACAAATGTAGGTATTTTTATGGTTATTATACTTACTGTTATGGTTGCTCTCTGCCCTCTGACCCTGCAGCCCCTCCTCCGTAAAGACAGGGGTCTACCCTAAGCTCCCTTTCAGCATTCCCATCAGGAGAAGCCTGGACCAAGTTCTTCATTCTCTAAGCATCAGGAACACCCTGAAGGCAGGGATTGTTCTTGTGTCTCCTCCAGTTTCCTCAGAGAGCCCGAAGTCCAGATTCCAGAGAGTCTGATGTGTGCAAATTAAACTCAACTGAAATCCATTCATCAAGAAGGACCAATGGGCTCCTCTGGAGAAGGGAACCAGGGCATGGAGGTGAGGGGCAGGGATACTCTTGAATCCCCAGTTCTCACCTCCCCTCATCTTGGGGGCCTCGATCACCCACGCCTCCACTGGAAATGTTCCAGCATCAGTGATGTTCACTTATCTAGAAACAATGTAGGTAGCAGCCTCCACTACTTGGAATTGCACTGAGAATTGGGGGAGGCCAAAAGGCTCCTGGAGGACCCAAGGCAGAAGCCTGCAGAGAGATGAGGTCCTGGGGCTGGGCCCTACTCAGTGTGCTGAGCTTGGTGCCTGGTTGCTGCATCCATAATGGCTGAGAAGCAGGAAATTTGTCTGGGGCCAGTCAGTGAAGGGGCTCGTCTGCCCTGCCCACCCTGAAGTCCCTCCAGGGGAATAACTGATGTTCCTGACCTTGAAGTTAGCTCTCCTTAAGAACACAGGGAAGCATGCACTCCATTAAACACGCACACACGTGCACACACACACACAATATCCAAATGATTAAATTGAGAGCAAAAACAAAAAAGCAAATGTAAAAAGTAGTTTGTATAAAGGGATACTCCCTGGCTCCTTGGGAATCTAGACTCCAGGCTTGGCAGAGCGACTTCTCCCAAGAGTCTGGGCTCGGCTGTCCCCACGGATCATGTCAGGGGGAATTTGAGCTAATGTGTGTAAACAGACAGCACTATTAACAAATCCATTTATTAAGCACTTGTCTTGAGTTCTGCTGTGCAGGAGACTTGTTTATCAAGTCAGAACCTGTTATTAACTTGAGCCAAAGGCAGCAAGGCAGCTTGGAAGATGTCTAGCCCTAGAGCCAAGCAATCTTGAGTTCCAGTCCTGGCTTTGTCTCTAACCACTGCATGACACTGGGCAAGCCACTTCGCCTCTCTGAGCCTCAGCTGCCTATGATAGGCAGCCCCTAAGATGGCCACAAATGATCCCTGCCTTCTGGTATTTACCCCCCTTGTGTAATCTCCTCCCCTTGATTGTGGTCTGGACTAATTGACCCAATTCTAGTGAACAGAATATGGCAGAAGTGATGGGATATCACTCATGAGATTAGGTTACAAAAAAAGACTGTGGCTTCCATCTTGGGCACCCTCTCTCCATCACTTGCTTATTCACTATGACAGAGGCCAGCTGCCATGTTATTAGCTGTCCTGTTGAGAAGCCTGAATGGAAAGGAACTGATGTCTCTAACCAACACTCCACAGGGGCCTGAGACCTGCCAATAGCCACGCAAGCAAGCATGAAAGTAGAGCCTCCCCAAGTCCAGCTGTGAGATGACTGATGCTCTGGTGGACGTCTTGATTGTATCCTTGTGAGACACCCTGAGCCAGAGGCACCCAACTAAGGCTCACCCAGATTCCTGACCTACAGAAACTGTGAGATAATAAATATTTGTTGTTTTAAGCCACTATGTTTTGGGATGATTTGTTATGCAGCAATAGATAACTAATACATGCTTCATCTGTAAAATGGGCATAAAAATTCCTTCCTCCCAGTATGGCTGGGGGCATTGAGATAATGCAGGAAAAGTGCCTGTTGCCTGTCAGGGTGAGGAATGACACAGCAACTAGGTGGTTATCTGGTAAAGTTGAGGAGATGCACACTCTATGACCCAACAATACCCTCCTGGGTATACACCCTGGAGAAACACGTCCACAGAAGACAAGCACAGGAATGTTCCCAGGGGTAGTGTTTGTATTCGTGAAAAACTAGAAATGCCCTAAATGTCCATCATGGGGAGAAGGCATGAACAGAATGTGGTATAACCATGCAGTGGAATACTACGCAGCAATGAAAATGGACAAGCTGGAGCCACACATGTCAGTGTGGGTTCTCTCACAAACACAAAGTTGAGGAAAAAAACCAAAGATGGTACCATTTATATAAGGTTTAAAAATAAGCCCCAAATCCTATAAATTATGTATGGACATCTACATATATAAGAAAAGCATACAAACATGCATGAGAATGATCAACTCCGATTCCAGGGGAGTGTCACCTCTGGGGACAGAGGGAGGGAAGGTGGTAGAGTTGGACTTATCCTGAACCCCATACTCCAGAGTGTTTACCATGAGCATGCACAGTGGTTTTAAGTCACTCATTTAATACTTTCAACAACCCCATGGGGTCCATTCTATTATTCTCTCTTCTTACAGAGGGGGAAACTGAGGCACAGGATCTCCAGGGAGATTTTCCTGGAGTGCAGTGGGAGGCCAGGGCTTGGTTTCTCACTTTATTGCTAACTTGGGGGAGGCCACATTACACCCTGGTCTCGGTCTATTCTTCTGTAGCATGGGAGAGACTTGTTGCCCTCCCCCCTTTCCCCTTCCCCCTTCCTAGGTGTGGACTGAGATGCTGGGAAAGTCTTCATTAATCAATCTGGAATATTTGCAGAGGCCCCCCATAAGCCAAGCCTGGGGCCAGCTACATAGTAGGGGAGACTAAAATCAAGGAGGTGTGGACAAGAGAAGGTGTGAATAAGATGGTTAAATTCAACACAATGCAGTTCAGTTCAATTTTTTTTTTTTTTTTTTGCGGTATGCAGGCCTCTCACTGTTGTGGCCTCTCCCGTTGCGGAGCACAGGCTCCAGACACGCAGGCTCAGAGGCCATGGCTCACGGGTCTAGCCGCTCTGCGGCATGTGGGATCTTCTCGGACCAGGGCACGAACCCGTGTCCCCTGCATCGGCAGGCGGACTCTCAACCACTGTGCCACCAGGGAAGCCCTCAGTTCAATTTTGCATTGACTCAGTTCACAGACAATAGTTGAGGTGAAGGAATATTGCTTGAGCACCTACAACATGCTGGGCCTGTATTAGGTGCTTTTTCTAAATTATCTCATGTAAGCCTCAACCACAACCCAGTAAGTAGGAACTGTTATTATCCCCACATAACCAATGAGGAAACAAAACCAGGGAGGGTGAGCAACTTCCCCAGGTGGCACAGCAGAGCTGAGATTGTCAGGATTTGTCCTCCCTCCACCCTGACCTGCCCTCTGTTTGCTGCTAGGGGCAGAGATGGAGGATCCAGGCCTTGTTGCCCTCTGGGGATCCCAGCCCAGACCAGGAAGGTCTGGAGGAGTTGGGAGGAGAGAAAGATGTGTGTGGCTGGAGCAATCAGGTCAGGTTTCCTGGAGGAGGGGGAGGGGGAGGTGCTTCAGTGAGCTTATTAATGGTGAAGCAGGTGGAGGCATTCATCCATCCCTTCTCCCATTCATACCCTCAACAAACATTCACTACAGCTTTCTCTGTGCCCCAAAGAGCCCATGGTCTCATGCACAAGACTCAGCGCATCGTGATCTAGGTTGAGGCAAGGGAAACATGGGGGCTCGTGCACACACAGAGCAGGCACTGGGCAGGCAGGATAGACAACCAGGAGCTGGTGATGGCTGAGCTGAAATCCAAAGGGTGAGTAGGAGTCAACCAGAAGACGGAAGGTGGGGGATGGTACTCCAAGCAAAGAGAACAGCAAGTGCAAAGGCCCTGGGACGGTGGGGAGAGACAGCAGACCCCAGGGAAGGCCAGCAATGACCAAGATGGTTCCAACTCAGCTGAGAAGCGGGTGTGGGGCTGAGGCCGCCACCGTCTCTCTCCCAAGTAGGGAGAGTGTCTGCCTGCTGGGTTCTCTAACCAGCTGGGTTCCCACGCCAGCTCAGCCCTGTTGGGCAGGCAGGGCCCCTCTCCAGAAGGCTTAAGAGCAGGGGAGTTCGAACCATAATGGCATGTGTAATTATGTGCAAAAATGAAGGAACGCTCCGTACTAACTGATGGTGGGAAAGAGTAAATATTGGCCGAGGCACCCGGCTACATCTCCCCGTCCAGTCTGGCTGGGACCCAGGGCAGCCGCCTGGCCACTAATATACCCATAAATTATTGAAGTTATAAAGAAGAAAGCAGATGTCACGTGGCACCCATAAACAGCTTGTTAGCTAAGACTAACGAAGGGGCAGCCTGCTGCTTGGCCTTGCGTGGGGTCCCCCCACACCCTCCCTGATTGCAGAGGGAGATGCATGAGGGTGGGTGTGGAGAGAGGCTGAGAGACTGGCTGCCCCCCTCCCTGCCCCCCTCCAACATCCTGACCCACTATGGAGTCCGGTGGTGCTGGGAGAGAGAGGAGGTCCACAGACATAGAGCCCAAAATGGGCCATGAGGTCCCCGTCACTGCAGCGTGCAAGCAGGGGCTGGACAAACCTGTCACAGAGGACAGAGGAGCCGGGAAAACTCTGAGGCCTGCCCAGTCTGATGTGCTTAGGCCAACTGGGTGCTGGGAAAAACTGGATGCTGAGGCTAGACACACAGGGTGCACATCACAGGAAAGCCACCTGCCAGCTGTGTGACCTTGGGTAAGTCACCCACCCTCTGAGCCACTTTCCATTCATGTTACCTGGGTATAGCCATGCCTATCATGGAGGATTGTGGAGGGGGTCCTAGGAGCATATGTATGTGATACTCTGAGTGCACATAAGCCCTTGTGCATAGGACACTCCTCTACCTCCCACATCCACCCCCAATCTCACAGGGGGCTTCTAATTAGATCAGGCCTAATGAGGCTTCCCTCTGCCAGGCTCTGTTTACGCTTCATTTAAGCCTGAGTCTGGGACATTAGGAGGAGGGGGAGGCAGCCGAGGCGGGGGAAGGTGTCCAGCTGCCAGGTCTTGGCCCACCCCAGTCTCCACCTCACACAGGGCACCCTCACCCCAGGGGAACAGGGGAAGAAGATGGAGGGGGTGCTCTAGAGCTAGAGCTGCCAACAGAGAGAGGTCTCGGGGAGTGGGGAGGTGTAGAAGTGATGGTTGGGAATGCTAGCATTTTGGCTCCTTGATGAAGAGCTTGAACTTCGCTGTCTCTCAGGCTGGGGGTCTGTAGTCTCTAAGATGCTTTCTCTCAGGAGGTGCAGCCAGGCAGCCTGATTGGGGCACTTGGGTGCCCATGGTGTGCTCAGCTGCCAAGGGCCACACAAGACAAGAGGAGGGGACTAGGGAAGGTGCCCTGGAGAGGCAGCCAGATCGCCCTCCATAACCTGCCTGAGGCCACACAGGGAGCAGAAGGGGGCGACATCTGGGCTTGGCTTCGGGCAACAGATGGGTTCCTCTCCCCAATCCTGAAATACCCGCAGGAGAGCGTTCGTCTGTCAGTGGTTTCCTTCTTCGAGGAAAGAAGGGAATCCTGAGAGTTTTTATCAGCTATGCTTCGGGCTGGGCCTCTCCTCCAGGGGTCCTCTCTGCACCCCTTATCTTATCTTGTACAGGCTTGGTCTGTCCCACTGCAGCCCGTTCTGCAGATGCGCAGAGAGGCATCATCGCTGCCCCAGGTCACACAGCAAGTCAGTGCCGACGCCTGAAGCTGGGGCCTCCTGCCTCTCCCCACACCTGTTGGACTCAGCCCTGGGAGGAAGTGGGAGACTCACACTGTCACGCTGGGCGCTGGGCACTGTGCTGTGACTGTTGGGATGAGCGCACTCTGACAGCCACTGTGGTGTGGCATTCCCAGGAGCGTCCTTCCTGCCTAAGGACTCCCAGCCCTCAGCACCTGCCTATCTATCACCTGCCCGGCGGGGTGGGGGCAGCTGGGGTAGGTGCCTGCAGTGACAGCCAGGTGGCCTGGTCAGAGAGGGATGGAGGCATTTTGGAGGGACGGCTCTTGGGGCTGGGTGCTCACCTGAGACCTAAGGACATCTCCCCCCACCTCCAACCTGAGAGGGGACATCTTTTGCCCAAGATCATAAGTCAGATGTGGGAGGAGCTGGAACATATCTGTCTGGTTGCAAAGTCTGCACCAAACTAAACTGGGGGAGCATGTAGACAGTGCAGCGATGTGGTCACTGGCTGGTGTGTACTGTGGGCTGCTCAGGTCAGCCCACAGACCCTCATGGCCCCGAGATCAGCATCAGCCCCTCCTTGACCCCTTGAGGGTCTGTCCCTCCCTCCATCTCTCTGGCTTACCCTCCTTCTCTCAAAGTGTCAGGGGAAAGAAAGGCAGGCCAGACCCCGGGGCCAGTGACAAGTGGATCTGACCAGGCCCCCTGGATGGTGCTGGGAGCTGAGGAGTGGAGAGCAGGAAGGCTGCCTGGGCTGGACCAGGTGGGAAAGCAGGGCTGTCCAGGGGGTCAGGGGAAACACAGGGCCCTGGTAGGACTGGGGGCTGAGGCAACCCTCAAAGGTGAGAAGGACCTTCTCTCCTCCCTTAGCTAGGTCAGACCTTGATAAGGACTGTTGACCATCAGCAATAGTCAGGCTACACAGAGGGAAAGAGAGGCTCATGGGGGAATGTGGAGGGTGGGCACACAGGGAGGAAAGCCCAGGAGCCTCAGGTCTGTGGCGCTTCCTCAAGCCTCTTCTGGCTACGTGGGCCTGCACCTCCTTTCCTGCCATTCTTGGGTGTGCCGTCCCACCAGGCGTAGCCCCGGTGTCAGGGAGGGCCCATCCCAGGAGGGCCCACCCCAAGCTCAATGGTTTAGGGCTTCTACCTTGAGAGGAGCCACAGCTCTGGCCCAGAGGCAGCAAGCCAGAGGAAAATCTCAGGTAGGGATGTAGGAAACCAGGGCATCCATCCTGAGAGTCTGGTGCCACCCCCAGGCAGGACGCCTGGGATTTTTGCCCTCTTATCCTTTCTCCCTCTAGTATGGGACTGGGCAGGGGGATGATATATCTGCAAACAGGGAAATGGGTGAGTGTAATGAGTGAGAGAACGTTCTGGAACATGGAACCCTCTGGGCAGAGCACTTAGGCAAGTCCCTTAACCTGTTCCAAAGAGTCGTGAGGATTAAATGACATAATCTATTCAGGTCCCCGGGAACAGGACCCAGCACATGGTCAGCCCTCAAGAGGGTGCACTGTTGTGATCATGAGTCTAGTTGGTGCAGGGATGTCTGCTTTGTGTGTGTATCCAGTTTTTTGTGTTATGGTTTTTTATGATAATGGTGTTGTATTGCATATCTGTTCTGTGTGTATCACTGTTAAACGTGATGTGTCATTGCTGTTGTGTGTGTCAGGGTTAGGTGTCCTGAGCAGGACTTTTCTGCATCTCCCCCATTCTCTTAGCTCCATCAGTCCACAGACAGAAAACCCAAGCCCTCATTCAGGGCTTCCAGCTGTGTGGAGAGGAGCAGCAACTATGGTCTCTACCTGGACCATGCCTGCCCTCTCTATCCCTTCTCTGCCCATGTTGTCCTAGAAGCCCACCTCCCGCAACTGGCTGACCAGAGCCTGGAGGGCAGGTGGGTGAGGGAGGTACCTTGGTTCCAGGAGTCCCAAGGGCAGACCTGAATATCTACCTGCTCCTTCTGGGCCTACCACCTACTTGTGGCATTTCTATAACCTGGGGAATGAGGTTGGCACTGATAGAAGTATGAGTGATACCAGGAGGGCAAGGAAGAACCTAGCACATGTGCCCCTGAGATGACAGGAAATGGGTCCCAAAGCAGGGCTGAGCCAGGGGCAGGCTGAGCCCTGGCTGACTTCTCACTGGTCACCCCTGAAGCTGATGGACACAGCGTTGGGCTGGTTCCCTCACTCCCTTCAAGCAACATGTGCAGAGGGCGTTGCTGTGCCCATTTCACAGATGAGAAAACTGAGGCTCAGAAAAGTGAGGTGACTTGTCCTAGTCAGTGGAGCCAGGACTAACAGCCAGGTCTGGCCCTGGTGATAGTCACAGAGGTTTGGGGGTGGAAGGAGGAACCCCAAATGGAAACTTCTCTGTGGGGCAAATGATGTGGCTCAGGCTGGCAGCCTGAGGTGGAAGGATCTGGAAGGCCCCAAATAATGGGGGCCCCCCACCCTGAATCAAAACATGGGCTCATACACTCAGATGCAGTGTGCTCACACCACCTGCTGGGGTGCGAAAACCAGCCATAAATACCTGCATTGTCGTGGTGGCTCATCAGGCGAGTGGGAAGAGAGGTCTGGTGTGCCCTCAGGAAATTTCAGTGACTCACAGACTTGTGGACCCCCGCCTCTGCACACCCAGACACTCCTCCCATATGCACACCCCCGCAACTGGCTTGTCTGGGAGCCTCCTTCCTCCCCCAAAGAGAGCCGGGTAGAGAAGACCACCCATCCACTCCCTGACTCAGGGGGCTGAGGGGTCTGGGAGGGGGGAGCCCTGGCCAGCCAGCTTGCAAAGACTCCATACATCCCAGCCTAGGAAGCAGGGCAGGGAGGGTCCCAGGGCACACAGTGGGGTGGGGAGAATGGGGTGGAGCGGGGGGCTGAGCCCGAGGCCCACTCCTTCTCACTGTCTCTCTCCCCAGAGGCAGCCCAAGCAGAAGTGGAGAGGTGGAACTCATCACCATTCATTCCACCAGTGCCCAGCTCTCTCTCCACTCTTGAACTTGGCAGGGACAGCTTCACATTTAGTTAACACGCAGGAGGTGTGTGTTGGGGTGGAGGGGGTACCTGCACATCTCATGGCTAAAGATAAATTACAGCTAATGTCTGAAGTGTAGGAAGAGTCATGAACAAACTCAGGCCCACAGTGTGTGCCCTCCCATCCCCAGGCAGGTTGGCCCCTAATGCAGGCAGGGCGGCTGCCTCAGACCCTCGCTCACTTTGTTACACACCTGCACTCACCACACAGCTTACTGGTCCCCCTAGAGAGTGGGCTCCAGACCCCCATTAGAAAGGCTAGCAGGCTTTCCTTAAGCCGTTAGTTAGCTCTGGGAACTGAAGAATAAAGAGAAGCAAAGTTAAACATCTTGCTGATAATTCTCCCCTTGTGGTGGACATTAGTCTGCCTTCCCAGTGGACGAGGAAACAACCCAGGGTCATAGGATGCCCCAGAAGAGCCTCAGATTGGCTGGTAGTCCAGGGTGAGTCCAGGGAATGAGCGAGTGCATGACGAGACCTCAGTTTCCCCATCTACAAATTGGGACTGCACTGTCTATCCTGCCTGCCTCATGAAGGGGCCAGAGACATGAGAAGGGCCCTCTGCACGAGCCTGGTTGGGGTCTGATGGGGGCAGACACCCAGCCACTGAGGGGAAAGACACATCTATGGCCCCCATAGTCAGTAAAGGCATGGATTGTTCCTGCCTGTGCTTTAGCTACATGTCAGGGAAGTGTGTGTGTGAATCAGGCCTGCAGCCCTGAAGGGACCCCACCCAAACACATGGCCCCCACCGCCACCCCACCACACCCCAGGGTGCGGGAGGACCTGGGCATGTACACGAAGCTCCCCGCTCCGGGCACACGTGCTGGCAAACTCTGGTTCTGTCCCCATACGGAGTCCCGCTTCCCAGAGCCCTGCTGTCATGGCAACCAAGAGAGCTGAGTCAGGGCAGGGATGGGGAAAGAGGAGTGGGCTGAGGGGACTGGGCTGTGGCTCACAACCCACTTGAGAGGGCCAAGTGCTCCTTCCCTCCTCTTTGTGTCCCCTATATAGGTCACAAATCTCTGAGCACGTAGAGCCCAGGCAGGAACCTGGAGCTTCCCCCACCCCCAAGTAGACCAGAGCAGAGGCCAGCCAGCCCTCTCTCCTGGGAACAGATGCAAGGGAGTAAAAACCCACATTCAGGGCAAGGTTTGAGGGCCAACCCCTGGCCCAGACAGCTCCCCCTGCTGAGTCTGCTGTGATTCTTCTCCCATCTCCATCCCCACTGCCTGAGGTTCAAGCATAAGCGATGTCCTCCTTGGAGCCTCTGAGGTGTCTCTGTCCTCAGGAGTACCCCAGGGAGGGCGGGGACTTCAACAGTCACAGATGACTGGGCTGGGATTAGCTGACAGCCAGGTAGGGTGTGCTCCTCTAAACTAGGCCCAGAAGAGAGGCAGGCCCCACCACAGATGGTAGGAAAAAATAGAAATGCCTGAGACTTCCGGAGCATTTACTCTGTGCCAGGTACCAGGGCCCTCCTGTAATCTAGGCATTAACTTATTTCATATTCTCAACAACTCTAGAGGAAGGTGCTATGAGCATCCCCATCTTACAGGTGAGGAAACGCAGGCACAGAGAAGCACAGTAACTTACCCAAGGTCATAGAGAAGTAAGTGGCCCCCTGGGTACATTCCAGCTGAAGAGTGTGGAGGTCGGGGAAGGCTCTAAGCTGGTTGACTGTGTGGTAGGGGACCTAGAATTCATTTGTCTAATTGCCTATTTTATAGGTGCTAATGCTGAAGCTGGGAGGACAGTTTCTCTTGAAGCTTCCCTGGTGGGAGTCTAGGGACGGGCCAGTGCCCTGCTGAGAATCAAGGTCCCTGGAGGCTCCCAGACCAGGCCCTGCTATGGCTCCCATGCTGTCCTGCCCCTGACAGAAGGCACTAGGAGCCAGAGGTGAAAGGGTCCCAGTCCGTTTGCCAGAGCACAAGCCAGGGGATAGGTAGGCCCAGCTCACAGGAGGGTCTGACACAAGATGAGTAGTGATCAGAGCTGGAAAGGAGGAAAGATGAACCCCAGGGAAGGGAGGAAATCCCAGTGGCTTCCCTGGAGGAGGCAGTCTTTCAGGATTGGTAGCCTCCTGACCTTCAGAGAGGGGCACAGACATTCTAGGAGGAAGGAACAGTAGGTATAAAGGTATGAAGGCTGGACAGAGTGGGGTCTGTACAAGGCCCATGGAGTGGCCACAACTGCCCAGCATGGGGTCAGAGTCAGAATACAGTCAGAGGCTGAGTGGAAGCCTGGGAATTCCTCTCCAAGGTCTCCCTCCCCAGCACTGAGGGCAGTGTTTTAACTCATTGCTGAGATGCAACCTTTTCTAAAAAGCCAAGGGATCCGAGCAGCTCCCTGAAATTGAGCAGGAAGACTCAGAAAAACAATTCCAGTGTTAAAGATCACAGATGGCTTCTTTCACTAGAGCACATGCTGGGTCAATGGCAGCCTTGCTGAATGCTGTTCCAGGCAGCCTGAGAAAGGCCCTGGCAAAACCTTCCTCCCCTCTCTGCTGCTGTGCCCCATGCCCTCTCTTCCCTGTCTGCTTTGCCCACCCCTCCCTTTCCTCCCTCCCTACCCTCCCTCCCTTCTTTCCTTGTGTCTTTCTATCATTGTTCCTTATTTTATTTTCAGCCCTCAGCACTTTTCCTGAAAGAGAACAGCTGGGCTGCTGGAGTCAAAGAGAAAAAAATTTTTTTGACTACTTTGCAGATTCCCCTTCTCATGAAAACTGACGCCACCATTGCTAACTGATAGATGGACAGTAAGATATCTATTTCCTTGTCTCCTTCTTTCCTCCCCCTCTCTGGGCTCTGTTCTGTGGGAACCTAGGAAAGACTGGGCAGTCATACAGCAGCTGGGGGAGAAGGGTAATAAATGGGGATGACTTTGGCATCAGGTGGGCAGCTGGGGCCCACAGTAGCATCATTAAGCCCATTTTACAGATGAGGAGACTGAGCCCCAAGATCACCCAGATTCAACAATAATTACAATACTAACACTAACCATAGAGCCAGCACTTAAGGAGCACTTGCTGCATGCCAGGCACTGTGCTAGACATTTCCCATGCAATGAACCTATGAGGCAGATACATTACCGACCCTGTTTTTACAGAGGGGGAAACTGAGGTTCAAAGAAGGGAAGTCACTAGCCCAAGGCCACACAGCTGGGCCCGTAGAGCTGGAATGTCCCCCCATACAACCATGCCCATTTTCACTCTGCGAGTTGCAACCTTCCCCTACCCTCCAGCTGGCTGCTAATGGGAGAATCAAGATTTGAACCCACACTGGTCTACATTCTCATTCCAAAGCTGGACTCTACTGCATGTTGATTGCTGTTGCCAAGAGGACATTAAACAGCAATTCTAACCACAGGACGACCTGGCCTGACCCTGACCCCCACCTGATTCCTCAGGCCGAGGGGTACAGAGCATCCGGCTAAGCCTGGCTCATCCTCATGACCTGCCCTGTCTGGGCCTCAGAGACCCTGCTAAGGACGGGGGACACTGGACAGGCTGGGCCCTGGATAGCAACACATGAACTGGGGCCAAGGTCCCCCAGGACCATGCTGAGCAACCCATGCCTCCTTCCCAAGGGTTACCTTTTGCTCACTCTGTTCTCCAGGGCTGGAGACCACAGGCAGGGCCCTGCTCCTCTGGGATCCCAGTCTGCTTCCTGTGGCCAGAAGACACAAGGAGGGGACAACAGGAACCCTGGCCTGGGCCTCAAACCTGCTGTTACACAGCCCAGTGGCTCCCAGGAATCTTGCACACACACCCTGGAGCACCCCTGTAAGGCCAGGAGGCCCTCAGCTATGCATGTGTTATTGTGGGTCTAGATCTGTGTACCCTCAAGTCCAAACTTAGGGAAAGTGCTTTTAAGACACAGCCAAGGAATGACTATCAATCCTGCAAGCTAAGAAAGGTTGTTTGGATCAGACCTGGGAGTAATATAGGATAGCAGTCTGTGTTATCTGCAAACCCAGAGCCCTGCTTGGCTGTCCAACGTAAATGTGTTTAAATAGCAACACACATGTTCATGTCAATGGGAATGTTCTAGGCTAATTGTGGCTGGTGTAAATGTTCATGAATTCAAAGTGAACATGATAGGTGGTGATGCTGTGTTCAATGTAAATGTCCAGTCTTTGGTAAGACAGAGGACTTCATGAAAAATACATTTGCTCGATAGAAATGCACATGTGGGGTCAATGGTAACGCATGTGTTCACTACAGATGCAAGCTTGAGGCAAATACCCATGTGAATCTGCAATATGGGGCTGACTATCAGAGATGGAAATCACGGTGAGAAAGGGTGGCACAGGGAGAGCAAAGACCCAGGGGCACGATATGGAAAGGAGAGGAGGATTCTGAGTGGGGAAGAGGGTGCAGAAAGAAGCTGGGGGTAGTGGACTCTGGCTCCTGGGTCAAGGTGGAGAACCTGCTCAGCTGGGGTCCAGACGTGGCTGGGGAAGGTCTCTAGCTGGAAAACAGAAGCCAAGGGAACACAAAGTGCAATTAGGGGACCTTGGAATCCCGTGTGCCCAGCTGGACACAGGCTGGGCTCCACTGCTCATGACTGGGCAAGTGAGGCCCTACCAAGGGGAGAGTGGGGAGGATGAAAGGGTGGGGATCCTTCCACCTCCCCCCCAACTCTATCATCCCAGGGGGTCAATGACAGAAAAATAAAACAAGAGTGTCAAGAAGCCTTAGTTCCAGCCCTAGTCAGCCACCAGATAATACTGGTCAATGCACCTAAGATCCCAAGCCTCAATCTTCTCCCATGAAAAATGGAGGGTGTGTTAATACCTCCTGTGCGGTTCCTACATGAGATAGGATGTGAAAGGGCTTTGAAAGCTGTAAAGTGATGTACAATGTGAGGTGGAGGAGTCCTGGTCCCTGGGGTTTTGTTGCTAATTGATAAGCACCAGGGAGGCCAATTTGATGTCTACGTGGTGTGTAAGCATGTGCACAGCATGTACACACATGTGTGTATATGGTTTTTTTAAACATCTTTATTGGAGTATAATTGCTTTACAATGGTGTGTTAGTTTCTGCTTTATAACAAAGTGAATCAGTTATACATATGCTTATGTTCCCATATCTCTTCCCTCTTGTGCCTCCCTCCCACCCTCCCTATCCCACCCCTCTAGGTGGCCACAAAGCACCAAGCTGATCTCCCTGTGCTACACGGCTGCTTCCCACTAGCTATCCACTTTACGCTTGGTAGTGTATATATGTCCATGCCACTCTCTCACTTTGTCACAGCTTACCCTTCCCCCTCCCCATATCCTCAAGTCCATGCTCTAGTAGGTCTGTGTCTTTATTCCTGTCTTACCCCTAGGTTTTTCATGACCTTTTTTTTTTTTTTTCTAAGACCTGAGACTCTCAGAGACTCCGCCACAGAGGTTTGAAGTGAGGGGGAAGAGAAGGAAGTGAGATTTCAGGATAAGCTTAAAAGCAAAAAAAAAAAAAAAAAAATTATTACGTGTCAAAAGGAGTGGGGAGGCTTAAATGGCTCCCAGGTGGGACACAGAATAAAACAGTCTTTGCTGTTATTTTTCGATTGTCTCCACGCAGGGAAGACAAGCAGAGGGTCGCCATAGCAACTCTGGGCATCCGGCAGGGGGCAGCCCGGACTCTGCAGGTTTCTCTGGGCTGAACAGGGTGAGTCAGCCCAGCAGATGCTAGAAGGTGGGGCTGGGTCCAGTACTGTACCCTTGTCCTGGAGGTCACCAGTTCCTTCCCTTCTGGAGGCCACCACGATGGACAAACAGGAGTTGCCTAGTGGTGGGGCCAGGCCAGGTTGAGACTGGGAGCTGAGTCTGAAGGTAGAGAAGTGTCAGGATGGGGAGGGGATGAGATGGGGGCGCTGAAAGGTTGCCAGAGGCAGCAAGGGAGTCCCACAAGGTGGTCACAGAGCAGAGAGGCCATGCATGGCTAATACAGATGATGGAATAAGGATTGGGAGATGGAGTAAGTGTTGGAGGGTCCAGGTGCTGGAGTGGACAGGGCATGGTGTGGAAGCTAGTGGCTCTCCCAAGCCACCCCTGAGCCTATGTTAATGGAGGGCAAGCAGTCATTTTAGAGGCTGGGTCTAGAGTGAATTTGGCCTCAGGGCTGTGCTTCAAAGGCAGGGGTCAGGCAGGAGAGAAATGTGGATAAGAAAAATCCTGATTGGAAAAAAGTAGCTATGGCAGATTCATGCATCTGGGTACGCACAGAGGCCACTTTTAATGGAAAACTGAACTGGGGGGAAGAGAGAGTCCTACATTTGTGGAAAGTGGCTGGGAGTTCACTACCTCTTTTATTGTGTATCCTTAGTGTCTGACTTCAAGAAATACTTTTTTGAACAAATGAATGAACGACAAAGGACTGAATGTATGGTGTTCACAAAGCTACATGGAAGCTCTAAGGAGGCAGTTGACACCTTGTCTCTGATCATTTGCAGGCTGGTATTGAAAGCTAAGCAGCAAAAGAAGCCAAGCCAACCTAAAAATACAAAAGAGGAGGTTGCTGGCCCAGGAGATCAAAGGACTCTGAACATCACGTGGCCCAGGGCACACCCAGAGCGTCTGGCAACACAAATTTGGAAAAAGTGGTCACAGTTCCTTCTTAAGGTCAAATGATAAAAGCCCAAATTTGTATCAAGTAGTGACTGATAACAGTCCATTTCTACCAAGAAAGTACCACATTGTACCCACGTGTTTAGATTTCTTTAGGTCATGCTCTAACTTAATAAGCCATGATTCTGAAGCTCGTGCTCACCTCACAGCTTGAAGTCCTGGAAGTCACGCTTTCCAAACAGCTTCAGATGAAGAACAAACACATACAAACTCAAAAGTTCTTGATGGGTAAGTAACTCCGGCTAGTGGAAATATAGATTCTGGGGCAGGGTCGTGGCTGACCCCTTCACCCAAGGAACTGGCTACTTTTGCCACAGTCTTGCTTCAAGGGAAAGAGGCTTTGAAGTAATTTCGGGCCTGGGGTCTTTGGATCTCTAGGTTTGGTCAAGCCCTCGGGGACTCTCAGCTGAAGGCTGAGCAAGGGTAGCCTTGGGAGACCTCTCAAACTCGAGAAGTCAAGGAAAGCCACAGAGCAGTGAATCTAGAATCCATTTCCCACTCATGCTAGAACCCTGCTCCCTCTCCTCACCAAGGAGCTGAGGAGCTTCCCCCTCATGAGGGCCCACGTGGCTTCTGAAAAGCAGGCAGAATACACCACGGAGTCAAAGGGCGTGAGCACACCTCCTGGACCCACCAGCTTTGGGCAAAACTTTTGCCTTCTCTGTGAATCAGGGAATCAATGGGACAGAGCAGCCCTCAAAGAGCCACTGTGAGGATTGAATAAGACGATGAATACTCGAGTACTTCATTAACGGTAAAGTGCCCAAAAGAATTACTACTATTCTTGTTGTTGTTATTGATTCACTGAGTAGAAGGGGGTCCCTTCCTACAGTACCCGGGGATTCAGAAGCCTGTCTGGGCCTTCCAGCAGCATCTCTGCTCTGCACTATGAAATCTTGGCTGACAGCTCTTCTGTCTTCCTGGACAGTCCCAACATCCCTTGCCTCTGGCTGCAGCTGGGGAAAGTGTGTGTGTGTATGTGTGTGTGTGTGTTGCTAGAACATGGAAATCACCTTTCTCCATGTAAATATATCCTCCAGGTGACATCTGTCACTCACACCCAGTCCAGATGCACCCCACCTCCAAGCTATTGCTCCTGCTGTTCTCCACCTAGAACCTGCTCCCCCTCCTTGTCCAGCTAAGTGGTTCAGGGTCCAGATCCAATTCCTCCTTCACCAGGGAGTCCTCCTGGATTTCTCCAGCCTAGTAGTTGTCAATGGCAGGACCAGGGAAGAGAAGGCAGGAAATTGGGCTCAACCTATAGCCTGTCTGGTTTGTGCCATGGCTGGTAAGGAGTGAGCCTCCCTGGAGGGAGTGTGTCTCTGTCACACCATCTGGTCTTTGCCTGGTTACCTGCCTATCTCTTCCTCTGACTATGAGCTACTGCAGGGGAGGGCAGGGTCTGACTGGCCCAGTGAATATAGGGTGAGGGGTAGGGTAAGGGAAAGCCACCTCACTTTGGGGAGGGGGAAATGCTGGTTGGTAAAGAAGTTCTCAGAACCCTGATGTCAGAGGTGGCGGGGGGCGGGGAACCTAGGTCAATCCCTTCACTGGAGGAGACTGAGGGCCAAAATGAGAAAGGGACATGACCAAGGTCACACAGCCTTATGTGGCTGTGGACTCAAGCCCAAGTCCTAAGTCACTGTCCCTGCCCCCTCTCCCCTCCCTGCCCCAGCTCTTGGTTACTCATCTTGGACTCTAAGGCAGATGTGTGGCCTCCAGCCAGGGGGGATGGCACCTTCCTGAGTGATGAGGGAAGGTGCTGAGTGAGAGGAGGGGTCCTCAGCCTGGTGGGTCTCACAGACCACCCCAGGCCTTCTCCATGTCAAATGCAACATTTGTTGAACAGAATTGAATTTACTGTTCAATTGCAGGAGGTGCAATTTGATCTGGGTCTTATGAAACCCTTAATAAAGTCAAGGTATTACTGGTATCTCCTGCTTTTTTTCATTTGTTAAAAGAGGCACTGCCGGGGGGGCAGGGGTGCTCAGCTGGGAGTGAGGACATCTGTCTGCTCTCTGCTTGTCCTGGCTCTGCTGCCACCATGCCATGTGCCCCAGAGGAAGACACTGCTCTGCTCTGTCCCAGAAGCAAAAGTCTTCATCCTCAAGGTGGGGACTGTTGGTCAGCCCTGATGACATCAGGGGAGACAGCCAGGAAAGGAAAGGCGGTTGGATTCCCTACAAGTTGGAAGTGCAGGGGAAAAGAGCTAACATTTATTAGGCACATTCTGTGTGCCAGGGTCTCCATTGTATTAGCACGTTGAATGCTGATGGCATCCCTGTGGGGCGGTGCCGGTGGTCATCAGTAAGCAATGTTTGCTAAGATCTCAGTTTTCTTCTTTCAGGCATGTGGTAAGGAAATGTACTTCCCTATTGCCTTTGAAGCTGGGCATGGCCATGTGACTTGCTTTGGCCAATGAACTGTTAGTGGCAATTACCTGTGTCACTTACAACAGCGAGCTTTAGAGCCACCGCCAGCTTGGTCAGGCCTCTTCCTGTTGCTGTGGTATCATGGACGCACATGTTGAAATGGGGGCAGCTCCTTCAGCCTAAGGTCCTGAGTGACAATTAAGAACAGACCCTCCCTCCCCCTGTTGCAGTCATGCAAGAAATGCACCTAAGCTGTTTTAAGTCTCTGAGGTTTTTAAGGTTGTTTGTTATCGCAGCAAAACCTATCTAGTCTGACTGATACAGTGCTGCTCTGTTCCCGTTTTCTAGATGAGAAAACCGAGACATAGAGAGGTTCAGTACCTTGTTGGGGAACCAGAGTGAGTAAGTAGCAAATTTCGGTCAGTCTCAATATACCTGATGCCAAGACCATGCTCTTCCTAAGCTGGGGTCCTGTGTGCCCCAGGCTGGCTGGGTGTAGTCAGACTCCAGCCACTGGGGATCGGGGACTGCTGCTCAGCATCCATTTCTCCTCATTTTCCACTCTGCTGAGCATAGTGTCCCTGTAACCCCTCCCAGTGGCCCATTGGAGAGGCCGGACTGGGGCCTTTCAGTCTGTGAGGGCTGGTGGAGGTCAGAGGAGAGAGGCTTGGAGAGGTCATGGATAGGGTTACGAGTTAGGCAGACCTGGGTTCTAGTCCTAGCTCTGCTACCCTAGCTGGGTGACCTTGGGCAAGTTACTGTCCTTCTCTGAGCCTCAGTCTTCTCAGGTGTCAAATGGGAATAATGTTACTTCCCTAGTTATTGTAAGAATGAAATGAGATGCAAAGATCTTAGCACATAGTAGGACCTGATACTTGGGCTCTGTTATCACTGGAGGCAAGACCCAGAGCTGAGGCCACCCCAACTCTCCACCCCTGCCCTCCCCACCTCCTCAACCAGAATAAAGCCAGACTTCCCTGCCCTGGTTTCTCTAGACACATCCTAAAGGAAGCTTGTCCCATCATCTCACAGGGCCCTATCAGCCCCTGGAGGAGGGAAGGATAGCTCTCTGTAAACCCACTTATAGTCAGAGAGGAGAGGCTTTCCCAGC
Source organism: Mesoplodon bidens (assembly GCF_964165515.1). Classification (NCBI taxonomy): domain Eukaryota; kingdom Metazoa; phylum Chordata; class Mammalia; order Artiodactyla; family Ziphiidae; genus Mesoplodon; species Mesoplodon bidens. Next base: position 64,515,514 of record NC_138178.1, on the reverse strand, counting down.
ATCACACATCAGGAAGCTCTGGTGGAGCTGGTGGCAGTGTTGCTCAGTAGCCCCATTTTCCAAGGGTCTGGAGGGGACTTCCCAAGAAGGAAGGCTGGCCGCCCCAGACACGCCAGGCAGGGCTTCCAGGAAGAGGAGCTAGGGGAGAGCTGGAGATTCAGTGGAGGTAACAGTCCTGCTTTAGAGCTGCCCACATGGCCCCGTTCTGCCCCCAGACCCAAGATCCCTAGTTGCCATCCCAGCCTTTTTCCTGCCAGCTCACTCTTCTTGATCCAGATAGCCCCTCTCTACACTGCTGCCTACCTGAAACATGGCCACACTAGGTCCCACCACCACGCCTCTGCTCAGGGCAGGTCCCCCTCCAGGCTCAGGACCACATAAACTCATCCCTATGTCCCCAGCGAATGCCAGAGATCATGTCCTGAATGACCACACCAGTGGCAGCTACCATTTAATGAGATCTACTCTAGCCCCTGTGCTGTGTGCACACTACAGGAACTCTTCAAGGTAGGGGCTATCAGCCCCATTTTACAGAATGAGGAAACTGAGGCTCAAGGAGGCTCATTTACCAGAGGCACCACAGGTATGAAAAGAGGGAGCTGGACTCACAGCCATGTCCCCAAAGCCTGTACTCTTAGCATACATACCCCCTCAATCCCTGACCAGATGGATGGGTGGAAACAGTCCTCTCCTTTCAGCTCCCCAAATCCTCCCGAGCCAAGCCTCCCACCTCCCACCTCTGCATGGTTCCCTGTTCTCCAGGCAGCCTTCCGCATCTGCCCTGGTCCTGTGGAGTTCCACTACCACCCAATGAGTCTAGGACGTACTCCGGTTAGATTTTAATGCCTGCCCCTGACCAGGAGAAGGGCCCGAGTCTTCTGCTGTCTCTGCCCCAGTGTCACTGTCCACAGGGTGAACATTCAGGAGACAGGCATATGGTGAGGGGCCCAGAAAGGGCCACGGAGTCGACGTGAGCCCTCAGGCAGGGCCCAGGGCTGCATGTTCTAAGGGAAGGTTTTACCCAAGGCCTGGACAGGGGGTCACAGGGGACACCAGGCCTGTTTTGGCCCTGGGCTGAGCTCTGGGGAACACAGGACCCCAATCAAACCTCAACAGCCCCACAGAGCTCCCGCCCTCCTACTGCTCCCTCGGTCTTACTCCATCTCTCCCTCCTTGCCTTTCCCACCCCCCTCCCCTGCCCTTTTTCCCTTCTTAAAAAACACAGAGAAATGGGATTCAGAAGCCTACACCGCCTGCGAAGTATGGTTCAGCCTCCCCCAAAGAGGAAATGCCAGCATGCGGGTTCTCATGGCAACCCCAGCTCCTCCCTGCCGCAGCCGCCCTGCGCCCATATGGTGAGATTCACATGGCATTGACTCAGCTGGGCCCTGGGGTCCCAGGCCTAGGCCTCAACGGGGATAATGTTGGTTTATTCGGCTGCCTTGGCCAGAACCTACCCTCCTGAGCAAACAAGACCACCTCCTGCAGGGACTCTTTGGGGGTGCTAAGTCCTACCCGGGGTGCAGGGAGGTGGGGGCAATATTCAGAAGCTGCCTCAGGCCTGAGGAGGGGGCTTTTCTGATCTGATGCAGACTTTGTTTCTCACCCTTAAAGGCAGAGCAGAGTGGGCTGGCCTAACAGGGTAGGCGGGAGCTCCCTTGCCTCCCCCTTCCCTCTGCCTTTGCTCCCGGTATGTTTCCTGGACTTTAGGATTTCCATGTTAGGTGTGGATGGATACAGGAAACAGTATGGAACTGGGGCTTGTTTCTTTGCTCCTGGCAATCGTGCACCAGCTACTTGCCCCCATCCCAAGCCACAGCACAGGTACCCAGCAGCTCTGGTCTCTGAGCTGTGGAATGAGGAACCAAGGCTTGGGCCCTTGTCATGGCTGAGCTGCCCCAGGGCACTGCCCGTTCATGCCTCTAACTGCTCTCCATGCCCAGGGCAGCTCCTACCAGCCTACTATGTGGACTCATGGTTTTCCAGGCCAGTTGGCATTTCCATGACTAATGAAGTGGAAGCTAGTGCCAGGCAGGCTTGGGGACAGCAGGGCAGGCGGCTGAGAAACAAATCTTCCAGGGCCTGGCACCCACGCTGCTTCCTTTCCCAGGGCCCCGCAGGACAGACAGGAGGGACGTCTAGGTCCCTAGTACTGCCTGGATCCCTCCACCTGACCCTGGAGCAGCTGCCCAGAACTCACATCACCTGCAAAGAACCACCCTGGGTGGGTTAGGTGTAGTGGGAGTTAATGGGGGGACCAAGCCCCATATCTGAGGGGAGTGAAGGTTGGGACCCACTTAGTCTGGCTTCACGAATGTGGCTCCCTTCACCACCTTGGGGCCATTCTCCCTGGATGCTCTAAACCCAAAACTTCCCTGTCTTGATCCCTCCTGTATTCTCCCGTTTCTAATCCCCTCTCTCCAGACATTTCTATGAGTGTCAGAGTCAGGGAACCCCAAAGGGGATGGGCCTGAGCCCTTAGGAGCACATAGTTGGGGCCCAGAGAAGGTCAGAAACTGCACAAGGTCACACAGCAAGTCTGGTGTCAAGTAGTCCCAGAAATAGGGCCCCTGCCTCCCTGCCCAGTGTCCTCTTGGAGTACCAACCTGCTTCCTCTGATTCTCCCTCCCTCTCAGCTGATGGAAGAAAAGGAAGGAAGGAAGGAAGGATGGATGGATGGATGGATGGATGGATGGATGGGGGCGGGGGGAGCCGGGAGCAGGGATTCAGGAACAGATGGGCTTTGAGGCTCCTCCGCAGGGGCTTGGGGGAGGGGGAGGAGGCCTGGAGAAACTGGAACTGTTACAAAGTTGCGAGTTAAAACATTCTTCACACTCCCGCCTCCTTTACTGTTCTGATGCACCAAGATGTGACAAAAATGTGTCAGATTTTTAAAAAACCACACACATACACAAATGCCAGTCTCCATCTCTGCCGCCTGCCCAAGCTTGGGCCATCTGTTCCCCGGAGGTGGGAGGGGAGTGGGGCTTGGCAGTTCGTGTCATCGCTCTGGACACCTCCAGTCCTAGGTCTGGACCAATGTCCTGGCCCAGAAATGGCCCTCAGGTAACGGCGGGATGTCTAAGAAGGTGAGCGCTTAGACACTTGCTCTCCCCTAGCCGTGCTGCCCCACCCTGCTGCCAGGCCACTGCCAGCTTTGCCCACCCTGCAGTCCAGCTCATGCGCAGCCCCTCACTGAGCTGGGCACTGCCCTTCCTCTCCAGTTTGCTGCATTTGGATGCACTGGGGCTGGGAGCCCACCCTCATGGTATCGATGGAAAACCGAGGCCAGAGAGGAGGAGAGGCTTGCCCAGGTCCAAGTCCATGCCCCTCATTCATTCATTCAATGAATGAATGTCTTCCAGCAGAAGGGTGGTGAAGACAAGAAAACAGGTGGGCCTGGCAGCAGGGCTGGAGGGGAATTAGGGTGACCAATCATCCTGATGTCTCTGGGACTGTCCTGGTTTTAGCTTTAAAACTTTTGCACCCGGGCTTCCCTGGTGGCGCAGTGGCTGATAGTCCACCTGCCGATGCAGGGGACACGGGTTCGTGCCCCGGTCCGGGAAGATCCCACATGCCGCGGAGCGGCTGGGCCCGTGAGCCATGGCCGCTGAGCCTGCACGTCCGGAGCCTGTGCTCCACAATGGGAGAGGCCACAGCAGTGAGAGGCCCACGTACCACAAAAAAAAAAAAAAAAAAAAAACTTTTGCACCCTGGAAATACCTGGGTCTCAGGTGGAGCAGGATGACTGGTCACCTGGTGGCTACTTTAAGCTAGGCATACATAAGCTGAGTCGCAAATATGGGGATTCAGTGTGAGGGTCTGGGACACTGAGAGAGAAGGGGGGCGCTCTAGGGGGAGGGAGTAGGCAGATACATAGGGCCTTGTGGGCCCTGGAAGGGAGTAGGGGTTTTATTTGGTCACAGAGTCAAATTTTATTGTGGTCATAGAGTCAAATTAGAGTCAAATTAGGGAGCAGCTGGTGCAAAGGTTATAGCCTGTAGAGAATTTTTAAAAAATTCATCAAGGCTGGAGACAGTGGCTCGAGTATGTGAAGCTGGCAGAGACTAGATCTTGCCAGGCCTCCGAAGCTTCCCAAGGGAACGGGGACTTTAGCCCAAGGGCTTCAGGGAGCCACTGAAGGGTATAAAAGTAGGGGCTTGATGTGGTCAGATTTGCAAGTAAGAAATCCTAAGGCCCTAGGCTGGTCATGCCTCCATGTAGGGCCCTAGAATACCATACATCACTGTCCCCACCCCCAAATGTAGGAGAGTCTGGTCATCCTTCAGGGCCCAGCCCAAATGCCACCTCCTCTGAGAAGTCTTCCTGACTTGCTGAGAGAGGCACGTGCAATCATGCCCTACTCTGGGCTCCTCCACCCTGAGGCCCCTCAAGCATGGTTCCCGAGGGAACCCTCATCACAGTGGCCACCCTGCCAGTTCCCACACGTCACACTAGACCCCCAAAGCCATCTGACCAGATTCACGTCCCAGGTGTGGACACGGAGGCAAGGGTGTGGCCAGAGGGCTGGGCAGCTGCTCGGCCACAGGAGACTTGGAGGGGTTCAGAGACCATGGAGGACGTTGCCTTTGACTTCTCAGGGGGCCTGTGAGATGACCCTCAGCACCAAGGGACTTTCTAAGGGATGCTCTGAGGTTCCTGCAGGAAGGCTGCCAACCCTGGAGCACCAGCCTCCCAGGCGTCTCCTGAGAGAACCGTGAGCCCCCAGGGAGGAGCAGAGACTTTCTTGCCCTTGCAAGGTGACCTCAAGTGAATGCCTGACATAGTTTGCAGTGCAAACAACTGGACTCTCTTCTCTGTGCCAAGTGGGAGGTAATCCCTGTACAATGGGGATGTACTGGTACTTCTCTGTACACCTGGGGTAGAGGTTTGGAGGAGGCAGGGGTTTGCAGCCTGCTCCCCCATTCTCCTCCTACCCCTCAACACTCTTCCCAATTAATTTGGGTTATTAGATTAATTAAATGGCTTAATACAGCTTTTTAATACTTGTACAGTGTTAACAACAGTGCCTGACCCACAGTAAAAACTGAGTGTTAGTGATTATTATTGCTATTATTATTAACACTATTACTCTAATGGTCTTCTGTTCAAATCCAAATACATAGGCAGGATAAGTTGCTACCAATCACTCACACCTTAGTATGAATTAGTTTAAAAAACCATCTTGTGGGCTTCCCTGGTGGCGCAGTGGTTCAGGGGTCCGCCTGCCGATGCAGGGGACACGGGTTCGTGTCCCGGTGCGGGAAGATCCCACATGCCGCGGAGCGGCTGGGCCCGTGAGCCATGGCCGCTGGGCCTGCACGCCCGGAGCCTGTGCTCCGCAACGGGAGAGGCCACAGCAGTGAGAGGCCCGCGTATCGCAAAAAAAAAAACAACCCATCTTGCTTTCCTGCTCAACCATCTAAGGTCAGCTTCTCTTGGGATGAGGGTAAATTTGGAGCTTGTCGTGTGGGGGGCACATAATAAGAAAGACCTGGGCCTCTGAGCATTGTACTTCAGGGCGACGTTGCCCAGGTGTTCCTAGCCTGGGTGGGTGGAGAAGGTAAAGCGTGAAGGGTGAAAAGCCTTCAAGGGCTTAAGAGTCTGCTCCTAGTTCTCAACCAAACCAGGAGTCTGGTCTGGGAGCAGGGAAATCCACAGAGGTAGGGGTGAGATGTCTGCCTGGAACACAGGCCTCTTCCCAAGACTGGCAGGAGGGAAGGCTGGCAGTAGAGGGGAGGCACTGAGCTGTGCCCAAGCCTGGCTGCCTGCCCACCTCCGCTCTGGGCACTGCAGGGGGAGGCTGGAGAGATGGGGACGGGTTGGGGGTTGATTATGGGCAAACAGAGGAGAAAATGAAGCCCTTCAGATGGCAAATGAGGTTAACAGAAATGAGATGGGCAGAAACTGTGATGAGAATGGCAATGCTGGGCAAAGGTGAGCTGATTCTCAAACAGGCCTGGCTGGGAAGGCTGGGGTAGGTCAGCTTCGCCCCTTGCCCTCATGGGTTAGCCAGGCCGCAGGGGCCAGTGTGCATGCCCCCATACCCACCTGGAATGAAGAAGGCAGAGGAACCAAGGAGAGGTAGTAGGGCCTTTGGATTCACAAGACCCCACAGGAGTGGCAGGGCGAAGTCAAAGCATGAGGGACTGTGGTCAGACTTGCAGAAGAAATTCTCAGCCAGCACAAGGAACAGACTGAGGAGTCTGGTGTCCTAAAGGCAAGTGTCGGCCTCTCAGAGGAGCTAGTCCCAGCTCTGCCTCAAGGGAGCAAGAAAAGCTCCCTTTGCTAAGAGTGTTCAGTTGTGGGAGACCCCCCACCAGGAGCACGTCTGTCTCCTACGCGCAGGCACTGTCCCTCCCTATACATAGGCCTTGGAAAAGCCTCCCTTTGGGCCTCAGTGTGTGCATATGAAATGGGGATAACAGTGCCTATCCTGCCAGGCCATATGAGGCTCCAAAGGAGACACAGTGCAGGTCACTGTCCATTCCCCAGCTGGACCACCATCCCTGAGGGCAGGGTGGAGACAAGCCCTTCTCTGGCCCAGGGGATTAGACGTCGTTTGCCGGGTGAACAGTTGGTCACATCCTCACACCACTCTAGATCCTACACCCCTTTCCTCCCTGACCTCCCCACCCTGTGCTCCTTTTTGCCTCCTATCCTTCTCAGAGCAGGCTGAGCAAGCTGGGACAGGGCGGCCCTCACCACACACAGGCACGAGTCAGCCCTCTACCTTCTCTGGGCCTCAGTTTCCTTGTCTGCACGATGGCTATGCTGACTCAGATGTTCTTGCAAACCCTCCAAGGGCCAATGGCTCTGGGCAGGGAGAGGCTGTCCCAGATTCTGCCTCAGCCTTCACGGGTCATTCTTACCCGGGACACTGCCCACGCTGCATGCGGCCCAGCTCTCCTTCCAGCCAGGATCCTGCTTGGCCCTCTGAATGGAGGCGAGAGGAGAAGGCAGAGGAGGGGCAGGAGCCACCGCCAGCACAATAACTAGTAACCAGGCCGACAGATTGAATTATACCTTTTCCACTTCCTTACCCTATGGACCCGGGAGGACTCCCATGTGTGAGCATGTGTGTGCCCCTAGCCCGGGGGGTTCTGGGGGCTCCAGTGCACGCGCTGAGCCAGTCAGCTTATCAGGGGATGACGTGCTGGCAGCTGGGGCCTTCCCGGTGGGAACTGAGCTTGGCTGCCCCGGCTGCCCCGGCTGCCCCGGCTGCCCCGGCTGTCTGGCTCCTGCCTGACTGGCTCAGGGCCGTAGAGAGCAGGAGCGAGGGAAGGGCCCGGGCGTAGTGAGAAGGGAAGAGGGATGGGCCTGGCTGGGGTTCTTGGGAATGAGGGCGCAGGAAACTCTTTTCCACATGTTCTCAAGGAGGGGCCAGGCTGTCCAGGAGCCTAAATAATGCCACAGGGACCCCAGTGTGAGAAATAAAAACCCAGTCCTGCTCTGGGGCCCCATCTCAAGAGGCCATGCATGACCCTGCCCTCACCTCTCAAACCTCCACCCGTGCCACCCTCTCTTCCCTGACCCTAGTTAACTCCTCTCACAGCCAGACCAGTGTTTCCCTGAATGCTCCAGCCTGGGAGTCTTCACTGCATAAGTGGCTGGTGAGTCAAGGGAGGCCAGCCACCCTCTCCATGGCCTCAAAAACAATCCCTTTAGGGCTTCCCTGGTGGCGCAGTGGTTGAGAGTCTGCCTGCCGATGCAGGGGACACGGGTTCGTGCCCCGGTCCGGGAAGATCCCACATGCTGCGGAGCGGCTAGGCCCGTGAGCCATGGCCACTGAGTCTGCGTGTCCGGAGCCTGTGGTCTGCAACAGGAGAGGCCACAACAGTGAGAGGCCTGCGTACAGTAAAAAAAAAAAAAAAAAAAAAAAAAAAAAACAATCCCTTTAGCCCCTTCTAAAGATGGATGGTCTCTGCTGCCATATTTCAAAAGAGTTTTTAAGTCCATGAAGCGACTCCTGAGCCATCCTGTGCACATACACACACGGCGCAGATGTGTGGCGACACATCCACACAAGTGACACCAGCATTTCAACAGCCAACCCTCACATGGGACACATGCACTCTGAAAAGACACGAGCATCCCAGCGGGCTCTGGGCCTGGAGGTTCTGGGACAAGCTGAAGCCCCTGCAGGCAGGCAGCCGCCGCTCCCCACACCTGGCAGGCAGGAACTGGCCTCTATGGAAGCTGGGGATGGCTGGGGTCCCCCCTTCCACATGACAGCCCTTTCGAGGATCTGTCTCACCTCCATCTGCATCACACCCTGAGGCTAAGGCTACCCCAGTGGCATTAGAAAGTCTTTCCTATGTCTAGCTTAAATCAAATCAATTCTCTATCCTTTCACTAGACAGACATTCTTGGGCAAGCACTGAGTACCCCATGGTCATGCCCTGGTAGAAGGAAGGAGAGATTTGCTGGGTCACCTGAGAACTGTGTGCCAGGGGCAGTAAGAAGGAAGTGGCTTTGGTGTCTCCCAGGGGTGGAGGTAGGGGAAGGCATCCAGTGTCCCTGGGTGACTTAAACCACAGCAATTCCCCATGATCCAGTTTTCCCAGCTGAAGAGGAAACACCCCTCCCCGCTCTGCCCCCAGTCCAGTGAATGTCTCCCTGAGCTCACTGGGAGTGGCGAGGCTCCCACCCTGGACTTAGGTCCTGTCTCAGACATTGATTTAACTTAGCTGAGTCCATCCTGAAAGGGAAGTAATGTCTTGAGCCGTTTATCTGTCCACCTTCTCTTGGAAACCCCTTCCCACCCCTGAGGCATCCTACCCAGACCTCAGACCCTGCCAGTTGCCTGAAACTCCACCACTAGGGGTCCCTCCTCTGTGCCAGGCATTCTCTCCATGGGAGTGCTACTACACAGGCCCCAGCTCCAGCCAGGCCTCCCCAACCACTCCACCCCTCATCCCCAGAGCCCAGGGGCTGAAGCTGGAGGGTCCAATGGGGGAAGGGAGAGCTTCCGCCACCCTCCATGCAATCAGCAGAGAGTGGCAAAAATGAACTGTGATTCCCGGGGCCTGGCTGGGGAAACACTGAGGCCAGAACATGAGGTCACCTGGACAGAGAGGCCCAGGGAGGGGCCAGGAGGGGTGAGTCTGGGGTCCCACCACAGGGCATCTGAGGCAGGACTGAGACAGGTCTTGGCCTTCAGACCACAGTCTGAGTCTGCAACACTGAGCATCTGCTGGGGAAGGTGGGGAGATGTCACGGAGCTTTCCCTGGGAGACTGACCCAGATTTCTCTCCCTCTCTCTCAGCCACATAGGAACACCGGGTATGAGTGTGTGTGCATGCGTGTGTGCATGCGTGTGTGTGTTATTCGCAGTCCTGGCAGGCAGAGGGGTGGTGGGAAGGGAGGAAGCTTGCTGAAAGCTCTGGGAAATGAGAGAGAAATCCTCCCCAAATCCCTTGCTCTATCACTAATAGCTAAAATATGCTCTTGACAACAAGGTGAAAGGCCCAGAATACTCGGGCCTGATCTTGCCACCAGGAGCTGGAGCCCCAGGCCTGGCTGTTGGGGGAGAGCCCCAGGCCCTGAGTGGTCAGGGCTGAGCCTTAACCCCACCCTCTGGCCTTCCTGACCTCTCCTTCCTGGGCAGTGTCCCACAGGTCACACTGATGCTGCCCTGGAAGGCAATGAGCTCCCCATCATGGGGGCTGTACAAGTGGCAGGGGGAGGGTACCTACCTCTCAGGATCCCATGGCAGGCACTTAGGGTTGGGTAGGGAGGGGGCGAGCACAAAAAAGAGCTGGATGGCCCCTCCCAGCGTGAGCTGTCCCCTTGATGCCAGGTCTACCCACAATGCCTGTCCCCAAGGGATTAGACCTTAGCACTCAGGGAAGGGCTTCGTGAGGGGAGGGCAGAGCTGGGCCCAGGCCTGGCAGCAGGAGGTTCGGTAGCTTTCTGGCTCCGGTGGAAGGAAAAGGGTTTGTCTGGTAGGGCTGCTGGTCATGGCTGGGGGCTGTGGTGTACACATACAGATGTAGAATTGTACTCACAGGGTCACACTCCATCAGACACACACACACACACATGACATACACAGAGACCTGCATGTGCAAACAGAAGCAGGGCTGTACACTCAAGTATGAGCTGGTACACTCACGGGCACACAGTGGACAATGGTCGGTTCCCTCGTGGGCTCTTCTGGGCCCCAAGAGGCATGGGGGAGAAACTTTCCCCAGAGACTACTAGGGGCTCAAGGTAAATCCTTGAAAACCTTCCTGTTGTAAGACTCCAGAGGGAGGTGTCCTCCTCTGCCACATTCCAGGCTCCTTGCCAGACCTCTGCTCTCGGCAGGCCCGGCACCAACTCCTCTCCAGCCAGGCCTTCTCTGCGCCCTGCAGGGCGGCCACCTTGGCTCCATCCTGAACCCTGAGAGCTGGGGGGTTTGTCCTTGCTGAGGACCCCAACATCCCGCTGAAGGGCGGGGGGAACGCTATGCTCATCCACTACTCGTGTGAGACCCTGGGCATGGCCCTGCCCCTGTGGGGCCTCAGTCGCCCTTCTGCCCGATAAGGCTGACCCCACCGGAGGGGTCACTGTGAGGACTGGAGGTGTGGCACAGGTGGATGCAGCCACAGCCATAGGTACGCTCCAGGCCAGCTGCAGCCCAGAGCACCTAGTTCCTGAGCATGAGGCAGCCTTCCAGCATGGTCAGGATACCCTTTGTCCTCACACACCCCCTCCACAGCGGGCTCAGTCACCACCCATGGATGCTGACCTGTCCACGCCTCACCCGACACCAGGCAGGAAAGGAGCAACGCTGAGCTTCCCCAGCATGTGTGCTGGGCCTGTGACCATCTGCAGAAGCCCTGGCCTCTGTCCTCACACGCCCTGCAGTGCATCTCTCCAGCATCTGCAGGAGAGAGGAGGTGCACCCGTCCTCCCGACAGCTCCCTCAGCCACCCCTACCCTGTCTCCACAGCCAGGCCCCCTTGGGTATTCTGTAATTGAACTCCTTGCCTTTTCCTGAGTTTGCCTGGCTCTCTCAGACTCAGAGCCTTTGCACAGGCTGTTCCTTTGCTGTGATGACCTTCCCTCTCCATCAGTCTGAAAACGCTTCCGTCTCCTTAATGAATCTATTCAAATGTTTCCTCCTCTGTGCAGCCTTCCTCCCCCATTGTGCTCATACCCACATGATGCTCTGGTACTGTCTCCACGGGGTAAGTCTTAACCCGGCACTGGTCAAGTCTGGCTATGCTCTTGTCCTGACTGGCTGTGGGCTCCCCCAGGGCATGGCCAGAACCTTCATCTCAGCATGCTTAAGGCTCTCCTTAGGGCCTGGCACTGAGTACCCAGCATCCAGCAAATATTTATTGAATGAATGAATGAATGAATGAATGAACGATGCGAACGTGTGGACATCCTTGCCAAGGCCCAGCGTAAGCTGAGACACAGCTTTGAAGGTCTCTTTCAAGGGGGTAGATGTGCTTTAGGGAGCCTTACAGTCAGATGCTGGTCCCTCATTCAGCAGACACCACCAGCGAGGCATACAGTGTATGAAGCCTCCGTCCTCAGGGAGTGCACGGTGCTCCTGGGAGCAGCAGAGAGCCCTGGGAGGGGAACCATCTGCATGACGCAGAGCTCCAAAGAATGTGTTGTTGCCACCACTGCCTCATTTGCCGATCATGAGCACGTGTTGTGGGACCAAGGAAGATGTGGTGCCTGCCTGCCCTGGGAGCTCATGAAGTAGAGATGCAGGTGGAAGAAACGACTTGATGGGCTAAAGCTAGAGGCAGAGGAGGGTGGCTTGGGAGCCACACATCCTGGTTCATGCTGCCCACCTCTTAGCGGCCCTGTGATCTTGGGCAGCTAGCTTAATTTCCGTGCATCTCAGTTTTCTTCATCTGTAAAATGGGGATGATATGTGTATTTATCCCATAGGGTTGTTATGAGGATCAAATGCTTATAAGATGCTTTTAACAGTGCCTGGCACAGAATAAGCACCCAAGGAACAAGAACAGCCACTATTATTTGTTTTAGCATTAGAAGCAGCCCTAGACTAGGCATGCAGAGAATAGGAAGGCTGGCAGCAAGGGAGGTGGGGAGATGTCTAGGGCTGAGTAAATCAGCCTCACCAGAGGATGTTAGGTTTGGCTTTCTCTGCTCAAGGAACCAACGCATCTAAAGAGATCTGGGTGGAGGGACCCTGAGAGGAGGAAAGAGGGGAAGGCTTCACTGAATGGACAAGTAGTTTCCCAAGGGTCTGGGAGTGCTAATCTTAGCCCTTTTGCTCAGAATGTACACGGATGAGAGAAGGTGTGCTAGGACCTGCTGGAAGGGGCTGTGTTTGCCTTGCTGTGGAGGCCAGCGCCAGCAGGGGCATGCAGATCTGATGTGGCAGGACTGGGGGTGGGGTTGGGGGGCATTCTCCCAGCTGGAGGAGAAAGAGGGCTGAGGAGCTGCTTTCCCAACTCTGGGGAGGCTTCCTGAGATGTGAGGGACCTCAGGCTGATGCCTGTGGACTTTCCCAGGGGTGTGGACGCCTCTGTTTAATCCAAGCTGTCCTGGCAGAACAGGGAGGGGCGAGGGGGCATGGGGTGAAGGAGGCAACCTGGGAAGTGAACTCTCTTGGGGTACACGGGACGAAGCGTGCTCTAGTGGGCTGTGCTCAAGGAGAACAAGTGCCTGGGAGGAGGGAAGAGCTGTCGACCTCCTGCTCAGCCTCTCGCTTCTCCTTCTCCCTACCTAAGGCCACCCCCCCTCCCATCAGCCATGTCAGTGTGACATTAACGGGCTGACATTAACAAGCTGGAGATCCTCCACTTGTCTGCCAGATCGAGCCTCAGCCATGGAAGTATTGCTAATTACAGCCACAATAAGGAAATATCAATGATGGACGTCAATATTATTGCCTCTGCGTCCCTGCCTGTTGATTTGGAGATGAAGAGAGCCCTGTGGCTGTCTCCCCAGGACAATGTTGAATGATGACAGAGGAGAGGAGAGCTCCATGTGGAGAAGGCAGCACCCTCCAGCTCGATTCATTCATGAAACTGGGGACTGTTTCCTCTGGGCAGGGTCCCCTCTACCAAGGGCCAGGGCTGCAGCTGCAGGCAAAGGGTAACATACACAGGGAGGAGAAGTTGTGATCTTGCTTGAAGCCCTGGTTCACCACGTGACTTCAGGCATGTCTTTTGCCTCTCTGGATCTCAGTTTCCTCATCTGCCAAAAGGGTACAATAATTCTAGTCCTGCCTATCCTGTGCAATGTGGAGGAGTAAATTAAGTGCAAAAGCAAGGGTTGAGAAGGGTGACCCTCAGTGCAAATACAGGGGCTTTAAGGGCCAGAGGAGACAAGTGGGGTTAGGGTTAGGGGCTCGGGGGCACTGACAAAGAGACAGACATGTCCCAGTTCAATGAACTCTCAGAAGCAAACATGCTCCCCCAAGCCTCCATCAAGCACTCAAAACTTGGTGGAAACCAAACAAATGATAAGCCAGAGAGAAGAGAGGCAAAGCTTGACTCAAATGTGCAGCAAACCAGCTGACACCTCTGAGCCCCCGAACTTGTGAGGACTTCAAGGCTTTCAGGGCAAACCCACAACCCTGAGTGCCACGCCGGTCACAGGCAGAACTCACACACAGGGTGGACTTTCACCCACCAAGAGAGTCTCATAGGCAGCCTCCCCAGAATCAGAGAACAGGGCCCAGTGGAGAAGCACCTTCAGAAACAACCCAGAGAGCCGTGTGAAATGCACTGTCCATGCCAGGGTGCATCACAGGCATGTGTAAGCACGCATCCTCAGAATACACACGTACGGCCAAGTTCATAAATGAACGTGCAGAGGCGACACAGGCAAACACACACCACACACACGTATGTACGCAGCATCTTAGGCCCAAAGCCAAGATTCTTCCTAGTCCATGAAAAACTCTCCCTATCGAGAAGGAAATAAAAAGCCCCATGCGGCCTTCTAGGTACATGTGGCCTCTCAAACTGTGGCCAAGCCAAGCAGCAGTGGTTAGGTGCCTGGGAAGCGAAGCCCAGCATGGCCTGAATATTTCATGGGAGATTTTGCTTCACAGAAAATCCCTTCTTTGCCTCCGTGCATGTCAGGGTATAATTACCCATTAAGTAGTGGAGCAGAAACCTGGGAAGATGTGTGCGCAGCTCTGAGTCTGGGACCCTCACTGTGCCTCTGCCTGCAGGCCCGGTCCAGCCTGGCGGGGCCCATCCCACCTCTCACCTGCCCCCAAGGGAAGGAAAATTGGATGCCATTTGGGGCATGGAGTGTTCTGGCTCAGGGTCACCTCTGTGCTAGGTTCTCGGACTCGGCCCCTAGCTAAGGAAGGGCCGCAGTCCCCCATCCTTTTGCCCCTCACCCCACCCTGCTCTCTCTGCAGGGGCTTAAGGCCACTGGCTTGTCTCACTCCCTCATCTTCCCTCTTCTCCTCTCCAGCCTGGTCGAACTGTTTGCAGTTCCCCAAACAAACGACAGAAAGGACAGGAAAAAAAAAAAAGAAAACAGAGAAACAGAGAAGACTGAGAGAGAGAGAAGACAGACAGGAGGTAAGCGCTAGAGGAAGGGAGAGAGGGTAGCTCAGCTAGCCCCTGGAGCACCGCCCCCCCGGCCCCCCAGGGCTCACCCCTCAGGGAAGAGGAAGAGGAAGAGGTTTCACACCTCTTTGCTTCTGCTTCCCGCTGGAGAACTCTCCCTCACTCCTTTTGCCCCTAAAAATGCCCTCTCAGGGGACTTCCCTGGTGGCGCAGTGGTTAAGAATCGCCTGCCAATGCATGGGACACGAGTTCAATCCCTGGTCCGGGAAGATCCCACGTGGCCACAGAGTAACTAAGCCCGTGCGCCACGACTACTGAGCCTGCACTCTAGAGCCTAAGAGCCACAACTGCTGAGCCCACGCGCCTAGAGCCCGAGCTCCACAACAAGAGAAGCCACCACAATGAGAAGCCCTCGCACCGCAACTAATAGTAGCCCCTGCTCGCCACGAGAGAAAGCCCCCGCACAGCCACGAAGACCCAACGCAGCCAAAAATAAGTAAATAAGTAAATAAATTTATTATTATTTTTTAAAGTCCACTCAGGACTTCCCTGGCGGTCCAGTGGTTAAGACTCCGTGCTTCCACTGCAGGGGGCTCGGGTTCGATCCTTGTCAGGGAACTAAGATCCCACATGCCGCGTGGTGCAGCTAAAAGTTTAACAACAAAAAAGAAAATGTCGGGCTTCCCTGGTGGCGCAGTGGTTGAGAGTCCGCCTGCCGATGCAAGGGACACGGGTTCGTGCCCCGGTCCGGGAAGATCCCACATGCCGTGGAGCGGTTGGGCCCGTGGGCCATGGCTGCTGGGCCTGCGAGTCCGGAGCCTGTGCTCCGCAACGGGAGAGGCCACAACGGTGGGGGGCCCACGTACCACAAAAAAAAAAAAAAAATGTCCACTCAGCCTAAATTAAGCTCAAGTGATAACTCCTCCAGAAAGCCCTCCCGGACCCCTCCCCAGGTCAGGAACCTTCTCTGGCTCCTACAGCCCCCTGTGTTTCTCTCCATCTCTGTTCTGTAATCAAGGGCTGAAAACTTAGATGCCTACAGGGACCAGAGGGGAAGTGACAGTGAGTGAAGAGGTGTAGGTAATGCAATCGGGAGATGGGCAGGACCTGAGAAGTAGAGAGAGCACATACCCTGCCTAAGGCATCAACACCAAGCCACTTTATGGCCCAGTGATTCCGCTCCTGGGATAAACCCAAGAGAATGGAAAACAGGTTCCCACAAAGACCGTTACACAAATGTTCATAGTGGCAGTGTTCATAATTGCCAAAAAGTGGAAATATCTAAATGTCCATGAACAAATGGATAAACAAAATATGGAATATCCGGAGAACGGAATGTTATCAGGCCATAAAAAAGAATGAAATACTGACACATGCTACAGCATGGATGAACTTTGAAAACATTGTTATGTGAAAGAAGCTAGTCACAGAAAGCCATCTCTTGTATGATTCTATTTATATGAAATGTCCAGAATAGGCAAATCCATAGAGACAGAAAGCAGATTAGTGGTTGCCAGGGCCTGGGGGATGGAAAGAGGGGGAGTAACTGCTAATGAGTACAGGGTTTCCTTTTGAGGTGAGGAAAATGCTCTGGAATTAGATACTGATGATGGTTGCATAATCTTGTGAATATACTAAAAAAGACTGAATTGTACACTTTAAAATGGTAAGTTTTATGGTACGTGAATTATATCTCAGTGAGAAAAAACAAATTGTTTAAAATGGAACAAAACCTATCCATAAGCCACATCCCTGGCTGGGGCCTCCAATTTTCAACCTCTAGTTCATACATCTGTCTCCCCAACAAGAATGGAGATTCGGCCCTACCTGAGGCTCCTCAGTGGTCCCCAGAGCTGGCATCCCAAGGGCAGGCACTTGAGCCACAACAGTGACCACAGCAGCATGTTAACCCAGGCCACATTTTGTGCTTTGGTCCAGAGTCCCTCCCTCAGACAGCTCTGGTCCAGAGTTACAGACGTATCTCAGGTAAGGCCACAGAGGCCCAGGTTCAGGATTGACTGAACTAAGGTCACATGGCAAGTCGGGGGCAGGACAGAGAAGCCAGGCCTCCCAACCCGGTACAGGATGACCAGGGCAGCTGGTAGCCAGACTCTGGTGGGCAGAGGAAGATGGACACAAAAGCATGGACAGCTCTGCTGCTGCTTCCTGCCTCAAGAACCCCCAGATTCCTCAGGTCTCAGAATCAAGTGCACCTACTGGATCTGGCCTCAATCCCCTGGGGCCCTAGAGGCATCTCAGCCACTGCGGTGAGACCCCTGCCCCTCGCTCCTTCCTCAGCAACCCCGCCCCCCAGGGAGCCCAGAGTTGCTTCCCACAATTCCTAGGCACAGCCGGCACCATGACCTAGACATCCGAGTCCTAAGAGGCCCAGCACGGCTTGCCTGGACGCTGTGGGTTGCCAGGGGCAGAGGCTAAGCCTCCGGTGCAGAATGGCTTTCTGGTAGGGTGACCAACCATCCCAGGACTGAGAAGTGTTAAAACTGGGACAGTCCTGGGCCAAATGGGACGATGCCTGAGAGGGCCCATCCGCTTTCTCTGCTCTGGTAGGAGTCGCAGAGGGAGGGGGCTCCTTCTCCCCTTCCTCTCATTCTCACCTTCTCCTTGTCTCGGCCATCCTCCCTCCCAGAACCATCCATCAGCTGAAGGGAATCCTCTCTTTCAGCTTCCCTTTCAGGTCCCTCAAGGACAGCAGGTTTCCAGTACTAGCCCCGTGAGCCCCTGTGTTTGTGGAGATGCCCTGGGGGCCATTGGGTGGACGGGAGGAGGTGGGCAGGGTGAGGCCCTTTACTCCTCCTTCAGTCATGGCCTCGCTGTAGACTGGCAGGTCCTGCAGGGCAGGAAACTACTTTTTGTTTGGTTCACAGATGTGCCTAGTCTAGACAACTAGGTGCCCATTTGCTGAATGAACGATTGGGTCTATTTTCCACTCTAGGCATTCCTACTGCAGGTTTGAACTGCTAAAGAGGTCTTCAGGTGGCCATGGAGGCCTCCTCCATCTGATCCCTCACACCTCCCAGCTGCTCCCCAACTCACTGACAGGCCCCACCTCCAGCACCTCCAGAGAGCCCCAGCCTTTTCTCCCATAGGTCCCCTTTCTGGAGCCTCTCTCAGCCTGTTCCTAGGCATCAAGCTCAGTTCCTCCCCTCCTGGAAGTCCGACTTCATCACTACCTGCCCCCTCCCATGAGGCTCCCTCCCCAGTTGAGCACTTGAGCACCTTAGGGAGGGTGTGCAGGTGAGAAGGAGGGAAGAGCTGGAAGTGTGCCTGACTGTAGGTTACCCAGGACTCGGGCCAGCCTCAAGCTGGAAGGGTATCTGGGTGTCTCCGGGTCTGTCTGCCAGCAACTGGGTGCAAAGCGTTGGCTGGCAGAGGAGAGGAGGGGAGGGGAAGGGAGAAACGGGGAGAGGAGGGACAAGATAGGGAGGAATAGGGAAGATGAGGGAGCTGCTCTTAGCCCCGGAGTCCCAGGAAGGCTAAGTCAGAGTCCAACACAGTGATGAAGCAGCTGGGCAGCCAGTTAAATGTGGACACAAATATCCCCCAAAGACACAGATCATTCCCTGCTGTTCAGAGTGAAGTAAAGGTGGGGAGAAAGCCCCTCCTAACCTGTTCATACATTGACCCTTGAGCCTGGTCACACATTGAGTGCCAATCCTGTTCACACAAGGAGCCCTGATCTTCTTCCCACGCACCCAGAGCCTGGTCCCACACACCGAGTTGAGACCCTCCTCACACACTGAGCCCAAAGCCTGCTCACATGCTGAGCCCGAAGCCTGCTCACACCGAGTCCCGACCCCCCTCACACAAGGAGCTGCAGCCCTGGTCACACGTTGAGCCCTGACCCTAGTCACATGGGACCCCCGACCCTGATCACACAGGGAGCCAAGACTCTGGTGACACACCAAGCCCCACTCTGGTGACACAGGGAGCCCGGACCTTCCTGACACATGGAGCTCCAACCCCCATCACACTAGAAGCCTCAACGCTGGTCAAACACAGAGCTTCATCCTTAGTCACACAGTGAGCTTGGACCCTCCTCACACACAGAGCTGCGACCAAGGTCACGCACGGAGCCCTGACCCGTAGAGCAGACTGGATCTCAAAGATAGAGAGAAGGGGGCTTCCCTGGTGGCGCAGTGGTTGAGAGTCCGCCTGCCGATGCAGGGGAAACGGGTTCGTGCCCCGGTCTGGGAAGATCCCACATGCCGCGGAGCGGCTGGGCCCGTGAGCCATGGCCACTGGGCCTGTGCGTCCGGAGCCTGTGCTCCGCAGCGGGAGAGGCCACAACAGTGAGAGGCCCACACACCGCAAAAAAAAAAAAAAAAAGATAGAGAGGAGGTTCCAGAGGCATCAGCCTCTCACCTCCCCCAAATCCTCAGGCCTGGGTGACAGATCCAGTGTTTGGGTGCCTGAGACAGATCCCAGCTCTGAGCGACTGTTGGCAGCTGATGCCCAAGGTAGATCGTGGTGGCTGATTTCCTGACTTTCTTGAGAACAAGACTGAGCAGATGACAACCTCCTCTGTGTCCAGGACACAGCACGTGTCTAGTAGACACCAGGTCCTCTAGGAGCCCCAGCCCCAGGCTTCCGTGGAGAAGCTGCCATGCCCCTCCCTTCCCCTCCCACAAGGATCCAGCTCCACCTCCCTCTTTTCCAGGAAAAAGCTGTGAATTGCCAGGTACCTGTCCCCTCCGCTTTCACCCCTCCCCTCTCCTGGCCTTCCCCAACCCAGATACACATGGAATAGGCCCCCCTTCAGTGTCCTCAACTGGCTGTCAGTTCATCCCTGCAGAGGTGTTAACTGATAATTAAGATGTTAGCTGTAAACTTAACGTGTGATTCCCTGCCAGGAGTATTTTGGTTTTAACAGGTTGCTCTTTGAAGTGGGAAAACCTTCAAGAGCCAGCCAAATGGCAGGCGGGAATGCTGAGCGGGGGGTGGGGTGGTATTTTGTGTCTGGAGCCCTTCCAGCCTCCGTGAAACGCAACCCCTCTCACCTCCCCTGTCACTGGCATGAATAGAACACAGTCATGGGAGCCCAGAGAGCAGCCTCCCAGGCTGACTCCACCTGCTAAGAGTTGACGCCACTGGACACGTGATGAAACCTCTCTGAACCTCAGTTTCCTCATCTGCGGACGCATGTATAGAATACCAAGCTTGCGGAATTGTGACAACACATAGGAGGTCCTCAACACTGTAGAGCTCCCATCATCCCCAACTTCCCTTTGTTTCTTCCCTCCACTCCTCCCACCTCCTCACACGCTAGCCCTAATCAATCGCCAAGTCTACCTATTCTCTGGACTTCCTAAATCTTTCCCCAGGCAAAGATCAATGGAATCAAACAGCAAGGCCTGGGCAGACATGAGAGTGTGAGGACATTTGGCACATGATAGAAGTGGAGCTTCAGAGCAGGGAGAAAGGACAGCTCACTCAATAAACAGTGTCCAAACAACTGGCTAGTTATTTGGGGAGAAACCATGCAGATCCCTGTCCTCAAACCACACACATAAGAACACTCCGAATGAACTAGGTATTTAAATATTTTTAAATATCATAAAAACTAGAAAACAACATAAGACAACTTTTCAAAACTCTTCAGTGGGTAAGGCCAGAAACTCTAAAGGAAAATAGTGACAGACTTGACCACGGGACAATTTAAAACTTTTAAGGGGTTTAAAAAAAAACTCCATAAATTTAAATGACAAAAAAACCCCCACAAAACTGTGAAAAAACAATTTGCAACATATGACAGGCAAAAGGGTTAAATCTTTTACCCTCTTACAAATCAGTTTGCTCCTGCAATTCAATAAGATGCATTGCACACACCCTCCCACCATCATTGAACCAAGGTCCCCTGTGACCTCCCCACTGCTAATGCATGATCAATGCTCAGTCTGCATCTTACTCGACCTTATGCTTGAAACATGTCTTGCCCTTGGCTTCCAGGATAGCATACCTGGCTCTCTTCCACCTCATTCATTGCACCTTCTCAGTCACCTTTTCGGTGCCTCCTCAGCTCCCTAACTTCGGACCAAAGGAGGCTCCAGGACTAGGTCTTCTCTTTTCTACCTATACTCAACTCCTCTGATGCTCTTATCCAATCTCATAGCTTTAAATGCTATCTTTATGCTGATGACCCCACATCTGTATCTCCAGCTCAGACCTAGCCTCTGAACTCCATCCTCACGTATCCATTTCTACTCAGATGTCTACTAGCATCTCACACTTTACATGTCCACAGCCAGGGCCTGCTCACAGGTATGCCACCTGGGCAGTCGTACTGGGCCCTACACTCAGAAAGGTCCCAGGCTTAGTTTAATGCTCTACTGTCACCACTTTGAAATTCTTAACATTATTTTTTAAACAAAGGGCTACCCACTTGCATTTAGCTCTGGCCCCCACACATTATGTAGCCAGTCCTATCCACAGCTGAGCTCTTCTCCCCCCTTACACCAAACCCACTTCTCTGCCCTGTCTCTGTTGATGGCAGCTCCATCCTTTTCCCTACGTGGGCCAAAACCTTTGGAGTCATTGTTATGGACTGAATGTTTGTGTCTCCCAAGATTTGTATGTTGAAGCCCAACTCCCAATGTGATGGTATCTGGAGGTGGGACTTTTAGGAGGTAATTTGGGTTAGATGAGGTCATGAAGGTGGGGCCCTCATGATGGTATTAGTGACCTTGTAAGAAGAGGAAGAGACACCAGAGCTTGGTCTCTCCGTGTGCACACAAAGAAGTCACATAAGCACATAGCGAGATGGTAGTTATCTGCTAGCCAAGCAAAGGGTCCTCGCCAAGAACTGAGTCTGCCAGCACCTTGATCTTGGACTTCCCAGTCTAAAGAAGTATGAGAAATAGATGTGTGTTGTTTAAGCCACCCAGACTATGGTATTTGGTTATGGCAGCTTAAAATGACTAAGACAGTAATCTTTGGCTCCCTCTCTCTCACACACACACACACCACCTCATCCAATCTGTCAGGAAATCCTATTGGCTCTACCATTAACAAGCACCCAGAATCTGTCCACTTCTCCCCACCTCCATCAAGATCCCCTGGTCCAAGCCGCCACCATCTCTTCCCTGGATCACTGCAACAGTCTACTGACTGATCTCCCTGCTTCCATTCTGGCCCCCTTCACAGTAGCTGGAATGATCTGGTTAAAATGAAATTCAGATCATGTCATATCACTATTCAGAACCTTCCATGTCTCCCTGCTTTCCCTGCTTCATTCTGAGTAAAAGCCAAGGCTTTAGGGTGGCCCACAAGGCCTTGCGTGATCTGGCTCTTGATGCCTCTCTGGTCACACATCCCACTCTCTCCCTCCCTCACCCTGTTGCAGCCACACTGGCCTTCTCACTGAGCCCTGAACAGGCCAGGCCTGCTCCTGACTCAGGGCCCCAGACATCTGTGTGATTCATTCTCTCGCTTCCTACAGGTCTTTTCTTTACTGCCACCTCCCAGTAAGGCCTTGCTGACTACCATATTCAAGTCACCCAGCACCTCCCATCCCCTCACCTGCTTGATTTTTTCTCCTTAGCACCTAACACGCATACTACACACACTGTATTTCACTTGTTTATTTTCCCTTGGCTGTCTCTCCTTCACTAGAGCTCGTTCCATGGAGCAGCGGGGGATTTTTTTGGTCACTTTTGTTCACTGTTAGGTCCCTAACCAAAACAGTACCTAACACGTAATAGGTGCTCAATCAATGCTTACTGAATAAAGGGACAGATGAATAGAAAAATGAGCTGAGGGCGTGACATACATAGGCAATTCACAAATAAGTTGAAATGGCCAAAAAATGTACACAGATATGCTCAACTTCATTAGTGATCAAAGAAATGTAAAAGAAATCAGTTTTACCTATCAGATTGGCAGGGATTGATAATGTCATGGTTGGCAAGGGTGAAGGGAGGAGGCCTCTTGTACACGGTAAGTGGGCACAAGTTTCTGGAGGTTGATCTGGCCTATGGATCAAACCTTGAAATGTGCGTAACCTCTGACCCAGACAGTCCACTTCCAGAAACATTCCCAAAGGACCCATAACACAAGTGCACACAGAGGTATGAACTGGGAGGTTCTCTGAGTGAGGTTTATAAATAGCCAAACACCGGAAACAATCTAAATGGCCACCAACAGGATTAATAATTGATAAAATAATTTAAAGATCATCCATACAATGGGCGTAAAACGATAGAGAAGAAGGTTAGAACGATCTACACAATATATTAAGTGAAA
The DNA here is from genome assembly GCF_964165515.1 of Mesoplodon bidens. Taxonomy (NCBI): domain Eukaryota; kingdom Metazoa; phylum Chordata; class Mammalia; order Artiodactyla; family Ziphiidae; genus Mesoplodon; species Mesoplodon bidens. Next base: position 64,492,745 of record NC_138178.1, on the reverse strand, counting down.
AATCAAGTGACAGGGCAGTATATCTAGTGTGATCTCATGTTTTTCCTTTTAAAATATGTTTATAAGTACACAGAAAAAAGTCTGGAAGGATATGATATATGGAACTAGTTAGCAGTGGTTAGCCCTGGCGAGGAAGAGATTATGGGAAGGGGTTGAACTGCATGCTTTAAATACTTCTACACTGTTAGATAGATAGATAGATAGATAGATAGATAGATAGATAGATAGATAAACACATAGAGAACATGTTACCTGAACAGTTGGAAAAATGTTCTTCTCCTAAGGAGAAGACACTTCCTTTGTCTCCCCAAATGTTGAAGGGTGCAGAAATAGGACAGTCTAAGCCCTCATGATCTGGCCCTGCCTCATCCCTGATACCCCAACACCTCCACCCCAACACCCCCAGCATGCTGGGTTCCAAGCTCACGAAACCATTTTCTATTCCTAGATCCTCTCGCAACTCCACACCTGTCTCACAGCTCTGATCACGGGCACAAGGGCCTGACCAACCCCACCCAGTGACCACCTCAGCCTGAATTCTGCTGTCAGAGAGCCAGAGGGGAAGACAAGGACCCCAAGAGCACTCTTAACAGCCAGGACTGCTGCCCCAGCGCCCAGCAGGAACCCCAGGTCTCTGCCCCAGGGACAGCCTGCAGGACCTGGGCGATTAGGAAATACCCATTGATTGTGGCCTGAGTAGGCTTGGCCGCCCTTGGCTCCAGGGCACCCTCCACAGGCACTGGATGCAGCTGATCCGAGGGGACCAAGGTGAGCCCAGCAGGGAGGACTGAACAGAGGAAGAGGGAGTCTAGGGTTTCAGCTCCCACTAGGGTTGCCAGATTTAATAAATAGAATTGTATGTCCCATGCAACATTGGGGACATACTTACGCTAAAAAATGATTTGTTGTCTTTCTGAAGTTCAGATTTAACTGGACACCTTATATTTTTCCTGGCAAGCCTAGCTCCCACCGCATCCCAGCCCTTGGGGAACTTGGCCCCTAGCAGAAAGCCTCCCTCCACCTGGGGTTCCCAGGAGCAGCAGAGAAATGTCCTCTCTCAGGCCCAAGGACCGAGGGGATTAAAAGTGAGCAGGGCAGTTCTTGGTGCCGGAAAGAGCACCTCTGCCCTGAGGGTGTCCTGTAGAGAGCGGGGACCTTTTGGAGTAAGAGCCACCACTCACGGAATCACGAACATCAGGGGAGTGAGTACAGCGACTCCGGCAGGGAAAAGCCAGTGACAGCAACGGATGAGAAACCTCAGATGCAAAACCTCCCACACCCACACTGGCGGGTGTGTACCACGAAGGATCCTTAACAAACCGCAGACAGTGAACATGTGAGAGCCAAACGGGGGGCCTCTCAGTGTCCCAGGGAGGCGGCCTGGTGAGGATGGCTTGCTGCTGGAGTGGCCCACTTCTTGGAGGTCTGGGAACGCCTCCCCAGGAGGCCCTGCAGTGACTGGGGACTTCAAACCCCATGCTGGGCCCCTCCCCATTGCCCTGACACTGGCCCATTCAGCCGGGGCGGGGGTCCTTACACTTAGAGCCCTCCCACCCAGTGCAGGGGCATGAGGCAGGGAGAGCCCCCCTTGATCTCCCCCTACCTGGGTTAGACGGCACCAGGACGCAAACAGATGGTCCTCTGGGGGCCCGAGGAGCGGCAGGAGGAGCAGCAGCCTGTCCGTCTCGCTCCCAGCATGCACTGTGGGAAGAGCAAGAAGGTTAGTGCGGACAGAGATGGGGCCTCTGCTCCCTGGGCTGGGCCCACCTCGGCATGGGTCCCCCAAGGCAGATCCTGACCCTCTAGCCCAGCGGACTCAGCGCTGCCTCCCACCTCAGGGATGGGCCTTGTGGCAGTGGCCTCCCTACCATCTCCCAGCACCCTGGACTGCCCTCCCAGGCCTGGTGTCCAAGGGCCTGTTCGAACCCCTCCCTTCTCACCATCTCACACTGTCTTCAATAGGTCAGGCCCATCTCAGTAAGTCTTGTTCAAAACACACACACACACACACACACACACACACCCCACACACCAGAGGCAGCTCTACCTCGTTCTCTCTGAGGTTCCCTTTGCTACCCACGAAGTCTGTCCCCTGCCTCCTGGAAGCTTCACTCACATGTCCTCACCCCCAGCACCCTCAACCCAGGATGTCTGGCTTCTGTCCCACCACTGCCCACGATACCCTCAGCAAGGACCCCCGCCTGCCCGTGCCAGTCCACCTGCCCCAGCCTGCTGGGCCTCTGGCTGGCTGACCACTCCCTCCTGTAGGAGGCTCCTGACACGTACTCTCCTCGTTTTCATCGCACCCCTTCATCACTCCTCCATACACATGGTCACAAGCTGCTGTTTCCATCCTCCCCTCCCTTCTCCTCCCCGGGCCATCTCACTCACACCAATGCTTCAATCACCCTCTATCTATGCCCCCCAGTAGCTCCCATTATGCCCAGAGGAGAGCGGAGGCCCCTGACCTGTCTCCCACCCTCCCCTCTCCTCCCTCAGCTCCAGCCACAAGTTCTCTCTGCCTCCCTCCAGATCCACACAGGCCTGGCCCCTCCTCGTCCAGGTTCAGCTCAAGACACCTCCTCAGAAAGCCTTCCCTGACCATCATGTGCAGGAGCCCCTCCTTCCCCGTGTCACACTACCCTGACTGACTGATTTCTCATTTGGTTTTCCCTGTCTCAACAATCCCACAGTGAGCTTTATTTCCAGTCAGGTTAATTGAGGTATAATTTACTTGCAGTAAAATTTACCCTTTTCAGATAACAAATACTAGTGAGGATGTGAAGAAAAGGGAAGACTTGTGCACTGTTGGTGGGAATATAAATTGGTGCAGCCACTATGGAAAACAGTATGGAGGGTCCTCAAAAAATTAAAAATAGAACTACCATATGATTCAGCAATTCCACTTCTGGGTATATATCCAAAGGAAATGAAAACACTAACTCAAAAAGATATATGCACTCCTGTGTTCACTGAAGCATTATTTACAATAGCCAAGATATGGAAACAATCAAAGTGTCCATCAATGGATGAATGGAAAAAGAAGATGTGAGATATATATCTAAGTAACAAAATATTATTCAGCCATAAAAAATAAGGAAATCTGGGCTTCCCTGGTGGCGGAGTGGTTGGGAGTCCGCCTGCCGATGCAGGGGACACAGGTTCGTGCCCCGGTCCAGGAAGATCCCACATGCCGCGGAGCAGCTGGGCCCGTGAGCCATGGCCTCTGAGCCTGCGCGTCCGGAGCCTGTGCTCCGCAATGGGAGAGGCCACAACAGTGAGAGGTCCGCATTAAAAAAAAAATTTTTTTTAAAGGAAATCCTACCATTTGTGACAACATGGATGGACCTTGAAGGCATTATGCTAAGTGAAATAAGTCAGACAAATACTGTATGTGGAATCTAAAAAAATAAAAAAACAAACTCATAGGAAAAGAGATCAGACTTATGGTTACCAGAGGCAGAGGGTTGGGAGAGGAGGAATTAGAGGAAGGTGATCAAAACTTCCAGTTACAAAATAAATAAGTTCTAGGGACATAGAGTACAATATGATGACTGTAGTTAACACTGCTGTCTGTTATATAGGAAAGTTATTAAGAGAGCAGATCCTAAGAGTTCTTATTACAAGGAGAAAAAACTTTATCTCTTTTCTTCCTCCTTTTCTTTCTATTGTATCTATATGAGATGATGGATATTAGGTGGTAATCATTTCACAATATATATAAATCAAGCCATCATGCTGTACACCTTAAATATATACAGTGATGTATGTCAATTATTTCTCAATAAAACTGGATCAAACTTTACCCTTTTTAGTGCACAGTTCTAAGCTTTGATAGTTGCATAATCTGTGTAACCACTACTGCAATTAAGATACAGAACATTTCTATTAACCCCCAGATCCAAAAATCTCCATGAGCTGTCCCTTTGTAGTCAACTTCCCCCACTCTCTACCTCTCACAACCACTGATCTGTTTCCTGCCTCTATACTTTTGTCTTTTCCAGAATGTCATACAAATGGAATCATCTATATGTAGCCTTTTGAGTCTAGCTTTGTTCATTTATCAAATAATGCATTTGAGATTTACCTGTGTTGTTTCTTGTACCAGAATTTCATTCTTTTTTTTTTTAATTGCTGAGTAGTATTCGATGGTTTACCCATTCACCAGCTGAAGGACATTGGGATTTTTTTTCCAGTTTTTGGTGATTATGAATAAAGCCACTATAAATATTCGCATACAGGTTTTTGCATGAACATAAGTTTATATTTCTCTTGGGTAAATACTTAGCAGTAGGATTGCTGGGTTATATGGTAAGCATATTTTTAACTTTATAAGGAACTGCCAGGTAGTTTTCCAAAGTGGCTGTACCATTTTGCATTCCCACCAGCAACATATAAGAGTTTCAGTTGCTCTGTATCCTCACCAGCACTTACTGTTGTCAATTTTGCAAGAGTCATTGTAAGAGATACGCAGTGGTATCTCACTGGGGTTTTAATTTGCACTTCCCTAATGACTAATGATGATGAGTGATTTTTTTATGTGCCTGATTTATTATTTTAGTACCATCACTATTTGAAAGTACCATCTTGATTTAATTACTTCTGTTTATTTTCCATTTCTCCCATCATATGTGAGAGCAGGGGCCTTGGCATCTACTCCTCCAATATCTAGAAGAGTATCTAGATGGATAATGGATACTGATGATGATGATGATGATGATGATGATGATGATGATGATGATATCAAGCATTTATAGAGTCCTTATCATGTGCCCAGTGCTGTTTTGAGTGCTTTACAAATATTAACTCATTTAATCCTCATAACCACCCTAAGAGAGACAGATGCTATGCCCTTTTTAAAGAGGAGAAGACAAAGGCAGAGGGAAGTAATTAACCGGTAGCTAATAAGGGACTGAGCCCAGCTTCAATCCCAGGTGGTCTGGAGTCAGAGTCTGGAGTCATAATCAATACATTACCTGGCCCATAGCAGCCACATTTGCTAAAGGAATGAAAATGTGGAAGAAAGGCAACAACTTCAATCCAGCATGCCATGGACTGAATGTTTGTGTCCCCCCAGAATTCATATGTTGAAACCTGATCTCCAATGTGATGGTATTTGGAGGTGCAGCTTTGGGGAGGTGATTAGGTCATGAGAGTGCAGTCCTCATGAATGGGATTAGTGCCCTTAGAAAAGAGACCCTGGAGAGCCCTGTCACCCCTTGTGCCATGTGAGCTCACAGCGAGAAGATGGCATCTAGGAACCAGGAAGCAGGCGCTCACCAGACACTGAATCTGCCAGCGCCTTGATCTTGGATTTCCAGCCTCCAGACTGTAAGAATTAAACTACTGTTGTTTATAAGCCACTCAGTCTCTGATATTTTGTTATAGTAGCCCGAACAGACTAAGACAGAGTGGCTTCTAGACGCCGCCTCTTGGATTTTCTCCCTCCAAAGCTGAACTCATTCTCACTCTCAATCCTGCTTCTCCTCCTAAAAAATTCATTTTATGTTGGTGTGGCAGGTGTCCAATGTGGATAAGAGGGGTGAGGCTGAGTCAAACCTGGAGCCTGATGGTAGAGGGCCTGGGCCTGCCATGGGGCTTATTCATTCGCGGGGACTCTTTCTCAAAGCTTTTCCCATCAGTCCCTCCCACAAACCGTGGGCCTCCCCAGGTGGAGAGGATGAACAGGAAGTCATGGCCTTGGCAATTCTGAAATCCTTGCTCTGAGAGCACCCCATAAAACCCCTGCTACAGATAACTTTACTGCTCACTGAATGTCTGGGCACATTTCCTCCATGCCCTCCCCCCCCCAGAATGTCCCCACACTTCCTCAGCTCCTTTACAGGTAGTTGAGGCCATATGAGAAGTTTTGGCCAGTGGGCTGTAAACAAAAGTGATGTGTGTCACTGCTGGGCCAATGCATTTAGGAGCCAGTGTGTGCCTCTACCATTTTCTCTTCTTTGCCACAGTGGCTGAAGGAGGTCACAAGTTCCAGATGGGGCAGCTACCACATGGTGGAGCTTCTGTAAGCCTGGGTCCCTGCGTGACTAAATGGACCAGAGGCTGCCACCCTCCCCACTTCCCACATCGAACATGTAATGTGAATTCATATGGTAAAGGAAGAAAGAAGAAAGGAGCCTTGTTGCATTAAATCACTGAGAGTTCAGAGAGAGCTTGTTCCTGCAGCCCATCACTATGCTACCTACATCCCCACTGGCCACATGGGGGCATATGGTTTGAGAACATGTTTGGATGACTTCCTGGGTGACAGAATTAAGCTCCATTTGGGAGCCCCTAAATGACTAGGATTTCAGTGGGGGATGAAATATCTCAATCACCAAGTTGAAAGGTTTCCCATTCGCAAGGGAAAGGGGGCAGTTCCAGGCCCTTTGACAGGATCCACTAGCAGGACAATCCCCATCTGGGGAAGGGGGGTGTGAACCGAGGCAGCTGGGAGCATCTCCATGAGAGCTGGGGTCTTGGCCTACATTCAAGGGCTTGAACTTGACTTTCGAACAAAGGCTGGAGTGCCTTTAGAGCTTTATCCCTAACTTAGGTTTGGGACCAGCTCTCAGAAAGGTGCTTGGACCCCAAACTGGTCTGTCCTGGATGGACAGTTTGGGGTCAGGGAGGGGGAAGGAAACTCCAACAGGGCCTTGGAGCCGCAAATGACAATGCACTGCAAGCTTAATTGTAGGTTTATATTTTGAATTTACTGACACTTTAGCAATTATCACCTTGAATGTTGTATGCTCCTGTGGGACAACACAGGGAATAGGGAGAAGAGGCCTCCCCTCAAGATAAGAGCGGGGCGCTGGTAGACGATCTGAGGGGAAAGCCCTTAGTTTATATAAAGCCCCTGTGACTTCTTGCCTTTTCCAAGAAGTGAGATTTGGCTACAGTAAAATACACTGTCTCCTGCCACATACCCCCTCCAAACTGGTACAATACGGCATCTTCGAGGCCATTAAAAAGACTTCTTGAGAATGAGCGCTGGATGCTGTTGTCAATACTTGTCTACGTGCATCCAAAGGCCTGTGGTTTTGAAATGGGGCCAGGGTAGCTGGAAACTGTGGCCTTGCATGGCACGCTGCAGGGGTACTGGGGTGTGCTGGCGTGGGGACTTGGATCAGAGGCAGGGGTGGGGTTGTTTAAAGTGCAGAAGCCCCTGGGGCAAAGGTGGACTTGGTGGAACCCAGGGACCTGGGGACAGAGGCTTCTAAAAGAGCAGTCATAAGGAATCCTCTCTCAGAGGCTTTGGGGGTGGGGGGCCTGCAGTTGGGTGTGGCTGTTCCCTGGGAAGGACTGAAGCGAGTTTTGCCATCTTTTTGGCTAAGAATAAAAGGGTGTGACTGATACAGTTCAACTGAAAACAAAATCCCCCAAGGAAATAGGCAATAACTGCTCCATTGTTTACCACGAGGGTTTATTTACTTGGGGGTTTATTTATTTATATTTTTAAATTTTATTTATTTATTTATTTATTTGGCTGCGTTGGGTCTTCATTGCTGCACATGGGCTTTTCTCCCTAGTTGCGGTGAGCGGGAGCTACTCTTCGTTGCGGTGCGCAGGCTTCTCATTGCAGTGGCTTCTCTTGTTGCGGAGCACGGGCTCTAGGTGCGCGGGCTTCAGTAGTTGTGGCACGCGGGCTGGCACACGGGCACTAGGGCACAGGCTCAGTAGCTGTGGTGCACGGGCTTAGTTGCTCCGCAGCATGTGGGAATCTTCCCGGACCAGGGATCGAACCCGTGTCCTCTGCATTGGCAGGTGGATTCTTAACCACTGCGCCACCAGGGAAGTCCCTATGTGGGGATTTATTTACTTGGGGGTTTATTTTGATGATGAGAAATCCATAATGATAAGTTTGGTGATTTCAGTGAGTTTTTTGGCATAGGAGAAAATCTAAATTGGGTGCAGACCTGAGATTTTAACCCAGTTTGGACACCTTGCACCTACCCTCATGACCACAGGATTTGCTTAGATATGCTAGTGGTAAGGAACTGTGCCCAGAATTTGCTGTGCTTTCTGCTTTTGTTTCCTACAGACAAGTTTCCTGACAAATGATGCTGAGAATTACTCATCCTGGGGTCAAGGATCCAGCGATGGCTTGTGGCTAGAGTGGAGATTTGGCTGGGCTGGTGTCAGCTCAGACCCCTGGCTCAAAAGTAAACTTGAGGATCCCCACTCAGGGAGGAAGGGGTTTTAGATTTGGACCTTATTGTCTGGTATCCAGAGGCCTGGGCAATGTTGGGATGAACGCATTGGCTCGTGGAGAATGCCTGACTAGAACTGCTTGGGGGAGGATTCCGTGAGCACGACATGAATCGTCTTCCCCTGAATGGTTTTTGCTGACTGACTGGGCTTTAATTCACTGTCTGCTAAGGATTTGGGGGATGAAAACAGAGGATGAAGTTTCAAAGACAAATATTGAAAGAAGTTCCTTTGGAGAACTGAGGGAGAGCTGGCACAGGAGAGAGGTGGCAGGTGGAGGGAGGATGGAGAGGGATGGGAGAGGGTAAAGGGGCACAGACATCACCATCTTGTCGCAGTCACCATAGACAGCATGCTGAGGGCTCCGCCCTCACTGGGCTAAGCACTTCCCATGCACGAACATGTTCAATGCCCACCAGCACCCTAGGAGGTGGTACTGTCACTGTCTGCATTTTCAGGATGGGGAAACCGAGGCACAGAGAGGGGGAGTAACTTGCCTTATAAGGAATGGGGCTGAGTTTCAAACCCAGGCAGTCAGGCTCCAGCACTCATCCTAAGAGTCCTTGATGAAACTGGGTTGGTCAGGCTAGAAATGGATGAAAGGCCCCTCAATGCCATTGGCAGGAATTCTGTCTGTGGGTGGTTAGATCTAGGTTGTCCAAAAAATCCCCTTTCTGACAGTCACTAGCTCTGTGACCTTGAGCAAGTTACTTACACTGGGTCTGCTTCCTTATCTGTAGAACATACTTTATATGGTAGTAAAGATTACAGAGCATGTGTGAGTGTGTGTGTGTGTGTGTGTGTGTGTGTGTGTTGCCTTGTACAGTACTTGGTAGAGAACAGGAATTCCACAAAAAGTAGACACCCCTTCTCCCTGCCATGGAGCCACAGCACAGCTGTGCTAGTCTCCAGAACTTCCAAGCATGGGCGTGGGCGTGGGCGTGGGCGTGGGCAGGGGCAGGGGCGTGGGCGTGGGCGTGGGCATGTATATGCATGTATGTACTCATATTATCCACATGTCCTTGCCTGCGTGAGCACTCACATGCACAGGCATGCATTTCCCTCCCTGGTCCTGTCCCTAACTCAGGCTGGTGGTGGCATCAGCCATGCAGTCCCCAGCCAAACACCCAGACATCACTCTCGAGTCCTTTCTTTCCCTCTCTCACCCTCACATCCTCTCACCATAGTCAGCCAATTCCTGATTATTTCTCAAACTCATCTTCTCCCGGTTCTCCCTCACCCCCACCCCAGCTGGCTTGCAGTCCTCCCTCCACCCACCCTCCACACAGTGGCAATTAGAATGACCTTTCCCAGTCACAAATTTGACCTCACCCCCTCTCCGCTTAAAAGCATTCCAGGAAGCCTGGCCAAGCAAGACGTGAAACTCAGAAGCCTTAAGGAGAAGTCTGACAGATTTGACAGAATAAAGATATAAAGCTTCTATATAGCCAAAGATACCATAAACAAAGTTAAAGAGACAAACAGCAGACTAAGGGAGATATTTCCAACACATATAACAGACGAACATTTTAAAATTCCTAATATACTAAAAACTCCTTTTAACCAATAAGAAAAAGGCAAAAAGAAAAGAAAAATAAGCAAAGGATGTGAATAGTCAATTCGCCGAGAAGAAAATACAAATGGCCAATAACCACATGAAAAGATGCTCAGCCTCGCTGGGGAGAAGGGAAGTGAGTGTTGAAACCACAGTGAGATGTTCTCCTGGATTGGCAAAAATTAAAAAGCTTGATAATGTTCAGTGCTAGGGTGGCTGGGGAAATGGCTACCTGCAGATACCAAGGGTGGCCCAGCCTTTTGGGAGAGCAATGTGACAGTAGCTAGCACAATTTAATAAGCACACCCTTTGCCCTGGCAAGTCCATAACTAGGAGTCTATCCTATAGAAAGGCTTACACGTGTCAGCCAAGGTATATATACAAGGATGGTCACTGAAGCATTATTTGCAAGAGTGAAAAATTGAAGACCACCTAAATATCCATCAACCCAGGACTAGTTACATAAATTACGTTATGTCCAAACAATGGAGTATTAGGCAGCAATTAAAAAGAACATGGGAGGGCTTCCCTGGTGGTGCAGTGGTTGAGAGTCCGCCTGACGATGCAGGGGACGCGGGTTCGTGCCCCGGTCCGGGAAGATCCCATATGCCGCGGAGCGGCTGGGCCCGTGAGCCATGGCCGCTGAGCCTGCGCGTCTGGAGCCTGTGCTCCGCAACGGGAGAGGCCACAGCGGTGAGAGGCCCGTGTACCAAAAAAAAAAAAAAAAGAACATGGGAGATCTATATGCGATGACACTGACAGATGCCCACAACACACTGGTAGATGAAAAATGGAAGCTGTAGAGTAATGTGCATAATACAATTCCATTTCTTTTTTTAGATAATATACAATAAGTATGTTTATAAAACCACAGAAAAACTTCTGGAAGGAGGCATACCAGACCAACAATCGTGGGACCTCAGCAAAATGAGATTTAAGGGCAAAGAGGGAACTTCCCTACTTAATAGGACACACTTCTATATTGTTTCAATTTTTGCATGAGCAAACATTGCTTTTGTGGTTAAAAAAAAAAAAAAGGAAAGGAAAAAGGAAGAAAAATACTCCATCCATGGCCCCTCACTGGCTGTAAGAGAAAGTCTGAACTCCTCGGGGTGGCCCCTAAGGTCCCTCAGGACACAGCCCTTGTGTGCCACCAGCCTAGGTTTCCCCTTGTCCCATTCTTTGCCTAAGTCTAGATAGACAAGCTCAGCTCCCTTTTAGTCCCCCAGACTGCCTCTGGGCCTCTGTCCCTGTGGTTCTATCTTCCCGCAATGTCCTTTCCTGCCTTCTGTGCCTTATCTTTCAAGTCGTTCCTCATGTGTCGCCACCTTCTGGAAACTCTCCCTGAACACTCCCCCACACTCTGCCTTCTCTCTCCCTCCCAGCAACGGTGACAGCCAACTACCAGGGAGCACACATGTGTCTGTGTCGGGGCTGTGCTGTATGCTTTACATTGTATTGATTCCCTCAATCCTCATAGCAACCCTAGGAAGGCCTGTCATCACCTCATTTAACAGATGAGGGAACTGAGGCAGAGAGGGGTTACCCAACTTGCTCAAAGTCACACAGCCAACAATCAGCAGAGCCAGTGAGTGGTGCCAGGCAAGGCACCCGTGCAGCCCCCTACCAGCGCTCAGCACAAAGTACCTATACCTGCCAGGCTTCAAGACTTGCCTGGGAGTCTCAAGGTTGGGGTTTGTCTTGTTCTTGCCCCAGAACCTGGGCAGGTCAAGCGTGCACAGGGAGGTCTGTGGGCCCAGAAACCAGCCCCCAACGCCACCCAGCAAGGGCTAAAGGAAGCAGCTGGTCTCCTCAGGGAGCTGGGGCGGCAGTAAGGATGGGGGCTGGGACCAGCACAGTTGGGGGCCAGCTGACCCAGGACTGCTGAGGAAAGGGACGGTTTATGGAGCTGCAGCCCCACCCGAGGCGGGGACCCAAGCTACTCCCCGCATACCTACTGTGTGTCAGGCCCTGGGGTAACGGGCCAGGGAAGCCGGCGGCCAGGAGACTACTCTGCCCTCCACGTGCTGTAAAGTCAGACACATGGAGGCCAGGAGCCTAAGAGAGGGACAGGCCAAGAGCCGTCGGATGGTGCTCGCAGGAGCGGGGGCCTGGCTTCTGATTGGGATGAAGCAGACAAGGGGCCTCCATGAAGGAAGTGGCACCTGGGCTCAGCCTAAAAAGATGAAGGGGATCTGGGCAGATGAGTTGGGAAGGGAAATCTGGGGGGCTGGAACAGCTGGAACAAGGGCCTGGGGGTAGGCAAGTGTGCGGAGCATTGGGGAAGAGTCACTGGTTTTGGCTGGAGCACAGGACAAGTAGGGAAGCAGCAGTGGATGCAGGGGTAGGGGTGCTGGGGGCCCTTGGAGGGGGCAGCTGCCCGCAGGTGAGGAGGGGGCACTCTGGAGCGGGTGGATTGCCTACGATCGGAACCTGGCAGGCAAATCCACCTTTGCAGTTAGCTGCAGGACAGTGGCCTAGCTCCCCACCTTGGTGCCCTCATCTAGAAAGTCATGCACCTTCCTAGACTGCTGAGAGAATTCAATTAGACAGTGATTTGAAGCGCCTGGGACACAGGGAGGGGGGATGGCCACACCTGGCGGGGGCGCCGTGCCCAAGGAGGCCAAGGTGGCTCACGGGGCACCTGCCCATGTGATGTGAACTTGTGGGGGCAGATGAGCCACAGGGCCTCCCAGCCCAGCAAAAGTATTCACATACTATCCTTGTGTTTAAAGTATAAACTCTAACACTAATGATGAAAAATCTGAAAGTGAAATCAAGAAAACACTCCCATTTACCATTGCAACAAAAAGAATAAAATATCTAGGAATAAACCTACCTAAGGAGACAAAAGACCTGTATGCAGAAAATTAGAAGACATTGATGAAAGAAATTAAAGATGATACAAATAGATGGAGAAATATACCATGTTCTTGGATTGGAAGAATCAACATTGTGAAAATGACTTTACTACCCAAAGCAATCTACAGATTCAATGCAATCCCTATCAAACTACCACTGGCATTTTTCACAGAACTAGAACAAAAAATTTCACAATTTGTATGGAAACACAAAAGACCCAGAATAGCCAAAGCAATCTTGAGAAGGAAAAATGGAGCTGGAGGAATCAGGCTCCCTGACTTCAGACGATACTACAAAGCTACAGTCATCAAGACAGTATGGTACTGGCACAAAAACAGAAATATAGATCAATGGAACAGGATAGAAAGCTCAGAGATAAATCCATGCACATATGGCCACGTTATCTTTGATAAAGGAGGCAGGAATGTACAGTGGAGAAAGGACAGCCTCTTCAATAAGTGGTGCTGGGAAAACTGGACAGGGACATGTAAAAGTATGAGATTACATCACTCCCTAACACCATATACAAAAATAAGCTCAAAATGGATTAAAGACCTAAACGTAAGGCCAGAAACTATCAAACTCTTAGAGGAAAACATAGGCAGAACACTCTATGACATAAATGACAGCAAGATCCTTTTGGACCCACCTCCTAGAGAAATGGAAATAAAAACAAAGATAAACAAATGGGACCTAATGAAACTTCAAAGCTTTTGCACAGCAAAGGAAACCATAAACAAGACCAAAAGACAACCCTCAGAATGGGAGAAAATATTTGCAAATGAAGCAACTGACAAAGGATTAATCTCCAAAATTTATAAGCAGCTCATGCAGCTCAATATAAAAAAAAACAAACAACCCAATCCAAAAATGGGCAGAAGACTTAAATAGGCATTTCTCCAAAGAAGATATACAGACTGCCAACAAACACATGAAAGAATGCTCAACATCATTAATCATTAGAGAAATGCAAATCAAAACTACAATGGGATATCATCTCACACCAGTCAGAATGGTCATCATCAAAAAATCTAGGAACAATAAATGCTGGAGAGGGTGTGGAGAAAAGGGAACACTCTTGCACTGCTGGTGGGAATGTGAATTGGTACAGCCACTATGGAGAACAGTATGGAGGTTCCTTAAAAAATTAAAAATAGAACTACCATATGACCCAGCAATCCCACTACTGGGCATATACCCTGAGAAAACCATAATTCAAAAAGAGTCATGTACCAAAATGTTCATTGCAGCTCTATTTACAATAGCCAGGAGATGGAAACAACCTAAGTGTCCATCATCGGATGAATGGATAAAGATGTGGCACATATATACAATGGAATATTACTCAGCCATAAAAAGAAACGAACTTGAGCTCTTTGTAATGAGGTGGATAGACCTAGAGTCTGTCATACAGAGTGAAGTAAGTCAGAAAGAGAAAGACAAATACCGTATGCTAACACATATATATGGAATTTAAGAAAAAAAAATATCAAGAAGAACCTAGGGGTAAGACAGGAATAAAGACACAGACCTACTAGAGAATGGACTTGAGGATATGGGGAGGGGGAAGGGTAAGCTGTGACAAAGCGAGAGAGAGGCATGGACATATATACACTACCAAGCGTAAGGTAGATAGATAGTGGGAAGCAGCCGCATAGCACAGAGAGATCAGCTAGGTGGTCTGTGACCGCCTAGAGGGGTGGGATAGGGAGGGGGGGAGGGAGGGAGATGCAAGAGGGAAGAGATATGGGAACATATGTATTTGTATAAATGATTCACTTTGTTATAAAGCAGAAACTGACACACCACTGTAAAGCAATTATACTCCAATAAAGATATAAAAAAAAACTTGTAATAAAGATGTTTCTAAAAAATTTTTAAAGAAATTAAAAAATAAATGAAATAAAAATAAAATAAATAAAGTATAAACTCCAGGTAATGTCATTTCACACTCTGCACCTTAAAGAGACACGAGAGGCAGAGCCCCACGATCTTGAGCAGGTCCCTGCCCCTCCCAGGGCCTCAGTTTCCCCATGCGAGTGGTAGGTGACTGGTCGGGTGGCTTCTCCAGGCCTGGTTATTCAGAAGGGGTTGAGCCATGGAAGGAGGGAACCGGGGCGGGGTGGGGGGGGAGGTGCAGAAATCCAGAGGGGTGGGATTCAGAGAGGGGAGGAGTGGGGATGGAGGAAGGAGAAGACCCTCCTTCCTGGGGCTAGTCCCCTACCCAGCCAAGGCCCTCCTCACATCCCCTACTCCGAGGCCCACCAGCCCCTGCCTGTGCCCGGTCGTATTCACTCAGTTCTGGGTGGAGAAGTTGGAAGAAGAGGAGCCCCTGCCTCCCAGGGCAAGTTCACCGGCGGGAACAGTGGTGTGCAGGACCAGAGACAAGTAAGACCTGCGACCATGCCCCACTGGACTACTTCAGGCTGAGTGTCATTAGGCAAGTCCCTGCACGTCTCCATTTCCTCTTCTGTGAAATGGATAAAGATGCTTTCCTTGTAAGTAATATTGCCAGCCCAGTGCCCAGCACACCACCAACCTGCCCCAGAGGTGAGGCCTTTGGCTCACCAGGAGCTGAGCATGCCCTGGAGGAGTCACAGCCAGCTCTTGGAGGCGGGGAGAATCACTCACCCTAGGCACCCCCAAGACCCCCATGGGTGCCATCCTCCTCATCGCTCACAGGGACCCTATCTTAGCTGCTTCCCCGCTGGCCCATCTCCAGCACCTCCCCCTCCCACCTGCTGCCAGAGGAACACTCCAAGTGAGACCCACTTTGACTCTGATCACTGGGCTGTCATTGACTGCTTGCTTGTCACCTCCCCCACCAGCCCTGTGGGCAGGAACCACATCTGATTCATCTTATCCATTGCAGAGTGTGGGGTCTGGCACAGGAGTCCTGCCCACAGGCAGCAGAGCTAGCAGTGGGAATGAACAAACACGACCATTCACCCCTCCCACCCGGCACCTGTTGCTCTACTGAGTATCCATGACAATGCTGGGCTCAGTGTGGGGCTGGGGTCAGAGCTTAGCATGGGACCAGGATCAAGATTCAGTCTGCTCAAGATCAGGGCTCAGTGTGGGGCTGGGATCAAAGTTCAGTCTGTCCAGGATCAAAGCTCAGTGTTGGACTGGGGTCAGGGTTCAATGAAGGAAGTTTTCTGCCCCTACCGTGAAGGGCTCAGGACTTCTCCCAGCCTTACCCGCTGCTTTGAAAACAGCATATCCTATTCCTGGGGTGCTGGGGCCTGTCTTCTGAGTCTCCACTATGCCCACCCTCTACTCAGGCAAGGCCTGTCCTCTGCTCTACTCCAGGCAGCTATGCTGGGATCCCCATACTCACTATGCCCCAGCCACCACCTGACTCCTACAGAAGGGGCTCAAGGCAGGAAGTGCTTCCTTGCATCCTTAACTGGCCTTCAGAAACACAGCAGGACAGTCAGCCTTCTGGCATGAATGCATTCTTAAGCCAAGGAGAAGTGGTTTGTGAGTTAGCTCAGATTTTTCTGTTATTCACCCCACTGTCCCCACTCCATTAGCCCAGAGGATCCAGTGCCAACAGAGGTAAACCCAGGTCTGGCTGAACATGAAGGCGAAGGTGTTAGCTGGTACATGGCAGTGAGATATGCTACCCAAATACCTCCTCCTATCACAGTGCCTGAAATTCCTCCTTTGTGCTCCTTGCTTTAAGTAATTCTTGCTGACCCTCCTCTGAAACCTCCGTCCTGAATCAGTTTTCAGCTGGGTGCGGGGACTGCTGGATCCCTCAGCCCTGGGCGACTCAGGTCCAGCCCAGGTCTGACACTCACAGGGCTCAGAAATGGGAGGTGAATCAGAGACTGGCCTGAGTGGGCATCGGAGCTGGGCAGAAGGCTGCGCCCGCCCCTCAGCAGTCCCATCCACCCAGCCAAACCCTCCACTACTACTCTGCCTGCTACTCTCAAGCAGAGGGTCAAGTTGGTTTGCTGGAAAGACACATCATTCTAGTTTTAATTAATTAAAGAAAAATCTAATCACTGCATTAAACTTCTCATTACTCCACTTGAATACCCTTTAAGTAAATTTAATTACCAGAGGATTGGGTTTCCCAGCCTCTTTCATTAGCTTTTGATAAGATGAGGAATGGGAAGGGAAGAGGGTGGGAAAGAGAACAATGCCATTTTTAACTCAAGGAGGGCAAGGTGGGCATTGTACTGGGGCTACCATGGTCAGGCTTTGGTGCCGCCCTGAGGACAGGCTTGGCCTTGGGCCTGGGGAGACCCCCACCCCAGCTGCCTCTAGAAAGGAAAAGGCCTAGCATTTGGCTGCAGTCAGTGCTGAATGCTTCATTTATGGCCACTCTTGGTTATTTATACCCCACCTCCTTCTAAAAGAGTTTGAGGCTGCTAAGAACAGCACAAACTGAAACATAAGAGAAGAAATCAGAACAAGGGAAAAATATGAGAGAGAAGAAGATGAAGCCAATGGCAAGACTACTGAGCAACTGCATGCCACAGCATCCTGAGCACTTATCAGAAATGAGCCACGAACCAGCTATGAGCTTCCTAGCAGCCAAGGCAAAGAGAGCAACACACTTTGGCACTAATGCAGTAACCAATAGAGTATTCATAAGGAAATGCATACTGAGCCTCAGGCTTTCCATCTGTAAAAAGGGTGGAGCTGGCCGATGAACTAAAGGAAATAACCATTGGCTAGAGCAGTCAGCAAAGGTTTCCTAGAGAAGGAGAGACCTAAACTGGGCCTTAAAAAAAAGGATAGGGCAGACTCATCTATAATAATCATTTGTTATTTGCCTCCCCCAGTTGGAGGCATCTCTTCCTGCCAGCAGGACCCTGAGCTTCCTTTGGGAAACACTCTCCCCCTCATTCCTGGTCACATGATTGGGGAAGGACAGACCCTTATCCCCAGCCCATCCATGTTTCCAAGCCCTGCAGACCCAATTAAAGGAGCAGGATGATCTTAATCCTGCCAGTTGGGCCCAAGAGATCAACTCCAGGACTTTTATTTGTTCTATCAGGAAAGCAGATTTTGTCTCTAGCCCAGACCCCAAATTTCAACCTGGTAGCATGTTGCCCCAGAAACTGCTGGCATGTGAAAAGCCACTAGGAGTGGAGCCAGCACCAAAAAAGAGAAGCAGAGAAATACAGACAGAAAACAGATCCTGTTCACATTGTTGAAACCACTAGATCAAGCCCTGCCTGAAGCCCAACCTACCCCTGGACACTTCAGTCACATGAGCTGATAATTTCATTTTATTGAAATAAGATTTTTGCTACTTGCATCCAAAGGGATCCTGACAGATACAGTGTTCAGAAATGTATCCTTCCTGTTCCAGAGACCAAGAAGGCTCAGACATCCCCAGGAGCCAGGGAGTAGGCAGGGTGGGTACGCCACCTACCGTGACTGCTATTGTGCCTGCTGAGTCCTGAAGCTTGAGGAGTCCCTTCGGCACAGGCTGAGGTGAGGAATAGGCGTGGGAGCGGTTGCAGGGGCTGGACAGGGCCAGAGCCCTGGAACGCGGGCAGGAGGCAGACTCAAGGCAGCCAGGACATGACTGTGGGGTCCCTAGAAAAAGGAGAAGCAAGAGTGAGCAGTACAGTTCACATGGGAGACAGAGGGGCACAGGGCGTTAAGGCAGATGGTGGCCACACCTTGACAAAGGTGAGACAAAAGTCAGCCAAGTTTATCTTCACTTCCTCACATCTTGTATCTCATTTCCCCCATTTACTTCCCTCTTCCCCTGGAGTACCTCCAGGCTGTAGGAGAGCATCTGTAGAAGGCCTTCCCTCTGAAGAGAAGGGAGGGCTCTGGGGCAGGCATGGCTGGAATCCATGTGCTATGGCCAGAGTGTATGTGCCTGGTGTGGGGAGAGGACGGGGGAGCTTCACCCGCAGTACTGTGGACTCATTTCTCACAGTTCCTCTCCCAGTGCATGCCCAGAACTAGGCCTAGGGCCTGAGGCAGCCAGAATAGGACAAAGCTGAGTGAGGCAGCCGCCTCCTTTGATATCTGGTCTGGACTTCTAAAAGAATCCAGGAGAGGACAATGCTTAACCCAAGGGCATGAATGGTGGTGTTCCAGGCATAGGCAGAGAGCAGTGCAGGCCCTCCAAGTGCCTTCCTGTTTGAGGAACCAGGAAGCCAACTACTCTGGCTTCACACCAGCCTCCCTTGGGCACTGTCCCTGGCTGGGGGGCCAGCCCTCGAGGGGCCCACACTCTTCCCCAGCTTCTCTCTGAGACCAAGTTGGGACCTTTGGGGAGAGAAAGAGGGTGAGGATATTTCAGACTCAGGACACTGCCAGAGGTCCTGGGCTTTGGAAAGTCACTAAGCCTCTTTAGGCCCTTAACGAATCCTCTGATCTAAAGGATGCTGGCTTTCTTCCCGGCTCCAGAAAAAGGCATGATGACAGAGATCTTGAATCACAGAACATTGGGCTGATTGGATCTCTAGAAATGTCTCTAGACCAGCACAGTCGAATAGCGCTTTCTGCAATGATGAATGTGTTCGATACCTGTGCTGCCCAATACGGTAGCCACTAGCCACATGCGGATATTGGAATGTGGATAGTGACACTAAGAATCTGATTTTTTTCTTTTATTTTATTCATTTATATTTAAATCAAAATAGCCACATGTGGCTAATGGCTACCACATTGAATAGTACAGCCCCGGACCAACACTTGCCCAGTCCCTGGCCACAGTACCCAGAGAAAACTGGGGTCCAGAGAGGAGAAGGGATTTGCTCAAGGTCACATAGAGAGTGACAAAGGCAAAACCCAGAACTTAGGTCCTCAGACTCCTAGCCCCGACTCTCCACAGAACCCACTGCCCTTCCCATGGTGGCCTTATGTTCTCCCACCTTGCTCAGCACTGTCACGGAGTGTCTTGCTGCCCCACTACCCATGCTGCTGCTCCTGGGGCAGGGTATCAGGCCGCTTTTGAAGGGACCTAACTCTCCCAGCCACTGCTGCTGGCCCATCCCCCAGCACCCCCAGCAAAGCAGCCTCAGTGACTATCCCTGAGGTTGGCTGGGGAAAACATCTATCAGAGAAGAAGTGCTCTGGGCACAGAGCTGTTCACTGCAGGGTTACTAATAACACCAAAATGCTGGAAGCTGCCTAAACATCCCACACTAGAGATGACAGACTGCATCATGACACCTCTGTTGGATGGAATATTACACAGCCATTAAAAATGATAAACACAGAGACTGGTAGCAGCACAGAGCAATGTTTACCTAACAATATTGAGCAAGAAAACAGAAAATGGATGAGGGTGGGGCTGGGTTGCAGCGGTGTGCAGGTCTCTGCGCTCACGGAGCCCACTTATATCTATCACCCCCGGCCCACACCGCAGCATCACGACCTCCAGATTTCATAACCATTCTACAGATGCAGGAACTCAGGCTTCGAGAAGCCACACACATACACCTGGTTACATGGGGAGTGAGGGCAGAGTCGGGGCTCAAACTCTTGATTTCTGACTCTAAGGGACAGACTTCCACTGCTGCCTCTTTGTGCCATGATGGTGGCATTAATGGTGCCCTTTCTTTTCTATTAATTAACTCATCCTATTTAACAAAAACACATTCTAAGTGCTTTACAAATGTTGGCCCATGTGGTCTGTACAACAACTGTACGAGGAGCAATTTATACTCTTATTTTTTGGATCAGGAAACTGAGGCACAGAGGTCAAGGGCCACTTCTACTTCCCACATGTTCTGCAAGGTTCCAGTATTGTCTTCACAGGAAAAGGGTAAGGGGGCAGAGAGGGAACAGCTATTGACTTGGAACAGTAGAAATACAGATGCATGTGTGTTTTCCCTTTTTAATTGCATGGAAATTCTTTCTGTAGCAATTGAAAGAAAAAAAATTCCAGAAGTAAAATATGGTATCAAAAAAAATTTTTTTTAAAACACATACACAAAAATGAAAACATTCAAACTGAAGCTACTGATGCATCCAAGAGACCTCGACTGTGAACGTAATCCACCTCCTGGCAGCAAAGCTCATGTCTCCAGGCTTTCCTGCCGATTTCCTGACCTCGGACTGCTCCCTCCTGCCTGGGTGAGATCCTCACCTCAGAGAGCAGCGGGGAGCAGCCCTGTATGGAGGTGGACTTCAATAAACACCTCCTGGCACCCCTTGGCACAGTGCAGCAGGCCAACAGACAGGCCTCAGAGCGCCAGCTGCCCGCAGTGCTGCTGTTGCTGGCCAGGGCTGACCTCAAGAGGCCAAGATATCCAGTCCTCTGCCTCCAGCCCCAGGCAGCCCCATTCTACAAGTGAAGCAACTGAGGCCCAAAAGGTAAAAGACCTCGTCAGAGATCACACTGCTACTGAACAGGGAAACGAGTGTGTGCACGTGCATGTGCATGCATACAACCCACATGTGCACATGTATGTCTCCCATATGTGCAATGCTTCAGGCCCAGGCACCCTCAAGCCTATAATTAAAAGGGCAGGCGATCCCCTTATACACACACACACACACACACACACACACACACCAATTATTACATTATTAACTGCTACCATATCCACAATTGTATTTCTATTTCTCCTTTACATTTTTCTCTGTTATTTTTCATTTTGTCACCAAATACTTATCAGGCACTTACTATATAGTAAGTATATTATAGGTGCTGGAGATTCAGTGGAGTACCCGTCATGGGGATGGGGGGTACAGATGATAAGCAAATAAATAAGCAAATAAAGAAACAAGATAATTCCAAAGAGTGACAAGTGCAATTAAGAAAATCGAGCCTGGTAATGTGAGAGAGAGTACCTGGGATGAGGCTAAGGGGTCACTCTAGCTGGAGGATCAGAGGAGGCCTTTCTGCAGAGGTCACATCTGAATTTATACCTGGACGATAAGAACTCAGTCACTCCTAGAGCAGCAGGAGCAGGGCAGAGAGCAGAGTGGGGGACTTCCCTGGTGGCGCAGTGGTTAAGAATCCATCTGCCAATGCAGGGGACACGGGTTCGAGCCCTGGTCCGGGAAGATCCCACATGCCGCGGAGCAACTAAGCCCGTGCGCCACAACGGCTGAAGCCCGCGCGCCTAGAGCCCGTGCTCCTCAACAAGAGAAGCCACCGCAATGAGAAGCCCGAGCACCGCAACGAAGAGTAGCCCCCGCTCGCCGCAACTAGAGAAAAGCCTGCGCGCAGCAACAAAGGCCCAACGCAGCCAAAAATAAAATATTAAAAAAAAAGAGCAGAGCTGGGAAGGAGCCTGGTGTTTTTGAGGAGCAACAGCAGGTCAGCACGCGGAATGAGATGGGCAGAGGTAGGGGCGACAGCAGGAAAGGAGGCCACAGCGGGAGGGTGGGCCCTGAAGGCCAAGGTAAAGTTTTGGACTTCATCCCCAGTGCAACGAAGAGTCACCTGGGAAGTGCTGGGATGTTTTATTCATTGTGAAAAGTTCCTTTGGGCTGCTGAGTGGAGCCTGGATTGAAGGGGAACAGGCACAGGAGCGGGGGACCAGTGGGCTGACTGTCGCAGTCACCCAAGACAGGAAGATGAGGCTCGGGCTAGGGTGAGGGAGGGACCAGACAGATGCAGGCTATATGTTATAGCAAAAACAACTCATCGGCAGTTAGTTGATGAGTTGGATGTGAGGAGGTGAGGGTAAGAAAAAGGAATCAAGGATGACTGCTACATCTTCTACCACAGACACGTGCTATTTTTACTACCAGACCCCCCCACAAAAGTTTAAATAACTATTAAAAAATAACAGCAGATGAGCCACCAGGAATACTGCCACCCCACACACACGCTGAGTCTCACACCCCCCGGGGAGCATCTTTCTTCCCAAGCCCCTGCTCTGTTCTCTGGTCCTATGTGTGGCACACAGGGAGGGGCAGAGATCGGGGCCCAGCCTCAGGCTGACAGGAGACAAGATTGTCCAAAAAGACAGGACAGGGCAGGACGAGGCAGGGTGCAGAGGGGCTGGCCCAGAGCAGGCCCCCAGCACATGTTTGTAAAGAACAAGCTGGCTGAATCTGAAAAGTTATACCAAGATGGGTGTGGGGACTGGGGAGGTAGGGCCCAGAATCTGGGAAAAGCAGGAGTTTGAAGCGAAGACAATCCTGGGTTTGAGTCCTAGCTCCACCCCCTTGCTCTCTGTGGGACCCTGGCTAAGCTACTTCACTTCCCAAGGCTCAGATTCCTCATCTTCCAAGTTGTAACCACAATCCTCCCACGGAGAGCTGTGATGAAGACTCACTGAAATGATACATGTCAAGAATTGACATTTATAAATATTAGCATCTCTCCCCTTTTTAATAAAAAGGGGGCTTAAAAAGCCTATCTAAGCTTAGACTGCGAAGCTTACATCTATTCCAATAGAGATTCTAGAAGTGTTGCCCAGACGCCAGGAAAGACAATAGTTAAGTTTGAGAAGTTCACTACCAAAGAGTCCTGCAGATAACTGCATGTCCTCTCTTGGCTGCTCAGAATGATGACATGCACTCCAACCAGCCACGACTGAGGCCCCCGTGACATCCCTGATGGATGAGACAGAAAAATGTGGGCTGGGCTTCTCAGTGGTTCGCTACATAACCATGTCCAAGAATGTGGGAGAGTGGGTCGGACTGGTCCCTGGGGTGGAATCTCACCGGCGTCAGCAGAGCTGGTCCTTGGCCCTGCCTGGAACGACCTTTCTTGGCAGAGACTAGGATGGAGCTTCGAAAGTAGCTCCAGCCTGGGAAGGGTCAATTAGGGAGGCAGGATCCCCTGTTCGAAGCCCTCCACTTGCCCTAGGAAAGGGCCAAAGTGGACAAGAGAGAGTTACTAGGCTCTGGCTGAGTTCTGTGAGTAGCTCCGTGAGTGGCCAGGAAGTCGTGGCCTCTGTGGAGCCTGGTGGCCAGGAGATGTGGGGCTGGGTGAGCCAGTCACTCCAGCACTGGAGACGGTGCAGCCACCTCCAGATAGCCATGTCAGTCATCACGGTATCTGTCTAGAAGATTTTTGATGCAGTGGGGTCTATTCACAGGGGCTTGACAGGAAGAGGTGGGCCTGGAACCCGTGTTCCCTGGGAAAGCCCCGGGGGCCTGGTCAGGACTTCAGGTCCCTGATAAAGACACTTGGCATTTATGGGCCCAGAGAGCAGAGCTAGGCCCAGTGAGAGAAGATTCCAGGAAGAGAGATCTCTCTTCAGCATGAGGAGTAGTGAGCTCCCTGTCCCTGGGGGCATGCAAGCAGAGGTCTAGAGAACATATATTTTGGGTAGGGATTTGCACTAAATGGGGGGTTGCTTTCAGCCATGAGGTTCTTTAATTCTATTCACATATGAATCAGGGCTAGATTGTGTGGATCAAAGAGGGTTTTACAGAGAGTGAAGGGAAGGCAAGATAATGGCCAGAATAATAGTTATTATTATTATTACTACATTATAGATGACCACACATTCCCATCTATTCTCTAACTGGATCTTCTGCCCACCCCATGAGGAACATAGGGCAGGATGATTAACCCCATTTAGCAAGTGTGGAAATTGAGGCCCAGAGAGGGAATGGGACCAGATCGAGTTCCGACCAGCACATCAGCCCCAGACCTAGGGGCCTTCCCCTCCTGCACTCCAGTGGTCATCCTGCCACCCCTGCCTCAGAAGGAGGGGACAGGAATCTCCCCTCCACCCTGGGCTCCTGTCCAGCTGCCACAACTCCCCATCCCTGAAGGTTAGAGGCTCTCTTTGCACACTGCCCCACTGAAACCTGGGAGGGGCATCCCAACCCAGACGGCTTCTCCTCCCAGGTTACAGAGGCCCTGCTCTTCCACCCTTTCGTCTCATTCCCCTGGTAGTACTGCCACAGTCCCTTAGGTTGGATCCTTCAAGCCAGACCCAGGACCAGACACTAGGCTTTGCCCAGGAAATGAACTTGAGGAGAAGGGTCCCTCCCACTCAGCCTTATTCTTTGCCTCACCCCTATACAGGCAGCTTGTGTCCAGGGGGAACCAGAGCCCACCTGCCAGGTATCCCTCCTGAACACCTTCCCTTTTCCTAGCTGTACGGTCAGAGAGAGGGCATCTGGGCAGGAGAGGTGGGAGCGTCAGGAGGTGGGGAGACTGGGACCACCGAGGCAGGAAAGCTGCCACCCCTTAGCACCACTCCATGTCACATCACACACTGAACCCCAGGATATTCCTGTGAGCCAAGTAGCAGCATCTCACTTTACAGATGATGGAATGAAGGCTCAGAGAGATTAAGAACTTGCCCAAACTCAAAATATTAAACCGAACAGAAACAGCCTGTAAGTTCTAGAGCCAGGATTTGAACCCAGGACTGGCTGATTCGAAATACTCTGTGCTTTCCATGCTCCCTGCCGCCTCCACAGAAGTGCAAGGAAGCTCAAATAGGCAGCCTGGTGAGCAAATGAAAGAGGGGCAGGGGCGGCAGAGAGAGGGAGACAGAAGGCAAGACAAAGATAAGACAGAGAGCAGCAGGGACAGACGAATTGACAAGTGGACCCTGCAGGGGCCAGAAGGAGGCAATTGCAGAAACCACCCTCTTGATCAATGAAAGGCCCTCCAGTGCCACCTCTGCAGCCATCTGCTCCTCCAGTTTAGCTACTAGTCTTCCCTAGGTCCTTCCCGGGATGCCCAGGTCCAAGGAGCAGAAGAAACCTCCTGCCCTAGGAGCCCCCAGTCAGCGAGGGTGTCAGGCCAGATCCCTGGGCCAGGGAGGTGGGCAGAGAAAGTAGGGGGCCAGTTTTATCCCTGGGCAAGGCCACCTGCCCGGCCTCTGTCTGCCCAGGCCAGGCTGGAGGGTCCAGCTGCCCAGACAGCCCACCAGGTACAGCATACGTGGTACAGCATACAGCACCTCCAGCGCCTCAGTACTGTGCCAGGAACCCAGCACTGAGTCCCACCTCTACGCTCCTCTAACCTGGCCCCAGCCCTGCCCTGTGCCCTGGCCAGCCTGCAGATGGTCTGCCTGCCACCCTGCTCTTGCAGACTCATGGCCTGGAATTTGTGGCTGTGGGAGTGTTCCGGGCTCGCCAGGTGTTCCCGTGCCCCCCTGGCAGCCAAGCGCAATTGGCCTGTCCCCAGAGCATGCAGGGTTTAAGCAACAGCCTCTCAACTGAATATTTAAGAAGAAAAATACCTTTGTTTTTTTAAGAAAGAGAGAAAGGGAGGGAGGAGGAAGCCAGCAAAGGAGGGGGAGGGAAGGAGGGTGGGAGAAACCTACCCCATCACCGCAGTCAAGGTCACAGGCATCCTTGTGGGGCAGGCGCAGGCAAGGAGCCTTTAATCTGGGAGTTCAGGCTGAGGAAACTAAATGCTTGAAGCCGGAGTGCATTACTGCCCTGAATGATCTGTCGGCTTCTATTAGGCTAAATATCTCTGTATAATGGGGAATTATCCTCTGAAAAGGCAAACTGCCGGCCTCTCCAGAAAGGGGGCACGGTGGGAACCTCTCATCGTGAGGGCTCTTCCACGGGGGTGGGGGGAGGGAAGAACAGGACCAACTAGGAAAGCCACCCCCCCATCCCACACCCCCTCCCCGGAAAGTCACAGTCACCAGCTGTGCGATGCTTGCGGCGGGTGCCAGCATCCCGCCCCCTCCTCCCCAGACTCTCCCTCCACTAAGGAGTCTGAAAAGATGCTAGACATGGAGTCGAGGCCTGACAATGCCTCAGTGATAGCAGGTGACCCTGGGTGAGTTCCTGCCCCCTTTGAACCTCTGTGTCCCTGCCTGTTAGATGGAGCTGATGATACGCACCCGAAGGCTGTGCGGTGGGGGTAGGAAGCTGGCACAGAGCCAGCACAAAGTGGGCACCCAGGACAATTTTGCTCACGCTGTTCTGCCCACGGGTGAAGACCTTCTCTTCATCCCCTCCTCCTCGTCCTCACTGGCCCCCATAGGGCACCACCACCTCTGCCAGGAAACCCTCCCTGACCCCCACCCCTGGGTATCTCCTACAGCCAGAACCCCACCTTCTGGGCTCTGCCATTCTCCGGTGGTTGTTTACATGTGGGCTCTTCAGCCTTAGGGGCTCCCTCTGAACGGGACAGCATTTCCTCCTTCCCATCCTCCCCAAGCCCTCTCACACGCAGGACTGGCACTCAGGACTCCGCTCAGATTTGCAGGCTAGGAGGCGAGGGCTGGAGGAAACCAGGGTCAGGCATGGACTGGGTCCACTGAAGGGCATCACTCATGGTAACACATTCAGCACCAGGGAAGCCGGGCCAGGAAGCCAGAAATTCCAGGCCATGAGTCTGCAAGAGCAGGGTGGCAGGCAGACCATCTGCAGGCTGGCCAGGGCACAGGGCAGGGCTGGGGCCAGGTTAGAGGAGCGTAGAGGTGGGACTCAGTGCTGGGTTCCTGGCACAGTACTGAGGCTCTGGAGGTGCTCAGGCCAGTAAGGGTCTCAGGGGTCGAGAGGGGCAGGGCTGACCAGTGGGGGGAGAGGCAAAGGTCAAATGGCTCTAGCTGGGTGGGGAGCAGCAACATCCTGCTGAGTATCATGGATGCTCCTGTCCGAACAACACTGTCCAACTCTGCAAAGCCCTTTTAAATCCATTAGTTACTTTGATCGGCACAGCCCTCAGGGATTAGTTACTTAGTTCATTAATTCAACAAGAATTTCTTGAGTGCCTACTCTGTTCCAGGCATTGTTCTGGCTCACTCAACAGAGGGGAAACTGAGTCCCACAAGTGCTGCCCAGGAAGTTCCATGGCCACATGGGGTGGGCAGAAGTCCAGGGCTGCTGTCAGTCTCCATTAGTGACAGGTGCTATAGGGCTTCTGCTGCAGCCCAAGAGTCTGCAGGAGTGATCGGGAATGACCATGGCCTGGGGGATCCAGATAATTCTCCAGAGTTGGGGAACGAGCAGGGGCAGGAGCCAGACAGGAGCTGTGGAAAGGGGAAGCCTGATGGGGGTGAGGGGGGGATCACGGGGTGGGGGCAGGGAGGAGCCTCAGCTTGGAGTGAAAGCCCCTCTTCCTCTAAGGCAGGGGTAGGAAGCCAGAGAGAAAGTGTGAGGGGACGGAGGCAAGTTCACGATGGAGTTCTCCTCCGTGGGCCAGAGGCACGAAAGGGCGCAAGAGGCACAGGTGAGGAATGACAAGGTCAACAGCCCCACCTAAGGAGACGAAGGGGCACACAGGCAGGGCCAGAGGGTGAGAGGGGTCAGAGTGGGCACATCAGGAGGACCCAGAGCTGGGCTGAGCCCCCTAAGATGTCTGAGCTAGGGGAAGGGCAGAGGGCAGGGAACCCCGGCAGGGAGAAGCAGGCCCCATGACTGCCCTAGCCGGTGCCCCATACAGTAGCCTCAGGCTGCCCTGTACTCCTGGGTCACGAAGAACATCCTTAGAGTGTGGGCTCCCGAGGCCCCAGCCACAGCCCAGAGCAGCCCAAGTGCCTCCAGACTCTCCCTGCCGCTGATGGGAGCCACCTGGGTCAGCACAGGGGCAGCTCTTCCCTTTTGGTTCCTCAAGGCCAGCCCGTCACACTGAGCATTCGCCAGCAGCCTCCTCACTCCCCTGGGCCCTACTCTCCTCATCAGTAAACTGAGGCAGACCCCACCTCTCAGTGGTCAGGTCAGGAAAGCACTGCTCCGTGCCCGGATGCACACACAGTAGATGCACATGGATGACTGTCCCCTTCCCGTCCCTTGTGGTGGAGTCTCCTCTAGTCCTCACAGCATCCCCAGTGTCTCACACACATTTTTGCTCAATTCACTCTTACTGAACTGAGTTCAACTGCCAACCTGCTGGTAGCAATGTAGGGAGGTCAGAATTCTGCCCACTGGACCCAATGGGGAAGGGGCTGAGAGGAAGGAGGACATCACAGACTGACATGGCAGATGCCCCAGGGAGCAGACATGAGGATGAAGCAGAGGCCCAGGTTGCTGGGGCAGCAGAGGCCTTGCTCTCAGCACACATATTAGCGCTCCTTAATCATTTAGCAGGCCGGCAGGGGAGCCCGAGGCGGGGAGTGAGGGCTGGGGAATGGCGTTCACCCGAGTGGAGGGTCCCTGGGCAGATGGGCCTCCTGGGCCCAGGCCTCCTCATAGCACCCATAGCCTTGTGAGCTGCTCCTCCAACTCACCCCGCCCACCTCAGAACCTACCCCACTGTGTGCCAGGCCCTACCCAACAAAGAGCATTGGAGAGAAACTGAAACAAGTCAGGAGGAAGGAAGAGCCACTTCTGGGAGAAGGGGCAGAACCTGGAAGGCTTTACAGAGGTGGTGGCTTTTCAACTACTCTGGGCCTCACCTTGCTTTTCTGTGAAATGGGACTGCTATACTACTAAGTACTACTAAGTACTCCTCCTCTTCCTCCTCCTCCTCCTCTTACTACTACTACAATAATAATAATAATAACAATAATAATAATAATAATAGCTTAAGAATTTGGAGCGCCTACTCTGTGC
Source organism: Mesoplodon bidens (assembly GCF_964165515.1). NCBI lineage: Eukaryota > Metazoa > Chordata > Mammalia > Artiodactyla > Ziphiidae > Mesoplodon > Mesoplodon bidens. The sequence continues at coordinate 64,463,740 of NC_138178.1, read as the reverse complement.
TAAGCTTTGTGTGAGCACTTTGTGCCCAGAGAGACCGAGCTGGAGCTGAGGGCAAGCCTGCCCCTCTCCTAGACTCTCTCTGGCTGGACCAGCCGGTGGAAGGTTGACTGAGGTCTGAGCTTTGGGCCAGCTGCAGGCACGGTGGTAGGTGAGGTGGGTGTCACCAGTGGCCAAGGTCTGCGAGTTGCCCCATGTTTTCAGCATAACTCCAAGTGACCACTCCTGAGCCTGGGTGAGTGGGATGGGGGTAGGGGTTGGGGGAGGGAAACTTCCAGAGTCAGGTCAGAGGTAGCAAGGTCAGAGGTTACACAGTGGCTATGGTGGCAGCTCAGTCTGGCCATCCCAGTGTTTAAAACGCTGGTGCTGAGTATGGCCTATACCTGCAGCTCCCCCCGCCTACCCCCCACAGGACCCACCTCACCCACATGCCAGGTTCCAGAAGATCTCGGGCTCTAAAGAGGCACGGTGGTGAAACTGCACAACAATGTTAGGCAGTAGATGTTATTATTCCCACTTGATGTGGAAACAGGTTCCGGGGGATTATATTATACTTGCCCAAGGTCACAGATGGGAATGGCCAGGCTGGTACTCACACCGAGGACTGTTTCTAATGAACAAGGAGATGCCAAAGGCTGAACAGGCTCATGGGGCTGAAGTTGGAGGGTATCTCAAGCATAATCAGTAGGCCTGAGGGAGGGCTTTGGGGGTGAAGTCTTCCTGGCTCCCCTCCCAGTGGCTTCAAGTTGTCCCACGCCCAGGACTCAGGGGGTCAGGCAGTTTGAGAAGATGAGGAGGTAAGAGGCAGGGGAGGGCGAGGGATATCTCTCCTGCGGCTTCCAGCAGCCCTCTGCCTCTTTCTACCCCTGCTCAAAGCATTCATCTCTCTGGTGAGATGGGGCACCCTGGAGGCCTGATGTTGCCAACAGGGCTTGAGAAGCACCTTCGTATGAGGCCAGGGCGGGTAAGGGTGTGGTTAAAGAGAGATGAATTCAGCCCAGAGCTAGGATGAGGGGGCTGAGCCTAGGTGGGCGGTGGGGAGGCAGTCAGGAAGGCCCAAGAGAACAGGTGTCCATTGCCTGGACTCCCACTATTTGAGTCCCCAGAGGTATCTAGTTTCCATAAGCTTTGAGCCAGGGCGAGGCACCCTCTAAGAATCCTGGCAGTGGGAGGTAGGGCCCTGAGGTTCTGGTCCTCCTCTACTTACACACTGTGTTTCTTGGCACAAGTATCTTGCCCACTCTGGTCCCCAGTTGCCCCATCTGCAACACGAGGTGTCCAGGCCTAAAGGCTGGGGGACACGGAAGGGGAGTGGAGACGCCCCAGACAAGCCACCCCTCTCAATGCCTGTATCAACTGTATGCAGGCTGCGTGCTCAGTACGATCCTCTGTGACCTTCCTTTATCCTCTCAACAAGGCTGTGATATAGGTATCGGTACTCCAGTTGTCTAGGTGAGCAAACTGAGGCTCAGACATGAGAAAGGACACTCCAAGGCTCCAGAAAGACAGGAAGAGCTGAGGACAAGTCCTGTGAGTGCTGTTTTGTTCAGCACCCCGGACAGCTCTTGGCTGCTGCCTTCCTGACCACCACCTGGTCACCTCCACCACACACACACCCTTAGCTATGCCTGCTTTTCCCGATTCCCTCTTTCTATACAAACTTCACCCACCTTCCCCTAACTGCTCTAGCTGCACTGATCTCTCCTGGGCTCCTGGCATGGCTAGGATCTGTGCTCAAAGCCCTGAGACCTAGCTCAGTAGCTCTTGCTCCCTTTTATGTCTCTGACTTAAATCTCATTCTCTCAGCAGCTCCTTGCGGGCAGGGAACTATCTTCCTCTCTATGCCACCGTCTGGGCACACAGAGGGGACTCCACTGGCTTTAGATCAGATGTGGGTGAGAATTGGCTGGAAAACTCTAGGCCCATCACTTCACCTCATTCACTGAGTTTCCCGGCTGGGAAATGAGCTGATCCTGTCCATCCCACAAGCCTGCTGGGGTGCAGATAAGCCATGCCAGGGGCTGCTGCCTCCCGTGTCAGTGTGGCTGCCTGCTGACCCCACTTCAGTTCCCTCCCAGGACCTTGTTCAAATTCTGGACCGCTTCTCCCCATGAAATAGTCTAAATGACTCACAAATGGGCAGATTCTTATCGCTGAGAAATGTCTGAGGCTAGTAGAGGGGTCTGGAAAGCCCAAGAGAATAGCTGGTACAGTGCTCGGAGTCCCACTATTAGAATTGATGCCTTTGTGGGCTCATGAGTGTTCAGTTTCCACAATCGTCTTGAGCTTGAAGGAGGGAACACCTAGGAATATTGACGGTGGAGGTAGGGTGCTGGGGTTCTGGTCCCTCTTCTCTACTAACATACTGTTTCTTAGTACAAGTGTCTTCTCTTCTCTGGCCTGTAGCATGAGCTGTCCAGGCCTACAGGAGGTGGAGTGGCCCTCTTTGCACCACTTCCTAGAAGCAGAGGAGGAAAATGCCTGTAGGGGTGATGTCAGAGGTACTGGGAAGGATGCTCTAAAGCTCTCAATCCAGAACCATGATGCCCAAAGGCCTCCACTGGGATTGCCATGCTCCTTTGTCCTCTAATAGGGCAAAGCCAAACCCCTGGTCCTTATGGGACCCAGCAGACTGACTTACTACATCTCCTAGTCCATCCTCAGGCCCAGCTGACTTACCCAGGGAACTTCAGCCTGAGGAAGACTGAACTTACACCCCCAATCTTGATGGAAAAGGGAATAAGATTCCATGGGGGGACCTGGGCAGGAAGAGCTCTGCTGAAGGCCCCTCTCTGCCCCAGGGAGGGATGCTGAGGGAAAGGGGAAAAGGGACAGAGAGTTTTATCCTGGCTCCATCACTCAACTAGCTGGCTGACCTCAGAAAGTTGCTTTTCTTCTTTGAGTTCCAATTTCCTAATCTATAAAATGGGGGAAATAATCACACTATACAGTGTCCAGTAGTGGCAAGTTCTGGAGGAACTGTAGATATTATGACCAGATTCGTGGCCAGGGCTTTGGTTTTTTCATATCAAGCCCCAGAGTGGGTGACATCAGCCTTGGGCACGTAAATAACAGGGCCCATGGGGGAGATGGGTGCTGAGAGCTCAGAGGAAGTGTGGATGAGGTGAGTACCAAACCTGCCCCAGCAGGGTTCTACCTAGAGAACCAGTCTGAGCCCTGACCCTGGACACACACCGGGTCCCAACCCTGGTCACACTGAGCCTTGAACCAGTCACCAGCCACTGCGGCCAGTCCCCACCAGAGACCAATGTCACAGTCAGCCCTAAGGAGGGCTGTCGGGCTCCCATCTTCTTGTAGAAAAACTGCTGAGTAATCTTCCATCAAATGAACTGGCTCATCCCTGGTGGGGAGGAGACGGGAGCCTTTGGGCTCAGTGTGTGCTCCTGGCCTTTTGCCCCTCTGTTCACACCCTCCCCACATCTTTCCCCTATGCCACTGGCTTTTGTCTGAAGATGCCCCCCACACACACCCCAGCCCTGCTTCCATCACCCTGGCCATGTTTTCCAGGCCCCCTGACAAGTTCTGTCCCCTGATCACAACCCCACGACCCAAGCTCTTGGTATGTTTTGCCACTCTGACCTCAGAAGGTGGAGATCCTGGGATGCCTAAGGGAAAGGGCCCCCAGCCTCACCCACTCACTGGGCTCACTGTCCAGGTGGGGACACTGAGGTCACTGGGGGTAAATGGCAGCCTCAGGACTCCCATCCTGGTTCAGCATTTTTTTTTTACCCAGCCCTCTGGCTGCCAAATGGCTTCCCTTCTCTCAGTGCCCCACCCAGCCAACAGAGGAGGGGCCCCTGCAGATGGGAGTCAGGCAAACCCCAAGCCCCCTCCCACATCCAGGAAGGTAGCAGGAAGTGGCAGAGCCTCAGGGAACCACGCTGTCCTGGGCTCCTCTGTCCTCAGAAAGCCCCAATTCCTGGCTAATTTTGGACATCTCAGGCTGAGCAACTGAAGAGATTTTCCAGATCCTCCCTGGCGTTATGGGGCCACAGGGATGAGCTGCCCCCTCCCTTCCCAGGGCAGCTGAGGCCTCCCGGCCAACAGCACTACAGTGTGATACTAGGGGGAGAGTGTGCATCTGAATCCAGACAGGACCCTGGGTGAAGACCAAGGTGGCGGCACGGGGAGATGACCTGCCCACCCAGGCCTGAAATCCCACCACTGGTGACTCATCCTTTTGGGTAAAGCACTGCCCTTCTCACACACAAGACTAGGCGAGGGTGGGGAGTCACCCCTAGAGGTGATGGCTCTGGGTTCATATCCTGGCTCTCAGTACTACCAGCTGTGTGCCTTTCTGAGCTTCAGATTCCCACATAAGCTGTGGGATTATGGGAACGATAATATGTCAGTCGCCTGACTGTTACCACTAAGATCCTGACATCCTTGCCATGTCCCCCAGGATGTCCCACAAACCCCTCATCCCCCATCTTCCTCCAAGCCTGCTCCTCCTCCTATGCTCCCGCCTCTGTGAATGTCTCCACCGTCAGCCCAGCGGTGCAGGCCAGAAACGTGGGAGCCCTTGTAGCTCCTCGTGACTCCTCCCACACTCCCTCCCCCATCCCACCCAGCACAGGTCTAAAAGTGTCTCCAGTCCAAACTCCTCTCTGCACCTCCGTCCAGGCCAAGCCTACCACTGCCTGCTGGACCTCCACCCTTTGTCCTTATGCCTCTCCACTCTGTTTCTCACATGGCCGCCAGGGCAGCATTAGTGAACCCTAAATTAGATTAGGTCCCTTCCCTCCTTAAAACCCTCCAGCAACGTCCTCCTTCTCTTAGAGCAAAACCCACCCACCCTCCTTACCATGGTCCACAGACTCTGCCTGACCCACCCCCACTGGCTTTGTTCCCCTCACCCAACAAGCTTCCTTCCAGCTCCTCAAAACACCAAGGTTCCCCCAGGCATATGGAATGCTCTTCCCCACTCCTTGCACACAGCTCCCGCCTCCTCATCCATCTGATTATGGGATGAGACACCTCCTAAAGAAGCCCTCCCAGACTGCCCTGTCTCAGCGGGCCTGGAGCCTTCCCCACCTCCGCATTCTCTATTATTCCCTTGTACCACTTGTCACAATTTGCAATTATACATCTATTTGTTTGTTTACTTGTTTACTGTCTGTCCCCACCCCCACCCTAACAAAAGCTGTGAGCTTCACAAGGGAAGGGGCCAGAGCTGCCTTGTTCAGCCCTGGATCCCCAGTGCCTGGACACTGTAGAGGCTCAGTAAACAGGAATGCCCCCCGAGGTTCATCACCCAGGAGCCGATCAGAGTGTCCCCCCTCCCTGCTTCCACAGTCAGTTCCAAAAGCCACATCTGGAGCCTCAGAGGAGGCCTTGGCAAGCACAGACGCCCAGAAAGGCATGATGCGGCCTCCCTGGCTGGTGCCCATGGCCTCAGCTATGCCAAGGTACCATGCAGATCCCCTGTAGGGGACAGTGCAGCGAGGAACGGAGCAGGGCAGGACCTCAGCAGCTGCTGAGACCGTGCCAGGGGCTGGCTCACGGCAAACCATCTCAGCAAGAGGCAGGCAGTGGGCAGGCATATGGGGAGGAATAAGATGTGCCCACATCTCCTGATGCTCCAGAAAAGAGAGAGAGAGACACGGAGAGAAAGACAAAAAAAAAATCCAAGCTCGCCCCTCTGATTGCTACTTCTCAGTACTGGGCTCTGGCAAGCCCCTGAGCCTGGCCCTACCCACAGCAGCCTCGGCCAAGTCAGCCCTTTGTGGCTGACCCCTGCTGCACCCAGGCTCAGGATAACTTGACCTGGGTTGTGGAGGTGGGGGCGGGGAGGGGAGTGGCCAGCCATGACTGGGTCTCACACACGGGGTTCCTGGAACTCAAATCATGGAATTGAACTGCTAGAGGTGCTGGCAGGGCAGGGAACCAAACAGCATCTGTCCCCTGGCATCTGGGGTCCAGGCATCTCCCAAGCTGACCCCTTCAACACTCTCCCACACTGATCCTCCCCAAAATTCAGATTCCCGTCTTCCTGCCAGCAGGCCCTGGACGTCCAGTCATACCTTTGCATCTTCCTCTGCCTGGAAAGCCCTTCCTCATCTCTCTATCCAGATTTCGTCCTGATCAAGTCCCACTTCTTGCAGGAAGCATTCTAGGACTCCCCAGCCCCAGGGAGCTCCCAGGAAGCAGTACTCTGTTCCCATCATTGTTTCTGCAGGTGGAGGTCAGCACACCTGGGAGATGGGATGGAGACCTGGTGAGTTTAGGTGGAGTGCTGGCAGCAAACCAAGGCCATGTGTGTGGTGAGCGTCCAGCACCTCCTGCTCCTTTGCTAGTCGTGTTCTTCTGAAAGGAGGGTGGAGGCTGGGGGGAGACACCCTCCACCCTCAGATGAGCCTCAGTCTTAGAGCCAGGCGGGATCCCTGCCCCTAAGTTTCGCTGGCCTGATGAAGGAGACCTAGCCACGAGGGCCAACCCTCCTATCATCCAATCATTGAGCACATCTGCACCAGGTACCTGGTGCTGCTTGGGCACTGGGGGTACCAGAGTGAATAAGTCCGGCACGGTTCCCTGGGAGAGAGGACCGCACAGATAACATTCCTTCAAGCTTGCCTGCTCAGGGCCCCCCAGGTCTGGGCAGTGCACAGGTGAGTGGAGAGAGAGCTTTGTGGTGGCAGTCCAGGGTGCTGAGAGGGCTCACAGTAGGGCCACCTAGACCAGACTGGGAGGGCTCAGGGATCCTGGAGACAGACGTCCTGGAGGAAGGGTGTCTGTGCTGAGATGCAGAGTGGGACAGAGGTTACGGGAGAGGTGTGGTGGCAGGGAGGGTCTCGGGCACCTGGCACTAAACCCCAGGAGCCCTGTCCTCCCACTCAGGGGCCTTCTCACCCAGACTCCACCCCCAGCTCCTGACCACCAGGCCTGTGGGGGGAGGGAACTTGGTGTCTCCTCATAGCTGTCCTAACACTGATACAGCAGCCCCCCTCCCAAGAGAGCCATTTTGCCAGGCTCCATGGACGTCACTGACATTTCCACATGCCGCCATCTCCTGGCTATGGCCCATCTAACTAGTCAGTGGGGACTAAGGCAGTCCCTGGAGCCTATCAGAAAGCCGAGAATTGAAAAGTTCAGGATGGCAAAAAGGCTCCATGGGTGGGGTGGGGGGGTATCTCCAGTGAGGGGCACCCTGATGCCCTCTCTTCCCTCCCACTGCAACTCCCCCAATATGCTGGTGACCTCAGGGGAGGGTGAGGCTTAAGGAGTGGTCCGGGCTGTGCCCACAGCTCTGGCCTGGGCACGACTAGGAGGGCAACCAAGAAAAGGGAAATAATCATACCTGCAACCAGCCCCAAACACACGCACACACCCCTGGGCTGGGGGGGGCAGTGTATGAGGGAGGAGAGCCACATCCACCCAGGACCACCGAGGGATGCTGGAGAGCCATTCCTCAAGTCACCAGAGTGGCCACTCGGTCCAGCATTAAGCAGAGAGGAGAGGGAAAGAAGCCTCCACGGCCAGTCTCTTCTGGGAAAGGAAGCAGTGTGGATTCACTTCCCACTACGCGCCAACACCAGGTGTTCCACATGGGCAGCCATAGCCCATCTCACTACACCCTTGAAGCAGAAACAATCCTGACCATTCTGCAGGTGAGGAAGTGCACCTCAGAAAGATCACATGACTTGCCCATGGTCACACTGCCAGGAAGAGAGGGGCTTAAAATCAGGTCAGCACAGGGGCAGCAAGGGGTTTTAGTCAGACACGAAAGAAATCCTCCGAAAGGTTGGAAAAAACTTGATCCCAGGAAGATGATTCCAGGAAGGCTGGAGTCCCTTCTCAGAAGGCTGCTGGGCAGGACTGAGTAAGAGGCTGAGGGCAGGGACTGGACCTATTGACCTCCAGGGTCCCGCCCCACCGTGATTTTCTTCGACAATCGGGCAAGCTGCACATACCTCCTGGAGGGTGAGCTCGGGAAGAGCTAGGCAGCCCCTGAAAATGGCTGGAGGAGGCTCTGACCATCGGAGCATAGGCCCCCATCCAAGGCCGCCACCCCCAGCCCTGGCCACTCTGCAGCTCTGCTTTCTCTATGGGAGGCTCTGACCTCCTGAGGCCACCAACAGTGACAAGGGTGCCCAGATCCCAGAAGAAAAGGGACTGGAGAGGATTAAATGGGGGAGAGGAGGAGCTCAACCCTAGTGGCCAAACCAGCAAGTGGTAAACCCTGTCTGGAGGTTTGGACAGTGCTGGGCACCAGCTCATCCAGAGCCTCCTTCTTGTGCAAGATAATTACAGTTCTTCCTGTGTAATGAGATGGTTTTTAAAGGCCATTCAAAAGAAATTTCCTATAATGAGGTGAAGGGGTTTAAAGTATTATACATCAAGGCAGCTGGTAATTGGTGGGACCTGGGCTGAGTCCTAGAGTGGAGCGATGGGAGTTCCATGTCTAAAGGCGAGAAGATGGAGAACCTAGGGGCAGGACAGGAATAAAGCTGCAGACGTAGAGAATGGTCTTGAGAACACGGGGAGGGGGAAGGGTAAGCTGGGACGAAGTGAGAGAGTGGCATCGACATATATATACTACCAAATGTAAAATAGATAGCTAATGGGAAGCAGCTGCATAGCACAGGGAGATCAGCTCAGTGCTTTGTAACCACCTAGAGGGGTGGGATAGGGAGGATGGTGGGAGATGCAAGAGGGAGGAGATATGAGGATATATGTATATGTATAGCGGATTCACTTTGTTATAAAGCAGAAACTAACCCACAATTGTAAAGCAATTATACTCCAATAAAGATGTTAAAAAATTAAATAAATAAAGGCGAGAAGAGCAGGAGGAGGGATGCGAAAACCTGGGAGGTAAGACGGACACTCTGCCAGAAATGTTTCTGCAACACCAAAAGGTGTCCCGGAAGAGCAGACAAGGGCATGGGAGGCTGACAGAGCTGGGGCTGGGCAGGGGATAATTTCTGGGGGTGGGGTCACAGGGGTGGCGTCAGGAGAAGGAAAATGAATGTACTGGTTGAATTGTGTCCCCAAAATTCATGTCCACCTGGAACCTCAGAATGTGACTTTATTTGGAAACAGGGTAATTAGCAATTGCAGACGTAATTAGTTAAGATGAGGTCATACTGGATTAGGGTGAGTTCTGATCCAATGACTGGTGTCTTTATAAGAAGAGGGAATTTGGTCATAGGCACACAAACACGAAAGAATGCCCCATGAAGAGGGAGGTTGAGATTGGAATGATGCATCTACAAGCCAAGCAATGCCAAACAACCACCAAAAGCTGGAAGAGCCAAGAAGTGTGCATCCCTAGTACCTTCAGAGAGAGCATAGCCCTGCCAACAGCTTGATTTCAGACTTCTAGCCTCTAGAACTGAGAAGATAAGTTTCTGTTGTTTTAATCTACTAGGTGTGTGGTAATTTGTTATGGCAGCCCTAGGAAATTAATACAATGACCATTCTAACAACTGTAAGTATCCAGCAATTAAAAAGGCAACCTCAAAAGTGGTGAGCATCTCACCTCTGGAGGTGTGCAAGCAAATCTGGGAGTGTCCCCATTCCTCCCGACCCTGTACTCTGAACAGATGCCAGGGCAGGTTCACACTTAGTCCCCCATCTGACTTTACTGTATGCAGTCCAGAGAACTGGACAGGAAAGAGTTATCATTCCCATCCCACAGATTTGGAAACTGAGGCCCAGAGAAGGCAGATAACCTGTTCAAGAGAACAAGGTAGCCAGTCAGTGCCAACCACAGGCCTGAAATCCTGGAATCCTGAATGCCATTCCTGGCCTTTTTCAGGCTCATGACCGAGTCTTCCTTCTGTGCCTACCCTGCCTCTAGACTCAACCGTAGTTCAACATCCTGAAAGGCAGAGAAAGATCCACAGTCTCCCTGAACCCAGATGTTCCAGACTGAAAGTGACATCACTGTTGAAAGCCTTGCCCAACTCTAAACAGAAACTTCTAAGCAGCACTGTTGGCCATTGCATCCTGGTGCAGTCACCAGCCTCTCACACAGCATTCAGCTAAGAGAGGGAGGTGCTGAGACCCTTACTGAGCACCTACTCTGTCAGTGCAAAGCCCTTGGCACAGTGTGGGGTGGGGGTGAAAACCAGGGAAGGCAGGTTACTGCATCTCCTTGGGGACCCAGAGTCCATGCAGATCAGACCACCGAGCAAGACCCCATAGGGTGTCCCCAGACCAAGTGTGACCTCTGGCTGGACATCCTAGGTACTCTTCTGGGGCCTCCAGAGGAGGAGCTGGACCTGGAAGTTGAAGGATGGGAGGCGACAGTATGGCCTTCTCCAGCTCCTTCCAGGCCCTGAGCCCCGGTGGGCTGCACCGCACCCCAACCTGCAGCTGGCACTTGGCTCCGTCTACTCCAGGAGCTAGAGAACAGCGTGGAGGCCCCCAGCTCTGGCACCAGACAGAGCGTGAGCGCAGCCAAGCTCACCAGCCAGGGCAGCCCGCTCTTAATGCTGGTTAGTTGGCGCGCCGCAGAGCCGAGGGACGGGAGGAGTGGGCTTTGAAGTCACGTGGTGTGAATTGTCCTGCGGGAACAATGGGCCACCCAGCCAGTGGAGAGTCTCGGCTCTTTCTAATTAGGTGCCTCTTTGAACACGGAGGCATCAGATTAATGAGGTTTACAGCGCTCAGTTTCATGGCGTGGCCGGCTGCCTCTGTTCTCTGATCGCAGTTTGATGCCAAAACCTTGTTCTCTAAATCAGAGGTTCTCCCGCAACTCTGCTTTCTGGCGTGCCTTGGGTTTCTGCTGGGTGTCTAAAAGCCTTCACCTCCATCCCATCACTCCCAGTGCCAGCTTTTGTTTTGCTGAAGAAGACTTCACAGGGCTGTGACACCTCACACAGACCACCTGGGAGAGGCAAGAGGCGGCTGGGGTAGCCCCATTTTGCAGAGCTTGCTAGCCCAGTGCACCCTGGGGCCAATAGCCCCCCTCCAGCCTGCAGGCCCCTCCGCTTCAGCTCTTGGCGGCTTCAGGCGTGCTGGGCCATAGAATCCACTGGCCAATTTCCCACTGTTGGCATCTGTTCACAAGCCTTAGGGACATCTGGTTCACCAGTCTTGGAGAAGATTGAGACATCGCAGGAGCCAGCCTGCAAGGCCTCGCCCTCCCATCTCTTCTGCTCTAGCGGAAGCCTCCTCCCCTCCCCCGCTCCGGGCCTTTGCTAGTACAGCTCCCCTCTCCTTGCCCCCCACCCCCAAATGCCCCTCTCTCTAAACTCACATGACCCTTCAAAACCCAGCTACATGGGGCTTCCCTGGTGGCGCAGTGGTTGAGAGTCTGCCTGCCGTTGCAGGGGACACGGGTTCGTGCCCCAGTCCGGGAAGATCCCACATGCCGCGGAGCGGCTGGGCCCGTGAGCCATGGCCGCTGAGCCTGCGCGTCCGGAGCCTGTGCTCCGCAACGGGAGAGGCCACAACAGTGAGAGGCCCGTGTACCGCAAAAAAAAACAAAAAAAACCAGCTACACCCTTGCTCCTCCTTCGCCACCACAGTCACCAGACTTCTTTCGCCCTCTGAGATCTCCCAGCCCCATATCCCTATCACCCTAAGCAATTCTTCCTTGCCTTGTATTCCATTGTTTAATGCTACTACCTTGCCTCATTATTTTGTCCTGTCTCCCCTGTGAGACTGTGGCACAGGGACAGGAACAGTGTCTGTGTCAACTCTGTGTCCCCCACAGTAAAGACTGGCTGATAATAAAGATTCTACCCTCCCTTGGCACTCTGGGATACATAGGGAGGAAAGACACCATTCTGCCCTCAGCTTCCCCATCTGCCAAATGGGAACGAGGCCCTCATCCTGCTTGCTTCCTGGGGCTGCTGGAGCATCCAGGATGACCCTGACAGAAGCATGTGTTTGGGGGAAGTGGGGCAGTGCAGTGGGTGGGGTACCCCTGGAGCAGGGCGGTGGGCTCTGGCAGGGAAGCTAGGAACCACTGGGGCTTGGACAAGTCAATGCCTCTCTCTGAGCCTCAGTTTCCCTATATGTAAATAGGGTTGGCTCCAGGACTCACAGAATGTGTGTATTAACTCACTCAATCCTCGTGCCCACCTCTGGAGTAGACACTGTTACTAGCTCCATTTCACAAATGAAGAAAGGCCCAGAAAGGCTTAGAAAACAGCTTATAGGTGGCTGGAAGCAGGACTGAAACCCAGCAATATGCTAGCTCCTGAATCTACCTTCTTCACCACTCCACTGACTTTCAAGTGGGCCCTGGCTAAGCTTCCACAGAGCCTATCATTTCTGAAGCTTGTTTAACCTCTCTGGGCCTCTATTTTCCCATCTGAGGGGTGGGTGCACAGTGACACCCTATAGATGGTTTCTGCTAGGCCAGGCAAGGCTGGCGTGCTCCCTGCTCCTCTGAATCCCTTCCAGACCTCAGCTCCAAACCTCTCCCACCTAGAATTTTCCTGCCCTTTGGATGCCTACCCCATCGGGCTGTGCCTCGCCCATCTCTTCCTTCCAACTTCCTGGCCACTCCTCCTCACCCACCGAAGGCTCCCATCTCCCTCCGAGTCTCAGCCCTTGTCATCCTCTTGGTGACTTCATCATGCTAGGGAAGACCAACACTGGGGCTCTCCGTTCACTGATCTCCGGCCTCCAGTGACTTTTGGCTTCCATGCCCTCCAGCTTCCATCCCAGGCTGTAGCCTGGCCCTTGTCTCCACCACAGCTTCTGACCAAGCCTCCCAGCCCAGCCCACCTGTGCCTCTGCTTGGCCCTCTGCCACCACTGAGACCTTCACACCTCCCTCTCTCCCTCACTGCTCTTCCATCCTCACTCTCTTTGCCTAGCTTGGGTTCCACGGTCCATCAGTATAATAAATCCTTCAAGCACATTGCCCCCCTCTCTCCCTTGGCAACACTTGCATGAAACCCATGCCTGGAGGAAGCCAATTAGTATCCTCTTGACACATACAGCTGGAAAGTCAAATGTGATTGGAAAAAATGAGCCCACCATGCAGGCTGTGCCCTCCGTGAGCTCAAAATCTCAGAATTTGAGTGGTCCCAGCACTGCCCAGCAGTCCCAGCTTGTGTCACGGGCTGGCTCACTTTCCAGCTCTCCAAGATGGCAATGTCTCCCTTACCCCACTTACCTCATACCTCCCATCTCTGTCTGACCCGTCACTCTCAACTGAGCCCTCCCTTCAGTCTCCCTGAAGAAGCAGAAGCCGGCAAATGTGAACTCCCTCAACTGCCTACTGCAGATTCCAGAAGCCCACCTGCTTCTGCCTGTATCCCCTCTTCCTGCCTGAGGAGGGGTCACGCTGCCTGTCGAAGGTTAGTTGCTCCACTTGGACTCTGAACCGATCACCTCTGGTCCCAAGAATTTGGTTCCCACCACTGTGCTATCTCCTGATATCACCCATCTTACCCTCTGCTGGATCCATCATCCCCACCCCCAGCAGCAATCATGTTCTTGTATCTCTCGTCCTTTAAAAACTCCTTCCTTAATTATGCTGGGTTTAAAAAAACTCAATCTCAGCAGGTTCTATACTATATGATTCCATTTATATAACACTCACAAAATCACAAAACTACAGAGATGGAGGATAAAGTAGTGGTAGCTGCGGGGGAGGGACGGTGGGGGAGGGGAGGGGTATGTGGTAGCACAGGGAACCTCGTGGTGATGGAATAGTCTGTGTCTTGACCGTGGTGGTGGTGGTTACAAAGCTAGGCATGCAATACAATTACACAGTACTGATGCACACGCACACACGCACACACACACACACAACTGGGAAATCTGAATAAGGTCTGTGGCTTGTACCAATGTCAGTGACTTGGTTTGATATTTGATGTGTATTACAGTTATACAGAACATCACCGCTGAGGGCAGCTAGGTAGAGGGTGTCTGGGACTTACACATTCTTTGGATTTTCCTGTGACTCTCCCCCTTCCAGCCCCCACTCCATCCACTTCTCTTCCCCTCTTCACAAAATTTCTAGGAAGAGTCAACTACACCCTTTCTCCCTTCTCTCTCCACCCATTATCCTCAGCCCACTTGAAGCTGGATTCGTTCATCCCTTCACAACACTTCTCTCATCCAAGCCTGCCATGGCCTCCTTGTTGTCAAAGACAATGGCGGTGTCTATGTCTCCATCTTACCCACCCTCACAGCATCCTCGACCATGGCTGACTTTGCCCTTCTGTTTGGAACCCTCTCTTGGCTTCTGAGTTGCCACACCATCCTGGTGTGGATATTTCCTTGCTCTCCCTGGATATGCCCCGTCAGCCTCCTGTGCTGGCTCTTTCACCTCCATCAACTCTCCACGTTGGTGAGCCCAGAGCCCAAGCCTGGGTCCTCTCTCTCCACCATCCACATCTCTTCCTGGGCGATCAGCACCTATGTCTATAAACACCATCTACAGCTTCTGGTTCCTGCATCTCCATCCCCTGCTCAACTTTCTCCCTGAGCTCCAGCTTTATGAACCCAACCATCAGTGGACATTTCTGCTCCAGGAGGCGGTCAGAACCAAACTCCTATCTGACTCCCAATCTCAAACCTCATCTGGTCCTCTGCATCTCAGAAAATGGCCACAGTGGCTGAAGTCAGAAATCAAGGTGTCTTCCTTGCTTCCTTCATGTCTTTCCCCCAACTCCCAGTTCTGCCTCCACAATGGGTCTGGAATCATCTGCCTCTCTCCATCCCCATGGTTACCATTTTGGCCCAAGCTTCTATCACTTCTGCCTTACCCTGTTTCCCCTCTTGGTCCCTCCTACAGCAGCCAGAGAACTCTTTTTAAATCATAAATCACATCAGTCACTCCCCGGCTTAACCCATCAAGAGCAAGCTGGACGTTGCCCCTTGGAAAACATCTCAGCTCCTCCCCACAGCCCCAGAGTGCCATGCAAATGCCCTCATGTGAGGCCACCTCCCTCCCACCACAGTCTCCTCTTCCCAACTCAGGGCCCTCCCACAGGTGCTCCCTCACCTGAGAGGGAGCTGGGACTCATCTCACAGGTGACCCCATTCATCCCATCATTGCACCATTAGCAATTTCGAATCTCCTCTTTGCCTTTATTTTGTTTGTCTTCCTTACCCACCAGCCAGAGGGAGTTTGCACGTCAGTGCCTGGTGCATAGTAGGTGCTCAGTAATTCTTGTTGAGTGAATGGACAAGAGCTCCCTGGTCTCCTCCCCCAGCAGCATCCTCTCTCCCCTGAGGAGGCAGGCTCGTCTGCACAGGGGGGAGGGTGCACGTGTCTATAAATATCCACACACTCCACTCTCCCCAAAACAGTAACTGTTACCCAGATGACTCGATGACATGATAATTTCCCCACGTCTTGCTGGGAGCTGCTTCTAGCAGTAAAAGTTTGCTGTTTTATGGCCTCAAGAAGACATCAGCTGTAATGTGCTAAAATTATAACCTAGTAGAATCATCTGTTTAAATACTCTGGCAACCAAATACTCGGGGCTGAGCACTATTCTGGACTGCCCTGGATGCCAGTGGTGGACCTGGTTGTGTGGAACACTGAACGCCCGCGACTGGGCACCAGCCTATTCTACAGGGTGACCGTGGTCATAGGTGGAATGCGGCGGTGCCATGCATCACGTCCGGCACACTGCAGGCACTCAATATGGTGCACTTTCCATTCCTTTCACACGTCAGTGGGGCCCACTCAGCATGGGCCCATTGGGCAGGGCATGGCCGAGGGGGTGTACGGTGTATGAGGGATGAGTTATAGCAACCGGATTTTGGCTGAGCCTGAATATCATGGTTAGAGTGCAACCATGTGAAAATGACATGAACTGTCCTGAACGGTAGTGAACTCCTGTCACCAGAGGTGTCCAGCAGAGCAGGACATTGCAGGGGAAGGGTTTGGACTGGCTGCCCTTCTCCAGCCTTGCAGCACTGGGACTTGAGCCACGAGTGGAGTAGAGCTTCAGGGTCAAACAGACACGCATTCAAATCCCCCCTTGGGGCTTCCCTGGTGGCACAGTGGTTGAGAGTCCGCCTGCTGATGCAGGGGACACGGGTTCATGCCCCAGTCCGGGAAGATCCCACATGCCGCAGAGCGGCTGGGCCCGTGAGCCATGGCCGCTGAGCCTGCGTGTCCGGAGCCTGTGCTCCGCAACGGGAGAGACCACAACAGTGAGAGGCCCGCGTACTGCAAAAAAAAAAAAAAAAAAAAATCCCACCTTTGCTACAGACAGCTTGGGTGACCCTGGGCAAGTCACAACTCAATGCTCAGATGCAGTTTCCTCATCTCCACAGAGAGATAACATATACAAGATGTCTGCATGTAGTAGGTGCTTACTAAATGTTTGTCCCTCCCCTCCTTGCTTCCCTCTGAATCAATGTAAGCACAACCATCTGGGCCTTGGGACTCTCCAAATATTCTTCCTGCCCTTGCAGGTCCACCCTCCTATCTACCTGAACCCTAGTATTGGCACCACCTCCTCCAAGAAGCCTCCCCAGGCTGCTCTGATAGACGCTGAGCTCCTCCTCACTTGCAAGCTGTGTTGCACACCAGGTGTTGGAGGCTAGTGGGTCTGGGCACATGTGCCTACTACATCTCTGGTGTCTCATGGTCAGTGTGTGGGGGAGGGGAGTGTGCTCTGTGTGCGTGTATCTTAAACAATAATGACAGTAAACATTTACATTGCACTTACTGTGTACCAGGCACTTTACAGGCAACTAACTCATTAATGTGTACAATAAAATTATGAGGGAAGCACTATTTTATCTCTATTTTACAGATGGGGTAACTGAGGCTCAGAGAGGTTAAGTGACTTATCCAAGGTCACACAGCAGTAAATGGCAAAGCCAGAACTGTACCCAGGCAGTGTGACCCCCAGAGTCTGTGCTCCTAACCTCGACCTGCACCATTCAGCCTCTCAATGCAGACGTGGTTCCCCATGTAAGCTCTTTCACAAGTCCTGCAGAGGGTCAGAAGTCATCTTAGGTGAACAGTGGTGGTGCTTCATGACCCTGGAGGCCAAGACACTTGCATAAACACTCACACACAGACGTATATACAGATGCAGGCATTAGTGAACATGCAGACTCATGCACAGAAAAGGAATGAAGAGCCATCACTACCAGTCCCTCTGCCCGAGAGGCTCTCACCTCTCCTCTCCCCAAGCCACCATGGGCAGGGCAGTAACCGGGGGAATCTCAGGCACTGCCCACCTCTGCTGTCAAGTCTATCCTAGATGTTAAAAATCAAATCCTCGTCTGCCCATGTGGTGAGATCCATTTATTATATAGGTGGTAACCTGGAAGCTCAGAGAGGCTCCTGTTAGGTCACACAGCAAGCCAGGACAAAACCGGGCCAGTGCCCAGACCTAGGAAGCTCTCAACAAATGCTTTCTCACACCATCCCAGGGTCCCCTCCACAGTCTCCAATTCCAGACATCTCCTCTATTCCTGCTTGCTTTGAGCAGGACAGAAATAAAGGACAGAGATGAGGAGAAGACAAGAAGAGAAAGAGGGGAAACAGAGGCAAGAAGGAGAGAGACTTGGCAGAAGAGAGGAGAGGAGGGGAGCAGCGGGAAAGTCTGAGCAGTGAGCTGCAGGGAGCCCGGCTCAGCTCACCAGCCCCCTTCGCCCGCCCGAAGCTGCCCGCCTCCGAGAGGAATACAGCGAGGCGGGGGTTAACTCTCTGCTGTGGAGCAGAAAATGAGGTTCCAGTTATTAGTTGATTTATTGCTCTGTCCTCACTCTGCGCTCAGGTCCTGGAAGGAAATGTTCCACTCAAAAGCATTAAGCGTCTTCAAAGAGCAGAGGCATTAAAAATTGAAATCATAAAATAGACACGTAAATACAGTGGAGGTGAGAGGGGGGCAGCCTCCTAGGCAGGCTGAGGTAGGGGTGGCAGGCCCAGGTCCCAGCAGGCCTGTGGGGCCGCCACACGCATGCAGGAGCCGCCACACGCATGCAGGGGCCGCCACACGCATGCAGGGGCCGCCACACGCATGCAGGAGCCAACTGTGTCTGCTGAGGCGAGGGGGCGGTCCTGCCCAGAAGGGGCGCACGGGCATTTCTCACAGTGCCTGAAACCCCTCCATCAGCACACCGCGTCTTAGGGGTCGGAATTGTCCCATCTTTGAAAACACATTCCCTCTTGGTAGAGGGACAGCCCTGGGGCCTGTCAGATAATGGGAGGAGAGAGAAGGGAGGGGAGGCAGATAGACTTTGAGGGCTGAGCTGACCCCACCTTAGCCAGCGTGCTGGTGGGAAGAGGAAGAGGCCGCCCTGGGAGCCTAGGGCAAGCGCAGCTTCTTCTGTGCCAGGGCCCAGGCTGCTCTGTGGGAAGGGAGCCCCGGCAGACAGGCACCTAGTCCCAGGCCCTCCTCAGTGGTGCTCAGACCCCACTGCACAGCCGGGCTTTGATTGGGCCATGTGGGGACCTGCCCACCCCCAGCCACGGCTGGGCCTCCGGGGGAGTGGACGAGGAGGGTACCTGCTCTGCCCTCAGTACATCTGGGCAGTGGAGTCATGGGGCAGGTTATACAGCCCGTGCTCTCTCCATACAAGGGCTAGCGGGCCGGAGAGCTGCCAGTGGGGTGCAAGGCCCACCTAGACACCGGCACCCAAGAGGATACTCACTAGCATCCTGAGCGGGCCGGCTCCCAGCACAATCCACACATACACACAAGCTCACACACACATGCCTATGGAGCAGATTCTGCCTGAGCAGCATCTGTGATCCTGGCCTAGGCAGAGGTGAAGAATCGAGGCTAAGAGACAGTGAGGCCAGGCTCAGAGTCACACATCACGTCACTGGAGACCCAGGCCCAGAACTCAGATTTCTGCCATCAAGTCCCCCTTCTCATCCCCTTCCAGCTCAGCTTCACTGGGAGGGGGAAACAGGTGTCATCCCCACCTCCCCCTCTTCCTGCCCTCCCTCCGTTCCCTCCCTCACTCTATCTCTCATCCCTGCACAGCAACAACCATCCCAGTTTATTCGGGAACTCCCCCTGCTCCTTACCCCCCAGCTAACCCTCCTCCCCCCACTCTCCCCACTCCCACCCACCAAGGCCAGGATGGGGTCATCCCCCAGGCTCACCCCTGAATTCTAGAACCACTCCTGGCCCGGGCACCTCTTTCCCCCATATGTAATTTTTCTTAACTGGGAGCTCATTAATTATCCTTATGTTTTCCAGAGGAAATAAAGAGCAATTAGAGAAATAAGTAGGGTTTTTTTGGGTTTTTTTTCGGTACATGGGCTTCTCACCATCGCAGTCTCTCCCGTTGCAGAGCACAGGCTCTAGACGCGCAGGCTCAGTGGCCATGGCTCACGGGCCCAGCCGCTCTGCGGCATGTGGGATCCTCCTGGACCGGGGCACAAACCCGCGTCCCCTGCATTGGCAGGTGGACTCTCAACCACTGCACCACCAGGGAAGCCCAATAAGTGGTATTTTTATTCTCCAGCAGACTCAGCAGCACGGTGCCCCATCCCATCCCCACCCCGATGGCCAGTCCAGCCTCCTGCCAGGTCTGCTCTCTTGCCCTCTCTCCCCGCATCCATCCCCACGTGTATGTGAGCAAAGTGCCTGCCACCAGGCCACCCAGCAGCTGGTCGCCTCTTGGAATCTGCGTGAAGAACCATAAATTGCTGCGAAAGGGCCTCCTTCCCCATGCAACAGAAGGTTAGAGTGTTAAAGAGAGAAGTGAAACTGTTTTTATTAATCAGAACTGCTATAAAGAAAGCATTTTAATTAACATAATTATCCCAATTGACAAAAGCAGTCCTTACCCCATAGAGACTTTTTCTTTTTTTTTTTTTAATTTATTTATTTTTTGCTGTGTTGCATCTTCGTTTCTGTGTGAGGGCTTTCCCTAGTTGTGGCAAGCGGGGGCCACTCTTCATCGCGCTGCGTGGGCCTCTCACTATTGCGGCCTCTCTTGTTGCGGAGCACAGGCTCCAGATGCGCAGCCTCAGTAGTTGTGGCTCACGGGCCTAGTTGCTCCGCGGCATGTGGGATCCTCCCAGGCCAGGGCTCGAACCCGTGTTCCCTGCATTAGCAGGCAGATTCTCAACCACTGCGCCACCAGGGAAGCCCCCCCATAGATACTTTTGAGACTAAAGATGCAAGCTGTCACAATCAGTCATAATTAAGTAAAGCGAGCCACTTTTTTCTTCTCCTGCTCCCTTCCCCTCTCGGGCACCCGCTCCTCCCTAGGTTAGATCTCAAAGTGGAGACAAGGCAGATGTCACACCTTCAACGCGCTCATGCTCTCACACCCCGGCTGCCTCTTGAGCTGCATTTCAGAGAGGGTGTGCCCCCCGGGCCAGTGGGCCCTGCACCATGATCCCCTCTCATACCTGACCTCAGAAGGGCCTCCCCACCTCCTAGGGAAGGAAGGAGACCCATCTCCAAAGGTACCCACCTCACCCCCTGCTGGATGACAAGTCCTAGAGCACTGTCCCTCCCGGACACCTGCAGGGACTTTCCTGGGTCAGCAGGCCCAGAAGGAATAATTGGGGAGGACAGCCAGTGGGCACCCCAGACCATCACCCTGGTCCAAGCCACCAGCCCCTCTCACCTGGATGTTCACCTTCACCCCCTATCTCTCCAATCCACTCTTGACTCAAATTCAGGCCATTTCCCCACATAACAGCCAGAAATCTGTTCATACCACAAATGTAAGTGTATAACCCTCCTTGGCCCTCACGGAGGCCTGGCCCAGCCCCCTTCAGCCACATTTCCCACTACTCCTCCCCTGGCTTTCTCCACTCCAGCCACACTGGCCTTTCCTCATCCTTCTCAGCTCATCTGCTATTCCCTCTACCTCCTGCCCTCATCCCTCCAGCCACCACCTGCCACCCTCTCAGCTCACGTGTTCATCCTGCAGTGCTCAGCTCATGTGTCACCTCCTCAGGGAAGCCCTCTTTGACCTCCTGGACCTGGTCCATCCCCTCTTAAATCCTCTCACAGCACCGCATATCCGTCCCTTGCTAGTGTGCACACAGTGGCTTTACAACAGTGCTGTGATTCTTTATTTAGCTTTAGTCTCCTCTGTTCAACTATAAACTTCATGAAGCAGCCAGACCCTTTATTATTTTGCTTTGATTGTATTTTTGTTTGTTCACTGTTGTGTCCCCAGTGTCCATCACAGTGCTTGGCTTGTGGTAGGTACTTAAATATTCGTGGAAGGAAAGAAGGAGGAGAGGGAGGAGGGAAGGGGAGGGAGCCCCAGCCCATGGCACTCTCTAGGAGACTGTCACAGCCCCCGTGTCAGCTGAGGACATTTCAAGGAGGTAAGGGGTCACCCCAACAAACTGTGAAACTCTCCACTCCCCTCGTCCCATTTGGGCGTCATTACTCTCCCCATTTTACAGATATGGACACTAAGGTATAGAGAAGCAGGATATGCCCAAGGTTACAGTGAACCAGTGCAAGAGTCTGGGCCTGTCTGAGGATCTGAGAATGTCTGCTTTGAGGTGGGATGAGGAGGGAGGAGAGAGATACAGGACCACCCACTGTGGATGTAGTGTCCCCCTTGGGCTTGCGGGGGCTGAGAACTGCTGGGAGCACCTCTTAGGATGTGTGACCTGGGACTTTTCAGCCCACCTGAGCCTTAGCTTCTCCATCTGTGAAATGGGTGGTCTGGAGCAGGGAACATCCTCCGCCCTCCACCCATGACTCCCACTCCACCCCACCCTGACATCTAACACCCCCAAAGCTTCAGACCTCCCTCCTCCTTCCCCACAGAGCTGGCGATGCTGACAAATGCACCTGCTCACCGAGTACATGCCACCCTCTGTGGGCATACAGGGAGGGTGAAACTGGGAGCTTGATGCTCCTGAAACAACACCTACAGGGTGACACGTGCATAGGTGACACCACGGGTGTATTTTACCCCAACATGCTTCAGTTCCCTCCCTGAAAAGGTGCTTATTTTTTAGTACATCTTAAATAGGAGCCGCAAAGTGTATTGTCAGCTCTTTGTAAATGGCTTGTTAATGCTCCTGTAAAGCTCAGCACTGGCCGGAGGAGACAGCTCACTCCTGATCCTGGTGTGGCCTGGACTCCCTTGCAGCCTGCGCTCTGAGCACACACCCATGCTGAGTCTTGCACTGGACTCTGGCATTGACAGGAAGCCCAGGAACTAGACACTCACCGACAAAAATATGCCCAGATCCCTGCTGGGGTCACAAGATTTGGCAACTCTTTGGGAATGGCTAGGAGCAGAGTTGGGCCTTGCCTGGCAGAGGAAAGAGGAATGAGCACTGGCTTTATAGTCAGGTGGCCCAGGTTCAAATCCCTTCTTGGCCACTTACTAGCTGTGTGACCTAAATCCAGTTGCCAAACCTCTCTGGGCCCCAAGTTTCCTCATCTATACAATGGCAATGTTAACGCCTACCTCGGGGCTTTTTTTGCAGAGTGAATCAGGTAATAAATACCAAGTGCGAGGTAACATTCAATTTTTAAGGTGTGGTAATGGCATTATGGTTATGTTTCTTAAAGGGTCCTTACCTTTTAAAGATATACACTGAAACATTTATGGATAAAATTATACGATGTCAAAATAACCCAATGGTGGTGGGTAGTAGGTGGGTATAGAGGAAACCAGTCTGGTCATGAATTGATGTTCGCTGATGAGAACGTGGAGCTCAGTAGACTAGTCTCTCTACTTTCGGATAGGTTGACATTTTCACACCGAGCCATCACACAGGCATCCACCAGGTGTTCATTAAATCCAGGGGTACACTCTCCCAGCCGCAGAAATCTTGGACCCCTTGTACAGCAAGATTCAGTGACAGGTGGCAGCAAGACAACATAAAGCCACAGGAAGGAGCATGGGGTGGGGGGCTAAACCTTCATAGAGGTACCCTCAGAGGCTCCTGCAGTCCACAGAAGGGGAGACAGGCAAGTGAGGGGCCCCTATAACCCAGAAACTTGGGATCCCAGGGGGAGTCAGGCAGCCTCTGTTTCAGGTCCGCTGTCCCAGCTGTGTAACCCAGGGACTATGGCTTTCCCTCTCTGAGCTCCAGGTTCCTATCATTATAATAGGGGTGGCAACACCTCACCCTTCTTGACCCATCTGACCTACCCCAGTAGCAGGAGCCTAGCCTGAGGCAGGTGCTTAATCACCCTTAATCACCCTTCTACTGGCCCCGCCTTCCTCAGCAAATTTAAATACAACCATCTTCAGCTACTGAAGGCTGGGGTGGGCAGACCTGCTTCCCACTGGGCACAGGGATGCAGACCTGGTAAGAGCCATCCTGCCCTCAGGAAGCTCCCAGGGATAAAGTAATTTTTTAAACCACTCTGTACCCAGCAAAGCCTCAGGAAATGGGGCTGAGAGGACTCCAGGCCTCAGGAAAAGAGGGACTCCGGGCCAGGAAAAAGGCAAGGATGATAGTAGTGATAGAAACAACGATGATGGGGCCTGACTTACTGGCACCGGGTCACAGCCTTCACCTGCACCTCTTGTTCTACCCTCACCACCACCTACCAGGTACACGGTACCATTATCCCCCCCTGTAGCTGAGGAAACCGAGGCTCCAGGGGAGATGTTGCAGCAAGAGAGTGCAGAGCCACGCCTGAACCCTGTCACCCAAGTCCAAGGCCCAACAGGGGGGGGAGACGCTGGGGACACCTGGGCATCCCAAGGGGCCATCAGCAGAAAGTTCTGTGTCTGGGAGCCTGCGGCCCCACCGAAGCCAGCCCTCTCCAAGCCTCAGTTTCTTCATCTGTGAAATAGGGGCAGGGAGACCCCAGCCCCACCTAGCGGGCAAGAGGGGAAAGCAGCACAGGTTGGGGAGGAGGCCACATCTCGAAGGTTCCAAAGGGAGCTGAGGCGGCTGTGAGGTAAGTCGGGGCGCGGGGGTGGGAGGTGAGAGAATGAGACAGATCTCTCAGGCTCTGGCTCTGGTGCTGTGATATTTTCCCCGGGTTATATTTTTAGTTGGACTACTTTCTCTCCCCTCCCCCCTGCCTCAGTAGGAGGAAGAACACAGAAATAGCTGGGTGTGTGTGTCTGAGCAGCTATATATAGTGGGCACAAACCCTCACTCAGGGCATCTCCCACTCACTGCCCCCTGGAGAAGGAGTGGGGAGGGGTGGGGGACCTCCTCTTGCCCAGTAGCCACAGAGTCTGCTCGGCTTCCCTGGCTCCATCCAGGCACATCCCTCACCCCAGCACACGCATGTGCACACGTACACACAGCCAGACCCGCATCACCAGTGACTGCCGGCTGGGACCCGAGCCTCAGGGGGCGTTGAAGAGGGCCCGGAGCAGCCAGCAAGCCCTACCTGGGAGGGTGGATGGGGTGAGGCAGGAAAGGGGGTGACTTCCAAAGACCTAACTCTAATTTTCTCTGCCTCGGGTTCGCTGGTCTACAGACTGCGATCAGGGCCCTTCCTTGGACTTGTCAAATCTTCAAAGCTGTGGATACTCTGACACTTCAGCATCCTTAGCAGAATATATATCTGAAGTCAAACACATTCCCCCAAAGGCATCTGTCTGAGTCTGCATTGCTCAGATGTGGCAACTGAGAGCTGAAGGTCACAAGCAATCAGTGGCAGAGCCGCTTTCTAGCTTCGAGCTCACCTCTGAGCTCAGTTTCATCATCAGTAAAGTGGGGATAAGGTTGGCACCCACTTTGTGGGCTACTGTGAGGAACAAATGAAGTGAGGCACATGAAGCCACCGTTCCATAATGAGGAAGAGGGCCACGAGCTCCCAAGGGCTGGAAGTAGCCCACAGCCTCCCTTGGCAAGAGCCTCCACTGGGCCAGGCTCCAGCCTCATGGCCAGGGGCTGGTCCATTTCCACCCAACATCCCACCCTGGCAGGTCTCCACAAACCTCACACCCAGCCCACAGTAGGTGCTTCCCAGATGGCAGGTGGACCCTGTTACTACCTACCCTGGGGGAGCCTGAGATGGAGTCCTGGCCTCCTCTCCATCCTCCCACCGGTCACATAAGCTATAGTGGAGGATCAGGGCAGAAAGATTTACCCTCATGACCGCTCCCCTCCAGGTGGTGGGGCTCCTGCCTGGGTATCAGAAGCTGGTTTGGGTGTACCCAGTCCAGAGGCAGGTCTAATTGAGCTTAGCTGACTTCCTGTGCCAGGACCTGAATAGGACAAAGAGCCCTGGATGGGGGATTCAGTGACTGGAGTCTGAGTCCTGGATCAGCCATATGAGCTTGAGGGTATCAGTTTCCCCATCCATAGAGTGCAGGGAGTGTATTTGTGGTCCCTGGGAACCCTTGGGCTCACAGTCCACTCTTAGCACAGCTGACTCCCCACAGACAGACTTACAGCCATCATCTTTTTGAACCCTCAAAATTTCCCTGTGGGGCTTCCCTGGTGGAGCAGTGGTTGAGAGTCCGCCTGCCGATGCAGGGGATGCGGGCTCATGCCCCAGTCCGGGAAGATCCCACATGCCGCGGAGCGGCTGGGCCCGTGAGCCATGGCCGCTGAGCCTGCGCGTCCGGAGCCTGTGCTCCACAGCGGGAGAGGCCACAACAGTGAGAGGCCCGTGTACCGCAAAAAAAAAAAAAAAAAAAAAAAATCCCCTATGGGAAGGAAACAGTAGTCATTTTACAGATGAAGAAACTGAGGCCCAGGGAGGGGAAAATGCCTGCCTGGGTCACACAGAAAGCTAGTGGCAGACTGGTGTTAAAACCCTGGCTCCATGGGCAGCCTTGTCAGAGGTGGAGCCTGCATCTGCCAGGCCTGGGGAAGTCAGGACACCTGGGACACCTGTGCTGAACCACTGGCTCGCAAGATTCCTGAACATGTGCCAATGGACACACCTCGAGGAGGAGGTGTGCAAGCTGGCTCCAGTACAGCACTGCTGCAGTGTGCGTGAAAGTGGCCCTGTCCCCTTCCTGCACCCATCCCCTGGCCATTGAGTTTTTGGACCCAAGTGCAGAACTTCATTTTTCTACCCCTAAGACTCCATTTGGTTTGGTGGGTTTTAGCCCAGAGCTTCCATCAGCTGAGGACCCAAGGTGAGAACCACCTCTCACTGGCAAATGTGGGACTCCGTGCCTTCATCTAAGTACCCAGAAGACTGGGGCAGAATGAGGCCAGAGCCCTAAGGGGACCTTCTTCCCACAGACCAACATCCAGTGTTGACTCTTTGGGCCCTTGGTCCTGCCCAGGTCCTCCTGAGCGCACTGTCACTGAGCACCGGTATCTGTCCTGTCACAGAGCCTCTGAATCCACCCAGAGGCCCCAGCAGCCCTGGAAATGGGCAGGGAAGAAGCCTGCATCCCTGCAATGGTCCACACCACCCTAGTGGGGCCGTAGGCCCCTGTCCTGCCTAACCAGGCCTGGGTACAGCAGTGCCTAAAGAGGAGAGGAGGAAGGAATCATGGCCAGGGCAACAGTCATTCCCCTTGAGGAAAGGGTGTGGGCCTGATGGACCCGGGTATATAGATATTGCACAAGAAAAAAGAAGCTTGCAGTTGCTACAGCCTATGTTCAGTTTCAGGACATCTGCATGCCAAAAAAAAATGAAGTTGGACCCTTATGGTACACCATATACAAAAATTAACTCAAAATGGATTAAAAATCTAAATGTAAGCCCTGAAAGTATAAAACTCCTAAAGGAAAACATCAGGGAAAAGCTTCATGACATTGGACCTGGCAATGATTTCTTGGATATAAAACCAAATGCACAGGCAACAAAAGCAAAAATAGACAAATGGGGCTACATCAAACTTAAAACCTTCTGCGTGTCAAAGGAAACAATCAACAAAGTGAAAAGGCAACCTAGTGAACGGGAGAAAATATTTGCAAATCATATATCTGATAAGGGGTTAATAGCCAGAATATATAAAGAATTCCTATGACTCAACACCAAAAACCAAATAATCCAATCCAAAAGTGGGCAAAGGACTTGAAAAGACATTTCTCCAAAGAAGATATACATATGGGGGGCGGGGGGATGAGGAGGCCCCTCAAACTGAGCCTCTTCAGACATGACCCCCAGGTCAAGGCTGTTTCTCCTCACTCAGACTGGGCCCCCTTCCCCTCCACCCCTGGCTGCCCCCTCACCCTCCCAGTCCAGCCAGGCCTGGTGGTGATAGATGCTGTCCCAGAGCAGGCATTTCAGGCAGCTGCCTCTCCTGCCACCCGGCAATATGATTAATGCTCAGCCTGCCAGGAGCCCATTCATCACGGCCACGCCACATCCCCACGAGCCCAGGACAGATGGGCTGCACTGGGGCCTGCCTGAGTCCTGGCCCACAGAGTCTTCCCAGTTCCCAGCCAGGCCAGAGACCAAAGCCTCGCTGAGGGGTGGGGCCCAAGTGATGGCCACATTGGGACGAGAGCTTTCTGCAGCCCTCACCACCTCACTCCTGCCCCTTCCTTTCAGCCTCCAGGGAGGGACCTCCAGGGGCAGCTCTAGGGGATCAGATAGAGCTAATGGGAACACCACCCCACGTACTCCTTCCCAGCTATGTGGCCTTGCAGACCTCATTTTCTCTTCACAGCTCAGCTTCCACATCTGTAACATAAGAACAGTAAGAAGCTGCCGGCAGGTTCAGTTGAGGTGATTTGTATCACATGCCCCCCTGAGGCCTGGCCTGCAGCAGGGCTGGGGCAGGATCCTGACTCCTTAGACCTTGTGGGGCTCTCCTGGGACTGCCCACTGAACGAAACCAGAGCTGCGTCCCACCACCCAGGTCAGAACCCTGCCCCACAACTACATAGTCACTACACCCCCTCCGGCCTCAATTTCCACAGCAGCAGAATGGGCATAATAAAATTATCACTAACCCACGCTTGGCATACAACATCTTAGCCACTGATCATTTTTATTATCCCGGGGCACCTTCCAGCCCACCTTCGGCACCCCCCTCCTGGCAGGTAGGCTGGGTGGGGGGCTGGACAGAGTCATGGGAGGCCTGTGCAGGAGAACAGGCTGGGCCTGGGCACCAGGCTCCGATGTGGAAGCCTCCCCCAGGTGCCAATACCGTAGGAGGTGTCAGCGAGCCGTCCCACTGCCCCAGTTTCCCAGAAGTGTCCAGCCGAAGTCGGGGAGCGAGGAGGACATGCAGTCACACATGCACATCCAGGACCACGCATGACCACTGCCCGGGACAGCCAGAGCCTAGCACTACAGCCCCACCCGTTCCTGGTGCCCTGCATGCCCCCCAGGGCAGAGGACACAGGTGGGTTCAATCCCACCCCTGCCTCTTCTGTGACTTGGGTCAACTCACCTTCCCCACACGGGCCTCTGTTTTTCGTATGGCAACAGGGCTAGTGACATCCCTCTCCTGTATGAGCAATGAACAATGCTACGTGTGTGAAAACTGTGTCAGGTGCCTAGCAGGTGGCATGTGCCAGGTCTTTCTCCTTCCCCTCTCTCCTCCCTGTCTCCCACCTCCACCTGCCAGGCCTTTCAGGCCAGCCCCGTCGTTACCACTGCTGCCCCCCTGCGCTCCATTCAAGCAGCCTCCCCATCTCCTCACAACTTGGATTTCACCCCTCTGTACCTATCTCCACCCTGGTGGCTGAAAGCACCAATCACCAAAGCAGGGACAAGCTGCCTCCACCTCATACCCAGCAGTGCCCCCGGCAGCCTTCAGTAATTGATACCCAGAGGAAGGCAGCAGAAAAGAAGCCAGAGCCAACTCCACAACCACAGCCACAGGAGCTGGAGGACAGAGATACCACTGGCTTCAGCTGGAGCTGGCTCTGCTGCCTGCCCCACCCATAAGAGCAACCGGCCACCAATCCTGGCAATAATAATAGCTCCACTGACGGGGTCCTCACCACG
The DNA here is from genome assembly GCF_964165515.1 of Mesoplodon bidens. Lineage (NCBI taxonomy): Eukaryota > Metazoa > Chordata > Mammalia > Artiodactyla > Ziphiidae > Mesoplodon > Mesoplodon bidens. The sequence continues at coordinate 64,435,038 of NC_138178.1, read as the reverse complement.
TGACAGGCCATGTTTAAAGGCTTCTCATGCATCATCTTATCCAATCTTCCCAACATCCCTATGAAGAAGCAACTGTTATGCCCATTTTACAGATGAGGAGACTGAAGCACAGAGACGTTAGGAAACTTGCTCAAAGTCACACAGCTCACAAGTGGTGTGAACAGTATGAACCCAGGTGGTTTGGCTCAGAACTTGGGCTCTTAACTCTATACTTTTTTGCTAAGTCCATCCCCCAGCACCACAGAAATGCCCACGACTGGAGATCTGGTGGGGAGAAGGGAGAAGGCCATGGGGTCTCCCTTCTGTGTTGAGCTGACTGAGGTGAAAACCAAGGAAACAGAGCAGTATTTGAAGCAGAGACACGCTGACTTCTTAAAGCTGAAAATTACATCCCCAAGAACAGGATGTCAATTAGGGCATAGGCCTGACACCCAGCCCCATCATTCCCCTGTTTTAGAAATGAGGGCAGTCACAGCTTGGGTCTGTATCGCAGACCCACATGAAAAAAGCCAGTGAACTCTGGCAGTGATGATAGAGTCGGGGTTGGTGCCTGGCAAGCCCACCAATCCAGCCAGGACCCTTTCCCCAGGCCTCCTGGGCTCTTCTGGGGGGGCCCAGGCCTCTTCCAGAGTGGCCCTCACACTTCTGGTCCCCTCAGATGAGTGTACACCCCTTGGTGCCCACGTGTGGCTTCACGTGGGGCTTCACGTGGGGCAGAGCATTGGCCAAGGCTGGCCACCACCCACTCCCAGCCTTGACTGCAGATGGAGCCCGTGCCCTGGTGTGACCTGCAGACCTGCGGCTCCTCCTTCTGCCCCTGGACAGGTGCTGTTGTAACTGTGGCTCCCAGACTTGCATAATGCCTCCCCGCCAGGCTCCCCATGCACCACACACACACACACACACACACACACACACACACGCACGCACGCACGCACGCACGCTCTGATCCAGCACAGGGTTCTTCTATTCCAAAGAGTTGACATCCCTTCAGGTCTGTGGTCAGCCTTGTGGATTTGAAGCTGCCCTTCCCAGCCTACCCTTAGTAGCATCCCTGCTACTGAATCCCACGTCTGGGACAAGCGCCTGGAGCTTGCTCTCAGTCAACTGAATGGGGCTAGAGCCCACTCAGCCACCCAAGGGATGGCGGGTTGGGGAGGGCAGCTAAGGGCAGTTACTGTGGGCTAGCTCCTAAGGGCGGGGACAAACTCTAAGCAGAGGGGCTGTCAGTGTGCAGGCACAGAGGAGAGGGAAGTGGGTCATGTCTAGGAAGGATAGATGTGCCCTGGAGAGGCAACCTGAGAGAGCAGCCAAGTGGCTTCATCTTGCAGCCCTGCTGATTGTGGCCTCCTGATCCAGACACGAGTCCAGCTCCCACCCCACATGCCATGGCTTCTCTGGAGGGCAGACCCCAGCTCCTGGGGGCCTGGCCAGGGGACATGGTGGCCAAAGGTGTGGCCTCCAACCATGCCTCTCCCCTTGGGAGGCCCCAGACTGGGAGGAAAGGTGCAGAGTAGTGGAGAGTGATACATAGACTGTGGGGCTTGGAGGGAGAACCTGAGCCAAATCCTACCTTGGCCACCAGGGTCCATCCCCACCTCTCAGCCTCGGCTCTAGGCTCCTTTCCACCTCTAGGAAGGGAACAAACTGCTCCCTCTCATGAGTTGTTGGTAAGATTAATGAGCTAATTAAAGTGTGAAAAATGTTTCTTGTAGACTTAAAGAGGTGATCAACCATGGCAAATTAATAACAATTAACACCCCTCCTCCAGGCAGTCTGCCTGGATTGGGTCCACTGGGCACAGTTTTCCCTTGCAAGAATGGCAGGAAGACTGCGCCGGCCTTTGCAGGGGTGTCTGAGCCACTGTGGGCTGCTCTTCTCTGTTCCCCAGAGTCCTGCAGACTCTTCCCAATAATCAGACCCACCCTGTGCCTGGTCCCAGGCTCTGTGTTCACAGAACTCAGTCCATGAGGCAAAATAACTGGTGTGTCTTTTAACATTTACTGAGCATCAACTGTGTGCCAGCCTCTGTACCAGTCCTTCTCCATACAACACAATGCCCGGAAGGATACACTGGGAGGAGCCCCCTTTCAGAGATGAGGAAATGCGGAGGAGTGGGTCGCACAGACAAGGGTGAAGCCAGAACTCCAACTGATTATCTCAGTTACCCCTGTCCTGGGCTGTGTAGCAAGGTGAGGTTGCCAGACGAGGGTGGAGAGCCAGGGAGGCCTGCCTTCAGGTCCCCCACTACTCCCCACTGGCTGCTGCTATTGCTGTGAAAGGCTTTCAGGGGAATGGTGCCACCTCCCCTACTTCACACCCCTCTGCAAGGCTGACTCGGCAGACACACTTGGGCCCCCTGATGCCAAATTAAAGCCAGAGCCCTCTTAGAAATCATCCACTCAGCAAAGCCTCCTCGGAACTGAAGTCCGAGGAGACACAGGGAGCTGGGGGGAGGGAAAGCATCTGCCCCGAGACCTGCTGGGGCCTGCCCGTGCAGCCCCTCATCAAACAGTGTTCCCCAGACCCAGGAATCGTGTCCCCAAAATGCTCACTCATTGCAGAGCACGGCCAGGCCCCCAAAGCCTGAGCTCAACCACCTAGAGCACCTACAGCCTAACTTAGACCCTGGCCTGCCCCCCACAGGCAGGCCCACCTCCCCTGAGTGGCCCACAGCTCTGCCCCCTGCTCAGTGAGGGGCCTCCAGGGTCCCTCCAGGGTCTCACTCCTGGCTGGTGCCTCTGCCAGCAGCCCCCAAACCCCAACAGCGCCCATAACCCTGACCCCTCAGACCAAGGAGCCACCTTCCTCTTTTCTTCCCCAAAGCTGATTCCCAAACCCTTTTTTTCAGCCTGTAACTCAACAGGACCCCCAGGAGCATGGCTGGAGGAGGGCAAAAGTGGGCTCCAGGAGATAGAAGAGGAGAAATGGTGGCAGAGAGGGCCGAGCAGAGGGAGACAAGGCCCCTGGAACCTGCCCTGCACGCACACACCCTAGGGCCCAGCCTCATCCACCAACCCAGACAGCTGCTGCTGCTTACCTCTCGGGGGGTTAGCGTGAGCCGGCTCAGGGTCTCTTCAGAGGGACACCTGCAGAGAGACAGCAGAGAAGGGGTGAGACCGCAATCAGATGGAGACCAGCAGACTCCTCACCCACAGGACCCATCTGGCAATCAACCCCACTAAACCTCTGCCCACAGCCCGGGACAGAGGGAGCAGGAGACTGGGCAGCCAAAGGATGCCAGACTCACTCCAGAGTCAAGAATGCACTTTCTGGGCTTCCCTGGTGGCGCAGTGGTTGAGAGTCCGCCTGCCGATGCAGGGGACACGGGTTCATGCCCCGTTCTGGGAAGATCCCACATGCCGTGGAGCGACTAGGCCCATGAGCCATGGCCGCTGAGCCTGCGTGTCCGGAGCCTGTGCTCTACAGCGGGAGAGGCCACAGCAGTGAGAGGCCCTCCTACCGCAAAAAAAAAAAAAAAAATGCACTTTCTGTAAAGCAAGTGCCTGGCTGCAGCTGGCTGGGGAGGGGCCTCAGGAGGGATGGAGCTTGGGGGAGGGGTGCTCCCTGTGACAGGCCCGAGTGCCCATAAACAGAGAGCAGCTGTCTCCACCTCCCCATACCTGTGGGTTCTCTGACACCTGGACACACAAGACTAAACCTCAAATTCTCCCTCCTGAGGTCAGATGTGGTGGCCACAGGGAGCACCCAGGCCCTCTCCTTCATCTCTAACTGGGACCTTGACCTGGTCATTTCAGCTTTGTCACTGGCTGGCCCCATGACCCTGGGCCGGCCCTTCCCCTCACTGTGCCTTGATTTCCCCATCAATACCAGTAAGTGCATCAGAGTTACCTGGAGGGCTTATGAAAACATGGCATGCTGGACCCTACCCCCAGAGTTTCTGATTCAGCAGGTCCAGGGTGGGGCCTGAGAATCAGCATTTCCAAGAAGCTCCCAGGTGATGCTGCTGCTGCTATTTGGGGATCACACTTTGGGAACTGCCGGTCTAGATGTGTCTGGCCTGTAAAGTGCATAGTCCACACCCTCAAGGAGTTCATAGGCTGACTGAGGACACCACACTTGTGTGCACACACAGCTAATTCAAAGCAGCCACCGCAGGTCAGCTTATATTGAATAGATCCGATAGGTGTGGGCTATGGGCCAGTGCAGTCATGGAAGGCTTCCTGGAGGAGGTAGAGACTAAATTTACTATTTTTACATATTGTAGTCTTATTACTATACAAGTAATACAGGCGTACCTTGTTTTATTGCACTTCACAGATATTGTGGTTTTTACAAATTAAAGGTTTGTGGCAACCCTTCATCGAGTAAGTCTGTCAGCACCATTTTTCCAACAGCATTTGCTCACTTCATGTCTGTGTCACATTTTGGTAATTCTTGCAATATTTGAAACCCTCCACCAGCAAAAAGATTATGACTCACTGAAGGCTCAGATGATGGTTAGCATTTTTTTAGCAATAAAGTATTTTTTAATTAAGGTATATACTTCGTTTTTTCAGACATAATGCTATTACTTAATAGACTACAGTATAGTATAAACATAACTTTTATATACACTGGGAGACCAAAAACTTCACATGACTCACTTTATTGCAATATTCACTTTATTGTGGTGGTCTGGAACCAAACCCACAATATCTCCGAGGTGTGCCTGTACATGAAAGCTTTCTCTTATTAAGAGCTTCAAATACAGATATTTGTACGGTAAACACACTCTCACTCCCAACCACGTCTCCAGAGGTCCTGACTGCCCGGCTGGTGTGAAACTTTCACTATGCATTTGCACAGACATGCAGAGAGGTGCACAAGTGTTTACATAGAGAACAAACCTGCAGTTACGTGCCAGAGAGTATGGTCTCTATGTTGGTGTATAATCACGTTCCTCACAATAGATTCTGGAGATCTTTCCCTGTCTGTACATAAAGATAACAATAATCACTGCTTGTACTCACTGAGCACCTACTATGTGCTAGATACTGGGTTGAGCACTGTATGTATTAACCCATTTAATTCTCATAACAACCCCCCCAAGACGGGTGCTGCTGTTAGCCTAATTTGTAGATGAGAAAACCAAAGTGCCGAGTAACCTGCTCAAGAACGCCCAGCCTAGGGAGTGGCTGAGCCCGTGAAGTGCCAGTGTCTGTGCTCCAAACAAAGCCCCACTATGCTCGGTCCTACGTGGAGGAACTCCACGTGGTGAACATACCCTCACCTACATAATCAGACCTCCCAGGATGAGTGCTTAGGGGGTTCCAGTTTCTTATTTCAAACATTGCTGGAAAAAAAGCCCACCTCATGTATTTCTAAAAAGCAGGTCAAAAGGTATACACATTTAAAATTTTGATACTCACTGCCAAATTGTCCTCCAAAAATGTCTGTGCCAATGCCAAGCTGACCATTTCCTCAGGTGAACGCCTACTTAAGAACAATTCCCATTTACTGAGTACCTACTAGGTGCCAGATCCAGTAACACCTGGGTTGTCATCTCTATTTTGCAGATGTGGAACTGAGGCTCAGAGAGGTTAAGTTACTTGCCCAAGGTCACACAGCTGGTAAACAGCATATCAATTTGCCTCAATATTATGAAGGAAGAAAGGGAAGAAGAGAAGGAGGGAGGAAAACACAAAGGGAGAGAGGGAAGGAGATTCCTCAGTCCACATGCCCTTCCATCTTTCTGCTCCCTTTTATAGCAAAACTCAAGAGCTCTCTCTACTAAGTGTCTCAGTATCCACTCCCTCACCTCCGGCTCTCCCTCACTCCCTCTCCAATTGTGCTTCCATCCCCATCACCCCACAAAACTGCTCTTATCAAGGTTCCCAGAAACCTCATTTTTGCCAAACCCAGTGGTCACTCTCTGACACGGCTGACTGCTTCCTCCATCGGGAAACACTTTATCTCTGGGCTCCCAGGATTCAGCCTCTCCTGGTTGTGCTCCCAGGCTCTCTCCTCCCTTCTTACCCCACCCGCCTCCAGACATCAGAGGCCACAGGGCTGGCCGGGGCTCTCTGCTCTCTCCTATCTACGCATTCCCTGGTGGGTCAGATGTGTAGCTTTAAATCCCAGCCATGCCCCCAGATCTCTCTGCAGCCCCAGCCCTCTCCTGAGCAGCAGCTGCGTGTATCCACAGGCCTATTTGTCATCTCCACTTGCTCATCTAACAGACCTGTCCAAAAGAAAACTCTTAATTTTTATCCCCCAAACTATGTCTCCCTCAGCCTTGACTCCTCTCTTTCTCACCCCACACCCAAGCCTTCAACACACCGTGTCGGTACAACCCCCAGAACACATCCAGAACCTGCCCACTTCCCTGGCTCATCTGCTTCCACCCCTGTCAGCCCTTGCCTGGATAATTGCAGCAGCCTCCTGCCTCTCCAGGCTCCCTGACCCCACCCTGGCCCCAAACTATCAGGGCAGCCACATGATGGTACAAATGGAATCCTGTCACTCTCCAGTCATAGCAAAGGGTTTCCATGGCAGAGAGAATCAAGTCTAGACTCCTCAAAGCCTACCCACTGCTCAGAACTCACCTTCGACCACAATCTGGCCCCCTCCCACACTGGCCAGTTTCGAGGACTCTGTCATTGCTGCTCCTGCTGCCCAGAATGCTCTTTCCCCAGACCTCCCTATCACCCTGGTCAAATGGGACCTCCTTTATCTTCCCTGGTCATCCCCATGCACCCCAATCTCTCCCATCTTTCATAGACTTTATCTTGCTGATTTAGTCCTTGTTTCTCATGGATCTCCTCATCATAATACAAACCCAGTAAGGCAGAGAGGGGCCGTGTCCATCTTGTTCAGCTCTATATCCACCTCTAACTATGTGCAGTACTCAGCACATAGCAGACACTCAGTAAATATTTGTTGAATGAATGAACGAATAAATGAATGAAAGAATGAAGAGGCAGAGGCAGCTCTATCTGGCTCCAAAGCCTGCGCTTCTATTTTCTACACAGTCTGCTGCCATATGAAGTGGGAAGGAGCCGGAAGGCACACCCAGCAGGGCAGGACCCTCTGAGCAAAGGCTGGGAGGTGGGCACAAAGCTGGGACAAGGCCAGCTGGAGTGGCGGATGCACACTCGAGAGCAGTGGGGCCTGAGGCCTCCCTGGAATGCCAAGCCCAGCAGCCCCGCCCCAGGGAGGAACTGGGGCTCTCACACCTGCCAACCTGTCCCATTCAGGAGGGAGACTTGGGGGGCAGCCGGCAACTGAGCATGACTGGCAGGGGGCCAGGATGCCTGCCAACAGCTGGCACTGCTGCCTGTCAGCCAAATAATCGTGTTAGCCAGCGGAAATTGGTCCAGGGAGCATTTTCCTTTGCCTCCCATTTTCATTCTCTTCCCTTCCCCCTCGGAGCTGCAAGACTCGGAAGATTGATCTTTGCCTGAAACGGAGGAGATAACTCGATATAATGAACTCTACTGTCCCTCTTGTTGTTTGGAGCTTTTAAAAATTTTAAAGGGCTAGGGACAAAAAAGCTTGTCCTCAGGGCTCTCTGGGGCTGCTCATCCTCCCCTGGAAGCCCCCACCTCTGCTCGTGCCTCTGCTCATGCCCCTCTCCCAATTCTCTATCTGCCTCCTTCCCCCTTCTTTTTCCCTTGGGATGCCTTGATGGCACAGAGGTTAAAAATATCTCCTTTCTCTTGCAGGTTTTAAAAATAATTTCGTTGAGGTCAGGGCTGGATCCGCCAATCACCCTGCCTCCCAGTGCCCCGCCCCTGTGGCTGCCCCCCACTCCCCAGAGTCACCAGCCAGCCTGGGGGTGACAAGTTGGCTCAGTCCACCTGTTCTCAAAGCATTTCCAAAGGGAGCCAGCAAGGCCCGGCCAGAGATGGCTTTTGTTCCAGCAAACGGCTCTTTAAAGAGCCGCCTAATGACACACAAAGGAAGCACAGCTCCAACTGGGACCCAGGTTTTGCCCCACCTCACTGAGGTGCATGCCTCCCCCTCCCCAATCAGCCCCACCATCCAGCCTGGGACTCACAGCTCTGTGCCCCTACATACATCCACATAATCTATCGACATTTATTGAGCACCTACACTGTGCCAAGCATTGGGCTGGGAGCTGGGGATGCAGGGGACAACCAATCCCTTCTGATTCCTGCCCTCAGTGGCCTGAAAGCCTGGTGAGCAATCAATGGTCACACTGGTGGGGGGGCAGGGGGGAAGCCCACTCCACACTGGGATGAGGGGGCTCTGAGAGCATGGAGAGTGGTCAGGGAAGGCTTGCCTGAGGAAGTGTCCTTAGAGCAGAAATCTACAGGACAAGTAGAAGATCATAGGGCAGAGGGTGTGGGTGGAGGGCTCCAGGCATTATAGGGAGGGTCTGCTCTCAGGAGGATGCCACCCAATGGGGGTGGGGGGAGGAGTTCTTCCCCAGGGCTCCCCACTTGCAAAGGGAGGCCAGATCCTATAATTCCCTACCTGGCATTCAAGGCCCTTCCTAGCCTGGTCTCTGACCCCAAGACCCCCTCATCTCCAGCCTCCCCCTTCAAGGTGCAGCTCAAGTGTTACCTCATCGGCCCCAGGGCAGGAATTTCTGCTGCCTCTGGGCTCCTACACCAGTGCTCCTCCCCATGCCAGCCTCCTGCTGGATGTTACAGGCCCACCTGCTCACACAGGCAATGCTGAGCAGTCTCTGCGTAGCCGGAGCCCCGCACAGAGCCAGGAGTGTGTGCCAAGTAGAAGGGAGCAACTGGGGACGCCATCAGTTTCCAACTCAGATCAGGGACAGCCAAAGGTATCAGAGAGAGCTTCCTGAAGAGGTAGGTCAGGGCTCTGAATAAAGAAGGATTTGGACAATATAAGGGGGGTGGGCGGGGGATCCAGTAACCAACAAGGACCTACTGTATGGCACAGGGAACTCTGCTCATGTTATGTGGCAGCCTGGATGGGGGGGGTAGTTTGGGGGAGAATGGATACATGTATATGTATGGCTGTGTTGCTTTGCTGTGCACCTGAAACTATCATAACATTGTTAATCGGCTATACTCCAATATAAAATTAAAAGTTTAAAAAATAAAATGAAAAAAAAAAGGTGGGTGGGTGGGACTTCCCAGGCGGTCCAGTGGTTAAGACTTCACCTTCCAATGCAGGGGGTGTGGGTTCAATGGGAGCTAAGATCCCACATGCCTCAAGGCCAAAAAACCAAAACATTAAGCAGAAACAATATTGTAACAAATTCAATGAAGACTTTAAAAATGGTCCACATAAAAAAAAAAAAAGGCGGGCTTCCCTGGTGGCGCAGTGATTGAGAGTCCGCCTGCCAATGCAGGGCACACGGGTTCGTGCCCCGGTCCGGGAAGATCCCACATGCCACGGAGCGGCTGGGCCCGTGAGCCATGGCCGCTAAGCCTGCACGTCCGGAGCCTGTGCTCCGCAACGGGAGAGGCCACAACAGTGAGAGGCCCGAGTACCGCAAAAAAAAAAAAAGAAAAAGAAAAAAGAAAAGGGACTTTCCTGGTGGTCCAGTGGTAAAGAGTCCGCCTTGCAATTCAGGAGACGCAAGTTCAATCCCTGGTGGGGGAACTAAGATCCCACATGCTGCAGGGCAACTAAGCCCACGTGCCACAACTACTAAGCTCGCGCGCCTCATCTAGAGAGCCCGCATGCCGCAAACTACACAGCCCACGCACTCTGGAGCCCATGTGCCACAACTAGAGAAGAGAAAACCTGCACGCCATGGCTAGAGAGAAGAGATCCGTGCGCCACAGCTAGAGTGAGCCTGAGTGCCACAACGAAGAGCCCACGTGCCACAACGAAAAGATCCTGCATGCATCAATGAAGATCCTGTGTGTCTGCAACTAAGACCCGATGCAACCTAAATAAATAAATAAAATATTTTTTCAAAAATTAGAAAAAAAAAAAAAGGTGGAGGGGATCCAGGGCAGCAGAGACAGAGCAGCTCAGGAAAGGCCCGAGGAGGTGGGCACCCAAAGACTTGAAGCCTGCCTAGGTTGATCTCTAAGCTGCAGCGCTTAAGAAGTCAAGTTGGAGAGGGGGAAACTGAGGCTCAGAGAGCAGCTGCTTCCACTAGGCTATGCAGCCAGGCAACAGCGGCAGGCAGGATGCTGTCCAAAGGTCCTTAAGCAGTCACTGTCCACCAGCACCCATTTCCAGCACCCACGACCCCCACTAGAAGAGCTCACGGACTAGTACTCAGGCAGCTACCACACCATGTGGCCCATGGAAGGCGGATGGGAGCCCGGAGAGCCCAAACCTGAGCTAGGGAGGCAAGAGGTACCTGAAGTGGTTCTCTAAGATGTTTGCTGGGCTAAGAAAGGCACTCCAGATGGGAGTCATCCTGGGCAAGGCCCCAGAAGAACCTCCGCCAGATTTGCTTCTCTGCCCACACCCAGGGTTTCTGGCCTGGCTGGGCTCCTGGGAACATGGGTCAGCCCACACAAGCCCGAACCTTGAAGAAACCAACCCTTTCCCAGCCTACCACCACCTTGCCCTGAGAGGCTGTTCTGGGAAACCCGTAGCCAGTCTCAGGCTTTCTGTCCCCCACTTTTGGCCCTGAGGTCCTAGCCCCCTTGGGTCAAGGACACAGCAGAGGCTAAGGGTTCTTGCCCAGGAAGGTCCCTGACTACCCCTCCAGCATCCCCCAGGCGGCCCTGGAAACCAAGCCTGGCCACCCCAGAGAGGCAGGCCACGGCCCCCACAGACGGCAGTGTGGCCAGCCTCTCTCCCCAGGGCCCACCACCGCCAGGAAGAAACGGAAAGGCCCAGCCTGCCCCTGTGGTTCTGCAGGCGAGTGGCTTCCTACCTCAGCTTCTCCAACACGGCCCCCTGGGGCCATGGGCTCTGCAGGTCTCAGGCCGGTTGGAGGTACAGGAAGCTCAGTGCAACCAGCCCAGCCCCACTGCTGGGGGCTGAAGCCCTGATCCCACACAGACCAGGGAAGCCTCACCCAGAAGGTCCAAACACAAGGCTTCCCAAGACCTCAGCTGAACCCAGAGAGGAAATCAGGGTTCAGACAGAGGGGGAGAGAGTCTGGTGGAGGGGAGAGGCAGAGAGCGGCTTGGGCCATACTCAGTGGGCAGAGCCTGGATGTCAGGCGGATGAAAATATTGGGCATCAGCCTGTGTGCCCAGTAGCTTCATGGGCTGAGCCAAGCAGAGGAGTAGGGCCTTCAGCCAGTTACTGGCAAATGCAAGGCTGGACAGAGGGGCCACTCCAGGGGAGCCGGCTGACCTGGCTGAGCTCCCCAAGCCCAGCTCGGGCCAGGCCAGAAAAACTGCCACTGGGCATGTGTGGAGCTGAACCTTCTTTCCTAAGCCTCTGAGAGGTAAGAAGGCCCAGGCTGTTCCCCCGACCACGGCCTCCGGCCAGCCCAGCCAGATCTGCCCCTCCTTGTCACTGTACCCGAAGCCTTTGGGAAGCAGAGTCACAGCAGAACAGGGTCTTGCAGAGCCACCATCTGGGTGGTTGACACAGCAGCTTACCTACCCTCCCAGCAGCCCTCTGAGGGGGCTGTGAGCATCCCCCTTACAGAGGGGAAAACCGAGGCTGAGTAGAAGACACAGAGAATCCTGCTCCCAGCCCAGCGATGAGAGAAAAACCAGATGATGGGCAAAATCATAACTTTTATCTAGCCCATCAGAGAGCTGAGGTCACAAGGCAACCAGGGGAACCAAACTGCAGAGGGTGACAAGCTGCTCTAAGGAGAGTGGGACACACAGGCGGTTTCACCTCTGGCAGAGTCGGGAGGAAAGGGTGCCATCAAAACAGCAGGTGAGGGGCTTCCATGGTGGTGCAGTGGTTAAGAGTCCGCCTGCCAATGCAGGGGACACGGGTTCGAGCCCTGGTCAGGGAAGATCCCACACGCCGCGGAACAACTAAGCCCGCGCGCCACAACTACTGAGTCTGCGCACTAGAGCCTGCGAGTCACAACTACTAAGCTCAAGTGCCACAGCTACTGAAGCCCATACGCCTAGAGCCCGTGCTCCGCAACAAGAGAAGCCACCACAATGAGAAGCCCACGCACCACAACAAAGAGTAGCCCCCGCTCACTGCAACTAGAGAAAGCCCGCACACAGCAACGAAGACCCAATGCAGCCAAAAATAAAATAAATAAATTTATTTTAAAAATTCAGCAGGTGAGCAGAAAGCAGCGACAGGTGGAAGAAATCGCAGGGGCTGAGTGTGAACCAGCATATGACCATTCAGATTCCACGGTCCCAGACAAAATGGGAGTTGGCCCTCCCCACCGGCTTGTTTCCACAGCCCCTCACAATACTCATGAGAAAGCGTGGGGCACAGTGGGAGATGGAAGAAAGACCCCTCAGTGCACAGACAGCACACCCAGCCACCTCCCCTCCCTGCTGACTTGGCTGTTGCCCCCGTCCTCCCCAACTGCCCGCCAGCCTTCCCTGCCAGGAGGGGTCTCACTAGGGGATTTGGGCAACCCCTTCTCCTCTCTGGGCTCATTCCCTTGTCAGTCACGTCCATCATGACCATCACCTTTGCTACGGCCCACAGGGTGAAGAGAGTGGGCCTGCGGGGAGCCCAGGGACCAGGGGAGGGGAAAGAGAGCACCAGGGCCCACACCTCTGTGGAAGGGGGAGCATGACCCCGATACCCCCAAAGCGGAGTTGAGGGGCTGAAAGGGCACAGATTACTGGGGGCGGGGGTCAGAGCCGAGGCTTCCTAGCCTCAGGCCTGTGCCCTGTGCCCTTCCTAAAGGAGCCCCAGCCAAAGGAGGGTGGGCAGGGTCTGCTCCATTCCTTCTGAAGATGGTCTACTCTGGGCATAGAGTGGGGGTTGATTTTCTCTCTCCTCGAAGAACCTTTAGACAGTCAAATTATAGTTCTATATAAAAGCAGAGGCAAAGACATCAAGTTCAGGAGTTATTCTCTTCTTAATGAGCAAGTGGGGAGGACGGAGGGAGGCAGGAGAGAGGCTGAAGATTTGCAGTGACTGGAGGTGGGGGGCAGAGTAGAAGAAAAAGCCCCTAGGCCACCGCTCTGGGGGAGGGCAGCAGCAAGGCAGGGAGCTGGGTGGGCATCGCAAAGGCTGGAGGGGATACTGCTGTGAACCTGGGGGGAGGGGGGGTGTTACCTCCCAACCAGGCAGGAAAGGTGGCATCTGAGGAGCTCATGCAGTGAGCACTGCAAGCTCCAGGAGCAGGTGGGGAGCCCACCCCACTTTCTTTTATGCAGCCAGACAATCAACAAGTATTTCTTGAGCACCTATTATATGCCAAGCCTTGAGGGTCCTCAGTGTAAGACAGACAAGGTCCTCGGAAGGGAAGAGGATACATTGTAGGCAAGCCTGGTCCAACACCTCCAGGGAGGCCTTGACACTGGTTGTACATTGGACCCATCTGTCAGACCCCAGGAAAGCCCAGAGTAGAAGAGAGAGCAGAGGTTTGGAATTAAACAGGCATTGGCCTGAAGCCTAAACCTTCATCACAGGCTGTGTCCACGGGCGAGTCCCCCAGTCTCTCTGAGCCTCGGTAAGAATAACAATAGCAGCTAACTTTTATGAAATTTACTATGACCTCAGATTTGTTCTACAACTTAACATGTATAAACTCACTTAATCAGTACAACAACACTGTGAGGTAGGTACTCTCATTATCCCCCTTTCCTTGGAGGAAACCAAAACACCGAGAGGTTTAGTGCCTCTCCAAAGGTCACACAGCTAGTAAGTGCAGTAGCCAGGATTCACAGCGGGCACAGCCTGGCTCCAGAGACTGCACCCTTAACCACTGCATCATGGTCAAGAAGCTGTCCCCAACAGAGGCCTTTAGCACTGTTCCAGGCATTCCACTATAATCTAGAATTATTGCCACCCCAACCTGTCTCTGCCCACTGAACTCCTATTCATGCTCTGGAGCCCATCTCAAATGCCCTCTCTGCAGTGAAACCTGACAATTTCTCTCATAACTAAGGAGGATTAAGGCTCAAAAAGATGAAGTGGCTTGTCCAAAGTCACTTAGCTGGTTGAGGGCAGAACTTGCCATATACCACATGCACCACATGCCTCTAGCAGGGATGAATGTGGGGATACTCTGTGAATGGAGGCCAGCATAGGGTCACCTAATAGTTCCTGGGCCACCTGGGAAGGATGTAGAGTACCTGAGCCTGAAAGAGCAGGAGATTATAAGAACTGGGAACAGGATCAGTTAGTCAACAGCACTGCCTGGGCGCCCACCATAAGGAACATGGGTATGAATGAGGGATCTCCTCCAACTCGTTCCATGGTCTCCCATCCCTCCCCCAACCCCAAGGCTGAAAGCACCTATGCTTCTCTCCACCTGTCCAATTCCTGCCCAGCTATTTTTTCAGGTCCAGAACCAGTACTGCTACCTCCTCCAAGAAGCCAGCCCTGATTGTCCAGCACCCTTTAGAGCACCTTGAACCTGCAACCTAGATGAAGACTAAAGCAGATCTAGAGGGTAGAATTGCCCCCCATGCCATAGGTAAAGGGCAGTCAGGTGCAGAAGCATGTCTGGTGGGGAGGAGAACACTCCCTGGAGGATAACAAGGCACCCTACCCTGCAGGAGACTCAGGCAAGACACTGTGCTCGCTGGCTTGATGGATGACACCATTCGGTAAGAAACAAATCCCGAGACCCGTACGCCAGGTGAACTGGGCAGGGGGGGGGGGGTGGTGGGGGGGTGGGGAGGTATCCATCATAGAGATGCTTAATGAATGTGCCGGCCGCAGCCGATGGCAGCACATACATCTGCCTCCTACCCCTCTCCAGCTCCTTGTGCTCTGGGACTACCCTCCTCCCCCACCCTCAGGCTCAGCCCTTTCCCTAAGCTTTCCTTGAATCATGGACGGAGGATGCAGAGATTAGCTGGTCCAGACCAAAATTCCATTGCACAGACTCAAAAACTGAGGCCCAGAGAGAGCAGCAATTTACCCAAGGTCACAAAGGAAGCCAAATGCAGAACCTGGACTAGAGCCCAGGCCTCCAGCCAAAGCCCACGTGGCCACTCCCTTAGACTCTACTCTCCAGGGACTTCTCCAAACCCTCCCTGCCTTCAAATTCTGCTGAGTCCACCCCCATCCCCAGGCCCAGGGCTCCTCCAGAGCACCAGTCCTGGATCTCTCTATCCTTCTGCTCCCGTTGTCTACCCATGACAACATGGCCACACCATGGCAGGCACCCGGGGCTCATGGCCACTTCTGGTAGGGCTGAGTGGATGAGGGTTCACAGTGGTCAGAGTGGGAGCACAGGAAGGTCCTGAGGGTCTGCATTAATGACCAGATAAGACCTATCCCTAGAGAGTCTTCCCAAGGACCGTACCCCCAGGTTCCCTCCCAGGGGTTAATCACTCCTGCTGTGTGCCTGTTAATTATTCTCTGCCTGGTGACCCCTCACTTCCTAGAAGAGCAGAGGTCAGGCTGGCCCTGGCTGCATCAGAATGTCTGCCAATTCCCAGGGTGGGCTTTCACCAAGCTGATGGGCAAGTACGCTCGGAACAAATCCCTCAATCAAATTAACGAGACGTTGATCTGCCCTCTGCCCGTGAACAGAGCAGAGGGAGCCTTGGGGAAGGGGGGTGGAGAAGGGCCAGAGAATGAGGCTGCACACGACACAGGAACCAGGCAAGCCCCCACCCCCAGCATCTCCCACAGCTGCCACCACACCTGAAATGTCACCGTTAAAGGGAAACATCGTTCCTTTGGGGTTCAGAGGCATTAAAGTCTCCTATTAAAGTGAAAATATCCCGGAGAGAAATCACACCCCCAGTCATTACCCACCTCCACGCATCAGCAGAGGAAGTGGGCAGAGGGAGGGGGAAGCACTGAGAACCTACTATGTGCCCAGCAACACCGAGGCTCAGGGGCCAAGTGGCTGGCCAGAGGCCACTCAGTCTGTGGGTGGCAGGGCTAGGATTTGAACCCAGAGCCAAGCTCGCTCCTTCCATACGATCCAGACAGGGGCTGTGGCTGCCTCCCTGAGACTCCCTCTGGCAGGATGAACTGCTGCCCACCCTCCCACGCCCAACAGCCCTGCAGGGCTTCAGGGCAGAGCTTCGCTGGGCCCCTGTGAGTGTGAAAACCAGGAATCGAATCCTTCTAGGACAGGTACTCTGAGCCCTCCTAAAGAGGTGTACTTTCCACACTATCCCACCCTCTGGACATGCCACCCCCTACCCCCACCCCTGCAGCCACCAGTTTACCACCGAGGAAAAGGAACTGTCCTCGGAATCAGACGACCCAAATTCTAATCATGTCTCTTAACCTCTCTGGGCCTCAGTCTCTCCATCTGTAAAATGGAGAGAGTAACACCATCCTTGCAACAGCACTGCGGGGACTCCCTGGGAGAAGATCTGGAAGAAGCCCAGCCCCTAGAGTAGCCCCCTCTGCCTCCATATGTAGTCACCCCACTTGACTTCCTGCAGAGCCCAGCCCTCCTGGAACTCCTGGAACCCTGAAGTGGCTGCCACCAGAGGAGGGCTCGGGCCCAGTGAGCAGAACCAGGAGGACACAGGAAGAAGCAATGGGTAGAGAGAGGCCAGGTCCCTGCCCTGTCTTCCCAGTCCCAGCCCAGTTCCCCCTGGTGGTCCTGGAGGGAGGTCTGGGCCCAGCATCACCTGCCTGGGCCAGTACAGGGCTCCTCTGAGGCCCCTGCCTTTCCTGCCAGGAAACAAGCACAACTCCATACCCTGGGCGAGGCCCCAGTGAGCACCCCTCCACAGCTGTGTCTCTGGGCAAGTCCCCCTGATGCTCTTCCTCTCACTCAGTCCTCCCACACCCTGGCCTCGTGGCCAGAAGGAGGAAGCTGGCTCAGCGGGGGCTGCTGGATGGCCCAGAATCTCCACAGCTGAGCAAAGACTGGAGAAGGGAGGGGTCTCTAACTCCTCACCTATTGCCAGTCAGGTCTGGGGACATGGCTCCTTAGGAATGGCTCTTCTTTGTCCCCTCCCACAGCCACTTCATAGGCCTCCTCGTTGCTGCCCAGTGAGGCTGCTCCAGCGCCTCTGGGGTCCTCCCACAAGACCACCCATCAACCCACCCCACACCAAACCATCACCAAGGGGTCCTCTGAAAAAAGGGGCATGACCCCAGCTACTTATTGGCCCTTGAGTTAGTCAATCACCTTCTCTCTGCCATGAGGGCTGTCTGGGAGCAGCCAGAGAGATTGAAACACAGAGAAGTGACCAGCTTGGGGGTTGGTGAGGGGAGTAAGGAGGGTACAGGAACACGCATTAATTAAGCACCAGATATGGGGCAGGCTTGCTCTATTTCATTAAATCCTCCTAACAGTCCCTTATATTAGGCCCACTTTACAGATGGAGAAAGTGAGCCTCTCCGAGGTTAAGGCACATGGCTTAACTTGGGATATGAACCTGGATCTACCTGACTCTCCATTGTTCCCCTGATCCCCACCCCAGGTGCTGAATAGACACCATCAGATGGACTAACTGCCCTGGTGACAGAGCTGGTGTCATTTCCCAGATCTCCCTTGGGACAACCTTGCCAGTGACCCCCTCCTCCCTGACCTCAGGGTCAACAGCTGGCCTGGCCGATCCCAGGGTTGGAGGACGCCTGCTGCCTTCCTGTGGGGCTGTCTCCCTCCCCACCCCTCTCTCCATTCTCGCTTACAAATGAGAAAGAAGAATAGAATTACAGTTTGGCTACACAAGACACAGAATTAGCAGGATTAAATATAAATAGCTATTAAAAGTGCCTTATAATTAAATTCATTTTCCAGTTATTTGTTTTACACACACACACCCGCCCACACTCATGCACACACGCATGCGCTCCAGGCCGCAGCTCCACACAGAGTGGGTGTCAGGGCTCCAGCTGCCAACCAGCCTCCTCCCTACTGTTACCTCTTCTTTGGAGTTCTGGTGCCTGCCTCTCTCCCTCTCCTGCCTCTCTTCCTCACCCCCCTCCCTGGCCCTGTTTCGGGTCCATCCACAGAAACTACTACCACTGCTGTTGCCACATGCTGAGCCTACTATGAGCCAGACACCTGACACCATCACCTCCTTTGTTCCATCCAAAGATAGTTTTCATTCAATAAATATTTGTCGAATGCCAAGTACTTAACATGCACAATCTCATTTAATCCACACAATGACACTCATTCCTTCATTAGACAAGTATTAGTTGAACACCGACTACACGCCAGGGTCTGGTAAGTGCTAGCAATACTTCAGCCAACAAGACCGGAGCCTCTGTTCCTGGGGAGCCCACTTTGAAGAAAGCGCAGAGCCAGAGACCAGGCCAGGTGATGGGAAAGATGCAGATGTCACCTGAGTTGGGCCAGGAGGAGGTCAGGTGGGACGGGGATGCACAGAGGGGGTGTGTTGGGGAGATTCTTCCCACTGTGAGCTCCTCGAGAGCCAGAGTGTGTCCCACCATCTCCCTGTGTCCAGGGGAAGAGGTGGGGCACAGAGTGGGCACGTCATTCATGACTGTCAGCCTAAACTGACCTAGCCAGGTGTGAGCCCGTCTCTGCCGCCTCTCATGCTATGCCCTCGAGAGGCCCCTCCTCCCCTTTAGGACTCAACTTCCTTCTCTGTAAAATGGGAGTAAACCTAGCCCTGTCTACATAAAGTACAGAGGTGAATACATGTAGAGAGCTTTGAACTGTGCCTGGCACATAGTAAGTGCTCAATAAGGGCTAGTTGCTTTTATGACTACCATTATTACTACGATTACTGCTATTACTGTTAACCATCTCACCTATGGAGTTGATCAGTCATGATATGAGAGAACTTAGAAAAAGCCTCATAGAGATAGGAAGGATTATAAGACCTGTAATAGTGGGGGTGGGGAGGATGCCCTGAGAGGAGTACAGTGAAAGTCTATGTGGAAGGGGTCACACAGGGAAGGAATATTTCCAGCTAATCCCTGGAGGGCTTCCTGGAGGAGGGAGCAGTGCTTTTGACCTCTCCATCCCAGCTCCCTCCCCTCTGCTCTCTTGGCCTGATCTTCAGCTCCTTCCCATGGGAAGACCCCAGCCCCAGAGCCTGGACTCTAAGGGAGGGGGCACTTCAAAACCTTCAGCCTTTGAATCCAGCCATTCAACCAACCCCACTGCCTCCTGAGCCCTGGGAAAGGAACGAGAAGAAGACCCCATCCTTCTAAGGGATCAGATGGCTAGGAGGAAGGCACATGTGTCCAAGATGAACAGGGTCTGAGACAACACCAGAGTAAGGGCATGACCCCAAGCAGTGAACTGTGAGGCCACCAACATCTTCTAGACCTTGCTGTGCATCAAGCACTCTACTACACTATCTCTCTCAGGCCGAACAGCCGCCCTCTCACACAGTGGTACGACCCTGGCCCCTTCTTCGGAGGAAGAGACTCAAAACCCAGAGAGGTCGGCACTGACTTGCCCAAGGTCACAAGACCTGCAAGTGGCAGAGTCGGGGATGGATGGACCCCAGATTCATCTGACCCAAGGCCTTTCCTTACCCCACGCTGCCCATGAACCAGGGAGGCTCTGCTGGGGACCACAGGGCCAAGGAAGCAGTGCTCCTAGAGAGGTTCCTCTGTTCAGGCCCTGCCTGCCTGGCCCCTCTCATCCTCCTGCTGTCATCCTCAAGGGTGGACTGCCCACCCTACTAGCCCCCTGAAGAGCCCCTGCAGTCAGCCAGCCCCAGAAGCCCAAGAGTAAAGACTTCTTGTCCTCAAAGTAGGCAGCTGAGCTTGTTAGCACAGACTCCATCCTTTCCTCAGCGAGGACATTACTCCATTATCCAAAGCCAAACATAGCCCCACGGTGTCCAGCCAACACTCTCAGGCAACTGGCAAAAGCAGCGCAAATCGATGGGCAGCAAAAGGCCTGCTCTGGCCCAGTTTCCACATAGGGCTTTGGGGCTCCGTCCCATCTTTCTGACAGATACCAGGGAAGAGAAAGGAGCCTGTGTTGGATGAGAAAGATTACAGGTCGAGCAATAAGGCACAAAGACCCCACAGACAACCCACACCTATTGTCACTTCCAGATGAAATCGGCCAACCCCAGGTGAAGGAGGGAGGGCGGGAGAGGTGGGGGGTGGGATTCTGGTAGCAGGCCAGGCTGCAGCACCGGAGAGCCGAGTGGAAACCCCGCAGTGTCCATGGTGATGGACAGCCTTCCCTTGTGCCCACAGGACAGAGACCAGCCCCTCAGCAGGGGCACAGCCTACGTTCCTAGACTCATCGCTGCCACCTGCCCTAAGCCCATTGGATGGGCTTCTCACCATCTCCCCCACACACAGGTGGCCTCACGCCAGCCTCCTCTTCAGTGACCATGCTCTTTCCCCCTCCTTTCCGTCTGGCCAGAATTGGTGCCACCTCTTTCGGGGGCCTTTCTGACTATTCCATCCTGCAGGGACCTGCTCCGCCTCGTGGCTGGAGCACTTCTCACAGGCCCCACAGAATCAGGCACATGGTTCTGTGGTGCCTGCCATGCCCAGCTCTCGTTGTTGTGGTGGTTGTTGATTTGTGGGTCCTGTTGTGGAGAGAACAGAGATCTGGCTGCCTCCATCTCTCCTCCATCCTTGAGCTTGGAATAGAGACAGGCCCACGGTAGGTGCCTGATAAGTGTTTGTTGACTGAACACTAGGAAACCCTTCTAAAGCCTCCCTGTGCTGCAACGGGGGACATCTGGAGAGTTTAGAGACCAGCGCTGTAGTCAGCTCTCACGCTAAGCTTCTGTGTGCTCTGGGAAAAGTCACTGGCATCCCCTTGGCCTTGGTGCCCTCACCTGACAAAGCAGGGCTTGAGTCAGAATGACAAGCTGCAGGAGATGGTGAGCCCCAGGCTGAGCTAGGTGCTGTTCGTGGTGCTGAATCTGGGTGTGGCCCTCTCTGAGGCTGGTGGGCACCAAAGCTGAACTGAGCCCGGAGACAGAGGACTGGCAGGAGGGAAGGGAGGCACAGCTGAGAGACAATTTATTTGGACTGCTGGCTCTGGGCACTGCCAGGGTCTGTCAGCATGGGGGCCACATGCTCAGGCTGGGGGAGGAAGTTCAGCCTCAGCCATTGGGAGACCAACAGTCTGGCCAGGGACCCAGAGTCACACTGAGAATACTGTCTGGTGGAGGAGAGGCTGGAAGCACACACACGCCATGTGTGCACGCAGCAGCACACGTATCATAATGTCTCCATAAACAATGTAGGCAAGCCTCGCAGGCATCGAGCTTCCCAGCCCAGAGTGCCCTCCCAGGCATTTCCCCACTCCATCCCCGCACACCTGAGGCGGCACAGGGAACCCCTTATGGACCCACTTAAAAGAAGAGGCAAGTAAGTCTCGGTTCCTGGACCCTTCTCACTTCCAGAGTGTGAGAGGCTACTGCCGGATCCCCTCCTTCTCCAAACTGGGCCAGGTGCCTGTCTTCATGAGAGATGAGACAAAGAAGGCATTCGCTCTGGAAGAGCAGGCAGCAGGCCCAGAGCTGGGAGAGAAAGTGTGAGCAGGGAGGGGTGGGGGAAGGGATGGAGGAAAGGAGAAAGGGAGGGAGGGAGGGAAGGAAGGAAGGAAGATAGATTCCAGTGCTACTGAGGAGCAGATCTTGGCAGGGCCTTCTGCTGGGCCAGCCACCGTCCGCTTCTGAATAATTTCTCCAGCAGAAACTCCATAATTATGGGTAATAACAATCACTCTGATTTGCACATACTGAGCACCTTTCAGCCTGAGATCTCCAAGTGCTTTGCCAACATTAATTAATTCATTAGGCATGCCTGCTTCCCTGGGACAGGGCGACATGACGCCCCGCCCAGCACAGCACAGCTGGCTCGGGTGGGTGGCAGTCCCAGCATGGGCACATGTTGGGTGTCCTGGGGGAGGGGCTCTGAGGAGGAGAAGACGGCAGAGCGGCCCCTCTGGCCCTGCATCCTGGCTCAGTTGCCCCCCTCAGAGGTCGAGTCCCTGCCCCGAGGCACAGCCTCCCTGTCCCAGCCTACTAGAGGACCAGGGCCAGAATTGTCCGGTGCACAGAGTCGCGGAGCCTCAGCTGTGCCCTCAGTCACTGGGGACCTTGGGAAACTCACAAGCTTCCAGAAAATCATTTCTTCACTTGTAAAAAGGGGCCCAGGGTCTCCAGCTCCTAGGGTGGTTGTGGAGCTCACGGCAGGCAGTGTGGGTGGGAAGCATTTAGACCTGACCAGGGTCCTGCAAAAGAAGGACGCTGCTTCTCCCTCTGCCAGCCTGGTCTGTGGGAAATGGGACCAGATGGCCACAGATGGACACACAAAGCTTCCCTACTGGCTAGGACCCTCCTACGACTATACTTGGGCACTCAGTCCCCTTCAGAAACATGGAGACACCCCTCACTCCTCACTCAGCCCTGCCCCTATTGCCCACACCAGGCCCCGTCCCACACTGGCCTCGGTGTCGGAGGCCCTAGGGATCTGACTGGGAAGGAAGCGGTTCCCTGAAGGCCAGGCTCAGAATCAGGGCCAAAAGGGAACTCAGGGGTCAGCAGGCTGTAGCCCCAAAGCAAGGCACTCCCCAAACTCAAAGAGGGCGGCCAAATCCAAGTCATATCCTCCAGGTCCTGACAGTGCAGACGGGAAAAACTGAAGCACAGAAGGGAGAGGAATACAAGCTTTGAAGTCCCACCTGGCATCGAATCCTAGTACCACCATTTCTTTGTGCTGTCACCTTGAGCAAGTCACTACCTCCCTGAGCCTCCATTTCCTTATCTGGAAGATGAAGTGGGAAAATACCCTTGGCTAACAGCACTGCCTGCACGGCAGGTACTTAACAAATGGAGCCGTTGTCATTAATTACGCTGCAGTTATGCTGTCTATTTAACACCTTCCCTAAGGTCACATAGAAAACTCCATAACTGGATCCCTGGTTTCACCTCACAACTCTTTACTGAGCATCTACTATGTGCCAGGCACTCTGCTGCCCACCTCTCCAGCCCCACATCCTCTGCCCAGGTGGTTGGCTTCCTCCCTGGGGAGGCAAAGAGCTGGGGAGGCAAAGTCTCAACTGCAAGGAACATGAGAGTCCATATCCATGCAGAAGGGCTAGGGCAGGCCACCTCCCCCACCACCACCACTGGCTA
This sequence comes from Mesoplodon bidens, assembly GCF_964165515.1. Lineage (NCBI taxonomy): Eukaryota > Metazoa > Chordata > Mammalia > Artiodactyla > Ziphiidae > Mesoplodon > Mesoplodon bidens. The sequence goes on along the minus strand of NC_138178.1, from coordinate 64,412,038 downwards.
CACCCTGCCCAGCTGAGCTCACTTCCTTCCTTGACGGGTCCTGATCTCTACATGGACATCTCCTCATATGGTGACAGAAGATGACCCCCTCATGTGCAAAGAGTGCTTTACAGTTATAGAGTCCATGGTCCCCTTGGGGTCCATGAGGAACTCAGGGTCCAAGGAGCTCAGACACTTGACACCCACACTCACAAGCACAGTCCCACATGCATAAACACTAGCACACAATGACACAATCAGGCATGCACTGTCTGTCATACACACAATCACACGAAATACATGGTGACACACACCCATGGACACACCCTCTCACACAGAGTTACACAACACATACGCTGACACACAATGACAACTACACACCCACGAACACACACCATGAAGGGGAGGCCAAGCCGAAGTGGTGGCCCAGGCTCAGCACGGCTGGTTGGTGAGGCAGCGAACACAAGACTGTTTCCCTCCATCTGGGCATCTAACTGGTTTCCCGTCCTCCTTCTGCACATTTTCATCACGGTCTTAAGAACACTTGTGTCAACACGCTAACTTGGAAGATGATTACAAAAGTGCCACTTCAGGGGAATGTGCTCAGGGCACTGACCCTGCACTCCCCTGTTTCCACCCACACATCTTCCTCCACAGGGCACTGGATGCCTCTCCATGTGTGCACGCATGCCCAGTGCTCCACTGCCCGCATACACTCAGAGGCGCTGCCTCTCATACACACTCATCCAGGCTCACACATGCCGACCTCAGGGACACCGCGGAGCCCAGCCCTAGGGAATGGCCCCACTTCTGCTGTGCAGGTCTCCCCACACATACCTGCAGCCCCTGCATCCGGGGGAGTGGGCCACAAACCCAAGGAGTCCCACCGTCAGTGAACAAGGTGAGATGCTCAGGGTCTGTTGCCTCCCTCCTTGGCCAAGCCACCCTCCCTTCTCCCTCCCCAACCAGTGCCCCTGTGTCAGGGTCATCTCTTCCCTGAGGCCTCCCTGGTCCCCAGGAATCATCTTGGCTTGATGTTTGAGACTATGTCTTCGAGAATGGTCTTCTCAGGCAGTCTGCCCCGGGGTTTTGGCTGTGGGCTGACACGAAAGGAGGTCCAAGCCTCTGGAGCAAGAATGGCTGTGAACCACTCTTGCGGGATGGTAGGATGCTTCCTCCGGCTCGGGTTCCTGCCTCACGCCCCCAGATTGGGCTCCTTAGGCATCGACCACGTGTAGGGGTTGACTCCAGGGACAAGGCATCACAGGGGAGAGGCGTCCAGTCAGCCAGAGCAAATCTGAGGTGGGGATGGGAGCACCACATAGGCAGAGACTGGGCCCCCATAGACCTTATGGTGGTCACTTTCCATCTTTGTGCTTCAGTTTCTTCATCAGTCAATGGGGGTATTGTGAAGACCAAGCCAATGTGCTTTTTTTTTTTTTTTTTTTTTTTTTTTTTGCGGTACGCGGGCCTCTCACTGTTGTGGCCTCTCCCGCCGCGGAGCACAGGCTCCGGATGCACAGGCCCAGCGGCCATGGCTCACGGGCCCAGCCGCTCCGCAGCATGTGGGATCCTCCCAGACCGGGGCACAAACCCGCGTCCCCTGCATCGGCAGGCGGACTCTCAACCACTGCACCACCAGGGAAGCCCAATGTGCTTTTGATCTAAAAATGCCACGTAGGTGTTAGGATCTCATGGTGTTTTCCTGCAGGGTGTCCTCAGGGAAGTCTTTTATTCCCTTGACAACACAGTGGACCCTGAGCCACAGAGATGTCCCTTCAAGTCCCCAGAGGAGAAGAAAGAAGGTGTGGAGACAGGGTAAAGAGAGCCAGCAAGGGGCGGGAGGTTGCCCTAAGGGACTGATAGAAGGATGAAGAGGAAAAGAAAGGCAGCCATAGGCGTCTATGAGCATGGGCTGCCTGGAACTACCCAGAACCTGGGGCTCAGCCCCCCACCCTGGCACAGGCCTCAGGGCACAGGGCCCCTGGTAAGAAGCCCAACCTCCAGCTCGTTAGCCAAGACCTGCACGTTAATCACCGCAGCCGCCTCTCTCTGCCTTGGCTGTGTCAGGCCACAATAATACATGAAGAACATTCATTTATTCACCAACTTCCCACTCAAGAAAAGATATATGACGTTGTAGGGATGGGTTTATCCTGACACCCAGCTTTCAGCAAAGTGAGGCTAATTTAAACATTTAAGTCAACAGCTCACCCCTCCCATTGTCTCCCAATTTTTTTTTTTTTAATGGTGGGAGGTGAAGGATGGGAGGGAAGTTGAAAATACACAAGCCTGCATGGCTTGAGGGTAAGAGGCAATGGAGGGAGAGGAAAGGGATTCTTGGCCGGCTTTCCCTCTGGCCTCTCCCCCCACCACCCATCCTGGCCCCATCTCTGAAATAAAATCAGTGCAACAAGTGGGTGTGGAGGAGAGAGCCCTGAACTTGGGGTCCAGAGTCCTGCTCCATCTCTAACTCACTGCACCCTGACAAGCCCCTCCCCGTCTCCGGCCTCCATTCCCTTGTCTGAGGAGCAGCGGGTTGAGCAAACTAGACCGCATCCAGGTCACCTCCAGCTTCCGGAGCCGGGTTCCTTTGTCCACTTCTGGGCATCTCCTCACCCCTGTGGTCCACCTGCATGCTCTTAGGAGACTATAGGCGCTGCCACAGAGAGCCCTCAGGAAGGGCTGAGATGGCCGCCCTGCTAGGGAGAGTCAGCTGAACCTGGGGGAGTTCAGAGCAGGCTGGGCAGTCAGGGTGTGCTTCACGGAGGAGGCAAGGCTTACATTCAGGCCAAGGGAGCAGCTCTTTAAGAGCACAGCCTCTGGGGCTAGATGCTTGGACTCAAATCCCTGTTCTCCCATCTATTCTGTGGCCTTAGCAGATTGCTTACCCTCCCTATGTCTCAGTTTCCTCGTCTGAAACATGATAATGAGAGGGCCTACCCCACAGGGTTCTTGAGAGCAACAGATGGGGCCACCAACCATGAAAAGCCCCTGGTACCACGCTCCACACAGAGGAAGTACTCAAGCAACACCAGCATCATCATCATCAGGGGTGGGCCGAGGTGGGGATGGGGGGACTATCTGGGTGAGGTCCATCTGACCCAAGTCTCCCCACTTCAGCCCAGTCCTGTCTGAGGTGTCCCAGCGTGGGGTCTGCTCCTCTCAGCCCATTGGAAGCCCACCAAACCCCCGACCAAGGCAGCAAGATTGCTCTTTGCTGCAGGCCAAGACCCAACCACCCCACCCTCCATGAGTAAGAATTAAAATCAGGGGCTTCTCTGAAGCCCTGGAAAGCACTTAATAGCAGGGCAGGGGAGCAAGTAGCAGGCACCCAGGGGGCAGGCACGTGACATGAGTAAATGAACTGCCCTCGTGTGTGTGTGTGTGTGTGTGTGTGTGTGTGTGTGTGCCTGTGTGTACAAGCACACACGTAAGCACACACTAACTTTCCCACAGCTCCCCCTCCCTTCACTGGCCTCTGACCTGAGGTTACAAGCCACCAGCTGCCCCCAGAATCCTTGGGCCTGAGAGTGGGCTAGTGTGGAGGTGAGATACATACTGCAAGGGCCCTGTCCAGATGGAAGACTGGAGATCAACTGGGAAGAAGGACAGGAAGCCTGCTAACCCCCTCAAGTGGGCCGGGGGCAGCAGGCCATGGCCAAGTTACTCTCAGAACCTCAGTTTCCTCACCTGAAAAAATGAAGCCAATTAACACCAACTTCACAAGGTGGCTGTAAAGATTAAGCGAGGTCATATACTGAAGCACCAAACCCAGGGCCTGGCACACAGTCGGTGCTCAGTGAGCATCCACCCCTGCCCCTCCTCTAATTTCGGGGGTGCTGGGAAAGCTGAAAGCAGTATTCTTCTCACACCCCACCAGAACAGGAGACCCCGTTAGACAGTGACAGATTGGAGCTGGCGACTGGGGAAAAAGGAGCCAGCCTATGTGGGGGGCGTCTGCATCTCTGCAAATCTCACTCTCATTGAGTGTCCTATTAAAACATGTTGATTGGTAGCACAGCCACTTTAATAAAAGAGTTCCTGTGTTATTTTTACAAGTCATAACTGAACAAACATGCCAGATCCTCTCCCCTGGCCACGCCCGAAGGGAGCCTGGCATCTGAGCCACATCTTGTAACTGGGATGCCACTGCTCACCTGGTGCCAGCAGCGTCCATACCTCAAGAGGCCTGGAAGGCGGCCACGCCCCAGAAAGTGACAGCCAGAGGGCCCCAGAAAGATATGCCCCAGAAAGTGTCACCCAGGCAGGCCTGGGTGACAATTCTTAGGAGGCAGCTTTTTTTTTCCTCCTCCAAAGGAAGCTTGTCGGTGACTCACGCCTGTTTCCCCGCAGCAGCCTGCTTCTGTGTTGTCGCTCAAGCACACCTGATGGCTCCCTCCCCCGCGGGGGGTGGAGGGCACCCGGGGGTGGGGAAGGTGACATTTAACAGCCCAGGCTGGGTGTGCAAATGTTCAAGGAGGCAGAGTGAGCCCAACCACTGAGGGTGTCCTGGGCCCCAGCCAGTGACCCCAGCCCCACTGGGCCTCAGTGCCTGTCTATAAAAGCAGAGGTTGGACCATACACAGTGCTTGCAAACTGGGCAACGGAATGCTTTATTGGGCCTGCTCAGTGGTTTTTAAAAGATTCGAGTCAGGAGCTTCCCTGGTGGCGCAGTGGTTGGGGGTCTGCCTGCCGATGCAGGGGACACGGGTTCGTGCCCTGGTCCGGGAGGATCCCACGTGCCGCGGAGCAGCTGGGCCCGTGAGCCATGGCTGCTGAGCCTGTGCGTCCGGAGCCTGTGCTCCGCAACGGGAGGGGCCATGACAGTGAGAGGCCCGTGTACCGCAAAAAAAAAAAAAAAAAAAAAAGATTCTAGTCAGTTGCCAACTTTTATGAATCACATAGAAATCTGCACTTCTGGTTTCTCTTGGAAAAATCTGATCTGGCCACAGAGGTCCTGCATTTCCACGTGGCAACAATCAGCTGGGGCTGACAGTGGCCCTCCAGGTCCCCCCAGTCCCCACCCAGCCTGCTTCGCTCATTTCCATTCCCTGCCTGGCCCCTGGAACCTTTGAGTCTGAGACCCCCCGGGCTTCCAGCTCTGAGGTTCCAAATCTCTAAATCAGTATGAGCTCGCTGTGCTCTGCCTGGGGCTGGGGGAAATGAGGAAAAGGGCTAACAGGACTCACAGCTAGACCCAGATTACGGATACAATCTAGGAACATATAAACCGTGGACTCTATTGTGAAAGGTTTTATTTTGTTGCTGCTATTAATAAGTATCCATGTTTAATTCACACCATTCCATTAAACCAAACACTTGCTCCAGTGTATGGGGTGGGACAGTGCTGGGACCAGCCACCCAACTGTGAGGGACCAGGCCATGACAGCCCAGTCCAGACATAGGACCCCACACGCAATCAAAGGCTGTCCTAGTAATCTGCTGTTAGCACAGAAGCTGGGATGGACATTCTCTGTTTTCAAATTTGGGGACATACTAACCACTTTAAAGGGTTGAGTTGTAATTGTGCAAATACACAGAATGAAATAAAAGCTTTTTTCCACTATGATTGTGCTCTTTCCAGTTAAGATGCCCAGTCTCTAGAAATACCATTAATCTGGTCCAGGTCAGGTACAGGACATTCCAGGTAAATAATCTCCCACTGTAATTAAGGGCTGGAAGGAGAGATTCTGACAGAGGAGTTCTCAGGAGGAAGGGCATCAAGGGTTGAGGGAGCCCAGGCAGTTTCTTGGCCTCAGGGCATGAAACCAAGTCCCCTTATGGCTGCCTGTAGCTCCTATGCCCAAGAATTCCCCCAGGAGAGTGACGTCAGAGGATATGACCCAAAGGAGCTCACTGAGGCCCTGCCACATGCCCAGCCCACAGAGCTTCCATCCCGGCTCATGGCCTCTTTGAGCCTCAGTTTTCCCATCTATAAAGTGGACATGAATGATGGAGTGAGGCTTGGCTTGCAACTGTGTTCAGGGAGCAGGCTTCTGCTTCCATTTCCCTTGTTCCCCAAGAAAAGGCCCACAAGCCACCTGAGACCCAGTTCTAGGCTGTGCTATGCCACTAACTGCTGGCTGTGTGACCCCCAGGCTAGACCCTGAACATCTCTGGCCTCATGTCCCCCAACTGTAAAATGGGGCTTTACACCCTCTTGGGTCTTCTGAGCCCTAAAACTTGATGAGCCAGCCCTGAAATCACCTGGGCAGTCTTTGTTGAAGCCAGAACAGTCTGAGGCTTCCTGGTACCTGGGGGTGGAAGAGGACAAGGAGCAGGCTTGGGAGGTGCTGGGTGGCCCTTGCTGAGTGAAGGCAGAGCAGGCTGAGGGGTGGGTAAAAAGCAGTGACATGAGGACAGTGAATGCAAGCCAGTCTTTTAGGACCCTGGCTGTGGTGGTCAGGCCTGGATGGAACGTGGGGCAATGGCACACACCAAGCGCATCTTATGCGCAAAGATCCAAGTGCAAGGGCAAGATATAGTCTCAGAGCTCCAGAGGAGCAGGACTTGGGCAAGCCTCGTCCGGGAAGCCTGCACTGATCACCTTCCTCTCAGGACCCCACTCCCCACAGGCCCACATTGATTCTTGATCAGGCCCTCAGTGTACAGATGGAGTGAGGTACCCTGCCCAAGGTTCTCTGCACGGAGCCTCCCAAGCATCCTGTGCTTCACAGCCAGGAGATCTGGATTGGAGCCTGGGAAAGCAAGACCACAGTGGGAGAGCCCTTTGGGGAAGCTACACAATGGACAAGGCTTCAACCACCAGGTCTTTGCCCTTCACCCAAACTCAGGTCTCTTATCTACCTGGCCAACACCTTTCCACTTCTAGCACTCAGTCCGTGGGCCCCCTCCTCCACGAAGCCTTCCCTGACCCCCCACCCAAGGGACACACCACTTCCTCCACTGGACCACCCACCCCGCGAAGCAGTCCCTCACACCTCTACCTCTGTCCCAGGGGCCTTCACTGTAACATCTACTCACAAGGCTGCCTCCCCACAGGGCTGGGAGCTCCCTGAGGGAGGAACCGGGTCTGACTGTTCTCTGTCACCCCAGTACCAGCTCCAGGACCCTGCTTGGCACATAGTAGGTGCTTAATAGATGTCTAAGGAACTACTGGCGGACCAAAGGTGAGAAGGCAAGAGAGACCTGGCCCAGAAAGGGAGATGCCCACCCACCCCCGCCTCCCAGGCAGGCAGGCATGTCCCTCCCCACCCCGCCCTCACTCAGTTGGCAAAAGCTGCAGAATTAAGCACAAGTTATAATTAAGACGGGATGTTTGAAGAGAAACATAATCTCCGTTTCCGTAGGATCCGCGGGCACAACAGTAATTAACATCTCATTAACATTTGCCTAATTAAGCAGTTTATGAAAGTGTATGGATTTGCATACTGCCATGCCAGGCTCAAGGCGGCAAAATTAACACCTCAGGCCCTGGGTTGGGCTGGGAGGCTGGGAGGACTGGGTGAGGCCTGGGGAGGAGGTAGGGTGGAGTGACACCAGTCAGCAGAGGCTGGGGGAGGGGATGGTCCTCACCTGCCCACCTAGCACCACCCCCAGCCCTGCCTTACCAGCCTCTCCACCGGCCTGAGGGCGGCCAGTTCACTCCTCCCCTCTCCCTACTCTCTGGGCCAACAGCAGAGTTTCTCAAATAAGACATTTTTTTACAAGGAAATTAAGGTCATTGGTCCCACCCCCTTCACTACCCACAAGCTTTTCCCGACCCCCCCACCAACCCCTGAGGGTCTGCCTGGAAGCCCACTGCTCACCCAAGCTCCTGGGTGCCCACCCTTCCCTGTGGCTCTCTGCAGGGAACAGACCTTCTACCTAAGAAAACCTTTTTAGCTTCAGGTGCTTTTACCTGCATTATCTCACTCAGCAGCTCCTCCCACCACCTCCCCGAGGTCTGTGTGACTGTCACCCCATTTTATCCCAAAGGAGAGAGGCTCAAGGAGGTGTAAACCCTGTCCAAGATCACAGAGCTGGCAGTGGCAGACCCCTGGGCTCTGTGACCCCCAAACCCCTCCCATTTCCCCAGGGGCTCAATTCTGGGGGCACAAACACACCCAGCCAACAGTAACAACACACACAGCACACTTGTAGCCCCACCTTGGGAAAAGGCAGTCTGCTGCTTCTCGCCTCCCCTGGACTCCTATTAACTACCCTCCTGGGGGCCTCCTCAACTCCCAGCCCAGCCACCACAGGTGGATCTGAGCCGAACCAGAGTCACCCGTGACGGGCCATGTCGGGAGGCCTCGGTTCTCCAAAGGAGACAAAGAAAGGGGCCTTTTAGGATGGTGTCAAGGATCAAGAAAAGCATTTCTCTCTAGAGCACTTTGAAGCCTTGAGCACTGCATGAATTTTGGTGTTCATTAATTATCTTCTTACTCCTTGATCTCCGCTCCCACTGCAGTGATGCTCACCATTCGTGCTCCTGGGACATCTGTCAATTCTCTCCTTCCGAGGGCAGGTTCGGACAACTTTTCTCAGTGAAAATTTAGCAAGATATATCATGAGCCTTAAAAAAATGTTCATTCCCAACAAGCTATAAAAAGCATAAGCCATAAAGGTGAGAAATCTGACTTTGTTACAATTTAAAGCATCTGTGTCACCAAAGACACCACAGAGGGAAAAGACAAGCCAGAGACAGACCCGAGGAGTACACCTGCAGTACATATAGCCAACAAAAAATTTGTTTCCAGGCTGTATAAAGAACTCTGCAGGGCCTCCCTGGTGGCGCAGTGGTTGAGAGTCCGCCTGCCGATGCAGGGGATACGGGTTCGTGCCCCGGTCTGGGAGGATCCCATATGCCGCGGAGCGGCTGGGCCCGTGAGCCATGGCCGCTGAGCCTGCGCGTCCGGAGCCTGTGCCCCGCAATGGGAGAGGCCACAACAGTGAGAGGCCCGCGTACCGCAAAAAAAAAAAAAAAAGAACTCTGCAAATCAATAAGAAAAAGACAAATCGCTCACTTTTTGTAAAAGGGAAAAAATAGGAACAGTCAATTGGTGGATGAGGAGACCCAAAGGGCCAAATGCATGACAAGACTTGCCTCAGGGCAGCAGAGTTCCCAGCAATGCCAAGTAAAACGAGATACAACTCTGAACCCATTAAGTTGGTAGGCATCTAAAAAGTCACAGTGCCGGGCTTCCCTGGTGGCACAGTGGTTAAGAATCCGCCTGCCAATGCAGGGGACACGGGTTTGAGCCCTGGTCCGGGAAGATCCCACGTGCCGCGGAGCAACTAAGCCCGTGTGCCACAGCTACTGAGCCTGCGCTCTAGAGCCCCTGCTCCACAACAAGAGAAGCCATCGCCATGAGAAGCCCGTGCACCACAAGGAAGTGTAGCCCCTGCTCGCTGCAACGGGAGAAAGCCCACTCACAGCAACAAACACCCAACACAGCCATAAATAAATAAATAAATAAATAAATAAATAAATAAATAAATAAATAAAAAGTCACAGTGAAAAGTGTTGTTGGGGACTCTGGGGCAACTGGACAACTCCTGCATAGAAGCTGTTGCAAGCATTTGGGGAAACAATCTGGCCTTATCTTATAAAGCTGAAGTTGCATACAGCCTACCACCAAGCAATTCCACTTCAAGAGAAACTCCCCCACACACACCAGGAGGATGCACAATGCTCACAGCCGCCTTGTTTGTAAGAGTGAAAAGGGGCAACGCTCTAAATGTCCACCGGCAGGACAATGGATCAGCTGCTGGATGTACAGATTAACTGTGGCAGGTTGAACACGTGCATTTACCTTCACTCCTTTCCAAAACCCCATTACAACAAGAAAGGATCTTTTTTTGTACATAAATCCACCAGGACAAAGAACGGAAGAAGAGGAAAAGAGCAACATAATTTTGGAAGTTGGAAAGCAGATAGGTGAGTGGTAATTGATTTGGCAGAGCTGAGAAAGCAAGGGCCGGTCCTATTACCTGGCAGAACCCCCCAGAGGCTCAGTAGCTGGAGGCACCAGGTAACCCTGGACATAAGGACTGGTCAGAAGGCAAGAAGCAGGTAAACCCCAAGGAGCTCCCAGCTCTGCCCAGAGAAGACTCGGAGACACCAGGCCGGGTGGAGCGTGGGGGACCATAGTGAACACGGAAGGAGTCGGAGAAAGTTTATGCGCTGGATTTCAGGTCTCGGTTCCAGCCTTCTACCCTCACTCAGCTCCAGGAAGCCCTGCCATCAGGGCTCCCAGTGAACCAGCCACAGCGAAGCCACAGTTGATGAGTCTGCCCCCAAACAGGGGACACCAATCAGCCTTTAGTGCCCCAATGCTAAATAAGAGCTACCAAACAAGCATTACCAGACATTTGAATGTCAGCTCCACCAGCTCGAGGACTTTTGACCATTTTGTTCAGGGCTACAGAATTGGGCTGGTGCAGAGTAGGCACTCCATAAATTTCTGCCAAGTGACTTAACTGAGGAAACCTCTAATAGGAAAGACAGAGTCCCAAACAAGTAAGCAAACAGAAAAAAAAAAAAAAAAAAAAAAAAGCCGACTTGAAGGAAACAGGCAATGCAGATAAAAGGAAACTTAAAAAATATATAGAGAGAGAGAGTGCTATTATTATCCTCAGAAATAAAATACAGTATCCATGAAATAAGAGTTGGATGCAACATATTTTAAAGAGAACATTCAGCAAATAAAAAAGAATTTTTGAAATTTAAAATTTACAAAGCAGAAATCAAAAACTCTATTAGAAGGGTAGAATGATAACACAGAAGAGATCTCCTAGAAACAGGGACAGAAAGGGAAAGAGATGTGACAAAGGAGGGAAAAGATAAGGAAGTTAGGAGTCCCTCCGAGAAGCACAACATGTGGCTAGTTGGAGTTCTAGAAAGAGAGAACAGAGAAAATAGAGGTCAGGAAATCACAAAGGAGTAAATCAAAAACTTTTCTGGAGCTGAAGAACATGAACTTCCAGCTTGAAAGGGCAGACCCTCACCAAGGCCCAGCACAGTGAGTTCTCAGAACATGGAGGGAAAGAGAAGGTCCTACAGGCTTCCAGAAAGAAAATCCCAGGTAGGATGCCCAGAATCGATGCCAGAGCAGCCGTGGACCCCTCAACACCAGCACCGTAAGCAACGTTAAAGCAACAACTTTAAAGGGAGGGCCCCCTTTAAATTCTGGGAAAAGAGATCTCCATCTGGAATTCTATACCCAGTCAGACTATCAATAAAGATTTGGGCAGAAGGAAGAGTTTTCAGATGTGCAAGGTCTCAAAACATGTACCTCCCACGCACCTTTTCTGGAAGCTATTGGAGGATGTGTTCCACCAAAATGAGAGGGTCAACTAAGAAGGGAAGCAAGACATCCACCCCAAGAGAGGTGAAGGGAACCTGAGTAACGGAGGGGGGCCATCCCAGTGTGCCTGCAGCACAACGGGCATCTAAATAAACTGAATTGGAGCAGGTCAGAAGGCTCAGGGAGAAATTTCATCAAGAAGATGAAATTGATAGAGTACTTTATGTGTTACTTATGTTGAGAGAAGATTACCCAACTGGGGGAGAATTGGGAATCGAATAAGTGATAAGCATTTAAAAAAAAAAAAAAAGGCCCTAATCCCTCCCACCCCTCCAACCCTGCAAGAAGATAGTTATAAGCTCCAGGGAAAACAGAGCTGTCAAGAAAGGAAAAGTAATCAGAGTATTCTATGTGGCTCAGCTGGGAAGCTCAGCCGACCAAGAATGGGGTGACTGGCGTGGAATCAGGGGGATGGTGATCAAATGGAACTAAATCCTCAGCTTCTTCTTTTTTTAAAAAATATTTATTTATTTATTTTTGGCTGCATCTGGTCTTAATTGCGGCACGTGGGATCTTTTGTTGCGGCGTGCAGGCTTCTCTCTAGCTGTGACATGTGGGCTTAGTTGCCCACAGCATGTGGGATCTTAGTTCTCCGACCAGAGATCGAACCCGCGCCCCCTGCATTGGAAGGCGGATTCTCAACCACTGGACCACCAGGGAAGTCCCTAAATCCTCAGCTTCTATAGTAAAACTCACTAGGTGATGCCTGAAACTAAACCAAGGAACAGCCATACAAGCCAGTTATTTAGAAGAAGGGAAGTAAACACACAAAGGATCCACAAAAAAGTTGAATGAGTTTGCTCCAGAGGAGTGGCAAATGGCCCAGGGAAGGGCAGAGGACTGTAGGGTTTTGTTTTGTTTTTTTTTAAGAAGATGTTGGGGGTAGGAGTTTATTAATTTATTAATTTATTTTTGCTGTGTTGGGTCTTCGTTTCTGTGCGAGGGCTTTCTCTAGTTGTGGCAAGTAGGGGCCACTCTTCATCACGGTGAGCGGGCCTCTCACTATCGCGGCCTCTCCTGTTGCGGAGCACAGGCTCCAGACGCGCAGGCTCAGTAGTTGTGGCTCACGGGCCTAGTTGCTCTGCGGCATGTGGGATCCTCCCAGACCAGGGCTCGAACCCGTGTCCCCTGCATTAGCAGGCAGACTCTCAACCACTGTGCCACCAGGGAAGCCCTGTAGGGTTTATTACAAAGTAACACAAGCGGCCTCACCTACTGCCAGTGGGGCCACCTCTGGCCCTAAACACCACAACCTTTGCCCTAACCTGTGAGTGTTCATTGTCCCACCAGCACCCCAGCCTCCTGGCCAGCTCCTGCCTCCACCCCTGCTGGGTTTCAACACCTGGACCCCTCGCCCTCCCTCAAAGGGGCAGAAGCAGGTCCCCTGGGGCAGACAGGGAGGCCCTCAGCTTCCTCTTCCTCTGCCTCTTCTCCCTGGTTCGGGGCTTTCTGAGGGTGGGGGTCTGTCCAAGTCAGCGGTCTACTGAGTTTTTCTTTCCATTTTCCATTCAACAAATAGTTACTGAGCACCTCTTCTGTCCCAGGCACTGGAGAGAGGGCTGTGAACAAGGCAGCAGCACATTAAGCAAATAAAGCAAAAATACAAATTGTGGGGAGAGCATGAAGGAGGAGAACCAGCTCTGTGGAAGGAGAACTCTGATTTCTTCATGGGGACACTGAAGGGCAGACTGGGATGGTGACAGGGACACAAGTCTCCTGTCTAGAAGGAGGAGAGGAATAGGTGGTGGGGAAGGAGAAGCATAAGAGTCTCTACCCCCATTCCCCCTCACCCGCCCCCCTTTGCTCCCCACCCATCACCCAGCCAAGACCAGGGCCAGGCTTGTCAGAGGACAGCAGGAGAGAGAAATTCATGGCCCAGGCTTTTAGTGGAAATTGATGCCCACCTTGCCAGGGTGTTCTACATCCACAATTCATTCCTCACTCAGGTCAGATGAGGCACCTCAGCCAAGTGGGGAGGGCAGGGCAGCAGGGTGTGGGCGCAGGGTCCCTCTGCCAGAGAGTTCTCTCTGCCTGCTGCAGCCCTGTCACCGCAGGTGTCTTCCTGCCCTGTCCTTCCCCCATGAACCGTGCTTTCATTCAGGTCTCCCTTGCTCAAGATCCTTCCATGGCTCCCACTGCTCTCGGGGACAATTTATGGGCTCAGGCATGCAGTCCCGGCTGTAGCCTGACCCAGGCCAGGCTCACGGCCACAGAGCTGAACTAGGGGCTGATGACCACTTAGCACCATCCTGGCAGAAACAGAGGAGGCTTTCCATGGCAGGGCGAGGCTCAGAGCAGGAAGCCCCCACCAGCTGCCACAAAGTCAGCAAAGGCCTCCAGAGGGACCATGCTGAAGCCGGCCTTGGGATGAGAGGAAGTCTGCCAAGAGCTCCAGGAGGGGGCCAAAACCCCACCCGGCCCATTCCTACCTCCAGGACTTTGCTTTTGCTGGGCCACTTGCCCAAGGGCCCTCCCTTCTCCTCCCCAGTTAGCCCACTTCAAGTCCCCCTGAGGCTGCTCTTTCAAGCAGCTTTCCGTGACCTCTCAGTCTCCCCTGTGACTTGAGCCTCTCTCCTTCCTCCCCCTAGCACAGAGCATGTGCTTTGGGAGGTCTGTCAGCCGACAGAGTGACCAGGGTCAGCAAGGGGTCAAGGAGGGTAACTTCCCATGGGAGGAATCGCCCTCCTTCCCTGCCATACCCCAGCTTGGGCTGGGCAATGTCAAAGCCAAACACAGCCACGGATGGAGGCAGGGGAACTGACATGGAGAGAGAACGAGGGAAGGAGGCCAGCCCCTCAGCCCTTCGCCCACCGCTGTGGACAGCGACCACAGCTGACGGTGCCGGACCGCTGTCATCCACTTGCCTATGCTCCCTCCCTCACCTCACACCACGAACAGAGATGGTCCCTGGGAAGAGGGGTCAGGGCGGACCTGAAATAGCCACCATCACCCAGCACCTCCTAGGTGCCAGGCACCTCACATAAGACCTGCCTTTCGTTACATGCTCACTCAGCGCTAAATGTGCAACATATGTGAGCTTGTTTAATTCTGAGACCCTGCTGGGCCCCATTTTCCAGTTGGAGAAATCGAGTTCCAGAGAAGTTTAGTGACTTGCCCACAGTCACACTGTGGTTAGTGGTGGGGCTGGGATCTGGGGTCAAATATGCCAACCGGGGGAGCTTAGTTCTTCCCAGGGACCTCCTGAGATGGGGGTCCCTGGGATGGAGGGACATACAATTTGGGGCCTGAATCCCAGGAAGCAAATAAGCCTTCATGCTCTCAGCTGGAGTGGCAGTGCCCAGAGGGGCAGATCATTGCTGCCATCTATCACTCCCCATAGATGGGGAAACTGAGGCTCTGGGAGGTCACAGCTAGGAAAGGTGGATTCAGATCCAAGCCTGACTCCAGACCCAGGGCCTCTTCCCCAGGAACAATTCATCCTCCTCAACTGGGCAGGAGTCAGTAGGTCCTTTCTGAGCCCCTGGACCAGCCAGGGCTGGGCTTAGCCATTCCAGGCCAGGGACACAGGAGGCTGGAGCTCCCAGCCTGGCCTGGCAGGCTGCCACCCAGGGCCAGAGAGAGCCCAGACACCTGCCCCCTTCCACCCCCTGCCTTGGCCAGTCAAGCGGGTGGGCTGTGAAGAAAGGGGCTGGTCCCACCTTCAGGCTCCCAAGTGAGGACTGCGACACTTCCCTGGGCTCAAGTCACCCAGAAAGCTGAACCCCACACCACACCCAACACAATATCTCCTCACCCGCAGGCACCTGGTGAGTGAGACAAAGTCAGAGGATGAGGCCAGATGGAGGTGGGATGACAGTGTCACAGCCCTGGGGGAGGAGCAGCCCCGCTTCTCGAGTTGGTCCAGGGGCTCCGAAAATCCAACCTCTTGACAGTCGAGGACCCTGGACCTCCAAAGGTCTATGATTCCGAGATTTCATGCTTCTCAGAATTTTACATCTGCCACCACTTTTGAGCACTGACTAATGTACAGCATCGTATGGCATTTGCCCCCTCCACCATCCCACCAGGAGGTGGGTTTTAACTCACTTTTCTCACGGGGAGCGGGGACCTGTCCAAGGTCGCCAGTGAGGAGAGGCAGGCTGGGTCAGACTCTGGTGCACTGACTGGAGCCGCTGTGCACTGAGCCCACGGCCCATGAGTCCTCACAAATCCCACCGTCCCAGATGGGGCGGGAGGGGAGGGCAGAGGGTCTGCAATAGATTCCTCTGACCTAGAAAACCAAGGGTCTGAGAGCCAGGATTTCTCAGCCCCGGGATTCTCCACTGAGGGTTCTCAGAGGGTAGAAAGGAAGCGCCCACACTGCCCTGCCCTCCGAGACCTTCTCCAAGCTCTAAAGACAAGAGCTCCCAGTGTTCGTGGAGTGCCCTGTGCAGGAGCTGGTGGGGCTGAGTCTCAGGGCCCCGGAAGCTGGGCCAGGAGCCTGGGGCAGCACCCGAGAGGTAGAGGGGGCCAGCAGGGACCTCAGAAGCCACTGCCACCCCTCTACCTGCAGGATGCTGTTGGGCCCATTCCACAGATGCAATAACTCGGGAAGGAAGATTCTGGGCCCAGCTCCACATCCTGCTCCCATCCCAGCTCTGGCCCTGAAAATCTGTGGGGGGGTTAGGCGGGCTGCCTGCCCTCTCTGGCCTTGAGTTTGTCTCTCTTCAGTAAATTCGGTCACCCCTCTCCAGCCAGCCTCCGGGGTCTGGTGCTAGCCCCACACTCTGATTCAGAGGCCACTGGGAAGATGGGATGCCCATCTCCACTGTGGGCCCTGCCTCTAGACCTGCAAAGAACACCATTCAAGCAGCATCCTCCGTGTGGAAAGAAGAACCCTGCAGCCCTTCTTCTAGACCAGGGTGACCACAGGTGCTCTGGGGCCAGGGCTGGCCAGTAGCCTGGAGACTCTGCTAGCTCCTCCAACCTGTGCTCCCTGTCCCTGTCCCTGGGAGTGAACTGGGCAGACAGTCCCACTCTGGCCGGACCCCCGCACACCCCTGGTCAGGCAGCGAGATGGAGTAGAAAGAGTATGGAGTTTGGTGTCCGACAGCCCAGGTTCAAAGGCTGCCCACCAACCCCTCCAATTCCAGAGCAGTGTGGGGCAAGTCTTTTAACTTCTCTCGACCTCCTCTCGATTTCCTCATCCACAGATGGAGCCCACAGGCACGCCCCTAAAAGGAGGGGATGCGTGTGAGCAGGCGAACTGGTGAGACGGAAGCGGGAGACTCTGCCCTTGCCTCCCTGAGCAGTCAGCCTGCCCCCAGGTCCTGCCAACCTGACACCTCGGTTCCACTTTCAATGCCCAAAAGCCACTGACAAAGGGGGAAATCTGTAGTTTAAAATGAAGTAGAATTTGCCTCTCATTAAAATGAAGTTTGTCACCTCTATCATAAATTGTCCCTCTCAGCTTCAGGAAAAGGTCCATTAACACATTTCTTTTCCTTCTCCAAATGAGATGAGAGTGGGTAGGTTTGAAAATCCCTGTGGACAGTAAAAAAAAGCCAGAAAAGCCCTCCCCCCTACCACCTCCAGCTGCCCCCCGGAAGCCAAAAAAATCATTGTAATTATCTGGCTGGGAGCAGGCTCGGGAGAGCGCCTTAGCAAGGTTCGTTAAGGCACTAATTAGCAGGAACCAGCTTCAGCTATGGGGGTTGGGGGCCAGGGGAGCGGCCTTCAACCTCTCCCTCTCCTCTTACCATCCCCCAGCCTTCCACCCACTCAGCTTCACCTGGTTCATGGGCACTTGCTCTCAGAGCCCAGGTCCCTGCAATAGCCCTCTCCCTTTGAGGCCTCAGTCTCCACATCTGAGCTATGGAGACTGATCCCTGTGACTGCTGAGGACTCACAGAGCCCTGGATACCCTGTCCCTGGGAGGCTTTGGCACATACAGAACAATAGAGCATGGAGGGGGCAGGCCGGTGGGGGGAAGGGGTTGCCTGGAGCTCTGAGCACTTTCAATTCCGATGTTATAACAATGATGACCTATATTTAATGAGCACCTACTATGTGCAGGCCTTGACGGAATGGACTCTTAATCTGGGCACAAGAGCCCCACGAGCTTGTCCCTCCCAATGTCCTTTACAGATGAGGAGGCTAGTCACAACAAAGCTGAGTGACAGCTAGTAAGTGAGATCTGAACAGAGGCCGGGAAACTGAGCCCGGTCCCCACCCACCCACCACCCTTGGAGACCATGCATCCCAGCCCCTGACTCCACACAGAAAGGACACGTGATTTTCTGGCACTTTCCAGCACAAATGGCCCTATGAGAGGGAACTACTACTGTACAGTGATATACAGAGATAAAGGCACTCCCCGGGGTCACACAGACCAGGAGAGTAAGGATTTTAAGAATATGTGTCCCTGCTCCCACTTCACAGCCCTGGAAACTCACTTGGGGCCGGGCAGCCCCCCAGAGGCCCTGCCCGGAGCAGAGCTCTCCTCCAGTGCCCTCACCTGGGAACCTGCATGAGGCGCAGCTGCGCCTCCATGGGCTCAGAGACCCCATCTGTCATGCCTACTCAGCTGTCTCCAGGCCCCACCCAACCCTCCCTTAAATCCTGAGAGCACCCCTCGGCTCCTGCCAGCCCTCACAAATAATATCCCTCTCAATCCCACACCTCCATGGCTCCAAGGGGGTCACTGGGCCATGAGTTCTGGGAGGGCTCCCAACCTCTCCTGAGATCCAACCACCAGAGCTGCTCTGATCCCTGCCCTGCCAGACCTTCTGGGGGCTGCAGGCCGGCCCATGCCCTTTCTGGGGAGGATGGGTGAAGGGAGCCTGAGGCTATGGAGGGGCAGTCTCGGGGGTGGTGAGAGTGTGCAGGGAGGGTGCCTCAATTTCCCAGAAGGTTTTCTTGGCTCCTTAAGTGAGCAGGGAAGTGTGGGCCTTCACTCACATGAAAAGATGGCCACACCCAACAGGTCTGTCTCCCCTGCCCGATGCCCACTCTGTCCCCAGCCAAGCCCTCCAGCCCCTTGCCCACTTCACCCAGGGCCCGCTGTCCCTCAAGCACCTTCCAGTTTAGATTCCGCCTCAGAATCAAGGAGCAGCCGCTACCCGATTCCACTCACACCCCCATGGACACCAGAGTTTGTGGGGCATCCTGCAGGAGCCCTGTTCCAACCACCACTGCCCAATGCACACACACACGCTCATACACACGGTCCCGGGTGCCTGCCCCCGGCAGAGCGTGAGCGCCCACCACCCACACAATCCATCTGCCACCCAGTTCAAGCCTCTGGTATCAGTAATGAGAGCAGCAGGCCAACAGGTCACGGGGCTGATTGCCACTCAGCAGCGGCAGATGAAAGGAAGCTTCCTGACCCTGGGCTAAGCCCTGACTCTGTTCACAGGGATCAACGATGCGGATGGGTACCCCTGGGATTCTAGTCTCCCCCTTTACCTGGGTTCAACTGTCTGCAGAGGAAAGTGGCCAGAAGGGGCTGGAGTCAGTGCCCAGCATCAGGTCTAAGGTTCTTCCTCAGCAACTCCCAGCCCACAGCCTCAGTGCTCCTTGCTCCTGCCCAGAGAGGCCAAGGGCTCTATCTGAAGTCACACAGCAAGTCAGACACAAGCTGGCACTAGAACTCGGGTCTCCCATCTCCTGGACCTGGGACTCAGGTGCAATGCACACTGTAATAGGGGCAGAGCCACAGAACAATTCTCATGTCATGGGCCATCTTATCTCCTAGAACTCAGGATGACAGTGACTGCCTCAGGCCTAGAAAGACAGGCCCCAAACTCTCCCCTTTCTCCATCAAGAATTCCTTCTCCAGTCTCCTTGGCCATGGTCATTGAGCCCCTGCTTGCATACTTCTGATGAGAGCAAGCTCACTACCACCCAAAGCAACCTGTCCATCTGTAGCTCTAATTGGGATGCCCCTGGCCAGACCTGGCTCTGCCATGGGGCAGTCGGTGGCCATTGCAGGTCGGGGTCTGGGGAAAGGGCTCTGGGGAAAGGGCTCTGGCCCCTCAGAGATTTCTGGACGACAAATGCATCCCTCGAGCCTACCATTTTCCAGGTCCCAGTCCCTCCTTGCCTTCTACTTCCTGTTAGTGTCCCAGAGGGCCCAGGTGGAGGTCCAGGCTGGAGCACCGACTGGTCGGTGGCTGAAGACTAGTTGCTTGCTCTCTCTGAAATGAGACAATTTAGGTAAAGCCCTGGCCCCAGAGGCTCTGGCAGTGTGGGTCCATCACACTCAGCCCTGGACAAGGCCCTGCATACCAGGCACGACCAAGCCTCCCAGTCATCTCCTCCTTCACACCAGACTCCCTCCTCCTTGTGATACAGCCTCCCACAGCCTGAGCCAAGGCTCTCCAGCACTCTGCCCTATGTCTGTGTCCCTCCAGGCCTAGAAAAACATTGTGTCTCCCTGCCAGCATGGCCTGTCTCTGAGGTTGGCCCTGGGCCAGAGGCTGAAGGGTCTCCCCCAAACCCTGGCCAGCCACAGGCACCCCACTGTCGCCCTAGATGCCCAGTTCCAAGCCCCCATCCCTCCATCAGCAACCCCGCCATGCCCTCATTAGCACAGCCGGCTGTCCCCGAGCCCCAGGCTTGCTGAGTTACAGCCCATTCATCCCTCCCAACGTCCTTGCCACTGCCACCGTGGGCCCATATTATGGCGTGCACATCTGCCAGACTGTGGCCGCCACTACTGCCACCGTTTCCAGGGAGACAGACTCCGTTTATGCCATTATCAAAAAGTCCAGCCCCTCCCTCCCCCTCCCAACTCTTAGCCCCACCTCCCTTTATGGGGATGAAGATTTGGGCTGTAAATATCACCGCATGTCTTACCTGCAGATTCTAATGGTCCTGAATACATTGCTGCTGCGGAGGACACCACAACCAAAAGCACGCAGCCAGCGCGTGCTAATAGGTGCATTAAGTCCTCACTCTGGCTACCCTGGCCACCCTCCCTGCCACACGCAATGCCACTGGAGAGTCCCCAGCCCACCCCTCGCCCATACATCCCCTGTTTCCCTCTAAGCCCTAAAGTAGAATCTGCTCACAGTAGAGGCAGGCTGGGGATGGGTCACCAACCCAGGGCTTTGCGGGAAGGAAGGTAGAGAGCTGGCCCTGACTGAGCCCCCAACTTGGGGGCCCCAACATAACAGACCCTTTACACATCAGCCACCAAGTCCTTCTCCCAGGAGCCCCGCAAGCAGCTGGTGTTAAGAGGAGAAAACCGAGCATCTAAGGTCACACAGCTGGGGAAGCTGGGATTCGAACCCAGAACTGGGGACTGCAAAGCTCCTTCCGCCACAGTCCTGGCCCCCCAAGGCCTGAGGGTTAAAAGCTGACATGTTATAAGCATTTTACATGTTTACATGTAATAATTTAAGCCTCACAATGACCCCATGAGGCCGGCACTACAAATACACCCTTTTACAGACAGGACACTGAGGCAGAGCCAAGGCCACATGGCTTACAGGTGGAGGAGCCAGGATGCAAAGCCAGGCAGGCTGGCCCCAGAGCCCAGCTCTTACGGGCTCTCCTCAGAGCAGCGTTCTAGCCTGGCCAGGTGAGGTGTTCCCACCATCCCAGGAAGACTCAGCCCCTTCCCTGCACCCACCCCACAGAGATGGGGCTTGTCACCGAGATACACTAGAGGAGCGAAGCCCAGGCGCTGGGCCTGACACATTGTAAGGGTTCACCCAGCCTTCCCCAACCCCCCGTCTCAATCACAGGGGAATCATGAGGAGCAAATGTTCAAGATTTACTCGTCCATCAAGGGCCGGGCAAGTGGTACATGGCAACATCATCATCATCATCATTATTATTATTATTATTATTATTATTATTGTCATTGCTATCACCACAGCAGAGGTTTGACCCCATCATTGTGGTCTTTCTGACCTCACGCCCCACAGGAGGGCACACATTCCCTCTCTCCATGACCCCAGGACACTGAGGGTGCTTCACTAACTCTCTAGGCCTGTTACAACTGTATTCATTTCCAAGGTCTGCTGTCAAAATTACCACGAACTTGGTGACCTAACAGAAATTTATTCTCTCACAGTTCCAAACTGGTTTCACTGGGCCAAAATCAAGGTGTCAGGAGGGCTGATTCTCTCCAAAGGCTGTAGGGGAGAATCCATTCCTGGCCTCTTCCAGGTGGCCTCCAGCATTCCTTGGCTTGTGACCACATCACTCCAATCTCTGCCTGTGCAGTCACATAGTCTTCCCCTCTTTGTAGTCAAACTTCCCTCTGCCTCCCCCTTATAAGGACATTAGTGATTGCATTTGGGGCCCACCCAGACAATCCAGAATAATCTCCCCATCTCAAAATCCTTAATTTAATCACATCTGCAAAGACTTTTTCCATATAAGGTAATTTTCACAGGTTTTAGGGATTAGGATATGGACATCCGCGGGAGCCATTATTTAGCCTACCACAGTCCCCAAATACCCAACCCAACACCCCTCCTGGACAACTAACAGGGGCATCAAGCTTCACATGATCACAGCTGAGTGCCTTACTTTACCCCAAGCCTGATCCTGCCAAAGTCCCCATTTCAAAAGTAGTTGAACCTCCATCTGCCCAGCTGTCGAGGCCAAAAACCACGGAGTCAACTCTTAGTTCCTCCCTTTCTCTCCCCCGGAATAGGTGATCCACCGTCAACAAGTCTCACTGGTTTTCCCTTCAAAATTGATCCAGGATCTGACCATTTCTTGCCACCCGCACAGCCACCACCTGGTCCAGACACCATCCCTCTCTCCTGGATTACTGCAACAGCCTCCTCCCTGTGCACCTGCTTCCACAGTGACCTCAACACAGCAGCCAGAGGGACCCTTAAAACCCAAGTCAAGGTGTCACTCTGTCAAAACACTGCAGTGGCTCCCAACACACTCAGAGCAAAAACTTCACAATAGTCTGCAAGTTCTGGCCCCATGTGCTCTCAGACATCAAGTCCCACCCCTCTCTCTCTCCCTCCCCTCTGTCCTGACACTCAGTCCTCCTCCCTTTTCCTCACACAGGCCAGGCATGCTTCCAACCTGGGGGGCCATGTTCCCTGGCCTTGAATGCTCTCCCCAGGTATCCACGTGGTTCCCTCACCTCCTTCAGGTCTTTACCTAAAGTCATCTTCTCAACGGAGCACTCCCACCGCTGACGTTTCCTTTTTTCCTCCGCCTTGGTTTATTTTTTTTCTCCTTGACATTATCACGATCTAACATAATACGTATTTTGCTTATTCATCTTGTTTAATGTCTGTCTCCTCTGCTAGAATGTAAGCTCCACGGAGACAGCCTCTTAGGTCCAAAAAGTGCCTAGAAAGTAGGTGCTCGATAACTATTTGTATTCATTCACTCCACAGATAATTATGGAACCAGGCACTGAGGAGGTACTGGGACCCAGTGGTGAACCAGACACAGTCCCTGACAAGGACCATCCAGGGTATCAAACACAGAGACAGGGAAGCACAGAGTGCTGTGGGAGTTCAGAGGAGGGAGAGACTAACTCAGCCCAGAGAGTTGGGGAAGACTGTACTTCAGAGGGTTTTGCAGAATACATAGGAGTTCACTGGCTGGATGAGGAGACAGCTTTCGACCTGGCAGGAGGAACAGCTGGTACAAAAACAGGGAACAAAATAGTAAGACCTGTTCTTGGGATAAGGGAGAAGGCAGGATGTGAGGCTAAAGGGGTCGAGCAAGGGCCAGGTTCAAAGGACCATGGAGAGTAGGCCAAGGGAGTTGAACTTTTCCCTGTGAGCAATGGTGGGGACTGAAGGGAAGGGCGTGGCCGGTGTGGATGTCTGGAGGCTCTCCTACCGCAGATGACCAGTAAGCAGCCTAGATGTGGGGAGAGGCTGGGGTACAGGATCCACCTACCAGGTGCCAGGGAAAGGAGTAGGAAATTCCCTCAAACTCTGGCCTCAGCCAGGAAGCAGCTCAAGCCTCAGTGACATTATGGGGCCCCAGTGTGCCCAGGACTGTGCTGGGAGGAGACCTTGGGGAAAATTAAAGCCAACAGTTTACAACAAATTCTAGACTGTGCAGCTTCGATGCAGCCAGGGGACAGGAGAGCAGGGATGGCATTATGGACTGAATTGTATCCCTCAAAGTTCACACGTTGAAGACCTAACCCCCAGCATGACTGCATTTGGAGTAAAGAAATAACTAACGTTAGAGGAGGTCATAGAGTGAAGCCTTAATCCAATAAGATTAGTGCCCTTATAAGAAGAGACACCAGAAATACCTCTCTCACCCTCTCTCCCTCTCTCCACACCCCCCTCCTCACTCCCTCGGCCATGTGAGCACACATGGAGAAGGTAGCCATTGCAAGCCACAGAGATTACTCTCACCAGAATCTGACTGTGCTGGCAGCCTGGTCTCGGACTTCCAGCATCCAGAACTGTGAGAAAATTAACTTCTGTTGTTTAAGCCACCTAGCCTATGTTATAGCCACCCAATATTTTGTTACAGCAGTCAAGCAGTCTAAGACAAATGTCAAAGTCAAGGAGAGCTTCCTGGAGGAGACAAGGTTTGGGGCCATCCTAGGGCTTGAAGACAGCTCAGATCCTGGCTGGCTGGCCCTGTGGTCACACAGCAGACCCCAGCCAAGGCCCTCCTTCATCTGGCCTGCAAAGTCTCAGCAGCTTCTTTGGGGAGTCTAATTCCTCTGCTGAGGAGCACAGAGATAGTTGCAGGGTTGATGGAACTTTGCATCTTCCATAAAGTATAGCCAGACCCCTCGAGACAGGGGTAGGAAGTTGGAATGTTATGGTTCCTGAGCACCGGATACCCGCGTCCCCCTTCTGCCACAATGAAAGGTAACTCAGCCTGGCCTGAGCCAACCAGGAGTCCACGTGCAAGGGCCTCCCCCCAACTCAGGATCCCACCCCTAAGGGGGCTGCCTGCACGTGGAGACCTGGGCTGGGCTCTGAATGACAGAAATGATCAGGATATGCAGAGAAAGAAAGAAGGTCTATAAATAAATATACATTTTTATAAAACATGTTTAATTAAAGTGGATTAAAATTAATTTGCTTTAAGAAAATTAGAAGTGCCCTAGAGGATTTCAGAAGCAGGGCAAGAGACCCTGAATCTAGAGGCTCCTTAGAAGGGCCTGAGAGTGGGATAAGAGGGGCGCCCATTCCCTGCTCATGGTGTCCTCAGAAGGAGGTGGCTCCCATTTACATAGCACTCTGTACACCTCAAGGTGTGATCCCGTGGGATGGCAGGCACGTTCAGCCTCAGTTTGCCAGGGAAACTAAAGCCCAGAAAGGGCAGTGATTTGCCCAAGGTCACATAGCACAGCTGTGGCAGGGCTCAGTGGGAAGCCGCTGGTCCTTTCTGCCAGCCCTGGGCATTTTGTTCATGCTCAGCACTCCGAAAGCCCCTCACCCCACATACAGGCCCCCCTCCCCGGCCTGAGCCGCTGCCCCCCAGGATCCTCCCATCTGCAGGGCGGGGACTCTTGCTCTGTGACAATCTGGCTCCTCTGAGGCCTGGAACAAGGAAGGTGGAGGGAAGCAGCCTGGGGGTTGGGGACGGGAGGCAGAAAGGGAAAGGACCTGAAACCAACAAGCGTTCCAGAATTTTAAGCAGTTTTTGGAGGAAAACAGGAGCAGGTTCAGCTGTAGCAATTTGCTCCAGGGGAAAATTATGTTCCCGTGCTCTATTATACAGAACAGAAGGAACATTTGGTGGGTTGAATACTTGTTAATTTATTTCTCTGTTTGTTAATGGGCCTGATGCATGCACGTGCTCGTGTACACACCCCCCCCCCAGGCATCAGGAGGAGATGATGCCCGGCTCCCGAGTTTTCCTGCCACCTTCCTATGAAGTATCATTCCTGTTCTTGCTCTCTCCTCTCAGCATCGACGCAGGGGGTCTAGAGGGAGGCTGTGTGCAGTTCAGGGACTGAAGTGAGGTAAGAGCCCCTCAGTTTCCTCATCTGAAAAATGGACTTGGCAATGAGATGACCCAATGTGTTTGACCTTGGAACGAGTATAAAGAGATGCAAGGGGCTTCCCTGGTGGCGCAGTGGTTGAGGGTCCGCCTGCCGATGCAGGGGACGCGGGTTCGTGCCCTGGTCTGGGAAGATCCCACATGCCGCAGAGTGGCTGGGCCCGTGAGCCATGGCCGCTGAGCCTGCGTGTCCAGAGCCTGTGCTCTGCAACGGGAGAGGCCACAGCAGTGAGAGGCCCGAGTACCGCAAAAAAAAAGAGATGCAAGAAGTCACTTTGAGAGTGTCTAGAGACACGCAGTAGGTCCCCACAGGGCCTGAGGGAATGATGCTCCACTGGACAGTTCCTCGGCACCTCACACCCAGCAAGTCCAAATGAGGATTGTCATGCTTCTCCCTGGCCTAGAATCCTCTCGGAAGTGGGGCCAGTCAGGCCAAGTTGACCTCCCCAGACCTGGACTCTCAGCCTTCCCCCCACACGGCCCATCTCCAGCATTTCCCCTTCCATCTATTTCTCACCATCCCAAGGCCACCCTCCTCCCTGCTGTGACCTCACGGCTCCCCTCCAGATCCCAGCACCCACCTGCCCACCAGGCTCCCTGCTTTCCCTGCCACTGGCTCTAATCCATTCTCTCCCCATGGTGGCCAGAACAGAATTTGAAAAGCACAAATCAGATCCTGTCACTCTCCTGCTTAGCGCTCTCCAGAGCTTTCCCCACCCCTCAGTGCTCCGAATAAAACCTGCTCCTGGTAGGGCCTCCCTTCTCCCTCCTTCCCTATCCACCAGCGTGCTGTCTTCCTCCTGGTCTTCACACACACCCAGCTCCTTCCCATCTCCAGGCCTTAGTCTTGCTTTTCAGGCACCTGGAATGCCATTTCTTCTCAGACTTGAGGTCACCTCTTCGGAAGGTCCTGCCTGGATCCCTCCCCTTCCAAAGCCACTCAGCCCACCCCAGCCACTCCCTGTTTCATGGCCCTGTTTACTTCCCTCCCAAAATTATCACAGTCTGACACTATTGAAATTATTTGAGGTTTGGCTCACTACCAGTCCCACAAGAATGGAAACCATCTGAGGGCAGGTGGAGCATGTGTAACTTTCCTCTATCCACAGAACCTAGAAATAGCACCTGGTACTTAGGAGGTATTTTATAAACACTTGAATGAATGAAAAGACAGGTCAGCTCTAAGCCAGAGGGGTTAGTGAGAAGGGGGCCAGGGCTCCCTGTCCCCACTGTCTTCTGCCCCAGCCTCTGAAGGGTGTCAGCACCTCTTCAACTTAGAAAAGGGAATGGGTAGGGATGAGGTTTGTGGAGCAGCACCTATGATCTGGGACCTTTTCTCTAAACAATTTCATGAAGCAGTTACAGACCTGAGACTCAGGCCTGAGTCCTGGCCCCGCCACTCTGTGCAACTTGTTTGACCTCTCTGAGCCTCATTTTCCTCATCTGCATAATGGGGATAATAACAGGACCCATCTCCTAGGACTGTTCTGTGGGTGAATGAGATCTTGTTTTCAAAAATATGAGACGAGGGATTTCCCTGGTAGTGCAGTGGTTAAGAATCCACCTGCCAATGCAGGGGACATGGGTTCAAGCCCTGGTCCGGGAAGATCCCACATGCCGCGGAGCAACTAAGCCCATGCACCACAACTACTGAGCCTGCGCTCTAGAGTCCATGAGTGGGAACTACTGAAGCCCACGTGCCACAGCTACTGAAGCCCTCGCGCCTAGAGCCTGTGCTCCACAACAAGAGAAGCCACCACAATGAGAAGTCCAGGCACCACAACGAAGAGTAGGCCCCGCTCGCTGCAACTAGAGAAAGCCCATGCATAGCAATGAAGACCCAATGCAGCCAAAATCAATTAATTAATTAATTAATTAAAATAAATAAATTTTTAAAAAAATATATGAGACAATGATGATGATAAAAAGATTCCATCTCTTACAGATGAGGAAGCAGGAAAGGTTATGGGTGCTGTCTGGGTCCCATAGTTGGAAAGTGGGGAGCTAGGACTAAATGCAGACTTGCCCCCAGAAATCAGGGCTCTTGCCCCTGTGCTGGTCACCCCAGCCCCACTGGCTGGGAGTGGGGAGTGGAGCACAGGAGGCCTGTCTGTCATTTGTGCCTCGGTGGTTGTGTTCCTTTATGTTCCCCACGTGAATTGGCTTAGCCTCCCATTCCCCCAGGTTCAGCACAAAGACACTTTAGGAGGCTGGGAGTGCTGGCCAAGGAGAACAACGTGGCTCCCACCCCACCCCCCATGCCTGACGCTAGGGAGCTGGAGAAGAGGCAGTGGCCCAAGCCCTGGACAGGTAAACTGAGGCAGCCTGAGAGCAAGTCTGTTCCAAGACTCCCCAGGATGGTCTAAGGTGGAGGAATGGTCAGTCCTGAGACTCAGGAAATCTGAGAAGAGTTGACCCACACAGCAGGGGAGGAGGAATACCACTTAGGAAACACAGCCCTGTCCCCCGCGCCAAGGGCACAGAGCAGGGGGAGGTGGCAGGACTCCAAAGGCCCTGGGGCGGGGTTCTAAGGACAGACTCGGGGCACACGCACTCCCACTCAGACTGGCTTCTGGGGTTGGAAGGTCATCACTGAAGGTCCAGAGGCCTAGAGGTAAGGCCGCCCTAGCAGAGACCCCGCTCAGGTCCAGCAAATGAGGGACGCCACTGCGAAGAGCCAAGGTGCCTTCTGCTTGCAGCCCACGCACATTAAGAATTATTCCTCTCGCCAGCAAACAATTTGTTACAATATCCATCGCACACTTTTCCTAGCTGGGTGCCCTCCCATACATCCTGGATTAATCCCAGAAATCACTCCATTCATTTAAGATACACCTGAGTGTGCCTCCTCTTTTATTAGGGAAATTTTTCATTGTTTTGAAGCACTCATAGGTTTTAATCTGGGGCTGAGATTTTAAAGCCTCCTTCAGTGGCTAAGACACATGAGTAGGCTTGTGGCTGGAAAGATTACCTCTGTCCTCAGATCTGGAAGGGCCTGGCAGGGGCCACCAGACCCTCTAGAGGAGGGGAGCATAGCACCTCCTCTCTAGGGAGCCAGGGACTTCAGACCTCGGTGCTGTGTGGCATTGGGGCACACCCTCAACCTCTCTGAGCCTCCCCAAGAGAGGCAAAGTCGAGGAAGACTGCATATTTGGGTGTCCCTGTACTGAGCCTACCCAGAGAAATCTGGGAGATCATCACCTCTAAAACCCACAGCCCTGGGCAGTAAGTAGTGTGGGGCCACTGAAAAAGCTAAAAGTTTGGAGTTCATCAACTATATTCCAATAAAAATTTTAAAATAAAATAAAATAAAAGTTTGGAGTTCAGATCTGAAATGACCTGGGGCAGGTGAGTCATCAGCCTTTCTGAGCCTAGCTTCCAACTCCTCAGGATGAGCTAAGTGCCACCCCCTCTCTGAGCTGTTGTGCAAGCCCAAGTTCAGAGCAAGTCTGACTCAGGGCCTGGCACACAGTGGGTGCTCAATAAGAATTACTCTCCTGGCCCTCCCAACCCACCACAGACCCCTCCCACTTCTCCATCTCTCAGTCTTGTGGCCCTCAAGAAGCCAGAACCCTTGGTTCCTTAATCCAGGCTTGAGGCTGCCCTCAGGCTGCGGCACCTCCAGCCAGAGCCTCTCCGCAGGCCCATCCTGTCAGTCTGGGTATCTGCCACCAACCTCCTCCCAGGCCTTGCACGAGGCCTCCATACCCCCCACCCGAGGCCCCAGGGCCTGGGGAGTTCTGTCTGTACACAGTGAACCCCTGCCCCCCCACCACAGGCCCCATCCCATGCCAGGCTCTGTGCTGGGATTCAGGCTGCATGTTTGCTGTCCCCCTGCCCTAAATCAAGAGACAGCTGTCCCACTCCCAATTTCTAGTCCCCTACCACCACCAAGGGTCCAGGGCTGGGACTTCTCTGGGCTCTGACTGCAACCCCCTCCCACCCCCCACTCCCCACCCCCATTACCATCTCCTTCCTGGTCTTTGCTCACCCAACCAGGGCTGCCCTCTCTACATTCCTCCCTGCCCCACCTCCTTCCCCAAGTCTTCCTGAACACTAAGGTCCAGCTTCCTCCAGGAAGCCCTCCCTGACTTCTCCAGCCCTCATCTCCTTCCCTTTCCTGTACTCCCAGCATTTCTCCTCAGTCCCACTAAGTTCACGTTGCTACCCAAAAGCAGGAACTATGTCACCTACTCATTTCGTGGCCACCAAGCCCAGTACCACTGGGCACTCAGGAAGGATGGGCTCATTAAATGATTCAGAGGGAAGGGTGTAGAAGACCCCCACTGACGGAGTACACACCTCTGTGAACAGGTCTCATCATGCCCATTGAGCTGATGGAGAAACTGAAGTTAAGAGAAGTGAAGCACCTACCAAAGCAACAGGGATGTGAACCAACCCCACCGAATGGTGCTGTTAAGACACAGTCCAGGAAATTCCCTGGTGGTCCAGTGGTTAGGACTCTGCGCTTTCACTGCCAAGGGTGTGGGTTCCATCCCTGGTCAGGGAACTAAGATCCCACAAGCCGCATGGTGCAGCCAAAAAAAAAGACACAGTCCACAAATCCACATTCCACTGACATGACCCACCAGCCCTGCAATTCACACACGCTACCCCGTGTGACCCTCACCACCTCAGCTCCACTGTTATCTGTGCCACCCAGGAGGAAACTGGGATCCAGAGAGGCAGGGTCACTTCTCAAGGCCACACAAACTGTTAAGTGGCACCACTGGAACTTGAATCCGAAGTCTCTCCGTTCCCAACCTGGTCAGAGGGCCTGATCACGACCCCCCTCACAGGGTCTGTAGACCAGCCTTCCCACCCTGGTGCCCTCCCCAGGCTGCTGGATGGCCCTCCCTGTCCCCAACCAGCACATCACCTGCTCCCAATTATCGGCCCAACCCCAGGACTCCAGGGAGCACTTGCACGGTTGATCGACCTTTTGGAGGGGCTTGGCTCTCACGGTTCTGGGTATTTACACAGACAGCCTTGCTGCGGTGGCTCCCGGAAAGTAGGACATGTGGGGGGAGGGTAGGAAGGCAGGTGCAGACTGAAAACACTCCTGCCATCCTCCATACCACCTGGACAGCGGAGCCACCCGTGGCACGGTCTCCTCGAATGAACTTGACAGGTCCTGGAGGCGGACACTGTGGGGACCGGGGTAAAGGCCTGGACTGCCCACTGAGGGAGAGGCCTTGGCCAATGTCCCCTCCAACTCCTCTCTGCTCAGTGACCTGGAAGACCTCAGGGGACATGGGAAGAGAAGGCCCTTTTTAGCAAGAACCCCTCTCTGCGTCTAGGGGTCACTTTACGTCACTGTTCCCTCATCTGTAAGTGGGGTTCAGGAAATAGAGGTCTCCACATTCTAGACATTCAGGGAAACTAGGCTGGCTTATCCCAGCAGGATCTCAGGATGCAGCTCTCCTGGGACACCCAGCAGACATTCAGCTCCAAGCAGGACAGATCTGGTCTCCCAGGAAACCAGCTGTGTAGCACTGAGTAGGGGTGCCAAGCTGAAAGGCAGGTGGACACACCCACCAAACAGCTACAAAACCACACCCGGGATGTTACCACGGAGCCCAGGGTCTCAGAAGCCAAGAGGTGCTGCCCCCTCTGCAAACTGTCTGCTCCTGAGCACAAGGTCAGGTCATGTTCACCATCACAGACTGTCATCACCACACCCCAGCCTCCTCCCGACTCTCTCCTGGCCTGAGTGGAAGAGGACAGAGGGTTCACAGTAGAAGGCACCAGTGTGTGGCGTTCAGCCTAGAGCCAGAGGGGCGTAAGGGCTGCAGGGGGTAGAGGTAAGGACAGTTTCCCCCTCTTTGCCCTCCCCATGCCAATCCCAATCTCCACCGCTGAGCAGAAAGGAGCTGCACCCCACCCCCATCACACACAACCATCATTCTCAAGGCTGGGGGCACCCATCTTCAGTGTCCCCCACCCTCTCATCTGCAGCTCAGGCTCCACTCTGTCTCTCTCCAAGCCCAGCTCAAGCACCTTTTATTATTCAGAAGAGCCTCTTGATTGAAAAAGCCTCTAAGGCATCTCGCAAATAAGAATCCTTTAATTGGGAAGTTGTTAACTTCTCAAAGAAGAATTTTAATTTCGCTTCCCCACCATCTCCTCTCCCCGAAACCTATGAAAACTATGGACTAAAAACAAAGACTAACAAAGCCAAACACCCCAGGCACCCTGTCCCCAACTGCACAGTGCCCAAGGCGGCAGAGGCAGAAGTGGCAGCTGCCCCCCCAACTTGCACAGACCCCCCCCCGATCCCCACCTAAGACTGTGCGAAGGCCTTGACCTCTCCCTTTGGGCATGCCTGCTCCATACCCCCCTCACCATCCACACAAAGGGTGGCAGATGGCTGAGGGGTTAATAGGATGACAGGGCACACAGACAGGGCAGGGACTGCGTCTGTCGGGTTCCCAGAGCCAGACTCTCGACGCACATCTCCCCATAACCTCCTCTGCTGTCCTCTATCACACTGTCATGTAGCTGATGACTTTAAATTATATTTATTGAGCATTTACTATGTGCCAGACATTGTTCTAAGCCCTTATGTGCACCAACCGACTTAATCCATACAAGGTCAATGCTATTATTACTCCCAATTTACTGATGAAGAGACTGAGGCCCAGAGAGCTTAAGTAAATGGCCTAAATTTACACCATTAGTGAGAGACAGAGCTGGGATTGGATTCCAGGCAGTCTGACCCCAGAGTGGGCATAACCTAAAGTGCCACCTTCACCCGCCCACCCCCCTCCATGGCCTGTGCGCTCCTTGAGGACCAGGGCCATGACCATCTCATCTCTGGGTTCCTGGGAACAGCACAGAGCCTAGCAAACAGCCCGCACTTAAGAAATGTCTGCAAAAGGAAACCACTTTCCCAGTGGTTCTCTCCTCCGAGCCTCACCAGAGGCCTGTGACAAAAACAAGCAGGCAAGATGGTCCCTGGTTCACAGTCAAGGTAGACTGAGGCTCAGAAGTGAAAGCAACTGCCCCAGGTCACCCAGCTAGGGGGTGCAGAGGCCAGGGAGTTCCTCCTCCAGCCCCGACTGTGCGTACCTGCCTTCCACCCTGAGTGTACAGGGACTGGGTTGTTACCGTCACACACCAGGTACCATGTTCCTGGGCCCCAATTAAAACCCCGGCCTGAGGGCTTCCCTGGTGGCGCGGTGGTTGAGAGTCCGCCTGCCGATGCAGGGGACACGGGTTCGTGCCCTGGTCTGGGAAGATCCCACGTGCTGCGGAGCGGCTGGGCCCGTGAGCCGTGGCCGCTGAGACTGCGCGTCCGGAGCCTGTGCTCTGCGGCGGGAGAGGCCACAACAGTGAGAGGCCCGCGTACCGCAAAAAAAAAAAAAAAAAAAAAACCTGGCCTGAAACAAACACCAGGAAGCCCTGGCGTAGGAATCTCCTCTCTCCTTCCCTGACAGCTCAGGGCAGCCTCAACACTACCTTGTATACCTCAAGGCATGAGATGCTCACCACCACCAGAGCTTCCTGGTCCACTGTTCACTGCTCTGGAAATCCCAGGCTAGTTGCATGCTGTTACCAGTTGAGATTTGCCCCTCAAATATATATGTTGGGTTTCTAAACCCCAGTACCTCAGAATGTGAGCTTATGTGGAAATGGGGTCATTGCAGGTGTAATTAACTAATTAGGATGAGGTCATACTGGAGTAGTGTGGGTGTGGCCAACCAGTATGGCTGGTGTGCTGATAAGAAGGGAAATTTGGACATACACATACCCAGGGAGAACGCCATGTGAAGAGACACAGGGGGAAGATGACCATCTATAAGCCAAGGAGAAAAGCCTGGAATAGATCCTCCCTCACAGCCCTCAGAAGGAATCAACCCTGCTGACACCTTGATTTCAGACTTCTATAGCCTCCAGAGCTACGAGAGATAAGCCACCCAGTTTGTAGTTACAGAAGACCTAGGGAGGGTGTGCTGGCAGCAGTTTCTCCAGGCTGGTAAATCCAGACAGCTTGTCTGCAAGCCTGGGGTAACAGGCCCACCCACGGGCAAGGAGCCCCCATGGGCTGGATTCCTAAGCAGTAAGGCCCAGATTCCTCCTCTACATGCTCTTGTCCGGGCTCTGAGGCTTTATTTTTTATCTTATTTTTTTAAATAAATTTATTTATTTATCTGTGTCGTTATTTATTTATTTATTTTTGGCTGTGTTGGGTCTTCACTGCGGTGAGTGGGCTTTTCATTGCAGTGGCTCCTCTTTGTTGCAGAACACGGGCTCTAGGCACGCGGGCTTCAGTAGTCGTGGCTCGCGGGCTCTAGAGTGCAGGCTCAGTAGTTGTGGCGTGCGGGCTTAGTTGCTCCGCGGCATGTGGGATCTTCCCGGACCAGGGCTCGAACCTGTGTCCCCTGCATTGGCAGGCGGATTCTCAACCACTGCGCCACCAGGGAAGTCCCCAGGGTCTGAGGCTTTACACACACCCTTCCCCCCTGCACCCCCACCCTGGGCCAGACTGCTGACAACGCCTTCATTTACATGCCCACCCCAGCCTCTGCCCTCAGCTGCAGCCGTACAAAGCCACGGTCTGTGCATCCCCTCCACGTGGATACTGGCATCTCAAACATACCACTTCCAAACAGGACTCTTCCTTTCCCTTCCAAATTCATCCTTGGCCCCCTGAGCTCAACTCAGTCAAAGGCTCTACCAGCCACCCTGTTCTCAGGCTCTGACCCCTCACAGCCCACAGTCCATCCTTCAGTACCCCTTTAGTCTCCTACACTCAGCCACTCCTCCCCACCCAGGCCCAGTCCACCAGCTCTCTCCGGACTGCTGCTGGGGCCTCCACATGGGCCTACCAGCGTCTACTCTCCCCCACAACCCACAACCCCCTCCCCAGTCTTTTTCCCATGAGGCTGTCAGAGGGAGCCTGTGAGCCATGAATAACCTCCATTCACACTCTCTAACAAGAGGCCCCGCAAGCCCATTTCTCAGCCCTTCTTCCCCACTGGCTGCTCCCTGCTCAGAGCCTATCCAGACCTCCGGGGCCTATTCCCTCTCCTCAGGTCTCTGCTCACAGGGCAGCTCACCTGAGAGGCCTTTTCCAGACCACCCTGCAGAGAACATTTCTCCCCCATACTCTCTCCCTTTTCCAGCCTTATTTTTCTCCACGGCTCTTATTATTCCCTAACCTTTATTATGAATTTATTTCTCTGGTCATTTTCTGTCTCCTCTGTTAGAATTTAAGCTCTATGAGGGCAATGACCTGGTCTAACTTATTCACCTGTGAATGCTGGGCACATAGAACAGTGCCTAATATGCAGCAGGTGTTTGATAAGTATGTGTCGAATGATGAATGAGCCATGGAATGAATGAATGACTTCAGTAAGCATTTGTGCAGCACCTGGTATAAAGGGAACAGAGGGGCAAATCAGGCTAGGTCTGCCCTGAGGCCTGTGGGGAGAATGACCCACGCCCATAGGTAACCCCGCCCAGCATGTGAGCAGTGCTGGTGTGAACACACGTGCATGGGGAAATGAGGACTGGGAGGGGGCCACCAGATGGGCCCAAAGGTCAGGGAAGCTTTCTGCAAGAGACACCCCACCCCCAACCTCCTTTCCTGGCTCTCCAAGGTCATGGGCCACCTCCCACTCTCCACCAAGGGGAAGAAGGGAGGCCAGTCTGAGCAGCAGCACTGATTCAGAAGTCAGTAAGTGTTCAGAGCTGGTGTGTGTGTCCCTCCTGCAACAAGACCTGGGCAGGGCTCACCAGAGAGAGAGGGGAGCTTGATTTAAATGCCACTGATCCCTCCAGGGAGCGAGAGGTCAAGGGCTGTGGCATCTGGGACCCCCAGCCTCATCTGCCCTTCCTCCACTCCACCAACCTGCCCCCTGGAGGCAGGAGACGGCAAAGAAAGACCTGAGCTCCCTCCAGGGCTTTGCTGAGTCAAGTCTCAACTCCTCAGCAGGTCTCAAAGGCTCCCAGTGACCAGTCCTGCCCCCTTCCTGGGCACCTCACTCCGCAAACACTCCAAAGTCCCCCATCTCTATACCTCTACTTAGCCTGGGCCCTCCTCCTCCCCCAATCCTTTTCCACCCATCATAACTCTACATACATCATCTTGTTCATCCAGGCATTCTTTATGATGACACACCACGGGAAACAATCAAACCCTACCACAGAGAATTGGTTAAACATGCTACAGCACACACAGGCTGGAACATTACGCTGCCATTAAAAATCACATTACGGGGCTTCCCTGGTGGGGCAGTGGTTGAGAACCTGCCTGCTAATGCAGGGGACACGGGTTCGAGCCCTGGTCTGGGAAGATCCCACATGCCACGGATCAGCTGGGCCCGTGAGCCACAACTACTGAGCCTGCGCATCTGGAGCCTGTGCTCCGCAACAAGAGAGGCCGCGATAGTGAGAGGCCCACGCACCGTGATGAAGAGTGGCCCCCACTTGCCACAACTAGAGAAAGCCCTCGCACAGAAACGAAGACCCAACACAGCCATAAATAAATAAATAAATAAATAAATAAATAAAGAATCACATTACAGAAGAGTATTTAATGGTGGGAAAATGATCTTAGTATAGCATTAAGTGCAAAAGGCAGGTTAGAAAACAGTAAGTGCAGTTTGATCCCAATTATGATATAAATATGTATTTTGTAAAAGACTGACAGGCAAAATACCCAAGTGCTCACATTTTCTATGGAGAAATGCAGGCTTTTTTATTATCAGAAAAACAGAACATTTTAAATGAATCCTACAGCCTTCCAGTCTCAGCTCAGGCAGCCCTCCTTCAGGGCTCTCCAGCCCCCCAGCTGAGAGGGGTCCCTGTTAGTTCCCCTGTCTCGCTGCCCACTGAGCTTCCTGTTGCCTCACACTGTCGCCTAGCCAGCGGGAAGGCGGCTGCGGCCCCTGATGGGGGGGGGGGGCGGTGGTCAGGGCCCAGCCACCGCCTCCCTGACGCCCCTGCCCCCAGTCCTCCCATCACCCCTGGCTGCCTTGCAGATAACCCTGACCACATCCTCTCTCCCCATCTCCCAGCAGCAATTACAGGTTAAACTGGAGGGGCTAATTAGCTGCTCGTTCCACCCGGGGCTGACTGATTAGTAGGAATATTTTGATGGAGGTAACTGGACTTCAAAACGAGCCCTAGCGCCCAGGAAGGAAATCCAGCCGTCTGCTCCCTGCCACACCCCGCAGCCTCCTGAATGGGAGGACAGTGTCGGCTGAGCCGCAGCCATACCACAACTGTCACCCAGTCCTTCAGCAGAGGGGGTTGAGGCCCACTGCCCTGCTGAGCCGCGAGGTCTTCTCTCTCTGAAAAATGGGGTTAACACTCCAGTCCAGACTGCTGCCCTGAGCCCTCCCCCGGTGCTCCTTCTGTGTAGCAAACTTTCTCAGGGGTCACAGAGGCCTGTCCAGAACAAAGCATTGGCCAGGAAAAAGGGTGGAAGTCACCTGTTCAAAGTCACAGGCAAGGCAGCAACCCAGGCCCCCCTCCTTCCCCATCTACCACCTCTTTGGGACTTGCTATAGTTTCTCCACATCCCCTCACGTGAGACACAGAGCGGGAAGGACTCTCACCTCCCACATTCTGGGTGTCCTGCTCCTTGTGATACAGTCCAAGAGGCCATCTACTCTGTTCACACGGAACCAAGGTCACCTGGCCACCAGTGCTTGTCACACGCACACACCTGGGACTGAGCCTCATCCTGCCTTGAAGGCGTCTAGATCCACACATTGACTCTGGCTTGGAGCCCCATTAAAGTCCACACGTTGGAACCAGTGCCAGCCTCTTGACAGTTTCCTGGACCCTGATTGTCTCAGTCCACACGTTCCCACTCCCTCCTGACCTAGAGTCATGCACACATTTGGTCAACGATGGGACAGAACCAAGGACAGAGCCCTTCAGCTCACCATTAGAGACTTGCCATGCCACGCGGGAACCCATTAGCCGGCACGCCCGTGAAACCGCGTCACTCAGAAAAATGCCCCCGGCTTCTGAGCTGGCTGCCAGAGCCCTGCCATAGCAAAAGCACTACTGGGAGGTGGCCCAGCCAAATCAAACCTCCTGGACTTGATTTCACGTGGGGATGGAGAGATGGGAACACTCCCCCGGAAAGACTGCCCCTCGATGGCCTTCCCACAGCCTCTCCCTTGGGGACACCACATCCACCCCCCATGGCCCACGCCAGCCCCGCTCTCCCAGCGGCCCAGAGCAGCTTCTTACCTCAGGTCGGACAGGCGTTTGGGGAGTGCAGCTGCTGGGGGATCAGCCTAGTTTGACTCGGTCTCTCTCTTTGCCTGTGGGCACAGGAGCCTCAGGGCCTGTGGGAGCAGGAGGCTGTGGGAGAAGGAGATGAGCCGTCAGCCAGAGCGGAGCAGCAGAGGGCAGTTCTGGGGAACAGCGGGGGGCCATGCACACAGGGAGACTGCTCCCACCCGGCTGGGCAATAAACACTCACATCTCACACACACACACACACACACTCTCCCTCTTGCTGACACACACTTGCACACTCACACGTGCCCTCACTCATTGGCACACTTGTGCTTATACACACGCACATGCTCTCACATGTACACACACATGCACTTACTCTCTGACACACTCATATCACTCACACACTGGCATTTACACACACGTGCTCTCACTCACTGACACTCACATACACTCACATGCCACCATCTAGGGCAGGTGGGGCTCTGGGAATGATGGAGCTTCTGGCAGCAGGCGGTGGGGCGGGGTGTCTGAACATGCCTCCTCCACCCACTGGCTCTGTGACCTTAGGAAAGTCAAGTCCCTGAGCCTCACTTCCCTCATCCGTAAAATGGGGATACCGTCCCTCCCGCCAGGACTGCTGGGAAGATACAAGAAGACAAGGGATGCACGGCCTGGGGCACAGTAGGTGCCCAGCCAACACCAGGGCCTGCCTTCCCCCCCAGCCTGGCTCCAGGAAGCAGGCCCCGGGGCTGGCCCCTGAGAGCGGGCACAGCAGAGCACCAGGGGTGCCTCTCCCTGGGCCTGAGCCCCAGCTTCCTGGTTCCCAAGGATGCCCTCTGCTCCCAGCCACCCACCTCCCCGCCTTCCTTCCCCATCCTCTTCTAGTTCATTCCTTCACCGAACACTCTCCAAGGGCAGCTCGGGTCCCTGTCCCCCCACCCTCCATGAGTGGAGGAAGACACTAGGGAGTCCTGTCTCCTTGGCAAGGGCCCAAGACACAGTCCTGGGGCTGGAAGTCCGAGGAGGCAGGTCGACTCCCAGCTTCCTCACTTGCTGGCTGTGTGGCCCTGGGCCAAGCTTCCCCCTCTGAGCCTTAGTTTCCTCAGCCTCTCAGACCAAGACCTAAAATCCCCCTCTCACATAAAGACCTAAATCCCTTTCTGAGCTATTGCCAAGAGGTTCCAACCCCATCAGTGATTCTCTAAGCATGGGACACGCTGCTGGAGGTACATAAGGGGATTCTAGGTGGTATGTAGACAAACATTTTTATTTTCATAGGTGTGTGTTTATATTTCTGCGTATTTTTTTTTTAATGACAAGTACATCACAGCTGTGATTTCATGGATGTGTGGCGTGGGGAGCGCTGGGTAATCCACCTTCAAACGTGAGTCAACGCAAAGACAAGGGTTAAGAAAACGCGACTGCAGGTAACACCCAGAGGTGGCTATAACCATGATGGTGAAAGGGAGACACAGAAAGTCGGCATCTAATAGGGCCTGGCTCCCAGCAGCCCTCACGAGGGTTAGCAGCTCCCTTCTTCCCTGACAGCCCAGGCCAGCCCCTCCTTTTCCTCTTAATTCCCCACATGGCACCATAAAACACAGGCCTAAGTCCCCAGGGGGACTCACAAGGCCTTCCAGATGGGATGGATGGACGCATGGATGGAGGGGGCTTGGAGGTAGTTGCCATAACGTGGGCGGAAGATGGCAAAGGCCTCTGAGTCTCTCCCAAAGTCAACATTCCCACAAGTCTAACATGCAAAGATGGAATTTCTAGCTACATGGTAGGTGAAGATGGAGGGACACTC
This sequence comes from Mesoplodon bidens, assembly GCF_964165515.1. NCBI lineage: Eukaryota > Metazoa > Chordata > Mammalia > Artiodactyla > Ziphiidae > Mesoplodon > Mesoplodon bidens. The sequence continues at coordinate 64,372,813 of NC_138178.1, read as the reverse complement.
TAAAGGCAAGTCTTCTCGTTTCATGGGCTGTAAACTTCTCCTCCAAGAAAGAGGCAGAGAATTGGGTGGGTTTCAGGGTCCACCTTGGCTTTCCTCTCCTGACAACAGAGCCACAAGCAGTGTGGACCCAATAAGAGAGGCCTGCCTAGCCCCACAGTTCACCAGCCCCAAATTATGCCCCCTGCTGCCAGCAGGTCCCAAGGGTGCCTCCCAATGGCTGTTGATCCTGGAGGACAGGACAGGACAGGACATAGTGATGCTAGCCTGGGACAGAGGGGTAGCCAGAGCCTGGGCAGTTCCTCAGGCCTGGGTCCTCCAAGCCAGGCCTATCCAGGCAGGCGGATCCTGAGTGGACGCCCAAGCTGGCCCCCAGTAGACTGGCACCAGTCAGCAAAGCCCAGGCCAACCCAGGCAGCCCTGTCCCGGGCAGGCCTCCGGACCACCTGGCTGGCAGCCCTGAGCCCATTTCCACCTGAGCTGGCAGGACAAAGCATCCTCACAGCTCCTCTCCAAGCACCCAGCTGCCATGTTCCATGATAATGAATGGGCCTCCTGCTCCCTTCTTCCCAAACCTTCCTGAAGCTCCCACTCTCCACGGTGGCATCACAAGGAGTTGCTATGGAAATGCAACCACAGGCAGAGCATGACAATGATTTGGGGCAGGGGAGGAGACACAGTGGGAGCCGTGAGCTCTCCTGGACACGAGGCCTGCCTGTGTGCTGAGTCCTAGAAAGGACATGAAATCCCAGCTGCAGGCCTCACAGCCCAGGCGGGTGATGGGGACCATGGCAGAGGTTGGGGGGCGCTTCCAACCTGCCCTCCTGGCTGCTTACCCCCTCAGTGGAGCCCAGGCAGCCCTGGGAATCAGATGCTTGTGTCTTCAACAGAATTAACACATGCCCCGGGGAATGTGAGACTTCCACAGAAACAGCTACTTCAGGATGCTGCTAAAGTGGCTTCAGTACTGTGGGGGGCTGGCACCAGTAGGTGCTCAGCAAACACTGTGATCCAAGAGGATAGTACTGGCGTGTGTATATGCAAGTGTGTGTGTGTGTGTGTGTGTGTGTGTGTGTGTAAGAGAGAGAGACAGAGACATGTGTCTGCTCTGGTCAACACAGTCACAGAATCACAGAACTTGAAAGGCCCATTGTACAGATGGAGAGACTGAGGCCCAGTGAGGGTCAGGGTCAACCCAGCAAGTCAGCCAAAAAGTCAAGTCCAGAGCCCAGGTCTCCTCTTCCCCAGACCTGAACCCTCTACCTAATATCCCTGGTTTTTCATTCATCCATTCATTCATTCTACTTTTGGTAAGCGCCTACTATGTGCTTGGTGACTGGGATAAAGAGATGTGAAGGACACCGCCCCTGCCTGTCAGAAGTTCATAGAGGAGACAGACCATCATAGTCAGGGGGAGGGGGCTGGGACAGAAGTCCAAGGGGCTGCAGGAGCCCAGGGAAGGTTACCTCAGAGATTTCGGTTATGTGCTTCTGAGCCGTACTTCAAAGAGACCCCGACTTGTCTCCCAACTGCTCCCTCAGCCCAAGGCCCCCTAGAGCCCCCACACAGAGGCCTGCAGTGTGGGGCAGTACTGAGCCCACCTGCCCTCACCTCCAGGAGGTCATGGGGTGTCCCCCATTAGCACGCCCAATCCCCAGAAATGAGGAACCATGAGAAAAGTACCTTGCTACACAGAAGGAGCTCAAAGAAAGTTGGTTCCCTGGCTGCCCTTCTCCTCCCCCAGGCTCAGCATCCTCCTGCACTGTTCACTCTTTCCTTGTTCATTCTTGCTTTCCTGGGCACCTCCCATGAGCCAAGCATAGCACTGGGCCTGGGGTGGAGCAGAGAACGAGTGAGCCCTAGTCATCAGCCATCACACTCGTGGAATCCAAGTCCCCATCTCTGTCAGCAGCACGCACATTCTCTCCTGTAGTGGGTTTTCTGGAGGGCGTAGTACTGAGAGGGCAAGAGGGGACACCTTCCAGAGCTTGGCTTGGAAGACCTGCCAGCTCTGCTGTATCCCACATGGGCCACACCTCCCAGCAGCTGTTACATATGCCCACAACCAATTTCACACAGGCGGAAACCAAGACCCTGAGAGGTGGCCAGGTGGACCCCAGGTTGCTCAGCACTGAGAGGGCAGGGGACAGGGAAAGAGCAGTGAGGACAGAAGGGAAAGGCCAGGTCCAGGGCTGTGGAAGTGGAGGAAGGAGCTGTCTGGGATGGCTTCCTGGTGGAGGAGGGATGGGGGTTAGCTCAGAGCCTTCCCTCAGCCTCCCAACAGGAAATGAGTTTCTGTGAGAAAGAGAACTGAGCCAGGGGCCGTTCTGCCAGCCTATGTGACTTGGGGCTGCGCTGGCAGGCGGATGATGAGGGGGGCATGTTCCCTAACAGCCACTGTCCCATCCCAACCCACTGAGGGCTGCCACAGCCGCCATCTCACATCCCTAATTACCACTGCTCAATGGGGAACCAGCTGGGGATGGGAAAACAGTAGAGACACAGAAAGGGAGAGACAGAACACACGAGAGACAGAGGCCCGAAGAAAGAGCAACTGTCTCCCCAAAGCCAGAGGACAGAGAGAGAGTCAGAGAGATGAAATGGATGGGCAGATGGGGCCATCCCTCCCTCCCCCAGAGCCAGTGCTGCAGCTGCCAGGAGGAGCCCATAAACCAGGGCTTTGCAAAGATTTCTCAGCAATAAAATTCTTATTTGAAATGAAACCTTACACAGTGGGAGAAGCCTTCTATGCCAGACATTAAATCCAGAAGCCATAAAGTGAAAATTTGATAAATCCGACTATATAAACACATAAGAACATCTGTACAGCAAAGACACTATAAACAAAGTTAAAAGGCAAGTGAGACATTGGAAGAAAATATCACTAATATACAAAGAGCCCCTACAAATCAATAAGGAAAAAAGACAAAGGAAGAGAAAAATTGGCAGTGAATTAGAAACCCATAGAGGAGGAACTAAATTGGCCAATAAACATATGAAAAGATGTTCTATCTCACTAGCAATCAGGGGAATGCAAATGAAAACAACATGATATCATTTTTTGCCCATCAGACTGGGAAAAATTAAAATGATTGATAACAACCAGTGCTGGCAAGGATGTGGGGAAATGAGCACTCATGGACCATCGGAAGGAGAGGGAATTGGCTCAACCTTTGGAAGGGTAATTTGGAAGTACTGAATAACGTTTTAAACCCACACACCCTACCACCTAGTAATCTCAATTCTAGGAGCTTCTCCTACAGAAATGATAGCATAGGCACATATAAATATTCTAGGATGCTCATAGCTGCATTGCTGGTAAGAGTAAGAAAGAAACGGCCTAAATGTTTATCAATAAGGGAAAGTTTAAACAAAATACAGCACATCCATACTATGGAACACTCCGCAGCCACGCAGCCCTTTGACAGAAGGAGGCACCTCTATGTATAACAATATGAAAACAAATCAAGCTGTATAATGCTATTTCAGAAGGAACCCATTTTTGTAAATAGCAGATTGTTGGTTTATGCCCCAAAAGGCTGGAGGATAATATCCAGACAATACAGTGATCGCCTCTTAGGTGGGGGATGAGGGGACTTTCATGGTCTCCATTGCCTATAAAATGTGTTATTGAATTTTCAATAAAGAGTTAATTTTTGTCTTTAAATCCTGCCGGGACCCCAATATAAAATGCAGATCTGAGTAGATCTGCTGTGGTTGAAATGGGAGGGACCTATGCAGCCCCACCACCACCCCCATAGCCCCCAGGCCCCTTCAGGGACACCAGGGCTCTAGGACCAGTTTGAGAACCTTAGCTGGAGAATGTGGAGCCCATACCTTCACTCTCCCAAACCAAGGCCAGCGGGGCAGAGGGTGGCCCAAGTCACACAGGCAGTACAGATGGGTCGGGGCTAGAGGCCTCTGGCTCCTCGGCAGGGCTCTGGCCCTCCAGGGCTGGGGCGGGAGGTTTCCCTAGGTGTCCAGGAAACCCTGGAACATCACAGTCTTGGGAACCCTAGGCTGAGGCTCAGGGGAACCCAGGGGGTGAGGGCAACACGGGAAGGGCCTTGGTAGAAAACTCCAGGGGAGGGGGCTTTGAGGTCCAGCTCTGAGCTCTCACAGGGCTCCTGTGCTAGGGAAGGAGAGGGAGGGAAAGAGGAGAAGGGAAAGCAACAGGGAAGCTATGGTGTGCTTCCCTCTGTGCAGAGAGAGGTTGGGTGAGCCCGTGGGTACAGGTAGAGGGCACTGCTGTGTGCAGGTGTGTGATGCTCGGAGAGAGGGGGCTTGTGTGGGTCTGCGGCGGTGACTGTGAAGGGCGTGTGTGTCGTCGTGTCTACATCTAGAGTCTGTGTGTGTGTGTGTGTGTGCGTGTGCGTGTGTGTGTGTGTTAGGGTGTCTGGGCAGCCAGCAGGCCCGTAGAGAGGCCAGGAGCGGGTGGCAAATTCCAGAGACCCATCCCCAACTGGCCCTCAGCCTCATGCCTGACCCAGTGCCTCCCAGTACTGCCCCACCCTCCAATGAGAGGAGGCATCAAGCACTCAAGTTTGTGGAAAGAATGAGCGGGTTATCACAGCACTCAGGCCCCAGCCAGGCACCGGGTGGAGCGCAAGAGCGTGGCCACAGGACTGAGCCGCCTAGCTTCCCATCCTAGGACAACACGACAGGTCACATTAACCATGTCACCTGGAATCAATTAAAGCAGAGTTCCTAACGGGGGTACCCTGGGACGGGGAACTTAGGAGGTCTGTGAGCGCTGAAACTGCACAAAACTAGATGTGCATTTATGCATTTGGTGCAGGGAGGGGAGGGTGCATTGTTTCGGGTCGAGGGCCCTGGCTTTCATCAGATTCCCCAAGTGGCCCACAGACCAAAAGGAGTCAGAACCATCGAGCAGGAAGGGAGCAAGGCTGGGCGTCCGAAGGACAGAGGTCTCAGGGGCTTGGTGTCTGCCTGTACGTCCATGGGGGGTGTTGGAAGGCAGGGGCTAGGACAGGTTCTGTGGCTCCAGGCCCCAACCAGGACCCCCGCGAGAGTCCCATGGGGTAGATGCTAGCTCCGAGCAGGGACGAGAGCCATCCAAGGGGCTGCCTCGGCAACGGGGAAGCACCTCGTCGTGCAGGGGTGAGAGCACAGGCTGGACGGGCAGAGGTCAGGGTGAGCAAGTAGCGACCCTGAGTCTCATTCTCAGACTCTGTGGGGCTCAGTATCCCCACCTGACATCCCAGAGCTACACAAGGTGTACCCTGGGAGTCCTTTCTGAGCATGTGAAAGGAAGGGCCAGGGCTATACAGGGGTGAGGCTCAGGCTGTAGGGCTGAGGGTACGGTCCTGCATTTGGGAGTCCTCCCACCTGGTGTTGGCCTCAGCCCCTCTTCCCTCCTGGGGTAGGGGGGCAGGCTGCCCCGGCTGCCCCACACTGCTGACTAGGTCTGCAGAGTCCAAGACCTTCTTGGGTGTCACCACCTCCCACATGACAGTGACCCCAGAAAGTACAGGAATAAGAGGTTTCATTACAATCCTGGACTGGGGCCAAGGGAGCCCAAGGGCTGGACAGAAGCACTGAGCAGGGCTGGCAGCCAGGCCAAGGCATACGAGCTCAGTGGAGCCCCCCAAACTCTCTCTGAGCCCTCCAGGGGCCTCTCTCAGCCTGGCCTGGGGAAACTGAGGCACAGAGAGAGCCCTCTGTCCTGGGTCACACAGGGAGTTGGTGGCAGATCTGGGCCAGGATCCCAGGCCTCCCGCCCCTGGCTGGGCTTACTCTGGGCACAAATGCAGCTCGTCCCCCTCAGGTGACTCCATGCCCGTCTCAGCACCCCTAATCCTGCCAGAAAGAGGCAGCTGGCACTGGGGCTCCAACACACTGATTCACATGCAGGCCTGCAGGGCCCCCTAGATCCAAGCACCCTGAGCCTCAGTTTCCCCCTCTCTAAAACAGAGGTACAAAAACTCCTGTTCTGAGGATTAGAAGAGCACAGATGCACAGGCTGCTTAGGGGCACTTTCCAACCTCCCATCTCTGGGCCTCAGTTTCCCCATCTCTAAACAAGAGGGTTGCTCTGAGGGATCCCCAAGTCCCCAGAGCCTCTGAGGCTTCTGGGAAACTTGCCTGGTGCCCAGCCCATACCCATGTCTGTGGGGAGACAGGCTGCAGGGGCAGAGACCAGGGCCTGTCCTTAAGGAGCTCCTTGCTAGTTGGAAAGGGAGAAGTGTGGGGACTTCCCTGGTGGCACAGTGGTTAAGAATCCGCCTGCCAGTGCAGGGGACATGGGTTTGATCCCTGGTCCAGGAAGATCCCAATGCCACGGAGCAACTAAGCCTGTGCACCACAACTACTGAACCTGTGCTCTAGAGCCTGCGAGCCACAACGACTGAGCCCATGTGCTACAACTACTGAGCCCGCATGCCACAACTACTGAGCCTGCATGCCACAACTACTGAAGCCCGCGCACCTAGAGCCCATACTCCACAACAGAAGAAGCCACCACAATGAGAAGCCCGCGCACCGCAATGAAGAGTAGACCCCGCTTGCCACAACTAGAGAAAGCCCGCACAGAGCAATGAAGACCCAACGCAGCCAAAAATAAAAAATTCAAAAATTTTTTAAAAAAGAAAGTGAGAAGGGTGACTGTGGAGCAAAGACTACTTAGCAGAGCTGGGTGTGAAAGCGTCCATGGAAGAGCTCCCAAACATGCCTGCACACTGCCACAGTCTCCACCTCTCCCTTTTGCTTCATACCCAGCCTGCTCCACTCATTACCTGCCCATCCCCTTTAGGCACTAGGTTTGTACCCCTGCTCCAGGGGCCACAAGAAGCTTGAAAATAGAAAACCCACTGTGAGCTGGGCAGTAATCAAGGAAGGCTTTCTGGAGGAGACAGGACAAAAAGAATCAAGTTCACACAGGGGACCGTGAATACCCAGATGAGGAATCCAGACCCTGAGGAGCCACTGGCAGTTTCATACGGGCCCCCTCACCCTGGGCAGAGATGCCAGACCCCACCCCAGGCTGGCCTCAGAGCTGTGTCCCCAGCAGAGGGCTTGAGGGGGTGGGGGACCTAGGCACCAGGCCCCCTCCACCCCTCCTCCACAGCCATGGACTCTGACTCCATCCCAGAGAAATCAGTCCTGGTCGGCGATGCCCAGCGGTCGCGGAGGCCTCATTGCAAACAGCTTTGCTGCTGGTGAGTGCCGTCTGGCCAGTGAGGGCTCCCCGACAGATTAAGAGCAATGCCGGCCCGGGACTCATTCATATTCTGGTCTGGCTGCTGGCTTCAATATGGCTGAGAGACGCGAGGGCAGAGGCGGTCCTCCGAGAATGCCCGGCGATGATTCCACTCCGATTCCAATTTATTTTCTATCATTAATGCTTTTGAAAAGCCCCACATGCTCTGCAAACAGGGAAGGAGCACGGGGCTCGGGAGGGGAGGAGAGGAGAGGGCTGGGGGTGGACGGGGGCGCAACAGAGGTGGTGCGGGCAGCCGGCGAGGGGCCCTGAGACCTGGGTTCAAATCCGCACCCCATCTCCACCTGCCTAGAGAACCCTGGGGGTAAACCTGGCCTATACCTGGCAGTGGGGAACAGCCCCTGCTCTGCCTACCTCAGGGGACAGTTTCCAAGATCTTCGGAGGGGTCAGAGGTGAGCAGGCTTTATATATTGTAAAGGGCTGTACACCTTGAGGAACTGAGAGTGAAGCAAACCTGACTGACCATGGCAATGGAGGCCTATGAACTGGACGCCTGCCTCCCCAGCTACACAGGGGGACCCCCGCCCCAGGGTGCAGGAGAGGCCTGGGCTGCCTCTCACCCCAGCACAAGCAGAGGAGATAAGGATTTGGGTCCCCTGTCCCCTGCCTTGTCTGTCTCAGACTCACACTGCCAGCCTCCCTACCCGCCCCTCCCACAACAGGCTTACCAGGACCAAAAGGCCCTAATCCCTCCCACCCCTCCAATCCTGCAAGAAGAAGATAGTTATAAGCTTCCCAGCTGAGCCACATAGAATACTCTGATTACTTTTGCTTTCTTGACAGCTCCGTTTTCTCTGGAGCTTATAACTACCCTTGGGATCAAGTCCAAACTCCCCACCTCCGTGCAAAGCTCTCCCAGGCAACTCAGGCCCATCTGGGCAGCCTCAACTCCTCCCTGGCCTGACCTGACCCTCAGTTCCAGCGCTGACCACCCCTGGTCTTCGCACGTGTTATTTCCTGTCTGGAACTCCCTCCTCCTTGGCCACAGTTCAAACTCCTACCCCCTCTTCAAGATGCAACCCAAGTTCTCCTCTATGCAGCTTTTCCCAGCTTCCCTGGCCAGCCCTGCTCTGTGCTTCTAAGTATCCCGTACCCACCTATGTTACAACTCAGCAAAATGGTAATTATGTTTGTGTGGCAGCTCCCCTCCTTTCAGCCAGTGGCCAGGGGCTGCGTCTGATTCATCCCCTGCATTCCCAGTGCTTGGCAAAGTGCCTGGCTCACAGTAGAGCCACTGATTCAGTCAACTGATCTTAACAGAACACCTACTGTGTGTCAGGCTCTGTGCTGGGTGCTGGGGATGCAGAAACAAAGACAGAGCCCGTCCTTGCCCTCAAGTTCTTCCAGTGGATGTACTCAGGGTAATGTCTGTTGAATGAATAGACATACGACCACCTTGTAAATGGGGAAACTGAGGCCCAGAGAGGCAAAATGCCCTGTCCAAGGGTGCCTCTGCCTCCTTGCCCACACCTCTTTCTACTCCATTTCTCTCCCAGAACCTTAGCAGCAGTGAGGAGGAACTCAAAACTAAAGGTTAGAATCAAAAAAAAAAAAAAAAAAAAAGGAAGAAGAGAACATGGTGGATTTCCCGCCTTTCTCAATAATGTAAAGAAAACTGCTTTTGCCAACTATGGCAGCTTAAAAGCAATTAGAGTTTTTGGAGGGGACTCTGGGCACGAGCAGAAGAGACAGAGTGAGCGCCCGGCACAGAATTTTTCCAGCATTCGTTTGAATCAAGCAAAAGGGGAAAAAAAAGTGTTAAAGGCAGCAATTTCTAGCAGCAGAGATGGTGGAGATAAAATATTTACAGCCTCCAAGGGAGGGGCCTAGGAGGGGCCAAAGACCCCCACTCCTACTCCTCTGGAGGTAGGAAAAGGGAGGACAAAAAATGGGAGACATGGAGAGATGAGTCACCTCCCCACCGCTCCTGTCCCGACAGGAGCCGTGGGGCAAGGAGGGGAGAAGCCCCCAGATGCCCCTACTCTCTCACCCCTTCCCCACCATTCATGGCCCACAGCCACTAACCAGCCCCCAGACATCAGAGATCCATCCCTCCAATCCTCAGACCTGGCTCTGCTCAAAATCCAGAGAACATCACCACTCCGAGCTGGCATTTGAGGCCTGCACAGCCCAAGACCCTCTCCAGCCTCTTCTCCAGATTCTCCCTACGGGGCACGCTGCCCTGACTGTTTTCCGAGGACCCTCGCTCAGTCCCACCTCCAGGCCTTAGCCTGAGGAGGGACTATAAGGAGTGTGCACCCCTCCCCTCAGGGGAAGGTAAGTCAGGTTGGAGGGTGTAGACCCTGAGCAGATGACGGAGCCAAGGACACACAGCTCTAGACCGCACGCTAGACTTCCAACCACGCCTCTCCCACTGAACCGCTCCTTCCCTACCTGGACCCTTCACCTGCCCCTTGGCCTCCTCTCTCCAAATACACAGCAGCCTCCAGCGGCATCTTCCTGAACCCTAACTTCCTCCGTCCCAGCTGCAGCACAGACTCCCCTCGTGTGGCACACAAATGACATAGTCTCCGTTAGAAGCAGACGTTCCTAGATTCAAATGTCAGCTCCTCCACTCACTAACCGTGTGACTTTTGCAAGTCCCTCAATCTCTCTAAGCCTCAGTTTCCTCATCTGTTAAATGGGAATGGTAATAGTACATATCTCATGGGATTGTCTTTAGGATTAAATGAGGTAATGTATGTAAAGCACCTGGCACTATGACTAACATTTAGTAGGTGTTCAGTGAACTCACCTCTGCCCTACTTCGTGTTCAGTCCTCAAGTGTGACTCTCCAGGCCTCAAGATGGCCCATACACTTGCACACAGCCTCCCGCACCATCTTGTCATCACCTGATAAATGCACAGAAGGCACACACCAGCTGGGAGCAGAGGGTGGAGGAGGTGCTGAAGGGCTCTGCACACTCAGAGGCCCAATCCCTCTGCACAGAGCCAGGGAGCCTCTCACTTTCCTTAGCTTAGGAAGGATTCCTCCAAGAACAGCAGGAAGCCTCAGTCAGAACCCTGAGAACTTGCCAGGCCAGGAGGAGGTGACTGGAGGCTCAGCCTTCCCTCCAGCCTGTGGCTGCAGCGCATCCCTCAGCCATCCTTCCAGCCCTACTGGACAAAGGCAAACACCAAGGCCCAAGGAACGGCAGTTAGTAGTAAATCCCAGAGCAGAAACCAAGTCTCGAAGACAGTGTGGTCCAGCAAAGCTGGGTAGTTCTGGTCTCAAATCCCAGTCCCACCGTTGACCAGCTGGGTGACCTCTCTAAGCCTCAGTTTCCTCATCTGTAAAATGGAACCCATAATGCCCACTTTTCAGGGCAGTTGTATGCACTAACAAGGGTAGCGCTCTTCCAACACCCTGCTGAGGTTCCGACACCCTGCCGAGGTTCCGACACCCTGCCGAGGTTCCAGCATGCCGTCAGCCAGCATGGGGACATATGCTTGTTCTGTCCCACCTGCTCCCTGGACTCCAGGCACAGTGCACTCCCTACCCCGCAGCACTGGGAGAGCAGAGGGAAGGCCTGGAGGTGGGGGCAACAGGACCTGCCCTATTTCCCGTGATCCTTCCCAGCCCACTGCCAACCCAGCAGGGGGCTAAAGGACCAGCCAACAGACAGGCCAACAGCCATGGCCAATCCTCCCTGCCCCACTCTCAGAGCAGAAGAGGTCCATTCCCTGCCTGATTTTATCCAGGAGAGGTAGTGGCATGTCCCAGGTCATACAGCCCCCATCAAGCCACTTGGTGGAAGTTGGGTGTTTTCCTCTCCTTCCCCAACTTTGGAGAATACACAGCCTCGATATAGGGTCTGGCAGTGCCACAGGGCTGTAGACCAGGAATCAGAAGGTGTTTTGAGGTCTCTGTCTCTTGCTCCCCCTCCGATTGCCTTCCTCCCACAGGGCTCTCCTGCCCACTGTCCCTACTCCTGTCCTCAAGAAAGAAGCCCAACAGTAAGTCTGGCACTAATCAGGGCTCTCCTCATTGTGGGGGCAGAGATGGGAGCACATGAAGACTCTCTGAGCCCTGGATGGCTGAGCCTCAGGACACCCTACTTCAGCCTCCTCCCCAACCTACATACACATTCTCCCCACTGGTAAGTAACTGGGGCGGGGTGGGGGGATGTGCGTGTGTATGCAGACAGGATCACAGGTCCTAAGAACCTGGGGCCCACCCCCAGGATGACTGATAGCCCTTCCCCAGCTGGGCCCGCCTCCGCCCCTTTGCATCTAGGGGAGAACTGGTCTGTCTGAACTACAAGCCCACAAGGCCCAGGAGCTGGGGTTCCTGGGACTAAGAAGCCAGATGCCTGACTTAATTGCCTAGGCTCTGCAGTGCTTTTCAATTGAGACCCAAGATGCAGTTGGCCACTCCCTGTACCTCAGTTTCCTTATCTGGAACCTAAAAGAATGAGATCATCTCTGAGCCTGCCTTCTCCTTCTGACATTCTCCAATTGCATACCTATGACCTCTGGGACCCTCACAGAGTCAAGAGGTGCTCCCAAGTCACCAAGGGCACTAAGGGCAGAAAAAGGAGTCCCAAGCATGTGTGGGTGCCGGGGGGGCAGGATCACCCTGACCCCAAGGAGACAAGGAATCCCAGCGAGACCTGCACCTACCCTAGGCTGGCAGAGGACACCCATCCTCCCTCCCCAGGGAGGAAAGTGGGCCCAGGCAGGAGAGCGAACACAGCTCCTCAGTGAGGCTAGAGGCAGCCAGAGCCCTCTCTCCTTTCTGCACGTGCCGCAGCTCACCCCTCTGTGCCTCACTTCCCATCTCTGTTCTGAGGCTACAGAAGATTCAGCCCAGCCCAGACCTCAGGCTCGGCTCCAAGTTGTCCCACATGCCCCCTGGACTCCAGGCACAGTGCCCTCCCTACCCTGCAGCACATACAACGCCAATTCCCCCAAAGCCCCTGGCTGCCCAGGCTAGGATCCTGAGCCCTCCCTCCAGGCAGCCCTCACCATGCCTTCCCCCACTGGCCTCCAAGGTGGCTGGTGGGGGCAACCCTACTCTTTGTGCCAGCAGGGGCTCCCCTGGCCCTGCATGGCCAGAGCCTGATAACAGTCTGTCTCCTAAATTAAACAATAAACAAGAAGTTGTTCTAGATTTTCCTGACGCTGCAGTTCCTGATTAATCCCCGTAGCAAACAAAAGGAAAAGAGCCCCGGTTACCCTAAAAGAGACTCACTTCCTGTTTCCAGGCGGAACCTCCAGCCTGAGCCAGAGGAATCCCCAGAGGGGGATTCTGCTCCAGCCACCTGCCCAGCTCCAGACCACTTACCCCCTCCCTTTCCCCCCACTGTCTCAGCCAATCCTGGGTTGCCACCCTTAGAGGCCTCCTAGATCCCACCTCTCCTCCCCTCCCGCTCTGCGCTATGTGACCTTGGACAGGCCAGGTCACCTCACAGGCCTCAGTCTCCACATCTCTCAAGCATCCTCACCTCTCAAGGATAAAATGAAATATGTGACCACTTGAGGTTAGACAGAAATTTTCTTGTATTTTTTAGAGATGGATGCTGAAATATTTAGGGGTGAAATGTCATGATGTCTATAATTTAAACTACTTCAGAAAGAAAAAGATAAAGCAAAATGTGGCAAAATGTCAACAACTGTTAAATCTAGGTGAGCGGGTATATGGGAGTTTCCTACACTATTCCCTCTATCTTTCTGTATGTTTGAAAATGTTCCTAACGAAAAGTTAAAAAAAAAAACAAAAAAGCATCGGTCACATGAGCCAGAGCCCCACAAATAATGCCTCATGCTCCTGGCAGGCCTGAAAGGCAACTGGATTTCTTAAGTAGGTTAAACGTCCCCCCTGCCATCCCCTTTATGTGGTTTCCCTAGAAATCGCTTTTGCATAAATTCCACTGAGTCCTAGCTCAACGTTTAGAAGCCTTAGCACATTCCGAAGCCAGACACAGTGCTTTACTGAAGCAACTGTTGTCTTCTTTTTTTATTTTTTTTTATTTCATTTATTTATTTATTTATTTAATACAGCAGGTTCTTTTTTTTTAATTTTTGAATTTTATTTTTTTATACAGCAGGTTCTTATTAGTTATCTATTTTATACATATTAGTGTATATATGTCAATCCCAATTTCCCAACTCATCCCACCACCGCCAGAGACTGTTGTCTTCTGACCCACCACCTCCCTGTCCTTTCTGCAAAGCAGCCCTGGGCTAGAGATCGCGATGCTGGCTCCATCCTCATGTGGCCACTACCCTCTCTGAGCCTCCGAATGTCGCCCCCCACCCCGCTTAAGCACAAACGATGACAAGTCAGTGAGTGCCTAGCCTTCTCATTCAAAGGCACAATGTTACCCCACAGAGACTGAAATCCCCATTTAACAGATGGGAAAGCTGAGACTCAGGCCAGGAGAGACCGGAAGCAGAACACAGAAGGTGGGGACAAAGGGAGGTGGGAGTGAGCAAAAGCTCCCTGTCTGCCCCCTCCCCCCTCCTCCCCATTCCTCTACCCCAACCCTGGCAGCACAAATCAGAGAGAGGATGGCCAGCACCTCCCTTTCTCTGGTTCCCATTTACAAGCTTCCTGGTCAGGAATACATGGCCATGATCACAATCTCCCAGCCAGGCCCAGCTGACCCACACCAACGTTGGCCAGGCCCACCTCTGCCGATCGATAATGGAAGAGTTCACAGTACCCCAAATAATCAATCGCTATTTGCTGAATGCCATGCAATTCATCAGGGAGAGTTACGTGTGGCCAGTGACTGGGCATCCCTGCCCTGGCCTGGCGGAGCCTCCAGAGGCAGAGAAGGCCTCATCTGTCGTGAGCACCTCAGCAGAAAAGCCGCCCATAACTTGGAGCTTCACAAACAGATGTCCTAGGCCCAGCTCACATCCCCAGGCGCAAAGGAGAGGCGGAAGAGGCAGTGGCCGACGAGGCCCTGAGGGATTGGCCACATGCCCCTGGTCAGCCCATCTGGCCCCAGGTCCCTGGAAGTGCCAGGAACCCAGGATGGATAAGCCCAGTCCCTGTCACCAAGGCATTCCCAGGCCATGAAGAGAGACCAACTGCCATGTATCACGGGCCTTGCACACAGTAGGGCTCACATACGGTATGTACACAGCAAACGTTTGCAAAATGTAAAGCAGATATGCTGCTCTCAGAGTTCTGAGGAAGGAGCAGCTACTCCCAGCTAGAGTGACCAGGAGGGGTTTCTAAACATGGCATTTGGGCTGAGTGTTGAAAAGTGGGTGGGATCTATGGGCAGAGATGGAGGAAGGAATCAGGCAGAGGGGACAGCAGAGCGAAACCCTGGAGGAAGGAAAGCCAGAGCGTGTGTGAAAAGGAGAATGAGTGGCATTTGGTTGGAGCCTGGGTGCACAGAGGAATACGGAGGGAGATGGCTGGGAGAGAGAGTCAGACAGTGCAAAACACTGAGGGGTCCAGACGCCAGTCTGAGGGAATGAGAAGCCCTTGAAGGGTGCCGAGTAGGAGCAGGACAACGAGCATGTGTTTGGAAGGACCGTTAAATGCCATGGAGTCCACAGTTACCGCCAGGTTGCACGCCCTAAGAGGGCAGGGGCTGGTCTTATTCATCTCTGCCCCCATAGCAGCCAGCACAGCTGGGCCCAGAGGAAGCACCCAACAAGTGAATCGCTGAATGATTCCAGGACCATCAGATGTAGGACTGGGGACTCCTGGACTCACAGCTGTGGAAGATGCTGTTTGTATAAAAATATATATTTATAGTAGAGTCTCAAACACAGCCTTTTGAGGCAGGCTGGGAGAGAATTATCTCCAGTTTACAAAGAGGGAAGCTGAGGCTCAAAGAGGGAAACAGTGACCTGGCCAAGGTCACACAGCTGGCAGAACCCAGTGCTCTCCCCACCCGGCCCAGAAGGCTGAGCCCTGTTTGCCTTGGCATGGCCCAAGGCTGCCTAAGATGGGTCTAAGGCCCATCCCCTCCTCATTCCCTGACACCGCCACCGCTACCCTGTGCTGGCCAGACAGAGAAATGCAGCAAATGCTGCCCCATTGAGCATCCCGCATACTAACTCCAGCTGGAACTGGCTGCTGTCACCATGGCAGCCTGTCCCTGCACCTATAATGTAAACAGGGCTAGGAAGGGAATCTCTAGAGTCCCCAAGCTTGGTCTAGACAGACCTTGTTGAAGACAGACCCACTTCTCCCCAGCCTCCACCCCTCGAAATTTGGGAAGCATACCGGTGGAGCAAGAGTCCTGGACCAGGAATCCAGAGACAGGGTAAAGGCCAACTCAGTGTGTGACTCTGGAGAATCATTTCCAAGCTTCCTCATCTGTGAAATGGGTCGGTGCTCTCTGCCTACTTTACAGAACTGCCATGAGGACTAAATGAGGGAAGGAGTATAAAAACTTATGGAAAACTATAAAGCAAACTTTGTCCTGGAAAATAATAAGTCTCCTCTCTACTTCAGCCTGGAGATTGAAGCTCCAACAGGACTCACTTCCCTCTCCCAGCAGAGAGCAAAACATGAGCTAACATTTACTGAGATTCTTCAGTGTATCAAGCTAGTGCACACTTCACATGTGTTATTTCAAAGTACACTAATGACACCCCTACAAGATAGGTATCATTCTCCCATAATAGATGAGGAAACTGAGGCTCAGAAAAGTGATTTGCCCAAACTCATCCCACTCAGAAGGAGCGGAGTCAGAATTCAGACTTGGTTCCAGATGGCATCCAAGCCCAGGCCCTTTGATTGAGGGGTCCATTTCCACACCCCCAAATCTCAGAGCTACAGAATCAGTGCTCAGGGCAAGGATGCATGTCCACACCTGAGCTGCATGTAACACACATATACTCCTGAGGCCTGAGACCCTGACATCAGATGCGCCGTGTCACCCCATGGTCTGTGGACCAGCAGGGCCATCGGAGCGGCATGGGGAATGGGGGTGGGGATGGGGGTGGCTGGCACAGCTGGTCTTGAGCCAATTGGATCAGTCCTGGGCATGGAGCCGCCTGTCCGGCTGCCCTGGCAGATGGGTGCCAGAACTGGAACACCTGCCAAGGCTCCACCTCCATGTCCAAACCAACCTGGACACTGAGGTCCCATTTTGGCCCCCTCCCGTCCTGACCCTGGGGGCTGACAGTGCCTACATAGATCCAGAAGGTCAGGGTGGCAGCCACTATCCCTCCTTCAGCGGCTGGCGTCTCCCCTGATGTGGCCATATGGCCCCATATGCTCCCTGACAGCTGGACTGCCAAAGCAACTGCCTGAGGATGTCCTCTGCAAAGGCCCCCGAGGCCCCAGCCACCCCGCCCACCACTGCCTGGCAGGCCACAGGCACAGCCAGGAAAACCCCAGGCTGGAACGGCCTGCCCCCAACTTGCTTTATGACCTTGTGTAAGTCACTGCCTCTCTCTGGGCCTCAAACTCTTCCTCTGTCAAATATTGATGCTGATCACCCCTCTACGCCTTTCCTTTGCATTCCACTTCCAAGGTCACTAACTTCCACCCAAACTCACTCCAGGTATCCAGGGAGAAAAACGTATCCGTTTTATAGACATAGAAACTGAGGCCCAAGGGACCTCAGGGACTTGCTCAAGTGTGCACAGTGGGAGGGCCAGTAGTAAAGGCTCATTTTATGACTCCAGGATGCCTGCCATCTCTGTATGCCCAGGAGGCGGGAGTGGTGATAACCGAGGCCCTGCCACACTCTGATGGCCTACATCACCCCACCTGGCTCCCCACCCAGCCAGAATTTCTCTCCAACCTCCATCAAAGGGGAACCATGCACAGCCACTTGGCCATCAGGGCAAAGGCTGACAAGGTGCCTGCCCCTGCTGCTGCCCTCACCACCAGCCTGGATTCCCAAAGCAGCCTCAGGACTGCCTCCCTGCCTCTGGCTCTCCTGGCCAACCCCTCCCCTGACCACCAGAGGCAGAGGTTTAAATTGCAAATCTGATCGCGTCCCTCCAGAACTTCAACCCTACAACCCCTGAATACGGAATCAGCCCACACTCTTCAGTCGGGCACTCAAGATCCTCCTCCGTCTTGTGCCAACCTGCTCTGTGCCTGCTGTGCCCCTGCATAAACTACTCCACTGCAAACACGTTCCACCCATGCCTGGCGCCTCCCACCTCCATGCCTTTGTTAACACTAAGCCATCTGCCTGGAAAGCCCTCACTTGGTCACATGCTCCATTCATTCACTTATTCAACGTATTTACTGAGCGTCTACCAAGTGCCAGAAACATCCGAACAGGTCAAATTGCAGCAGCCCTTCCGGTCCATCTGAAATAACCCCTTGCCAGCCTCCCTGCCCCATACTTCTGCAGGGGCCCAGCCCAGTCTGCCTCATACCCAGGGGTGTGGGTCAATGTCTGTGACTCCTTTCAGGGACAGCCCACCCAGGGAGGGGCCCAGGTTTGTCATCAGTACCCCCAGTACTCAGCCCAGGCCTCAAACCAGGAGATGCCCCCAATGTGGAGTGAGCCCCAAATGAAGGGTTCCAGGCAGTAAAGAGCAAGGCCAAGCAAGACATGGTTCTTGGGAGCAGATGTCTGGGCCCTGGAAGTCCGCAGAAGAGACTCTGATTGGCCAGGGTGGCCCCCAGTTCCCTCAAAAGGAGGCCTGAGTGGTCAGGGGTAACTTTACCCTTTCAAGTCACCCAAGGGCCCAGCCCAATCAACAACTTATCACTGAATTTGTTATCATTTAAAAACACAGGGCTTCCCTGGTGGCACAGGGGTTGAGAGTCCCCCTGCCAATGCAGGGGACACGGGTTCGTGTCCCGGTCCAGGAAGATCCCACATGCCGCGGAGCGGCTAGGCCCGTGAGCCATGGCCACTGAGCCTGCCCGTCCGGAGCCTGTGCTCTGCAACGGCAGAGGCCACAACAGTGAGAGGCCCGCGTACCGCAAAAAAAAAAAAACCCACAAACTTGGCAGGGCCAGGGCCTGGCTGGACACGGAAATTAAGGGGGCCATACTGAGCACTAGCCATTCCCAGTCAGGAGGTTTAGCGAGGGGAGTGGCTGCCTTTAAGAAGACAGTGGGGGCTGGGAGCACCTGACTGGGATTTTCACCCCTAACACACAGATCTGGGGCCAAAGAGGTACCATGTTCTCTCCCTCTCCATGGCTTGAGGTCCCATATGGAGGGCTCATCCTGCTGGAGTCAGTTGGGGGCAGTGGGGAGCGGGGGTGGGGGGGGCAAAGTAGACATCTGGCCATGCTCCAGCCACGTGGGTATCAACCAGAGCATCAGTCAGGTCAGCACCCAGGAGGCAAAAGTCCAGACTCAGGGAGTCACACAGGGACAAAGGGGTAAAGAGGTGGGGAGAGAAAGAGAGAGAGAAATGACAGCTAAGAAAGACTGAGTCAGCTAGAGCTGGCAGAAAGGAAGGGGTAGAGGCAGAGAGAGTCTGCCCCAGAGTGAAGCCAGCACAGAGGCTGAGGGAGTCGCCTCAGGACCCAGCAGGCCACCACCACCCCTGCCCCAGCCCCAGGATGAGCTTTGGTCACTCCTGGGCAGCAGCCTCCCCACCAGAGGCCTTCAAGGGCCTGAGTGGCCCTGGGGATGAGTCCAGGCTGTCATCAGGACTGGGCTGGGGGGAATGGTCACAGAAGCCTGTCTGGAGTTGATAGCTACTCTAGCCGCCTATGTCTCAAGTGGGCCATTTGGGAAGAAAGTGGTCCCAATAGTCACCAGACCCCATCCCCGCCAATGCACATTTAGACCTCTGTGTGGAGAACCCATTCACCTGAGGGTGAGCTCTCTGGCCCACAAAGGGACTCCAGGGTAGAGATCCTGAGACAGTGGGAAGTGTTCCAGGGCCCAAACAGGAAGACCTAGAGCGCCAGGCTGGGGTTGGGAAACCGCTCTGATTCCCAGAATGATACCGACATCCCAGTGCCAGAACCAGGTTTGCAAACCATCAAGCAGAGCCCAGGCAGACTCTGGCCCCAG
Source organism: Mesoplodon bidens (assembly GCF_964165515.1). Taxonomy (NCBI): domain Eukaryota; kingdom Metazoa; phylum Chordata; class Mammalia; order Artiodactyla; family Ziphiidae; genus Mesoplodon; species Mesoplodon bidens. Next base: position 64,353,653 of record NC_138178.1, on the reverse strand, counting down.
ATCTAGGAGGCAAAGATTAATGAGGCTGGGGTCAAGCCAGGGAGAATCAGGCTGAAAGTGGCTGCACCCACCTCCCTGCCCATCTGGAGAGGGTGTTGGTCACAGGCAGAAGGAGAGCTGCCCTGGGGAGACCTTCCAGCAGCAGGCCCCCAGAGCCCTGCTGCCCAGTCAATAAAGAGGGCTTGAGGGCCCTCCCTGCCCCCTCCCCACCTCACCAAAGACCAGGTTTAAAGGATACCTTCACAGTGAAAGGGGCTGCCCTGAGACTGCAGTTCTCCTAGCTCCATCTCTGCCTCAAAATCCTCTTCTTACAAGGTGGCAGAGAGATTCCAGAAAGGGTAGTGGAAGTGGAAGTGAGGTCTAAGCCTGAAAGCTGGTCAAATAAGATATTACCATACCCCAGAGACCCAGGTAGATACTGACTGGCCCAACATCACGATCCTTCACCCAGCATCTAGGCTGAGAACGAGACTTCTGACCCCACAGGCTCATACACTGAGTGTCAGGAAGGAGGGCACATGGACAAGGGCTGCTGGGGAACTCAGCTGCTCCAGCCCAGAATCCAAAGCCAAAAGGAAGGATTGGGAGCAATCAGAGAAGGCTTCCTAGAGGAGGAAGAACCTGCCTGGAAGCAGGGAGGATTTGGTAATGTAGAGGGGCCTGCAGGGGGCCTGAATTCTGACCCTTTCTTAGGCCTCTCACTCCTGGGGACACTGGCCTCCCTCCCTCTCAGGGCACCATCCTGGACCACATCTCCCCATCCTAGCTTCTGCAGGGGCAGGGCTGGCATGGTGGGGTGGTGGGGGGTAGCTAGGAAGTTTCCTGAAGTAGTCAGCAGAGGACAGGAATGCGGGAGGAGACTCAAGAAGATGGAGGTGGGGACCGGGGTACAGCACAACCACAATCTCATCACACTGAGTGAGGCACGCAGGATCATGGCTCCAAGCAAAGCAGGGATGGGGGGCGGGGGTGGCACTATGCTGGGGCCCTAAAGGTTCCCCTTCCAATCTCTAGCCTCTTGGGAGCTCCTGCGGGCCAGGGCTGATGGGATGCACTTTGCCGGCAGTTCCCTTCTTCCAGCCGCCTGTCCCACGGAGCAGAAGGAGCAGGGACACACACACACACACACACACACACTCGGGAACGTCTCCCAACTCTCCCCACCTCAAACCCGTGTCCTCAGCCTGGCTGCAAAGACGACCTCGCGGCCCTGGGACCTGGAAGCTGTGGCTGTGCCTGACCCTGGAGGGGTCACAGGGGTCCAGTGCCCGGAGCGGCTCTAGAGCGGCGCCGCGGGGCTGGACGGGTGTCCCAGAGAGCCGGCGGCTGCGCTGATGGAGTGGTGGAGATGCACCTCTTGGCCCGCCGGGCGGCACAGCCCGCGCCCCCGCCCCATTCCTCCCTCTCTCCTCGAGAAGAAAGGCCGGAGTTCCACCACTAAAGAGCCTCCATCCTCTCCCCCTACACGCAAAGTTGCTCCAAGTCGCCGGGGTTCCCGCGACACGCGAGGGTTAGGCGGGGCCGCGCAGCGGGCGAGAGCGCGGTCACGAACAGGGGTGCCGAGCGCGCCCCCCTGCAGCTCCGCGCGTGCACCCTCCCACAACGGGCGCGCACCCAACACCCCACCCCCAACCCGCGGCCCCTGAGGCTCCCGCCCAATCAGAGGCCGCGCACGCGGCGCTGCCGGCGGGCAGAGACACCCCAGCTCCCTGGCCTTCGCCCCCGCGGCCCCCGCCCAGCCGCAGTCTCCCGGCCCGGCCACACTCACCGTCCCGGGCGCGCAGTTCGCGCGCAGCTCCTCTCCGGGGCCGCATTCCCCGGCTCCGTTTCCCTCCTGTTCCCGCTCCGGCTTGGGTTCCCGCTCCGCAGGGCTCGGCTCTGAGATGGTGGCCGCGGCAATGAGCGAGGCAGGGAGGGCGTGTGTGCGTGTGTGTGTATGTGTATGTGTGTGTGAGCGCGCGCGGTGTGTGTGCGTGTGCACGGGAGGGCCCCGCGCTCCCCTGCGCGCCCCGCTCCTGCCTCCTGCTCTCCACTCTGCGATGCCAGCAGAATCCCTAACGCGCGCTCCTACCCTCCTGGGCGCTCACACTCGCACACACACGCGCACACCCGGGCGCGCACACACCCCCGCCGCCGCACACTCGGCTCCGCACTCCCGACTCTCGCCCTCCTGGGGCGCTCACAAAGGCCCCTGGCCCCGGCCTGCCGGAGCCCCCGGAGCGGGGCCTGAGGAGTGGCCCTGCGGTCCTACCGGGCTGGCCCCGCCTTAGGTCCGCCGGTGCTCCCAGAGGGGCCCCCTCGGGCGTCCCTGCTCCTTCACCCTGCCCTGCCGGGCCGCGGCCGTACTCTAAGCCTGATCCCCGGCCGGGGAGCCCGACTCCGGCTTCCGGCGCTCCCACCCAGAGGCGCTGGCTCCCTCCTCCTCGCCTGCTCCGCCGCCTGCAGCCGCGTGCTCTCCCGCTCCTTTCTTTCCCCCTTTTCTGTCACTGCCTATCCTTTTATCTCCTCTCCTTTCTCCCACCCGCAGCCGCCCCGATCCCGGTCCTCAGTCTCTCCGGCTGCCTCTCTGTCTATCTTGCCGACGCCCTCTCCCGCGCCTCCTCCCCACCGCCCTGCGCTGCCCTCACATTCTCCGCATTACATGGGGTGCCGCCCGCCACTCGCCGGGCCCAGGGTGCGGACGCACTGTGGGCGGCGAGGGGACCCGCCGAGCCCGGGCCCCACCGCCCCCTCGGCTCTCTGCTTGCTCCTCGCTCCTCGCTGCGGCCTGGCGGGCGGCTACGTCCCGCGCTAGCCTCGGCTGTCGCTGACAGCTCCCATCTCGCCTGGGCTTAAAGGGATAGCGCACCGGGCTCGACCTGCCCCACCCGGGGGCGCCGAGGAGGGCGGCCTCCTGCGCCGGCACAGTCCGGGGCGGTGGCGCGGCCGGGGCGGTGCGGGCGGCGCCCTGTCCGCCGCGGTTGAGCCCAGCCCTCCCGGGCTGGAGGTGAGTCAAGGAGAGGGCGGTCGGGCCTGACCACGCCATCCAGGGGGCGCTCCGTGCTTGTTGGCGGCTAAGCCTAGGGGCAGGCTCGGGGTGTGAGGCAGTGCAGGCTGGGCGCCCAGCACTGCGGGGCGGGGAGAGGAGGGATCAGGGAAGCAGCTGTCCGGATCTGAGCACAGGGTGAGGACACCTGTCATGCTAAGAGGACAGGGCTCACAGGATGGCCTCCCGCTCTTGCTGTGTGACCTTGGGCCAATGCCTGCCTCTCTCTGGCCTCAGTTTTCACTTCCTTGGAAGGCCATTGGCTTCCATCATCTCTGGGGCTCTGATTTGATGGTAGATCCCTCCAAAAATGAGAGAGCAGGAGGTATGACGGAACTTCGGGGCGGGGGGGTGGAGGAGGTCCAGGAAAGCTCCTGGAGGAGTTAACACTGAAGCTAGGTATTGAAGATTGAGTAGGAGTTGACTGGGCATCCCATGCCAAGAGAAGAGGATATACAAAGACCTGGAAGCAGGAAACAGGGAAAATGCGTGTATTTGGGGGGAGGAGAAGCTGTAAGAGCCTTGAATTGAGGAGTCCCAACTTTGTTCTGGGGCAGCAGTGGGGATGCCACTTAGTTAATCTAGACAGAAGCCCTCCCCATCCTTCAGCCATCACAGAGGCATTGCTAAGGGCTCCCCAAATCCAGGAGCTTTTGAAAGAGGCCTCCTCTCCTCTCCTCTCCTCTCCTCTCCTCTCCACCCAGTCCCAACTTCTCCCAATATCTCCAGCCAGGCGCAGCACAGCCTCCCCCTGCTGACCGGAGCTGGAAGTGGGAGAAGCCCAGGCCTCGCTGTAGTGGTGCTGTGAGTCCCAGAAGGGTCAGACTTTAGCACCCACCAACCAAGTTGCCCTGAAAAGACCCAAGCCTTTGTTGTCAGGCCATACCCAGTGCCAATTCCAGCCTCACTGTCCTCTTATGTTCAATGGGAATAAAAATACTAAGCCACAAAGGAGGTTGGCGAAGAATTCATGAGAACTCACACACAAGAGTGACCCAGCACGCAGGAGGCATTCAGCAAATGTTCTTTTCCTTCTGCACACCTGGCCTTGGCTCTGTGGACCATCCCAAAGGCCCTTACTCTCTCCCTTTTCCCTTCTTCCCTGGCCATTTTCCTTCTGCCTTCCTACCAGACTTCCTGGGGGCCTCAAGGGAAATGAGCTCACGGCTGTTGCCTGCTCTGGTTCAAAGCACCTCCTGAGGAGTCTTCCCAGGGCTTCCAGGTGGGCCCTAGGGAAGCCAAACAGAGACAAACAGCCTTTCCCCAGAGTCCCTGACATCCAAGCAGAGCAGCAGTCTACAACCCCATCCATTTCTCCCACTCTCCTATTCTGGGAGCCACACAGCCTTTGTGTTTGTGCTTGGGAGTTTATGCCCCCAGTTTTGCTGTGCAACCTCAGATAGGCAACACACCCTCTCTTAGCCTCAGCTTCTTCCCTAAGTATGGGGACATGCTGGTGTGCCACACAGGGGCAAAGAACATAAATCTAAGTCATTTATTTTCCCTCAGCAGGCCCAGGCTGTGTCCCTCTATCCAGGAACTCTGCACAGAGGCAGGCAGGTACAGAAGACTCTTTGGGACCCCCTTATGTCCTGCCGTTGTACTAGTGACCAGGAGCTGTTACCACCTCTGCCTCCCAGCAGGCTTTACAGAGAGGCAAGGCATAAATATGAACAGACCCACTTGGAGGAATCACTCTCCACTGCCAGAGGAGCAGAGGCCAGGGGCCAGCCTGCTGTGGGCAGCTCCAGAAAGGAGCTCCTTCACGAGAAGCTAGGAACTAGCTGCTTCCTGCCACAAGGGCTGAGTCAGTGCCTCTGCTGATGTCTGCTCAGGGCTCCTCTGCTGTTTTCAGCCAGGTCTGCAGGTCAGCGGGGGACACCTTGGCAATGTCCCAGACCCAGTCACTAAGCCAGGTCTAGCCGGGGGCTAAGTGGCCCACATGGAGTCCCAGGAGGCAGTGGGCATTTCCAGCCTGCCTTCTCAGCCAACCCCTGGCTTCCTGGATCAGGCTGAAATATAAATAGGGTCACTAAGGGTTCAGAGAAATACCCCACCCAGCCAGCCTGTCTCTGTGCTGTCTCTCATCCCATCTCCCCACCTCCAAGTCTTTTCCCACCTGTTCTACGGCCTCTTGGCTTCCACACACCCATCCACCTCTCAAGTCCTTGCATCCCTAAACAGCTTTCCTCGAGTACCCCCGCCCACTCCCATCTCCTTCCTCCTCTTTACTCTTAACCTACTATGTGTCAGGAGTTTTCATACATTGGTTCATCTTTACACTAATCCTGGTGGTATCATTTTCATTTCAGAGAAGAGAAAACCAAAGTTTAGTGTGCGGTTCCAGGATTTGAACTGAGAGCCACTGTTCTTCATTCTTTCCATGAACATTTGTTGAGGGACTGCTCCATGCCAGCCTCTGTGCCAGGTGTGGCAAATACACACCAGAGGACTTAGAGTCTGGAGAAAGCAACAGACAGAACTCAAACAGACAGAACTCTTTACATTGCAAAGAAATGTAAAATTACAACTAGGACAAGTGCCATGAAGATCTATGGGGCTGTTAAGTTGAGGCCCAGGCTGGTCTTGGGAGTCAGGAAAGGCATCCTGCAGGATGTGACATTTGCCCTAGCACCAGAAGGTTGGGTAGACATTAACTTAGAGAAGTAAGGAGCTCCAGAGAGAGGGACTAGCATGTGCAAAGGCCCTGTGGTGAGAAGGAGGAGAGAAAGCCCATGTGGCCAGAGCATAAGGAGAGGGAATTGGAGATGGGGCTGCATGGGGCCAGGACAACAGGTTCTGATGGGCCCTGCAAGGAGTTGAAGGTTTAGCCTGATGGCTCTGGGCTGGCCCTGGAAGTTTGAAGCAGAGGACAGTGTCCCGCTGTTCTTCCAACTGCTTCCCAGCCCACCACCCAGCACCTTTGTACCCAGGGACCACTTCTACCCCCTTCGTCTGATGCCCCGGCCCTAGCACAAGGTGGGACATGCTGGAGGCTCAGACTTGGCAGCTGAGCTGGCAGCATGGTGAGGGGGAGCAGGAGACCTTGGATCACCTTCACTGAGACTCCAGCTGAGTGACTCTCAGCAGCCCCCGCCCCTCTCTGTCCCTCATTTAACTGTAAGGCAGAGATTAAGACTGATTCCCTCTGCCATCTCTGGTTGATCCTGGGCTACAGCCCATAACAAGGGAATGGAGAAAACACAACAGTCAAAATGACCCCACCTGAGCCAGATTCCAGGGCCTGAAGCCCCGCAGTGGGGACGGCGGCTGGGGCTGCTTGGGGCTGCTGCTGGCCTAGTGCCTTCCCATCCCGCCTCTCCTCCTGAGCTCACCCTCCCCAGCCCTTCCCAAATGAAGCACTCTAAGGGGCTTTCCTCCTCCCCTCCACCCCCAGCATGGCCCATGCCCTCACTCACTTCTCCCCCGTCAGATGTCTGGGAGTCCCTGTTGGCTTGTAAGAGCTGAATTGGATTCTTTGGGCCTTTGGTTTTCCCATCTGTAAAAGGGTGTCATTCTTTACTCCTCCTGTCTCCCTGGGCAGGAGAGAGGATGAAGAAATGAATTCTTGGTATAACCTCCATCTACTCCATCAGGGGCGCTGCTCCCTTGTCAAGCATCTTCCTGGGACCTTGAAGTCAACAGCACTGGGGGAAACAGACACACCAGCGAACCTTTTAAAACCTACTCCTGGCAGACCGTAGCCAGCTGCCCCTCCTTAAGGACACCACATACCTTCCAGTAGGACTGCATCACCCTCATGAGTGCCACTGGACAGAGACCGGTTTGTGGGTCCCATGTATAGATGGGAAAGTGAGGCTCCAGAGACAAGAAGCTGGCCCTGGTCATCGCAACAAGCCCTCCTGCCTTGCTTCATCCCAGCCACCTGGGGGGAGTTCAGGGAAGGGGGACTCTGTGGGGTGCCACCTCCCCTCCCCCAGTGCTTGCTTTTGCGTCCAGACAGCAGCCGGAGGGGGGCTGCTTCAGAACTTGCTCCTTTCCTGGGCAGCACTGCCCTCTGCCCTGCGGGAGGCTCTCTTCTCTGAGTTGTAATAGCTGCTTCTGAGCTGGCCTTATCTTTTTAAGGGCCCATCCTAAGGATGCTGGGATGGCCCTGCAGGAACTGTCCCCAGGTCAGCAGGGGCCAAGCCAGGTCAATCCACAGTTGTGTCACATCAGCTTTTTCTACAATAATCACACCTACCTATAAGTGGGGAAGTACTTTGCTGTCCAGAAGACTATCCCATGTGCCTTCTCAGCGAAGGCATGCTACAGCCTGGGGAAGTAGGAACAAGGATTATCCTCATTTTACAGATAAAGAAACTGAGGCACAGAGTTAAGGCCAGATGGACATGGGGGATCTGCAGTCCAGCACAGTCACATGACAGGGTGTCAGGAAAGGATGGTGCCAGGGGCAGCAGGAGTGGTGGCTACTGGGGATCTGGGCAGAGAGGTGACCCTGCCTACTACTGAGAGGTGGGGCTGGAATTGCAGTTTGAGAGGCCAGTGGGGCAGGGGGCAGTTTAGGGACCTGGGAGTGTGCACAGCTCAGGGGATAAACCTACACTTCAGCTCCCACTCACAGAGGACATGCTCTGTGCCAGGCTCTGTGGGGCCCTGTCCTCAGGGAATTCACAGGCTGTGGGCAGACAGGCACCAGGACAGCCACATCCACAGAGGAAGGCCAGGTCTGGAGTGGGCACTGTGTTGGGGTGGCTGGCAGGATCACAGAACTGAGTTGGAAGTCCATGGGGCGAGTCCCTGAGCCTCAGAGGAGAGGAGGGGCCTCCTGCACTTACCTGGGCTGGTGTCAACCGGATCTGGCTCTCCCCAAAAGACTGTGGATTGGCTGCCCTTGAATGATGCATAGGAATTCACTGGGCATTGGACGGGGGCCTGGGGAGGGGGACGTGCAAGCAGGAGTCAACTCTGAGTCCTCAGCCCCCAGCAGTCCAGGCCTGGCTACTGCAGGGATTTAAGGAGTGTGTGCTGGCCACTTGGATGGTGTTGGAATGAAAGAAGGAAGCCAGGGAAGGAGGGAGAGAGGGAAATAAGGAAGGAGGGAGGGAGGGAGGGAGGAAGGAATGAAGAAAGGGAGGGAGGGAGGGAGGGAGGGAGGGAGAACTGCATGAGAACAAACAGAAAAATAAGAAAGCACCCACACTGTCGAGGGAGGGGCAGGATAGCAAGTGGGGTACACTGTGGGGAGGGGGCAGGGCAAGGGCAGGGCCAAGTCACCAAGGTCCTTGAATGCCGTGGGAGGATAATTGAACTTTGAAGGATTTTAAGGGGAGGCAGATGATCAGATACGAATTTGTGGACACTCCCTCCGGCTCCTGTGGGGAAGATGGATGGAGGGGGTAAAACTGGAGGTCAGAGCTGGAGAGGAGGCTATTGGGGTCCTCCAGGCAAGGAGATGGGGTGGGGTGGAGGGTAGATCCTTAAGAATTGAAGAAGCAGTACTTGGCGACTGTCTGGGTGTGGAGGTGAGGAAAGGAGGGGCCCCCAAGGCCTTTCAACAGAGTCTACTGTGAGCTGACCCCGCCAGGCTTCATGACTTCGTTCCAGGGAACCCTCACACCAACCTCCCTCGATCGTCTGCCATGTGTAGGGAGCACAGACCCCCTTCAGGCTGAAGCACTTCTCCCTGCTGCTGGGCGTGTTGAGGCTGGCTGGCCACAGATGAGCACCTGCCTCTCAGCTGAAGAGAGAGGCTCCCTGCCCGGGGCCTTGCCCCTCCATGGACAGCTGCATCCAACCACTGGTCAAGGCAGGGGATAATGGCCCAACCCTCTTGTCCCAATTCAGGACAACCCCTCAAAGAGAGCTCAGGTCCAGAGATTCCCGTGGCTCTGTACTGTGAATGCGTCGCAGCCCAGCTTCCCCCTCTGCCCCATCCTGCTTCCCTCACTCCCTCCCCGCCAGGGGGGGTGACCCCAATAAACCTCTTCATGCTAATCTTCCTAAACACGCTAGTATTAACATCCCCATTTCACCCATAAGGAAATTGAGGCTCAGAGATATAAAGTGACTTGTCCATGGCTGCACAGCTGATAAGCGGCAGGTCAGGGGCTGGCTAGGGAGGGAAGAGGCCAGGGACCCTGGCTGGCTGAAGCAGGGAGACAGAGGTGGAGTCAGTCCCCAGGGAAGGCCGGTCCAGCCTGTAGGCCAACACTAGACCAGGAGGGCTTTATTCCATCTGCCTCTCTCTCCCCATTCCACAGACGGGGAAAAGGAGATCAGAGAAGAGACAAGACTTACCCAGGCTCATAATGTCAGTCAATGATGGCCCTGGGAGCAATCCCTAGGGTTCTGCCTCTCAGAGCAGCGTGGGTGTTTCCTTTGGCCCACACTAATGTCCTCTTCCCACCTGCCTCCCTTTCCAAGCCCAGCACTAGGTCTCAGTCTCAGAGACCTGGCTGGATTGACCCTTACTCGATTTCCCAAGGCTGGAATGAGGTACCTGCAGTTCCCCAGGCCTGCAGAGACCTTGGCAGCAGCCCGAGCTGCCCAGCCCTAGCGTGAAGTTGGGATGTACTGGGCTGGGCGGGCTGGATCCGACTGGCACAGCAGAGCAAACAGACGAAACAGATGGGAAGGAAATCAATTTGAGTGTTTGATCTTCATTTTTAATTTGCACAGAGAGTAACGCAACCCATGTGACACTGCATACGCTCTGTGAGCTGTTAGCGTTCGCCATTGCTGCCACCGCTGCAGCTTGGTGTGCCCAGCGGCCCCCTGCCCTGGTCAGGCGAGCCAGTCCCTCGCATGGCAGAAGGGCCTTCGGCAGAGCAGGAAGAGAGGGTTTCCCCCGGGACCTCTGCCCCTTCTGCCCAGGAGAACAGTGTCTGGTAAGTCCCTTCTGGGCAAGGTGGGAGGAGCCAAAGACGTGCTCCCTCCTGGGCGGAGACCAGCAGGCAACTGTCTGTTCCAAAGTCAGGGTTGGCAGATGAACTCTCGGGAGTGGTGACAGACCAGTTTGGGGGGAAAGGGAGATTCTGGGTGCGCATCAGTTCACAAGTGCTAAGTAATTGCCCAGGCCACCTATATTCAAGGGCAACCCTGTACCTAGAGTCAAATCTGTCTTAAAACTAGGACAGTCTCAGCTCTTGCGTTCTGAGACTTCACCGGTCAAAGCCCTGCTATCTCTTTGTGGATTTGGAATTTAATCACATGCAGGTGGGGAAAGTTGGTCCGAACTGAAGAGACTAATTCCATCACACCCTCTTCCTGGCCCTTCCTTCTTCCCCCACCGGGCCTCATGCCCTGAGAACATCATCCTATGGGGCTGAGAACAGAGACTGTAATGAGGCAGACCTGGTTGCAATCCTGCTCTGCCAATTATTAGCTGTGTGACCTTGGGAAAGTCACATAATCTTTCTGAGCATGGCCTTCAAGGACCCCTTCAGACCTCATCCTCTCTTGGTAGCTACAGAACACAACATTCCATGGCCTCCTCCAAGAAGCCCTCTCTGATTAAGGCTTCTATTTTCCTCACCGCTACTATTCCTGGGTGCTGGCCCTGCCCCTGAGTATGAGCCCTTTCCAACCCCTCCCTGACCCTCAGTAGCTCAACTGTGTGCACTGCACGCTCTGCACGGGGTGATGTGCTAGAAAGAACGTGACCTTTGATATAGACATCCCTGGTTCAAATCCAAGTTCACCTCCATGCTGGCTGCTTAGGCCCATTTCTTGAGCACCTCAGACTCAGTGGATCAAACTGAACTCATCATCCCTCCTCAAAGTCACCCTTGCCTCTTTTTCTTCCCTGTCTCATTAAACAATACCCCTGTCAACCAACTGCTCAAGCCAGCGAGCTAGGAACTACTGAGACTCCTCCATCTGCTTCATTCCCAGCATCCTGTCTGCCCCAGGTCCTCTGTGCCCACCCTCCACTACCTACCCTCTGATGGGGCAGGCAGAGGGGAGGAGAGGAATGCTCCGTGGTATTTACTCCGCTGCATGACAGGGCTGGGAGACCCTTCAGGGAACAGTCAGTCCTCCCCTCTCATTTTACAGATGAGGACACTGAAACCCAAAAAGGGACAAAGACCTGCCCTGGGCCAGATGGTGAGTTGCCCTCAGCAGAGCCACTTTGAGAAGTCATATCTCCTCTGCAGCCCAGGTGTGCATCTCAGGGAGGTCATGGTCAAGGCCAGGCCCTGTAACAGTGGCAGAAGGGAACATGAAGCCCCTGAGGTCTCGGCCCACTTCCCCTCGCACCCCAAACCAAAAGAGTCTGCAGGGGAGGCCTGAGGGGCTGGGGCTGTGTTCAAGTTCCCAGGCAGAATAAATAATCAACTACTGAGAAGCTCATGAAAACCAGACATCACTCCCTGGCGACTCCGCAGCCTGGACCCTGGAGTCCTGCTTGGAATTGGCCACGGCAGCAAGCAAGAAGGGGCCTTAACCATGACCAGAACCAGTGGCCATTCTCTGTGTTCCCCTCCCCACACACCCAACTCTCACACTGCCTGAAATTCTACCACTGTGCCGGACTCAAATGCAGATTAATGTGGTCTGGCCATTAGAAGAGCTGGTACAAGGGTGGGAGAGAGGGCCTGAAGAGAAGTCATCCCAGTTAGAGGTCCCTGAGAGGGAACCCAGGGTGGACAAGGCTGTCCCCTTTTACTGAACACCTTCTGCGTACTGGGCACTGTGCTTCACAAGCTTCCTCCCTGCTGCTTCAAGGCCCCCTGCCTGTGACCCAAGCATCACTCAACCCCTCCCGACCTGTTTCCTCTCCTATAAAATAAAATTAGTAATAATAGCTACCTCCAGAGGCTACTGGATGATTAAATAAGAAAAGGTGTATAAAGTGCTTCCGACATTGCTGGACATAAAGTAGGTGCTAATTAAATGCTAATTATAAATGAGATAACTCCTGCGATAAGGCTGAGAATGGGCCCAGTTCATACTGGTCAAATCTGAGCTGCTAATAAGATAAATGTTTTACCACTTGCCACTGGAATGGGGCAGAGCTGGGGGTGGAGATGGGGGTCTGTCCAGGGCTATGGGACAAAGGAGTTGTTTAGGAACCCAGAGCATTAATGCTAAGACAGAGCATAGAGAAGGGGTAAGGCCACAGGAAATGGACCACCAGAGGCCAGAATCCACTCTTATCTTTTTTTTTTTTTTTTTTTTTTTTTTGCGGTACGCGGGCCTCTCACTGTTGTGGCCTCTCCCATTGCCGAGGGCAGGCTCTGGACGCTCAGGCTCAGCGGCCATGGCTCACGGGCCCAGCCGCTCCGTGGCATGTGGGATCTTCCCAGACCGGAGCACGAACCTGTGTCCCCTGCCTCGGCAGGCAGACTCTCAACCACTGCGCCACCAGGGAAGCCCCACTCTTATCTTTTTAAAAGCTTCTCTCTCTGAGGTTTGGGCCTGGATGGGCCGACTCCAAAGGTCCCCAAGTCTTTTGGATTGGACCAAGTGAGGCAGTCAAGGAGAAGGGATGAGAACTTCATCCACTGGGAGGGAGAGGGGAGTGGAAGAGACCCAAAATGAGACAGAGACATTATGAAGACAGTCGTATGACAGCCACCAATACACAGCCTTTAGAGCACGTGGGCTTGGCCTTTGCCTACATTTTCTCAACTCATTCTCCAAACAACCATGTCAAGGGTATTGTTATGCCCATACACAGTTGAAGCTCCAAGAGGCTAATAATGACTTGCCCAAGGTCATTGCCTATAAGCCTTGGAGCCAAGATTTGAGCCTAGATCTTTCTGGTTTCTCAAGACCATGCTTAGAACCATGTGAAGAAGGATCAGGGAAGGACCTGGTGCCAGCCTCTCCTCTGGGTTCCAGAGCCCCTGGCCCAGGGCAGTGGGGCCTCCCAGTTTCCAAACCAATGCTTCCTCAGTTACTCCAACAGTTTACAAGCCCAGGAAATGTCTGCCTCTTCCCAATCTGACCCTGGAAGCAAGACTGGGAAGAACCTGGCCATGCACCAGAGCTGGGGCAGACATGCTTGAGGTTAAAAAATAATAACATTTTGCTGCACTAACTACATGCCAAGCACTGCTTTAAGTGCTTTATATATTATGTTTCATTCTATAGCACCCTTTGAAGTAGGTGCTTTATCATCGCCATTTCACAGATGAGGACACTGAAGCATAGAGAAGTTAAGTTCACACAGCCTGGGCGAGACAGAGCCGAGATTCAATTTCAGGCAGTGACTTTGCAGAGGCCGTGACTATAACCATCTACCATGCTGCCTATCAGAAGGGCCAAGTACTGCCTCCAAGCCCACAGCAACCAGGATGGTGTTGGGGGTAGGATTCGACTCACAGCACTCTTATTTGCACATAATTTTTAGAATGAAGAAAGTGAGACACCTGTGTCTTTGCAGACTCAGCATAGAGAAGCTAGCTGGGCTGTCCCTGCTTTTGCCTGGGTTCCAGAAGACACAGCCACAGGCAGTCAGGCTGCGGGGAAACCTGAGGCCACTGACCCACTGAATGACTTAGGCAAGTCATGTTCTCAGGGCTCTAGTCCCCAGGTCCCACCCATATGATGATTTCCCAGGATGAGCCAGTTCTGAAAAGCCCAACTCCGCATTCCACGCACCTCCGGGGAGTTTGGGGCACTCTCCAGGGTCCTGAAATATCTCTCCTGCCTGTAAGCAGGGAGTCTGGAGACCCCAAAGCAGCTGACTTGGTTCTCTGAACACGTTCTTAAAAACGAGGAAGGTACATCAACATTTTGGACATGGACTATTACCCTAAGCACATGTGGGGAGCTATTTCTTAGATTCATCACCACCACCATCAAGGACAATCCTTTTGTGAAGTCAATGAATTGATTCACCTCTCCCTCCTCCCTCTGGGTGGCTCAGTTTCCGTTTGAATTTTCATGTAAAGGATGTGCCTCAGTGAGGTAGGCTGAACTGTAGCCCTGGAATCAAGGCGAGTGCAGCACGAGGTGTTTAGCCCAGGTGCTCGTAAATGCCATTGGCTGCCATCATCACCACCATAATCCTCATTTTCCCTGGGTAGACCCCTCTTCTGGGATAGCAGCAACACCCAGATGTGTACCTCCAGCTTGTGGCTCCAGAAAGCACACCTGGGGAGAAAGCAGTGGTCTCCATAGCTGTGTGCAAAAGATGGCCAGATGGCAACCTTTAGGGGAAGGAGGAGGAGGGCCTTCCTTTCAGAGGCTGCTCAGATCCTCTCTGTCCAAAGTTCCCCCTTGGGGGACCTGGAATATCCTTGTCCTACCTGTGCTTTCAAGTTAAGACTGGGTAAGGATCTGAGAGGGTCTCCCTCAGTCCCCCACCCACCATTCACAAGTCCTGATGGGGCAACCCCATCAAGTGACTCCAGGACCAGTTGATTATAGAGCCATCTTCTCCGTCCATACCTGCTTCTTCGGGCCCCAAGACTCCCCATCTCAGTGGAAAATCAGGCAGCCAGATTCTAGTAATTCTTCTTCTGCCTGAAGAAGGCAGGGACCCTCCCCATTTAAGGAAGGGGCCCAGATGCTGGGGAAAGAGCTGTGTCCCCACCACAAGGGTGGGGAGTGGGGAAAGAGAAGGACTTACTACCCTTTGCGCCCCCCTCCCACCTTCTCACAGTTACCCCAGCTTGGAAGGGACAAGGTCTCAAGGCAGAGGCCCCTTACTCTTGTCATCACGTTCAGCCCCTGCCAGCCAGTACCCTGTTACTCAGTCTCTGTTACAGAGCAACTCTGCAGGCTCCACTGCTGGGCCTGAGAACCCTCAAGTCCTCCTTTCAGCAGACACTTATTAAATACCTACTGTGTGCCTGACCTGTGCCAGGCAGTTCTCTTACACTTGATCCCATTTGATCCTATGACAACACATGCAAGTAGGTATTTTACAGGTGAGAAAACTGAGGCTTAGAGAGGTTATTTTCCCAAGGTCACACAGCTGGGGAGGGGTGAATCAGGAACACCAGATTGCCCCTTTTCCAGTCTGATGAGAGTGGCTCTCCTAGCCCTGCCCCCAATGTTTGATCCCACAGAGCCGACTACAGCACAAACCTTTGCTTAGAACTGGTGAGCTTCACTGAGGAATCGGAGGGGAAAGGAATGTCTAGCCTCGTTTACACCTGCTCTAGGAGAACCTGCCCAGCTGGCTCCCTCAGTCTTGGAAGGATACCCCATGTGGGCAATGGTCAAGATGATGAAGGAGGAAAAGTAGTCACTTCCAAGGCTCAACTCCCTCCTTGCCGCCCACCTGACAGGCCATCAGGCACTGTGAGACTGAGGGGTGGGGAACAGAGGGGGTTGTGCACCGTGAGATCCAGGAGGCAGATGTGCCCTCCTCCCCCACCAGAATAGAGGCCCCTCATTTCTCGGGGCCACTGGAGAAGACCCCTTCTGAAATGCCAACATTTTCTGAAAGGGTCAGGGGTCACTACCCCCAGGGTCAGGCAGGTAACCAGAAACGGACCTGCTGAGGAAGGGCCAGGGAAGTGCAGGCTCTGCCTAAAAACCCCAACTACCCTATGTGGGCCTGCTGATTTTTCAAGAGAAGCCAAAAGCCAGACTTCCCTCAGAAACTGCCCATTTTTTAAATATTGGCCACTAATTCAATTTTTTTAAGTACCTTAAGGGCCAAACATTTGCCATCTGTGGCTTATGCACTTAGATGCTCCCACTGACCAAGGCTTCAGGGGAGACCAGCACAGGGTGGCCCAGCAGTTCACAGAGCCCCTGCCCAGCCCCCCTCATCTGAGCCTTGGGGATCATGGTCCCCTTTTTACAGCTGTAGAAACTTAGGCTCAGAGGGAAAAGAGTCCTTGGTGAGGCCAGGCCATGACCCCAGCCGAGACCCCCTCCTGCTCCCCAGGGCAGAGAGCTGACCCCTCGTGGTAGCCTAGGGAGCCCAGGCAGGCTCTTCTATGGGAGGAGACCAAGGCTCCTCCAAGTCACAGATGAGGACACCAGGCTGCTCTGAGGAGCAAGGCTCAGGAGCCTGGGGCAAAGGAGGCACAGATTTTATTCACCCCACCATCCTCAGTGGGCCCTTTTGATTGAGGTGCCGGAGCAGGACCCCAGGGCCCAGAAGAGGTAAAACTGGGTGGCAAGAGGGCTGCCAGCAGCCCTGGTAGTGGGAAAGAATGATGGATTGGATTGGATTTTCTCCATTTGGAGGCGATGTTGGCTCCACTGTCCACTAGTCTCATCAGCATTTTTCATCGAGAAGTTGCTACATTGGATGGGGTGGGGACTGAATGGGGACAAGGTGCAGGGGCCTGGGCCCCCAGGGAGCTAGAAGCCAGGCTTCTGATGGGGAGACCACGGGGGTGTGAGAAAATCCACAAGTCCAAGACAAGGAGGCACCAATGTCCTTTCTCAGCTTTTTACACACATGCACATGTGTGCCCAAGACTTGTGCATGGAAACACCAGCACATGCACACATATGTGTATATGGGGAGGTATACGTGCAAACGTTCTCACACATGCCTCCAAAGCCCTTGCTTAAACTGTGCTCCCCGCCTAGGTTACCCTCCCCTTCTCTCTGAATCCTCCTGTATCATTTCTTGGGCCGCCTCCATGCCTAGTCTCTGGAGCCAGAGAGACGTGTCTGGATCATGACTCAGGCCTGGGGGTAATGGGCCCTGGGTGTATGTCTGAGAGAAAGGGAAAGGGTCCTAGGGCAGAGTAGAGCTCAGGGACCAGGACAGTGCCAGTGCTGGCGGCAGGGCAGGGAAGTGTCCCAACACTGCCAGGATGGGAATGCTGAGGCTGCCATCAGGGGACTGAGAAGGACCCACTGTTCACAGAAAAGGGCACCAAATCTGGGCCTGAAAATCTTCTTTGGCACCCCACTGGAAGTCCTCCAGGATTACCCCAGGCCGGATGCTCTCTCCTTTTTCCTCTGAGCTCCGACAGCCCTGATGGTGGGCTGAACCCACTGGACACTGTGCTCAAGAAATCTTAAATCCATCTTCCCAGGGCACCCAACCTCCTGGATCAGCTCCAGACCCAGGACTGTACTTTTAAAACCCAAGCCCTTTGGTGGTGAGGAGGTAGCCTTCAGCACCTAGCAACAGAGAAACCCGGCTGAGTGTGATTGGTCAGTTCCAGCTTACGGGAGGGAAAGTGTGAGCTGATTGGTTGGCGGTGCTTATAAACGGGAAACACCAGCGACCACGAAGGAGCAAGTCCATGCAAAGGACCGTGGTAGGGCTTGGCTGTCCTCCCGAGAGAGCCAGAGAGCCGGCTGGAAGGAAGAAGGAGGACAGTCTGCAGCTCAGAATTCCCCCTCCCACCCAAGCAGGCCATAGAGGAGCACTCCCATTGGAAGTAAGTGTCCAGTTTCAGATACCAACCTTGGTGTTCCAGGAAGGTGGGCCCAATTCTCAGTCTGCTCATGGAGACTGGCAATAAAGCAAAAGTCTCTGGCACTCAGAGGGTTAAGCCTGAATTAACTAGAACAAACCTAAAAGCATTCCGCAGAGGGTCACAACACCTGTGTCCCCAGGCAAATTCCTGGAAGGTAGGCCAAGAGCTTCCAAGCTGGAGACGCTTTGGGGATGAAGTAGCCCAGTTCCCATTACACAGATGAGGAAACTCATCTTCCTTAAATGATGAGGCCCAGAGGAAGCAGTTGGGGGTAAGAGGAGGATTTGTCCTTGGTCACACAGGTATTTAGAAGCGGAGCTGGGACTGGGACCCAGGTCTGTCTGCTGACTCCTGGTCTGTCCAGCAATCTTCCATCTGGCCCACACAAGCCTGTAGGTCCTTCATGAGGCCCAGCTATTGTGTACCTCCATGCTTTTGCATATGTCCCTGGAATGCCTTTCCCTCCATCTCTACCAGGCAAACCCCTACCCATCCTTCAGTTTTCAACTCAGGGATCACCTTGTCTAGGAAGCCTTCTCAGATGCCCCCTCTGTCCACCCTTGTGCTCCCATGGCTTCCTTCGTGCTGCCTGTCATAGCTCTGGTCACAGTGGACTCCTACTGTCTGTTTACATGTTTGTCCCCTGACAAGTCTGTGGCCCCTCAAGGGCAGGGTCAATCTGCTCCATCCTCATGTCTCCACCACCCAGGCAGGGCCCAGGGTGCAGCTGGAAGTTGAGAATTAAATGTCTTTTCAACAGAGGAATGAAAGACTTTGATGTTTTAATTTCAGTTTGCCTCCAACATGATTCCCATTTTCTCTGTGCCCAGTCCTGTGCATGGGAGGAGAGAAGGGGAGGGCAGAGGGCCAAGCCTTGCCCTCCAGAGCTCCCAGACTGGAGCCATAGAAGAAGATGTGTTAAGGCAGGGGTTCAGGCATGGTGTGCTCAGGGTTATTACTTAGAGGCCTGGGTGCCAGTAGGGGGAGTAGCACTAAACAGGGCTAGGACCCTGTCTGCCCTTGCCTGGGTACCCATGCAACAGGTAGATCCAGGGGGAGGGCTGTCCCCTTCCTCAGGTCTGCCTAGTAGCTGTAGAGCTGTGAGACTGCTACCCCGAAGAGCTCTCAGGCCTCAACTGCACACCTCCAGGGGGCATTATTCATGTTGTTTTCCACTAATGGCACCCCCTGGAGCCCAACTCCATAGCCTATAATGTGAATGGCACCCCCTGGAGCTGCGTAATGTGGTGGCTCTGGGCGCTCAGGGCAGCCAAGCTGATGGTGGACCCCAGAGGGAGTCTTTAGTCTCACCTTTGCAGTATCCCTAGTGGTGGTCATGGGTGGGGGCTGACTAAAGACTGCCAGCTCAGATGCCCCTGTACAAGAGAGTCTGGACACTGTCAGCCCGGAGCCTCTCTTCCCAGCCCCTGCTCCCAGCCTCCCCCCTCAGCAGTCACCTACCACCTAGCTGGACAGGCCCGTGGATGACATGTCTGCAGCATGTCATCCATGGCAGCCCAGCAGTTGAAAACCACAAGATGCCCATTTACTGCAGGGCAATATTTACATTTTCCAATACCAGGCAAAGAGGTGGGTAATGTAACAATATTGGGGGCATAAGGGCTGTTCCATACAACAGTGACACCATTAGAGGAGTACCCTCTGTGCGCCAGACACCATGTAGCATCTCTGATTCTCACAAAAATCTTGGGAAAGAAGTATAATTACAGTAGAACCACTTCACATATGAGGAAACTGAGGCTCAAAGAGGCTCAGGGACTTGCCAGGCCACACTATGTCATGGCAGAGCTGAACTGAAGGGTGCCCTGCCTGATACCAGGGCTTTCCACCTGCCCCCTAGTAGCCCAGCCCCCAGCAACCTTCTGTCCTCAAGGGCTAAAAAGGCAGCAGGAACTTATGTCTGAAGTAGCTTTGGCCAGTCCAGTGTGATGAGAGGGCTGCACTATAAGGGTCCCCTCCCCAAGGCTGTGGGCTATCCTTTCCCACAGATAAGAGATAAGAGCTGTCAGCAGATAAGAGCTGTCTTTGTGCTGCATGCAGATGTGGCTGCGTGTGCATTTGACTGTATGTATCTGTGCTACATGGAACAGTCATGTGCTCTGGTCTCAAACAAGCTGGCCTCAAATCTCACTCATTCACACAGTAGCCTGGACCCTGGGGAGTCATGTCCCAGCTCTGCCACTTACCATCTGTGTGACCTTAGTGGGCTACTTAACCCCTCTGTGCCTCTGAGTCTTCATCTGTACAATGGGGATAATAATAGCACCTTCCTCAGAGGTATATGAGTTTAATACAGTGCCTGGTGCATGGTAGGTGCCATATGGGTGCTGGCTAGTATATTTTTTCAGCAAAGGCTTACTGAGCACCTACTATGTGCCTGGGAGTCTGATAGGTGCTAGGACCGCATACTTATCCAGACAGGCACAATTCCCACCCTCAAGGGGATCTAGCAAGGTTCCTCAAGGCTGCCTCCTTCCACAAAGATGCACTTGCAAATGGGACAGGTAATGATTGAGACAGAAGACGGGAGAGGTGGCATCAGGGACCCTGCTCTCTCTGGTTTTCCTCCTGCCCTTCTGGCTGCACCTCCTCCAGCTGCCCTTAGGCTCCCTGTCCTCCACCAGTCCCAGCTGTGGGGGGCTCCCAGGGCTCTGTGCTTTGCCTCTTCTCTCCCCACTGCCCACCCTCGCCAGCCCACCCACCCTCTCCCGTCTCCACAGCCATGGCACCCACATCTCTTTAACCTGGCACACCCAGCTGCCTGCTCCACACCTCCACCTGGGGGTCCACCATGTCCAGATAACAAATCACCCTCCTCCCCCACCAGATCTACCCTCTTTCTGGGTGCCCATCTTAGAACCTAGCCCTCCCAGCTACCCAGTCACCGAAACCAGTAGCCTGGAAGCCCCCTTGTCATCTCACTCTCCATCACCCCTTCATTCAATCACTGAATCCCATCAACTCTACCCCCTAAATCACCATGAATCCATCCATTTCTCTCCAACCCCACCAGACTCCACCTCCCCCAGTAATAGGTGCTGTTGGTGCCTCACCCAGATCCCTTTCACCAGTGCATTTGCCCCCCAGCTGCTGTGAGTGCTGGCTTTTAACAGCTCACAGCTGCCCTTCTCTGGAGCATTGCCCTCCACCAGGGAAGACTGACCTTATCAGGAAATGCTTGAAGGTTTACAACCCACAGCCAATGGCTGACAGATCCAGGAACAAAAGCCCACTCCCCAGCCCCCTTGTCTCCTGACAAGTCTGACACTATTCAAGCTCCAGGGCTCCCCTGGGATCAGGCTGAGACCAGACTTCAGCTGACCCCCCTCATCCTTGTCTAGCTTCCTCCCCATCCTATCTCACTCTCTTGTGGGCATCACTTGAAAGAACTCATTTAATAAACCTCTAGACTCAGATCTCCTTCTCCTACTCTGCTTCTCAGGAACCCAATCTAAGAGACCGTCTCCTTGCTGGGCTAGTCAGAGTGACATATCCCAGCCCCTGGGGGAAAACTGGAAGGACAGGTGGGGGCGAGGCTGGGGTAGGGGACCATCGGGCCCTGGGAAGGGAAAGAAAATGAGCCCTGATCCTCCCCACCCATTCTGTATAGGCTGGCCTGAAGGAGCAGCTAGTACCCACCTGGCCTCCCAGACACTGTGATTAAGTTTTGTGCCAGAAGGAGAATGGGGAGC
The DNA here is from genome assembly GCF_964165515.1 of Mesoplodon bidens. Taxonomy (NCBI): domain Eukaryota; kingdom Metazoa; phylum Chordata; class Mammalia; order Artiodactyla; family Ziphiidae; genus Mesoplodon; species Mesoplodon bidens. The sequence goes on along the minus strand of NC_138178.1, from coordinate 64,332,597 downwards.
TAGTGCTTTCCCTCCTCCCTTTTTCTTTTTACTTCTCTTTTGCTTTTTTTCAAAGGCTGAGCCCAAGTTAATCAGATAAATTCTTCCCCAGTTGCACCAACAATTTTTCTAAAGTTCAGTCTCCCCAGAGCGAATCATAATTACTCCAGACTGAGACATTAAAGCCAAGGGGAAAGAAGAGGGGGAGGAAAAAATGTTTTTAATTAAAAAATTAATTTTTCCAACAGACCCACTGATGGCTACCCGGCTGTGGTGCTTCACTACCCCAGAGACAATCCCCCTCCATCCATCTTTTCCTCATTAAATCTCGAGGAGGGGGGTGGGCCTGGAGAGAGCAGCCCCTCCCTGAACAGAGCTTTCTCACCCTCCAGCTGAAGCATCCAACTCTCTGCCCTCCTGTAAAGTAAGTGGTTGGATTGCAGGAGTCTAGGTGGGAACAGCAGACCCAGAGTGCAGGCTTTGGAGTCAGACAGACGCGGGTCCCTAATCAGTCCCTTAGGACATAGGCAACCTGGCAGAGCCCCCTGGCACCTCCCTACTCAAGTGAGGTCCTCCGACCAGCAGCATCGACATCACCTGTTAGAAACCAGAATCTAGGACCCCTCCCCAGATCACCTGAATCCAAATCTGTGTTTTAATAAGATCCCTGGTGATTCATGTGCAGACTACATTTTATGAAGCACTGCCAGGACTTCCCTGGTGGCACAGTGGTTAAGCAACCGCGTGCCAATGCAGGGGACACGGGTTCCCTGGTCCAGGACGATCCCACATGCTGCAGAGCAACTAAGCCCGTGCGCCACAACTACTGAGCCTGTGCTCTAGAGCCCGCAAGCCACAACTGGTGAGCCTGCCCGCCACAACTACTGAAGCCCGCGTGCCTAGAGCCTGTGCTCCGCAACAAGAGAAGCCACCGCACTGAGAAGCCCGTGCACCACAACGAAGAGTAGCGCCCGCTCGCCACAACTAGAGAAAGCGTTCGCACAGTTATGAAGACCCAACCCAGCCAAAAAATAAATTAAAAAAGAAGAAGAAGAAGAAGAAGAAGCACTGCCGAGTAGCTCTGAGTCTCAGTCATTTCCTCTAGAAAATGGGGAGAATAAGGACCTCTGCCTTACAGCTTAGTTTGCAAGGATTATGAAGATGTAGAAGAAAACAGTTTGGCAAACCGTAAAGCAGGAACCTCAAAAAACACTCACTACTTACTACCCTGAGCCACTTCGTTGTTTGCTGTCAAACCTCCTCACATCCGGTAGCATTTCAGGAACTTGATTTGGTGAGCCAGCGGCCTTCCTGCTCACTCGGGCACTTTGTTCCCTGTGTCTGGGGCCCAACCAGGAGTCTCTTAAAGGAACTAAAGAGTTTGTAATCAGGGAACTCTCAACCAGAGGAAATAAAGTCACTCACTGTCAGAAGCATTATCTGGGTGCCTCCCCTACTCACAGCAAGCTAGGAGCTGCTGGGAGTGGGTAGGCTGAGGTGAGGGCAGCTCAAATCCCAATGTCATAAGGATGCAGGGATCCACTCTAGACAGACAGCAATAGCCAGGGCCTCTGATTTTTACTTCGTCATTCCCTTCTGGGGTCTTTCCTGAAGACATAATCTCAAGTGTGGACAAAGCTTTGTGCTATCAGATTACCTCTAATTAAGAGTAGCTGGGGGGCTCTGCTACCCTTGTAGGGTGTGAGAGCTCCCCTTTCTGGTCTCCAACTCTATTGTAATTGAGGTTTCTGTTTATTAACTTTTTACAACATTTTATCTGTAAGGTTTTTTTTTTTTTTTTTGTGGTACGTGGGCCTCTCACTGTTGTGGCCTCTCCCGTTGCAGAGCACAGGCTCTGGACGCGCAGGCTCAGTGGCCATGGCTCACGGGCCCAGCCGCTCCGCGGCACGTGGGATCCTCCCAGACCAGGGCACGAACCCGCGTCCCCTGCATCGGCAGGCGGACTCTCAACCACTGCGCCACCAGGGAAGCCCTGTAAGTTTTGATTTTTCCCACTCTCAAGAGTCTCCATTCTTGGCGAGAACATGGGAATCACAAATAACTGCTGAACAATCATCCACAGGAAGACACTGGAACTCACCAAAAAAGATACCCCACATCCAAAGACAAAGGAGAAGCAACAGTGAGACAGTAGGAGGGGTGCAATCACAATAAAATCAAATCCCATAACTGCTGGGTGGGTGACTCACAAACTGGAGAACACTTAGACCACAGAAGTCCACCCACTGGAGTGAAGGTTCTGAACCCCACGTCAGGCTTCCCAAACTGGGGCTCTGGCAATGGGAGGAGGAATTCCTAGAGAATCAGACTTTAAAGGCTAGCAGGATTTGATTGCAGCACTTCAACAAGACTGAGGGAAACAGAGACTCCACTCTTGGAGGGCACACACAAAGTAGTGTGCACATCGGGACCCAGGGGAAGGAGCAGTGACCCCATAGGAGACTGAACCAGACCTACCTGCTGGTGTTAGAGGATCTCCCGCAGAGGCGAGGGGTGGCTGTGGCTCACCGAGAGGACAAGGACACTGGCAGCAGAAATTCTGGGAAATACACCTTGGCATGAGCCCTCCCAGAGTCTGCCATTAGCCCCACCAAAGGGCCCCGGTAGGCTCCAGTGTTGGGTTGGCTCAGGCCAAACAACCAACAGGGAGAGAACCCAGCCCCACCCATCAGCAGTCAAGGAGACTAAAGTTTAACTGAGCTCTGCCCACCAGAGCAACACCCAGCTCTCCCCACCACCAGTCCCTCCCAACAGGAAACTTTCACAAGCCTCTTAGACAGCCTCATCCACCAGAGGGCAGACAGCAGAAGCAAGAAGAACAAGAATCCCGCAGCCTGTGGAACAAAAACCACATTCACAGAAAGACAGACAAGATGAAAAGGCAGAGGGCTATGTACCAGATGAAGGAACAAGATAAAACCCCAGAAAAACAACTAAACAAAGCAGAGATAGGCAACCTTCCAGAAAAAGAATTCAGAATAATGATAGTGAAGATGATCCAGGACCTCGGAAAAAGAATGAGTCAAAGATCAAGAAGATGCAAGAAATGTCTAACAAAGACCTAGAAGAATTAAAGAACAAACAAACAGAGATGAACAATACAATAACTGAAATGAAAAATTCACTAGAAGGAATCAATAGCAGAATAACTGAGGCAGAAGAACAGATAAGTGACCTGGAAGACAGAATGGTGGAATTCACTGCTGCAGAACAGAATAAAGAAAAAAGAATTAAACGAAATGAAGACAGCCAAAGAGACCTCTGGGACAACATTAAACGCAACAACATTTGCATTATCAGGGTCCCAGAAGGAGAAGAGAGAGAGAAAGGACCTGAGAAAATATTTGAAGAGATTATAGTCAAAAACTTCCCTAATGTGGGAAAGGAAATAGCCACCCAAGTCCAGGAAGCACACATAGTCCCATACAGGATAAACCCAAGGAGAAACACGCCGAGACACATAGTAATCAAAATGGCAAAAATTAAAGAGAAAGAAAAACTATTGAAAGCAGCAAGGGAAAAATGACAAATAACATACAAGGGAACTCCCATAAAGTTAACAGATGATTTCTCAGCAGAAACTCTACAAGCCAGAAGGGAGTGGCATGATATACTTAAAGTGATGAAAGGGAAGAACCTACAACCAAGATGACTCTACCCGGCAAGGATCTTATTCAGATTTGATGGAGAAATCAAAAGCTTTACAGACAAGCAAATGCTAAGAGAATTCAGCACCACCAAACCAGCTCTACAACAAATGCTAAAGGAACTTCTCTAAGTGGGAAACACAAGAGAAGAAAAGGACCTACAAAAACAAACCCAAAACAATTAAGAAAATGGTCATAGGAACATACATATTGATAATTACCTTAAAGGTGAATGGATTAAATGCTCCACCCGAAGACACAGGCTTGCTGAGTGGATACAAAAACAAGACCCATATATATGCTGTCTACAAGAGACCCACTTCAGACCTAGGGACACATACAGACTGAAAGTGAAGGGATGGAAAAAGATATTCCATGCAAATGGAAATCAAAAGAAAGCTGGAGTAGCAATACTCACATCAGATAAAATAGACTTTAAAATAAAGAATGTTACAAGAGACAAGGAAGGACACTAAGTAATCATCAAGGGATCAATCCAAGAAGAAGATATAACAATTATAAATATATATGCACCCAACATAGGAGCACCTCAATACATAAGGCAACTGCTAACAGCTCTAAAAGAGGAAATTGACAGTAACACAGTAATGGTGGGGGACTTTTTAACACCTCACTTACCCCAATGGACAGATCATCCAAAATGAAAATAAATAAGGAAACACAAGCTTTAAATGACACAATAGACCAGATAGATTTAATTGATATTTATAGGACATTCCATCCCAAAACAGCAGATTACACTTTCTTGTCAAGTGCGCATGGAACATTCTCCAGGATAGATCACATCTTGGGTCACAAATCAAGTCTCAGTAAATTTGAGAAAATTGAAATCTTACCAAGCATATTTTCAGACCACAACGTTGTGAGATTAGAAACCAATTACAGGGAAAAAAATGTAAAAAACAGAAACACATGGAGGCTAAACTATACATTACTAAATAACCAAGAGATCACTGAAGAAATGAAAGAGGAAATCAAAAAATACCTAGAGACAAGTGACAATGAAAACACAACAATCCAAAACCTATGGGATGCAGCAAAAGCAGTTCTAACAGGGAAGTATATAGCTATACAGGCCTACCTCAAGAAACAAGAAAAATCTCAAATAAACAATCTAACATTACACCTAAAGGAACTAGAGAAAGAAGAACAAACAAAACCCAAAGTAAGCAGAAGGAAAGAAATCATAAATATCAGAGCATAAATAAATGAAATAGAAACAAAGAAAACAATAGCAAAGATCAATAAAACTAAAAGCTGGTTCTTTGAGAAGATAAACAAAATTGATAAACCATTAGGCAGACACATCAAGAAAAAGAGGGGGAGGACTCAAATCAATAAAATTAGAAATGAAAAAGGGGAAATGACAACAGACACCGCAGAAATACAAAGCATCCTAAGAGAATACTACAAGCAACTCTATGCCAATAAAATGGACAACCTGGAAGAAATGGACAAATTCTTAGAAAGGTATAACCTTCCAAGACTGAACCAGGAAGAAATAGAAAATATGAACAGACCAATCACAAGTAATGAAATTGAAACTGTGATTAAAAATCTCCCAACAAACAAAAGTCCAGGACCAGATGGCTTTACAGGTGAATTCTATCAAACATTTAGAGAAGAGCTATCACCTATCCTTCTCAAACTCTTCCAAAAAATTGCAGAGGAAGGAACACTCCCAAGGTCATTCTATGAGGCCACCATCACCCTGATACCAAAACCAGACAAAGATACAACAAAAAAAGAAAATTACAGACCAATATTACTGATGAATATAGATGCAAAAATCCTCAACAAAATACTAGCAAACAGAATCCAACAGCACATTAAAAGGATCATACACCAAGATCAACTGGGATTTATCCCAGGGATGCAAGGATTCTTCAATATATGCAAATCAAGCAATGTGATACACCATATTAACAAATTGAAGAATAAAAACCATATGATCATCTCAATAAATGCAGAAAGAGCTTTTGACAAAATTCAACACCCATTTATGATAAAAACTCTCCAGAAAGTGGGCATAGAGGGAACCTACCTCAACATAATAAAGGCTATATATGACAAACCCACAGCAAACACCATTCTCAATGGTGGAAAACTGAAAGCATGTCCTCTAAGATCAGGAACAAGACAAGGATGCCCACTCTCACCACTATTATTCAACATAGTTTTGAAAGTCCTAGCCACGGCAATCAGAGAAGAAAAAGAAATAAAAGGAATACAAATTAGAAGAAAAGAAGTAAAACTGTCACTGTTTGCAGATGACATGATACTATACATAGAGAATCCTAAAGATGCCACCAGTAAACTACTAGAGCTAATCAATGAATTTGGTAAAGTTGCAGGATACAAAATTAATGCATAGAAATCTCTTGCATTCCTATATACTAATGATGAAAAATCTGAAAGAGAAATTAAGGAAACACTCCCATTTACCATTGCAACAAAAAGAATAAAATACCTAGGAATAAACCTACCTAGGGAGACAAAAGACCTGTATGCAGAAAACTATAAGACACTGATGAAAGAAATTAAAGATGATACCAACAGATGGAAAGATATACCATGTTCTTGGATTGGAAGAATCAATATTGTGAAAATGACTACACTACCCAAAGCAACCTACAGATTCAATGCAATCCCTATCAAATTACCAATGGCATTTTTTACAGAACTAGAACAAAAATCTTAAAATTTGTATGGAGACATAAAAGACCCCGAATAGCCAAAGCAGTCTTGAGGGAAAAAAACGGAGCTGGAGGAATAAGACTCCCTGACTTCAGACGATACTACAAAGCTACAGTCATCAAGACAATATGGTACTGGCACAAAAACAGAAATATAGATCAATGGAACAAGATAGAAAGCCCAGAGATAAACCCATGCACCTATGGTCAACTAATCTATGACAAAAGAGACAAGGATATACAATGGAGAAAAGGCAGCCTCTTCAATAAGTGGTGCTGGGAAAACTGGACAGCTACATGTAAAAGAATGAAATTAGAACACTCCCTAACACCATACACAAAAATAAACTCAAAATGGATTAGAGACCTAAATGTAAGACCAGATACTATAAAACTCTTAGAGGAAAACATAGGGAGAACACTCTTTGACATAAATCACAGCAAGATCATTTCTGATCCACCTCCTAGAGTAATGGAAATAAAAACAAAAATAAACAAATGGGACCTAATGAAACTTCAAAGCTTTTGCACAGCAAAGGAAACCATAAACAAGATGAAAAGACAACCCTCAGAATGGGAGAAAATATTTGCTAACAAATCAACAGACAAAGGATTAATCTCCAAAATATATAAACAGCTCATGTAGCTCAATAGCAAAAAAACAAACAACCCAATCCAAAAATGGGCAGAAGACCTAAATAGACATTTCTCCAAAGAAGACATACAGATGGCCAAGAAGCACATGAAAAGCTGCTCAACATCATTAATTATTAGAGAAATGCAAATCAAAACTAGAATGAGGTATCACCTCTCACCAGTTAGAATGGGCATCATCAGAAAATCTACAAACAACAAATGCTGGAGAAGGTGTGGAGAAAAGGGAACCCTCTTGCACTGTTGGTTGGAATGTAAATTGATACAGCCACTATGGAGAACAGTATGGAGGTTCCTTAAAAAACTAAAAATAGAATTACCACATGAGCCTGCAAACCCACTACTGGGCATATACCCAGAGAAAACCATAATTCAAAAAGACGCGTGCACCCCAATGTTCATTGCAGCACTGTTTACAACAGCCAGGTTATGGAAGCAACCTAAATGCCCATCAACAGACAAATGGATAAAGAAGAAGTGGTACATGTATACAATGGAATATTACTCAGCCATAAAAAGGAACGAAATTGGGTCATTTGTAGAGATGTGGATGGATCTAGAGACTGTCATACAGAGTGAAGTAAGTCAGAAAGAGAAAAACAAATATCGTATATTAACACATATATGTGGAACCTAGAAAAATGGTACAGATGAACCAGTTTGCAGGGCAGAAATAGAGACACAGATGTAGAGAACAAACGTATGGACACCAAGGTGGGGAAAGTGGTGGGCATGGTGGTAGTGTGATGAATTGGGAGATTGGGATTGACATATATACACTAATATATATAAAATAGATAACTAATAAGAACCTGCTGTATAAAAAATAAAATAAAATTCAAAAAAAAATAAAAAAGAGTAACTGGAAATAACACTGAAAGACTGAATAAATGATAGTAAGGACCTTTGAAATATTAAACTATTAATGACAAGAAGAAATGTTTATAATGTAATGTAGGATATAGAACAGCTATAAACTTATACCTATGTTTAAAAAAATTGTAAACATAAGTTTGTGTGTGTGCAAGTGGGTGTGTCTGGGCTTCTGGCCAGAGAATGCTGTAGTCCTGGTTTCCAGGGTCTCTATAAGCCCAAGTCCCCATAGCCAGGGCATCCTGTAAGCAAGGCCCCGCCCCCGGGAGAAGAGGGCTGGGGGAGGAAGAGAAAATAACAGAGGAGAAGGATCAGGGCCACAGCAGACTGAGCCAGAGTTCAGGGCTTATCTCCAGCACCCACAGAGAACTGCAGAGACCAATAGAGGGAAAACAGAGAATGAGGCAGGCATGGACCACATTGCAGGGGTGTGAGGGGAAGGCTGAGGCCCCAAGATGGAGCTCACTCTAAGCCATGGGATGCAGGGCAGAGCAGCTCCCAGTATACTCCAGGCGTGGCTCCTGAAGCTGGGACCAAAGCTTCAGCATCAAGCCTTACAGTCACGTTAGCCCAGAATAGGCAGGAACTGACACCTTGTCACAATATCCAAAGGTCTTTGGCACTGCCAGTGTTTAGGGGGAAAGGTGCTGGAGTTATAGTAATGTTGAAGTTTATCCAATAGCTAAAGTGAATGGAGCTTCAGTCAAGATGCTTCTCTAGGGCTTCCCTGGTGGCGCAGTGGTTGAGAGTCTGCCTGCCAATGCAGGGGACACGGGTTCGTGCCCCGGTCCAGGAAGATCCCACATGCCGTGGAGCGGCTGGGCCCGTGAGCCATGGCCACTGAGCCTGCGCGTCCGGAGCCTGTGCTCCGCAACGGGAGAGGCCACAACAGTGAGAGGCCCACGTACCGCAAAAAAAAATAATAATAAATAAAGATGCTTCTCTAAATTTGTGCTCTGTGGGCCTACCACCAACTCCCTCTACTTTTCTGCAAAACTTTAACAGTGACAGAGAAAATTTTAAAAGAAAAAATAATAAATAAGGCATAACCTAGGAAGGCCAGAGGAAGATGACCCAGCAAAGCCACATTCTGGCTCTGGGACTGGATTTGCAATACCTACAAAATCACCAAGGGATAAGAGCCTTAAGCAGGGTATAAAAGGAGGGTAAAACCAAAATTCTAGACAATAATAAGACCTGGTTTTGCACTTGGGACTTCAGGGGATTAAGGGAGCAACTGCAAAACCAACAGTTGTTAGGCACAAAAAGACAGAGAAAAACTTTGTTTTGAAAGTTATCACTTGTTTGGGTAACCCCATTATTTCTGATGTTTTTCTTTTCAGGAGGTTTGATGATGGATTTTAAATACAGGCCTGAATGTTTTGACCAGGGAGTGAGGATAGAAATCTTCACCAAATACTTTTAGGCTTCCTACCTCATCCCCATCCTCTCAACACCCAGTGAAGTGGAAGATGGGGCTATCACTGAGGGCCAGAGAGGCAGAGACTGTGGACAATGGTTAGTGGCACAGCCAGAAACAGAATCCACATCCCACCCCCACCCCCCCACAACCCCAGTTTTTCCCATGTCTCCCCAGGCCACCTCCTAGTTGCAGGGGGTTGTGAAGTCCTTGAAGTCTCCTTCCTGGGGCTGATTCAAACCAACCTCGTGCATATGACCTCATTCAAGATGCCAGAGGTGAGAAAACGCCAATGCCCCTGGGGGACATTGCCAAGCAGTCCAGCCTCCCCTCACTCTCACTTGGTGAGTATGACAGATCTTAGACCAGGAGAGCTCTGCACTGGAGCGCAGTCTCCAGCACCTGGTGTTTGAGGCTCACCTTTGCAGGCAGACAGCAGGGAGGGGCTGCCTTATAAGATCAAAGACAGCGTTTTCCAGATGGACAGAAGAAAAAGCTCTTGTGAAGAAAATCATCATTCTTTGGATCTGCTTAAGACGATGCCCAGCTGTTCTTTAGTTAATCTCTCCATCTACTTAGGAAGAAAGGTAAATCATTGACAGCTTCTCACTAGAATGACTTGGCCCAATATTGTGGTTATAAAACCTTAGGCTGGTAAATTCCCTCATCTGTGAAATGTCCTTCCCCAGAGAGCTGCTGGAGCACGGCAGACATCCAGCGATCTGAGAGTGGGCACAATTAGATCCAGCCTGAGATGGACCAGAGAGGCCTGCACTGCCACCCTTCTCCCTGCATGGTCTGCTCCATGTTTATTGAGTCAAGATGGCATCTGGTTCCCCCACAAGCTCTGACCTCATAGGTTGGACTCTAAGACAGCCTTAAAGAGAGTCACCAACCACTGGCCTGGGGGCTAGTAACGTGTTTCCCTGGAGGAGAAAGAAGGATGCCCTCATTGTCTGGGGGTCCTGTGGAGTGAAGGAAGACAGAATCCGCGTGCCCACCCAATTCCTTCACACTGTCATGATCTTGGAAGAAAACACTCTGCAATTTGCTCTGAAATCTTAAAAAAAAAAAAAAACTAAGCCACAGGAACCTCAGAGAACAACTAGTCCAACCCCCTGACTGTTCTGAGAAGGAAACTAAGGCCCAAGGTCACACAAGGAGGATGATTTGGACCTGAGTCCGCAGCTCCCAGGGTTGGCCTCCACTGCCTACAGCTCACAACCCCAAGACCCAAGCTGCAACGGGGACTGAATCTCGGCTTCCCAGAGGGGAAGTCTAAGGAGCAGGAGAGAGAGGAAAAGAAGGGGGAGGACAAAACACAGGGTGGCAGGAAGCAGTGTGAATTTGCTCAGCCCAGTTGTACTTCATCAATCGTAAGTGGGGCGTGGGAATGGGAGCGGGAGCCGCTGCTGGAACCACAGGTGCCCGGAGTCCCATCACTCAGCGATATGGTAATAAAGTGGCCGGGGCTGGAAAAATGCTATGAGATTCCAGAGAGCTCAGTCTCAGCCTGCTGGGTTATAACCCTGTTATTGACACCCCTGAGGCTTGTTCTGTCTCCTTCGGCCCCAGGAGGGGATGCAGCCTGACCCAAGCCCAGGGCTGGGAGAGAGGGGAGGTAAGTGGCGGGAGAAACTGACTCCCCAGGGCCACACCTGCCATCAATGTCCCTTCTCCCTGAACCCCAACTCCTGTGTCCACTGAGGCCTCAGCCATTCACGGGCTGTGCCATGAGGGACAGAGGGAGGAAAAACTGAGCTCAGGCTTGAGGGTCCTGGAGTGCTGGGAGCACAGTCCTCACCTGCCAAAAGGTTAGCAGGTAGCAGAGATTGTGCGGTTCAGCTGTTGATACTCAGAAGAGAGAAAAGGCCATGGGGGTTTCAGAGGGGAAGACAAGCTTCCGGGGGGAGATGCAGCTACACCGGGCTGGAAGGGTCATAATTCTATTCCGGAACCATTGCCACAGGCTCATGCAGACCATTCTCCTCCTCCCCTCCTCCCACACATGGATCAGAGAGCATCCTTAACAGCAGGTGCCCGCTGTCATTCTACATGAAACTCTCCCCAGCATGCCAACACTTCCAGGAGAAAGTCAAAATCCCATCACGTTCCAATAATATTCAGCCATAAACAGAAATGAAATTCTGATACATGCTACAACATGGGTGAAACTTGGAATCATTATGCCAAGTGAAATAAGCCAGACACAAAAGGACAAATATTGTATGATTCCACTTATAGGCTGTACCTAGAATAGGCAAATTAGTAGAGACAAAGTAGAATGGTGGCTGTCAGGGGCTGGAGGCAGAGGAGGGGGATGGGGAATTATTGCTTAATGGGTACAGAGTTTCTGTTTGGGAAAATGAAAAAGTTCTTGAAATGGATAGTGGTAATGGTTGCACTACATTGTGAATGTACTTAATGCCAATGACTTGTACACTTAAAAATGGTTAAAATGGTAAATAAACTTCATGTTATATATATTTTACTAAAATTTTTTTAAATCCTTACCCTTGAAACTAATGTTGTATGTCAATTTTATCTCAATTTTTAAAAAATCCATCACACGCTGCCATGCAAGGCGCCTGCCACCTCTCCCTAATTTCAAGAGGGCATGGGACTTCCCTGGTGGTGCAGTAGTTAAGAGTCCACCTGCCAATGCAGGGGACACAGGTTTGAGCCCTGGTCCGGGAAGATCCCACATGCCACAGAGCAACTAAGCCCGTGTGTCACAACTACTGAAGCCCACACGCCTAGAGCCCGTGCTCTGCAACAAGAGAAGCCACCACAATGAGAAGCCCACACACCGCAACGAAGAGTAGCCCCTGCTCGCCGCAACTAGAGAAAGCCCACGCACAGCAACAAAGACCCAACGCAGCCAAAAATAAAATATAATAAAACAAAATAAATAAAAAGAGAGCATGTGCCTAGAATGATGGGAGAACCAGAAGTCTTGCTGAGCACAGGTAAAGTCACCACAGGCACATAGTTCATCCCCTGAATGACCCTCTGTCCTAGCCTCTGCAAACTGATGCCACCTCCTGTCGGCACCATGTCCTGTCCTGTCTCTGTGACTTTGCACATGCTGTTCCTTGGACTAGAACTCCAGTTCCCCCTTCACTTCCTGGCTAATGCCAGCTGGTTCTTCAGGACTCTACGGATGTGCCACCTCTCTGTGAATTCTCCCCCACCATGCTCGCTACACAAGCAGAGTTAGAGCCGCCCTCCTCTGGGCATCCACATCTCCTTGGATGCCTGCATCAAGGAACCTATGCCGACATGTGCTGAATTCGTGGACACATAAGATGATACCACCCTCTTGAAGTGAGGCTGGACAAGACAGCCCAAGACATCAGAGAGAAGACTCCAGTTTCACTTGCTGTAGGTATTCTTAATTAAAGCAACAACAATAAGCCACATCGCTGATCAGAGGTAGATCTGGGTTACTTTCTAAGCACTTTCAATTTGAATGTAAGCCATGGCTCAAAAGCAGTAGATTCATTTCTAGGGTCAAGCTTAATATTAACTTCCCAAGAGAATGCAGTGATATTTTGGTCCACCAGCAACTGAGAAAAAAAAGAAGATAAGGACTTAGAGAAAATCAAAAGAGCAGCTAAAAGCTGGAGCTACACATCTCTCTAGGAGAATTTTTAAGTGGTCCCAACTAGAAGAACTTAAAACATGGATATTACCTTAAAACCTTTATGATCTATAAAAATGATAATCTACCAATCAAGATTTGATTTCCTATTCTATTTCGGAACAGAGGATACTGAATTTACGTAAGTAAAATCACATTCACTAGACGGATGGATAGATAGATAGATAGAGACATGGAGACATAGAGACATAGACATATATGTAACTAAAAATACTTAGATTATTTGAATCCTTATAAATCCACGATGTGACTTGCACCCCTGCACATCTTATACATCAGCAAGTCCAGTACTGTGTCTATGTCCCTGTTTCCTCATCTCGACCGGGAACCGCTTGAGGCCAGGTCCCTTTGTTTGTGGTCCCAGCCCAACAGAGTTTGGCGCTTTGTAATTTAATGAGTTAGTCTTTATTTCTCCAGCACCCAGCACAGGATGTGGTTCTCAGCCAAAGCTTAGTATGTGCTGGAAAAAAGGAAGGAAGGACCCGACCACTGACACAGTGTCCTCCACTGTAAAATGGCCTGCCTCCTGACATAAGCACGTGGAGAAGCAGAAGTAGCTGCAGACAGAGAGCTGTGTGTCCCTGCTCACTAGTCTTTCCACTGGGGAGGACAGCATGAAGATGAGGAGGCCCAGCAGAGTTGCCTCCGTCGCTGAGAGGCCAGAACGCCTGAGTTCTGGGGCCACGAAGGCTGAGGCAGGAGCTGCTTGGAACTCTCCATGAGCAGATTAAAATCTGCAGTTTGGGATGATGAAATCCAAGTGAAATTTCAGGATGAGACTGTTCACAGTAGCAGTGTTTGTAAAAGCAAAAACCAAAACAAACACAAACAAATAAAACCTGAACAATCCAAATGCTCTTTGAAAGGAAAATGGGTATATGGTGATAGAATCACTCTATGAAATACTGAACTGTAATAAAACAGGAGAAATCACAGCTACATACAATCGTATGAATAAATCTTAGCAACATAATGTTGAGTGAAGAAGTAAATCTCAGAAGATCACATGTAACATGATGGATGCCTTTCTATAAGGTTCACAACTAAAATCAAAAACATATTTTCACTCATCACAAGGAAAAAAATTTTCTATTTCTTTAATGTTGTAGCTATATGAGATGATGGATGTTCACTAAACCTATCGTGGTCATCATTTCATGATGTACGTAAGTAAAATCATTATGCTCTACGCCTTAAACTTATACAGCACTGTACGTCAATAATATCTCAATAAAAACAGAAGAAAAACAAAAACAAAAACCTATTATTTCGATATACACAGGTATGTGATTTTGGTAACATTACCCAAGCTCGACAAAACTTCCAGTTCTTCCTTCTTTCTAGGTACCTGCCCTCTTGAAATTAGGGAGAGCCATGGGAAGAGCTTTGGCAGTGAAACATCACCAAAGTGTTCAGTGTCACTTTTGGGCAGAAACATCTAACATCTAAACATCTAACAACTAAACAACTACGTGTGCTTAGTTCTTACTCTCTTCCCCTCCCGAAGCAAACCCCAGATCTTAGTGTTGAATAACAATCTCACAGGATGGTGGCTGCACCGTGCCTGGGGCCCATGTCTGCAGTGGTCTCGGCCAATCTACATTTATTTCTCAGCATGAGTGAGAAATAAACTTTTGTTGGGTAAAGCTACTGAGATTAGGGTTTATTTGTTACTGTGGCATAACCTAGTTTATCCTGACTGATACAATAATAAAATTATATTTAAAGTCAAGAGAATAATAAACACAAAATTCAGCATTGTAATTAACTCTGAGGGAGTCAGGAGAATAGGATAAGGTAGGAGCACAAGACAGGTGCAAATATTGTTAAGGCTACAGATCTTGGGTTGAGTTCTGAGCCCATACGTGTTCACTATATTGTTGTAAACAAAAATATATCACTGTAAACTAATGACTTCATTAATTAAAGTGGCCCTGCATGGGCCAATAATGAGTGTGTCATAACCAGGAGTTGTGATTACTCAGCTCTGTGTACCTGAGGTCCATTTAAAAAGGAAAAGAAAAGAAAAGAGAGTGTCATTCAGATACGAGCTGGAAACCCAGCCACCGTACCTGCTGAAGGGCGCTTGCCTCTCATCTTGTAGCAATGAACACCCACCAAAGTGCGGAAGGAGGGCAGGGGATTAGCTCAGATGTGTGGCTTTTTTCCCTAATTCCCTGAGGTCCAGGGCCAGAGATGCCATTCCCCGCAGCCCCTCCTCCAGACTCCCCCAAGGAAACTGTCCAGCCAGCTGGTGGGGGAGGTGGGAGACAGGAGCATCACAGAGCCTTTGTTCCTGGCAGCTTATCAAATCCGCCCAAAGCCTCATTTCAATACATTTGTATGAAATGGTTTCATCCCAGAGTCTCCTCCTCCCTATTGCCTTCACCACCCCCACCCCCGCCACCCCACCCCACCCCCGCCGCCCAGGGTGCTTTCAGGCCTGGCCTGGCTCAGTGTCCTCACAGGTCCCTGGACCAACACCAGGCCCCCTTTGATGATGTCATATTTACCAGGAAGAATTCTGCTTTTTCTGCACCCCGGGCATCATGAATCTTACATAATTTTTTCTCCCTCCACCATGATGCTAAAATCACTGCATTCGATGGGGAGCCATTGGGGAGTTTTCAGCAGAAGAGGATGTGGTGGAATTTGTGACTTGAAGGCTGCTCTAGTTACCAGTGAGGGACAAGGGTGGAGGCGGGGGGACCACTGGGGCAACAAACAAGGCATCCGAACTTGGGGTGGGGGGAGGGAGGCAGAGGTGTGGGAGGCCCCTGGGCAGACCCGAGAGCCACTCAGAAGGTGGAATCAAGAACTTGGCAGAGAGTCAGAGAGGCAAAGCCTGACTCCACGGTCCCTGGGGAGGAAAGAGGAGCAGGCCTGCCACCCACCTGCTCCCGACACCACTCGGGGTGTGGAGAGGGAGAGAAATATCGGGGGAAACGCCTGCATGGGGTTGTGGCCTCTGGAGGAGACTGGGCCGTAGGAGGGGGTGAGGCGGGGACAGCCATTTATCTTAGAACTTTTAAAACTAGTTGTATATATTAATTTGATCCCAAAAAATCAACTGAAATAAAAGCACTTAGAGTCAGAGCTCCTCAGTCATGCTTTCTTACACATGAGAGGTTCCAGGAGTTCATAGTCCAAGAAATTATGCCAAGTTGGGTTATGTGGCTGCAGGTTTTTTCTGAAAAGGGGTCTATATGTTTTATTGAATTCTCAAAAGAGCCTGGTGACCTGGTAATACTAATTAACATTTATATAACACCATACTTCAGGCTCTGCACTATATATATGCTCATTTAATCCTCACAGCAGCCCTGTGAGAGACAATCTATTGTCATCCCCATTTTACATATGTAGGGACTGGGGCACAGGGAGACTAAGCAAGGTGCTGAAGTTTGCTCAGGTTAGTGAGATTTGAGTCTCCAGAGTGTCAGCCACTAACCTGGACCCAGTCTGGTTCTATACTGAACTTGCCCAGATGGACAAGTAAGGTCCCAGGGCACAAGCGTTCACCCCAGGTCTGAGGACAGACAAAGCTGGGCAGCCAGGACGTGTGGACCTCTGTGCTCCCAGCCCTTCTCATGATCAAGTTCAGAAGCAATAGGAAATCTGGACCCCTCACTGTCATCCCGGCCCATGGAAGGAAAGGCAATCTTGTGCCAGGGTCATCTCAGGAGCAAACGTGGGGGAGGGAAGCCTCCTTCCAACACCCACTGGTACCCCTGCTGCTACTGGTCCCCCAGGCGCCACTGCAGAGGCCAGCCTAGCCTGGCCGACACTCTGCAGGGACAGAGATCCTCCTTCCTCAATAGCCAAGCCTTGTTGTCTCCCTGGTCTCTCCTCCACACCTCTGCCCTCAGCCTCGTCTGTGGCTGAGGACGAGCCCCAGGCTCTCCACGCTGGGTGGGCCCAGCACCTCTAGCCTCACTTTCCCTATCTCTCCTCCCTGCTGTCTAGCCTGAGCAGGGGTTGGTCCCTGCCCAGGTCTTGTCCTCTGAAGCCTTGACTGGGTCTAGCCCCGCTCCCTCCTAGGAGTACATGAGCCCCTCGGCCAGGTTGGAGCCCTCCCCCAGGGAACTGTGGCAGAGGCAGGACCTGGAGTAGAGGCAGGGTAAGAGGCTGCCAGCAGGGTGGGGCTGCCTCAGGAAGTAGTGAGGGCCCTGCCCTAGGAGACATGTGAGCAGAGGCTGGACCCCCAGTCTCTGAGAGGGGCCTGGACCAGCGGTCATGCCCAGATCTCCAATTTTCCCCTTCTAGGACTCTGTGGGGGGCATGGCGACACTTACAGGATGTCACAATAGCATGTACAATGGGCTCCAACCAGATGGACCTCAGAGCCTGATTTCACAGAGGGACAGTGGCTTGTCCAAGGTGCCACAGCATCTTGAGGTGCACTAGGGGAAGGGCAGCCCTGGGGGGAGAGGGATATACTTGGAGGAGTGGCTGATCCCTTGAGCAGGAGGATCCGAGTAGCTTCCTGGAGGACAGAAGACATACACAAGGGTCCCTCAAGGTAGATAGGACATCTTCAAGAAAAGCAGGAGATGGCTGGAGTCAGACATCCAGATGGTGGGTCTCAGTGGGGACGCTGAGAAGAATGCTGAGCCTAGCAGGAGAGTCCCCTGTCGACAGCCCCCCACCCCGCAGCCCACCTAGGACAGAACCCATCCTGGTGCACCGTCTCAGGCTGACAGGGGGACTGCCCCAATTATCCTAACAGTGTGGCAGTTGGGAGGGCAGTTCTGGGCCTCCCCCACCCACCCTCAAGTCGGAGCTCTGTCTGCCCGCCACAGCCTTCCCAGAGCAGGGTCCCGGCTCTCACCAGCCCCGCCCACCTCCAGGCCTGGCAGGTGGCGCAGACACCGGAGAGGTTGCCCCAGCTACAGCTCCTGAGCTGATTTTCCCCGGTTCTGGTGGCGTCAGCCAAGAGGGAGCGGGCTATTTTTAGCGGGTTCTCCGCAGCAGCGAGAGGGCTCAGAAGTGCCAGCGTGGTCGGTCCCACACCGTTCTCAGCTTTTAGCTCTTGCAGGGAATGATTCTCGCACCCAGCACGCTCTGATTACCAGGGTGACCTGAGCAGCTGCCAGGCATCTCCTTGTGGGCTAAGCCCGCAGGCGGGAGAGACATGAGAGGAGCCAGGGCAGGCCTCCCCACCACTCTGGTGCCCGTCACATTCCAGGACCATGGGGGCAGAGGGTGGGGTGGGTGAGTGACTTCACTGGACTTCGTTGACTTGATTTGCATAGCCTACCTGGTGCTTCACGGGGTGTGAGGAACATTCCAGGAGCCCACCTGTGCCTCCGCCCTTTGCAGAAGGACATGCCATGGAGGGGGTAGACATAGGTCACCCCCATGAAGAGGAGCTCTTTGAGAAGGGCCCCGCGCACTCCCCTTGACAGGGGTCAGACACTGAAATGCTTTCACGGGGGTTCAGCGGGTGCCAGGAGTGAAATGATCTGCTTTGCATGTAAATGGTTTGTGCCATTCTTCAATTCCACAGAGGGATGTGTGCACACTGTGTTGATAGGTCTTCTCGTTTTTTTAAGAGAACTTTAAAATTCAAAATCTGTTGTGGAATCGCCCAGGTTTGAAATGTTGGCACCCAGGTCAAATTTTAAAAGAACATTGTGTGATTTAAACAAAACACATTCAGGAACCACACCTGATCCACAGGCCAGGAGATGGGAGCAGTGTTAACAGTGGTGCCAGCTTTCCAATGCCTCTCTTGCCCCAAACCAAGATGTGTCCCCATGGGAGGCCCCCTCCATACCAGGGCGCGGAGCAGGCCTCAGGACCCCAGATCCCAAAGGACAAGGCACCACACTTTAGGGCCCATCCAGCATTTTTCAAACAGTGATCCAGGGAAACTAGTTCCTAGAGCAGTTCAAAGATGTTCCTTATTTATGGGCAAACACTCTGGGAATCTCTGCCTTAATTAAAGAAAAGCAGACTTCTTTACTACAGGACTTGTCTGATCATTTAACATGCAACAAAGTGCCTTGTGAATCTCTGGGAGCTGGAGCATATGCAGTGCTCCTCAAAACAGTTTCACGTGGACCCCCTTTTCAAGGCAGGCATACACATTAACTCTGGAAAAACACTAGTGTTCTATGGAATATGGTTCTGGAAGTAGGGCTCACAACACTGACCTAGGCAGTCCACAAACCAACATCCTAGGGTAGCTGGAGCACAGGAAGGGAGTGGAGAGGGGCATCAGAGAAGCTGAGACCAGCAGGCACTGGTCAGGAACATGGCTTTGTCCTCAGGGCAGTGGGAACCACCAAAGGGTTTAGACAAGGAGGGGTGCAGTTGGTGGACTGCTCTCACTGCATGGCGAGCAGACTGAAGAAGGGACACCAGGCCGGAGGCAGGGAAGCTGGTGCAGAGGGGATGGGTCCCAGGGGTGTTTTGGAGGTGGAACAAATTGTCAGGACTAGGTGGCTGGAAGGCTGTGGGGAGTGTAGGAGAGGGAGGAGGTGAAGACGAGGCCAGGCAATAGGCTAAATGGGCGGAGCCCAGACTGAGGCTCTGAGCCAAAGGAGGGGAGAACTTCAGAGTCCAGGCTGGGAATCAGTCCTCTCCCTGCCCGTCTCATCAGGGAGCCGGCTTCAGGTAAACTTCAGCCACCTGGGGTTCCCATGGCAACCGGGAGAGAGAATCAGCTGAGCATCTGGGCAAGCAGAAGATGGGGAAGGGGTCAGGAAGTGTTTCTGGCCTGATCAGTGTGCTGTGGGCCCCAGGGGTTCAGAACGTGGTCACCCTGTCCCCCAGGCAGCTGGCAGTGGCCAAGGGGTGGCCAGGAGAGAAAAGCTCCTACCCCCCAAGGCGCCTGATCCCAGAGCCAAGTTAGGAGGGTTGTGCGGGTTCTTGCTGCTGCAGTAAACCCAGCGCCCCGCTCTGGGACCAGGCCTGTGTCCCTCATCTTTCAGCAGCCCTGGTTACTTCCTCTGAGAGAAAAGGCAGGGCGATTCCCATGACTGTGCTTCCTGCTGCCCTCACAGCCACGAGGCTAATTTTAGCCCTGACATCAGCTTGTAGCTTGGGCACTGGGTCAGAGAGGGCCGTGTGTCTGCCCAGCTCAGAATGTAGGCCCTGGGAGCCCTACCCCCAAAAGAACCAAGCAGCTCAGCCAAACAGCCCTTCTGACACTCCCACCTCCACCCCCAGCACCCACCTCCCTCTCCACACCCTCACCCACCCTCAGGCCTCCAGGAGCTGACCCTGCCCACTTTTCAGTTAACTCCCGAGGCTCTGGGCTCTCTCACCAACCGAGTTTAGACTGCTTGGTAGTCAGCTCCCCCAGTCCCCAAAGCAGAGCAAACATGCTACACCATCCATGTCGACAAAGATAGGATGCTTCCGGGCTTCCCTGGTGGCTCAGTGGTTAAGAATCCGCCTGCCAATGCAGGGGACACGGGTTCGAGCCCTGGTCTGGGAAGATCCCACATGCCGCGGAGCAACTAAGCCTGTGCGCCACAACTACTGAGCCCACTCGCCACAACTACTGAAGCCCGCGCACCTAGAGCCCGTGCTCCTCAACAAGAGAAGCCACCGCAATGAGAAGCCCGCGCATCACAATGAAGAGTAGCTCCCGCTTGCCGCAACTAGAGAAAGCCCGCATGCAACAACGAAGACCCAACACAGCCAAAAATAAATAAATCTATTAAAAAAAAAAAGAAAAAAAGAAATGGATTAAAAAAAAAAAAAGATAGGATGCTTCCAGCAACCCCAGAACCACATGCTAAGATCCCACCTTGTGGCGCTGGTCAAATATCACCCCCTCCGTGAAGCACCCCTACTCCTCAGTCAAAGCTAAATTCTCCCTCCTCTGTGCACCCCAAGTTCCCTGTGTCCCCATATGTCACTGTTTTGGGACACATTGTCTCCCACGTGAGACCCTAAGCCCCTGAGAGCAAGGACTGAGTCTTGTTCATCTCCGTCCCCCCATAAGCCCAGCATGGTGCTTGGCACACGGTAAGCATTGCTGGAGCCCAGGTGGAGGGGACCAGGGTGGGGGGCGTGAGTGTAGCCTCTGAGCCAGGGAGAACAAGGCTGGTGAGCCCAGCTCAGCCATCAGTTTGCCCGGTGGTCGTGGTCCCCTGTCCCCCCTCCCTCCCTCCAAGGAAAACAGCATCACTCCCAGGTCTGATGGCTCCTTCTGGGTCACCCTGGAGCCTATGAATGTCTGACCTCTGAGGCCACACTGTGGGCTGTTCACTGACCGTTGGCCTGGTGGGAAATAACCCAGACCAGACTGTCCCCCTAAGTAACTTGACCTGGGACCTTCCACATGATGCAGTCAGTTCACGGCAGAGGCAGAAGCAAAGAGCATACGTCTAGAGAGGCCAGGATGTAGAGTCAGGACCGTAATGGAGATGTAGGAGATGAAGATGAGGAACAAGCAAGGAAGAGAAGGAACAGTTCCTTCCCAGGCTCAGCCTCAGCCCTCCCTCCACTGAGGCCCCCACCTCCCACTCAGTCCCGCCCACCCAGCCCTGCCCCAATCCCTGCTCTGTGCAGAGGCCCTGGGCCACTCTGCCTGGCAGGTTCGTGAGAATGATTCAGTGCCTGCGACCCCCCTAAATAGACTCCGCATGCAGCCCAGGTGGTGGGTGACGGTCCAGCTCCCTCTTGCCCGGGTGAGCTCTCGCTCAGGGCAGGGAAGCCCAACCTTGCCCCTCCCTGGAGGAGAAGGCTCAGGGACGGCGGGAGGACCGCAGCAGGGAGAACACTGTGCCCTCACACGGAGGTCAATGGCTTCTCTCCTGTGGGAAAGTGGGCTCCCGAACACAGCTATGGGCCCCAGCCCTAAGGAATAGACACCCCTCAAATGTACAGGCCACAGGGATCAGGGTCTCCAAGTCCATGCTACCACTCTGGGAGGAAAGACAGGGAGTTTCCTCAGGGCCTCTACTTGCCAGCCCACAGAGAAGGGTCCCGACAAGCCAGCATCAGGCAAGGCCCATGACCTCTCCAGCGGGTGCCAGAGACCTCCCTGCCCACGGGCCATGGCCTCTGCTGTCCAGTCCTGCTGCAAGGACCCTGATGCTCAGCCTCCTAGGCTGGTAGCTATGGATGTGCTGGGCTGAGGCAGGATACCACCGGCCACATGATTCTCCCCCTGGGTCTCAGTTGCCCCTTGTGTGAACTCCCGAGGGCAGAACCCAGGGTGGCCCCCTGTCTCCCAGTCTGGACCTTCTCCCAGGCAGGGGTGGAGCTCTTCTGATTCCATCCAAGGGCACCAGGGCTGGGCACACACCAGGCCTGACACAGATCTGTTCCCTCCCACCCCCCTGAGCCAGGAGATGCTGGAGGAGGGGAAGGTGGAGAGGCCCCGAAGCCTGGGATGGAGCAGGCCCAGGAATGACCAACCTGCCTTGCCTCACCCCCACCACGGGCAGCAATCCCCGAGGACCCACTTCTCCAGGAGAAGGGACCCAGGTGGCAGCCGGCGGTCATATAGCCGTCTCAGAAATGCTCCTGGCAGCCAAATGTAAGTGCCCGTGTCACCGTGAGTAGCAGAGCTGATAAATTACCGCTGAGGGTTGCACACACACCCCTTCTCTGTTTACATCCGCCTTCGTGCCTAAAAATGGATATTTATGCATTTTCAATATTCAGGGCAAACGCTCCATCACTCAGCACTGCGTGGCTGCAGCACATTACCCCGGCCCCCCACCGAGACATTCCTCTTCCACCTGGTGTGCCACACCACCTGGTTTGCTTCCAAGTACGGCCTAGACCCTGAGCCCCTGCAGAGCCCCCACCCCCATCTGCAGGCCTGTGTGCCCCAAGGGGAAGTGGAGGGAACAAAAGGCCAGGCCAACCTCCCCGCGGGGCCCCAAGGCCCACTCAGAGGCTGACTCCCCTCCCCCACTTTACAGACCAGCAGCCAAGGCTCAGAGAGGTAGGGTGGCCTGGGCAAGGTCACACAGCATCTCCTCTAGGTCAGGGTTACACCCCCATGTCCCCACGTGGAGTGGCTCCCTCATCACCAAGGAAAGTGGCGGAGCTGGGCTGTCTCTCCCGCTCTCCCAATCCTTCTTTGCCTCCTTTACTTGAGGTCTGTCTCCTCTGGCTCTGACTCTCTCTCTAGATTCCTCTCTGTGTCTCTGCACCTGGCTGGCTCTCACCAGCTCAGTCTCAGTGTCTCTCACATCTGTCTCTGTCTCTCCTTAGTGTTCCCATCTCTTTCAACTCTGGTCCCTGTGTCTCTGTCTTCCTCCCACCCACACCCCACACACACACCCTTTCTCTTCCTCAGAGCCCCTGTCTTTGTCCACCCTGTCTCCCCAGCTTCGTCTTGGGTCTGAGATCGGGGTGGGGGGAAGCAGATGTACTGATGTCCAGGAGGGGCTTCCTTGGGCAATCGTGTCTCCCCCACACTGGCCCTGTGAAAGGGGAGCCTCCATGGCCCCTGAGCTGAGAGACCCACAGAACAGAGTGGGGCTGAGGTGAGAGGTTCAGGGGGGCAGATTTCCACTCACTGGAAGCAAGTGAAAGATGGGCTGAGTTTCCCATCCCAGGACCTGCAAGATTTCTACATCAGCCCAACCACTTGACTTTAAAGGACCCATCTGGTTTGGTGATTGGGGCTGAGTGATGGGGTCCTGGGCCTGCCCTGAGCTGAAAGGGCTAATGCCCTGGGCCCTGAGGGCCTCTCAAACCTGCTCCCACCCCCACTTCACCTGCACCCCTCCAGCTGCTCCTTTTGCTCTCTCTCTCTCTCCCCATCCATCCCTCTCTCCCTCTGTCAGGAATGATAAGAATTAATTAAATGTGTCCTCAGCCCCTGTCTGCTCACTTCCCCCAGGGAATTAACCAGTCCCAGCACTTCAGGCCTTGTTAGATTCCAAGAAAAACATACCACTTGTGCACTCTGTAACATGTATGTGTGCACGTAGCTGTCCCTGCACACAAAGGTGCACACAGGGTCGGTGTGCTATTGCATGTTTCTGCATGTCCCATCTGCTGGCTCATCAACATGTACAAGACTGTGTACAACTCCATATGCGCTCCTGAATGTGGAGACACACGTCAGGATGTTGGTGTGGATACGCATACGAGTCTCTTGGTGTGGCCGTGTGTCTACACCCTGAGTGGGCATGCACACGTGTGCATTGTATTTCTTCACATTCAGGTTCACTCTGTGTGTGGACAGGTCTCTACTGAGTCTCTGTGCTTGTACTGTGAGTCTGGGTAGACCTCATTACCATGCAAGTCTGTTTGGATGTAAACATATATGTCTCTGTGTTCTGTGTGTGTGTGTGTGTGCATAAACCTATGTGTGCACATCTAAGAGTATGCATGCACTGGTGCATGAGCATGTGTGGGGGGCACATGGGCCATGTGTGTGCAGTGTACACACACCTATACACCCTGGCTGCCTTGCACTCACAGCTCCTTCCTTGCTCCCCGGGAGCCGGCAGCGTTGTCCCCAGCAAGAGCCATGGTGCCGCATCTCCGGGGTGATGATGGTGTCAGCAGTGGCAGTACCGGTGGCAGAAGCCCGAAGTTAGGAAGGGGGAGGCGGTGGAGGGGAACGCGCTCGCGGCCACCTTCCTTGCCAGCCTGGGAGCTGCTACCACTCATTATCGTCTCAGTAAGCAGCTCCCCTGGGAAGAGCTGCTGCCTGAGCCCTGCTCTTTCCCTCCCCTGGGATCCCTTTCCCCCCCCTCCCCACCAGTCGTAAGACACTGCAGGAGCCCTGGGCACCAAGAAGAAAGGCAGACAGAGAGGAAGGCCAGTGCCTGGTCCCACCAGGGGACCCAGAATGCCCACCTGCCTGCCCTCCTGCTGCCAGGAAGCCCACTTTTCAGTGTATTCCTCTGTGTTAGGACCTGGTCTCCAAAAGTCTTCTGGAAATCCAAATGTGCTTCTGGAGAAAGGAAAGCTTACGCACCCTGACCAGTCCCATCACAAACAATGAGCATGCTCCTGTAAAATAAGAACTAGGCAAGAGTCAGCTTGTCTGGCTGATAATCCCAGTGCTGTGTGACCTTGGGCAAGTGCCCATACCTCTCTGGCTCTTGGTTTTCTTGTCTGTAAAATAGGGGAAAAAGACTACAGCCACTGTTCTCAAAGAATGGTGCATGCATCGTTGGTGAGATATAAGACTATTTTAGATAATACGCAGAGATGGGCATCTGCTATTTTAACTATGTATTTATTTTCATGTATATACTCTCATGAATGTGCGTGTGTGTTTGTGTGTATTTAACTAACACATCAGACCCCTGACTTCACAAACATTGCTTTAGACAAGGCTTAACACATTTAAAATTTTTTTTTTAAGAAAATGTTGGGGGTAGGAGTTTATTGATTTATTTATTTATTTTTGCTGTGTTGGGTCTTCGTTTCTGTGCAAGGGCTTTCTCTAGTTGTGGCAAGCGGGGGCCACTCTTCATCGCGGTGCGCGGGCCTCTCACTCTCATGGCCTCTCTTGTTGTGGAGCACAGGCTCCAGACGCTCAGGCTCAGTAGTTGTGGCTCACGGGGCTAGTTGCTCCACGGCATGTGGAATCCTCCCAGACCAGGGCTCGAACCCATGTCCCCTGCATTAGCAGGCAGATTCTCAACCACTGCACCACCAGGGAAGCCTCAACACATTTAAATTTGAAAAGTGAGCCAATTTAAAGAAAAACATTAAGTAAATGAGAGGAAAGGCTAGCATCTGAGTATGACAAAGTCCTGGTGGAAGTTGACAAATGACTGTGGCCCTGGGCCAGAACATCTCTGAGGCTCTTCCCTCTCTGAGAGGCAGTGGATTTAGGACCCCAGACCTCCGAGAATGAGAAATACACAGACTGGGCCCCAGTTCCCACGTCATCCTCATCATCACCAAGACAGACCATCATGAGGAGCGGCAGGAGAAGCTGCTATGCAGTAAGTGGGGCGGTCCCTCCTGGCACAGGCCCCCATGAGAACTCAGAGGACATAGAAAGTGTCCACACATGTGACCCCTTGGTGTGATTCAGGCCAGATCAGGCAGGAGCACAGGAATGGCTGAGACTGAAGGCAGAGGTAGCCGGGTTCTGGACAGAGAGGGCTCAGGCTGGGCCTGATGTGTCATGTAGAGTCGGCAGCCGCATCTCCCATAGAGGCTGGAGGGGAGGCTCTCTGAGCCCCCCAGGCCAGTGAATGAGCTATTCCACCTGTGCTGCCCAAGGAGGAGCAGCCTGTCCCACAGCCCCAATGCCTCTGTCCTCCAAGTGGCCGGGTGTGAATCCCAGGAATTTACAGCCCAGCCTCCAGTGGGATTTATGAGTCTGCCTCAAGCCTGGTCTGCAGGGAGTGGCCGCCTGTCAGCCCCCACCACCCCCCATTTCTGCTGATTGATGAGGATGTTTCCTGACAAGAAAAACTCCCCTCTGTGTCAGGCAGCAGAGGGGAAGTTTCCCAGGCCCAAGGGCCAGCCCCTCACCCCATAACTGTCCTCGATCTCATCCCTTCTCCTTCCCTTACAGCCCACGCCTTCCCACAATCCCCCCAGCCCCACACGCTGACACCCAAACAGGAGGTGCACCCAAGAATCCCAATTCCTGGGCCAGAGCTGCAACCTCCCAGACCTGCCACTTGCTCATCCCTTCCCAGTGCCCTTCAAAACAGATCCATCCCAGAGCCCAAGGCTAGAATGCCAAATTCCAGAAAGAATCAGTGAGGGAATCCAGCGCGCGCGTGCGCACACGCGCACGCGCGTGCACACACACACACACACACGTACTTCACAGATGAGGAACCAGAAGTCCAGAGAGGGATGGGCCTTGCCCAAAGTCACACAGCAGAACAGTGGTGTGGCTGAGACCTGAACCCACAAGACCCTGCACTAGTCATGTCCATGTCTGGTCACGGCTGATTGTCACACAGTCATGCGGATAGTTTTCATCTCCAGATAAGGGCTCCTCCTCTCCAGAGAACTGATGGACCTGGGTTTGAATTTCTCCTCTGTCACTTTGGATCTGAAAGTCACCACTTCTCTGTGCCTGTTTCCTCACCTGAAAAATGGGGCTCAAAAATAACCCTGACCTCCTGGGGTCATTATGAGGTTCAAGTGATATAATACAGGTGAAGTCCCAGGACAGAGCCGGGACCCTGGCAGTGCTCACTAGGTGGTGGAGATTGTCCTTCTGCATTCTTGATGTCTCAAAGGGCTCCACTCCCTGATTTGCTAGGGGATGGGATAGGGTAGTTTAGGGCAGCTGGAGCAGGAGGAAAAGGAGAGGATGTATGTGGGGCTGCAGGGCAGGACTGAGGCCATTTCCTGCTGGAGGAAATCCTGGAAGGGTCCCTGGAAGAGGTGACTTCAAGCAGAGGACGCAGAGCTCTACCTCTCTTGCTCTGAGACCACTTGGGGACTTCCTGAACACCACAGGGCTGAGGGGAAGCGCCCTGCCCTGGAAGCCAAGCCCAGCCCCAGCCCGAGCTGCTTCCCTGAGTGACCGGGGTCAAGTCCCTCCCCTCTCTAGGCATCTGCAAAACAGGGCCAGAGAGGACCAGACCACACACCCTACAGGCATCTTCCAGCTCTGACCTTTATGCAAGCCCATCTAGACCCATCCCATGCAATACCTAAGTTTTACCACTAGGTGGGAGAAGAGAGTGCATCTGGAAGCCAGCCTCCCTGCAGCTGCTGCTGGCCAGTCCCTCGCCCAGCACCAGATGTTCTTTGCTCCCCTACACCATCAGCTGGCTCTCCAGGGAACCAGAGCTGAGTGATCACCCACATCCAGACATTTGCTTCTCCCCACAGCCCTGAAGAGCAACCAGCATTCTCTACTTTTCAGATGAGGAAACTGAGACCAGAAGAGGGGAGGCCTTGTTCAAGGTCACACATCAGACATGGCAGAGCCAAATCTCTAACCCTTTTTCCCAGCCCCCAACACCCAGCCCCCTAGCAGAGGCTGTGTGAAGGGAGGACTGGAGTCAGGTAGACTTGGGCTGGAATCCTGGTGCCCCCAGCCCTACCTGTGCATCACTAGGCAGGTCCCCCACCCTCTCTGATCCTTGGCTTATGTAGGCGTCTGGCACATGGCAAGTGCTGAACACACGAAGCCACTGCTTTGTTTCCGGTATATTTTACACTCCACGAGAGCAGACACGTGTCTATCTTACTCCCCTTGGTGTCCCCAGAGCTAGCATGGGGTGGATGTTCAGAGAATAATGGCTGCCTGGAGGCCCTCTCCCTCCTGGCCCTGTCTGGCACTCAGTATAAGGGTCTAGCCTCTTCCAGTCCCTTCCACCATCCCGGATCAACCCCTTCCCTTTCCCCCCCACCCCGCCTTGGCAGCCCACACCCACCCAGGCCCTGAGGTACTGGCTCCTGCCCACCTGCTCACCTTTTCTCCCCGCGTCTCTCAGCCCCACTTTTCCCTGTCCCTGCCTCTCCCTCAGCCCCTGTTTCCTGCTGAGCCCCCGCTCTGCACCGTACACTGTGTTTACAAGAAAACCATGACAGTTTTTTATTTCTCTCTTTTGTCTCCCTTCCTCCCCTGAAAGGAACGCTCTTCCACTCTCCCAGGAAAAAAGGAAGGGTCCAGAAGAGAAAAAGCAAACAAAGGACAGCGGGGCCATGGGTGTCCCCAGCCCCACCCATGGGCCACACGCACACGCACACACACAATCCTCCTCTTGTCCAGGCCTCCAAGAGCCATTCTGTTATTTAGGGGGGTAATTGAAAAATGTCAGTCTTTATTGTAGAGGATAAACTGGGCAGAGGGACATGGGGAGAAAGAGGGAGAGAGAGACGAGAACCAGAGGGAGGCAGAAAGACTTAGAGGGGAGAAGAGTCAAATGGGAGAACGTGGACTCAGAGAGGAGAAAGGAGAAGCCAGAAGGAACAGATCGGTGGCAGACTCTTCCCCTACAGGGAGCCTGGCAAGGCAGCTTCTGACCCCACCAGGAATCCCAGGAGAGCCGGGTGGCAGGAGCTCCTATTCTAGTCCTCCTGTCCCTGGGCAGCCCCTGGAGTGGGGTCTCTGAGTGCTGGGGGCAGGGAGAAGGGGTCTGGCTTGGTCAGCGAGGGCTCACAACCACATGCTCCCCATCCAGAGGTAGGACCCCAGCCTGGAGGGTTGAGAGCCAGCCAGCAGTTCCTCTCCCCCCGGGACGAGGAATCATGCCCCAGCTCCATCCTGAGCACCGAGACCCTGCTGAGCTCCCTTCCCGCAGCACCACCCCCACTCCCTCTGCGCAGTGGGGAGGAGGGGAGGGTTCTCACTGTTTATCTACTCTGAATCTCCAGGGCTGTGCAAGGGAGCCTGGGGGGACATGAGTACGTACGTGAGATAAGGAGGCGCCTGGAGAGAGGTGTGTGTGTGGTAGTAAATGTGCGTGCCGCATGCGTGTGTCTGTGTCTATGCCTTTCCGTGGGAATGTAATTTAAGGCCCGTGTTTGAGTGGGTTTGCTGTCAGGGTGTGTGTATGGAGTAGGATGCGCGTGCTTGCGCGTGCACGTGTGAGCAGTGCTGTCAAGAGCGTCTGTGTCCTGTCTCCATGCGTATGTGGGTAAAGGACATGTGTTTGTGCACAACCCCTACCTGTGAGCCTGTGTGTGGTGTGGCAGTGTGTCCCCGCAGGCAGGGTCCCTCTTTTGCTCCTGGTCCAGGGCCATCACCCCCGCAAGCCCTGGGAACCAGAGTGACAACTGGCCCTCAGAGTCCCTCCAGCAACAACAGAATGACGGCGACCTATCCCCCACCCCGGCCAGTGTCCAGGAGGGTTGTGTGACTTCAGTTTTACCACCAAGCCCTGGCAGGGGTGACCCACGGAGGCCAGGCCTCCCCCTGGCCCTGGGAAAGGAGGGCGGAAGAGCTGGTAGGTGCCCTGCCATGCACTGACCCTCACCCACCCTCCTATGTCTGCCCCCGCTTGGAGAGCGCTGCTTCTCATCCTCCCACCAAGCCACGCTCTGAATTCCTGGAGGGCGCAGCCAGAGCCTGGCATAGGGCGGGAGCTTAGCAAATGTTTGTTGAACGAATGAATGATTGTGTCTGTGTGATCATGTGCCAGGCTCTGGGACCTAAGTACCTGAGGGCACAGGCTGAAGTCCTACAAGAATCAGACCAGGGCTTCCTGCCAGGTCAAGCGTGGCCCCCGAGTTGTTCAGAAGGGGCAGGGTCATCACCTGGCCAGGCCTGAGAGGCCATGCCCACTAACCTTCTCCAAGTCATCTACATGGTCACTACCACAGGAGAGGCAAGGCCAAGAGATGGGGACTGCTTTGTCCAAAGGTCTGTCTCAAGCTAAATGACCCTGTCACTTCGTGGGCTGAGGTACAAGGGAGGCCCCATTTATCTTCTCTGGAGGCCGCATCCCTTTCTTAGCGGGGCCATCTCTCTTCCAAACGTCTTCATCCCCCAGAGATTCATAACTGAATCCTCCAGCCTCCTCTCCTTCCCTTGGGACCTCAAACCAAGGGTTAGTTCTAGCTCTAGGGCTAACACCCAGCCCCTGCCCATAACTGGTGGCAGCTGGGGCCAGGCTGAAGGCCTGTCACAGACTGAGCCATGGAGGCAAAAACTAGGATTTAGTCCTAATGTAAGTCAAGGGTCTCACCCCAGACTGAGCCCTCACTCTAATCACACTGCCCAACCTGGTCACACTCTGAGCCCTGACCCTGTCACACATTGAACCTTGACCCTGTCACACACTGAGCCCTGACCCTGATCACAGACTGAGACTAGACTTTTATTTAGAGACAGGCCATTAATTTGTCATAGAGCCAAAGCTGTTTCCCTGCCTCTGGGCCTCAGTTTTCTTCTCTTTTTAATGGAGGGCCTTGGGATGGGCTGGACGCTAGATCAGAAAACCCCTACTCAGAGGTTGGCCCGTAGCTTCCCTGACCTGGTGACACAAGAGAGCATCAGCCACTGCCACCTGCCAACCCCCACCCCTACACAACACTTTCAGCCCAAGCATCACTAATTTTTGCAGCCGCCGTGATAAATGGCATTGTCGGCAAAATGACATCTTTCCAATCTGCTGCAAGACAGATGGGTCCCCAAGCTCACTTTCTGTCTCTCGAGCGTACCCAGACCAGCCCTGTGGACGAGTGGGGAGGACAGGACAGACACAATATCCCAGGCATGGGGGCTCTGGGGCGGGAGGGGGAGGAAATTTCAGGCCCAGAGTCTGGTATGACCCCAGTGGGGTTTTCTACAAGCCCCTTTTTAAAATAGTCAGTTGTTTGTCTCTTTTGATATTCCAAAGATATTCTCTGCTCCTTTCTATCCGAAATTAGTTCTTCAATACCATTTTCATTTTCATTTAAAACCTGAATATTGCTCAGATTCGCAAGGATGAGCCACCAGACACTGGTTCCTAGTGGCCCTTTCCTCCTGCCTCCCTCTACTTTGGGGACAGTGGCTGCAGAAGGACATGCCTTTGCCTGAGCCATCAGGCCTGGGGGACATTCAGCCTCCTCTCCTCCTTCCCTAAGCCCCTCTCCCTCCACAGTTCCTGCCCTCCCTTCCCCACTTCTGGAGGCTGCAGAGCAGGTGTGGAAGTCCTCCCCACATCTCCTGTGACCAGGGGAGCTAGGAGAGGGGCTGGTCCTAGGGCTGGGGACAAGTCGGAACAGGGGATCTGGATACCAAGAATTAAGGAAAGACGACTACCAGACCCTGAGACCCCATCCTCCCCAGAAACCGGCAGGAGAGCTGGCACCAGTCTGTCCAAAAGCGGCGAAGCCGGAAGAGGTAGGGGCTGGGGGCACCTCTTGGACTCATGAGTGAGGCAATACTGCCCCCTCCTGGCTGGTTCATGGCTCCTCCTCTCCTCCTCCACGGGGCCCCTGACGGCTAGGAGGTTGAGGCTGGGGACACACAGGCAAATCTCCAAAGACAGCATGCGACATGCAGACCCTCCTCCCAGCAGCCCCCCTGCGCTTTGCCTATTCCCTAGGCTGATCCCTAGCTTCCAGGCTCTGCCCATCTTGTCCAACTTTCTCTCACTGCCCAAGGAATTCTGAAAAGACCACGTCTTATCTAGCTCCATCACACTGAGGACGAATCCTGAGTCCCCTCCAAGCTGCCCACCATCTGGTCCCATTATGGGCCAGCCTCCTACAGCCCAGGCGCCCGCCCTCTGAGCCTCCCCCGGTTCCCTGCCCCTGCACACTTTGGTCCCACCTGCATGCCTTCCCTCTCATCTTTACCTCCACCAAGAATACCCTCCCTCCTACACACTGTCTCTGCTTGTCCTCTGGGGTTACTCCCACAGGAAAACTGCCCTGTCCCCCCAGCCCAGCCAGAGTGTCTCCTCCCTCCTGCCCCACTTGCCCTGCTCCTCTCTTGGGGGCTGACCACCGTCAGGGATCAGAATCAAACAGTTCAGAAGCTGGAGGGAACTTGGACATCCTCCAGGTCCACCATCCCCCCTCACAGAGGCCCAGAGAGGTGAGGGAGCTGCACAAGTCCACACAGCACATTAGTGGCAGAGGTAGGCCTAGAACTCAGCTCCCCGGCGTCTCTGCCCAGGGCTCCTTGGAGGACACCTGGTGAGCCACAGCAGAATATCTCCCAGACAGGGACTCCTACTACACTGCCAGTATCCCCAGCCCCTCATCAGGGCCCAAAGAAAGCCACTGTGAGTGTTTGCAAAACAAAGGAATAGGGCTTCCCTGGTGGCGCAGTGGTTGAGAAGCCTCCTGCCGATGCAGGGGACGCGGGTTCGTGCCCCGGTCCGGGAAGATCCCACATGCCGCAGAGCGGCTGGGCCCGTGAGCCATGGCCGCTGGGCCTGCGTGTCCGGAGCCTGTGCTCCACAACGGGGGGAGGCCACAGCAGTGAGAGGCCCGCGTACTGCAAAAAAAAAAAAAAAGAAACAAAGGAATAAATGAAAATATTTATCTAATGCCTTCTATGTGCTGGACACAGCAGGCATCAGCTCTGCTACTTAAAACCTTTGTAAATTGCTCGATTTGGTATAGAAAAATAACTTCTGGGGCCGGGGGGTGGGGGTGAGTGTGCCAGGAGGGGCCTCAGTCGCGAATGTCGACAACCAGTGGGCACAGGTGGGGCGAGTGCTTGATGCCCATGGTGAAAGCGGGCGTGCGGGCCTTGTGCACCGTGACCTGCTGGATGTCGTAGGAGCCGGGGCCGGGCCGAGGTGTGTGGTCCACCGGGTAGGCAAAGCGCCTGGCCATGCTGTACATGGGGCTGCGGTTCTGGTAGACAGACGGCTCAGGCCGGGCGTGCATGGCAGGTCCAGGGCCTCCCGCCACATCCTCCTTGTAGAACCAGTTCTTGTCCAAGGGGCTCAGGCTGTAGCAAGGAGCAGCTCTGTTGGTGGGCAGGTTGGGCCCCAGCAGGCGTGGCAGCTGGTACTGGTTGGGGCCCGGGTTGGGGTCCATCACTCTGTATGGGCACCGGTAGCCAAAGGTGTACTTGGGAGCCCTGCGCTCCCCAGGTGGGTGGGTCTTCTCCAGGTGGTAATGGCAGGAGGCCAGGGTGGGGCTCAGGCCTGAAAGTGGATGAATGAAGGGGAGGGGTCTCAGGGCAGGAGCCAGGCCCCATCTCCTGGTGTCCAACTAACGGGTCAAGGGAGGGAGCTGAGGTCTTGGTTAGCCTGGTATGACTTCTCTATAACCACCTTAACGGCCGGCAGGAATATCACCACCCCTGCGTGGGACTACAGGATGGAGGTGGGCAGGGACTTCGACCATCCTGATATCAGGATTGTGACACTGTTTTCATAACATAAAAACCCCAAGTGTCATCAGAACATCACCCTTGGGCTGTCATTGTCCCTGTGACAGCACCAGGAAAACACCCTGAAATCACTACAGTCCGTGGACTCATTAGCATGACAATAGTGCTGTCCGCCATGAGCCCTGTGATATGTTGATCATAACATCACCCTGCAACAGACGTGCATAACATTGGCCTCAAGACATTAAGTACTGTGTGACACAGACACTGTGACATCAGTGTCTTGATATGACATTGCAGGGAGAGGCCAGAATCTGCAGACACACCTGGCGAAGGGAGTCATCACCCCTTTGCCCCTGTTCCTGTCCCAAGCATGGACCCCCATCCCCCAACCTCCCACCCCGACCTCCCTCTCCCGGCCCATCTTACGCAGGTTAGAGATGCGCTCCGCCATGGGAACCTGAGGGCAGCTGGACATTCCAAACCGAGTTATTTTAGGATCCAAGAAATAGCAAGGCCCAGGGCTGCATATGTCCATGATCCCTGCAAAGCAGCCAAGGAAAGGCCCGGTCAGCCCCAGAGGCCGCCCCAGGGTGAGTCTGGCCTGCCTCCAGGCAAGATCCCCCTCCCCCAAAAAGGATGGAAGGCTCCTTTCCAGTTCCTCGGGCTCTTGAGTGTTTCGGGAGCCTTGATTTCCTCATCCGTAAAATGGGGCTTTTAACACATGAACTTGTTCAGAGGAACAGATAAAATACCAGCTGTGCAGCAGTTTGGTCAGCCCCCACCCCGCCAGGGATTGGTGCCAAGGGGATAATAATAGGCATAGTGGCTACTGTTAGTATGAAGAAGGGACCCAGCCCTGGAAAGGGGGTTCCCCTACTGAGGAGGGTGTGTCACCTCTGGGAGGGGCCGAGATCTCAGACCCCCAGATACACGCCCTTGCCCACCTTCTCCTCTCACTGGCCTTGGCTGTCATCCCCAGCTCTTCGGTGGCCCTCTGCTCCCCACCTTCCAGGGGGTTCTAAGCCACCTGGGAAGCTTTGAGGCCACCCCCCACCACCACTTTCCCTCCACTCACCAGCTATTCCTGCCCAGCTGCTATGGCAAGTGAACCCATGGCAGCCAGAGCGGAAGGGCCCCAGCCAAAGACCACACAGAAAGGAGACCCTGCCAGCTGGATGCAACAGGTCCCTTCTAAGCTCCCGCAGGAGGTCCAGTTGGGAAATGCCCAGAGCTGCCTTCAGAGGGATGGGTCACCTCGCACCCCTGCTGGCTTCCTTCTGGGCCCAGCAGGCCACGTGGGTGTCCCACTCGGGACAGGCCTGGGTTCCCAGGCCTCTGGCTACAGATAATGACTCCTCACCTCTCACCACAGCCCCAAACATCCAACAATAATAATCCTACACCCACGGGGATGATGGGT
This sequence comes from Mesoplodon bidens, assembly GCF_964165515.1. Lineage (NCBI taxonomy): Eukaryota > Metazoa > Chordata > Mammalia > Artiodactyla > Ziphiidae > Mesoplodon > Mesoplodon bidens. The sequence continues at coordinate 64,297,543 of NC_138178.1, read as the reverse complement.
GTGGGGAGCACTCACGCTTCTCCGAGTGCAGGGTGTGCAGGGTGTAGGCTGGCTCCTGGAACATGGAGACGTCGTGGTCTATGTAGCCCGTGCAGGATGGCCGGAGGTATTTAGCAGGCCCCGGACCTGTGAGCACCAACAGTGTGGCCCTCAGCCTGGACCCGCCAGATCAGAGGCAGGGGAAGCCCCGAATACAGTGTGCCTTAAGAACTCTGGGGTCTTTGCTCTCATTGATGTCACCCTGAGACAAAGACCACCATCGAGGTGCTTCCTTTGGGGAAAGGCAGTGTTCCCAGATAAAATGTGATTTCCCTTGGACAGGCAATGCATAATCAGAAAAGTAATAGTTACAAGTAACTGAGACCTTATTCTGTGCCGAGTACTATGCTAAGCATTTTCTGTGGGTTATTTCAGTTAAGCCTCTCGACAATTCTGTAAGACAGATACCCTTGTTTTTCCCATCTTACAGATGAGAAAATTGAGGCTTAGAAATATCAATTTACCCAAAGTCACACAAGCCGTTATTGTGAAAATTCTGAGACACCAACCAACAGAGCCGAAATGTTTAATCACATACTAAACCACCTATGTGGGCATAGAGCAACAATCAGTCATTAACAATGTAGTGAGAATTAGTTTGTCTGCTTTCAGTTGAGAGTAAGATTCAAGGGAAGTGAGGAAAGCTAGAGCTGGGCTAAAGATGCCACAGAATCCCTAGCCTGTTTCCAAAACTGGCCTCACTTCAAAACCCTTCCTCCCCCGCCCCAAAAAAATTCCCAGCAGCTAATACCGCCTGCAAAGTTTAACTTGGAAGTGCTGATCTTCTGTGGCTTTGAGGAGAGTCTGAAAGGGCTTTGCGGGAGGCAGGACTGGAAGGCTAGGACACCTTCAGCAGCTCTGCAGAGAGATGAATGAGCCCAAGCCCAGGTCTCACCTTTAATTGTTGCCAGGACAACAGGGGTCTGCTTTACCTCCTGCCCTGAGGGCACCTGCACCTTCTTCTCTGGCTGCTGCCCATAGAACACAGGGTTCCTGACCCCCTTGGGCAGTTTCATGTCTGGGGCCAAGCAGAGGGCAGTAGCAGCTGCTGAGAGACCCTAAGCAGCGGGCAAGGAGCTGGGCCTGGGTGGGGCCTGTTCCAGGGGGCCCTGCCCAAGCCCCTCTTTCCACTCTGTCTCCCTGATGCCAGAGGCTGTGTGGAGGCTGGGAAGCAAGACAGTCCTCCTGCTCGTGCAGCTGAGGCCGTCTGGGGTACAGCCAGCTGCAGGGCTCGGCAGGCTGGAGCTGGGGATGACATCACTGCAGAACTTAGACTGTTTATTTCCTCCAGTTGCCGTGGTGCCTGAACTGTAGCGTAGAAATTCTACTCTGGCAGCTCAGCTGTGGAACCCTGAGAACTCGGCCCCCCTGTCCCTGCTCCCAACTTGGCTAAGTAGCCTGAGGGTCCCCAGAACCTTGGGGCAGGAAAGAAAAATGGAGAAGTGGAGTGACAGATCCAGCTCTTCACTCCTGGTGGGTGCCCTGAGGTTTCTGAAAGAGTGGACGGGTCATGGGTGAAGGGTTCTTGCCACCTGCACAGCCCCCTGGGGTGGTCCTCTATTCCCTGTCCCTCCCACCTATCTCCCAGGTTCTGGACATGCCCTCCCTTCTATCACAGTCTGTTTTTTCTTGGGAAAGTATCAAGCCAATTATTTCAAACTAAGGTGTGACTGTCTGATAGCTTCCCAGACTCCTATCCCACAGTGTCTTTAGGGATCCACGTCTAGCTCGAGGAATACTTGCCTGCTGCTGGCATTTCAGGCAAGCAATGGGGAGCAAATAAAAGAGGAGGGAGGGTGGTGCTTAGGCCTCAAGAAGCTACTTCCTGTGCCTGCGGTCAAGAGCACCCCCTGTGGTGGCGGAAGTGTGAGAGAAAACATAGAGGGATACGGAATATACCCAGCTACCATATGATTGATGGATGAGCCCCAGGGCTGAGGAAATGCTAGACACTCCTTCACCCTGAAAAAACCCAGAGGCTCAGGGGCCCTGGGGCCTGCTTGCACCTAGCAGTTCATAGCTCAGACTAAGGGTTTGATCTAGAGGGGTTTCCATCTCGGGGAACAGATGACTGCTGGCTTTAGAGAGAGTGTCTGTCACAGCCCCCGTACACAGATAAGGAAGCTGAAGACCAGAAAGGGGCAAAGACTTGCCCAAAGTTTCCCATTACATTAGTAGCAGAGACAGAACCAGAACACAAACCCCAGAGCTCTCTTTAGAACATAGCCTCTGATCTAATGGAAACCAAACCATGCTCTGAACTCATTCCAACCAACAGGCACAGTGAGGACTCAGAGCAGAGCAGCCAGGTGTGCTGGGTGCTCCAGAATCCCCTGGTGGGGCTGAAAGGCTTGGAACAGAAGGCAGGGCTCCCCCCTCCACCAGCGGCACCAGATCTTTCCTGTGCCTCTCTCATAACCCGTGGGGCAGCCAAACCTCTGATTTCCGCAGAGGGAGGGCTGGGCAAGGCTGGGATTGGCCCAGCCTCAGTTGGCCTCAGGCCACAGGCAGTGCCTCTTCCTCACCTCCATCACTGTCAGCTTTTCCTGGAGGAAGCTGCAGGCCTGCTGGCCCCAAGCCCTGATGGTCCCCTCATGCTGATAGGGGCCAGATGTGGGGCTGGGCTCTTCACCTTCCTGGGCTGGGGGGAAGGTGGTGATCTACAAGTATTTCAGACCCGGGGAGCCTTCCTGACACCCACACAAACACTGTTCCTGTTTGCCATCCTTGTGCCTGGCTCTCTTAGGGAAACCGAGCCACTCTATACCCCGGAATGTCACAAGCCACCCCACTTCTGCTCCAAAGGCTCCCTTCCCTCCAACTTTAACAGAGACTTAGCTCACCCCTGGAAACAGCCTTTGGCTAGCTTCAAAGCTGCTGCTCTGTCCCTCAGAGCCCAAGGTGGAGCAAGTCCCTGGTTTCCTTGGTATCCACCCAGGCAGTGTCCCCTCCCTGACAAGAGCACATCTCCCCAAGACTCCAGCATCCAGGGTACCCCGCTTCATCTCTCAGGGGTGCCATCTGTCTTGACGTGTTGACCTGGTGGCCCTGGCTCATGGTCTTCTTCCCCAGCCCCCAACTCCTGCTATTACCCCAGTGACTTAGGCCTCCCCAGGGACCACCCACCATCCCTTGGCCTCCCAGGTCCCAGACCTCCTCATCTCCAAATGCCTGTGCTCCACTCCCTCTCAGCCACCCTCCCCAGCACATCCTGGGCTTCTCACCCTCCTCCCAGGAGCACCATTCCCTGTCCTTCCATTTCTGGCCCTGTACAGATTGCCTGCTATCACTGAGGTCCCATCGGTGACCCTGCACCTCCTCCGCATCCTTCAGGCTGCCCTCCTTGTCCCACTTCTTTGCTGGTAAATCCCAGCCCTGAGTCACCATGTCTGCCTTGCCCTCCTGTACCAGGCAGCTAAAAGCGGCTGAGGGCCACCCAGTTGCCCATCTCCGCGCTGGTCAGCTTGCTCTCTCCCTCTCCGCAGAGATCATTCAGACATGGCTTATTCCCCTCTGGGTGCCTGGCCCTCCCTGCAGCCCCTGCTCTGCCTCCTGCTCACAGAGAGAACAGAGGACATCAGACCGGCCTTGGACTCAAACCCTCCGTACTGCACTGTCAGAACCAGCAATTTCCATCTGCTGTCACCTGCTTCCATTTCCCTCCTGGGGCTTAGGAGGACCCACCAAGACCTCCTCCCATCTCCTCTGTGTCTCAAGAACATTTCGTTGTCCATTATCACCTTCTCCTTTCTTTAAAGGAGCCTCATCTGGCTCCTTCCTATGATGTTCTACATACTCTGCATCCCTTCCAACTATTAAGAACCATCTAACACAGGGAACTATATTCAATATCCTGTGATAAATCATAGTGGAAAAGAATATTTAAAAAAAGAATGTCTATATATGTATAACTGAGTCACTTTGCTGTACAGCAGAGATTGGTACAACATAGTAAATCAACTATACTTCAATTAAATTTTTTTTTTAATTACTGCTATCGAAAAAAATAATTAAAATGTTTTTTAAATTTAAAAAATAAAAACCATCTTCCTGGCCACGCACACCTCTCCCCAGACCACAGACAAACTTCCCCAAAGAGGCATTTTTCCTACAGTCTCATTCTCGCCTCCCTTTCACATTCTGACTCCCTGCAGGCTGGCTTCAAGCCCATCACTCCACCTAAACTGTGACCTGCATGTGGAAGCTGAAGCCAATAGCCACCTCTCACCCTCACTGGACCAGCCTCTCAGCAGCACTGGGCCACAATGACCGGCCACTGCCTCCTTCTTGCAGGACCTCTTCTTGGTTCCAAGATGTTCTGGTCTTCCTCCCATGTTCCCATTGCCCCTTCACAAGCTTTCTTTCTGGCTCTTCTTCCTCAGCCTGACCTTTCAGTGTTGGCATATGCTCATTAATTGCAAAGGGAAAAACAGTAACTTTACAGGGAGAATCTTGGCAGGCACTACCCCAACCAAGGGATGTAAGTTAACATTATTGGGACTTCCCTGGTGGCACAGGGGTTAAGAATCCGCCTGCTAATTCAGGGAACACGGGTTCAAGCCCTGGTCCACGAAGATCCTACATGCCGTGGAGCAACTAAGCCCGTGCGCCACAACTACTGAGCCTGCACTCCAGAGCCCGTGAGCCACAACTACTGAGCCCACGTGCCACAACTACTGAAGCCCGCACGCCTAGAGCCCATGCTCCACAACAAGAGAAGCCACCACAATGAGAAGCCTGCACACCACAATGAAGAGTAGATGCAACTAGATGCACTCCACTCGATGCAACTAGAAAAAGCCCGCACACAGCAACAAAGACCCAACACAGCCAAAAATTAATTAATTAATTAATTAATTTTTAAAAAAGAGTTCTTTGTACATTAAAAAAAGAGAGCCACATTGGTTTAAAATAAAGAGAGAATAAAAAGAAAAGAAATCATCAACAATGGAACAGATAGATGCTGTGTACCTCCTGAGAGGCTGCACTGAGAAGGACACAGGATCACTTCTGGGGTGTTCCCACCGAGGGTACATAACCTGAATCTAATTGCAAAGAAACCAGATAAACTCAAATCAAGATTCATGCTCCAAAATAAAATAGGTCTATACTTGCCAAAAATGGCAATATCATGAAAGACAAAGAAACACTGAAGAGCTTTTCCAGATTAATAGAAACTCAATGTAGTTTCTATTCAAATGCAATGTAGGAGCCAGGAGTTTCTTTTGCTATCAAGGATATCAATGGGGAAATTGGCAAAGCCAGAAAAAAGCCTGTAGCTAGTTAAATGTATTGTACCAATGTTAGTTTCCTGATCTGGGTTCTGAAAGAGAAGGTCCTTGCTCTCAGGAAATACATATTGAAGTATTTAAGGATAAAGGAGCATTATATCTGCAACTTACTCTCAAAAAATTCTTATAGGCAAAATATATGCATATACGTAGAAAAGAATTTAAAGGTGATAAAACATCACCGTTTGGGAAATCTAGGTGAAGAGTATGTGAAAAATATTTGTAATGGCCGCGTTGGGAAATCTAGGTGAAGAGTATGTGAAAAATATTTGTACTGGCCTTGCTACTTTTCTCTAAGTCTGAAATTATGTTAAAATAAAATTTTTGTAAGAAAAAAAATGTTGGTGTCTCAAAGTTCAGTCCTGCAGTCTTTTACTGATCACTCTCTCATATATCACAGCAACAAAACATGTATGCAAATTTGTTTAAAATTTGTTTCCTATAACCATAAATAATAAATAATTATTAAATTTTTTAAAAAAGTTCAGTCCTGGGCCTTCCTCTCCCATTTCACCACCCTCCTCTTACTGGGAATTCTCATCCCCTCTTGTTGCTTCAATCCCATTATCTGTACCCCAACAATTCCCGAATATATATGTCTCTGGCTCAGATCTTCTTAGGAGTTTAGACTCCCATATTCGACAGCCTGCACAGTGTCACTTGAGATTCTCACAAACATCTAAAAGTCAATAAGCCCAGAGCTTTTCTCATGAGATGCTCCCTGTCCCCCATTTATCTCAATGAATGATGTCACCACCTACCCAAGTGTCCAAGCCAGAAATCTGGGCTTGTCCTGGACACCTCCCTTGTCCTTACTCCCCACATCCAACAATCACCAAGTCATTTGGGGAGCCTGTGAGCTCTCAAAGGCAGGGCTCTGTCACTTACCCTTGTGTCTCCAGCCCCCAGCATATTGCCCTGACACATGGTAAGTGCTTAAGAAAGGTTTGTGGAATGAATAAATGAGTTGATCCATTGATTGATCAAGGAAACATCATTCCTCCTCATGGGAACAGAGTCTTACTTTCTGAACCCAGACACAGACCCAGTCTGGCTGACTGGACTGCAATTTACATTCGTGGAGGTCAGTTTCAGTTATTTCTTGCTGTGTAACAAATTATTCTCAAAGCCTAAGAGCTTAAAATAGCAATACACATTTATCATCACACACAGTTTCAAGAGTTTAGGGGCCAGGAGTTTAGAAGTGGCTTAGCTGGATGGATCTGGCTCCAGGTCTCTCCAGAAGTAGCAGTCAACATGTCAGTAGGAGCTGCAGTCATCTGAAAGTGTGACTGGGGCTGGCACATCCACTTCCTAGATGGCTCACTCATGTGAATGGTGGGCTGGTGCTGACCATTGACAAAAGGTCTCAGTTCCTCTCCACAGGGGCCTTCCGCAGGCTGCTTAACTGTCCTCAGGCCATGGTGGCTGGCTTCCCCCAGAGCAAGCAATCAGAAGAGAACAAGTCAGAGGCCGCCATGTCTCTTGTGACCTGACCTTGGAAATCATACTCCTTCATTTCTGCAATGCCCTATTGGCCATTTGGGTCAGCCCTATTCAATGTGTGGGCGGTGACTCCACAAGGTTGTGAATGCCCAAAGGTGAGGACCATTGAGGGCCACCTTGGAGGCTGGCTACCACAGGTTTTTCTCTATACAAGGACACCTAGCCAGTGGGGCCAATAAGAGCTGAAATTCAAGCTGTATGTTCTTGGGTGAAATGGCTGAAGACAGCCCTGCCAGCTTGCTCCAGCTGCCTCTTGGTTATCAATCTTGCCTCCCCTTCAAAGGATTCCTGGAAGACGTGCAGAGAACACAACCCTGGCATCAACAGGTGACCTCGTCATAACCACCAGGCACTGCCCTTCATAGTTTATAAAGCCCCAGCACCTCTGTTGGAAGGCATCATCCAAGCACCATGGCGGTTCTACTGTTTACAAATGAGGGGAAAGTTGCCTAGAGGTGAAGAGACTTGCCTGAGGCCACACAGAAAAGGCTTGGCAGAACCAGACTTCTGGCTCCTAACCCCACATTCTTTTCACTGCCCTGTCCAGTCGCCAGTTCAGACCCATGTCTCCTAATGCCCACTGAAGCCTCATTCTCAGTTCTGAGCAGGTATTTCTAACCCTCCTTTTGGGAGCCCCACCCCAGCCCCCAAAGTACCTGTCCCATGCTAGACTCTGAGCAAGTATGTTCACAAATCTGCCCTCCAAACGAGGACTATTCATTCCCCCTCCCAGAGGCTCTCTCTGCAGCCAGCTGAATATCCATTGGTGGAGCGGAGCAGTGGGTAACAGCATGAACCAATATTTAGAAATAGCACAACCCCAGGAGGAGTCAGCTGCGGCCAGCTGGTCATAGCCACTGAAGCCGCAGGTCTTTGTGGACGTGGTGTGGAAGACGACTTCCTGCTCCCGGGAACAGAGGCTCTGAGAGGGTCCTCTACCACCCCCAGCCCCCGTCTCCCCAAGACAGCTTTCCCCTGGCCAGGGAAAGCCCTGCCATCAGCCACCCGTCCACAGCCCACAGCCGGCTCCCAAGGGCAGCAAACATAACATTTCAGCTCCTGAATTGTGCAATTGTTGGGAAGAGCTGCCCCCATCCCCCCTGATCCTGGCTGCCTGCACTTGGAGGAGCCCCACGGATGCTGCCAGCCACGAGTGGGAGCAAGACCACTCCTAGCATAGGCCCTGGACTGGGACCCACCACCAGGGAGCTCCTGGCCATGTGACTACAGGGCCATGGAATCGGGGCCAAAAAGCCCATGTCCCCTTGCACAGTAGTGGTCTGAGTTCTATATGCTTCATGGCAGGAGGCCACTTCCCTGAGGTTAAGATCTAGACAGTGCGAGCTGAGGCACTGTCCCATCTAGGACACAAGCACCGGCCATTTGCCAGCAAGCTGGCTTTGGCCACAAGCTCCCTGGGTGGGGCCCAGGCGGTCAGGGTGCAAAACACAGAGGCATTCAGATGCCGGGCCCTGGCCAAGGACAGGACTGAGCCACAGCCGCTGCCAGAGCAGGCGCTCTTCGTCCAAGAGGCATGAGGATAAGAATGACCGGAGGGCCTGGCCAGCACGCCTGGCTGAACTCTGCCAGCAGAGAAGTGGGTGATGCTCTCTGTTGTCTGTTCTCCCAGAGGCCGATCACTTGGGGAAACTGAGGCAGCACACACCACAGGTCACTGTAGCTTCAGAAAAATTTGAATCCTCCTTCATCCCTGGGGCGTGGGCATCCTTCTTCAAGTGTGTTCTGAGTCTTCCTCTCCCCTATCCCAGGTACCCTGTCCGGTGATTTGCTGGGAAGAAATCTGTCCAAGGGGCCAGGAGGCATTGACTCAACTACGTGTGCCCTGGGGGGCACTGGGAGAATACAGAGATCATTACTCGAGGGAGTCTATGGAAATGGAGGTCAGTGGTGAGAAGGAAGGCTGTGAGGGCTTCCTGGAGGAAGGTGAGATACGGCCACAGAGGCAAGGGCAGTCGGGGATGGTCACCAGCGACACCCGGCCAACCCAAGTCAGAGAAAGTCAGGGCAAAAGTCAGAAGGCAGAGGAAGGCCTGAGGATGCTAGGGAGGCCCTGGTGGGCTCTACTCAGGATGGGGATTTGGTGGGGGCTTCAGGGGGGGTCATGCTGAGGAGGCTGGGGAGAGGACAGTTGAGGAGCAGGCACTGCCTGGTCTAACAGCCTTTGCTCTGAGACAGTAAGAGGAAGTCAGGGATCAGCTCCCAGGCAACAGGAGGCCTCAACTTTCTGCCAGTTTTCCTGGCATGAGGCTGCTCAGCACCAGTCGGGGGTCAAGTTCTAGGCTATAGGCTGAACAAAGGCCAGGCCTATGTGTGCTGTTGCCCCAGCATCCCTTTTCCACTAGAGCCTCAGTTTTCTCATCAGTGAAAAGGGAACACTGTCCCCCAACACACACACTCCCCAGGGTTGTCAAAAAAACAGGTCAATGTTTTGTAAACTGAGAAGCCCCAGCAGAGAAGCCAGTGTGGGCTATTACTGCCGTGCTGGTTGCCATTATTTATCCAGGCCTGTGTTTCTCTCCCCAGCTAGCAACCAGGCAGGGGGAGGCTGCAAACTAATCCTGACTTGAATCTCAGCTGTGGGCGGGAATTCCGTCTGCAGGCTCCACAGACAGACCAATGACTCCTGGTAGCGGTGGGTAAATCTGTGTGGGTGGGGATCAGGGGAGGACATGGGAGAAGATGGGGAGGGCGAAGGATGGGCAGATGGGGTGGGTAGAAAGCTCCACCCACATTTTTGATTCATAAAGAAGCAAAAGTCTTTTCCTCCAAATGTTGTCTTCTCAGCAGCCTCTGCAACTCTGGGCCCACACTTTGCCAGTAATTAGCCCTTAACAAGGACCAGGTGCCTTGCTGACTTGGGGAGAAGGAAAAACAAGGGACAAATGCGGAATCAATGGCTTTATTGCCACCGAGGCCAGCTGAGCACAGCCCCAACCCAGGCTTCCTAGGATGAACTGGATGGGAGTTGTTGTGTTTGCCAAAATCCCTACAGAACAGCAGCAACTGGCTTCTTACTCAACCCCAGCATGCATTTATTGAGTACCTACTGTGTGCAGCTGCCTCTGGAAGCTAAATGCAAACTTTGAGACACATGGAGGATATGCAGCAGGACTACAGGGCAAGGAGGAAAAAAGACAAGCATATGTTGAGCACCTGCTGTATACCTCGGGCTAGGCACTTGAGGTACATTAAAGGATTTAATCCTGGGACTTCCCTGGTGGCGCAGTGGTTAAGAATCCGCCTGCCAATGTAGGAGACACGGGTTCGAGCCCTGGTCCGGGAAGATCCCACATGTCGCAGAGCAACGAAGCCCATGCACCACAACTACTGAGCCTGCACTCTAGAGCCTGCAAGCCACAGCTACTGAGTCCATGTGCCACAACTACCGAAGTCCGCATGCCTAGAGCCCATGCTCCACAACAAAGAAAAGCCACCGCAGTGAGAAGCCCGCGCACTGCAACGAAAGAGTAGCCCCCACTTGCCGCAACTAGAGAAAGCCCACGCACAGCAACGAAGACCCAATGCGGCCAAAAATAAATAAATAAATAAATAATTTTTTAAAAAGCATTTAATCCTCACAAAGCCAATTTTACAGATGAGGAAACTGAACTACAGAGAAGTGAAGTGACTTGCTCAAAGTTGGACAGCTAAGCAGGAGAGCTGGGATTTGAACCCAGAGCCCCGGTTACCACTGTGCTGTGGTGGTAAGAGCCCTGGGCTTGGGGTCAAAGACCTGGCTCCACCTCTTTGCAGCTGTGTAGACTTGCCCAAGTCCCTTAATCTTCTTCAGCCTCAGTTTCTTCTATTGCAAAACGGGGCAAAATTTTGTTGCAAACTCTGAAGGGCTGTACCCATGGTAGGACTGTCATCAGGCAAGGGCAGGGGCTGGGGAGACAGCAAGTGGTGGGATGGGGTTGGGGCTGGGCTGAAGCAGGCAGGTGTGACAGAGAGATTCTGATGGAGGAAAGGAGGGGGAAACACTCCGGGGGTACTCTTCCACCCATTCACTGGACAGAGAAACCGAAGCCAGGCACCGCTGATGCTGGGGCTAGGCAGAGCCTCTAGGTGCTGGATGCTCTGCGATAATATTGCCCTTTCTCCTGCTTGGGACAAGGCTGATATTGTTGCCTGGGAGGGAACCAAGAGGAGCAGGACCCCAGCCTGAAGCTGTTAGGTAGGTGCTAAATCCAGGGTCAGATTTCCAGGAGGCAGCCCAGGAAGTTGAAACAGCCAGATTCAGGAGTCAGGCGGCCTGGGGTTCTGGTCCCATGTGGCCAGGGACCTACTCTCCATCTGGGGGCCTTGTAAGAACCACTTCCAGCTCTGAGCCAGCTTCCTCCTCCATAAAGCGTGGGCAGGAGTGTTGTCACCCACATTGCAGGATTAGTTAGAGGCAACTAAATGAGACCAGGGAGTTAAGAATCCCTCCTGCCTTGTGGGAGACTCTAGAACATCTCTCCTTTAGAGACTGGGAAACTGAGGCCCTGTCAAGGTTGCAATGCCAGTGGGCACAGAGCAGTGTAGAACCTCAGGCTGGTGCTTCTCTGTCCAAATGGCGTCCTGAAGAGACTTCAGAGGCAAAGCAGCCCAAAAGCAGTCTGTGGGGCGGAGGGCATCTGTCCTTCCTCCTAGGCCTGGCGTGAGGACGCCCTTGCCACAACCCAGGCGAGAGCAGAGGGCAGAGAAGTGAAGGGACTAGCTCAGCTCACATCTCCTCCCAGAGGAGCTCTCCGGGAGCCCTTGCGCCAGAGCCCAGGACGTCTGGGCTCCTCTGGGATTTTGTCCCAAATCTCTAAGGTGGAGCCTGGGACTGATCGAGCTATAAGGGTCCCCTGACTACTGACGGGGAGGAGCAGCCCAGCACGGGCCCTTTAAGAAGACTAGGGGTTGGGGGCAGACAGGACAACCCCGGCCTGAAACCGGAGCGCGCGCGCCGGTCGGCGCCTGCCCCGCCCCCGTGTTAAGTAGGCGGCGGGACGCCCGGAGCCCCAGCCCACGCCAGTTCTCTCGACTCGAGACTCTGGCGTCCAAGCTCCCGGCTCCGAACTCCGCTCCTCGCCAGTCCCGCTGCCCAGCCCGCCGCGATGCGCTCCGGCCCGCGGCTCCTGCTCTCAGCCCCCGCCCTGACCCTGGCTCTGACCTTCGCTACGTTGGTGGGACCAGCATCCACAGGTGAGTGAGGGGCCTGAGACGCCGACCTAGACTGGCAAGAGCTGTGGAGGGTTTCTTACGTAGAGGAAAGGGACAGGAGGACCCAGACTGGGAAACGAGGGGACTGCACTTCTGCCACCCCAGGCTGGGGTCTCTGGCAGTACCACCCCACCCCCAGGGCATGCAGGACCCCCAGACATGGCTCTCCATCTAGGGGGTCATGTGGGCTCTGGTTATCTGAGGTTGGCCCCAGGGTCACTTCCCTAGGGTGTGGCTCTGTGCAGGATTGTTCTCTAGACCCAGTGGAGACACCCCAGTGCCGCCTGGGGTCCCTGTGCCCAGCAGGCTTTCTATGACTGGGTTGGTGCCCAAAGGACCCATAGTGACAGTGAGAAGCGAGTCCCCCACCTCAGACACCCAGGCAAGGAAGGGGGAGTGCTGCAAGGCGTGAAATGGGGAGGAAGCCACCCTGCCCCACCCTGTGTGGGTCCCCGCAAGCACCCCAGCCTCCTGGGGCCTCCTGCAGCTGCGCCCCAGCTCTGCTCCTGTTCCCCTTGTTCCTGGGTGCATTTTCTGTCTGGCCTCTTCACCACCACCTTCCTCCTGGCCTCCTCCTCCCCCTCCTGTCTTCTGTCTCCTCTCTTCTCACTGAGAAGGCCTAGTTAGTGGCAGACAGGACCACCCACTCTTCAGCCTCCTAGAGGCAGGGCTGGTGCCCCTCAGATATCCTGTGCCCCTCAGACAGCTCTGGGCACCCCCCTGCCACACCTCCCTGTCCCAGGCATTGGTGCTTGCCTCCAGCAGAGACTGCCGTCTGAGAGGTGCTAGGATGTATCCGTCTCTATTGCAATGCCAGAAATCCCACCATTATGGCATTCTTCCCTTAGTTAAGGCACGGTCTAGTTATGCCATAAGAACTGTGGCCTCAGGGCCCATCAGTCATTACTACCCATGTATGTATGAATTAGTGCTTCAGCCTACATCTTTCGGGACCATTCCCAAGAACAACTTTGAGCAGAAGAAGGGCCTGAGTCTCCCTTCCAGGGACCTAGGCCACACCCCTCTCCCCATTAGATGGGGAAGCCAGTTAGAATGGACAGTAATCACAAGGCACCCAAAAGGGATATGAGTCAGGGGAGGACCCCCCAGTGGGGTGAGTCAGAGCTGGATCCCAGGCTCCCTGTTCCTGTCCCCAGGGACCCCATCCTTCAAGGTCTCAGGGCCTGGGTTGTGGGCTGGGCCTCTAGAGAGATAGGAAGGGGGCATCTGAGCTGACTAGAGAGGTCTGCTTGCCCAGCCTCCAGCCAAGGGAGGGACTCCGGTACCCACCTCCTTGGACTTCACCTGAGAGCCATTCTCAAATACCTTCTCAGCATCAACAGTGTGCAGACATTGTGCTGGGCAGTCAGGAGTGCAGAGAAATGCATAGGCTGGACTTGGACTCATTCAGGAGGCAGAAAAGCAAATTAAAACTCAAACAGCAATTCCTATCGTGTCTGCAAAGATCCAGATGAGGAGAATGGTGAAGAGAAATTCAGAGGCAAGCTGGGGCGGGGCAGAGGGTGATCCTTGAGCCAAGCCTTGGAGGATGGGAAGGGGGTCAGAACTCCAGGCGAGGGCTCAATGAGCAAAGGCTCTGAGGGGGTATGAGCAGAGGGAGGTTGAGATAAGGAGTTCCAGCAGCCTGGCTGGAAGGTATATATATTTTGAGCACAAGCCAGAAAGAGCCATTGGGCTGGGGCACAGAAACCTGAGATGGCAAAATGCAGTCCACAGCCTATACCCTATTGGCAGTGGGAAGCCAGCGAAGCTTTTAGAGAGAAGAGTGACATGGTGCCAGTGGGGTTTTATAACATCAAGCCGACCCCGGCCCTTAGGAGGCATTTGGAAGCGGTGAGGGAGTGGGCAAGCTAGTATCCTGTCCCCCTCACAGGCAGAGCTCCCCTCCAAGAGCCCACCTCTGTCCCCATGCCATGTCCCCTCTGTCCCCCATCCTGGTCTCTGCAATAGGGATAGCCCCTACTGAGGAAGGTATCACTCCCACCCCTCCTGGACACCCTTAGCCCCAAAGGCCCCCAAGTCTCAGGTACCAGAGTGAGGCACACTGGGATGCTTTCCCTGCACTCATCAACATTCCAGGGCATCCAGGTCATGGGACCTGAGAGTCAAGCACCTTTGGAGACCATCTGGGCCAACCTTCCAATTGTACAGACAGGGAAGCTGAGGACCCAGGGAGGAAGCAAAGTGCTGTAACCCACAGAGAAGCCCAGCTGCCCGACAAGAGCCCCTAGTCCCACTTTGTTGGAGCTCCCCGCCTGCGTGGGCAGCTAGACTTGACCCCTGTGCCACTGTGGATGATAAGTGTGATGTCCAGCCCCTTCTAAGCCCCGTGGGAGGCCCAGCAGAGCCACAGGCATTGGGGAGATTGGGTTTGAGCTGATGTGCTTCCAGCCAGGGGGTACAGCACAAGCAAAACTGGGAGGTCAGAGTGAGCACAGAGCGTGCAGTGCCAGTGGCTCCCGTACCTCTTCCCTGCCTGGCATAGCTGACTTTTAAAGGCAGAAGGTGAGGGGCTCACATGGGACTCAGGCGGGAGTAGCTGGCAGAGAGGGTTCCTGTGTAATCTGGGTGAGGGCTCTGAACTGATGGGGGTGTCTTAGAGAGCAGGGCTGGGGTGGGGACAGGGGAGCCTCAGGTGCAAGGAATTGAACCAGGGTAGATTCCGTTGCCTCTAAGGATGGTCTGGGGGAACGAATAGTGCTGGAGACAGCCTCTCAGCCTTGTGTGTGTCTGTGTGTCTGTGTGTGTACGTACACTGCCCCAGCCCTCCAGAGCAGGGCAGGGGCCAGGGCCCTAGGCCCAGCACCCCCCACCGGACTCTGAAAAAGCTGTTCCAGACCAAGTATAACTGAGCCCCCGCTCCCAACATTCACCCGCCTGCCCAGCCAGGACAACAAGAGTCTTTGAGTGCAGCCCGCGTGGGGGGCCCGAGGAGGGGGCCGTGCCAGGTGGGCCAGGCGGCTGATGAAGGGCCGGAGGGGAGTGGGGTGTGAGGAACTGGGCGTGCTGCCCAGGATGGGGCGGGCAGGGGAGGGGGAGTTGGAAATAGCCCTGACTACACACTCACTGGCGCACACAGATGTGAGCCCGCGCAACCGTGCACACAACCAGCGGTGCTCACAGACCTGGGCTGGGTGGGGCCTTCAGGGAAGGAGGTGAGGACAAGATGGGGGCAGGGGGTGCTGAGCTGCACTGGGGCTCCTATTCAGTGCCAAGAGCAAATAAACAAGGGGGCCTTTAGGTCTGGGACTTGAGCCTGCTCCCTTCCAGGTCCCTCCGCTCCTTTACTGCCTTGCCGCCGACTCCTGGCCCCATCCAGCTCCCCTTTTGCCTCCAACATGCCCCTGACTCAGCGTGGGTCCAGTTCTGTAGAGCCTTTCAGAGTTAAGACTCCTCCTCCAGGTGCAGGCTTAGGGTGTGTTTCAAAAGTATTGTATTACCATTATTACTGAGTGTGTATGAGTAATTTTTGAATGAACCGAATTTGTATGAACAGTTTTGTACTTGGATTCTCCCTGGGGTAGGGGCTCCTGGCTCTCTGCTTCTCAGGAGGGTCCGTAACTCCAAACAGGGGACAGGATGGAGCTCTCTTATAACAGAGCTCCTACCTCCCGAGACACCCCGTGGTGGGGGGGGCACTAACCATGTTGTCCTGCAGCTTCACAGCAGCCCTATAAGTCAAGAAACATTCCCCATTTTACAGATGAGGAAACTGAGGCTCTGAGAACGAGAAGGACTGGCCTCAGGTCCCTCTTTGGGTACACAAGCCATGGTGTTCTCACTCACCCCAACAACAGCCGCCTTTCCCAGATCAGGCCAGGTAGGCAGCCACCGACCAGTGGACTCAGGCCCCCCAGCAGAGGAGAGAGACAGGTCTTCAGGAGAGAGACAGGTCCCTGAGGACCCCAGATCTCTGTTCCCATCTCTGCAGACCCCTCCAGCAAGTGCCCCCTACCTTTCCAAACCCTCCCCACTTCCTCACAACATAAGCAGATCTTCTTCAAGGAAGCCTACCACTCCTCCACCAACAGCTGGGGTGGCAAATGAAGCCCCATCTGTCTCAGATGTAGGGTGGTGGCTCTGGGGCTGCCGTCAAGGTGGCTTGGTGGCATGGCTCACTCATGTTCTGGACAGTGCCTCTCCTGTTGACCACTCCTTCCTCCCACTCAGCTCCTGCCCACGCCCTGGCCGCTCCCCGCCTGCAGAAGCGCCAGCCCTGCCAGCTCTGACGCGCATTAGCCAGGCCTCCCGCCACTGCTCATACGAAACCATTTCAGTGTGTGTCTCTCTTGCAGCTTAAGTGTCACGGTGTGTCAGTAAGGCAGCCTCCCCTCCCAGACCTCACTGCAGAGACTCCCCAACCCAGGCCAGCCCCCCATGGTTCATAGGGAAACCAGGACCCAGAGAGGAGCAGCTATTTTCTCGGAGTCACACAGCAAATGCTTAGCAGGGTAGGGGGTAGACCTCTCTGCTGTTTGTCCTTGTACCCTGGTTTGGGTGTGGCCTTCCCCACAGGACCAGCAGCTCCCCGAGGGCAGACCTCCCATCTACTTTTCTCTGAGGTCTCCACTATCTTGCTGCACCCAGGACTGGGCCCGCAAGGGGCATAGAGATCACTGAGCCAACCAGGGGTTTTCAGACTGTGTCCAAGGTGCTCCGGGGCTTTCCATTCCCATACCTGGGAATACGGGATGCTTGCACCACCCTGATTCATGCAGAGCAGTCTCGTGAACGTGTGTTTACGTAAGATACAGTTTTGATAAAGTGTTCTGTGGCTTAAAAAAAAAGGCTTGAAAACCAATTAATTGCTTTGAGTTAAAACATACTGAGAGCAGGGGAGAGTCAGGTCACATACAAGAAAGGACTTCCTGGCTTTCAAAGAATCCAGATCAAGATTGATATCAATGGCCCCTGGAAGATATCCTTCCACCAGTGGAGCAAAGTCTGGGGGCCTGAAGGCAGGGAGCAGAATGTAGTCCCAGCTTCCTCCCGGCCAGCCCTGGGGACCTGGCCTCTCCTGCCCCAGCATCCCATTCCTGTCCCTCTCGGAACCAAATGGGACACTTCTGAGTATCCAGGTAGACAGCAGCCTCATGGTGCCACCTGCCTGCAGGCCCAAAGACACCATGACTGTGGCTGGGCCCTCTCTCCCCCCAGTAGATCAGCCTCCACATTCAAAGTGATGCTGTGTCCCACAGGCTGGCTGATGAACTAGAGCATCAGATAATAATCCATAATCCCTGGCACCTTTCCACCCTTGCCCAAGCTGTTGCTTGCAACTGCTCTTCTTTTTTTCTCTCCATCCTTCAAGGTCCAACTCCAGCATCACCACCCCTGGGAGGCTTTTCCAACCATTGATTATTCAGGCCTACAGCCTGGTCTGCCCCCCTTCTGGGGCCCTGCCCTCCATCTCTGTGAGATTACAAACCTTTCTCCCCCTACCTTCATCTGGCCCCTGCCCCTGTTCTGTGACCTCCATCAGCATGACACCCAGTAGGTGTATGTACATGTGTGTGCAGACACACACTTGCAAACACACACACACACACACACACACATAGTGTTCTCAGAAGCCTGGCTCAGGGCCTAGCAAAGAGAGTGTCCACCCCCAGAGCGAGAAGCCTGGGGGAAACCCCCAACTCAGGACACACAGCCCCCAGTTCCACCACCAGGCCAGGGCCTCTAGCCTGTGCCATCCTTCTCTCTGGGAAGATGGAGAGGGGGTGGAGGAGAGGAGACCAACTTCCGTTCCCACCTAAGAGCAGCCCCCGCCCCGACATTTCAGGAGGGGGCAGCTATAAATATCAGTGGGCCCAGGATGCTGATTCCCACGACACCAGCCCTCCCTGCCCCTTCCCTTGTGTGCAGTGACTGGGGCAAGTCCAGCTCTCCTACAGCTGGAGGCCAGCCAGGCAGGCCTCCGGCCCAGACACACACACACACACACACACACACACACACACACACACACACACGCGCGCGCGCGCACACACACACACACACACACACACACTTCTCACCGTGGTGAGGGCAGGAACGAATCATCCTTTTTGGGCGTCTTGGAGCAGCTAAGAGTAAGCTTCCCTCCTGCCCCTCAGTCCTGACTCAGGCCCCACCTCTCCCTCCTCTGAGTCCTCAGCTCCTGGAACAGGGCTGGGGGAGACAGGAGGCCAGGCTCATCGTGGTAAAGAACATGGTGTTAGAGAGCTTAGAATTTAATTTCAGCCCTACAACTCAATACCAGTGACCTGGCCTTTCTGAGCCTCAGTTTTCTCCTCTCTGAAATGGGATAAATAATTCCTACCTCCTATGTGTGTTGGGGATTAAAGCCCTTTGCCTGGAGTAAATGCTCAGTAGGTGCCTGGTCCTGAGGTTGCTGTTATTCTGTTTTTCCCATCTTCTTCTGGAGTGGGGCAGGCCCAGCAATGGTGGCGGGGGACGGGTGGGGGGTGGTTCCTGCTTAGGAATCTTTGAGAAAGTTTCCAAAGCAGGGGATTGGAGAGGGTCTGTGTGGGGACGAAGTGACACGGAAAGGGGGAGGCAGGCTCCCAGGGGACCTGTCAAGCCAGCCTCTGCCCGCCAGCCCAGGACCCTTTAGAAAGGGGGGTGGGGGTAGGTCCTGCATCTGACTGACTTACTGGGCTGAGGTCCACACACCTCTCCTGTGTGAGGAGAAGCAGGACAGCCCCTTGCAGCCCCACCCCAAAGCCTAATGGTCCCTTGGATGGAGATGGTTGAGCCAGGACGTAGCACAATCAACCTGTTGAATGAATGACCAAATGAAACTCAGACCCTGTCCCAAGAGCAGATGGGTGGGGACAGAGAGAAGGAGCAGGCCTCGACACCTTTTATAAGATGGGGAGCCCACAGGGAGATCAGCTCGGTGCTTTGTGACCGCCTGGAGGGGTGGGATGGGGAGGGTGGGAGGGAGGGAGATGCATGAGGGAAGGGATGTGGGAACAGATGTATATGTATGACTGATTCACTTTGTTATAAAGCAGAAACTAATTAAAAAAATTAAAAAAAAAAAAAAAAGATGGGGAGCCTAGAAGCCTGTCTTTTCCCTGCTCTCTGCCCACCCTTCAGGGGCCCCTCTGGAGGTAGGGGCTGGAGGCCAGGGCCCAGTGATGTGAGATGGCTCCCATGAAGCTCCCATGGGACTATTACCACCACTCATTAAGCAGTAGTGGCTGCATCATGAGGAGCAGGATCCAGAATGAAGGACTGAGGGATTCTCTCTATCCTGGGCTGCTTGGACCCATCAGGGGTGTTGGTGATGCCTGAGTCCATGTATGCGTAAGATCAGAGTTGGTGGAGGTGAGGGGAAGTGAGTCTCAGGAAATGGCTACAGAGTGGGGTGAGCAGCCTCGGGGAGTGCCAACTGGAGGGACACTCTGGATAAAAAGCCTGGGCCCCCAAGTCAAGATCCCAGTGTGGGGGCATCCTCTGCTTTCACCCCCAGAGAGGTAACCTTCTGAACAGACTATTGGGCAAAGACTGGTCAGCTCCCCAGATGTGTGCTAATAGAATCCAGGCTCCTGCCCCCGGCTGAGGCTCCATCTCTGGACATCGGGTGCCCGTGTGCTTCCAGACACTCATCTGGAGCCCATCTGAGCCTCTCCAGGGGCAGGTACTCAAATAGGAGCCCCTCCTTCCAACTGTTGACAGCCCTGGGATAGAAGGGATATTGTAGGGACCTGAGCCAAATGTGTAATGGCAGCCCTTGGGATACCTGGCCCTGCTGTGTGGCCTTGGGCAGACCTCTGTCCGTCTCTGGGCCCCTGGGTAGGATCTTCATTCTCCAAGGTCAGCTCTAAAATTCTGAGCTCGGGCTTCCCTGGTGGCTCAGTGGTTGAGAGGCCGCCTGCCGATGCAGGGAACACGGGTTCGTGCCCCGCTCCGGGAAGATCCCACATGCTGCGGAGCGGCTAGGCCGGTGAGCCATGGCCGCGGAGCCTGTGCTCCGCAAGGGGAGAGGCCACAGCAGTGAGAGGCCCGCGTACCGAAAAAAAATAAAATAAAAATTCTGAGCTCAAGCCTCTTGGGAAAAGGACAAAGATCTCTGCTTCTATCCAGAGACAGCTGGCTGCTTATCTAGGTCCACACAGCAAGGCAGGCTAGGCTCAGAACAGGGCTGAGAGGTGGCCCAGCCTGCCAGAGCTCTCTGGCATCAAGAAACCGTTTTCCTAAGTTGGCACGGAGCCCTGGGGCTCTCCTGGGATGAGAGCAGCGGCTCTTCTCCACCCCCAGTTCCCCTCTTCCACCCCCACCCCCAGCCCCACCCTACCAAAAATAAACCCAGTCTCCCCATCTTGTACCAGCCAGACCCACCCAGCCCCTCCAGAGAAAGTTGAGTCACTGCTCAAAGCTGCTCCTTTTTTTAACTGTCTGAGTCACCGGTTGTGGCTGTAGCTCCATGACACATGCCCCAGGCTGTAGCCACCCCACAGCCCCCAACGACACAACCAAGGGAGGGGAGGGGTCTGAATAGAGGCTGGCAGCAGGTGTGAGCCCAGGCCATAGCCTCAGCCTGTAACTCCTCCAGGCCCGGGGAATTCACCTCCTAGCAAGTCAGAGCCCAGACCTGTCCCCAGCAGTCCTGGAACTGCCCTGCCCCCTCTGTCCAGGACAGTCCTTCCACGATCTTGGCGACGAAGCCCGTGTGCATCGGCTCTGCCCCCACAGCTTTGCTTTGCCTCCAAACGGACCCGGGCCTCCCAGCATTAGATTGACGGGAACAGAGGGTCTCCAGGTCCTGGGGGTGGGAGGAGTAGGCAAGGCCTGGCCTTCTTTGGTACAGGCCACAGAGATGCCTAATTCTTGCCCTTTCTCACCTGGATCCAACTCAGACTGACCAGTCTGCCCAGAGCACTGTGAAGACTTTCTGTAGGACGGAACGCCCCACTTCAGATCTCCCCTTGCTTCCTCTATCTCCTCTCTATTCAGGGCGTCCGCTGGGCTGCAGATCTCTCTCCGCGGACCCCTGTCTGTCTCTGGGTCCTCCCCAAGGCTGTCTCTCCATCTCTCTCCCCATCCCTGCGTCTCTCTCTGGCTGCCCTGTTTTCTTTCCTTTACCCAGTCCGCTGGCAGGCGGCACCCGTACCCCCAGAGCTCCTTCTCTGCCTCCTGTGCCTTGCAGACATGTAACACACCCTCACCTCCACCCATTCCCACAAAGAACTCTGGGCCCCAGGGACCGATTCTGAGAGAAAATTTCCATCCTCCTCACCCAAGTCCCCTCCTTCCCCTGCCCCAAAGTGCAGGCTACATCCTGTCCCAGGGAATGTCAGGATCCCACAGGCACTTCCTTGGGGGCTGAGAAAGGGGGGCAGGGGGCCTGGGAATGGCTCCACCCCCAGCGCCTGCCTGAGCGGGAGCCTGCGCAGCCTCAAACCCCATCCATCTCCTGTCTGTGGCTATGGCCTCCAGCTATAAATAGGTGTTCTGATTCTATTTTCTTTAAAAACAAGCACCAGACTGTCACCACAGGCCCAGAAAAGGGCTCCCTCGTTGGGGCAGTGCCCCACTCAGCCCCAGCCATTGTGTCCAGCCTCACCCCACCCCCCCGGGGCCCTGGAGGGCAGAGGAGGACTGAAAGAAGCCTGGAGGTAAGACAAGTGGGGGGCAGAGCTGGGGCAAGCTCCCAGGTGCAGCCCCTCGCTGCTGGGTCAGCCAGGGAACGTGACACCCCTCCTGCCCTGTTGGGCCCCTCCCTCCTATCTTGCCATCTCTGTCACCAGTCTTGTCCCTTTAAGGCTCACACTGTTAACAGAGAGAGATGACAGTCACACAGCTCCCCAAGCCACGGTTGAGTCTCTTTGCACCCCAAATGCAGAGAAGGAGCTATGGGGAAGGGTGGGGGAGGACTTCTTCCCTGAAGGGGCATGAGGGCATTTCACAGGCAAAAAGGAACGAAGAGCTTGCTGGGCAGAAGGCCCAGCCTGAGCGAAGGCCACAATGGGGACCTGTTAGGTGTGGATGGAAAACAGCCCAAGGTCTGTGAGGCTGGCACGTGGGGTGTTCAAAGGAGTGAACAGGAAAGCCTGGCGGGGCAGAGGCAAGGTCACCCAGCACCTTCAGTGCCACACCAGAGGGCTGGGGCTTGATGATGGGGCACTGGGGAGCCATCGAAGGCATCCAGGCAAGGGAGGAGGATGGAGCCCCGCCGTTTAGGTTCACTGTGGCTGCAATTAGCAAAGGGAGGCAGCAAGGGATGGTGACCATGTGTCTTGTGGGATGGCACAGAGAAGCAAGAGGGGGAGACAGACTTGAAGGACAAGTAATGGAGCTGAATGGAGGGAACATTGATTCATGGTCAGGAACAGGGAGAGGGTCAAAGCAACTTTCAGGTTTCTGCCCAACGGTGGGTGCATGTGGGGCCTTCACCGGGTGGTGAGCAGGTTGGAGGAGAGATGATACTGAGTCTGGCTTGAGCAGGTGGGCTGGGGTTTGGGGGTTCCTATAGATGTTCCCGGTGTAGACGTCTAGGGGGCATTGGCAGGCAGGCCCAGAGCCCTGGAGACTCGGTGCTTGAGACAGAGATATAGGTACGGCAGCAAAGAGGCAGTGCCTGAGGTCAGGGGAGAAGAGGTGGGCTGGAGAGAGGGTGGCAGAGGTGGGGCACAGCTCAGTGGGTGCTGACGGACTGAAGGGGTCTGCGGAGTTGTCAGATGGGGGTACTAGGCAAGGAACCATTCCAAGAGGAGTCAGGCCTGCCCAGGAGTGGAGTGGGGGCCGGGGGTCTGGGGATCTCTGGCAGAACCTGGTTAGCACAGAGGCCACCAGCAAGGACACTGTGGTTTCCTGGTCCACCCTCCTAGGCCACACACTCCTGCTGGCACAGCACCAGCGCCAGGAACTTGCTTCTCTGCCTGGCTGCTGTCAGACAGCAATGCTGTTAGAAAATCCCTCGTATGGGGCAAATGTCACCACCATTTGATCCTTGCATTCCCTTAGGTGCTCATGTTTCATCTGTTGGTACCTGTGTATGGGCCTCCTGGATGGCAGATGCGCTGGCCCGGAGATACAGGCCTTGGGACCTGTCCTCAAGAGCCTCCAGTCTAGCCAGGCCCGTGGCCCTTCAGGCCAGAGGTGGCTGTGCTGTACCCACTGTAGTGATCACACCTCCCCACCAGCCCCTTTCTGCTGGGCTGGGCTGGGCTGGCCAGGGGACAGGTGTGTGTGTGTTTGTGTGTGTGTTGGGGGGATGATCCCTGACCCAAGCCTCTGCTTTCCCCAGTCTCCTGGATGTGGGACTTCTGTCTGCGGGGTCATCCCACCCCTCTTTCCTATATTTCAGATGGGGGAACTGAGGCACAGATGGCTGTGGTTTCTCCAAGGCACACAGCCTGTTGAGCACAGTCTGTGTCAAATTCGTCCAGGCTTCTGTCCAAACCCACAGTCATTGCTTCCACTATTCCCCATCCCAGTTCGCACACTCACTGTCTCCAAGGCCAGCCTGCCAGGCTGGGGGAAGCCCTGAGACACCTCCCCAGCAGCCCTGCCCTTAGAGGTTTCTCATCCCAGAGCGATGGGGAGACTTGGAGATGAGCAACAGGCATCCCTCCTCTGGCTTCTGCCCAAGAGAGGGGCTGGCCCATCAGAGAGCAGGCTTCTCACCCTGGGCAAAGCCCACACCCCCTGCCTCTCCACTCTCGTCTCTCCCCTCCAGGACCCCCGTGGGCATGGGTAGCACTATCAGGGGTTTCTGGAATGTGCCATCTGCAGCCAGCCTTGAAGAAGGTCCCTCCCTGATCCGGCCGGCCCCAGACCAGACCCCATCCAGCCACACTGGGAAAGGCCAGCTGCCAAACCACCCATCGAAAGCAGATGCTTTCCCCTCCTTTCCTCACTCCCTCCCACCACCACCCCCAACCCTGAGAGAGGGAGCCCCTGAGGACTGAGGACCGAGGACCGGAAAGGAAGGGAAAAAAGTGTGTCTTCCCAGGCAGGAGGCCAGCTCTCACACCCTCCTCCCACTGGGGCCAGCCGCAGATGCTCCACTTCCGATTCACAGGCAGCAACCAAACCCACCCCCCCTCTCCCTGCTTCTGTGTGCACACACCCCTCCCTGAACCCACAGCACTCAGCTCTGGAGCCACAGCCACAGGGGCTCGAATCCCAGCCTTGCAGCTGCTCTTCTTTAGGCCCTAACACAGATGACTGCTGTCTCTGACCCTCAGTTTCCTCACCAGTAAAATGGGAGCAGCTTCACAAGGACCCTGTTGCAGTGGGGGACTGCAGACCCATGCCAGGCGAGGGTCCTTCACTCTGTTTCTTCCCTGCCAGGACCCCTACCTCAGCCTGGGCCCACTGAGATGAGGATCCCACCCTACTTCTGGGGCCAAGAAAGCCAGAAGGAACGGGATGTGGAAAAGGGCATAGAAATCCACTCAGCTGCCCTATAAGGAGGAAAATTATAAGGCAAGGAAAAGCCGCTCGGAATTGCTCCATGCCACAGCAGCCCCACCCTGGGGAGCAGCAGGGCCTCCACAAAGACTCCATTGAGGGCCCTGCTTCCTCCACGCCCCTGCCCTCCAGCCTGGGTGGACTCTGGGCTGCTTCTTCCAGCAAAACCTCTCATTTTCCCTCCCACTTCCTCTGTGCCGCACGTGGCCCCAGGGTTGGAACATGTGGCTGGGATCCCAGGACGCCAACCCTGCCCCTGTCGATGTCTGTGGACCAAGCTCAGCATCTCCCACCCCACCCGTTCCCTGCTTCCTCTCCAGGGGTACTCACCTTCCAGAGGGGATCCCTGAATTGGAAATGTTCCCCAGTGTATGCCACTCAGCATGGGTGGCCTCCGGATGCTTGGTTAGAGGACTGGTAGCTGAGACCAGTGACCAGAGTCAGGGCTCAGCCAATAGCTAAGGAAACTGTTGTCCTGCCCTGGCCTCCTTGGCCTTGCAAGGAACCAGAAAGGCAACCAAAGAGGTCAAGTACCCCGAGAGTGAGTCTCAGGGCTCAAGAGTTCTTGGAGTGAGGAGGGATGGGACTATCTTGACCCCAGCGAGGTCTTCGTAGTGTTGAGATGGGGAGGTGGTCAGACAGGGCCTGGAGTTCCTGCTGTCTGTTGAGACAGCTTTTGTCTCCCAAGAGGAAGGTTGCTTCTTTAAGTCTCATGTGATTTTGACCTAACCTACCATTGTTCCTATGGCTGTGGCTCACAGGGCAGGAGAGGAGCAGGTGGTCGGTAGGCCTCTGGGTTATTCCCCGGTCTGGAATCAGTGGGTAGGAGAGCCAGCACAGTGAGCACAGTGGGTCTGCAGGTGTGTGAGCCTCTCACAGGCAGCCAGCCCTGGCAGGTAGTGAGCCATCTAGCCTTGGCTCTATGACCCCTGTGTCAACCACCAAGGGCAGGTTATGTTGCCCCTTTGGTCTGACCTGAAGTCATCCCCGTAACTTTCCCCCGTTACCTTCAGTGGTAACAGGCTTGGTGGAAAGTCATAGCTCGGTTTGAGAGGACTGAGCCTTGGGGGGCTATGGAACATGCTGAGGGAGGGGCAGACACCTGAATAGATGCAGTGACCACTTCTCCCTTGCCCCAGCGCCCAGGGCGGCAGGCGTGGCCAGGGAGTCATGGTCCAGTACCCAGAGCCAGCCTGGGCCCACCGCACCAGATCCTCACCTGCCCATGCTCACCTCGACCCGCTGTGACGCGTGGCGCTGCCCCGCACTCATTCACACTCAGGCCCACACGCAGCCCACTGTGGCCGTTCAGGAGTCTGCAGTGCTCTGTGGGGCTGAGTTCTCATCTCAGAATATTTGCTTTCCCAGCCCTGAAATGGGCGGGAGCAGTCAGCCTCACCGGCAGTCCTGGGAGCGGAAGCTCTGGTTCTAAATCAGAGGGAACTTTGCACCCCACCCTCCTCAGGGGTCCCCTGGCTTGGCGGCAGAGTGCTGGTAAAGAAAAAGCAAGTCCCTTGGAGGCGTGAGAGGAGGGGATCAGGCCTTAGGTCCAGAGGGCCTGGGTGACGGGGCGGAGCCCCAGGCCCATCCCTGCTCTCACACAGGGCCAGCATTCAGCCCGCAGGTGGGCCACTCACACTCACTCTCCCTCTCTCTCTCTCTCTCTCTCTCTCTCTCTCTCTCTCTCTCTCTCTCTCACACACACACACACACACACACACACACACACACACACACACACACACACACACACACACACACACACACACACACACACACACACACAAGGGGAGACAGCGAGCCCTTCATCCCTGCCTTGGCCCTCCCGGAACATCCCACCCTGCAGCCCCCGGTCAGACTCCCTCAGGGGGACTCTCCCAGCCTCACTGCTGCCTACCCAGGGCCGGGATCTGGAACCAGGATCTTTCACCCCTGGTGCCAAACCCCAAGAGGCTACGGTGGAGAAGCCCAGCTTTGTCCCCTCCCTCCACAGCTGGCTGGTGGGGTGCCCCCTCCTCACTCTCCTCGATCCTGTGCACAGCAGCAGGCTCACTGCCAACATCCTGCCTCTTCTGTCTCTCTTGGTTTTTCCTCCCCCATCTCCTTCCTCAGGCCTCCGTCTGGATCCCTGAGTTCAGTCTTTGTGGAGGAGGGGGTCTTTATTTCTCATTCTCACTTTTACTGTCTTTCTCAGGCTTTCTGTATCTCCCAGGTTAGTTCTCCTCTTCCATCCCCGTCGCTACATTATTATATTTGTGCGTGAATGAGTGAATGAATAATGGTTCCCAAGTCTCATCCCCATCCGTCTCTCACCTCCTGCTCCGCCTCGGTACCACTGGATGTACCTTCCCCACATCCTCATGTCCAGGTCTCCCACCACCCACCCTTGACTGTGGGGCTGGGCACTTTCCACTGGCCATCCTGCCGGCAGCTCTGGGCTCCCAAACTTTCTCCCTTATAAAGTCAGGCAGCAGCAGACACCCAGGAATGCTGCAGCTGCCCATGACGCATGCCAGCTCTGGGGCTGCCTGGATGCTCCCAGGCAACCAGGAATGTGGTGGGAGGGAGCGCACAGAGATTGACTGCCTGGGGTGGGGTCCCCAGGCAGGCAGGGCTCCAACAGGTGGCCAGGCCAGGAGCTGCAGGCTTTCTGCTTCTCTCTGTCAGATTGCTTCTCCCCTGGAGCCTCAGTTTGTCTGTCTGGTAAGTGGAAGCCAAGTACCCTACTGCAGGCAAGGGCCACAGAGAACTCTGATGTTGTGGAACCCATCACCAAGGAGTGAGGGTCCCAGGGCTGGGGAGACAAGTCTGGCTCTCTGGACTGTTCTGGGGCAAGGGTGGCACTCCCAGTTACAGCCGGGATGGGACAGAGGAAAGAGGGGGGCCAAAGACCAAGAGACAGAGAGAAGAGGAAAAGCAGAGGCAGAGACAAGGGAGATGTGGGACAGAGACGGGGAGAGAGACAGACTGGCCAGCCCCAGGGGTTCTGAGGACCCAGAAGGAGCAGGGTCTGCAGCAACCCCAAGACTGGAAAGGCACTCATGCTTGAGACCCTGCCCCTGGCCAGCCTGGGAGGGAGTGGGGAGCCTGAGAGAGACTGAGAGGCCAAAATCCTGCTGATAGGCAGAGGGTTGAGCGCCATGATGGAAGTAAGCCTCATGTTTGGGGTCCCCCAGGGACAGGGACCAGGTCCCCATTCATAAACATCCTAGGAGTGGCCCAGGGAGCCAGGAGATGCCAGCATAACCCATGCTGTGCCAGAGGGTGGCTTGTTGGGGGACCTTGGCCTAGGCTTCATCCCCCAGTGTGAGAAAGGGCCGCAGTGGGGACGGATACAGACTCTTTCTGTGCCCCCAGCCCTCCTCTCAGGAAGAGGGATGGAGCGCCCACCCTGGGCCCAGACAGCAGCGCCCTGTTCGTGGGCAGGAAGGATGGGAAGCTGTGGGATTCTCCACCTTCAGCAAACCTCTCGGGTGGATGGGTGCCGGGTGGGAGGGGCTGCAACCCTCCAGGAACACACTGCCCCTTTCATGGAGTCAGGCACAGCCAAAGTCATGGCGGGCGGGCACCGAGGGGCAGGACAGGCCTGGGCACAATCACTGCTCTGTCCTGGCAGCTCCCAGCCCACACGCATACACATGCACAAACACACAGCCTTACGCAAACCCAAAATACACTCCCAGCAGCCACCCACACACTTGCACACACATGCAAGTACACATCTACACCCCCCTGGACATTCACCTGTGTATCCTCTTCCAGGCAGAGAAACCCATACCTGTGGCACTCCTCCTGCCCCTCCTACTTGTCCCCCAGACCCTTGGGGGCATCCTGCTCCCCACATGCCAAAGGCCTGGAGCCACCCAAGCAGCCCACACCATTAACCCTCTGCACACTCACGTTTGAGAGCAGACCCAGACCAGAAAGGGACCTCCAGGACTAATCCCCACAGACAGGAGGAGAAAAGAGTGGGAAGGAGTGCCCATTTTACAGAATGGTGACACTGAGGCCTGAGTTGGGCCCCTTCTTCTGGCCCAGAGGGAAGCCCACATAGCTGCTGCAGGCCTCAACTGGTGTTTTGATGAATCGTGGGTCTTCTTGGCCCAGGAGAGTCAAGGACAGTTCTCCAGGCAGTAATGATGCCTCCTCTCCTCCCCCCGCTGCCCTGGCACCCCTCTCCGTCTGCTGAGCCTGGTGTGGCCCATGCTTCTTTTCTCTCTACTCCTCTGTCTTCCACATTTCCAGAGCCTGTATATCCCTGCCAGTCTCCCGTCCTTGCTTCCCTCTGCCCATTTCCCTCCCTCTCTGCTCCTCTACACAACCCTCACCTCCCCCAGGAAGCCCTCCGGGATTGACTCCAAGCTCATGACTTCTTTATCCTGCATCCCCTCTCCATTCGAAGCCCCTCTCCAACTGTCCCCCTGCCCCCAGCCCAGAACGGGGACTCTGGGTTCTTACAACTGCAGCCCATCAGAGACAGTAAGAGAGGCAGCAGAAGGAGACCAGGAGGTGGGGGGAGTGGCACTATCAGAGTTTCCAAAATCCTGGCCAGCAAGGCCTCAGAGGCCTCCGTTGGGGTGAGGGGGCTGCCTGCCCTGTGCGGTCCCAACAGCACAAGGCAGCTTGTGTGAGCCCTTTCCCGCCTGGCCCCGCAGGAAACAGCAGGGCTCAGCCCCTCAATGGGCCCATTCAGACCCCAGCTCTCTGGAAAGAACCTCTGCTTCCTGTCACCCTCCCACTCTGGCCTGGAGAACCAGGCCTAACAGGCTGCTACTCTCCCCTGCTGGGAGGGTGCTGGAGGCAGGTGGTTCAGTGGTTAGAGACAGCCAGCTACTTAAGTTCCTGCCTTCTCCTCAGCTTGACTGTGCCCTGGCAGATTGACATCCACCTTTAGCAAAAGGGAGTGTGGGTGAGGGCTTGTGCTCACTCCCACACAGGGGAAGCAATGGGCCCCCAACTCCTGCGTGGTAGGCAGGTAAATGTTTAGCAACAGGCTCTCCTGGAGACAGGGAGCCCTGATTTGTAGTGTTTGCCTCGTTCCGTGGTATAAATGTTCTCACTGGGCAACATCACCCGGCTTGCAAAATTCCTGAAAATGTAACAATCAGCTCTTGCCAGCTGTTCTGAGTTCCTACGTGCCACGGTGGTGGCTCCATCCTGCGGGGCCACCTGCCGCCACTCTTTGGCTGTGGCTGCCCTCAGTTTAGTGTGCTGCATTTTGTTCTTAAGAATTGATGATCTTGCAGATAAGGCACCCCTGTAGGTGCCTGCCAGCTGCCAGTTCCCTGGTCTGTCCCTCATGGGCACCGAGGTGTCCTGGGCCTGCTGGGCTGTGTCCGCCTGGATGGTTTTGCAGTTCTCCTTTGATTCCTTTAGCTTCCCAAACAAGGCTCTGGTGTGGCCAGCAAGTGCTGGCAAGAGGGGATAAGTAGAAGGGATTTCAGCTCAGCCCGGGGGGAAGAGCATCATCTTTCTTGGATATCCCTCCATCCCTCCAGGCTGTGTTGGCTGCCCTTAGGACATACAAGTCTGGGACTCCTCCAGTGGCTGATGTTACTTCTTCAGGTGCATGTCAGCTGGCTCAGGCTGCCCGGGGACCAGCATGTATATGGCTGGTGCCAGATCATCCCTATCAAGGCCATCAGCCTTTACTCACTCTCACCGGATTTAAGAGAAGCCCAAGGGGGGGTGGATCATCTCTGTAACCCATTCCTGTCTCCCCAGCCCTGGATGTCAAGTGGGGAGAGTCAACATTATATATGGCACTAAATCTCCACAAAAGGAATGGACCAGAAATTGTGGCAGCAGGTTAGAGGCCAAGGGAGGCTAATTTGGGGAAACTGCCTGGAGGGGGTGACAACTTAAAAAGAGGAGGTGTCCCTACACAGGGACCACTGACCCTGGGAAACCCCAAATATGACCCCCTGTCTTGGGAGGCCCTCTGGCCTGCCCATCAAGCCGTCATCCCCTCTCAGGCCTTGTCTTCAGCCTCAGACCGAGGCTTGAAGAACTCAGCTCTTGTCATCCCTGGCTTCCTGGCCATGGTGGAAATAAAGGGGCCGGATCTGACTGCTCACCAGGGACCTTTAATAGCTAAGCAGCAGGAAGCAATACAGGGTGATGGAGGAAGTCTGGCCCTTTTTGGGTCCGGCACTGCATGTGGTCTCCATCTAGCCTCAGAGCCTTTGCTCTTCGATGGACTCAGGCCAACAAGCTGCCCCCACCGACCCCCAAAGACAGCTGGGAGCATGGCCCAAGAGAGATGCAGGGATGGGTGGGTTGCCTGACTTAGCACCACCAGAGCCCAGCTGTGGTCCCAGCCAACCCAGGGGCTAAACCATATGGGCGCTTAGGAGAAGGAATTTGAGCAGAGATCAGTTTGGGTAGAGGTGGTTCTCCTAGAGCTTCATTCCTGGGGGTTGTGACCATCGGGCCAGGTGATCAGGCCAGTGACCATTTCCCTTTGAGCCAGACCCAGGATGGAGATTCCTCTGAGGGCCAGGGGAAGACAGCCAGAGCTGCCAGAGGCCTCTGGCCCCAGAAACCTCTGAGGAAGAGACCTGAGATGCTTGAAATGCTGGGTCTGGCCTCCTTCAGAGCCAGGGTCTGGGCTGGACACAAGGTGAGGCCGTGTCTTCTGGTGCCAGGACCAAGCAGGTGCTGGGACCAGCTGAGGCCACGGGAGAACGCCACATAGGAGAACCGTGAGGGAGCACCAGCATGCCACGCCCTCCCTGCAGCCCACCCATCCACCCTGCAGCACCTCTCCTCCAGGCAAGGGGCTAAGCTTCACCACAGCTCTCTCTGTCACACAGCCTCCTTCTTCGGAGAGAACCACCTGGAGGTGCCTGTGGCCATGGCTCTGACTGACATAGACCTACAGCTGGAGTTTTCTACGTCCCAGCCCGAAGCTCTGCTTCTCCTGGCGGCAGGCCCAGCTGACTACCTCCTCCTGCAGCTCCGCTCTGGACGCCTGCAGGTCAGTGACATCTCCCTGCTGGACTCCTCCAGCTTTGAGTGGCCCCCAACCGGCGGTGTGACCTTGTGGGAGTCACTTTCGCCTTGAGGTCTCAAGTTCCCCACTGTGAGATGGACAGAAGCATCCCAGAAGGTGTGACTTCCTCGTGAACCAGCTCTGCCCTCCTGCTCTCTAGCCACACTTCTCACCACAACCCCTAGCCGGTCCTCTGTGTCCTGACCACCCTGGCTGCTCTCAGTTCCCTGCCGTCTCGCGGTCTCTCGCTTCTGCTCACTACACTCCCTCTGCCTGGTGCAAGCCTCACTCATTCCCTGCACCTGCCTAACTCCAGCCTCTCCTTGAAGTCTCAGCATGGGCATCCCTTCCTCACCTGGACTGGGTCCCCTCTCCTGGGTTCCAGCACCCCGTGCACTCCTCTGGCATAGCACCAAGCACCCTGATTCACCCCGATCTGTCGATGGAACAACCAGTACTGCCACAGCTTTTCCTCAGTTTTCTGTTTCATCCTTCAAGTCACCACAAGCTTTATTAGCAAAGAGTCTTCTGGCTCTCTCTTGAGGTTTCCCCCTAACCATGAAGAGTTTGAGAACATGAGGTCTTAGTCCAAATCTGGGGGAACCATCTGCTTCCACACCCCAGGGGAGAGAGGCCTCTGGTCCTCTCAATCCCTCAGCTGCTTTCAGTCCATCTGATGCTGCCATTGCTTCTCACTGCCATGAGGTGTCACTGTTGAACATGGCCTGGTACAACCTAGCACTGATGCTCTTCCTCCCTGCCAGGTATATTGATGCCACACCCCCTAGAAAGGTGCCCCAGACGTGGACTCCCAAGGCCATACGTTCTTCGTGCTCTGCTCTTTCAGTCTCCATCCTCTGCCACCACCCATTTTACCATCTGGTTGTGGGAACACCACACCAGAGCTGGCTCTGGTGTCAATGCCCTGGGGACAGAACCATGTCTCTCTTCTCTCCCCAAGGACCTCCCCTTGGACAGGTCAAAACACAGAGCATCTGATTGGGCTTCCCATTTCTGAACAGTGAGCCTGGCTGCCTCAGTGACCCCATGGTGTTTTGGTCTACTTAGGGAGACTCCTCAGGGGATTCCCAGGTGCCCATTTTATGCCAGGGGAAGAATCTTCTGTATTCCAATGTGATTTTTCTAGCACCTCTCACCCAAGGGAAGAGGGGAGACATAAAAGAATTTAGGCTGAATCTCTAGGAAAGCATCTTGCTGTATGACAGTTCTGTGTGGGCAGGGACCACATCGGATTCACATCGGGGTCCCCTGAGCCCATCCAGGCCTGGCACAGAGATCACTTTGGTGAGTGTTTGGGGGATGCGTAAAGAGATGGCAGGAAAGGGAGAGGAGTGGCATGAGAAGCCTTTGTCCTAGGCCCTCTGCTCTGGGGACCCCAAGTGTGGGAGACCAGTTATGCTTTTACTGCAGAAGTGATGGATTCAGTGTGCCTCCCCCATCCCCCATTCCCCCGTCTCTCCTCAGGTCAGATTTATCCTGGGCCAGGAGGAGGTGAGGATGCAGACCCTGGCAGAGACACTGCTGAGCGACTCCATTCCCCACACTGTGAGGCTGACCGTGTCAGACAGCTGGGCCTTGTTGTCAGTCGATGGGCTCCTGAATGCCTCCGCCCAAGTCCAGCAGGCCCCCCTGGAGGTCCCCTACGGGCTCTTCCTGGGGGGCACCGGGAGCCTTGGCCTGCCCTACCTGAGCAGAGCCAGCCGACCCCTGCGGGGTTGCCTCCACACAGCTACCCTCAATGGCCGCAGCCTCCTTCGGCCACTGACCCCAGACGTGCCTGAGGGCTGTGCTGAGGAGTTCTCTGCCGGTGATGACGTGGCCATGGGCTTCTCTGGGCCCCACTCACTGGCTGCCTTCCCTGCCTGGGGCACTCGGGATGAAGGCACCCTGGAGTTTACACTCACCACGCGGAGCTGGCAGGCGCCCCTGGCCTTCCAGGCAGGGGGCCGGCATGGGGACTTCATCTACGTGGACATATTTGAGGGCCACCTGCGGGCCGTGGTGGAGAAGGGCCAGGGCACCGTATTGCTCCACAACAGCGTGCCTGTGGCCGATGGGCAGCCCCACGAGGTCAGTGTCCACATGGATGCTCACAGGCTGGAAATCTCCGTGGACCAGTACCCCACACGTACTTCCAACCGTGGGGTCCTTAGCTACCTAGAGCCACAAGGCAGTCTCCTCCTTGGGGGGCTGGATGCAGAGGGCTCTCGCCATCTCTGGGAACACCGCCTGGGCCTGGCTGTCAACGTCTCCCTGCGGGGCTGCCTGGAGGATCTCAGCATCAATGGGCAGAGATGGGGACTCCGGGAAGCCTTGCTGACTCGCAGCATGGAGGCCGGCTGCAGGCTGGAGGAGGACGAGGACGAGGAGGATGCCTACGGCCCATACGAAGCTTTCTCCACCCTGGCACCCGAGGCTTGGCCGGCCATGGAGCTGCCTGAGCCCTGCACCCCTGAACCGGGGCTGCCTCCGATCTTCGCCAATTTCACCCAGCTGCTGACCATCCACCCGCTGGTGGTGGCTGAGGGCGGCACGGCCTGGCTGGAGTGGCGGCACGTGCAGCCCACGCTGGATCTGAGCGAGGCCGAGCTGCGCAAATCCCAGGTGCTGTTCAGCGTGAGCCGCAGGGCCCGCCACGGCGAGCTGGAGCTGGACATCCCGGGCGCCCAAGCACGGAAAATGTTCACTCTCCTGGACGTGGTGAACCGCAAGGCCCGCTTCGTCCACGATGGCTCCGAGGACACCTCTGACCAGCTGGTGCTCGAGGTGTCGGTGACAGCTCGGGGGCCCGTGCCCTCCTGCCTTCGGAGGGGCCAAACGTACATCCTGCCCATTCAGATAAACCCCGTCAACGACCCGCCCCGCGTCATCTTCCCGCAAGGCAGCCTCATGGTGATCCTGGAACACACTCAGAAGCTGCTGGGGCCGGAGGTCTTCCGAGCCGATGACCCAGACTCCGCCTGCGAGGGCCTCACCTTCCAGCTCCTTGGTGTCCCCGCCGGCCTCCCCGTGGAGCGCCAAGACCAGCCTGGGGAGCCAGCGACCGAGTTCTCCTGCCGGGAGCTGGATGCGGGCAGCCTAGTGTACGTCCACCGCGGCGGGCCCGCCCCGGACCTGACGTTCCGGGTCAGTGACGGGCTGCAAGCCAGCCCCCCGGTCACGCTGAAGGTGGTGGCCGTCCGGCCGACCATTCAGGTCCGCCACAACACAGGGCTGCACCTGGCCCAGGGCTCCACTGCACCTGTCTTGCCTTCCAACCTGTCGGTTGAGACAAATGCTGTGGGGCAGGATGTGAACGTGCTGTTCCGACTCACGGGGGCCCTGCAGTTTGGGGAGCTGCAGAAGCAGGGGGCGGGCGGGGCAGAGGGCACCGAGTGGCAGGCCACACGGGCCTTCCACCAGCGGGACGTGGAGCAGGGCCGCGTGAGGTACCTGAGCACCGACCCGCAGCACCACGCCGAGGACACCGTGGAGAATGTGGCCCTGGAGGTGCAGGTGGGCCAGGAGACCCTGAGCAATCTGTCCTTCCCAGTGACAGTCCAGAGAGCCACCGTGTGGCTGCTGCGGCTGGAGCCTCTGCACCCACAGAACGCCCAGCAGGAGGCCATCACCACAGCCCACCTGGAAGCCACCCTGGAGGAGGCAGGCCCGAGCCCCACCACCTTCCACTATGAGGTGGTTCAGGCCCCCAGGAAGGGTAATCTTCAGCTACAGGGCATGCGGCTGTCGGACGGTCAGAGCTTCTCCCAGGATGACCTGCAGGCTGGCCGGTTGACTTACGGGGCCACAGCACGTGCCTCAGAGGCAATCGAGGACTCCTTCCGTTTCCGGGTCACAGCCCCGCCACACTTCTCCCCACTCTATACCTTCCCCATCCACATCGGTGGTGATCCGGACGCCCCTGTCCTCACCAACGTCCTCCTCTCGGTGCCTGAGGGCGGCGAGGGCATCCTCTCTGCTGATCACCTCTTTGTCAAGAGTCTCAACAGTGCCAGCTACCTCTATGAGGTCATGGAGCGGCCCCGCCACGGCAGATTGGTGTGGCAGGGGGCACAGGACAGTGTCACCATGGTGACATCCTTCACCAATGAGGACCTGCTGCACGGCCGGCTGGTCTACCAGCATGACGACTCTGAGACCACGGAAGATGACATTCCCTTTGTGGCTACCCGCCAGGGCGAGGGCAGTGGTGACGTGGCCTGGGAGGAGGTACGGGGTGTCTTCCGGGTGGCCATCCAACCCGTGAATGACCACGCCCCTGTGCAGACCATCAGCCGCGTCTTCCACGTGGCCCGCGGTGGGCAGCGGCTGCTGACCACCGACGACATGGCCTTCAGCGATGCTGACTCCGGCTTTGCTGATGCTCAGCTGGTGCTGACCCGCAAGGACCTCCTCTTCGGCAGCATCGTGGCTGTAGATGAGCCCACTCGGCCCATCTACCGCTTCACCCAGGAGGACCTCAGGAAGAGGCGGGTCCTGTTCATGCACTCGGGGGCCGACCGCGGCTGGATCCAGCTGCAGGTGTCCGATGGGCAGCACCAGGCCACAGCGCTGCTCGAAGTGCAGGCCTCGGAGCCCTACCTCCGTGTGGCCAACGGCTCCAGCCTTGTGGTCCCTCAAAGAGGCCAGGGCACCATCGACACAGCTGTGCTCCACCTGGACACCAACCTAGATATCCGCGGTGGGGATGAGGTCCACTACCATGTCACAGCCGGCCCACGCTGGGGGCAGCTGCTCCGGGGCGGCCAGCCAGTCTCAACCTTCTCCCAGCAGGACCTGCTGGATGGGGCCATTCTCTACAGCCACAACGGCAGCCTCAGCCCCCGTGATACCCTGGGCTTCTCTGTGGAGGCAGGGCCTGTGCACACAGATGCCACCCTACAAGTGACCATTGCCCTAGAGGGGCCACTGGCCCCACTGCACCTGGTCCAGAACAAGAAGATCTATGTCTTCCAGGGGGAGGCAGCAGAGATCAGAAGAGACCAGCTGGAGGTAAAGGGCTGAGGGCGTGAGCAGGGGTATGGGCCAGGTAAAGGGGATCTTTCCCTCCAGCCTTCATGCCATGCGTGCTTGGATGGTTTGGGATGTGCCTGTGGTGGCTTCTGGGCCAGTGTGTGTATGTGCCTTAGGTATGTAACTGTACATGTGCATGTTGGGTGCCTGAGGGTTTCTGGGGAGTTTATTGTACATACGGCTGCCTATGGGTTACGTGTTCCTCCACATGTCATGTGCACACATGTACATGCTGTGACCAACCATTCAAATTCCTGGGCCCACCCAGACCATAGACTCTGATGTGGAGCCTGAGAATCTGTATTCGAACAAGAGTAGGCTCTCTGGAGGGTTTTAACAGGTACAAACTTTGAGGACTATAGGCCTTGAAGACAGGCTTGGTTGCCCCCACCGCCCAGCTCCCATGTCCTCAGTTCTTTTTTTTTTTCCTTTTTAATATTTATTTATTTATTTTTATTTTTGGCTGCATCAGGTCTTAGTTGAGGCACGGAGGACCTTTGTTGCGGCTCGCGGGCTTAGTTGCCCCGAGGCATGTGGGATCTTAATTCCCCAACCAGGGATCAAACCCACGTCCTCTGCATTGGAAGGTGGATTCTTAACCACTGGACCACCAGGGAAGTTCCCCATGTCCTCAGTTCTTTCCCCAGACCTCAGGCCAGGCCTCAAGGTCTGGAGAGGGCTGCTGACCACCCAGGAACCTCACAGAGCAACCGCAGGCCATCCAGCAGACCCATTGCCTTGCTGTGCAACCTCACACCAGTTGCTTGCCCTCTCTGGGCCTTATTCTCTTACACTGCCAACTTCTGAGCCTCTTGTGGTTCTGGCTGTCTGGACTTTAGGGCAGACTGTGACTAAACATGTCTGGTGTTGGGAAGTCTTCTGCCGGGAGAAGGCAGCATTTGAGCCAGGCTTTGAAGAGTCTGGGATTTAACAGCAGAGAACGGGGGGACAGTATCCCAAGCAGAGGGACAGAACAGGAATGTGAGTTTGGGGGTGGTGTATAGCCTTTATGGCTGGACCATCAGATGAGGGAGCACCTTCCCTCCAAGCCCTAGACTGGACTAGGGTTTGCAAGCTGCCTGGGGCCTGTACTGTAGGAGTCTGTGTCGCTGAGAAGGATGGGGCGCCCTCTTGTGGCAGTAGCATGGCAGGGGCAGTCAGTGTGTGTGTGTGTGCGTGTGTGTGTGTGTGTGTGTGCGTGTGTGCGACATATATGTGTCTCCGTCCACACATTTGTGTGTGGTGAGACTGTATGTCCGTGTCACTGAATCTGAGGATGTGTGATTGCGTACATCGCCGAGGGAGTGTGTACCTCAGAGGCTTCAACAGCCTCCTTCTGTGACCCCTCTCGTAACCAGGCAGCCCAGGAGGCAGTGCCACCAGCAGACATTGTGTTCTCAGTGAAGACCCCACCAAGCTCTGGCCACCTGGTGATGTTGTCCCACAGCGCCACAGCAGCCGAGCTGCCCAGCCTGGACCCTGTGCACAGCTTCTCCCAGGAGGCGGTGGATGCGGGCAGGGTCCTGTACCTGCACTCCCGCCCTGAGGCCTGGAGCGATGTCTTCTCCCTGGATGTGTCCTCAGGCCTGGGTGCTCCCCTCGAGGGCGTCCACGTGGAGCTGGAGGTGCTGCCCGCTGCCATCCCACTGGAGGCGCTGAACTTCAGCGTCCCCGAGGGCGGCACCCGCGCGCTGGCCCCTCCGCTGCTCCGCATCACTGGGCCCTACTTCCCCACACTGCCGGGCCTTGACCTGCAGGTGCTGGAGCCACCCCAGCATGGGGTCCTGCAGAGAGAGGAAGGACCTCAAGACGGGACCCTCAGCACCTTCTCCTGGAGAGAGGTATGGTCAGGGAGGCCCAGGGTGCAGCCCAGCTCTGGGGGCAGAGTCTGGGGGTACGCACAGATAGGAGGCAGGAGCCCACATTTACAGAGCCCCTCATCTCATCCTCCCTCCCTGGCAGAGAGAGATGAATGTCCCCATTTCCTCCACTCCTTCATTCCTTCGCTCTGGGAGAAATGATTGTCCCCATTGCCACCTGCAGAAAGTGAAGCTCTGGAGGAGTCAATCTCCTCCTGCACCCAAAGGCAGGGCATGAAACGTGCTGGGCCTGAGACCCACCATGGGTCTCAGGCCTGCTGGGGCCTGACCCCTAGCCCTGGGCCTGCCTGCAGGTGGAACAGCAGCTGATTCTCTATGTGCATGACGGGAGCGAGACGCTGGCAGACAGTTTCGTCCTAGTGGCTAATGCCTCAGAGATGGACCGCCAGAGCCAGCCCGTGACCTTCACCATCACCATCCTGCCTGTCAACGACCAACCCCCCGTCCTCACCACAAACACAGGCCTGCAGGTGAGAGCATTCTAGGACCACCTCCCACCTCCCCTCCCAGAGAGAGGCCAGCACATAGCTCCCCCTCTGTGAGCCTCAGTTTCCTCCTCTGTAAAATGGGGATCCTACCACATGCCTCACTAGGTTATTGGGAAGAGAGAAGAGCGACTGCACTGAAAATAGAACACAGGTGTGGGGCTTTATTACTGGACACTTATAAGTGCAATAGACAGCCTTGTGAATGGACATGCTTGGTCCTGCTGTTCCCTGGACTCACCCTCAGCAGGAAGCTTTTTCCATGGCTCAGGACCAGGACTCCTGAAGAAAGCTCTTTCAGACCCCTAAGGGTGGATCCCAACTGCTCTCCACTCCCACCACCAGCAAGTGAAGGCCACCGCTTGGCTCGCCAATCCCCTGCCTCTTACACTACTGCAGAGTAGTGGTGCCCCCATCCAGCAGAGGTGGAAGTTGAGGCCCAGAAAGGTGACAAAACTTCTCCAGGGTCACAGTAGAAGTTACTGGTGGAACAGAAAGGGTGTGGCTTGACCAGGGCCACACAGCAGGATAGCAAATGGGCAGGGCCTTGAATGCTGACT
Source organism: Mesoplodon bidens (assembly GCF_964165515.1). Taxonomy (NCBI): domain Eukaryota; kingdom Metazoa; phylum Chordata; class Mammalia; order Artiodactyla; family Ziphiidae; genus Mesoplodon; species Mesoplodon bidens. Next base: position 64,258,114 of record NC_138178.1, on the reverse strand, counting down.
TCTAGAGTGTGGACTCTGGGTCAGCAGCAGCCATGGAAGGCTTCAAAAGAGGGCTGACTTGGGCTGTCTGTGACATGGGGCTCTGGGAGTCTTTGCTGGTGTAGGATGTGCCTGTGGGGAGCAGCCCCGTGGTGGGGAGGCCAGCAGAGGTTAGGTTTCAGGCTAAGGGCTGCCCTGGAACCACAGTCAGATGGTGCTGTGTAGCACTTCAGCCACCAGGTGGTGCTGTCTACCGTGTTTGTGCCAGGAGCCCTGTGCTAAAGCCCGGCATCTGTGCCTTGCCGCTTTCTTTCCAGAGCTCCGGCTGAGCTCAGCCTTGGGCTAGGGGAGGGAATCCCAGGGGGCTCAGTTTTCCAGGTATGGGATCCCCTACCCAGTACTGCTCATAAGTTGCTGACCCAGCAGGACCTGTAATAGGACCCTTGGAACAGGAACAGGATCCTGCCCTGCTCACAAGTGGGAGGCTTGAGGGGGGCTCCCCTTCACTCTGAGCGTGGGGTGGGGCTGCCTGCCCCCAGGAAGCCTTCACCCACCTGCCTGGGGGCTCATGACTGCACTGGAAACACCTGGGCCCCCATCCCAGTGCTGCTTCAGTGCTGCAAGACACTGGCCTCTCCAGCTCACCAAGCCTCCCACCCCATCCCTCACCAGGAAAGGGAGCCCATTTCTAAGTATCCTGGGCAGACAAAAATCACGATTCCCATCGTGTACCAGCCCCTGCCCAGACTCACCATGGAGGGTCTGAAGGGAGACCCCTGCCCTGCCAGTGAGCCACATTAAGCAGCACTTTGGGTCAGGGTTGGGGATCTCTGGGGAGGGCCTGAGAGCTGGGGTCTTCTTGGGGTTCATGAGCTGGCCTTGACGGACAAGCAGGACTAGAGCAGATGGAGAGCAGGGAGCCTGGGCGTGGGAGCCCTGGGCCAACAGGGGAATTTGAATGGGGTGGAGGGCGCTTTGTGCAGGGGAGCCCAGATGGCAGTGTGGTTGGAGCCCTGATGGTGGCCCCAGGGCCAGGGAGGAAAGAAGTGGGTAAGCTTGGTGGGGGCAGAACCTTTGCGCGCTTGTACCCCCAGATGTGGGCGGGGGCCACTGTGCCCATCCCTCCGGAGGCCCTTAGGGGCACAGACAGCGACTCAGGCCCCGAGGACCTGGTCTACACCCTTGAGGAGCCCAGCAATGGACAGGTGGTGCTGCGGACAGCGCCGGGCGCCGAGGTCCACAGCTTCACCCAGGCCCAGCTCGACGGCGGGCTCGTGCTGTTCTCACACAGAGGTGGGTGCCGAGAGGTGGGGGTGCCCCGAGGATGGGCGCCGGCGTGGGCCAGCGAGACCCAACTCCACGCTTGTCCTAGGAGCCCCGGACGGAGGCTTCCGCTTCATCCTGTCTGATGGCGAGCATACTTCCACTGGACACTTCTTCCAAGTGACGGCCCAGAAGCAGCTGCTCCTCTCACTGGAGGGCAGCCGGACGCTGACCATCTGCCCAGGTGGGTGTGCCATGCCAGGGGCAGGCTGCCTCCCCAGCAGTCACAGGCCTTGCCCTGCCTCCTGGTCAGAGGCTGACAGTCCCCTTTTACCTCTCGCAGGGTCCATCCAGCCACTCAGCAGCCAGATCCTGAGAGCCAGTTCCAGCACAGGCATCGACCCCCACCACCTGTTCTACCGTGTGGTACGGGGGCCCCGGCTTGGCCGGCTATTCCACACCCAGCAGGGCAGCACCGGGGAGGCCCTGGGGAACTTCACTCAGGCAGAGGTAAGGACCACTCTCTACAGCCACCGCTTAGACTCCATCCAGCCTCAAGTGGCCCACTCTGCCCCTGGACACACATGTAGACACGGGTACCAGCTCCAGCCTCGTTGGCAGCCACTCCCTGGGCCTGCCATGGTCCAGGTTCTGCATGCCCCGCCCTCCAGGAGCTACCAGGCTGGTAGGGCAGATGGGGCTTAGTGTTCCAGGGGGAGGAAGAAGGATGCGGGAAGTCAGGGCTATAGGGTCCCAGGGCAGGGATCAGGTTCTGGGGCTTGGCTTCCAGAAGGAACTGCAGTTGGACCCTAGGGGCCTGGAAAAGACACACTGCATAGGGGACCCTAGACAATCCAGTGGCTGGTGAGGGAGGGGCAGTGTTTGATCTGGAGGGAATAGAGTTTGAGATAAAGGCAGTTGTTGGGCTTGTGGGCAGAGGTGTGAGCCTGGGGCTCAGGTCAAGAGCCAGCAAGAAGCAGAGTGGGTCCTGAAAGCAGACGAGTGGACAGAAGCAGCTGAGTAAGTCAAGTTGGGAGTGAAGCTGCCATCCATCCATCATGGCAGCTTCAGGACACAGCTATCCCAGAGCACAGCAGAGGCCACCAGTGAAAACTAGAACTCTCAGCCATGGGAAGAGGCAGACCGCTAGGCTGCTTCTGCTGGGATCACAGAGCTCTCTGTGCTAACTGTGCCAGTGGGGCCAGCAGCCATCACTTAGATTAAGGCCCCTTCTAAGTGCAGGAGGTACCAAGCATTCCAGGGCAGCCTTGGTTCTCCCTGAAGGCGGAGTGGGGCGGGGGTGGTCTTTCAGGCATGGGGAAGGAAGTAACTTTAACGAGGGTGGGAAGATTTCTCAGGTCGCTGACATCAACATCCCCCAGGCCTGGGTTCTCTGTTCTCCCAGCTTCTGCCATGGCTCCCTTCCTGCCCCTCCACATAATGAAATATTGAGCAGGCTGCAGCAGCTGTGCACCCTGAATCCGTGGCAGGTTTTGTCATCGGATGCCCAGGAAGGGGGAGGGAACAGGATGAGCCCTTCAGGCCCCTCCCCCACCCTGCTGTGCTTCCCTCACACCCCAGCAATCTGAAGGACTGAATTGAATGGCCACCAGGGGGCCAGGCTGGCAGCACCATCCAGGGAAGCTGGGAGGAGGCTTCGTGGCAGACACACACACACCCCCTTGGAGAAGTGGGCAGGGCAGGACTGGGTGGTATCTGACAGTGCCACTGTGCCACAATACTCTGAGCTGGGTAGGGCAGGGACCAGGTGTCTCCATTTTACAGATAAGGAAACTGAGGCTCACGAAGGTCAGGTGACTCTATTTAGAGCCCACGGCTAGTAAGAAGCAAAACCGGGGCTATGCCTTCGGACTGCTAGTCCAAGATTCTTTGACCAAAGGACACTACTGATTCCCAGAGGTCAGGGACCCCTCCCCACCTTGCCTGTGACTTACTTCATCCCCAGCCAGACACCTCCCACCCACAAGTAGCTCCTGTACCCAGGCATCCAGGCTCTCACCCCCACTCCTGAGGGTCTCCGTTTCCTTCCTGCCCACCCGTCAGCCTGAGCCAGAGGTTACAGCTGGCAGTCCTTGCGGGCCACAGCTGGCCCACAGATGTGTTTTATTTGGCCTGCACGTGCATTTAATATTTTAAAATTAGGGGATCTCACACACACCAAAAAAAACCAAAACCCTGATTTCCGTTTCTTAAAAGACCTGTGTTCCCTCTTCCGGCCGTCAGCTGAAGAACAGCTACCCCTTTGACTGGGCTCGGCTCCCCACTTCACCACAACCCCGCTGCTCCTAGAATCTCCTGCACACTGTGACCCCAGTCGGCTTCCATCTCACTATTGCATAAGTTTTGTTTTTCTGAGAGAAGGAAAATAGTTCCCTGTGTCTCCTAAAAGGGGAAAACAGAAGATAAGCCAAGAGGACACATTGGGATTAGAAGGGGGAGGGAATGGATTTCTTGATGGAAGTGGAGACTATTCCTTGGTGTTTAACAGCAGACGGCCCCTAGAGAACAGTGGGTGTGGCTGGAGTGGAGTTGCCATGGGAGGAGTTGGAGGTGAGGTCATGGGTAACGGGGTCACATGGGGTCTTTGAAGCCAAATGGTGGTGAGCCATTGCACTGTCTGAGCAAGAGAGACAGAACCTGACCTACGTTTTTAAAGACTCACTCTGACTTTTGCATTAAGGACAAACTGTAGAGGGGGGTGGAGCAGGGGCCAAAGCCAGGACACAGTTAAGAGTCTCTTGTGGTAACCCAGGCCAGAGATGATGGTGCGTGAGAGGAGGAGAGGAATCAGAGGTGACTCCAGGGTGTGGGACCTGAGCCACTGGAAGAACAGAGCTGTGCCCTCTGGGGTGGGAAGGCTGGGAGAGGTGGAGCAGGTCAGGGATTGTCTGGGACATGCTGAGTTTGAGATGTCCCTCAGACATCCTCGAGGAGCTGCCCAGGAAGCAGGTGGCTACGAGCCTGGAGTTCAGGAGACCACAGCCCCGGCTGGAGATACAAATAAGGGGGTCATCTCATGGCTGGCATTTGAGGACATGAGACCCACCAAGAGCACATGGGCAGTGCCTATAGATAGAGTCTCAAGGCCAAGTCACAGACATTGCGGAGAAGGGGAGGGACCAGCCAGAGCATTTGTGAAGAAGCGACTAGTGAGGTTGGAGGAAAACCAAGGGAGCAGAACTTCCTGAAAGCCATCGGGTGGGCTGGGGGAAGGAATGCTCAGTTGTGTCCAGTGCCTCTGAGAACCAGCCAATGGGTCCAGCAGCACAGAGGCCATCGTGCCCTTGGTGACAACAGGAGTGGAAGCCTGGGTGGAGTGCACTCGAGACGGCATGGGGGAGAGTATAGACTATTCTTTTTGGACTTTTGCTGCAAAGAAGAGCAAAAGTATGGGTGGTGGGACAGCAAATGTTGGTGTAAAAAGTGAAGTCAAGAGAAGTTTCTTCTTTTATTTTTTTTTGCGTCACACGGGCCTCTCACTGTTGTGGCCTCTCCCGTTGCGGAGCACAGGCTCCGGACGCGCAGGCTCAGCGGCCATGGCTCACGGGCCCAGCCGCTCCACGGCATGTGGGATCTCCCCGGACCGGGGCACGAACCCGTGTCCCCTGCATCGGCAGGCAGACTCTCAACCACTGCGCCACCAGGGAAGCCCTAGAAGTTTCTTCTTTACGGTGGGCGGATAGCATAGTTGCGTAACGATGGGAATAATCCGTTTGGGGGGAAATTGATGCCATGGGAGAAAGACAGGAGATGTAGAAGCAATGTCTTCAGTAAGGAAGAGGGTAAGGGATTTCATGCAAAAGAGGAAAGACCTGTTGTCGAGAGAAGCACAGATAGAGCATTGCTTTTCCCAGGGGCTCAGAGGTTTGAGGTGACTTGCCCAAGGTGGCAGAGCTGGGATTTGACACAGGCATCTGACTCTAGAGCCTGGCTCTTCACTGTCATGTGACTGTTTTCTGGCGACCCACTGAGTTGGTGAGGGAGAGCATGGGCTACAGACATAGAGCGAGGCACAGTGGGGAGATCCTCCAGGGAGGCTGGGCTCCGAGGGGCTGTCAGGGAGGCCCAAGTGCCCAGTGCTCCTGGGCACCATGGGCTGGACCTGCCTCTCGTCCCAGTAATGGGCTCTCCCCGCAGGTATATGCTGGGAATGTTCTGTATGAGCACGAGATGCCCCCCGAGCCCTTCTGGGAGGCCCATGACGCCCTGGAGCTCCGGCTGTCCTCACCGCCTGCCCCCGACGTGGCCGCCACCCTTGCTGTGACTGTGTCTTTTGAAGCTACCTGTCCCCAGCGCCCCAGCCGCCTCTGGAAGAACAAAGGTGAACAACATGGTGGGATGGCAATGTTGGGGGGGCGGGGGGCGGACACTGGGAGAGGCCCAGATAGGAGGGGACACAAGGCCAAGGTCAACAGCTCATGTCAACTCCCAGGACCTGGTAAATTATAGGGAGGGTGGGCAGGTGGGGAGGCTTTGAGGTCAGAAGGAGGGACACGATCCTGGTCGTCCTGGGACCCTGAGCCCCAACCTGGGGTACCTGGTCTGAGGGGGGAGGGACAAACCTGGCCTTGGGGACCCTGGTCTGAGGGCCCATGGCTCTCCCCTCAGTGGACGGGACCTTCATAGCCTGTGTCCCACCCCCAGGTCTCTGGGTCTCGGAAGGCCAGCGGGCCGAAATCACCACAGCCTCCCTCGATGCCTCCAACTTCCTGGCCAGCATTCCGGCCCCCCAGCGCTCGGAGCACGATGTGCTCTTCCAGATCACACGGTTCCCCCAGCGGGGCCAGCTGTTGGTGTCTGAGGAGCCCCTCCATACCGGGCGGCCCCACTTCCTGCAGTCTGACCTGGCCGCAGGGCAGCTGGTGTACACCCATGGCGGCGGGGGCACCCAGCAGGATGACTTCCACTTCCGTGCCCACCTCCAGGGGCCCGCAGGGGCCTCCGTGGTAGGACCCCAAACCTCAGAGGCTTTCGCCATCACAGTGCGGGATGTGAATGAGCGGCCGCCTCAGCCGCAGACCTCCATCCCGCTCCGGCTCACCCGGGGCTCCCGCAGCCCCATCTCCCGGGCCCAGCTGAGCGTGGTGGACCCAGACTCGGCTCCGGGGGAGATCGAATACAAGGTGCAGCGGGCCCCCCACAATGGCTTCCTGAGCCTGGCAGGGGCCAGCCCGGGGCCTGTGACCTGCTTCACCCAGGCCGACGTGGATGCAGGGCGGCTGGCCTTTGTGGCCAATGGGAGCAGCGTGGTGGGCACCTTCCAGCTGAGTGTGTCTGATGGGGCCAGCCCGCCCCTGCCCATGTCCCTGGCCGTGGACGTCTTGCCCTCGGCCATTGAGGTGCAGCTGCGGGCACCCCTAGAGGTGCCCCAAGCTTTAGGGCGCTCCTCCCTGAGCCGGCAGCAGCTCCGGGTGGTTTCCGATCGGGAGGAGGCAGACGCAGCCTACCGCCTCACCCAGGGGCCCCGGCATGGGCATCTCCTGGTGCGCGGGCAGCCTGCCACAGCCTTCAGCCAGTTCCAGGTAGACCAGGGCGAAGTGGTCTTTGCTTTCACCAGCTTCTCCTCCTCTCACGACCAATTCAGCATCCTGGCACTGGCCAGGGGTGCCAACGCATCCGCCACGGTGAATGTCACCGTGAGGGCTCTGCTGCATGTGTGGACAGGTGGGCCGTGGCCCCAGGGTGCCACCCTACGCCTGGACCCCACAGTCTTAGATGCGGGCGAGCTGGCCAACCGCACGGGCAGTGTGCCGCGTTTCCGGCTCCTGGCGGGACCCCGGCACGGCCGCGTGGTCCGCGTGCCCCGGGCCAGGACAGAGCCCAGGGTCGGCCAGCTTGTGGAGCAGTTCACCCAGCAGGACCTTGAGGACGGGAGGCTGGGGCTGGAGGTGGGCAGGCCGGAGGGTAGCTCTCCTGGACCTGCAGGCGACAGTCTCACTCTGGAGCTGTGGGCCAGGGGTGTCCCTCCTGCCGTGGCCTCACTGGACTTTGCCACGGAGCCTTACAACGCAGCCCGGCCCTACAGAGTGGCCCTGCTCAGTCTGCCTGCTCGGACAGAAGCAGGGGAGCCAGGGAGCAGCACCCCCACTGGTGAGCCAGGCCTGGCGGCCTCCAGCCCCGCGCCCACCGTGGCCAGGGGGCACTTCCTGGGCTTCCTCGAGGCCAACATGTTCAGCATCATCGTCCCCGTCTGCCTGGTCCTCCTGCTTCTGGCACTCATCATGCCTCTGCTCTTCTACCTCCGCAAACGCAACAAGACGGGCAAGCACAGCGTCCAGGTGCTGACTGCCAAGCCCCGAAATGGCCTGGCCGGCGACACAGAGACCTTCCGCAAGGTGGAGCCGGGCCAGGCCATCCCCCTCACAGCGGTGCCTGGCCAGGGGGCTCCGCCGGCGGGGCAGCCTGACCCAGAGCTGCTGCAGTTCTGCCGGACATCCAACCCTGCTCTCAAGAATGGCCAGTACTGGGTGTGAGGCCTGGCCTGGGCCCAGATGCTGATGGGGCCAGGGACAGGCTTGATCAGGCCCCGGCCCCATTGCTCCCATGCCCTGGTGCTGTCTGAGTATCCCCAGAGCCAGAGAGCCCTGGGGACACCAGGGGTGGAGGGTGCTGCGAGGAAGCCCCAGGGGTCCAGGACCAAGTGGAGTCAAGAGCTGTAACCTCCCCAGCTCACTCTGAGCCAGGAGAACTGCAAGGGGCCAAGGGCAGAGGCAGGCTTGGAGTCAGTACCCTGCCCTGGAGCTAGTGTGGGCTGTCAAAACCAGAGCCACTTCCTAGATGGTCAGGACTCTGGGTCCTGGGTCTGTGACCTTGGGTAAGTCACACCTGACCCAGGCTGCTAAGAAGGCAAGGAGAAGAAAGGGAAGGGAGGGACAGATGGGGATTCTTGGCTTTTCCACTCCAAGCCAGGCCTCCCCTCACCTCTGCCCCAGAGCTGAGAGGAAAACTTTTTCCCTTGGTTTTTTAGGGAGATGGTATTTCCTGGAGCAGAGGGCAGGAGGAGAGAGTCCTCCCACTCTCTAGAAGGCATAAGCCAGTGGAATAATGTATCCAGGGTGTAAGGTGGGTGGGTTGCTCTGGGATGGGTTTATTTAAGGGGCATTGCAAGGAAGCTATTTAGCATGGTGCTGAGCTAGCCCAGACTGGTGGAGCCCCTGGGGTGAGAAACAGAGGAGGGTCTGAGGCCAGCTCATTCCCAGGGCCCCACCTTGATGGGCTGATGGCTAGACAAGCATGGGTCTGTGGCCCCAGAGTGGGCTGGGCTGGGGAGCGTGCAGGGTCTCAGGCCATGGGCCCCTGCGGTGCCTGTGCTCCCCTGAGGACTGGGGCGGGTACTTGGGGGCACTCGGCTCCATGGGGCCTGGATAAACGGTGCTTCTGGATAAGAGTTTCTGGACAGCCATGTGTTGTTTGTCTGACCATGCACTGGGCCCTTGGCCACACTAGCCTGCACTCCACCAGTGTAGGCCATCCCGCCAGACCTCAGCCACCAGGAGAGATGGGGCCCGAATTCCCACTTGTGGCCACACTGTGCGGCTTGCAGGATCTCAGTTCCCTGACCAGGGATTGAACCCGGGCCACGGCAGTGAAAGCCTAGAATCCTAACCACTAGGCCACCAGGGCCTGTTCCTCTCCATTCATCTCTCAAGAGGTTAGAGCAGCAAAGATGAGGAGAGAGGGGGACTTGGGGACCCCAAGGCTGGGGGCAGAGGGGGACCACCGGAGGTGCCTTCCCTCAGCTCCCTGGAGATTTTCACAAGGAAGATTTCTGCTGGTCTTTACCCTTCCAACAAGAGGACCAAGAGTGCTGCTTCTCAAAGGCAGAGCAAGCAGCAAGGGTTCTGAAGTCAGCTGTCCCTGTACATGGCCCAAGAGTCCATCATGTGGTCAGCGATGGATCTGAGACACAGCATCCTCAGAAGGCCCTCGATGAGTTGCTGAGGAGCCACCACTCTCTGGTCCTTTCCCTCTAGAGGGTTTCCCAGGGTCATGGGCAATGGAGACAGATTCTGGGTCCCAGGGAATACCCCAAGGCCTGGAAGCAGGTTAAAGTCCTCAGAAGAAAAGCAGCAGGAGAGCTGTCTGAGCTCTGGGGGGAGGTGGGAGGGAGTGGCTGGGGCCTGAGCACAGCTGCATTGGGGGTGGAGAGCACCGGCCAGGCTTCGGCAGCTGAGCAGCATCACCTATTCCTTGTGCTCAACATCTGTAACACCTGAACCAAGAGTTAGGGCAAGAGAGAAGATTCCCTCTCCCCACGGTGCTGCCCCTGGACCACCCCTCCCCACAATGCCTTTTGCATTTCAGCATCCAGCCTCCTAGAGCCTCCCCCACTCTCAGAAGTTTCGGGGAGGAAACCCAGAATCCTGGTAGATCACTGCCGGAAGGGCCCCCAGAGAACCACGAGGGGACTGAGAAAGAGGAGAAGAGGCTTGTCCAGAGTCTTGCACAGCAAGGCAACCATAGAGTAGACCAGACCCCTGAGGCCCAGCCAACTCCTGTTGCCACACTGAAAGCCTCCCCCTCATGGAAGGTGGCCAGGACCCGTAATTGGGGGGTTCTGCAGAGATCCCTCCATACCCAGGGCTCATGATCCTGGCCCCAGCTTCCTTTTCAAGCCTGGTCTCTCCAGCACACCCCAGGCCAGCCTCATCCAGAGGCCCTGCCAAGCACGTCTCCACGCCACACCCCACACTCTGCCCAGCTTCTCCCGGGAGCTCAAGGCTGCATCCTCAGGGCCCTGATATCTGGGGCCAGTCTCCACCCAGGGCAACAACCAGTTTCCCTGGGAGTGTAAGCCGAGAAGAGAGTGACAGACCTGCCAGGCAGGATCTGGCCTCAGCTCAGGTTTCTCCAGAGGCCTGATGATACCCTCTCTGTTCACAGGGCCTGGCCTGGCCTGCTCCCAGTGAGCTGGCACGGGCTGACACTGATCCGGCCCCTCAAGCCTGGGCTGGACAGTGGGCAGGACCTGGGAGAGTGTCTTTCACTGGGGCACCAACCTCGGAACCCATTCTAAATGTGGGACCTCAATTTATTAGGTAAATCCCTTGCAGGTTTCAGATATACAACCCAGGCTTAAGGAGGTTGCTACCCACCTTACAAAATAACTCACCATTCGTTCCTTTAAGGAGCTGGTTCCTCCCAGGCACTGAGGATAGGAGCCAACCTGTGCACAAGTGCTCAGGAATGTCCAGGAACCTCTGACACTCTTACACACACACACACACACACACACACAAACACAATGTGCACTTGTGCTCACAGCTATGCACTTTCAGACCTTCAGAAACACAGCACAGAGATAAATACTTTCCTATGTAATTCATATGCACACACACACAGGTGCACATACAAACTTCAGAGTTAAGTGCTCCTTGCCTATGGCCCTCCCACAGTTCCAGGAGCTGGCCATGTTGAGCCAAGGGCCAGGATGTCCTGCCCATCACCAGACCCAAGTTGACATCAGCAGAGCTGGGAAGTGACCCCACATTAAGAAGGATGGTGAAGGGGGTGTGGGGAACAGAGTAGGGGTTGCCAGAGGAGCCCAGATCCCCAGGTCCCCAGCTTGGAAACCCTGCCTACCACCCTCAATGGTTTAGCTTCTTGGGTGCTAAAGATGGGGTTCCTTTTGAGCCCCTCTCCTCATGCTATGAGCTGGCCCTTTAAGTGGAGTTGCTATGTCAGCTGTGGAACACATAGAGCTGGAACCATTGTCCTCCAATAGGAAGCAAGAGAAATGGTCCTCCTCCTCCTCCTCCCCCCACAACCAACCACTCCTGACCAGTGGGAACTGCCAGGGGTGCTGGCATCTTCCTCTGGGCCCTGAAGATTCCAGATTTTAAATGGATAGAGGTACCTGGGCAGCCCCCCCAGAATTCTCTCTTTGGGTCTCCTGTTTTTTGGGGGGAGTTTGGGGTTTTTTTGCTGTCAGTGGCTTTTATTGGAGTTGGGCATGGTTCCTGCCCTCGTGGGGCTCACAGTCTGGTGGGAGGGATGGGTGTGCAGACAGGAAGTTATGACACAGGGCAGTTTGGCATGGAGCAAGCATGGGGCCCTGTGTGAGCAGCTGTCCCTCCTCTTATCCAAGAGGAACACGGGGAGTTCACGCAGCGCCGTCAGTAATCTAACCACCATCATAACACAGCCGCCCTTCCTGAGGGCTCCTCCGGCCGGGCACCACACCTTTGGTCACCGGGTCCTGATGCTGTTGCCACTGGATGTGTTAGGGGTATACGTAGCATCCAGGCTGTCCTCCGAGGGGTGCTGCAGCACCTGGAGTTGGCAGCAGTGGGGAGCTCATCCTGCCAGGGGCCGAGGAGTCAGTTTGCAGAACTTGGAGGCCACGCTGCGCTCGCTGGAGAGATGGGGTGCACGGATGATGTCACGAGTGAGGGAGCCCCGGCAAGTGAGTGGAGCCAAGATGGAGGCCAGACGTGCTGGACCCCTCTCTCTACAGCCCCTGTCCCATCCTAGGTCCTCTCATAGTTTATGCCATCCTTGGGTAGTTACCGCTAGGATTAGTCAGGCATTTTTGGCAAGGGCATTTGGTGCCAAAAATGCTGTGGGAGATGCAGATAGAAATTTACCTGGACCTTCCTGAAGAACCCCAGACATGCCAATGAGTAACTACCACACTATGTATGCCCTAACCCAGTGGCATGAGCTAGCTGGTGCGGGGAAGCCCAGAGTAGGAGGGCAGCTGGCTCTGGCCGCTTCCTTCTCTCCTTACAGAGTGTCGGGCCTTTCCGTGGAAGAAGCAGCAGGGGCTAATGTCAAGCATGGCCAACCTACCTCCTGCTCACATTTCCATTCTCAGTACAACGAGGTACAGTATTTAACTGATAGCCGCTGTTCTCATAAAACATGCCAACTCCTCAGAGAGCCCCCTGTGGCCACCAGGATAACTGGTGGGTTGTGCTTCACATTTCAGATGTCCGAAGAGCCCCTAAAGACAGAAGCAGCCCTTGGTTAAGTCAACCAGTGGCCAAGAAGGAATTTTCTCCCCAAACGCAGCCTCAGCTGGGAGCTGGAAGAGCTCCCCGGGTCCCCAGCACGGCAACTACCAGCTCTGGTAGCCCAGAGCCTAGAGCTAAACCCAAGGCTTCCTTCTGATGCCTTGTAAGTTCACAGAGGGCTCAAGTGTCAGTCCTGAAGCCCAGATTAGATGGGTTGTCTAAGTCCTTGAAGCAGAGGAGGGTGAGGCCGGCAGCCAGTCCGATCCAGTGGGGAGGGTCTGCAGGGAGTTGTCCACTCCCATCCTTACCTCCCAAAGACAGGTCCCTGGACAGTGCAGCAGCTCCCTGCACCCTGCCTTCTGCAATCCAGCTGGTCCTTCCCTCCCTGGCCCCTCCCTGCCTGCAGAGGGAGGGACCAAGGGAGGTGTCCAGCCAAGGTCACTAGTCAGTGCATTGGGTCTCCCCCAGGGCTGAGCAGCAGCAGCCAGCAGAGGAGTGGAGAAGCTGCTGTCCGGCCCAGGCCTGATCAAGAAGGGAAGATGGGCCTCCCAGAGCTCTCTTTCCTGCGGAGGGTGGGGAGCAAGAGAGGCTGGATGGAGGCTGCCAAGCTGTCCCTTCTGCCCCCCAAAACACACGCTGGCTGTGACCCCCAGCCTATGTGCCTCCCTGGTACTGGGAGTGCCTTTGGGGCACCCAACTTCCCTCCCCTCCAAGGTTGCTGAGGCCCCCAAGCCTGGCGAAGGCCTCAGCCCTCTGCACCTGGTAATAAACATAGTTCAATACTGTGTGCTCCCTTGGGGCAGTGTCCAGCCGGCCCAGTGCTAGTAGGCATGGAGGGATGATTGGGAAACATCTATTGCCAGAATGTAGCCCCTTCCTTCCCGCAGGCCCAGAAGGTCTCTAACCACCAGTCCCACCCAGACTTCCTTTGCCGGCTTCCCTCATCCCCTAGGAGGGCAGGCGAGGCTCCGTACTGCTGCTCTGGCCCCCATCCAGGGCCCAGGCAGGCATTACGTTTCTAAGGATCCTGTTTGACTCTGTCCCTCCTCACTTCTCTGTCTCTCCACACCCACCCATGGCTCCCTCCCATCCAGACACCTGGGGTCTATCTGCTCCGAACCCCATGGGCAGAACATTTTGACCACATCACATGTGGAAGCCCACCACAGATAGAGTCAAAGTGGATTAAATAGGGCAGGAGTGGGGAGACCACCCAGAACCCCTCTTACTCAGCCTCTCCCTGCTCCTCCAGCCCCTTCTCAGAACCCCCTGTGCCAGCTGGTTTAACCACGTGAACCCAGCCTCTATGGGCAAGGAATAGAGCAGAGCCAAGGGTGGCCCCCCTCTCCCCTACCCACAGGACCCCCCTGCATTCAACTTGGGAGCTCGGAGTCCCAACCTTAGAGGAGTGACTTGCCACCATCACACAGCAATTCACTGGCAGAGCTGGGCCTCCTGGAGGCTCAGAACCCCTCCAGATGCCAAGGATGCATCTCTCAGCAGTGGGATTCCTGGCACCCAGAAAGGCATCGGGGCAAGTGCAGGTGGGCCAGGGCTACCAGACATACTGGCTGGGACAGAGACCTCCAAGAACCAGAGAGCGGCAGGGGCAACCCTGCCAGGTCTTGTTGGGGAAGGCGGAGCCTGTTGTAAAGGGCTGTTGAGCAAGCAGGAAGGTAGGTGAGGCTGGCAGAGACTGGGCACTCCTGGAAGGTGGTGACTCAGGCCGGAAGGGCCCTTTCTGAGTCAGCCCTGCTAAAAGGTTGCCTTGTGGGGGTGGCACCTGGACAGGTGGCTGGGGCAGGGCCTGGGGACTCCAAGAAGTTTCCAGGTCTCAGCACCTTAGCCCTTGCGCCCCATGATCTTCCCTGAGAACCTCAGAGTCTGGGGACAGAACACATGAACTGAAGGAGGGAGGGCAGAGGCCATGAGTGCGTCTGCCCAATTAACTTGTACAAGTCCACCCACCTGTTCGAACTCATGATGGGATAATTGACCCTAGAGAGGATGGAGCCAAGCCTGGGGGAGCAGGCTGCCTGCTTTCTGCCTAGAGCCCCACTTCTTCATTTCTACCCCATTTCCTGTCCCTACCGGCAGCCATGGGATGTGGCTAGCTAGAGGCCCAGGCCAGCGCCCACTCCTCTGCCTGAGTTAGGACCTATCAAAACAGAGCAACTGGGCTTCCCTGGTGGCGCAGTGGTTAAGAATCTGCCTGCCAATGCAGGGGACACGTATTCGAGCCCTGGTCCAGGAAGATCCCACATGCTGCAGAGCAACTAAGCCCGTGCGCCACAACTACTGAGCCAGCATGCCACAACTACTGAAGCCCGCGCGCCTAGAGCCTGTGCTCCACAACAAGAGAAGCCACCGCAATGAGAAGTCCGCGCACCGCAAGGAAGAGTCGCCCCCGCTCGCCGCAACTAGAGAAAGCCCGCGCGCAGCAATGAAGACCCAACGCAGCCAAAGATAAATAAATAAACAAATTTATTTTTAAAAAAACAGAGCAACTGACCAAGTCTTCTTCTCAAAGGGTCATTGCTGTAGCAAAGCTCTTAGAACAGCACCAGGCACATAGTAAACACTCAGTAAACGCTGACCATTGTACGAGTTGCTGTTATAAGAGCAGTTGTTACTGAACAGCCTAGCGTGGGTCTGGTATATTGTAGGTGCTTCACAAATGTTCAAAGTTGGGGTTATTGTTATTTTTATAGTTTATTACAGGCATCACGGTGCCTGGCGCATAGTAGGTGCTGAACAAATGTTCAGTCTTCCTGGAAGGCCAAATGCAAGCATCCCCCATGTGGTGAAGAGGGACGTGGAGACACTCTGCTTTGCTGGCTTGGGCAGGGAGAGTGAGGTGTACAGCAAGGGGTCAAGTTCTGGGTAGGAGAAGCCAGAAGCCCCACTCTGGCCTCCTCCCTTCACCCCCACCCCATTGATTCAGAGGACCTCCCTGAGGTTGTAGGGAGGCTACCTTGGAAGAGGCTTGGCTCCAGGGACCCAAGAGGGAGGCAGCCCACTGGAACCTGCCTGCCCCAGGGGGAGGAGGGCAGGGTGGTGGGGTGAACTCACGGGGGTCCAGAGCTCCAGGGCCTCCTGGAAGAGGAGCCTAGGCTGTGCCCTGAAGAACAGGGAGTGCTGAGGCTAAGGCAGAGCTTGTGGAGGGAAGATGATGCAGAGCCTGAGCGAGGAGGCGATGGACCCTGGAGCAGACAGGGCTCTGGGGATCAGACTGAGGGACACTCCTGTGGAAGCTGGGTCTGAGTGGAAGCAGCCCCCAGGAGTAAACTGGTGCTAGGCTGGAAGCACTTCTTCCCACTGCCCACCTCCCAGGGTCAACCCCTGGGGTGGGGAATGGCGGGGCTCTGAGCCCTGGACCAGAACTCGGCACCCAGTTGTCCCCAGTTTGAGTGGCCTCAGTTGCCCAACTACCCAGGAGTCACCCGAGGAGCCTTAGGAGTTGGCCAGGATGGGATACCACTACCCCTCATACATACCTACTCAACACCCCACCCAGCTGATGCCAGCCCAACAGGGCAGGTTGCAGTGCCAGGGAGGAAGGAGGCTGCCTGCTCTGCCGGCTGGAACAGCACAGCCTCCTGCTATGCTGTGTGTGGAGAACAGGGAGGGGCTCTCCGGGCCACCCCGGGCCTGGAACCCAGCCCTCCAGAGCGGGGGTGGGGGGGTCTGATGCGTATCCCCCTCCCACCCTTTCACACCCCATGCCTTGCTGAGAAAGAGGGAAATACTCCCCAGAGCAAGTCACTGGGTCCTGGGCGGTGTGGTAGATGACTCCAGGGAGGAAGCATGCATTTAGCCACCAGCTGCCACGGCAACACACACGTGTGCACACACACACACATATTCAAGGGACTGCCACATGCGGCCACGCACACAGGCACGTGCAGATTCACTCCCTGACAGCAGCTGACCTGTGCAAACCGGAACCCACACACACCCCCTCCTCAGAGACCTGAGACACAGCCGTGTAGACATCCCGGGTCACTGGCTATGAGCCAGGCACCATGCTGGGCACTGGGAATAGAGCACCGGGCAAGACAGAGTAACACCAGCTCCCTGGTAGGCTGCCTTCTAACAAACAGATACATTTAAAATCTAACTTTTGCACTGAAGTATTTGCAGAGGAGGTTGTGTGATGCTAGAGTTTCCTGGAAGCAAGGGTTACGGGGGAGTAAGATATTGGCCCAGGGTTGATAAGTGTTGAAGTTGAGGTATGGACACACAGCGATCCGTTATATTAGCTTCTCTATTTTTGTATATGTTTGAAACTCTCCAAAATAAAAAGTTAAATACATACACATATATAATTGGCAATTGATAATAAGTAAAATGAAGAAAAATAAGGCAGGGTAAAGGGACAGAAGACGAGAACTAAGAAGTTAAGGAAGGCTTCTCCAAGGAGGTGACATTTTAAGCAAAGACTTGAATTAACTGAGGTTCAAACCACACAGACATCTGGGCGGAAGAACATTCCAGACAGAGGGAACCAACAAAGGCAAAGGCCCTGAGGTGCAACAAGTTTGGCATATGTAAGAAATAGCAGTAGGTCTGGAATTCTGTGACCTAAAGGAACAGGGTTCCAAAGTGAGATCAGAGGGCCTCATGGGCTGAGGTAGGAGTTTGGAATCTGGCCTAAGAATGGCAGGGTGTCCTGGAGGTTGAAAGCACGGGACAGACATGATTTGATTTAGAATATGGTCTTAAAAGATCACTCTGGCTCCTGTTAGACCATCGGGGAACAGGAGAGAGCAGAAGAAAGCTTGGAGACTACTGCAGTAGTCCAGGCAGGCGTGGCGGTGTCTTGAGCCTCATGGTGAGATGGTGAGACAGGTCAGATGTGGGATCTCTTTTGAGGAGCTAACAAGGCTTTGCTCACAGCTGGCTGTGGAGCGAGAGAAAGAGAGGAGCTAAGCATGATTCCAAAGCAGGACCAGAGCTTCGAGGTCAGGGGTGTCGCCTTTTCCAGGCGGGAACACGGGGAAAATCATGTGCAGCCAGATGACTGCAGGCAAAGAGTGCCCCGGTGGGGACCTACACACGGGCACAGGAGCGCACACCGGCAGGCTCCCAGCGAACACACAGGAGGGTGCACACACTCCGGGACACCAGGCACAGGCACAGACACATCGCCCCACCTCTGCCTGCCCCACCCTGCCCCAGGTGGAAGCCCCAGGACCAGAGCCCACACCCTCTCCAGCTCAGCCTCGGCACTCGCAGGATCCCAAGTCCTAGCATTTCCCTCCCAGCTCTCACTCCCATCCCCCATATCGGCCCCTTGAGCAAGGAGGCTCCTGACTCACTCTCTTCCTGGACACCAGAATCCTGCCTCTGACCCCAGCTCCCTGCCCTTGGCCTCATCTGTCCAGCCGCCTCCACCACAGCCAGATCCTGCTCACACACCCCAGCCTGAGGCCCTACAGAAAATTAGCACTCAAATATTTGCTCGATGCTCTCTGTGGGCCAAGCCCTCTGCCCTTCCACCTGCTGCCTTGAAGGCACGCGGCCACCTCCACCCAATACCCACCAGCTACCCCCACTGCCCCACTCCCCTCAATGCCCGGCACTCCTGCAGTCGCTCTACAGCAGGACAGTTGCCCCCACCCTGCCCAGCCTGCCAGCCTTGGAAGGGTGGCCTGGCGCAGTGGGAAAAGCACAGCTCTGTGTCCAGGCAGAATCAGCCCTACCACTGAGCAGCTGCACGATCTCACACAGGTGACTTGGTACCCGAGTCTCCATGTGCTGTAAAATATTGGCAGTAGCTCTCACCTTCCAGAACGTAGTGACCAGTGAGATAACTCATGGGAGGTACTTAGCCCAATGCCCAGCACAGAGTAGCACATGGTCGCTGTTGTGCACTCAGGCCCAGCCCTGACATCCACCCACCGTGTGGCCTTAGAGGGCTCATCCAATCAGTTTTCTCACTCATTTAGTGGGGTAACAATATTCTTGGCCCTGCCTCTCTCTAGTGCTGCTCAGAGGCTGATAATCCCAGCTACTCCTTACTGGGCACTTGCTATGTGCTCATATAACCCTCCTAACAGCCATCTGGAACTCCTGTTATAAATGGAGAAATGGAAGCATGGAACAGTTAAGAAACATCCCTAGGGCTTCCCTGGTGGTGCAGTGGTTGAGAGTCCGCCTGCCGATGCAGGGGACATGGGTTCGTGCCCCGGTCTGGGAAGATCCCACATGCCGCAGAGCGGCTAGGCCCGTGAGCCATGGCCGCTGAGCCTGCGTGTCCGGAGCCTGTGCTCCGCAACGGGAGAGGCCACAACAGTGAGAGGCCCGTGTACCGCTAAAAAAAAAAAAAAGAAAGAAAAAGAAACATCCCTAAAACGAGTAGGTGTAGAGAGGATTTGCACTCAGGCTCAGCCACTCGGGTCCTGCCTCTGAGGAGTGGAGGGGAAGGGGCTTTGCTGTTTGGGGGGCAGCAAGGGCTGTCTGCTGGAGCCTCATTCTACCCTCACCCAGAGCACTGCTTCCAAAATGGCAGCAAAGGGAATAAGGTCAGCCTGGAAGGGGCTCCAAGTGCCTCCAGGCTCCAGCCAGCCTCCAGCTCCTACCTCAGGCATCAGCCATTTGCCTCCCAACACGGGTGGCCCAGGCCTGGGAACCACTCACAACGGCTCGGCTACTCTACACGTCCCTCACTGGGCCCCATTTCCTGGCCTGTAAAATGATGTTGATAATCTCTTGCATACAGGGTGGTTGTGCAATACTGGCCATCCAGTGTCCACCGCAGTGCCACTTGTACTGGGGGAGGTAGAAGCCCCAGAGGCTGGAGATCCAGGGGGAGTGGATACTTGAACCCCTTCCCAGGTAGAACCAGACCTCAGGAGACACAGGGTTACACAGGGTACAGGGGCAATTGAGGGAATCTGGAGTGCCCCAAACTGAGAAAGGGCCAGACCCACGGAGGCTTAAGGGTGGGGATCAAAGGAGCAGGTGGTGGGAAGGCAGGAGGTAGGGGAAAATGACCAAAGGGTCCAATGCTAACCTAGGACCATGGTGGGCACCACAGGCCCAGTGCCAGGGTCCAGGAGCCCTGCGAGGACCCACAACAATGTTTGCAGCCAAGGGGTAAAAAAGTAGCAGAACACCAAAAGGCAAAAGAAAGAAAAGACAAAATCAAAATGAAGAAAATTTAATTAAATATCTACAAGACATTGTCAAGTAATTAACAGAACCCAGCTCAAGTAGGTATATGTGAATGACCTTTAATGTGGAATGCAGGCAAATCTTCACATGAGTGATAGGATGAGGGAATTCAGCTTCTAACATTCAAAGTGCCAGGGGCCTGCGTAGGGTCTTCAAATGTGCCATCCCCAAAACTTGCATGCCTCCCTGGGGAAAGGAGCGGTCCCCAAATTGATTTCAGATTACTTTTCTATCAGGTGGGTTAATGAGAAAGCAAAAGAGAAATTCAGGTCAGTTACAGAAAAGTGAAGTGACGTTCCTCTCACGTGTTCATTTATAATCGGAGACCCTGAGTCACTGCAGACGCCACTGTGCAATGCTGCCCTCAGCCTCTTCATCCCTGGGGGGCTGGCGGGACTCACCGGGCCCTCAAAGCCCCTGCACATTTCAGCAGTTGGTTTGCCAGCCTCCCATTCTTTCACAACTCTGGAGCGAAGATCTGCTACCCCTTCTTCCTCCAGACCTACGTGAGTTAATCAAGGTGACCTTAGGGAATGAAGCCAGAGAGCTGGGTTCAAGTCCAGCCCCACCTCGGCCCCACTGTGTGATCCTAGGCAGTTCCCATCCTCCCTCTGGCCAAGCCTCAGTCTCTCTGTCTGTGAAATGGAATAATGATGCCTACCAGGGCTGCCATGAGGACCAAGGAGGCCACAGCTGTGTGAGACACTGCTTTTTAAACAGACTGGACTGCATCCGGGTTTGACTAACAAAACAAAACCAAAGGAAAAAAGCTTTGTGGAAACCCAGGGGTTTCACAATCAACCCTTCTGAGCTATGTCTGGGGGAGGTGAATTTTTATGTTTCCTCATGGTCTTTTTGCCAGGGCTCACCATCTCCTCTTGACCCAAACAGCGGAAGGAGGAACCAGAGCCGCAGTGGTGGGGAAGCAGGTTGCGGTGGGTTGAGGGTGGGTGAGGGAGCCAAGCTGGCCGGGCTCTTGGAGGCCTGAGTCAGCGGGCAGGCAGGCAGGGCGGGCCCAGTCTTCGAAGGCTTGGGGAGGAGATGGTGCAGGAATGTTCCTCCCGCCCAGGCCTGGGCCCTGCCCACCACATTCTGGCTCCTGCTCTCTGACGCTGCAGCCTCAGCTCTGGCTCCGAAGATGGGAGATGCCTGGAGCTTTGTTGAGTAGGTTCAGCCAGGGGCCTTCAGAGGCAGCCTGGCCCTGGGGACTGACCCAGGGGTGGGCAAGGCCAGGCCAGAGCCTGATGCGAACTGGGCTCTGAACCCAGAGGATACCCCTGCCCCACTGGGTGATGCAGCCAAATGCCACCACTCACTAGACCTCAAGTTTCCTGTCTGTGCAATGAGGACTTGAACTTGGTGGTGTCAGATGATGGATGATCAGGGCTGGCTCCCCCAGGAGGCGGTGCAGGTGGAGTCCAAGAGCATCTACATTTGTGACACATCTGCTATGTGCATGTGTGACTTCATGGCCGTGTGTGTCTGAGTGTGTGTGTCACTATGTGAGTGTATGACCGTGCACAGTACTATGGTATGGCTGTGAGTGACGACATGGCTGAGACTGACAACATGCATGTGGGCGTGGACGAGTGTGGACGTGGCTGTCAATGTGTGACAGTCTGTGGCACTGTGGCTGGGCGTGCAGTTGTGCAAGCACATGACCATGCATATGTGTGTGTGAGTGTGGAGCCAGGTGTGACCCGTGTGCCGCGCGCAGGTTGTATGGCTCTGTCTGCTTTGGGTTGGGCAACTGCGTCTGTGACCAGGCCTGGCTCTGCTACAGCCGTGGCACAGCTGTGGCATGGTGGTTCATGGCACTCCTGTGTCCAGGAAGCAATAGGATGCAGAATCTGAGGGCCGCCTCCATCCCCAACCCCCATAGGTGGCCACAAAGCAGACTCCCTTCCTGGGCTGGGCCAAGACTGGGGATCAGAGGTCCCCCACCCCCCAGCTACAGGTCCTGGTAGTTGCCCAGGGCAGAAAGAGAAGCCTTGTTTTCCACCCGCCTCAGGGAGGAAACTGGAGGCAGCTGGGCTCAGCTCAGTCTGGAACATCTGCCTGGCATGAGACTGAGGCCAGCCCACAGGCCCAGCCACCACCAGGATACCCCCACACACACACCGGTCCCCAGTCCCCTGCCGAAAGAGGCTCCGGCCAGCCCAGACAAATCTCAAATTCCCCCAACACTCAAACCCACACAGAGATAGAAAGAAACCAGAGAGGAGGGCTGGGACATCCTCACTTCCCATCACATGGAAGTCTGTCCCTGCCTAGAGCCCTCAGGATGCCTGGAGGAGGCCTGGCCCATCCCAAGACTTCACGTTCTGATGCTTTTCCTAGGTGCAAGCCCCTCCTGAGAAAAGCGTCAGAACAACCCCTCACCTGGAGGATGGAAGGCATGGGAGGTGGCCCTCCGCTCAAGAAAGAGACACAAGAGGGCAATACTATTCCCAGGGCAAGAAGCGTGAACAGGGGACTTTCCAGGCACTGTGTGTTGAGAAGAGCATTCCCACCGCCCCAGCGCTGACTGGGCCTGGGAAGGAGACCCCCACCGCCCTGCCCATGGTCAGAGCGCTCACTGCAGAAGGCCGCCTGGAGGCTGGAACAGGGAAGAGTTTAAGGGTGGGAAGGTCCTCGGATGGGTTGGAAAATGAAGGAAGGAGGGCAGGAAGGAGAGAAGGGAAAATTCCACAGAAAGTCCCAAATCTGACCTAATTTTGACCCAGGGCCAGGGGCCCATTCCAAAAGTTCCTCTGAGGACGCTCTGCCCTGAACAGGGAGCCTCTGCTGCCCCTTCCCCACTGCACCTGCCACCCCTTACTCTATCTCACTGCCATGAGCTCCCCCGCCCCCAGCCCAGACAAAGCCTCCCCTGATGTCCAGACCCCAGCAGCCCTCCCTCCACCAAGTCCCCATTGCCCCAAGAGAATCGCGGCCCCCCAGCCCTCCTCCTTCCCGTGTGCAAACAGATTCCTGTTCATCCTGCCTGGGACACCCCCAAGGGCATAGCTGGGGGGTCCACCTCAGTTTCCAACTGGGCAGCCACTGCAGGGCTGGGCAGCCTGGACTGGACAGCTTGGGGAAGGACACAGGTTCTGAGACCCACCCCCTCCCCTGGACTGGGGCTTTCCTGGGGGCAAGGCTGGGATATGCCCTCCTGGGGAGAGGAACCCCCCCTATCGATTAGACTGTCCCTTCCTCACGTGACCTTCAGTCCTAGATCACAGAGCAGCAAAGCCAAACCCCTGGCAAGACTCCACCCATTTGAGAGATGAGGAGAGTGAGGTCTGGGAAGGGTATGCATCCAGCTGGGATCCAGGGTCACCCAGAGGCCCCCAACTAGCCCCTGCCTCCAGCACCGTCCTCCCCCCAACTTCTGAGGTTCTGGGGTAAATGTTGTGCCCATCACAACCTCAGAATCTAGTCCAATCGCTCCCAGGGACAATTAGGGCTGTATCCTTTCCCCCACCCTCACACCCCCTGGGATCCAAATAAGGAGTCATATTTTTGTTATCTTAACTGTAAAAGGTTTATCAAGAAAACAAGAAAGAAAGAAGACTGAAGCAGCAGCAGCCAGGAACAGCCATGACCTCCTGGAGGGGGTGCAGTAGCGGCACCTGTCAGTTCCCCCAACCCACTGCTGGACCACGCGCTGGCCTGGGGGTATGGGGGGAGCCCCCTTGAGGATGTAAACATGGATAGAAGACAGCACAATCCCACCAGGACCTGAACTGGCATCACAGTGAGGCTGGCTGTGGGCAGGTGGGCCGAGGATCCCTGGGGTGGTGGGTAAGCTGGCCCCTGGGAGCCTGAGGCCCAAGCCTGCTTGGAGTGTGGGAGCTATTGCTGGTGAACTCAAATACCCAGTAACTTTTGGGTGTCCCCTCCAGGAAGGTGCCACCAGGGTCCTGGGATCCGAGACTTATCTTAGCACCTTGAGCCCAGGGCAAAGATGCTGCATGGTCCCCTAACCAAGGGGTGAGGGGGCTCAGCTGGTGAAGGGGAGTCAGGAGGGAGCTGGCCTGCAGCCCCTCCTGTGGGGGGGGGGCGGGGACAGGGGCATGGGAGCAAGGCAGATCCCCCCCTCTGTCACACAAGGGACACCACCGAGGGGTGCACCAAACTTGCTTGGGAAAGGTAAAGGAGAGAAGACGGGGTCTTTCCATGCCTCCACAGCCTTGCCCATGCTGTTCTTCTCCTCTGAATGCCCTCCCCATCTACTGTCCCCACTTACTGTCTGGCAGGTCCTTGTCATTCTTCAAGACACTACTCCATGGAGTCATCCCTGACTCGCAGAACGAGTGGTCCCTTCTGCGAGCTATTTACCATCAATCCTTCTGTATTGCCCCTGCCTGTTTCTGGGTCTGACCCCCACCTCAGCTGGGGACTCCCCAAGAGCAGGCGTGTCACAGCCCTGGATGCCCAGTGTCTGACCCGGAGCCGCAGCAGGCCTGCGCGTCTGCTGAATGAACGAGGGGATGGTGGCCAGGTGAGCGAGCGCTATAGGCTCTAGGGGAGGCTAAGACCCTGGCCTGACCTCAAGTGACTGACCAGCAGCCCAGGCCTTGGCCTGGAGGGCTCCTGGCCCCATCCTCACCCCTGCTGTGCCCCTATCTCTAAGGGGTGGGGGACTTCCCCAGGGATATCCATGACTCCTCCAAAGCCCACCCCTGACCAGCCAGGCACTGCTGGTGTGGGAAGGTCCGGAGGGCAGCATGCACCGCAGCCAACAGGCCCCAGGGGCAGGAAGAGGACCAGGGACACGTGGTCAGAGGCTGTCATACATGTGCAGCGTCTTCTCCAGCTGCTGGCCTACCCGCTGGTAGAAGAGGATCTGCTGGCGCAGGTAGTTCTGCATCATGTGCTTGAAGTCGAGCTCGCGGCGCTGGTGGAAGTGGTTCATCTCAGCCTGCAGGGCGAAGCCCACCACGCGGCAGCGCCTGCGAATGCCATCTGCCTCGTCCTGCGCCATGCGGCCCTCGTCACTCATGCGCTGGCTCTCCTTCACCTTGGCGAAGGCACCTGGCACGGGCAGAGCAGAGGACAAGGACAAGTTAGGGCTCCGGTCTCCCCAGTTCGCTCCCTAACCCCACGGTGAGACCTGGGTCCAGGCAGACAATACCCTCATCGGCTCAACTCAGGCCTCGCTCTTGGACTCCACGGAGTCCAGACCCATGGTCCAGCCACCTGGGTGTCTCAACCAGGATGTCCCCCAAACCCTCACCTTCAGCACATCCTAAACCAGATGCACCATCTTCCCTGCAAACCTGTGGCGACGCCAGCAGCCCACACCTGACCAGTCACAGCCCTGCCCTGCCTGCTGATTCATTTCTAGGACCAGGCCGTCCCCACCCACCACAGGCCTCGTCACCCCTCACGCTGGCGCCCCATTCACCTCCAACATCACCTCCTCCAGGAAGCCTTCCCTGCAGCCCCAGTACATGAGGTGCCTCTCAATGCTCTCAGGTGCCCTGGGCTTCCCTCTGCCACAGCTCTTACCACCCTGTGGTTTCTCTGACCGCTTCCTTCTGGGCTGTGAGCTCAATGTCTCTAGTATCCGGAACAAAGCCTAGCCCACAGCAGATCCTGATATGTGTCTGCTAAGCTGATTCAACCTCACTGGACTGCTACCATAGGCCCCTCATGGGTCTCCCCATCTCAGTCTCAGCCTCTGAGAGGTTCTCCATAGCACCTGAAGAGCAGCCAAGCTGGGCACCCATAGCTCCAAGCCTCCCCTGGCTTCCTTCTGCCTGCAGAGCTAGGTCCCCCATTCTCCTGGCCTGTGAGGCCCTCTGGGAGTTGACCCCTGCACCCATTCCACGCTGACCCCACGTTCATCAAATTCAGCTTTCTTTCCTACCTTCCTATCTCTGCCCCCTGGATCCCTATGCATAATTCAAGGCTCTGATGGGGTGCTGCTTCTACACGGAGCATCCCCCAGGCAGACCGCCTCCCCATCTCAGCTCACCAGGGCTCTCCCCACCCCCATCACCCAGCTGATTCTAAAACAGAGCCTCAAAAGCCACCTGGAGTTTTCCTTTTTGTGTGTCTCCCCACATATAGGCCCTGCTCCCGCCTCACCCCAGCCCCCAGGGGACTAGAGGAAGCCATTATAATAACCAGGTGACAGATGGGGGGTCAGGGGATGAACCTGGGGGAGGGACCCAATTTGGAAGAACGTGAATGAATCAACAAGCACTTGGTGAAAGAATTGCAGTTCTCAATTAACAGCACTTGACCGATTCTGTGCTGAAGCCGGTGAGGGCAGGTGCTGAGGTGGTGAGGCAGTCTGCCTGCGCCCGGCAGGTACTCCTTGCAGGGCTGTAGGGAATCCACTGTGTGAAGAAGATTAAGGAGGTGGGAGGGGTTGGCACGGAGGACAGCACACTCCCCGAGCGCTTCGAAAGCATCCACTGCACACAAGTAACATACTCGTTTTTCATGTTTCCCACCTCTCCCTTAAGGAGGTCTCCCGTGGACCTTTGAAACGTATTCCTTTCACTCCAAGTTGTTCAGATGCATCCAGGATGCATTTATGGAGCATCTACTACATGCTGGAAATAACTCTGAATGCCTTTAGAAGGAGTAGTACCTATATTAGATGGCAAGTGTGTGGCTAATTGGCAAAGAGTGGCATTTCAGGCGGACAAACTCAAATTTGGAGCATTTCCAGGGCTGCTCACACAGCACCTAAAAGAACTCTGCAGTCCCCAGCTCCCAGCCCACTCAGTCCTTTTGCCACCTTCCTTGAACCACTTCTCGCCTCCTGTTCCATACTGACTGCCC
This sequence comes from Mesoplodon bidens, assembly GCF_964165515.1. Taxonomy (NCBI): domain Eukaryota; kingdom Metazoa; phylum Chordata; class Mammalia; order Artiodactyla; family Ziphiidae; genus Mesoplodon; species Mesoplodon bidens. The sequence goes on along the minus strand of NC_138178.1, from coordinate 64,231,931 downwards.
AGGTCTGGGCAGCAGGAGGGGGATCACCCGAAGGCCCAAGATGAGGACCCCATGAGAGGCTTCGGAGCTGGAGTGGCCCTAGAGACTAGCTGTCCAACACCCACATCCACCCCTCACTCTCCACCCCCACACTGTGCAGAGGAAACTCAGGGCCTGGCAGGAGGGTACTTGCCGAGGGGCTCGCAGCCTCTTTCCTGCTCCAAAAGTGGGGGATGCCTGGCCCAGAGGTATCCCTGCACAGCTAGGGGTAGATACCACTTCTACTGCAAGGAGCCCAGGCCAGGTCCCCCAGGCATATGTGTGGGGCATCCAGACAATGGACTCAGGAATTTGAGAAGGTCCCAAGGGGTAAAAAGAACCATAAGAAGCAAAGTAGAAAAGAGCAGGACAAAGAAGCTAGAGCCAGGCTTCAGCAAAGGGCACCTACTAGCCTGGATTCCACCTTCCTGAGAAAGTCTGGGTGCGTTGGGGGTGGACTTGCATTTAAGAAAGCTTTTCTTGCCCATGGCCTTAGAGGAAGGAAACTGAGGCCCAGATAATAGGAATGAATCTATTGCAATTGCTAGGTATCCGCAGACAGGCAGGGAGCCAGAGATGCGAGGCAAAGGCTGTGCGGGAAGGGGGAGGCCCTACCCTGCTCTCTGTCACCCCTCCACCCTGTGACTCCGATGTGGGACTGGGACCAGCTAACACTAATGCATCCCAGAGACAGACTGGGACTCAGGGCTCAGGCCTGTCCCCGTCACCCCACACATTCCACCTAGGACGCAACCTGAGAGCTGAGAGCTGAGGACTCAGGGGCACCTCCTAACCCAGCAGTTGTCCTGTAGGCTGGGTCCCAGGAACAAGGAAAGGAAGGTTGGAGCTTCAGGGCCCCAGGGTCCCAGGCATATCCCCTAAACTGCCACCTTAATCTATCTTGTCCCTACCTCTTGGAGGTAGTTATCACCCACCCTAGGTTGAGGGCAGGAGGTCTGAGTCCTAGTCCCACTGGGTCACCTCCAACAAGGGCTACAGGTCTCCCCACTGTCAAATTGAACAGACTGGACTAGATGTGATGCTGCTGACAATTGCTCACAGCGGAATAGCGCTTTAGAGTTTCCACATCAGTAAAATGGGATGATAATAGTACCCACCCCTATAGTTATAGCTGAGTTTAATTGAACTAATATGTTTAAAGTACTTAGGATGGCACCTGACTGAGTAAAAGCTCCCCTCGCAACTATGTGCAAACTGCTTTTCAGTCCCAGCCGAAACCCAGCTTGTGGTGGCTCCTGGTGATACAATTCTTTGTTCATCCGAGCCTAGGAGGGGAGGGAGAGGGAGAGCTAGATGATGGCCCAGAGCATAGAGGCTGGACCCACCTATTCCCCCAGGCAAGAACTTGGTCCTGCAAAAGGGCCACTTTGCCTTGGCCAACCCGAGAGCTCCATGGCCCCTCCACGCATGCTCTGTGGTCCAGGGCCTGCCTCCAGCCTGCCAAGGATGCCAGCTCAGTTGGTTCTAGAACACCCAACCCCCTCCCTGCTCCCTCCCCTTCTGGCTTGTCTACCCCAGGCACCCATCCCTTAGGGAGCTCCCTCCCCTATCTGTCTGGCACAGTAGAAACAGCCTGCCTGTAGAGTCAGAGACACCTGGGCTCCAATTCCTGCTCTGATTATCATTCCTCCTCACCGCCCCTCATCTGAAAATGGAGGGAACCACACCAGTCTCCGTGGCTTGTGATGAGTCTTAGGACCGAGCCCTGCCCTGGCTGGCTCCCAGGCAATGGCCCTGGACAGTCACTGTTGCCCCTTGTTGTCCCAGGGTAACTATTACTAAGGCTCTCTTTCACCCCCAAGATTGCCCTGGTTTGGATGGTAAATTACATGGTTGCCCTTCTCTTAGGAGACCCCTAAACTGAGCTCCAGGGGCTGGGCCAGTGGGCAGACAGGCTGGCACCTCAGTGCCAACCAGGTTCCATGACCCATTTTCCTAAGTTTTCTTAGGCGAGGAAACTCTTTCAGGGTCACCTCAGAGGCAACATTTGTCCAAATCCTGGTCTCCTGACCCCTCCTAGGCCTCCCATCTCCTTCCTTCCAAGGCCTCTCCCACATGCTTGCCATCTTTCAGATGTATGAACAGGCTGGACAGAATCCTGGGGACCCAGGGCCCAATTTTCCTGCTCCTTCCTCTGTGAAAGGGCTCCATCCACAGGGCCAACATGGGATCCCCCCTCCCCCATCAGGCTGTGGTTCCCCCAATTCTGTCTCAGCCAGATTCCAAGGCCCCCTCCCTAACTTGCCCCACCACGGGCCTAGGATTGGCAGTGCAGAGCCCAGAAGGGGGAAGAGTAAGCCCAAAAGAACTTGGCTGAATGGGGAGGGGTCCTCCAGGTCCGGGAAGGTGGGGCAGTCTCTGCCTGAGGTTGAACACATCACCCCAGGCCCCTCACCTTAGAAACACCTCCAGTGGAAACTCAGAAGCGGCCTCTCTCAGCTCTGTCTTCCCTGCCCCAGGGTGAGAAAGGCCAGTCTGGCTTTACTCCCTCCTGCTTCAGTGGGAGCCTGGGAGTATGCGTATGGGGTTGCCTTCCTGCCCCCTGCTCTGCCCTGGGTGAGGGTCCCCGGACACTGCATGGGGGCAGCTGTTTAATCACTATGTCCCTGCTTCCCCCCATCCTGCTGCCCACACGGGAACATGCCATCCAAGGAGCTGGTTGAACCAGCTTTCCCAGGCCGTAGCACTGCAGTGAGCGTGGCTCCACTTCCGCACAGGGTGACACCTGCCCCAGTGGGCCCCAGCCACCAGCCCTGCCCAATCCCTGCCCAGAGCTCAGAGCCAGATCTAAGGCATCACTCTGTCCTCGACCAGACCCTCCCCAGGAGTCTCTCCCCTACCCACCCCTTTGAAGGCCTAAGAGCTCACTGTGTCCACCCTCCCTTGTCTTACAGATCGGGAAACTAACTCCCAGAGAGGGGAAAGCGCTTCCCAGGGACACATAGCAAACTGGGGGCAGAGCCAAGACCAGAACTCAGGCCTCATGTCTCCTGAAGATGAAAGAAGGGAAGGAGGAAGAGAGGAATGTGGAGAAGAGAAAAAAAGAGCAGAGAGGAGAAGGAGGAAGAGAAAGTGAGGGGAGAAAGGAGGCTGGGAGCTGGAGAAGTTCTAGAAGTTAACCTCCTGGTAAAGGAGAACAAGGCGGGTTTACTCCAGACTCTCCTGGGGACCAGGTAGTGTGGTGGTGTTTGCTGTCCCCCAGGCTCAGTCCAGATGCCTGCCTCTGGCCTCACCCAGAGGAAAACTCCCCACCAAGCCAGGCCTGACCTCAGGGCCTAGGGGCCTGGGAGCCAGCCCCACGCCCTGCAGACGTTCTTCCTTAGTTACCAAGCAGCCCTGGGGAGGACCACACCTCTCTCCTGACCTGCCTGTAGTCCCCAAGACTCAGCCACCTGCCGGGTCAGCTCCTGACTCACTGCTCAGGCAAGAAGAGAAGCCAGGCGGGGAAGGGGGAATTGGACGGACCATGGGGGTAGTGCCCTGGACCCCCACTTCCTCCCCCAGCCCAGCCCGGGTCCCCCTAGGTGACCCGGCTATGAGTCACTTCCCTGGAAGTTCCTTGACAGCCCCACAGTAACAAGGACCCATCCTGTCCCTCCCGTAGGGAGGGGGCCGTGAGAACTGAACACATGGCTGGGCTTGGGAGGTGGCCAAGATGGATGTGTCCTTGGGGAGGTGCAGGAGGAAGGGACAGTCCCAGCTGGGCCATGGACTCCTTGTGCAGCCACCATTCTGTGGACGCAGCTTTTTCATCTGCAAAATAGGGACAGCCACCCTCCCAAACACAGATAGTGAGGGAGCTCACTGATAGGATATGCAGCGGTGAGAACAGGCTCTGCAGCTGCAAAGACAGGGAGGCAAGCTTGTGACAAGTGGGAAGACAGGCTACACTCTGTGCTCTTGTTATCTGGGTCTGTGTCCGTGTCCCCCATGAGCCTGTGGGCTCCTCAAGGGAAAGTCCTGGGCCTCAGTCAGCTCCGTGTTCCCAGACCCCAGCCTGATATCTTGAAGGGCTCAAAGCATGATGGGTAAATGAAACAGAAACAGAGAAAATGAATGAATGAATGAACGAACGAACAGACAACAAGAAGGTAAGCAGTGAACTCCATGAGGACAGGGATCAGACCTGCCCATAATAATATCCCTGCACCTAGAATAGCACCTGCCACCTGGTAGGTGCTGGACACACTTGTTGAACATATGAATGAGACAGAGACAGAAAGACTAGCTGCCCTGTTCTGCTCAGTCTAGGCCATCCTCATACCCCCAGTGCCCAGCAGAGTGCAGATGCTGTAAGGGTCTCCAGCCCACACTGGCTCTTACCTTTCTGCAGGTGGATGATGTCGGGGAAGTTGGAGAGCAGGCCCTGGTAGAGAGATAGCGTGTCGAGCATCTGGAAGAGATCGTTCTTGGGCTGCTCGGCAAACATCTCACCCACGGCTTCATAGGTACGGCCCGTGTGAGAAATGGCGCTGTTGAGGGCTTCGGAGCTGAAGGGGGGGTCCATCTGGAAGGCATGACTGATGGCCTGGAAGGCATTGCCCAGCTTCTGGAATTCCTTGCGGAAGCCCCCCACATGCTTGCGCACCAGCTCCGATGCTATGGTGCTGAGCTGCAGGACACTGTCGTCCATCTTCTTGCTGAAGGCTTTGAAGGTGTCCACACGGTCCTCCACATCCTGCAGGTCCTGGTGCTCCGTGGGGATCTGGAAGGTGAGCAGGAAGCTGGCGCCCACCATCTCGTCCTTCTCGGCCCGGCGTTTGCCCATCTTCCACTGCTTGTCATCCAGGCAGCTAAGGAAATGTTGGAAGCCCTCGTACTGGGACAGCACGGGGTGGCTAGTCATGTGGTCCATCCAGAGGATGAGCCGCCGCTTCCGCTTCTCAATGAAGTCCTCCTCGAAGCGGCCTGTGGCCTGCTTCTCTGGCAGGTGGGGCACCGAGATGACAGTGAACTTGTGCAGCAGGCGGTTGTAGAGCCAGTCGAAGTGTTTGTAGCGCCTGTAGACAGGTGAGCCAGCGTGTGTGGGTGTGAGCTTGTAGGAGATGTAGCTTTTGATGCCCTTGAATTTGGTCTGTTTGGTGGGGTCCTCCACGGAGCAGGCAAATGGGTGGGGGTTGGCCTTCCACTGGGGGCCGCGAGGGCCCATTTCAATGGAGTATGTCTCAGCGATCTTGGCCATCATGGGCACATCACCCAGGATGAAGGCCTCCACGCCAGAGCGCACAAAGCACGAGAAGCGGTTGAGGTTGCGTCCCACCACGCTGCCTCGCTTGGCAGATGCCAGGCTGTCCTGCCGCTCCAGGGGTGGCTTGGGCCGGAAGGCCATGTGTTGGCTGGGGTAGGCACCAGGGTAGGAGAAGTTGAGTGGGGGGTGCCCGTTGGTGCCCAGCCCACCAGCCCGTGGCTCCTCCACCACTGTGCATCCATCATCCCAGTCATCCCAGTCATCATCATCGTCCTCCTCGAAACTACCCTGGTTTGAGAGGAAGCCACTGCCCCCACCACTCCAGGAAGGGTCTGCCACGCTGGAGCTGTCGTATAAGCTCACCCGAGTCCCCAGAGAGCCTGCAGGACTGCTGGAGTAGTCGGCATGGTTGGAGCTGGTGCCAGAGCGGATGATCTCCACGTAAGAGGCAGGGAAGAGCCCTGTCTCACCACGGCTGTTCTGGCCCTGCAGCCATCCATCCAGCGAGGTCTCGCTGAAAACAACCAGGTCCTCATCCTGCTGGATGCTGATTTCCTCCTTGTTCTCGCTGCGGAAGTCATAGAGGGCTCGGCCTTTTAGTGCCATGTCTGGGCCAGTGGTAGAGAAAGATGAGGACAGAGTCCTGCCCAGAACTGGGGACACCTGCTAGGTTTTCCAAGAATGCACTAGCAGCTCAAGGTCTGCCACAGCCCTCAGTCTCTCAGCCCCTACGGCGGGGTCTCAGCACCCACAGATGGTGTCCAGCCTCCCTCTCTTCAAAGCAATGTCCACGGCCCAGAAACAGGTCTCCCTGCACACGCCTGTGAGCAGGGAGAGCTCATGTCCATGGTCTTCCTCCCTTCCTTCCTCAGCCCCTAAAATGGAGAGTCTCTCCTCCTCCCACTCCCAGAAGAAGAGTCAAGTGACTCGGAGAAGTCAGCTCTGAGAGGGCAAGAATTCGACACTCTCCACTGGAACGATGTTCTAAAATAGAAGAGAATCACTCAGAAACCACCATCCCAGAAACCCCGGCAGCCCTGGCTCCCAGCTCCTTCTGGCTCCACAGGCCTTGGGAGGCTCTCACATTCCTCTGTAGATCTGCTCCTTCCTCCTTCCTCCTCCTCTTCCTGGGCCACTGGGTGTTCAAAAATCCAGAAAATCCAAGAGGGGCAAGGAGAAAAGCAGCAGCCTCCTGAATCGAATCCAAGGGTGGATGTGTCCGGCTTCACAACGAGCCAGGCCGGGAAAACAAGGACTGAGGCTTACACAACAGGCCGCCAACGCTTCGACCCCGGCGGCCCGGCCCGGCCCCCAGCCCCCAGCCGGCTGGGGCGCCCTCTCCCCGCCCCCAAGTGACCGGCCCCCGCCCCGGGGAAAGGAGGGGACGCGACGAGGCGCTCGGGCGACTTCTGGCCACTAGCTGAGTGACCTCTTTTGTTTGCCTAATTCCTCAGCAGTTTCTGAGCCTGAAGCTGACCCAGATCTGAGTCCAAGGACCCCCGGCCAAAGGTAACCCCGCGGTAAACGGTCCCCGCACGCGGGACGTGGACCCCCACCCTTCGCGTGCACGCACACACTCAACAGGAGTTTGGAGAGTGAGCTCTGGAGAGCAGATGGCCCGACCGACTGTCCGTCCTCTGCTCTGCCCCGCGGGGTCCCGCCGGTGGGCGGCGGGCTGCGCCCCCAGCCCGCCTTCCTCTCCAGCGTTCGCAGCCCCTCTGCGCCGCCAGTGAGAAGCCAGCTCCAAAACAACAACAAAAAAGGCGATTCCGGGAGGTGGCGTCCCGAGGAAGGAGGGAATAGCCGACGGGGGGGAGGTGAGTGGGGGGGGGGAGGTGAGGGGTGGGGAGAGGGAGGGAGAAGGAAAAGCAGGCTGGGGAATTGGGCGAACTCCACAGCACTTCCGTGCGTCCTGGCTGGCCGCGGACTGCCCGGCTCCGCCCTCCCACTGGCCTGGGGCGCAGGAGCCGGGCTCCCGCCTACTCCTCGCTTTTCCTTCTGGCAGTCGCTCTCACTCACTTGCGCCGAGATCTGGATGCGAGAGAGAAAGGAGACGGTCGGGGAATAGGGCCAACCCGTCCGCCCTGGCTGGGAGACACCTCTCACCCCGAGGGGCTTAAGCGCCGCGCGACGGAGCTTTGCGGCCGCCGCCTCGCCTCCTGGGCTCCGTCACCCTCCTGCCTTTTCCGCGACGCAAGTGAGGCAAACTCCTAAAGTTTGTGAAGTGCGGTGCTACAAGGAGGGGGTCAGAGCCGGGACCTCGGAGAGAGGGTTGAGGAAGTGCGTGGAGACCCGCAGACGCCCCCCTCTCGTTCCCCTGCCCCCCACCCCAGCTCGGGGCGGTGGGGACGGGGCCGTGGCGCCGCCCGGGGATTGCTCTCTGGAGGGGGCCCCAGAGCCAGCGGCGCCCTCATGGAAGAAGCCTGAGAAGGTCTGGATAGTTTGGATACGGGCTGCTGTGGGTCCTAGTACCCTAGCCAGACAAGGCCAGGAGCACCCCTGTCCTGGGCGGCTTCCTTCGGGGCGGGGGAAGACAAGACTCTACATCTGTAGCGACGGTAACAAGACCAGGCAGGATCGGGTTCCGTGTTGCTTCGTGCGGCGGCCGGCGGAGACTGGATGTCCTGTCTTTGCCAGCAGCACCCAGGAGAGAGGAGTGGTCGGGGTAGGGTTCTGGAAAGAGGTAAAGGGGACTTGACCCTGGGCATTGATTCTGCCAGGCACTGTGCTGGGCACTGGAGATTACAGTACAACAAGGCAGTCGGAGAGTTTGACACCCTCTTGTCAAATGACAAGTCCACCCTCTTGTCCTTCATTCATTCATTCTGTCTCTCATTCATTCAATCTTGCACTCAAGGAAACATTAACTGAGTATTCTGTACCAGGCCCCTTGGTTTACAAAGACGAATAAGGCATTGTCCTTACCTACCAGAAGCTCAGATGTGTCAGGACAAGTAAAGAGATGTTCCCTGCCCAGTGAGACCAGTGCCATGAAATGTGAATGGGAGGGCACCTATTCCAGCCTGGGTTGAGCAAGGATCAAGGAAGGCTTTCTGGAGGAGGAGGTACCTAAGGTGAAGCAAAGGCTTTGGGCCCTACTCCCCTTCCTGGCTAAGCCCTGGAGCCTTGTCTACCACTCTAACTAGAACTTCCTTCCCCCTCATTCTCATTCCTCCCACTTGTTGCAGATTAACTGGCACAAGGTAGCGCTGTAAAGGTGGGCACCTTAGGCTGTTTTGAGGGGTGTAATTTGCAGGCCTCTGGCTCCAAAAACCAATTTCACTGGTGTGGTGAGTAGATCCAATTCCCTATGGAGAGCTGGCATTTGGCCGGGATACAGGCTTATGTCCAAACCCCAGAAGCCCAGGTATTAACTTACAAAGAGAAATTCGACTGTCAGGCAGACCCAAATATTTGTATCAATAGATCAAGGCAGTTTGGGCTGCTTCTTAGGAAGCCCAGTTACCAGAAGTTTAGCGCAGTGAACCTGGAAACCCCAGGAGGGGAAGAAAGGATGGTTTAAGTCTCTCAGCCAAGAAGCCTTGAGATCTTGTCCCCCGCCATAGGGGCAGTCTTGATTCTAAGGACTCAGTTCAGCCTAGTATCTTCAGGACCAGAGCCTGAATATGTTTCCCCAGCTGCTTTGGGGGGGGGCCCTTTTCTTTGATCTTCTGTTCGCAGAGCCTCTCTCCAAGCTGGATTTAAGAGTAGCAGCTACTTCCTTAGTGCTTGCTGAGTGCTAGACTCCTGTAAACACTTTACCTTTATTAGCTCACTTAATACAATTGATGGGATCTCTGCTCACCCAGCTAGGGGCCTAGTGTAGCCCCACCACACTGAGGGGCCCCCAGCCACCACCCTGATGGTCTTTAGTTGGTTCCCAAATGCTTCAGTCACATATTTATGCACATTTACACCTTGGATTTACTCTCATATCTGTTCAGGGCGGAGGGAGGGTGGTTTCTATCTCACAGTGGCCACCTTATTTCCAGGTTCTTGGGGGAAACTCATTCTGCAGCTTCACAGAGATTTCCAGAACCTATATCTTCTATTTCCAACCCTCTTCAAACCTCTGGGTAACAGGGCCCACAGTTACTAATCTTAGGCAACTGCACTAACCTTTGTGGTTCCCTATACCCTGCCCATGCCTTTGGAAAAAGTCCCTTTATTAAATTCTCCTCACATTACTCTAATGGGAGTGTGTTCTCTCTTTCCTGATGGGACGCTGATTTGGGCACAGGAAACAGCATCCATCCCCCATCCAGATAGCTAACTTTCCTCCTTTAGGAAAGGAATCAGCAAGGGAGAACTGTGGCCAGTGGTTTCCAGGCTGACTCCACTGGTGGCAGCGTGGTGGACACACTGGACTATTACTATAGTGATGCAGACAAGAGATGATGAGGGCCTGAGGTAGGGCAGGGGTAATGGGCCGGGGAGAAGTAAATTTGAGATTCTATGGGGGTAGAACAGACTGGAATGACAACCAACAAGATGTAGGTATTGAGGGAAAAGTCAACCCACATCTTTAGAACATAGATTCTCAACTCCACTTTCCCCACCAGCTATTTCCCCATTTCTGTGCTCATCTTTGCAGCAAATTCCTCAAAATAGACATCTCTACTAGCTGCCTGCAACGTCTTTCCTCCCTTTCTCTTCTTAAACCCCTCTAGCCATTCTTTCACCCTCACACTCCACGGAAACGATGCTTATCAAAGTCATCAGTGACCTAATGGCTATTCTCAGCCCTCTTAGCCTCTCAGTAGCATTTGACCAGGTTGATCACTACTTCCCCCTGGATACACTGTCTTCACTTGCACTGGGGAGACCATACTCTCCCGGTTTCCCTTCTACTACACTGGTTCATTCGCTTCTCGCCAATAATTGTTTTCTTTTTTTAAGATTTATTTATTGGATGCTTTTTGGGTCTTCGTTGCTGCACGCAGGCTTTCTCTAATTGTGGCGAGCGGGGGGCTACTCTTCGTTGCAGTGCACGGACTTCTCATTGCGGTGGCTTCTCTTGTTGCGGAGCACGGGCTCTAGGCACGCAGACTTCAGTAATTGTGGCTCACGGGCTCTAGAGCGCAGGCTCAGTAGTTGCGGCGCATGCGCTTAGTTGCTCCGCGGCATGTGGGATCATCCCAGACCAGGCCTCGAACCCCTGTCCCCTGCATTGGCAGGTGGATTCTTAACCACTGCACTACCAGGGCAGCCCCTCTCCAATAATTCTTAACACTAGAGTGACTACTAATTGAGTGGTCCTCTTGTCTTTTTCTCTCTATATTCACTTCTTTGACGATCTCACCTAGGCTCATGGCATCCAACACCATCTCTCTACCAATAATACCCAAAATTTTAAATCACCAGCACAGGCCTTTCTCTAAAATACCAGACTCAGGGAATTCCCTGGTGGTCCAGTGGTTAGGACTCCGCACTTCCATTGCAGGGGGCACGGGTTCAGTCCCTGGTCGGGGAACTAAGATCCTGCATGCCACAAGGTTTGGCCAAAAATAAAGAATAAAAAATAAAATACCAGACTCACATATCTTTCTCCTTGACATCCCCCTTTGAATGTCTAATAGACATCTTCAACCCAACATGTCCAAGATTGAATTTCTAATCTTGCCCCCCAAATCTGTCCTATTTAGCAGCCTTCCCCATCTCAGGTGATGAGTACTTTCTTCCACTTGCTTAGGTCCAAAAGTGGAGCCATCCTTTGACCCTCTCCTTATTCTGAGACTCCTATCTCATTGGCATCTCACAACTGCTTTCCTGGTCCCAGCTACCACCTTTCTTGCGTGCACCACCACAGCAGCTTCCTAATGGCCTCTATGTTTCCAGCCCTGCCTCCTGAGAATATGTCTACTCTCAACACAGCAGTCAGAGTGATCCTTTTAAAACATGTTAGGGCTTCCCTGGTGGCGCAGTGGTTGAGAGTCCGCCTGCCAATGCAGGGGACACGGGTTCGTGCCCCGGTCCGGGAAGATCCCACATGCCGCGGAGCAGCTGGGCCCGTGAGCCATGGCCACTGAGCCTGCGCGTCCAGAGCCTGTGCTCCGCAATGGGAGAGGCCACAACAGTGAGAGGCCCGCGTACCGCAAAAAAACAAAACAAAACAAAACAAAACAAAAACATGTTAGATGTCAATTCTTGGCTCAAGACCCTTCAGTGTCCTCATCTCACTTAACCTAAAAACCAAAGGCCTTAAAAGAGCCTATGGAGCCTCTGTTATCTGAGCCCCCTTTCCTCACCCCCTAGAACACTCTGCTCCAACCAAGATGGCTTCGTTATTCTTCTTCTGATATGCCAGGCACGTTCCTGTCTTAAGGCATTTGCACTCACTGTTTCCTCTTCCTGAAATGTTCTTCCCCTAGATATCCACATGGCTAACCCCCTATGAAATATCACCTTCTCAGTAAAACCTACCCTGACATGCCCTACTTAAAATTACAGCCCATCCTCATTCCAAGCTCTCCTATAACCTGCTCAGTTTTGTCTCATGACACTTATCACCTGCTAACATATATAGTTTACTTATTTATTATGTTTATTGTCTGGGGAGAAGGAAGTTAACCAAGAGTCCTCCTGCAGACACATTGAGCAAGGGCTGAAGATAGAAGGGAGTGAGGCTGGGGGAATATGAAGGGTGGGGATAAAGTGCAAACTAGGAAAAGGTATTTGCACCATAGATAGCTGATTAAGGATTAATATCCAGAACATACAAAGTACACCTTCAAATCAATTAGAAAAAAGCAAACAATCTGTATTAGTTTCCTATTGCAGCTGTAACAAATTACCACAAACTTAGTGGCTTAAAACAACACAAATTTATTATCTTACAGTACTGGAGACCAGAAATCCAAACTGGATCTCACTGGGCTCAAATCAAGGTGTCAGCAAGGGCTGTGTTCCTTCTGGAGGCTCTAAGTAAAATTCCATTTCCTTGCCTTTTCCAGCTTCTAGAGGTTGCCCACACTCTTTTGCTCATGGCCCCCATTCAACTTCAAAGCCAGCAATCACACCTCAGACTTCTGTATGTATCATCACATCTCTCTGACTCTTCTGCCTCCCTTTTTCACTTATAAGGACACTTGTGATTACATGAGACTCACTCAGTTAATCCAGAACAATGTCATGGTCTCAAGATACTTAATTTAATCACATCTGCAAAATCCCTTTTTTCATGTAAGGTAACATTTACAGGTTCTGGGTGAACATCTTTGGGGGACCATTATTCTACTTACCCCATAATCCAATAGAAAAATACACAAAAGACACAAAGAGGCATTCCGTAGAGGAGGAAACACATATGAAACCGTTATTCATCAGGAAATGCAAATTAAAATCACAGTTAAATACCATCACACACTCATCAGATTGGCAAATATTTAAAAAATCTAACAACCAAGTGTTGTCAAGAATGAGGAGCAAAGGGAACTCCCATGCACTGTCAAAGGAATATAAATTGGTACAGCCCCTTTGGAAAACAATTTGGCAATATCTAGTAAAGCTCAACATGCACTTTACATGTTCATGCATACTTTACATGCATACTTTACAACTGAGCAATTCAACTTCAAGATGTATACTATTCAACAGAAGCTACTACATATGTGCAACAGGAAACCTATAAGAATTTTCATAGTAGCACTGCTAAAAATATTCCCTCCAAAAAATCCAGCAGGAGATGGATTAATAAATTAGATAGAACCAAACAATAGAATATAATGCAACAGTTTAAAAAAAAACTGCAGCTACAGATTAAAAACTCCACATGATGTGATGTCTTCTAAGCAACACTTCTCAAATGTCAGTGTGCATATAAATTACCTGGGGGTCTGGTTAAATGCAGATTCTGATTCTGTAGGTCAGAAATGGGGCCTGAAATTCTGCATTTCCAACAGCTCTCTGCTGATCCATGGACTACACTTTGAGTAACAAGGTTCTCAGTATTTAGGGATGCATTTACAATGATAAAACTTTTCCTTTTTAAATTTTTTTAAATTAAAAAATTTTTTTCTTTTTAAACGAAAGGTAAAAATAAACACTAAATTCAGGAGAGTAGATACCTTTACCTCTCACAGGGGGAGTGGCTGGAATATGTAGATGAAATGGTCCTGGTGATGCTTTCTTAAACTGGCTCTTGGGTCCACAAGTATTCATTACACTTTGTACCTTACATATAGTATTTTCCATATATCAAATATTATATTAAAAAAAAACAATGAGAAGCGTACAAAAATAAAATAAAATGATAGGCGAAGAAGCTAGGTGGCGTCAAAGTCTTGAGCAAATAAAGAAGTTAGTCCTGTAGCCCTACACTAAGCTAAAACAGATATAACTAGCAGAAAAAGTGTTAAGTTTGTTAACTAAATACTCGGCACCAGAAATGCACCCTGTCAAGCTAATTCGTTTGAGCCCGGATTAAAGGGTCAGCACTTGTACTATCCAAGCTTTTCAAACTTACTGGGTTTTATGAATCACCTGGCATTCTTGTTAACAATACAGATTTCCAGGTGACTCCGGTGTACATCCCGATTCTGTGGGTGTAGGAAGCAGCCTGGGAATCGGTATTTCATAGGTTCGGTGGCGCCTAGCCCCACTTGACAAGGAGAACCCGTTCCGCCCGTCTGCTAAAGGACCTGGCGCTAGTGGGCGGTGGGCATACCCGATCAGCCCCGGCCGGCTCGGGGAAGCCCACCACGAGGTGGGAGGACCCCCCACCCCCCACGGTCAGCACAGTAAATTCAACCAAACTAGCGCGACAGTCACCCCCCTTTCCCGGAACTGGCCTCTTAAGCCAGTTTCAGAGAGGCCCTGAATGGCAGAAATCTAAATGAGAGGCAATAATTACGGCACTAGGTGATTAAGTCTAGGCAACTTAAAACTGCGCAGACTCGTCTTTGGGCTCTAGTCCCCGGTGTCTCCCAGCGCTTTTTCCCCGCCTCCCTCAGAGAACGCGAAGAAGAGAAGAATCGCGAGATACCGGCGCGGGGCGGGGCCCCACCCTGACCAGTGGAAACAGAGGGCGTGGCACTGAGCCTTTCTTTTATTGGCCCAGGGTCCCCAGGCCCGCTCTAGCAGTGCTGAGGCGGAAGTCGCGGGGGCGCCGGAACGCGCGCTGAGCCTCGGGTCCTGCCGTATCCAAGCCGCGGTCATGGTGCGGAAGCTTAAGTTTCACGAGCAGAAGCTGCTGAAGCAGGTGGACTTCCTGAACTGGGAGGTCACCGATCACAACTTGCACGAGCTGCGCGTGTTGCGGCGTTATCGGCTGCAACGGCGCGAGGACTACACGCGCTACAACCAGCTGAGCCGTGCTGTGCGCGAGCTGGCGCGGCGCCTGCGGGACCTGCCGGAGCGCGACCCGTTTCGCGTGCGCTCCTCGGCCGCGCTGCTGGACAAACTGTATGCTCTCGGCCTAATCCCCACGCGCGGGTCTCTGGAGCTCTGCGATTTCGTCACGGCCTCGTCCTTCTGCCGCCGCCGCCTGCCCACCGTGCTCCTTAAGCTGCGCATGGCGCAGCACCTCCAGGCCGCCGTGGCATTTGTGGAGCAGGGTCACGTGCGCGTGGGCCCCGACGTGGTCACCGACCCCGCCTTCCTTGTCACACGCAGCATGGAGGACTTCGTCACCTGGGTTGACTCGTCCAAGATCAAGCGGCACGTGCTGGAGTACAATGAGGAGCGTGATGACTTCGATCTGGAAGCCTAGCGGGTCTTCCCTCACCAGGACTGCATTTTATTGATGGGGAAGCTGAGACCTGATGCCTGAGATTCTATGAAGGCGCCCTCCCCAAGAGTGTGTCAGCCAAGAACTTGGCCTCTCAGCTACAGGCCCTCACAGAGCCAAAGGGTACGCCCTTTTTCCACAAAATTTTCTTAGCCTTTGGACCATTGGTAATTAAATGACTGCCTTAAGAGACAATGGGAAGCAGTTTTGCGCTGCCCTGGGGAATTGTTACATTCTTGTACCTGAAACATTGTAGTGTGAAAGTAATGACTTTTGGCGGGGGGGGGGCTACCCCCGTCCCCAGCTTTCCTTTCATTTCTTTGTAGCAGGACAGTTTAGTTTAATTTATATTTAACCCGAGTTCTTGCGCTTGTTCGTGATTAAGCTGTGTACAGATGTTGGAGAGTTTGGTCTCAAGTTTTCATAAAATGGATGAGATTTTAGTGTTCAGAGTCCTTTCTCTTGTTTAAAGGAATGCTCTCCTAATGCCAATAAATGGCCTAACTGCTCTTTAAGTGCAAATTTCTGTCTGGGTTTCTCACATAGGGTCACATCTATAAGTCTCCCTGGCTCAGGAATCCAGAGAAGACTAGAGACAGCAGCGATCTGCCTGTGGGTGAAGCCTGCAGCAGAGCCTGCGTGTGGAGGTTGCAGAATGTTGTACAGGGCTGGGCAATTTTGTCAGTTTACCAATCCCTTCCTCGGAATGAGTGTTTTGGCAGAGCTCTTTCCCACAGGACTTCCTGTTGATATTCCAGCCCCAGGAAATACCATATTAGAGAGCTGAAGTGTTTGCTTGCCTAAGGAAATAATCACCCTGTAGCTTGGCCATCTAGCGGTTAGAAGTGGCCCAGGAGGTTCCTGGAAACTTATGAGTGGAGCCCTCAGGAGGCCCCAGGGCTGCCTTCCCGGAGCAGCACCTGCACAGCCTCTGCCCATCACAGCCTGCCATGGCTCCCTGCCCAGCCTTTAATTTAGACAGAGATTAATTCTAATTCCCCAATTGGAATGGGTTTTACTGAAAGAAGCAAAGGATGGGTTGGGAGTCAGGGAGCCTAGCCTGATGACAGTAGAGGAATGTGAAGCAAGAAGATCTGCTCTCATCCACCCCCCTCACTGGAAGGGAGAGTAGGGAGACTACCTCATTTATCCAAGACTTCTACAAGGAGAATAATAGAATGCCAAGACCAATGGATTGCTTTTATGTGTGCCTTCTCCATTTCCCCAGGTGTAAGGCAGCATTTGGTGAAGAAACAAGGGAAGGTGACACTGGGGATGACAGTAATAGCAAATGCTTCTACTGTATGTCAGGCACTAAATGCATTACATATCTTAATCCATTTAATCCAACAATCCAATGACGTGGGGAACCTAATTCTCTACTTTTCAGATGAGGGAACAGAGGCAGAGATGGGTCAAACTGCCCCAGATTGTATAGCCAAGAAGTGGTGGAGCTGGAATGCTCCTTTAAGAGTCGTGTGAACATTGGCACAGCCAGCCCAAGGGATACATCAGGATTTAGAGAGAGTCCCTGAATCTGAGTTTCCAAGCCAGCAGAGAAGCAGCAGCACTAGCCAACGTTGTTGGTCCCCAACAGGGTGCTGTGTAAAGGTTTGAACAAGGAGCAGGCACTGAGCTGCTAAGCCTTGGCTAACATTCATTGAGGACCTGCCTGTGCTAGGCTGCCATTTGCTCTTCCCAACAACCCTGACCTTTTCAGTTTGGCAAACAGATTTGGGGCAAGAACTTGTCCAAGACTGTGGTTCAAGTCCAGGCTCATGCAACTCCAAAGGCCATGTTTTTTTTCAGTGCCATTCCTTTAGGAAAGGAAGGAGAGAGAATCCCATTCATCAGCTCTGGTGGCTGGGCATAATCTTTGCCCATTTGAGGAGTGTCCTCAGGGATCCCAGGATTAGGGATCTCATCAGGGGAGAGTTTGGTGGCTCTAGAAAGCAGGAACCCCCTGCGGCCCTCCAGCTCTCACCAGGCCCCACAGGGCAAGACAGGTAAACTGGTCCCTTTGGTGTAGTTGAATCCTGCCCTTACCCAAGCAGATACAACTTCAAAGTTCCCTTGAAGGAAACTGGGTTTAGGAATTTAGGATTAAAATTCAAGATTCTTCAGAAAAGCTATTCCTTTTCTCCTTTGGGGGAAAATGATAAAGAAATGACTTACCAGAACCTATAACCAGAAACTTTGGGCTTTAAAAAAAAAAAATTGGGGACATTCCTGACAGTCCAGTGGTTAAGACTCTGCACTTCCAATGCAGGGGGTGTGGGTTTGATCCCTGGTCAGGGAACTAAGATCCCACATGCCGCGTGGCGTGGCCAAAAGAAATTTTTTTTTTATTAAAAAAAAAAATGGGGGGGCTTCCCTGATGGCACAGTGGTTGAGAGTCCGCCTGCCGATGCAGGGGACACGGGTTCGTGCCCCGGTCTGGGAGGATCCCACATGCCGCAAAGCGGCTGGGCCCGTGAGCCATGGCTGCTGGGCCTGCGCGTCCGGAGCCTGTGCTCTGCAACGGGAGAGGCCACAACAGTGAGAGGCCCACATACCGCAAAAAAAAAAAAAAAAAGGACTTCCCTGGTGGTCCAGTGGTTAAGACTCTATGCTCCCAATGCAGGGGGCACAGGTTCAATCCCTGGTTGGGGAACTAAGATCCCGCATGCCGCACAGGGCAACCAAAAAGAATAAAAAATAAAACTGCAAGACAAGCGATTCAGAAGGAGGCTAAAGCCAGACTGCCAGGTCTGGATTGGGGCTTCTGTGCCTAACTAGCTGTGTAACATTGATTATTTTACTTAGCCTCTCTGTGCCTCCATTTTCCTTGTCACAAATATATGGTAATACAGGGTGGGAGGAAAGAATGCAAGATTATTGTTTAATGGGTCCAGAGTTTCTATTTGGGGCAATGAAAAAAATTTGGAAATAGTGGTGGTGATTGCACAACATTGTGAATATAATTAATACCACTGAATTGTACACTTAAAAATGGCTAAAATGACAAATTTCATGTTTTATATATATATATATTTACCACAGTTTTTTAAAAGTGAAAAAAAGAGGGGTGGGTAATAATAGTACTGACATTAAAAATTATAGAGAGGGACTCCCTTGTGGTACAGTGGTTAAAAATCCGTTCAGTACCTGGTCCAGGAAGATCCCACATGCCGTGGAGCCACCAAGCCTGTGTGCCACAACTACTGAGCCCACATGCCACAACTACTGAAGCCTGCGCGCCTAGAGGCTGTGCTCTGCAGCAAGAGAAGCCACCGCAATGAGAAGCCCGTGCACTGCAACGAAGAGTAGCCCCCGCTTGCTGCAACTAGAGAAAGCGTGCACACAGCAACAAAAGACCCAACGCAGCCAAAAATAAATTAATTAATCAATTAAAAATTATAGAGAGAAGTAAATGGCATAATTCCTACAAAGCCCTTAGAGAAGCTCCTTGCATGTGGTAAAACCCCAAAGCTGAGCTCCCCACCTGCTATCTCTCCCCAGGCCCCAGAAGAAGTACAGGGAGCTAAACATTTTACAACAAAAAAGCCTAATGGACTAAAAAAATGTAAACACGGTGGGCAGCAGGGCAAATTGGTACCTTTCAGGAGAGCAGTTTTACAACATGTATCAAGAACCTTAGAAACATACATTATATACCCTTTGACCTAGAACTGCCACTTGCAAGAATTCAGCTTAAATAAATTATGGATATTTGCAAAAAATTAACTACAAGGATCTTCATCACTGTGTTTATAATAGAATATAACAGAGAAAAATTGAAAATGTATCCACAAGGGACTGATTAAATTACTAGATTGCCTTATGATGAAGCTCAACTGTTAAAAATTATTGTAGCAAGATAGTTAAGGACTCAAAAAGTTAACAGTTAAATAAAACATAAAACAGTACCAATAGAATCCCCATTGTTCTGAAGACAAATATAAGCATAGACAAAATAATGGATATAATATTGTCTCTCTGGGTAGTAGTATTACTGGTGATTTTAATCTTTTTCTTTGTGCTTTTCAGTATTTTCCAACTCTTCTATGAAGACTGTGTATTACACTAAGATAAATATTACAGTTTTGTGTGATCTCAGTCTGAAGTTTATATAGCTGTGGCAGGTTCTGGGAAAAGAAACATTTAGCTTTAAAAAGCAGTGCCCTTGGGGACTCCCTGGTGGCGCAGTGGTTGAGAGTCCGCCTGCTGATGCAGGGGACATGGGTTCGTGCCCCGGTCTGGGAAGATCCCACATGCCGCGGAGCGGCTGGGCCCGTGAGCCATGGCCACTGGGCCTGCACGTCTGGAGCCTGTGCTCCGCAACGGGAGAGGCCACAACAGTGAGAGGCCCGCGTATCACACACACACACACACACACACACAAAAAAGCAGTGTCCTTAATCAAAGAGCAACTGAAATGGTCTCATTAAAAGAGAGGAGTGACACTAACCTGGCTGCCCTCAGAAAGAGGCTTGGACAAAGAGCCTACTGAGCTGAGAATCATTTCTCCCCCAAATCCAGTGAGTCAAAGAAAGGTCAACTTGGGAATTCCCTGGCAGTCCAGTGGTTAGGACTCAGCGCTTTCACTGCCAGGACACAGCTTCCATCCCTGGTTGGGGAGCTAAGATCCCACAAGCCATGTGATACAGCCAAATAAAATAAATAAATAAATAAATAATTTTAAAAGTAGATCCTCAAAGTTTCTCATCATGAGGAAGAAAAAAAAGAAAGGTCAGCTTTCCTCAGCCTCTGGGAGCCTGGTGTGCCATCACAACTTAGGCCAGCTTCCTAGAGGGATTAAGTATATAGATAACAGAAACAAACGTTTTATGAAACTCTGTGATGCCCTCTGATCTTTCCTATTCCTTTTATTATTATTATTAATTAATTTTTTATTGCGGGTCCCAACCTACTAAATTATTTCACAATCCACTGATGAGCCACTGATGAGTCAAAACCTTTTATTGAAGTTTGATGACACCTCAACATTTTCCAAATTACAGTGATACTTTAACTTGGAATATTTAAGAAATTGCTGGACTTCCCTGGTGGCACAATGGTTAAGAATCTGCCTGCCAATGCAGGGGACACAGGTTCAAGCCCTGGTCCAGGAAGATCCCACATGCTGCGAAGCAACTAAGCCCATACCCCACAACTACTGAGCCCACGTGCTGCAACTACTGAAGCCCGTGCACCCAGAGCCCGAGCTCCACAGCAAGAGAAGCCACCACAATGAGAAGCCCGTGCACCACAACAAAGAGTAGCCCCCACTTGCCACAACTAGAGAAACCCCGAGTGCAGCAATGAAGACCCAATGCAGCCAAAAGTAAATTAAGTTAAATTTAAAAAAAAAAGAAATTGCTGTTTCCAGCTATTGAGTCAGAACATTGGCTCCACCTTTGATTATTTTTTTTAATATTTATTTATTTATTTGGCTGTGCCAGGTTTTAGTTGCAGCATGTGGGATCTTTTAATTGTGGCATACGGTGTCTTTAGTTGCAGCATGAAAGATCTCTAGTTGCGGCATGTGGGATCTAGTTCCCTGACCAGGTATCAAACCCAGGCCCCCTGCATTGGGAGTGCAGAGTCTTAGCCACTGGACCACCAAGGAAGTCCCTTATTAACTATTTGATTACAAATAAGCTACCTCTCACCTCAGAGCCTGTTTCCTTATCTGTGAAATGGAGATAACGTGAAGATATCACAAAGCCCTCTAATGAGCTTGTATGCCCAGATGGACTCCTGGGCAGGCCTCATTGTCAAGTGATGTCCAAGAGACTCCGGCTGGATCTGGAGAATCACAATTATAGGACCAAGCAGATCTGGGAGCACTGTGGGTGAAAGCACGTCCCAGGCTGCCATCCCCTGAGGCCTGCTGCCTCCCTCCCTGACCTCCACGGGATTTTGCATGTGAACTATGTCAAGGTAAAAATGTCTCTGACCACAGTAGTCACCAGCAGCTGAGGGTTTGGGGCTGAGCAACCCAGAGGAGTAGCCAACAGAAGGGAAGAGGAGAGCTCAGGCCTCAGTCTATAAGGAATTAGGTCAGAGCTTTTGGCAGTGCCCAATTCCGTGCCAACTTAATCACACGTACCTCTGGTCTTACCAATTTCTGTATCAGTTATCTATTGCCTCAATAATGGTGTGTAACATGGGCTTCCCTGGTGGCGCAGTGGTTGAGGGTTCGCCTGCCGATGCAGGGGACACGGGTTCGTGCCCCAGTCCGGGAAGATCCCACATGCCGCAGAGCGGCTGGGCCCATGAGCCATGGCCGCTGAGCCTGCGCGTCCAGTGCCTGTGCTCCGCAACGGGAGAGGCCACAATAGTGAGAGGCCTGCGTACCACAAAAAATAAACAAACAAACAAATAAATAAATAAATAATGGTGTGTAACAAACCCAACCCAAAACTCAAGAGCTAAAACAATAAGCGTTTATTTAGCTCATGAATTTGCAGGTCAGCTGGGCACTTCAGATCTTTGCTGGGCTCACTTAGAGTTTGTGATTGAATGTGTGCTGGATTAATGACTCTGCTGACCTTGACTGTGCTTGCCCTTAAGTCTGGGTGTAGGCTGGCTGGCTGTCAGCTGGTCTAGGATGCCTTGCCTGGGGTAACTGTGGCAACTTGGCTGGGATGCATTTGTCTCATCCTTCAGCAGCAGCAATTAACCTGCATGACATTTTAATATTACTCTCAAGTTGCCTGTGGTGGGTATGACTACCCAAGAGAGTGGCTCAGGCACAATGGAAAACTAGCTATGTCACCACCATGGCCCTCAGGATGAAGCCCTGCATACAGTAGGTAATTAATAACTGCTTCAAATTCAGCCTCTTTGTTGTGACCAGCTAGGCTGGGATCAAGGTGAGGCAAGGGAGGCACCTAGGGCACTTGTCAGACCCCAAGAATGAGCACCTCCTTAAATTTTGCACCCTAGGTCCTAAAACTGTACACTTCAGATTGGGACTTGAACCCATGTGCTGGGACTCAATCCCAGACAAAATTCTGATTGGAACTTGAACCCAAGGGGCCGGGACTCGAAGCCGGCCAAAACCCACAGTCTTCCAACTGAGATCACACACCTGGTTTCAGGACTTAATGAAGTTCAGGCTCTTGATGTCTCATCGCAGAAAGAATTCAGTGAGAGACAAAGTGGTAGGTAAGAAGTGGATTTATTTAGAGAGAAACACACTCCACAGACAGAGTGTGGGCCATCTCAGAAGGTGAGAAAAGGCACCAAGGTATGGGTTGTCAGTTTTTATAGGGGTGGGTAATTTCTTTTTTTTTTTAATTTAATTTTATTTTTTTATACAGCAGGTTCTTATTAGTTATCCATTTTATACATATTAGTGTGTACATGTCAATCCCAATCTCCCAATTCATCCCACCACCACCACCACCACCCCACTCCCCCGCCACTTTCATAGGCGTGGGTAATTTCATAGGCTAATGAGTGGGAGGAGTATTCCAACTATCTCAGGAAGGGGCGGGGATTTCCAGGAATTGGGCCACCGCCACTTTTTGATCCTTATGGTGGGTCTTGGAAATGTCACAGCACCTGTGGGGTGCCATTTAGCTTGCTGATGTGTTACAGTGAGCATATACTGAGGCTCAAGGTCTAGTGCAGGTCGACTTGTCTGCCATCTTGGACCCATTTGGTTCTAATCAGTTTATGTCATGTCCTCGGGCTATGTCATTCTTTCAAAGGTTGTGCCCTGCCCCCTTCCCTCCTGTTTCACTCCATTTGCCTCTCCTTAGCTCCAGCCCTGGTGATAGGCATGGTGCTCTCAAAGCAAGGGAGAAATGAGCACAAAGGAGGCAAGGTCCCTATCCTGAGAGGACAGAGGCTACAGTAAGCTGGCTACTTACATCTCTGGGTTCAGCTCTGGGCTCGGCCAGCCCAGCCAGGCCTCATGCTGTGTTTCCCAAGGTCTGGTCATTCTGAACCATTATCACACCATTTGCCATAGCCACTTCCCACTAGTATTACAGTATAGTAAAGAATTTAACTTTGCCCCAAAAGGTCATCGCCCTTTCTTCTGGGAGGTAATCCCTAAACCTTTGGAATGTCATGTCTGTTAGGAGTGTCTTTGTTTGCCTGAGGTCCTTGGAGCAGTCAGATAACGACAATGTGACTAAGGGTAGGGCTCTGAGCCACACTCACATTGTGATGCAGGGTGGGAACTTTGGGGCAGCAGCTGGGCTTCTTGAGGGGGCTGAAAACTGCCCCCAGGTGGACACTTAACCATTTCTGTGTAATGGAGCCCCAATAAAGACTCTGGCCCAGTGATCTTCTCTGGGTGGCAGCACTCCATGCATATTGTCATCCATGGACGCTGGCAGAGGAATGCTGTCCTGACCCCACAGGGAGAGGACAATGGAAGCTCTTCAGTCTGGGCTTCTTCCCTTGGGTGACTTTAATCATATCTTTTCCCTTTCCCATAACTGAGAATAACAACTTTCAGTGAGTCTTTCTAGTGAGTTATCAAAGCTGAGGGTGGTTTGGGGAACCCTGTGAATTTGCAAGTGCTGTCAGAAATGAGGACAATCTTATGTGGACTGAACCCCCCCCCCCAACTTTGCATTTGGCTAACTCTCACAACTATTATTTTCTCAATCATTTTCTTTATGTTATCTTTCTTTTCTTTCAACTTAAGTTTATTTTAAAAGGAAACTGCCCAGGGAAAAGCTTTAAGGATGTTAATCTTCTAGAATCACACATTCAGGTCTAAGAGAGAAGGCAAGACAAATCACCTTGATGCCTTTGGACTTAAAAGTGAATCGAAGATATATTCTACACCAGTGAAATTACAGAATAAAAGCACTGAAGTCGTAGCAGGTGGATGTCAACTAAAGAATGTCGCTCACCATCTGGCTCTACAAGGATTGAGTCATTAGTCACTGCAGTCGCTGACCTTCAACACACCCTAAAAGGAGTTCAGAGTGACGATGAGGCATGAGGCACTCCGTGCTCTGGGAAAACTGGCAGAACAGGCCTTCAGATAGTTAGATATTTTCAGGAGAAAATTTTATGAAACTAATTTCTTGCACCTTCCCTCATTTAGAAAAACACTAAAAGCATTAACTAAGGTATTTGTTCCTTGTGAGTAGCAGTAGCCTTCTACCAAGATGTGTGCTTAATTGCATGTACCCCTTCTCCAAAATCACATATGTGCTGCCCACCCCTGCCACTACCTTTTAGGAGCAATTCCTTGGAGTTATCTGAGAGGCTGTCTGCTTGGCTACAGTCCTAAATCCCCAAATAAAACAAACTCAGCTCTCACGTTGTACATTTTTATTTCAGTCAACGTGGGTTAACATATCAATATTTCCCCATTAACAAACACCTACTAATATATGCTCTAAATGAAGGATACGTTCCACAGGAGATAACTATAAGCTTTTTTCTAAATTCAAATATAGTTGATTTACAATGTTGTGTTAATTTCAATAAGCTTTTAATGTTAAAATGTCTCCAGAGAACTTCCTGACAAACTAGCCAGGCCATTTTCATGAAAATAGGAAAATGAATAAGCATATATCGAATAAGAAAGCAACTTCAAGGTAACATTGATTTTTTTTATTATAATCAAAGAAAAATACACTTCAAGCATTTTCCATTTCTTTTTTTACTGAGGTAACACATACATAAAATTTTACCATTTTAACCGTTTAAGTGTACAGTTCAGTGGCATTAAGGACACTCACACTGTTGTGTAACCGTCACCACCATCCATCTCCGGAACTTTTTCATTATCCCCAACTGAAACTCTGTATCCATTACACAATAACTCTCCATTTCCCCTCCCCGCAGCCCCTGGCAATCACCCTTCTGCTTGAAGGGTGAACATCTACTATGAACATTACTACTCTAGGTATGTAAAGAAAAACTCTTCTGTGTCTCTTCTCTACTCTACTACAACGCTACTCACAGAATACTTACTTCACTTCTGACACTTCCGGTCACCAAATGTGTGTGGCGGTTTTCACACATCAAGCGGTTCTGCAACACAACTGGGTGTCTACAATTCAATTCAGTTCTGACACTATCTATCTAGAGATAATGTCAGATCCCACAGGTTTAGGGTTCAGTCCCACAGGACTGCATCTCCCCTCCCCAACTGAAACCGCTAAATGTTGTTTTGGGGGGCTCCGAAGAGCTCCGGTCCTTTATGTCTCAGCGCAGAAAGAATTCAGCAAGAGACAAAGTGATGGATAAGAAGTGATTTATTAGAATAGGATGCTTGTGAAGCTTACAAGCGGGTGGGTGGGTGCCATGCCCTGAGAACGTAGTGAGCTACAGTTTTATAATCAAAGGAAAAGTGGGGAGGGGGAAAAGACCATTTTCTTCCTCATTCGTGAGTAGACATCAAACTTCCATCATCAGCTCCTCCTCCAGGTTGGGCAGGGGAGTTTTCTTGACCCTACACGGTCAGGCTAGGACTGTCATGGCACTATGGAAAAATTATTTCAAGTCTCAGTACTATGAAGGTCTTTCACTTTGAAATGTCACCTTTCCATAAATTATTGTTTTATATGTGTGCAGAGAGCATGTCTTAGGGGTCATTAACTTACTGAACTCACTTGGCAGGATATGGGTCTCATGCCACCACTGTTTTATTGTTTGGGGGCATGTCTCATGCTTCTGTTGCATGGTTTGTTGCTAAGCGAGCCTACTTGGTTTTGTGGTTAAGCAAACCTGCTTTTTTTTTTTTTTTTTTTGCGGTACGCGGGCCTCTCACTGTTGTGGCCTCTCCCATTGCGGAGCACAGGCTCCGGACGCACAGGCTCAGCAGCCACGGCTCACGGGCCCAGCCGCTCCGCGGCATATGGGATCTTCCTGGACCGGGGCACGAACCCATGTCCCCTGCATCGGCAGGTGGACTCTCAACCACTGCGCCACCAGGGAAGCCCAAACCTGCTTTTTTGAATGATCATTAACTTCCAGGGGTCTCCCAAGCTTTTTTCTTTACTTACAATCCCTAGTGGAGTTAACTATTTAATTATCTACTTTGTCCCTTTACTCCGCCCCATCATAATTTCAGATGCCAATTAAAAATCTAGGTTATTATGCATGCTTTTGGATGGGCTGGCTATAAATCAGAGGTTCCCATGACCCCCCCTTCCTGGCTAATTTGCTAGAGCCACTCACAGAACTCAGGAAAACGGACTACTTATTAGATTGCAAGTTTATTATAAAAGGATATGGGACTTCCCTGGTGGCGCAGTGGTTAAGAATCCGCCTGCCAATGCAGGGGACACAGGTTCAATCCCTGGCCTGGGAAGATCCCACATGCCGCGGAGCAACTAAGCCCGTGTGCCACAAATACTGAGCCTGCGCTCTAGAGCCCGCGAGCCACAACTACTGAGCCAGCATGCTGCAACTACTGAAGCCTGCACACCTAGATCCCGTGCTCCGCAACAAGAGAAGCCACAACAATAAGAAGCCCACGGGCCACAAGGATGAGTAGCCCCCGCCGCAACTAGAGAAAGCCCGCGTACAGCAACGAAGACCAAATGCAGCCAAAAATCAATCAATCAATAAATAGAATTTTTAAAATAAATAAATATAAGGATATAACTCAGGAACAGCCAAACAGAAGAGAAGCATAGGGCAAGGTATGGGGGCAGGGGCACTGAGCTTCCATGCCCTCTTTAGGTATGCCACCCTCTCAGTACCTCCACATTTTCAGTAGCTCAGGTGCTTTCCAAACCTGGTTGGTAGTTTTAAGATTTTTATGGAGGCTTCATTACATAGGCATAATTGAGGATTATGATTGAGTCAAACTCCAGCTCCTCTCCCCTCCCTGGAGGTGAGGGGAGAGCATTAGACTAAAAGTTAAAACCCTCTGGCGGTCCAGTGGTTGACTCCCCTTCAAATGCAGGGGGTGTGGGTTTGATCCCTGGTCAGAGACTAAGATCCCACGTGCTGCCAAAAAAATAAAAAATAAAAAATAAAACCCTCCAATCTCACATTGGTTCCCCTGGCAACCAGCCCATCCTTAGGGGCTTTCTAAAAATTACCTCACTAACTTAAATTCAGGTGTGGCTGAAAGGCAGCTTGCTACAAATAGCAAAAGACATCTTTATCACTCTACTCATATAGGAAATCCCGAGGGTTTTAGGAGCTCTGTGCCAGAAACAGGAATAAAACCAAATGCATATTTCTTATTAGAAATCACAGTATAACAAATTACCTCATATAAGTGGAATCATACAGTATTTGTCTTTTGTGACTGGCTTATTTAGCCAAACGTTCTCAATCCATATTGTAGGATGTCTCAGAATTTTCTTCCTTTTTAAGGCTGAATACTATTCCATAGTATGTAGTATGCATACACCACATTTTGTTTATCCATTTATCTCTCTATGGACACTTGAATTGCTTTTATCTTTCGGCTATTGTGAATAATGTTGCTATGAACCTGTGTGTACAAATACCTTTTTGAGTCTCTGCTTTGAATTACTTGGGGTATATGCCCAGAAGTGGAATTTTTGGATCACATGGTAATTTTATGCTTAATTTTTTGAGGAACCACTATACTGTTTTCCATAGTGGCTACACCATTTTATATTCCCACCAGCAATGCATATGGGTTCCAGTTTCTCCACATCCTCACCAATACTGAGTTTTGTTTTGTTTGTTTGTTTTTTAGTAATAGCCATCCTGATGGGTGTGAAGTGGTATCTTACTGTAGTTTTGATTTGTTTTTCCCTAATGATTAGTGATGAGCATCTTTTTATGAGCTATTGGCCATTTGTATATCTTCTTTGGAGAAATGTCTATTCAAGGGACTTCCCTGGTGGTCCAATGGCTAAGACTCTGTGCTCCCAGTGCAGAGAGCTGGGGTTCAGCCCTGGTCAGGATCCCACATGCCGAAACTAAACATCCTGCCTGCCACAACAAGGACCTGACGCAGCCAAATAAATAAATAAATAAAAATTTAAATGTCTATCCAAATAAAAAATTAAAATTAAAAAATTAAAAAGTCTATCCAAGTCCTTTTATTTTTTTAATTTTTTATAAATTTTTATTTATTTATTTATTTATTTTTGGCTGCATTGAGTCTTTGTTGCTGCATGCAGGCTTTCTCTAGTTGCATTTAGCAGAAGCTACACCTCATTGCAGTGCACGGGCTTCTCACTGCAGTGGCTTCTCTTGTTTCAGAGCACAGGCTCTAGGTGTGCAGGCTTCAGTAGTTGTGGCTCGCGGGCTTCAGTAGCTGTGGCCTATGGGCTCTAGAGCACAGGCTCAGTAGGTGTGGCGCACGGGCTTAGTTGCTCCGTGGTATGTGGGATCTTCCCGGACCAGGGCTCGAACCCGTGTCCCCTGCATTGGCAGGTGGATTCTTAACCACTGCACCACCAGGGAAGCGCTAGCTATTTCTTTTTTTTTTTTTTTTTTAATTTATTTATTTATTTTTGGCTGTGTTGGGTCTTCGTTTCTGTGCAAGGGCTTTCTCCAGTTGTGGAGAGAGGAGGCCACTCTTCATCGCGGTGTGCTAGTTATTTCTTAATATAACTTTTATTTGAGAATAGTTTTAGATTTACAGAAAAACTGGGATGATAGTACAGTGTTCCCATGTATCCCACATCCAGTTTCCTTTATTATTATCATCTCGGGTCAGTATGGTACATTTGTCACAGTTAATGGACCAGTAGTGATACACTATTATAAACTAAAGTCCATACTTTATTTATTCAGATTTCCTCATTTTTTACCCAATATCTTTTTTCTGTTCTGGGATCCTATCCAGGATACATTATATTTAGCTGCCATGTCTCCTTAGGCTTTTCTTAGCTTTAGCAGTTTCTCAAACTTGCCTTTATTTTATTTTTAAAATAAAT
This sequence comes from Mesoplodon bidens, assembly GCF_964165515.1. Classification (NCBI taxonomy): domain Eukaryota; kingdom Metazoa; phylum Chordata; class Mammalia; order Artiodactyla; family Ziphiidae; genus Mesoplodon; species Mesoplodon bidens. Next base: position 64,203,133 of record NC_138178.1, on the reverse strand, counting down.
TTATTTATTTAATTTATTTATTTTTGTCTGCGTTGGGTCTTCGTTGCTGCATGCAGGCTTTCTCTAGTTGCAGCAAGCGAGGGTTACTCTTCGTTGTGGTGAGCAGGTTTCTCATTGCAGTGGCTTCTCTTGTTGCAGAGCATGGGCTCTAGGTGCGTGGGCTTCAGTAGTTGTGGCACACGGGCTCAGTAGTTGTGACCTGCGGGCTTTAGAGCACAGTCTCAGTAGCTGTGGCACACGGGCTTAGTTGCTCCACGGCATGGGGGATCTTCCCGGACCAGGGCTCGAACCCGTGTCCCCTGCATTGGCAGGTGGATTCTTAACCACTGCACCACCAGGGAAGCGCTAGCTATTTCTTTTTTTTTTTTTTTTTTTTTAATTTATTTATTTATTTTTGGCTGTGTTGGGTCTTCGTTTCTGTGCAAGGGCTTTCTCCAGTTGTGGAGAGAGGAGGCCACTCTTCATCGCGGTGTGCTAGTTATTTCTTAATATAACTTTTATTTGAGAATAGTTTTAGATTTACAGAAAAACTGGGATGATAGTACAGTGTTCCCATGTATCCCACATCCAGTTTCCTTTATTATTATCATCTCGGGTCAGTATGGTACATTTGTCACAGTTAATGGACCAGTAGTGATACACTATTATAAACTAAAGTCCATACTTTATTTATTCAGATTTCCTCATTTTTTACCCAATATCTTTTTTCTGTTCTGGGATCCTATCCAGGATACATTATATTTAGCTGCCATGTCTCCTTAGGCTTTTCTTAGCTTTAGCAGTTTCTCAAACTTGCCTTTATTTTATTTTTAAAATAAATTTATTTATTTAATTTATTTATTTTTGTCTGCGTTGGGTCTTCGTTGCTGCATGCAGGCTTTCTCTAGTTGCAGCAAGCGAGGGTTACTCTTCGTTGTGGTGAGCAGGTTTCTCATTGCAGTGGCTTCTCTTGTTGCAGAGCATGGGCTCTAGGTGCGTGGGCTTCAGTAGTTGTGGCACACGGGCTCAGTAGTTGTGACCTGCGGGCTTTAGAGCACAGTCTCAGTAGCTGTGGCACACGGGCTTAGTTGCTCCACGGCATGGGGGATCTTCCCGGACCAGGGCTTGAACCCGTGTCCCCAGCATTGGCAGGCAGATTCTTAACCACTGTGCCACCAAGGAAGTCCAAACTTGCCTTGATTTTGATGAAGTTGATAGTTTTGAGGAGTTGATAGTTTCAGGCATTTTGAACATTGTGCTTCAATTGGACTTGGGCATTTTGTGGGTTTTCATCCTTATCTGAGGTCAGGACCCTGCCTCCTGGGTGTATCTGTGTTTATACTGCTTGTTCTCTCAAGGTTTTTCTTTTCTTTCCCTTTCTTTTTTTCTTTTTCTATTTTTTGGCCACACTGTGTGGCACGTGGGCTCTTAGTTCCCCGACCGGGGATCGAACCCATGCCCCCTGCAGTGGAAGCACAGTGTCTTAACCACTGGACCGCCAGGGAAGTCCCGCTGAAGGTTTTTCATTGGAGCTGCTAGCTGAAGCTCACAGCTCTGGCTCTGCTTTAATCTGTAGCTAGGGCTGAATTGAAGAATGTGGATTTTTTCATTTTCTCTTTCCACAAAACTTTTTGTATCACTACCGTAAATGGAAAAGCAGTTGCATTTGGAGCAAACAGGTAAAAATAAACACAAAGGAAACAATAGTGTTATTCATTATTAGCTGGCTACAGTTGCTGGCTGAAAGCACTAAACCCGAGGTAGGCTGTCCCTGACTGGGTGCTTCTACACACCATGCTTCATGCTATCTCATGGAGTCCTCATAATAACCTCTGTGGGTACTATTATTACGGCCATTTTATAGATGAGGGAACTGAAGTTCAGGGACAATAACTTGCCCAAGTCACAGAGTTAGTAAGTGATGGAGGCAGTTTGAACCTAGGTCCCTCTGTCTCCAAGTTCCACACACCTATGGCTTAGAGCAGTGATTCTCAAACTTGAGCAGACATCGGAATCACCAGGAGAGGTTGTGAAAACAGATGCTGCCCATCCCCTCTGAGTTTCTGATTCAAGAGGTCTGGAGTGGGCCTGAGAATTTGCTTTTTTTTTGGCCACGCTGCGCACCTTGTGGGATCATCGGCAGTGAAAGCTTGGAGTCTTAACCACTGGACTGCAAGGGAATTCCAGAATTTGCATTTCGAATCCAGAATTTGCATTTCGAACAAGATCCCAGGTGATGTTGTTGCTGCTGGTCGGGGTGTCACACTATGAGAAGCATGAGCCTTGTGCCTATAGCCCAGGCCTTGGCACAGAGCAACCACCACTGAAATGTTAGATCATCTGCCAACAGCTGAGGGGCAGAGGTTGGACCAGCTGCAGGGAAGGGTGGGCGAAAAGAAAGTGAAGTGGAGTCTTAGCTCTGCACATGACTGGCCCTGTGACTTGGGGCACATCCCTCTCCTGCTCTGGGCCTCACTCCATCTCCTCTCTGTAATAAGAGGAGGCTGAATCAGATGGGCTCTAATTTCTGCCCTGAAAGTTTCTGATTTGGAGGACAGGAAATAAAAAAGTGCAGTCTGCACTTAAAAGAGACAGAGAAGAAATTAGAGGTGATTTGCCTGGCCCAGCATCCCCACCCCTGACTCAGGATGGAAGCTGTGCAAGTTTTGTCTTGACTTATGAGAATGAGCTCCAACTACCTGGCCCCGGGGAAGTTTCCAGAGGATAGCCCTCCTCCCACCCCCATCTGGGGCGGTGCCTCTTCCCAGCACAGAGGGGCAAGGTAGAGATAAGCCAGGTCACCGATTCAGCTCACCAGCTGAAAATCAGAAGTGAAACTAGACCTCTTAAAATATAGAACAGGCAATGTCCAACAGGGTAAAGATTAGGACTTTGGAATCAATAGGGCCTGGATTAAAATCCTGGCCCCATCGCCTTCTGGATGTACACAACCTGGATGAGCTGCTTCAGGCCCTTTAATCTGGGCAAGCAGTTTTATCTGCAGGGAAGAGATTCTCTTGGGCTCACCTAGAGGTTGATTTATTGGTTTATTTATGATGTAAGTAAATCAGTAAGGGAAAGGTTATCTTGGTTTTATGTTTGTTTGTTTTTTGGCTGTACCACGTGGCATGTGGAACTTCCCTGATCAGGGATGGAACTTGTGCCCTCCACAGTGGAAGCGCGGAGTCTTAACCACCGGACCACCAGGGAAGTCCAGGAAAAGTTGTCTTGTAATAAGAGATTAAATACTAACAAAACAACATTTTTTTTTTTTTTTTTGCGGTATGCAGGCCTCTCACTGTTGTGGCCTCTCCCGTTGCGGAGCACAGGCTCCGGACACACAGGCTCAGTGGCCATGGCTCACGGGCCCAGCCGCTTCGCGGCATGTGGGATCTTCCCGGACCGGGGCATGAACCCGTGTCGCCTGCATCGGCAGGCGGACTCTCAACCACTGCGCCACCAGGGAAGCCCACAAAACAACATTTTTGAGGACTTGGTCTGTGCCAGGTATTATTCTAATCATCCGACGTGGATTGATTCCCTTAACTAACTATAACAATCTTATGAGGTAGATACTATTATTAGCCACATTTTACAGAGGGAGAAACTGAAGCATATGGAGGTGAAATAACTCCACCCAGGCCACAGAGCCAGCATGTAGCTGAGTCAGGATTTAGACCCAAGCCATCTAGCTCCAGAGCCTAAAACCCTAATCACTCTGATGTGCTTCCTGCAACCCAGAGCTGAGCCCCAGGGACCTTGTAGTGATGGAGAAGAGGTTTGCCACCTCCCAGAGCTTTAGAGTCTCCTGTGACTGCAGTTTCTGCCTCCTGGCACATGTGAGTCCCACTGATACACGAGTTTGTCACCCTCTCAGGTCAGCTTCTCCTTCCTGCCACAAATGGCTGAAGAAGCCCTCTCCTACAGGTGTCTCCAAGTGGGGAGTGAGAAGCACTGGTCCTCAAGATGACTTAGATGGTGGCCTGGGTGAGTTATTTCACCACCATAATCTCAGTTTCCCCCTCTAGGCCTTAAATAATATCAAATTACATGGGAGAAAGCTATTCCCTTTTCAGTTCCAATAACCTCAAGGGGAAAGTCTTCGCTGGGGGTTAGACTTGCACATGTGTATAATTCTTGCTGACTTCCGCCTTTTAAGAACAATAAGTCCTCTTGGTTTTCTTTCCAGACTGTATCCCAAATCCAGCCCTTCCTACCACGTCCACTGCCACAACTTGAGTGCAAGTGCTGCTTACTGGCCTCCTGACCTCCATGCTTGCTTGGCTAAATTCAGTTCTCTACCCAGTAGCCAGTGTGCTCTCACTACAGCTCAAATTCAGTTATGTCACAACTGTTTAAAAACCCTCATCTGGGGGCTTCCCTGGTGGCGCGGTGGTTGCGAGTCCACCTGCCGATGCGGGGGACACGGGTTCGTGCCCCGGTCCAGGAAGATCCCACATGCCGCAGAGCGGCTGGGCCCGTGAGCCATAGCCACTGAGCCTGTGCGTCCGGAGCCTGTGCTCCGCAACGGGAGAGGCCACAACAGTGAGAGGCCCACGTACCGCAAAAACAAACAAACAAACAAAAAACAAACCAAAAAAACACCTTCATCTGCAATGGAGGTAAAATACAAACTACTCTTTTTGGCCTACAGGCCTCTGTATCCCACCTGCCTCAGTGACCCCATCTCTCTCTGTTCCCCCTCCTCCTGGCCTTCTGTCTACCACTCACACAAAGCCTCTCTTTGCACCCACTAGAAATGGTTGGTCCCCCCGTCCTTGTAACTGGCTCCTTCTCATCATTTAGGTCTAGATTCAAATGTCACCTCCTGGGAGAGGAGTTCCCCAACACTGTAACTTCAGCAGCTCCAGCTGACTCATTCTCTGCCCAGCCACCTGAGCTCCCTGGTACTGGTCTGGACTCAGCTACGGCATCTATCTTTTGTCTTTCCTACCACAGTTGGGCTGAAAGCTCCTGAAGGGCAGGGACCAACTCAGTCTTGGTCATTTTGGTATCTCCTGGGCCTGGCACAGTACCTGCAACAGCAGGCATTAAACACACATTTGTTTTGGGTTTTTTTTGTGGTATGCGGGCCTCTCACTGCTGTGGACTCTCCCGTTGCGGAGCACAGGCTCCGGACGCGCAGGCCCAGCGGCCATGGCCCACGGGCCCAGCCGCTCCGCGGCATATGGGATCCTCCCGGACCGGGGCACGAACCCGTATCCCCTGCATCGGCAGGCGGACTCTCAACCACTGCGCCACCAGGGAGGCCCTAAACACACATTTGTTAATTGACTGAGAGTGACACTCAGGGCTTCTGGCAACAGCCTCCTCTTGAGAGAAGGGTGGACACCTTCCTGCCCTCAATGTCCTGTTTCCTAGATAGAGATTCCCCTGTCTGTAGGTTCTTACAAGATTTTGGGGGGTACACAAATTCCACCTTACTTATTAATTTTTTTTTTTTGGCCGTGCAGCACAGCATGCAAGATCTTTGTTCCCCAAGCAGGGATTAAACCAGAGTCTTAACCAGTGGACCGCCAGGGAAGTCCCCAAATTCCACCTTAAATAACATTAAATCATAGCATGAGAAAGTGGATCTTCTGTTCTCTGTGAATTTTTCTGATTACATAAAAGAAAAATTCTGTTAGTGTTACTCCTTATCACTTTTCCAACACTTGCCAATCTCTGATTTTTACAAAGTCCACAGTCTTACAGTTTTCTACAGACATCAGTATCTAGCTAGATTATAACATTACACTACTTTCACTATAGAGTTCATAGATGTTTTCTATTAAAGTGGGAAGTGATTTAAGGTAATGTTATGGTGTTCCTCTTTCAAATAAATGTATTAGGCTTTTTAAAAAAGTATATTGGTTTAAAGACATCAAATATAGGTGTATGTGTATGTGGCCAAGGTTGTGAAGGTGGAGTGCCAATGGCTACAGTTGGAGAATCACTGTTCCAGGTAGAGCAGCCCTTTATGGAACACTAACTGGCCCCAGATGAGCCCCTGGGCTGAGTGCCATTTAGTTGGTTTTTTAGTGATATGGGAAGTTATTCAGCTGGTGTGAATGAGGGACTGGAGCCTTTCTCCTGGACCTCAGTGCATGAATTTGTCCATCTCAGTCTATTTTCCTCCAACTTAGGGCCTTTGTTCTTTTCTGTGACTTCTGTGGTCGTGGGTAGAGAATGGTGGTTCTGAGACACAAAATACTTAATATCCTGGTGTCAAAGTTTCCTAGTGAAGTCAGGCCCTGGTCTTCTTTGTCAGTCTCATAAATCAGCTTTTATTTGTCGATGCACCAAATAACCTAGTGCACAGCCTGACCATTGAAAGTTAGAGCTCACCTATGTAAATTCTGAAGTAAAAAAAAAGAAAAGAAAAATTGGTCTTCCGGAGCCCCAAGCACCCTCTACCCTCCCTGTCAATCTGACCTCCAAATGGACGGAGTCATGTACATAAAATATGCAACAAGTCCACACCTTGGACTTAAAATGTGCCAACTTTGTGTACGTTGTTTCTGTAGTGTGGTATAGTTATATCCAACTTCTCTGTAAGTCAAACATGCAGCAAACTTAAATATTTGGCTCAAAAGCCGTGTAACTTTGGCCAAGTTGCTTAACCTCTCTGAGATTTAGTCTCTACTTCCTTGTGTTATTTTAAGATTAAATAAGATAATTCATGCAAAGCATGGGGTCTGCCTCGATGTAAGTATTCAATAAATGGCTATTCACATTTTTATTTTGCATCTCTTCAATCTTAGCCCACAAAGGCTGCTCTCCAGTTTTATTAAGTTCCTAAATCTCAGCTGCTTCCCTCCACCCTTTGCACCAATTCAGTCATTCCTTCACCAGAGCCGTGCCTTGTGCCGGATGCAGGAATCAAACCAGGTCCCTATCATTGCCAAGCCCACAGCCGAGAAGGAAAGAGAAACTCCTAAAGCGAGCAAATGGCTGTAATCGAGGTTTCTTTCCAGTGTTCTAAGGGGCGAATGGGTAGGGGACGACTAATTGTCTGAGACTTAGGGGTGGGTGTGTGTGTGGGCGGGGGAGGGAGTCATTCAGGCAACGCTTCCCCGTATAAAGCATGGGCACGGGAGAGGGAGCCGACTGTTGGTGCACTCCTAAGGACTGTGCGTATCTGGGGGAGGCGGCAGGATCCAGGGCCTGGAGGTCCTTGAACGCCCGGCCACGAGACCGGGGTTCCAGCTATTGGCGAAAGTAACCCGGAGAAGCTTCTGCCCAGGAGTGAGGCTTCGGCCCAGCCAAGTCACCTTGAAGGAGGGTAGCAACACAAAAGCAGAATGAGGACCCCCGCCCGGGCTGACTGGAAAAACCCCGGTAGTTGAGGGCGGAAGTAACCACAGGCCCGTGACAAATCCGCGGAAGAACTCCCGGCGTTCCCCACTTCCGGAGGAGCCGGAAACTCCCCGCGCTAGGTGGGTGAGCCCGTCGGCACGGCTGCGGCCAAGTGGGTGGGGCCGGCTCTCTAAAGGCAGCTGACTGGTCGGCCCCCGGCGGCGGCGTTGGCGGCTGCGCGTGGAATTGTCACCTCGGCCTGGTGAGTCCTCAGTTCTATTCTGGGCCCAGCCGGCTCCCGAACTGCCCCTGGGCGCCCGGTTGTAACTCTCTGTGGCCGGCTGCACACTCCCGGTTTCCCGAGACATGACCTAGAGGGGCACAGCGAGGCCGGGGCCTCTCTTTGGGCGCGCTTCCACTCTTCAGTTCCAGGCTGTCGGGCCAGGACCCCTCAGGGATTTTCTTTGTGGGGGAGGGGCGAATCATGCAAGGCCTGGATGACCCCATCCATAGAGAAAAGCTGTGCGCGCCTGTGGCGGAGAGGGCGGCCGAGTGGAGTTCAGTTCCCCCGGTCGAACTGAAGCCCGGTCGGAGACGCCGAGGAGGCCTAGATCCTGGCTGGAGGATTCGAGGCGGGGCGCACCCGGAGTGGGAGGAGGAGGGAGAGGAGGAAGAGGCAGTAGCGGGGAACAATTGGGGTCTGGAGCTCGGGGGAGGGGCCTGGGTGGGTCGGAAATTGGATACTGGTGGAGTTTGAGACCGCCAGGTCAGAACCCTTGGAGTCATCATCCTCCGAAGAATGGGTTGAAAGAGCAGGAGCCAGCCAAGGACAGCCATAAAGGGAGGTACAGTCAGCCGCCCCAGTATCCAAGGCATCAATTTTAAGAAGGATTTTATGCTTCTTGGCAGAGCATGAGCCCACACCGAGATAAAGCACGATGAGGCCTAATAAATGTATTTTAGATTGGGTCATTACTTTGGTAAGCCGAAGACATAATGAATTTTTAAAAAATTTTATTATGGAAGTGTTCAGACTTACACAGAAGTATAGAAAAATACAGAAAATAGCATACCATTTAGGATCCTAAGTACTCATCACCCAGCCTCAACTATGAGTGGCCACCCCGGTTGCATAACATACATGTTAAGACACGCCTCAAATCCACACATAATATGTTAATCTTAAGTTTTAAAAAGGTGGGTTTTTTGTTTTTGTTTCTGTTTTTTTCGTGTTTAATGGGTATAAAGGTTCCATTTTGCAAGAATAATAGAGTTCTGGAAATTGCTTGCACAACAATGTGAATGTAATTAACAACTGGACTGTACATTTAAAAATGGTTAAGTGGTAAATTTTATGTCATGCGTTTTTAATCATACACACAAAAAAGTTCCTTTCAAGTTAGAAGAAAGAAATCTAGGGAATTCCCTGGTGGTCCAGTGGTTAGGACTCGGCGCTTTCACTTGGGGGCTTGATCCCTGGTCTGGGAACTAATATCCCGAAAGCCGCATGGTGCGCATTCAAAAAAAAAAAAAAAAATCTAATGCTGTAAATTAAGAAAGAAAATCTGAATTCAAATGTGCAATGGAAAATAACTCTTTACCAAGTAGAGGCCCATAGAGTTGTATTTTTAACTGTGGAGGCTCTGCAATGAACCTGTTGGTTTTGAGGCTCAGAACATTGGGACCGGGACTGGGGTGGAGTTTAAGCACTGGTGGTGCCCTCTGGTTTATACTAGAACTTGAAGGGTTGGGCCAGCCCAGGTGTGTGAGTAAAATTTCTCCCAAATGTTCCTCTTTTCTTGCAGTCTGAGGCACACTTTTTTTTTTTTTTTTTTTTTCTTCCGGCCGAGGCGGTTTGTGGGATCTTATTTATTTATTTATTTATTTATTTATTTATTTATTTATTTATTTATTTATTTTTAATTAGTTTCTGCTTTATAACAAAGTGAATCAGTCATACATATACATCTGTTCCCACATCCCTTCCCTCATGCATCTCCCTCCACCAGGGATTGAACCTGGGCCCTTGGCAGTGAAAGTACAGAGTCCTAATCAGTGGACTGCCAGGGAATTCCTTGAGGTGCACATTTAATCTTTGGGTAAGCTCCTGTGCTACCTCATACCTTCATTCATGGAAGGGTGAGTGAAGTGTGAATTCACATCTTTCTCTCCACTCCCATTCTTTAGGGTGGCCCTTGGTAGTCTGTCTCCAATATGATTTACTCTCCGTCTCCCAAATGTACTACATGTCTGTCCTTCACATCTTCTAGAGCAGCTGGTGTTAACTGGGAGGCAGCCTTCCATATTTTAGCTCTTTTCGAAATGAGTCCTGCATAGGTAGCCCTGAAACCTTCCTTCTGCCCACCCCAAACAAGCAAATAAACAAAACAAACTACAAAACAAGAAAGTAACTGCCAGGTTTGGGTTTTTGGCTCCTCTTGTCTTCCTCCCTGGGCTCCAGAACCAGTACTTCTCCTGGAACTAAATTTTCTTGATAGGAGTTGGCATTTATTGGAGAACTAAACAGCCAATCAGATAAAACTTGCATCAGAAAATTACATATTTTATTTATTTATTTAAATTTATTTATTTGTTTATTTTTGGCTGCCTTGGGTCTTCGTTGCTGTGTGCGGGCTTTCTCTAGTTGGGGTGAGGGGGGGCTACTCTTCCTTGTGGTGCACGGGCTTCTCATTGCAGTGGCTTCTCTTGTTGCGGAGCACAGGCTCCAGGCGCGCGGGCTTCAGTAGTTGTGGCTCGTGGGCTCTAGAGAGCAGGCTCAGTAGTTGTGGTGCACGGGCTTAGTTGCTCCGTGGCACATGGGATCTTCCCGGACCAGGGCTCAAACCCGTGTCCCCTGCATTGGCAGATGGATTCTTAACCACTGTGCCACCAGGTAAGCCCTACATTAAAAAAAAAAAAAGTTAAAAAAGAAAATTACATTAGTTATTGAATAACAAACAGCTTTTTAGAACTATTCAGGAAAAAATTAGATACTTGATCACATCACTGCATGTCAATGATCGTAAGAAGGAATTAATGACAGGGTCCCTGGTGAATGATGACAAAGAGCAAAAGTTAGATTTAATCACAAGGTGAATTTGATTGATGTTGAAGTTTATACACTCAGAGCTATCAAAATGCTCATTATTAAAATATTTGAGAAAAACATGACTGCTCATATGTAACTCACTTACCCTTTAACTTCTTTTTTTTCCCATAGAAATAATTGTGATTTTGGATTAAGTGAGGTTTTTTAGGAATGTAGCCATCATGTTACACCATAACTGCCTGTACCCGAAGGTTGATACGAAACGATTGAACAATTTTCTGATGTTTTCCTTTGTAGGGAAGATGGAAGAGCTGAGTCAAGCCCTGGCTAGTAGCTTTTCTGTGTCTCAAGATCTGAACAGCACAGCTGCCCCACACCCCCGCCTGGCCCAGTACAAGTCCAAGTACAGTTCCTTGGAGCAGAGTGAGCGGCGCCGCCGGTTACTGGAACTGCAGAAATCGTAAGGAATACTTTAACTCCTTGGCTTCTCTCTGTAGGCTGGGAGCTGTGAACCATTCAGGAGGCTCCAGGCTTGTCTCTACAGAGCCACTTTCAAAGTGGACCCTTTGTAGGTTGTTCTTCTTGCCCACAAGGTTGGAAGGGGTAAATCCTGGCAGAGGTAGACATCCTTTACACCCAGAGCTTGGGAAAAATGAGGGAGGAGGGAGAGACTGAAGTTTGAAAGCAAAAGCTCAACTCTCTGGTTAAAATTTTCTTTTCTTTTTTCCTGGCAGCAGTACTGAGCTTTGTAGTTTAGGGACTTGTGAAAGCCACTCCCATACTTCCACTCCTCCCACATTCCCTGTGTGGCTTCTCCTGCAGTCTGACTCCTGGCTTTGGTGTGGGCTTCCTGTCTTCCTTCAGCCCAGATGTTTCTGTGGAGCCCTTGGGAATTCAAGACAAATAATTCCACAGGGAATCTGAGGAAGTGTCTTCCATACACTTCGGTCTCAATACCAAGATGAGCAAACAGGGAAAGAGAGATTGATTGCAGGATAGGAGTGTTTGAGGATGGGCTGCTCTGAAGGTAGGGCCTATCCTTTTATTCTCAGTGCAACACAGGCCTCTTCTGGTTAAGGAATTAAGGATTAGGAGGAAGTATCGACAGCTGCATTTTGCCCACTGCTTCATCACTAGATGTGTTTAGCAGAGATGGTTCCCTGTGGCCTCTGGGTTGCTTGCAGATTACATTCTCAGGTCACCCATTCCCCCAACCCCCAGTTTTTAAAAATTGTGATTAATTTGGAATAGGTAATATGTTCATATGGTTCAAAATTCACAATACATAAAAGAGTATATGGAGAAGGGACTTCCCTGGTGGTGCAGTGGTTAAGAATACGCCTGCCAATGCAGGGGACATGGGTTTGAGCCCTGATCCGGGAAGATCCCACATGCCGCGGAGCAGCTAAGCCTGTGCGCCACAGCTACTGAAGCCCTTGTGCCTAGAGCCTGTGTTCCGCAACAAGAAAAGCCACCACGATGAGAAGCCCACGCACCACAACGAAGAGTAGCCCCCGCTTGCCACAACCAGAGAAAGCCTGCATGCAGCAACGAAGACCCAACGCAGCCATAAATAAATAAACAAACAAACAAACAAACGTATGTATGTATGTATGTTTTTAAAAAAGAGTATGTGGTGAAAAATCTCCCTCTCAAATGTCAAGTTCCTCTCTCTCTTTTTTTTTTTTTTTTTTTTTTTTTTGCCACACTGAGCAGCTTGCAGGATCTTAGTTCCCCAACCAGGGATTGAACCTGGGCCCACGGCAGTGAAAGTGCCGAGTCCTAACCACTGGACCACTAGGGAATTCCCAACATCTTATATTATAGTACACTTGTTACAACTAATGAACAAATATTGATACAATATTATTAACTAAAATGCATACTTCTTTACTCAGATTTCCTTAGTTTTTTCTAAGTGGCCTTTTTTGAAAGTTAGGAACTGCAGAAAGGTCTGGCTGTTCCTCAGAAAGTCCCAGAAGCTGTCCTTTCTCAAACTTCTCACTGCATCTCGGTGTTTCCTCTCTGCAATCCCTGGGAGCCTTCAGACGGTATATCTGCCAGGCAGGGAAGTGTCAGCTCTCACCTGGGGTGGAGATGGGAGTCTAGGGTGGGGTGCGTGGGAGTAGGATCAGCCACTAGTGAACCCTGAGAATTCCTTTAAATACTGTACCTTGCCTATTCTTAGGAAACTGAGGAAAGCTGAGTGTGTTCAGAGGGGGTTTCCTATTTAGCATCTGTGAGGAGGTGGTCACTAGTTAAGGCTTACAAAGGAAATTTTGTCATCTCTTACCCCACCACAATTCCCAAGTTGCTCTTGAATTTGGAGACTTTGAATTACATCTGTCACATTGCAGGGTGTCTTCCTGTAAGACGTAAAGACCTGTCCTTATGCCTTTTCTTTCCTCAGAAAGCGGCTGGATTATGTGAACCATGCCAGAAGACTGGCTGAAGATGACTGGACAGGGATGGAGAGTGAGGAAGAAGAAGAAAAGAAAGATGATGAGGAAATGGACGTTGACACTGGCAAGAAGTTACCAAAACGCTATGCTAATCAAGTGAGTGCTCCAGAGAAGATTAGGCGCAGCTGGTCCTGCTCCCTTTACTGTGCAGTCAGAGCTCTTTACTTGCCCTAAAGAGGAGGATGAGGCAGGAAGAAGGAATAGGATCTGCAACGAAAATGCTGATGTACATAAAAGTTATGAGATGAAAAGAGATGACTTACAGTTTTGTGTGCTGACAGGGGTCACTGATAGAGTCTGGGTAGTGGGTTTGGCAATCATTACCCCATGCTGTTAGCAAAGGCTTCCGGCCTGCTGCAAAAAGCCCCTGAGCTACTGCTTTGCTAGTGGATGCCATTCTTTACTAGTCATTATACAGCTGTTTTGGATCAGGCCTGCCCAGCCCAGCACTGTCCCCCACCCCACCTCCCAAGCTGGTAGTCTTTCCCAAGTGGTGGACTAACATACCAGCCTTGGGTCTTCACACTCAGGTGGTAGGAGCTTGGAGGTCCTTGAATACTGGGAGCCTGCCCAGCCACCCCAGGCCAGCCAGTTGGCCTAGGTGAGGTTGAGGCCATGAAACAACAGATCACTATAACAAACTTGACTAAGTACCCTGTTGATTCCAGAGAGGAAACCAGTGTGGCTTGTGGCGCCATAGGTGAAGCAGGCATGGAGACTGTCCAGTGCTCTAGGCAATCCAGTTATTCTCCAGAAGGCAGGGCATGTATCTGAGTGGGGCTAGGGCTCTACCCTGCTATTGTATACTTCTCTCTATAACCCAAGTGTCTTGTCACTTCAGAATCCTCTCCCACCTTAAGAATATGGTTCCTAGGTGCACACACTCCCATCCTCTTTCTCTGCCTCAAATATAACACAGACATCTTCTATGACAAAGTACAATTTAGTTCTGTTGAGCAAACGTTGGTTTTTTTTTTAATTTTTTGGCCATGCTGTGCAGCATGCGGTATCTTAGTTCCCTGACCAGGGATCGAACCAATGCCCTCTGCAGTGGAAGCACAGAGTCTTAACTACTGCACCACTAGGGAAGTCCTGAGCAAGCATTGTTTTGTTTTGTTTTTGTTTAAAACAGAATGTTGGCTTTTTAAAAATTATTTATTTATTTATCTAACTATCTATTTGCGCCGGGTCTCAGTTGCGGTACGCAGGATCTTTGTTACTGCATGTGGGATCTTTAGTTCCATGACCAGGGATCGAACCCCGGACCCCCTGCCTTGGGAGCGCGGAGTCTTAGCCACTGGATCACCAGAAAAGTCCCCGCCCCCCGAGCAAGCATTGTTGAAGGCCCTGTTGTATGTTAAGCTAGGCTGTTTTCAGGGGAAGATAGACATGGGCCAGAAATAGCCCATGCACTCCTCTAATAAGTGTAGATTATGGTTTTTGCAATAAGAAAGTGAAATTAACTTCCAACAGAGAAGGAAGCAGGGTTGTGAAAGCAGGAAAAGGTTAATGAAAGAGGAGGCAGTTTGGAAACATGGGTAGGACAGGCGGAGGTACAGAGCATTTCAGGGCATTCCAGGCAGCAGGATCAGGCTGAGCAAGAGCCCAGAGGTGCGAGAAGAATATATGATGTGTTCAGGAGGGGTGTGCAGAGGGTGCGTGAGGATGGAGCAGCATAGGGTAGGGGGAGGAGTATAGCGGAAATACGTACAAGGTTTTAGACTCTGGGTCTAGATTGTGAGGAACCACTGAGACTTTTTGAGCCAGGGGCAGAGGTGGGACTTCATGTGATGACTACCACATCAGTGTAGAAAGGCCTGGAAGAGAGAGACTGTGGTAGGGGGCTTAGGTTTGCTAAAAGATCTGATGAGTGCTAAGGGCAGTAGAAGTGGGAAGGAAAGGAGGTCATGAGTATGAGAGATGTTGCCAGGTGGAATGCCAGAATTTATGGCTAGGAGAGGCAGTATGAGAAGCGGATAAGGGTTTAAGCTCAGGTCGCATAGACTGACCTCAAAGTCAGGCTCTGTGTTGACCATGGGCAAGTTACTTAACCAGTCTAAGTCTCTAGTTTCTTATCCGTAAAATGGGACATCGTAATAGTACCTATCTCATAGGATTGTTAGAAGGATTAAATGAAATAGTGTACCTTAAATACCTAGCCCAGAGCCCATAATGAATGCCCCACAGTATTATCTGCTACTGTTATTTTTTTAAACAGCCATATTGAGATATAATTCACATAACATACAATTCACCCATTTACAGTGTACAATTCAGTATTTTTTTAGTAATTCACAGAGCTGTGCAACCATCACCACTATCTAATTCTAGAATATTTTCACACCCATTAGCAGTCACTCCCCATTTCCTCTTCCCTCCAGGCCCTAGTAATCACTGATCTACTTTCTGTCTCTATGGATTTGCCTATTTTGGACACTTCGTATAAATGGAATCATATGAGATACATCCTTTTGCTTCTGGCTTCTTTCACTTAGCAGAAGGTTTTCAAGATTCATTTATGTTGTAGCATGTGTTAGAACTTCATTCCTTTTCATTTCTTCTCAAATAATATTCTGTTGTATAGATACACCACATTTTGTTTATCCATTCATCAGTTGATGGCTTTTTGAGTTGTTTCTACTTTGGGGCTATTATGAATATTGTTGCCATGAACATTTATTTACATGTTTTTGCATGGACATATGTTTTCATTTCTCTTGGGTATACCTGGGAGTGGAGTACTAGGCCATATGATAACTCTGGAACTATCAGACTATTTTTCAGAGTGACTACACCATTTTACACTCCCACCAGCAATGTTTGAGAGTTCATTTCTCCACATCTTTGCCAATACTCGTTATTGTCCGTCCTTTTGAATATAACCATCCTAGTGGGTGTGAAGTGGTGTTTCATGGTTTTGATTTGCATTTCCCTAGTAACTAATGATATTGAGCTGCTTTTCATGTGTTTATTAACCATTCGTATATCTTTGGAGAAATGTCTATTCAAATCCTTTGCCCGTTTAAAAATTGGGCTATTTGTCTTTTATTATTGAGTTATAAGAGTTCTTTATATATTCTAGATACAAGTTCCTTATGAGATACATGATTTGCAAATATTTCTCATTCTGTGGGTTGTCTTTTCACTTTCTTGATAATGTTTTTGGCAGCACAGAAGTTTTACATTTTGATGTAGTCTAATTTATCTATCTTTTGTTTCGTCATTTGTGCTTTTGGTGTTGTATTACTATTATTCTTTAAGGGAGTGTTGATTATGCCTTGGATTTAAGATTGAATAACAGAGGAAGGTGATGATATTAACAGGGCACAGAATGCAGAAGGGGAAGGGTGGGTGTTTCAGGAATGGGAAGTACTTGGGCAACAGAAGCCAGTGAATTCTGTTTCAGCTATGCTAAGTTTAAGGTACAGAGAAATAGATAGCAAATGGACAGCTGGAAATATAGGTTTGGAGGAAAGGAAAGAAGTCTGGAGATGAAAAAGAAGAGAATTAGGGGACTTCCCTGGTGGCGCAGTGGCTAAGAACCTGCCTGCCAATGCAGGGAACACGGGTTCGAGCCCTGGTCAAGGAAGATCCCACATGCCGTGGAGCAACTAAGCCCATGCGCCACAACTACTGAGCTTGCGTTCTAGAGCCCGCGAGCCACAACTACTGAGCCTGTGTGCCACAACTACTGAAGCCCGTGCGCCTAGAGCCTGTGCTCCGCAACAAGAGAAGCCACTGCAATGAGAAGCCCGTGCACCGCAATGAAGAGCAGCCCCCACTCGCCACAACTAGAGAAAGCCCGCACAAAGCAACAAAGACCCAATGCAACCAAAAAAAAAAAAAAAAGAGAGAATTAGGAGGCATCATCTTAGAAATGACAAGTGAAGTAGATGAGTTCCACCCCCACGGGGGGACAGCATCTAAGAGAAAAGAAAAGGGGGACCTAAAACAGCCCCCTAAAGATTATCTACATGTTTTGGGGGAGTATGTGGAGGAATGTTTGGAGGAAAAACAGAAAAGTACTGTCATGGGACCAAGGAAGCATGTGTCAAGGAGGAGGATGTGACTGGCAGCATTACACCAGGAGTAGAGGAAGGAGGGGGAGGTGAGGGAATAGAGGTACTTGGCTGCAAGGAGGTCAAGTGGGGCTGTGAGGTAGCAAATCTGGACTGTGGGTGTCAGAGTGGGTGGGAAGGCAGCAGCAAGAAATACGAAGTAGTTAAAAAAAGAACGTGGAATGTCTTAATAGAAATGTAGAGTGATAAAAGGTTTTCATTTTTGCCTTGGTTTTGAGGATTAGGGGTTGAGTATTTTGTGGCCTAAGGGGAAGGAGAGATGGGAGAGATGAGAGATTCAGTGGGAAGTATTAATTGATAGGCCAAAGTCTTGTATAGATGGGAGGGACTAGTGATGAATGGAAGAGTAAATTTTTTCAAATTCATTTCACCACAGCCCTTTTTTTTTTAAAATTTAAGGTAGATTTCCTAACATCCTTTAGTATAGTATTTGGGTCACTAGTTTGGGAAATGATCTAGTTTAGAGCATCTCAAGGTCAGGGACTTGATTCATCTCTGAGGTATAGCCCCTGGAACATAGTGGTTGTGATAATGGTAGGTGGGTGGACAAAGTAAGGAAAGATAGAGGGTCCTATCCCCCCATACAGGAGGTGAAGTAGTAAGAATGAGTATGGATGCAGATAATGAAGGTGAGAAGCTGAAGTTCACAGTGAGCAGGAGACGAGCTGACTACTAGGAGCTAGTGGGGTCGAGGTCCCACTGTCACCCTTTTCTGTTCTCATGCTTTTACATGTATTTTTATTATATATACAGGACGTGAATTCTTTGTCATTGTAAACATGGGAGCAGCACAGCCCTGTTGACTTTTAACACCATTTTTTGTGTTCCCAGTTAATGCTCTCAGAGTGGTTAATTGACGTCCCTTCAGATTTGGGTCAGGAATGGATTGTGGTCGTGTGCCCTGTTGGAAAAAGAGCCCTTATTGTGGCCTCCAGGGTGAGTAGCTGCTCCTGCCCCCGGCACCAGCATGCCTGGCCTGTAGCGGGAGGGGTTCTCTGCACACTCTGTGTTCCTTATCTGCCACAGCAGCTGTCCCTGCCATGGGATTGAAACGCTTTCCTGCAGGAGGGTTTTGATGAGAGCCATCTTTGGGCTGATGGCACCCCTGCAGAATGTGGAAGCAAGAGGGTGAGGAGACCTTGATGCCTGACAAGAATGGTAATTGTCCACACAGGGTTCTACCAGTGCCTACACCAAGAGTGGCTACTGCGTCAACAGGTTTTCTTCCCTTCTGCCAGGAGGCAACAAGCGAAACTCAGCAACAACAAAAGGTACCTACATACAATTGTCTGTTTATTAACTTTTATAATCAGTGCTTGGTTAGTTGCTTACCTTTGAAACTGCACACAGGTAATATCCTGCCCACTGGGCTCTCCCTCAAGGTCAGGGCTCCTCAGTAGCAGAATAGTTGCAACTTGTGAGGACTGCTGGGCAATAAACCCCTAAATTAAAGTCAATGCACCTTTCCCATGGACTTCCATCACAAGATGACAGGTGCAGTTTTCTGGGGAAAGGACCCCCAGAAGGCCAAGTGTAATGTACAGTAAGCTGTTGCTGGGGCTTCCTGCCGAATTCCCTTTTCTCCTTTCTCAGTGTCCTAATCTTAGCTTATTCCTCCCACCTGGGCCCAGCCAAGGAGACTAAGGTCACGAAGGTTTGCCCGGGGTCATTCAGTGAGGAGTTGGCAGAGCTGGCACAACTGTTCTTTCACCTCTGCCTGCCCAGGCTCTGCTGGTGGTTATTCCTGTCCTCTGTTCTAAGCCCTCTATTGGCTTTTTTTACTCGAGCCTGATATGCGCTTCCACCTCCCCTCTACCCTGTTATTTTATAGTCCTCTGATCCCAAAAGATCGTTCATATCCCATCTCTTCCATGAAGCATTTCCTGGAACTCTCTCGTTTTTCTTAGTTTGTGCTGTATAATTCAGGTCTTGGTTCTTTCCTCTGTAATCATCTTATCTCCTTAACTGGATTGTAACTTCCTTAAAGGCAGGGATTACTTATAGTTAATATTCCCCACAGAACACAGTGCCTGTGTTAGGAACTCAAAAAGTAATTGTAAACTAAAATGGAAGATTACTTCCTTTCAAACTTGAGCTTCTCTAAGGTGAGTAAATGTCCCAGTTTTTCTTAAGGTTCAGAGTTCACCCTTGGCATTGCCTTGATCCTTCTTGTGCTGTCATACCTCAGGTTACCCCTAGACTGTGCCGGTAGCCAGAAAAGGCTGTGAAGAACTCTGTCCTGTAGTGCTGGTGCTTGCTGTGAGCACTGAGGATTGTTGGATTCAGTTCCCAAGCCCCTAAGATGGGGCTCCCCAGATTGTGGTGGAAGGAACCCTGACGGGAAGGGGTACCCTGTACTGACTTTCTACTTTGTGTCTCCAGACTACACCATTCTGGACTGCATTTACAGTGAGGTGAACCAGACCTACTACGTTCTGGACGTGATGTGCTGGCGGGGACACCCTTTTTATGACTGCCAGGTAAGGACTGATACTCCCCTGATGTCTTCTCCTGTTTTCTCCTCTCCTCCCAGGAAAGTGGCTCAGCATGTGTGTTTAGTACGTGACCAACTTCTTGGTGTGTACAGGATGTGGTATATCAAGAACATTGTCTAATGTTCCTTGCATCTTTGGGTGTGTTTAAATTAGCTTCATTTATAAAAAGAGGTAGGAGGAACTAAGGGAAGCATAGCAATTCTTGAGGGGAGGAAGGAGAAACAGAGTGTAGGGTAGGCTGGGACTCTGTAGAAGCTGTAACCGCCCCCTCCCCTCTCTCCAGAGTGTGGGAGGCTTGCTGGCAGGGAAGTTTGCAGGTGAAGGGGATGCTGCCTTGTGCAGGGGGCACAAGGAAGACAAGGTGGAATGTTAAGCACCATCAAATAGACTTCTGTCGCCTCCACTCCTTCACCAGCCACATCTTGACCCTGAAAATGTCAGGGCCTCCTTGGTATGACCGTAAGGCCTCAAATCTCCGAGGGGCTGGCTCTGGAAGGAGACTTTCCAAATGAGGAGAGGCCCCACCACCCAATATTCTCCCCTTAGGTTTCACCTTCCCACAACATTTTTCTCAGATTGGTGATTCTTTCGAGTGACAGACGCAGTCATCAGAGAGAGGCTAGGTCACCCCACAGGATCCATCTCTGCTCCTATGCTCCCCATCGTTGTCCCAGTTTTAAAGTGGTGGGTTTTTTATACTCCCTGTCAATTAGTTTATCATAGTGGTTCTCAGAATGTTGAATGTGTGGCCTCAGAAAGTTGTTAGTAATGCATATTCTTAGACCTACTGAATCAGAAACTCTGGGGATGGGACTTTGGTTTTAATAAACCTCCAGGCGATCCTCATGCAGGCCCAAGTGTCCGAATCACAGGTTATCACCACAGGCTGCTTCTTTCTGTAGCCATTACCCCAAGCTAGGTTTCCAAATTATGCTGGGTGCTGGTACTTCAGAATTCTAGCATGCATCTCATTCAAAAAATAATAGCCAAGGGACTTCCCTGGCGGTCCAATTTAAGACTCTGCACTTCCAATGCAGGGGGCATGGGTTCAATCCCCAGTCAGGGAACTAAGTTCACACATGCCGCACGGCGTGGCCAAAAGATAAAAAAACAAAAACAACAACAACAAAATAGCCAAGACCTGCATTGCTAAGCACTTTGTGAGCATGATCTCATTGAATCCCTTACAACAACTCTAAAAAGTAAGTATGTACTATCATTATTACTCCTCATCATTGAGATATGAAAGCTGAGAGCCACAGATGTTAAGTATCTTGCCCAAATGCAGAGCCAAGCCTAAAACTCAGAACTCAAAAATCCAATCGAGGGACTTCCCTGGTGGCGCAGTGTTAAGAATCTGCCCGCCAGTGCAGGGGACACAGGTTCAAGCCCTGGTCCGGGAAGATCCCACATGCCGCGGAGCAACTAAGCCCGTGCACCGCAACTACTGAGCCTGTGCTCTAGAGCCCACGAGCCACAACTACTGAGCCTGGGAGCCAAAACTACTGAAGCCCACACGCCTAGAGCCTGTGCTCTGCAACAAGAGAAGCCACTGCAATGAGAAGCCCGTGCACCACAGCAAAGAGTAGCCCCCGCTCGCTGTAACTAGCAAAAACCCACGGGCAGCAACGAAGACCCAGCGCAACCATAAATAAATAAATAAATAAATAAATTTATCTTTTAAAAAAAAAGAGAAAGACTGCGCAGCAATGAAGACCCAATGTGGCCAAAAATTAATTAATTAATTAAAAAAAAATTTTAAAATAAAAATTCAATCAGGAACATATTTTCCTTTAATTCTGTTGAAGGATGTTTCATAACATGCATTTACAACCTACAAATTTGATAACTAAAGCTACCTATATTTTGACAATATAAAGAAAAGATTGTGGGTTTTTTATTTTTGGTTTTGGAAATTAAAAAAAAAGAAAGAAAAGTCCCTAAATAACAACAGAAGCATATGTATCAGTAATTTAGATCAATAGTAATTTAGAATAAAGTAGTTTATATGAAGTTACAGCTATAAAGTAGTTTCTAATCCTCAGGTAAAATAAAACAGAGGTTAACATAATGTGCTTTGGAGTTGGTGAGTCCTGGTCCCATAGTATTTCTGTGTGCACCTGGGTGAATGATGTAATTTCTCTGAGCCTCAGAGTCCTCACCAGTAAAATGGAGATAATAATAATACAATTCTCAGAGGATGGTTGAGGATTAATACGATTATGTATGTAAGGTCCTTAGCATGGAGCCTGAGACATAGTAGGCCTTCAGTGATAAATGTTGGCATTACTACTATTAATAATTCTATTGGATTTTAAGGAAAAAATATTTAAAGATTTTGTGAACATCTTCCTGACCTTACGGCAGTGTTTTAAGGGAAATGAGGGTGAGAGAAGGGCTTAGGTCTTCATAAATCAGGTGGCTATTTTTTTCCCAGTTTCATTGAAATTTAACTGACATGCAACACTGTGTAAGTTTAAGGTGTATAGCACAATGATTTGACTTACATATATTTTGCAATAGTTACTTGAGTAAGTTTAGTTAACACCCATCATCTCATATGGATACCAAAAATAAAAGAAAAGAAAAAAATAAATGTTTTTTTTCCCTTGCCATGAGAATTCTTAGGATCTACTCTCAACAGCTGTCATGTATAGACCAGACAACAGAGTTAACTATTGTCATTGTGTTGTACTTTCCACCCCTAGTACTTATTTATCTTATAACTGGAAGTTTGTACCTTTTGACCATCAGGTAGCTTTTTAGAATGGGGTGTTTTTGTTCGTATTAGAGTTTGAGGTGAGCAGTTTTTAATCTTTCTCTTTCTCTTCTCTGGCAGACTGATTTCCGATTCTACTGGATGCATTCAAAGTTACCAGAAGAAGAAGGACTGGGAGAGAAAACCAAGCTCAATCCCGTAAGGCCTGGTGTTAGGATTGCAGAGTTCTTTATGGGGATTGGTTTGGATTGGTCTGTTATCTAAATATAATCATTATGAATGAAATTATCTTTTTTTTTTTTCTTTTTGAGGCAGCATGGCGTAGTGGGAAAAGTATGGACTTAACAGTTATCCAGATTCCAGTTTTCGCTTTAACAATTACCAGCTTAAGTTAATATCTTTACTTGGCCTTAATTTCTTCATCTGTTTAATAGGGTTAATAATACCTACTTTACAGGGTTGTTCTAAGAACCAAATTATATAAATATACAAGTCTTTCTAGCATAATACTTACGGTGAGCACTCAGTAAACAGTGGTTGATATAAAATGCTAATAACTGCTTTTATTAATAACACTATTTAGAATTATCCAACTGTAGCATGCATCAGCAGCCTCTGGAGGCTTGGTAAAATGTAGGCTCCTGGGCCTCACCCCCAGAATTTCTGATTCAGTAGGTCTGGGGTAAAGCCTGAGAATTTGCATTTCTAACAAGTTCTCCAGTGAAACTGATACTGCTGGTCCATGGACCACACTTTGAGAACCTCTGCCTTTGTATCTGAGCTAAGAGTGACCTCATCTAGTCAGTCCCCTCTTTTTATAGATGAGTATATAAGCTCAGAGAAGGGACTGCCTTCCCCAAGCTCCCACAGTCCAGGATGATAGCCCAAATGTCTTCGCTATTTGCTCAATGATTAAATATGGGACAGTTATTTTCATTGCATTTTATTAGTTAAGCCCTGTAGACTGGCATTTGCTTGGGTTGCTTACAGCATTTTTAAAAGCAACTGGATAACCAGTTACAGGACAATAAATGGGACCAGTACTTCCAGTGATGTTATCAATAAGGTCCTAGAAGAACATGCACTGAGGAGAGGGAACATGGGTGCTACTTTCTCTGAGATGCTGTTCTGTGTGCGCTACATGTACTATCTCATTGTATCTGCATAACAATCCTATGAAGTAGATATTTTATTATCCCTTTTTACAGATGGGAAAATGGAGGCATATGGAGATTAACTGATTGATAGAGCTGGGATTCAAACCTAGGCAATCTGACTCAGAGGTTGTCATAGTCCTAATCACTTTGGTATACTGCTTCAGTGTAAAAACTTTTGCTGGTATGAAACGGGCTTCACAAGTCCTTCATTAGGGGCAACTGTCATAGAGCTGGGAGAATAACATAGAATCCCTAAACCTAGCACAGGGCAGTGGTTCTCAGTCCTGACTACATGAATCAACTGGAGAGCTTAAAAAAGAAAAGACTGGATCCCACCCCAGAGCAGTTCAGTCAGAATCTCGGGGTGGTGCTTGGGCATGAGTAATTTTTAAGAGTTTCCCAGATGGTTCTCCTGTATAAAGCAAGGTTGAGAACTCCTGACCTAGTAATTCAGAGGATAAGTAGAGGGGAGTGGGTAGGGGAGGATGAGACTGAAAACTTTTCTTCTGGGCTTCCCTGGTGGCGCAGTGGTTGAGAGTCCACCTGCCGATGTGGGGGACACGGGTCCGTGCCCCGGTCCGGGAGGATCCCACATGCCACGGAGCGGCTGGGCCCATGAGCCATGGCCACTGAGCCTGCGTGTCCGGAGCAACGGGAGAGGCCACACCCGCGAGAGGCTCGCATACTGCAAAAAAAAAAAAAAAAAAAAACTTCTTTGATATAGCTCTTCAGTTGCTGGAACCAATATTGTTTGTAACATGTACTAATTCTTTGTTCTAATTTATGTTTTAGTTTAAATTTGTGGGGCTAAAGAATTTCCCTTGTACTGCTGAGAGCCTGTGTAAGGTGCTGTCTATGGATTTCCCTTTTGAGGTAACAAAACCATTGTCTTTATCGCTCTAATCTGATTGTAAGACACAAGGAAACTTGGTTATACAGTCTTAAGAGAGCCTCTGACTTTGCTGTGTCAAAGCATCAGAAAAGGGCTAAAAGCTGACTCTTGGGAAAGGATGTGCTCGTGGCCCTTCATAGCCTCCGTGCCACCCTGCCAGATAAGTCAGAATGCCACAGCTGGAAGAGCCCTTGAAAGGACAGCTCATCTAACTCCCTCATTTTACAGATGGAGAAACTGAGGCCCAGAGAGGGGTGAGGCTTCCATTCCTAGGTCCTTCTTGTGTGACTCTTTCTGCTACAAGCCAGAGAACGAGGCCCCTTGTTTGACTGCCACAGCTGGGGCTTCTGTGACTGACAGACTGCAGGACTGTGAATTCCTAATCCTTCCTTCCTCCGAAGAGCAAATGGTCCCCAGGGATGGCAGTGCTTGCTGAGCAGTGGCATGGCAGTGGGGCGACCAACTTGTCCAAGGTTGCCCAGGACTTCCCTGGTTTTAGTGCTGAAAGTCTCATGTCCCCAGAATCTCCTCAGTCCTGGGCAGTCTTTTGTCATCCTCAGAACCTGCAGTCACCCTACAAGCAGACTTCCTTTGCCCATGATACCCTTTAAAATTCTGCCTGGTCACCTGCAAGTATTTGCTTGAACTGGATATAATTTTGCTAAAAGGATCACAGCTTCCCAAATGATGAAATGGCAAAGGCTGAGTTGCCTTCATTTCTGGGAGTCAGTTCAGAAGGTGGTAAGAGCACCATCTTTGTTTATAACCCTTATGCCCCAGTGACAATAAATGCTTTTTAGAGATGAGTCACTGAATCACAGAAAAGAACATATGGGACTGTGGGAGGTCTTCCCGTTGAGAAAAACTGAGTTTCCCAGAACATAGCTCACAGACAATTTAGGGGGAGGTTTCGGCAGCCAGCGATGGCTGGGGAGCAGAGCTTCTTGACAGGCTGTTTCCCCTGCACTCAGCAGTCCAGCATCTTGGAGGGGCTTGTCCAGTCCCCCTGCTTTGTTCCCTGTGTGGAGCACATCCCCCACTACAGAGACCTCCGGGTGGTAGAAAGTGCATGGGATATGAGGAGAGAAGACCTGGGTTCAAGCTGAATTTCTGCTTCGTACTCACTGTGTGTTTGAGGGAGGCTCCAGAACTCCCTGAGTCTGAGCAGCCCCATCTCCCAGACACTTCCATGGTGGGTAAGAGGGTGAAATAGTAGGTAGGAAAGCATCCTGTAAATGGGAAAGTACTTTTTTATGTTTTTATTTTCTAAAATTTAGTTTTCTAGGCCATTTCTTCATTTAGAGAAATTCATGTGTGAGAAACAAAGACTCTTTTTCTTCTGGCAATGACCCAGAAAAAAAGAGCTGGACCACACGAGCTACCCCAGTGCATATAGGTCTCCTACAAACGTGTGGCCCCAGAAGTCATTCTGATCCCTGGTTTTCTTTCTTGTAGGTAGATGGGCTTCTCTTCTACCACAAGCAGACACACTATAGCCCTGGAAGCACTCCTCTGGTGGGCTGGCTGCGCCCCTACATGGTGTCAGATGTTCTTGGCATAGCTGTGCCAGCTGGCTCGCTGACTGCCAAGCCAGAATATGCTGGGTACCAGCTCCAGCAGATTATTGAGTACAAGAGGAGCCAGGAGGAGGTAATAAAGAAGATGCTCACACACAAGCCCTCTGAGAGTGGATACTATGAGTTGGAGCACCTGTCTACCCCCAAGCTGAAGAGCCCTTCCCATAGCCCCAAGCACCCAGAGAGCCTCATGGATAACTAGAGAGGGCAGCCTCCTTTGGGAGTCACAGGATGGGGGTTGGTCCCAGAAGGAAGGCTGGGGAGGAGGACAGTGACGAGAACAAGATGACTTCATTTTACAGCAGACTTTCCAAAGCCACTCCAGCTGGAAACAGCTTTATCTCCTATCTGAAGTGTGCTGGCTTTAACAGTTGGGGGAGGTTTCCAGATTGGGTAGTCTTTGGATTTGAGCAGCAACTCCTGTGAAAATGTATTTCAGATCCACAATGTAAATATTGTAAGGCCAACTGGCCCAAGGCAGGGGAACGCAGTCAGATTCACAGGTTGCATCAGACCGAAACTTTCCGGACCACCCAGTTCCAGGAACTGACCTGGGGACCTTCCACCCGGCCCAGCCTTCCCGCCTTTCGAGGGGTGGGACTAGCAGTCCCAAGACTGATGTATATTGCCACCTGAAGAGACCACCAAATAAGGAGTACCCTGCGCCCTCCCAGATTCACCACACCCCTTTCCCTTCTTCCCCTATAAAATCTTGCCCACCCCTCGCCCGGGTGTGACTTCTCTGGCCGCTTTCTCTTGGACCAGTGAACCTCGCCGGGGAGCGCCCCCTAATAAAGCTCACTTGAAGCTTTCCTCTGTTTCGCGATGCCGTTTGTTAAGATCCGACCTTACAAATGTATGTAATTCTTACGAAAGAAGTTGTTTGTGATTCTTAAACTTTATTTATTTTATTTTTGTGCGTGTGTGATTCTTAAACTTTAGACAGTCAGGAACCTCACCCACCTCTACCCCTTCAGGCCCCCTAAACCGTGACTGTTCAAGTCTTGGCCCATTTCACTCTGTTTTTAGCACTTAAGCATTCTGCTGAGTTTCCAGTTGCTGCTGTGGATAACGTCATTTTCTCAAAGGTCTTACCAGGAACTGCAGTTCTTGGTATTTGAATATGTTCCCTCTTCTGAGAAGACAAGTGTGATCTTCTTTGGTTTAGACACAGCCAGAGATAAAATGCAAATGGAGTTCATTCACTACTTCAGCCAACATTTGAGCACCTTCCAGAAGATAAGCCTTGTGCTTATGTAGAGTGGGTTATGGTGAGGGACCATACTTCATCCCTGCCCTTGAGGAGCTCACGATCCAGTGAGAAAATAAACCCACCAGCATCTAGAGTGGGTCCAGATGGTGGGATGATTGCTTTAGTGCAGAAAGGTGCATAGAGCATGGGGTGTGGGGGGATGCCGGGAAGAGCAGAGGGAGGTTTCACAGAGGAGGTCAGAGCTGGGCTGAGGCTCAGAGGAGGGACAGAAATGTGCTCTGCAGACAAGGAGGGCAGGAGTTTCTCAACGAGGCAGGAGGGTATGCAGATGCACCCCTCCAGAGCTGGGCAGGACTTGCTCTGGGACCTGAAGTCGGTTCAGCATGGCTCAGTTGTCAAGTAGGGCTGGAAAGCTATGGGAAAGGAGGCTGGAAAGAGATGGGGCTGATCATAAATGGCCTGTGTGTTATGCAGAGGTTTGGGGTTTTATGTGTGGATGAAAGGGAGCTGATGAAGTGCTTTGAGCAGGCAGGATCCATTCAGATGTGTGAACTAGAGCTCTTTGGCAGCTGTGGGAGTGGAAGATGGCGTCTAACACCAACCAGTTTCTGCTCTGTGTTCAGGAAATGTCCCATTTCCCGTGGCCTCAATCTGCTCCCCATACTACTTTCCCCTTTTCTAGGACTTCTCTTACAAGACAAAAGGACTTCACTGTTCCACTCCAGCAGTACTAGTATCCTGTGGACAAAATTTCAGAGGGATCCAGGTCAGATCTTGTCTGACACGCAGTTGTTTCTTTGTGTTGATTAGTTCTGGGAACAGATCCGGGCAGAAGTTGTGGTTAAGCAGAGCCTCATTACACAAATCAGAACACCATTGGAACTAGCCTCAGTGTTGGGCTCTTAAAAAGCTGCTCGGGCTGACTCCGTAAAATTGGTGAAGGAAGAAACCCCTTCCTCCCCTACCCAATGATGACCCAGCTGGCTGCAGATTTAAGCGTGCCTATACCAATAAGCTCTTTCCTGAATTTAGGTCAACTCTGCAATAGGAACATTGTGTTCCTCTTGCCAAAAAGCTTGTTGTAGGCTGCTTAGAGGTTTAGTCTCTTCTGAATGCTCCAGTCTTCTCTCAGCAGTCAACTGTATCATTTCAGGAGCTGTGCATGCTAGTATCAGTAGAAACTTGTCCGGGCTCTGCCCAGAAATAATCGGTCTGGAAGGACTACTTACCCAAAGAATGCTCTCTGGGGACAGATGCATGAACCAAAGAACATATTAGCCAAACTTATCACCACGCACAACTTGATACTGCTGAGTGGTAGCTTGAAGGATGTATCTCAGGGGAGTGCCCTTATATTTTTAACTGAGGAGCCAGTATTATTTATCATCACTGAATATGTCTCTTGGTCATATTTCTCTGCAAATTATAAAATCACCTCCTGCCACCTGTTTCAAAGATGGTTGCGTTATAGGTTTCTGGGATTGGATATTGGTTTTTTGTTTTGTTTTTTGCGGCACGTGGGCCTCTCACCGTTGTGGCCTCTCCCATTGTGGAGCACAGGCTCCGGACACGCAGGCTCAGTGGCCATGGCTCACGGGCCCAGCCGCTCCACGGCATGTGGGATCTTCCCGGACTGGGGCACGAACCCATGTCCCCTGCATCGGCAGGTGGACTCTCAACCACTGCGCCACCAGGGAAGCCCGGATATTGGTTATTTTAATGTTAACTCATAACTTAGATTGTAGAGGAAATGGAGAAGAAAGAGGTGGGACGTAAGGACATGGTGACTCACTAGCTGTGAAAGGTAAGAAATGGACAGGAATCATCAGAATGATTCCTAGGTTCCTAACTTGGGTGACTAAATGCTATTAACAAGGACAAGAATCCCAGGAAGAACATAATTGAGGGGGACTGGGGGAAAAGATGAGTTCAGTTTGGGACATGCTGAGTTTGAAGTGACTGGGAGGCTGACTGGTAAGGAGTTAGGCCTTAATTCAAGTCTTCATCATTTCTTTTCTGCGGCACTGCCAGAGTCTCTTACTCTGCCACCAGTTTCCCTGCCACCAGTCTTCCCCCCTCCCCCACAGCTCAAATCCGTCCCTGTCACAATTGGCAGAGTGATCCTTTCTAAAAATGCACATCTGATCATGTTACTTCAAGGACTTCTCTTCGCCTACAGGGTACATGTGAAGCTTCTTGGCCTGCTATGCAAGTTTCTTCATGACCTGGCCTTAGTGTATCTGTCTAGTCTCATAAAATACCTTGCTTCCTTTTCTGCCTCCTTTCTAGTGATGCTGCTTTATAGTTCGCAGTACAAACACACGTGTTTCATATTTTTTCCCCCCAAAACCATCCCTTCTCACTCTGATTTCATCCACCTGGTTAATATACCTACCCATCTGTTGAATAAACAGATACCTGTTTGAAACTTTACCTCTGCAGGTAGAATTAGCCATTCTCATCTTTGTGCCCTCCCCATCCCACTACACATCTGTTTCCCAAAGTTATGTAGAGTCCCCAAGACTGCTCTTTGGTTTGATAATTCACCAGAAGGACTCACACATTCACTGAAAGCTGTTTTACTCACAGTTACAGTTTATCACAGTGAAATGAAACAGATTTAAGTCAGCCAAGGGAAGAAATGCATGGAGCAGAGTCCAGGAAAGTTTCAAACATGGATCTTCCAGTTGTCTTCTCCCAGTGGAGTCATGGACAGCTTTAAACTTCCTACTAACTGTGTGACAAAACTCATGGAGTATTGCCAACCAGAGAATCTCACCTGAGCCTTGGTGTCCAAAGTTTTTTATTGGACTTGGTCACACAGACCTGGTTGGCCAACCTCAATCTCCAGCCCTTCCTGGGGTCTAGCTGATAACATGTGGTCCAAAGTCCCCCTCCCTCCTAGTCACATTACTGGATTATCTAGTGTGGCAAAAGACCCCTATGCAAACAAAGACACCTTTACTAGGCAGGACATTCCAAGGGCTTAGAGGTTCCTTACCAGGAACCAAGGGCAAAGGTCAGCCTCTCTTTGGGCAAGGTTAAATTCTTTTTTTTTTTTTTTTTTTGCGGTACGCAGGCCTCTGACTGTTGTGGCCTCTCCTGTTGCGGAGCACAGGCTCTGGACGCGCAAGCTCAGCGGTCATGGCTCATGGGCCTTGCCGCTCCGCGGCATGTGGGATCTTCCCGGACCCCGGCAAGAACCCGTGTCCCCTGCATCGGCAGGCGGACTCTCAACCACTGCGCCACCAGGGAAGCCCCAAGGTTAAATTCTTTATTGTACACTTCCTCTATTAGATTGTAAGCACTTTGAGGTCAGGGACCTTGTCTTATTTATCTTTAGGTCGCTGGTGCCTGGCATCATGCCTGCTACTTGTTGTACCAATAAATGTTTGCTGAGTGAATGAAATAATGAACTAGAATGAGAATGCAGTCTGGAGGGGAGCCCCTCCACTCTCTGCTGCCCAGGTTAGTGACCCTGGAGAGAAGACTGAGTGGAGGTGTGTGGCATGCTGCTAAAAGTTGTTTGGATACGTTTCAGACTTCTAAGAACAAGAACTATATTTAATTCTGTGAATGTGATTAAAAGGATAGCCAAAAACCTTCTCACTACATATATTGGAAGAGGGAAAGAAATGATCTTCCTAGCTATAGACTTCCTTTCTAATAAAGAAATGAGTAAAAAGCACATAGTATGTATTTTTTAAGCAAATGCGGTCTTTTGTTTTACGCCTTCAGATATGTAGGGCAGGAAAAGTTGACAAAAGCCTTGAGGTTTTAGCCAGAGTATGACTGGTTGTTTTGGTAAAATGAGCTGATTTTTGAGTCCCATGTTATGTTAGGATTCTATTATTATACCCAATATTTACATCAAAGAAGAACCAGATTAATCTGTGGACTTAATTTATCCATTCTGCTCTGGCCTCCCCATTAACACAGGTAAGTCAAGGAGAGTGAGAGTAAAGTAACTCAGTTGGTACCTTTCTCCTGTATTGAATGTTTTCCCATGAGCAATTAAGTATCCAAGGTAACCAAACCTGTTTGGTACTCTTTGGCAAGAATTGTACCTTGTTTGCTGGAAAAGGATGGGTGCATTCTTTCAGCAAACATTGATTGAGCACCAGCTACTCTGAACTATATATTGTGCTAGGTTCTGAAGACAGAGCGATGAATAAGACATGGCCTCTGCCCTCAAGGAACTCATGGTCTAGTGGGAGAGACAGACAAATAAGCAAATAATTACAATTCAGAGTGTTAGGTAAACTCTAGACAACAGGAATCAAGTATTGAAGTAACACAGAATAGTGACTGATTAACCTGTGATCTGGGAGTAGTAAGTAGGGGTGTCAGATGAGAAAATTGTTTGTGTGAGGAAGAAGCCAGATCATATTTTAGTTTAGAGAAAAAGAAAAGAATAGAAAAAGCAGAGAATAGCAGTAGGTAAATACCAGGCCCTAAAGTATTGGGTAATGGGGGAAATGTTATCTACAAGGGACAAGATTTTTCACCTTCCTTACATAGCTTACTTCAGCCATCCTAGTGATTATAGCTTTGGCCTATGAGTAAACAAGAAAAAATTTTCACCCTAGACATCGATTAGTACTATGACCTTACTTATTCTGTATCTGTCTTTTAGACATGTCTCTTTCATAGGCAGTAGGTATTTTGGAGCAATTTCTGAGAGAAGCTTTAGATTTCAGAAGTAAAGGTGTTTTGGGGGAAAGTTTACAAAATTCTAATCACAGCTTTGGAAGTATCTCTATTCCTAGATCCAAACAAATATAAAAAAAGGCAGGAGAGGGACTTGCCTGCTAGCGCAGTTGTTGAGAATCTGCCTGCCAATGCAGGGGAAATGGGTTTGATCCCTGGTCCAGGAAGATCCCACATGCCCCAGAGCAACTAAGCCTGTGTGCCAGGCTATGTGCCACAACTACTGAGCCTGCGCTCTAGAGCCCACGAGCCACAACTACTGAAGCCTGCACGCCTAGAGTCCGTGCTCTGCAATGAGAAGCCAACGCGATGAGAAGCCCTCGCACCTCAATGAAGAGTAGCCCCTGCTTGCTGCAACTAGAGAAAGCCCGCTCCCAGGAACGAAGACCCAATGCAGCCAAAAAGAAAAAAAAAAGGCAGGCGACAATGGTAAGACAGAGGACTCAGAGTTAAGGTGGCTGTCTTTTTTTTTTTTTTTTTTTTTTGTAATATTTATTTATTTATTTGGCTGCACCGGGTTGGGGATGAAACCCAGGCCCCCTGCGTTGGGAGCGGGGAGTCTTAACCACTGGACCACCAGGGAAGTCCCAAGGTGGTTGTCTTTTTTTTTTAAGAGAATTTTTAAAAAATTAATTTATTTTTATTTATTTTATTTTTGGCTGTGTTGAGTCTTTGTTGCTGCCCATGGGCTTTCTCTAGTTGCGGCGAGTGGGTGCTACTCTTCGTTGTAGTGTGCCGGCTTCTCATTGCGGTAGCTTCTCTTGTTGTGGAGCGCGGGCTCTAGGCGCGCAGGCTTCAGTAGTTGTGGCATGCAGGCTTCGTTGCTCTGTGGCATGTGGGATCTTCCTTGACCAGGGCTCGAACCCATGTCCCCTGCATTGGCAGGCGGATTCTTAACCTCTGCGCCGCCAGGAAAGTCTGGTTATCTTCTTAATTCAGTCATTCAATACATATTTATGAAGGACCTGTGTACTAGGTTCTAGGCTCTAGGCACTGAGGGTACAGGGGCCTACAGATGTGGTTCCCGCCTTCCTGGCTAAGCAGGCAGACACTAGGCCAATGACATGGAAACACATACACAATTACAAATTGTGATCAATTCTCTTTTAAAAAAACAAGATGGTGCTAGGAGAGAGAGTAACAAGGAGCAGTTCAGGGAGTAGTCAAGGAAGATCTTGCTGAGGAAGTGACTTTTGAGCTGAGACCTTAAGGATGAGTCAGATTTGTCTGTTGAAGGAGGTGGGAGGAAGGGGAGGATAAGCTTTCTAGACAGAGACCTGAAACCTATGCTTTAAAAGCAAAAAACAAAAGTACAACCCATAACACCCCTCCCCCAAAGGGTCCCTCTTTGTAACTTATTTTCCACTTTCAGATTTCAGTTCATGTTAATTTAATAAAAATGTGATTGTCTGTCACCTATACTCCCCCAACCCTACCCTAGCCTTCCTTCTGAGGTCCTGCAGCCAAGCACTCAAAAGTCCAGGGCTATGTCAATACATATGGATCTACCTTATATATATGTTTTGAAGATCAAAACTTCAGCTAGCTCATACTGTGATGGAGAGATTAGATGAGTGAAACTCATTTAGAATGGTGTCTGGCACCTGGTAAGGATACAATAAGTGGAACTTATTAGTTCAGTGTATGTGTGTACCATGATTTATTTACTGAGTTTCTTAATGATGGGCCATTATACTGTTTCCAATCTTTTGTATTACAGATTGTTTTACAGTCTCTAAGATCTGATTGAGCAGGATGACAGTATCATTCTTGATTTTGTTAGTTCAAGCCTGCAGTTAAAGGCAAGACTTTGTACTCTGATTCTCCTAAGTTTTGCCACTCAGAGCAAATCCAGGCAGCCGCCTTGGACTTGGTTTTGTTCCCCACGCCTCTGCTCAAAAACTTCCAAACATTGTCCTGTTTGGACTGTGATAGGCAACAGTTCCAGAAAACTGTTCCCTTACACACCCACACGCCCCCACACACAGCTGTGCCTCTGAAAACTCCTCTGAGTTCTCTCTCCTAGCTAGACAGCATCCCAGATAGCTCTGAGAAACTGCTTCAAAGAGGCAGGGGGGAAGGTCAGTATATATGTGATTTTGGTGAAGGGGGAGTACATGCAATCAAGCACATATTTTTTACAGAAGATTTCTGCTAGTCTCGTACAGGTTACTGCTAGTCACAAGGAGCAGACGTCACCATGAAGGATTTTAGTGCTTTTCTAGATATGAGGAGATACAAGAATTGGGCTCATAAAATTGGCTCTTGAAAATATCTAACTATCTGAAGACCTGTTCTGCCAGTTTTTCCCAGAGCACAGAGTGCCTCATTTCTGCTCTCCACCTGAACTCCTTTCGGGGGTGTTGAAAGTCAGCAGCTGCAGCAGCACATGATTTAATCCTTGTAGAGGTAGATGGCAAGTGCCAATGGAAAATGCCAATTTGTAGTTGACAATGTCAATAAAAAGTTTAAAAAAAACCTTAAAGGGACTTTCCTAGTGGCGCAGTGGTTAAGAATACCCCTGCCAATGCAGGGGACACAGGTTCGATCCCTGGTCCAGGAAGGTCCCACATGCCCCGGAGCAACTAAGCCCATGTGCCACAACAACTGAGCCTATGCTCTAGTGCCCGCGAGCCACAACTGCTAAGTCCACACACCACAACTACTGAAGCCCCCGCACCTAGAGCCCATGCTCCACAACAAGAGAGGCCACCGCAATGAGAAGCCCGCGCACCGCAATGAAGACCCAACGCAGCCAAAAATAAATAAATAAACAAACAGAAAAAAACCCCTTAAAATGTATAATTGCCCATATAGGGAAAAGTCTCCCTCTTCCCTTCTGTTCCCTAGAATCCCAGTTCCCCTCCTGGGAGACAACCACTGCTATCTTTCTTGTGTATCCTCTCAAAGCTTTTCTATGTATAAATAAATTTACAAATACACATTCATTTTTTTCTTTATACAAATGACAGCATATTATACACACTATTTGGGTCTTGCTTTTTTTCCCTTAATAACGTAGCTCAGGGATCATTCCATTCCTTACATGTGGAAGAGACCACTGTCTTGTTTATTGTTGTAAACTTAGGGCAGACCCCAGTGCCTGGCATATAAGCATACTTGCTAAATAGTCTTCCAGAGGAGCATCTGGTTACAATACTGAAACTGTAACTCCTGTATGGAGTAATGAACTCAACCTAGAGTCAGCCTTATTGGTGCAAAGGATAAAGTAACCCACCTGAGACAGAAACAGTACCAACCACCAGGGGTTTCTTCTCTAACCAAGTGCAGCCTGAAGTTTTTATTGCAATGATGCAGAAATGAGGTGAGGTCAGAGGTTGCTTTTAAAGTCCTAGAAGGAGCATCAGAACTCAGGACATCTTCCTCCGTTGTCTGAAGGCCTCTCCTGTGGGCCTAGCTCTGTGCGCTCTCCAGGTTTCAGCCTTTGGCACTAGCTGTGGCACTCACTTGTTAGTTGGGTCCCTTTTAGAGTATTTATTTTTGGTCTGGAATGATGCAAAAACATGCCAGACCCAGCCCTGCCTTCCCAGTGCCCCCTCTACTCCCAAACTGACTCCCAAGACCATACTCCGTAAGACCCCCAAGCTCTTTGCCGCGCTCGCCTTAGTGAAAATCAAAGGCTTGCAAATGCTGCATGATTCCTGAAAGAGGTTCGAAATCTGATGCTGTTTTTCTGAGAGACTAAAATTAGCCATAGGTGATGGACTACAGGATACCTCGGGCAAGGAGAGAGCGAGCTAGGGCCGCGAACAGCTAGCTGACAGGGTCTGCTCCTTCCACCTGCGCATCCTGGACTTAGTAAGCACACGTTTCAGGGTCTTTCAGTCAAGAAGTGACGTGGAAATAGATGAGGATTGCGGGTTCCTCACAAGTTAAGTGGTAGTAGCAAGTAACCCCAGGCCAGGTGCCCGTGGGCAGCTAGTTTTCAAACATATGCATTTTTTCCCTCCTCCAAGGAGCTTAACCTCTTCAAACTCTTCCTTCCTTTTTTTCGCTCCCCGCTCCTCCCGTCGCCGAAGCCCCTGCCCCACCCTGGTTCCTCTGGGTCTCCCCTCCCCCCGCCGGCCTCCCCCGCCCCCTCCTCTTGGCGTCCCCCTACTCTAGCTCCGCTGCCCCCGCCCCCGGGCTCCTCTCTGTCTCCCCCTCCCGGACGGCGTCCGCGCTCTGCCGGGCCCTCCTCGTCGCCTGTTTGTGAATGAGACGCTCAGTTTCTCAATGGAGCCGCGGGGGGCTCGGGCGGCCGCAGTGCGGCCGCAGCGCTGGCCTTGAGCCGGGAGGGGGGCGCGTTTCCCTCGCTCCCTCCCTCCCTCCCGTCACCGCGGCTTTTGAGGAACGGGCCTGAGAGGCTGCAGCGCAGGTCGCAGGGCCCCGCATCCCCGAGGACTCCTGCAGGAGCCGGAACGCCGCCGAGGAAGCTGGACGCCGAGGAGGCCGGCGGCCTTCCGAAAATTTCCCCCGCGGCCCTTCGTTCTGGGCTTAGAAAGTTCTCGATTTCACGTTTCCTTTTTTTAATCCCGATTAGCTCCTCGCCTGCACTATTTTTTTTTTCCGGGAGAGGTGGGGGAGTGTGAGGAACGGAACGAAGAAAATAAAAAAGGATTTCCGCCCAGAAGAGAGCGACAGTTCTGAGAGCTTTTTCTTAAGGAAACAGAAGCGGCGTTTGCGGCCGCTGCGGGCGCCGGGCCCCGCCGGCCTAGCTATGCGCGAGCCGGCCCCGGGCTGCTGAGGCGCGGGCACGCGGAAGCGGAGGCCCACCGCACCGGGCTCCCTGCGCTCCCGGGCGACTTCTGTCCGCCGGGCGGGAGCGGCGACGGTGACGGCGGTGGCGGGATGGAGCCCACGACCGCGCCCCAGCCCGACATGGCGCCGGAGCTGACCCCGGAGGAGGAGCAGGTAAGCGGGGCTGCGGCCGCGGCGGTGGGTGTGTCCGGACACCTCAGGCCTAGCCCGGCTGTGCTCTTCGTGGCCGGGGGTCCGCGGTGGCCTCCAACCCCCCGCCCCCGGCGGCCGCGCCCCAGGTCGTCATCCCCCGAAGCCGGGGGGCGCTGCTGGTCGCTGCTCTCGCTCCCGGCCTCTTCTGTCTGCTGCTTACCGGTCGCATATTGCCCCCTCCCCCTATTCCGGTGATGATTAAAGTTTCTCGAATTGGGGGCCTCCCTTTACCTCTGCCAATATCTCCCCGTCCCCGACGTTTGCAGAACACCTACTTTGCCTCCGGCCCTGCCATCCCTGTACGTGTTTTGCTTCATTCCGTGAGGGTTTGTGGTTTTCTAAGGGCAGGAAAAGCCCCACTTTGGGGGCCGGATTCCTGCGGGGACTGTCTCCCCTCCCCAGGACAGTGATAGGCACTGGGTCCATAGATGCCCTAGATTTTCAGACGAGCCCCTCGGGCTTCTTAGAGGGCTGTGGCCTACTTGGACAGATTCTGGAAGATCCAGGCCTTCTCAGGCTCCCGAAGTCCCTAGCCTTGACCGCCCTATTTAGGTCTCTGCCGCTGGGCGCATCCCTTCACCCCCACTTCCCTGCCCGCGTCTCATCTCACTGTCTCCATCTTTCTGAAGCCTACATTGAGCTTCATTGTCCCTTAAAGCTTAAGACTTTCAGTTCCCAGAAGGAAGTGGTTTGTCGTGTCATTTGGGGGGCTTGGGTAAGGGAAGAGCTCAGGGCCTTTATAACTTTCCCTCGCCCACATTCCTGTTGGGGAGACATGGACCACTCCTTCTGAGGATGGTAGGAAAGTCTTGTTAGCTGAGATTGGAACCCTAAAGTCTTTTCGCTGTCTCTTCTTGGCACTGCCCACACCCATGCTCAAATAAATATAGCCATGGTCTGATTTGTTTAAAAACAAAACAAACAAACAAAAAAACCCTAAAATAAGAAAAAGGTGAACTATGCTGGTAACCCATTTCAAGCTTGTCAGCCCTTGCTCCCAAAGGACCACATTTGGTAGTACAGTCTCTAGTGTGGAGACAGTCTGGTTTTACAAACTAATATTGGTTAATGGGCTTAAGACCTGACTTTTAAAGAGCCCTTGACTTTTCTCCTCATTTGTGGAGATGACATT
The DNA here is from genome assembly GCF_964165515.1 of Mesoplodon bidens. Taxonomy (NCBI): domain Eukaryota; kingdom Metazoa; phylum Chordata; class Mammalia; order Artiodactyla; family Ziphiidae; genus Mesoplodon; species Mesoplodon bidens. The sequence continues at coordinate 64,165,417 of NC_138178.1, read as the reverse complement.
TTTCATATTTGGCTTCAGACCGCAGTCTTTTCTTTTGACGCCTAGAGATAAAATCAGCATGGGGAAAAAAAAATCTGCTGCTCTGTATAAGCAGTAGTAATATCCTGGTAACTGAAATTAATGTTAATAAAATGCTAGTCAGGGCCTAGTGCAAGCAGGTGGCCAAGGAGCTCACCTTGCCAAAATTAGGGAAATACTATCAGTACTTCAGCACTAAGGTGTGATGGTGCTCGGTTGATTTTAAAGTGGCAAAACTCTTTCACTTCTTTTCCTAAGGCTCGTCAGATTTGAAGTTTTTATGTTTCTAAGACTTGAGGGCATCAGTATTCCACTATGAAAATGCCATTTGGGTGTGAATTAAAAAATTAAAACTGAGAAAAGTAAATATTAAAGCATTCATAGTGTTGATAAAGTATTAGCTTTACTCTGTATATGTGTATACATATATGCAACTGTGTTTAGTAAAAATCTTTTACATCGAATGAATGTGATGGGAATTAACAAGGACTGGCTGGAAGTAGTAAAATATATATATATTAAGATCAAGAAGTTATGTGGGTGTTTTTTAACCGTATGTTTTCCTACAAAATACCAAGTTTTCTACAGACACTTCAAAATGTTGAAACACAAACATAAAAGCATAATTCCAATTGTGGTAATGCCAGATAAAATTTCATATTTTAGTTTAATATCACATGAGAGTGCTCTTAACTGTTAAGATTTCTTTAAAATACCTAAATTAAACAGCAGCAAATGCATGTTAGTCTTATCAAAGTAGTTGTCATGGGAAATGACATATTCATTCCATAATGCTGCCTCATTGTTCAAAGCAGTTTTAGAACTCATTTGGAGTTGATTTCAAAGCTTGTGGCAGAATCTTTGAAATATCTTCAGTGTTGGAAAAATCTTGTACATTTGAGAGTCAGTTTGACTTTTGGAAATAGAAAAAAATCTTTTGGAATCCTATTTCCTGGGTAAAGTAGGGGATCAAACTGGATAACACAGTTTCAGACCCTTGGTGGGGTGTGTAAACTGCTTTAAAGATGTTTCTGGAGCAGATCCCTCTCAAATGGTACCTCATTCTATACAGTCATGCAAATCATAAACCCGAAAGTTTTCTTGGGTACTTTGTTCTCCCTCAGCCCCTGTGTGTTATACATCGTCAGGTTTTCCTGAATATCTCCTGAATTCTTTGACTTCTCCCACCACCACCACCATATTATCATCATCCTGGTCCAAGCTACTGTCATATCATGGCAGGATTTTTATTTCCTACTTGATCCGTCTGCATTCCTTGGCTCTTATTTGAGAAACCAAAGGCAAACTGCAAATCTGATTGCATCTTCCCTTTGGCCTACTTGCCACCAAAATAAGCATTCATAAAACCCTCAGTGGCTTTTCATCGCTCTTGGGATTGACAGCTCTTGAATATGGTCTACAGTGCCTCAGCCCTTGTGCGGTTTAGATCCCTATCTAATTCTCACACTTCATCTTTGCTCCAGGCACACTGGCCTTTTGGTCCTGCATTATTGCCTGTTTCCTTTCTGTTCCAGGGTCTTTGCACAAGTTGCTTTCCTCGGTCTGGAAGTACCCTCCACTGGTAATTCCCTCTTCATCCTTCAGCTCTCAGCTTTCACTTCCTCGGGAAGGCGTTCCTTGATCTCCCCAGTTAGGTTAGATCTGCTGCTGGCTCTCAGAGTACCATGTACTGTCCTTTATATCACTTATCACAAGTTTACACTATTAGTATGATTGTATGACTGGAAGCTCCGTGGGGCTTGGAACTGTGTCTGCATTTGCTCACCATCATACACACATTGCTAATCATAATGACTGGCACTCAATGGACGTTCAGGAAATACTTGTGGGATGAAAAGTAGTTCTGTATGTGATTTGTACATAGATAGCGTCGTCTCCTTTCAGAGTGGCTTATAAAAATAAGGACGGGGGCTTCCCTGGTGGTGCAGTGGTTAAGAATCCACCTGCCAATGCAGGGGACACGGGTTTGAGCCCTGGCCCGGGAAGATCCCACATGCCGCGGAGCAACTAAGCCCGTGTGCCACAACTACTGAGTCTGCACTCTAGAGCCCATGAGCCTGTGTGCTACAACTACTGAAGCCCGCGCGCCTAGAGCCTGTGCTCCACAAGAGAAGCCAATGCAATGAGAAGCCCGCGCACCGCAACAAAGACTAGCCCCCACTCGCCGCAACTAGAGAAAGCCTGCGCGCAGCAATGAAGACCCAATGCAGCCAAGTTAGCTTAAACCAATCCCAAGGGGGGAAAATGTTCATTCATGCTGGGGACCATCACTTAGCATGGATTTTTATGAATGCCAGAAAACAGTTATCTTGCAACTTCATTGTATAGTTTTCAAAAACCTATTTTAATTCTGTGCCATGGTTTGTGTTCTTATAATGGGATTTTCTAAAGTTAAAAATTTAACTGCCTTGCAGTGGATTTCAGAGATTTTTGGAATTTTTCCCAAGGGCAGGGGTTTTGTCCTGGTTCTTGTGGCCAAGAACTTCCCTTTTCCCACAGCCTCACATGTCCTGTGCTAAATGTCATCTGTCCCCGTGGAAGTAACCATACGTCAAGGACCAAATGATTCATAATGTTGAGGCCTTCCACAGAGGGGAAGGAGAGGAGGGATAGATGAAGAAAACTCATTCTTTTCGTTATTGCCAGTAACTAAAGATATTGTAATTAGCAATTAGGTGAAATCTCATTTGGATGTGAGAATTTTATTCTCTTAAAACTTCTGAGCGTATCAAGGGTCTTGGGCTTTAGGTTTGAATGTTAAAGAGACCTGGAGGTTTTCCCCAAGGAACCTGACCTCTAATACTTACTAATGAATTGAAAAGTAAGACAGACACTCTAAAAAGGAGCTGAACTGTTTTACAGAGGTAAGAGTTAAAACTCATTGTAGATCAGTACATCTGAGTCTCATTTTATGACTTGTATACCTTTTTTGTGTTGGAAAAGATATAGTAATGTTGGAATACTCCAACTTTGATTTCTACATATTAAGACCCATTTTATAGTAGAATGGCTGGTCCACTGCAGTGTCAAGATTAGATGTCATAACCCCTAACTCTGGTTATTTGTTCAGATGCTTGGATGTTCAGGCAATTTCAGGCATTTCACACCAGTTTTATCATTCTGCCTTGATGTCTCAGACAATTAGGGGTACTTCCTTTTTCCAAATCAATCACTATCCTCCCCCACCACCCCAGCCTATGCCTCCACACAAGAGATCCTTGGTTGGCCTTTCTGGACACTGGAATAGTCACTGTTTTTTTTTTTTTATGAAATTAAAAAAATTTTTTTTTGAGTTTATTTTTTGCTGCGTTGGGTCTTTATTGCTGCACGTGGGCTTTCTCTAGTTGCAGCGAGCAGGGGCTACTCTTCGTTGCGGTGTGTGGGCTTCTCATTGCGGTGGCTTCTCTTGTTGAAGAGCACGGGCTCTAGGCACGCGGGCTTCAGTAGTTGCAGCACGTGGGCTCAGTAGTTGTGGCTTGCGGGCTCTGGAGCGCAGGCTCAGTAGTTGTGGCGAACAGGCCTAGTTGCTCCACAGAACGTGGGATCTTCCCGGACGTGGGATCTTCCCGGACCAGGGATCGAATCCACGTCCCCTGCATTGTCAGGTAGATTCTTTTTTTTTTTTTTTGCGGTACGCGGGCCTCTGTCCTGGCCTCTCCCGTTGCGGAGCACAGGCTCCGGACGCGCAAGCTCCGCAGCCATGGCTCACGGGCCCCGCCGCTCCGTGGCATGTGGGATCTTCCCGGACTGGGACACGAACCCGTGTCCCCTGCATCGGCAGGCGGACTCTCAACCACTGCGCCACCAGGGAAGCCCTGTCAGGTAGATTCTTAACCACTGCACCACCAGGGAAGTCCCCTAATCACTGTTTTCTATTCCTCTTCCTCTGGAGTAGGGGCAGATATTCTTATAACAGGTAGTTTAGCCTGCACTGTTTAGTGCTGAAGGGCCTGTACTTACTGGAATGAGCCCTTTCATATATGATTTTGAAAAGGCTCATTAGAACCTAACTGAGATGGCCTGGGGATGCGGGCTGGGAGTGGGAGGCTGGGAAGCTTCAGAGCACATGGGAAGAGTTGTTTGTTTATTAAGGATTGGTTATCTCTTAGGTCCAGACTATAAAGTGATGAAACCAAAACGGTAGATTAGAGGTGACTTTTTCTTTAATTTTTGCTTCTGAGGAAAGTATTCCATTTTTTCTCTGGGAAAGACAGTTTCTGTTATATGTACTGGTTTCCTCTGGAATAATCCATTCAAAATGCACACGCACACTTCTTGTCTTTTTATCCAGCATGGGTGGCACAGATCTGACTAGCCTGATAGAATTATTATGAAACCAGAATTTATTCTTAGAATTGATGGGTAGATTCTAAAGAGAGCCATCCATGACTTTAGTACTGAAGTGTTTGGGGACATTAATCCATTAATTACTTTTTCATTGCTTGAACAACTGGCTAATCTTTACCTTTGCATTTGCTTTTCCATACCTCATTATTACACAATAGACATCATTACTGAAATCAGTCTTTTTTAAAATAAGTTTTTTATATTCTCTACAATGACCATATGTTAATTTTATAATTATAAAACGAGTAACTTTTTGTGAAAAGTGCTGCATGCTCTATACAGGTTTGGTATTATACTGTTAACTGGTGAGATCACAGTATTTAAGATTAATGCAAATCTGGCTTCTTTCTAAACAGAGCTATTTACAAGTGAAATCTGGGCCTTTGGGGAGATGATGGCAATAAGTCTTAGGTAAACTTCAGGAATCCCCGGCTTGCTTTGTGGCTCCAGGCATTTTAATTAATATTTTTGAGTCTGCTTTGTGTTCTTTCCTTAAGGAGCTTTTAGGAGACCTGCTGAATTTAAGTAAAATCTCTTATGGTTACGAAATGCTCAGTAGATATCTGCGATAATAGTATTCTTGCCCTCTATGCTACAGTAGACAATTTTTTTCAGATAAGAATAGGAGGAAAGGGCTTCCCTGGTGGCGCAGTGGTTGAGAGTCCGCCTGCCGATGCAGGGGACACGGGTTCATGCCCCGGTCCAGGGGGATCCCACATGCCGCGGAGCGGCTGGGCCCGTGAGCCATGGCCGCTGAGCCTGCGCGTCCGGAGCCTGTGCTCCGCAACGGGAGAGGCCACAGCAGTCAGAGGCCTGCGTACCGCCAAAAAAAAAAAGAATAGGAGGAAAAATTAAGAATCCTACTTTGTAGCAGTGAAATAGAAGATTTCTAGGTAGTCTAAGACTTCTGACAGTTGCCATGCACAAATACTGTATCTAGAAGGTGGTAGTGAGGCTACCTGTGCTCATTTTTTGGTTTGTTTTTAATTTATTTTATTTATTTATTTTTGGCTGTGTTGGGTCCTCGTTGTGGTACACGGGCTTCTCATTGCAGTGGCTTCTCTTGTTGCAGAGCACAGGCTCTAGGCGCGTGGGCTTCAGTAGTTGTGGCACGCAGGCTCAGTAGTTGTGGTGCACCGGCTTAGTTGCTCCGTGGCATGTGGGATCTTCCCGGACTAGGGCTCGAACCCGTGTCCCCTGCATTGGTAGGCGGATTCTTAACCACTGCGCCACCAGGGAAGTCCCTACCTGTGCTCATTTTATGCTGTTAACACTTAATGAACTATCCATTGGTTCATTTGTTTATTTATTCTTCTAGGTTATAGATTTCTTCTTTAGGTCCACTGATTATATATCATCTTTTTTTTTTCAGATAAAACTTCAAATAGTCATCTGATGATCTAAAAATGACTCATATTTAGAGTGCAAAGAGTGACAGTTTATATCCTCTTCCATATCTTATTTGAACAGCCTTTGTGAAAAAAATTCTCATACCACTGTTTATCTCAGTGGTTCTCAACCAGGGTGATTTTAAAACACACCCCCACCCAACATTTGTCAATGACTAGAGATACATTTGATTGTCACAGTTGGGGGGTGCTACTGGGATCTAGTGGGTAGAGGCCAATAATGCTGCCACACATCTTATAATGGTGGGCATACAGCCTACCACAACCAAAAGTTAACTGGCCCAAAATGTAAATAGTGCCAAGATTGAAAAACCTAGTTTATAACTGAAGAGTTTTTTTGTAGTTCTTAGGGACAGAGTTACAAATTCTTACTTTTTAATTCAAGATAAGTCTTTGGTTCACACATTAACTATTCAAATTCTGTGTCCCTAAATACTGGTTTCTGCAATTGACTTCACATACTGAAAAACTCCAGTCTAAAACATAATTATTTTTCAGCATAACCATCACAGAAGATAAAATGAGACATTTCCACAGCCTTTGCAGGGGTTTTCAGAGATGGGGAGATTTTGTATGACAAGCAGAACACTACTGAGTTCTGCCATGGAATGATGATAGTGGGAACTGTAATTTTTGCTTTCCCTTCCAAATATTTCTGTGTTGCTACCAAGTGTCTCTGTTCCTCCAAGTGAGTGAGGTGATTATTATGTATCAATTTCTTTTCCTTTTCATATTAACGTCTACTAAGAGGAAGGTTTAACAGATCATAAACAGAAATACAATTTGTTCATTCAGCAGTCATTTATTGTCTGTTGCTGTGTGCTAGGTTCTTGTTCAGCACGGATTGAGGGCTCTCTGTCCTTAAGGAATTGCCCTCCAGTTCTCTGTAGGCAGTTCTTGAATTGTGGGGTACCCACCAAGGAGGAGGACCTCTTATCTACAGTGAGGGCAGGGACTCAATCTTATACATCCTTAGTGTACATTGTGAGAGTTCAAAATATTTTTGCTGAAGAATGAGTGAAACTGTATACACTGAAATTATTTATTCCTCACACACCCATGAAGTATTATTTTGTTTAGGATGATTATCTTCCTGACATAGGAATGATGTTCAGAGGCTTTCAGTAATCCACCGAGGAGGCAACACTGGAACTCAAACTCTTCTGATTAAATGTAGTGCTCTCTCTAGTAAACTTCATCTCTCTTAACTACGTGTTTCTATGTATGACACGCCTATACACATATACACCAGAAACGGCTCTTTCTTGGTGTTTGTGGGTTAAAAGTTCCTGGTTTCAGCCATTCACAAGTTTCTCTACAGAGATGTGCCTAAATTGTTCCTAGCTGCTTATTGTACATTTATGAAAAATTATATGCTTTAATGGGGTCAGTGAACTTGAAGTTTCATATAGGTCTCTGGTTGTACCTCTCAGAATGTTGTAGGTCTGCTCTTTGCCTTTATAAAACCAGTCTTTAGTTTTCTATAGGTAGAGTTTAATCTTTCAGATATTATTACCAGCATAATGGGGAAGTATATATGGTATATTTGCCTACTGGTAGTTAGGATTAGACTACAGCTCTTTAAATTGTTTTGTCCATGACACCTTCAGTTTACCCATGTTTTTGTCTGTACTTAAGCTACTACCAGATTTCCCTTCTTAACTCTCGCCAAGTATAAAAGTTGAGGATGAAAATTTTTCCCAAAAAAAGGATTTTTTTCTCCTTTTTACTTTCTATACTTACAAATTTTCTCTTTCTTAGATTTGTAAAGGAAGAAAAAGAGTTACTAAGAGAGAGACCTGAAACCTTGAACATGAACATGAGCAAAAGAAAACAGATTTATTTGGGAATGGCTGTTTGTCTCATTGACTTTAGCTCTCTGTCCCAGGAAACTCCAGAAGTGAAGAGAAAATGATATTTCTGGCTAGGTCAGGGATATAGCTAGTAAGATTAAAATATACAGAATTTTCCATCATACTTTTGTTTTCGAAAATAAATCTTTTTAGATTAGGATTCTAAATGTTTTAGAGAAACCATCTGACATTTTTCGTACTGAATGCTGGTATACCATTTTGTTTATAGGAAAAACTCAGCATTGTTATGGAATTAAGTTAACAGAAACATTTTTAAAAAATTGAAAACCATCCATCTTTTTTTTTTTCCTTTAAGCACCCAAAGCATCATTTTCTTTCGTAGTTGGTATCAAGCTAGGGAAATGTTAGCTTTGGAGGTGATTTTGTGAGAAAATTAGAAGCAACTAGAAACTTGTGTTTTGAATGAAATTGCTAAGACCATTTGAACATGGAAACTAGTCAGAACCTCTGATTGTTGTCATGCTGTCCTTACAGTGCTACAAGTAATTGTAAAAGCCCACTTCAAACTTGTGATAATAATAGTGGCTAAGCGCTAACTAGGATGGCTATAATTTAAAAAAAAAGAGAGAGAGAGAAAGAAAGAAAATAACAAATGTTGGCATTGCTGGTGGGAATGTAAAATGGTACAGCCACAGTGGAAAACAGTCTGATGGTTTCTCAAAAGATGAAACATAGAACTACCATATGACGCAGCAATTTCGTTTGTAGGTATATATCCAAAAGAATTAAAAGCAGGGAATTCCCTGGCAGTCCAGTGGTTAGGACTCCACACTTCCACTGTAGGGGGTGCAGGTTCGATCCCTGGTCGGGGAGCTAAGATCCTGCATGCCATGCAGCGCGGCCCAAAACGAACAAAAAACAAAGTTAGAAAAGAATTAAAAGCAGGCACTCAAATAGATACATGTACATGCATGTCATAGCAACCCGAGTAGCCAATGATAGATGAATAGCTAAGCAAAATGTAGTATATACATACAATGGAATATTATTCAGCTTTAAAAAGGAATGAAATTTTGATATATGATACAATATGGATAGACCTCGAAAACATTATGATTACTGAAGTAAGCCAGACACAGAAGACAAATGTATGAGGTGCCTAGATAACCAAATTCATGGAGACAGAGAGTAGAATACCAGGGGCTGGGAGGAGATGGAAAGGAGGAGTTATTGTTTGATGGGTTCACAGTTTTTGTTGAGGGTGATGGAAGAGTTTTGGGTATAGATAGTGGTGATGGTTACCCAACTTTGTGAATGCATTTAATGCCACTGCATTGTATACTTATTAATGGTAAAAATTATAAGTATTTTATATATTTTACCACAGTAAAAAAATAATGGCTAAGCACTATTCAAAGTGCTTTACGGGTTTTAGTTCATTTAGTGAATCATGCGGCTGGTGAGTCAAAGGAAAGAGAATAGGTGTTACTTCCACTTCTCCTTTGGCTGCTGATCTTGAGCCTAGAATCTCTTACATAAGTACCATTTATTGGTTACAGGATGTATCTATGTTAATGATTTGTTAGAATGTGAATTGTCATCTGTTTGAACTCCTGAATATTTCACCTGTGAGATCCAGTTGAGGTTTACTCTGTAGGAGAAAAAGGAGTTTTCTGTGTAGGACAAAGCACTGAGTGTTATGATGCAAACGAACCCATATATGTATAGTGTCCTCATCTCCCCCCGCCACCGCCCCCATTCCCAGTATAGTTCTGGGAATGACTTGAAATATTGTTGATCTAGAGCAGTGGTTCTCAGTGTGTAGTCTCCAGACCAGCAACATGGGCATGTCCTCGGAGCTTGTTAAAAGTGCACGTATTCAAGTGCATCCCAGATCTACTGAATCAGAATCTCTAGGGGTGAGGTCCAACAATATGCATTTTAACAAGTCTCCAAATGCACATTCAAGTTTGAGAACTAGTAGTCCGGAGAATAACTAGGGTGCTGTTGTGCTTGTCGGGAAACCATCTAGAAGTGAGTTTAGACACTTAGGCTCACTTCAGAAAGGGAAGGCCTGGATTTACTGATTGGCTCTGGAACTCTAGGTATTAGAGCTAGTCTGAACTGGATGAAACCTGCAGGAATCATCTGATTCTGTACTAGAACTGTGCTGTTCCAAGGGAGAGGAACAGTAAGGCAAGGTTCTCAAAGACCAGCATTTACCGTGATTCCTCTGATCCAAAGAAAGAGCAGAGGGCTTCCCTGGTGGTGCAGTGGTTAAGAATCCGCCTGCCAATGTAGGGGACACGGGTGTGAGCCCTGGTCCGGGAAAATCCCACATGCTGTGGAGCAACTAAGCCCGTGCACCACAACTACTGAGCCTGCACTCTAGAGCCTGCGAGTCACAACTACTGAGCCCACGCGCCACAACTACTGAAGCCCGCATGCCTAGAGCCCGTGCTCCGCAACAAGAGAAGCTGTCTCAATGAGAAGCCCGTGCACCGCAATGAAGAGTAGCCCTCACTCACTGCAACTAGAGAAAGCCTGCGCGCAGCAACGAAGACCCAACACAGCCAAAAATAAATAAAATAAATAAGTAAATAAATAAATAAAAACAAAGAGCAGAGCCCTTATCTACTTGAGAAATAGAAATGGAACCAGGATGTCTGCAAAACAAGGCAGTGAGACACTTGATGTCCACTGCAGATGGCATTACCTAGAGAGATGCTTGGCTTCCAAGGGAGTATTGAATGAAAGAAGACACAGGCTGTTCTGACTCAGCCAAGAAAACCTGCCAGCTTTGACAAGGCCAGTCCATAGGAAAGCTCGTGTTACTCCAATGTCATTTGCTCTTAGAATCTGGACCTAGGAGTTACCAGATTTTACTGTCTGAGTCCTGCCTGGGAGCTGAGCCCAGTTCTGTTCAGAGTTGAAAATGGGGCACGGCAGTGAGGACAGCCAGATTGTAGGCAGCTTTTCCAGGCTTCATTCTTTGTAGGTTTGCAAATGGCCTCTGAGGTACAGTAAGCTGATCTACTTGTACTATTTTACGAGCATGAATAGGTTTGTCCTTTAGTTTATCTGAGAGGCCTCCTTGGATTTGGAAGTATTGATGCAGTGAGTTTGAGATGGCTGAGGTCTGAAATGACTGACGTTGCCTAATTACAATCTCCCAGCCAGCTGTGTGCCTTTGAGGGAGTAATGAAGCTCTAGGTCATGGTCCCAGTTTCCTGAATGTGTGGCACTCAGGATTCGGTCACCTGAGGCATAAGTTGGGCTTGGCCTCAGGAAGAAAACAGGAGGGCCAGTTAAATTTGGGGTCGATTAGCAACAGCAGGTCTAATCTGCAGGCCAGGGCCAGATTAGCCTCAGGTCTGACGTGCTGAATCCTAAAGTGTTGGACTAGAAGTCCTCAAGTCACTCCTGTTGGATCCGTTTGACATTGGCAAAATTGAGCTTGATGTGTGGGAGAGGGAGAGGAGAGGGGGAGGGAGGGAAAGAGGGAGATGAAGATGGAGGGGAGGAGGTATGGGGGGTGGTGTGTTATTTATTAGGGAGCGAAGCAGGTGAGAGGTAGCTTCATTGTGTGGAGTGGGAGGGAATATAGAACCAGGAAAGAAGGAACTAGCTACCATGTTTTCAAAGCATCTCACCATTCTCATCTTTTCCCGGACTGATTCTGATTTGCCAGTGACCTTCTTAAAGTTTAGCATCAGAACGGAAGACAGTATTACAAATGAAGTCTGATAGGCCCCTTGTTTTGGGCACCATGCTTCTTTAATGTGCTCCAAATTCAAAATAATTTTTGGCAGTTTTAGTAAACTGTTGACTCATAGATTCAAGTCAGCTAAGATTCCTAAGTCTTTTCTTTTCTTTTCTTTTCTTTTTTTTTTTTTTTTGCGGTACGCGGGCCTCTCACTGTTGTGGCCTCTCCCGTTGCGGAGCACAGGCTCCGGATGCGCAGGCTCAGCAGCCACGGCTCACGGGCCCAGCCCCTCCACGGCATGTGGGATCTTCCCGGACCGGGGCACGAACCTGTGTCCCCTGCATCGGCAGGCGGACTCTGAACCACTGTGCCACCAGGGAAGCCCCCTAAGTCTTTTCTTATGTGCTTCTGTTAAATTTCATCTGATGCCTCTAAAATTAATTTTCTTGCACTTATTCTTAAATATCATTTTGTTAGATTTAATGTTCATTACCATTTGTTGAGCTTTATGAGCCAAAAACTTTACAAATATTACATTTTCTCCCCTCTTACACCAATTCTGTGACGTTATTACTCCCATTTTAAAGGTGTAGAAATTAAGGCTCAAAGAAGTAACTTGCTTGCATTCTAAACAATAAGTGGTAGAACCTGGTATTCAAACCCTTATCTGTCTGACTCCAAAGCCTCACCTTTGAGTACCATTCTAGCCCATTGTTCGGTCCTGTTTTGATCTTTTAGATCTGTGTTCTCTTTTACAATATATTTGTTCTCTTAGTTTATCTCTCCTCTTACATCGTCATCGTGACCCAGTACCCTTATCTAAGTCATTTATAGCAATGGGACCAGGCCAGGGATGGATACAGAGCAAATCAAGGGAAAGAGTGTGAGCTTCAGACTTGGTTTTGGAATCTTAGTTGTATCATCACGAGTAGTGTGAGTTGGCAAGGTCCTTAACTTGTCTCGGCCTCCATTTCCTCATATATAAAATGTCTTAATACCTGCTGTTGGAAAGATTGAATAAAACATGGATGCAAAGTGCTTGACTCATGGCCTGGCAAGCATACTGTAGGCTCTCAATAAACATTAGTCTATTTGTCTCCCTCCTTTCAGGGAATTCCTTTAAAATCTTTTTTTTTTTTTTTTTTTTAATATTCTTTGGGTACGTTTGTTTATTGTTTCCCGCAGGGTATCGTCTGCCCCACTGTGGCAGCACACTTGGCCATAGAAAGGAGTGGTTAAGAACTGTACCATAAATTTCTCTGGGATTATGAGTAAGTAGCTTAATCTCTTTCTGCCTTAGTTTCATCATATATAAAATGTACGTAATACTAGTACCTACCATAAAGAATTGTTATGAGGATTAAATAACAATATATGTGAAATCCTTGGAACAGTGCCTGGCAGATAGTGCTGTTTAATCTTTGCTACTGTGAATATCTGCAAATTACAGATAATAATGCCGACTTTGTAGGGTTATTATGAGAATTAAATGAGGTAAGTAGTCAACTGCTTGACATTTTGACTGGCAAATATACATAAATTAATAGAAGGAAATCTTATTGTCCACAAAGATGCCATGAAATGCTCATCAAATGCCTTGCTGAAAGTAGGTCTGTTCTGTGTTTCAGTGATTTTCAAACTTTAATATGCACAAGAATCATCTGGGATCTTGTTAACATGCAGATTCTGATTAAACAGGTTTGTGATGGGGCCTGTGGTCTGCATTTCTGACTTCCTAGGTTGATGCCACTGCTACTGTAAAGTAAGACTGCTGAAGTAAGACTTCGCTTTGAGTAGCACTGCTGTATAGTACATTCCTTTACTTTTCAGTCTAATGTATCCTTTCTTGAAAGACTTGTTTTCAGTAAATCACTTCTGGTGATCAGTATTCCCCTTCCTAAAAGCTCAAAGCCCATTTTTTTTGTTTGTTTGTTTGGTTTTGGTTTTTTTTGGCCGTGCCACTCAGTTTATGGGACCTTAGTTCCCCGACCAGGGATCGAACCTGGGCCCCAGCAGTGAAAGCACTGAGCCCTAACCACTGGATTGCCGGGGAATTCGCTCAAACTCACCTTTTAAAAAAAAGAATCTATTGGCCAGGGCTAGGTGTATATGTATGTGAAAGAAAGATCAGTTGTGCAGTTTGCCAAGAATTGATGTCAAAATTGTCAGGGACTGGGAACTTTTGTAGCTCTCAGTAGATGCCCCCTCTTGAAGTTAGGACTATGTTTGCTCATCCTCAGGCTTTCACACCTTTCTTGTCTTTTAAGTTCTATAGCAAATGTTCATCAGGCTCCCATGGAGTTCCCAGGATTGTCAGGTTTTGTAGGTCTGGAGGCTTGAACTGATTTGGAATAATTAGGGGCTCTATTATTTTGAGCTTCAGCTCTTGCTTTCCACAAGGCTTGTTCTTCCCCTCTTCAGGTTGAAGGTTGTACCTTTTTTTGTGTGTGTGGTACGCAGGCCTCTCACTGTTGTGGCCTCTCCCGTTGTGGGGCACAGGCTCCGGACGCGCAGGCCCAGCAGCCATGGCTCACTGGCCTAGCTGCTCCGCGGCATGTGGGATCTTCCCGGACCGGGGCACGAACCCGTGTCCCCTGCATCGGCAAGTGGACTCTCAACCACTGCGCCACCAGGGAAGCCCGAAGGTTGTACTTTTCGATAGAGAAATGAAAGAAGCAGGAGTTGAACTAGACAGTTCTCACAAAGCTCTTTTTGTTATCTTTAGTTTACGGGCCTTGGCTCATTCTAGGCTGTGACTTTCCCAGCACTTTTCCTTTAGGTCAGAACCACCACTCTATTATTATTATTTTTTTTTGCTGTGCCCTCTTCCTTTGTACATGTGTGTATGTGTGGGAGTGCTTTTAACATCTGTACTCCTTGGAGAATGCTGTGCAACCATACTACTGGTTTCTTTAGCTTGTTCTCATTTTAAATTTGAATTGGCAGGAGGGGGGTGGGATGAACTGGGAGATTGGGATTGACATATATACACTAATATGTATAAAATAGAGAACTAACGAGGACCTGCTGTCTAGCACAGGGAACTCTACTCCACTTCGGTGTACAGTAGAAAATGACACAACGTTGTAAAACAACTATACCCCAATTTTAACAAAAGCAATAGGTTATATCATATCCAATTTAAGTGTAAGCCAGATTGCTCCCACCCCCCAAAAAGAAAAAATAAATTTGAATTGGTATAATTCATAATTAATTGCACAATTTATTGTCAGAATCTTGCTTTTGAGGATTTCTTTAAAAAAATACCAACAACTGCCTTCTCTTTTAGAGTTTTAGATTATGAGATTTACTTTTGTGAAATCTACATTTTGAAAGCAATATAAAGCACAATGGATAAAAATGTGAGCTTTCTAGAGTCAGAAAACCTGGATTCTGAGTCAGGTTCCACCAATTTTTTTTGTTTGGGGGCCTTGGGCATGTTACCTAACAGTTGGAAATCTTAGTTTCCTCAACTGTCATATGGGGATAATGAGAGTATCCACCTCCTAGGGCCACTGAGAGGACTTGACAATCTCTGTAAAACTAAGTATCTGACTGGTGGTTAGAGCTCAATACCCAATAAATATTTTCTGTTGTTAATAGCTAATTTTGTTAACGGTCTGGTGTTATTTACTGATGTGTAGTAAGGTTTACATAATGCCTTCCCAGATAGCCAGTTATTGGATCCTGTGAAGTAGGCGGGTATTATCCTTTTTTGGATGAGGAAATTATGGTGTGAAAAGTTTTGACTGACTTGAGGGCACATAGCTGTGGCAGAACTAGGTCTTTAATACAGGATTACTGGTGCCACATCTAGGACTTGCTCTCTTTACTGCATCCTTCTGACAGCACTCAGCTGTTGGCTATCAACCTTTTCTCTCTCTTTTTTTTCTTTTTCCTTTTTATTGAATACAATACAATATTATATTATTTTCAGGGGTACAGCACAGTGATTTGACATTTATATACATTACAAAAACTGAGGAACAGCCAGATGGAAGAGATGCATAGGGCAAGGTATGTGGGAAGAGGTGCAGAGCTTCCATGTCCTCTCCAGGCCCAGGTGCGCCACTCTCCCCAAATCTCTGTGTGTTCACCAACCCAGAAGCTCCTTGGTTATCACACTTTCAAAGATTACATGGTTACTTTCTCTTTGAGACCCTTTCAGTTTTTCAACTAGTTTATGTTCTTGGTCTGGATTAAGCCCAGTATAGTAGTTCCCCCATCCTTTAATTTTTTTAGATTTATTATTTATTTATTTATTTACTTACTTATTTAATTTATTTTTGACTGCATCAGGTCTTAGTTGGGGCATGCAGGATCTTCGCTGAGGCATGCAGGATTTTTCGTTGTGGTGCGTGGGCTTCTCTCTAGTTGTGGCGTGCAGGTTTTCTCTTCTCTAAGTTGTGGTATGCAAGCTCCAGGGCATGTGGGCTCTGTAGTTGCGGCGCGGGTTCCAGAGCGCATGGGCTCTGTAGTTTGCGGCATGTGGGCTCTAGTTGAGGTGTGCGAGCTCAGTAGTTGTGGTGCACGGGCTTTAGTTGCCCTGCGGCATGTGGGATCTTAGTTCCCTGACCAGGGATCGAACCTGCATCCCCCGCATTGTAAGATGGATTCTTTACCACTGGACCACCAGGGAAGTCCCCCCTCATCCTTTTAGAATGAAACTGTCAGCAAGATTTTATCAGATTTTCAATCCCTACCCAATTTTAAGATAAATTTGATATCCAACTAATGATGAGGTACCTGAAGTTTCCTATCTCTAACATCATCATTACCAGTCCAATTTGGGGATCTGAACCAAGAAACTAATCTATATTCTCCATTATCGAGCAGGCTGAAGTGTACTCCAGCAGCTGTATCACGTCCATTACTCTCTTTTATCCTCATTCAGAAATTCTTTAGTGTGGTTTATGGATTTCTACTGGGAATATCATTTTGAGACACACTGCCATCCCACTTCCCCCTTTAAGATTTGAATGAGATTTGCCCATCATTGGCATACTGCATTCACAAATTCATTAAACTCAGATTTTCGTGAATAGGGACCATGTCTTATTTATTTCATAAAATTCATAAACTTTAACTGATTTTGGATATCTCTATTATAGATCTTTTTTTAAAAAATAATAAACTTCCTTTATTCCTTTGCCTTTTCTCTTTCCTTCAGTCCTTTTTATTTTATCTTACTTATTTATTTTTTGGCTGCGCTGTGTGGCTTGCAGGATCTTAGTTCCCCAACCAGGGATCGAACCCGTGTGTGCCCACCTGCAATGGAAGTGCAGAGACCTAACCACTGGACCACCAGGGAATTCCCTAGATGTCTTCAGTTAAGATATTGGCAACTTAATTTTCAGATATTTTCTTTTGTGGCTTAATAGTTACCTCTCCCATTGCTTTTCTTATGTTGTTCCTGATGTTCTTTCCCAGTTTTATCCGGGAATTTTTCTCTCTTTATTTTCAGTTTTAAGCTCTCATAATCAGATTGGCAAGTATTCAGACAAACATGTTCTTCCTACTCCCTGTCAACAACACTCTTTTAGCAGGCTGAGAGCCCATCATCATTCATGTATTTACTCATCAGAATGGCACCATATGCTGTGCTTGGTGCTGAGTATGCGTTTGTGAGCATGGAAGACTTGGCCCTTGCACCTCCCTAAACTTATAGGCTAATGGGAACAGGTAGACAGTAACATAAGCTTTTATAACACTGTGTGCCTGGGTGGAAGACAGTAAAAACTTCCAGATGAAGAAGTGGGATTTAGACTGACATCTAAAGGGCGAATAGGAGTAAGCCAGGGTTGGGAGGAAGGGAAGGAGAAGAATGTTCCAGCAGGATCTGGAAGGTCAACTCCAATTTATTGACAGTCATAAACATTCCTCCTTTCTTTCTGAAGTCTCAGCCATCAATTGGAAGAAGAGAGAAAAATTGTTACTAAAGGCCTCCCCCACCCCAGGTTCTCCAAATCCTTTAGATTTTTTTTTCCCTAGAAAGACTTTTCAGGGTTCTTCTGGTTGTGTGGTTCACCCCCTTATTAACCAGCTGGAATGGGTAGCAGCTGGCAAGCTGCCTTTGGGTTCTTCCTTATAGGGAGTGACCAATTAGGCACCCTCCCCCCCCCCCCCGCCACTCCCTCCAACCCCTGTCTCCTTCTGGGAAGCTGGATGACTTTGCACTTGCTGATGGTGAGGAGCTTCCTGTTTATTCTCCAGATTTCTGTTTTTTTCTGTTTCTATTCTGTGTTATATTCTTCTGCCCCTCAACCTCTTGACATGAATTTTCTCCTGTGACAATTTAGAAATGTTTACTTCCTTATTTTCTTGTTGAATTATTTCTTCCATTGTCTCTGGGAGTTCTTCATCCTCTTTGATAACCTTTGTCTGGAGAGTGGTATTTAAGCCTGAGAATAGAGATGCCAGCTTATGTTTAGTAAATATGCTGTTGGCAAAAAACCTCCAGCAGGAAAGCGAGTGTGGCACAATTTCTGCGGTGCCTTGGAGCATCCCCTGTTTAGTGCTAAAGCTGCTAAAAGCAGCTATAATCCTTTACCCCTTTGTAGAGCTCCCTAACTCATTATCTTTGGCCTTGATAGGAAGACTATAGAGTATCAACAAACTCATCATTTGGTGGCATAGTTTAAAGTACCCCGCCACCCCCGCCACGTGGCTTGTGGGATCTTAGTTCCCCGATCAGGGATTGAACCTGGGCCCCAGCAGTGAAAACACTGAGTCCTAACCACTGGACTGCCAGGGAATTCCCTAAAGTACTTTTTTAAACATTATGTTCAGATATCCTTATTATATATATATTTTAGTTAAAGACTATATAAAATTGATACATTTTATTTTGGGGGTGGATAATATAGTCACATGATTTAAACTTAAAAAGGTACAGAGGAGAATTTGGTAAATATTCTCCTTCTTGCCATGTCTCTCAGCCACCTAGTTCTCTGAGACAACCAATGTTACCGGTTTCTTTTATATCCTTCCAGAGTAATTTTGTGCATAGACAAAGACACGACTTAGTATATATGTCATAATATATATGTCAGATAACATATCTGCTGATGAGATGAATGATGTGTATCCTGTATTTCTCAAGGCCACTTAGTGAGTGGAAAGACTGGAATTTGAAAAGTTTTGAATTCAAACCTCAAAACCTCAGCTATGCCATTTATTAGTTGAGTGACCTTGGGCAGTTTGCTTAGGCTCTGTATGCTTTGATTTCTTTATGTGGTTAATAATACTCAGTGTGCCAAGGCTGTTGAGTATGATGTATGTACAGTTCCTCCTCTGGTGCATGTTAAAATGCTTCACAAATGGTTGCTACCTTTGCTGTTTCTTGCTGGACCACACTCTTTGGCCTATGTGAACTGGGAGGGGCAAAGTCTTGCTCTAAAAAATGAATGGATTGAATTGCCTTTACTGTAATATGTGATCAGTGCTCTCTACTTATGAAGGGAACCATGAGCCAAGGGAGATAGAAATAGCACTTTGAAAAGAATAGAACATTTTTTGTTCCTCAGGTATTGGAGAACAGCTGTTCCTGGTCTGGGGCCTTCACACTTGGCTGGTGGAGTGCTGATAAGCCCTAGGACTTCACTTCCCCTGGTAGGAAGTTATTAACACTGAGGAGCTTTTCATGTTTAATAGCTCAATTAGCTCCAGCCCTTCAGTATTGCTTGAAGCTTTGGACTCTTATGGGAAGCTTCACTTGGTCAGCCCTATTTTGGGTTTCCTGCTATTCAGTTCCCATTGTGATGTTAATCCTTTAATAGCAGTTAGCTATCATTCTTTTTGGTTCTTGCACAATGCTTGATGTAATAGATGGAAGAGTCTCGAATTTCAGAACCAGTCCCATGTGGTTTCATCAGGAGGATGGTGTTAAGCCTTCCTTCATGGTTATGTGGACTCAGCATTCTTTTAAAAATTATTATTTATTCTTTTTTATTTTTGGCTGCGTTGGGTTTTCCTTGCTGCGCACGGGCTATTCTCTGGTTGCAGCCAGCAGACGCAACTCTTCCTTGAGGTGCAACTCTTCCTTGAGGGCTTCTCATTGCTGTGGCTTCTCTTGTTGTGGAGCACAGGCTCTAGGCGCGCAGGCTTCAGTAGTTGTGGCACGTGGGCTCAGTAGTTGTGGTTTGTAGGCTCTAGAGCACAGGCTCAGTAGTTGTGGCGCATGGGCCCAGTTGTTCCACAGCACGTGGGATCTTCCCGGACCAGGGATTGAACCCGTGTCCCCTGCATTGGCAGGCAGATTCTTAAACACTGCACCACCAGGGAAGGTCCCTAGTTTGCTCATTTTTAAACAAAATCATAATGGGTGTTGAATGGGTGTTGAGAAGGTTATTATATACGTTTTCTCCTTTAGTATCTGGTAATATAGAAAATTGTGTTGGTAGATGTCCCTAGGTTAAACTGTCTTTTCATTCCTGGTATAAGCCCTCTTTGGTTATGATGTATTTGTCCTCTGTTATACTACTCTTTCTACAACATCAGAGTTATCTGGACCATGAAGGTTTAATAGAATATGGCATAAAAACCATCTGAACCTGTAGGTATTTTTTGTATGTGTGTGTAGGGGATATTTGACAACTCTTGTTTTTTCATTCACATTTCTTTGATGCTCAGTGGTCACTAGTACTTCTAAAAGTGAATCTTAAAAGTTCCTTGGGGGCTTCCCTGGTGGCGCAGTGGTTGAGAGTCCGCCTGCCGATGCAGGGGACACGGCTTCGTGCCCCAGTCCGGGAAGATCCCACATGCTGCGGAGCGGCTGGGCCCGTGAGCCATGGCCGCTGAGCCTGCGTGTCCAGAGCCTGTGCTCCGCAACGGGAGAGACCACAACAGTGAGAGGCCCGCGTACCGCAAAAAAAAAAAAAAAAAAAAAAAAAAGTTCCTTGATTTTTCCTCCTCTGCCCTCTAAATGGTAATGTTCTTTAGAGTTCTGTTGCTCATTATTCATTCATACATATTTATTAGATATTATTAGAGATATTTATTTATGCCAGGCATAGTGCTAGGGACTTCTCTCCCTGCTGCTAGATTTTTTCCTTCTGGTCTGACTTCCCCACTGCTGGCAGAGTCATTTTTAGCTGGGAGAGGAAGACTAAATGTATTTCATACCTTCTCTTAAAAATCTCTGTTAAGGGACTTCCCTGGTGGCGCAGTGGTTAAGAATCTGCCTGCCAGTGCAGGGGACATGGGTTTGAGCCCTGGTCTGGGAAGATCCCACATGCTGCGGAGTATCTAAACCTGTGTGCCACAACTGCTGAGCCCATGCACCTAGAGCCTGTGCTCCGCGACAAAGGGATGCCACTGCAATGAGAAGACCCTGTACCGCAACGAAGAGTAGCCCCTGCTCGTTGCAACTAGAGAAAGCCCACGTGCAGAAACGAAGACCCAACACAGCCAGAAAAAAAAAAAAAGTCTGTGTTGAGTCCTTCATGTGTATAGGATCATGGGCTTTTCCTGTGTGGCTCAGCCTCCGTGTCAGCTCATCTCCCGCCATTCTCTGTCATATACACTGGACACACTGGACACACTGGCTACACTGTATCCCCCGGTAATCCCTGTTCTTTCATGACTCTGCCTTTACACATTTTGTTTTCTCTAAAGAGAATACTTGTCTCTTCCTGGCAAATTTCTATTCATCCTTCAAGGCACTCTTTTAAAAAGATTTGTTGTTGGCCAGAACATGCTGAGCAGAGTGTGCGGCTGGCTCGCCTCAGCGCTGTGGGGGACACGTATACAGCCGTCCGCGGTCGCCCAGAGGTATCTGCACATGTTGGTGTCGTGGCCGTCCACAGACAAGAACGAGAGGACGAGGAAACCTCCCCGTGCCTTCGACCCAGCGCTGCTGGAGTTCCTGGTGTGCCCGCTCTCCAAGAAGCTGCTCAGATATGAAGCATCGACAAATGAATTGATTAGCGAAGAGTTAGGAATAGCCTATCCAATTATTGATAGGATTCCTAATATGATACCACAGGCAGCTAGGATGACACATCAAAATAAGAAGCAAGAAGAAATGGAGCAGCATTAGATCATACTTAAAAATAACAACAGGGCTTCCCTGGTGGCGCAGTGGTTGAGAGTCTGCCTGCTAATGCAGGGGACACGGGTTCGAGCCCTGGTCTGGGAGGATCCCATATGCCGTGGAGCAACTAGGCCCATGAGCCACAACTACTGAGCCTGCGCGTCTGGAGCCTGTGCTCCACAACAAGACAGGCCGCAATAGTGAGAGGCCCGCTCACCGTGATGAAGAGTGGCCGCCGCTTGCCACAACTAGAGAAAGCCCTTGCACAGAAACGAAGACCCAACACAGCAAAAATAAATTAATTAATTAAAAAAAATAACAACAGGCACAACTAAATTTTCTAAATACCATCCACCTTTTAAAAAGTCAGAGTGACAGGTAATAAGTGGAGGAAAAGAATGTTTCTGTCTCTTCCTACATTGACTGTCCTTATTCCATTGGTCTCTTTAGCAGGGCTGTCATACTCGTCCTCTGTGGAAGAAAACTTCCCACAGGGCTGCACTAGCACAACCAGCCTGTGCTTTTACAGTCTGCTCTTGCCGATTACCATACCCATTTATGTATTCATCCACCTTTGGACTTGGATGGGTATTAAACTCTTCAGGCATAATTAATACAACCAGAGCCAGGATGGTATATCCTAATGATATGCTGAGTGTCTGTCTCTGAAAGCTCAGCTACATGGAAATACTGGAAACCCACTTAATTTTCAAGAAAGATGCTTTGCCTAGCTTCTGTCAGAGGTTTAGGACTATAGGAGGCTTAAGCCGCAGAGGCTTCTTTATTGTACTTTGGGCTTCCATTGTTTTTGTTTTGTTTTGTTTTGTTTTTTGGTACGCAGGCCTCTCACTGCTGTGGCCTCTCCCGCCGCGGAGCACAGGCTCCGGACGCGCAGGCTCAGTGGCCATGGCTCACGGGCCTAGCCGCTCCCGGGCATGTGGGATCCTCCCAGACCGGGGCACAAACCCACGTCCCCTGCATCGGCAGGCGGACTCTCAACCACTGCGCCACCAGGGAAGCCCCCTTCCCTTGTTTTTTGAAGGTTCTCATTTATACCTGGGGTATCAGAAGAAACATTTCAACAGAGTGTCTTGTTGGAAGTTAATAGCCCCAGACATCATCTGATGGCTTTATTTCTTATCCCATTCATAATTAAAATTTACTAATTTGAAATTTTATATGTTTATTTTACATTCAGAGTCTGGTAAAGTCACATGTTAAGGATGACTGAAGTAATTCCAGAGGAGCTCTGTTGGAGTAGTTGTAGAGAAATGCATTTGAACTAATGTGGTATAAAACTGTAATAAAATGGAAATTTCATGTATTTGCCAAAAAAAAGACTTGTTTTTAATTCTCTTAGAGAGTTTGAATCCCATAGTACTCTGTTCATAGATCTGTCTTAGAACTTATCAAATTATATGATGCTGATCCATTTATACATGTCTCCATGTTTAAATGACTGTAACCTGCTCAGAATGGGTCTTTATCTCTCTAAGTTATGTCTCCTCAACAGCTACTGTACTGCTTAGCATAGAGTAGGCCCTCAGCAAATACTTGTGAATGCTTGACTGACTACAGGAGTGGATGCCTGAAAGAGCTCTGCTGTGCTCTTGCCTTGAAGGGGGATACTACTGCTACTAGTCATGGAAGGTTGCCAGAGAGGAAACAAGTCTCTGCACTAAAACAATGTATACTTGAATAGTCCCTCTTTCTTCTTCCCTTCCCCCAAGATGTGTGTGTGTGTGTGTGTGTGTGTGTGTGTGTGTGTGTGGTGGTGGTGGTGGTGGTGGTTGTGGGGACATAAACTTAGAAAAGTATATATCTATTAGTATTTTTCTGTTGACTTTAACTTTTAAATTATTAATATTTTAAAATTTTTATTTATTTATTTTTGGCT
The DNA here is from genome assembly GCF_964165515.1 of Mesoplodon bidens. Lineage (NCBI taxonomy): Eukaryota > Metazoa > Chordata > Mammalia > Artiodactyla > Ziphiidae > Mesoplodon > Mesoplodon bidens. The sequence goes on along the minus strand of NC_138178.1, from coordinate 64,142,172 downwards.
GTGTTGGGTCTTCGTTGCTACGCGTGGGCTTTCTGTAGTTGGGGCGAGCGGGGGCTACTCTTCATTGCGGTGCGTGGGCTTCTCATTGCAGTGGCTTCTCTTGTTGTGGAGCACGGGCTCTAGGTGCGCTGGCTTCAGTAGTTGTGGCTCATGGGCTCTAGAGTGCAGGCTTAGTAGTTGTGGCGCGTTGGCTTAGTTGCTCTGAGACATGTGGGATCTTTCCAGATCAGGGCTTGAACCTGTGTCCCCTGCATTGGCAGGCGGATTCCTAACTACTGCGCCACCAGGGAAATCCACTTTTAAATGATTAAAACATGAAAATAGCTGTAGGGTGATGGGATTTTGATTGACCTTTTCCTTTTTCTTTTTTAATTAAACAAACATTTTAAAATATAGTAATAAGTCAGTAAGGGAACTGAACCAGATTCAGGATTGAAATAATGCAGTCTTTTTTAAAAAACATTTATTTATTTATTTATTTATTTATTTATTTATTTGGCTGCGTCGGGTCTTAGTTGCAGCACGTGGGATCTTCATTGCAGCATGCAGGATGTTTCGTTGTGGCATGTGGGCTTCTCTCTAGTTGTGGCACGTGGGCTTAGTACTTGGAGTGCATTGGATTAGTTGCCCCAAGGCATGTGGGATCTTAGTTCCCTGACCAGGGATCGAACCCACATCCCCTGCATGGGAAGGCGGATTCTTAATCACTGGACCACCAGGGAAGTCCCGAAATAATGCAGTCTTCCATGAAGATACCAAAGCCATATTTTTCACCTCAACCTCCAACATTTCACATAGGTTAAGGATGTCCCTCAAGCATCTCTAAGCCCTCCGTCCCCCAGCTTCTAACTCATGGCGTTCTGCATGGCGCCCCGTGCAAGACCACCAATGCTTATACACAGTGGACCACCTTAGACTCTTAGGAGGCCTGACCCGGCCTGCAGAGACTGACGGCAGCCCACCCTCAGCCATTCAGTCCTAGAGGCACCTGCTGGCTGACCTCTTCCTTTTTTTTTTTTTACCGATTTTCTTAAATTATTTCATAACATGATAAAATCAGAAGTTTTTCTTAAAACTTTTTCCTTCTAAGATGCAGTAAAACCCTATTTAAGAAAGCACTGGGGACTTTCCTGGTGGCGCAGTGGTTAAGAATCCACCTGCCAATGTAGGGGACGTGAGTTCGAGCCCTGGTCCAGAAAGATCCCACATGTCGCAGAGCAACTAAGTCTGTGTGTCATGACTACTGAGCCTGCGCTCTAGAGCCTGCAAGCCACAACTGCTGAAGCCCACACGCCTAGAGCCCGTGCGCCATGACTACTGAGCCTGTGCTCTAGAGCCTGCAAGCCACAACTACTGAAGCCCACATGCCTAGAGCCCGTGCTCTGCAACAAGAGAAGCCACCGCAATGAGAAGCCTGCGCACCTCAACGAAGAGTAGCCCCTGCTCGCCGCAACTAGAGAAAGTCCACGCGCAGCAACGAAGACCCAACGCGGCCATAAATAAATAAATAAATAAATAAATTTTTAAAAAAAAGGAAAGCACTGGCTCTTACATGTAAGGCTGACGTATGTTGGGTTCTATTATAAATGAAACATTAATTCATTTAAACCTCAACGTTCCTATGAGCAGGGTACTCATCACTTTTAACAGATAAGGAAACAGCACAGAGCTAGTAAGTTGTAGAGCTGGGATCGAGCAGAGTGGTTACTCCAGCAGTTAGAAGTGCTGAATTTAATATTCCTCCACCTCTAGCTTCATTTAAAGTTTGGGTGCCCAAACAGCACCACTGTTATAGTGATTTGAATTAGTAGCAGAGTTACTAAGGTTTAAGGGTGGCAGTCTTGGGGGAGAATACTTTGCTAGGGACTCAGTACTTCAAAATTGATTTGTCAGATTTACTCCCAAACCTTCCCCTCCCCTTTTCTCTGACTACAAAAGTAACGCATGTTTATTGTAAGGAAAGACTGGGGAAATACAGGAAAACACCAAGATTTCAGAGTGTTCATCTTAACACTTAGTGGTGGTAATAACTACTGCAAACATTTTCATATTTTTATGTATTCAGACTTGAAGAAATGAAAATGAGATTCTGTTGTTACCTATTTGTTAATGATCTGTGTTAATGTTTTATGAGCATTTTTTCATCTTAATGTTACATTCTGTGTACTACCACTGTTTCACCAATTTATATTTTGAGGTGATTTGTACTGTTTTGTTATTGTTAATTATCCTTATTGATGAAAATGTTCACAGATCTAGGTTTTTTTTCTGGGAGTGGAATTGCGGGGTCAAAGAATATGCTGTTTTTTATGGTCTTTTAGTGACTGCTTGAGTGCCTTTGCTGAACCCTCACCAACACTAGGTAGTAGCGTTGAGCGGGGTTGGGGGGAACCTTGGCTGGTTTTGGTTACATTTCCATGATTACTAATGAGGTTGAATATTTTCTGTAACTTTATTGGCCAGTTGAGTTTGAAGAATTGCTTATCCATCCTTTACTTGTTATTAATTATTCATTCAAGTATTTTTGCTGAGTGCCAAGCACTGTTGTAAACCTCAGATATAAGGCAATAAAATAATAATAAAAGAAAAAGAAAGCAAGCACTGGCTCATTTATTTTATTTATTTGCTTTTAAAGATTTATTTATTATTTATTTTAGGCTGCATCAAGTCTTAGTTGTGGCATGCGGGATCTTCTTTGAGGCACCCGCGTGCCGTTTTTCGTTGCGGTGCTTGGGCTCTTCGTTGTGGTGCGTGGGCTTCTCTCTAGTTGTGGCCTATGGGTTTTCTTTTCTCTAGTTGTGGCCCACAGGTTCCAGAGCACGAGGGCTCTGTAGTTTGCAGCACGTGGGCTCTAGTTGAGGCGCGCGAGTTCCGTAGTTGTGGTATGTGGGCTTTAGTTGTTCCCCTGGTGTGTGGGATCTTAGTTCCCTAACCAGGGATTGAACCCGTGTCCCCTGCATTGGAAGGTGGATTCTTTACCACTGGACCACCAGGAAAGTCCCAGCACTGGCTTTTTTTTTTGGCTGCGTTGGATCCTTGTTGCTGTGTATGGGCTTTCTCCAGTTGCGGCGAGCGGGGGCTACTCTTCGTTGCGATGTGCGGGCTTCTCATTGTGGTGGCTTCTCTTGTTGCGGAGCACGGGCTCTAGGCACGCAGGCTCAGTAGTTGTGGCGCACGGGCTTAGTTGCTCTGCGGCATGTGGGATCTTCCCAGACCAGGGCTTGAACCCGTGTCCCCTGCATTGGCAGGCGGATTCTTAACCACTGCGCCACCAGGGAAGCCCCTGGCTCTTTTTAAAATTAATTAATTTAAAAATAATATTTATTTATTTATTTTTGGCTGTGTTGGGTCTTCATTGCTGCGTGCGGGCTTTCTCTAGTTGTGGGGAGCGGGGTCTACTCTTCATGGCAGTGCGCGGGCTTCTCATTGTGGTGGCTTCTCTTGTTGCAGAGCATGGGCTCTAGGCACGCAGGCTTCAGTGGTTGCAGCACTGGGGCTCAGTAGTTGTGGCTCACGGGCTCTAGAGCTCAGGCTCAGTAGTTGTGGTGCACGGGCTTAGTTGCTCCGAGGCATGTGGGATCTTCCCGGACCAGGGCTCGGACCCCTGTCCCCTGCATTGGCAGGTGGATTCTTAGCCACTGCGCCTCCAGGGAAGCCCAGCACTGGCTCTTTTAAAATCACATTTTAAGAAAAGGCAAAATTTTCCTGATAAAATGAAATTATTTGAGATTAACCAGTAAATATTAATTCAAAGAGACTAGTTTTATTTCTGTGTTTGGCACAATAACAGAGGGCCAAAGGAAAGGGTGTAGTGGTTTTTTTTTAATTAATTAATTTTGGGGCTGCATTGGGTCTTCGTTGCTGTGTGTGGGCTTTCTCTAGTTCTGGAGGGCGGGGGCTACTCTTCATTGCGGTGCGTGGGCTTCTCATTTCTCATTGTGGTGGCTTCTCTTGTTGCAGAGCATGGGCTCTAGGCACGCAGGCTTCAGTAGTTGCGGCACACGCGGGCTCAGTAGTTGTGGCTCGCGGGCTCTAGAGCGCAGGCTCAGTAGTTGTGGCACACGGGCTTAGTTGCTCCGCAGCATGTGAGATTCTCCCGGACCAGGGATCGAACCTGTGTCCCCTGCATTGGCAGCCAGATTCTTAACCACTGCAACCACCAGGGATGTCCCAAGAGCGTAGTTTTTAGGTTGAAAATTCAGCAAACTTCACCTTGCTGCATTATAGCAAGCTAGTGTATTTTAGCTCAGATTCTGTTTCCTGGCAGATTGATGTGGACTAAAGGGATTACTAGACATTACAAGAAAATTCACAATGAAGGAAAGGTGGGAAAACAGGCATAAGAGGAAGGTAATTTACTAATGTATCTGTCACTGAAATTAATGGGGAAATGGCTTATTTGCTGAAATACGGAGGTAACCTCACATTTGGTAAAAGGCAGACACTGAGTCTTATATTGAATCACTTTCCTTATTTAGGTATTCAGTGCAGGGTGACTGATTGCATTTTTTGCATGGTGTTTGTCCTGCACAAAATTGTTCCTGTATTATGATGAGAAATACTCTCAAGTCAGTTTGATGCTGTTAAAAAGGATTAGTGCTCAGGATGGCAGTGTTAATCTCCAGAGCTGCCAGTGTAGGGACAAAAGCATTGAGAGATGGGAGCAGGGGTATAAATACTTCTGGACCTAGCTTTTCCTATGTTGCCACAGAGCAGCCCTGAATGAGGATAAGTTGATCCTTTAGAGACTTTTGTATTACAGTTGAACACATATTGGAGGTTTCTAATTTAAATTTATGCTTTTGGATAAAATGGATTAGAGAGATTGAATTGCTACAAGCTAAAGAGAAACAACAAAGGTCACTTGATTTTGAGGAACTCTCTGTTGAAAGAAGTTTTAGTGTGAAATGACTGGAGTTAAGAAAAAAAGAGAATGGGCTTCCCTGGTGGCACGGTGGTTAAGAATCCACCTGCCAATGCAGGGGACATGGGTTCGAGCCCTGGCCCAGGAAGATCCCACATGCTGTGGAGCAACAAAGCCTGTGCGCCACAACTACTGAGCCTGCACTCTGGAGCCCGCGAGCCACAACTACTGAAGCCCGTGCGCCTAGAGCCCGTGCTCTGCAACAAGAGAAGCCACTGCAATGAGAAGCCCGCGCACCTCAACAAAGAGTAGCCGCCTCTCGCTGCAGCTAGAGAAAGCCCGCGAACAGCAACGAAGACCCAACGCAGCCAAAAATAAATAAATAAAATAAATTAAAAAAAAAAAAGAAGAAAGAATGAACATCCATTCAGAGACTGCCTACCAAGTGCCAGGTAGTGTGGTGAATGCTTCTTATCTGTTGTCTTGTTCAAGCCTTATCTTTTCGTGAAGAAATAGAGGCTCAGAGAGATTAAGTGACTTGCCCAAATCATACAGGAGTGAGTGAGAGAATGGGTTCTTTCTGACTCCCAAACCCACTAGACTACTAGACTTGTTTCTTGGTGGTTAGATGGCTGACATCCCAGGACTTTATTTCAAGAGTAGGTTTCACTCTTTCCCACATTGTCTTGGAATACAGGATTTTAGGTACTAACTGTGGAACCAAGGGTGCCAGCCCATTTTTCTGGACCTTTTGGGTCGCTAGCCCCTTGCCTAGAGCTCATCTGAAAATTATAGCTGATCTTGGGAGCTTAATATAACATGAAGACTATGTTGTTGGTTTTATTCTCTCCTATACCGTACAACACCAGTAGATAGTGTCCAGGGTGTAATCACTTAACTGACAGATTTCTCAGCCATTTTATAGTGGTTCTCTGGTTTCTTAGTCAAGAAACTTGTTTTTATCAATTTAAACATGATTGTGGGAGAAGTAATGTAATTACAGTAAGCTTTGACTATGCTGTAACAAATCTTACCCATACCTAACAAGCTGGTTGAGGAGGGTTGTAAGTGATAATGTTAGTTTTTCTGTACGTCAGTTCAGACCTTTTCCCAAAGGAAGACCAAAGCTGTTTGAACTGTGACCACTCCTTTGTTGCCAGGTGTGAACAACTTGTGATTACTCATAAGCCTAGATAGTTTCAAATCATTCACCTTGATCTGAAGTATTTTGTAAGCTGTGACTTAACCTTTTGGCTCATTCTTTCTTTCACCAGGAAATACACTGAATATTAATTTCAGGAATTTCAGTGATCCCTTCTGAAGAGTGTATTGCTCATTAAAATATCTGGGGCTTGTTTTTCTGGTAACAAACAGAACCACAAATTGGTCTGTACTTCGTGGCTGTGCCAAACCCTTGTGTAGACAGAGGGAGGGACCTGATGAACTGTATAGAGAGGGGCTGTGGAAGATGAGACCATCTTTCTAGCTTGTCTAAGAGGTTCATCTCTTTGACCAGAGGAATGGGCATGCAGGAGAGAGAGAATGAGGCTGAACATAGGCGGTGTATGAGTGTATTTGTATCCGTAAATATCACATCACTGTTTATAGTACACTGGACTCTCTTCATGCAAGGCCTAGTCCTGCCAAATCTGGAGGAATTGTTCCCATGCTTAAAGCCAAGAACAACATCCTGACCAGCGGGGGACAGAGGTCAGCTAAAGGCAGCAGCTCTTGGGAGCTACAGGACATTAAGAACCTTGAAGGAACTGAGTTTAATAAGAAGGAAGCCAATATGTACCTGGAAGGAAGTGTGTGAAACCTGTGTGTCTCTTATTGGGGTGTGGCTTATTTATGAGAAATGAAAAGTCATCTTAATAGTTGGATTTCAAATCACCTCCTGGTCATTTAACTATATTTCCCCCTCCCACCTGCATATTGTTTTGTCTTTTGATTGTTTTTATTAGAAAAAGGGGAAAAAGATATTCTGTTATTCTGGTGTTTTACTCTACAGGCAGCTTCAGAGATGACCAGGAGAGAGCTGGCTTGAGAAGATGATATGTTAATTAAACAAATAGCCTTTACAAAATCTCCTGGGACCTTCCGGACTTGCCGCAGTTTTGTTTCTGGGATCTTTCTGTGCCGGCTTCTTTTCCCTTCCGTCTTTCCTCATTCTGATGCTGGCCACTCACCCCACAGAGGCAACTCCAACTGTTTTCTGGTGGAGCATTCTAAGTTTGTCCTGTTGTCTTCTCTGGGACTCATTTCTCTGGTCTGACTGTAACTGGTTCTGGGCCAAAGTGATCGTCTGAAAGCTTTTCTTCATAGCCTTTATTTCTTGGCTCCCTTTATGCACTTTGCCTGATTAGTTTTGCTGGTTCTCTCCTTTTCCAGTTGATGTGAGGTATATTGCCTCAGTTGGAGGGTTCTAAAGCTCAGGTGCAGCCCCAGGCCTCTTAGATTTTACCCTGGTTTGTAAAGTGCCTTTATCCTTTCCTAGAAATTGGGGGAATGAATCAGGTCCTCTGTTATATGAGGTATTGCTGACTCTCCTGGGACTCTAGTTTGCTAGTTATTTAAACACGTATGTAGCAATTTGGATTGTATTTGCAAGGTAGGACTTGTTGCCAAGACTCTGAAGTAGGTCATTCCTGTTACCCTTTCTCCCCTGTTTTTTTTTTTTTTTTGGCCACACCGTGTGGTATGTTGGAACTTCCCCGACCAGGGATCAAACCCGTGCCCCCTGCAGTGGAAGCGTGGAGTCTTAACCAGTGGACCACCAGGGAAGTCCTCTCCCCTGTTTTTGAATTGAAAAATTAGAGACCGGGACTTCCCTGGTGGTTCAGTGGGTAAGACTCCCTGCTCCCAATGCAGGGGGCCTGGGTTCAGTCCCTGGTCAGGGAACTAGATCCCGCATGCATGCCGCAACTAAGAGTTCGCATACCACAACTAAGAGTTTGCATGCTGCAACTAAGGAGCCCGCATGCCACAACTAAAAAAGATCCCACATACCGCAATGAGAAAAGATCCCGCGTACTGCAACTAAGACCCGGTGCAGCAAAAATAAATAAATAAACAAATATTTTTTAAAAGTAAAGAAAAATTAGAGACCACGGTCACATAGTAGGTTGGTCTTACACCTCTTGAAACAAACCTCATTTTTGAATTCTTTATATGTAGCACAGATATTAACAAATAGTTAAATACACAATAGTTTATTTTTTAAAAAATATTTATTTATTTATTTTGGCTGCGCCATATCTTCATTGTGACAGGCGGGATCTTCATTGCAGCACGTGGACTCTTAGTTGTGGCATGCACGTGGGATCTAGTTCTCTGACCAGGGATCGAACCCAGGCCCTCTGCATTGGGAACACAGAGTCTTACTGACTGGACCACCAGGGAAGTCCCTGCAATAGTTGAATAAATACATCTTAACTGAGGGGTTGGTTGGTTGATCAATTAAATTTCAGAATTCTCATCAAGTTGATCACATTTTGGACCAATATGTGAGAAACGTTTCTGATTGGAAGGGAAAAAATAGCCATGCAGAAAACGTTTAGCAATTTAGAAAATGCATGCAAAAAAAAATCCTAATGTAGGGGGCTGCCATGGTGGCACAGTGGTTGAGAGTCCGCCTGCCGATGCAGGGGACACGGGTTCGTGCCCCGGTCCGGGAAGATCCCACATGCCGCGGAGCGGCTGGGCCCGTGAGCCATGGCCGCTGAGCCTGCGTGTCTGGAGCCTGTGCTCCACAACGGGAGAGGCCACAACAGTGAGAGGCCCGCGTACTGCAAAAAAAAAAAAAAAAAAAATCCTAATGTAAATCCTATTCTTTTTTTTTTTTTCCTTTTTTGTGGTACGCGGGCCTCTCACTGTTGTGGCCTCTCCCGTTGTGGAGCACAGGCTCCAGACACGCAGGCTCAGCGGCCATGGCTCACGGGCCCAGCCGCTCCGCGGCATGTGGGATCTTCCCGGACCGGGGCACGAACCCGTGTCCCCTGCATTGGCAGGCGGACTCTCAACCACTGAGCCACTAGGGAAGCCCGTAAATCCTGTTCTAAAATGAAGAAACAGAAGGGTGGTTTGCCTAGAGCGGAGACTGGTTAAAATGTAAGGAGAAATAGGGTGAGAGAGGATAAAAGAGCATGGATTAATCAAGAGATAGGAATAATTATGGAAATAGGCATCTTGTCAGTTTGGGATTAAACAGTGAAAATGAAAATTCCCACTCCTTCCCCAATAGTAGGTTCTCTACCCTCACACCCCTCTCCCAAACCACTATCCAGAGGAGCTGTTAATGACCCTCTGGGCACTAGTGTCCAGTTTTGGGGGCTGCCATATGAAGCACAAAGAGGTCCTGTGGGGTCAGTCAGTGCAAAGAGCAGTTGGCCTTTACATTTGTTAAATTATTCTAATCATTTTGCTGCTCTCAACAGCATTGCTAATTCCAAAACTAAAACCATTTTCTGATTGTTTTACTTTGTGTGACTGGCTTACGGGACCAAAACAGCAGCTGAGACTGCTATACTACACTGTGCGTTATGCAATAACTCTTCAGAGGGCCCATCCACTATTTTTTTTTAGCCTTAAAAAAAAGCAACAACAAAAAACAAACTCTGCTGGGTTTTTTGTTTGTTTGTTTGTTTTTTGCTTTGGGGCCAGTAATTTGCATCATATTTGGGAGCCTTGATCTTCCCCTCATTATTTCTTCATACAGTTCTGTGCTAAGCCCTGCTCTCTGGACCTGGCTCTGGCTTCTGCCCTCATTGAGTTGTATGAAATTTAACAATTTCTGGTTTCAGATCTGTTTCCAACTTTTGTTTTCCCTGCTCCCTCTAGTAAACTTTGGGTTCAAACTTGCTTGGGGAAAGTTTATTTTTTATTTTTTGCTTATTTTTTTGTTTTTGTAAACATATTCTCTAATAACTATCTTTACTTTCTTTGTCAAACAGGCCACCAAGCAGTTTCTTGAAGAGATTAACAAGTGGACAGTTCAGTACAACGTTTCCCCCCTCTCTTGGAATGTGGCCGTCAAGTTCCTCATGGCCCGGAAGTTTGATGTGCTCCGTGCCATAGAGTTGTTTCACTCCTACAGAGTATGTACCTCAGGGATGGACCTGCCATGTGGCACCTGGGTTCTTTATGTTGCTGTTGTCCCTGCCACAGTCTACACAAACAGTGGTTCTCCCCACTCCCATTAAAAAAAAGTGGATTGGTATCTAAGAGCCCTACCTTGGAGTGAGAAAATCCTTCTGAAGATATTCAGAAGCTCTCTAAATAAATTAAAAAAAAAAAAAGAGTGAGATAAGAGGCACTAGGATTAGTTTAAGAGTTTAAAACTAAAGCTCACTTACACCCATTTGGTGGGTCATCTTGTTCAATATTCATTCATTTATTCAACAGATATTTATTGTATATCTACTATGTTCCCGGTACAGAGATTACTATTTAGAAAGAGAGTAAATAAACAATTATAGAAATGTTATGATAGGACAGTACTGGGTTCTGTGGAAAGCACATTTCATTAAGAGGGTCAAGGAAGCTTTCCTGAAGGAAATGACTTCTAAATTAAGAGTAGAAGAACGAGTAGGAATCAGACAGTAGGGGAGTATGGCGGAGAGAACAGCAAGTTCAGATGCCTAGTGGCAAGAGACAAATTGAGCTGAGCAGAAATGCTGAGTGCGAGAGGGGGCATGGCAAGAGATTGAGCAGCAGGTAAACAAGGCCAGATCAGAGAGTATCTGCTTTTTCTTAAGGGCAGAGAAATTCATTGAAGGTATAAACAACAGAATGCCTTGATCAGATTTGCTTTCTGAAAGATTATTTTCACTGTGATTTAGAGGATGGACCAGAAGGGCTATACTGGAGACAGACCAATTAGAAGGCTGTTGTACTTACTAGGAGAGAGATGACTGTGGTGTCATGAAATGTAGTGTCAGGAGAGATAGAGAAAAAGTGGGCAGATTCTAGAAGTAAAATTGATAGGACGGAGTTGCTTATTAAACTAGTGTGGGGAAAGGGAAGTGGAGAATTCCAGGTCTCTGACTTGGGTGTCAGGGTGGTAGATGGTGGTGGCATTCACTAATTAAGAGACACTGAATGGGTACAGGTACATGGAGAGAGTAGGTCATGAGTTCAGTTTGGCCATGTTAAGGTTGAAGTGCCAATGGGATATCCAAATAGACATGTCCTCTAAGCAGCTGGCATGTGAGTCTAGGGTTTGGAAAAGAAGGCTGGACTGGAAGTAGTGATTTCAGAGTGACCAAGTAGAATATTGGAGGTAAATATTGGAGCCATGAGAATGAGTGAGGTCATCCTGGGAGAGTGTGAGGAATAGGGAGATGTGTAGGGCAGAACCTCATTTCAGACTTTTTGCTTTCTTTGGTCCAGTGTTGTTTTTTAAAGATAAGTTTGAATGCTTTATGTAAGGCATGCACTCTCCTGTGATTCCAGCACTCATACTGTCTTCACTTGCTGCCTTGCCTCTGAAGGCGTGTGAATTTGATTTTAGGGATGAATTGGGGAAGAATATAAACAAAGACCTAGTTTGTTTTATTCACCAGAGTGTTCTTAGCACTTAGCTGAGTGCCTGGCACATAGTAGTTGCTCAACAAATACTGACAGAATGAATGAATGAGTCAGTGAGTGAAATGAGTGAACAAATGAATGAAAAAAAGCCCACAAGAGAATTAGAAGGAGTAGCTGAAGAAATAGAAAAACCAAGAGAGTATTTTTTTTTTTTTTAGTCAAAAATAAAGAATGTCTCAGGAAAAAGAGAATGTGAGTAGTCAACCTTGTCATGTCGAGGGATGACTGAAAATGCCCATTGGATTGAGCAGGAGCTCTGGATGGTATAGTTAGATTGGGAGGAAACGAGAGTGCAGTGGAATGAGTGTGAGGGAACTGAGGATGAGTTTAAAGAATCTGGCTGTGAAGATGAATTAAAATGAGGTCATGGTAGCTGTTGTCGGAGAGTATATTGAGGGGAGGGATGGCTCCTATTTAAGACAGGAGAGGCCTAAGCCTGGAGGATGTGTTAGGATATCTGTTTCCAGACAGTTTTGGGTGCATATTTTAATATCAGTGCTGCTGCATGTTTAAGAACTTTGACCTTGCACTGTAATGATTGATATATAGTGGTTGGTCTTCAGGGTTAGGATTCTCACTAATTCAAAGAAAAAATCATAAGCCCGAAGGGGCTGATAAGCTGGCATTGGACAAGAATTCTGACAACACTCAGTTGGCCTAGAGGGGGGTTACAAAGGAATTCATGATTCAGTAAGCTGATTTCTAAAATCCCTTATCTCTGAGATTGGGTGGTTACATAAAGCTGTCATGGGTGTACAGTATTTTTATATTAATTCATCTTGCTTTTTTTATTTTCAGGAAACACGAAGGAAGGAGGGCATTGTGAAGCTGAAACCTCATGAGGAACCTCTCCGTTCTGAGATCCTTAGTGGAAAATTCACCATCTTAGTGAGTATTAATGAACCCCTCTTGTAGTATCTTGTTATTTCCTTCTGTAGCTGTTCTCTTTGGACTTTGTTCCTAGATATCTTATCCTGAATCAGAGTCTCAACAGTGGAGAGCAGATGTGAAATTTGGCATAAAATTATTCTAGTAATAATTGAAATAATTGAAAATCAATTGTACAGTACATTTAGAAAAGTTTCTTCACTGGTCCATTAAGGTTAGTCAAGGCCTTTGGGATGGGTATACAATGTGTCAGAGGCCCATCCTTCCTTATTTAATGCAAGCCCTCTCCACTTAGAGACCACAGCCTTTCCAGTAAGTATCCAGCAGTACTTTTAAGGCAGAGTATAGAAACCATGGTGGTATTCTGTGGATTTCTCCTGTTGCTTATTTCTTTGCTATCCTGCCTGGGAAAATTAGCTAGGCAGCCAGTGTAGACCATTGTTTAATTTCTCTGTAATTGAAGAGTTAAGAGAATGTGGTTTTTTCCTATCACAGGAATATGATCCAGGGGGTGCTGAGAATCAGACATGGGATGATAAAAAGCTTTCTTCCTTTTCTGGAGCAATTGATGCAAGTCAGAGAAGTATTATCAGCATCTATTCTCTTCATAACAAACCTTTGTGCAGGATATAAGGGGACTTCGTGATTTCTGTGATTTTCTATTTGATTTCTAAATATTTCTTGTTTTGTTTGCTCTAGAATGTTCGGGACCCAACAGGAGCCTCCATTGCCCTCTTCACTGCCAGATTACATCATCCCCACAAGTCAGTCCAACATGTGGTACTTCAGGCTCTGTTTTACTTGCTAGACAGAGCTGTGGATAGGTGAGCATGGAAATTATCTTTTGGGTGTTCTACATCCAGATGGGAAAGTGACACTGTTTGATTTGATTAAACTCAGCAGTGCATTCACTATGCTCCTAGGATGTGCCCTGGGCAGTGCTATGAATGGAAAACATTCCATGTCTTTAGGGCTTGGCATGTTTCCAGGTACTATGCAGATGATGGGTATTCTGCATCTTGACCTGCTTGGCTGTATTTCAGGGTAACAGAAGCTGAGAAAGCTAGTTAACTAGCAATTCTTAGTGTATTGAGAATGACATTATTGAAAGGGAGTGAAGGTGAGATGACCTGTGCTGGTTCTTTCTGATCATTCTCCCCTGATGTTGAAGACCCTGTGGGGCCTCAGTTTCTTTGTAAAATAGGAATAATGCAGAGGATTTTGAGACTCACCATTCAGGAGATAGGAGTCCAAGAGTTATAAGTTAAGCAAAATCATTTTTATAAATAGGTGCATAAGCCAAAAGAACCAGCTCAGGTCACGTCTCCCTCCCTGCTCTTAGGTAAGTAGTATTATCACTGTTCTATAGACAAAGAAACTGAAGCCCCAAGAAGTTTTATGGCTCTTTTATAGTCATCACATATTGATCCAGCTAGGTCTAAGATCTTGGTTTCTTCACTCTTGGTCAGAGCTATTTGTACCCTACTATGTTGTCTTTCTCTTTTACTTTCTTTTTTCCCTGGTGCTTGCCATTTACAGTTTGTTATTGCTCTGAATGTCATTGGCTGGTCCTCTGGGTTAGATGTGATATATCGAGGGCTAAGACCAGAGATAATGAGAGACAACTGTGCACTTCAGTCATACTTCTGGACTTAGAGGATGGGAATAGCCAAAGGATTGTCTGAAGCGGGGCTCTCTGTCTAGTTCACTTGTTGCTGCCTGGTTAATGTTAATACTTTCATATTCTTAGCTTCTGCTGGTGGTGTTCAGTGAGAGATACATCCAGACCACACACACAGCATTATTCTAAAAAAGAGAAGTTACTAAGGAGAGAGGACCAGGGGTCAGCAGCCAGTCAGAAATGTGGAATTTCTCAGTTCTTCTTTCTTATGCTTGGTCTTCAGGCATAATTTCTAGAGTATGGTTCCCTTTGAAATGTTTCTTTAGCTCAGAGGAATGAACGGAAGGCTCTTTTTTCAGAAAATTTAGCATTGACTTCCTCTTTGAGCAGCTTAGAGAGTCGGAGCTCTCGTGTAGGCATGACAGTGGCCAAAGCTTGCTTTTTCCAGTGTGAGTATTGAATCCCATAGGAATACCACACAGGTAAATGTAATTAAAACTTTGTTCTTGTGATGTCCATCCTTTCTTAAAAACCCTCAGTGACTTCTCATTATTCAGAGGGTGCATGTAAGGTAAGTAAATGTGAACCCTTTTTTTTTTTTTTTTTGCAATACGCGGGCCTCTCACTGTTGTGGTCTCTCCCGTTGCGGAGCACAGGCTCCGGACACGCAGGCTCAGCGGCCATGGCTCACGGGCCCAGCCGCTCTGCGGCATGTGGGATCTTCGTGGACTGGGACACGAACCCATGTCCCCTGCATCGGCAGGCGGACTCTCAACCACTGCGCCACCAGGGAAGCCCAGTGTGAACCCTTTTTTTTCCAAATGAAATATTCTCACTAGTGAGTAGAAATTCTTGTTTTCCTTTGTTACCGTGAACCAGAATGGAAGAGGAGGAAACCCTTCCTCTTCACTAAATCTTCCCCTTTCTTTAAGGCCCAACTTCTGTGACTGGTTCCCTCACCACTCCAACTTGTCATAAAATTCTTTTTACTCTGACTTTAATCGCAGTTATTATTAATACCAATCATTTCGTATTTAATTATACATGGCCTTATGATGTCATTTGTCTTATACTGATGTTTTTTTCATCTACCGCTAGATGGTAAGCTCCAGGAGGGCATGGAACCTTTTTTTCAACATTATATAATGGGAAATTGCCAAATCTCTGTGGTGGAGAGGAAGTGGTGTCATCAACTTTCACATGCCTTTCATTCATCTTCTTCAAAGTGATCTGTAACCAATCTTGTTTCATTGAAAGCCCCTCACCCACCCCTTTACCCTAGATTATTTTAGAACAAACGTCAGGGACTGTGGTAATCTTGGTGTTCCCAGTAACATCCTAGCTTGGGAATCAAACTCAATAGGGTAGGGAAGCAATTATTCTTAGTAGGGAACTAGAGCTATTATTGTAAACCTCATCTTCTGTACCCAGAAAAGTGAAAATGCTATTGCATTTGTATTTATTTCATGTGCCTTCAAAGGATGAGCAGTTTCAGGTCTAGGAATATAGAACCTGCATCATTATGCACCATAGCTTCTTTTTATTAAATTCTATTTCCCCTGGCACTGACTTCTCTTTGTTTTAGTGTCCTGCCGCAGGTTGGAGCTGTGAGGGGAAAACCTGTAATTCTTTGAGTTTGGCCCCTGTTGAGCTTGTGGAGAAAAGGGAAGTCTCTAGATCTGGATAGTGTACTCAATGACTGTGCCATTCATTGAACAGAATCTTTGATCTTGGTGAATCAGTCTCTCTGGGGTCATGAAAAAAGGAGACAAGATTTAGCACTCACTTTATCATGTTAAGGGCCATTTGAAATTAAGTCTGCTGGAGAAACTTGGGTCTACTTCAGAGATTTTTAAAATTAATTAATTAATTAATTAAATTTATTTTTGGCTGCGTTGGGTCTTCCTTGCTGCATGCGTGCTTTCTCTAGTTGCGGAGAGCGGTGGCTACTCTTCGTTGCGGTGCGTGGGCTTCTCATTGCGTGGGCTTCTCTTGTTGCGGAGCACAGACTCTAGGCATGCGGGTGTCCATAGTTGTGACTCGCGGGCTCTAGAGCGCAGACTCAGTAGTTGTGGCGCACGGGCTTCATTGCTCCGCGGCATGTGGGAACTTCCCGGACCAGGGCTTGAACCCTTGTCCCCTGCATTGACAGGCAGATTCTTAACCACTGCGCCACCAGGGAAGCCCTACTTAAGAGATTTTTGAAATGCTGCTTCATGGGTAGGTGCTTCTGCCTTGTATTCTGTTGAAAGGATCAAGATACGGAGGCTTCCAGGAGGTGATGCAAAAAAAAATATGGATACAAAATAGCATTGAGACTTCCGATTTCAAGAATGTGTTTTGTGTCAAAAAGTTTTCTCAATTGTAAATAAATGTGAAAACTGTTGGTATCATCAGTGAGTAGTCCAATCAGATAATTTATTCTGAACAACCATTTAGGTGTGCAGATCAGAAGCAGGTAAGGATCGGGCTTGGTGGAAGAGTGCAGCTTTGAGAAATCTTTAGGAATTAAGGAGATGGGACTGAGTAATACTTTTTGGATCTTCACATGTTCCTAACCTCAATGTGGGAATAGGCTCACCACCTCTTAATCTACTTTTTAACATGCCTTCCAAAGGCCATTTGTGGGTTTATTCTCTTCCTCCATTAAAGTCATAAGAGACAAATACACCATCATTGAGCTTAGAATTTTGCTTTACAGTTTTCTATGGGCCTAAAGTATTTTTTTAGTGATGGACTTCTAGCCCACTGAATTACAAATCTGTGACCATTATGTATCTGTTTGCAAGGACTGTGCTGGGGACTGTTGAGGGTTATGAGGTAAACTTTTGTTTTGGCCCTCTAGGAGAGACTCAGATGGCTACACAAAGTGGGAGTACATTAAGAGCCACAAGAAAAATCCACAGAAAGATTTATGGGGCTTAAAGGGGGTGAAGGATGGTAGTACATTTGGTGACAATTATCAGGGACACCTTCATGGAAGAGGAAACTTTTGAGTTGAACATAGAATGGTATAGAATTTGGATAGGCAGATTCAGAGATATAGGAGGAAACAGTTCAAATTTTGATAACCTAGATGCTCTGGAACATTCTCAGCCTGTGAGTTCGGTACTTGATGAATCTGGATAAATATGCATCAATAAGTATAATTCCAATTCCAACATGTGGGGTATTCCCTCCATACCACCAAGCAATTCACCCCCATGAACTGGGTGTTCTGCAGTTTATTTCAACTCTGACACTATGTACCTGGAGATAGCCTCAGATCACACAGGTTAAACGTTCAGTCCTAAAAGACTGTCCACTGCCCCTTTTAGATGCCAGTGGCAAGTCCATGTTGTCACCTCTGCTTCTGACCATAGATCAGAGGTTCCAATGTCCCCTCCTTGGGTTCGATTAATTTGCTAGAACGGTTCACAGACTCAAATGTTATACTTAATAGATTACCAATTTATTATAAGAGGGTATAACTCAGGAACAGCCAGATGGAAGAGATGCATAGAGGGCAAGGTATGGGGAAAGGGGCATGGAGCTTCCATTCCCTCTCTGAGAGAGCTACACTCTCTGCACTTGCATGTATTCATCAACTTGGAAATTCTCCAAATCTCATCCTTTTGGCATTTTGTGGAGGCTTCATTCATTACAAGGCATGATTGATTAGATCATTGGCCATTGGTGACTGAGCTCAATCTCCAGCCCCACAACCCTTCCTGACTGTGTGTGGGGGGATGGGACTGGAAGTCCCAACCCTTTCTAGTCACATGGTTGGTTCCTCTGGCAACCAGCCCCCATCCTTAGATGATCTAAGGGCATTCTAAAAGTCACCTCATTAATATAGCAATGGATGCCTTCCTCGCTCTCCTGGAAATTCTAAGTTTTAGGAAGTTTGCCAGGAAACAGGGTCAAAGACCAAATATATATTTCTTATTATAAATTCTTTTTGTAAGGCCAGTTACAAAAGTTCAGGCCAGTTCAGGAAGGCAATTATTTCAGTCCCAGATGTGTCCCACACTCTCTGTGTCTTTGTTTTTGACCCAGGTTTTCAATTTGCCTCTTCCATCTTATTACTTATAAATGTTTTCATTCAATGGTTGCTTTACAGCTTTGAAACTCAGAGGAATGGACTGGTGTTTATCTATGACATGTGCGGTTCTAATTATGCCAACTTTGAGCTGGATCTTGGCAAGAAAGTCCTAAACTTGCTGAAGGTAAGGCTGTGAAATGGCCCTTTCAACCCCCCTTCAATGGTTAGGGTGATTTTTTTCTATTCTTTATGAAATTTAGGAATGATATAAACTTCAGACATTATGTTCAGTTTAAAGGTCACCTGTAAGTGATGACTAATACCTGCTTCCTCAGAACAAGAAACAATCTTAAAAGTAAAGTGGGAGGAATTAAAATAAAATACACAGGAACACTGAGTCATGAAGGTGGGATGTCTCTTTCCGGGAGTTTTTGTTCTGTTTTGTTTTGTTTTTTTTTGTGGTATGCGGGCCTTTCACTGTTGTGGCCTCTCCCATTGTGGAGCACAGGCTCCGGATGCGCAGGCTCACTGGCCGTGGCTCACGGGCCTAGCCGCTCCGCGGCATGTGGGATCCTCCCGGACTGGGGCACGAACCTGTGTCCCCTGCATTGGCAGGCGGACTTTCAACCACTGGGCCACCAGGGAAGCCCTCTTTCCGGGAGTTTTGTAGAATAAGAATTAATGAAGCCTAGGTATGGCCATTGTCTATGAAAAAATGTCACCTAACCAGTAACTTGCAAACTTTTTGTCTCAACCTAGTCAGAAATAAGTTTTACATTGCAACTTAGTATACAATAGTATCAATATATGTACACTAACAATACATATACATGTAAAGTTATATACATAGATAGGTTCTTAATCTCTTACCTCAAACTCTTAGGTCCAGAGATGTTATTTAATATTTTGAACTTTAAAAGATAATATGGTCTGTATGTCACTTTAATATCAAATATTTCTGCAGTGAAATGTATTATTCATATCATAACCTTTGGAGAAGAACAAAGGTTATAAATAGCTTATGGGATTTCAGGTCAGATTTTGCTGTCCCATGAATTTTTGCACCAAACTTACAAAAGAAACTAGTGGCTTTCAGAGCTGTTTAGATTTCAGAATTTGAGCATACAGGTGTATGTATGTGTGTGTACATATTTATAAAACAAAAATTTTCACAAAACAAGCTTTACTTTTACTCTGTACAATCATTTTTTTTCTTTTCTTTTTTTTTTTTTTTGCGGTACGCGGGCCTCTCACTGCTGTGGCCACTCTCGTTGTGGAGCACAGGCTCCGGATGCGCAGGCTCAGTGGCCATGGCTCACGGGCCCAGCTGCTCCACGGCATGTGGGATCTTCCTGGACCGGGGCACGAAGCCGTGTCCCCTGCGTCGGCAGGCGGACTCTCAGCCACTGCACCACCAGGGAAGCCCTGGTGTATGGAATGTATTAATGTATATATCTTGATGTACTGAATGTATATCTATGCTTTATGCACAAAAAGAGTGTGTATGTTTGGGTTGTTTTTCCCATTCCCCACTCTCCTCAGAACTAATTTCACCCCCTTGGGCGTGATATCACCTCTATTGAAAATGCATGCTCTAGGGGAATTCCCTGGTGGTCCAGTGGTTAGGACTCCGCACTTCCACTGCTGGGGGCCCGAGTTCGATCCCTGGTTGGGGAACTAGATCCCGCATGCATACCGCAACTAAGAGTGCACATGCTGCAACTAAGAAGCCCGCATGCCACAACTATGAACCCACATGCCGCAACAAAGGATCCTGCATGCCAAAACGAAGACCTGGTGCAGCCAAAATAAATAAATAAATACTAAGAAAAGAAAAGAAAAGAAAAGAAAAGAAAAAACAATGCATGCTCTAGAGTATACATCTAGGAGTAGAATTACTGGGTCATAAGGTCTGGGAAGATTCAGTTTTAAAAGATAGTGTTTAATTGTTTTCCTAAGTGGTTGTACCCACCTGCCATGTGTAAAATTTCCGCATCCTCTCCAATACATGATAATGTCACACTTCTTAATTTTTCCCAATCGAGTGGGTATAAAATGGTATCTTGTGGTATAACTTACCTCTCTCTTATTAGTGACATTAAGTATCTCTTCATATATTTATTGGCCATATATATTTTCTTCTGCTGCAAAATGCCTGTTTATGGCTTTTACCCATTTTCCTATCATCCATTTATGTAGTTTTTTTTTTTTTTTGCGGTACGTGGGCCTCTCACTGTTGTGGCCTCTCCCGTTGCGGAGCACAGGCTCCGGACGTGCAGGCTCAGCGGCCACGGCTCACGGGCCCAGCCGCTCCGCAGCATGTGGGATCCTCCCGGACCGGGGCACGAACCCGTGTCCCCTGCATCAGCAGGCGGACTCTCAACCACTGCGCCACCAGGGAAGCCTCATTTATGTAGTTTTGTACTAATCTATTTCTCCGTGTGTGTGTATATATACATACATATACTGTCTCAGTTTATAGCTTGTTTTTTCACTTTTTATACAGTCCTTTTGACTAACAGAAGTTCTTAGTTTTAGTATGGTTAAATGAGTCTGTATTTTATCTTCTTTTTTTTTTTTTTTTTTTTTTTTTTTGCGGTATGCGGGCCTCTCACTGTTGTGGCCTCTCCCGCTGCGGAGCACAGGCTCCGGACGCGCAGGCCCAGCGGCCACGGCTCACGGGCCCAGCCGCTCCGCGGCATATGGGATCCCCCCAGACCGGGGCACGAACCCGCATCCCCTGCATCGGCAGGCGGACTCTCAACCACTGCGCCACCAGGGAGGCCCTGTATTTTATCTTCTGCTTAATATGTTTTGCATTGTAAATCCTTCCCTATTCCAAAGTCAGAAAAAATATATTAGCTATTTTATTTTATTTTACTGCTGTACCACTGATTCCACCATGTGTATTAATGTTTTTAGTGATTTTTTTTATTGTGGTAAAATATACATAACAAAATTTATCATTTTTTTTTTTTTTTTTTTCTTTTTGCGGTATGCGGGCCTCTCACTGTTGTGGCCTCTCCCGTTGCGGAGCACAGGCTCCGGATGCGCAGGCCCAGCGGCCATGGCTCACGGGCCCAGCCGCTCCGCGGCATATGGGATCCTCCCAGACCGGGGCACGAACCCGTATCCCCTGCATCGGCAGGCGGACTCTCAACCACTGCGCCACCAGGGAGGCCCAAAATTTATCATTTTAACCATTTTAAGTGTACAGTTCAGTAGCATTAAGTACATTCACAATGCAACCCATCACCACTATCCATTTTCAAAACTATTCATCATCCCAAACAGAAACTCTGTGCCCATTAATCTATATATCCCCACCCTGCCCCACAGCCCCTGGTAACCTTTATTCTACTTTCTGTCGCTATGAATTTGCCTATTCTAGGTCCTCATATAAGTGGAATCATGCAGCATTTGTCCTTTGTGTCTGATCACTTAGCATAATATTTTTAAGATTCATCCATATTGTAGCATGTATCAGAATTTCATTCCTTTTTAAGGCTGAATAATATTTTATTGTATGTATATACCATGTGTTGTTAATCCATTCATCTGTCAAACAGTTGGGTTGTTTCCACTTTTTGGCTATTGTGAATAATGGTGCTATGAACATTGGTGTTACAGCATCTGTTTCAGTCCTTGCTTTCAGTTCTTTTGTGTATATGCCTAGAAGTGGAATTGTTGGATCACGTGGTAGTTCTACGTTAAACTTTTTGATATGCTATTTTCTTCTAAAAATTTAAAATTTTGTTTTTGTCATTTAAGACCTTAATCCATCTGGAGTTGATTTTTGAGTATGGTATGAGATGTAGGAATCTGACATTTTTTTTTCATATGGATAGCTATTTTTTTCCCAGTTTTGCATACTAAATAGTCCCTCCTTTCCACAACATAGGCTTTCTACTTGTCAGTTTTAATAGAGACAGAATAACCTGGTAAGTTAATATATCATAAACAGTTTAATCATCTAACCATCTTTCTGTATAATTCAGATTGTTTTCAGGTTTAAATAATACTATTATGATCATTTAAGCTTTTTCTTTTAAATTATTTTAAGAAGGTATTTCTAAGACATGGATTATTTGGCTAAAGATTATGAATATTCTTAATCTTTCTTATACATTACTAGGTTACCCTCCATAAAAGTGGAAAAAAATTTACATTGTCACCAGGAAATACAAGTATCTATTTCCTTCAGCCATCCCAGTACTGCATTCCATACATTTTCTCTTTTTTTCTTTTTTTAACATCTTTATTAGAGTATAACTGCTTTACAATAGTGTGTTAGTTTCTGCTTTATAGCAAAGTGAATCAGCTATACACATACATATATCCTCATATCTCCTCCCTCTTGCATCTCCCTCCCACCCTCACTATCCCACCCCTCTAGGTGGTCACAAGGCACGAGCTGATCTCCCTGTGCTATGCAGCTGCTCTCACTAGCTATCTATTTTACATTTGTTAGTGTATATATGTCCATGCCACTCTCTCACTTTGTCCCAGCTTACCCTTCCCCCTCCCAATGTCCTCAAGTCCATTCTTTATGTCTGCATCTTTATTCCTATCCTGCCCCTAGGTTTTTCAGAACCATTTTTTGGGGGGGGGGATTCCATATATATATGTGTTAGCATACGGTATTTATTTTTCTCTTTCTGACTTATTTCACTCTGTATGACAGACTCTAGGTCCATCCACCTCACTACAAATAACTCAATTTCGTTTCTTTTTATGGCTGAGTAATATTCCATTGTATATATGTGCCACATCTTCTTTATCCATTCATCTGTCGATGGACACTTAGGTTGCTTCCATGTTCTGGCTATTGTAACTAGAGCTGCAATGAACATTGTGCTACGTGACTCTTTGAATTATGGTTTTCTCAGGATATATGCCCAGTAATGGGATTGCTGGGTCGTATGGTAGTTCTATTTTTAGTTTCTTAGGGAACCTCCATACTGTTCTCCATAGTGGCTGTACCAAGTTACATTCCCACCAACAGTGCAAGAGGGTTCCCTTTTCTCCATACCCTCTCCAGCATTTACTGTTTGTAGATTTTTTGATGGCCATTCTGACTGGTGTGAGGTGATACCTCATTGTAGTTTTGATTTGCATTTCTCTAAAGATAAGTGATGTTGAACATCCTTTCATGTGTTTGTTGGCAATCTGTATATCTTCTTTGGAGAAATGTCGATTTAGGTCTTCTGCCCATTTTTGGATTGGGTTGTTTGTTTTTTTGATAACTGAGCTACATGAGCTGCTTATAAATTTTGGAGATTAATCCTTTGTCAGTTGCTTCCTTTGCAAATATTTTCTCCCACTCTGAGGGTTGTCTTTTCATCTTGTTTATGTTTTCCTTTGCATGCAAAAGCTTTGAAGTTTCATTAGGTCCCATTTGTTTATTTTTGTTTTTATTTCCATTTCTCTAGGAGGTGGGTCAAAAAGGATCTTGCTGTGATTTATGTCATAGAGTGTTCTGCTTATGTTTTCCTCTAAGAGTTTTATAGTGTTTGGTCTTACATTTAGGTCTTTACTCCATTTGGAGTTTATTTTTGTGTATGGTGTTAGGGAGTGTTCTAATTTCACTCTTTTACATGCAGCTGTCCAGTTTTCCCAGCACCACTTATTGAAGAGGCTGGCTTTTCTCTGTTGTATATTCTTGCCTCCTTTATCAAAAATAAGGTGACCATATGTGCATGGGTTTATCTCTGGGCTTTCTATCCTGTTCCATTGATCTGTATTTCTTGTTTTTGTGCCAGTACCATATTGTCTTGATTACTGTAGCTTTGTAGTATAGTCTGAAGTCAGGGAGCCTGATTCCTCCAGCTCTATTTTTCTTTCTCCAGATTGCATTGGCTATTCTGGGTCTTTTGTGTTTCCATACAAATTGTGAAATTTTATTTTCTACTTCTGTGAAAAATGCCATTGGTAGTTTGATAGGGATTGCATTGAATCTGTAGATTGATTTGGGTAGTATAGTTATTTTCACAATGTTGATTCTTCCAATCCAAGAACATGGTACATCTCTCCATCTGTTTGTATCATTTTAAAGTTCTTTCATCAGTGTCTTACAGTTTTCTGCATACAGGTCTTTTGTCTCCTTAGGTAGGTTTATTCCTCGGCATTTTATTCTTTTTGTTGCAGTGGTAAATGGGAGTGTTTCCTTAATTTCTGTTTCTGATCTTTCATTCTTAGTGTATAGGAATGCAAGAGATTTCTGTGCATTAATTTTGTATCCTGCTACTTTACCAAATTCATTGATTAGCTCCAGTAGTTTTCTGGTATCATGTTTAGGATTCTCTATGTACAGTATCATGTCATCTGCAAACAGTGACAGCTTTACTTCTTCTTTTCCGATTTGGATTCCTTTTATTTCTTTTTCTTCTCTGATTGCTGTGGCTAAAACTTCCAAGACTATGTTGAATAACAGTGGTGAGAGTGGACAACCTTGTCTTATTCCTGATCTTAGAGGAAGTGGTTTCAGTTTTTCACCATTGAGAACAATGTTGGCTGTGGGTTTGTCATATATAGCCTTTATTATGTTGAGGTAAGTTCCCTCTATGCCTACTTTCTGCAGGGTTTTTATCATAAATGGGTGTTGAATTTTGTTGAAAGCTTTTTCTGCATCTGTTGAGACGATCATATGGTTTTTCTTCAATTTGTTGATATGGTTTATCACACTGATTGGTTTGCGTATATTGAAGAATCCTTGCATTCCTGGGGTAAAACCCACTTGATCATGGTGTATGATCCTTTTACTGTGCTGTTGGATTCTGTTTGCTAGTATTTTGTTGAGGATTTTTGCCTCTGTGTTCATCAGTGATATTGGCCTGTAGTTTTCTTTCTTTGTGACATCTTTGTCTGGTTTTGGTATCAGGGTGATGGTGGTCTCGTAGAATGAGTTTGGGAGTGTTTCTCCCCCCACTATTTGGAAGAGTTTGAGAAGGATAGGTGTTAGCTCTTCTCTAAGTGTTTGATACAATTCGCCTGTGAAGCCATCTGGTCTTGGGCTTTTGTTTGTTGGAAGTTTTTTTTGTGTGTGTGTGTGGTATGTGAGCCTCTCACTGTTGTGGCCTCTCCCGTTGCAGAGCACAGGCTCCGGACACGCAGGCCCAGTGGCCATGGCTCACGGGCCCAGCCGCTCTGCGGCATGTGGGATCTTCCCGGACCTGGGCACAAACCCGTGTCCCCTGCATCGGCAGGCAGACTCTCAACCACTGTGCCACCAGGAAAGCCCTGTTGGAAGATTTTTAATCACAGTTTCAGTTTCAGTGCTTGTGATTGGTCTGTTTATATTTTCTACTTCTTCCTCATTCAGTCTCAGAAGGTTGTGCATTTCTAAGAATTTGTCCATTTCTTCCAGGTTCTCCATTTTATTGGTATATAGTTGCTTGTAGTAATCTCTCATGATCCTTTGTATGTCTGCAGTGTCGGTGGTTACTTCTCCTTTTTCATTTCTAATTCTATTGATTTGAGTTTTCTCCCTTTTTTCTTGATGAGGCTGGCTAATGGTTTATCAATTTTGTTTATCTTCTCAAAGAACCAGCTATTAGTTATTTTGATCTTTGCTATTGTTTCCTTCATGTCTTTTTCATTTATTTCTGCTCTGATCTTTATGATTTCTTTCCTTCGGCTAACTGTGGGGTTTTTTTTTTGTTGTTCTTCTTCTTTCTTTAATTGCTTTAGGTGTAAGTTTAGTTTATTTGAGATGTTTCTTGTTTCTTGTATTGCTATAAACTTCCCTCTTAGATCTGCTTTTTCTGCATCCAGTAAGTTTTGGGTCGTCGTGTTTTTATTGTCATCTGTTTCTAGGTATTTTTTAATTTCTTCAGTGATCTCCTGGTTATTTTGTAGTGTACTGTGTAGCCTCCATGTGTCTGTATTTTTTACAGATTTTTTCCTGTAATTGATATCCAGTCTCATAGAGTTGTGGTTGGAAAAGATACTTGATACGATTTCAGTTTTCTTAAAATTTGTGACCCAAAATATGATCTATCCTGGAGAATGTTCCATGAGCACTTGAGAAGAAAGTGTATTGTGTTGTTTTTGGATGGAATGTCCTATAAATATCAATTAAGTCCATCCTGTTTAATGTATCATTTAAAGCTTGTGTTTCCTTATTTATTTTCATTTTGGATGATCTGTCCATTGGTGAAAGTGGGGTCTTAAAGTCCCCTACTATGATTGTGTTACTGTCGATTTCCCCTTTTATGACTGTTAGCATTTGCCTTATGTATTGAGGTGCTTCTATGTTGGGTGTATAAATATTTACAATTGTTATGTCTTCTTGGATTGATCCCTTGATCATTTTGTAGTGTCCTTCTTTGTCTCTTGTAATAGTCTTTATTTTAAAGTCTCTTTTGTATGATACGAGAATTGCTACTCCAGCTTTCTTTTGATTTCCATTTGCATGGAATATCTTTTTCCATCCCCTCACTTTTAGTCTGTATGTGTCCCTAGGTCTGAAGTGGGTCTCTTGTAGACAGCATATATATGGGTCTTGTTTTTGTATCCATTCAGGCAGTCTGTGTCTTTTTTTTTTTTTTTTTGGCGGTACGCAGGCCTCTCACTGTTGTGGCCTCTCCCGTTGCGGAGCACAGGCTCCGGACGCGCAGGCGCAGCGGCCATGGCTCACGGGCCCAGTCGCTCCGCGGCATATGGGATCTTCCCAGACCGGGGCACGAACCCGTGTCCCCTGCATCGGCAGGCCACTGTGCCACCAGGGAAGCCCAGTCTGTGTCTTTTGATTGGAGCATTTAATCCATTTACATTTAAGGTAGTTATCAATATGTATGTTCCTATTACCATTTTCTTAATTGTTTTGGGTTTGTTATTGTAGGTCTTTACCTTCTCTTGTGTTTCCTGCCTTTTGAAGTTCCTTTAGCATTTATTGTAAAGCTGGTTTGGTGCTGCTGAATTCTCTTAGCTTTTGCTTGTCTGTAAAGGTTTTAATTTCTCTGTCGAATCTGAATGAGATCCTTGCTGGGTAGAGTAATCTTGGTTGTAGTTTTTTCCTTTCATCACTTTAAATATGTCCTGCCACTCCCTTCTGGCTTGCAGAGTTCCTGCTGAAAGAGCAGCTGTTAACCTAATGGGGATTCTTGTGTGTTATTTGTTGTTTTTCCCTTGCTGCTTTTAATATTTTTTCTTTGTATTTAATTTTTGATAGTTTGATTAATATGTGTCTTGGCATGTTTCTCCTTGGATTTATCCTGTATGGGACTCTCTGTGCTTCCTGGGCTTGATTAACTATTTCCTTTCCTATATTAGGGAAGTTTTCAACTATAATCTCTTCAAATATTTTCTCAGTCCCTTTCTTTTTCTCCTCTTCTTCTGGGATCCCTATAATTCGAATGCTGGTGCATTTAATGTTGTCCCAGAGGTCTCTGAGACTGTCCTCAATTCTTTTCATTCTTTTTTCTTATTCTGCTCTGCAGTAGTTATTTCCACTATTTTATCTTCCAGGTCACTTATCCGTTCTTCTGCCTCTGTTATTCTGCTATTGATTCCTTCTAGAGAGTTTTTAATTTCATTTATTGTGTTGTTCATCATTGTTTGTTTGCTCTTTAGTTCTTTTAGGTCCTTGTTAAACATTTCTTGTATATTCTCCATTCTGTTTCCAGGATTTTGGATTATCTTTACTGTCATTACTGTGAATTCTTTTTCACGTAGACTGCCTATTTCCTCTTCATTTGTTTGGTCTGTTGGGTTTTTAACTTGCTCCTTCCTCTGCTGTGTGCTTCTCTGTCTTCTCATTTTGCTTAACTTACTATGTTTGGGATCTCCTTTTAGCAGCCTGCAGGTTCATAGTTCCCATTGTTTTTGGTGTCTGTCCCCAGTGGCTAAGGTTGGTTCAGTGAGTTGTGTAGGCTTCCTGGTGGAGGGGACTGGTACCTGTGTTCTGGTGGGTGAGGCTGGATCTTGTCTTTCTGTTTGCAGGACTGCATCCGGTGGTGTGTTTTGCGGTGTCTATGACCTTATTATGATTTTAGGCAGCCTCTCTGCTAATGGGTTGTGTTGTGTTCCTGTCTTGTTAGTTGTTTCTCATAGGGGTCCAGCACTGTAGCTTGCTGGTCGTTGAGTGGAGCTGGGCCTTAGCGTTTAGGTGGAGATCTCTGGGAGAGCTTTTGCCATTCGATATTAGGTGGAGCCAGGAGGTCTTTGGTGGACCAGTGTCCTGAACTTGGCTCTCCTACCTCAGAGGCACAGGCCTGATACCGGGCCAGAGCACCAGGACCTGGTCAGGGCGCGCGGGATGGCCTCATCCAGGGGCACCTGCAGGCAGGTACACCCGATTGGTGCAGTCACCAAGAGGGCGAGCCCACCTGCCCGCTGGTCCCGTCCCCTTCCCTCTGATTGCCTGAGCGGGTGCAGTCTCGCTTCCTCTAGCTGGAGTCTGGGAATCCCACCTCCCTTTGCTCTTTTTTTGAATTTAGAAGTTCTAAAATAATAACATCCTTTTTTTGTTGTTGTTTGAACTCCTTTAAATAATAACATTGTAGTATCTTTTTTTTCAAATGTTCTTTTGCTGTTTATGTGTCCTCCTTTATCTGGTTCAAAATAATGAAACTACTACAGATGTTTTGTTGTTGTTTTGCTATATAAATTCAAAGAGAATGAAATAAAAGTTTGGTTGCCTTAAAATCCATATCATGTTTTCCTTAGTGACTTATTGCTCTGTCATTGGGAGCAGATAAAATTTTAAATATAGTCCCCTACCATCCTCATTCTCATGAAAGTTGTAAGTAGAAGTTTAATGCACAGTCTCACACTTCAGATTTTTAATAATTAATTAATTAATTAATTAATTTAATTAAAAATTCGTTTTTAATTTTAAACTTTTTGGCCACCCTGTGGGATCATAGTTCCCAGACCAGGGATAGAACCTGCGTCCCCTGCAGTGGAAGCGTGGAATGTTAACTGCTGGACCACCAGGAAAGTCCCCCAGGTTTCTATTTAGTATGAATTAATTTCCAGTAGTTACTGTGGTGAGGATTTGGATCAAAATGTGACACTGTAATAAAAGTGTAAATAATCTTTGACTTCTTAAGTTGCTCTGAGTAGATTTTCCCCATCTTAGTAAATTTCTTTCTTTTTTTTTTTTAATTTAATTTTATTTTTGGCTGCGTTGGGTCTTCATGGCTGCACGTGGGCTTTCTCTAGTTGCAGTGAACGGGGGGCTACTCTTCCTTGCAGAGCGTAGGCTTCTCATTGTGGTGGCTTCTCTCTTTTTTTAAAAAAAATTATTATTTTTTTATACAGCACGTTCTTATTTGTTATCTATTTTATACATATTAGTATATATATGTCAATTCCAATCTCCCATGGTGGCTTCTCTTGTTTCGTAGCACAGGCTCTAGGCTTGCGGGCTTCGGTAGTTGTGGCATGTGGGCTCTAGAGTGCAGGCTCAGTAGTCGTGGCGTGCGGGCTCTAGAGTGCAGGCTCAGCAGTTTTGGCGCATGGGCTTAGTTGCTCTGCGGCATGTGGGATCTTCCTGGACCAGGGATTGAACCCATGTCCCCTGCCATTTTTTGTGTGTTGTTACAAAAAGGCTTCAATGAACATCATTTTACATACATTTTTGTATATTTGACCCATTATTTCTTCAGGATAAATTGCTATAAGCATATTTTTAGGGTCAAAATGTAGGCATATTTAAAGTTTTGATAAATATTGCCAAATAGTCCATTAAAAATTTAGTTCAGGGCTTCCCTGGTGGCGCAGTGGTTGAGAGTCCGCCTGCCGATGCAGGGGACACGGGTTCGTGCCCCGGTCTGGGAAGATCCCACATGCCGCGGAGCGGCTGGGCCCGTGAGCCATGGCCGCTGAGCCTGCGCGTCCGGAGCCTGTGCTCCGCAACGGGAGAGGCCACAACAGTGAGAGGCCCGCATACCTCAAAAAAAAAAAAAAAAAAAATTTAGTTCAAATTTATACTCTCATCAACATCCTGTTCACCAGAGTCTCATCATCACTGATAATTTGGATTTTGATCAACTCATGTTTTTATTTGGTGTTTTCTTATTAGTGATTAACTTTAGCATATTTTCATGTTTAACATCAATAAGTATTGCTTAAAAATTTTTTTTCTTCTCATATATTCTACCCATTTTTTTTCTTTTCTTTTAAAATAAATTTATTTATTTATTTTTGGCTGCATTGGGTCTTTGTTGCTGTGCGTGGGCTTTCTCTAGTTGCGGCGAGTGGGGGCTACTCTTTGTTGTGGTGTGCGGGCTGCTCATTGCGGTGGCTTCTCTTGTTGCGGAACATGGGCTGTAGGTGCTATTATAAACCAGAGGCTTTTTACCATTATACTTTTATGCTGATTATTATTTATAGGGTAGCTAATTTTTTCATATTTACCTTTTATACTTTAAAATACTATTATAATTTGTATTTATCTTTTGTACTTTAAAATGCTATTATAATACTTTAAAATACTATTATAGGGACTTCCCTGGTGGCGCAGTGGTTAAGAATCCGCCTGCCAATGAAGGGGACACGGGTTTGAGCCCTGGTCTGGGAAGATCCCACATGCCGCAGAGCTACTGGGCCTGTGTGCCGTGGCTGCTGGGCCTGCACTCTGGAGCCCGCGAGCCACAACTACTAAGCCCATGTGCCACAACTACTGAAGCCTGCGCGCCTAGAGCCTGTGCTCCACAACAAGAGAAGCCACTGCAATGATAAGCCTGTGCACCACAATGAAGAGTAGCCCCCGCTCACTGCAACTAGAGAATGCCCCCACGCAGCAACAAAGACCCAACACAGCCAAAAAGAAAATACTATTATAGGGGGGACTCCCCTGGTGGTCCAGTGGTTAAGGATCTGACTTCCGCTGCAGAGGACGTGAGTTCGAATCCCTGGTCGGAGAGCTAAGATCCCATGTGCTGCAGGGCAACTAAACCTGCACGCCACAACTAGAGAGCCCACGTGCCACAACTAGAGAGCCTACGTGCCACAACTACTGAGGCTGTGCGCCCTGGAGCCTGCACACCACAACTAGAGAAGGCTGCGTGCCACAATGAAGACACAACGCAGCCAAAAATAAATAAATAAAAATATTTTTTAAAATACTATTATAATCTAACTGGGAATAATTTCTTCCCAGTTAGAATACCAGTATTATTCAGTATCCCTGCCTATGAGAAGTGCTGAAATATTGAGAAACCAAATGAAACCAAGAGCTATGGATTAAGAAGGAATAATTTTTCATTCTTATGCCTTGTGAAGATCAGGGTGTCTCTTTTCTTTTAGACCTCATTTGCCCTTGTGCCCGCTAGATCATATTGATTGATTGAATGAATGAATACATAAATAGATGAAGAGATGAGTGGAAAATCAATGATTATAAACACACAGATATCAGAATAAAGGAAAGATTATGAGAAATGTTTCATGTTCATTTTATTTGTGATCTACTTGTTCCTTAAAGTTTTAATAATCAGAACTTAAGGGTGCACACATGTATGCTGACAAGAAAAATCAGAGTAGTTTTGATCCATAAAGCTTATATTGACAACATAACATTGTTACTTTTATTTTTTATTTTATTTATTTGTTTCACAAATAAGAGTTTCTTTGAAAATGCAGCATTGTGCT
The DNA here is from genome assembly GCF_964165515.1 of Mesoplodon bidens. NCBI lineage: Eukaryota > Metazoa > Chordata > Mammalia > Artiodactyla > Ziphiidae > Mesoplodon > Mesoplodon bidens. The sequence continues at coordinate 64,110,588 of NC_138178.1, read as the reverse complement.
GACAATAAAAATCATAGAGAACTCACATGATCAGGGAAATATAATCACGGGAAAAAATGGTAAGGAGATATCCATCTGTTATCAAAATTTCCTTTGAGATTCCTCTTTCAGATCTGCAGGAAGACTTGAGAATCTTTAGGGCATCTCTTACTAATGTAACCAAAAGTCCTGAAGTCTTTCTCTGTCATTAAATGGGTCCAGATCAAATAACTCAAAGCCCATGCATTTAAATGTGCAGATTCCAGCACACTCACCTATAATTCTGAGGTGTCCCAGGCCAAACTTTTGTTCCTCTCTGTTTCTTCATAACATGATTACTTTTAAAGGTAAATCAGCTTTTAATTTCCTTCTTTCTTTTTTTAAAATTTTTATTGGAGTTTAGTTGATTTACAATGTTGTGTTAGTTTCAGGTGTACAAATCAGTTATATTGATATATCTAAATATGTCCACTCTTTTTTTTTTTTTGATTCTTTTCCCATATAGGACATTACAGAGTATAGAGTTCCCTGTGCTATACAGCAGGTTCTTATTATCTATCTTCTGTATAGTAGTGTGTATATATCAATCCCAGTCTCCCAATTTATCCCTCTCGCCACTTCATCCCCTGGTAACCATAAGTTTGTTTTCTACATCCGTGACTCTACTTCTGTTTTGTAAATAAATTCATTTGTACACTTTTTGTAGATTCCACATATAAGTGATATATGATATTTGTCTTTTTGTGTCTGACTTACTTCACTCAGTATGACAATCTCTAGGTTCATCCATGTTGCTGCAAATGGCATTATTTTGTTTTTTTTATGGCTGAGTAATATTCCATTATATATATATATATATATATATGTACCACATCTTCTTTATCCATTCCTCTGTTGATGGGCATTTAGGTTGCTTCCATTTCTTTCTTTTTAACCACTTTTTCTCTAGCTACTAAGTGAAACCTGAATTAAGCTATAGACTCCCCCTGCTGGGTAAGAATGGTGAGAAGAGCAAAAAACCTAAACTTTGTACTTGAACAGTCAAAGGTCCCATTAGGCACTGTTGCAGTGCCCTAATTGGTATTTTTAAATCCTTGTATTGTTCTCCGCAGGGAGCTTTTCCAGCTCGTTTGAAGAAAGTGCTGATTGTGGGAGCACCCATATGGTTCAGAGTGCCCTATTCCATCATCAGCCTCCTTCTGAAGGACAAAGTCCGGGAGAGGGTAAAGGAAGCTAAATTAATTTTATTTGGAGGTGGGATAGATACATTTCCATCTCTACTGCTGAAATCTGCCAATTAATTTTCTACCTTCAAAAAACCTTCCTGGCTTGTTTCTCTTTCTGCTTCTGTTAGTGTGTTCTCTTATATTCTCTGCTTTATTCTTTACTCAGCCCAATATAGGCTGCCTTTCTTACTGTGCAAGTTCCTTGAAGTTAGGACCTGGACATAGTTTGGGCACTTCCCCTGTATGTAGCACCTTGCATGCAGATAGCATCGAAGGAATGTGTCCCGTGAGTGACTTAGAGATAGCTGCTACTTCCAAAATTTAGTCCTGTGGCTCTACAGGCTTTTAATATTTAGCAACTTCTAATATAATTACATCAGTTGAACTGGCGATTGAATTTGTTCAACTGGAAATATTCAGTCCCCTTGACCACCACGGTGCTGGAGGAGACTCTCAATCTCTCTTTTACTTTTATTCCTGGCATTTTCTCTTAAAACAGCTTGTTGCTTCCCAACTTCAAAAGCATTGTCTAAAATTATCTTGATTCTATTATCATCCCCTAAGTATTCCAGGATGGAAAGATTATGGTTTCAGTCATTTACTCATTCATTTCTCAGCCTTGAAAGAAAGGGTATATGAAACATTGGTATAATAGAATAAGATAATAATGTTGTAAAATAGTATCAGAGGGTTTTTTTTTTTAGTATGAGATTATATGAATAATAACAATACAGATCTTTGTAGCTGAGGCGACCTGGGTTGGAGAGGGGAAACTAAAGATGTTTGGTTCTGCGGAAGCTACTGAGTGACCTAGTGACCCCAGAGTAGGAGATGTCTTTCCTAAGATAACTCTTTGAGAGGACTCCTTAGGCAAGTTCTTAACACTTGAATTATATACAAGTATATACATGCATGTATGAACTCAAAATATATTGAGCACCTTTACAGTCCAGGCTCTGGGCCCTGGGAATTAAAAGTTGAGTGAGATAGCCCTTATTCCTGAGGAGCTTATGGTCCTGAAAGGGGACACAGACATGTTCAGAGGACTGTGGCTCTGAGAAACATAGAGGAGAATGTTATCTCAGACTGTCAGGGAGGGCTTCACAGAAGAGGTTGAGCTATAAGCTCGTCCTTGACGAGGCCAAAGAGGAAAAGAGGGCATTCCAAGAAGCAGCATTCCAGGAAGAGGCAACAGCAAGCAAGGCAAACATTCCCATTCCACACAGATTCCAAAAAGAACCAACTAGGCTAATTTGGTCCAGTATGGCTGTGTCCAAGCAGAGAGAGGAATTAAGTGTTACAATTACTTCTCTAGCATTTTTCCTGGGCTACCCAGCCTCTGGGAGGCTGGTCTTGTCTTGCTTTCACAGAAACCTATCTTTGAGAATGTCCATACCAAGCTGTGAGTAAAACACAAGCCAACAGGCTTAGAATTGTTTGCCTTAGTATGGGGTTGACAAAAATAATCACGTCCCATGCATTCTTAGTAGTCAAAAAGGCGAATACCCACATGAGATGGTACTGGAAAGGCTTGTAAATAGTATAAAGCCTTGGTTCACTATACCTACGTTTATAACAGGGCCCCTAATTCCAGGAATGAATTTGCTATACATTGTGGGAAGTCAAACCTTTTCTGGGAAATTCGTAGGACTTCATTCCCAAGCAGATGAAATTCAGTCTACTCCTTTTCTAAGTTTACCAGGTATTTCAAGCAAATCTCATATCATTCTCCAAAGCACTTTTGTTCTTTATCTGTTTGTTCCCCTCCCTCCCCACATACTCACGTGGTTCTTTCTGACCTTCCAGATTCAGATATTAAAGACATCTGAAGTCACCCAGCACCTGCCCAGGGAGTGCCTTCCAGAAAACCTGGGTGGGTACGTCAAAATTGACCTCGCCACTTGGAATTTCCAGTTTCTATCCCAGATGAACGGCCACCCAGATCCCTTCGATGAGATCATCCTGTTCTCCCTCCCTCCGACCTTAGACTGGGACTCAGTGCATGTCCCAGGTCCCCATGCCATGACCATCCAAGAGTTGATGGACTATGTTAGCACCAGGCAAAAGCGGGGGATATATGAGGAGTATGAAGACATCCGTCGTGAGAACCCTGTTGGCACTTTCCACTGTTCCATGTAAGTAGGAAAGGTTTGGGCCAGCGATTGATCACTTTCCAAGATGCTGTGGCACACGTTGGTAGCCCTCCTTCCACACCTCACTTCCTTAACATAGGCTCTTCCTTGTGTTAGGAGCCTCACTCTCACTTAGATGATAGTTTCTTTCATCCAGAAAGAGGCACCTCTTGGTGCTTGTTGCCAACAGCGTATGCTGTGAAATTTCTGAAGGTCTTTGGTCCCAGTGGAGGAACTGTGTACTAATGGATACATTTTTTGATATTTCCCTGATATGCAAGTGTTTTTAGGAAAAAAACAAAAATGTAGGCTCAAAATGTAGGCTGTTGATTTGATCTCTGGTCCTTTCATTTGGGCAGTTTCTCCCTACAGCATTTATAGTATTACATTACTTTCTGAGGAGGGGTACTGGTCCATTTAAGATAATCCACAGTCAGTAAGAGAGAAGAGTTGCCTCTTACGAATTCAGCCTTGTGGGATTTTCCTTCTACCTGAATTCTGTAACTGGTTTATAACCACTTGATAACTATTGTTGGCAATAGAGCATGGATCATTTCTCTTACTGCTGCTGTCATTTATCTTACCATGTTTTCGTTGGCTGTTGCAAAAGCTTCTTTTTCTCCAAGTTTTGAGACTGTTTGTTGAAAATTAAGGAAGCTCGGGGACTTCCTTGGCGGTCCAGTGGTTAGGACTTTGCCTTCCAATGCAGGGGGTGCGGGTTCATTCCCTGGTCAGGGGGCTAAGATCCCATATGCCTCGTGGCCAAAAAACCAAATGTAAAACAGAAGCAATATTGTAACAAATTCAATAAAGACTTTAAAGTGGTCCGCATCCAAAAAAAAAAAAAACTTTAAAAAAAAAAAAGGAAAATTAAGGAAGCTCTCCCCAGTGGGTCCCAGGCTCAAGTTCCAGCTTAGCCAAAAATACCCTCTGTAACTTACCCAAGTTATTTCTCTTCTTTGCACCTCAGTTTTCCTGTGTGTAGTATTTGATATTAGACTCACTGATATCTACGTACTCTTTTGTAGCTTAAATGTTTTAGGAATCCGTGATTCTGGGAGTACCTCTTTCCCCTTTTAATTCCTGTCCAGCTTAGTGTGCTGTAAAGAAGGTTATGCAGGGAGTGAGGTAAGTGGGAAAAGGAAAAAAAAAAGAGGGAAAATAATGAGTTAGGAAACAGATAAGGGAAGTAAGAGAGAAGAAGCAATTGAGAAAAAAAATCAATAAGCAGAATAAGAATGCAAAGGAAAATAAGAAATAAAAAAGAGAGAGAGAAAGCAGAGTATATATCATGTGGGGAGAGTATTCTTCTCTCCCACACAGCTCTGTTTCATCCCTACCAGCTCAAGACCCCTGTATGTATCCAGTCTTTTTCCCAGCCAGAGCAGAGGATGCACACTTGTCCTGGGTATTTCTGACCGTGCTCTGGGTGCTTCTACTTGAGGGGTCCTTGAGGTGTCATTTCTACAATGGTTCCCCTTCCCCACATTAAAATAGTGGGTTTGGATTGTGCTCCTTGCATCACCCAAGCCAGCTGTCATGTTATAATCAGAGAATATATCCTAGTCCTATGGAAGGACTTCCCAATCTTGCCTCTTTATTTATTGAATCAATGAAAACGTCCCACTTCAGGAACTAGAAACCAGAATCCTCAACATCTTCAGGCCCCTGTCTTACACCAAGTTCCAGTAGAACTACTTACACAGAACAAACTGTTTCCCATGGAATTCTGGATTAAGAAGTAGATATCAGAGTATTCACTGCTGTCCAGGATGCCTGTAGACCAAGAGACTTTCTTTCCCTTTTTTTTTCCTCCCCTATACCATCCTTTCAAAGGATTTTTAAAAATTTAACTTTAAATTTTAACTTTATTATGAGATGATTGTAGATTCACATGCATTTGTAAGAAATAGAGATCATGTGTACCCTTTCCACAGCTATCCCATGGTAACATCTCCCAGAAGTTTAATATAGTATCACAACCAGGATATTGATACAATCCACCAATCTTATTCAGATTTCCCCAGTTTCAGTGTGTGTGTATGTATTTAGTTCTTTACAATTTTTATCACACAGGTAAGTTTGTGTATACAGAACTGCAGTCAAGATACAGAATTCCATAACCACATACCTCCATTCCACCCTTCCCCAGCCCTAACCCCTGCAACCACTAATCAATTCTCCATTACTATAATTTTATCATTTTAAGAATGTTATTATATAAATGGAATCATACTATGTGTAAACTTTTGGGATTGCCTTTTTTCACTCAGTATAATTCTTGGGAGATTCACCCAAGTTGTTATTTGTACCAAGTTTGTTCCTTTTTATTGCTGAGTAATATTCCATGGTATGGATGAACCACAGTACAAACTGTTAACCAATCAACCATTTACCTGTTGAAGGACATCTGGGTTGTTTCCAGTTTCTTTTACAAGTAAAGTTGCTCTGAACATTTGTGTCTAGGTTTTGTGTGAAAATAAGTTTCTATTTCTCTGGGATAAATGTCCAAGAGTGGGATTGATAGGTCATATGGTAACTATGTGTTTAGTTTTATGAAAAACTGCCCAGCTCTTTTCCAGAGTGGCTGTACCCTTCTGCATTCCTCCCAGCAATATATGAATGATCCATTTTCTTTGCATCCTCACCAGCGTTCAGTGTTGTCACTATTTTTTATTTTAGCTGTTCTGATAGGTGTATGATGAGATCCCTAAATTAAAATTAGAATTGTGGTTTTAATTTACATTTTCCTACTATCTAATGATATTGAGCATCTTTTCATGTGCTTCTTTGCCGTCTGTATATTCTCTTTGTAAAATGTCTTTTGCCCATTTTCTATTTGGATTTTTTTTAAAACTGTTGGGATTTGAGAGTTCTTTATATTCTAGGTACTGGTTCTTTGTTGGATACGTGGTTTGCGAATATTTTCTTCCAGTCTGTAGCTTTTTTTTTTCATCCTCTTCTGGGTCTCTTGTGAAGCAGAAGTTTATTTTGATGAAGTTCCTTTAACAGTTATTCCTTGTGCGGATCATGCTCTTGGTGTCAAGTCTAAGAACACATTGCCTAGCCCTAGAATCCAAAGATTTTTCTACGTTTTTTTTCCTAAAATTTTTATAGGTTTATGTTTTACATTTAATTTAAGTCTGTGATCCATTTTGAATTAACTTTTGTGTAAGGTGTAAGGTTTAGGTTGATGTTCAAATTTTTTTCCCTATAGGTATCTAATTACTCCAGCACTGTTGGTCAAAAAGAGTATTCCTTTTATTGAATTGTTCTTGGAACTTTGTAAAATATCAGCTGGGCTTACTTGTGTGGGAAGAAGGATTTTTTTTTTTTTAAATCCACAGAGTACTCAAACTGTGTTTAATAAATGTATTTATTTATTTTTGGCTGCGTTGGGTCTTCATTGCGGCACGCAGGCTTTCTCTAGTTGCGGCGAGCGGGGGCTATTCTTCGTTGTGGTACACAGGCTTCTCATTGTGGTGGCTTCTCTTGTTGTAGAGCATGGGCTCTGGGTGCGTGGACTTCAGTAGTTGTGGCATGCGGGCTCAGTAGTTGTGGCTTGCGGGCTCTACAGTGCAGGCTCAGTAGTTGTGGTGCACAGGCTTAGTTTCTCCGTGGTATGTGGGATCTTCCTGGACCAGGGCTCGAACCCGTGTCCCCTGCATTGGCAGGTGGATTTTTTTTTTTTTTTTTGCAATACGCGGGCCTCTCACTGTTGTGGCCTCTCCCGTTGCGGAGCACAGGCTCCGGATGCGCAGGCTCAGCGGCCATGGCTCACGGGCCTAGCCGCTCCACGGCATGTGAGATCTTCCCGGACCGGGGCACGAACCCATGTCCCCTGCATCGGCAGGCGGACTCTCAACCACTGCGCCACAGGGAAGCCTGGCAGGTGGATTCTTAACCGTGGTGCCACCAAGGAAGTCCGGGGATTTTTTTTTTAAATATGAAAAAGAACAGAGCATGACGTGACAAACAACTATTTCCTATCACGGGCATTAGTACTGACAGTTTTTAGCATTTTGTTGGATTTGCTTCATCTTTTTTATTGTATAAAAGAATTAATTGTAAAGTTGAAATCCTTCTAATCCTCACCATCAGTTCTCCTCATTCCCCAGAAGCAGTCACTAGTATGAACGTGGTATGTTTCCTACCAGATGATTTTGTTTATACTGTTACATATACATTCATACCTATGAACAATATAGAGTATTACTTTATATGTGTGGTCTTTATAATTTTTTTTTTGCTTTTAATCAATATGTATGCAAGTGATTTTTTCAAAACCAAATAGTACCAAAAAAAAAAAAGTAATGAATGACAACAATCTCCTGACTTGGGCTCAGTTCCACTTCCATTGTCATCCATTTTCAACTCTTGTAGCTGTTTTTTTTTTTTTCTTTATTTTAGTTTGTTTCATTTCCTTCAGGTCTCCAGGAAACCTAGAGAAGAACCGCTATGGGGATGTACCCTGCCTGGACCAAACTAGAGTGAAGCTGACAAAACGAAGCGGCCACGCTCAGGTAGAAAGATAAATGCCATCCTTTTAGGAACACTGAGGGAAATTTAAGCCTCTTCCAAAGTGAAGCTTACTAATACTGTAGTAGAAAGAACATGGACTCTAAGCCAGAGAGAGAAGGTTTGAGTTTTATTTTCTTTTTTTTCTTTTTTTTTGAGTTTTATTTTTTATTTTTTAAGCTATATATATATATATATTTTTAATTAATTTATATATTTTTAATTAATTTATTTATTTTTGGCTACGTTGGGTCTTCGTTGCTGCGTGTGGGCTTTCTCTAGTTGCTGCAAGCAGGGGCTACTCTGTTGCGGTGCATGGCCTTCTCATTGCGGTGGCTTATCTTCTTGCAGAGCAGGGGCTCTAGGTGCGCAGGCTTCAGTAGTTGTGGCACGAGGGCTCAGTAGTTGTGGCTCGTGGGCTTAGTTGCTCTGCGGCATGTGGGATCTTCCTGGACCAGGGCTGGAACCCGTGTCTCCTGCATTGGCAGGCGGATTCTTAACCACTGCGCCACCAGAGAAGCCCCAAGGTTTGAGTTTTAGACTACATACTAGTTATTAACATATGCAAGTCCCTATGTGCCCATCTCACAGTACTAAGTAGAAATTAAATGAAATACTTTATGTACATGTTGATAGCACAAAGTTTGGCATATTACTGTAGGTGCTCAACAAATGTTCAATTATTTTGCCTTTTACTCCTAATAAAGTCATAGTCATGTCATCCACCATACTGGTGAGTGTATATGTGTCAATACCAGGCGACTCTCGTTATAAGTGACCTCTAGGACTTCCCTGGTGGTCCAGTGATTAAGACTCCATGCTCCCAATGCAGGGGACCTGGGTTTGATTCCTGGTGGGGGAACTAGATCCTGCATGCCGCAACTAAGACCCAGGGCAGCCAAATAAATAAATATTAAAAAGAAATCCAACTCTTAAAAAAAAAAAAAGTGACCTCTGATTTTTCCATCTAGAAGATCTGACAAAAATTTTGGACGACTAGTGTATACATAAATATATAGGGATAGAGATGAATTGGTCAGATGCCTCTATTATTTAATGTATTAATTTGATCATATCTGTGCATATTAAAAATCACATGTACTTAGTAGAGACATTTAGTGAAAAGTTATTCAAACTTTTCACATACACCTTTAACATCAGTTTCTTTGTCCTCATTTGAGCTACTTTTGAGTCAATCGAACACAGTTTTACAGAATACATCATTTTTATTTCCTTTTTTAAGTGCCTGGTATTGTCACTGGAAAGTTTATTCTAAGTCAGAAAAGTCTATTAGCATAACATTAGCACAGTTTTTTCTTTTCATTCATCCTGTATCTCATGCATCCTCTGTAGCATTATCATTTACTTATTCCTTTTTAAAGTCCTCTTTATTATAATTTGTTTACAGTAGCATCCAACACTTAAGAATTTTGAGGTCAACAATTAGATAGGTGTTACATTTCTTCTTTTTCCTTCTGATACAACAGTTCTGTCTGGTGACCTCTGTACACATCAAAAAACAGCATTGATCGAGGTTGCTGTTCACTATTTAAAAGGAGTTTAAATAGTGCCCCTTAACATGACACAGTATAGGGACTTGTTATATCCCCCCTCTTTTTTCTGGAGGATAATTCTTAAGAACATCATTGCCTTATATTTGGGTATGTATGGTATATGAGTCAGTACCCTAGGATCATGGTTTTAATCTCTTTTGACCCTAGTGTTTCAAGTACATAAACTGAATTCATAATCCTGTCTAGGATCCTTACAGAGGGTTTTCCTGCAGTGGCATTAGCTAAGAGTCTGTCTGACTGAAGGCAAATTCACCAGTATTATTAAGATCATCTTAGGTGAGTTGGGGCTCTGGAGTCAGAGATAATCTGAATGTATGTCTTGTTGACTACTCTGTCTCCAAGACCTAGAACAGTGCCTGGCATGTATCAGACATTCAGTAAATTATTTGTGAATGAATGAGTGAATCCCGGTGTACCAGGAGACTATTCTAGTCATCCTGTAATTAATCTGAAGTTCATCGCTTGAGTTATAGTCCCTCTCATTACTACAAATATTGGTATAGCCTTTATTTCCACAATAAGTGGAGGATTCAGGTTTATTAGTGAATTGTTCAACAGATTTCAGCTGGAATTACAAAGCCGTTAGTCCAGTTTCAGTTGAACCTGGCCCATAACATAATGTGCATGCTGTGTTTCTTCCTGCTATTTCAGTTTGCCCCTAAGTCTATACTTTATCTCTGAGGTCATTTTCAGTTTTTAATATGTAATGATTCTTCTGAAATTGCTGATTTTAATTCCCAGTGCTCTCAGAGACAAGAATGCTAAGAGCTGGTATCCTTAGTTATAAAGAAATAAGTCTCCTTTAAATAGGTGGCATTTCTTTTCAAAGCATGAAGTTAGCTCCAAGAGTAACAGCTCATATATTACTTATATAATATGTTGATTGGCATGTACCAGGTAAATCCTTTGTACTTTTCTATGCCTTCTCACATGGGTCCTGCAGTGTATACCATTTGAATGTGCCAGGCTGAACAGAGGATGGGCTTTGGCTGACTATGGGTGGGCCCTGGATTGAGAAGCCTGGTTGGGGTGAGTGAGACTTTTAGCTTTCTGGGTCTGCTGCAGATGATCCATTAGCTCAGTGAAGGTGTCCAAGTCAGGGTAGAACACGAGTAGTATGAGGTCAATACCAGTTGCTGTGGGAGAAGAACAGAGGAGGAAACTCTTGAATAAATAATTAGTGGGAGGATAAGTGTTAAGTTGGTAGACTGACTATCTAATGGACATATATCCAAATAACATGGGTTTGACCATGAGATGGAGATTTTTTTTTTTTTTTTTTGGCAGAGCCGTGTAGCTTGCAGGATCTTAGTTCCCCGACCAGGGATTGAACCCGGGCCTACGGCAGTGAAAGCACCAAGTCCTAACCACTGGACCACCAGGGAACTCCCTGGAGATGTTTTATTAGGGTGGCCGTGTGGTACTGACAGTTCAGACTGTCCTCCAAGTGTTGGAACCCAGTGGAGAAAGGGTTGATGGGGAGTCATTCCCATCTCTCTAGAGTGGAATGGAGTATGGATTTTCCCTAGTTTGCTGTTGAAACTTCTTTACTTTTGTCCTCCTGTAACCCTCCATATCCTATTTAATTTCCCTGATGGCTAATGATGTAAATAAGACCGAGGACATTGGGAGGTGGGAGAAGGCCCGCAGAAGAGAGTCAGGAGCTATTCATTGAGGCTCTTCTGAATGTGTGTGGCTTTTGCTTTGTGTTAATTTAGGCAGTAATGGAGCCCGTTTGGCCCATGCTGTTGATGGTCCTAGCTGTGAGGCATAGCTTTCTTCCTTCTCCAGTCACACTTTGCCTTTTGTGTGTCACAGCATGGACAGGTGTTCCTGCTTAGGTTGCTTGGCTTGCCTGCCTTTTGGTTTTGGTTCTGAGCTGTAGTGCTACAAGTCCTAATGGACTCCTTTTTTGTAAATAACAGCTTTACTGAGATATAATTCACATACCATACAGTTTACTCATTAAAAGTGTACAAGTCATTGGTTTTTAATATATTCTCAGAGTCATGCAATTATCACCACAATCAACTTTAGAACATTTTTATCACCTAAAAAAGAAACTCGCCTTGGTAGTCACTCCCCATTTCCCCCAAACCCACCTACTTTTTCTCTACTTTTTTTGCCTATTGTGGACATTTCACATAGATAGAATCATACAGTATATGGCCCTTTGTGTCTGGTTTCTCTCAGTGTGTTTTCAAGGTTCATACATGTTATAGCATGTATCATTATTTCACTAATTTTTATTGCTAAATAATATTCCGTTGTATGGATATATGCCACATTTTATTTACCCATTCATTAGTTGATAAACAATTGAGTTGTTTCCATTGTTTGGCTATTATGAATGATGCTGCTGTGAATATTTGTTTATGAGGTTTTTTTGTTTACATCTGTGTCTTCATTTCCCTTGGGAGTGGACTTGCTGGGTCATACGGTAGCTCTGTGTTTAACCTTTTGAGGAAGTGCCAGATGGTTTTCCAAAGTGACTGCACCATTTTACATTACCACTAGCAGTGTATGAGGGTTCCAATTTCTCTACATCTTTGCCAGTATTTGTTATTATTTTTTACCTGTAGCCATTCTAGTGAGTGTGAAGTGGTATCTCAGTGTGGTTTTGATTTGCATTTCCCTGATGACTAATGATGTTGAGCAACTTTTCAGGTACTTATTGGCCATTTATATATCATCTTGGAAAAATGGCTATTCTGATTCTTTGCCCATTTTAAAACTGAGTTGTCTTTTTACTATTTATTTGTGAGAGATCTTTATATAGTCTAGATACAAATCCCTTATCAAATGTGTGCATTCTGTGGGTGGGTTTTTTGAAAAAAAAAATTTATTTATTTATTTTGGCTGCACTGGGTCTTAGTTGTGACATGCAGGATCTTTAGTTGCTGCATGCATATGGGATCTAGTTCCCTGACCAGGGGTCGAACCCAGGCTCCCTGCATTGGGAGCGCGGAGTCTCAGCCACTGGACCACCTGGGAAATCCCCTGTTTTTTCACTTTCTTGATGGTGTCCTCTGAAGCACAAAAGTTTTCAGTTTTAATGTAGTTCAATTTATGTTTTTTCTTTTGTTGCTTGTGCTTTTGGTGTCATATCTAAGGAGGCTTTGCCTAACCCAAGGTCACAAATATTTAATCCTATGTTTTCTTCTAAGAGTTTTATAGTTTTAGCTCTTACATGAGGTCTGTGACCCATTTGGAGTTAGGTTTTTTGTTTGTTTGTTTGTTTTTGTTTTTTGGGGGGTTTTTTTGGCCTCGCTGTGCGGCTTGCAGAATCTTAGTTCCATTACCAGGGATTGAACACGGACCATAGCAGTGAAAGCGCTGAGTCCTAACCACTGGACCGCCAGGGAATTTCCTGGAGTTAGTTTTTGTATATGATGTGAGAAAGGAATAAGCTTCATTTTTTCTGCATGTGGATATCCACTTGTCCCAGTAACATTTGTGGAAGTGAGGTTTTGAATTGGTCCTTTCACTCCTCATTTTCTGCCTGACAAAAAGAGAAAATTCACACCTTGAGTTTTATTTACTTAGTACATCATTTTCCTACCCAAATGGTATATCCCACACAGCTGCAATGATATTTCCTTTTTATCATTAGACAGATTACATCAATGCCAGTTTCATGGATGGCTACAAACAGAAGAATGCTTACATTGGGACACAAGGTAAGTAGTCTGCCCCTCACAAATTGGTTTTGTGTCATCTACCTGTGATTGTTGGCATCAGATGATAGCATAATTTTTAAAGGAAATGGTAACTTGAAGTGATGTTGCAGCCACTAGATCTTGGCCTTTCATAAAGATTGAGGGTTATTGAGGAAGGCAGATGAGAGGTGTAGAGTTTCTGTACCAGATGTGCCTGGAAACTCACTGCATAGAGATAAACTAGAGATTTGAACACACAACATTACTACAAGTTTTTGGACTGTGTCTTAGTGTTGCCAACCCAGGGGAATGGGACATCAGAGTTCACTGGCCAGTGAGATGCTCCTTATGTCGAGTAGGACATAAAGGAATGGCAATGGGACTTCCCAGAGATTGAGTTCAGTCTATGAATGGGTGTTGCTGGCTTAAGAGGCTTTTGCTGGTCCCTGTACCATCACAGAGCATGCCAGCAGTCTCTGACATGGATAGTCTTTGCTAGGTCTGACAGTGGAGTATTGGGCGCTCTAGGAGGATTTCAGATGGAGCCTCTGTTAATATTCTTGTGGGCCCTAGTACTACTCCTGACCTGTTCTTTGCCATCTCAAGGAGAATACTAGGTTTCCTTCAAAGAGAGTGGTGAGAAATCACAACATAGGAGGACATGACAGGCCATCATATGGAATTAAGGCCCTTTGACCATTGTGGAATATGGCCAGCAAGAGATCTGGCAGATACCTCCTTAACCAAGTGATCACACTTAATATCACCAGTAATGGACAAATAGATATTATATGCCTCCTGTTGTGGTATAGTGAGAACTACACAACATAACCTATGTTGTATGTTGCCAGTTTTTGTTTGCTCTTTTTAAAAATTTTTATTTATTTATTTTTAAAAATTTTGGCTGCGTTGGGTCTTCGTTGCTGCGTGCAGGCTTTGTCTAGTTGCAGCTAGTGGGGGATGCTCTTCGTTGTGGAGCACGGGCTCTACACACACAGGCTTTAGTTGTGGCACGTGGGCTCAGTAGCTGTGGCTCGTGGGCTGTAGAGCGCAGGCTCCATAGCTGTGGCACCTGGGCTTAGTTGCTCCACAGCATGTGGGTTCTTCCCAGACCAGGGCTCGAACCCATGTCCCCTGCATTGGCAGGCGGATTTTTAACCACTGCGCCACCAGGGAAGTCCTGTTGCCAGTTTTTAAGTCTGAATCTAATAATGAGAAACAAAACTGACAAATCCAGATTGTGGAACGTACTAGAGACCTGGCTTAGACTTTTCAAAGTTAATGCCATGGGGGAAAAAAAAAGACAGGGAACTGTTCTGGATTAAAGGAGACTAAAGAGACATTGATAACGAAAGGCAGTGTGTTATCTTGCAAACTCAATTTGGAAAAAAATTTGTTAAGGACAAACTATTGGGACAGTTGGATACTGTGTATTAGATAATATTATTGTATTAATGTTTAGTTGCTGCAGTGTGATAATGGTATTGTTCTACAGGAGAATGTTCTTGTTCTTCTAAATACGTGTTCAAGTATTTAGGAGTGAAATGTCATAATGTCTGAAACTTAAATAGTTCAGTAAAAGAGAAAATATGTGTTGTGTATATATAGAGAAGCAGGCTTTGCAAAATGATAGCTTTCGAGCTAAAGAATGTATGAGTACAATGTACCCTTCTTTCAACTTTTTCTCTTTTTTTGATTTATTTTTGGCTGTGTTGGGTCTTCGTTGCTGCGCACGGGCTTTCTCTAGTTGAGGTGAGCGAGGGCTACTCTTCGTGGCGGAGTGCAGGCTTCTCATTGCGGTGGCTTCTCTTGTTGTGGAGCATGGGCTCTAGGCGCGCGAGCTTCAGTAGTTGTGGCACATGGGCTCAGTAGTTGTGGCTCGCGGGCTCTAGAGCACAGGCTCAGTAGCTGTGGTGCACAGGCTTAGTTGCTCCGCGGCCTGTGGGATCTTCCCGGACCAGGGATCGAACCCATGTCCCTTGCATTGGCAGGCAGATTCTTAACCACTGCGCCACCAGGGAAGTCCCTCAACTTTTTGTAGGTTTAAAATTTTTCAAAGTAGAAGTTGAGGGAGAAGAAAAGGGAAAAGGGCCTTTGGATTCTTGGTATATCGTAATTGGTCTGATGGTTACAGATTTATTGTTTTTCCCTTAGGAGGGACTACTCTCTCCAAGAGTCCTTTCAAGACCCTAGGAACAAATAAGAGAACTATCAGGAAAGATTTTTGGCAGGTATAGATTAGGATGTGATCTGCCTGAGAGTAGGACTTTGTTGAGGAGGATGAGCGTGGCATGGATGGGCTTATGGAGGGTAAGGATTGACTCTAGGGGTCTCAGAATGCTCCTCTCTCCAGGTTTAGAAGGCAAGGGCACTTCTTAGAGTTGCTAGTTCTTCAGGGATTGGATCCTTTAGGCTGGCTCTGAAGGCCGTGTGCAGGAGAAGAAGCTCATCCAGGAGTATGAGAGAGAGGATTTCTTGAGTTGAACACTGACCATCTTTAGAAGGCATCAGCACTCTGTTAGGACTGGAAAATGGGATCCTGTGATGTTGAGAAGGCTGGTTTGGTTTGTCTGGTTAACATTCTTGGCTGTGTTCAGTATTCTGATTTTTATTCATAATATTTCTAATAATACCTGTCATTTATTGAAAGTATCTATTATATATTAGATATACAATCACCATCTAATTATTGTAGACACTCTGCAAGGAAGGTTTGTTAATCCATGAACAAACTGAAGCCCAAAGAGGTTAGGTGACCTTGGGTCACACAGCTAGTAAGCGACACAGACAGGATTGGGCACATGTCTTTTTGATTCAAAAGTCCTTGCAAGCCAGGTTAGTGGATTGTTTCATCCATGTCGGCATAAACTGCTGACTTTATTTCTTCACAGAAGTCTACTGTTAAGGAGTCTAATCTGGGAAGTGTAACTTTCCCTTCTAAATCTCTCTTTTATGCCTTTGAGGAAATTATGACCCTTCTCTGTCTAGCCTTGAGTCTAAGTGGTATTATCAGGTGCTCTGATTGGCAACACCAATTTTGCCAGTGGTTTGAATGTGGAAAATAAAGTATATGAGAGCTGCTGTGATGCAGTATAGTGCGATGTGAACAAGGCTAAGAGTCAGAGGTGGGGAAAGGGTGTTTTTATTATCTTCTTGACATGCATGCTATGGTAATGCCATGTCCGTTGTAGAAAATGAAGATGAAAACCACTCATAACCCAGAGACCAGAGAAAATGTTAACATTTTGCAGCATCTCCTTCTAAACCTCATTCTGTGCATACAAATAGATATGGACATATAAACTATCTAACAAAATGGGATTTTTCTATACATTATCTCTTTTTTCTGTTGATGGTTGTCTTGTGGATACCTTTCCATAGCAAAAATACAGATCTTATAATATCACCTTTATGGACTGCTTAAATTTGGGGGTATGCCATAATTTAACATCCTCTCTTGTTAGACATTTAGCTTATTTCCAAGACTTCACATGCTCCTGGCAGTGTCCACTTCTGCAAAGACTGAATTCTAGTATCATAAAATGTTAGTGCTTCCTAAGAGACTTGAGCAAAAATGGTAGTGCAATTAGCAGATTTCCACGACAAAATCATCCCTTGGTACTGCCCTGCTTCCCTGAAAGCAAAGGAGGAAAAAGCACTGGGGAAGTACAAGGAATTATCCTCAGTTGTTACTCACTTGATTGAAAGGGAGTTATTGGCTCACAGGCATCTTCAATGTTCCTGCTGAGTGCCCAGCCCTGTACAGATTCTAACTCTAAAAGGAGTAGTTGGTGACATAGCCCTTGCCCTCAGCACCATGTTTGGCTGAGATATGATTACTTCTCACAAAGTAAAATGACTGATGTAAGACCATATACATTAAATGGTTAAGATGTTTTGATCCAGATGTGCCATCAAGAGCTGGGATGAGAGGAAGCCCTACAAGGAATGTGGTGTTGGGGCTTCCCTGGTGGCACAGTGGTTAAGAATCCGCCTGCCAACACAGGGGACATGGGTTTGAGCCCTGGTCCGGGAAGATCCCACATGCCACGGAGCAGCTAAGCCCATGAGCCACAACTACTGAGCCCGTGCACCACAATTACTGAAGCCTGCGCACCTAGAGCCCGTGCTCTGCAACAAGAGAAGCCACCGCAGTGAGAAGCCCACGCACTACAATGAAGAGTAGCCCCCACTTGCCACAACTAGAAGAAAGCCCGCGTGCAGCAATGAAGACCCAACACAGCCATAAATAAATAAATAAATAAATTTTTAAGAAAAGGAATGTGGTGTTAAGAGAAAGCTTTAAGGAAGAGGCAGCACTTGAAAATGGGTAAAATGTTGATCATTTTGCAGTGTATAGAAATATCAAACAACATATAAATCCCTGTATGTTGTACACTGGGAAGTAACATAGTGTTGTAGGCCAATTATACTTCGAAAACAAACTCATAGAAAAAGAGATCATATTTATGGTTACCAGGGGTTGGGGGAAGGGGGAAATTGGATGAAGGCAGTCAGAATGTACAAATTTATTGATATAAGCTGAATAAGTACTAGGGATGTAATGTGCAATGTGATAAATATAATTAACACTGCTGTGTGTTATACATGAAAGCTGTTAAGAAAGTAGAACCTAAGAGTTCTCATGACAAGGAAAAAAGGTTTTTTTTCCTTTTAAATTTTGTATCTATATGAGATGATGGATGTTCACTAAACTTATTGTGGTAATCATTTCATGATATAAATAAGTCAAATCATTATGCTCTGTATACCTTAAACTTACACAGTGCTGTTTGCCAATTATAGCTCAATAAAACTAGAAGAAAAAAAAAAGAAAGTGGGTAGAAAGTCCAATGGCAATGGAGGTGAGAGAATGTGAACAAAGGAGTAGAGGCAGCAGTGAGCTTGTGTGTCTATATTGTGATGAAGCAATTTTTTAGAAAGATTAAACTGGCAAGCGTATCCAGAATAGACTGGAAGAAAAATTCCTATTCAGAAAAGTAAACCAAGATGGTGTTACAGGAACTCAGACAAAAGATGATATGGTCTTTGTGCCAGTGAATTTCGGCAGGAAGACCAGGATAGGGACAAGAGGGTAAAAACCAAAAACATTCCAAAGGCAAAAAAAATCTAGGACTTGGTGTCTGTTTCTGGGAGATGAAAGAAATGGGTAAGTCAGAGTTGACTCTAACTTTCTGAGACTAAGTCATTTAAGAATGCCAGTACTGTTAACAGAGTTGAGAAAGTAGAGAGAGAAAGCTAATTTTGAAGGAGGAGACAGAATTGCAAACATGAGGGGTCTGAGGAGATGGATGAGGGGACATGGAAGGGGAATGGTTTAGTATTATAAGGCTTAGGTGAGGTGAAAGCAGCTAGAGACAGGGGCACAGTTGACACTCAGCCTGGATGTGAAAGCTGAAGCCCTGTTGATGAGGCTCTAAGAGGATATGTAGCAACGCTTCTCAAACTGTAGCCTACCTCCAGTTTTACCTGGGAATCTTGTTAAAATGCAGATTGTGCATTTCTAATACTCTCCCATACGATGCTGGTGCTGCTTGCCCAAGGACCACCCTGAATATCTGGGATATAGTCAAAAAGGCAGGGAGCCAGCGTATGTGCTTTGGAATTAGTAGTTGGGAAAAAACAGAAGAGCCTAAGAAGGAAAGAAGAGCTTCCCAGGGTCACGTTCCTTGTCTTCTACTTTCATTGTAGGCCCTTTGGAGAATACCTATCGTGATTTCTGGCTCATGGTATGGGAGCAAAAAGTCTTGGTGATTGTCATGACCACCCGGTGAGTTCATCCTTTTTCTACCCATTGCACTTCCCCCCTCCCCAAGCATGGGTGATTCTAGAGGGGAGTTTAGCTCTTAGAAACAATGAGGATTAGGAAAGCCATGGCAAAGAGTTTGAGATGTCTTAGCTTTTTTCTTAGCCGACCCAGAGTTAACAGAGCCAGGGTATGGTGGAGATTGATAGATCTAACTTGTCAAAGCTTTAATCCATGGCTCTGGTGACCCTGTGCCAGTTACAGCCTGTCCTGAGGTCCTGGCCTTAACTACTAGAGGAAGCATTGGGAAACATGGAGGAATTTACTTTTAGCCTGCTCCCTACTTCCAAAGGTCAGCCGTCTTCCTGGCTTCTGAATTACCAGTTCCCCTTAGTTCTCCCTTTCCCTGCTACTTTTGACCATTTTTCTTCTTACTCATATTTCCACCTGTAGGAGAACTTGAAAAAAAGAGATGTGAAACATAATAGGTCAGGCAGGAAGCTCTTGACGAAAGGAATATTTTTGAAATTTTGGTGTACGTATCTGCCAAAACTTTAGGAATTAATATTTCATGAGTATCATCATTATCATTATGATAATTATAACCCATTTCAGATGAGGAGAAAAAAATTAATGAGAATGTTTGCTAAGGTCGCTTCCTCATGGCACTGTTACAAGCCACCTTTGATTTGGAGGGGAGGTAGTGGAAGAAGTACTACCTTGGAGTACTTTGGAGCCACTGAAGAGTAGTGAGGTGGACTTTAGGCCTTTACATAAACCTCCTGGCATCCCAGGAACTGTGCCTTTCCCACTCCTCTATCAGCCATGGGTTCTCACTGGGGAAGAGAATGAACAGTAACTGAGATATAGGGCAGAGAGTTCGACCTGGCCCACCATATTTTCTCTACTGTCCTTCTTTGTCCACCCAGTATTTATGGCAGATATGTGAGGATTACCAAGAGGTATCAGGAAAGGGACCAAATGGATGTAGCTGGTGCTCAATAAATGTCCACTAAATGAGTACATGCAGAAAATTTAGCTGTTGTTACATCTGTTTAGAATGAAGTTTTCCTTTTTCTGCCAAGAAGCAAGGGGATAGATTAGACAGAAGCAATGCAAGAGATGACATTTCTGCCTAAGGGTACAGCAGGTCATGGGTAGAGCAGAGTTATTGCTGTGGAGAAGAAGGATGGAAGGCTTATCTTTCTCTGTGTGTCTTCAGCTTTGAGGAGGGCGGCAGGAGAAAGTGTGGCCAATACTGGCCTTTAGAAAAAGACTCTCGGATCCGATTTGGCTTCCTCACAGTGACCAATCTAGGCGTGGAGAATATGAACCATTATAAGAAAACAACGCTAGAAATTCACAACACAGAGGTAAATTTTATTTTCTCACTCTTTTGAAGCTGGGGGAAAACCTTTACTGTAAAGAAAATCTCCAAAGGGAGGCAGGATTCCAAGGAGCTTATAAGTTACTTCCATTCTTCTGGAAACAGGATCAGGATATTCGACTCAGAGCCAGAATAGCCATATTGTCTCAACACAGCAGTGGCATTACTTAGGAATGAAACTTTTTATAACATAAGAAATCTGGATCATATAATATAGGAATTCTGCCCTCTCCAGACATTTAATCTTTCCTTTGCATTCGTAGAGAAGCAATTGTGGAGAAAGTTGAGGGTGATAGGAACCTTGGTGATAGCAATTCCAGAGGGTTGAGAATCTGGAAAAGCCAAAGGTAGTCAGAGGCAAGGAGAAATGACCTCATTAACTTTTGCTTCTTTTTTTGTCCAAGGAACGGCAGAAACGCCACGTGACCCACTTTCAGTTCCTGAGCTGGCCAGATTATGGTGTCCCTTCCTCAGCAGCTTCCCTTATTGATTTCTTGAGAGCCGTCAGGAACCAGCAGAGGCTGGCTGTCAGCAGCATGGGAGCACGCTCCAAAGGGCAGTGCCCTGAGCCACCCATTGTGGTCCATTGCAGTGCAGGCATTGGCAGGACAGGTAATGCACCTGATGCAGCTCTTGGAGCATCCAGAGGCACTAAGGGTCGGGGAGGAATAACAAAGCTCTTAGTTGCCAGAATGTGAGTATTTGATCCATTGGTGGTGAATTACCATGAAAAATTCCTCTTTTATGTCCTTTTAGTATCCCTAGTGTTAGGTGTACTGGCCAGAATATGTACTTCACAAGCCAAGTCCTCTAGGGGTTTGATGCTTTATACATCCCATCAGCATGATTATCTTCTGATCCCATCACTGTCACCTGGATGTCCCAGAGACCTTCAGCTGGGCTGTTGCTTTCTTCCCATACCCTTCCCTGGGGAGCTTTCCACCCTGGACCGTGCTCTCCATTCTGGAACCAGTTAGCAGCTTTTGCCTTAAGGGGATGTACATTGCAGGGACTGTTGGCCTTCTAGTTCAGAGGTCCCTTTGGGAGAAAGGAAGAATAGGTTTGTGTTAGGTCTCTGTAGAGAAGTTGTGGAATCTGAAAATTAGGGCCCAGGTGTGGGGGTGCTGTCATTCTATCTGTCTGGGATTGAAGCAAGAAGTCCCTCTGTCACCTTCCCACCTACTCTTCCTGTTACCCCCATATATATCCTGACAGACAAGAGGCCTTCTCATTTCTCTGGCCTTC
This sequence comes from Mesoplodon bidens, assembly GCF_964165515.1. Classification (NCBI taxonomy): domain Eukaryota; kingdom Metazoa; phylum Chordata; class Mammalia; order Artiodactyla; family Ziphiidae; genus Mesoplodon; species Mesoplodon bidens. The sequence continues at coordinate 64,089,101 of NC_138178.1, read as the reverse complement.
AACACTCCCTGTGACCTCCTCCTTGAGCCCTTTCAGGCCTAAGGCCAACTGGCCTCCTGCCGTGAGGCACTTGCCATTGAATTCATTCATCCAATCCTGCCTGGGTTATTTGGTAGAGGGAGGGAAAGAGGAGAGGTAGATCAGGTATGACCACTTCCTTCCTTCCTTCAGGTACCTTCTGTTCATTGGACATCTGCCTGGCACAGCTGGAGGAGCTTGGCACCCTAAATGTGTTCCAGACGGTGTCCCGCATGAGGACCCAGAGGGCCTTCAGCATCCAGACCCCTGAGCAGTACTATTTCTGCTACAAGGCAATCCTGGAGTTTGCAGAGAGGGAGGGCATGGTGCCCTCCAGCCACAACCTCCTGACCATGGAGGGTCAGTAACTGTCCCACGAGCCTCCTATCTGCTGCCCAGACTTCCTTAAACTACCCTGGACACCGCTGAGCCTATAGGTTGCCATCAGTTACACTGAAGCCATGGACCAACCTCTTTCTCGTGTCTCCCGGCGCACGCGTGCACGCAAGGCAGCCTTTCCCTTTGGCTAGATAGATGTGGTGAAATTGCCACTAGAAAGGGCCAGCAGCAATGTGTTCTTAATTCCTAGCACCTGCTATCGAACTGTGCCTTATTAAAACCAAATTGTGGCTATCGATTTTTGCCAGGGGCCCCGAGGTAAGTGGGGAAGGAACCTCCCTCCCCCCTTTCCCAATGCCATTCTCCTTCTCAAGGTCTCTTTCCATTCCTTCCCTTTGCTAGGATTTCATGGGGAGGTTCGGTGAGCATCCACCTCCTTCCCAGAGAGCTTGACCAAGTTACATACTCTAGAGAACGTCCTGAGTGCCAAGCACGTTTATACCTAGGGCGTGTATTCCAGTCTTTTCTGTCATTCTCTGTGTGTGCGTGTGTGTATGTGTACTTATGTGTATGAGTCCATACGTACGTGTGTATATAATATATACTGTATGTGATAATATGGTCGTATTCTATAAATACATATACACAGAGATACTCCTTTGTAGAAGTTCCTGGGGCTTCTTGTTGCAGTTCAGGACTCCTCGCTTTTTGGATCCTACTGTTTATCCTGGACGAGCTGGGGTTGGGGATCATGTTGCCTGTTGTCAGACCGCAGAGTGGTGGAAGAGGACACACAAACATCCACTCTCCATGCTCCTGCCACAGGCCCTCATCCTTATATAATGACTTATCTCTCTCCAGGATGCTGCCTGTTGGAGCCAAGAATACTGGTTTGTGGTGACACTGGTTTAATTCAGCATGGATTGCCCTTATCTAATGGTTTTTCCTCTGTTTACTTTGCCAATTTTGGGAATAGACCGCCACTGTGATTCCAGACTCTCTCTCCCCCCTCTCCCTATCCCTTGGGGATTGGGATTGGGGCAGAGATGAATTCACTGAGCAGCCAGAGCCAAAAGCAATCGGTACGAAGTCTTAGAAGGAAAGAGAGGGAGCCCACGTGTGAGAGAGAAGAAACTACATACTATGAGACTCCCTCCCTGAGAGAATGAGCTGGGGCCCCTTTTTCTTTTGCTAGAATGTTCTTTTTCTTACGCAGCTTGGCCTTGTCCACTCATATGCCCATCTCTTTCTTGCCTCTAGCCTGCCAGACCCTGGAGCTCAAGCTGGGTGGGTTCTGTGTCAATAAAAAGCTTAACCCCTGTCTGGGTGAAGCAGTCCCCTGCAATCACTGTTTTCCCCCTATTCATTCAACCTGTCCCTGTCTGCTCCCGGCCTTCCTAGCCTGATATGCCAGGGATGGAATCAAGAGTCCCAGCATTCCACATTCCCAAGAAAATCCCAGGAACCCCTAAAACTTCTTCCCCTATCACAGATGAGGTTGGCAGCTGATCAGACCTCAATAATTTTATACTGTAATAAGCTTTTTGAATGTATATATTCTTATTTTTACAATCTTTTCGTTTTGTATTTAACGTCAATGGACTGAGTCAGATTCAGAAAATAATTGTAATGTTCATATTCGATATCTTACAGCGATACAGTTTTGTATTTACATATAAATATACCGACATGATCAAATCCTCTTAGCTTCATCAATTTAGTAGCAGTCTGGGGCTGGGAAGGTGAGCAGGGGCTCCAAGAGCTGGTCTGGGAGGGATGGGGAGGCAGGGAGGAACCCAAGGCCTCATAGCCTTTCAGTTCTGAGAGCTGCCCATCTTGCGCAGGGAGACAAAGGGAACCAGCACCAGTTGACTGCTTGCCAAGTGCCAATCGCTGTGGTTGGTGCTTTCCCCCCCATTACCTCATTTAAACCTCACAACAATCCAGTGAGATGTTATTCTCCCTCCCTTCTGTTTCTGTGTAGATGAGAAAGGTAAGGTACAGAGGGTTACAGTGAGGGTTACAGTGAAGGTAAGGTTTAGCAGGCCCAGCTCTAGAACTGGAGCTCAAGTTGGTCTGCTTACAAAGCTTTGGCCTCTTTACTGCGTTGCTATCTCAAAGATCGAGATAGTGTTTTGTCTTTGGAAATGAGTTTTTTTAATGTTCTGTTCAAGGTGTAGACAGTTCTTAAGTTCCAGATAGTTGATCTTGACTAGATCTGTATATAATAGACAAGAAGGGTTTCTGACAGAGTTGGTGACTGATTCTCCCAGATAGGACCTCCTGGTACAGGTCCTCAAGTCTGCAGGGCACCAGAGGGGTCATTCTCCCAGGGAAACCCCATACATTTGGTTACACTGGTACCTTTGTGGGAAGATCTTGAGTCATTTGCATCTCTCTCTTAGAGTAGAACCAGAAGCTTTGTCCACGTAGGACCACTCCCCATGCTGTGTAGCTCCTCCCTGTTGACCAGTGACATCTGTGCAGTTGAAGCCGTCCTGGCATGGGGTGTTCTTAATAAAAGTGACAGCAACCGACATTTACTGGTTGCTGAACTCTATTCCAGGTACTGTTCAAAGTGCTTTCTCGGTATTATCTCATTCACCCTCAAACCAAACTTTCGAGGTAGGTATTGACAGAAGAGAAAAACGGAGGCACAGGAAAATTAATTTGCCACAGCAAGAACTCGGACCATCTGACTCAGACCTCTAAGGATCCATCTCCTGATCTTCTAACAAAACATTCTTGAGTTTCTTACCTTAAACAAGAGCTGACGTATAGTGCAAAAATTAAGCCAGACCTTTCTTTGGATGTTCCCTTGGGGACAAGCAAGCATAATAGGTAAACCGAGATACCTGAAATCTGGGAAATCAGAGAGGTTAGGGGTTTGGGGAAGTATGAAGGAAACAAGATTAATGATAAAAGATTTGGAGGAGGTGGACTTGAACTGTCATTTATTTGAAGAGACTGTAGCCCAACTGCTGTGTAAATTCAGAAGTTATGCATGAGTTCTTCATTGCACATCTAAGGATTGGTGAGGTTATCACTTGTGAGGGCTCCATAAAAATGCAGTTTCCTGGGTCCTGCCCAATAGGTGGTTGAGTGAGTGGCAGGATGAGCCAGGTTTTTTTTTTTTTTTTTTTGCAGTATGTGGGCCTCCCACTGTTGTGGCCTCTCCCGTTGCGGAGCACAGGCTCCGGACACCCAGGCTCAGCGGCCATGGCCCACGGGCCCAGCCGCTCCGCGGCATGTGGGATCCTCCCAGACCGGGGCACAAACCCGTATCCCCTGCACCGGCAGGCGGACTCTCAACCACTGTGCCACCAGGGAAGCCCCTGTGAGCCAGGTTTTTGAACCATTGTTTTAGTCCATGCCCCTGACTCTAGGGAAGGTTAGCAAATTGATGTCTCCTAAATCTGAGAGAAAGAGATTAATAGCTTCCCCCCCATTGCTGTAGTCTGCTTGTAGCTTTTACCCTTGGGAAGATAATTAATACTCAGTGTGAGCCTACCTGTGTTGAGTGTTAAAGGAGATAAAGGGGAAGAGAGAGAAGGAGCCCTGAATCTGTCCAGGAAGTCAAGGCTGTCACATAGGAGATTTGGTGAACAAAGCAAGAGAACCCACAATGGATTGCTGGATTGCGCAGTTGAGAATGTAAGATGAAAGTGTTCAGGGGAGAGAGAATATTGTGGGTAACTTAGGCTTCTGCTTCTGATTTGACTGCTATTTTTTCATTTAATTTACTCCCTCTAGGCTTAGTCCCTTCATTCTGCCCATCCCTGTTAGCTAGGATGGAACTTCTGAGGTGAAGGGTACCCTAGCATCCTCAGCCTGGGAGGTTCACCATTGTCAATCTCCATGTCACAATGTGCAGGTAAATGACAGAATGCGACTGGTTCTTGGGAGACTGGACTATTTAGCATCATACCTTGAGGAAGATGGGACTCCTGCCCTTATTGTCTTCCCATCTCTAGAGACAACCAGACATATATGGAAACTCACAAATCAGACACCTGCAGGTAGGTGGGTCAGGAGGTATGGCCAGGTAGAAAAGCCTTCTTAGAGTGACTGAGCTCTTTGGTAGTTTTGAGATCTCACCACTCAACTCAAGCCAGGTCCTAGCTTTTGTAAAAGAATGTGCTGTATTAGATGATCCTACTGCAGGCCCTTCAACTCTGAGGGTCTAGTTCTTTGCTGGATGGTGCAAATGCCTATAGAGGAACCATCAGGCCCTTCTCTGGTTGGGTCAGCTCCCACTTGAAATCCCCAGTTTTAGCTTGTTTTCAGTCTCCTCTTTCAAGGTGCAGCCACCTCCCTATTCCCTCAGTTCCCTTCCCACTTGGCCCCCAACTTGGTAAGCAGCAAGTCTCCCCTATAATCCCCAGGCCATCCCATAGACCTTTAAGGTTTCTGTGCTGTTACATGTGGGGCAGACAGAATGACTCGGAGCGGAGGAATGAACTAATCAAGCTACCAGAGCTCCCAACGGAGGTCTTAGGTTCGTCTCCAGCCTTGGTTACTACCAAGGTTACTACCCCCAGACCATCATTAGCTAACCAAGGACAGGAGCTAAAAGCTCCACCAGTTTGGGAACTATATTTCCTCTTGGGAGATATTCACCCTATAGTTAACCATCACACAAACAGTTGTGAATATCAAGTGTTTTGGACTGCACTGCTCTTAACTGACCACAGAGAAGACTGGGTCTTTTCCACATATAGAAATCTAGCACTCAGAAACCTGTTGCAGTGCTTAGCCTTCCTTCACCCCTCACCATAGCTTTCACAAAATCCTTCTTTTTGTTTAAGCTAAATCTGGTATCCTGCAGTCTTAAATGCTCTCATTTTTTTCTGGCTAAGGCCAACATGGACATAACTAACTAAACCGGAAACCTAGAGTGTTGGATGGAGATGGGGAGCAGTGATCCCTTTTCGACAACCTAGGGTGATACGTTCCTGACATGGAAATATGTTCCTGATACAGTTTTTAGGACTAAGATGAAGGTGAAAGTAGGAAAGCAAGACAGTGAGTTGTATAGAGAAGATAGTCAAGAAAGGTACAGCGCCCTCTTCCCCACTCTAGGCTCACTTCTTTCTACCCCTCCCCCTGCATCAGCACCTGGCTACTTCTCTAAGCTAATATAGTTATCTTAGCCTCAAGACTGGCCAGATGCACAGCTGAGTCTAGGTCACCCACTTTATCTTGTGAAGTCTGTTTTACCTCCTTGACCTTTAATGAATACCTATTCTGTGGCCAGCAGCCAGTGGATGTATGGAGTATGATGTTCAGAACAGATGCTAGGCTGGAGATATCAGTTGGGGACTTAGTTTAGATAGAAGCTAGGAGCCTTGGAAGTGGGTGAGAACAAAGACGAATGAAGAGAGCAAGAAGAGAGGAGAGACCCTTGGGAGCCACCAATATTTAGGGGAGGATGGAGGAAGAAAAACCTGGGAAAGATTCTGATTAATAGGCAGAGGTAACCAAGGTCAAGACTAGGCTATGTTCTCACAGACTGGTGAGAGGTGGGGAGTAGCTGGGATGAATGAACAGGATTAATAAATGGAGGTTCACTAGTGATCTTGGGGCAGGGGCTGACGAGGAGGCATGAGTGGGGGGTGAAGGAATAGAGACTGCAGTGCTTGGGGTTCACTTCAACCAAAGCAAGGCCCACCTTTATCTCTTACGTGTTAGACCTCTGAATAAGATTTCATTTGAACAAAGGAACCTGCTGCCTTAAAAAAACAATCATCAAACTGATATGCTGATATGCAGAAGAAAACACTTTGAAAGCATAAAGCTGGGTAAACTGGGAACATACTGTTACATCTGTTTTCTAGATTTGGGCTGAAGTGACCTAGAGGGGTAAATAATGCTAGGTAAGAGCAAAACATTTCAAGGCAGTGAATAGCAGCCTTAAAACCCAATAAAAAAATTCCAAGCCTCCAGTCACCTAGAAATCAGAAATACGGCATTGTACAACATATAAACCAGTTGGTTGCCAGAGAAATGCAGTTTCTAATTTACACAGTGGAATTTTGGGGTTCTTTAAACCTGTCCTGGTCTCTCAAACTGGAACACCAGGGACTTTGCATTTGAAAGACCAGGAGAAGAGGGAGTGTCGACAAGATAAAGGAAGAAAGGGTCCTACAGCATTTGAGTGCTAGGCATACTTTATTTTTAATCTCACAACAACCCACTGCGGTAGGTATTCTTATTCTTAGTTTACAGATAAGGGAATTGAAAAGATAAATGACTTGCCAGAGACATCCAGCTAGGAAGTGGCTAAACTGGGATTCTGACCAATAGCTTGAGCCTTTCCCCTTAAACATATAGATGCCCCTCACCTGGATATTCCCAAACTGGCAATAGTCTTCTTTAGCTGGCAGAGTTTCTGTCATCAGGGCACTGGCACTGACATCTTTTTGGCAGAGCCACTGAAGTGCAGGCCCTAAATATCTCTCAATCACCACCTACCATAAGCACCCTAAAGAACTGTGAGGGTGTTTGTGTGTGATGCCTAGGAGGCAGGGTGTCAGAAGGTGTGATAGTTTTGAGTATATGTGGTTGTGAGTTGAGGATGCATGTATGTGACTGGGAGACAAATTGCTTCTTTGAGGATAATTTTTTTGGAAAGGGCCAGAAATCATTTAAAACTATCTGGGGACAAACTGCTCTCGGAGTCAGGGAGGGAAGGCGTGTGGAGCAAGAGGGGATGCTGTTTTTCTCCGGAAGCCCCAACTTGGATCGTGGATCTTAATGTGTATAGAGACAGCATGTGGTGGAATGGACAAAGCTCAGGCCAACTCGCCTTGGCAACTTGGCTTGGGCAAGTCACTCTACTACTCTGAGCCTCAGTTTGCTCAACTACAAATAAGATAATCCCTAACTCACATGAAAGAGGACTCCTGGGAATCAGAACCTGGCTTCCCCATGTGACTTCTCCAAGGAAGGCCTTCACCCAGATCTATTCACTCTTTTGTCCTCACTGATAGGGTAGGGGAGAAGTGGAGTGGATGCGACCTTCAGTGAAGCTGGAAAGCCAATGTCTCCAAATCAAATTCTTAAATTTCCCAGAGTCTGGGAGTGGCTGTGCTACGCAGGCATCAATGTACTGAGTCAGAAACAATCACTGGATGCCTTCTGAGGGGCTTTCTTGCCTGACCGCTGGGGGCACTGGGGGCTCAGAGGTGAATTAGATGGAGTTGCTTCCCTCAAGGAGCTCAGTCTAGGGAGCATTCAAGAGGGGATTTCCATCAGCGTGGTGCACTTAGGAGGGTCAGAAGTGTCAGCGAAGTCTGGTTCTCTGAGCAGGAGTAACTGTTCTGGTTGCAAATGCTCCATAAGTAACTTCCTTCAGTATATACCCCCTGCAATCCAGGCTTAGTCAGATGCTTGGGCCTTTGGCCTCCACAGAAGTTCAGAGCCTCACTAGGTGTATTAAAGCGCATTTTTATCATCACATGTGATCTTCGTAACAGGGTAAGGACTGCCATGTTAACTTGTACAGGACAGGAGGCTGAACCACAGGTAATAAGAAGACTAAGTGGAAACCATAGGACTTAACTTCCAGACTAATGTTCTTTCTGCTCCACCCACTCTGCCTCATCTTACATCCACACAGTATCTGTTATGCCTTCATTTAGGGCAGAGCCTCTTGGGAAATAGAGCACAAATCTGAGATAGGGCTCCAGACATCAGAAGGTGTCTGTTCTGATATAGAAAAACTTGGTCTTCCCTCTAGGGAGCCCCCAGTCTGAGAATGAACCTAAACTTCCATGGCCCTGCCAGGTGCTGGGCCTCCCACTGAACACACACTCTTTACCTTCTGGTCTTTCCCCCTTTACACCCTTCAGTGATTCCACCAACCAAGCTGCCACCCAAATTCTAGTCCCTACTTCACCTGAGATGACCTACTTCCCTTCCCAAATCAGTATTTCTTCCCAACTGCCATCTCTCCTTAGTAGCAAGCTTCCCTCCGCATCAGAGTCCCTCCCACCCCTGTGGACTCTGAGGGAGGGAAGGATCCTTAGAGCCTGTCTTTCTACCCCCGTTTTCACCCTTATTTCACAGGAGAGAAACAGGCCCATAGGGAGGAAGGGACTTGCCTAAGGATATAGTACCAAGTCACTGGCCACACTAAATCTGGAAGCCAGCTTACCAGACCACTAGCCTCAAGGCTCTTCTACCTCTTCACACACCAGGCCACTGACTCCTCCTTTCCCTCCATTACCCACACTGAATCAGTCACCCAGTCCTCTGGAGTCTTTCTCAAACACATCTCTCTGTTTTTATTCTTGCTTATCCATTGCCACTGCCCTAGTCAAGTTTTCATTACATCTCACCTGAACTGTTAGGACAGCCTAACTGGCAGCAGGCTCCCATTCTGCCCACAGGCCTTTAAGGCCCTTCACATTCTGCACACCCCACCTCATCCACACTAGCTTCCTTTACTGGATACCTCAATCAACAGGTCTTTCCCACTCACTCATCTTGTATTCTGGCCCCAGGCTCAGCTCTGTTGAGCACAGACATGTGGGGTAGCCTCCCCCACCCCTCCAAAACACTACAAATGATTCAGGGAAGCATCTGAGTCAGAGTTTTGACTTGAGGGCTGCTGAAGGTAGAGAAGGGTTTCTGGATTGGGGGGCTGGGAGAAAGAGAAGAAACCTCTTGGCTCCCTCCATCTACCCCTCCCACCAGAAGATGTAACTCTGTAGTCTCCAAACCCACTATTACAACAGCCTTTCTGCCTCACCTTGCTGCCTGTAGGCACCCCTCATCCAATCCACCCTCAGAATCCATCCAGCTGCTGGGATGTTGAGCATCTTAAACCATAGTTCTGGGCCTGTGGTCCTGTGACCGGCCATGCTGCTTGCACATTCTGCTGTGCAAGTCTAAGAATGTTAACAAGGTAGTAAAGTCTTCTGCTCTTTGACTGCATCTTTCCAACCCTGAGTTTCATTACTACAGCCACACTTGAAATGGTTCTTAATGTTTCTTTGCATTTACCTCTTTGTGTCCTTTGCTGAGAATAACTTGCCCCTCCGTTTCTACCTGAGTGCCACCTTCTCCATGAAGACTTCACCCAGTTTTCCTCAGCTAGAAAGAATCTCCCTGTTCTGAGCTTCTGTGGATGTCTAATTGCATATACATTTTCCACCTTGCCTTAGCTCTTTCTGTAGCATCTCCTCAGCTAGGTCTGATGCCCTTGGAGGGTACATAGTGAGCATCTCATTCAGTCTCTGTAATCGCACCCAAGCAGCAGGTACGGTATGAATGTGTCTGCCTCACCCCAGTAGGTGCTTAGGCAAATGCCTGTTGCCCCAACACAGGACTTCCAGCTTATACCGCTCATTTTTAGGCCGGCACTTAACAGAATGGGCCGGACACAGGTTAGACGGGGGGTCGGGACATTCCAGCCAGTTGCTAGGGTATCCTTACCCGCCTCCCTCTGCTCAGCTCCAAATGGGGTGTGTGTATGAAGGAAGTGGGGGCCAGGTAGCCCCGCTAGCTCCTCCTCCGGATCCACCCAGCAGATCTTTGAGTCCCAGGAGGTCTCCTAGTCCAAGGGCCTCAAGAAACTCGAAGCGGCGGTGCGGCAGAGATAGGGACCTCTGCCGGAGATGCGCCTCCCACTCACGACTAGTTTAATTAATTTGTTTATATTTTTTGGAGGGAGGGGGCGTTCAATGAAGGGGAAGAGGTGGAGCGAGGGGAGGAGGCGGGCCCAGTATGACTGACGCGAGCACCGGGGAGCCAATGGCCCGTGGGGGGCGTTCCCCCCATTCAGTACTCCTCGCCTGGCTCGGAAGGTATGTTAAACAGCTGCTTTTAATTTGGTCTCCCCAATCTCGAGGGTTTGGGGGGCTTGTTTGCCGGCCGGTCGCTTTGGCCAGTCCGCCATGGTGTAGGCGCCGCGGGCCCTGGGACGGAACTAGGGGAGGCTCGGAGTCCGGCGGCCGAGGGAGCCGAGCGAGGGGCAGGCCAGGAAGGAGAGCTCTTGGCGCCGCCCGCTCGCCAGTGTGTGTTTCCAAGCCGGGCCGGATCCGTGGGGAGGGGGTCGGCCCGGCCCGGGGTCGCCAGTGCGCTGGCCGTGCTGCCTAGTTTATTTCACCGAGCGGTCGGTTTCGGTAGGTTTGGGCGACGGACTGGGTAAGGGGCCGGCAGGAGGAGATCCCCCTCGCTCCTGCAATGCCTTAAAAAATTATTGTAGAGAAGAAAAAAGGGGAGATTCCATACACCAACTGGAACCGGGCCCGGGCTGCGGCGCGCGGGCTCGGCAGGGGGCGGCGGCCTGAGCCAAGCCGGCCGGGCTCACTGAGCCCGCGGCGCCGGGAGTTGGTCGAGAGCTGGAGTTAGCGAGCGAGACCGGGCCGGCGGCTTTCCCCGCTAACCACGCCGGGCGAGGGCGGCAGCCGCCCGAGGGTTTTGTTTCTGTCCGCAAACTTGTCGGAGGGGGCGGTGGGCGCGCTCCGAAGAGGCGCGGGCGCCTAGGGCCCGCGGTTGTTATGGACTCTGGGGGCGGGGGCAACGCCGGACTTGCGGGAGGGGCGGCCGGGGGCGGGGGAGGCCACCGGAAAGAGCACCAGTGCCTCGGCACTAGACCCATGCGCCGGTCTGGGCTCTCCGAACTCCCGAGCCGTGGCAGTAGAGCCAGCATTCGGCGCTGGAACCCGGCCTGGGGGTGTGGAAAGCCTCCACGAACTCGGCGGCTGCGATCCGCGGCCCCAGCTGATCCTCTTGCAAACATGGAGCTGCCTCCTTCCCCGCCCACCCCAAGGCAGCGACGGTGGCTCCCTTCCCCTCCCCCGGCCGTGCTGTTTGCCCGCGGATGGGGCGGGGGTGGGGGCACGGACGTGTGAGCGCGCCCACGAGGGGGTGGCCTGAAAGGGGCAGTGAAGGTCGGAAACTGGGAAAACAGTCTCCACGCTCGGAATCGGGAAAAGGAAATGCATCAGCCGGCGGGAGGGGCGCGGGGGGCGCGCCTGTCAGCCGGGATGGCGGCCGTGGGCTGGGAGGCGGGGCGCCGGCGCGAACCGCCGAGGTCGGGCGGGGCGACGCCGGGAGAAGAGGCGCAGGGGCCCGGGCTCATGGGGCGCCGAGCTGCCCCTGCCTCCACTCCTTGGCCTAGCCTGTTTACTATCTACTCCAGCGACGGCTTGTGCAACCGGCCCGGAGAGGAGCTGAGGGGCGGGGCCTTTCCCTCTCTCTTCCACCCATCTCGGGCTCCTCCAGAGGGCCCGCCTTCTCTTGTCTTCCACTGGCTGGGCGAAGCTCCCTTTTTTCCTTCTCGGTTGTTGATTGGATGACATTCTCCCGAGCTCCGCCTATCGGAGGCCGGGCTGGAGTTTAAGTTGCTAAGATTTTTTTCCGTGAAGGGCGGAGGGAGGATTCCTGCGGCTTACGTGAGGCGCAAGGGTCCCGCCCCTACTTCTGATTGGTGGGGTGGATAGTCCCGCCTCCTCCGGCGCAGAGAGCTTGGAGGGGGAAGTCCACCCCTGTTCCCCGCCCCCTCCCCTAGCGTGTGTGCGCGCTCAGCACATGTGTGAGGCCCGCCTAAGCTCCTTCGAACAGTCCTCCCGCCCGGAAGTCCCGGGCTTGGAGCCCTTAGCAAGGGGGGCGGGGAGAGCCAAGAGGCACACAATGATTTCTCCAAGTCTCGAGATCTGGTAGCCTTTGCGATGAAGTTAGGGGTTGACGGTGTACGGTGGCTTTGGGGGGCTTAGCTCTCGGGGTTCTGCAAGGGTTGGGAGGAGGGTGTGGGGTCTATCCTTCCTCGCCAAATACTAAAGTTGTGACCCTGCGGCCTGGCTTTTCCCGCGACTCTCGACTTCCTGGAAATCGCCCTAGGCTTAAGCTTGAGAATGCTGTGGACGCTGGCAGTGTGTTTTCTTCCCAGCACAAGGCAGCCGCTGTCCTTACTTGGCTTTATCAAAAACTCTGAGCAACTTAGGATTGGCCTGGATGCCTTAGGCAAGACCCAGGGCAGCTCATCCCTTGTTGACAGAAAAGTCGAGGGCGGCCCAATTATGCTTGGGTTCCAAGTGGTTCTTGATGTCCAGGTGGGAGCGCCGTGTGGCACCCAGTCCAGGGAGCGGAGGACGGCCCAGACTTAAAATAGCCCTCGGTCAGTTCTGCACAATTACCTCTTCTTCGTAACCTCCTAGAGGTTTGGCCTGGGGGTCTCGTTTGTTTCGCTGGTGTGACTTATTTTTTGAGCTCCGTCCTGGGGCAGGGCTTAGCTCCCGGCGAGGCTGCTCCCATCTGTCGGCTATTCACGGAGTTCACAGTTCGCTGCCTTGTCCTTGCGGCTTGGAGTCAGGCCCACCTGTTGCCAGCGCTCATTTCTTGTGGTCTCCGGCAGATTGCAGAAGGAGGACAAGGTAGGACCTAGGAGTGAGTTACCTGGGGCCTGCCTCTTGGATACTGACTCAGCTCTCTTGGGGGAGTAGCCTTTTTGCGGAAGAGAGCGGGAAAACTCTAGTCCCGCCCCCTCCCCTCCTGGCGCTCCGTGAGCGCCCCCCAAAGCAAGGCCAGCGTCAGTTCGCCCTATTTAGTGAATAAATAAAAGCCACCTAGGTATCGCAAGCACTTTGTCTCTCTGTTCAAGGCCATATTACCTACACAGAGAGGGCCTAGGGACTGTCATTAACACTCGTTGGCCAAGGAGGAGGGAACAGCTGTTCTTATTATTGTCCCCAACTCTGGAATTTTTATCATTTCTCTTTAAGTGTGGCGTAGGATTCATTTATGCCGTGGCCTGTTGGTCTCCTTCCTCAGTTCTTCGAGTCTGATGCCTCCAGTTCTACTCTGGAGATCGCTAGTGCCTTACGCTTTACGCTCCGCCTTCCGGAGGCTTGCCAGGGCGTTGGCTCTTGGGGCCCTGCCCTCATTTTGCTTATCTCCGCCCTCTTAGGACTGCATATTCAGGTTTAGGGAGTGTCGGCGATAGAAGTATGCAGCCACCACTAGCTGCGGGCTGAACAACCCCTGGGGCTATTCCTCGACTTTGGTCTCCAGCCCTTAATTCTGTATTCTATACTTACTGAAAGGAGCTGTCGGCTGCTCCGTATATTTGTGTTTACAAGGAGGCAGTGTGCGGAAATGTAAATTGTAGAGAACTGGATGGGAATGATGAGGTTCTCTTTATCATTTTTTGTAAGGGGGTCCTTCAGGGTGGCAATGCTGCTGCCTCTCCCTTTCAAATCCCAGGGCATCGAATTCCCGCTGCTGAGCTCCGCACCACCTCCTGTTTCAGGCCCTGGAACTCTCTCCGCTTCAGTCTCTAGTGTAAACATTCCACAAAAGGACTGCTAAGGTTCAGCCTCCTCGCGCAGGGCGGAGTCAGCGTCTTCCTAGACGGGCATCCTAGCCAATAGAGGCTCCTACCGGCGTCGAGATACCCAATCCGATGGTTGGGGGCGGGGCCTGGCCCGGCAGTGCGGTAGGAGGAGACTGTCGCACGGACATTTTTACCCCACATCGGTTACTTACCTTCCTGGGGCAGCCAGAGAGCTAGGGGTAGCCTTCCAATGCAATGACTGGCGAGGGCGGGAGCGGAGTTGTTGGGCCTGTAGCTGAGAGGGCAAGGGGAGGGACATGTGGAGTCCTCCAATGAGACGTGAAGAGCTTCCCGGCTTCCTCCAATAGTATTGCGGCTTGGGGGTGGGATTCAGCAATTCGTCTCCAATAGGCGGGGTTGAGTTAGGGAAGCTCCCCGCCAATAGGGGCGTGGAGAAGGTGAGCGGCTTTCCCCCCTCCCCTCCCAGCCGGGGGGGAAGGGGCGGGCAGTCGGCAGCCAGGGCACAGCGATTGGCTAAACCTTTGACAGGCGGATAGTACGGCCTGTGCGGAGCGAAGTTGAGTCTTCCCTCTGCGGGGCGGGCCGGGTGAGTGGGCGGGATTTCCCGGGTAACAGAGAAGCGGCCGCGGCGGTAGAGGCGGCGGAGACGGTTTCTCCATCTTCCCCCCCTCCCCTTCCCCCCTTGGAGTTTCCCTCCCTCCCTCCCTCCCTCCTTCCCAGTCTGGGCACTGGGGCCTGTGACCGCTTCGTTAGCGGAGAGGAGGCTGCCAGTCCGCTTTGGCGGGCCTGTGCCCCGCGCGTTTCTCGGGGCCTCCGTGCTGAGCCTGAGGCTCATGCTGAGAGGGACACGCAGTGAGAGCGGCCGAAGCAGCTTTGCGGTGAGAGCACGCCGGGCCGGGGTCGGGGCAGGGAGCCTGGTGGCGGGTAACGCCGGACTCGAGGGTGTGTATTTTTTGGGGGGACTGACCTCTTCGGCTTCCCGTAGAGCAGGCGGGCGGGAGGCGTGTGGATGTGTGAGGGGGGTGGGGGGCGGAGCGGGCTAGCTCTCGGTGCGGGAGGGGGAGGAGAGCGTAGTCCCGGTGCGCGCGGAGGGGGCGGGCTCTCGCGCCGCCGCTCAGGGGCGGGGCCGGCGCGCGCGTGCGATTGTGGAGAAAGGGGCGGGGCTGGGCCCTGTGCTAAGTGCTTTTTGCGGTCGACCACCCCTCCGGTCTTCCCGGGTTGGGCGGGGCCTCGGCTGGGCGGCCTTGCACTGGCCTGCTGGGGTGAGGGGACGGCCTGGGGGGGTCTCCCGCTTGTGGCTTCGGGGCGCGGCAGGGAGGGGGCGTGAAGTCCGCCTTCCTCCGCCTTCCCGGGATCCGGTTGGCCGGAGGGGCAGTTGGAGCGGCGATGCCACTCCCCCTGGCCGTCCTCCCCCTTCCGCGGGTTTCCGCCTCCTTGGCAAGTGAGGCGGGGCTCGGGAAAGCCCGCTGTCCGGTCTGGCTGGGAGTCGCGGCGCCTAGATCTGCCCCGCCCTACGTCTCTTTTGGGTGGGAGGGGCCCCCAGACTGCAAACTGTGGAGATGTCAGGGCTTTCTCCTGTGGCTCAGCCATGCCTTTTGCCTGGGGCACGAGGGTCAGGTGCCAGAGCTGTTGTCTCTGCTTTGCTTGGTGCAGCATGGATGGCACCATGCAGCCTGGACAGTGGGATCGTGGTCCCCGCCCCTCCCCTCTCGGTTGTAATTATTGGGGCGAGGTGCTCAAGGTCCTTTCGTTGCAGTCTGCGGTCGAGTGCTGCTCGTGCTGAGACCGTGCTTCCGCAGCGGTGATGGTGGGGGGAGGGGCAGACTCATCAGAGACTAGAAATGTGGCTGGGGACAACCTTTCCTGGAGTTCCCTCGATGTTGGGTTACCGTGGCTGTACGGGGCGGGGTTTCCTCTGAGCCAATGGGATGGTGGGTAGTTAGACTTCGCCACTATTTCGGTGCCTTAGAACTTCAAACCCAGTTAGCCAAGAAAAGGATGTGGAAACTCCTCTTCCCAAGGCTGAAATTTAGAAAAGGAAGGGTTGGACTTACATTATATTAAAAAAAAATGAACTTTTATAGAAGATGGTGATTTGTTTTAAAAACTCAGACTTTGAATGAAATACTCCAATTTCCTCAGCTTCTGCATTTTTGAATGCTTTAATTGTACTGGTGGTTCTGTTATTTAATTTCTCAAATAAATAAGTTGCAATTTAGGTAGCTTCAGGTGTTCTTGAAAAGTCTGCTTGTTTTATGTAATTCTGTTAGAACATCTAGACCACTTTCTATTTATATTCTATAAAACACCGTTCTTGCCCTATTTTTTTTTTTTACAGAGAGTAGGGTGAAATCGAGGACTAGCGTAGCCTTGTGTCTGTGACTTGTTGCCCTCCAACCTGTATTGGGAAATTGCCTTAGGACATTTCAAGTTTAATGAACCAGTTTAATTGAGAGTTTTGCTCTGAGTTGAGACATTATCTTTTCTTAAGAGAAATTACTTGCGTTTTCGATATTTTTCATGAGAAATTAAACAAGGAACAAATATGTTTATTTATGCACTAATATCTGAGCAAGCCCTCTGGCTAAATAGCTGAACTGAAGTTAAATTCTAGATTTGTGCTTTGCTCAGTTGGGACTGAGAGCGTGGTGCCATGTGCTATACTCATGTGAAGAGATTAAGTCTCACCTTCTTAGCTAAAGAAGTAGCAATGGCAACAGTAGCTTTTTAGTTTGGTTAATGGTGGCTGTGGTAGAACTGGTGTGGAGACAGAAAACCTGGGTGTTTTTCCTGATGCTATAAACTGACAAAGTTTGTGAAAATAGTGGAGAATTTACCATTGAGGAAAGTTTGGTCAACACATAGTTGTTCCTACCATTTGCAATGCTGTGTGCTGGGAAACATAAAAGACCTAATTCATACCCTTAAAGAATATATTGGGACTTCCCTGGTGGTGCAGTGGTTAAGAATCCGCCTGCCAATGCAGGGAACACAGGTTCGATCCCTGGTCCGGGAAGATCCCACATGCTGTGGAGCAACTAAGCCCGTGCGCCACAACTACTGAAGCCCGCGTGCCACAACTACTGAAACCTGCGAGCCACAACTACTGAGCCCGCATGCCACAACTACTGAAGCCTGCATGTCTAGAGCCCGTGCTCCGCAACAAGAGAAGTCACCGCAATGAGAAGCCCGCGCACCACAACTAGAGAAAGCCTGCAAGTAGCAACAAAGGCCCAACGCAACCAAAAATAAATAAATAAATACATTTATTTATTTAAAAAAAAAAAAAAAGAATATGGTGTCTGTTGGCGAACCAGGGTCAGAAGTCCCACGTAGGCTTTAAGAATTTAAGTAAGAGCCTGGATATGCTGTATTAGGAAAGTTTTCATAAATGCTTTTTCTCTCTCCAGATATCAGTATCATATATTATAGGTTTGTCAGAGTCAGAGACCCTAGAGAGATTTGCATTTTGTAATTAAGAAGTTTTCACCTAAAGAGTAAAAAAAAAATTTTTTTTTTTAAGGAAGGTGGTGTGTAGTAATTTGATAAAATTCCTGGCAAAGCATAGTCCTGTTTACATCTTAAATGTAAATAGACAAGATATACTGGAGAGCTATGCAAGGCAGATATTAATGGCTGTGAATTTTAGTTGGAATTAAAAGATTATGTCCATGGCATTCAGTAATCTAGTGCAGTGCTTTCAAAGGCTTTCTTACTCTTCTGGATAACTCCATCAACCAAAAGTTTGTTAAACTTTATTTTCTGTAGATTCTTATATAGATGATGTTAAATGCTTTTTCAAACTACATCCTCTGTCTCATTGAATAATAATAAGAGAACTTACATTTATCGAGCCCTTTACTACCCCCCAGGCACTGAGTTAAGTATTATACATTTATTAATCTCTTTCATCTTCACTGCAACCCTATGTAGTGGGTACTATGAAATCTGTGTTTTAAAGGTGAGGAAACAGTGGGAAAGACAAGTTAGACATATGCTAAGTGGCTAATCCAGAATTCGAACCCAGACATTCTGGTTCCAGAGTCCACGCTCTTAATGCTATACTTCAGCTGCCTCTGGTCTAAGGGTATAGTAAATGGAGAACGAGCAGCGTGGGTTTTTTTTTTTTCCACTTGTGGTAAAACATATATAACGTAAAATTTATGATTTTATCTATTTTTTAAATGTACAATTCAGTGACATTAAGTACATACACATTGTTGTGCAGTCATCACCGTCATCCACATTTTGTTTATCTATTCATGTGTCGATAGACGTTTGGGTCGTTTCCACTTCTTGGCTATTGTGAGTAATGCGGCTGTGAACATGGGTGTATAAATGTCTCTTCAAGTACTTGCTTTGAATTCTTTTGGGTATATACCCAGAAGTGGAATTGCTAGGTCATATGGTAATTTTATGTTTAATTTTTGGAGGAAGCAGCAATGTGCTTTTTTTTTTAAATATTTATTTGGTTGCATTGGGTCTTAGTCGTGGCACGCAGGATCTTTGTTGCCGCATGAGGGATCTTAAGTTGCGGAATGCAAACCCTTAGTTGCGGCATGTGGGATATAGTTCCCTGACCAGGGATCAAACCCAGGCCCCCTGAATTGGGGGTGTGGAGTCTTAGCCACTGGACCACCAGGGAAGTCCCCAGCAATGTGCTTCTGAAAGCACATTGGGGGAAAAGATTGGGATTCAGATTCTAAAGGTAAATTGAGTCAACATGCATTCTTTTTTCTTTCTTTTTTTAAATTTATTTATTTGGCTGTGTTGGGTCTTAGTTGCAGCACGTGGGATCTTTCATTGTGGTGCTTAGGCTTCTCTCTAGTTGTGGTGCTTAGGCTTCTCTCTAGTTTTGGTGCGCAGGCTCCAGAGCACGTGGGCTCAGTAGTTGCAGCATGAGGGCTTATTTGCCCAGTGGCATGTGGGATTTTAGTTCCCTGACCAGGGATTGGATCTGCATCTCCTGCATTGGAAGGTGGATTCTTAACCACTTGACCACCAGCGAAGTCACTCAGCATGCATTCTTTTTTTTTTTTAACTTATTTAATTAATTTATTTATTTTGGGCTGCATTGGGTCTTCGTTGCTGTGCACGGGCTTTCTCTAGGTGCGGCGAGCGGGGGGGGCTACTCTTCGTTGCGGTGCGCGGGCTTCTCATTGCAGTGGCTTTCCTTTGTTGTGGAGCACAGGCTCTTGGCGCTGGGCTTCAGTAGTTGTGGCTCGCGGGCTCTAGAGCACAGGCTCAGTAGTTGTGGTGCGTGGACTTAGTTGCCCTACGGCATGTGGGATCTTCCCCGACCAGGGCTTGAACCCGTGTCCCCTGTATTGGCAGGCGGATTCCTAACCATTGCGCCACCAGGGAAGCCCTGAACATGCATTCTTGACCACCTTTTTTTTTAATTGAAGTATAGTTGATGTACAATATTATATAAGTTTCAGGTGTACAACAGAGTGATTCACAATTTTAAAGGTTATTGAGCATCTAAAATAGCTCTGGACTGACACAGGAAGAGTCTCTGTTCCCAAGAAGTTTACATTCTTAGAAGGAAAGGTAAATACACATATAATATGAATTTACTACACATCAGTGTAGGTTGAGTGCATAAGAGTCAAGTACAAAGAGCTGTAAGGAATTCAGAGGAGAGCCCACCTTTAGGTGGGAAGAGGAAGAGGGGACACTGAATGAGAAACAGGATGGAGGAGTCTGAAATCATACATCTAGTTTAAGGGAGTTGTTAGGCTCAAAATACCCCCAGAGAGTGCTTTGGAATGTTAGAAGAGGTGGCATTGTATTGAAAATGGCACATGAATTGTCTGTCTTCCAGAGTTTGTGCATCCTTTTCTCTTCAGTTTGCAGATGTGATTGCTCCTACTGCTTTGGAAGGTAGTTAAGAATCACAGTGAAGAAATTATGGACTTGGCATAACTTGTTGCTGTTACTCTGTCAAGCTGAAGATATATTATTAATATGGTCACCTGTTGTTTCCTAATACTTCTTTTCTTTCACATGCTTTCCTGTTTCTGCTACTTTAATAAGTGAGTAGTAGAGGTAATATCTTAGGATTTTAATCTTTTTCTTGTTACAGTTTAAGTAATTAATTCTGGGTGTTTGTTTTTTGTTGAGGTTAAGGTCAAATAATGAAATTCATCTAGCAGCATACTTGGGTAGTCTGAATCAGGGTTCTGCCATTATTACATTATATTCTTTCCAAATATTTCAAGGAGTTTTGTTTTTCTGACAGACAGCTTTCTTTTTAAATATGAATTTTAATTATCTTTATACAGTTATCTGTTCGATTGTCTTTTAACAACACATTAAAAAAAACTTTGACTTTCTTTAGTTTTGTAACTTTCTTTTGGGGTCTTTCTTCAAAAGACATGCCCCCCCCAAAAAAAAACAAAAACAAAAAATCACACGAAAGACATGCCCAGTGGGATTTGTTGTCAGTTATAACGAAATGCAGATTTTTTTTTTTTTTTTTTGTCCTTGTATATTTGCAGGTCAACAACCTGATACTGGTTTTCATCAGGGAGAGCTATACAGTGGCTCACAGTTCATCTAGATTGGGACTTTACTTTCTTGATAGCCTCAGTGCCTAGGACAATGCTGGCACACAGGTGATAGATAAGTAGTTTACAACCTGAACTCTAATGGCATTTTAAAGTTTGCTAACTAGAGGATACCTCTGTTTAATTGGCAGTTGGCTTCAAAATTAGTTAGGCATTTATTGGTAGCAATTTCTAACTGATACATCTCTTTTTTGCCCCTCCCTTCTTTTGCTTTTGTACTCCTCACCCACTTTTCTGTGTGTGTGCCTGCATGTTACTTGTATTTATGAGCTTCGTGGCAATGGATGTTTCCTCAGTCCTGCTGGTATCCTCCAGGTGCCAGGCTTATTGACTTGCAGGCTGTTGAAGGATATACGGAGCCACAGTCTCTTATCTGCAACTCTGAAATGCAAGAATTTTTGTTTGTTTTTTGGTAAGTTTGGTTCCACAACTAATTTAGGGGCACAACCTGTTCTACGCTGTCCCACTTGGTGCAGAAATGTGAATGTGCCTGATTATAGAGAGCTACACTATGCGCCGTATTAGCTTTCCAAAATCTAAACAATACTGATAACTCTCAAATTTCTGTCTCTCCCTGGGGACCTCTCCTTTTTACTGTAGACGAACAAATCCAGTGGCCCACTTCATATTTCCTCTTGGATATCTAACAGGCATCTTTGACTTCTCTCTTTTTCACACGTGGTCTATCAGCAAATAAATACTATTTGCTCTATATTCAAAGTACTATCCAGAATTTGACCAACTTGATACCACCCACTAGCCCCCAACTACAGCAGTGAGTGCCACTAACATCTCTAGCTTGGGTTATATCGGTAGCACCTTAACTGTTCTCTCTGCTTTGTTATTGCCCCTCTTCAGTCTGTTCTTAACATATTGATAGCAACCCAAGTGATTCTCTGCTTAAAACCCTCCAACGGCTTCCCATTTCAGTCTGAGTTCTTATTATGACCCATGAGAACAAACATGGTATGCTCCCTACCTACTACCCTGAACTCCATTACCTCTCTGACTTCATTTCCTACTAGTCTCTCTTTCCTCCATTCTGCTCCAACTACATGGCCTTTTTGCTTTTCTCGGAAAATACCAAGCACATATGTATATCAGAGTCTTCGTGTTTGCTGTCCCCTCAGCCTATAATGGTTCTTCTACTGATTTCCACATGGGTAACTCCTTACTTCATTTACTCAAAAGTTACTTTATATTAGTGAGGTACTCTTTGGTCACCCTTATCTAAACTTTCAAAAATTCTCTGCTTTTTCTTCTTAGCACTTGTCACTGTCTGATATTCTGAACACTGTTTATTATCTTGTTGTCTATTTCTCCCACTAAAATGTAAACTTCCTGAGGGAGGAGAGTTTTGTTTTATTTACATCTATATCCCTAGCTCCCAGAACAATTCCTGGCACATAGTATGTGCTCAATAAATATTAGAGGATGCATGCATGTGTGAATGAATGATTTGGTTTCCATCACAGCAAAGCACTATGCTAAGCACGGTGGAGGATACAAAGATGGTTAAAGGTTTGTGTGCCTATGTCTGTGTAGGGGCAGAAATACAGCTAATAGGATAGAGGCAGTATGAGGTGAGTGACACATCTACGTATCATCTTAAGAACTACCTTGGGTTCTGTTCTTTATAATGCTTTCTTTATAGCTTCAGCTAGTGTATCTTCTGTTACACTTAGTCTTGTTGTTTTATACCATTCCTAGTTAGTTTATAGAAAACTTGTCACACAAACTAAATGTTAATGTCCTTGAGAATAGGTATACACAATGATTTCCTTCTTTTATATTCCCCTACTATTAATACTTAATTTTTTAAAAACTTCAAAAATTATTTATTTATTTGGCTGCGCCAGTTCTTAGTTGCAGCACATGAGATTTTTAGTTGTGTCATGCAGGATCTTTAGTTGTGGCATGCGGGATCTAGTTCCCTGACCAGGGATCGAACCCGGGCCCCCTGCATTGGGAGCGTGGAGTCTTAACCACTGGACCACCAGGGAAGTCCCTAAACTTTACATTTTGAAATAATTTCAGGCTTAAAAAAAGTTGCAAAAAATAATACAAGAATTGCCATAGTACAGTGATCAGATCAGAATGTGAACATTGATATAATTATTAATATCTTTTGAATTGAACCAAATATTTTCTTGTCCATATTCTACCTATAACATCAGTGTCAGTTAGATGCAATTTTAGTTTTTGAGTTTCTTTTTGAGCAGTATTAACTACTTGTAAAGATTTATATTTAATGAGTTTATTCTTTATGAGATGTCTTCAGAAGAACGAAGAGAAAATTTACTTATTTTCTTTTTAATGGAATAAACTCATTTTAGCTATAACCGCTTATACATCTGATCTGTATTGTAGGATATTGATGATCTTAGTTATCCTATATCTTGAAACGTTTTGGTCTTTTATCATCTTAGGAATTACTTTAGCATTACTCATCAATTATTCCCAACTATGCTAAAAAAAACCCTAAAATAATAAGAAAATGGAAGAATGATGAATTGCCTTAGAAGGATGATGCAGTAGTAAAATAAGTCATCACTACTTCAATTTTCTTACTGCTTTGCCCAAAGCATTACAGCATCTTTCAAGAAAGTGTACAGAAAGTTGGGGGATGCCATCTTAAACATTATGTAAGATGTTACCATTTGGGGTGAAAGGGGTATGAAAGTTCTTTATACTACTATTTTTACAGTTTTTTTAAGTTTTCATTCAACATGTTTGATAACCCGTAATCTTTCGTTTTCCTCCAATGATGGCAAAGACAAGAAAACTAACAGAGGGATACATTTCACAGTAATTAGAGGAACTAATAGATGAAAGCAGTGCAACAGATAGCAACACTGTAGGCTGTAATGATGATGGTAGAATTGATTGTATAAGCCAAGCTGCAGACTTTGAGTCTTCAGATGACAGTATCCTAGATGAATTTTCTCAAACTGAAGAATTTATGAGTGGACAATATACTTCT
Source organism: Mesoplodon bidens (assembly GCF_964165515.1). Lineage (NCBI taxonomy): Eukaryota > Metazoa > Chordata > Mammalia > Artiodactyla > Ziphiidae > Mesoplodon > Mesoplodon bidens. Next base: position 64,065,886 of record NC_138178.1, on the reverse strand, counting down.
GAGGGCGGGGTGTGGGCGAGGAGTATGATGTCCTCATCGAGGAATCATTCAACAGGAAGGACTTCAGAATGCAATATTTTCTTTCTTTCTTTCTTTCTTTGGCTGTGCCGGGTCTTAGTTGCAGCACACGGGAATCTTCATCGTGGCATGCAGGATCTTCGTTGTGGCATGTGGGATCTCGGGATCGAACCTGGGCCCCCTGCATTGGGAGTGTGGAGTCTTAGCCACTGGACCACCAGGGAACTCCCCAGAGTGCAATATTTTCAACAAGAATCCAAACCATTCCAATTTGCTAAAAGCATGTACAATGGTGTTCTTTAATCTTTTATGATGTTTTTATACCAAAACTTAATTGATGTGGTTTGTAAGTGGACAGATGCCAAAGACAGGTGTGTGTATGGAGGTGACTGGAAGGAAACATGTAGAAATGAAAAAGAAAAATCATTGGATTGATAGTTTAATTGGTATTTATTAGTCTCAAACTGAGAACGCTTGCATTTGTGGAGTGTAGAAGATGATTGTTCTCTCTTCAGCAAAATTAAGAAGTAAGTTTTCAAAGTTGTGTTTGATCATGTGAGGGGGGAAAAAAACCCCAAAAGTGACAGTAAGCTAGAACTTTACTTGAGATTTACCTGAAATCTAGAATCAAAGTTTATAGAATGGCTATGTTCCAAGTTCATCCATGACAGTTGATGACTAGTCAGTTGCATTGTAAAGAATAGTGCCTGTTTTGGGTATTTATATCTTCAAAACCAGGAAAACACGGAATAAAAATTTGGATTTGCTGTTTAAATTCTTTTTTTAAATTAACTAATTAATTTATTTTAAAATTAATTTATTTTTGGCTGTGTTAGGTCTTCATTGCTGTGCACAGGCTTTCTCTAGTTGTGGTGAGGGGGGCTACTCTTTGCGGTGCACCAGCTTCTCATTGTGTTGGCTTCTCTTGTTGCGGAGCACTGGCTCTAGGTGTGTGGGCTTCGGTAGTTGTGGTGCATGGGCTTAGTTGCTCCACGGCATGTGGGATCTTCCTGGACTAGGGATCAAACCCGTGTCCCCTGCATTGGCAGGCGGATTCTTAAACACTGCGCCACCAGGCAAGTCCTAAATTCTTACTAAAATTTCTAATAAAGGTATTTTTAGCCCAAATGATAAATGATAATGTAATGATAAGTTTTTGTGGTACACTGAGGGTTAAAGGTGAATCACATGTCGTAAAGAAAGCAGTGTTATTGTCTGCATATACAAAATAATTATCCTGAGTCACCTTGTTAAAAATTGTTGTCACACTGTAGTATGACATAACTCCACCAAAGCTCACAAAAGGTATATGTCAAATGGGATTGTCATTATATTACATCGTTTCTCAACCTTGGCACTATTGATATTTTGGGCTGAATAATTCTTTGTTGTGGGGGCTATCCTGTACACTGTAGGATGTTTGGCAACATCCCTGGCCTCTATTCATGAGATGCCAGCAGCACCCCTCTCCCGGAATTGTGACAACCAAAAATGTCTTCCAACATTGCCAAATGCGCCCTGGGGGCAAAATCTCCCCAGGTTGGGGGACCACCTCATCAGAAGAATGTGGAACTACTTTCAGGGGAGGCTTGGGTATCATATTATGGTGTTTTGAGAAGAATGGGTTGTTAATTTTGTTGAGTGATTATTCTGAGTAGTATGGGAAATATAAATAGATTGACTTTTTCATTCTGGAACACGTTTTTCATTTTCTAGCAGATTTAAATCCAGAAGTGGATCTTTGGACAGATTTTGAAGTAGACGATGGCAGGCAGTTTTACTGGGTTGAAGTAATTACATTCACTTAATGCTTTGATAAAAGCTTCTTTGCTTTTGAAGAGAAGCCTTCCATTTTTTCAAGAGTATTGATTGAAATAAACTGACCAGGGCACAATTTTATGTGATTTCATGTGATGTTGACCACCAGGAAGAGAATAATTTCAGATTTTTTTCTTATATAAATAAAAGAACTTTAAAGTGTGCCTAATTCAAGATAATATCAACACAAAATCAAGAGGCACTAAAGGGTCAACCATAAATTAAATGCATTTCTAAAAGAAAGCATGTAGACTTAAAACCCTCCATGATAAGGTGGTTTGTTCCATACACACTGTTACTTTGAGCTTATCTTGACTGAAATAATTCTATTGTTTCCATTTAAGCCAATTTGTGAAATTTAATTTAATGAAAAGATTCTTTAAAGTTGGATTTTCCATTTGGATTCTAATAATTATGGAGAGATGTCTGGATTTCTAGGAGGCCAACTCTTTATTGTGATTAAAGACATTTAGGTTGTAAAACTAGAAAGTTAGTTTTTATTTTTCTGGTTCTGAAAGGATTAGCTTTTACCTCTGCCCTTCTAACATTTGTCCGAAACATGTCACATTTGTTCGTCAGTTGTCTTGCTGTACTCCAGAATACTCCCCTGCAATATCAGAATTATCCTGCTCTACTTACTTTATTTGGGAATTATGATTTCTTTGCATGATGATTTGGAGCTATTCCCACTTTTTATTATAACACATGGCCAGATGACTATGTAGTGTTCTGTGCCATTGTTTGTTCACATTAGTCTCTCTTTACTAGTTTCTATCCCTCAAAGTGCCTTTTTTTTTTTGGCTTTTTAAATTCCATCTTCTTAGACTAGTGTTTTGATAACAGGGTAAGCTTCAAATCTGAAACAGTTGGGGACCGTAGTGGCAGGCGAAAATCATGTCAGCTGAAGCAGGGCTTGAAAGTAGTTTTCTGTCCTGTGGCTCCATCATTTGGCATTCAAATACTTATATTTCTACTCCAGATTGATCATGTATTCCAAGGAGAAAGGGTCTGTCTACCGTCTTGTTCCTTTAACCAGCTATGTGACCTTGAAAACGTCACTTAATTTCTTTGAGTATTAGTTTGCCTCTAAATAGGAGGCTTCTGGGTGTGCTCGTGTGACAGGACTGTTGTGAGGAGCACATCAACTGATAGCAGTTAGATATGGAAGACTTGGTTGTTGTGGATCAGGAAATATCCTATTCAGTGCTGGAGCCCCAACACTAAGCACAGAGCCTGGCACTCGGGAATTATTTGTGGGGTGAATGAATTGGCAAAGATTTTAAATAGCTGTTTATTGCCTGTAAGTCCAAAGTTACTGTAATATTTTAATTTCATCCTGTATCCCCCATGCCCTAATTCATCCCTAATTTTCAAGATATAACTAAACATTTACCTTCTCCGTAGACTCTTTCTCACTGTACACACTTCTTCTCCCTTCCAAGTTTCTAGTGCTTATTAGTACCACTTGTGAACTAGTTTGTATTGTTAGCTTTTCCTCCCAAGATTTGATGTAATTTTATAGTTGACACCCATGTATACACACTACCTGGATTTTACCATTACCATTTTTACAGTACTTCCCTTATCATATATCCATCTATCCATTCTTCCATCTATTAGTCCAAACTGATTTCTTGATGGTATTCTAAGTACATTTCAGACATTAGTACACTTTCTTTTTTTCAGGCCCTTGAAAGTGAAAGCGTGGTGTCCTGACCACTGGACCGCCAGGGAATTCCTTACACTTTCGTCTAAGTACCTGAGCATGCATTTCCTTATCTAGAGTTCAATGCTTGTTTCTAGCCTTTTCCTTTTGATGCAGATTTATATACAGTGAAATGCACAAATCTTAAGAGTACATTGTGTATGTGTTGAGATCACCCTGTATATATTCTATAGCTTATTCTTTTCACTTATTATGTCCAGGACAGCTTTCCTTGTAGATGAACCCTAATCTTTCTAATTGCTACATAGTTTTCCTAATATGGATGGATCAAGTTTATTTAGCTATTGATAGACATTTAAATTTTTTATACTTTGCTGCAGTAAATATACTTGGCAGATGTATAGGATAGAGACCTAGAAGTGGAGTTACTAGGTGATTAAAGGGTATGCAGATTTTCAATTTAATTTAAAAATTTAATAAAAACCTGCAAGTTACCAACCAAATAGTCTATAACAATTAAAACTTACACCAGGAGCGTCTCCCTGCATTCTCACCTACGCTGAATATCATCATTCTCTTAATTTTTGGCAGTTCCTTTGGGAAATCATTTTACTTTATATTTCTTTGAATACCAGTGAGGCTGTATATGGTCTTTCCAACTAGTTTTTAAGCTTTTCTAGGGCAAGGGCTGAGATCATCTACCACCTTCATATCTGCTCCCTAAGTATTTGCTAACTGAATGGATGAGTGCTGCCAAAGCATTCCTGCTGTTGGTTTGAGGCTGAAGAAAGGATGAATGAGCTAAGTGTGTGAGACGTTAAAGGTGAAGTTGCTCAATGCATTGTGTGTGTTAAATAAATAGAGGAACTCTTCTTTCCTCCTTGTTTTCTCCTCTTCTGTGTGAGGCAGGATAGTGAGGTAGTTAAGAATCCAGGCTCTGGGGACTTACCTGGTGGTCCAGTGGTTAAGATTCCACGCACCCAATGCAGGGGGCCTGGGTTCGATCCCTGATCAGGGAACTAAGATCCCACATACTGCAACTAAGCCCACATGCGCTGCAGCTACTGAGCCTGTACGCTCTAGGGCCCTCGTACTGCAACTAGGGAAGCCCGCGCGCCAAAACTAGAGAGCCCAAATACCACAACGAAGAGCCAGTGCAGCCAAAATAAATAAATAAATAATTTTTTAAAAAAGGATATACTTCTGTATTCAATTAAAAAAAAAAAAAAGAATCCAGGCTCTGGAGACAGATTTTGTGGATTCATATCCCAGCTTTGCCTTTTAGCTGTGCAACCTTGGGCAATTTTAATCTTTGTGTTTCAGTTTTCTCATTTATAAAATAGAGAATAGTAGTACCTTGCGTATAGGGTTGTTGTAGGGATTAAATTATTATTGGTAAATTGTATAGAATGGTGCTTGGCATTCAATATATGCTGTTACTATGTTGACTATGTTATCTTTCCCTTCTGCATGTACAGTATTTAAGCATCTGTGATGAGGCTAAGTTAAGGAATTTAGGTTGTTATTGTTGTTTTGTTTTTTGGGGGATTTTGTTTGTTTGTTTTTGTTTTTTGGGTTTTTTTGGCCGTGCTGCGCGGCTTGTGAGATCTTAGTTCCCCGACCAGGGATTGAACCCAGACCCTCAGCAGTGAGAGTGCCGAACCCTAACCACTGGACCACCAGGGAATTCCTGGATTGTTTTCTTAAGTGATGGGAAGCTATCACTTAAGATGATGGATTTACAGCTGGATTGGATTTGCATTTGAGACCAACCTTTTTTTTTTAATATTTATTTATTATTTATTTATTTTGGCTGCACTGGGTCTTAGTTGCAGCTTGCAGGATCTTCACTGTGACATGCAGGATCCATAGTTGCAGCACGCAGACTTCTTAGTTGCAGCATGCGGACTCTTAGTTGCGGCACGCATGCGGGATCTAGTTCCCCAACCAGGGATCAAACCCAGGCCCCCTGCATTGGGAGTGCAGAGTCTTACCCACTGGACTACCAGGGAAGTCCTGAGGCTGACCATTTTGAAAGCAGTGTAGAGGGTAGACTAGATGGGAGAGAGGCTGGAGGGTGTTGGTAACAATTGAGGTAAGGGATGATAAGGTCTCGAAATGAAGGTGTATCTGTATGGCTAGAGAAGAAGCAATTGATTTGAGAACCACTTAGGGAATAGAATTAAGAGTGGTTATTGTTAAAGAAGTAAAGTACAGTTCAGAGAAATTGCAGACCCTGGGCGGCCTCTATGGTGTCATAGAGATGGTCTGGAAGGCAAACTCTGTAGAGGCAAATGAAGTTAAATACTTTATAGAATCACAGTCACTTTATAAAAGAAATGATATTTTAATAGCTAAAAGATAGGACATGATCTCAGAATAAAGCATAGTTCTTTGATACTTAACCTATGAAAAACTCACTGCAATCCCCTCTCCCCCCCCGCTTTTTCATTTTCCTATAGACTTGTCCACAGATCAGCATTTGGCAATCACTAGAGTAGTCTAGTTACATCCTTTTGCAAATAAGGAAGCAGGACCAAAGTTATACAGCTTCGAGTCAGAGTTTGGACTAGAATCCAGGTCTTGACAGGTACTTTAGTTTTTTTCCATAGTCCTATGCTGTGCTCTTCTGATCTAAATTTGGTTTTCCATTTATGAGGTATTGACTGGCTTTTGGTTCCAGAGATTAATCTCAGATGTGTTTAAGCATCTAAGTTTCAAGCCATTGGAACCCCAAAACAAACTGTGATCTAGATCATGGGTATACATAGAAGTAGCAGCCAAAAAGTCTTTAAGACTTTTCAGTCTTGTCCATTTATTAGACTTATCCCCAAGTAGGTTGAGATTGAGTGTTCATAGAAATTTGGGAGACTTAGTCCTTTGATCTAAAGTTATAGTCAATAGGGACTTCCCTGGTGGTCCAGTGGTTAAGACTTCACGCTTCCAATGCAGGTGGTGTGGGTTCGATCCCTTGTAGGGGAACTAAGATCCCACATGCCGCACAGCATGGCTAAATAAATAAATAAGTAAATAAATAAGTTATAGTCAACAGGAAGGATATTTATAGCTTGCGATTTACAGAAAAATAATATTGAGAATGGCTGGCTTGCAAATGAAACAGTTGTGCTCCTGTGTCAGAGTCTAACTTAGGTTTGTAAGGTGTGAGAAAAACCCAAGACACTATTTCAAGGCTGAGCATTCGAGTGGCAGGCAGGTTGAGGATGATGGCGAGGATGATGGTGAGGATGGAGAAGGGGTGAAGCAGCCTTGAGGAGTCCTTGTGAGGACTGCTTCCCCTCAGAGCATGCACGGTCCCAGGGAATGAAGAAAAAAGGTATGGGTGGATGTAGAAAGTAGGTAAAAGCCCCCCACCCCCAGTCTTAAAAAGAGCCTTACTTTAGGTGGAGAGGGAGTGGCTTGGAGATCTGTTACTGTATTTTTAATCTTACCACAGCCGTGGTGTCTTTTTAAAGATTTTTTTGTGACCAAAAATTGGTAGGCCTTGGCCCTATTTTGTCTTTGGATGACTGGAGCATTCTTTCTTATTGATATGCTTATATTAATGATACCGATGTTGGAAAAGCTCTGAAAAGCCCCATCTGGATTCCTGGCCATAGTGTTTATTAGACTTTTTGTGTGCTGCAGGAAAGGAAGTGTTCCCCTACAGGGGGATTATTAAACTAAGGGATTCTGGAATCACTTTAGGATTAAAGAATGTTAGAGTCAGGAGAAACCTTAGCAACGGTCTATTTCAACCTTATTTTATTTTCGGAGAAACAAGCTCACACGGAAGGAGGAACTTGTTGAGGTGTACATCGTTTCTTAAATTGCCAAGTCTAGAACTATTGTCTTCTTACTCCTGACCTAGTGTTCTTACCATGATACCATTTAATTGTTGAAACAATTCATATTTTAAAAAGTAGACGGGAATTATAGTACTAGCTTTTGAGAGGAGTTAGGAAGAAACACTTGAATGTTTTTATAGCATGTGAATAATATAATTAATGTTAGGGATGATGACACTTGACAAAACTAGAGAATGAAGAAAGGTGTATCTTTGTGTTTTTAAATTGGAGGTTATTTTTCAACTCTGTAGTACCAGAGTAATTCAAACTATGTTAGTATTTAAATTTTGTCTTTCAGTTATGATAATCTGTCCACTGTTGGGAGTGTGTGCACCAGCATGCACAAAACTACCCAGTGATTATCTCTAGGATGAAGTAGATAATCATTGATTCTGGGAGTTGAGCTTATACCAGTTTGGGTGACTGATTGTACACATTGTATTGGAGTGCGAATTGGTTTGCATGTGATTGCTTTTCATTTCTGCAGGTTTTGTAGTGCATCCCTGAGCATGAGTGCAGAATGAAGCGACGTTTGGATGACCAGGAGTCACCGGTGTATGCGGCCCAGCAGCGTCGGATCCCTGGTAGCACAGAGGCTTTTCCTCACCAGCACCGGGTGCTTGCCCCTGCCCCTCCTGTGTACGAAGCGGTGTCTGAGACCATGCAGTCAGCCACAGGAATTCAGTACTCTGTGACACCCAGTTACCAGGTAAACTAGAGCCCATCAAGGGACTAGGGGTGAAAGAGGAACACTGGTGATTTTACCCAATTAAAAAATTTTTATTAAACATTCAGATATTAAAAAACTTATTTATGAGATATATGTAAGGTATAAAAAATAATGTAAACAATGTACACTTGTGTATTTACCATGCACTTTAAAAAAAAAATGTTATCATGACCTTTGAAGTTCACTGTCTCTCCCTGATCCCTTTTCCTTTTCCCTCCCTTTAGAGGTAGCCACTAATCTGGGTTTATAATTCCCTTGACTTTATTTAGTTTTTTAAAATCATTTATTTATTTTTGATTGATTGGAGTATAGTTGATTTATAATGTTGTGTTAGTTTCAGGTGTACAGCAAAGTGAATCAGTTATACATATACATATATCCACTCTTTTTTAGATTCTTTTCCCATCTAGGCCATTACAGATTATTGAGTAGAACTCCTTGTGCTATATAAAATCATTTTGTTTATACCTCTAGACAATAAAGTTGTTTAGTTTGGGTATTTTTGAACTTGTATATAAATGAAAACATATATTTTCTTCTTTGACTTACTTTTTTTTTCACTCAGCGTGGTTCCTAAGACTTATCCATATTTAGTATGTGACCAATTGAGTCATTCTCACTTAGTTATGAATTATATTAATATATCCAATTAATTTATCCATTCTTCTGTTGATGGACTATCAGGCTGTTTCCAGACTTTTCCTGTTAGACAGGAACTGTGGTGAACATTCTTAGGTTCTCCTAGTGCAGTGGTACTCACAGTGGCAATAAACAGTGACAAGACAAGCTTGCAACAGAATGTAAGTCAATGCACTACGTTTTTTATCAAGAGGGTTTTGCTATAGGAATTTTAAAAGGCAGTGGAATTAAACAGTGTGCTTAGTTGTGAAGCACAACTGTGTGAAGTAGTTGGTTTACATCCTGGTGCAAGCTCTTTGTTTTTGCAGACCACACAGCGGGTCTGAGGGCACAGTAGGAAGTTTCTTGAGCGTCTAGGAGAGAGATTACTGGGTCATAGGGTGTGCACATCTTCACCCTTAGCAGGTAATGTCAAATTGTTTTTCAAAGCTGTGCCAGTTTGTTGTTGTTGTTGTTGTTGTTGTTGTTGTTTGGCTGCATTGGGTCTTTGTTGCTGCACACGGGCTTTCTCTAGTTGTGGCGATCAGGGGCTACTCTTTGTGGTGGTGCGCAGGCTTCTCATTGTGGTGGCTTCTCTTGTTGCGGAGCATGGGCTCCAGGTGCGCAGCCTTCAGTAGTTGTGGCACGTGGGCTCAGTAGTTGAGGCCTGCGGGTGCTAGAGCATGCGGGCTTCAGTAGTTGTGGCATGTGGGCTCAGTAGCTGTGGCGCTCGGGCTCTAGAGCGCAGGCTCAGTAGTTGTGGTGCACGGGCTTAGTTGCTCCGCAGTATGTAGTATCTTCTTGGACCAGGGATTGAACCCGTGTCCTCCTGCATTGGCAGGCAGATTCTCAACCACTGCACCACCAGAAAGTCCCAAAGCTGTACCAATTTATTTATATTTACATAGCACTCTATATTCCTATCTTTACATATCCTGATCAACAACTGATCATCTCTTGTCTGTTCACTCTGTTCTGTAAAAATGGAAGAAATTTGTGTTTTGCCCTTTTTAATTATATGAAAGTAAATATCACCATTTAAAGAAAAATGATATAATGTGACTTCTGACCCCTCAGACTTTATCCCACTGGTGCATTTCTCGGGTATCCAAAATTTTGTATGCATATACAAGCATATGTTTATTTACCTGCCTAATTATTTAGATACACTTCTCTCTTCACATAATTTGGACCATACAGTGTATACTGTTCTACTGTTTGTTCTTTTCACTTAATATATAGTGGACAACTTTCCACTTGAATATATGTATAGATCCAAGTAAGTTTTTAAAAAATCATTGCATTTATAATATTCCATTCCAGGTCAGTCTGAACCATAATTTATTTAACTAGTCTGGAGAGGCCTTCTTCTACCTAAGTTATTAGTGACTTTTAAAAAGGTTTGGCTGGCACGGGAGTTCCCTGGTGGCCTAGTGGTTAGGATTCGGGGCTTTCACTGCTGTGGTCTGGGTTCAGTCCCTGGTCAGGGAACTGAGATCCCGCAAGCCATGTGGTGTGGCCAGAAAAAATAAAGTAAAAATTAAAAAAATAAAAATAAAAAGGTTTGGCTGGTACTGGGAACATAAATTGACATAATCTTCCTTGCTCTCAATTTGACAGTTTGTGTCAGACTCTTTAGTTATTTTTTTACCTAGTAATTCCATTTCTAGGAATTTATTATAAGAAAACAATCAAGGAAGAGGGAAACCCAGGTGAAATAGGAAATGGTAGTTCCTTAGGTGTCACTCCTCCTTTGGAGTCCCCCTTGAAGCAGTATAGTGCCTTCATATGGGGCTGGGTGCAGCTGTCAGAGGACTGCTACAGATCAAATCGTTAGGTTAGGACTTAGAGGAAAGAAAAGTTGTGTGTTTTCCTTGGGTGATTACTTTTTTTTTTTAAGATTTATTTATTATTTATTTATTTATTTTTTTGGCTGCTTGTGGTACGCTGGATCTTTCGTTGCGGCACACGGGCTCTTCGTTGCAGCGTGCAGGTTTTCTCTGTCTAGGCGAGGTGCACGAGCTCAGTAGTTGTGGCACACGGGTTTAGTTGCCCCGAAGCATGTGGGATCTTAGTTTCCTGACGAGGGATCAAACCTGCGTCCCCTGCATTGTAAGGTGGATTCTTTACCACTGGACCACCAGGGAAGTCCCTGGGTGATTACTTATATCTGAACTAGTTCAGGACTTTTTCCTACACTGGGGATAGTTACATTTATTCCTATACTAGAAACTATAATGTGCTCTTATAAAACCAGCCATCTCAAATATTTATAAACTCCAATTAAGTCTTGTAAAAACCTGTCCAGCACATGCATGTTGGAATATAGAAGCTCAGAATAATAACTCTTCTTGCGAGAGATATATTAGAGCTTTTAGAATTGTCTAAGTAGTTTCTTTTTACTCCTAATGTTTATTGTTTCTGTGGATTTGTAAATAGTTGCTCTATTTCCCACCCTCTGCTCTGCCCAGGGTAATCTTTATAAAGCTGTGGGGACTTGGGAAAAAAACATTCTCTCTTAAGTTGTAGTACACAGCTTACATTGTTTTAAGGTGTCATGTTATCTGGTCTCCTTATTTTGGAGATGTGGCAAATCAGGTATATTGTCCTTAGTTGTCTTCTGCAGTGATTAACAGTTCTGAAATAGGAAAATTTTAAAAGCTTTGGAAATTTTATATAGCATTTCTTGCAACAGAAATAGAAGGAAAGGGGCTTGTGCTTTTATTTTACTCTTAAACTTATAAGAGGACAAGAGAGATTAGAAAAGAAATATGTTTGAGGCCAAACCACCAACAATTTGGAAGAAATTTTAATTTTAGAAGTAGCAAATAAGGGAGTTCCCTGGTGGTCCAGTGGTTAGGACTCAGCACTTTCACTGCCAGAGCCCGGATTCAATCCCTGGTAGGGGTACTAAGATCCAGCAAGCCGTGCAGTGTGGCAAAAAAAAAAAAAAAAAAAAAAAAAAAAAGTAGTAGCAGGTAAGGATAAGCAGCATAAATAAAACAAAATAAAAATCTTCTCTAATCCTACTACTGCAAGATAAAATGCTAACATTTTACTATATACTTGTTGTCTAGGATTTAAAATCTTAATTGTATTTTTTTTCTGAGTGTTGACTAAGAATTTTTTTATTCTAGTATAGTTGATTTACAGTGTTGTGTTAGTTTCAGGTGTACAGCAAAGTGATACAGAAAAAGAATATATATATATATATATATATATATATTTTTTTTTTTTTTTTTCTTTTTAAAATTCTTTTCCATTACAGGTTATTAAAAGATACTGAGTATGGTTCCCTGTGCCATACTGTAGGTCCTTGTTGGTTATCTGTTTTATATATAGTATGTATACATATTAATTCCGAACTCCTAATTTATCCTTAGTGTATTATATATACTGCTTTGTAATGTGCTTTTTAAAAAATTAGTTAAAAGTTTAAATCCATATGCAACACATGAATACATTCAATTTATGGATTGTGAACATTTTTAAATGTTAAATGATATATATGCATCTATATCAGTGCTGTTCAAACTGTGGTCCACAGATGGCTGATGTGAATACTTTCATCCTAGTCTGTAATGAGATAAGTACAGAAGTGGAGCATGTTTAGAAACTTTTATAGCAATTGGACATTGTAATTTTATATTCGTAAAACCTAGTAATGAAAATTATGGGCTTATGTATTTTTTATCTCACTTTTCTAGTAATTCATTTTTATTGTATTTTGTAAAAGTACTGGTCCATGATGGATTGGAATTTAAGAAAAAAGAAAAACTTGTCCTTTACCACAGATAGTTTGAGATGTGCTGAGCTATATAATTTTTACTAGCTGCAGAATTCTGTTGTAATCTGGGTGGGCTATAATTTATTTCACCAGTTCCCTTTTGTGGGAAATTTGAGTTTCTGATTATCTTTGTGTATGCAAAGATATGTGTGCATGTTCTTTAGAGGCATCTGGGGAAGAATGCATAAAGCTTGAAGCTTCGTATCTGTATTTTTGTCCATTCCAGGTTTCAGCCGTTCCACAGAGCTCCGGCAGTCATGGGCCCACCATAGCAGCAGTTCATAGCAGCCATCATCACCCAACAGCTGTGCAGCCCCATGGAGGCCAGGTGGTCCAGAGTCATGCTCATCCAGCTCCGCCAGTTGCACCAGTGCAGGGACAGCAGCAGTTTCAGAGGCTCAAGGTGGTATTCAACTCCTTCCATTTCTCTCTTAGCAAGCAACATTGGCTTCAGCCTATATTGGTAGTGGTGTAACAACTTTTAACAGTAGACTGGGGGGGTTGAATCACAAGAAGTTTTACTTTGTTTTTGTTTTGAAACCTACTTAGATTTCCTGTCTTAGCACCAGTGCCTGATCCAGAAAATACATTCAAGAAAAGTTTTTGGAATGTATGAATGCATGGTATTCAAACGTTCCAGGACTGAGGGGCTATTTTCATATGAAATAAAGTCCATTTTTTGGATGCCTCCTTTTGAACTCTTAGTTCTTAGCGTGGAATAAGGTTTTATTAACATACACATAGTTGGCTACAGTCCTGTATAGTTAATGGGCCCGGTATTATGGTTTAATCTTTTTATTCTTGTTTATGACTAGCTAAATTGGCTGGGATCATCAAGTCCATCCTTAGTAAAACACATGCTCCTTTGGGGGAAGCTTTATGAAATTTGGGAAAGGCTGTTATTGTGAATGAAGTGTCAGTGTTTTCATCTGATCTGCTGAGTATATGCTGTAGGTTTTCACCACTTCGAAATTCATGAGGCATCTGTGGAGAAGTGAAGCTTGTACTCCCAGCTAACCTAACCTTCTCTCTCTGTTGAGTGTTACTTTTCAAAATGTGTGATTGTGGTAACAAGTTTTCCAGATTTCATTTTCTTCTAGTTTTACATTTGTATAAAATTTAGAATCTAGTGCAAGAAATATAAAATTAAAGAACTATAAAGAGATAAGATGTTGGATCTTTATTTGGTCATACCAGACTAATTATATCAAGTAGCTTGTAAGTAGGAATGAACAGTATATCCTTGAAGTATATATTTGTGTAGCAAATATTTCGGCCCTCTTTTTTCCATGATACTTAATCTAGTTCTCCCTGACTCCTGCCCTCATTGGTTTGGGTTCTCGGGGACTTTAATAATATTGGCCTAAGGAAATTAAATGTTACATAAATAAAAAGCACACCAAAGCTAAGCTATATAGAGGGATTTTGTAAAATTTACTCTGTCTATATTAGCTTAAGTAATTAAGAGTTGATTATACATAAGCATAGTTCTTAAAGAGAGTACAAATTATTTGGGCCTGTAACTTTACTCTGGGCTCTGTCTTTGGGAAAATATTTGTAAGCTATATTGATGTTTTCCTTAAAACATTTTTACCCTCTGCTTGTAGAGTGATGGCTATGTACCAAAATGTATTATTGCTATGGACTTAGCACTTCACCAAGTCCTGAAAATATTTTTTTTAAAGTTGGTTTGGTGTGGCTTAATTCCATATTAATACTGTATTCAGCAGTTAATACCTTAATGTTGCAAAAGAGCTTATAAACTTACTGTTAAACTAACAAAAACATATATTTATTTCGATATCCCTTTTCCAGTCAGTCCTATCAAAGGTATAACACCTATTTTATTCTCTTTCGTCACTTGGGTATAAGTATATAGAGTGTGCCTTTTATCTTTTACAGAAGCTGTCAAGCGTGAAAGGGCTTTAGAGTTGGAGTTATAGAGTGAGTCAGGTAGAGTTAGGTCTTCTTGCTCTGTTCTTTCAGTTACAAGCTCTTGAATGTGATTCCTGGGCATAATAACTTGTTGAATTTCCTTTCTAATGAGGAGAGGTAAAATGCTTTTTTGTGCCTCCATGTAATTTCATTCAGTATTCTCACATTGCTTGCCATTTTTGGATCAGTCTTAAAATGCTTTATAAACATTTGAATCAACTTCAATAAATCATTTATATTCTATAATAAGGAAGTGTTCAGTGAGAATACTTAGGTTATTTCAAGCATCAACATTGTCTATACTTTCTTTTCTTTCTTTGGCAGATTGATGACAAGGAAGATTTGAATAATTTGAGGCATGTTTGGTGTGATTTAGTTACTTGTTGAATGCCAGTAGCATACATATTTGGCACATATTTAGCAAGTTCTCTTTACAGTTGTTTGTGTTTGTCTCCCCAACAAGATTGTGGACTTCAGGAGGTTAGGGACCTTACTAATAAACGCCTGTTGAAGTGAGCCAGGAAAATTCATCAGCAGAATCTTAAGAGCCTCCCCAAGTGCCTCCTTAAACTTGCAGCTTTCAAATGACTAGTTCCAACTTGTTTTTTTCTAAGCTGTGATTCCTAGAACGCATATGTGTTTTTATAGAGAGTTGTACTACACTTCAGGTAACTAGAGGATTTCCTCACTATTCTTATATGCAGGTTTCTATTTATAATGTAGGTGTCATGCTGGCTTTTTTAAGTGTAGTGTTATTTTATAACTAATATTTAAACAGTGGTTCATTATGACCTGTACCTTTTTCTTCCAAACACACACACATCACATATAATTTCCTTCCTTCAGGTTTCAGCACTTTTTCCCTCTGTGTATTAATTATGTTACACCATAGAGTGCTTTTTTTTGTTTTTAATTTTTTGTGTATTTGTTTATTTTTGATAACTCCTCTGTTGTGACTGTGAATGCTATTCTTAAATATCTTCCGTAGTCTTTGTTTCTTCTGCAAACTTAGTGAGTTTTAAGTTCCATCAATTTGGTCATTAATGAACCATTTCAATATGGAACATTCTGAATATGAATTAAATAGAAATAGTCCATTGAATTTCAACAAAAATTGTCAAGTTATTTCTAAACTACCAAAAGACCAACCATAAAATGAGTGGGTATTGACCAAGTATACACTCTGTTCTCTAGCAACACTGAAATGCTCTGATTAACCATGGCCATAGTGGAAGTTTGGGCAACTCTTGGAATACTGTTTAATGGCTTATTTGAACATAAGTGTTCTATTTCACAATATATCACAAGAGTAGTGCTTATCAAATCAGATGTTTACTTGTGAAACTTTCCTAAACTTGATGTTTTATGTAATTAAAAATAATCCCAGGGCTTCCCTGGTTGCGCAGTGGTTGAGAGTCCGCCTGCTGATGCAGGGGACACGGGTTTGTGCCCCGGTCCGGGAAGATCCCACATGCTGCGGAGTGGCTGGGCCCCTGAGCCATGGCCGCTGAGCCTGCGCGTCCGGAGCCTGTGCTCCGCAACGGGAGAGGCCACAACAGTGAGAGGCCCGTGTACGGCAAAAAAAATAAAAATAAAAAAATAATCCCAGAGTATGTAAGGTACACCTAGTAGGCAGTTCCCTTGGATATCTCCTGAGTAACTAAAACTTAAGCTGTCCTAAATCACATTCATAACTTCTTAGCCTTTCGAACTTGTTCCGCTTTGTGAACGTGCAAATAATTTATAATTTAGTGAATGCTCCCTCTCCCTTATCTCCCATGTCCAATCAGTCAGTCCCCAGACCCTGTTACTTTTATCTCCTAAAAAGCTTTTGAATCTGTCCATTTCTTTCTTTTCCTTTGGTCAGTACTATAATTTACGCCACTCGTGTTCACACATGAGTTAGCCTTATACAATGACTGGTTTTACCTCCTTTTAATCTATTCTGCCTTGCACCAACTCGTTCTCAACACTGTAACCAAATTGAGTACACTAAAGTGCAGATGATAAAAATCTAAATTACTTTTTAAAAAATTATTTATTTATTTTTGGCTGCATTGGGTCTTCTTTGCTGCATGCGGGCTTTTTCTAGTTGTGGCGAGCAGGGGCTACTCTTCGTTGTGTGGCCTTCTCATTGCGGTGGCTTCTCTTGTTGCAGAGCATGGGCTCTGGGTGCACAGGCTTCAGTAGTTGTGGCATGCGGGCTTCAGTAGTTGTGACTCGCTGGCTCTAGAGCACAGGCTCAGTAGTTGTGGCACACGGGCTTAGTTGCTCCACAGCCTGTGGGATCTTCCCAGACCAGGGCTCAGACCCGTGTCCTCTGCATTGGCAGGCAGATTCTTAACCACTGTGCCACCAGGGAAGACCTAAATTGCTTTTTAACAAGATTTACAAGGACCTTTCAGGGTCTAGGTCCTGCATCCTCTCCTGTGTTATCTCTTGTCACTCTTCATACCACCATTTCTCCTTTTCACCACAGATCCTCTAGCCAAACTGAACTGTTTTCAGTTTTCCAAATGTACCAGATGGTGTCCGGTCTGGGATGCTGCTTCCTCTGACTTTCTTCATGGGTCTTCACTTTTGCTAACTAGTACTCATCCTTAGGACTCGGTTTAGACACCACTTCTGGGGGAAGCCCTCCCTTATGTCCCCATAGGGTTTTTTTTTTTTAGTGTGTGGAAGGGTGCCCTTCCCATGTGTTCTCTGGGCATTCGGTGATTGCCCACTTGCCCCACTGTGTTATGATTCCCAACTGGATGTGAAATGAATTTCTGTAGAGCAGGGACCGTGGCTTATTTGTCAGACTCCTTAGTACCTCACATTGGGCCTGGCCTGGCATGTTGTTGCTGCTTAGTAGATATTTGTGAAATGAATAAATGAACGAATAAGTGAATGATGTATTAATGTGACTGTTCTTCACTAACAATGCTATGCACAATTATCCAAAGCAAGGCTTGAGTTTTATTACTGGTAACATACTAATTTTTAATATTTTTATGTATGTTTACTATATATTCCTATTTCATTTACTATGCTGATTTTATTTAGGCATAAAACATTTAAAAAAAATAATTCTTGACTTTCTTTTTATAACCTTGAGATTTATCCCTGCCTCAGGTGGAGGATGCACTATCCTATCTTGACCAAGTGAAGCTGCAATTCGGTAGTCAGCCTCAGGTCTACAATGATTTCCTTGACATCATGAAGGAATTTAAATCTCAGAGGTAAAAGATATACGCGGTTGTACTCAAGCTTTGTGCTTGTTATGTTGATTTTGGAAGGAGGATGTAGCTTATTCTAATCTGCTGAAAGATAAAGGATGCTCTTTTGGGGGGGTTTATGCTTTTATTTTCATGGGTCGTGCTTTTATATACTGCTTTATGAAAATTGCAGGCCCTAGACCTTTGTTTTCTGCATACAGGTAAATTTTTCTTAAGTAAAATTTTTCTTAGTACTTCATCTCAGTCAGGGAAGTAAACTGGTAATGATTAGGCTACTTGCTTTTTGGATTGATTTAAGATACACTAATATTGTGGCATGGATCACTATTATAAAAGAGTAACTCGTCTGAACAATGTAGATAGATACATTATGATTTAAACTGGTGTATCAGAGGTTGTATCTTCCATGGGAATTGAAGTTTTAGACTTACTGCCTGAGTATCTGCTTGATAGGACTGTTACCATGCATGAATGTATATTCTGTTTAAATTGTGACCAAGCCTCTTTGATTATGAAGCTAAATGGCTTTGGAATTTCAGAGTTCTTTGTGTGTCATTAATTTTGTAATATTCAGGTTGATTTTTAGTTTCCTGTGTAGAGAACCTAGTGGAATGTGATTTTTTTTCTTGCTAGGATGCTTGTTAAGCTTGCCACTTTAATACTTGTTTTTCTGTCAGCATCGACACCCCAGGAGTGATTAGTCGTGTGTCCCAGCTGTTCAAAGGCCACCCTGACTTGATCATGGGCTTCAATACCTTCTTGCCCCCTGGCTACAAGATTGAGGTGCAAACCAATGACATGGTGAATGTGACAACTCCTGGCCAGGTTCATCAGATTCCAACCCATGGCATCCAGCCCCAGCCTCAACCACCACCCCAACATCCTTCCCAGCCTTCAGCCCAGTCAGCCCCAGCTCCTGCCCAGCCAGCTCCTCAGCCCCCACCTGCCAAAGTCAGCAAGGTGAGCACTTGGAAAACTCTGCACCGTGTGAAATCCATCCCTAGAAAGCACCCTCCTTTGACATTTTCCCTTAGTATAAGACTTGGATAGATAACGCAAGTTACAATTTCATCGGAGGAGAGGCAGTAGTCGCGTCCCTATAAAGTGGTTCACATTTACATACCATATATTTATGTATCTGTTGAAATCAACACATCAGCAACCTACAAGGACTCTTTTGCCCCCAACTTCTGCTTTTTGAACCCATGAGCGTCCCAACAGATGGCAGCTTTGTGTAGTAGTACTTGGATAGCACAGGCAGAAATGGTCATCTTATGATCAGATTACACTGTTTTCCGCACAGCCATCATTTTACAAAAGTTACTCCATTTACCAGATTAGGTCATATCAAGCTACGCAGAAGATCTTGTTGATGACGATGATGATGGGGTGTTCTTAGTCTAGAACTGTATTGATGCAGTAGTCACTAGTCACATATGTCTATATTTAAATTTAAATTAATTAAAATAAATTTTGTTTTTCAGTTGCACCAGCTACATTTCAACTGCTCAGTAGCCTTACGTGGCTAGTGGCTATTGTGCAGGATAGTGCAAATAAGGAACATTTCCATCACCTCAGAGTTTTCTATTGGGCAGAGCTGGTTTAGAAGACTTTTTTTTTTATGTGAAGTTAACTGCAACAATTGAATTGTCTTTTTTGATATTAAAGATCTATGTAGAATGAGGGTTTTTTTCCTATTCTATTTGCACCTGTTCAGCAAGTGAGCTTAAAAATTGCATATGAAAATTCTTCCTTGTAGTTGGAGACATAGCCCACTTTTAAGGTTGTGTTTAGAAAACTGGAGACTGGAAGTTTTGTATTAGAATGTGTGAACCCTCTATACTTCCCACCCTTACCCAGTGTGATTTGAGTTGGGCTAAAGTGGCCTGGCCAGAGTGAATAAAGTATTATATATGCTGATCAGACACCTTGTTTCTCTTTACTTTGACCTTTCTTTCATATGTTAAACCGTCTGTGTTCCTGAGGAGAATAACGACTTTTTCCTTTTAGCCTTCTCAACTACAAGCACATACTCCAGCCAGTCAGCAGACTCCCCCACTCCCACCATATGCATCCCCACGTTCTCCACCTGTGCAGCCTCATACACCAGTGACAATCTCGTTGGGAACAGCCCCGCCCTTGCAGAACAATCAACCTGTGGAGTTTAACCATGCCATCAACTATGTCAATAAGATCAAGAACAGGTTCCAGGGCCAACCAGACATCTACAAAGCGTTCCTGGAGATTTTGCACACATATCAGGTAAGACAGTTGCCCTTTCAGCCTGTCTTAACCAGGTTGCCCTCCGGGGACGGCTGGTCCAAGAAGACTTGAATAACCATTATTGTGTCCACTAATTCTTTTTTTTTTTTTTTTTTTATGGTATTGACATATTTATTTCTTTTTTAAACTCAGCCATGGCCTACCCTTCACTTTGTCCCCCAATATTCATTGCCCCTCTTCTTCCATACCAATGGGATTTTTAGCTGGGTATACAACTGCTCAAAACAAAGACCATGTGTCTCAGCCTCCCTTGCAGCTACATGTGACTGAGCCAGCCCAACAGTATATAAGCAAGAATGTTGGATGTGAGCATCTGAGGAGCTTCCAGAAAGAGAGTTGGTGTGTGTCCACTAATTCTTACTGGAAATTAACCAGTTAGAAATTGTGATGTGTGTTTATAAAGCCAGTGTGATTTACCTGACTTTAATTGCCTTGTAGCAGCCGGTCAGGATTTTTAAAGTCACTGCTCTGTGAACTGAATGCTTATTTATCTGGAAAGTTTAAAGAATGATTTGGGTAATATAGTTAATCTACGATAGAAGGAGGAATTTCTCTAATATTTTGTGTTTTATCAGTTGCTAGTGGTCCCCTGAGCATTCACATATACTGCCCTGGTTTTCAAAAGGAATTGTCAGCCACCATCTTCCACTCCTTTCTCAACTTCAAAGTTTGAAGCCAAAACAGGTGCTGAGAACATAGACTTTAATCTTAAGTGCAGCCCAAATAGATAACATACAAAGCCCCTACCAGACATCTCAGAAAGTGTGCAAAAGTGAGTCACTCAAAACAGTGGCCTTCTAATATGATCTCTTCGCATTTGCAATTTCCTATCAGAAAGAGCAGCGGAATGCCAAGGAAGCTGGAGGAAACTACACTCCAGCATTGACTGAGCAGGAGGTGTATGCCCAGGTGGCTCGTCTTTTTAAAAATCAGGAAGATCTGTTGTCAGAGTTTGGACAGTTCCTACCAGATGCCAACAGCTCTGTGGTAAGTTTTATTTAGAGCTACACTGTTGAGAATGGTTATCTTAGGTAAGTTAGGAAGCTGGAATCAGAAGGAGACTTTTTCTAAATGAAACTTACTTGCTTTAATGAGGGCATTCATCTCTTTCA
This sequence comes from Mesoplodon bidens, assembly GCF_964165515.1. Taxonomy (NCBI): domain Eukaryota; kingdom Metazoa; phylum Chordata; class Mammalia; order Artiodactyla; family Ziphiidae; genus Mesoplodon; species Mesoplodon bidens. The sequence continues at coordinate 64,044,853 of NC_138178.1, read as the reverse complement.
TGTGTCTTAATTAGCTTTTAAGTAAAACAACTGCTGAGAAGGTCGATTCTGTGAGAAATGACCATGGAGGCACTGTGAAGAAACCTCAACTGAACAACAAGCCACAGAGGCCCAGCCAGAATGGCTGCCAGATCCGCAGGCACTCTGGAACGGGAGCCACCCCTCCAGTGAAGGTAAGAAGGGCACAGCTGCTCATTTTGACTTTCCGGAGCAATACTAGTGGACAGTGCTCAAGGGTTGACAGTTGGATCCTGGGTATTGGGAGTTAGTTGGTGTATGTCACAGAAACTCAGTGCAAAGCTTTTTATCTGGCTTGTGAAGGAATGTTAGAATAGTGCTAATTGCTCAGATTACTGTACTTTTGAGTTCTTACTGGTTTTCTTTATATTTTCCCTCTTCTTTGCTGGTAGCTCGAAACTGTTTTTTTTGTTTCCTGCCAAGGGTTTCTGAGACTTAATTAATTTTTCCTGCCTTGTGCTAAGAAAGAAGATTTTTAAGTTTGATAATTGTTTCCTAAACAAGTCAGTGGTCTCTGAGGTCCTCTTGTGAGTAAAGCACATATGCTTTGTGGGATCTCTTTGGTTTAGGGGCTTGTCCTGTCCATGGTTCTTTGTTGGGTTGCCAGATGTTATCTGTATCATCTTAATCTCCAAGGAAGGACCTTTGGGCTGTAGCAGAGGGCAGGAGTCTTCAACTCCTGTTAGTGACCTATCACGTGATGTTTCTTGTTAGAGTAAACAACTGATGGAAAGCTGAGCCCACTCCCTTCCTCTTTGACGTGGGGCAGCTGTGCTAGGGAGCGGGCTAGGTGTATATATTGAATGTTGCTTCAGTGAATCCTAAAGCTGTATATAACACTGAAGAGATAGACGTGTTGGCAGAATTTAGTTAAAAAATAGCAAAAACTAGTGGAATTTCTTATGGTGAGAAGTGTCTGGTAAATAAGCAAATAACCACAAAGACTGACCTGTTAGGTGTTGTTGACACTTTTGAAGTACTATTGAAGAACTATTTTTCAGTGTTTATAATGGTTTCTCCTTTTGAAAGCAAGTTGAACATAATAATAGGTTATATTTCTTCACTTTAGTAAGGAGTGTTATAGGAGTAGCAGGAATCAGGTCAGCAGATACAGGCCAATGTTAGTCTCCTCCCACACTGGATTACCCACAGGTGGAAACCCTATATTGGGAGATTAGGATTCCCTATCTACCTTCTCCGGCAGTGTAAGCAGAGGCTATGGCTCCTAAGAGAGTGTACTCCAACGTGGCAAAGGTAAACGTGCTGCTTCTCCAAACATTTGTGCATTTCTTCACAGGTAGTTGAGAGGTGGCTTTTTTAAAGTAAAATTTGTGTGTGTGTGTGGTACGCGGGCCTCTCACTGCTGTGGCCTCTCCTGTTGTGGAGCACAGGCTCTGGACGCGCAGGCTCAGCGGCCATGGCTCACAGGCCCAGCCGCTCCGCAGCATGTGGGATCTTCCCGGACCGGGGCACAAAGCCGTGTCCCCTGCATCGGCAGGCAGACTCTCAACCACTGCGCCACCAGGGAAGCCCTAAAGTAAAATTTTTGCCTGGTAGTTACGTATGGCCCATTCATTTGCTTTGAAAGAGCAATCTTAAGTTGGTCTGAGTAGATATTGCTCACAAGGCGGTTATTCCTCCTGTTAGGAAAATAAACTGTTTGTTTTTTTTTTTCATGAATTTTTAAATTGAACGATTAAAAGGTAAAGGTTAAAGATTGATTTCTGTGTATTCCAGATACTTTTACAGCCTCTTCTGCCTCCATAGCTAGGAAGACAAGGCAGTGGCGTTAGTTTCCAAATAAAGTTACTTTTGGCCCGTGGAAAAAAGTGAGGATATTAATTCTAACGTCAGAGTAATGCTGTGACCATTTATAGAGAGAGTATTTGGGAAGTAGAATGATCTGTGAAACTCTGGGGAAAAAACTGACAGGCAATCTAAAATAGAGAATCTAAAATAGAGAAGAGGAGTGGAAATTTTTTAGGATGTAAAGCAAGTCAGTGGCTTGAATTCTCTCATTTGTTGCAAATTAGTAATCAGTGGTGGTCAGTGATGGAACCTTAGAACAGAGACGAAAATAAAATTCAGAGAGGGAATTCCCTGGTGGTCCAGTGGTTAGGACTCGGCGCTCTCACTGCCGGGGTCCCAGGTTCAATCCCTGGTTGGGGAACTAAGATCCCAAAAGCCAAGAGGCTTGGCCAAAAAAAACAAAAAGAAGAAAATAAAACCCAGAGAAACCCATTCTTTGAATCTTACATGTTTGTGTTTTTCCTTTTTTGCAGAAGAAACCCAAACTGCTCAGCCTCAAGGATTCTTCTATGGCAGATGCCAGCAAACATGGTGTAGGAACAGAATCATTATTTTTTGATAAGGTGAGTAATGAATGAATTGGATTTAAAATTAGCTACTAATGCCGAAAGAAAATCACCCTGTCCCCAGGAAGATTTTGTTTTAGAGGCATCAAGCTGATTACGACTTTCTACTTTTTAATATAGTTTTCAAATTGTAGGTCCTTTCAGTCTATGAGAACTATTAGTACAGCTGGAGAAATGGTAGCATTGTTTGCTTCAGTTTTGTGAAGTAGTTGCAGCAAAATACAGCATTTGCCATGGTGGAAGGAAGCTTTAAAAGAAATGCATGCTATTACTCTCAAAAGATATCTGGAACTCCCTGTTGTAGCTATCCAGATCTGTATAGTGGGGAGTGTCAGTGCACCAATTGTTGAGGACTTAAGATGACTTTTAACCTTCTGATTGCTTGTGATACTTATTTGTGGTATCATGGGAATTCTGATTTAACTGTATGTTTTCAGAGCTTCCCAGGTGATTCTAATGAGCAGCCAGAGTTGAGATTACTGGTCTGAATGGTGTTGTGTTGTGTGGTATGTGCCTGACTTCCTCCTTGGAGTCAACTTGATTAGCAGGCTACTTTCATCATGGTAGCTGGCAAACATCAGACTTCTCACTGGCAGGAACCAGCCTGGATTGATCTGGTGGTGACTTAACCTGTCTTGCACCTCTGGGGTTTTTTGTTTGTTTGTTTGTTTGTTTTTTTGCAGTACGCGGGCCTCTCACTGTTGTGGCCTCTCCTGTTGTGGAGCACAGGCTCTGGACGTGCAGGCTCAGCAGCCATGGCTCACAGGCCCAGCCACTCCGTGGCATGTGGGATCTTCCCGGACTGGGGCACGAACCCGTGTCCCCTGCATCGGCAGGCAGACTCTCAACCACTGCGCCACCAGGGAGGCCCCTCACCTCTGGGTTTTTGCAAAAGGGCAAATGATTTAGCATCTCCATGATTGGTGCCTCCCGATTGCTCTCTGCCTGTGTGAGCTGTGTTGCGAAACAGTTAAGCATCCCTGGCTCTGACTTGAACCATTTTTGAGGGCAGCCCAGGCACTTGGTGCTTTTGAGGCAAATGTAGAAGTCCAGGTCACAAACAACAAATGGTAAGGAAAGGGTGAGGGACGGGGGACCGAGTAAGTTAATTTTTAAAAGAGTGGTGGTATTTTTTTTGGTCATTTTTGAAGTACTTATTTCTTAGAGATACATACTGAAGTGTGTGTAGATGAAAAGTCTGGAGTTTGCTTTAAAATTCGGTGGTGGGGGAAATAGGCATAGATGAAACAAAATTTACTATGTATTGATCATTGCAGCTGGGTGAGTACAAGAGGTTCGTTAGACTATTCTGTCTGCTTTTGTATATGTTTAGAAGTTAATAAAAATTAAAAGTAAACATTCGTCATTTGCTCTGAAGGTACACATTCGGTATAGTGTCTACTGATTGATTGTTACAAAGAGTATATGGGAGCCTGGAGAAGGGGTTTTTGATAAACCGCTTGGCTTAGTGTGAGGGTCTCCACCCCCCACAATACTAAGTACATATCTATATATGAAATTAAAAGTCCAGATTGCTCATCTAGCCAGGCTAGTATTACTTTGTCTATGCCATTTTTTTTAGCATTTTGGATATTAAAATTCTCAATATTATAAATGGAGAAAGGAAAAGAATCAGGTCAGAGGACAAAAGTACCTTATTTTAAAAGGTCATTATTCAAGATTACCAGAGTTCGAAAAGAGTGTTGTCAAAGATTCTTGCTGTACATACCTGTTAGGAGAGGCAATAAAAGCTTGGGTAACTCTGATATGGTCCAGAGAATCAGGCATGTGAGACGGTGAATGTCTTCTTTACTCCAGGATCTCTTTTTCAGAATTTTTATTATGGAAAACTTTAAACATGTGAGATTAAAGTGAACAGTAAAATGACTCCTCATGCCACCGCCATCCAACCTCAGTGGTTCTCAACTCCTAGCCGGTGTACTTGTTTCATGTGTACTCTTACTCTTATTTGGGGACAAATCTCAGATAATGTATTATTTCATCCATAAGTATTTTACTAAGTTTCCTTTTTAAATGATACCTTTTTTCAAACATAAGCATTAACACATCTAAGAAAACCAACATTGATTCCTTAATATTGTCAAATACAGTTCAAATTTCCCCAGTCTTTTTTTTTTGCGGTACGTGGGCCTCTCACCGTTGTGGCCTCTCCCGTTGCGGAGCACAGGCTCCGGACACGCAGGCTCAGCGGCCGTGGCTCACGGGCCCAGCAGCTCCGCTGCATGTGGGATCCTCCCGGACCAGGGCACAAACCTGCGTCCCCTGCATTGGCAGGTGGACTCTCAACCACTGTGCCACCAGGGAAGCCCCTCCCCAGTCTTTTAAAAGCAATCCAGGATCTCTTGATTCCTTGCTTAATTATTTTTCTTTCGGCTGTCTCCATAAGGTCCGAAAGGCTCTGCGGAGTGCAGAGGCCTATGAAAATTTCCTGCGCTGTCTTGTTATCTTTAACCAGGAGGTGATCTCTCGGGCAGAGCTTGTGCAGTTAGTCTCTCCGTTCCTGGGGTAAGTGGAGTCAGGAGCTTAGCCCTGATGTGTGATATGGAGGTGAAATAAAACTTAGTTTGTGGGAGTATGTGATAGGCAAAATTAATTTGATTGTGGTGGGTCAGTTGACTCATAAAATGTCGGTGTCAAGAGACTCCTCTGGGAAGTCTTCTAGTTCAACTTTGGAGGTGAAAAAATAGGCAGAGAGGGCATTGGCCAAGACTAGTGGTCTCCTGATCCCCTGACCAATGTTGGAGGTTTTATAGAGACCAGTCTCTTCCAGGGTTCTAGAATCTTGACTTTGACAACCAGAAGAATTATCTGAACATTGAAGCAATATTTCTGATTAGAAAATGGCTCGTTATTGCCTGGTACAATTCTTCCATCACCACCTGAACTGGTCTTAGAGCACTCTATAAGAAAAGGAGAAGCCAAGTATTCAGAAGCACTGCTTCTTAGGCAGGAAGTAATAATCGTCATTGGAATTTGTCCAGTGGTAGTAGAGTTCTGAGCCAACACCAGATAGTGGTAGTCACACCTCAGGATTACTGCATCATGCTTCTAATTGCTCACCAATTTTTGGTTTGATTCTTCAGGAAATTCCCAGAATTGTTTAACTGGTTTAAAAACTTTCTGGGCTATAAGGAGTCTGTACATCTGGAAACCTTTCCAAAGGAACGAGCCACAGAGGGCATTGCCATGGAGATAGATTATGCCTCTTGTAAACGGTTGGGCTCCAGCTATCGAGCCCTGCCAAAGAGTTACCAGCAGCCCAAGTGTACAGGACGGACTCCTCTCTGTAAAGAGGTAAGGCCTTCCTGAGAAAGGATCAGCCCTGAATCCGCAGCTTCCTCCAGAAGGGAGTGGTACCTGGGATGGAGAATTTACATGAATGAGGAAATCAAAATGCTTTTCTGTCTTTTTTCAAAAGAAAATGTTTTATACCTTTATTGAGAGCCTTTTTCTTACTATCTTTTAAAACTTACTAAAGGTGAAACTTGTAATGTTAACTGTTTCTTCCCTCCCCTAAAGTTTTGTCTTTTTTATTGAGAACGCTGAATCACCCGAAAACTTTGTTACACTTTTGTTTCAGTTTCTCTTCTTTTACCCAAAGGTTTTAAATGATACCTGGGTTTCCTTCCCCTCCTGGTCTGAGGACTCCACCTTTGTTAGTTCCAAGAAAACTCAGTATGAAGAACATATCTATCGTTGTGAAGATGAACGTTTTGAGGTACAAGCTCCTTTATCATTTGAAATTTGGGGAAATGGGAGATTCGGAACAAGAGGATATCTTAAATACCTACCTGGGAGGGTTGGTTTTTTAAGACAAAGGAGCGAGAGGCTCACGTTCTTCTGTGGTAAATGCTTATTGTATTTACCATGTTTTACGACTTTGTCAAATATATTAGTAATATTTTTATGACAATTGTGACTTACCCTTTGTAACTGAAATCCATTGATGGCTGAATAATACTCCTTTGAATTTTCAATAGGGTTTTAAAGGTTATTTTGTCTACATGGTATATAAAATCAGTATCTTAAGACCTAGTGGGCTTTCTTGCAGCTGTTTTAAATTATTTATCTTTAAGTGTGTATTATTTTTAGCAGGTATCTTAAAATGGTTAGCAAACCAGCTCTCCTGTGAGAACTGGAACTCCTCTTTCATATTTCTGATATTGATTTGGCTCCATTTGAAAGAAAGTTGAGTTAGGGACGTTATTTTAAAGTAGTTGGGAAGGGAGGAGCTGGAGTGAAGAAATGAGCTGGTAGAGAGCCCCAAAACCAGGAGTGGGAGTACTGAAAATGGACTCAATTCTCAGTGTGTTTAAGTGTCTAGTTCACTGATAGCAACAAAAATAGAATGTTAACTGTGCCTTGAGAGGTAAAATTACGTGCACCCTATTTAATGTATTTATTATATAAAACTGACTGCCCCTGCTCATTCATATGGATGGGAGATATTTTGCTCCTTTTTTAATCCATACTGATTTAGCTCTCTGCCAGTTATCCCCCTTCACACTTGCTTCATCTGTTTCTGGCATGTTTTGAATGAAGAGACCCATGTTGCTTGGCCACTGGCAGGCGGTTGGCCATCTCTGCCCCAGTGTTTATGAGGAGCTTCAACCATTTGCAGAAAACTCAATCATGACAGATGTTAACTTCTATAGAAAGTTTTATCAAGCTAAAGAAAGCATTTCTTTTTTACCTATGTTTAGTAAGTTTAGATGATGTGTGAGAAAGCAGAGACTGGCCTCTGTTTTTGAAAGGATATTCCTATGCTCGACTAGTATGCCTGCAAATGAGAGGCAACAGCCTCATTTCCCACTTGTTATTACAGGAGTGAAGACGCAAGAAATGAGTGTGTGTGCACATGCACGTGCTTAGGATTGGATGGGATGGACTAGTTTGAATCCTTTATACATCAGGATAGGTTAACATTCCTGCAATACAGACAACCCCCAAATCTCAGTGGCTTAAAAAAATAGATTTATTTCTTCATCATACTACATACGCATGATATTTAGCAGGACATTCTGCTCCTCAGAATTACTTGGGGACCTAGGCTGACAGAGTGCCACCATCTTGAACAGTGCCAGTGACTAGAGGGAAAAAGAGCTCAGATGGATCTTGCACCCTTAAATGCTCTAGCTTAGAGGTAATAGACATTACTTTTTTTTTTTTTTTTTTGCGGTATGTGGACCTCTCACTGTTGTGGCCTCTCCCGTTGCGGAGCACAGGCTCCAGACGCGCAGGCTCAGTGGCCATGGCTCATGGGCCCAGCTGCTCCGTGGCATGTGGGATCTTCCCACACCGGGGCGCGAACCCATGTCCCCTGCATTGGCAGGCGGACTCTCAACCACTGCACCACCAGGGAAGCCCAATAATAGACATTACTTTGACTCACCTGTGCAAAACTCATTTGCCAGAACTAGTTGCATGGCCCTATCTAATCACAAGGGAGCCAGGAAGTTCAATCCATCATTTATCCATAACTGGGGAAAAGCAGGGGGGGACCAGAAATATTTGACAAAATGACTGCCGTAGTCCTGAAACTACAAAAATTAGGAAACACACAGACGTTTGGTCATAGACCCTTGAGACTGCTCGTTTACTTCATTTTCTCTTTCTCATCTGGATAATTTTGTGTTAAGCCTTGGAAAAAAGTTAATTCAAAGGTTGCTAGTCATATCCTTAGCCAGGTCAGGCTAAGCCCTTGCTAGAAAATAAAATGCCAGAAATTCAGTAAGAATTTAAATGGTTACCCACAGATACGACATTGAAGTCCATAAGGAATGATAGCCACTGCTCTTATTATTACTAGATGTGAAACAAGGCTATTAAATATTTAAACATTTCAAGTTACCCTGAAAAACCTTACTCATGAGACTGATTGGTAATCTTGAATGGTCTTTTTTGGGATTTCATTGTAGTGGTTGTCATTGTTTGCAACATCTTAGTAATTCATGAAAGTTCAGGGGAAAGTGTCTGTAAGGTTGCCTCCTATTAGGTTCCTCTGGTATGGGGGCCGGGGGCCAGTAGTCCTAAGTAAAGCACACTGGTGGTGGTACAAGCGTTAACTACCTCTTAGCCATCATTTATTGGATGTTTGTTGCATGCCTGGCATTGTGCTAAATCCTTTACGTGGATTGTACTGTTAAATCCGGAAAACAACCTTATGAGAGTAGGTTGTATTATCCCTGTTTTACCTACAAGGACACAGAGTTTTATATGGCTATGGTATGGCAGAGCCAGGATTCAAATCCAAGGAGTTTGACTTCTTCTACCTTATACTCCTGACAGCTATTCTGTTCTGGTTGGGGTCCTGAGCATACTTTGTCTTTTTCTTTAGCTTGATGTAGTTTTAGAGACCAATCTGGCAACAATCCGGGTTCTGGAAGCAATACAGAAGAAGCTTTCCCGCTTGTCTGCTGAGGAACAAGCCAAATTTCGCTTGGACAACACCCTCGGGGGCACATCAGAAGTCATCCATCGAAAAGCCCTCCAAAGGATATATGCTGATAAAGCAGCTGACATCATTGATGGTCTGAGGAAGAACCCCTCCATTGCCGTCCCAATTGTCCTTAAAAGGTACCTCAGTGAATATGCCCTTCATGCTTCAGTGTGCTTCTTGACAGACGTAGTGTCCCATTAAATAAGATTCTCCTTTTCGACTTGGTTATCCCATGAGACCTCCATTTCTCCCCAACCCTGGTTGTAGGAAATCAGGTGGAGTGTGGGGTAGTGGAGCTTCCCGATGGGGTTCTGTGTAGCCAGCAGTAGAGAACAACCCTTTAAAGTCCATAGTGGAATGCTCTGTGTGTTTGAGGTAATATTTTAAAATAGAGAAAAGAACAAAGAAGAAAACAGCCACCCATGTTCCTGCCACTCAGTACTAACCAATGTTCACATCTTTGTTTTTTAATAAGAAAAATCACGTTGTCTTTGTAAAATTGATATGTGTTATTTAAAAAGACTTAGCTTGCCATTTTTACCAAGAATGTCTTCTTTCTCCTAACAAAACTTCAGCCTGAGGTATAGAGGGGCTGTTGAACCCACCTAAGGCTAGGTATCAAGGAGGAGGCCAGGGCTGAGCCCCAGGCTCCTCCAAGCACGTGGCACTCTGTACTACGCTATGAATCCCAGCTAAGATTCATAGGGGCCTCCGTCTGTATCACCTGGTGAAAACTTACCTGCTGCACAATGCACAAGTGCCCAGATTTTATTGTTCCTCCCTAGTCTTCTCCTCAAGAGCTGGCACAAACTGTTCCTCTCCTTGCCAGTAGCATTTAACTTCTGTCTTTGAGATGGAGGATATTCTTCAGTTCTAGTGCTGGTCTTGATTTTACTCTCCTCTAGAGTATTAGGATCAGTTGTTCTCATTAGAACGTCCAGACTGTGGCCAGAGGAACATTATTGTGCAAGTTCTCTGCTCTTAGACTTTTGCATTTACATTAGCATAATAAACGTTCTCAGAAGTCCTGTAGCAAAGAAACTTGTTTCACTTTGTTTTAGCTGGCCAAGGAAGAGAACCTCCTTTTCTAGGGTATTCTGTGGAATGTTGTTTGAGAAATAACTATTCTTGGCAAGATTTCTGACTTTGGGACAAATTAATTCCCCAAAGTAAGTCCTGAATGAGTAATTTTCTCATGTATCAGAGTTCAAGACTGGTTTGAATAAAATTTACCCCAAAGTTGCCAACGGTTTTGACAGATCTGCTATATCTTTTGACCTTCGGAATAAAATAAACCTGACATATTTCTTACTTCTAAACCCTTATGAGATTAGGTGCTGTTACCCCTGTTTTACTGATAAAGAGACAGTCTTATATGACTAATATGGCAGAGCCAGGATTCCAATATGACTCCCTACCTTAAAATTCCCTCATCTCGATTCCCATGTCTTGTTTTTCCACCTTCCACTCCACTAGGTTGAAGATGAAAGAGGAAGAATGGCGAGAAGCTCAGAGAGGCTTTAACAAGGTGTGGAGAGAGCAAAATGAGAAGTACTACTTGAAATCTCTGGACCACCAAGGCATCAACTTTAAACAAAATGACACCAAGGTCCTGAGGTCTAAGAGCTTACTCAACGAGATTGAGAGTATCTATGATGAGGTGAGCTGGAGGTCTCTACATCTGTGTGAAGTCCCCAGTCTGTATGTTCAGCATAGCTTTGACTGCTGCAGGTTATCTTTGTTATATGAATATGAGACCCTTCAAAACTTGTTGATTCTTGCTTCATAGCATAGACTTCTATTCCCGATTCTGCCATTTTAAATCTAAGCCTCACTAAACTGTTTCCCATCCTGGTTTCAGTTCATGCCCACTCCCCCCTCTCCCACTTCTCTCCCTATTTGTTTCCTTCTAACAGTACCTTATATTCCTTCGTGTAGCCCATCTCAACTTCCCACAGCTTAAAATACTATCATTGATCCCCAGACTTTTTTTTTTTTTTTGGCCACACTGTGTGGCTTGTGGGATTTTAGTTCCTCGAAGCTGGGCCCTCCACACTGAGAGTGTGGAGTCCTAACCACTGGACCGCCAGAGAACTCCCCATAGACTCTTCCTAATGTTTGTTTGACATCCTTACCAGGATTATATAGAGTACTGGGAGTTAGGATACAGAGATGAATAAGAAATTAATCCTGCTTTCTTTGAGCTCACAGTCTTAGGGGATGGATAGAAACAAATACAGTGTGATTGAGAATTCCTAGAAGTGGTGTGATCTTGAATTTGAAAAAACTTTGTATTATGAAACTATCAAACATACACAAAAGGGGAGGGAATAGTGAAGTGAGTTCTTACATAAACTTAATCTCCTCTATTTTGCCAATTTTGTTATATCTGCCACCTTCCACACTCCCACCCCAGAAGGATTTTAAAGTAAATCCTAGACTTCATATCGTATTCTCCATAAATACTAATCCGGAATTTTAAAAGATGGTCCCAGTTCTGTCCCATTGTCTCTTATAAGTCTTCAATGTCTGGAAGGCACTGATCATTTTGGTGTCAAACCACATCTCGCACATTATCTTTTTGTTTCTGGAAGTTTTGGATTGGAAAATAATGGCCACTGTGGTTAATAGAAAGTACTGCTGGTGCAGTCTCATAGGTCTGTTTGTTGTTTCAGTAGGTACGTCGCATAATACTTTGTCTCTCTCTCCTGTTAGAGGCAAGAGCAGGCTACGGAAGAAAATGCTGGTGTACCTGTTGGCCCACACCTCTCACTTGCCTACGAAGACAAACAGATTCTGGAAGATGCTGCTGCTCTGATTATCCACCATGTGAAGAGGCAGACAGGCATTCAGAAGGAGGACAAATATAAAATCAAGCAAATCATGCATCATTTTATTCCAGATCTGCTCTTTGCTCAGAGAGGTGATCTCTCGGATGTAGAGGAAGAGGAAGAAGAAGAGATGGATGTAGATGAAGCCACAGGGGCGGCTAAGAAGCACAATGGTGTTGGGGGCAGTCCCCCTAAGTCCAAGCTACTGTTTAGTAACACAGCAGCTCAGAAGTTAAGAGGGATGGATGAAGTATACAACCTCTTCTATGTTAATAATAACTGGTATATCTTTATGCGACTGCACCAGATACTCTGCTTGAGGCTGCTGCGGATTTGTTCCCAAGCTGAACGGCAAATTGAAGAAGAAAACCGAGAGAGAGAGTGGGAACGGGAAGTGTTGGGCATAAAGCGAGACAAGAGTGACAGCCCCGCCATCCAGCTACGTCTCAAAGAACCTAGTGAGTGCTTAGATTGTCAGTCTACAGAAGATGTGAGGGGTTGGGGACCTCAGGGCCTGGTTAGATTCAGGACTGCTTTCTTTTATACATAGAGCACAGGCAGGCCTTAGAGGCTGGCTAGGTTCAAATCCTAGCACCGCAATTTACTGGATGTGTGACCTTACTTAAACTCTGTGAACCTGTTTATCTGTAAAATGGAGGTACTACTTGTCTCTCGGGGTTGTTGGGACAATTGGAGAAAATATGTGAAGCACCCTGTGCACTGCTTGGATCATGGACACTCAGTAGCTGGTACTATGGACACCAGGGAAGTGGGTGTCAGTTACTGTCAGTTTCCCAAATGGCAGATCTCTAGGTTATTGCAAAGTGTTTGAAAGGACAGAGACCTTGGTTTCATTCCATGACAGAACATAAATTCCTAGTTCATGCCTGAGACAGATGCAAAAGAGGAGATGGGGACTTGAGAGGTGGTTTGAGACAGCAGAACAGGCAGAACAGGAATGAAGACAGAAGGCTCAGGGAAGGAAAAGAAATGAGGATTAAGGAGGCCACCATATCCTCTGAGTAATTCTATGCCGCTTGCTTCTAGATATCTCCTTAGGTTATAAGTTAGGTACTTAAGCTGTGAGCCAAAAGCTTTTTTGTGAAGCCTTTCTTCTGTGCTCTTTAGGAAATAGCCAGTCTTTGGAGTGAATTATCCTTTCTTTTCTTTTCTTTCTTTTTTTTTTTTCTTAAACTGTTACTGGTGTAAGAAGCCCATTTGAAGCCCTGGCCTTCTATCTGTTGAAGAGCTAATGAACCTGGGAATTAATTCTAAAAGCCTTTATCTGGATTAATACTAGCTTGAGAGACTTCAGTATAGTGATTCCATCTGCTTGGGTAGAAATGAGACAGAAAATGGCCTAATCCTGGCTTGACCATTGACTTAACCTGGTTTGAGGCTTACACTTTGTTCTTGAGTAATAATGTCAAACCTCACACTGATCGTGGGTCATGTGGTTTGCGCTAATAGCACTCATAGCTTTATTCTGACATGGAAGCATTTTTTCATGGCAGTAGCACGGCCCGTTCCTGTGCTGTGGATCTGAACAAGGTAATGTTCTGTAATGAAACTCAGGCCAGTTGCTGCTTTTAAACAGTAGTTGTCCTGTTTAACCTGTCTTGAATGAATCCATCACACTTTAGATAAATGGAAATGGACTCAGCTTTTGCTCTCAGCCTTTTTTCCCCTATATTTTTCAAAGAGATAACTAAATGTCAAAGACAAAGAGTTCTTGTTGTAATTTTGTTTTCATTTCAGTGAACTTTTTATTGAAGTGCGACACATATACCGAAAAGTATACACATCCGAATTGTGTAGCTCAGCGAATTTTTACAAAGCAAACACACCTGATAACCAGCACCCTGATCAAGAAACAGAATATAACCAGTAGCCCCGTTGTGCCACAGTCTTGATTGCCAGCGCTGGAGATCAGAGTTGCCTGTTTTTGAGCTTTATGTAAATGGGTCTTACTTTAGTAAACTAAAGGCGGAGTCCTTTCACCTTTCCTTGTGCACTCTGCTAGTTGCCAGACGTCTCTGTAACAACTGATAAGATTCCAGCTGGTGGTTGAAGTGATTCATATGCAGCAAGTACAAATCATTTAATGTAATTTGTGAAGTACAATATTGGGAATCCATTTTTAAACAAAAGGACTTTGACAAATGCAGATCACTTCATTATTCATAGAGGATTTAATTTGCACTCCTCTTTTTCTGTTCCCGAGAGGTTTCCCAGTGCTAGAGTATGGTTCCGTCTGCCTTTTCTCTTCAGCCCTTGATGCTGCATTGAAAGAGCTGTATGAGCAGGTGACCCATGTGAGGGATGCTCTTTGCAGGCTGCGAGAGCAGGTTCCTCTCTTAGCAGCGGAGCCAAGAACTTTTTGAAGAAACTTCTTCCCTGGGATATTTTGCTCTCCTGTCACGCATAGCCAGGCCATACTGTAAATAAGTGTTTTTCAGGCATGGTCATTCGGAGTGTTAGAAGCCGCTGTTAAAGTTGCAGAGTCACTCTCCTTTAATAGAAAGTGCTGGGGGTTGTAGCCACCTGTCAGATCTCATCTCTCTGCAGCAGACTAAACACCTAGGTTTGTTCTGTTAAGTGATCTTTAGGCCAGCTGTGGGATTTGCCCTGCCTTCTCTTCCGATCTTTCCTTAGCGGGGTAAGGCCTCATTTCTCCCATCTCTCCCACAGTGGACGTTGATGTAGAAGATTATTACCCAGCTTTCCTGGATATGGTGCGGAGCCTGCTGGATGGCAACATAGACTCTTCACAGTATGAAGATTCGCTAAGAGAGATGTTTACCATTCATGCCTACATTGCCTTTACCATGGACAAACTCATCCAGAGCATTGTCAGACAGGTGAGGTCATGGCGGAGGCTAGGGTTGGTGAGGGAGAAAGTCTACAGATGGATTCAGGAAAGAGAAAAGGCAAGATTTCTGTTGGGAAAGCAAAGTCAGTTTCCTCATATAATGATGTTTATGAACGCATGGTTCTGTAGAGGGGAGGGAGAGGTTAATGTGATGTGATGTCGGATTTCTCCTGTTAACAGAGTGGCAGTACTTCAGCCATGTGGTTGACTCCTTTGCTTTGCTCAGCGTGCCCTGGGAGTATGAGCCTACCTGAGACCTGATGTTTTACCCCCAGCACTGGTCCTGACCCCCTGCCCTACCCTCCCAGCTCTTACGTCGGGTACCAGGCGTGAGCTCAGTTTCCTCTTCTGTAGGTGTTGGTAATTCTATGGACTTTCCTTATTTAACACTTGAAGTTCTTTTTACAGGAAGGGTTTCATACAACATCTTTTATAATACTCTGTCCACTTCACTATCTGAGGTTCCCTCTGAGTTAGATTTGTAGTTGGTTTTGTGGTTTATTCTTGTGGCACCCTGGAAGTTTGTAAATATGTTGTTCTTTACAACAATAATTTTATAGCAAATAACATGTAATAGGTTTCCATTCCTTTGCCTTTAGTTCTGAACTTTTGAAGGGATCAGAGTCTGTTGTTAGTGCACCACTTTCTTTAAAGTGAAAACTTTTTTTTTTTTTTGCGGTACGTGGGCCTCTCACTGTTGTGGCCTCTCCCGTTGCGGAGCACAGGCTCCGGACGCACAGGTTCAGCAGCCATGGCTCACGGGCCCAGCCGCTCCGCGACACGTGGGATCTTCCCGGACCGGGGCACGAACCCGTGTCCCCTGCATCGGCAGGCGGACTCTCAACCACTGCGCCACCAGGGAAGCCCAAAGTGAAAACTTTTAAAAAGAAAATTCTAATTCTAGAGTCCACACCACTACTATGGAAAGAAAAGCTTGTTGCTCAGTGTTTTCCTTGGATAAAATATGGAATCCCTTCGCAAAGTACTCATGCTTTTGCCTTGAATTTAGAAGAATGCATGGCTCTGCACCCCTCTCACAGGATCTATTCAGAGTCAAGGAATGTTGCTTCACATAACTGAATCTTGGCATCTTCACAAAAGTTGTCAGGCAGAGAGCTGAAAGTTGAAGTGGTTATTAGGGCTCCCCTTAAGGGGTCTTAATGGTGATGGACAGAAATCTTTACATGTATACAATCAGCTATGGTCATAATTTTTGAGAGACTAATGCCTGTTAATGTCCCCTAGATTTACATAAAAGACTTCAGTTACCATGTGCTTATGTTTCTGTTTACAAGTTTGCTGTTGCTACAGCTAGAAGTAAAGTCTTTCGTACTACCAGTACAACTTTAAAAATCTAATACAACCAGCTTATTTATTTTTTTATAAGCCCAAGGTTGGTTTTTTAAACAATAGATATAATTAGTCCATTTACTAGAAGCACCTGC
Source organism: Mesoplodon bidens (assembly GCF_964165515.1). NCBI lineage: Eukaryota > Metazoa > Chordata > Mammalia > Artiodactyla > Ziphiidae > Mesoplodon > Mesoplodon bidens. The sequence goes on along the minus strand of NC_138178.1, from coordinate 64,028,852 downwards.
TTATGATTTTGAGTCAATAATATGTAAGGTCCAATCTTTTTTTATGGAGACAGGTTTTATCCAGAAATCTGAATCCAGTGTTTTTAAAATACGTTTATGCTCCTCAGCTTAACTCCTGAATTGGAGGCATAACATTTCTTACTCTCCTTATCTCCTTTGCTGTTCTCCCAGAGTTCATTGCTGACTGGAGGTGGAACATATATTTCAAGGTCAAACCATATATTTATCTTACTTTTCTAGACTAGTTTAAGAGGGGTTTGTCTTAAGAATACAATAGTCAGTCTCACAGACATCTGGTGTGGGACTCAAAATATGGCCAGACTATCTAGGGGTTAGACTGGGGAGGTTTTTTTTTTCCCTCTCCTGTGTGCCTCCTTTCTGGACATCTCCCCCATTCTCATGCTTCTCTCTTCTGATGAACACTCAGCACATACTCAAGGCTTCTCCAGCACCTGAGGCTTTCACTTGCCATGGCAGTGCCTCCATCCAGGTGCTCCTCTGTAAAAAGTCTACCAGACACACTCATTGTGTCATTTCAATTTAGCAGGAGAGAGAATCTAACCAGCCTAGCGTTGGGTCGAGAGTTGCCTAGTTGTCCCTGGATTTATAATGCTGCCCTTTCCAAAGACTAGAAGGGGCCAGATATCCAAGGAGAGGGTGTGGATAGGGAGTCGGTGACGTGGTCTCCTTTTACAGGAAGGTATAAAGAAGAAGTATCTACATGATAGAGACCATGCTTTGGACATGCACTGCTTTTTTTCTCTCTTAAACACTGTATTTTAAGCCTTCCCCCGTATTATCAAGTTATCATAAGCATTATTTTAATGGTCACGTTAAAAGCCGTTGTATAGACGAGTTGTAATTTAACCATCTCCAGTTGCTGGCCTTTCTACCACCATCAGGTCACTCACCCTTCTGACCTTGCACCTTGTCCATTTATCTACAAATACACATACTTGTCATTTAAGAGGTTTTTAAATGTTAAAAATAAGTAGTTGTCATAGTTACTAGCACTTCAAAAAGAGTGTATCTTCCTAAAAATAGAATGGCTTAGTGGTTATGAGAATTTTAAAGTAAAATAGACAAATTGATACTGTAATTAACATTTTGCTTTCTTGTATCTGTTTTTCACATTCTCTGGCATTTTAATGGGTAAAGTTTCATTTGAGATAATTTTTATTTCACAGTAGATATATCATCATGACCTATGAGAATAGAATCTCTGAAAGATTCAACTTTCTAGTCATCAGATAGTTTAATAAGATAGTTTCAGAAGTTACCAGTAGTCAGTCGTGATTGACCTGTGTTGAAAATGAGTTAATTTACCTACAGTTTTAAATACTATACTTTTATTATCAGATGTGGAAAAATAGGGGGTGTGTTAGAAAGAATATTAGTCCTAACTCAGCTCCTTCAGCCGAGCACCCATGACAGCTTAATTCAGTAACAACTTCCTCAGTGCCTATTGAGTTTCAGACTTTATACTAGGGCTGTGAATGTAGACGTGGATCTTGCTTTCATGGTTCTCCGAAGTCCCTCTCCTCACCTTAGCACACGAGTTTTCTTATCTAACATGTAAATTTGTCTCATATATCAATATAATAGGGTACCCTTCTCCAGCCTGCTTCCCAGGGTAGTTGTGTGGATCAACTGAGAATACGTATGAAAGGAAATTGTAAATGGTAAAGAAGTGCCATAAAATTAGGAAGCCATGGAAATTTTCTTATTTTTTTTAAGTTCCTTAGAACTTTAAATAAGCAGCACATTAGCCTGAGTTGCTTATGGTTTTGCTTTTAAATATATATGAACATTTTATTCATGGACCAGAGATATGGTTGAAGATTTTGGCTTGGTTATTCTCCAAGAAAATAAGATAGTGGTTTTGTATGATTAATGTTCTAAAATTATCAACCAGAAAAACCTTTTTGAGCTGAGTGATTGGAACCACCAAAGGAAGGCTGAGTGTATGACGGGAGAACTATATTTTTGGTTCCTTGATGACTTGTCTTTGCTTGATTCCAGCTGCAGCACATCGTGAGTGATGAGATCTGTGTACAAGTGACTGACCTGTACCTGGCGGAAAACAATAATGGGGCCACTGGAGGCCAGCTGAACACGCAGACCTCAAGGAGCCTCCTGGAGTCAACATATCAGCGGAAGGCTGAGCAGCTCATGTCAGATGAGAATTGCTTTAAGGTGAGAGGTACTCAGGTAGTCAGGGACCATGCTGACAACAGTGTGAGCTGTTGGGGCTCTCTCCACCAGAAGTCAAAGCCATACCAGGGTACTTTGACCCAGTGATTGCACTCCTAGACCGCCTTGGAGAGCCTGTGAACTCACTGGAAGAAATGCAAAAAACATGGAAAAGTAAAGTCTCTTGTGGGTAGTCTGTGTCTTGCCTTTTAAAAAAATTAGCTCTTACATATGATTTTTATAATTTTGTATTCTCAACATTTTTAGGGGTATTAAATGCTTCGTAAATATTATTGTTTAAAAGTGTAATCCATGGTCGTTGTAGAAAAGATAGGAAATGCAGAGAAAAGAAAAACTAGTCACCTACAGTTCTTCCCAGAAATAATCATTGATGGCATTTCTAAACTTTTCTATGCTTGTATATATTTTGGAAAAGATTATACTGGGCAAAATGTTCTGAAACTTATTTCGCTCAATTAGCAACACCTCTGGGTCTTCAGCATCTTTTTACGACTATTTGATATTTAATTTTTTTTTTCCCCCCCCCCCGGTACGTGGGCCTCTCACTGTTGTGGCCTCTCCCGTTGCGGAGCACAGGCTCCGGACGCACAGGCTCAGCAGCCATGGCTCACGGGCCCAGCCGCTCCGCGGCATGTGGGATCTTCCCAGACCGGGGCACGAACCCGTGTCCCCTGCATCGGCAGGCGGACTCTCAACCACTGCGCCACCAAGGAAGCCCGATATTTAATTTTATAGAAAATTATGCCTGTCTAGTTGGACATTTAGGTTGTTTCCGGTTTTCCACCATTATAATAGCTAATTAGAAAAGCAAATAGCTGGAAACAGTCTAGGTGTCCAACCCTTTACGGGAATGGTTAATGGCAGCCTATTATGTGAATGCTGGATGGCATATTTTGCAGCTCTTAAAAGTTAATTATAAATTATAAAAATACTGAAACAAAGGACACAAAATTATGTGTGTTATGATTGCATCTATGTAATAAGCGTGTATAGTTGAACAAAGCCTGTATGTATTAATGTAAGGACAGGTTTAGGTGACCCAGAATAAGGTTTGTAGTTGGCCTAGCAGAGAGAGCTAAGCTAAATAAAAGTTTGACCTTGGTGGGCATGTTCCATGCACTTTAATGATCTGACCCTCAAATTTTTCACTTAGTTGTCTGCTTCTACTTTCAGCTATTTCTTTAGTTTCTGATCTATCACCTGTACTGTTGGCTTAATTTAGAATCAAAGACCTGGAAACGAGTTTTCTAGTTCAGTCACAGATCTAATGTTCTACTATCCGAGGACTTTCCCACTACAGAAGAGATTTCCTAAGCCTTTCAGAGTTTTAAATCTATAAATGTTTATTATGAGTTTAGTGGGTGTTTACTTTCATGGTGGACAGAATTATCACCCCCACCTACAATGAGTTAACAGTGTATTAAATTGTGTGGTGAGGGCCTATGAAGGAATGGGTAGATAAGAATAGTTGTCAGAATGGCAGAGGGAATAGCAGGAACAGAAGGCTTGGTAACCAGGAAAATTGTGTCATCACAGTAACCTTTTTCTTTCAGATGTTTACATAGAGAATAAAAGTCCATAGTATTAGCATTAAGCTAAGAATAAGCAGCCCTTCAAATCCCCTGCCCAGTCCCACCTCCCGCCTCCTCTCCCTTCATTTTTTTTCTATGCATATTCTACAGTGCTTTTTAAAAATCAGGCATGTTTAGCTCTCTGTATATCCATTCAGACTCTTATCTGTGCATTTGCATATATTGACACATAGATGTTTATATTGAAATAAATGATTAGATTTAGATTGGATTAGATAGCGTATTTTACATCTTTTTTTTTTTACTTAATGTCTTAGAATTTGCTCTATTTTGGTTTATATAGATCCAGCTCATTTTTTCAACTGCTGTGTCATACATAATAGTATGAATGTACCATAGTTTTTTGTGGGTTTTTTTGTTTGTTTGGGGTTTTTTGTTTTTTTTTTGGCTATGCCACATGGCCTGTGGGATATTAGTTCCCCCACCAGGGATGGAACCCGGGCCCCCAGCAGTGAAAGCGCCAAGTCCTTAACCACTGGACTGCCGGGGAATTCCCTGTACCATAGTTTTTTAAAAAATCATTGCCTCATGGGTAAACGTTTTAAACTATTTCCATTTTTTACTATCTCAAATAGTGCTTCACTGAACCGCATTTTGTTGTATTTGTATCCTTGCGTGCACGTGGTAGTGTTTGTTTAGGGTAGAGGCAGAGAAATGAAATTACTGGGTTAAATGGTATGCATATTTTAAAATTTAAACTTTAATGGATATTCCCATTTCACTCTCCAAAGTGACTGGCTATACCAGTGTGCGCTTTGATAAGAGCATTTATTTCCCCATTCTTAGTCAACACTTAGTATTATCAAACTTATTTTTGCCAGTTAGATGATTAGAAAAATATTTTAATTCACATTTCCCTGTTTGCTACTGTTTCCTATTTTTCTATTCTGTGTATTGCCTACTCGTATCCTTCACCTTTTGCGGGGGAGAGGGGTTGTAGTTCTTTTTTTTTTTTTTTTTTTTTTGCGGTACGCGGGCCTCTCACTGTTGTGGCCTCTCCCGTTGCGGAGCACAGGCTCCGGACGTGCAGGCTCAGCGGCCATGGCTCACGGGCCTAGCCGCTCCGCGGCATGTGGGATCTTCCCAGACCGGGGCACGAACCCGTGTCCCTTGCATCGGCAGGCGGACTCTCAACCACTGCACCACCAGGGAAGCCCTGTAGTTCTTTTTATGTACTTTTTCAAATATGATTTTCTTTGTCATCATTTTGCTGAAATCGATTGGTCTTCCCCTATGTCCTGTCCTTCAGTGCTCAGCTGAGTGTCACTTCAGTGAAGTGAAATCCTTCTCATTTCACTGAGGGGGAATAACATATTGCACATGTTTCTAGAGTAGTACCTTCGTAGTTATTTTGTTGTAATGTAAATATAGCTATTTGTATCCCTTTTCCTTCACTAAATTGAGCTCCTGCAAGCAAGAAGCCATGTTCTCTTCTGCGCGTGCCTCTGCCTAATAAATGGCAAACATTCAGTGACTATGTGTTAGTTGAATGAAGCCTAGGAGATTGGCAGAGGAGGCATGGAGAGGAGGTGGGGGTGTCCACATGGTAGAGGATCTTCACAGCCATAACCAAGGAAAAGGTATGAATTTTGTTGTGGTTGGCGAGCAGTGAAGCATTTTTAAGGACTAAATATTCCACTGGATTTGAGCTTTCAGGAAGATTAATAACACTGAGTAAGGAGGAGGGGAGGAATCAGAGTCATGTTTACAACTGGAGGCAGTTTCCAAATTTGGGTGATGGATGTGGGCAGTCTAATAATAAAGCTAGTCAAGACTTGGAGAGTGGTTGCAGAGGTCAGAGAGTTGGGGTGAACACATGGTAAAGGACCTAACAAGACAGGTGTCAGACAGGCGAGGAGCCTGTTGGGATGAAATTGAGTTCAGTTTTAGGCATGTAGAGGAGACTTGTCTTCTCAATATTACTTTGAAGGGTGGTTTCTTTACAGCAGTGGGACAAATCTCGACACTCTAGGTCATTCATCCTAAATCCAGGGGGGTTTAGCAAACTCCTAGGAGCAGTTTTTTTCAAATCTATTTTGGAAGTAACTATGTTTGTATGTGTGTATGTTATGTTCTTGTTACTTTTTAAATTTTACTAGCAAATAGGAATTCTTCTTCTCCAGAAGAACTGTGAACCAGAACTGGTTTCTGGTCCTGTTTGCTTACTGACTAGCTCTGTGGCCTTGAGAAATCAGAACTTTCTGAGTTTTAGGTTTTCCCTATGTAAAATGAAGAATGTTGAAATAAATGATCCTCAAGCTTTCTTCTAATCACTGATCTTCACCATGTGGTTCCTATAGTGATCTGGTCTGCAGGGAGCCCTTAGGATAAGGGCATTGAGAATCCTGGGATTCCAAAAGGAGAGATCTGTGTGCCATCACCATTTGATACTTCTTTTGTGCAAAATGTGACTTGGTTTTGCCTCTATCAGTGTACTGCTTTTAAATACGAATTTTAAAAAAAATCACACAAATAGTATTAGCTGAACTCAATTTCAAGTATGATTGGTACCATTGCAGCAGATCACTTCTTATGTTGATGTTTTGTGTTCCTTACCTCATGGTATGTGTGATTTCTTGGGTAGTCTTTATTGTGGAGGAAATGTGATTGCTGTTTTTCTGTTTGATGTTTTCCATTTCACTTTGGTATGAGGAGTTTCCTTTTTTTTTAAACACTGTAGACTTGTTTACATCTTTGTATCAAGTCCCATAAATGGGATTATCAAGTGAAATGGCATTGACATTTTATGGTTCTGACTTTTGAGCACTCTTTCTGATACTGATTTTTAGCTAATTCAAGAAGTAAGAAACATGAAATGGTGCTTCTTGCTCTGACATTTCATTTTGCTGGTAGCAAGATTGGACCTTTGCCTTTTTATCACCTGCTAAGCTTTTGAGTTATCTTCCTCATCTCTTCAATTGGAGCAAAATTTTTTTTATAACTTTATTGCCTCCCCACCTCTCAACCCTTGAGAATCTAGTTAACAGCTTTGGAGATGGTCTTTTGTTTACATTCAGGTTTCTTATTTGCAGCTTATGTTCATTCAGAGCCAAGGCCAGGTTCAGCTGACCATCGAGCTTTTGGACACGGAAGAGGAGAACTCGGATGACCCTGTAGAAGCAGAGGTATGGATGAGTATACTGCAGAAACTGGGGAGAGTATGTCATGTTCTGAGAGTCTGCCCAGTGAGTGTCTTCTAGAAGCCCAGCCAGCGTTAGCCTGTTTAAGGGTCAGGACCTGATGCTTAAGTACGGGTCATTTCAGCCATATCTTCAGCTGAAGAGAAGGACTGCCTGGTGGTAAGATATTTAGGATTGATGGCAGTCTCATCTGCTTTCAGGAAAGCCCTCTCCTCTGAGGAAATCTCATGGTTGGCAGCTTTCTTGTTTTTCTCCTAAAGCACAAGAAACAACAAATGAGGTGCCATCTGCCCAGTATCATCTTGACCCTTTGTGTTAATGTTTACTTTTTATTGGGATAGATGGAGCCAGGAGTTCTCAACCCCACGGGGTAGGCGGAGTGAGTTGGTTATCATAGTTGGGTCTAGCAGGTAATATTAATGAGAAATGCAAGCCACATGTATGTATGATGCTGAGGGCATATGGAGGGGAGGAGACTGTTGTTTTATGGGAATATTGGCTCATGGTTGCCAAATCTTAAATTTTTTTAAAAAGAGATGCCAGAAATTTAGATTTTGATGTGAAAGATACTGATTTTCAAACATTTGCCACCATACATTTTGTTCTTTAACAAAACCCTCTGTAGGGAAATAAAACTTGTCAGTGAGCCAGCTTCTAACCATTTATGACTTCTGGTAACTGTTAAGTATCTCAGAGAAACTTTAGGTTTTGCATTCTCACAGATTTTTTTAAGCTGTGTTTTAATACCAAGTAACAAGCATGTCGTTATGAAAGAGATTTTTTTTGATCTTGTATTTAAGTATTTCAGACATTTTAGTCATAGAATTTGCTAGACAACCTGATGAGGTTGGAGTTCAGTTTTTGTGCTCTCTCCCCCACCCCCATTTTGTGTTTACAATCCTAGCGCTGGTCAGACTATGTGGAGCGATACATGAATTCTGATACTACCTCTCCTGAGCTTCGTGAGCACCTGGCACGGAAACCAGTGTTTCTCCCACGGTGAGTGAACCAACTCATGTATCGGCAGCATAACACTAATGCACAGTCCAGGAACGAGGAGTCAGATGACTTTCAGTTTCTTGGTTTTCACTTATTCTGTTGTTCTGTCTACTGAGGATGCTAATTCAGGGTTTGTATGGTTTTTACACCATGAGCTTACCTGGAGCATGTGCCAACGCATCGGGGAGGCAAGAGTTTTAGGAGTCAGTAGTAACTTCCCTTTAGGAATGTGTGTCAGAGTCTTCAAGGTTTGATGATTCACTTGGAGGACTCAAGGACTCAGCATGTAGGCACACCCACAGTGATGGTTTACTGTAGCGAAAGGATACAAAGCTACATCAGCAAAGGGAGAAGGTGCCTGTGACAAAATCAGAGGACACCAGGCGCAAGCTTCTAAGGGGCTGTGACTTCGACTGGAGGCACAAGGACACTCTTCATTCCCCCAGCAGCAAATTATGACAATATGTTCGAGATGCTGCCTATCAGAGAAGCTCATTGGAGACTTGGTACTGGGGGTTTTATTGGGTGCTAGTCCTGCAGGCACCGTCTGCCTAGCTTGTACCAAAATTCCAGACTTCCAGAAGGAAAGCAGGTTTTCAGCATAAACCATTTATTTTGTACAAACAGTTTAGGTACAATGAGGCACTCTTATCATTCAGGGAATGGGGGAAACTCTCCCAAAATCCAAGATGCCTGAACCCAGCCAAGGGACAACCTTGTAAGCAGGGTTTTCAAAGGATAGCAGTCTTAGGCCTGCTATGTTAACTCTCTTCACGGAATTTTAAAAATTTCCTGGGCTTCCCTGGTGGCGCAGTGGTTGAGAGTCTGCCTGCCAATGCAGGGGACGCGGGTTCGTGCCCCGGTCCGGGAAGATCCCACATGCCGCGGAGCAGCTGGGCCCGTGAGCCACGGCCGCTGAGCGTGTGCGTCCGGAGCCTGTGCTCCACAACGGGAGAGGCCACAACAGTGAGAGGCCCGCGTACTGACAAAAAAAAAAAAAAAATTTCCTCCCCATATGTGGGCAAAAATTGTATGCTGGACTTCTGTCTGAGGATGAAGACAGAGTTTCAGAAGTAGAAAACAGGTTTTGCTGTAGTAGATTGGCTTTCTTCCTTCCCCAAATTTTGCGAATTGAAATCTCATGTCTTACATTCCCAGAAAGGTATTATCCCAGTATTATTAGACTTAGTCCTAATTGGAACATGGAAAGGGGTGAGAACAGAAGGGCCCTTCCAGCTTCTTCCATTCACTGAGTCATTTAACAGACTTCAAGTAGCTGCTCTGTGCCAGGCCCCTTTCTCAACAAAACAGATGTAGTCTCCATGCTTTTTAAAATTTATTTATTTTATTTATTTATTTTTGGCTGCATTGGGTCTTTGTTGCTGCGCACGGGCTTTCTCTAGTTGCGGCGAGCGGGGGCTGCTGTTCGTTGTGGTGCGTGGGCTTCTCACGGCAGTGGCTTCTCTTGTTGTGGAGCACAGGCTCTAGGCACGTGGGCTTCAGTAGTTGTGGCACGCAGGCTCAGTAGCTGTGGCTCACCGGCTCTAGAGCACAGACTCAGTAGTTGTGGCGCAAGGGCTTAGCTGCTCCGCAGCATGGTGGGATCTTCCTGGACCAGGGCTCAAACCTGTGTCCCCTGCATTGGCAGGCGGATTCTTAACCACTGCGCCACCAGGGAAGGCCCTCCATGCTTATGAAACAGTACAAATAAACATAACATTGTATGTTTCTCACCAGATTGGCAAAATTCTTAAAACGATTTGTTGTCTGTGTTATGGAGGGTGTGGGGAAGAGGGGAGGCACTTCGATTTACTGTGGGGGAAATATTGATACAATCATTCCAGGATCAGGGCAGTTAAAATGTATAGGACCTTTACCCTGGAACTTTCTTTTCTTTTCTTTTCTTTTTTTTTTTTTGCGGTACGCGTGCCTCTCACCGTTGCGGCCCCTCCCATTGCGGAGCACAGGCTCAGGACGCGCAGGCCCAGGGGCCATGGCTCACGGGCCCAGCCGCTCTGCGGGATGTGGGATCCTCCCAGACCGGGGCGCGAACCCGTGTCCCGTGCATTGGCAGGCGGGCTCCCAACCACTGCGCCACCAGGGAAGCCCTGGAACTTTCATTTTTAATAATTTGCCTTACAGCTATTACAGCTGAGGTTCTTCCTCAGTCTTTTTGTCCTTAAGACCCCTTACAGTCTTAGAGATTGAATACACCAAAAAACTTTTGTTTATGTGGATTATATCTAGTAATGTTTACCACATTAGAAATTAAAACTGAAAAACGTTTACTATGTTTATGAATTCATTAAAAACAATGCTAAATGCATTCTGTGTTATAAGTAATATTTTAATGAAAAGCTACTTCAACAAATTAGTGAAGAGTGGCATTGCTTTACATTTTTGTAAATCTGTTTCATGTCTGGCTTGATAGAAGAACAGCTGGATTCTCATATCTGCTTCTACAGCCATTCTGTTGCACTATTTTGTTTCGTCAAAATATGTGAAGAAAATCTGGCCTTACTGAAAAATGTAGCTGAAAAAAGTAGTATTTCCATATCCTTTCAGATAATTATGGATATTCTTTGATATGACAGCAGAACTGTCCAAGTAGTGGTTTCTTACAGGTTAGTTGCAGTATCCGTGAACTTCTCATGTGGTTATTTCAAAATCCATTGGTTTATCTTGTACTTTGAATTGTTTCATGCATGGTTTTATAACTTCACGCAGTTGGTTATTTGGAAAACGTTCGTTCACTAAGTTATGCAGACCTACCAAATGTTGACACGTCTTCATTTTACAGTATTCCCACCCCCCACCCAGCCCCCCCAAAAACACCACATTTATTAATATTGCTGTTGACCTTATCAGTCACATCTTTAAGTAGTGGGAAGTTGTCACACCTCATGCCGGCCAATACCAGTTTACCAAAATTCCGAGTTTTACTTGAAAGTAAATTTTATCATTGGCAACAAATGTGCTCAGTTGTTTTCCTTGAAGTACCAGTCTCCCGGGTTCATTTTTGAGAAAATATTTGCCAAATACCCCAGATTGGCTAGTCAGCTATTTCAGGTAAAAATGGCGAACCATGTGCAGCTGAAGCAGTGCTCAAGTGCTTTCCTTCATGAATCCCATTGTACTTTGGCACACAGAGGTACTTTATGTTTAGTTCCCATTTCATCACCCAGTATGTTAAAAAGATGTGAACTGGGCCTCCCTGGTGGCGCAGTGGTTGAGAGTCCGCCTGCCGATGCAGGGGATACGGGTTCGTGCCCCGGTCTGGGAGGATCCCATATGCCGCGGAGCGGCTGGGCCCGTGAGCCATGGCCTCTGGGCCTGCGCGTCCGGAGCCTGTGCTCCGCAACGGGAGAGGCCACAACAGTGAGAGGCCCACATACCGCAAAGAGAGAAAAAAAAAAAAAAAAAAAAAAAAAAAAAAAAAAAGATGTGAACTAAGGGGCTGGGATTCATCAATAATAAGAAACGTTACTGTTTCATCAAGGACATTCTTAAGTCAGACCAGCTTTCCTTTTTGAATTGCCAGTGTGTGGCCAGAGAAGAGTACAGAGATGTCTAAGGACAGATTGGTGCCATCACCAGTTTGTTTGTTTTTTAATAGTCACTATTATTTTTGCACTGCCAATGCTAATGTTAATACTGTTGGTTTTTTTTTTTTTTTTTTTTTTTTTTTTTTTCTTTTTGCGGTATGCGGGCCTCTCACTGTTGTGGCCTCTCCCGTTGCGGAGCACAGGCTCCGGATGCGCAGGCCCAGCGGCCATGGCTCACGGGCCCAGCCGCTCCGCGGCATATGGGATCCTCCCAGACCGGGGCACGAACCCGTATCCCCTGCATCGGCAGGCGGACTCTCAACCACTGCGCCACCAGGGAGGCCCTGGTTTTTTTTTTAAAGAAAGAAAGACAGACAGTGTTTTAGTATTACTGTGACAGTAGTTTTGATCCTACAACTTCCTAAAAAGCATCATGGGGGCCCCCAGTAGTCCTTGGACCAAAGAACTGCTGTCCTACGGAAATGTATATACACAAAGATATTCACTGAAGCAATGGTTTTAATAGCAAAGTGTAGGAAACAGTAGAATTGTCTAGCTGACAACCTTTCTCTGCTTGTGTTGGAGGGAATTAAGCCTGCCAAGGCATCCACTGATGTGAATTATCTTCTTTCCTAGATGTGTAGAATAGCACTAGTTATGTACCATCTGTGGGAGAATTGAAAATAATAGACATTTAAGTAATTTTCTGTGCTCTGTGGTTCAGATGAAGAACCTGATTAATTCCTATTAAGGAATTGTTCAATTAAGACACATTCCTCTGTAGCAGTTAAAGAGAATGACACAAATCTATGTGTAGTGAAATGAAAAAATCTTCATGACATTAAGTGAAAAATTGAGAGAGACCTAGAAGACTTTAAATGAAAACTGCTAACAGTGGCTACCTCTGCCAAGGCAAGTGGGATTTTGAGAATTGGGGTAGCGGGTAGTTGGCAATTGCTACTTTTTATTCTTTGTATCTCTGCAGTTGACAAAAAATTTTTTAAACAATAAAACCATTGGACATTTAAAAAATGTATGTAATTAAAATTGTCATAAGTGCTGTGAAGGCAAATAACAAGGAAAACTTTTGGGGCAGCCATGGGAACCTGCACCTGGAGGAGCTCTCATCCTGCAGGGCTTTGCTGCTTTGTAGGAATCTGCGGCGGATCCGGAAGTGTCAGCGTGGTCGAGAACAGCAGGAAAAGGAAGGGAAGGAAGGGAACAGCAAGAAGACCATGGAGAATGCGGATAGCCTGGATAAGCTGGAGTGTAGATTCAAGCTGAATTCCTATAAGATGGTGTATGTGATCAAGTCAGAGGACTACATGTATCGGAGGACCGCCTTACTCCGGGCTCATCAGGTGAGAACCAGTAACTGGAATTTCTCCACACTCTCCCTCCTCAGCCAGGACAAGGTCTGCCCCAGAGGCTTCTGGTTGTTTCTCTCCCTTTGTGAAAACCTCTTGGATTTGAGAATTGTTGAGTAAGGATGCCGTAACAAAATCCCACAGACTGCGTGGCTTAAACAACAGAAATTTATTGTCCTACAATTCTAGAGGTTGGAAGCCCAAGGTCGAAGTGTTGGCAGAGTTGTTTTGAACCTTCTGACGGCTGTGAGGGAAAAACTATGCCTTGCCTTTCCTAGCCTCTGGTGGTTTGCTGGCAATCATTGGCATTGCTTGGCTTGCATATTTCTGCCTTCATTTTTACATGGCATTCTCCCTAAATGCGTGTCTGTGTCCAAATTTCCCCCTTTTAAAGAATGCCAGCCGTGTGGGATTATGGGTCCACCCTACAACCGACAGTATGAGCTCACCTTAACTAATTACATCTGCAACAACGTTATTTCCAAATAACGTCACATTCTGGGGGGATGGAAGCTAGGATTTCAACATAAGAATTTGTGGGGACACAATTCAGTTGATAACAGCTGGTGGCACCTTCCAGTGAAGCTACTCCTAGCATTTACATTTCAGGTAGTATTGCTTGTATGAATCTTGTCTGTTTTTACATGCTACCTGAATTGTCAAAGTCCTAGTGCAGTTATGTACCAGGTACATAGGTACATAGGTATTGTGCCAGGCCCTGGGACTACAACCATGAGGTAGAGCATATAAGGTAGTGTGATGATGTGCACTACCAAGGAGAGAAACTAGGTGAAGTGATCAAGGGTAACTGGCAGGCAGGGCTCTGCTTTTGTTGGGGAAGACCTCTCTAAGGAGGTGTGACGCTTGAGGCCTGAACAATGACAAGGATCCAACCTGGTGCAGAGTTGGGGGTTGGTACTTTTTAGGCAAAGGAAACAAGCAAGCACAAGGCTGGGAGAGAGGAAAGGACTTGGCATTTTCAAGAAACTAAAAACATCAATGTGGCTTGCGCCATAGGGAAAGTGGGGTGCATGAAGCTGGAAGGGTGGGCAGAGGCTACATTACTTATTCTCATAGGCCGCGGTTTGGATTTTGTTTGAGGTACATTGAGACATCGTTGACAAAGACATAGACTGATGAGAGTGAGTGAGGGCATCAAGTTGGAAGGGCAGAGACCACTCGAAAGACTGTTTTCATTCATATGAGATGTGATGGCTACCCAGACTACCAGGGTTGTAGAGGAATTATAATTAGATTGGAGGGACTTCCCTGGTGGTCCAGGGGTTAAGATTCCAAGCTTCCAATGCAAGAGGCGTGGGTTCGATCCCTGGTCGGGGAACTAGGATCCCATATGCTGCGTAGCACAGCCAAAAAAAAAAAAAAAGATTGGACATATAACTGTCAGGATGTGGTAATGTTTGGATGTAGGGAGGTTAAGAGAAAGGGGAACATTAAGGATGATGCCTGGTGGTTTTTGTTTTTTGTTTTTGTTTCTTTGCTCATTTTGCTTGAGTAAATGGGAAGTTTAGGGGTACATCTGTTAATAGGAAGGGGTTACCAGGTTTGGGAGGCAGATGAAAAGACTACAGAACATTCAAGTGGGAACCCTAGGGTGGGCGATTTTTAATGTACTTCTCTCATGGTGCTGTGTGTTGTATGCCTGCATGTTTCTGATTCAAATGATTTGGGGAGCTGGGCAACACCTAATTTACCTTTGTATCCCCTTCTCTGCCTTGCTTGTGGGCACTAATAAATATTTACCGGATGTATAGGTAGGAACAAAAACCTCCACTGAAGATCTGCTATGCCCAGCACTCCGCTGGGCAGGGTCGGGTAATAGCGGGAAGGGAGAGTGAGTTTTAAGCCCTTTACCTTGTTTTACTTAGAAGTGGATTGCCATGCTGACAGAAAAGACTAACGGCCTCAACTCAGTGTCTCACTCCGGGTACGTTAGAATCAGCTGGGTTGCTGGTTTAAAACTGCAGATTGATCAAGTCGTTCTCTCCCCACCCCCCGCCGCGACCCCCTACATGATAATGATGCAGAAGGCTAAAATCGAGAAGCACTGAGCTAGTTCTGCCCAGACCCTGTGTTGGTCTTTCTTTGGGAGCTTTATGAATTCCAACTCCTTGTGTGTTCTAGGTTCTTAATCTCTTTCAATTCTCTTTAAACAGACTCCTAATTTTTTTCTTTTAACTTATCAGTGGTATCAGCGCTGATAAGCCCACATCTTTCTTCTGGCACTTTAGGAGAAAACTGGGCTTTGTATTTGAAAGGTTTTTAGTCCTAGTTCATGGGGGTTTTTTTCTTCATTCTGTTTTGCAGTCCCATGAGCGGGTAAGCAAGCGGCTACATCAGAGGTTCCAGGCCTGGGTAGATAAATGGACCAAGGAGCATGTGCCCCGTGAAATGGCAGCGGAGACCAGCAAGTGGCTCATGGGTGAGGGGCTGGAGGGCCTGGTGCCCTGCACCACCACCTGTGACACAGAGACCCTGCACTTTGTGAGCATTAACAAGTACCGTGTCAAATACGGCACAGTGTTCAAAGCCCCTTAACTGCAGAGCCAGAGCAGATAACTTGAGGGGTGTGTGTGTGTTGGGGGGGGCACGTGTACTCGCACACACTGAAGAAACAAGGAAGATGCCTTTCAAGCCTCACTGGGCCTCTCTGGGACATGGCCACCTGATCTGTGTGTGGCTGGTGCAACCTGGCACCAAGTGGGCTACATATAAGGAACGTGGATACCTTACAAAGCCAGAGCTGGAACTTCTCCCAGGGGTTTTGGGCATTACCCTGCCCTGGAGGGGAAGAAATACATGCAAGCACAGGGACATGCAGCTTGCTTGCACACACCAGCAGAGCTAAGACTGCAGCCTTCTGGGACCTGACCTTCAGTGAGGGAACCGGATGCTGTTCACACCTTGATTGGATGGGCGAGCATTCAGTGACAGACTGGGGAAGGACTCAATGCTTAGATGGATTGTAACTCTGATGGTCACTGCTCCTTTCCTCTTCCCCCGCAAAAGGAAAAAAAAAAACTGGATTGGATCTTTTTTTCCTGGTCACTTGAGCACATCTAGATCACCCGTTAGATTTTCTCGGGGACCTGCAGTTTGGCTTTGGGATTGATCATCTTGTGGATTTGATTCCCGACGAAGCCCTTGCTGCCCACCCGTCGCTCTCTCCTCTGGTTCTCAACCTCAACAAGTTCAAATCAGTCATCCTTTTTAGCTCCCGTGGAACTGTTTTGTACCTGCTTCTTTACTAGTCTACCCTAGTGCCATCCACCAGCTTTACTCACACACAGACACACACACACAGTTTTAACTTGGTTTTTCTTTTTTTTTTTTGTAAATAATGTACATACTGTCAATTTTTTATTAAAAGAAATATGCTTTGATGTGCTAGCATAACTGCTCTAGCTTCTTGTGTACCATAGTTCTCTGTGGCTTCAGACTTAGTACCTATGAACACATGTACAAGACATTTACTACACTTTTTACCAAAGGGAGTTACCGTTGTAGTACTTTCGTGTAAAACTTGTCTTCCCCTCGCCCCAACTTTTTTTTTTTTTTTTTTTTTTTTTTGTAAATAAATAAAGCTTGGTTCTTACTTAAGGAATAAACTCTCAACCCAAGTCCCTTGTCCTCACCAGAGAGCTACTGTGAAGCAGGGATTTTGGCTTCAGTTCCTTATCTACGGTACAAACAGGATTTTGCTTTAAATGGTTAGCAGTCAGTTGTATGTGTTCCAAATCAAAATACCTTAAATTTTTTAAATAGAATTATTCATTCTTTTAGTACGTATTTTCCTCCCTTATTTCAGCTGTTTGGAAATATTTTATATGTGGGTAAGTTGTGCAGCTATGTAGTTTGTACTTCTCTGTATTTTTTCTTATCCTTATTGGAAATGGGAGTGAACAGCTTAAATACCAAACCAGTGTTTGAAAGAAGTGTGTACAGAGTGTGTGGTATAAATGGGGCTGGGAGGGAGATTCGATACATTTCGTTAGCAACTGCAAATGGAATATATACATATATATTTTTTTAAATTACATAAATTGAAACTGGCAGATATTTAAACATGAGTGATTAGGATTTTTATATGTGGTCAGCCTGGACTTTCTGAACAAAGACCAACTGAGCCCCTCCCAGTACTCTGGTGAATTTTTCTCCAACAACCATTACCCTAGTCATAGCTGTAAAGTAACCAGCAGTGATTTGTGTGGTTTTGTCTGCTTTTTAATTAAAAATTCCCAACATCACCACCACAAAACCACAAATTTTTTGGCTCTGGACTTTCATAACACATGGTAGACTTTTCCGATCTCAGAGTTTTTTGTTGGGTGTGGTGGGGGGCAGTGGAGGGATGGGACAACTACAGGAGACTCAGAGCCCAAAAGTGTAGGGTGGCAAAAGAGCCTTGTGGGAGGAGATTCTCTGGTGAAGCTGGGGCAATGCCTGACTTCGGAGATGGAGTGATACTGACTGGGGGGTAAGATCTTCAGGTTTTCCCAGCAATAACTCACCTCTGCTTGCTTAAGACCATGTTGAATTGGAATTACGGCCGGGGGGTGGTGGTGGGGTGGGGCAGGGAACTGATGGGACCTGACCAGGGGCAGCCCCAGCTGTTGCTGTTTCTGCAGAGGGTTATGCCCAGAGCAGCTGCTTGCAGGTCAGGATAGGGTTTCAGGGCCAATAGAGGAGAAAACCCCATCCTACCAGTGCAACCAAAAGGGGGAGCTTCACCGACAGCCAGGGTTTCACAAACAGCATTTATATCCCTCCTGCCATCTGAGCTCCAAGCTCAACTCAGCCTGTCTTATAGCAGGAAGTTATATTTTAAGTCACGTTTGGTATTCTGTACTTAATCACCTTTCCCTATGATTTGCATTTGAAATGTTGTAAACTTGGTCAGTATTTCCATTAAAATATCAGGGCTCGTGTTGTGTATATACTTTTCTTCCTAATGATTTTTATAGACAAGGACTTCATAGCATTCCCAGGAGGGGGGAACAAGCTGCCAGCAGATTACCAGAGAAACGTGAGGATGAAATTGGAGGTGTTTCTGGCATTATGGCTTCTCTGAACTCTTCAGTCCCGTGTAGGGAAATACATTATTCTGTTAGGATCATGAATTCTATGTGATCTGCAATCTCAAATCAAAATCTTCGGAGTTTCTGGCGATGGACAGCGCTTAGCCATATACATAAAATAAAACATGTAGTAGAGGAAGCTGAGGTTACTGGGGTGCAAAGCCCTATTTAACGCATGTCTGCCGATTGGCTTTAAAGCACCGGTCCTGGCGCCCCGGCTCTTGCCACGTTAAGCAGACACGGGTTTTCGAGATAGCCAGAGGGCGGCCTGGGACTAGAGGGCAAGGAGGTTCCCGCTTGCAGCTTCTGAGACTAGGTGACCTGCGTCGGCAGCAACCCAGGCTCCCACTCGTCGTGCCTAACGGCTTGTCTCTGTCCCAGGCCTTTTGCAGAATCAAAGCGTCAAATTTCCTGTTTTATTTAGGGATTTGCCCTAAATGGCCACCAGCTCGGACGAGATAAGAGGAGAGCATCGGAAGCGCGGCTTTTAGCTTTCAGCTCCCTGCTCAAAGTTCAGAGCAGCGAGACTTCACAGAGCCGCCGGTGTTCCAAGAAAAGCTGCCCGGGCCTGGAAGGCGCCCCTCGGGCGCCGGAACCTTTGGTTCCAGGCCGTTGACCGCGCCGGCAGCGTTTGGGGACTTCCGGGGAGAGGAGAGAGCGCGCGGCGATGGCGGCGGCGCCGGCCCTGAAGCACTGGCGCACTACGCTGGAGCGGGTGGAGAAATTCGTGTCGCCGCTCTACTTTACCGACTGTAATCTGCGCGGCAGGTGTGGCCACCTCGCCCATGGCGCCGGCCGGCCGCATCCACGCGTCTCTAGCCTTCCCGTCCGGGGGGGAAACCCAAGCTTCGGCCACCTGGGCCGAGGGACAAAGTGTCCGCTGCGGAAAGGGCTTGGGGCCCAGGAGGAGGGGGTGGGGGGAGACTGAGCTGTGAGGCAGCCCTCCCGGCGGTGGATCGAGGGAATGCGAGTCCCCCACCCGCCGGCTGGCCCACGGGCGCGTGCCCACCTGCTCCTCCCGCCCAGGCTCTTCGGAGACAGCTGCCCAGTGGCCGAGCTCTCCAGCTTCTTGACGCCCGAAAGGCTTCCCTACCAGGAGGCAGTCCAGCAGGATTTCCGCCCCGCGCAGGTCGGCGACAGCTTCGGACCCACGTGGGTAACGCTCTAGCGGTCCCGGCTTACTCGCCTCTCCTAAGGGCCACACCTCCATTGTCGGCCCTCTGCCCTAGACAGTCACTTGGGGCAGAGCAGCACCCTCTGCTGGGAGCAGATCCCTGATCCCTCAAGACTTAATGGGAGAGTTTTCATTCCCCCCCTTCTCCCAGTCCCTGGACATCCCTTAGGCAGGACACTCTAGAACAAATCACAGACCCCTGATTCTCTGCCTCTTTCCCTCACCTTGCTGTACACCCCATTGCTCCTTTCTTGTGGATCAAAGATGAATACCTTGGGACGCTGCAGATACTTGGTGAAAGTCTCAAGCCCCTGCTGACCCTTAGTCCAAGGAAGTATGTCGAAAGGAAAGGGCTTCGACCCCTAGGCCCATCTTAGTGGTTCTGTTGCAGATGGTGGACCTGTTGGTTCCGGGTGGAGCTGACCATCCCAGATGCATGGGTGGGTCAGGAAGTTCACCTTCGCTGGGAAAGTGATGGAGAAGGCCTGGTGTGGCGTGATGGGGAACCTGTCCAGGTGAGGAGCCCTGCCCTAGGTCAGGTATGGCCACATTTCAGCCCTGGTCTCTGGAGAAGCCATAGCTGAGTGGCTATGCCTGCAGGGTGGTATCAGGATTTCAGGACTGGACAAGTTGTTGCTTGGGCCCTGTGTAATTGTTCCTTGGGCCCCTGTGTAATTGTTCCTTCTCATGTTTGACAGGATCGCTGAGGGTCTCAACATAATTAATACTAAACCAACCCTGCCACTGACTGGTCACCCTCCCATTCTGGGATGAAAATAGTTATTAATCAAGTACAATAATAGGTACAGCAGATCCATTTATTAACCCTTTACTAGGTGCCAGACTAGTGACTTTGCAGACTATATCACCTTTTATTTTTAGTTTTAAATAAACTAAATAAACTGGTTTTTATTATATGTAATATGTGCTTATGGCAGTCGGGGAGGGAGACTTTGAAACAGTTCTGGATAATATAAAGTTTAAAAAGTCCCCTTCACCTGAAATAATGGATATCTCCCTGCTACCTCACCCCCAGTTCCCCAGATATAACCACTATTAAGTACCTTGTTTATGCATCCAACCTTAACAGGTTTAACCTTTAAAATCCTATGTGGTAGGTCTTTATGGCCATTTACAGACTAAGAAACTGAGATATATAGATGTTAACACACTTGTTCAGGTTCACACAGCTTCCATTTCAGTTTGACTAACCCTCAGTCTCAGGTCAGGACTGTTGTTCTTCCTGTACAGAAAGATACCAGACCTCTCCCTCCCTCCCTTCACTGGCTCAGCGGGTGTCTCCTTAGTGCCCTCTCTGGCAGGTCCCTATGCTAAGCACTGAGGATATAGTGGGGAATGAGGTAAACCTGTCCCTGACTTCATAGAGTTTCCCTTCAGATGCTTATTCAGGGGTACAGAGGCCACCAGAAGCCACCAAGGACCTGATACCTCCCCAAGATTCCACAAGACCACTGGCTTTTCTGCTGGCAAATAGGTGCCATTTGGTGGTCATGGCACTGACTGCCATGGGGGTTGGGGCACCTGCTACCAGAGGTCCCTGATTTGTCAATCTTGGCCTTGTCTGGGAGAGAGGAGCCAGTGCTAGGGACCCGGTAGAGGGGCCTGCCCTCCCTCAGCTTATACTTCATCTGAGCTGTTCACAAGCCTCAGGTCCTGTCTCTTTCACTGCACTCCCCACCAGGGTTTGACCAAAGAGGGGGAGAAGACCAGCTATGTCCTGACTGACAAGCTGGGGGAAGAAGACCCCCGGAGGTGAGTGAGTCCCTGTGCTGTGGTTGACCAGTGCTGTAGGGAAGGGAGCACCAGTGGGCAAGGAGGAGCTGAGGCCCAGAGCGATCTGAGAAACACACCCACTTTCAATACAACCATCTTCAACTCTCTTAGTTTATTTTTGAAAAGCAGGATTTTTCTGGCTATGAAGATAGTGTTTTCGTTCTTGCGTTAAATACAGAAAAGCACAAAGAAGTAAATAACTCCCATTATCCCACCACTTAGTGACGCCCATTGTTAACATCTCAGCATTCTTCTCAGGAATTCTTTCAAATGTAGTTTTTACTAGTTGAGGTTGTATTTCTCTGATATTTTGAATCCTGATTTTTAAAAAATCCATATTATAACGTGCATTTTATGACACCATCAAAAACTCTTCTTAAGGGGCTTCCCTGGTGGCGCAGTGGTTGAGAGTCCGCCTGCCGATGCAGGGGACACGGGTTCGTGCCCCGGTCCGGGAAGATCCCACATGCTGCGGAGCGGCTGGGCCCGTGAGCCATGGCCGCTGAGTCTGTGCATCCGGAGCCTGTGCTCCGCAACGGGAGAGGCCACAACAGTGAGAGGCCCGCGTACCGCAAAAAAAAAAAAAAAAAAAAAAAACTCTTCTTAGGTATTATATTTATTGAACATTGTGTATCTGATGTTTCCAGGCACTGGGACTGTGATGGTGAATGATGTGATTCTTGACAGCAAGGGGGACTCACATATACTTATATAATTGCAAAACTGATGAGGGCTTTGAAAGAAAAAACTTTCAACATAAGAAATCTGTTCTAGACTAGGGAGAGGGATAAGAGGAGAGTCATGGAAGGCTTCCCGAAGGAAGTCATGTTTGCTCTCTGAAGACTGAGTAGAACAGCACCACACCCCACCATGCTCTCCAAACAGTGGCCTGCCCATATTGGCTGGTGGATCTTTGTTCTGAAAGACTGGACCTGGGAGATCCAAACATGTTTTTTTTTTTTTTTTTTTTAACCAATTATTTATTTATTATTATTATTATTTTTCTCTCTTTTTCTCCTTGCTGTACGCGGGCCTCTCACTGTTGTGGCCTCTCCCATTGCGGAGCACAGGCTCTGGACGCGAAGGCTCAGCAGCCATGGCTCACGGGCCTAGCCGCTCCGTGGCATGTGGGATCTTCCCGAACCGGGGCACGAACCCGTGACCCCTGCATCGTCAGGCAGACTCTCAACCACTGCGCCACCAGGGAAGCCCCCAAACATGTTTTTAATGTGCAAAGAGGGTTCTGAGACCAAGGCAGTGCTTTGTAAAGACAGCTTTGGAAATAAAAGTCGAAACAACAGTATAATTCACATGGTTCCAAACTTGGCTACTTATTCACCCCAGCCAAGGCAGAACACTCATCAGCAGAATTTGGTGTAGTCTGTTGTTTCTACCATGACCCTCTCTCACACGCACCTGACATAACTGTGAGATCCTCTGGGTGGTAGATCCTGGGGGTGAATGGGGAGGGGTCTGCTGGATGCCTCTTTGGTCCTCCCTCCCCAGGCCCCAGAGTCCTCTGCCAGTCCCTTGGCCTGAGGCTGCCTCTCCACATTTGTAGCCTGACCCTCTATGTGGAAGTAGCCTGCAATGGGCTCCTGGGGGCCGGGAAGGGAACCATGATCGCAGCCCCTGACCCAGAGAAGATGTTCCAGGTGAGCCGGGCTGAGCTGGCCGTGTTCCACCGGGATGTCCACAAGCTCCTGGTGGATCTGGAGCTGCTGCTGGGTATGGCCAAGGTACTCGACACCCCCGCGCCACCTGCTCACCCTCTAGAGCCCTGTTCCAGGCAGGCTGTTTCTTGGGTCAGATAGTTGGGGCTCTGGGAATCCAGAATAGGGAGGGTGTTTCATGCCTGCCTGAGTGTTGAGAGGATTTCCCTATGTAAAGGGGAGGAAGGAGACAGTGCTGAGCAGGGGGGCCAGCAGGAGCACAGGGTTGGAGGTAAGGAGGAGCTCTGCTGAGAACCCGTAGGAGATCAGCTGGGGTCTAATTTTGGAGACTCTGCTTGCTTGAGATGGGGATTAAGGGACAGAACCCTGCTGCAGGGCCTCGGGGAGGACAACCAGCGCAGCTACCAGGCCCTGTACACAGCCAACCAGATGGTGAACGTATGTGACCCCGCCCAGCCAGAGACCTTCCCAGTGGCCCAGGCCCTGGCCTCCAAGTTCTTTGGCCAACGTGGGGGTGAAAGCCAGCATACCATCCATGCCCTGGGGCACTGCCACATTGATACAGGTAGGGCAGCAGCTGGCTGGGCTGGTTCGGGGAGGCCGGAGTGGCCTCGAAGACCTGACTGTGCCCTGGAAGCACTGTGTGATCCACATCAAGTTCTTGCCCCTCTTGGACCTCAGTTTTCCCTGGGGAAAGGGGAATGGGCTGTAGGCTCTGCTAGGTGTGGCTTCATTTATTCTTTCAACAAAATCTGATGCCCCGTGTGGCCCCATGCTAGATATTGGGGGGGGTAGGATTATAGAGACTGGTGATCACAAAATAGGCAGCCACAGTTGCTGCCAGGATGGAGGGAAGGATGGGGGGCTGGGGAGCCCAGAAGAGTCATTTAACTCAGCTGGGTCTGGGGGATTCAAGAAAGGTTTCTCAGAGGAGATGACCTTTGAACAGAGTGAGGATGAGTAAGAATTTGACAAGTGCCCAAGTCCTCACATAGGAGTGATGTGGAAGTAGTTGAGATGGGGACTCAAGCCCAGGGGGAGGTTTCCTGGGGAGGACCAGGAGGTCAGCTTTGAACCTGGTTCAGTCTGCAGTGTCTGTGAGGCTTATGGGAAATTACATTTTTAAAAAACTCCCCAAGGTATTGATTCTGATGCAGCTAAAGTTTCTGAACCACAGAGCAAGGGCTTTCTCTGCTATACCAAAGCACGGGATGTAGAGTTCTGGGCTGGTAAAGAAGGAACCGAGGCCTAGAGGTTGCAAGAGGCTGTAGCGCCTCACGCAGGACAGCTGGCCCAGGCAGGTCCATCTCAGGAAGCTGTGCCCTCTGTTCCAGGCTGTTCTTCAGTGTGCGTGCAGGGGAAGGGCCAACCCCCACTACCTCTTACAGGATCCTCTCAGGGGTGTCTGAACCTCAGAGTAAGGCTATTCCAGGGACTGGGGCCTCCATTTCCTGATGTAAAACTGATCCGATAGCCCTAGCCAACCTCCTTTCCCGAGTCCCTACTCCTACCTTGCAAGAGTGATGTCAAGTGACAGCTGAGGAGAGATGCCACAGGACTTTGCAGGGAAAGGGCCTGGGATGGACGGAAGGCTAGGATGACCCTCTGGCGGCCCAGGCTGGGCCTGGTTGGGTGCTGGGGGGCAGGGGTGCGGCTGGAGATCTGGGAGGAGCTGGGACATTGCTGCCCTCCTATCCTCCACCCTCCTCCCCGTCTAGCCTGGCTCTGGCCCTTCAAGGAGACCGTGCGGAAATGTGCCCGGAGCTGGGTGACAGTCGTTCAGCTCATGGAGCGGAATCCTGAGTTCATCTTTGCCTGCTCACAGGTCAGAGGGATGGCTGTGCGGTGGTACCTGGAGCCCAGTGGGCGCTAGTGTGAGGTTCCGAGGGCTTCTGGGGCCTGAGGGGCAGGGCTCCTCACCCTCAGCCACCCACTGGGCCCCAGGTGCTCAGCCCTGGGTGGGGTTCTTGTCGCCCCTGGCCTAGCTCCCGCCTCACCTGCCCCACAGGCACAGCAGCTCGCGTGGGTGAAGAGCCACTACCCTGGCCTGCATGCCCGGCTCCAGGAGTTCGCATGCCGTGGGCAGTTTGTGCCCGTGGGGGGCACCTGGGTGGAGATGGTAAGTGCAGTCTGCAGCCCCTCAGCCTCGGGCCATACCATCATGGGTTTCTCTCCTCGGCTTTGCTGGTGACTCTCTGCAGGCCCTTCATGCCCCCTCCACAGCAGCACCTATCAGTCCCTGGAATAACAGGGCCTGACACTCCAAGGGGGACGAGGGTCTCAAGCACAGTGACAGTCTGCATGACCTGGCCCCAGAAACCTCCCCTCTGGCAGACAGACAGGTGGGCCTGAAGTGAGGAGATGGACACTCCCTGGGCACTGGCTATAACCCAGTGTCAGAGCCCTGGCTGCTCCTGTCCGGGTGGTTGGCCTGAGCTCCTGCGCATTCCACCTGGTGCTGACCCCGGCTGCCTCCCTGTTCCCTCACTGCCAGGATGGGAACCTTCCCAGTGGAGAGGCCATGGTGAGGCAGTTCCTGCAGGGACAGAGCTTCTTTCTGCAGGAGTTTGGGAAGATGTGCTCCGAGGTAGGCTGGGAGCGGGGCTGCGCCTGCAGACGCATGGGGCTGGAGCTTGCCCTTGAGTGATGAGGGGCTGAGGCTGTGGCCGTGCTGCCGAGAGCCCTGGTTCCCATGCCCAGAGGCCCTTTCCCTGCAGTTCTGGCTGCCAGACACATTCGGCTACTCAGCGCAGCTCCCACAGATCATGCGCAGCTGTGGCATCAGGCACTTCCTCACCCAAAAACTGAGCTGGAACTTGGTGAACTCCTTCCCGGTGAGCAGGCCCCAGGGAACCAGGCTCAGAGTGGGCCTGGGTCTCACCTGGCCCATACATCTCTGTCCAGGCTTATTGAGGGGCCCTGGACAAACCACCCAACCCCGACCCAGAGAAGGCATGCCTCCCCCAGGGTCACACAACAGGAGGGGCAGGTCTAGGAGGCCCGGCTCTGCCTCAGCCCTGACTCTGCCCTCTCTCTTCTACCTGTTTCCCTACCTGCAGCATCATACCTTTTTCTGGGAGGGGCTGGATGGCTCCCGGGTGCTGGCCCACTTCCCACCTGGTGACTCATATGGGATGCAGGGCAGTGTGGAGGAGGTGAGAGGGCACCTGGTGGCCAAGGTCGGGGATGGGAGGCAGGCTGGAGAGGGCTGGGTGTCCCGTCCTAAGCTGACCCTGAGCCCGCCTGTGCAGGTGCTGAAGACTGTGGCCAAAAACCGGGACAAGGGGCGTACCAACCACAGTGCCTTCCTCTTTGGCTTTGGGGATGGGGGTGGTGGCCCCACCCAGACCATGGTGGACCGCTTGAAGCGGCTGTGCAATACAGATGGGCTGCCCAGGTCAGGCCTGGGCTCACTCAGCCCTACCCTCCGCCCTTGCCCTTAGTCCTTCCTTTTGCTCAAATATGGGGCCCGACGCCTCCCCTAAACCTTGTCCCCCTCCAATCTCAGACCATGGGCTCCTCCCAACTTCTACCCTGGTGGTAGGGTGGGGGGGGGAAAGCTAAAGGTGGGACGGGGCTTAAACCTACTAGAGAGAAAACTCTCCTGGGGTGTCCAGAACTGGCTTTGTGTGGACAGGGAGCTTTCTGGGCGTGGCTCCTTTCTGTCGGGACTGGATCTCTTGTCACCCTTACATGGAAGAAGGGTGAATCACACAGCCAAGCTGGGAGACCCAGGCTTGCAGTCTCCCTCAGGGTGCAGCTCTCTTCTCCGGAGCGACTCTTCTCGGCGCTGGAGGGCCACTCGGGGCAGCTGTGCACGTGGGTCGGAGAGCTCTTCCTGGAGCTACATAATGGCACCTACACCACCCACGCCCAGGTCAGGAGCTGGTTGCTGAGCCAAATGGGGAGGGCATGCCCTTGAGAGGCCCAGAGGGTCAGAGGAGGAAGCAGGGGGCAGAGCCCAGCCCAGACCTGGGGGAAGAGGCTCATGTTCCACGGAGGAGCTGAGAGGAGAGAAGTGCAAGAGCCGGGTGGTCAGGAGCCTGGAGGAGGCAGGACTGAGCATCCCTGAGGGAGGAAGGGCTTGGGCTGAGGGGAGAGGAGGGAGGCATCTGGGGCAGATAACTCACCAGAGGCCCTGGGGAGCCACCAGGGGTTCTGAGCAAGGGAAGGCTTTGGAAGGTGTCCTGGGATGCTTGAACAGACTCTAGACCGATTCTCCCTACCCTGGGCTCAGATCAAGAAGGGGAACCGGGAGTGTGAGCGGATCCTGCACGACGTGGAGCTGCTCAGCAGCCTGGCCCTGGCCCGCAGTGCCCAGTTCCTCTACCCAGCCGCCCAGCTGCAGGACCTCTGGAGGTCAGCCTGTCTTCTGCCCCCTGCCACCCACTAACCTCACCCCAGACACCTCTGCAGCTGCCCCTCCCTCCCAGCCTTTCGCAGCCCTGCCCTTGGCCCCCGCAGGCTCCTGCTTCTGAACCAGTTCCACGATGTGGTGACTGGAAGCTGCATCCAGCTGGTGGCAGAGGAAGCCATGTGCCACTACGAAGGTGAGGCTGACAACTTTTCCGCTGCTCTCCGGCACCCCGGGCAGAGTGTCTCCTGTGGGACATTCAGGGGTCACCCAGACCCACTGCCCACCCATGACCAGCCAGTCTCTCCCCAGACATCCGTTCCCGTGGCAACAAACTGCTCAGCACTGCAGCCGCAGCCCTTTGTGCTGGCGAGCCAGGTCCTGAGGGCCTCCTCATTGTCAACACACTGCCCTGGAAGCGCACTGAAGTGTTGGCCCTGCCCAGCCCTGGTGGGGCCCACTGCCTAGGTATGAGCTGGGGAGAGGGGTGGCTACTGTAGCAGGAGGGATCAAGGCCAAATCGAGAGTTGGGGACATTCCCCTGTGGATCTCTGCTCCGGGTTGCCCCAGGCTAGAGAGTACTAGTAATACCCCCTCCAGCCCCCCACCCCACCCCGAGTACGGTTCCTGGAAGGTGAGGGAGGCTGCGCTGATGCCCAGGCCTCATCCCCAGCTCTGGTGACAGTGCCCAGCATGGGCTGTGCTCCTGCTCCCACCCCCACCTCGCTGCAGCCCCTGCTGCCCCTGCAGCCTGTGTTTATAGTGCAGGAGGTGAGTGCTGGTACATCGTGGTGGGCGGGGGCTGGCTGGCCTGGGCTGTCCCTGACGACGTGGGGGTTCTGAGCTCCCCAACCTGGAGCAGGTGGCAAGGCAGGGCTGGGGCTGGGGTTGGGCAGGCTCTTGGTGGCGGGAAGCCTCTGCAGACTTAGCCTCAAGGCCCCCTCCCACCAAGACTGACGGTTCTGTGACTCTGGACAACGGCATCATCCGGGTGAAGCTGGACCCAACTGGCCGCCTGACATCTCTGGTGCTGGTGGCCTCCGGCAGGTGCTAACCCCTCACTGCCCTCTCGCAGTGCCTGGCAGGGGACCCCAGACCTCTCATTCCCTCTGTCCCCTGGCCACAGCTGACCACAGTAGCCCACAGGTGGCTCAGGACTGGGACCCACACATGGAACGGGGCCGGCTGGGTTAGGAGTCTCCTGTCCTCTGGGCCTACTCACCCTACCTCCCACCCCACCCACCTCACACAGCTGGAGAGACCGCGATCATACAGTTGTAAAGCGCCAGTCTCCGTGTCCTTCCAGGGAGGCCATTGCTGAGGGTGCTGTGGGGAACCAGTTTGTGCTGTTCGATGATGTCCCCCTGTACTGGGACGCATGGGACGTCATGGACTACCACCTAGAAACACGGTGCGGGGTGGGCAGGACTCAGGGGCGGCGTGGGATATGAGAGTATTGGGCCCCCTCCATCAGGCTGTCCTGGCTCAACGCCTCCCTCCCCTGTTCCACAGGAAGCCAGTGCTGGGCCAGGCAGGGACCTTGGCCGTGGGCACTGAGGGTGGCATGCGGGGCAGTGCCTGGTTTCTGCTGCAGATCAGCCCCAACAGTCGGCTCAGCCAAAAGGTTGTGCTGGACATCGGCTGCCCCTATGTCCGCTTCCACACCGAGGTAGCAGGGGGCAGGGTGGTGGGTATCTTCCCTGGGTGTGGCTGGTGAGGAGGGGTCCCTCCCCTTGCACCCCTACCTCCACCACCGACAGGTGCACTGGCACGAGGCCCACAAGTTCCTGAAGGTGGAGTTCCCTGCCCGTGTACGGAGCCCCCAGGCCACCTTTGAGGTCCAGTTCGGACATCTGCAGCGGCCCACCCACTACAACACCTCTTGGGACTGGGCCCGATTTGAGGTCTGACGTGGGGTGGTGTGGGGCGGGGTGTGGTGGAGGGTTTGGATCCTCCCTGGCTGGGGAGAGACTAGTTGTCTGGTATGGGGTGAGGAGGAGGAAGATGATGATCAGTATTTGCTGGTTCCTGACATGTATGCCAGGCATGGTGCTAAATGCTTTCTGTTTAGTCTGATATTCATGCCCATTTGGTGGGGTAAGTACGCTTATCCCCCTTTCCCAGATGAGGAGCTGGGGCTTAGACAGGTTGTGTGGTGTGCTCAGGGCCTCCTGTAGTGAGAGCTGGCATTCATTCAATCATGTGGTCCCAGAGCTTCCCTCAGTCTACTGACAGGAGCTCTGGAGCACGAGGAGGAGGCGGGGCCACCCAGTGGGTTTCCGACCTACCCTCCAGGTGTGGGCCCACCGCTGGATGGATCTGTCAGAGCACGGCTTTGGGCTGGCTCTGCTCAATGACTGCAAGTATGGCGCGTCAGTGCGAGGCAGCGTCCTCAGCCTCTCCCTGTGAGTGGGGTGCCTCCCAGGGACTGGTATGGGAGCGCGGTCTTCCCAGGACAGAACTTCAGCAGCTCCGGCCTGTCCCTTACCACCCTCCCCACCCCAGCTTGCGGGCGCCCAAGTCCCCTGACGCCACGGTTGACATGGGGCGCCACGAGTTCACCTACGCGCTGATGCCGCATGAGGGTGAGTGCTGCGGCCCTGATATCTCTCTGCCCCTCTCAGCCTCGGTTGCCCCAACGGTAAGTGGGGAGCACTCCAGCAGTCCCACGCCCCTACCCTGATTTTCCACCACGCGTCCCTTTCCGGTCTGTGCCCAGGGTCCTTCCAGGACGCTGGCGTTATTCCCGCTGCCTACAGCCTCAACTTCCCCCTGTTGGCGCTGCCCGCCCCGGGCCCGGCACCCGCCGCCGCCTGGAGCGCCTTTTCAGTGTCTTCGCCCGCAGTCGTGTTGGAGACCGTCAAGCAGGCAAGGGCCAGTGGGGTGCGGGAAGCGGGCCGGGGTCCGGAGCTGGGCCCGCCTTCGGCCCCGCCCACTACCCACCTCCCTCCGTAGGCGGAGACCAGCCTCCAGGGCCGCAAGCTGGTCCTGAGGCTGTACGAGGCCCACGGCAGCCACGTGGACTGCTGGCTGCGCACGTCGCTGCCGGTTCAGGAGGCCGTCCTGTGAGTGGGGGCGCGGGGTGGGAGTGGGAGTCCTGCCCTCGCGGAGCCCTCATGGTCCCTCCTGTTCTCCAGCTGTGACCTCCTGGAGCGCCGTGACCCTGCTGGCCCCCTGCCCCTTCGGAACAACCGCCTGAAGCTCACCTTTTCTCCCTTCCAAGTGCAGTCCCTGTTGCTCGTGCTGCAGCCCGCACCGAGCTGAGTCCCTGAGCGTGGGGTTTTGTTTGTGGAAGGCTTTGGGGGCTCCTCATTTCTGCCTCCCAAGCCTAAAGCAAGGATCAGTTACCTCTTGAACAATAAATGCTTGGCTCAGGAACCCTGCTGGTAGCCCCTGCTCAGTCCCCTCAGGGCCCAAACTCAGGCATTGAGGGGGGAAGTTTTTACCCCAGGCAGCTGGGGACAGGGGCGAGATCTAAGGTTATCTGTGCGCGCAGGGTCTGGATTGCAGGCCCCATGACAGAGGGGGATGGATATCAATGACCATAAGCTGACTGTAAGACCATGATGTAAGAAGCTCTTCCGGGACTTCCCTGGCGGTCCAGTGGTTAAGACTCCGAGCTTCCAATGCAGGGGACATGGTCGGGAAACTAAGATCCCGCATGCCATGTGGTGTGGCCAGGGCTGCAGGGGGTGGGGGTTGGGAAGAAGCAGCAGCTCTTCCCCCGTGTCCACAGGCAGAGGGCCTGGGGCTGGGGAGGAGCCCTGGTGGGTGGGTTCTGGCTGATTCCCACTAGGAGGGGAGCATTGACTAGTCTGGACTAGGCTAGGGGAGCAGCCACATGAGGAATCCTGGACTGGAGGAGCTGTAGAGCCTGGGCTGCCCCGGGGGACGGGGTGGGTCTCTGCACCACCTCTGAAGGGCTGTCCCCGCAGAGGCAGACTGTCCTGAGATCCAAGGCCTTGAGGCCTGGGATGGGGCTCAGTCTGCCATGCTGAGGCAGTGGCCCTCCTGTCCCCAGGGCTGGGCACCAGACCCTCCACATTAGGCTTTCCCAGACCTTCTGCAGCCAGCCCAAGAAGTTCAAGGTTTATCAGTTTACTAAAAATTACAGCCTTTTCCACGTGGGCTTAAAAAATGGGGAAAATGGGTACAATTAAAAACAACATAGTTGTATAGGGAATGGCCACAGGGCCAGGGGCAGCCAGTCCCCTGCAACTTCCAGGAAGCCGCACAGGCCCAGATCCAGGGCAGCAGGAAGGGGTGGATGCAAGCAAGGAGACCCTCCTGCTAAGAGGCTGAGGTCTCCTCAGGCTCCAAGGATGGGGTGTCAGCCTTGATCTTTTGGGGTCTGCGGCGGCCTGTGGGGAGGACAGGTGAGGTGGCGGCTCGGACCCCAGGCTGAGGACTCTGCCCCAACAGCCTCCCTACCACCTTTGTCAACGTGTTCCTCCCACCCACACTGCCGTCCCTTCCTCTCCTGGAGAGCCCGTTTTGGTGGTGCCCCTCCCCTCCCTAGAGGAAGATGCTGAGGAAGGCCCACCTGAGGTCGCTGGTTGCCTCCTTCTCTTCCCTTTCCCAGGGACACAGGGGGCTTCTGGGTCCCGTTGGAGGCTGGTCCCCTTGGGCTGCTGGGCCACAGTCTGCTCAGGAAGGCCCCTCCGTGCCCTTCGTGTCCTTGAAGGGGCCTTGTTCGGAGGTGGAGGGTTCTGGATGGAGAAGACACAGGTCCCTGAGGAGCTCAGCAGGTCACAGGTTGGTTAGGACCCACCATTGCCCACCATTGTCAAGGGAAGGAGCTGCCCAAGAGCCTGGCCTGGGAGGTGCAGCCAGGACAGGAGAGGGTACAGGGAGGGGGTAGGAGCAGGGAGACATACCTCCACTTGGTCCTCAGGACCCCGCTGTGCTCCCTTGGATTTCTTCTTGCGGGACTTGCCCCCTGCAGGATACTGTTGCTGATGGGGTTGGAGGGTCTTGTGGCCGCAGCCCCCTTTCTCTAGACTCCCATGCTCCCACTCTGGAGTGCCTCCAAGGGTTGGAGTGGGGACTGGGATGGAGAAGGGTGCTGTAGCCCTTGCAGGCAACTAGTCCTTTTCCCTCTCATTACATTAGGCATAGCTTACCTTTGGGCACCAAGGGTCCAGGATCCCCCTAAAATGGAATCAGGAGAATTCAGGAGTCAACCTGGCAGGGGTAGTTTTCCTTGGAGAGGCAGAACTCACCTGTCCTTCCAGATCAGTGAAGCCCCTTCCCTAGGAAGCCTCTCTGACTGTCCCCTCCCCGCCAGGTCAGAGCCAACAGCAAGGTAACCCTGCCCTGGGCTGCTCCACTAGCTGGGACCCTGGGACTCGGAGGAGGGGAGGGGCATAGCACAGGGAAAGCTTAGATCCTCAGGAACAGTGCAACCCCAGGTCTTTCCATCCCACCGGCTTCCTCAGGGCTCCATTTGCCTGTGTGAGCATTAGAGCCCAAACCTGGAACCAGATGGTGCGGCCATGCCGGTCCCGCAGGGAGCTCATGCCCAGCGTGCCATAACACCGCAGCCAGGCTCGGAAGGCAGCAAAGTCCTCCTCCGTGCTCTCCGGCCCATAGCCTTTGCCCCCTGTGGGACAGAGGAGCCAGGCGGAGGTCAGAGGGCTGACTTAGGCTGGGAGGGAGGGGAGCGCAGTTAGACCTGGCTCAGACCTCAGCTTTACAAGCTGATGGACTGAGTCAGGGGGCCAAGGCTCTCCCTCCTCCAGCTGTGTGACCTCAGGCTGGTGTCTTCCCCTCTCTGGGCCATGGCTTTCCCATCCTGGAGTGGAGTTAAGAATCCTTGCCCTGCCTGCCTCGTGGGGCAGCTCAGGGGACATAGACACCCGACACATGAAGATCAGTGAAGGAGGCTTAGTCCATTTAGGAACGACTAGGTCGACAAACTTCCATTCCCCAGGCAGGGAACCAGGCCCAGAGAGGGGCAGGAACTGTCCCAGGTTACACGATATGCCAAAGCAGACCTAGCTGGCCATCTTTGCCTCCCAGGCCTCACCGAGTTGGACCACTTCCTTGGGCACTGAGTGGCACAGCTCCAGCAGGTCTGGGTTCTGCAGCTTGGCCCTGATCTTCTGGCTCAGGGTCAGCTCCGGGCTCTGGAGAAGAGGCAGGGGTAGGACCTGGATGTCAGCATGAGGCAGGGCCACTCAGAAGGCAGCTGACCCCTCAGGGAACAGACCCCTTCTGAGCTTGGCAGGACTCCGACAGTTCATCTGCCCCCCATCACCTCCCCCATGCACACACATGGTAGAGATGGGGAAACAGGCTGGAAACTGAGAAGGGACCTGCTTGAGTTAAGCTGGAGACGCCTGACCCAGCCCAGACCCTTGTCAGCCTGCACTGATAGGTGCGTGCGTCCCTCCCTGCAGCCTCACCGGCCTGCGCTGCTGCAGTGCCTCCAGAACCGTGCGGGCCTTCTCGAAGGGGGGTATCTTCAGCCTGCAGTGAGGTGGAGAGAGGGCGCCATGCTAAGCAGTGGGGAATGTGGGCACACCCAGCCACCCCAGCCCTCATGCCCAGGGCCTGCCTGCTGACCGGTATAGGATCTCTGCCCGCAGATAGTTGCCAATGCCATTGAAGAACCTCTGGTCCAAGAGGGCCTCACAAATGGGCCGGTCAAAGGCCTTGTCTGCTAGGTTTCGTAACACGTTCTCTCTGGAGGGACACAGTCTGGGCACGTGAGACCCATTCTGCCCACCCCACCCCTCCCTGCCTCCCGATGGGTTAGGGGAGAGGAGCTGGGGGAACCCGTTCCTGGGTGCAAGGGAAGGAAATGGGGAGTCCCAGTTCCCCTCTTCCCAGCCTCAGTGGTGTTTTGGCAGCGGGAACCTCAGTTTTCTGTTAAATGGGAACAAGAGTGTGGGATGTTAATGCATTACAAAAGGTAAAAAAATACCAGTCAAAAGCAGCATGTTCAAGAAAACACATGAGTCTAGGTGTGTGGTGTGTATATCACCAAAGTGCCTCAGACTCGAGACATTTTTGAGAACAGGGTGATCACAGGACCTCAAGTGTGTCCGCAGTCTGGAACTCCCTGTGTAGGACTTCTGGTTGGTTAGATATGAAGATTTGATATTGGTGGGGTCAGGTCTTTTCACGAAGCTGAAGGTCTTCCAGGAAGCTGATACTGGCTCTGTTTATTTAGCAGGAGTGAGGGGGCAAGCCCTGGCTGGTGAGTGCCTCAGCAGCTCCCACCCCACCTCCAAGGGTCATGGGTCTCTCTTCACCACCATGAAGGGTACGTGTATCTTGTTTCTTTGTGGAAAAGGATCATGGCAAGACTGACTCAGTGATGGGCATGAGAAGCAAATGAAATAGGGGGCCAGAAGACAGAGTTTTTGGGGTAAAGGTAAGAGTGGGAGGTTGGCCTGGGTGTTCAGATCCCTGAGTGGGGCAGAGCCCCACAGGCTCCACAGCTGGAGGACAAAACAAGCCGAAATGCTCATCTTGTGAGAGAAGCTTCAGCTGGCAAAGAGTTAACTTGTGGCATGACTCCCTAGAAAAGGTGAAGTGGGAGAAATCCAAGACAACACAGACACTTCCCTAGGGGTGCACTTGGGGTCATACCTGGGAAGGCCAGGAGTCTGCTGCCTTCTGTGGCACCAGAGACGCCCTGACCCACCCCAAGGGGCAGCCGAAGGCATGCCTTCCCCAAGAAAGGATTTGCCAAGTCCACTCCAGGCCTTTGGGTTTGTGATTCTTGTCAGATCGCTTTTACTTGAGAGCTATGCACAGCTGGCTCCTCATCAGGCAGGCCTCAGCTCACACGTCACCTGGGGTGGCCTTTTCTAATGCACCCTCCTCCTCCCCCCACCTCTACAGCTCAAAGTCATTTTCTACCTCTTGGATTTTTCTTCAGGCATGTGTCTATTTGAATTAATCTAGTCCCCTTTTTCCCCCTGCCCTACCTGAACTAGCTCTGTGGGAGCAGGGACCACATCCCTCTTGATCACTGCTGAACCCCCAACACTTAGAGCTGGCCTGGCATGAAGCAGAGACTCATACATGTTTTATCTTTAGAGGAAGGGCCATCTTATGTGTGCCATCTTACGTGACCTGGTGGGGCCAGGTGGGGCCGTTACCCCTCCCTCAGGCAGAAGACAGGCACACAGACCACGGGACACAGACCAGTGGGTAGGCAGAATGTGGGAGACCACAGTCTGATTCAGAAACCACATTAGGCAGTCCTCTCCCCACTCCCTTGAAGCAATTCCTTCCTGCTCAGCCTCCTTTCTTAGGTTGTTAAAGCCTCTCCACCTTTCTTCTTAGTCTCTTGAGGGTGCCAAAAGACAGAGTGGGATGCTGACCTGAGACCCAGCTCTCACACTAACTGGCCATGTCCTCATCCACCTCTTGCTCCCCCCCTTCTCCCACGTCAGTTTTGAGTTTCCACATCCATTAGCTCAGGGAACTGCCCCCAGGAAAGCACACTGTCTTGGTCTACAGGTGAAGGGACTGAAGCTCAAAGGGGGCTGGAACTCGCTCCTTGACCACCGAGGCACTAACGGCCAGGCCTGGAGCCCAGGACTGTATTCATCACACCTGGTGCTGGCCCTACCTGAACTGCTCGTACTCCAGCAAGACACATGGCCCGCGGCCTGGCTGCCACTTGCCCCCGAGGTCCCAATGGCCAAAGCGGCGGATGTCCACGAAGCAGAGGGCAAGTCGGGGGCCAGGGGGAGCCGTGTAAAAGCGCAGATGGGCATGGGGTGGCAGCGCATCGCTGGGCACCAGCTGGAAGGAGCCGGTCATGCCAAAGCGGAAGACAAGGGCCAGTGGCCCCCGTGGGGGCTGGGCCCCAGGCAGGGGGCTCAGTGTCAGGCGCAGCTCCTTGCCTCGGGCTAAAGCTGAGATGTGGTAGGCGCTGCTCTCAAAGGGCACCTCAGGGTTGCGGCTGACAGGTGACTTCTCCACACACCCGCCAAACACCAGCTCCCTGCATGCCTCGTTCACAAAGTGACTGGCCAGATGCAGCTCGGGGCCCTCAGGCATTCTGTGGGAGGGGTGGCCAGGCCCTGTGGGGGAGGATGACAGCAGGTTGGGCCAGGTGTGCATCCAGTGAGGTAGCAATTATCACTCCCAGTTTTCAGAGGGTCAGAGGGGGCCATGGTCAACTGATAATTGGCAGGAAATCAGCTGGCTTGGCCACAGCCCCTGCTCCACAACCCTCCCCCACCCTCCCCGAAAATGCTGAGAAAGCTCAGACTAGGGAAGCATGACTCCCTTGCTCATTAACACTTTCCATGGGCTTCCATGAACCCTTCCTGATTTTAGAATAACATCCAGATCCTTCCCGGGCCCACACTGTCACCTCATTTCCTCCCACGCTCCCTCTGACTCACTTGCTTCAAGTACACTGCTCTTCTTTCCCCCATGCCTTCACCCCTGCTGTCCCCCTCAGTCTGGGAACATCCGAGAGAGGACCTCCCTGACCACCCTATCCAAGGCAGCATCATACCCCCCGACCCCCTACACGTTTTCCTTTCTTCGTGGCACTCCCAGAACCTGAAATTATTTTATCATCTCTTCTCTGCCTCTACCTCCACTCCCACCCCAGAGTGGAAGCTCTGCTTGCTCATCACCCCACCGCTTGGAATCAGGCCCGCATCGGTTGTCACAATGACTGAGGGAATGAGCCTGGAAGAGAAGAGCTGGGAAAACGGTTGCTCAGAGGCTCAGCCGGCAGTGTGGAGGCCTGCCACCACCCACTGGTCAGGACCATAGCGAGGACAAGGAAGAGGGAATGCAGGTGTCTCCAGGTACATCAGCGCTGGAGTCAGGTACACACGACTTCGAGGGAGGAGATAGGGGAGTCAGAAGGGCTCCCCAAGCTCTAGCCCATGGTCCAGGGGGGAATTGGAAACGCCCCGGTCAGCGCCTCGGGCCGAGAGAGGCGTACTCCCCTTCCTCACCCTCGCTGGCGGAGAGAGGAGAGTTTGCCACTTTCCTTTTCGCCAGATCGAAGGCGAAGGTATGTGTTGGGCAGAGGGGGGCATTTAGCCAGAGCAGACTCCTTTGCCCTCCCCCCCGCCGCAACCTCAGCGCCGCCCCGGGCCTGGCACCCGAAAGGGTTCGTTTTGCTGGAAAAGGTGAACTTCCAGGTTCTTAATTTCGCGAGGGGCGGACGCTCTCTGGCTCGCCTCCCACCCACCCCCATCCTCCACCCACCCCCATCCTCCACCCCCGCTGCCTGTCCTCGGTTAACCCCGGCTCCTTTCCTCCCCAAGGCCCCCAGTCCCGTCCTCTCCTCAGCTCTGCTGCACACACACCCCGACCCCGGGCCCACTCGCAGGTTACCTGCGCCCATCGCCGCTCCCGCCAGCCTGCAGCCACTATGGGGTTAAGGCCGGGGGCGGAGCGGCGCCCGGGAGCATACTGGGAGCGGCGGTCGCTGCTCCAGAGCCTGATGGGAAGTGTAGTTCCTCAGGTAGGTGGCAAAGACTGTTCCGGGTGGGGTCCCCGAGCTGGGGGGCTTGGGGTGTGGGAAAGGCTTTGGGGCAGTCACCTGGCTGGGGGGTGGCGGAAGAACCTGGCTTCCCGCTGCCCGGCGCCGGCGGGATCCGGCGTCAGGTCTGAGATCCCGGGTTGCAGCTGTCTCTGTGGCTGCGAGAAGCCACCCGGCTAGTCCGGGACCGGGTCGGCACTCCCAGCAGGAAACAGAAGCACCGTCCCGAAGCAGAGGCGCCTGCAGCTGTGCGCAGAGCGCGAACAGGTGCGCGATAAATGCAGGCTCTAGGGACCCGGTGGTGGCTCTAAGTTTCAACGCTAGTCAGACATAACAAGTAAACATCATCACCACGGGTGATGAAGTGTAGCCAAGCAGCCAAAGGCAGGAGCCGAGAGCGGAACCTACTTCCGATGTGGAGGAGGGTCTCTCTACGATGACATTTAGGCTGAAACCTCAGAAGGAGCCATCCGGAAAAGAGAGGGGACGAGTCGCTACGGCAGGCGGAAAGAACTGCCAATGCAAAGGCTTGGAGGCTGGAAAGCGAGCGATTGGCCCACTCAAAGAAGGTGGCTGGGGGGAGTGCTGAGAGGTGAGGACAGACACACAAGCAAGGTCTGGTCTGGTCTGGTCCGACCTCTGGAGGCCTCTGTAAGGAGCTGGCCTTTCATCCTAAGTGTAGCAGGCACTGGTGCCTGACCCACAGCCAGGATTCATACTACTTCTCCTTCCTCCCCCCTTAATCTATTTATTCATTTATTTTGACAGAAGTATTTTAAATGAGACAATGCCTTTATTGAGCTAGTAGAGTTAACAACTTTTTTTTTAAATATTTATTTATTTATTATTTATTTATTTTGGCTGCACCGGGTTCTAGTTGCAGCATGCTGGATTTAGTTCCCTGACCAGGGATCGACTCCAGCTCGGAGTCTTAGCCACTGCACCACCAGGGAAGTCCCAACAATAACTTCTTAATATTACCTAATACATAGCCCACATTCAGATTTCCCTAATTGTCCGCAAAACGTCTTTGATAGCTAGTTTGTTCAAGGCAGAGACCAAATAAGGATTCTGTGTCTCTTCAGTCACTTTAATCTAGATGGAACCACCCTCCCCACCTCTTACCCACCTCACCTCCTTTTTTTTTTTGGTCTTCATGATACTGACCTTTCTGAAGATTCCAAGCCAATTGTCCTTTGAGATGCCCCATCACATTCTGGATTTGTCTGATGTTTCCTTGGGTGTCGTTAACTTGTTCCTCTATCTCTAGTTTTCCCTGCACACCAGAAATTAGATCTAAAGCTTGGAAATACATATGTCTCCTGGATGCTGCTCTGTACTCCAAACTGCATCACATTAGGAGGCGCCCAACATCTGGTTGTCTCACTTTAGTGAGGCTGAAATTGATCATGGTGAGGCTGTGACAGCCAGACTTCTGTGTTGTAAAGATATGTTTCACACCTTGTGACCACTAAGTAATCTATGGGGTGATTTCTTTGTTTTGTTGGTCTATTTTTGTTTGTTTAAATTAAGTTAAAATGTACATACAGTAAAATTCATCCTTTTTAGAGTGTGAGATTTTTGTTTTGTTTGTTTCTGGTAGTTTTTTTTTTTTTTTTTTTTTGGTGGCGCCTTACAGCAGGCAGGATCTTAGTTCCCCAGCCGGGATTAAACCCGTGCCCCCCTGCATTGGAAGCGTGGAGTCTTAACCACTGGACCGCCAGGGAAGTCCCTAGAGTGTGAGTTTTGACAAATTCATACACTCATAATCATCACCACAATCAAGAGATAATACATTCCTATCACCCCCCTAAAATTTGCCCATGCACCTTTTTGGTGAACACTTAACACCGTACTCACTGGCAACCACTGATCTGCTTTCTGCCCCTATAGTTTTTGCCAGTATCATACACAGGCATATCTCATTTATTGTGCTCCACTTTATTGCACTTAACAGATATTGCATTTTTTTTAATAAATTGAAGGTTTATGGCAATCCTCCATTGTCAGATGATGGTTAGCATTTTTTAGCAATAAAGTATTTTTAAAATTTATTTTATTGAAGTATAGTTGATTTACAATGTTGTATTAGTTTCTGCTGTACAGCAAAGTGATTCAGTTATACGTTTATATATATTCTTTTTCATATTCTTTTCCATTATGGTTTATTACAAGATATTGAATATAATTCCCTGTGCTATACAGTAGAACCTTGTTGTTTATCCATTCTATATATATATTGGTTTGCATCTGCCAATCCCAAACTCCCAGTCCATCCCTCGCCCACACCCCCAGCAATAAAGTATCTTTTAATTAAGGTTTGTACATTGTTTTTTTAGACACAGTGCTATTGCACACTCAATAGACTACAGTATAGTGTAAACAAAACTTTTCTATGCACTGGGAAACCAAAAAGTTCATGTGACTCACCTTATTGCCATACTTGCTTTACTGCAGTGTTCTGGAACCAAACCTGCAGTTAACTCCGAGATATGCCTGTACATGGAATCTTCAGCACGTAGCCTTGTGCATCTGCTTTCTTTATCATAGCATAATGCATTTGAGAACCATCCACGTTGTTATGCTTATCAATCAGTTCATTCCTTTTTTTTTTTTTTTTTTTTTTTTTTTGCGGTACGCGGGCCTGTCACTGCTGTGGCCTCTCCCGTTGCGGAGCACAGGCTCCGGACGCGCAGGCCCAGCGGCCATGGCTCACAGGCCCAACCGCTCCGCGGCATGTGGGATCTTCCCGAACCGGGGCATGAACCTGTGTCCCCTGCATCGGCAGGCGGACTCTCAACCACTGCGCCACCAGGGAAGCCCCTAGTTCGTTCCTTTTTATTGCTGAGCAGTATTCCACTGTGTAGACGTACCAGCGTGTTTATCCACTTACCAGCTGAGGGACATTGGGTTGTTTACATGTGGTGATTCTTTAGCACCACGCAAATACCCAGTTTCACATCACATCAACCTTTCATCTAATGGCTTTATCATCACTGGTGATCCTTGCCTCAATCAAGTATTTAATTGGGAGTTACAAAATGGTGATTTTCTGATTCTGTCATTCCTTCTACATTAGCTGGAATTCTTCTGTAAAGAGATTTACTTCATTGACTAGGGTTATTTGGGTATTCTGAAATACTAAAAAGACAGGATAAATTCTGAAACCCTTCTCTTTAATTATCAATTTTTAGACTAAGAATTTGGTGCAATAATATGCAATGGTGACAAATTAGAATTTATTTGGGGGGGTTATCTTTTATGGACTCACAGATTTTTTTCCACATTTAATGTCTTTAAATTTGTTGCAATCTTTATCTTTTACCCCCACTTATTGAAAGAGTACTATATTAGTCTTTGGGGCTATACAAACAGGGATATACAATTCCCATCTTTAAAAAAGGCTGGTAAAAGGCGGGTAGTAAATACAAAATTAATGCAGTGCTACAATAGCAAGGAGAGGAGATTCTATGGGATTCTGTGACAACACAGAAGAGGGAATGCTACCTAGGAAACCAAGTTCATATTATACATTTGATGAAACTTGGAAATTTCTTTGTGACTGTTTTGTCTGCCACTTTATTTGTGCTTTGTTTATTCCCTGTTTTTCGTTTTGTCTTCTTTTTCTTGCCCTCCTGTGGGCTACTTGAACAGCTTTTAGAATTCCAGTTTGACTTACCTATATTGTTTTTGAGTGTGTTATATTGCATACCCTTTGAAGTGGTTGCTGTAGGTATTACACTATACACATGTATGTACTTGTCACAGTTCACTGGTGTTGACATTTTATCAATTTGAGTATAGAGAAACCTTACTTCCCTTTACCCTCCCTTGTTTATAATAACCTTAAATATCTATACTACATACATTGAGAACCACATCTAACAGTATTTTGTTTTGCTTCAACTGTCGAACATATTTCAAAATACTCAAGAGAAGGAAAGTCTACTGCATCCATGTTTTTAGTCTTTCCATTGTTCTTCCTTCCTGATGTTTCAAGATTTCTTCTTCTATCATTTCCTTTCTGTTTGGAGATCCTCCTTTAGCCTTTTCTAAAAAAAATTTTTATTTTATATTGGAGTATAGTTGATTTACAATGTTGTGTTAACTTCAGGTGTACAGCAAAGTGATTCAGTTATACATATACATATATCTATTCTTTTTCAGATTCCTTTCCCATATAGGTTATTACAGAGTACTGAGTAGACTTCCCTGTGCTATACAGTAGGTCCTTGTTGATTATCTATTTTATAAATAGTAGTGTGTATATGTTAATCCTGACCTCCCAGTTTATCCCTCCCCGCACCTTTCCCCTTTGGTAACCGTAAGTTTTTTTTCTACATCTGTGAGTCTCTTTCTGTTTTGTAAATAAGTTCATTTGTATCATATTTTAGATTCCACACATAAGTAATATCATATGACTCTTGTCTTTCTTTGTCTGACTTACTTCACTTAGTATGATAATCTCTAGGTCGATCCATGTTGCTACAAATGGCATTATTTCATTCTTTTTTTGTGGGTGAGTAATATTCCACTGTATATAGGTACCGCATCTTCTTTATCTGTTGATGGACATTTAGGTTGTTTACATGACCTGGCTATTGTAAATAGTGCCACAGTGAACACTGAGGTGCATGTATCTTTTTGAATCATGGTTTTCTCTGGATATGTGCCCAGGAATGGGATTGCTGGATCATATGATAGCTCTGTTTTTAATTTTTTAAGGAACCTCCATACTGTTCTCCATAGTGGCTATACCAATTTACATTCCCACCAACAGTGTAAGAAGGTTCCCTTTTCTCCACACCCTCTCCAGCATTTTTTGTTTGTAGATTTTTGATGATGGCCATTCTAACTGGTGTGAAGTGATACCTCACTGTACTTTTGATTTGCATTTCTCTAATAATTAGCAACGTTGAGCATCGCTTTTCATGTGCTTTTTGGCCATCTGTATGTCTTCTTTGGAAAAATGTCTATTTAGATCTTCTGCCCATTTTTTCATCGGGTTGTTTGTTTTTTTTAACAATTTATTTTTTTATATATTTATTTATTTTATTATTTTATTTTTTTGGCTGCATTGGGTCTTCGTTGCTGTGCACTGGCTTTCTCTAGTTTCAGCGAGTGGGGGCTACTCTTCACTGCGGTGCGCCGGCTCCTCGTTGCAGTGGCTTCTCTTGTTGTGGAGCACGGGCTCCAGGTGCGCAGGCTTCAGTAGTTGTGGCATGTGGGCTCAGTAGTTGTGGCTCACAGGCTCTAGAGCACAGGCTCAGTAGTTGTGGCGCACGGGCCCAGTTGCTCCGTGGCATGTGGGATCTTCCCGGACCAGGGCTTGAACCCGTGTCCCCTGCATTGGCAGGCCGACTCCCAACCACTGTGCCAACAGGGAAGCCCTGTTTGTTTTCTTGATATTGAGCTGCATGAGTTGTTTGTATATTTTGGAGATTAATCCTTTGTCGGTCACATCGTTTGCA
Organism: Mesoplodon bidens; assembly: GCF_964165515.1. Taxonomy (NCBI): domain Eukaryota; kingdom Metazoa; phylum Chordata; class Mammalia; order Artiodactyla; family Ziphiidae; genus Mesoplodon; species Mesoplodon bidens. The sequence continues at coordinate 63,985,956 of NC_138178.1, read as the reverse complement.
AATATTTTCTCCCGTGCTGTGGGTTGTCTTTTTGTTTTGTTTATGGTTTCCTTTTAGCCTTTTTATTTTTAGATTAGGTCTGCTGGTGACAAATTATATTAGTTATCCTTCATCTGTGAATGTCTTGATTTCCCCCTTTACTCTTTTTTAAAATGCCTTACAGTTTTGTCATTTTTCAAATTGAAGTATAGTTGATTTACAATACTGTATTAGTTTCAGGTGTACAACATAGTGATCCAATATTTTTATAATTATACTCCATTTAAAGTTGTTATCAAACATTGACTATATATCCTGTGCTGTACATATGTCCTTGAAGCTTATTTATTTTACACATAGTAGTTTGTACCTCTTAATCCTCTATTCCTATCTTGCCCCTCCCCCTTCTCTCTCCCCACTGGTAACCACTAGTTTGTTCTCTATATCTGTGAGTCTATTTGTTTTGTTATATTCATTCATTTCATTTATTAGATTTCACATATAAGTGATATCATACACTATTTGTCTTTCTCTAACTTATTTCACTAAGCATAATACCTTCCGGGTCCATCCATGTTTTTGTAAATAGCAAAATGTCATTATTTCTTGTGGCTGAGTGATACACACACACACACACACACACACACACACACACACAATGAACATTGGGGTGCATGTATGTTTTTGAATTAGTGTCTTTGTTTTCTTCAGATAAATACCCAGAAGTAGGAATGCTGGATTACATTGTAGTTCTATTGCTAGTTTTTTGAGGAACCTCCATACTGCTTTCACAGTGGCTACACCAATTTACATTCAGACCAACAATGTACAAGGGTTCCCCTTTCTCCACATCCTTGCCAACATTTGTTATTTGTGGTCTTTTTGATGATAGTCATTCTGACAGGTGTGAGGTGATATCTCATTGTGGTTGTGATTTGCATTTCTCTAATAATTGGTGATGCTGGGCATCTTTTCATGTGCCTGTTGGCCATCTCTATGTCTTCTTTGGAAAAATGTCTTTTCAGGTCTTCTGCCCATTTTTTTTTTTTTTTTTTTTTTTTTTTTTCTTTTTGCGGTATGCGGGCCTCTCACTGTTGTGGCCTCTCCCGTTGCGGAGCACAGGCTCCGGACGCGCAGGCCCAGCGGCCATGGCTCACGGGCCCAGCCGCTCCGCGGCATATGGGATCCTCCCAGACCGGGGCACGAACCCGTATCCCCTGCATCGGCAGGCGGACTCTCAACCACTGCGCCACCAGGGACCATTTTTTAATCGGGTTGCTTGTTTTTTTGATATTGAATTGTATGAGCTATTTATATATTTTGAATATTAACCCCTTATTGGTCATATCAGTTGCAAATATTTTCTCCCATTCTGTAGATTGTCTTTTTATTTTGTCAGTGGTTTCCTTTGCTGTGCCAAAGCTTTTAAGTTTAATTAGGTGCAATTTGTTTAATTTTGCTTTTGTTTCCTTTGCCTTAGGAGACAGATCCAAAAAAATATTGCTACAATTTATGTCAGAGTGTTCTGCCTACATTTTCTTCGAGTTTTATGATATCCAGTCTTACATTTAGGTCTTTAATCCATTTTGAGTTTATTTTTGTATATGGTGTGAGAAAAATGTTCTAATTTCATTCTTTTACTCCCCCTTTACTCTTGAGGTGATTTTCGCTGAATATAAAATTCTGGGTTGACACTTCTTTTCTTTCAGGGCCTGAAACGTGTTGCACTTTTTGTTTCTGGCCTTTGTGGTTTCTGATGAGATATTCAGTCATTCGAATTGTTTCCCCCCTATATGTAAGGTGTCATCACTCTCTTGCTGCTTTCAATTTTTTTTTCTTTAGTTCTCAGAAGTTTGATTATGACGTATCTTTACATAAATTTCTTTGGGTTCAACCTGTGTGGAGTTCATTCAGTTTCTTGACTCTGTAGGTTTGTGTCTTTTGCCATATTTTGGAAAATTTTAGCCATTATTTCTTTGAATACTTTTTCTGTCCTACCTTCTTTCTCACCTTCTGGGACTCTGACAACACAAATACTAGATCTTTTGTTATAGTCCTACAGGTCCCTGAAACTCTGTTTTATTGTTTTGTTGTTGTTGTTGTTGTTGTTGTTTTCCAAACTATTTTCTCTCTGTTGTTCAGGCTGGGTAATTTCTATTGATTTATCTTCAAATCCACTGATTCTTTCTTCTGTTGTTAAGTCTACCCATTGAGATTTTTACTTGGGTTATTGTAGTTTTCAGTTCTAAAATTTTTTTCTGGTTCTTTATATCATCTATTTCTCTGCTGAGACTTGAGGCATTTTTATGATAGCTGTTTTAAAATCCTTAGCATAGAATTCTAACAGCTGAGTCATTTTGGTGTTGGCATTTGTTGTCTTTTTTCATTCAAGTTGAGATTTTCTTGGTTCTTGGTACGATTTTTTAAATTGAATCCTAGACATTTTGGGTATTATGAGACTGCATCTTATTTAAATCTTCTCTTTTAGCAGGCCTCCTGTGACACAGTACCAGTGGGGAAAGGGGTATGCCACCTCCTTATTGCTGGATGGGGTGGGAGTCTAGGCTTCCACTCAGCCTTTGTAGTCAGGGGTCAAAGAGGGGCTGCACTTCTGCAGGGTGTGGCTGGAGTACAGCCGTTACTGTCCGTAACTTTTTCTGTCCTTCTGGACTGTCCTTTTCCCGGTCCTTTGCCTAGAGAGAGTAGGCTTTTGTTGGGCCTTCCTTTGTCTGTGTGTTGTTTCTAGGTGGATGGCTTCTCCAGCTCCCAGCTTGGGATACATGAAGCAAAAAGAAAATCTAAGGAATTCTCTGCTGTGTTGTTCTTCAGGTCTTGAGGTCTAGCCAGTCTGCCTTCTTCTCGTTACCTTTCATAGTCTTATGTTTGTTTTATATATAACGTCTAAGGTTTTTAGCTGAACTTAGTGGAAGGAATAGAGAAAAGCCCATCTGCTCCATTTCTCCAGAAGCAGAAGCCAGGAGGGGAGTGAGTCCTTATAGCTTTGATGCTTAAATTGTCCCATCTTTAGCCAGTGGGATGAGATGGCTCCTGTTGACATTACTTATTATTCTTTGATAGCTTCCTTGGACCCCGAGATGTTCTAGGCTTACCTTGTATTCTCCCTGCCCCACACCTGGAATCAGTCTGTTCTACAAGGGACCCTAGTTGGCCTAAGCCAGTCCTGGGAGGCCATTTGTCTTAGTCTGTTCAGGCTGCTATAACAAAACACCATGGGTGGCTTAAAAAACAGACATTTAGGGACTTCCCTGGTGGTGCAGTGGTTAAGAATCCGCCTGCCAATGCAGGGGACATGGGTTTGAGCCCTGGTCCAGGAAGATCCCACATGCCGCGGAGCAACAAAGCCCGTGTGCTATAACTACTGAGCCTGCGCTCTAGAGCTCACGAGCCACAACTACTGAGCCTGCGTGCCCTGGAGCCTGTGCTCCAAAACAAGAGAAGCCACTGTAATGAGAAACCTGTGCACCGCAACAAGGAGTAGCCTCTGCTGGCCGCAACTAGAGAAAGCCTGCACACAGCAACGAAGACCCAACACAGCCAATAAATAAATAAATAAATAAATTTATTAAAAAAAAAACACAGATATTTATTTCTCGTAGTTCCAGAGGCTGGGAAGTCCAAGTTCAAGTCAGAGTCAGTTCTTGGTGAGGGCTCTCTCCTGCCTTGTTAGACAGCTGTCTTCTCGCTATGTTCTCATATGGCCTTTCCATGGTATAGAGAGTCTGTCTTCCTTTTCTTTTAAGAGCGCTAATCATCACAAGGGTTCCATTCTCATGACTTCATCTGAACCTAATTATTCCCCAAAGCCCCACCTCCTAAAACCATCTCACTGGGAGTTGGGGCTTAGATATATGAATTTGGCAAGGGGTGGGGAATGGGTGCATCACAAACATTCAGCCCATTATCCCATTCCACTTGCCAGTGAGTGGTTCAGGCATGGGCCTTCTCTCTTCCTAAAGAAGATGACAGAGAGGCAAGGGCTCTCTCCTTTCTCTACCTGGGGTATCTGGTGTTGGGGCCAACCACTTGCTGCCAGCCTAAGGACAGGGCCAGCACAGAGAGGGCAGAGCCAAGAGCCTCATAGGACTGGGAGCTAGAACCCTGATTTTCCTGTCTACAGACAAGCTGTTTCATTTTGGCTCTCGTTCTACCTCAACCCTGACCTGCCTCAATCAGCAGCTGAGAAAAGAAAAAGGAAAATGTGCAATAGGTCAGGGAGGTCAGTATGTCACTTGGTCTCTCTCATGAAAACCTCTGATCTGAACCCAAAAGAAATCCATGCACACACTTCTTTACACTTCTTACACTTCTGTTTATTCTTCCTTCTCATGAAAACCACTGACATGTGCCTTTCATGGGGGAGGGAAGACAATGCTGCAAGAGTGTTCAGGATTCCTAGGCTGAATTCTCAGGTGGTAACCTAGGAAGTCAGACATCCAGGAGGCCAGGCCCCTAGGGTCCTGGAGCTGGGGCACCCCCTGAAGAGAAGTTTGGAGGGCCGCTCCACATGGGCCCCATGAGCTCTTCTTCTCAGCCCAGGGAGCTCATCAGGGTCTGGGCCTGCTTCAGTTCTGCAGGGGGAAGAGGCAGGTAGGCAGGCAGCAATTAGGCAGGATCTGGGAGGGCCCCTTGCCCTCCAGGTACAGCTGAGCCTCACCTGCCAGGAGGACCTGGAACTTGTCTGCTGAGAGGGACATGGTAACAGGCTGGGCCGGGGCACCCGAGGCAGCTGCCACCTCCAGCCGCAGGTGCACCATGGGCTCTTCCACGGACCGCAGCAGGCTAGAACTCAGGGTGTAGTCCACCCGCCAGCCCACGCCTGTCAGCCTATTCACTGCAAGACCAAAAGGGGCTCAGTGTCACAGACGGGGGAGCCAGGCAGCCCTAGCCCATACCCTGGTTCAGCCCTGAACCCTTCAGGGCTATGTGGCCTTTGAGAAGCTCTCATCCCTCTGATCCAGGAGCTCAGATTACCCACAGCAGATCTCAGAGGAAAGAAACCAGGGCTGGTGTCAGGAATCCCAGCTCTGTGACTGCTCGACATGTGATGTGGTTAAGTCTCCTTTCTGAGGACAAACACCTCCCAAGCCACATGCACCTTCTAGAATGGAACCCAGCCCCCACCCAGGCACCCCACACTCACCTCGCAAGCTGCAGGCCCTCAGGTGCTCCTGCAGGGAGCTTTGCTTCTCCTCATAACAGCGACACAGGCTGGCTGCATGCTCTGGGGGCCGAAGGGAGGTGCCCTGAGCTAGCAGGTGGGTGCTGGGGCTTAGGCCACTCAAAGGGCAGGTCTCAGGCTCCTGGCCCAGAGAGGGCAAGGTGCATCTCAGGGTCACACAGCCTGACCTTTGCCTGGCACCCCTTGGCTCACAGGTTACCCACCTGCCTGCCCTCGTCCCCGTACCTTTGGGCAGCCCCAGCTGCTGCAGTTCACTGGACAAGGACTCGCCATCCACGCTATGCTTGGCCGCACTGGAGAGGATGAAACTCAGCACTGCCACTGTGGCCTTCACATCACCCGACTCTGGGGGGAGCCATGGGTGGAGTGGGGGGTGTCACTGTGGCTCCAGCCACCTCCTTGACACCCCACTATCTTCAGCTCAGAGCTCCCAGGCCTCCTTGAGTCATGAGCACTGCTACTGCCCCACTGGGAGCGGGCAGAGGACCCTAGGGCTGGCAATGTCTTTCTTCCCTCATGTTCCTCTGCTGAGGCAGGTGGGTCAGAGTGGGCTGTTGGGAGGAGGGGCCTCTGTGCCAGGCCCCAGGCTGAGTACCCGGGTTTGCCCAAATGTCTGCGGACCCAGTGGGGTACTCACCAAACCTGGCATCAGCGGTGAGCTTCAGGATCTTCTCATACTGTGGAGAAAGGAGGCCCTCAAGGGGTGCCGGACCCCTGCTCACCAGCCCCCAACCCCTGGCCTGGATCCTGTGGTAAGGACACGAGGTATCCAGGGAGGGTGGGAACTGATCACCCGTCTCCCTGGGTCTGGTGCACTTTCAGGGCAGTGGGGGTCACAGGGTCCTGGGACAGTGGGGTGTGGGGCCTTGCACTCACATCAATCCCCTGTCCCAGAAGGTCCTTCAGCACCTGGCTACACAGCAGCCTCAGCTTCACGGAGGACTGGAGGGGAAGGCCTTACATCAGCCAGACTGACCCACCTCACCCCTCCATGCTGGTGGGCTGGCTCAGAGAGGGCTGGCCACATACATGATCATCCCACAGCATGTTCGGATAGCCCGAGAGCACTGAGGCCCCCGCTCAAGAGTGATCTCACCACCCTCCACCCTCAGAGCCCCCAGCCGCAATCCCTCTCTGCCCCCACCCCCAAGACCCCATGCACTCAACAATTTTGGCCAGCGTGCTGATCTCTGCCAGGACCCAGTCAGGACAGTCCAGGTCACCACAGAACCGGAACCTCTGCAAGGAAGTGAGGTAGGTGGTCAGGCTGGAGGGCCGGCTGACGTATGGCCAGGTGTCTCCCACGCTACTGCTTCTCAGGGTTCCTGCTGCCTGTCCAAAATGCGTGCCCTCTGGCCCACATGTTCTCCCCTACGACCAGGCTGTTTGGAGAACCCTCTCCCTGACTCACCCTGCCACCAAACCTTGTTCGCAAGGCTGTCCCAGGCATTCATGTGCTCAGCAGACATGACTGGGCACCTTCTCCGTGGGAGAGCCCACTCTAAGCGCTGGGGGTGCAGCATGGAACACAACAAAGTACCTGGCCTCAGGGTGCCGGTGACCATCTCACCTTCTCCTTTCTCTCCCCAGCTCCAGCCATACTGGCCTCCCTGCTGCTCCTGTTGCAAATTAAATGTGGCTTGCTCTCTCACTTCACTCAGGTCCCTGCTCAAATGACACCTCTTCTGATGGACTTTCTCTGACTATGCTTTCTTATATAGCCCCTCACACAAGGAAATTTTGGGGGTCAGTGGATGTATTCATTATCTTGATCATGGTAATGTTTTCATGAGCATATATGCATCAAGACTTATTGAACCACAGGGCTTCCCTGGTGGCGCAGTGGTTGAGAGTCTGCCTGCCGATGCAGGGGACACGGGTTCGTGACCCAGGCCGGGAGGATTCCACATGCTGCGGAGCAGCTGGGCCCGTGAGCCATGGCTGCTGAGCCTGCGTGTCTGGAGCCTGTGCTCCGCAACGGGAGAGGCCACAACAGTGAGAGGCCCGTGTACCGCAAAAAAAAAAAAAAAAACAACTTATTGAACCATATATTTACACACACATGGTTTGTTTTATGTCGATTTTATCTCAAGGAAGCTGTTTAAAAAAATAAAACAGCTCTTCACCATCATGCTTTAGCTGTTTATCTTTCCTTCTTGATCTCCATGGCATTTATCACAGAATATATCACGTTTTATTACTTATTCAAGGTCCATCTCCTCTGTTAGGATGCAAACCCACCTGGTCAACCACATCTTGACAATATCCTCCACCCCCCGATCAACTGTCCTTTGTCCTGTTTCTGTGGCAAAGCTCTAACGCACAGCAATATACATGTTCATCTTCCCACGCCTCTATCTGGGCTGCTTACAGATGATGGGAACAAAACCCGCAAACTGGGTACACAGTCAGTCCACGTTCTCCTGATTCTGCTGGGCCCTCAGTGCAGCCCCATAATCCCATGTTCTCTACTTGGCCCCATCGTTCACCTTATCAGTCACTTCAGACCTGCTCCATGACCCTTCAACCTCCAATCCTCCTTTTCCCCTGTCATCCCCCTGATCACACCTGACCCCACTGCACTGGGGCTTCTACATGGGCCTCCAACGAAGTTCTCTAGCCATGGTCACAAATGACTTTCTTCACTAAATCTAGTCTTCCTCTTCCTTAACTCCTCAGCAGCATCTGACACAAACCCATCCTTCTTCTTGAAGCCACATACTCTTCTGGACTTCTCCCTATGGCCTGGCCTCTGTCTCATTTTCTGGCTCACCCTCCTTTCCCCAGCCCCCAAATGGTGATCCCTGCAGACTGCCTACTGTCATTATTCTGGGGCAGGGGACTGGGACTGCTGGTGAGGTGGTGGGAGTGTTAAGGACAGCCTTGTACTTCTCCTGTTTCAGGAGTTTTTACCCATTTTGTGGCATGGACTCATCAGGCATGTGGTGAAGTCTATAGGCTTTTCCCAAAATGATGTTTTTAGATGTACAAAATACACAGGAGGGACTTCCCTGGTGGTCCAGTGGTAAAGAATCTGCCTTCCAATGCAGGGGATGTGGGTTCGATCCCTGTCAGGGAACTAAGATCCCACATGCCACGGGGCAACTAAGCCCAGGTGCCACAACTAAAGAGCCCGTGTGTCACAAACTACAGAGCCCACGCGCTCTGGAGGCCACGCCACAACTAGAGAAGAGAAAACCCGCACGCCACAACTAGAGAGAAGCCCGTGCACTGCAAGAAGCGATGCAACGAAAGATCCCGCGTGCCACAACGAGGACCCGACTCAGCCAAATAAATAAATAATTATTTAAAAAAATACATAGGAAAAACTCCATAGTAAAAGAAACTAATTAAAAGTTATCAAAATAGGGAGTTCCCTGGTGGCCTAGTGGTTAGGATTCTGGGCTTTCACTGCTATGGCCCTGGGTTCAATCCCTGGTCAGGGAACGTAGATCCTGCAAGCCGTGTCGAGTGGCCAAAAAAAAAAAGTTATCAAAGTATTCAAAACAAATTGGTGATGTGACATATGTTTCAAGTCAAATAATGACAGTAATTTAGAAATGAGCATAAACAATATGTAAACAATGCCAACAGCTGTAATGTGATATGAAAATATCTGATTTCTGTTAGTGACAAAGTCAGAGGTGCTGCTAATCATACTGGGGTTTGTTGCCAACACTCATAACTGAAGAAAATACTAAATTTCAGCTTGAAGTTAGCCAAAATTGAGAGGTAACATTTTTCCTAACTTCATGGGTCCCTGCCTTCTACCCATAGAAGTCTTCTACCATCTCTGCATTTTTTCTGACTACTACCATCTCTATATTATTTACTTTTTTACCATAAGCACGTGTTCCTTGTGCAATTTCTTAAAATGCTGGCTTTTCTCTAGGTTCTGTCCTAGGTCCTCTCTTCCCAACTAATATTCTGGCTGAGACAGGTTACACATTTCAGGGTTCAATGATTATCTTTGTGCTGATGACTCCCAAATTTATAACTGCCATTGTAGATTCTCTTCTGAGCTCCAGACACTTAAATCTAGACTGTCTCCTAGCCAGCTGCACCTGGCAGCTCCGACGCCTCACTCAGCGCATATCAAAGTAACTGGTTCTCTTCCAGCTGAAACCTGCCCCCACCCCAGTGAGCACCACCACCTGGGAACCAAGCCCAGACCCCTCCCTCTCCTTTTTCCCTCATGCATTTAGTCCCTGAGCCCTGCTGATTTCCCCCACTTCTATCTCCACTCTCTCCACCCTATCTCAAGTCACTACCATCTCCTGGGGGGCCTGCTGCCCCAGGCTGGGCTCTCTGTTCCCCTCATGCTCCCTCCACAAGTCAGCTGAAAGGCTCTTCCTAGCTTCCCAGCACCCTCTTTTTTTTTTTTTTTTTTCTGCGGTACGCGGGCTTCTCACTGTTGTGGCCTCTCCCATTGCGGAGCACAGGCTCCGGATGCGCAGGCTCAGCGGACATGGCTCACGGGCCCAGCCGCTCCGTGGCATGTGGGATCCTCCCGGACCGGGGCACGAACCCGCGTCCCCTGCATCGGCAGGCGGACTCTCAACCACTGTGCCACCAGGGAAGCCCCAGCACCCTCTTCTTAAAGTCCAAACTCCTCTGTGTGGCCCTCAAGACCCAGCAAGCTTTGGTCTATGCTTACCTGTCGAGCTTCATCTTTCACTAGCCTGCAGTTTCTACTCTTCCAGGTGATGAAATGCATTCATTCCTAGGGAGCCATGCTCTCTCTCACCTGAAGCCTTTGAATGCTGCTCCCTGTCTGAAGATACAGCCTCCCACCAGCTCCACTCCATGCCTCCTAACCCCTGGTACGCAAACTGCACTGCACCCAGCTAGCCTTCTTCCCTGCTCCCAGGCCCTCATATGATGTCATTCTTGGGTCGCCTCCCTGACACTATGCACAAGGTGAGTTTGGCCCCTTCCCCTCAAGTCTTAACTATGACTGCCCATTCAAACTTCCAACTTGGCCCTTCCCTCCTGCAGCCAAAGTTTCAGTGCCTGGCACAGTGCATGGTATACAGCAGGCACTCACAATCTGTTGAAGGAATGAATGGATGTATGAGTTGGGAAATCCCAACCCCAAATCTACTCCTTTCTGGCTCTGGGAAGAGCGAAGGGCCTTCCTAACAGTGCAGAAGACTGAGCTTAATTGTAAGCAAGTTTTTCTCCAGGTCCCACAGGAGCGCCGGGAAGTGGGCACCTTTGGGAGGGCATCTTGGGGCAGAGGAAGGCCTGGAGGGACAAGCCCCAGCTCGTGTCCCGGGGGTGCGCGGGCCCTTCCTTCCCGTCAGGGCACTCCTAGCCTGCCGGCCCGCCCTGCCCTACCCATCCCGCAGGGAGGAGGGTGAAGGGAGGCTTTTTTCTACCAGAGCCTCGGCCCTCACGACTGCACCCAAGTGTCTGCTGAGGGGCCCGGCAGACTTCCCAACTCCTCGCACCCGGCGCCCCACCCTTCCCGCAGCCGCGGCAGTGAGATTTGGGGTCTCCTACTCTGCTCGCCCCCAGCACCCACTGCCTCGCATCACCCCACATCCCTCACCATCGCGCCGGGAAGCCCGCGCCCAAGACTTCCACCTTCCGGTCGCGCCGGGTCAGGTGATGTGGCGGTCACGTGACGCTGGGGCGGGAGGGTGCGGGCTCCCTCGGATCGGGGCGGGAGCAAGTCGGCCAGCTCCGAGCTGTTGGGGCGGAATACCGGGTCCCTTTCTCAGTCCCCAGAACCTTTCCCTGGAAAGGACCAGCGCCAACCCCCAGGTTAACTGAGAACAGAACCCAAGCAGTAGGAAGAGGAAGTGGAAGCCGTTTAATTTGTTCGCCTTAAGGGAGCGGGAGCCTTCCGTTCTGCCGGGGTATTCAGGTCGTCTCCATGTTTTGCGTCAGTAAGCAATGCCATTACATACACCTGTGGGCTGTGGCAAAAGACATATTTCAAAAATTTATTGGAATAGAATGCACATACAGGAAATTCTACGTAGTGTAAACACAGAGCTTAATGAGTTTTCTTTTTTTTAATTAATTAATTTATTTATTTATTGGCTGCGTTGGGTCTTCCGTTGCTGTGCGCGGGCTTTCTCTGGTTGCGGCGAGTAGGGTCTACTCTTTGTTGTGGTGTGCGGGCTTCTCATTGCGGTGGCTTCTCTTGCTCCAGAGCACAGGCTCTAGGCCCGCGGGCTTCAGTAGTTGTGCCTCATGGGCTCAGTAGTTGTGGCTTGCGGGCTCTAGAGCGCAGGCTCAGTAGTTGTGGCGCACGGGCTGAGCTGCTCTGCGGCATGTGGGATCTTCCCGGGCCAGGGATGGAACCCGTGTCCCCTGCATTGGCAGGCGGATTCTTAACCACTGCACCACCAAGGAAGCCCCTTAATGAATTTTCATAAACCATACACCCCATGTAACCAGCACCCAAATAAGGAAACATTACTGGTACCCCAGATATCTCCTTCAAGTGCCTAGGTATTTTATTTCATTTTGATGAATCCCTTAAGGTGCCTAGCAAAAAGGCCTGTAACAGTTGACACCCTCAGGAGAACTGTTTTGCAGCTTCACCAACATCAGATGTTTATCTTAATTTTTCCCAACCTAATGGGAGAAAAATAGGTTGCTTTAAATTGCATTAGTCTGCTTACTTGTGAGTTTGAGCTAATGGCTAGTCTAGGAAAACTAAGTTTCCCATGTTCACTTGAAGAGGGAAAAACAAAAAAAACCAAAATAGCAACAACAAAAATAAACTAGAGAATAGACTAATAACCAAAGAAGAAATTGAACAGTTTGAGATCTGTCTTCAATTCCATGCCCCTCACCCATACACTAGGCCCCGCTTGTTTTATTGTTGCAAGCTTTCAAGCTTTCAAAGTACAGATAGAGCCTATGGCAATTAAACTGCTCCCTAAATAGAAAGAGATGGAAAGCTAATTCCTGCTAAAATTGATCTCACTTATAAAGAGCTTTATAAAAATCATAAACATCAGCATATTGAAGTCAAGAGTGTTACAATACACCATATCAATAAAAATTTTATTTTAAGAGTATAAGAATAGTTCCATTTGTATTTCACCATCTCAGTAGGTTAAAGAAAAGAACTGATAAATTTGAGAAACGATTTTTTTATTAAAAAGAAAAAAAAATTAGTACTAGATGAAAACTGCCTTAAGTTGATAGAGTATTTGAAAAACAAAACAGCAAACATCAAAAAGACAAATTATTTAAATTTGGAAATAAGGCAAAAAGGTGGGTGGCATGTCCTTTTAATGTCATACTGGAGCATTGTCTCACAGATTTGTTTCACAAAGATTATTTGCCTATTTAGGGCAGTGGTTCTCAGACTTTACAGTGTATCAGGATCATCTGCTGGGCTTGTTAAAACAGTGTTGGGCCCCACCCCCAGAGTTTTTAATTAAATAGGTCTCCGGTGGGGCTTGAAAATCTGCATTGCCAACAAGTTCCCAGGTGTACTGAGATTTCCAGTTTGGGGACTACACTTTGAAAACCACTCATGTAGGAAAATCTACCTGAGAAATTATGTTAACTCACAGATTTCTGTCCAATAGAAAAGTTAACCCCAAAGATTACAGTTGTATTGCCCCATGGGAAATTATCAGGTTTTGTCTCTAACTTAGCACACACTTCAAAATGCCTTTGCCAGTGCACTAGAAATACTTCTCAGAACGTTCTTCGAGTTAGCTTTACCATCTTACTGTTCCCTCATTAATTGAATAAAATATTTGACATGCATTCCTTCACTTGGATGAAAGTCATGTTTTTCATTTTTGCAAATTAAACTTTGATAGAGTATACTTGTGTACTAGCCCTGGACAGGAGTATACAGATACTAGTGTATATATATATTTTTAAATATTTTATTTAGCTGTGCAAGGTCGTAGTTGTGGCACAATGGGATCTTCCTTGCGACGTGCGGGATCTTTTGTTGCATCCCACTAGATAGGTTCAGCCCACTAGGTTCGTGCCCCAGAACTAGATATGGGAACTAGTTCCCTGACCGGGGACCGAACCCAGGCCCCCTGCATTAGGAAGTCTTAGCCACTGGACCACCAGGGAAGTCCCACTAGTGTATATTTTAATACTAGACGTATTCCCGTTAAAGTCAGAATCAGTAACGCACTCTCATTGTGACCCAACATTGTCCTAGAGGTGTTAAGGCCAGGGGTTCTCAACGGGGGGTGTTTTTGTATTCTGGGGGGATATTTGGCAATGTCTGGAGATACTCTTAGTTGTCACAACTAGGGAGTGTTGCTGACATCCAGAGGGCAGAGGGCAGAAGCCAGGGATACTGCTAAACATCCTACAAGGTGTAGGACAGTCCCCAGTAACAAAGAATTAAAAGGTGGTCGGTGGCTAGTGGAATGTGCTGGAGCACTGTATGTAGACCAGGCTCTCCAGGCCCACCTGGTGCAGAGGAGTCAGAGGTCCACAGGTGAGCGCCTGCTCGTCCCAGCCCCACACACCTCACAGGTGGAGAGAGGAAGGCTTTGTAAGGAGGTGGAGGCAAGCAGGGGAGCCCAGGCCTCATCTGTCTGACCTCCTGCCTGCCTGAGAGAAAGCCCCAGGTCAGCACTGGGAGGGTCAGCCCAAGTTACTGAGCCCATTAGGGGAGAGCCCTGACCAGAGCCCTGGGACCCTGGGCTAGTTGAAGACCCTATCCTTTTGCCCCACAGATCATCATGGGAGTCTGGTCCAGCCTCTGGCCAGGATGTGATTTTTTGGCTTCTAATGCCCAGGCCCTCACCTTTCTCTCTTGCCTGCCACACTTGTGCAGCCCCACATCAGAGGTGAGTGTCTCCTTGAGGGGGTCTGAGGGGCTGGGGGCGCAGGCCCATGGTCCAGGGTCAGTTCCTCGGGCTGGACCAAGGGACCAGTCCCAGACAAGTCCCTGTGCATCTTCACTCTCAGCCAGGCCTTCCCACACCCACAGTACAGCCATGACTGCAGGCAAGGGGGGGACCCAAGGACTGACCTCCATGAGACTGACAACCTCCTAGCGGCCCTGAAGTAGCTCTGCCCCCCCAGACCCCACCTCAAGCCCTGTGTCCATCCGGTCTGCCTCCCCAGGCTTCAGAAAACACTGGGCTTTGGGGACTTCTCTGGTGGCGAAGTAATTAAGAATCCGCCTGCCAGTGCAGGGAACACAGGTTCGAGCCCTGGTCCGGGAAGATCCCACATGCCGTGGAGCAGCTAAGCCCATGCGCCACAACTACTGAGCCTGCAGTCTAGAGCCCACGAGCCACAACTACTGAGCCCACGGGCCATAACTACTGAAGCCCACACGCCTGGAGCCCATGCTCTGCAACAAGAGAAGCCACCCAATGAGAAGCCTGTGCACTGCAACGAAGAGTAGCCCCTGCTCACTGCAACTAGAGAAAGCCTGCGCGCAGCAATGAAGACCCAACACAGCCAAAAATAAATAAATAAAATTTAAAAAGCCAACAAACATTGGGCTTTGTACTCACACTAGGTTCCCTGTCCAGAAAGCTGCTGAAAGGGGAACTGGTCGCACCTGTTGGAGAAAGGTCTTAGGAAATCACCTTCTTTGGGATTACTTCCACCTTCATTGACTCATTTACCAAATACTCACTGTCTCTTTCTCTATGTCAGGCTCTGGGGTGATAGGTCAAGCAGGGTGCCCACGCTGAGGAGTTCCCCCAACTCTGTTGCTTGTTTTATTTTTTTAATATTTATTTATTTGACTGTGCCGGGTCTTAGTTGTGGCACACGGGATTTTTTTTTGCAGCATGCGGGATCTGGTCCCCTGACCAGGGAATGAACCCAGGCCCCCCGCATTGGGAGCACGGAGACTTAACCACTGGACCACCAGGCAAGTCCCTTCCCTCTCTGTTTAGAGACAGACAGACAGGCAGACTCAGATGTCTTCTGATTATATGGGCACCCAGGGTTGAGAAGGGGAAGGCCTCACTCACAGGAGGTGATGGTAGGTGTGAATGTGGAGGGGATGTGGGCGACCATGGGGCGAGGGTGTCCAGGCAGAGCCCAGCTTGTGAAACTGGGGTGGGGACAGGCCCTGCTCTATCTGGAAGGCTTCCTGACCCTGCCAACTGCAGGCCCTGGCTGGATCACAGGTAATGGCTTCATGTTGAGTTTTCAAAATGATAGTTGGTACATTTGAATTATATAACTAAACATTATTGCAATAAAAATCACAAAATACAGAGAAGTTAAAGAAACAAAAATCAGTAAACCCCTTCTCTCCCCAAATAACTACTCTAACAGCCCTTTCTGACGTTTTTCCCATGCATACACAACTCTGACCCAGTAAGAAATGTACATTTGGTCTTCACCGTGGGTTCCTGACACAGAGCTCCTAAATCCCTTGGAGTTTCCCGGGCAATAGGAGCCTCTTTTGTTCTAAAGAGGTGACTCTGGGTGGGCTCCTGGGTAGCTTCAGGATGGGGGCTGGTCGCCAGGAAGACCAAGCCATGATTAGAAGCTTGGAGAGGGGCTGCAGAGTGAATTAACTGTTGATTCTGCCTACATGATGAAGCCTCTGTAATGATCTGTGAACCACACCCCAACTCCACAGGGACAGAAGCGCCTGTGCTAGGGACCACCCCCCCAGACTTTGCCCTATGTGTCTCTTCATCTGGCTGTTTATCTGTATCCTTTATCATATCCTTTAATGAGCCATTCGCAGTTTCACTGTACCGGCCATGCGTACTTAGACATGTATGGCTTAATCTTTGAGACAAGCATATGCTACTGGCAGGATCAGAGCTGGAATTACCGTGGCTGCTGGCACCAGACTTGCCCTCCAATGGATCCTCGCGAAAGGATTTACATATCCTTTATTATATAGTAAGTTGGTGAGCGTCAGTGTTTGCCTAGCTTCTGTGAGCTGTTGTAGCAAATTATCTAACCCGAGGAAGGGGTGGTGAGGACTCTGATTTGCAGCCAAGTTGGACCGACCAGGGGACCGACTACTTGGCGATTGGTGTCTGAAGTAAGGGGCAGTCTTGTGGGACTGAGCCTTATCCTGTGTGGTCTGATGCTATCTTCAGGTAGGCAGTGTCAGAACTGAATTGAATTGTAGGACACTCAGCTGGAGAATTGGTTGGTGTGGGGAGAAACCCACACATTTGATGTCAGAGTATTCAGTGTGGAGGAATAGCGTTTTTCCTTTTAGCAAATGTGAAAATAAGCTTTATAAAATAGTATCCTACCCTATATTCTGTTTTGGAACCTAATTTTTCACTCAGCGGTGACTAGTGGCAGGCTCTGAATAGACCAGGAATTGTGCGGGCCCTGCCCTGGATTCCAGCAACGGTGAGAGCACTGGAAGTGGAGCCTAACCAGGCTGCTGGGTGACCTTGGGTAAGTCTCTGCCCTCCTCAGAGCCTCGATTTTCTTGGTCAAATTAAGGGTGTGGATAGTACTGGATCAGTGTCTGAAAGTCAGAGCTGCCACATAAAGCTGGGCAGGCTGTGCACTGCACAACTCCAGGGAGAGGAGGAGGGGTATTCTTGTCATAATCTGTGTGAATGGCGTGTCCAGAGTTGAGTAATGAATGGGCCCTGCCCGAAATGTGGTGTGTGAACCTGTTGGTACACAAGATGATTTTAGGTGGCATGCAAATGCATTAATTCTTATAGTTACCTTCTATTTGTAGTAAATGATACTGATTTTCCACTTGAAGAGCTTATTAAACCACATTTGTTGTTTGTTTGTTTGTTTTGGCCGTGCTGTGTGGCTTGCGGGATCTTAGTTTCCCAACCAGGGATCAAACCCGGGCCCTCAGTAGTGAAAGTGCTGAGTCCTAACCACTGGACTGCCAGGGAATTCCCTCCCCAGAGTTTCTGATTCAGTAGATCTGAGGTGGAGCCTGATAATTTGCATTTCTAACAGGTTCCCAGGTGGTGTTGCTGCTGCTGGTTCAGGGACCACACTTTGAGAATCACTTATCAAATTGCCTTTTTATTATTGTTTTTATTTTTATTTTTTATATGATAAAATATAATAAAAATAGATTTATTATAAGGAATTGGTTCACAAGATTATGGAGGCTGACAAGTCCCAAGATCTACAGAGTGAGTCAGCAAGTTGGAGACCCAGGTGATCTGATGGTGTTGTTCCAGTATGAGGATGGCAGGCTTCAGACCGAGGAAGAGCTGAGGTTTCAGTTTGAGTCTGATGGCAGGAAAAAGTCGGTGTCCCAGCTTGAAGGCAGTCAGGCAGGAGGAATTCTCTCTTTCTGGGGGAGGATCATCCTTTCTGTTATCAGGCCTTCAGTGGGTTGGATGAGCCCTCCCTGCTTCCAACCCCAGCCCAGCCCGACCCACCCATATTAGGGAGGGCTTTACTCAGACTATTGATTCAAACGTTAACCTCACCCCAAAACACTCACAGAAACACCCAGAAAAATGTTTGACCAAATATCTTCAAATTGCCTTTTTAAATACATTTGTTTAGGTTTTAAAAATGAGTAGATGTTCAACATCACTAACCATTAGGGAAATGCAAATTCAGACCATGGTAAGAGAACACTACATACTTATTAGAACAGCTGAACTAAAAAGTAGTGAACTAAAAAGTAGTGACAATATCAATACAGATGAAACTGGATCTCTCATATGTTGTTGATAGGAATATAAAATGGTACAAACACTGGAAAATAGTTTGGCAGTTTCTTTTAAAAACTAAACATATACCTAATATGACCTAGCAATTGCACTCCTGGGCATTTATCACAGAAAGATAAAAACGTACGCCTGCACAAAACCCTATATATGATAGTTCATGGCAGATTTATTTGTAAGAGCCCCAAACTGGAAACAGCCAAATATCCCTCAAATGATGGTGAAGCAAACTGTTTTATATCCATACTGCAAACTACTATTGTTGACCTTAGAAATAAAGTTATTTTACTAGCAAAAATGGGTTTATTTGGAAATGGCAGAGGAATTGCAATTCTGGATAAGCAAGCTACAGCAAAAGTCATAAGCAAGTCCAACAAACAAAGGAGAGGAACATTATTTTATAGAGTAAAAGGAGGAAGTTAAGAGGGTTTGTTCTGAATGAAAGTCCGTTGGAGAAAAGTGAGAGTTCAGGGTGATGGTGGTTTCTGTTTGGCTGAGTTGGGGAGGTAGTCAATGTCTTGTAGAAGATGCAATGTACATCTTTTCCTGTTGGGGTCTGTAATTCACAATTCTTCCTGCAATTGACATGGAGTGGTACTGCGCAAGAGCTCCCCCTTCTGGCCTTCTGACTCCGTTTTTAGTGAGATTTCCCTTTATTTTCACACTATTCAGCAATAAATAGGGACAAGCTATTGATACAAGCAACAACTTGGATGGGTCTCAAGGGTATTGTGCTGAATAGAAAAAAAAAGCCAATCTCAAAAGGTCAATAGCATATGATTCCGTTTATATAGCCTTCTTGAAATGACAAAATTATAGAGATGGAAAGCAGATCAGTGATTGCCAGGGGATAGGGATGGTGGCAGGGCGGAAGGTAAGGTGTGACTACAAACCAGTAGCAGAGGGAGCTCTTTGTATTGATGGAATAGTTCTGAATCTTGATCATAGGTGGTTACACGAATCTACATGTGATAAAATGACATAGAACTATACACTTGGTATTGCTTTGATATTGTACTATACTTATATGTAACCATTGGAGGAAACAGAGTGAAGGGTACACAGAACCTCGCTGCAATATCTTCGAAATCCCTGAATCTATAATGATTTCAAATAAGTTAAAAAATGAAAAAGAATTGATTTAAATTAAAATATTAAGTAAAAATAATCAACAGTACACAGGTCTGGCAAAAATTGACATAGTAAATGACTGAGCATCTCAAATCCATCCAATGTACAATTGCCCCCCACTAAGCCACCTGCAGGAGGCTGGGGCTTTGGACTCTTCTCCTGCTTGGCATTGGGGTAGGGTTGCTAGGTAAAATACAGAATGCACAGTGAAATTTAGAATTCTAATAAACAAGGAATATTTTTTTTTAGTATAACTGTGTCCCATGCATTATTTGGGACATACTTAAGCTAAAAGAAATTATTCCTCTAAACTCTTCAATGTATTTAATGTGATTATTTTTTTCTGCCCTTGTCTCCTAATTCTAATATCTCAGCCATTTATGAGTCTGCTTGTGTTGACTGGTTTTTCTCTTAATTTTAGGATACATTTTCTTGCTGCTTCACATGTCTAGTAAATTTTATTTATTTATTTATTTGTTTGTTTTATATTGGTTGTGCTGGGCCTTAGTTACAGCACTTGGGCTCCTTAGTTGCAGTATGTGGGCTCCTTAGTTGTGGTTCACCAGCTCCTTAGTTGTAGCATGTGAACTCTTAGTTGCAGCATGCATGTGGCATCTACTTCCCTGACCAGGGATTGAACCTCGGCCCCCTGCATTGGGAGCATGGAGCCTTAATCACTGCACCACCAAGGAAGTCCCATAAATATTTTTTTATATGCTGGACATTGAACATACATTTTAGAGATTTGGATTGTGTTATTGTACTCTAAATAGTGCTGAGTTTTGTTCTGGCCGGCAATTAAATTACTAATGGATTAACTTGACCATGTATGTCAAGGCTTGGTTTTAGGTTTTGTTAGGGTGTGTCTTTTCCCATTTTTTCCTTATGCCTAGGGAATCTTCCTTACTCCCAAAGCATAGCCTTTGAGGCCCTCATGTCAGTTTCTGGGAATGTCCTTCCTTGATTCTTTGGGAAAGTAGTTATATGATCTCCACCTAATTTACTGCAGCAAACGTCATGTCCAGGCTTCAAGGAGCCATTCCAGCAGCATGTTAGAGCTCCAGGTGTTGTTGACAGGGCATTAAATTCTTAGTCACAGGAGAGTGCTCCCAGGTCAATAAATTCTCATGTATACAACCTTTTATTCTACTCTTGGCCCAACACCCTTGTCTTCTCTTATACCTCCTCTCCCAAATTCTTCCAGTATATAATAGCTCCTGCAACTCTTTGGTGAATAAACTGTTTCGCCCAGAGCAGGATTGTACTTGTGATCTTGGGCTGTTATTGGTCTGGTGGCAATGTGGGGCAGTAATGAGAAGGGCACACTTTATCATTCTGTAAGGTACCCACCTCAGGGAAGTTCTTCACCTAGTCTCCAGGCAGCAGGAGGCTGTTCTGCTTATTAGGGTCTGGGGTGGGGGTCTGCTTCTAGCCTAGCACATTCAGGGAAGACTGGAGGTTCAAGGTTCTCGAGTGTATCCATTCAAATTTTCCCATACCAGGTATCTGGATCCCATTACTTTTCTATCAGGGACCCTGCCTTTAGGATAGGAGATCAATTACAGTTGATCATGAAGTCTCCTTTGCAGTTCTGCCATCCTTATTATTCAATTCTGTGTTTGATTTTCTGCCTATTCTACTTTCCAGGGGCAGGAGAAGAGGGTTTCTTTAAATCCTGTCTTTGAAGAGCCTCTCACTGGACAAAATATAATATTTCAAGCATCAAAAAGAGCTGCAATGAATTGAAACACATCAACTGTGTTAAGCTATGAGAGCTCTGAGTTGATAATTATCTAGGTCAAGCCTGTTGTTCTATTTATTTAGAGAAAATAAGTTGATCATCTTTGGAGGATGTTAGTGATTCAACTTTTATTCTAAACCTGGTAAGGGAAAGAATCAAGTTTTTTTTTTTTTGCCTTTCTTTTTTTAAAATTAATTAATTAATTAATTTTTGGCTGCA
This sequence comes from Mesoplodon bidens, assembly GCF_964165515.1. Taxonomy (NCBI): domain Eukaryota; kingdom Metazoa; phylum Chordata; class Mammalia; order Artiodactyla; family Ziphiidae; genus Mesoplodon; species Mesoplodon bidens. The sequence continues at coordinate 63,965,072 of NC_138178.1, read as the reverse complement.
TTGAGTCTTCGTTGCTGCATGAGGCTTTCTCTAGTTGCAGCGAGTGGGGGCTACTCTTCATTGCAGTGTGCAGGCTTCTCATTGTGGTGGCTTCTCTTGTTGCAGAGCACAGGCTCTAGGCAGGCGGACTTTAATAGTTGTGGCACATGGGCTTCAGTAGTTGTGGCTCATGGGCTCTAGAGCACAGGCTCAGTAGTTGTGGCACACGGGCTTAGGTGCTCCACGGCATGTGGGATCTTCCTGGAACCAGGGCTCAAACCTCTGTCACCTTCATTGGCAGGTGGATTCTTAACCACTGCGCCGCCAGGGAAGTCCTTTTTCTGCCTTTCTTTTTTTTTTTTTTCGATACGTGGGCCTCTCACTGTTGTGGCCTCTCCCGTTGTGGAGCACAGGCTCCGGACGCACAGGCTCAGCGGCCATGGCTCACAGGCCCAGCCGCACCACGGCATGTGGGATCTTCCCGGACTGGGGCATGAACCCGTGTCCCCTGCATCGGCAGGCGGACTCTCAACCACTGCGCCACCAGGGAAGCCCCTTTCTGCCTTTCTTAAATAAACTATAGGGTTACCAAATAAAACAGTTGAGAAGGGAAAATTCTTTTTCATTGTGGTAAAATACAGTAACATAAAATTTACCATTTACCCATTTTTAAAGTATATAATTCTGTGGTATTAAATACCATCACGTTGTTGTGCACCCATCAGCAGCATCCATCCCCATGACCCTGTTCGTCTTACAAAACAAAATCTCTACCCATTAAACAAAATCTCCCCATTCTCCCCTTCCCCCAGCCCCTATCAACCACCATTCTACTTTCTGTCTTTATAATTTTTACTACTATAAGTGTTACCGAGTCCAAGCTTGTGCTTCTTGCTGCAGTAAATCAAGAGACAGGTTGTTGGGGCAAGGAATAGTGACTTTATTTGGAAAGCCAGCAGACTGAGAAGATGGCGGACTAGTGTCCCAAAGAACCATCTTACCCGGATTTGAACCCTAGTTTCTTTCACAGAATGAAGAGGGAGAGGTGAGGAGGTAAAGTAAAAGGGCAATGAGTTGTTGCAAATATTTCCTGATTCTGGCCAGGTGCTTGAGGTGAGGTGTTAATTTCTTCTTTACTGTAGCCATTCACAGGTGGGTCTGATCAGAATGTTTTCTGTGAGATAAACAAAGGTATTTTAGCTTAATGCTCATTGCATGCGAGGCAGGGTTCCCCGTGATGGGCCATTATGTATACTTTAAGCTATAGGCAACATCCCTTTAGTGATTAACTTGTAGCAAAAGCAATAGAATACAAAGTAAGAGAAACTTTTACAAAGTAAAAGAAACTGATCCAATACGGAGTCAGATTTGTTCTTCCCTATTACATAAGTATCTCATGTAAGTGGAATCATACAGTATTTGCCTTTTTGTGACTGGCTTCTTTCACTTAGCATAATGTCCTCAAGTTTCACCCATATTGTAGCATATTGCAGAATTTCCTTCCTTTTTTTTTTAACATCTTTATTGGAGTATAATTGCTTTGCAATGGTGTGCTAGTTTCTGCTTTATAACAAAGTGAATCAGCTATACATATACATATATCCCCATATCTCTTCCCTCTTGCATCTCCCTCCCTCCCACCCTCCCTATCCCACCCCTCTAGGTGGTCACAAAGCACCGAGCTGATCTCTCTGTGCTATGTGGCTGCTTCCCACTAGCTATCGGTTTTACATTTGGTAGTGTATATATGTCCATGTCTCTCTCTCACTTTGTCCCAGCTTACCCTTGCCCCTCCCCGTGTCCTCAAGTGCATTTTCTAGTAGGTCTACATCTTTATTCCTGTCCTGCCCCTAGATTCTTCATGACCTTTTTTTTTTTTTTAGATTCCATATATATGTGTTAGCATACGGTATTTGGTTTTTTCTTTCTGACTTACTTCACTCTGTATGACAGACTCTTGGTCCATCCACCTCACTACAAGTAATTCAATTTCGTTTCTTTTTATGGCTGAGTAATATTCCATTGTATGTATGTGCCACATCTTCTTTATCCATTCATCTCTCGATGGACACTTAGGTTGCTTCCATGTCCTGGCTATTGTAAATAGAACTGCAATGAACATTGTGGTACATGACTCTTTTTCAATTATGGTTTTCTCAGGGTATATGCCCAGTAGTGGGATTGCTGGGTCATATGGTAGTTCTATTTTTAGTTTTTTAAGGAACCTCCATACTGTTCTCCATAGTGGCTGTATCAATATACATTCCCACCAACAGTGCAAGAGGGTTCCCTTTTCTCCACACCCTCTCCAGCATTTATTGTTTCTAGATTTTTTGATGATGGCCATTCTGACTGGTGTGAGGTGATATCTTATTGTAGTTTTGATTTGCATTTCTCTAATGATTAATGATGTTGAGCATTCTTTCATGTGTTTGTTGGCAATCTGTATGTCTTCTTTGGAGAAGTGTCTATTTAGGTCTTCTGCCCATTTTTGGATTGGGGTGTTTGTTTTTTTTTATATTGAGCTGCATGAGCTGCTTGTAAATTTTGGAGATTAATCCTTTGTCAGTTGCTTCCTTTGCAAATATTTTCTCCCATTCTGAGGGTTGTCTTTTTGTCTTGTTTATGGTTTTCCTTTGCTGTGCAAAAGCTTTGAAGTTTCATTAGGTCCTATTTGTTTATTTTTGTTTTTATCTCCATTTCTCTAGGAGGTGGGTCACAAAGGATCTTGGTGTGATTTATGTCAGAGTGTGTTCTGCCTATGTTTTCCTCTAAGAGTTTTATAGTGTCTGGCCTTACATTTAGGTCTTTAATCCATTTGGAGTTTATTTTTGTGTATGGTGTTAGCAGGTGTTCTAATTTCATTCTTTAACATGTAGCTGTCCAGTTTTCCCAGCACCACTTATGGAAGAGGTTGTCTTTTCTCCATTGTATATTCTTGCCTCCTTTATCAAAAATAAGGTGACCATATGTGCGTGGGTTTATCTCTGGGTTTTCTATCCTGTTCCATTGATCTATATTTCTGTTTTTGTGCCAGTCTGTCTTGATTACTGTAGCTTTGTAGTACAGTCTGAAGTCAGGGAGCCTGATTCCTCCAGCTCCATTTTTCTTTCTCAAGATTGCTTTGGCTATTCGGTGTCTTTTGTGTTTCCATACAAATTGTGAAATTTTTTGTTCTAGTTCTGTGAAAAATGCCATTGGTAGTTTGATAGGGGTTGCATTGAATTTGTAGCTTGCTTTGGGTAGTATAGTCATTTTCACAATGTTAAGTCTTCCAATCCAAGAACATGGTATATCTCTCCATCTGTTTGTATCATATTTAATTTCTTTCATCAGTGTCTTATAATTTTCTGCATACAGGTCTTTTGTCTCCTTAGGTAGGTTTATTCCTAGGTATTTTATTCTTTTATTGCAGTGGTAAATGGGAGTGTTTCCTTAATTTCTCTTTCAGATTTTTCATCATTAGTGTATAGGAATGCAAGAGATTTCTGTGTATTAATTTTGTATCCTGCTACTTTACCGAATTCATTGATTAGCTCTAGTAGTTTTCCGGTAGCATGTTTAGGATTCTCTATGTACAGTATCATGTCATCTGCAAACAGTGACAGCATTACTTCTTCTTTTCCGATTTGGATTCCTTTTATTTCTTTTTCTTCTCTGATTGCTGTGGCTAAAACTTCCAAAACTAAGTTGAATAAGAGTGGTGAGAGTGGACATCCTTGTCTTGTTCCTGATCTTAGAGGAAATGCTTTCAGTTTTTCACCATTGAGGATGATGTTGGCTGTGGGTTTGTCCTATATGGCCTTTATTATGTTGAGGTAAGTTCCCTCTATGCCTATTTTCTGGAGGGTTTTTATGATAAATGGGTGTTGAATTTTGTTGAAAGCTTTTTCTGCATCTATTGAGATGATCGTATGGTTTTTATTCTTCAGTTTGTTGATATTGTGTATCACATTCATTGATTTGCGTATATTGAAGAATCCTTGCATTCCTGGGGTAAAACCCACTTGATCATGGTGTATGATCCTTTTAATGTGCTGTTGGATTCTGTTTGCTAGTATTTTGTTGAGGATTTTTGCCTCTATGTTCATCAGTGATATTGGCCTGTAGTTTTCTTTCTTTGTGACATCTTTGTCTGGTTTTGGTATCAGGGTGATGGTGGTCTCATATAATGAGTTTGGGAGTGTTCCTCCCTCTGCTATATTTTGGAAGAGTTTGAGAAGGATAGGTGTTAGCTCTTCTCTAAATGTTTGATAGAATTTGCCTGTGAAGACATCTGGTCCTGGGCTTTTGTTTGTTGGAAGATTTTTTGTGTGTGTGTGTGGTATGTGGGCCTGTCACTGTTGTGGCCTCTCCCATTGTGGAGCACAGGCTCTGGACACGCAGGCCCAGCGGCCATGGCTCACGGGCCCAGCCGCTCTGCGTCATGTGGAATCTTCCCAGACCGGGGCACGAACCTGTGTCCCCCGCATCGGCAGGCAGACTCTCAACCACTGCGCCACCAGGAAAGCCCTGTTGGAAGATTTTTAATCACAGTTTCAGTTTCAGTGCTTGTGATTGGTCTGTTTATATTTTCTACTTCTTCCTGGTTCAGTCTCGGAAGGTTGTGCGTTTCTAAGAATTTGTCCATTTCTTCCAGGTTGTCCATTTTATTGACATATAGTTGCTTGTAGTAATTTCTTATGATCCTTTGTATTTCTGCAGTGTCAGTTGTTACTTCTCCTTTTTCATTTCTAATTCTATTGATTTGAGTCTTCTCCCTTTTTTTCTCGGTGAGTCTGGCTAGTGGTTTATCAATTTTGTTTATCTTCTCAAAGTACCAGCTTTTAGTTTTATTGGTCTTTGCTATTGTTTCCTTCATTTGTTTTTCATTTATTTCTGATCTGATCTTAATGATTTCTTTCCTTCTGCTAACTTTGGGGATTTTTGGTTCTTCTTTCTCTAATTGCTTTAGGTGTAAGGTTAGGTTGTTTATTTGAGATGTTTCTTGTTTCTTAAGGTAGGATTATATTGCTATAAACGTCCCTCTTAGAACTGCTTTTGCTGCATCCCATAGGTTTTGGGTTGTCATGTTTTCATTGTCATTTGTTTCTAGGTATTTTTTTGATTCCCTCTTTGATTTCTTCAGTGATCTCTTCGTTATTAAGTAGTGTATTGTTTAGCCTCCATGTGTTTGTATTTTTTACAGATTTTTTTCCTGTAATTGATATCTAGTCTCATAGCATTGTGGTTGGAAAAGATACTTGATACGATTTCAATTTTCTTAAATTTACCAAGGCTTGATTTGTGGCCCAAGATATGATCTATCCTGGAGAATGTTCCATGAGCACTTGAGAAGAAAGTGTATTCTGTTTTTTTGGGGATGTAATGTCCTATAAATATGAATTAAGTCCATCTTGTTTAATGTATCATTTAAAGCTTGTGTTTCCTTATTTATTTATTTATTTATTATTTTTTTTTTTTTTTGCGGTATGCGGGCCTCTCACTGTTGTGGCCTCTCCCGTTGCGGAGCACAGGCTCCGGACGCGCAGGCTCAGCGGCCATGGCTCACGGGCCCAGCCGCTCCGCGGCATATGGGATCCTCCCGGACCGGGGCACGAACCCGTATCCCCTGCATCGGCAGGCGGACTCTCAACCACTGCGCCACCAGGGAGGCCCTCCTTATTTATTTTCATTTTGGATGATCTGTCCATTGGTGAAAGTGGGGTGTTAAAGTCCCCAACTATGATTGTGTTACTGTTGATTTCCCCTTTTATGGCTGTTAGCATTTGCCTTATGTATTGAGGTGCTCCTAAAATAGGTGCTCCTGTTGGGTGCATAAATATTTACAATTGTTATATCTTCTTCTTGGATTGATCCCTTGATCATTATGTAGTGTCCTTCTTTGTCTCTTGTAATAGTCTTTGTTTTAAAGTCTATTTTGTCCATTATGAGAATTGCTACTCCAGCTTTCTTTTGATTTCCATTTGCATGGAATATCTTTTTCCATCCCTCACTTTCAGTCTGTATGTGTCCGTAGGTCTGAAGTGGGTCTCTTGTAGACAGCATATATATGGGTCTTGTTTTTGTATCCATTCAGCCAGTCTGTGTCTTTTCGTTGGAGCATTTAATCCACTTATATTTAAGGTAGTTATCGATATGTTTGTTCCTATTACCATTTTCTTAATTGTTTTGCATTTTTTATTGTAGGTCTTTTCCTTCTCTTGTGTTTCCTGCCTAGAGAAGTTCCTTTAGCATTTATTGTAAAGTTGATTTGGTGGTGTTGAATTCTCTTAGCTTTTGCTTGTCTGTAAAGGTTTTAATTTCTCTGTCGAATCTGAATGAGATCCTTGCTGGGTAGAGTAATCTTGGTTGTAGGTTTTTTCCTTTCATCACTTTAACTATGTCCTGCCACTCCCACCTGGCTTGCAGAGTTTCTGCTGAAAGATCAGCTGTTAACCTTATGGGGATTCTGTTGTATGATATTTGTTGTTTTTCCCTTGCTGCTTTTAATATTTTTTCTTTGTATTTAATTTTTGATAATTTGATTAATATGTGTCTTGGCATGTTTCTCCTTGGATTTATCCTGTATGGGACTCTCTGCACTTCCTGGACTTGATTAACTATTTCCTTTCCCATATTAGGGAAGTTTTCAACTATTATCTCTTCAAATATTTTCTCAGTCCATTTCTTTTTCTCTTCTTCTTCTGGGACCCCTATAATTCGAATGTTGGTGCATTTAATATTGTCCCAGAGGTCTCTGAGACTGTCCTCAATTCTTTTCATTCTTTTTTTTTTATTCTGCTCTGTGGTAGTTATTTCCACTATTTTATCTTCCAGGTCACTTATCCGTTTTTCTGCCTCAGTTATTCTGCTATTGATTCCTTCTAGAGAACTTTAAATTTCATTTATTATGTTGTTCATCATTGTTTGTTTACTCTTTAGTTCTTCTAGGTCCTTGCTAAATGTTTCCTGTATTTTCTCCATTCTATTTCCAAGATTTTGGATCATATTTACTATCATTATTCTCAATTCTTTTTCAGGTAGACTGCGTATTTCCTCTTCATTTGTTTGGTCTGGTGGGTTTTTCCCTTGCTCCTTCATCTGCTGTGTGTTTCTCTGTCTTCTCATTTTGCTTACCTTACTGTGTTTGGGGGCTCCTTTTTGCAGGCTGCAGGTTTGTAGTTCCCGTTGTCTTTGGTGACCCCAGTGGCTAAGGTTGTTTCAGTGGGTTGTGTAGGCTTCCTGGTGGAGGGGACTAGTGCCTGTGTTCTCGTGGATGAGGCTGTATCTTGTCTTTCTGGTGGGTAGGTACATGTCTGGTGATGTGTTTTGGGGTGTCTGTGACCTTATTATGATTTTAGGGAGCCTCTCTGCTAATGGGTGGGGTTGTGTTCCTGTCTTGCTAGTTGTTTGGCATAGGGTGTCCTGCACTGTAGTTTGCTGGTCGTTGAGTGGAGCTGGGTCTTGGCCTTGAGATGGAGATCTCTGGGAGATTTTTGCTGTTCTATATTACGTGGAGCTGGGAGGTCTCTGGTGGACCAGTGTCCTGAACTCGGCTCTCCCACCTCAGAGGCACAGTCCTGATAACCAGCCAGAGCACCAAGACCCTGTCATCCACACAGAAAAAGAGAAAAAGGAAAAAATATATATATATCGTTGCTCCCAAAGTCCACCGCCTGAATTTTGGGATGATTCATTGTCTATTCAGGTATTACACAGAGGCAGGGTACATCAAGTTGATTGCGGGGATTTAATCCCCTGCTCCTGAGCCTACTGGGAGAGATTTCCCTTTCTCTTGCACAGCTCCTGGGGTTCAGCTTTGGATTTGGCCCCGCCTCTGCTTGTAGGTCGCCTGAGGGCATCTGTTCCCTTCTCAGACAGGACGGGGTTAAAGGAGCAGCTGGTTTGGGGGCTCTGGCTCACTCAGGCCAGCGGGGAGGGAGGGGTACGGATGTGGGGTGAGCCTGCGGCGGCAGAGGCCAGCGTGACGTTGCGCCAGCCTGAGGTGCGCCGTGCGTTCTCCCGGGGAAGTTGTCCCTGGATCACGGGACCCTGGCAGTGGCGGGCTGCACAGGATCCCAGGAGGGAAGGTGTGCACAGTGAGCTGTGCTCGCACACAGGCTTCTTGGTGGCTGCAGGAGCAGCCTTAGCGTCTCATGCCCGTCTCTGGTGTCCGCACTGATAGCCGCGGCTCGCACCCGTCTCTGGAGCTCGTTTAGGCGGTGCTCTTAATCCCCTCTCCTCCCCCTGGAGGAGGAGAAACAAAGAGGCGAGAAATAGTCTCTTGCCTCTTTGGCTGTTCCAGACCTTTTCCCGGACACAGTCCCGGCTAGCCGTGGCGGACTAGCCCCCTTTAGGCTGTGTTCACGCAGCCAACCCCAGTCTTCTCCCTGGCGTCTGACCTCCGGAAGCCGGAGCCTCAGCTCCCAGCCCCCACTTGTCCCGGCGGGTGAGCAGACAAGCCTCTCGGGATGTTGAGTGCTCGTCGGCACCGATCCTCTGTGTGGGTATCTCTCTGCTTTGCCCTCTGCACCCTGTAGCTGTGCTCTCCTCCGTGGCTCTGAAGCTTCCCCCCCCTCCACCACCTGCAGTCTCTGCCTGTGAAGGGGCTTCCTAGTGTGTGGAAACCTTTCCTCTTTCACATCTCCCTCCCACTGGTGCAGGCCCCATCCCTATTTTTTTGTCTCTGTTTTCTCTTTTTTCTTTTGCCGTACTCAGGTGCGTGGGGAGTTTCTTGCCTTTTGGGAGGTCTGAGGTCTTCTGCCAGCATTCAGTAGGTGTTCTGTAGGAGCTGTTCCTCATGTAGATGTACTTCTGATGTATTTGTGGGGAGGAAGGTGATCTCCACTTCTCACTCTTCCACCGTCTTTCTTTCCTTCCTTTTTAAGGCTGAATAATATTCCATTGTATGCATATACCAATTTTTCTTATTTATTCATCCGTCAATGGACACTTAGGTTGCTTTCACATTTTAGCTATTGTTTAATAGCAGCATTATTCACATGGGTGTACAAATATCTCTTTGAGAACCTGCTTTACATTCTTTTGTATATATACCCAGAAGTAGAATTGCTGAGTCATATGGTAATTCTATTTTTAATATTTTGAGGAACCACCATACTATTTTCCACAGTGGCTGTACCATTTTACATTCCCACCAACAGTGCACAAGGGCTCCAAATTCTTCACATCCTAAAAGGGAACTCTCCTACATCGTTGGTGGGAATGTACACTGGTGTAGCCACTATGGAAAACAGTATGGAGGTTCCTTAAAAAACTAAAAAAAGAGTTGCCATATGATCCATCAGTCCCACTCCTGGGCATATATCCAGAGAAAACTCTAATTCAAAAAGATACATGCACCCCAATGTTCATAGCAGCACTATTTGCAATAGCCAAGGCATGGAAGCAACCTAAATGTCCATCAACAGATGAACGGATAAAGAAGATGCGGTATATATATACTATGGAATACTACTCAGCCATAAAAAGGAATGAAATAATGCCATTTGCAGCAACATGGATGGCCCTAGAGATTATCATACTAAATGAAGTAAGAAAGAGAAAGACAAATGTCATATGATATCACTTATATGTGGAATCTAAAATATGATACAAATGAACTTGTTTAACAAAACAGAAACAGACTCACAGACATAGGAAACAAACTTATGATTACCAAAGGGGACAAAGGGGCATAGGGATAAATTAGGAGTTTGGTGTTAGCAGATACAAACTACTATATATTAAATAGATAAACAACACTGTATAGCACTAGTATACTGTTCCCTACTGTGGGGAATGATATTCAATATCCTGTAATAAACCATAATGGAAAAGAATATGAAAAAGAATATATATACATGTATAACTGAATCACTTTGCTGTACAGCAGAAACTAACACAACTTTGGGACTTCCCTGGTGGTGCAGTGGTTAAGAATCCACCTGTCAATGCAGGGATTTGAGCCCTGGTCAGGAAGATCCCACATGCTGTGGAGCAACTAAGCCCATGTGCCACAACTACTGAGCCTGAGCTCTAGAGCCCGTGAGCCACAACTACTGAGCCCACGCACCTAGAGCCTGTGCTCTGCAGCAAGAGAAGCCACAGCAATGAGAAGCCGCTTGCCACAACTAGCGAAAGCCCGTGCACAGCAATGAAGACCCAATGCAGCCATAAATAAATAAATAAATAAATAAATAAATAAATTTATTAAAAAAAGAAACTAACACAACTTTATAAATCAACTATACTTCAATAAAAAAAATTCTCGGGCTTCCCTGGTGGTGCAGTGATTGAGAATCTGCCTGCCAGTGCAGGGGACACGGGTTCGAGCCCTGGTCTGGGAGGATCCCACATGTTGCGGAGCAACTAGGCCTGTGAGCCACAGCTGCTGAACCTGCGCGTCTGGAGCCTGTGCTCTGCAACAACAGAGGCCGCTATAGCAAGAGGCCTGCACACCGCGATGAAGAGTGGCCCCCGCTTGCCACAACTAGAGAAAGCCCTCGCACAGAAACGAAGACCCAACACAGCCAAAAAAAAAAAAAAATTCTCCACATCCTTGCCAACACTTGTTGTATTTTTTTTTAATAATAGCCATCCTAATGGGTGTGAGGTAGTATCTCATTATAGTTTTGTTTTTGTTTTTGTTTTTGTTTTTGTGGTACGCGGGCCTCTCACTGTTGTGTCCTCTCCCGTTGCGGAGCACAGGCTCCGGATGCGCAGGTTCAGTGGCCATGGCTCACAGGCCTAGCCACTCCGCAGCATGTGTGATCTTCCCGGACCGGGGCACGAACCCATGTCCCCTGCATCGGCAGGCAGTCGGGGAAGCCCCTCATTATAGTTTTGATTTGTGTTTCACTAACGATTAGTGAGGTTGAGCATCTTTCATATGCTTGTTGGCCAGTTGTATATGTTCTCTGGAGAAATGTCTATTCAATTCCTTTGCCCATTTCCAAGTCTGGTTGTTTTTGTTGTTGTTGTTGAGTTTTGGGAGTTTTATATATATTCTGGATATTAATCCCTTATCATATGTATGATTTGCAAATATTTTCTCCCATTCTGTGGTTTGCCTTTTATTCTGTGGATAGTGTCCTCTGACACTTTTAATTTTCATGAAGTTCAACTTGTCTTTTTTTCTTTTTTTACTTGTACCTTTGGTGTCATATCTAAGAAATCATTGCCAAATCCAATGTTGTGAAACTTCTATGTTGTCTTCTAAGAGTTTATTGCTTTAGGTCTTACATTTATGTCCTTGATCCATTTTTAGCTAACTTCATTTTTTGCATATTGATATCTAATTTTCCCAGCACCATTTGTTGAAAAGACTGTCTTTTCCCCATTGAATAGTCTTGGCTCCCATGTTAAAAATCATTTTACCATATGTGAAAGGATTTATTTCTGTGTTTTCTATTCTATTCCAGTAGTTTATATGTCTGTCTTTATGCCAATACTACCCTGTTTTGATTACTGTAGCTTTATAGTAGGTTTTGAAATCAGAGTGTGAATCCTCCAACTTTGTTCTTCTTTTTCAAGATTGTCTTGGTTATTTGGGGTTCCTTGAGATTCCATACGAATTTTAGGATGGGTTTTTCTATCTCTGCAAAAAAAGTCATTGAAATTTTGATAGGGATTGCATTGAGTCTGTAGATCACTTTGGATAGTATTGACATTTTAACAATACGAAGTCTTCCAATCCATGAATATGGGATGTGTTTTTATTTCTTTATATTTCTTTAATTTCTTTCAGCAGTGTATTGTATGTTTCACTGTACAAGTCTTTCACCTCCTTGGTTAAATCGATTTCTAAGTATTTTATTCTTTTTGATCCTACTGTAAATGGAATTGCTTTTATAATTTTCTTTTCAGATTGCACATTGCATATAGAAATGCAGCTGATTTTATGCATTGACTTAGTATCCTGCTACTTTGCTGAATTCGTTTATTAGTTCTAACAGCGTTTTTTGGTGGAAGCTTTAGGATTTTCACCTTATAAGATTATTTGCAAAGAGAGATAATGGTACTTCTTCCTTTCCAACTTAGATGCCTTTTATTATTTTTTTTCTTGCCAAATGCTCTGCCTAGAACTTCTAGTACTATGTTGAGTAGAAGTGGTGAAAGTGGGCATCCTTGCTTTATTCTTACAGGAAAAGCTTTTAGTCTCTTACCATTGAGTATTATATTTTCTGTGGGTTTTTCATATATGGCTTTTGTTATGTGTAAATACTTTCCCTCTATTCCCATTTTCTTAAGTGTTTCTATTATGAAAGCATGTTTGAACTTTGTCTAATGCTTTTATGTTTTTTGTTTATTTTTGCATCAATTAAGATGATCGTGTGGTTTTTCTCCCTTCATTCTGTTGATGCGGCTTACTGATTGATTTTATATGTTGAATGATCCTTGTATTCCATGAGTAAATCCTTTGTGGCCTTAGTGTATAATTCTTTCAATATGCTGCTGAATTCTGTTTGCTAGTGTTTTGTGGAGGATTTTTTAAAAATAAATTTATTTATTTTATTTATTATTTTTGGCTGCACTGGGTCTTAGTTGCTGCACACGGGCTTGCCACTCTTTGTTATGGTGTGCGGGCTTCTCATTGCAGTGGCTTCTCTGTTGCGGAGCACAGGCTCTAGGCACACAGACTTCAGTAGTTGTGGCTCACAGGCTTCGGTAGTTGTGGCTCACAGGCTCTAGAGCGCAGGCTCAGTAGTTGTGGCGCACGGGCTTAGTTGCTTCACGGCATGTGGGATTTTCCTGGACCAGGGCTTGAAGCCGTATCCCCTGCATCAGCAGGCGGATTCTTAACCACTACACCACCAGGGAAGCCCCTTGTTGAGGATTTTTGCATCAGTGTTCATAAGCAATTCCACTTCTGGGTCTGTGGTTTTTTATAGTGTCTTTTTTTGTCTTTTGTATCAGGGTAATGCTGGCCTCAGAATGAGTTAGGAAGTATCCCTCCTGTTCAATTTTTTGGAAAAGTTTGAGAAAGATTGGTATTAGTTCTTCTTTACATGTTTGGATGCATTCACCAGTGAATCCATCAGGTCCAAGGCTTTTCTTCGTTGGTAGATTTTTTTTTTTTTTTTTTGCGGTATGTGGGCCTCTCACTGTTGTGGCCTCTCCCGTTGCGGAGCACAGGCTCTGGACGCGCAAGCTCAGCGGCCATGGCTCACGGCCCAGCTGCTCCGCGACATGTGGGATCTTCCCAGACCGGGGCACGAACCCGTGTCCCCTGCATCGGCAGGCGGACCCCCCAACCACTGCACCACCAGGGAAGCCCTGTTGGTAGATTTTTGATTCCTGATTCAATCCCCTTACTCTAGTTGTAGGTCTGTTCAGATTTTCTATTTCTTAATGATTTAATCTGGGTAGGTTTTGTGTTTCTAGGAAATTTTCCATTTCATCTAGGTTATCCAATTTTTTGGCATACAATTTTTCATAATAGCTTTATAATCTCTTTTATTTCTGCAGAATTAGTAATGTCACCACTTTCATTTCCAATTTTAGTAATTTGAGTCTTTTTTTCTTAGTCCACTAGCTAAAGGTTTGTCAATTTTGTTGATTATTTTGAAGAATCAACTTTTTGGTTTCATCGATTTTTCTCTATTGTTTTTCTAACCTGTATTTCAGTTATTTTAACAGCAGGGAAGGGTCGGGGGAAGGGATAGTTAGGGAGTTTGGGATTGACATGTACATGCTGCTATATTTAAAATGGATAACCAACAAAGACCTACTGTATAGCACAGGGAGCTCTGCTCAATATTATGTAGCAACCTACATGGGAAAAGAATTTGAAAAAGAATAGACACATGTATATGTATAACTGAATCACTTTGCTGTACACCTGAAACTATCACAACATTGTTAATCAACTATATTCCAATATAAAATAAAAGTTAAAAAATATATTTTTCCCTAGAAAAAAATCTAGTTGAAATTAGATTCTGGTCCTAATTATATCACCTGCTGAATTCTGTGATCTTGGGCAAAACTCCAGACCTGGAACTAGTGTATTTCAGTTATTTCTGCTCCATCTTTATTTTTCTTTTCTTTCCTTTTCTTTTCCTTCCTTTCTTTCCTTCTAGTTAGTTTGTTCTTTTTCTAGTTTCTTACATTGTAAAGTTAGGTTATTGATTTGAGATCTTTCTTGTTTGTTTGTTTTTGTTTTTTTGTTTTCTGGCTGCATGGCATGTGGGATCTTAGTTCCAGTGGAAGCTTGGAGTCTTAACCACTGGACTGCCAGGGAAGTCCATTTTTCTTGTTTTTTATTTTTTTTATATTTATTTATTTATTTTTGGCTGCATTGGGTCTTAGTTGTGGCACGTGGGCTCTTCATTGTGGTGCACAGGCATCTCTCTAGTTGTGGCACGCAGGATCTAGAGCATGCAGGCTCAGTAGTTGCAGTGTGTGGGCTCTCTAGTTGTGAAGCATGGGCTCAGTACTTGCAGTGCATGGACTTAGTTGCCCCACAGCATGTGGGATCTTAATTCCCCAACCAGGGATCGAACCCGTGTCCCTTGCATTGGAAGGCAGATTCTTAACCCCTGGCCCACCAGGGAAGTCCCATAAATTTTTATAATTGTTATATCTTTTGGCTGTATTGAATGTTTTATTAACATATAATGTCCTTCTTTGCTCTTGTAAACTTGTTTTATTTAAAGTCTGTTTTGTCTGATATTTGTATAGCCAGTCCTGCTCTCTTTTGTTTACTATTTGCACAGAATATCTTTTTCCATCTTTTCACTTTCAACCTGTTTGTGTCTTTGAATTTCAAGTGAGTCCCTTGTATAATTGGGCCATGTGTTTTTTTCCAATCTTCCAATCTGTCTTTTCATTGGAGAATTTAATCTACTTACATTTAGAGAAATTACTGATATGGAGGGACTTACTTCTGTCATTGTGTTATTTGTTTTCTATATGCCCTAAGCCTTTTTGTCCCTCATTTCCTGAATTCCTGTCTTTTGTTCTTTAGTCAAATTTTGGAGTGAAATGTTTAAATTCCTTTCTCATTTCCTTTTGTGTATATACTTTAGCTATTTTCTTTGTGACTACCATGGGGATTATATTTAACATCATAAAGTTATAACACTCTAACTTGAATTTGTACAAGTTTAACCTCAATAACATGCAAAATCTCTTTCTAAAAAAAATTAATTTATTTTTTATTTTATTTATTTTTGGCTGTGTTGGGTCTTCATTGCTGTGTGCGGGCTTTCTCTAGTTGTGGTGAGTGGGGGCTACTCTTCCTTGTGGTATGCAGGCTTCTCACTGTGGTGGCTTCTCTTGTTGCCGAGCACAGGCTCTAGAGTGCAGGCTCAGTAGTCGTGGTGCATGGGCTTTTTTGCTCTGCAGCATGTGGGATCTTCCCAGACCAGGGCTTGAACCCGTGTCCCCTGCATTGGCAGGTGGATTCTTAACCACTGCGCCACCAGGGAAGTCCAAAATCTCTTTTCTTTTACAGCACTATCCCTACCTCTTTTGGTTGTTGTCACAAAATGACATCTGTGTACATTGTGTGCCCCCAAACAAAAAGCTAATAATTCTTTTAAATGCATTAGTCTCTTAAATCTTGTAGAAAACAAGAAGCGCAGTTGCAAACCACTGTTACAATAATACTAGGTTTTTAAATTGCCTATATATTTACTTATATTGTGTTCTTTATCCATATGGCTTTGAGTTACTGTCTAGTGTCTTTTCATTTCACTTTACAGGACTCTCTTGAGCATTTCTTGAGCAGGCCAGGTCTAGTGGTCACAAACTCCCTCAGCTTTTGTTTATCTGGGAATGTCATGATTTGTCCCTCCCTTTTTTTCTCTCTCTCTTTTTTTTGCTGTGCTGCACAGCTTGCAGGATCTCAGTTCCCCAACCAGGGATTGAACCTGGGCCACAGTAGTGAAAACCCAGAATCCTAACCACTAGGCGACCAGGGAACTCCCTCTCCCTCCCTTTTTTTTTTTTTTTTTTTTTTTTGCGGTACACGGGCCTCTCACTGTTGTGGCCTCTCCTGTTGCAGAGCACAGGCTCCAGACGCGCAGGCTCAGCAGCCATGGCTCACGGGCCTAGCCACTCCGCGGCATGTGGGATCTTCCCAGACTGGGGCACGAACCCATGTCCCCTGCATCGGCAGGTGGACTCTCAACCACTGCGCCACCAGGGAAGCCCTCCCTCCCTTTTGAAGGACCATTTTTGTGGATATAGGATTCTTCACTGACAGTTGCTTTTTTTTTTCTTTTAGCACTTTGAGTATATTGGCCGACTGTCTTCTTTGGCTTCAATTATTTTTGTTTTTTTAATTTATTTAATTAATTTATTTTTTATTTTATTTTTAAATTTTTGGCTGCATTGGGTCTTTGTTGCTGCACGTGGGCTTTCTCTAGTTGAGGCAAGCAGGGGCTACTTTTTGTCGCAATGCTCACGCTTCTCATTGTGGTGGCTTCTCTTGTGTGGAGCACAGGCTCTAGACAGGTAGGCTTCATTAGTTGCAGCACACGGGCTCAGTAGCTGTGGCTCACGGGCTCTAGAGCACAGGCTCAGTAGTTGTGGCACACGGGGCTTAGTTGCTCCATGGCATGTGGGATCTTCCCGGACCAGGGCTCGAACCCGTGTCCCCTGCATTGGTGGGCGGATTCTTAACCACTGTGCCACCAGGGAAGCCCATTGGCTCCAGTTTTTCTGATGAGAAATCTGCAGATAATCTTTTTGAGAATCCCATGTATTTATTTGTATCTCTTTTGCAGTTTTCAGGATTCACTTTGTCTTTTGAAAGTTTGGTTATAATGTGTCTCCATGTGGGTCTTCTTTGAGTTCATCTTACTTGGAGTTCATTGAGCTTCGTGGACACTTATATTCATGTCTTTCATCAAATTTGTGAAGCTTTCAGTCATTATTTCTCCAAATATTCTCTTGGCTGTTTTGTCTCCCTCTTCTCCTTCTGGGACTCCCACAATATATATGATATCCACTTGATGATATCTCATGGGTCCTCTGGGCTATGTTCAATTTTCTTCATACTTTTTTCTTTCTGTTCCTCAGCCTTGATAATTTCCTTTGTCCTATCTTCAAGTTCACAAGTTTTTTCTTCTGCCTGTTCAAATCTGCCTTTGAATCGCTCTAGTGAATTTTTCATTTTGGTTATTTTACTTACAGCTCCAGAATTTCTTCTTGGTTCCTTTTTAGGTTTTCTATCTCTTTATTGATATTTCCATTTTATTCACACATCATTTTCTTGACTTTTTCCCATCTTCCTTTGTTCTTTGAGCATCTTTAAGACAGTTGTTTTAAAGTCTTTGTCTAGTATATTTGCCATTATGTCTTTCTTAGAGATAGTTTCTGTTGAGTTCTTTTTTCTCCTTTGAATGGGTCATACTTTCCAATTTCTTTTTATGCACTGCAATTTTTTTGTTGTTGAACACTGGACATTTGAATCTAATAACGTGGTAACTCTGGAAATCGGATTCTCTCCCTTCCTCAGGGCTGTTTTTTGTTTTTGATTTTCTTTATTGTGTGTATGGTTTTTAAAAAAATTGATGTAGCTTGTCTCTGTGCTGAGGATCAGCCTGAGGTATATAGTTAATGTCTTCTTAGGTCTTTTCTGAGCCTTTCCTTGGGCATGCTTAGTAACTTTCTAATTTTCCCTGTATACGCAGTTGTTTTTGAGAAGCCTAATTTTCTAGTTGTTTTTGAATGTCTGGCTCCTAAAAGGGGAAAAATGAAAAGTGAAAATGGTGCTAGCCTTCTGTATCTCTTGGAAATCACTTCATCAGATGGGGTGGGGTTGCAACAATGGGGGGAGGTGCAACAACAATGGCTGCCCACTTCTCTTTCTGCACCTCTGTGGTCAGAAGCAGAAATCAGCAATCAGCAATCATAAGAGATCTCCAGGAATTCCCTGGTGATCCCGTGGCTAGGACTCTGTGCTCTCACTGCCAAGGGCCCAGGTTAAATCCCTGGTCAGGGAAGTAAGCTGCATGGCATGGCCAAAAGAAAAAAAGAACAAAAAAGAAAAAAAATGATCTCCAACATTCAGAGGACAGGGTCCTTTTACCCACCTTAGCTCCCATTAGGTCCATTATACTATTTTCTTCCTTTTGTTCATATTTGAAAATTTTTAAACAAAAAGGTTTTTTTAATTTTTAAATTAATTTTTGAAAAACAGACACAAGAAACACATTAGTCAAATATAATAAAAGGGTATTTTAAGACTCTTCATTTGAACATCTATCTGAAAAAAAAAGACAAAAATTGGACTTTGAATGATGGACTCACTGAACATTTGATGATTTTAAGGAATTATTATTCATTTTACTTTTCAGGTCTTATAATAGTCCCGGGCTTTTGTTAAAAAAAAATCCTTATCTTGAAGATATACAAACTGAATTATCTATAGGTGATGTTATATGAAGTTTGGGGTTTGATTAAAATAATCCAGTATAAGCAGAGTGTGGAGAGTATATAGGAAGCAAGAGTGTCTATATGTCAATAATTATTAAAGATGAATAATGGGATTATTATATTTTCTTCTATATAGATAGAAAATTTTCATTAAAATGGGGTAAAGGGCCTCCCTGGTGGCGCAGTGGTTGAGAGTCCGCCTGCCGATGCAGGGGATACGGGTTCGTGCCCCGGTCTGGGAGGATCCCATATGCCGCGGAGCGGCTGGGCCCGTGAGCCATGGCCGCTGGGCCTGCGCATCCGGAGCCTGTGCTCCGCAACGGGAGAGGCCACAACAGTGAGAGGCCCGCGTACCACAAAAAAAAAAAAAAAAAAAAAAAAAAAAAAAAAAAAAAAAATGGGGTAAAAATATTCATTTAGATGTACATGTGTGTGAATTTATAAATAAATCTTTCTCTATATCTATCTATCTATCTATCTATCTATCTCTTTATTTCCTATTCCATACCTGACCTTCAACCTGGATAGATTTCCTTCTGCCTGAAAGTACCTCTTAGGTCTGCTAGTGACAGATTATCTCAGTTTTTATATGTCTGCAAGTATCTTCATCTTGCCTCCTTTTCTGACATATATTTTTGCTATGTCTTGAATTTGAAGCTGCAGTCATTTTCTTTTAGCCCATTGAAGGTGTCATTCTATGGTCTTCTGGTTCCTGCTGTTTCTGTTGAGAAGTCAGCTTTCAACCTCATTCTTGCTCCTTTGAAGGCAAGCTGACTTTTTTCCTCAAATTCTTCTAAGATTTAAAAAAATGTGTCTTTGATTTTCTGATGTTTTACCATAACGTAGCTAGGTGTATAATTAATTTTATTTATCCTGCTTGAAATTTATAAGACTTCATTATTTGAAAAACATTCTCAGTCATTATTTTTAAAATATTGCTTCAACCTCATTACTTCTTTCCCCTCTTTGACTCCAGCTGAAGGCATATTTGATCTACTCAGTGTATCCTCTGTATCTCCTACTCTCCCTTCTGCATATTTTATTCTTTTGTCTCTTCATGTTTAATTCGAATATTTTCTTCTGACCTATCTACCAGCTCACTAATTCTCTCTTCATTTTTGTCTAATTGACTATGTAAACCATCCATGGGGTTATTAATTATTGTACTTTTCTACTTCAAATTTTGTTCCAATCTGCTGTGCCATTTTTTTTTGTAGTTTTGTAGTTTTTGAAGTTTTCTCAGTCTTTTATCTCCTTGAACATAGTAAGCATGGTTGCATTTTAGTCTGTGTCTGTTGATTCCAATATCTGGAATCTCTGGGGGTGTTTCTTTTTTCTTTTCTCTTTTTTTTTTTATAACCATGCCTGACTGGCTTGTTTTATTAGAGAAGAGGATGTGGAGTTAACAACGTGAAGACAGTTGGTACTGATCTCGGAGAGACAGCAGTGAGTGGTGCTGAAGAGACATCTTAGTTCCCTGCCCAGGAATTGAACCTGGGTAGCCTGGACGAAAACCAGGAATCGTAGCCAGTAGCCCACCAGAGGCTAGAGGCTAGAAGCAAAGTCCCCCTGGCTCTTACCCCATTGAAAGCAAGAATGTTTCAGTGAGGCACAATCTGTAAGAACAGGTACAAAGTTTATTATTAGAGACACAGCACAACAAGTGGGAGAGCACACAGAGAAACAGTTTGTTTATTTAAGACAGAAGCAGGCAGAAATACACACCTGAAGAGAAAGAATATGGGCGTCCTTCCTAATGAGGAGGAGCGCAGTACAGAGGTGATTCAAATCACTTATATAGGGCAGTTCTTCCGGGTCTTTGTTTACCTTTGGCCAATTATCTTGTTTCTTTTTTCACACCTGACTGGTCCTAGGACCCTTCCCAACTTGCGTGCACAATTTTTGCTAAGATGGATTCCATTGCAGAGGCCTGTGGCGGTATGTCCACACTTATTATGGGGTGGCACCCTCTCCCTTTTTGACCCCCAAGGAGCCTTCCTGTGCATGTGCAGACAGGGAAGTTTTCCTTGACCTCAGGAGCGGTCATCGTATCTCTTTACTTCAGCAGAGCTCAGCTTCTGCCACTAGTTTTGTCCTTGGAGCGTCTGGGTGAGGACAAAGCTTCAATTTTACTCCACTTGACAAACACCAGCTGTCCAGCCCAGGGGCCCATCTATCTCCTAGCTCAGTATCTGAGGTTGGGAAGAACATCCTCCCTTCCCCATACATGCTCACTGCTACAAACAAAAAATAACCAACTATGAGGGAGCAGCTGAGACAGTGACTGGGGTTCAGGGGAAGGAGACATGGAAGTTAAGGGCAGCAGAAGAGACCATGCATGGGCTGGGAGGGCCCAGAGGCAGCAGCTGCATGAATAACATGAGTACAAGTCTCCGTATCTTCCACATAAGTCTGAATAAGTACGGAGAGATAAGTTGTCACTTTCCCCCACCTTCTCTCCCTTCTGCTTCATGCTGCTTGCTGCAATCCCAGCTCCTTTTTCCACATGAGGGCGAAAGGAAGGGGAATGACGAGTATGTCGTCACTAAATTGCAATCAGACTCATATCCATGATCTGGATCTTCCATGCTATTACAAGATTCTTCAATGTTCACTGAGTGCCTAGGGGTAATTCTTTTAAAAAAATTTTTTATTGAAGCATACTTGATTTAAAATGTTGTGTTAATTTTTTCTGTACAGCAAAGTGACTCAGTTATACATATGTTACCGACCAGGGTTCTTGGCCTCCTTAATCAATAGAAATTGATCAGAGGACAGACAAGAAATTCAAGTAAGGCTTTATTGGGGCCCCTGCTGCAGCAGAGGGGAGCAAGAACAAATAACAATTTCCCTTGCTAGCTCCCTCCCTCAAGGTGGTGTGAGCTGATTCCTTTATGGGGTGAGGGTAAGGGTGTGTCCAGGGTTCTGGCCGGAGGGGTGGCTTAGACTGTGTGCCTGCCCCTTAGGTGGTGCTGTGTGCTGGGGGCATGCACAGTACCCTGCCTTTGCCCTGGGCTCTTTAGAAGGGGCAGTTGGGCTTTTTGGTCTCTTTGTATCTTGTCCAGAATTTGCCCCAACTGCGCATGCACACAGTTATTTTTAGTCCCTTATAGTTTCTTTGTATTTTGTTGCTCAAGGTGATGTTTGACCAGGTCAAGCACTGCAGCACTGTGGCACTGCAGCAAAGGGTCCCAGGTCCCAGCCTGTCTCATTTCCCCCAAGAGACTCTACACCTTTATTCTTAAGGGGTAAGGGGCTGAAGGTCTCTTCTTCTGAAACTCTTCCTCCTGGACGGGCTGCACACCCTAGCCTACCCTAGAGGTGTAGAAGTCCCTCGCTGATTGTTTCAAGGACTTGTAGGGACCTGGGCCACTCTCCGCTGGAATGGGTTGAATGCCTTGAGCCGTCATGAGCCTTACTTCAAACTGTTGGAGGCTAGAAGACACAACCTTAACCAGAAGGTTAAACAAACAAAGGCTAAAAAGGGGAAGAACAATAGCCATTAAAGGGCCTAGAAAGGGAAGGAACCAGGTTAACTTTGGGAGGGCTTCCTTAACTGTTGACCAGACAGCTGAGGCGGTATCACCCCTGCCAAAATTGTGAAGCCACTTTGCTCAGGCATATATTTCCTTAATATTAACTTCTACCTGTCCTGTCACATTGATCCAGGTGCAGCAGGAAGTATTAGTTATCACACAGACTATCTGTCAATGGTGCCTGACTTTTGAATAGATATCTCAGATCTTCCACTGGCTCACAGGTGTATTGCTCTTCTGTTGTGACCTGCGGGGCTTCTGAAGGTAAAAGCTTTAGTGTGGACAAATGTACCCAACTAGATATCCTTTGAGTTTGACAGCAGTGGGAGTG
The DNA here is from genome assembly GCF_964165515.1 of Mesoplodon bidens. Taxonomy (NCBI): domain Eukaryota; kingdom Metazoa; phylum Chordata; class Mammalia; order Artiodactyla; family Ziphiidae; genus Mesoplodon; species Mesoplodon bidens. Next base: position 63,942,854 of record NC_138178.1, on the reverse strand, counting down.
GCTAAAATTACTTTATAGGGGATCTTCCATTTTGGCAATAGTTGGTCTTCAGGGATCCAACTTTCCAGGTTTTACGAACTTGGTCCCTGGGGTTTATTTGTGAAGGAACTGCTCCTTCCTCTGTGTTTTTAGTGGGAGCTGCCAGTGCTTTGTGGGCATAGTCCTGGATTGCCTTCTGAACTTGTCCTAGATTAATAATATATCTCAGGGCCTGGTTTACTTCCTCATCCAGTACAACGTCAGTAGTAAGAAAAGGCCTCCCATAGGTCGTTTCAAATGGCTTAAGCCTCAGACCACTCCTGGGGGCTACACGGACCCTGAGGGGTGCAGTAGGAAGCAAGCTGGTCCAGGGTTCATGAGTGTCTTGGCAGAGCTTTGCTAAGGTTTTCTTTAAAGTACGGTTCATTTTCTCTACCTTCCCTTTCTCTACCTTTCCTTGGCACTGGGGGTGCCAAGAGGTGTGTAGCTTGTAATCTATCCCTAGGGCCACTGTGAACCCCTGTGTGATTATTGTTATAAAGGGCCTGTTATCACTCTGCAGGGACTTTGGAAGTCCAAACCAAGGAATTATTTCTTTTAAAAGGGACATACAAACTTCCATAGTCTTTTCAGATCGGGTAGGGGAAGGCTTCAACCCATCCTGTGAAAGTATCAACAAACAGCAGAAGATATTTGTATCCTCATCATGGGGGTATTGGGTGAAATCTAACTGCCAGTCTTCCCCCGGGTATGTCCCTCGGCACTGAATTGGCCTGAGTAATGAAGGGGGGATTGGATGGGTCTGTGGGTTATTACAGGCACATAAATCACAGGCAAGTGTTACTTGTTTTACTGTTCTTTTAAGCCCCTTCCCTGAAAAAGCCTTTTGCATCAAGTCCCATAGCGCATCCTCCCATAGTGGGTGGCATCATGTAAGCTCTTACTGAGCTTCCACTGTTGGGCCTCAGTGGAAGGCCCCCTCATTAGAACCTTATCCTCCTTTTAATACCAGCCAGTGCTTCCTTTCTCATAGTCCCATTTCTCAGCATTTTCTTGTTCCTGTGGGGAATACTGGGGAAGGCTAGGGAGTTCAGGGGGCCATAATTTGTTCAGGTTCCTGAAATCAAGCTGCCTGTTTTGCAATTTGATCAGCCTTGCTCTTCCCTTGGCTCACAAAAAATCCACCCCTCTGATGGACCCTACAGTGGGCTACTGCTACCTGGGTCGGGAGCTGCACTGCTTCTAAAAGAGCCAGAATCAAATCTTTATGTTTTATGGGGGAATTTCTGGGGGTTAACATTCCCCTTTCTTTCCAAATAACAGCATGAGCCTGTAGCACATGGAACCCATAATTAGAGTCAGTAAAAATATCTAATTTCTTATCCTTCCCTAATTGCAAAGCTCTCATTAGTGCAATTAGAATGCCTTCTGGGCTGACGTCTGGGGTGGCAGGGCCTTGGCTTCTATAACTTCATCTAGACTAACTATGGCATACGCCGCCTTTTGGGTTCCCATTTCTACAAAACTGCTCCCATCAGTAAACCATTAGACCTCAGGGCTGTCAAGAGGCTCATCTAGAAGATCAGACCTGCTGGAGTAAGTTTGTTCTATGGTCTCAATACACGGATGCACTGAGTCTCCACTCTCGACCGCTGGAATCAGAGTTGCTGGGTTCAGGGTTTGGCATACCTTTAAGGGAATGTCAGGGGTACCCATTAGGAGGGCCTGATATCTTGTTAACCTTCTGCCAGTCAACCAGTGATGTCCTTTGACTTCCAGCACAGATTGTACCTCATGAGGGGTTAACATCTAAGTGTTGTCCCAGGGTGAGCTTGGAAGCCTCATTAACCCACAGGGCTGTGGCTGCTACTGCCCACAGGCAGCTTGGCCATCCCAGGGCCACTGAATCCAGTTGTTTTGAAAAGTAAGCCACTGGCCTTTGATCCAGTCCCAGCTTTTGGGTCAGGACTCCTAGTGCTCTCCCTGACCTCTTGTGAACGTATAGGGTGAAGGGCTTGTCCAGATTTGGAAGCCCCAGTGCTGGTGCTCTGCTCAACCCAGGCTTTTGAGTCTCAAAGGCCTGCTGGTAGTCCTTATTCCACTGAAGGGGTTCCCTTTCTTCTCCCTTTAGAGCCTCATATAGAGGTTTGGCTATAAGGCCATAATTTGGAATCCAGATACAACAGAACCCAGCTATCCTGAGAAAGCCTCAGAGTTGCCTCTGTGGTTGGAGATGGTAATGCATTAATTGCTGTTTTTCGATCTATGGCCAAGGGCTCATGCCCCTGGGCTCAAAAGAAATCCTAAAGGGCTTCGCTGGCGGCGCAGTGGTTGAGAGTCTGCCTGCCGATGCAGGGGACGCAGGTTCGTGCCCCGGTCTGGGAGGATCCCACATGCCGCAGAGCGGCTGGGCCCGTGAGCCATGGCCACTGGGCCTGCGCGTCCGGAGCCTGTGCTCCGCAATGGGAGAGGCCACAACAGTGAGAGGCCCGCATACCGCAAAAAAAAAAAAAAAAAAAAGGAATCCTAAATATTGAATCTGTTGCTGTGAGATCTGAGCCCTGGTTGAAGAGACTTTACATCCCCTTTTTGCCAGAAAATTTGGGACCCTAACAGTATTTTGATCTGAATCTTGTTTGGTCTCACTACTTATCAATCAATCACATCAATATATTGTAGCAGAGTTCCCTTCTCAAGGCCCAGTTTCCTCAGTTCCCTTGCTAACATGTTTCCCAAAAGGTGGGGGCTGTCCTGAAAACCCTGAGGAAACACTGTCCAGGTATACTGGGTAGCCTCCAGGGTGTCAGCATCCATCCAATTCAAAGGCAAAAAGGATGTAGGGGAATACAGAAAAACGCATCTGTGAGGTCCAAAACAGAAATACTGAGCGCTCCCCGGCACATGGGTGAGGGTGTATGGGTTTGGCACCAGTGGGTGAATAGGGATGGCTGCCTCATTCACTGCTCATAAGTCTTGCACAAACAGATATTCCCCGTTAGGCTTCTGAATGGGGAGGATGGGGGTATTGCAAGGGGATTGGCAGGGCCTAATGAGTCAGTGTTTTAGGAATTTGCTGAGCAGCAGTTGGATTCCCCTCAGGGCTTCAGGCTTTAAAGGATATTGTCTTTTCCAGGAGTATTTTTCCCCAGGCCTTAAACCCCTTTTTTTATTGGGGGAAGACGTTTTGCCCTTTCTGGCACAGATGTATTCCAAACTTCAGGATCTACTCATTCTCTAACACCTTGGGGGATGTTTTGGGGAGAATTATAATGACGAGCAGGTGGGTCATCTGGGGCTACTAATAGATGGCATTCTCTGTTTGAATTCTCTACCCCGTTGGACTTCACCCTGTCCTAAGAATATACTAGCTCCTAACTTATTTAGCACATCTCTCCCGAGGAGAGGGACAGGGCATTCTGGCATATACAGAAAGGAGTAAGTAATATTAATGGACCCGATTCTGCAGGCAAGGGGAGATGTAAATCGCCTTACTTTGGGCTGTCCATCAACTCCCATCCCAGTACACTCGGTTGGAGAGGGGGACAGCTGGCCAAGTCAGAACAGAGCAGGCGGCTCCAGTGTCTACAAGAAATTTAGTTCTACCTGCCACATCAAGGGTCACCTGAGGCTCCACTGGAGTAATGAGGATCTATCGAGTGGGATCTGGAGCCAGGCAGGTGCTCAGTCGGTGTGTGGGAATCTCTCATCAGAGACATTCACAAGGAACTGGGGCCAGTCAGAGTTGCCCCTCGGGCATCCCACTAGAGGGCGCACAGGACATTCCCCCTCCCAGTGCCCCCCTTTCTGACAAAAGGCACACTGATTCGGGCCCAGGCAGCTTCTTGGTGGTCTGTCCAGCCTCCTCAGCCCTCCAGGGTCCCCTCAAGCTGGTGGGTGGATCAGAGCAACCAAAGCTACATTTTCTTTATTAGCCTCCTCCTTTAAGTCACGGTTGTTCTAGACCTTGAAGGCCTCCTCTACCGAGGTTGACAATGGGGTTTGGGGCCCAGCCTCAAGCTTTTGTAATTTTCTCTGGATATCAGGAGTAGCCTGGGTGATAAAACGCATGGCCAAGAGTGTCCTTCCTTCTGAGGACTCAGGGTCTGTATTGGTGTTCTTCCTGAATGCGTCTGTCATCCAGCTCAGGAAGACTGCCAGGTTTTCATCTTTTTCCTGTGTAACCTCTCGGACCTTATCATAATTTACAAGCTTCACCCTATACCTTTTCATTCCTTCTGATAGGCAAGTGATATAATGTCTCATCCTACCCTGGCCTAGATGATCTTCATAGTCCCAGTGGATCATGTTCTGGGATTGTGTTCTCACCTGCCTGATAAATATGGTGGTGTAGATTGGTTGCCAGTAGGCCATCTCCATGTTCCCTGGCCTTCCTCAGTAAACGCTCCTTTTCATCTGGGGTGTGACAGTGGGCCAGGATAACCATGATGTCCTGCCAGGTGAGAGAGAATGTCAACCCAACCTGATAAATTCATCCCTAAAATTGTCAGGGTTCTCTGAGAACCTGCCAAACATCTCCTTACAGATTCCTAAGTCTCCCATTGAGAAGGGGACATGCACTCTAGTAATCCCTCTGTCCTGAAGGGGGTAAAGGCCTTGTGGGGCAGAGGTGGGGGCTAACTTTGAACCTGATTCAGAGTGACAGAAAGTTCCACTACAGGTTACCCTGGAGGGACTAGTCTCTCCCTCCTGGGGCAATGGAAGATATAAAGGGACATAGCGAGGCAGAGTTTGGGATTGGTCAGAGGGACCCAGAGAAGTAGGTGGCTCCGGGGAAGTAGGTGGGGCTTGATCTCCCCCCTGAGAGTTGGGGAAGGTTAGAATGGGGTCATCTAAAACATCGGGAGTGTTTTCTGATTCCCCAGGCTTTTGATTACAGGAGCTGCATAGAGCTGGGTTTTGGTAAAGGATCATGAACGCTTGAACGTAGGGAACCCCAGTCCATCTTCCCATCTTGTGACAGTAAAGGTCCAATTGCAAGATGGTATTATAATTTAGAGACCCATTTTCAGGGCATTTTTCTCCATTCCCCAGCTTATATAAGGGCCAGGTAATGTTACAGTAGAGTTTGTTTTTCCCTTTTCATCCCGTCAATATTGAAAAATTTCCAATTTTTTTGGTGTATATTTTTAAATTTAATTTAATTTATTTTTTTATACAGCAGGTCCTTATTAGTTATCCATTTTATACATATTAGTATATACATGTCAATCCCAATCTCCCAGTTCATCCCACCACACCCCCTCCCCGCCACTCTCCGCCCATGGTGTGCATACATTGGTCCTCTACACCTGTGTCTCAATTTCTGCCCTGAAAACTGGTTCATCTGTATCATTTTTCTAGGTTCCACATATACATGTTAATATATGATATTTGTTTTTCTCTTTCTGACTTACTTCACTCTGTATGACAGTCTCTAGATCAATCCACGTCTCTACAAATGACCCAATTTCGTTCCTTTTATGGCTGAGTAATATTCCACTGTATATATGTACCACATCTTCTTTATCCATTCATCTGTCGATGGGCATTTAGGTTGCTTCCATGTCCTGGCTATTGTAAATAGTGCTGCAATGAACATTGGGGTGCACGTGTCTTTTTGAATTATGGTTTTCTCTGGGTATATGTCCAGTAGTGGGATTGCTGAGTCATATGGTAATTCTATTTTTAGTTTTTTAAGGAACCTCCATACTGTTCTCCATAGTGGCTGTATCAATTTACATTCCCACCAACAGTGCAAGAGGGTTCCCTTTTCTCCACACCCTCTCCAGCGTTTGTTGTTTGTAGATTTTCTGATGATGCCCATTCTACCTGGTGTGAGGTGATACCTCATTGTAGTTTTAATTTGCATTTCTCTAATAATTAGAGATGTTGAGCAGCTTTTCATGTGCTTCTTGGCCATCTGTATGTCTTCTTTGGAGAAATGTCTGTTTAGGTCTTCTGCGCATTTTTGGATTGGGGTGTTTGTTTTTTTAATATTGAGCTGCATGAGCTGTTTATATATTTTGGAGATTAATCCTTTGTCTGTTGATTCGTTTGCAAATATTTTCTCCCATTCTGAGGGTTGTCTTTTTGTCTTGTTTGTAGTTTCCTTTGCTGTGCAAAGGCTTTTAAGTTTCATTAGGTCCCATCTATTTATTTTTTATTTTATTTCCATTACTCTAGGAGATGGATGAAAAAAGATCTTGCTGTGATTTATGTCAAAGTGTGTTCTTCCTATGTTTTACTCTAAGAGTTTTGTAGTGTCTGGTCTTACATTTAGGACTCTAATCCATTTTGAGTTTATTTTTGTGTATGGTGTTAGGGAGTGTTCTAATTTCATTCTTTTACATGTAGCTGTCCAGTTTTCCCAGCACCACTTATTGAAGAGACTGCCTTTTCTCCATTGTATATCCTTGCCTCCTTTGTCATAGATCAGTTGACCATGGGTGCGTGGGTTTATCTCTGGGCTTTCTATCCTGTTCCATTGATCTGTATTTCTGCTTTTGTGCCAGTACCATGTTGTCTTGATTACTGTAGCTTTGTAGTGTAGTCTGAAGTCAGGGAGCCTGATTCGTCCAGCTCCGTTTTTTTCCCTCAAGACTGCTTTGGCTATTCGGAGTCTTTTGTGTCTCCATACAAATTTTAAGATTTTTTGTTCTAGCTCTGTAAAAAATGCCATCGGTAATATGATAGAGATTGCATTGAATCTGTAGATTGCTTTGGGTAGTGTAGTCATTTTCACAGTATTGATTCTTCCAATCCAAGATCATGGTATATCTCTCCATCTGTTTGTATCATCTTTAATTTCTTTCATCAGTGTCTTATAGTTTTCTGCATACAGGTCTTTTGTCTCCTTAGGTAGGTTTATTCCTAGGTATTTTATTCTTTTTGTTGCAGTGGTAAATGGGAGTGTTTCCTTAATTTCTCTTTCAGATTTTTCATCATTAGTGTATAGGAATGCAAGAGATTTCTGTGCATTAATTTTGTATCCTGCAACTTTACCAAATTCATTGATTAGCTCTAGTAGTTTTCTGGTAGCATCTTTAGGATTCTCTATGTATAGTATCATGTCATCTGCAAACAGTGACAGTTTTACTTCTTCTCTTCCAATTTGTATTCCTTTTATTTCTTTTTCTTCTCTGATTGCCATGGCTAGGACTTCCAAAACTATGTTGAATAATAGTGGTGAGAGTGGGAATCCTTGTCTTGTTCCTGATCTTAGAGGAAATGCTTTCAGTTTTTCACCATTGAGAATGGCGTTTGCTGTGGGCTTGTCATATACGGCCTTTATTATGTTGAGGTAGGTTCCCTCTGTGCCCACTTTCTGGAGAGTTTTTATCATAAATGGTGTTGAATTTTGTCAAAAGCTTTTTTTGTATCTATTGAGAGGATCATATGGTTTTTATTCTTCAATTTGTTAATATGGTGTATCACATTGATTGATTTGCGTATATTGAAGAATCCTTGCATCCCTGGGATAAATCCCACTTGATCATGGTGTATGATCCTTTTAATATTTTGTTGGATTCTGTTTGCTAGTATTTTGTTAAGGATTTTTGCATCTGTATTCATCAGTGATATTGGTCTGTTGTTTTCTTTTTTTATAGTATCTTTGTCTGGTTTTGGTATCAGGGTGGTGGTGGCCTCATAGAATGACTTTGGGAGTGTTCCTTCCTCTGCAATTTTTTGGAAGAGTTTGAGAAGGATGGGTGTTAGCTCTTCTCTAAATGTTTGATAGAATTCACCTGTGAAGCCATCTGGTTCTGGACTTTTGTTTGTTGAAGATTTTTAACCACAGTTTCAATTTCATTACTTGTGATTGGTATGTTCATATTTTCTATTTCTTCCTGGTTCAGTCTTGGAAGGTTATACCTTTCTAAGAATTTGTCCATTTCTTCCAGGTTGTCTGTTTTATTGGCATAGAGTTGCTTGTAGTAGTCTCTTAGGATGCTTTGTATTTCTGTGTGTCTGTTGTAACTTCCCCTTTTTCGTTTCTAATTTTATTGATTTGAGTCCTCTCCCTCTTCTTCTTGATGAGTCTGGCTAATGGTTTATCAATTTTGTTTATCTTCTCAAAGAACCAGCTTTTAGTTTTATTGACCTTTGCTATTGTTTTCTTTGTCTCTATTTCATTTATTTCTGCTCTGATCTTTATGATTTCCTTCCTTCTACTAACTTTGGGTTTTGTTTGTTCTTCTTTCTCTAGTTCCTTTAGGTGTAAGGTTAGATTGTTTATTTGAGATATTTGTTGTTTCTTGAGGTAGGATAGTATTGCTATAAACTTCCCTCTTAGAACTGCTTTTGCTGCATCCCATAGGTTTTGGATTGTTGTGTTTTCATTGTCATTTGTCTCTAGGTATTTTTTGATTTCCTCTTTCATTTCTTCAGTGATCTCTTGGTTATTTAGTAACGTATTGCTTAGCCTCCATGTGTTTGTGTTTTTTACATTTTTTTCCCTGTAATTGATATCTAGTCTCATAACGTTGTGGTCAGAAGAGATGCTTGATATGACTTCAATTTTCTTAAATTTATTGAGGTTTAATTTGTGACCCAAGATGTGATCTATCCTGGAGAATGTTCCATGCACACTTGAGAAGAAAGTGTAATCTGCTGTTTTGGGGTGGAATATCCTATAAATATCAATTAAATCTATCTGGTCTTTTGAGTCATTTAAAGCTTGTGTTTCCTTATTAATTTTATGTCTGGATGATCTGTCCATTGGTGTAAGTGAGGTGTTAAAGTCCCCCACTATTATTGTGTTACTGTTGATTTCCCCTTTTAGAGCTGTTAGCAGTTGCCTTATGTATTGAGGTGCTCCTATGTTGGGTGAATATATATTCATAATTGTTATATCTTCTTGGATTGATCCCTTGATCATTATGTAGTATCCTTCCTGTCTCTTGTAACATTCTTTATTTTAAAATCTATTTTATCTGATATGAGTATTGCTACTCCAGCTTTCTTTTGATTTCCATTTGCATGGAATATCTTTTTCCATCCCCTCACTTCAGTCTGTATGTGTCCCTAGGTCTGAAGTGGGTCTCTTGTAGACAGCATATATATGGGTCTTGTTTTTGTATGCATTCAGCGAGCCTGTGTCTTTTGGGTGGAGCATTTAATCCATTCACATTTAAGGTAATTATCTATATATATGTTCCTATTACCATTTTCTTAATTGTTTTGGGGTTTTTTTTGTATGTCCTTTTCTTCTCTTGTGTTTCCCACTTAGAGAAGTTCCTTTTGCATTTGTTGTAGAGCTGGTTTGGTGGTGCTGAATTCTCTTAGCTTTTGCTTGTCTGTAAAGCTTTTGATTTCTCCATCGAATCTGAATAAGATCCTTGCTGAGCAGAATAATCTTGGTTGTAAGTTCTTCCCTTTCATCACTTTAAGTATATCATGCCACTCCCTTCTGGCTTGTAGAGTTTCTGCTGAGAAATCATCTGTTAACCTTATGGGAGTTCCCTGGTATGTTATTTGTCATTTTTCCCTTGCTGCTTTCAATAATTTTTCTTTCTCTTTAATTTTTGCCAATTTGATTACTATGTGTCTCGGTGTGTTTCTCCTTGGGTTTATCCTGTATGGGACTCTCTGCACTTCCTGGACATGGGTGGATATTTCCTTTCCCATGTTAAGGAAGTTTTTTACTGTAATCTCTTCAAATATTTTCTCGGGTCCTTTCTCTCTCTCTTCTCCTTCTGTGACCCCTATAATGCGAATGTTGTTACGTTTAATGTTGTCCCAGAGGTCTCTTAGGCTGTCTTCATTTCTTTTCATTATTTTTTCCTTATTCTGTTCTGCAGCAGTGAATTCCACCATTCTGTCTTCCAGTTCACTTATCTGTTCTTCCACCTCAGTTATTCTGCTATTGATTCCTTCTAGTGTATTTTTCATTTCAGTTATTGTATTGTTCATCTCTGTTTCTTTGTTCTTTAATTCTTCTAGGTCTTTGTTAAACATTTCTTGCATATTCTCGATCTTTGCCTCCATTCTTTTTCTGAGGTCCTGGATCATCTCCACTATCATTATTCTGAATTCTTTTTCTGGAAGGTTGCCTATCTCCACTTCATTTAGTTGTTTTTCTGGGGTTTTATCTTGTTCCTTCATCTGATACATAGCCCTGTGCCTTTTCATCTTGTCTGTCTTTCTGTGAATGTGGTTTTTGTTCCACAGGCTGCAGGACTGTAATTCTTCTTGCTTATGCTGTCTGCCCTCTGGTGGATGAAGCTATACAAGAGGCTTGTGCAAATTTCCTGATGGAAGGGACTGGTGGTGGTAGAGCTGGCTGTTGCTCTGGTGGGCAGAGCTGAGTAAAACTTTACTCCACTTGTCTCCTGGTGGGTGGAGCTGGGTTCCCTCTCTGTTGGTTGTTTGGCCTGTGGTGACCCAACACTGGAGCCTACCTGGGCTCTTTGGTGGGGCTAATGGCGGACTCTGGAAGGGCTCACGCCAAGGAGTACTTCCCAGAACTTCTGCTGCCAGTGTCCTTGTCCTCACGGTGAGACACAGCCACCCCCCGCCTCTGCAGGAGACCCTCCAACACCAGCAGGTAGGTCTGGTTCAGTCCTATGGGGTCACTGCTCCTTCCCCTGGGTCCAGACGCGCACACTACTTTCTGTGTGCCCTCCAAGAGTGGAGTCTCTGTTTCCACCAGTCCTGTCAAAGTCCTGCAATCAAATCCCACTGGCCTTCATAGTCTGATTCTCTAGGAATTCCTCCTCCCGTTGCCGGACCCCCAGGTTGGGAAGCCTGACATGGGGCTCAGAACCTTCATTCCAGTGGGTGGACTTCTGTGGTATAAGTGTTCTCCAGTTTGTGACTCACCCACCCAGCAGTTATGGGATTTGATTCTATTGTGATTGCGCCTTTCCTACCATCTCACTTTGGCTCTCCTTTGTCTCTGGATGTGGGGTATCCTCCTTGGTGAGTTCCAGTGTCTTCCTGTCAATGACCACTCAGCAGTTAGTTGTGATTCCTGTGCTCTCGCAAGAGGGAGTTAGAGCACGTCTTTCTACTCCGCCATCTTGAACCAATCGAAAATTTTCCAATTTTTAAGGATACACTCCAGAGATGTTTCTTCTGGCTTAGAAGAGGATCGTCCCATGTTGAGTAAGCTGCAGCCAAGAGCACTTCTAGAAATGAAGTCCAACATCCCAGAGACATTTTACCAGGAAGCTTTTGTCAGAAGGGGGTTGGAGTGTCCTCCTAAATCCCTCTTGCCTAATGGGATTTTGAGTGTCCTCTACTCTCCCATCACCTAACCATATGTCTCTGGTCAATCCAGTCCCTCAAGCAAGGGGTCCCCAATAAGGAACATTTGAACCAGTGCCAGTACATTGCCAGGGCTCTCCCTTGAGGGGGATCTGTTGTCTATAAAGCTTATGTCCTATAACAAGTTTCCCTATGTTGGGGTATATTCCTCCAAATTGAGCATCTATAAAGACTAGGACGTGGGCTGCTTGGAGTTGGCCAGCCCAATAGGTAGTCTGTAACAAGGTATGGGCTGCCAAGGCCTGGAGTGAAGGGGGTCCTAGAGGTGCAAAAGGGAACTCCTGGAAGAATTGGAGGTGGGCACAATGGAAGATGCCATGGGGGTCAGGACCTGAGGGCCTAGAGGTGGGAGTATTCCCACAGGGGATTTTTTGGACATAGAGTAAGGTGAGAGACTAGACAGCAGAAGAACCCCAAACCCTTTCCCCTATCTGTTTGGTGGCTACGATAAAATTGAGGAGAGCCTGATGATTCTATCTGACACAGGCAGCAGCAAGTTTGGACAGTGTTTCCCATGTAATTTAACATACCAAATGAACCCAATTAGTTTAGGATCTCTCTTTGGGGTGCTCCAGGGTCCGTTTGAAGCATCCAAAAGTTAGCTGGAGGTCAAAAGAACCTTAATTAGAATTTCATATTTGGGAAGTCTGTCAAAAATTTCAAGAAGTTTTAAAACACCTTGTCGGATAGAATTGTAGGTCGCTGTGAAACAATTATTCCTTGAGCTAAGGTGAAAAAAATATTTCAAAAGTTAAAACAGGGACTTCCCTGGTGGGGCAGTGGTTAAGAATCTGCCTGACAGTGCAGGGGACACGGGTTCGAGCCCTGGTCCGGGAAGATCCCACATGCCGTGGAGCAACTAAGCCCATGCATCACAACTACTGAGCCTGCACTCTAGAGCCTGCGAGCCACAACTACTGAGCCCGAGTGCCACAACTACTGAAGCCCGTGCACCTAGATCCCATGCTCTGCAACAAGAGAAGCCACCCAATGAGAAGCCTGCGAACTGCAACAAAGAGTAGCCCCCACTCACCACAACTAGAGAAAAGCCCGCACGCAGCAACAAAGACCCAAGGCAGCCAAAAATAAAAATAAATTTTAAAAAATTATTTTAAAAAAATAAAAATAAAAACAGATCACTTAAAGGCACAGAAACTCACACAATCTGTTATCAAAAGCAGCATTCCAGGAAAACTTTGTTCTCTTATGAGAGAGAGAAACCAAATCCAGTCTTCCATTAGCCTACTCTTAAGAAAATCCAGGGGCTTCCCTGGTGGCGCAGTGGTTGAGAATCTGCCTGCCAATGCAGCGGGCACGGGTTCGAGCCCTGGTCTGGGAGGATCCCACATGCCGCGGAGCGACTAGGCCCGTGAGCCACAACTACTGAGCCTGCGCGTCTGGAGCCTGTGCTCCGCAACAAGAGAGGCCGCGATAGTGAGAGGCCCGCGCACCGCGATGAAGAGTGGCCCCCGCTTGCCACAACTAGAGAAAGCCCTAGCACAAAACGAAGACCCAACACAGCCAAAAAATAATAATAATTAATTAATTAATTAATTAAAAAAAAAAGAAAATCCATTTACCTAATTAAATTTAACCCAACTTTAGAAAATCCTGACCATATACAAAATTCTTTTCTCAATGTTCCTTTCCCACAAACCTTCTGCAGCTTTCTGTAGCCATATTATCCTGTCCCTTATTCTTTCCATTCAAAAATAACCAGCTCTAGGACAAAAATCACCCTTTTTCCTTTAACGAAATATATTTCCATTCTTCATACCTTCTTTTCTGAAAACAAACATCCTACTTTCCTTAAGCAACCATGAACTGTCTTTTACATTAGCATTCTGTAGATTGGTAGAGAACGTCTCAAGGCGGCACCAAACAGCTTTAGTTTCTCTCTCACAAGAAGACAAAAGTAGGTAAATTTAGACCTGTTTAGCAATTAATATTCCAATATTTCATCTTATTTGAAATGGCCTGGATACTCAATGAGTTCCTATCGTTTAACTTAATTTAGTTTCACGCTACCAAAATTTGGAGAGACTATTTAGATGGACATTTCCAAAACATAATTATTCCTATAGAGTTTACCAAAAAGCTGTTATCTCAGTTACTGTTACTTAAAAATTTAATCATATGAGATTATTTTCCCTGTTGACAAATTTCATAACAGAAACAATATGCATTTATTAACTTTCAGTAACCCTACATACTGGGACTCCTGGGACTTCCCTGCTGGCCCAGTGGTTAAGAATCCGCCTGCCAGTGCAAGGGACACGGGTTCCAGCCCTGGTCTGGAAGATCCCGCATGCCGCGGAGCAACTAAGCCCGTGCACCACAACTACTGAGCTTGCACTCTAGAGCCCACGAGCCACAACTACTGAAGCCTGCGCGCCAAGAGCCTGTGCTCCGCAACAAGAGAAGCCACTGCAATGATGAACAGCCCCCGCTCGCCGCAACTAGAGAAAGCCCGCAGGCAACAACAAAGACCCAATGCAGCAATAAATAAATAAATAAATAATGTTGATGACTCTAAAGACAGGTCTGTATTAATTAAACCCATAAGCTTAAGCTAGCTCTAATATCAGATATTAATTCAATATTGAATATGTCCCAGATCACATGAACCTGAAATATATTCTGGTGAGTTTTCTTTTAAATTTCTGAGAATGTATATAAGTACTCAATTTTCTTTAAGTTAATTAAATACAGCTTATTTACAAATTAGTTTTTACATAAAGACAGAACCAGAGATCTCAGAGTTTTCCCGCTTGAATTTAAAAACCCTCTTTTTTTTTTTTCCCCCTCAGTCTGGGGGACTACAGATGAATCAGGTGGTTCCTGAGAGCCCAGGCAGAGTTACATTACAAAGGCAGAGGAGAGAGAGGCAAGCTCCTCTCTTCTTTTTTGCTCTTTAAAATCTCACTAAGTAGGACTTCCCTGGTGGCGCAGTGGATAAGACTCCGTGCTCCCAAGGCAGGGGACCCGGGTTCGATCCTTGGTCAGGGAACCAGATCCCACATGCATGCCGCAATTAAGAGTTCTCACGCCATAACTTAGGAACCCGCCTGCCACAACTAAGACCCAGCACAAACAAATAAATTAATTAATTAAAAAAACAAAAAATCTCACTAAGTAACCCAAGGCTGGAGTCTCAGTTTATGTGGGCTGCATTTTCATTTCAAGGCGTAAATGCTCCACCATGCTCACAATGTTGGCAAAGACTTGCACGAGCAGTTAGACAGACAAAACTACATAAAACAAAGGTCCTTTCAAAAACATGTACCAGGGGGCTTCCCTGGTGGCGCAGTGGTTAGGAATCCGCCTGCCAATGCAGAGGACATGGGTTTGAGTCCTGGTCCAGGAGAATCCCACATGCCGCGGGGCAACTAAGCCCGTGCACCACAACTACTGAGCCTGCACTCTAGAGCCCGCGAGCCACAACTACTGAGCCCGTGTGCCACAACTACTGAAGCATGCGCTCTAGAGCCCGTGAGCCACAACTACGGAGCCTGTGTGCCACAACTACTGAAGCCTGCGCGCCTAGAGCCCGAGCTCCGCAACAAGAGAAGCCACTGCAATGAGAAGCCCGTGCACGGCAACGAAGAGTAGCCCCCGCTTGCCGCAACTAGAGAAAGCCCGCACACAGCAACAAAGACCCAATGCAGCCAAAAAAAACACATGTACCAATGACAGAAACTTATAGATACAAACAAGGAGTCTTCAGGATGAAGGGGGATGGAAGCATAAGGGTGAGGACCAAAGGAGAGGTAAAGGGAGGAGGGACAGAAAAGACTGAAAAAGAGAAAGAGACAGAAAGAGATTGCTATTTCAACCTGCCCCCTGTCGGTGTCTATTCAGGCAACAATCTGTGCGCTTCCAGAAAGGGCCAGTGAAGGAGGGAGCACCCCGTCCACTGCCCACCGGGTGATCAAGCCTGGAAACCAGCCAATTATACGTCATCTGTGGGTTCCCAATCCACAGGTGGGACTCTCACCCACGTGTACACCAGTATATAGAAATCTGCTGCTTCAGCCCGTTCCCAACAGGACTACTATTGGAGGCAGGAAAATAAAGGCAAGAATATTGGGACGATCAGACTTCCAGGTGCTATATGATATGAGGTTTGAAGCTCTATCACTCACAAATCTCCAGTCAGGGATAGCCCACTGGACCAAGGTGTGAGGTGAGCCTCTCCCACCTCTGCTTGTCCCCTGTCAAGGTGAGCCATTGCCAGCCAGAGGGAGCAGGTCTCACGAGCTGAGAGGAGTGATGCTGTAGCTGCCTGATATCCACTCTCTTGGAAGGATAGGACAGAAGTAAAAGAGGACAGAGAGAGAAGTAGAGAGGTTTCAGGAGAGGGAAAGGGACAAAGGGGAAAGAGAACGTGGTGAGGGAAAAAGAACAAGGCGAGGGGGAAAACGTTGCCTGAATGAGGGTACTGAGGCCCTCAGGGGCCAAGAAGGCAGGCTTACCAAACGTGGTGACTCTGAAACAAGAGGTTCAGGAGGCTGCTTGTCACCACAGGGTAGCTGCGTTCAGTGGTCCCAGAGGTGCCCAGATCCTCTCCTGGGAAGGGGACAATAGTCCCTTCGTTGTGTCACCACAAAGTATGTTACTGATCAGGGTTCTTGGCCCACAAAGTATGTTACCGATCAGAGTTCTTGGCCTCCTTAATCAATAGAAATTGATCAGAGGCCAGACAAGAAATTCAGGCAAGGCTTTATTGGGGCTCCTGCCGCAGCACGGGGGAGTGAGAACAAACAACAGGTTCCCTTGCTTGCTCACTCTCTGAGGTGGGGCGAGCAGGTTCCTAATATGGGGTGAGGGTAGGGGTGTGACCAGGGGTCGGGCCAGAGCGGTGGCTTAGGAGATTTGCCCATTGCTTTGGTGGTGGTGTGTGCAGGGGGCATGTGCAGTCCCCTGCTTTTGCTTTCAGCTCTTCAGAAGTGGCAGTTGGGCTTTTTGGTCTCTTTGTATCTCGTTGTCCAGAATTTGCCCCAACTGTGCATGCACGCAGTTAGTTTTAGTCCCTTATATTGATACTTCCTTTGTATTTTGTTGCTCAAGGAGATGTGTGTCCAGGTGCAAGCACTGCAGCACTGCAGCAAAGGGGCCCAGGTCCTTTGTCACAGGATATTTCTTTTCCATTATGGTTTTTTCATATTCTTTTCCATTATGGTTTGTCACAGGATATTGAATATAGTTCCCTGTGCTATATAGTAGGACCTTGTTGTTTATCCATCCTGTATATAATAGTTTGCCTCTGCTAATCCCAAACTCCCAATCCTTCCTTCTCCTACCCACCCCACTTCAGCAACCACAAGTCTGTTATTTATATCTGTGAGTTTGGTTTTGTTTCGTAGATATGTTGATTTGTATCGTATTTTAGATTCCACATATAAGTGATATTGTATGGTATTTGTCTTTCTCTTTCTGACTTACTTCGCTTAGTATGATAATCTCTAGACCCATCCATGTTGCTGCAAATGGCATCCTTTTGCTATTTTGATGGCTGAGTAATATTCCATTGTGTATATGTACCACATCTTCTTTATCCATTCATCTGTTGATGGACATTTAGGTTGTTTCCATGTCTTGGCTATTGTAAATAGTTCTTCTATGAACATAGGGGTGCATGTTTTTCAAATTATAGTTTTGTCTGGATGTATGCCCAGGAGTTGGATTGCTGGATTATATGGCAACTCTTTTTTTTGTTTTTTGAGGAACCTCCATGCTGTTTTCCATAGTGGCTGTACCAATTTATATTCCTAGGGGTACTTCTGCACCTGTTCCAGGATGAGCTGCATGGCCGGGTCACTCATTATCTGCTGCACCTCAAGGCAGCCACGGCCCATCACTTCACATCTTCAGGCTGTCGTGTTGGTTGTACTGGGCCATGAGGTAGCATTGGTAACCATCTGCTGCTTCCTTTACAGTTGGAGTCCAGGTCTGGTGCCTTCTGGTAGACAGTTGTGGCCTTTGGGTAGTCTTTCGTCACTTCTAGGGCAGCTGCTTTCCATGTATAACCCTTGATGAATGTTGGCTCTAGCCAGATACATTACGCACAGTCCTTGAGTGCCATCTGAAATCAAGCAGGAAGCTTGATTGCTGTACAATTTAGCATCTTTTGAGTTCTGTTTGATGGCTTCCGTTTAATGCTTCCTGGCCTGGGGATAGTCCCTTTTCTGAAAACATGCATTGCCTTTGTTCTTCTCCTCTAAAGCCCACTCAGGGTTTATGTAGGCCAGTCACTCTTGCTCCTGCAGGATTTTCTCTTCCTGTTGGCATTTCTTGAGCACATCTGGGGTTCAGTGCTCTGCCAGAGACTTGTTGTAGAAATGGATGGCATCCTTGTACTTTTCTTCTTTGAAATAGGCGTTGCCAATTTGAGCATAAGCTCTGGTAGTCTGTCAGTAGTCTTCTTGGCCAACTTCAATGGCCTTCTCAAAAAGCTCCCGGAATTCACTGTAGTTGCCCTTTTCAATGTACATGGCTGCTTGGTTGGTCACGAAAGTAATGTTGGTGTGGTCCAGGCCTGTGGCTCTGTCATAGAGCTTCAAGGTTGCATCAGAATCTTTCTTCTTACAAGCATCATTCCCCAATTCTTTTCCTTTCAGTGCCTGCTTCTTACTCTCCTGAAGATCTTTTTCCATTGGCTCTGGCTTGGTCTCCTTTTTGGGAGGAAGTGGTGGTGGAGGTATTGTCCTGGGATCACACTCCAACTTCTGGTACAGACTGGACATGTTGAAAGGGTTCATGAATTTCCTCTCTGCCAGCCAGGCCTCCATACTCTGTAAACCCTCTTTGAGCTGAGGATTGTTTGCTTTGTGTTTTAAACCCTCCTCATAGGTTCACTTGGCTTCTTCAAATGGGTTTAAGGACTCAAGAGCTTCTGCTTTTCATGAATAGCCCTTGCCCCAGTCAGGCTTGAAGGCAAGAGTTTTGCAACCATCCTCTGAGAGTGTTTCTATTGTCTGTTGTTTCTGCTAGCTCTTGGTTCAATTGTCTGGTCTCCTCCTGTGCTTGGCTGCCTTAGTTGTGTGCCAAATATTAAAAAAAAAAAAAAATTAGTTTGTAGCATGTTTTGAGGATTAACACAATGTTATCTCCCTGCAGAGACAATTTTGTTTTCCTGTCCTGGTGCCTGAACTCACTGGAAATTAAAGATCATTTTAATCCAATTTTAGGGATTGAGACTCAAAGCTGGGCTGCAGTCTACGTGAGGTCTGGCTTCCAGATCACCCTTACTCCCAAGGTACAGCCTTTGAGGGTCTCAAACCAGTGGTCTGTGGATTTATAAGAGCCATTCACACACCCTTCCCCAAACTTTGGCAGGCCCTGGGCTCCTACTTTTGTCTCTGTAGTAATCTAGAAGCTGTTCAAAGTACTGCTCAGCTTCCCAGCTGCCTTTTTAGGATTGGCAACACCGCCCCGCCCCCGCTGCCTGCCATGGGAAAACAGCTCCAAATGCTGAGCCTCCCTCTCTGAATTTTTGTCTCCTCCTGTATCTTGCTCTAGGAATTCTTCACTATTGTGTTGACCCTCTGACAGCTTCAAGCAGATTTTTGTTTCTCTGCAACCAGAGTTTTTATTAAAGGTAAAAATTGCACTGCTTTTCCAATTTCTTCCTTGGTCAATGGGCAGTTCACACTGCCTACTCCTTCTTGAGACAGGAGCAAAAGCATGGAGTTGGAAATGAACCTGGAAAGGATGAGGGTTCCCACTTAGCCCAAGTGGAGGGTGCTTGCTGGGGAGACATGGAGAAGGGTGAAGAGAGGAAAATCATGAAGGGCTAAGAGCGCCTAAAAGACTGGGCTGCCTGAAAGAAATGCATGCCCCCAAAGACTGTCCACTGCCCCCATGAAGGGAGCCCCGCTCATGTTGGCTGAGTTGGGGGCTGCTGAGTCAGAGAAGGGAGGCCATGCAAAGTTTCTACCCAACACAGGTGTAAAGTCAGGGCTAGGGCAGTAAAAAAAAAAAAACCAGAAAACCCCAAATAACAGTGGTTTGAATAAGACAGACATTTATTTCTCTCTCACACCAAACAAGTTTGGAGGTGGGTAGTCCACGGTCAGTCAGGTGAATTTACAAGGATGTCTAGGACCTTCCTTTTTTGCTCCACCATCTTCCACTCACAGCCTCTACTTCATGGTCCAAGAGCTTGAGTTTCACATTTCAGTCAGCAAGAAGGAGAAGGACAAAGAGTAACACCTTTTCCTTTTGGGGACACTTACCCTACATCCCTCATGGCACTCATCCTATTGGCCAGAATGGGGTCACATTGTCACACCCACTACAAGGGAGGCTAGGAAATATAGTCTTTATTCTGGACCACCCCATGCCCAGCTAAGAATAAGGGATAGTGGGGACTTCCCTGGTGGTCCAGTGGTTGAGACTCCATGCTCCCAATGCAGGGGGCACGGGTTCGATCCCTGGTGGGGGAACTGAGAAACTAAGATGCCACATGCTGCACAGCACGGCCAAAAAATAAATTTAAAAAAATAAGGGATAGTATTAGTAATGAAGAACGGGAGGAGGAATATTCAGGGACAACTAGTGGTCTCTGCTAGTGCCCTCCCCTTTCCTATCCTGTCCTCTCCCTCTCCTCCAGGAAGCCTTCCCTGACATCTCCAGTACTTACTAAGTTCCATTTCCTCTGCTTCACAGCTCAGAGGGTCTGATCACTGTAAGGAAATTTTGAATTAAAAAAAAATTACTGGATGTTTCCAATGGAAAACTATGCATTGTTTTGATTAGAACACATTCTTCTGATGCTCTCTCTCTATATTTTTAAACAAGCATCTCTTTTTTTTACAACCTGTACCTTGTGGATGACTGATAACAGTGCAAAATAATTGTTTATAATCATGCAAATAGATTGTTCACTGGAGATTTAGACCCTCCCCCTACCAATAGAAAAAGCCAGTTTTACATGTATTTCTAAATTTATTTAAACATTCCTTTATTCCATATAAATTAAGGCTTCTTTGAATTCTCCTTTGAACTGGTTGTAACATCTGCCTGGTTCCCTCATTAATACTAAGTTAAACACAATCTTTAACATTTGTTCATTTTTTATCTGTATGAGAACCATGATTTTCCTTTTTTTCATCATTCAACGCCATACACAGCCTGACTTGGTAAGGGGGGGTATCCAGCCAGAGGTTCCAGCAGGACAGATGCCGGTCTGGGCAGAAAAACCCAGGAAAAATGGCTCTAGGTGTCAGACCCCTGACCTTAGAGGACGCACCTTTGGAGATAAAGGGCAGGTCTGGGGCCAGGTTTCCTACTTGGGCACCATTATTCCCGGGGAGGAAGGACAGACAGCAGGTGAGGCAAAGGTGGACAGGGGAGAGGCAGGGAAGAAGTCAGTTCGTCTGATTCAGCAGGGACATCTATTTGTCCTTGCCCCTGACAGGGGCTCACAGAGTGATTCTCACCCCGTCGATGTGCTTGACAGAGGTGGGTTGACATCGTGGATACCTGGGTGATGCAGCAGTGGGCAGGGCTGTAACTGGAGAACTGGAGACCCTTCCCCAACTCTGGGGGAGCCTTGACTGGGCCCCTGAGCTAGGGAACTGGGGGCTCTGGAATGTGGCTCCCTCCCATGCATGAGCTGACTCACCTGTAGAACTTTGCTAAGGCTATTCTCTTGGCCCAGAACACCCTCCCTGGAAGCACACTGAGGGAGGAAGGTGCTGTTTCCTCTCTTATACCGCCTCTCCTGTCCCTCCTCAGCCAGCACATGGCCACCTCAGCAGTCGTGGCAGGGGTGGATCGAGGGGAGAGGGCTGGAGCTGGGCTGGGGAGTGGGCCAGGACTAAGGTCAGCCAGGCAGGCTGTCCAGAGGCCTCCAATGGCTGTGGAGAATGAAGAATTCAGCAGAGGATGCAGAGGGTCCCAGGCTCCCCCATGTTCTTCTCCCTGTTCCTCCTGTGAGCCCCCTATTCTGTCCTGGTCAAGCGGCTGGAGCCCTTGGGCCATCATAGCAACACTTCTCTGAGGAGCAAAGGTAACAGATGGGGAATTAAGGTCTGGATTGGGCAGGCACATGACAAGGGGCACACGAGGAATGTAAGCTGATTCCTCGCCCCACCCCAACTCCTCCACCAGAGGGCTGGGAGCCCGGAAGAGAGAGCCAGGAAGGGGAGGCCCACCTTCGAAGCTGGAGAGGCCTTTACCTCCAGAAGGTACATAGGCAAAGCTGAGCATCTGCCAGCCCCACGGCTGGTGTGTCTAGGCAAATGTCTGCCTGGTCAGCCCTGGGACCACCTGTCTTGTTCCTCCCTTTGGGGTCCCACCTTGCCCTCTGCTGTCATGTTCTCCAGGACTCTTTGGGTCTCCACACACCCTCTCTTCTGGTGCTGGACTAGGGTCACAGGATGACCCCTAGTGCAGACCCTCCTCCTGCCCCAGGAAGCCACTGCCCCCCATGATCACAGAGAGAGAGGGTTCCCCTCTGTACTCTGCTGTGTTAGGAATGGGGCATGGGGGCGGTGCAGAGCTCTTACACAGGACAGTCAGACTATAATCGCGCTAGACTGTGGTCCTCTCAGGGCTGTGGAGCTCAGGAGGAGGAGGGAGGCACTGGCACCCGCTGCAGTGCCAGGGAAGGACCTGGTTGAGGGGCTTGAGCTGCTCCACAGGAAGAGAAATACTACCCAGCCCTTGGTGCCAGATCCCCATCCTGCCCCAGAAGCTGTGAATCTTCTAAAAGTTCTTGTATTGAAATCCTTGATCTCAAGCTAGAATTCCCACTCAATTTATTTCAGGTACGAGGAACAGTTTATTTCAGGTGTTGGGATGGCCATGCTGTTGGAGCTCAGGGGAAGAGCAGCGAGACCCCAGGTCTAGCCCAGCTCAAGTGCAAATTCCAGTACCAGCCCTGTCATAGACTGAGCCCCATCCTTGTGCATAACCTAAGCCCTGATCCTAGACACAGGCTGAGCCCTGATCTCTAGCTCCTGATTGAGCTTTCTCTGTAAAATTGTTCTTGATCAGCAGGGGCTTGAATGGGGAGAGTGAGCATGTGCTCATCTCCCACCACTGGAGCCTGAGCCCAGAGCCCTTGCCCGGTGGTGTGCAGTGGTCTTCAGGCATGCTTCTGTCCCTCATCCCTCTCCTGTCCCTGGGAGCTCCTGCTTTGACCATCGCTGCTAAGCCGGCCTCAGAGCTGAGA
The DNA here is from genome assembly GCF_964165515.1 of Mesoplodon bidens. Taxonomy (NCBI): domain Eukaryota; kingdom Metazoa; phylum Chordata; class Mammalia; order Artiodactyla; family Ziphiidae; genus Mesoplodon; species Mesoplodon bidens. Next base: position 63,920,425 of record NC_138178.1, on the reverse strand, counting down.
GAATCTTCAGCCCTGCCCCCAGCTTTGGCCCTAGCCTCGCCTAGACTGGCCTGGCCTGGCCAGGAGGGGCGCTGAAGGGGCCGGGAGATGAGAACCCAGTGTCCTAGGGTGTGAGTGGCCTTTGCTCTTGGACTGGAGCCATCAGAAATCAAATCTTCCTGGCCCTGAGGGTGCCTGGGAAGGGGGTGGCCCTGCCAGCCTGGGCAGAGGTTGGGGTTTCTGCAGTCACTCCATCCTTTGTGGAACACTGACATCTCCGGAGACAGAGACTTCCTGGCATCACCAGGTAAGACCTGGGCATCCTGGGAGCACAGGCAAGGGAGATGGAATGGGGGTGCCAGAGTGGGTTGGCTGGCCTGGGAGATGGGGTCACAGGCCAGGGTCGGGGTGGGGGTCCACTTATGGAAGGGCAGGTGGGAGAATGGGGGCAATGGAACTAGGACTGGAGGTATAAGTTGTCAAAGACCAAAGCCTGCCCTGAGGAGGGCATCCACCCCACAACCTGGCCAGGCCTGGACTCAACCTCTTCACCCTGAAGGGTCTGGGGTGCAGAAGGCAGCCTCTGGGTGTGCAGACAGAGGAGTGCAGGTTTACAAAGCAGTTGAGCTGTGATTGAACAGAGGGAAAGGGCTGGGCTGAGAGGTTTGCCTGATCCTGGGATGATATATGTGTTAGGGCTGGGTCTGACCGTGGAGGACTTTTCCCTTAGAGGGAGTGCCTCCAGGTAGGAGTTGCTGGGCGGTGGCAATAGGCAGGCGAGGAGGGTGGGAGTTTCCAGCCTGATTTCCTGCTGTGAAGGGTTCTAGGGATTATCTCCCCTTAAGGGGTTTCTGCGGTCTGCCTGTCCTGAGTGACCTGGGACAGACAGGTCACTGACCCTCTTGGAGGTCACACACAGGCCAGGAGCCTGGTGGGAGAGGCTTGAAAGAGCTGAAAACTTCCTACCGCTGCCGGGGGTGGGATTGGCGGGGGAGGGATGTGGAGCATGGTCTGAGCCCCAAGCCGAGCTGGCTCCCGTGAAGGCACCAGACCCCTGCCCTTCCTGCCCTCAGCAGCTCAAAGCTTCTGAGGGCCGCCCTGGTCTTTCTCCTCCTGTGTCTGCAGGGGCAGGGGGAGGAAGCGGGGTGGCGAGCGGAAAGCAGGAATGACTGCAGTAATGACCAGGAGGAGGCTCTGGTTGAGATTCCACACCGTTCTGGGTCTGCCCAGAATGCCAGGTCTGCGGGGGTACCCGGGAAGGACCCCTCAACCCAAAGCCCACCCATCTCCCCACCCAACATCCCCAGTCCAGGTCTCTGGCCAGGATTCCACAGGGGCCCAGTTGGGGCGGGCAAGATGGGGACTGTTCTCTGATCTGCCCTCCTCCAGACTCCCCTCCTAGCCTAATGTGGTGGGAGCAGGGACCAAAGTGCCTCAGGAGCTGGGGCAGGGGATGGGGCGTGGCTGTCAGTGTCACTGTCCTCCACTAAGTCCCATCCTACCTGGACACCAGCAGAGCTCCCACCACGGTTAGCACCTCTGCCATCATCACAGCTCTACCGTGACTGACACTGTCGCCACAGCCACCCCACCCCACCGTCAGCACCACTAACGCCCCCACCCACGCCCGGATCATCTGAACCACTGAGACCCTCACCACATCCATGAAGAGCACCCACCTCGCATTTGAAGACTGTACAGAACTTTTCATTCTTCTTCAATAGGTTTTCAGGCCTATAACCTCTCGGGCTGTGGGGCTGGCACATTCAACAGGGTCTGCAGCCCAAAGGGAGAAGGGCTTTGCTGGAGGGTCAGGCAGCAGGGGCTTGCAGCTGAGCTGCAGGGCAGAACTGTGGAAAGGGGCCGGGCAGATGCAGCTCAGGGAGTGGCTGGAGGCTTCAGCTAACCAGAGCTCACAGCTGGGCAACCTTCCTTTCCTGAAGGGGGATCCAAGCGGAGTCTCCCACCTTCCATCTTCTGCCACCTTCCATCTGGTCCTGGAGGCTTGGCAGCCTGAGCGGGTGCCTTCAGCATGAACGGGCAGTGGCTTCCAGCCGCTGGGCTTCTCCTGGCTGGTAAGTGGAGGTGCAGCCCCTGGGGGTGGGGGACCTGTCCTAGACCCCGCCCACTCACCTGGGGGACTTCCATGGCTCCCACATCAGGGCTGACCTTCCTTGTCTTCATGTCAGCCTGGCTTTGGTCAGCTCAGAGGATCCTGAGATGGGGCCACGATCCCCTCCTCAGTCCCCACACTTGGGGCTCCATGAGGGCACTCAGCGTCACCCACTTGGGGGAACCTGGCATGGGGCTGGCTCCCAAGGGGCTTGTAGCCAGGTGTGGTATTACAGCTTTCAGAGATGGGTCCCCTCCCTATCCCCCCACCCACCTTCAGCCCTCAAGAAGCATCCTGTGTTCTGGGAATGGAATATGGAAACAATGCCTTGTTTCCTTGCTGGAGGTTAAACAGCACTTCCCAGCATCCTCAAGCAGCCTGGGTCTCACCAGAAAAGACTCCTTTGAGGAGGGGTCCTGCCATGGGGTGGAGCTGGGATGGGAGAGAAGAGAGGGACCCTTGAGGTATGCCCCTTTACCCTCACTGTCCCCCTTTCTGGTGGCAGGGCAGAGTTCCCCTGTCTCTGGTGGGCTAGGGCCAGAGAAAGGAAGTTTCTCCAGAGGTAGCCCAGTGGTTTGGGGCAGAGCCAGGGCCAGGGTTTGGGTCTCCTCAGGCGCCCTAAAGGAGGGAGGAGGCAGGGAGGGCAGGCATCTAAGAGGCTGTGGGCCAATCCCACCCCACCGAGCAGCTGGCAAAACAGGCCTCTCCTGCCTTGCAGCTGTCCTGGTGGTCTCGGCTTCTGCCCTGCCCCTTCTTCCTCCTCACAAAGACCTGGGTCCGTCTCCCTTGGCTTCTGGCACATGTGCTTTGCAAGGGGACAGCAAGAAGATCCTCCTCCCATCATTAAACTCCTTGGTGACAGTCCTCGCTGGAGTCTTTCCCTCAGCCAAGAGGCCAGGGGAGGCTCCTGGCAGGAAGGCAGGAGCCCTTTTTCCAGAGGCACCTGGGGACCAGCAGGCTCTTCTAGGCTCGCTCCTGGACTTGCCTCTCTACTCGGACCAGCCTGCCCCTTTGGGAACCAGTGGGGTCTCAGGCAGGGCCACACCCAGACCAGCTCCATCAGCAGTAGCTGAGCCTGCAGCCCACAGGGCCCCTGAGTCCCAGCCAGTGTCCTACGTGGCTGGACCTGGAGAGGAGATCTTGGTCACTGGGTCTCCAGAGATAGCTGCCACGCCACCATCACAGGCTTCTCCACAACCTCTGGCCTGGTCCGTGGGCAGGCACACCTTCAGCCCCAATGCTTGGGTGCCATCTGCATCAGGGGCCAGCAACTTCAGGCCAGGGACCACCCCACTTCTGACATTGGCTCCAAAGGCCCCAGAGAAGGCCGTGTCCTCAGCACCCCAGGGCCCACTTGCGTCTACATCGATCAGTGACACGTTGGCTGCCACAGAGCCTCTTCTCCCTGTAGCAACAGTGTGGTCAGGGCTGGACACGGCCTCCACAGCACTCGCAGTGGGCTCAGGCTCACCCAGAAGTGGTCTGGCGTCCAGTCTGGGCCCAGCGCCCAGTGGTCCTTCAATGTTGCCATTGCCCTCAGTGGTACCCTCTTCACAGTCATCATCAGCATCACTGCCACTGTCGTCCCCACCCTCATCCCCGTCACCTGCACTAACATCACCATCACCAGTCCTGGCCCCAGTTTCCCCTTTCACCACCGGAGCCAGAACCTCTCCGGATGCTTCTGCATCTGAGCTCCCACCTACAACCTCAGGCCTTATCTTCAGTGTTTCCAGCGTCCCACCTGCCCTGCCACCTCTGGTGGTTACAGGAATGGCTGCTCTTTAGCGGACAGTCCAGCCTGGGCTGGTGGTCCCTGCCAACCCAGCCCCCTTGACCACCCTCCCCCTCGGATGTGCCTCTGGCCTTCCCGCCAGCTGCCCAAGTGTCCCTGGAGGTGCCACCTCCTCCCAGTCGTCTTCCCTGCCTCACCCTGGCCAGGCTGTCTCATTGCAGGACTCAGGCTCCCCCTCCCCAGGACCCAGTCGCGTGACTCACTCTGTGACCTTCAGGATCACCAATGAAGCCTTCTCAGCGGCGCTTAGGAACCCTGCCTCCCTGGAGCACCAGCTGCCGAGTGAAAACATCCGACATCAGGTGCGGGCTTCTTCCTCCATCTGCTCAGGCGTGCTGACCCCAGCCCACCCCCTATCCCACTTACCTCTGAGCACCCAGGCCCGTCCCACCTCTGTGCTTTGGCATGGGCTGTTCCTCCACCCTGGGCCACCTCGCGCCCTCCGCTGCCCTTGCTGCCTGGCGAAGGCTGCCTCCTTGGAGAGGCCTCCCCTGGTGACTCAGACCCCCTGCCCTGCAGAATCAGCATCCCTCCCTCTGTGAGCTGCCTTTCCCACATCGTCCCACCCCAACCTGTGGCTCTCCACAGACCTCAGCTCCCTGAGGGCAGCCGGGCACAGGGCTGGGTGCCCACAGGGGCTCTGGAAGTGTGGAGTCAATGAAACTCACCCTGTGCCTCTCCTCGGTGTGGGGAGGAGCATGTGGGGTGCAAGGTGGGAGCCCAAAAGGTAGAAAACTGACCCTGTCCCGTGAGTGGCTCCAGCAGGAAGGGAGAGCCAGGCAGAGACCCTTGCAGAGAGTGGGTGTGGAGAGAGCGCTCTCCCAGGAGGGCGGGGAGCTGTTACGGGATAAACAGAAGACTGATTTAGATTGCCAGGGTTAGGGGGTTGCCCAGAGAACACCTTTCTTTCTTTTTTTTTTTTTTTAGTATAAATTTATTTATTTATTTATTTATTGGCTGCATTGGGTCTTCGTTGCTGTGCGCGGGCTTTCTCTAGTTGTGGCAAGTGGGGGCTGCTCTTCGTTGTGGGGCACGGGCTTCTCACTGCGGTGGCTTCTCTTATTGTAGAGCACGGGCTCTTGGCGCATGGGCTTCAGTAGTTGTGGCACGCGGGCTCAGTAGTTGTGGCTTGTGGGCTCTAGAGCACGGGTTCAGTAGTTGTAGCACACGGGCTTAGTTGCTCCGTGGCATGTAGGACCTTCCCAGACCAGGGCTTGAACCCGTGTCCCCTGCATTGGCAGGCGGATTCTTAACTACTGTGCCACCAGGGAAGTCCGAGAACACCTTTCTGAGAAAGGGGAATTTTAACTGGGATGGAGAGAAGGCAGCCAGATAAAATGGGGAGGGGCTTTCTAGACAGAGGGAACAGCGTGTGTGAGGACCCTGAGGTGAAAAGGTGGGCAGAGGCTGAGGCCCAGGGCCACGGGTGAGAGGGGCTGCATGGAGAAGACATGAAACCCAGGGTGGGAGGGGGAGAATTAGGAGGAGGGGCTGTTGTCCAGGTGTGATGGCAGGGTGGCAGCTGTAGGGATACAGGACAATTGGATTGGAGAGTGATTTTCAATAATACTACAGAGAAAGAAAGGCCTGGGAAGGCTGTGTGTTTGCTGGACAGCGGGAGGCGCCCTGCGGTTCTCAGTAGAGGGTGATCGGCAGGTGGTCCCTGGTGGCCATGCAGGGAAGTCTTGGGTGGCCCCCGGCAGTCCAGGTGGCCAGTGGGGCCATTGCAGGGGCCAGACCAGAGATAATGAGAGTGGACGAGGGTGGGCTGATGCTGTGGAGAAGTGGGGGGCCACGATGACCCTCAAATGCCTCTGTCTGTCCTCAGCTCCAGTCCATCTATCACGAGGCCTTCTCCAGCTTTGAGGGTGTCGGTGTCCTGCTCTTTAGGTAAGTGAGTGAACCTTTCAGGGTCCACCACCTGCCTGCCAGCCGGTCTGTGTCTTCTCAGGCCACAAGAGCACTCGCCCAGGCTGCCCCGCCGTGCCCAGCCCCACCAAGGCCAGAAGCACCTCAGGGGCCAGGAAAAGCCCTGAGCGGGCGGGCAGGAGGCCCACATCTGGTTCTGCCCCTGGCTGCGTGACCTCAGGTGACCTCCTGCCTGCTCTGAGCCCCAATTCCAGCTGCAGAATTTGGGCAAGGGTGCCAGGCATTGCCTGAATGTGGTGGGAAAGGCAGAGGACTTCTCTGGGGCCAGGAGCCCATAAATGACATGTAAACAGATGCAAATCCCCTTTCTGGTTCTGAGCCCCTGGGGATGCTGGGGGGACCTAAAGCCAGATTTGCCAGCAGATGCCAGCCCTGCAATCTCATAAAAAAGGTTGAGAAGGTCCAAATCATCACATGTGAATCGTGAGCTCACCTCCCTCTCTCCAGACGCCCTGCTCCTGTGATGCCACCAAAGATGGTTTTCTCAGTCTGGCTCAGGTTGACTTCCTGATTGCTCACAGCGGCCGTCTCCCTGGGCGGGATTCCCAGTGTTCCCATTAGAACCAGTTTGTTGGGGTGTCCAAGGGAACCTGCTTTCCCGAGCACCTGCTTTGTGCTCTGCCGGCTGCACCATTAGTCATCACACAACCCTCCAGCAACGGAATCATGACCCGCGGTTTAGCGAGGAGGCAGCTGAGACCCAGAGGGGGGCTGTCACCCAGGGACTTCGTCCATGGCTCCGCCGGTGGGTTCCCCTTCCTTGGGACACTGGCCTACTTGTGCACCAGCCAGGTCCTCCTCCAGCCCCCAGGGCCCTCCCTGCCCCCACTGGACCCCTGGTAAGGATGTGTCTCTGTCCCCAGGCCTGACTCTGCAGCGTGAATGCCTCCCTTGTGTTTGGGGGCCTCACCCCGGGCCCCTCTGCCCGTGAAGTCCTCTGGACTCTGTACCGCACAGTGAAGGCCGCAGGGAAGATGTTGGGGAACCTGTCCCTGGATGAGAGCAGCCTCGCCTCTGATGGTGAGTCTCCGCCCGCCCCCCCCAACCCCCTACCTCAGTGCCTTCTTGCCTGCCCACAGACGGCTGGGGGTGCTCCCTAGAGGGGCCCAGCTCCTGCCCTGGCCATGAGGCAGCGCATGGTGGATCAGGAGGCTTCTGGGGCCTCCTGAAGTCCCAGCCATGGCTCTGCAGGGTCCAACCTGACCGACCTGGCCCTGGAGACCATCAGCACCCATCTCACGGCCATGAGGCCCTTCCAGCCCCCGCTCCTCCTGCCTGGCTCTGCCCCCTTTGTCCTGCTGGAAAAGATGACCCTCCGACAGGTGAGGTGGCCTCTTGCCCTCCCTCCGAAGCCTGGAACACCCACTTTGCCTGCCTTGACTGCAGGCCTCCGTGGCTTGGGGGTGAGGCGTGGGGCGGCACCCAGCCACGGCCCTGTGGGGGGAGGCAGGCATGGAGGGCACACAGCCCCGCCCGATGCGCCCCCGTTTGAGGGTGACGCCCCGCCTGGGGGTGGGGAGGTTGCCTGAGGGAGGCGACAGCTCTGTCCCCGGGGCTCTGTAACCAGACACCCCTATCCAGGGCCAGCACTAGGGCGAGGAAGTGAGACACCCAGGACGCAATGTTTAGGGAGGCGCTCAGTTGCCTCACCCCAGGCCTGCCCCCACCCCATCCCACGCTGGGTCTCAGGCGTGACAGTCCCCAGGCCTGCCCTGACCTCCAGGACTCCCCACAGGTCACACCCGTGGTGTCAGGATTCTATACAGCGCATCCCAGGAAGACGCCCTGCTCCTCTTCAGGTGGGTGGGGCTCTTCCCCTGCTGCCCAGCCTGCCCTGCTCCTCTCCTGGGGGCCACCCTGGGGCAGAGGGGCGCGTGACTCCGAGCCAGGCCATGGGAGCCATGGGCTGGGGGCCACCAGGGGAGGGCTTTGTCCCAGATAGCTCCAGCTGGCCCTATAAAGCTCTGCCTAGGAGGTAGGGAGCCCTAGTGCCTGAGGGTGTGCTGGGGTGGGAGGGTGGACACCTGCTTCTAGAAACATGTGCTGGCGGAGCCTGTAACCCCTGCACTCCCCTCTTACACTCGCCCTAGTAATGCAGACAACTGGGTGGGCGTTCACATCGAATACAAGTTCCAGACCCCCATCGGTACCCACCTCCCAGGCTTGGCCACTCACCTGGCCCAGAGCATAATGGATCCTGCTGTCCAGAAATCCAGCATCATGGCCAATGGTGAGTCAAGGCTGGGATCCCTGTGTGTCTCTGGCCAGCAGCCTCTTAATCTCTCTGGGTCTCAATGTTCCTCCTCTGGAGAATGGACAGAATTTCATTTCGATGGGGAGCTGGATAGATAAGCTCTGTGGGCCATCGTATCTGTCACAGCTACTCGACTGCTCCCTTACAGCTAGAAGGCAGCCCCAGACAATATGTAGACAGACGGGCATGGCTGTGTGCCAATACAACTTGATGGATACAGAAACTTGTATATCACATAACTTTGATGTGCCACAAAACACTATCCTTTTGATGTTTTTCAACTATTTAAAAATGTAAAAACTATTCTTAGCTCATGGGCTTTAGGTAAACAGGCAGCGAGGCTGGATTGAGCCTCAGACTGGATGTGGCTGACTGCTGGCTGAGAGCATAGAGGTTGGGGTGAGCAGCCCTGGGGCAGGGCTTGGTTCTCTCCTGGGATCCTCCAGGGCTCCCGGGAGAGGGGGCTTAGGCTGATGCCCACCCACCTCTCCGCCCCTCTAGCGGAGAAAGCAGAGCTGGTGCAGTATGAATTGTGGCTGCAGATCCTGGACCAACCTTTCACCAAGGCCTTACGGGACAAAAGCAGCCCTAAGTCCCAGAAACTTCGGGGGATGCTGATGAGATGGGTGAAGTGGGGGCGGGGGGGAGAGAAGGGAGGAGCAGGAGGCTGGAGGCTTCATGTGTGGGGACCTAACAAGGCTGCAGCACAGCTGTGACCCTCTTCATCCTCTCTGCTCCCCAGCTGACCACCGTCCTCAGGCCTCTGCAGAACTTCGGCCAGGCGGTGGTGGAGAAGTTCCAGTAAGGCTGTGGTGGCTCTGGGTGACCTGGGGCCCAGGGCTGAACTCTAAGGGTGGGGCCAGTGGCTCAGAGAAATGGCCTTCCTGAGACCCCCAGGCTGTCTAGCTTCCTGACACTGGTGATGATCCTCCTGCCGGGCCCAACCCACTGACAGGTGCCAGGGTGGGTGCCACCTTCTTCAGGGCCGCGCCGGCCCGAGCCCTCATGCAGGACTGCGTGCTCTGGGGTCTGCATGCCCTGCAGAAAGCTGAGGGCCTCTCCGTGGAGACGGTCAGCCCAGACCTCGGTCAGTGCCTCTCTCCCGGCTTCCCTCTCTCTGTTTCTGTGTCATCCGATTTGCATCCTCCCTCAGGCTCGTTGCCTTGCTGCCCCTGCTTTGCCCTGATTCTGAGGCCTGCTTCCCCCTCCTGCCCTCCCTTCTTCCTGGACTAGCCCCCAGCTGGCTGCTCTTTAGGGTCCAGGCCCGGCTACTCCTCTTCCCGGGAGCCCTCCAAGGTGGCCCCAGCTCTAGAGCTCTATTCCTGTAGCACCTTCTGGGCCAGGGCCCCTCGCCTGGGACTTCTCTGCAGGCCTGGCTTTGCCTTCTCAGGGGTCTGTGGTCTGGAAGAATGGGGACCCACCCAGCCATCATCTGCCCACTTTGTTCTGAAGCCTCAGGTCAGCTTTGCACCCCCACCCCCAGCTATGCTGTGGCGCTCATCATCCTGGGGCTTCTGCTTGTTGCACTCACCCTCGTCCTGGTGAGTGTCTGACTGGGCCAGGGTCTTTTCCCGGGAGACAGGCTGGGCCCTTGACCCTCTGAGTCAAGCTGAGGGGTCACTCCCCACCCCAGGAACTGAGGGGCTTCCAGCCAGGGAGCTTGGCCTGACCCCACCCTTCCCGTCCCAGGTGCTGACGCGGAAGGCCTTCTTCGGAGTGTCCAGGTACAGAGGTAAGTTCTCCCTGCCCCACCCCCGGGACGTTTCCTCTGGATGGGGTCGGCCTCCCAGCCACCAAGTCCTCGTGCAAACGTTTCTCAGTGGGTGTTGACAGAGCCTGGGTGGTACAGTCACTGTGCCCCAAAAGCTCACCCCCTCTGTCATGGGGGGGTGAACCCGGGGTGGTCAAGCGGAACCCTCTAAATGCGCTCCACTTAGCCCCAGAAATGCTGCAGAGGGTGGGTGGTCAGAGACAGAACTTAGGGCCCCACGTGGCCAGGAGAGCTGGAGCAGGGAAGGATACCTGGGGAGGGGAGCTTGCCTCTACCACCGGAGGACCAGGCAGCGACTCCTCCACGCCCAAGTGGGGACACGTGCCCCAACTCAGTGTCCCCTTTGACCCCAAAGCCAGGAGGACGTGGGGGAGGGCAGGTAGCACCATTCTGGGTACACTGTTGTTCCTGACTCCTGGCTTTTGTCCTTTCCCCACCCCCCAGGCGCCCCTTCCCGCTGCTGCTCCCCACTAAAACTGCACCCCAAACCTCTCCTCCTCCCGGCCCCGCCCCCAGCCTTCCACAGTCAGCACCTCAACCCTGACAACGAGAGCCAGAGCAGCAAGGCACCACCTGAGGTCACACAGCAAGGAGGGCTTCTTCCCTCCTAGCTCATCCAAGGACTAGACTCCCAGGGCCGCGACAGAGGCAGGGTGGGGGCGACAGCGCCTCACCACCCACACCAGGGACACCAGGCGTGCTCTAACCACGGCGGCACCCCCCTCCTCCCGGAAGGTCTGGGAAACTACTCGATACCATCGTCATACTCAGGTTCGGCCCTGGGGGGTGGAACAGGATAAGATGAAGGCCTGAAGAAGATGAGGGCAGGGGAACAGAGCTGGCGCCCTACACCTGGCCTGACACGGTGGTGGGGCTGGAGATATCATTGGTCTCAAGCCGAACTCCGGTCCTTTTGGGGTATGGAAAATTAAATGACACGGTGCAATCAGAAGCTGGTACAAAAGACTGCTTTTGTTTCTAGGCAGTCATCCAACATGAGGACACAAGAGGGGTTCAGAGCAGAGCCCACAGGAGGAGGAGGTGGGGGCAGAAGACTGACAGGGTCAAGGGTGGGAATGGGGACTCTTGGGGGCAAGGCCTGGTCCCAGCCCCACCTCCGCCTTAGGGCCGGCCACCCTCAGACCAAAGGCCTTGGGGTGCTGGTGGCCGAGGTGAGGCCTGGCTGTGTGCCAGGGAAGGTTGGCGCCACGGGGCAAGCCGGGCTCAGAGAACAGACCACCCGGCTGGGGAAGGTCTAGAACGGAAGCTGAGCCGACAGCTTCTCAGGGGTGGAGGGTGGGGCTTCGGAGGGGGAGGCAGCTTTCCTGGACGATAGCCAGGGAGGTGCAGGCCTCGGCCCGCAAAGCTCCAGCGACTCCTGGGCCCGCTGGGACGTGAGAGATTTGGTACCACAGGGCGGTGGTCCTAGAAGGGAAGGAGACTCGAGTGTAGTCTTACCCCAAAGGCTCCCTCGACCTACAGAAGAGCCGGCAGGCCCGGTGAGGGGACCCAGGAGCCCAGGGCCCAGACCATGGGCTTACCTGGCCAAAGCTAGCAGCCAGCACCAAGATCCAGCGAGGGTCAACAGGAAGGTCACCATGCAGAGGTTGACTGTGGCTGGCGGCCGATTCCTCTGCACTTCTGGAATACTTAAGCTTTCATTCATACCCCTGAAGGGCCCCTGCCCCCCAAGCCTCTACCCCTTAGTACCCGGAAGCTAGCCTGATATCTGCACCTATCTTGGGTCAGCCCCCTCTCTCCACGACTTCTGACTCAAGGGCCAGGACAGGCCAGGGACTAGGAGGCGGCCCTGCAAGATGCTCCCCCAACCGTCAGGATGCCTAAAACATCCCTGCTAGTGTTTTTCTTAGGGAGGGAGGGTTATGCCAGCCTTGTTCTCCCAAGCTGCCCCCCTTACCATGAGAGTCCCTGTAGGTGATACAGGAGAGAAGGGGGTGGGATAAGCAGGAAAGAGCCTGAGGGCCAAGGCTGGCCAGTGAACGCAGAGCCCCTCTTCTCTTCAGCCTTTGGTCACCTGGCCCTCCACAAGCCAGGCTGTGGAGCATCACGTGAGGCCTTGCATGAAGATACAGTTCAGACACACCCAGTGACCTCTGTGGGTTTGAAGGAGAAGGTACAGGGAAGGGAACCCACACGTGGGGACCTAGCATGGTCTCTCTAGTGACAGTACCTGCAACACATAAAGAGAAAGGGTCTACCTGGCAAGGGGAGCCAGCCACGCGGACACCAGCCTGGACAGACATCACCAGGGTCTACAGGATGGCGGAGGGGCCTGGCAAACGAGCAGACCCTCATGCAGACGAGTCTTTCGTAAGCAAGTCTTCTCCATGGGCCAGATGGGGCCTGCGGGACACTTCCCACAGCCCACCGTTACACGGAATTTAATTCTCAGCAGCTCTGGAACTGTGCAGTCCCATTCTCCAGCTGAATAAACAGAGGCTCAGAGATGAACATGCAGCGCGACCGTGATCACTCCGCCTGCTGCCTCCTCCAGAACTCAGTTCGTTCCAGAAACCGAACACTCATCAAGCACCTGTGAATAGGTGCTATTATCCCCATCTTGCAGCCGAGGAGAGGGAGGCAGAGGAGTTAAGTGACTTGCCCAAGGTCACAGCCACAGGGCTCCAGAGCCTGCGTTCTTGAGGACCACATGCCCACAGCAGGGCGGTGCCAGCATGTGCACCTGAGAGGTGGGAACTCACCCAGAGGACAGGGCGTGCAGCCCCAGGTTTTGGGAGGTGGCAGTGCAGGAAACAAGCCGGCCCATTGGGCCAGTGGTTCTCCAGGGTCTGAAGGGCAGGGAGATGCTGTGAGCCACGCCCCCACCCACCCCAGCGACACTCACTGGGAACCTTGAATCAGCACCTGCCAGAGAGCAGGGAAGGGGCTCAGCCCCCGCTGCACCAGGAGTGGGAGGTGGGCAGGGATGGGCACTCTGCCTCCAAGCAGCCTCAGGTGGGTGAGAGGGGACCAGATCTCTTGCCTCACCCTTCCCCCCCACCCCAAGGTGCCCTGCAGGGGAGAAAGGGCAGCTGCCCACCAGGCCATTGCTCAGATGGAGAAGAGCCTATGGGAACCATGGGGGCTGTATCCTAGAAGGAGAGCATGACCTCCTGGTTACTCCAAGGCCAGGCCCAGGCCTACCAAGGTGGCCACGTCTCCAATGAGGGCCTGGTAGATAAGAGACGCAATGTCCCTGAGCGGTTCTATAGTTGGCCCCCTTTGCTGAGGAAAGGAGGGATAATTGCCTCTCACGTGGAACCTAGGACAAAACAAAGCATCAGTACCACATGGGTACATTCTAGGGAGGGAGAGGCCAGGGGCAGCATTGTGTGTGCTTGGGGCAGGGTAGGAGATACGGAGAAAACTGCCTTCTTTGAGGGCCTAGGAGAAAGATAAGCAGAGAGGACCTCCCAGACATTCTGCCTCAGGCCCTTTTCCAGCCACCCTCTAAGCAGGCTCAGCCGTAACTTGGGTGGCACTATTCTTACTGTCAGTATGATTTCCAGGCTGAGCCGGGGGTGAGGGAGAAGCAGTGCATAGGTGACGTGCATGAGACAGAAGTGGAGAGGGGCATGGCAGCCTTGGAGGCCAGGCCTGGGGCTTCCGACACGGTACCTGCCTTGGGCACGGGCAGGCCGTGCTGGAACAACCTGCCAGCTGTGGCCTCCCACTCAAAGGTATCCAAGTGCCAGGCCGGGACTGGAGCCAGACTCCCCTCAGGGGCAAGAGACAGAGTGGGATGGGACATAGGCCACCCAGCCATTACTGGGGTTTGGGGCCTGCTGGCCAGCTGGAAAGACAGAGGGACTCTGCTTGAGGGAAGGACTGGGCCTGGACCACTCAGACCTACCTCTGTGACAGGGGCAGTCCCATCCTCCGGTTAGACTCATAAGCTGACCAGAGGGGACCTGTAGTCCCCCCAAAGTCCCCACCCCCTCCCGCCCAAGTGGGCACCATAAAAAGGGGTGCAGAAACACTAGGCACTCCTCCCAGCTGGCTGTGGCTTCCTGTGGTAGTCTCCAGGACCCCTGAGTGAGTCGAGCTGGGGGTCCCAGCAGCCAAGGTGGGAGGAGAGCTGGGTCCCCCCAGTGGATACTGGATAGGAACACAGCAGAAGCTGTGAGAGCTGGTTCCTCAGGACTGAGCAACTCTGCACAGATGTCCTCAGAGACACTCCCGCTGCCCAGTTCAGCCCAGAGAGCCAGGGCCTGGTGCCAAGTAGGCTCTCTGCTTGAGAGGAACGTCCTGGGGGTCATTACACCTCTCTGCCCAGAGGCTCAGGTGTCCAGGCTCTGGGTGGGCCAGCAGTCAAAAAGAAGGGGGCCGTGGGTCTGGGGCCCTGGTGTGTGTCCCCCAGCAGTCAGAGGTCTTGGTGGCCACAGAGCCAATGGGTAAGGGAGAAGGGGGACTGGGCTCTGCCCCACTGAAGTCGGTGGCACCAGGCTCCAGAAGGGTCCCTGGGAGGAAGACCAGCACGAGAGGAAGTATTGCAGAAACCTCAGGCATCTCCTCTGCAGGGTGGGCCCAGCTGGAGGGCCCATATCAGGGAGGTGGGCCTTGGGGCCACAAGAGAAAGGGTCTACCTGCTGGTGCCGCATGGAAAGCAAGCCTGGTGGACAGAACGTGGCATCAGCTGAGCAGGGCGAGGTCTCCCTGAGGCAGGCTTGCACCTGGACACAAGCCTCCTCCAGCAAGAAAATACAAAGTATCATTATAAGGGACTAAAAATAACTGCGTGCATGCGCAGTTGGGGCAAATTCTGGACAACGAGATACAAAGAGACCAAAAAGCCCAGCTGCCCCTTCTGAAGTGCCTGGAGCAAAAGCAGGGGGTTGGGAGCAAAAGCAGGGTACTCAGCATGCCCCCTGCACACACCACCACCTAAGGGGTGGGCACACCACCTGAGCCACCTCTCCGTCCCGACCCCTGGACACACCCCCACATAAGGAACTGGCTCACCCCACCTCAGCTAGCGAGCAAGCAATGGAACCTGTTGTCACTTGTTCTCGCTCCCCCCTGCTGCAGCAGGGTCCCGAATAAAGCCTTGCCTGAACTTCTTTTCTGGCCTCTGATCCATTTTTACTGATTAAGGAGGCCAAGAACACAGTCGGCAACAACCCCACCAGTCCTGAGGAACGCTGGAAGAGCCCGGGATGCCAGGGGCTGGGGTCAGAGGTGCCCACGACCAGGAGAGGGGTCGGAGCTACCTCCAGATGGAGCAGCACCAGGTCCGGAGAGGCTCCAAGCTGGACAACTGGCAAGGGCTGGGGTACCAGAAGCTGGGGGCCTGGGATGCACACTGGGCTGGAAGGCAGTGTTGGGGAAGCATCAGGCAGATCTGGTGGGGACCTGGTTTAGTAGCTGGGACTCGTGCCACCTGCTAGGCTTGGCTTTACCAGGGTGGTGGTGGACAGGGCTGGGGAAGATGCCCCAGGAAGCTGGCATCCGTGTGTCCTCAGGACCAACAGGTGGCAAGCTGAGGGATGGCAGGGAAGGCTGGTCAGGGCTACCTTGGCTCTCCCACACTGAGGAGGCGCCAAGCTTTGCAGAAAGGCAGGCAGGGCCCAGGACTGCCGGGGCACCCAGGCCTCCCCGAGCAGGGTCTCTTGCCCACTCACAGTGGATGGGAGCCCAGGCCTCACTGAGGACACTTCAGAAGGAAGGGCCAAGGCCCCAGCAGGCAAGAGGCTGGCGGAAGCCCCTAGCTTCTCTGCCGTGAGGCCCCAAGCCAAAGCCCCAGTCCCTCCGACAGTGGGGCTTGGGGAAGGGAGGTTGGTAGGGTCTGAGGACAAACAGCTGCCACGGTTGGAATCGCAGGCTGTGAACTATGGGGAGGAGAGAAGACCGCCCGGGCTCACCATCCCCACCTGAGAAGGAGAGGGGCTTGTAGATGATTTTATCTGGTGGCTGGTGGAGAAAGGAGCAAGAGACCCCCCCTGCCAGGCCTAGAAATCATTGGAGAGGCCTCTTGAGGTCCTTCCAAGGAGCACAGGGGCTCAGAACATCACTCCCAGGAGCCCAGGTTCTTGCTGCCCTGAGAAGGCACAGGGGCCTGGGGGTGGGGTCCCTAGAGGACAGAGGCAGCGGTGCAGGAGGCAGAGTGACCAGTTCAGGCTGAGGCTGGGGAGGGGTGGAGGGGGTGTCAGGTGGGGTGGATAGCTCCATCGATGGACATACAAGCCTCTGGGTGGGCAGCAGCTAGGACGCCCAGAGTTGGGGTCCCCAAGGAGGCAGCAGTGTACCCAAGGAGCCCCCCATCTGCCTGCCAACCTCAGTCCAGCCAGGGGAGCCAGAGGAGGGGCTCTGCAGCACCTCCCCTGCCCTGGGGCCTGGGAGGGCTGCGTTAGATTGGGCTGCGGCACCCCCTGGGCCGGGGGCTGGGGGCGCTGCCCGAGAAGAGGTCCCGAGAGCACAGAGGACAACAGCCAGAGCAGAGCCCAGCGCTCACCGGCCGGAGCGCCCCTGCGGCCTTCCTCACACCCACGCCCTCCCCAGGCTTCTTCAGCTGGGGCCGGGCCTAAGGGGCAGCAGGCAGGGCTGGAGGCACCACTCCCACTTCCAGAGGGGCCTGGGGGGTCCGAAGAGGCACATTCAGTCAGGTGGGAGTTGGGCCTTACTCCATTTCCCCTGCAAGGGGCGGAGGGAGAGCAGCCCGGTCACTCCAACCCCCTCAGTGACAAGCCAGGGAGGAAGCCGTGGAGGTTACCGAGGGGAGGGGGTTATCCTCGTACCCCTCAACCCATGCATAGCCTCGCTCTCCTCCTCCCCACGACACCCGCTCGAGACAGAGCTTCCCCCTCACTCACCTCCTTGCAAGCTTGCTCCTGGCAGCAAAACTAGCTGGTTGGGCCCCCTCAGCCTTTTGTACTGGGCTGGGAAGCCAGGTGGGGCAGCCAGGGGGCAGGGCCTCACTCAAGCTGGAGGCTCACCTGAGCGCCCTCCTCCTTTTATTAACTTAGGTCAAGAGGTGCACGTGATGTCTAGCAAGCCCACCTGGGTGGGGAGAGAAGCCCAGCCAGGGCAGGTCTGGGCCAGGCCAACAGGGGGCGGAGCGGAGCGGAGCCAGGTACAAAGGTTCCTGGGCTCCCCGCTGGCCCAGAACCCTCAGGACTGGCTCTAGGTGTTAACACAGGCCCTGACTTGATGTGACCATCAGCAAGTTCCTGTACCAGTTTCCCCATCTGTAACTTAGAGGGAGTAGTAGTCCGTGTTACTGGAACACCTGACTCGGCATCACCTTCAATTAAAACCCAGGTTCCTGGGGCTTCCCTGGTGGCGCAGTGGTTGAGAGTCCGCCTGCCGATGCAGGGGACACGGGTTTGTGCCCCGGTCCGGGAAGATCCCACATGCCGTGGAGCCGCTGGGCCCGTGAGCCATGGCCGCTGAGCCTGCGCGTCTGGAGCCTGTGCTCAGCGACGGGAGAGGCCACAACAGTGAGAGGCCGGCGTACCGAGAGAGGAAAAACAAAAACAAAAACCCAGGTTCCTGGGCTCTGCCCAAGACCCTTCTCAACGGGGCCCGGGAAACCATTTCCCAGGTGATTGTCTGAAAAGCTCTGCCTGGGCGCAGCCCAGCCCAGGAGCCTTAGCCGGTTACAGGGAACGGTGGGGTCAGAACCGAAGCAGAGTGGGCCCCACTGCAGTTTCCTTGAGGGCTGGGGGGCACCCAGCACACTCAGCTCCACACCCTATCCCCCCCTTCCTTGCCCTCAGCTCTTAGCCACCAACATCCCCACCAAAGAACGGAACAGGCTTTGTGAAAACCTGTGAGGGGCGGTAGGCTGCCTCCCTGACAAGAGTCCTGGGGCGGAGTTCCGTTCCGTCTCCACCACCTCAGGCTGGGCTCCCTAGGATGCTGTCCTATCTCCTCCCTTAACAGACCCCTCAGGCCAGGGCCAGGCCTCTCCCCTCAGACTGGGCTCCCAGGACACAGTTATCCCAAGGGAGGCAGCCACCTCCCCACACCAGCTCCAGCTCCAGCTCTGCACCATTACGGTCTTCTAGGGCCCCAGGCGGACTCTCGAGGCCTCAGATCCTGCCAGGTAATTGTGCGCAAGATGCATGCCTGGCACGTGACAGGGACAGACACAGTAGGTGTACAAGGCAGGCAGGAAAGGAGGGAAGAGGGCAGAGGAAGGAAGGAAGGAAGGAAGGAAAAGAAAATAAAAAGTAAAGAAGGAAAGAACCGGAGCCAAATCCAGCAAGGCCCTGGTAGCCGGGTGGGTGAGGCTGGCAGGGTGCAGAAGCCCAGGGCCTGGGGGTTCAGAGTGACCTCACCTACGTTGCAATCCTGTCTCTCCCGACCTACGCTAGTAGCCTGGAGTGATTCAAACTCTCCAACACTTCAGCTTTCTGTAAACATGAACCACACCCCAGCTCTTCAGGTTGCAAGACAGAGTTGACGTGGTAGGAGCAGGCTGGATTTGAGCCTTGTTTCCGGGCCCCGCCTCCTCCCATCTTGTTCCTGCACTCCAGCCACACCTATTTCCTCTGGGACCCTGCACATGCTGTCCACCTGACTCAGGAAGCACTTGGCACTCATTTACCCACATCTTCCTACTTGGCTCCAAGGCCCACTTCAGGCAGCACCTCTTCTGGGACCCAAGGACACCTCCTCACACCCCGGTTAGGCCAGGTCCCCTCTGAGCTTCCATGGCACCCTCCCCCCAGGCTCTGCACTGCAGTCACCACATGTGCTGGAGTTACCTATCTCCTGACCTGTCCCCTTCCCAGGCCAGGGG
This sequence comes from Mesoplodon bidens, assembly GCF_964165515.1. Taxonomy (NCBI): domain Eukaryota; kingdom Metazoa; phylum Chordata; class Mammalia; order Artiodactyla; family Ziphiidae; genus Mesoplodon; species Mesoplodon bidens. The sequence goes on along the minus strand of NC_138178.1, from coordinate 63,901,820 downwards.
ACTCCAAAGGCCTGTGTGGATAGAGTACTGGGGGCAATGGGTCTACACAAATAGTGTAGCTGAGCTCAGTGAAGACCCACAAATATTAGGATAGATGCTGGTAGGTGTGACCAGCCCTGACTGGCTCTGCCCAGACTGAGTGGGAAACCACAACGAGGAAGCAACCTCAGCAGCCCTGAGGTCAAACCTCTGTAGGAATACATGCCAGCAGAGGCAGGGTGTCTGGAGGGAACCTAAGCCCAGCTAAGGTGTAGGAGGGGCCATCCCTCAGTGGAGAGATGGGGACAGCTCTGTTTTACCTAGCCCATGGCAGGCACATCCTTGGTCCTGGCAGAGAGGCACACAATAGGGTCTGGTGACCAGCATTTCTCACTGGGCAGTGGGGCTACCTACCAGCAACCACCAGGACCCACATGGGTCTCAGGAGGGAGAGGCTTTGCCTGAGCAGGGAAATGGCTGCCCCGTGGGCATGTGGTGAGGGCCCATGTGGCCGGAGCTAGTGGGCACAGCGGGCTTGTCGGCCTCAGCATCTTCTGGGCTGGGAGCAGGGAGAGCTGCAGCCTCTGAGTGAAGGGCTAGCGATGACGTCACCTGGCGATGACATATGAAATCTATGACCTCCCCCCAAGACACAGTCAGGCCCCAGGTCCAAACACAACCCAAATGCTTTTATGTTTAATGGCCTGCCTCCAGGGCCCACAGCCTTATTACAGACCTTAACTAGGCCAAGGGCCCGGCTTGCCAGCCTCTGGCTCAGTTCAGCACTCTGCAAGAAGGTAACCCACAGCAGGACTGGCTGATGGGGCCCTGGCTTGGGGAGGGCCAAGGTCCTTAGTCGACATCTTCGGAGACCTCCCAGGACTGAGCTGTCACTCAGCCTGTCCCTTTTTTAGTCCCTGAGTCCCTGCAGCTGCTTGGCTTCCGGCAAACACACAACTTTCCTGGGAAAATGCACCAGGTTGGGGCGGCACCTCAGGGAAGTCACTGGTGTCAATTCAGCACAGGCCGGGGTCTCCCAGGGGTGAAAGCAGCAGGCCCAGGACAAGGATGCCAGCCCCAGGCTATATCCCTGCACCCCCTGTAGTAGGGGATGGGAGGGGAAGGCTCCCTCAGGGAGTTCCAGACTCAGGAGTTAGGGCCCAACCCCAAATGCTGGGGCTGTATGTAGCCCTAGGCTTTCCTGGGAAATGACTCTAGAAAGTGTGTGAGCCATATACACTGGACAACATACCACTCTCTAAGATGACCAAGTCCTATGACACATCAAGACTTTCTAGAGGAAGGTTCTGCGGGCCTCAGCCTCCTATTCCAGGCCCTGGCTGAGATCTAGGCTCCTGTCCTGGGCAGGAAGCAGAGAGCAAACCGTGATGGGTGTGTGTCAGGCATCACCCCACAACACCCCTGTGAGGTAGGCTGTGTTGTCCTATCTTACAAATGGGGAACTGAGGGCGCAAGAGAGGAAGTGGTCCGCCCATTTACACAGCAAGGAACAGGAGCCAGGATTCAAGCCCAAGTCTGTCGGGCTCCAAAGCCCACACGTTTTCTCTAAGGAAGAAATAGGAAGTAGTCCTTTCTGATAAAGGCCCTCAAGTTAAAAGTTCAGGGACTCTCAGCCCAGCCTGGGGTGGGGGGCGGGGGCAGGGTAAGAGCTGGAGAAACCCCAAGGCCATGCCCACTCCTGGCCTTCAGCAGCTGGACCGGCAGAAGCGGGGCACAGAGAGTGATCCCCAGATCTCCAAACAGCAGAGGCGACCAAGGCTACAGCTGATGGCTCTGGCTGCCCAACAACTGTGGGCGGGGCGCGGTCCGGTCAGGTCCTGAGGCCTTGTGGCCCCAAGTGGGCAGAGCCAGGCCATTGAGCCAGGCGGATTCGAGCAGGCTGCGGAAGCGCGCCCTCATCGCGGGGCCGGGCGAGCTGGCACCAGCAGCAGGGGTGGGTGAGGCACCTCGGGACCCTTCTCCAGCAGTTGCCTCTGCTTTCTCCAGGCCAGGGGTTGGTGGCTTCCTCCCCGGCTTTTTGGCTTTGGGGGCAGACAACTTCCAAGCCAGGTCTAGGCTCTCTGGCTCCTCTCTGGCCACGGTGGGCTCTGAGGAGGGCACAGATCCAGCCTCAGTGTCAAAGTCACCTGGAAAATGAACATACCGTCAGGCTGCAGACCCCCAACACCCTCAAGTCCCATCTCTAGGCCTCCAAAGCCATCTAGACCAGTGGCTCTACTGTCCCAGGTCAGGGCGGCCCTGGCAGGGTCACAGACATCATGACCCTTCCCAGCATGTGCACACTGGCCAGACTGTCATGCCCGTCAAGCCAAAAGGGTGTGCTTCTCCCCAGGTGATACCAGCACTCTATCTAATGAGGGCACCCCCCCCCAGGAACCCTTTGGGTGCAAGGACAAGAGGAAAGGGGCTCAACAGGCCAGAAACCATTGGTCTGATCCAAAGGCTCACTGAACAGGTGGGGAAACTGAGGCACAGAGGGAGAGGACCCTGCCACATATAAGGGTGCCATCATTCTTCTGCCACATCACCCCCAGAACCGGAACAAGAGCCAGGCAGGGACTGCCCAGAGAGCAGTGCCTGGAGGGAGGGAGTGGAGGAAGAGGTGGAGGGAATGGGAGGCGGCTTCTGACGAAGAGCACACCTACTGGGAAGCGAGGCTGCCAGGGGAGCACTGTCTAAGGACACCACTGAGGAGTGGCCCCATAAGGATACGGGAGGGAATGGGGACGGGGGCACCAAAATGCAGCCAGTGGTAGGAAGCTGGGCCCCAGACTCTTGTAGGCTTGGTCAGAACAGGAGGGGTCTGTGACGTGCCTGTGACCCACTGTCCGGAGGACCTGTCCCTCTCTGGGCCCCAGAGAGCCCAAATGTATAGAGAGAAGACTGGCTGGGGGGCTTGTGAGTGAGGCATGACACCCACCTTCACTCTTTCTCACCCAGGAATAGAAGGCTTGTACTTGCATTTTCTTTGCACCCCATTAGGGCAAATGCCCCAACTTTGTAAGTGCTCAGCAATGCTCATCACCCACACACCAAACTCCACATCAGCACCTCGCTGCCTCAGGCCCCCTCTCCATCCCGATATGGAGTCTGGACCAGGTAAATGCCCAGGGCAAGGCTGCCAGGATCGGGAGGGGACAAGAAAGAGTTTCTGTGGAGACACAACCAGAGGATGTAAGGCAGGGGGACTACAGAGCGGGCCTCTGGCCTCAGTGCCAGATGTCCTGAAGTAGGACAGGCAACGACAGACACCACTTGACACCATCACCAAAGCCGCGGCTGAAGAATGATCCTGATGGTACCCGCCGTGAGGCACTACAGCCACTCCCAAGAGCAAGGTCCAGCTACCTGAACTGATGCAGAAGATGCTCTCGGACACAAAGACAGCACATTGGGGAACTCTGTGCACAGGTTATTTGGTAGGGAAAAGCAAACCACAAAATGATGCTCTGACTTGCAGGCAATTTCTGTGTGTGTAAATATCTGGGAGGACTGGGGAATTACACATTTAGAAGTGTTCAGGGAGGGAGGGTGGGACCCCTCCCAGGTTTGGGATATGAGGTGCTGGATGAGTGCAGTGCTGCTCACTGAGACAGGAAAGACAGGGGTGGGAAGTGAGCTCAGGGGAAAGGTCAGGAGAGTGGTTTGGGAGGAGTTAAGGGTTGAAGAGACCCCAGGTGCAGAAGCCCAGCATGCAGTCAGGTATTTGGGGCTTGAGCTCAGAAGAGGGGAGGTGGGGCGGGACAGACACAGGGGGAGATGACCTCAGACAGGCACAACGGAGGATGAGGGGGGAACCTGGGAGGGTGCTGCGCCAGGGAAGGCCAAGTTTTCCTGGGGACAGAGCAGTTGGCATGTTCAGAGACTCACAAAGGAGGCTGTGCAGGCGTTCATTAATGCTGGGGGTGAAGAGGGATGGGGGCGTCCACAGAGCCTACCCTGGAAGGCCAGCCCCCTCCCCAGGCACGAGCTCTTTCCAGAAGCCCGGGAATCCCTCAGCCCCTGGCTGTGACCATTCACACAGCCCACACACCTGTCACTCGCTCACACAGCTCCGGTGGCTACTGGGGCTGCCCCATGCTCACCCAGCTGGCGGCGTACACAGTCTCGCCACTGAAGGCCCAGCAGGTCAGGGTAGATATCGGGCAGCTGGCGCAGCGCCAGCAGCTTCAGCATGCGCGACGTGCAGCCGTGCAGGGCGCGCTCCCGCAGGGCCCGCTCCTCCGACAGCGTGGTGGGCCGCAGCTCCACGCGATGCTCCAGCAGCACATGGTCCACAGAAGCGGGTGGCAGCCGCGGGAAGAGCCGCTCCTTCACCAGGTGGATGGGTACGAAGATGGCCCCGGCCCGCACCACGTGGGGGAAGGGGCACTGCTGCGTGCACACGAAGCTCTGCAGCTGGGACAGCAGCTTGCTCAGCAGCCCCTGCACACCCTGGCAGTCCTGCCACGCCGCCCGGCCCCAAGGCCCAGACATCTCAAGCCACTCACGCAGTTTTTCCGGCGGGGAGTGGGCCACTGAGCCCGAGATGGCGTCACACAGGGAGGCATGCAGTCCTGCAAAGTGTTGCTCTGGGGAGTCTGCTGTGGCAGGAGTAGAAGCTGGAGCGGGACCTACAACTGGAGCTGGAGCCGGAGCCGGAGGTGGAGCTGGAGCTGGAGCCAGAGCCAGAGCCAGAGCCGGAGCCGGAGCCGGTGCCGGTGCAGGCGATGGAGCCAGAGCAGAGGCCGAGGCGGGGGAGGTCATGGCTACAGCTGGAGGGCTGGGCAGCGCCAGGTTGAAGCAGGCCACGGGCAAGGGCTGGGTGAGAATCTGTAGTCCAGCAGGCACAGGTGTGGGGGTGGGTGCAGGCTGGGCAGGGGCTGAGGTGGGCACAGCTGGGACCACGGCTGGAACCACAGTTGCAGGCAAGGGTGCTGGCCGGAGGATCTTGAATTTTCGGAACATGAAGGCCACAGAGCTGTGGAAATTGGTCCTTGGGGTCACCTCTGTGGTCACTGGCACCCCAGGCAGGTCTGGTGCCTCTGTGACTACCTTTTTCAGGACTTGCCGATCTGAGACTGTGTCTCCCACACCTGGCATGTCGGAGACTGTGTTTCCCATGCCTGGCACATCCACAGCTGCGGTGGGCTTGGCATGCCCTGCGGGATGAGGGACCTTGGTAGGGGGGGCCTCTGCCGCGGTCTTCTTCACGCTCAAGTCCAGTGCCACCTCCTCCTTAAGTGAGGCATGCACACTCGAGGGGGCTTCCTGGCCAGGCAGAGATCCCCTGCAGTCTTTGTCATGGCTCTCACTGGGGGCTGGGGCCGGGTCTGGCTCAGCTGTGGCCTCAGGCGCCTGCACGTCCAGGTAGTCATGGTAGGGGGCCAGGCTGAAGACATTGTCAATAATAGGCATGGGTGGGGAGTTGGGTGCCAGTGTGCCCTCGTTCTGCGGAAGAGACTGGCGCTCCTGGGCACAGGGTGGGAGTGCCGGTGGGGTGCGTGGAACTGGACTATCTCCAATAATGATGGGTGTCCCAGGGTGCTCATCGAGCTGGGGCTGGAGCTGCTCTCTCCTGCAGCTGGGCAGCCACATCTTCTCCTCAGCTTCCTGCACTGGCTTCTCTGCAGGCCTTGCAGGCTCTAAGCATGGCTGGCTGGCAGGCAGAGGCTGGCATGCCCGCTGGAAGGCACCGGGCTGTGGCACAGCCTGCACACTGTTCTGGGAAGGTGGCGTCCCTCCGAGCCCTGGGGATGCTCCATAGAGAGAGAGGTCATCCCGGGCGTAAGGAAAGCCCAGCGTCTGGGGGGCAAAGTCCACTGGGCAGCGTGGGGCAAGAGGTGGCTCCAGCTTGAGGTCTGGCGAGGGTGCTGGGAGGGGGGCAGAGGGGTAGGAATAAGTATCCAACCCCACTGGGGGCATATAGGGTGTCTGAGCTGCTTGCTGCCTCAGGTACGGGCTGCTTAGCCCACCAGCTGGGTACCCGGCCCCCTTGTGGGCTCTCAGAGGCTGTGGTGGAAGCGTTGAGCCATAGCTGCCCTGCTTCTCTGGGCGGCGACAGGCTGGAGGGCAAGGGAGGGCCGGTGCGGGATGGGGCAGCGGATAGTGGGTGGGCACTGCATCCTGACAGGCTGGTCCCAGAGGTTGGGCCAGCTGGGTCCAAGGACTGGGGGGTCCCTCGGACAATGCCTGCTTGGGGTCCCCAGAGTAAGGACCTGCATACTTGGAGGCCAGGAAGCCCGTGCTGTGGATGGTCCGATACTTCTCCAAGAATGCCTGGCACGGGGAGAAGCTCACCGAGGAGTCTTTGCCAGATGTCCCAGCTGGCACCCCACGCAAGAAGGTGCCATCCAGGGACTGGCCCTTGCCAGGAGCTGGGGGCAGAGAACAAGATGGGTCGGCGGGGGGTAACAGGGATCCAGTCACCAGCGTCCAATCAACATCCAGAGGCCTCTTTGCTGCCCCTTCCCCCAGGCAGGTTGAGAGCCCATAACACAGAGGGTTGCGGTAGACAGGTTTGGGTGCCGCCAGTGGTGGGCCTGGGTAGGAGTGAGCCTGGGGACCGAAGGGTAGGAGCTCAACGGGGCCGGATTCCTGTACTTTCTCGGAGCTTTCTGTGGGTGGGCGGTAGAGCAGGCAGCTGGTCAGAAGGTTGTCTGCCCGAAGTGGGGGTCCTGCCATGCTGGTGGGGTACAAGGGTGGGTATGGGGTCCAGGATGCCAACCGCTCAGACCCTGTCTTCGGAGGACCCCCCATGGGGCAGGAGAAGTAGGCACCCTTGTAGCTGCAGGGGTCCTGGTTACCAGCAGAGGGGGGCAGGCTGTGCCCGGGCCCAGAGTCTGCCTCTAGGCGGGGCAGCTTGCCATACATCACAGGCCCCAGGGCCCCCAGTGGCCGCTTCTCTGCCATCACTGTGAAGGCTTCAAGCCCTCCAGGGCCCCAGCTACTCAACTGCTGACCTGGGAGAGAGAGGGAGAGGCAGGGGCTGTCAGAAAAACAGGTTACAGGCAAGCAACAGAAGGCTGTTGCTCTTACTGGCTCGTTGCCATGCCCAAGAACTTGGCACTTAGTAAATGCTCAATAAAGACTGTATGGATGAATGAATGAAGGCATGAGCCAACTTTATTTTGTAAGCTGCAGAATCCTTTGTTTAATGAATTCTTGTACAGAAGCCCTAACATACCCCCGCCCCCACTCCAGGAGCCCCTTCTGTCCAGCTTTCCTCCACATGACTCCCAAGACCCCTTCCACAATTTCAGACTTTGTATAAAACAGTCTGAGGATCGCTTCGCTTGGCTACTCCTCCTGCCCACACCTCCACCCATTTACAGATGAGGAGACCCATTCATCCCAAAGTCACTGATGAAAGAGATGGAGGAGAGGCAGGCTTCCTCTCACTACAAGCTCTTATTCCAAGATGCCATAGTGATCTCTAGATGCCTACAGCAGCCAAGACGTGGAATCAGGCACTGTCTACAAATTCAGATTTCCTGTGATACTCTAGATCTCACTTTCTGACCTGCCAGTCTCATCGAAAATAGCAGAGCCAGGCCTGGAACCCAGGTCCCTAGGCCCAGGAGGACAGATACTGGGCTTGGTTTTAGAGGGCAGTACCCCAGTGCAACCCTTTGTATAAGCCCCACCCTGCACCCTAGACCCACCCCAGACCCACCCCCAGGAGGAGAGCAAAGGCTGTCCAGCAGATGGTGCTGTGGCGCCAACAGGAAGCTCCCAAAAGGGGAGGGGAGGAGAACCTGTGCCCATCCCAGCCCCTAAACTGCAGCTATTCCAAGAACATGGGGGCAGCATAGGACCATGGAGCAGGTGGGGAGGCGAGAGGATGTGAATATGCAGGGAAGGAGCTTCCAGGGGTCACAAAGTGCTAGTTGGCAACGACCCCCATTGTATTGATGGAAAAACTGAGTACCAGAGAAAGACTAAGGTCCTCAAGCAAGGCCAAGCCAGGATTGGGACCTAGGCTCAGAGAGGTCAAGTGTGGCTTTCCTCAAGGCAGCAGGCACCCAATGGCCCAGGAGGGGGTCGTCTGAGGCCAGTCTACTAGGACCACATTGACCTGCTTCTACCTCCCCCAGTGCCCTGTTCCCCGAAACCCTCAGGTGGCTTAGAAAGGATGAATCAGCTCAATCTTGCTATCATTAGGCCAAGGGACAGGTGTCACAAGTTTCTATCACCAAGCCAAGACCAGCCCCCCCTCTCAGTCTTCCTTCCGGCTGGTGGCCAACGACACCCACGTGCTCAGAGACCAGCAAGTTTTGAGGACAGAAAAAGCCAAGGGTAATATGGGGGCCAATGCCTACCCTCATCCCAGCCTAAGTGCACCAAGGAAGCCAGACACGACTCAGAAAGAAAGCTGTCTCATCTCCGGGCCAGAATCCAACACCTCAGGCCAGCCTGGAGAAGTGGATGCTCCGAGAAGGCAGGAAGGAGCACCAGAGCAACAATACCGATAGCAGCGCCCTATGACAGGGCCCTGCACCCCAAGGGGAAAGCCCCCACCCTGCTGCACAGCAACTTTGCAAGAAGGGGTTGTATGGTTTGGGGAGTGCTGAGCCCCCCTGCCCTTGGGGAGCTCTGGGTTAATAAGTGCTAGCTCTAGTCTCACCTCCCCCATACACTCCTTGGGGGCCTTCTCCATACCCACCCCCGGCCCCAAGAGCCCTTCTCTCCTAGGTTCTGCCCATTGTGTGCCCTTGACCCTGGAGACTTCCTGAGACACCCCCCCCCCGGGACTTAGCCCAATAAAGATAAGGCCACTTGGGACCCCCAAGAGTCTTTGGGGGAGAGATGGGGGCTCCAGGGAGCCAGCAGAGGACTATGAAGGGTATGGGGGTAACATTACCTCCGGCTCTTAGGAGATGGGGAGAGCCCAATATTTTACACACTCCCTCAAGCGAGGCCCTCTCCACTCTAAACGGTAGCCAAAATGTAGGTGCCTCCTTCCCTCACACACACGCAGCAAGAGGCAAGCAATTGTTCGGAGAAGGGCGGGACCCCAGGAGGCAGAGTCACATCACCCTTTGGGCCACCGAGCTGCTTGCTGGCTGAGGTTGCGGCTGGGCTGGGAGGACCAACCTCAAGCAGCGCCCAGGACAAGAGCCCACCACCGCTGTGCCATCCCTGCCCTACGCAGCAGGGGGAGCAAACAGCTCCGTGGCTCAATTCCCTCTTCCAACGCCTAAGGGGTCTCCGGATGGACGCTGGGCAAGACCAGGAAGAAGAGAGCGATCCTGCCCAGCTGTGGCCAGCGCTTGGACTCTCTGAGAGGGCTGAATCGGCTCCCCTTCCCGTGTTCTCACACCTCCCCCAGCTGAGGCTCAGGGCCCTGCCCACGCTACAACCGCATCTAGGGGCAGCCCAGGCTCTCGTGGTGGGGGAAGGGTCGCGGGATCGGCTCCACCCCCTTTCCCCTACCTGCCTGGCCCATAACTCCGGTGCCTGGGGCCCTCAGCCGACCTAGCTTTGGGGCTGCCGCCACACCCGACCCCAGCGGCTTCCGGGTGTCCCCATGCCATGCCCTGCCCTGCGGCGCTGGGGCGCACGTGCACCCCAGCAGGCCGATATACAGGCCGCCGCCACCCATGCAAACCCGTGCCTGCAAGTATGTGCCTGGCCCATATCTGCACACACGCCCCTCCAGAACTGCGTTCTCCCCTCGTTCGGGCCCCCGCGCACCCAGCCCCACGGACCGACACCCAAAGACTGGCGGGAGAGCGGGGGCAGGGCGGCGGGGGCGGGGGGCGGCCCGGCAGCAGAGTCCGGGCAGCCACCGCCTCGGGGCGATCCCGCCAGCCTGGGCTGCGGCCAGAGGGTGAGTCAAGCCGTAGCGAGGAAACCGCAGGGCCGTCCCGTCCCAGTAGGGCGCGTCCAGGGCCCCGCGGCGCCTCAGTGCCAGACGCCCCCCAGGCCAGCCCCCGCCGCCCCCTCATCTCCGCCCGAGCAGTCCACGTGAGCCGGGCCCCGCGGGAGGCCCGAGGGCTTAGCCTGAGCTCCTCTTCGCCAGCCCCACGCCGGAGGATCGGGCGCCGGGGCCCCGCCGGGGCTCCAGAGAGCTACCAGGCCCCGGGGGCCTCAAAGTCCGGGGAAAGTTGGGGCAGCGGCGCTACCCCTGCCCCGCAGCCCGCCAGCCGGGGGTCCGCGGCAGCCAGGAGCCACGCCACCTCAGCCCAGGCCCAGAGCGCTCCATCCCCGGGCCGGCCGGCAGGGGCGCCCTGGGGCAGCGCCACCCGCCCCTTCCCCACGCGCCGCCCGCAAACTCGGCCCAAGTTTCCGCGCCCGCCGAGTGGGCGAGCTCCTACCTGCAGCGCACCGGGGTTCCCGCTGCTGCTGCCCGGGGCCGCGGCCGCATCCTCCAGCGCCGCCGAGGCCGCGGGTCCTTGTCCTGCCGGGCCCTGCACGGGAAGTCGCGGTGAGCACCGAGCCCGGAGCCACCCTCCTCGCTGCCTTTCGCGCCGCCGCCGGGCGCCGTCTGCGGTCCCAGGCGGGGCGGGCTGGGGGCGGAGCGGGGGCGGGGCGGCCCGCGCGGTTGGGGCAGAGCCCGGCCGCGCCTCTGGGAGCTTGCGCTCCCCTGAGCCCCGGGGTGCGAAAGGCCTGCCTCTGCCAGCCCTCTGGGGACCGGGCCGCGGGCGCTGTGCACAGTCTGTACCCACCGCACTCTGCGAACCATCGCCTGGCGCGCCCATCCCACGCCTTCATTCAGTTACTCCGTTAGATCATTCATTCATTGTCATTTTCTAGCTATGCGGCCTTGCGCCTGCCACTTGACCTCATGATCTTTAGTTTCCTTATTTTAGTAAAACTGGGATTATATCATAGTGGTTGTGTCGTAAGGCTTAAAAGAGTTTGTATTAAAATATCTGGCTCTCAAAAATATAAAATAGGGCTTCCCTGGTGGCACAGTGGTTAAGAATCCGCCTGCCAATTCAGGGGACACGGGTTCGAGCCCTGGGCCCGGAAGATCCCGCATGTCACGGAGCAACTAAGCCCGTGTGCCACAACTACTGAGCCTGTGTTCTAGAGCCCGTGAGCCACGACTACTGAGCCCACGTGCCACAACTCCTGAAGCCTGCATGCTTAGAGCCCGTGCTCTGCAACAAAAGAAGCCACTGCAAGGAGATGCCCATGCACTGCAACGAAGAGTAGCCCCCACTCGCTGCAACTAGAGAAAGCCCGTGCGCAGCAACGAAGACCCAATGCAGTCAAAAAAATAAATAAATGTATTTATTTATTTTTTAAAAAAAGATTCTGCAGCCCCATTGAGTCGTGTCTTAATTCAGAGACCACTTCACAAAGTATCTTCACTTAATCATTGTCTTCTCCATTCCTTTTAGGCATCACTTAGACACCTTGGACTACAAAAGAGGTATCACAGGGCAGGGGACTTGGGAGCCACTTTGTAACTTTCTGAGACTCAGTTTCCTTACCTGCAAAACAGGAACCATGAAACCTGCCTCACAGACTGCAGTGAGTGTTGAATGAACAAAATCAGTGTGGGAAATTGCTTGTAAACCATAAAAAGTTTGTAGAGCTGACTATGAGCTCCTGAAGGCGTGACCTTGCCCTCTTCTTCTCTATCCCAAGGTCATGTGCAGAGCCTGTGGGGAGAGGTGCCTATCAAGCCTTTGTTGGATAAAAGAAGGTAATCAGTACAAGGTGGCTGCTTTGGGAACCCCACCCCGGCCCCCCCAACCCCGCACCGTGTGTTTATTAGGCTGTGGTCTTGGAGAGGAGGAATGGTACTGTGGCTGGAAGGAACAGTGTGAGCAAAAACAGAGAAGGGAATAGTTTGCCCTTATGTGGGCTTCCTGGCTGGTGTTAACAACGAACAGTGGCATAGAGAAGCCTGGAAGGGAGGTTTCACACTCACCACCCGCTCCAACACACACACCAGGGCTCCACAGGCTCCACAGGAAGATTCTCCCCCTCCACCCCACCCCAGGCAGACACTGATTACTCCTCCTGGCTCCCTGGGAAGGCGAGGTAAAAGGTCAGCTTCCTGAACCTCTGCTTGTTACCTGCACATGGCTATGAATAACAATGCCATTCTCTCTAATGAGGCCACCCCTGCTATTTACAAATTTCCTTCCTCAGAGGAGCTCCTTCTCACCCCAGGGGAGGGAGATGTCGTGCTGGTAGCCACCCTACAGGCAGAGAAACAGAGAAGTGTGGTGCCTTTTCCCAAGACACACAGCAATGCTCTCCCCAATCCTTTCAGACCCAGCTATAGACATTGCCTCCTTCAGGGAGGCCCCCGGATTGCTGTTAGGGCACTCTCTGCCCTCTCTACTTCCTCATCCCTTCCCTCCTCCTGCTCAGCAGAGGAATATCTCAGTGCTGGTGGGTGGGCAAGGCAAGAAGGCAAGGAGCTCCGCCTTGAACGTGGCCCTGCCGTCCATCGCCCGATAGACATGATCTCATTTAATTCTTACAACAAACATATGAGGCAGGGGTGTGAAAAACAAGTGAACTGAGGTGTGACCTACTGAGCTGAGTCACTTTAGACAAACCCCTTAACCTCTCAGTTTGCTCATCAGTCAAATGGGAATGATTAGAAAATGTCACAGGGCTCATGCAGATCCAAGGAGTTCACAGCTTGTTTTTCATAGCAAGTCCTCAACCAGTGATAGCTCTAGAGGTGGAGGGGGAAGCGGCTTGCCCACATAGCCAAGAAATGGAGGAGCTGGGACTCTCCCCGCTGCCCAGGACTATGTGACCCCAAACCCTTCTGAGAGAAGGCTCAGGCACAGCTGGTGGTCAGGAAGCCTCTGCCACTCAAGCAAGCAGAGCCTGAGCGGTCCCCTGTACCAGGGGCTGTCAGCCTGGGCTCAGGGCATCTCAGGGGGTCTGGATTGGATAGGGCCTGGGGTGGGGCAGGTTCATAGGATCTGATCAGCGTGTGGTGAGCCACTTCCCAAAGATGTGCTGGAAAACCAGGGTTTCCTTCTGCAGGGAGGGCCAGGTTAGGGGCGGGGGGAACCTGCTACTCTTCCTGGGTGAGCAGGGAGTGGGGACCCCCCCCGCAACTCTGGAGGAGCCCGACCCCACCTCCAGAGGAAATCAGTCTCTCAGAGGGGGATCCCAAAGACCAAGAAAGGGAGAAGACTTTTCACTCGGCCACTCTGAAGACCATGCCTGCCTTCTGGCTAGAAAAAAAAGCCCGCACACAATAATTTGGGGACCTTACTGCAGGAGAGGGAGGACTCTCTGATTAATTAACAGCCAGAGTGGATTGACTGTCCTTCCCTTCCTTCCTTCCACCAACTACTGAGGACCCACAGGCTTTATGCTGGCAGTGAGTGGGACCCTGGTACTGTTTCCCTGGCTAGTGAGAGAGATGGATATAAAATAGAGCATGACACTCTCGTGTGATGTTTGCTGGTGTGGGGATGGGGCTGCTGTGGCCTGATAGAGGCCTGAGGGATAAGGTACTGGGCCTTGAGTCAGGGGAGGGTCCCCCATTCTGGCTATGCCAGAGCCCAGCCACTGGCAGGTGGGGTGGGGTAGGGGGTCTGGCTAGGTGCTGGAAGCAGTGGGAAACATTCCCTCCCTGACTCCAGAGAGGTCTTTCTAATGCCCACATCTGACCCTGTCACCCTCCCTGCCCCCAGCTTGGAGTCTCCCATGGCTCCCCAGTGCCTTCAGGATCCAGTTTCACACTCTGGCTTCTGCCTGCCTCCTGACTGACCCTCCCCAACTGGCTTGCCACTGCAGCCCCCAGAGCCAAAGTTTTTTGCCGGGTCACACCTCCATGCTTTGGAATATGCTCTCCCTGAGCTTTGGCTGCCTGTCCAGCTCTTTCTTTGCTAACTCCTGTTGGTCTTCAAGGCTCAGCTCAGACCCCTTCCTCCAAGAAGCCTTCCAGAGCTCCAGGCTCAGTCTGGTCACCTCTTCTGAGGCCTCATAGCATTCTGAACTTATCTCCATGCTAGCCATGAACTTATCTCCATTACCTAATTGCAAGCCTGGCTCCCATACTAGCCTGGGTCTGCCTGAGCGCTGGGACTCCAGTGCCCAGCACAAGGCTAAGTCAGGCTGTGGTTGTGAAGTGAAGGGTTCATGGCAAAGGGGGACTGTGCACATCCGAAAGGGAAGAAAGGCAGAAAAACCTCCCCGGGCCCAGAGGTGAGAGCCTAAGAGGAGCCTCTGCTGCCAAAATCTTCCCTGAAGCACCTGCATTTCCCCTCTCAGCCTCTCAGGACCCAAAACCGCAAACCCGAGGCCAGCAGCATCCTGCTGGCCAACATAGGGAAACTGAGGCCCAGAGAGGGGCAGCCACATGCCCAGGGTCTGGGGCAGGCGGGCCTGGAACGCAGGTCTCCTGAAGGCCTGTCCAGTCTGAACACTGGCTTCCTTCTTGTTCCGATGCTGCCTCCGCATCCCACCCCCAGGAGGGAGAAACACCTGGCTGAGCTCCACCTGCACGCCTCCTCAGAGGCCCCCAGCCTGGGACTGGGAGTGAGGCGAAGAGGAGGAGGAGCCCCTGAGAGAAGGGGAGAGGCTCATGCATTTCCCCCTCGGTGTCACAGGAGGCTGCTCCCCCCATCCTGAGCCTGGACTCCTGCCAGCCTCCCTAATCACCTCCTTTCCTTCCCCATCCAGGGCCATTCTCTGGGGATCCCCTCCCCCGGGCCTCTGTGCCCTGGGCAGAGCAGCCCAGCTGTTTCCAGGATGGTGGTTTGGGCCTGGGCAAGCTGTACCCACAACCCTGACTCCTGCCCAGTGCCCGCCTCGCTTTGGTCAGGCTTTGGCCTCCATAGGGAATTACCTTCCCCCAGCTCCCCAGTTCAAAGGTCTTGGGAGGCTGCCAACCCAGCTCCTCCTGGCCCTGCCTGGGCCCCCTCCCGCAGTGCCGGAGCACCCTCCTGTCCTACCGTGGGCAGGCCGGGTAGACTGCCCATTGAAGCCTTCCTAAGGCTGGCTGGGGCAGTGGGGTTTGGGCCAGGTGGTTAGCGCTGCCCCCACGTTAGTGGCCCTCTGGGGTTTCCATCACTTAGGGCTGGTTACCAGGCAACTGCATCCGAGGGCTCGGCTCTGTCTTTGGGCTGGCACAGCCGCTGCTGCTGAGCGGGGAAGCCTTGAAGTCAGGCCAGCTCCGGTCATGGTCAGGAGGCCTCATGTGCCTGGGAGGGATGGGGGTGGTGCCTCAGATCTGTAATCTCAGAAACTCCTTATCATTCTCTCAGCTTAGACCCATAGCCCTGCCCCACGAAAGAGGTCTCCAGGGTCTTCCACACAAACACCCACACTCAGAGCCTTCAGGTTTCTGGGAGGTTGAGGGAAGGCTGAGTGGGAGCAGACAGGGGCACTTTTCCCTCTTTAGGGACCCGGGGTGCAGCCCTGTGGCCTTACTGACCAACACTCTGTGGCCTGAGGTGGGGTCCATGAGGAGAATGGTTTCCCAGGTTACAGGCCTTGGGCTTCGTGTCTAAATCCTGCTCTGCTTCTCAGTGGTTGTGTGACCTTGGACATGCTGATTGCCTGTCTGAGCCTTGGGGTGCCTCGTCTGTAGAATGGGATGGTAACCCCTGTCTCATTAGGCAGTGTTTAGCCTGTAAAATGCTAATTAAAACTTTGGCTCCCCTGGTCCAGGAAGATCCCACATGCCGCAGAGCAACTAAGCCCATGCGCCACAACTACTGAGCCTGCGTTCTAGAGCCCGCGAGCCACAACTACTGATCCTGCGTGCCACAACTACCGAAGCCCGCATGCCTAGAGCCTGTGCTCCACAACAAGAGAAGCCACCACAATGAGAAGCCCGCGCGCCACAACGAAGACCCAATGCAGCCAAAAATAAATAAATAAAATAAATTAATTAAAAAAATTTTTTTTGGCTCAGGGAGGCCCCCTTGGGGCAGGGATTGCCTCAGTCAGCTCCTTTGGGGAGGTCCCCTAATTGGACCCCTGAGCCCTAGTAATGATGCAAACTCACCAGGCAGAGGATAACAGGCAGGGAGGGAGGGGAAAGGGGGAAGGAAACAGGTTGGCAAAAAAATAACAACCCCCCTCCCATTGTGAGGGGAGGGACTCGAGAGTCCCCAGATTGTCACTTAGTTGCTGTGTAACTTTGGATGGGTTGCTTGACCTCTCTGAGCCTCCAATTCCTCATTGACAAGTGGAGATAATAGAAACTCCAGCCCCAGAGTGTTGCTGTGAGAAGATATTCAAGGAAAGTACCTAGCACAATGCCTGGCTCAGAAGTAGGGACTCAGAAAATTGGAACAATTATCATCATGTTATTAAACCTGTATTACTACCAGTGACTGTTCATACCCATTATCTCATTGAGTTCTGAGAGCACCCTGAGAAGAAGGAGAGGGGGGGCAGGCATTCACCTGTGGGAGGTGTTTAGCCACCCAGCTTTGTCTCCTGATTACCTGGCCTGGGGGTCCTGGGCCCCCTGAGGGGTGTGGAGGAGCCGGGGCTGCAGATCAAGCAGAAGGTCACAGAGCAGTCTGGGATGCAGATGGAACCAGAGCCTGCAGAGTGGGGAGGACTTAACTAGGCAGAAAGGAGCAGAGAGGGTATGCTTGGTGGGGGAACAGCCTCGACAAAGGCCTGGAGACCAGAGAGAGTGCAGAGTGTGGTCAGGAGCCACGGGAGCCAATGGGGCTAGATGCGGAGGGCGCTGAGACACCTAGGCCGATGTGAGTGACAGTCACATACTGCCCTGCTGAGGCCTGGGGTCTGGCCCTAGAAAACCAAAGACCCCCTTGCTCCAGGGTGCTGAGAATGACTGTGCCAGAAAGGTGGGCTGTGAAGAGGGGAATCCTTTCTGGTTGCATCAAGGTGGCCACACTAACTCGCCTGCCCTCTGGCTGGAGGTCAATCTCATCCCCCATCTGTGAGCCTCCATCATCACAGAGCATAAATCCATCTCCCTGGGCTCTCCAGCCCCCTCGGGAGGCCACACAGGCCTGTTCTTGAGGGACAGAGCCCAAGCCAAGGTCCAGAAAGAGCCAGGGCTGGCATGGCATGAGCCCAGGCCCTGCCAGGATGACCCAGCTCAGTGATGTCACCGCTGTTCTCACAGGCAGCCTCAAGGGCCCCCAGCCCCACATCTGCCACCCCAGAACAGGGGTGTCCTCCCTCCTCCTCCAGTCTCCCCTGGAGCACAGCACTCTGCCTCCCAGTGCTCAGTGAACCCTTCCAACAAGTGTGGCCTCAGAGCACAAGTCTTCTGGTGGCAAGAAAGCCAGGGCCAGGGCTGAGGTGTGGAGGAGACCAGGACGTTGCAGGACAGCTGGCCAGTGCTAGTAAATCAACAATTCCTGAGCAAACACAGCCTGCTCTGAACCCAGGCCTCCTTCCTCACCCTCTGCCGGCAGCCCCCTCCCCTCGTGCAGTCCCTACAACCAGGCCATCTGTAGCCGACTCGGCTCCAATTAGCTCAGTAATTAGCACCTCATCGGCCTGTCTGCCTTTGAACAGCTCCCCTGGGAAGGGGTTTGAGGAGGTCTCCGTGACCTCAGGGCCCAGGGCTGGGGCAAGTTCATGCAGGCCCAGGGGCCAGGCTGCAAGGCCCCTGTCAGTCTCCCTGCACCCACAGGTGTCCCCAGCATTCACTGATGTGGTATTCCCAGCACAGGGCAGCGGAGCCAACTGAAAAACCCCTCTGGGATTGGAGTAGGGGGATGGGAGGCAGAGGAGCCCCTCCCAGGACAAGCCTTCTCCCCGCAATCGCTGGGACCCTTCTCAGCACCTCCTCAGCAGCTCTGCTTATTCAGGGACCCCTGGCTGGCAGGGATATCAGGGTGACGGGCAGGGGAAGCGTGAGAGGACAGCCAAGTCCGCAAAGGAAGGAGGCAAAACCGATTGGGGTCAGATCAGGGAGCTGAGGGGGGTGTGGGGGGTGTGGGATGGCCTGTGACTGGTGGGGTCAGAGAGGGCCTCCTGCAAGAGACAAAAGGAAGTGGAGAGATGTGAGGGGTTGTCAGAGTGTGTGAGGCCACAGCGCAGGGGCTCTGGCGTGAGGGGCAGGCCAAGATGTCCCCTGACTGAGCTCAATTTCCTCATCTTTTTTTTTTTTTGGCTGTGTTGGGTCTTCGTTGCTGCACACGGGCTTTTCTCTAGTTGCGGTGAGCGGGGGTTACTCTTCATTGCGGTGCGTGGGCTTCTCATTGCGGTGGCTTCTCTTGTTGCTGAGCCCGGGCTCTAGGCGCGTGGGCTTCCATAGTTGCGGCACGCAGGCTCTAGGGCGCGTGGGCTTCAGTAGTTGTGGCACGCAGGCTTCAGTAGCTGTGGCTCGCGGGCTCTAGAGCGCAGGCTCAGTAGTTGTGGTGCACAGGCTTCGTTGCTCCGCGGCATGTGGGATCTTCCCGGACCAGGGCTCGAACCCGTGTGCCCTGCATTGGCAGGCAGATTCTTAACCTCTGCGCCACCAGGGAAGCCCTCCACATCTTTAACAGAGGAACAGTCATAGTAACAGCCCCCAGGTTCCGGGGAGAATTACAAGATGTGGGGTGTGGGGCGGAGCAGCAGTGCTACAGAGGTGAGCGTCACAGGAAGCCAGCTTTTGTCTCCCTCCCCAGAGTCAGAGAAACACTGGCGGAGGGAGAGAGGCCTTGACAGGGCTGCGGGTGCCCCCAAGGTACTGCTCAGGCTTGGGGGAGGGTGTGAGGGAGGGCATGTCAGGCCCAGGTAAGCAACCAGTGTGAACGGCGCAGGAGAACCAGACAGGCGGGAAGTCAGCCTCACCCCAAGCCAAAACCCACAGATCGGGGCAACCTGGGGCTGACATCGGTCTGTGGTCAGCCACGAGACTGGAGCCCTAGCAGCAGGAAGGGCAAATAGGGTGCAGCTGGGGAGGACACTTGGCCAGGGCAGGGTCTGCCCCTGCAGTGAGTCTCCTCCGGTTCAGTCTAGAAAAGTCCCATTGTTGCCTCAGTGTTCTGGTGCCAGAAGTCCCTGTAAGTGTCTCCTTCCCTGGGATAAGCATTACCTTATTAAAGATGCTCTGGTGAAAAAATGCCACCAGCCACTTAACCCAGTCCCAAATCCCAACTTGCCACTCGTGGCTGTGGGACCTCAGGCAGGGCCCTTCACCTCTCTGAGCTACCGGGTCCTTGACTGTGGGATGATGATCCTGCCCCAAGTTCATGGTGAGGCTCCAGTGGCCAGTGTTCTCAGGCACTTGATTGGGCCTGGCAGGCAGTAAGCACTCCGGGAGCCTGTGTTCCCCCTCCTTTCTCAGGCCAGTTCCTGAGAAGGCCTTGGGACCCTGAGAAAGTCGAGGTCCACTGTCCCTTCTCTAGAAAGGAGAAGTTCTGTGAGTCACGGCGGAAAAGCCAGAAAGACAAAACGGCCTCCCCAGTCCCTCCTCCCCCCAGAGGCTCCATGCTGGAGGGGAGCGGGCAGGCAAGTCCTTCCAATAACATCTGCTTCCAAGCCTCCAGCTCCCGGCCCATCTTCATCCCAATCCTGGCTCCCAGTTCCAGTTCTATCCCCATTCCTATCCCAGTTCTGAGGCAGCCACCAGGAAACACAGCAGGACGATCCTAATAGGGCGAAAGGCCTTGAGGTGGGTTTGTTCAATTAAGGGAAAGGGACTCGGAAACCATGGCTCCTTGCCTCCAGTGGGCAATGAGGGGCACCTGCTGCCTCTGGCCTGGTCCTCCTTGCCCACAATGATCTTCTGAGTGTCAAACTCAAGTCCACGGGGGCTTCTTGTGACCCACACCACGGGTGCTGACGGTGGGGGGCAGAAGTATCAGCCTCTGGTCAGCCTGAGCCCTGCCTGTGACCATGGTCCCTGTTTGTCCCCAGAAGGGGCAGCATAAAGCCTTGAGGGCAAAGCGTTTGTGACGTCATTTGGAGCCAACTGTGGAGACTGTACTTCTCAGCTGGGAAGGGGATGCTGAGGGAAGCATCAGGGGAAGCTGGTGAACCCAGGAAGTGGATCTGGCTTGGACGTGAAAGGCCTGGGCCTCTCGCTGGGGCCCACGTGACCACAGCCGTGATCAGTCTTCTTTATTTCTCAGTCAGGGTCTGCCCAGAACCAGGGCCACCTCTCATCCACTTCTGCAACCCCTTCGGTCCCAGGCACCCCTGTGGACTTTGAGGGGCTCCCTGATTGGCTGACTCCGTGACTCCAGATCAGTGCAGGTAGAGTGCTAATCACCCCCCAGGGCTGTGGCTGGGAGCCAGTCCCTGGGGAGCCAGGACTGTCACCATGACCTGATAGGCTTCTGCCAGGATGCTGGCCTCCCGACCCCGTGACAAGTCGAGACAGGCCTCACAGAGCAGAATGAGGGCCCTCCCTGAGCTTGAGAATGTGCATCCGGGGCCACGGGACTGGAGGACAGGGGCCCACACTGGGCTGGAGAGGCCAGGGGAGATGGGTGCCCTGTCCTCAGCTCAAATCCTGCCTCTGCTGCTTCTTAGCCTTAGGCAGGACACTTCATCTCCCTGTAGCACAGCTTCTGCAGGTATAATACTAGGATAATTGTCACCCACCTTGTGGGACAATCAGGCAGACTAAGTGAGGTTGTGAATGTGAGGTACCCAGCGTGAGCTGGGGCTCAGCAATGCTCAGTGCTTCCGGGAGGTGAACCCGAGGGGTGGAGTGGACCAAGCTGGGCTGCGCAGCCGGAGGTGCGTGTGCATGTGGGGGACTGGCCTGGGACAACCAAGAGAGCCCCCTCTCTCAGTACAGGCCTGCACCGGGGTGTCCACTGCCCCCCTCCCCGGCCCTCCTTCAGCCGGACACATTCCCTCCTCTACCCCTCCCCATTTCCTGTCCAATCGCCTGTCCACCTGGCTGCCTGTGGACTCTGTCCAGGACTATTGACTCTTCTCGTAATGAGGACAACATCAGTCCAGAGCCTCACAGTTCATGAAGCTTAGCAGACTGTAGTGGACAGAAGTCTCCCGAGCTGCGGGTCAGTAGGCCAGTCTTGCAGAGGCGGAAGCCCAGGTGAAGTGACCTGCTCAAGCTCTCACTGCCAGGAAGCAGCAGCTCCAGAAGCAGACCCCAAGCTGTGGTTCCGCACTCCCAGCCCTGTGTTCCTGCCACTGAGCTTGGAATGGAGCTCTCCCAGCTAGGCCAGACTCACAGGAAGGAGCTCAGAGGACCAGGAGGAGAAGATGTTGCAACCCCACAGGAGCACAACCCCTCACGGACAGACACACCTCGGAACATGGCTTTTCATTCATTCTTTCCCCCATTCATTCATTCATTCATTGGCTCACTCCTTGGTGTTTTTTGGCTGTGCTTCACGGCATGCAGGATCTTAGCATCTTAGTTCCCCGACCAGGGACCGAACCCGTGCCCCCTGCAGTGGAAGCGCGGAATCCTACTGGACCGCCAGGGAATTCCCCCCTTGTTCTTTGTGTCCTGCACCCTGCCAGGCCTGTTATGCCAGGGTATGTGTGCCCTCTGTGTGTGCCCCCAGGACCCACTAGTCACCCAGGGCCCTAAAAGCCCCCCTGGCCTCTCCTTTCTGGCCCAGAATAAGGAGGTGTTGCGGGGAGGGTGTTCAATCACCCACTGCCCCCGACTCTGGTTTTGCTCCCCCACCTCCGCCCCCCACCCTCCCCCATCCCCAGCCCCTGTCCCTGAACTCACTGCTTTGGGGTTTACACTGAGTTCCTCCACCAGACTAGCAAAGGCAAGTTTGCATCCTGGCTGCACCCTAGCCGAGCTTTGTGACCTCAGGCCAGTCACTGGACAAGGTTGATCAGTTTTCTCATCTCTGAAATGGGGCTCATACACTTTTCTTCCTTTTTTATGGTGGAAGCAAATGAAAAGCACTGGCACAGCCCTCACTGGCTCACCCTCTCCCACTTGAAGCCCGGGCTGCCACCACCCCACCCCTACCAAACGGGAAGACCTGTACCATCTAGACGGGCTGGGTCGCAGCTATTCTTTGCCTCTCAGTTTCCTCATCTGTAATTTAAGAATAAAAACACCTAATGGTATGTTGTGAGACTAAATTAGAAAATCAATGTATCTGGTGTACAGGTTCATCATAAACAATAGGAATGAATGGATAAATAAATAAACAAACCCTTGAGTCTGCTCTAACTTCTTCAAAACCAAACCAAACCAAATCAAACGCTGATTAGCAAACTCAGATGCTCTATTGCTCATAGCGTATCACTCGGGGCTCCCATCGTGGGCCCCATCTCTGTGTCTTTGAGGTCCCATAGGCTGGACACATTTGCAGAGGCAGGCTGCCCAGAGGAGGTTGGCCTAGGGTGGCCCCAGAAAGAGGCAGGAGGCTGAGTCTGAAGTCGGGATGAGGCCCTACGGGTATTTCTCTGACTCAGGACGATCTAGCCACAGTCCAGGGCCTGTACTATGTGCAGGACCCAAGCGGCTACTGTCCGAGGGGCCTCAAGTCTTTAGCTTTCAGCAGAGGCTCCACACAGGGCTGCTGCCAGCCCACCTGGTCTGGGAAAAGGCACCACGCGGGGCAGACAGAGCCCTGTGCCAGGGCGCCTGACGGGGAAGCAGAGCATGTGCTGGATTTCAGGGGCTGGACATCCTTGTGCATTGCCCAACCTCCAACTGGCAGGGACTCAGTGACCCTCCAGTAACTCTGAGGCTGGCCGAGTGGCTTCTGTTTCTCCAGGCAGACTTCCCACCCAGCAGCTCACCCTGCGCCCATGGCCTCAGCCCACTCCTCCCCACGCTGGACCCCCACACCCTCTCCAGCCCTTAGCCCCTCAGCACTCACCGGCGCAAAGCAGTGTTGGTGTTAGGCTTTGACCAAAGGTCGGGACAATGCAGAGGAGCAACGTCACAGCTAAGCAGGTCAGACAATGAAACGGTGGCCATCTTGTCTTAAAACCCATCAGCTGTTTCCTGTCCCGCCACTCCCGACTCAGGTTGCAGCTTGCTGACATCTTCCAGGGATTCCCCCCCAACCCCCGTCTGAAATGCTTGTTCTCCCATCCTCATTCCTGGCAATTTAGCACCCCACCCCAGCAAACCAGCTATGTCTCCCCATTTCTGAGCCCGCCCAGGCAGCTTGCTAAACTAAGGGCACCTATCAGCCCAGGCCTCACAACCTTCCGCTGCAGTGTCTCTTTTAACAAGCTACACCCGTTCTCAGACAGTGCTTTCTTGCCCACCCACGTAGAGAAATGGACAAAGAATGATAGGAAGATTTATTCCTCTGGGATTTTTTTCTTCTTCCCCATGAGTTTGGTCACTTTTCTACCTCATCATTTTTAATCTGTGAAAGTCAGTCTCAGACAGGTGCTCACAGATGGTGAGCATGTGTTACAGGTTTATCATAAACTGGTTAGCAAAGGAACCAGTCAAGGAAAACAAAACACAATAGATTCCTCCAGTATCCTGGGAGAAGCTGTGTAATAAAGTGACTTGCAGCACAAACACTAAAGCCAGACTACCTGGTTTCAATCCAAGTTTTGTCCCTTTCTAGCTGTGTGACCTTGAGCAAGGTGATTTAACGTCTCTGTGCCTCGATTTCCTCACCCATGAACAATGGATAATAATAGCACATACGTCATAGGGTTGTTGTTGTGCCTGAAATCTATTGAATTCAAATTAAGTGAATTAATATGTGTACGCTACCAGCACAGTGCCTGGCACACAATAAGCATGAAGGACTGTTAGCTATTGTTATTATGAGCAAGTTTATATAGGAGAAGATAAAGGAATGTTAGATAAGGTTGTTTAACTATGTACAGGTCTGGTTAGCTTTACCGCCCGTAAAGCTGTCACATTCATATCAGCTGCATGGGTTAAACCTGGGTCATACCAACTAGGACAGCCCTCAAATTACCAGGTGTGGACTGTTAATCAGAAATACCAGCTGCAGAAGTTGCGTGGGGTTTTGTGTGTGTGTGTATGTGAGTCTGGGATATCTTTCTTTCCCAGACTCCAGCCTGCAGTCCTGTGATTATCAGGAACATCTTTTAATCAAGCAGAGCCTGGGGAATGAGAGGTGGCAGAGGAGAGAGCTGGGGAGCCTGTTCCATCACAGCCAGGTGGTACTGGCAGGGCTTGTAGAGGGCTTTGCTGCCACTAAGAGATGGCCGGGAGGTGCTGCTGTGCAGTGAAGCCTGGGACTGGGCAGCTGAAAGGCTTCTCTGTGGTCCTGGCTATGGGAACAGCTCTCAAGGGCCAGCCATGGTTTCTGGCCACTGGCCACACTGTCTTCTGAACCCTTGGCCTGTGTGGAGCTCCTTCCCTGAGTTCCCAGAGCCCTGTCAGGCTCCAGAATCCTCTGCCCAGCGTTCTGCTGGCCTGAGTGTCCTGTGGAGGAGGGGAGGCAGGACTGCAGGAGGACCCAGCCAGGCTGAGCTGGGAGCCAAGAGGGGCTTGGCAACTTGTGGAGAACTGGCACAGTGCCTCTGTGGCAACCCCCCACTCCACCCAACCCGCTGGAGCCGCTCAGGACCTGACACAGCATTCAGTTAATAAAGCCGTGTTGATGTTGCCTGGTAAAAGTAAACCCAAGACACAAGGTCACCTGACATTTAGTAGTTCTATCCAATAGAAATATAATACCAGCCATATGTGTTTTTAAAATTTTCCAGTGGACACGAAAAAAAGAAGAAAACAGGTGGAATTAAATTTTAATATATTTAACTTAACCCAACTTATCCAAAATATTGTTTCATATGTAATCAATATATGAAATTATTAATGACATATTTTACATTCTTTTACTTCAAGCTAAATCTTTGAAATCCTGTGGGTATTTTACACTTCTTGCACATATTCATGCCAACTAGCCACTGCACGGGAGGGAAAGAATCTTCCTCTATCCTCCCAGGTTCAGCTGCAGAGGCCAGAGAATTAAACTGACAAAGGACAGATTAACAGGAGAAAAAAGGGTATTTCGTATGCACACAGGAGCCAACAAAGGAAGTAACTGGCTCATTAAATGATTAAAGTTAAAGGTTTACAAACCTAACTTAGGGAAAATGGGGGGAAATAATGGCTTCTATGGGGGAAATAATAGATTTCTCTAGGAATGATAAATGGGTTTTTAGGAGAACCAACATAAGAAAGTTTGTGATAATATTTGTATATACAAGTATGAAAGGTCTCTCATCTTCTTCAGGGCCGTGAAACTCCCCTGGAGAGGGGATTTATGGTAGCTTCGTTTTCCCAGAAGT
Organism: Mesoplodon bidens; assembly: GCF_964165515.1. NCBI lineage: Eukaryota > Metazoa > Chordata > Mammalia > Artiodactyla > Ziphiidae > Mesoplodon > Mesoplodon bidens. The sequence goes on along the minus strand of NC_138178.1, from coordinate 63,876,728 downwards.
TGCTGCTTTTCGTCAGATAAGGGAAACTCGCAGGAGGCTTTTTTCTGCATCTGTTGAATCTCAAATATCTTCAGCTTAAAATGATCTTCATGCCAACTCTGGGGTTCCAAGTGAGTCCCCAAACTACACTTCAAGTGCTCAACAGGCACAAGTGGTTACCTTATTGGACAGCGCAGGTGCAGAATCACCAAATCGGTGGGTGCCGGGACCGGGCAGCTCCTAGAGATCGGGCAAGCATCCCTTCTGCCTCCTTGACCTGTTCTGGCCCACACTCTGCTTGAGAGTCTGCCCGGGGCGGGGGCCCACAGCCTCCTCAGGCAGCCTGTTGCTCGGATCAGGCTCCGAGGTGCAAGCTGTCGATATTGAGCGGCAATCTCCCCCACTGGTTGTGCACCCCAATACCTTTTCCAAAGCGCTGGCACAAACCCGCTGTGAGGGTGGCCGGCAGGTCTTCCTGTTACCCAGAGGGTCCGTGTCCCACAGCAAGTCGGGAGAGGGAGATGCTAGGATACTAGAGTCATCCTTGCTCTGCGCGGCTGAGTGGTCCCCCAGACCCCTTGGAGGGGAGGGTCTGCGTTCTGGGACACCTGGCTTTGCGAACACCCACTACACCGCTAAAGTAGAAAGCCCGGCTCCGAGCCACAGCCAGCTCGGTCGGGACTGGCCCCTCGCGCTGGGCTCAGGGCGCACCTCTTCTTCCCCCAGCTGGGAGGCACAGAACCCTAACGCAGCCCCCTGGTTTCACAGGTGGGGAAACTGGGGAGCAGTTCTTGTGCTGCCACGGCATAGTTCCTTCCCTCTAGCTGAACCGGTGTCAACGAAGTCCCAGGGGCCTCCGGAGAAAACCTGGAGGCCTTCCTGGCCTGGGGGGCCCGGGGAGAGAGGCTCCTCGCCGGCCCTCTGCTCCTCGGACACAGGCGGCGGGCGAGCGAGGGCCGCGGGGACCTGGCGGCCGGGGTGGGAAGCTCCCGTGAACCGTGATGTAACTCGGCGCCCGGCTTGCAAGAGCAGCCCCAGGCGTCGCCTAGGCTTGTTTACCTGAGTCCGGAGTTTACCGGGGGTGGAGCCATAGCTGCCTCGGCCCCGCCCCCGGCATGCCCCGCCCCGCGGGGCCCCCATACCCCTTGCTGGGCGAGCGAGGCTCCCTCCTCCGTGGGATTCCGAGGGTCCGGAGCCTCGGAACTGAGATCCAGGTCCTTGGTCTTCTTTCAGTCTTAGACGTTTGAAGAGCCGACGCAGTGGCGGTGCCAAAGGTGTGACTCTGAAAGGGCCTGAGCCCCCAAAGCAACTCAGAATAGCATTAAAACTAAGTAAAAAGCTGGAGCTTGCTCTGCCCACGCAACTTCAAGACGACTGCCCGTCTACCTGAACGTACTAGCGTCTCCCCTGCAGTGGTAGCAAGTCCCTGCATCTCTCTAGGTATCAAGTTTCCTCATCTCTACAATGGGGAGCAGGCTTCTTCCATATGATGCATTGCCATGACAGTCTCTGATTCTAGGCATTGTGGGAAGCGCGTCTGTGGGCCTTCCAAAAGTCGGCCTCCGGGGGAAATAAAACTCCAGTATTTCCCGGGGGCCCTTCCTAATTTTGCTGCCATGGAGATAGAGTTTGCTTTTGATTGGGAAAAGTTGCTAACACCCTGGAGGGCTGAAGGGCAGAACTGCCTAGGGGCTGGGACTCAAGGTTGCCTCCAAACTCTCTAGCTGCAGCCCCTCCCAGCCCCATTCCCAGGCCTGGCTCGCTGGGGCCAGTGGAGTGCCTGTGTGCCCAGCACCCAGCCCAGCTGAGCTCTCAGGCCAGACTTAGGCCTCCCACCCCCAGAGGAGAGGCAGAAGTCGAGACAGTGTGTGGCTGGATGACAGTGGGTCTGGATGGAGCCCAAGGTTGGGGTACTGCTGATGCCAACGAGAACTCCAGCAGCTGTGACCTGTGCTCACTGCCAAGGTTTTCCCACCCATACTCTCAGTTCCCTGGTGAGGCAGGCAAGCTGAGTCCAGATAAGGCAGCTGAGGCTCAGAGAGAACAGGGTAGCCCCACATCACCCAGTGAGTTGGTGCCAGAACTGCAACTAGGCCCCAGACCCCTGTTTTACTCCCACTCCTGAGAAGGACCCAGACCCCTCATGTTCCCACTCCTGAGAGGACATGAGCCCTGTGAGCAGGAGCAGTCCAGGAGGGCTTCCTGGACTGGAGGCCGGGTCCGAGCTAGGTAAGGCAGGAGGGTCAAGATTTGAGGAGGGTGTGAGATAGGAAGTGTTCTCTGAGCTGGGAAGTAAGAAGAGAGGGGAGGTTCCCCTGGGGAGAGAGCAGCCCTCGGGAGCTGTAAGAAGCGAGGGTATGGGAGGTCTGGCCAGAGAGGAGGGTCTGGGGGTCAGTTGGGGACTAGCAAGTAATAGTCCAGGCCAGTGAAGTTCAAGGGCAGTTATTGAGTAGGGGCGGGCAGCAGACCAGATGCAGGATAGAGAATGTCGGTGTTGGGGGTAAGCTTTCCCATCCTGCCTCCACTTCAGGCTCTCCCATTTCCCAGCCCTTGGGCATGTTCTCTTCCCTCTGTGGGCCTCAGTTTCCTCATCTATAAAATGGGGGTCATCTCCCTATCTCTCCCTCACGGCTGAGAAGGTGCTTTGTGATTGGACTTTACATACTTGAGGGTGTGAGGGACTTGTGTACAAAAGTGACAAAGCAAATGGGGTCAGGGAGGACTCTTTGAGGGGCTTCTCCTTCTCCTGGATTCCCTGGCTCTACAGGAAGAGGCTCCATACACTTGCTTCCCCGAACCCTGCCAGCATGTCTGGGAGGCCCCTGGGCTTAGCAAATATTTGTGCCTCTGATCTAGTCGGTGGCTGCCAGAACATTCTGTCCTGCTGCCCATTCGTCTAGGCCTCTGCCTCAGGCCATGAGGATCCTGAAAGAAGACAAAAGTGTAGGGTTGGGACTTCTGGGTCCTTCCCCCTCACCCCTCCTGCCTTTTCCTCCTGAGCCCCTCATCCCAGTTTAGTCTTGAAGTTCATAACCCTGTGCTAGGCACTGTGCAGGGGACAGGGGACAGGTGGCTCTAAAGAGCCTCTCCTAAGAGCTAGGACCTTGGGCCCAAATTTGAACTCAGTAGCTGTTCTGCTGTGTGGTCTTGGGTGAGTCCATTACCTCTCTGAGCTTGTTTCTTCATACCTGAAATGGTGGTGAAATGGTTTGGGTCAGTGCCTGGGCACTTAGTAAGTTGTTTTTTTCCCTAGCCTTCCTTCCCTGGCTCTGTACTGTGTCCGTAGAAGCTTGGGCCTGCCCAGTTTAGCCAATAATAATAACAAGAGTAAGAAGTTTCCAATGTGATCGAGTGCTCTGTGCAGTGGTGTGCTGGTAAATGTTTAACAACCAGCTCTAAGAAAAAAGGTCCTGGTTTGCAGCATTTGCCTGATTTCTGTCTTGTTAATATTATCACCAGGCCGCTTTCAAGCTTCCAACATGACATCACTGAACACGGAGTTGGGAGCCGGTGAGAGCTGGCTCCAGCACAACACTGCATACAGGATTAGCTACGTTACTCACCAGGCTCAGTGCAAAATGAAAAAATCGCAGGGTCCCTTGTTCGAAAAGCAGGGAAAAAGCTAAAGCTTTTTCCTTCTTTCTGCGATTTCTCTCTCAACCCATCCTAATGCTCTTTTTATTTATTTAATGTCACACTCCTTCCAGCATGGGGATACTCACAGGACAAGCGCAGACCCTCACAGGTGGGCGGTGGGGTAGGCAAGTCCCAAGACTTGGCACACACGTATAGGATCCACAGACTACCAGGTTGTCCCTCATATCAGCCACCAGGCACGTGCTCCAGGAAGTTGAGTCAGGCATGTTGTCTTCCCACAGGCCCACAGTCCCCACCCACGTCCCAACCTTCAAGCCGGGCTATGCGAGGCACCCATATGGGAATGGGAAAGAGGCTTGTCCTGGCCAAGCCACCCCACTGGATGCACCATATTGCTGCCTGACCAGAGAAAGGTGGCCAGTGGTTGCAGGGTAGAGAGGAGGAGAGGCCAGGTGAGGCCAGGTGTACCAGAGGATAAGAATGCGGTCTAAAGAGGCAGGAAGGTAGCAGGAGGTAGGACAGTGCTGTGAGCAGGAAGCCCCAAGCCCCTGGCACTGGCTCCATTACCCCCCTGCACTTTCTTTACAAGACACAAATTCAAAGATAAAATTATGAAAAATTTCAAGATGCCGATCAATCTCAGTGCATTTAACCAAGCTAGGTGTCCTTCTGAGTGCAGGGCCCTGTGGGCTGTCCTGGTCTCAGACCCATGAAACCAGTTCTGACTGTATGTGTCATCCAAGTGAGAGAGGAATGGCCCTACAGGGTCCTCCCTCAGGAACTTCTGTCCTCAAGTCAAGAGATACCTGGGGATCCTGGGCCAAAGAGAGGCCAAAGAGACTCGCAAACCCTCCCTCTTCAGAAAGAAATCTCCACCACCTTGGGGGAAGCTTCACAGGGCATTGCAACTGGGCAAAAACTTGTTCAACAACAGCAAAAATACAGCCTGTTATGGAACATTTATCATCAATGATCTGCATGTCTCATATTGGCATTGTACCACTTTCCTCTTTTTGTAAAAACTTCATAAAAATGTGTCTTTTGCTTCTAAACAAGTGAAAGATAACATTTTCAAACATCCAATTCACCGCCCACCTGAACAACATATAATTGGTTGCATTCATTGGTCTATGGAGCACCCACAACTGTAAAAGTTTTCTCTATACTGATATTTGTCCTGGGGATTGAAGCCAAATATTGACTCAGTTTTAGCAAATTTAGAGCAGCAGCTTCTTGGCTTAAAAAAATATTTCCACTTAGCAGGAATGGTTGCTTGTTCCTTTAAGGAGAATGACCATGGGGTCCCAGGCCTCTACTTCCTGATGATGAGAATGTGGAAGGGGCACTTTTCACACCACATCAGCCTCAGACAAGGGTGTTATGGTTTAATTTTTCAGGAGTGGCCGTATGCCCTAGGGGGCAGCTGCTGGAGGGACATCTCACCAGGGAGGAGGGCCGCAAAGTGAGGGCAAAGGATGAGAGGACCCCACAGCTCTGTCCAGGTGATGCCCCATCATGGGGGCCCAGGCTCAGCCCATGAGCTCTCAGGCTATGCTACACCAAGGAGGGGCAAGGGGGCCTTGCTGTTCCAGGTGAGCCCTCACATGCACACACAAATAACCAGGCAGGAAGCCACCCAGATACCTTAGCCTGAAGTGCATTGTGGTGCATTGGCTATAAACTACTTTATAGCATATTGAGAAAACCTGACGATTAAGGAACAGTGGGCATCCCTCCTAGCATGTTCTTCAACTGACCTCCTCATAGAAATTCAAACCATAGTGTTTTGAGTCTAACCCAGGGCCCTCTTTAACACTCTGGTGTTCTTGGGCAAGGTCCAGAACACATCTAAGCCCCTGTTTCTCCATCTGTAAAATGGAAACGTGATGCATGTCTTCAAGGTTGTGGTCAGAATTAAACAAGATGCATGAGTGCGTGTGTGTGTGTGTGAGTGTGTGTGTGTGTGTGTGTGTGTGTGTGTTTATGTTTATATGCCAGACACAAAGCTGGTGCTACAATAAAAGACGGCAATACGGGTGGCTATTATTATTATTACTATTGGCAATCAAATAGTAAAGACAGGGTCTGATTCACTTCTGGGTCCCTGGTACACCATAGGTGGTACTGGGGAATGTGAATTCAACTACTGGGCCTTGGCTGGGCTACGACTTAAGAATGGCTCACGCGGGTGTGGTCACAGGCAGCAGAGGATGGAGGTGTGAGTGAGCTGTGCTGGGCCCCCAGCGGCCTTTCCCCCCTGAGAAACAGAACTGGAGTAAGGAGGCCTGTAGGGGAAAGGTCATCCTCAGCAAGCGCTCTCATTTCACAGATGGAGAAACTGTGTCAATCTGCCATGAATGTATTACACTAATTCCACTGGCTTCAAAGTAACTTTGGAATCCAAACAGAATAGTATCTGGGGGTACAAATCTTGGGTGCTTGCTCAGATTCCCCTAACAATCTGCTTTATTCCACCTTTCCCAGCTTTATTTCTCTTTTCTTCACCCTTGCTACCCTGGGCTTGCACCTCCCAAATAAAGTATTAGCATCTTAATCCTTGCATCAAGCTCTGTTTTTCAGAGGACCCAGGATAAGACGGGCAGCATTACCAAATTATTTGTATTTATTATAGGATTATTCAACATAAAAGATCCCCATATAGAATTATTCCATCTATTCAGATAAAAGTCTCTATGAATATGTACACCACACATACACATTTCTTTGAGCAAGAGTAGAAAGACCACAGTACCTTAAGCTCCAGGTGGATGCCTGTGATGATCCACTTGCTGTTACAGGTGCTCTCTCACCAAGACTGGTGGCTGCCTAGAATGTTATTCTGCATCAGATCTCATTGGAAGCTCTTCACAGCAATACGCAGAGTCTCCTGCCAGAGATTTGCCTTTTATTTCAGAATTTTCTTGTATATTGCTGATAAATAGAGCAAGGGGGTAAGAAAGCTCTGGGTCCTTATACTCTGCAGTGGGGAACTCTCTTTTTGTAATTGGTTCCTATGGAGTTTTTTCCACACCAACAACAAATTCTCCAATGCCAACCGGGCGCCCAACAATTTAATGCAATTCTGACACTATTTACCTGGAGTTAGTGTCAGATCCTACAAGTTGAAGGGCTTAGTTCTGTAAGATTAACTTACTTGAGATGCCAGTTGCAAATGGGGTGTCTGGGGGTACCCATACTTCTGCTGGGCTGACTACAAATTCAGGAGTTTCCACAACTCCTCTCTCCCAAGTTCAATAATTTGCTAGAATGACCTACAGAACTAAGGTTTATTTTAAAGGATCAAATAAACCAAATGGAAGAGACGTATAGAGCAAGGTATGGGGTGGGGTGGGGCGGGGTGGGTGGTGGTGGTGGTGGTGAGATGAGAGCTTCCATGCCCTCTCCAGGGTTGTCACCCTGCCACACCTTGATGTATTTACCAACTTGGAAGTCCTCTGAACCTCACTGGGTAAGAGTTTTTATAATCCAATCACCAGGGCCCCTTCCCCTTCCTGGAGGTCGAATGAGGTGGGTGGAGTGGAAAATTCCCATTTTCTAATCACATATTTGGTCTTTCTGGTGACCAGTCCCCATCCGGAAATTATCTAGAGGCCCCACACTGAGTCACCGCATTAACCTGAATTCAGGTAAAGTCAAAGTAGCTTGTTATGAATAATAAAAGACATTCCTATCACTCAGGAAATTACAAGGGTTTTAGGAGCTCTATGCCAGGAATAAACAAATATATAGATATATTTAAATTTACATGTACATTTATATAAAAATATATTTAAATAATAAATATATAATTTAGAGATATATTACATGTATATTATATATAGAATATTATTTCACATATAAAATATATTCTATAATATTATATGTTATAGTATAAATATCATATATAATACATAGTATTTTTATCATACCACAGTTCCCCTCAGGGCACTGCCATTCATTTGTTTACTGGATTGGCTATGTGCAAATTAACTAAGCTTTTAGGTGTGGCTCTTGACAGGTTTAGCGAATATATGCTGGTTCTGCAATCCCTTCACATTTGGCTGTAGGTCTGATAGATATGCAGATTAGGCAGCCCTCATATGTTGATGCTGATAAGATGTTGTGATCACCATATCACTGGAACTTGGGAGTCATAATTCATGAAGTCATATAGTCCACATTTTGAGTATACTCTATACAGTTTACACCCTCTCCTTGGATCCTCTAGACTGAGGATCAGGTAGATGAGAGATGAAGGCACTGAGACTCAGAGAGAGCAAGCAACTGGCCCAAAGGTCCACAGCAAGGCAGTGGCAGAGATGGGTGGAACACTCAGCCCAGAAGCCCTCCCTCTGCAGCCATTGGCTTTCTGTCGCATGACATTCCCTCTGCTAACCATGTAGACAGGTCACACTCAAGCTGGTCTCCTTCTTGACAGCCCATGTCTTGTGATTGAGGACTGTCAGAGCTAGGAGAGACCTTACCAATCTGCTGTGAAGACAGGGAAACAGGCCAGTGGAGGCGGAGCCAGAAGTGGGACTCCCAGCACCTGTGGCTTAGCCCCCGTTCATAGGCTTGAGCTCCGGGGGTATGACTAGGTTCAAATCCCAACTTCACCACTTATTCTCTGGGCCTTAGGCAGATTAACCTCAATTTTTGCATTTATAAAGTGGGACTAACAGCAGCACTCACCTCAAAAGGTTACTGGGAGGAAGATTAAATTAGATAACACATATAAAGCTTTATAATAGGGCTGGCACACAGTACACACTCAATATATTTTTATTTTTAGTATTATTTTTATTATAATCACGGTGGGGAGGACAAACTTTTCCTCTGCCCATTTAGATTCAGTGACTGGGGACCTGTGAGTTAAACTAACAAAAGACAGGTTAACACAAGAAAAGGTAAAAGTTCATTCACAAAGGAGCTCACAGAAAATGTGGCTCAAAGAAGCAGTTAGAAATTGGGGCTTATATACCATCTTATTTTGTTTCCTGACTTTATTGAGATATAATTGACATAACACTGTATAAGTTTAAGGTGTACAATGTGTTGATTTGATACACATACATTGAAAATGATTACCACGCAGCATTAGCTAACACCTCCATTACGTCACACAACTACCATTTCTTTTTTTGTGGTGAGAATATTTAAGATCTACTCTCCTAGCAACTTTTCAGTATGTAACACAGCATTATTAACTATAATCATCATGCTCTACAGTAGACTCCCCATAACTTATTCATCTTATACAGGGAAGTTTGTACGCTTTGACCATCATCTGCCCATTTCCTCCACCCTCCCAGGCCCTGGCAACCACCACTCCACTCTGTTTCTATGGGTGCAACTTTTTTAGATTCCACGCATAAGCGATATCGTATAGTATTTTCCTTTCGCCATCTCTTCCATTTAAGCATAATGTCCTCGAGGTCCGTCCTTGCTGTCACAAATGGCAGGATTTTCTTGTCTCATAGCTGAATTATATTCCATGGTGTGTATACACATATACCACATCTTCTTCATCCATTCATCTGTTGATAGACACTTAGGTTATTTCCATGTCTTGGCTATTGTGACTAACACTGCAGTGAACATGGGGCTACAGCTATCTCTTAAAAATCTCACTTTCATTTCCTTTGGATATATGCCAAGAAGTGGAATTGCCGGATCTTAGGGTAGTTTTGCTTTTAATTTTGTGAGGAATCTCTAGACTGTTTTCCACCAATTTACATTCCCAAGAACAGTGTACAGGGGCTCCCTTTCCTCCACATCCTCACTACCACTTGTTATTTCTTGTCTTTTTGATGACAGCCCTTCTAACAACTGTGAGGTGATATCTCATTGTGATTTGGATTTGCATTTCCCTGAAGATCAGTGATGTCCAAGCACCTTCTCATGTACCTTTTGGCCATTTGTATGTCTTTTCTGGGAAAATGTCTATTCAGTTCTTCTGCCCATTTTTAAATTGGACTGTTTGGTATTTTCCATTTGCTTTGGGTTGTATGAGTTCTTTGTATATTTTGGATATTAACCCCTTATCAGATATTATATACCATCTTAATAGGGAAAGAGGAGAAAGGGCATTTATGGGAAAACAAACAGCTTTTAGGAAAGATAAGTGGGCCCTTAGGAGAAAAGCTGGGAGATGTGAGAGGTGTTGTGATAAGGTCTGTTCAGGTGAATTCTTATCCGGGTCTCAGGTGACTGGAGTCTGTCTCCTCTGGTTGTGAAACTCCCAGGAGGGAATTTATGACATGTGAATTCTTTTGGGAGGCTCTGCTTTTAGGCAGATAAGGGGAAGTTTAGAGAAAGGCCTCCTCCTGCATCTGTTGATTCTCAAATATCTTCAGCTCAAAATAATCCTTAGGACACAGTGGTAGATTTTGGAGATGCAGGCCTAGGCTGGAGGGCACCTGTCGGTTTTCAGGACACCTTCCAGACTCTTCTCCCTGGCTGAGGTTGGGGCACTTATGGCCTCTGCTCCTTATCAGAGCTTGCTCAGGGCTAAGCTGGAGCCATTCCATCCCCCACGCCTCCGACCTGGGGCAATGGGGTGGCTGTAGGCTACACTAGGGAACTTCATCCACAGGTGCATAAAGCTGGGATGGGGGGAGGGGGCACTACTGCTGGGCTGCAAAAGTCCCCAGGCCATTCCTCTATGAGGGAGACTGACCCTTTTCCCTGCCCGTCCCATGACGTCAAGGTCCCCCAGGGTAGGGAACTTGCCTGGTCCCCCTCTGCAGAGCTGCACAAGCCAGCAGCGTACTGAGCACACGTGACTCATGGTGGACCGTTCTTTAACACTTCCCTCCTCTAAGTGATTACACTGTAAAGATCGTGAAATGAAATGAATACATTCCATAATGAAGTAAAGTTTGCATTTATCAAACAAAAATATTACACCTCCTACTTGGCTCTAATTTCACAAATAAAACCTCCAAGCTGTCACACAGAGTGGCAGAATTGAAACAGAACCCTCAAGTTCTGTTTCTTTGTCTTTACAATCACTGTGCTGTCCTTGCTTATTTAGAATCCACTGTTTAAATGCGGGAATTTGTGCTGCAGGGACTGGAGATGGGGCGGCCTGGTTAGGAATGACAAATGAAACTGTGCTTGGAGCTTGGCTGGCCTGTGTGTAACAGGGAATTCTCTGAGTGAGCTTTCCTGTAGAACACAACGTTTATTAATGAATATGCAGTAAAAGTGGTAATTTGAAGCTTATTTTATTTATTATAAAAATTACAGTAATTGGAATAATTGTTTAGAACATCAACCAATAAAAGACTTTCAGAGGGGAGCATTTTGCCACTGACAGGGTTTAGAACTGCCAGTACATGGGAGAATAAAAGGCAGATAGACTTTATTCTGTTACTGTTTTAAAGTTCTCTGCATACATCCCCCTCCCCGCCTTATTGCCTACACTTGGAGTATTCAGCTTCCACCATCCTGACCTTTGCATATCAATAGCACAAGCTGTCCCCACCCTCATGACCACCCTCAGGCTCATCGCCTCTCACCCTTGAGCCAGAAGTTGGCTGGCCACATTGCTGGGATGTTAGGCCCCAAGGCCAAGATGACTTCCTACTTTCTCTGGCCTCTAAGACCTCCCCATCCCCTACTCCACCCCAACCCAGTCCTGGCTGAACAGCCTCCTAGACCTCAGTTCACTTGAAACAAGCTCTTAGACATAATTCAAGTGGGCAAACTGAGGCTGCAAGAGGGAAAGAACCTCTCCCGGCGTGAAGCTGAGGGCAGGAGCCTGACCCAGCTGCCAGCCCCCTTGGTGACTGCTCAGCCCCAGCTCAGCTTCCCTGCAACAGTTAGGCAGGAGGAAGGTGAAGAAAGGCCCTGGGATGGGCTGGGGCACCGCAGCGTTGATTTGCATCTCATCTGAATAGGCCCCTGCCTCTCACACCCAGAGCAGCCCCACTTATAGAATCCCAGGGCTCAGGAAGATCCCTTCTGGCCCCCACCACCTCCCCTGTGCAGTGTCACTGAACTCCATTCCCTATCGGTGCCCATCCATGACACAGCCTCACCCTTCCTGTGCCTGGTTGTGAAGCAGTTCTCCCTGGGAGAGGTGAGCAGCACGGGAGGGGCAAGGTCTATTGGTTCCACCCCAGGCGCTTCACCTGAGCAGCAAGCAGGTCTGGGCCTTGAGAAGGGAAACCCATCACTCACCTGGGTCCCAGAGGCACTAGAGGGAGGTAAGGCCCAGCCCTGAAGAACCTGAGGGGACTGTGGTGCTTTGGTCTGATGCTGGGCAGAGATGACCTTTGGACGCCAGTCCTGCTTTCACCTGGCTGTGAGAATGAGTTGAGTCAGGTGACAGGAGCTGGGACAGAAACAGAGCTGGGTGAGGAAGCTAAGGGCCAGCTACTGATGCCCCCAGGAGAGGCCCATCCTGAGAGTGGGATATTCAGGCAATGACCAACCCTCCAGCCCCCAGCCTTTGCTCAGACAGCCCAGTGGATTTGGGGAAGAGACACCCTTCTTGGCCATGCTCCCAGAGAAGAGTCTCATCCCATCACCTGGGGCCCCTCTGGGGGCCCTTCTGGAAGCCATCACAGCCCTGCTAACGCCCACTGTCTACTTGTACTCCTCCAGTGACAGAAAGCTCATTAGTTCCCCGAAATCGTGATCACAGCCCCTAGTGAAACTGTGCAGGTCCCTGTGGGGCTCCAGGGCATGGAAGCCTTTCAGACAGTTGCTAATCAGGGAAGGAAGGGGATGCAGTGACAAGGGTGGAGGAGCCAAGAAACAATAGTGCAGCCTTGGGGAAGGGTCCTGGTTCTGCCTCAAGGGATACACATAACAACATCTTTGAGCTCTTTACAGAGCTAAAACCCCCAACAAATGGAAGATGTTAGCATTCTTCATTCCAGAAGAGCTCATCAAGGGACTACCTGAGGCCAGATTAAAGGAGTACAGACCCTACACACACCCTAATCCTTACTAGCAATCCCGCCCTTGAACCATTGCTATAAAACTCCTCACCAAATCCTCCCAGATTGGGACACACTTTTTTTTTTTTTTTTTTGCGGTACGAGGGCCTCTCACTGCTGTGGCCTCTCCCGTTGTGGAGCGCAGGCTCAGCGGCCATGGCTCATGGGCCCAGCCGCTCCGCGGCATGTGGGATCTTCCCAGACTGGGGCACGAATCCGTGTCCCCAGCATCAGCAGGCGGACTCTCAACCACTGCGCCACCAGGGAAGCCCGGGACACACGGTTTTTGAGGGCACAGAGCCCACTGTGTCCCCCTCTGCCTGGCAAAGCAATAAAGCTATTCTTTTCTACGTCACCCAAAACTCTATCTCCGAGATTTGATTCAGCACTGGTGCACAGAGGTCAAGTTTTCAGCATCACTAGCTCTGCTGGGAAAAGTTTCTTCTTTTTGAGCTGGAACTTCTCTCTCTGGAACTCACCCCATTAGCTGGCCTGGCCCCAGACACTGCTGTAGGCCCCAGACACTTTTCCCTTTTTCCCTTCTAGGTTCTTCGGCTGGATTAATAATTAAATTGACAGAGGACAGATTAATAGGAGAAAAACAAATTTCATACATGTGGGAGCCCCATAAAAATATGAGACTCCCAAGGGCAGACAGGAGTAATTGAGGCTTATACACCATCCTGAGCTAAGGAGAAGGGTGTAGGGTTCGGGGCTTCGAAGGGGAGGAAGACAATTCACAAGGCAATGAAAAGAGCAGATGTTTGATAAACAAATGTTCGTCATGCCCTGAAGATAAGTCTTCCTGATGTGAAAAGTTATCCTTCCTGGTACAGGCCCCTCTAAATTCTTTTAGGCAGTTAGGGAGGAAGTAAAAAGCTCTTCCTGAGCCCTCCGGGGACCCCACTGTCTTCAGTTCAAAATAATCCACATGCGAAATTGACACCTTCTGGGGTGGCATATTCTGCTTCCCCTCACTGTCAAACCTGCCAGTGGTGTGGGGTGTGCCCCACAAGTTCTGATTTATGATCAGTTCCCTCCAGCCTCCCCACGCCACCACTTCTCGGCCAGTCTCAAAGTCTGCTCTGTTTTTTATCACCTCATACTCTCTGGGGGGGCATAAGACACTAGAGGGTTGCAAGCCAAGGCTAGAGGCCTGCCTATCAGAGGTCTCATAAGTGCCAGGAGCCTCCTGGGTTCCCCAGCCCTGGGGGAGGTGGGAGGAGAAATATGGGAGGCGAGGAGTTTGGGATCACTTCACACTTGGGGAGGTGAGGCTCAGAACCATTAGTCAACTCTTTCTCGCTTTCACCTTTCCCGAAAGGAAGTGAGGAAATACCTCCTGAAAACAATGGCCTATGTGCCACCTGCCAGGGTTGTGTTTGTCCAGTGAGCTCAGGCCTCTCAGACACGCAGGGAATGCAGAAGACCCAGCCTGGAATAATGCAGGAGCACCTCCACATGCACACACACACACACACACACACCCAGCCCTGGCTCGGCACCTCCCCAGACACAGGAGGGCGCTCACCCTGCACTTGATTTACCCCCCATCCTGCCCACGTGGGCTTGTGGACCACTGCCACCCAACTGCTAGAAGAGGCCAGTGAGCTGGGGCACACTCTCCTCCAGCTAGACTTAAGGAAACACTTCTCTTTTTTTTGGCCACGCCACACGGCTTGCAGGATTTTAGTTCCCCGACCAGGGATTGAACCTGGGCCACAGCAGTGAAAGCACCAAGTCCTAACCACTGGACCACCAGGGAATTCCCAAGAAAACACTTCCTGAGGCCACAAACAGTGACCCAGGCACTATGGGGTTCCAGGCTCTGGATGAGCTTTGAAAGCAGGAGGGATGCCCAAGGGGTCAGGCAGGATAAAGCTCTCTGCAGAGTAAGGAACAGGCAGGGCCGAGAGAGGGGGAAGGTCGCCCAGTGCCTGAGCAGGTACTGAGGCCTAAGCATGGAGATGGGGGCACACGCCCACACCCACTGACAATGCACGCCCCTCCCCAGGTCCTCCACAACACAGGTGGATCTTTTACTGCCTTGTCTCTCCTGGTCTCACAACAGTCCTCTTTCACAGCTAATTCCTATCAGAGACCTGGAGACCCGGAGTTTAAACCTCATGCTTCAGCCCGGCCTTCCCCAGAGCCTTTCAGACCTCTCTGGGAAGGGCCAGGTAATCCCCAGGATAGGCTGTGCAGGGGTCAAGTTCAGCTCAGGGTTCTGGTTTTCACATCAGCATTTAGTCCCAATCACTGTCTGGCCTGCTTGGTTGCCTCTGAGGGCATGTCACTCCAAGATTCCTTCAATGTGGTTTCAGTTCCTGGGGTGGGGGGGCGGGGGGGGTGTTCCCCTCTGATTCTTGATCCTGACATTGATCTCACAATCCCACCTACCTCAGACCCCTTCTTACCTCTTCTAGCTTCCCCTCCAAGAGGGGTCAGGGGCCAGGGAAGGGGGTGCCTAGGTCAGCTCAATGACAGACTCAGGATTAACAGCTTTTAGGGCATATTTGATAAGATTTGATTTCAGACCCCAGGGGCCTGAACACTCCCAGCAGAGGCTCCAGTAAGTCAAGTGAGGCATCTAGGGGGCAAAAGTTTAGGAGGCTCTCACCCTCAGCGTCCTGAAAGTGCAGGGTCAGCACGTAAGAGTGAGTGTCTCTTCAAAACAGTCTCTGACATAAATTGTACCAATGTTTTCTTAGGTCAGTCTCCCAGGCAATAGAAATAAAAACAAAAATAAACAAATGGGACCTAATCAAACTTACAAGCTTTTGCACAGTGAAGGAAACCATTAAAAAAGTGAAAAGACAACCTACGGAACAGGAGAAAATATTTGCAAATGATGCAACCGACAAGGGCTTAATCTCCAAAATATACAAACAGATCATACAACTCAACAACAACAAAAACAAACAACCCAATTGAAAAATGGGCAGAAGACCTTAATAGACATTTCTCCAAAGAAGACATACAGATGGCCAGTAGGCACATGAAAAGATGCACAACATCACTAATTATTAGAGAAATGCAAATCAAAACTACAATGAGGTACCACCTCACACCAGTCAGAATGGCCATCATTAAAACATCTACAAATAACAGCTGCTGGAGAGGGTGTGGAGAAAAGGGAACCCTCCTACACTGTTGGTGGGGATGTAAGTTGGTACAGCCACTATAGAAAACAGTATGGAGGTCCCTCAGAAAACTAAAAATACAACTACCATGTTATCCAGCAATCCCACTCCTGGGCATATACCTGGACGAAACTATAATTCAAAAAGATACATGCATCCCTATGTGCATAGCAGCACTATTTACAATAGCCAGGACGTGGAAATAACCTAAAGGTCCATCTACAGATGAATGGATAAAGAAGATGTGGTACATATATACAATGAAATACTACTCAGCCATAAAAAAGAATGAAATAATGCCATTTGCAGCAACATGGATGCAACTAGAGATTATCATACTAAGTGAAGTAAGTCAGAAAGAGAAAGACGAATACCATATGTTATTACTTATATGTGGAATCTCAGATCTAAAATATGGCACAAATGAACCTATCTACAAAACAGAAGCAGACTCACAGACATAGAGAACAGACTTGTGGTTGCCAAGGGGGAGGGGAGGGGAGGGGGAGGGATGGACTGGGAGTTTGGGGTTACTAGATACAAACAATTACATTTAGAATGGATAAACAGCAAGGTCCTACTGTATAGCATAGGGAACTATAGACAATCTCCTGGGACAAACCATAATGGAAAAGAATATTAAAAAAAATTATGTCTATGTGTGTATAACTGAGTCACTTTGCTGTACAGCAGAAACTAGCACAACATTGTAAATCAACTATACCTCAATTTAAAAAAAAAGGGGGGCTTCCCTGGTGGCGCAGTGGTTGAGGGTCCGCCTGCCGATGCGGGGGACACGGGTTCGTGCCCCGGTATGGGAGGATCCCACATGCCGTAGAGTGGCTGGGCCTGTGAGCTGTGACTGCTGACCCTGTGCGTCCAGAGCCTGTGCTCCACAGCGGGAGAGGCCACAGCAGTGAGAGGCCCGCGTACCGCAAAAAAAAAAAAAAAAAAAAAGGGGGGGGGGGAATTCCCTGGCGGTCCAGTGGTTAGGGCTAGGTGTTTCCACTGCCGGGGGCCGGTTTCTATTCCTGGTCGGGGAACTAAGACCTGGCAAGGCATGTGGTGTGGTGCCCACCTCCCCCCCTCAAAAGAGTATCTCTTTATTTTTATTTTTTTTTATTTTATTTTATTTATTTATTTTTTTAATTCTTTGTTATGGGCGGCGGTCCCTTGCATTGTCAATTTTTTTTTTTTTTTGATGTTGGAGGTAGGAGTTTTTATTAATTAATTTATTTATTTATTTTTGCTGTGTTGCGTCTTCGTTTCTGTGCGAGGGCTTTCCCTAGTTGTGGCAAGCGGGGGCCACTCTTCATCGTGGTGTGCGGGCTTCTCACTATCACGGCCTCTCTTGTTGCAGAGCACAGGCTCCAGACACGCAGGCTCAGTAGTTGTGGCTCACGGGCCTAGTTGCTTTGCGGCATGTGGGATCTTCCCAGACCAGGGCTCGAACCCGTGTCCCCTGCATTAGCAGGCAGATTCTCAACCACTGCGCCACCAGGGAAGCCCTCTTTATTTTTTTATTATTATTATTTTTTTTGGTGTAGGCACTTTGCTGGCCTTACTTTAGCCCCAGGTTAACATCAGGGGAGAAGAATTGAGGAACCGGGTCTTTCTGCAGGCAGGCAGACATGAAGGAACAGAGCTCCTTGCAGCCAGAACCCAGGAGTTCCAGGCTGGCTCCAAAAGGAGAGGAGCCACCATGCAAACACAGGCAAAATGTTATGCAAATCAGCCTTTTGGAGGTTTGCATGGGGGTGAGGGTGGGAGGCTGAAGGAAGGAGCACCAGTAGGCAGTCTGAAGGGAGGGCACCTGGGTGGATGCTGCACCCATTGCGCAAGGGGAGGTCCAAAATCACTTCAAACTCCCAACCAGACCAGGACTTAGTAAAGCACAACTTATTGAGATAGTCGATTGCCACTTTAGGTCTATTCCGGTGAATGAAAAAGACACCTTAAAGTATTTTATTTACTCAGTGATGGGGAGGTGCAGAGACAGGTGTTTGTGGGGAGGAGAAGAGTGGGGCAAAGCAGACAGGGGACACAGAATCTTCTCAGAGGCTGATTCTGCTTATCGTACCAGCCACTCAGAGTGCCTCAGCCAGACCTCCTTCAGGCCATCCCAGGCGCCTCTTCCAAGAAGCTCAAAGAAGCTCTCCTCCTTGGGGTCCTGCCTTGGGCTCACCCTGTAACCAAGCAGGACCCTCTGTGGCCTTCCCAGGATAGACCCCCTCCCCCATATCCTCTGCTGTAGCTTCTCTCTGAAGTACCCAGATAATAGTATCTCATGCATATTTCCTGAGTCTTTCAGATGCTAAAAACCACTGCTAAAAGGAAGAAATTAACTACTTGATGATCCTGAGCATGGCACCCCCAGACCTACTGGTGCCTAAGGACTGATAATGTTAACCACTCTGTTACCTCAACATCAACCAGAGAATTGTTCATGAGCTGATCACATACCCCGGCATGCCCTTCCCTCTCCTGGTCTTTAAAAGTGCTTTGCTGAAACCCTTCGGGAGTTCAGGGGTTTTTTGAGCACAAGCCACCCCTTCTCCTTGCAAGGCTCTGCAATAAATCTTTCTCTGCTTCAAACTCTGACATTTTGATTTGGTTTGTTTGGTCTCTGTGTGTCGGGCACACGAACTTGCATTTGGTAACAACCCCATCAGCGGTTTAGCCTGAGGGATACTGGGGGACAGGACTGGGAGAAGATGGAAAGGAGAAGCTGTGCTGTCCTTTTCGTCTCCCTGACACGAAGTGCTGGCGAGTAATGTGAGCATGACTGGGGAAGGCATTCTAGTCCCCTGAATGTCACTTCCATTGGGAAGCCCTCCTTGACTTACCCTCCCCACCCTCCTCAGTACCTCCTGGGCCAGGAAGAGGGGCCTGGCTGAGTGAGGCTTGGGAGATCCAGAGTTGTTTTGCTGATTGCTCTTAGGTGTCCTGCCTTCTCCATCAGACCATGTCATTCCAATCAGATGTGATGTCATCTCCCCATCCATCAGTGTCCCTTTCAGAGCAGCCCTGGGAGAGCTGGGCTGTGTGTCTGCCCGTGGATCTCCCTTAGGCTGAGCCCTCCTCCCCCACCTGTGGGGTCGCATAGAGGATCTTGTGAAGATACCCCATACACACACTCTCTCTCCCCAGTTCTCAAGACATCACTGGGGAAGGAAGAGGACAGGATTATGGAGAATTGGCCCAGAGGCCCAGAAACTGCTGGTCACACTGCGACACGTGTTCTGAGTGCAAGTCTCCCCCGGCCACCCCATATGTATCTGAAACAATGAAGCTGTATTTATTACTTGCAAAAAGAAAAAAACAAAACTGTACTTGCTATGAAAGCACAAAATCTGTGCAACGCAAGAGCTGATCTTACACAGGGTATGGAAAGCATTCTGTTCAGCAATTGGCTGACTTTCAGAAGCCAGACTGTTTGCAGACTGGCTGACTTTCAACCTTAAAGTTTAGGAATTGGTTGCCTTTCAGAAGCGGTAGCGCTGGGGAATAAGGCTGTTGCTGATTGGCTGGCTCTCAGAAGCGTGCTCACTGGAATGAGACCACCACTGATTGGCTGGCTCTCAGGGTACTGCCGTAAGGCTGTCGATGGTGACTTCTGCCAGGTTTAAAATGGATCTGTTAGTGGCTTAGGGCTTGGCCCCAGAAGTCTTTTCTTTTCTTGAATTTAGAAAATAGAAACGTTTTATTTTCACCTCCCCCACACTCCTGACTTCTTCCCTCTCTGACCAGCCAAGCACTGATCATCTGTGCCCCAACTTTGTCCAGAAGTTAGTCTGCCCAGACCGGGTCATTCATTCCTTCAACACCTCTTTCTCGGGTGCCCACAATGGGGACCAGAATTCTAGAAAGCAGACCAGATCCCTTCCCTCCTGGGGCTGGATACACCCTCCTGAGCCCAGAGCTGGGCATCCAGAGGTGTTTAAATATTTGTTGAGGGGAGGCATGGTCAGTTCTACCTCTCAGGCCTCCAGGGCAGGCAGAGGAGACCTTGTGGCTCCGGGTCTGGCTTGCACTAGGGTCCTAGAGCAGCTGGGTGAGAGAACTCAGCTAAGGGAGGAGAGAGGGGCCCTGGGGAAGTTGGGGAAGTTCAGAGCACAGCACAGTGCTGCCTGTTGCATGCTCAGATAACCACTGGCTTGGGCCTGGGTCCCAGAGCAAGGAGAGGGCTGCCTTTAAAGACAGCAAAAGCCTAGGAGGTGCGTCTGTGGAACCTCTGTCCAGTGCAGAGAGCCAGGTGGGGACCAATGGCTTGTTTCCCCCATATTATTTATAGACTCTGCTTTGTTCCAAAGAAGATTGGAACCTAAGCATTAAAAAGATTGGAATCTGTCAGTCTTCCTCACTAGACATCCCCTGCATGAGTGGTTGAATGAATGAATGAATGAATGAATGAATGAATGAAAGGCTGTAAGGGGATTGCATGGTGGATTTGGCAGAACTGGTAGAAGCCATACCCTTCAGTTTTTTTGCTCCTGTAAAATCTAGCCTCAGCACTTGCCACTCCCCCCACGCACAGCTTACTGGTTTCTCATATCTGGGACCTAGTCTGAGTCCCTTATGACCCAGCAGGGGTCCTGGTCCTCTCTGGGAAGTATTGTGGTCCTTACTCTGACTCTATTCCACCCAGCACTGGAGAGTTGAGGGTGTTCTGATGGTCTGCATTAGTTGGCTTTAACTCTTCTAGAAAATGTTGAGTACCTTTGGGAAAAAACAAAATACAGTAATTTGGGTCCTAGGTCAGAAAAACAAATTTATGTTTGGCTTTGGTCTGGGTTGGTTTTGGCCTTTGGCCACTGGTCAGGAGAGCGAGAGGGCAGGGAAGATTGTCTTGGCCCCAAAGCAGGAGAAGTGGGTTAAAGCCCAGCTCTAGCCAGAATCACATAAGGAACTGGGCCAGGCCTTCCCCTCGACTATTTATGTTAACACACATTTACTGAGCACCTGCCATGTACTAAGTATGGTGTGGGGCTCACATAGACTCTGCCCCAGCCCTCAGGGGGTTCAGAGTCTAGTGGGGAGACAGATAAGTGAGTAGGGCTTTCAGCGTAGAGTGATCAGGGAGTGAGCAGAGGGGCTGTCTGAGTGCAGTGGAGGCCCCAGATTCAGCTTAGGGTGAGAGGTGACATCAGAAAAATGTTATGGAAGCAGGACCAGCTACATAACCTGTATGGCCCCAGGCAAAATGAAAATGCAAGGCCCCTTGCTCAGATTTTGAGATGGTGATGGCAGAGCATTAAACCAAGCACTGGGCCCTTCTCAGCACAGGGCCTGTGTGACCGCACACATCCTACACCGACAGTGCAGGCCTTGCTTAGAGGAGGAGACACCTGGGCTGTGTCTGAAGCATGAGTGTGAGTGTGGGGGAGGGGAAGGGGGTGCATTGCAGGCAAGGGTGCTATGCAGGCCATGAAACAGCCCTGTGTGTACGAGGACCTGGCAGCTGTGTGGAATTCCCAGAGCCTTGTTTCCTCAGATCTGGGTCTTAATACCTATCCAGGAGCTGATGCAACCCAGACAAGGTTTTCCCAGGCCTCAGGGATTATATGAGGCTGCCAGCATCCTTTCTTGTCAGAGGATAGGGCTGGGAGTGGCACACCATCATTTTAATCTGACATTATTGGGAGATGTTTTTCTGTTTGTTTTTTGGCTATGCTGCATGGCTTGCAGGATCCTAGTTCCCCGACCAGGGATTGAACCCGGGCCCTCTTGGCAGTGAGAGTGCAGAGTCCTAACCACTGGACCACCAGGGAATCCTCCTCATCCTTTCTTAAGAAATAGAAGTTACTTTTTGTAATGTATTTGGCAAATAAATAAACATACAAAAGTGAAGTGAGAAGCCTACATTGGTTTCCCTAAAAAAACTAAAAGTGGCTGCTCTGTGAACTCCCCAAATCTAGGCTCCATGGGGCTTGCCCTCTTGATGTCATATGTCCCTGGAGAAGCCATAAGTGACACACAGCCAGCCTTGCTGAGCGCCCAGCTGGACGAGGGGCAGACAAGTTCCAGGAGTTGGGATTCAGGAAGGACCGGCTGGAAGGCTCCTGCCCCGCCAGTTCTCTACTCTCTGCAGGGTAAGGCACCAGCTCAGGCCAGGAGCTGCTGAGAGGGCAGCCTTGAAAGCCAGCAGGGAGATAACAGAAGACGGAGAAACCAAAGCCTCCCCTGATAACCCACCAGGAAGCCAACACAGAACAAAACAGAGAGATAAGGGGCAGACTGCCTTTCTCAAGGCCAAACGGTTTTAAAAGACACTCCTTGGGGTGGACATTGGGTTTAAAGACTGGGCTGATAAAGAGATCCTTTGGTGGGGAGCTAAAGAGATAAATGAGTCTCCACCAGCTGGTTTGGTGACCTCCAACAGGACTGGGCTCCTGGATGGATGGCAGCTGGACGCCTCCAGTGCTCTGAGTTCCGGCCTCATCCTCCATGGTCAAGGCTGGGTTCTCCTATTTCAGGCTCCTCGGGCCTCCCGTTTTAGTCTAAAGTGGGTACAGATTTGTTTGGTTTTTAAACAAAGGTAAGTAGACTGTATGTCTAAGAAATGCTCAATCAAGTGTCTTTGAGCCAAGGAGGGCCTTGGGGGCCATGTGGTATGACAAAGGCCACCATGCGACCTTGGCTGCTGCTGGTGTGCCTGTGCCCTGTGACTGACTTTCTGTGAGCCTCTGTGTTCTTGTGGGCAACGAAGACGATGAGCTCAGTGGGGCAGGGCTTGGGGAGGAACAAGAGACAGTAGATATAAAGTACTCAGCCAGTACTGCCGCTGCCTGGGTGCTGGGCTTTAGAAGGCCTCACTCTGGTCCTGCCCTCCCTGCTCCACTGGGACCAAGAGTAGAACCCACACTCCATTCTAGACTACACTCTGGGTCCCCTGCCTACAAGGCCCCCAGCCCACTTTCCAGACCTGAGCTGGTTTCTGCCCACCTTATGTTCCCGAGGGCTGGCCAATGGTGCTGTTGTGCAAGAGGACATAGGGAGAGTTTGAACAGACGTTCTGGGGTGCCAACACACATGAGTCCTAGGCTACTCATGGTGCTGTGATAGAATATGTTCCAGTCACTCCTGTATTTCCAACCACCCCGACACTTAGTGGTGTGAAACAGGAACAATCATTTTATTGTTATCTCTTACGGTTCTGGAGTTTGACCGGACTCAGATGGACTGTTCTGTTTTCGGGTCTCTTATGTGGTGGCAGTCAGATGCTGGCTGTGGGCACTGCGCCTCCACCTATGCTGGTGTGCGCCGGGACTTCCTTGCGGCATAGCAGCTGGGGTCTAAGAGCAAGAGTCCTGAAAAGGATCAGGCAGAAGCTGAAACTTTATATCTCAGAAGCTATAACTTTCAGTTATAGAAATCATATAGCATCGTTTCTGCTGCAGTCATAAGGCTGCCCAAATGAGAGGGCAGGGCACACAGGCTCCACGTCTTAATGGGACTTGTGTCAAAGTACATTGTAAGAAGGTACTTGGATATATTGTGGTGGCCACCTCTGAAATATGCAACATGCCACCAAAGAGAAGGGAAGTCAGCCACGGGTAGGAGCCTCTGTATGTTCTCTTGCCGCAGGCCTGCAAATGATACAGGCGGTGGCAGTCTTTTGTCACCCAGGTTCCTCTGATCTAGGTGTCCACACCTGTGGGAAGCCATTCTGTTTAAACCAGAAGGTGTCCAGCCAGGACCCCATAGCCAGTCTCCCTGACCTTGTGAGTCCAACAGCAGCAGCTAGGGTACAGGCCTCAGAGGGGAGGAATGATTGAATTAGTCCCAAGAGTTCTTTCTGGCACAAGACTCACCAGGAAACCCCACCCTTTCCCCTCCAGGAGCAGAAGGAGGGAGAATCTGCCACCTGGCCATGAGGTCTCCTATCCCGATGGAGAGCCCAAAGCCCTAAGTTCTAGGCCTCAGTCACTGTGTGATCTTGGACAACTCACTTGTCTTCCAGCCTCACTCTCTCCTCCCCTGTGAATCGGGATGGCGGGCTGGGCTGGCCCTAAAGCCTCTGCCCACTCCTCCACACCCAGCAACAGTGACTACCTGTTCACACAAGTCCCAGCTCTCTCGTTACCTCCTTAGGAGAACACATCACCCCTTCCAGAATATACCCATCCCTGGCTCTATGGGGGCAAACCTGTTCTGATTTTGATCACAGCTATTTTCCAGATCAGTGCCCAACAACAGGAGATGTTTGCTGCATCTGACTTCACACAGCCTCTCCTAGGGACTGGCCCATGGCTGGGGCTGCCTCATCCAAATCTCTCCCTCTGTGGTCTTCTTCTCAGAGAGGAACCCTGGGCTGGAGGTGCAGATTTGCACCATTCAATCGGATGGTTCAGCAGCAAGCATTTTCAGTTTCTAGGACATGGGAATGGCAGCCCAGCAGGAGGGAAAGGCATCTTCAGTTTAATATGGTGGGAGCTATACTCTCAGCAGGGAAAAGGGTCAAGGTCAGGTTAATGAGGAAAATCAGGGCCTCATGCAAGCTACAGGGTGCATCCCCCACTCTGTGATCTTCGGGAGGAAGAAGTCCAGCAGGGAGGAGAGTTTGCTCTCAGGTCCTTAAAGGGAGAAAATGCAAGCAGCTGGGGCTGGTGGAGAGCAATGGGCTGGGAGGGAGGACCCATCACCACCCCCAACCTCAGAGGGGAGCCCGCCTGCCAGGGAAATCATACACACCCAGGGGGCCATCTGGGAGGTAGCGCTGGGTTTCAGTGCTCTGTGGGGAGCGGTGGTCAGTCTTATGGGGGGAGAGTTTGCAGAGACACCAGTCCTGGAAGGTTAGAGAGAGGACTGAGGGGACTGTGGGGAGAAGAGGTGGCTTAAGAAAGGAGGTTGTGGGCTTCCCTGGTGGTGCAGTGGATAAGAATCTGCCTGCCAATGCAGGGGATGCAGGTTCGATCCCTGGTCCGGGAAGATCCCACATGCCACGGAGTAACTAAGCCTGTGTGCCACAACTACTGAGCCTGCGCTCTAGAGCCCACGAGCCACAACTACTGAGCCTGTGTGCCACAACTACTGAAGCCCGCACGCCTAGAGCCTGTGCTCCACAACAAGAGAAGCCACCACAATAAGCCCGCGCACCGCAATGAAGAGTAGCCCCCGCTCGCCACAACTAGAGAAAGCCTGTGCATGGCAATGAAGACCCAACACAGACAAAAATAAATAAATAAATAAAAGGGAAAAAAGGAGGTTGTGACCAAGCTGAAATGGAGAGCCCCCCACCCCTTTACAGGAAGAGACCTGCCCTTACCCCTAGTATCCATCCCAGCCCATGGTTTGCCTCTGTCCCCTGGGTCTGGGCAGTTTGGGGACTGAAAGTATTCATTTCAGTAAGCTGTTTAAGCTTCCCATGGAGGCGGCAAGGACTAACAAAGACAGAGGTGACATTGTGTATAAAAAGGGGTTTACCTTGCATGGGGTGCTGAAGAGTAATGGCTTGCCTAAGGTTGCCAGATCAAGCAAATAAAAATACAGGGCTCCTGTTACCAAAGGCAAGATGGTGTGCTCGACACACAATGAGGCCAACCAAACCAAAAAGTTGGAAGAGCCAAGAAAGGTTTGTTGCAGGGCCAAGCAAGGGGGACAGGTGGCTTGTGCTTAGAACCCCACGAAGTCCCTGATGGTTTTCAGGGAGAAGTATTTATAGACAAAATTGGGGGGTGGGACTGCAGGGTGTGGCGTTCTTCCGATTGGTTGCTGGTGAGGTAACAGGGTGGTTTTCCAGGAATCTTGTGCTCAGCCTGAAGTTACCATCGTCCACCTGGGTGGGGGCCTTAGTCCCTGTAGAAGAACTCAAAGATTTTGTTATGTATATTCCTTGAGGAGGAACCAGGATCCTGCTTTAATAGCTGCACTATAGTTTCTTGATTGTTCCTCCTTTGTTTCTGCATTCCCTTACTTCCCTGATTAGCAACTGTTTAAATCTGTTCCCTGGAACTCAGGGAAATCTAGGAGGCTGAAGCCTTTATCCTGCAAATAAGGAACAAGGAGTGAGGGTGGGGGGCAGATCGCAGAAAGGCTTTTGTGCCCAGGAGGGCCCCACTGGGTCCTGCTTGGCTACAATAATACTAAGACATTATTTACCCTTTTCATTATGTTATCATTTGACTGATCACTCAAAAGAATGGTGGGTAAATCTGTTAATACCTTAGCACAAATTAAGGCAGTGGCACATGAAGGGATCAGGATATGCCACCCCAAAGTATACCATTTTGGCATAAGGATTATTGTGACCTGAAGGCAACTGAGAATCAACAGATGCAGGAAGAGTTCTTTATCCTCGCTTTATCTACCTAAAAGTAGGGCATCGATTTCCCTTTGCGGAGGTGTTTCCCTCAGTACCAGGAAGGGAGGAGAGACTCATCACTGGAGATGAAGAGTGAACACAAAGATGAGTCTATGTAGACAGACCTTACTAGAATAACCCTTATCTTCCATCAGTTCCTTCATATATTTCCTAGCCACTTTCCCATGGTTTACTATTCCTCAAAGCCCAAACCCCCTTTCCTTTGTTAGAATGATATATAAGACCCCAACCCTAATAACTTCTTTGAGGTTCAGTTCTTTTCTGTAAACTCCCATACATGTAAATATTAATAAAAATTGTATGCTTTTCTCCTGTAAATCTGTCTTTTGTTTGTTTACATATTCTGGCCCCCATATTCTGAACCTAAGAGGGTAGAGGAAAAGTTTTTCCTCCCCACCACACCAAACTATACTGGTAGTCATTGTAGGCTTCATTGCTGTGTATTTGCAATATGAATGCCCTTGATGGAGCAGTAAAAAATATTAATTTTATTAAATCTCAATCTGTGAGTAGTGCATGTCTGTCTTTTTAATATTCTGTGTGAGAAAGGGGAAAGTATGCATGAAGCACTTCAACATCCAAAGTATGTTGGTTGTCTCAAGGAAACGCACTTGTGTGATTCTTTGAGTTGCCAGCCAAACTAGCTGTTTTCGTGGAGTACCATTTTTACTTGAAAAAAAGAGTGACAAACACTGATGATTCAGACTCTGATAATTTGACAGACATTTTCTTGAAAATGAATGTAGTGAACCTGTCACTTCATGGAAAATGATGGACACTAATTGTTGCTTACAGTAAAATTTGAACTTTCAAGCAAAAGTTAGAATTTTGGAAAACTTGTATTCACTATGAGCTTCACAGCTTCCTACTGCGATACTGAAACCAAGCAGGACCCTGTGGGGCTCCTGGGCATGGAAGCCTTTCAAACAGTTGCTAATCAGGGAAGAGAGGGTATGAAGAGACAAGGGAGGAACAGCCAAGAAACAATAGTGCAGCCTTGGGGCAGGGTCCTGTTTCTGCTTCAAGGGTTATACATAACAATGTCTTTGAGTGCCTTTTTTTTTTTATCATTTAAAGCTAAATTTAATTCTTGTACAACCATCTTTGTATTTTTGGATTATTTTCTTTCAATTTTTTTTTGAATTTTATTTTTTTTTATACAGCAGGTTCTTATTAGTTATCCATTTTATATATATTAGTGTATATATGTCAATCCCAATCTCCCAATTCATCACACCACCACCCCACCTCTTTGAACTCTTTACAGAACTAAAACCCTGAACAAATGGAAGATGTTAGCATTTTTCATTCTGGAGAAGATCATAGTTTAATAACCTTGAGAACTTCATCAAGAGACCACTTGAGGTCAGATTAAAGGAACCAGAGAAGCTCATTAGGAGACCAACTGAGGCCAGATTAAATGAGTGCAGACCCTGTGCACACTCTAATCCTTATCAGCAACCTGCCCTTGAACAATTGCTATAAAACTCCTCACCAAATCCTCCTAGGCTGGGACACAGTTTTGAGGGACACAAGCCTGCTGTGTCCCCCTTTGCCTGGCAAAGCAATGAAGTTATCCTTTTCTACATCACCCAAAACTGTCTCCAAGATTCGATTCAGCATGGAGGCCAAGTTTTTGGCATCAAAACTGGGATATAATAAGAAATATGTATTTGGTTTTCCTCCATTTATTTGCACAGAGCTCCAATAATCCTTGGAAGTTCCAGAGTCATAGGGGTGAGAGAAGGTCTTTTGTTATTCATCATAAACCCCTTTCAACCACACCTGAGTTTATGCTAATAAGATGATTTCTGAAGGATGTTGGGCTGGTTGCCAGAGGAACTAATCATAAGATTGAGGGGATTGTGAAACCATGCAACTCAGATTGGGACTTGAACCCATGTGCTTGGACTTGAAGCAAGCCAAAACCCAGATTGGGACTTGAACTCATGTTCTTTTTCTTTTTTTTTGGCTGCACCACACAGGATCTGGGATCTTAGCTCCCCGACCATGGACTGAACCTGCACCTCCTGCATTGGAAGGATGGATTCTCAACCACTGGACCACCAGGGAAGTCTCAAACCCACATTCTTTTAACTGAGATCACACACCTAGTCTCAGGACTTAATGAAGCTCAGGTTCTTGATGTCACACTACAGAAAGAATTCAGTGAGAGGCAAAGTGACAGGTAAGAAGTGGATTTAGAGAGAAACACACTCCACAGACAGAGTGTGGGCCATCTCAGAAGGTGAGAGCAGCACTGGGGTATGGGGTTGTCAGTTTTTATAGGGTGGGTAATTTCATAGGCTAATGAGTGGGAGGAGTATTCCAGTTATTTTGGGGAAAGGGTGGGGATTTCCAGAAATTGGGCCACCACCTACTTTTTGATCTTTCGTGGTCAGGGAGGCTAGAGAGGAGTGGGGCTCCTAGCAATACTCCTGAGGCTGGCCTGGCCCCACTCCTCCCTCTGATTGAATCTGCAGGGCTGGGCACTTCTGCTCCTTCCCACCAGGAGCCTGGAGGACGAGGGGGAAGATGGGAGGGCTGAGGCCACTTGGTGCCCACTGACTTTGATCAGCCTGTGGTCCCTTCCCCCTCCCAGGGCACTCCTCTCAGGGATTGGGGTGACCAGAGACTTGCTGCCCCAAGTTACCATTAGCCTCTAGGGCCAAGATGACTCTACTAAGTAGAGCTCACCCCACTCTCTCCAAGGAAGCTCTTGGCTCCAAGAAACAGAGACCTCACCTGTGTTTGCTTCCCTTCCTCAGGCTGTTTTGCCCTGATCCCTGGTGGCCCCTGAGGCTGCCGCTCTGAATTGAATGTCCTGAACTAGAATGCCTTGTCTGCTACAATGACTTAAGAACCATATGTGAGTCCTGGCTCTCACCTTGAGCAAGTTACTCTACCTCCCTGGGCCTCAGTTTTTCCAGCTGTATAATAGGGAGGGTAGTATCAACTCCTGGCTGGCCTCAGAACTGTCACAGTGCTGGTGGGTGTGTCACTTAGCTTATGCTATTGTATTACAATGAGCACATAACGAGGCTCGAGTTCCACTGGAAGTTAAATCTTCCACCATCTTGGATCTAGTTAGTTCTAACCAGTTTTTGTCATGTCCTGTGGCTATGTCATTCTTTTAAAGGTTGTGCCCTGTCCTCTTCTCTCCTGTTTCAGTTGGATCTTTTGGTCCATCCCTTACCTCTGGGGAGGAGAGCAGGACTTGAGGCTGACTTAATCATCAATGGTCAGTGATTTAATCAATCTTGCCTCTGTAATGAAGCCTTCATAAATACCCTTAACCAAAGGGATTTGGAGAGCTTCTGGGTTGGTAAAAATATCCATGTGCTGGGAGTTGGTGCACCCCAACTCCATGTGGATGGAACTCCTGCACTCAGGACCCTTCCAGATCTTGCCTTATGTACCTCTTTATCTGGTTTTTCATCTCTATCCTTTATTTTATCCTTTATAACAAACCGGTAAATTTAAGTGTTTCCTTGAGTTCTGTGAGACATTATAGCAAATTATCTAAAAGGGGGTTGTGGGAACCCCAGACTTAATAACTGATTAGTTGTCAGTACAAGTGACAACTTGGGACTTGTGGCTGGCATCTGAAGTGGTGGCGGTCTGTGGGACTGAGCCCTTAACCTGGGGGTCTGCTGTAACTCCAAGTAGTTAGTGTCAGTTGGTGTCTAGAAAACTGGTTGATGTAGGAAAAAAAATCCATACATTGTGTATCATAAGTGTTGTGAAAAACAGCAGTTTTTTCTTTTACTGGTACTTAAAGACTTTCCTGATGAGATTAGTAGTGATAGTAACAAATGTGATTTTTCAATATTGTATAATTAAATGTGTTAAGATTTGGAAGATCTGTATAACTCAATCAGTATTTTCCAAATGACAAATGTATGATGTTACAAAGTCATGCACATATAAAAGATTCATTCAAAGTGCAAGACAGGACAATAGATTTTAAGGTAACAGAGTATGAAAAATGTTCTTGCCGTGGTTTCAGATTTACATTGCAACTAACCTTTAAGAAAATGCCACTTGTTGAATTTTGATGTGCTATCAGAAAAGAACATCCACAAAAGGCTATTAGAAGGTTCCTCCTTTTTCTAGCTATATATCTTTGTGACAGAGTTTTCTTCACTTACTTCAACCAAAAAAATGCATTGCAATAGAGTGAATGCAGAAGCAGATATGAGAACCAAGCTGTTTTCTATTAAGCCAGGGATTAAAGAGGCTCTCAAAAAATGCAAAACAAAGCCATTCTTCTCATTAAATTTTTTTGTTTTGGAAAAAATAGTTTCTTTTCATAAAAATATGTTCTTTACATTAATATATAATTGGTTTATTATAGTTATTTTTAAATGAATTAATATATGAATATTTAAAAATTTTCTTAGTCTTAATTTCTAATAGCCCTCATTAATAAAAGTGCTTTTGGGTCCTCAATAATTTTGAGTATAAAAGGGTCCAAAATTAAAAGTCTGAAAACCGCTGCAAAACAGAGTGAATGTCTTCATCTCACTCCTGAATCTCAGCCTACTGTTTGCTTCTCTCCAAAGACCACTGCTGTGGACAATGTCTTACCTATCCTTCCCTACATTCTCTGTCTTTATACCCAAAAGGTACTCACTATTCTGCACCTGGATCTTCTCAGTAGCAAAATAATGGACCACAGGAACTAGTCTGTATCAGTATATATATATTTGCTATGTTCTTTTTAATGGCTGCATTATATGCCTATTATAAGAATTTAATGTAATCAATTAAACCGTTCCTCTGTTGCTGAACATTTGGGATTGTTTCTAATTTTTATTTTATTTTATTTTTTAAATAATTAAAACAATGATGCAATGAACATCCTTAGAAAAGTTTTAAACAGGGAAGTGATACAATCAGATTCACCTGTTTAAAAAATCATGCAAACTGCTGAAATCTGAAGTAGACTGGTGGATTGTATCCATGTCAATTTCCGGGGTGTAGCTATTATTACTATTACAAGAGGTCATCATTGGTGAAAGCTGGGGGGATGGGAACCAAATGAAGGGAATCTCTCTATTATTTCTTATAACTGCATGTGACTAAAATTATTACAAAATAAAAAGTTTAATTAAAAAAGAACCCTGACACCCATTAGGATGGATGCTATCAAAAACAAACAAACAACAAAACAAAACAGAAAATAACAAGTGTTGGTGAGGATGCAAAGGAATTGGAACTTTTGTGTACTGCTTGTAGGAATGTAAAATGGTACAGCCATGGTGGGAAACAGTATAGAAGTTACTCAAAAAATTAAAAATAGAATTACCATATTCTCCTTCTGGGTATGTACCAAAAAGAATTTAAAGCAGGGTCTCAAAGAGATATTTGTATATCTATGTTCATAGCAGCATTATTTAAAATAGCTAAAACATGGAAGCAATTCAAGTGTCCATCAACAGGTGAATGGATAAGCAAAATGTGGTATATATATCCAAAGGAATGTTACTCAGCCTTAAAAAAGAAGGAAATTCTGACATATCCTACAACTTGGATGAACTATGCTAAGTGAAATAGGCCAGTCACAAAAAGACAAATACTCTGTGATTCCACTTATATGAGGTTTCTAGAGTAGTCAAATTAATAGAAACAAAAAATTGTGGTTGCCAGGGACTGGGTGGGGGGTAGGAAATGGGGAGTTGTTGTTTAATGGGTATAGAGTTTTGGTTTTGCAAGCTGAAAAAATTTTGGAGACTGGTAGCACAAGAATGTAAATACACTTAACACTACTGAGCTGTATACTTGGAAATGGTTAAGTTGGTCAGTTTTATGTTATGTGTTTTTTACCACAATTAGGAAAAAAAAACTGGAGGAGGACTACTGAAAAAACATCACTCTGGCTGCAGCAAGGTTTGGAACGACCAGACAAGAGGCAGGCAGGGCTCCTAGCAGAATGTTCCTATTGTCTAATGCTAGGGCTTGAACCAAGCAAGTGGCATGGAGCTGAAGCGGCTGTGATAATTGAATTATTGGTCCAAATCTTTGCTCCCTGTAAAAGAATTCTCCATCCATACCCTTGTCATAGTCGACAGAGAATACTTTCCCACCTTTTGACTTTGTGTTTGGCTATGCGACTTGCTTTGGCCATTAGGAAGTTTGTGAATCTGACAAGAGAAACTTTGAAATATGCTTGCTCACAGGACATGCCCTCTTGTGCTGCAGTAACCTATCATGATAAAAACATTCCCTGGACAGCCACTGCTCCATCAGTCTGGGTCCTGGAATGAGTGTCCAGGAACAGACCATATGCCCTGGGTAGCCACTGGTCCAAGGAGAATGAGAGACATGTAGAGCACACCTGAACTCAACCTGGTTTGGAGCCTGAAGCTAGATGATTCAAGGTACAGCTGACTCACAGACCCATGAGCATGACAATGTATGGTTATTGTTTTAAGCTTCTGAGTGGTTTTTGTTTTGTTTTGTTTTTGGTATAGCACAAGTAATCATTTTATAATGGCACTTTAGGTACACCTTGAACTTTATACAGTGTTGTATGTCAATTATATCTCAATAAAGCTAGAAAAAAAATAATGGCATTTAGCAGGCTTTTATAAACTCAACCATCATTTTGCTGACAGCAGAGCTTACCATCAAGCAACATTTAACCCCCAAACACAGAAGACATTCCAAAGGCAGTCAGGAGAGTGCTGAGATGGTTCAAGTTCACATACAGACTGCTAGTGAAAGCACAGAGCGAAGAATCCCAGGAGACCATTTCACAGATGGGAGTATAGAAGACTAAGACCTTAGCTATAGTTCATACCAGGGTGTTGGTATAATTGCTGTAGGAAAATACAATCAATACCTCTTAGCATAATCTTTCTGGAGTGACTTGAGTCTGGGAATTGAAATGAATATATTCTTACTGGTTGGGATTATTTGGTTAAGATGCTATTTGGAATAAACATTATCCTGTGATAATGAATCACTGGTCCTTGCAGGATGGAAGAGGCCCAGAATAGTTAACTTGCCCTCAGGTTAACTTGCCACCAAGGAGGCAATTGGTCTTCTGGAGAAATGGTATTAAATAGGGGACTTGGTGTTCATCTCTGTTGCTGGCAGTTTGGACATTCGTTAGCAACAGTAGTTAAGTCAGCCTTGGTTAGTGGGAACCTACACTGTTTGTTGGGTTCATGCATGGTCTCCATCCCTCTGACTGTGGCTACTTCCTTCATGTGTCCATTGTGACAGCACCAGAGTGACCAATGACTGAAGTTGGCTGATGTCAGATGGCCAAGTCATCTTGGTATCTAGTGCCTTTTCCATGGTGAATAAGTTTCTGAGTTTTGGGAGGTCATTTATTACACAGCCACATTTTAGCTCTTAACAGACTAATAGAGAGGCATTAAAAATTTATTATGGAAAATTTCAGACATATACAAAAGTAGGGGAAATAGTATGATGAACCTCTGGGTATGTGTGTGTCATATGGCCAATCTCGTTTCACCTATACCCTTGCCCACTCCTCCCTCAACTCCTGGATTATCTTGAAGCAAGCTCAAGAGATCATATTATTTCATCTGTAAATATTTCAGTATGTAGCTCCAAAAGATAAGGAATTAAAATAAGACAATACATTATACAAAAAATCATTAATAATTCATTAACAGAAACAGCAATCCAGTCAGCATTTATATTTCTTTGATTATCTTATAATTTTCTTCTCTTCTTTTCTTTTTTATTTTTATTTTATTTTTAAAATTAATTAATTAACTTAGTTATTTATGGCTGTGTTGGGTCTTCGTTGCTGTGCGCGGGCTTTCTCTAGCTGCGGCGAGCAGGGGTTACTCTTTGTTTTGGTGCGCGGGCTTCTCATTGCGGTGGCTTCTCTTGCTGTGGAGCATGGGCTCTAGGTGCATAGGCTTCAATAGTTGTGGCATGCCGGCTTAGTAGTTGCGGCTTGCGGGCTTAGTTGCTCCGCGGCATGTGGGATCTTCCTGGACCAGGGCTCGAACCCGTGTCTCCTGCATTGGAAGGCAGACTCCTAACCATTGTGCCACCAGGGAAGTCCCTTGTAACACTGTTTTGTGAAAGAAATTGGATCATTCATCATTGTAGTTTGCCACAGTCTGGACTTGGCTGATTTCATCCTTGTGGTACCATTTAGTATGTTCTTTTGTCTTCTGTATTTTCTGTAAATTGAGCAAATTCAGATTCAACTTTTTTTTTTTTTAAAGACTGCTTCTTAGGCGGTGATGTGTGCTTCCATCAGGAGCACCTAATCTCTGGTTGGCTCTCTTTTTGTGACATTTGCAGCCATTGATGTTCACTGCCTGGATTCATGAGGGGCTGTGATATTTTAACCACATCACTTATTCTTCTTTTATTAGCAGGCATACTTCTACAAAGTGACACTTCCCCTCATTGATTATTTACTTACCCTGAGGGAGAGATCATATATAAAAGACAGGCTGAATATTTGATGCTTTCCTTTTATTTACCAGTTGCCTAGCAGCCTCCTAAAGGGACAAATGAGTTACTTTTAAAAATGCATATGAATCAGTGGATTTAAACATGTTTCATGGGTGTCAATCAGTCTATTACAGTTATTATTCTTACTGATGCTCAAGTAATCCTTCCTTTGGCTAGTGGAAGTGTATTCAGGTTGGCTCCTGTGTTTTGATTTGTTTTGTTTTAGGCCGTGTCATGTGGCATGCGGGATCTTAGTTCCCGAACCAGGGGTCGAACCTGTTTCCCCTGCATTGGGAGTTCGGAGCCCTAACCACTGGCCCACCAAGGAAATACCAGCTCCTATGTTCTTTTGACACAATCCTGGTAGTGTTTCACAGATCCTTATGACATGACAAGATGTGAGTTATCTACTTTTCAGAAGCACTTTTGCATCGGCAGTGCTTGATGACTGATTGCATGTCAGTGGCAGTGGGAGGGAGACTCACTCCTAGTTTTGTTTGTTTGCTTGTGTTGGCTGCACCACACAGTCTGCGGGATCTTAGTTCCCTGACCAGGGATTGAACCCAGGCCCGTGGCAGTGAAAGCGCAGAGTCTTAACCACTGGACCGCCAGGGAATTCCCTCACTCCCAGTTTTATGACTTGCAAAGCTATGTGGACAGTGGTGTCACTCGCTGCTTGAGAAGAAGGAGCAGGTTTGGGGTCAAGGTTGAGGCTGAGACACCTGGGGCAGAGGTATGCTCTGTGGCTCTGCAGCTCTGCTTGCTACCTTCCATCCCATCCTGTTTTAGTCACACATTTATCAACCCATCCTTGATAAAATGCCAGGTCTGTGGGGGTCATGAGAGAAGTGATTCTTGCCCCTGAGAGCTCTAGGTCCAGATGCAGAGACAAGCTTCTTTCTCCTGAAATAACAAGGGCTGGGGGCGGGAGACCAGAGTGGTCAGAGAAGACTTAGAGGGCACTGTGGGGAGGACATACATCTCCGGCCATCCCTTAGGGCCTTGGGGACTTGAGCAGTACAGCCCTAGCACACAGGAAGGGCAATGGCCATCACTGCAGACGGCCATGGGGTGGCTGAAGACAATGGTACTCCAAGGCCCCAGCCAGCTGCAATCTTCCACATGGCCCAGGGCACAAGTCAGCACAGCCATGCAGGGCAGCCACGAGGGGTCACTTTCCTCCTCTGGTGTCTGGGCATGAGAAAGCACTGCTCTTCTCCAAACATGGCTTGGGCTCCAAAGAGGGATGTGTCTTGTTGTTGCGGTGTGCTCAGCTTGGTTATATAACCCTCCCAGCCGCTGACATATACACACACTTGTGCATTCACTTGTGGGACACAAAGCACATGCGTTCAAATTAATAAACTTGCCTCATGTACAGTCACGCACAGCCACCCACTGCCACATACACATACAGAGGAAGTGCAGAAGAGGAGAGCTGGCCCTGTTCAGAGGGTGAGAAGACTGTGTTTGAATCTGGCTCCTTCACTAGGCCCCTGGTGTGTGGACCTCAGATTACTGATCTGTAAAACAAGATGTTGGCCTTAATGTCCCTGTCCCCGAGGTCCTTGCTCATGCTGACAATCAGGTTCTATGGTTTTCAACGTACATATGCATTCCTAGGAACTCTGGGGACCCCCTGACCAAGCCAGAGGATTACCCCAGAGATGCTCTAATTTCCCTAGAATATTTAAGTGTGCTGTCCCCCCATCACAAAGGCACATTTTAGCCAGAAGGAGCCCTACACCTTCTGACTCCCCAAGCCCTCAGGCTGAACCTTGCTTTTTCCCTGAGTACCTCAACCCAAGGAGAGTGAAATGCTCACCGCGTGGGCCCCCAGCTGGGATGGAGGGGCAGCTGGCTCTAGCTCTGTACCTGCTCCCTGGGCCTGGATTCCCCACCCACTTCCTCAGACCTCCAGCAGTGACAGTAACCAGTCTGTAAGTTAGCGGGGGAGGGGGTGGGGGGGCAGGTCACTATTTGCCTATGGAATTGGGATTTGCCAGCCTTCGAAGGCCTATGGGGCCCTGGTAGGTTTCTTGGGTGGATAGGAAAGCTCTGTGTGTGCCTCCTGGCTCCCTCAAGCTCAGTTTGCTCACTCCCAGGCAGCTGCCAAGGGACCCTGAAGCTTAAGGGATCCTCTAGGTTGAATGTGGTTTTTCGGAGAAGTCCTGTGGGGAGAAGGGAAGACTTTTCCACAGAAAGGCAGACTATGTAGTGAAATTGGGGAAGCTCTGAACTAAATCAACAACTTATACACTATGTGCCTTTGGGCAACCTCTAGGCCTCAGTTTACTCATCTATAAAATGGGAACCAAAGTGACTATCCTAGTACCGTCTGAAGGATTCACTGAGAAACTGCCTATAAAGCACTCAGCATGGTGTCTGGCACATAGTAAGTGTTCAAAATCTAGTAGCTGTTGTTATTATTATTGACTGAACTGTCTTTCAAAACAGGGCACAAAGGTAGGTTCTGGGAACTCCAGAAAGGGATGCTTGATTTCTATATTCAACAAACTTTGAAAGGAATATTAAAGTACATTATAAGCATTTTGAAAATAATGACTTTTACTTCTGTATCTGGCAATATGCAGACAAATTGAGTAGTGAAATCCCTCTCTAAAAATGTTGAATATCAAAAATGTGCATGTTAAAGCATAGATGAACTAGTGTAAAGTAAGAGAAACAGGCCGAAGCCAGAATAACAAGAGAGCATGATCCTAGCAGGGTAAGCCTTAACTAGAGCCGGTGCTCCCCTGAGGGACTGGGCTGTAGATGGACCTCCGGGCACCACGTGAGTACTTCTGACCCCCACTCTGATTCTAGCCACTGCAGAGGTGACCATTTTCATGTGGACCTCGACCAGCCTCATGTAGGTGTCACCTCATCTTGGGCACTTGTGATCTACCTCTCGTTCCTGTCTGAGACTATTTGACTCTGCAGGGCAGGATGACCTTGGGAATCTCTTGGACCTTCATACATGTGCAACCCCTAAGTTCAGAGGACTTAATATCTGTAGGGCCACTCTTGATCAGTGGGGGACAGGAGCAAATAATAAATGCTTCTCCCTTTAGTCTCCATGTCACAAGGCTCCTCAGAAGATCCTGTGAGAATCAAGAACATATCAGAGGTCCCCTTGATAAGGCGATCTTGTACTGGCTTTTGTTTCTTTGTTTCACTTTTCCCAACCCTCACTCCTGTTCCCTGGGGTCAAATTAACTGCATGCAAGTTTTGTCTGAAGCTCTGCCTTAGGAGAAACAAAACAGAGCAGGAAAGAGAAAGAAAATGTCTTAAGTCTGGGCCTGGGAAGGAGGTTATCAAAGACCCCTCCCCTCCCCCCAATTTGGGACTTCTCAAAAGTCAATGCTCTAGGGGAGAAACAGGGGGAAAAATACCAACTCACACACAGAAGACTTTCCCATATTTGCTTAGCTCTGGGTGGAGCAGGAACACAGGGGATAAAAAAAGCCCACTAGTTTTCCTGATATAAAACAACATTCATGGGCTTCCCTGGTGGCGCAATGGTTGAAAGTCTGCCTGCCGATGCAGGGGCCGCGGGTTCGTGCCCCGGTCCAGGAAGATCCCACATGCTGTGGAGCGGCTGGGCCCGTGAGCCATGGCCACTGAGCCTGTGCGTCCGGAGCCTGTGCTCCGCAACGGGAGAGGCCACAACAGTGAGAGGCCCGCGTACCGCAAAAAAAAAAAAAAAAAATTCATGTGGAGGGAAGCCCTAAATCATATTCTTTGTGAGAGTGGAAAAACTCCAAGCAAAAATATATTTAAAAGTTGTTCTGGGGCTTCCCTGATGGCGCAGTGGTTAAGAATCCACCTGCCGGGCTTCCCTGGTGGCGCAGTGGTTGAGAGTCCGCCTGCCGATGCAGGGGACACGGGTTCGTGCCCCGGTCTGGGAGGATCCCACGTGCCGCGGAGCGGCTGGGCCCGTGCGCCATGGCCGCTGGGCCTGGGCGTCCGGAGCCTGTGCTCCGCAATGGGAGAGGCCACAACAGTGACAGGCCCGCGTACCGCAAAAAAATAAAAAATAAAAACAATAAAAAAAAAAAAAGAATCCACCTGCCAATTCAGGGGACATGGGTCCGAGCCGTGATCCAGGAAGATCCCACATGCCGTAAAGCAACTAAGCCCGTTTGCCACAACTACTGAGTCTGGGCCCTAGAGCCCACAAGCCACAACTACTGAGCCTGTGTGCCACAACTACTGAAGCCCGCACACCTAGAGCCTGTGCTCTGCAACAAGAGAAGCCACCACAATATTAGGCCCACGCACTGCAACGAAGAGTAGCCCCCGCTCGCCGCAACTAGAGAAAAGCCCGCACACAGCAACGAAGACCCAACGCAGCCAAAAATAAAATAAATAAATTTATGGAAAAAAACAAAGAGTATAGTATTGACAAAAGGGTTGATACATATATCAGTGGAGCTGTTAGTAATTAAACAAGGAGGCCTTCAGACTGAGGTGGCTCTAATGCGTTGTAAGCAAACCAAACCTAATCCAGAGTAAATTCCTGTAAATGCCCCAAGGTTAAAAAATTGAAAGTGAAGAACAACCAATCACAAACAGTCAACTAGGCTTTTCCAAATAAGGCAACTGCTTAAGGTATAGCAAATCAAATAATTTCCTTGTTTTGCTTCCATCTCTGCTCTATAAAAGCCTTTTCCCGCAGCTCCTGCTGGTAGAGTGCTCTTAATCACCCTTGGTTTGGTGCTGCCCAGTTTGAATCCATGTTTGCTGAAATAAAGTCTTCCAAATTTTAATGTACTTTAGTTTATCTTTTAAGAGATCAGAATTGAGATCCTAAAGGTACGCTCATGCATATATGGTCAATTGATTTTTGATAAAGGTGTCAAGTCAATTCAATGGACAAATAATATTCTTTTCAACAAATTGTACTGGGATAATTGAACATTCAGTAAAAAAAAGAAGAAGAAGAACCTCAGCTCATAAATCACACCATATTAAAAAAATCAACTCAAAATGGACCATAGACAAAAATGTAAAACCTAAAACTATAAACCTAAAACACAGTAGAAAAATCTTTGTGACCATGGGTCAGGCAAAGCTTTCTTAGATATTATACCAAAAGCACGATCCATAAAGAAAAAAATCAATAAACTATATTTCATAAAAGTTTTTTTTTTTTTTTGCGGTACGCGGGCCTCTCACCACTGTGGCCTCTCCCGTGCGTTGCGGAGCACAGGCTCCAGACATGCAGGCTCAGTGGCCATGGCTTACGAGCCCAGCTGCTCCACGGCATGTGGGATCCTCCCACACTGGGGAATGAACCCGTGTCACCTGCATTGGCAGGCGGACTCTCAACCACTGCGCCACCAGGGAAGCCCATTTCATAAAAGTTTTTAAGGTTTTGCTCTTCAAACACTATTAAATAGATGAAAAAGCAAGTCTCAGACTGAGAGAAAATATTTGCAATACACATATCTGATATAGGACTAGTATCCAGAATGTACAAAGAATTCCCAAAAGTCAGTAATAGGAAGGGGAACTTCTGGCTGAAGTGGCATGAAGAGGTTGGCAAATACTTCCATCCCAAAACAAGTATAAAACTGGACACATAAAAAACCAAAAACCAAAAACAAACCAAAAAACCTTTGCAGTGTTTTGGAAATTAGCCAAAGGCAAACAACAAATTGAGAAGCATTTATTCATGAAAAAATGCTAGAACTTTGAGCAAAAACAGTGGAATTTTGCAATCTTTTTGCCTAGGGTTGCTCCCATTACCCCCCATTGACAATGATAGTGTTAACAGGGTGTGGATGAAAACCAGAAGTATATCCACAAGAGGGGATACACCTGAAATGAAATAGGCAAAAACAAAAATTTTTATAATGTATTTGTTCATTTTGACTGTGCCAGGTCTTAGCTGCTGCACACGGGATCTTTGCTGCTGCATGTGGATCTTAGTTGTGGCATGCAGTCTCTTAGTTGTGGCATGCAGACTCCCAGCTGCAGCATGCATGCAGGATCCAGTTCCCCAACCAGGGATCAAATCAAGGCCCCCTGCATTGGGAGTGTGGAGTCTCACCCACTAGACCACCAGGGAAGTCCCCAGATAGACAAAAACATAAACCAGCAGCATTGTCTGTAAAAGTAGGAAACAAATGAAAAAAAACCTGTAGTTTTGCTAGCCTGGCTGGGAGAGCAGCACACCAGCAAGAAACTGAATGGGGAGATCCTGGAAATCAGAGAGCCATAGAAGGGCTAGATCAGCTCTCCGTACATTCCTGGCTGACTGGGAAAGTATGCACATTCACAGAGGAGATCTACAAGAGCCCTAGCAGAAAGTGAAGGCCAAGGCAGTCCTGAGAACTAGATGAACTTTGAGTAAACTTACAACCCACATACAGATCAACTGGCAGAATGGAAATCTTACAGAGTCAAGGTATTTGAGCACAACCTCATTTAAGTGGAATCAGACAGTATTTGTCCTTTTGTGACCAACTCATTTCACTTAATTTCTTTTAGAAAGCATAAAATTATATAAAGCAATAATTATAACATAACATTGTATTGTTAAGTTCATAACATATATAAATTACATATGAAACTAATAGCACCAAAGAGGGGAGAAGAAATGGAGCTGTATTGGAGGAAAGTTGCTATATTTAAGCAGAATTAAATCAATATAAAAGTAGATAGTGGGACTTCCCTGGCAATCCAGTGGTTAAGACTTCGCTTTCCAATGCAGGGGGTGTGGGTTCAATCCCTGGTTGCGGCGGAGCTAAGATCCCACATGCCTCGCAGCCAGGAAACCAAAACATAAAATGGAGGCAATTTTGTGGCAAATTCAATAAAGACTTAAAAAAAAAAATGGTCCACATCAAAAACAAAATCTTAAAAAAAAAAGTAGATAGTGATGTTAGGATTTTAATCCTTAAGCAACTACTAAGAAAATAACCTTTAAAATATAGTTAAGGTGCTTCCCTGGTGGTGCAGTGGTTGAGAGTTCACCTGCTGATGCAGGGGACATGGGTTTGTGCCCCGGTCTGGGAAGATCCCACATGTCACAGAGCGGCTAGGCCCGTGAGCCATGGTCACTGAGCCTGTGTGTACGGAGCCTGTGCTCCACAACGGGAGAGGCCACAACAGTGAGAGGCCCATGTACCACAAAAAAAAAAAAAAAAAAAAAAAATATATATATATATATATATATAGTTAAAACAATCAACAGAGGCGTGAAGGTAGTACACTAGAAATATTTATTTAACACAAATGAAGGCAATAAAGGAGGAACAGAGGAGCAAAAAGGACATGAGACATAAGAAAATAAATAGCAAAATGGATTGACATAAATGAAATCATATCAATACTTACATTAAATATAAATGGTCTAAACATTCCAGTAAAAAGACATAGACTGTCAGAATGTCTAATAAAGCAAGATCCAACTATATGTTGTCTACGAGAGGCACATCTTAAATTCAGAAGTATAAATAGGTTGAATGTAAAAAGGATGGAAAATCATATATCATGTAAACAGTAACCATAAAAGAGTGGGAGTAATTACATTAATATCAGGCAAAATTAGACTTTAAAGCAAGAAACACTACTACAGACAAAGGGATACTCCATAATGATAAAAGAATCAATGTATCAAGAAGATAAAACAGTTATAAACAAACAAATAAATAAGCAGTCAGTAACAGAGCCCCAACACTTATGAAGCAAAAGCAGACAGAATTGAAAGGAGATATAGACAGTTCAACAACTATAGTAGGAGATTTCAATATGCCTCTCTTGGTAACTGATGAGCAAATGATCAGAAAATCAGTAAGGATATAAGAGACTTGAACAATGCTCTCAAGCAATTTGACCTAACTTTGACAGAAAATTCAAACCAAAAACAGTTCAATACATAGTATTTCCAGGCAAACATGTAACATTCTCTAGTCTCTAAGACTCTCTAAATTTTAGACCAGAAAACAAGACTCAAGAAATTTAAAAAAGACTTAGATCACACAAGGTATGTTCTCTATACACATTTTTTTGATTAAATTAGAAATCTAAAAGAGAAGAAAATTGAGAAATCTCCAAATATTTGGAAATTAAGACACTTCTCAATAACTCATGGATCAAAAAAGAAGACAAAGTAGAAATTAGAGAATAAATTGAACTGAATGAAAATTCAAACACAGCATATCTATATTTATTGGATGTCATTAAATCAATGCTTAAAGAGTAATTTACAGTTTTAAATGGCTTAGGTTAGAATGGGAGAAAAATCAAATATCAATAATCTAAGCTTTTGTTTCAAAGAATTTGAAAAAGAAAAGCAATCAAACCCAAAGTAAGAGGAAGGGAGGGAATAATAAAGATAAAAGCAGAAAGCTATGAAATAGGAAAAAAATATAATAATAATAAATAAAAGAAAGAAAAAGATAATCAGTGAGGGCTTCCCTGGTGGCACAGTGGTTGAGAGTCCGCCTGCCGATGCAGGGGACACGGGTTCATGCCCCGGTCCGGGAAGATCCCACATGCCGTGGAGCAGCTAGGCCTGTGAGCCATGGCTGCTGAGCCTGCACGTCCGGAGCCTGTGCTCCGCAACGGGAGAGGCCACAACAGTGAGAGGCCCGCGTACTGCAAAAAAAAAAAAAAAAAAAAAAAATCGGTGAAACCAAAAGTGGTTCTTTAAAAAGATCAACAAAACTGATAAAGCTTACTGGTCTAACCAAGAAAAAAAGAGAATACACAAATTACCAAAACCAGCAATGAAAGAGGAGACATCAGAATACACCATTTACAAAAAGCCTGCAGCTGACTTGATACTTAATAGTGCAAACAGAGTGCTTTCCCCCTAAGATCAGGAATAAGGGAAAGATATTCTCTCTCTCTCCCTTCTATCCAGCCCTGTACTGGAGGTCCTAGCCAGTGCAAACAAGGGAAGAAAAAGAAATTAAAGGCATGCAGATTGGAAAGTAATAAGTAAAACTGTCTTTAACCACAGAGGTCATGATTCTGAATGTAGATAATTCTAAGGAGTGTACTTTAAAAATTAGTAGAATTAGGACTTCCCTGGTTGTCCAGTGGTTAAGAATCTACCTTCCTATGCAGGGGACACGGGTTTGATCCCTGGTCGGGGAACTAAGTTCCCACATGCTGTAGGGCGACTAAGCCACATGCAGCAACTACTAAGCCCATGTGCTCTGGAGCCCATGCACCACAATTAGAGAGAAGCCTGTGCACCACAACTAGAGAGAAGACTGCACGCCACAACTAAGAGCCTGTGTGCCACAACTAAGAGCCAACACAGCCAAAAATAAACAAACAAAATAAAATAAATACTTTTTTAAATTAGTAGAATTAATAA
The DNA here is from genome assembly GCF_964165515.1 of Mesoplodon bidens. Lineage (NCBI taxonomy): Eukaryota > Metazoa > Chordata > Mammalia > Artiodactyla > Ziphiidae > Mesoplodon > Mesoplodon bidens. The sequence goes on along the minus strand of NC_138178.1, from coordinate 63,832,939 downwards.
GCAAGTTTAGCAGGGTCACGGTATGCAAGATAATTATGCATAATAAAAAACTTCCCATAAATAAAAGCCAAGGCACAGGTGACTTCACTGGTGAATTCAATCAAACATCTGAAGAAGGATTAACACCAATTCTCCACAAACTTTTCCAAAAGTTAAAAGAGGAGGGAACACTTACAACTCATTTTATGAGGCCAGAACCAAAGACATCACAAGGGAACAAAACAAAACAAACAAAAACAAAAAAACTATATACCAATATCTCTTATGAATATAGATGCAAAAATCTTCAACAAAATACTATCAAACTGAACCCAGAAACATCTAAAACAGATTATACACCATTACAGAGTAAGATTTTTCCCAAGAGTGCAAGGTTGACTCAACATATGAAAATCAGTCATGGAGTGGTCAAGATGGTGAAGTAGGAAGACCTTAAATGCACTCCTCCCACAAGCACACCAAAATTACAACTATTTACAGAAGAACTATTGATGAGAAAAACTGGAAAACTAGCAGAAAAGATCTTCTACAACTAAATATATATCGGAAAAATCACAACAAGATGGGTAGGAGGGTGAAGACACAGTATAGTCAAGACCCATACCCCTAGGTAGGCAACCCACAAATGGAGGATAATTACAATTGCAGAGGTTCTCCCCAAGGAGAAAGTGATATCTGAATCCCACATCAGACTCCACAGCCCAGGGGTCTTGGACTGGGAAGATGAGTTCCCAGAACGTTTGGCTTGGAAGGCCAGCAGGGCTTACCTTCAGGAGAGCCAGAGGGCGGTGGGAAATAGACTCCACTCTTAAAAAGTGCACACAAAATCTCACATGCTCCAGGACCCAGGGCAGAAATAGTAATTTGAAAAGAGCCTGGATCAGACCCACCTGCTGATCTTGGAGAGCCTCTTAGAGAGGCAGGAGGCAACTGGAGCTCACACTGGACACAGACACTGACAGCAGCCATTTCTGGGAGTTTGTTCTACCACTTGGACATTGGTGCTGGCAAGCGATATTTTGGAATCCTCGCTGGAGCTTATTAGAACCAGGACCTGGCCTCACCCACCAGCCTTTCTGGCATTAGTCCTGGGATGCCTCAGGCCAAGCAACTTGATGGGAAGGGATGCAGCCCCACCCATTAGCAGGCCTCCTGCCTTAAGACTCCCTGAGTCCATCCCAGGTCCTGGCTCTGTCCACTAGAGGCCCAGGACCCAGACCTGCACGCAATGCACAGGCACTAGACCTGGGACCCCCAGGGTCCTGCAGCCAGAGACCCTGGGACTCAGTTCTGTCCACCAGTGAGCTGGTACTAGCCCCAGGGCCCCCTGGGCCTTGGACCTGCCCACCAGCAGGCCAACACCAGCTGTGGGACCCCCATGCCCTGCAGCCAGAGACCCAGGAAACTAGCTCCACCCATCAGTGAGCTAGCAGTAGCCCCAGGACCCCCTGGGCCCCAGTCCCACAAACCAGCAAGCCAATACCAGCTCTGAGACACCTTGGACCCTTCAGTCAGGATCTAGCTTCACTCACTAGTGGTCCAACACCAGCTTTGGGTCACCCCAGACTCCACAGCCAGCTGTGTCAGGAAGAGCCCACCAGAGGGCTGACACTAGATCTGGGACCCCCAGCGCCATAACCACCCACTCCAGAACCGAGCATCACATACCAGTGGGCTAGTACTAGTCCCGTGTCCCCCCCAGAGCCCCAAAGCCAGCAGCCTCGTGACCTGGCCCTGCCAACCAGTGGCTGGCAGCCTCTGCACAAGGCAGGGCCTGGCAACGAACCTGACTGGGGGCCAGCCACAACTACCATACTGCCCATTATAGTTAGCCCGCCACAACAGAAGGATCCATGCAGCCAAAATAGGAGGTACCGCTAGAGCATATAGCTCTGGTGACCAGAGGGGAGTGTGCTGCAGGGACGCATAGGACATTTCCTAGACATAGGACACTTTTCCAAGGTTAGGAAACATAATCAACTTACCAGATACATAGAAATAAAAACAGCAAATTAGGCAAAATGAGGTGACAGAGTAATATCTTCCAAATGAAGGAACAAGACAAAACCCTAGAAGAACTAAGTGAAGTGTAGATAGGCAATCCACCTATAGAGAGTTCAAGGAAATGACAGTAAAGATGTTCAAAGAACTCAGGAGAAGATTGGGTGAACAGAGGGAGAAGTTAGAAGTTTAACAAGGGGTTAGAAAATATAAAGAAGAACCAAACAGAGATTAAAAATACAATAAATGAAATGAAAAATACACTAGGGGCTTCCCTGGTGGCACAGTGGTTGAGAATCTGCCTGCCAATGCAGGGGACACAGGTTCGAGCCCTGGTCTGGGAAGATCCCACATGCTGTGGAGCAACTAGGCCCGTGAGCCACAACCACTGAGCCTGCGCGTCTGGAGCCTGTGCTCCGCAACAAGAAAGGCTGCGATAGTGAGAGGCCGTGCACCGCGATGAAGAGTGGCCCCCACTTGCCGCAACTAGAGAAAGCCCTCACATAGAAACGAAGACCCAATGCAGTCAAAAATAAATATAAATAAATAAAAATTTAAAAAAGAAAAATACACTAGATACACTAGAAGGAATCAACAGTAGATTAAATGATACAGAGGAACAGATCGGCAAGCTGGAAGACAGAGTAGTAGAAATCACTGAAGTTGAACAGAAAAAAGAATAAAAAGAAAAGGGAACAGTTTAAGTGACCTCTGGGACAATATCAAGTGTACTAACAGTCGCATTATAGGGGTCCCAGAAGGAGAAGAGAGAAAGGAAGAGAGAACATATTTAAAGACACAATAGCTGACAACTTCCCTAACTTAGGAAAGGCTACAGACTTTCAGGTTCAGGAAGCACAGAGAATCCCAAACAGTATCAACCCAAAGGGGACTACACCAAGACACACTGTAATTAAAATGGCAAATATTAAAGATAAAGAGAGAATATTAAAAGCAGCAAGGAAAAAGCAACAAATTACATACAAGGGAGCTCCCATAAGGCTATCAGCTGACTTTTCAGCAGAAACTCTGCAGACCAGAAGGGAGTGGCATGATATATTTAAAATGATGAAAGGGAAAAACATACAACCAAGAATATTCTACCCAGCAAGGCTTTTGTTCAGATTTTATGGAGAGATCAAAAGTTTTACAGACAAGCAAAAGCTAAAAGAGTTCAGCACCACCAAACCAGCTTTACAGGAAATGATAAAGGGAATTTTCTAAGTGAGAAAGAAAAGGCCACAACTAGAAACAGGAAAATTATGAAAGGAAACATCTCATCAGTAAAGACAAATATACAGTAAAGGTAGTAAATTAGCCATGTATAAAGCTAGTAGGGAGGTTGAAAGAGAAAAATAGTAAAATCATCTATATCCGCAATAAGTTGTTAAGGGATACACAAAACAAAAAGATGTAAAATACAATGTCAAAAACAGTAAATGGGGGAGGGGAGGAGTAAAAATGCATGGTTGTTAAAATATGTTTGAACTTAAGAGATCAGCAACTTAAAATAATCAAATATATATAATGCTATGTACAGTGTGGGAAAGATAGTCAAAACTATGTAATATCTTTGTATGGTGACATAGCATATCTAGACTTATCTTGGTGATCATTTTGACATGTATAGAAATACCAAATCACTATGCTGTGTTACAGGAACTAACACAGTGTTGTAGTTATACTTCAAAAAACAAACAAACTCATAGAAAAATAGATCAGATTTGTGGCTACCAGATGCAGGGTGGGGAGGGATGAAGGTGGTCAAAAGGTACAAACCTTAACTTGCAGTTATAAGATAAATAAGTACTAGGGATGTAATGTACAACACAATAAATATAATTAACACTGCTGTATGTTATATATGAAAATTGTTAAGAGAGTAAAGCCTGAGAGTTCTCATCACAAGAAAAAATTTTTTCTATTTCTTTAATTTTGTATCTATATGAGATGATGGATGGTCACTAAACTAATTGTGATAATCATTTCATGATATATGTAAGTCAAATCATTATGCTGTACATTTTAAATTTATACAGTGCTGGGACTTCCCTGGTAGCGCAGTGGTTAAGAATCCACCTGCCAATGCAGGGGACATGGGTTCGATCCCTGGTCCAGGAAGATCCCACATGTCACAGGGCAACCAAGCCCATGTGCCACAACTACTGAGCCTGCATTCTAGAGCCCGCAAGCCACAACTACTGAGCCCATGTGCCACAACTACTGAAGCCTGCGTGCCTAGAGCCTGTGCTCTGCAACAAGAGAAGCCACAGCAATGAGAAGCCCACACACCGCAACGTAGAGTAGCCCCCGCTCTCCGCAACTAGAGAAAGACCACGCACAGCGACGAAGACCCAAGCCAAAAATATATAAAATAAAATAAAATAAATTAATTGAAAAATAATAAACTTATACAGTGCTGTATGTCAATTATATCTCAAAAAAACTGGATAAAAAATCAATCAGTGTAATACACTGTATTAATAAAAAAATGAACAAAAACCACATGAGCATTTCAATGATGCAGAAAAAGCATTTGACAAAATCCAACACCCTTTCATTGATAAAAACACTCAGAAAACTAGGAATAGAAGGGAACTTCCTCAATCTGATAAAGGGAATCTATGAAAAGCCCATAATTAGTGGTAAAAGACTGAAGGCTTTCCCCCAAAGATCAGGAACAAGACAAAGATGTTCAATGTCACCACTCCTATTCAAACATGTACTAGAGATAATAGCCAGGGTAATTACAAAAGAAAAGAGAGAGGGAAAAAAAAAGAGGATTCATATTGGAAAGGAAGAAAGTAAGACTATCTCTATTTTCAGGTAACATGATCTTGTATATAAAAAATCCTATGGAAGCCACAGTAAAACCTATTAGAAATAATAAATAAATTCAGCAGATTTGCCTTGAACAAAATTCAAGTGCATACAATAGCAATGACCAATCCAAAAGTGAAATTAAGAAAACAATTCCATAAAAAAGAATAAATTACTTGGGAATAAATTTAACAGAAAAGTGCAAGACTTGCACACTGAAATCTACAGAACATCACTGAAAGAAATTAAAGAAGACATTTATATATTTATAGAAAGATATCCCATGTTTGTGGATTGAAAGACTTAATATTGTTAAGATGGCAATACTACCCAAATTGGTCTACAGATGTAGTGGAATCCCAATCAAAATCCCAGCTGCCTTTTTTTGCAGAAATTGAAAAGCTGATTCTAAAATTCATATGGAAATGCAAGAGACCCAGAATAGTCAAAACAATCTTGAAGAAGACGAACAAAGTTGGAGGAATCACACTTCCTGATGTCAAAACTTACAACAAAGCTACAGTAAGCAGGACTGTGTAGTATGGCATGAGAATAGACATGTAGATCAATGGCATAGAATTGAGAGTCCAGAAATAAACCCTGACATTTGTGGTCAATTGATTTTCAGCAAGGGTGCCAAGACAATTCAGTGTGGAAAAAATAGTCTTTTAAAAAAATGATACTAGGATACTAGATAACTACATGCAAAAGAATGAAGTTAACCTCTTCCTTACATCATACACAGAAATTAACTCCAAATAGATTATATTCCTAAAGGTAAGAGCTTAAAAATCTAAAACTCTTAGAAGAAAACATGGGCATAAACTTTCATGACCTTGGGTTAGGCAAAGCCTTCTAAGATGCGACAGCAAAAGCAAAAGCAACAAAAGAAGAAATAAATGAATTGTACTTCATCAAATTTTAAAACTTTGGGCTTCAAAGGATACTGTTAATTAAGTGAAAAGATAACCCAGAGAGAAAATTTTTTTGCAAATCATGTATCTGCTAAGGTACTTGTAGCCAGAATACATAAAAGCTCTTACAACTCAACAACAGGAAGACAAACAACCCAATTAAAATTTTGGCAAAAGGTTGAATAGATATTTCATCAAAGAAAGATTTTTAAAAATTAAACATGTACCTACTATACAATCAAGCAATTCTACTCCTAGTGATCTGCCCAAGAGAAATGAAAGCATACATTTACCAGACAAAAACTTGTTTATGAACATTCATAGTAGCATTATTTATAATAGTCTAAAACTGGAACAATCCAAATGTTTATCAATTGGTAGCTGGATAAAAAAATGTGATATATCCTTATAATATAATACTATATATCAATAAAAAAGGAACAAACTATTGGTAAATGCTATAACATTAAAGAATCTCAAAAACATTATGCTAAATGGAAAAGAACAGAAATAAAATATTACATAGTGAATCATTTTATTCATACAAAATTCAAATAATGTAACTATAAAGATATAAAACTGATCACCAGTTGCCTTGGGGTGGGAGCAGAGACTGAGAACAAATGGGCACAAGGGAATTTTTGAAGTGATGAAAATTTTCTAAAACTATATTGTGGTGATGGTAGTACAAATTTATTTATTTTCTTTTTGTGATTGTACAACTTTAAACTTAAAATGAGTGAGTTTGATGGCATATAAATTAAAAATCCTCAATCACAAGACAAAAAAGCCCACAGCTTAAAAAATATGGAAAAGATTTTAACAGAAACCTCACCAAAGAAGATACATAGATGACAATAAGCACATTTTAAATGCTCAGTATCATTCAACATTAAGAAAATGAAAATTAAAACTACAATATGATACCATTACAAACCTATTAAAACAGCTAAAAGAAAAATGGAGAGAAAGGAGAGTACCTGGAATTCTTATGCATTACTGGGTGAGACTATAAAACAGCACAATCATTTTGCTGGATGGAATTATACAATGGTACAGCCACTTGGAAGACAATTTGGCAGTTTCTCATAAGGTAAAACATATACTTACCATATGCCCCAGCAATCTGACTCATAGGTGTTTACTCATGAGAAATGAAAACATACACCTACCTCTCAAAATCTGTATATTAATGTTTATTCCAGAGTTGAGGAGACAGAGTTGAGAATTCGGGAAGGAGAGGTGGCTAGAATTTGCAGGGCAGAGTATTGGAAAGAGAAAACTTTACAGAGAAAGAGAGCTCCAGTAATCTGTAGTCTTCAGCTGAGTAACTGAACAGCACGTATATGTGAGAATGCTACCAAGGCCAGGGAAAGAGCCACTGAAAAGGACAGGAGGAACAATCACCAGAACTGACAAAACTGGGAATAGTTCATGTTCCCAACAGCTGTGTGCAAGGACCTTCTGACAAAGTACACAACAGAGAGAGGTTTCAGAAAGGTATTGCCAATGAGCCCTAGAATAAAGACTACTCTGGAGCCATGTAAAAAAAAAGCTCATAAGCAAGTCTCAAAAGGGTCGCATTGTTTCCAAATAACTGCATGTAAGATCAAAGATCAAAATCAAAGAAATACAAAAAACTCCAGAACACAATTTTAAATTACAATATCTAGTATCCAATAAAAAAGTACCAGGTATAGAGGAAGATTCTGGGAAGATATCAGAGTAGGAAGCACCAGGAATCTGTCTCTCCACCTGGAATTGCATTGGCATAATCTCTCTGATGTAACTATTTTGGAAATCTGGAGTCTATTGAAGGCTTGCAGCTTCCAGGGGAAGACTTGGATGGTGAATTGTAGCTAATTTCAGCCAACTTCAGCTCTTAGCACAGTAGCAGCTACCCATCTTCCACACCCACGGCCACATGGCAGGCAACTGTGTACATATTCCTGCAACAGCTTACATGCAGTATGTGGAAGCAAGGGGGTACAAAAAGGACCCTGTCCTCCAAATATCAGGGATCTCTTTTCTGATGGCTGATTGCTGCTTCTGATTACAGAGGTGGAGACAAAGAGGTGGGCAGCCATTGTTGTTGCACCCCTCCCATTGTTGCAAGCTCCTCCCTCTCTAGCTGAAATGACTTCCATGGGATTTAAAGGGATGGCACTTTTCATCCACCCTTCATTTTTATCTTTTTCCCCTTTCAGGAACCAGACATTGAAGACTAGGACATTCAAAAACAAATTCATATACAGGGAAAATTAGAAAGTGACCATGAATGCCCAGGGAAAGTCTCAGAAAAGATATGAGAAGACATTAAATTCATAACTCAGGCTGATCTTCAGCACAAAGACTGCCTACAACAATCAAAAAAAGAAAATAATAAAACAAAACCCAGTAAACTCTGGGGAAGGGGATAATCTGATTTCCAAAATTACCATATTATTAGATTCAAATATCCAGTCTTCACAGAAAATGACAAGCCATACCAAGAAACAGGAAAGGAGAAAAATTACATCAACAGAAACTATCTCAGAAAAAGACATAATCGCAGATATACTACACAAATACTTTAAAACAACTGTCTTAAAGATGCTTAGAGAACTGAAGGAAGATGGGATAAAGTCAAGAAAACGATGTGTGAACAAGATGGAAATATCAGTAAAGAGAGAAAACTTACGAAGGAGCCAAAATGAAATTTTGGAGCTATAAAGTAAAAAAACTGAAATGAAAAACTCACTAGAGTGATTCAAAGGCAGATTTGAGCAGGAAGAAGAAAGAATTAGCCAACTTGAAGATAGAACAATGAAAATTATTGAGTCTGAGGAAAAGGAAGAAAAGAGATTGAAGAATAGTAAACAGATCCTAAGACACCTATGGGACACTATCAAGAGGACCAAAATAAGCACTGTGGCAGTCCCAGAAGGAGATGAGAGAGAGAAAGGGATAGAGAGAATATTTGAAGATATAATGACTGAAAACTTAATAAATTTGATGAAAGACATAAATATGAACATCCAGGAAGCTCAATAAACTCCAAGTAAGATGAACTCAAAGAGATTCACACCAAGACTCATAATCAAACTATCAAAAGCCAGACAAAGAGAATCCTAAGAGCAGCAAGAGAGAAGTGAATAATCACACACAAAGGATCCTTAATAAGATAATTGTCAGATTTCTCATTAGAAATTTTTGAGGCCAAAAGACAGTGGGCCTCTATATTTGAAGTACTAAAAGAAAAAAAATGTCAACCAAGAGTCCTATATACACCAAAACTGTTCTCCAGAAGTGAGGGAGAAATCAAGAAATTCCCAGATAGATAAAAGCTGAGGGAGTTTGTGACCAATGGACCTGCCCTGCAAAAAATGCTCAAGGCAGTCCTGCAAGCTGAAAAAAAAGGATACTAGGCAGTAACTCAAAGTCATATATATAGAAAAAAGATATCAATAAAGGTAAATACATGGGCAAATAAGACGCTAGTGTTATTGTAACAATGGTTTGTAACTGCACTTTTTGTTTTCTACTAAAATATTTAAAGAAAAAAGCAATTATTAGTGTAAATGCTAGTATTACTGTAACTTTGGTTTGTAACTCTAAATCTTGTTTGCTGGATAATTCAAGAGATTAATGCATTTAAAGAATTATTAGTTTATGTTTTGGGGCACACAATTTATAAAAATGTCATTTTGTGATATCAGTACCTGAAAGGGGTGGGGATGGAGCTATAAAGGAACAGAGTTTTTGTATGTTATTGAAGTTAAGATGGTATAAATTCAAATCAGAGTATTTTAACTTTAAAATGTTAAATGTAATCCCCATGGTAATCACAAAAAATAGCTATAGAATATACACAAAAGGAAATGAGAAAGGAATTCAAACATTTTACTACAAAAAAAGAACTAAACACAAAAGACAAGAATGCATAAAATAAGAAACAAAAAGGCTATAAGGCATATAGAAAACAAATAGCACAATGACAAGTAATTCTCTCTTATAATTACATTAATATAAACACTCCAATCAAAGACAGAGATTGGCAGAATGGATAAAAACACATGATCCAACCATGCTGTCTATTAGAGACTCACTTGAGATCCAAAGACACAAACAGGTTACAACTGAAAGGATGGATGGGCTTCCCTGGGTTAAGAATCCGCCTGACAATGCAGGGGACACAGGTTCGAGCCCTGGTCTGGGAAGATCCCACATGCCTCAGGGCAACTAAGTCCGTGTGCCACAACTACTAAGCCTGCGCTCTAGAGCCCACAAGCCACAACTACTGAGCCCACGTGCCACAACTATTGAAGCCCACATGCCTAGAGCCCGTGCTCCACAACAAGAGAAGCCACTGCAATGAGAAGCCTGTGCACCTCAACGAAGAGTAGCCCCCGCTCGTCACAACTAGAGAAAGCCTGCACACAGCAACGAAGACCCAATGCAGCCAAAAATAAATAAATAAAATAAATAAATTTATTTAAAAAAAAGATTTAGAAAAAGAAAAAGCAAAACTGAAAGGATTGAAAAAGGTTTTCCATGCAAATTGTAACCAAAAGAAAGCAAGAGTGGCAACACTAATATCACACAAAATAGAGTTTAAACCAAAAAAGTTTATAAGAGCAAATGAAGGACATTATGTAATAATAAATGATTCAATAGAGCAAGAATATGCAAGCAGTATAAACATTTATGCACCTAATGACAAACCATCAAAATATATGAAGCAAAAACTGACAGAATTGAAGGGAGAAATAGGCATGATTACACGAATTGGAGGTTTCAATATCTTCTTCACAATAATGGATAGAACAACCAGACAGAACATAAGTAAGGAAATAAAGGACTTAAACAACATGATAAACCAACTAGATCTAACACACGTATACAGAACATTCTACCTAACAACAGAACACACATTCTTCTCAAATGCACATGGGACATTTTTCAGGGTAGACTATATGTTAGGCCACAAATCGTCTCAATAGATTTGAAAAATAGATATCATACAAAGTATCTTCTCTGGTCAAAATGGGATGAAGTTAGAAATCAATAAAAAGGAAATTTCACAAATTGTGGAAATTAAACAATACACTTCTTAAAATAAATTTATTTATTTATTTATGGCTGCGTTGGGTTTTCGTTGCTCTGCGCAGGCTTTCTCTAGTTGAGGCGAGCAGGGGCTACTCTTTGTTGCGGTGCGTGGGCTTCTCATTGCGGTGGCTTCTCTTGTTGCAGAGCACGGGATCTAGGCACACAGGCTTCGGTAGTTGTGGCACACAGGCTCAGTAGCTGTGACTCGCGGGCTCTAGAGCTCAGTCTCAGTAGTTATGGTGCACAGACTTAGTTGCTCCGCAGCATGTGGGATCTTCCCAGACCAGGGCTCAAACCCGTGTCCCCTGCAATGGCAGGCAGATTCTTAACCACTACACCACCGGGGAAGTCCCTAAACCACACACTTTTAAACAACCAGTGTATCAAAGAAGAAATCACAAGGAAAATTAGATAAAAAATTCTTAGAGATGAATGAAAATGAAAATACAACATACAAAAACTTATAGGAGGCAGCAAAAGCAGAGCTAAGGGGCAATTTGTAGCTATGAATGATTACATTAAAAAAACAAGAAAGATCTCAAAACAACCTAACTTTACAACTTAAGGAACTAGAAAAAGAAGAACAAACTAAACCCAAAGCTAGCAGAAGGAAGGAAATAATAAAGATTAGCACAGAGATAAACAAAAAAGAGAATAGAAAAATAACAGAAAAAGCAATGAAACCAAAAGTTGGCTCTTTGAAAAAAATCAACAAAATTGAGAAACTTTTAGCTAGATGGACTAAGAAAAAAATAGAGGACATTCAAATTACTAAAATCAGTAATGAAAGTAGAGATAACTAACAATTCTACAGAAAAAACAAAAAGGATTATAAGAGAGTACAATTACAATTGTACACCAACAAATTGGATAACCTAGATGAAATGGAAAATTTCCTAGAAACAGAAAACCTAACAAGACAAAAGCATGAAGAAATAGAAATCTGAATAGACCCATACCTAGTAAGGGGATTGAATCAGGAATCCAAAATCTACCAATAAAGAAAAGCACTAGACCCGATGGATTCACTGGTGAATTCCATCAAAGATTTAAAGAGGAACTAATACCAATCCTTCAAACCTTTTCAAAAAAGTGAACAGGAGGGACATTTCCTAACTCATTCTATGAGATCAGCATAACCCTGATACCAAAGAGAGACAATGACACTATAAGAAAAGAAAACTACATCAACATCCCTTATAAACATTGCTGCAAAAAATCCTCAGCAAAATACTAGCAAACAGAATTCAGCAGCATATTAAAAAGATTATGCAGCATGAACAAGTGGAATTTATTCCTGGAATGCAAGGATGGTCCAACATAGCAAAATCAATCAATGTAATATCCCACATCAACAGAATGAAGGAAAAAAACACATGATTATCTCAATTGATGCAGAAAAGAATCTGAAAAAATTCAAGACCCTTTTATAATGAAAACAGTCAACAAACTAAGAAACTACCTTGACATAATAAAAGTCATATATGAAAAACCCACAGTGAAAAAAAAAAAAAAAACCCACAGTGAACATCATACTCAATTGTTAAAGAAAGCTTTTCCTCTAAGATCAAGAATAAAGCAAGGGGGACTTCCCTGGTGGTCCAGTGGTTAAGAATCTGTGACCTACTAGAGAATGGACTTGAGGATATGGGGAGGGGGAAGGGTAAGCTGTGACAAAGTGAGAGAGTGGCATGGACATATATACACTACCAAATGTAAAATAGATAGCTAGTGGGAAGCAGCTGCATAGCACAGGGAGATCAGCTTGGTGCTTTGTGACCACCTAGAGGGGTGGGATAGGGAGGGTGGGAGGGAGGGAGACACAAGAGGGAAGAGATATGGGAACATATGTATATGTATAACTGATTCACTTTGTTATAAAGCAAAAACTAACACACCATTGTAAAGCAATTATACTCCAATAAAGATGTAAAAAAAAAATGTGTGTAACCTAAGTCTAATCATAAGGAAACATTTGACAAGCCAAACTGAGGGATAGTCTACAAAATAACTGATCTGTATTCATTAAAAAAAAAAAAAAAGAATCTGCCTTCCAATGCAGGGGAGGTGGGTTCGATCCCTGGTCAGGGAACTAAGATCCCACGTGCCATGGAGCAACTAAGCCCACATGCTCTGGAGCCTGCCCACCACAACTAGAGAGAAGACTGTGCACTGCAATGAAAGATCCTGCATGCGGCAGCTAAGTCCTGACGCAGCCAAAAATAAAAATAAATAAATAAATATTAAGAAAACACCTAACATGATGAAAAAGAAAAGAATAAAGAAAGGATGTCTGCTTTCATCACTTCTGTTCAACATAGCATTGGAAGTTCTAGCCAGAGCAATTAGACAAGAAAAAGAAATAAAAGCATCCAAATTGAAAAGAAAGAAGTAAAATTATCACTGCAGATAATATGATTGTACATGTTGAAAACCCTAAAGATTTCACAACAACAAAAGAAACATGATAGATCTAATAAATTAATTCAATAAAACAAGATACAAAGTCAACACACAAAAATCAGCTGCATTTTTATACACAAACAATGACCAATCTGAAGAAGAAGTTATAAAAACAATTCCATCTACAATTGCTTCAGAAAGAATTAAATACTTAGGAATTTCCTTAACCAAGGAGGTGAAAGATTTGTATGATGAAAACTATAAAACATTGTTGAAATAAATTAAACATATAAATAAATGCAAATACATCTCATACTCAAGGATTGGAAAACTTTATATTGTTAAAATGTCAATACTATCTAAAACAATCTACAGATTCAATGCAATTCCTATCAAAATCCCAATGACTTCTTTGTGAAAATAGAAAAAAAGAATCTTAAAATTCATATGCAATCTCAAAAGACCTCGAATGCCCGAAACAATCTCGAAAAAGAAAAACAAAACTGGAGGGCTCACAGTTCCTGATTTCAAAACTTACAACAAAGCTACAGTCATCAAAACATGAGGTATTGGCATAAAGATAGACATATAGACCAATGGAATAGGATAGAGACCCCAGAAATAAACTCTCACATATATGGTCAATGATTTTTGACAAAGGTGCCAACACCATTCAATGAGGGAAAGTACAGTCTTTTCAACACTGAGAAAATTGCATATCCACATGCAAAAGAATGAAGGCGGATCCTTAACACCATATGTAAAAACTCGCTCAAAGTGGATGGAGGACCTGAATGTAAGACCTAAAACAACAAAACTCTTGGAAGAAAGTATAGGACCAAAACTTCACAACACTGGATTTGGCAATGATTTCTTGGATATGACACCAACAGTACAGGTAACAAAAGAAAAATATAGACAAATTAGACTTCATGAAAATTAAAAATTTTTGTGCATCAAAGACGCTATCCACAGAGTAAAAAGGTAACCCACAGAATGGGAGAAAATGTTTGCAAATCCTCCATCTTATAAGGGATTATTATCCAGAATACATAGAGAACTCCTAAAACTCAACAACAACAACAAAGCCATCTGATTCAGAAACAGGCAAAGGACTTGAGTAAACAGACATTTCTCTGAAGAAGATATATGAATGGCTAACAAGCACATAAAGATGCTCAACATCACTGGTAATTAGGAAAATGCAAATCAAAACTACAATGAGATACCACCTCACACCCATTAGGATGGCTACTATTAAAAAACAACAACAACAGAAAACAAGTGTTGGTGAGGATGTGGAGAGATTGGAACACTTGTGCACTGTTGGTGGGAATGTCAAATGGTACAACTCCTGTGGAAAACAGTATGATGGTTCCTCAAAAAGTTAAAAATAGAATTACCATATAACCCAGGAATTCTACTTCTGGGTATATATCCAAAATAATTGAAAGTAGGGTGTCAAAAACATATTTGTACACGCATGTTCACAACAGCTTTATTCACAACAGCTGAAACACAGAAGCAAACCAAGTGTGCACTGATGAATGAGTGGATGAGCAAAATGTAGCATATACACACAATGGAATATTATTCAGCCTTAAAAAGGAAGGAAATTCTGCAATATGCTATAACATAGATAAACCTTGAGGACATTACACTAAGTGAAATAAGCCAATCACAAAAAGAAAAATACTGTATGAGTCCACTTAGATGAGGTACTTAGTGGAGTCAAATTCATAGAGACAGAAAGTAAAATGGTGGTTACTAGGGGCTGGAGCTAGGGGAGAATGAGGAGTTATTGTTTAATGGGTCTAGAGTTTCAGTTTTACAAGATGAAAAGAGTTATGCGGATGGATGGTGGTGATGGTTACACAACGAACGTATTTTAATATCACTGAATTGTGCACTTAAACATGGTTAAAATAGTAAATGTTATATTATGGGTATTTTACCACAATGGAGAAATGAAGAAACTAGAGAACATTGTGGGCTACACTTTATGACTACAAGCACAAGGGGTTCATAGAAGACTTCCATGTGGGTCTGGAAGGATAACTCAGTAATGGTGAGAAGGAGAAAAAGAGCCTGGCTCCTAGGGAAACTGAGAGGAGGCCAGGCTGACAGGAACAGAGGTAAGGCTGGAAAGCATCAAAAAAATTCCATGGCATAGTCAGAGCCAAACCCTACTGCAGACATCATTAGTAGCCATATATATATGTGTTTTTTTTGAGTGGATCATTTTATTTTATTTTTTGGCCTCAGGGCATGTGGGATCTTAGTATTTTAGTTCCCCGACCAGGGATCCAACCCACGTCCCCTGCATTGGAAACACAGAGCCCTAGCCACTGGACCACCAGGGAAGTCTCAGTAGTGATATTTTTTAAAAGGTCATCAGGAGTATAGCATGTAAGGTGGAGTGGAGGGGGAAACCTGTTAAAAGCTGAGCACAAAGAACCTGAACTAAGGCATAGAAGCAGAAGTAGGAAAAGGGGGGAAGGAAAGAAAGGAGGGAGAAGGGAAGGCAAGGAGTGTGAAAGAGGGATTGATTTAGTGAGAGAAGAAATGGTAGGCCTGAAGAAGAAGAAGGCAGACAGGAATCAAGGTTTCTCAGGTGGGATCATCACCAACAGAAGAGGGGTCCTTAGGATTAGTAATAAATCATCCTACATATGCTCATCAAATCCTACTCTCCCAACAAGAGTTCAAAAGAGAAGCTGTTCATATAATATCATAGTAAAAGCATTTCTCCCTCTTCCCTTGTCCACTCACTAAATACCTAGAATGGGCAGGTACTGTACCACCGGGTCTGCCCGCTGGGGTCCGAGATAGGGCCTCGGGGTAGGTGGAAGGGATCACGCGAGGAAAGGCAAGGGGTCCGGTGCCAAGAGACTGCACACTGCTGGCAACGCGGTAAGGACGCACTGGGAGAGAGACACTGTATCCGGGCTGAAGCCAGACCCGGAGGAGGCTTCAATGCCATCACCCCGAAAGTGGCGGCAGACCACAGAGGGCTGCCAGCAAATAAGCCACATAGAGGCAAAACGGACTAAAGCGGGCTGCTGCGGTGCATCAGAGGCCTCTCCAACGCGCCCACACTGGGGATTCCAGCTAAGAAATGAAGTTGCACAGGAAGATCTGCTTGTCTGCAAACTAAGGGATGGGCAACCTGCATACACTGCATCCTCTGAGGTTGAGAAAATGCACTGGGGGTGGCCTGCCTGTTTATCATTCCCTCCTGTTGCTCTGGGGCTGGCTGTTTGTCTGGGGTGACACTGTTTCCTGCCTTCTGCTAATTGGCCAGTGAGACACACCTTGGGGGTGATGAACCTTGTGGTTTCAATTCACACACAAATGTGTCCTGATCATGTGTTTCTGCTCCTGATTACAGGTACCTCAGGCCGCTTTCCACAAAGGCCCTCTCTGTGACAATTGATAAAATGATAGAGACCTAATGTTGCTACCATCTTGCCAAAAGACCTCATTCTCTTCCCTGCTTAGGCAACATTCCATTTAGGCAAATGATCTGTGTCCATACTATCTCACTACTCCTCCTCATACCCTCTCTGAAACAGCATACTTTGGTCACCTTGCTACTTCCTTGCTTGCAAGTTAATAAAATTGACTTATTCTCAAGAAAAAAAATTAACAGGTACATGAAGAAGTAGGAAAATGTGACCCATAATGTAAGAAAAATAAATCAGTAGAGACAGACTCAAAAATGACAGAGATGATAGAATTAGTAGACAAGGACATTAAAACAGCAATTATAAATATATTGCATATCTTCAAAAAAGTAGACAAAGCCTGAGCATAGTGAGACATGAAAAGTATTTCTTCAAATGCAAATTTAGGGACTTCCCTGGTGGTGCAGTGGTTAAGACTCCACACTCCCAATGCAGGGGGCCCGGGTTCAATACCTGGTCAGGGAACTAGATCCCACATGCATGCTGCAACTAAGGAGCCAGGAAGCTGCACTAAGGAGCCTGCCTGCCACAACTAAGACCCAGCGCAACCAAATAAATAAATATTTTTTAATGCAAATTTAATTACTAGATAATAAAAATATGATATGTGAGATTACAAATGCACTGGTTGGGGTTAGTAGTAGACTAGACACTGAAGAAGAAAAGATTAGTGAATTTGAAGACATAGCAGTAGAAACTATCCAAAATGAAATATATAGAGAAAAAAAGACTGGAAAAAAAAAAGGAGTTGAGCAAAAGTGAGCTGTGGGACAACACCAAGAAACCTAATATACATGTAATTGCAGTTCCAGAAGAAGAGGAGGGAGCAAGCAGGACAGAAAAACATTTGAAGAATCCAAATTTGTTGACAATTACCAACAGTTACAAAAAAGCTCAATGAACCCCAAACAGAAGAAACATGAAGGAAACCACACCAAGGTACATCATAAACAAATTTCTTAAAATCAGTGATCTTCAAAAGACACTGTTTACAAAATGAAAAGGCAATCTACAGCCTGGGAGAAAATATCAATTCAGTGTCCAATAAATATGTCTAATGAATTTATAAACATCAGCAATAAAGTCAGAAAATGCAATTAAAAATTTACAATAGCAGGGGCTTCCCTGGTAGCGCAGTGGTTGAGAGTCCGCCTGCCGATGCAGGGGACACGGGTTCGTGCCCCGGCCTGGGAAGATCCCACATGCCGTGGAGTGGCTAGGCCCGTGAACCATGGCCACTGAGCTTGCACATCCGGAGCCTGTGCTCTGCAACAGGAGAGGCCACAACAGTGAGAGGCCCGTGTACGGCAAAAAAAAAAACAGCAATGAAAAATATAAGGTAATTGAAAATAAATCTAACAAAAGATGTGCAAATATTTATGTAGAAAACTATAGCACTTTATTGAAAGGCAATAAGAAAACCAAACACAGCAACACCATGTTCATGGATAGAAAGATTCAATATTGTAAAGTTGTTATTTCTCCCCAAATTGTTCTATAGCGTTATTACTTTTCCAATCAAGTCCTAACAGAATTTTTCACACATAAAGCCAAAAAAAGATTAGTAGCCGGGCCTCCATGGTGGCGCAGTGGTTGAGAGTCCGCCTGCCGATGCAGGGGATACGGGTTCGTGCCCCGGTCTGGGAGGATCCCATATGCCGCGGAGCGGCTGGGCCCGTGAGCCATGGCCGCTGGGCCTGCGCGTCCGGAGCCTGTGCTCCGCAACGGGAGAGGCCACAACAGTGAGAGGCCCGCATACCGCAAAAAAAAAAAAAAAAAAAAAAAAAAGATTAGTAGCCAAATCCTATAAATCAATTAGGAAGACAAACAATCCAACAGAAAAATTTTCAAAAGCACAAACAGGCATTTGCGTTTTTCACAGAAAACACAAATGGCCCATTAAATTTATGAAAATATACTTAACCTTGTTAGTAGAAAGGGAAATGCAAATAAAAACACGAATTACCATTTCATGCCCACTGGTTTGGAAACATTTTTAAAGATTGACAAAATGTTGGCAAAATGTAACTATTAAACTGCTGTGGGACTAAAAATTAGTACACTCACTTTGAAGAACAATTTTACATAATTTGGTGAAGGTGAACATTCACATACCCTTTGACCCAGCAATTCCACTCCTGCAGACATGAACAGAATATTCCCAGAGCACTATTTAAAATAGCAATAAAAATGGAAACAACCTAAATGTCCATCACAGTAGAATGAATAAAAACTTATGGACACAGATACACCAGAAATACAGCTACACGTGGAACAACTCCTACAGAACACCTACTGTACGCTAGCAGAAGACCTCAGACCTCCCAAAAGGCAAGAAACTCCCCACGTACCTGGGTAGGGCAAAGCGGAGAGATTCCCGCACAGAGGATCGGTGCCAACCGGCACTCACCAGCCCGAGAGGCTTGTCTGCTCACCCGCCAGGGCGGTCGGTGCTGGGAGCTGGGGCTCGGGCTTCAGTCGGAGCGCAGGGAGAGGACTGGGGTTGGCGGCGTGAACACAGCCTGAAGGGGCTAATGCGCCACAGCTAGCCGGGAGGGAGTCCGGGAAAAAGTTTGGACCTGCCGAAGAGGCAAGAGACTTCTTCTTCCCTCTTTGTTTCCTGGTGCACGAGGAGAGGGGATTAAGAGCTCTGCTTGGAGCAGCTCCAGAGACGGGCGCGAGCCGCGGCTGAAAGCGCGGACCCCAGAGACGGGCGTGGGACGCTGGGGCTGCTGCCGCCGCCGCGAGGCCTGTGTGCGAGCGCAGGTCACTGTCCACGCCCCCCTTCCAGGGAGCCTGTGCAGCCCGTCACTGCCGGGGTCCCGGGATCCAGGGACGGCTTCCCTGGGAGAACGCACGGCGCGCCTCGGGCTGGTGCAACGTCACGCCGGCCTCTGCCGCTGCCGGCTCCACCCGCACTCCGTGCCCCTCCCTGCCCCCCGGCCTGAGTGAGCCAGAGTCCCCGAAGCGGCTGCTCCTTTAACCCTGTCCTGTCTGAGCGAAGAACAGACGCCCTCCGCCGACCTACACGGAGAGGTGGGGCCAAATCCAAAGCTGAGACCCGGGAGCTGTGAGAACAAAGAAGAGAAAGGGAAACCTCTCCCAGCAGCCTCAGAAGCAGCGGATTAAAGCTCCACAATCAACTTGATGTACCCTGCATCTGTGGAATACATGAATAGACAACGAATCATCCCAAATTGAGGAGCCAGGAGTCAGTGCTGTGCCTCTGAGGTGGGAGAGCCAACTTCAGGACACTGGTCCACAAGAGACCTCCCAGCTCCACATAATATCAAATGTCGAAAATCTTCCAGAGATCTCCATCTCAACACCAGCACCCAGCTTCACTCAACGACCAGCAAGCTACAGTGCTGGACACCCTATGCCAAACAACTAGCAAGACAGGAACACAACACCACCCATTAGAAGAGAGGCTGCCTAAAATCATAAAAAGTCCACAGACACCCCAAAATACACCACCAGACGTGGACCTGTCCACCAGAAAGACAAGATCCAGCCTCATCCACCAGAACACAGGCACTAGTCCCCTCCACCAGGAAGGCTACACAACCCACTGAACCAACCTTAGCCACTGGGGACAGACACCAAAAACAACGGGAACTATGAACCTGCAGCCTGCAAAAAGGAGACCCCAAACACAGTAAGATAAGCAAAATGAGAAGACAGAAAAACACACAGCAGGAGAAGGAGCAAGATAAAAACCCACCAGACCTAACAAATGAAGAGGAAATAGGCAGTCTACCTGAAAAAGAATTCAGAATAATGATAGTAAAGATGATCCAAGATTCTATTTCCAAGATCCAAAATCTTGGAAATAGAATAGACAAAATGCAGGAAACAGTTAACAAGGACCTAGAAGAACTAAAGATGAATCAAGCATCGATTAAAAACACAATAAATGAAATGAAAAATACTCTAGATGGGATCAATAGCAGAATAACTGAGGCAGAAGAACGGATAAGTGAGGTGGAAGATAAAATAGTGGAAATAACTGCTGCAGAGCAAAATAAAGAAAAAAGAATGAAAAGAACAGAGGACAGTCTCAGAGACCTTTGGGACAACATTAAACGCACCAACATTCGAATTATAGGGGTTCCAGAAGAAGAAGAGAAAAAGAAAGGGACTGAAAAAATATTTGAAGGGATTATAGTTGAAAACTTCCCTAATATAGGAAAGGAAATAGTTAATCAAGTCCAGGAGGCACAGAGAGTCCCATACAGAATAAATCCAAGGAGAAATACGCCAAGACACATATTAATCAAACTGTCAAAAATTAAACACAAAGAAATCATATTAAAAGCAGTAAGGGAAAAACAGCAAATAACACACAAGGGAATCCCCATCAGGTTAACAGCTGATCTCTCAGCAGAAACTCTACAAGCCAGAAGGGAGTGGCAGGACATAATTAAAGTGATGAAGGAGAAAAACCTGCAACCAAGACTACTCTACCCAGCAAGGATCTCATTCAGATTTGATGGAGAAATTAAAACCTTTACAGACAAGCAAAAGCTGAGAGAGTTCAGCACCACCAAACCAGCTTTACAACAAATGCTAAAGGAACTTCTCTAGGCAAGAAACACAACAGAAAGAAAATACCTACAATAACGAACCCAAAGAAATTAAGGAAATGGGAATAGGAACATACATATCAATAATTACCTTAAATGTAAATGGACTAAATGCTCCCACCAAAAGACACAGATTGGCTGAATGGATACAAAAATAAGACCCGGGGCTTCCCTGGTGGCGCAGTGGTTGAGAGTCCGCCTGCCGATGCAGGGGACACGGGTTCGTGCCCCTATCCCGGAAGATCCCACATGCCGCGGAGCGGCTGGGCCCGCGAGCCATGGCCGCGGAGCCTGTGTGTCCGGAGCCTGTGCTCCGCAACGGGAGAGGCCACAGCAGTGAGAGGCCCGCGTACAGCAAAAAAAAAAAAAAAAAAAAAAATAAGACCCATATATATGCTGTCTACAAGAGACCCACTTCAGACCTAGAGACACATACATATTGAAAGTAAGGGGATGGAAAAAGATATTCCATGCAAATGGAAATCAAAAGAAAGCTGGAGTAGCAATTCTTATATCAGACAAAATAGACTTTAAAATAAAGACTATTAGAAGAGACAAAGAAGGACACTACATAATGATCAAGGGATCAATCCAAGAAGAAGATATAACAATTGTAAATATTTATGCATCCAACATAGGAGCACCTCAATACATAAGGCAAACACTAACAGCCATAAAATGGGAAATCAACAGTAACACACTCATAGTAGGGGACTTTAACACCCCACTTTCACCAATGGACAGATCATCCAAAATGAAAATAAATAAGGAAACACAAACTTTAAATGATACATTAAACAAGATGGACTTAATTGATATATATAGGACATTCCATCCAAAAACAACAGAATGCACATTTTTCTCAAGTGCTCATGGAACATTCTCCAGGATAGATCATATCTTGGGTCACAAATCAAGCCTTGGTAATAAGAAAATTGAAATTGTATCAAGTATCTTTTCCGACCACAATGCTATGAGACTAGACATCAATTACAGGAAAAGATCTGTAAAAAATACAAACACATGGAGGCTAAACAATACACTACTTAATAACGAAGTGATCACTGAAGAAATCAAAGAGGAAATTAAAAAATACCTAGAAACAAATGACAATGGAGACACGACGACCCAAAACCTATGGGACGCAGCAAAAGCAGTTCTAAGGGGGAAGTTTATAGCAATAAAATCCCACCTGAAGAAACAGGAAACATCTCGAGTAAACAACCTGACCCTGCACCTAAAGCAATTAGAGAAAGAAGAACAAAAACCCCCCAAAGTTAGCAGAAGGGAAGAAATCATAAAGATCAGATCAGAAATAAATGAAAAAGAAATGAAGGAAATGATAGCAAAGATCAATAAAACTAAACGCTGGTTCTTTGAGAAGATAAACAAAATTGATAAACCATTAGCCAGACTCATCAAGAAAAAAAGGGAGAAGACTCAAATCAATAGAATTAAAAATGAAAAAGAAGTAACAACTGACACTGCAGAAATACAAAAGATCATGAGAGATTACTACAAGCAACTCTATGCCAATAAAATGGACAACCTGGAAGAAATGGACAAATTCTTAGAAATGCACAACCTGCCAAGACTGAATCAGGAAGAAATAGAAAATATGAATAGACCAATCACAAGCACTGAAATTGAAAATGTGATTAAAAATCTTCCAACAAACAAAAGCCCAGGACCAGATGGCTTCACAGGCGAATTCTATCAAACATTTAGAGAAGAGCTAACACCTATCCTTCTCAAACTCTTCCAAAATATAGCAGAGGGAGGAGCACTCCCAAACTCATTCTACGAGGCCACCATCACCTTGATACCAAAACCAGACAAGGATGTCACAAAGAAAGAAAACTACAGGCCAATATCACTGATGAACATAGATGCAAAAATCCTCAACAAAATACTAGCAAACAGAATCCAACAGCACGGTAGAAGGATCATACACCATGATCAAGTGGGGTTTATTCCAGGAATGCAAGGATTCTTCAATATATGCAAATCAATCAATGTGATACACCATATAAACAAATTGAAGGAGAAAAACCATATGATCATCTCAGTAGATGCAGAGAAAGCTTTTGACAAAATTCAACACCCATTTATGATAAAAACCCTGCAGAAAGTAGGCATAGAGGGAACTTTCCTCAACATAATAAAGGCCATATATGACAAACCCACAGCCCACATCATCCTCAATGGTGAAAAACTGAAACCATTTCCACTAAGATCAGGAACAAGACAAGGCTGCCCACTCTCACCACTCTTATTCAATTTAGTTTTGGAAGTTTTAGCCACAGGAATCAGAGAAGAAAAGGAAATAAAAGGAATCCAAATTGGAAAAGAAGAAGTAAAGCTGTCACTGTTTCCAGATGACATGATACTATACATAGAGAATCCTAAAGATGCTACCGGAAAACTACTAGAGCTAATCAATGAATTTGGTAAAGTAGCAGGATACAAAATTAATGCACAGAAATCTCTGGCATTCCTGTACACTAATGATGAAAAATCTGAAAGTGAAATCAAGAAAACACTCCCATTTACCATTGCAACAAAAAGATTAAAATATCTAGGAATAAACCTACCTAAGGAGACAAAAGACCTGTATGCAGAAAATTATAAGACACTGATGAAGGAAATTAAAGATGATACAAATAGATGGAGAGATATACCATGCTCCTGGATTGGAAGAATCAATATTGTGAAAATGACTCTACTACCCAAAGCAATCTACAGATTCAATGCAATCCCTATCAAACTACCACTGGCATTTTTCACAGAACTAGAACAAAAAATTTCAAAATTCGTTTGGAAAAACAAAAGACCCTAAATAGCCAAAGCAATCTTGAGAACGAAAAACGGAGCTGGAGGAATCAGGCTCCCTGACTTCAGACTATACTACAAAGCTACAGTAATCAAGACAGTGTGGTACTGGCACAAAAACAGAAAGATAGATCAATGGAACAGGATAGAAAGCCCAGAGATAAACCCACGCACATATGGTCAACTTATCTTTGATAAAGGAGGCAGGAATGTACAGTGGAGAAAGGACAGCCTCTTCAATAAGTGGTGCTGGGAAAACTGGACAGGGACATGTAAAAGTATGAGATTAGATCACTCCCTAACACCATACACAAAAATAAGCTCAAAATGGATTAAAGACCTAAACGTAAGGCCAGAAACTATCAAACTCTTAGAGGAAAACATAGGCAGAACACTCTATGACATAAATCACAGCAAGATCCTTTTGGACCCACCTCCTAGAGAAATGGAAATAAAAACAAAGATAAACAAATGGGACCTAATGAAACTTCAAAGCTTTTGCACAGCAAAGGAAACCATAAACAAGACCAAAAGACAACCCTCAGAATGGGAGAAAATATTTGCAAATGAAGCAACTGACAAAAGATTCATCTCCAAAATTTATAAGCAGCTCATGCAGCTCAATAGCAAAAAAACAAACAACCCAATCCAAAAATGGGCAGAAGACTTAAATAGGCATTTCTCCAAAGAAGATATACAGACTGCCAACAAACACATGAAAGAATGCTCAACATCATTGATCATTAGAGAAATGCAAATCAAAACTACAATGAGATATCATCTCACACCAGTCAGAATGGCCATCATCAAGAAATCTAGAAACAATAAATGCTGGAGAGGGTGTGGAGAAAAGGGAACGCTCTTGCACTGCTGGTGGGAATGTGAATTGGTACAGCCACTATGGAGAACGGTATGGAGGTTCCTTAAAAAACTAAAAATAGAACTACCATATGACCCAGCAATCCCATTACTAGGCATATACCCTGAGAAAACCATAATTCAAAAAGAGACATGTACCAAAATGTTCATTGCAGCTCTATTCACAATAGCCCGGAGATGGAAACAGCCTAAGTGTCCATCATCGGATGAATGGATAAAGAAGATGTGGCACATATATACAATGGAATATTACTCAGCTATAAAAAGAAACGAAACTGAGCTATTTGTAATGAGGTGGATAGACCTAGAGTCTGTCATACAGAGTGAAGTAAGTCAGAAAGAGAAAGACAAATACCGTATGCTAACACATATATATGGAATTTAAGAAAAAAAAATGTCATGAAGAACCTAGGGGTAAAACAGGAATAAAGACACAGACCTACTTGAGAATGGACTTGAGGATATGGGGAGGGGGAAGGGTAAGCTGTGACAAAGCGAGAGAGAGGCATGGACATATATACAGTACCAAACGTAAGGTAGATAAGATAGTGGGAAGCAGCCGCATAGCACAGGGAGATCAGCTCGGTGCTTGGTGACCGCCTGGAGGGGTGGGATAGGGAGGGTGGGAGGGAGGGAGATGCAAGAGGGAAGGGATGTGGGAACAGATGTATATGTATGACTGATTCACTTTGTTATAAAGCAGAAACTAATAAAAAAAGAATAAAAAATAGAAAAGAGGGGATAATAAAAAAAAAAGCTTAAGCTCGTCTCTTTCTGTCACTTGGGACCTCATGTATGGAGAAGTGAAAATAAATTATGTGGAGTTTATGTAAAAAAAACAAACACACAAAACAAAACAAAAACTATAGCTCCATGAAACATGGATCTTATTTTCTAAAGATGACCATCACAATATATCCCATCCTACATGTTCTTCTCTCCTTCTTAGATGCCAGTGATTTGAATACTAGATTTTTTTTTTATAGTCCCCTGGGTCCCTGGGGTTCTGTTCACCTTTTTTTTTCCAGTTTATTTTCTCTCTGCTGTCCAGATTGGGTAATTTCTAGTGTTGTATTTTCTAGTTCATGGATTCTTTCTTCTGTCCCCCTCCGTTTTGCTGTTGAGCACATTCACCAAGTTTTTTATTTGGTTATTGAATTTTTCAGTTCCAAAATGTCCATTTGGTTCTTCTTTATAACATATTTCTTTGCTGAGACTTTCTCGTTTTTCATTTGTTTCAAGTATGTTTGCAGTTGCTTACTGAAGCATTGTATGATGGCTGCTTTTAAATCTTCATCAGATAATTCTAACATCTCTGACATCTTGAGTTTGGCATCTATTTCTTTCTTTTTTCCTTCAGTGTGAGGTCTTCTTGGCTATTGGTATGACAAGTAATTTTCTACCCAAACCTGGGTATTTTAGCTATTATGTCATGAGACTCTGGATCTTATTTAAATGTTTTGTCTTAGCTGGCTTCCTCTGACACTGGTCCAGCAGAGGAAGGGAGGTGCTACCTCATTATGGCAAGGCAGGGTTTGACATCCAGGTTCCCCACTCAGCCTCCATATTAGTCATCTCAGGCTTCCATAACTAAACACCACAGACTGGGTGGCTTAAATGACAGAAATTTATTGTCTCACATTCTGGAGGCTGGAAAGTCCAAGATCAAGATGTTGGCATTTGCTTTCTAGTGAGACCTCTCTCCTTGGCTTGCAGTTGGCCACCTATTCCCTCTGTCCTCATATGGCCTTTTCTCTGTGCACTTGCATCCCACGTGTCTCTTCCTTTTCTTATCAGGACATCTATTGGATTAGGACCTCACCCTTATGACCTCGTTTAACCTTAATTACCCCCTTAACAGCCCTATCTCCAAACATTGTATCATCAGGGGTTACAGCTTTAACTTATGAATGGGGGAGGGTACAATTCAGTTCATAACAGCCTCCACTGACTCTTGAGTCGGGGGTATTATGTGTTATTTCTGGGAGGGCATGGGAATTCTGGCTCCCATTACACCTCCCTGGCTGTGAGGAGTAGGTCTGTCTCCTACTGCCCCCTGTATTTATGACCTCTACTTACACTATACTATTCAGGATAGTAGTAACCTCTGGAGTGGTGAGAGCAGATATGATTTGGGAAGAGATATAGAAGGCTCCAAGGAATTGGATGTGTTTTATTTTCTAGTTGGGAAATAAGTATATTGGTATTAATTATACTATTATTATTTAAACTTGTACATATATGTTATATAAGGCATATTCTTTTGTATATATGATATATTCCACAATTCAAAAAATAAAAAGATAGAAAAACCCAGCCACAACAAAACAGAAATATGGTCTCTGTACTTAGAATATTTATAACCTAGCCGAGGTCCTGAGAAATAACAATCTACCATCTGTGGTATTAAGCATTATCTATGTGCCAGGCATTATACTAAGCACTTCATAAACATCATCTTACTTATTCCACACAACTCTCCTAGGAGGTAGATATTAATCCATTTCACAGATGAGGAAGCTCAGGCTCAAAGAGGTCAGAATCACAGAGATGGAATTCAAGCCCAGGCCAGTCTGCAGAGCCCATACTCTTCAGCCCCTTAGCCCCCTGAATGAGGTTAAAACTAATTAATATCATTCATCCCAGTTGTCATGTGCCACACACCTGCCACAGCTAATAAAATCTCACAGAGAACATTAGACTCCAGCAAGACAGATAATGTCTCTTGAGAGAACATTGTGGACAAGGTGACTACTAGTGGTGGCTCTACCAAAACTAGCCCAGGTTATGACCTGGAGTGGGTCAGGATCTGCCCAGGTGAGCAGGGGTAGGGACTAGCCAGGCAGGCAAAAGCTGTTGCTGAGGCCTGTCAAACCATATGGGCAGGGCCTTGAAAGTTTGCAGAATTGGGAGGAAGGGGAGCCATAGATGGAGAACAATGAAAGGCATCTCACCTGCTCTTTCAAATGGAGGGATCCCAACAGTGGGGCAGGAGCAGTTGGAGCTGGAGGGATGGAATGGTGCCTGAAGGATGAAAGTGCTAAAGATCAGAGCTAGTAATTGAGGCAGGAGCCAGGCATATGGCCACAGACAGACCCAGACATAGTGTGGCCTACCCTGTCCCACTGCTTTCTCTGTGGCATAGAAGGGAGGTCACAGAAATTGAGAGATGATTGTTTAGGTATATTAGCCATGAACTGTGGCCCTGTTGGGGAGCTCCATGTCCTTTCCTATGCAGCCTGCCCAACATGTTGGTAGCAAAGACCTGCCTGTCCACTGGGGTGAGGGAAGAGGCTGAGCCACAGTCATGAGCCCACATGGTCACTGTTCATGAGAACGGTGCCTAAGGCCAAACAAGATAGGATTTTCCAGGGACTGTCAACCCCCACTATAAGGCCATGGGCTCTGGGATGGGGACCCTGGCAGGACTGCAGCTCAAAGTCAAGCTTGGAATGTTGTACACCCCAGATTCAGACTGAGATCCTAGTAGCTGAGCACTTGCCTAGGATGAGGGAAGCATGGTCAGTCACACCTGGGTACCCTTTTGGACATTAAACACAGAGAAGTTAGGAGCAAACCAGAAGGAGTGGCAAGGGGCCCACACCTTCCTCCTTAGAGCTGCTGAAAGGGCAGCTCTCCTTAGCACCAGTACATCCTGGGGATGGGAAAGGGCACTCAGTTCACAGCTAGTGGCTTATAACCTGCTCTGGCTGTACTAGTTGGGCCAAATAGATAGTACTTTAGGAATTTGATTATTATGACATAGTCTTCTTTTTCTCTCATAATACTTATTAACTTAAAATTTCTAATGTTCATGTGTCCATATCAGCTTTTTTGGGGTTAGTATTTATATGACATTGCTTTCTAACCTTCAACTTTAACTTTTCTGTGTCCTTCTATTTAAAGTGAGCCTTTTGTAAACAGCAGAGTTAGATATTGTTTTTTACCTAGTCTGATAATCCTTGTCTTTTAAATGACATATTTATACTATTCACATTAATTGTAATTACTGGCATAGTTGGGTTTACCTTGCTATTTGTTTTCTATTTTCCTTTGTACTTTTATTCCTCCCTTTTGATTTTCTTTTGGGTTAATCAAGTTTTTAAATTTTTATTATTTCATTTTGCTCTACTATTAGCTTTTTAATTCCATCTTATTTTATTATGATTTTAGTGATCATCCTGGATATTACAATATGCATCCTTGATTTATGTCAATTTATTTTAAATTAGTATTTTTATAGTTAGTACTTAATGCAAATACCTTAGAACTGTTAATTCCCATCTTTGGTGCTATTGCTGACATATATTTACTTTTATGTTAAAAATCTTATGAGATATTATTCTTTTTAAGTTGGTTTTTATTTATTTTTAAAATTAGTTAATTAATTTACTGGCTGTGCAGTGTGTGGAATCTTAGTTCCCAACCAAGATTGAACCTGGGCCCTTGGCAGTGAGAGCATGGAGTCCTAACCACTGGACCACCAAGGAATTCTCTATTTTTGTTTTAAATAGTCAATATTCATTTATAATTATATACATTTTTGTCTTTTGCTATGCCTTTCATTCCTTCCTGCAGTTCCCTCAGGGATCATTTTCCTTCAGCCAGAAGAACTCCCTTAAGAATTTCCTGTAGTGCTGATGTGTACTAGTGACAAACCAAATTCTTTGAATTTTTGTCCACTTGAACACTTTTATTTTGTCTTCATTTTTGAAGGATATTTTTCTGGGCATAGCATCTAGATTGGTAGGGTTTTTTTCTTTTAGCATTTTAATGATGTCATTTCATTGTCTTCTGGCTTCCATAATCAGCCATCAGTACTGTTAACTGATAACTAACTCTCTCTCTCTCCCTCTCCTTCTTTCTTTAAAAACATGGTTGCTGGGCTTCCCTGGTGGCGCACTGGTTGAGAGTCCGCCTGCCAATGCAGGGGACGTGGGTTCGTGCCCTGGTCCGGGAAGATCCCACGTGCCACAGAGTGGCTAGGCCCGTGAGCCATGGCCGCTGAGCCTGAGCATCCGGAGCCTGTGCTCCGCAATGGGAGAGGCCACAACAGTGAGAGGCCCACGTACTGCAAAAAATATATATATATATGGTTGCTTTTAGGATTTTCTGCTTTGTCTTTGATTTTCAGCAATTTACCTATGATAGGCCTAGGTGTAGTTTTCTTTATACTTATCCTTCTTGGAGCTCACTGATATTCCTGAATCTGTGGCTTGATGCCTTTCATCATATTTGGAAAATTGTCAGTCATTATTTATTCAAGTATTTGAGCATGTCCCGCATATCTCTTCTGCTCAGCTCTGTTTATTCCTCAATTCTTTTTCACTCTTGCTTCAATCTGGATAAGTTCTATTGATTGGTCACTAATCTTGTCTTCTGCTGTATACAGTCTCCTGTTAAACCCATTCAGTGAGTTCTTAATTTCAGATATTGTATTTTGCAGAAAAGTATGCCAATTTTTTTCATTCTTATAGATTCAAGTTTTCTGTTTAAATACTCAAGCTTTTCACCCATTTTGTCCATCTTTTGCTCTATCTCTTTAACATATTATTCTTACTTATTTTAAAACATTTGTTTGAGATGTCACCTCCTGCTTGGTCTAGCTTCCTGCATCTCAGTTTGGAAAATGGTCTCAGGAAGAAAAGTGGGTAAGTATGGGGCTCACCTTGTGTGCCCTCCATCTGCCAAAGATCATAGCCCTGCTTTGCCTGCTGTCTAGTCCCTGCAAACTGTTGTCACATATATTTTGCTCACATTCATAGTTGTTTACCATGGAAGATTCCATCTAAAACCAATGACCCTACCATGACTAGAAGTTCCTCCCTTAGGGATTTGAGAGGTTGAGGCTAAGTTGAAAGGGTGCATGTCAGAGAGGCCATGAAGCTGTCTGGACTCTGAGGTCATGCCCAGCAAGCTAAGAGATTAAGAGGTAGAAACAATGAGTTTGAAGAAGCTGTGAGGAAGAGAACAGCTGAACATATGGTGTGGGGGCGGGGAGGGGGCTGTGTAAGAGAAGGGGACAGACTGTGAAGGAGATCAGGGAGTGCCACAGAACCATCCATGATGCCCTGTTGTCCTGACTCCATAGGGCCCTGAATCCAGTGCCACACTCCATCCCCAGGGTCCATGTAGCAGAGAGAGCAGAGTAGCAGGCAGTAGCAGGGGGCCTGGAGTGCCAAGCCTTAGGGCTCCAGTGGGCCACAGAGGCCTCTGCAGATGACTGGAAGAGGGAGCAAGGAAGCAAGAACAGCCTTTGGGCCTGAGTCTCCCAGCCAGAGGGGCCATGTGGCCCCTGGGAGGAGGATGGGGCAGCTCTCTTGGAACTACCTTCCAAAGAGGAAGCCAGTATCCCATGTCTACCAGGCGCAATGGGGCCCTCACTACTGTCCTCATTTATTTGCATCTTTTTGCATGTCATTTGTCATTTGCATGGGGTCTCATTTTATGTCAAATTCACAGTCTCTGCTTATTCCTCCCTATTTGGGTGTAGGGAAAAGTGGACCTTCAGCTAAATCCCCCTTGGGGAATTTTATTTTAACTCTCAGTATACCATCAGGGTCCTTTAAACCCAATTTTAATTTTTAAGTTTCTTTTTTGAGCAGTTTTAACTCTTCATAAGGATTGATATTTTATGACTTTTATCCTTTCACAGGGGTCTTTCAAAAACCAAAGAGAAATTTCAATTATCTTTTTAATAGAATAAAGCTTGTTCTATCTTACAATTGCCATAACGATCCATTGGATCCTTCATATATCCAAAATGTATCAATTGCCATATTGATCCATTGAATCCTGGATAAATTCAAAATTTATCCTGGGGCTTCCCTGGTGGCACAGTGGTTGAGAGTCCGCCTGCCAATGCAGGGGACGCAGGTTCTTGCCCCGGTCCGGGAAGATCCCACATGTCACGGAGCGGCTGGGCCCGTGAGCTATGGCCGCTGAGCCTGCGCATCCGGAGCCTGTGCTCCGCAATGGGAGAGGCCACAACAGTGAGAGGCCCGCATACCGCAAAAAAAAAAAAAAAAAAATTTATCCTAGATCTTAAAACATTTTGCTATTTCATCCTCCTAGGAACTATTTTTCATCATTACTCATTAATTATTCTCAACCATGCTTTTTAAAAACAGAGACTAAAATAATAAAAAAAACAGAAGAATGATGGAATTACCTGGAAGGATGATTCAATAGTTATATGAATCATTACTATTCCACCATCTTTCAATTTTCTTATTGTTCTGTCCAAAGCATTAGACATCTTTCAAGAAGATGGAAATAAGAAGTCTAGAAACATTATCTTTGTTTGTTTGTTTTAGCTTTCATTGTAGAAGATGAGAATTCAGAATAGTTCATTTTCCTACAAAGAAGAAAGAAAAACAGACATTTCATAGTTACTGAGGAATCATTAGATGAATGCAATGTGACAGATAGCAGCCACTCTAGACTACAATGATGATGGTAAAATTATATATAAGCAAAGTTGTGGACTATGAGTTTTCAGATATCTTAGATGAATTTTCTCAAATTCAAGAGTTGTCCCCATTTTCCCAGAGAGTGGAGAGCTAGAGACCAGAGAGGGATAGTTCTTTTCTAGGGTCACCCAGCTCTTGCCCTGTTCTGTTGCACAGAGATGTGCCATTGAGCCAGCCTTTCTCATGGCAGGCATACGGTAGGTGCTTCCCTGCAAGCCTGAACAGGGCTGGCCCTTGAAGTAAGGAGGCTGTCCAAATCCCCGCTCCTGAGACCTGGCACTTGCCCAACTCATCTGCCACCCTTCCTTGGGCCTTGGGGCTCTTGAAGCTGTGGTTTTCCTCTGGGTGGTGACTCAGTGCCCGCAGCCCACCCTGCATGTGAACCTCCCTTCCCCTGGGCCTCACTGACCGCCCTAAACCACAGGCAGCTGTGGTTTTCCCTAAAACAGCAACCACTAACTGCCAAGCCCACCCCACCTACCCTCCACTCTCCACTCCACCCGTCAGTGCCCTAGCCCCAACCTCAGGGCATCAACTGAAAGAGAACTGAAGGGAGTTGCATACATCCATGGGACATGGTGTTTATAATGAGCTTTGCCTTTTATAGCATGAGTGTAAAAGATATACCCATTTAATAGACAGGGAGAATGAGGCCAAAATGTTTTAGGGGCTTCTTTCAAAGCAATCTATGCATTCCTTCAACTAGCATTCCTTAAAAGCCCACTAAAACACAGGACAGTAAACACTGAGATGCCCATTTTCCCCTTCAGGGAAGGACTTGGTACCCAGGGGCAGGAGTACTGTGGGCTGTCAGCCCCTCAAGGGATTGCTTCAGCTGCAGATACTTGCTTTACTAGAGGTCATGCCCTTCTCTGGGTGTTCTATACACAAAGACTAATCTAGTTGGGGTATAAATGCCCAGCTATTTCAACCCAGTGTGGGATTGTGACAGGCCATTCTGCTCCAAGCTCCCAATGAGGCAACCAAGGCTGGGGTGGGGCCTGCAGTGCAGCTCTGCCCAGTTCTGCCTCTTCCCCCTCCCTTCTACAGGCATCAATCTCAAGAGCTCTCCCTAAAGAACATCCAGCATGCTAAACTTTGAGTCATAGTCTGTTTCCTGGAGAACTCACCCGCAATACTTGGCTTTCAAAGAGCTGCCAGCCTAGTGGCAGAGAGACACGTAAACAACCAAAGTGGAGAAAGGATGGCCCCAGGGTGACACAGCCACCAGAGGCCCCAAAAACAGGCTTTGGTGCACAGGCAGGGAGGATCTGGGAGGCACTGGGTAGCAGCATTGACGCAAGAGCCTAAGCACCTCTTGCCACCCTAAAGCTGCAGCACAGACCCTCGGCTTGGAGGAGGGACAGGGTTCCCACCTGCTACCATGATTTTCTCTCACCTAGTCTGCTCCCATAAGCAACACCCCCCAGGGTGGCCCTCTCCCAACTTTCCTCCTCAAATACATATTCTAACTATGCGTCCAGGTGCCTCTTACAGCCCCAGTACCTTGTGGCCAGCCAGAGGCAGCTGCAGAGCTCCAGGGCTGCTCAAGGGAGCTGTTCTGGACCTTGAGGGCTCAGAAAGGAGAGCAGACCCTTAGGTCAAGCAAAGGAACCCCAGGATTGTGGGGAACACAACTCGGTTCCAGTTCCACAAAAAGAAACACGGCCAAGGGAGCAAGCAAGCTCCCCTCACTGTGGGCACATCCTCATACTATGGTCCAGCCTGTACTTGCTATGTTTCTGATGATCAGGAACTCTGACCCTACGTCCCCTCCAACCAGAGGTCCCAGGGCTGGACAACTCAGATAATAAGGAAGGTCTTCCTTCCCTGGAGCCCTTCCCTCTGTCTCCCTGGGCCTTCTGCAAGAGTCCTCTTCTGGCCTTAGGGGCCATGGAGTCTGCCCCCTCTGCCCGAGGCTAATCTTTAGCACAAAAAATCCACAATTTGGGCCCCCAATCTGATCCCAAGTCATTGTGGGATCTTAGGAACATTCCTCTTGCAGGGAGCTAATTTCTCCATCTGTTTGACACGGGCAGGAGAGGAAGTCTTTCAGCTTCCTGACTGCCCTGACATTTTTGACCCAGTGGTATATCAAGACCATGATCCTATGCCTGGCCCCCACCCCACCCCTTTGTCTTCCCTCCAACTTTCCCAGACCCAGCATCTGCCACTGCCCCTTCCCTGACCTTCCACCTCTCCTGGGACTGACAAGAGATGAGAGGGTTAAAAGTCAGCCTTGCCTCCCAACTGACCCTAGAGGACTGCTCGGAGGGCGTGCCAGTCACTAAGCGCAGGGCAGCAGCTGCAACAAGCCAGTGTTCTGGCAATTCCTGGAAATCATGTTGGAGAAATGCTGCCCTGGTGAGGGATGGGAGTGAAGAGTTCAGGGTGGGAAACAGCCAGTTTACTTGAACGTATGTGTTGGTGAGGTTACTCCCTTGCAGCAGAGAAGTCAGAAAAACTGCTATCCATGCTAGACTCCTCTGTTGTGAGGAAGGATGACTCATCACAGACAATCTCTGCTCAAAGTGTACCATGGGCCCCACAATCCCCCACCCGCACAAGGAACAGCAGTGGGAGGGGACAGAAATGGAATGGGCACAGGCTGTGGCTTTGAGTCTAGTCCAGGATGGAGGCAAACCATGTCACAGACTTTAGCCAGGCCACAGTTGCACCAACCCTGACCCTGAGACAGCACTGGAGAGGGATGGAACCCAGCCATCCATGTCTTCTAGGCCAGGCCCAGCTTGTTTGGTTGTAAATATTATTAAGGGATTTAGTGGCAAGGGATGAGGCGCTCAGTCTGCAACCAGCATCAGGGATCAGTCTATGACCAGGATCAGGGCTCAGAGTGTGACCAGAATGAGAACTCAGTCCTGATGACAAGGGCCCTCACATTAATCACCCTCCAGGTGAGGCTCAGAGCCAGGGAAGTTGTGGAAAGTGTCTGAGGGCAAGGGTGGGGTCAGCTGGGAGAGAGGGGAGGTGGGGAAGCATGATTGCTAAGAGGTCCCTGGGCCTGTTGCCAGCTGAGTGAAAGCCAGACAGGGAGTCAGAACTCCAGCTCCGCCAGCTGTGCAATTTGGGGGACTACTTCCATTTTGGGCTGGGGGGGGTCTCTGTTTTCCTGTGTGTAACGTGGGGATATTTCCTTCTGTCCTGCCTGATAACAACCATTTAAACCACATGCAACTTCATGTTTTACGAAGCAGCATCTCTTTTGGCCCTCACAAGAACCCTTATCATACATGCCTCACAGGCTGAGAATGCAATTTATGAGATGGCTGAAAAGACGGATGGGGTTGTTTGCTCAGTTTTAAAAGGGGAATTCAGAGGACAGAAGTGTCTCAAAAGGTAAGACTCTTACTGTTGTCATGTTTCTTCTCATCTGTCTTTCAATTAATTTTTTTTTTTTTTTTTTTGCGGTAGGCGGGCGTCTCACTGTTGTGGCCTCTCCTGTTGCGGAGCACAGGCTCCAGACGCGCAGGCTCAGCGGCCATGGCTCACGGGCCCAGCCGCTCCGCGGCATGTGGGATCCTCCCAGACCAGGGCACGAACCTGTGTCCCCTGCATCGGCAGGCAGACTCTCAACCACTGCGCCACCAGGGAAGCCCTCATTGTGGTTTTGATTTTCATTTTCCTAATCGTTAATGATGTTGAACATGTTTTCATGTTGGCCATTTGTATACTTTCCTTAGAGAAAAGTCTATTCATCTCCTTTGCCCGTTTTATTTTATTATTATTATTATTTTTTTGGCCATGCCACGTGGCCTGTGGGATCTTAGTTCCCTGACCAGGGATTGACCTGAGCCCTAGGCAGCAAAAGCACAGAGTGCCAACAACTGGACTGCCAGGGAATTCTCTCCTTTGCCCGTTTAAAAATGGGGTTAAATTACGCACTTCCCTGGCAGTCCAGTGGTTAATACTCCACGCTTCCGCTGCAGGGGGCATGGGTTCGACCCCTGGTGGGGGAACTAACATCCAACATGCCACATGGTGCGCCCAAAAAAAAAAAAATTGGGTTAAATTGTCTTTATTACTGGGTTAAGAGTTCTTTATATATTCTAAATACAAGTCCCTTATCAGATACGTAATTTATAAGTACTTTCTCACATTCTATGGGTTGTCTTTTCACCTCTGATAGTGTCTGTTATGAGTTGAATTATGTTTCCCAAAAAGATCTGTTGAAGTCCTAACCCCCCAGTTTCTCAGAATGTGACCTTATTTGCAAATAGAGTCATTGCAGATGTGATTAATTAAGCTAGGGTCAAACTGCAATACAGTGGGCCTTAATTCAATATGACTGGTATCCTTATAAGAAGATGTTGTGAAGATACACATGGAAACCCTGTGTCCATTATCAGTCACTGTGATGTCAGAGAACACCATGTTATGACAGAGGTGGAGGTTGGAATTATGCAGCTGTAAGCCAAGGAATGCCAAGGATTGACGACTATCACCAGAAGCTAGGAAGTGGCAAGGAAGGATTCTCTCCTACAGATTTCAGAGGGAATGGTTTTGTCAATACCCTGATTTTGGACTTCCAGCCTCCAGAACTGTGACAAGATAAATTTCTATTGTTTTAAGCCACTCAGTTTGTGCTACTTTGTTATGGCAGCCCTAGGAAATTAATATAGTGTCCTTGTAGTATAAATGCCTGACATTAAGATTTTATGTATTGTAATGTAAGTGCCTGGCATTAAGCTTTTGATTTCTGAGGCATCCATTTCAAGACATCCATCTCAAATAAACATGTTGCCAGCTGTATGACATAACTTCTAGTTAAACAAATAGATAAGTAGCCAGGCGACCCCACCCATGAAGTTCTTCTTTCAGAAAGCCCTGGAGTAACTGGACACTTGATTGACTCTGCTTTTCCCTTCCCACGCCCTAATTCCCACTCTTATGCTTTAAATTTGCCAGTAAAGAGTGAAGCCACGAAATCCTAGGCACCCCACCCTCAACCCCAAGGGCAGAACCCCCGGTCCGCACTTTCTCTCTCCCCACAACCTCATTGTGTGATCCTTGGGGATGCCCTGTACTTTCCAGGACCTGTGAATAATAAACCTTGATTTTTCAAAGTTCTCTGATAGTTGTTGCTGAGGTGCATCTTGCAATCATAATAGAACCACAAGGGCCAGTCCAACCTCAACACTGGCTCCAGTCTGGGAAACGTCTACGGGGGCTTGCCACAAGTAGTATGAGGTCAGGAGAATGCCTAAGGCATTTTTAGCCAATAGCATCACTACTGATAGGCTGAAACCAACACAAAACAGTTCTTTGAAGCAAAAAGGATTTTAATTTTGATTAATGTATCTATTTTTCCTTTTGTTGCTCATGTTTTTAGTGTCATTTCTAAGAATACTTTGCCAAATTCATGGTCATGAAGGTTTACCCTAAATTTTCTTTTAAGAGTTTTTTAGTTTTACGTCTTATATTTAGGTCTTTGATCCATTTTGAGTTAATTTTTGTATATGGTGTGAGATAAGGATTCAACTTCATCCTTCACATGTGGATACTCAGTTGTCCCAGAACCATTTGTTGAAAAGACTATTCTTTCCCCATTGGATGGTCTTGGCAACCTTGTTGAAAGTCAGTTGACCATAGATGTGTGGGTTTATTTCTGGACTGTCAGTTCAATTCCATTGATCCGTATGTCTATTCTTGGGCCAGTACCACACTGTCTTGATTACCATTGATTTGTGGTAAGTTTTTAAATCAGGAAGTGAGTTCTCCAACTTTGCTTTTTTTTTTTTTTTTTTTGCGGTACGTGGGCCTCTCACTGTTGTGGCCTCTCCTGTTGAGGAGCACAGGCTCCGGACACGCAGGCTCAGTGGCCATGGCTCATGGACCCAGCCGCTCTGCGGCATGTGGGATCTTCCCAGACTGGGGCACAAACCCGTGTCCCCTGCATCGGCAGGCGGACTCTCAACCACTGCACCACCAGGGAAGCCCCCAACTTTGCTTTTTTTTCAAGATTGTTTGGCTATTCAGGATTCTTGAATTTTCATATGAATTTTTTCATCAGTTTATCAGGTTCTGCAAAGAAGCCAGCTGAGATTTTGATAAAGACTGTATTAATCTGTAGATTCGTTTGGAGAATATTGCTATCTTAATATTTTCCTTCAATTCACAAATACAAATATCTTTCTATCTATTTAGGTCATCTTTAATTTCTTTCAACAATGTTTGAGTATTCAGAATATAAGTTTTGAACTTCTTTTTAAAAATTTACTCCTGGGTTTCCCTGGTGGCGCAGTGGTTGAGAGTCCGCCTGCCGATGCAGGGGACACGGGTTCGTGCCCCCGTCCGGGAAGATCCCACATGCCGCGGAGCGGCTGGGCCCGTGAGCCATGGCCGCTGAGCCTGCACGTCTGGAGCCTGTGCTCTGCAATGGGAGAGGCCACAACAGTGAGAGGCCCATGTACCGGAAAAAAAAAAAAAAAATTTACTCCTAAATATTTTATTCTTTTTGATGCTATAGTAAATGGAATTGTTTTCTTAATTTCATCTTCATATCATTCATTGCTAATGTGTAAATATACAGTTGATTTTTGTATATAGATATCATACGCTGAAAACTTGTTGAATTTGTTTATTGGTTCTAGCAACTTTTTAGGATTTTCAATATTCAAGATCATGTCCTCTGCAAATAGAAATTCCTTTTCAATTTTAATGTCTTTTATTTCTTCTTCTTGGCTAATTGCCCTGGATAAAACCTTCAGTACCTTGTTGAATAGAAGTGGTGGGAGTGGACATCCTTGTCTTGTTCCTGATTGTAGGGGGAAGTTTTCAGGCTTTTGCCATTAAGTATGATGTTAGTAATAGATTTTTCATAGATTCCTTGTATCAGGTTGATGCAGTTCCCTTCTATTCCTAGTTTACTGAGTTTTTTTTCTTTCTTTTTTTTTAATCATGAAAGGGTGTTGGATTTTGTCAAAAAATTTTTTTCATCTATTGAAATGATTGTGTGGTTTTTGTCCTTTATTATATTACCATGGTGTATTATATTGATCAATTTTTGTATGTTGAGCCTTGTATTTCTGGAGAATATTCCACTTGGTCGTGGTGGAAATCCTTTTCATCTTGCTAGATTTAGTTTGCTAATATTTTGATGATGATTTTTTGCATATATATTCATAAAAGATATTGGTTCATAATTTTATTTTCTTGTGATGCCTTTGTCTGGTTTTGTAGCTGGGTAGTACTAGTCTCATAGAACAAGACAAGAAGTTTTCCCTCTTCCATTTTTTGGAAGAGTTTGTGAAGAATTGGTGTTAATTCTTCTTCAAATGTTTAGTAGAATTCACCAGTGAATTCTGGGTCTGGTCTCTCCTTGTCGAAAGTTTTAAAATTACTGATTCAATTTCCTGTTATAGGTCTATTCATATTTTCTATTTCCTCTTGAATCAGTTTCAGTAGTTTTTGTCTTTCTAGGAATTTGTCCATTTTATCTAAATTATCCAATTTGCTGGTATAGGTTGTTCATAATATTCATTTATAATCCTTTTTTAAAATTAATTAATTAATTTATTTATTTATTTTTGGCTGTGTTGGGTCTTTCTTGCTGCACACAAGCTTTGTCTAGTTGCAGTGAGTGGGGGCTACTCTTCATTGCGGTGCACGGGATTCTCCTTGCAGAGGCTTCTCTTGTTGCGGAGCATGAGCTCTAGGTGCGCAGGCTTTAGTGGTTGTGGCTCACAGGCTCAGTAGTTGTGGCTTGCGGGCTCAGTAGTTGTGGCGCACGGGCTTAGTTGCTCTGCAGCATGTGGGATCTTCCTGGACCCGGGCTTGAACCTGTGTCTCCTGCATTGGCAGGCAGTTTCTTAACCACTGCGCCACCAGGGAGGTCCTATAATCCTTTTTATATCTCTAAAATCAGTATTGATGTTTTCTCTTTCATTCCCAATTTTAGTATTTTGAGTCTTCTTTCTCTTTTCTTTTGGTCAGTCTAGTTAAAAGTTTGTTCAATTTTGTTTGTCATTTCAAAGAATTGACTTTTTGTTTCATTTATATTCTCTTTGTTTTTCCACTCTTATTTCATTAAATTTCACTCTAGTTTCTGTTATTTCCTTCCTTTGCTTGTTTTAGATTTGGTTTGCAGTCCTTTCCAGTGTCTTAAGGTGGTAAGTGGGGTTATAGATTCGTAATCATTCTTATCTTATAATAGACACATTTGAAGCTATAAATTTCCCTTGAAGCACTGCCTTAGCTGCATACCATCAATTTTGATATGGTGTGTCTTCATTTTTATTTACTTCAAAGTATTTTCTACTTTGCCTTGTGATTTCTTCTTTGGCCTATTGATTTTTTAGAAGTATGCTCCTATTTTCCACATATTTGTAAAATTCTCAAATTTCTTTCTGTTATTGATTTGTAATTGAATTCCATTGTAGTCAGAGAACATGCTTTTTATAATTTCCATCCTTTTACAATTATTGAGGTTTGTTTTATGGCCTAACATATGTTTTATATCAGAGGATGCTCTATGTGCATTTGAGAAGAATATGTATTCTGCTGTTTGAGTGGAGAGTTCCCTAGATATCTGTTAGGTCTGTTTGGCTTATAGTGTTATTCAGCTCTTCCATTTCCTTGCTGATCTTTCTAGTTGTACTACCCATTATTTAGAGTGGGATATTGAAGTCTCTGAGTATTACTGCTGAATTGTCTATTTATCCCTTCAAGTCTGTCAGTTTTAGCTTATGCATGTTGGTGTTGTCTTTTCAGACATAACAATTATATGTTTATAATTGTTATGTCTTCTGATGGACTGGCCCTTTTATCACTATAAAATGTTCTTCTTTATCTCTCGTTGCAAGTTTTGTTTTAAAATCTATTTTGTCTGATATTAGTAGAGCCACTCCAGCTTACTCTTGTTTTGTTTTTTTACATAAGAGACCTTTATCTATACTTTTACTTTCAATCTATTAGCATCTTTGAATCTGAAGCATTTATCTTTTAGATATCATAGGGTTGGATCTTGTTTCTTCAGTCCAGTATGACCTTCTCTGCCTTTTGACCAGATTGTGTAATATACTCACGTATAGTGTTGTATTGATATAGCTGGATTTATGTCTCCGATTTTACTTTTTGTTTTCTATGTTTTATATCTTTTTTGTTCCTTTCTCCTTCCTTTACTGCTTAGTTTTACACTAAGTGAATACCTTCTGATATAACATTTTAATTTCTTTAATAATTTTTTCACTATTTTTTGAGTTATTTTCTTAGCACTTATCAGAGTCTGATTCAAATTTATTTTAATTTAATTCCAGTGAGCTGTAAAAATATTACTCCTACACATTTATTTATATACTCCTTTTCCTTGTGCTATTATTGTTATTATAGTTATTTATTATTAATTATTACTAATTTATAAAATAAATAGTATACAGTGTATTGTATATGTCTATATAAGTTATAAATCCAATAATAAATTGTTATAATTCTTACTTTTTTAATATTTGTATGTCTTTTAAAGAAGCTGAGAGAAGAAGGGAGAGGATATATAATTATAGAGTTTGTTATTTACCAATTCTGGCTCTCTTCATTTGTTCCTGTGGATCCAAATTACAATCTGTTGTCATTTCTTTATTCTAATACAAAGTTGTTTCCACCCACCTCCTTTGTGCTGTTATTGTCAAATACACTGCATTTCTATATGTTATATAACCAACAATACAATTATAGACATGTTTTATATAATTGCTTTTTAAATCAGTTAAGAGAAAAAGAAGAAATATACACTTATACTATCTTATAAATTACCTAATTGTCTTTAACACTCTTTGTTTTCTCATATAGTTTCGAATTATTGCCTGAGGTCACTTGCTTTCAGTCTCAAGAACTTCCTTTAGTATATCTTGTAAGGTAGGTCTGCTAGCAACGAATTCTCTCAATTTTTTTTTACAATAAGTCCCCTACATATGAACCTTCAAATTTCAAACTTTCAAAGATGTGAACGTGTGTTCCATCAATGTCAGGCATGAGTGATATTGCAGCTTGCCCTCCATCTCCTATTGCGATGATCCTTCAACTCCACTATCCCCCACCTCCTCTCCCTCCTCCAGTCAGTAACTCTTCTTGTCTGTTCACTTGATGCCAGCCCCTGTATGCCAGCTGCTGTACTGTAATACTGTACTTTTCAAGGTACCGTACTGTAACATTGAAAATGTTTCCTTTATTTTGTGTGTTTGTTTTTTATGTTGTGTGAAAAGTATTATTAACCTATTACAGTACAGTACTACATAGCTGATTGTGTTGGGTACCTAGGCTAACTTTGTTGGACTTACGAACAAATTGGACTTAAGAATGCACTCTCAGAACGGAACTGGTTCGTATGTAGGGGACTTACTGTACTTGGAAATGTCTTTATTTCACTTTCATTTCTGAAAGCTAGTTTTGCTGAAAGATTTTTGGTTGACAGTTTTTTTCTCTCAGCATTTCGAATATGTCATCCCTCTGTCTTCTGGATTCCATTGTTTCTGATGAGAAGGCAGCTGTTATTTTTATTAGGCTTTCTTTGGACATGACAAATCATTTTTCTCTTGCTGTTTTCAATATTTTCTCTTTGTCCTTGACTTTCAAAATTTTACTACAATGCATATGGGTGTGGCTCTCTTCATATTTATCTTACTTGGAGTTCACTAAGCTTCTTAGATGTGTAGATGAATGTTTTTCATCAAAATTGGGAAGTTTTTAGCCATTACTTCTTCAAGTATTTTTAAATTTTCTCTTCCTCCTCTTTTTCTGGTACTCCTATTATGCTTATATTGGTACACTTAACAGTATCTCACTTTTCTCTAAAGCTCTGTTCTTTTTTCTTCATTCTTTTTTCTCTCTGTTCTTCATATTACATATTCGTTATCAACCTATCGTCAAGTTTGCCGATTCTTCCTTCTGCCAGCTCAAGTCTACTGCTGAGTCCATCTATTGGACTTTTCTTTTAAATTCTTATATTTTTCAAACTCAGAATTTCCAATTGTATCTTAATGTCTTTCTCTTTATTGATATTATCTATTTGATGAGATACAAATGAAACTGAGCAGGGCCCTATGGGGCTTCCAAGTACAGAGGAATTTTTGTCCCCCATTTCTTGTAGGCAAGACCCCAGCCTCCATGACCTTCCTTGAGTTCCAAAGGGCAGATTGCAAATCAAGGGAGGAGCAGCCAGAAAACCACCTGAGGCAAGATTAAAGGGACCAGAGAAGCTCATCAAGATAGGAGACTGACCACCTGAGACCCTGCACACACCCTAATCTTGTCAGCAACCCCACCCTTTTGAAACTCTGCAGAAGAAAGAAGAATGCAGGACTGTTACTGCCTTGATCCTTATTGCATACCCCTGACCACAAGCCCCAACTATAAGACCTCTCCCTATTCCCCAGGGAGGGGGGCACAGTTCTTGAGGTGCTAGCCTGCTGTGTTCCCCTCTTTGCCTGGCAAAGAATAAAGCCACCCTTTCTTTCTCCTCCAGAACTCTGTCTCCGTATCTCATTTCGGCATCAGTGTACAGGCAGCCAAGATTTTGGCAACACTATCATCATACTTTACTTCTTTATGCATGGTTCCCTTTTGTTCTTTGAACATATTTGCTGTGAAATCTTTGCCTGCTAAGTCTGATATCTGGACCCTCTCAAAAGCAGCTCTGTTGACTGCTTTTTTTTTTTTCTTTTATATTGGTCACATTTTCCTCTTTCTTTGTA
The DNA here is from genome assembly GCF_964165515.1 of Mesoplodon bidens. Lineage (NCBI taxonomy): Eukaryota > Metazoa > Chordata > Mammalia > Artiodactyla > Ziphiidae > Mesoplodon > Mesoplodon bidens. Next base: position 63,788,772 of record NC_138178.1, on the reverse strand, counting down.
TGTTTCATAATTTTTTGTTGAAAACCGTGTGTTTATAATTTTATTATATTTGTAATAAAATTTTAGATAATACATTGCAGCAACTCTGGATACTAGCCATCCTCCTCTCCCCCCAGCTTCTTCTCCTTGCTGTTTGTTTATTTATTTTGTGATCTGGCTAAACTATTTTGAAATTTACTTCCCCCGCAGTGTGTAGACTGATTTCACTCCTAAACTGCATAGCCTTGGATATGTGCAGTCACTCTGGAATGACAGTGGTTTTAAAAGGGCTCTGTTCATCTCTTTCCTTGACCATTCTGTTAAGCTGTCTCTATTGGTATCACACCCAGCTGTTTGCCTCCACTAATTGCTGACTAATTGCTCTATTGTTTTCAACAATGCCCTGGGACATAAATTGCTCCACAGTCTGATCCAATGAAATGAAGACCCTTTGCAGAAGTAGTCTTTGAGGTCAGTCTCTGAAGTTTGTTCTGACCTCAAGAGGGCTCTTAGTTATCTCTTTGCCTGCTTCTCTCTGGCAAACTTCTACTTAGTCTAATTTTTAGCTTGTTTTTCTCAAAGCACTACCAGACTTTGTTTACCATCAATATCTCCATTGTTTTTGAGAGCACCCATGTGCTTGTATTTCCCCACACTCTGTTGCAAATAAGTCAGTTCCCTTGCGGAGGGCATCAGAGTTCTTATGTTCTTATGGAGTCCCTCTTATGGACTTCCTCTCTCCCTGTACAAAACTTCTGTGCCACTGCTCTGAAGCTGGTGTCTTGTAAAGCACCCCTGCTTTACAAGGGTTCTGGGTTGTGGCAGTAGCCTTTGGTCTTCTAAACTGGCCTCTCCCAGAATGGAACCTCCACTCTATAAGTGAACCAGGTTGAGGGAGATCAAGGCCTCAGTATCCTCAGGCTTCCATACCTAGGGTAGAGGTTCCACCCTATAAGTTGGGAATGGGTTGAGGAAGACAGCCCCAGCCCTCTCAGCTACTCTTACCTGGAATAGAGCTTCTGCAACACAGAGGTGAGGGAGATGAGAAATGCTGGTGGTCTGCCACTCTCAGGGAGATACCTTAGCTCTCAACTGGGCCCTGGGGATAGAGAGAACCCTGTGTTCTTGGCTGTAACGGCCTAGAGCAGAGCTTCTTTCACAATGACCTGGAAGGGGAGAGAGAGAAAGAAGATCATAGCTCAAATGCCATGGCCTCTAACTCTTCTTACTGTTACTGAAAGCTCGGCCTCTCTGTACATCGGTGCCAAATCAAATCTCAGAGACAGAGTTTTGGGTGAAGTAGAAAAGGACAGCTTTATTACTTTGCCAGGCAAAGGGGGACATAACGGGTTTCTTATCTCTTTCATCCTATTATCCATTTCTGTTTCTTTCTGTTTAACTTTCTGAAAGGTTTCCTTGACTTTATCTTTCTACCACTTGGTTATCACATTTTAAATTTCTTACTTGTTCGCTGATTGTTCCCTTTTTATGGCATCCTGTTCTTGTTTCAGGATGCAATATCTCTTCCAGTCTAAGATTATGAACAATAGTTTCTTTGAAGTTTTCATCTGCTCTTTGCAGCATCTTTGTTTCTGAGTTCCCTTTTTCTATTGTTTTGGCCTCTCTTACATGTTAAAGACTCTCCTCAGGGACTACCCTGGTGGTCCAGTGGTAAAGGATCTGCCTTACAATGCAGGGGACGTGGGTTCGAACCCTGGTCAGGGAACTAAGATCCCACGTGCTGCGGGGCAACTTAGCCCATGCGCCACAACTACTGAGCTCATGCACCTCAACTAGAGAGCCTGTGTGCTGCAGACTACAGAGCCCATGGGCTCTGGAACCCATGTGCCACAACTACAGAGCCCACATGCCCTGGAACCTGCATGCCATAACTAGAGGAGAAAAAATCCGAATTTCACAACTAGAGAGAAGCCTAAGCGCTGCAAGGAAAGATCCCGCATGCCTCAACGAAGATCCTGTGACGCAACTAAGACCCAACGCAGCCAAAAATAAACAATTAAATTTTAAAAAAGACTTCCCTCAAATGTCTGAAAACTGGCTCTTTATTTCAGGGCTGACATCCCAGCCTGAAGGCATGCTCATATCACCTGGAGATCACGTTCTATGGAGGAAAAAGAGGGCCAACCATGGAGCTGGACACACCTGGCTCAAAACCCATCTCCACATTTTTTTTACTCTGATTGGGTAAATCCCCTGAGCATCAGCTTCCCTTTTAGTAAAATAAGGATAATAATATACCCTTGCAGATCACACATAAGCAAGTGCTGGGCACACCACAGATACTCAGGAAATGTTAAGATCCCAGCCTTCCCCATTCAGAAGTTGGTCTAAGATACCTCAGTCAGTCCTTATCCTCTGCACTGACCGACGCGCACTACTCTTCCTCTGTCTCTCCCTTCCTATTAACATCATATGCTCACGATCATGCCTCTACCAACCATGGAGGGACAGCCCATCCCTGATAATAAGACTATGCCACCATGCTGCCTTAAAACAAATTTGGTGTCAGGTGGAACTGGGATCCAATCTCTGTACTGAGCCTTGAAATAACAGATATCATGTAAAATCAGAGGTTCACCCAGTGTCCCCAAGCCTTGGATGAGACCCCTATTTACTACAGTCAAAGAGATAAGAGGAGGGACTTCCATGGTGGTGCAGTGGTTTAGAATCCGCCTGCCAATGCAGGGGACACAGGTTCGATCCCTGGTCTGGGAAGATCCCACATGTTGCAGAGCAACTAAGCCTGTGCGCCACAACTACTGAGCCTGCGCTCTAGAGCCCGTGAGCCACAACTACTCAGTCTGCATGTGACAACTACTGAAGCCTGCGTGCCTAGAGCCCGTGCTCCACAACAAGAGAAGCCACTGCAATGAGAAGCCTGCACACCACAATGAAGAGTAGCCCCCACTTGCCGCAACTAAAGAAAGCCCACACGCAGCAACGAAGACTCAATGCAGCCCAAAAAAACAAGAGAGAGATAAGAGGAGACAGGAACAATATGGTCTAAGGGACTCAGAACATACCCAAGAGGAAGACCCTCAGCGACAACTGGCATCTGGACCTCAGAAAAGAGGTTCTTCTCTGCTTAGAGCAAAGAGGGTGTCTTCAAATCTTCCAACAGTCTGGATACACAATTTTTCAGGACAGCTGTTAGACTTCATGTACCACATCCCCACACTACCCTGCCTCCCCACCGCCCTCCAGCTCCTTCCTGCTGCACCCATTTTGCTGCTCAAGCCCAGGCCACGGCTCTATTTCCTTGAGGATACCATCTCCTAAGCAAGGCCATAAAGCAAGAGGAGAAAAGGGATAGCCTCTCCTAAGCCAGCAGGGGAGGTCTTGGCGTCCAACTGAGAATCTGTGTGCTCTGGCCTCCTTCAGAGCATTCTGCACCAGGCATCTGACTTCAAAGGCTCCCTGAGCTGGGCCTGGCCCTATTCCTTCGGCTCTCTGATCCTGCCATGGTGGGTGCTCAAACCTGAAGTTCCTGGGGCCGGGATGAGACCTTGGCCAGCTCCATGCTGTAGCCAGTGCCATCTAGGAAGGGCATTCCACACAAGGAGTTCTACACACCTGAGCCCTCTGCCGGGAATGTGTGCATCCAGGCCTGCACACATCATCCTGGGGGTGACCGGTCACCTGAGCAAAACCAGCACACTTGATGCTCAGGGCTTTTCCTGCACTCTGGTGACCGCATCCTTCATCTGTCACCTCTCCTGCATTTCTGAGGGGCAACTGAACACATAAGCTAAAACACACTTGGGAAATTCCACACCCTTCCATCTAATGGACCTAAAGGAGCACCTCCTATGGGCCCTACACTGTGCTAGGTCAGGTGGGGAGAGGCAAAAATGGTGCACAGGATGCTTCCCTCTCCTCCAACTAGCTGGCATGAAAGGTAACACCTGCCAAGTGTCCAATAATAAAGCTGTAGGAGACTAGAGGAAGGAGCCGTTTTAAAAGGATGAACCTGAAAGTGTTCTCTAGCTTGATCTGGTTGGTATAATATATGTTATTCTTCAATTAAAAAAAAAACTGTGACTGGCCCTAGCCCCCAGAACTCAGCAGAGACTAGACAGGCCAAGTGGAGAGAAGACAGAGGATAGAAACGTTGGGGGACCCAGGTCTGGAGGTTGGTGGATGGCAGTGGGAAGTTTCAGAGGGCATGGGTTGGGGCCCTTGTCAAAAAAATGTCTGGGGACTAACAGAATGTCAGAGACAGAGGGGATCAAGAGTGAGAGTTCTGCTATGAGACTGGACATCAATTACAGGAAAAGATCTGTAAAAAATACAAACACATGGAGGCTAAACAATACACTACTTAATAACGAAGTGATCACTGAAGAAATCAAAGAGGAAATTAAAAAATACCTAGAAACAAATGACAATGGAGACACGACGACCCAAAACCTATGGGACGCAGCAAAAGCAGTTCTAAGGGGGAAGTTTATAGCAATACAACCCCACCTGAAGAAACAGGAAACATCTCGAGTAAACAACCTGACCCTGCACCTAAAGCAACTAGAGAAAGAAGAACAAAAACCCCCCAAAGTTAGCAGAAGGAAAGAAATCATAAAGATCAGATCAGAAATAAATGAAAAAGAAATGAAGGAAACGATAGCAAAGATCAATAAAACTAAAAGCTGGTTCTTTGAGAAGATAAACAAAATTGATAAACCATTAGCCAGACTCATCAAGAAAAAAAGGGAGAAGACGCAAATCAATAGAATTAAAAATGAAAAAGGAGAAGTAACAACTGACACTGCAGAAATACAAAAGATCATGAGAGAGTACTACAAGCAACTCTATGCCAATAAAATAGACAACCTGGAAGAAATGGACAAATTCTTAGAAATGCACAACCTGCCAAGACTGACTCAGGAAGAAATAGAAAATATGAATAGACCAATCACAAGCACTGAAATTGAAACTGTGATAAAAAATCTTCCAACAAACAAAAGCCCAGGACCAGATGGCTTCACAGGCGAATTCTATCAAACATTTAGAGAAGAGCTAACACCTATCCTTCTCAAACTCTTCCAAAATATAGCAGAGGGAGGAACACTCCCAAACTCATTCTACGAGGCCACCATCACCGTGATACCAAAACCAGGCAAGGATGTCACAAAGAAAGAAAACTACAGGCCAATATCACTGATGAACATAGATGCAAAAATCCTCAACAAAATACTAGCAAACAGAATCCAACAGCACAGTAAAAGGATCATACACCATGATCAAGTGGGGTTTATTCCAGGAATGCAAGGATTCTTCAATATACGCAAGTCAATCAATGTGATACACCATATTAACAAATTGAAGGAGAAAAACCATATGATCATCTCAATAGATGCAGAGAAAGCTTTCGACAAAATTCAACACCCATTTATGATAAAAACCCTGCAGAAAGTAGGCATAGAGGGAACTTTCCTCAACATAATAAAGGCCATATATGACAAACCCACAGCCCACATCGTCCTCAATGGTGAAAAACTGAAACCATTTCCACTAAGATCAGGAACAAGACAAGGCTGCCCACTCTCACCACTCTTATTCAATTTAGTTTTGGAAGTTTTAGCCACAGGAATCAGAGAAGAAAAGGAAATAAAAGGAATCCAAATTGGAAAAGAAGAAGTAAAGCTGTCACTGTTTCCAGATGACATGATACTATACATAGAGAATCCTAAAGATGCTACCAGAAAACTACTAGAGCTAATCAATGAATTTGGTAAAGTAGCAGGATACAAAATTAATGCACAGAAATCTCTGGCATTCCTGTACACTAATGATGAAAAATCTGAAAGTGAAATCAAGAAAGCACTCCCATTTACCACTGAAACAAAAAGAATAAAATATCTAGGAATAAACCTACCTAAGGAGACAAAAGACCTGTATGCAGAAAATTATAAGACACTGATGAAAGAAATTAAAGATGATACAAATAGATGGAGAGATATACCATGCTCCTGGATTGGAAGAATCAATATTGTGAAAATGACTCTACTACCCAAAGCAATCTACAGATTCAATGCAATCCCTATCAAACTACCACTGGCATTTTTCACAGAACTAGAACAAAAAATTTCAAAATTTGTTTGGAAACACAAAAGACCCCGAATAGCCAAAGCAATCTTGAAAACGAAAAACGGAGCTGGAGGAATCAGGCTCCCTGACTTCAGACTATACTACAAAGCTACAGTAATCAAGACAGTGTGGTACTGGCACAAAAACAGAAAGATAGATCAATGGAACAGGATAGAAAGCCCAGAGATAAACCCACGCACATATGGTCAACTTATCTTTGATAAAGGAGGCAGGAATGTACAGTGGAGAAAGGACAGCCTCTTCAATAAGTGGTGCTGGGAAAACTGGACAGGGACATGTAAAAGTATGAGATTAGATCATTCCCTAACACCATACACAAAAATAAGCTCAAAATGGATTAAAGACCTAAACGTAAGGCCAGAAACTATCAAACTCTTAGAGGAAAACATAGGCAGAACACTCTATGACATAAATCACAGCAAGATCCTTTTGGACCCACCTCCTAGAGAAATGGAAATAAAAACAAAGATAAACAAATGGGACCTAATGAAACTTCAAAGCTTTTGCACAGCAAAGGAAACCATAAACAAGACCAAAAGACAACCCTCAGAATGGGAGAAAATATTTGCAAATGAAGCAACTGACAAAGGATTCATCTCCAAAATTTATAAGCAGCTCATGCAGCTCAATAGCAAAAAAACAAACAACCCAATCCAAAAATGGGCAGAAGACTTAAATAGGCATTTCTCCAAAGAAGATATACAGACTGCCAACAAACACATGAAAGAATGCTCAACATCATTGATCATTAGAGAAATGCAAATCAAAACTACAATGAGATATCATCTCACACCAGTCAGAATGGCCATCATCAAGAAATCTAGAAACAATAAATGCTGGAGAGGGTGTGGAGAAAAGGGAACGCTCTTGCACTGCTGGTGGGAATGTGAATTGGTACAGCCACTATGGAGAACGGTATGGAGGTTCCTTAAAAAACTAAAAATAGAACTACCATATGACCCAGCAATCCCATTACTAGGCATATACCCTGAGAAAACCATAATTCAAAAAGAGACATGTACCAAAATGTTCATTGCAGCTCTATTCACAATAGCCCGGAGATGGAAACAGCCTAAGTGTCCATCATCGGATGAATGGATAAAGAAGATGTGGCACATATATACAATGGAATATTACTCAGCTATAAAAAGAAACGAAACTGAGCTATTTGTAATGAGGTGGATAGTCCTAGAGTCTGTCATACAGAGTGAAGTAAGTCAGAAAGAGAAAGACAAATACCGTATGCTAACACATATATATGGAATTTAAGAAAAAAAAATGTCATGAAGAACCTAGGGGTAAAACAGGAATAAAGACACAGACCTACTTGAGAATGGACTTGAGGATATGGGGAGGGGGAAGGGTAAGCTGTGACAAAGCGAGAGAGAGGCATGGACATATATACAGTACCAAACGTAAGGTAGATAGATAGTGGGAAGCAGCCGCATAGCACAGGGAGATCAGCTCGGTGCTTGGTGACCGCCTGGAGGGGTGGGATAGGGAGGGTGAGAGGGAGGGAGACGCAAGAGGGAAGGGATGTGGGAACAGATGTATATGTATGACTGATTCACTTTGTTATAAAGCAGAAACTAAAAAAAAAAAAAAAAAAAAAGAGTGAGAGTTCTGATGTATGAGAGCCAGGGCAGCCCTCTCTTTAGGGAAACCAAGGAGTTCTGGGAAGTCTCAGTATACACACAGTTGATGGGGAGGTGGGGAGACGTTTGTTGGCTTCTCCTAGGTTCTGATTGAGTGGAGACTCCGTGGTGGACGGCTAGAAGGTCCAGGGTACTAGAAAACACTCAGGATTCTGGAAAAGGTGCCCTAGGAAGTGACCTCAGATAGTGACCAGCAGCTGCCAGCCCACAGGTCCAAGACCTCCACCATTCCCAATGCCTGGTTTCCCCAAAGCAGTCTAAGCAGGACAAACCCAGAGCCCACCCCATGCTAGGCAGTGTCAGCCTCACCATCTGCATGGCCCAAGACCCTGTGTTTTGGGGACATGTGTGGTGAGCCTCCAGCTCAGAGGTGGAAGGGAGAAGGCAGACACTATGTGCTCAGTCAATGCCAAGGACTGAATCTCGACCACACCTTAAGCTAAGCAGGGGCCCTCTCCACATCTCTGGTCCTCTGGCATCTGCTCCCCAGCACAAGAGGCTCACTACCTCACATTTTCACTCCATATTTCATAAGCCCTAACTGCCAGGATGTTTCTCCCTTTATGGGGTTGAACTTGGCCTCTAGGAGATTCCTTAGAGGTCTAGGACATACTCCTGTCTCCTGAGGCTGCTCTTCCCTGCCCATCCAGTCTGGTTTTTGTACACCTGTTCGGTGTGCTGGCTCTTCTTCTGCAGATGTTGGGCAGTGGGGGCCCTGAAAGGATCACAACACTTCACGTGCAGTCTGAGTCAGAGGGAGGAATAATCTCCTCCTTTGACCTGCATGCTACGCAGCTATTAATGCAGCCCAAACTTCTGGGGAAGCTACGTGCATTGTATGTTCACTTTAGCTCACGAGAAAGAAAGTTCTCATTTCATAGGCACCTGCCTTGGTTTCCCACAGTCACTTGCTGTGGCCCCCAGGCCCTGTCCCACTGGGCCTCTGCCCACCTTATCCCGCTTTAAACCACTACCCTCTGCCCTATTCACGACCCTTCTTTCAGTTCCCCCAGCTATCCCTCTCCTTCCTTCCTTTTCACACACATTAGCCTCAGCCTGGAACGTTCTGGTTCATCTTTCCCTGGGTAACTCCTGCTCACTCATCTTTCTTCTGCTCACTTCCTCCAGGAAGTCTTCGCTTGAAGCTCCCCTCTCCCCCTCACTAAATTAGGCCCCATGGTTACCCCTCTCATAGCACCCTTATCTTTCTTCCATGGTACTTATCAAAGTGTCTCCTCTTCCTTGTCTGATAAAGGTCTATCCCTCCCACTAGACATCTAGCCCTGAGAGCAGGGAGCACATCTGCTTCTGCTCCACACTGTATCCCCAACACTGAGCACAGTTCCTGGCTTGGGGTATATGCAGAACAAAGTTGGATCAAGTGAACGAATGCATGACCGAGGCACAGAGTTATTTTGTCTAATTAGGCGAAGCCCCTTCATTACCACACCACTCCGTCCTGCCCAAATGGAGCAAGAAGATGAAGAGCAGAGGGTGGGCGTGGAGATAGGCAGACCTGGGCCTGAATTCCAGCACTGCCACTCACCAGATTGTGCCTTTGGTGAGTCACTTCACCTCCCCCAGCTTCAGTTTACTCACCAGTAAAATGGGGATGGGGATGGTAATGGTGGGCACCTCACAGGATGATGGATGAAGTACAAATCATGTATGCAAAGGGCCTAGCACACAATGCTCAGAACATGTGAGTCTTCTCTCCCAGAAGCTTGTGAGAGGGGTGTGTTCACATCCCAAGACCTCTAACGGGCAGGTAGGTTCTCATCACCTGGGTGGGGCTCCTCTGCTGCAGGCAGAGCAGTGGGGACAGGGAAGCAGTTTGTCTCTCACCACCAGATCGCTCTGGGAATTCTCTAATTGGGTCTGGGACCATCTTTGCTCTCTGATGCCTCAGAGCCCCATATCCTCATCCCACTTTCAGAGTCACAGGGAAAGGGCACACTTTACTGTCTCCATTTTCTAAACAAGCAAGCAGAGGCTCTGAGCCTCGGCTGCATGGGGCACTCTCACCTACTCTAGTCCTGGCTGCTGCCCCTCCCAGGGGGCTCAGGCTCTGCCTCTGGCATGCTGGGGTGAGGGGTCCAAGTCCTTGCCCTCCCTGTGCCTTGGTCAGCTTGTCTATTAGAAAAGGGTTCCTTTTTCTCATACCCCTCTTCCCTTGGAACCACCACAAGGGACGAATACGTGGAGAAAACCTGACATGATGCGAGAAGTTCTTCTAGGCACAGACTTTCGCCAGGTGGGCCTCGTCTGTTTCTTTGTGAGATGTGAGACGGTTACCCAAGGCTATATCTGGGCAGAAGTGAAGCAGGCGTTAGCACCCAGCCATCAGAAAAATGATCCTGTCCTCAAGGGCCTGGCAATTGAGGCATCAGTGAAAACCCCTGAAGCATCCTCAGGACACATTTAAAGCCATAACTGCACAATCCAGCACCTGAGCTTTCCAACTCTTTCAAGGGCCATTGCTGGCCCCGCTCACACTGGTAAGCCCCTCCTGCCTGCTCTGGCCCAACTGGACCCTTCCTCCTCAGACTAAACCCCTTGGCTTTGGGCTCTGCAGGATGAGGTTCCTCCCGCCTCCACCTACCATGTCCAACTTCAGAGCCAGACTCAGAACCTGGTTCAGGTGTGCCATCTGGCCCCAGGCCTTTGCACACATTGCATCCCACTCCTGCCATTCCTACTCTTTGCTAATGCCCACACCACCTTTAGAATTCAGCCCGGGTAGAACCTCCTCTGAGATCCTTCCTCGTCCCTCAGACCTCCCCGGCAGGGTGGGTGGGCTGTCCTGCTGGTTCACTTGGCACCCTAGGCCTACTTACCGCCATCCCTTCCTCCCTCCCTGGGCTGGTCTTTCTGCTCTGCTGTCTATTCACTGAACCGGAAGCGCCTTGATGACAGGGCTGGGTCTTTGGTCCAGGACACTGTCTGGAACACAGACTTTGAAAAATGTGAATATGGGGAGGTTGTGCATGTGTGGGGTGGGTGGTATGTGGGAACTCTGTACTTTCCACTCAATTTTTCTGAGAACTTAAAACTGCTCTAAAAAATAAAGTTTATTAATTCAAAAAAATTTTTTTAATGAATGAAGAAACATGATCAGCCCTTGATTATGCAACACTGGCTTGCAGAGGCCGCAGGCTACTGTATTTGAGGGAGGTACCCCAGGCAGACCTGTCATCTCTGAGGGCAGGAACTTCTCTTCCCTTATCAGACCTGCCAGCCCTGTCAGCCCATGTCTGAGTGCACACAGGTGGTGTGGTCTGACTGGCTGGATGACCAGCGACCAATTCCCTGCCCATCCACCTGTGATGCAACAAGTTAAGGAGCCTGCAAAGGCCATATGAGGTTTCAGCTGGGCGCTCCATTGTCAGCGCTATGGCCACTGACCCATTCCTGGAAGGTCAGGCTGGCTGGTGAACGTAGCAGGAACTAACCCCAAGGTTCACAAACCCTCCATATGTGTGTGACCTTGCAGACTTTTTGCCCCTGATCTAGAGTATTCCTGTATCCCAGACCTGCACAGTCTCTCCAGGACCCCCAGAGGGACTGAGCTGGAGCCAGAACAGGCTCTGTAGACCAGAGGGGACAGTTCTGACTCCAGGATACCTGTCATTCGATTTCTCAGTGTTCCTGTTCACCACTCATAGACATGGGGCAACACAACGATTTATTTTCCTAGAAATTCCCGGCCTTGGCCACTGCCCCCCCTGGAGGTCCAGGAAGATCAGAGAAGGCTGCAGAAGTCTGTGGAGCCTCCACCCTTCCCCAGCCCCCCGCCACACACTCACCCACCTTCCTCAGCCACTGCTCACATGCCAGTCCTGGGAGAGGCCACACAGAGACTATCACATGGTCTGCCACACTCCAGCTCTGTTTCTCTGTTTGGTCTCTTTCTCTGGTCTTCCTCCAAAGGCCCTGAGCCTGGGAGGCAGCATGACCCACAGGAAGAACCAGGGCTTGAAGCCAGCCAGAGCTTCCCCGCTTAAAAGCTGTGGGACCTTGAGAACATTAAGTAACATCTCTGAGCCTCAGTCTGCTCATCTGTCAAATGGGGATAATAAGCTCCCTCTTAGGGACTGCTACGAGGATTATGTTATAAATGGTAGCTGTTACTTCACAGAGCATGGCTTCTGAGCAGTACTTCCCTCTGGTGCTCTGTGGCAGGGTGGCAACACATCCTGGTTTTCCCAGGACAGTCCCAGTTGATGCCTATTGTGCTGGCATACTTACTGCCCCTTTTCACTCTCAGAAGAGCCCACTTTCTTTTTATTTATTTATTTGGCTGCGTTGGGTCTTGGTTGCAGCATGTGGGATCTTCGTTGCGGCATGCAGGATCTTTCATTACGGCATGTGGGCTCTCTAGTTGCGGAGCGGGGGATATCGAGCACATGGGCTCTCTAGTTGTGGCGCACTGGATCTAAAGGGTGCAGGCTCAGTAGTTGTGGCACACGGGCTTAGTTGCCCCATGGCATGTGGGATCTTAATTCCCTGACTAGGGATTGAACTCTCGTCCCCTGCATTGGAAGGCAGATTCCTAACCACTGGACCACCAGGGAAGTCCCAGAAGAGCCCACTTTCGACAACAAAATACATGGTCAGCCTACCTGCACCTCTCTCCATTCCCAACTTAGGTCCAGCCTGTGTGAGCAGCACCATCACCCATTTCTACTCTCCCCTCTAAGAGGCCACGTCTTGGTTTATAGTTAGGAGGATTTTTATATCCTTCTCTCTGAGCTTCAGGTTATTTTTTTTAATGGGGATAGCAATGCCTATCTTGAAGGCTGCTTAGAGGATTAAATGAGATAAGGTATGCAAAGCACTTGTCTGGCATAGGCCAGGTGCCAGATAAACATGAGTCCCCTTCCATGGCCTTCTCTCCCCGGTTCCCATCATGCTGGCTTCCCCCCAAGAATGGGGCTCCAGAGCTAAACTTCTCCCCTACCAAGAGAGTGATTTTTAGAAGTTCCAAGTGACATATGAGTTCCCAATCCATGATCTCTCCCGAGAGCAAGAAACGATCTTCACCTCCACCCTCCACTGAAGGCCCTGAGGAGCATTCCAGCCTCTCCTTCCTGCGTGCATCCACGTGTTTCTGCTGGCAGCTTCCAAGCCCATCGCTATAGCTGGAAACCCTTCAGCCCTCAGCTACCTTGCCCACATGAACAGAAGGCACCTTTGAACTCTCCCCGCTCTTCCAGGAATCCAGAGGCCCAAAAAGGAGTCTGCTGGGCCTCCAATCCCCAGGGACCTGCTATCTGGGCCAGCAGGCAAAGGGTAATCGTGTAATCTCAGCAGATAAAGCCACCATGAGACCAGCCTGTTGCAGCAAGGGGATAACATGCTCCCGGATCACACCTGGATTAGCAACTTGTCCTCCAAAGACCCTGAAGCTCAAATCTCCCATCTGCCTTTTGCCCTGACACCCACCTGCTCCTGGCATTCCTTTGCTCTTAGACAGCTAGCAGTTCTCCTGGCCTACTCCTTCCCCTTGCCTTGCCCCAGGTGGCACGAAAGCCTGCCTCGAATATTATATTCTGTTCCACCAGGAAGCTCTCGGTGTAAACAACCTGTCAGTCACTAGGATCTGACTCTAGGGTTCTTTGTTCAGAGGCAGTTGCGCGACGTTTCAGATTTTCATGCTGCCCTAGAAACAATATATGTATGAAGGAAGCTACAGGAAGAAAAACGTAATGAAGCAGCTGCTAAATTGGGACTAAAAAAAGGTATCTGGTGGTGGTGGTGTGTGGTGGAGGGGGTGCTTCAACAGATCGCAGGGAGGTAAATGCTAATGAGGGTGGGAGCTCTGGTTCTGCAGGGGCGCCCTATTTGGAGGCAGCTTTAGGGCAGAAAGAGAAACTGGCTGGGTGACCCTCACTTTCCCATCTATAAAATGGAATTAAATACACTAGTTGATTCTGTCATGAGGCTTTATGTTAGGAGGGTGAAGTGAAATCAAGGAAACTCTCAGCAGTATAAGGAACACATAACACATATACATAACCCAGACATAATCTAGGGCTCCATATGGCTCAATCCTGCACAGAGTCACACTCCAAGAAGCACAGACTGGCAAAGGAATTTGAAAGACCCGATATTCTAGTGATTGCCAGTGGGGAGAGGGAAGGGGGGAGGGAAAAGATAGGGATAGGGGATTAGGAGGTACAAACTACGATGTAGAAAATAAATGAGCCACAAGGATATATTGTACAGCACAGGGAATATAGCCAATATTTTATAGTAGCCTTAAATGGAGTATAATCTATAAAAATATTGACTCACTATGTTGTATACCTGAAACCAATATAGTATTGTAAATCACCTATACTTCAATATAATTAATTAATTAATTTAAAAGAAGACCCAATATTTACTTGGGTTTCTTGAAGAACATTAAAGTGTGTCAAACTCACAATCCCCAGCAACATTCCTCAAAAATCCTTTTACTCCCCACCCCCATCTTCTTGTACTTCTTAGCAGCTTGGAGACTCTGTTAAGCCAATTCCCAGAATGTACCCCAACTTCTGGCCAGCCTGCATGGCTCTGCTGCCATCCCTCCACTCAGGCCCCTCTCAGCTCTTTAGGATGGAGTTAACCAAGTCTATGCTCCATGCTTTACTTTTTTTCTCCCTTTACGCATTACCAGAATTTGTCACAATAAAGGAGACTCTGGGACCAACCCCAAAAGATTCCTTCCCTTTTCCTCCCATCTTCTCAGTATCTATATCTCAGTTCTATATCTCAATCTTGTTTTTTCAAATTCTACACCACAAAATGTCCGGGAACCATGAGGGCAGGCTGAACAATTCTGAAAGAAAAGACTGTGGTAAGCAAAGCAAAATTCTTTTCAGTGGGTGGGACTGGGAACCATTACTAAGTCTTGCACCACCATGCACACAATTGTCATTAAGATCTCCTTCCCCCCACTTGCCACAGGACTGTGGCTTTTACACTTTCTAATATTTTCCTTCACGCCATCACTCACTTTTGCATCCCTTCCCTTTCTAGAACCATGGGTGTGGCCAAGGCCTTCAGCACAGCCTGGCTTCCCTGACTTAGCATCTGGCTTCCTCCCTGACTCCAGCTTCTCAAGTCTCCCATCTGTTCTGCACGTACCACGCAGCTGATCTTTACTGCACTCCATACTCACCATGTGGCTCCCCTGCTGTACAGCTCCGACTTCAGCACGTGGAGTCTAAGATCCCATCCAGGTATCCCACATCGAGCACGTGGCAGTGCATCTCCACCTTTGCCTGCACTCTAACTACACTGGCCCTCCAGTGAGCTCCAGCCTGAGTGCCACTCCCTCCAAAGGGCCCACCCTGGCTGCTTCTCAATTCTGAATCACGGCACTCAGAGAGTCTGTGCCACACAGTCTCACTTTTGATTTTCTCTGTCACTTGATTGTTTTAAAGCCTTAAGTCTTCTTCCCATAAGAGCATAAGGTCCTTGAGATCAGAGACCTCAAAAGCTTATAGGGAGCACCCAGGGATACTCAGAAGTCATCTTCCTCTATTAGCTCCTGACAAGAAAAACAAACCGTTTCTACTCCAAAGGCCTTGATGGAAATCTCCAGATGCCCCTGCCAAGTCATTCTTAAGAACTTCTGGATAAAGGGCAGAGGGAACCCTTTAAAAAATGTATGGGGCCTCCCTGGTGGCGCAGTGGTTGAGAGTCCGCCTGCCGATGCAGGGGATACGGGTTCGTGCCCCGGTCTGGGAGGATCCCATATGCCGCGGAGCGGCTGGGCCCGTGAGCCATGGCCGCTGGGCCTGCGCATCCGGAGCCTGTGCTCCGCAACGGGAGAGGCCACAACAGTGAGAGGCCCGCATACTGCAAAAAGAAAAAAAAAAAAAAAAAAAATGTATGTAATTGTGGCTTTTGTGGTGGATAATATATTCATCTGGCTCAAAACTTAAAATGAAGTCAGCCTCCCACCTTTGTTTCTCAACCACCCAGTTCCCCCACTGAGAGGCAAACAATGGACTGGATTCTTATTTATTTTTCAATAAGTATTCCAGCAAATACAAGCCAATACGAATAGATCCTCCTTTTCTCCCCTCATTTTTTTAATACACAAGCTAACATGCAATACACATTGTTCTCCACCTTGCATTTTGTTTAACAATGTATCTCAGACATCATCCTGTTTCAGGCCTAGAGAACTTCCTCACTCTTTGTCTTGCAGCTGTGTGGTGTTCCAGTGCAGGGATGACCCTGATTTATTTAACCAACCTTCAGTTGTTAGATGGGGAGAATGTTTCCAGTCTTTTACTACCATATGCAATGCTGCAAAGAATAGCCTTGTTCAGACTTAATGTCATATATGTGAGTGTACCTGTGGGACAAATCCCTAGAAGTAGAATTGCTGGGCCAAAAGGTAAGGTGAATATGTAATTTTGATTGTTCTCCAAAGAGGTTGTATCATTTTACACTCCGACAAGCAAAGTATGAGGGTGCGATTTCCTAACACCCTTACCAACCTAGTATGTGAAAACTTTCATTTCAGTGTAGTTTGATTTGCACCACTCTCCTCCTGAATGTGGCTGAATAGCTTTTATAGTCGTGTGTGTGTGTGTGTGTGTGTGTGTGTGTGTGTTTATGTGGACTCTGTTTTTATCCTCTGCTCACTTTTCTTTTGTGATCTTCCACTTCTTCTAATCAATGTAGAGGAACTCTTTGTATATTAAGGGATTTAGCCCTTTGTTATATGACCTGTAGATAATTTCCCATTTGTTGTCTTTTGACCTTGCCTTTGGGCTGTTGCTAGGTGGAACTGTTTATTTTTCTATAGTCAAATTTATCAATCTTTGCTTTTATGGCTCCTAGGTTGGGTGCCTGGCTCAGAAACGAGCAACCCCCCAAATACACACACACACAGACAGACACGCACACACACAAAGCTTTTAAAAATTCTGTCAGTACAAAAAAGCTTGGAATGACTTGCCAGGTTTTGTGAGGAACAGGACAACTCCTGCCCTCCACGAGATCCCAGTTTTAGGGAGACAAACTGACTATTGCAACTCCATGGTATAATAAATAAGAGGGGGCACAATGGGAGCCTGGCCTAGGACCACCTAATCCAGCCTGAGTTGGCCAGGCAAGGCTTTCCAAAGGCAGTGGCACCCAGGTACATCCGGAGGCATGCGTAGGAGGCAGCCAGGGGAAGAATGGTCTTCCAGTAAAAGCGGCAGCATGTGCAAAGGCAAGAAGCAACAGGGCTGGGTCAAAGTTGTCCAGTCTGGCAAGAGGACAAGGAGCCCTGCAGGGTTGGTGTGTGGTAAGGGGTGGAGCTAGGAAAGTAGACAGGGGCCAGATTACAGAGAGCCAAGAGGATACTGCCCCGAAGTCAGGGCCTTACCCTGAGGCAGTGGGGAGGTGGCAGGGGGACACATCAGCCGTGTGGAGGAAGAGCTGGAGACGATCCAGTGTGGAGGCTGGGCCCTGGCTCTAAGGCTTCCGCCTCTTGCCCAGCAGCAGCCACGGCAGCCTAGAGGCTCCAGGCTGCCAAACAAGACTGAGAATTTCAGACCCAAATGTTCTGTTCTGTCAAACTTCCAGAATTCTATAAAAATCATCAGGGAAGCTAGCACCTTCTCTGAGAAACATTTCTACCCAAGATGATGACAACTACAAGAGCTCTGATTTTTACTGGGGAAGGCGGTGGTTATCACTCCCACCTCAGCACCCCGCTGGCAGATGGGGCCAGGTAAACGCAGCTCAGACACTAATTGCCCTCTCCTCAGCTTCAGCCTGGCTCAGGAAATAGCTGGGCTCTTCAGCCCCCGCCCATTCATCCAGACCCTCATTCAGAATGGGCAACAGGATGCGGGACTGCCGTGATGGAGTGGTGGACCCCAGCTGGCCCATGTCCATGGGGACATCTCTTTCCTTCTAGCCAACAAGGCTCTGTCCCGCTATGAGCAGCCACAGACAGGCCTACGAACTTCTCTGCTCCTGGGACTTTTTAAAACAGGCATTTTGTAGCAGGTCTCCTGAGAAACTGTCCTCGCTAAAGTGCCCAGCACAGAGCCTCGCACACAGCAAGCACTCAGCAGCAGTTTCTGTTAAAACTGGAAGCCTCACCATTCATTAGGAGGTTGCTGAGGGAAAGGAAGGGCGATGTGGACAGAAGGAGGGAAGTTGGAAACCACTTAAACGGAACTTTGGGATTGCCTCTGGATTTCAGTTATCCAGGCCCTCACCATGCCCGACCCCCAAACCAGCCAAAGAAGTTGGTTCTTGATGCTACCATTTTAGTTATATTTTCTTTAGTGCCCTAAGGCAATTTTATCCCAAAGGATCACTTGATTAAGTCAAGTGCTATAGAGATAAAGGCTCTTAGAGGCTGCTGGAGGCTTGGTTCCAGCCAGCAGGCTTCCTGGGTCCTTCTAAGGCGCCTCTATCCCCCAGTGGTCCGAGGGCATGCAAGGGGTACCCACTCACCCCGGCCTGGAAGGCAAGAGGGCAGGAAGGCAGCCCTAACCTCAGCTCCAAACAGTCAAACAAGTCCCAACCCACAGGAGCCACCAAACAGCAGTAGGTCAAAGGCAGGGTAGCAGAGGGTTTCTAGGGCAGAACATGTGTCTCTCTGGAGTCTACTTCCTCCATCCATGTGTGCCACTGTGGGGGCAGGGGGAGGTACAGACACCGAGGACCCCATCTCAGGCACAGAAAAGCTGATGAGGATGACACCAGGAAGCAAGGGGCCTGGGTTGCCGGTCAGGTTCCAACCCTGCTGGCTGTGTGGCTGTCACTTGTATAAAGTGCATGTCAGCTTAGGGTCAGGGATTTTATTTTTCCCAAAATGAGACAGTCTATTTCAGTAAACATTAGAAAAGCTCACTGGTATGAATACATATCTAGCTTTAACTTTCATTTTATTTGACATTTACTATGTGAGAGGTAGTAGGGTAGGCATTTTGCACACATTATCTCATTTAATCCTCTCAACAACTCCACGAGGAAAGTGAGGGTCCGAAAGGCTGAGCCCTGAGCCCTAGTCCCACTGCTAGTATGCGGCAGAGCTGGGATTTGAACTATGGACTGTCTGGCTTCTGAACCCTTTGCCCTTACCTTTCATACGATATGGGAACTAAGGAGAGTCAGTCAGTTGCCAGCCTAGACCCTTCCCCGGCCCCGGATCTCTAAGACCACAGAGAGGCTCTAAAGGAAGGACAGAGTCTCCCAAAGAGTCACTTTTCTTTATTCTCAGTAACCCCGATCTCACAGCACGTTCTGTGGGAAATCTCAGGGCCTTGCCAACTCGCAGTCTTCCTTGCACCCCACCAAGAAGCTGAAGCTCCAAAGGCCTGGGGATCTCCAGCTGTGGCTCTTTCTAAAAGCAGTTCCTGGGCACAACATTGGATCAAGGTTTCTTGGTCATTCCTAAGTCCCCTTCCCAAAGCACAGGAACAATACAGCAGCTTGCTCCCCTGGCTTGCTGTGCCCATCCCAGGGAAAGGTGGGGAGGAACTCCAGAAAGCGGGTGTCTCTTGGTTGAAAGAAGTTGGGACCTGGGCCTTTGGTCTAGTTTAACCTGGGGCAGGTCAGGCTCCTGGGGAGGCTCCCGAGCAGGCCCAGGCCAGACCACTACTCAGAAAATGCAGAAGTCTTCACCATATTTTGCCAAAGTCCACCTTCTTCACTGACTTGGCCTGAAAACACCTGAGTTCAGAGGGACATGCGTGACAGAAATTCCCGGGTTCAATTCTGCTGGAAGCCACCGTGCTGGGAGAGGACTTCTTTCACTTTGTCCACAATGGTGCCCACCTCAGCCATGGCCCCCAGACCTAGGGAGCAGAGTTCGGCTATGACCCTGCAGACTGAAGCAGGGGACCATCCCCCACCCACCCTCACCCACTGCTCCCCGAGTGTCCCACCCAGAGCCCAGTGCCTGAGAAGGCCAGGACCAGGCCTGAGCCAGACCCAGCAAGTCCCTTCTGAGACACCCACAGGACAGGCCCCAGGAATAGTTACAGCAGCCATCTTGAACTGTATGGGCTGCATGCCAGGGAGGATACCAGGCAGTTTACCTAACAACTCTGAGAGACAGGAATTACCATTTCCATTTCCCAGATGAGCAAGCTGAGCTGGAGGTCACAACAGGCTGGGATCTGAAGCTGAGCCCTGTCGCGGCCCAGGCTGTGGGAATGAGCCGTGAGCCTGGCCAGACACCCACCTTGGTCTCCACAGACCAGCTTCTTGGCCACACAGGGTATCTCGACATAGCCGAAGGCCTTGAGCTGGCCCACCTGCTGCTCGGTGATGGGGTGCTCCCACATGGCGGTGTTCATCGCCGGGCAGAAGAGCAGGGGCTTGCTGCGGTCCCAGGCCCGGATGACACAGGTCTGTGAAAAAGGTGGGGGGTGCCTGCTGCTCTGCCTGCCACCCCACCCCGGCCTTCCCAAATCCTACCCACCGCCAGCTGAAGACTTGGGATGACTGGGAGCCACTGTCTGAAAGGAGCTGTATCATATACTTTAGGGGTGGGGCTGTGTCTCCTGGTCTCTCTCACCTCCCCATAGGCTCTGTCACATGGCCCTACACACAGGAGGTGCTCTACCAATGTTAGCAATGGCCTAGCCACCTCCAAGCAGACCTTCCTTTCTGTGCAGAAAGGGCTCCCTCTGCCCAAGCCTCTGTCTTTCTCACAGTCAGCCACACCTCACAGACTGAAGCAACCCTGGGAAGCAGGGGGCAGGCCTGTGGTTCCTACAAAGCTAAGGACCAGACTGCCCAGCAGGTGGGCTCATCTATCCTGACACCAGCTCTACTTGAGGCCAACTAAAGCTTGGCCATGAAAACAACATCTTCCACATGACAAAATCCTCTCCCATGTGTTATCTCATGAACCCTCACTGTGGCCCTGTAACGAAGTTGCTGTCCCATTTCACGGAGGGGAAGCTGCACTTCCCAGAGGTGAACCATTACCCAAGGACACAGCAGACGATGATCCAGGGCAAGGCTTTGCACACCGCCCATGCCATCCTCCACTGCATCGTGCAACCTCACTACCTCTCGATGTCCAGGCCATCCCACCAAGTCACATACCAGAGCAGCTATGAAAGGGACAGACCAGCTCAGAGTCTTTAGCGCTGTGAGCTTTGCAATCACATGGACCTGGGTTCAAATCTTGCTGTGCTATCTGCTGTTACTAGCGATGAGAACTTGAACAAGTTCTTTCATACTGGGAGTATCAGCTTCCTCTCTGCAAAAGCCCTCTCACTGGGTGGTCTTGAGGGCAGAGGGTGAGAATACTTATAAAGCTGTTTGCACAAGGCCTGGCACAAAGTACAGGCTCCAGAAATAGTAGCTCCTGTTATTATTACAGGCATAGGCTCTCTGGGCCAGGGGCTGCCTCGGGGAGAAATAAGCTCTGGGGCCTGCAGGAGTGTGCTCCCCTGGGCTCTGACTGCTTCAGGCGCCTCTGCCTGGGCTGTGGGCCCCTCAGGGAGACAGCGGCTGGCACACCCCTTCCCTGAAGTGGAGCCTGTCTGCAAAAAGAGGGGGAGTCCAGAGAACAATGCCACGAACAGGCCAGGGAAAATGCCTGCCCTCCTCAGTGCCCCTGCCCTCTCCTAGGGACAGGAAGGAAGTTGGTCAGCACACAGCCTCAGGATCTGGGGGCTTGCGTCATCCCAGACACAGCGTTTGTTTCCCACCAAGTCCTCACAATGAGGCAACCTGGCTATGAGTGGACAGTTTCAGTCTACACTTCCTCTTGGCCCTGTGCCACCTGCTGCTTCTGCAGAAGTCATGAGCATACCTAGAAGAGTCCCTTGACTGTGTGTGGGGTGGGTGTTGGCAGGGCTGGGGTTCTCAATGACCTCAAAGAAAAGCACACCAACCAGAGCAGAAACTCAATACCTCCATGTCCCACACCTCTCTAGCTTTCCCCACCTCATCTCAAAACTCAGCACTTCCTGGACAAACCACAGCTCCTCCAAACCTTCCAGCAGCAGGAGGGCTGAAAGGAGGCATCAGTTCCCAGAGTCACTTCTGTTTGGCCAATGTTGTGTGCAGCACCTCAGGCTCTGCCCTCGGGAATCCGCTTGGGTGGAGAGAAGGCTTGGATCCGGGTCAGGAGACCAGCTGCCAGCTATACTGGTGACCCAGGGAAGTCACCTCCTCTTTCCGGATCTGCTTGGTTATTTAGCGCAAAGAAGGGCTAGAGCCTGAGTGGGCCAGAGAGCAGACAGAGATGCACATCACCCAGGCCAAGGGCCCTGAGACTGGGAACACAGGTTCATACCTAGCGCACGGCTCTAATGGCACCCCAAGTTCTGGACACTGGAAAGGGAGACAATCTGAAGGAGGGAGGAAGCAGGGCAAGCTTCTTTTGGGGAATATAAAGAAAAAACATCTTTTGAGAGAGCACAGAGCCACAGACCATGATGACAGCAGTGTAAGATTTGCAGTTTTTTTCTTTTTTTTTTTTCTGTTGCGGCACGCGGGCCTCTCACTGTTGTGGCCTCTCCCGTTGCAGAGCACAGGCTCCGGAGGCGCAGGCTCAGCGGCCATGGCTCACGGGCCCAGCCGCTCCGCAGCATGTGGGATCTTCCCGGACCGGGGCATGAACCCGCGTCCCCTGCATCCGCAGGCGGACTCTCAACCACTGCGCCACCAGGGAAGCCCCTGCAGTTCTTTGAAATACTTGCACCTTCTAGGGAAACCTTTGAGGCAAAGGGCCTCAGGGCTGGTCCTGGGAACATATTCCATTGCTCAGCCAACTCAGTAGGAGGGAACCCCAAAGATTTCAGGGAGTGGTGGCAGCTTTGAAGAAAAGAGGGAAGCAGAGCTTTCGGGAGTAAGGAAGGAGCCCTCAGAGAACTGGCCCGGGCCGGGGCTTAGCTCCTAGAGGTCAGCGTGCTTTGTCACATCAGCTGGCTACTGACCGACCAGTGGGAAGCCTGGAGATTTGGTGAGATGGTGCCGGTTACACACAATGCTGACGCACGTAGATGAAAGTGGCCAGGAGCCTGACCTGCTCCGCCGTCCTGCCAGCCAGGCACTAGCCCCACCAGGAAGCCTTCTTGATAACACTGCTCCTAGGCCTGCCCTCCTCTGCACTCCCCCACCCCTGCTCCTGCCACACAATCTGTGTTGCTCTTCTTCTGATCACCCGTGCTCTATTTCAAATGATGCTTAAATCACTAGCAGCTTCTTCGAGAAGTACCTTAAGCACCAATCAACAAACATATGAGGAGACTAACCTCCTATCTAACCCCCAAAACCTTGACCCAGCTTCATTAGTCACTTCATTGACTTTGGCTGTTAGCCAAAGTAAAATTACTGATTGCCTCATACATACATTAAGCATTTCCTGAATGCCTACTACATGCCCAGTACTGTGCAAGGTGGTGACGCCATTGTCAAAGGACTGACTGTACCACACACCAGAGCATACTCTAAAAACCCTCTCCTTCCAGACTGTCAGCTCCCTGTGTCCTCTGTGTCCCTTCACACAGGGCCTGACACATGGCAAGTTAAAGCTCAATGGATGAGGGAAGAGGGATGATAAGGGAGAGGGAGGGGGATCACACCCAGTCTTCCCAGGATGATCATGTAAACAAAGGCTCTTTAAGGACAACAGCTCCCTGGAGGTCCCTCAGGCCTAAGACAATCCCCACTCTGTACAGCTGGACTTCTCTTCCTCTCCTCCACCTTGGGCCTCTTGTCCTTTCTCCTTTCTTCCCCTTTAAGCTTTCTATAATATACAGGAAAACCACATCTCAGCTTTGTGGCTAAAGCTACAGGAGAGATAAGTGTGCCTAAGAGATCCATGCGGAAGTAAACGCTCTTATCCGATTACCCATGTGGATATCCAGGTCCTGGTGGGAAGGCAGAGCTAAGGTGGGCAGGCAACGGGGCTGGGCAGGGAGACCAGCAGAAGAGCATGTTGAGGGCAGCCCATGAACTATGGACAAAGAGGAGCTGAGCATCGAGGGGCAGGTGAGAGGTGGACACCCTCAGAGGGCACCCGCAAGTCGAGTTAACCCATCAGGACCAGGCCTTCTACCCACTTGCTGGAGCACAGGTGAGGCCAGGTGGAGGGTTGTCCAGGGGACTGTGTTCTGAGCAAACAGGCCCACCATAAAGGGATTCCAAGGTGAGAAGAGAAGCAGTCTGCAGCTCAGCAAACTGGGAGTGAGGCCCAGGGAGGCAGGAGGGCCCAGGGAGTCACTCACAAGCAAGTTGTCACAGATGCCACTGGCCACCTTTCCCATCGTGTTGGCATCGAGAGGAGCTACCAGCATGAGGTCTGCCCACCTCCGCAGGTCAATGTGGAGAACTGGGTCGGATCGGCACTTCCACATCTGGCAGAAGGAAGGAAGTGGGGTCACCGGGACGGCCATTCTCTCAGGGTGGAGGGAGGAGTGGCAGGTGGGGTGAGGGCCAACGCAGACCAGGTACACTAAGTCAGGAACCCAAGGGAGACCACCTGAGCGACCCCTGCCCAAGTTCACTGCCACCCCTCTTGCAGCTAAGCTGGTGAACATTGGCTGTGGAGCCAACAGCCTGAGAGAAACCAGGCCTGAGGAAACAAACGCCCCTTGTCTCTCTGAGCTATTCCCTTTATGGTTTGGTTTTCAAGAGAACTGACATCTGGCAGGGAACTCCTGGCCTGTCTGCTTGAGGCGGATGCTTGGGTTGTCCAAGCCAGTGGAAAGGCTCTGGGCGGTGAGAAATGGAGGGGGCGGGGTTGGGAAGACGGGCCAGCCAGAAATGTTCTAGGCTGAGAATGTTTAAAAATGCCTGGCAGGGCACCCCTGTGAGGCCCACACTCGATGTCTAGTGAATCGGCCAGTGCCCGCCCCTCTGCAGGAGAGCAAAAGCAGAGCCCGGCAGCCGTGGGAAGTGAGGCGCTCTCCACAGCCCCGACGCTGGGAGCCGCGTGGACAAGGGTGGTGGGAACAGAGCTCCTCTGTGGTTTCATCAGCCCAGATAAATACAAGGACACTCAACCTCAGGCACAGGGCCAAAGCTGAGGTCTGTCTGAGGTGGGAGGAGACTGTGGGCCTCCTGCAGGCCAGAGCTAGACAGATGTTTTCCTCATCGCCTCTGCCCAGAGAGCCCTGACCGCTGACTTGAGCCTGGCCTGTCTGCTCCGGCCACCAGAACCATAGGCTGCAGGGAGGACGGTCCTGTCCTATTGGTACAAACACGATGGAACTCAGCCCTGGGTCCCCCAGCACTGACCTCCCATTCATCAGCGTCGCTGTAGAGGGTGACAGGAACATCCTGGGGACTGTAGAAATGTTTGGCTCGCTCAGTTGTGACCACTGCTACTTCCAGCTGTCACCAAGAAAAAGTGGAGTGGGGGTGGAGAAGGAAAGAGAAAATTACCAGAGCCACCGGCCTGGAGGCCACACGGGGCCAGGCCAGCAAGAGCTTTCCTCACAGCCTGGCTGTGGAGAGGACTTCTCGCTCTGAGGCAGCGAGCCCCATGTTTGCATAGCTACTTCCACTGTCACCCAAAGGTCAGGCCTCACCAGGTGCAGCCGTTTCACTTCCCTATCTGAGGGGCTGCCGAGGAATGAGTCACCAACTGCCCAGCGTATATAAAGCTGCAGGCTTCTGCCGCTCAGGCAGAGACAGACAGGAAGGGAAATTAGGGCAAGAGGGCCACGCAGGCCATGGCAGGCAGGAGGGGCCACCCCAAGGAGGCTCACAGGTCCTGAGCTCTGGGCCACACTGCAGATCTGCCCTCTGCAGGCAAGGCACTGGGGAGCTGGGGTCCTGCATGTGGTGTCTGCAGCCATGGCCCAGCAAGAAAGCAGGCAGAGTCCCTTGCTGTACTTCTAGGAACAAGGCTTCGTGGGCTCTGGCTGAAGACAGGCTCCAGGAAAAGCAAACCTGTGTGTCCTACACTCATGGGGCAAGAGTGATATTTACCTTCACACTACTCATTCAGCAGATAAATTAAAAACGCAAACAAGAGGGATGGTTAAGGTGCTTAACAGAACAGAAATAGCACATGATAGGGTGAACAGCACTAGACCAGTTCCCATCACTGGTAAAACGAGATGTCAGACTAACAAGCATGCAGATTAAAGGGGCCCAGAAGAGGTGGCTGGGAGGGGAGGGGTGTAGGAAATCACATCTTTGTGGGACATTTATCGAGGAGGGAAAAAAGTCAAGGGTGACAAGGACAGAATCATCAACTAACCAGAGCAAGGGTCATGGGTGGCAGTGTCTGGGCTAGATGTGCTATTTGGCCTGCATAGGGTTACAAACTTTTTTTTTTTTTTTTTTGCTGCGCCACGCAACATGTGGTACCTTAGCTCCCCAATCAGGGATCGAACCTGCACCCCCTGCAGTGGAAGCACAGAGTCTTAGCCACTGGACCACAAGGCAAGCCCCAGGTTATAAACATTTTTAAGCCAAAATATACAAATTGGGAGATTTCACATAGAAAATCCAATTTCCTGGCTCCTTTTAAAAAACTGAGTGGGACTTCCCTGGTGGCGCATTGGTTGGGAATCTGCCTGCCAATGCAGGGGACACAGGTTCGAGCCCTGGTCCGGGAAGATCCCACATGCCGCGGAACAACTAAGCCCGTGAGCCACAACTACTAAGCCTGTGCTCTAGAGCCTGTGAGCCACAACTACTGAGCCTGAGAGCCACAACTACTGAAGCCGGTGCACCTAGAGCCCGTGCTCTGCAACAGGAGAAGCCACTGCAATGAGAAGCCTGCTTGCCACAACCAGAGAAGGCCCACGCGCAGCAACAAAGGCCCAACTCAACCAAAAATAAATAAAATAAGTAAATTTATTTAAAAAACCCAAAAAACTGAGTGCTCTGGCACTGCTGGGCCCACATTCCTGCTTGAAAATGACTTGGTGGGACTTGGTGGGGCTGCCTCTTTGGATGGGCCGTGCCCATGCCATTTCAACCTAGTCCCTGTCCCTCCCTATCATCTCACCAGGCTCCCTCTCCTCATTTGTTTGCTGCCTTTTGTGGGTTGTCAGACACTGTTCTGCACAGTACCTAGGAGTAAAGCTGGAACCAGGGAGTAGAAATCTCAGAGAGGCAGACTGCAGAAGAACTTCAGAAGGTCTGGTGCTCCCAGCTCTGCTGAAGAGCTCTCAGATTTGTCCATTCTCCCGCTCACTCTCCCTTGGAACCTACCATCCCCCAAACTTGCATAAAACCTGAGGGACCTTTTTAATGGTCATTTAAACCAAACTCCTGCTGAGCAAGGGAGTCCCTTCTAGGATAGCCCTGAACGAGCCTGGTCCAGTTCTGAACAAGATGGCAAATGAACAGGGCTGCTGTCCCTCCATGGAACCCAGCCCTTGAAGATGTCACAGGACCAGCCAGGTAGGGAGAGCAGAGAAAGGCAGGATGGTGCTGAGACTCTTAAGACACAAGACAGTAATGACGTAAGGTGTGGGGCATAGTAAGTTAGAACTAACCACAAGAAGAATAATATATAACTTTCGAACCAGCAGAAGAAAATTCAATCTACACAATAAAGGGATAGGGAAAGGAAAAAAAAAAAGCAGAGAGAACACATGATAAGTGGAAAGCATTAAATAAGATGGAAGAAGTAAGTCCTAATAGAATAGCAATTATAGTAATTATATAATTGGCTAAACTCCCTGATCAAAATTCAGACTCTCATACTGGATGTTTTAAAATCCATCAATCACTTCAAAATGTGTCTGAAAAGACACATTTAAGACAAAAAGATATATAAAGCTTAAATAAAAGAATAAACTTTCAGTTAAATAAAGTGGATTAAACTCTACTCCCTCTCAAAAGCCCACTGAAATAAAAGTAAAGGGATTTTTTTAAAGGATTTTTTTAAAAGATATGAATCACCAGAACAAAGAGAAGAGGACAAAAACATAAACAAAAACCCAGCAGTTAAGATATGGAAGTGGAAGGAAGCATTAACAGATCAGATTAGATCAGACAGGATCAGATCTTTTTTTTTTTTTTTTTTTTTTTTTTAATTATTTATTTATCCATTTGGTTACACTGGGTCTTAGTTGCGGCAGGCAGGCTCCTCAGTTGCAGCACAGAGGCTCCTTAGTTGTGGCATGCGAACTCTTAGTTGCAGCATGCATGTGGGATCTAGTTCCCTGACCAGGGATCGAACCCAGGCCCCCTGCATTGGGAGCACAGAGTCCTAACCACTGCACCACCAGGGAAGTCCCAGATCTTTTTTTTTTAATGAACATTCAGGGAACAAAAAGGAACTCTTGGAAATTAAAATTACAAATAGTCAAATAAAAAATTCAATATAAGTTTAGAAGAAATTTTCCAAAAAGTAGAAGAGAAAGATAAAGAGATGGATAATACTATTAAAAAAGATGAGGTGGTCCAGTGGTTAAGACTCCACGCTTCCACTGAAGGGGGCGAGGGTTTGATCCCTGGTTGGGGAACTAAGATCCCACATGCCGCATGGCACAGCGCCGCCCCCCCCCCCAAAAAAAAGATGAAATCAGAAGACCAACTCAAGAGGTCCAAAATCTGACTAACAATGAGTTCCTGAAAGGGAGAACAGAAAAATAGAGGGGTGAAAATTACAAAAGAAATAAAATGAAATTTCCCCAAACTGAAGAACTCAGAGGTAGGAGCCATCTCTTCTGCCTACAGAGCTCTGAGAAGGTGGCAACCTGTTAGGCTCAGGGAACCTGAAGTCTCACGTCCCTGGCATCCACTGAGTGTAAGTCAATGGAGCCTGAGCCCACATCAGCTCTCCTGGAAGCCACATCCTCCTACTGAAGTATATGGGGTTTGCAATCAGCAAAACCTCACAAGTTCTTTTCACCCATGTTGCTACTAAACCACAAGCCCCAAACTGTACTTGCATTTGTTACTTTCCCAAATGTAGTCCCTCACATTTCCCTGGTGAATTCCACCTTTCCAGAGTTGGCCCAGTGTTTGCTCAGTCTATGTAAAGAGCTCCAAAAATCTCAATCCTGTTCCTCCTGGCCTGTTCTCAGCCAGTACCACCATCAGTAGCCCCAAGACACAAATCCAAATGATGAAAAGGACAAGGTCAAGAGCAGAGCCCTTCGCCAAGGTCCACAGGGCTGCGGTGGGAAAGAATCAAGAATGAACCCTTTCCAAGTAGGATCTTTCCCTGATTATAAACATGCTGATAACATTACCAGGTGGTCCAGGGGGATGTCCTAAGATTCCATCAAAGTCCTCACCAAATCCAAAAATACTTTGTCTAATATCCAAAATAAAATAAAATAAAATTGATATGGCTTGTCCCCAGTGAGCCCAATCAAACCCCAGTAACAACCATTTTCTAAGTGCTTTTCTAAGGGCTCACAAGGTTTTTCTAATTTGTGGAGCCTACCTCTTCCGCCTTTTTGATAAATGGACATTAGTCATCTCCAGCTTCTAGCCCCTCTGCTGTTTCCCACACATCCTGTAGGTCACCAACCACAACCTCAGCACCCCAGGACAGAACTTGCCAAGTTCAGGAGATGAATCACCCAACTTGGGTTCAAGTCTCTTCTACCACCATTGGTACTTTTTCAAACTCAAAAGAAAAAAAATGGAAGCAAAGTGGACTCAAGAGTCCCTGCCATTTCTTTCTGTCCCCCCACTAATGTTATACCATTGGCCTCCAGGACCAGGCATTGTTCCATTGCTCTTTTTCTAAATATATGTAACAGCCCTCTTGGTCATTCTGAGTTTCACTGCAAGCTTCAGCTCACTCTGGTGACCTCTGGACCATATTCTACCTTTATCTTTGGTTATATGTCCTCCTTTCCATTTAACTGCTTTCCAGTCTCCTTCAACAGAGGGCTTCCCAGGTAGCCATATCAGTTTCTGGTCACTGCCTTCTTTTCCTTAAGAGGACTACTCTCTTTCATTTCTAAGAGCTTCCTGACCATCCTGAACAATTTGCCACTTAAGATCACCCCAGTTCATCCTCTCTCTATTCTGAAATTTGGAAAGCTGCTTCCTGAAGATCGAGTTCCCCTATTCTCCCCAACTCCCCAATGGCCTGCCAGTTCTCAACGTGAGGATTGTGCCTAGGGCCAGCCTTCAGAAACATTCCCAGTTTGGTGATGGCCCTGTTCAGGGGCTCCCTCCTCCCTCTCAGCTCTACCCTTTCCTTCCCTCTACATCCCCCTCACAGTCTCCCCCTGGCTCCTGGGGAATTCCAACCAGGGGTCCAAGTAGGCCTCCCACCCTGGTCCATAGCTGCAGCTTGAGATCTTCCCCTTAAGCTCTTCCCCTAGTCTCTCAATCTATCCGTCTCTGGCTACCCTCCCAGGTTACACTGTCATTGTTAGGGAGCTTCTTGGGGTCAATGTTTTTCCTAAAGAGTAATGTGAAGAGTATGTAATAAGCCTGTTCTTCCCAAAGTCCCTCCCTTGACCCCTATCAAGCAGCCACCTCTCCTTGGCAGTGACCCTGACCCCAGTGTTGTCTGGCAGGCCCAGGCTAGTTTTTCTGGTTTTAGAAGTATGTCACTTGATCTGATTCTTCAGTGCTGTGGGCTTTGTTCTTTCATTTTCATTCACTCTGTAAAAAGGTCCTGGGAGCCAAGAGCTCGGCCCTGGGTTGGCACACATTAAAAAAAAGAAGGCATGTTGTTGTGTTACCTTCTGAGATACTAAATAACTTGGACTAGTCACTCATTCACCCTGACCTTTCCCTCAGCAAATGCTAAGGAGTCTTGGCAAAGCAGAAAACTCCTGAGGACAGGAACCCTCCCTGGCTTTCTCTTACACCCTCCTGGGTCATCGTAGAAGCGGGGCTGGACATTAAAACAATCTCTCACACACATCAGAGTTCCTGAAAGGCAGCTCTGTGCTTGGCCCCCTGGCGAGACCCCGGCCAACAGTTTTTATGTCTTAATATTTTTAACCTGAACTTCTGTGTGATGTGACCAAGGCTTGGCCAGACCCTATTATATAAGCTGCCTGCATATTGCTTAGCATTTATAGAGATTTCTTCCTGAAACCAGTTGGCAAGTCTGGTGTTCCTTTCTCTGTTGAAAATACATCAGCAATCCCATCTGGGGCTTCTGGGGAGTCAGGGAGGGGAAATGGAAAACAGAATTTGGGGCAATACTTCTATTTTTACTTTTAGACCCCTGGTCTGGCCCAGGCTGCTTCTGGGGCAGATATCAAAGGGATCTGTGGAGAAGCACTTTCACAGCCACAGGATGAGATAAATCCCATGGCTTGAATGTCCACCTCCAACCTCATCTCTGGCCTCTATCCATTACAACCATGAGCCAGTAGCACCCTCTCCTCAAGTATGACAACCAAAATGACATTGTCCAGTGTTCCCTAGGAGGCAAAACTGTCCCAGTTGAGAACCACTACTCTACAGAATCATCCAATAGAACTCTCTGCAGTGAAGGAAACATGTCACACCTGTGCTGTCCAGTATGGCAGCCTCTAGCCACATGTTGATATTGAGCACTTGAGGTGTGGTTGGTGTGACAAAGGAACTGAACTTTTGGTTTTATTTAATTTTAATAATTTAAATTTGAATGTGGCTAGTGGCTACCATGTTAGATAGCATAGCTCTGGCATATACAAGTAAAGAAGAGCCCCAGCTGGAACCCCCAGCTCAGTGGCTAGAAAAGAGCAGGTGTTTCTAGTAGGGCATGTGATGATGGCTCCACAGGAGACTGATGAAGACTCTCAAGAGGAAACACCAGCTATGACTTAACCTGGCACAAGGCAAGGAACGCAGAGTTTTAGTGGCTTAGTCCTCTGGGCTTAAACACACAGCAGAAGACCCCGACATTGGGCCTCCCAGTGTTGACACTGGTAGTGCCCGGGGCCTGGGGGCCAGCCAAGAAGCTGGCATGACCCTGAGCATGGGGGTGGCGGGCATACTCTAGAAAAAAGGACTCTGGGTGCCATCAGCACATGGGGTTGGGGTGGGGGGAAGCTGTGGAGGAGGTGGCTTCCTTAACAAATCCCTGAGGGAGCTCCAGTTGGCTGAGTGGGTGTCCCAATGGCTCTCAATGATGTCTCCACTTTACAAACATTTACTGAGCCTACTACACACATGGGAGCCAGAGCTGGTAAGGGCTCAGTGTGTCTGTCTAACAAGTGGGTGAGGTATATATGACCCCTGACTATAAAGCAAGACAGACCAGGCAGGAGTCCACAACTGCCTGGGGATTCTCAGCCTCATGGCCGTGTTTAGGTGGAGTAGAGAATGCCCATAATCTGAGCTCAAGTCCACTTGCTGATGGTAGTCAGGAAACCGGCCTTGAGCCCCAGTTCTGCCAGCCCACTGGCTGGGGGAATCTCTGGTAAATTCTTCCTCTCTGGCCTGGTTTCTCCTCCGGAGCCATGAGCCATCTGGACCACAGGGCCTCCAGGGGCCCCTCCAGCTTGCTGCGCCTCCCAGCCCTCTTGTGACCCTTGTCCTTTCCCACCAGGCTCTGCCGTTCTCTCCTCTGCCTCCAAACCGGCCTCCTGGGGGAGCTGGTATTCTAGTCGCATGGCCCATCCTGCCATTCAAGCAGGGCATAGCTGCCAATCCCTCCCCAACTAGACAAATTTCTAAAGAATTAAACTAGAGAAGCAGACTGCAGAGGCTCTCCATAGGGATGCTATTCTGGAGTAGCAGGGAAGGACCCTGGGTGCAAGAGCCCTCGGCCCAGGGCTGGCTGCCTCCAACCAGTGGCCTGCAGAGGTCACTCCCTGGGGGAGCAGGCCAGGGAAGGATGGGGCTAGCCAAGCCAGCGCAGGTCCAGAAAAATGCCTCAGAGTGCTACTGCTGAGTAGACTAGTTTCCACAGCAGGAACACAGAGCAGGCAGGTGGCCCCTGCCTGGAAAGAAAGAAAAACCTCAAACCAGGCCACGTTTCTCCTGCTCTCCTTTCCTCAGTGAGCATTATTTAAAAAAAAAAAAAAAGGATAAAATTACAAAGAACATTCCATGATATCCCTACTAAAAGCCCCACTGACTTTAAAAAATAAAATAAAATAAAATAAAATAAGGGGACCTCCCTGGTGGCTCAGTGGTTAAGAATCCACCTGCCAGTAAAGGGGACATGGGTTCGATCCCTGGTCCGGGAAGATCCCACATGCCACAGAGCAACTAGGCCCGTGTGCCACAACTACTGAAGCCCGTGCGCCTAGAGCCCATGCTCCACAACAAGAGAAGCCACCGCAGTGAGAAGCCCGCACACCGCAACGAAGAGTAGCCCTCGCTTGCCACAACTAGAGAAAGCCCGTGCACAGCAACGAAGACCCAACGCAGCCAAAAATAAATAAATAAATTTATTTAAAAATAAATTAAAAAATTAAAAATAAAACAAAATAAGTACACAAAGAGGTTAGAGAATCAAAATTGAACAGAATGACACAAAATGCAAGTCTCCCTTCCTGCCCCCATCTCTCCACAAGGGTAGCCACCTCCAGGGGGAAGACCACAGGCAGTAACTTTGATATGTGAACACACAAAAGGAATCATACTATATGCCAGCAGTTGGCAAACCTTTTCTATAAAGGGCCAGATACTATTTTAGGCTTTGTCACAACTACTCTACTCTGTAGTAGCAAGACTGTAGCCATAGGCAATACTTAAATGAATGGGTGTGGATGTGCTCCAATAAAATGTTACAGACACTGAAACCTGAATTTTATATAATTTTTTATGGCACAAAATAATCTT
Organism: Mesoplodon bidens; assembly: GCF_964165515.1. Taxonomy (NCBI): domain Eukaryota; kingdom Metazoa; phylum Chordata; class Mammalia; order Artiodactyla; family Ziphiidae; genus Mesoplodon; species Mesoplodon bidens. The sequence continues at coordinate 63,755,365 of NC_138178.1, read as the reverse complement.
CTTTTGATTTTTTTCAACCATTTAAAAATGTAAGTAGTTTACATATGCATGGTTCGCAGGCCATACAGAAACAGACAAGAATTTGGCCTGTGGGCCACACTTTACTAACTTCAGCACCTTGCTCATTTCACTTATATCTTGAGGACTGTCCTATATCAGCACACAAGATCCACCCATTCTTCTGAACTGCTGCCTCCGAATCCATCAAGAGGCCGAACCACAACTGCACCACAGCTCTATTGTTGGATATTTTGTTTGTTTCAGTTTTCTTTTAAAATTATAAACAGTGCTAAAATGAACATGCTTGTACGTTTGGTGAACTTTTGTACCCTATAGCAGCGGTCCCCAACCTTTTTTGGCACCAGGGACTGGTTTCATGGAAGACAATTTTTTCACTGGTCCGGGGCGGGGGGTGGGGTGAGGGGAGAGGGATGGCTCAGGCTGTAATTCGAGTGATGGGGAGAGGCAGGCAGATGAAGCTTTGCTCAGTCGCCTGCCGCTCACCTCCTGCTGTGCGGCCCGGTATTGGTCCGTGGCCCGGGAGCTGGGGACTCCTGCCCTATAGGGTTCAATCCTATGGGTGAAGCAAGGGCTGTGACCATTTTTGCTTTCTCTAGATATTGCCACAACAGTCCTCCAGAAAAGCAGAATTTATTTCATTCTGCGTACGAGCAGGGCCTTCTTCCTGCACCCTTAACAGTCCTGAATGTCCCGACAGGCATTCTGGCAACAGCCTTTTCTAAGGCCAAGGCCTGCCAACTCCCTGGGTGGGAGATTTTTTCCACTTTTAGAAATCCTCTTCTGGCTCTCAGCCCTGCTGACACCTACCCGGCAAAAGCTAGAGAGGTGTTCTGTTTTCTCCTCCATAGTGAGGAGGGTACCAACCAAAGGGCAGAAACTGACTAAGCTAACTGCTCAGATGTAAGTGCCACTCAATTACATGACGATCACAGAACTGCAAAACAGCCACAGCTCCTACACCCCAGGACCTTCTCTCAGGCTGCCTTTGGTCCTAGTCCTTTTTGTCCTCACATTTAGAATCTTCTACCACTCACGCCAGAAGAGTCCTTGGAGATGTATCATTTGGGTACCTGGCCCCCACTTTATTGCAGGGATAAGAAAACTGAGGCCATAAAAAAGACCTGACTTGCCCAGAGTCCCAGCGTGAGAAATCCTCTATGTGCAACGCCTCTTTTGAGGGAGGGCTGGCCCCCCACTGTCCAACTCCTCCCACCTCACACAAAGCCTCCAAGGCTTCTTTGCTGGTGGCCACTCTCTCCAACTGCTGGTGAGTGAGGCAGAAAACCAAACCTACCCCTCCCTATCACTCCCCCATAGTCTCCTTGGTCTGGCTCCAGGTCAATGGTCCTCCTGGGAAGTCTGAACACACTGGTGGATCAGGAGTAATCCTGAGCCAGGTCCGTAGAATCACCCAGCTCCCTGCCGCCCATATCCCAGCTGCTCGTTTGCTAGTCAAGATCTAGGGATCCCTAAGGGAGCTCAGCAAAGCCTCAAGCATGTGAGTCCATGACTTAGGCAAAGAGCTGAGAAGGACTGCTCCAAGGGACAAAGACTACTCCTGGAGGTGATCCAGAAGGGGGGCACCGGGGAGATCAGTACAATCAGGGAGTGTGGGGAAGAGCCAGGGGAAAGGCCACCCCCCCCCCGGGGCCAACACAAGGCAAGCAGGGATCCCCCTTTGGTTACCAACACCTCACAAGGACTCCACTGAGTAAATCCAGGCTCTCTGGAGAGCTGTCTACCCACAGGATGAGAGGGATGCGGGCCCCTCCACATAAGCGGATGGACGGTGGCTCCACGGCTCTTCCCACATGGGCCGTCTCACCAACCCCAACACCCCACACCACGTGTGGCTGCCCCAAAGGACACGACAACAAGGGAAAAGGAGAGGGGGATGGACAGGAAACAAACAGTGTTAAGCGCTTCCGTGTGCCAGGAGCTGCGCCTAGCCGTGGGCACAAGATGGCAGTTTCATCTGTGTCCCCTTCCCCCAGCCTTGCAAACATTCCCGAGGGGATGGGTGGCAGCCATCATCTTTATTTTAAAATGAGAAAGGCAGGCTCCTAGAGGCTAAGTCAGGGAGTCCTCTCTCCTTGTCACTGCCCTTCTGGCTGCCTGACCTTCAGCTTCAACTCCAGCCAGAGACGGAGAGCCAAGTCCCATTCCACACGTGGCCTGTCCCCCACAGAGGCTGGACTAAAAGTCCTAGGGTAGGCTGGAGAGCCTCCCTGCTTCAGGCAACCCTTTCCTCACACCCGCATAAATGCTGGCTGTGTGGGATGGCAGGAAGCGGTGGAGCTGCCATTTCCCTCTGCCCTGAGGTTGCTCATCTGTTTCCTGGGATAGGACTCCCTGCCCCCACCCACCCCAAGTCCGGAAATTCACTTGCTCTGGGGCTATGGGAAAAGGGAACTGCATGGCTCCCTCCCTCCCCAGAGGGCGGTGGCAGAGGCTGTTGCTGCAGTAACGCTTGCAGGCCTCCCGCCCTCAAGGCTCTAGCTGGCCAGCTCCTACCAACGGTTCTGGGCACATGAGGAGGGGGCAGGCCGAAGGGGTTACTGCCCCAAAGCACCAGTGCCCAGCCTCAGAGCAGCCACAACACTCTCCTCCCTTCCCTCTTCTGGCCTGACTGGCATCCCTGGCTGCCTGGAGGGTGGGGTGAGGGGGTGACTTTCTGGGTATAAGTTTGTGGAAAGTTTAAAAAAAAAAAAAAAAAAGCCGCTTTCCCGCCCTTGCCTGTGACTCCTGACATAGTCATCTGCAAGCGAGCACTGCTCCCTGCTGGACATTTAGGGTACACCCGCCTGCGCCACCCTGAGTTAGGTGCTATGCAGATACAAGCAAGGAAAAAAGCACAGCCTGGGCCTCAACGGCTTAACACTCCAGAAAACTAGTGTCTGACAACACAGGCAGTGTCAAAGATAACCTATGGTTCCACAGCTTGGTCAAGATTCTCTTCTTAACCAAACTTTAGTCAGGCTCCTTTGAGCCACTTTTTCAACTAGGCCCGTCTTTGGGTTTTGTCCTCCAGAGCAAGATTCCTGCTACGTTGGTTTAGCCAGAATCCCCTACACTCGATATCTGATCAGCCTGGATCTTTCATCAGGCTCCTCATCCCCCAACAGCCCCCAGATCATCCTGGGCTGCCTTCAGCAAGAATCCGGTCAGGACAGTTTTGCTAAAACCTCCCTTACCCCTGATGTTTCCTCTTAGTAATTTTCCATCCACTGACACACACACACACACACACACACACACACACACACACACACACACACACACACACACACACACACACACACACACACACACACACACACACACACACACACACACACACACACACACACACACACACACACACACACACACACACCCCTCCTTGGCTACAAATCTCCACTTTTCCTTGTTGTATTCAGAATTAAACCCAGTTCTATACTGAGATCTATTTTCCCCTATTGCAATAGTTTTTCTGAATAAAACCTGTTTTTACCACTTCTAGTTTTTCTTTAATACATCAAATGAGTTTTAAAAGGAAGGGAGCAAAACCACATGGGCTGAGGCAGGCCAGGAAGGCTTTTACATGAAGTGTTTGTGGAGAATTTGAAAAGGCAGGGAAAAGTAGGCAGGGCGGCACAGCCTGGAAGGGGCTGGGCCAAAGCAAAGGCCATCAGGGTGGAGCGTGGGGTAGCTGGAGAGTGGCAGACCAGTGAAGGGCCTAGGTTACCAGACGAAGAAGTGGGGTTATCACCATCTGGCTTTCACATTTTTTAAAGCCTTGAACTTTTCCTGCAAAAGAATATGCCCCAGAACCCCTACATATAAAACTGATCAAAGTTGAGGTGATCTGACCAAAGGCAGGGGGCCAAGCCCCCCACCTCCAACACACTGTGGTGGCCCCTGGGCATCTCTGAACACCTGAAGGAGCAGAGTTTGAAACCAGAGCTGCGGGCAGCGGGGAGCCCCTAAGGTTCCAGTGCATTTGGACTGACAGGACACCCATGGTGTCTAACAAGGAGGGAGGACAGAGCCACAATGTCCAGGATGGAGTGAAAGCAGAGGCAGGGAGCCCAAGGCAGCCAGCGGGCGCTGAGAACTTGCCACACTTCTCCAGCCAGCTCTTCTCTCATGCTAGGACTTCATGGAATTCAAAGCAAATGTTTGGGAACCCCAAACCTCCATTCACCACAGCGTTCCTTTTGCAGTCTCCCCTCACTCTCTGTCTACTACCTAATCTAGCTCCTGGTTATACAGTCACACTGGTCTCTGTCTCCGCGTCCCCCACATACCAATGCACACAGAGGACTTCCACAAACACCATGATTAAGAAAAAGAAAACCCTGTGCACTGCACAAAAACAGGCTGGCCCCAGAGCATCAGCCCTCTAATGCCCGAGGCTGTCTAGTAAGCATACTCACGCCAGGAATGTCCAAAAGCCTTGACACCAGAAGAGGCAACTTCAGGGCAGCAACACTCCCAGTGACACCCACAAGAACACGGAACTGTCTCTCCACCAAGGGTGCAGCAGCTGAACATGTGGCCCTGGGTTCCATGTGCGGTCTGGTGGCTTCGAGTCCTGGGAGCCTGCCAGAACTGGGCTCCATAAAGCTCTGCCAGGATTTAGGATCTAAAAGCAGAACGGGGGTGCCTGCTTCATTCATACATTCAACCAAAATGTATTGAGCACCCTGTATTAGACCCTGGGCCAGATGCTAGGGTTCCTGAGGGGTCAACAGTCCCAGCTTCTGGGAGCACACAGTGTGATAAGAAGGTCAGACACCCTCACCCAACGTGGGTCAGTCACAATGTAATGCGGTCAGTGCCATGAGGCTGGGCTGCCTACAAGTTACTGTCTGAGTAAGTCAGAGACCAAAAAAAATAACATTCAGGTTGAGTCCTGCAGGACGAGGAAGTTTTTCAGAGAAACAAGGAAATAACTTTGCAAGAAGGAGCAATCTTGCAGAGGTGAAGAGGCCTGAAGGAGGGTGGCAGGTCTGGGGAACAGAAAGCAGCTTAGCAGTGAGGCTAAAGCGTGATGGAAGGTGGGGGGGCAGTGGGGCGGGCAGGAGGTAAGGCTGCAAAGTCAGGTCAAGGACTAAATGTCAAGAACAGTGAGGGCTATGGTGCGTTTTCATTTTAGAAAGACGGTGCTGGTGAGAAGTGTGGAGGGGGCCTTGGTGGTGAAGAGACTGGAAGGGGCAGACAAAGGAGCCACTGCAGTGGGCTAGGCTGGCTGAAGAGAGTAGCAGGTCAGGGTAGGTTCCAGGGATGCCTGTGGGGTAGAACCCTATGCAACAAAGGGGTTTGGGTGCTCCAGGGAGCTGAGAGATTTGCCCCTCTGTCCCTCCCTGTGGATCAGGCACCACCCTACAAATCCAAGGCCGAGAAGAGACAAGCATAAAAAGGATAAAGGCCACCCCATGAGACCAGCTGCTTGGTTTCTTCCTCTGGCCCTCAGATGTTGCTAGAAGTGAGTGTTCATAATATGGCTGATGAACACATCAAAACCTACATTCTGGCAGACTGGGCCAGCAAAACATACTCCATCAGCAACAATTATCAAGGACCAACTACATCTAGCACCGGCAAAGAAATTGTGGAAGAGACAGCCGCCGCCTTTAGGGAATCTGTGCATGAACTGAGAAGACAAGAGTCACACCTGAAATCACTTGAGATGGGTCCTTCTCTGGGATGCACCTTTTTGGTGATCACTGATTCAATCTGTACATCAGTTTCCTTGCCTTTCCCTCTCCACTTTCCCACGACCACCAACACCCCCAGCAAGCTCCCTGAATGTGCAACCTGGTCTAAACACCAACTGCCAGACAGGTATTGGGCCTGTAGTAGGTCCTGAACATCTGCTGAATGAGTAATAAACTGTACCCTCTGAAGCAGAGTGGGGCAGAGAACAGAAGCCTGGCCTATGAATCAGGAGCCCTGGGCTCTGTCCATGGTTGTGCTCCTGACCTGGGAGATGTACTCAAAAAGGGTAGAACCAACAAGGGGAAGGGAGACCAAGGCAGACCCCGAAGAGGAAGTCCAGTGAGTCACCCAATGGCTATCTATGTGGCTGCACACCCATAAGGGCTCCCTCTTCACTCCACAGGCCCCTTGGCTCCTTAGGGCCTCTTTGTCCATTTTTTGCCTTCAAGACTCAGGCACACAACCACATGAGCTGAGGATCATGTTTGGGTCTATTACTCCACTTCTACCTGGAAGGGTCTCTGAGGGGCCCAGACCCTTCTCAACAGGCATTAAGCACAGGCCAGTTCCCTAGAACAGAACTTCCCCCGAAGTTCCATTCCATTTGAGTAGCGATCTCAACCTCTACTCTACGTCAGGGCCTCAGCCAGGGGCCATGCTTGCCCAGAGCAGAACTGAGTCTACTCTAGGACCTGGAGTGCCCTGTTAGCAACTGACAAGGTCTAGAGGGCCTATCAGCCAGCTTCCCAGAACTAATCAGTGTGCTAGTGAGCACCCACAGTAGGTGATAGAGGCACATTCTGGACTCTCCAGGGAAACCCGCCTGCCAAATCCCAAACCTTGACCCTGTCCTACCCCAGCCAACCGGTGCAAGGACATGGAGATTCCTGCAAAACCAGAAGCTGAATTTAAAACCTCCTCCAGGGAACTCCCCAGTCGTCCAGTAGTTAGGACTTGGCCCCCTCACTGCCGAGCGCCCAGGTTCAACCCCTGGTCAGGGAACTAAGATCCCACAAGCTGCGTGGTGCAACAAAAAAAACCGAAAAAAATTTAAAAATTAAAAAAATAAAAATAAAACCTCCTCCAAATCAAATTGATATCATTCCTAGGGAATAGGTTACTGAAAGCAGTCAGTTAAACTTGGGGCAGGAATCCATGCTGGTGACTTCAGCTGCTTCCCCATAGCAGGTGGTACAGCCCAAGATTTACTACTTAGCCTTCTGAGCGATCTTTGTTAAGGACCAAAGACTACCTTTCTAGAAGGGGGGTGGGGGTAAGGGATATGTACTTGAGGATCAGAAAGTGGAAAATTTAACCAACATCTGAAAGCAAGGTCAAATCAGTTCAATCTGACAGTCCCATGTAGGGTGACAGCTGGCAGGAGTTCTTTCTTTTTTTTTTTTTTTAACATGTATTTATTTATTTACTTTTAATTCTTTTTTTTTTGGCCATGCCACGTGGCATATGGGAACTTAGTTCCCTGACCAGGGAGTCTTAGCCACTGGACCACCAGGGAAGTCCCTTTTTTAAAAAATATTTATTTGGTTGCACTCGGTCTTAGTTGCAGCAGGCAGGCTCCTTAATTGCAGCACGTGGGCTCCTTAGTTGTGGCAAGTGAACTCTTAGTTGTGGCATGCATGTGGGATCTAGTTCCCTGACCAGGGATCGAACCCGGGGCCCCTGCATTGGGAGCATGGAGCCATATCCACTGCACCTCCAGGGAAGTCCCAGCAGTTCTTTATGTTTACTGTCAAAAAAAGATCAAATCCCAAACCAGTAAGTCTATTACTCTACCCAGTCCCTGTTAGAACCATCTATTTGCACAGCCAAGGTAGCTGTAGACAGCACCTCATTTTCCTGAGCTCTGCTCTACTCATAGGAATTCTTGAGCAGCAGAAAGAGTTGGCAGGCAGAGAGGTTATAGGGCTGAAGGCTGTGATTACTGAGCCTCAAGCACCCAGGGCACCAGCCATGCAGGTAGCCACATGCATACAGTCACAGCCAGAAAAATGACAGTTTCTCTGTCCTTTAGAAAGACAAAGCCAGACAGAGTAAAGAGCCTCAGTTGTGGCAGACTTGTGATGTGTAAGTCTCCTTCTCTGATGAGTTTAATTAGGACAGAGTTAAGTAAAAGTTTCAGGAATACTTGCCAGTCACAATATGGGCAAGTGTGCAGCCAGGGCAGGACCAGGGCTAAAAAAAAAGCCAGATGGGGTATGAGCCCAGCACAGCACAGGAATGATGAGGAACTGGGGCCTAGGAAAAAGCAGAACCAAACTTGGGTGGGTGGGCAGGGATCCAGGATCCATTACGAGCTTGAATCCTTTAGCCTGACGTCAAAGTTCCTACTACTGGCCCCAAGAGTCTGTTCTGGCCTCATCTCCCACCGGTCAATACAACTCTGCCCCAGTAATAATGAAACACCTATAGTTCCCCATAGCGGTACTCTTCCCCCAAACCCAGTCATTAAAAGGAGTCACGTGGCCACAGGGGCACTTTAAACCCCTTCCTCCAAGGAAAGGCAAGGAACTCTTCAGGGAGAGCTCAAGGTCTTGACATTCTGCTAAGACTGCTCTTCTCTCAGGACGTCTCTGGCGGGCCAGTGGTTAAGACACCAGTGGTTAACACGCCGAGCTTCGAATGCAAGGGGCTCAGGTTCTATCCCTGGCTTGGGAGCTAAGATCCCATGTGCTGCCAGTGCAGCCAAGAAAATTAAAAACAAAAAACAAACAAACAAAAAGACTGCTTTTCTCTCAAACCAGAAGCAGGCATGCTTCCAGAGTCTGCTACTCCTGGAATCCCATTAGGCACCCCTCCCCAAGGCCACATGTTGGGGATATATACATATATATTACATTCACACGCGGTGACTACTAGTGAGGGAGTGACTGAGAACTGCCATCTCTCAGTCACTGGGAGAGATGTGGAAAACTCCTGCCCCAAGATACCCACCACTTCCCCAGCTTGGAAATCTCCCCTGCCTATTATCTGGCACAGGCCTCCAATACTTCAAAGTACAGCACGAAGTTTTTCTCTGACAAAATTTGGCCTCACTTTCATTTTCAATGCCGTTCGGCACTTTTAGGTGGAGCCAGGGTACAACTGCAATATCCCAGGGCTTTACTTTTTCTATTTTACCAACTTGTAAAATATAGTTTGTACTTTGGGCCATCCCCATTCCTTTCTGGAGGCAGGCTCATGGATTTTGTTTCTGTTTCTTTAAGGCAAAAGGTTAAGTGTGGGTAACCGATAGGACCACCTTTTAAACTAGATTAAATGGTACTGGTTAATTGCAGAGCAGCACAAAGCCGGGATGGGAGCGTGTATATATATATATAAATGCCCCACTTCAGGATGGAGACGGGAAGGGGTCCATAGCGCTCCGGCCCCACAGGTTCCACAGGCCCTACACACACACACACACACAGCCGCAGACCCGCAGCGGCAAGCAAAGCTTCTCGGGCACCGATAGGAGGGAGAGGACACACACACACTCACACTCACACACACACAGAGCCACAGACCCAAAATCGCGAATGAAGCTTTTCCAGCCTCCCTCCTGCCCCACCGCGAGAAACCAGCCTCCAGAGGGCCCCCCAGACTCCTCACCCGCGTCAGGCGCGTCTCGGAGCAGCCCCCAAATATCGCGATACCTCGATCGCCCCTCCCGCAGATTCTGACTGGCACGCCGGCAGCCTCCGCGACTGCGCAGACCTCTGGGAGTTGCAGTCCACTTCTCAGCCTTCTGGGAACTGTAGTCCATTTCGGGGAGTCCTGTCGGGAACACCAGCTCCCAAGTTCTTGGTATTTCCTGTGCTCATCTGGGCCTGGCCCAGATTGTCTGACCTACTTACCACCGCCCCAGCCCCAGCCCCAGCCCCATCCCACACTGCTCATCACTGCAGCACTTAATACTTAACATTTACTGAGCCTCTTGTATGGTTTTTTTTTTTTTTTTTTTTTTTTTTTTTGCGTTACGGGGGCCTCTCACTGTTGGGGCCTCTCCCGTTGCGGAGCACAGGCTCCAGACGCGCAGGCTCAGCGGCCATGGCTCACGGGCCCAGCCGCTCCGCGGCATGTGGGATCTTCCCAGACCGGGGCACGAACCCGCGTCCCCTGCACTGGCAGGCGGACTCTCAACCACTGCGCCACCAGGGAAGCCCCTTGTATGTCTTAAGTGCACAGGATACAGAGCTAAATCAGACTCTTCCCTGCTCTTGAGACAAAGAGGGACACAAAAAATTACAGAATAAGGTCCATGAGGAAGGAGAGGGTCCTAAGTAACAATCAGAGGCAGAGAAGCCCTCTCAGAGAAGGAGTCACTCAAGGTGAATCTTGAAGGATGACCAGGAGCTTAAATAAAAAGTGCCAGAACGGCCCTCCAAGTGGAGGACACAGCATTGGCAAAGGGAAAGCAGCAGAGGAAAGCACGTTGGATACACCTCCCTGCCTTCTTCATTCTCCAGCATCCACAGGCCCCTGGGTCCTCAATCAGCTGCCAGTCTCCTTCAATGAGGGCTGAGGGGGGGCCCTCTGTGCTCTACCCCTGCCCCTGCCTACAGGGACCATCTGAACCAAACCACCCCTCACCCACTGATCCAGCCTTCTACTTCTTCCTCAGGGAACTCAGAACTCCTCCTCCTAACAGGCAGAAGACCTCTGTGGCAATTTCGAGGCTGCCTCAGAGAAAGAACCACACAGAGGTGTGTGACTTTTGGCCTCTGGGAATGACAGGCCACAGATCCACTCAAACCACCCTACCCCCATTGCCTACAGCCCACGGTGAGGCTCCACACAGGCCCACATGAAGACACATGACACAGCAGGACACAGAGGGCCAAATGTTCCCCTTTATTATGGTTCATTCAGTTACCACTGACAGACACATTGGCTCAGGCAGGTCAACTGCCAGTTGGAGAATGGTCTGTGTCTCCCAGAAACAAGGAGGGGCAGGGGGCACCAGCAGAATGCAAAAGCAGGTGACTGGCTGGCCAAAGACCTGAGGATTTCCAGACTGACCTGGGCCTTCTTCCACCCAACCCTCAAGCCAGACCATCCAGCAGAGATGAATCTGTGCCCAGCCCCCACTTCTCATACTGGCTCCCTCCCCAGGAAAGTGCATAGTTGCCTGGAGATGCAGCATCCCAGGGCCTGGACAAGCTGGGCCACACACAGGTAGCAGGTCTTCCTAAGGGCAGAGCCAGGGCATGGCCATACAGGTCTAAGCCAGGAAAGAGAAAGGGCGGGTAGGACAGGAAATCGACTGGAGGTGGCATCCAACAGGTCAAGGATGCTGGGCTGGCAACTGGACCACAGGCCTCCTGGAGTTACCACAGAGACAAAGAGGAAAGGGAGCCAGAGGTCTGGGAGGGGAGAAAGGAAACGGGAGGAAGAACCTAGACCTAGGGTCTCTTTTCAGATACTAGGGGCTGTGACAACTGCTTTCTGCAGAGAAAGTGGTAGAGGAGAGAGCCAATCACATTCTGGCCCAAGCCTAAGGGACCATTAGGAAGATAACTTCCCAGAGGCCCTAGCTCCCCTTATAGGAAAATGAAGTACCTGGAGCTCAAAGCTCAGGATGGCACCTGGAAATCCAGGTGTTAGGTTCTAAGCTGGAGCCACCCAGAGTGGCCAGGCGGGGTTTGGTTTTTTCAAGACAAATAGCCCAGGTGGGAGGTGGGGGCAGTGAGTGAGAAATGGGCAGCTGCTCCTTGGGTGAGAACCCACTCCCCTCCAGGCCTCCGAGAGAGCCAGGGCCTCTACCAACAACATTCTCACAATGCCTGGGACAGAACAGGCCTGCAGTCACTGGCCTGGAAAGGAAAGGGGTTGCTGACAGGGTGAGGAAGGGCCAAGAATCAAGTCTAGTAGGCAGAGGGAAGCAAGTAATCTTGATTTGAAAAAAAACAAGAGCCAGAGAATCTCCCCTCCCACCCCACCTAAACTGAAATCACATTCCAGCCATTGTGCTTCCACATAGGATTGGGCCTGTGCTTCTTCCTGGGCCTTGAGTTCAAGTGCCCAGAACTGCCCCATGACCAAGAGTGAGCTGGGGTGGGGGCGATGCATGATCCCCTCTCACCGGGCCCTGCCTGCCTTCTCCTCTGATCTTCCCTCCAGAACCAGCCCTCTGAGCCTATCCCTTCTATCAGACCCAAACAGAACAGCTATTGCTCCCAGGAATCCAGTGGTCATTCAGAGACACCTAGCACCTGCCCAGTGGGCTTGGGCCAAACAAACGACACCCAGGGACCAGTAGCTATTTACATACCCTCTGCTCCAGCTGCACCTTTACACCTGAAAATTGCCTGGACACTACCTAGCTCTTCAGGGAAGGTAGTGGAATCTGCCCTTATGGATGGCAGATGCAACCTAGAACACAGTAGGGGTAGGGTAGGAGAAATCAGGCCACAGCCGGGACATAAGCAGACGGGGCTCAACGGGGCTCTGGGAAGAGAAGGAGGGGAAGGCAAAGCAGGGAAGAGAGGAGCCTGCCTTGCATTTCCATCCCCTGGGATTCAGGTACCCAGGTGGGCTCCACACCTCCGGCTGTGGGCCCTCCCACATCAGGGCTAAGGCTCAGCTCCCCTGTCTGTTTCCTGGATCTGGGAAGGGGCTCAGTCTCAGGAGCAGATACAACTGGGACACTCAACCTTGGAGAAGACAAAGAAAAGCCACATAGAGAAGAGAGAGACCCTGGGCAGGAGAAGGGACCACAGGAATCTGACAGCAGGAAGAGAGGAGGGGAGGAGGAGGTTGGGGGTGGTGGCGGGGAGAGACCTGGATCAGAAGGAGCAGAAGATCCTCTGCAGGTCTCCACTCTCCCCACTACCATCCCCATGAGTTCTAAATACTGCTGCTTCCCAATAAGACCAAAAGTGAAACAGTTTCAGCTCATAACCCTTGGGAGGGGGCCAGGCTCTTCTGCTATGCCTCCCCCTGCCCCATGAAGGGTCCCTGGGCCAAGGTCAGAGGGGGCAGCCTGGTGGAGGGTGGGGGGCTGGCTTAGTTCTAAACGTACATCTAGCACCACAACAACAGAGACCTTCACTGCACACTATTCACAAGGGGACACAGACACAGCTATCACCGCACGGGACAGCTCCACGTGAATCCAAGGGTGTGGGGGAGAAGATAAACATATATATACATATATATATATATATATATATATATATATGTATATCTGATTCTTTGTACAAAGTGGAGGAGGAGAAAAAGAGAAGGGGGAACCCTGCTTGGTCACCACAACGTGTGGCTTGAGCCCCCGTTCCACCGGCCCCCAGCCAGCTTCTGGTAGGCTTGGCTCGTTCACATCTCATTGGAGTATGTGTAGTTGGGGGTGGCAGAATACTGAGTCTGCGGCTGATTCATGGCACCCTGCGCCGCCCCCATGGCTGCATTCTGGGCCGCCTGCTGCACGTGCGGGTTCTTCCATGCCCCCGTGGTCCACTCCTCCTGAGCTTTGCTGAAACTCCCCCCGCTGCCCCGATAGAATTTATGAACCTGTAGAATGAGGAGCACAAGGAAGGGTTAATCAAAGGGAAGAGGCAGCCCATCCAGAAAAGACATGGGAGCCAGAGAAAAGTCACCGTAAAAGCCAGTCCTCCCTCCCACCCATGCCCTGTGCACTGGGAGCAAAGTCCACCAAGCCATTCCAGAGTGAGTCCCTTGGAAGACCCCTGGGTCCTCTTGTAACTTGGGAGAAGGGTTGTTACAGATCACAGTCCCTCCCCAACACCACCCTCTAACCCTTGAGGTGACCACATACCATGCTGAGGGCAATGAAGGAAAAGACAGCCATGACCGTGAACATGACCGTGGGAATGAGCATCACCACCGCTGAGCCAACGTTTGTTCCGAAGAAGGAAATGGTAGCGATCCAGCCGCTGCAGAAATAGGCCAGCTGTGGGGCTGCCTTGCCTGGTGAGGGGTACCCAGGAGCCTCCCCACTAGAGTAAGGGACCATCTCATTGTCACAGGGAGAGACGATATCATTGGATGCAAAGGGCCTGTGTCAGTGGTTCAGAAAGAACCCTTGGCTCAGGAAACAAGCTCCTCAGACATAAGGCTTCCTTCCCTCAGTTTAATCTCATGATGTTTGATACTCCTCAGCACTCCTAAAAACCATTGCAAGGTTCTCATTCCCCTCTGATGCTATGGCTCTGTTTACTATAAACTATCCTGAATCCTTTCACACTTCCAATAACTCATGGTGTTCCCACAGGCTAGGCAGCTTAGCCCACAGAAGTAAGCAAAGGACACACCCCAGGTGCCACCTTGCTAGCCCTGGGTCAGTCCCAGACACACCGTCTCTTACCAGACACCCCAGCCTGGGATGCCCACAGCCTGGATGATGCTGATGACCAGCTGGGCCATGAAGGTGAAGAAGAATGCCATGAAGCTGAAGGAGCTGTCAGTCCTGCAACAGAGGAGATGGTTTCCATCACCTGGGTAGAGAGCCAGGGCTTCCCTGCCTTCAAGACTTCTAAGTCCTTCCAAGTTTAAGTGGGTACACAATAGAGAGAAGACATTTAAAGGCCTTAGTTAAGAGGCCAAAATAGGACAGCGTTTACCCATGGATCTTTGCAAGTTTCCATGTGTTAGGCCTGTGTGTACAACATTATATAGGGAGAGATCTCCTTATGAATGCACCACTCACTGGTACATGGATGGTTGGCCCCATTGGCACAGAAATAGATGGGTCCACTGTGGCAGGAATAAACAAACCCATTGTCAAAGGGTTGGACAGCCCTACTGGCACCAAGACATCTAGGTACATGGATGGATGGTCCCATAAGATAGAAAGTGTCATTGGCACAAGAACGGACACACTACTGGCACCAAGATTATAGCCTAATTGGCACATACATGGATGGGTCCAATAGGCAAAGATATTTGAGATCACACTGGCACTGAGAGGGACACTCCATTGGCACAAAGATTGAAAATCCCACTTGACACAAGGCAGACACCCATTGGGACTAAGACAGCTAGCCCTACTGATACATGGGTGGGTAATCCCTTTGGCACAGAGTTGGATGCCCTCATTAGCACATAGTGTCAGTGGCACATGGATGGCTTGTTCCATTGGCACGTAGATAGATGGTCCACTTGGCGCCAAATCAGCTAGCCCCACGGGTACAAGGATGGACAGCTCCATCAAGAGAGGTGGCCCCATTGGCAAAACTTATCATGCAGCTAGCTGCCTGGGGAAGGGTAAACAAGAACAGGCCTGGTTTCTATGTTGCCCCCACCCAAGGGAAGAGTGAGGAAGGAAGGAACTAAGAGAAAGGTTCTAACTTCCAGCCCTCTCACCCCAGCCTAGAGCTCTCAGGAAGCCTAAATCCTACCTGGCAGTTTGAGCTGAGGGTAAACAAAGGGAAAGTGAGTTTGCAGGATGGCAAAAAAAAAAAAAATTAAAAATATGTAGAGAAGAGACAGTGGAGATGGGCAAAGAGACAGGGTTAGGAGCTGGGGTTCAGCACCCATCACTTACTTGAAGGCCTTGTAAATGGGCCGAAACCAGCAGACGTAGGAGCAGGGTGTGAAGAGGATGAGCCAGAGAAAGGCGAGGCCAAAGTTGGTAGCTCCCCCGCCTCCGATCAGCCACGCGAGACAGCCCACCAGGTTCACGGTCAGCGTTACGCTATTCACTGCAGACCCAGGAGCACATGCACACACAGAGACAGACACCAGACACACACACAGACACCAAGGCCCATGAAGAAATATATGAGCACCCAGACACACACACATCCCCCACAACTCAACACAGACCCACAATCAAACACAGGCAAACAGCACAAGCACAGAAAGATGAAGACACATACAAACACACATGCAAACCGCATTTGTACAGATTCACACCCACAAGTCACATCAGTGAATACACACACACAGGTACACAAGACACACATATACATACACACACACACACAGGGAGTACAGACTGTGAGAAAGAAAACTGGGAGCTCAGACCAACCCCTTCCCACACCCGTTCCTGGGGACCTGAGAAATCCAGAGAACAGAGTCTCCAGATCAGGAACTCAGAGCCTCAGCCCAGCAAGCCCTGTTGAAGGGCCCCAAAGCCTCAGCCTGGGAGAAATGCTCTTCTCCTTATAAGAATTTCTCCTTATAAGAATGGCCTCAGCCCCTGGCCATCCCCGACCCATAGCAATCACCAAGCCCAAGGCACAGGAAACCCATCTTCCATCTTCTCTTGCAAGGTAGGGCATGAAAAGGGGAAAGTAAAAGGTAACATCTCTTTAAGCCATTGTACCATCCGCTGCACACTTAAATAGGGCAGGCAGCAGTGGCTGGGATCTGTCTTTCTTTAATCCATTTCTTAGACAACTATTATGCCACCTCCTCCAAGAAGCCTTCTTTCACTACTGCAGCCTTATTCATCTCCCATCCCTCTGACCTGAACATTTGGGCACTCTCATGCTTCCCCAAGTACAAATCCCAGCCCATCAACCAAACTAGAAGCTCCCCGAGAGTGACACCCAGGATCCCCCCACTCTGTGCCCACATGACCTAGCTGACCCTCGGAATCACTGCATCCTTGAGTCACAGCCAGCAGGGACCTCAAGTCTCCTCATCTGATGGTGTCACTCACACACACCCAGGTCATCTGACATAAGGGTGCTCCTTTCCTCGAACATCAGACTGAGTCCATTTAAGGCCCCACAAAGACTTATTGAATAAATAAAGGAAGGCACACTTAATCTTGGCCTCAGACAGCCAGGTATCTATGGTCTTGGCTTCTGAATAGAACCCTGAAGCACCTCAAGGGTTATATACACTTCCTTGGGAACACAGCATCTGGCGGGCACCTAGTGAGGACTTAGAAAGATATTTATAGCTCTTAAATCCAGCTCCTGGATGAGATCCTCTCAGGGGCAGAGTCCCCAGAGCCCAGGGCCAGTGCTCCGCAAGTCGGGCCTGACAACGCTGTCACCTGTGAAGGTACACCCTTCTCAGGGCCCCTCACATTGAGGGTAAGCATTTCTTTCTGTGAGTTTCAGCTGTATTTCCTCCATCCCTGTTTATTGCCCCCAGATTTCCTGGAACCTTGGTGTTCTCACTGATTTTATTTGCTCTTTACATAGAACAGACATTAAACTGCTTTTATATTGGTTTACATCTCTCTTCCCAGTCCCACCTCTCTCCAGCTCACTTGATCTAGTGCCCTGGCCGTAATTATTCTACTGCCACAGACCATGAGAAATTGGGGCTTTTAAACTCTCAACCTCAAAATCTTAGAACATTAAAACTCTAGACGCAACACAGAGCTACGTGGAACCACAGCGATCACTGAGACAATACCCTCTTTCCTATAAATGAGGAACCTGCCACTTGGGAAGTGGAGTGACAAGCCCAGCCTCCTCCCATATCTCCTAAATCCCAGCTGAATGTTCTTTTTGAGCAATTTTCCAGAGAAAGCAAGAAAAATGAGGCTTTGAGGGGAGGATTCCTCTCCAAATCCAGAATCCTGAGGCAGTCATCAGAGGTTCCCTGGAAAACTACTCCAGTGAAAAGGAAAAGGAGAGGAAGAAATGAGGAATTACACCGCAGACAGAGACCCCCACCCAGCTGCTCTGTGATTGGGAGATGGGGAGAGGCCTAGATGGGAGGCTGAGGGAAACTGAGGCCTAGCTGGGGAGTCGGCCCAGGAGAGGAGCCTGCAGGAGTCAGGGAGGGAAAGGCTTACTGGCCCACACAGATGCTGCAAGTGAGGCTGAAGGACACCGGGCCTGTGGGGACCCCGTCCCAATGCCCAGCACCCGCCAGCCTTCCCCCTCCCCCATTCCCCAGCTATGGCCCACCCCCATCCCACAGCACTCACGCATCCAGAGGTAGTAGAGGCGCTTGGTCATGCTGAGATGCTGAGGAGGGATATCCGCCTCAAAGTCTTGGTAGAAACATGGCTTGAGCGGGATGAATTTGGGCAATGGTGGGAAGTTGTTCACTTTCTCTGTGGGCGAGGCACATCATATGGTATCACCCTGAACGTTCCCCTCCCTGATGATCCAATATGATCACTCTTTCCCTGGCCTGGGCTGCCCTCTTGGCCCCTGTGGGCACAGGCCACTTTGCTATCCCCACCCAGCTATCCCCACTGCCTCAAGTCTCCCAAAGTAGCCCTGAGGCAGTGTCACTGTCTCTCAGAAGAATAAAAACAATAAACACTGTCCATCAGGGGTGCAGCACCCTCTTCAGTGGGGGACCAGTTCCAGGTAGAGGAAGCAGCATGATGAGTCTGGGTACGTGGGTTCTAGCCTCCACTCCAACACTCATGCTCTTGGGTGAGTCACTACCCCTCTCCAGACCTCAGTTTATCCAGTGGGGTGGGGGTCAAACTAGATAGTCCCTACAGGTCCCTCCAGCTCTGAGCCTTTGGAAACCAGACAACTCAGAAACCAGAGGGAAAAGGTCTCAGAGTATTAGAGAGTAATGGTGACAGAGAGGATGGAGACTGAGCCACCCATGCCACTTATCAGTCAGACAGACAGTAGGACCAGAGCATCAGGATGCGCTACCCCCAGTCCCCATGGTCAGAGGTCTGACAGAGGGCTAGACAGTGAGGGTCTTGGATAAATAGGCCTCCATGGGGAACCAGGGGAAATCCAGGGGCAAGAGGACAGAAAGAACCTGACCTTCAAAAACTAGGGGGCGTATAGGGACCCCTACCCTAAGTTTACTGTTACATCCTACGCAAGTGGCCCACCCTCTCCTTACCTGACATGATGGCACCAGCCAGCCCAGCGGCCTGTCCACTTCTCTTTGTCCTGAACTGGAAGGAAAAAGAGCCAGAGAAGGTTGAGGATCATGGCTCACCCAACCTAGTCCTTCTCTTAGTCCCAGCCAGGCTGGAAACTCCCTGGAGCAGGATTCATCTCACATTTTCATGGTGGAGTGAACCGGAGGCAGCTCCCACCTCACAGAGCAGCAACGAAGACCCAATGCAGCCAAAAATAAATAAATAAATAGATAGATAGATAGATAAATAAATAAATAAAATCTGTCAAAAAAAAAATACTGACATGGAAAGAACTCCACAATTATAAGTAGTTGAAAAAATGCAAGACATAGAATAGTTTATGCTACCTTTCATATTGAAAAAAAGAAAAAAAAGGAGGAGAGAGGAGAATAAAAACATTTTTTGCTTTTATCCCCAGAATCCTACTTCTAGTTATTTACCCACAAGAAACAACAAATACATGTTATTCAACATGACACTATTTTGCAACAGCAAAATGTTGGAAACAACCTAAATGCAACTGTTTGAATAAACTATGGTACATCAGTCAATGGAGTAATATATAGATGTAAAAAAGAATGAAGATGATCTCTATGAACTGCTATGGAATGATTTCCAGGACATACTGTTAAGTAGAAAAAGCAAGGAATTCCCTGGTGGTCCAGTGGTTAGGACTTGGCACTTTCACTCACGGGGCTGGGTTTGATCCTTGGTCCGGGAACTAAGAACCCACAAGCCTTGAAATGCTGCCCAAAACAGAAACAAACAAAAAAGAAATTGGAGAGAACCATTAAAATTGAAATAAACAAAAACAAACGAAGCTATCTATACTGTGAATTGATAACACAATCACACAGGAAAAAGAATTAGCCAAGTGACTTCATCTCAGCACTCTGTGTTCTCTTAGAGGGATACATCTCAAGATCAAAAACAACTGGAAAGAAATCTGAAATCTTAGCAGGTTTACTGTTACTGTTGGTACTAGTGTGATGATTCTGAAACTCTGTCATGTGAACTGTAGCAGACAGCATATGAGAGAATGTGTCATGTTGTTGGAACCTGGGTTCTCAGTGTTAGGTATGGAGACAGAATATGGAATATAGGAAGGTAAGACAGAGTCCTGTGATGTTGGATTTGAATTGGAGGCATCAATATGAACTCATGACTTTAAAAATATGTGGCTGGTCCCAAGCCAGGACAAGGAAATACAACATTAGCCTAAAACATCTTGTGGTGCCAGAAGCAAGAAGGAATTCAACTAATTGGTGTCAAGAGGACACCAGTTTGAAGGAGCGACCACCAGCCATATTTGGGAGAATTAAGAGCATGAAAAATAATGACAGTAATGTAACATTATTAAAAAATAATCCATGAGTCCAAAGTGACACTCTTATTTTTAAAAAGAAGAGGGAGGAAGGAAGAAAGAAAGCTATTCTTTTCAGAAGAATGCTAGCACTAAGTGTAGGAGTGACAGAATTAGAAAATCTCTTAATTTTGCAGTCATGAATGTAATAGCTGATTCAGACAAGGATCCTCAGTGGCCGCTAAATCTTTCACTGGATGAAAGGTTGTTGGGGAATTCCCTGGTGGTCTAGTGCAGCGGTCCCTGACCTTTCTGGCACCAGGGACTAGTGTCGCGGAAGACAATTTTTCCATGCACGGTGCAGGGGTAGGGGGGTGGGGGTGGTTCAGGCGGTAATGCAAGCGATGGGGAGCGGCAGATGAAGCTTTGCTCTCTCACTGTGCGGCCCGGGTCCTAACAGGCCTCAGGCTGCAGACTGATGGGGGAGGGGGGTTGGGGACCCCTGGTCTAGTGGATAAGACTCTGCACTCCCAGTGCAGGGGACCCAGGTTCGATCTCTGGTCAGGGAACTAGATCCCACGTGCATGCCACAACTAAGAGTTCACATGTCACAACTAAAGAGCCCAAGTGCTGCAACTAAAGATCCTGTGTGCCGCAACTAAGACCTGGTGCAGCCAAATAAATAAATAAAATATTTTAAAAAAAAATAAAAGCTACATGGCAACAAAAACTGATGTGTAAACCTTGATTGAACCCTGGTTCAAGAGGGAAACACTGGGATATCAGAGGAAACTTGAATATAGACTCTAGATAATATTATTATGTCTATGTTACATTTCTGGGGTGTGATAATGTTATTGAGGTTATGTAGGAAAATGTCCTTTTTCTTAGGAAATATGTGCTCAAGTGCTTAGGGATAAAGTACCGTGATATCTGAAACTTGCTTCAAATAGTTCAGAAAAATAAGAAATAATGAATGGATAGATATAGACAGAATCAAAGCAAATGTGGCAAATGCTAACAATTGGTGAATCTGAGTGAAGTTATATGAGTGTCCCTTGCATTCTTTCAACTTTAGTTTAAAGTTTTCAAAATAAAAAGCTGGAGAAAAAATGAGTAATGTCAGTAATGGATCATAACACACTGAAAAGAATGCATAAGTGAACTATAATACACAAAAGAAAGGGAGGAGGGAAAGAAAAGTTCTAATATAGAAAGAATGACATAATTTTTTAAATCATTATTTTGCAACCCCTAAGCAGAACTGATACAGGTAAGGATTATCAATGGCTGCTTAAACCACTGGGTGGAAGGTGGTTAGGGAAGAGGGGAGTCACACAGTCTGAGTGTCACCCCCAGATTATTTATTCATCACAAGAGAGAAAAGGTACTTCTATAATGAGAGGATCTGGCAGACCAAGTGACCAAACTTAGCATTTCTGATAATGGGACAAAAGGACATTATGTGCCTCATGATGTGATACACACAGAAGGACATAACATCATCAATGCAGTATTACTGCCAAAATCTTTAATCTAAAAATAATTATTAAGAAAAAGAATCTGACGAATCCAGACTGTGGGAAATTCTCCAAGATAAACGTTAATGTAGTGAAAGATAAAAATTGGTAAAGGGACTCATCTAAATTAAAGGAGACTAAAGAGACATGCAACCAACTTCAATGACTGGTCCTGGATTTTTAAATCACAGCTATAAAGGACATTTTTAGGACAAGTAGAGAAATTTGAATATAGACTGAACAGTAGATATCATTGTTCAATGTTAAATTTCTTAGGTGTTGTGGTTACACAGGAGAATATCTTTGTTCTTAGGAGATAACATGCTGACATATTTAGAAATACAGTGTCTTGTCTGCTACTTACTTTCAAATGGTTCTGCAAAAAAATCAGATAGGGAATTCCCTGGTGGTCCAGTGGTTAGGACTCGGCGCTTTCACTGCTGTGGGCCCGGGTTCAATCCCTGGTCAGGGAGCTAAGATCCCTCAAGCCACGAGGCACGGCCAAAAAAAAAAAAAAAAAAAAAAAAAATCAGAGATGTTGATAGACAAAGCAAATGTCACGAAATGTTAACAGCTGGTGAATCTAGGTGAAGTACCCTAGTACAGGTGTTCATTGCACTGTTCTTTAAACTTTTTGTAGCTTTGAAATTTTTCAAAATAAAAAGTTGGGGAAATAGACATACAGATGGCCAACGTGTATCAATACATGAAAAGATGCTCAACATCACTAATCATCAGGGAAATGCAAATCAAAACCACAATGAGATATCACCTCACACGTGTTAGAATGGCTGTTATAAGAAGGATGAGATACCAAAGGTTGGTGAATGAAATCTTGCCATTTGTGACATGAATGGACCTTGAGAGCATTATGCTAAGTGAAATAAGTCAGACAAGGAAAGCTAAATACTGTATGATCTCACTTATTTGTGGAATCTATAACAAAATAAAGTTTTAAAAAGCAAACAAACAAAAAACCAAGCTCATCCATAGAGAACAGATTGGTGGTTTCCAGAGGCAGGGGCTGAGGGGTGGGTGAAATGGGTGAAGGGGGTCAAAAGGTACAAACTTCCAGTTCTAAGTAAATAAATCACAGGGATATAAGGTACAGCATGGTGACTACAGTTAATAACACTGTACTGCATATGTGAAAGTTGCTAAGACAGTAAATCTTAAAAGTTCTCATCACAAGGAAAAGAAATTCTGTAACTATGTGTGGCAGTGGATGTTAACTAGTTTTATTGTGGTGATCATTTCACAATATATACAAATATTATGTTGTATAAATATCATTATGTTGTACACTTGAAAATAATGTATGGCAATTATACTTCATAAAAATAAATAAAGGGACCTGGTGGCGCACTGGATAAGATTTGGCGCTCCCAATGCAGGGGGCCCGGGTTCAATCCCTGGTCGGGGAACTAGATCCCACATGCATGTTGCAACTAAGAGTTTGCATGCCACAACTAAGAAGCCTGGAGCTACAACTAAGGAGCCCGCCTGCAGCAACTAAGGAGCCCATGTGCTGCAACTAAGGAGCTGGCGAGCCACAGCTAAGACCTGGCACTACCAAATAAATAAATAAATATTTTTAAAAAATAATAAAATAGGGCTTCCCTGGTGGCGCAGTGGTTGAGAGTCCGCCTGCCGATGCAGGGGACACGGGTTCGTGCCCCGGTCCAGGAAGATCCCACGTGCCGCGGAGCGGCTGGGCCGGTGAGCTATGGCCGCTGAGCCTGCGCGTCCGGAGCCTGTGCTCCGCAACGGGAGAGGCCACAACAGTGAGAGGCCCGCGTAACGCACAAAAAAAAAAAAAAAAAAAAAAAAAATAATAAAATAAAAATTTAAAAATAAATAAATAAATATTTTTAAGTCAGGAGGGGGATATATACAGTTGCATTTGGTAATATATGCACAAAGAATCTCTAGTAGGACATCAAGAAAAAAATAGTTGTGGTTCCTGGGGGCCAGAGGAACTGAATACATGCGGAGTAGGGGAGTAGGAGGGAGGAAATTTTTACTATGTATCTTTATACCATCAAATCCAAGACACCATCAATTTTAAGATAGATCATTATCTTATTGAACAAAAGAAAGAAAAAAATGCCACCAACTTATTATAATGATAAGATGCCAAACTCTTAAAGACACAGACATTAAAATGTTTTCGGAAATATCAAAATGTTCATCTTAGAATTGATGAAATTTAGGACATCTTTTTGAATTATGAATCAGGTAAATGTATTACCTGTTTAAAAAAAAAAAAGAAAAGTCAGGCAGAAGAGGATGAGCTGGCAAAGAATGAGTAGGAGCAGCTGATGAGGCAGGAGGAAAACCAGGAGAGTGTGAAGTCTCCAAAGCCAGGAGTAGAGAGTGGACAAATATGACAGATGCCACTGAGAGGTCCAGCATGGAAAGGGCTGGACTGAAAAATGTTCAGTACGCTCAACAACAGCAAGTCACCTGTGACCCCAGCAAGGACTACTTTGGTGGCGGTGGTAGCTGGGAGTTGGGGGGAGGGGTGGAAGGGGGTAGTAGCAGCCAAATTAAATAGTTGAACACGTAAGCTGAGAGCAGGTGTGGACAGCACGTTGAAGAAGCCTGCCTTGGAAGAGAACAGAGACAGGGTACTACCTGGGTGGGCTATGGGGTCCAGGGAAGACTATGTCTGAGGGTTGTTTGTTTAGGATGTTAATAAGCTAGAGGTGTGAAAGATCCAGGGAAGAGGTGCAATTACAATAGAGACAGAGGTTAATTAATGGAGCAAAGCCCTGAAAGGGGGAGAAGCATGAGGTCCAGTGCAAAGAGGTGGGACAAGCCTCAATCCTAACAGGTGGGAAGGAGAACATGACACAAGCAGATGGGGGAGGTTTGAGGCCTTGGAAAGGACAGTGCATGTCCCACATATCTGCTTCAATTTTCTCTGTAATAGGGGAGACACGTTTGAGTTGAAAGTGAGGTGGCAAGAGTAGAGGATGCAGCTAAATCAAGGGGCAATTACACCACAGCCTGAGAGGTGCTCCAGGAGAGCAAGTACACAAAGCTGTGGGAACACAGAGGACCTCCCTGGTCCATCCTGGAAAAGCCAGGGAGGGCTTTATAGAGGAAGCGATATCAGAGCTTAATCCTGGAGGATGAATAAGAGTTTGCCAGGAAAGGAAAGAACCAGGAAAGCACATGCAAAGGGAAGGTCAGGAGAGTAACAGCATGGTGAATTCAAGGAACAGAAAGAAGTAGAGCACACACTGATAAAGTCCAAAGTGGAAGGAAGGAAGAAAAGGCAACAATAGGGTTGAAAGGTGGGAGGGGCCAGTCATCCTGGCCTTGAAGGCCATGAGCAGGATTTGAGCTTTATCCTGAGACTTGCGAGCCACTGAAGATTTCTATTCTTCTTCTTCTCCTTTTAAAAAATATAACCTCAAAGTTTCTTTTTTAATAAAATGAAATTATGTTGCTTTTTAGTAACATGTATAAAAATATCTGCAAGTTAAAAAAAAATCAAAGTGCATAAAGTAGAAAATACAAGTTCTTCCAAAATCCACCTTCTCAGTGGTCACCGCTTTAACAGTCTGACCTTTAGGTTTTTGGTTTTTATGTATACATAAGCATATATGACAAAAATGAGATCATTTTATACACGCTCTTTTATAACCTGTTTTTTTCCACTCAATATCTCATGAAAATGTTTAATGTCAATGAATACAGGTTATCTCAACCTTTTTTTTTTTTTTTTAAATATTTATTTATTTATTTGGCTGTGCCAGGCCTTAGTTGCGGTACGCGGGATCTTCGTTGCGGCGTGAGAGAACTTTTAGTTGCGGCATGTGGGATCTAGTTCCCTGACCAGGATCGAACCCGGTCCCCCTGCATTGGGAGCATGGACTCCCAACCACTGGACCACCAGGGAAGTCCCTCAACCTTTTTAATGACTGGTCAACCAGGTCAACAACATCCGTGGCCACAGAGTGGTCAGGTGTGACATGGGCTGATTTGGTAATTAGGAGGTCACAGCTTCAGGAAGTGGTGGGGTAGAGGTCAGCTGCCCAGAAATGAGGGAACATGAGGAGAGGAAGAGGAACGAGTCTAGCAGACTAATCTTTAAAAAAACTCAGCTGAGGGACACCCCTGGTGGTCCAGTGGTTAAGACTGTGCCTTCCAGTGCAGGGGGTGTGGGTCTGATCCCTCGTCAGGGAGCTAAGATCCCACATGCCTCGCAGCCAAAAAACCAAAACTTAAAAAAACAGAAGCAATATTGTAACAAATTAAATAAAGACCTAAAAAAATTTTTTTTAATCAAAAAACTCAGCTGAGACTTTAATATAACATAGAGGATATTAGTGTCAACAAAGAAACACCATACACTAAAGGATTAATAGTAGCGATCTCTTGATAGTGACATTACAAGTTATTTGCTGTCTTTCTTTTATCTTTATTTTCTAAAATTTCTGCAACAGTCATATATCACTTTTCTAGTGAGACAAAGCCAAAGGTTTAAAACAGCAGCTAGAGGAAGACATACAGTTAGAAAGGTTTTTCCAGATAGGAGACTGGGAGGAAGGTATTATTAAGGAAAACAGTGGAGAGGCTGAAGATACAGTAGAGGGGGAAAGAGCTGACAGACACTGGTATCTCAGGAGATAGGTAGGGCCAGAACCCATAGCACAGAGCGGGCATGTTAGATTAGGAGCCCTCCTTCTACTAGGATTCAAGAAGTAGAGAAACATAAGTGTGGTTCCAACTCCCACATACAACCCCCCCCCCAACTAACCCTCTCCATGAGTAAAGGGCTTTGGGATAATAGTCCAAGTTTGGAATACTCCTCCCATGGAATAGAATGGAGAGCTGATGGGAAGAGGAACGGGGTTTCTAGAAGTGATGGAGGGACAGCTGAGGCTGGAGACCCTCCACGGAAGCAGAACCAGACTGCCCTGGTATGTGATGACCACCAGAAGCTTTCCACATTCTGAGTGTAGAATCCAGAATTGGGGGGTCTGCTGCTGGGGTGGGACACACAGGCAAAGTGGCATGGTCATTGAAGGTATGAGCCAGAGAATGGTTAAAATCCTGGACCATGGAGTCCAGGAACGACACAGAAGGTGTCATGCTCATGAGATAGAGAAAATGGAGGTGTCAGAGAACTTGAGGTCTCCTTGAGGTCCCAAAGTAGGTAAAGCAGAAATTGGACTGTGGTCAGAGAATGATACTGGAGTTTAAGATTTTGGAGGTGGCCACATGCCAGTGATGACCAGACTCAGGTGTAGCTGGTAGAAAGGGTGGCCAAAGGAGCCATTGCCCTCCATGAGACAATGGGATGTGGAAAGGGAGACTGTGGTCCAGCACTGATGTCCTCCAGGGAAACAAAGAAGAGAGGCAGGGGGAGAGTGGGCAATAACTAGATTGTAGGAGTCTCAAGGAAGGAGGCTCTAACCCTGGCTCCTACCTGACCCCCGTCTGGTCCCAGGCTGTCTCCCAAAGGTGTGCCCATGGTTACAGAAAAGTCAGTGTAGCAAAGTATGGATGGTGGGAAAGCCAGCACTCAGGGCCAGAGCACAGAGCAAGGCTGCCTTGTTTGTACATGGTTAGCCCAGAGAGAATTTAGGCTTGGGAGGGCTACAGGAGGCTGAGGTCACAAGAATGGAAGGTTCCAGGCTCTTCTGCTCTTATAGCAGGGCTTAGCCTTTATACTTGTGTTGGGGGAGAGGGGAGCAGCAATGACTGGCCTCTGCAAACCAAAGTTCTTAAACTGCAAAATGGGATAAGTAGCAATTTATTCCTCAACTGAGAGTTTTCATAACGCTGGGAGGCATTGGGGGTGCTACATATCCCCCCAAAGATGTAGGCCTAAGGAAGCACCTCCTTAGTTATCAATAAGAGAGCAAATACTAACTGAATTTTGTTCAAAAAAACAGACTATAATTTATTCCATTTCTAACTGTGAAGTTGGGAGGACAGAAGTTCCCACAGTAAAGAGAGTGAGGCCCGTGGCAGAGAGGAGTCAAGTCTGGCCTCAGATCAGGACAGGGACCTGGGGTTAGTTCCAGGACTCCCTACTCACCAGCCCTCCCTCCTCCCCAGCACGAGCCCCCATCCTTGGCATAGAAATGGTCATTTTCTTGCTGTCTGCCCAGAGCCTATCTGCTAAGATGGAAGTTTCCCCCTCTTGCTCTACCTCTGGTCCCCTTATCCCACACCCAATCCCATATCTCCAGCCCTGATGTCCCCAAACTATGAATATTCCTCATTGCTATCACTGTCCTATGATGACTCTTCAGTAGCCCCTACTGATCCTGTGCTTGGCAATCAAGACCTTGTGTCAATCAGCTACAAACCTCCGACCCACCACCTTTTGCTTCTCTACCACAGGCTGACCTGCTTCCCACACAACCCAGCTTCATGCAGAACATATCAAGCCATCCTGTCTGCTTCCAGTGACCCTAAACCAGAGCCCTATCAGCGCCTCTGAGTCCTTCTATTTTTCTCACATCCCACCTCTTCTGGGAAGCCCTTCCAGACATCCCTGCTGTGCCTCCCACTGCTTACATTCTGAACCAGTTATTGGGCACCAAGTGCTCACTCATTCTCATCCAATCTCTTCCTCGTTCCATCATGGATGGGGCTTCCAGGAGGGACCCAGCACAGGGCAGGGCACAGAGAACGGTCAATCATGTTCTTGCTTAAGCCTGCTCCCGGGATAGGAGTGGAGCAACTGATGCCCTCCCCAAATCAGGCTAAGCCCACAGCTTCTGTGAACCCTGCTATACCACACTTCCTCCAGGAGACCTTCAGAGACTCCGGGCTGTCAGCAAGGAAGGAAGTGCAGCCTGTAGAGGAACTGCTGTGGGGAGGGGGCAGGGACAGGGAGAGGAAGGCAGAGGGAGGGGGGAGAAAAGGAAAAGGAAGAGGTAGAAGAACTGAGAAGGACGCTCTAAACTAGAACAAGCAGCTTCCTCAAGGGAGGTCGGTACTTAGTCCTATTATTTCATCCCTAGAGAAAGGTGCTGGCAAAGAGATACCCAGAGAGAGGAATCAATTTGTTCAGAGGTGGCCAGCCAGCCCACCAGAGAAAGGGTTAAAGAAACAGCAACAGAGCCCAAGGCCCCTAACCAGAGATCCCCTCCCAGGACCCTGCTAACTCTCCATGGGTTTGCTAGACATAAGAAGACCCTCTTTCTGTGGCCCATGACCAGTCAGTCCTCTCAGCAACTCAGGCTCATCAAACCCAGATCAAATATCAACTAGCACGATCTGTGCAGCCCCAGACAAAATCTCTCTGCCAGTCATGCCCCTGCAAGAACCATTTCCCTCTCTCAGAGGCCTGCCCCTTGGAGGCCGAACAGTTAGGGCACAGTCTGCAAAATTCTCCAGACTTCTCCACCCCATGCGCACAGTCACGTGGCTGGACTCACAGGCCAGGCTCCCCAACAGCTATGCTTAATTCCCACCTCTATGCCTTTGCCCAGACTATTCCCCAAAAATGCCCTCTGTTACCTCTCCTCTCATCCCAATCTCACTGCCTCCAAGAAGCCTCTTATTTACTGCCTCTTGCCCCCCTTTCTCCTTGTGCTCCTAGTGTCCACGGGAAAGTCTGCCCGGCCCCCCCTCAACTCCTTATCCTGGCATTGCCGGTTTGAACTGCCTGAGATAGTGAATTCTCAGTTCAAGACTATACTTGGTTTTCCCAACCTTTGGCTCAGGAGCTCCCAGAGGCAGGGGCAGAGACGGGTTCCCAAACATCTCACCCCAATCCTCGTGACTGACTCCTGTCAGCGTTGGAATGAGCTTCATCTGGCGCCCCCAACACACCACCCCAAAGTCCTGGCGGCCCACAGGCTTAAGCCAATGCACCCATCCCATGAAACACTGAGGCGGTTCAGACGAGCTGTCCAAAGGTCCGCCGCTTCGCTTAGGCGGGGTCTGGGAGGTGGGGAGTACAACCTGCATCCACCTGCAGGCGCCTCTTGTGAGGAGGGACCCAAAGGAGGCCACAGTCACCCCGCCTCCAGACGCCCCCATCCCAGGCCGCGTGCGCCATCCCCAGGAGGAGGAGGAGGCCTGTTTCCAGGGAACGCCAGGTGGGGCTGAGGGGGTATGGAGGGCCCAAGGCCCAGGCTCCAGAATCCAGGGGTCTGACGTCATCCAAGACTGGGTTCCTTCTGTGGGAGCCGGGAATGGGGATGGCGGGGGTTGGGGGGTCTGGGGAACCCGAGATTCTCTTCCCCCGCCCCAACAGGGAAGGTCACCTCGACTCTGCGCCTCTCCAGCTCGATCTGCCCCCGGCATCCAAAGGTGAAGCGTAAGGTGTACAAAGCTGGAGATGGGGTGACCCCCTCTCGCCCTGCACCCAACTTCCCTACAAAGCCCTTTTCTGGCCCTTTAGGCCCGGGACTCACCCGCTGCTGTCGCTCGGCTGCGGAAAGGCCGCCGCGCTGCGCTGCTATGCACCCAACGATGCGGCGCGGAGCCGGCCGCGAACGGCTCCGGGTCTGGGGACGGGGTGCGCGAGCGTGCGCGCGCCTCGGGGCCAGTTCCTCGCGCGCCCGCGCCGGCCTGCCTGCAGCAGCCGCTCTCGCGAGATTCCCGAGCTTCCTCTAGGGCCGCTCCTCCTGAACTCGCGAGAAGGAAGGCCTGGCCATCCCCTCACCTTACAGGAGCTGTCCGAGGTGCTGAGTTCCAGGGACAAGGCCAGATCAGGTGGTCGGCAGGCACGGGGACAAGAGCAAAGCGAGAACGTCGAGGAAGAGACCCAGAAATGGGAGTCTGGTACCAACAATCAGAGCCTCAGCTTCCAAATCAGTAAACTGGGGAAAATAACCTCCCATGCCAGTCCCAGGAGCCACTGGGACGTACCAGAAAGTAAGAATGAGAGGGAGCTTTGTGAGCAGGAGTGTGATGACTGGTGAAAGCCCTTCAGATCCACAGACCCAAAGTGACAGAGAGGGGTTGGAGGATGGTAGATCAGAGATGAAACATAAAGAGACAAAAACAAGACATAGACAAGGACACACAAATCCAAAAAAGATAGACATAGAAAGACAAGAAAGGAGAGCCATGAACATAGAGACATAGAAACACGAAGAGACAGAGACATGGAGAGATCAAGATTTGGAGAGGGGAAAAAAAAGACAAAGAAAGATAGAGGGGAGAGAGCATGAGGAAGTGAGAGATAAGAAATAGGGACTGACAAACTACCCAGAGGGATAGAAAGGGAGAGGTCTGGAAAGAAAAACAAAAAAAGAAAGAGAGAGAGAGAGGAAGAGAGAGAGAGAGGAAGGGAGAGAGAAAGAAAGAACCTGTGTTGTGCAGAGATGAACACTGAAAGTGAGTAGAAATCAGGCTAACTGTTTAAAAACCCAGAACCAATGAGGGTTGAGAGAGACCCACTTGGAGAGATGGGGCTGGGAGTGAAAGACAGACTGGCTTTTATTGTGAGTGATGTTTACATTGTAAACTTCCTGTGGGATGTCTACAACCAGGGCCACCCTCTGTCCTGCCAGCCAATGGCTCCTGCCCTCCACAGTGCCCTCCGCCCACACCATCCTGGGCCTGGAAGGGGGCCTCAGTGGGTGGGAGACACTGAGGGGATTCTTTGCCCAGAATAAGGGTCCATTGTCTGGTCTCAGCCTGCTGGGAGTGGGGCCTCACTCCCACAGCTGGGATAGAATGGGGGCCAGAGTGAAGAAAGGCAGACAAGAATTAGTGCAGGAGAGGCAAGGAAAGGGAGGGAGCCTCAGGGGCTATGGAGTGTTGTGCAGGAAGCATAATCTATGCCAATCAGAACAGAAGAGTCATGGACTACAGGGCAGGACAAAGAGGTTCTGCTTTTGATCCTGTCCCTGGTTCACTTGCATAATAACTGCCCTCTATCCTGCTATAAGACAAGCTTTAGCTGACTTACAGAGTTGTGAGAGGACCCAATGAAATGAACATGACCCTGAGGAGGTTATCAAACATGGCTCCTGCAGGAGAGATGTTGGGAGTCCATGTGGGCCTCAGGAAAGATATAGGGTTCACATCAGCCTCCAGGAGAGGGGTCTGAGGTCCATGTTGAAATCTACAGTGGAGATGTCTGGGATCCACAAGGAATTTACAAGAGATATCTTGTGGTCCGTGTGGGTCCTACAGGAGAAATATTTGGGTTCCCATCTGAAATCCACAGATGACTTTTCCCGAATCAAGAGAATTAGAAGGGCCTCCTATTTAGCTAACAACTGAGGCAGGAAAAGTGCTCAGGTCCAAAGTCAGAAGCCCATCTTTGTCCCAGGGGATTGTACGTTCAGAATCTGGGTAAATAGAAGGAAACAATGCTTCAGGATTTACAGCCATTTAAACAAACTTTTACTCAACAAGCATTTGTTGATTAACTATGAGAAACAGCATAGTGCAATCATTAAGAATATGGACCTAGAGGGGCTTCCCTGGTGGCACAGTGGTTAAGAATCTGCCTGCCAATGCAGGAGACACGGGTTCAAGCCCTGATCCGGGAAGATCCCACATGCCGCACAGCAACTAAGCCCGTGCGCCACAACTACTGAGCCTGCGCTCTAGAACCCGTAAGCCACAACTACTGAAGCCTGCGAGCCACAACTACTGAAGCCCATGTGCCACAACTACTGAAGTCTGCGCGTCTAGAGCCTGTGCTCTGCAACAAGAGAAGCCACTGCAATGAGAAGCCCTCGCACCACAACGAAGAGTAGCCTCCGCTCGCCGCAACTAGAGAAAGCCCGCGTGCAGCAACAAAGACCCAACACAGCCAATAAATAAATAAATAAATAAGTAAAATCTAAAAAAAAAAATAAGAATATAAACCTGGAAGGCAGACTGCCTGCCCCTTCCCAATTGTGTACATTTGAGCAAGGCACTCACCCGTACTGAATCTTAGTTTTCCACATATGTAAAATAAGGATGATAATAATACCTATGTCTTAGAGTTCCTGTGAGGATTAAATGAATTAACACGTGTAGACATAGGTAACAATTGAGACAGTGCCTGGTACACAAAAAGTGTCTAATAAGTGCTGGCTCATACTGTGTGCCAGGCTCTGGGGACACGTCTTTCTCATGGTGGAGAGCAGGAGTAAAAGAGCCAGAGCCAAACCATGCAATAACAGTTAAAGTTTCTTCTCAAATGGGGTGGATGTCACATCTGCTCACATGCCACTCACCAACACATGTCCTATGGCTAATGCCAGGGCAGCAGGGAGACTTGCTCCCTCTAGAGGATGCAAGACATGACAAACAGTGGTGATGTTTAATCCTATAGCAGGGAGAGAGCAAATGACTGGGAACAGTAATCCAGTCACCTACAGGGCCAGTTGCAGGCTGCTTATCTTTTCCTGCTCAGCTGTGGTAGGAGGCATGTTGAGGCGTGTCCACCCAACAGTCTCTGGAAGAATATCTATTTACAGGACAGTAAACAACTGGAAAGAAAAGAGGATTAGCATTTACTGAACCCTATATATATCTGAGTGAGATGTTAAGCCTCGAGACTATCCTATGAAGTAAATGCTTTTATCTTCATTTTGTAGATAAGGAAAGTGAGGTCCGGAGAGGTAAGGTGATCTGCTCAAGAAAATAGAATTGATGTATCTAAGAAGTGGAAGAACCAGTATCTTTAGGTTGGGTTTCCCCAGAAGCAAACACTGCTGTATTTGAGAGATGATCCCAGGAAGCACTAGTAGAGGAGTGGAGGAAGTTGAAACAAAGAAATGAAAGGAACTCATTTCAGGGTGCAGTAATGAGCAGGTTACCACTGTGGGCAATTCTACTGGGGACCTCCAAGACACAATGCAGAATACAATGAGTTATCCCACCAAAAGAATGAGGAAACTAAGGGTTGAGGGCTGCTCCTGGAACTTGCAGATTTCCTTGTGTACCTTCTAAGCAGAGAAAGCCCTTAGGCAGAAAATCCCAGGGGCTCACATACAGTAAGAATATAAGAATAAGAATATAAACATATATATGGAAAGAAGATAAGAATAAGAATATAAAAAGCCATCAGGAATGGCTAAAGGGACACTATGTAGTAGTATCGACTACAACCAAGATCTAAATCCAAGCCTGTCTGCCACATGCCACAATTAAAGATCCCGCATGCCACAACGAAGATCCTGCTTGCCACAACTAAGACCCGGTGCAGCCAAAGTAAATAAATAAATAAATAGATAAATAATATTTTTTTAAAAAAGGGATGGGGAGAAATTGGAACCATTATACAGTGCTGGAAGGAAGGTAAATGGTGCAGCCACTTTGGAAAACAGTCTGGCAGTTCATTAAAGAGTTAAACATAGTTAAACCTATCAGTTCTACTCCTAGCTATATACGCAAGAGAAATAAAAACATATATTCACAAAAAACTTGCAAATTCATTGTAATTTTATTCGTAGTAGCTAAAACCCAGAAACAGCCATCAACAAGAGAATGGATACATTATTGTATATTCAAACAATGGAATATGAATCAAAAATAAAAATGAATGAGCAATTAGTAACTACAACACGAGTGAATCTCAAAAACGTTATGTTGGGCAAAATAAGGTAGATCAAAAAATACATGCTAGGAGGAATTTCCTGGTGGTCCAGTGGTTAAGACTTCAGCTTCCACTGCAGGGGGCCCAGGTTCGATCCCTGGTTGGGGAACTAAGATCCTGCAAGCTGTGCACGCAGCCAAATAAACAAACAAAAACCATATTATATGATTCCACTTATATTAAGTTCAAAACCAGGAAAATTAATGTGATAGAAAGCAGAATCGTGGTTCCCTGGTTGGCGATGGGGGTAGATTAGATTGACTGGAAAGGGACAAGAAAGAAATTTCTGGGTGGTGGAAATATTCTAGATCTTGTTTGGGGTGATAGTTAAAAGGTATATAAAACTGTCAAAACTTACCAAACTGAAAACTTATTGATTATAACTCAGTAGAGGACTGTTAGCTTAAAAAAATGGGGATCCCTGAGGCAGCTTGAATCTAGAGAACAAGGGTGATTCCAGACCTCCAACCTCTTGCCCATACATGAAACCCAGGTCAATGACCACCTCTCATTGCTTCTCTTGTACCAACAGTGCCCCCCATAGACCACTTGGGGGCGCCCACGCCTGCACTTGCACTTGGCATCCACTAACACTTGCAGAGCTAATTCTCTGCAGGCAGCTAGAAGTGCTGGGCACTGGGTAGCCTGCTGGCCTACACACAGATCATTTTCATCACCACCACCTCTTGCAGCCTTGCCAGCAGCTCTGAACATGCAACACCCACTGCTCACTTGTCGAGTTAGAACAGGAGTGCCCCTCCCAACTTGCTCCAAATAACTGTCAGAGAGAAAAAATACCTTTCACAAGTCCCAGCTTGGGCCTGGCCTGGTAAACAGTGGCCTCGGTCACTGGCTGAGCCCATGGATACCAAAACCACAGGACATGTTCCAGTCCTCACCTGCCTGAAAAGTTATATTGCAAAGCCAGTCTTGCTTCTACCTCTTCATCCTGATACCTTCTTCCCCTGGCAACCTTGCCCCCTGCAAAGTCCTCCGCTACCTCTAAGGAGCCCAGGGCTCCCAGAGCTCTGTCTCTGGTCTGAATTCTCCTCTGCATTCCAGCCCCGTCCCAAGCTGGAACCCCAGATATTTTCCCTATATTTGTTCCTCCTCCTGTGATCCTGCCTCCAAAAATGGCCCTATCATCAGTGATGACATGTTGACATCATGTACCTCCTGATAGGCTTCACTGACTTCTATGATTTTCTTGCCCCCCAAAAATGCATAACCTCAATTTAATCATGAGGAAAATATCAGACAAACCAAAGTCAAGGAACATTCTACAAAATAACTGACCAGTACTCTTAAAAAAATGATAGTGTCAACCCTCAGTTACCCAAGCCCGACCCCTGGAAATTAAGTCCTATCAATTCTGTTTCCCCATACCCACTACCCAATTCCATCACCACTGCAATAGTCTCCTCAAAGACATTACATCCTTTAGTGCAGCAGTCCCCAACCTTTTTGGCACCAAGGACCAGTTCTGTGGAACACAATTCTTCCACGGAAGTAGCAGGGGGAATGGTTCAGGCAGTAATGCGAGTGATGGGGAGTGATGGGGAGTGACAGATGAAGCTTTGCTCATTTGCCTGCCACTCACCTCCTGCTGTGCAGCCCGGTTCCTAAGAGGCCGCGGGCTGGTACCGGTCTGCAGCCTGTGGGTTGGGGACCCCTGCTTTAGTGTTTCCCCACCTGACACCCTCTCGAGCCATTCTCCTCCACGCAGTCACAGGAATCTTAGCTATGCCACTCTCTTACTTAGGACACTCCCGAGGCGCCCCACTGCTGCTGCCACCCAGCACAGCTTGTAGTCCTAAGAATTCAGATTCTCTTTTACCTCCTTGCTTTTGCACATGCTGTTCCATCCTCTCCTCTCCTCACCTGACTCCCATCCCTGTCCCTTTGTCCAGAAATCCTTACTGTTTTTAGGACTGGGATCCAGAGGATCCTCTCTAGTAGATACTGCTCTTACTCCACCCTCAAGGTACCACAAGGCCAGGTTGAGCATCCTATAACCTGCCGGTTTCTCCCTGGCAGACACACGATGGCCTGTGTCCCTCGACTTGCCACTCTCTGTCCTTCATTGTTGCTGTCAACAGCTGGGCTTAGCTCGCGTTGCTCCTCTGGCTGGCTGATTCCTACTCATCCTTTGATGAGTCTCACTCCTCTGGAGGGCTCCCTGGACTAGGTACCTCTGCTTCGTGCTTCTCTCCCTGCCACCCAGTGCTGTGTTGTTATCTAGGTG
Organism: Mesoplodon bidens; assembly: GCF_964165515.1. Lineage (NCBI taxonomy): Eukaryota > Metazoa > Chordata > Mammalia > Artiodactyla > Ziphiidae > Mesoplodon > Mesoplodon bidens. Next base: position 63,719,278 of record NC_138178.1, on the reverse strand, counting down.
CCTGACTCCTCATGAGCCTGTGAGTTCTGGAGCAGGAGGGAGGGAGCAGGTCCACATCTGAATTGTTCACCATCACCCCAGTGCCAGTCTCAGGGGAAGGAGACCTTAGTTGAGAGGTATGTTTGCTAAATGTTTGACAACTGGCTCTTTAGGGGAAAATGTGTACATAAATATACACATATATTTATTACGTTTTACTGATATGTATGTGTAACAAATAACTTAACACATAATAAAATATACAATACTCCTTATTGTAAATTTCATATAGCCAGTTGATTCTCAGAGAATGTTTTCATTGGTTTTTCCTTAACTCTTGTATCTATAGCCAACTTACAGTTACAGTTGATGAAGGAGTATAGATAATCAACAAAACAATAAATCAAACTGTAATTATAGTATTTCTAACTTCTGTGATGTAAATATTTTCATCATGGCTGATTTTGAGCTACCAACATGATGTCACTGAATGCAAAGTTGAGAAAAGATGTACCGTAGCACACCATTATGTAGTATTTCCACCACACAGAGACAAGAAACATAAATAACTTAAAGAGCATGAACAGTAAAATGCTGTAAAGTTATTAGAAAGTGATGAGTTTTTTTTTTACAGCTCAAAAAATATGATTTGTTACCAACATGTTTATTTTAAAGTTTATGGAAAAGCTTTTCTAAGGCATGGTAGAAAGTGAAACAACATATCTGTTTTGTTTTTTCGTAATTGAATTTGGTTTTTGAAAGCTACATGTTCTCACAAATTCTTGGCACCAGAGTAATGTTGATAGAGATCATTCCATACAATGAACTTTTTAAAAAAATAAATTTATTTATTTACTTTTGGCTGCATTGGGTCTTTGGTGCTCCGCGTGGGCTTTCTCTATTTGCAGCAAGCGGGGCCTACTCTTAGTTGCGGTGCGCGGGCTTTTCATTGCAGTGGCTTCTCTTGTCATGGAGCACAGGCTCTAGGTGCGTGGACTTCAGTAGTTGTAGCACGCGGGCTCAGTAGTTTTGGCTTGCGAGCTCTAGAGCGCAGGCTCAGTAGTTGTGGCGCTCGGGCTTAGTTGTTCTGCAACATGTGGGATCTTTCTGGACAAGGGCTCGAACCCGTGTCCCCTGCATTGGCAGGCAGATTCTTAATCACTGCGCCACCAGAGAAACCCCATATACAATGAACTTTTAAGCAACACCTTTTCCTGGATCATCTATATTTTTATAAACATAAAAAATACATAATCATGAAAATTATTAATCTGTTGTTTAAAGCTGAGACATGAAAAACAAACATATTCTACCTTTAGAGCTCTGTATCTTAAACACAACTTGTTGGAGAAGTAATAGTGTGCAGTCATAAAGAGACAAGGTTGGATTTGATTTCTAGCTCTGCCATTTATTAGCTGTGTGACTTTAGGCAAGTTACTTAACTTCTCTGAGTCTCTTTTTCCTCATCTGAAAAATAAGGCTAAAAAAATATTTTTATTTCCATAGGGTGGCCATAAGACATGAGAAATAATGTATGAAACTCACTTAGCTCAGTGCCTGGTACAGAGGAGAAAAAGGAGAACCCACAGAAAAACGTGTGGGAAGCTGAAATTCACACCCTTGCCTCATCCCCCTAGGGCCTGTGCTTCCTTCTTCCTCTGTGCCAGCACTACCTTACATATAACTCTACCACACTCAGAATTTAGGATTGTTAACTGTTCTCATGTTTCTTCTCCTTGAAGACAAATAACAAACATGTCTGAAAGTGATGAGTTTTGAATATTTTATTACCTTTGTTTTAACATAGTTGACTCATTGTAAGGTAATATAATTAAAATTTTAGTAATGGCTGTGTTTACCAAGCAGATCACAAAATTGAAATTTTAACAATTGGCTCTCATGAGCCAGTACGAGCTGCTTCCAGCACATCACTGGTCCCCCATTTCTCCTCCAGGCCCAATCTTGCTGCCAGCCTAGAAGACTTCTGAGTTCACTGGGTGACCCACTCAACACCCTGGGCTTATGACTCCTCCTCACTCCAGTGACCTTTGTTTCTCCTTCAGCCATCACCCTGTTCCCATGGTCTCACTATGGGACTTGTCATCCCTCACCAGGAACAGTTTTGCCCAAGAATCTCATTCTCCCCTCTTGTCTCTTGGACTATAGCCTGCTCTTCTTCCAGTCCTCTCGGCACTGCCAAACAGGTCCTTCAATCTTGAAGGACATTATTCCCTGAGCCCTGTTTATCAGCCTCTTCCTGATGCCTGAAACGTCCTCCCTTCTCTGCTCATCCTTCTCCTGTAGCTATACTCAAGCCTTTCACCCTGAGCATATAATAATTGGGCAATAAAGGAATTCACATTTACTATCATTATTTCAGTAGAAGCCCTCTTATCTGATGCAATTGAAACCAGAAGTTGGTCAATTCAACAAAAAAGTCAGCTTAAAAGGAGTATCATAGGGCTTCCCTGGTGGCGCAGTGGTTGAGAGTCCGCCTGCCGATGCAGGGGACACGGGTTCGTGCCCCGGTCCGGGAAGATCCCACATGCCACGGAGCAGCTAGTCCCGTGAGATATGGCCTCTGAGCCTGCGCGTCTGGAGCCTGTGCTCCGCAACGGGAGAGGCCACAGCAGTGAGAGGCCTGCGTACCGCAAAAAAAAAAAAAAAAAAAAAAAAATTTACCATCTTAAATTATATTGTGAAACTTTTGAAAATTGTAAAGCGCTGTAGAAGTTAAAGAATCTTTCACTCAATTAAAAGAATTTACTAAACAACATTGTAAATCAACTATACTTTGATAAAAAAATAAAAAATAAAAAATAAATGTACCATGTTAACCATTTTTAAGTATTCATTTAAGTATTCAGTGTTAAGTATATTCACATCGTTGTACAAAGAACAATTCATCTTGCAAAGCTGAAACTTTTTACCCATTAAACAACAATTCCCCATTTCTCCCTCTGCCTCAGCCCTTGGTAACCACCATTCTACTTTCAAAACCAAAATGAATTTGATTACTTTAAATACCTCATATAAGTGGAATCATATAGTATTTGTCTTTTTGTGAACAGCTTTTTAAACAAATGACTATCTTTTCCAAATTTTCCTAAGCAGTAAAGTTAGTTTTCATAGAAATAATAACTAACTTTCCTTTTGCACTCATATTTCTTTGGTTTAGTTACACTTTATTAAATTATGTATTTACAATAATGAATACAAAAGGCATAAACAGGTTTGGGAATGTGTTAGTCTGAGTTCCCAGAGAAGCTGACACCAAGATGGGATTAAATACCAAAGATATTTATTAGGGGAAATGATTGGTTAGAGAAAATGAAGAGGGAGCCAGGTGAGCCTAGGAGAACCATCAGACCATGCTACAAGTCTGAGCTTGAGTGAAGGAGAGAGGGAAGGAAGGAAGGTGGGTGGAAGCATTTTAGACTGCGGTTCAGGAAAGTTCAGCAATGCCACTGGGGAGTCCTCCAGCAAAAGCCACCCATCATCCACATTTTCCCAGGAGTGGGCCTGCTTTAATATCCCATCTATGCTCATTCATTAGCCAGAAGCAGCCCATGGGAAATTTGGCCTTGTAACAAATGTAGTGATGGATTTCAGAAAGCAGCAGCTGGGTCCCTTGTTCAATTGCGCTCCCTGTTATGAAAGATGAGAGAAGTCATTCTCATGGCCACAAACACAGATGATTCTTGGTGTATCATGTATGGATTTAGCTTGGCTACATGTAACAGAAAACTCAAATAACAGTGGCTTAAACAAGATAAGTCTTTTTCTCACATAATGAGAAGTCCAAGAATAAGTGAGTTGGCTTGGTGACTTTAAGATTCAGGGTAGAATTCCCTGGAGGTCCAGTGGTTAGGACTCTATGCTTCCACTGCACTGGACACAGGTTCAATACCTGGTCAGGGGACTAAGGTTCTGCATGCTGTGCGGTGCACCCAAAAAAAAAAAAAAAAGATTCAGGGTAGACAAAGTGGATATAGAGGGAGCATATCTCAATGTAATAAAAGCTATTTATGACAAACCCACAGCCAATATAATACTCAACGGTGAAAAGCTAAAAGCCTTCCTGCTAAAATCTGGAACAAGACAAGGATGCCCACTCTCACCACTTCTATTCAACATAGTATTGGAAGTCCTAGCCATAGCTATCACACAAGAAAAATAATTAAAATGTATCCAAATTGGAAGATAAGAGGTAAAATTGTCATTATATGCAGATGACATGACATCATATACAGAAAACCCTAAAGACTCCACACAAAAACTACTAGAACTGATAAACAAATTCAGCAAGGCAGCAGGATTCAAGATTTTTTTTTTTTGGATTTAAGATTGACATACAGAAATCATTTGCATTTCTTTATACTAACAATGAAATATCAGAAAGGGAATGTAAAAAAAAAATCAATCACATCCAAAACAATTATAATACTTAGTAATAGACCTGGCCAAGGAGGTGAAAGACTTATATGATGAGAACTATAAAACATTAATAAAGGAAATTGATTGCTCTTGGATTGGAAGGATTAATATTGTTAAAATGGCCATACTACCCAAAACAATCTACAAATTTAATGTGATCTCTATCAAATTACCCATGACATTTTTCACAGAACTAGAACAAATAATCCTAAGATTTATATGGAACCATAAATGACCCAGAATTGCCAAAGCAATCCTGAGGAAAAAGAACAAAGCAGGAGGCATAATCCTTCCAGACTTCAGACAGTACTACAAAGCTACAGTAATCAAAACAGTATGGTACTGGCACAAAAACAGACATATGTATCAATGGAACAGAATAAAGAGCCCAGAAATAAACTCTCACAACTACGGTCAATTAATCTTAGACAAAGGAGGCAAGAATATACAATGGGAAAAAGTCTCTTTGGTAAGTGGTGTTGGGAAAGTTGGACAGCCGCATGTAAATCAATGAAGTTAGAACACACCCTCACACCATTCACAAAAATAACTCAAAATGGCTTAAAGACTTAATTATAAGACATGACACCATAAAATTCCTAGAAGAGATCACAGGCAAAACATTCCCTGACATAAATCATACCAGTGTTTTCTTAGGTCAGTCTCCCAAGGCAATAAAAATAAAAGCAAAAAAATTAAAAAACGAGGGGACTTCCCTGGTGGTCCAGTGAATAAGACTCCACGCTCCCAATGCAGGGGGCCCAGGTTCGATCCTTGGTTGAGGAACTAGATCCTGCATGCATGTCACAACTAAGAGTTTGCATGCTGCGATTAAAAGATCTCACATGCCACAACTAAGGATCCCACATGCCACAGCGAAGATCCCGCATGCCACAATGAAGATCCCGCATGCCGCAACTAAGATCCAGCACAGCCAAAATAAAAATAAATAAATATATTTTTTAAATGGGACCTAATCAAACTTACAAGCTTTTGCATAGCAAAGGAAACCATAAACAAAATGAAAAAACAACCTATGGAATAGGAGAAAATATTTGCAAATGATGCAAATCCCTGACAAGGGATTAATTTCTGAAATATACAAACATCTCATACAACTCAACAACAACAAAAAACAAATAACCCAATCAAAAATGGGCAGAAGACCTAAGTAGACATTTCTCCAAAGAAGACATATAGATGGCCAACAGGCACATGAAAAGACGTTCAACATTGCTAATTATTAGAGAAATGCAAATCAAAACTACAATGAGATACCACCTCACACTGATCAGAATGGCTATCATTAAAATGTCTACAAATAACAAAGGCTGGAGAGGGTGTGTAGAGAAGGGAACCCTCCTACACTGTTGGTGGGAACTTAAGTTGGTGTAACCATTATGGAAAACAGTATAGAGGTTCCTCAAAAAAACTAAAAATAGAGTTGGCATATGATCCAGCAATTCCACTACTGGGCATACATCCAGACAAAACCATAATTCAAAATACATGCACCCCTATGTTTATAGCAGCAGTATTTACAATAGCCAAGACATGGAAACAACCTAAATGTCCATCAACAGATGAATGGATAAAGAAGATGTGGCACATATATGCAATGGAATACTACTCAACCATTAAAAGGAACAAAATAGTGCCATTTGCAGCAACATGGATGGACCTAGAGATTATCATACTAAGTGAAGTAAGTCAGAAAGACAAATACCATATGATATCACTTATATGTGGAATCTAAAATATGACACAAATGAACTTATCAATGAAACAGAAACTGACTTACAGACATAGAGAACAGACTTGTGGTTGCCAAGGGGTAGGGGGGTGGGCAAGGGATGGAGGGGGAGTATGGGATTAGCAGATGCAAACTAGTATATATAGAATGGGTAAACAACAGGGTCTTACTATATAGCACAGGGAACTATATTCAATATCCTGTATAAACCATAATGGAAAAGAATATAAAAAAGAATGTATAGGGAGTTCCCTGATGGCCTAGCGGTTAAGACTCCATGCTTTCACTGCCGTGGCCCGGGTTCAGTCCCTGATCAGGGAACTGAGATCCCTCAAGCTGCACGGTGCAGCCAAAAAAAAAAAAAAAAAAGAATGTTTATACATATAACTGAATCACTTTTCTGTTCAGCAGAAATTAACACAACACTATAAATCAACTATACTTCAATTTTAAAAAATGATACAGGGTAGAAATCTCTGCATATCTCTTGGCCTTTTCCTCAGACTTTTGAGATGGCTTCTCAACTGCAGCCACCATGGCTGCATTGCAGACAGCTGGAAGGAGGAAGGGCAAAGGGCTAAAGGGCATGCTAGCTGAGTCTGCACCCTTATTTAATGAGCTTTCCATGAAGCCCTACCCAACAATTTCCATTTATCTCTCATTGTCCTGAGCTGTCACATAGTCACTCCTATTTGGCAAGGAAGTGACTGTGTGGCACATTTTAACTTTTTAACTGGGCACAATTGTCTCTGCCAGTAAAACCAGGGTTGTATTAGTAAGGAAGACGGGGAGAATGGATACTGAGGAGGGTACCAGCATTGTCTGCCACACTTGGTGAGCACCAACTGGGCATATTCAGGGGGCCATGGGCTTCATTCTGTGTACTGACTGCAGAGGCAATCAGGAGTTCAGTTCATCTGACAATTCAGCGCCATGGAGGTGGTGATGAGCACATCTACTGGGCTATTTTTATTTCACTAGAATGTGAGCTCCACTGAGCAAGTACTGTTCTTGTGTTGTTCACTGCTGTATCCCCAGCACCTACATCAGTGCCTGTCACATAACAGAGACCCCATACATATTTGGAATGAATCAATGATCAATAATAGTGTTGCTGGGCTTCACTGGTGGCGCAGTGGTTGAGAATCTGCCTGCTAATGCAGGGGACACGGGTTCGAGCCCTGGTCTGGGAGTATCCCACATGCCGCAGAGCAGCTAGGCCCATGAGCCACAACTACTGAGCCTGCGCGTCTGGAGCCTGTGCTCCGCAACAAGAGAGGCCGTGATAGTGAGAAGGCCCGCGAACCGCGATGAAGAGTGGCCCCCGCTTGCCACAACTAGAGAAAGCCCTCGCACAGAAACGAAGACCTAACATAGCCAAAAATAAATAAATTAATTAATAATAGTCTTAAAAAGAGAGGAAGATTGCAATAAATCATTCTAAAAAAAATTAAAAAATAATAGTGTTGCTTTCTTCCCTGGGTATCCTTTCAATAAACTCCTATCAGCTGATGTCCTTGAATGTGGACGTTGCAAAAGCCCATTGGGGATAATTCCTCCCAATAGTGCCCACTCCATTTAGTCTCAGCAGGTAACCTCAACTCTTTCGGTGGAAAAATTAACATGCCCCTATATCTGTTCCTCCTTCCTACTTGTCTCAAAGGAAGAGATGTTGCTATAGGCTGAATATTTGTGCCCCCTCCAAATTCATATGTTGAATCCTGACCCCCTAATATGATGGTATTAGAAGGTGAGGTCTTTGAGGAGAGACTAGGGATTAGTGTTCTTATAAAAGAGACCCCCAAAGAGCTCCCTAGCCCCTTCCACCATGTGAGGATACAACAAGAAGTCTACATCCCAAAAGAAGACCCTCACCCCACCGTGAGTGCATCCTGACGTTGGACTTCCAGCCTCCAGAACAGAGAGAAATAAATATCTGTTGTTTATAAGCTACCAAGTCTGTGGTATTTTGTTACAGCAGCCCAAATGGACTGAGACAGATGTCTCCCCATCTTCTCCCAGGCTAAGGACAGCCCCCCAACTTTGCTCTGATTTCCACCCCTCCTTAACTCCTCAGGGATTTTTTTTTTTTTGGCTGTGCCTCACTGCATGCGAGATCTTAGTTCCCGACCAGGGATCAAACCTGTGCCCCTGCAGTGGAAGCACAGAGTCTTAACCACTGGACCACCAGCAAAGTTCCTCTTCAGGGATTTTTTTTCCTTTACTTATTTTTTTAACATCTTTATTGTATAATTGCTTTACAATGGTGTATTAGTTTCTGCTTTATAACAAAGTGAATCAGCTATACATATACACATATCCTCATATATCCTCCCTCTTGCGTCTCCCTCCCACCCTCCCTATCCAACCCCTCTAGGTGGTCACAGAGCACCCAGCTAGTCTCCCTGTGCTACGTGGCTGCTTCCCACTAGCTATCTATTTTACATTTGGTAGTGTATATATGTCCATGCCATTCTCTTCATCCCAGCTTACCCTTCCCACTCCCCATGTCAAGTACATTCTCCATGTCTGCGTCTTTATTCCTGCATGCCCCTAGGTTCTTCAGAACATTTTTTTTAGATCCCATATATATGTGTTAGCATACGATATTTGTTTTTCTCTTTCTGACTTACTTCACTCTGTATGACAGACTCTAGGTCCATCCACCTCACTACAAATAACTCAATTTCGTTTCTTTTTATGGCTGAGTAATATTCCATTGTATATATGTGCAACATCTTCTTTATCCATTCATCTGTTGATGGCCACTTAGGTTGCTTCCATGTCCTGGCTACTGTAAATAAAGCTGCAATGAACATTGTTGTATATGACTCTTTTTGAATTATGGTTTTCTCGGGATATATGTCCAGTAGTGGGATTGCTGGGTTGTATGGTAGTTCTATTTTTAGTTTTTTAAGGAACCTCCATACTGTTCTCTATAGTGGCTGTATCAATTTACATTCCCACCAACAGTGCAAGAGGGTTCCCTTTTCTCCACACCCTCTCCAGCATTTATTGTTTGTAGATTTTTTTTTTTTTTTTTTTTTTTTTTTGCGGTATGCGGGCCTCTCACTGTTGTGGCCTCTCCCGTTGCGGAGCACAGGCTCCGGATGCGCAGGCTCAGCGGCCATGGCTCACGGGCCCAGCCGCTCCGCGGCATATGGGATCCTCCCGGACCGGGGCACGAACCCGTATCCCCTGCATCGGCAGGCGGACTCTCAACCACTGCGCCACCAGGGAGGCCCCGTTTGTAGATTTTTTGATGATGGCCATTCTGACTGGTGTGAGGTGATACCTCATTGTAGTTTTGATTTGCATTTCTCTAATGATTAGTGATGTTGAGCATCCTTTCATGTGTTTGTTGGCAATCTGTATATCTTCTTTAGAGAAATGTCTATTTAGGTCTTCTGCCCATTTTTGGATTGGGTTGTTTGTTTTTTTGATATTGAGCTGCATGAGCTGCTTGTAAACTTTGGAGATTAATCCTTTGTCATTTGTTTCATTTGCAAATATTTTCTCCCATTCTGAGGGTTGTCTTTTTGTCTTGTTTATGGTTTCCTCTGCTGTGCAAAAGCTTTTAAGTTTCATTAGGTTCCATTTGTTTATGTTTGTTTTTATTTCCATTTCTCTAGGAGATGGGTCAAAAAGGATCTTACTGTGATTTATGTCATAGAATGTTCTGCCTATGTTTTCCTCTAAGAGTTTGATAGTTTCTGGCCTTACATTTAGGTCTTTAATCCATTTGGAGTTTATTTTTGTGTATGGTGTTAGGGAGTGTTCTAATTTCATTCTTTTACATGTAGCTGTCCAGTTTTCCCAGCACCACTTATTGCCTCTTCAGGGATTTTAATCCATCAATTATCCTCTTTCGTCAGTGCCCTCAACTTCTTCTTTCTTTTATTTATCCTTCAAACATCCCCCAAAAGGAAAAGCAAAATTGTTATTCTGTCCATTGAGCACTCAAGCTATTGTTTAACTCACATCCCCCGGTGATTTCAGCCACTCCCAAGGCAGTAAGTATCCCATGTGTGTTAAAGATGCCTTGATCAACCAAGGGTTCTTGGTTGTAAATGTGAGGAAGCCAACTCTGGCTAATGTGAGCAGAAAAGGTATTTATTGGAAGGGTAACTGGTAAGTCATATGACAAACTCCCTTGCTCTGACTCAAGAGCCATCAGCCATAACTCTGGTCATTACCTTGCCTCCCATGGACCTTTCTTAGGGGTGTGATCAGTCAGAGGATGTGACTGCCAGACCCTTTGACAGTTCCTGTCTGGTTTATTCATCAGTCTCTTGAGAGCTAGTTTGCTATAAGTCAGCCTTCCTTTCATGAATTGATAATTTTATGGCCACCCATTATTTAATAAGAAATATATATATTACTTTCCTTGCTTGGCTTTTAATTTTAGAAACTGAAAATTTGCACCAGCGTTATGCTTTTCACTTGTGAGTTCAAGGATCTGGTTGCTTTATTCTTTTGTTATTATATGTAAATTACTATGAAAATGACAATATTTTATGCATATTCCCCCAAACAAATTAAATCTTTTTGGATCAATTAAAACAATAAACAGTCAATAACATACCTGACTGTCTCTAGAACATTTTTGGTCATTCCTGAACTCAGATCCTGATGCCCTGGCCTTGTTCCTCCATGGGTACATGGGCCACCGTGATGCTTGACTCCTTTGCACACTTCAACTCTTCCCTGGGTCCAGACCCCTAGGCCTCCTCCCAACCCTCATCTCTCTGGAACTGCTGATGATCAGCTCCACAATCCCCAATTCTGTAATATGGAAAATAATTTAGCTTCTCTGCTTCCTACCCTCTCAAACATTTTAGTCTCAGAACCACTTTTCATTCTTAAAAATTATTAACCCCATAGAACTTTTTTTTAATCAGTGAATTTTATTTTATTTTTAATTTTCTTAAAAATTTTTTTATTTTTTATTTTTTTCACACACACACACTGTATTTTATTTTTACAAGAGATAAATAAACTGACACCAAGCATTGTAAATGGATGACCACAACAAAAGCAACAATGATTGCAATTACCAAACATGAAACACACTCATACTATGTCATAATATCGACATTCAGTCCAGTAATCCTCCACTGTAACAACTCCTTTACTTTGCAGTGAAAATTGATTTGTATATTTTTTGCTCTGAGTCCTTGTGGGAGTTTTCCTATTTTTATTAACCCCATAGAACTTTAAAAATGTGGGTTATTTACCAATATTTACTGTATTATAACTTAAAACATTAAAAAAATTTATGTATTCATCCATTCAAAATAATAATAATAAATTACATGTTAACATAAAAAACATAATTTTATTTAAAATAATTATATTTTCCAAACAAACACACATAAAAAAGTAGTGAGAAGAGTGGCATTGTGTTTTTGTTTGTTTGTTTTGTTCTGTTTGGGTTTAAATGAGAAATGTATTTCTCACAGTTCTGGAGACTGGAAAGTCTGAGATCAGGGTGCCAGCATGGTCAGGTTCTGGTGAGGTCCCACTAGCAGAGCACATTATTTTGCAATTCTGAAGATATCTTTAGTGTCTGACTTAATAGAAGACAGCTGGAGTCCCATATCTGCTTCTGCATTTAATTTGTTGCAATATCACGTCATGCAACCTTTGGAAAATTCCACTGTACATTCATGAGAGAATAAGGATGAAAAAGGAAAATAATATCTTAGTGTTCCCAAAAATGTTTGCTCCCACAGATCCTCCCTCCCTCCATTTCCCCACCAAAATCCAGGGACCTCCAAAGATCCCTGAATCACACTTTAAGAACCACTGTTTTAGACCATGTTCTGGGAGTGAGTTGCTGATTTTTCATACCCAGTGAAGCCCATCATTCATTCACTCAACAAATATTGACCACCTTCTGAGTATCAGACACTGTTTTGGGTGCTGGAGATGCAGGTGAGAACCAAACAAAGTCCCTGCCCTCATGGAGCCTACATTCTAGTGGGAGGAGACAGGTAATAAACAATTTTTAAACTATAATTAGGTTAGGCAATAAATGTCACCAAGAAAAATAAAGCCAAAGAAGGGAATAGAGACTGAAGTAGGGGGATTTGTGTTTGTTTGTTTGTTATGTGGTCAGGGAAGCCTCTCAGAGGTGACATTTGGGCAGGGACTGAAGAATATGAGGGAGAGAGCCAGGGGGATATCAGAGGGACAGCATTCCAGGCAGAAGGAGAAGCAAGTACAAAGGCCCTGACATGGAAGTGTGTTCATTGTGTTTGAGGGAAAGCAAGGGAGCTGGTGAGGCTTCAATGGAATGAGTAAAGGGGAGAGTGGTGGGAGATGACATCAGAGGAGGGAGGAGTGCAGATTTTGGATGTAATGGTGGTTTCACTGAATTAATGCCTCTTTAAGGCCATGGCAGATTATATTCTCTAAAAATGGCCACAGCAATATTTCTAGTCCTACATGCTCTTCCAGAACTTTGCCATTCTCCATCTAGAAATGGAGTCTACTTCCTTTGCCCACAAGCCTGGGCAAAGGCTTAGTGACTTCCTTGGTAAACAGAACATGGCAGAAGTGACACTGTGTGACACCCAAGGCTAGGTCATAAAAAGCAATATGGTTTATGCCTGGCTCTCTCTCTCATTGGATGCTCACCCTGGAATCCAGCCGCCATGCTGTGAGGATGCTCAAAGTACTCTAAGCAGAAAGACCACATGAAGAGGCACACATGGAGATCTGAGGCTTTCATCTGACAGCCAGCCAGAACCAACAGACATGCAAGTAAGAAAACTTTCAGATTATTCTGGCCCCCAGCCTTCATATGAGTCTTTTAGCTGAAACCACAGACACGGGCAAGAAAGAGACAAACCTCCCTTGCTGCCCTGCCTAAATTCCTGTCCCACTGAATCTGTGAACATAATAAATTATTGCTTTATACAACTCAATTTTGGATAATTTGTCAGGCAGCAGTTGGTAACTGGAACAGAGGCATCTTAGCATCCTAAGTGAGCATTTCAAAGTACTAACCTAATCAAAACAGGCCCGATTAAAATCCTTCAATGATTTCTTAGGCAAAAGCGGATGTACCTGCCAGGGTATTTAAAGAAATCCTAACAATCATTTAGCCTTCTTCCCTCCAAGTTATAACTGGGGAGCTTTGGGATTCAGGCTCATTGATGGAAGTAGTCCCAAAGTAGGTTGATAAGAAGGAAGTAATAATAGTCAGACATGGGCAGTGCCTAGCTTCTGACTTCATCTCTTCCAATGAAAAAAGGCTTCATGAACACCAGAGAAAGCCCAGAGTATCCTTCTCCTGCTAATCCCCACCCTACCTCCTGTCATAAAAAGCCCCTGGTCATGAAGGATTTCCAGTGAATTTCTTAAAAGTTTCAAGTAGAAGTTACATCTGTGGACCACACTGACCTGCAGATATGTGTGTTTTAATGACAGGAGTTAGTTGATATGGTAGACTGTCCAGAGAGGTGGCTCCCGTGCCTGTATATACATGTCAGACCTTCCACCAAGAGGTGGAATTTATTTTCCTGCACCTTGAATCTGGGCTAGATGTGCATCTTAGTTTGACCAATGGAATGCAAAGGAGGTAATAATGTGTGACTTCTGGGCCTAGAACTTAAGGGTCTTTGAAGCCCCCATTTTCATCCTTTTGGGATCAAGCCACTTAAGAAATAAGCCTGGGCTAGAGATCATGTGGGGACAGGCCCAGCCAGCACCCCCAGCCATTCCAGCCACCCCGTCTGAGGCACCAGACATGTGAATGAAACCATCTTGAGTGTTCCAGCCCTGGTCAAGCTCCCCGCTGAATGTCTATGAGTGAGTGACCCCAACTGATACCATATGGAGCAGAACGGCCAGGCTGGGCCCAGGCAAACCACAGAAGCATTAGAAACAAGAAATCATTGTTATTTTTAACCACTAAGTTTTTGTTTGTTTGTTTGTTTGTTTGTTTGTTTTTAACCACTAAGTTTTAAGGTGATTTGGGGCTTCCCTGGTGGCGCAGTGGTTAAGAATCCTCCTGCCAATGCAAGGGACACAGGTTCGGGCCCTGGCCCAGGAAGATCCCACATGCTGCAGAGCAACTAAGCCCATGCGCCACAACTACTGAGCCTGCACTCTAGAGCCCGTGAGCCACAACTACTGAGCCCATGTGCCACAACTACTGAAGCCTGTGCACCTAGAGCCTGTGCTCCTCAACAAAAGAAGCCACAACAATGAGAAGCCCACACACTGCAACGAAGAGTAGCCCCCGCTCACCGCAACTAGAGAAAGCCCACGCGAAGCAATGAAGACCCAACACAGCCAAAAATAAATAAATAAATTTATTTAAAAAAGAAAGTTTAAAGGTGATTTGTTAGCCAGCAACAGTTAACTGAAACATTTGGTAACATTTAAAAACATAAACCGTCACACAAAAATATGAAATTTGGGCTTCTTTTTTGTTTGTGTTTTAATATTTATTTATTTATTTATTTGGCTGTGTTGGGTCTTTGCTGCGGCACGCGGGATCTTCATTGCAGCATGCGGGGTCTTTTTGTTGTGGCGCACTGGCTTCTCTCTAGTTGTGGTGCTCAGGCTCTCTAGTTGCGGCACACAGGCTCTCTAGTTGTGGCATGCAGGCTCTAGAGCATGCAGGCTCAGTAGCTGTGGCGCAAGGGCTTAGTTGCCCCACAGTATGTGGGATCTTCCCCGACCAGGGATCGAACCCACACCCCCTGCATTGAAAGGCAGATTCTTAACCACTGGACCACCAGGGAAGTCCCTGGGCTTCTTTTTTGAAAACACTGGACCTGTTTTGCTCACTTGAACTTCAGGGAAGAATCTGAAAGGTGTGCCAATACCCAGAGTGAAGATCTGTGGATACAACAAGACAACTGCTTTAGAAAGGGGAGTTCTTCCTGTTCCCATGGCTTCCCTGGAGGCAGAAATGATGGGAGCTGGTGACACCCAATCACAACTATTATCTTTCCCAAAGAAGGTTCACTGAGCAGTTCATTCATCAGCAAGTATGCATGATTTCTGGGCAGAGAGAGGGTTCTCCCAGGAATTCTGCAAACAAAATATGCTCTTTTTCCTTGTTGAAATATGTAAAATTTAGCATCTGAGACAGTATGCACAAGGCACCTTGTGATTCAATTCAGAACAATAGAGGGCAGGCACACTTGGTTAACTTCATCTTTTGCTCAAAAGAAGGGAAGACAATTAATTACCTGGTGGTGACAGGGGACCCTCATGGCCATAAAGTTGGATTTGACCAACTAGCTCGTTGAACTGGGATGAACCCCAGTTGGGATGAACCCTGGGATGGTGGTGACAGGAGTATCATGTGAAAAGAGCTTCTTCCATTCTCACCACCATGAGGAGGTGGGGAAGGGACAATTGCCAGGAAAAGAGGCGGTGCAGGGAAGAGGAAACTATTTCCTGGCTTCTTCCCAGTGCTCCAAATCCTAGGGGTCTCTACAGAAACAAAATTACAGTTTATTATAAGCCTGACTCTCACAGGATGTGATGGGAGAAGGGATCTACGCATGTAACATTCAGAAAAGCTGATACAACCACTCCCCATTGAAATGAAGCAGAAAATGTCAAATCACACAGAAGCAAAACAAAACCACTGGGTCTGCATTCCTACCTGTCAACAAACAGCTGGGGCCCAGCAGCTCCGGCTGCCCCATGAGGGCTGACATTCTGCTCTGCCTCTCTCTCTCTTTTTTAATTTTTTTAACCCCACCCACCAGGTTTGCCTCCAAGCTTTGCTGCTCAGTAGCTGAGTCTTTGGACAAGGGATTTAGCCTATATCTGCAAAGTGGGAGTGATGATCCCATGGAGGTACTGGGACATAACCTGAGACAATTCCAAGAAGTAAGTCCTATTATCATCCTCATAGATTCCATTTTATAATAGAGGAAACTGAGGCACAGAGAAGTCCCATAGCTTGACCAAGAGCACAGCTAGCAAGCTGCAGAGCTGGGATTCAAACCCAGGCAGTCAGGCTGGAGTCCATGCTCTTAACCACCTCACCAGCTGCTCATATATGTTAGATAGGCAAGCATTTTTTAAGTTGTAGAAAAACTCAGTGCATCCCTGAAGGATAATTGTAATTCTGGGAAGGCATAAACCAAGCACCCTAGCTGTGGCCCAGGTCAGAGTGGGAGGAGGAGGAGCGGCCCTGGTGCCCCCCCGCCCCATCCCAGGCAAGCACCTGGCTGAGCAGAATTCTACCCTGGAGTTCCAGGACCTTCGTTGTGGGTAGCTGCGGAGGCCTAGAGCTGGTGGTTTTCTGCCCTGTTTCCCCTTTCTCCTGCAGATGGTCTAATGCCATGATTAAGAACAGGCTCAAGCCATACTGACTCTGGATCTGGCTCTACCTCAATTATGAAACAGGTAGTGGCTTCACTGTTGTATGAAATGAGTTAATATGTGTGAGTGTCCGGCACAAAGTAAGTGCTAAGTAAGTGTCCGCTACAGTTGGTAACTATTCGCACACCTTATCAGCTCTATACTTTCCTCCCACCCCAAAGTTCTCAAACATGCTGATTCTTTTGTTTTTAATCAATTCCCACCTTGGAATTAGGAGTATAACCTTATCTTCAGAGGGCAAAATTGACCTAAAGGTGGAAGAAATAACGGGGGATTTCAGGCATCCCAGCAGGCTCTTGGGAAGTCTTTTGGGGACAAGCACTCTCCGGGGAACTCTAACTTTGCCCAGGTGAGTGGCTTTTTACTATACTTGCCTCTGGAATCTGGAAGGAAGATGGACGACTAGCAGTAGCACCCACTCCTGAAGAGATGGAAAAGGAGCTCCAGTGGCTTCTTTTGCCTCTCCTTTCCCCATCCTACAGACCCCTCTCCTCACTCATTCTAGGCCTCACATACCCCCTCTGACCCCTCCCTCCCAGGACTCAGGTGACTTAGCCTGTTAGCTAGAAAACAAGCGTATTTCATGCTAGGTTAATGGCTTTTGTCCGCAAAGGTAAGCACTCACTGGGTCTGCTATGCAAACCCCTGTTCCCCATCTGTGGGGCCAGTCAGCACAGCAGGAGGAGTGGTCTGAAGGTAGAGGCTTTGGGGGTGTTGGGACTCCTGGGTCCTATCCTGGCTGGCCCAAGGGGAAGAGCATTGATGGAAGTGAAACATGGTGAGGAGGCTGGACTATGGTGGAGACAAAGATGGGGAGTTAGAATCAGAGCACTGGCCCAGGGCCCCGGACTCACTCTAATGGAGGAGGTACCTGTCTGTTATAGCAGAACTCTCTCCCAGGCCACGCTCACCTCCAGGCATCATTGCCTAGCAGTGTTAAGTTTACAAAGAGCTCTGATAGCCATAATCCTACTCAACCTCCAGGAGAGCCCTGTAGAGTGGTGACTGCTCTTATGCCCATGACCAAAAACAATCTTGGAAAAGTTGTCACTCTTACATCCATTTAACAATAAACAAATAAATCCAGCTCTCCTGATTCAAAGTCTTTCCACATATTTGCTTCGATATGTTGAGTCCCAATTCCCTCTCCTCCTGAATTTGCCTCCCAAACACTCCCCTTCTGTTGTGGTTTTGAAATGTCTACAAATTCTTTGATACTGCTCCCTTCAAGAATTGGAACCAGGGGCTTCCCTGGTGGCGCAGTGGTTGAGGGTCTGCCTGCTAGTGCGGGGGACGCGGGTTCGGGCCCTGGTCTGGGAGGATCCCGCATGCCGCGGAGCGACTGGGCCCGTGAGCCACGGCTACTGAGCCTGTGCATCTGGAGCCTGTGCTCTGCGGCGGGAGGGGCCGCAGCACTGAGAGGCCTGCACACTGCGATGAAGAGTGGACCCCACTCGCCACAACTAGAGAAAGCCCTCACACAGTAAAAAACGAAGACCCAATACAGCCAAAGATAATAAATAAAATGTGACACCTTTATAAAAAAAAAAAAAAAAAAAAAAGAATTGGAACCAGATTCCCCTTCAGAGGAGGTGGGGCCATAAAAGGCATTGTGGTTCTCTCTCTCTCTCTCCCTCCCTCCCTCCCTCCCTTTCTCATTCCCCCTCTCTCAGCTCCAGGGGAAGCCAGCTGCTTGTCATGAGATCTGTGGAGAGATCCATGGGATAAGGAACAGAAGCCTCTGACCAACATGTGAGTCAGCTTGAGAGCAGATGCTCCAGACCCAGCTGACATCTTGGCTGCAACCTCATGAGAGGCCCTGAGCTAGAACCACCACTATAAGCCGCTCTTGGATTTCTAGCCCTCAAAAACTGGGTAAGAGAACGAATGTTTTTGTTTTAAGCTACTGAGTTTTGGGGTAATTTTTATGCAGCAGTACATCTTCCCCACTGTAGGAACTGCCTCTCTCCCCAAAACCAACTCACACGTTTACTGGGGAGCTCAAATCATTAAGAAGTTTCTTTTTTTCTTAAACTCAGGTGAGGTAGAACACCTGCATTCAGGTATCTGTGATTGCTGCTTTCTAGCTGTGGTATATTGGGCCAGTTACTTAATCTCTCCGTGCTTCAGTTTCCACATCTGTCAAACAATGATAGAAAGGAAGATTTCAAAGGTTAAATCAGGGAAGAGATGTGAGTACCTGGCCCAATGCTGGGCACTTGGTGGGTGCCTGATAAATCTGACCTCCCTCTGGCCCTCTCTAACTTTCTAGTTTCTGACTCCTTTGCATGCCCCCAAGCCCCTGCCTGGACAAGCTGGGACTAGGACCAGGAGTTTTAGGGGATCCCCATCCTCTTCCTGCCACTGGAGACAGATGAGGAAGAGACCTGCCCTGCACCAGGGATCTTCTCCCAGTATTGGGGTGACAGGCAACTTGTCCACGAGAGGCGGGATGTACAGCTGGAAAGGTCCCGTTGCAGATCAGGGGCTGGTGCTGCATTGGCGAGGCTTGGACTCCAGCCTAGTCACCCCTCCACCTCCTTGGAGGGTGAAAGGAGTCTACTTTGCCATGCACTAGTCCCCAACATATTAGGAAAACTGTTATTTCCAAGGCTTTGCCCATTTCTTTTCCTTTTCACCAGGTTTCTTCCTCCCCCTCCCTTTTAAAATTTTTAAAATTTATTTTAATCATAAATAATGTATGAAAAATAACATTAGCCAACATTTCCTGAGAACTTACCAGCCAAGGTTTTAATTCTGTTATGTGTCTCACAACCACTTTATGAGGCAGTTTCCTGTATTAGCCCCATTTTACAGCTAAGAAAACCAAGGCATAAGGATTAAGCAAATTGCCCAAGGTCACAAAGAGGCAAAAAGAAACTAATGGAGCTCAGGCTTCAAGGTCAGGACCTCACTTACACAGACTGTTCTAAAACTCTGGGCTTAATTTTGTATTCATATTTAGTAGTTCTTTCCTTAGAGAGGCCCACAAAATGCGGCTTCAGCGGTAACAGATGCAGTGTGCTGTTTTCTTGCAGATATTTTTAAATTATTTAAAAAATACATTTACATCTATAAACATGCACACACGGAAACAGACTCCCTAACTTAAAAAAAAAATACTTGTGGTCCTACTGTGTGGATAGCTGCCACCCGACTTTTTAAACAGAAAGTCTTGACTGTCCACGTTTCCAACTGTCGCGGAGTGAGCGCCACAGATGCTCACATTTATTTACCCACGTTCCCAGATTTGAGCCCTCTACTCCCCTCCCAACCTCTTCCGCCCTGTCCTCCCGGTTCCTCCCTGCCTCCCCCAGCGCATCCTGCCTTCGCCCCGCTCCTCATCCCGGTTTCTCTATCACAGCGCCCCCTTCCCCAGCTATCCTCGCTACCTCTGCTTCGCCTCCATTCCTAACTGCCTCGTGCATTTCTCCGCTCTCCCCGCCCCGCTCCCGCACGCCACCATCGAGCACACTGGCCCCTTTCCCGCCCTCGCGTCCTCTCAGCCAACCTCGCTCCCCCCATTCACAGTTCCTCCCCCGCCTTAAATCTTTCCGCTCCCCTCCTCGAGTCCCCCGCCCCCCTCCCATCCCTCACTCGTTCCCCACCGGGCCCTGCCACTCCGCGGCACGGCAGGAGCGCACAGCCGGCTGGCTACGACGCGCGCTGACAGTGTAATGAATGGCTTCAGCGGTAATTAGCGACCCGGCGGCTAATCACGGAGTACATTTACATTTTAAGTGCTGCAGAGGGAGCTGGGAAGGGGAGGGGAGGGACGGGAGGGGATGCGGGCCTTTTCCGCGGTCTCCCTTCACTGACTGGGGAGCGTAGTGAATCGAGACTTCCACAGCTGGCGGCAGTGGAGGGGGATGGCGGTGGGGCGCTTTCCAGGGCCAACTCAGGCGGACGCATAACGGCCTCACTCTCACCCGACGTAAACTGGGAGCTCCCTTCCTCCAAATGGCAGACTCCCGCGTAATCCCCTCCAAGTGAAAGTTCAGCCTAGGCTTGCATACCTGCGTGGATGGAGAGCTCGCTTCTTCCCTAACCAACCCGTTCGAACATAGATTCCAGCTGTTCGGGGACTTTTTCTCAGGCCTAGAGAAACTGATGCCTTTTAAGTCCCACAACTGCCCGAGCCTTACAAAGCTTGAGGTTCCCTGCGCCCCGCCACGCGCTGCAGACTCTTGTCTTCTCCGGAATGCTGTGCCTCCGACCCCTACGGCTGCACCTTGTGGGGCCCGCGGGAGCTGGCGAGACGGAAATACAGGTTCCGAGGGTAACGCGACCTTGAGGGCCCCTGATCCCAGAATGCGAGAAGATCCGAGAGGGGGGTGGTCATTCATACGCCTGGGCTCAAAGGTCCACCTGCTCCAGTCACTCCCAAGGGCGGTAATGGGGTCAGCCCCGGGTTCCAAACAGGAAGGCTGGGAGATATAAGATGGGAGCTGGGAGATATGAGATGCTGAGGAGGACGCGAGGGGAGGGAGGGGGACCCCGGCAGTCCCGTCTCAAGACTGGGGCCCAGCTCCCCCGGGTACTGTCATGCCCCCAGCACTTCAAGGGCTTCCCGCCCGCCGCAGCTCTCTGCGCTCCTCCCCGCCAAGCCCCGTCGTAGTCACTCCCGCCGGATTAGGTCTGGCCCACTCTCGGTTCCGTGCGTGCGCGAGGGGGTGGAAGGATGAAGAGCGAGACGCTAGGGCAGTTCTAGGGAGGGTCCAGCTCTTTCTCAAACCCCCTCCCTCTCATCAGCAGTCCTTCAACCCCAACTTCACCTCTCCTTTCACTGTTCATCTCTCCTGGCAGGAGATCCGGGGCCACCCCCTCAGTCCTGCGGAGTTCCCGGGGAGGGACACCCAGTAGCTTCGTAATGGCCCCGGGGCTTCAACTTCCCACCTACCTCCCTTCTCTCTCAAAACCTGCCCTCACCCAGTCTCCTTTCTGAAAAAGGACCCTGCTGGGTCCCAGCAAGCCAGGCTAGCAACAAATTCCACTTGAGAAAAAGGGGGACCCACTTTAGCAGGGAACAATGCCTGGCTTACCCTAAAGCATGCAGCTCTAATACTCGACTTTCAGGCATGGATGGAGGGAGCTTAACTCCCCTTGAGAAGGGGTCTCCTTGCTCTCTTCCCATTCATCTCAGGGAACAGCCTGGCCCAGAGCCTCAGTCCCCACACCCTAGGGGTGTGCGGGCGTCCAGGAGCCTCCAGCCCCAGTCAGGCACGGCGAGGCTGAGACCTCAGTCTCCGGCTGCCCTGCGAGGACCACGCCGCGACGTAGTCGTCGAAGGCAGGCGCGGAGCGGAGCCGGAGACAGCGCCTCCCGCACTCTGCTGACGGTGCACAGGGCTGTCCTTGAGGCGAGAATAGCGTCTCGGGAGCCGAAGGGACGAAGGTGGGGGTGGGGGGTTCCACTGAGGAGTGGGAGAAAGAGGTCCCAGCCCCCAGCAGGCCGCTTTGAAATCTCTCCTTGGGAGGGGGCAAGGGGTGGCCTTCAGCTGAAACGCGGAAGGGCTCGGGGACCCGGGTCGAAGCGCCGTTTGCCCTGCAGACGCAGTTTTTATTTAGGTTGCCCGTTTATCAGGGTTGGCTCTGGGAGGGCTGATGGCGATTACAGGGAAACTTCACCTGACAGGTCACCCCCTAGCGCTGCCACGGCGCCCCACGGTGCGCGCAGCTCTCACGCCCCGGTAGCTGAGGACCGGACTGGATCTGAGACGCTGGTGAGGCTGGGGCCCCAGCCAGGCTGGCTGAGTTAGGGGCGGGGCCTGGCTGTAGGGGCGGGGCTCCTAGGCTCTTAGGCGGGGCCTCAGCCAAAGGCGCGGAGAGCGCGGAGTAGAGCAGCGCCCAGTGGAGAGAAGTGGAAGACGAGGATCGCACCGTCCTAGCCCGCCCGCCAGCGTCCACGCAGCTCCCTCACCCTTACCCCGGCCAGCCCTTGCCAGACGCGACCGGCCGCCATGCAGCCCCGGGGCTGAGGCGGCCCAATGGCGAAGCCTGCGTCCCCGCGGTCCCGGCAACGACGGCGCATGGAGAACTTCCGTAAGGTGCACTCAGAGGAGGCGCCGGTGGGGAGCGGGGACGAGGGAGGCGGCCCGGGCTCGGGCCCCTTCGCAGACCTGGCGCCGGGCGCCGTGCACATGCGGGTCAAGGAGGGCAGTAAGATCCGGAACCTGCTGGCCTTCGCCACCGCCAGCATGGCGCAGCCAGCCACGCGCACTATCGTCTTCAGCGGCTGCGGTCGGGCCACCACCAAGACCGTCACGTGCGCCGAGATCCTCAAGCGCCGCCTGGCGGGTCTGCATCAGGTCACGCGGCTGCGCTACCGGAGCGTGCGCGAAGTGTGGCAGAGCCTCCCTCCGGAGCCCACGCCGGGTCAGAAGCCTGGCGAGCCAGCCGCCAGTCTCAGTGTACTTAAGAACGTGCCCAGCCTCGCCATCCTACTTTCCAAGGATTCACTGGATCCGCGCCAACCCGGCTACCAGCCCCCGAACCCCCATCCTGGCCCCTCGTCCCAGCCAGCTGCATCGACGTCCAAGAGGAGTCTAGGGGAACCCGCAGCTGGAGAAGGCTCCGCGAAGCGGTCACAACCTGAGCCAGGTGCTGCTGAAGAGGACCAGACCGCCTGAGAGCTCCGGCCTCTGGGGCACCTAGGCGGGCTGGATCTTACCCCCAGAGCTTCGACCTTGAGATGTACCTCCAGCCTTTCATGCTCTGGTACTCTGGAACCCACGACCTGGCAGCATGGACCCCAAGGCGACAATAAGGGGACCCCAGGGAAGCTTCGTGGTGGGGTTGCTCCTTCACCTATGTGGACTGACGACACAGAACTCCACCTTCAGCTTTTCTGAACCATACGGGGACCTTCCTCAGGGAGGGAATGGTGGGCAGTGGGACTCTTGAGCCTTGCTCAGGACCCCCAAGGGTTAAAGGCACCTAGGATTCTTGAAATGGACCTGGAGGGTGGAAGCTGAGGAAGGCTCTTGGAATCACCCCACCACTGTCAGCAGAGGGCAAGGGGTTGGAAACCACTGCCTGAGGGCAGCGGATTATGAGTTGTGGGGGTGGCCTGTTGTGCCCCTCACCTAGGACACAGTTTCCTTTCTAGTTTCCCTTCCCCTGCTTTTAAGGAGCATCCTGAGGTCATGCTGGCAGGGGCATCTCCATAGGTTCTAGCTCTTTTAACATCCCCCTTTCCCCATGCTGGCCCAGAGGGAGAGACCCAGGACAGAACTTCCCACGCTTCCTCCCCTGAGCCCCACAGCTGGAGTCTTGCTTCCAATAAAACGAACACAAAAATGGCTCTGTCCCTGGGTTTTTTCCTAATCAGTTGCCTGTGCAGAGACTGCTCTGGTCTGCCCCCTTGTGTCTCAGTCCCCTCCAGCCTGGATCCTTAGCCTTTGTAGTCTTAGGGGTTAGGCACAGAAACTGGACAGCTTCAAAATGGTGCAGGGGGCACATTACCCAGTCCCCGGCTTCTCCCTCTTTCTCAGCCCTCCCTGGCTGGCTCTAGCTTCAGGACTTGTGGCCAGAAGGGGACCATTTTCACCTTACACATTACCACTAAGGGAAAGGGAGCAGCACATTGCTTTTCTGGAAGGGGAAGGAAGGTGAGCATCGATGAACTCTCCTGTCACTGCCAAGGGTGGCAGATCCAACTGGGGTCCCGAAACCTGCAGCCTCCTGCCAATAGACAGCCTTATCCAGAAAGCTGGCACAGAGACTCCCCATCCCCATGGATAGGATCTACCCTTCACTGCTTTCTCTCTCTGAGAAAGGACAGCACACCCTTGGGAGAGGGGGAGGAGAGATGGAGCTCAAATCCACTGCTGGAAATTACTATTCAGCAGAGAAGCTGGGACTTGGGTTGTGAATCACTGCAGGCTCCCTGATAAGCTGCTGCCTCCAGCCCTGCACGGCTGTCTGTTGAGAGATAATGGCCTTATAAGCCTTTCTGCCCAACTCCAAGTAAGGTGGGAGGGTGGAGAGAGTGCTGTATACTGGAAGCACTCTAGCAGGTAGGGCGGCAGCGGTGGGGGGCACATAGCCCTGGGATCTCAGGGGACCTGCCCCCTTGCAACTTAACAGCATCCTTGCAAAGGAGGAGATGGGGAAGTATGTAAGTCACTTGGTAGGTAGAAACCTGAAATAAATCCTGCTGGTAACAAGAGGTAGGTTTCTGCAGTTGACAGAAGGGGCTCTTCAGGGAGTCCACCCCCACCCCCCTATCTCGGCTTCAGCTTTGGATCAGAGAGCCCTGCCATACAGATTCTGACACTGGTTGACCTCCCCAATTTCTTGTTCTTGATAAGTCCCTAGGAGGGCCAAGGGGTTTGGGTGTGCTTGTCTGACTCTCAGGGGTGGCCCAGGAAGTGTGGAGAGAACGTAAACTATCCTGACAACTAAGGTGCCCTGGGCTGGCACTGGGCGTCTGCATCTAAAGTACATGATAAAACTTGGACGAGTCCTGCATGGTAGGATCTTAAGAGAGACTGGTCTTGGTTCTGGAAAAGGGCCAACTTTCCAAGACCACCAGTGTCTGAAGTCCTGATTGCCAGGTCACCAGGACTATGCAAGAAGAGACTTTCTCTTTTGATGCCTTGGGTCAGGTAAGTCCCCTTCATGTTGTTTCCCAACCTTTAGAGCGTTAACCTGTTCACATGTGGGCTGTTTCTGCCCCCATGCTGGAAAGCAGGTTATGAAACTGGCTTTCTTTTGTGCACCCTCTACTCTACCCCAGCAGCTTCAGTTCCCAGGATTTTGATAGGTGCTCATGGGTGCCAATGGAACCCAGCACCTGTGAGCTCCCCACCCCTGCTTTACTGGACCCTCTGGCCCTGCTGACCCAGGAGCAGGCTCCAAAGGAAGGTGACAGATATCCCTATACATCCCCACGCCCAAGGCTAAGGTGGGAACTTGAGAAGTGCTGGAGTAAGGCAAGGAGTGGCAAGGGGAGCATCTCAGAGACGCTCACTTTGAGAACTGACTAGTGGCAGAATGGGAGGGAGTGGGAAACCCCACGACCACCACCACAACCGTGAGACCTCATCTTTCCAATAGTGGCCTCTAACCAAGAGCTTCCTGGGCCCTGCCTTGGGGCACTTCCAGGCTAGGGGTGGCAGTGAAGACTCACACCCACAAAACTGACCCGTCACACAATCAAAATCCATTTGGGAACATAAATGTGTATCATCCAAGGCCAGAGCATGTGGTCAGATGGGCAGTGGACCACCAGCTGGACCTCGAGGGACTTCATTATTATGCCAAGTCTCAGTCTAGGCACAGGGTAGGACTGGGGTGGAAGAATCGGAATAATCAGACATTGTTTCTGCTGCAACGATGTCCCACTCTAGGAGAGAGAAAAAAGAAAGTTACAGCACAGTGCAGTGATAGTGGGAGAAGGGAGCTCTGAGAAGAGGCATTTAATTCAGTCAGAGGTGCTGATGGAGCTGGTTCCCCAATGATCGGAAGGAATTAGCCCGCTGGACAGGACTGGACAGGGAATTCCAGGCAGAACACAGAGAGGTGATGCTTGTCTGGTGTTGAGGCAGCCACAGGTGTCTGAAGGAAGCATGGCTAGAGGCAGGTGGGACTGGAATACCAGGTGGGAGCTAGGTCACAAGGAGCCTCCCTGAATAAAGGGGAGGGGGCAGGGAGTGGAAGCCAAGGAGTGCCCTGGTCTGATTGATGTTTGAGAAGGATCCCTCTGGCACCTGTGTAGGTGGGAGGTGGATTGGAAGGGGCCTGACTGCATTCCATATACTGCAGGGAGATAGGAGATGGGACAGTGGGAGTGGGGACAGAGATAGGGACAGATTTGAGAGCTACCCAGGCTAGGTAGGATTTCACTGCCATTACAGCCAGGATAGAGAAGGGTTTCTCCTTGTGGCTTTAACCCTAGCTTAGCCAGGACTTAGCCTGCCTTCCTGGCATCAAACAATAGATGGATTTTGGTGGGGAAGGGGAGTGATGTAGGGGGGTCCACAGCTTCAAATTGGTAAAAGCTTTAGAAGCTCTTGTCCACAGCCCATGAATGTGCCAGGGCATGTTCACTGTACAGCTGGGGGAAGACCTGGGTCAGACACTCCCACCCTGCCACACCCATCTCCCCTCCCAGCTCCCTTCATGTCCCAGCCCCCACTCCATAGTTCTGCAGTTTGGATCATTGCTATACCCATACTGGCCACTAGGGACTCTCTAGTCCCCTCTATTTCACTGAGATGTTGAAATACCTACAGGTCCCCCAAAGAGAAGGGCAATTGAAGAAAGGGAAGGAGGAAATATAGTCACAGGAAGGTCTCCTTGGTGACACCAGGTTTCTTCCTGTCAGAGCACAGACCTTAGTTTGTAATTGTGCCCTCATTATTGTGAACCTCTGGTTGTCAGTCACCCCAGTAAACCATAAGCCATGATTGAATGGATCCTGCCTGCCTTGCTCCCTACCCAGATCTTGGAACACAGGAAGCCCACAGAGAGCTGTTGACTGAGTGAATAAACACTGGCTGAACCAGATTTCTGAACTGTTCTGATGCCACATCAAAGTCCTTAACTGTCCAGCCCCATAAACAGTGACAAAATGTTCCCCTTTTCCCCACCACTGCTTATCCCCTATCCCCACCGTCTGGGCCCTTGGGTTCTACCTTCTCTTTGAAGAAGCTAAGGGTCACCATGGTGATATCTAACTTGAGGATTCTGACACCTGCTGACTATTATAGATATTGTGAGTTGAACTGTGTCCTTCCAAAAGGTATTTTGAAGGCATAACCCCTGATACCTGTAAATGTGACCTTATTTGGAAATAGGGTCTTTGCAGATGTAATTAATATGTAAGATGAGGTCATTCTGAAGTAGGATGAGTCCTTAATCCAATATATCCTTATAAGAAGAGGAGAAGAAACAGAGACAGACACATGGAGGGAAAAATGGCATGTGAAGATGGAGGCAGAGATTGGAGTTTATGCAGCTGCAAGACAAGGAATGCCAAAGATCACCAGTGAACAACAGAAGCTAAGAAAAAGGTACAGAATGGAGTCTTCCCTAGAGCCTTCAGAGAGAGCATGGTCCTGCAGACATCTTGATTTTGGACTTCTAGCTTCCAGAACTGAGAGAATACATTTCTGTTGTTTTAAGTCACCCAGCCTGTGGTACTTTGCTAAAGCAGCCCTAAGAAACTAATACAATAGGTGTTCCCACCACCTTCAGTGGGAATAGGGAAAAGGAATATGGGGTGTTAGCCAAGGTCCAGTCTTGCATGGACAGAGGGTCTCTGCAGGTTTCTGCTAGCAAATATGAAGCCTGGTGTCATATTGAACAGATCATAGGCTTTGCAGGAAATGAGGCTGACTCTGATCTGGAGCAAGTTAATTCTTCTCTGAGCCTCAGCTTTCTCATCTACAAAATGGGACAGATTGGTGTGGGGACAATACCAGGCTTCCCAATCATTCATCATCAGAATCACCTAGGGCACTTGTTAAAAATATAGATTGCATGTTATATGTTAATTATACCTCAATTTTTAAAAAATACAGATTGCCGGAGTTGAACTCCAAAGCAACGGGGTCAGAATATCCCAGGAAGGACCTGGAAATGGGCAGTTCAATTAGATCCTCAGGTGATTTTGATGATTCATCAAGGTTGCCTAGTCCCTGAGATAATATATAGAAGGAGCGGCACTCACACTGGTAAGAGACCCAAAGCTAAATCCCCTTCTCTTTCCCTTCCCATTCAGCCATGGAGAGAAACTCAACTGTTCAAGAACTGTTGAGAGCTGCCCCCTACAGCTGGTGCTGGAAAAGAGAGTCTCCTGGCTCAAGGAGCTGGGGGACACAGGAAGAAACCTTTAGAAGAGCAGCTAATGAACTCAGAACACAAAGTACCCCTGCCCTGGGCCCTGTTTCCTGATTGGAAACTGTGGGTGTGGGGCTCAGTTCAGACAGCTACAAAAACTCAGCTTTCTTTGTTTAAAAAAAAAAATTATAAGGATGTGGAAAACATGGAATCTGCATACATTGCTGGCAGGAATGTAAAATGATGTAGGCTGCCTTGGAACAGCTTGGCAGTTCCTCAAAAAGTAAACACAGACTTACCTTATAACCCATATAATACTCCTAGATATACATCCAAAATAATGGAACACGTGTCCACACAAAAACATGTCCACAAATGTTCACAGCAGCCTTATTCATAATAGCCAAAAAGTGGAAATAGCTCAAATGTCCATAAACTGATGAATAGGCAAACAAAATGTGGAATATCCATATGATGGAGTATAATTCTGCCATAAAAAGGAATGAAGTACTGATTACAACATGGAGGAACCCTGAAAACATGCTAAGTGAAAGAAACCAGACGAAATAACATTCATATTTATATAAAATGTACAGCATAGGCAAATCCATAGAGATAGAAAGTAGATTAGTGGTTGCCTAGGGCTGGTGGGGTAGGGGGGATGGGGAGTGACTGCCATCGGGTATGGAGTTTCTCTTTGGGGTGATGCAAATGTCCTGGAATTAGATAATGATAATGCTTATACAACATAGTGAGTATACAAAAAAACACTGAATTATACACTTTAAAAGGATGAATTTTATGGTTTGTGAGTTCTATCTCAATCAAAAATGATATCCTTTAATGATGTTCTGATCATGAAAGAAATAATTTAGGAAATTACATAAGTATTAATTAATTAATTATGAAAAAGTACCATTAGAGCTCTCCTACCCATACTGGATGGTGGCCCCCCATAGGATCACCTTTGAAGGCTCCTGCCACCCTTTCTCCTTGATTCCCAGGTAATCTATATGGTGTGTTTATCCCCGCGCCCCACCTCCATGCCTTGTCCCTCATCTCACAACATGCGATACCCTGGGAAAAGAACTTTCTATAATTTACAACAGAAGAATACAACACTCACCATTTATTGAGCTCCATTTATTGAGTTATGTCCAGCCAGGACATAGTATTTTACATGCATTATCTTATATAATCTTCCCAATAACCTATTAGGTAGGT
Organism: Mesoplodon bidens; assembly: GCF_964165515.1. Classification (NCBI taxonomy): domain Eukaryota; kingdom Metazoa; phylum Chordata; class Mammalia; order Artiodactyla; family Ziphiidae; genus Mesoplodon; species Mesoplodon bidens. The sequence continues at coordinate 63,689,737 of NC_138178.1, read as the reverse complement.
TCCATTGTTATTCTTTTTTTATATAAATTTATAAATTTATTGGAACTTCCCTGGTGACACAGTGGTTAAGAATCCGCCTGTCAAAGCAGGGGACACGGGTTCGATCCCTGGTCCGGGAAGATCCCACATGCCTCAGAGCAACTAAGCCGTTGTGCCACAACTACTGAGCCTGCGCTCTAGAGCCCATGAGCCACAACTACTGAGTCCGCGTGCCGCAACTACTGAAGCCCGCGTGCCTAGAGCCCGTGCTCCACAACGAGAGAAGCCACCGCAATGAGAAGCCCACTCACAGCAACGAAGAGTAGCCCCCGCTTGCCAAAACTAGAGAAAGCACAGGCTCTAGGCGCACAGGCTTCAGTAGTTGTAGCTCACGGGCTGTAGGCGCACAGGCTTCAGTAGTTGCGGCACGCGGACCTAGTAATCCATTTACTTTGAATTAATCAAAAGAGAGATAACGCTGGATGTGCCTGACCTAATCAGATGAGGTCTTTAAAGGCGGGTGAAGTGTCAGAGATACTATCCTGCTGGTTTAAAGAAATAAGTGGTGGTATTGTGAGAGGGCCTATGGAGGGTCCATGTGGTAAGGCCCTGAGGGTGGACTCTAGGAGCTGAGAGTGATCCTTGGCTGACAGCAAGAAAAAAATGGGGACTCAGTCCTACCACTGTAAGGAACTGAATTCTGCCAACAACCTAAACAAGCTTGGAAGAGGACTCTGAGCTCCAGATGAGACTACAGTCCTGGCTGACATCTTGATTTCAGTCTTGTCAGAAGACCCTGAGTAGAAAACCAGTTATGCTATGAAGGCATAATTGACTTACAGAAACTGGGAAATAATAAATGGATATTGTTTTAAGCTGCTTAATTTGTGGTAAATTGGTATGCAGCAATTAAAAAAACCTAAAACAAGTGATGAGGGCTTAGAACTGCCCTCACAGTAGCGGGGGATTCAGAATTTGCTGGGAAGCCAGCAAAGCCTACCTTTATGGGTGGTGGGAAAAGAAAATTTCTGGAGTCAGACAAAACTGGCCTCAAGTCTAAGCACTACTATTTATCAGCTGTGTGATTCTTGGGCAATGTCCTCTGAGTCTATTTCTTCATCCATAAAATAGGGATAAATACTTATCTCACAACAATGTTAGAAGGCTTAGATGGGATAATAAATAGTTTGTAGCATGCAGTGGCACATAATAAATTATGGTCATAATTGTTTCTGAAAACAACAACAAAAACACGCAACACTCCTGTAGCCAATCTAAGGTCCTGTAGGCCAAGTGGAGAGACTGACAGCAGAGACCAGTTGGGATTCAGTTGCCATATACCCCAGTGGGTTTTTTTTTTTTTTTTTGGCTGCGCAAGACTTCAGGGATCTTAGTTCCCCCACCAGGGACTGAACCCAGGCCATGGCAGTGAAAGCGCCGAGTCCTAACCACTGGACTGCTACAGAACTCCCAGCCCAGTGCTTTCTTTCTTTCTTTTTCAAGTTTTTATAGTTTTTTGTTTTGTTTTTTTAATTCTTATTGGAGTACAGTTGATTTACAGTGCTGTGTTAGCTTCTGCTGCACAGCAAAGTGAATCAGTTACACATATACATATACCCACTTCTTTCTAGATTCTTTTCCCAGTGCTTTCTTAATTATGGGAGCCCTGACCTCATCCTGAGCTTCCAGCTCTTGGAGATTTGATGAATATTAATTGAAATCAAAGAGGCGAAACCTTCCCCAGGTGTTCTTTCGTTAGGTTGGTGGGAGAAGTTGAGGACAGGTGCTTTGAAAAAAAGCTTTTTTTATCATTTTCCCAGCCAGGTTCATACCCCCTAAAGCACTGCTGGGTAGGAAACAGAGAAAGGCCAATACTGACACCCTGGAGACAGGGCCTAGAGTCAGGAAGTGGAGAGTGAATGTCCATCTTTTCTTTCCTCAGATCCAGGCATAGAGAATGAGGGATAACAAGAGATAATGAGACTTGTCTCATTAACTCCTTGTGGCACCGAGATAATTCAGGCCTGGAGAATGTGGTCTCACTGCCCAGGAGCTCTCTCCCTGCCCAGGAGCTCAAGGTCAGAATGCAGTTAGTGAAGCCAGATTAGACGTTAAGAGTCTTGGAACTTAATCAACGGCCTCCTGTAGGGACTGGGGGAGGGCCTTTCACCAGAAATATCCAGGTGAGTCCTGGGACTGGGGATTAGGTGAAAAGAGCCTTGATTGCCAGCAAGGAATCTAATTTCTGAGCCCGTTTCCTTCTCTGTAAAGTCAAGTGGTTGGACTCATTTTTTGAATGCTTGCGGGTTTGTGGTATAAGAATAGTTACTAATAGGGTCCCTTATAGGTAAGCAGTCGTTCTGTCCCACTCGTTCTCTTATTTTAGGCTCAAACAGGGGGGTAAAGCAAAGAAGGTATTTTTATAATAATTTGTCGTTGTTATTGTTATTGTTCCCATGTTGAGGTACTAGAGTCGCCTCCCGAGCCAGACTTGAACCACGCTACGGTCCACTGACGGCTCTTTGCCTTCTTCCTTCCATCCTAGCTCCACGATGATCGCCGCTGCAGTACAGGGGACCAGCGAACCGGCGGAAAGCGGGGCCGAAATAAATTGTCCTGAGCGCGCCGCCGTAGGCCGCCCGAGGCCGCGTGGTGCCCCCTTCCGCCAAGGCGCGAGCGCCGCAGTGGGCGGGCCCTCACGCTCCGCCCGCTGTGCGTCGGTGCGTGAGTCCGGCCCCCACGAGCTCGCGAGCGATCTTGAGCTCACACCCGGCTTCTCCTCAGCCTTATCCTGCGCGCCGCCATCACCGTCATGCTAGGCGCCGCTGTCCGCCGCTGCTCGGTAGCAGCAGCCGCAGTCGCCCGGACCAGCCCTCGAGGCCTCCTGCACCCCACTCCGGCCCCCGGCCCCGCCGCCGGTAAGGCCCCCGCCTGCCACTGTCCGCGCCCGCGTGTCCTTGCGGTGACCTGGGCCCCCGCTGCCACGCGAGGGCAGGCTCGCCCAGAGGCCTAGCTCCTGCCCTGCGGGCCGGCGGCCGAACCTGGTGACCGCTGGCCGTTCTCTCCGCCGCCTCGAGTTGTGGAGGACTCGAGGGCGCGCCCCCGGGGCCTCCCTCGGCGTGACTTCCTGGTGCGGTCACTGCGGACGGGTCAAGTGTGGACCTGCTGTGGGCGCCAAGGAGGGGGCGCAGCGCACCTCCAGCGCCCACCGAACCCCTTCGGTCCCCGGGCCGTGACCTTGCCCCGGCGCTGACCCCGCGGCCACCTGACTGGGAGTGGCCACCGCCGGCCTGCAGCGCTTCGGCGAAGGTGACATTGAGCTCAGGGTAGGGGCGGGGGGGGGTGGTCCCTCCGGGGACCCCGGCACCGCCGCCCCCAGCGTCTTCCGAGAATGCGTTATACTTCCGTGTGGAACGCAGTATAGTCGTTTCATCCGACATTTCTCGGTTAGCGTTTTGTTTGTCACTTTCTCAGACCATTCTGTTATTTTTAGAGACTGCTGTGCCACGTTCTAATTCTTCCATTTTTACGATAGATCGACGTGTGTGGTTGCTTCCTGAGGTCTGGAAGAAAGCCTGACTGTTGATAGGTCTTATGATAAGAATATTACTCTTTCGAAAATTGGGTACCACAGACCCAGGAATACTGGCTTCTGCAAACATGGGGAAGCATTATTTTTGGCTTCTGGTTAGAAACCTGATTGTTGGAGTATGAGATGGTCTGCTGATTGCTGTCTCTTATTTTGCCTTCCCCTTATATGTGTTCCGGGAAACTTTGTGTCCAGCACGGAACTTTTAATTATTGTAACTGCACTTTGATTTTGGTTCATGATGGTAGTATATGCGACATTATGAAATTTGGCCCCTAAGCATGCATATTTAAACATGTGAACTCAAACGCTTAGTAAGTTGGACATAGTGATTTATCTTCTAGGCACTCTAGTCACCCCCTTTAGTATAATTCATAAAAAGCTTTATTTTAGGTGTTGTCCTATAAACCTAAATGTTTGCCACAAGGAGGCAGTCTTGGTTACATTTGTGTCAGCTACTTTCTAGCTGTGTGACCATGGACTTATTAATTAAACCTTAAGACTCAGTTGCCTCATCTGTAAAATTGGGATAATATTTAGTAGTTGTGAGGTTTAACTGAGATAATGTAACTCATAGCACCTTTCCTGGCACAAATGCTTAATACATATTTGCTTTTTTATAGTGCATTTCATTTTTGCATATTATAGGTGAGGTTTGTTATCAATATGAGATGAAGAGGTTTTATGCAATTAAAAGTCAGAAAGGACTAAGATTCTTGGATGAGGCTATCCAAGGTCAAGTGAAAGAGCTCTGGAGGGGTTACCTGAGGGGCCTGAAGTTTGCTGTAGGTAAGTAGCAACCCAAATTCCATATTTGGTCCCAGGAGAAGTCTCCAACTTGTAACAGAATTGTTTTCCAACAACTGCTGAATTAGATAATTAAATGCTTTGAATAATGGTTAGATTCTCCAGTCAACCGTTAAAAGTTACACAATCCTGGCACCTGTCCTTACCCTGATAGCTCTGAAAAGGTGGGAGGAGTTTCCGCTTTTCCTTTCTTGGTGCAGGGCTAATTTTTTTTTTTTTTTTTTTTTTTTTTTGCGGTATGTGGGCCTCTCACTGTTGTGGCCTCTCCCGTTGCGGAGCACAGGCTCCAGACGCGCAGGGTCAGCGGCCATGGCTCACGGGCCTAGCCGTTCCACGGCATGTGGGATCTTCCCAAACCAGGGCCCAAACCTGCATCCCCTGCATTGGCAGGCGGACTCTCAACCACTGCGCCACCAGGGAAGCCCGGTGCAGGGCTAAATTTAAGTAGCACTTTTTATTACCTTCCAACCTTTTCTGCACCACTCCCACATTTATAGATTTCCAGCCTTTGGACCCCAAGGTTCATGACTGCTCTTAAGCCTTACACCTCTGCAACCCTGCCTTTGAGCTTGTTCATGTACCCTCTACATTATTCACTTCTTTCCATTACTCCTAGAATCACCACCACCAAAATGTCCATTCTCTGAGCCTTGTCTGAGCTGATTAGTTATTGAAGGGGATTAATGAGCCCCTTAATTTTTCTAAATATATTGTTAGCCTTTTTTTAAAAAAAGATTGCTTAACGAATGCCAGAAAGCAGTGTTAGAAATAGATTTTTAGATTGTAGCCCTAGAAATGTCCCAATTTTTTTACAGCTGCTTCCCTTTTCCTACTCTGGAATCTTTAGTTTATATAAAAGCACTGAGTAATTGTTTTCCAAAATAATTTACCATACAAGCCTCAAAACTAGGTGGAAATGCTGTACTTAAGTAGGGGTGGTGTGGGGGAGGGAAAAGATGCCTATATAGTTTACCTAAAAATCAAAATGTTAAGCATGTCCATAATAACTACAAGAATAGATCCTGCTCTACCCATTACTGGAATTAGGAATATAATTTAAACCATGTGGGAGAGTATGTTTTTCCCAACCTGGAAGCTATGTGTGTTCCCAGTGCTTGCTGGGTATTCTAAATACTTGTCTCATACAGGGTTTTTGTTTTTTTGTTTTTGAATACAACCAGTTTGTAATTTGGGACTCTCAAAAGGAAAGTGAACAAACTGTCGAAGGTGATCCATTGATCTCCCTGTCTAGGATTTGTAGTTGCTAGCCATCTTTTTCATAGTTAGAAAACAAAACAAAGCCACAGTCATCCAGTGACATCCATGCCCATGCTCAGCAGTGAGCAAAAGAAATTTGTTATCCTGAAATGCTTTTCTGGGTGGTTGGAGAGAATTATATACTTCATTTTTCTTGGGTAAATACTTAGAAGTGGAATTACTGGGTATGGTAGGTGTGTATTTGACTTGATAAGGAACTGGTAAACAGTTTATACTTTGATTATATACTTGCACTTTATTCTGCTAGGGATAAGTTTAGTTTTTAAAAAAAGTAGTTTACAAATTTTTGGTAACCGTGGGCTAAAGCGTTATTTTTGGTATGTTAAGCCTTTAAAAATAACTAGAAATTATACCAAGCTTGTCTAATTCGTATAACAAGAAATGCAGTTTGAAGAATGTTTTATTTCTATAAGTTAGGATTTCCATAAATAGAAGATCAATTAAGACATTTCTAGATAAGGATTAATTTAAAGCTACCATTCATTGAGTACCTACGTACAAGGTACTAAACCCTGGGCAAAGTGTTAGCTTGCTTTCATTTTTAATCATCATACTCTGCTAAGGTAGTGGTATCCTCATTTTATACATAAGGAATATAAAACGAGTTAATTTTACCAGGGCCAAACAGTGGGAGAGTGAAGAGCCTAGAAGCATCTGACCACTAGGCTCCACTGCCTCCTAAAACCCAAAGGTAAAAATGCCTTCTCCCACCTCCTGCTCCATTCAGAGTCTGTTTAGATAGAATTCAGATTTCTTAACTCCCAATTCACTGTCCATTTGATAGGCAGAAACTAAAAATGGGAAGGCTTTTCATATGGTACTAGAAAGGGTATATTGATTGAGAGCAGAATACTAAGTGTTTCCTACTTTCTTGATAGTGTTATATTAATAAATCTCACTTCTTAGAAATCTAGTAAAACTTTTTTCCATTGGGTGTAAGTCACTTTTTTAATTAGAATTTTCAAGGAGGAGGCTGTAGTTTGATAAAACAATTTTTAAATTACCATTGATTTGTCAGGATGTTAATTTATTTTGGGATATAATTTAATGGAGAGCATACGTTTTTTTTTTAATTTATCAAGAAAGTGTATCTTATAAATTTGCTTAAGAATTAGAATGGACATTGTTTTATTTTATTTTGTCCACACCGAGTGGCTTGTGGGATCTTCGTTCCCTGACCAGGGATTGAACCCGGGCCCTCGACAGTAAAAGTGCAGAGTCCTAAGCACTGGACCGCCAGGGAATTCCCAAGAATGGACATTATTTTAAATTAAGAATTAATAATTGCTTATCATAAAAATAAGTGTATAAAGAAATAAAGTTTTTCCTTCCAAAGATAACTGCTGTTGACAATTGCATGCCAGCATTACACATTAGTGGGATAAAAGCATAAACATACGTACATAGTACTTTTTGTTCTGCTTGCTTTAATGTGCTTAATTTTTAAGATTTTTTTCAAATCAGTACATAAGATTTGTTTCATTTGACCTGCTGAATAGTTTTCCTACCATGACATACATAGCTGATTCAAAACTTCATGCATTGAGTGTATTTAATACCACTGAACTGTACATTTAGAAATGGTTAAGATGGTAAATTTTATGTTATGTGTATTTTAAGACACACCAAAAAAAGAAAAAAACAAAAAACTTTATGTATTGGCAAGATATGTCAAGTACTACTTCTATACATTGAAGTTTTTGCTCTCTCTCCCCTATAGCTATCCAGTCAATTCGCTGCTACTCCCATGGGTCACATGAGACAGATGAGGAGTTTGATGCTCGCTGGGTGACATACTTCAATAAGCCAGATATTGATGCTTGGGAATTGCGTAAAGGTAATTGGAACATAGGCATATGTGTCTATTTTAGTATAGAGTTATGAACTGCTGTGTAGTTTTCCACTACTTTGTTGAAAGTAACTACAGTTAACCCTTGAAAAACTTGGGGGGTTAGGGACACCAACACACACCCCCACGTAGAAAATCCACATATAAGTTTACAGTTGGTCCTCTTTATCTACAGTTCTGTGTCCAAGGTTCTCCATCTACGGATTCAGCCAACTTCAGATCATGTAGCACTGTAGTATTTATTGAAAAAAATCCACGTGTAAGTGGGCCTGTACAGTTCAAACCCATGTTGTTCAAGGGTCAACTGTATTTTGCAAACATGTATCATGCAAACTGGGGATTGTCATGCATCTTGCAATTAGGAAAGTTTATAGTTTCCAGAGTAAGTATTTCCTGTAAAACAGGGTTTTAAAGGAGGCACAGTTGACATTTTGGGCCAGACAGTTCTTTGTTGCAAGGGCTGTCCTTTGCATTGTAGGATATTTAGCAGCATCCTTGGTTTCTACACACTAGATGCCAACACCCTCACACACCCCCAGTTGTGACAACTAAAAATGTCTCCTGGGGGACAAAATCATCACTGCTATAATGATAGGCCAGGGTGAGCAAGATTTAACAGTTGTGTAATTTTTAGATAATTTACGCAAGTAGTCATTTGGTTCTCTTCCCCTCTTGGTAATAGTTTGGGATTTTTGTTATTTTTATTTCAGTTGTGATTTGTCTTGCCCTGAATAAGTGTCCGATCTGAATAAGCTAGAGCTTGTTTATCCTAAATTTATAAGTACACATTTAACATAAGCAAGTAGCATTAATAATAACCAGGCTAGTAGACTGGTAGATAACTAATTTTAAGTGTAAGAAGTTTATCTCAGACCAAGAGTTCATTCTCTATGACTATATTCTAGCATTGCAGTCACTGGTGTCCTTTGTTTAAATATTTTAAAATAAATAAAAGCAAGAAACCTAAGTGCTTCATACTTCTCTGCAGGAATGTAATGACACTATTTTGCTGCAGCTGGGGAAATTCTTATTGAATAATCTTGAGTAGAAGTAATGAAAAGAACAGCAGTTGTGCATTCCCATTAAGAGAATCTTAAATTTTATGATTATCATTTTGTGCCAAGCCAAAAGGAATCATGCCCAGTCATTTTCTGGTTGAATGTTTGTGACTGTGTGCTAATGGCTCTCTGTATCTCCTTAATGTCCTTATTTGGGCTTCATTACCTCTCCTTAAGCATTTCTCTGGTGGTTTTTAGATTATTTTCCAATCAGATCTATTTTAAAGCAATCGAAGTACATACATCGTACCAAGAGTTAAAGATATAAGTTAAATGGCTCTCTTGTTTGAAAAGAAACCAGCTACTTTTGAAAACAGGGTTTGCATTTAAGAAAACTCTTGAGGTTTTTTTCCTTCCGTCTGCATGCTACTGCATAGTTCTTTTCACTAACTCACTGTGGAAGATCCACTATGATCTTATTATCTAGAATATTTTATTTTCGGCTGCGCCATGCAGCTTACAGGATCTTAGTTTCCCAACCAGGGATCGAACCCAGGACCCTGGCAGTGGACCCGCTGAGTCCTAACCAGTCCTCCCTAGCCAGGGAATTCCCAATTATCTCATTTTAGAGATAAGAGAATAGAGGCTCAAACAGACAAGATCACATGTCTGTGGTTCAATAAAAATACAGATAACTAAATCATAGTTTAAGTGAGGATATTCCAGGTTGATATGACCCCTCTTTTTAATTTGACAGGGATGAACACCCTTGTTGGCTATGATCTGGTTCCAGAACCCAAAATCATTGATGCTGCTTTGCGGGCATGCAGACGCTTAAATGATTTTGCTAGTGCAGTTCGCATCCTAGAGGTTGTTAAGGTCAGTAAAATAACAATGCTAAAGTTGTTTTGGAAGTAGGTGGACTACTGATTAGGTATTAGCATACTCTGTGTTTTTGGATTTGTTAAAATACCTAAAATTAGTTCTTATATAGCTAGAGGGAATGTACATTGCGGTTACAGTCTTTTTGGAGGGTGGTTTGGTAGAATTTATTCAGAGACTGAAAAATTATGCTTGATACCCATTTGTTCAGCAATCCCATTTGAGAATTTACCTTAAGGAAATAATTTAGAGTGTACAGTTTATCTTGGTGCTGTTTGTGATATGAAATTAAATGTTGCTAGTGGTTTCTTAAGGTGGGACTTCCCAACGGAGGTTATTATTAATGTTGTAGAAATGTGTTTAACATTAAAGATATTCATAGTATATTAACTGAAGGAAATTATGAAATAATTTTTTCAGTGTATGACCCCATTTTATTAAAAAGTATAGAGAGAATGATCAAAATGTAAGAGGATATATACTTATTCTCCTCCCTCTTATTTGATTATAGTTTCTAATTTTTCTGTAATGAACAAATTAATGCATGGAATTTTAAATAAGAATTTTATAATTTAGCAAATACAGCTAAGGGACCTAGAATTTGTTAAAGACAGAAGAGTAATAGCTTGGCACTGTCTTAGTCCATTTGACTTTTTAAATATTTGTCCCTGAGGAACAAATATTATGACAATATAGGTGTGATTGTATGTTATGGCGAGTATTCATCAAAACTCTCTTGCCTTGGAAATAAGTATTCTCTAAGTGTGGCTCTCCATGAAAAGACATTGTGTTCTATAAGAAAGAAATTCAAGGTCTGTAAGAGGGAAAGTATGATATTACTTTATCTAAAATGGGTAAGATAATTAAGGGTTCTGTAGGCTATCAATCCATTCAGCACCAGTAGTTAATTCATTTAGGGTCTCAAATTGAGGCAAATCAAAAAACTTTTTTCTGTGATAATTTAATTATTACTGTTGCCTGCTAGGCATGTTTAATTGCCTTCACAAAATTCTGTCATCACCACCTTCTTTTCCAGTAACTCAAGGCTTTAAAATGTTTTTTCCCTTGGTTTTAGTCCGGTTGTCTCAGTTAGTCTCCAGGTGTCTTAAAAACCTACCTTCAATAGTGCCTATATAAGTTTCTGTCTTGCTTTGTTTTGTTTTTTTATTTTTGGCTGTGTCGGGTCTTCGTTGCTGCACATGGGCTTTCTCTAGTTGCGGCAAGTGGGGGCTACTCTTCGTCGAGGTGCGTGGGCTTCTCATTGCAGTGGCTTCTGTTGTTGCAGAGCACAGGCTCTAGGCGCGCGGGCTTCAGTAGTTGTGACACTCAGGCTCATCAGTTGTGGCTCACGGGCTCTAGAGCACAGCCTCAGTTGTTGTGGCGCACGGGCTTAGTTGCTCCACAGCATGTGGGATCTTCCTGGACCAGGGCTCAAATCCATGTCCCCTGCATTAGCAGGCGGATTCTTAACCACTGCACCACCAGAGAAGTCCCAAGTTGCTGTCTTTTTTGAACAAATATGTTAACTTAAAAGTAGGTGACTTGTATTCTCTGCTACTAGCCTCTGCATATGTGATTAAAAGCATTTTCAAGTTCATTTTGTTAATAGAGACAGCTTTTCAGAGCTAAATGTGACTATTTTCTTTGCCATCAGGACAAAGCAGGACCTCATAAGGAAATCTATCCCTATGTCATCCAGGAACTTAGACCAACTTTAAATGAACTGGGAATCTCCACTCCAGAGGAACTGGGCCTTGACAAAGTGTAAACCCCATGGGTAAGCTACATACTTGAAAAAGGCAGGAAAGAATCCAGGGAGGGGTGAGTGAGTGGCATCTCAGTATTCTCAGTAAGACCTTTTCATGGCCTTTTTAGAGGCTATGAGTTTAGAGATTGAGAGAGTACCTATGATGATTAAGGAGCTAGAATTGTTGTTTCTAGTTGTCATAATTATTCTTTTACTGGCGTAAAGGCAAGTGAAAGCCTTATTTTAAAATCTATATAAGGGCTTCCCTGGTGGCGCAGTGGTTGAGAGTCTGCCTGCCGATGCAGGGGACACGGGTTTGTGCCCCAGTCCGGGAAGATCCCACGTGCCGCGGAGCGGCTAGGCCCGTGAGCCATGGCCGCTGAGCCTGTGTGTCCAGAGCCGGTGCTCTGCAATGGGAGAGGCCACAACAGTGAGAGGCCTGTGTACCACAAAAAAAAAAAAAAAAAAAAAATCTATATAAAATATTTCAAGCATAATGAATAGCATAGGGAATAAGTGTAACCACACCCAGATTTTGAGATATTATTATTTTTGCCATGTGTGCTTTAGTTTTCCCCCTCCCCCAAGAAATGACAGGTTTCACATAGAGTTGAAGCCCTCTCTGTACCTCTTCCCTAATTCCAGCCCTTTAACCTCCCCCAACTAAAGGTAATCTACTACATAGAAGGTGTTTATCATGCATGCTTTTATACATCTGTTTATTTTTAATAGGGTTTTATTGATTTGATGATTCTGTTTTTGTGTGCCCATGTTGGAATATGATAGTTAAGTAATACTCATTGATAATAAAAGCTTATTTGATAGCTTGTCCTCTATGGAAAGACAGATTAGGTAATAAAACGAGCCACAGGATTTCCTGGGTAGTGAGCAGTATGCAGAAAATCCTTTGTAAAACAGAAAATATATAAGTAAAAAGTCATATATTTATTTTATTTAACAAACACACATAGTGTATATAACTCTTACTATGTGTCAGGTACTGTTTTATGAGCTTTATAAGTATGAACTCATTTAATCCTCAAACAGTCCTGTGAGGTATGTACTATTATAATTATTCCCATTTTACTGTTTTACTGATGAGGAAACTGAGGCACATTGTCCAAGGTCATACAACTAGTAGAGGAACCCACATTTAAACCCAGGCAGTCTGGGTCCAGAGTCCATTGCTTTTACTATGCCACACATCCTTTGCATTGCAGTACTGAGGCATTTACTAAGGCCATACTCTTACTTCGCAGAGGTAAATGATGAGGCTTAAGTAGAGGATTTGCTTCCTAAGAGTAGGAAGAAGTTTATTTTTAAAAGATGGAACTAAACTATCTTATAAAAGTTTTAATAAAAGTGGACCCCAAATTATTTAAAGAGCTAGTATCAGACTCCTCACAAAATAAAGAGCCGGGTTAGGATACCATTAGTGAACATCTAATTTCACACCTAATAAGCACTTATTTAAAAATCAGGGCTTCCCTGGTGGCGCAGTGGTTAACAATCCACCTGCCAATGCAGGGGACATGGGTTCGAGCCCTGGTTCGGGACGATCCCACATGCCGTGGAGCAACTAAGCCCGTGCACCACAACTACTGAGCCTGCGCTCTAGAGCCTGCGAGCCACAACTACTGAAGCCCGCGCACCTAGAGCCCATGCTCTGCAACAAGGGAAGCCACCGCAGAGAGAAGTCTGCACCATAATGAAGAGTGGCCCCTGCTCGCTGCAGCTAGAGAAAGCCCATGACAGCAACAAAGACCCAACGCAAATGGATGAAGAAGATGTGGCACCTATATATAATGGAGTATTACTCAGCCATAAGAAACGAAATTGAGTTATTTGTAGTGAGGTGGATGGACCTAGAGTCTGTCATACAGAGTGAAGTAAGTCAGAAAGAGAAAAACAAATACCGTATGCTGACACATATGTATGGAATCTAACAAAAACAAAGACCCAACGCAGCCAATAAATTAATTAATTCAATTAAATTTTTAAAAAATCTTAGAACTCAAAAAGAATCCCTACATTCAATCTTCCTGCTGACAAAGTGAGCAGGAAATGCCTGAGGTTTTGTAATCCAATTTTGAGTTCTCTTTTCACAGCTTGCTTTGGAGCAGGAGTCTTAATTTTATCTTTGTCCACCCCTATACCACTACCACCTCCTCCTCCTCCCTGAAGCCTGATAGCACATCTTTGTAAAGCGTGGAAAGGCTTTCATTTATCAAGTATTAGTCCAAGGAGTCCAGAAGATCTTTGTTATGTAGGATACTTTGTAGCAGCAGTAACACTGTATTCTTTTACTTAAAATTTTTTTAAGAGGGCAACTCCCCAACACTTTTCTGATTGGAAAAGAAGACTACCCCAACAATTACCGGCTGTATGACAACAAAAAACTAAGCAGTTAGTACCTGGTGTGTTGATTGCAGGCAGGATTAAGTAAGAGCAGAAGAGACTACACAGAGACAGTGATTTTCTTGGGCTGTTGCTCTAAAAGTTATTTTTAGTAAGATTTCTACCTTTTCTTTATTTTCTATCTAATTTTTCATGTTTTCTCTTACAGATGGGCTTCCTAAGGATTTATTGATAATGCTACTTGATTGTAAACAATCACCTGGAAATACTGATGAAAACATATTACCTTATTTGAACAAGTTTTCCTTTGTTGAGTACCAAACCATGTAATGTAACTTGGACTTTAATAAAAGGGAAATGAGTTTGAACTGAAATTAGATACTGTTTCATGTGTTTGCATTGAAAAGCAAAAAAAAAAGAACTATTATAGGGTCGTTGGTTTCACTGGTTGCCACGTCATCTGCTGAGAGAACTTCAATTCTCTGGAAACCACCCAACATGAAAGTCAGCTACATAAACATATTTGGGTGCACTGGCTGGTAAATTAGCTAAAAATTAAAAGTCATTTATATAGAATTTTCTTGCTGACAGGCCAGCAAGTACCTTGGACTTAGGGGATTGGATGTCTGTGGGGATAGATCAAATTGTGTACCTTCCCAAAAAATGGGTGAAATAAAGTTTTAAAGTGGTCATTAAGATAGTCTTGAGGATGTGCTGATAATAGCCAGCTCCTTAGTGCCTCTTTTTTTTCCCTACCTGTTCTTCCCTCGCAGTACAGTATTAGCCTTGGACATCGAAGACTTTGCTGGCATAGATTTGAAGGCTTTCTGCTTAAAGAACTGAGTAAATGAGATTTTTTTTAAAGTAATTTTATTTATTTTTTATTTTTTTTGGCTGCATTGGGTCTTTGTTGCTGTGTGCAGGCTTTCTGTCTAGTTGCGGCCAGCGGGTGCTACTCTTCATTGCGGTGTACAGGCTTCTTATTGCTGTGGAGCGCAGGCTCTAGGGCGCATGGGCTTCAGTAGTTGCAGCACGTGGGCTCAGTAGTTGTGGCTCGAGGGCTCTGGTGCACAGGCTTAGTTGCTCTGCAGCATGTGGGATCTTCCTGGACCAGGGCTCGAACCCGTGACCCCCCACGTTGGCAGGCGGATTCTTAACCACTGCGCCACCAGGGAAGTCCAAGTTTACTTGAGAGTATAAAATACACAAATCCTGTTTTACTTTAGAAGCCCCATAATAGTAGAAACCAGCTGCTGGATAAAGAGGTTTTAGGTTTGAGTGACTTGAAATACAGCCAGTTCAGACTGCAGCATCAGGTGAATTGGATTAATAGTAGGTTGAAATTTAGATGTCTTCTCTCCTAAAGCCATGTAAGGAAATGTTAGTAAAATCAGTTTTCAGGGACTTCCCTGGCGGTCCAGTGGTTTAGACTCCACGCTTCCATTGCAGGGGGCATGGGTTCGATTCCTGGTCAGGGAAATAAGATCCTGCATACCACGCGGTGTGGCCAAAAAAAAAAAAAAAATCAGTTTTGGTAAGATTTAACACAAATGACCTTTTATAAAAGGCTGATTCCCTACCAAAACGTCCCCCTTTCCTCCTTTTTAAGAAGTAGAGATGTGAAACTAACAATATGGTCTACTTTTAGGTAGAGCTAGAACACAGTCACAGCTTCATGTTGGGTAGGGCTTCTACCCTAACAGAATGGGGTCTCTAGCTTTTTCTTTCCCTGCTCTTTGTTTTGAAAAATTTCAAACCGATTAATGGTTTGCTACATTTATTTAGTTGTAGTATATATACACACTTTTTCCCCTCAGTCAGTTGAAAGTGAGTTCCAGACGTGACACTTTACCCCTAAATACTTTTTTAAAAATAAATTTTATTTATTTTTGGCTGCATTGGGTCTTCGTTGCTGCAGTTGGGCGTTTCTGTAGTTGCGGCGAGCGGGGGCTACTCTTCGTTGGGGTGTGCAGGCTTCTCATTGTGGTGGCTTCTCGTTGCAAGCACGGGCTCTAGGCACATGGGCTTCAGTAGTTGTGGCACGTGGGCTCAGTAGTTGTGGCTCATGGGCCCTAGAGCACAGGCTCAGTAGTTGTGGCACACGAGCTTAGTTGCTCCACAGCACATGGGATCTTCCCAGACCAGGGCTCAAACCCGTGTCCCCTGCATTGGCAGGCGGATTCTTAACCATTGCGCCACCAGGGAAGCCCCTACCCCTAAATACTTAAGCAACGTCTAAGAGAGAGGCATTTTCCTCCTAAATAACCACACTACCATTAACATGCTTCAAGAAGTTTGGCATAAAATATATACAATTGATTTTTCTGAAGAGGCCAGGCCAGTGGTGTAGAATGTCCTGCATCTGCATCTTCCTGATTGTTTCCTCATATTAAAATCCAGTTAAACGTTTCTGGCAAGGATATAGTAGTCCCCTCCCTTATCTGCAGTTTTGCTTTCCGCAATTTGTTACCCATAGTAAACTGAGGTACAAAAATATTAAATGGAAAATTCCAGAAATAAACATGTTTTAAATTGAGCACCATTCTGAGTAGCGTAATGAAATCTTCTGCCTTCCCTCTCCATCCCATCCATCCCATTAGTCACTTAGTAGCTGTCTTAGTTATCAGGTTGACTATCGTGATATCACAGTGCTTGTGTTCAAATAACTTTACTTAATAATATCCCTGAAGTGCAAGAGTAGTAATGCTGGCAATTTGCATATGCTAAAGAGAACCTGAAAAGTGCTTCCTTTAAGTGAAAAGGTGAAAGTTCTTGACTTAAGGAAAGAAAAAAAAGTCCTATGCTGAGGGTGCTAAGGTCTAAGAACAACTCCAGTCTGTTTTATTGTGAAGAAGGAAAAAAATTTGTGCTAGTTTTGCTGTTGAACCTTGAACTGCAAAAGTTACAGCCACAGTGAGATAAGCGCTTAGTTAAGATGGAAAGACATTAAATTTGTACAATAAGATATTCTGAGGGAGAGAGAGAGACCACATTCACATAACTTTTATTACACTACATTTTTATTAGTTATTGTTAATCTCTTACTGTGCCTAATTTATAAATTAAACTTTATCATAGGTATGTATAGGAAAAAACATAGTCTTTACAGGGTTCATTCGGTACTATCCCCAGTTTCAGGCATCCACTGGGCGTCCTGGAATGTATCCCACATGGGTAAGGGGGTACTACAGTACTACACAGATGATGTGAAATTCCAATTATATCGCCTCAAGACACCTCAAGAGGGACATGATGTTAGTATGTCCAGCATTTTTTTTTTTTTTACATCGACCCATCAGCCGACGGAAGGCAACACAGTGTAGAAATAGGGTGAGAAAAGCCCTATGTTCAAATCCCATTCTATATAGTAGTTATATGACTATTGATAAGTTAGCTAACCCTCCTGTGCTTCTGTTTTATGATCTGAAAATGGGAGCTACTTTGCAGGCTTAGAATGAAAGATTAATAAGATTAGGTCTTATTCATTATAATCATTTTTATAATCATGGTGCTTAGGAAAATGGTTTAAGCCTAGCCATTCTTTCCTAAGCTTTGCTAGCTGCCAATGCAGTTTCTCCTGTTTGTTCAGATGCCAGGGCACTTGTCCTTAGCAGCACGTGGAGTCCATCTTCAATGTTTTGCAAAGGCAAGTTCATTTGGCCCAATTTTGCATAATTTTCCTACGTTGGGGAAGTTTGTTCAAAACAAAGAAAAGTGGGAGGGGGGAGGGTAAGCTGGGACGAAGTGAGAGAGTGGCATGGACTTATCTATACTAACAAATGTAAAATAGATAGCTAGTGGGAAGCAACCACAGCACAGGGAGATCAGCTTGGTGCTTTGTGACCACCTAGAGGGGTGGGGTAGGGAGGGTGGGAGGGAGACGCAAGAGGGAGGAGATATGGGGATATATGTATGTGTATAGCTGATTCACTTTGTTATACAGCAGAAACTAACACACCATTGTAAAGCAATTATACTCCAATAAAGATGTTAAAAAAAAAAAAAGTGATGCGATTCTGTGGTAGCCTTGGCTCACCACAGCTGTGGTCATGCTTTTATTTATGATTAACTTTCTGCCCAGCATTTTAATTCTAAAAGTATCATGTTAGAGCAAGTATTAAGCTCTGGAAGTAAATTCTGAAAATTTGGAGAATGTCATTTGTAATGTGCTAGGGCTGCCATAACAATACCACAGGCTTAAAGAACAGAAATTTAGGAGTTCCCTGGTGGTCTAGTGGTTAGGATTTGGCACTTTCACTGCCGTGGCCCAGGTTCCATCCCCGGTTGGGAAACTGAGATCCCGGAAGCTGTGCGGCCAAAAAGAAGAAAAAAAAAACCCCACACACAAAAAACCAAATTTATTTCTCACAATTCTGGAGGCTGGAAGTCCAAGGTGCCAGCAGGGTTGGTTTCTGTTAAGACTGTCTGCTTTGCTTGCAGAGAGCTGCCTTCTCTCAGTTTCCTCACAAGGCCTTTTTCTGTGTGTGCACACATCTTTGGTGTCTCTTTTTTTTTTTTTTTTGCCACACTGCATGGCATGCAGGATCTTAGTTCCCCGACCAGGGATTGAACCGTGTGCCCTTCAGTGGAAGTGCAGAGTCCTAACCACTGGACTGCCAGGGAATTCCCTGGTGTCTCTTTTCTTATA
This sequence comes from Mesoplodon bidens, assembly GCF_964165515.1. Lineage (NCBI taxonomy): Eukaryota > Metazoa > Chordata > Mammalia > Artiodactyla > Ziphiidae > Mesoplodon > Mesoplodon bidens. The sequence goes on along the minus strand of NC_138178.1, from coordinate 63,671,602 downwards.
AGGACACAATCCTATTGGATTACAGCTCCACCCTTATGACCTCATTTAACCTTAATCACCAACTTAAAGGCTTTAGCTCCGAATAAAGGCACATTGGGGATTAGGGCTTCAACATACGAATTTGGATGGGTGGGGGCACAATTCAGTCCATAACATTAAAGACATACACCTGATTGGTATAAAAAGAGGTCAGGCCTTTGAGGCAGATAAGGATTCAACTCTTACCTATACAACTTTGTGGCCTTCGGCAAATCAGTTAATCCCTGTGACTGTCACTTTCCTTATATATATGTGAAGTAGGTATGACAGTACCATATGAGGATGCTATGAGGATCGGGAAATATCTCTTCCCTAGAGGGAGATGACATGAATTAATGTGGGGATTAAGGTGGGGCTGGTGACCTGGAAACCCAGAAAGACCCGCAGATTCATAGGCTCCATTTGTCAGTTATCTGTGCTCTGCCAGTAATAGGAAAAGTCAAAAGGTAAAATCTGAAACCTGGTGAGATGGGAAAAGAAAACCTCAGAAAGAAGTAGCAGGGTAAAAAATTCACCCCTGATGAACACAGATGCAAAGATCCTCAACAAAATAGTAGGAAACAGAATTCAACAATATATTTAAAGTATCATACAACATTATCAAGTGGAATTTATTCCAGGAATGCAAGGATGGTTCAATATCCACAAATCAATCAACATGATACAGTAAGTCCCCTACATACGAACCTTCAAGTTGTGAACTTTCAAAGATGTGAACGTGCGTTCATATGTCGAATCACTTGAGTTAGTTCACGTGTCTGGCATACTTTTCAAGGTACTTGTAAGATTTAAAATGTTTTCTTTATATTTGTGTTTGTTTTTTATGTATTATTTGTGTGAAAAATACCATAAACCTATTATAGTACAGTACTATATAGCCAATTGTGTTAGTTGGCTACCTAGGCTAACTTTGTTGGACTTATGAACAAATTGGACTTACAAACGCGTTCTCAGAACAGAACTTGGTTGTATGTAGGGGACTTAATGAACATCACATTAACAAAATAAAAGGATGAAAATTGTATGATCATCTCAATAGATGCAGATGTGATGAATTGGGAGATTGGGACTGACATATATATACTAATATGTATAAAATGGGTAACTAATAAGAACCTGCTGTATAAAAAAATAAAATTCAAAAAAATATAAAAACATAATAATAACAAATTCCAGGTTTACCACTTAACTGGTGAATTTGACCAAATCTAAGCCTCATTTGCTTAATGGGAGTAACAGTGATTCATTGGGAGGTCAGGAGGATTAAATATTACGTTGAGCCACATGAAATTGCTGTTTCTGGAGGTCAAAAACAGTGGTGGAATCTACCAAAATAGTTAGCGTTCCTTTGCGCTAATGATTTTTCAAAAATTTTAGTCCTTTCCTCTTATCCTGTCTGCGGCATACTCCCGCTCAACTCTCTGAGTGGCCCTGGGGGTTCATAAGTTGCACACTGTTGACCTACCCTGTGGAAGCTAATAAATTCACCTTGGGACAGCCTTGTGAGATTTGGCAATTACTACAAGGATCTGGAGATACTTTCCAGCCAGCCACAAGCACATCCCTTGGGGTCCAGAAACGTCAAGAGCCATGACAGCTCCATGCCCCAAAGCACACAAACGCAGTGCACTTTCTTTCTTAATATTTAGTTATTATTTATTTGGCTGCGCCGGATCGTCGTTGCTGCCTGTGGGATCTTTAGTTGCCTGGCATGCATGGGGGATCTAGTTCCCTGATCAGGCCGGGTCCCTTGCATTGGGAGCGTGGAGTCTTAACCACTGCACCACTAGGGAAGTCCCAAACACAGCGCACTTTCGCTCTTCTTTCCAAGTCCTATTTTGTCCTTGTTTATCACTGTAAGACAGGTAGTGACGTTGGTTCCATTTTAAAATGTGGAAACTGAGGCCTAGAGAAGGTCAGATCTCATCCAAGGTCTCGGGCACAGCGTGGTGTTGGAAATAATGAAGGTTTGGCGTTACCAAGGCACTGCCTCTAGTTTGTGTGACCTCCACAAGGTCCTTGAACCTTTCTCTCTAGCCTGTTTTCTTTTGTAGAGACGGGAGCTAATACCTCCCTTTGTCATACCGCTCTTTTCGGTTCAATCCAGCCTTTCCGCGGTCCGCCCTTGGGGAGCTCCGGCTGTGGCGAGAGGACCTGTACGGAAACACTGCGGGGAGCGCGTGCGCGCCAGGGCCTAACGGGCTCTGAGTCTGAGGGCGCGCACCCGCAGCCCCCCGGAAATATCGATATTTAATTTCGACTGGAGACATAACTTGGCTTGACATCCCCAGGCTCAGACCGACTACGAGCACCACAGGGTGCTAGAAAGGAGGGACTGAAACAATCCAGCCCCCGGAAGGGCGGAACAGTTGAGCCAACCCTGCAGCAGGCGCGACCCGAAAGCTCGGGCGCTTACAGCCCTCACCTGCGCGCCGCCATCTTGCTCGAGGAGGGACCGCCTCTCTCCCGGCTGACAGCTGGTTAACTAGGAGGCGGGGCTCCGCGACTCGGCGGGGCGTGGCCAGGAGATGGCGACCGCGGAGCCCAGCGAACCTGCGGTGAGGGCGTCTCTCCCGGCACCCCGGCCCAGCGGGACCGGAGCTGCGGGGCCGCTCACCGAGCGAAGCGGCATTGGAGTCCCCTGGCTGGGGGAGCGGACCCCGGCGGCTGTGGAGAAGCGGGGGCCGTACATGGTGGCGCGCGCGCCTTCCAGTCAGGCCAAGCTGCGTGAGTGCGGCCCGATGAGGGGTCTCTGCTTGGGCGGGCTGCCGCGTCCCGGGAGGGCTCCGGAGCGCCGCTTGGTCGACCCCGGAGGGGCTCCTACAGCCCGCTCCCGCACCCGGAAGTCTGTTCGGAGAGCGGGCTCCTGGCATTTGGGAGGCACGGCGGAGTGGGGAGCACCCCGCTGACCTGGTTCCTTTGACTTCCAGAGAAGCACCGGGACCTGGCTAAGGCAGTTCTGCGGAGAAAAGGAATGCTGGGGGCCGCGCCGAACCGCCCCGACTCTTCAGGGAAAAGGTCTCAGCAGGCGCCACCTCCTCTGTGCAAGCGTTTCCAGAGAAGGCCTTAGTGTAGTCTGGGAGACAGAGTACCCACGCTTAAGGCCCAGCTAGTGATGCCCCTGAGGCCAACCTGTCCGGTTCACTGTTTTCAAACGGGAAGAGGAACGACCTTGTCTTTCCCTTCCAGGATGTGATGACGTCAGGGAAGGAGCTTTGGAATAAGAGTTTTCGTCAGTGCCTAGGATCATTCACTGTCTAAATTAGGGGGGAGCATAGTGGCTGGGGTCCCCAGGAGTGAGGATGGAGAGCAGTGTGGAAACAGCCAATGCTGTATTTTTTTGTTAACAGCCGGTAAACTCTGAGGGCTGGATGGGACCTTATCCAGGGCCTCTTTTACAAAGAAGAGCTAAAGCAGGTGAAGGAATTTGTCTAAGGACTTTGGTTTTTCTGTTCTCTGGTTAAATAAGGTGGGGAGATGGAGCTTTTCCTGATTCATGAAAGAGGAGGTGTGCTTTTGCTCAGGATTAGCAGGGGGAGTGGTGTGGGGAAGTGCACATTCTGAGGAGCTGTGGCCAGATACATGGCAGGGAGTGGTGGCTGTCCAGACAGAAGGCAAGTCAGGAGTAGTGCAGTTTTTTTTTGTTTTTTTTTTTTTTCTATAAGAGCGAGGACTCTGGCTTTCCCTGTGAAATGCTGGCGTTTCATCTATGCTTGGTCTGTCCCCCCATCTCCCCTCAGGTCAGTGAAGTTTAACAAGGGCTATACTGCTCTTAGTCAGAGTCCAGATGAAAACCTGGTGTCCCTCGACTCTGACAGGTGAGTGCCCTCCTTGAAAATGCCCCTTGGGGAGTGACTTGGGTAAAATTTCAGATCTCTTGCTTCGCTTATTCCCTGTCTCTTCCAAGACCTTTTGTGCATGTTCCAGGGCTGCTGCTTCAGAGCACTCTCTCTTCCCAGGATGGCTTGCTTAGAGGACTCATAGGTGATCTTGCTGCTCTTGGATTTGAAGCACCAACCTTGTCTGGGGGACTCATCCTGCCCTATTATGTCTGCACTGTTAGTGACAGTGACCCTGTCCCTGCTGGAGCCAATGGAAGGAGCCATTTATACTCATGGCAGATTATGGGTTTGAGTTCTATGGTGTGTGGTCTTTGCTTCACAAGTCCTTCAGACCCCTTTGCATGCTGTGCACCTTGCCATTTGTAGCTGTGCTCCACGGGCATCTCCCCAAACTGACTGTCTTCCTTTTCTCCTAGTGATGGGGAGCTGGAATCCAGATACTCCTCCGGGTATTCCTCTGCAGAGGCAAGTCCAGAGCACCTTTCTGTGGTGGGGCCAGGCTGCGGGCAGTGTCACTGCCACTGCCAAATGCTTGTCTGGTTCCTGCTGTATGCATGGCACTGTGCTAGACTTCCAGTCTGTTCTCCAATCTTCTACTCTGCCCTCTTCCCCCAGCAGAAGTTTGGGTGTCTGAGGAGCGCTGTTGAAAGTCCAGGAGACCATAGACCCTTAGGGATGGAAATGACCTCGCTAGTCTTCTAATCCAGGCCACTACTTAGAAAAGGAATCCTCTTGATAAATCCCAGCTAAGTGTTTACCATCCTCTGCTTGTTTGAATGCTTCTTGTAATTGGGTAGTGAGTAGTGAGTGCTACCTTCGAGAAACCTTGCTGCCTGTCTTCCCCGACCGGCACACACAATTCAGGTAGCTCGTAGAGAAGTCTTCCTTGTTAATTGGAAGTGTCTCCTGCAGCTTGGACTTAGTGGTCCTAGTCCTGCCTCCAGTATCACACAGTAATTCTAGTCTCCCTTCTTTTTTTTTTTTTTTTTTTTTTTTTTTGCGGTACGCGGGCCTCTCACTGTTGTGGCCTCTCCCGTTGCGGAGCACAGGCTCCGGACGCACAGGCTCAGCGGCCATGGCTCACGGGCCCAGCTGCTCCGCGGCATGTGGGATCTTCCCGGACCGGGGCACAAACCCGTGTCCCCTGCATCGGCAGGCGGACTCTCAACCACTGCGCCACCAGGGAAGCCCCTAGTCTCCCTTCTTTTGATTGTCTTTTGTCTGAGATAGCATTTCTGTCCCTCCCCTGGCCATCCTCCACCAAGCTTGCTTTCTTCCAGGCCAACTTCTGTTCCTTCAGTTGTTCCATCTATGGGAACTGAGACAGAGATAGATACTCCTGAGCTGGCCTTTTGGACAGTTTCCAGAGTGACTGGCCCAGACAGAAACACGGGACGTAAAGTTCTGGCATGTGCAGCTTACTGCCTTTGACAGAGATGAAGTGCTGGGGACCTGACTGTATACCACTGGTATTTCTTCCTTATTCTCCTGGAAACCCTTGGCCGCCCCGAGTTTCTGCCAGAGAATACGGGCAGTTTGAAAATTGTATCCTCCTTAAACCTCTGGGTGCCTAAGATTGTTAAAAAAAAGAAAAAAAAGGGCTTCCCTGGTGGCGCAGTGGTTGAGAGTCCGCCTGCCGATGCAGGGGACACGGGTTCGTGCCCCTATCCCGGAAGATCCCACATGCCGCGCAGCGGCTGGGCCCGCGAGCCATGGCCGTGGAGCCTGTGTGTCCGGAGCCTGTGCTCCGCGATGGGAGAGGCCACAGCAGTGAGAGGCCCGCGTACAGCAAAAAAAAAAAAAAAAAAAAAAAAAAAAAAAAAGAAAAAAAAATTAGCCAAGAACCAGAGAAAGTCCTACACTCTGCAGTCACATTCTCCTTCTGCTCAGTGGAATTGGTGAAGCCGGGCTGACAGGTTCCACTTTGCAAGCAATGAGCTCTGTTGGCATCAAAGGATGACATGCCTAACTGGCAGTGCAGAAAAAGCTATTCCCCACCCCGTTCAACTCTAACCCATATTCCTCTACTCTTCTACCCGATTGTTCTGTTATCATTGTTCCATATTCTTCAGCCTTCATAGGGACCAATCTGGGTTCCCAGTGGGAATGGTCAGGTCTTGACTTTCAAACATAATCTGTAATCTGATATTTATATCAGCTTTCTCAGGATTCTTTAGTGAGGGCAGCTTCCCTGGGGGCTAGTGACAGTGCAGCCTGGATAGTACTGGCTCAGGCCCCTGGATGTCCCTCCCTGCTGGGTGAAGCACTTCTTCCTATAATCCAGGGTTGTGTGGGCTTGGCCTGAGGGTGGGGCATGCATAGTAAGGAAATGTGGGTCTGCCTTTTGGGCAGCAGTTACTTCTGCCTTGTAGCCTGGCTTATAGTTCTCTCCTGTCGTGCTCTTAGCAGGTGAACCAGGATGTGAGCCGGCAGCTGCTCCAGGATGGGTACCACCTGGATGAGATTCCAGATGATGAGGACTTGGACCTCATTCCCCCCAAGCCTATGACCTCCTCAACATGCTCCTGCTGCTGGTGCTGTCTTAGGGATGCTTCCTCCTGTACCCTCCAGTAGACATAACCCCCTAAGATGGGCCCTGCTCACCATGACTGCAGAGTCCTGTTGGCCCTTCATCGGTCACAGAGTGCAGTGGGAACTGCTGTCAACCCCAGAATCACTGGAGATACTGACCCTCTGGGAGAGTCAGTGACCGCAGTTACCCCATACCTGGTGCTTCTCAGGCCAGAGGCCCCCATCTGGGCCACAGGGGATAGGTGGAATTCTGCAGTTTTCCTCTGCTGTTGGAGTAGAGTTTGGAGAAACCACTTTAATAAGGGAAGGAACAGAGGAATTCTGGTTCTTATGGTGAGTGACAAAGTTGGCTAAGAGAAAAACTTGCAGCAGACATCTTTGTCACCATGCCCTATGGAGGGGAAAGGGAGCTTCTGCGCCCAGGCTGTGGTGGATGTGTTGTGTGGAGGCAGAGAACAGCACTTTATGGCTTGCAGCTGGGAGTCTTTGAAAAAGAATTTAACTATTTGGGACCAATCCAGTTCAAGAAATTCGATATGCTCTCCTCCTCTTCCTAGCTCCAAGATGGGTTACCTGTTTGACCTTCAGGAGAACATAAAGCAGGGCCCTTTGGCCCTCTTCCAGTTGTTCCTGTTTGACTGTACAGCAGGCTGCTTAATGGCACAACCTGATCAAGGCTTCCAAAATCCCTGGAAGCAGAGCATTCCCATCTGGTCCACCTGTCTGGGTGAGCTTAGTAACTTGGTCCATCCATCCTTAGAGAAAAACTGCTCTACTGTGTAGACAAAATTTGTCTTTCCTTGGTTGCTATTCTTCACCTTGGTCTTAGCTAGTATCTTCACCCAGCCCTTGAGCTAAGGTTGGGTGAAGGTTCTGGAGCTCACCCTGGAAGCCTGCACTTTCTGCTTACCAGCAGAGGGAGCTGCAGGAGTAGTTAGGTGCCTTCCCATTTAACTTTATTTTTTCCCCCACCCCGGCCACACCACGGCTTGTGGTAATGTTGGTTCCCTGACCAGGGAGGGATGAAACCCAGGCCCTTGCAGTGGAAGCGCGGAGTCCTAACCACTGGACCGCCAGGGAATTCCCCTATTTAACTTTTTACACTTGAGGAGCAGCAATGGGTGAAAAGTATACTGGTGCAGGTATGTGGCCTTTGACAGAGACAGGGGCTCACAGACAGGATGAGGGACCTGTGAAAGCTCCCACGGCCCCCACCTGAGGAAATAATCTTGCCATTGCAGAGGGCCTCCCTTCACCCTAGGGAAAGCCATTCTGTTGCATCCAGATTCCTCTGACCACAGCATGGGCCTCACAGTGGATACTCAGGATTGGGCTTTACAGTAAACCTCTAGGTTCAATACAGCCTCTTTCAGTCCCCAGTATGAAAACACCAAAAGGTCGGCATCATCTCCCGTGACCCCCAGTAGATAGCATCTCTTGCGATACCAGACCTCTGTCTGGAATTTAACTTTTTAGTGGTTCTTTTTTTTTTTTTTTGGCCTTACCTAAAACCAAATGGGACTGAATGGGAGTGGACAAGGTTCCCAGCCTAAGGGGTAGGGTAGTCAGGATTGTGGTGTGGCCCCAACTTGGGAACTTGCCCAGTCTGTTGCTTCATTTGGTTAGGACAGAGTAGCCTGAGTGTTTGACAGCTGCTGGGGGTGAGGATGGCAGCAGGACCCCAAGAACAAGGCCCTCCGGTGGTTGCTGTTATAAAGCCACACTGGTGTATTTGGCTGCACCTCTCCCCGTAATGTTTCAGAGCTGGTTGACCCTGTGTGGAAGGCATTACCTTCGTAGAAAAAGTTGCAGGAACACTGTACAGCAAGGAAAGGTAGAAATGGTTGATTGCCTGGGGCTAGAAGCCACGAATGTCATGAATAAAGCCTAATGTCACGAATAAAGGCACCAAGGCACCAGACTGCCTTAATTAAAAGTGCTGGGTGTTTTGCAGGTGACAGCACTCTGAGGAGACAGGGAGGTGTTCAGGCTTACCTCACAGATGGGAGTGGTACTGTATGGTGTTTACATAACTCTTGGCTTAGGCTTCTATAGCTCTGTAAGTTTGTAAGAATAAATACAATCATGCTAGTTGAGCCTGAGTCTGTGTTGCAATAGGATTTTTAACAAAGGCCTAGACCACGGTCATTGCCCCTTCTGAATTCTGAAATGAAGAAATAGCCTAATAGCCCCAACTGTTCTGAGGACTGCCTCTCCTTTCTCCTGTTCCCAATAGGCGTCATTTTCAGGCCTGCTCATTGGAGACCATGGATGGTATAGGCCTTTGCATATCACTTCTCATTAGAATGAATTTCCTTTGGCAGACCCTTTCTTCCCAGGTTTTGTTTTGTTTTTCAGGTTTTTTTTTTTTTTCAGCTGAAGAAAATTTACTGGAAGCCAAAAAAAGCTGAACAGATTGGCTAGAACTTTTTTGAAGGTAGTTTCCTGGAATTCCATTGTACAGGTCTAGTGTGGGCAGCAGCCCAGAAAGATTCTTTTGTGTGAGATTAATCCCTTACCTACAGGAAGGAGCCACTAGCCTGGGTCTCTGCTTGGTCTGGGGTGATAGCACCTAAGACTGCTAGTCAGAAACTTCAGTGGCAAAACACACAGCTGTGCAACCTCCTGGGTGTGTCCCACCTCTAGAGGGTAGGCACAGGGAGAGTAGATGCCCTCATAGGTACTTCCTGCCAATGTAGAAAAAAGTAGCTTGATTTCTCTTCACAACACTAATTAGATTGTCCTGTCCTTTAGCCCCTGTATCTACAGTGACTGAATGTGCTCTAGAGAAGTGGTTGACAACCTTTGTGAAGGGCCAGTCAGTACATTTGGCTTTGCAGGCCATACAGTTCGGTGCACCTACTCAACTTTGCCATTGTAGCCTGAATGGAGCTGGACAGTATGTAAATGAAGGTGTGGCCAGATCCAGCCTGCTGGCCTTAGCCTGATGATCCCTGCCCTAAAGCACTGGAGAGAAGAACCTCTGCACTGACAATGCCTTTCTTTAGACCCATCTTCCACTGTCTGCAGGGCTGGAGGGCCCAAGGTTTGCCCGCAAGCTCTGCAGCTGAGGCTACAGCAGGCTATCTCTCCCAAACCTTCCTTTAAAAGGCCTCTGGAGTCTAGCCTGCCTACCTCCCTCAGGAAGCTGTCTGAAACAGGAATAAAGCAGAAACTGGACAACATCCAGGGAGGGCTCTTTCAGCCCGCTTCAGGGACTGGAATGGCAAAGGCTGAGTGCTCTTTAGCCCACAGGCCTCAACACAGGTGATCTTTAATTGATTTGACACAGCAACATTAGTCCACAGGCCTACCCTTTTCCCTCCTTCTCTGCACTGAGGAAATGGGCAGTCCCGGGGCCAGAACCCTGTTCTTCCAAATTAATTACCTATCTTGCCGTGACTGATGCTGAGCTAATCATAGATTTTACCACCCTGCCTAATGCTATAGGCTGGAACAGAGCTGCAGCTTCGTGCATCGAGGAGAGCCTGGCTCAAGGGTGGCAAGAATACAAGGGGAGTATCAGCCCTCAATTCTCCTACCAGGAAGAAGACGGTTCAGCCTAGGCCTGCTCAGGAGTCACTGACTTCAAGCTCTTCTACCCCAGCTCTTTCAGGGTATACCCAAAGAGCCCGGAACAGGGAAAGGATTTGGGCTGGGCCTGAGGAGGTGAGGCTGGCCAGGATGTAGGGTGACTGGCAGAGAAGAGCCAGGAAGGCTGTGGCCTCTACAGCAGGCAGCAGGCACGGAACATCAGCAGGTCCGTAGGCAGCGTGAGCTTCAGTAAGACACTCTCATTGGCCCCAATGAAGAGCACCCCACCACGCTTCAGGGAGATTGCGGCCTGGGCTGTGCGGCTGCTGGCTGTCACTGTCCCCTGCACCATCAGGAGGATACTGGCAGAGTCCAGCGCCAAGACCCTGTATTCAGTGACGGAGCCAGGCACCTGGGCAGAAAGAAACAGCAAGTTGGAGCAGGGTTTGAGCTGCTGTTAGCTCACAGGGGTCCCGGGACAACCCCAAGGACAGTGAGAGGGAGAGCTCTGCCGCCTTCTCCCTCACGGCTCGGGCTTTTGTCAGCACGGAGGCCCTTGTCTGGTCCCTGGTGCAGAGAGCCACAGACAGGCCCCGTGGCCATTCTCCCACCACGTTAGCTTGGCAGAAAGGACACCCAGCCCCAGGTATACTCCACATTGTGACCCTTGCCAGCGTTCTTCACGCCACACAAAAAACACCCACCACAGCCCTCTCACCTCCATCTTCATAACGGTGAAGTCTGGCACAGGGGGATCATAGATAGAGAGGTAGGGGTCTTCCTGACTCCATGCTGGAGGAAAAAGCCTATCCTGGCTGGGGCTGGGGATATAGCTGAGCATTTCACACAAAGTTGGCACATCGATGAACTTGGGTGTCAGGCCAGCGCGCACCGTGTTATCCGAACATGCCATGCACTCCACGCAGTCTGGGGACAGACAGTTGTCATGTGGTAAGCTAATGAAGGATGCCTTGGAATTTGGCTCTCCAGGGCGGGGCCTTCTAACTTGAGTGCCATGAGCTCCCTGTAGAATCAGATAAAGATGTGTGAATTGCGTCTTCTGTGAGAATAGGCTAAGATAAGATACCAAAACAGGTGACACATCACCCACCATTGTCAAGGGGAGTCATGTTATCCCCTGGAGGAGCCCCAACCCTCTGGAGACTTTGTATTCTCCCCTTCTACCACAGAATCCTGTCCACGAGTGGATAAACGGCCAACAGTCAAAATGTGACACCGTTCTGTGGCAATGGGTTTTTTTTGTTTGGTTTTTTTTTGGGGGGGCGGTTTTTGTGGTACGCGGGCCTCTCACTGTTGGGGCCTCTCCCGTCGCGGAGCACAGGCTCCGGACGCGCAGGCTCAGCGGCCATGGCTCACGGGCCTAGCCGCTCCGCGGCATGTGGGATCTTCCTGGATCGGGGCACGAACCCGTGTCCCCTGCATCGGCAGGCGGACTCTCAACCACTGCGCCACCAGGGAAGTCCGGCAATGTGTTTTTTAACATAAAATCTCTGTGAAGACAGGACAGACCTGTGAAGGCAGGGAAGAGAACAATGGCCTTGATACAATATAGCCTGGATTCAAACTGTGGTTCCCACACATATTGACAGGTCTTAACGTGAGAGCATCATGACCTTACAGGGGTGGTGTGAGGATCCAAGCAGTTGTCCAACTCAATCTGGCAATCATCATCCCTGTTGGTCACTTCCCTGCTGACCCCAGGAACCCTGGGAGGTCAGAGCTGGATGGGACTTTAAAAGTGGTCTCCTCGACCACCCCTTCCTGTTTTGTCCAGATGGGGAAACAAGGCCTGAGGCAGATGGCAGTGGGGCTCACTGCTGAAATGCGGCTCACCTCCTTTCAGGTAGGCATGGGGCACGTTGGCCTCCAGAAACATGGCCTCCCCCGGCTTCAGGGTAAGCAGGTTCAGGAAGTAGATGGCAAAGCATCCGATATCACCTGGGTACTGCTGGTGCAGCTGCAGCAAGAGTTCCCCATAGATGTCCTCCATGTTGTTTCCAGCAGCCACTGAGGGTCACAGAGCACCCCAAGGCCACTTAGGAACCCTCAGTGGTGTTCACAGCCCCCTCCTGGCCAAGGAGAGTCCTGGAGAAGACCCTACCCAAGGAATCCAGAAACTGGTGGGCATATTCTCCTCGTCACATCCCCCACCCTTTGGGGGCCAGCCTTCCTTGATATTCCAGCCTACACAGATGGCCGTTTCCCCCATTTTGACTATCTATATGCCCACCACTCTACTAGGCACTAAAAGGGCTAGAGTGTAGTCCTTTTAGACAGTGTTTCTCAACCTCAGCATTATTGATATTTGGGGACAGGTAATTCTTTGTTGTGGGGACTGTCCTGTGCATTGCAGAATGTTCAGTAGCACCCCTGGCCTCCACCCACGAGATACCACTGGCACCCCAAACCTGGGTTTGACAACCAAAAATGTCTCCAGACTGCCAGTGTCCCCTGGTTGATAACCTCTGCTCTAGGAGCTTAAAATCTAGTTAGGAGATAACTCAAGGGTTCCATGCGGGGTGACCAACTGTCCCAGTTAGCCCAGGCCTTTCCCTTAACACTGAAAATCACTCAGTCCCAGGCAAACTGAGATGGTTGGTCACCCCAGATAGCATGAGGCAGGATGCAACCAAGGGCCAAAATGTGTCCTGGAGGCAGCAGGGGAGATGAGCTCAGCTTGAGCAAGAGTGGTGGCAGAAGGCTTCTTGGGAACTGGGGGGAGGAGGGGAGGGTGGTGAGCTGGGCTTCCTTGACTGTGGAGAGAAGGGGGAGGGTGTCTCTAAGTAAAAGCAGAGTGTGTCAGTGCCACAATGAAGAGACCAGTTGGTCTGGATTGGTGGGTTGTTTTGAGTCTTCATACAGACACATGACGATTGCCTACTCTGTTATAAGCACTGTGGGGACACACGAAGGTCAAGGAGACAGGTCCCTGGCCTAGAGAAAACTCCAGTTTTAACAGGTGTGCATGTGATGATATCTACACACAGGTGTTAAGGGCTATACCTGACGTATGAATGGGGTGTTATGGGAGCTCTGAGCAGAAGTAATCAGCTCTGCTGTGAGTGCAAGAAGCCCTAAAGGGAGAGGCATACAAGCAGAGAAGACAGCAAAAAACAAGACAAAGCAAAACGTAGGATATGCTTGGGTAAAATAAATAGTTCCCTGTGGGTCAAAGGTAGTAGGGGAAATGGGTAGAAACAGAACCAGAAGAGCTCTGGGCTTGCCTGGAAAAGGAGCTGGGGCCTCATCACGTGTGCCATATAAGCACCCAGCAGAAGAGTCCATTCTGCCTTGTTTTTCACTACTTGTATTGACTCTCCAACCCAAAGGTGACACAACCATACCCATCACAGTCATTTCCTGAACTCTCCTTAGTTAGCACAAGGTCGGGCACAGAGCAGGTATTTAAGGAAAGATCTACTGATTGAGAGCTCTGGACTTCAGGCCTTTGGAGGAGAGAGAGGATCCCTTCATCTCCTTCCTGCTCTCTAGCCCCAAAGTATAAAACCCTCCATGGAGAGCAGCTAGAAGCAGCACTCAACCTAGGGCCTTGTTCCACAAAGACTGGGAAAGAAATGCTAAGTCACTAACAGGCCACCTAAGTCAGGCCCGTTTTGGTGCTCTACTTGAACAAAGGGGTTGAGAACCCTATCCCCACAGCCTAGTGTCTGTGCCAGGGGCCCAGGACGGGGCAGTGCACCCAGGCCTGAGACACCTACCTTGCTGGGAGATCCGCTTCACCAACAGGTTGAGCTGCTCCACCACTACCACCTTCTCGTTCTTCATCAGGTGGGAGAAACAGCTCCGCAGAGCAGAGGCCACAGCCTGGGAGTCACAGCTCAGGCTCTGCTTCAGCTGTGTTGCTGCATTATCTCCAATTAGAAACTGGAACTCGGGCACCTCTGCAGGAAGGTCAGGCCAGGGCCCATATCAGGAATGGTTAAGATGGAACTGGCAAACGTGGGAAGCTGGAGGAGGCCTCCCCATCTCATCCCTAACCCAGGAGCCACGCAATGCTATGCAAGCTTTGCAGTGAAAAGCGACAGCTCACCACCAACCCTCAGCAATCACACCTGAGCCTGGTCTCATGGACCTGTCCTCGGAGTGTCAAGAATTCATGAGGCCAACCAGCCCCTCAGTTCCTGTGACATTCAGCCTCTGTTCTCTGCTACTGTTCCAGCTCTGCCCTGGGCTGCCCATGCATCCTAGGCCAATATGCATGCTCTCAGCATTTTGCCCAACCTTACTTGTCAGAAAGGTCACAATCTCCTCAACTGGCCGGAAGCCACATAAGCCCTGGAAGGGGGTGAGGGCAATGGCCATCTCTGGCTTATGGTTGGCATCGGGGTAGTGCTGTGGAGCCTGGAGGTGCAGCTTCTCTGCCAGCTCCTGTGGGATGGCCAGGGAAGAGGAGAATGGTTAAGGTGCAGCCATCATCTAGGAAGACACCAGTCTCACCCAGACCTTGTTCTCGACACTCCCCAGTCAGCTTCCTACCTCTGGCACTGAGCCCAGTCAAGGCATAATTCAGAAACTCGGGGCTCAGCCAACCCAAGGCAGGCACGTGGACCAACTGTCGGGGAGAGGTGGGGCAGGCTTTAAGAGGACTGTGAATCAGGAAACCCAAACACCAAGCCAAGCTCTGACACTAACAAGCTGTGTGACTTTGGGTAAATCCCTTTCTTCTCTGGGTCTTACTTTGCTCATCTAGAAATGAGGAGTTTGGACAGACAAATGCTTAGGCTGTGACTCACGGGCTTGTGCAAAAGACATGGGAGTGGAGCTGAGGCAGTGACTAGGGTACTTGCCCTGCCTTGGAAGGTAAACTCTTTGAGAGAGCCAGGTGGAAAAATGGCAGATATAAATAGTCCTGGGTTGGCTGAGGGGAGCCCAGGAACAAGTGTGGAGAAGCTCCCCTGGCACAGGCTGGTCAGCTGTCCACTTAAACTTAGCTGCTACATGTGTCACCAGCAATTGGCTTGGCAGAGCTAAATTGGGAGTTGACAGGCTTGAATTTAATTTGGGGCTGGAGTCTGGCATGGGCAGGGTAAAAGCAGCAGTAAAAGTTGTGGGAGGGCCTTGACATAAGTTCTTCTCTACCCTGACCTCTGTGCCCTACCCTGATCCTGTACCTTGTTAGGGTGTGCCTGGATAGACAGGGCCGTTTCAACTGAGAGCACTTTGAAGAGAAAGGGCAGCTTGCCATTAAAGGTGTCCTTGACCTTCGAACCCAAGCAGTCCTGGTTCTCAGCAATCCACTGGCCTAGGGTCTTCTGCAAGATGCTGTTGTCAAGGATCTTGGCATCTCCCCGGGGGTGAGTCCCCATCCACAGCTGTAAAAACAGGAAACTTGGGAGGGAAAAAGGAAGAAGCCGGCACCACCCACTGGCCTGCCCCAATCTGTTACCCTGTGCTCCCCACAGGGCAGCCAAGTTCTAAAATGGGACTCCCAAGACCGGGTATAAATGCTCATATCATCACAGACATACATGAGGGCAGAAGACCCAGAACACCAGGAGTCAGGAGACCCAAGCTCTAGCCCAGGATCTGCCTCCAACCAGCTGTGGAGGCTTGGGCTAGTTATTTCCTGTCTCTGGGTATCAGTTTCTTCATCTGTCCAGTGAGGAGAATGAAACCTGCATTGTCAAGGTCACTGAAAAGTTCTGACTCTCAGGTGGCTCTGTGAGGGGTTAACATTCGTTTATTCTAGTCTCAGAAGTAGAGGCTAAGCCTTCCTGTGCTTTGGCTTTTTCTCTACTAAATGGGCAGGAAAAAAATATATTTTAGGTTATTAAAAATGTCAAACTTAGTCAAAGTAAAAATTTTAATTGTCAAGGAGGGCTGAATTAAAATTCAGTAAGTGCTGGGACTTCCCTGGTGGTGCAGTGGTTAAGAATCCGTCTCCAAAGCAGGGAATGTGGGTTCGATCCCTGGTCCAGGAAGATCCCAAATGCCACAGAGCAACTAAGCCTGTGCGCCACAACTACTGAGCCTGTGCTCTAGAGCCCGCGAGCTACAACTACTGAAGCCCATGTGCCACGACTACTGAAGCCCGCGTGCCTAGAGCCCGTGCTCCGCAACAAGAGAAGCCACCGAAATGAGAAGCCCGTGCACCACAACGAAGAGTAGCCCCCGCTTACTGCAACTAGAGAAAGCCCGCGCAGCAACGAAGACCCAATGTAGCCATAAATAAATAAATAAAATAAAATAAAAGTCAGTAAGTACTGACAGTTCTTGGGAAATTCCAGTCTATTATGACAAAACCTCACTTCTGGTGCTATCATGTGGGTTCATCAACCCGCACAGATCTCAAAAGCCAAGGAGGCCTCCTCTCTCTTTCCTGTCTTCCCTTCCCAGCTGATTCACATGACTTGCCTGGGGCCCCGTGAGTGGAGGAGTACCTTGGTCCCACCTGCTAGTAAAGTAGGCTAAAATACAGCCCGGGTCTCACCTCTGCATATGGTTTGTCCTCTGAGATCTGGGCCAGTGGGTCACTGCTAGCCAGCAGCCGAGCCACTTCACTGTTGGAACCCATCTTCCCCCAGGCATACTGCTGCACCACACAGGAAAGTGGGAATACTGGGGGTACAGACAGAGCGTCAGTTTCCACTCCACTCCTGAGGCCTGACCCTCCTGTCCCGGGGAAACTACACCCTAGCTGAGGGTTCTGTCTGGGGGATACAAATAAGGAGTTTGCAGGTTGTTAGCTGAGACCCTTCTGCAGGCCTCGATGTTCCCATCTCTAAGACCGGCAGTAAAGATCTTCTGCTGACGTGAGGCAGATAGTTGCGTTAAGGTGACGGGGAGAGGGTGGCAGGAATCTATTTCCACCGCACCGGGTCCCGAAGTAACCCACGCGCAGCCCCCTCCCCTCAAGACCCTTCTTCGAGGGCTGCAATAACGGCTCAATTCCCATCGCAGGTGCCCCCTCCTCTGCCCGGCGCCCATCCATCTTTCCGCAGAGCCCCGCGGGTGGGTTCTACCTGGTATATCAAGTCGGGAAGGGTCCGAGGACGCGACCCACCCCCACGCTCGCTGGCACCCCGGCCAACAGCCCACCTCTCTGAGCGGCCATCTTCGCGGCACCAGACCTGGCTTCTAGCACGTTTACGTTTCCCGGCAGGAACCTCGGCCCTTCTGCCCCCAGAGCTTCATGGGAAATGTAGTTTCTTGAGCGCCTTTTCGGAGACCCGTGCGCCCGTTGTGGCCACTCCCCGCACTCTGAATCCCTCTCCCACCCTCCAGCTCTCAGAACGAATACCCGCCAGTCCAGAGGCTTCCAGCCCGCAATCTTAGGTCTCAGTATTCATTTATTCGTTCATTCACCAGGCACACATTTATTGAGAACCTGGTAAATGCCACGGACTGTTCTGAGGGCTGGAGATACATCCGAGAACGAGATGACGATTACTTTGCCTTTGTAGAGCTTACATTCTTGTGAAGGAAAAACAAAGGCCCTATGGTGGGAACGTGGAAATGTGCCTGTCATTTTACGGAGTAAATAGCAAAGAGGCCAGAGTGGCTGGAGCAGAGTGAGCAGGAAGGGTGGAAGTGAGGTGGTTAGAGAGGAAAGGCAATGAGCAGAACTTTGTAGGCTAGTGTCACGACTTCAGGTTTTCATTAGCCGGTTTGAGCAAAGAATTGTTATGATCTAATCAGGAACTCACTAATGCTTGATGATGATGGCAAATGTCATATGCAAGGCCCTTAATCTGAGTTTCAGTTTCTTCCTCTGTAAAATGGGGATGATAATGCTGGACTGACAGGCTTGCTGGAGGGTGAGATGGGATGATGTGGGACTCAGGAAGGTAGTCAGTGATTGGTGCTCCTCTGATTCTTCCTGCCCTAAGTACTGCAGGACTCAGAACCCTAGCTTCTCCTCCAGGCTGAGCTGTTCACAAGTCACACACACAGAAGTCAAGGGAAGTCACCAGGAGTCCTGCATTGTGAAGGCTGGGCTTGGCCTTGGCTGTGGAGTAATCTTGCTATATCCTGGAGAGAAAGGCTCTGACATACAGATCTCCTCAGTCAACAACCCAGGAAGAGGGCAGCCAGCTGGAGGGGCCCAGGAGCACAGCAGCCAAAGCTCCAGGGAACCTGGAGTAAGGGCCTATAATCCTGACTCTGCCTCCTCTTTCCTCCCGCACTGATTCCCATGGCCTCTACCACACATGTCCAGGGGAAAGAGGGGTACTGTTTTCTCTGCAATGTTCTGCCCAGCTATGGACATCGACCTCCCTAAGGGTCCCCTGGCTCAGATAAATCAGCCTGCATTTCAAAGGAAGCTTCACCATACACTAAGGAATAAGAAAATGAACCATACAAACAGCACATCTCACATACCTCCTAGCTTTGAATACCTCTCCTTCCTCTCATCCCCACTCCTCCAGCAATATGAACCTTCTGGGAGAAGAATGAGGGGTTAGTCTAGGCATAGGGAGTTCTTAGAGCACCTCCCACTATCACCATCACTGAAGTCAAGTTAGAGTCCCTTCCTCACAGTACCTCTGCACAGGGAAGGAAGAACTTAAGATTGTTGGGACAGAGCCCCCACCCCTTACCACCCTCCCTACACACAGAAAAATATATCTAGAAGGGAAACTAGGGTGTTTGGAGAGCCTAGAACCTTTCACCCTTAACTCTTGCTTGTCTACCTCTAATAGAACTGATCACACTTTGTTATCTAGTGATGATCTGCTTTCCTCTCTCTCCTTCTAGACCATATGTCTAATTCATCTTCACATTTCTGCCAGTGCCCAGCTGATGCTCAAGCGATAATAGCAGCTAACATTTATTTGTTATGCACTAACGATTATGCTAGCCCTTTTCAAGAATTCTCAGGACAACCCTATGAGATAGGTACTGTCATTAGCCCCATTTTCGAGATGAGAAAAATGGGTCTTGGAGAGGTAACAGGTCCAAGAGCATAGAGTTCCAATCTGCTATACCTCCTCCCTTGTTGAGCAAGTTAATGAGTGAATAAATGTATGATGTCTCTCTCAGAGGGAAGTAGACAGATCCCAGGGGTCTTCAGAGATAGATGGGTGGACAAGCTTCACGTTGGTGATATCAAATTCCATTCTTTCTTCAACAGTCCAGCAATGTATGAGGCTGGGCAGACAAGGAGGAGGCAGGACAGCCTCATGTTGTGTGGACTGCTCTCCTCTCAGGCTGCAGACAGCAAAGATCTCTGTGTTGCCTGTGATACTGTGATAGAATAACTGGCTCCTGGCAAGAGTTCCTAAAACCTTTATAATTTCCTAAGCAGTAAGAGTACTAGGGGCATCTTTTGTTCTAATACTTGGTCTTTGACCCTGGTTCCTGACACGGAGCTCCTAAATCCCGTGGAATTCCCTGGGTGATCAGAGCATCTTTTATCCTAATGAGGCAACTGTTGGTGGCCTCCTGGATAGCATCAGGATGGGGGCTGGTCACCAGAAAGACTAAGCCACAATTAGAAGCTTGGAACCTTCAGCCACACCTCCCATCTTACGGGGAAGGGAGAGATCGAATTAACAGTTGATCACGCCTACATGATGATGCCTCCATAAAAATACCTGAACTACTGGTTTAGAGAGCTTCCGCAGTTGAACACATCTCCTTACCAGAAGGGTGGCAACCCCCAGCTCTACAAGGACAGAAGCTCCTGCGCTCAGAACCCAGACCTCGCCCTATGTATCTCTTCAACTGGCCATTCATCTGAATTCTTTATCATCTCCTTTATTATATAATAAGCCAGTAAATGTGTTTCTCTGAGTTCTGGAAGCCATTCTAGCAAATTATTGAACCTAAGGAGAGGGTAGTGGGAACCCTGATTTATAGAGGTACAGGTGATGACATGACACCCGGACTTGTAATTGGCCTCTGAAGTGGAGGCAATCTTGTGGGACTGAGTGCTTACTTAACTTGTGGGATCTGACCCTAACTCCAGGTAGATAGTGTCAGACTAAATTGAATGACACCCAGCTGGTATCAGAAAATTGATTAGTGTGGGGAAAAAAACTCCACATGTCTGGTCACAGAAATGTCCTGTGTGACTAGTAAAGGAGAAACATGAGAGGTTTTCCTTATACTGCCCTAAAAGGGGTAGCCGTGGTGTGTGTGTGGGGTGGTTACGGGTAAGTAGTTTCTAAGGGGACACAAACATAGATCCCTACCATTCCCCCACTTCAGGACATTTCCTGAAAAAATCTTGATCTGGACCCTAAGAAAAGTGGATGAAGGAAATAGTAAAATATTTACTAAATACTTATCATCTGCTTGGTACTATGTTAGTGCCAGAAATACAACAGTGAGTAAAACAGATGTTGCTTCTGCCCTTGTGGAGATTACAATCTGGTGGGAGGGACAGACATAAATAACCACCTTTACAAGCGTGTAATTACAACCTGCAATAGGTATTATGAGGGAAAAGCACGGGATAATAGAAGAGCTTACGTTGTGGGGGAAGAGTGCTCTAATCTATGGTGAAGAGAGACCACTCCTGAGCAAGGGGCCTGTATGCCTAGATTTGAAAGATAAAGAGGTGTTAACTAGGGGTTGAGGAGGGCATGGGCTAAGAGCATACCAGGAAGAGGGAAAGGCCAGTACAAAGGCCCTGAGGCAGGGAGGAACAAAGGAATTTTGAGGAACTGAAAAGCCACTAGCGGGGCTAGAATACACAGCGGTGTGGGACGTGGGGGCGGGGTAGGCACAAGAAGGGATGGGAAGGATTGATAGGTGGGGCACAGATCTTGCAAGTCCTAGAGCCCAAACGAAGAATTTGGGCCTTCATGGAAAATAACTGAAGGATTTTAAACAGAAAGTTCCGTAGTAATTTTGCCCCCTTTGAATGGATCTCTAGTTACAACATGAACAACAATAGACCAATTAGCAGCCCTGTATTTGTCCAGGGTAAGGGATGACAGTGGCTGAATTCAGGGGCTGCAGAAATATAGAAAGATATGAATAAATAACGTGGGTTTGCAGAGAGTGAATCAGCCATCTCCCCCATGTTTGATGGCTCTACTGCTGAACTCCTTCATTCACTTAATAAATGCTTGATGCCCAGGTTAATCCCAGCTCAGGCCCTAAACCTTTCTGGGCTCAGGGATTCTCATCCCTAAAACGATAAAACTTGACATCCGGGGGCAAGGCCTAAGAGAGGCAGGGCTCAGCTAGTGTGGGGGACAGCTGCACGGTCGGTTCTTCCAAAAAGAACCTCTCTGCTCGGCCCCTACCACCAGAACCCTTTCCTAGCTTGGCGAAGTCCTCTCGAGTCAGGAACTCCGTTGGCTCGAACTTCTGTCCCCTGCCTGAACCAGTGCGTACTTCCCAAACTTGCCCTCCAAGAAAGCAAAGGGGTTAAGTTTCCAACTCCACTTTGGGGAGTTCCCAATACCATGTTGGAACCTATCTGACCGAGAGGCAGTTGGGAACGGCGCCAGCCCCTCCTCTGTCTCCCAAATCCCTCGGGGCCTCCCCAACCCCTGAAGCACAGGCACAGCGAAAAAGCCGATGGAAGCGGAACGCCCTCCAGCAGCTCCACAGTGGGTTGAGCAGGAGGGCGGAGCGGACTTCTGTGATGTCACATGACCACGCCCCTCTGAGAGGACGCTGCGCATGCGCCAGAACGGCTGCCTCACTCCCGGAAGTGGAGGGTCTACACGCAGAGCGCCGCTGAGTCTGGGTGCCCGGAGGCAGAAGCGCTCTCGGAGCTTCGCCGTCGGTCCCCGACCGCCATGTCGTCTTTCGACACCAACCCCTTCGCGGACCCAGTGGACGTAAACCCCTTCCAGGTAGAGCCCTCATCTTACAGCGCTGTCTAGTGCCGAAGGCCGCCGCCCGGGCGTCTTCGCCAGAGCCGGGAGACGTGGCGTAGGAGGGACGGCCCGTCTGCCCAATGGGAGAGCGGGCTTTGAGGGCTGGCCTATCGTAGCGTTTGGGGGGCGGGACTAGCAGCAGGTGGAATAGCGGAGGGGGCGGGGTGCTGTACTCCGGGAAGAGGTGGGACTGTCTAGCTCCCGGGACGTAGCCCCTCTAACTGGACACTGCTGGGGAAGGGGACTGGCGCAGACACGATCAGGGAGACCCCCAACTTCAGGGAGAGAAGCGACTTCACCTGAGGGGGATGTGTGGCTACCACGTCCCGCAGTCTTGGAGAGACACCAGCCTTGAGTCCCTTTAGGAGAGGGGGTGACGGCAACATAATGAGGAGGTGGAACCCTCTAGTGGGATGGAGAAATGTGAGAAAATCCCAAGAACACCACCCCCCGCAACATACACACAGCCAACTAGTCTATAAGGTATAGGAGAGCCCCTGAGATTTGTCAGGAAAGGGAGGCTGGTAACCCAAGCTGAAGTACGGCCTTGATAACAATTTTACACCTTGGCCATGGATCTAGTTTGGACTGGGTTTTGGCTAGATGTGAGAGCCCAGGTTAGGGAGGGAGGAGAAGTGAGGAGCCTCCGAGGGTCTTAAAGTGCAAGGAATGTTGGTCTGATGGCCCTCTGTGGTAGTTGAGATGCACTGACCTATGAGCTGGCCTGACCTTTTGAACAATCGACCTAAGAAGAAAGAGACTTCCTATTTAAAGCCAAAACTCTTCCGCCTTTGAGCTAAGAGCACAAGGCTATTCTTTTCCATGATGAAGGGTTGGGACTCCTGTTAGCTCCACAGTTCCTATGCCTCTTGTTTCATGTCTGCTCAAAACCAGTTCTAGGGAAGCTTGCTTGTGCTGACTGGTGGTTTATGAGCCCTGAGCTTTCTGCTTTGTCAGGATGTCACCAGGCACATGAACTCATCCTGCTTGTACTTTATTTTGGTCATTGGCAACTTTAAGTTTCCTGCAGGTGTAGGGGAAGTTCTTGGAGTGGTTCTTCCTGCAACTCACAGCATGAGCTTTCCCACCTGAATCCCTTCAGGAGTTAGAACAAACACAAAGGAGACTAGAATGAATGTCTTGAGAGTAAAAACTTTATGTCTCTTTCTTGGTCTCAAGGTGACTTAGACACTGGGAACCCTCAAGGCAAATTTTGATAGCTTTGTAACCTCAGGGAATTCCTAACATTCCTCATGTAGCTTAATGCTTCTTGACAGAACTATTTGGAGGACTTTATCTCTTATGTAATGCAGTCATCTCTATTTGAGTAAAGAAAGAACATTTGCATTTTTTTCTTCTGCCAGTGTCTTCAGGTAACTGTTTTGCTTTAGTTATAAAACTGCTGTATGTTACTGGAGTTTGAGTTTTAGTAAGGATCTAGTAGCCTTTTGGTATGTGTGCTGTGTAATGATGTGCCTTTTTCTTTCTTCCTTTTTTTTTTTGTCCTGTCAGAATCAGAAATAAAATGTCTGCTGCCATCTGACAGAGGCAGTCAGCTGTCCAAAGATGCAGAGAGCTTGTCCTCAGTGCTAGCAGTGGGACAAATAGTTGGCCTAAATTCTGCCCTGTATAAATAGCAGCTTGAAAGTCTTAAACCATATCTCCAACCCCAGAAATGATTGTGCAAACTGTGGTAGAAGTAACTTCTGCATTCAAGCAAGACAGTCTCCATCAGGCAGCCCCAGGATATGGCAGGACAGGAAGCAGATGTGGTCCTGTAAAGAGCAACATCTGGAGGGGAAGCCTGTGTGGGAAGAAGAGGGCTGGCTAGCTGCGATTCTGCTCCTCCTGCCCTGGGCTGGGTTTTCCCTCTTGGTGCACAGCTGTGTGGGGAGAAGGAGCTTTGGGTGTGAGGCCCCAGATCTCCTTCTCCTGGAGAGCTGCCCTCCCTCTCCTTGTGACGGTAGTGTCTGCTTCCCTGACTGCCAGAGCTGGGACATTGGGAGGGTGTAGCCCTTGCGTGACTGGGTGTGAACCCAGCTTCATTTACCTCGGGTGTTGGCACAGAGCTCAGGAGAGAGCAGGTGGAGAGGAGATAGGCTCAGAAACTGTCACACCTAGCCGGCCTTCAGAGCAGAGCCTTTTTTTTTTCCTCCATGGTGGTTTACAAAAATATACTTAGTGTTCGGAGTCCATGGTTGACTTTTAGAGCTGGAACATCTTCAGAAATCTCTTCTAACCCTTTAGTTTAGAGATGAGGAAACCAAGAACCCAGGGAGGATGGGACATACCAGAGTCACCAGCTAATTTGAAGCAGGAAGGGACTCAGATCCGGGTCTCATTCTCAGGACAGTGCTGTTTTAAAGGTTTTAAACTGCCTTGGTGTTACTTAGGCCAACAAATTAATATTAGGTAAGTTTTTTTGTTGTTGTTCAGTGGGTGGGGCGGGAATAATATGGATCGTATTGTGCTTTAATGGTCCTTTAATGCAGCATGTGTTCTGAGTAATACCAGTCCTGAAAGGTGCTCAGGGTTCTGTGGTCCAATAAGTTTAGGAGTCATTTTACTTGCAAGTTGACCAGGCTTCTTAGTTTGTTAAAGGCTCCGAGAAATCCTACAGTAAAGATATTTGCTCAACTTTGTTTGACCCAGCTTTTCTCAAAGTTATTCAGCCACAGAATCCTTTTTCTGCGAACTCTTGTAATATCCCCTGAAGCTCCTGGTGCGCCTTTAAGCTGACCTCCTTATAAATGTTCTTTAGATATATCCTACTGTCATCCCCACCCCAAACTGTGGGCGTGGGTTTTTATGACCCCCTCCTTGTGTATAGTTATAGTGGGATTATTAGAAAACTTCCTGCACAGTAACACTGTGAGTGGAAAGTTGTCACAAGAGTGCAGAAGAGGTTTTACCAAACTCCTAGGAGGAAGCAGGAAACTTCAAGCCAAGTGTGGCTGATTTCCCAACCTCCACTGGCACTCCCTAATCCCTCTGTGAATTATGGCACATCTGCTTTGTACCATCTGGGTATGCAGGTCCTTCTTTCCAGCATGTCTGTTGCCAAAATTTTCTCAGAAAGTCTTGGGTGATGAAGAGGTTGAGGGCTACAGGTAGGCACTGTACTCCCCGTTTTCTTTTTCAGCAGTCCACTAACAAGCAGCTCACCCAGGCCAATGCCTGGGCTGCTTTTCTTCTTGGCGTATCTGCCAGGTTACCCCAGACAGTCGGCATTGATCTCAAGGAGGGGGAGTGGACTAGCTGGTGGTGCTGAACAGAGAAAGCCTTTCAGCGTTCATGAGTTGCCAAATCACACCATATCACTTTCACACGTTGTCTCCTTGCAGTTAAAAGATAATCTCAGTGGTGTGGCTGCTTCCAAGGATTTAAAACGTTTCTCTCCTGTGGGAGGAGAAAGTGGTGGCAGAAACGTGATTTGGGTGTGAACAGAGTTACATGAAGTTCCCTGCACAGACACTGAGGGCTTTGTCACTTCCCAGAGAGGGTGGGCTCCAGCTTGACTGTACCTTTGGGAATTCTCAAAACCACCAGTGGACCTGGTAGAACTTTCCTGTGGAACAGGAGCATTGTCTCGAGAAATTTGAAAATGGCAAGGTTCATATAGTTTAACTGACCGTAGACAGCTGCCCAGATGGGGGCGGGGGGTGAGGGAGGTGTCCCTGACTTTATGGTTGGCGCCTGGAGCCAGGCTGGGTGTTTGAAAGCACTTGGCCAGAGACACAGCTGAACTTTGACCCTACACTATTAAGTTTTCTTTGGAGCCACTTGGTGTAGGATGATCCTGGGTTCAGAGAAATGGTATATTTAACCAGGACAAACAAGGGGTACCTGCTGCTTCTTCAAGACAAGAGTGCCGTGCACATTAATTAATTAGCAAGGTGTGACCCGTCCAGCAGTGCTCCTTTGAGATGCTGACATGTTTTTGCACATCACTGAGCCACTGCTGCTCCAAGATCCTGTGCAGGTGACCAAGATAAATGGGCACATGGCCTGTCAGAGCTTGTAATCTGGCAGGAGAGCTAAGAAATGCTCGCTGATCATGACAGCATGCCGTGGTGCGTAAAGGGCAGTCAAAACTTGCCAAAAGGATCTGTGAGGGATCTGAGGAGGAACGAGGCAGAGTCCTGTGGTAGGAAGGGCTTGAGCTGAGAGCAGAAAGCCTGGCATATGGCAAGAGAGGGTATCTCAGGTGAAGGAGCGCCAGGAACTTAAAGTCGCTTCCACGCACTGTCACCCCCGCAGCCCCAGGCGCCTCCTCAGTCTTGGATCCTGTGGTCTCTCTGGGAGCCATGGGCCCACGATATGTCTGCTGCTTGTGATGCACAAGCTCATTTGGCCAGTCTCTCTTGAAATTCTCTCTGTCCTTGGCCTCTTTACACTGGTAACTCTCACCTCCTTCCGCCTGTTTTCTCTTCCTGTCTCATACCTTTAAGGGTGTCCTGAAGTTCTGTCCTTGACTTTGTTCTCACTGTGTACTTTTCCAAGTAAGTCCTCCCACTTTTATGGCTTCAGAATAGCATCTGCATACCAGCGGTCCCAGATCTAGAACTCTAGCCCTCACCCTTCTCCTGAGCTTCAAACCAGTACTTCCAACTCTAACCTGGACATTTCTACCCATTCCACCCAGACGCATTTTTTAAATTTAATTAATTAATTAATTAATTTTATTTATTTGTTGGCTGTGTTGGCTCTTTGTTGTTGCGTGCTGGCTTTCTCTAGTTGCGGTGAGCAGGGACTACTCTTCATTGCAGTGCGTGGGCTTCTCATTGTGGTGGCTTCTAGGTGCGCAGGCTTCAGTATTTGTGGCACATGGGCTCAGTAGTTGTGGCGCATGGGCTTAGTTGCTCTGCAGCATGTGGGATCTTCCCGGAGCAGGGCTCAAACCTTTGTCCCCTGCATTGGCAGGTGGATTCTTAACCACTGCGCCACCAGGGAAGTCCCGAGATACATTTTATACGTCTCTCCAGTGCGACGCAGTACCTTCTCAGATCCTCTCCCCACTCCCACACACCTGCTCCTGAAAATCCTGTTCCTCTTCTCCCATGACCGCCTTGCTCAGTGGCACCCTCCCCTCCCCTCCCCTCCCCGTCTTGTCCTTCAGTAACTCCATACCTCGACCATCCCGGGGAGTGGCCGAGCCTGTGCCATCTACGTGAGAAGGGTCTCTGGAGCCTGTACCCTCTTCTCCATCTCCAGAGTCATCGCTCAGTTCAGGCCGTATTAGCACCCATGTGGATTCCTGTGTCCCAGCCAGCCTTCCCACCATCCTCCTTCCCCACGCATCGCACTCTCCTCACTGCTGGCAGAGGTGACCACTGCTCACAATCTCTAGTTGCCCACGTTGCCCACAGGGTGAAGTCTGGACTCCCGCAGTCCGGCCTGACCTCTTCTGCAGTCTGGGTCCCTGGTGCTCCTCTCTCTGTATACGCACTTCGCCCCACTGCCTCCAGAACCTTCTCCCTGAGCACACGCAAGCTCTTTTTAAAGATGCCGCGTCTTTGCAAATGCTGTTCTTCCCTCCCTCCTTAGTGCTTGCTGAATTTCTTGCCTCTCTCAAGGTCCGGCTCAGATGCCACCTCAGTGAAGCCCCCCCCCCCGAGTCTCCAGACAGCTCCCTCCCTCCCTCCTCTGTGGGCCTGTCGCGCCTTGTTCAGCACTGATAACGTGCTGTCACGTCTTGCCCTGGCTTCTGTTGTGTTCTCTGTGCTATTTGCTTCTTGGGGGCAGGAACCAAGGCTTCTTTTTTTTTTTTTCCCCATTTTTTTAGAGACGGGGTCTCGCTATGTTGCCCAGGCTGGAGTGCAGTGGCTATTCACAGGCGTGATCCCACTACCGATCAGCACGGGAGTTTTGACCTGCTCCGTTTCCGACCTGGGCCAGTTCAGCCCTCCTTAGGCAACCTGGTGGTCCCCCACTCCCGGGAGGTCACCGTATTGATGCTGAACTTAGTGCGGACACCCGATCGGCGTAGCGCACTACAGCCCAGAACTCCTGGGCTCAAGCGATCCTCCTGCCTCAGCCTCTCGAGGAGCTGGGACTACAGGTGCGCGCCACCGTGCCCGGCCCAAGGCTTTTTCTTGGTGCCCTTGCCCTGTGCTGGTGTGGAATGGTTTGTGTAGGGAGTAAACAGACCGAGGTGGAAGGAGATGCCGGGGGCTCCATTTGATTGAGGACAGGCTGTGCCGAGAGGAGAGCTGGTGCCAGGTCAGGGACGGCCTCGACGCCAGGCCGGGGACTTAGACTCACTTTTTTGGGTGCTTCTGTACATCACTGCTGTGGCAGGGAGGGAGGCCCCAAGGTGCATGTTGCTTATTTGGTGGGTTCCCAGGCTCTCGTTTTAAAAATAAGTGTGTACGTGGTGTACGTGTGTGTTTAACATAAACATAACATAATCACATTATAGAAAATTTGTAAAACAAAGTAAATCATCCACATTTCTACCAGTCTTTTGCAACCATTGTTATTTTGATGTGTTTTCTATATGAGTACTTCTGACAGAATTGTCATTTGATATTCATATAACCAAGCCTTTTCTCTATTGCTGTCCTGTGTTCATAGCTGTGATTTTTAGTGGCTGTTTAGGCCATCGAGGGGATGTGCACCAAAATGTACTTGTGCTCGCTGTCACTGGATATTTAAGTCGTTCCCTGCTTTTTTCCCCTGTTGTAAATACTGGTGCAATGAATACATTTGCAGATACAGATTTTTACATATTTTCCTCATGTTTCCTTTGGATGGCTTCTCAGGCTCTGGCTCAGAGACTACCAAGGTTAACTGTGACTCTTTGTACGCCTGGGACCCAGCCAGCCTATCGGGTGATGACTGCCCCTTCTTGTTCTATGACACACAGCCTTGTCACTAAAGCAAATAGGACTTCACAGAGGTTCCAAAGTATTGGTGACTCTCTGCCTCCCAGAGAAAGTGGCCGAGTTTCTTTTAGTCCATGAGGTATTTACTTAATGTGTTTATTGGGAGCCTGAAGTAAATCTCACATTGGGAGCCTGGGTGGAGTGTAGGGTGGGAAAGCAAGGAAGAGTCACAGTAAACTCGAGCACAGCCAGGACCTGGGAGATGCATGGAAAGGGGTTGCCAAACTAGTGAAAGGAAGTGTGTTTTTCAAGGCCCTTCCCCGGCAGAGTTGCAGCCTAGCTGTGCTGCCTCTTTTTCTCAGTCCCTCACACCCCAGCTCCAGGGAGTGTTCCTTTGCCCTGCAGCTGTGGTGGCGTGGGCTTACTGACTGGGCCTTTGCTCCCCTTCCTCCCCTCCTCTTGGAACCGTGCCTTTCTCCAAGCCCGCCTGGGCCTCCTCTCCCCTCCCCTCCCCTCCTCTCCCCTCCAGTTTTTACTCTCGTGCTGTGTGCACGTGTCTCAGCTACCAGATTTTGGTCTCCAGAAGGGCAATAGCTGCGTCCTTTTCCTCTTGGTGTGTCCCTCACACTGTTTGTGACTGCTTGCTGAATGAAAAGAACTGCGATCAGGAGCGTTCTGTTTGTTATAAATTCAGTAAAGGGCATTAACCAGTTTGAGTCCTTTGGGCACTGAGCGAGTGTCAGGTTACTTCTTTGTAGTTGAAACTCATCTCTCACCATGCTTTTAAATAACTACTTGACCCACTTATGAGCCAGCTGATTCTGGGTGAGTGGGAAGGAAGGTTGCTGCTGTTGACTTCTTACTTGTGACTTGGAGTAAAATCTGAGGGTCCTCATTCAGGCCAGTCAGTGTGGTCCTTACTTGCAAGGTTCTCTGCCTGTGTCCTACCAGGGGTGTTCGCCAGGAAAGACTGCTCTGAAGTCTGGGAATAAAGAGCCGAGCAGAAGCAGTCGTCCCAGTCACTCACGGTGCCCTTGTCAGCATCCCTCAACCCCTCAACCCCACGTTGACTGAACACCTTCCTTTGGTCAGCCCCCAAGCCAGGCTTTGGGGACGCACTGCCCACTCAGGTTTACCACTCGTGTCTTTGGAGACAGACAGACTTGGATTCAAAATTGGGCTCAGGGACTTCCCTGGTGGCGCAGTAGTTAAGAATCCGCCTGCCAATGCAGGGGACATGGGTTCAAGCCCTGGTCCGGGAAGATCCCACATGCTGCGGAACAACTAAGCCCGTGTGCCACAACTACTGAGCCTGCGCTCTAGAGCCCTTGAGCCACAACTACTGAGCCCACGGGCTGCAACTACTGAATCCTGCACACCCTAGAGCCCGTGCTCCACAACAAGAGAAGCCACTGCAATGAGAAGCCCGTGCACCTCAACAAAGAGTAGCCCCTGCTCGCCGCAACTAGAGAAAGCCCCAACGCGACCATAACTAACTAACTAACTAACTAACTAACAAAAACAAAATCTGGCTCAGCCACTACAGTCCCTGAGGTCTTGGATGAGCTCCTTCCCCTCTCTGAGCCGGGACTGTCTTCATCTGCATACTCCTCCCTCACAGGATGGTTGTGAGGTTGAATGAGGAGGTGCGTGGTAGCTTTTCTCAGCCAGTGCTGCTCAGCTGAGCTGTGGAACACAGAAGCTGAGTGAACCTACTGTTTTCTCCATTCTCCCAAGGCTGGAACATAACCAGGACTGTTCTAGATGTGCAGGAGAGAAGTCAAGTCATTGCAGACAGTGGATGCCTTGGGGCAGTGGGGCTTAATTCTGTCGAGGAACCAGGTTGAAAAAGAACCTGGTAGAACCTTCTTTTCTGGTGGCTTGACACAGTGGCCAGTTCTGGGATGACTAGAATTCCACGGTAGCATCACTGTGTGATGAGCCTGGCACATGGTAGACACTCAGTAAACGTCTGCTCCCTTGTCTGTCCCTCTTCTTCCCTCCCTCTCTCACCAGGCCTCAGCCTCTCTTGAAGCCACATACATCTTTCAGAAAGAGCCTAGGTCTCCTCAGGTGGAAAGTACCCATGTCTCCCAGAGTGTTCCAGGCTCCTTTTCCCAGGCAAGGTGCCTCTGGGCCCCAGGGCTGCTGCTGTGATGCAAATGGCCCTCCCCTTCTGTGTGCCCTAGCATTTGGGCAGTACTTCCCAGAGAAAGCAGAGGAGGGCCTGCAGCATCTAGCACTTATTCTCAGACATTACCTGAGCTTCTGCTTTCATCAGGCTCTCTTCACCAAGCACTAGGGAGCCAGAAATATGAACTAGATCCAGAAACACCTGGCTGCAGAGTTTATAGCCCGCTAGAGGAGACAGGATTTGTTTGTGGTGAGCCTGGTGAGGGTCCAGGGCCAATTTTTTTAAAGATTTTAGAGCAAGGAGGAGGGATCACTATGGATAGGGTAGTCAGTCCCCCTGCCTCCCAGAATCCTCTTCTGGCTGACCTTGGTAAAGGAAATGACGTCTTTTCATGGCTCTGGAGGCTGCCTATTAAACATGCATACCACAGCCAGGCATGTACGCTGGCTCCTGAAACTGCTGCCAGAGCTGCCCTGCTGTCCTTGTCCTGTAGTGACAGACTAAAGTTCCTTGGACAGTGGATCTGATTTCAGTGACTTCAGCTCACTTTCTCTGCTGTGGCTTGATGTCTGCAGAGTCTGAAAGGGGAACAGATACTGAGCCCCAGATCTTTCATGCAGGAAGGCAGCTCAGTAATTCTGGGATAAATCTTCTAGATGTTCAGCCAACAAATAACCTCAAGGCCAGTTCGCCAACTTCAGGTGGCCTCTCAAGCCTCACCTTGTCACTTTGTCCAAGTTGCGGGAGCCACCAGGCAGGGATGGTGTCCGGCAGAAAGGACACAGCCACACTGCCTCTCTGCAGAGGAGACTGGGTGAAGTGCAGAGGACAAGGACCATCCAGAGACGGGAAATGAGTTGGGGCTGGCTAGGCCCTGGGGCCCTGCAGACACAGGCTCACCTTCTAGGAGCTGACGGCCTTGGTAGGAAGTTAGTGTGTGTGAAAAAGGCACGTTCGGTGCTGACCCGTGGCTCTATAAATGTTCAGAATAGCGAGCCAGCTCCCATTTTGAGACCTAGGACAAGTACTGCACTGTGGCGGATATCCGTTTCCACATCTAAAAACTGAGGGGTGGTTCTCTGAGGGTCTGTTTATTGTTAACATTGTGTTTAAGAATCCAATCTATGGAGGCTTCCTGCTGGAGGGGAAGCTGGGCATGAAGGACAGGAGCATCTGGACCAGTAGTGAGGGACTAGGGGTGAGGTGTACAGACAGGGGAGCCTAGGTGAGGCCTTATATAATGGGGACCTTGGCAGAGTCTGGTGGCAGCTGTTTCCCTCAGAGGCATCTCTGTCCAGCTGGACCTGAGCCCCATACTATTTTGTATGGGGAAGGGGAGGGAGTGTACAGGAGCTCTGTTGGGTGAGGGGCAGGATGAAGACAGCCCAGCCTCAGGCCAGCATGGAAGCTGCTCTGGTGGAGAGGGTGGCGGAGATCCCTGCATGAGGCCCTCAGCATGAAGGGTTGGCCTCGGCAGAGATCAGATGGGAAAGGGAAGATTGAAAACTCGGGAAAAGGCTGTGTTCTGAGGACGTTTTTGCATTTTCTGAAAAGAATCTGGGAAAAAAAAAAACCCAAAACAATTTCTTGGCTTTTCATCTGAGTCCTTCATATCTGTATTCCTAGCAAGTGTGCATGATTTAATAAAATTAGCACTGGCAGCCAGCAGCATGTTTTTGTTCCAGAATCTTAAACTGTCCTTTAAAAAATAAGAGGAATAAATGTTTTCTGTAAAATAATAAATAAAACAGTACAGAGAGGTTAGAAAGTGAAAAGTACGTATCCATCCACACCACCTCATTTACCCGCCTCCCCCACCTGCTTCCCCTCCAAAAAAAAAAACAACAAACCCTCCCTGGAGGTAAATACTATAAACTATTTTAAATTTCTTTCTTTCTTTTTTTTTTTTTTTTGGCTGTGCTACGTGGCTTGTGGGATCTTAATTTCCCGATCTTAGTTCACTGGCTTGAACCCAGGCCCCAGCAGTGAAAGCGCCAAGTCCCAACCACTGGAGCGCCAGGGAACTCCCTAACCATTTTGAATTTCTAAAGGGCACTAATAGGAACTTGTGTGGTGTCTCTTCCCACGCATCAGAGTGTAGACCTTGCTCTGGGTCTCTTCTGGGAAGTCATCTGGGCTGAACTGCGCCTTCTCCAGAAAGGGAGAAGCGATTGCAGCTGTGGTGTGGCAGGGGCTGGGCACAGGAGCCTTCAGGAGAGGCTTTCCAGGGCACTAGGAAGGGCTGTTAGCAGCCTCACTTCAGCCAGGTGTCCCTGGGAGGGGCCGAGAGATGGTGATCTCCCTCTGCCTCACCAAGGTTCTCCTTTTTCCCTAGCGTCTAATGGCTCTTTTTCACCTTCTCAGGATCCCTCTGTGACCCAACTGACCAGTACACCACAAGGAGGCCTGGCTGAATTCAACCCCTTCTCCGAGGTTGGTGAGCGTGCCCTCTTTCTGAGTCCCTGGGTCCTCTGGGTGGTGCTGGCGTCTCTGGGGTAAGGAGACTTGGCAGAGACAGAGACAGAAAAGCTGCAGTCCTCAAAGGGACAGTCCTAATGTGAGCTCAGGGGGGTGGGGTAAGGATGAGGAACTCATCCATTCTCCCCTTGGGATCCATGATCTGGGCCCCTCCCGGAACAGGACCAGGAGATGCTGGGGAGCTCTGGATCCAGCAAGGGTCTGGGTTAGGCATCACATCGCCCAGAGCCTAAGGCTCGTTGGCCAAGAAGCTGCGGAAGGAGGCCCAGGGCAGGCCCAGAGGGAGTGCCCCTCACAGGCAGGGGCATATCACTCACCCTGCTGTGGGTTTGTCCCCACATGGCCAACTGGTGGAGGCCCAGTCACCTCCCTCCTCTGATCTGCCCCCTGCAGACAAATGCAGCGACAACGGTTCCTGTCACACAGCTCCCCGGGCCCTCACAGCCGGCAGTTCTCCAGCCCTCAGTGGAGCCAACACAGCCAACCCCCCAGGTACTGTTGACAAAATCCCTGTAACCGCTCCTTTCCAGAAAGGGACACACCCAGACCAGTAGCTGAGCCCTGAGATTGAGGGGTGGGCGGAGGGCTTTCATCCCTGGCTCCCCTTTCAGGGCCCTTTGGATCATCTCTTGGAAGTTGGTCACTTGCAGATGGAGAGTCTGCTCTGCCAACCTATATCCTCTCCCCATATCCTCTCCCCCCACCCTACTTCCACCACCCAAAATAAACTCTACTCACCAGGCCAGGGTCCTTGGTGTCAGAGAGAGCATTTGCCTCTGTTGTGCCATTCCACATCCTCCTTGGGCCTTTGGTTTGTTCTCTCTTACACAGGGCCCAGAATCTCTCTTCTCTCCCTCCCTCCCTCTCTCTCTCTCCTCCTTCTTTTTTTTTTTTAACTTATTCCTGCCCACCTTCCTGTTTTCCTTTGTCCCTTCACCAAATACTGTGAATCTTTCTGCTTTGTGCCTGACACTCCCCTTCATGCCTCACTGCCCTACCCCACGCTCCTCACTGCCCCCGGTGAGCATGGCCCACAGTGGAGTTGTATGTTGCAGCTCCTGCTTAGACAGGCCAGCAAGTTCCTGCCTACCAGATTCCTGGTAGTGAGCGAGCTCTCAGAGAGGCAGACGCTACTAGGAGGAGATAGTATCCTCAGAGACAGCTACGTGCGAAACCTCCCGAAGGTAGGCAAAGTATAGATGAGCAAGAGTGAGGGCAAGGCCCCTGGAGCCTGCCCAAGCTGGGCTGTGGACTTTAGTGGGCCCCAGGCTGCTCCTACCGTCTGACTGGACTTGCTTTGAACGTTCTGCTCTGCCTGGGCCCCTGAGCCCCACCCATGGCCCTAGAACCCTGTGGAGGTGAGGCAAGGCTTAGAGGCAGGGGTGACTTTCCTGTTCGGCTGGGTGGTGGGCCATAGGGACCTACTCAGCTGAAGTTGCAGACTTGGGAGAGGAGGCTAAGCCCCCCCATGTGGTCTCGGATGGTCAATTCTTCCGCCCCCACTGCCTGAAGTTTACCTCCTGAAGGCAGCCTTAGCTCTTTGGAGAACACCTTTTGGAGAGAGAGAGAGTGCACGCGCTCAGCTACGTATGTACAGGTATGCCTGCCTTCTCATCCTGTGAGATGACCTGTTTGATACCTACTCCCTAAAGAGGACTGTAGACTTCAGGAGGAACCAGGTCCCAACAGGGGGAGCAGGGCCCCGGGCTGGAACACCAGACCCAAGCCCAGCCGTATTCAGCCTCACGTGTAGTCTCCTAGCTGCTTCACTCAGAGGCCTGGCTCTGCCTGGAGAGGGGTAAAGCTTGGACCCTTCATGCCATGAAAGCCAGGCGAAGCAGGGCCAAGCCTAAAGGGCTGTCCTGGGTTATACTGGGTAACAGTTCAGGTGGACCTCTGGGCAGCTCCTGGGGGTGGGGCGGGGGGTACTTAAACATAGATCCCCAAGGCTCTGGGTACCCAAGGCTGTGCTCGAGTATCTCCCTTCCCCTTACACTGCTGGCAGTTTTGCACTGTTTCCCCGTCACTCTCTCTCTCTCTCTCTCTCTCTCTCTCTCTCTCTCTCTCACACACACACACACACGCACACACGCACACACACACACTCTCTCTCTCTCTCTCTCTCTCTCTCTCTCTCTCTTCAAGTGAGGTTGGCTCTCTGGGTTTCTGGCTGTAGGTTAGTTTCTTGTGAGCTCATTTTCCCTTTGCCATTACTCCAGAAATCACTTGAACTGAACTTTGCCTGGACTCCAATATGGGAAATAACCCTAACCCTAACTCAAGCTCAGGGATGAAGGGGAGAGAAGAGCCCTGGTAATGGCTAAGGGGCCAGAGGTGGTATAGAGGCGGTAGGGGGCAGGTCACCTTGGCCTCTCTACGGTGGTCTCAGGTACCCAAGACACCCTGGGGCTAAGACTCTGGGCTCTCCCTGCATGGGGGCAAGGCCCCTCTGACTTCTGCTCACGCTGACACTGTCTCACTGTCTCTTTGTCTGGCCACCCGCCACCTCCTCTGTTCCCTCCAGGCTGTGGCCTCTGCAGCCCAGGCAAGCCTGCTCCGGCAGCAGGAAGAACTGGACAGGAAAGCAGCTGAGCTGGAACGCAAGGAGCGGGAGCTGCAGAGCACTGTGGCCAACTTACACAGTAAGGGAGGCCGCCGTGCTTGGCTCAGGGAGTTCCCCGAGCCCTCTTGTTCTGGGGCAGCCTCGGAGCTTTGCTGAACTCCTGTTCGTCTTAGAATGGCATTGGCCTTGGGGAATACCAAGTAAGGTGGGGGTCAGGAGACTTGCCATGTAGTCCTAATGGATATAGATTATTTCTGCACTCCTTCCCAGCTCT
This sequence comes from Mesoplodon bidens, assembly GCF_964165515.1. NCBI lineage: Eukaryota > Metazoa > Chordata > Mammalia > Artiodactyla > Ziphiidae > Mesoplodon > Mesoplodon bidens. The sequence goes on along the minus strand of NC_138178.1, from coordinate 63,635,557 downwards.
ACAATTCTTAGATAGAGTGGGGGCACTGGTCCCAGGATTCCTTACTCATGATGAGGACCCTTTGCGCTTATGGTCTGGTTGTTAATGAAAATAATCACTTAGGCTGTTAAGCTCTGTGTTTCCCAGTACATTTGGGGTCCATTATCTTGGAGTGAGCTCTTGGGTATTTGTGTCCCATCACCCTTTTTCCATCCCACTCCGTATCCGTAGACCCCGAGCCCCGCCTGCTGGCGCCGCTCTGGGAGCCCTGGTTTGGCCCATGAACGAGGCCGGTGTGTGCATTCCGCCAAGCTGCTGCTGAGGCTGGGCTCACCTCCTCACCTCTTTCCACACAGTGAGAGAGAACAACTGGCCACCCCTGCCCGTGTGGTGTCCTGTCAAGCCCTGCTTCTATCAGGATTTCTCCACAGAGATCCCTGCCGACTACCAGCGGATATGCAAGATGCTCTACTATCTCTGGATGTGTGAGTCCCACTCCTGCCCCTTTGAGCTCCAGGATGAAATGGGCTGTGACTCGAGAGCCCTATCTCTGCTCTGGCTGCTCCTCCCTGGCGGGCTCCAGCCTTTCTCAGTGCTGGGCTGGGCTGCGGGGTGCCTTCTGCCCACATAATTGGCCTTCTACAGTCTGCTGCCTGTCCTAGGAACCTCCCCTCAAGGGCCAGTCCAGACCATGGATCAGGTAGAGTGGGACTAGCTGGAGGCTTCTGAGTTCCTGCAGAGCTCACTGCGCTAAAGGACCTCCTTAGGTGAAGGCCTCCCCTCCCCACAGTCCCCTCAGCTCCTAGGAGTGAGGATAAAAAACTTCCTGTAGCTCCATTGTGAGCTGTGCAGGACCAGGGGAAAGAGTTGCTGAGAGAAAGACTTCATTCCCCAAGGGTCAGCCCTTGGGTCTGCATCTGCCCCTCCACTGCCACTCCTCATATACCTAGGCTGTCCCATCGTCTGTTAGAAACTTGGTTTGGTCCCTGGTTTTAAGGACGCAGAAAACCAGGATTTGGGAGCTAACCCCGCCGGTGTACAGACCGAGGTCCTCTAGTATTTCTGCAGCTGCCCTCATAGCCTGGACTTCTTTTCCTCTGCAGGGGGTGGTTTGCCTTGTTGGGGAAGCCTTCAGTCACCTTGGTACAAGCCTCTCTCTCCCCCCTCTCCTTTCCCAGTGCATTCAGTGACTCTGTTTCTGAACCTGCTTGCCTGCCTGGCCTGGTTCTTAGTCGACACCTCCAAGGGAGTAGACTTTGGCCTCTCAATCTTGTGGTTTGTGATCTTCACGCCCTGTGCCTTCCTTTGTTGGTACCGACCCATCTACAAGGCTTTTAGGTGAGTGGGGCTGGGGCAAGGGGTGAGTGTATGGCTGGCATCCCCGGTTGCAGGCCAAGGGCCATAAGCCCTGGGGCCCCATCCCAGTCTTAGAGCAGAATGGATTGGTGGGGAAATTCACTCTCCCATTTCCACCCATAGTGAGAGCAGACAGGAAAGCTGTTTTCCTCAGTTGTACCTGAGGTCTGCTCTGGGCCCTGTCCTTGGACTAGACACAGGAGACCTAGAGAGGAAGTCAGGAGCTTTACTTGCCTTCCCCCTGCTCCCAGTTTGTCTGGTTCGGTGGGATTTTAGTCACTGGGAAGAGGGTGTGCTTCTCTGATAGAAGTGGAACTTCTCTGATAGACAGAGTCTGACAGAGTCGGATAAGCTCTGAATGGCTTACCCCTCCACGCTCATTTCTGCTCCTCCCCCACCTCCCCAATAACTCTTGAGCATCGCTGAGTGCCAGTATTTGACCGGTTGACCTAGAGTCCATTCTGTGGACATGAATGAGTCCACCTCACACCCCACTAGAGCTTTCAGAATTGTGCCTCAGAGTTGATGCTTTCAGGACAGAGAGCCCAGCAGGCCCCTGGAAGAGGGGGCAGGGCAAGTGGCTGAACCCTCCCATGCACTCAGCAGGTAAAACCTGCACTCACTGTATTCTTGCCCTCCAGGACACTGAGATGGAAGTACTCAAAACACCAGTTTTGTCTCATATTCCCTACTCCCCAAATATCTTTTCTTCTGCCCAGGACTACAGTTTTATTATAAAAGATTTATTATCTTTATAACAGGCTTAGATTTTCTTCCCTGTTACAATGCAAATAAGTACTCCAGGAAATGGACTGTTAGGCTGTTTACATTGTCCTTGGGGTGAGCAACTTTATTAGTTCTTTGAGGAAGGAGTCAAGCACTGACCCCTTAAATTGGAAGGCAGTGGAAGGCAAGCCCTTTTTGATTATGGTGGTGAGTGCCTGTGTCCTTATGGACAGTGTGGCTGGCCCACTGGAGCTCTTTCTACTAGCATCCTACCTCCTGACTCGTAGCGAGGAAGGTGTCATAGCAAGTGAGGAAGGCTGAGGAATGAGCCCCAAACCCTCTTGTGACTTCTCATTTCCCCCTCTCTCCACAGGTCCGACAACTCTTTCAGCTTCTTCGTGTTCTTCTTTGTATTTTTTTGTCAAATAGGGATCTACATCATCCAGTTGGTCGGCATCCCTAACTTGGGGGACAGGTGAGAGCTGGGGTAGCACAGAGGGAATTGTGCCCTGTTTCTCTGCTCCTAGAAAGCCCCCACAGATGACCCATCTTCCACCATGGCAGGGAGAGGGGACGGTGGGTCAGCTGGGGTCTGCCTTCGTGCCCCCATCCACTTCTTCACTGGTAGCCTACACTCACTGTCTTGCCTTGCTCACCACTTTCTGGGGCATTGTGAGTGGACTTGGCCTGAATCCTTAGGCTACCAGGGCTGTGTCCTGCCCTGGATGGCCTCCTCTTCCTTTTCTCCTGCCATGCCCTCCTAGAGGCTGGTGCTACTCTCACAGGCCCCAGAGAAGCCCTGAGGTTTGGGCAGCTGCTGATGGGTGTCCTGGCCTTTGCAAACTGTGAGCTGTGACTTTTTCCAGAGGCCCTGTCATCTCAGGAGATGGAGCCCTTGCCCCTCATGGATCAGCTCCTTCTGGCTGCTCCCCTTGAGCACAGCTGGCTTGAGCGTCCTGGCTACTGCAGTCTTCAGCTCAGAATTAGTCTCAAAAAGAAAAGCCGATGGCTGATGTTTTCCTTTCTGCTCCAGTGCACAGGGAACATTACAGAAAGGTCAGGCTGGCACTTGGCTGAAAGCCTGAGCCTGGAAGGGCTGTACTATTTTGGTCCCCTCCCTCCAGTGGAACTGGCAAGTCCAGAGTGGTGGGGAGGGGTGACTCAGCTCGCACTCAGAGCAAGTGCACGCTGCCCTCCCCCCACCCCTCTTCCTTCTCACCTTGCTGTTTCTAATCTGGCCCCTTTTCTCTTTGACTGATGACCCAGTTTCATTACTCATTACCCTAAGTGAGGTCCTGGTAAAAGGCTGTGATTAATAACTGCTGTTTATACCCCGGACTGGGAGCCAGAAGGCTTGAGTTCTGGTCCTGGCTCAGCCCCTCACTGCCCTGCCTGGATGAGCTCTGCAGCCTCCAGCCTCCCAGTGCCTTTCTCATCTCACCTCAGAATCCCCCCAATTGGGTGGATATAATCCCCCCTCCCTTTTTTGTTATTGATTGTAAAATACACATAACGTAAAATTTATCATTTTATTTACCACTTAAACCATTTTAAAATGTACAATTCAGTGGCATTTAGTACATTCACAGTGTTGTGCAAACATCACCGCTGTCTAGTTCCAGAACATTTGTCTCACCCCATAAGGAAACTCCACGCCCATTAAGCAATCACTCCTCATTCCCTCGTTCCCTTGTTCCCTGAGCCCCTGGCAACCATTGAACTGCTTTCTGTCTCTCTGGATTTGCCTATTCTGAACATCTCATATAAACGGAATCATACGACATGTGGCTTTTTTTTTTTTTTTTTTTTTTTGGCGGTACGCGGGCCTCTCACCGCTGTGGCCTCTCCCGCCGCGGAGCACAGGCTCCGGACACGCAGGCCCAGCAGCCATGGCCCATGGGCCCAGCCGCTCCGCGGCCTGCGGGATCCTCCCGGACCGGGGCACGAACCCGCGCCCCCCGCATCGGCAGGCGGACCCTCAACCACTGCGCCACCAGGGAAGCCCCCCAACATGTGGCTTTTTGTGCCTGGCTTCTTTCACTTAGCATAGTGTTTTCAAGGTTCATGTTATTACTTCTTTCCATTTTATGGCTAAATAATATTCCATTGTTTTTGGAGATACTGCATTTTGTTTATCCACTCATCGCTTGATAAACATTTGGGTTTCCACCTTTTTGCTGCTGTGAATAGTGCTGCTGTGAACATTTGTGTACAGGTTTTTGAGTACCTGTTTTGAGTTCTTTTGGGTGTGTATCCTGGGGTGGAATTGCTGGGTCATATGGTAATTCTGTATGTAATTTATTGAGGAACTGCCAAACTGTTTCCCACAGAGGCTGAACCATTTCACGTTCCCAATAGCAATGTATGAGAGTTCTGGTCCCTCCATATCCTCACCATGCTTGTTTGGCCATTTGTATATTTTCTTTGGAGAAATGTCTATTCATATCATTTGCTAATTTAGTAATTGGGTTGTCTGTTGTTGAGTTCTTTATATATTCAGCATTGTAGCTGCTTATCAGATATAAATTTTTTCCTTTCTGTGTGTTGTTTTTCACTCTTGATAGTATCCTTTGATGTACAAAGGTTTTAAATTTTGATGAAATCCAATAGTTTTAGTTATTATTAGGTTTGAGTTAATTTTTGTATGTGGTCGAAGTAGGGTCCCCCTTCATTGTTTTGCATGTGGATATCCAGTTGTCCCTGCACCATTTGTTGAAGAGGCCATTCTTTCCCCATTCAGTGGTCTTGGCACACTTGTCAAAAACCAGTTGATGATTGGGATTTCCCTGGTGGTCCAGTGGTTGGGACTTCCGGGAAACTAAGATCCCACATGCCACGTGGCCAAAAAAAAAAAAAAAAATCAGTTGACGGTAATATATAGGTTTGTTTCTGGACTCTCAATTCTATTCCATTGATCTATACATCTGTCCTGATGCCAGTACCGTATTGTTTTGATAGCTATAGCTTTGTAGTAAGTTTTAAAATCAGAAAATGTGAGGACATCCCCTTTATAGATGAGGACACTGGGGCTCAGGAAGGAGACATGACTGGCTGGAGGCAGAGGGGCTGTCCCTGGGCCTCAGTGGGAGGAGCTGAGGTGAGAGGATGAATGTAGTGGGTTGGCCAGTGGTCCTCCTTCCCAGAGAGAGGGCCCTCAGGAGTGTGTAGCCAGGCTTTCCATGTCCCCCTAACCCCCAGAGCAGCAGGAAAAGGCTCTACCCGGGGCTATTCCTGACTGTAGAGGCAGCAGCCACATCCTCCCTTCCAGACCTCACAAGGCCCAAAGATTCCCAGTGGGCAGTGTGGGGCCTGATGGCCTTCACAGAGGCCTGGCCTCTGCAGGGAGATGCCTGGGCGGTGTTCAGCACATAGTGGCCATTTGGAGAAGAGCCCCTCACGGGGAGCTCTGGGGCCCAATCCCACTACAACCCCTCTGGCCTCTTCCTCCCTTGCAGTGGTTGGATCGCAGCCCTGTCTATACTGAAGCAAGACTTGGCTGTGTCGATCATCATGATGGTGGTGGCTGGCTTCTTCACCCTCTGTGCCGTGCTCTCACTCTTCCTCCTGAAACGGGTGAGTGGTGGGTGCTGGGCCAGCTGCAAACCCAAGGAAGCAGGCACCTCTCTCCTGCCTACTCCATGGGGGTGTTCATCCCTACAGCAGTTGGGCCTCCTGGGTCCTCAAAGGTCCAGCAGCTTCCTCCAAGGTTCTGGGTGGGAGGTCAGGCAGGCTGGGGTTTGTGGTGGCTCCCTTGGGAATATAACCTGGATGACTTGGTTTCTGGTGGCCCACAGGGCGGGGCTTTTCTCACCACAGCCTCTTTCCGCAGGTGCACTCCCTGTACCGCCGGACCGGGGCCAGCTTCCAGCAGGCCCAAGAGGAGTTTTCCCAGGGCATCTTCAGTAACAGGACCTTCCGCAGTGCCGCCTCATCTGCTGCCCGAGGAACGTTCCAGGGGAATTAGTCCTCCTGACTCTCTTCCTCTGCCCTGGCCTTTTCTCTCACCTGCCTTCTGAGCTGCACTTTCCGTGGGTGCCTTAAGCAGTGGCTATGCCCAGCACAGACCTGGGGAAGGTCTTCCCCGTGGCTCTTCCTCCTTCCTCAGCAACCAGCTCTCCCTTCCACCCGAGGAAAGTGGAGGGAGGGACAGGAACTGTTTCTTACACAAGAGGAAAACAAACAGCTGTCTTTCCTTCTCTGGTGGTGGTTTGGTAGGGTTTTTTTGTCTCTCTGGAAGCAGCGGGACTGAAGTTCTCTTCTCCCTACACACATACACACACATGTACTCACACACATACAGACATACATGTAAACACTTGGGGTCACTGGCTGCCCTGGGCCCACCCCAGATGGAGTTTTATTTCTGCTGGAGTCCTGAGATTCCACTCTTTCCCCAGCAGGCCTGCCCTGAATCTGGTGCTACAGACCCAGTCTGTGGCTCCCACAGTCCTGCCCTTCTTTCCTGCCCAGGCTGAGGTAGCCTCCTAAGGGCTCCCCTTTAGATGAGCTGCAGTCTGAACTCTGTTCCTCAGATCACTGGGGTGGTCTCCGGGCTCCCAGAGCCTCTAGCCTGGTTGCCCCAGCCTCTTTTCCTGCCTCATGTTTCTCACAAACAGTTTCATAGCCCTTTAGACCCCCTGCACCCTCCCAGTGTGCCCTCTGGGGCCCTTCCCTCTTTAGACTTACTGAACGTGCAATGGGGTTGGTAGGGATTTGCGGATGCAGAGGGATAGAGGACACCGACCCAAAGTTGTCTTGGCCAGCCTTTGGCTGTCTTCTAGGAAGGTGGGTTTGACTGGTTGTGGTTTATTTGGTCCTGTCTGTTTTGATTTCTTCTCTTCCGGAGAGATAGCTGCCCTTTCCCTTGGCCTCAGACTCTGCCCCCGCCCCACCCCTGCCCCCCACCATCAGCAATAACTAGCTTGTATGACTCATAGGGAGGGCAGGGGGAATCAGTTCAGAACTGCATCCTTCAGGCCACCTTTCTGAGGGTCCCAGACTAATCCTCTAGGGTTCTCCCATACTCCCAAGTAGAGTCTAGGTCACCTTCCACTAGTCCTGGGGATTCCCAAGGAGGTGTGTCACTGTGATGGGTGCTTAGGAGTTCACGGTTAAATCCTGTACCCTGTCCTCCAGAGGCGGAAGGAGTCGGTGGGTGGACTGAGGGGACTTCTCAAAAAGCTGGCCAACCTGCTACCCGGAGACAGCCCTCAGGCTGCCAGCTTACACAGCCCCAGAGCCACTGAATGATAATGGCAGTGACCAAGGTTTTGTAAACTCCTTTCTGGTATTTTTTTCTCCGTGTATAAATGTATATGTTATGTCTCAATTTTGTCCTTAAATAAAAACAAGACATTTTCAGACAGTACTGGTCCTCATGTCTGCTGGACTTGGGAGGATGGGAGTGGCCCATAGGGTAGGGGCTGAGGCACGCCAGCCATAGGCGAGAGGAGACAGTGAAGACGCTGCGTCTGGCTGCGCTACTCCCTGGCTGGTTTGTGACAGGCCAAGCCCCTCATCCCTGGGGCTGAGCCCCGTACTGAGATTGCTTGTTGTCTTCCATGGTACTTTCTTGTCCCAGTACTTCCACTTTCAGAGCTGCTGGTCTTGGGGGTGGGGGACCTCTTTGAACCCCTCCTCCCCATCTTACACACCTGCTCAGCCGGGCTTCTCTCTTATCGCCCCCTTCACGTGGGCGATCTCTAGGATGCTGTCTGAGCCTGGATGGGATTCCCCAGGTGACCTCGTCTGCTGGCCTCCACTAACTCCCGTTAGGCCCGCGAGCTCGTCAGTATCCGCAAACGGATCTTGCGGGTACTGGCGGGTCATGTGACTTCCAGTGCGGGTGCAGGCGCCCAGAAGCAGCCCCTGGAGCACCTGGAGGGGGCGGGGCTCGGGGGCGGTGGGGAGCCGGCGCCCCGCCCCGCCCGCCGCGCTGCACTTTCGGCGGGCTCCGCTGGGGGCAGCGTGGAGTTCTGTCCTACAGCCGCGAGCTGTCCGTTCTGGGCTCCTGGCCGGAACCTGGCGCCGGGAACCAGGAAGCGCCCGGCAGCGGGCGCGAGGCGGTCGGGATGGCGGGCCCTGGCTGGGGCCCCCCGCAGCTGGACGGCTTCATTCTCACCGAGCGCCTGGGCAGTGGCAGGTACGCCACGGTGTACAAGGCCTACGCCAAGGTGGGTGAGGGGCGCCCCGGGGCTTCTGTGCGAGGCAGGAATCGGGGGCACGAGAACTTCTGAGGGCCTGGCCCCGGTGCCCGCCAGACCCTGAGCAAGCCCAGGCGGGTGTCGGGCCGGGCAACTAGAAAGGGTTAGAGAGGGTGTGAGAGCCGTTAGGGGCCCACGGCCTGCCCTGTCCCAGGCCGACCTTCCGTGGAGGAGGTGGGTGGTGACCGCCACCAATAGGTCTTCAAAACAAACACACATACACACACCCCTGTTGTGTGAAGAGACAGGTGGAGACCTCGATGGAACCTCGGGGTCAGTGGCTGAAGAACAGGCTCAAAACAGGGAGGATACCTATGGGCTGGGAGGAGTCTGGGGCAGGGTTCTAGAAGGCTGGACCCACTTAGGAAGCAGAGTGGGCAGTTTAGAACAGTGAATAACATGCTTTAGCAGGGGCACTCTAGAATACAATGAAAGGGATTGTGGAGCAGAGAACACCAGGCTGGTGGGGAAGCCGGGATTCCAGAATCCGGGTGCCTCATTGGCCAGAGAAGGGGCAGCTGGGAAGCCTGGATGCTAGTGTGAGTGGGTAGGCCCTGTGAGGGGGAGAGGGGCAGAGGGAACCAGAGCCCTTCTGGCCACACATAGTCCCTGGTACCCTCCAGGCAGAGCCGTCAAATCTCCTTTCCCCACAGAAGGATACTCGTGAGGTGGTAGCCATAAAGTGCGTGGCCAAGAAGAGTCTGAACAAGGCATCTGTGGAAAACCTCCTGACAGAGATTGAGATCCTCAAGCGCATTCGACACCGCCACATCGTACAGCTGAAAGACTTCCAGGTGTGGGCCTGGGATGGGGCCACCCCTAAAGGGGGCTGGAGAAGAGACACTCTCTTCAAGCCTCCTCTCTGCCTTTAACCACAGTGGGACAGTGACAACATCTACCTCATCATGGAGTTCTGTGCAGGAGGTGACCTGTCTCGCTTCATCCATACCCGCAGGATTCTGCCTGAGAAGGTGGCTCGGGTCTTCATGCAGCAGTTGGGTAAAAGCCTCTGACCCCAGCCTGACACCCCTTCCCATGATCTCTGCCCTCTCACACTACCCCTGCCCCAGGCTTAGAGCTCTGACACTCTTAGCAGTCGTCTCCCATCCCAGCTTGGATTCTTAGGGCCCATCCTTCCTATGTGCCCATCCCTGGCTTAAGGATGCTGTGAGAGAGACGGGGAGGAGCCCCATCTGTGGGGAGTGCAGGCTTCCACACGTGGAATGTAATGCAAAGACCTCATAGAACATACCAAAGACCCAAGTGCTTTGCTAAGGAAGAGAGCAAGGACCTAAGGGGCTGGGGCATCTAGGGAAGCTTCTAGGAGGAGGAGAGACTTGTGAAGGGGTACAAGGGAGGAAGGAGGTCACTTGAGGTGGGGGTGGGGAAAATTCTTAGCAGAAGGGGGAGCCTGGTGCTTGTATGTAAAGCATTTGGTAGACCAGCCAGGTCAGAACTGGAGTTGTGCAGGCTTAAAGGGGCAGATATAAGGCTGGGGAGGTGAGAGGGTGTGGGAGATGGGCTTCTCTGACCTGTCTCTCTGCATGGGTCCTACTCCCCAGCTAGTGCCCTGCAGTTCCTGCATGAACGGAACATCTCTCACCTGGACCTGAAGCCACAGAACATTCTGCTGAGCTCCTTGGAGAAGCCCCACCTTAAACTGGCAGGTGTGAGTCTGGAACAAAAGGCATGGAGGTTTGGAGGGTGGCTCTCATGGAGCCCTCTACTGAGTCATGAAACAGTGACAGACTGGGAGGTCCAGGGATGGGCCCCGTCACCAAAAGGTAGGGCCTTTCTCAGGCTACCCAGGCTCAACTCCAGCAGTGTCATGGGCGGGCTCAGGGCTCAGTGTGTGACCAGAGTCAGGTTTCAGAGTGTGACCAGGGTTAGTACTTTATCTGTCACCAAGATTGGGGCTCAAAGTATGACTCAGTCTGTGGTGGCAGTGTTGGAGAGTGTGAGGTGGGAAAGCAGTGGTTGTGGCCCCTGGTAAAATTTGGAGGAGAACTGACTTGAAACTGGAGTCCAGAGAGGCCCATTAACCTGAAACTGGAGGCCAGAGAGGCCCACTGAGCTCGGTGGGACAGTGATGGAGAGTTCTAACCCCTTAGTGGACCCTTATCCTCATCGCTGGTGTGATCAGGGCGGGCTTCCTGGGAAAAAGGTGCTGAGGAGGCTGTGCAAGATGGGTAGGATATATGCCCCCAAAGAGGTAGGAGTGTGTTCCAGGTTTATAATGAGAGAAACGGCATGAGCAAAGTAGGAAAGTGAGCAAAGTAGGGATTAATCCTGGTGAGTCTAGAGGGTGGGAGGAGCCCTGCACTGGAGCCCAGGGTGAGGCTGTAAAGGCCAGGAGCAGAAGCAGCTGGAATCTGAGCCCTGCTGCCTGGCCTCTTGCCTGCAGACTTTGGCTTTGCACAGCACATGTCCCCCTGGGATGAGAAGCATGTGCTCCGTGGCTCTCCCCTCTACATGGCTCCCGAGATGGTGTGTCAGCGGCAGTACGACGCCCGTGTGGACCTCTGGTCCGTGGGGGTCATCCTGTATGGTGAGAGCACTGTCCCCTGCCCCCACCCGGAGGCCTGCACTGCAAGGCCTCTCTGGGCCACTCCTGAGGCGTTTTAATGAGAACGCTGACTCTCCCGGTCTGGGGCTGCTCCCCAGGAGTGGGCCAGGCCAGGCTTAACCCTATCCCCTCCCAGCCTCCCCTCTGCCTCCCTTCCACAGAAGCCCTCTTCGGGCAGCCCCCCTTTGCCTCCAGGTCGTTCTCGGAGCTGGAAGAGAAGATCCGGAGCAACCGGGTTATTGAGGTAGGTCTAGCGGGGCCTCGGCACCTGCTGCGGGGCGGAGAGAGTCAGGCCCCTGAGGTAGGAGACCTCACTGCCACCTGCACAGACTGGGGTGTGGGCTCCAGGCCACCTTCGTGGAGCTGGGGCACACTCTAGCCTGGAAGTCGGCTCCATTCAGTTCCAGGAACCCAGATCAGCCACAACAGGGAGCAAAGGGTCTGCCCCACAGCCCGCTGCAGGCCCCCCATGGGGAGAAGGCCCCCCCCCCATGGGGAGATGGCCAAAGCAGACATAGGCCCAGCCTTCCCCGAAACATATTCCAGAGAGGGGAAAAGGATCTGGAAACAGGGGTCCATGACAGCTAACTGGTTCCAGTGAGGGCGTGGACAGGAGCCTGGGGGAGGAGGCTTGGCTCTCACTGGCTGCGACACTTTGACCCATCACTGTTCCTCCTGGTCTCACTTTCTCTGTCAAATGTGTACCTCTGGGGCGTCCCAGGACAAGGTGGTCCTGACCGGCGCCTGGGGCTGGGGGCCGAGGTGCCGGAGCCCAGTGTGATCTGTACCTCCCCCACCCCCGCAGCTCCCCCTGCGTCCCGCCCTCTCCCAGGACTGCCGGGACCTGCTGCAGCAGCTCCTGGAGCGGGACCCCAGCCGCCGCATCTCCTTCCAGGACTTCTTTGCCCACCCTTGGGTGGACCTGGAGCACATGCCCAGTGGGGAGAGCCTGGCACGAGCAGTGAGCAACCAATAGAGATGGGTGGGCTGAGGGCAGGTTGGGGGTTTCATCTACCCCTTTCAGTGGTGACCAGGTGACTTGCCCAGCAGGAGGCAGAGGGTGGGCTCAGGGCATCGCCCCTTGTGGTGAGTATGGGGGGTGGGCATGACTTCTCATCTGTCTGTCCCCCAGACCGCCCTGGTGGTGCAGGCTGTGAAGAAGGACCAGGAGGGGGACGCTGCGGCCGCCTTATCTCTCTACTGCAAGGCTCTGGACTTCTTCGTGCCTGCCCTGCACTGTGAGTGCCAGGCCGGGTGCAGCAGGGGGGGGGGTCAGCCATAGCTGCAGTGGCTGGATTCCAGAAGCAGCTCCCCTTCCAGAATTTTGTGGGAGACAAGGCAGAGGGTAAATCTGGAACTTAGTGCTTTGGGGGATTCCAGAGGGTTTGGTGTGGGGCAGGCGTCTCCTCGCTCTAGACTCCTCATATAAACCCGCACTTTCTGCAGATGAAGTGGACACCCAGCAGAAGGAGGCAATTAAGGCAAAGGTGAATAAGAGTCCCCTGAGGAAATGGGTGAGGGATCCCAGGGCCTCTGGAGATTGGCTCTTAGAGGAACCTCTCTCCCTGGGAAGGGGGTCAGGCCAGCCTCAGTTGACCTCTGACGTTACAGTTTGGGGCGGTCCCTGAGGGAGAACCTGGAGGTGGGTGCTGGCGAGGCAGGCAAGGTGTGAGAGCCGTTCCTCGGCCCCTTGTCCTCCTGCAGGTGGGACAGTACATGTCCCGGGCTGAGGAGCTCAAGGCCATCGTCTCCTCCTCCAATCGGGCCCTGTTGAGGCAGGGGACCCCTGCCCGAGACCTGCTCAGAGGTAGGCCCCAATCCTGGCTGACCACCAGTTCCCAGCAACTTCCCTCCAGCCTGAGGGGGAGGCAGGTTGGGGTAGGCATCCTGAGATGAGAAAGCAGGCTGCTCCCCTCACCCTGAGCCTTTGCGCCTCATCCCAGAGATGGCCCGGGACAAGCCGTGCCTCCTAGCTGCCCTGGAAGTGGCTTCAGCTGCCATGGCTAAGGTTTGTAGCCAGTGGGAGGGGTCCGGGCAGGGCAGGGAGGAATCCAAGTCATGCCCCTAAATGACCTGGTGTCCCTGTGGCTGCAGGAGGATGAGGCTGGTGGGGAGCAGGATGCTCTGGCCCTGTACCAGCACAGCCTGGAGGAGCTGCTTCTACTGCTGGCAGGTGAGGCCCCATCACCATACTCCCCTAAGCCCCTGGCTGCCCTGCCCTCACCACGTGCCCTCCCTCTCTCTGCAGCGGAGCCCCCAGGCCGGAGGCGGGAGCTACTTCACACTGAGGTGCCCACTGGGGTCGGGAGGCTTGGGGGGCTTCCTCTTCCCCGTTTGCCCCACTCCCATTTGTGGGGACCTCCTTGGGTTCCCTCAGGGTGCTCCAAGTCTGGGAGTTAGACCACACAGACTTGCTAAGTTGGTGGCCCTTCTCACTCCATCAGGGCTTGGGTGCTCAGGTCAGGGCAAGGGGACAGGCAGGATCTGGGAACTCAGCAGCAGTCAGGAGGCTTCCTGGAGGAAGGAGCAGATAAGGACTCAGAGGCAAGTTGTTCTAATGAGGCAGAGGGTTCTGGAGAGCATCGGGAGTGAGGAGGAGCTCAATTTGAAGGCCTCTCCTCGCCCCACGTCCATGGGCATGTCTTCCCTTGGCAGGTTCAGAATCTCATGGCTCGAGCTGAATACCTGAAGGAGCAGGTCAAGGTGGGCACATGGGGGCCCACACTGGGGCGAAGCTTTATGTGTTCTGTTCCTCTCTGCCTGTGGCTGTCTGTCCCCTGCTCCCCACTGTGTGTCCCCCACTCCCCGCTGTGTATGTCTTCCTCTCGTCTCTGTCTGAAGGCCTCTCCATCACTGTCTCTGCCCTTTATGTTCTGCAGATGAGGGAGTCTCATTGGGAAGCTGAGACCCTGGACAAAGAGGGGCTGTCGGAGTCTGTTCGTAGCTGTGAGTCCTGCCCTGGGGTCTGACCCTCCCCGCAAGGAGGGGTGGGAGCTGGGGCAGCCCTGGATTCTGCCTCTTTTGCCAGAGACCTGAGACTGACGCTCCCCACTTTCCCCTCCACAGCTTGTACTCTGCAGTGACCCTGCAGGATGATTGGACAGGTCACTGGGAATTGGGGACACGCTCACCCCAGCTGACCCTCAGAATTCTGTGGCCCTCTGTCACCCTGCGGAGCAGGCTTCCTGGATGGGCAACTCTGGAACGCCCCACATCCCAGCATCCCCAGCACCACTTGAAAGACTCTTAACCCCCTACCCACTGTGTGTACTGGGAGCACTGGGGTGGGGAGGACTCTGGGAGAAGAGTGTTTCTTTCACGTGACTTCTGTTATTTGGTGGTTGCTGAGCCCTGAGCCTGTTGATTTCTGTTTTTGCTCTGAGACGAGCAGGGAGCCCTCTGCAGGGCACTTGTTCTCTTTCCCCTCCTTGCCAGGAGGCAGCTGTGCCCTGTGCCCACCCCTTTCCTTCCTGGGAGCCTTTATTGCAAGTCACCTCCCTCCTTGCACTGGAGCAGGGCACTCCAAGACCCCTCAGGGAGCACCCATCCCACCATATGCACTCAGCCCCGCAGAACTCACCAGTCTTCCTGGGAGCTGACCCCTGCCCACCCTCTCAATATTTTAAGATAATCCTTCATGCATGAAAATAATAGCTTTTGTAGAGGTGGGGCAAATTTGAGAAATCCCATGCCTTGTTCTTGCCCTGGCCTTGGGGGTACAAGGGGAGGGGCCCTCAGTCATCCCTCCCACCTTCATCCCTCTGTGGGGAATGCCCCTACTAGCCTCAGAGCTGGTCCTGGCCTGGGATGGGGAGGCATGGGGGCTGCCTGGCCTTTCAGGCTCCAGGGGACCCAGTGATCCAGGAGACCTGATTCTAGGTCTGACACTGCTGCTACTCCAGTGTGTGACCCCGGGCAAGCTCCTTCCCCTTTCTGGGCCTGGGTCTCCCCATCTCTCCAAGGGGACTGCTACTATCTCCTCAACCCCCTACATGGGCTTTCAGGAGAACAAAGTGACTTTAATCTGGAAAGAATATATACACCTAGAGTTATTTAGGGGTTTCTTTTCTAAAAAGTCAGAGAGGGTGTTAGTGATTTCTAACCCTTCTGCCCTGAAATGCCTCCTTGGGGCAAGAGTTGTCTGCCTTCCCTGTAGGAGGCTGGGTGTAAAGACTGTAATTCATTGTTTTTCTATTATTTTCTAAACTTGTTCTTCTCTTCTTGACCTGGGAAAAACTGGAGGTAGCCTCTGTTCACAGGCTGGGACTAGAGGAGCCCCAGGAAAAGCTGGGTGACATGAGGGAGGGCTGGGGGAGGCCCCAGGGTGGGGGAGTGAGAGCCACATCTGCCTCCTGCCCTTAGCCCCTGGGAGATCTGGGAGAGTCAGGTGGACCAGCCACCAGTCCTCCCACCACCCAGGAGACCAGCACAGGCCTGGGAGCCCAGGCAAGGCCCTTCCTCTCTGCACGTGGAGGAGGGCTCAGTGGCAAGAGTGCAGTCCTGTTACCCTCTGTGCTCTGCACTGCACACTCCCTCACCCCAGTCGCTACCCCCTCTTACCCCGGGCCAGTGAGTGGGCAGTGAGCTAGATCGGGGAAAGGGCATCCTCTAGGGTGTCCTGTGTTCATGCTCAGCTCCCCAGGCCCCCCAAGTTGGGGTGGTTTCCAGCAGCCCTCACCCCAGCCACTGATGGGGTCTTGGCCTGAATGGCACTCAGGAGCATCTTTGGGGACTTAGGGGAAGGGAAGCTCCCCCCCCTGGACAGCCACCAAGGCTGCTCAGCCTTCCGTGCAGACCTTAAAGGGCTGCTGTGCAGGGAAGGAAACGTCAGGAGGGACCTAATTTCCCTGAAGCCTGACTGTTGGGAGGCAGTGTAGAGCAGTGGCAGGAGGCATAGCTACAATTCTGGCCTTGCCATTTGGCCCTGAAGCTTGGGACCCATTGATTAGCCTGTTTCTCAGTAAAATGAGGATGAAGATAAATGCCCCGTGGGAATGTTAAGGATTAAATGAGTCACCGTACATGAGCGTGGCACACACAATTCAATAAATGTTATTTTCAGCTGGGGAACGGGCTGGACGAAAAAAGCCTCAGTGAGTAAAATTAGGGGAAGGAAGGAGGAGAATGAATGGACCCAGCTGGGTGGGTGAGTGGAGAAGAATGGGTGGGAGGGAGAGTGGGAGTGAGGAGGACAGGGTTTGTGAAAGACTAATTGAATAGAAGGATGATTGGATGAAAGGTTGGCCCCTCACACCCCAGTTTGTTTGTGATGTCTGCATTGGCTGTCTGAGAATAGGGGCCTGGTATTATGATACACGTGGATGTGGAGAGGAGTGGGCCCCCATGGGGGCACTGGGTACAGGAAAGGCCTGGGAGGCTGAGGCCGGTGGAGGAGGCCCTGGGGAAGGGCCCTTCCCGGGCAAGACATTTAGATGTGTCTAAGCCACCTGCCAAGGAGGGAGGCAGCCCAGCCAGAGGAGGTGGGGCTCCCTAGGGCTTTCTTTGAATGACAGAGGCCTATGGGAAATACGCTAATCTGCTTTTTTAATAATATGTTTTTTCTCCTAGGAGCAAGAGTTGTTTCTGTCTCTCACCTTTAAAACTTTGAAAGTGCCCAAGTAATGTTTGTGATGTATCTATGGTTCTTCACTACCAGTTAGAACTAGGTCGGTAAAAAAAAAAAAAAGAAAGTGCCCAAGGCAGGGCAGGGCCCCTCCACCCCCTGCTGCCCACCCCCCACCCCAGCATCTGGGCGCTCACTCTGCCCTGTCCTCCTACCTCCACTAAGTCCCCCAAGCCAAGCCAGCGTTGGGCCCTTCTCCCAAGGGACCAACCCTGGGAAAAGAGCAGGGGAAGGAAGCGGGAGGCGGGGGAGGCCAGCAAAGCCTGGGGACCCCTCAGCCTGCCCTCCGTGCCCATCTCTGCCTGAGCCCCAGAGCCTCCACTACCCAGCCCCCACCCCGATTCCAGGGACGTGCAGACAGGTCAGAGCTGCTCAGGGTTCTCAGGCTGTGAGGAAGGAACCTGCCGCTCCCTAACCTCAGGCCCCAGCCAGCCCGTTGTGTGAGGGTTCAGTGAGTGCTCACCCCCCAGCCTCCCCACAGCCGAATTCCTGCCTCTTTTGCCCTTGGTCCTGCAAACCACTGAGGGGAAAGGGGTCTGTCCAATCCCATTAGGCAGAAGGCCCCGGAGGGTGGAGTGCTGACGTGAGCCTTGCTGCTGACGCTGCCAAGGAGGCCCATGCCTGCCCCCCACACACAGCCTGGGGCCGGGACTTGGTCTCCTCCAGCTCCAGGAAGATCAGGAGGGGTTTTTGTCCAGTGACTACCCCGGGGGGCAGCCTAGGAGCAGCTCAGAGGCCTAGACCCCTTCCCCTGGGATGCTCAAGAGAGAAGGCCCAGCGTGACAGCCTGAGCAGCACTGGGCCTGCGTCCTTCCCTGCCTCCACCCTCCTAACTCCTCGTCCTCTCTCCTCCACCTGTCCCTCCCCACATTACCTATTGCACAGGTTTTATGTTCCTTGTTCTTATTTTACAAAGGAGGCCTAACAGAAGCTTTGCCCTTGAAACCAAACCCTCAGCTCTTCCACCTGTAAATCTTGGCTGGCTTCTCCACAGACTGGTGTCAAGTGGGGGCACCAGGGTCAGCCTGTAGCACCTTGTTCCTCTCAGGCCCCTGGGATGGCCTGCTTGTGGACCCTCCTGGTTGGTCTCCTGGACACACACACACACACCAGTGAGCAGGATGAGAGGATGAGATTTGGACTTTTCACTTTAAAGAATGGGTTACCATTTATTGACATGGTCCATCATATGCCAAGGGCTTTACAAATGGTCACCTTTTGAAACAGGTATTATTATTGGGTAGGGTGGGGCTCTTAATTTCACAGGGGGGAAAACAGGTTCAGAGAAGGAAAGGGACCTGCTCAAAGTCACACAGCAGTGCCTGGGCTGGAACACAGTTGCCCTGCCTTCTTTTTGATACACCTTCCATTTCCAAGGTGTGGAGGGGAATATAGGCACAGGTGCCAGAGACAGCTGTGGTTGAGCCTCAGACCCTCCTACACTCAGGTAGTGACCCAGCCTTCCTGAGGTGCCACCCATCCAGATGGCCGCCACAGCCTCCTCAAAGCCCAGATCTATTTCATCTGGCCATAGGCTGAACCTGGCGCCCAGTCAGTGCGGGGGCCCTGCCCCAGCCCAGGGCCCTGAGAGGGCAGAGCTTGAGTATCTTATCTTATAGGAGCTGGCACTCCTGTGAAGCTGTGGGTGAGGAGGTAGAGGACACCCTCCAAGGGCAGGGTTAGGGGCCTGTGAAATCCAAGAGTCCTGGAGGTCAGTAAGAAGGGGGAGAATAGGCAGGTCATCTGGAATTTTTATTTTTCACTGAGCTGAGAGAGGAAATCCAGCTATGGAATCCAGAGACAGTTCTACAGGAACAGAACAGAAATTGGCTGGGCCCTGGGCCCAGAGAAGGCCCAGAGCCACCTGGGCTGCTGTTCAGTGCCAGCTTCATCCTTGGCACTAGCCCCCTCACACAGCATCACTCAGCTTCCAAGAGCCAGAGCCCACAGTGGCAGCCGCTTGAGACTATGGCTGCAGCTGCTGCCCTACCCAACGAGGGGTGTGGGGTTGACTCTCAGGGGCCAGGGAGGCCAAGCTAGAAAGTCTTAGAAATCACCCAGTCCATTCCCATTTTATAGATGATGAAATAAGGCCCAGAAAGGGCACTGGGTTTTAAGGAGAATAAATGTGGAGACTTGAACTCAGGCCTCCTGACTGCTGAGGGGGTCTGCCTCAAGCCCCTCTCTAAGCGCATCTGAATGTCGGTGTCTAGAGGAGCTAGGCGTCCAGGGGAGCTGGCCTGTGTTTGCGTTTGCGTGTGCCAGGATGCATCTGCGGCATATCCCTCTGCACATGCCAGGGGCCCTCTGTGTGTCCCTCTATGTGTGCTTCTATGTTCAGGAGCTTGGGGCCGTGGCCAGAGAGGGTCGGGCCTATTCTTACAATCTTGGGAGGCCTTCCCAGGCTGAGTAGGGAGGGTGGGTCCTGAGGGGTAGGGTGAGGAATGGGGACTTTGCTCCCAGTGGAGAGGGAGAAAGCAGAAGGCAGATTGGAGCCATGGATGAGAAGGGTCCTGGGGCTGGCCTGGGGCAGGGAAACAAAGCCAAGATAGGATAGGGGTCCCTGGAATTTGAGGCATGCTGTTAGCACTTATGTGGGGCCAGCCCTCTGGTCACCCCAGTGGGCAACCCCAGAGGAAGTAGTCACATGATGTGGCACTTCTCAGCTGATTGCTTGAGGTCCCCCAGTGTGGTCTGGGCCTTGTCCTTAAGTGAGCCAAGGTCCAAGCCAGGGAGACTGGCCAGCTGCCCAAGGACCGAGGCCCTTTCCTCCTCTTCCTCTGTGTCCTCCTCAATCATCTTGGCCAGCTCCCGGGGCAGCTCCACGTCTCCACCTGCCATCTGGATCTGGCTCTCATCTGTCTCGTTCTGAAGGGAAGAGGAAAAGGGGTGGGGTGGGGTTGGAGGTCTGTGAGAACCCAGAGTTGAGTGGCAGGGAGGAGGCCTGGACTGGGTTCCAGGCCCCAGGATTCTGGAGCTCCATGTTCCAGTGAGCTCAGTCCCCCTCCCCCATCCCAGGATCAAGCTTTTGACGCTTGGATATGGAGACCTTGCCCTTTTACACCTTACTTCACTCTGAGATGCTGAAGGTAAGACACTAGCATAGTGAGTAATGACAACATGAAAATCCTTCAGAGTCAGACTGAGTCAGCTAAGTCGTGTGTTGACTATCGTTAACTACACTGAAGGATGTTACCAATCACAGCGATGGGTTCCATTCACCAAACACCTATCCTGTGGCTGACACTGTGCGGAGTGCTTTTAATTCTCACAACAACCCTGTGAGGAAGGTATTGTTTTCTCCATTTTACAAAAAAGGAAATTGAGGCTCAGATAGCTTAAGTAACTTGCCCAAGGTCACACCAGTAGGAAATGAGGGAGCTAGATTTAAACCTATGTCCCTGATTCCAACATCTGTGCTCTCCTTGCACAGCACCTGCCTACTGATTGTCATTGCACTTCCCTGTCCCTTTGGGGGCCCTGGGGCTTTCCACTTTATGTCCTACTCAGTTACAGCTAAGTCTTCTCTCTCCTACTGGACTCAGTGTTCCCTGATGGCAGAGTTGTGTCTGTTATATGCTTAGTGCGAGCATCGGAGGAATGACTCCATTCCTAGCTGAGTTTAACTCTCCCTTTGAGAGACTTTCAAAAGACTAGTGTGCTGTGGGGAGTCAGAGGCAGCCAGGAGCTCAGTAAACATTTGATGAGTAAGTGAATGTGACATTCACATATCTGATCTTCCAATTCAAGTGGAAGATCAAGGTCAGGTGTACCGTAGCCTGTGCTTCTGTTTCTCTTCAGAGTCTAGCCCAATTCTGGGCACTGGGAGTGGCTTGTGCCTCAGTTCCCTCCTTAGGCAACAGGATTAGAACACTTATATGGTCATCTGATGCTGCAGTACCTAGGGGAGACATCCTCCTGACTGCTTGGCCAACCAAAGGGGTTCCTTTGCTCTCTGCAGACAGACTTCCTACTCTGGAAGGCAGCAAGGGGTCCGGGAGCAAGTGCAGGCTCAGCTTGCAGAGGCTTGATCTCTGATCCCAGTTCCATCACTCGCTGGCTGTATGGCCTTAGCCAAGTCCCTTAATCTCTCTGAGCCTCAGTTTCCTTATTTGTAGGTGTGGGTAGTAGCTACCTGGCAGAGTTACTGAGGGGTTAGGTAAGGGTGTGAAGGTCAAGTGCCTGGCCCACAGAAGGTGCTGCCTTCTTTCCACCCACCTCCCTCCCTGGGTGTTCAGAAGCCCCAAGAGATTTTACCTGCGGTAAAATCTACTGCCTTGCAACTCTCCATCTGCCTAGGCCTGACTCTGGGTTGGGTGAGTGAGGGTTGGAGGAGAGAAGGGGCCTGGACTGGCTCCAGAAACACAAACCTATCAGTCCCCCGAGGACTCGACTACCCCTCAGCGCCAAGCCCTGGACCTTGGCGGGCTCCAGTTAACGGTGAATGAATGAACGAGTGAGAGAACCCATGATTTAATCAAACACTTCCTGAGAGCTGTGGTGCCGGGAGCAGGGCAAAGAGTCCAGAGCCCAGAGCTCAGGGGTCCCAGTGGTGCCTTACAGCCCGGGCTCCTAAGCTTACCTTGGGCAGCCGGTATTTGTCTCGGAAGTGGCTTCGCAGCGTGGCCCGCTCTGCCTTCCTCTGCATGAACTGGGCGTCCCGCTCCATCCTGTGGGGGCACCGAGGGCGGAATCACTGCCCCGGCTGAGAAAATGGGCGGTGTCTGTGAGGAAGGGGCGGGAAGGGTCTCTGGGTCCTGGCCGCAGTTTGCATCCCTCCTGCCCACGGGCCTGTATGTTGGGTGCTCGGTGCTCTGACCAGCCGGGATTAATCTTTACTGCCTCTCCCAGCTATCACAGAGCCCTTTATCGCCTCCATACCTGTCGCTGGACGGGAGCTATCGGGGCGTGGGTGTCTGTCTGGCTGTCTCTGCAGACCCTAACATATGTCCCTCGCGGTCTCCGACTCGGTCTTTTCCTTTCCTGACAGGTTGTGTCATGTGGGGCGAAGTATTCAGGACAGACATGGGTTCGCGTCCTGGATCCACTATCACTTTATGTCTTTGAGTAAGTCACTTACCTTCCTCTTTTGTAAAATGGGGATAAGACTTTGCAACTCACAAAACTGTTATCACGATTAAGTGAAATAATAGCTAACATTTAATGATTTGCCATGTTCCAGGCGCTCCGCTAAGCAGTTTATGTGCATTAAGTAATTTAACCCTCATAAATATATACGGCATGTTTTATTACCATTGCCATTTTACGGAAGAAGAAACCGAGGCACAGAAAGGTTAAGTAACTTGCCTAGGGTCACCCAGATAAAAAGAAACGAAGCCAGGATCTGACCCAAACAGCCTAGCTGTGGAGTTCAGCCCCTAACGCCACTCCACCTTCCTCTCTGTCCCAGCGTCGTCCTCACACAAGTAGCCTCAATTATCTATGAGTGCCCCCATCTCAGGATCTGTCTCCATGACTGATTCCGCCTCAGCTGCACCGCTTTTCTCAGAGCCTCAGGCTCAGAGGAGCTCCAGCTGGAAGACACAGACGGCTGGGACCAGATCGGATTAAGGGATTACTTGTTTCGTCAGAAATGCACGTGCCCTCACCTTGTCCCAGGCCCCTATCTCCCCGTCCCCCACTCCCTCTGGGCCCGAATGTGGAGCGGGGTTCTGGGTTTGAGATGGGATGGCTCTGAGGGCAGCCTAGAGGGCGCGTCCCAGCCTCTCACCTCGTCTAGAAAAGTAGGTGAGGGGCTCGGGGTCTGAGACTGCCCTAAGGGTGGGCCGCGCGGCCCTTGCGGGGTGGGGAGGGCTGCTGGAGCCAGGAAGGGATCCCACTCACTTCTCTTCCACCAGTTGCTTCTGGTACTCCTCATACTCCTCTCGGCTCATGCCCTGCGCTTCGGCGGCCGACTTGTCCCCGTCCCCCTTGTCCTCGCCGCCCCCCAGGCTCCCAGTGAGGTTCTTCAGCTGGCCGCCCACCATGGTCTTCACCATGAACGCCATGGTCTTCGCTGGCTCGGGCACCGGGCGCCGGGTACCACGCGGCGGGCACCCAGGCACGTCCGCGCCTACTTCAGCACTAGGGCTTACGGACAGCTCCTGCCTGCGGCAGCAGCCCCACACTCTGCACCGCCCACCGCCCGCCCCTGTCCGGGCCCGCCTCCACCTCCCCAAACCCCTCCTCACAGGGGGCGGGGGGTATGCACGGGGCTGAGGAGGCGGGACCACGTGCCCGCTCCTCACTCCCGCCTCCCCCACGTGCCTCCTTCAATGCCAAGCTCCTCTGGGCACTGTTGCCAACAGATTGGGGCCGGCCGCGAGGGGTTTGGGGAGGGGGTCTCTCTCCAGGGGAACGAGCTGTGCTGTTACGCGCCCAGTACACAGCTCCCTATTCTCCCGCCCACTTCCTCCTCCCCCGGGTAGCCAGGATTTCAGCTGGGAATGCGAGTAGCCCTGGGCCCTCCCCAACCTTCTTTCCAACCCACTGCCCCAGCAGCTGCCCAGAGAGCTTGACACTGGGAAAGGGAGGGAGATCAGAGAGCAGGGAATCCCAATTATGGCTCCATGGGTTGCCTCTCAGAGTTCTGGGTCACGCGCCTGCCCTGCTGATCCCTGGAGCTACAGGGAGCATCAAGAGAGAGTTGTTCATGGTGATGCTGCCTGGGCTGGACCAGGAGGCACCACTCCTTGTTCTGGCTGAATCTGGGGACAGAATTATACACAGCTGTGACTCCATCTCCCACCATAGCCCAGGGTTCAAGGCCTGTGGGGTATCTGGTCTTTTGTCAGTCAAGCCAGTCCTTGGCCTCCTTGCCTGCTTGGAGCCCACTCTCAGCTACCATCTAGAAGAGGTTGCCTTCAGAGAGATTAAGGTGAAGCTGGAAGGTAAATGAGCATATCAAAGCATGAGGAGAGAGAAATCACCTTTAATAAGGTTGGAGCTCCCCAAAAGCTAAGGTGTGGGTAAGAGCTGGGTACCCAGAGGCAGAGGACACTGGCCAAGCTCTCCACCTCCCAGACATAGAGTGACTTCCTAGTGATGAGAAGTGGACATTTCTTCAGGGCGTTGAGGGAGGTCACTCATGTATGCTGGGGGAGAGGGGCTGCCTCCTCAGAGCCCCCAGGATCCTAGGGACTTGTGGTGCAGTACTCAAAGGAAGGCTGCCTGTGGACAAATAGTCCTGAAGGTTCTTGTCCAGCTCCTGCTTGCTGCCAGGGAGAGAAGAAGTTTACTTGGGCTTCTCCCTTCTGGGCTCTTGAGACCAGGCTCCTTATATTTACTACACCCACCTCCCTACACTCACTGCACCATAGCACCCGCTGCTCTGGGGCCTTCTATGGCTCCCTTGGCCTGCTCCATCAGTACCACACTTTCCTCCTGGCATTCAAGGACTGTCCAGGTGGTTCCAGCCTTATGGCCACCATTGCACTCATATATAACACATAAGCCTGTCATCATTTCTGCCTCATACCTTTGCTGTTCTCCACATCTGCCGGCCATCCCCTCTCCCACTGTGCTTTTAAAGCTCAGCACACTTCACTCCTCCTCCAGGACCATCCCTGTGCACACTGATTCTTGTCTTGAAATACCACCAACAAAGACTGTCCCGTTTCTAAGCTCCTTAGCACACCTTACATCTCTAAGTGTTTCATTCATTTACAAACACTCATTAAGCAGAAACTGACCTCCCCCCAACCTTTTAAATTCTCTTTGCCCAGTTTCACAAACTGGTCCCACCCTTTGCTCTACAGTATTGAACTTGCCACTTTTTCTCCAAAATATATATATTTTCATGCTTCCATGCCTTTTCTCATGCTTTTTCCTCTATATCAATGCCTTTACTTATCTTGTCAGGCTGGAAATCTCCTAGTGGCCTTGAGGACCCATATCAAATGTCCCTTCCAGGTGATTCCCTGATCTCCCCAAGCTGGCTCAAGTACTTTTTCCTGCACTCTTATAGCCCCTGAGCTTCCTGCCATCATGGCATTGACCACAAAGGATGTGACTGTCAGTTACTTGTCAGTTTCTCACATTAGAGAGTGAGTTCTGTGAGGGTAGGACCTAGATGGGACCAGCAGATGAGCAGATAGTCAGTAGTCTCTATTGAAAAAAATGGGTCCTAACTTGGGCGCTGCCAGCTGGTGGACCATGCAGGTCCCCCGCTGGGCCTCAGTATCCCCTCTCTCAAATTGAATGGCTATGGCCCAGACCCAAGAGATGCTAGGTAGGTGTGGGAAGTCCTGCCATGGGAAGGCCCACCTGAAGTGTACATAGCAGAAGAAGCCTGCAGTCTGGATGAGGAGGAAGAACAGGAAGATGCCAGGCTGCAGGCACGAGGAAACCCCTGGGGGCCGACCAGGTGGGCAGGAGTCCTTGGCTGCCACTTTCTGAAAGGAGATGTTCTAAGATCCTGGGTCAGCTTCTTACCCAGAAGGAGGGAGGGGACCTAGAATCTGGACCACTGTTGGCTTTGTTTCCCTCTCCCAGTGTTGGGGTACCCTGACTCTCATCCAGGGAACTTGGAGAGAGGGCAGAGTACAAAGCTGCCTCCCCACCCCAGATGCCATGGCTCCATCTGTGGGAACAGCTGGGAGGGCCTGGGGCCTGGGATCTCCAGGGGGGCGAAGTCTCTAGAGATAAGCAAGAGAGAGAAGTAGAGCGCAAAAGGCAGCATGGTAGAGAGGGCAAGGAAAAGAGCAAGATGGGGCGGGACACAAGGAAGGGTGGACTTCACCACGAAGCTTTGAATGATCTTGGGCACAGCCCATTGCCATCTATCTTCTGGTCATTGTGGAAGTTGGGCCAAGTGGTCTCCAGGGCCCTGCTGGTACTGAGAGTCTGTGGGACTCTCCAGAGAGCAGAGAAGGCAGAGAGAAGATGAGATCTGTGTGCCTGCATGCCTGTGTGCATGCACACACAGACACAGACACAGGTGTGCCTGACAGGAGTTCCAGGAGGGGAAGGCAAAGGCAGGAGGGGCCTGGGGCTGCAGAAGTGCTGGAAGAAGGGGGCTGAGCCCCACGGCCCTCCCTTCCTTGCCCCTCACCACTGGACCCTGCAGGTCCTTCTGCAGAAGGCTCAGGATCTGGGCCAGCTCTAAGAAATGATGCTTGGTGCCCACAGGCAGATAGAAGACCTGGGCTCTTGAGGCCATGTGAGCAGCTGCATCCCTGGTGCAGGGTGGAAACCAAGGGAAAGAGATCATTATCCCCTCTGATTGCACCCAAACTGCCTAACCATTTCTCATAATCCCCAAAGGCAGCACCTGGGGGAGAAACAGACACCATCCATACGGCTCCTTTTGGGAACTGGTCTTTTTACCCAGAGCTTCTCCTCAAGACAGCTTTAGCTCAGAGAAGCATCTCCCTAAAGCTGTCTGTCTCAACCCCAGGCTCCCTGGGCTCTGCATTCAGTCTCTGGCCCTCAGGGATTTAGATCCTCTTCCTCATCCCATCTTCCCTCCTCCAGGCATCTAGATGTAGGGAGGAGGGCTGGGGTTGGGGCGCAGCCACAGTATACAACCTGAAGCCATCCTCCTCCCATGGCATCAAGGTGACCCCCTGCCCCCAGGGCTCCATGGGTAACTCCAGAGGCCTGACCTAGAGAGGGATGCTGGGAGGCCAGAGGAGGGTAAAATGAAGTCATGGACTGCCCACCCCCCAACTGGGCCTGATTTTGGTTGTGCTCCCTCCAAGAACCCCATCAAAATGTTCCCTGCTGGGACTTCCCTGGCATTCCAGTGGTTAAGACTCCGTGCTGCCAGTGCAATGGGTGTGGGTTCAATCCCACATGCCGCGTGGGGCAGCCCCCAAAAAAGTTCCCTCCTTCCAGAAGCTATCACTGAAGGAAGGCTCAAATTTACTAACCCTCCTGGGGTGAGAATGTCTTAGGGAGTTGTGCTTAAAGTAGGAGTTTCAAAATTTTAACTTGATTCAGTTAATTTCAGGTCAGTTCAACAAACCTAACTTGGCCCCTAGCCCCTCGCTATGCTCCAGACTTTGTGCTGGGTGCTCAGGAAATGATGAAAGGAATAAAGGACTAATGGGGGGGGGTCTTCAGGCAGAGAAGCCAAGTTGGTGGATGGGGACTTCTCCCTCTCCCCCAGGATCCTCATCTCCCTGTGCCCTTACCTCATCTCTTTCAGGTCTCGGAGCAGAGTCCGCTGTCCACGGAGTAGGGCACTGACCTTAGCTGAGTCCTGCAGGAGTGCCAGCCCCTTCTCTAGGGCCCAGGGCACAGCCCCTCTCTTCTCAGAGTTCACCTTCCCCAGGGATTTGCAGCCCTTTTCCTTCTAGATGCCTTACCCCATTACCTGGGCCCTCCTCATTTGGAATACATTAGGTTTATCTGACCCTCTCCACCTGGGCTTCTGACTACCCCCTCCTCTCAAAGCCTCTCCTTGAGGATGGTGGTTTCCCCCTTGACAGTGGCCAATTGGGAGCTTTCTCAAAGTCCCTCCCCTTTCCAGAAGTGGTTCTGCCCCCAAAGGAGGCCAGTCCTCTCCTCCCCACTTCCCCCAGGGCACAGTCAGCTCCCCGTGCTTGGGCCCTTGTCTTAACGAGTGACCTGGAGAGTTGGCCACTTCTCTCAGGGGTGGGTAGAACCTGGCAGGGGGAGTCCTGGGCCTAGCAGTAGGATCAGGGAGACCTGGCCTTGGCGTGTGGCCTCCCTCCCCTCTGCCCCACTCCAGCAGCCCAGCCTCAGCTGCTCTGTCCTGAGGACATGATTCAAACCTAGAGCTGCCAGAGCCCAGCAAAGCTCACAGGAGCCACTGACCTCTTCTGCCCAGCATCTAACATCTTGACTGAGCTCAGCACTCAGGCCCCAGGCTGGGTCTGCCATGGGACATGACTCCCCAGGAGAGAAGCCAGGATGGCAGTGGAGGGGAAATGAGGATTCTGGTGCCTCTGAGCATTAAGTAAGCGTATGTGAATCAAATCACACGTGGAGCTACATGCAAATAAACACCCGGTCTATTTCTGTCACTTGTCTGGAGACCCACACCTAAATACGTGGCAACTCGTTTCCCCAGCCCCAGCCGTGGGGCTCTGTGAGCTTTTGCTTGTGCAGAGCCACCCTCCTGCCCATTCCCCTGCCTGGCAGGTCCACCCCATCCTGCGACCTGCAGCATTTCACCCCTGCCCTCCTTTCCCTCCAGACCCTGGGGGAGACTAGTTCCCAAGTACGGTGCTTGCTCCTCTTTCTGGACAGAGGGAGCGCACTGGTGCCATCAGACCCAGTGCCTATGGGGCTCGGCTTCTCCAGGCCTGCAGGCAGACCCTTGGATGCCTGAGGGGCCACTCACCCAGGCTCCCTCCGGCCTGGCCTGGCCTGGGGACACCAGCTGCTTCTTCCATTGCCTCTCAGCCTGTGCCAAGTGCTTGGAGAGACCCTAGAGAGCCTGCAGGATCTGGCTGTGTCTGTGCAGTGTCTCCTCCAGGTCAAAGCTTCTTTCCCCTGGGGATTGGGGCAGAGCTGGGACAGGCAGCCGGCAGCTGGGGTGGGGCAACAGATCCTATCTTTCGAAGGCTTCTTGGAGGGCCAGAAAGGTGTGGCTTCTGCCTCCAAGACTCTCCCCTGGAAAGAGGTGTTTGGGTGGTGGGGCAGGGACAGGACACATCACCTGGGCCCCAGGGCCTGCTTACATATGGCCTCCTCAGGCCTCCATGTCCCCACTGGTTCAAGGACTCCTGGTTCAAAGGGAAGAGGATCCTGTGACCCTCAATCGGGCCCTTGCCCCACCTGCCCGTTCCCTGAGTCCCTACCCTTTTCCTGGACTTCACAGTTCGGCTTTGGAATCATGTCCTCCTTGGTGCCCAGGCAGCCCTTCCAGCTGCCTTGCCAGGCAGAGCTGCTCTGTCTCCAGGAAGGGCTGCGGGGGAGGCTGCAGGAAGAAGAGGAAAACTTAGGCCCCAAACCCATGGAAGATCTGGGGGCCGGGGAGTCTCCTCACAGGGCCTCCCACAAGCCCACTCCCCCTCCCTGACCAAACGTTCACCCCAGCATGGGAAGACACCCCCACGACGCTGGTTCTCCTTCCCATACAGCTGGTTCTCCTTCCGCCACCAGGCCCAGAACTTTCCAGTCCTCCCAGCCCCACTGCACTGCCGACCCTCACACCCTTCTCTCCTGCTGAAGCCCAGACCCCAGCAGCTCTCTCAGGCCTCAGGCTTTTGTCCATGCCACTCCCTGTGTTCTTTCAAGCTCATCTTTGCCATGAGGTCTTCCCTGCTCTCCTGGCTGGTTAGGACCCCTCTGTGCTCCCATAGCTCCTAATCAGGCTGGGAGGTCCTTGAGGACAGACAGGGCCTGGCTCTGGGTCACCTCTGGTCCCCAGCACTGCCTAGCACAAGACTTGGCCTGAGCAGAGCTCCATGAGCAGGTAGAGATAAGGGTTGGAATGACAGGTCTTGTAGCTGGACATAAGCAGAGCATCCGGGGAGGGGAGGGATCCCTGGGCTGCCTCTCCCCCAGCCCTACCCCCAGGGAAGGCCCAGGGCCAGCGTTACCTTTGCACCCGGCTCACGCAGACTGAAGGTCAGGAAGGACAGGACATCATGGTCATCTGGAAAGGGGGGTAGAGAGGGAAGGTAGCTCCCACCCAGCAACTCACTCACTCAGCCCTCTCTCCCCAGCCTCCATTATGTTCCTGGCAGGCAAGAGATCTGGGTGACTTTGGGCAGCTCTGACCCTTGTCTTGTTCACTTCATGGGAAAGGCGTGAGGATCAGACTAGCAGATGGGTGGGCTGTGAGGGTTGACCCACACACAGAGCCAGAGGGGGACCCCCAGTGAGTGAGAAAACTGGACAGTCCTGGCCTAGAGCCGTGACCACAGGCCGAGCAGCACCCTCAGGCCCAGAGCCTGGCTGCTGCTGGCAGGAGCCACCACACAGAGGCCACCTCCTCTGCATAGCTCTGACCATGTCACTGTCCTCAGAAACCTTCCATGGCTCCCCAGCACCCAAGCCCTGTCATTCCAAGACTCCCACCTCTGGTTGCTCCCTGCTTTCCAGCTGAGTTCCTCTATGGGTTCTCTGTTATATCACATCCCTTTGCTCCATTTCTCTAAATGTCCCTTGTGGCTGTCCCTCTTCCTCTTGCCACACAGCTCCCAGCTAGGGGCCCTCACCTGCCAGGGTGCTGGTGGCTGCCGAGACCCCAAAGAAACCTCCAGGGGCCAAAAGCAGGGACCCCACATCGACACAGATCTCATCCGTGTCGCTGGGAGTGAGGTCACTGTTCAAGGACACCTGAGGGGCACAGAGGGCGTGAGCCCCTTGCAGAGGAAGCCCACTCCTCTCCCCTGACCCCTGGCAAGGGGATCGTCCCCACCTGACTCACTGGCTCCCCTGGCCCGGAAGGCGGGCAGCAGCTTGGTGTCAGAGTGGTGCAGAGGGTCTCGCACACCCGGTCTCACGCCAGCCCTCCCAAGCATGTGCTCAGGGCCAGTTAGGAGTTTGTGTAGGGAGGAGGATCCCTGGGGTGTTGCCTGCATGTGCCAGGGACCCTGTGTGGGGTCACATGGGTCATGGGCATTCTGCAGGGTCATGGGCATTCATAAAGCTCCGAGCCCTGTCATCTGCACTCCCTGCCTGGTGGACCCACAAAAGCAGCGACTGGTGCGACTCACACGCAGCCTCTGCCCCCAGTAGGTGATCCGTGCTCTGAAGGGGTAAGGCCGGTTCCGGAAGTCCTGGTGGCAGAAGCCCAGCACCCGGCTGGCTCCATCCCTGTGGGCGCTTGGAATCCAGCCAGGCCGCACAGGACCCAAGGCCTAACCAGCAGGGGTGGTCCCAGAGGCCGTTCTGCCCAGGCCTGCAGTGCCACCCACCCCCACTGGTGCAGGACCTGTCCTTGCCGTCTAGCTCGAGCCTCCCTTGCTGTCTTCTGCTCCCGTAGCAGAAGAGAGGGGAGCGGGAAAGCAGGCCTTGCCTGGCGGAATGCTGGGACTTGGCCCTCCCTGGGACTCCTCCCTAGGGGGCAGAGCCTGGACCAAGAGTGGGGTTTCCACCCCCAGTACCCCGGGCCTCGTCCCACAGGCTTCCCTCTGGGTACGGCTTCTCTTTCCTCTCCCTTCTGCCAAGCTTGGCCTGAAGCAGGACAGACAACACGAGACTCATCCTAGCAGCCAAGGACAGTATGACCAGCCTGCCTCCCCCCGAGGGGCGGTGCCGCTAGCTCTGGGTGTTTGTTAGAGGAGTTTTGAGCCCCAGACGTCCTGAGTCTCTCAGAAGGTCTCACACCAGACAGCCTGTCACTACTGCCTTCAGCCAAGAGGGAGGTGGCGTGGGGCAGGGGAAGAGCCGTGTGCCCTGGGGCAATTTACTTCACCTTTCCAAACGCGAGTTTCCCCACCTTTAAAATGAAGATAATAATTGAGATTCTCTCATAACATTGTTATGAGGGTCAACCAAGTAATGAATGTGAAGTACTTGGCGCTGTGCCTGGCATACAGTAAGCTCAGGTCATAAACGTTAGCAATTATTCTAATTGTTACGAGCTAAGGGATGTCTGCTGAAGACAATGATGAACTGGCCCAGCTACTGAGGAGGCAGCCTGGCTGAGGAGGGACGGGCAGCCACGTCATCTGAGAGAAAGAGACGGTGCAGGCAGGCAGGCAGGCAGGCTGCTGGTGTGGGAAAGGCGTGGACACTCCATGGGCAAGTCTGCCCTCGTATCTCAGCTCTGTGCACAACTGTGTGACTTGGGGCAAATCATTCCCCTCTCTGGGCCTCAGTGTCCTCACCTGTAACTGGGCACTAATAATCCCCACTTCTCAAGAGTGTCAGTATGAGATGACGTGAGTGAAAACACTGAGCATGGGCCCCACCCTGCATCATTTCTCTGCTCCCACTGCCTGGGGCTATTGGGTTGAATGAGTTGAGGACTCAGTGGGTGGTTCCCAGGAACAGCAAGCAAACTCTGGTCCCAGGCCCCTGGAGGAGGAGGCACTGCTGGGACCTAGTGGGAGGGAGTCCCAGGGCAGTGCCATCAGCTTACATGAGAGACCAGAAAGGAGGGCACCGCCCTAGGAGGGGGGACTCCCCGCCAGAGGCCAGGGCAGGGGCGTGGTGGGCAGAGCGGGTAACCGCCAGGCCCTTCGCAGCGCAGGAATGGGGTGCAGGGCAGGCCAGGCGGGGCCTTACCCAAGCGCCTTGTAGCGGGTGTGCCCGTCGCTGGCCAGCACACGGATGGCAGGGCTGTTCTGTGTGGGAGGTGACAAGCAGCCTGAGCCACGGGCACAGGGAGGAGGGTGAGGGTGTGGGCGGGATGGCGGGCAGGAGACCATGACTCACCTGGGTATCCTCAGCCGAGGAATCGAAGAGGATCCCAATGCCGTCCCCCGAGTCCAGCGCCCCCAGGACAGAGCCTACTTGGCCCCTGCCCCGGGTGTACCACACGGCCTGCGGGTCCCCAGCTGCTCAGCTCAAGGGTCCCTGCAGGACACTGGAACCCTGGGCTCACCACCAGCCCCCCTGACTCACCCCCTCTACTGGACCTTGTTGGGGCCACTCACCATGCCCTGGGCTCCCCGGCGCCCTGGCCCAGTCACCCTCATCTGCGTTTCCACCTCCCAGGCAGAGAAGAGGACAGGGGTCCTGCTCCACATGGCGCCATTCCGGTTCCGCATGGCTGGGGCCAGCCGTACCTCCTCCAGGCCTGGGATGGCATCTGCGGATCAGGGCAGCTCAGGGCCTGGGCCCCACCAACCCAGTTCCCCCATCATTCTCTCACATTGGGCAAGGCTGGGCTCCAGGAGGAGGAAGGAGGTAACACCACAGCCATTAGATAACAGGCTGGCTAGTCTGACACAGGAATCCACCGAAGAAGTGGGACCCCAGCACGGCTGGATGGGCCTTTGCCAGGGGAGGGCAACGGAGGCCAAACCCACACAGAGCACTTTCCCCGCATTCTCATGTAAGCCTCGCCACAGGTCTGTGTGGCCTGCTTTTATAAGACCCCCTTTTATAGATGAGGAAGCTGAGGCTCAGAAAAGTTAAGGAACTAAGTGAATTGGAACTCAGCTCCGTCTGACTCCAAAGTACAAGCTTTTTCTGCCATGAGAGAGATTTGTGTCCAACCCTTTGTGTTTCTCAGATGAGGAAACAGAGGCCCTATGAGGGAAAGGACATGCCTGAGACCACAGAACACAGTGGATCACCTGGAGAGAATAACCACATGGAGGGTCAGGACGCTAGACCCTGAACAGACACTTGGGTGTGTCCAGACGCGGCTGGGCCTTCCTGATGGGGGCACCTAGGGGACATCTCAAGGTGGGGAAAGTATGAAAGCAGGGGTGGGAACTGGTCTGCAGGACTGAGGAAAGGGTGAGGGATGGAGTGAGTGTGAGAATTACCACTGGTGCGGGCGGGGTGGGGGAGGAGGGAAGAAAGGGGTGAGAAACTGAGGCAGGCTTGGCAGGAAAAGGAGAAGGGCGATTAGAGGCCCCGCCCCTGCTGGCTCCCCTCCTCTGCGGCCTGCCAGCCTGGAACCTGGCCTAGGGCCCAGTCCCTGCCGGCCGTTCTAGAGACTGATAATCCAGCCTGTTTGCTTGGCAAAGGCCAGAGCTGGGGGCAGGGAGGCTCAGAGGCTGCAAGGCCAGGAGTGCTGGAGCCCTTGGGAGCCACCCCAGCCTCTGGAGTGGCAGGCAGGAGGCGGAGATTGCCCACACCTGCCACCCTTCTGTGCTCTGCCTCATGTGGATTGTTCATGGGGCATCCCCCTAGACTGTGGGCCCCTTGAACCAGACTCAGCCCTGCATCTCTGGGCTGGGCACACAGGGCATGGGGCGAGTTTGATAAAAGGAGGAATGAATGAATGGACAGTGAGCATATCACTGGGTGACCTTGAAGAATATACCTCTGCTCCCCTATATGGCCTGGCACACCCCAGACTTGGCATGGCCCAGGGCAGCGAGTGTGGCATGGGCCTTGCCATCCTGGCCCTCAGGCATCCTGGCCCTGAGGCAGGGCCTGGCTCGGGGCTATGAGGAACAGC
This sequence comes from Mesoplodon bidens, assembly GCF_964165515.1. Taxonomy (NCBI): domain Eukaryota; kingdom Metazoa; phylum Chordata; class Mammalia; order Artiodactyla; family Ziphiidae; genus Mesoplodon; species Mesoplodon bidens. The sequence goes on along the minus strand of NC_138178.1, from coordinate 63,602,099 downwards.
CCCCTCCTTTGCTTACCTCCTGTGTCTCTGTGAGGGAGGACTGGGCCCAAAACCCTGCCGAGAGGGCCCGTCTTCTTAAAGGGATATTTATTCTGGTCTCAGTTAGGAATCATGCTGTTTTTCAGAAACTTCATCTCACAGACACGGAAATACACAATGGATCTGCTTTCTCTCTTTGGTTTGTCTGCTAGGAGGCTCTGAACCAGATCCATGGCCCAACTCTGAAGGGTGGGCAGACTTCACAGCATATGTTTTGGCAAGAAGCCACATTTTTGGACTCATTTCAGGCCTCAACCCTAAGTCTTATTCTTCTTGCTCACTCCTAATTTAAACTTCTCTCTTTTGCATAGGTCCTTATAAGTCCTCCAGAATCTTTTTAGAACAAGACCAAGCAGAAGACAGATTCTTTGTAGGCCTGGATTTGGAAGGCCCTGGATACAAAGTATGGGCTAAGATGCTCTCATGCTTGCTTCCACCCAACAAACATACAGGGCAGTGCTGGGGCCCTCTCTGGCAAAACAGCTGGCCATGGGGATGCCTCCCTCCAGGCAGCCCCCTAGTTCTCTTGGACAGCCACAGACCCAACAGCGTGGAGCCAAAGTGTAGGTTGGTGCTGGTCCAAGTTGCCTGGTGTCTGTGTGTCTGGGACTCAGCCTATGAACGTGTGTGTGTGTGTGTGTGTGTGTGTGTGTGTGTGTGTGTGTGTGTGTGTGTGTGTGTGTGTGTGTGTGTGTGTGTGTGTGTATGTTCACAGGTCCAAGAGGCAGGGTGAGGGGTCCTCTAAGGAGGGGTAAAAAGCAAAGAGAGGGCTTCCCTGGTGGCGCAGTGGTTGAGAGTCCGCCTGTCGATGCAGGGGACACGGGTTCGTGCCCCGGTCCGGGAAGATCCCACATGCCGTGGAGCGGCTGGGCCCGTGAGCCATGGCCACTGAGCCTGTGCGTCCGGAGCCTGTGCTCTGCAACGGGAGAGGCCACAACAGTGAGAGGCCCGCATACCGCAAAAAAAAGAGAGAGAAGAAAGAAGCCCCAGGGCAAAGAAGAGGAGAAGCAGAGAGGAGAAACTGAGGCTGCTGGGTGGGGGTGGGGCTGTCGTGGAGCAGCAGACAGGTCTGGGAGGGGTCCTGGGCCCCTGGCACTGGCTGCCCAGGCCTGGCCCCATCTTGGGCAGTGGCTGGTACTGGCAGGCCTGCTCCCCACCAAGTCACAGCCATCCAGAGCTAGTCAGCCCCTCCAGTGTTCCACCCTGGGCATGGCTGGCCCCCTTACCTCCGTGATGGCTCCAGAAGGGTATTCCAGCCCCAGGCAATGCCAGCCTTGGTCCTTTGAAGCTGAGCTTGTACTCAACCTTCTCTGAGGAGGGTGGCCCCACTCAGGGCTGTGAGGGTCCAGGAGTAAGAGGAGGAGGAGAGGCAGAGCAAGGGATCCAGGCCACGGACCACCAGCATTGTGAAAGGATCTGGTATCCGGGCCCAAGGGTGGATTTGCAGCTGGGAGGCCAGGGAGGGCCTCCTGGGATGGGGCCATGTGGGGAGGAGCTGGGATGGGCCAGGAGCTGGGTTTTGGCACTGTCCTCTCCCCACCTGCCCAGCACAGACATTCTGTTCCTTCCAGGCCTGACCTCAGGTCCCGCCCATCACTTCACCTCCAGCCTGACGGGCAGCCTGACCTCTTGCCCACCTGAGCTCTGCCCCTGCTCCTCAGCTCAGGCCATCCTTCTACATCCCTTCTGCCCCAGCGGCTGCAGGGCCTCAGGGGTCACTGGGACGGGCCACCCTCCGCAGCTCTGACTTTCCTCCCTGCCTGGGATGGGCCCCTACACCCTGCCTCCTTCCCACAGATGGATGTCCCCACTGTCTGGCCATTACCTACCCACCCCATCCTTCCCTATCCTGCTCTCCCTGCTGCGATACTCGGCTCTCTGCCATATTCCCAAACGCTTATGCCTCCAAGCAACCTGGTTTCCTCAACAAATAAAGTATATGAAAATAGAAAGGGAGTCTTAAGAGACAGAGTAAATAAATGCAATGCATAGACCTTGTTTGGAGCCTAATTTTAACCAACTACATGGGGGAAAAATGAGACAATTGGAGAAATTTGAACAATGGCTATTTGATTAAATTAAGGAATTCTTGTTAGAATTTTTTGGAGTAATAATGGTATTATGGTAGTGTTGTTGTTTTTTTTCTTATGTCTTCTGGAGAAACATACTAAAACTTTACGGATGAATTGACATAACATCTAGGATTTGCTTCCAAACATCCCAGAGCTTGAGGGGAACAGAGTGCGGATGGCACAGGATTGACCTTGAGCTGATAACTGATAAAGTTGGGTAGTGGGGACGTGAGGCTTCCTTATATTCTTCTCTCTACTTTTATCTGTTTGCTAAGTTCCATAATAAAAAAAGTTTTAAAAAAGTCAGAAACCCTGTGTTTCAAATCTTTTCATCCAAATACATTTTCGTTTTCCGGAGTAGCTCATTTGCCAAGATTTCTGGGTAGCTGAAGTTTTACTGTACTTTGTAAACTCCCAGTAGGATTAAGATTCTGAAGCTCCACAAAGTAATTAAAACCAAGGCTGTAAATGGAACATTTTAGGACACGCTAAAAGAAGAACTTCATTTCTCTACACTAAGCCCTCAGCTACCTCCACCTGCTCTCCCCCTTCACCTTCACAGCCAAGCTGTGGAAATATGGGCTCCCCTCCAGCCCCGCTTCCTCGCCTCCCCCTAAGTCCTTCCAGCTCCTGCCCTCCCCACCTCCGCCTCCCAGGAAAACTGCTCCAGCAAGGCCTGATAATGCCCGTTCTCTGTGCCTAGCAGACAATTCTCAACACGGTCTCTGCAACGTGAAATGCTGTGGACACCCCCTCTCTTCCCCCTGCTCTAAGAACCCCTGCCCCAGGGCTCACCTGCCTCTCTGCTGCCCTGGGCCATCCCAGGAGCTGCTTCTTGGTCACTGTTCTCCCTCCCTGGCCCCTTATGGGTCACGTCTCTCCTCAGGCTCCACGTGCTACCTGGCCAAGCTCGTCCACGTCCATGGCTTCAAGCACCATTGCTGTGCCCATGATCCCCAAATCTCTACTCTCAGCCTGGCTTCTCCTGGAGCCACAGCCCCGAATGAATGTCTAGCCCTGGAGTAGACCTCTCTGCTTGGATGTCTCAAAGGCCCCCAGACAACATGTCCAAACCAAACTCCTCTTCTCCAAGCCCCAGCACATCCTCCTCCAAGGCTGAGGGGAAATGGGTGGCACCACCCACCTTAACAAGCTGGAGACTGGAATCCCCCCAGATCCCTTCCTCTGCCTCATCCTCGCATCAGCCATCAGCAAGCTCTTCAATTTGCTCCTGCCACTCTCATACTGTTACCTGATGCTTTAATCTCTCCAAGCCTCACTTTCCTTATCTGTAAAATGGAGATAATAGCGTATATCTCCAAGAGTTGTTTGGAGGGTTACGTGAGGTACTACATCCATTAGAACAAGGCGTGACAGAACTCAGCTCAGTGAAACACCAACTGTGTTCATCTTCCTCTCCACTTCCTACCAGCTTCCCCAGTCCAGGCCACCATCAGTCACCTCCTGTCTGGCCTCTCAGCCTCCCCACCATCTCCCTGTCTCCACTCCAGACACCACCACCCTGTTGCCAAAATCTTGGCTATCTGTGCACCGATGCCGAACAGAAATACGGAGACAGAGTTATGGAGGAGAAAGAGCGGCTCATAGTTCTTGAGGCGCTAGACTACTGTGTTCCCTCTTTGCCTGGCAAAGAAATAAAGCCACTCTTTTTTTCTCCTCTGTAACTCTGTCTCTGTATTTCCGTTCGGCAGCGGTGCAGAGAGCCAAGATCTTGGCAACAACCTCCTCCAGCCAGACTGCAGCCAGAATGATCTTTCTAAAATGCAGATCTATGTCATTCTGCCCTAAATCCTTCAATTGCTCTTGGTCATCTTTGCATAAAGTTAAACTCCTTGAGGGGCCTGCAAAGCCAGGTGGGGTCTGGGCCCTGCTTTCTCTTCAGCCTCACTTGCTCCCAAACTACACCCCTTGGCACCTTAGCCTGGCCACACTTGAGCACCTCACTGCCTTTGCCCAGTCAGTGCCCTTCCCTTGCCAGGATCGCCCCACCCCGTCCCTGACTGTTCTCCACACGTCTGAGAAGCAGCCCCACGCCTCCGTCCTCTGCCTCACGGGCTCAGTGCTGGCGGTGGGCAACATCCACCAGATTTCTGGGCACCGAGCTGAATCCTGAGCGGATTCCCCCAGGTCTGTAAGCTCCTTAGGTGAGAACTCTGTCTCGCTCATCTATGACATGCCAGTTGCCAGTAGTTGCCAGTAGAGCACAAGGGGAGGATGAGAGAGAAGAAAGAGGGGGGAAATAAAAAAACATAAATCAAGGGAGAGAGGGGAGAAGTAATGAAGGAATGGGGGCAGGAGGGGGGCTCACATGCCACCAGGTAGAAGGAACATCCCGTTACGTGCGCCTGCATTCCTGCAGCGCCCCATCAGCCGGATCTTGCCCCTTTATTCTTGCTTGTCACACTTGGTGCAATTCTCCATTATCACGCCTGCCTGGCCCCTCTTGTGGCCTCATGGCCGCAGGCATCTTTGCATGTTTCTGAACCTGAACTGGCTTCTGGACCAGCTAGTGAGAGCCAATTGTCAAAGTCCACCCTGATCCCTGCTTTCAGTGAAGTCATGCTGGTAGCATGAAATCTACCCTGGCAGAGGGTACACCATGGACACTATACATCAGAGCTCCCTTCCCCCACACCTGCCCTAGACCTGAGTGTCAGACATTTATCAGTGTGCCACCGCGTGATTCCCTCTCCTCGGCAGTCTCACCAGGACAGTCCCTCTCCCATCGCAGACCCACTGCCCCTCACGGTCTGGATTCCAGCTGCCCGACCTTGCTCTAGGGAAGGTTCCACCTTCAATCACTACCATGACCTCCCCTCTATATTTTCCGCCTCCCTCTCAGTATGTGGACACTATCCCAAGGTAAACGTCCTTCCCTTTGGCAGTCAGATTTGCTCAAGCCTCTGCTGCCTTAAATATCCTCTCACCCCCTCTCCTCTTTTTTTGGGGGGAGGTCTCTCACTGTCGTGGCCTCTCCCGTTGCGGAGCACAGGCTCCGGACGCGCAGGCTCAGCGGCCATGGCTCACGGGCCCAGCCGCTCCGCGGCATGTGGGATCTTCCCGGACCGGGGCACAAACCTGCGTCCCCTGCATCGGCAGGCGGACTCTCAACCACTGCGCCACCAGGGAAGCCCACCCCCCTCTCCTCTTCATTACAGCTAGGTTCCTCCAAAGATTGTCTACCTTCCCGCATTCCTCGCACCTCCTCTAGCCATTGTGATCTGGAATCCACCCCCAGCAAACTAAGGTCTTGCTGAAGTCACCAGCAACCTCCTTGTGGCTAACACCTACGGCAGGCTCCGTTCCCCTCTCCCGTGATTTCTGGGAAGCCGGGACCAGCTGGCTCCTCCCTCTCAGTATGCTGCTACCCACTCCCTTACCCTGCCATTCATCCTTCTGACCTCAGCTTACATGCTGCCTCTTCTGGGAAGCCCTCCCTGATCTAGTCAAGGCCCGATTCCCATGATATACGTTTCTTTCACAGCACTTAGCAGTTTGTAATTGTCGTCTATGTGATTATTTGTCTTCCCAGCTGTGAACTCCACGGGGCCCGTTTTGCTCACTGCTGAACCCCAGTCCTACACACAGCAGGTATCCAAATATTTGTTGTTGAATGAACAGTCTAGTTTTAGAAGAATGAGTCTGGCTGTGTGCAGAGAGAACGGATTCGGGGAGGTGAGGAGTGGCAGCACTGGGCTGTGGGAGGTGACGGCGCTGGACCACAGTGGGCCGAGGACCTGCAGACGTGAGGAGTATTGCCAAGTCAGAACTGCCTGGATTTCAGGGCTTGCTGGCTAGGAAAGGCGGCCGCGGAGTGCCACCAAGGGGAACCCCACCCCCACTGCCTGTCTCAGTGAATGAGGTGAGCCTCCCCACAGCCCTCAGAGGCTCCGCACTGACCACTGGCCCTGGGGAACCCGAGGGGAGAAAATCCCATGGCTGGTCCGCGTTCTCCATCTGTGCCCAACAAGGTGGGGTGGGGAAGACACCCACCACCTTTGCATCCTCAGGCATGGGGCTGGGCACACATAGGGCTGGGGACGGGGCGGCAGTGCTACATCTTAGGCAGACTGTGAGAACCACCAGCGTTATCTAGGTCTCCCCTTCCCCCTCCCACTCCAGATCACCATCTCCTCTGAAGCACGAGACGTTTATCCTGCCTCCTACCAAGGGGAGCCCATCTCCAGCTGGTCAGGCCTGGCTTTCTCCCCCGTCCGTGGCTCCAGCCCTCCTCGTGCTGAGGGCCTGAACAACACAGCAGGAGAGGCGGCCGGGATGCCCAGGCATCACCCTGTGGACGGGACCCAAGCCCGGGACGGTCTCAGGGACAAGCTGCCCGGCAGGAGGACACTGAGAGAGGCGGATAGTGAGAGCTCTCCCATGGCAGACACAGGACACTCGCTCGTGCAGCTGACATAAGGCGGCGGCTACATCTCCCCGCGGTGCTCCCCACCCCGCCCCACTCACAGGGCAAGCACAGCCTCACTCACAGAGACAGGGGGATGGACAAGATGGCACGGGGATGGGAGGCCGGGTGGGACAGGCAGGCTCGGCGGAGGAAGCGCCGAGACTGGGTGGCGGGGTCCTCATGGAGTGGTTTATTACGATTCCATCTCACAAGGCAGGTGGGTGGGCGGGCGGCAGCGGCACACGGACTCCAAGCCCCTGACAGACGTCTGCCTCGGGCGCATGCAAACAGTGCAACATGGTCAAGCGCAGACACGGGGCGACCGAGGCAACATGGACAAGGAACACGGGGTGGGGAACGAGGCTGGGGCGATGGGTCCCTAGAGAGGGGCCTGGTCTCCCCAACCCTTGTGGGCAGGACAGGAAAAATAAGATTCGTACTTCTTGTAAAATGCCCATTTGCTGGGTACTTTCTTTCTCCTTATCTTGAAAAATAATAAAAAATAAACACACGGAAAAAAATCTCAAAAAAGGAAAGGGATAAAACTCTAAGAAGGCGAGATATGGGAGGCCAGGGGGAGCCTGACCCCAGTAGGGCTCCTCAGCCTCCTCCCTTCTTGGCCCTTGGGCGGGGTTCCCAAAGCCCCACAGGTGGGTCCATGAGAGAAGGTGCCAGGCCTAGGCAGGGTCTCCGGGGGCCAGAAGGGGCGCAGGCTGCAACAGAGAAAAGAGGCCCACAGTCCTGCTGGGCTCAGTTCGGGTTTGGGCCCAGCGAGTGGGGCACCAGGTCCGCAATCTCTCCGGGTTCAGTCCCCACAGGCCCCCGACCTAGGTGGAGGCCAGCAGTCACAGGTGCAGCTCGTGGGTTTTGATGTGCTCCAGCTGCTCACGGAGCTGCAGGAAGGAGGGCCGCATGGCGGCGTCCAGGTGCCAGCAGTTCTTCATGACCTCGTAGACTGCAGGTGGGCAGCCATCGGGGGCGTCCATCTTGTAGCCCTTCTCCACCCGCGGGACAACGTCCTTCAGGGGCTGCGGGCAGGTGGGTGGTACGCATCAGTGTAAGGCCTGACCCCCGAGGGGACCCCCACTCAGCGTTGCTCTCCAAGGACCCCCCTAGTTCCGCCTCAGCCCCGGTCCAGGGAATGGCCTGGAAGGTCCCGAGGGCAGGTCTGCAGCTTCTAGGCCTCAGGCCGGGGAGGCGGGGCCCAGCCAGTCCCCCTCCCCATCACCCCCTCCCTTGCTCCAAGCCCCACCCAGCCCCAGCGCCCACACTCACAATTCTCGGATAAGGCACTCGCCCGAAAGAGTAGATTTCCCAGAGGAGGATCCCGAAACTCCACACGTCAGACTTGGTGGAGAATTTCTGCCACGTGGATGGGAGAGGCAGTGTCAGGTCCTGGGAACTGGGGGATGCGGGTGACCCGGGAACCCCATCCACCACTGCTCAGGCCCTGAGGAGAGGCGTGCCCACCTTCTCTCTCAGGGCCTCGGGGGCTGTCCACTTGACTGGCAGCTTGCCCGTGTCCTGGGTGCTGGAAGCCTCCTTGGTGAGGCCGAAGTCGCTGACCTTGGCCACGTTGTCCTCAGACACCAGCACGTTGCGGGCTGCCAGGTCCCGGTGCACGAAGTTGTTGCCCTCCAGGTATTCCATGGCCTCGCAGACATCTCTGGGGGCGAGCCAGCCACATGTCCCCTTAGACAGGGATCCCATAGCAGCCCCCCCTCCCAATCAGGCATTGCTTCACTCACAGTGAGAACTTGAGGAGACAGTCTCCGCCCAGCACCGACCGACCCCGAGACCGCAGGTAGTCCACCAGACTCCCCTGGGGGCAGGACAAGACAGACCAACAGGCCCTATAGGTCAGACTTGCCCTCTAGACCCTGGGAACAGTGGGCCTGGGGCTGGGTAAATGGTGACACTCAAGGGAGGTGTCAGGAGAGGGGAGGGGCAGGGGAGAGGTCAGGACGTCACTACTGAAGGAATATCAGAGTCTGGACGCTGGACGCTGTGCTCAGCAATTATCATGCATTATTTCTTAATCTTCATAAATCTCTGAGGTAAACTTTGTTACTATCTCCATTCACAGATGAGGACCTGAGGTTTGGAGGGGTGACACAACTTTTCCAAGGTCGTAGTGAATAAATGATGAGCCAAGACAAAAGCCAAGCCCTGGTGACTTCAAAGACCAGTTGGAGAGAAGGGACTGAGGGAGCAGGGGCCCAAGGGTATGGTGGGGGGGCTTGGGGCGGCTGGAAGGCCTGAGCCCCAGTGTTCAGCTCCAGGCTGGCAGTTGGATCACGGGGCAGGCACACACCTTGGCCATGTACTCGGTGACGATGTAGAGCCCACCTTTCTCCTCTACGATCACGCCCAGAAGCTGTACCAGGTTGCTATGCCGAAGTTGCCTGGGGCAGGACGGGGTGGTCAGAGCCTGCCCAGCCTCCCCATCACCTCTTGGCCCCGGGTGACCTCCCCACCCCCTGCCCCAACTCACGTCATGACCGAGGCTTCAGCCAGGAAGGCCTGGGCAGTGGCGTCGTTCTTAATGCACTTGACGGCGACTTTGTTCCCTCGGTAGTCGCCTAGCATCACGTCTGGGGCAAGAGAGTTGGGGGTCGTTTCCTGGAGTCCCCCCAGTCAGCAGCCTCTCCTAGGGCTCCCACCCTCTCTGGCTCACCTCCAAACTCCCCCTTCCCAATGGTCTGCAGCAGCTTCAGGTCCTTAATGTTCAGCGCCCAGCCGCCTGCGGGGGGAGTGGGTGGTGAGTGAGGGGTGCTGAAGTCAGAGCGGGGGTCACAGCAGAGGCAGACTGGACTGTGACTTATGTGGGGCTCCTTGGACGTCTCCAGAGCCACCAGGATGGGGTAGTTCCAGGAAGCCCGGGTGGGAGGAGGCGGGTAGGCAAGTGAGGAGTGGGCGTGGGGGGGTGGCACTCACTGCGGAAGAACTCATCCTGGGCCGCCACGGTGCCCTCCATGACCTTTGGCTTGATGAGGCGGGTACAGAGCCCATCTGCGTCTGAGGTGTAGTGCTGTAGAGGGCAGGGCAGGCGATCAGGGCCAGCCCCCTGTGCACCACCCGTGGCTCCCGTGCACCGCCCGGGTCTGACCACCAGGAGGCAGCAGAGGCCAGTCCTACCCAGCCCAGAGTTGGTTTGGGTCACGAGGGCTCTCCACGTCTAGCAGGGCTTAGGGAGGTCCCAGACACATGGTCCATCTCCCATGCCACCCCACACCCAGGTGCTGGACAGATACCGGGTTGTTGTGATCACTCTGGGCCTCACCAGCATCCCAAAGCAGAGGACAAGCCCTGGCTCAGTCTAATACCAGCCTCCAGCCAGGTGTGCACAGGACCCTCCCCTGCCATAGGGCAAGCCAGGCCAACAGGGGGAAGGTGCTGAGAGTGAGTACAGGAGGCATCTGGAGGCTGCCTGGGGCAGAGATGGCCTTGGGAGCTGCAGGGACATGTGGGCCACCAAGGTAAAGTTCATGAGGACATGTTTACATACACACATCTGGGCATACAGCTCTATGAGTGGCTGGAAGGAAGCTAGTTCTGGGATCAGAATACTCAGATTCTAGTCCTGGCACCTCCAAGTCACAGCTGTGTGACCAGAGGCAGGTCCCTTAACTGCTCTGAACCTCCGTTTCCTGGCCTGTGAACTGGGGTACCACCTCCCTGTGCAGGCATTGTGGGGTCAGAGCTCAATGCTGGCACACAGCACGGGCTCTATCGAGGCGTGAGGAAACGTGGGCTAGCAGAGGCTGCAGGACATGCCCAAGGTCACCCAGCTAGAGTGGTGGGACTGTAGCCGGGATCAGGGCCGGCACGCTCCGCTCACCTCCACCAGCTGCATGAGGTTCTCGAAGTACACCTCCTCGTCGATGCTGAGCTTGCTGGCGTGGTATATGATGCGGTAGTGCTCCACCTTGCCGTCGCAGCTCACGCACAGAGTGTAGTCCCCGGGGTAGTTGGTGCTCTCCCGCACCAGGAACAGGCCTGTCTCTGGTGGGCACAGGAGCCGCTCTGCCTGCTCCCGCGTGATCTTGCCATGGAACCAGCTGCGGGGAGGCCGGGCCTGGGGTCATGGTGGCCCAAGGGCACTGCCAGGCTCCACTGCCCGAAGGCTCTCCCTCTGGCTGGCACCTCTCCACAGTTCAGGGCTCAGACAGGCTCTGGAGGCCCTCATCCTCTGCTTCCTGCCCTTCTTTCTTCAGCCCTCCTAGCTCCGTCCTCCCCTTTGAGGTCCGGCACCCATGCCCTTCCCCTCGTCTCAAGAGGCCCTCACGGACATCCCAGCCCCTCACTCTCGCCTCCCTGCTTTCCTGACTCTCTTCCAGGGGTAACAGGGCTCCCCGCCCTCCTTCCTCCCAGACTGGGAACTCCCAACCACTCCTCCGAGGTACTCACGGCATGAGGCTGAGCTTGGTGCCTGCCTTCACGCCCTCCCGCTTCTGGACGTAGTTGGCTGGGATGATGCCCTCACGGCCCACCTTGTTCTTGGCTTTGTACCAGTTGGGGTCCTGGGGAGAGGGGAGCCCAGACACGCTCTCAGGCTCACCCTCCCGTGCAGGGGAGACAAAACCCAGAGGTAGGAAGGGGGTAGGGATGTGAAGTCCCTAGTTACCTTGGTGACAGCCACAATGGTGAGCACGTCTCCTTTGCAGAAGGGAAGGTCCTGCTCAGCAGTGCCGTGAAAGTTGTACTTGGCAATACATTCTGTACCGGATGGCCAGGCAGCCTGCAGGGCAGGCGACACGTGGGCGGGTGCAGCCTGGGGCAGCCCCCACCCACCTGCTTGCAAGCCTTCAAGGTCACAGCCTCTTGGCTGGCCTCCCTGAGTCTGGGTGAGGTGCCCTTCCCCCGGAGAGCTCTGGGTGTCCTTCTAGCTGAGACTTCCCCTCTGCCCCCAGACCTGTGCTCCCATCTTGAGGGCCCTGCATCTGACAGTGGGCCCTTGAAAGCCAGGACTGGGGTAAAGGGGACTGAATCGACCTGAATCCTCATTCTCTCTCTTCTCAGCACCCCCGTGGTGGTGGTGGGGATACTCCACTGCCCTAGACCCCTGCCCCTGCAGTACCTGAATTGCCGACATCTTCTCAGAAGATCTGGTGTCCCCGTGTCACAGGAAGGCCAACCTGTCACTTGGTACCATGAGAGCTGTGGGGAGAGGGGAAGATTGCGGGAAGGCTGTGAGAGGAGATGGTTCCCTCCGTCACTGAGACCCTATTCCTTCCCCATAGCAATGCGAACAGACGCCAGAGGCTTCCAGAGCTGGGACTTGGGGCAAGGGCTGTCCTTTCCAGTCTCAGCAGGCTGAGGGCACGGGGCAGGGGAGGAGGCAGGGGATGGATGAGGGCTGAGGACCCCCAAGGACAGAGGGCTGTCAACCCTGAGCCCATTGTGGCCTTTCAGCCCTCGGAATGACCAACAGAGGCTACAAAGCGTAGGGGGTGAGTAGTGCCTGCCCCACGGCTGGATATCAGCTAAGTGGTCTGTGGGGGACCACAGGGCAGCTGTGAACCTGGGGAAGGTGCTTGACACCTTGGGAAAGTCCCTTGTCCTCTGTGGGCCTCTTAGTTCTGTCACCTATAAAAACTCGCCCAGGCAGTATCTCTGAAGCCAAGTGTATGCCAACCCCATGGCCTGGCAACCCCACTTCCCAGCACACACCCAAAAGAAAACAGGGCAGGCACTGCTGAGACAGGCACAGGAGCACACACAGTAGCGCGGTCTGTAGCAAACCTCACACTGGGAACTGCCCAGATGCCCATGAGTGAGATGGATAAACTGTGTACATTCACAGAGTACCGGACAGCAGTAAACATGAATAAACTACAGCTATGAAACAACACTGATGCATCTAAACATGCTAACCAAGACGCCAGACAGAAAGCACACATGCCATGTGATTCCACTTGTATAAACTCCACAGTCAGGATTTTCCAGTGCAGGATGGCGACTCCCCTTGGAGGAGGCAGTGACTGGAAGGGGGCAAGTTCAACTCTGTAGCACTTCACTGAGCTGTACGCTTGTGGCTGGTATACGTTTTGGTGTATGTGTTTACTTCAGTAAAGTTGACTACCCCAAGAAAGTTACCCCAGCCAACCCCACGCCCCAAGAGCAGCAAGTCAACCCCGTCTTGCACACATACTCTTTGTGGCCCCAGCTCAGCACTCCCTCTATGACCAGCATCTTCCCAAACACAGCCCAGAGTCCTGGAGTACCTGTCCCAGGAAGCAGAAGGATGGGGCTACTGTTCTCTTCTGACAGATGAGGAAACTGAGGCTGAGACAGGGCCAGTGACTACTCCGTGCTCACAGTATGTTAGAAGAAAAACTTCTGCATGTGCCTTGTTCCCAGGCTCATTTGCAGGACACACAAGGCCTGGGGCCTGGTTGACACTCACAGACTTTACCACCTACCCCAGGCCAGGCGGTGGAAGAAGACATTTGAGTGCAAGTGCCTAGGGGTGTGAGGTGAGTGAGGACTGCAGAGCTTACATGGGCTTCCTGGAGGAGGGAGCGCTGGAGCTGAGCCCTGAAGGCTGGAGGGCTAAAAAAGGCAGGGGCACCCCAGGCTAGAAGCCCATGGTGAGGAGGGCGGGAAACAGACCCTGACGGTCTGAGCACCCCGTCAGTCTGCGGCAGGGGACCATGTGTACTGGGTCCGCCTGGCACAAAACTTGCAGGGATGCGGGGGCTTCAAACGCTGACGTGAGGAAACAGGGTTTGCTTCTGAGGGCCATGGGGTCTGTGGGCCTCAGCAGGGGAGTGTGTGGTCTAGGAGACCAGAAGGAGCTGGGGAGAACAGAGCTGGGGAGAAGCACCACCGCGTCCAGGCCCCACTTCCAGGCTTCCCTTCCTCCCGGAATACATAGTGCTTCCTGTCCCAAGGCCAGCCCGTCAACCTCTGCCATCTGGGCAGGGAGCCTGGGGCACAAGAAGGATGAGCCTGGACTCCCCTACACACACATACATTGACACGACTGAACCACCATGAGTATAGGAAGCACCTCTAGGCTCCCAAGAACCACATGTGGGAGCCGTGAGCTCCTCTTGCCCCCATTTTATAGAAGTGGAAACTGAGGCTCATGAGGTTTGAACAACTTGCCCTACGTCACACAGCTAGTTAGGGGTGATGGTCCGGAACTTGAACTGGGGTCCCTCTGTGGCTAGCTGGGTCCCCAACCTTCAAGACCTTCTTTTTTTTTTTTTTTTTGCAGTACGCAGGCCCCCCACCGCCGTGGCCCTTCCCGTCGCGGAGCACAGGCTCCGGACGCACAGGCTCAGCGGCCATGGCTCACGGGCCCAGCTGCTCCGCGGCATGTGGGATCTTCCCGGACCAGGGCACGAACCTGCGTCCCCTGCATCGGCAGGTGGACTCTCCACCACTGCGCCACCAGGGAAGCCCTTCAAGACCTTCTGAATAGGGGCTCTGCCAGCTCTCCACATCCCCATGCCTCCCCCTCCCTCGCAAGATTCACCACCACCGAGGGCGAGAGGGCGAGGAGGCTGAGGCACCATTAGTCACCCTCCCAGCTGTCAGTTTGCAAACACTCCCTCCCCTGCAGGCCTGCAGCTGCTGCTGCCGCCTCCCCACTGACTAGATGATAATAACAAAAATAATAATAGGTCCTGTTTGCTGAGCACTTATTCTGTGCTTCGCCCTGTCCTTGGCACATTATGGCTCATCAAATCCTCTAACAGCTGAGAGGGAGAGGCTATTATTATCCCCATTTTACAGATGAGCATGCCGAGCCAGGCTGAGAGGCAAGTGGCCTTACCTGAGGCTGCACCTCCAGTGAGCATCCGGCCCCATGCAGGTGTCATATGCCTGAGCCAGCAGGCCAGTTCGACCCCCACCCCTGGTGCCTCCTGCCTATGTGCATGCACCATGCAGGGGCTGCCAGCAGGCTGGAACCACACTGGCCTCGAAAAGAGAGTGCAAGGGAAGAGGGAGAATCAAGCAGTGCTCAGAGGAAGGGGCAAGACCAGGAGGGTCAGGGTGGCCTTTCTTGAGGGTCTGGGTTTTGACAGATATGGAAACGAGAGGGAGGAGCTAGCCTCTCCCCTTTGCTCTACTGGCTATGACTTCAGGACTCAGTTTCCCCATCTGTACAATGGGCTGGTGACAACCCTACAGCTCCCAGGGCTGTTCTGAAGCCTGCTTTCTTCCCACAGAAATCCTGCCAGCAGGAGCTGCAGACCCTCTCTGACGGCTCCTCCTTGGCGAAGTCATGAGGCCAAGAAGGTCCCATCCTTAGGGCTCTGAGGGTCCAGCTGGACTATCCCCCTCCAGGTCAGAGGCCAAGAGTCAGAGTGGCTGGGAGCGGCTACTGCAAACCTAGGCCTCTAGTCAGGCCTTGATCAGGCACAGAGGGGCCCTTCCAGGGTTATGTGAACCTTGTTTCAGGCCACTTTGTGGAAGAAGTGCAGGAACATTGTCCAGGGAGTCAAGGGCTCTGAGTCCTGTTCCTGCTCTGCCACCAACTTGTTGTGTTACCTTGGGAAAGTCCCTTGACCCTTCTGGGACTCACTGGCTCTCCAGCACCTGAACCAGATCCCTTTCTCACCTGCTGCTCCTAGGACCCTGGTGCCCCACCCACCTCCCCGCCTTGGCATTCACTCTCCACTCCTTCCCCCTTCTCTACCCAAGGAACTTCCACTCAACCTTCAGGGGTTGCACGTGTGCCTAAGAAAATGTAGTGAGACAGTCCCTGCAGTACTGTTTGTTGTAGCAAGAGACTGGGAGACAACCTTTATGTCCGTTAATAAAGAACCAAGTAAATATATGACCAGATAGCCTGAAAAGGCAACAACACAACTCCAGCTGTTATGGGGCCAGGACGGATCTCTAGGTGCTGATACAGAAACCTCCTCATGATAGAGTAAGTAGAAATGGCAAAAAGCCAGCTCAAGTCATGAAGGAAACGTTGTCGGGGGAATAGGACAGTGACATGGCATCTAAGTACCACCCTCCAGATTAATCAGAGAGAGGGAAAAGCACCTCCACCACAGAGAGATGTGGCAGATACCTTGTTAACCGAGTGATCAAATTAAGCATCACCAATAATGAGAGGAGCACACTGAGTGCCTCCTGCACTAAGGAGGGCACAGCATCCTCTGTGCGATGGCCCCGCAGAGCGGCTTAACCTGACTCCAATCAGGAAGACGTAGGCAGACAGAGACCAAATAACTGGCCTGGACTCTTAGAGTCAATGTCATAAAAGACAAAACAAACAGAGAAAGGCTGGGGAATGTTCTGGATTAAACAAGACACAAAAGAAACATGACACAACAACAAAATGGTAATTACGTGAGGTGAATGATGTGTTAAGTAACCTTACTGTGGTAATCGTTTCACAATATGCACATATATCAAATCATCACACTGTATACCTTAAACTTACACATTAAATCGCAATTATATCTCAACAAAGCTGGAAAAGAAAAAAAGAAAAGAAAAGACACATGATAGCAAGATTCAATGAGTGATTCTGAATCAGATTCTGGATCAGAGGGAAAAAATAGCTATAAAGATCATTTGGGGACAACTGGGAAAATGAAAATGTTAGATAATGTTATGGAATTAATGTTAATTTTCTTAGGTGTGATCATGGTACTGTGATTATGTAAGAGATACATGATAAAGTACTTAGGAGAGAAAGGTACGATGCCTGCAACTAACACTCAAATCAGCAAAAAAAAAAACAACGTATACACATATGTCCATGTATATAAAAGAAGAGGTAAAGCGAATGTGGCAAAATGTTAAGAACTGGTGAATCTGGGTAAAGTATACATGGGTATTCATTATACCATTATTTCAGCTTTTTGGTAGGTCTGAAATACTCAAAGACCGAAAAAAAAAGCAGGGTGCAGGACATCACCCATGGTATATTACAAATTGTTGTTTTTTAAAAGGACATACCATTCGCCCCTAACCTTAGATATGGACGGATTATCTCTGAAAGATAGAAGAAACTGGTAACAGAGGTCGTCTCTGAGAATGGGAAGGAGTAGTGAGTATCAAGTTCAAGGGAAGCTTACTGTTCGTTGTATATTTGCTATTTTGTTCTTTTAACTTTTGTTTTTTTAACCACATGCATCTATTACCTCCCCCCCAAAAATAAGATTAGTAAGAAAATCAATAACTTTTTGAAAACCACTTGTGCCAGGAGCCTTCCGTGGCTCCCCAGCTGTGGTGGCTGCTCCGGGCCTCCAGAGCCTCTCATGCGAGAAGCTCACTGACCCTGGCCTGGGAGCCCCTGCAGGAGGAGAGCCTGGCCCAGGGCGGCTGCTCAGCACATGAGTGCTGAATGAATGAATGAACCAACAAACAACAGGGGGAAACTAGGCTGGCTGCACCACACTGCAGTCCCATAACCGATAGGACTATACTTAACTCCAAAGGGACAGCAGCTGCCACTCCACCCCACAGGGCTGGGGGACAGGGGACTTTCACTCCGACTTCCTGCCCCAAACCCTGCTCCCAGGAGTTCTTGTGCTGGGGTCCCGGGAACAGGCTGGGCATTGTGCCCAAGCGCTGAGGTCAGTGGCCACAGCCTCAGGCAGGCCTTTCTTGGGAGTTCAGGCTGGCAGGGAGGGGGGAAGCCCAGCAACTGCCCTTTCCCTGCCTTGGGGAAGCTGTAGACCCTCACAGCCTAGCACGTGCTGAGGGCCAGGGTAGGTTAAGGGGCTCCTGCCCTGCCCCCCTCACCAAAACTCCACTGCTTAATGGGGCGTGGGAGCCTTCAGTAACTGTTTACACCCAGCTAAAAATAGCCACTGAAAAGGGAAGTGCACAAGAGATCTGGGGGAACTCTGGGGGCCATGGCCCCCAGAGACTCTGGTCCTGCCACAGGACCCAGCTGGAGCCTCTGCGGGGCAGGGCAGCCCCCAGAGGCAACAAGCAGGTCCACCTTGCCCTCTTATTCTTTGAGCCACTGTTTCAAGAGGCTCCCTGTGAGCCCAGCTCCATGTGTGGTGGCCAGGATGGACAGGAGGGGGGAAGGGCCCAGGAGGTCCTCCCCTTGGGACCCCAAGAATGCTACTCAGCATCTCTCCTCTGTGCCCAGCCCTGCTCCAGCCCTCCTGGCTACCAGGTGATCAATCATGGCCAGGTGTGCTTGGTGCCTCAGCAGAGGAGAGAGACAAAGGCCACTGGGGAAGGCTTCCAGGAAGAGGGGGAGGGGAGGGGAGGATCTCAGGTAGAAGCGACTGTGCTAGATCGGGCCAGGATTAGGATTTCAAACAGTGGTACAGAGAGAGTTAATTAAGGCTGGAGGAGGCTCAGGGTGAGGGTCAACAGAGGCTCTGAACCCAGGCGTCTGGCACACAGCTCTGCGTTTCTGATTGGGCACGCCCCTCCGAAAGACACCTGAGGAGGGCGGGGCACCAACAGCAGCTGGGCTGGTTTGGCAGCAGTAAAATCAGCCCCACCTCTGGTTCTGCACAGGGCACCCAGGCTGACGGCACTGTGATGCCCCTGGCCACACACCAGGCCATGGGCTGGAGGCTGGTTCCCACTGAGCCAGATGGGTGGTCCCAGAGCCCTCAGCTGGGCAGCTGCAGAATTGGGCACAAGACCCTTGGAGAGGCCTGAACCTCCCTGGGGGTCAGGAGAGGGCTGGAAGGATGGACAGTCCCACTTTGTCTGCAGTGTGAGCTGACCCACCCTCACCCCCAGGGTTCCCTCAGCATCCAGCACCCCTGCCCTAAGGGGAGGGGTGAGTTTAATGGCTGCAAAGTGTTAAAAACTAAATTACAGCAACTCACTGGCTTTTTTCCTGCCCCCCCAATGGCTCAGTGGGGGCTGGAGCTAGAGGAGGCTAATAAGGGGAGCCTCCTTCCCCAGGCACCGCTGCAGCTTGAGGCTGACACTCCTGGCCCAGAAAGGTTTCTAATTACCGCTCAGGAGCCTAATTACCTACATGCACTGGGCAGTGGGGACTCCAGGCCTCTGTTCCGCCACCCACCTCAGCACAGCCTGTGGTCATTGCATCTTCATTTGCCTACATTTACATACAGCCTCTCAGCACTGACCTCCAATGAACCCTTAAAAACCACCTCCAATGAACCCTTAAAAACCACCTCCAACGAACCCCTAAAAACCAGAGTGTCCTTGTCCCTCACCCCAAAGTCCCCTCGCCACGTTACAGGTGGGGAAACTGCGGCCCAGAGGCCGGTGAGCTGGCCCCCAGATTCCTGGTCTCCCCATCTCAGAACTGGGACCCTGAGAACACATGGCTCAGAAGGTAAAGCTGAGGGGGCCCAACTCAAAGGACGTACAGTCTTGCTGCCCAGTGTAGGGAGAAGGGTTACCAACACCCTTGCCCCACGGGATGGACTGTAAAAATGAAAGCACGAAGAGTGAGAGCCTACTGACTCAATCCTGCCTTAGTTACTTAATTCTCCAAAAAACCCCATGAGGTTTTACCGCTGATCTGTTTGACAGAGGGGTAACCAGGCTGAGGAGGATCACCCAGCTTCCAAGGGGTAGAGCAAAGATTTCAGCTCAGATTTGTCTGAACTTGGTCGGGAGAAAACCCCTCCACCCTTTCCTTGGGCAGGACAGATGACACCCTGGACAGAGAGGTGAGAGTGGGCAGCTGAGGGGAGGTTCACCCAGAGATCGGCCCTCCTGCTCTGGGAAGGATGGGTTACATCTGTGCCTCGCACAGAGTATGTGCCATACCGTGCCTCCCACAGCAACTAGAGAAGCCAGCAGCCCTAGAGAGTGTAGGAGCTCTAAGCAAGGACCTCTGCCCCTACCCTGTCTCTTTCTCAAATGCTTCTTGATTTTCATGGCCCTTCCTCTCCAGGAAGCCCTCCTGGCTGCTCCAGCCTACGCAGATCCCCAGCTTCTGAGCTCCCCCCAGCCCTGCCAGGAAGTTGGAACCACAGGCCTCTCCCTACTGACTGACTCCTCTCTGACTCTGGCCTCCTCTATTGGTCGGCAGGGGGGCCTCAGGGTTCCTTCTCTCCTCTCCACTCCAGTCTCCCTGACAGCATGGGCCACAGATGTCCGGCCCGGGTGAGGAGCAGCGGCTGGGCTGGGCAGGGCTGGGAAGCAGCAGCTAGGGTGTGCAGGCGTCAGATGACACCCAGGTCTTCACCCACCCACAAGGCTTCCAACTGTGCAGAGAGCAGGACCCGCGGGGAGGAGGGGCGCACCAGGCAGCCTCTCCTGCTTCTAGGGGCCTAGACCACGGAAGGGGAGGGGAGGCAGAGGGAAGCTGCGGTTGGAGGCCCAGCCCCACTGAGGCGTACATAGCTGGTGTGTGATGAGAAGCTACCCTCATCACAGTACCTCAAAACCAGGAAGAGAAACTGAGCCGGCAGAAGGGCGAGCTGGGCTGCATGGGGCCCTCAGGTCCCTGGGGGCCTGCCAAGGGGAGCTCTTTGGACAGTTGCTGGACAAACTACTTGTCCCTCCCAGGCCTCAGTTTCCCCACGGGAAAAATGGGATTCTCTCCCTGGTCCTGCCAGTCTGACCCTGATTGGTACAGGCTGAATCATGCCTGATACAAGAGACCCCCCCCCCCAGTTAGTGGAGTACTCCTGGTCCCCCAGCAGGCTCTGGCCTCTCCCGGGTAGCAGGGCTTGGCCCCCCGAAGTCAGCCTCGCCCTGCTTGCTTCTCCCCTCAGCCACGCAGGGAGCACACTAGCTCTTCCTCACCAGCTCTTTATTTTTAGGTCTGAATTTGACTTTAATCATTACTTAGCGGATTCTATTTCCAGCCCTTGGATGAAGGGACCCAGAGGAGAGGAGGAGGGGAGGCAGTGCTCCCTGCCTGGTGTGGAGGGTGGCCTGCCTCCTCCACCCATCCTGTCCCCAACCAAGGAGGGGGGGCACTGAGAAACTCCCAAAGTGCTCACCCCAGCCAGGCCAGCATCTTGGAGAGGACCGCACCCTGTGACCTCATCCCAGCCCAAGCTGTGGGACAGGAGGGCAGTTGTAATGCCCGCCTCCCCTGCACCAAGACCAGGGACGAGGGGGACACTCCAAAGGCAAAAGTCTGGCGGCCGGAGTCCGAGGTCATGCGCCTGGGAGCCCTCTGCAATGAATGGGCCACCTTGGGGAGGACCCTCTACCTAGGTTAGTCGTGAGACATACCAGGGTCATCTGGGGCTATGGTCTCCTAGGCCCTGGGAGTGCCAAGCTGAGACTGTTTTCCTCATACTGTCCATGGGCTGACCCTAGCAGGGCACTCCCAGTTCTCTGATCTCCACAGACGTGGAACAAGAGGAAGCAAGCGATGTCACAGCAGTACACGCTCAGATTAGACCTGAGGAGCACCTGCTGAAGAGAAGGACACTAACATACAAGACTTCCCTAGTGATCTGTGAACCACCTATGTTCCCCTTCAACTCCCAGCTGGGAGGCTCTAGAACCTCTGCCTTCTGACCCCAACTTTCTTCCCTTCCCCAGCCGCTGGGCGGGAGGATGAGGCTGGCATGGCTGTCCCTGGCTTGGGGCTCCGGATGCCTGGGTTCCTTGCTAAGACTCAGTTTTCCCAAGGAAAGTGGGCCTCCTCTATCTCCACTGGGGAAATGTGGGGCTGGCCTAGGAAGTAGCTGAAACTGGGGGACAGGAGGCAGCCAGGCTCTCAGAGAAAAGGCCTCATCCATTCAGCTCTGATGCTGGAAGAACAGAGGGAGAATGGGTAGGGCCAGGCCCCAGAAACCAACCAGTAGCCCACCTTCCACATGGTGATGGGGACGGGGGAAGGCAGAGAGCAGGGGAAAGGATACTGGCCAGAGCAGTCTCTGAACACAGGGTTTCTGAAGGGCTCCCTGGGCAGAGACCACCCTTGGCTAGGTGAGCCATCAGCCAGCCCTGGCCCGGGTGTCTTCTGCACATGCTGAGGCAGCCTGCAGTGGGCACTCCTTCAACAAAGCCTACCCCTTCTCACAGAGCGCCTAGTGGATGCCAGGGGGTGTGCCAGACACCTTCTAGTACCTTGGTTAGTTAGTTCCGTGTCCGCACACTCCCCTTTGAAGTAGGTATCAGCGTCCCTGTTGTGTATATAAAGGAACTCTGGCTCAAAGGATGACCTGTCCAAGGTCCCTCTTCCCTGGCCTAAATGGCACAGCTGGGCCTGGAATCACGTTGGTTGGGTGCCAAGCTGCCCACTCTCTCCAATACCCTCAGCTGCTTTGGGGGCCTGCAGTAACAACAATTACAACAGCAACAGATGGGAAACGACAGTGCACAAGCTTGGTAAGAGTGTTGGGGTAAGGTTGCTGTGGCAGAGTTTTCGGGAATATTTTGTTGCTTTTTAGGGGCAAAGTTGCACAGATTGTGTAGCAATATGACAAAACGCCCAGATATGGTATTAAATGAAAAAAGGTGTGATGGCATGCACACCCAAATGAAAACAGCGACAAAGGCAAAAAAGATCAGGAAAAGACTGGCTGGGAGCTCCAAGATACTAACAGTCACTGTGCCGGTGAAGAAACAGTGGGTGAATTTTCTGTGTTCTAAATTTTCTGTAGTGCTGTTTTGTTACTTTGTAAATTAAGAACCCTAATACTATTTACCCACATACGTAGTTTTCTGAGCTCAAATTTGCTTCCTGGGGACCCACCTGCCACCCAGCTCTGGTCCTGGTGTCTGGGACATCAAGGGATGGCCTTTCTGATTTGGGACAGCCCCTCAGACACATGAGGGTCCTTCCCTACCTTCTCTTTCCCAGACCAGACACCTTTGGGGACAATGAGATTCAAAACCTCCCAAAGAACAAGCTCAGAACTGGACCCAAGCCATCCTGCCAGATCAGGCTTGTCGGGGCGGCCACGTCACACTGTGAGCCCTGGGCCTCTGTCTCTGCCTGTACTCTGGTCTGCTCTGTGATGGCTCAACCCCTTGGGGCCTGGTGCCCTCTGCAGTGGTGCTGGGGACCGTCTTCTGGTCCTTCTCTGTCCCAGACCCAAGGCAGAGAGAAGAGCAGGGAGGAAGGCACCAAGCTCGCCACATAAAAAGCGAAGCCCTGCACACGTGCTTGCCTGAAGCCAGAGCCCTTTCTACAAGGGTCTTGGGACCCCAGCCTGCACCCAACAGCTCACAGGCGTCCAACCATGTCAGGCTTCAGCCCCAGGCCCGCAGGCTGGCAAGGAAGTTAGGGCTGGGTGAGGGGAGCCTCACAGGCCCAACACATCTGTGTCCCCTCCACTGTGCATGTCAGGGCAACCGGAAACAACTCTAAATCAAGGGCAGAGGCCTGAGCGGGACAAAACTGCCAGCAGCCCCAAGGGGCCCCAGACATGGCTAAGTATCCTCCAGGGAACCTCCCACACTTCCAGCAGCAAAAGGATCCTGCCACAGTCCCAATCTCCTTCCTGCTGCCTTCACCCTGTTCCTGCTAGGGCCCCACCAAGAAAGACACTGGGAACACCAGGGTGTAGGGAGCTTGGAAGAGACCCTCTGGGTGTCCCCACTCTGACAATGCTCCCATGCCAAGGCTGAAGGGTGCTCCCTGGGGAAACAGGGCTCTCGCCTTCCCCATCCAATCCCATTCACCAGCTGAGCCAAAGGTGTATAGGAGGGAGGGGTCAGAAATGACCACCAGGCTGTTTCAGTTCAGCACCAGGGCTGCACCCCGTGGGTGCCCCACACACCGCATCCCTCAGTGGGACCCAGCCTCAGGCACCAGGGGGAAATCCCATGGGCAGTGCCAATGCTGCCCGAGCCCAGACCCAGGCAGAGCCGGGGCCGGAAGCCCTCTCCCTTCTCTCTAGCCCTCTGTAGGGGAGCACATGCTCACCCCACAAGGACCCATGGGCCAGGCTGGGGGCTTATGTCCCTGGTGGGTAAAGGCACCTGCCTGGTTTCTCTCTACCCACAGCAGTCCAGCTCTGCAGAGCCGGAGGGGTGGTGGGGATGAAAGGACGGACAGCCTAACTCTGCCAGAGGCCTGGGATAGCAACTTCCCCCTTTAAGCCTCAGTCCCCTGGTCTACAAAACAGGAGGGAAGATAAACCCCTAGTTAAGCTCCAAGAATCTAGTGGCTGGACACGCCCCTTCCTGACACCTGGCTGGGCCCTGAGGAGCCTGGGAGAACGGGCTGACAAGGCTGCCAGGAGGTGGGGCATGATCCTAATGCCCAGTGTCACCTCCACCAGGACAGAGGCCCTGCCCAGTTTCCCCACCCTAGGGTCAGAGGTCCCTTGGCTTAGGCCTGGTTTTCTGGGAGGCCGAGGGTGACAGGCTCAACCTCTGGCAGGCTCAAGGGAGGTGGCTGGGCCCTGGGCTTCCTGGAGACGGCAGGGCCTCCGCAGGGGAATGCAGGAGGGGTCAGAATCAGGCAGGCCAAGGAACCTGCAGGGAGGCCCTGGGCCGGGAATGGCAAACCGCCCATTCTCCTGGGCCCTGGCCCATGCCGACCCCCTCCCTCCAGGTTCCAGCCAGCCCCCACAAGAGGGGGAGGACAGACTCGGGGTGGCCTAAGACAAGTCTGTGGGGCTCCAAAGGCAGTACCTCCCTCGTACGCTCCCCTCCCAGTCGGGCTGGGCTGACAGTGACTCCCGGGAGATTTCGAACCCGGGAAGGAGTGGGTAAGGGAGGTGGGGGATGGGTGTGGGCGCCACGGCAGCTGCAACAGAAGCAGCAGAAGCGGGACGAGCGACCTCCACCCGCCTCCCGCTAGGAAGCACTCGGACGCCCACCTCCTCCAGGTCTGCCAGGCACTCACCTCTCTTGGGGCACTGCGGTCCGGGCCACCTCGCTGCGGGCAGCATCAGCGGCCTGCGGGGCAGTCCATGCGGCCAGGGGGGAGGGGAGGGGCGCAGGGGTCCCCGGGTGGTGCGGTACAAAGAGGTCTGGGTGCGAAAGGAGGGGGAGGAGGGACGGCCAGACAGGCAGGGGGATGGCCTCGCGGCCCGGGTCGGGGAGGGAAGAAAGGCGGGGGAAGGGGGGCGGGAGGGAGTAGGGGGGAGGAAACAATGTAGCCGGCGCGGCCCCGGTAGAGTTCCGCTTCCGAACGCCGCCACAGAGGTTCGATTTTGGGGAGTCGCGCCGGCTGCCCGGGACTGCCCCGGACACTGGATAGGGGCCGCAGGGGGTCCCCGCGTTCCACGTCCCGGAGGCTCCGGCGGCCACAGGCTGACTGGGGCGGGAGGGACCGCTGGCCGGGGGACGGCCCCGACGGCGGCGCGGCAGGGCGATCGCCCCGCTCGGACCCCACCCCGGCAAGACCTACGGGCAGGGTGCGGGGTGGGGCGAGAGCGAGAGGGCGACGGCGGTCTCAGTGGCGGCGGCCAAGCTCGGCTCGCCCTGGGCTCCGCTGGGAGGAAGCTCGCAGGCCTGGTGAGAGGAAGCGCGGCCCGGATCCTCCGCCCGCGGCAGCGCGCCTGCGCGAGGGAGCCGGCCCGGCGCGCCGCGGGGCGTGGGCCGGCGGGGCGGCGCCCCCTGCCGGGCGCCGGGGGCACTGCGGGGGGGTGTGTCCGCACCCACGCCCTGCCCCCACCTGCCCACTGGCGCTGAGGGATCCTGAAGGTCCCTCACCGAGGGCCGACCAGCCCGCCTTGGAGCAACCTCCAAGCCTTCCCCGGGCGCAGCTCCCCCGATGTAGAAGCGATTGAGACCAGGCCTGGTCCCCTCTCCTCGGATCTGGTTGTGGAGAGCGGGCCTCACTCACAGCAGCATTCATAGATTCACAAGCATTTCCTGGCGCTGACAATGTGACTATTCAGGAGTCTACTAGTAGGACCGCTTCGTTACCGTCCAGGAGTTCCCAGTACTGACAGGCCAACAGACAAGCGCTAAGAAATAACTGATAAAAGTGAAGAAGTGGTGTACAAGGTCCACAGGGAGCAGAAAAGAGGGAAGGCCTAATGAGACTTCACAGAGCTGGGACCTTAGGCAGAAGGAACAGCATGGACAAAGGTAGGGAGAGGTGAGAGCACGTGATGGCTCTGGGAACTGTAAATAGCTCAGTACGGCTGCAGTTTGCAGTGTGGGTCCAGGAAAGTAGTGGGAGATGGGGTCCCTGCAAGCCCCAGAGGCAAGAGAGATCCAAAGGGCCTTATGGAACTTTCCTGGACTTTGTTTTCAGCCTGGCAGCAGTGAGGAAGTTGTCAGTAGCTATGTGATTTTGGGAAAGTTACTTAACCTCTCTGTGCTCTAGTTTACCAACTGGGGAAAGTAATAGCACCAACTTCTTAAGGTTTTGTGGGGAAGAAATGAGTGAATACGCTTCAAGTGCTTAGCGTGCAGTGGCTGCCACATGGTCAGCCCTTAGCTAAGTATCGTCTGTTATTATATATTACTGTTAACGAGGAGCGGGGCGTGATCTGCTCTGAGCTCAGGAGCAGACAGCGTGTGTGTGTGTGGGGGGCGGGGAGCATAGAGTTGGGGGCGGGGGCAATGATGGAGGAGAGACCAGAGACTCCAGTGTGGGTACAAGGAGGCAGGCTACTCCCTAGGGACTGGGCCCTGAAGGAAGGGTCAGGATTGGCGGGGCAGAGGGGAGGGGCATTCTGTGGTGGGGAAAATGAGGTGTACAGGCAAAGTCTTGAAATTCAAAATAAGTGAGGGACTAGGGTCCTGGAGGAGAGTGAGTTGGGAAGGCAGTGTGGCTGTGCATTGCAGAGAGCAGGAGTTGGGTGTACCTCCCCAGACAAACTGCAGGATGGCCCTCTGACCCAGTGCACCCCTTGGCCAGTTTCCAGAAAGGAGCCAGCCCTTCAAGGAGGGAAGTGGTAGTCACACCACTGCCCTTTGAGGAGACATCCAGTAAGCTCAGAGATAGCTATGGTGTCACAGGAAAAAGCATGGATTGGGGGTTCAAATTGTAAAGTTAAATTTCAGCTGGGCCACTTCCTAGTTGTGTGATCTTGGGCTAGTTACTTAACATCTCTGAGCTCAGTTTCCTCCTCTGTAAGATCAAGCTCAAAATGCAACTCTCTCACAAGAGATGGTGCAGATGCAGCAAGATAATGGCCTAGGGGTGGGGGAGGTGGGGAGGGTGCTCAGCTTGGCTGGTTTCCCTTTCTTTCCTCTGAGGTCAAGATGGAATGATAAAGTGGGACCGGATGGGGCCACCTATCAGCCTAAAGGAAAGCACTTCATCAGCTCTGCGAAGGCTTCTGGAAGGGCCAAATTGATATCTCCCCTCCCCTGACTGAATCAGCTGGCAAAATGGGAAAGGGCTGTGGGGATATGTGGAAAATGCTCTAATCCCTGTCCCAGTTTTTCAGCAATCCATTTTCCTTTACCCCCAAACATGTTTGACATTTTCCCCTGGGTTTGCTGTGGCCTAAGTGTGAACTTTGGAGTCAAATAGACTTGTATATGCATCCTGGTTCCACCTCTTCACTGTAGAATGCAATAAATTTTTTAACTTCCCTGAACGCCAGGCACAGGGGACAAATCAATAAAGGGTCCTGCCCCACAGAGCTATCCTCCAGTGGAAGAGCCAATGAACTTCCAACCTCACCACCATTCATTCATTCATTCATTCATTCATTCCCTCACTCAAATACTTACTGAGCACCTACTAAGTGCCTGGCACTATCCTGGATGCAGGAGTTGAAGGGGTGAGAAAGACCACCGTGGTTGTTGCCTCATGGGATAAATAAATAAGCAGGGCAATCAGACACTGTGGCATGAGGTCAATGAATGCTTGATGGAGGAGAGCACGGGGCAGGGAAACAGACACAGAGGGCCCAGCAGCTTAAGGGACAGCCAGAAGGCCAAGGTGACAAGACCAGCAAGCGAAGAGGAGTAGTATGAGAGGAAGGGGCTGGATCTGGTAGGGTGTTATGGGGCGGGGGTTTTATTACGTGAGTTTGGATTTTATTACATGAGTGATGGGGAGCCGCTGAAGGATTTTTAAGCAGGGGAGTGACACGATTGAGCAGAGGTCAAGAGACCAGTGAGCAGACTTTGCATATTACGGCCAGTGATGATGGGCATGGACCCCAGTGGACAAAGGGGAGCCACGTGGCAGCTCTGGGTGATGGGCTGTTTGGGGGAGTG
Source organism: Mesoplodon bidens (assembly GCF_964165515.1). NCBI lineage: Eukaryota > Metazoa > Chordata > Mammalia > Artiodactyla > Ziphiidae > Mesoplodon > Mesoplodon bidens. The sequence goes on along the minus strand of NC_138178.1, from coordinate 63,574,574 downwards.
AGGCCCCAGGAGAAAGGGGGCCTGATCCTCAGGTACAGCTGGAACATGGGGAAATGCTGGTGCTTTTTGCTGAGGTAGGGAGGACCTGGGAGAGGGGCAGGCTGGGGGTAGCGCTCAGGAGCTGTACTTTGGACAAGCTAAGGTTAAGACACCCGTGAGACAGGGAGATGTCAAGATGGCGTTTGGAGCCACGTTTTACGGACAAGGCCACTGAGGCTCGAAGAACTCAGAACTTTCCCAGAGTCCCACTCCCAGAATTGGGGTTCCAATCTGAGACCTCCAAAGCCTGGGGCACCAAACAGCCTCCCCTCTCAGCAGACCCTAGGAAAGGAACTTTCCTTTCAGAGAAGGGTCTTCGGGTTCTAGGATAGGGGAGGAAATTTAAGAGGAGCCCTTCCCTGCCAGGTAGGCTCAAGTGCTAGCTTTCCCAGGCTGAGCTGTTGTCCCCACCTTGGGGGAATGGAGAAAAGAGGGGAGGCTTGAGACCCCTGAATGTGGGAACAGGGCTTAGGACTTCTGGCTGCATTTGATGACACAATGCCACCGCAGTAGCTCGATGCAAAGTTGGGTTGGTAGCCAGAAGTCCAGAGCTTAAGCACCTTTATGGGTGGACTGAGCTCTGATCCCAGGGTCCCCTGGGAAGGAAAGGACTTCCTGCCACGCTGCCTCCTCCTCTCCCCCAGCCTCTTTGCTCTGAAATGACAGTTTAGAGAAACTGGTGTGAAATAGTTTGAAACTCAGATGTCTGGGCAGTCCCTCAGGGCAGAAAACAGGAAGCCAAGATTAAAGGCAGATTTCCAGCAAAGTCCCCTTCTACTTCCTGCAGAGCAGGTGCTCAGGCTGAGCTGACTGTGGGCAGCTTCCCTCGCTGACAGCACCTCTGGGTGGCTCTGCAGAGGCCGGCTCTCCTGCTTTAGGAGCTGTTCTTCAACCTCGTCATCACCATCCCCACAGGAAGCTCCTGCCAGGCCCTTGGGGGAATGAGCCTCCTCCAGAAAGAGGCTGTGGAAGGTGGAAGGAGGCACCAATGGGAAACAGCACCTGGGGACACCTAGGAGGCAGTGAGACCAGACTGAGAGGGCATGGGCTTTGGGATCGTTCAGGCCTGGTGTGAATGCCACTTCTTGCTGTAGGGTCTCACTGACCTGTGGGAGTGGGTCGAGGGGTAGAAGCAATGCAAAGGGGGGCTTCAGGGAAGGTAGCTGGGGAGACTGGACCAATGCTGGGGCCTGAGAGGCCTAGGGAAGGGCAGAAGCAGGAGAAAGCAAGTGGCCACAGTGGCCATCTCAACATCAGGGACCACTCGGCAGGGTGGCCAAGCTGATAGCCACAGCTGCTAAAGGCTCAGGGAACCAGGGGCCAGCATGGGCCTCCCCTGTGACCTCTTTCCCTTCCTGACCCGCAGGAGAGCTGGCTTCCATGGGCTCCGTTAAGGCAAGAAGCTATGCCTGCTTCATGCAGAGGCAAAGACTTGACCTTCCAGATAAGCCCTGTGCTCTCCTCAAGGGGCCTGAGACCCCACCCTCACAAAGCTGTCCTTGGGAGTAAGCATTGCCCACCTGCATCCAGAGGCATCACTCATTGAAAACCTCCCTCCTTGGGCTGGCTGAGTTTATCACGAGGACAAGGCATTGGCCTGGGAGACCCAGGTTCTAGGGACAGACTGGCTTCTGATTTTGGGCAAGTCCTCCCCATCCAGGCCTCAGTTTCCCCTCCTGTGTCCTGAAGGGTTGCATCTGGTGATCTCCTGCAGCTCTGACTCCTTGTGCACAGGTGGAGGCCCTGGGCATGGGGAGGGTGGGCAGCTGCCAACGGACTCTAACTTCTGTCCCCCTGGGACCAGGGAACTACCATTTACTGAGCACCTGCTATGTGCCCGATACTTTATTATTATTATTGATGATGATACTGATATTTACTGGACACTTACTATGCACAAACATTTTTTTTTTTTTTGCGGTACACGGGCCTCTCACTGTTGTGGCCTCTCCCATTGCGGAGCACAGGCTCTGGACGTGCAGGCTCAGTGGCCATGGCTCACGGGCCCAGCCGCTCCGCGGCATGTGGGATCCTCCCAGACCGCGGCACGAACCTGTGTCCCCTGCATCGGCAGGTGGACTCTCAACCACTGCGCCACCAGGGAAACCCTGCACAAACATTTTTAATGTGAGATTAAAGTCTCTTCTCTTTACCGCAACAGTTTGCTCTAAGGGGATTTCTAAGGAAGCTTGTTTGTTTGCTTCCGCCATGATGGTGGCAGAAGTCTTGGTGCTGATGGCTTGGTGGCTTTTTGGCTTTTGTGGTGTTAGCGGTGGTGGTGACCCAACCGAGAGGCCATTGAGAGCTGGAGGACCTCACTCTTGTGGCTTGAGGCAGCTGGTACATAGGGCTTCCTCGACCACACCAAGGGGTTAATTGGCTGGTCTCCTGACCTTGAAGGTCATGGGTCTGGGCTTCCCAATTCAGAATCTCTCTGGAGCAGGCAGATGCAGAGCCAAGTTCATGACATGAATTGGTCAAGGAACCTGGGATCCCTGCAAACTATCTGGTGCCTTCCTCATGGCACATATTTCTTTCCTCCTTGGTCCTTGGTTTTGGAATGTTCTGTCTGGTGGGGCACAGATGTTAAACAGCATGATGAGAGTTACTAGGAGAGATGTGCAGGTGTGACGCAGGTGCACAGCAGAGGAGCCCTCCTCACCTGAGTGCTGAGACCCTGCAGGAGGAGAGATGCCTGGGATAATAGGAGCAGAGGCCCTGGAGCTGGAAGGGGTTGAGCTTTGGGAGAAACAGAAAGAGGCCAGGATGGGCTGAGGTGCAGGGCATGGGGGGCAGTCTTGGGAGGAGAGGTCAGTGGCCAGAGCCTGCAGGGCCTCCTGTGTCCACCTCAGGGCAGAGGAACCCTGCTCTTTGAGGGTTTCGCCAATGCCTCAGCTGTGTGTTTGCATTTTTAAAAAATTATTTAATTTATTTTTTGGCTGCGTTGGGTCTTCGCTGCTGCACGCAGGCCTTCTCTAGTTGGCGGTGAGCAGGGGCTACTCTTCATTGCGGTGCACGGGCTTTGCGTTGCAGTGGCTTCTCTTGTCGTGGCGCACAGGCTCAAAGTGCACGGGCATCAGTAGTTGTGGTGCACAGGCTCAGTAGTTGCGGCTTGTGGGCTCCAGAGCACAGGCTCAGTAGCTGTGGTGCACGGGTTTATTTGCTCTGTGCATGTGGGATCTTCCCGGACCAGGGATCAAACCTGTGTCCCCTGCGTTGGCAGGCAGATTCTTAACCACTGCACCACCATGGAAGTCCCTGTGTTTGCATTTTTAAAAGATCACTTCTTCCTGTTGATGGAGAATTGACTGGCTTTTTGTCCTCCAGGAAGCTGCAATGGCCTTTCCCAAATCCCCAGGCTAGATCACTCCCCTCTGCTGTGCCCCTCAGTGGGCCCTCTTCTCAGCTTTGTAGCATTGACTACCTGCTTTATGCAAGTTTCCTGGTCTGCCACTGGAGGCTGAAACATGGTGCTCAGATGTTGGTTGAATGACTGAGTGATGTGAAATTTAATTAATGATAATAATAACAATAGTTAACACTGATATAGGCTTTACCATATGCCAGACACTGTCCTAAGCACTTTACATGTCTTAAGTGTCATTTAATCCTTGTACTATATTTCCAAGGTATGTATCATTATTCTCTCCATTTTGCAGAAAAGGAACTGAAGGGGATTCCATGAGGGAACTCAGCCACCAGACCCTGCGTAGGAGAGGAAGGATTCAGGATGCCATTGTATCATTCTCACCCAATTTAATTTAAAAGCTTCTGGTTTAGAGTCCTGGCCTCACTCCTGCCCAACTGTGTGACCTTAAGTAAAAGTCATATAACTTTCTAAGCCTCAGTTTCCTGATCTCTGAAATGAGAGGCTCACCTCACTTGTGTTGCTAAACAGAGAAGAAGAAAAGCTAATCACTTAGCACAGTGCTTTGGCCCCAGGCACACTTGCACTCACTGGCAGTGAGATGAATATTTTTTCTCTGACTCCTGAAACAGGCTGTGTAGTACTGGCTCTCCCCTGCTGTCCTCTAAGTCCAGCTTCCTGAGGCTTTTGTCTGTTCCTGAGCCTACAGTTTCACAATGGCTTGTGAACAGTAACCCTCCTCCATCCATTCCCCAAATATTGAGGGCATGTGTACTACTACCCAGGCACTAGAGCCCCTGGGGTCAGGCAGGGCCAGAGCTTCCTTGGTTCTTGGTACCCGGAGTCCTGGGCTCAGAAAGCTTCTGAAAGGTTGATGCTTCCCCCTCGAGGCTGCCTGGAGACCTTCTCCTGCCGCGTGTCATCTTTGAGCAGGACAAGCCTCCACCCAGAAGTCCCCAGGCTCAACTGCACAGATTGGAAACCCAGTTGGTGTTGTTCTGCCTTTCTCATGGAAACTGTTTGGGGGAAAGCCGAAAAGGGGTTCTGGGTTCTTCATGGTACAGAAGTTGGAAACTTGGCCTAGGATGGGGGTGGGCAAGGAGAAGAAGCAGGTTTGCCTGGCTTGGGCTGCAAAGGGAGAACAACTGGGTGCTGCTGAGCCTCAGGCCAAGCTTTTGCAAATCACATGCAAATCCTCTTGCCCAGGTGTTGTACCTGTGAATAAACTTGTGTGTCTGTGTCTGAGATCAGGGGAGCTTTTGGAAGAGTGGGGTGAAACTGTGCAGGGAGGAGGTCCTCCGTGAGCTGAGGAAGTTTTAGAAGCTGCCTGAGACAGGGATGGGCACCTGGAGGGACATGTTTCTAAGGCCCTCAGAGTTTAGCTCTGAAGAGCGGGTACCTGGGTGGAGAGGAGAGGGACTGTCTCTCCATGGGGCAAACAGAGCCTGTAGCAGTAAATGTGTATTGAGTGAATAAGTGAGCAACCGAATTCTCCTTGGGGTCTCTGGCTGCCATTCTTGCCATAGGTCTCAGGGCTCCCATCCCAAGGAAAAGGCCTTGCCTGCCTCCCTGTTGTCCTTCCCCCCAGCCCATCTTCTTAGACCCCTGCTTTTAACTGCTGGGTCTCCAGGAGTGCTCTCCTGACATAGAGGTCCAGGTCACATCTCTCTCCAGCCAAAGCCAGTTCTGGTTGTAGAGGTGGTCCTCTTATCTCCAAAGGCCCGCCTCCCCCATCCCTGGGTCCAAGCAACTCCAGTTTCAGGTACACCTAGTGCAGCCGGCCTTCCCCCCCTCCCCCTGGCCCTCAACCGTGTGCCCAGTCAGCAGTGAGGGCGGCAGCCTCAGAGGAAAGGCGGGCCTGCCTGAGTCTGGGAGACTGGGTCCTAGGTGCCTGGTGTTGATATGAGTGAGTGAAGGATGAAGGTTGGGGTGATAGGACCAAAACTTGGGAGGAGCTGGTTGCTTCCCTGAGCTCGTGGTGCAAAGGGAACATGAAGCTTCAAGTCCGCGAGGGTGAGGGTGTGTAACAGAGGAAAGCAGTGCCACGAACTCTAGGGACCCTTGATTATTTTCAGTTGCAGCTGGGAGCAACATCCTGTTCAAACCGCACTGGAGGCCTGATGTTGGCTGTCTTCTTTGAGTGACTATCTTTTCTGTTGTTTTGGTGAACAGCACGTTTATTTTTTGCTTGTTAGCCAGAGGTCGGTTTCTGTTGTTTGTGACTCAGAACCCCACCCCGTGCCCCCAACCCCACCCCCATTGTGGCGGCTGGAGGATGAGGTACGGTCCTGTGTGGGAAGTGCCAGATTCATAGCAGCATCAGACAAAGGCCATTGTCTTTCCCTTGCAGTCTCCGCTATGACTTGCCTTTTGCTGTCTCTTAGAGTTTGGTCTCATTTAACGATGAGGCCTGTGGTCTCATCGGGTCTGAGGGGGAACAGCGCCTCCTGGTGGCCAGAGTGCAGATCCCAAGGGGAAGGGAACGTGATGGGGCTGGAGGCAAGGCAGTCTCAAGGTTCTGGCCAGCAGCCCCAGGGCCTCACCTGTAGAGCAGGTGTCTGCTCTGAAAAAGTTGGCTTCTAGAAGCCTGGGCACGACCCTGTCCAGGGCTCAACGAGGGCCAGAGCCAGAGCTGACCCTCACCAACTGAGAGTGCCACAGGGCGGGTTCTGAGCAGGGCTGGCCAGGGTAGATGAGGACAGAGAACCCAGGGCAGCTAGAAGGGGAGGAGATAAGACCACTTCTGGAAAGCATGGGTGCGTTGGTCATCCCTTCACAGAGGGGCAGAATCCAGCTGTTCCAGAAACCACCCCCAGTGGCTGTTGTCTGGCTCTGGAAGGGCTTTTCCACATGGGATGCTGGTGGGGGACAGCCAGATCTGTCCTGGCTGCCAGAATTCCCCAGGGTCCCCCACCTTGGACTGTTCTCTGATTCCAAGGTCATTACCACACTGGTCCCAGGTGCCTGGACTGGCCTGAGCATTGCTGATGCTCCTGGTATTCTTCTGAATAACAAGAGCAAGGCAAGGTCGAGAAGGAAGGCATGCCTTGTTGAACACCTACTGTGTGCTGGGTGTTTGTACATTGGATTTCATTTGATCACTATCCTTCAAGGAAAACAGTAGCATCTAGATCTTACCTGTATGGCCAGTGAGGCCCACAGAAGGTGATTTGCAGAACCACCTCGAAGCCTGGGCTCTCTCTCCTGCCCCATGAGGTTGGTCTCAGACGGCAGTTCCAGAGTCCCCAGGCCATAGGTTTGCTTGGCAGTGAAGGGGCAGTGAGCTGTGGGGAGGATGTTTACATCCCGCCTGCCAGTCCTCCCTCGAGGTATAGAGGAGCTGCTGGTGCAGGGCAGGAGGGTCTGGTTGGAATGGCCCTGGGCCTCAAGGTGGGGGCACTGGTGGAGGCAGAGCTGGAAGGGAGGGGCATGAGGGGGCAGGCTGGGATCAAACTTCTGGCTTCAGAGTCTACCCTGAACCTTCTCAGCAGGTCTGGCTTGGGCCCAGATGTCATGCGTTGGGGCAGGGTAGTCTGCATGAGCCGCAGGAGCCACCAGCAAGGCTGAGGTCAAGTCCAACTCTGCAAATGACTAGCCATGACATCCTGGGTGGGTGACCTCCCGCTCTGCACCCCATCCCCATCTGCCCAGCAGACACGAGTGCACTGCCCTCACAGTGTTGTGAGGACTAAGTGGGGCAAAGTACCAGGAGGGACCTGGCAGAAAGCAAGTGCTCAGGGGACTGTGGCTGATTCTCAAGCAGAATTAAGGGGGCAGTCAGCCTCCAGATATCTTCAAGATTCCAGGGCTAAATTCCTTTGACTACAAGACCCCTGAGAAGGGCTTCCCTGGTGGCGCAGTGGTTAAGAATCCGCCTGCCAATGCAGGGGACACGGGTTTGAGCCCTGGTCCGGGAGGATCCCACATGGCGCGGAGCGGCTAGGCCCCCGTGCGCCACAACTACTGAACCTGCGTGCCACAACTGCTGAAGCCTGCGTGCCTGGAGCCCGTGCTCCGCTGCAAGAGAAGCCACTGGAATGAGAAGCCTGAGCACCACAACGAAGAGTAGCCCCCGCTCGCTGCAACTAGAGAAAGCCCGTGCGCAGCAATGAAGACCCAACGCAGCCAAAAAAACCCCAAAAAGACCCCTGAGAAGAGGTAGGTGAATGTGTAGGTCCTTGTAGCACTGGCCACGCCCATCTCTGTGCTGATCAGTGCACCTGAGGCCCTTGTTTGCTTACCTGAGCAGTGTGAGTCCTAGGACATCAGGGGTGGGTCTATATTGTCAGTGTTCCTGGTGCCCCAGAACAGAAAAGATGATGGGTCACCCTTGGGCGAGTTCCCTGTCTCTGGAAGTAAGAGAATGGAAGTGAACGCCTATCAGGAAGCTGGACAGGGAATTTCTTCTTTAGGTGTGTCTCTGAAGACCAGGCCAAGGAGTGATGGGGAAGGGTTTGGGAAGAGAGTCCTCTGACCATTCTTGGTGGCTTCTCCACAATTTATGGGAAGGAAGGACTTGAGAGTTGTCTTGAAGCTGCATTTGCGAAATAAACTCACTTTTCCTTAGATTGTCTATTTATTTGGCATGGGGTTCCCAGGGCTGCAGGTGATGGATCAGTGGCTTCGGGAAGCATGTGCTTCTCTGAGTGGTCACGAGGGGGCAGCCCAGACTGCATTATCGCTGCTCCAGCTCCAAGCAGGAGGAAGGAGGATGGGGGCAGATCCTGATCTGAGATCTGGGGGCAGGAAGAGGGGCACAGAATTGAACAGCTGCAGGCGCGAGGCACTCTAGGGACAGATTCTCCCTCCTCTGGGGCAAGGAGAATGTAAGCATATGGCTGCTGAGAGGAGGGAGGAGGGGGACTAAAGCACAGGAGGAGAGGAGCCCGGAGGGCAGTGCTGGCCCCAGGTGGGAGGCATGGGGGGTGGCGAGCTGTGGGCTATAGCCCTTCCTGGAGTACCTCTCATCATCCCCTGGGAGGGCAGACCGTGGTGCAGGCTTTCCAGTATCCTGGGCTTGCACACCCCTCCAGGGAAACAGACCTTGCAGGGAAAGGAGGCTAAAGGGGGGCTCTGATGTGGGAGGGAGCAGGCCTGTGTGTAATGAGTATGCTCATTTCAGAGCTCCTGGCCTCCTCCCAGGTCAGCTGCTCCCCTGGGCTCTGCATGGGCTTAGCACAGGCACAGCTGTGGGTAAGCAAAGGACTTCCACCTGCCCTCAGAGTGGGGCCTGGGGCCCTCTCTGGGTGAGGAGGTAGGGTGAGGGAGTAGCCTAGGGAGAAGGCAGCCCCTTGTCACACTCATCATCTGGTGCATCCCTGGGGGTGCAGGGCAGAGAAGGCCAGGACTCTCTCGGGCTGCAAGTTGGGGGTACAGGGCAGGGGCCAGAGAGTTCAGCTACATCCCAGGATGGCAAAGAGGATATCCTGCCCGTTCCTATCTACTGCCTGCCTGCCCAGCTGTGTGGGAGCCTGGCAGGAGGAGGACAGGATCTTGTAGTCCTGAGGAGGGTGGCTCTTGGGAGGGGGCCCGCCTGGGAAGAATGAAGGCTAGGGTTTTAGCCTTGCCTACATCAGCTTGCTGGGTGCCTATCTAGATCTCAGTTTCCCCATCTATGCCACGAGGCTCACTTATTCATTTATTCATTGCATGTTTATCTAGTGTTGAGCTAAGGGCAGGGGCTTTGCCATCCCACACCCCTGGGTCTGAGTCTTTGCCACTTACTTGCTGGACAACTTATGTGATGATCTGGGCCTCAGTTTCCTCATCTGTAAAAAGGGGTGAATAATAGTGTGTGCCCCAAGGATTGTTGATTAAATTTTTATTACATAACGAGGAAAATGGGAACTGGATGCTGTTCTTTGGGAGCGCTCAGTGTAAACACACTGAGAATACCCACACATAAGCTTGCAGATACACAAGGACACACATACTTGCGTGCCCTGAGGTCTGTACACAAAAGAAGCAGCATTCTAAAAGAGGCACCTTTCGAGACTTCCCTGGTGGGCCAGTGGCTAAGACTCCGTGCTCCCAATGCAGGGGGCCCGGGTTCGATCCCTGGTCAGAGAACTAGATCCCACATGCTGCAACTAAGAGTTTGTGTGCTGCAGCTAAAGATCCTGCATGCCGCAACTAAAAAAGATCCCATGTGCTGCAACTAAGACCCAGCATAGCCAAATAAATAAATAAATATTTAAAAAAATTTTTTTTAAAGAGACACATTTCAAAGTCTGGGGCAAAGTAGAGGGGGTATCTGACTTCAGGCCTGAGATGACCATGGTAGGTTAGCAGCTCAGCTGTCTGGGGTGTGGTTGGTGCTCATGGTGTGTGTGTATACACTTGCAGGTGCACGAAGTCTCTCTGATTTCCCCCTCCCTCAGGCCCTGAGATGGTGGAAAGAGACAGGGGAATGGCCAACTTTTCCCCTCTTTACCTCTGCTCCTGGTCTCTGTGATCCTGCAAAAAAGTCCCCAAATGAACTGAAAATAGCTCTGAGTTCATGGACTCAAAAGATACAGGTGTTGGTCCTGCCTCGTCAACTTTCCTGGGGAAACCGTCTTCCCTGTCTGAGGCTCTGTCTGTCCATCTCTTTTTTTTTTTTTTTATTTATTTATTTATTTATTTTTGGCTGCATTGGGTCTTCGTTGCTGTGCACTGGCTTTCTCTGGTTGCAGAGAGCAGGGGCCACTCTTGGCTGTGGTGTGCGGGCTTCTCATGGTGGTGGCTTCTCCTACTGCAGAGCACGGGCTCTAGGCGCACAAGCTTCAGTAGCTGTGGCACGCAGGCTCCAGAGCGCAGGCTCAGCAGTTGTGGCACACAGGCTTAGCTGCTCCGCAGCATGTGGGATCTTCCCGGACCAGGGCTCGAACCCACGTCCCCTGCATTGGCAGGCGGATTCTTAACCACTGCGCCACCAGGGAAGCCCTGTCCATCTCTTAAATGGAGTTATTTCACTTGTGAGGCTGTGCCTTCCCTGAGAAGGGTGGTGATTTGCCCTGGGCACACAGTAAGCCCCTTCCTGCCTCAGGACCTTTGCACATATTGCTCCCTCTGCCCAGAACTCTTTTATCCTCTTCCCTTCCTATTTAATTCTACCTCCTGCGAGAAGCCTGCCTTGATCCACCCATCTAAAGCCATCGTCCTTGTTTGTCTCTTTATTACACTTTTGCTTCTTCTTCAGAAATCTCATTACAATTTGTAATTGGGCATTTACTTGTATGTTTACTTTTTTTAGTCTGTTTCTTCACTAGACTTTAAGCTCTATGAGAGCAGAAATAACCATATGCTAATCTTATTCACAGCTATGTCTCCACCAGCCAGCACAGAACCTCGTACATAGTAGATATTCAATCAATATGATGTAAATTCCTTTTTTGGCATAGGAAATCTATACACATGATACAAAATTCAAAAGTTACAAAAGGATAAAATCTCTCTCAAACACGTGTCCTCTGGACATCCGTTACTTTCTTTAGAGACTTTTTCTTATACATCCTTGCAGGATCTTCTCTGCATGTATTAGTATAGTGTGTTTAAAAACGTAAATGGTAACAAAACTAGATACTTTGTTCTGGAGAATCTTCCATATCATGCATATTATTTTGTATGGATCTATCATAATTTACTTAGTCATTTCCAGATTATTGGAAATAATGGAATGCTGCAGCAAAGATACTTGAACATATTATTGTCATTTGTGTAAGCTTAACTGAAGGATCAATTTCTAGAAGTGGAATTGCTGGGTCAGAGTATGTACTTTGAAAATTTTGATGAATACTGTCAGATTCATTTTTTAGAGGTTTACTTTTTAACTTAAATGCACCTTCACCAGAGTATGAGTGCCTGTTTTCAACACCCTTTCCAGCACAGTGTGTTAGCAGACATTTCATCTTTGCTGATCTGATTGGTGAAAAATTGTATATTGTTTACATTTCTTTTATTATAAGCGAGGTCAAGCATCTCTCTTGTTTTTTGTTAAGGTATAGTTGATGTACAATATTGTATAAGTATCTCTTTATAGTTTAAAATTTATTTGTATTTTACTCTTCTGTTAATCATGTTTTTGTGCGTTTTTATTGGATTGCTGTTTTTTGGTTGGACCTCTTTGCATATTAAGGACATTATTCTTTTATCTGTGTATCACGCAGCGTTCCAGCAGGAAACAGATGGAATTCTCAATTCAGGTTAATTTGGGGAAGCGTTAATAAGGGATTATTTACAAGGGTACATAGGCAGGGAATAGTGGGGGCTCTCGGGGTAGTTCAGTTGCCTGAAGGATGCCACTAGAGGGAGCTGTTACTAGACCCCCCAGGGAAAGAGCTGCACGCGGAGGGATGCCTGAGAGGTCACTTTTCCCATCTCCCATTAGAGATTTGGTTCCAGGAAACCAACTAGAAACCAGAGGGCAAGGGTGCCTGTGGCTGAGGCCCCTGCAGGCCAGCTTCACAAGACAGAGAGCAGGGTAGACAAGGGTAGAGAGGGTATCTGGAGGGGCAAAATGGAAGAGATCCAGCACACATTTGTTGTATGTCTTTTGACTTTACGATTCTTTTAAATGTAGAAAATGATTTACTTTTATTTAGTAGGATCGATCTTTTCAATTTTTTTCAACATGATTTATTCAGTAACATATCTTTGCCCCATTGATTTGAAATGTTACCTTTTAGTAAAAACTTATATGAATGAATGAATGAATTGGTAGAATTTCTGGGCACAAAAACTCACTGCTGTATCATTTGTTACACAGCACTAGACCCCATTGTTACCTGTGGGCCCTGCCTGGGGTTCATGTCCAAAGCCCTGCCATACCCCTAGTATCCTCTGAACTGCCAAAGTGGACATGGTGTGGGTCCATAAGAAGATGGAGGGCTTCCCTGGTAGCGCAGTGGTTAAGAATCTGCCTGCTAATGCAGGGGACACGGGTTCGAGCTCTGGTCTGGGAAGATCCCACATGCCGCGGAGCAGCTGAGCCCGTGCGCCACAACTACTGAACCTGCGCTCTAGAGCCCGTGAGCCACAACTACCGAAGCCTGCGCGCCTAGGGCCCGTGCTCCGCAACAAGAGAAGCCACTGCGATGAGAAGCCTGTGCACAATATCGAAGAGTAGCTCCCACTCGCCGCAACTAGAGAAAGCCCGCGTGCAGCAATGAAGACCCAACGCAGCCATAAAAAAATAAAATAAAATAAATAGATAAATAAAAGTTTTAAAAAAAGGAAGGTGCTGTTCCTGCGGGGTGGCCCAGCCAAGAGTACCAGTGGGCTGGTGGGGAGTGGGGTGGGGGTGGGCATGCATGTCAAGGCTAGTCCTGGGGGGTGGATAAGCCCGCAGATGTGGGACACCCTCTCTCTGTGTGTGCGTGCACATGGGCAAGCATGAGCCTGGTGTGGTCAGGTGTATACCTGTGCGTGAGCCTGCCAGGTGTGCGTTCAGGTGCATCAGCGTGCCAGCCAGGTATGTGCGTGCTTGCAGCCAGGCGTGTGTTTGCAGGTGTGCCTGCTGTCTCCTGTGCCCTCAGGGCCACGGGAGCTGCTTGCTCGCGTGCCTGAGAGTCCTTCTTGCCGTGGGAATTGAGGAATCTCTCAGGCCCCAGGTTAGCACGTCCTCCGAGGTGGGGGTGGAGGTGGGGAGGCGGCCGGTGGGATTACCAGTCAGGTTTGCAGAGCGTGTTTCTGCTCCTCCCTCTCGCTGACGATGGTCACGCCTGAGAGCCTGGAGACCTGGACCTGTTGACACCATCTGCCTGGACAGGGCAAGCCGAGACCCTGCCCAGAGCTTTGGGGGGTTGTGGTGTTGAAAAAGAGTAGTGGAGAGAGATGCAGATCAGACAGAGCTGTGCGCTGGGCAGCCAGGCCAGGAGGGCCCAGCTACGTGGATGGTCGGGCCCAGCTACGTGGATGTTCCCACCCAGTCCACTCCCCACGTAGGCTGCCACGTGGGGAAACTGAGGCCCAGACAGGGTGCATCTTGTCCAGAGCCTCTGGTCAGCAGCCCACCAGGGGTGAACCCTCCGAGACATCCTGCTGGGTATGGACAGGCACAGTGGAAGAGCCCCCTCCCCCCACATCAGAGGGCTCCCTGTCTGAGGGTGGAGGCGCTGGACCCACCTGGAGTGAGGGTGATTGTGCATGAGAGAGGAAGTTGGGGGTGTAGGTGAAGATGCTGCTACATAAGTGAAACCCTGAGTACCGGAAGGACTTCTGGGGGGGAGAACATCCTTTGTCCCCCAGCAGTGTGCCTTGTGCTCTCTGGGGGGATTTCTGGGGCTCTGACCTCATCCCTATCTGCAATGTAGGAGTTTTGGCTGAGCCCTGAGATGGATCCTTCCCTCTCTCTCATCTTTTCTGGCTCAGCCCCTGGGCCCTGACCATCCCTGGACTGGCTTCTTGCACTCAGTTACTGACTCAGTTGGTCAACACTCATCAATTGGGACTGCTCTAGCCAGGCCACTCTGGGGCCACAGAGGTGAATGAGAACAGGGCCCTGGACTCTTGCAGGAGGACCCAGCCCAGCCCCTGGGGAGGGGGTCAGGGATGCCTCTGAAAGGAGGTGGGGGAGGCCAGTCTAGGTTCAAGGACAGAATGTACCAAGAATGAGAGTCCTAGAGTGCACAGGCCCTCCCCTTGAGCAGCATGGGGGGTCTCCAATCTTCCCTGGGGCAGTCATCAGGGGGGCGGTGGCCTGTCCCACTGGGAGGTGAGTTTCCTTCCGGCAGCTCCTTCTCACGCAATGGGCCGGAAGGGGTTGGGGGCCCATTGTTCCCTGTCACGCCAGCACCCCCAGCCCTCCCCAGCTGCTGGGTGGGGGGAGCAGTGGAAGGAAGTAGGCTGAGCCCAGGCCCTGGCAAGACCCCAGTGAGAGGGTGTGGGGTCCCGGGAATGCTGGCTCACACACATGGACCTGGTATATGCACAGCTGCACATGCCATGCCCATGTCCCGGGTTCAGTCCTGCCCCCAGACCACCTTTCCCAGCATTCCTGGTGTGCGTGCATGTGTATGTGTGTGTGTGTGTGTATGTAGCATTGATTTAATACCTAACACTTTACACACTCCATCTCATTAGGCCCTCCCCAACCCTGTGGGGTAGGATTATCATCCCCAGTTGCAAGCTGAGAAAATCTAGACTCAGGAAGGTTATGCAACTGGCCCAGCGTTAGTGGGCGAGCTGGGATTTAGACCTCTCTTTGTGAGCCAGCCTCCTACCTTATCCCCTTTCCCTTTCCCAGGCCCTGCTGGGGATTAGACTCTTATCATTAATTACTGGCCCAGGATAGCATAGAGGGTGCACAGGTGAGGGGGTGGTTTGGGGAAGCATATCAAGTATCACCATGTCGTCCTTCTAATACTAGAAACATCTGCTGGCATGCAGGGCTGTCAGGGAGAGCACAGGTGGCCTCAGTGGAGACCAGAGGCTGCCTCCCTCATCAGTGCAGGTTGAGGGCTGTTGGGTAGGCTCCCTATCCAAAAATTCCCCCTCCCCTGCACAACCTGAGAGCTGCTGCTACAGTTGCACAACCTTGAATCACGGCCCCAATTCAAGGGGCATCCTGCAAACCTGGTGTTATGTCGTGGTACAAGGGTAACCAGAGTGCAGGATCTTGGGGGGCAAATTTTGAGAGAGGGGATCATTAAGGGATGGGGAACTTGGCTCAGGGTGTGATGACCTCTGGTGGCAGCCCCCTCTCAGGGACAGGAGCCAATGACAGGGATAAGGTGGAGGGCTGACTCATGGATTGCGTCTTTGCACCATATAAACTTTGGACTAGGAAAATCCAGCCTCTGGTTTCCCCCACCCAGATGGTGCACTCACCACCCTTCTTTCAGAAGTCCGCTCCCTCCTCAGAGTCCTTTGTCACTTGGAAAATCCTTCCTTAGGGAGCAAGTTGCCTTTGGACTAAGACTTATCTGGGCAGATCTGGGGGGTGTCCCCAGTGACTGGGTTCATTTGCATAGGGACCAAGGGGATCCTGGGAGGAGGTCACCCTGAGGAAAAAAGGAGCCAGGCAGGACCACCTACCCCAGTGTCACAGTCCCTATCAGAAAAAGGATGAGCTGGGCCAAAATAAGAATAGTGATGTTTTTCTCGGTAATTTGTCAAGAAACCTAACCTTTTGGAGTCTCAGGGAGAACTGAGAGTGAGGGCAAGATTGCTTTGTACTGAAGGTGGGGAGGGGTGGGCAGGGCAGGAGAAAATAACAAATGGAGTCTTTTGTGTGGCTCTGTAAGCTTTCTCCTGTGCCACTGTCTTTCCGGGGCCTGGTGTTCAGGGTCCACCTGCCAAGGTGGCATGTGTGCTGTGACTACTTGGACCAGAGACAGATGTTGCTCCAAGGGGACTCAACACTGACTGACACATGGCCTGGTTCAATCAAACTCATTTCTCAAGAACCTGAACTGAGTTAAGTAAAGCAAAGAGCTGGTTAGTGGTGGATGCTTGAGATAAAAGGAGTTGAGAGACTGAACTGAACAAGCTGGGAGACTTAGGGAAATCACTTAATTTTCCCTCTGAGGCTGACGTGGGATTCTCAGCCCAGGGCTTTTCCCACCATTTCATGGGACTCCCAACCCAGGGCTTTTCCCATCATTTCATCTTAACCAAATCACCCCTCCCCAGTGCACTGCACCCCACAGTTTGCCAGATTCTCATGGGATTTCTCCCACAGCCTTAAGTGAGGCTGGCAGACCAGGGGTCATTGCCAGTGGCCTGATCTTCAGGTTTATGGTGCTGGAGAAGACCTCAGAGGTGGCTGAAGATGGGGGATCTGAGACCCAGAGAGGGGGAGGGACTTGCCCAAGGTCACCCACAGGTAAAACCTGAGCTTAGGGTTCCTAATCCTCCAGCCCAGTGTTCTTTCCAACTCTGCACATGGTTCAATGATCGTGTTGCCTTTCTGAGCTGCCCTGTTCTATCTGAACAGTCCTGGCTACGTGGGTGAGGCAGGGGAAGAGACCCTGCACAGGGTGTAAGAGACACAGCCCTGAGTCCTGCCCCAACCATTTCCCAGCTCAGGCTTTCCAAGCCTTGTGCTCCTTATCTCAAAAGGGGCTATAATGGGGCTTCCCTGGTGGCGCAGCGGTTGAGAGTCCGCCTGACGATGCAGGGGACGCAGGTTCGTGCCCTGGTGTGAGAGGATCCCACATGCCGCGGAGCGGTTGGGCCCGTGAGCCATGGCCGCTGAGCCTGTGCGTCCGGAGCCTGTGCTCCGCGACGGGAGAGTGAGAGGCCCGCGTACCGCAAAAAAAAAAAAAAAAGGGGGGGGTGTTATAATGGTGTCTGCCTCCTGGGGTTGTTGTGAGAACAGCCTGGGATGGTGTGTGTCCAGGACCTGCCCAGGGAGGGCCAGGACAGAACCATTGCAGTCTACCTCCAGCCTGCTGTGGGGGGCAAAGTCTCCATGTCCAATTTCTCCTCCTTTGGCTCTGGCCAGAGGGGAGCCCTAAGCCAGCCCAAGTGAGTTAAAGATTGGCCAGGTGTGCGTGAGAAGCTCAGGCCAGTTCCTGACCACAGGGAGCCAGACAGGGCAGTGACCCTGAGTGACCACTGGGCCTGAAATTCCCCAGGGAGCTGGGCCTCTGCTGAGTCTTGGATTGACGAAGTATGGCAATGTCTGTTTGTTGCTTGTTGAGGGTCTTTATGTGTGCCACTAGGGTGCTTCAGTGGAATTTTCCACTAGTTAGGGGCTCTGAAGGATAGGACCATGTCCCCGACAGACTGGAGCTCCCAGAAGAAGGGTTTGTCTCCTTCCTCAGACAGGGCCGTGTTTCCTGAGATTCCGGGGGATGAGCTGCATCTCCATCATCAGACTGGGACTTTTAGAGCAGGTTCATTTCCCCCTCAGACTGGAGCCCCCAGGTAGGCCTGTGTCTCCTCCCTCTGCTTGTGATGTGCAGGACAGGGTCACGTCCTGCTCACCCTCAGGTTCCCAGGACAGGACTATCTTCCCCCTCAGACTGGAGTTCCCTAGGGCAGAGCTGAGCCTCCTTTGTCTGACAGGTGAGCTGAGTTTCCTCAAGGGGTTCCTTGAGGAGTTTGCTTTGGGTTTGAGGACAGACAAGTGGAGCTCAGGTGAGGTGCTTCCTCCCTCCAGGACTTTAGCACAGAATCCAGCTGATTTTATTCTTTTTTTTTTTTTTTTAAGATGTTGGGGGTAGGAGTTTATTAATTAATTTATTTATTTTTGCTGTGTTGGGTCTTCGTTTCTGTGCGAGGGCTTTCTCTAGGTGGGGCAAGCGGGGGCCACTCTTCATCGCGGTGCGCGGGCCTCTCACTATCGCGGCCTCTCCTATTGCGGAGCACAGGCTCCAGACGCGCAGGCTCAGTAGTTGTGGCTCACGGGCCTAGTCGCTCCGCGGCATGTGGGATCCTCCCGAGAGCAGGGCTCGAACCTGTGTCCCCTGCATTAGCAGGCAGACTCTCAACCACTGCGCCACCAGGGAAGCCCTGATTATATTCTTAAATTTATTATTTTCTTCAAAGCCACAGACAGCCATGATTATTTCCAGAATGTTGAGGCAATTCTGCCACTGGATGAACACTTTGAAAATGAGGTCTGGCTCATTTTCATCTCATTTCAGAAAATCATAATTTGTAGGACAGATAAGGCCGAGTCTTGATTAGTAATAGAGAAGGCAAAAACAAACTGATGGGGCTTCCCTGGTGGCACAGTGGTTAAGAATCCGCCTGCCAAAGCAGGGGACACGGGTTTGAGCCCTGGTCCCAGAAGATCCCACATGCCACAGGGCAAATAAGCCCGTGCATCACAACTACTGAGCCTGTGCTCTAGAGCCCGCGAGCCACAGCTACTGAGCCCGCATGCCACAACTACTGAAGCCCGCATGCCTAGAGCCCATGCTCTGCAACAAGAGAAGTCACCACAGTGAGAAGCCCGCACACGACAACAAAGAGCAGCCCCCGCTCGCCGCAACTAAAAAAAGCCTACGTGCAGCAATGAAGACCCAACACAGCCAAAAATAAAAAAAGAAACAAATAATAAAGTTCCCTTTAAAAAAACAAAAACGAACAAACTGAAGGAACGCTTCAGCAAGAGTGCAGATGGCATATATTAGGTAGCAGCTCCTGTTGGTTGGGTGGCATTACAGCTTAGCCCTATTAGTCCTTGTGGTTACTGCTCAGAAGTGGTAGGAAGTGAGGTCCAGCAGCCGTGTATATGGGCTACTTGGAAAGGAGCGCTGGCAGGGTCAAAACTCTGTAAACTCACTCCTAGGACCACAACAGCTAGAGGTTGGTCACTATTTGAACCATCTTCTTACTAAATTCTCATTTTGAACTATTAGTGGCTATTTTCCCTACAGAACACATCTCTAATGCAGTAATAAAAGGCAATAGGAGGGCTTCCCTGGTGGCGCAGTGGTTGAGAGTCCGCCTGCCGATGCAGGGGACGCGGGTTCGTGCCCCGGTCTGAGAGGATCCCACATGCCGCGGAGCGGCTGGGCCCGTGAGCCATGGCCGCTGACCCTGCGCATCCGGAGCCTGTGCTCCGCAATGGGAGAGGCCACAACAGTGAGAGGCCCACGTACCGCAAAAAAAAAAAAAAAAAAAAAAAAAAAGGCAGTAGGAAAATAAGATTCACTTTGCAGAGATCCGCTCTACTGCCCATGTGGCTGGATGAGGCTATTCCAGAAAACAGGGCATCAGGATAGATGTGCAGGCACAGCCATTCTTTCTGTGTCATTCTCTTCTATCTCCTTCTAGGACCGTCCCTGAGAATTCCTCCATCATTTTCCTTCCTTCATCCCCAACCCCCAGGGTGGGTACTGTGGAGTCACACTATACCCAGTTGATCCCTCCAGGCATAAAGGTATGTCCTTGGAAAGAGCCTTGGGCTGGAGGGGTAATAAGGAAGCAGTGGTCAGTTCAGGTGTGTGTGGGAAGGGACAAAGCCCAAATCTCAGCGTCCTCAAGCTCTGTTTTTCTGTAGCCATTTTTTTCAGTGGTGAAGGGCCTTGCTCATGCATATAAAACATAATGAACACATCTTTCATTTTGTGAAGACCAAAGCAAACTTATTATGCACTTAGAATCGAGGACTCTTATGAGGTAAACTAATTCAACTCTTTGCCTCCATTTTGCAGGTGGAAACACTGGAGGTGAAATTAGGGAGCTTCGGAGCAGCAAAGGGGGCTTTGGCACTATGGAAGGGAGCACAGTGAGTGCTCCACCCCCAGGGCTATGTGAAGAGAGGGTAAGGCCTGGGCCTTTTCCCCCTAATGTTTTGCCAATATTTTATTGGATTACTTGCCTTTTGTGTTTTTAATTGATAGACTTTAGTTTTGGAGCAGTTGTAGGTCATAGAAAAATGAGCAGAAGGTACCGAGAGTGCCCATGTACCTGCTCTCCCTGCTCCCAGTTTCCCCTGTATTAACATCTTGCATTAGTAGGTAATTATTTTACAATTGATGAACCAGTATTGATACACTTTTATTAACTAGAGTCCATAGTTTACATTAGGGCTCACTCTTCGTGTTGTACATTCTCTCGGTTTTGACAAATGTATAATGCTGTGTACCCACCATAACAGTATTATACAGAATCGTTTCACTGCCCTAAAAACCCTCTGTGCTCCACCTGTTCATCTTCCCCTCCTCCCACCCACCCCCTCACCCCTGAAATCCTGGCAACCGCTGATGGTCTCCATAGTTTTGCCTTTTCCAGGATGTCATATAGTTGGATTCATAAAATAGGTAACCTTTTCAGATTGGCTTCTTTCACTTAGCAATATGCATTTAAAGTTCCTCCATGTCTTTTTGTGGTTTTGATGCTTGTTTCTCTTTATTGCACACAATGTTTTATTGTGTTACTTGCCTTTAAAAATTGTGGTAAGGGACTTCCCTGGCAGTCCAGTCGTTAAGACTCCATGCTGCCAATGCAGGGGGCGCAGGTTCAATTCCTGGTCAGGGAACTAAGACCCCATATGCTGTGCAGTGCGGGCAAAAGATTAAAAAAAAATTTGTGGTAAAATATACATAAAATTTACCATTTTAACCATTTTTAAGTGTGTAATTCAGTGGCATTAAGTATATTCACAATGCTGTGCTACTACCACTACTATTCATTTCTAGAACGTTTTCATTGGCCCAAACAGAAACCCTGCACTCATTAAACAATAACTCTCTATTCTTCCCTCCCCACCCCACCTGCCCCAGCCCTGGTAACCTCTATAATACTTTCTTTCTCTGTAAATTTGCCTAATCTAGATACCTCATGTAAGTGGAATCATACAATATTTGTCCTTTTGTACCTGGCTTATTTCACTTGGTATAATGTTTTCAAAGTTTACCCGTGTTGTAGAATGCATCAGAATGCCATTCCTTTTTATGGCTGAATAATATTCCATTGTATGTCTAGGCTACATTTTATTTATCCATATATCTGTTGTTGGACACTGGTTGTTTCCACCTTTTAATTATTGAGAATAATGCTGCTATGAACATTCCTGTGCCAGTTTTTGTTTGAACACTTGTTTTCAATTCTTTTGGGTAGATACCTAGGAGTGAACTTGTTGGGTTATACGTAATTATATGCTTAACTTTTTGAGGAACTACCAAAGCATTTTCCACAGGGACTGTACCATTTTATATTCCCACTTGTAATGCATAAGGGTCACAATTTTTCCATGTCCTCACCAACACATTAATGTCCATTTTTTAAATTGAGATATAATTGACGTATAACATTATATTAGTGTCAGGTGTAAAACATAATAATTCAATACTTGTATATATTGCAAAATGATCACCATAATAAATCTAGTTAACATCAGCCACCACGCATAGTTACAATTTTTTTTCTTGTGGTGAGAACTTTTAAGATTTATCCTCTTAACAAGTTTCAATTATTCAGTATAATATTGTTAACACTAGTCACCATGCTGTATATTACATTCCCATTACTTATTTATTTTATAGCTGGAAGTTTGTACTTTTTAACACCCTTCACCCATTTTGCACCCCCTGCCCTCACCCGAACCTCTGGCAACCAACAATTTGTTCTCTATACCCATGAGCTTGGTCTTTTTGATTGTTTGGGGGTGTTGGGGGTTTTTGTTTGTTTGTTTTTGGATTTCACATATAAGTGAGTTGATATGGTATTTGGCTTTCTGTGCCTGACTTATTTCACTTAGCAGAATGCCCTCAAGATTCATTCATGTTGTTGCAAATTGCAAGCCTTCCTTTTTTATGGTTGAATTATAAATATATATAATCATAATATATATATCCCATATTTTCTTTATTCATTCATCCATTGATGGACTGTTGGATGGATGGATAATAGCCATTCTGACAGATGTGAGGTGATATCTCATTGTGGTTTTGATTTGTATTTCCCTGATGATTGGTGATATTGAGCACTTTTCATTTATCTGTTGGCTATCTGTACGTCTTCTTTGGAAAAATGTCTATTCAGTTCCTCTGCCCATTTTTAAATTGGACTGTTTAGGAGTTTTGCTATTGCATTGTGTGAGTTTTTATATATTTTGGATATTAACCAAAATATCAGATATATGATTTGCAAATATTTCCTCCTATTCTGTCAATTGCCTTTTTATTTTGTTGATGGTTTCCTTTACTGAGCAGAAGGTTTTTAGTTTGATGTAGTCCTGTTTGTTTATCTTTGCTTTTGCTGCCTTTGCCTTTGGTATCAAACCCAAAAAATCATCACCAAGACCGATGTCAAGAAGCTTACCACTTGTGTTTCCTTTTAGGAGTTTTATGGTTTCAGGCCTTATGGACAAATCTTTGATCCGTTTTGAATTAATTTTTGTGTATTGTGTGAGATAGTGGTCCAGTTTCATTTGTTTGCATGTGGCTGTCCAGTGTTCCCAACACCAGTTGTTGAAGAAGCTATCCTTTCCCCATTGGATATTTTTGGCTCCTTTGTAATAAATTGATTGACCATATATGCATGGATTTATTTCTAGGCTCTCTATTCTGTTCCATTGATCCATGTGTCTGTTTTTATGCCAATACCATACTCTTTTGATTACTATAGGTTTGTAATACAGTTTGAAATCAGGGATCATGATGCCTCTAGCTGTATTCTTCCTTCTCAAGATTGCTTTGGTTATTTGGGATCTTTTTTTATGCTTCCATGCAAATTTTAGGATTGTTTGTTCTATAGCTGTGGAAAATGCCATTGGAATTTTGATAGGGATTGTCTTGAATCTGTAGATTGCTTTGGACAATGTGGACATTTTACAATATTAATTCTTCCAATCCATGAGCATAGAATATCTTTCCATTTATTTGTGTCTTCTTCAATTTCTTTCACCAGTGTCTTATAGTTTTCAGTGTACAGGTCTTTTACCTCCTTAGTTAAATTTATTTGTAGATATTTTATTCTTTTTGAAACAATGAGATTGTTTTCTTAATTTCTCTTTCCAATAGTTTGTTATCAGTGTATAGAAATGCAACAGATATTTATATATTGATTTTGTAGCCTGAAATTTTACTGAATTTGTTTATAATTTCTAACAAATTTTTTAGTGGAGTCTTTAGGGTTTTCTATATATATCATGTAATCTGCAAATAGGACAGTTTTACTTCTTCCTTTCCAATTTGGATGCTTTTTTATTTCTTTTTCTTGCCTAATTGCTCTAGCTAGGACTTCCAATACTATGTTGAATAAAAATGGTGAGAGTGAGCATCCTTGTCTTGTTCCTGATCTTAGAAGAAAGCTTTTAGCTTTCACCACTGAGTATGATGTTAACTGTGAGCTTATCATATATGGCCTTTATTATGTTGAGGTACATCCCCTCTATATCCACTTTGTTGGGAGGGTTTTTGTTTTTATCATAAATGGATGTTGAATTTTGTCAAATGCTTTTTCTGCATCTATTGAGGTGATCATATGATCACAGTCTAGTGGGTTTTTTTGTTTGTTTTTCGTTTTTGGCCACATCACGCGGCTTGTGGGATCTTAGTTCCCCAACCAGGGATAGAACCTGGGCCCCCTGCAGTGGAAGCGCGGAGTCCTAACCACTGGACCGCCAGGGAATTCCCAAATAGCTCTCTAGTTTTAAATTTTTATTTATTTATTTATTTATCATTGCGGTTCGTGCACTTCTCACTGCAGTGGCTTCTCTTGTTGCGGAGAACCGGCTCCAGGTGCACAGGCTTCAGTAGCTGTGGCGCTTGGGCTTAGCTGCTCCACGGCATGTGGCTTCTTCTTGGACCAGGGCTCGAGCCCATGTCTCCTGCATTGGCAGGCAGATTCTTAACCTCTACGCCACCAGGGAAGTCCCTAGTTTTTAATTTTTATTGTAGCCATTCTAGTAGGTGTGAAATGGTACCTCATTGTGTTTTTGATTTGCATGTCCCTAATAACTAATAATGTTGAGTGTTTTTTCATGTACTTGTCCATTTGCATATCTTCTTTAGAGAACTGTCTATCCAAGTCTTTTGCCCATTTCTGTTTGTCTTTTTTCCTTTTAGTTTTGTTGAGATATGATTCACATACAGCATGATATAAGTTTAAGGTGTACAGCATAATGATTTGACTTACAAACATCATGAAATGATTATCACAGTAAGTTTAATGAACATCTATCATCTTGTATAGATACAAAAAAATTAAAGAAATAGAAAAAAAGTTTTCTTGTGATGAGAACTTTTAGGATTTACTCCCTTAACAACTTTCATATATAATGTACAGCAGTGTTAATTATATTAATCACATTGTACATTACGTTCTTAGTACTTATTTATTTATCTTATAACTGGAAATTTGTGCCTTTTGACCACCTTCATTCAAATTCCCCTTCCCTCCCCCTATCTCTGGTAAGCACAAATGTAATCTCTTTTCCTATGAGTTTGTTTGTTTTTTTTGAAATATAACTGGCCTACAAAACTATGTTAGTTCCTGATGCCCAATGTAGTGATTCGATATTTCTATACATTACAAAACGATCGCCACTTTTTTGCTCATTTAAAAAATTGGTTTGTTTGGTTTTTTTGTTGTTGATATGTAGGAGTTCCTTATATATTTGGGATATTAATCCTTTACAGATATGTAAATTGCAAATATTTTCTCCCATTCTGTGGCTTATCTTTTCACTATTTTGATAGTCCCCTTTTGATGGGACCTGGGCTTTTTGAAGGTAACCCAAGCACTTCTGGGGGGCTTATCTTCCCCTAGCTATGGATGAACAAATCAGAACATTGTGAGAGGTCAGATATTCTCTACCTTTTGAGGATAGGACATGAGGGATCCCCCTTCACCCATCTGGGTTTGGCCTACAAGGCTGGGTCCCTTCCTCTCCATTCCCTTCAAGTGTTCCAAGATGTGAATCATACAGGAAAGAAGTAAGAACAGTGAACTGAGCCTAGTCTAAGGACTTGAGAAACCAGGGCTTACTGACACATACTACAACATGGATGAACTTTGAAAACATCATGCTAAGTGAAGAAGCCAGTCACAAAATACCATTTATTGTATAATTGCATTTATATGAAATGCCCAGAGTAGGCAAATCTGTACACACAGAAAGTAGATTAGTAATTTTCTAGTGCTAGTGGCGTAGGGAAGGTGGGTTAGGGGGAGATGGAGAGTGACTGCTGAGGGGTATGGGTTTCTTTACTGGGTGATGAGAAGGTTCTAAGATTGATTGTGGTGTGAAAGCACAACTCTGTGATATACTAAAAGCCATTGGATCGTACACTTTTTTTTTTTTTTTTTTTTTGCATTACGCGGGCCTCTCACTGTTGTGGCCTCTCCCGTTGCGGAGCACAGGCTCTGGACCCGCAGGCTCAGCGGCCATGGCTCACGGGCCCAGCCGCTCCGCGGCATGTGGGATCCTCCCGGACTGGGGCACGAACCCGTGTCCCCTGCATCGGCAGGTGGACTCTCAACCACTGCGCCACCAGGGAAGCCCTGGATCGTATACTTTAAGGAGGTGAATTATATGGTCTATGAATTATATCTCTATAAAGCTGTTAGTTAAAAAAGAAAAGAAAAGGAAAGAAACAAAGATTCCTCAGTGACCTCCACCCTTCCCTCTGCCTCAGAATGCTGGTAACTTCTTCACTTGATGGGGAAGCGCAGCCGTGCCTGGACGTGCTCGCAGCGGGCAGGCTTCATGCTCAGCCCGTAGGTAGGGGTTAGGTCCACTTTCACACCTGGTGGCACGCTGAACTCCAGCTGCTGCAGCAAGATGGCCAGGAAGAGGAAGATCTCCCACTTGGCCAGGACCTCCCCTATGCACCGGCGCTTGCCCATACCGAAGAGCATCACTTTCTCACTCAAGGTCTTGCTGATGGTGGTGTCATGGGCAGTGAGGAATCTCTCCGGCCGGAACTCAGATGGGTCCCCCAACAGCTTCCTGCGAGATGAACAGAGGAAGTGGTATCTCTGGGCTGGGGAGGCCCTTCGGGAAAGGCCTGGGCCGGGGACATCTGTGTTAGAATAGATCTAGAGCAATGAAAGGAGAGTGGGGAAAGGAGCCAAACTGTATTTTGATGTTTATTTCTTTTACATAGCTCTCTCTAAAATCACCAGCCTTGAAAATAGTGCTTTTTAATATTAATTTTTTATCTTAAAGAAATAATACTTTAACTAAAAGAAATTAAAAGAAGGAACACATGTCCGTCTCTATCCTACTCAATATACAAGGGGAATCAACCGTCCATCCTGGTTTATGCTTATTGTTTTGGAGTATTTATTTACAGCATCCTTTTTCACACGCAGAAGTGCCCTAGTTTGGATGGTAAATTATAGATCCTCCAACCTATAAAGTGAGATTTTCCAAAGAGGTCCCTAAGCCACTCACATCAGAATCGCCTGAGATACTCCACCTTACCTACCGAAGAGGAATCTCAGGGGACTGGGCACCGAAATCTAAAACCAACTTCCTTGTCAATGCACTAAAGTTTGAGAAAAATTGACCTAAATTTTGTCCCTTAGAGCAGTCTGCAGAGCCATCGAGGCACCATTCCCTTATTGTATAACCAGTTCCTAGGGGGACAAACAGCCTTCCTGACTGCTGAACTTCACACATTTTTCGGGGGGGGATATGTACTCACGGGTCATGATTGACCTGCCACTGGTTTATGAAGACACAGCGTTCCTTGGGGATGTAGAAGCCGTTCAGTGTTGTGTCCCTTATTGTGCTAAGGAGGGAAGAGGGCTCTGTCAGGCTCAGGGGCTGGAAAACTGGGGTGTGTCTCTGGAAGGTTGTTTTTTTTTCTTTTTAACAATTAAAAAGAAAGTTGACTATAGTTAATTTATAATGTTGTGTTAGTTTCAGATGTACAGCAAAGTGATTCAGCCATATATATACCTATATATTCTTTTTCAGGTTTTTTCCATTATAGGTTATTACAAGATATTGAATATAGTTCCCTGTGCTATACAGTAGGTTTTTGTTGTTGATCTTTTTTATATATAGTAGTTGTGTATATATTAATCCCAAACTCCTAATTTATACCCCCCCGCAGAGGTTCTTGCTCCTCCACCCCACTCCAATAGCCTGTCCACCATGGTTTCTATACCGTACACTATGAGGGAATATCAGGAGCAAGGAAGGGTTGAAATTATTCTTCCCCTTTCTCAGATCCTGTTCTTCAACAAATGTTTACTAAACTTTTCTCTGTACCCAGCTGTGCCCTTGGCCATTCTCTGGAGCCAAGAAGCAGGCAGTCTGGGCCAGTCCTGGGGAGTTCCCAGCTTGGCTGAGACATCAGGCCTCTTCCTCTGGGTATAACTAGACCAAAATATGGGCTGAAGTAAGTGTTCACTAATTCTCCTGACATTGTTAAAATCCCAGGACCTAATCAAGGACCAATGGCTGTAAGTCCTACAAAATATCAGAATGAAGTTATGCCAGCTGGATGAATCAAGAAAGGCTTCTAGGGGAGGGGAAGTTTGTGTCAGGATAAGGTAAGATAGGATTCTGGTAGCCAGAGAAGAATGTAGACCTTCCAAGCAGAAGGTCCAGCATAAGCAAAATTGGAGGCTGGCTGGTTCATGCTTATAAGGGATGGTGAGGCCAGCCTGGTGGGGTTGAGAGTACCTGTAGGGAGGGAATGTGAGCAGAGGTGAATGAGTGCTGAGGTCAGAAGTGTGGTTTTTCTCCTGAGAGCCGGGTACTTTGATCATGTTTGGACTGGATGGGGGCAGAGTAGAGGCCAAGGTCTGTGAGGAATCTGGTGTCATGGCAAGGAAGGAGATGCTGAGGTCTGACCAGGGCCAGAGCTCAGAAGCTGGGGAGAAAACATGGCAATGATTTCAGAGGTGGGAGGGCAGAATAGGCAGGCCTCACCTGTGGGGGATGGTGAAGGGGACGAAGGAGGAGTGTCGGAAGGTCTCCAGGATGAAGGCCTCCAAATAAGGCAGCTGGGATCTGTCGGAGAGCCGGGGCCTCCGTGCCCTGCCAATCACTGTGTCTGCAGAACACAGAGGACGGACAAGGCTTAGGGGTTGTCCTGACTGCTCCATGGCATCTGCATCCCCAATCATACCAGGTGTCACTCTATGTGGTACTATGTCTTTTTACAGGTCTGAGACCCACTGATCCCCCAGTATCCTCTAGGCAAGGGTGGGCACCACTGTATGCCCAGGGCTTGTACTTAGTAGGTACATAACAGCTATATGTAGATTGAACAGATGACCTGGGACCCTAAGGCTTCTCTCCACCAGAGGGTTAGGGGACACTACATACCCAGCTCCTCCTGGATCTTCCTCTGTATCTCAGGATTTGTCACAAGGTACAGAAGGCTCCAGAAGATGGCTGTTGTGATCGGATCAAACCCTGGGCAGCATGGGGCAAGGTGAGGAAGAAAGGAAGACAGGAACAAGATGGCAGCATTTACCAAGCACCCACCATGTATGTACCAGACATTGTCTTTCTCTGCCTCCTTTTCCCCCAAAGCCCCTCACCCTGAATTTTCTAAGGGCAGAGGTGGAGTCACCTCAGCACAAACTTGAGTCACTGCTTTCATGATTAGTTGCTGGAATTACAAGGGCCTAGACTTATAGCCCAGAGAAGCCTTTACTGTTTAGTTGGGGAAACTGAGGCCCAGAGGAGGAGAGGGACTTGGCTGAGTTTTCACTGGGAGTTGGTGGTACAGCCTGGGCTCAAATCTAGAGCCTGGGCCTGGTCTCTGTGTCCTGCACCATCTGACATGTAGTTGGTGAGTTATCTGATGGACCCCGGGGCTGGGCAACAGCAGGCACTGAGGGATGGAGGGGCAGGGGTCTAGCTCCTACCGGCTGCAAAGATGTCGTTGACAAGGTTGACAGTCTTCTTCTGGGGCATGAGGCCTCCACTAGCTCTGGAGTTATCCTCGTAGTGCTTGAACAGGGCACCTATGATGTCCTGGACTCTGTTCTGAGGGGGCACAAGCTTAGGAGCACCCCAGCACTTCTGGGGTAGAAGTCTGGACCTTGCCCCATCCCATCTGACACCGTCTGCTGGCCTCTGGGCAGTGGGTTGAGCTCACGACAGGAGCTGGTGGTAGCCCAAGGTAGGGCTTAAAGTATCATTTCATGCCCCACTGACCCTTCCTCCCAGTAACCCCAGGGGTCCAATTTCAGAGAAGGAGGTTGGGGTGAGTACAGGGAAGTAAAGTGACACCTGAGCTGGGAATTAGTCTCTGTCAGAGTTCAGTTTCCTGCAGAACAAAAGCCTTCTCATGATAACAGCACCCCACATTACAGGGCTCTGCCAGGGCCCCATTCTCGACCTTATCTCTCTGGGGCTTTGAGCAGCCCTGAAAGGGAGGCTACAGGCATGAAGAAACTGAGGCCAGAGAGGGAGAGGGATTGGCTCCAGGTCACACAGGTGATCTGAGAGGTCCCAGAGCCTTCCTAGGCCTTGGCTGCACACCAGGTGTGTGGGTACCTTGGAGCTGGGTAAGAGGGGCCACACACAGACTCTTGGGTGCCCTCACACCACCCATACCCTGGGCTCACCTTGTCAAAGTCCTGATAGTGCTCCTGGACCATTTTCCACAGGAACTGCATGAACCTCTGGTTGAAGCTCTTGTACTTTTGCAGAGCAGAGTTGGGCAGGTATTTAAGGATGGGGAAGAAGTCCACGGGGCTCCCGGAGGAGGCAGTCTCCACGAAATCATGGGTGCTCCTCACAAGGCTGACCATCTCCTCACTGCTCTGGGGGAAGTGCTGCCCGAAGCACATGGCACCAATGACCTTGGCCACTGACACCACCACGTGGTCATAGGGATCAAAGCGCCCAGGTCCCGCCATCAGCTCCTGGAACTTGTCGATGAGGGCCTCAGCCTCCTTGCACACATGCATCTCCAGGTAGCAGGAGGACGAGGAAGCCGGGTCTGAGGCAACGGAGAAGGAGTTGAGAGCATTCTGGGCCAGACGTCGCCGGGCAGCCCACACTGGTCCAGAGTCTGCGTTGAAGGTCATACTCTGGCCATCAGCGACTAAGGTGAAGCTGTAGAGGTCAGGCCGGCCCTTGAAGTCATCACCCTGCCGCACCAGGGCCTGCCGGATGGTGTCCAGGCCGCTGAGCACCAGCACGGGTGTGCAGCCAATGCGGATCTGCAGCACGTCTCCATAGCGCTGGCTCAGCCGCGACAGGGCCAAGTGTGGGCTCTTCCCCAAGGTCAGCACATGCCCGATCAGGGGCCAGCTCCAGGGCCCCGGTGGACTCTTCAGGCCTTTAGGGACCCGAGGCTGCCAGGCCCTGACCACCCAGAATACCAGGCAGAAGGTGGCTGAGGCCAGGAGAAGCTCTGTGGCTGAGAAGGGAGTGGCCTGGGACAATGCCATTTGTACCAACTACAGGGGAAGAGAACGGAGGAGCCAGACTGAGGGACGAGATAGAGCCACTCATTCATTCATTTACTCAGTCAATAAGCACTTGTACATGTTCTGTGCTTGGCTCCCAGCTGGACACCAGAAAGACTAAGTTGCATTCACTAAATTACATGGATCCTTCATCCCAGGAGCTCACCCATGGTGTATCACAGAATCTGAGCACTGGAAAAGAGCCCTGAGATACCCAACTTGAGCGTCTGAAATCCCAGCCCTGGCCATCCCCTCTGCCCATCACCTGTTACCAATTCTGAGGCTGAAGTGATCACTTCAAAACGGAGAAGCACTCTTGTGGACCCCAGTGCAGGGTGTATGCTGGGCATTGTACCACGGGGACCCTTCCTGCTGATACCTCCTCATACTCTGGGAACAGGGAGCTCTCCCCGCTAGCAACGCTGATGGGATCAAGGTCTCAGGGCTGATGCAAATGGCTTCTGATGCCCCCTTCCCCAGGGCATTCTTTATCAAGACCAACCAGGACACCTCCTCTAAGGACAAGTCCCCATTCTCTCAGAGTCTTTTTTTTTTTTTTTTGGCTGCGCGGCACAGCATGTGGGAATCTTAGTTCCCAAACCAGGGATCAAACCCGTGCCCCCTGCAGTGGAGGTGTGGAGTCCTAACCACTGGACCACCAGGGAAGTTCACCCCCCTGCCCCATCCTCTCACAGTCTGGAAGGCTGAGGTTGGGCTGCAGCCAGGGCCAGGGCTGCCCTCATGCCAGGTGGGGGGCCCTACCCACCTCTTCAATCCAGTCACACTAAGGGTCCTTAGAGGTGGCCCAGTCCAGGCTTCTCATTTAAAAATGAGGAAACCAAAGTCTGGAGCTGGGCAGCAAGAACTAGAACTCAGGACTTCTCTGGTGGCACAGTGGTTAAGAATCCACCTGCCATTTCAGGGGACACAGGTTTGAGCCCTCATCCAGAAAGATCTCACATGCCGCAGAGCAACTAAGCCCATGCGCCACAACTACTGAGCCTGTGCTCTAGAGCCCGTGAGCCATAACTACTGAGCCCACGTGCAACAACTACTGAAGCCCGAGTGCCTAGAGCCTGTGCTCCACAACAAGAGAAGCCCCCGCTCGCCGCAACTAGAGAAAACCCATGTTCAGCAATGAAGACCCAATGCAACCAAAAAAAAAAAAAAGAAGAACCAGAACTCAGGCCTCCCACACCTAACCCAGTGTTCCCCCATATCCTTCCATCTCCACTGGTTCCCAGGATATATGATGGGGGATCCCAAGGGCTAAGAAATGAGCCCAAGAAAGGTACCTGTAGAGGCAGGTGCTTGAGATCAGCAGGATTGCGGGAGCTGATACAGAGCTTCTGGCTCCGGGTGAGTGGCCTTTTGTAACTACCACCCCAATCAGGTTGGCCTTGCTGTCCTGGTCACCTGATATCAAAGTCACCAAAAAAAGTTGAAAGGATCAGCTCTTGGCCTTGAGCCATGATCCCTCAGCTCCACCTACTTCCCAGGGCCCAGGGGCAGCTCTTCTGGGGATAGGTGCTATGTCCCTGGGGAGGAATGTCCAGCTCCTTTCAGGGTCCAGAGTTGGGAGGTAATGCTTATTTCTCTCAAGGGCAATGCAGGGTGCTGGGAGTGAAAGTTCTCTGGGCTAGTCCAACCTACTTTCCCATTGTACCCACGAGGAGGGACCCTGCCTGGGGGCACTCAGTCCAGGCTAATCAGTGGGGGAGACTCACTGCTCCTCTCCAGAAAGGTGTCCTGTAATACCCCTCCAACAACCTGTGAAACCAGATAAAAAATAGGTATGTTCTGACCACCTCTGAATTTCAGCCCGGGTCCTTAATCTGAAAACAAGAAATGATGAGGATCCTATATTCTAAAGAGAGGCTGCCTCAGCCTCCTCCCTCTTGGTGAGAGATGGTAAAAGTGAATGAAGAAAATTCATGCTGTGGGGGCATGGCAACTGGCTTGGAATCTTCAAAGTGGTCAATGTCATTAAGAAAGAAGAAAAAAAAGATGGGCTTCCCTGGTGGCGCAGTGGTTGAGAGTCCGCCTGCCGATGCAGGGGGACACGGGTTCGTGCCCCTATCCCGGAAGATCCCACATGCCGCGGAGCGGCTGGGCCCGCGAGCCATGGCCGCGGAGCCTGTGTGTCCGGAGCCTGTGCTCCGCAACGGGAGAGGCCACAACAGTGAGAGGCCCGCGTACCGCAAAAAAAAAAAAAAAAAAAAAAAAAAAAAAAAAGAAAGACAAGGGCCTTTCCTAGAGCAAAGAGACTAAAGAGACAACCAAATGCCAAAAATGTGTGAAGGTTGATTGGGCCCTGGATTTAAAAAACTTTTTTTAAAGCTACAAAAGACATTTTTGGGACAACTGAAGATACATGAACAAGGACTGGAGATTAGATGATATTATGGAATCAATGTTAATTTTTTTAGATATGAGCCTAACATCATGATTATGTGGGAGAATATTTCAGGAAATATTCTTAGGAGATTAATGTTCTTAGGAGATGAATGCTGTAGTGCTTAGGGGATGAAGTATCATGATTTCTGCAACTTATTTTTAAATGATTCTGTTTAAAAAAATGTACGTCTATCTGCGTATCTCTATAGAGAGGAGAGAGAGAGTAGATATGACAGACGTCAGCTATATAAGAACCTACGTGAAGGTACATGGGTGTCCATTGTATGAAAGGGAGCTTTGAAGTGGAGGGCTGGCTGTTGTTTGGTAAGGAGTCCCATGATGCTTCTCTCCTCCCTCATCTCACAAAGCCAAGTGAAGGAGCTCCAGGAGACCCAAACCTTAAGAGTGGGATATCTTCAAGAAGGGAACTCCTCAGCTGTGAGTCCAGATGGGTTGGACCATGGTGAGGGAGACTGTGGCATTCGTGTATTTATCACAAACTTTACAACGCCCCATGCTTATGGGCCGGCGTTGTTATAAGAGCTTTATATCTATCAACAAAAAACATTCTCAGTAATCCTATGGGATGGAAATTAATACTATTCTCATATTACAATATGAGGGGTAACGGAGGCACAAAAAGTTATGTAATTTGTTGTAGGTCACATAGCAATGTGTTAGAGTTGGGCTCAAACCTTCAGAAGATTGTGCTCCAGACCACTATGTGCACCTGCTTGACACGTGTCCCTGGATCTGGGGGAAATGTGTGGACATATGGAGGCAGAGCAGAGTAGCCTGTCATGGCAGGGGCAGCAGAGGGCAGCCTGCACAGCCCAATGGGTGCCTTACTAGGATGTGAGTCTCCGAAGGGCCAATGGACATGCTGAAGGGAACTGGACTTGAACTGCATGGATAAGACCTGGCTACAGAGGGGTGGGAAACCCTGCAATGACAGGTTATAGGGGGTACCCTGCGGGAACTAGCTGAGGGGTGGGCAAGAGGTCAGCCAGAGTCCAGCAGCTATGTTAGGAACTGTGTGATGTGGAGGGCACATTGGGGCTCAAAGGTACTCGATGAAAAGCTGGCAGTGGAATGTCTGCTACATACAAGGGCATTCGGAGCTAAGAGAGAAGATAAACAGCACCAGCCAAATAAAGAGATTGGTTCCTGGAACTTCCCTGGTGGCACAGTGGTTAAGAATCCAAGCATTTGGGTTTTAGCACTGAGTCTGAGACATCCAAACAAAGGGCTTGGGGCCAGGAGGAAAGTGTTTGCCCACAATTCAGATAATGAGAGGGAGAGACAGAGACAGAGAGAGGGAAAGTGGGAGTTAAACTGTAAAAGAAGAGGTACAAAAACACCTTGATGAACTTGAGAAACTGGAACAATAGTTGGGGTGTTGCTGGGGATTCCCAGAAAAAAACAACAACCAACCATCAAACAAAGAAACAATGGAGAGAGTCTGGAAACAGCGGTCGTGGCCTGGATCCTTTACCCCAATGATGGTGGCAGTCCACAGTGAGACCTTGCCCCCAGTCAACAGAAAATTAAAGCAGATAAAGCTATCTTTGGGACTTCCCCGGTGGTACAGTGGTTAAGAATCCACCTGCCAATGCAGGGGACATGGGTTCGAGCCCTGGTCCGGGAAGATCCCACATGCCGTGGAGCAACTAAGCCTGTGCACCACAACTACTGAGCCTGCGCTCTACAGCCCGCGAGCCACAGCTACTGAAGCCCACGTGCCACAACTACTGAAGCCCGCGCGTCTAGAGGCCGTACTCTGCAACAAGAGAAGCCACCGCAATGAGAAGCCCGCACACCACAATGAAGAGTAGCCCCTGCTCGACGCAACTAGAGAAAGGCCGCGCGCAACAATGAAGACTCAACACAGCCAAAAATAAATAAATAAAATTCTAAAATACTTAAAAAAAAACCAAACAAAAAAAAAAACAAAGGGCAAGGCTGGGGAATCTGAAAAAGCCACAGGGCCTGTTTGAAGACTGTGGCTGAGAGGAAAGGAAAGATGTTTTCTCTCTGTACCTTCATTGGGTTCAGCTCACTCTATAAAAAAGGTTAAGGTTTGAAGTTAGAGTAGGTTTTGTAGAAAACTGACTATTTCTCTCTGTCTCTCTCTCCTCCTGTCTTTTCCTTTCTCTCTCTCCCTCTCTCTCTCTCTCTCTCTCTCTCTCTCTCTCTCTCTAATTATCTAAAGTCATACTTTATTCAGATTTTCTTAGTTTTTGCTTAATGTCCTTTTGTCCTTTCTTGTTCCAGGATCCCATCAAGGAGGACACCACGTTACATTGAGTCACCATATCCCTTTAGGCTCCCCTTGGTTGAGACATTTCTCAGACTCTTTCTTCAGGAGAACTGGTCAGGTATTTTGTAGAATGTCCCACTACTGTGATTTGCCTGATGTTTTTCTCATGGTAAGACTGGGGTTATGGGTTATTGGTAGGAAAACCATAGGAGTAAAGTGCCATTTTTCATCATATCATATCAAGGGTACATACTATCAACTTGACAGGAAGGTTGATGTTGGTGTTGGTCAGCTGGCTGCAGTAGTGTTTTTCAGGTTTCTCCATGGGAACATTACTCCTTTCCCCTTTCTGTACTGTACTCTTTGGAAGGGAGTCATGTGCACAGCCCACACCAACAAGTGGAGAGTTCTGCTCCCCTCCCTGAGGACAGTCTCTGGGTAAATTATTTGGACTTCTGCATAAGAGATGATTTATCTTTTTATTTTAAATATTTTCTTAAAACTTTTTATTAAATTACAAGATGCATACAAAAAAGTGCAGATAATCTGTACAACTCAATGAATTTTTTACAGACTTAACAAGTCTTGTAACCAGTCCTCAGATCAAAAGACAGAATGTTACCAGCACCCTAGAAACCCCTCGTGCTCTCTCCCTAAGGATAACAATGACCCTAACTTCTAACAGCATAAATTAGTTTTGTTAGTTTTTGGTTTTCATGTAAATTAAATCATGCTGTGTACTTTTTTGGCATGGAACTTTAAAAATTTAATAGATTTCATTTTTATAGCAGTTTTAGGTTTACAGAAAAATGGAATGAAAGTACAGAGAGCTCCCATATGCCTCCTCCCCCAATCAATTTCCCCTGTTATTAACATCTTGCATTAGTGTGATACATTTGTTACAATTGGTGAATGAATATTAATACAATATTATCAACTAAAGTCCATAGTTTACATTAAGATGAACTCTTTGTGTTATGCAGTTCTATGAATTTTCTTTCACTTTAAAAAATTGTGGTAGGGCTTCCCTGGTGGCGCAGTGGTTGAGAGTCCGCCTGCCGATGCAGGGGACACGGGTTCGTTCCCCTATCCCGGAAGATCCCACATGCCGCGCAGCGGCTGGGCCCGCGAGCCATGGCCGCGGAGCCTGTGTGTCCGGAGCCTGTGCTCCGCAACGGGAGAGGCCACAGCAGTGAGAGGCCCGCGTACAGCAAAAAAAAAAAAAAAAAAAAAAAATTGTGGTAAAATATAAAACATAAAATCTACTGTTTCACACATTTTTTTTTTTTTTTCTGCAGTACGCGGGCCTCTCACTGTTGTGGCCTCTCCCATTGCGGAGCACAGGTTCCAGACACGCAGGCTCAGCAGCCACGGCTCAACGGGCCCAGCTGCTCCACGGCATGTGGGATCTTCCCGGACGGGGGCACGAACCCGTGTCCCCTGCATCAGCAGGCAGACTCTCAACCACTGTGCCACCAGGGAAGCCCCTGTTTCAAACATTTTTAAAGTGTATGATTCAGTGGGCAGCGTGTACTCTTTTGTATCTGGTTTCTGTCACTTATTCTTTTTTAGGAGATTCGTCCACAGTGCTGGGTATAGTTGTAGCTCATCCCCATTGCTGTATGGTGTTCCGTTAAAATACAAATACACAGCAATGTATTATCCATTCAACTGTTGATTGACATTTGGGTTGCTTTCTGTATTGGGCTGTGATGAGCCCTGCTGCTGTGAACATTCTTGCACATGTTTCTGTATGCATTTCTGCTGTGTATAGACCTATGAGTGGAAATGCTAGGTCATAGGCTAGGCATAGCTCAGTGTTAATAAATCCTAGCATTGAACAATTTTCCAAAGTAGTTGAACCAGTTTTACTCCCGCTGGCTGTGACTGAGGGTTCAATTTGCTTCTCATGCTCACCACCATTGGATTGTTTTTAATCTTCTGATTTCAACCATCCTGGAGTGTCTGTTGACTACTTCCCTTTTTTTTTTTGCAGTACGCGGGCCTCTCACTGCTGTGGCCTCTCCCGTTGTGGAGCACAGGCTCCAGACGTGCAGGCTCAGCGGCCATGGTTCATGGGCCCAGCCGCTCCGCAGCATGTGGGATCTTCCTGGACCGGGGCACGAACCCGTGTCCCCTGCATCGGCAGGCGGGCTCTCAACCACTGCGCCACCAAGGAAGCCCGACTACTTCCCTTTTTAAAACCCCTCAATGTTCCCCATAGATTTCAAGATAAAAACTGAACTCCTTTGCTTGGCATGCAAAGGCTTCAGTGGCAGCTCTTGCTTAACCTCTCTGGCCTTGTTTGCCACCATGTCCCACTTGCCCCAGCCTCCATTGTCTTTCTCCATTTATTGATCCCTTTACTGGAAACCTGCACCCCATCCTGTGTTCCCTGGCCAACTCCTGCTCATCATTTTATATGCTGCTCAGCTGTCACCATGCTGGCTGGGTCTGAGCCCCTCCTCTGAGATCCCACAGGCCCCAAAGTGCCCTCCTCGACAGCCCCCATCATGCTGTTTCTCCCATGGACTGTGAGATCCTTGAAGGTCAAGGCAACCTCTGCTTTTCTTCAGATCTCTAGTCTCTAGCATGGGGACTGACACACAGCATGTATTTAGAAAAAGATTTGTTGAATCAATTAGTGTTCACAAGTGAGAGTGCTATCTTGTGTTAAGAGTTTCGTGAAGACTGCTGTCAGCATTTCCCTGCATTGGTTTTATAGAAATTACAAGTAATAATCCTTACAGTTGAAATTTACTGAGTACCCACTATGCCCCAAGATCTGTGCTGTATGTTTAACATTGGCTGTCTCTTTGAGCTTCATAGCAGCACTATGAAATTGGTACTATTATTGGCCTCATTTTACAGTTGATGAAATGAAAGCCTAAAGATGTTAAGTAATTTTCCCCAGAGCCGGAATATGGGGGAAAAGCAGTTCAGTGGGCACGGGGCAGGGGAGAGGGCAAATCAGGAAGCTATCATGAGAGAAGGCACATTCAGAGTTGACTATCCAGAGGGGAGCCCAGGGGGAGGCAGGGTGTGGCTAAGGTTAGGGTGAGGGTCACTCAACAAGTTTATTCAGTGCACATTCACCAGCCTGGCCAGTGGTCAGAACACAGTAAATGGCAGCCTTTTCCCTGCTTCCTGTGGAGCAAGTCCTCCTCTGTGCCCCTCATCATTCCATTCTCACCTCTGTTGTGGATCTAGCCACAAAGAGCTGTAGTTTGGGGCTGGATCATCATCTAAACCAAACCCTAAATCAGACTGTGGGCCCCTCTAAGACAGAGGCTGAGTCCCATTCATCTCTGTGCCCAGACCTGGCAGAGAGGAAGGACCATGGTGGACACAGGTGCTGTGGGAAGCACAGGCAAATAATTAAAGTTGGGGCGGGTGTGTGTCTCACAGTCTATTATATAAGGACCGGGAGATTCAGTCCTGGACATCCAATCACCCGCTACTGCATGTGTCCACCCAGAGGGCCTGCCTCCTCAACATGTCCAAATGGATGATGTCACCTCCCTGCCCAAACACCTTCCTACTGGGTCATCACCCTAGCTAGAAACCTGGGAATCGGCAAAGACCCCTTCTCTTATTCACCTCCCACCAAACTCTCAAGATCCTACCACCTAAATACCTCTTGAGTCTGCCCACTTTCTCCAACACTGTGGCACCGCCCAGAGAAGACTCTCAGCGCCGCTTCCCACCTGGACTTTTGCAGGAAACTCCTATCTGGTATCACTGTCTCTAGGGCAGTGTTGCCCAGTAGAACTTTCTGTGGTGATGGAAATATTCTAAGTCTGTGCTATCCAATAAGGTAGCCACCAGTCACACGTGGCTAGCGAGCATTTGAAATGGCTGGTACAACAGAAATACTGATTTTTTTTTTTTTTTTTGCGGTATGCGGGCCTCTCACTGCTGTGGCCTCTCCCGTGGCGGAGCACAGGCTCCAGAGGCGCAGGCTCAGCGGCCATGGCTCACGGGCCTAGCCGCTCTGTGGCATGTGGGATCCTCCCGGACCGGGGCACAAACCCGTGTCCCCTGCATCGGCAGGCGGACTCTCAACCACTGCGCCACCAGGGAAGCCCTAGAAATACTGAATTTTAAATTCTATTTAATTTTAAATGTAATTAGCTGCATGTGGCTAGTGGCTACTGTATTGGATGGCACAGTTCTAGGCTCCCTCCATCCCATACCTCCAATCTGGGCTCCACACTGCCACCCAAGTGAACTTCCTGAAATTGCAAATCTGAGCAATCCATATCCCTTTGTAAAACCCCTTAGTACTAATATCTTAAGACATTCAAAAACCAAACCATACTCCTTAGCTCAGCATGTGAGCCAGTTCCTACTCACTTCTCTCACCTTGTTTCCCACGACTCCCTCCCTCTCATACATCCACCAGTCAGAAGGAACTCTTAGAATTCTTCTAGTTTTCTGCCTCTTGCATTCAAACATGTTGTTCCCTCTGCCTGGAACACCCTAACCTCCTCTCAACCACCTCTTCCCCATCCAACAAACACTCTCATGGAAATGCATCGCTTCCAGGTTAGAGATGCTTACTTATATTGCAGTACTATGATGCATATGTGACAAAGCATTCTCATCTCTCCATTAAAGCAAAGCCTCCAAAACTTTGCTCCAGGTCCACCTCCTCTGGGGTGTGTACTGACCCCCTACTCTGGTTTAGATCCTCCTCCTTTGGGCATAGCTCTCCCGTGGCACAAACACCACAGTGGCATATTGCTTTGGTTTCCTTTGCCCTCTCTAGACCATGAACAACTTGAAGCAAACTATGTTCTTATTTACTCGGTTTTTAGTGCAGTACCTGTCACATAGTGGATGTTCAGCCATATTCTTTGAGCATAAATTATGTTGCCAGCCACTGTTCTCAGAGGAAACTTAGAGCAGTGAATAACACAGACCTTGCCTTTGTGGAGGAGACTGACAACAGGCAAGCAAACAGATGAATGAGATCATTGCAGACCCAGGTTGTGCTGAAAATCCTCTTTGTCCTCCACATCCACTCCCCCCCTTCTCCACCCTGCTCTATGCAGCGAGAGGCTGACCTCAGCAGACTGTGTCAGTGGGCTCCCCACCCTCTGGCGACTTGTTGGGTTCAGTCAATGGGAGGCATGGGCATGAGATGGGAGGGTGGGAGGAGAGTGAGTCTGGGGTATTTTTTCTCCAGACCCTCCCTGCAAAGTCACCATGCTAGGCCACAGCTCCTGCCAGGCAGCGCTCTTCTCCTCACAGTTCTCTCTCTCTGGGCTCCAGAAACAGATCCTTCCTCTTGCCCCTTCAGGCTCAAGATAGGAAGGGCTCCTCTCTGTTACTAGTCATATGGTACCACACTATCCTGTGTTAGTTTCTCTATAACCTGTCAACACCTTTGTAAATAGTCCCCTTATTAAACTCTTCTCAATGATCCAGTTTTGAATGGATTCTGTTCTTGCAAGGAACGTGAATAATAAACTGGTTCTTTGCAAATTTCTGCTCCACCATCCTTGGAATATCAGCCTTTCCCCAAGGTCACAAGATGGCTGCTACAGTTCCGGCCAACACATCCAGACATGACAAGGGCCAGAGGGACAAGAGCGCATCTCTTGTTATACATCCCTTTTTAAAATAAATAATTAATTAATTAATTAATTGGCTGTGTTGGGTCTTCGCTGTTGTGTGTGGGCTTTCTCTAGTTGTGGTGAGCAGGGGCTACTCTTCGTTATGTTGCATGGGCTTCTCATTGCGGTGGCTTCTCTTATTGCAGAGCACGGGCTCTAGGTGCATGGGCTTCAGTAGCTGTGGTGTGTGGGCTCAGTAGTTGTGGCTCACAGGCTCTAGAGTGCAGGCTCAGTAGTTGTGGCACGTGGGCTTAGTTGCTCCACGGCATGTGGGATCTTCCTGGACCAGGGCTCGAACCCCTGTCCCCTGCATTGGCAGGTGGATTCTTAACAACTGCACTACCAGGGAAGCCCCAGATCAGAGTATTAGGCTCTCTCCCTGTAGGGTCTTTGCATGCTAGCAGCAACTCTCTACTGAAGGCCAGAGCTCCTCTCTATAGCCTCTCCACAGCCACCTCCTCTGGGTTCTGTTCAGCTCTTTCCCCTCATCACTTCTGGCCTTGCTGCTGCTAGCCCTGGACCGCTGCATTGTCCCTATTGATTTCCCTAAACATTGAACCTTTGTGAATGGTCCCTTTATTAAATTCTCCTCAATGACTTAGTTTGAGGGGGCTCTCTGTTTCCTGCAGGGACTGACCCTGACAGATACAGGGAGGGACTTGCCTGGTGTGTCTTAGGAACCTCAGGCTACTCTTGTGCCTGGAGAGGACTGAGCCGGGGAAGCAGGAGTAACAGGTGAGGAGGTCAGAGGGATAAAGGGAGCCACATCTGGAAGGGACCTGCAGGCCATTGTAAGGACTGTTTCCTCTGAGATTCTTCAAAAACTTCCTTCTGAAAACTTCAACTTGGGGAAAGGATGGGGTCACTTCCTCAGCTAGGAGCTGGGAGTGCAAATGGGGCACCTTCCTTCCCAGGGCATCCCAGCCAGCAAGGTGTGAACTCTGCTCCCAGAGCAGTGAGATGGCACAGACTCATCTGATGATCTCTGCCTCGAGTGTGGATTCTCTCCAGGCACTTCCCAGCCAACAACTCCTCACCTCCATCATGGGGTCTTCTGGAGATAAAACTAGCCACTCGCAGTGGTGCTGATGGTGGCATTGTTGGCACAGAGACAAACCAGTGGGAAGTTATTAGATAGGAGTAACTTCTTAGGATTCTGTCCAACCTGCCCAGGCCTTTTTTAGATCTGTCTCAAGTTCCGAGGTTTAATCACTCAGAGAACACTGTTGGGTAAGCCTCTCTGGCCTGCAGGTTTGGGTTATAATTCTTCCAGTTGCAAACCCCCAAACCCACTCCTACTAGAAGAGAAAGATGAGGAGGAGGAGAAGGAGGAGAAAGAAGAAGAGAAAGAGGAAACCGTAAAGAAGAAGGAAAAAGGGGGAAAGGAGGAGATGGCGGAGGTGGTGATGTTATTGACTCACATAACAGAGATGTTTTATGGTGAACTTCATTGGCTTCAGGAATAACTGGATCTAGGTGCTCAATGTCATCAATTCTTTCCCTCCCTCCCCTCATCTCCCAGTTCTTCTTTCTTCTAATGGGCTTCTTAAAAAATGGCCACTGGTAGGTCCAGAATTATTTTCTAACCAGCTTAGCCACCACTGGCAGAAAGAACATTGCTTTCCAACAATTTCATTAAAACCCCACAGGGCTCTCAGTGGCTTGGTCTGAGTCATGTGTCAGCCTGGTAGCCTGGGGTAGGGTTAGTTCCACCAAGCCTATTGGCTAAGAGTAAGGGTGGGGTGGTCCCCAAAGGACAATTGAAGTGGTATTTCAAGAAGAAGAGAGGATGGATCCTGGGCACACGAAACCACTCACATGTCGACTATCACTGGTGTGACCATATAATTTATTGTCCAAGCCAGGACTCTTTTGAGAAGGAACGAGGGCACTTTTAATAGACAAGACAACAGGCTTAGTCCAAGACTATCCTGGGAAAGTATTGTCACCCTATCTATAGCAGCCAAGAGCCAGAGAGCCAGGGGTTGCCCTATCTGAGCCTTGGATCCTGCAAACCGAATCTCTCTGGCTCTCTGGGCACAGGTAGGAGAGGAGAAGGTGCTCAGGGCTCAGATCTCAGGTGGGGTGGAGGGTGGCTTGGTGGGGTGAGGACACATTGGAAGACAAGTCCCAGTTCTCCACATCCACTCAAACTCCACTCTTCTCAAACTGCCTCACCTCCACCTCCCACTTGTTCAAGTTATGCCCCCTCCGATGCCAGGTGTGCCCTCCCTGTACTCCTCATATGCCAGGACCCTTCTCTAGTCCTCTGCTCTCCCCCAGGGACCTCAGCCTTCTCACAGCTCCTGTAGCATTTCCAGATTTAGCATAGGCTCTGTTCAGCGTGCTTCCTGCTTCCACTGTGGGGTAGGGGTTTTATTCTGGGTCTTGTTGTCTCCTCATCCCCTTGCCACGTAGCCCTCAGCAGTGCTGACTGAAGACTCTAAGCTGGGTCACTCTGCTGGGCCAAAACCCTCAGCTGTCTCTCTGCCTCCAGCCCAGAGCCCTATCCTTTCTGCACTGCCCACCCCTTCCCCTGTGTTCCTGGTATCGATCGCTAGGGAATCCTAGCCAAAGGGCTTCTCACGCAAAGGTATACAAACTTTGACCCAGGATTGGCTGTTCAGCTCCAGGTCAAGGTCCTCTAACCTCCTGCCTGTTTCCCTCTTTCTCTGCCCCATGCTCCTGAGGGCCCCCTCCTATCTTGTGAGCTGTTCCCCAAGACAGGGCTTGGTGATGAGAAGTGCAGGGCCTCCCATAACCCCAGTGCCCCAGACTCTTGTCCAGGAAGATGGGGAGATGGGGGGCCCTGACCTAGAGGCTGAGCCTGTCTACCTTTGCCCCCCCTGGGGCTTTGCTGGTAGTCTGGGACAATAAATCATGGTGGGAAGAGCCCTGGCCTGGAAGAAAGGGGCTAGAGTTCTGGGCTCTGTTTTGATCTGTCATTTGCCCTTGGGCCTTCTTCTTTCTGACATCGGTCTCTCCAGCTGAGAAGTGGGAGAGGAATTGGCTTAATTAGCTAATGAATTTCTTTGGGATTAAGAGCCCCTTGGAGAATGTGAGAAAAGCAGTGTATCTTCTATCGAGAGAAGTGGTTTTCTGTGTCCTGGTCAGGAACCCCAGCAGATGGTCTTCCAGCCATGATGAGCAGGCTGCCATGATTCTCTAGAGCTAGGGCATTGGTGGGGACTCTGAGTGCCAAGGGAGAGATTGGGCTGCAGAGTAGAGTGATGGATTTGAGAGTACCTTGCTTCCCACTTCCTTGCCATGGCTTCTACACAAGTTTTTTCCACTCTCTGTGGCTCTAGCCCCAGCTGGGATTAAAGGACAGACCTCTCTTGGGTACCATGGAGTTTCTCAGGCTGAG
Organism: Mesoplodon bidens; assembly: GCF_964165515.1. NCBI lineage: Eukaryota > Metazoa > Chordata > Mammalia > Artiodactyla > Ziphiidae > Mesoplodon > Mesoplodon bidens. Next base: position 63,530,748 of record NC_138178.1, on the reverse strand, counting down.
CCAGAGATGCAAAGGTGAATGGAAGGATGCTGGACAAAATGGAAGCTCAGCAATACCTCCCTTGCCTCCTGCTTGTTCTGTTACCTAAATTCCACCATTATATCATCAGTACTTTGGGCTCAACACCCTGGTCATGTGCCCCATTCGTAATACAGCTGGGTTTAACTCCTTTACCAAGTCCTTTATCTTGCAAGGACTTGGCTTATTAGATCAATTTCCCACAGGCTGGTTTTCTGTGTTAGAGCATGGGGGATGGAGTGACAGGTTGGGCTGGGGTACTAGCAAGAGTCAAATGTCCTGAGAATTACCATGGAATAGTGCTGGAAACAGACCAGGAGAAATCTAACTTGCTGTGGAAAGGATCCAGGAAGTCTTCTCAGAGGAAGTGATGTTTTAGCTGAGACTTTAAGTAGGGGAGATTAGAAGTAGAGGTGGGCATTCCTGGTAGGTTCTGCTAAAGATTCTGGTTTCTATTCAGATGGAAGCTACTGAAGGGGCAAGGTGGTGTTGGAATGAGATTTTGCATTTTTGAAAAGACCACTTTGGATGCCACAGGGTGGAGAAGGAATTGGAGAGAGTGAAAGGCAGATGGTACCCAGGCTTCGAGGCTGTACTCTAGGGAGCAATGAAGGGGGCCTGGATGAGGTTGTGGCAGTGGGGTTGGACAGATACCAAAGTGGAGAAATATGTCCTTTTACCCCTTCAGTCTGTTCTCAGCACAGTAGCCAGTGATCTTCCTTGACTCAGAGCCCACAAAGTCTCTAACTCACACAAAGGAAGTCCCATGTTTCTCAGCGAGATGCTCCTTGCACCTGGGGCAGGGCTTCCCGCCCCCACCCCCTGCCCCAGCATCCCACCCGCTGGGGGTACTAAATTCCAGGAGAACTCCCCAGTCACAAGACACTGCATATTTCCAGTGCCCCTGGTACTGCTCCCTCTCCCAAGGACAGCTGTGCAGGGCTTTTGAACTTGCTGTTCCTTCTGCCGGGTGCACTCTTCTTCCAGATATCCGCCTTGATTCTTGATTTCACCCTCCTGCCTGGGCTGGGTGTCATTTTCTCAGTGAGGCCTTCCCCAACCAGCCTTTTTTGAACTGCAGTCTGACCCCACATGATTCCTACCCCTTCTCTGTCTTATTTTTCTCTATAGCACTTTTCACCCTCTGAGACTCTCTGCGTTTTCTGTCTCCACCTCCCACCCTCCTTGCCTCACAATGTAAGCTACAGGAAAGCAGGAGGTTGTCAGTTTTGTTCACCTCTATATCAATCGCCAGCGTCCAGAGCTGTGTCTGGCACATAGTAGGCATTTGGTAAATATTTATTTGTGCAGTGCACGAGGTGGCATCCAACTGCAGTGGGAGGTGATGGGGCAGGATGAGGCTCCGTTTTCTGGTCTGGGCCAGTGGATGGCAGTGCTATTTGTAGGGTTGGGGAGCGCGGCGGCGAGGGCGGGTGATGTGGTTAACTGGGGACACGTTGAGCTAAACATGCAAATACGCCTGGACACCCTACATCGGGAAGCCTCGGCAGGGTCGAGGACAGTGTCGGAGGCAGCCGGCCAGGCGACCCGGGCTGTGCTGGGGCTGCATGTCCCGCCACAGGCGTGGACCAAAAATAAGGACACACTCAGGAGCCCGCTTGCTTGCAAAAGCCCAGCTCTGCACGCAAACCTAGGCCCTTTGCACTGCCCCCCCCCCGCCCCATCCAATCACGCACCTACGAGGGTTCTGCGGCTCCTCTCCCTCCACCTCTACCCCAACGCTCCACTAGAGACTGGCCCTTTAAGAGCCCCGCTCCCGACTCCTCCCCCCACCCCTCACCCCACCCCCACCCTCACCCCTCCGCCTGCGCTCGCGTGACTGTGCCGGGGGACCGAGCCGGGCCCGGGAGTTGGGCGGCTGGGTGGCTGCGCGGGCCTCCGGGTCCTTCTCACGCAACTTCTGGGCACCGCGCCCCTAGCCAGGTGGGGCCGGGATGGACCGCGTGACCTCTGCCCCCTGGAGGGATGTGCCAGACACATGCACGCTAGCCTGGGGAGGCATGTGCGCGGGGCGCCCCCCTCTTTATTCCCTGGGCCCCCTCTCTTGCCCGCCCAAGGGCCTCCCTCTAACCCTTTTCTCGGCCACCAGGAGATCCACTCGCCGCCCGATTTCTCTGCCATGCCAAAGCGCTAGCAACCCTGGGAACCTCGAGGGCCCGTGGGTCCTGGCTGGAAGTACCCTTGGTTTGCAGCATTCCAAAGTGGCCCCGGCACCTCAACGTGTCCCCGCTAGTGCGCGCTCGGCGATACTGCACTTTCCCCATCTCTTCCCGCCCCTCCGTCAGGGAACGCTGACTTCTGCTAGTCGTCCGGGCTCTGGGGTGGGGGGGCCGAGGGCTCTGGGGGAAGGGGCCAGCCCATCGGCGCCTCTGGCCTTCCCGCCCCGGTGACCTCGGGGCTGGGGTCGTCGTGCTTCTCACGCGAGCCTGGACTCAATAACCCGGGTTAGGAGGTCATCACCCGGCAGCTCCGCCCCTCCCTGCCTGCCTGGCCCCCATCCGCTAGTAGTGAGGAGGAAGCAATTGCACGCCCAAAGTTCAGTGGGTGCAAAAATGAGGGAGAGGGGTCCCCGTGCCCGGGGATAGAGCACCCCCATACCCTCTTTCGGGCTATCATGGGACTACTCCCCCAAAACCTTCTCAGCTGGGCTCTGCCCTATCCATGGGGTACCTCGGAACTGGGGGTCCCAGGTGTCCCTAACTCTCACCCCTTTAAGTGCCGGCACTTGGTTGAGGCATCCCATAGTGGGTTCTTACCTAACCCCTGCGTCCTGTCTCCCCACTCCTCTCTCCATCCTAAAGCAACCATTCGCCAGCCGCACCCCCCCCCCGCCCCCGCCCCCCCTCGCCCCATCCCAGCGCTCCAGGAGGCGTGGCCACACGCGAAAGCCGCCTATAAAGGTGGCAGTGCCTTCACGCTCACCCTGAAGGTGACAGTTGCTTGGAGCCTTCCCTGATCTTCTTTGGGGGTCCCTGGCTCCAGAGATCACTCTTCCCAGCTCAGCTCTGCACCCCCCCACAGACGCAGGTGAGTGCTGGGGGCTTCTGGGTTGTCCCTTCCCTCCCCCCAAAGGAAAATTTTGATACATCAAGGTCTTCCTGGTCTAGCACCTCAAAAAAAGGAGACTAAGAGTGTCCCTAGTGAGGAGGCAGTCCAGCTCCCTCACTAAGTGGGGAAACTGAAGGCTGAGGAAGGGCAGGACTTGCCCAAGGTCCCATGACTAGTACCAGAACTCTAGACGCAGGTGCTCCCCTCTCAGGACTCCAGGACCCAGGCTCCAGCTCCATCTCCCACTGACTCCATGAATGCCTTGGGGCTTCCCCATGAGGGTCACCTGGGAGGCTGGAATAAGGACACAGGTGAGCCAGTGTAGCCCTCCTTCAGGCTGTGTGAGGGGGGCTTCTCCTGGGTGGTCAGGGTGGATGGAGGGGGCAGGTTGGGTTCTTACTAGCTGTACCCTGACTGGAGCCACCCTCCCAAGGCATAGCTTGTCAGTGCTGAGGTGTGCTGGCCCGACATGGGAGGCTGATCTGAGTGGGAGTCCTGGGCACTGCCGAGGGGCCTACCCTGTTCCATTGACTGTCTTCTCTGTCCTCTGCTGGGGGCAGTCAATGTGAGAGACCGCCCGCTGCAGAAAGTTTGACCCTGAAAACTCAGCAGTCACACTTCTCTTGGCCTCCTACCATCTTTTTTTTTTTTTTTCCAAAATTAACAGCCACAATAGTTTATTTACCACTGAACTCTTTTTTTTTTTTTTGTGGTACGTGGGTCTTTCACTGTCGTGGCCTCTCCCGTTGTGGGGCACAGGCTCCGGATGCACAGGCTCAGCGGCCATGGCTCACGGGCCCAGCCGCTCCACGGCATGTGGGATCTTCCCGGACCGGGGCACAAACCTGTGTCCCCTGCATCGGCAGGCGGACTCGCAACCACTGCGCCACCAGGGAAGCCCTACCATTGAACTCTTTATAAGATATTTACAAGACAACCAATTTTACACATCAGAAATGGTATAAAAGTATGAATTACAACACAGGCAACAATATGAAATGGGCATAAAACAAAGCTGAAGTGGACAGACAAGCAATTTCTCTTTTTAATTTATTAACACTAGCTTAAACTTTGTTAAGGAAAGAAACAAAGAACTGTGTTTTAGGAAAATTGCCGGGCCTTCAGTTGAAGATTGAATTTCACAGTGTTGTATCCCACGTAGGGAAAAAATAAGACTAATTTTCCCCCCACACTTTAACACACTGTAATTTTGCTCTTGGAACTTTGCTAATCTACTCTCCAACCTCCTTCTCAACAAAACTTCAACATATCCAAATCAAAGGAGAATTGATCTAGAAGATTGGCCTCCTACCATCTTACCAAGGCTAGAGGTCTTTGGGGCACCCAGTGTGCAGAAGGGAAAACCATGGCACACCAAGGCATAGCAGTGTCCCCAGTTCACTCAAGGAATTGGGACTAAAGTGTGCTTTGGGATTCAGCTCCTCCAGGAAGCCTCCCTAGACAGATGGCTATAGTAGTTGAGGTGGGAACCATACAACCTCCTTATCTTGGCTGGCTCTTCTGTGGGGAAACCTCACTAGTCAGACTGTGAGTTTCCCCAGGTCAGATCTGGGTTTTCCCTTCTCTGAGATCAGCTGGGCACCCCGAATCAGAGATCATGTCGCACTCCCTCTCTCAGGTGATGTGACTGGAGCCGAGAAGGGTAAAATGAACCGACTAATCCAAGGCCGCATCATAGAGCCTGGAACACTGGGTGCCCTGACCACCAGTCCAGGGCACCAGTAAGATGTCCCAGTCAGAGCCCCATGCCTCGAAGAGAGTAGTCCATGAATTTGCACACCCTTTCTAGACCGAACCTAGAGAGAAAGTATTGTCTCAGCCTCTGTTAAACTCAGCTCCATTCCTAGTTTCCCAGATTCCAGTGTCTGGAGTCTTCTTGCAGCCTTTGCCTGGTGGGAGCCTTCCATTTATTCACAGCTCTCTAGTGACTGGCAAATGGGGGAGGCCCAGACTATTCATTCATTGAGAATTGAGCCCAATGAAAACCCTGGCCTGGAATTCTGTGACCGGGAGCCTCAATCTAGCTGGCCTCCAGCTGCTTTTAAGCCGTGTGTCAGTTGAACTCAGAGAGCTGGGGATGAGGGCAGAGTGGCTTAGACAGTAAGGGGGCAGTCTTCTGTCCCCGCCCCACCCTGTCCCAGGGTCTGGCAGGATTCCCTAGACCCTGGGTTTGAGCAATAGAGAACTGAAGGTTCTGGAAAAATCCCTTTTCATGGATTGATCTGACCACTCTTCCAAGGGAGGTACCTATGACAGGAGCTGGAAACTTCCCAGGGAACTTTCCCTAAGAGGTCTGAGTCCTGGCTCTGTCTGAGTGCTGGGTGGCTTTAGCCAAGTCAGTGCCTCCTCTGGAGGTGAGTTTCCCCAAATGTGAAACAAGGCTGAAGGAGTGGATGATCCGTTGCTCTCTGATAGCGTTTTCCCTAGTTGGGTGGGTAGTACTCAAGGGGAATTGGGTGATACACATCGATTATGTGTTTATTTAATATATGTTAGGGAAAAAAAACCCAGTACTTTCACACAGATATTATGGTTTGGAATGATGCTAAGTGGGTGGATTTAAAGTTGATTTTAGAAAAATATGAAGTAAATAATAGTATAGGTGCTCTATGGAAATCACAGGCTGATGTTTAGATTGGTGCAGCAGTTAAGAGAAAGTGTTCTGGAATTAGGCAAATTTGGATTGGGATTTGGATCCTATACTTCCTGGCTGTGTGACCTTGGGCAAGTTACATACCTTCTCTGAGCCTCACCGCAGCCTACCACATAGGCTGTGGCCAGGACTGAATGAAGAATAACTAAAATTCTTGGCATATAGTGGCAGCTCAACAAACAGCTTCTCCTACCTCCTCTTCCCCTTCGTGTCCAGTGAACAGTTCTGGATAAGAGTTTCCTTTTCTTTGACCAGTGTGCTGACACTTTAGGACACTGGCTCCTCCCAGCTCCCAAACTGATGTCTTGATCTTTCCCTCCTATCCCACCTCTCAGCCGCCACCTTGGAATCTCTACACTGATCATGTTCTCTGTGTTTGGACTCTCCATCCCCATCTCGGCCACAGAACTTCTCCTGGCCTCTGCCACCTTCTGCCTGGTATTCTGTGTGGTCAGGGCCTGGCAGCCTCGGGTCCCTAAAGGCCTGAAGAGTCCACCGGGGCCCTGGAGCTGGCCCCTGATCGGGCATGTGCTGACCTTGGGGAAGAGCCCACACTTGGCCCTGTCGCGGCTGAGCCAGCGCTATGGAGACGTGCTGCAGATCCGCATTGGCTGCACACCCGTGCTGGTGCTCAGCGGCCTGGACACCATCCGGCAGGCCCTGGTGCGGCAGGGTGATGACTTCAAGGGCCGGCCTGACCTCTACAGCTTCACCTTAGTCGCTGATGGCCAGAGTATGACCTTCAACGCAGACTCTGGACCAGTGTGGGCTGCCCGGCGACGCCTGGCCCAGAATGCTCTCAACTCCTTCTCCATTGCCTCAGACCCGGCTTCCTCGTCCTCCTGTTACCTGGAAGAGCACGTGAGCAAGGAGGCCAAGTACCTCATCGACAAGTTCCAGGAGCTGATGGCAGGACCTGGGCGCTTTGACCCCTATAGGTATGTAGTGGTGTCAGTGGCCAATGTCATCTGTGCCATGTGCTTTGGCCGACGCTATGACCATGACAACCAAGAGCTGCTTAGCATAGTCAGCCTGAGTAATGAGTTCGGGGAGGTGGCTGCCTCTGGGCACCCAGCCGACTTCATCCCTATCCTCCGTTACCTGCCCAACACTGCCCTGGATGCCTTCAAGGACTTGAATCAGAGGTTCTACATTTTCATGCAGAAGATGCTCACGGAACACTATAAAACGTTTGAGAAGGTACAGGCTGGGGAGGGGCAGATGAGTGGTAGGGAGTGGGTAGGGTCAGGGGTCAGGAGGTCAGAGATAACTGGAGCAGCATAGGGTTTGGCAGGCTCTCGCGGGCCTTCACCCTGGGATTTTGAAGCCAGTAGTGGAGGGGAGTCCATCCTTGGCAGGGAGATAGAACTTTTTCTTGACCAGCCCTTCTATCTTTCCATCAGACAGCAATATTTACTGAATAGCCAGTCCATGCAGGACCCTAGGCCAGTTATTGTGGGGACCAGAAAGAGTTAAAGAGTTGGTCTTCTGGCCTCATGGGAGAGAAAAGGGTAAAAAGCATGTCCAGATGATAATGGTACTGGACTCTGTGTCAGGTGTCCCTCAGAGTTGGGGCTGCAAGTATCCTGAGTCAGGAGACAGCCTTGGAGAGGCAAGAGAAGCTGCAGTGGTAGCCTCGGGCGTGGGGCAGTCACCTTCTGAAGGAAGATGCTAGGGATGGGAAGGGACCAGGCCTGGATGAGAGGCAAGTCTGGGTTTGGGATCTTGCTCACCCGTGGGCCTTCCCTACCCAGGGCCGCATTCGGGACATCACAGACAGCCTGATTGAGCACTGTCAGGACAAGAGACTGGATGAGAATGCCAATATCCAGGTGTCAGATGAGAAGATCGTTAATGTCGTCATGGACCTCTTTGGAGCTGGTATGAGCTACCCCATTGTGCCCTTCCTCTTCCCAGCTGTCCGGACCCACCAACCACCTAACTTTGCCCTCTATTCTCCCCTGGCCAGGGTTTGACACAGTCACAACTGCCATCTCCTGGAGCCTCATGTACCTGGTGACAAGCCCCAGCGTGCAGAAAAAGATTCAGGAGGAACTGGGTAGGTGGTGGCTTCCTTCAGTGTGCTCAAGACAGGAGGTCCAACCAAGGTCTGAGTGGCCCCTTCATCTGTCTGGTCCTTTGTGTCCTGCAGACACAGTGATTGGCAGCGCACGGCAGCCCCGGCTCTCTGACAGACCCCAGCTGCCCTATTTGGAGGCGTTCATTCTGGAGACCTTCCGACATTCCTCTTTCATCCCCTTCACCATCCCCCACAGGTGAGGCTCCACGGGTCCATTGCTGTCTGATGTTGGACCTTACTCCAGTTCATGTACCTGATCAGGGTGGTGGGAGGGACATGGTATGGGAGGCAGGTGGATCTCCTTGTGGCCCTGAGTCTAACTGAGCTTCCCCCCTCCCCAGTACCACAAGAGACACAAGTCTGAATGGCTTTTACATCCCCAAGGGGCGTTGTGTCTTTGTAAACCAGTGGCAGATCAACCATGACCAGTAAGTTGTGAGGGGGCAGGGGAAGCTTCACTCTCTCCTGAGCGTCAGACTCTCCTGTCCCTGGGCTACTTGCCTAAACCTTATTCTTTTGAGCTGGGGCTCAACCCACCTGATGGTTCTGAGCCCCCAGGCTACTACTTCAGCTGCCTCTCTTCAATTACAGGAAGCTGTGGGATGATCCATCTGCCTTCTGGCCAGAACGGTTTCTCACCGCTGATGGCACCATCAACAAAGCACTCAGTGAGAAGGTGATTCTTTTCGGTTTGGGCAAGCGGAAGTGCATCGGTGAGACCATTGCCCGCTGGGAGGTCTTTCTCTTCCTGGCCATCCTCCTGCAGCAGGTGGAATTCCGTGTGACCCCGGGTGTGAAGGTGGACATGACCCCCATATACGGGCTGACCATGAAGCATGCCCACTGTGAGCACTTCCAGGTGCACATGCGCTCTTATGGGACGGAGAACCCTGCAGCCTAGACTCTCTACTGGCCTATCTGGGCAGCCAGGCCAGGGGGCTGACCCAGGGAGTCTAAACTTTGGCCTAAACGCACAGATATTGTCTGGCTGATTTTTTGCTGTCTGAGCTGTGGGCAAACCTGAGAGATTATACCTGCCCCCTACCCTGGACTTGTCCTTCTGTGCACTGACCACAGACAGTGGACACAGCAGGGGTCACACAGGAGCTGATGGAGCCCTTCCGAAGTTGTGCTTAAGCTAGGAGGCCTGGAAGGGATAGGGGGTCCTCAGGCCTCTGGAAACCTCTAAAGAGCTCTCTGGAAGCCCCTGGGCTCACCAGCTGGCTGGCTCTCTGTTCAGGCTGACTGGCTTGAGAAACATTTAGAGCAGGCAACACCAGGGCCTGTCCAATCTCTTTGACAATTGGGAGCTGTCAAGAGTGAAGGGGAGGGATTTCCCTGGTGGTGCAGTGGTTAAGAATCCGCCTGCCAATGCAGGGGACACGGGTTCGATACCTGGTCCAGGAAGATCCCACATGCCACAGAGCAACTAACCCCGTGCACCACAACTACTGAGCCTGCACTCTAGAGCCCATGAGCCACAACTACTGAGCCCACATGCTGCAACTACTGAAGCCCCCATCCCTAGAGCCTGTGCTCCGCAACAAGAGAAGCCACCGCAGTGAGAAGCCCGCACACCGCAACGAAGAGTAGCCCTCACTCGCCATAACTAAAGAAAGCCTGTGCGCAGCAACGAAGACCCAATGTAGCCAAAAATAAATAAATAAATTTATTAGGGAAAAAAAAAAGAATGAAAGGGAGAGGCAGTCCAGGATACTGACACAGGGGTGGTCTCCCCACTTATACAAGGCTGAGCAATCTGACCACTAGGGTCTGGGACACTGTGCCTGGGAGATCACCTTCCTCTCTGCAGGCAGGAACAGGTCTGCCTCCTGGCCTTGCAAAGTCCCTGTTCCTGTCCAGGATGGGCTGGGGACTTGTGTCTAAGGGGAGCAGAGAACAGAGGGAGTGCCCAAATCCAGGCACCAGGACCAGGTCAGGAGGGAAGGGGTAGTAATTCAACCACCTTCTACTGGGTCTCCTTTCCCTATGCCCTGTGTTAAAACGTCTTTCAAAAATGTTTGTATGCAAGGGCCTTTTTATTTTAGCCTGTATTGTACTTGTATGTTTGCATTTACCATATATGAGAGCTTAAGAACAGTTTATTGAGTGCTATGGAGAAAATTCTAACACAAGTATCCAGAAATGTGTGGGAAGCATCTACCTGAGCTAAATAAAGATATTAGCCAAAAGTCGTATAGGTGGAGAGTTTTAAAGTCTTGAGTGAAGCCATCACTCATCTATGTGCCCACTCTGAGCCCAATCTCATGTTGGGTTTTACTGTGGGAGGACGAAGGGGAGGAGGAGGCGGTGGAGAGGTGAAGCTGCTGCTCTCAGGCAGCTCACGGTCTGGCTGGGACACAAGGCTCTATCACTTCACTGCCTTCCTCCTTCTCTAACTGATCACACGTTGATGAAGAACATTCTCTGGACCAGGCACGGGGGGAGATAAAGTGAATAAAACACGGTTCCTTCAAGAGCTTCCCAAGCTAGTTGGGGGAACTAACTCATTAAAACATCACCCAATTCATTGTGATCAGGTCTCTACCAGACAGATACATACAGGAGGGTGAAGCCCAGAGCCAGAGGGGGCTGGGGCGGGGGGAAGTGGGTGCTGGGAAACGTTACTAGGTCTTGGGGATATCTGCGTGGGGCCCTCCTTGGAGGATGGGAGGCGGACTCACTTGGATCTCACAGCGTTAGATGCTCAGGTCCAACAGGTGGACTCTGGTCATGGTGTGGGGGAGGGGAAAGGTTCTCAGCTCAGAAGTCATGGTCTACTCCTCACTAGCCATGCCCGGTTCAGGTCCTGCACCCCTATTAGAACCCAGAACTGGTCACAGGTGGAGAACAAAATGTTTGATTATCAGGTCCCATAGGCTGACTGTTGCCCAGATTTCAACATTGAAATCATCCCTCTCCATCTGGGATGGCAGAGTAGTGGTGCCAAGTTGGGGCAGAGGCTGGACCCACATAGTCAGGAGCTATTCTGGCTAAGGGACTGAGGAGAGATGCACTGTGACCACAGCCCACCTTTCCTCCTGAAGCATTGTGCAGTGGCCAGGAATTGCCATTCATGCTTTCTGGCAGGAGTGGATAGCTCCCACTCACCAAGAGTTTCAGGCTACTGCAAGGAAGGAGCTGAAGTCAGCTGGAGCAACCCTGTTTATATAGGAAGATGAGGAATTTGGCATCCAATCATTCCTGTACTGACTTAAAAAATAACTTGTATTATATGCCATAACATAGATGAGCCTTGAAAACATCATGCTAAGTGAAAGAAGCCAGACACAAAATGCTACATGCTTCCATTTATATGAAATGTCTAGAACATGCAAATCCGGAGAGACAGAAAGTAGATTAGTGGATGACAGAGGATATGGGCAGGGAGAATGGAAGGTGCAGGGCTTCTTTTAGGGGTGGTGGAAATATTCTGGAATAAGATCGTGGTGATAGTTATATAAATTTGTGAATATACTAAAACCCACTGAATTATGCAGTTTTAAATAGTTAAAACAGTAAAAAACAAAAAAAGTATGCCAATCTTTACTCTAAAAAAAAGGGAGGAATGGGGACAGCATATGCAAAAGAATTTATGGAACTGTTCTCTAATCATATTGGTAATGGTAATATTAGTATTTTTATTTTGAGAATATAGAGTAATGTGGGTTAAAACAAAGAGCAACTAATAATGAGAATATTCTAATTCATCATCCCCTCTGTCCTTGAGAAACAGGATCTTTGGCATGGAAAAAAGGAGGTACACATGTAACATATAAAATTTTGAGTTAAAAAATATGTTGTGTGTGTATATATATATATGATATGTATTGTATATTATTATATTATATATAATATATATTATGTATATATTTTTCTAAGTGTTAGAAACAATGACCAACTCATAGCAATGAGCATTCCTAATGCCTAGATTACCATCCAGGGCTTGTTGGAGAAATGCTGGTTACAGAACTGGGGCAGAAAATGTAAAAGAAGAGCCTGGAACAGTTGCTCATACAAGATAGCAAAGAAGCCACAAACACCACCAGGAGTGGATCAAGCCATTCAGGAGCCCAACTGAAGAGGATCCAAGAGGCCAAATACAGGACAACTTTGACTGTCAATAATAATAATTGCCATTGATTAAAACCTTTGAATCCATCAGTTTATATATATATAATATACATATATATACACACACATATGTTTAAATTAGTTGTTCATCTTCAGAAAAACCAATTCACTACCTTAAAAAATGAAAAACAAAGGCAAAGAAGCAAACATTCATTCTACCTTCCCTATGTGAACTATACTTACAGATAACCAAATAGTACATAAGAAGAGGCATCTCTTAATGAAAGTATTCCAATTAATAAATGAGAAAGAAATAATAGAATTGGAATGTCACTATTTTGTATCCACCACTAAATGAATGGATCTGGGCATTGCATCCAACAAACGCCAGCATCATAAAAAGGGAGAAAACCAGATATGTGCCTCATGATAAAAGAAGCCAACACTGTCCACGGTATTGCCAAAGGGACTGAACCAGAGTCTGGTCGAGCCTCTGGATCCAGCTGTCAATTTGCAGTAATAGAGCGGATCAAGAAACATGCTGAATGGAAATATCAGAGAGCAATCAATAAAATCCAGACTTTGGGAAAATCTACAGGTCAAAAGCCCTGGGGTCTTCAACAGAAAAACTGTAAGAAAGAGAAAGAGATGGAGTGGAAACTTGTAGACTTAAAAGACGTATCAAATTTTAAGAAATGAACAATGCTAAAACATGGTGTCTAGGAATACACACTTGGTAATAAATCTTGGTAAGAACGAGGAAATGAATACTATAAGAGTCTGGAAAGTGGTTACTTTTGCGGGGAGGGAGTGGGTTATAATTGAAATGGGACATGCGGAGGGCTTCTAGGATGGTAGATAAAGTACTACCTCTTTTTTAAAAAAACATCTTTATTGGAGTATAACTGCTTTACAGTGGTGTGTTAGTTTCTGCTTTATAGCAAAGTGAGTCAGTTATACATATACGTATGTTCCCATATCTCTTACCTCTTGCGTCTCCCTCCCTCACACCCTCCCTATCCCACCCCTTTAGGTGGTCACAAACCACCCAGCTGATCTCCCTGTGTTAGGCGGCTGCTTCTCACTAGCTATCTATTTTACGTTTGGTAGTGTATATATGTCCATGCCACTCTCTCACTTTGTCACAGCTTACCCTTCCCCCTCCCCTTATCCCCAAGTCCATGCTCTAGTAGGTCTGTGTCTTTATTCCCGTCTTACCCCTAGGTACTTCATGACCTTTTTTTTTTTCTTAGATTCCATATATATGTGTTAGCATATGGTATTTGTTTTTCTCTTTCTGACTTACTTCACTCTGTATGACAGTCTAAGTCCATCCACCTCACTACAAATAACTCAACTTCGTTTCTTTTTATGGCTGAATAATATTCCATTGTATATATGTGCCACATCTTCTTTATCCATTCATCTGTTGATGGACACTTATGTTGCTTCCATGTCTTGGCTATTGTAAACAGAGCTGCAATGAACATTTTGGTATATGACTCTTTTTGAATTATGGTTTTCTCAGGGTATATGCCCAGTAGTGGGATTGCTGTGTCGTATGGTAGCTCTATTTGAGTTTTTTAAGGAACCTCCATACTGTTCTCCATAGTGGCTGTATCAATTTACATTCCCACCAACAGTGCAAGAGGGTTCCCTTTTCTCCACACCCTCTCCAGCATTTATTGTTTCTAGATTTTTAAAAAAATTTTTATTTATTTATTTTTGGCTGCATTGGGTCTTTATTGCTGCCTGTGGGCTTCCTCTATTTGTGGCAAGTGGGGGCTACTCTTCATTGTGGTGTGTGGGCTTCTCATTGTGGTGGCTTCTCTTGTTGCAGAGAATGGGCTCTAGGCATGTGGGCTTCAGTAGTTGTGGCACGCGAACTCAGTAGTTATGGCTCACAGGATCTAGAGCTCAGGCTCAGTAACTGTGGTGCACGGGCTTAGTTGCTCCGCAGCATGTGGGATCTTCCCGGACCAGGGCTTGAACCCATGTCCCCTGCATTGGCAGGCGGATTCTTAACCACTGCGCCACCAGGGAAGCCCCGTTTCTAGATTTTTTGATGATGGCCATTCTGACCGGTGTGAGATGGTATCTCATTGTAATTTTGATTTGCATTTCTCTAATGATTAATGATGTTGAGCATTCTTTCATGTGTTTGTTGGCAATCTGTATATCTTCTTTGGAGAAATGTCTATTTAGGTCTTCTGCCCATTTTTGGATTGGGTTGTTTGGTTTTTGTTATAGAGCTGCATGAGCTGCTTGTAAATTTTGGAGATTAATGCTTTGTCAGTTGCTTCATTTGCAAATATTTTCTCCCATTCTGAGGGTTGTCTTTTGGTCTTGTTTATGGCTTCCTTTGCTGTGCAAAAGCTTTTAAGTTTCATTAGGTTCCATTTGTTTATTTTTGTTTTTATTTCCATTTCTCTAAGAGGTGGGTCAAAAAGGATCTTGCTGTGATTTATGTCATAGAGCATTCTGCCTATGTTTTCCTCTAAGAGTTTGATAGTGGCTGACCTTACATTTAGGTCTTTAATCCATTTGGAGTTTATTTTTGTGTATGGTGTTAGGGAGTGTTCTAATTTCATACTTTTACATGTACCTGTCCAGTTTTCCAGCACCACTTATTGAAGAGGCTGTCTTTTCTCCACTGTATATTCTTGCCTCCTTTATCAAAGATAAGGTGACCATATGTGTGTGGGTTTATCTCTGGGCTTTCTATCCTGTTCCATTGATCTATATTTCTGTTTTTGTGCCAGTACCATACTGTCTTGATTACTGTAGCTTTGTAGTATAGTCTGAAGTCAGGGAGCCTAAAGTTCTATTTCTTAACCTGGGTGTGGCTCAAGAAAGCTTGTTTTATAAAAATGAAGGGAATAACAGAAATAACTTGTATTGCTCATTGCTTTTTAGAAATATAATTTATATATGTTGTCAATGCCCTTCAGTCAGAGACCACCAAGAACCACCTGTAGTTAAACAAGCTAGGTTTCTTATTCATCACAGTAAGGGAAAACACACACCATGGGGAACTGTAGGGGTCTCAATAAGAGGATGTTAGAAAGAACTTAAATGATTTGGGCTTTGGCTGAGTGATACAGGGGAGGGTTAGCTCTAGGTTGGACATTGTCAGAAAGTGGGGACAATTCTATGATAAGGTATTTGGTGGGTAGGATTAAGACCTTGCTTTTATTTGTGCTCAGACAAAATTATAAACTAGCTTTGTTTTTTTCCATTTAAAAACCATTGAGGGCTTCCCTGGTGGTGCAGTGGTTGAGAGTCTGCCTGCCGATGCAGGGGACAGGGGTTCGTGCCCCGGTCTGGGAAGATCCCACATGCCGCGGAGCGGCTGGGCCCGTGAGCCATGGCTGCTGAGACTGCGTGTCCAGAGCCTGTGCCCCGCAACGGGAGAGGCCATGACAGTGAGAGACCCACGTACAGCAAAAAAAAAAAAAAAAACCATTGAGGGATTCCCTGGTGGCACAGTGGTTAAGAATCCACCTGCCAATGCAGGGACACGGATTCGAGCCCTGGTCTGGGAAGATCCCACATGCCATGAAGCAACAAAGCCCGTGTGCCACAATTACTGACCCTGCATGCTGCAACTAATGAAGCCCATGCGTCTAGAGCCCGTGCTCCACAACAAGAGAAGCCACCACAATGAGAAGCCTGAGCACCGCAACAAAGAGTAACCCCTGCTTGCTGCAACTAGAGAAAGCCTGCGTGCAGCAACGAAAACCCAACAGCAGCCTAAATAAATAAATAAATAAATAAATAAATAAAATTAAAACAAAAACATTGATAAGGGACCTCCCTGGTGGCACAGTGGGTAAGACTCTGCGCTCCCAATGCAGGGGACCTGGGTTTGATCCCTGGTCAGGGAAGTAGATCCCACATGCATGCCGCAACTAAGGAGTCCGCCTGCCGCAACTAAGGAGTCCGCCTGCCACAACTAAGACCTGGTGCAACCAAATAAATAAATATTAAAAATAAATAAATAAAAACGTTGGTAAAATATACGTAATATAAAATTTACCATCTTAACCATTTTAAGTGTACAGTTCAGTGGTGTTAAATTCATTCATAATGTTAGGCAATCATCACCATCATCCATATCCATAGCACTGGAACACTGAAACCCTATACTCATTTAGCAATAACTCCCTTTTTTCTCCTTCCTGCAGCCATTCTACTTCTGTCTCTATGAAGAGTTTCATTTTTATCATGTTCTCAGAATAACCTGTGTGGGGCTGGTGTTCTGTGAGAAAAGAACCAGAGAAGGGGAGAACAAAATGCCCTATGAGTGTCAGAACAGCCTGTAATAATACTGTGGTCCAGCTGTGAGCACCAGATCAGTTCCAGCTGTCAGGAGGTGCTCTTTCTCCATCCTCCTTTTTCATCAAGAACAGGCAAAGTTAGGGCTTCCCTGGTGGCACAGTGGTTAAGAATCTGTCTGCCAATGCAGGGGACACGGGTTTGAGCCCTGGTCCAGGAAGATCGCACATGCCGCAGAGCAACTAAGCCTGTGCACCATAACTACTGAGCCTGCGCTCTAGAGCCCAAGAGCCACAACTACTGAGCCCACGTGCCACAACTACTGAAGCCTGTGAGCCTAGAACCTGTGCTCCGCGACAAGAGAAGCCACAACAATGAGAAGCCCGTGCACCACAACAAAGAGTAGCCCCCACTCACCGCAACCAGAGAAAAGCTCACATGCAGCAACGAAGACAATGCAGCCAAAAAAATAAAATAAAAATAATAATAATAAAAAGAACAAAGTTAAGTCTCAGGACATTCATACATTATATCCAGATTTTCTTCGTTGCTAAGATTTTGCTGATTTAGATCAGTTTGCTGATTAAGAAGGCCATCCACTGAATGTAGTCTATAATTGAACCAGGATTAATCTTTTATGTTTCTGTTGTAGGATGAGTTATTGGACCATCTGTTGTGACAATGGCTGCCCTAATAGTAGTGCCCCAATGGTACTTAGATTCTGGATAGTCTGTATTGGTATGTATTGTAACATAGGTAATTATCAGGATCAAAGTGACTATTAGTCTTTTGATAGGTCTGGAAGCCAAGGACCTAGATTATTAAATACATGCAATCAAAACATGTCCCAGAATCCAACTGGGCCTATTTTATAGAGTCAGGTTGCTTTTTCTATTTGCCCTGTAGTATTTACATAGTTGTAGCAATGTTGACTTGGTGGACTAGAGGAAATCACAGGCTATATGATTGTCCATGACAACTCTTGTTAATGGATTTAGAGTACTTTGTGGGCTTTCAGAGCAGTGGGGTCCTGTATGACTTCTGGTAGGTCAGAGTCAAGCTTTAAACGTTTTTTAGCTGTACTGTTCCCACTGTAGGAATTGTAGTTGGCAGAGTACGCATGAAGAGGAATTCAGTTATTCCTCTTGGAAGTTCTCCTGAATAATCTGTGCTTGCCTCATTTTGGAGGCTTCTGAGTGTCTTTTTAAGGAAACATGATATACTTTAGTGTCCATAAAAAGAAAACACTCATATATTGCTGTGGAAATGTACAATGATGTGGCTGCTTTGGAAAACAGTTCTTCAAAAGGTTAAACATAGTTATGACCCAGAAATTCCATTCTTAGTTATGCCTAACATTCTCAAAATTTTTCACATGAATGTTGTGAAAATATTACACAAAATATCACACAAAAACTTGCACATGAATGTTCGTAACAGTGTTATACATAGTAGCCAAAAAAGTGGAAACAATCCACATGTCAGTCATTTATGAAAGGATAACAAAATGTGATATATCCATATTATTCAGCCATAAAAGGAATGAAGCACTAATGCATGCTGTAACATGAATGTGCCTTGAAAACATTAGGCTAAGTGAAAGAAGCCAGACCACACATTATATGCAGGTCACATATTAAATGATACAATTTATATGAAATATCCAGAGTAGGCAAATCCATGGAGACAGAAGGCAGATTAGTGGTTGCCTGGGGTTAAGGAGAGGGAGGAATGGGGAGTGACTGTCAATGGGTACAGGGTTTCTTTTTGGGTGAGGAAAACACTCTGGAATTAGCAGTGATGGCTGCACAACTTTGTGAATATAGTAAAAGCCACTGAATTGCCCACTTTAAAGGGTGAATATTCTGGTATACATATTACATATATCTCAATTTAACAAATCACATCAGGGACCAGGAGGCCAGAATAAACCAGTTTTATAGACTGTTGAAGCTGTTCCTATTCGGTGTAAGAGCCAATCAGAATCTTTCCCCCTTCTGTTACAGCCAATCAGAATTCTCTCTGCATATTCAGTGTAATAGATAGAAGCCCAGCTGAAGAATTATTTGGGAAAGATTGTATTTCCAGATGAATGCATGTCTCTATTGCTCGGCAGGTTTAATAAACTCAGCTTTCTCTTTTAGCTGGTCTCATTTTTAATAGTTTGGAAGTTTCGTCAAAATAAAGACCCCACATCATGGCAACCCCACAAGACCCTCAAATCTTAAGTGCTCAATTCTGAACTGTTGTGTGGCCTTCTTCCGGTTTGCCGCTGGGTATGTCTCAAGGACAATATTGAACTTCAGGTATTTCTGTTGAGTTCTCATTGCTGTATTTTGTTATCCTAGGATATCCTAGGATATCCATGGTTCCTCTCTTGGTTAATACTTTGGAGAGCATTAGGCAATCCTTTACTAAACCTGTTTGTCTTTTATTACTTAAAATTTTTTTTTAATTTTATTTATTTATTTTTCGCCGCGTTGGGTCTTTGTCGCTGCGTGCGGGATTGGGCTACTTTCATTTTGGTGCTCAGGCTTCTTATTCCAGTGGCTTCTCTGTTGTGGAGCATGGGCTCTAGGTGCGTGGGCTTCAGTAGTTGTGGCTCGAGGGCTCAGTAGTTGTGGCTCACGGGCTTAGCTGCTCCGTGGCATGTGGGATCTTCCTGGACCAGGGCTCGAACCTGTGTCCCCTGCATTGGCAGGCAGATTCTTAACCACTGTGCCACCAGGGAAGTCCCTCTTCTATTACTTTTAATTGACTTGTCAAATGATTTTTTCCCCATTCCTTGGTAATTTTTGTTTTGATTGTTACAAGGGAGCATTTTTTTAGGGAACAGATAGAGGCACAGACTTAATAAGTCTCTTTCCAAGCTGGCCCTCGAGAGCTCTAATAACATTGGGGTCATACTTATATTTTTAAAAATTTATTGTTTATCTGCAATCTAAAGTTAACTGGGCATCCTATATTTTATTTGCTAAATCTAGCAATCCATCAGACTTGTGGACATATAGTGTGGGGCATTCCATGTCTTGTCTGGAGGAAAGGAATGCCTTGGTGGCAAGAGTGTGGTATTTCCTCCTCCACAGCCTTGCTGTGGGATACCATGGTGGCTGCTGGAAGTGTAGTCAGAGGTCTCTGCATCAGTGCGGTACAGCCCAGCTGTGTGCTTGGTTCAAACCTCCATACCTTGTTATAATCATGGTATTTTGTTCTCTTATCTATTTGGGTGTGTCAGCATCTAACCTCAAACTCCTCCTCATTGAATTCTTGCTTCCTATTGTTTCTCTGTTTGTAACTCTAATTCCTGAGCCCATTTGGTAAAATAGCAGTTTTTTATTAAAAAAAGTTTGAGTTACAGTGGCCATTTCAGGAAACTTTGGGGAATTTTAAAATTTTATGAGTTTATACCTCCCCAATGTTTTATTTATTTTTTTGCGGTACGCGGGCCTCTCACTGTTGTGGCCTCTCCCGTCGCGGGGCACAGGCTCCGGACGTGCAGGCTCAGCGGCCATGGCTCACGGGCCCAGCTGCTCCGCGGCATGTGGGATCTTCCCAGACCGGGGCACGAACCCGTGTCCCCTGCATTGGCAGGTGGACTCTCAACCACTGTGCCACCAGGGAAGTCCCTCCCCAATGTTTTAGAACAGAAAGGAAAACAAAAACTCAGTCTACAATAGTCAGTCTTTTTGTCGGTGATAAAGGCTTTCATTTTTTGTACACTTTAAGAATATCCATTTAGACAAATCTAACATTAAAAAAAGAGAAAACTGGGCTTCCCTGGTGGCGCAGTGGTTGAGAATCTGCCTGCCAATGCAGGGGACACGGGTTCGAGCCCTGGTCTGGGAAGATCCCACATGCCGCGGAGCAAGTAGGCCCGTGAGCCACAACTACTGAGCCTGCGCGTCTGGAGCCTGTGCTCCGCAACAAGAGAGGCCGTGATGGTGAGAGGCCCGCGCACCGTGATGAAGAGTGGCCCCCGCTTGCCACAACTAGAGAAAGCCCTCACACAGAAACGAAGACCCAACACAGCCCTAAATAAATAAATAAATAAATAAATTAAAAAAAAAAAAAAAAAAAGAGAAAACTACTAAATCAGGTTATTGTAAGGTTCCTTAGAATCTGTAAGACCTCTGTGCTATCTGCTAAGGACTTGTGTGAATTTAAAATAAGGAAACTCAAGAATTTCTAAAAGAAAGAGATGATTTTAACTTATAGTGTTTTAAATATGCTGATTCTTTAAAGACTTTTTTTTTGGTGTGTGTGTGTGTGTGTGCGCGTGTGTTTGTGTGTGTGTGTCTAGCTGAAGCTGAACTCCTAAAGGAACAAAAAGGAATAATTGTATTAAGTTAATGGCCTTGGTTACTAAGTTGAAAGGTAAAAACCAATATAGGTCACTCAGAGCTTTTAACCAACTTAAGTAATTTAATAATTGGAATATTACCATAAAAGGAAAAAATAAAGCAGTATTTCTAGTTAAAATGAATCCTCGGAAATTAGTCTGGTTTGATAATATGACTTAACCCTGATTTTATCACAATTTTAGAAACTCTAGCACTATTCTAGGTGATGCAAAGGTTTTAATTTCTCAGAGAAAGCCCAACAACTGTAGTTTGAATCTCTTAAGTTTCCTATACTATATTTACTGGTCAGATAAGCTAATATTGCTTTCATTATTATTTATAAAATTGTAGACCAAGTGAGAGAATGGCATGGACATATATACACTACCAAATGTAAAATAGATAGCTAGTGGGAAGTAGCCGCGTGGCACAGGGAGATCAGCTTGGTACTTTGTGACCACCTAAAGGAGTGGGATAGGGAGGGTGGGAGGGAGATGCAAGAGGGAGGAGATATGGGGATATATGTATATGTATAGCTGATTCACTTTGTTATAAAGCAGAAACTAACACACCATTGTAAAGCAATTATACTCCAATAAAGATGTTAAAAAATAAAATAAAACTGTAAACCTATGTGTTCAACTAAATTAAATGATGATAACTAATGTTTTCATAAAAAGATAGACTTCTGTAACTTCAGACAGTACTGTAAATTGTTTAACTCTAAACTTGTGCTTTCTATGTAAATGCTAAAATGTCTTTTTTTCTGTTAATTTTTTATATTAATATTGATTGTTTTTAAATTAAACTAAAATTTAGTTTTTTTTTTTTTTTTTTTTTTTTGCGGTACGTGGGCCTCTCACTGTTGTGGCCTCTCCCGTTGCGGAGCACAGGCTCCGGATGCACAGGCTCAGCGGCCATGGCTCACGGGCCCAGCTGCTCCGCGGCATATGGGATCCTCCCGGACCGGGGCACGAACCCGTATCCCCTGCATCGGCAGGCGGACTCTCAACCACTGCACCACCAGGGAGGCCCTAAAATTTAGTTTTTAAGATCTCTGACTTTGAGCTCTTGAAATTTATTAATTATTAATTTTTAAGTATAAAATAACCTAAGGAAATTAGAACTTATAAGACAGTGAGAACAAATGTATGGAGTTAAGATAATAGCTTTTTCTTATCCTTTGGCTACATACAAATACAGTTATCCTTTATAAAGCTTAACCTTTTTCTCCAGGTTTCTTGAGATATAACTGACCTATAGTATAAGTTTAAGATGTACAATGTGTTGATTTAATACACTTATATTTTGTAAAATCATTACCACATAGCATTAGCTAACATTTCCATCACATCACATAATCAACATTTGTTTCTTCTGGTAAGAACATTTAAGATCTACTCTCTTAGCAACTTTCAAGTATATAATACAGTATTATTAACTATAATCACCATGCTCTACAGTAGATCCCCAGAACTTATTCATCTTATAACTGAAAATTTGTACCCTGGATCAACATCTCCCCATTTCCCTCACCCTCAACCCCCTGGTAAGCACCACTCTACTCTCTGTTTCTATGAGTTTAGCTTTTTAAAATTCCTCATATATGTGATATATTTCAGTATTTGTGTTTCCTTGTTTGACTTATTTCACTTAGTATAATGCCCTCAAGGACCACTTCATGTTGTCACAAATGCAGGATTTCCTTATTTCTCATGGCTAAATAATATTCCATTGTATGTATATACCACATCTTTATCCATTCATCTGTTTGACAGACACAGCTTGCTCCCACATCTTGGCTATTGTGAATAATGCTGCAATGAACATAGGAATGCAGATATCTCTTCAAGATCCAGTTTTAATTTCCTTTGGGTATATACCCAGAAGTGGGATTGCTGTATTATATAGTAGCTCAATTTTTAATTTTTTGAGGAACCTCCATACTGTTTCCCTTAGTGGCTGCACCAATTTACATTCTCACCAACAGTGCACAGTTGTTTTCTTTTCTCCACAAGCTAGTCAATGCTTGTTATCTCTTGTATTTTTAGTGATAGACATTCTAACAGGTGTGAGGTGATAGCTCATTGTGGTTTTGATTTACATTTCCCTGATGATTAGTGATGTCAAGCAACTTTTCATGACCTGTCGGCCACTTGTATGTCTTCTTTGGAAAAATGTCTATTCAGTTTCTCTGCCCATTTTAAAATCATATTGTTCGTTTTTTGGATATTGAGTTGTATGAGTTCTTTGTATTTTGGGATTTTAACGAAAATATCAGTTATATGATTTGCAAATATTTTCTTGCATTCTGTAGGTTGTCTTTTTGTCCGTTGTTTCTTTCACTGTGCAGTAGTCTCAAATGTCAAGGAGCATTCTCCCTGTTTTCTTCCAGAAGTTTTATGGTTTCAGTTCTTATGTTTACATTTTAAACCAGTATTGAGTTAATTTTTGTGAATGGTGTAAATAGGGGTCCAATTTCATTCCCCTGTATGTAGTTATCCAGTTTTCCCAACACTATTTATTGAAGAGACTATCATTTCCCCATTGAGAATTCTTGGCTCCTTTGTCAAATATTAGTTGACCAGATATGTGAGGGTTTATTTCTGGACTCTTAATTCTGTTCCATTGGTCCACATGTCTGCTTTTATGCCGGTACCATACTGTTTTGATTATTATAGCTTTGTGATATAGTTTGAAACCAGGAAGTGTGATGCCTCCAGCTTTGTTCATCTTTCTCGAGATTGCTTTGGCTTTTTTGTGTTTTGTGTGTGTGTGTGTTTTAGGATTTTTAGGATTTTTTTTTTGGCTGCATTGGGTCTTAGTTGCAGCATGTGGGGTCTTTTTTGTTGTGGCGTGTGGGTTCTTCATTACAGTCCACGGGCTTTTCTCTAGTTGTGGCATGTGGGCTTCTCTCTAGTTGTGGTGTGTGGGTTTTCTCTCTCTAGTTGTGGCACGCAGGTTCCAGGGTGCATGGATTCTGTAGTTTGCGGGCTCTCTTGTTGAGGCGTGCAAGCTCAGTAGTTGTGGCACGCGGGCTTAGTTGCCCCGTGGCATGTGGGATCTTAGTTCCCCAACCAGGCTTCAAACCCGTGTCCCCTGCATTGGAAGGTGGATTCTTTACCACCGGACCATCAGGGAAGTCCCAGGATTGTTTATTTCTATGGAAAATGCCACTGGAATTTTGATAAAGATTGAACAGAATCTATAGGTGGCTTTCAGTAGCATGGACATTAAAAAATATTAATTCTTCTGATCCATGTACATGGGATATCTTTCAATTTGTTTGTGTCTTCTTCAATTTCTTTCATCAAAGTCTTAGAGTTTTCAGTGTAAAGCTCTTTTATCTCCTTGGTTACATTTATTCCTAGGTATTCTATTGTTTTTGATGCTATTGTGAATGGGATTGTGTTCCTTATTTTCTTCTCAGATTGTTTGATGTTAGTGTGTAGAAAAGCAACTGATTTCTGTAGGTTGATTTTGCATCCTGCAACTTTACTGACTTTGTTTATAAGTTCTAACAGTTTTTTGGTGGAATCTTCAGAATATTCTGTACAGTCATACTTGGTTTTATTGTGCTTCTCTTTTTTTTTTTTTTTGCGGTACGTGGGCCTCTCACTGTTGTGGCCTCTCCCATTACGGAGCACAGGTTCCGGATGCACAGGCTCAGCGGCCATGGCTCACGGGCCTAGCCGCTCCACGTCTTCCCGGACCAGGGCACGAACCCGTGTCCCCTGCATCGGCAGGCGGACTCTCAACCACTGCACCACCAGGGAAGCCCATTGTGCTTCTCTTTATTGAGCTTCACAGATATTATGTTTTTTACAAATTAAGGGTTTGTGGCAACCCTGCTTTCAGCAAGTCTATTGGCGCCATTTTTCCAACAGCATTTTCTCATTTTGTGTCTCTGTGTCCCATTTTGGTAATTTTTGCAGTATTTCAAACTTTTAAATTATTATTATATGTGTTATGGTGATCTGTGGTCAGTGATCTTTGATGTTACTACTATGACCTGAAGACTCGATGGTTAGCATTTTTTAGGAATAAAGTATTTTAAAATTAAGGTATGTATATTGCTTTTTTAGGCATAATGTTACAGTACACTTAACAGACTACAATATAGTGTAAACATAACTTTTATATGCACTGGGATACAAAAATATTCATGTGACTTGATTTATTGTGAATCTGGAACTGAATCCACTTATCTCCAAGTTATGCCTATATATGAGATCATAACATCTGCAAACAAAGACAGTTTTACTTCTTCCTTTCCTATTTGAACGCCTTTTATTTCTTTCTTCTTTTTTTTTTTTTCTGATTGTTCTGGCTTAGGACTTCCAGGATGATGTTGAGTAGGAGTGGTGGGAGTGGACATCTTGTCTTGCTCCTGATCTTAGATGAAAAGTTTTTCACCTTTCACCACTGAGTTTGATGTTAGCTATGGGCTTTTCATATATGGCCTTTATTAAGTTGAGTCATGTTCCTTCTATACCCAATTTGTTGAGCATTTTTATCATGAAAGGATGTTGTATTTTGTCATATAATTTTTCTGCATCTATTGAAATGATTATATGATTTTTATCCTTCGTTTTGTTAACCCTAACCCTAACCCTAACCCTAACTGGATATTTTTGATTTGTGTATGTTGAACCATTCTTGAATCCCAGGGATAAATCCCACTTGACTATGGTGTATGTTACTTTGTTGTTGTTGTTGTGTTTTGTTTTTGTTTTTCTTTTTTTTTGATCACATGCGGCTTTTGGGATCTTTGTTCCCTGACCAGGGATCGAACCTGGGCCCATGACAGTGAAAGTGCCGAGTCCTAACCACTGGACCACCCGGGAATTCCCTATGTTACTTTTAATATACTGTTGAATCCAGTTTGCTAGTATTTTGTTCAGAATGTTTGTATCCATGTTCAGCAGGGATATTGGTCTGTTATTTGCTTTTCTTATAGTGTCCTCATCTGGTTTAGGTATCAGGGTAATGTTGGCCATGTAAAATGAGTTTGGGAGTGCTCTTTCCTCTTCAGTTTTTTGAAAGAGTTTGAGAAGGATTGGCATTAATTCTTCTTTAAATGTTTGGTAGTTGTGAATCCTTCTGGTTCTGAGCTTTAATTTGTTGGGAAGTTTTTGTTTACTGATTCTATCTCTTTACTCCTTATTGGTCATTATTTGTCTGTTCAGATTTTCTATTTCTTCATGATTCAGTCACGGTGGTTTGTATGTTTCTAGGAATTTATCCATTTCTTCTAGGTATCCAACTTTTTGGCATCTTATTTTTCACAGTAGTGTCTTATGGTCCTTTGTATTTCTGTGGTAACAGTTGTAATGTCTCCTCTTTTTTTTTTTTTTTTGGCTGTGCCATGCAGCTTGTGGGATCTTAGTTCCCTGACCAGGGATGGAACCTGGGCCCCAGCAGTGAAAATGCCAAGTCCTAACTACTGGACCACCAGGGAATTCCCTGTCTCCTATTGCATTTCAGATTTTATTTATTTGAGTCTTCTCTCTTTTTTTTCTTAGTCTAGCTAAGAGTTTGTCCATTTTATCTTAAAAAAAAAAACCCAGCTCTTAGTTTCATTAATCTTTTCTATTGTGTCTCTGGTCTTGGTTTCATTTATTTCTGCTGATTTTTCTTATTTCCTTCTGCTAACTTTGGGTTTATTTTGTTCTTTTTTTTCTAGTTCCTTGTGGTATAAGGTTACATTGTTTATTTGAGATCTTCCTTTTTTCTTGATGTAGGTGTTTATTGCTGTGAATGTCCCTCTTAAAACTGCTTTTGCAGCATCATATAGGTTTTGATATGTTATGGTTCCATTTTTGTTTCTTTCAAGATTTTTTTTTTAAATTTCCCTTTTGATTTCTTCTTTGACCTATTGGTTGTTCAGGAGTGTGTTGTTTAATTGCCACATATTTGTGAATATTCCATCTTCCCTGTTTTTAATTATTTCCAGTTTTATTCCATTGTGGTTGGAAAAGATACTTGGTATTATTTCAATATTCTTAAATTTACCATGATTTGTTTTGTGACTTATCATATGATCTATCTATCTTGGAGAATGTTCCATGTGCACTTGAGAAGAATGTGTATTCTGCTGTTGTTGGGTGGAAGGTTCTGTATACGTCTGTTAGGTCTATTTGGTTTAAAGTATGGTTCAAGTCCAATATTTCTTTGTTGATTTTCTCTCTGGATGGTCTATCCATTGTTGAAAGGAGAGTATTGGAAACCTTGATTGTTATTGTATTGCTGTCTATTTCTCCCTTCAAATCTGTTAGTATTTGCTTAATATATTAAAGTGCCCTGATGTTGGGAGCATATACATTTATAATCATTGTATCTCCTTGATGAACTGACCCACTTATCATTATATAATGATTGTCTTTGTCTCTTGTTAGTGTTTTTGGCTTAAAGTCTATTTGTCTGATATAAGGATAACTACCCATGGAATATCTTTTTCCATCCCTTCACTTTGAGCCTATGTGTATCCTTAAAGCTGAAGTAAGTCTCTTGTAGTTGGGTCTTGTTTTTAACCATCCACCCACTTTATGTCTTTGGGTTAGAGAATTCAATTCATTTGCATTTAGAATAATTGTCGAAGGGTGGGGACTTGCTAATGCCATCTTGCTCATTGTTTTCTGGCTATTTTGCTTTTCTCTTGTTCCTTTCTTCCTCTTTTGCTGCCTTCCTTTGTGAACTGATGATTTTCCATAGTGGTATGCTTTGATTCCCTTCTCTTTATCTTCTCTGAATCTACTGTAGGTTTTCACTTAGTGTTTACCATGCAGCTTAACCATGTACCATGGTTACCATCTCCTTACCATGTAAGGAGAACACCTGGGATCTCTCCCAAAGCAGTTATAACAGTCTATTTTATGCTGATAACAATTTAACTTTGATCAAATACAAAAACTCTACCCTTTTACTCCCCCCCGTTTGTGTTTTTGACGTCACAATTTACATCTCTTTATATTGTGTATTCTTTAGCTATTTTAATCTGTTTGTCCTTTAACCTTTATACTACGGTTAATTTTCTTAACACACCACCATACTACAGTATTAGAGTATTCTGCATTTTACTATATGCTTCCCTTTACCAGTGTGTTTTATATTTCCATATGTTTTCATGTTACTAATTAACATCTTTTTGTTTTAGCTTGAAGAATTCTTTTAACATTTCTTGTAAGGCAAGACTAGTGATGATGAACTCCCTTAGCTTTTGTTTGTTTTGGAAAGTCTTTATCTCACATAGGGCTTAATATAAAATAGCAAAGCCAATGTGATATATACTATCTAACAACATTTAATTAAATTAATTATATTTTTAACTTGAAAATTTAAACTTTAAATAATATTGTCATCCAACATTGTAGGGTATGACTAAATCTTTAAGTGTATTCATATAATAATGTTAGTAAGAAAAAATTAAATATGATAAGAAAAGGGGACTTATAGCTATAGATATATTATGGCCTGGAATATACAGTTTGTTCTATGGCCTGGAATATACAGATATGAAGAAATAAATAATAATCTTTGTCCTCTGCATACTCTACCCAGACAACAAAATTTTATTTTGTCTCACCTATGTGCATACTCTCGATTCTCAAAAATCTACTTTTTTTGTGTGTTTCTATGCTGCCTCTTACTCTGCTCCTAGGGATTTTTTAAATAAAGCAACAAGGATTCTTCACTTCAGGAAGGACTAAAATTCTTAATGATTATCATGTAAACTTTTATTATGTTTGTTTTAAATATCATTATTATCATTCTGATTAATGAGGTAACCAAGATAACAACTTATTCTTTGCTCTTGTGGCTAATCTGTTCTAACAACTTTTTTGAGATTGCCTTTCCAAAATTCAAGATAATGAAATATTAAGTCTTTGGGATAGTGGTTGATGGTTATAAGACATTGTGAATGCACTAAACGCCATTTAATTGAAACCTTAAGAAAGGCTAAAATGGTAGACTTCATGTTATATATATTTTACAACAATTAAAAAAAGAACAAGAGTCGTTCCTATCTAAACTGACTTTGAGGTTTCCCAGATGGTCACTGGGGAACCACAGAGATTTGCTTTTTCTCGTGGAAGGAGGAATAATAGGTTTTTTAGGTTGTTGCTAATTTCCATATTTTATTTAATTCAACATAGTGAGAAAATTCTTTTGTTTTCCATACCCATGATGAAAAGAAATTAAAATCGGACACATCAGAAGTTCAGTTTTGATATTAATATAAATATGTTTCACGGACTATGTACTTTTTAGTTTGAGAATAGGCATTTTCATGTTCACCTACAACAACTGAAACAATAACTGTACACAAATTAATGAACAATTTTTGTTTCTAAGTTTAAATACCTGTTTCTAATGGGAACAATCATAAAAACACTTGATGCTATAAATGACTGATGAAAGCTTTATAGATTGATGTGTATTATTCTCAACAGAGATTCCACTTTCCTCATTGTATTGTATTACTAGTTTTGTTATTATTAATATAAATTAACCAAAGTCATTCAGTCTTGCTGTGAGGCATGCGGGATCTTAGTTCCCCAACCAGGGACCAAACCCGCGCCCCCTGCAATGTAGTCCAGAGGCAGGGACTTCATGGAAGTGGACAGCTCAACTCCAAGACTTTTCAATCAAGATCATGCCTATGAGTAGGTCTACTGATCTACATTTTAATTCTTTTAACTTTCTTAATTTTTCTGACCATCCTGATTCTAGGCCTAACTTTTTATATAGAAACATCTCACTTTTTAGATTCAATACTAGCTAGCTCAGGAAATTTAACTTACTGTTGGATTTCCCAATTGGGTATCCAAGAATACTGGTAAGATCTCTTCTGTTAGTGTATTCTACTAAAGTTGCCACCAGCTGCAATTATGATTAAGTTCATTCATTGAAATTAATTTGTTTCAGATTAGTGCACAATTAATAACTTTAACGTAAAAAGAAGTACATCATACAGGTTGATTAAATTGAGGAAATAAAACTAGTTATAATAGTTCGACAAATATTTTAGATACATTGCTTGTATTAAGCAGTCACTCCCCATTCCTTGTTGAAAATCAATTGACTATAGATATATGGACTTATTTCTGGACTCTCAATTATATTCCATTGACCTATATGTCTGTCTTTATGGCAGCACCACACTGTTTTGATTATTGTGGTTTTGTAGTAAGTGTTGAAATTGGAAAGTGTAATTCCTCCAACTTTATTCTTCTTTTTCCGCGATATGATTTTAAACAGCAAGTTTCTCAGGGTCTTACTATTTAAAAGAACAATATTCCTTAGCACTGTCCTTGATGTGGATATGATTTCAATGAACATGATTCCTAATATTATGCCCTTGATACACGTAACAGAAGAAGAACTCTGTTTGTCCTTTTTAAAATCTCCCCCCCAACATACTTTTTTTTGGCCACATGTGGCTTGTGGGATCTTAGTTCCCAGACCAGGAATCAAACCCAGGCCTCTGGCAATGGAAGCTCAGAGTCCTAACCACTGGACTGCCAGGGAATTCCCTTAAAATCTCCCTTTTGACCTTTTTAAATCTAACATAAGAAAAGAACACAATATTCTTTTTTTTACATAAGTTTTTTTCTTTTCTTTCTTTCTTTCTTTCTTTCTTTCTTTCTTTCTTTCTTTCTTTCTTTCTTTCTTTATGGCTGCGTTGGGTCTTCATTGCTGCACACAGGCTTTCTCTAGTTGTGGCGAGCAGGGGCTACTCTTGGTTGCGGTGCGCGGGTTTCTCATTGTGGTGGCTTCTCTTGTTGCAGATCACGGGCTCTAAGTGCATGGGCTTCAGTAGTTGTGGTGTGTGGGCTCAGTAGTTGTGGCTCGTGGGCTCTAGAGCACAGGCTCAGTAGTTGTGGCACACAGGCTTAGTTACTCCACGGCATGTGGGATCTTCCCTGACCAGGGATCAAACCTGTATCCCCTGCATTGGCAGGTGGATTCTTAACCACTGCACCACCAGAGAACACAATATTCTGATTCATGTTCCCAGATCTTCACAGCACTGTATATTCCTTCTTTCTGTCCCGGTGATCATCAGGTGTTTAAATTGACTTGATGCCATAACTGATCCATTTGCTTTCTCTGCAATGTCATTTGATGAATCAGTTTTCAAAATAGTGGCTGTACAGTAGCTTTTAAGACCCTGAGGTAAAAATACGAATTAGAACTATAAGGAGGGTGTGAAAAGCACCTCTAAACCATAATTTAAGGTTTTTCCAAGACCTAACCGTGAGAATTGTGTTCAAACCTCAACTCCTTCATTTACTATATGATCCTCAGTAAGTGACTTAAGCTCCTTCAGTTCACATTTTCTTAACTATAAAATGAGGTAATTCTTCTTACCTAATCTAAGAATGTACATACTGGATATAGTATGGTAAAGTTGGTGAGGCCACAGGAGGAATCAAGAATAAGGCTTGAAAGAAATAAGTTTTTTCCCCCATGGGTCCCAGAGAGTGGGTCACTGCATGACATGCAGGGCCACAGGGGAAGTGCCAGGTTTTGGTCAGGTGCAGAAGACAGAAACAAGAGAAAAGCCTAGGCCAGAGGCTTTATTTTTGTTTCCAGGGAAAAGACAAGTCAGGACAAGGTAAACATCTTAGGAATGGCTAGTCTGAATAATTCTGGCAGGTTCTGAGGCATAGAGTGTTCTCCAATCGCCTAGTACCTGGTCCTGGGATGCTTTAAGGCTGGAGAAATACTTGCTTGGTGTGTGAGAGTTAGATAAGGAGTTGGTTGTGGGATATAGACTCTGGATTTGTTGGTTTGTGTATAAAAAGTGTGCTTTGGTCAAGCCCTTTGCTATCTGTAAGAATTGACTAGCCTTGGGAGGGGCAGTATTTCCCAGGGTCTGTAAGGCTCATAAATGCCATAGCATAAAGAATACGAAAAAATAAGAAAATATAGTTAATGTAATTAACCAGTGGATGCCAAATAGAAAGATACAGAATCTAAGAAAACACAGAACAATTGACTCTGTGGCTATTCGGCATCATTTTAAGGGAACTTTTCAGTAATGATAATAGAGACTTTTAGAGAGCAGGGCATGAGTTGCCCTAAGCAGCATAGAAAGCCTTTTATTATGGGGATAAGAAAGGAGGAACACAAGTAGAAGTGTAAGGAATCCTTGTAGGCTGGCCATAACTAAGTTTCCCATTTGCATGGCATTAGCCAAGAAAATAGATCTGAAATTTTTGGAGTTTCTAACAATATCTTGGTGGAATTATAGAGTGTGTTAGAACTATGCTCAGTTCAAGGTGGTAGGTCTGGCAGTTATGTTGTTGGAGGATATGAACTGATAAATTCGAAAGGAAACATAAAAATTAGTGGTATTGTGTGTAACCAGGGGATGGAGTAGTTGTGATGGCTGTAGTGGAAAGGTTGTGGTCAAAAGCTGAAGGAGAGTAGTAGGAGAAGGCACTGCAGAGGGAGTAGTCCTCTTCCCAGGGAGGTCATGGGGTTGACTGACTGAAGGCAGATGCCTCCATAATGTCCACTAAGTTTTAGAATGGCACAGATAGTATTAACTTCTACCAGATTTCTCCTTCAGCTTGAGAGTTGTAGGGGTGTATGTTTTGGCAAGGAATATGCCAGGATCATGGGCTAGGCAGACAGAAAGCTTGGGAGTATAATAGCATCTCTAATATCAAAGGAAGAAAACCAGAAATGTCCTGTGTCTATTATGAATTTTAGGAGAAGCAGTCCATAAGCTTTGCTGGGGTGGAGGTTTTAGTGTCTGGAGTGAAGTTGTCTCTGGCACAGGAGCTGAAGACATCTCCAACTTTGAGGTCTTGGACTGGGGCAATGTCACCTCCAGCAGTGAGCTCTCGAGCCAGAGCCATGTTGTCTGGGGTGTAGAACTTGGAGTATCCTTTCCAAGTGGGTGCCCCCTTGAAAAGTAGGTCTTAGCATTTTAACAAATTTGGCTTATTTGGCTGTTTTGGGCGTCTGGGTTATAAATCAATAAAAGCACCCAGACAATAACAATAAGACCCTATCAGCATAATAGTGTGAAGCTACACATGAGAGGTTTGCTACTTTGACTTCTGACTAGAAGCCATGTCCAGGTCTAGGCCTGGGACCTGGTAAACTTCCCCCAGCACAGAGTAGCCCTTAGCCATTTACTGTTTTGTTTTGCTTTTTACTTCTTATGAGTGGTCAGTTAACAGT
This sequence comes from Mesoplodon bidens, assembly GCF_964165515.1. NCBI lineage: Eukaryota > Metazoa > Chordata > Mammalia > Artiodactyla > Ziphiidae > Mesoplodon > Mesoplodon bidens. Next base: position 63,498,014 of record NC_138178.1, on the reverse strand, counting down.
GGTCCAATTTTTCTTTTCTTCCTATATCTATTTCCCTTACAAAGTGACTTTATACATCTCCTCCTGTAAAGAGATATCGTCTATTTCTCCAGCCCTTGAATCTAAGCTGGTCTGTGACCAGCTTTGGTCAACAGAATGCATTGGAAGTGATACCCAGGCCTCAAGAAACCTTGCACACTTCTGTCCTCTCTTGGAATCCTGCCACCACCATGAGAACAAATCCGGGTTAGCCTGCTGGAGGATAAAAGACCATATGAAACAGAAAGCAGTTAACAAAGTCAAGGTCACCCTAAAGCAGCCAGACCCTAGTCAACCTTCCTTGAGTGAATCCAGCCAAGATCAGCCAGGACTAGCCCAAGTAGCAGAACAATCCAACTAATCCAAAGAGTAATGAGCTAAATAAGTGCTTGTTATTTTAAGTCACTAAATTTTGGGAGAGTTTGTTATACAGCAATAAAAAAATTGATACACTGTGTTAATTTGGTTTCCCTGGCTGAACAGTAAGGGCAGGCCTATTTCTTTGTTGCCTCCATCCCATCTTCTAGCACTGGGGCTGAGCACATGGCTGGCATACCATAAATACTTGTTGATTAATCAGGCCTTCCCTAATAACTTTATGGGTTACTTGGAGCATCTCGTTTGCCTCTCTGGGCTTACTTTTCTCTTGTTCACACCTCTGTCTGATCTTTCCAAAGGATTTGATGATTAGTAAATAAAGATATGTTTCCCCGTTGGGACTTTTCCTGAACATCTCTTAGTGGGTCCTCCATAGAGTACTCTGAATCTATAAGAAGAAGAAAGAAGAAAGAAGAAAGAAGAAGAAGAAGAAGAAGAAGAAGAAGAAGAAGAAGAAGAAGAAGAAGAAGAAGAAGAAGAAGAAGAAGGAGATGAAGAAGGAGGAGGAGGAGGAGGAGAAGGAGAAGGAGAAGGAGAAGAAGAAGAAGAAGAAGAAGAAGAAGAAGAAGAAGAAGAAGGAGAAGAAGAAGAAGGAGAAGAAGAAGAAAATGCACACTTGCAAAACAGCCCAGAGCATTCTTGGGTTTATCACTTTGTTTAAATGTTTTTACACTGTATGTGAAATTATTCATTTACTTCCCACTTTTCCCAGCACTTCTCTTTTTTTAAAAAATAAATTTATTTGTTTATTTGTTTTTATTTTTGGCTGCATTAGGTCTTCGTTGCTGCGCACGGGCTTTCTCTAGTTGTGGCAAGCGGGGGCTACTCTTTGTTGTGGTCGTGGGCTTCTCATTGCGGTGGCTTCTCTTGTTGCAGAGCACGGGCTCTAGGCGCGTGGGCTTCAGTAGTTGTGGCACGCAGGCTCAGTAGTTGTGGGTCACGGGCTTAGTTGCTCTGCGGCATGTGAGATCTTCCGAGACCAGGGCTCAAACCTGCATCCCCTGCATTGGCAGTCGGATTCTTAACCACTGTGCCACCAGGGAAGCCCTCAGCACTTCTCTTGCAGGGGGAACATCAGATATGTCAGGATGTGGCTCTAAGGTGAGTGGTAGTGGAGGAGGAGAGCAAGGGAGCAAGGAGAGATCCAGCTTGCAGTATTCACTTAATTGGGCCGTGGGGAACGTGCACAAGTGTCCTGAACTCCTAAACATTTTGCACAGTAGTCTGACCCTTGAGATATGCTTGGGGAGGACACCTAGTTTCTAAGTCCCCAGGAGCACACTGCACCTGGAAGGGAGCCCAGGCTCTGGGCTGTTAGCCATGGCGAGCTAGGAGGCTTTCCCATCCAATCCTCTCCCCACCAACATCGGGGCTTCTATTTGGTCCACCTATGTGTCTGCACAGTGAGATCACCACTCCTGAACATTTTAATAGCTAGCTTGCAGGTCCAGCTGAGGAAAATCAGGAGCTTCTGTGTCTTCACGCAACCCTTAAGGCTTGCCTGGGAACCTGAGAGTTGTGAAGGTGACGTTCCTGAAACTAAAGTCCCAGGACTGGAGTAAGAAGTGGCAACTCAGCGGCAGCATCTGAAAAGCCTAACTGTTGCTGAACCGGTTTCTCTCTGAGTATCCGAGGGGAAGGAGAGGGAGGACACCAAGGCTGAGCAGCTGGAGCTGGGAGAGGCCTCACACCTGAGGCAAGGCTGCTGCCACGCCAGTGACAGTTGTCGTCTGTTCTCTCCTTGGACATCTTTTCAGACAGGCAACACACCCTCCCCTATTACCCAGCACAGTTCTAGGTGCCCTTTGTTCTTTGCTCAATATCTATCCCTGCCCCATTTTAAAAATTAAGATAATTTTCTCTAGTTTAGACACTGGGAAAGAAGCTTGAAAGAGAAAACCAAGGACGTGGTAAAGATTACAGAGTGTGGTGGGAGAGGTATAAGAGAAGAGAGAACATTGCATTGAGGGAGAGAGGTTTGTTGCTGTGGCTGGGTGGACCACAGACTCCTTGGGATGACCCTTCAAGTCCAACCTCATCTGCAGTGATTCAGGAGCCCTGCTTACTGCACAGACTACTGTTTCATGCCTAAGTTGATTTCACCAAAATGACATACAAAGGGAAGGCAATTCTCAGATGATTTCAGTCAAAAATGCAAAGCTATCCCTTGACAAACCTGGGTTCGTTTCTTTGGAAACTTCTTGTTTAATGGGATGAGAAAACTGCAACAAGTTTGATGGCAAGGCAAGGTTCTATGAGATAAATCCATTTCCCCATTAACTTCCATGATAAAATTGATGGTGTCTATCAAGTACTTTGCCCATTTTTTAATTGAGTTGTTCATCTTCTTGTTGTTGAGGTGTGAGAGTTCTTTATTCTGGATACTAGATCCTTATCAGATATATGATTTGCAAATATTTTCTCCCATTCTATGGGTCGTCTTTTTACTTTCTTGATATGTCCGTTGAAGGTCCCAAATTTTTCATTTTGATGAAGTACAACTTATTTTTTCTTTTGTTGCTTGTGTTTTTCGTGTCATATTTAAGAAAATCTTGCCTAATCCAAGGTTATTATTATTTTTAATCCTGACCTTTGTTTAGCATTTTATAGTCTGGGACCTGCTTTCATGTACGTTACCTCTCATAAAATGACATGTAAAAGTTTAAGACACATAAACCTTTGAGATCACATAAAAGAAAAATAATCTTATAAGTAAATAGTAATGGTTGCCTGGCCCCAAAACTTATGCTATATAAGTAGGGTGACTATGGAATTTATTGTCTAAACCAGAACACATTTGAGAATAAAAGCAGGTGATAATAATTACTATGAGTAACAGGTGTGAACTGGGAGTGTTTTAGGCAAACTGGGACATATGTTCTCTCTACATATAAGTAATGGAGACCTGAGTCCCAGGGTTGAATCCACCATTAATTTGCTAAGCCATCACCCTTACAACGGGATGTGAAGTACATAATTTCTTCTTTTTAATTTTTAAATTTTATTTTATTTATTTTTTTATACAGCAGGTTCTTATTAGTCATCAATTTTATACACATCAGTGTATACATGTCAATCCCAATCACCCAATTCATCACACCACCATCCATCCCGACCCCCCGCAGCTTTCCCCCCTTGGTGTCCATACATTTGTTCTCTATATCTGTGTCTCAACTTCTGCCCTGCAAACCGGTTCATCTGTACCATTTTTCTAGGTTCCACATACACGCGTTAATATACGATATTTGTTTTTCTCTTTCTGACTTACCTCACTCTGTATGACAGTCTCTAGATCCATCCATGCCTCAACAAATGACTCAATTTCGTTCCTTTTTATGGCTGAGGAATATTCCATTGTATATATGTACCACAACTTCTTTATCCATTCATCTGTCGATGGGCATTTAGGTTGCTTCCATGACCTGGCTGTTGTAAATAATGCTGCAATGAACATTGGGGTGCATGTGTCTTTTTGAATTATGGTTTTCTCTGGGTATATGCCCAGTAGTGGGATTGCTGGATCATATGGTAATTCTAGTTTTAGCTTTTTAAGGAACCTCCACACTGTTCTCCACAGTGGCTGTATCAATTTACATTCCCACCAACAGTGCAAAAGGGTTCCCTTTCCTCCACACCCTCTCCAGCATTTGTTGTTTGTAGATTTTCTGATAATGTCCATTCTAACCGGTGTGACGTGATACCTCACTGTAGTTTTGATTTGCATTTCTCTAATAATTAGTAATGTTGAGCAGCTTTTCATGTGCTTCTTGGCCATCTGTATGTCTTCTTTGGAGAAATGTCTATTTAGGTCTTCTGTGCATTTTTGGATTGGGTTGTTTGTTTCTTTAATATTGAGCTGCATGAGCTGTTTATATATTTTGGAGATTAATCTTTTGTCCGTTGATTCATTTGCAAATATTTTCTCCCATTCTGAGGGTTGTCTTTTCGTCTTGTTTATGGTTTCCTTTGCTGTGCAAAAGCTTTGAAGTTTCATTAGGTCCCATTTGTTTATTTTTGTTTTTATTTCCATTACTCCAGGAGGTGGATCAAAAAAGATCTTGCTGTGATTTATGTCAAAGAGTGTTCTTCCTATATTTTCCTCTAAGAGTTTTATAGTGTCCAGTCTTACATTTAGGTCTCTAATCCATTTTGAGTTCATTTTTGTGTATGGTGTTAGGGAGTGTTCTAATTTCATTCTTTTACATGTAGCTGTCCAGTTTTCCCAGCACCACTTATTGAAGAGACTGTCTTTTCTCCATTGTATATCCTTGCCTCCTTTGTCATAGATCAGTTGACCATATGTGCATGGGTTTATCTCTGGGCTTTCTATCCTGTTCCATTGATCTATGTTTCTGTTTTTGTGCCAGTACCAGTCTTGATTACTGTAGCTTTGTGGTATAGTCTGAAGTCAGGTAGTCTGTTTCCTCCAGCTCCGTTTTTTTCCCTCAAGACTGCTTTGGCTATTCAGGGTCTTTTTTGTCTCCATACAAATTTTATGATTATTTGTTCTAGTTTCATAAAAAATGCCATTGGTAATTTGAAAGGGATTGCATTGAACCTGTACTTTGCTTTGGGTAGTAGAGTCATTTTCACAATATTGATTCTTCCAATCCAAGAACATGGTATATCTCTCCATCCGTTGGTATCATCATTAATTTCTTTCATCAGTATCTTATAGCTTTCTGCACACAGGTCTTTTGTCTCCCTAGGTAGGTTTATTCCTAGGTATTTTATTCTTTTTTTGCAGTGGTAAATGGGAGTCTTCCCTTAATTTCTCTTTCAGATTTTTCATCAGTAGTGTATAGGAATGCAAGAGACTTCTGTGCATTAATTTTGTATCCTGCAACTTTACCAAGTTCATTGATTAGCTCTAGTAGTTTTCTGGTGGCATTTTTAGGATTCTCTATGTATAGTATCATGTCATCTGCAAACAGTGACAACTTTACTTATTCTTTTCTGATTTGGATTCCTTTCATTTCTTTTTCTTCTCTGATTGCTGTGGCTAAAACTTCCAAAACTATATTGAATAATAGTCGTGAGAGTGGACAACCTTGTCTTGTTCCTGATCTTAGAGGAAATGGTTTCTGTTTTTCACCATTGAGAACGATGTTGGCTGTGGGTTTGTCATATATGGCCTTTATTATGTTGAGGTAAGTTCCCTCTATGCCTACTTTCTGTAGCGTTTTTACCATAAATGGGTGTTGAATTTTGTCGAAAGCTTTTTCTGCATCTATTGAGATGATCATATGGTTTTTCTCCTTCAGTTTGTTAATATGGTTTATCACATTGATTGATTTGCGTATACTGAAGAATCCTTGCATTCCTTGGATAAACCCCAATTGATCATGTTATCTGATCCTTTTAATGTGCTCTTGGACTCTCTTTGTTAGTATTTTGTTGGGGATTTTTGCATCTATGTTCATAAGTGATATTGGCCTGTAGTTTTCTTTTTTGTGACATTTTTCTCTGGTTTTGGTATCAGGGTGATGGTGGCCTTGTAGAATGAATTTGGGAGTGTTCCTCCCTCTGCTATATTTTGGAAGAGTTTGAGAAGGATATGTGTTAGGTCTTCTCTAAATGTTTGATAGAATTTTCCTGTGAAGCCATCCGGTCCTGGGTTTTTGTTTGTTGGAAGATTTTTAATCACAGTCGCAATTTCAGTGCTTGTGACTGGTCTGTTTATATTTTTTATTTCTTCCTGGTTAAGTCTCAGAAGGTTGTGCTTTTCTAAGAATTTGTCCATTTCTTCCAGGTTGTCCATTTTATTGGCATATAGTTGCTTGTAGTAATCTCTCATGATCCTTTGCATTTCTGCAGTGTCAGTTGTTACTTCTCCTTTTTCATTTCTAATTCTATTGATTTGAGTCTTCTTCCTTTTTTTCTTAATGAGTCTGGCTAATGGTTTATCAACTTTATCTTCTCAAAGAACCAGTTTTTAGTTTTATTGATCTTTGCTATTGTTTCCTTCTTTTTCATTTATTTCTGATCCGATCTATATGATTTCTTTCCTTCTGCTAACTTTGGAGTTTTTTTGTTCTTTCTCTAATTGCTTTAGGTGTAATTGCTTTAGGTTATTTATTTGAGGTGTTTCTTGTTTCTTGAGGTAGGATTGTATTGTTATAAACTTCCCTCTTAGAACTGCTTTTGCTGCATCCCATAGGTTTTGGGTTGTCGTGTTTTCATTGTCATTTGTTTCTAGGTATTCTTAAATTTCCTCTTTGATTTCTTCAGTGACCTCTTGGTTATTTAGTAGTGTATTATTTAGCCTCCATGTGTTTGTATTTTTTACAGATTTTTTTCTGTAATTGATATCTAGTCTCATAGCGTTGTGGTCAGAAAAGATACTTGATACGATTTCAATTTTCTTAAATTTACCAAGGCTTGATTTGTGACCCAAGATATGATCTATCCTGGAGAATGTTCCATGAGCACTTGAGAAGAAAGTGTATTCTGTTGTTTTTAGATGGAATGTCCTATAAATATCAATTAAGTCCATCTTGTTTAATGTATCATTTAAAGCTTGTGTTTCCTTATTTATTTTCATTTTGGATGATCTGTCCATTGGTGAAAGTGGGGTGTTAAAGTCCCCTAATATGATTGTGTTACTGTCGATTTCCCCTTTTATGGCTGTTAGCATTTGCCTTATGTATTGAGGTGCTCCTATGTTGGGTGCATATTTACAATTGTTATATCGTCTTCTTGGATCATTATGTAGTATCCTTCTTTGTCTATTGTAATAGTCTCTATCTTAAAGTCTATTTTGTCTGATATGAGAATTGCTACTCCAGCTTTCTTTTGATTTCCATTTGCATGGAATATCTTTTCCCATCCCCTCACTTTCAGTCTGTATGTGTCCCTAGGTCTGAAGTGGGTCTCTTGTAGACAGCATATATATGGGTCTTATTTTTGTATCCATTCAGCCAGTCTATGTCTTTTGGTTGGAGCATTTAATCCATTTACATTTAGGTTAATTATCGATATGTATGTTCCTATTACCATTTTCTGAATTGTTTTGGGTTTGTTATTGTAGGTCTTTTCCTTCTCTTGTGTTTCCTGCCTAGAGAAGTTCCTTTAGCCTTTGTTGTAAAGCGGGTTTGGTGGTGCTGAATTCTCTTAGCTTTTGCTTGTCTGTAAAGGTTTTAATTTCTCTGTTGAATCTGAATGAGATCCTTACTGGGTAGAGTAATCTTCATTGTAGGTTTTTCCCTTTTATCACTTTAAATATGTCCTGCCACTCCCTTCTGGCTTGCAGATTTTCTGCTGAAAGATCAGCTATTAACCTAATGGGGATTCCCTTGTGTGTTACTTGTTGCTTCTTCCTTGCTGCTTTTAATATTTTTTCTTTGTATTATTTAATTTTTGATAGTTTGATTAATATGTCTTGCCGTGTTTCTCCTTGGATTTAGCCTGTATGGGACTCTCTGCGCTTCCCAGACTCGATTGACTATTTCCTTTCCCATATTAGCAGTTTTCACCTATAATCTCTTCAAATATTTTCTCAGTCCCTTTCTTTTTCTCCTCTTCTTCTGGGATCCCTATAATTCAAATGTTGGTGCATTTAATGTTGTCCCAGAGGTCTCTGAGACTGTCCTCAATTCTTTTCATTCTTTTTTCTTTATTCTGCTCTGCAGTAGTTATTTCCACTATTTTATCTTCCAGGTCACTTATCTGTTCTTCTGCCTCAGTTATGCTATTGATTCCTTTTAGAGAACTTTTAATTTCATTTATTGTGTTGTTCATCACTGTTTGTTTGCTCTTTGGTTCTTCTAGGTCCTTGTTAAACGTTTCTTGAATTTTCTCCATTCTATTTCCAAGATTTTGGATCATCTTTACTATCATTAGTCTGAATTGTTTTTCAGGTAGACTGCCTATTTCCTCTTCATTTGTTTGGTCTGGTGGATTTTTACCTTGCTCTTTCATCTGCTGTGTATTTCTCTGTCTTCTCATTTTGCTTAACTTACTGTGTTTGGGGGGTCTCCTTTTTGCAAGCTGCAGGTTCATAGTTCCCATTGTTTTTGGTGTCTGTGCCCAGTGGCTAAGGTTGGTTCAGTGGGTTGTGTAGGCTTCCTGGTGGAGGGGACTAGTGCCTGTGTTCTGATGGATGAGGCTGGATCTTGTTTTTCTGGTGGTCAGGACTGCGTCCGGTGGTGTGTTTTGGGGGTGTCTGTGACCTTATTATCATTTTAGGCAGCCTCTCTGCTAATGGGTGGGGTTGTGTTCCTGTCTTGCTAGTTGTTTGGCATAGGGTGTCCTGCACTGTAGCTTGCTGGTCCTTGAGTGGAGCTGGGTCTTAGCATTGAGATGGTGATCTCTGGGAGAGCTTTTGCCTTTTGATATTACTTGGAGCCAGAGGTCTCTGGTGGACCAATGTCCTGAACTCGGCTCTCCCACCTCAGAGGCATAGGCCTGATACCCGGCTGGAGCACCAAGACCTTGTCAGCCGCATGGCTCACAAGAAAAGGGAGAAAGAAAGAAAAGAAAGAGAAAATAGTTATTAAAATTAAAAATTAAAAAATTAAAAAGTAATAAAAAAAGAAGAGGGCAACCAAAGCAAAAAACAAATCCACCAATGATAACAAGCGCTAAAAACTGTACTAAAAAAAAAAAAAAAGGACAGACAGAACCCTAGGACAAATGGTAAAAGCAAAGCTATACAGACAAAATCACACAAAGAAGCATACACATACACACTCAGAAAAAGAGAAAAAGGCAAAATATATATATATATATCTTCTGGGAAGTCTGAGGTCTTCCACCAGCGTTCAGTAGGTGTTCTGTAGGAGTTGTTCCACATGTAGGTATATTTCTGATGTATTTGTGGGGAGGAAGGTCATCTCCACGTCTTACTCCTCTGCCATCTTGAAGGTCTCCAATCTCTCCTGTGAGTTTAAAAAATCATTTGGAGTGGACTACAGAACCATAGAACCAAAGGGAGGCATAAGAGAATTAACCACCTTTTTTTTGGACTATCAATCATGCTCAGGCGCACATTATCTCATTTACTTTCTTTTTTTTCTTTTTTTTTTTGGGGGGGGGGTACGCGGGCCTCTCACTGCTGTGGCCTCTCCCATTGCGGAGCACAGGCTCCGGACGCGCAGGCCCAGCGGCTATGGCTCACGGGCCCAGCCACTCCACGGCATGTGGGATCTTCCTGGACCGGGGCACGAACCCGTGTCCCCTGCATCAGCAGGTGGACTCCCAACACTGCGCCACCAGGGAAGCCCTATCTCATTTACTTTCACAGCAACTTTGTTAGCTATTATCTCCAGAGTTGCACAGCTCGTTTGTAAAATAATAATAACTAAAAAGAAAAGGTAGGGCAAGGATTCAACTCTGAGTCTGATACACCAATGGTTCCCAAACCTGGGGTGTGCTAAGAATTGACTGGAAGGAACCTTTAAAATAATAGATGCCACGGCCCCCCCAGACCTACTAAAATGGGATCTCTAGTGATGGAGGAAGGGAAGGGAGAGCTCCTGAAAAGAAAAAAAAATTTAAGTTCTTAAACTGATTTTGCAGAGCCAGATTTGGAACCACGGCCCTACTCTATGCTGCCTGACCAAGCCGTGGTTCCTAAACCAGGTGTCAGCCTTCAAGATAACCTTGCAAACTTGCCTCAAGATAACCTTGTAAACTCAAACTCCAAAATTCCTCATTACACTCAGTCTTGGCCCTAAACACCTGCTCTTTTCAAAATCAAGACTACGAAGACTCTAAAATGCCACGGAAAGGAGAGTGGCACTTTCCTGTGTACCGAGTACTGGAGGTGGGGGTGGTGGAATGTAGTCAAGCACAGACTGGCTGACACTAGGCCAATAACGAGCTGAAGCTGATAAACTTTGAAGATCAACCATGAAGGGAATTTTTTGTTTCCTTTAATCCATCACGGGGGCCTACTAATTGCACCCACAGCTGCAACTGATCAAGGATGGGGCCACGTGACCAGGCGCCCTCCACGCCGAAGTCTTCCGCTCTGGCTCGGCTATTAGCCCAAGAGGGAAAGCCGGAGCTTTTTTTTTTTTTTGCGGTACGCGGGCCTCTCACTGTTGTGGCCTCTCCCATTGCGGAGCACAGGCTCCGGACGCGCAGGCTCAGCGGCCACGGCTCACGGGCCCAGCCGCTCCGCGGCATGTGGGATCTTCCCGGACCGGGGCACGAACCCGCGTCCCCTGCATTGGCAGGCGGACTCTCAACCACTGCGCCACCAGGGAAGCCCCAAGCCGGAGCTTTTTATCAAGACTACGCGAGAGAGGGGAGCTCCCCAGGCATCTGAGGCGGGGAGTGCGGATAGGACTCCAGCTCGAACCCAGACTCCACTCGATATAATAAGGCGGGGATTGCAAAATGGATAGCAGGTGCGGTTCTGGAAGGCCACAGAGCTGACCCTAGCAGCGCTCTTCCCAAACTCTCAAATTTCTCGGGCGCCCCGCCCCTCAGCGGCCGGCCTTCCGGTTTCCGAGGCGTCGCGCCGGAAGTGACCTCACGGCGGCGGCGGGGAGTCGCGGGCGCTTCTGGCGGCGGCCGCGGCTGTCTGGGTGGATGTGGAGAAGCCCCGTGGTCTCTGGGTCCTGCGGTGTTTCAGGGCCGTGTTGGTGTGGTGTGCGCAGGAGGCGCAGGCCCGGCGGCGTGGAGGTGGGAGCGAGGGGGAGGCGGGTGGCTAGTGGGCGCTCGTGGGAGGGGGCTTCCGGGGTTGCAGGAGGGTTTGCTTTTAGGCTTCGTGGTTCCAGGCCTTGCAGACCTTTTTAGAGGCTGGCATGAGCTGGGGGCCGCTTCGGGTGCGCAGGGGGCCCATTACTAGGGCTTGCCTCCGGGGCATGGTTTGAGGTGGGAGGCCGAGGGGAGCGGGATTCTAAATAGTTGAGGAATTGTGGGAGGTGTGAGGCATTAGCCGCCTAGGCTCTTAGTTTAGCCTTGTTGATGTCTCCTGCAGCCCGCCCACTCATTGCTCCCTGCTTCAGTTTCCTTTTGCACAATGAAGTACGGTGGCAGGGAAGAGCGCGAGTGCCACATTCATGACTGATAGCTGGAGGACAGAGGTGAACTGGACTCTGAGAGGGAAGGGTGAATGAGAAATAATGATACCTGCTAGGGTGCAGCTTCTGCTGAATCCTGGGGACTTCCCCTTGATTGTTTACTGCAGTTCGTGTAAGTCTTAGCTTCTTATTATCAGTAGTCTTTGTACGATATTAGTTGACTTGATCAGTAATTGACTTGTTGAATGGTTCAAGTTCAAGTGTTTTGGTGTGTGGGAGGCATAGTCTTCACCTGCTTGGCCAGTTGGTTGTCAGTAAACCTCCCAGTTCCGGAGCTAGGAGTCCTAACAGTCCTCTCCTGTGGTTACAGGTGAGGAACTCGAGACCCAGAATGGTTTTTGTTCTCTTTCCTAGCCACAGGCTAAACTGATTTCAGTCTGCGGTCTGTCTCAATCCCATCAAAACTTAAGTGACTGCCCCTGAGCAGGTCACTGTTTCAACTGGAAACCTCAGATGGATTCTAGGCTTTTTTTTTTTTTTTTTTTGTGGTACGCGGGCCTCTCACTGTCGTGGCCTCTCCCGTTGTGGAGCACAGGCTCCGGACGCGCAGGCCCAGCGGCCATGGCTCACGGGCCCAGCCGCTCCGCGGCATGTGGGATCTTCCCAGACCGGGGCACGAACCTGTGTCCCCAGCATCGGCAGGCGGACTCTCAACCACTGCACCACCAGGGAAGCCCTAGGCTTTTTTTTTATGAACGGCAGATAAAGGGTACTGAACACAGAATTCCTATTTTTTGGTTTCTCTGTATGAAACGGAGATGGTTACAAATAACATAACAAAATTTTCTTTTTGAATTTCTGAATTTTATTTTATTTTTTTATACACCAGGTTCTTATTAGTTATCTGTTTTATACATATTAGTGTATGTATGTCAATCCCAATCTCCCAGTTCATCCCCCCCATAACATAACTTTTTGATTGCTAAGAATTTTTTGGTGGGGCTTTCTTGAGGGGTCAGGGCTGTGGGACTAGCAGAGTGTCTCGCAAACGTTTTGACCTGTGACCCACAGTTAATGTATTTTACATGCTGACCGTGTGTGACCCCTACATGCACAGAGTGTGTACACACACAGGAAACAAAAGTTTACCCCTTCTATATATGATGCCCTCTGACATTTTCTATTTCATTAAAAGAAAAAAAAAGTTGATTGCAACTCACTAAATTGACTGACCTGTAATGGGTCTGACTGCTAAAGACCTGTAGTTTGAAAAACATTGGACTAGAATATGTTTAATTAAGATTCTTGAGATTCCTGAGATTCTGTAAGTAATGCAAGGTGGAAAATATGTCATTTTTCTCCTCTTATCAACCAGAGGAGCAGGGTCACTAGAGTTCTTCACCAGAACAACAGGACAGGACACCCATATCAGTATCTCAAAGGAGTGCAGTATCCATAGTGATAATGTGTCCGAATTTTGGCAAGGTGTTTGAGTCTTTTCCGATGACCTGGTGGGTGAGATGGGGGGGATTTGCCATATAGTGGTAAAATTAGATGACGTCATGACTTTGAGCATCTACGTCTGTAGGGATTTGATTTGTGGGCACAACTTACAGCTGGGATTTTGGTGATGAGTGTTGAGGCTCTGTCACTTTCTTTATACATAGTGTGTATTTGAAGGCTTATCTAGAGAGTGTGCTTATCAATTTGTTGACTTTATGAAGTGAAGAGAGAAAGTATCATCTGGGTAATCTCAAAATTTGCCCAGTGCAGTCTAATGAAATGGAAGGGTCATCAGAAATTTAAGTAGTTTAAATATTTAATTTTAAATAGTTTAGGATGTAATTTCTTTTTTTTTCTTTTTTAAATTTATTTATTTATGGCTGCATTGGGTCTTTGTTGCTGTGCGCGGGCTTTCTCTAGTTGTGGCGAGTGGGGGCTACTCTTCATTGTGGTGTGTGGGCTTCTCATTGTGGTGGCTTCTCTTGTTGTGGAGCATGGGCTCTAGGCACGCGGGCTTCAGTAGTTATGACACATGGGCCCAGTAGTTGTGGCTGCGGGCTCTGGAGTGCAGGCTCAGTAGTTGTGGCGCACAGGCTTAGTGCTCTGCGGCACGTGGGATCTTCCCGGACCAGGGATCGAACCCATGTCTGCTGTATTGGCAGGCAGATTCTTAACCACTGTGCCACCAGGGAAGTCCCTAGGATGTAATTTCTGAAAGGTTGTAAATATTGACTTTTAAAAAATAAATACAAAGTTTTGGGCTTGTGGCTCAGTGGTTGGGAGTCCGCCTGCCGATGCAGGGGACGCGGGTTCGTGCCCCGGTCCGGGAGGATCCCACATGCCGCGGAGCGGCTGAGCCCTTGAGCTGTGGCCGCTGAGCCTGCGCGTCCGGAGCTTGTGCTCCGCGGTGGGAGAGGCTGCGGCAGTGAGAGGCCTGCGTACCGCAAAAAAAAAAAAATAAATAAATAAAAATAATAAAAAAATAAATACAAAGTTTCTAAATGTAATAGCAATTTGATGTTTTTAAAAATACAGATATATATATATATTTTTAATATTTATTTATTTGGTTGCGCTGGGTCTTAGTTGCGGCATGCAGGATCTTCATTGAGGCATGCATGATCTTTAGTTGTGGCATGCGGGATCTAGTTCCCTGACTAGGGATTGAACCTGAGCCCCCTGCATTGGGAGCGTGGAGTCTTAACCACTGGACCACCAGGGAAGTCCTCAGATAACCTTTTTTTATATTAAAAAAGCCCTCTAGGATATGGTTATGTATAAATGGTGTATTACATTACTTGATTTTCAGATGTTAAGCCAATCTTGTGTTCCTGGAATGAATCCCATTGAGTCGTGGTGTATAATACTTTTTTATATGTTGCTGAATTCAATTTGCTAATATTAAGAATTTTTGTGAACATCTCTATGTTCATGAGGGATATTGGTCTGAGGTTTCCTTTTCTTATGATATCTTTGGCTGGCCTTAGTATTAGAGTACAATTACCCTCACAAAGTGAGTTGGGCAGTGTTCCTCTTCTTCTGTTTTCTGAAAGAGTTTATGTAGAATTGTTAATTATTTCTTTCTATGTGTTTATATTATAGAGTTTACCAGTGAAGTCCTATGGGCCTGGGCTTTTCTTTGTAGGAAGATTTGAAATTACTAAATCAGTGTCTTTACTTGGTATAGGTCTATCCGGATTTTCTATTACTTTTTGAGTCAGTTTTGGTAATTGTATCCTTCTGGAAATTTGTCCATTTCATATTTTTCCTTTTCCTTTTTGAACTTGTATCCATTCTACTTTAACCACAGAATTTTATCCTAAAACAGGAGTCAGCAAACTTTTTCTGCAGAGGACCTGGTGGTAGGCATTGTGGACCATGTAGTCTCTGTCAGTACTACTCAGTTCTCCCATTGTAGTGCAAAAACAGCCACAGACAATAAGCAAACAGCTGTGCGTGGTTGTGTTCCAATACAACTTTATTGGTAGTGGGCCAGATTTTGTACATGGACCGTAGTTTCCTGACCCCTGTATTTTTTTTTTCTGACCCCTGTTTTAAAATAATAAATTTTATGCTTGAAAACCTTATTTGATAATCCAGTTATCTAGGCAGATCAGGTTTATGAAAGAGTAAGGTGGAAATTGATTCCCTTGCTTGCATATCTTTGTGTACCCCTACGGATATGTGTATTCCAATTCGTAGTTTTGTTCAGGTGTGATGGGAGGGGCCCTCACAGTATGATTTTCTAGGACCATAACTCTAATCCCCTACCTGGCCAGTATTCTTTCTGTGAAAAGGAGATATCTGAGGGACTTCTCTGGTGGTCCAGTTGTTAAGACTCTGTGCTTCCACTGCAGGGGGCACAGGTTTGATCCCTGGTCAGGGAACTAAGATCCTGCAAGCTGCGCCCCCCCCCCCAAAAAAAAAGAGACATTTGAAATAAAATTTGCTGTATTGTAGAAACTGTATAGATTATCTCATTTAATCTTCACAATGGTTCTGTGAGGTGGTGGTATAATTGGCATACAGTTGACTCTTGAACTGTTGGGCCACCAACCCTCTGCAAAGTTGAAAATTCGAGTATAGTCTGTAGTTGGCCCTCCATATACCTGGTTCTTCTGTATCTGTGGTTCTGCATCTCAGATTCAACCAACCGCCCATCGTGTAGTACTGTAGTATTTAGTAAAGAAAATTGGTGTTTAAGTAGACCTGTGCCATTCAAGCCCATGTTGTTCAAGGGTCAACTGTAATTCCCATTTTATAGTTGAGACGATTGAGACTCAGATTAGGATAATTTGCTCGTAATTCTGGCCTGTAATGTCTGACTTCAGAAGTCCATGCCCTTTTCACTATGTTGCCTTTTGTGGAAGATAGGGACCTAGTACTAGGGTTGTACTAGATGTTTTCTTTTAAGATCTCTGCCATTCCCAAGCTTTTGATTCTACAAACACCTTTCTACATAGATGTGTGGAAAAATACCTAGTTTTTCAGAAATCCATAACTAACCACTCATCTATAACTGTTGATTTAATTGTCCTTAGCAGACCAAGGGATTGCTTCTTGGATCTGAATGCTGTGAGTTCTGTATGATGTGGCAGATGAGATGGAAGTTTGTAGGTCTGTTATTGGCAAGTTGTCTTTGAATCATTTTGGCAACTACCTCAGTTGCATAATGGGTGGAAGACCATTTAGGTCTACCTGACTTTGTTATCTAAAGGCTTCTTACAAGAGAAATGATTCAGTAAAGTCTCATAGTGTGACATTCGGTAGTCTGGAAATCCTGATAGCATTTGAGCAAAATCATCCCATATCTACTTCTATGTGTGGTATGCCCAGCATAAATGGGTACATTTGTCCACCACAAAGACATATACAAAAATGTTTAATTTTTTATTCATAATAGCCCCCAAACTGGAAATAATCCAACTGTCTATCAGCAGTAGAATGGATAAATACACTGAGGCATAGTTATATCATAGAATACTACATAGTGATGAATCTCACAGATGTAATATTGAGCAAAAGAATCCAGACACTTTAGAGAACCTTTATGATTCCATTTGTATGAAGTTCAACAACAGGCTAAGTGAATCTTTTGTGGTAGTTATCAGAATAATGGCTGCCTTTGTGGGAACACAGTGGAACCTTCTGGAGTATTCAAAATATTGTGTCTTGATTGAGTGGTGGTTATTTGGGTAAATTAATATGTAAAAATTCATTGAGCTGTAAACTTAAAATATGTAGACTTACTATCTATGTAATACCATGAGAGAAAAGTAGAAGATAAAAGACAAAGATTGGTCTGCTTGGGAATTCCCTGGTGGTCCAGTGTTTAGGACTCTGCACTTTAACTGCTGAGGGCGAGGATTCGATCACTGGTCCGGGAACTAAAAATCCGCAAGCCACGCAGTGTGTCCAAAAAAAGAAAAAGATTGGTCTGTTTGTAGCTCCTAGATCATCTTCAGTGGTAGCTCTTCTTTTGACATGAAGGTGTTAGCCCTGTAATTGATGAAGCCTCCTCGCTTAGTGTGTTCATCTGATTAGAAACCCAGATGTTGGCATTCCACTTGTTTTATTTATTTGTTTGTTTATTTATTCAATTAATTTTTGGCTGTGTTGGGTCTTCACTGCTGAATGCGGGCCTTCTCTAGCTGTGGCAAGTGGGGGCCACTCTGCTGCAGTGTGCGAGCTTCTCATTGCGGTGGCCTCTCCCGTTGCAGAGCGTGGGCTCTAGGCACGCGGGCTCAGTAGTTGTGGCTTGCGGGCTCCAGAGCGCAGGCTCAGTAGTTGTGGCACACGGGCCTAGTAGCTCCATGGTACGTGGGATCTTCCCAGACCAGGGCTCAAACCTGTGTTCACTGTGTTGGCAGGCGGATTCCCAACCACTGCGCCACCAGGGAAGCCCCTCCACTTGTTTTAGATTTACTGTTTTCAATTAATAAAGGAATTTTCTTTAAAACTATTAAAATTCTATTTTGTTATTATTAACATAATATAAACTTGAATGTTTAACATCAGTGTCTTAAGGATATATGTTGAATGAAGAAGTAAAAAGTTTTTTCACATCTGATTAATTTCTGGTATTTCTAAAATTCTTATTACAGCTCTTCATTCTGCATCTATCTAAAATAAGCATCAGGAACTTCCCTGGCGGTCCAGTGGTTAAGAATCCGCACTTCCACTGCAGGGGGCACGGGTTTGATCCCTGGTGGGGGAACTAAGATCTGGCATGCTGTGAGCTGCGGCCAAAAAAAAGAAAAAGGCAAAAATAAAATAAGCATCAGAGTAGGGTTATGATGGAGTATAAAATGATAAGAAAGGAACTCCATACTTTTGTGACATTAGGTAGACAAAGGCCAATCAGGAAAGGGAAAATAAGCATAAAACGTGTTTTATGTGCCTTTTACCATCATCAGTGTTGTGGAAGTTGTGTTGCATTGGAAGTTCACCTGATCTCTTAAATTCTTTGAGATATATTGATAACTGTTGCAGCTCAGTGATGGGTATGTGGGGTTCATTATGCTGTTCTGTCTATGTCTGGATATGTTTGAAATTTTCTATAATAAAATGTAAAAAAAATTTATGGATGAGCCTGCTAATGCATTGTTTCTTTTATTTTCTGTTCTGTCGGCACAGTTTTGTGATACTTGCTCAGTTAAATACTAGAGAACTACCTGAGTTTGTCTTTAGGTTTTTGTGTTTCTAATGAGACATACTTTTTTTTTTAACTACAGGAGTGCCTTTTTTGCTCCTTTAAATACATACATATATATATATATATATATAGCTATTTTTCCTTTTTTAGACTCTATTTTATATAGGTATATTTCTGAAATTAATATTTGAGGGCTTCCCTGGTGGCGCAGTGGTTGAGAGCCCGCCTGCCGATGCAGGGGACACGGGTTCGTGCCCCGGTCCTGGAAGATCCCACATGCCGCGGAGCAGCTGGGCCCGTGAGCCATGGCTGCTGAGCCTGCGCGTCCGGAGCCTGTGCTCCGCAACAGGAGAGGCCACAACAGTGAGAGGCCCGCGTACCGAAAAAAAAAAAAAAATTGAAAACTGTTTAAAACGCTATTCTATTTCTTTTCTATTTTTCATGGGAAACACTAAGCCAGTGTTTCATTTTATACTTAGTATTGTATGTTATGTTTATATACTCATCTGCTGTTTGCTGACTTCCTTCTGTGTGTAGGGCAGTGTTAGATTTCATATCTTACATAGGATTTTGCATAGAATATGCTTAGGGATATTGTATTTTTAGAACCTTTTCCAAGGAGAGCCAAGGCATTTAGATATAAATATTTAGATACTCTAGATTTTGAGTGATTAACTTCTGTCAGATTTATTATATCTAATTCATTCATTGATTGGATTAATATTTATTGAGTTCCTCTTCCATTCTAGGCAGAACAAAACAGACAAGGTCCCTTGCCCTGATGGAGCTTACATTATAGTGGGGTAACACATGCAACATAAACAAATAAGATAATTCATATGGTGAGTCATTTTGAAATCATAACAGAAAGTGTTGGAGAGTGATGGGGAGTAGCTGCATTAAATTGGATAGCCAGAAGGCCTCTTTGGGGTGGTGACATTTTAGCAGATACCAGAAAGAAAAGATAGAACTAGCCATTCATAGAGCTGGGGCAAGAGTGTTCTGAGAATACCTGGTGCAAAGTTTTGGAGGGAACAAACTTGATATGTTTGAGGAAGAGTAAGAAGGTTAGTGTGTCTGGAGACCAGGGGGAAGGGAGTGGTGAGAGATGAAGCTGTCTCTAGAGGTTAGCAGAAATAGATCATGTAGGGCCTACAGTCCATGGAAAGGAAGTTATTAAGCAGAATCATGACAAGTGATTTACATTTTAAAATTTGCTGTGGCTGCTTTGTAGAGAAAGAATTGGAGGGGCAGAAGTGGAAGCAGAGATACCAGTTAGAGGTATCCTGTAATTATGAGATGATGGTGACTTGGACTAGGAAGGTGGTAGTGGAGATGGAGAGAAATAGACCTATCTTTGAGGTGGTGACAATAGGATTTGTTGATGAATTGAAAGTATGGGATGAAGGACAGGAAAGGAATCAAGGATGACTCTTGACTCTTTTTTTTTCTTTTTTTGCCTAAGCAGCGTAGTGGATATTGGTGCCATTTATTGAGGTGGGAAAAGCTTGGGAAGGAACAAATTGGGGGATGTTGAGTGTGGGGCTAAAGAAATCAAGAATTGATTTTGGGCATTTATGAGATGCCTGACAGACATCTTTGTAGGAACTGTTTTCAGTTCTTTTTGTTTTGAGTTTTCATCTTTATGTTTATGGAAAACCTTGCTAGGAAGTTAATCTTATTGGAGGAATGGCTAAATATTCTGTGGCATTATATAGTGGTTATGTTGGCTACATATACTTTTCCTCCTTTTTATTGAGATATGGTTTACATACAATAAAAATGCACAGACATTAAATGCCCAATTCAGTGAGTTTTGATAGATGTGTACATCCTTGTAACTACTCCATCAGTAAAAACATAGAACATTTTCATTTCAAGAGGCACAGAAAGAGGCCTCTGTGCCTCCTTCTAGTCAGTTTTCCACCTTATAGGCACACTTCTGATTTTTCTCACTATAAAGTAGTGCCTCTTGTAGAAATTCTTATAAATAGACTCATATAGATGTATCTGTATGACTTCTTTCAGTTTTTGAGAATCAACTACGTTGTAGCATAAGTAGTTTGTTCCTTTTTATTGTCCAGTAGTGTTCTGTTGTATAATTACACCATAATTTGTTTCCTCTCTTCTCCTTGTTTCCAGTTTTTGGATATTGTGATAATGTACTTTGTACGTGTGTCTACAAGTCTTTTTGTGAATATATGTTTTTATTTCTCCTGCGTAAATCCTAGGAATGAAGTTTTGGGTCATAGGTGTGTGTTTAATATTGTAAAAAACTGCCAAACTCTTTTCCAAAGTGCTTGTATCATTTTACATGATCAACAGTTAAGAGAGTTCCAGTTGCTTCACATTATCATACACATTTGGTGCTTTCAATTTTGATCCATACTAGTGGGTGTAGTATCCTCTGTTGTTTTTTTCCAAATTTAGTATTTTTTTTATTGTGGTGAAGTATACATAAAATTTATTATTTTAACCATTTTTAAGTGTACAGTTCAGTGACATTGAGTGCACTCACATTGTTATGCAACCATCACCATCATCTGTCTCTAGAACTTTTTCATCATACCTAACTGAAACTGTTCCCATTAAATAGTAACAACCCGTTTCCTGCTCCCCCAACCCCTGGCAAACACTGTTCTACTTTCTGTCTCTGTGAGTTTGGCTATTCTAAATTCTTCATATAAGTGGAATCATACAAGATTTGTCGTTTTGTGTCTTATTTCACTTAGTATGATGTCTTCAAGGTTTATCTGTGTTATAACATATATCAGAACTAACTTCTTTTTTAAGACTGAATGATATTCCATTTTACGTATATAGCGTGTTTTGTTTATCCATTTGTCCATCATGGACGTTTAGGTTGCCTCGTGTGTGTGTGTGTGTGTGTGTGTTTTAATACTTACTTATTTGGCTGCACCAGGTCTTAGTTGTGGCACGCGGGATCTTCATTGCCACGTGCGGGATCTTTAGTTGTGGCTTACGGAATCTTTAGTTGCGGTGTGCGGGAGATCTAGTTTCCTGACCAGGGATCAAACCCAGGCCCCCTGCATTGGGAACATGGAATCTTAACCACTGGACCAGGGAAGTCCCTCATTGTATTTTAATTTACATTTCTCTGATAATGAATGATAATTGAACAGCTTTTCATATGTTTATTGGCTATTCATGTAACTTCTTTTGCCTGCTTTTAAAAAAATGTGGTGTTTCCTTTTTATTCCTGATTTGTAAGCATTCCTTATATATTCTGGATACAAGTCCTTTATCAGATATATCTATTGTGAACATTTTCTCCTTGACTGTGACTTACCTTTTCTTTTTTTCTTTTCTTGTTTTGGGGTGATTGTAATAGAAGAGTGCAGAAACATCTTTTTGGCATCATGAATTTGAGAGTTTTCTTGAAATGCTTGGCTGCCTGGGAGGTAGCCTTCACTAGAATGATTTTGAGATGGGGCTAGATTATATGGAATACCTTCCTAAATATTTTATTACAGTACCTTTGTTTTAAATTTATGACTGTCTTAACCCATCCAGAGAATGATTTGGTTTGCAAAAAAATGGAAAATAATTTGGTTTGAAAAAAAGAGTTTTCTGCTCTGGAGTATTGTAATGAAAGCTAGGTGGCTTTACCTTTTGACTGACTGAGGCTCTATCCTGAGAAAATTATTTAAGACAAGCACTGAATGAAATTGATCATTGCTGCACTAACTATATAATTGTGAAAAATGGAATTATCTAAATGCCCATTGAGAAAAAAACTGTGATATGTCAGTGCAGTGGAATATGTACAGCATGGAAAATATGCCATTGTACTAAGAAGCTGCCTTTATGCTCTGGTTACAAGTATGTAAAATATCCATTATAATCTCTCTGTTGTAAATTCCCCATCTGTAAAATGGGATAGTAAAGTAGCTACCTCATAGGGTTGTCATGATGATTGAAGGAAAGAATGCCTCTAAAGTTTTAGCTCGTTCCTGAGACATAGTAAGTGTGCAATAAATGCTAGCTGCTGCTGCTGTTACACAATATGCTGGTATGTGTATAAAGGCTGTGGGATTATGTGTGTTCCATTCACCTTTTGTTTCCTTAATGGTGATTTTTCCCCCCCTTTCTGTTACCTACTATATTAAATCATTACCGAATTTAAACCATCACCTACATAGGTGTTGAATCTGTCATCTTCTTTCCATCTTCATTGCTTCTGCCTATGCCAGCTTACCACCATCTCTTAAATGGGCTGCTCTAGTTGCCTCCCAGCTGGTCTCCTGCATCTTTTTTATACCTCTTCCAATTTGTATTCTTTTTTTTTTTTTTTTTTCTGTACGCGGGCCTCTCACTGTTGTGGCCTCTCCCGTCGCGGAGCACAGGCTCCGGACGCGCTGGCCCAGCGGCCATGGCTCAGCGGCCATGGCTCAGCAGCCATGGCTCACGGGCCCAGCCGCTCCGCGGCATGTGGGATCTTCCTGGACCGGGGAACGAACCCGTGTCCCCTGCATCGGCAGGCGGACTCTCAACCACTGCGCCACCAGGGAAGCCCCAATTTGTATTCTTTAATGATGACTTTTGATAAGCAAAACTTTAAAATTTTGATGAAATCTAATTCATCAGATTTTTTCTTTTATGATTAGTACTTATTTGTGTTTTGGCTAAGAAATCTTTCTCTGCCCTAAGGGCACTAAAATATTGTATTTTTTTTTTGCTTTCCCAGTAGCTTTAGTTTTAGCTTTTATGTTTAGATAGTGTATTTCAAATTAATTTTTTTGTATCTATGTGGGATAGGACTAGAACGTTCGTTATTTTTTTCTCATATATATCCAGTTGTTCTAGCACCGTTTATTGAAAAATACTTTTTGATTTTTCCATTGATTTATCTTGGTACCTTGATCAGAAGTCAGTTGACCATATGTGTGTAGGTCTATTTCTGGACTCTGTTCTGTTGATTTAGTTGTCTATCCTCGCACCAATATCACACTGATTTTGTATAGCTTTATAGTAAAACTTGAAAGAAGATAGTGTAAAACAACTACCTCTGTTTTTCTTTTATATGATTATTTTGGCTACTCTAAGTATTTTGCATTTCCATATAGATTTTAGGACCAGTTTTTCAGTTTTTCCAAAAAGGCCAGCTGGGATTTGTATTAATATTTGTATTTGATCCACAGATCAATTTGGGGAGAATTGACAACTTTAAGCTCTTCAGTCTGTGAATGTGGTACATCTCTCCATTTATTTAGATCTTCTTTTAATTTTTCTCAGCAGTCTTTCAGTTTTTATCATAGAGGTCCTGCCCATTTTTCATTAGATTTATTCCTAAGTATTTTGTTTTTTAATACTATTATAAATAATATTTTAAAATTTCATTTTCAGTTGTTTGTTGCTATTATATAAAATACCATTGTTTATTTTATATTGAGCATGTATCCTGTGATCTTGCTAAAGTCATACTAGTAGGATTTTGGGGGGTACATTCCTTAGGGTTTTCTACATGCACAGTCAATAATACAGCTTACAAATAAAGATAACTTTACATCTTCCTTTCCAATATTTATGCTTTTTATTTCTTTTTCTTTTTTGATTTCAGTGGCTAAGACCTAAATATAGTGTTGAATAAGAAGCAGAAGTGGCGAGAGTGGACATTCTTGCCTTGTCCCAGTCTTGCGGGGGAAAGAATTCATTGTTTCACCATTAGTATGATGTTAGCTTTAATTGTTTTGTAGATGCCACTGCCCCTTTTTTATATCATGGATGGATGTTGAATTTTATCAGATTATCTTTCTACATTTATTGACATGACCATGATTTCCCGTTTACTTTGTTAATGTGGTAGAAGACGTTGATTTTTTAAAAAAATTAACCTTTTTATTTGAGATAACTGTAGATTCATATGCAGTTGTAAGAAATAATAGAGATTCCATATACCCTACCTGGTTTTCCCCATTGGTGACGTCTTGTAAAACTATAGTACAATATCACTACCAGGATATTGACATTGATATGGTCAAATATAGAATGTTTCCATTACTACAAGGATCCCTCATGTTGCTCATTTATAGTCATCCCTGTTTTCTTCCTGCCTCCCAACACTTCCCTCACCCTTGGGAACCACTAATCTCTTCTCCATAGTTTGTCCTTTCAAGAATATTACACAAATGGAATCATACAGAATGTAATCTTTTGGGGTTGGCTTTTTTTCACTTTTTATCCCTGGCATGAATATACCACAGTTTGTTTCACTATTCACACATGGAAGGTCATCTAGGCTGTTCCAGTTTGAGGCTATTAGGAGTATACCTGATATGAACATTCATGTACAGGTTTTCATGTGAACTTAAGTCTTCCTTTCTCTGAGATAAATGACCAGTCGTGCAGTTGCTGGGTCATGTAGGAGTTGCATGTTTAGATTTTTTATAAATTGCCAAATTGTTTTCCAGAATGGCTGCACCATTTAGTAGTCCTGTCAGCAATGTGTGAGTATATGAGTAAACCAGTTTTTCCACATCCTTGCTTGCACTTGGTGTTACTGGTTTTCATTTTAGCCATTCTGGTGGATATGTAGTGATATCTCATTGTGGTTTTAGTTTGCATTTCCCTAATGGTTAATGATGTTGAATATCTTTTCATGTACTTATTTACCATCCGTATATCTTCTTTGTTGAAACGTCTTTTTGTGTCTTTTGCCCACTATGGATTGGATTGTTTGGGTTTTTTTTTTACCATTGAGGTTTTTTTTTGTTTTTTTTTTTTTGCGATACGCAGGCCTCTCACTGTTGTGGCCTCTCCCATTGCGGAGCACAGGCTCCGGACACACAGGCTCAACGGCCATGGCTCACGGGCCCAACCGCTCCGCGGCATGTGGGATCTTCCTGGAACGGGGCACGAACCCGTGTCCCCTGCATCAGCAGGTAGACTCTCAACCACTGTGCCACCAGGGAATCCCCTACCATTGAGTTTTGAGAGTTCTTTTTTAAAATTTTTTTTAAAAAATATTTATTTATTTGGCTGTGCTGGGTCTTAGTTGTGGCACGCGAGATCTTTAGTTGCAGCACGTGGGATCTTTAGTTGCGGCATGCAGGATTTTTAGTTGTGGCATGTGGGATCTTTAGTTGCGACATGCGGGATCTTTAGTTGTGGCATGTGAACTCCTAGTTGTGGCATTCGGGATCTAGTTCCCTGACTAGGGATCGAAACTGGGCCCCTTGCATTGGGAACACGGAGTCTTAGCCACTGGACCGCCAGGGAAGTCCCGAGAGTTCTTTATATATTCTATATACTAGTCATTTGTCCTTGTCAGATAATGCAGTTTGCAAATATTTTCTGCCAGTCTGTAACTTGTCTTTTTTATCCTCCTAACAAGGATCCTCTTGCAGAGCAAAAGTTTTTAATTTTCAAGAAGTCCATCTGATCAGTTTCTCTTTTAATGGATCAAGTCTAAGAACTTTTTGCCTCACCCTAGATCCTGAAGGCTTCTCTCATGCTTTTCCTAAAAGTTTTATAGTTTGACATTTTACATTTAAGTCCATGACCCATTTTGAGTAAATGTATATATAAATTATGAGATTTAGGTCAGTGTTCATTTTCTAGGGATGGATATCCATTTATTCCATCACCGTTTGTTTGTTTGTTTGTTTTAACAACAAAAGCAAGGTATAATTGTATTCTTTCACTGGAGGATACGAAGCCTGATACAGTTATTAAACTAAGTATCTATGTTATTTTATTTTAAAAAATATTTATGTTCTGCTGCTTGAGTCATCAAAGAAGATTGTCTTAAATCTCTTCTGTTGACTTAAAAAATTATTCTTGAATTTTTTTTTTCTAAATTTTTTGGCTGCGTTGGGTCTTTGCTGTGCGTGGGCTTTCTCTAGTTGTGGCGAGTGGGGGCTACTCTTCGTTGCAATCTGTGAGCTTCTCGTGGTGGCTTCGCTTGTTGCGGAGCATGGGGTCTAGGTGCGTGAGCTCAGTAGTTGTAGCATGCCGGCTTCAGTAGTTGTGGCACGTGGGCTCAGTAGTTGCAGCATCTGGGCTCTAGGGCTCACAGCCTTCAGTAGTTGCGGCGTGTGGGCTCAGTAGTTGTGGCTCACGGGCTCTAGAGCTCAGGCTCAGTAGTTGTGGTGCACGGGCTTAGTTGCTCCGCCAGCTGTGGGATCTTCCCCCGTGTCATGTGAGATCTTCCCAGCCCAGGGATTGAACCCGTGTCCCCTGCATTGGCAGGTGGATTCTTAACCACTCCACCACCAGGGAAGTCCCTGTTCTTGAATATTTTATATACTTGTTTTATAGTCTATATTATATTTTGATATAATAAAATTACTTCTATGGAGAATTATAGTAACATATATTATTAGTGAGTTGTACCCTGTATGGACATGAATTAAATAAATCTCTTTCTGTGTTTTGGCCTTAATTTTTTTTTTTTTTTTTTTTGCGGTACGCAGGCCTCTCACTGCTGTGGCCTCTCCCGCCGCGGAGCACAGGCTCCGGACGCGCAGGCTCAACGGCCATGGCTCACGGGCCCAGCCGCTCCGTGGCATGCGGGATACTCCCAGACCGGGGCACGAACCCGCGTCCCCTGCATCGGCAGGCAGACCCTCAACCACTGCGCCACCAGGGAAGCCCTGGCCTTAATTTTTTATCTGACATTTCTGTTGCAACCCTTTTGTTTCTTTTTTTTTTTGGCCGCGTTGGGTCTTCGTTGCTGCACGCGGGCTTTCTCAGTTGCAGCAAGCGGGGGCTACTCTTCATTGTGGTGCACAGGCTTCTCACTGCGGTGGCTTCTCTTGTTGCGGAGTATGGGCTCTAGGCACGCGGGCTTCAGTAGTTGTGGCTAATGGGCTCTAGAGCGCAGGCTCAGTAGTTGTGGTGCATGGGCTCAGTTGCTCTGCGGCATGTGGTATCTTCCCAGACCAGGGCTCAAACCCGTGTCCCCTTCATTGGCAGGCGGATTCTTAACCACTGCGCCACCAGGGAAGCCCAATCATTCGTTTTAAACCTTTCATCTTTTCTAATATAAGCATTTATATTAGAAATAGATAAATACATAAATTTCCCTTCAAACACTATTTTAAGTGCATCCCATAAATGTTGATATGTTCTATTTTCATTTTCATTGAGTTTGAACTGTTTTCTGTTTTTTGGCCACGTGGCATGGCGTACAGGATCTTAGTTCCCCGACCAGGGATCGAACCCGCGCCCCCTGCAGTGGAAGTGCGGAGTCTTAACCACTGGACTGCCAGGGAAGTCCCGAATTTGAACTATTTTCTAACTGCCCTTTTGATTTCTTCTTTGACCCATAGGCTATTTAGAAATGTCTTGCTTAATTTCCAGATATTTTGGGATATTTGAAATATCTTATTATCAACTTCAAATTTAATTCTGTTATGGACAAAGAGCATACTCTGTCTGATTTCAGTCCTTTGAAATGAATTGATACTAGTTTAAGGCCCAGCATGTGTTGGTGAACTTGAAAAGAATGTTATTCTGTAGTTAGGTGTAGTGTTCTCTAATGCCTTCAGTCAGCTTTTTTTTTTTTTTTTTTTTGCGGTATGCGGGCCTCTCACTGTTGTGGCCTCTCCCGTTTCGGAGCACAGGCTCTGGACGCACAGGCTCAATGGCCATGGCTCACGGGTCCAGCCGCTCCGCGGCATGTGGGATCTTCCCAGACCGGGGCACGAACCCATGTCCCCTGCATCGGCAGGCGGACTCTCAACCACTGCGCCACCACGGAAGCCTCTTCAGTCAGCTTTTTAAAAAAAAATTTTGTCCACAATTTTTCATTGTCATCAGCGAGAGGGTTAGGGGTTAGTCTGATGTGAGCTACTGTGATGTTACCAACATTATTTTTTTATATATTATTTCTTATTTATTCTCTTTGAAAATATTCTGCTGGCAGATATATTAAAATATAATGTTATAAACAGGTGATAGTTTTTGTGATTTGATGTCCAGGTAAATATCCAGTGCATGTGGTTTAAAGCAGTTATAAGATCTATATATATAATGGTATTGCTTATTCATTAGTATGCTTACTCCTACTAAAAAAACTTTATTTTTTATGCTTTATTACCTCAATTAAGGATATGATAGAATATATATTATTATTATTATTTTTTCTTTTTTATTTAGAATATATATTATTAAGCAACACCTGGTACAGACCTGATATAATGTTTGGTGAATTTTATTAAAGATTTATCTGTTTCTCAAGGTACACTGCATTGTTCCTTCTCTCCACAGTGGTCTCACATCTGAAACATGGCTACGGATTGGCTGGGCAGTATTGTGTCCATCAACTGTGGAGATAGCTTGGGTGTCTATCAGGGAAGAGTATCAGCAGTGGATCAGGTCAGCCAGACCATTTCTCTCACCCGGCCTTTCCACAATGGAGTGAAGTGCCTTGTGCCAGAAGTCACTTTCAGGTGAGTATCCTGATTCTTCCAAATCCAGTCTGGTGATCTGTGGAGCTTGACCTAGGTCTCATTGCCAATATTCTCTTGCATAGGGCTACTTTTGAGTAGAGTCTTATCAGGGGTGAGATTTTGCAATCTTAGATCTTATAGTTCTACTGTTTCAGCAGAGACTTTGTGTTGTAATTAGCGTTCAGCTAATGATTCAGGGTTTGTGAAACATTTTTCTTATCTCTGTCAAACATGCAATATTATATTTAAATGTGTCAAATTCAGAATAATATTTCTGTTTTCTGGTTTCAGATTTCCTTTCTCAGTTTTGTATTATTTGTGCTTTCTTATATCTAAGGTCTTTATTGATCTCCCTGCCCCACCATGTAACTATCTCTCTTTGTAGATTTATATTATGATTTATCTCCAGAGGCACACTGTAGCCAGTAGCTGAAGTTCTTAGCTACAGGAATGTATTTTTCTTAGTGTTTGTTAACAGATCTCAACCTTAGATGTCTCCACATCCCTCTTTTCACAAGTTTGACAGAAACCTCCCTTTCTTATATATATATATATATATATATATATATATATATTTTTTTAAAGAGACTGTCTGGCAAGAGCTTCCTTGACTTCCTAAACAACACCCACATGTAACCTTTTCTGTAGGTGTATCCATTCTTATTGCTTGTCTCCTCTGAAGTCTTCATGGAAGAAATATCCTTTGTGTTCAAGGGCTAACCTTATCGTGCGTATGCTTTATGTGCTATCCTTTTCTATCTCCTTTGAGGCCCTACTCCTTTTCTTTTGTGTCCTCGCTTGCAACCTTTATACTGTCTCTTTTCTCTGCTTTCTAACATTCCCAGGCCTCCCCCATAGTAAAAACACTCCCCCCTGCCCACCCCCCACACCTTGCATTTGCCACTAGGTATTGCCCTGTCATTTCCCTTCTCTTTGTACTCACAATTCTTTTCAGAGCAAAATACAGTTGACCCTTGAAAAATGAGGAGGTTAGGGCACCAACCGCCTGTACCATCGACAATCTGTGTATAACTTTACATTTGACCCTCAGTATCCATGGTTCTGTCTCTGCAGATTCAACCAACCATGGATCATGTGGTACTATAGAATGTGTTTAGTGGGAAAAAAAAAATCCATGTGTAAGTGGACCTGCACAGTTCAAACTGTGTTGTTCAAGGGTCAACTGTAGTCTGCTTTCATTCCCTTTGTGGCCTAGTCCCTCTAGGCCTTCCCTACTCCACCATTGTCTTTTTTCCAACTTTACCATCTTGCTGAAGTAGCTTTTGCCAAGTGCCAAATTCAGTGGAGTATCTCAACTCTAATCTTATTCAAATGTGCCCTGACTGTTGGAATGGCCTCTTCTTTTAGTTCCTTTGTCACCCTTTGGGTTTTCTTGCCATGTATTCCTCCATTCCTTTATACACCTTCCCCGCCCCCCGCCCCACCAGATTGCTTTTCTTCTCACTTTTTAAGATGGGGTTAGTCAAAGTTCTATCTTTGGTTCTTTTCTGAGTCTGTATTCTCTCTAGACAGTCTCATGGGTACCTTCTTACACATTAGTGAGATCCCAAATCTTTAATTTAGACCCATTATCTGAGTTCCATATACTTTAATTTAATTGTCTACTGGTCATTTCCAGGTGGATATCCCACAGAATATCCTAAATTTAAGATTTTCAAAGCTGAGCTCATTATGTTATCTGCAGATTTCTTCCTCCCAAGGTGTACCCTTAATTAGTGACTAACGACACCTTTCACCCAAGTTAGAAGCTCAAGAGTCATAATAAATTCTTTCTCTTGATCCTCATGTTCAGTTAGTTACCAAATTCTGTGGATTCCAAATGTTATTTGGTTCTGTCCTCCCCTCTCTCTTTGCATTGTCACTTGCCCTATTCATCCCCTCTTATTTCTTGCCTCATCTCCTGACTGGTGACCCTGCGTCTAGTTTCTCCACCTTTCTTACAGCCATCAGGAAAATCCAGTGTGATTATGATCTGATCCCTAATTTCCTCCACAGCCTTAGCTCCTAATGGCCCTCCATAAGCATTCTACTCTTTAGTAACACTGTGACATTTGCAGGTCCTCAAATGGCCCACACTTTCTCAATCTCTGAGCCTTGGTCTAAGATGCCCCTCTCCCTACCATACTCTGCTTGGCCAACTCTTATTTTCCTTCCCCCACCAGACTTCGCTTAAGTGCTTCATCCATCTCTGCCAGACTCACATGTATTTTGCTTTGGGGAGCTCTAGTCCCCTGTACACACCTCTGTCATAGTATTTAACACTTTTGATTACCTACTTGAATTTTCTGCTGACCAGACTGTGAGTTCCTTGTGGGCATGTAATGCTTTTCATATCTATATACCGCACTCCTAGTACAGGGCTTACCATATAGTAAGTACTCTGTGTATACCTATCGAATGAGCAGGTGAGTGAATAAATGAAAAAAAACTATTAAGCAGTCTAGAAATCTAAGATGTTAATGATAGTTTTGTGATTAACAATAGGTCTCTTTATTTTTTACTGAAGTATAGTTGATTTACAGTGTTGTTCTAATTTCTGCTGTACAGCAGAGTGACTCGGTTATACATATGTATATATTCTCTTTTATATTCTTTTCCATTATGGTCTATCCTGGGACACTGAATATAGTTCCCTGTGCTTTACAGTAGGACCATGTCCATACCTTCTAATAGTTTGTATCTCCTAACCCCAAACTCCCAGTCCATCCCTCCCCCTCCCCAACTCCCCCTTAACAATAGGTCTCTTTAGAGGCCAGTGCTGTGTCAGTTGAATGTCAGTGGCTGAGCCTTGTCTTTAAGTGCCCTACTACCTTTTCTAGGTTTTGCCTCTGATGACTCATTGAAATGCAGCCCTGCAAATGTGTAGCTGGTTGCTATTGATCCCAGTTTCATCTCTGTTATCACTATTATAGTTTTGAGACTTGGACTCTTTTGTATATTTCAGGGCAGGTGACATAACGGAATTAAAAATTCTGGAGATACCAGGTCCTGGAGAAAACCAACATTTTGGAGACCTTCATCAGACAGAATTAGGCCCCTCTGGTGTTGGGTGCCAAGTAGGTATCAATCAGAATGGCACGGGCAAGTTGGTCAAGAAGCCAGCCTCTTCCAGCAGTGCCCCTCAGAACATCCCTAAGAGGACAGATGTGAAGAGCCAAGATGTTGCCGTCTCTCCCCAGCAGCAGTGCTCAAAGAGCTATGTGGACAGGCACATGGAATCCTTGAGTCAGTCCAAAAGTTTCCGTCGTCGGCACAACTCTTGTAAGTTGGATCAAGTTAATATTTCTTCTTAACCTGATGTTTCCTGTCCACTTATCCACTTCTGTTCTTTAAATAAGTCATTTATTACCCTAATAAAAAAAGGATGCTGGCAGAGCTTCGCAAAAATATAGCATGTTGGGCTTCCCTGGTGGCGCAGTGGTTGGGAGTCTGCCTGCCGATGCAGGGGACGTGGGTTCGTGACCCGGTCCGGGAGGATCCCACGTGCCGTGGAGCAGCTGGGTCCGTGAGCCGTGGCCACTGGGCCTGTGCGTCCGGAGCCTGTGCTCCACGACGGGAGAGGCCACAGCAGTGAGAGGCCCGCATACCGCAAAAAAAAAAAAAAAAAATATATATATATATAGCATGTTTCTTTTCTTCCCGAGATAGTTCCTCAAGATATTAAAGGGAAAGGAAATGAGCTGTTAGAGACCCACACCAGCTCCCTGCCCTCTCTCACCACTTCCCTTCCTTCAAAAAGTCAGTGATCTGCCTAGAGTTCACATAGACAAAAGTGATGTTGTTTTTAATCTGATGACTGGTGGTAGTAGTGATGTCTGGGTTGAACCTGCACTAAAGCTGTTGTGGGGATTCTTGAATAACTTCTCTTTTTGTGATTTGACTCCCATCCTCAGTTAGAGGAGAGGAAGGGACGGGCCTAGACATCTCTGTGATCTTACAGTTTCTGACAGACTGACAGTTTTAAATTTGTTGTGTTCACTGTCCCTGCCGGCACACCAAGGAGGGCATACACTGGTGTGTGTTAATGCCCAGTTTTGTTTGGTACTGACAAATTGTTGAATGTCATTTGCTCATTATAGAACCGTAGTTAATTCACTAGAATCAGGTATGCTCTTTAACATATTGAATATTTACTATAATAATGTTATAATAGTGAATTATAAAAGATTCACTAGAATCTGTGTGGCCCTTCAGAAGCCAACATTTTTAAGTTTTGAAAATGCCTGATTCTGTGACTAAACTATTGGAATTTTGAGGAAAAAAAAGGTATTTCAAGGCACTTCTCCTTCAGTGCTTCTTAAATAACTATCTGAATTGACAATGATTGAAGATCTGAGACTGAAATTGAGTTGTTCTTCTGTATCCTTTGAAAAACTGTAGAATTATTGGATACAAAATGACTTTTTCCATTTAGACTTCAACCTTCTGTACTTTGCTTTATTTTCTCTTTAAGAAGAAAAAAACTTTTTTCTAAATAAATAGAAAAAAACAACAAACACATTTTTTCTTTACCAAAAAATTGATTCTTTGTTAAGTTCGAATGTTCAAGCAGTTTATAATCTCTCATGTACTTGTAGATAATCTTCATTAGCAATTTGTAAATTACTTTTTTCACATATATTTTCCCCTTTATTAACATCTTAACATTACTATGATACATTTGTTACATTTAATGAACCAGTGTTGATACATTAACCAAAGTCTATATTTTATTCAGATTGCCATAGTTTTTACCTCATGTCCTTGTTACAGGCTCTCATCCAGCATACCACGTTACATTTAGTAGTCATGTCTTCTATTGGCTCTGACGGTTTCTCAGACTTTCATTGTTTTTGATAACCTAGACAGTTTTGATGAGCACTGGTCAGCTATTTTGTACAGTATTCCTCAATTGGTATTTGATGTTTTTCTCATGATTAGACTGGGGTTATATGCTTTTGGGAGGAAGACCACAGAGAGAAAGTGTCATTTTCATCACATCATATCAAGAGTACGTACTGTCACCATGGTTTATGACTTTTGATGTTGACCTTGATTGCCTGGCTGAGGTAGTGTGTGTCAGAGTTCTCCTCTGAAGTCACTCTGTATGACCCACACCTAAGGAGTGGAGACTTATACAGAGTATCTACATAAGTTACTTGGAATTCTTCTGCACCAGAGATTTGTCTCTTCTCTCTCATTTGTTTTTATCATTTATTTTTATCAGTATGGACTTATAAGTATTTATTTTAACTTTGGCTTATAATTCAATACCACTTTATTCTGGTACTCAGATTGTTTCAGCTTTGGACTCTGAGAGCTCTTCCAGTTGGCTACTGTGTACCTTTGACATGCTCCCATCATTGTGGGTGGGTTTTTTTTCCCCCAGTACTACCTTACTTTCTGGCACTACAAGGTGCTCCAGGTTTATCTTTTATATTTCCTGCCCCAGCCCTAGAATCAGACATGTCTCCAAGGAGCCCTGTTTCCTTTTACTGGAGAATGGTATTACAAACCACAGTCTAGCCACTAGATGTGCTCATTGCTACTGGGTATCGCCCTTCAGCTGACAGAGCAGGAAAATATATATGTGTATACTCAACCACTGTATGTACACATATCTGTAAATACTTCTATATGTAACCTTCACTACTATAATATTAAGCTAAATGTAAGTTCATACTGATGTGTCCAAGTCTAATCCATTACCACATGGATCATTCTTGCCTCCTCCTTATCTGTAACCTCTCCCTCCAACTGTGAGAAACCTATACCATCTGCCATCCATTGACTTAAATTATTCAATTCCAATATACAGTATCAGAATTACCCTAATCCATATTCCCACCCCCTTCATTGACTTGTTTCATGTATTTGTAACAGATTGTTTCCTTACATTCAGCATTTCATCCTTGGACCCTCCAACCTCCTCAGTGATTTTAACAAAAATTTGTATGCATTAATGCTCACTCTTTGTGCTCTAAAGTTCTGTGGGTTTTAACAAGTACATAGTATCTTGTATCTCTCATTACAATACTCTGCAGAATCCCCTGTGTTTCACCTATTCAGTCCTTCCCCTTTTCCCTCAGGGACCGCCCGCCGCCCCCTCTCCCCCAGTAACTACTGATCTTTTTACCCTCCACCTCTGTAGTTTTGCATTTTCCAGAATATCACATAATTAAAATCACATAGTATGTAGCCTTTTCAGACTAGCTTCTTTCACTTGATATGTATTTAGATTCATCCATGTCTTTTTGTGGCTTGGTAGCCCATTTCCTTTTATTGCTGAATAATATTCCATTGTATGTATATATCAGGACATCTTGGTGGCTTCCAGCTTTTGGTGATTATGAATAAAGCTGCTGTAAATATTTGTGTGCAGGTTTTATGTGGACATAAGTTTTTAGGTGAGTTGGGTAAATACCTAGGGGGTGTGATTGCTGGGTGTTATGGTGAGACTGTCAGTTTGTTTCTGTTTCTTTTCTTTCCCCGTTACTAACGATTATAGCAACTCTCTTGAAAGAGTACAGTTAACTTCAAAACAAGTAATTTATTTGATCTTTAACAAGTCACTCTGATATAGTAAAAAGTGGGGTCACTCTCAAAAGTATACTCTGGTTGGGCTTCCCTGGTGGTGCAGTAGTTAAGAATCCACCTGCCAATGCAGGGGACACGGGTTCGAGCCCTGGTCCGGGAAGATCCGACATGCTGCGGAGCAACTAAGCCCGTGCGCCACAACTACTTAAGCCCGCGTGCGTAGAGCCTGTGCTCCACAACAAGAGAAGCCACTGCAATGAGAAGCCCGTGCACCGTAACAAAGAGTAGCCCCCGCTCGCCGCAACTAGAGAAAGCCCGCGCGCAGCAACGAAGACCCAACGCGGCCAAAAAAATAAAATTAAACTAAAAAAATTTTTTTAATTAAAAAAATGTGTACTCTGGTTGATGCTTCTTCTGCTTTCGCTGTTTGATCCATTCCCCTTTCCTAGATTATTAAGTGCATGTAAATTAGGTCATGGGCAGTAAACTGTTAGACTCTCTTTTCAAGAATTTCTTTTGAATCCAGATTTGTGTGGAAGATGTCTGTGGCCTGGGAATTTGATGATGTGATGTGGCTCAGAATTGGTTTGTGTTAGAAAACAGAGTTACATTTATTTATCTGATCCATGAACCCTGTAAGATAAGTAGAAAGGTCTGCCGGAGATTGACTGACTTAGCATTTATGTAGCATTTTAAGGATTCCAAGGAAGTAGTTGGTTTCTTCCCACCACAGCTGTAATGTAGATTATTAATGTTTGTTCCATGGATGAGTGAGAAATGGAGATTAAGTATTTTTCTTATTAGAGATCTGTAAATCACATTTTCTCTGGTATATGTACATTGATGTTGAGACTAGTAGATTGATAAAGCTATAGGAATATAATCTCTCGATTCTGGCTTTTAATTGTTCTTTCAAAGTTAGTAATAAGTTGTTGACGGATTTGTTGGTTCTAGTTACCTAATCCAACACTGATGAGAGCTTTAGCACAAGCAGATTTTAATCTCTTCTTTTAGGTTGTAAAAGAAGGGGGGTGGGAGGGTGGTTATAAAGAGTAGTTGCTGTGACCTTGGTCGTTGAACTGACCACTTAGAATATTTGTCAAGTGGATGAATGGAGCATCAGTCCCAGGGAGCAGAGGGAAACCTTCTGAGGCCTGTTATATGTTCTGTTTAGTGTAACAGTGATCCCACCACCTGAGGCCCTAAAGTTATTTTTTGCTAAGTTTTCATGATCCTTTTGAGGTTCTAATGTGACTTCTTAACCTTCTTGGATGTGCTTCATATATCCACCAGACTTGAAAACCCTGGTGCTGCTGCTGGAGCCCAAGAAGTTGACTGATTACCAGGGCCTGGAATTTGGGAGTTGAAAAGAAGGTACCAGATACTCTCAGGAACCTGCTCACAAAGCCCATTGAGTCTGGCACTAAAACATTTGTAATTTGACCTTCAGGTGCCCTTTAGCGTGCTGTAAGTGCAGGACAAAGTTCCCCTTTACAATATGTGTGTGACAAAAACCAATAAATAAGTGGCACTGAGTGTTACACAACAATGGGTTTGTTATAAGTTGTCCTGGCCAAAGGGCCTCTGTGCCAAAGGCTGGCAGCAAAATGGCACAGGAAGGCAGCCAGCCTCTAGTCTTAACACATACTTGGCCCTTGTAATTGAAAGGTAAAGAAATCTGGGAAGCATTGTTTATCTTTTCCAGAGGAAGTGCTTTTCTCTCCTAGTGGCCAAAGGCCAGTTTAATACAGAGCCAGGCCCTTTGGTCTGAATAAGCCAAGTATTGAGACAGCTTATTCACCCAGGACTTCCCAATATTTGTTTTAAAGTATGAGGAAAGGGAAGAATAAGAGACAACTGAGAATTTTAGCCTGCCTTTCACTTTATATTCTCTTACCTTTTTCTTGCTGACCTATGGTGTCAGTATTTCCTCTTGGAAATTTTTTTCACTGTCTGCTTTCCTGACAGTATTTGGAACATAGCTGATCCTTAGTGTGTCTTTGTCAAATGAATGAACGAAAGATCCTTAGTCATAGGGAGCATGAGAAAATACTAGATACTTTCTAAAGTCAGAACTGTGGGTTTGTAAGTTATGTTTGTAGAGTCTGTGGCCAAGCCAAAAATGATTTCCCGTTTTGCTTCTTTTACTCTGTCTTCTCTACCATTGATTAACTGCTTGTCTTCATCTGTCATTTTGATAGGTCCAGGATAGTTCATTGTCAGTTCATAATGGACATGACTGAACTGCTTTCCTGTGAAGTCCTTGACTCATACTCCCTCTTGTTTCATTGTTGACTTCATCTTCCTGTCCTTTTCAGTCACGCAACACACTTGGCATAGTTTTTGATGGTTCCCTTTCTTTCTCATAGTCTCAAGTTGTCTTCTTTTTATAACCTCTTTAGAGGCTTTTGTTGTTTGTGGGTTTTTTGTTTTGTTTTTTGGTATGGCTGTTTTGATTTCATAATTCAGCAGAGTTTCTTATTTACTTATGGTGGACCAGGCATAGTATTGGCTGACAGGTCTGAATGACAAGTGACACACTTAACCCCTTGAATAGAACAGAGATTCAAAGAATTCTGGTTACATTCAGTTAATTAAAAAAAAATTTTTTTATTTTAATGGCAGTCATAGTTGGAGAGAATACCTGTGAGAGGCATGATGTAGAGCAGACTGAGCAAACTTTTTCTGTAAAGGATCAGATAGTAAATAGTTCAGGCCTTGCAAGCCATAAGGTCTCTGTTTCAAACATTTAACTTTGTCTTTGTAGCACATAAGGAGCCTTAGACAATATGTAAACAAATGAATGTAACTGTGTTCCAGTAAAACTTTATTTACAGAAACAGGCAGTGTTTGGGCTGGATTTGGCCCCAGGGCTATGATGTAGAGTATACACTTAGGGTGAAGTTAATCAGTGGTAGTCCATATGGATTCATGTTTGGAATAACCTTGATTACTTTTTAATTTGGGAGGCTGTCTTCTTAGATCTGATTAGATTAATTTTTTTAAAAAGTCTGGTTAAAGAAGCCTATAAGAGGGCTTCCCTGGTGGCGCAGTGGTTGAGAGTCCACCTGCCGATGCAGGGGACGTGGGTTCGTGCCCTGGTCCGGGAGGATCCCACATGCCGCGGAGCAGCTGGGCCCGTGAGCCATGGCCGCTGAGCCTGCGCGTCCGGAGCCTGTGCTCCACAACAGGAGAGGCCACAACAATGAGAGGCCCGCGTACCAAAAAAAAAAAAAAAGCCTGTAAGAGAAATAGAGGAAGTGTTATGTCTGCCATTCTCTTGTTCACTTATAATTGCATTATTAGTATTATCTTTAATACATAGCTGCTTTTTTTTTTTTTTTTTGGTTGAACTGCACGGCATGTGGGATCTTAGTTTCCCAACTGGGGATTGAACCCGCACCCCCTACATTAGAAGCATAGAGTCTTAACCACTGGACCGCCAGCGAAGTTCCAATACATAGCTTTTTAATAGGAATCCTTTAAAGCCACTTACTCATTTTTGTATGCTTTAGTAGTTAAAAATGTATATAGTTGCTCAGTGTGAATGTACTTAATGTCATCGAACGGTACACTTAAAAATGGTTTAAATGGTAAATTGTATGTTATGTATATTTTACCACAGTTTAAAAATTTTGATGTAAATCCACTTGCATGGACACACTTATTGTTATGGAACATCATTCATTCCTCAGATAGTTCAAATACTGGCAGTGACTGGGTGGCATGAAACCTCATAAGGGTGCCAGTTTCCATCTGTGCATTAAGTTCATAAGGCTTAATTTCTTCCTGTTTTTAGTTAAAAGAAAGAGTAAATAAAATATTCAATATCTTCTCCCTGCATCATAGCGGATCATCCCTTGCACTCCTGGCTATGCACACAACCACTGGAGAGAGACCACTGGGCCAGAGACCTATTTCCTAATAATCTTGATTTAATATTTTTTATTTTTTAAAATAAATTTCTTGGGCTTCCCTGGTGGCGCAGTGGTTGAGAGTCCGCCTGCCGATGCAGGGGACACAGGTTCGTGCCCCGGTCTGGGAAGATCCCACATACCGCGGAGCGGTTGGGCCCGTGAGCCATGGCTGTTGAGCCTGTGCGTCCGGAGCCTGTGCTCCGCAACGGGAGAGGCCACAACAGTGAGAGGCCCACATACCGCAAAAAAAAAAAAAATAAATAAAATAAAATAAAATAAAATAAATTTCTTTATTTGGCTGAGTTGGGTCTTCATTGCTGCGCGTGGGCTTTCTCTAGTTGTGGCAAGCGGGGGCTACTCTTCGTTGCGATGCACAGGCTTCTCATTGTGGTGGCTTCTCTTGTGGAGCATGGGCTCTAGGTGCATGGGCTTCATTAGTTGTGGCACATGGGCTCTAGAGCACAGGCTCAGTAGTTCTGGTGTACAGGCTTAGTTGCTTCGCAGTATGTGGGATCTTCCCAGACCAGGGCTTGAACCCGTGTTCCCTGCTTTGGCAGGTGGATTCTTAACCACTGCGCCACCAGGGAAGTCCCTATTGATTTACTATTGAGGCAATACATTGATAATCCTGCAAACTGGGCTTTTTTCTCTAGTTCTTCCCTCGCCTACATACATTGCTAATGGTGTTATCCTGACCTTGTATTTTCATTCTTGCTCTCCCATTCCTAATCCAGCTGTTTCTCATCCATATTTCTGTAGCACTTTATATAAACTGCTATTATAATTCTCATTATATTGTATTTTAGTTATTTGCTTATATATCTCTCCTCCTTTCTTTTTGGGTAGCATGTCTTGGTTATGTACTATATTCCTGGTACCTGGCTATGGCACACAGCATGCTCTCACTAAATGTTTTTATCAAATTATCGGAACTAGAGCTTAAACCCAGACTTTGACAAGCTTCTCAGTGGTTCGTAATCTCAGCTATTTATGGTGACTCAGCCAACTCTTCCTCCACTTCATAATTTTGGTCAGCCTTAGGTTTTTTTCAGAGGCCTAAATCCCATCCTAACTGCCAGCATAGCCCTTTTCCATACCAATATTTGGCATTAGGAAGACTTAGACATGAGTTATAATTTGCATAGTATACATCTTTCAGAATAATTGTTGTAATTGATCTTGCTGATGTTGATTGATAACATTAAACAAATATTTATTGACTGACTGCTATGTACTAGAAACCCTGCTGGGGGTACCACAGTGATCATTTTACACACAAGGAAATTAAGAAGTTGGGTGATAGGTATAAGATTATACAGCATGCAAATAGATCCTAGGTCTCGTGACTCATGGTCCATTGGATAGAAGGGAGTTGCTGTGAGTAAAGTTAGAGCAGTATAGTTGGGATGATATGTGTGAGGGGGTTTGCTCATGATCATCCTAACCTCTTCTTGAGTATTTTCAATAATTGAGGAGCTTGTTCTCGCAAAAGGAAGTACATTATGTTTATCCAGACTATGTTGGCAGTTCCATTTACCATACCAGTCACCTGGTCCATCCTTTCAGGGTGATCAGATGGGGATCAAACTATAAACTCAGTTCAGGATTCTCTGGGAAGGGATGGTTTGGAGAATTCTGTGGGGTCTTCTGCCTTGGCTGCTAGAGGAGTAGTTGACTGATATGTGGTGGCCAAGTAGAGTTTCAGAGACAGAGTGACTGACTGCTGTGGTGTTGATATGCATCT
Organism: Mesoplodon bidens; assembly: GCF_964165515.1. NCBI lineage: Eukaryota > Metazoa > Chordata > Mammalia > Artiodactyla > Ziphiidae > Mesoplodon > Mesoplodon bidens. The sequence goes on along the minus strand of NC_138178.1, from coordinate 63,457,374 downwards.
TGGTGTGCCCTCTACAGGATCAGGTCAATATGGTCCTTGTCATCATTTGATGGTTCAGAAATTGCTTACCCAGAAGTGGTAAAATTTTGAGAAAAGAGATCCCATTAACCAAAAGATCTAAAAACAGGCCTGTAAATCAAAATATATCAACTTATAGTGGTAGATGTATATCTGGCTCAAGGTCTGGAATCTGTCTAAACCCAGGGATTCCCTCCTACTGGGGTCTAGCCTGAGACTGAGTTAAAAAATCAGAAGATTGCTTGCTTGGTAAGCATGGAATTCAGAGCCACTTGAGTAAGATCTTCCTATGAGCTTCAGGTTATGAGAACTTGGCCTTCTTTTTCTCTGGGGGTATTTCTCTCTTAATTAACTGCTGGACATTCAGAATCAAACCACCCAGACCTGTGGGAAGAGACTGCTATATTCTTGCCCTTCCACTTTTTTGATATATTCAGTTGTCAAAAAAACCTCGGTCATTACCAATTCCCTTATGAAGAGCAGAGCTTAAGACTTCCAGGAGTACTGCTTATTTCATATTCACTGTTGGGTAATATACGAAATCTATTATTCCATGAGATTTGTGGTAATTTTTTCTACTTAATGTGATTTAGGAATAGCTTTACCTTATACCATTTTCACATTGATTCCTGTAACACTGTCCACAAAGGACTAATGTATTTTCCACTTATACTGAGCACTTTCTGTGGGCACACTGACTTTAGTCCCTGTTTTTTTCTGCAGGGTCGTCTAGTAGCAGGCACCCAAATCAGGCAACTCCAAAGAAAAGTGGCTTAAAGAATGGCCAGATGAAGAATAAAGATGACGAGTGCTTTGGGGATGATATTGAGGAGATCCCAGATACAGATTTTGATTTTGAAGGGAACCTGGCCCTTTTTGACAAAGCAGCTGTGTTTGAGGAGATTGATACTTACGAGAGGAGAAGTGGTAGCCGTTCCCGGGGCATCCCAAATGAGAGGCCTACTCGGTACCGCCATGATGAGAACATCCTGGAGTCAGAGCCCATTGTCTATCGTCGGATCACAGTGCCCCACAACGTGAGCAAGGAGTTCTGCACAGGTAAGTTAACCCCACATCCCACTGGCTGCTCTTCATTTTTTTTTTTTTTTTTTTAATACTTGAAACAGAATGACCCAGATTCTGAGTCAGGGTCTTGTAGTAGGAATTAACTCAAGGGGCATGGTGGTTGGCCTATTATATTGTCTTTTAGAGACTGTGGCTATCCTACCTACCACTAGGTTGGGGTGGGGGCTGATTTCTCTACATGTCCATTTATATCCTATACCTGGCAGGATCTGGTCTGCTGTTAAGTACATTATGATTAACAACTAAAGGCATAGAGGCTGACTATCTAGATTGACATAGTCAGCTCTGTTTTCACTTTGGCTTCCCTGTTACTGCCTATAGATTTTATCAGAAGTTCAACTCTGTTTCACTGGTTGTTTACTGGGCTAAGAAATAGAGCTGAGTAGTTGAAACCATTGGCTAAAATTAGGGTTTCAATAAATAACATTTGTTTACTACACTGTCCTCATCTCCTGCTAGCCCTGGTCATTGAGGGTTGGCTAGTCATAATGCTTATGTGACAGTGTAGTGCCTTGGTAATTAGGTAGGTCACTGTGTATGATAGCCTAATCTGTTAACTCAGTGATTTTTAATTTTGTGGTTTTGTTTTTTCTTTTAGCATTTGGATCTTTTCTTCAAACATGGCATTTGAGGCAGCTATAGGACAGGTGGTCTACCTCATCCCCGTCTCTGTCCCTTCCCCCCAAACATTATTAACTGGGCTTCTTAGATTACAGATTGAAACTATTGTTGTTAAATGATCTTAGGAGCTAAAGGAGGAATCAATCATTTTAATAAGTATAATAATCATCTGAAGTCTTGGAGTCTTGAATATAGGGAATATAAACCTTGAATGCTAGTAGCAGTTACAGGGAGATTTATGGAGACAGCTTAGTTACATATGGGGGAAAATCAGAGATATGGCATGGCATTTTTGTGAACGTCAGTAGGGCTCTGTTGTATTTGGTTTTGCTGAGTGTAAAAGCTTCCATGTGAAAAAAAAGAAATAAGCAGATTGTCAGGTTAAGAAAGACTACTAATTTCTGTCTTTCACTATCAGACTCTGGCAGGCACGCCTCTTTACTAAGGTAGTTTCCTTAAGTGACACTGACAGTGTGAGTTGCTGAACTCCTTTGATTTTTATCACCTATGTTAAGGCAAACAACCTAGCTCAAGAATCAGGCTTAATTTAAATTGCCAGGTTTTAAGCTTTTCAAAGGCAGCTATCATCCAGCAGGTCTGGTCATATACTCAGATCCTGCTGTCCATCCACTTTTTTTTTTTAACATCTTTATTGGAGTATAATTGCTTTACAGTGGTGTGTTAGTTTTTGCTGTATAACGAAGTGAATCAACTATACATACACTGTCCATCCACTTTTTTTTTTTTTTTTTGCAGTACGCGGGCCTCTCACTGTTGTGGCCTCTCCCGTTGCGGAGCACAGGCTCCGGACGCGCAGGCTCTGGATGCGCAGGCTCAGCGGCCATGGCTCATGGGCCCAGCTGCTCCGCGGCACGTGGGATCTTCCCGGACCGGGGCATGAACCCGTGTCCCCTGTATCGGCAGGTGGACTCTCAACCACTGTGCCACCAGGGAAGCCCGTCCATCCACTTTTGACTGCTCTCCTTTTTATTGCCCTCAGTGACAAAATAAGCTACCTTTATTGGTCACTCTCTGGAAGCTGAGGTGGTTGGGTCGTGCCGTATGTGATTTCCCTGAAATTCCTGAGCTTGGGGAGATTATAGCCTGCCTTGGAGTGAAGTGGCTAACAGGGAAAGAATAGCAATAAGAATCAGGAAAGATTCTCAGATCTAAAAGAGCCTAAGAAAACATTTGCCAAAGTAGACAACAGGAGAGGTGGGAAGTTTTTTTTCCTACATACTCTGTCTCCCCAGCTTAATGTTCACACTTTGTGTAATGACAGAAGTGAAAGTTCCCTCCTCTCATATTTTTCCAGAATTGCCATTAACAGACATACTACAAACCACATGTGCTAGACATTGGCCAAGAACTCGGGTATGGTGGCTTGTGGTGTGTAGCAACCAGTTGCATTTCACTGGAGCATGACAGTGAGGGTACAAGAGGCCCTATAGCCTCATGGCATCTGGTTTTTCTCTTTGTTCTCAGCAGTGATAAAGAGTGGAAATGAAGTCCTTTTGCCAAGCAGGATCTATGCTGGAAATAGAGCAATCAAGCAGTTATCTTGCTGAGCAGCTTCTACAGGTGATTTTGTCTCTGCTCCAACTCCAAGGCACAAGTCTTAAAGCAGGTTTTTACTCAATGTTATTCACGTAGCGCCTGGCTGGGGACACTTTTCCAGTTGGATTTACTATCCAAATGTTAGTATTGGAATGAGGCAAACTATCTGCAATATGTGGGGAAACAAGCTAAGACAAAAAAAAATGTTAGTGTTAGGTTACTTGATCACCTAGTATAATTTTCTCATTTAACAGATTGAGGACATTGAGGTCCAGAGAGGTAAAGGCTCTATAAACCTTATCTATCACATTTCCTTTCCTTTTCTGAATACAGATATGTTAAAGAGAAAGAAGGATATAAGAAGAGAAGGGCAGTTTAATGGCAATTAGACTATATAGTCTTTTCTCTTTAGTATTCCCTCAGGAATAGACCAACTTAGATCTGCAGTTGTAGAGAGTGGTTTGGCTAGCTCCCCAATCTAGCCTTGTGACATTTATGTCCTAGAACCCCAAATACTTATTTTCTGCTAATTCCCAGAGTAGCAAAAGAACAGCACGTTTACCACCCATTTGGTAATGGCTTGGGTTTCAGGATTCTGGCAGCTTGCTGCTGGTATCCTACACATTGACTGCATGCTGAGTGGTGTCAACAGTTTCTAAGCTGTTATTCTCTAATTGCTCATATTCCTCTTGGCAATACTCTTTGCCAACTGTGTGTGTGGAGGGGGGGCAGTGTTATAAAAGGTCTATTGATTGGGAAAACACATTCAGGAAGCAGCTAAATTTAGCTCTTCGTTTAACCCAAATTTTTTCTCTCTGGAAGGCCCCTTTGGGTCCTTTAACAGTGCTGCTATCTCCAAAAGATTGTCAGACATTCCTCCAGCTTGGACCTATGCTGCTAAATAATTGTATCCTGTGGTTGCATACATGTTGGTTAAGTTTGCCTATAAAATGCTAGATGCATGTGAGCACTCTGTGTTCAGAGGTGAGAGGTCCCCAAAGAACACCGGTTAGGAGAGTGGTAAGGCTTCAGAGAAGAATCTTTGCCCAACATTCATAATATTCTAAAAGTAATTTTTAAGACAGTGTGAGCCAGTCGGAACACTGTGCTTACTGCATGTAAGTCACTCTGAGACAGTCCTTGCATCCAAGTAATTAAGATGTACTAGGAAATGGAAAGATACCATATATGCCTGGAGTCCAGTGAGAGTGTGGACATTAAATGCATTGGGTGTTGAGGGGCATGAGAGGTCCTGAAGGCTGGGCTGATCAGGGAAGGCTTCACAAAGGGCGCAGGACAGAAGCCTTGAAGCATGGGCAGGATTTCACCAGAGAGGAAGAGGAAGATACTTATGGGTAGGCTGGGCAGGTGCTGTGTAGTGTGATAAAGCGCTGTGTGGGAGATTGGCTATTGGCTGGTTTGGCCAGGGCAGAGATTTTTGTGTGGGGGAATAGCAGGAATTAAAAATAGCTTTAGACCAGAGCACAGAGAGCCTATGTGCTAATGCTGTCCCTTGTTCTGTGGCCATCAGGAGCAACTGAAGGATTCTGAAAAAGACATGATCCAAAATCTCTTTTAGGAAGATTTGTTAGTCTTTAGGAAGACTGGTCTCATGATAGAATTCAGGGTAGAATTTGAGGAGAGAGACCAGAGCAGGAAGATAAGTTAGACTGATGACATAACTAATATGCCAGGGGTTTGGACCTCTGAATGGAAAGGAAGACAGAGATGTGAGAGAAGTGACAAAGGGGAATTTGATAGGATTTGATGATTGAAGACAGGTTGAAGAGGTTGAACAGGTTGAAGAGGAAGACAGGTTGAAGACAGGTTGAACAACAGAATTCAAAGGCATTGAATCTGTGGGGTGTGAAGAACGGCAGCGAGTCCAGTTGTAGTTAGATTGCATGAGGTTTATGGGCCAAGTTCTTGTGATTTTCTTCTTGCATTGCTTTGTGGCTGAGCCCAGAGAAAGCAATTAGTAGAGTTGCCACACTGAGTGACTTACTAATTATTCAGTGTTAAAGGCTTCAAATGAGGAGGCTTCTGTAGGGTCAGGGAATTGAGTGATGTAGCCACGTGGGGACTACCGAGCCTGTTTCCTTGTCTGTAAAGTGGGATAATATTTGGCAATTAAATGAGATCGTGTGGAAAGCAGTGCAATGCCTGGCTTATAATTATTATTCAGTCAATATTTGACTTTAATGTGAAGTGCAAAGGCTGTCTCAGTAAAGTTACTTCAAAGCGTCAACATTTGTAAAATTTTTACTGTGTGCCAGGCACCGTTCTAGATGCTCTGGGTAAGTCATTGTCCATTACCTCAGGGGCCTTACATAGGGTAACCAGATGTGTAAACAAACAAATAGTGGAAGTGTGTACAAGATTTAGAGGTGGCAGAAAAGGAAGGGTAAGCGCCTGGTTCAGGAGAAACAGCATTATGATCACCGTCATAATAGTGGATGTTCATTGGGTATTTACTGTGTCCTGGGCACCATTCTAAGCACTTCACATGCTTATCACAGTTAATTTTCATGGCATCTCTATGAGGTTGCATTGTTATCCCCTTTTTGTTATTATCCTCATTTTGTTGGAGTTAAGTGTTCCATTAAATCTTTCACCAGGAATGACTTTAAAGTGTCTAGAATTCTTCATTCCCTGGGTTCTCATAAATTCTTCTCAGGTTCATTTATTCAAGACCCCTTCATTTTAGTAGAATTCTGATTTAATTTCTGCCATTTGTTTTCCACTGTGTAGCCTCCTTTTGTCTTCAAGTATATAGAAGCCGGATGGGAGGCAACAGGGTGCTATTGGTACAGGCACTGAATCTCCACAGTTGTCCCATCGGCTTTGCCTGAAGGATGTTCCTCAGCCTCCACACCATGTGTCTGCTGAAGTTTGGGGAGTAGCAAGTGTATGAAGATGACCTGAAGTAGAGTTACTGCTTACTGTCTTGCAAAAGGATCAAGTCAGAGTTTGAGTGAGGCACTCTGGTTTGAGCTCCCTTAGTTCAGCACCACTTACCCATACTCATTTTTCTCAGTAAAAGCAGTTCTAGTTCTATTCTGAAGGGGAGTAGCTGGTGAAGCCACAGTTGGTTTCTTTCTGCTGCTTCCGGCTTGCCTCTTTATTCTTCTCTTTGAGCTTCAGTAGCGATGTATCTTGCTCTCAGGACAAGCTCTCCGTTCACCATTCCAGGCTGTCAGTTGTTTTCCACAGCTGGCATTCCATTTCTGCCTCTGAGCCCTGTCTGCCTTCCTCTACTTCTTGTCCCCAGAGTCCCTCAAGATGTGTCCTAATGCTTTCAAGACGAGCAGTGTTTTTTACCTCCTGAAGAACAGGTAATCAGGAAATCTGTTTTGGGTTTGTTTATGTGTTCAAAAGGAATTCAGAAAGAAAGAAATCTTTGAGCTTAGAAGTGGCCATTGAAGAATTTTACCCTGAGAATAGTGAAGACTGCCTTCAGTGGCTATTGTGCTCATGAGGAGGATCCTTCTCACACGGAGACTCGAGTGTCTGCTGCAGTGGAACTGGTCGTGATCTCATTGCTTTTTCAAACCATTGACCCAACCCACATGGGTTCTTCCTTGATCTCCCTTCAACCCTCATTCCCCTTCCTGTGTTTACAGATTAGACCATGTGCTACAGGGATGCCATTCCCAGGGAGGCACCTCTTTTACATTTCTTATCCTAAGAGAGCCACAGGGGAGACATGAGGAGGTAAATTCTAGGAGGTGTTCTGGACCAGAAAACCTGCATTAACAATACCTGTGCTCCTGCACCAAGTGCCGCCACAGCTTTTCATTGAGCAGAGCTGATGAGCCTAGTTTCTGAAATTGTGTCTCTGCAGGCAGACTTCCTTGACAGTGACTTTGTTGATTTTTGGGAACCTCAGGTTCTAGCAGATCCTCCAGTGCCAGGAGTGGAGGGAGTAGTTAGTTCTTTTAATGTGGAATCCTTCAGAGTTTCTGGGCTTGGATAATCAGGTGGACACTTGTCATCAGCCTGAAGGGCTTGGTTGTAGTCCTTGGCACTCATGAGGTTTTAGAGCACTACTGTTAAGACAGGTTTCTTGGCTTAGACTCTTCCCCCAGTAATGAACACTTGTGCTTCCTACAGTCCTACTGGAAAAGGTCTCATGGCAACTTGCTGCCAGAGTTTTTTAATTTAAGAATTTAAGCTCAAACTAAGGGCTGGGGGATCTGGAGCCAGCACATTATGGCCTGACACCTGAGTTTTGATGAAGGTACCAACTGGTCATTTTAGAAACTTGAGTTGGTCTTTGCAAATGTGACTTTTTTGCTATTATTATGTGCCCTTTGCCATTTCACAGCCACAGGCGTCTGGCCAGAACAAGGAAGGGGTTTGATTTCAATGTATCCATCATCCTCCTTAAATTCAACATATCAAAGCTAAGTCAGTCATTCACCCCCTCCCATATCTTTGACTCCTTAGCATTCCCATTTCTTTCAGTGGAATCACCATTTTTAAAGTGTCCAGCATGAAACTTTGTGGCCATCTTTGCCTCTTACTTCTCATAAAAATTCATGACTAGAGGGCTTCCCTGGTGGCTCAGTGGTTAAGAATCCGCCTGCCAATGTGGGGGACACGGGTTTGAGCTCTGGTCCAGGAAGATCCCACATGCTGCGGAGCAACTAAGCCCGTGCGCCACAACTACTGAGCCTGTGCTCTAGAGCCCGCGAGCCACAACTACTGAGCCCATGTGCCACAACTACTGAAGCCCGCATACCTAGAGCCTGTGCTCCACAACAAGAGAAGCCACTGCAATGAGAAGCCCGCATGCCGCAACAAAGAGTAGCCCCCGCTTGCCACAACTAGAGAAAGTCCACGTGCAGCAATGGAGACCCAACGCAGCCAAAAGAAAAATATTGATGACTAGAAAGAACCCTGGAGGCCACTTTTTCTAATTTAATAACACAGTGATTCCTTTTGACAAGGAGTTTTCCTTTATCCTCAGTATTCATTCTGACTGTAGATTCTCTTCTTCCTCAGTGGTCCTTGGAATTGTCATGACCTTTTACTTTTTTTTTTTAATTAATTAATTAATTAATTTTATTTTTGGCTGCGTTGGGTCTTCGTTGCTGTGCGCAGTCTCCCTCTAGCTGAGGCGAGCCGGGGCCACTCCTCGTTGCGGTGCACGGGCCTCCCACTGCAGTGGCCTCCCCTGTTGCGGAGCACAGGCTCTAGGCACACAGGCTTCAATAGTTGTGGCTTGTGGGCTCTAGAGTGCAGGCTCAGTAGTTGTGGCGCACGGGCTTAGTTGCTCTGTGGCACGCGGGATCCTCCCGGACCAGGACTCAAACCCATGTCCCCTGCATTGGCAGGAGGATTCTTAACCACTGCACCACCAGGGAAGCCGGACCTTTTACTTTTTTATGCTACCCCACAGGTTCCCTTTGTCCCTTGAAATCAATTCTACATGGCCTTCTGCCCTCATTTTCTAGCCCTGTCAACTTCATCCTGTATAAAACAACTTGGCTTTTAATGCCTTCCGAAGTCTGGCCCTGCCCACTACTCTAAACTCTCCTTCACGTCAGTCTCTGGGCTCCAAGCAGGGTAGTTTTCATCTGCTCATGTCACACCCTTTCCAGCCTCTGTAACTTTGTTCATGGTTCCTCCGCCACCTCAAGTGCGCTCCCTTTTCTATCATTGTGACTATAATTGTCTGTCATGCGAGGCATGGTTCAGATTGAGGATTTGACACTATCTGCAGCTCCTGGTTTGAAATTCCTATTTTACACTTGTGCTCAGGATAACGCAGTTGTTTTTCTCTGCTATTTGCACATATATATTTTTTGTTTCCAACTAGGTTGTAAGACTGGGAATGTGGTTTGTTTTCATATTCTTTTTTTTTTTTTTGCGGTACGCGGGCCTCTCACTGTTGTGGCCTCTCCCGTTGCGGAGCACAGGCTCCGGACGCGCAGGCTCAGCGGCCATGGCTTATGGGCCCAGCCGCTCCGCGGCATGTGGGATCTTCCCGGACCAGGGCACGAACCCGTGTCCCCTGCATCGGCAGGCGGACTCTCAACCACTGCGCCATCAGGGAAGCACCCGTATTCTTTTTATTTATTCTGTTTCCTGCCATTCCCCCCACCACCACCACTGGCTTGATGTATTATTACTCTGCAAACATTTGTTGATCATATTTGGAGGCACTTTACTCTTTTTTCTCTCCAACTTTTTATATTGAAAAAAATTTCAAACTTACAGAAAAGGTGCTAGAATAGTATAATGAACAACCATATGTCCTTCATTTAGATTCACCAGTTAACATTCTGCCACATTTACTTTATATAAATGCACACACACACACCCCTGAACAATTTGAGATTTAGTTGCACTCATTACATTTCACCCCTGAATACTTCCATATGTATTCAGTAGGATGTTGCTCTCTACAGGCACACTACAAGATTGCTCTCAGGAAATTTAAAATTAATACAAAAGTATTATCTAATTCCATATGCAGAGCTTTCCAGTTGTCCCAATCATGGCCTTTATAGTTGTATTTTTTTTAACTCATTTATTTTTTTGCTGTGTTGGGTCTTCTTTGCGGTGCGCAGGCTTCTCATTGCAGTGGCTTCTCTTGTTGCACAGCACGGGCTCTAGGTGCACGGGCTTCAGTAGTTGTGGCATGTGGGCTCAGTAGTTGTGGCTCATGGGCTCTGGAGTGCAGGCTCGGTAGTTGTGGTGCACAGGCACGGGCTTAGTTGCTCCGCAGCATGTGGGATCTTCCCGGACCAGGGCTTGAACCCATGTCCCCTGCGTTGGCAGGTGGATTCTTAACCACTGCGCCACTAGGGAAGTCCCTATAGTTGTATTTTTAATCAACCATTGCATATTACATATAGTTGTCAGCTCTCTTTCATTTCCTTTAACCAGGACAGTTCCACAACTTTTGGTGTCTTTTGTGATATTGACATTTGTGAAGAGTCTAGGCCAGTTGATTTGCAGAATAACCATTGGTTTTGATTTATTGATTGTTTCCTTTTGATGTGATTCATGTTAAACATTTTTTCCAGGATTTTGTTGGGACTCTGTCCCTCTTGGAGCATTACATCATACAGTACACAACGTCAGTTTGTCCCATCACTGAGGCTAGTTTGATCACTTGGCAAGGTGTTGTCCAACAGATTTCTTCCTTGTAAAGATACTTTTCCCCTTTGTAATTAGTGAGTAATTTTGTCAGGAAGTCCTTTACCTCTTGAGTCCAAAGCTTGTTCCAGTAGAGCTTTAACCTGAGGGAGTGAGGTCCAGTGTGGATAGGAGGTTGTTCTAGTTGTTAGTGGGGGAAGGAAGAAGTGGGGAAAGAGTCAGAAACATCTTACCCACACTTGCCTTTGGTTACAGCTGGACTGTTACCCAGCTGCAGAGAGGAATGCTCTGAGGCTGTTATACAGGTTTCCTTCGCATTCATCCTTTAATTCAGCACATATTTATGTAGCCCCTCCACTAGGCATTGTGCGCTGAAGGCACAGTGGAGAGGAAGGGGATACAGCAGTGAACAAGACAGACACAGTTACTGCCCTCAGGGAACTTACAGTTTAGCGAAGTAGGTAGTCCAAAAGGAAAAAAGAGTTATTTACAAATTGCATTAAGTACAGTGAAGTAGGTAAGCAGCGTGCTGAGACTGAGGGATATTTAAACTGAGACCTGAAGAATGAGGAACCTGCCATGTGTGGTGTCAGGGAGCACTGGAAGAGAGAAGAGAGTGCCGGAAGAGGGAAAGCATGTGAGGGGACGTGCTTCCTAAAGCTGGGGGGAACCTGGAGTACTGAGGAACCTGAAGGCAGCCCCGATGCCCCGGGCGTGGTGCAGGTTGAGGCCCGAGGTAAAGGGGCTGAAGTACACAGGGGCCAGATCACGGGATGCCTTGTGGACCCCAGTAAAGACTACTAGGTGTATTTAGGTTTCTCGTAACAAATTCTTTCAAAGGTACTCTTGACACCAAATTGCGTTTTGTGGCAGCCTTAATATAAGTCTACAGGGGCTGTCTGTACATTGGGTCTAAAGTTATGAGTTTACCAGTTTTTTTGTTTTGTTTTGTTTTTGCGGTACGCGGGCCTCTCACTGTTGCGGCCTCTCCCGTTGCGGAGCACAGTCTCCAGACGCGCAGGCTCAGCGGCCATGGCTCACGGGCCCAGCCACTCCGCGGCATGTGGGATCCTCCCGGACCAGGGCACGAACCCGTGTCCCCTGCATCGGCAGGCGGACTCTCAACCACTGCGCCACCAGGGAAGCCCCTTACCAGTTGTTTTATACTCCAAAAAAGAACTCGTCTGATATCGCCACCCAGTTGTGTGACCACCACAGAATGGAATCAGAATTCATAGTCCTGGAGAAATCCCCATGCCCAGTAATGGGCTGTGCTCCTCATTGATAAGACGTAGGATACACACAGCCTTTCCAACTAAAAGTCCATGCCAGTGTGAGGATTGAGTTTGGATTTGAGATGACACTTTGTTGTGGGAGCCCTGTTACACAACGGAAAGGCTGGGAGGTGTGATGGACAGGGAGGGAATGTACATGCAGAGGCTGCGGGGGAAGGCTTGGACGTGGTGCTAGAAGGTGTCTTGAGGGTGGGGAAGTGTGATGGAGGGTGTGAGGACATGCATATGTGTCCGTAAGGGAGGGAAAGGCCCCAAATAGTCTGTACTGGAAGGAGCAGTGCGGAAGTGACAAAGACATGAAGAAGGGGCAGCACACATGGTGCTGGGCCACGAGGCTCGGTGGCCCTGCTTCACGCTGTGGAATGGGCTGTGCGGGGAGGAGGCATCTTCTCTCCTGGCCTGTACTGGGTGTGCTTAAGCCGTTTTCCTTGATATCCTGAGATTAATCAGATCCTAAGAAGTGCTCTGCTTGTCACAAACTGGCTATAATTATCTCTCTCTCTTGTTTCACTGACAGCCCTAAAGTACATATTAATATTAAGAGAAGCCCTACCAACTAATTTTACTGCCTTGGTTCCCAAACAATAAAGATCCACCTTCCACCGAAACATAATTGGGCTTGGCCCATGTTCAGGCTTTGGTGATGTTATTGTTTGCAGCTTACACGCTATGTTCTTGGTTCCCTTCCTTTGGAGTTTATTTCATTCCCTCTGCCTGTTTCTGATAAGCCAGTCTGACTGCTTGGACTCTGTGTGTAAATTTTGAAAAGGAACATTTTGTGGTGCTAGCATGTTCCTTTCAGAGATACAGAGTAGAACACAGTGAAGTCCTAGACCCTGAGACCGGCAGACCAAGCAGAAAGGATTCCTGGCCATATCTTTCCCTAGGCTACAGAACATGCCAGTTCATCAACAGGACCCCTTCCCTGCAGCACAAATCAGTGAGATGTAATAGACACACAGTTTCTAGCTGCAGCGTTCAGCCAGCCAGAGTGGAGTAAACTCTCCACCTGTGCCATGAGTTTTGTACCCCTAAGACTGAGGAGAAAGGTAGCAGAAAACACTCAGCCTGCCCCCAGAGAGCCCTCAGAACCAGAGAGGGGGTGCCTATACACACAGCATAAGACCTAGTCCCAGAAAGAAAGTTTGATTAGTGGGGTGGCAGGCCCAAGACTCACTGCCCTGACCTGTTTCAAATTCACCAGGAGGGGAATACGTAGGTGAAGAAATGCACAGACTTGAGGGAAAGCTCTCCCTTGCGTGACTTGGAGGTGAAGAGGGTGTTTGAAGTAGGCAGGTGCATGACTGGTCTGACAGGTTTAGGGTTGTTAGTGGCTTAGGACTCCTGAGAATTCATTCAGCTTTTTCACACTGCTATCAGTGGTTCCTAATTAGTTCTGATAACATGTCTGGAGCAGGCCATAAGAAATGGCTCTTTTAATCAGCCGTTGACTTGCAAGGTCAGGCTACAGCCTCCAACATCGGCATCCGGCATCCGGGATATCAATGACTGACATTTCACAAAGGGTGAGGGGAGAGGTGAAGCTCACTGTTTGTTGTCTGCCCCAGGCAGGAGTAGGACTCATACAGATGGAAGGGGTCAATTAACCGACAGGATAGTGTGAATTTTGACATGGAGATGGGTTTTATTTTATTATTACATTAAGTTATTATTATTTTGCCTTCCCTTGAGAGGATACAGACGTGGGTGCTTTATCAGTCTTTCTGCTTGGATTTCTGTTGTTAAAATGTACAGCCACAGCCTAATTCTGTGTGGTTTTAAGAATCCATGTAGGCAGGATTGGATATCTGATAGAACCTCAAGAAATTTCTCCTGAAAGGATCAGTGAGGAAGAAAAGTTTTTCTATACAGGGCTCTGGAACCAACAGGATGCTGATGGACTTTCTGAAAACTTCTGCTTTAGAGTTAAGTAAGCCACACTAGAAATAGCAGTAGGTTTGCATCATTTATACGTTTGAGTACCTGATGAGAACTTGCCTCTATTGGTAAATAACTACAGCTGGGACAGTATAACTGAGGTGGGGGCTGAGGAGGTAAGAGGCTTATTTCCCTACTTTGAGGAGTTTACAGTCCAGTATAGATAAGGACACAGCATCTAAAAAGCCATGTGATCCAGCCAGACAAAACTAATTACTTGCAATCCCACGATGACTTGCTGATTGGAATCTGTGTTTCTTGGTCTGCCAGTGAGGCCACATGGGGCTGTTTGGCAGAGGGTTTGCTCCCTTGGGGCCAGCCCAGTGGCTTTAGCTTTTGTAAGATGGCATTCGTTGTCAAGGCAAAAGATCACAATTTTTGACTTTGCTGTTTCTTTCCTGTCCTGGTTTTCTGGGCCCTGAAACGGCACCTTGCTACTGATACATATAATACTATGGACTCCTTCAAGTGTACCCAGCTGCTGCAGACTTTGACCTTGTAAAACCAGGCATCAATACTTTCCATGGTGTACTTTCAATGACTATGATTCTCCCTAACCTTTATAGAGTTCTGTTTGTTTATGGTGAGTAAAAGATTTTTCTGAGTAGCTTAAAGCAAGCCATAGGTTACTTTCCGTGTACTCTTTCCCTGTGGTAAGAGTATTGGGTTACAGTCAACCCAAATGGGGAGAAAATGACAAAATTATTTAAGAAAACAATTTTCTAGTTGAATTTCTTCAGCCAAAAGGAAGGGCTAAGTAGAGGACAGTAGGAGGAAGATGATGTGGGGAGCAGATGGGATAAACAAGTCATCCTGCCTTGAAATTGAACAGCAGGGACCAAGAGGCTCAGGAGGGTTAGCTAGTGTCTGTTCCACTCTGGGGAAGGATAAGGGGTCTGCTTGTGAGGAAAACCTCACTGCCAGGAATGGCATTTCCCCCACTTTGAGAAAAGCATGTTTTCTTCTAATGTGGTTGATAGATTGCAGCCTTTTCTTGATAGTACCAAATACATCTTCATGGATTTGGCCTTTGTGGTCTAAAGCTACACTTCTAAGAGAGTTTAAGTTCATCCCTGCTCTGTGGTAACTCAGTTCCCCATGCACTGCTTGAGCTCTGTGGAGAGCTGCATAGCATGCCTAAGTCCCAGATTAGGCAGGTGGGCTGGGGAGGGTCAGTCTTAAAGTCTTGGCTTTCACAGATCAACTACACCCATTTGTGGAGCTGGTTTCCTGTAATCACTTTCCCTTTTTCCTCACCTCCTTTCAAACTGCAGACTCTGGCCTGGTTGTCCCAAGTATTTCCTATGAGCTGCATAAAAAGCTGTTGTCTGTGGCTGAGAAGCATGGCTTGACTCTGGAGCGGAGACTGGAGATGACAGGCGTGTGTGCCAGTCAGATGGCACTGACCCTACTCGGAGGACCCAACAGGTAACTGCCTGCCTCCAGGTCGGCGGGGGCTCAGTGTGGGGTGTGCTGCTCTGCCTCAGCACCACCACAGTGCATCACACACACAGTTCACCAGACCGTTGCTGCTTCTCTAACGTGAGTACCTCTGTGAAGTCACTTTCCTGGATGCTGCAAGGTTTTTGTTTGCCTCTCTCACCCTTGTCCTGGAAGTCCTCATTCTTCTCCCAGCAAACCACCCTTTGATCCTTCCTTCTTGGTAACAGCTGACTCTCAGACTCCTGCTGACTACCAGAGGCTTGCTTTCTAAGAACCTTCAGAGACCCAGCCTTTGGAACTCGCCATTCACTCAGAGGGCTGGGATAAAAATCAATCCTGAGTTCCATACCTGAGAGCTTCTAGAATAACCCTGACAACTGGGTATAAGAGCTAGACTTTGGTACCTTTCCACTTGCCCTTTTAGGCTGCTATATCAGGGGCAGTGCTTAGTTTTGTGGATGTTTACTGATACCATGTACCAGACCTTGTGCTAGGGCTAGGGATACAAAGAAAAAGAAAATACTGCTCCTGTCCTCCAGTAGCCTAGTGAGGTCTCCAGAAAGTCCAGTGCTGTGGTAGAGGAAACAGAAGCCTCTCCAGGAAGCCACATTTCTACTCCAGGCTGGAGAAGACACTCACCCTTCCTAGAGCAGTGGCATCCAAACTGAGTCCTACAGAGCAAGGGGGAGTTCACAGCGGCGAGCAGCAAGGGAGAAAAGTAAAAAGCGTGTGCCGAGGGCAGAAAGGATCAGGAGACCATGGATCCATAAGTCATTTTGTGTGGCTGGAAAGTAGGGCTTTGGTACAGCTGAGAGATAGGGAGCTGCTGAAGGGATCTCAGTAGTGCTGTAACATGGTTAGTTTTGTGTTTTAAAAAGGCGACTCTGGCCAAGTAGATTAACGGAGGCAAGACTGGGGCCATGAGACCAGTTAGAAAACTGAGCCAGGGGCCAGGTGATGGTGGCCCCAAGCAGGGAAGTAGGGATCAGAGAAGTGGGTGGATGAGGGAATTTTTAAAGGTAAAATCAGCAGGGCAGGGTATTGAATGGATATGGATGGTGATGGAAAGTGCAGTGTCGGTGATCACTGAACTTAAAGCGTTCTAGCATGGACATCTGGTTGGATAGTGGTAGCATTCACTGTGATAAGACACGTGGGCAGAGGAGCAGGTTTGGGGGAGATGGTGGATTTTGTTTTGGATATGTTGGGTTTAGGAGGCCTGTGCGACATCCAGATCAACCACTGGCAATCTGGATCTGAAGTTTAGAAAAAGGTCTCAGCCGAAGATAAAGATCTGGAAGTCATCATCTGGTACATGGTATAAGAATAGGCAAGCTCCTCTAAGGAGAGGGTGTAAAGGGAGGAAAGGGCCTAGGGTGGAATTCTGGGGAACATTAGCATTAAAGCAGAGTTAAGAGATGAGGAGCCTTCCAAACTAGCTAAGAAAGTTTAAAGCCAGAGAGGTAAGAGAACCAAGAGGGTAGTGTTTAAGAACCAAAGGAATGGTGTTTGAGGAATAAAGGGACGCTCAGCAATGGCGATGCTGAGAGAGCAAGCACAATTAGAGTTGACAGGTATCTGCTGGATTTGTCAATAAAGAGGAGGACTTTGGTAGCCTTGTGGGAGAGTGGTCTCTAAAGTGATCCACGCTGGCTGTGAGATTTCCCCTCCTGGCTTCTCCACTCCACTCACCCTATAGCACTGTGTTCCTGCCTCCTTGTCCCTCGATTTAGGCCTGCTTCCCAGCCTGGATCCCTGGCCTCTCCTCTGCCAGGAAAGAGCCAGTGGAGACCCCAAAGGAGGAAGTAGTGCAAGCTGCTCTCTGAAGGAGTATCCTGCCCTTGGGTCTGATGACCGTTGAACCTTCTCCCAGAGCAGCCATTGGGGCAACTTGAGGAATAACCTCTTCCTGGGAGTATTTGAGGCCATTAAGTGGCTTCCCAGAAATAGCAGTTTGGGGGCAGGAGCTGAATGTCCTCCCCAATCACATTCCTCTAGTCAGCTTCTTGGAGTTGGCTGTTCTTGTGCTTGTCCTTTCAGTGTCTGAACTCTCAGAAGGGCCATCTCCTGTCGTTTGCAGCAGTTGCTGGTTTTCCTTTGAGAAAGATACCACGGTAATCAGTTTCGTGTATGTCAAGTACCATGCATTTTTTCACTGTGCTTTCACAACAGCATTTAATTTGATCCTCATAGCTTCACCTCGAAGGTAAATAGTAACCCGGGTTTTAAGATGAGCAAAGCTAAGGCTCAGAGAGCAGAAAGACTTGGCCCATGTGACATTGCTGGTTCATAGTGGAACCAGGTCTCCAGTGCCTATACTCTGACCCTGCCATTGGGTATGTGGGTGCCATGGTCCGTTTTGAGTCCTCTGATGGGGATGCCTCTGTGAGAGGGAGAGTCCATTTAGGGAACAGACACGGGTGAGTCAGAAGCCAGAACTCCGCAGTATCTGTGTGAAGGGAGAAGCACTCGTCATATTTCCATAAGATGCAAACATGGTGAGGGAAATGAATGACTCGGTGTATATGTAAAGTACATTACCAGATTCCCCCAAATTTATTTGGAGAGTGGGAGTCTCCTCTTTGGCTCCACAACATCTGTCTTCCTCTCTTTGGGGAAAACCAGTAAATGACTGTCACTGCTCCGCCCCTAAGCAGGGCCCTAAGCCTCTTTCTGTTCATCTCCCCTTCCCTTCCTGCCCTGGGGGCAGACTGAGTCGGGCACAGCTCTAGGGCTAACCCTCTAAACCTCCTTACTTGTGGCTTCTCTGAGACCAGAGAGGTCTCAGCTTTGAACGGCAGGAAGCTGGAAGTGACTTCATCAGGAAGTGGGTGTCCAAGGCAGCTACCAGCCTAGGAGGCCGGGAAGCCCCTAGCCTGCCTCCTGCCTCCTCTGTGACCAGTAGTGTAACAGTGCCAGCATCAATTGAGTATTTTGTGTGTCGGTTCCTGTTACAAGTGCTTTACATCCATTCATCCACCCAGCGTCCTGTGAAATAGGTACTATTAGTATCTACACCACTGCTCTTATTAGCTTACTGGCAGCTCAGTAAGTAAGGAGAACTTGGACTGGCAACTGATTGAGGATGATTTAGAACTACCGTCTTTGGTACTTGCTGTGAGTGTCTTAGGAGTTGAGCCAGAGTAATCGTAAAAGGGGTGGGTCAGTTTCACAAGTGAAGGGGTTTCTGGGCAGGGGAAATAGTTTGAGCAGAAGCAAGAAAGAACCTTACATGTGCAGCAGAGAATGATGAGACCAGTGTTCCTGCAGTGGAGCAGGCATGTTGGGGAAGAAGAGCAAAGAAGGCTGCAGAGGTAGAAAAGCCTCTTTGCTAAGAAGAGTTTGGACCTAATAGGTCATACAGTGAGAACAGTAAGTGTTCTTGGTCAGAAAGCAATGTTCTGGCAACAGTGTTATATGGAACAAGATCTGGGTGAACTACCTAATGAGAAGACCCAGCAGATGACGTGACACCGGGATGTGGGACAGTGGGAGTGCCACCCTGTAAACCTGGCCTTTAGTGGATTTTGTCCATCCCTCTCTGGAACCTGGGACTAGCGAGAACTCTGAGAGCAATAGGTGCCGAGAGGCACTAGCCTGGTATGTGATGCAAGGGATTGGCAGGTCTGCAGCTGATAATGCTTCTTTGCCTTCTGTTCCAGGTTGAATCCCAAAAATGTTCACCAGAGGCCTACGGTGGCCCTGCTATGTGGGCCCCATGTGAAGGGGGCTCAGGGTATCAGCTGTGGGAGGCACCTAGCCAACCATGATGTCCACGTCATCCTCTTCCTGCCCAACTTCGTGAAGATGCTGGAATCCATTACCAACGAACTGTCTCTCTTCAGCAAGACCCAGGGCCAACAAGTGTCTAGCCTCAAAGGTGAGCACTTGCACAGAACTGGGCTGAGGCCCTCTCCGTCCTCGGTGCTTTCATTGGTCTGGCGGTGCCGCCCAGTGGTGACAGGTGGAAAAGCACCACAAGTGTAAAGAATGCTTTGCCCGTAAGTAGTCTTAGTGTCTAAGGAAATAAATACCTTTGGTGTTGACTTGCCTACTTCCTATCCCTTTCACCCTCCTCCTTCTCCCACTACTCAGATGGAGAGGTGGGGACCTATTTATTCATTTCACAGATATTTACAGAACGGGCACTGTTTTTGACACTGGGGATATGGCAATAGATTTTTTTTCCTAAAAAAATATTTATTTATTTATTTATTTGGTTGCATTGGGTCTTAGTTGTGGCAGGCGGGCTCCTTAGTTGCAGCTCAGGGGTTCCTTAGTTGCAGCTCGCTGGCTCCTTAGTTGTGGCATGCGAACTCTTAGTTGTGGCATGCATGTGGGATCTAGTTCCCAGACCAGGGATCAAACCCAGGCCCCCTGCATTAGGAGCGTGGAGTCTTAACCACCGTGCCACCAGGCAAGTCCCAGATTTTTTTTCTTAATCCATGCTTCCGTAGAGCTTACATTCTGATTAGGACAGATGACAAGTAATATCTCTTTCGGGTCACATGGCAGTAAGTGTTATGGAGACAAATAAAGCAGGGAAGGAAGACAGAGAATGTTGGAGGGTTGGGTGGAGGGTAGCAGACTTAGACATTTCAGGGTCCAGTCATAAAGGGCCTGTGGATCACTGTGAGGGTTTGAAATTTTACTCTGGGTGAGATGGAGAGTCACTGGAGGAATTAGTAGAAGAAAGATATAATCCATCTCGGGTTCCAAATGATCATTATGGCTGTTGTTTGAGAGCAGACTGTAGGCTTACAAAGAGAGTTATTAAGGCTATTGTAATAAATGGAGAGAGAAATGTTGGTGGCTAAGACAGCCACAGTGGAAGTGATGAAAGGTGGTTAGTTTCTGAAGCAATATTGAAGATAAGAGTTTACAGATTGGGTGTAAGGGATGAGAGAAAGCGAAGGGTTAAGAATGACTCCAAGGTTTTTGGCCTGAGTAACTGGAAGAATGGAGGTCCCATCACTGAGATGGAAAGAGCTGGGGGGGAGGTTTGGGGAAGAAGAGCAGAAGCTCAGTTAGAGATGCCTGTTGGATATGCAGGTGGAAATGTTGATTGATGAGTCTGGAGTTAAGGGATCTGGTCTGGAATTACAAGTGTGTGGGTGGTATTTAAAGCCATAATGAGCCTGGATAAGATGTCTCCTAGGAAGAGAGATTAGATAGAGAAGTTGTTAGACTGAGTTCTTTGTATAGAAGTCAGGGACTTGAGAGACCAGCTAAGGAGACAGGGAAAGAGTGGTCAGTGAAGGAGAAGGAAAACCCGGAGGGTCTGGTACCTGAAAGGCAAGTAAAGAAAGAACGGTATGTTAAGCTATGTCAGCAAGCCATTCTAGGTTGCCTTACTCTCAGGCCAGGCTCCTCCTGTGGGCATGCGGAAGATAAGATGCCGCTCCCACTCTTGAGAGCCTCAGGGCCCACAGGGACACCACCACCTCCATCTGTAGTGGCCTGTTCTGAGTAAGGAAGCCATCAGTCTCTAATTGAGAATTGAGATATGTCATTACTTAAGGCTGAGACCTGGGGAGGGGTTCTCGTATGTGGGTTCCCCCCTTGAGATCTATAACATGATGCCCTTTTCCAGGCAGTTGGTTCTTCCTCTAGCTGCCCACAATCCTTTCTATCCCAACTGCCCCAGGAGGCAGGTCTGAGGATGTTCACCTTTGAGTTTGGTCTGATTTCCACTAGTCTCAGTTTAACCTCTCGGGCTGGTCAAGACTTATATACTTGTTGAGACATCTGTTCTTATACTGTCCCAGAGGCCTGGTTAGAGCAGAGAAGCCTTTTAAAACACCTGAGAAGTGATAGATTCCTTCCCCATTCTTAAGGTTGGGCTGCAAGGAGGACTTATTTCCATGATAGTGAGAGGGGCCAGCAAGGCCAGGCAGTCTGGAGCAGGCCATCCTGGTGTAGAATGAGCATGCTCTTGCCTGCTCACACTTGGGCCAGACAGCAAATGGCAGTCAGCCCATTCCTCCTGAGCCCTAGGCATAGTCTCCCTGTGAGGGCTGACATGGCAGTAGAGCCCACCTTCCCAGAGCTTATAATTTACCAGGGAGTTAGTCAGATATGAGGAGGAGGCAAGGGCCTTGTGTCCTGAGAAGCTCTGCACACCCAGCAGGACAGTGCTTCAGCCTGGGAGCTCCATGAGGACAGTGGTCCATCAGGCTGACACGCTTTTGGTCTCTAGCACCCAGCCTAACCAGGCCTTGGAACTTCCGGGGCCTGAGTACTGACCCAGCCTTGAGAAGGCTGGCCTCTGGAGTGGTGTCTGAACAAGACACTCTTGGGGGCCACCATGGTTCTAGTCCCAGCCTGGGCTGATACTTCATAGGGGTTTTCAGATGGCACTCTTTCCACCTACAGATCTGCCCACCAGCCCTGTGGACCTGGTGATCAACTGCCTGGATTGTCCCGAGAATGCCTTCCTGCGGGATCAGCCCTGGTACAAAGCAGCCGTGGCCTGGGCCAACCAGAACCGGGCACCAGTACTCAGCATAGACCCTCCTGTGCATGAAGTCGAACAGGGCATCGATGCCAAGTGGTCACTGGCTCTGGGCCTACCTCTGCCTCTGGGGGAGCATGCAGGCCGTGTCTATTTGTGCGACATCGGCATTCCCCAGCAGGTATTCCAGGAGGTGGGCATCAGCTACCACTCGCCCTTTGGCTGCAAGTTTGTCATCCCACTGCACTCTGCCTAGAAGGGCTCTGGGCAGGCTGGACCCTGCGGTCCCCTGCTGCTCCTGCCAACGAACGCCTTAAGGATGTGAAGCTTCATGGACCTTGTTTTTTCTCTTTTTGGTTTCTTTCTTTGAGAGAACAGCTCATATTTAAAACAGACCTGTCACCTGCCCTTAGCCAGGGAAAGCTTTCTCACTGGGTGTGCGGGGCAAGTGGCAGGCTCTGTGCACAGTGGCTCCAGGCATCACTACACTCGGCCCCCTGCGTGATCAGGTGGGGCTTTGTTTACAGACATAGGCAGCTCACAGACTGTGTGTCACGTTTACAGCCTCTGGGCCTGGGCGAGCGCCTCGCGGGGTGGGGCAGCCCTGTTTGGGGCCTGAGCTGGCTCTGGTGCCGAGCTTGTGGCTCTGTCTCCCTTGCTTCCCTCACAACCCCAGCTAAGTGGCCCTTCCTCAGATCACGTAGAACTGGCTGCACTGCAGTTGTCCGCTAGAGGGCAGACTTGCAGTCTCCGTTCCATTTTGGGCTTTGAGGCCTTCCCCTCAGCCCCGCCACAGGTTGATTTGGGGGCTTTTGACCCTTTCTCTTGAGCTGATCCAAGTTTTATGCTGGGTTTTTTTTTTTTTCACTCCATCACTCTGGGAGGCAGGGAAGGGGAATGGCATCAGAATGTGTTACTGTATTGGGATTTTTTTTTTTTTTTTTTTTTTTTTTACTGTTTTTCTGTTGTCCAGCACAGGTAGTATAAGGCTATGTTACTGTAGAACCACAGTGCCCATCTTGCCAGCAGTGCCCCCCAACCCCATACTCTATAGCTGGGGGCTGAGCCTTTGCCTGGTCTGGGGCCAGACCCCTCAGGGTGCAGCGTTAATGTTCAGTATTGGGGAGGCCCCTGGGGGAGCCTGGTGCTGAGCCAGAAGAGGCTCCCTGGTGCTTCCGTCCTAAGCCACCCACTCCCCCACCCTCCTTGCCTGCACACACACCCCCTACGCTCTTCTGCCCCCTCTGCCCTTCCCCTGAAGTGGTCCCCGGCAGCTGTGATCCCAGAGCAGGGCGCACATCCCTCCCATGTGGGCTCTACCCCAGCTTTTACAGTGTGGGCCTTGAACCCTTTGATTGTTTTCTTTAGACGAGTGGGCTCAGGGCCAGCACCCTGTCTCAAAGATGCCAAAATGAGGCTAGTTCTGGATGAGCTAGCTGGTGGGGCTCAGCCTTAGGAACACACTGCTGCTCAGATCCTAAGGCACTAAGCCCCCAGATGTTCACAGGCCCAGGCCCTGAAGGCTGGTAGAACAGGAGCCAGGCCCTGAAGTTCCTGAGAGGGGCCCTTGCAAAAGGCTTGTGCTTTAAAGCCTTTTTCAGGGCTTCAGGCTTCCTTCTGCTCTGTGCCCACCCACTCTGGTTAAGGGGGTGAGTGGAAGGGCTTGCCAAGGATCATGGACACAGGGTAGGCCCTGGTACCATGGGTTTCAGGCTACTTACCACTTTTCTTATAGGAGCATAGGCAGGAGCAGATGAAGCAGGGGAGAGAGGGCTGGTCCCTCCTTTCCTCTCATCTTCCCTCAGATGTTAAACTGTCTCCAGCAGTGGAAGGCCAGCGACTGTGAATCCTTCCTGAGCCTCTGCTCACTCTCAGGGCCAAGCAGCTCCCAAAATGGGGCCCTCTCTTCAGAGGCAGGGCCATCATCTGAGGAGCAGTGCTGGATTACAGGCATTTTAGTAAGCAACCATTAAACAGGTTCTGGCTGCCTGTTGATGCAGTGAGGTCTCCTAATTGGGTGCAGTGAGAAACGAGCTAGAAGAACCCTGGCCCAGAAGACTGTGCTTGCTCCAGTAAGTCACAGTGACCCTGGGGGTGATGGCCTTGTGTTGAGGGGCTGCTGGGAGTTGGTGCCCAAGCCTCTCCCTGTTCTCTCCCCAGGTGGCACTGGAGCATCTTCCTGCCCTCAGCCTGGGCCTTCCCCAGTGGTGGTAAAGATAAGCATGATTCCTCTCTCTTCAGCTCTTTTCAGAGGCATCCTGCCCACAGTGCGCAGTCCCAGGGAGCCCCCGTCAGGTGGCCAAGACGATCACTCATGCAGCTCTTGGGGAACCAAAAACCAGCATGAAAATAAAGCTGAATGATGGAGTCCTGTGCTCTGTGGTAAATTGCTCGGTATGCTGCAGTGAAGTACTGCATCCCCAGCCCTAGGAGCCTGCGTTGCTTCTCACACTTCATTAACGTTATCGGGCACATAAGAGCCTAAAGTCCCAGCCAAAGACGGGGCTGGAAGGATAGGTAAAACCAGTGGGCCATTTCCCTTATATTCCTTGGGGCTGAGAGGTACAGGGGCCTGCAGTCCCCTTTTAGGACTGTTCAGCAGACCTACCACTGCTCTTCTGGGCCCAGAGGGATACACGAGCTTCTGGCTAGCCCTTCTGTGCCTGGCCCAGTTCACACTTAGCTCTCCAGAAGCTGAACTGCTAAGAAAGACTTTATTAATAAGGTAGGGAAGGGAGAAGGCAAGGAGCCTGGAGATGGACACACTGGTACCAGGGGTTACAAACAGTAAGAAACACTTTATTATAACTTTACAACATATAAATAGCTTGGGTCAAATCTGTGCTTTCTGGCAGCTGGGCATCAAGTCTCCTCCCCTGTAGGCTCCTGCCTTCCTTCACATTGCACTGTTCATTGGGTGGCTCTGGCCCTGGGGCCGGTGGTAGAGCTTGGAGAAAAGGGGCCGGGCAGCCCAGTTCTGCTCTCCATCTCCCAGTGCGGTGGCCTGCACCTGTCATCTGCTTGGGTTGCGGCTGGTGTGGAAAGACCGCTCCTCAGGGGTCAGACCAGCAAAGAAGGGATGCAGCAGGGCCTCCGCCAATGTGATGCGCTGGGCAGGGTCAAATTCTAACATCCGTCTCATCAGGTCAAACAGCTGCACGTGCTCCGGGGAGTCTTGGAGCATATAACTCTGCTCAGGGACACAAGGTGTCTCAGTGTGATGGCAGGGTCCCCTTGCCTCTGGGAAGCCTTGCTGCGTGACTGAGGAGGCAGGGATGCCTCCCTGGAGGACTACTTCTCCCCTCCTGGACAATGAGCAGCTCTTTTCTTTTTGTGCCTGTAATAATGTTTGCTCTGAACTTGTCAGGCTACTACTGGGTGTCTTGCTGGCTTGGTGCCTCTGCCCCCACGTGCAAAGTTCTGACAGGTGGGTAGAAATCACCGCTGTGGAATTCACTTGTCCAAGCACCAAATGCAGTTGACAGAGGCTTCCTGGCCATGTCTAGGTCTTCCCTACCCCTCACCTCAGCCCTGCCTAGTTCTTCTCAAAATTGAGAGAAGAGGGGGCAGGAAGTAGCACGGTCTCTGACCTCTGGCTCTTCTGGTGTTCCCCAATTACGTGCACAGCCACCCTGTGGGGAAGGGGTGGAGCTAAGGGCCCCTCTGGGGCAGTTTGCAAGAAGCCCCACTGCCAGCACCCAGCAGCCTTAGGCACAGCCTCCCATAGGGCCGGAACCAGGAGGCAGCCTGTAGCTGCCTGGCCTGTCTCTCTGCTGTGTGTCTGCCCAGTGCCTGGGGTCTCCTTGGCATAAGTTGAGCTGGGGGAAGCCAGAAACTGACCTTAAGAGGTTTGCAGTTCTCCTTCACATACCGGCCGTCAGAGCTGTTCTCATCCCAAACCAGGCCCCCTTTGTAAAAATATTTCTGCTTCCTAAAAACAAAGGACAGGAAGGGTCAAGTCTTAAATGGGAACGACAGTGGCAGCCTGAGGAATGGCAGCAAAGCAAGGCAGGGGATCCTGGCCTGACCCAGCAGGAAGGTCTCGGCAACAGGTTTGCCAGGTCACTCCAAGATGGGAAAGGCCCCTAGGCCAGCCCTGTGGGAGCAACCAGGACTCCTTACCTGGTACGGTGGATCATGTGTGATGGGATGGGCCCTAGGATCTTCTCCATCATCACCAAATGCTCTCGGTTTTCGTGGGTCTGTAGAAGGTTAGGGACACAGCAAGTGGGGGTCAGTGCCAGCCTCTGCCCCCTCAGGGTCCCTCAGGGAATAAAGGATAAAAAAGATGGGCAAGTTCCCTTCCTGCCCCAGGAGATGCAAACCCACCAATGGAATAGCAGTCCCAGCCTTTCTGACCTGGTGGCAGCCTGAGACCAGGGATGAGGCCAGCCTGTTCTCTCAGGGTCACGGGCAGACTCCTTGACCCTTCAGGTGCACTGCATAACTACACACCTCTTTCTGGCTACGTTCCTCACTCTCTCCCCAGAAGGTGCCCTGCCCCAGCCCATCTCCATGCCCTCACTCATGCGGTGCCCCTTGCCTGGAATGCTCACTCCTCCCACCCCAATCCTCCATCCTTGATGGCTGACCACAAGAGTCCCTGAGTGTTCCAGCTACCCTGACCTCTTCCTTCCCCTGAGCATCTACAACCCTCAGGAGACAATCTCACAATGTGCTGACTGGTGGGCAGTGGTCCCACACTAGGCCTCTGCAGCCTGTCAGAGTAGCAGCACTTAGGGTAGTGGGGTGATGTGGGAGAGGCCTTACCTGGAAGAGTGTGAAGCCCCGGTAGTACTCAAAGAGAATGCAGCCAATGCTCCAGACGTCGCAGGGCTGTGCCCAGCCCAGCTCTGAAAGCCAAGAAGGGACAGGCTGTGAGATTCAGCCCCTGTGCTCCCAGCCTAGAGGTCACAGTGCAGCTACCACACTGCCTGGCAAGGCTCCTGCCCAAAACCCAGTAGAAGTCTCTTGGTAAGGCCAAGTCAACAGCCATAGTGACTCAGCACACTGGCCTCAGGTGGTGGACAGGCACCTCACTCCCTGTTTATACCCTCCCAACAACTGCCCGCTTTATCAGGGTTGGGAGCTACACAAGTCACTCACCCAAGATCACCTCAGGCGGGCGATAGTGACGGGTGGCCACAATGGTCGTGTGATGCTCGTGGTCAAAGGTAGCACTGCCAAAGTCAGCCACTCGGATGCTGGTGTTCTTCACCGACTTCTCCTCACAGCTCTGAAGGGCAAGGAAGGTGAGCCAGGTCGAGTCTGTCCTGGTGGGTAACGCACCCCTGGAACAGGGCCTCAATCTTTTCCCCCACCAATACCTTGTGCTCATTGTAGAGAGTTTCAAACTCAGAATTCACAAACAGGATGTTCTCTGGCTTCAAGTCTGTGTGGGTCAGTTGGTTCTCATGTAGAACTGGGGAAGCAGGAGAGGAGGGAAGCAGACACTGAAAACCTGGGCTTCCTCTCTGGCGCACCTGCCAGCGCTAGGCCAGCTCCCTCTTCCAAAGCCAGCCTGCCAGAGCCCCTCACAGCCCCTAACCTCAGCAGTGGGCCAAGGGAGCAGACCGAACTGCCTCTGTACTGGCTTCCCTCTCTAGAGTTCTCTGTGCTTAAGGCCTTGGAAGGTTCTGATTCTTGAGGGGGCAGGGGAGACTTTTTCCATTTATAAAACCTCCCTCCACCTGTCTGCAGGGGACCAGGCCTCCTCAACCTGTCTGTCACCAGAGCTGCAGCATCAGCCTTGGGGTGGTTCCCTCTCCCCAACACCAGCTATGTAATTTGCAAGGCCCAGGGCAAAATGAAAATGCAGGTCGTCTTATTAAAAAGTTAAGAATCTCAAGATGATGGGCTTCCCTGGTGGCGCAGTGGTTGAGAGTCCGCCTGCCGATGCAGGGGAAACAGGTTCGTGCCCCGGTCCGGGAAGATCCCACATGCCGCAGAACGGCTGGGCCCATGAGCCATGGCTGCTGAGCCTGCACGTCCGGAGCCTGTGCTCCGCAACGGGAGAGGCCACAGCAGTGAGAGGCCCGCATGCCGCAAAAAAAAAAAAAAAAAAAAAAAAGAATTTCAAGATGGTAGCAGCAGAGTATTAAACCAAGCACGGGGCCCCCTATGAAGCACAACAATGAAGCCAGTCCTGCCTCTCCTCATCCCCAGCCCCGAGCGGGGAGAAGTCTGCCTTTTTCTTCCAACTCCTGTCCCACCGATGGTGGTACCCTGCCACTCATCACTTTTCCCGTCTGGCACTCAAGACCCTCACAACAGTGTGGCCCATCTCTCCCAACATGGGCCCTCTCTTCACCAGAATGAGTTGCAGCACATGCCAGGCTCTGGGCCGTCGCTGAATGCTCACCTGGCTTGGAACACTCTCCCCTGACCCGTCATCTATGCAGACCCTGTAGTCTAGCTCTAGGTCTATCCACCTCTCCAACGAGCCTTCCCAACCTGTTCCAACCACTGCAAATCCTGCCGTGCTGAGCACAGGCACCACCAAATATGCTCTCAAAGGCTGGCAGACAGATGGGAAATGATGGTGAGACAGAGGGTGTCTATGTTGACAGGACCTGTGTGTGGGACCTGCCAGGTCAGTCTTTGACCTCTTCATCCTATGCAGGAGGGTAGGAACCGGGGTGGTACAGGGCTAATCCTGGAGCAGCTCTTTCCTTTTATTTTTCCCAAGTGCCTGGGGGCAGAGGCCAGCTCAGGAGCCCCCTAGAGAGGACTGCAACCTCTCCATCCTCACAGATTCCTACCTGAAGGCCTTTCAGCCAAAGGGGCCCTGGTGCCTCTGGCCCAGCAGAATAGTTAACGATGTGCTAGAGCGAATGACGGAGAGCAGGATCACCAGGTGACTCTGCTGCAGATATGTGGCTGACCCATGCTCCATTTGAGGATGGAAACTTACACCTAAGGGCGTGGCAGAGCTGGTAGGCCATGTGCCGGACATGTGGTAGAGGGTAAGGCTGGAAGTTATTCTCCTTTAGGAACTCAAAGGTGTTCTTGCCCAGGAGCTCAAAGGCGATGCACATGTGACCATGGAAGTTGAACCAGTCAGACATCAAGACGCACAGGCTGGAGGAGAAGGATGGATGGGGCTCAGGGTCTGTGCTGGGGGGGCTGGCTGCCTCACCCACTCCCCTCAAGTGATGCCAGTCCCCACTCCCTCCCAGGCTGCTGGGTCCCACGCAGGATGCAGATACACATAGAGAAAGAAAATTATGGGCACAATCCCTGCACCTCAGAGAACGAGGTGGAGTTAACACCCGTACACTCCACAGAACAAGCATTGCTTTTTCCCACCCCCTCAGCTAAGCTTCCTGAGATCCTGCAGGGCTCAGAACAGTGCTTGGAGGAGGGGAAATGCTCAGTGTCTGTGTGCCAAAGGTGGCTCTCCTTTGGGTATCTCTGACTACATGAGAGCCCCAAACAGCTTGGGGTTTGTATCTTGTCTAATGCCCACCACAACCCAATGAAGCCCCCAATTCACAAACTCAGGGTGGGGAGGCCCGCCTCAGAACACAGAGCTGGTTATGGTGGAGCCTAGACTGAAATCCAAAGGTTCCTTCCAGCAAGACTCACTCGCCAAACTCCCCTGGCTCTGGTTGTCGGCAGAAGGCATGGTGCCAACCAGGTGAAAGGGCACTGCTCAGCCCCAGTGGGTCCAGGCAGTTGGGGCTGGAGTGGACACTGCCCCCTAGGAAGCTTCCCTCCCATTCCTTGCCAACACTCACAACTTGTTCTCTTTGTCCTTCTCCTTGATTTTCTTGAGAACATTGATTTCTAGCCGGGCGGCCTCCCGGTACTTGCCCACGTTGCGGATGATCTTCAGGGCAACCTGAGACTTCCCTCTGGACCAGGGAAGGAAGCAGAATTTCTCATGAGAAGCTGTGCAACCCTTCCCCCACCCACTGCCCCAACCCAGCAACTCCTGGCAAACACTACTCAGGACTCCAGGAACAGGGCCTGCCCTGAAGACAGCAGATTCTTGATGCCCAGCCTACCCCTTGTAACACTAGACCTCTACCATTATAACAACAAGTTGCTGTTGGCATCCGTGCCAGTCTTAGGCTTTTATGATCTCAGCCACTGCCAGCTCCCGGGGGCGTAGGCAGAGAAGTAGAGCCCTATCCTGCTGACCAGCGCCAGCCCTAGAGCTCACTCAGTAACTCAACCTGTAGGCCAGTCCGTTGATCCTGGCCAGGCGGTCCCACTCAGAACCCTCTGCGGCACCTCCTGACCTTCCAGAGCACATCTACAAGTCTGGGCAAACTGCTCCTCCTGGGATTCCAGGATGGAGTGAGGGCCTGGCAAGAGGGTAAGGGTCCCAGCAGCAGGCTCCTCTCCCCTGGGAACCCCAGGGCCGATCCCTTTAGCACACCACCCTGGCCCCACCTGCCTGCCTACCAGCCACGGCATTTATCAGAGACCACAGACTGCCAGGAACCTTTGTTCAGTGTCCATGAGGATTTTAATAATTCCTGCTCCACACCTCCCACCCTTACCCCCAGCACCAGCCCTGTAGGCCACTTGCAGAATCTCAGCAGAGAATATCTGCTGAGGTTAGCCTGCTAGGCCCAACGCTGTCAGGAAGGAAAAGCCAGAGTTCAGATGCCCAGTGGGAAACTAGAGTGATAAGCGTTGGCCCACAACGGTGTGGCCTTGAAGCCTCTGGGAAGCTGGCCTTGGTGCCTGAGGAAAGGTTTACAGGCCCCAGGGCAGAGGCATCTTCTAGAGAACACCCTGTTTTTCTCTCCTTATCCCATTTTCCCAGATTTTCAGGGCAGGAGAGGACCTCAGAGGAAAAACCACCACTCCAGCCTCCTAGAACAGGATCCCTCAAGGGCATTCCAACCCTCGACACAGGGAGCTCATCACTTCCACACAACTACTACCAGGCTTGGACGGCCCCTCCTTTTGCTGAGCTGAATTCTGCCTCCTCACAACAAGCCCACTGGCCGACTCCCTCTGGACTCCCTATAGGTCCCCTAAGCCCTGTGCCTACCCATTAGTGACTTCAAAGGCTCACTTTCCATCTAGCTACTCAGAGTGACACAGCCCAGAGAGCCCCCATGTGGCACAGCTCTCAGATCTGCCACATCTCTCTCTCGTCACTGTACAGTCTACATGTCCCTATGCCCACTGGTCCCAGCCCTAACCTCTTGGCCCACACGGGGTCTGAGGGGTGTTTAAATGGGAACTGGGCACCCAGGGAGGCTTCCTCAGTGATAAGCACTACCTTAAATTGGGGCCACATGGCTGGCTGGACTGCTGGGCCTAACTGTCCTTTCCAAGCAACCCTCTGAACCGAGCACAGCAGTACCCGGCTCCTCCATTCAACAGGTGGGGGATACAGTCAGACCCCAAGCGTGTTTCTTCATCTCTAAAATAGTGCAAGTCACATACGGGCAGCACGTGGCTCAAATGAGACAGCAAGGACACCAGCACTTTCTGGTCAAAGCGCCAAACCAAAGAGAGGGCCATTAAGGTGGGAAGGCAGTGGGCTCCCAGGAGGTAGCCTCCCAGCCTAAGGTAGAGGAGGCAAGGCTTCTGGTCTTGAGGAATGGCAAGGGGACAGAAATGTTTTTCACTGCTCAGTCTAGAAGGGAGTAAGGTACCCCCAGAAGCACCCCTACACACACGGGTGCACCCCCGCTCTACCTCAGCACACTCAAAGGGGCCCAACCCTAGCCACACTGGAGAAGGCAGCAGCCTGCTTGGTGAGAAAGCCCAGGGTCGTCTTCTCTCAGTGGGGGCCTGCACAGCCTCTCAGGCAGACCTCCAGAGGGTGAGGGCTCATGTTTGAGTTGGGCTCAGCAGTACTGTCAAGCCCCTGCCAGGCCCAGACCCTAAGAGATCACAGGAAGCAGATCCAGACCACGGAGGAGCCAGGGCCTTGCCCTGTTCTGATATCCGCAACCACAGTCCTGGGGAAGTGGGGAAACTGGGGCAGCGCCATTCACTGACCAGCAGTTCTTGGGCAGAGATGCCACATGCCTATGGAATCCCAAGAATTTCTCCCTAATTCAGGGGATCAGCACAACCCCAATAGGCACAGGTCAGAACTCTGCTTTGGTGCTACTCTTCAAAAAGAAAGAGGTTAAGCTCTGCCACCACCTTCAAGAACCTCAGGCCAACTTTTCCCAGGAAGATGGCTCACCTGGCATGGTCCAAGCACTCCACCACCTTGCCAAAGGTGCCTTCACCCAGGTTCCCCACGATCTCATCTAGGAGAGAAAAGAAA
The DNA here is from genome assembly GCF_964165515.1 of Mesoplodon bidens. Taxonomy (NCBI): domain Eukaryota; kingdom Metazoa; phylum Chordata; class Mammalia; order Artiodactyla; family Ziphiidae; genus Mesoplodon; species Mesoplodon bidens. Next base: position 63,425,603 of record NC_138178.1, on the reverse strand, counting down.
CAGGGCATGAGGATCCGGAGGACAGAGGATCGGCAGCTCCTGCAAGTTCACAGCATTCAAATTCTCAAAAACAAAAGAGGTTTCTCTCTCACTGCTACACTCTTAAAAACGGAAGTTGCTAGTGTCTGTGTCATTCAGGCAATTACTGGTGGCCCCGCTAAGGCGCCACGCGCACTAGAGGCCCCTCCAGGCAGGAGAGGTCTCGTCTAACAAGGGGGATAGAAAGTAGAGAGGTAAAGTTTTACGAAAGGTGGCTGTACATCGCTCTTGGAGCCAATCGCCGATCCGGCACACCAGGTGGCCCTCCTTGTCATCTTCCACACTCCGGCTGCTGCGCTTACTGCTCTGTTGGCTTCTCTGCATGCACCGCCCCCCGAAACGCCATCCGACCAATCGCATGGTAGGCGGTTCCGATTGACAGATTGAGGTGTCAGTCAAAGGCAGAGGTGGAGACGGTGAGGAGCCGGTGGGTTGGTTGATTGGATTTTCCAGATCCCAGCATTTCATAAGGCACACAGCATATATAACGATAGGGATATTGCAAGGGACACGTCAAGACACAAACTGACTTCAAAAACAGAAAAGTAAAAACAGCTACAGGTATGTAAAGAAAACTCGGACATTATCTAAGAGAAGGGCGCTGCAAATGCTCAGAAAGACAACCAGCCTCTGCTGCTGAGGGGCTGCCGTGTAGAGAGTCACAGGCCTGACTCCCTCCTCCACTGAGTCTCCCCCTCCCGGGCCCTCCCATGATGGCTTCGGCCAGGGTGGAGACGCAGTGAGAACGGCGCAAGAAGATGGCTGGCCCAGCCTGGGTCCGATCATCCAGATCATCCAGAATGGTCAGAGGCCACTCTGGCTGGCTTCAGCTGCAGAATGCCCAGCCTGTCCTTGCCTGCCTCTGTTTGCCCACGCAGTCCTGCACATGCCCGACAGCTGCCACCTGTCCCTAGACGGCATCCGTGGCCAGACTTAATTAACATCACCAGCAGAAATGGCCTTCCGTCAGCAGCCCTTGTGCCACCAGCATCGAGCAGGGAAGGAGCCCTGGATCCTCTGGGCCAGTCGACTCTCCAAGGCCTACCACCACGATGGCCCACACAGGCCCCAAGCCAGCTCCTGCCCTGGCCTTGGCACCTATGCTACTCACAGGCCAGGCCCGGCCCATCTTGAGCCTCACGACGACAGAGGGCACCAAAAAGAGAAGAAGCAGAGCCACAGCCCTGCACTACCATCCTGTGGCAGCGTGCAGAGAGGCCACCAGGCCATGCCGGTTGCCCAGTCAACCTCAGCCCGTGGCCACTCAAAGAACCACGGGAAAGCTCGGCAGAGAAGACGCCTGGCCCCCCTCCACTGTTGCACCACTACTCCTCAGGGGCCTCACGGCCGGGAGCGAGTGAGGGAGGGAAGAGAGCTGGGGAAGAGAAGAGAAGACAGCATATACCTTCAGAGATACACAACTGGCCTTCCTTCCCAGAGGTCTGAGCGCAGTGTGGTTTCCTGGTCTCAGCAGAGACCCTTCTGTACAACCCTTCACATTAAGGATGTTTCCAGGCCCTGCTCTGGGCATGTGGCCTGCAGCTGGACAAGGCCTGGAGCTGCGGGCCTTTCTGCCATTTCTTCACATGCCCCACCACACAGGCAGCTCATCCCCCTTGCCTTGACTGCCCCTCACGTGAAGAGGCTAGACTGCAGAGGACCTGACTGGAGGTCAGAGGGAAGGTCCCAGTCCAAGCTAATTGATGGGCCCTCCCCTACCCGTGGGCACTCCAGCCTCCGGGCCTTTGGTGAGGGGTGTGGAGAAGAGACTGCAGAGGTGGATGCAGTCCATACCAGTTGGAGCACTCAGCTGTGTGTGGGGGCAATCTCTGGGTGGGGAGGACTGGGCCATACAGCCCCAGACCACGTACCAGCAACCCTATTAAGGATTCTGAAGAAGTGTCTCTGGCTACTTGCGCATGTGGCCTGTCCTGGAGTGGTGTGGAGATACAGATAGGCTGGGGACCAGCCAGTGCCGGAACCAGAGCCCCTAAGTTGCCACTGCCCATGGGCCAGAAGATAGAGGAGCCGGGCCCCTGCCCAGCCCTGCACCTGGACCAGACAACACATACACACACACACGCACGCACACCAAATGCACGTGCGCAGGGCTGGCAGTACTCACCCAGACCAGCCAGCCTGAGAGAAGGCTAGAAAGAGACGAGGCTTTTAAGCCCCAGCCAGCACACTCTGGCCACCACTCACCGAGGAGGCGCTGCTACAAGACCTGGTGCGGCGTTTGTGGCAGTGGTGGGCATGCTTGCGGGTCCGGTATGGCTCCCTTTCCCGTGACCGCCGACGATGATGGCAACGTGAAGATCCATAGTAGTCCTCTCCAAAGGATGGGCTCCGCTCTTCACACCGGTATGTGTCGCTGTCACGATGCTCCCGGTATCTCCTCTGGTAGGGCAGGCGGTCATGGCTGCCAAGACGGGGATAGGGACACTGGTCAGAGCTTCCTCCCACCAACCGGGCTCCTGCTACTAATCAAGACTCATGTGGTGGGGTCTCTGCAAAGGGCTCGCAAGGGTAGCCTGTGGGAGCAGAGGCATCCAGATTAGGGGAAGTGGGGGAGGGGGGGGCACGTGTGTGTGAAATCCAACCTCCAGAACCCCAGTTCCTGACAGCACCCCTCCAGCGCCATAGGAGGCGGAGCACTGGGAAAGGTGAGCGTGGTGGAGGACCTCTGAGGGTCCCCCAGCCCGGAGCTCTCTGTGGCCTGCAGAGACTGTTATTTTGGTCTGGGAACTGAGATAAGACCAGGGACCAATATCTGGAAAGGGCTGAAGTTATGTTCCCAATCCACAATCAGGAAGGCTCAGAGGTTAGCAGGGGAGATGCTGGCCTAGAAAACGGGGGAATGTGTCAGGAGAAGGAAGACTCAAGGATAGAGAAATAAGGGGTGGCATGGATGGTGGCAAACTGAGGCCAGGGAATGCAGGTGAGATCAGGGGAAGAGCCTGAAGAGGACAGGGCAGTGATCAATGTGCAGCCGGGCAGAGGCGGCAGTCATCTGAAGGAGGCCCAGGGCTGCCACAAGCCTCCAGGCTGTCTCCCTAACCCGGAAGTGGGAAGGAATCCTTTCTTCCGACCTAGTTCCCTCTCACCTTCTAGACCGAGATCTCCGGGGCGGAGGCTCCCTTCGAGAGGGGTATCGCAGTCTCCCTTCATGCTCCCGACTGTAAGACCTCCTCCTCTTCCATCGGTAGCTCAGGTACGGGTCTGGCTCAGGGGAGCGGTATCGCTTACAGTGATGCATCTAGGCCATGAGAAATAGAAAGCCCTGCTAAACACGCAGCCAGCCACAGGGCTGCCCAGGCAGCCTAGGCGCTCCTGAAGAAGAGGCCCATTGTTCTGTCTGGGGGCAGCCCCTCCCAGGGCTTTATGAAGTGAAGAACTCTGAGGTCACACTGGTCAAACAGCAGACAATGGGTAACACCCTTCTCCACCAGAGAACAAAAAAGCAGCTGCCTCCCCAGCACAGCATCATTGGCCTGGTGGCCTGAGCACTTAGGGAACCTGGAGAGCCAGGACAGGTCCCGAGGCAGAATGCGGGGAGGGGCTGGTGAGCACCATCACAGGAGACCAAGGCCAAGTAGAAAGGGAGCCTCCTGTGCTCAATTCCCTCCTGCCTGTCTGTAGGGTCCTATGAAGTGCCTGTTCTGTTGAGCCAGAGTCAAAAGGCTGCTGGCAGGGAGCCAATACACAGGAGCAAGGGGTGAAGGCCCTAGAGTTTGAGAAGCCAAGTTGCCTGGCTGAGGCCCTGAACTGTACCCTGCTCAAGGACCACAAATCAGTGTGAGGAGCCACAAGCAGAATCAAGAAGACCAGCCCTTGGACCAAGAGGGTCCCACAAACATTCCCTAGCCTACCTGAGGGTCTGGCCAAGCAGACATGGGGGTCTATCCAGCCCTTGTTGGTCTACATTCAGTCCTAGCATCTGTAAAGATGCCAGGGTCTTCAGAGCAACCAAGTCACTTGCCCGAGGCCTATTTAGCACCCGCAGACCACCTGCCACTGGTGCCATGCCAGGCGGCGCCTCAACTCCAACAGTACCATTACTGTGCCCTCTTCTAGATTCCCTGCTCCAGTATCCTCTTCTGTGCCCATCTCAGGAGAAGTCAGAAGGCTGGCTGTCTGGCAGGCTTTGGGCTCGGGGAGGCAGGCCAAAAGGGCCCCACCTCACTATTGCTGGTTCAGTAGGGACTTACCCCCACCACAGAAAATTGCCAGGTCGGACCAGCCATCAGCTGAGAAAGATGGCTATGTAAGGCCAGCTCCCTGTTCCACCCACACCCCAAACCCTGACACTGCCTCCACAGGAGGGCTGGGCCAGAGACCATAGCCAGCCTTCCTCCCAACCCTTCACTTGGCTATAGCCAACCAATGGTGGTCAGTCCTGGGCTTGCCTGATCAAGCACATTTTGGACAAATCCACTGAGGCTGTCTCATCTTATGAGAAGGGTCTGTCTGGAGGAGAACAGAATGGAATGGCTCTCCTTAAACGAGCATGTCAGTGAGGCATATATGACAAAACCCCTGGGAGCTTCTCTGCAATCCTGAGAAAGTCACTGCCCTCAATCTCCCCGCTGGCAGCTGTCTTCTGCCCTCTACCTGGAAGCCCAGGCCACAGCAACCCTTGGAGATAAATACTCTGGAACAGCTCCTCAAGAGCTGTTCTGTTTTGACTAATATTTCACTGTTTCCCTGCAATTATGGCTGGGTCAGGTGCCCAAGTGATGGAATGAAGGCAGTGTCTCACATCTCAATAAGTGACAAGGAAGATGCTCCAATGGCCAGGACAAAGGCCCTGCCCATCCTCACTGGGCAAAGCACCAGACCTGGAAGACATGGTCTATTCTACAACAGGCCAAAGACTCTCTCCTGGGACCTAGAAGATTCTTATATATGCTCATGTTAGTGGAAAGAGCACAGCTTCAGATGTCAATCTGAATCCTGGCACTGCCACTTCTAGCTTGTGCCTTTAGGCAAGTTATTAAACAAGTCTAACCTTCAACTTCCTCTTGCAACAAGGGGATAGTTATCTCTTACAGGGTTCTGTGCAGATTAAATTATATCACTCCTTTAAGTAACATGCCTAGTACATGCCTTTAGGTCAAAGGCCTAGCACAGGTCTGGGTCCACAAGAGGTACTGAAGGCAGCTTTTCATTAGCAACATTAAAAAGGTTCCAGGTAACAACTAGGGGTCTGTGTTAAATGCCCTAAGGGCATTAAGGACATTTTTAAGTCCCTTCCAAGGGACCAGAGGAGAGACAGATCCGGGTAGAAAACCCTGAACGAAATCCCAGTGCTGCCTTACTGGCCTCGTGACCTTATACACTGGGCCTTGGTTACCGTACCTGGGAAATGGAGATGACACGACCTCCCAGCCAACTTGGCAAAGGAGATGACAAGTATGAAAGCTATATAAAACATCACACACAAGGCAATCATAGAGGATATAACTTCTCCTTTAACACATTCTAGGCAAGTGAAATATTGGGAACACCAGATGTTCCTCATTATCTTCCCAGCTAGGGCTCTAGGGCCCATTTCTCATCAATTATCTCTGATTCTCTGAGACCTCAGCAAACAGGTTGTTACGCTATGCTCTGGAAGGCTCTGCCTCTGCACAATGAAGAAAAAGGTAAGGTGAAGGAAACCAGGCGGAGGATGCCAGCTTTTCTCTGAGCACGGGCCTAGTCGTCTTCTCATTTGCTGGTCCTGGCCAGAGAACTGGGCTGACAAGAAGAGCAGCCAGCCAGGTCAGTGGCTGCCCTCCCGGATTCCGGCCACCCCAGCGCCCCATGGTTATTTTTGGCTGACGCTGCCCCACCGCTGCAACCTCAAACCTGCCACCTTGCAAGCCGCCACCACCGGGTGAAACGCTCCTCCTTTTCAAGGGCATGGAGGAGGGAAGCTGGAAGGCCGCCAACTCCGCCTCAACGGAGCCCTGGCTCAGGCGATTCCCACCCCAGCTCCACACCAGGACACCCGCACCCGGAACGAAAGCACAGAGATTCCCGGACCGAGGAGCAGCCCGGGCATTTGTACTGTCAGCTTGGCCGGGCCCCTCCTCCGGGCTGGAGCGGATCCAGCATCACAACAAAACACTCAGGGGGCCTGAGGCCCTCGCTCGCGTCCCCTCCTGACGCCTCGGTTCCCAGAGATCTCAGAGCCCCGTCCCCCGTAACCGCCGCCAGTGGAGGCGAGGGGAGACCTGGGGGAGGTCGAGGGGGGAGGGGAGGGGAAGGCCAGCTTGGGCCGGAATCAAACTCCAAGCCGCGCGGGGAAGAGGAAATGTGCGAACTAAGCCTCGAGCCGGGGGTAGGGGAGGGGTCTGAAAACCCCTCCAGGCTATCCCAGGTAGGACCCCGACCCCATTCCGCGGGCAGGTGCAGGGCCCAAACAGGATCCCTGCAGGGGCCTCAGAGGCCTCTTAGGCTCGGACTCCGACACGAGGGATCGAGAGGTCGGGGTCTGCGGTGACCGCCCTCTGGGGGAGAAGCGACGGGTCAGGGGTGAGAGGTCGGGTCCGCGGCCTGAGACAGACCGAGAAGAAAACGAAAGAGAGTAGCCCAAGACCGACCCGGGAGCCCTGGGATCCACACCCAGGGCGCCCACCCCTCCGACTCACCGCCCGCCAACCGCTCCCGTCGCGGGGTCCATACTCACCGTCTCCTAGGCTCCGGCTGCAGCTAGGCCCCACTCCCCGCTCCCAGCGCCTCTTCCGCTTCCGGCTCCGGCCTCCGCCCGTTGCAGCCCCGCCCCTCGCGTGACGCAGCCGTCGCCAGCTCGGGCTCGACCCGGCTCGGCGGCCTGGCCGCTCTAGCCCTCGACTCGAAGGCTCTGGAGGACCCGCCTTCTCAGCGCCGGTCGGTGAGGCAGCTGCGGAGCCTGGTTCCGGGAGGGCCGAGAGGAAGTCCCCGGCCGCGGCCCGCCTCCCGCCGTGTCGCGTCGCACGTAGGCCCCAAAGACGCGACGGGGGCGTCCCCGGCCGACGGCGCCGGAAGCCAAAAGGTGGAGCCCCAACCCCGCCTGTGCCTGCCTGTCCCTTCCTGCGTGCCGAGAGGAGGGCATTGTTTCGCTGTCGCCCCAGTGAAAACCAGGCGGGCCTTGAGCGCCCGTCTGGCTCCGGGGCCTAGGAGGGCGCTAAAGATCACGGAAGGCTCGGGAAGGCTGTCCCGACTCCCAGTTATGTGGAAGAAGCAAATGAGACCTTATTCTCTTTGTGTGGAGGTTTTTTAAGACGTGGCGGCAAGCCGTAGGTGCACGGCAGTTTCTGAGAAGATATCGGAGAGTCACGTAGGCGGGGCCTCTGGAGGGATGGGGTCTGGAAGAAAGGGAGGGGTGTCGCCTTTTCCTTGAGCATCCTTGGAGGACGGCACTAAGCGGACCAGCGTTGTTTCTCAGTTTGTAAACCTCCGCCAAACAAAATACCTGTGCCCCGCCGCGGGCTGACCCGGCTGCCATTTCTCCCCGGAGTCACTCGGCGACCCCTTTGCCCGGGCCGCGAGCGTGGGCTCACCAAAGCCCCGCCCACCTGCTTACCCCGCGCGTGGGCAGAGCGGAATAACGAGGCCCTGTTTCCAGATGCGAAAACCGAGGTTGGGTCCTTTGGAAGACTTCACTGTTTGTGAGGTCCCCACACTCCCCGCCCCCGGGCTCTAGTTGGCGTCGCTCAGCGAAGCGGGTGGGAGCGTCCTCTAACTGCCCCCGCGCCACGCCAGGGACAGAGCATCCCTCCAGACCCCACCCCTCCCCGGGACAGCACCGCGGGGCCTGGCCGCCAGCCATCCCTCTCCTCGGCCCCGCCCCGGCCCCTCCCCAGTGAGGATGGGCACGCCCCTGTCGCGAGTCGTCACCTCCCAGCCACCCAGGCGCTGTCGGAGCGGAGCCGCGCTGTCGGAGCGGAGCCGTCCCCTCGGGAGTTAGGGAGGGCTCTCCAGTCTCTAGGCTCTGGCTCCCCCTTAAACTGGGGTCTGACGGCGTGGCTTGAGCGGGTGCTTGGTACCCCCAAAATCTCCGTTAGTTCCACCACCCCTATCGGAAGTAAACAACAGAAGTTAAGTAAAAACGGGATGCTTGCTACACTACTGCAGCCTCAAAACCGGCTCCAGGTCCCCCTCCAACCAAATGCACCCATTCCCCCCCAGTATGGAAATTCAGCAGCCGCTTCTAGTGTGCAGTTGATGACCAAGAGCCCGGCTGTCTGCGCCCCTGGATCCCGCCCCTTTAGGCTCCTGCCTCAGGGGTCGGAGCTTCTGAGTTGCCATTCTTTCCTGGGCCCCAAAGCTTGGCCTATGGCCCGCAGCCATACCAGCCGAGTTTCATCTAAGGGTTTCATCCACTCAGACGAGGTGGGAGGACTCTGGTATCTTTTCCTCCCACCGCTTGGTGTTGTCCGCAGTTTCCATGGCTCCTGGAAGCCGCGATCGCGTCAGCAGCTGACGGTGGAGGAGCTCAGAGAGGCTCCTGTCCCTAGCCCTGACCTGGGCGCCAGGCTCTGAGGGGGTAAGTCGAGCCCTCTTCCCGCTAGCCCACCATTGAGAACACAGGAGTCCCTGCCCCCCAGTAAAGAAGCAGAGCTTTCTTTTTTAGAAGTAGGATAGGCGCCATCTCCCAGCTCCCCCTCTAAAATCTTCAGTCCAGCAGCTGTCCTGCCTGAAATTCTACCTTAGAGCCTCATTCTTTTGTCTCTTTGTTCCTAAAAGAACTCACACCTTGAAGAAAGAGAGGCACTTGGGAAAAGTGAAGTATGGATAACTCCCCCACCCCCAGTTCACTCCACCCCACCTCCCTCATTCCTCCAGTGCTGGATGGCTGAGACCTTGGCAACTGGTGGCTGGGGAGGTCAGGGACCTGGACCACCTTCAGAGAAGGTTTGATCCACATCCTCTGCCCCTCAGGTCCACGCTCTTTCTCTGGGCCTCAACCCATGTGCCCACCAAGTCTTTTCTGTGCTGGTTGAGGACACCAAGGAGATGCCTCTGCCCTGTGCCCTGCCACCTGAGCCCCACAGCAATTATGGCCCCCTTGATCTCCCTTTTGCCCCCCTGTGCTCTTGTCTCAGCTCACCTCTCCCCCCAGGCCCCACCTCCTCTGATCCCCTCCTTGTCCTCCTGCCCTTGCTCTCTTCTATCTGCCACATCCATCTTTGCCCTTTCCGGGGCAGTTAATTCACCTTCAGGCCTTAGCCCAAGGGTCACCCTGGAAAACCTTTCTGGGAGCCCCAAGGAAGGGTCAGACTCCCTTCTCTCTGTTGCCACAGCACTTGGTGGCTGTGCTTCCCTCTGCGCTGGCTCCACAAGCTCAACAGCCTGACCTGTACCACTCCCCACTCCAGTAGACCATGACCGCCCCCCACAAATCAAGCCAGGAAAGCTCAGGGTCTCAGTAAGGGCTGGGGGCTGCCCATAGCGAGCCCCTGCCTCTAAGTGGGAAAGACAGAGCACCCAGCCAGTGTGAAGTTGTGGGTGCTATGCAGGGTGTGGAAGGAGGGGGGCAGGGACTGGTCCTCATGGTCCATTTTGGAGAGGCCTTGTGTGTTGGTGAAATGGAGGGAGACAGCTCAGGAGGGAGCTACAGTAACCTGAGCCTGGAGTCAGGGGAGAAGAGTGTCAAGGTGTCCAGAAGGGAGAGGGCCTGGTGGGTGGTGCTACAATCCTGAGCAGGGACGGGTCTGGGAATGTGAGGAGTAGGCAGGTCAGTTACGGGTCAGGGCCCCCACCTTACAGCTGAAGCTCTGAAAGCCGGAGAGGTACTGGAGCAGTGACTTGATTTGAGGGCTTCTGACCCCCTACGGCAGAGCTAAAATACAGTGTCTCCCCAGATGTTCCCTGGCCCTGGCCATTTCTAGGCTCCCACAATGGGAAGGAGAGCAGCAGGATGGAGGAATGTGGGCCCAGTTTGCAGTGCACTGACTACCTGCGTGACTCGGGGCAACTGATTTCCCCTCTGAGCTTCAGTCCCCCCACCCCAAACCCGGGAGGATCAAATGAACCCGTGTTTGTTCAGCAAGTAGCTGGGCCATAGCACCCACAGATCATGCAATCTGTTGGAACTGAGAACTATTTAGCGAGGTTGAGGCTAGTGTTTATTTGAAATCTGAATCACCAGGGAGAATCCTGGGCGAAAGTTTGGGGTTGAAGGGTTTAAGTGCCCATTCAGCCCCAGGGCCTGTTTCCACATCTGAGGCGAGGCCTCAGAGGCTGGTGCTCTGGGAGGGCAGGCGTGCCCCAGCTCCAGGGTATCCCCTCTATTCTGCTGTCAGGACCCACTGAGTCAGAGCCCCACGGGCCTGACACCTGGTGCTGCCTGCTGTTCCCGGCACTCCCATCACCCCTAGCTACTGGACTGTGCTCACCCACTGAGCCCCACTGAAGGATGCAGGTGAGTGTGGGGAAGCTGGTCATGGCAGTCCCTGGGGCCTGGGCCGAAGCCTGACTGCTCTTTTCCTGGCAGGTGCTCTGACAGGGCCTCTGAGGGAGACTGGGAGTGGTCAGAGAAGAGCCTGCGGGTGTGGCTGGCAGAGAGCAGGTGGCAGCGGGCTGAGCTGGCTGGCCGCCTGCGGGCAGCACTGGAGGCCCTGTCTGAGCAAGCACAGGTGCTGCAGAAGCGGGAACGCGGGCTGGGACTCGGCAGGACCCAGTGTGAGCTGCTGGCTCCGAAGCAGAAAGTGAGGCTCTGGTCCTCTCCCCGTGGTCTTCCTTGCTTGTCCACAGCCCCAGGGAGGTCCCCTGAGCTAGCAAGTTCCCCTTACTAGACTGAAAACCCCAGAAAGCTCAGGGCTGATGCCCATATCTGGTGTCATATTCTCAGGAAGACGGCTTGTCAGGGCCTGGGGCATCCAAAGGAGACAGAGGGAAATTGAGTCCCCGGCAGGGCTACCATGTTGAAAGTGTCATCTCTGTGAATGGCACCCCCTGGAGGTGTGCAGTGCGTTGCCTGGTGTGGCTGGGAGCAGTGGATAGAAGCAAAGGAAGGACCAGGGAACCTCTGCGCTTCCCCTCCCAGGTAGAATAAGAGGGAACGAGGTGGCTGGTTTTAGCTCAGTGGACAGAAGAGTTTCCTCAGAAGCCCAGTCACCCCTGGTGAAGCTTCAGTCCCCAGGGAGGGAGAGAGGGTCATGCACACTGAGGCTTCTAGGGGAGGTACCCAGCACCCCTGCCGCATGTGAGAGTGTGGACAGTGCTATCCCGTGATGGCCTAGATACCTAAGCCTTTATGTGACCTGGTGGTCTCAGCCCACAGCTGACCCTCCTAGAGCCACTGCTCCCTACCAGCCAGAGAGGACCCTGGGAACCCAGTTGACACGCCTGCCCACTCTCCAGCATTCCACAACAGCAGCCCCTGTACTCTTTTTTTGGTTGTTTTTTTAAAATATATTTATTTATTTATTTTTGGCTGTGTTGGGTCTTCGTTGCTGCCGGCGCGCTTTCTCTAGTTGTGGCGAGTGGGGGCTACTCTTCGTTGTAGCGCGCCAACTTCTCACTGCGGTGGCTTCTCTTGCTGCAAAGCATGGGCTCTAGGCACACGGGCTTCAGTAGTTGTGGCACACGGGCTTAGTTACTCCACAGCATGTGGGATCTTCCCGGACCAGGGCTTGAACCTGTGTCCTCTGCATTGGCAGGAGGATTCTTAACCACTGCACCACCAGGGAAGTCCCAGCCCCTGTACTCTTGCTGGAGCTCCAAAGCCATCAGGAGCTGGGCTGGAGAAGGTGATGTGTCTTGTGTCTAGCTGGAGGTGGAGGGTTTCACATCTGGAGCCAGTAGTGATAACAGCTGTGCAGCTCTCAGAGCTGCATGGCACAGTTCCTTGTGTACAAGCCAGGGCACAGGTCCATGCTGGGCCCATAGCTGGGCTTATCACAGCTGGTGGAGCAGGCAGGGCCTTGTGGAGTGAGCCTGCTTTATCAGGGGCTGCAGACGCTGCCCTGCCGGGGGTGGGGGATGTGTGTTGTGAGGCTGGGTCAGCCCTCTCCAGGGGCTTTGCTGCCTTCAGCCCTCCCCGCAGCAGGTGGAATGCTCTGTGGCCCGCCTGGAGCAGGAGAGGCTGTGGGGATCCCAGAGACAGACGGAGTGGAGGAGGCCAGACCAGGATGCAGAAGACAAGTGAGGGTGCTCAGAGATGGGGGAGGGGCAGAGTGGCACAGGACAGGCAGACAGTCCCTTCTGCCCCCATGATCCTGCTACTTACTGCAGACAGAAGTGGAAAAGGCCCAGCAGTGTTTGGACCAGATGGGCCAAGAGTCCCTTGGCCCAGAGCTCAGCCTGGGGCCCCCTGAGGTAGGGATGACCAGAGCCCCCCATCCAAGTGGGTGCCTGGCAGGGCCCTGAACACTGGCCTTCCCGCGCATTCGGCCCTCCGTATACTTCATTCCCAGGTCTTCATTCTTGGAGCAGTAGCTGGGGAAGGAGGCCAGTGCAGGGGCTTCTGTTCCGCCCAAGAGGGACGCCCCTCTCCCAAACATTTGGAAAGACCCTGCGATCATCCAGCTGACTCCTCTCACGGTTCAGATGGGAAAACAGTCCGGATGGTAGGGAAAAGCTTGTTCAGGGTCATAACAGTGTGGTCTGAAGATTAGGAGGAGCCCCCTAGACTGAGTGTACCTGCAGGAGATGCTGGTGCCAGGCCTGCAAGGCCAGGAGCAGAGTTGGGATGGCAACAGGGCCCAGGCACTTCAGGACCCAGATGGATTCTCGATGGGGGTAGCTGAGACCCCTGAACAGGCTCAGGATACAACCTTCCTGCAGGAACGGCTGCTGATGCTCACCCAGGTGGGTCAAGACAGGGAAATGGTCAGCCCTGCAGGGAACCCAGGGTACCAAGTGAGCCAGGCTATGCCCACCTGTGCCAGGGAGCAGAGAAGCAGGGGAACCTGGGCCCTGTCCTTGGGGGATTCTGAGGTTGAGTGGCCCTAAGGACACCATGGAAAAGAGAACGACCAGGAGGGACAGCTTGGAGCAGGGCCCCCACACAGCCCAACTCCAGTGAGCACAGTTCACATCCTTGTCCACCAAAACAGCACCCTCTGCTGGTGGGAAGCCAGGGACTGTCCAGCCTCAAATCATTTGGTCCAGAGTTGAAGCCTGGAGTTCTGAGAAGCCTCTGTGGGCTGGGGTGGTCAGAGAAGGGCTCCTGGAAGGGTTGACTCCCAGAGGATGCGGAGGTCAGGAACTCGGGAGGAGGGAGCTGCGTGGGTAAAGACCCACGGGCTAGCTCAAGCAGACAGATCCCAGCCAGGGGAGGCGGAGCCATGGCTCAGGATGGAGCGGGGTCTTCACAGGTGAACGAGACTCAGAAGAGCTGGGCCAGAGCCACCAGCAGCTAGGGGCCTGCTTGGAGCAGCTGCAGCAGCTGCAAGGAGAAAAGCCGGTGTTGGAGCACCACGTGCAGGCCCTGAAGGCAGAGTGTGTCTGGCTGCCCGGGGAAAAGCCGGTGCTGCTAGCAGCGCTGAGGGCAGCCCTGGGCCAGGAGGCCTGGTAAATGGCTGCTCGGGCCCACCCCTCAGTGCTCAAGCTGGGCTGGGATGGGGGGTCGCGTTCTCACACTGGGGGAGATGGCCTGTGGGCAGGAGGTGGGCCAGCCTCTGTCACAGCCGGTAAAGGAGAGGAGCCCAGAACTCCAATCCCTAAATCATGTGGCCAAGGCCAGACTCCCTTCCCCAGGTATCAACACTCCTGGTTGTCACATTCTGGCTCATTTATGGGAGCATGTGGGAAATATGTCAGCTTCAACACGTCCTGTCTCCCCTACACGTGGCTGAGCCCCTCCTGCTGGCCCAGGGTCAGGCTTAGGGGAGGTGAGAGAACCTTAGCTGCTGAGCTCAAGTCAGGATGCTTGGGAGTGGAAGTGCTCAGGACAGAGGGTTTTATGTGTACAGGGAGCCATGAAGGAGCGTTCTCTGTCCCAGTCCCCATCCCTGCCATCAGGACATAGTGAGGACACCCATGCAACTTGGAATGGAATCACTGAAAATGTATGAAAACAAGGTGTGGGTGATCTGAGGTTCATGCTGTGCCCAGACCACCCCATTTCTAGTAGCACATTCAAGATCCACGAGGTACCAGTGCCCCTCGGGAAAGAGCTGGAGGAGAAGGAATCACATCCCAGGCTTCATGAGAAGGTGGCTGAGTACTGGAAGGCATGCTGGTACCAGGTAGCAGTTACTCTGAAATTCAGAGGAAGTACAGAGACTTCAGAAGCAGAATGAGGCCTGAGCTCCCCAGGTCGGTGCATTCTGTCCACCCCTTTCCTCTCCCTCCCCGTTCTCTTCCCCACCGCCCTGTCCTTCCTCCTACATGCCAATGAATCTTCCCCCTTCTTGGGATGTCCCAGCTTTGTCCTCCACTTCTTTCCCTTCTGCCTCTTCCTCATCATACTCCGTCATTCTCCATTCATTCATTCAGCAGGCATTTACAAACCACCAACTACATGTCTGGCCCTCTTCTGTACACAGTAGAACCAAAGTAGGAGCAGACCACTCCCTGTCCCCAAATGCTTCTGGTATTGGGGGTGGGGGGGGGAGAATCAAGCAGGCGATTATAATTTAATGTGCCTAGTGAGGGGAGAGGCACTATAAAAGCTATGGGCGGGGCGGCAGATAGCGAAGTCCTCCCCAGAGAGGGGGCTTCTGAGCCTCGAAATTTTCACTGAGGGATGAACAGGCATCTTCAAGGAACAAAAGAAAAAAGGGCATTTCAACAAGAGGGAAGAGCTCATGCAAAGGCCCAGAGAAGAGAGGCATGGAGGCGGGGGTGTTGTGAATAGTCCCTGACCCAAATGAGAAGTGGAGGAGGTGAGGAGTTGCTGTGAAGTGTGGGGGCCACAGCAAGGGCTCGGGGGTCCCAGGCCCTGTCCACCCCACTTCACCTCTAGCTCCTCCTGGAGGAAGCCTCCTGCTGGCCAGCACCCTCCCTTAGTCTCCTGGCCAAATGCCTGCGTGCACAGGCAGACAGACAGTTGGACACACACACACACACCAAGATATACGTCAAACACTCACCCAGAGACACGTGCGCATGCTCCCAGATGTGCCCACACAGAGACACAGAGAAATAGATACAGACACCGAGGAGATGGCTCAGAGCCACAGGGGTGGAGAGCTGTAAGGACCTGGATGGGATCCACGCTGTGCAGCAGGACCCCAACCAGAGGTGATCTGTTGCTATGGCTGGAAGCACAGGGAGAGGGGTTTCAGCAGCAGTGCTTAGCTGGCCCAGGCCTCATAGAAGGTGGAGTTGGTCTAAACTGGTGAACCTCAAACTGGGGTCCAGAGCTGGGCTCTGAGAGGGCTGTTATTTCCTCAAGGAAGCAAATTTGCAGTAACAGTCTGCAACTGCACATTTGTACAGAAAAAAAATCTCAGTTTTTGTCTGTTTCTCAACCCAGACTCTTAAGGGTTGGAGATTGTCTCCCTGGGGCCTGAAGGGACTCTGTTCTTTATGGGATGTGCAGTGGATCATGTCAGCGAGAAGGTAGGGAACTCAGTGACCAAGGGCCAGGCCCTCTGGTCAGATTCAGGCTCCGGGAAGGCAGGAGGTGGTGCCAGGGGAGCCCTATGCAAACACCATGTAGTTGGCCCATAACCAGTGCAGATGTGAGCCCCAGCTCTAGGGTCTCCCAGCTCCGTGCCCCTCAGGGACTGCCCTGCCCTGTCTCCCTCTTTCCAGTCCCTGGGAGCTCCTCCCAGGACTAGGACTCACCTGTGAGTGAATGGGTGCCCCAGGCCCTGTGCTTGTCCAGGGAAGGTGACCTAGAAGTTGGCCCTGCATCATGGGCAGGGGTCCTGTGTAGAGCAGCCAATGGGCCAAACACAGCAGGGAGAGGGGGCAGCAGCCAGATAGGGTCTGATGCTGCATCAACATCCGGCTGCAGGGGACACGAGGGGCACCCAGGGCCTTCAGCACTCTGCACCTCTAGTCCCATCCCCCACCTCAGGCTCCTTCCACCCTGACCCTCTCTGGGTCTCTACCTCAGTCTGTCTTCCTCTTCAATCCCAGGATTCTGTGGGCTTCACTGTACCCAAAATAGTGGTTAAGACTGTGGGCTCTGGAGCCTGACCACTGACTCCACATTATACTAGCTGTGTGCCCTTGGTCAAATTACTCCATTTCTCTGGCCCTCATCTGTAAAAACCAAGAACAGTAACAGCTTTCCTCCCCCAGCAGCTGGCTGTGAGGGTTAAACTGGACAAGCATGTAAGAAGCTCAGTGCTATGCTGGACACGTGGCACGTAGTCATGAAATGTTAGCTGCTACTGTTACACACTTCATGCTGCTGCAAGCCTGGCCGCTTTGAGGCAAAAGTCTCCCTTCCGAATCAGGGTCCCTTTGGGGCCAAAGAGCTGCCATGGCGGTTTGATCTCATTCACCGTCTGTGTTAGTTTGCTAGGGCTGCCATAACCAAGGACCACAGAATGGGGGGCTTAACCAACAGAAACTTACTGTCTCTAAGTTCTGGAGGCTGGAGTCCGAGATCAAAATGTCAGCAGGGTTGGTTCCTTCTGAGGGCTGCCTCTCCCCCAGCTTCTGGTGGTTGCTGACAGTCTTGGACATTCGCATCACCCCATTCTCTGCCTTCATATTCACAGAGGACTCTCCCTGTGTGTATGTTTCTGTGTTCAAATTTCCCCTATTTATAAAGACACCAGTTACACTGAATTAGGGCCCACTCTAATGAGCTCATTTTAAATTTACTTCTGTAAAGACCCTGTCTCCAAATAAAGTCCCATTCTGGGGTACTGGAGGTTAGAATGCAAACATACCTTTTTTTGTGGGGGACACAGGTCAACCCACAACACCCTCCAATTTGCTTCCCGCTACCTTCTTGTTGGGTGGGTTGGGTGTGACTTGGGATCTTGGGGACCCAGCTGTTCTTTGTCTTGTTTTTCCCTTCCCTTAATCCCAGGACCCTGGCACAGCTGCAGAGGGGCTGGAGTGTCCAAGGGAGGGGTCGCTCAGTGAGCCCCCAGGCACCTCGGGTGAGGGAGGCAGACTGGGGTCCAGGCTGGAAATCGGGCTCCTCTCTGCAGGCCGGGCCCTGCCCAGACTCAAGAGCCTGTGTGGGGGTGTCTGTGGGCATGAGAGGATGGGGGCGGGGCTCCCCACAGATGGGGCTGCAATCTGTGCTTCACTGCCTGGCCCTGGCCAGTGACAGGAGCAAGACGCAGGCTCTGGAGAGGAAAAACAACCAGATGACTGCCAGGATCCAGAGGTGGAAGGTGGGAGGAGCTAGGGGCTGCCTGGGGTGGGGGGAGTTGGGGCCCACCTGGGGTAGAAGCCCTTCCTGATGACCCTAGAGTCTTCCCCAAGCCTGAAACCAGGGACCTAGTGCAAAAAAGTAAGCAGCCCAGGCTCTGTCACAGGCACTAGCCCCTTCCCCTCATGGGGCCTCAGCTTCCCTGTCTGTATAATGGGTCCCAAACTCCCTGTCCTGGCCCCTGTAGTACCTGGGGGCTCAGGTCCAGGGTGTGGGGCCTCTTGAGCTAAGGCAGCCCTTCTGTCCACAAATGGACAAGGGCCTCTCACTCCAGTCTGAGCTGGATGCCTGGGGGTAGGAGCAGGACTCAGGGTGCAGCTGGCACCTGAACCTGCAGCGTGAGCTACTAGGGGCAAGGGTCAGTGCCCTCGGGTGAGTGTGGCCCGGGCCTGCCCACACACCAGGACAGGGACACGAGAACCTGGACAGTCCAGCGGCTGAGAAGGAAGGCCAGCCGCCCAGGTGTTCCTGAGTCCTAGGCACCCTCCCTCTTCCCACAGGTGCGGGCCCCGGCAGAGGCCCCAGGCAGGCTATGAGTCAGTCTGTGCATGCAAGGTGGGCTCCACCCCATCCCCAGCCCCCTGTGGAGGTCTGGGCCCAGCTTGGCTTCTCTCTGGGGACCAGACTGGCATTTACTGAGTGGGCACCAGCCAAGCCCACTCCCCTCAGCCTCCAGTCCCAGTCTGCAGGGGAGGCCTCTGTGGAATCCTCCCTGGGCCTCTCAGGCAGCAGGGTTTCCAAGAACACAGAGATGGGGTTGTGGCCAGGTGGCCTTGGACAAACCCTCTGCTGACTCTGAGGTCCCCATCTGTGCACTGGGACTGGTGTCGGTAGGACTCAGGAAGGGTTCTTGACCCTCAGTGATACTATGACCCTATTTGGTTTACCCATTAGGTTGCTGTCCCTGGGTCATACTCTCCAGATCTTTAGGGCCTGTGTCCCAGTGGAGTGGCCCACTGTCCTTGGTTGGGCTAATGACATTCAGAATGGGATGTGGGCAAGGCCTGCCCCAGGTGCTGCCAGAGCCGAGGCCTGCAGAGAAACCCAAGGAGTGTCCAGGGCCCCCCCCTCCCCAGTGGCAGAGGGGAAAGCTTGGGAGCAGGTGGGGGAAGAGTCACTGCAGCCCCACTGGGAGGTGAGATCTGGCCTGGGTTGGTCCTGGCTGCCCTCCCTCAGGGCTGGGGACAGGGCCTCCCAGGCAGAGGATGCAGCTGTGTGGACCGGGCCCTCTAAGACCACGCTGGGTCCTTGTGACCAGGAAACTGAGGCCGAGGCCACCTGGAGAGGTGAAGGTAGGGTGAACTCAGGAGGCGGGGAGGGGAAAGCTTGTTGGAACCAGTGAATCGGGATCA
The DNA here is from genome assembly GCF_964165515.1 of Mesoplodon bidens. Taxonomy (NCBI): domain Eukaryota; kingdom Metazoa; phylum Chordata; class Mammalia; order Artiodactyla; family Ziphiidae; genus Mesoplodon; species Mesoplodon bidens. Next base: position 63,406,946 of record NC_138178.1, on the reverse strand, counting down.
GGATGTCTCCTCCGAGGGCCAAGAGCTGAGCCTAGACCCACTGCAGGCTGGACCCCAGGCTGCCCTGCTCTTGCATGGTCTTGGGGTGGCCCTGGGTGGGGACCAGGCACTCACTCCTTGGCAGGGTGGGCTCACCAGTCAACACAAAGCAAGTGCATCACGGTCAAGGCTCTGTGGGTCCAGCCTGGTGCACAGGGACCCAGTGCAGGGAGAGAGGGGAGGATCTGGAGACAGAGGGGGATTTGGAGACCGGGGCCTGCCCTCAGGAAGCTCTCAGGCTAGAAGAAATTAGTCATACAGGGAGCACTGAGGGAGTTTCACCCATCAGGATTTTTGGACTCAGGGAAATTTTTAGTCACCTAAAAATTAGGAGGGGAAGAAAGAGGCCACCTTGCTCCTTCCCCCTAGTGCTGTTCCATCAGCTTCTCCCAGCACCTGATAGGCATCTGTCCCTTCTTTGGGTCAAGGCGTAGTCCCAGGCAGCCCCCTGTGAGAATGGAGTGAGGTGATGTCCTTGGGGAAGCACCAGATTGAGATAGGAGCCAACGACCGACCCCTCACCCCCAGTTCCTGCAGACTTCGCTGCAGGAGGTAGGCTCCAAGCTGACCCAGATGCGGCCTAAGCTCGAGAAAGCCTGGGATGTGCTGAAAGCTCAAGCCTCAGAGCTGGAGGCTCAGCAGCTGGCCCTGGAGGGTGCCCAGAATCAGGGGCTCAACTCACCCCCACCTCTGTGCCACTGCCAGGCCTGCATGCCCAACGAGGGACCCACAGTCTCCCCTGCCCATTCCTGGTCACACTGTGGCCACTGGCTTTCCCTTCCTCGACTCCCTAGTCAAGTCCCTCCCAAGCCCTCACTGCCCCCTTTCCGACAGGGCTGAAGCCCTCGAACGTGCTCACTGCCTCTCCCCCCTCCCCCTCAAGGTGGCAGAGAGCCTTGCTGAGAAGCTGAGGCTGGAGCAGGAGCTGGTGGGAAAGTGAGGACCATGGTGGGTGAGGGGCACCCGGATCTGAGGGGCTCTGGGGGAGAAATCCCCTCCCTCACAGAGATGCTCACCAGGCCCCACAGCTCCTCCCGTGCCCCTGAGAATCTGGGGCAGGTGGCAGGGGGCGTTTGGCGACATGCTGTTAAGTGAGCCCTCTCATCCCCTCGGGGGATAGTGATGGGCCTGGGGCCTGATGTATCGCCCTGTCTGCCTTCTCCTCTCTGAAGAGGGGAATCTAGGGGAAGAAGCAGGAGAGAGCGTGGCTAGGTGGGTTCTGGGGGCACAGGGAGTCAGGATGTCTGGGTTCCTGGGCCTGGCGTCAGAGATTGAAGGAGAGTGGCCTTCAGAGCTGAAAAGTCCTGTGCTCGAGTCAGCTTCTCCACCAACCAACTAGGTGAGCATGAGCAAGTCTGCCTTCTCTAAGCCTCAGTTTCCTCATCTGAAAAATGGGGGTACTGACAGTACCTACCTCAAAGGAAGATGTGAGGATTACACAAGACAGTGCATGGAGCACAGTGCCTGTTTCCAGTCCCCCTAAGCTTCCTGATACCTGGGGTCCAGTTTAGGTGAGTCAGTATTAAAGCCATAAAAGCAGAGAGATGTGCCCAAGACCAACTGTGTATGGGGCTTCAGTCACAAAGTCTATCCATTGTTCCACCAACAAGGCATTGTCTGCACTTCTTATTAAGTTCAGGAAACAATTTGATATAATGTGCAGCCATCAATCATAGACAGTGTAGCAATGCCCACGACCAGGAGCTTGAATACTGTTAGTGCTTGGATCCTATTTCACTCTGACCAAGGGCCTCATCTTTATGACCCTGCGTGGAGGAGTTGGATGGGGTGGGGAATCCTGTCTTTTGCCTCAGCTGCTCTCTGGGGATCCCGAGGGAAGGGGGGCAGATCCATCAGTGGACCCTCAGGCTGGGAACTGTGTCCACAGGGAACAGGAGCTGGTGCAGCTCCGAGCATCAAGGGCTCCAGCACCGGGAGGACAGAAGCCTCCATCCGCCTCTCAACTCCTGAAGGTAGCATTTGGGGATTCTCCAGAGGGACAGGCAGAGTGACCCCTGCCTCCCTGTGGGACCAAGTCCCAGTTTCTCTCTCTGCCTTCGTCTCCCCATCCGCAAGTTGGAGGGGGAAACAGAGGCTCAAAGGGTCCCTCCAGCTTGGACCTTTGCTGGTTCTCCTGGATTCCTCAGCTGCCCACCCTTCCCTGGCAGAGCTGGAGCTACCGCCTATCTGGTACCTGCCCTGCCTCTGCGCCCTCTGTGGGGGTCAGCCTCTGCCTCATCTGCTTCCAGATCGTAGCCACAGCCCTGGAACCAGAGGAGAGGAGCATCTGAGAAGCAGCCAGGGGCAGTGCCCAGGCTGGGGAAGAAAGATGGCGTGGAGACTGAGGCCCAGAGCCACGAGGGAACAGATTCACAGCCTCGCTCTGCAGCACAAGAGATTGAGGTCAGCCCCTGGCCCTGCCCCGGGGAGCCGGGCAGTCCTGGCACAGAGGGCCTGGATCGATAGGCCTCAGGAAACCAAGCAGGGACAAAGACTCTTGGGGAGAGGGGAGGCCCCTGTAGCTATGCCTTTAGCCCCCAAGGCCAAAGTCTCTGTCAGGTCTATTGTAGGTGGCTGCAGTAAGAGGCTGTCCTTGTCCCCCACCTGCCCCGGGGCCTGAAATGCTCACGCCGGCACAAGGTTCCTGATTCTCTTTCCCAGGGGGACCCTGTGGCTCAGAGTAGAGCTGGGCAGGGAGTGGCCAGGTGGGGATGCTGGGGTCCTTGTGGGGCTTGGTTGGCCCACTCATTGCCCCAGTGCCAGCAGAGTGATGGCTGGGACCCTCTGTCTTACTGGTGAAGGCCTGAGGCACTGGGCTTCAGGCTTTTCAAAGTGAGTTTTCATTTACTTGCGCTTCATTCAAATCATTCTACAGTTTCCATTTCACAGACAGGAAACTGCCCAGAGAAGGGGAGTAACTTGCCCTAGGTCACACAGCAAAACAGCAGCTAAGCCCCCTGGTCCCCTAACCTGTCCCAGAAAGGTGGTTCCTCATTTCACACTGCCTATTCTGAGCTTGAGAGCAGGACCATCTTCAATGGCCACAGGCCAGGCCGGCTTAGGGTTGACATCCCCCTCAAGGTCAACTGGCCATTGTTCTTTCTCTGAACTTCCCTCCCCACCCTCCTCTGTGCTTCCTTCCCCTACAGAGCTCTGTCAGCTGGGCCACGTGCCCCCCGAACCATCCTCGATGCTGGCACTGAACGCTCCCCCATCTACTGCCTTAAGTGAAGCAGGGTTTTGCAGAGGGGGGCTCTGGCAGGGTGATGGGACAGAACATTTGGGGATTGTTTCTCCAGCATCGTCCTCCTCCCTCCCATATACAGGCTACTGTGGGGGCTGCCCAGTTCTCAACTGATTGGTCCAGCACTGGGTGCTGAACCCAACTGAACCAATGGTCTCCTTCCTGGGGTCACTGGACTTCGGACAAAAGAGTAATCTTCCCAGGGCTGAAAACTGGACACATAAAACTGGGGAGCTGTCAACTGCCCTGTTTTTCTCTGAGGAAAAAGGTGTATTTCACTAACAGCAAATGGAGCTGACGATTCCCAGAAAGTGAAATTGGGATGGAGAGATTTTGGTTCAGCCCAGGGGGTCTCATGCATGCAGAAGACATAAACTTGACCTTTGGGATGGTCATCTCACCTTGCTCTGTAGCTCAGGCATCAGGCTGAGCTGGTCTTCAGGACGTGAGGAATACCTTCCACGGGCAGGGCTTCTGGGTTCCAGACCCTTCCTGAGGCCAGCCCCAGGTCCCATTGCCCTTGGGCTCCTCCACATACCCTGGTGTCGGAGAATAAATACCCCTCCTGTCTGCTCATATGGGCCTGAGCGATTTGGGTCCCTTACGAGGGAATGCCTCCAAACCAGATGGCTGACCCCCCCTGTCCCAAAAGCTCTCCCGGTAGGCAGAGCATTGCCCTCCACTGGCTTATCTCAGACCCGGCTCGGGTTTGTTCCCCTGGCACAGAAGGCCACCCCACCACCCCTTTGCCTTCTTGTGTGTCCCTGTGTCCCAGCTGCTGACAGGGTTTGTACTCACTGTCTCCAAGCGCAGCGGGGGCTCCCACTCTTCCCAGTCCTGCTGGTCTGATCGGTTCCTTCTCCCCTTCCTTCCGGTGGTGATTACAAACCTTCTCTTTCATAAGTCCCAAGCCACCAACTCCCCCTCCTTTCCGGGCAGTAACCGGCACATTTCACAGGGAGGCGGGCAGAGACGCCGTCGGCGCCAGTCCGACCCTCCAAGCGCCGCTCGGCCCCAGGCCCTTCCCAGCCGCCCCCCCACCCCCCGCTCGCCCCATTGGCTGCGCGAAGGGCACATGCCCAGCCCTGGCCAATGAGGTGGGGGAAGCTGCGGCTAGTGGCTGGGAAAGCTGGTCCCGGAGATGCTCAGGTCCCTCAGAGGACCCCCACTGCTGTGCGAGGCTTGGGGGGTCGGGTGGGGCAAGAGCCGAGACGTGGGATAATCAGACTCCCCTCCCCGCGTCCTCTATTTCCCTCTCGTAACCGCGCTGGGTTACCCCTGCCCTAACTGAAAAGAAGCATCTGCGGGAGCAGTTGGACAGCTGCGTTAGAGTCCGTTCCCAGCCCTGCCATTCACTACGTATGTGACCTCGTGCACATTTCTGCTCTTCAGTTTCTTCATCTGTAAAATGAACAAAGTCACTGCCTCACAGGTCTATGGGTGCAGTGTTAAATGAGACACTGAGCACAGAGTGCTTTGCCTCGCTCGTGGTTAGGGCAGATTCTGGACTCCGTAGCCACCGACTGCTCTTCTCACAGCTCTGGGACCTCATGATAGTTACTCAACCTCTCTGCGCCTCCAAACTCATAAATGTGTAGAGGAGCAAACGAGTTAATTCATGCAAAGAACTTAAACCACACCTGGCATACACGTGTTCAGTAATTGGTAATTTTCACAGCCTCCTTATTACCATCAGTGCCATCCCATGTCCTGGGGCACATGTTCAGAGTTCCTCTGGGGTACAAACCTGGGAGCAGAATTGCTGGGCCCCAGGGCATGGGCACGTTCCACTTTACTAGGTACAGCCAAAGTGTTTTCCAGAGTTAGGCTAATTTACACTCCCCTCAGCAATCTGTGAGAGTTCCCATTGCTCCCTATCCTTGCCAAGGCCTGGTATTTTAATACAGTTTGTGCCAATCTGATGGTGTGGAATGGATTTTTGTGCATTTCCCTGATTACTAATGAGGACCATTTTATTTCCTCTTCTGCGAAACACCTGTTCATGACTTTGCCCCCTCTCCTCAATCCTTCTTTTTGCTTTTGTCTTAATAAGCATTTTTTAAAAAAAGAAATTCTGACTAGTTGTGTGTTACAAGCATCTCCTCCCAGTTTGTCTTATCTTATGGTATCTTTTGATGAACTTTTTTCGGAGGGTCTAGTTTGAGGAATTCTTCCTTTTCTCGAGGTCTCAGATATTCTCCTATATTTTTTTCTATTAATTTAGAGTGGGATGGAATTGCAGTGGCTCAGTGCCTTGTTCTTCGCAGATTCTCCACCTCTATCAGGAGGCTTATTCAGCTGCCACTTCTCCCTCAGCGTCCCCTCACATCCACTCCATACTTCTATCTCAAATGTCTCTGGACCCTGCTTCTCCTCATCTCTGGGCCTCCTCCTATACCAGGCCCACTGAATCTCCATGGGGCAGCCCCCTGGTGAGTCACAGGCGGTTGTGACGTGTGATCCCAACTATTGGTTAGTAATTAAAGTACTAAAGGGTTGGTTATTTCTTTGAAAAGATTTTAAAAAGTCAGTGAGAGGTTCGACTGTCCCAGTGTCACCCTCAATTTCTAGCACTTCAAAATGGCAGAGAGAACCCCCCCACCCGTGCCTCAGAGGTTGCAGACAAGCGAGGTGTATATTGTTATGGATGGAGGGGGGCAATCACAAACCCACCCAGTGCTTTACCTCTCTGCCCATTTCTTTTGGTTTTGCCAAAACCAGGTTGTGCCCCTACGATGCGCATCGTGGCAGAGAAAAAGGCTGAGCAGTCTGGGTATAGGTCTGTTTCAGTGGCAGTGTCCCAGGGTGTCCATGCCTAGAATGTCTCCCAGCTCCAGATCACCCTTCTAGAAAAGCCTCTTTCTAAGCCTATGTCCTCCTTAAAACATGTCAGCAGGGTCCCGATGCTCAGAGGATGGTGCCCAAATTCCTTAGCCTGGGCTCCATCCTGGCCCCAGCCACACTTTTTTCCAGCACCCCCCAACCCTAGGCACTGCCCACAGTTCCCCAATGCCAGGTCCTTTGATGCCACCGAGCTTCCACATGTATCACTTCCTCTGCTCTTCCTCACATCTCCAGTTGGCCACCTCATTCTTCTAGCTGAAATGTCCGCCACTGGGAAGCCTTCCAGATTCCCTAGTGAGCTGTTCCAGCATTTATCTACCCCACTGGTCCCAGTCATGCTGTATTCTAAAGACTCGGTTTTTGTCTACAGTCGTGTGTGCCTCCCAGACAAGAGTGTGAGCTCTGTGAGCGTGGGTACTGTACTTATTCAGCAGGAGCTCAAAGAGGGCTTGCTCATGGAGGAGACCCCTGGCCCTGTGCCTGCTGGGACCCTGACGTGACACCAGGGGAGTCCGTTTCGGTGATCATGCAATATCAGCGGTGCCCGGCTAATACAGAAGACAGGCTGAGAATAAGCGCTTTGGGAAAACGATGGGTGAGCAGCGAAGAAGAGAAGGGTTAGGAAAAATCAAGGGATCAGAGGAGTAATTCACTTAGCCCCTTTTATTCTGAAGGTCCTCGCCTCTTCCCTAGTACCGTCAAATGAGTCACTGAAAGCGCCCGCGAGACCTGCTTGTGTGAAGAGGTAGAGGTTTATTGAAATATAAACATTCGAGAACATGTAAGATAGAAAATGACCACAACATATACAGACACTTGCTGCAGGAGGACTTCTGAGGTATCTACCCACTGCCTAGGCTACCCATGTGCTATCACATTTTCTCCTGGTTAAATACAAGTAAGATGGGGAGGGGGAGGGGACGGAGCGGCCCTGGCCAATGGCTGCCATGTGACCTCAGGGCCGCACCGTCAGGAGAGCTCCTCTTGGCCCAGGCCCCCATTCCGGGGGCACCTGCTGGCGCTCCCACCCTCGGGCTTTCAGGCTGAGACCCTGCTGTTGCCCTTGAGGGCAGCGAGAGCTTGCTGAGAGGGCAAGCTGGGCAAGCTGCCTGAGGAAAGGGAGAGGATCCAACAACCAGGAAGACACAGTGCACCACCCCTGTGTCCTCCAGGTGGGAAGAGTCCATCCTTTGTGACCAAAGCCCTGAGAAAGACACACTGGCCAAATGTCTGCGACGCCTTCAAGTGGGCCCAGCGCCAGCCAACTGGGCTCCTCCCTGACACAGACCTCAGATGCCCTTCTCTGCCAGGCCCTGCGCCGGCCTGGTGAGGCCAGGAGAGGGTCAGCCCCCAATGGATGGGGCTGTGTATGTGAGTATGTGTGAGTGTGAGACAGTGTGGAGGGCTAGGGAAGGGAGAGAAGATGCAGTCAGTGCAGCTGCAGCTCACTGGGCTGAGGTATGTGTTTTGTGCTCAAGAGTATGATTTCCCTTTCCTTTCCTAGACGGACTGAGCATTAGTCGTGTATGGGCTTGTGCCACCATGGTCTCCCACCGCCACAGCACGATGATGTCACAGCGGGTGGAGTTCCACTCAACACTGCGGAGCTTACTCGATTGAGAGGCGAGCCTTGTGTGAGAATCACCTCTTCTTTATGACACAGGAACAGCCCACTCCACCCCAGGGTCCAAGAGGAGACAGAGCTCTTTCGGCATCTCCTCACCCTCTGGGGCAGCTCGACTTCTCTAAGGCCCACGGCCTCCACAGCCCACTCCTGCCCTGAGATGGGACTGTTGAGTGAGGGAAGATGCCGTGCCCCCGCCCTGGCGAGCTGGGCGCTGGGGTTTGGGACTGCCCTGCTCTGATGGGAACTGGGTCAAGGGCCGTCTCGAGAACCGGTGTGGTTTCCCGACCCAAGCTGTGTGGCGGCGGGCCTCTCCGCTCCTCCTCCCGCCACTGTGATCCCTGAGTCAGCTCTCCTGCTGCCTCGCTCGCACCCTCACTGGGGTCTTGGGGAAGGGCCAGGGGGCTGGGGCACCAAATCATTCGCTCGGCTTTGGGGGTGGTCTGCTTTCATTTCTTTGGTGCTACAATAACAACAATAAAAATTTAAAAGTAAAAAAAAACACAAAAGTCAGCAAACACATATAAAAAAGATTTCAGAGATGCAAATACTTCCTGAAGAATCAAACAGCAACAGTTACAAATCTGAGGTATTTCAATGAACCTGACATTGGCAGGTTTGGGCCCCACGAGAAGAAGAGGGGCCCAAGGGACAAGTGGGCTGTTTCCTGGGAGAGCTGGCCAACAGGGATGAGTGGGGGCGTGAGGTCTGGCAGGGTCAGAAAAGGGTCAGTGGAGTGGGTGCCAGGGCCTGCCTGGGCAGCCCCTGAGGCTCTGCCTCTCCCTCAGCAGATGCCCAGCAGGCCCTGGGTCCTGAGGACTGCCCTCATGATCCCTGTCTTGGGACCATTAAAAGGGGGATATGGGGCCCTGAGGACTGCTTCAAGACTTGACTTTGAGAGACCCACACCCCAAGAACCAAACATGGGAGGCAAGGTGGGTTGGGAGGACCCCATGCCATGCTCAGCAGAGAAGGGCCACAAAGACATGCTCTTGGCTCCTAGCAGCCCCACACTGGAGTCAAAGATTGGGGGACTGAGCAGGGGAAGAGACCAGTGACCCTGGGGTCATGGCAGAAGGCAGGGGAAGGGAAATAAATTAAAGGGGAAGGGATGTGGAGGGCCTCCAGCCCTGTGTCAGCTTACAGATTGTCAATACACTGTGCCCGGGGTTGGGAGGTGGCCTGGGAGCCCTGGAGGAAGCTGGACGCCCACAGACCCCGCCCAGTTCTCCAGGACAATCCCTGATTGGACAACGCTGCCCTGTCAGGCCCCTCCAGCCTCTCCTTGCCTCTAGAGTACAGCAGGACCTGATGGAGCCTGGACAGACGGACAGGTCCAAACTCTCAACATCTGGCCAAATGGTGTTTGATGTGGGCTCCATGAGATGAGGTAAATTCTGTGCATCAGCTTCCTCCACTCTCAATGGGAGGGTGGAGGGAGTTGGGAGCTGGGTCCTGCCCGTCAGAGGGACCAGCTGGTGGAGGGCTCTGCACTTGGGGTGCCCCGGGACGAGGTAGGACTTGGCGAGCAGTGAGAACTGCTGCTGCTGCTGGCGCTGCTGCCGATGCTCTGGGGAGCGGATCCTGCGATGAGGTGGACCACAGGTTTCTGGGCAAACAGCACACCTGAGCAAGTGGGGGCGGGGAGAAGGAAGTGTGAGCACATGGGAAGAGGAAGGACAGGTTCAGGGGTTCAGTTCATCCCACTGTATCTATTGCCGCCCAACTCTGGGCGAGGAGGCTCCACGCTGGACGCTGCGCTAGGTGCCGACACTGCCCTGCCTGCAGGTGCTTACAGGCTGGTGAGGGGGACAGACAGAGTCATTTTGCTGAAATGTCACAAAGGCTCTAAGTGAAGTGTACCCAGTGTGTTGTGGGGAAAAAAGGTGGCTTTGGAGGGCAGGGGAAAGTGGGTCAGGAGAAGCTCCGGCGGGAGAGCATGCCTGGACTTTTTAGAAAAAGTGGCCACATGACGAGGAGGAGCCGGTGTGGCAGGCAGAGGCAATCTGAGAGAACAAAGAACAGAGAGAGGCGGCGAACGTGCTGGAGGCTGGTGCAGCAATGTGGTAGGCCCGGGGGGAGCTGAAGGCAGGCACGCGGCACAGGTGGCTGGAGAGGTGGCAGGGCGAGGAAATGGAGGCCTGCGTGTCTCTAGGCTGCCGGGGTCTTACCCTGTGGGGCTTGTGAAGCCCCTGAAGTTTAAGAAGGGGAAGAAGGGGGGCTTCCCTGGTGGCGCAGTGGTTGGGAGTCCGCCTGCCGATGCAGGGGACACGGGTTCGTGCCCTGGTGCGGGAGGATCCCACATGCCTTGGAGCGGCTGGGCCCGTGAGCCATGGCTGCTGAGCCTGCGCTTCCGGAGCCTGTGCTCCGCAATGGGAGAGGCCACAGCGGTGAGAGGCCCACGTACCAAAAAAAAAAAAAAAAAAAAAAGAAGGGGAAGAAGGGGACGGACATCACGAGACGGGCATTTCCGAGCTCTCTGTGGGCTGGGAGGATGTGGGTGGATGGAAGCCTGCAAGTCAGAGCTACTCTAACAGGGGAGAAGAGAGGTCTGCACCAGGGCCATGCGGCGGGGATGCAGCAGAGCAGTGGCGTCTGCTGAGCTCTGGGGGGTGATGGGCCTGAGGGGCTCTCAGGAGTGACTTCCAGGCTCCGGGCCTGGGTGACTGCACAGCCACTGAGAAAGGACACAGGTGGGACAGGCTTGAGGCAGGTGAGGTTTGGGGAGCCTTCAACTCTCTTCTGACTGCTCCCCATGCTGAGGGAGAGGAGGCATATCCTCCTCTCTCCTGAGAGAGGATGAGAGGAGATGGAGAGCCAGGCACTGATCTCCCTCTTCCCTGCTTTCCGCACAGACCCACTCCCAACCCCCAAACCTCCTCGACCACACGGCACCACCAGAAGTCAAAGGGCATCCAGGCCCTACCCGCCGGCTCGCCCAGTCTCCTTGAGGGCTCTGTGTTAGGCAGAGACCTTTGAACGTGGCATGGTCTCTGAAGCGCTGGCTCTGTGGTGAGTGGCTCGGCAGCTTGGCGTCCCTGCTTCTCTGCAGGCTGCTTCCAGGAACTCTGCCCCTTCCCTGGCCCCAAGCATGATGCCCCCAGCAAGTAGCCCGGCAGAGATCCAGAGTGGCCCTGGCCCCAGTCCCCAGAGCAGGAGCACTCAAAGCATGCCCTGTGGAAATGCCCCTGGTTTCGATAGAAGGTTCAGCTCTAACCCCCCTCCACTGGGCACCTCCCCATGCCCTCTCTAAAACAGGTGGTTGATGCCCAGGCTCCCAGCAGGAGGCCACTGGCCAGTGTGCCCGTGCTCTGGGGCCCCCACTCATCAAGCTGTGCTTAACAAGAGTCAGCTGGAGGGACTTGCCTGGTGGTACAGTGGTCAAGAATCCGCCTGCCAATGCAGGGGACACAGGTTCAATCCCTACTCCGGGAAGATCCCACATACCGCGGAGCAACTAAGCCCATGCACCACAACTACTGAGCCCATGCACCACAACTACTGAAGCCCGTGTGCTGCAACTACTGAAGCCCGCGCGCTGCAACTACTGAAGCCCGCGGGCCTAGAGCCTGTGCTCCGCAACAAGAGAAGCCACCGCAATGAGAAGCCCGCGCACTGCAACGAAGAGTAGCCCCCGCTCGCTGCAACTAGAGAAAGCCCGTGCGCAGCAACAAAGACCCAATGCAGCCCAAAAAAACACAAACCAGTCAGCTGGCTTTATCCCCAAACTCATCTCTACACTAACGAAATGGGAGTGGGAAACGGACTGCTGTTTCTATGAAAACTACGTTGAACACCTTGGAAAGTCTTCGTAAAGGTGCTAAACCAACCAACCAACAAAAAACTGTTGCCAAATTAGATTTAGGAAGAGACAATTGTAAAAGACTGGGGGGAAAATCATGAAAATATAGGCTGATTCTGCTGCACTCAAGATTCCTTTGCCCGTGTCAGTTCTTGGACCATGACAGATGATGTTCAGGAAGAGAAGAGCTGAACCCGTCAAAGAAAGGAGACCCATGCATTGAAAGACTGGAATGGTGGACACTGATTTAACTTATAATACAACGTTAAAGGTGTGAATAGTTGATTATGATTCTTTACGTTAAATGACTTTTTCAAATAACGAGCCAACCATTGGTCGAAAAAGGGTTAGACAAGGGGTCTCCACCAAAGGTGGTGGTGGTGGGGCTTCCCTGGTGGCGCAGTGGTTGAGAGTCCGCCTGCCGATGCAGGGGACAGGGGTTTGTGCCCCGGTCCGGGAGGACCCCACATGCCGTGGAGCGGCTGGGCCCGTGAGCCATGGACACTGAGCCTGCGCATCCGGAGCCTGTGCTCCGCAACGGGAGAGGCCACAACAGTGAGAGGCCCGTGTACCGCAAAAAAAAAAAAAAAAAAAAAGAAAAAAAAAATGGTGGAGGGGTATCTGTCATCCTATTAGCAATCCTCAGCCCTCCTTGTCCGGAAGAACTACTTTACCTTTGGAACCCTGAAAGGAAGCCACCCCTGGGAAGGGGTTCAGACAGGAGGGTGACAAGGGGGTCTTGCAGGGAGCTGTACTGAGGCTGGCTGCCACCCTGCCGCCTCCTTCAGAGTGCCAAGAGCCTCACCTGCATAAGTGGTGCCGTCGATGTCCACAGACATGTTGATGCTCCCAATGCTGCTCGTGGTCAGGTTCACTGCTGCAGCCGAGGCCTCTGCTCTGTCCTCTGCTGGGGACAAGGGAGATAGCAGGTCCGGTCAAGCCCTCCAGCATTTCTGTCGTTCCCTCCAAGGCTCTTCCACCCTCCCGGCCTGGCCACAGCAGGCTCAGGCCTCCCAGAGTTAGAAAGCACCTGGATAACATTCTGCCGAGTGTAAGGTGTGGCAGGAGAACCAGGCTGGTAAACGTCCTACGGCTTGCTTTCTCCACTGAACCACTTCATCTTCCCAACTCCCTCTGCTCTCAGAGAAGAGGCATCACATAGGCAAGGAGGCTGACCTCAGCTCGCAGTTGCGCACTGATGCTTTCAACACGATTCAGCAAACCCTGAGCACCCACTATTCACCGGGTGGGGCGTCAGAGGTCACTAAGACCCAGCCCCTTCCTCTGAGGATTCGCCTTGCCTCCTCCACCCCTTCCTTAACCAGGCTGGCAGGTCCTCAAGGAGAGGGCCTACCTGCCCAGCACCTGGCACTCCCTCTCAATCTGAGCCCTCCGTGGTTTGTGGAAGGCTGCAGGCGCTGGCACACAGGGCCTCTGCCTGGCTCACCTGAGACTCTGCCCTTTCATGATGTTGAGAGCCAAGAATTCTTCCAGATGAGCTGCCTCATCTATTAGCCTCTGGCTTGTGCAGGGCCAGGGGCACCTGGCCTGAGTGGGTAAAGAGGGCAGAGCCCTGCTGTCCGGGCTGTCACCTCCAGTTCCCTTGGGCTCCTCGCCAGGGGGGAGTGGGACAGGGAGGGGCTGTCTGGGAACATGCACGGCTCTCTTCACACCTGATTTCTTCCCAACACGAGCCTGCTCGTGTTTGTTCTGAGATAGAGTCGAGAATGGCAAAGAAAATGTATGTGAGGGGGAAAGGGGAGCAAGGGGAACAAGGGATGTGGAGTGTGTGGTTGGGGGGGGCGGGGAGAAGGTGGGGCACCTGAAAAATGTGGCGGGGAAGGGAAAAGATGCCAGTTATGCTGCCAAACTTGTATTTCCTCCTCCCCTCTCTCCCGGGGGTCACTGGCAGCCTGGCCTGAGGCAGCTCTGGCCCCTCACTGAGCCTCCGGAAAGGAGGTGCTGTCTTTCTCCCAGACGGTGAGGCACTGGGGTGAAGGGCGAGCCCTTTAATTGAGACAGATCAAAAGGCAGGAGGGGACAGGGAAGATGCGGCAGCTGTCCCTCAAGGCCTCCTGCTCCTCCTTGAACAACTGCTTTTCCTCTGCTAGAGAACAGGGCACGCCTGAGGCAACTGCAGGTCCCCTGCAAAATGCCTTCAGCTTTGGTGAACTGAGACCTCTGTGGCCACCAAAGCCTCAGGTGGCTCTTTGGCCTCTAGATCCTTCTGGGGGCCAGGGGGGGCAGAACCTGGAGGGGCTCCACCCCAGTCCCCGGGATGTAAACGGGCCCTCGAATGGAGCCGGGGTTTGGCGCCTGGGCCCGGCGCTCACCCCTGCCGTTGATCCTGATCTTCATGGGCAGCTGCCGTGCCATGCTGAAGAAGTTGCGCTGGAAGGCCTGCTGCACCAGGCGCTGCTCCTCCTCTGACAGCCTGGACGCCTTCTTCTCAGGGGGCTCCCCCGACTCCAGCCGCTCCCGCAGCTGCTCCAGCGTGGCCGTCCGGGTACCGGCCTGCTGGCTGGCCAAGGTCACGGGCACAGCCAGGCGATTTGGCACGGGCATGGTTGTCACTGGGACTCCATCACCTGACAAAGGCACCAGAGCTGGACCCAACCCATAACCCACCCTCCCACCTGGGTCTTGGACCCAGGGAACTTGGCGCCCTTCCTCCCTGCCCTTCCTCCTCACAAGGGCCCTGCAGACCTTTCCTGAGAGTGGTTGCGGGGGATATCCGAGGGCCACTGGCATTGGTGCCACTGCTGGAGCCCAGCCCGAGGATGGGGAAGCGGATCTTGGCTGGGGAGAGGAGGGCAGGGGCCCCAGTGGCAGCGGCAGAGGCAGCAGCGGGTGAGTAGCCAAAGAGGGAGGAGCTGTAGCTGGGCCGGCGGCCCTCCCTCCGGTTGCCGTCAATGGCTGCCTGGAGCTCGGCCGGGGAGCTCAAGGCTTTCTTCTCGCACTCATAGGCATAGAGATACTTCATATACCTGGAGGGAAGGAAGGAAGGAAGCCAGAGTCATCCAAAATGTGGCACGAGGACTGCCCAGTTTAAGTCGATGGGCCTCTGGAAGCGGGCTCTGTGGGGCAGGCTCTGTCCTCTAGGACAAAGGAGCACAGCCCGGTGCACCTGATGGAAGAGGAACCTCCCGGACAGTGATGCTCCACCCCAGGCCCTCTAACTGCTACCCAATTCTAAACGCAGCTCGAAGTGGAGGCACGGTTCATTAGGGAAATAGATATTTTCGCTAACATTTCATGTTTGTGTGGCGCCTTTCTAGTGCCCTGGGAGAAATGAGAAATGCTATGTTTTGCAATGTCTTTCTGGCTCCTTGATCTCCTAACCGTTCTGAGTCAGGCTGGTCAGACAGGAGCAATTCTTCCCACTGTGTGTGGACCTAGAAGTGCTGTCCCTCTTTGTGTCAGATGTCCCAAGAAGCAATTCGCTACCCAAGAACCTTGGGAGAAGGACTGCTACGCTGGCTACTGCTCTGTTCCCAACTTCTCCTGAAACAGTTTCACTAGATAAAACCCTTCTACTTTTCAACAAGGCCTTAACATGCCACCTAACCTATATACATGGCTGATCTTTCCGTATTTTTCACAGAACAACGTCCAGAGTTCCGAAAGAACAGATTCCCCTCTGGCCCTCATTTGCCAGTGCTCCTCCTGTTCTCACTGCTTCTATCACCCTTATAATTAACTCAAATGGGTAGAAAAACAGGTCGCCGATCCCAGTGGGGCCAGCCTGCCTGCCTTCCTCTGGGTCCGCTGTTGCTGGGCAAGTTCAGTGTCAGGTAGGAAGGGCCAGGCTTAGGGTAGGGGCACTGTGTAGGAGATGACGTCCTGGAAAAAGTGTGGATTTCAGAGACAGAAGCCCAGGCGTGACTCTTCAGCCGGACCACTTACTAGCTGGTATGGCTCTGACCAAATGATCTAACCTCTGAGACTTAGTTCTTGTTGTTGTCTGGGAAACAGGGACAGAAACCTTCTTGACAGGGTTGCTGGTGAGGTTTGAATGAAACAGAACAGTGAAGCAGCAGTACACAGGAGATGCTTGGGAAGGGGCGCTCTCACGATTACTCAGGTTAGGGAGGGATACATCTCAGAAAGCTCCTGGCCCTTTCAGGAATTCCGCCCATCTTGTTCACTATACAGTGGAATTTCCTTCCTTCCTCTCCTCTAGGTTAAAGCATCCCCTTTCTCCAGTCTTAGCTTCCTTTCCCCGAGGCTCTGGCCACTCACTGGGTCCGCAGGGTAAAGGCGGCGCTGGTGATAGACGTGGGCAGGTTCAGGCCTTTGGTGATCTCCCTCCAGATCTTCTTGTTGATGATCTCCACCAGGCCCCCCTTCTCCGTCACCAGTTTATACAGCATATACAGGTCCAGGATCTGCTTGGCCATGATGGGGATTCGGTTGATGGGGGTCCCTGTGATTGTGCAAAGAGAGAAACAGAGGGTTGTGTCATTACCATGCAGAGAAAGAAGACATCTGTGGATGCCCACCTTTTGCTGAGTTGGAAATATGTTCATAAATCTGCTTAGAAGTATAATTTGACTCAAACTCTCAAAGCCTGGAAGCTATCAGACTAGCTGCCAGTTCTCCTTGGGAAGAACAGAAAGATAGGTCCAACTCACAGGCTGTGTGGCCTTGGGTAAAACACACAGCCTCTCTGGGTCTGTTTCCCATCTGTAAATAAGAGGGCCAGACTAAATGACTTCAAAGATTTTCTTTTTTTTTTTGCTAGCAGTATGATTCCAGATTCTTTCCTAATGATTTGGCAACTCAGTCCTCTGGAGCATTCAGAAGCTGTTCAGCTGCCTCCTCAGGGAAGTCTTTCCCTGACTCCCAAGACAGGTGAGGTCCTGCCCCATTGTCCACCTGGAGAGCTTCCTCAGCTTCTCTTCTGCAGCTCTCAGTACAGCTTATAACCGTGTTTTTATTTGCATACTGCCTGTTTTTTCTTCATCTCTTCTCCTGCTGCAGGACAGAGAAATGGTTTTTTCTCTCCTGTGTACCCGCCATGTCAAAGGAGCTGCTGGGCACACAGGTCTCCAGGGGGATGAAAACCCACTCAACAATTCTCTCCCCGCTAATCACTCCAACCCCTCCCTGGCCTCTGAAAGAGGGAGGGTCAGAGCCGCTTCCGCCCACTGGCCCCGAAGGGAAGTGAGAGGAGCCAGGGACTTGATTAGGAAACCTGGCACCGAGCAGGAAGGCCCACTAATGAGCACCGGGGGACGGCAGGGAGGGCGGGGCCAGGCTCTTTTCTCCGGCGGCTGGGATGCTCGTCAGGAGGCGTGATGGATGACTGTCATTTGGCAGCCTCGGGATTAATGATCTGGAGGTCAGAGGGGAGAATTCCAGCAGGAAGGGTC
Organism: Mesoplodon bidens; assembly: GCF_964165515.1. NCBI lineage: Eukaryota > Metazoa > Chordata > Mammalia > Artiodactyla > Ziphiidae > Mesoplodon > Mesoplodon bidens. The sequence goes on along the minus strand of NC_138178.1, from coordinate 63,390,018 downwards.
ACCGTCCAGGGCAGGGTATGAGACTTGTTGCCTTTTGATGGCAAGTCCTTTTACTGTACGTAGGCTGCTCCTCCTGTGCCGGAGCACCCACCCCCCACCCCCACGCTTGTTGAGGTCTCACTGACTGCCTGGTGGAGTTACGCCAGCTTGATTAGAGAAGGGCTGTTTGTTTCAGCTCCTCCTGCTTCTTTCCCCTCAAGGAATGGCATTTTCTTCTCAGCTCTAGAACACTGGCCTCACCAACTCTTTTATAGGGTAATTCAAGCCAGAGTGGAGTGAAGGGTCCCACGTTTATGAGGAGGAAGTAGCGTGAGCACAAACACGTGGCACTGCTATGGTGGGACCCAGCCTCTTTTCTCAGTGTGGGGAGGGAGCTAGAGGTCTTGAAGACCTTTATATTGACCAGCTGGTCTTTGGAAGGTCAAGGACAAAGGGGCCATAGAGTTAAGTTCAAAGATTCATTGGTAAAATATCAGAGGACTGCTGGCACGACAGCTCGCATGTTGGTTAACTACTTCTCCCTGTGCTGTTCTGGACAGTAGACCTTATTCCTGTCATAAGCACAAGTCTCATGCAGCAGAACTGGTCTCCTGGCAGGACAAGGCTAAGGTCTCCCTTCTTTGCAGGCCTGTCTGCCTGAGAACACTCATGGCCTTGGCGAGTTCATACCCTCAGGGCATCACCTGGAGAGTCTGGGAGGACCACTCCCCAGGCCCCCTCACACAAGACCCCGAAGCTCTCCATTCCAGAAGCTTCCAGAACATCTTTACACATGTGACCTGTTCACTTCCAGGTCAGACGTTCACAGTGAGCTCCCCTTCATCCCCTAGGCCAGCTCCCTTTTCCCATCACCTCCTCTTCTTCCAGCAGCACCATCATTCTTTGAGGTCTTGGGTAGGAACCTCCGAGGCAGCAATGGCTCCTCTCCCTCCTCTCTCACCCACCTTTAGGCTGTCGGGAGGCTCACCGATTACTGCTTTGAGGCCCCTCTCAAAGCCATCTTCCTCTCCGGCCCTCAGCCACCACCCTGGGCCAGGCCCTCGCTGGCTCACCATCAGACGCCCCCAGCAGCTTTGAATCCACGCACTCAACCTGCCCGCTGGTGTCAGACCACCTAAGGAAAACACCACTTCCACGCCATTCCCCGCTTCCTACTTTAAAAACCCACAATGACTCTTACTGCCAACCCAGCCCGCCTCACATGTTCAATCTCATGACTCGGGTTCCCCAACACTCCTCACAAGATTACGTACGATGTATTTTAAGCATGTCCCAACAACTCACTCTCACTCCAATCAGCTGGGTCTTCTCACCCTCACCCCTAAAGCCAAGCGCCTCTCTCCTCTACTTTTTGTTTTTACTCTCCCTCATCATCAAGCCTAAAATGACCTGTCTGTGCTCAAATCCTCTCTACACTGGCCTTCAACGTTCACTCCCTCCAGGAAGAATTTTCCAACTACCCCAGTTCACGTGGATTTCTTTCCTCTCAGAATTTCTATTATAACCACTCCAAGTTCAGCAAATAGTTACACTTGTTTCACATATGTTCGTCTGGTATCCCAGGAGGACTGTAAGCTCAGTGAAGGCAGGGACTGTTTTTCCTTCATCATGTCTTGAATATTATAATGTTCAATAGGCTAAACTACCATGCAGATTAAACCAACCAGCCAACCAACCTGCTTCTCAGAGTCAAAGCAACCAGCTCTGTTAACCCAACTGGGAATATTAAACGCATTTCCTTCCTGCTGTGGTGTGCCCACCAGGGTCTGTCACTAACTCGAAGTGTCTAATTGCTGACAGCCCTGAACAGAAGTCACCCTCTCCTCTCAGGTCCTGGCAGGTTCATTAGGGGGTCACGACCCTTATTAAATAGACTGGGGAACCGAGGCCCAGAGTGGTTAAGCCCTTTGTGTCTGAGTCCTGCAGTAAGACGACTGGCAGCACAGAAATGGATGGAGAGCTGGGGATTTTGAGAAGGTAAAGAAACCATGACTTCATTCAGTGGGGCCAAAGAGAAGGGGAGACAGGTGTTAAAGAGGGCAAGGGGGCTGGGTTTGTGATGCCCACAGAACAGGCGTGGCTGAGTGCGTGACCGCCAAGCAGGGCATGCCCAGCCGAGGGAGTGCTGTCCTTCAGAACTGTCACCTTGGAGAGCCAGCTACAGCTCCGTTTGTGAAGAGCTTTCGGAGTTTATACTATTTTCATTTGATTCTCTCCAAGGGCGGTAAATCTTCAAATGTAAAGGGTGTATTTTACTTTTAGAAATGGTCATTCATGGAAACAAGCCAGAAAAATAGGATGAAGTAACCAGGCTGTTTATACTGATTTTGGGTGAAGATGAGGTGTGGCCATAAACCATGACAGATTATCTAGTGTGGCTCAAACTGCCTCTGAAGGCAACTCCCCAGAGAGGAATTATAGATTTGCTCGGAGTAGTCACTAGACTAAATGGCTAGTCATTTGAGATGGCTTCTTTCAAAGACAACAATGTCATAGATGTAGAAATTTCATTAAAAATTAGCCTTTTTTATAGTCACACAGAGAGTGACTGCATTAGGCTGGGAACTGCTCAGGGGCAAGGGAAACAGGTAGATACCGGACCTGAGAAGACAAGGAAGGAGCAAAGTGGCATTTCAAGTCCCCAGAGTGACCTCTTCCCAGCACCACTGGAGAGAAAACACAGGCCAGGGCTGCTCTGCAACCCAGCCCCACTCTGGGCATGTGGGGGTCATAACTTCTCTCACCAGGGCCCCTATGGCCTGGCCAGGCACCCCGGTTCCAGGATCAGTGGGTAAGGGGAATGGGCATTTTCTTCCTCATGGTTGGCCCTCCACGAAACTGCTAAAAGTAGCTCCCAGTGCAGGCGGGCCCCTCAGTACCGTCAGAAACAAAGCTGAAGCTATTCTGAGACCCAGCTCTAGATGACATCATGGTTTTCTCACATTATGCAGCCAATCCAGACACAAAACCTGCCCTGGCTTCCATTCGTTCGACAACTAAGAGAGAGGCAGGGTCCTCAGGCTGGTCTCTCTCTGCAGTCTGCTCTGTGCTTAGTGGGCCTGGTAGCCACCTCCCTTGTCCCAAGGAGACTCAACTATGAAGAGAAGGGGAGAAGGCCTTTTAGCTGAGTTTCCCTACCTGAACAAGAAAGAAAACCAATACATCACGCTGGGGGTGGGGATGGGGGGGATCGAAAATATTCAGGCCTCAGTTTCTCTGTCAGTGTGAAGCAAGGAATTTGCTTCCAGATGACTTCCAGTTCTAAAGTCCTATGAGTCTATGAATAAAAACTTAAAAACAAAAGTTGATAGTTTGGGTGGTGGTGGTGGTGTGCTGAATTGGGAGACTGGGATCGACATATATACACCAGTATGTATAAAATGGACAACTAATAAGAACCTGCTGTATAAAAAAATTAAATTGAAAAAAATTGATAGCTGTGACTATTACCAAGGGAGGTAACTTGATTTTAGGAGCTTGCCTGAATTATGAAATAATGTTGCCAGGTGACCTTGAGATGGATGATTTGGGATCTTCTCCAATGAAGGGCGCCTGTGTGGCTTAGGACCAGGTCTGTGAAGTTCAAGTCCATAAGCAATGGCTCTTTCTCTAGACTTGTGGGGAAGTGGGGGAGTCTCTGGCCTATTCTCTGGGCTGGATTACATCTTCCTCTAAAGAGGCTCTTCACCTGAGAGGGGACAGGCCTCAGTCCACAATAAATGCAAATGCAACCTGCAGAGAACCAGGAAGGAGGCCAGCAGCCACTGCAGGGAGCTCTTGGTGGGTCACCAGTGTTGGCCCTGCAGGAGGCCGAATCTCCGCCCCCATCACACCTCCCAGAAGGGGCGGGAGCACCTGATGGGGAAGCCTGTGGACTGTCAGTCACTGCTATCAAAGCAGGAGCTAGGATTGAGGGTAATTAATCATGCTCCCTCTGACAGCAATCCAGGGCCTTATCTGTACCCCAAGAAATGCCGCTGGTCTCCAGTTCCCTCCTCAATAAAGGAGACTGACAGTTCCAACAAAGAGGCCCCTTATCAGATTTCAGCAGGGGAGCCTGAGGCAGCCCGAGGGAGATGTGGAAAAGGCTTTTATGAGGCCAGGACCCAGCGAAGCTGTGGGGGCTCCCGGGGCTTTAACCCTTGGAGGTGGGAGTGCCGCTGGGCACCGGCGCTCGCAGACCAAAGCCGTGATCCAGGCCAAAGCCCTGATCGGGAGCTTTCAGCGAAGATGGAGCTGAACAAAAGCTGCTCCCTAGCACTTGGCTCGTCTTCGTCTTCCCAGCACTCAGACCGTGGAGACAGAGCTTAGTGGGGGTGAGGGCAGAGCGGGGAGATGGCCCCCTCTGGCACTAGAGACAGAGATGGGAGATGGCAGGAATGTTGGGGGGAGGGCCACTTCCTCCCCACCACAGAGAATGGGCACATTCCAGTCAAGACCAGAAGCAATCAGGGGGCAGGGACCCAAGACAGAGTCGCATGGCTGCCTTCCTGCCTACTGGTCAGGGGTGAGGGCCCAGGACCCAGGGCGTGGCCCTGCCAAGGACCCTCGCTGCTTTTTCCTGACTTTGAACAAGATCATTAATCATTTCCATAGCCTGTCAAGAGAGCTGGGCAGCTGACCAGGGAGCCTAGAAGAGTCAAGTCCCATGTTAAGCAGGGAATGTGCACAGGCAGACAGGCAGGCAGGCCTCCTGCTTATTCCTCTGCATATTAATTCCCGCCCTGCTCTAGTCCTGCTCCCCAGCAACAAGCAGAGGAATGACTGGTGATTTTTTTCCCCGACTTGTTCATGTAGAAAATACCTCCCACCAGGAAACTGGGCAGCAGGCTCTGGTGGTGTGCCATGCAGTGAGTAGATGACTGTTCCACAGGTCAGGGCAGAGGCAAGGATGCGCAAATATCCTAATACCAACATGTATGCTTCAGCCCTCTACCTCCGATTTCCCACTGAGGGGAGTGTCTAACTGACATAGAGCCTAGTGCACTAATCTTAAGTATACAGCCTACCAGATCTTTACTGTTGTGCATATACCCCCGTATCCATTCCTCAGATCAAAATACAGAACATTTCCAGCACCCCAGAAAACTCTTCCATTACCATTCCCAATCAATATGCATGCCCTACCCACCCCCCAGGAGGTAACTATTATCCTGACATGTATCACTATAGGTGACTTTCTTGAACCTTACATAAATGGAAGATCGCAGTATATAGTCTTCTGTGTCTGGCTTCTTTTGTTCCACGTTAGGCCTGTGAGAGTCATCCCAGTTGGGTACAGCAACAATTCATTCTTTGTTGTCGCTGTGTGGTATTCCACTACAGGACCATGCCAACATTTAGTCATCCATTCTACTACCAATGGAAATTTGAGTTCTTTCCACTCTTTGTCTATAATGAATGGTGTTGCTACGAAAATTCTCGCATGTGTCTTTCAGTGAACATAAGCTCTCATTTCTACTGGGGATACACCTAGAAGTGAAATTGCTGGGTAATAGGGTTGGCATATGTTTAGCTTTAGTAAACATTACCAAACAGATTTCCAGTGGTTATGCCCATTTATATTCCCACCAGCAATGCATGGGAGTTCTGGAGGCACCAAACCTGAGAGGCTAATTTTAAACCCATTACCCTTCTTGATACTCTAGTTCAGACTAATTGCTTTAGGTGAAGTTCAACAGTATGTGCAGTGCTGTACTCTACAATAGTAAAATTATGGTTATGGCTGTGCTGTTTCCTTCCATAAAAACCACATTCAGAGAAGCAGGCTAAGGAGTTAGAAGGAGGTGGACCGTCGGGTCATCTCTGCTTCGCCTGCTTCTGGTCAACAGACCTGGCCCAAGTCTCCAGGAGCGGGGGTGGAAGGCTGGCCGGGGAGAGGTCCAACAACTCAGGGGTGTTCTGGCCTGAGCAGCGCATGGCTGTCTGAGCTTCCATTGCCAATCCATGACCCTCCCTCTCAAGACCTAGTAGATTTTCCCACAGTGTAACTGGGTCAAACTCTCCCTTCAAACTTTCCCTACGCCAACCTTAGGACGATTTATTGAATATTGGCTCATCTTGGAAAAAAGGAGGCAAAACTATCAACCCCATTTTACCAAGTGCTAAAAGTACCAATAAATGATCTTGAAGGGGAAGAGGTTGAATTTAAAGACAAAAGTGAGCTATTCAAATTAATCACGACTTTCAAAAACCGGGGTCTCTTCTCATTATCATGGATAACTGGGTAGTTATAAGGTATTTAAATGACTTAAAAGTGGGGGGAAAAAAAACCCCAGTACTTGAACAGCGGTTGGATCACCTGGGGAGAGAAAAAGATCTGGCCTAAGACAAAGATTTGCATTTTGGACTTTCATTTGTGGGTAAAGTTAGAATATGAAGCCCCGAAGCCTATTTTATCTGACAAACACAAACATATTTTAGTCTATCAGGAAGAGTGGCCATGGCACAGACCATTTACAGCAAGATACAAAGAATATACAAGAAACTCCCTCCACCAAAAGGCAAAGCAATATATGTCACGAACATTTCCTTGCCTGAGATGGATAGATAAGCACACAACAGAAGGAAAAACACTCAAATTGCACTTAGAGGCAGACCAAGCCCTTTTCCCACAGTAAATTCTTTGTATATACACATCAAAAACAGATCCAACAATCCATTTGGGAAAACCAAGGTCAGTTTGCAGCCCTGAACAGAACTGGTGGGGGAGGGACGGCAGTTCTCCAGTGAGGTCTTGACAAAACTTGTCTTCCACATGACCAAGCAGGTCCTTAGCCTGGTGTGCCGAGCTGGGACGGGGGCTGGAGGGGAGATCCTTGCTTGTGGGCACTCCGGGTGCGCGCAAGATGCTACCGTTAGGGCTTCTGTCTCCTGTGCCCCCAACCCCGACCTACCTCGACAGATGGCAGCTTCTGTGCCAGCCACTGTGAATTGTCACATCTGCCCTTCCCTGAGAGATAAGCTGCCTTACCCTGAGATGAAGACTCTTCTTGCATGAAGAGTTCTACCTCGTGTTAATCAGTGAGATGCTGTCAGACCCTACCGGAGACCGACCTGTGGAGGCAGGCCACTGTCTCTGTGGCTCAGAAGGCTGAAGGAGAGATGAGGCTTGTCCACTGTCCCAGCGGGAAGTGATGGAGCTGCTGGTGCCAGGGGCCAAGTTTCTCAAGGGCAGTGCAGGCGAGGAGAAAAAGTCCTGGCCTGGGGATTAGGAGACCAAGTGCTAAATTGGCTCTGTGGCCTCAGGTGAGTCATTTAGCGTGGGAGCTGATCCTTCATGGCTAAGGTGATAACCTTTGCTCTCTCCACCCCACAGAGCTGGAGCTGTGGGGAGCAGCAGATCAGATAATGGGTTGAAAGGGTTCTATAAAGTACATGGGGTAACAATAATAAAATTAACAGCAAAATCATCTCCCTCCTCTTTGATGAAACCACACTTCTGTTTCACTGCCTGGGGAACAAGAGAACAAGCTCTTCTTCCTTAGTGATGAAGGAAGAATGGAATTGTTTACAAGCCTTTGCTTATGAGACTTCCAAACTAGCACCGCCCCCTCTCCGTACCCACTGGAAAATCTACCAGGGAATGATACTTCAGGAATCACCCACTGTGAGTTAAATTAGACAGAGAATTTTATTTACAAACGTTTGGCTTTTTTTTTTTGGACAAAGAAATGTGTGTGTGTGTGTTTTACACACACACACAAAAACGTGTGCGCATGTGTGTGCACGTGCACATGGCAAAAGGTGAGGAAAAAGAGGCATGGGTGTTCTGAGATCTAACCCATCTTTCTACGGAAACATTTGTGGGGGAAGCACAATCAAAGGAAACTTGTTTAATTCAGTTTGGCTTCAGTCAGCAGAAGAAACACATGATTCACCAAGGAAAGGAGTGAAGCATTTGGTTTTGGGGGTCCCTGGTGTAGTTTTTACACAACTATTTTGATAGAAAATTGCTCAAGGGGCTTTTCTTCTATTTTGGTTATCGAGGGTGGCTCATTATCTGTTCTGTAGCTCAACAGACACAATCAGGGACACATAACACAGAACAGAGAACTTGGAAGAAACTTCCAGATTGACTCTAACTGAACCTGCACATTTTATAGATAAGGAAACTGTGGCCCCCAGAAGAGGAAGGATTTGCTCAGGATCGTGGAGAAGGGTGGGATGTTAGCACTGGTTTCACACTCCTCAGTCCAGAGCTCTATCCCCCTCCACATGCCTCCCGACAGGCTGCAGCAGCCATTCCTGAGGCAGGCAGGACACAGGGAGCCCGACTGGGCACTGCCTCGGCCTCTTCTCAGGGGCCTTCTGGGCCGGGTTGTTCTGCTGGTGGGGGAGGGGTCGCGAGGTGCAAGTCACCCGGTCTGGCCTAGAAACCAAGGTGCCTCGAGCTGAAAGGCCCATCTGCTGCAGTCAATTCACCCAAACATGTTAACAAGCCAGAGAGACCCAGCACAAAGCAGCGGTTACGGCTGGGCCCCTCTCCCACTGGACAGCTGTTTTATCACCTGCAGCTGCAGTCATTTGGGGCCGCCTGCTGTGTCCTGCCACCCTTGGAGCCCGGTCCACTTCCTCTGCAGCGGAGCCTTCCACGTCAAAGCTGCCCGGCCCACTCACGGCCCAGGTGGGCGTCACCGGGCCTTTCAAACTCAGGTTGCTTTCAGTGGTTCCTTTGAAATCTACTGCTTATCCTTCATATTAGCTCTGGAGGATGAGTTGCTGACCCACTGCCAGGGTCTATGAGCCTTTTCCTTGCACCCAGCCAGCTAACAAGATTGGGCTCCTAAGTGCCCCAGACACTCCAATTTGGGAGTGACAAATAAGTCACAAATGTCTGGGGGCCCTTGGTCTCACCATTCTGTGAAGAGTAAAGACAGCAAGCTTCACATGGTTAGAAGCGCAAACTGCTCCCAGTCCCCTTGAACTGCCCATTCTAATTTAGACCATCAACCATGAGCTTTCCAGGGAGGAGAACACTGTGATTTTAAAGGGAACAACCTCCACAGTCTCCCTGCCTCAGCCTTCCTTCCCTCTTCAGCCCAACTATACACTGTTTGCCACAGCAAACCTCCTGAAAGCGTAGCTCTGGCGATACTTCTCATATGTTAACTTCAATAACTCAGCTATGTCACAGACAGGAGTGCTAACTTCTTGGCCAAATACGGCTCTTCACAGTCTGGTGCCAGCTGATTCATTCAGGCCACAGACAAGGGTTCTTTCAGCCGTGCCTGGACCACGTACACCACGCATGCCCCGCGTTTCTGCCTCCACTCTCCCTATGCTGGAGCTACAGCAACTCTCAGGTCCCTACACTCCAGCCTAGGATGGGGCCCCAGCACCCATTCCTTTGGCACTCAGCCACGGATGGGGAGTTCATCCTGTTGCCCGACTGCCCTCAGGCATTGCTACCTGAGTGAAGACAAGATGATTTCCCTGAAGAGTTTCTCTGCAGAGGAAATTTTTGATCTTCACCTTCTTTCCTATCCTTCTATGGCAGTGGTTCTCAACAGGGGGACAGTTTTGTCCCCCAGGGGACATTTACAATATCTGCAGACATTTTTGGTTATCAAGACTTGGGGGTGCCCCCCCCAACAAAGGACTATCCAATCCCCAAAGTCAATATGCTGAAGCTGAGAAACCTTATACTAGAGTAATTAACAAGTAGCAAAACTGACTTGACTGTCTCCCTTCTACTGCTGATGCCAGCAAATAGTGAAATACCTAACATAAGTGCTGAAGACAGAAAAAAGATTTACTCAGGGCCTGAATAACCATAAATTGACATGATCAAAGAGAGTTTCTTACTCTTGCTTTGGGTGGAATAGACTAGATGGCAGTCTGGTAGCCCCAGCGCTGTGCAATAGCGGGACACTCAGCACACACTGCTCTCTACTGCTGACCTCCAATCAAGGGCCGCTGTCTAATTGTGGGTGGGAGTGAGGTGGGGGAGGGGAAGCTCGGCTTCCCTGCGTGGGGCAGCTGAGTTAGGAAAACCAACAGGACTGCTCCTACAGCAAACACGTCCTAAGCAGCACCCGCCTCCAGGTCTGGCCCTGTGCTAGCACTGGGGACTTGGAGAAATGACAAAGCGGCTGTCCTCAAGGAGCACCTCGTCTAGTGGGGACATATAGAAGTAAACAAACAATTACTGATCTTCACTCTTGGCTAGGCTGATATAACTAAAAATCCTTTTGGGAAGGGAGAAAAACAATAAAGTATCAATAGACTATAAAGCAGTGGAGCCACACTGCTGATTAAAATCTATATTGTTATAGCAGCCCCTCTGAGATGAGATCAGCTCCCGGGTTTGCACCAGCTGGGCTTGTGGAGCTTGTAAATAATTAAAAGGTAATTGGAGGGGGAGACCAAAGTATTAAGTGGATTTCTCTCTCTCAGGGCAACCAGGGAGTTTCATTGCTGCCAGTCACGTTATCTTTCGGGATTATATTCTTGTTTTTTACTGACACATGCAGCTCCAGATAACAGTTGGAGGAGTAAACTAATTAGAGCTGCTTAGACTGCTTTGATAGGCTTCGAGATGGGGGGAAACCGAGACTCAAAACTTTCGACTGCCTTTGTAAGCAAACCAGCAGTAATAGGCGTGCTACTAAGAAGGCAATTTGGAAGGTAAAGGAAGGGGAAGGAGGGGGAGAGAAAGAGGGATGGGGCTGGTGGGGAGAAGAAGAGGGAGGGAGAGGAGTTAACTCAGAATATTTAGTTGCTGGGGGCTGTCATTATAGCTCAGCCCAGGATAAAGAGGAGGATTTCATTCCTAGGTCTCAATAAAGGAGCTGACACAGAAACCAAGGGATACATGATCAGGCAGGATCCCAGGGAACATGCTGGCAGGAGCAGCTCTCCCTTACAGCTTTGTCCTGAGGTGAAGAAGATGGAGCTACACAGGTTGCAGAGGATCATCTCCTAGAGAGGCTGGGGTTCTGACCATGCTTCCTGAGGGGTGACCCAGCTGGTGAACCCACTGCTGTGACAGGATACAAAGCCAGGAAGTTGAGTCACTGGGCTCAAGACTCAGACATACCATCGTCCAAAGTGGAGATGGTTGGGGGTGAGTGGGCGGGTAAGAGTGAGAAGGAGAGAAGGACAGGGAAGTGGGAAGGTGCATTTTAAGGCAGATGCCCATGTGCCCTACACTTAAACTGCAGGAACACCCCAACCAAGCCAGTGAATGCAAAAATCAAAGAGCCAATGGATAAGAAAAAAAGAGTTAGCTTTTCCTTTTCGTGGATCATTTCAGATCCTCCCAACAAATCCTGAAGGGCCTCTATTTTTTCACTGGCCCTTCTAAGTCTCTATTGAGCTAGATGCACCAGCAGGACGCCCCATATACCAGTTTAAGTGATGTCCAGGACTGCTATAAGGCTAAGAAAAAAGTATAATTGAATTTGAAATGACTCCAGAGACCAGTTAATCAGAACAGTGACAAAAATAAAGCAGGACCAAATCTGGATGATCATTCCATTCATTTTCTACCCAGGCCCTCTTTGCCCCCTTCAACCTGGTTGTCAATTATTCTGATAAGTATGGGACCAACTGGCAGTAAATGGCTCCCGTCCTCCTGGGCTAAGATGCTGGCACTCCGCAGGGAGGATGGCTAACAGTGACCTGCACACAGTAGGCACTCAATAAATATTCAGTGAATTGAAATGATGAGTAGACTGAACACTCACCTCTCTTCTGCATAAAGACGAAGAGGTCATCCAGGAACTCTTTCCTTTCTGGATCACTGTCCAGTTCATACAGCTGCAATCCCAAACCCCCAGGGGAGAAAAAAACACCACAATGAAAAATTCCATCTTATGAAGGAAGTCTTACACCAGTGATACACAACCATCTGACTGACTACAAATGTGACTCACAGGCCACTTCTATCCTTATTCCTTGGGGATCAGATACAACAACCCACTGCAGAACTGCCCCTTTCGCCATCACAAAGGAAACATTACAGACCTTGGCAAAATCACGGGAGATCTCTCTTCCCCGGCCTCCATCCGCATCATCACTCCAGGCCAAACCACCATTCTAAAGGGGAACAAAGCACAGCGTTCAGAAGGGAGTAGGAAGAGAGTGAGAGAGGGAAAGGCAACCGTTCAGGGTGCAGATGAGGACCCTTAGCAACTGTGCCCTCCTGGCTCACACTGAAAGACTGACGGCTCGAGTAACTGCCCCTGCCACCCTAACAGGGACATCTTGTTTTTATGCTTTCAATTATGGTTCCAGAACCAGAGGGAGTCACGTGGAAGAATCATCTCCATTTGTTGGAGGGGGGTGGGTGTTACTTATCCCTGATAACCCTGGAGAAGGAGGACACAAAGGCCCAAGTTTCTGAGAACCTGCTCATCCCTAGCTCATCTTCTGGAAGCCATCACTCTGAGATGTACCACTCTCCTGCAGGTTCTATATGGCATATGTTTGTATGTTTTATGATGTGTTTGTATATTTTATGGTATGTTGTGAGGATACCTAGCCTGGCCTCCCACACAACACTCTAAGTGGAAGATAAAGGGTCAAAGGGAGCAAGACAAAGATCTCGAAGATCTCAAAGATCTTGTGGTCTCTCAGCCAAGCCTCACCACCAGAAGCCCTAACTCTAGTGATGAGAACTGCCTAGTGATTATAAGGGCCCTCAGGGCCTGAGATTATTCCCAAGGCACAGAGACTCTGTGCCACTAGGGTGAAGTTCATTTTCATTAGAGAAGTAATGAAAACCTAAACCTAATTCAATTGATTAGGTCAAACCAACACCATTCAACTGAACAGGAGGAAATGGCAAATATGCTTTTGTTTATGTTCTTGAAATCTGCTTCCCACTTTTATTCAGTTGGGTAACTCTTATTTCTCAAATCAGGCATCATCTTCTATGGGAAACCTTCCCTTCACACCCAGCTGCACAAGTACTCTGGAAGCACTCTGTATACATTTCAAGCTTAGAATTCCACATATTATTTTGGAATTATTTGTCATCCCCACATACTGTAGCCTCCTTGAGAGCAGTGTCTTATTCATCTTTGTACCTTTAGCACGCAGCACACTGCCTGACACTTATAAGGCTCCAGTGAATACCTGATGAACTATAATCACTGTTAAAAGGCATTAACTGTTTTTTTGAACCAACTGAGCAGCTCTTCAAAAAATATACAGACATATATACCATACAGAAGAGTCCAAAAGGCCCCCTGCTAGTGGGGAGTATGAAATGTCAGAGCAGAAGTCGCCTGTTCACCTCATCCCACCTGTCAGTGGAGGACCCAGGGATGGGGATGGGAATGGACACATTGAGACCATCACTCTCTCATTTCTCCCCCAGGACCAAAGGTGCCCATAGGCACAAGCACACACGTGTGCCACCCAGCTGGCTGGGGTGTGTAAGTGGCTGGGGAGAGACATCTGGGGTTGGGGGGCAGGTTTCTTGGGAGGACATTCTTTGGATTGCTTAGGGATCTCGTAAAATCATGCCAGTAAATGAAAGCGTGCTCTAATTCCATTCTCTCTCTTTAGTAAAGCTTGCCTGAAAGCAGGAGGTTATTCAGGTTATTCAGTTAAATTCTGGGGCCATACTTTGCTTCCCCTACTCAAAGTGGGCTCTGAGATGTAGACCCACTTTCTGAGAGCAGCAATTTAGCGCACACAGAGGTAAGTATAACCAAGAAGAAGTGACACCCTGTCAGTTGACATGAAACAGGCTACATCAAATTGTTTCCCTGCTTATCTAGTAAAACACATGTGTACGGAAGTGCTCAGGAAATGCTATCTGACTGTGCACACAGCATCTCCCCAGGCAGATGCTGTAGAAATCTTCCTTATAGCACCTTCAGCTCAGGGAGGCCAACAACCAAGCAGGAGGAACACTATTAAAAAAAAAAAAAAAAAAAAAAAAGCTAAAACCCATCCCCACATTGTAATTACAGTCAACAGAAATCTGGTGTCATCTGCTGGCAACTAGCACAATGAATAATCAAGATGAATTATGCCTGTCAGCTCAGCAAAACCAGACAGAGTTACAGTCCCCTTTCAAAGGCTGCAGTAGGTCACCCTAATGCCCAGTGATTTTGTTTGAGCCAGTAATTCCTGCTGGAAAGTCAATTATCCCTGGGGCCCCTATCAGCTGAAAGACATTTAATGGGGGATCATTGCTGCTTCTGTTATGTCAGCTGTTTACTGTGGCAGCTCAATTCCCAACTCTCTAGCTGGAGATCTGAAGCTGATTCTGTTCACAGGAGGATTCTTTATCCGTCACCAAGAGGGATGAAAACACAGTTTTCTGCTAATCACAGTAACTTCTAGGCACTCTGAATGCTCACTCAAAAACTATTTAACACTCAGTTGGGTGGGGAGGATGGAATCCACAGCCTAGAATCTCAGACAGGGCTTTCCACAGCAGTAAGGGAGTGTAAAAACAAGCACGCCAGTGCCAGTGCCACCACAGGTATGACTACGTGTGAAAATAAACACCCGAGTGTGAGGGCTCAGCTCCGGAACGGAGGAGAATGCCTTGTAGGATGGGGATGGGGGTCGTTGTGGCCCCGTGGCTTTCACCAGCTCTGCCCAAATCTCAGCAGAGTCCGAGCAGCGGGATGGTCAGACCGTGCACTAGCCACGGCCCACTAAGTAAGAACCACTCAGATTCAAAATCTGCTTAGAGACGGGATTTTAGCTTGACACACACTAGGTCGGTGACCACAGAGGACAGGGAGACTTGTCAGAACAGGACGGAAATAGGACACTACATTCTTTGAGCAATCCCACTGTTTGACCCATTACACAGATAGGAGTGTCAGCTACTATTTAAAGAAAACACAGGAAAAGAGCTGCCCAGGGGCGGAGGTGTTTTCTTTTGTCCAAGGCAAAATTGGGCCATTATACAATTTAAAACATTCAGATGGGCTTGATGGGGAAATGTCCACTCTCTCTGCATTACTTTGTTTTGAGGCAAATTAAACTTCAACCCTGATTCACAGGATTTTCTGGCTGAGGTGAGAGTAATTCCTAAGCCCTGCCCACCCTTCACCGTCTAGCTGGAATGCTGTTTCCTCCGTGCAGCCTCTCTGCCCACCAGTGTCTTTCTCCTCTGGGCTGTGTCACCTCATGTTCTGGTTATTGTGCCCCTGCTTGTGTCCCCAGTCTGTAAGCATCCTGTCAGGGTACCCCCAGCCCCCAGCACACAAAAAGCACTGACACATCTGCTCAGAGACAGGGATGGGCTCCCCCATGGGACCTCCAACCCCACAACTCCTATTTTCCCCTCCTCCTTTCATTGGGAGGATTACAGGCTTCAGCAGTTATTTTCTTGGTTCTTAACTCTGATCAACTGCTGTAAAACACGGCTCACTTATGCACTTCAAGTTTATGTGCAGGTTTCTTGGCCTATCAGCGGGGTGTGGGTGTGCCTGCTAGAAAGTTATCAGCTCAGAAATGATTGAATTTCTTGAATGTAGAATGTGCCTGATTGAGACTGTAGTGGTGGAGGAAAGGAGGGAGTGGTAGAAGCAAGTGTGGGGAAAACGCACCCCACTCAACAGTTTAGAGATCAAGAGGGGTCCCCGAGAAAAGCGTTTCAGTTGAAGGGTCGCCACGTGCAAGTCCACCAGCCGGGGGAAGAGGCTTTGTTCCCTGTGGGCAGCAGGCAGCAGCATTCAACAGCCGAGAAATGTGTGGGATCAACAGTAGCCAGAGCGGCCGCTCACTGCCATTTACGACCTTCTCAGCCTCTCCTACTTGAGAGCTCGCTTTAACGGCTTTGATCTCACCAGGAGCTCACAGGAAACTGACAGTTTGTTCCCAAATACCCACCCAAGGCTAGCTTTGGCTAGCATACCCACATTCAGCTCATTTTCCCCAGGGAGGCCACCGGGTGTTTTGCCTGTTAAATCTCTCAAAATTGGTAGTGAAAGAAGGCTGGGGAAAGAAGAAAGCAGAACAGGAAGCTAGTGTTTGTGCATCTTCTGTGTAACAAAGACTAGACTGGGAGCTTTCCAAGCATTTTCTCCCTTAATTCTACAATGTAGAGGTGCTTATTTGGAGACGGGAAAACAATGGCTCAAAGAGTAGGTTAGTTACCTTTCCTACAGTCTCAGAGCTCCCAAATGGTAGCGTCAGCATTAAAACCCAGGTCTGCCTGGCTCTCTGTTACACCACCCTGCCTCGTGGGTGGAAAAAACAGTAGAGTGTTCTGGGTGGGGACATCAGGAAGGGAGAAAGGGAGGAAAAGAAGAATAATGTCCTCTGTACACAGAATGTCTACAAATGCCAAGTCTTGGCCTTGGGCGGCTCTATCAATGGGAGATTCTTTTGCTCCTTGATTTTTCTCACTGGCTTCATCTGGGAGGTACAGCCAAACAGAAAACCAGCCCTCACACAGCATCTGCCCAGGAGACTTATCTGGGGCTACTGGGGGTACTGGAATAAGAATGGCTAACCTTTGCGCCTCCCTGGTGGCGCAGTGGTTGAGAGTCTGCCTGCCGATGCAGGGGACACGGGTTCGTGCCCTGGTCCGGGAAGATCCCACATGCTGCGGAGCGGATGGGCCCATGAGCCATGGCCGCTGAGCCTGTGCTCCGCAACGGGAGAGGCCACAACAGTGAGAGGCCCGCGTGCCGCAAAAAAAAAAAAAACCCTGCTAACCTTTTACCACTACCTCCAAAACAGAACATTCTGGCTAAGAGGAGCCCCCACATTCCTTTCAGAAGAGACACAGACAGACAGACAAGTGGGTTATGCCTCT
Organism: Mesoplodon bidens; assembly: GCF_964165515.1. NCBI lineage: Eukaryota > Metazoa > Chordata > Mammalia > Artiodactyla > Ziphiidae > Mesoplodon > Mesoplodon bidens. Next base: position 63,373,277 of record NC_138178.1, on the reverse strand, counting down.
GAGGGGACTAGAAGAATATGGCACCTAGCACGGCCAGCATGCAAATAAAAGGCCTTGAAAAAACAACAAATCGAAGTCTAATCTGACTGCTACTCAAAATTTAAATAGTGCTTCCTCAACACCTCAACCCTGGAAGGGGAAATGTAGTCACTATCCTTGAAAATCTAAAAGGCTGCCTTGTGGAAGAGGAAGCAGGGTTGTCTTTTTTTTTTCCCCCTTTTCCTTTTTTCTCTAAAGCCCCAGAGGGCAGAACTAGAGTCACTGAGCAAAAGTTAACAGGGAGAAGATTTCAGGTCGATTAGAAGAAAGACTTCTAACAATCAGAACTGCCCAATAATGGAGTGGGACTTCGCAGGAGGTGGGCAGCTTCCTGTCCCTAGATGACCATCTGTCTGGGATGTCATGGTGTGGATTCCAACATGAGATAGGGCTGGATGAGAGGGCCCCTAGGGGCCCTTTCTGTCCTGAGAAGCAAAGAGCCTAGGACAAATTCATTCAACGCTGATTTCCTGAGAACCCACCCCAGTTAGAGCATTGTGCAAGCTGATGAGAAGAATTACCCACTCCTCGCAAAAAGTGGTTCCCACCACCAGGAGTTTTACCACAGAGTTGGAAAAACAAGCTGAACACACACAGCATTTAACAGATAGAGCAAGTCAAAGTACCAAAACACAAAGTGCCCAGGAGGTGGAAGAAAGGAGGCGGCTCAGAGGTGGAGATGAAGCTGGCCTGGAAGAATGGGCTGAGAGATTTACAGTCTCAATGAGCATGGAGTGGGGGATAAACAAGGCATGTTTTGGCAGGGAGGATGCAAGTCTGAATAGTTAACGTGGAAACGGGCTGTGAAATGCCTTGAATACCAGGAGGAAATTTAAACTCTGAACTGTGAAGAGGGGGGAGGCGGTGGATGTTTTCTGAACAGAAAAATAAATGATTAAATCAGTGTTTTAGATGATTTTAATGACCCATTTTTGTTGGAAAATATATAATATACACATACAAATGTATATAGGCACCTAATCGGATTGGAATCATGGGGGATTTTCACTTTTCAATTTTTTCACTACATTCATTCACATACAAACATCTGATCACTAGGACATACTAGATACCGTGAAAGGTTCTGAGGGAAAAAGAACAAGACAGATAAGAACCTCTGACTTCTTGGAAGTTACAGTCTAATGGAGAGGGAGAGAGAGACAATTTAAAAAACTGTTTATTTTTTCTGGATTAACGTCTGAATCATTTGTCAAGACCCATCACTTGCTTCTTCCCCACCCCCCGCAACAAAGAAAATTCGGACTGCACTGAAATTACAGAATAATTTAGTGAACTGACACAATCACAATATAAGAGAGCAATATGACTCTTCATTTAATTAAATATATTTTTAATGCTCCTCAGTAATGATTTACAACGTTAACATATTACTTTTGTAAACGGTATGGAAGACTTGAGAGGGAAAGCCAGAACTGGGGCTGGCCAGCTATGCAGTAGCCCACGCTGATAATCTGGGTTGGGGGTGGGGAAAGCAGTAGAACCAGGGAGAAATGACTGTCTTAAGAAGCAGTCAAGTCAGAGAATCAACCGGATCTGGACTGAGGGGATGAAAGAGAAAGAGAAGGATGAATCTGAATCTTATCGTGAGAAAGGTATGTTCTGATGAAAATGGAGAGACGCTGGGCAGGGGATCAAGCAGGAGGTCTTTGAGCACTAATGAAAATAGACCACTGTCTCCGGGGTTGCATCGGGGATGACAAGAACAATCCCACAGCCCTGGAGGACGCCAGGTTATGGCAACTGGCAGCAGCAAGGGCCAAAGGCTTACTGCCAAACTTCCAGTGAGAAGAGAGACATTTAACCAGCATCTCCTGACCCAAGAAACGTACCTTGGGTTTTTTTTTACTGGGATTTGAAAAAAAAGCCCAACCAGACCACGCCTCTAAGATCTTAGGAGCCAGTACTGCATTCCTTAGAGCTGTACCTCCCCAGAGACAGGAGCGCCTGACTTTAAAAGCAATTAAGTATCTAGGCTATTTTAGGATTACTCCTTGACCACCTGGAATATCTTATTAAAGCACAGCTCAGATGTCCAAAGCAATTTTACTTCCCATTCCTCACTCCTCCCCAAGGCAAGCGTTAACCCCTTCCTTCAGGTTTAAAGCGCAGAGGCTAAGCTACTAACTCTTCACTTGAGCTCCCCATATTCTGAAACCTCTCAGAAACTGCCCCATCCTTAGAACACCATCACACACACCACAACTTTTATAGAGATTCTTGAGCGTTCTCTGAAGACACAAACATTCATGTGTTTCCTTTCCGTCTACCCTCTATAATCTAATAGATTCTGAATCCCACCCAAGGTTCGGATCTGGGCAAATTCCTGGGACTTGAACCTCAAAGTAGTCATTAGCTAAATCACTAGACTTCAAAGGGCTGATCCCAAGGTTCATGGATATCAGTTAATAACTTTGAAATACGAAGTGTAACAAAAGTATTCGGGCTGAATAGTGCTGTTGTTAGTATTGTTATTATTTTTTTAATAAGCAACACATAAACTAACTTTTCTTTGGCTACACCTGTGGCTCTGTAGGTATTATCTATACCACACTTGTGACTATCCTACTACTGGACGGGTTGATGATGTTGTAATGTTAAAAGTCCAATTCCCAGATCTCAGGAGGAAGAAAAGAAAAACATCTCTGCCCTCCCCCCAGTTTTAACTGATCCCAGGAGGTAATGAGACATGCACAAGGGGGTAATGGGCAGGATTATAGGAGAATCCTAAAAGGAGAGGGGAGCCCCAGGAAGTAAAACAGATACTGTTATAAGCAACACTGTTGGACTACAAAACCCTCCTGATAAGATCAGGATTACTGCTCTTAGCTCAATCGCTCAGGCCTTGGAAGCACTAGAGTTATAATTATCAGATGCACACCTTCCGCTGTCAGGTAACTTTAGCAGGAACCAGAAAGTGCCTCCCCACCTCTTACAAGCAACAAAGATCAATTCAAACTCGGTGGCTTGGAAAGAGCCAAGGGACACTTTTCTGATTAAGCAGTAGAAAGGAGGAAGGGTGGGGGAGGGGAGAGAGGGTGGCAGTCCCACCTTTCCATCTAGGCCTATAATCACTCTGTGCAATAATCAAGAAGACTGCCGAGAAATGGGGTGTTTCTACAAAAGGAGGAAGAAAAACTAAAATGCACTGTTGGTGATGAGGACACCTCTATGCCAAAGAGTGAAGTGGCCCAGCCAAGTCTGTCTGAGCGCCACAGAGGAAAGTCCCAGATCCTTTGCTCTGCAGAATTCGAGCTGGCAGCACTGCTTATTCCAGCCCGTGAGCTACCACCACCCGAACGTCCATAATGGTTGCTGACATCACTTCACACCACAGAGCTCAGAAGGCCAGAGCTGAGCTGAGTGGGAGGACACCTCATCGGACCTTCGTCTGAGGACAGGAGAAGTCAAGAAACCTGCCCGAAGTTGGTGCTTCAGAAAAGTGTCATCAAACTTTTTTCTTCAAACTACATATTTTAAATGTATAGGAAGAACACTTTTTTTTTTTTTTTTTTTGCGGTACGCGGGCCTCTCACTGCTGTGGCCTCTCCCGTTGCGGAGCACAGGCTCCAGACGCGCAGGCTCAGCGGCCATGGCTCACGGGCCCAGCCGCTCCGCGGCGTGTGGGATCTTCCCGGACCGGGGCACGAACCCGTGTCCCCTGCATTGGCAGGTGGACTCTCAACCACTGCGCCACTAGGGAAGCCCGGAAGAACACCTTTTTAAAAAATGCTATGATGAATTATTTTATAAAGTAAAAAAAATGTTTCAAGTGTGGGATTCCACAGAGAAGGTCTCCTCAGGCAGAACACACAGGTGCACTTTGTGTTTCAAGTCAGCCCCGTTTACAACTTAGAGAGCATCTCCTAGAGCTTCTCCCAACCTCACGGCCCCACACCCTGGGGGACAGCACTACGGTATACACATTCCAACTTTGAGGCCAGCTGCCCCTGTGCTGCCCGCTGCCTCGCCCAGGCTAAGTCTCTCTCATACAGAGACAGTAACTTACTCCTCTGTGAGGCTTGTGCACCTGGCACAGGGCCTGGCAGACGGTAGGGGCTCAAATAAATATCAGTACCTGAAGAACAAGCCACAGGAATGAACTTAGGAGAACTGCTGTGGGTTAACTGATGAATTTTTTGGGGAAAAAAATCACATACTGAAAAGCAGGTGGACTTCAAGTTCTAAAATACAACTCCATAAAAGGGATCTAGAAGGCAATATAAGCCATTTCCTAAAGAAAAGTTTAATTTTGAGGTTCAAAAGGATACACAGAGGAGAGTGCACCCCCTCTCCCAGGCTGGCAAAGAAGGAGCCCATTATTCACACGTAAAATTAGAAAAGCTTTAAAAAAATGACAATATTCAATGATAACAAGGATTGGGGCAATGGGATCTCCTATATTCCCATAGGGAAATATTAAAATACCATGACCTTTTCTGAAAGTCACTTGCCTTAAAATACCCATCACAATAAAAACAACAGTAGCAGCAACAACCAATAATAATTGAATACTTACCACATGCCAGGACCTATCCCGTGTTTTATGTGCATTAAACAGTTAAAACCTCAGCACAATGCTCTGAGGTGGGTACTATTATTACCCTCATTTTTCAGATGAGAAAACCAAGGAACAAGGAAGACACAAGGAAGTGACTTGAAGAAGGTTGCAAAGTGATCCAAGAGTGTCAAGTTGAGAATCAAATGCAGGCAGTGCACCTTCAAGTCCCTGCTTGTAACTGGCTTACTTTCTTAGTCTCCTCCTGATCTTGTAATTCTGTTCTATGAATCTACCTGAAAGAAGCAACTAGAAATATAGTACGATTGTATTTTTAATAGCAAAAAATTACAATAGCCTAAAGGTGTGACAATAAGGGCACAGGCAACACATGAAGGTGCTATCCACATGACAGAACACTGTGCAGCCATCTAACACTGCCTTTTAAAAGAGTTTGATCCCTACTTCACATCCTTCCCATTAATTCAAGATGGAGTTAATATCTACATATAAAAAATACAACCATAAAATAATAACTATATATATTTTATAATATTGGGGATGGGAGGGCTTTTTTAAGTATGACAGAAACCATCAAGGGAAAAAATCAATAGATTTAGCAACATCAAAAATTTAAACTACCTGATGAAAGAACTACAATCAAGCTGAAAGACCAACAAGTGTGAAAAATACTTGAAACACAAAGACAAGGATCTATGCAAAAGAGCTACTACATATCAATAAGGAAAAGATAACAATAGAAAGCCGGGTAAAGGCAACAAAAACACAACATACCAAAACTCATGGAATGCAGCAAAAGCAGTATTAGGAGAGAAGTTTATAGTAGTAATAAAAGTCTACATTAAAAAACAAGAAAGATGTCAAATAAACAATCTAACTATACTTCAAGGAACTAGAAAAAGAAGAACAAACTAAGCCCAAAGTTAGCAGAAGGAAGGAAATAATAAAGATTAGAGCAGAAATAAACAAAACAGAGAACAGAAAAACATCAACGAAACTAACAGTTGGTTTTTTGAAAAGATGAACAAAATTGACAAACCTTTAGCTAAACTAAAAAAAAAAAGAGAAGACAAATTCAGAAATGAAAGAGGAAACATTACAACAATGCCACAGAAATAAAAAGGATTATAAGAGACTACTGTGAACAATTATATGCAAGCAAACTGGATAGTCTAGAAGAAATGGATAATTCTCAGAAACTTACAACCTACCAAGACCGAATCATGAAGAAACAGAAAATCTGAAGAGACCTATAACTAGTAAGGAGACTGAATCAGTAATCAAAAACCCCACAACAAAGAAAAGCCTTAGAACAGATGGCTTCACAAGTAAATTCTACCAAACATTTAAAGAATTAAAACACCAATCCTTCCCAAACTCTTCCCAAAAATTGAAGAGGAGGCAATACTTCTAAACTTATTTTATGAGGCCAGCACTACCCTGATACCAAAGCCAAAAAATGCCACTACAAGAAAACTACCTGATGAATACAGATGTAAAATCCTTAATAAACTATTAGCAAACCACATTTGAGAGCACATTAAAAGGATCATATACCATGACCAAGCAGGATTGATCCCTAGGATGCAAGGATGATACAACATACCAAAATCAATCAATGTGCTCTACCACATTAACAGAACAAAGGATAAAAATCGCGATTATCTCAATAGATGCAGAAAAAGAATCTGACAAAATTTAACAGTCTTCCATGATAAAAATACTCAACAAACCAGGAAAAGAATGCATGGCCTCAACATTTTAAAGGCCATATATGAAAAGTCTTCAGCTAACATCATACTCAATGGTGAAAAACTAAAAGCGTTTCCTCAGAACAGGAACAAGGCAAGGATGCCTACTCTTACCACTTCTATTCAACATAGTACTGGAAGCCCTAGCTAGAGCAATTAGGCAAAAAAAGAAGTAAAAAGGCATCCAAACTGGAAAGGAAAAAATAAAATTACCTCTGTTGGCAGATGACATGCACTTATATGTAGAAAACTCTAAAGATTACACACACACAACATACACACAAACTGTTAGATCTAATAAACGAATTCCAGAAAGTTATAGGATACAAAATCAACATACAAAAATCAGTTTTGTTTCTGTACATTAACAACAAACAACCTGAGAAGGAGATTAGGAAAAACAATCCCGTTTACAGTAGAATCAAATAGAACAAAATACCTAGGAATAAATCTAACTTAGGAAATGAAAGATTTGTACACTGAAAACTACAAAACATTACTGAAAGAAAACAAAGAAGATACAGATGAATGGAAAGACATCCTGTGTTCAGGGATTGGAAGAACTGAATATTGTTAGAATGTCCATGCTACCCAAAAGTGATCTATAGATTCAATGCAATCCCTATCAAAATCCCAAGGGCACTTCTTAACAGAAAGAGAAAAAACAATTCTAAAATTCTTATGGAACCATAAAGGACCCCCAATAGCTAAAACAATCTTGAGAAAGATGAACAAATCTGAGGCCTCACACTTCCTGGTTTCAAAACATATTACAAAGCTACAGTAATCAAAACAGTATGGTACTAGCATAAAGACAGAAAAATAGACCAATGGAACAGCATACAGAGCCCAGCAATAAACCCACGTACATACAGTCAACTGATCTTTGACAGGATGCCAAAAATATGCAATGGGGAAATGACAGTCTCTTCAACAAATGGTGTTGGGAAGACTGGATATCCACATGCAAAGAATGAAAATGGATCCTATTTTACACCACACATTAAAAAATCAAGTCAAAATGATTAAAGACTTGGGACTTTCCTGGCGGTCCAGTGGTTAAGACCTTGCCTTCCAATGCATGGGGTGTGGCTTTCATCCCTGGTCAGGTAGCTAAGATCCCACATGCCTCACGGCCAAAAAAACAACATATAAAACAGAAGCAATATTGTAACAAATTCAATAAAAACTTTAAAAAATGGTCCACATAAAAAAATCTTAAAAAAAAAAAAAAAAAAAGATTAAAGACTTAAACGTAAAACCTGAAACTGTAAAGCTCCTGGAAGAAAATATAGGATGAAAGCTTCATGATATTAGTTTTGGCAATGATCTCTTAGATATGACACCAAAAGTACAGCCAACAAAAGCAAAAATAGACAAATGGGACTACATCAAAGTAAAGAGTTTTTGTACAGTAAAGGAGATAAAGGAGATAGAGTGAAAAGGAAACCTAGAGAGTGGGATAAAATATCTGCAAACCATACATCTGATAAGGGATTAATATCCAAAAGATATAAGAACTCCTACAACTTGACAGCAAAAAACCAATAACCCAATTAAAAAGTGGGCAAAAGACTTGAATAGATAAGATATTTGTCCAAAGAAGACAAATAGCCAATATGTATATGAAAAGATGCTTAACATCACTAAACATCAGGGAAATGCAAATTGAAAGCACAAGATATCACCTTGCATCTGCTAGGATGGCCATTATAAAAAACAAACAAACAAAAAGCCAGAAATTAACAAGTATTGAAGAGGATGTGGAGAAACTGGAATCCTTGTACACTGTTGGTGGGAAAGAGTATAGAGATTTCTGAAAAAATTAAAAATAGAACTACCATATGATACAGCAATATTCACTTCTGGGTATTTAATCAAAAGAACTGGAGTCAGGATCTTGAAGAGATATCTGTACTCTCATGCTCATTGCAGCACCGTTCACAATAATCAAGATATAGATAGCTAGTGGGAAGCAGCCGCATAGCACAGGGAGATCAGCTCAGCACAGGGAGATCAGCTCGGTGCTTTGTGACCGCCTGGAGGGGTGGGATAGGGAGGGTGGGAGGGAGACGCAAAAGGGAGGGGATATGGAAACATATGTATATGTATAACTGATTAAATTTGTTATAAAGCAAACAATAAAAATAAAAAATAAAAATAAAAAAAAGATATAGAATCAATCTAAGTGTCCATCAATGGATGAATGGATAAAGAAAATGTGGTTTATACACACTATGGAATATTATTCAGTCACAAAAAAGGACATTCTGCAATATGTGATAACATGGATGAACCTGGAGGGCATTATGCTAAATAATGTAAACATGTCAATAAAAATTTAAATAAATGTAGATAAAGTGAAATAAGCCACTCCCATTTATATGAAGTGTCTAAAGTAGTTAAACTCATTGAAGCAGGAAGTAAAATGGTGGTTGCCAGGGGCTGAGGGGAGAAGGATGGGAAATGGGAAGCTGCTGTTCAATGGGTATAAGTTTCAATCATGCAAAATGGAAAAGTTCTAAAGATCTGCTGTACAACATTATGCTTACAGTTAATAATGTGAATTATACACTTAAAAATTTGTTAGAGTAAATCTCATGTGCTTTTCACAGTTAAAAAAAGAAAGAAAAATAGGCAAAGGCTAAAAGCAGGGTAAGTCACAGAACAAATACAAAAGGCAAATAAACATATGAAAAGATAGTAATATACATATACCCTCTGATACAGCAAATTCAACTTCTAGAATAATCTATCCTACCACAGAAATACAGACAGAAGGGCAAAGGGTCAAACGGCATCTAAAAAGATAGTTTGTATTTATACTAAACACACAGACTCTCACACATTCTGTGACTACACATTAAATAGGTAAATATACAGAAACAGCCACAGAAGCTGATTCATGCCTAACTGTGGCCTCCTCTGGGATGGGAGGGAGAAGAGTAGGCAACAGAACACTACAATATGTTTTAAAACTGTAAGTTTTCACTCTGTATTTTCCTATATTGTTTCAATTTTTCATGAGCATCTATTTACATTACTTATATAATTTTGAGATATGGTTATAAAAACATTAATAAATAAATCTTTATAAACATGCATCAAAGTACAGTCATAATACTGAGTAAAAAAGTTGTAAAACTCCCGAATAAAAAAGTAAGTTGTTAAAAACAAGCAAATGTATTTGTGAAGAGAAAAAGCTCTGAAAAGGTATAGGCCAAACTGTTAACAACAATGATCTGTGGAAAGTAAGGCCGACGTTTACTTTACACATTTCTGTACTTTAAAAATTATGAGTCAATATAACTTTGGTAATATGTTTTTTAAAAATTAAACTATTTTAAAATAACACTTTAAAATAATAAACACTTTATAAAAATTGCTCATGGGCTGTTAGGTAATAAAGGTTGGGCACAAAAATAAAACCAAAAAAAAAAAATGTCTGTAATAGGCATTTAAAACAAAACAAAAAATAGAAGAAAATGTTTACATTTATACCTAAGTTATATGGTTGTGGTGATTATATTTTCTTCTTTACAAATTTTTATATTCTCTAAAATGAGTCTGAATTACTTGGAAAATCAGAATAGATAAAGTTACTTTTAAAGTAATGAAACCACTGAGAAAAGATTATCCTTGCCCTGCTCTCTCTGGAATAGGAAGAGGAGAGGCATGGAGGCAGAAGTCGGACCACCTGTGTTCATAGCCCAGCTTCCCAACTCTGAGACCAAAAGCAGCCCATTTCACCCTTCTTTCCTCATCTGTAAAATAAAACAAACATGTAAAGGGGGATAATATCAGGGCTTACTTCACACAACTCATTGAAATAAGGCAAATACCCAGCACAGGAGAGATAAAAAAAAAGTCCAAGCTATTAAAAATCAAAAACAAACAAGCAAAAAACCAAAATAGCAAACAGAATCATGAGCAAGGATAGTCTGATGTGGACCAACTCTACCACCTCCCCGTCTCCAAAGAAAACCTCACTAGACATGCTAGATAAAATTTAATACTCCACACCCCTTACACACATAGCTAAGCTTGAAACCAAGAGCCCACAGTGCCAGAAACAAAAAGGAAGGATCAGGGAGCAGTGAGCAGGCACCGAAGCTGAAGGGCTCAAGGGAAAAGGGACCTAGATATAGTTTTTAACAGCTGAGGGCTGAGGACTGGGGATTTAATCACCCCTATGGGAGAAGAGTCCAGGCTGCAGGCCTCCTGCATGCCAGGAACCAGAGCTGAGATAAATGCATAAAGCCAGAGGCTAGGAAGGACTACGCTTCCACCCTCCCATGAACTAGGGCCTAAAAAACTGCCCACCAACCTGGAGAAGAAGTGATGAACATTGCCATCTGCTAGAGTCCACATGGAAAAAGAGGGTCCATAAGAAATGGAAACCCAGGCTCTCACCAGGTACAAATGTAAACTCCAAATTCATACCCCAAACCAATGACAACCAGCTAAACTTGTAGGGCCCCAGCAGGGGAGAAAACAAAGCTCCCTTAGGAATGCTTCCATAATCCAAAACACATGGGACTCCCATGGAAACAAATCCCAACTCAAAATAGGATTACACTGAAAAACAAAAACAAACCACTGCAAGAGGAAACAAACCATCAAAGGGGAGAGTAACATGACACAAGAAGAACTTGCACCCCAAGAATTAGAGATAATAATAAAATAATCGAAAAGCACCTTTAATTATTTTTTATCGAAGTATAGTTGATTTACAATGTTGTGCCAATCTCTACTGTACAGCAAAGTGACTCAGTTATACACATACAGACATTCTAAAAGCATCTTTAAGACAAGCATGTTGGGGCTTCCCTGGTGGCGCAGTGGTTGAGAGTCCGCCTGCCGATGCAGGGGACACAGGTTCGTGCCCTGGTCCGGCAAGATCCCACATGCCATGGAGCAACTAAGTCCATGTGCCACAACTACAGAGCCTGTGCTCTAGAGCCCGCAAGCCATAACTACTGAGCCCGCATGCTACAACTACCGAAGCCCATGCACCTAGAGCCCGTGCTCTGCAACAAGAGAACCCACCGCAACAAGAAGCCTGTGCACTGCAACAAAGAGTAGCTCCTGCTCGCCGCAACTAGAGAAAGCCCACGTGCAGCAACAAAGACCCAAAACAGCCAAAAATAAATAAATAAAATAAATAAATTAAAAAAAACCAAAAACAAGCATGTTTAAACAATGGCAGAATGTTGGTTGGTAACTGCTAAAAGCTGGGCGAAGGACACAGGTGGTTCATTACCATTCTCTTCTTTTGTATATATGAAATCCCCATAATAAAGAGTTTTAACAAGTCCATATAAAGTTTTTTAAAAGTTAAAGATGCTCAAAGAGCTAAAGGAAGAAATAGAAACCATATGGTAAGAAGAGGCAGATTTTTTAAAACCAAAAAAGAACAGATATTAAAACAGAATATTAAGATAAATTTTTTAAAAAGTGATTAAGTAGTACAGACAGAGCTGAAGAGAGAATTAGAAACTGGAAAACAGAATGTGAAAATATTCCAGAATGCAGGAGAAAGACATAAAGAGATAAGGTTATAAAAGAAAGGATACAAAGAAGGCTAAATGAGAAGGTTCAAATACTTCTATTACAATAGTCATCAAGGGACTTCCCTGGTGGTCCAGTGGTTAAGAGTCTGCCTTCCAGTGCAGGGGACATGGGTTTGATCCCTGGTCAGGGAACTAAGATCCCATATGCTGCGGGACAACTAAGCCCACAGGGTGCAACTACTGAGCCCACGCACTCTGGAGCCCGCACACACCACAACTAGAGAGAGGCCTGTGCGCTGCAACAAAGAGCCTGTGTGCTGCAACTAAGACCCAACACAGCCACATAAATTTTTTTTTTTTTTTTGCGGTACGCAGGCCTCTAACTGTTGTGGCCTCTCCCGTTGCGGAGCACAGGCTCTGGATGCGCAGGCTCAGCTACCATGGCTCACGGGCCTAGCCGCTCTGCGGCATGTGGGGTCTTCCCGGACCAGGGCACAAACCTGTGTCCCCTGCATGGGCAGGCGGACTCTCAACCACTGTGCCACCAGGGAAGCCCAAATAAATATTTTTTAAAAAGAAAAAAAAAAGGAATAGGGGTCAAGGAAAAATAGCAGCCAAGAAAAAAAAATGACACAAATCAGGTTGAAGGAGCAGATCAAGGCCCAAGTGGGGTAAATAAAAATATGTTCAAACCCAGAACACTAATACAAGTGCAAAATAGCAGAGTCAGTAAAAATTTTAAAGCCACGAAAGAGGAAAAAAAGATCCACAACAGTGACAATTAAACTGATAACAGACTTCTCAACAGCAAAAATAGTCACTAGAAGACAAATGGGATCATACCCTCAAAGCGTTAAGATGTATAATGGTCAATCTAGAATCTAAAGCTATGAACAATCGTACAAGAATAAGGGCAAGATAAAGAAAGACGTACATTTATTTTATTTTTTATTAATTTTATTAATTTACTTATTGGCTGCATTGGGTCTTTGTTGCTGCTAACGAGCTTTCTCTAGTTGTGGCGAGCGGGGGCTACTCTTCATTGTGGTGCGCGGGCTTCTCATTGCAGTGGCTTCTGCTGTTGCAGAGCACGGGCTCTAGGCATGTGGACTTCAGTAATTGCGGCACGTGGGCTCAGGAGTTGTGGCTCGCAGGCTCTAGAGCACAGGCTCAGTAGTTGTGGCACACGGCCTAAGTTGCTCCGCGACATGTGGGATCTTCCCGGACAAGGGATTGAACCTGTGTGCCCTGCACTGGCAGGCAGATTCTTAACCATTGCACCACCAGGGAAGTCCCAAGAAAGACATACATTTAAAAAATTTTTTTCAGGCATACCAAGACTGAGTTTACTATATACAAATCTCTGCTAAAAGAGTTGCTAAAAAAGGAAGACTGAACCCAAAGGGAAAGAATGGGATATAAGAAGTAATGGTGAAAAAAAAGATGGATAAACTTGTTGGGAAGTTTAAATAACTATTGACTGGTAGGGGGAAAAAAAAAACCCTAATTTGGGGGTGGGGGTAAAACAAATTGGAATATTGGATGATGGAAGTAGAGAGGCACAAGCTACATTAGAATTTCTGAGATCCTAATATTGTTTAAAAGTAGCGTAGGGGATTTCCCTGGTGGTCCAGTGGTTAAAACTCCACGCTCATAATGCAGGGGGCCTGGGTTCAATCCCTGGTCAGGGAACTAGATCCTACGTGCCGCAACTAAAGATTCCACATGCTGTAACGAAGATCCCGCACACAGCAACAAAGAACCCAAGTGCCACAATTAAGACCCAGTGCAGCCAAATAAATTAATTAATTAATAAAAAAGAAAGCAGTATAAAAAGTCAGTAATGAAAGTCTAAATCTAATCAACAAAAGAATAGAAACAGAAAGCATAACTTCTAAGCCAGTAAAGGAGAAAAGGACAGTGGTTAAGAATCCGCCTGCCAGGAATGTACAGTGGAGAAAGGACAGTCTCTTCAATAAGTGGTGCTGGGAAAACTGGACAGGGACATGTAAAAGTATGAGATTAGATCACTCCCTAACACCATACACAAAAATAAGCTCAAAATGGATTAAAGACCTAAATGTAAGGCCAGACACTATCAAACTCTTAGAGGAAAACATAGGCAGAACACTCTATGACATAAATCACAGCAAGATCCTTTTTGACCCACCTCCTAGAGTAATGGAAATAAAGACAAAAATAAACACATGGGACCTAATGAAACTTAAAAGCTTTTGCACAGCAAAGGAAACCATAAACAAGACCAAAAGACAACCCTCAGAATGGGAGAAAATATTTGCAAATGAAGCAACTGACAAAGGATTAATCTCCAAAATTTATAAGCAGCTCATGCAGCTCAATAACAAAAAAACATACAACCCAATCCAAAAATGGGCAGAAGACCTAAATAGACATTTCTCCACAGAAGATATACAGACTGCCAACAAACACATGAAAAGATGCTCAACATCTTTACTCATTAGAGAAATGCAAATCAAAACTACAATGAGATATCATCTCACACCAGTCAGAATGGCCATCATCAAAAAATCTAGAAACAATAAATGCTGGAGAGGGTGTGGAAAAAAGGGAACACTCTTGCACTGCTGGTGGGAATGTGAATTGGTACAGCCACTATGGAGAACGGTATGGAGGTTCCTTAAAAAACTACAAATAGAACTACCATATGACCCAGCAATCCCACTACTGGGCATCTACCCTGAGAAAACCATAATTCAAAAAGAGACATGTACCAAAATGTTCATAGCAGCCCTATTTACAATAGCCCGGAGATGGAAACAACCTAAGTGTCCATCATCGGATGAATGGGTAAAGAAGATGTGGCACATATATACAATGGAATATTACTCAGCCATAAAAAGAAATGAAATTGAGCTATTTGTAATGAGGTGGATGGACCTAGAGTCTGTCATACAGAGTGAAGTAAGTCAGAAAGAGAAAGACAAATACTGTATGCTGACACATATATATGGAATTTAAGAAAAAAAATGTCATGAAGAACATAGGGGTAAGACAGGAATAAAGACACAGACCTACTAGAGAATGGACTTGAGGATATGGGGAGGGGGAAGGGTAAGCTGTGACAAAGTGAAAGAGCGGCATGGACATATATACACTACCAAACGTAAGGTAGATAGCTAGTGGGAAGCAGCCGCATAGCACAGGGAGATCAGCTCGGTGCTTTGTGACCGCCTGGAGGGGTGGGATAGGGAGGGTGGGAGGGAGACGCAAAAGGGAGGGGATATGGGAACATATGTATATGTATAACTGATTAAATTTGTTATAAAGCAAAAAAAAAAAAAAAAAAAAAAAGAATCCGCCTGCCAATGCAGGGGACATGGGTTCAAGCCCTGGTTCGGGAGGATCCCACAGGCTGTGGAACAACTAAGACTGCTGCACTACAACAACTGAGCCTGCACTCTAGAGTCTGCGAGCCACAACTACTGAGCCTGCGTGCCACAACTACTGAAGCCCATGCACCTAGAGCCCGTGCTCTGCAACAAGAGAAGCCACCACAGTGAGAAGCCTGTGCACCACAAAGAAGAGTAGCCCCTGCTCGCCCCAACTAGAGAAAGCCTGCACACAGCAACGAAGACCCGACACAGACAAAAATAAATAAATTAATTAATTTTTTTTAAAAAAAGAAAAGAATATTCAATCAAATGAACAAAAGACAGGAAAGGAGAAAACAAGAAGCAAAGAAAAAGTATGGTTAAACTGGAAATCCAAAGTTAGAGGGCAGAAATAGGTCCAAATGTATCACCAGTTCTAGTAACTACATGGATTAAATTAACCAAATAAAAAAGACAGATTATAGGTCTTTTGTATGTGGTCTCAATATATAAAGACTGGAATGTACAAGGAAAAAATGCACTAATACTAATCAAAAGAAGGCCAATCATGGGCTTCCCTGGTGGAGCAGTGGTTGAAAGTCCGCCTGCCAATGCAGGCGACACACGTTCGTGCCCCAGTCCGGGAAGATCCCACATGCCGCGGAGCGGCTAGGCCCATGAGCCGTGGCCGCTGAGCCTGTGCATCCGGAGCCTGTGCTCTGCAACGGGAGAGGCCACAACAGTGAGAGGCCCGAGTGCCGCAAAAAAAAAAAAAAAAAGAAAAAAAGAAAAGAAAGCCAGTCTTACACTGGAATATTTTAATTCACCTCTTTCTGAAAGTGATCACACAAACTTAGTAAGGATAAGGAAGATCTGAATAACACAATTAAAAAGCTTGATCCAACATACAGATATACAACCCCACCTCTATTAAATATAGAATATACATTCTTTCCAAGCACATATGGAGAATTTATAGAAACTGATCATACACAAGGCCAACACAAAGGATATCACAACAAATTCCAGAAAACTGATAACGCACCAGTTCTCTAACAACAATGGTTAGAGCTTAATTATAAGCTATAATATTTTTTAAAAAGATAAAACCCACATATTCGAAAACTAAAAAATACTTTTGAACAACTCATGGGTTAAAGAATCAATCACAACTGAAATTTTGAAACGTTTAGTACTAACCAATGGAAGCACTGCATATCAAAACTTGTGGGGGCTTCTCTGGTGGCGCGGTAGTTGGGAGTCCGCCTGCCGATGCAGGGGACGCGGGTTCGTGCCCCGGTCCGGGAAGATCCCACATGCCGCGGAGCGGCTGGGCCCGTGAGCCATGGCTGCTGAGCCTGCGCGTCCGGAGCCTGTGCTCCGCAACGGGAGAGGCCACAACAGTGAGAGGCCCGCGTACCGCCAAAAAAAAAAAAAAACTTGTGGGATACAGCAAAAGAGCAACTTTGAGAGAAATCTGCAGCTTCAGATGCATTTGTTAAGTAAAAAGAATTTCAGATGTGTTAAACATACAACTAAATAGGCTTAAAAACAGGACAGACACACAGAGTACACGTAAAACTTAGGAAGTCTAAATAAGATCAGTGGATCATATCAATGTCAATATCCAGGCTGTCACAGTATACTACAGTTTTATGAAATGTTACCATTGGGGGAAACTGGACAAAGTGTACAGGAATCTCTCTAAATTATTTCTTAGAACTGCACGTGAATATACAATTATCTCAATGAAAACTCAATTTAAACAAAATGACCAAAATCCCCAACACTAACACCACGACATGCTGGCAAGGATGTGGAGTAACAGGAGCTCTCATTCATTGTTGGTAGGAATGCAAAATGGTACAGCCACTCTGGAAGACAGTTTGGCAGTTTCTTATAAAACTAAACATACTCTTTGAATACAATCCAGAAATCATGTCCCTTGTTATTTACACAAACGGGTTCAAAAATTATGTCTAACAAAAACCTGTACACAGATGTTTATAGTAGCTTTATTCATACATGCCAAAACTTAGAAGCAACCAAAATGTCCTTCAGTAGCTGAATGGATAAACAGACTGTGGCACATCAAGACAATGGAATATTATTTGGTGCTAAAAAGAAATGAGCTATCAAGCCATGAAAAGACATGGAGGAAACTGAAATGCATATTACTAAGTGAAAGAAGCCAATATGAAAAGGTTGGTATGAATAGCTGGAGCACAGAGGATTTTTAGGGCAACCAAACTGCTCTGTATGTTACTATAATGGTAGATTCATGTCATTATACATTTGTCAAAACCCACAGAATGAACAACAAGAGTGAACTCCAATGTAAACTATGGACTTTGGGTGATAATGATGGTTCAGTGTTGGTTCATCGACTGTAACAAATGCAGCACTCTGGTGCAGATTTTGATAGGGGGGAGGCGGTGCATGCGTGGGGGCAGAGAGTATATGGGAAATCACTGTAGTTTCTGCTCAATTTTGCTGTGACCTAAAACTGCTCTTAAAAAAAAAAGCATTTCTTTAAAGAAATGAAATGGTGCTCTTTACATTAAAAAAAAAAAAGGGCAAATTAAAAGAAAGCAGAAGAAACAAATATTTATGCAGCGCCTATTATCTGACATTATTCTGCTGGGTGCTGGGACACAATGATAAACAAAACAGACAAGGTCCCTGTCCTCTTAGAGCTTACCATCTAGTACAGGACTCATATCAAACAAATAAACCACACAAAGTATAATGTTCAGTGACAACATATACAGGCATACCTCATTTTATTGTGCTTTGCTTTACTGCGCTTTGCAGGTACTCCATTGTTTTTAGAAACTGAACGTTTGTGATAACCCTGCGTTGAGCACACCAATTTTTAAAATTTTTATCTTTATTGGAGTATACTTGCTTTACAATGTTGTGTTAGTTTCTGCTGTACAACAAAGTGAATCAGCTATAAGTATACATACATCCCCACATCCCCTCCCTCCTGAGCCTCCCTCCCACCCTCCCTGTCCCACCCCTCTAGGTCGTCACAAAGCACCAAGCCGACCTCCCTGGAGCACACCTACTGGTGCTATTTTTCCAGTAGCATCTGCTCACTTTCACGTCTCTGTGTCACATTTTGGTAATTCTCGAAATATTTCAAACTTTTTCATTATTATTATATTTGTTATGGTGATCTGTGATCAGTGATCTTTGATGTTACTATCACAAAAAGATTACAGTTTGCTGAAGGCTCAGATACTGGTTAGTATGCTTTATCAATAAAGCATTTTTTAATTAAGGTATGTACACTGTTTTTCTAGATATAACACTATTGCACACTTACTAGACTACAGTATAATGTAAACATAACTTTTATATGCACTGGGAAACCAATAAACTCATGTGACTTACTTTATTGTGATATACACAACCGAATCCGCCATATCTCCAAGTTACGCCTGTAACATGACCTACACTAAAGGTGAAGACAGTGCCTCTAAGAAAGTGATGTTTAAGGTGAAAACGGAAGCTGGGGTAAGAGCCTGAAGGAGTGTTTTAGGCAGAACGACTAGCACTGCAAAGGCCAGGGTGACTGGAGTACAGTGATAGGTCAGGATACTGGCAAAAATAAGGCTGGAGAAGCAGGCAGGGATCAGATTATGCTGATTTGGGGTTTTACAATTAGAGCAACTGATGACAACCTTCGAGGACATTAAAGTAGTGACATAATCTGATTTGGTTTTTAGAAGATCACTCTAGCTGCTGTGTGGAGAATGAGAATGGAGGAGGGAAGACACAAACTTGTTGATAGTTACAACAGTAGGTAAGAAGCGTGGATTAAGTAGGTGATGGTGGAGAAGGGAAGTGGCAGGATTCTAGATATTTAGATGGGAGAACTGATAAGAATTGGTGATGAACTGGACATTACCAGATGGAGTGACAGAGTAGGAGGTATACAAAGATAGTCAGCTCTAAGGTTTCTGATATGAATGACGAAGTGGGTAGAAATGTCCTTTACAGAGAAGGAAAATAGAGGAAATAATTGCATGGGAGTAGGTTGGAAATTAAGAGTTACATGTATTAAACGTGAGGTGCCAGTAAAACATCTAAGTAAAACATCCCAAGAAGGTAGTTGGGAATATATCCATTGAACTCAGAATGGAAACATGGGCTCAAACAATGCACATTGAGTCAGTGGCTTGTGGACAGTAGTTAAAGCCATGAAAGTAAAAGAAATTGCCCAGGGAAAGCATATAAAGAAGAGGGTTTAAAACTGAGCCCTGGGGAACCTGGAGTTCTAGAGGTTAGATAGAAGAAGAGAAAGAGGTTAAAGAAAATAAGCCAATGGAGGGGCTACAGAAAGGAAGAAAAGGAAATGTTTCAAGGAGAGGAGTCTACTGAATTCAATACTGCAGAGAAATCAAATGAGGTGGGAGCAGGTAGGGCTTGGAAACATGGTGATCACTAGGAGGCCTTACCAAGAGGAACTTCAAGGATATGGAAGAGAGAGAGGCCAGACTGAAGTGTGCTGAGGGTGAGAAGAAGGTGACAAAGTGGAGGTACGGAGTGCAAACGATTTCCGAGAGGCTTTGTTGTGGGAAGTGCGTGGATAGTCAGGACTACAGAACATGTTGGAAAGAGATGTGCAGTCAAGGGAAAGTTTTTAAAAAGTGATTTCTCGGGAATTTCCTGGCAGTCCAGTGGTTAGGGCTCCACACTTTCACTGCAGAAGGTCCGGGTTTGATCCCTGGCCAGGGAACTAAGATCCCACAAGCCAAGTGTTGTGGCCAAAAAAAATAAAATTAAAATTAAAAAAATAAAAAGTGACTTCTCATTTCCTGGTAGCAATCAAATCAGGCAGATTTACTGATTAAAAGGAGACTTTTTTTTAAATTTGGGGATAGTAGAACATGTGTTAGTGTGGAATAAACTTCAGAAGAGAGTCCCAAGAGTCAGGGAAATGGGTTCACTGATGAAGCAGGCCCCTGAAAATTAGGAGGGGATGGGATCTGGGACACACATGGAGGGATTAGTCTTTGCTAAGAAAGATAAAGACCCAAGTTAAGTCCTTAATCATGTATTTATAAGAATTCAACATAAACAAAGCTTACTTCTACCTAAAGGAGAAATATCCCTATTTTAATATGGAAAGAAGCAGCTTCAGGAGTGCAATGGCTTGAACTCACATAATCCTGAAATGCTTCAGGGAATCCTAGAATACTAGAGTTCGGTCACAGCTCTAGAAAATTTGAAAAGGAGTTGCTTTAGAGCACTAAGATTTATGGAACATCTTACCCTACAAAGATAGTAAAAATTGAAAAATTACAGCTTCAAAAAGTATTTAGGTGCTAATGACAATTCAACCTAATCTTTGCCTAATGGTATAAATTTTACAAAGATTTTTCACCCTCATTTTCTTCTTCCATCTTTGTAATATCTTTAAAATTGCTCCCTGAGGATGGCAAGAGAGAATTATCATCCTCTGGGAGAAATGTATGCATGGGTTCAGAAAAGTAGGGTAGGACATCTGTGCCAAGCACTATAGCAAGCAAGTGGTGGAGTTAGGATCTAAATCCACATCTTTTGGCTCCAAAACCAATGCTGACTTAATAATTACATCATTTACTACATAACAAGTTCGCTGAGTATTTATGCCTTGACCTTTTGGGGTTAAAGTCTAGAAGGGCGAAGGAGCACTCTCACAAATCACCACTGATATCTTAGATATCATGGAACAGTGGGCTGAAGAACCACTGATAGAGCCAAATAAGAGAGCGCAAGTTCTAGGTCCCAATCCTCCCCCAAGTGATGGACAGTCTGCTCACCCAGATGATGACAGAAGACACAAACTCAACACGGATACTGAAAACAGAAGTGAAGAAAACTCAAGGTTGCCAAACACTTCAGTTACCAGGACCAAAACACAAAGGAAGAGTCTAGGGCAGTGTCTGAAAGCACAGCATATGTTCTCGTTCTAATTACACAGTCTAAAGCAGGGTTTCTCAACCTTGGCGCTACTGACATTTGGGGGCCAGATAATTCTTTGTTGTGGGGGACTGTCCTGTGCATTGCAGGACGTTTAGTAGTATCCCTGGCCTCCATCCACACGATGTCAGCAGCACAGCTCCACCTGCCCCAGTCATGACAACTAAACATATCTCTTGACTTTGCCAAACATCCCTTGGGAGAAGGAGGGGTTGCGGAGATCACCTCCAATTGAGAAACACTGACCTAGATGGATTCCACTATGAATATCGGAGCTTAGGCCATGCAAAGTAGACCTACAAAGAAAGTGGAGAAAGCTCATGATCTTATTTATTTTCAGGTAATAGTCTGCACAATCTTTACTAAAAGCATCAAATGTTCCAAAGACATGCAGTACGTACCCAGAAAAGTAGGCCTAGCCTGAGAGACCACACCTCACTACTTAGAGGAACTCTTGGTAATGGATTCTGGAGACCAAGCAGTCAGTCAGTCAACCTTCCTCCTTCTCACACTCAGTAATCCAAGAGACTGCCAAAGTATACAGAAAACCAGACACACTCTCTGGCTCTCATATATGCCCATTAAGCCATCATTCATCTTCCTACCCTATGGGAAGGAGTCTATGCCCTTCTGGAAAACTGGCTCCATTAATGGGCTCAAGACAAACAAAGCCTGCACTGCCTGAACTGCTCTCTTTCCAGAAGGACAGAAGACCACCCCTAACAGGCCAGCAACACCCCTAGCTGGTTGTATGTTGACAGGCTTCTCCTGATCTCCCATGAGAGAAGGGACACTCAGCTCTCTGTTGTCTTGTTTTACAATTATTTACTCTGCCCATTGAAATTTGATGGGTTTTAGAAGCTTGGCTCAACGGCATTATCCATCTTCCCATCGCTCTAGTGTCAGAGGATGCCACACTCTTTCTAACAATCCAGGCCTTGAGAAGCAAGTTACCTTCTAAGAGTTTCTTCAAGGAGAAAATATGAAATAATTTTGACTTTACATGTTATAAGAATGTGATTTCAGAAACAAAAGATAATCTGTGGAGCCCTTAAGCGTTCCAAATTTTGCTTTGCAGTTGGCAGATGCCCGCTGAGGCCCCCACACCAGCCCCAAATCTTGTAAATACTTTTGAGTATTTTTGTTGATTTACCAAGCTATGTTAGCTATGCTGTAGACAAAATCAACTTTATCTTGGTGTATGAATATCTGAAACAGAACTGTTTTAAAATATCTGCAGCATAGCTCAGACTGGACAGTTGGGCTTTAAATGAGTCAGGACAGAGTAAAATTGTTGCAACCCAAGACTCAGTCCCCCTTGAGTTCCCACACTGCCTCTGCTAAACCTAGCTGGTGAGCTCTTCAAGGGAGAAGCATGCCTTAGCCCCTGGAGCAGAGGCCTGGCCTAAAGAAGCCTCTGTAAAAGTTTGTTATGTAAAAGAACAAAATGGACACTGTCACCCACTAATAAGATCTTTTTCCGCTCTCTGGAAGCTAACTGCATAAGAAACAAAAGACTGAATAATTTTTAAGAAAAGCTAGTCTCACAGTTTGTAGTAGTTTCTAAAGGCTCTCCATTAGGATATTATTTTTTTTAGTCCCCCTTCCATAGCACAACTAAAACATTTTAAAAATCCCAAGGAACATTATTTACCACTGTTAGGAGACGGATTAGATAAAGGAGGAGGGCACAGACCAAATCAATCTTGAAAAATTAAATTCAAAAGGAGAAAAAGAGGTACACATCAAAGGTTTAAAGTCATCATTGCCCAGTGACCCCCTAACCCAGCTCTTGATCTCCAAATCCAGGGGGAGGGTAAATGTAGGGTGCGAGATCAGGCCTCAGTTCCGCTGGCATTTAAAGACATTCTGGCAGGTGCTCTGCCAGGCAGTCTATAATTAGTGAGTATGCCTCGGAAACTTAAAATGAACTCAAAGGGTTTCAGAAGCCAAAAGCCAGCCTCCCAAGCACTGAGCTGTGCAGCCATGGGGCTGATGCTGTCTAGAACCAGTGTTGGGTGCCTGCATGGCGCACACGTGTGTGCACGCACACGCCACTTCTGCAGAGTGTCTTTTTTCAAAGCTCTAATGGCTTGACCTCAACACCTGCTGCACTTCCTGAAGACAGACAGGCTCTGGAGCTCCACTTGTTCCTCGCACGAGGCTGTACTTTCTAGGAACGACCGCACACACGCAGAGGCTGGCCAGCTGCCAAGGCGGGGGCAGCCCAGCCACCTCGGGCCTGAACTTTCCCAGTGCTGTCAGGGCGGGATCCCACTAGGAGCTGACTCAGCGGCCAGCATGGAACTCTGCCAACCACACAGCAGTGCGGGGGCTGCCGGCAAGTCACAGATGTTTTGCTAAACCAAAGCAATCAGCCGGGAGGCGGATCTGGGCTGGCGGCCAGGCTGCTGCTGTCGGGGAAGCTGGCATTCTCTGATCCTAGTCCGAGCTCTGCCACTACCTCCCTGGTGATCTGAGGGAAAACCTCTGTGCATCTCAGCGTCTCCCCTGCTTCCGAGCATGTCTGTGTGGATGCCGCAGAGGATGGCACTGTTTGCATGAAAAAGCACCTGGAGCACTACTACCCACCACATGCTGGTTCTGTTAATCCTCACAACATCCTTGGAGGTAGGCTTCGTTATTTTGATTTCAGAGGGCTCAAAGGAATTGAACCCTACACCAAAGGATCACAAGGGTAATAGATGGGATTTGAACCCCACTTTGCTGGCTCTGGGATCTACTACAAACACTGCTACTGTGAAACTCAGATCAACTGCATAGGCAGGGCGCCTTGATAGAAAGATGCTGAGTTTTCAGTTTGCAAAGGACCTTTCTAATATGACTTCTCGGATGCCCTGTGTAAATCCATAGCCCTTCACAACTAATTTCTAAACAGCATCACTGGACCACGTGGAGTGTATGTGCTTATGGGGAGTACCCAAATATTACCGGCTTTATTATGAACTCCCTGCCTAATCACCAACGGGTCACTTAGCCTGGAAGAACTGATCATCACTCCCATTCTTCGGGTGAAGAAAAGCGGCATGGCAAGTCAGAAAGACAAGAAGAATTAGAAGGCAAAGAGCACAGATTCCTTAGGCTCTACCCCCTAGGATAATTCATTAGGACCCTGGAATCTATATTTTTAAAAACTCCCTAGATGACTCTGATGCTCTGCCATGTTTGGGAATCAATGAAGCTTGCCTTGGCTCAAAAGGGAATAGTGAGGGATTCCCTGGAGGTCTAGTGGTTAGGAGTCCGCACTTTCACTGCCATGGCCTGGGTTCAATCCCTGGTCAGGGAACTAAAATCCTGCAAGCCGCACAGCCCAGCAAAAAAAATAAAAAGGGAATTGTGAGGTCTACCCTGCCCTGCTTCAAAGGAGGTGATATAAGGGTGAAATGAAATCATGTCTAAAGGCTCTTTGCTGGAAAATATACACAATGCAAAAGGTTCTCATCAGCTATATTTAGCAGCAAAACAACAAAACTGACCTTAAAAAGCATGATCCTGGGTTAGCCTGGAGCTAAGA
The DNA here is from genome assembly GCF_964165515.1 of Mesoplodon bidens. Classification (NCBI taxonomy): domain Eukaryota; kingdom Metazoa; phylum Chordata; class Mammalia; order Artiodactyla; family Ziphiidae; genus Mesoplodon; species Mesoplodon bidens. The sequence continues at coordinate 63,348,576 of NC_138178.1, read as the reverse complement.
CACTGTGTTAGGCAAGACTGTTCTCTTATCAAATTACTACTAGAAAAACTGAAATTAGCCACACATCTCATTTTTAGATATCCCTCATAACTCTGTTGCAACCTCATTCTTCCTTTAAAAAAAAAAAAAGACTGTACTTAGTCTTTCATATTAAACTTGGAACAATCTATATTAGGAGTAACTTACACATTTCACTGCTCTAATCAAGAAAACAACTATGAGGAAAAAACTCAGTCTATTCATGTCTAGGCTGCTGGTCGCTGAAGTAGGCTGAGAAGGCACAGACTGGCACAGACCCTGGAAGTCCAGTACCTCTCCCTGGCTACCCTTTAGGGAGAACAAATAATGCCCCCATACCAGAAAGACTGACCTGCTTGAGCTGCTCATCCAGATTCCAGCCCGGCTGCCCTGCTGTGGAGACTGAAGCTGAGGCCTTAGGAGCATCTTTGGTATGGTCTTCTTTAGCTTGCTGTCCATGTGGTGGGAGCCCTGGCGCTGGAAGCAGACCAGATACGGGTGCTGCTCTGGGGTCTTGGCGAGCCACCTTCTGCACGTGAAAATATTTTGAAGCAGCCTGGGTCTCTTTCTCAGCCACCTCTGCAACTTCATCATCCCCATTCTCATCTTCCAAACCTCCTTCCTCCTCCTCAGGCTCTGAGTTCACCTTGCTCCGTTCAAACACTCGGGCCACTGCTGGGGCTGGTGGAACTCTGGCTAAGGGACCCAGGGCAGGGCTGCCAGAAGGCCTCCCAGGTGTGGCAGAAAGGTGAGTCTGCTGTGTGACCAGCTTCTGGGCATACAAGAACGGGGTTTCTCTCATCTGCTGAGCCTGCTTCTCTCTGGCGTCCATCTGCAGAGGAGCCAGGTGTGGTGGCTGTGGTGGCGGCGGTGGCTGCTGCTGCGGCGGCTGCTGCTTCTGCTGAGGCTGCAGTGGCTCCATCACTGCCTCAAGCTTCACCCACCGATTGGCATGGCTCTGAACCTGGGCACAGCCCAGGTTTACTGGGTGTAAACCTCTAAGTGATTAATAGAAACCACAAAGAAGGAGAAAAGAAAAAGGAAAAAACAAAAAAACCAACAATGTAAAGCAGGTATAAAAAGGTTTTCTTTTCTCCAGTAAAGGGCATGAGTTCTGAGCATTAAACATATGCTCGTAAACCTGAGTTTTAAGATGAGTAAGTGGTGGGAGTTTGAGGTGGGATAGGGCAGGGTAGGGGGTGGTGGGAGTTGGGTAAGGAAAAGTATGCAGAAGAGGAACAGGATTTAAGAGGAGAAATACAGGATGAATCTCAGCTGCGGTGGACTACTGTGGGTTTAAAGTGAAGTAAATCCAGATGACATTGAGTCTGCAAACATCTGTGTTCAAATATCTCTTCCTCAACATTATCAAACATTAATCTGTTTATTACTGAAAAAGCAACTGGGTTTGCACTGTACAGAGGTTGCGAGTATGAAAACCACAATTTAAAAAAAAGGGAAAGAAGGGCCTGCCTACAAGAAAGAGAATATTGCTTAGGTTCCCAGGCCCATCAGAGAAAGATATTACCATCTAAGCAAGACATAGAGCTATCAGGCAGACAGCAAGATTTCTCTCATAGAAAAGCAGAACCTAGCAAACTGCACTTAGGTTTAAACTTTTAAAATTTCCCAGATCAAATTGCCAAGCCTGCTTTTTGAGTGGGCTGAGCCAATGCTAACCAGACATTATAGCCTCAAAAAGAATCCAATTTCAACAACATGAGAGAAAGAAACACGCAAGCAGGCAAGAGTTTCAAATTGCAATTGGCACTCAAAAAACAAACGGGGGAATTCCTCTGGAGATTTTTAAGGTAATTAATTGGAAACAGGTATCAATATTGTCTAAACGAGGCAAAGCTTCTTTTTTATAAACAGCCTAGTAAATCTCTTCACAACCCCTTTCTTTCTGATTCACTTCTATGACATTCTATGACGAACACAAAACGAAAAGGCTTTCAGGCCAAAAGTATTCTGGGGGCAGGTTTATCAGCATTCTTACCAATCAGTCTCCAAACACACACCCCTTTCACACCCTCTCCTCCTCTAACCAACCCCCCTTCCCTTCCTCCTTTCCAGGCCCCCATCCCCAGCAAACCTCACTTGAGTTATGCTTCCTCAGCAAGTCTCCATAACTGAATGGATTACTATGCATGGGCAAATTTTAGGTTAACAGGACTTGCAACATGGCGTACAATGTTGTCATCACATGAAAGAAGAAGCTGCACTGCACAGGTTGGGACTTGATATTTGCGTTGTTCCACTGTTTTAGGACTGGGTAGAAAGATTTAAAAAAAAAAACCCAAAACTTAAATATTTAGGTATCTTCAAAAATTCATGGGGAAGTAATCACACTCCTAGCAATAAAAACTGTTTGGATTTAGGCATTTTTAAAAAACCGGGTTAGAGAAAAAAGTTAGGCAAAAAAGTAGAAATTTTAAAATTCTCATTTTCTGTTTAATCTTAGAAGCACTGCTTTTGTCTGTTGCATTCTGTGAAAGATTCAAATTCCAATTTGCCTCTTACTCCCTTTACTTCCTCTCTTGGCACTTTAGAAAGTGTGAGTTATGCCGGAAGCAATACTTTCATTCTGCTATAGCCCTTTTTATGGTGTAACAAAGCATGAAAAGATTTACACCCACATTAAATCCAGTTGCCAAAAGTGTTCATTTAAAATAAAAACAATTTGCATCAAAGAAAAGTAAACCAAAGAATAAAGAAAATAATTCGGTGGTCATTTTAATTCTCCTTACAACATTATAACATCAATCAATCACAAGCGGGATAATTTTTCATGCAAGTCCTGCCAGTCATTGAACAACTGCTTCTCATCTTGTGGCACCATCTTCTCTGTATGTTGTCCCCAGCAGAGGGGGTGGTGTCTCACAGCCTCTTTAGTTAAGACTGAGATGACTCAGTTCTACAACTCGATACACACACCCTCCCCCAAAGAGCCTATCTTTCCCCTGTCCCTAAGCAGCTAGTTGATCCAAACAATACCTCCTGCCTACTTTTAGAAAACTTAGGTCTCAGAAATCTAAACCACTCCATCCCTTCACACGGCTCCCTCCCCCATTTCCCCTAAAGTTCCCGAACCTCTAAGCCCGGCGCAACGGACTCCTTGCAGCTTTGAAGCCGGCCTCGCCCACCATTCCCTCTACCTTCGCTGCCGGATCCCTCTGGCCTCAGCCCCCTTTAAGCCCCACACCTCCACCCCCCGCTATTCTTTATACCCCCACAACCCAACTCTATCACTTTTACCTCTACTGAGCCCTCCCAGCCAATCCGCCGGCTCTTCTTAGATTGTCCCAACCCCACCTATTCTAGCCCTCTCAGTTCCCAGGGGCCCCTCACTATTCCCATCCCTTTATCTCATATCACCCTAATGGGCGAGGGCGCCTCCGGGCTCCTCCCAGCGCTCTCACTTTTCCTCCTTGGCCCCCGTGCTCCGCTGGCCCGCGTTTTCACGTCTTCCCCTACACACCTGCCTCTCCTCCTACTCCGCCGTCCCCTCCACCTGCCACAGCCCTCGCTCCCGCCGAGGCTGAGGGAGCTGGGACCCGCGCGGCTTACCTGTACGGGGCGCTCCGGGTCCGCCGGCGGTGGAAGACGCAGCCACTCAGGCCCCGGCGCGGCACTTGCGTTTCGGACTTCTCCGCAGCCGGGGGCCACAGCCGGGGCGGGGCCCGCACCGGAAGCGGCGCCGCGGGGCCGGGTTGCCGGCCCGGGGCGGGAAGGGGGCGGGGTCACACGGTATGGGGCGGGGCCTGAGGCCGGAAACGGCCAAAAAGGGAACGAGGGGCGGGGTCGGGCGGAAGTGACTTCTAGGGAAAGCCCCGCCCAACTGAGTCGTGGGCGGAAGTGAGTAGAAGCTGGCGGAAGCTTCCGCCAATGGGGAAGCGCAGACATGGAGGAGTTCCGGTGTGAGTACATCCGCGGGGAGTTGAAAAGAGCCGGTCTGCTTACACTCTTTTCTGAGTGTTTTCTAGTTGTGGAGGTTGGTGTAGCGTTGGCGGGCGGTAGGTTGGGAGGAAGGTAAATAAAGGACAAGGAGTGTCAGGGTTTTCTGCTGCTTCGGTCCCCTCCCCAGGCTCCTACCTTCAAACCGATCTTCCTCTGAGATTCCCGCTTCCAGATCAGCTTTTCTCTGTTCTCTGAGGATGCTGCGTCCCCTGGAGCTCCCTCACATGGGTTAGTATTCTCGCTTCCCAGGTTCCAAAAGTGGGGGCAAGGTGCCATATACTGTCACCTCTTGTAAAAACCCTTGCTTCTCTGACGCTTACTTGTAAGACTTTGCCGCCCATTTAACCGCCTCTGTAGAGATGATCTGCTAATATGTGCATCCAGGTCCTTGTCTTACTTTCTCTTCTCTAACCATCTTCCATCTTGATAAATTCAGAGTCACTGTGGACAACTCATTTAACATGCAGGCCTCATCCCTTGCATCAACCTCCCAATCCCAGTCAAAAACCTGGACCTTGTCACTAGAAACCCTATCTTGTTATGAATCAGTAGTTCGAACATCCCTCTCTCCAACCACAGCCTGATAACCTTTAGCTTGACTGCTTAAGAACTTCACCATAACTGTCTTTTTTACTTTATCAGAACCTCCAATCTGTTGAAAGCTTCTACTTAATTCTCATTCTTCAGTTCCCTCCTTATCCATCTTAGATTCAACGGTACATCATTACAATCCCCCTCTTACTTACTCTTAAGCCTGCCCCAACACTCCTCTTTTCCCCAACTAAGTCCTCCACCCCGGGTGGACTAACATGCTTCTCAATGCCTGTACCTTGTCATAGTAAATTGTACTGCTGAACAGATTGGCATCACTAAATATAATAATGTCAGCCTTAAATGGGCTTTGAACAGTGTCTGGAAATTTCATTATATTTTTCTAGTTAACCTGCTCTCCACTCTTGGCAAGTCTCTAATCCCCTATGCTTCCCGTACCCCTTCCCCTGATTATCTTACTGTATAAGTAATAGGAAATGTAGAATGCCCTAAAATCTAGAAATCTACATGTGTTCCCATCTGTCCTTCCCTCCTATAAGTTACTCAATCAAAACTATTCATTGAGGGACTTCGCTGGCAGTCCAGTGGTTAAGAATCCATGCTTCCACTGCAGAGGACACGAGTTCCATCCCTGGTCGGGGAACTAAGATCCTTCATGCTGTGTGGTGCGGCCAAAAAAAAAAAAAAAAAAAATTAATTGAAGTCCCACTGTATGCCAGATGAGGCACTCATGTACTCATCTAGGTGCTTGTTGAGCAATGAACAAAAAAATTCCTTGTGTTCAAGGATCTTCCTAATGTGGGGAGACAGAAAAACAATACATATATATTTGTTTTTATACATACATATATATATGTATTCTAAGAAGAACAAAGCAGGATAAGGGTTAGACATTGGTCTCAGGTGGCTGCTATTGTAGACATTAGTCAGAGAAAGACTCATTGATAAGGGACACTTAAGCAGAAACTGGAATTGACTTGATGGGGGTAAGCCATGTGGATAACTAGGGAAAGCATGTTCCAGACAGAGGAGACAGCAAATTCAAATGCTCTGAGGTAGGAGTGTGCTTGACATGCTATAGAATTAGCAAGGAGACCACTATAGCTGATACAGAGTGAGTGGGGGGAGAGTGGTAGGAGATGACATCAGAGAGGTAGCCAGGGGCCCAGTCATGTGGGACTTTGTAGGCCATGGTGACAACTTCGGATTGTTACCACTTAAACCACTGAACCACTGAAGAGTTTTGAGCACAAGAGTAACTTGATCAGATTTAAGTCTCTAAAAGTTTCATTTGAGGGAATTCCCTGGCAGTCCAGTGGTTAGGGCTCTGAGCTTCCACTGCAGGGGGCATGGGTTTGATCCCCAGTTGGGGAACTAAGATCCCACATGCCACATGGCCAAAAATAAATAAATGAAAAAATAAAAGTTTCATTCTAGCTGTCGTATGGAGAATAGACAATGAGGGTAGCGAAGTAAGAGTGGAAGCACTAGTCCTGGCAGAAGATGATGGTGGCCTGAAGTAGATGACAGCATTGGAGGTGGTAAGAACTGGTCAGATTTCAGGTGTATTTTGAAAGTAAAGCCACAGGATTTACTAATGGATTATGTATAGGTTAGAGAGGAGAGTCAAGGGTGATCAAGGTTTTTGCCCCAAGTAACTGGTAGAATAGTGATATCACTACTACCTGGGGAATTCTATCAGAAGCTGACCCCAATGGAATACTACTTAGCAATAAAAAGGGAAGAAGTATTGATACACCCAACAACTTGGCATTATAACAACATAACAATAAAGGCATTATGCTGAATGAAGGAAGCTAGTCTCAAAATGAAAATCTTGAAAATATTAAAACTATAGTGATGGAGAATAAGTCAGTGGTTGCCAGGAATTAGGGGTGGAGGAGTGACTATAAAGGGATAGCCAAAAGAAGGGTTTTGGGGTGATGGAACTCTTCTGTATTCTGACTGTGGTGGTAGTTACATGAGTCTATACATGTGTTAAAATCCATAGAACTGTATTAGAAAAATACAGTCAATTTTATTGTATGATAATTTTTTTAAACCAACCTTTCCATGCATGCTTAAGTTTCCTTTCCCAATTCTCAGGGTTCTCCCTTTAACCTCTTGCAATATTGGATCCTTCCATCAGTTTCAACCATCTTTTGCTTTGAAAAAACAAAAACAAAAAAACCCCGTTCCTTTGACCCCATATTCTGTGACTAAAGCCTTATCTCAAGATTCCCCTTCCTGGCAAAGCTTCTAGAATTACTGCCCTCATTGCAGCCCAAGTGATCTTATCTCTCTCCTTAAAATGCTCTATGGCTTCCCATTACTCTTGGGATCAAGACCCAAATTCCTTCATGTGGCCTGCAGAGCCCTAACCTCTGCCTACCTCTTTGGTTTTATTTCCTTGCCTCACATGTAGTAGAGGACCCAAGAGGGCAGCCTTACTAGATAACCTCAGTAGTTGAAACAGAAACACCCACCTCCCCTTTCATAGTAATGTGTTTAAATCCTGAGATATTCACCCATTCTGGTTACAAGGAATATCATTTAATCTCGCTACTTTGGCTTCCAAGGTGTGGTACATTGAACAGAATAGCCATAGTATTTTCAGCTTCTCCCATCGAGAGGTGGAGTCTGTTTCTCCATTTTATGAATCTAGGCTTGGCTATGTGACTTGCTTTGTTCTATGGGATATTAGCAGTCTTCTGATACTAGAAGTCTTAAAAAGTGCTTACAATTATGGCTTGCTCTCTCTTGCTGCTGAGAACTCTTCCACCACCTTGTGAAAAACTCCTGGCTAACCTGATGAATGATGAAAGACTTGTGGTCATCACCCCAACCGACATCTAAGCAACTGCCAGACATACGAGTGTGGCTCCTTAGACCAACTAGCCTGCCAACCATCAGACATGTGAGCCAGGCCATTGTAGACCATCTAGGCCCAGCTTTGTTGGCCCAGACCAGAAGAAGCCCATAGACAAACCCACAGACCAGTGAAAATTAGGTTTATTGTTTTAAAGTTAAACCAATAAGTTTTGAGGTGGTTTGTTTTGCAGTAAAAGATAACTGATACCCAAGGCATTTCTTTGCATCTATCAGGTTGGATTTACTTGGTGTAATTCTTAGAGCTGAAGAAGAGAGTCACCATGTATCATCTTCACATAGCTGGCCCATGTTACCTTAGGTCCTCCCATCACATTTCTTAGTGTTTTGCTTAAATATAGCAGGGATAATCTTACATCATGTCTCTTTTATTTCAACTGTTCAATAAAGGTGATATCATTTGCTTCGTTTTCATTGATTGTATTTCTCTTGTTAAAAATAAAAGTTGGGGGCTTCCCTGGTGGCGCAGTGGTTGAGAGTCCGCCTGCCGATGCAGGGGACACGGGTTCGTGCCCCGGTCTGGGAAGATCCCACATGCCGCAGAGCGGCTAGGCCCGTGAGCCATGGCTGCTGAGCCTGCGCATCCGGAGCCTGTGCTCTGCAAGGGGAGAGGCCACAACAGTGAGAGGCCCGCCTACCGCAAAAAAAAAATAAATAAATAAAATAAAAGTTGAATTGTATAAATATTGGGTATCATTGGTATGTATGTTTTGTTATAAATTTAGTCTTAAATAGTACAGGGCATAAAAGCTAAGAAACAACAGGTAAATGGCCATATTATAGAATAATAGTGTAATTAGTAATAATTAATGAAGAGAAAATGCCTTTATGTGTTTACGATAAGCAATGTTAATTATTGATGTAATTGTGTCCATCTTAAAGAGATCTGGGATGTCAGTTTGGGGACTTGAAACGTATAAAATGTTTTCCCATTGAGATTAACAGTGATTACGTTTTCGACTTGCATTGGCCTCACAAGAGGTTTTTCAGGTAAGGCAGAAGGGCAGTGAGGCAGTTACTATACATTTTACTGTAATAGGAAATTAAAATGTAACAGATGATTAAGATTCTTCTTGTTTTGAGATCAAGGTATAGCCTCCGGAACCTCAATTAGCACGTGTAAAGCCTCTGATGAGTAAATGGTATTAACTGTGTGTAAGGAAAGAAGGTGACAGTCCAAGGCCAGGGGGCTGAAGGCAGGTATATCCAGTCCACACACTCCTGAGGGGACCTTGCTGTTGTGGTGGTGGACGTACCAGTAACGTTACCTGCAGCCTGATTGGGCTTCCAATGTGTTTTCCTACAGAGGGGCATATGCCCATCAGGCTGACTCCTGGGCCCTTTATTTCACAGAACTGTTTGTATTTTTGTTGTTGTTGTTGTTCATCTTTTAAATCAGATAATTGGTATTTGGTGTCTGATGTCTCGACCTGTGATGTGTCAGCCTCCACAAGCCAGTCAACTCTGAGGAACTGCCAGCCTTCCCCTTCAGGAAGCAGCTCTCTTGCCACATTCCCTTTCAGCCTGCTCTCACCACGAAGGTCCTTTCCAACCCTGTGATTCTGGGATTTGCCAACATTTTGGTGAACTGGACTATGTTGTTCTTTCCTTCACCTGGGAATAGAAGAGATCAGACCTCTAAGGCAATTGGTTCATCTTTGAAAACATTGGATCATTTCACTCTTCTTGACACTGAATTGAAAGCTGTCTTTGCAAAGCTCCACCCAGATTTCTGTGGTGGCCCTGGCACTCAGCAGTCCTGTAGACTTCCAGAGCAAAAGGGAACAGGAGGCCGTTCAAGTCATCTGTCCTAGAACGAGACATCTGGTCTCAGATCTGTGCCTCTCGTCAGGGCTCTTTGGGAGCCATGTGGCCCCCATCTGACAGAGCTATTATAAACCAGACACCATCAAGTGCTGGTGAGACTAAGAGGAGAGGGTGCCCAAGCTGAAGTTGGCCTGCCAGTGAGGCTGGTTGTCTGGGAGAATTGTGGGTCCAGCTGGTTCCTGTAAATGTGTCCACAGACACCTCCACATGCCCAGGGGCTTGAATCCATCAAAAATCTTTACTCCCAAGCACCAGCACTGAAGGTTGAGTTCTCAAGAATAGTAACATACATTTTTCTATCATCAAGGTTGGCCAGGACTCTTGTCCTTTCTGTGTTAAAAGAAAAAAAATCAAAGACAAGTGTAGAGATGTTGTGGAGGAGACCAGGCAAGGATCTTGGAAACATGAGCTCAGAAGATGCAAGGTATACTGAAGAAACTTCAGTGGAAAAGAAATTTCCCAAATATAGGGAGGGGAGCACTTGCTTTTGTTATGTTTGGGCACCGGGTTCATCATGTCTTTATTGCTCCCACACAGCACGTGCACCACAGCTGTGTTTCTGTTGCAAGCTTAATGCTAGTTAATCCTGAATCTGAGCTAAAGGAAACCAAGTATAGTTTAGTGGGAGTTCCTGACATTTTATTAAGGTGAAATATATTCAGTGCCAGAGAAGTTGAAAAGGTTGTCTGTTCTCCATGCCTTCATTTGCTACTTTGTGGCAAGAGCACATGTTGAAGGCTTTGATGGATTCAAACCCATCTTAACACAGGTTCTTAACTCTGCTGTAATTTCAGGGAATAGGAGATAACCCCATTTGGGAATCTTTTTCATAAACTTCGTCTTAAAGAACTGAGCTCGGTTTTCAGTCTCTCCACTTAAAGTGAAAGTTTGATTTTATAATGCTTATGACTGCACTGAGATTAGGTTGGAAGAGAATAGAGTGGTTATAAAACTGTTAGTTTTACTAAAGCTGATTAACTAATAATGTCCTCCTGACCAATTCCCTTTCATGCCTCCTCCTACCCTCCCAATAAATAGGGCAAAATACTTAGCTTAACACTGTGGTCATCAAGCAACCAGTCATTTCCTAATATGGACAGTTGAACCCTCCAGTTTCACTTCTGGAATTCAAGTGCTAGGAGAATGGTATTTACGTTTGTGTATGTTTTCTGTAGCTACTTCCCTCTCACTCCCCAACTCGATGAAGCCTCTGTGTTGTTTGCTTTAACATTAATTATGGCATCTGCAATGACTGAATTTCCTGAACCTGCAATATAGAATCAGCCTGGACCCAATACAATCTAACCCTGACAGTTTGATACAAAATTCAAATGAATAGTCACAAGATTTGAGGGCTCTCTCCTCAATAAAAATGAATCATCCCCCACCCCCCAAATTACAGTCTTTAAAAAGAATGAAGTCAGTACATTGCTACTGACATAGGAAGTTGTCAGTTGTAGAATTTAAAAAGAAACTAGCAAGTTACAGAAAAGTATGTAAAATAAAATCATTTTGAAAAAGAAAAAATGATTTAATCTTTTAAAAAACAATTCCCCATCTTAACAATAAAGATAGTTATGATACATGTCCTAACCTTAGACTCAGGTTTAATTTTTGCTTTCTTTGGTAATTAGAAAAAAATTGTATATTAAGGAAAATTCTACAGTGCTTATTAACTGATGGTTATCATGCGCTAAGTACTTCACTTACATTATCATTTAATCCTCAAAATAACCCCCATTTTACTGGTGAGAAAACTAATGCTTATAGTAGTTAAGCAACTTGCCCAAGGTTAAGTTACATGTTACACGTAGCAGAGCTGGGATTTGAACCCAGGGCTGTCTGACTGTAATTTGTGCTGCTAACCACCATGCTATATTCTTCCCATCAATGTAAGTATTTGAATTTGTAACCATTTGAAGTTTACAATAGTAGGCCACAGAGAATCAATATGGTCAAATATTAGCTTTGTAATTTGTCTAAAAGAAACTAAGTAAAGTCCTAATTCAGAGAGTAAAGCCAGACACTGCTGGACCTGAAGCTGAACTGTGCCTTGCATTTGCGGAGTACCAGCTGAAAGAACTGCAACATAGAACACTAGCTATAGAATAGAAAAAGCCTAGATGTCCATCAGTAGGGAGCTGGTTAGGTAACATTGTACTTAAGCTGTCAAAAAGCAAAAAGGAAAGAATATAAAAATGAAGTTTTTAATGTACTAATATGGAACACTTTCCAAGATGTTAAATGAAAAAAGCAAGGCTCGTTACAGGATGTTTAGTATGATACCATTAATAATTATGTTTAAAGAGGATGTATATATATAATCATTATGTTGAACAAGCATGACTCATGGGGTGTATATCAGTTAATGCAGGCTAAACTACTGCAACAAATAGATCCAAAACACGACTCAGCAAAATAGTTTATTTCTTGCTCACCTAACAGTCCTGGACAGATATTCAGGTCAGGGAGGAATCTCTCCTACATTGCCGTCATTCAGAGTCCTTGGATCTGTTCATCTTGTGGTCTACCATCCCCAGAAAGTGGTAGATATTGCTTCCACTCACATTACATTGAGAAAATTTGGTCATATGGCTACACCCAAATTGAATGGGAATATGGGAAACTAGTAGTCCCAGAGACTAATAGCTTTCGGTAGACAGACAAGGTCTCTGTTACAGTCAGCCTCTCTGGTCACCAAATATATTCACCCTTCCCCCAAGGGAGAAGACAAAAGTCCCATTCAATTATTGAATTTCATATCAATATCTGGATCACAGTCTTTTCTAATTAGCCTGGATGAAACACATGAAAAGATGCTCAATCATTAGGGAAATGAAAATCAAAACAACAATGAGTTTAACAGTTAAAAAAAAGCCACACTGAGGTATCACTTCATACCTGTCAGAATAGCTATTATCAAAAGACAAGTAACACAACATTGTAAATCAACCATATCTGTCCAGGACTATTAAGTGAATGAGAAATAAACTATTTTGCTGAGTCGTTTTTGGATCTATTTGTGTATATATATATATATATATATATATATATGTATCTCCTCCCACATACACACAATGTAATGTTAGTCAGCCTAAAAAATAATGAAATCTTGCCATTTATAACAGCATGAATGGACTTAGAGGGTATAGTGCTAAGTGAAATAAGTCAGAGAAAGACAAATACTGTGTGATCTCACTTATATATGGAATCTAAAAAAAACAACAAATGAACAAACAACAAAATGGAAACAGACTCATAGATACTGAGAGCAAACAGGTGGTTGCCGGGGGGTGGGGAGGGGAATAAATGAAATGGGTGGTGAGATTAAGAGGTACAATCTTTTAGTTAAAAAATAAATGAGTCACAGATATAAAATGAACAACATGGGGAGTATAGTCAATAATTATGTAATATCTTTGCATGGTGACAGATAGTAACTAAACCTATTGTGGTGATCATCTCGTAATGTACAGAAATATCAAATCACCATGTTGTGCACCTGGAACTAACACAGTGTTGTAGGTCAATTATACTTCAATTAAAATAAAAAGTCAAATGGGGGCGGGTAAAAAAAGACATCCTTTCTGGGCAGTGAAGTAAGTTCTCAGATTAGACCCTATTTTGTTCTCGAAGAATAATTCTCTTGTCATTGTTCTCCTTCTACCCTGGTTCTGCCCTCTAGCAAGTCCTCCCTCAGCCATTTTTCTCCCTGGCTGTACGTGAAGTGGGAGCATGCCTTCCTTGGGGACTATACAGTTTTGACAGCCTGCTTCCTGATGGTGCAGGGTTGGAGACCCAAGTGTTGTTTTATGGCTTTACTTATTTATTCAGGCCAAGCTTGTGGGGTTTTTTGGCAATACAGTTCCCTCAGAAACTTCAGATCTATTTGCTTTGAAGCAGCTTATATTCCCAAAGATCTCTCAGACAGGTTTTCAACATTATCAAAAAAGTGAGAGAAACTTCAAAAAATTTCAGAAGGTAACAACCTGGTCTATACTCCTTGTCTTATTACTGTAACTTAGGTCAAGAAGAGGATCTTGGGACTTCTCTGGTGGTCCAGTGAGTAAGACTCTGTGCTCCCAATGCAGGGGACCTGGGTTCTATCCTGGTCGGGGAACTAGATCCCGCATGCATGCTGCAACTAAGAAGCCTGCATGCCGCAACTTAAAAAAAAAAAAAAGAGCAAGATCCCGCATGCTAAAACTAAAGATCCCACATGCCTCAACAAAGATCCCGAGTGCCACAACTAAGACCCGGCGCAACCAAAATAAATAAAAATAAATAAGTAAATATTAAAAAAAAGAAGAAGAAGATCTTATCTGGCGGTTTAATCTGTGAAAATGTGAATTATGACTTTGGTGAACTTTCCAGTCCCTCCTTATTCTACTAGTTGTATATTTGTTTATGTTGCAGTCATATTCTATGTAGTTGGTGTCGGAATTAAACTCAACTATGTGGTGGCTGCCTCATCAGATGGTGCAACAGATGATCCTGAATCAAAAACAAAATGAAATCATGATGACCACTACAACCATCATTTCACCCAGCAGGGAAAACCATAACCATATCTAACCTAGATAGATTAGATCTAGAATTCTAGACTAGGGGTCAGCAAACTATGGCCTGTGGATCAAATCTGGCCAACAAGCTGTTTTTGTAAATAAAGTTTTATTTGAACATGACCACACTTATTTGTTTACATATTGTCCATGATGCTTCTGTACTACAACAGCAGAGCTGAGTACCTGCAACAGAGACCAGATGGCTTGCAAAGCCTAAAATATTTACCTTCTGGTCCTTGGCAGGAAAAAAAATTGCCCATTCTTTTTTTCTGATTTTTAATAAAATGTGTCCTATCATATCTGTGCACATATTTTTAGCATTCTTTTTTTAATATCTTTTTTTAAATTGAAGTATAGTTGATTTACAATGTGTTAGTTTCAGGTGTACAGCACAGTGATTCAGTTATACATATATATATGTATATTCTTTTTCAGATTCTTTTCTCTTATCGGTTTTACAAAATATTGAGTATAGTTCCCTGTGCTATACAGTAAGTCATTGTTGGTTATCTATTTTATATATAGTAGTGTGTGTATGTTAATCCCAACCTCTTAATATATCACTCCCCACCCCTCTTCCCTTGGGTAACCATACTTTTGTTATCTATATCTGTGAGTCTCTTTCTGTTTTGTAAATAAGTTCATTTGTACCTTTTTAAAAATTTGCCCATTCTTGTTCTAGACAATATTTAATAGCCACTTCCATGATCTGTCAATGAGGACCAAAAGGGAGATGAGACTGGAAAATTCCACTCTTTATACTACAAAGTTACAGTAAACAAAACAGTATGGGGCTTCCCTGGTGGCTCAGTGGCTAAGAATACGCCTGCCAATACAGGGGACATGGGTTTGAGCCCTGGTGCGGGAAGATCCCACATGCTGTGGAGCAACTAAGCCCATGCGCCACAACTACTGAGCCTGTGCTCTAGAGCCCATGAGCCACAACTACTGAGTCCATGTGCCACAACTACTGAAGCCCGCATGCTTAGTGCCTGTGCTCCGCAACAAAAGCCACCTCAATGAGAAGCCTGCACACCACAATGAAGAGTAGCCCCTGCTCGCCACAACTAGAGAAAGCCCGCGCAGCAATGAAGACCCAACGCAGCCAAAAATAAATAAATTTTTTTAAAAAGCAGTATGGTACTGGCACAAAAGCAGAAATATAGATCAATGGAACAGGATAGAAAGTCCAGAGATAAACCCACGAGCCTATGGTTACCTAATCTATGACAAAGAAGGCAAGAATATACAATGGAGAAAAGACCGTCTCTTAAGTGGTGCTGGGAAAACTGGACAGCTACATGTAAATGAAAGAAATTAGAACACTCCCTAACACCATACATAAAAATAAACTCAAAATGGATTAAAGGCCTAAATGTAAGGCCGGATGCTATTAAAGTCTTAGAGGAAAACACAGGCAGAACACTCTTTGACATAAATCACAGCAAGATCTTTTTCAATCCACCTCCTAGAGTAATGAAAATAAAACCAAAACTAAACAAGTGGGAACTAATTAAACTTAAAAGCTTTTGCACAACAAATGAAACCATAAGCAAAGCGAAAAGACAACCCTCAGAATGGGAGAAAATATTTGCAAACGAAGCAACCAACAAGGGATTAATCTCCAAAATATATGAAGAGCTCATGCAGCTCAATATCAAAGAAAAGAAAAGAAAAGAAACCCAATCAAAAAATGGGCAGAAGATCTAAATAGACGTTTCTCCAAAGAAGACATACAGATGGCTAAAAAGCACAAGAAAAGATGCTCAACATCACTACTAGAGAAATGCAAATCAAAACTGCAATGAGGGGCTTCCCTAGTGGCACAGTGGTTAAGAATCCACCTGCCAATGCAGGGGACATGGGTTCGAGCCCTGGTGCGGGAAGATCCCACAAGCTGCAGAGCAAATAAGCCCGCAAGCCACGACTACTGAAGCCCGTGCACCTAGAGCCTGTGCTCCGCAGCTAGAGAAGCCACCGCAATGAGAAGCCCGCGCATCACAACAAAGAGCAGTCCCCGCGAACAGCAACTAGAGAAAAGCCCGTGCACAGCAACAAAGACCCAATGCAGCCAAAAATAAAATAAATAAATTTATTTTAAAAAACAACTGCAATGAGGTATCACCTCACACTGGTCAGAATGGCCATCATCAGTCTACAAACAATAAATGCTGGAGTGGGTGTGGAGAATAGGGAACCTTCCTACACTTGATGGGAATGTAAATTGGTACAGCACTGTGGAGAACAGTATGGAGGTTCCTTAAAAAGCTAAAAATAGAGCTACCATATGATCCAGCAATCCCACTTCTGGGCATATAACTGGAGAAAACCATAATTTGAAGAGATACGTACACCCCAATGTTCATTGCAGCACTATTTACAATAGCCAGGACATGGAAGCAACCTAAATGTCCATCAACAGAGGAATGGATAAAGAAGATGTGGTACATATATACAAGGGAATATTACTCAACCATAAAAAAAGAACGAAATAATGCCATTTGCAGCAACATGGTTGGACCTAGAGATTGTCACACGGAGTGAAGTAAGTCAGACAGAGAAAGACAGATATCATATGATATCACTTATATGTAGAATCTAAAAAAAGGGTACAAATGAACTTACCTACAAAACAGAAATAGAGTTACATATGTAGAAAACAAACTTATGGTTACCCAGGGTAAGGGTTAGGGGAGAGATAAATTGGGAGATTGGGATTGACATATACACACTGCTATATATAAAATAGATAACTAACAAGGACCTACTAAATAGCACAAGGGAACCCTACTCAATACTCTGTAACGGCCTATATGGGAAAAGAATCTAAAAAAGAGTGGATACATGTATATGTATAACTGAATCACTTTGCTGTACACCTGAAACTAACACAACATTGTAAATCAACTATACTTCAAGAAAAATTAAAAAAAAAAAAAAGACTTCCAGCTTTTGGCTCAGAGGAGGCCAAGGTGCAACTTTCTTCAGTCGTCCCAAATCCGGGTTCATCGGACACCAGCTGCCTCCACCATGTTGCCTAAGTTCGACCCCAACAAGATCAAAGTCGTGTACCTGAGGTGCACCAGTGGGGAAGTCAGTGCCACATCTGCCCTGACCCCCAAGATTGGCCCCCTGGGTCTGTCTCCAAAAAAGTTTGGTGATGACATCGCCAAGGCAACTGGTGATTGGAAGAGTCTGAGGATTACTGTGAAACTGACCATCCAGAACAGACAAGCCCAGGTTGAGGATTGATCATCAAGGCCCCAAGGAACCGCCAAGAGACAGAAGGAAGCAGAAAAACATTAAGCACAGTGGAAACATCACTTTTGATGAGATTGTCAACATTGCCTGACAGATGCGGTATCGATCTTTAGCTAGAGAACTCTCTGGAACCATTAAAGAGATCCTGGGGGCCACCCAGTCTGTGGGCTGCAATGTTGATGGCCGCCACCCTCACGACATCATAGATGACATCAACAGTGGTGCAGTGGAATGCCCAACTAGTTAAGAACTGCAAAGAAAAATAAAGGGTTATTTGACAACCAAAAAAAAGAAAATTCTACTCTTTTTTTTTTTTTTTTTTTTTTTGGTACGCGGGCCTCTCACTGTTGCGGCCTCTCCTCTTGCGGAGCACAGGCTGCGGACGCACAGGCTCAGCGGCCATGGCTCATGGGCCCAGCCGCTCTGTGGCATATGGGATCTTCCCGGACTGGGGCATGAACCTGTGTCTCCTGCATCGGCAGGTGGACTCTCAACCACTGCGCCACCAGGGAGGCCCCAAAAATTCTACTCTTGCCTGAAGAATGTTACTCATGTCCTCAGGTATTTAAACGGGAAAAGGAAAGACCATTCAATATCAGTCTTGGGCTGAATCACCCACAGACAACCAAACCCTGCTACAATAGGTCTGCTCTTGAAATCCACCTAATCAATGACTAACCCCACTTCATTTTGAGCCAGTCATAGCCAATCACTCATATTTAACCTAAACCCCACATTTCCCCCAAGCCCTATATAAACCCTATCTTTTACTTTGTTCACAGAGATTATCTGTCTCCTTACATTCTCCCTTGCCTGGAAATAAATAATTTCTTAAATAACTAATTTTGTGTGTTCGTTTCTCTTTCTAGATTTGAAAGAACTGTGATTCCTTTAATACAAGCAAACCTAAAATGCAATGAATTAACAAAACAGAAATTTAGATTCTCCTCACCTAGCAGTCTTGAACAGGTGTTCAGCTTGGTGGGGCAGCTCTCATCCTCCCTGTCATTCATGGACCAAGATTCCTTCTATCTGTCATCTTTCATGGCTCTGTCACCACTTGCATCCAGCTAGGAGGAAAGAAAGAGTTTCATTGTGTGTGGGTATGGGGGGAGGTGTTTACTAGGCCAGTCCTGGAAGTGGCACCCATTGATTACCCCTTAATCCATCCTACATCCCATTAGAGAGAATTTAGTCTAGAGGTTATATCAAATTGTAAAGGACAGAATGTATATAAGTAGGGAGCTAGAGGTCTCCATTACAGGGTGTAAATCAGAAAGCATCTTAATTTTTGTCTTCCACTGGCCCTTTAGTTCATTCTCTATGGCTGGTTTTCCCTTGCCCCTTTCACCTTGGTCAAATCCATCAACTTTGCTAATTACTGTTATGTATTAAAATTCCTCCTGAAATGCTAGTCTCCCAAACAACATCAGTTAAGTAACAGAAATGCCCAGCCCCCTCTAGTAGTCATTACTCTAAAACTGATTTAAGACTGAGGCTTCTTCCTCTCTCCCAGCGTGGGCCTCTAGGATGTGAGTCACCGTCTATGGAAAAGGGGTGTGTGATCAGTTTCATTCTTTCTTCATTCAGTGCTTCCACTTTCCTCATCTTGTTGCTACTGTCTCTAATCCTTCCAAGCTGGGTGGCTGCTAGTTCGTCCGGTGTCTTTGGATAGATTAGAAAAAGGTTCCCCCTTCTGGGTGAATGCAACCCCATGGTGAGGGAACTGCACCTCTGTGTGAAGTAGAAAAAGGCAACTCTTCCTCCAAGTAGACACAACCCCGTGCCAGGGCCTATGGTTTGGAGAGTGGAAAGCAGGCTGGATTTCAGCCCCCATTAGCACCTGCAGTCAGGTGCCATTTTCAGCGAATAACTTACACAACCATGAAGCCTGTTAAGGTTGGAACATATGGAGGAAGTCACAAGGGAGACTGTAATGTTTGTACTTGACTAGTACTGTCATGAGTGGCATCTGCATTCTCTGGGGTCCGCAGAGGTTTAAGGCTTGCTCTTTTTTTTGCAGGTTGTATCTCTGAGTTCTTTAAAGCTCCATCATTCCATCTTTGGGGATCTCATCTCTGTACTTTCTTTTGCATAGATGAGTACATTGCTTTTGTGGTTGTTTGTTTACAATTCTTTCTTGAGACTCCAGGCATCTGGTGATACGCCTCCACCTTCCTTCTGCTGAAGTCCACTCACTTCTTTTGGCAGCTTTCTTGAACAGGATCCAAGACAATGCTTCTCCAGAGCTCTTGCATGTATGTACCACATTTGGACTAGAGAAAATATGCTCATTTAAGCTATTGTTGGCAGTTCTGTTATATTCCAAACCATAGTCTCATCTCTACCCCACAGGATGCCTGAGCCAGTCCTTTACCTTTTATATATCCCAGATGTAACTCAGACATCAGCCACCGTGTCTCTCAGATTGGAAGCAATATTACATATTGCTGCGTGTTCCCAGCAAAATTCCTTACATCAGTGTAAATGAGGCAAAGGGCATACACACCTCAGGATGAGGTTGAGGATGGTGGCAATGACTCAGTACAAAGTACAACAGCTTCCTCTAAAAACCTTGACTCTCCTATCTTTTTTTCAACCTCTCCAATGCCTTTTGTAAGCTGGAGGTAGGTGGTGAACTAAGAGTAAAAAACTGGTTTTCTACACTCTCCCTCTGCAAATCCTGTGTTGGTGAATTTGCATCTAACTTTGAATATGACCTTATTGTTTTGGGGTCTCAGCCAAATCTGAGACTAAGTGAGGTTCATTTAAACATCTTATCTATACATATCTCTGGAAGTATACAGATGGAACAGAAAATATTCATTACCTTTGGAGGGAAATTTGTTGGCACAGGGAAGCTGTGGGAGGGAGAATTTTTCACATATACTCTTTTTAACTGCTTTAATTTTAAACTATATATATATGTAGTACCTATTTAAGAAATTAATCTTGTAAATGTATATTGAAGTACATTCCTGCAATAGAGCACTTTCCAACTCTTAAGAAGAATGAGCTAAAAATTCTGATGTAGAAATATCTCAAAGATGTTGTTAAGGAAGATACAGAACAGTTCATAATGTACCTATTTACATACAATAAAATTACACATAATTACATGTTTTTTAATACATGAGAAACATTTCCAGAGTAATTTTATTGGGATAGACTAAATTATGTTGTAGCAACATGTTAAACTTGAAATCTCAGTTGTTTACCACAGAAAAGGCTTATATTTCTGGTGCATACACGTGTCCATTGAGAGACAGGCAACTCTTTTAGGGAAGCTGTTCTCCATGTGGTAACTCAGGGATCCAGGCTGTTTCCAACTTTTGGCTCCCTCACCTAAAGGCATGGCCTCCACAATTGCTGCAGCATGGGGAGAGAGAGCTGGAGAGTCACACACTGGCACTAAATGCTTTGGCTCAGCAGGGCACATGTCACTTCTGTTTACAGTTCTCGAAGTAGGACTAGTCTCATGAGCCCTGCCTCACTACAAGGCAGGGTAGGAAATATTGTCATTCTTCATGCCCAGGAAGAAGAAAATAAAATGGGTTTCAATATCATGTTGACATTGTCTCTGCCACAGGACACATACACAAAAAGGTAACAGGAGGAGGGAATCTGAAGATCTGAAATCAGAAGACTTACTTTTCACAGTACTATTTACTATATTCACTGTATATTAAGTATGTATGTTATTTGGATTTTTTTAAACCATTGGGTCATGTATACTTTTTCAGTGAAAGGAATTATTAACTTTAGCATCAAGAGATACTAAAACTAGTTTTATGAGGAATAAGGTATAGTATAAAAATATCTCCCCACATGATACTTATTAATTACAAATGGACAAAGAATAACTTTACAATGGAAAACCTGACAGACACCACCTTAACTTAGGGATCAAAGTTAAATAACATCACCAGTAATGGGACAAATAGATATCTTGTGCCTCCTGATTTAATGAACTGAGAAAAACACAGCATCATTTTTTGTGATATTCCTGCCAAAAATGCATAGCCTGAACTTAATCCTGAGGAAAAAACAGATAAAACTAAATTGAAGGACTTTATACAAAATATCTTGCCTGTATTCTTCAAGTGACAAGGTAATGAAAGGCAAAGAAAGACTGAGGAATTAATCTAGACTGAAGGAACTAAAGAGACTAGTCAACTAAATGCAATATGTAATCCTGGATTGGATTCTGAACCAGAAAAATACTATTTTCCTCATTGCTACAAAGGACATTATTGAGACAATTAATGATATCTGAATAAAGTCTGTAGGTTAGATGGTATTATTGTAACAGTGATATTTTTCTGATTTTATAATTGTGCTATTGTTATATAAGAGAATGTCCTTGTTTTAGGAAACATACACTCAAGTGTTTAGGGGTGAAAAGGCATCATATCTGAAATTTACTATCAAATGGTCAAATGGTTCAGGAAGTAGTTATATATTATATTATATATATATATACATATATACACATAAACATACATACATATATATGTGAGAGAGAGAAAGAAAGAACAATAAAGCAAATGTGGTAAAATGTTAACATTTTGAGAATCTGAATAAAAGGTATATGGGAGGTCTTTGTAATTTTCATGCATCCATTCTGTAAGTCTGAAATTCTTTAAAAATAAAAAGTTTGGGGCCTCCCTGGTGGCGCAGTGGTTGGGAGTCCGCCTGCGGATGCAGGGGATACGGGTTCGTGCCCCGGTCTGGGAGGATCCCATGTGCCGCGGAGCGGCTGGGCCCGTGAGCCATGGCCGCTGGGCCTGCGCGTCCGGAGCCTGTGCTCCGCAGCGGGAGAGGCCACGACAGTGAGAGGCCCGCATACCGCAAAAAGAAAAAAAAATAAAAATAAAAAAAAATAAAAAATAAAAATAAAAAGTTTGTAAAAGTGACCAGTAACTAACTACGCTTATTAAGTTTGTGACTTCTAAATATAATGCTGATCATCAAGTTTTATTTGTAATAGAATAAAGGTGCAGAGTAATTATTTCAAAATTATATCTCACAGACTTATGGTGAGGATCAAAGGTTGTAATATGTATAAATACAGTCTGTTGTCATTATTGCATTGTTTATGTGTGAATACATTTTTTCATTATTATTATTATTTTCATTTTGGCTGAAGTGGGTGATTCCTACTGGAGAGTAATAGAGGTTGAGGTTGAAAGACATGGGTTTGACACGAGAAAAAGACAAAATCTTTTGATTTTGAAAAAGATAGCGATGAGACTTCCCTGGTGATCCAGTGATTAGAACTCCGAGCTTCCACTGCAGGGGACCTGGGTTCGATCCCTGGTCAGGGAACTAGGATCCCACAAGCCACACGGCACAGCCAAAAAAAATACAAATAAATAAATAAATACATAAAATTAAATTAAAAAAAGAGAAAGAGATACGGAATGTCAGGCAAGGGGGCTTGGATTTTGCCTTGTAAAAGTCACTTTTGGGATACTGAAAAGTTGTTGCTTACCAAAATGGGATGGGGGAAGCTGAATTCTTAGCAGTGCTGGTAGTCTCCTTAGGGATCAGCTGATGAATGGTCCAACCTCCTCATTTTAGTTAAGCTAGTGGGTTATGCAGATGAGGCATCTAGACTAGAGTCTTGAAGATGAAGCTATGAAGATTCAAAGATTGAGAGGGCAAATAAAGAAAAACAAAGAGATGAGAAATGTCACATTACCAGGACCAGCTTCATAATTTGGGGGCCCATTGTGAAAAGAAAATTCAGGGCCCCTTGTTCATAAGTTATTAAGAATTTCAAAACAGTAACAGCAGAACATTGTACCAAGCAGGGGATCCTACTGAGCATGGGGCTTCATGTGACAGCACAAGCCACTAACCCATGAAGCTGGCCCTGCACACACAATCCACCAAGGATGTCCACATTCTGTCATTCACCCAAGGTCACTAGGTATTTTACGTTGAAAGGGACTGGAACCCTGATTCAAAATGGCTTCAGTCCTAAGGAAATGTAGATGGCGGAAGGTTGTTCTTCAGGCATAGTATGAGCAATGGCACTTGAAGTTATCAAAGGCCCGGGTTCTTTGAGGCAAATCTCTATGCTCAGTGTATGGGATTTGCCCTCAGGCGCCATAACATCCAATGTATGAAATGGGCCAACTTCTCCTGTTCTCTCTGAAGGGAGCAAAAATTACTTTCCCAGGAGCCTCTCACATTTCCTTAGCCAGAATTGGGTCCCAGTTCCATGGCAGGAGGTATGTGGAGCCATGATTTGATTAAGCAATCATGATGCCCCTCCTGGAGCTCGGAGTGGGGCCATCTTCCCTTGAAGCACAGGGCTACATGGAGGGAGGCGGCACCTGAACAAAATCAGGGCTCTGTTGGGAAAGAGGAGAAGGAATTTTTACATTGGTCCCTGACACGCTGCTGATTCCAGAACTGCTGATACAAAGGCAGGGTGGTGGGTTAGCAACATCATGCTGTGTGAGAAGGAATGATGTTACACAATTTAACCTTAAGTGGGTCACAAAAATATATTTTTATTTCAGTAAAGACATGTTTATTCTTATGTATATATTTAAAAAATAAATTGTAAGAGGAACACAAAGAGCACTAAGCATAAAGAAAAAACTGATAATTCAAACTTATTAAAAAGAAGAATTATTGTTCATCAAAGACTCCATTAAGTGAGCAAAAAGGCAAGCCATATATTGCATATATGTATATGCAATACATATATCTGACAACAGACACCAAGAGCACGTGCATACACACACACACACACACACATACACATATCAATACCTATACATGCATGGGGTGGGGGTGGGGGGAAGATGGGAGAAGATGCTGTAATTGTGTAATTTGTGGCAAGCCAAGAAGGGTCCTTGGGGTTCTGGAGCAAACCCATGCCATCTGCAGTGGAGAATTAAACACCCTTTGAAAAATATACACACATGCTACAATACAAAAAATCAATAAGAAAAAAACTAGACAACTCGATTAAGAAAAGGGCAAAGTACATGAATACTTCACAAATGAGGGTATGCAATTGACTGACAAACATGAAAAGTTTTCAGCCTCATTAGTCATCAGGGAAATGCAAATTAAAACCACAATGAGATACCACTTTATGCCAATGAGAATGGCTAAAATTAAAATGACTGATGATATCAAGTGCTGCTGAGGATGTGAAACAAGTGGAACACTCATTCAGTGCTTCTAAAAGGGTAAACTGGTACAGCCAGCTGGAAAACTATTTGGCAGTACCTAGTAAAACTAAATATGTCTATGACTCGATTATTTAACTCTTAGGTATGTGTCCTCAAACAGGCATACATGTGTACAGTAGAAGACACTAATAAGAACATGAATAGCAGTGCTTTTCATAATAGCTAAGACCTGGAAACAACCTAAGTGTCCATCAATGGTAGAATGGATAAGAAAATTGAGTTGTGATCACACAACAAAATACTATATATCAATGAGAGAGAAGAAATTATTACTATACACCACAAAATAGATGAACTTCACAAACATAATGTCAAGAGAAAGAAACCAGCCACAAAAGAATACACACGCTGTAACTCATTCCATTTATATAAGGCTCAAACACAGGTAAATGAGTACACTCATACTCATAGCAGTGTTATTCACAATAGCCAAAAGGTGGAAGCAACGCAAGGGTCTAGCGACAGATAAATCGATAAACAAAATGTGGTGTACACATACAATGAAATCACTCAAGCTTAAAAAGGAAGGAGTTCTGACACATGCTACAACATGGATGAACTTTGAGGATATTATGCTAAGTGAAATAAGCCAATCACAAAAAGACAAATGCTATATGATTCCACTTACATGAGGTCTAAAGTAGTTAAAGTCATTGAAGCAGTAAGTAGAATGGTGGTTGCCAGGGGCTGGGCGGGAGGGAGGAATGGGGAGTTGTTTAATGGGTTGTTTTAGTTCGGGAAGATGAAGAGTTCTGGAGATTGGTTGCACAAGAGTGTGAATGTACTGAACCCTACTGAACTATACACTTAAAAAATGGTTAAGATGGTAAATTTTATGTTATGTGTATTTGACCACAGTTTTAAAAAAAAGGCAGATAAATGGGTCTATGTTAGAAGGATAGTGGCTACCTTGGGGGAGAGACTGACTGAAAGGAGGGATGAATGGGGCTTCTGTGGTGCTGGTAATTTCTGTTTCTTGAGCTGGGTGATGGTCACCTGGGTGAGTTCACTTGGGATTTACGCACTATGTATATTATTGTGGCATGCATGGTGATGTGTTGTCCAGATCGCCCTGCAAGGAAAGACCTACTGCCCAGCTGCAGCAAGAGTGGTCAGCAGAGAGTCTCCAGCTGTTAATTCTCTCAGAGCCTACAGAGGGCCGCCTTGCCTGAGGTCACCCCCTTCCTGGGCAGCCTGAATCTGGTGACTGAGAAAAGTAGGGGTATAAAGGTCCAACCATTTAGACTTGATGCTAGACAAATCTGTTGGGATTTCTCACTCCAGAGTGAGCTGCTGATTGGCTGAGACTCTTCTGAGTCTGCAGCACAGGTTGACTTTCCCTCTGCCAATCCTGCTCTCACTCCCTTCCTTTCACGGGTGCAGATCTCTAATAAGCATTTTTTTTTTTTTTTACACCCCAAACTCTATCTCAGCATCTCCTTCTTGAGAACTTGACCTTTGACTGTTGGTACCCGAAGTGGATGAGAAAGCTGATGATAAGATGGGGTTTTGGAAACTGATGACCACCCATCTGACAAGGAGGACCCCATTACTAGAGGTAGGTGGAGCACAAACAGGGGTGAATTGGGAAGGTGAAAGGATAGAATGGAATGCTCTATCCAGTGGAATAGAGGGCACAATGTACCAGATGCTTGAGATGTGTGGAGGGAATAGTGCTATATGGATGATGGATTGGATGGCTATTGCTAATCCAACTGGATGAGCATCTTTAGCATCTCATGCTAAAGTCAGGGTCCTGGTTGGAAAAACCTGAAATTCTGGCATGGAATGGAGATATCAAGGTGGATGCCCCTAAAGATTTTAACTCCATGAAGTCCTTTGAATCTTCTGAGCCTGCAGAAGTGGCCCACTTCTCCCTAGTAAGAGCCAGCATTCCCTTTCTGCTGGGAGACAGTGCGGATGCCCCTCCCTCACAAAGCAACAAATACCCTTGTCATGATCTGCCCCTACTCCCTTCCTAGCCACTTTACCTATACTAGGTTAGCTGCAGCATAACCGAGCTATGGAAGTGCTGAGCCTGATAAGGGAAGAAAGGAATTGTGACCCATAGGAACAGCAAGGTCTAGCCAGCATGTACCCAGGAGCCAGAGAGGATAGATATGGAACTGGATTCTGAGGGTACTTGATGAAGGGGGAAGAAACATAAAATTGGAAATGGAAGAGTTTATTGACTTGGGATCCCTCTCTTGAGTTACAAGATTCAATGTCTTGGCAAAGACCAGGAGATGGTGCAAACTCACCACTAGGATGAATCTTAGAAGCATGGAAAAAGCAATGACCTATGCTAAAGGAAGCTTAAAGTTAGGACTGCTGTGGAAGTTGATGGAGGTGGGATTAAAAGACTCAGATAAGTGAGAACGTTGAATAGACTATGCATAACTAGACCTGCCAGATAATTATGTTCTATGAAAAGAACCCAAAGACACACTATTTACCAAGGCCATAAACAATTTGCTGGTGAGAGGCTACCAGAATCTCTTAAAAAGTTAAGTGGTAGCTCTCTGTATTCCAGGGCTGATGAAAGAAGAAATTGTTTTGGTTTGTTTTTTAATTTATTTATTTTTGGCTGCACTGGGTCTTCATTGCTGTGTGCGGGCTTTCTCTAGTTGCCACAAGCAGGGGCTACTCTTCATTGCGGTGCGTGGGCTTCTCATTGCGGTGGCTTCTCTTGTTGCAGAGCACGGGCTCTAGGCGCGCAGGCTCAGCAGTTGTGGCGCACGGACTTAGTTGCTCTGCAGCATGTGGGATCTTCCCAGACCAGGGCTCGAACCCATGTCCCCTGCAGTGGCAGGCGGATTCTTAACCACTGCAGCACCAGGGAAGTCCCGAAGGTATTGTTACAGAACTTGGTTCACTGAAAGCAATGGGAATCACTGGACCCTGAAACAATAAAGGCCAAGCAGCAGTGCTTAACTTCCAGAAACTAGATAATAGCAATTATCATAATGGCTGGTAAGATTGGAGTGGCAGTCGGGAGAACCTGGCCCAGAGAGTTATGGAGATGGTTAATAGAGCAAAGCGTCCCTAGAGGCAGAATAGATGGGCAATTGTCAAGGGTACTACCAGCTGCACCAGCTTATACCAGCTGAAGAAATTAAGGAGAGATGACTGGAAGACTGAAGGCAATAGCCACAAGAAAAAGTTGCAATCCCTTGCCCAGTGTCCAGACCTGAGGCAATTTTCAGACCATGACTGAAGCGGTAGTGAGTCCCTAGGAGGAAGGACCCTCAACACTGTAGCAAGAATACATGATTCCACCAGTCTTTTCCCAAAGAGACCTATGGCCATTTACTTGTGTAACTGCACTGGGAAAGGGGGAATACAGCATATCAAGGTCTGTTGGACACAGGGTCTGTGTTCACATTGATAATGGAGACCTCAAGTATTATCTTCCCCCTCCCCATTAGGGCTGGGGAGGCACATAGAGGCCAGGTAATAAGTGACATCCTGTCTTAGGTTCTACTTACAGTGGGTCTCCTGGGTTCTTGGACCCACTCAAGGGTCATTTCCCTGTGTGTATAATTGAGACTGGCGTTCTCCTGAGGGTCAACACAGAAAAGTGATGAGAGTGGGGATTAGTTCCATTCTTAAGCATACAAAGGATGCAGGGATGCTGGTTTTCCATCATGTCTGTTTAATTCACCATTCTTAACTCTTGCAGAGCCTAGATGAACCCTAGAGGGTGACTATAGACTACCATGAACTCAACCAGGTACTACAGCCCTGATTGCAGCTGCTGTATCAAAGGTGGTAAATTTACTAGAGCATATTACATTGGCCTCAGCATATTACATTGCAACCGTTGATTTGGCCAATCAGAAAAAAAAAAGACAAAACAATTGCATTTACATGGAATGGACAAGTATATACACTTAGAGTTTTCCCCCAGGGTTATGTCTCTTACCCTATGTTATAATATAGCCTGAAGAGATTCAAATATCAGGAGATACCACTGAGCATCACACAGATGCATCACACTATGGCGTTATGATAGGCCAGATGAACAAGAGTGGATAGTACCCTGGAGGCCTTGGTAAGACACGTGCACTCCAGAGGGAGCTGTGAAGATTCACGGTCTTCTACGTGTATAAAATTTTTAGGAGTCCAGTCATCAAGGGCATGATGACTCTCCTCCAAAATAAAAGACAAATTATTGCCATCTTACATGTACCACAGAAGGAAGCACACCGCCTGGTGGGCCTCTTCAGGTTTTAGTGTCAGCACATTATACACCTAGGGATATAGCTCCAGTCTATGGTTAAAAAAAAAAAAAGGCAGACAGATTTGAGTGAGGCATAAAGCAGGCCCAGAGCACATTTCATCCCTTCCATCTCAGAAGGGCCAGTGGATCATTCTCACAGGAGCAGACATGTATTCCAGGTATGGGTTTGCCTTTACTTCCCACAGGGTCTCAGCCAGCACCACTAACCAGGACTCAATGAGGATTTGATCCACTGTCCTAGGATCCCACATAACTGTATAAGATCAGGGCCCACTTGACAGCAAAGGTGTTGTGACGGTTAACCCATGACCATGGTATTGATGGCCATATCCTATGCTGTGCCTGATGCAAGAAGATGCTTGGGGCAGTCTGCTGAAGGCACAGCTGAAGCAGAGGCAATACTCTGCAAAGATGGGGTGCTGTTCTCCAGGATGCAGAACATGCATTGGATCAATATAACAGTGGTGTGCCACAGATGTTTGGGATTATGCTAGAATGGATAATCTAGATTACTGGTATCGGTGATCATAGATTGACTCTCCATGACCAACACTCCTTTCTTTTTTTTTTTTTTGCGGCACGCGAGCCTCTCACTGTTGTGGCCTCTCCTGTTGCGGAGCACAGGCTCCGGATGCACAGGCTCAGCGGCCATGGCTCACGGGCCCAGCCACTCTGCGCATGTGGGATCCTCCTGGACCGGGGCACGAACCCGTGTCCCCTGCATCGGCAGGTGGACTCTCAACCACTGCGCCACCCGGGAAGCCCCCCAACACTCCTTTCTTTCTAGAAATACATCAAATCATTCTTTCTAGTTTACAATTATTTTGTATTGAAGTATGTATACAGGTACGCAAAAATGTAAATTCAAATTGTACCTTGGGGACTTCCCTGGTGGCACAGTGGTTAGGACCGCGCGCTCCCAAGGCAGGGGGCCCAGGTTCGATCCCTTGTCAGGGAACTAGATCCCACATGCATGTTGCAACCAAGAGTTTTCATGTCACAACTAAGGAGTCTGCCTGCCGCAACCAAGACCGGGTGCAACCAAATAAATAAATAAATATAAAAAAAATTGTACCTGTGCAGTTTTGTTTTACATTTCTTTTTACCCCCCATTGGATCAGGGGTTAAAACAAGATATTTTTCCTTTCTTTTAACTTTGAACTAATTTTAAACTTACAGAAAAATTAAAAGACTAGCACACAGAACTTTTTTTGTCCTGAGCTATTTAAGAGTATGTTGCCAGCAATATGCCCTGTCACCTATACAAATACTTTATGGTGTGTATTTCCTACAAACCACAATATTCTATTGCAAGAAGTACAACACAACCATCAGAACCGGGACACTGACAATGATACTTCACTACAATCTAACCTACAGAGCCCATTCAAGTTCTGACAATTGTCCCAACAATGTCCTTGCAAAAGAATCCAACCCAGGATCATACCTTGCTTTTGATTTTTCATCCTTCTTTAGTTACCTTCAGTCTGGAACATTTCCTCAGTCTTTCCTTGAACTTCATGACCACTTTTGATGATAACAGGCCATTTATTTTGTAGAATGTCCCTTGATCGGGGTTTGTCTGATGTCTAGATTCAAGTGATGCATTTTGGCAAGAATATCATGCAAGTGATGCTGTGTTCTTCCTACTGCATCCTATTGGGGGTGCACAATTTCAATTTGTTGCATTCCTTGTGATGTTAACTTTGTTTACTTGATTCATTTTATGATGATGGTCTCTGCCAGATTTCTTAGCACTCAGAATCTAAGATCTGCTTGCTAAGTGGGCTCCTTGCTTTGGGATGTTGCCACCCCCAGTCCCTCTCAGTGGATAAACCTAGGGAAAATGTTTTATGTACACATACATACACATACATTGTTACCTATTTATATTGAATGAAAACCATTCCAATTCCAATCCAACACCACAGGGTTTTTCTAGTTTCTCCATTAAAATATTTGTCCTTTCATTAAAAACAATTTTATTGAAATGTATTTGATTTACAATGTTGTGTTAATTTCTGCTGTACAGCAAAGTGACTCCATTATACATATATACATTCTTTTTCATATTCTTCTCTATTATGGTTTATCACAGGATACTGAATATAGTTCCCTGTGCTATACAGTAGGACTTTATTGTTTGTCCTTTCATTTTTGATAGTGGCTCCCATTATCCTAAAGACATTTACTTATTTCATCAATCCCTTTGTATCTTCTGTGTCACCACCGTCCAACCCCTTCATGAACTCTCTCCTCACCTGGCTTGGACTCTGACATTCCCAGCTGGGCTACTGCCATATCCCCATTGCCCTGTAGAAACCTTCCTCATGCTTGGACTCCAGTACCTCCCTCCTGACTACCTCTGATATTCCTCTCCCCACCATGGACTCTCCCTTCACTCTGCTTGAGCTCTTACACTCTACTTGACACTTATTTTTGTAAATGGTATAAAATGGGGGTCTAGTTTTTTTTGCTGGTAAATAATATCAGCACTGTTTATTATTTAATCATCCTTTTGTCACTGAATTAAAAATTTATCTTTCATATGTTATATTCTTATAATCAGATATCCATTCCTGGGTTTTATAGCCTGTTACACTGGTTCATTTGTCTATCCCTATCATATGGATTTTTTTTTTTTTTTTTTTTTTGTGGTACGTGGGCCTCTCACTGTTGTGGCCTCTCCCGTTGCGGAGCACAGGCTCAGTGGCCATGGCTTAGGGGCCTAGCCGCTCCGAGGCGTGTGGGATCCTCCCGGACCAGGGCATGAACCCGTGTCCCCTGCATCGGCAGGCGGACTCTCAACCACTGCGCCACCAGGGAAGCCCCATGTGGATTTTTTTATGGTAACTTTATAGTGTCCTCTGATATCTGGTAAGCCAAGTGCACCTTTAGTGTACTTCTTCCTACATTTAATGGCTATTCACAGGTACTTTATTCTTTCCAAATGAATTTTAGGATAATTTAATCCAATTAAAAAGACATATGTGGGGATTATATAGGAATTTTATTAATTTTACATAAATTTGTAAAGTTGACCTTTTTGTGACATACTCAAGAATGAAACAATGAAGGCATTCAATGCCTGTTCATTGTTCAGATCTTGTTTCATTTCTTTATCCAACATATACTTTTGTTGACCACCTACCACATGCTAAGCACTGTTCAAGATGCTGGGGATACCACTGTGAACAAAACAGGCAAGATCCTTGTCTTTTGCAGTTTGCATTCTAGTAGGGGGAGCCAGGTAATAAACAAATATAGAATACATAACACAAGTAAATATGTAATATATCAGGTGGTGTTAAATGCTATCGCCAAAAAAAAAAAAAGCATCTAGTTGAGAGGGATATAGAATGCTGGGAGGAGGGTTGTTTTTCTATTTAGGGTGATAAGGTGATGTGGTGACATTTGAGCATTGCTGTGAGGAGGGATCCATGCATTCCAGGCAGAGGAGATAGCAAACGTAAGGGCAGGAGCATGCTTGGTGTGTTATATGATCAGAGGAAGAACAAGAAGCCCAGTGAGTGAGTAAGGGGTAGTTGTGTTGGGGCATAGTGAGGACTTTGGTTTTAACTGTGAGTGAGAAGAAAAGTGATTCCTGAGTTTTGAGCAAAGGAGTAACATGATCTGATGAAGGTAATAAAAGATCATTCTGGTGGACAGGAGTGGAAGGAAGGAGACCAATTAGGAATCTCTTAGGATGATTCTCACTCGAGATGATGGTGACTTGGACGAGGGGGACAGAGGTGGCAAGAAATGGGGGATTCTGGGGAATTCCCTGACGGTCCAGTGGTTAAGACTCTGAGCTTTCAGTCCCGAGGGCGCAGGTTTGATCCCTGGTCGGGGAACTAAGATCCCACAAGCCGCGTAGCGCCAACCAAAAAAGAAAAAAAAAAAAAAAAAATAGTGGGGGATTCTGACCCGTCTGACTCAAGTGCTGCCATAGTCCACCAGAGGGCACTACATACGTGTCCTGGTGAGGCGGAGCTGTGACAGCCAGTCCTTCCTTCACCCTCCCATAATGATAGGTTGTGGTATCTACCTACATAACAGCTACCCCTCCCCTTTTGATTTTATTCGAGACTGTGGAGTGCCCAGCCTCAAAGGATGAGTCATGATGGTATAAGCACCATTTCCATCTCCATGATACTGTTATCTAATGTCATAACCTTCTTTTCTTTCCAAGACCCTCCCTCTATCAACCTCTCCTATACACATACATGCATCAACTAGTTTATTAAGGCATCTGGGAGAACAGATTAACTGGTTGTGACTAGGAACTCCCTTCTTTGCCATTATTTCTTTTGGGAACATTGCCTCTTTAAACCTATAGTGTTGAAAAGAAAACGAAATAATGTCTTTAAAAATTTATGTACGTGTAAAGAAAAATTGAGACAAAAGAGTTTACAGCAGCACCGTCCAATAAAATTCTAATGGGAGCCACATATGTAATTAAATTTTAACTTACACATGTAACCAAATTTTTAAAAGTAAAAAAATAGTTTGAAATTAAGTTTAGTAATGTATTTTACTTAATCCAATATATCAAAAATATTATCATTTCAAAATGTAAACAATATAAAGTATACTTAATGAGATATTTTACATACCTTTTTTTCATACTAGGTCTTCAAAATCTTGTGGGTATTTTATATTCACAGCAGGTCTCAATTTGGACTGGCCACATTCCAAGTGCTCAATACCCACATGAGGCTAGTATCCACTGTATTGGATAGTGTAGGTTTTCAGTGTGTGGAAAGGCATCTTATCACCCCCCCAGTACTCATTTTTCTCTTTCTTTCACTGTAAACCCGCCCCCTCCCCCCCCCAAGTTTAACAATGCACATGGATGTCCTGCCGCAGACACCATTTCCCAGCCTTCTTGAGAGTTGTGTGTGTATTCATTTTCTATGGCAGTGTAATGAGCTACCACACACTTAGCAGCGTAAAACACCCACTCATTATCTCAGAGCTCTGTAGGTCAGAAGCCTGGGCTTGGCTGGGTTTTCTGCTCAGGGTTCCACAAGGCTGAAATTAAGGTGTCCACTGGGCTGGGCTCTTACCTGGAGGCTCTTGGGAAGAACCTGCTTCTAAACTTATTCAGGTTGTTGGCAGAATCCAGTTTCTTGTGGCTACGACTCCGAGATCCTGTTTCTGGGCTGGCTGGGAGCTGGGAGCTGCTCTCTGTTCCTACAGGCTGCCTGGACTCCTTTTCGCGTGCCCCCAAACTCCTCACAATTTGAATCTCTCTGACTCCCCCTTCCGCCCACCAGTTGGAAAAACCCGTGCCTTTAAAGGGCTTGTGATTAGATTAGGTCCACCTAGATAGTCTTCCTTTTGCCGTATAACATAACATAATCACAGGAGTGAGCTCATGCAAAGGGGATTATACCAGGGCAAGGGGCGTTTGGGACGTTTTAAGAATTAGGCTTCCAGCTGCTCAGGCCAACATTTTGAGTGTCATGCTTGTTCTCTTGCTTTTCCTCAAACCTCACTGGTCAGTGATCAAATTCTGTCAGCTCAACTTCCAAAACACACTCAGAATTCAACCACTTCCTATCACCACCTCTGCTGTATCTTGGGCCGGCCATCGTCATCTCTCATGTGGTTAGTGCAGTAACCTCCTAACTGGCCTGCCTTCAGCAATCTTCAGCAGTCTCAATACAGCAACCAGAGTGATCCTGGTACAATGTATGCCAGACCATGTCCTTCCTCTGTCACCCCTTAATGGCTGCCCATCTTAGAATAAAAGCCAAAATCCTTAATATGTACTGTAGGCCACATTGTAGTCCTTGTAAGGTTTTACTTTGGTTTCCTTATTAGCTCTGCATGTGACCTTCAAATCCTACCACTTGTCCCCTCTTTCACTTCACTGTAGCCTCACACTCCTTCTTTTTTTTTTTTTTTTTGAGGTACACGGGCCTCTCACTGCTGTGGCCTCTCCCGTTGCAGAGCACAGGCTCCGGACACACAGGCTCAGCGGCCATGGCTCACGGGCCCAGCCGCTCTGCGGCATGTGGGATCTTCCCGGACCGGGGCACGAACCCGCGTTCCCTACATCGGCAGGCAGAGTCTCAACCACTGCGCCACCAGGGAATCCCTTCACATTCCTTCTTGCTATTCCTTAAACATGTCACGAAGTCCTTTAGGGTTTTTGTACTTGCTATTCACTTTGCCTGGAATGTTCTTTCCCCAAGATATCTGCATGACTAGCTATACACACACACACACACACACACACACACACGGGAGACTTCATATTCCCCTACCTTGCTTTATTTTTTGCTTCTACTGTAGTAGTTTTTGCTATACTACATACTATATTTTTAATTTGTATCTTTTTTGTCTCCCTGCTAAAATATAAAGCCATTAGAAAAGGGACCCCTGTGCCCTGCACCTGCCAGACACATACCTTTTGTTCATTATTATATCAACCTGGCACACGGTAGGAACTCAAAATTATTTGGTGAATGAATAATAACACGAGAGGGCGCTGATGGGAGTTAAAGCATTCTAAGGTCCTTATATTGTTTGGAAGGAAGGTAGCAATATTGATTAATTTTAGACTTTGCTAAGCTAAATGTGCACGCTACATTTTTCAGGGTTACCACTAAGAGAACAGAAATAGAACTGTGACTTCAATGTCAATAAGAAGGGAAGGGCAAAAGAGAAAATTTCAGCCAGCGGAAGGCAGCAATGAAGAGAAAGCAGCAGAGATATGATAAAAAGAAATCACGGAACTTCCTTATTCCTGTAGAATAATGGCAGATGCCTAAATCCCTTCACAATCTTCCAAAACCCACACAGATCAACAAGGAAAGCAAATTACATCACCCCAGTCCTCACCTACAGCATCCTAGGAGAGGGAGAGTACCTTGAGCCTCAATTTACATGTAAATGGAGAGAGAAATATCTGAAACCAGCAGAGCCACAACATCAGCTAGAATTATCCCAGAGGGATAATTGTGAATCCTATTGTGAGAGGGGAAACACTGAGGACAGGTCTGAGACTCGGTGGATCAGAGCACTGGCTACTGGGTAATCGAAAGGAACATTTGTGGAAATTGATGACATATTAGGTCGCAAAAGAAAATCTCAGTAAATTTATTTATTTATTTATTTTAATTTATATTTTACTTTTGGCTGCATTGGGTCTTCGTTGCTGTGCGCCAGCTTTCTCTAGTTGCGGCGAGCGGGGGCTACTCTTCGCTGCAGTGTGCAGGCTTCTTACTGCAGTGGCTTCTCTTGTTGGAGAGCACGGGCTCTAGGTGCACGGGTTTCAGTAGTTGTAGCACGTGGGCTCTGTAGTTGTGACTCGCAGGCTCTAGAGCGCAGGCTCAGTAGTTGTGGCACAGGGGCTTAACTGCTCCTCGGCAAGTGGGATTTTCCCGGATCTGGGATAGACCTGTGTCCCCTGCATTGGCAGGCGGATTCTCAACCACTGCGTCACCAGGGAAGTCCTCAATAACTTTAAAAAGAGCAATAATATAAACAGCATTCTCCAATCACAATGCAATAAAAGTATAAATTAATAACAAAATTAAAAGCAAAAAGAAACTTTCACCTAGAAAATTTTAAAACTCTGTATTAAGCAACTCTTGTGTTAATAAGATAATACAAACCAAAATTGCAGAATTTTATAAAATAGCAATAATGGAAACGCAGCTTATCTGAATCTATGTGATGCTGCAAAAGTAGCTGTTAGAAGAATATTACACTAAATATCTAGGTAGAATTAAACATCAATTTAAAAGCTACAAAAATAAAAGCAAAGCAAACCAAAAGAAAGCAGAATGAAGGAACTATTAAAGATATAAACAGAAATTAATGATTTTGAAAACAGAAAAATAAAATAAAAAGAATAAATAAATCCAAATGCTAGTTCTCAGAAAAAAAGGAAAAATCAGTCAAATGGACAAACTACTAGCTAACCTAATCAGGTAAAAAAGGGAAAGAGCATGAGTATGCAAGATAAGAAATAACAAGGAGGAAATAACCATTGAAAGAGAAGAAAAATTAAAAATCTTAAGATACTACTTTTCACGAGTCTAGACAAACGCATCTGAAAATGTAGATTAAATAGATAACTTCCTAGGAAAATATTGTTTACCAAAATTGACCCTAATAAACATAAAAATTTTAAGCAAATTAAATAATTACTCCTCAAAAATTCACAAGGCCCAGAAGAATTCATAGGAGAATCTACCAAACCTTCAAAGCTACTTAAAAAGTTCCAGAGATAGAAAAAAGAAACTCCCACATTATTTTTAAATAGCCACATGCAATTTAAAGAAATCAAGAGGGAAGAGTAGTCTTTGACGTTTATCCACATACTTACCATTTCCGATGCTCTTCATTCTTTCCTGAAGATTAAAGTTTCCATCTGGCTCCAGGCAAGAAAAGGAGAAATAAGTGAAAAGGAGAGAAGTAGTGATACTTATAAACAGAAAGCAAAGCTTTTTGAGATATCTTTGGGAGAGTTTTGCTTATGTCTCAATGGCCAGAAAACTTTGATGTGATTTTTAGATGGGCACATTGTTTTCCTAAACAAATTCAGGGTTCTGATGGTAAAGAAGACATGGAGAATGCTTATTGGGTAGAAAGAAAGCAGTGACTGCCACAGTCCACCCTTTTGGGTATCCATCCTTCCATATACAGAATATGCTCCCTCCCTGATGGGGACAGTTCCAAAGTCTCAGCCAGACACTGCAGCCATCTCAAAAGCCAGAGTCTCTATCCCATATGCAGTTTTCTCCACTTAGCCCTGATGTGAATCCTTATACAAAGTCCAGTAACCTACAAACTAAAAGCCAAGTTATCTTCCCCCAACATATCCCATATATAATATTGGAGAAGGAAAAAAAATAAACTCCCACATGGGAAAGGGAAGAATGGGAAACACATCAAAGCTACTGCAAATATTAGAGCTATGGGCAAATACCGGATTCTGCTAGACAGAAGCAGCCAGGACTCCCTGCCGGACAGTAATTTCCTTACTCAGCCAACCTACTCTCTGGGTGGAACTTTTTCGATTGTGCTCCATGGTCCAAGTTCCATCTGCTTTTGAGATGACTTCTTGTGCATTATCCTCTTTAACCATATCTGAAGTATAACTTTGGAGTGGATGCTCTTTCTGTTGTGTGTGTTCGGGGGCCTGGGGTTGAAAAATGATAAGGTTTTGCTGGTCAGGTCCTTAAATTTTCATTTTTGGTGATATGATTCCCTCAAAAATGTTGTAGGCTTCCAGTCTATTTGCTTCTTCTTCAATCCTATGTTGCGAGTAACCACAGCTGAAGCTCCTATGTAGCCATAGTCTGTAAACCTGAAAACCCTCCTCTATTACGTGTTGGCCTCTGTGCTCTGCTTATCCTTCTAGCCTTCAACTTAGTGCTCACTGACTTGAGACAACTGGAAACAAAAGGCTCTAGGAGGAGGAGAACACTTTGCAGACCCCACTTCCTCTGTGGAGTGGTGATTCTTAAAGGAAGGTGCTTAGGAAAGGCCCAGGACACCAGTCTCATCTTCTAAGCTATTGCTTGGTGGCCACCACTCTTATTTGGAGAACAGAAGCAATGATCTTTTTCAGCCCTGCAAGCCTCCAAATTATGAGATATTCACTCAAAGGAAATTTGCAGGCCCTAGCCAGAGAGCCTTCCTTAGTGAAGCAGTACTTCCTTACCTTTTTTATTCAGCCTGCATAACTCTAGCTCATTGGTCTCTCTCAGGACTTTGTTGAAAATAGAACGAAGTCACCAGCTCGTGCAAACATTCTGAATCATTCCAGCTATTTTCCCTAACACAACAGACTTGATTGGCATGTGGGGTATCTCCCATAGAAGAACAAATTGACGAAATGTTCCACCACTGACTAACAAGGTCATTGGTATTCCAGTATGTAACGCATGTACACTCAGAACCCAAAAGCCCATCTCTACCACTCAACAAATCCACGTTTCAGATTATATTACTTGCAGCATCCCACTTCAGTTACTGAATTCTCTAAGTGATAGAACTGCATTTGGCTGCATTTAACAGAAACCCAACAAAGTGGCTAAACCTATAAGGGGTTTATTATTCTCATGTTACAAGGAGTCTGGTATAGGCAGTCTGGGAACTGGTACAGCTGCTCAAGGAATCAGGCTCCTTCTATCTTCTTCTGCCATCTTTAGTGTGTGTCTTTCGGCTTCAAGATCATAATTTGGCTGTTACTCTTCCTGCTTTGAAGGCAGGAAAAAAGGGGTTGGGAAAGGCACAATGCATGTGCCAGTTGAATCTGCCCTCTTTCTTTTTTAATCAGGAAATAAATCACTTTTCCAGAAGTATCACCAGGGACTTTCAGTAGTATCTTCTTGGCCACATTGCCATGCTTAGCTCCAGGGGAGTAGGGGAGACAAATTTTTTTTTTTTTTTTTTTTTTTTTTTTTTTTGCGGTACACGGGTCTCTCACTGTTGTGGCCTCTCCCGTTGCAGAGCACAGGCTCCGGATGCGCAGGCTCAGCGGCCATGGCTCAAGGGCCTAGCCACTCCGCGGCATGTAGGATCTTCCCGGACCAGGGCATGAACCCGTGTCTCCTGCATCGGCAGGCAGACTCTCAACCACTGCGCCACCAGGGAAGCCCAGAGACAAATATTTTTAAATTACTAATAAAAAGGGGGTTCTGTAAGTAAAGAAGAGACTAGGGACTTCCCTGGTGGCGCAGTGGTTAAGAATCAGCCTGCCAATGCAGGGGACACAGTTTCGAGCCCTGGTCCGGGAAGATCCCACATGTCACGGAGCAACTAAGTCCGTACGCCACAGCTACTGAGCCTGCACTCTAGAGCCCGCAAGCCACAACTACTGAGCCCGCGAGCCACAACTACTGAAGCCTGTGCGCCTAGAGACTGTGCTCCGCAACAAGAGAAGCCACCGCAATGAGAACACTGCACATCGCATGAAAGAGTAGCCCCTGCTCGCTGCAACTAGAGAAAGCCCACGTGTAGCAACAAAGACCCAACACAGCCAAAAATAAATAAATAAATAGATTTATTTTAAAAAAAGAGAGAGAGAGAGACTAGATATTGGATAATCAGTTAGTTCTGCCAGACAAATGAAAACTGTTTTACACAAGAAAAGGAATATCTTGGATCAAGTAACTAAAAAGTCCGGAAGCTGTGCTTGCTTGATCCAATGGCTTAAGAAAATCACTAAGACTCCGGTTTCTCTTCAGCTCTCCACTCTGCCTTCCTCCATGTCAGAATAAACTGAGGCTGATTCCCCTTGTGGTCCTCAGATGGCTCCCAAGGCCACAAGCTTTCTCATTCATGCCCAGTGGGAAATATAGAGTATCAGCATCCCAGCATCTGTAGCTGCTCAGTCCATCACTGAGCTCAGAGGATGGAATGCACGGATTGGCTTGGCCTAGGTGGTGAGCTCCAAACCTACATCTAGGATGGAACCATTGCAGGAACTGCAAGGATCGGATGCCCCAATGGAAAGTATGGTCTGTTGAAAGGGGGCCAGGGACCTCTGGGGAAGGAGGTGGGGAAATGGATAGTAAGAAGACAACCAACATATGTCCTTAGGGTAGCTAAAGAAGAAGGAGTCAGTCAGAAGGGGGATTAGTTAACAGTGGAAACTGAAAAAAAGGAGGGTTTCTGAAGCGACATTGTCATTGTTCATCTGAGCATTGGCTGGGGAGAGGGAGGTCTCATCCAAGGTCATATCCTGTCCAGTTCCAGTGGCAGATCCATTTTTACTGTGAGGGTCTTGGAAGCACACTCCTGCTATTCTCGGCCCCCGACTCCCATTCTGGTGCTCTGGTTTCAGCTCACCATGCAGCCTTCTGATTATATTTGACTTCCCAAGTTGTTTTCTTACAGGGAGTGAGTATCTTAATCAGAGACGAATGCTTGGCAATTCTGGTTCATGATGGGAATTAATACATCAGCATTCTGATTTTTAAATTTGCTTTTTTTTGGCTGCACTGTGCGGCTTGTGGGATCTTAGTTCCCCGACCAGGGATTGAACCTGGGCCCTCGGCAGTGTAAGCATGCAGTCCTAACCACTGGACCGCCAGGGAATTCCTCAGCATTCTGATTTTTACATTAATTGCTGACTCCCTGTGTCAGCAAAAGCTCTTTTCTGAGCCTGTGTGGCTGAGGACCAGACCCCGAAGTCCTGGTGTTTCCAGAACATCTGAC
Organism: Mesoplodon bidens; assembly: GCF_964165515.1. Taxonomy (NCBI): domain Eukaryota; kingdom Metazoa; phylum Chordata; class Mammalia; order Artiodactyla; family Ziphiidae; genus Mesoplodon; species Mesoplodon bidens. Next base: position 63,307,858 of record NC_138178.1, on the reverse strand, counting down.
AACTTGTGAGTCTATTAGCAACAAGCCAATGGGTTTTCCTTGAAGATCCCCACATTGCATGCGTCCAACCCATTGTCTACTACTTGCGTACTGATTTGAGGTTTCCTAGAGTTCAGGGTCTTATGCTGGAATCCCACTGTATCATTCCTGATGCTGGAATGATGCAAAGGCTGGGTTAGAGCTGATGCAAAGTTCTTTTTCATCTTCAGGATCTCTTGCTGTGAGCCTCATGACCTGCCTAGCTGCCCTTTTGATCCTACAGTAGAAGAGTCTATGCAGTACAGACTTGCATCTTACATGAACAGACACTTCACACAAGAGGATATACAAATGTTCATATGAAAATATACTCATGCTCATTAGTCATAAGGGATATGTAAATTAAAATCAAAATGAGATATTACTACATACCCATCAGAATGGCTAAGATTAAAAAGACTTGGGGGGCTTCTCTGGTGGCGCAGTGGTTGAGAGTCTGCCTGCCAATGCAGGGGACGCAGGTTCGTGCCCCAGTCCGGGAAGATCCCACATGCTGCAGAGCAGCTGGGCCCGTGAGCCATGGCCGCTGGGCCTGCGCATCCGGAGCCTGTGCTCCGCAATGGGAGAGGCCACAACAGTGAGAGGCCCACGTACTGCAAAAAAAAAAAAAAAGACTTGGGAATTCCCTGGCAGTCCAGTGGTTAGGACTCTGCACTCTCACTGCTGAGGGTCTGGGTTCAATCCCTGGTTGGGGAACTAAGATCTCACGAGCCACACGGTGTGGCCAAAAATTTAAAAAAAATTTAAACTAAATTAAATTAATCATTTATTTATGTATTTATTTATTTTTGGCTGCGTTGGGTCTTTGTTGTTGAGTGCGGGCTCTCTCTAGTTGCAGCAAGTGGGGGCTACTATTTGTTGTGGTGAGTGGGCTTCTCATTGCAGTGTCTTCTCTTGTTGCAGAGCACAGGCTATAGGCATGTGGACTTCAGTAGTTGTGGTTCGTGGCCTCTAGAGTGCAGGCTCAGTAGTTGTGGCACAAGGGCTTAGCTGCTCCGCGACATGTGGGATCTTCCCGGACCAGGGCTCGAACCCGTGTCCTCCGCATTGGCAGGTGGATTCTTAACCACTGCACCACCAGGGAAGTCCCAAAAAATGTTTTTAAAGACTTGACAATACCCAGTGTTGGCAAGGATGTGGAGAAAGTGGGACTCAACATTTCTGCTGGGAGTGTAAAGTGGTACAGCTACCTGGGAAGTCTGTTTGGCAATATGTATTAAGCTGAACATACATTTATCCTATATCCTGGCAATTCTACTCTTTTTTTTTTTTTGGCAATTCTACTCTTAACTATGTATGGAACAGAAATGCATACATATGCTCACCAAAAGACATATGTAAGAATAGTCATTGCAGCATTATTCCTAATAGTTCTAACTGGAAAATAATCCAAAAGTACATCAACAGTAGAATTAATAAATACATTGTGTTATATCCAAACCATGTTATACTATAAAGCAATGAAAATGAAGGAACTACTACTGCTATTCACAGCAAACTGGAAGAATCTCATTAATATGATGTTAAATGGAAGAAGCCAGACACGAAAGACTATATATGGTATGATTCCATTTAGAAGAAGTTCAAGAGCAGGCAAAAGCTAATCTATGGTTAGATGTCGAGGTAATGGTTACCTCTGGAGGAGGAGGTGGGTAATGACTGGGAAGGAGCCTGCGAGCTGCTTCTGAGTGCTGCTAAATTCTCATTTTTGTTTTGGGTAGTGATTATATAGATGTGTACACTCTGTAAAAAATTCATCTGGTTACACAAATGATAATTTGTACACTTTTCTTGGCTGGGCTGAGTGACATGTCCATAGGTCGTCTGATAGCTAACCTAGGCTGGCCTCTTCTAGAGCAGTTTAGGAGACTCAGCTCTGCAACATGTCCTCCAGCAGGCTAGCCCAGGCCTGTTCTCCTGGTGATGGCAGTGGTGCAAAAGGGCAGCTCCCAATGTTCAAGTACATTTCAAGCCTCTGCCTTCGTCATACCTGCTAACATTCCATTGGCCAAAGAAAGTCATGTGGTGAAAGCTAGAATCAAGGGGAAGGCAGGTTACTCCGCTCATGGGCACTGCAAAGTTATGTGGTAAAGGGCATGGATCTAGGGAAGATGATGAATTGGGCCATCAACACAATCTACAACTTGTGGGAGAAAGAAAAATGAAGTTAATGATAATATAGTGAAACATATACGATAATTGAGAGAAGTACAGGGTGCTTTAAGGGTGCAGAAAAGGGCACATTTTATATTTTATCTGATATTAAAATTATTCACGGAAAAGTTTATGCATGGACATTTTCCCTTCTAGACCATGAACTTCTCGTATATGCTTCATTTTCACACCTTCCACAGCTCCTGGCATAAAGTAGGCATTTGAACATTTGTGAAATAAATGTTCAGTCATAAAGGTAGTAATTTCTTCTTCGCCCATTTTTATTTCAGGCTCTAGGAGAAGAAGGAGACCCACATATGCAGCAAGACATATTTTTATATTTTACAACCATTTTAGTGAACTCATAATCTCCATTACAGAATAGGCTCCAGTCAAGCGAAGGGTTGGAGGAGTTCCAGCAGAGAGATGGGTGGAATCATTCAAATTTTGATGTGTTTCCTTTTTCTGGTGGTGGTTGGGTGTCTTCTATGTATTTTTTAATATTGCAGTTAAATATACATAACATGAAATTTACCATTTTAACCATTTAAGTGTACAGTTCAGTGGCATTAAGTACACTCACATTATCGTGCAACCATCACCGCCATCCATCTCAAGAACTTTTTTATCTTCCCAAACTGAAATTCTGTATCCATTAAACAACAACTCCCCATTCTCCCTGCTCCCCAGCCCCTGGCAACCACCATTTTACTTTCTGTCTCTATGAATTGCACTACTCTAGGTGCCTCATAGAAGTGGAATCATACAGTCTTTTTGTGACTGGCTAATTTCACTTAGCATAGTGTCTTCAATGTTCATCCATGTTGTAGCATGTGGCAGAATTTCCTTCCTTTTTAAGGTTGAATGATACTCCATTTTAGGTATATACCACATTTTGTTTACCCATTCATCTATTGATGGACACTAGGGCTGATTCTACCTTTTGGCTATTGTGAAGTAATGTGCAAAGCAAATTCCACCCAAGTATGGAATTCTGGGGTGGAAAGTGCCTCAACACTCAATTTGAAAGTGAGATGAGGGGCTTCCCTGGTGGCACAGTGGTTAAGAATCCGCCTGCCAATGCAGGAGACTCAGGTTCAATCCCTGGTCCAGGAAGATCCCACATACTGCAGAGCAACTAAGCCCGTGTGCCACAACTACTGAGCCTGCGCTCTAGAGCCCGCATGCCACAACTACTGAGCCCACGAGCCACAACTACTGAACCCATGCACCGCAGCTACTGAAGCCCTTGCACCCTAGAGCCTGCGCTGCAACTACCGAGACCGAGAGCTGCAATTACTGAAACCCACGTGCCTTGAGCCTGTGCTCCGCAACAAGAGAAGCCACCGCAATGAGAAGCCCATGCACTGCAACGCAGAGTAGTCCCCACCTGGGCGCAGCAACAAAGACCCAACACAGCCAAAAAAAAAAAGAAAAAAGTGAGATAAATCATAGCTACATTAGGACCATATAGCTAAGACTCATGGCCTGATTAACTTTCACCAGAGTTTTCTGATAATGATACCAGGAAGAAAATAAGGATTACTTTTCTGAGGGGACTTCCCTGGTGGTCCAGTGGTTAGGAATCTGCCTTCCAATGCAGCGGACACAGGGTCCATTCCTGGTCGGGGAACTAAGATCCCACATGCCGCGGGGCAACTAAGCTCACATGCCAGCACAGTCAAAATTAAAAAAAAAAAATTGCTTTTCTGAGGGTGATAAAACTGTCTGAGAATTTAGGTATAGGATGAGACATTAAGCCAAGCTTCATTATTAACCCCAGCAACAATATCCAGAGTGTGGCAGACACCATGATTTCAAACTAGTCTCAAGGGTGGAATGTCATAGGTGGACTGACATAGGCCATTTCTAAGGTTGGTTGCCTCTGCCTGGACACCATTCCCCCGCAACCAAACACCCCTTCCCTGCCTGGCTAACCTCTAACTAATTCTTTGACAGTCACTCCAAACACCCCTTCCTCAGAAAAGTTTTCCCTGACCTAGGCCCTCACCTCAAGCCTGGGCGGGGCTTCTTGCCCTGTTGCTCCCTCACTGCAGTAACTGCCTGGCACCCCTCCATGGCAGGGATGAGCACTGGCTCGTCTCTACCCCAGGAGCTGGACCCCGGCCCGGTATATACATGCTCAAGGCTCAGTCCCCGCTCACAGAATGGATGAGTGTCTCTTCAATTAAAACTGCCACAAGTATTCAAGCCAGGTGGTCAGCGGAGCCGGCTGTGGTCACTGGGTGCAGGAGTGGAAGCCACAGGGACAACTGCCCTTGCTGGGAGCATCCTCTCCTGTCACACTGCCATCCCCAGCTGTTCCTGGAGCAAAGCAGGCCAAGTGGGAAGGGCCTCCAGAGAGCAGAAGCAGGCTCAGTGTCCAAAGTAACTAAGAAGCCATGTGAACATCAGGAGTGGGGAAGACTGACCTGAAGGCTGGGCTGCCCGGAGGCCTGCAGCGCATGCTGTAGAGCTTGGCTGAAGAGATCATTGGTGATGGGCGTCCCTGACTGGACGCCGGATGACACTGGGGAGGTCCCTGAGGAATGGCCCTAGAGACAAACCAGGGTCAGCGCCACGCTCAGAGACACCTCAGCCTCCCAGCGCATACCCACTGCTCTCACATCACCCCAGGGTGCCCCTGGGTGCCCCACGACTGCCTCCCAGCAGGGGCCTGCACGAGACAACCACACAGAGGTACCCCAAAGCTCTCTATGTGGGCAGGAAAGGTTCTGTTCTCTTTTGCTCCAGGGAGATGGAATGGAGCCCCCGACCTAGCCTAGGACCCAGCACTGGGAGAGACGGCCTTGGAAGCTGGAGTGACCGTCACCAGGAATGCTTAAGCCTGTGATGTCTGGCCACTTTCAGGGACAAGTAAGGGGATATTGTGTGACGGGAGGTTCTTCCAAAGTGCTGGCAGGAGTTAATCAGGCCTGTGATGAACCCCAGACTTCTAAGCCCTGAAGGCTGGTGACAGGTGGTCGCCTGAGCTGCAGCGGGAAACCCACCAGGGCTCCAGGTAGAGTTTGGCTCAAAGCAGATCCAGCTCTAGGATCAGCAAAGGTAAATCCATTCTACCACTGGGCCCTTCTCCCTTAGGGGCCTGGCCTTGATCTTCCCGCCCTCTCTCCATACCTGGGTGCCAGGAGTTGGCGTGTGAGAGCTGCTCTCTGGAGTGCTGGCCAGGGCCAGGGCGGTGGCCAGCTCGCTCTGGGTGATAGGCCGGGGCCCGGCAGCTCCACTGTACCCCAGGGAAGCTGGGCGGGAGCTGGGTGTGCTGCTCGAGGGCGTGGACCTGGTGCTCTGAACGAGAGAGGCACCAAGAATCAGGGAAGCAGCCCTGTGACGTTCTCAGATGAACCCCACCCCCGCTCCAGGAACAGTTCTTGGGGAACCTCCCCTAGCTGCCAGGTTCAGACAGCAATAGTATGACATAGCTGGGTCACCAAAGGGCCTCCGATCACCTCCCAGCTGGGGCGTGCCAGGTCCCAGCAAGGGGTGCATCCCCAGCACCATCTCCCCCAAATGGCAGGCAGCCAGGCCACTTACTGGGTGAAAGTCATCCTCATCATCAGAGAGCCCTTCAAACAGGAAGCCACCTGGAGGAGGGAGAACAGATTTCAGGAGGAAGAACAGAAAGGCACAGGCGCAGCTCCAGAATCTCAGCTCTAGTTACTCTCCAAATTCATATTTTCATCTCTCCCCTTGGAAAATTACAGGACAGATGCACTCCTTGACTCAAATTGAGAGTTCCCAAGGAACGCCCTCTGCCAGCACTATACATAGCTGCTGAGTAAAGCAAACCCCTGGACCACCGCCCACTCCCGAGGGGGCCTGCGTTCCACTGTCCTGGGGCTCACCTGGCATATCCCGGTACGAGCTGGAGGGCATGCCCCGGGAAGAGGAGTCGCCCCTGTGCTGTGGCTACGGGCTGCCGGCAGACTTTGAGCCTTACAGCTCTCTCTGGCGTGGCAGCTTGCACACTTACACACTCACCCAGACCCACACGCTCCCCTCCCCGTAGCGACAGCCCTGGACCCGCAGAGCCATTTGCACGCACTTCCTGCGGCGCCGCACACTCCTCACTCACCCAGGCAGCATCTAATCCTGTGTCCCGCCACTTGCGCCACGCTTCCTACCTTTCCAGATAGTAGAGTATAAAATATATTTATAATTTGGTATACAAAATATCAATTTGCAGAGATGTGGATGGACCTAGAGACTGTCATACAGAGTGAAGTAAGCCAGAAAGAGAAAAACAAATATCATATATTAATGCATATATGTGGAATCTAGAAATATGGTACAGATGAAACTTTTTGTAGGGCAGTAATAGAGATGTAGACGTAGAGAATGGACATGTGGACACCGTGGGGGAAGGGGAGGGTGGGACGAACTGGGAGATTAGGTTTGACATAAATATACTATCATGTGTAAAATAGATAGCTAGTGGGAATCCCCTATTTTCTTGAGAACTAGGATTCTCAGTGTGGAAAAGGAAAGAAACATGAATATACAAAAGGTTACATAAACCCCTGTAGTCTTGAATTTGAAGTAGCAGTATAAATTATTTCTATTTCGATCTTTATAAGCATAGATCTATATATAGATATAGATCTAGCTCTCTCCCTAGCTCTCTCCACTGAAGCAGCTTAGAAATAATGACCAATCCAGTAGAAATAGGCATCCCTAGTGCCCAGATTGTGGTTTTGAAATTCAATTTCCCACTAAAACCCATCTGAGCTTTTAATTAAAAAAATTTTTTTATTCCCCCCACCCCCTGTCCCCTTTAGAGCTAATCAGGCTCTAATCCACGTGTAGAGATGTATGCTCAGGCTATGAAGCTCAATACTTTGAGAACTGCCCTGAATGTTCAATTTGGCCCTGGGTTAACCTCAGCCTGTTGGATACCCAGAATCTCTGGTTCATTGAGGGGTGAAGGTTTGTTCACATGTGAGCCTGGAAATGCAATTCAGTTTGGACCTCTTACTGTACTGTACCGTTAAAAAAATTTTTTTTAATTGGGATATAGTTGCTTCATTTATTTTTCATAAATTTATTTATTTTATTTTTGGCTGTGTTGGGTCTTTGTTGCTGCGCGGGCTTTCTCTAGTTGCGGTGAGCAGAGGCTACTCTTCCTTGCAGTGCGTGGCCTTCTCACTGCGGTGGCTTCTCTTGTTGTGGAGCACGGGCTCTAGGCGCGTGGGCTTCAGTAGTTGTGGCTCTCGGGCTCTAGAGCGCAGGCTCAGTAGTTGTGGTATATGGGCTTAGTTGCTCTGCGGCATGTGGGATCTTCCCAGACCAGGGCTCGAACCCGTGGCCTCAGCGTTGGCAGGCGGATTCTTAACCACGTGCCACCAGGGAAGCCCTATAGTTGCTTTATTTATTTATTTTTATAAAGATTTAATTTATTTATTTTTAGCTGTGTTGGGTTTTCGTTGCTGTGTGAAGTCTTTCTCTAGTTGTGGCGAGTGGAGGCTATTTTTCCTTGCGGTGCACGGGCTTCTCCTTGTGGTGGCTTCTCTTGTTGTGGAGGATGGGCTCTAGGTGTGTGGGCTTCAGTAGTTGTGCCACGCAGGCTCAGTAGTTGTGGCTCGCGGGCTTAGTTGCTCCACGACATGTAGGATCTTCCCGGACCAGGGATCGAACCTGTGTCCCCTGCATTGGCAGGCGGATTCTTATCCATTTCGCCACTGGGGAAGTCCCCATCTGAGCTTTTTGAAAAAATGGCTCTTTGTTGTGTTTGGGGCAGGAAATGTAAAGATGAGCCTGGAACTCTTGTCATGCCAGATAGTAAGGCAATGATCAGAAAATTTTAGGTTAAGTGTTAAAATGATGCAGCCTCAAGTTGAAGAGGCTTCACTGTGATGGTTACCATGGATTTCAATATAAGCAAATGCAGGTAAATATATTGTGGAAAATGGGAGCCATTTTGGAGAAAAAAGGCAAAATTATAGAGGAAGGGAAGACTAGAAAAGAATATGTAGGGTTGAATGGAATTTGAAGTATTGGTATTAGAACTTATGTAATAAACTATACTCCAACAAAAATTAATGAAAAAAAGAACATATACATATTATTTCATATATGTAACATATATATGAAACAGAAATATAGATGAATGGGTTTGTGTCTGTAAATATGTATTTCATAGGTCTATCCACTGAGAGGAACTGGAAAATGATGACATCTCAGTGACAATAAACACACCCAGACTTGGATTCTAAATACTATTCACCACTAAAAGGAACCAAAACTGTTTGGATTAATGACTGATATGAGAAACTTTGTGAAAATCTCCCAAATAATTTATGAAAACAGCAGTGAGGTGATCAGTCTCCACCTACCTGGGACAGTTGATGAAATTTAAATTACATCTGTGGATTAGATGGTAGAACTGTATTAATTTCTTGATTCTAATGGGTTGTACTGTGGTAGGTAGGAGAGTGTGTCCTTGTTTTCAGGAAATAGCCACTGAAATATTTAAAGGTAATGGGGCATCATGTCTACAACTTGCTTTCAAACAGCTTGGGGATGGGGTGGGAGAATAATATATATAGAGAGAGGGTGAGAAAAAATGATAAGGTAAATGTTATAAATGTTGACAGTTGGGGACTTTGGGTGGTTAAGAGGGAATTATTTCATACTATTTTTGCAACTTTATTGTAAACTTGAAACTACTTTAAAATAAAAGTAAAAATATCACATTCTCAAAGACAATTTGAGCACATGGGGAAATACTCAAGTTAAGTGAATTATGCAGTTTACTAACATATGCAGTATAATCTAAATTTTGTTGAATATGAAATTTATTTAATTCAATAAAATTATATTTTTAGAAACATTAAAAAAGTTAACAATTGTCATCTATTAGTGATAGAGCCATGTTAAAGCAAAATAAATTTGGAGGACTTATGCTACCAGATGCCAAGACCTACTCTAAAGCTACAGAAATCAAGTTGTACGGTTAGTGGCACAAGGATATAAAAATACATCAGTGGGACAGAATAGAATCAGAAATGGACCAATAGATAACAGTCACCTTATTTATGACAAAGCTGCCAGTAAAATTCAGTGGGGATGGGATTAAAAAAATAGTAGTTCTCATCAATTGATACCCTATGGAAAATAAGAATCTTGATTCCTATCTCACTTTCTACATAAAAATTAATATGAAATTACTCATAGACCTAAACGTGAAAGATAAAATTTACAGAAGAAAGCATAGGAAAATATCTTCATAATTAGGGCAGAGATTTTTTAAATAGGACACAAAAAGCTCTACCCATCAAAATAAAATTTCATAAATTAGACTTTCAAGAAATTCTTTAAAAATCCCATTAAGAGAATAAAAATACAAGCCACGAACTGAGAGAAGATATTCACAATATACATTTTTGACAAGGACCTACATCTGTTAAGTTCTTAATTTTAGTGACAGTACTTCTTATTTCTAAAAGTTCTTTTTGGTTCTTCTCAAATCTGCCTGTTCTTTTTTTTAATCATGTGTTATTCTTTCTTAAGTCCTTAAGTCCTTTCTTAAAGTCCTGATAGCTTCTTCAGTGACTTTTTTTTTTTTTTTTTTTTTTTTTGGTACGCGGGCCTCTCACCGCTGTGGCCTCTCCCTTTGCGGAGCACAGGCTCCGGACGCGCAGGCTCAGCGGCCATGGCTCACCGGCCCAGCCGCTCCGCGGCACATGGGATCCTCCCGGACCGGGGCACGAACCCGTGTCCCCTGCATCGGCAGGCAGACTCTCAACCACTGTGCCACCAGGGAAGCCCTTCAGTGACTTTAATACATTTTTTCATGCTTATTTTACATCTCTTTTTAAATTGACTTCCTAATATCCAACATTTTTGGTGTTGTGACTTGTTTGTTCTGCTCTTTCTTGTTTGTTCTGCTCTCTCTTCCATGAATATTTGTTAATTCTTTTTGTGAAATCTTCAGTTTAGCTTTCTTCTTTCCTGTTGGATGGCATGAGTTTTGGTAGTGTTGCTCCAAAAAGGATTTATATTTGCTTTACCAAGAACCCCAGGACCAATTTCTTTTAAGCATACTTTTAAAAAAATAAATTTATTTATTGAATTAATTCATTTATTTTGGCTGCGTTGGGTCTTCGTTGCTGTGCACAGGCTTTCTCTAGTTGCAGCGAGCGGGGGCTGCTCTTCATTGCGGTGTGCAGGCTTCTCACTGCGGTGGCTTCTCTTTGTTGTGGAGCATGGGCTCTAGGCATGTGGGCTTCAGTAGTTGTGGGTGCGGGCTCAGTAGTTGTGGCTCACGGGCTGTACAGCACAGGCTCAGTAGTTGTGGCACATGGGCTTAGTTGCTCCACATCATGTGGGATCTTCCCGGACCACGGCTTGAACCTAAGTCCCCTGCTTTGGCAGGCGGATTCTTAACCACTGCGCCACCAGGGAAGTCCCAAGCATACATTTTATTGTATGTAAACTATTTCTAAATAATGTTGACTTAACAAAACTTGAGAAAATACCTAAGATAACATTTTGAGGGACATCCCTGGCGGTCTAGTGCTTAAGACTCCACGCTTCCACTGTAGGGGGCACAGGTTTGATCCCTGTTTGGGGAACTAAGATTCTATATGCCACACACCATGTGGCCAAAACAAAACAAAGATAACACTTTGAGCATGCTAACTTATTTTATTTTCATGTCTTTAGTTTTTATATTTTTTATTAATACAGATCTGGTTTTTGTTGCTTTCTGTAAAAGAATGAACTGGATTAAAAATTTTAAATTGTAGACCTCAAGTGACATGTTATTTGCTTTTCCCCCTTAATAAAAAAGCAGACCAGCTAGTCAACTTCACTTACCCAAAAGTCACTGACTACACATTTCCTCCTGCCACTGAATATTTAATTTCTTAATAGAATGCCCTAGTTTAACTGTATGCTAAAATGCAGACCCAGGGACCAATTTTGGACGTTTCTGGGAAAGTTTGGCCACAAACTTACACAAAATACAGGTCTAGGGTTTCAAATTCTCAGGGAAGGCTGTTCTTTCACACGTCAACTCCCCTTTCACTGACCTGCCTTCATAGCCAAGCAGAGAACTTTTCTTATCTTCTCTTAGTGCTGATGCATGGGTTTGGGTTTTTGGTTTTTTGTGCTCTGCCCTTTCACTTAGGAGGCAAATCTTTTAGTTTTTAAAAAATATTTATTTATTTGGCTGCATTGGGTCTTAGTTGAGGCATGCAGGATCTTCGCTGTGGCATGTGGGATCTAGTTCCCTGACCAGGGATCGAACCTGGGCCCCCTGCATTGGGAGTGCAGTCTTACCCACTGGACCACCATGCAAATCTTTTAAAGGTTTAAACTTTATGTAGTGGTATCAGTTTCAGTTGCTCAAGGGCCCAGCCCAATGTTTTGGTGTTAAAAGAAAAATCTCCAAGCAAGGCTTCCAGGACCACTATTCTCTCTGGAAAGGTGCTCATCAGCTTCCAAAGCTCACTGCTTTTTTCCAGTTACCCCTTTATTTCTAGCATCTGAGGATTTCCCATTTCTCCTGTGACCACGGTTACATGATTTTTAATAGATGTATTATTTTATACATTTTTGTTTGTAGCAGGACTGCTTACAGTTGATTTTCATTTGCTGTCTTGCCAGACCCAGAAATCCCCATATTAATTTTATAGTCATTTTAAAAATGCAAATGTACACTTTTTAAAAATAAATTTATTTGTTTGTTTTTATTTTTGGCTGCGTTGGGTCTTCCTTGCTGTGCGCGGGCTTTCTCTAGTTGTGAGCAGGAGCTACTCTTCGTTGTGGTGCGCGGGCTCCTTATTGTCGTGGCTTCTCTTGTTGCGGAGCACAGGCTCGCGGCGCGCAAGCTTCAGTAGCTGTGGCGCATGGGCTCAGTAGTTGTGGCGCGTGGGCTCTAGAGCGCAGGCTCAGTAGTTGTGGCACATGGGCTTAGTTGCTCTGTGGCATGTGGGATCTTCCCGGGCCAGGGCTTGAACCCGTGTCCCCTGCATTGGCAGGCAGATTCTTAACCACTGCACCACCAGGGAAGCCCAAATGTGCAGTCTCATAATTTGTTTTCCAATAGCAAACGATTGGGCAAATAGTCTCTTGAAGGTTTAATGAAAAATTGTCCACCACTTTCTCAGAGAAAGCTAATGAGGGTATATGTCTCCAAATATAGATTGATGGAAGGACTGGGCCTGGACACTTTCTTTTTTACCATGTCTGGTCATTTGTCTTGTGTCCAGACTTCTAATTTTATCTAGAATCTGACCCTTGCATCTGGCCACCGTACCTATTTGGTAAATTGGTTCCCAAAGAACCTGTTTGGTCCTGGGTTATTCCTTCATTCATTTACTCAGTTAATAATTTATCATTACAATGTACAATTCAGAACTTAGAGAGGTGTACCTCCTTTCCTGGGGGCAACAAGCTACAGCAAGACAGCCACATTTGGTAGATGAATTCTTTATTCAACACATATTTATTGCTCACCTACTATGTGCCAGGTCCTGGTCAATTGCTGAAGACAAAGTGCAGGGTAAGATAGTCATTGCTTATTCTCCTATGGAGCTTATAATGAAATGAATCAAAACAAGAAACTCATAAGCACCTAGTATATTCAGTTCTGCTATGAGGAAAACCAGATGAAGACAGGATCCCTGTCTTCTCCGGCAGGCAGTCAAGGCACAGTATTGAACAAAGTTTAATAAAACACTAAAGTATGTGGTTCAGGTCCAAGTACCTTAGTAGATAAGAGAAGAAGGAGCTTAAAGAGGGCTGGATAGTTAGGAAGGATTTCTGAAAGAGAGGTTATATCTAAAAATGGGTAGGATGGGGGAGAGGCTACTTTGGGGACAACTATGAGGAACCTAGGGTTCAGCAAGAAGACAGTGACAGACTTTCGTGAAAATCTCCCGTATTAGAAGAGCAGAGGAGTTACTAGCCTCCAGTGTCAGGCCCTCCGAGACCCTGCAGTTTATCTGCTCCCCTCAGTCAAGCTATCTTGCTCACAGTTGCTGGCTTAGTCCCAGGCTGTACAATGGGACGTTGCAGAGTCATGCTTTTACGTTTGTGCACATCGGATCAGCCTTTAGTTGCTAGGACCAACCTCATTATATTTTTTATTCACCTGTGGTTTTTTTGGGTTTTTTTTGCTTTCCTTAGTCCTTGAATTAATTCCTCGAGTAGAGTCCAATCAGAATAGTTGGCTAATCCTAACCTCTGTGCAAACACCATCTATTCTAGTCGCGCATCTAACAGTCAGCCCTGGGTACCGGCGGGCTCCGCTCGGATGCGGAGGGCCGACTGTACTATGCCATTTTATATAAGGGATTTAAGTATCCGCGGATTTTGGTATCCACGGGGTGGGGTGGGGGTGGGGGGTCCTGGGAGAAAGCCCCCGCGGATACCGAGGGACGACTGTATGCAGTTTCTCTAAGAGTTCAGTGGAAATTGCCCTCCCCGAATTGATTCCCACCATTGCACGCTGGGGCGTAAGAGGAACCCGGCTTGGTAACTTCTCTCAACGAACCAACTTTTGGAGGAAGTCATCGTTGGGTTCCTGGTATGCCCTCAAAGGTAGGGTCGCCACGAGAAGCCAGAGGCGAGAAGCACAGAAGAGGCCGACTTCACCCGAAGGCAGGCCGTTTTCTGGTGAGGGCTGCAAGGTTGAGGTGTGTCTGAAGAGGCCGTTCGGGAAAGGGCCCTCTGGGAGCGAAGGGTCGAGGCGGGAGGGGATCCGGTGTCCGCGATGTGCCCAAGAGCCCGGCAGTGGGAGTTCCCACCTGCGGCGCTGTAAGGACCCGGAGTAACCGAAGGACTCTGCATGCGTCCCAGGACAGTGGGGGAACCGCGGGGCTGTAAACTTCACGCCAAGCCCCGCTCTCGTGACCTGTGCCCTGGAACATTGACAGCTCTAGACTCCTCTCCGACGAAAGCACGAAGACATTCTCGCGCCGGAACTTTCAAACCGCAGAGGAGCCACGCCCTCCACGGAACCGGAAGCTTTACAACTAGGGCCACTGGCAGGCTGGCTATTTATAAAGGGGCGGGGCCACAATAGGAACTGCAACTCCCAGAATGCAGCGCGGAGCTTCCTGTTTCCGGCGAGAGGACCTGAGTGAGTGTTTACGCCGGCGGCCCTGCGGCCGGGTTCCTTCCGCGGGACGGGTGAGGGCGCTGGGTCCTGGGTCGCGCGGGCTCGACGTGTGTTGACTAGTTAGCTGGTCCCGTGGGAGCGGTTGGGTCGTTACCCAAGAGGTAGTGTCCCTGTCCCAATATAAACTATCAGTGACCTTGGGCCACTGACTTCACCTTTCTGAGTCTTGGTTCCTTTGTCTGTAGTATGTAAATGAGAATTCCTGTCTCAGGGAACAGTTGTGAGGATTAAATGAGATATGGTAGATTAAAAGCCCCATTTCCTTCCCTGCCATAAACCTGGAGATGGACGGTTTGAGGATGCCTTAGGGTCTGCTGGGCAGCCTCTGAAGCCTTTTCTTTCCTCTTACAAAGAAGCCACTTTGGAAGCAATAATGATTATAGCAAGGACTTATCTTGCCTTACAAGATTCTTCCCTCAGGTTTTTGATTCATTTTCTGGGCACCCATAAGTACTGGGCATTGTGACAGTAACGACCAAAAATTCTGGTCTTTGCTTTCAAGAGCCTCTAAGAATGGGATGCGGGGGAGATTGAGAAGTAAATAGATATTTGTAACCCTTTGCCATGAGGGAATATGGCAACAATAGAGGGAAGAGAGAGGGGACAGGAGAGGTTGTATTTGGGTTGGTCTTGATAGGAGTTTGCTTAGAGATGGAAGAGGGAAGAGGAGTTACATGCAGAGTTAGCAGATGAGCGGAGGTATAAAGTGGGGGAGAGCTTTGTTTTGAATCCAGGCTTGGGGAGGGGGGGGCAGCCCAGAGCTCTTGAGGAGGAAGGCTGGCAGAGAGAACAGTTGTGAATGTTTTTGAAAGCCAGGCTGTGCCATTTAGACTTATTCATAGAGGTGGTCTGGAGTCATTGGAGGGATTCTAAGCAGAGGAGTGACTTGATCAGATCTGTGTTTTAAAATGATGGCTTGGGTGGCAGCATGGATATTTGGTAGGGAGAGGCCAGAGGCAGGGAGCTTGTTGTAAAGCTGTGTGGTAGTTAAAGCAAGAGTTGATGAAGAAACACGGAGTGTACATAAGGGAGAGTGTTGGATGATCTCATTTGAACCTCACAACATTCCTATTAGCTGGCATGACATTTTTATGTCCACTTTAAAGCTGAAGAAACTGAGGCTTAGCTGAAGTCCCTTGCTGTCTGTCATAGGATGAGTGAAGAGAGGACCCCAGGTTCTAGTTCTGGCCTCCTGATGCTGCATCTTGCACTTTTCCAAGTGTCACCCTGAATTACCTCTCATTCAGCCCCCTGGTGGGGTGGGGGCGGTGTAGGGTGGTGGTCTGTCCTTTAACCACTAAGGCTTTGTTCCTTTACAGGGAGAAAGAGAGAGCGCGAAAGAGAGAGGATGTCTCTCTCAGATTGGCACCTGGCGGTGAAGCTGGCTGACCAGCCACTTGCCCCCAAATCTATTCTTCGGTTGCCAGAGACAGAGCTTGGCGAATACTCACTGGGAGGCTATAGTATTTCATTTCTGAAGCAGCTCATTGCTGGCAAACTCCAGGAGTCTGTTCCAGACCCCGAACTGATCGGTGAGTCTCTGTGGACTAGGGATGGGCTGCTGCTCTGATCTCTTTTGGGGGAGAATAATTCTGGAATTAAAGGGTAAATTAAGAGTTCGGGATTTGTCTCCTAATGTTAACGCTCCAGGGAAGTGATTGTTGTTGGGTGAATAGAAACAGAAATCATAATGGAAGTGATTGTTGTTGGGTGAATAGAAACGCAAATCATAATGAAACTATTGTTGCCATTTTAGTTGTTGGTTATACTGAGCTACTTTATCACAACATTCCTTAACTATGACATTGTTGAATTCTTTCTCTGATAGAGCAAGAGTTTAGGGTAGGGAGACTTCCCTGGTGGTCCAATGGGTAAGACTCCGTGCTCCCAATGCAGGGGGCCTGTGTTCAATCCCTGGTCAGGAAACTAGATCCTGCATGCATGCCGCAACTGAGAATTCGCATGCCCCAACTAAGAAGCCTGCGTGCTGCAACTAAGACCGGGCACAGCCAAAAAAAAAAAAAAAAAAAAGAATTTAGGTTAGGAAGGAGGAGCTGGCTAGGGAAAGCCCCTCAGTATATGGCATTTGAGCTGGGTATTAAGGGGTGGTTAGAAGGATTTTTGGTTGGTTGGTTGGTTGGTTAGAGGGAAGGCAGTGAAAAAGGACAGATGGCAAGGGCATTCTAGGTGGAGGAAGAAGGAATTTAAATATCATTTCTTCCTTCATTCCTTCCTTCCTTCTTCCCTCCCTCCCTCCCTCCCTCCTTTCCTCCCTCCCTCCCTCTCTCCCTTCCTTCCCCTCCCTGCGTGGCTTGCGGGATCTTAGTTCCCCCACCAGGGACTGAACCCAGGCCCCGGCAGTGAAAGTGAATATAATTAAATTATATTATAAACGCAATGTCATATAAACTGACAAAATGGTATAAGCTGGCAAAAAGTGTGTTTTCAGTCATAAAAATATGGGGTTCATCCTTTTTTATTGTTGCATTTTTCCCGTTCATTTAAATTGAGCAGTCTCCATGGTGTTAAGCTCTAGAGTTTTCCTGCATAGATTCTGTGTTTTATCAGTTTGTGCTCACTAACAGTTGTTATTCAAATGCATTCATTGGGCTTCCCTGGTGGTGCAGTGGTTAAGAATCCGCCTGCCAATGTAGGGGACACGGGTTCGAGCTCTGGTCTGGGAAGATCCCACATGCCACGGAGCAACTAAGCCTGTGTGCCACAACTACTGAGTCCACATGCCACAGCAACTGAAGCCCGCGCGCCTAGAGCCCATGCTCCGCAACAAGAGAAGCCACCGCCATGAGAAGCCTGCGCACCGCAACGAAGAGTAGCCCCCGCTCGCCACGATTAGAGAGAGCCCGCGTGCAGCAACGAAGACCCAACACAGCCAAATAAAAAAAATAAAAAATGTATTTATTAAGTAAGAGTACTTTTAAAAGCATATATCACTCTCTAGCTATCTGTCCAATCAAGATAAGGTTCTTAGGGGACAAAAATCATTTAAATTGTTTTGAGGAGCAAAATATAAATGAACAGTTCTTTTTTTTTTAGATCTGATCTACTGTGGCCGGAAGCTAAAAGATGATCAGACCCTTGACTTCTATGGCATTCAGCCTGGGTCCACAGTCCATGTTCTGCGCAAGTCCTGGCCTGAGCCTGATCAGAAACCGGGTGAGAGAGTGCTGTCTCTTAGACAGGCAGGGCTTCTGTAATATCTACAAGGGAAGGAGGGTCTGTGTGCGTTCTTGAGGCAAGGGCCTGCAAGGAGGGTCTGTGTGTGTTCTTGAGGCAAGGGCCTGGGTGGAACAAAGGGGTGATTTACTGAGATGATAATAGAGGATATCTTTATTACTTATTGGATTAGACCACATTGATTAACAGAGTACAATTTTGATCTTGCTGCCAGTGCCTCTAACAGAAAGGGATTTGTTTCTCTACTTTTAAGTTCATCACCCACTGTTTTAATGGGGTGGGGAGGATGTGTCTATTTAAATTCCTTTAGGGAGTGAACTTTGTATTTTTGTTATTGTTGTTGTTGTTCTCATTAGAAAAAAGCTGGAAACTCCCTGCTTTCCTCTAAATGCTGTAGTGTGCTCTCATGTTAGCAAATCTTCACACAAACTGTTGCAGGCGGTGATTTGTTCAGTCACCTCACTCCTGCTATACTGATAATTTATTTTCCTGATGTTTGAAAATATTTGAGTGGTATGAAAGTAGCTCTTGGAGAAAACATACAAAGCCTCTAATGCTTTTTTGACTTATTAATAAAAGGTGCTGCTTGGAATTCATAATTTAAATTTTGCATCTGTGTTTTAAAAGCCTCCCCAAAGATAAAGCTAAGCTGTATAAGAGATTCGCTTTGTTAAAAACGGGCAGTTTGACATATTTTAATAATGTTCACGATTGCTTTGACTGGTTATTAGCTTGAAATTTTTCCTCTTTTCAATTCTAAGCATAAAGGACAAAAAGATCTTCTTTTGTACCCTGATGGGAAGTGAGAAAGAGAAAGGCAGTCTCTGACATCTGGGGGCTGGCCTGGCCTTTAGCTAGGCCTTGAAACATGAACAATTTCACAGGTCACCAACATCTACAAGGGCCACTCACTCTGGGACTGTAATGGATCAAGAGAAAAACAAGATTCTTCTCATTTCTGAGCAGAGACAAAAACATGAACATTGTCCAAACCACAGAAATGACCAAATATCCCTCTATCCTGGCTATTATGAGTGACTGCTGCTTCTTTACCAATTACAGCTTTCATCTTGCGCTAGTTTTCCTTCCTTCTAGATAAGAATTATTAAGATACGTGATCATAAAATCACCCCCACTTCCTGACAGCCTCCAATCCAGAGCAAAAGGCTGCTTCCTTAAACTTCACCCGCCAAGTCACCCAACCAAAGCCCAAATCCTATAAGTTCTTTCTGACTCCCTCTTACTGAGATGCGCCATGGTTCTGGTGGTGGCATTCTCTCTGTAAGAGCAGTAAACGCAACTTGCTCAACTGTAGGTGTCCCCCTCTGATCTTTGGCTGGAGGGGATTGACAGAAGGAAAGTAGCATTTGTTGCTTCTTCCAGCCAGATTGTTTCTCTTTGATATCTCATTTAATCATTACAGTGGCTCAGCAGGGTAGGGTAATAGCATTAGCATTTTATAGACGAAGAAAAAGAGGGTTAGAAAGGTATTTATTCAAGGTTACCTGCTTAGAAAATGAATGTAAGAGCTGGGATGTGAATCCAGGTTTTCCTGGCTCAAGAGCCCATGTTCTTTCCACTGGGCTGGCTGCCTCTCACTTCCAAAGGGTGAAACTAGCTCAGAGATGTTAAAGAGACAAGCATAACTCTTAGCTGATGGTGGGCTTAAGATTTTGAGTCCTTTTCATCCTCCTTCTGCCTGGAGATTTATTTTTGAAACAAACGGACTTTTTACTGGGAGGTGAAAATAAACTTTTAGATTTGAAAATAAACTTTTGTGACAGCATTTTAGGTATTTTATCCTTGAGTGTTCTTCCAAAAGGAAGCACATTTCTTTTTATCTCCCACCAGATTAGCTCCTGTAGGAGGAGAAGGTGTCAGTTTCTTCCTTCCCACCTGGATCCTTTTGGTGGTTCTCCGCAGAGGGTTACAGATCCCTTTAGGATCTCACTTAGGCCTGCTGTTTGAGCAGGGGTGTGTACCCCGGGCTCCAGACACCAAGAATGACTTACTGTTCCTTCGAGGCACCTCTTATATTCTTCCATGCCTTTGCACTCGTTCTCACTTAGGCCTGGAATACCTTCTCTTCCCAGTGAACGTCTGCATTACCTTAAATACCCTTCTCAAACGTTCTCTTCTGGGAGGCAGCTCTGTGTGGTCCTCCCACTCAGTAATGGCTGTCTGCCTCCATGTTCCTAATGCCCTCGCTGTGGTCCATGCCTCTGTTGAAGTCCTCAGCATGGTATTTTGTAATTATGTGTGTGTGTTTAATCCAGTCTCATTTCTCCTACTGTTAAGTTCCTTGATGGCAGGGACTCTCTCTTTTTGTATTCCTGTGCCTTGCACAAAACAAGATTTACTCCAAAACCATGGAGTAAATGCTTAGCACAGGTTTGTTGAATGAATACATTAGGTAATTTACTTGAGGTGAATATTTTTCAAAAGAGACAACCCTCATGATTAGAGCTATAGGTAAGGATGTGGTTGCCACACTGAACCCTAGGGGTGCTGTTCACCTTGCTCTGGGAATGGTGCGTCTGGAGTTGGGCAGTACACAGTGCATATAATCACAAGTAGCCGTTTTGGGTGAGGGTCACCATGCTTTTACAAGTGTGACCCAGGGTGGACTTCCTGCCTACTCCCCCTTCTTTTACCCAAATTTCTCTACCTGTGAGATGGGCTGATGTCCTAAATAGTAAAGTGACCAAGTGAAACTAAGACAACTGCTAAACTTTCCCATATATATGAGTCATTGTGTCCAAAGATCAAAAAGGAGCTTTGGAAAAAAAAAGGAGCTTTGAGTCCCAGTGACATGCTTGTTTTTCGACATGTGATGAGTTTGTTAAGAACCCTAGAAGTACAGTGTTTTCTTGGTCGTTGTTGTATTTGTTTTTTTTAATCAAAATAATATTACAGAGGCCTGAAAGAAAATATCCAAAAGAAAAGAGTTACCCCTGATCCTGTCACCCTAGCTTGTTCCCTTCCAGCCTTGGCCCACGTGCACACTGACACACATCACAAAGTTTTACTAGAGAATGCACATACAACTATGTTCTATTTCTTTCTCTTAACATATTGTGTCAACATAGCTCCATATTGTTCAGATGGCTTGCAGCATTTATTTTAAATCATTGCACAAAAGTCTGCTGAGTTCCTTATACCCTCCTCCTTTTCAAATGTGAAAAGCCTAGAACTCCTGCAGTGGGATATTGATCAGAATAGTCTTTTTCATGTGATAAGATTCCCCTCTGCTGGAACTTGAATTTGTTTATCTACTGAAGATGCTTAAAAGAGAGTGCAGTTTTCACATCTATGGCATAAATGTTTTTTTCTGATCGGGTGCCCATTTTTAGTGGGGTGATGAGGGAAGGGAACCTGCATCTGGGCACTTGCTGAAGTGATGTTGTGCGTCTACAGCAGGGGCAGGGCCCGGTTGTAGGGTAACTGAGTGTCTTGTCCCCAGAACCTGTGGACAAAGTGGCTGCCCTGCGGGAGTTCCGGGTGCTGCACACTGCCCTGCACAGCAGCTCCTCCTACAGGGAGGCGGTGAGTATGTGCCGAGCCCCCTACGAGATGCTTGCCAGGCCTGCTGGAGAGGGGTTGAACTCGAGTGGTGTAGAGAGGGAGTTGGAAGCCGGTTGCCATGGCTCCCAAGAGTCCCTCGGGGAGTTTTTGCCATGTCTGTGGGTCTCAGTAGAGCCCTATCTTCCCCCAAAGAGGCTCTCAGCTAGACACTGTTGATTTCCTCTAATGATAATGATACAACCTCTCCTGACATTGGCCTCACGGAGTGAATATGGTTACAGCAAAGGATGCATATACTGTTTCTGCTGGGCCTCATTCTTTGACTTTGGCTGAACTGCCTGCCCCCCACTCCTTACCAGGATTTCCTCACTGGGAAAATGCACTGATGTCTTTCTATAGGAGAGTCGATAATCAAGATTAATACAACTGCAAACTTCCCAAAATATATAAATGTGAAATGGTAATTGTGTGGAGATTGAAAAGGACTTTTGGCATCTAGAGAAACCTTTGTTATTGGGCTTATAATGAGAGCTTTTATTTTGGAAGCACTAGAACTGTAAATGGGGGAAAAGACTAGAGATTGAAGGTTTATTGTGCTCTTGCTTTTATATTGTTTGTTTCCCCTCCAGTAAGCCATGATCTCAGAGAAGAAAGAGGTTCATCTGTTTCCTGGGGCAACTGTCCCATTGCGGTGGTGTATGTGCAAGCACTTAGAGGGAGGAAGTACTTCAGCAGAGTGTGGGTATTTGCTGAGTGCATTGAGCTAGTTGGAGTGTTCAGCCCTCCCCACTTCTCTTGCAGGTCTTTAAGATGCTCAGCAATAAGGAATCTCTGGATCAGATCATTGTGGCCACCCCAGGCCTCAGCAGTGACCCCATTGCTCTTGGTAAGTGCAAGGCTGAGCTTAAGGAAATAGGAGCTGTTGGAGAAGGAGAAACCAGGAGGAGGCAGTGACCTTAAAGAACCTTTGACTATCTTGTGAAGAATCACTGGTCTTGTGGCTGGAGGGGGAATAATCCAGATGTATTCCATACACCCAGCCCTCCAAGACTTGTCAGTCCCACAGCGAAAATATGGCCTGACTAACATCCGAAATGAGACTATGAGGAAGCCATGTGAGGGCAGCTGTTAGCCCAAACCATAGCCATCAGGGAAGACTTCCTGCACACCTTGATGGATAAGGGAAGAACCCAGAGATAAGGGGAAAACAGGCTGGTGTAGTGGTACACAGCATGTAACCTAAGTGCGGGGGGCAAGCAGGGAGCAAGATGGAGAGCACGTGGTTGTGCTGCTGGGGCTTTGTTTCCCCCGCTTCTCTTTAGGGCTGCTTTGTAGTCTTGCATCCCTGTTAAGCCGGTTGCTCTGAGGCCTGAAGTCTCTTCTCCCCACTGGATCTGGCTAAATTTCCAGTCTCTGAGGTGAGCCCTGTTCTCCTTCAGGGGTTCTCCAGGACAAGGACCTCTTCTCTGTCTTTGCTGATCCCAACATGCTTGATACGTAAGTATACCCATCTTATTAAGGGGACCCTATCTCTCCTCATGGTTGGGCCAGAAACCTAATTGTCGCCCTGGATTCTGCTCTTGCAGCCCATCCCCCAAATCTGTCTTCTAAATGTGTCAGGAGGTGAGAAGGAGCAAGGGCTATGGGGGGAATAATAAGCCCAAGGGCAGGGGCATGCAGAGATGTTGGGATGAAGCAGGGTTCTGAGGCCGGTGATGCTCAGTTTAGATCTCATTCAATAGATATTAGGGAGCCTTTGAAGGATTTTAAGCTGGGAAAGAAACAGGTCCATACATCCCAAAATTTTAGAGCTGGAAGGGATAGTAGAGGTTATGTCCCCTTATTTGCAAGTGAAGAAAACAGCCAAAGCCTGGAAAGAGAAGGGACCTGTCAAAGATTGCCCAGTGAAGTAGTAGTGGAGTCCAGACCAGAAACTGACCCCTGAGCCTCCTGGGCTGTGCATGTCCCATCATGCATTGCCGGAGGGGAAGGTGAAGCATCTGCAGTGGGGCCCGGGGGTGAAGGCCTTGCTGTTCCTGGGGACAGAGCAGCAGGAGCACAAGCCGACTGGAGGGAGGTGCTGAAGACTGGGAAATTGAAGGGCAGGCGTGGGTGACTTGATTGTTGTGAGGGGCACCCAGAATTCCTGTCATGGCCAAGGGTGCTCTTTCCTTCTTAGTCACCCTTGGGTTTCTTCCTGCCCCATCTCAGGTTAGTGCCTGCTCACCCGGCTCTGGTCAACGCCATTGTCTTGGTTCTGCACTCGGTGGCAGGCAGCACCCCGCTGCCGGGGGCCGACTCCTCTTCCCGGGGCATGCCCTCCAGCTCGTACCGGGATATGCCAGGTGAGCCCCAGGACAGTGGAACGCAGGCCCCCTCGGGAGTGGGCGGTGGTCCAGGGGTTTGCTTTACTCAGCAGCTATGTATAGTGCTGGCAGAGGGCGTTCCTTGGGAACTCTCAATTTGAGTCAAGGAGTGCATCTGTCCTGTAATTTTCCAAGGGGAGAGATGAAAATATGAATTTGGAGAGTAACTAGAGCTGAGATTCTGGAGCTGCGCCTGTGCCTTTCTGTTCTTCCTCCTGAAATCTGTTCTCCCTCCTCCAGGTGGCTTCCTGTTTGAAGGGCTCTCTGATGATGAGGATGACTTTCACCCAGTAAGTGGCCTGGCTGCCTGCCATTTGGGGGAGATGGTGCTGGGGATGCACCCCTTGCTGGGACCTGGCACGCCCCAGCTGGGAGGTGATCGGAGGCCCTTTGGTGACCCAGCTATGTCATACTATTGCTGTCTGAACCTGGCAGCTAGGGGAGGTTCCCCAAGAACTGTTCCTGGAGCGGGGGTGGGGTTCATCTGAGAACGTCACAGGGCTGCTTCCCTGATTCTTGGTGCCTCTCTCGTTCAGAGCGCCAGGTCCACGCCCTCGAGCAGCACACCCAGCTCCCGCCCAGCTTCCCTGGGGTACAGTGGAGCTGCCGGGCCCCGGCCTATCACCCAGAGCGAGCTGGCCACCGCCCTGGCCCTGGCCAGCACTCCAGAGAGCAGCTCTCACACGCCAACTCCTGGCACCCAGGTATGGAGAGAGGGCGGGAAGATCAAGGCCAGGCCCCTAAGGGAGAAGGGCCCAGTGGTAGAATGGATTTACCTTTGCTGATCCTAGAGCTGGATCTGCTTTGAGCCAAACTCTACCTGGAGCCCTGGTGGGTTTCCCGCTGCAGCTCAGGCGACCACCTGTCACCAGCCTTCAGGGCTTAGAAGTCTGGGGTTCATCACAGGCCTGATTAACTCCTGCCAGCACTTTGGAAGAACCTCCCGTCACACAATATCCCCTTACTTGTCCCTGAAAGTGGCCAGACATCACAGGCTTAAGCATTCCTGGTGACGGTCACTCCAGCTTCCAAGGCCGTCTCTCCCAGTGCTGGGTCCTAGGCTAGGTCGGGGGCTCCATTCCATCTCCCTGGAGCAAAAGAGAACAGAACCTTTCCTGCCCACATAGAGAGCTTTGGGGTACCTCTGTGTGGTTGTCTCGTGCAGGCCCCTGCTGGGAGGCAGTCGTGGGGCACCCAGGGGCACCCTGGGGTGATGTGAGAGCAGTGGGTATGCGCTGGGAGGCTGAGGTGTCTCTGAGCGTGGCGCTGACCCTGGTTTGTCTCTAGGGCCATTCCTCAGGGACCTCCCCAGTGTCATCCGGCGTCCAGTCAGGGACGCCCATCACCAATGATCTCTTCAGCCAAGCTCTACAGCATGCGCTGCAGGCCTCCGGGCAGCCCAGCCTTCAGGTCAGTCTTCCCCACTCCTGATGTTCACATGGCTTCTTAGTTACTTTGGACACTGAGCCTGCTTCTGCTCTCTGGAGGCCCTTCCCACTTGGCCTGCTTTGCTCCAGGAACAGCTGGGGATGGCAGTGTGACAGGAGAGGATGCTCCCAGCAAGGGCAGTTGTCCCTGTGGCTTCCACTCCTGCACCCAGTGACCACAGCCGGCTCCGCTGACCACCTGGCTTGAATACTTGTGGCAGTTTTAATTGAAGAGACACTCATCCATTCTGTGAGCGGGGACTGAGCCTTGAGCATGTATATACCGGGCCGGGGTCCAGCTCCTGGGGTAGAGACGAGCCAGTGCTCATCCCTGCCATGGAGGGGTGCCAGGCAGTTACTGCAGTGAGGGAGCAACAGGGCAAGAAGCCCCGCCCAGGCTTGAGGTGAGGGCCTAGGTCAGGGAAAACTTTTCTGAGGAAGGGGTGTTTGGAGTGACTGTCAAAGAATTAGTTAGAGGTTAGCCAGGCAGGGAAGGGGTGTTTGGTTGAGGGGACATGGTGTCCAGGCAGACACAGCCACCTCTTTGACTGAATGTGGAGGTACAGGTGACAAAACTCAAATAGGCAAGCCCAGAAGGCGGTGTCCTTGTGGGGAAGATCCTGAGATGGAGCCAGAGTAAAGGAGAGTAGGAGCCTGAGTGTGAGGGCCTCATTGAGTGCCTGCGTAAGGAGATTAGTCTTGTCCTGTGGTCACCAGGGAGCCGTGGAAGATTTTAAGCAGCGAGTGACACCATCTCCCCTGCCTCACGGAATGTGGAAGCTTAGCTAGCAGCTAAGTGCATAACCCAAGGGGTTCACATTGTACTGCATGCCCCTGTGCACAGGCTGTTTGCTTCACTCTCTTTCCTTTGCTCCTAAGCCTGGGGCATGAAAGTCATTTCTGGAACTTGTCCACGGTCATCAAGCCATTAAGTGATAGAGACAGGGTCAGGCCCCTGTGGTTTTCGCCAGCCCACATGGCCCTGGTGGACAGTGAGGGGAACGGGAGCAGGACCCGTGGACATCTGGTCTTTTCCATTCCTTCATCTTCCCCATCCTGATGCCTGTTCACTCTGCTCTCCAGCTCAGAAGCTTTCATGTGTCTCCCTGGCCTGTAACATGAGTTTGAGTTGGTTTGTGTGGTTTTTTAAAAGCCCAGCACATCCTCACCCTTGCCTGCCTGCTTCTCTGAATTTGCATTTCATCCCCACTGCCTTCTCCTTCCCATAGTGTGAACACAGCCTTTTCCCTCAGGTGTGCACTTCATTCTGCATGGGATAGAGATATTGATGAAGCTTTGAAAATACGAAATTTCTTTAAACCCTTATGGTAGAGAAGGACTTTTGTAGCTGAAAGTCAAAATCAAGGAACCATTGTATAAAGAGTAAAAGATATTTTGAGTTAATAAATGTGAACGTTGCTGCATAGCAAATCAAACCCAACCAATCAACCAACCAACCAACCAACCAACAAAAAAACCAAGCGAAGTCTGAAAGCTAATAAAAAACTGGGAAAGAAATCTGCACGTATCAGACAAAGGGCAAAACCTCCCTGAACTATAGAAGTTCTTGTGGTTTAGGACCAAGAACGCCATAGAAAAATGGGCAAAAGACACGAACAGACTATTCATGAAGAAGGAAGTACAGATGGCCCTTAAAGCTGTGTAATTCCTTGCAGTCCCGTTTCTCGAAATTTATCCTGAAGATGTATGTGCATGTAGAGGATGACATTTGTACACAATCAGTCACTGCAGTGTTGTTTGTAATGGCAAAGACTGGGAACAGCCCAGTTGTACATTTCAGGACATCCACAAGTTGGAAGGTTACACAGTTATTAAAAACTTATTTATGTATTGGCATAGGGAGCTCTCTAGGATACATTAATACGTTGGAAAAAAAAAAGGAGGCATGTAAGAAAAGGGTAAATATAGGAATATATATTCATATTTCTTCAAAGAAAATAAAATACGTTATCAGGGTGGGGAGGGGAGTAGATGAGGGTGAGACTTTTCACTGTGTATCATAGTAAAAAGCGAAGTTAATTTAAAAATGTACCCCCCACCCGTTTGTGTGTGTTTGTGTGTGTGTCTATACAAACAGCAGGAGAAAGAAAGTAACTTAATCTTTTGAAATTTAGACATTGAGTACTTCGTGATTTCTCTTTTGATCCTTATGTTACATTTTCCCCTTTTTCATTGGAAAGACTTTTACTGTAACTTGTTCTCTAAACCCTCAGTCCTCTCTCCTAGAAGCGCTGTGTTGTATGGAACTTCACATCAGCAGCTTTACTGGGGGAACCCACCTTTCTCTGTCCCCCTGAAAGGACAGACATAAGCAAGTCTCCGTAGGAGCCTAACTAACAGCTTCTGCCTGTCCTCTCTTTCTGCAGAGCCAGTGGCAGCCCCAGCTGCAGCAGCTGCGTGACATGGGCATCCAGGATGATGAGCTGAGCCTGCGGGCCCTGCAAGCCACTGGGGGGGACATCCAAGCGGCCCTGGAGCTCATCTTTGCCGGAGGAGCCCCATGAACTCCCTGCTCCTCCTGAGCCCCCAGCAAACTGCCAAGGCCGCTGCCCATGGGAAGCACTCTTGAAGGTGCCCCATCCCTCCTCTCCCCAATACACCTGATGGTCGACCTTCTGCTTTGCCCAGTGCTTGGCCTTTCTGGCTGATGTGAGCTGGTAGAGGCAGTGGGGCAAGCATGGTGTGCAGGTTTTGGTGCCGTGGCATCAGGGAGCACAGCTGGTCCCTGCTTCTGGGCCCTGGGTGGAGAATTTTAGATCCACATCCTGAGATGCTGCGTGATGCCCACACTGGTTTTTTGGCAGAAGTTTCCAGTGGTAGCCCCCAGAACCTTTGGTGCTTTGGGTGTGGCATCCTCAGGATGTGCCCAAGGACTGCTGCCCAGTCTCCATGTGGCTGCTGTGTTACAGTTGTGGCCAGAAGAGGCTGTGCTTCTGAGGTGACCGGTCTCAGGAGGGGCCAGGTGGACTTCCGGGGCAGCAGGTCGGGGAAGCTCACCCTCCACATCGCTCCCTCTCCCAAAGGCTTTCAAAAGATTCCTTGTCCCTCCCCTGGCCTAGTCTCACCAGGCACTGTTTGATGCCTGTTCTGTAATGATGCCAGAATCCAGGCCTCAGAGCCGTGCCAGGAGGCAGGGCCCTCTTCTCTCTCCTGAAAGCGTAAATACAAGAGCAGTTAAATAACAATACTAAACAACAACACCAACACAAACAGGGCCCAGCTTTCATACTGAAGAGAGGGCACGAACCCCCAAGCTGCTGCTCCATCTGCCCGAGCTCTCATTCCCCTGGCACAGTGTTCCCTGGCACGTCGCAGACATGTCCAAGTTGAGCGAGTGGGTTTCATGTATTTTGAATACTTTTGTCAGGAGAGAAATCCTTCAGCTGGTGTCTCGGTGGGAAGTTGCTCAGAGGTCTGCTCCTGCTGTGTCCCTTTGCCAGAGGTTTCATCCACAGCATCCACAATCACGGTCATTTGTCTTCTGCTTGTCACCCCCTGGGATAAAAGGTTTACTGTTGATAAGGACTGCCTACTCTGTCCTTTGTTCCCCAGAGCGTTTACCCCTTGGCCCCCTTTCTGTCTTGAGGGACCACACAGAACAGGCCTGCTCCCTCTGCTCTGTGAGCTGGGCTCTGTGAGTTCAGGAGAGTGGTAGCAATTCACTTGCCCTTTGACCTGTCCTCCTGGTTTTGGTCTCCAGCACGTCCTGTTCCTCTCTCTGGATGACCACCAGTCTATCAGTGATACTCTTAAAGAGAGGTACTTGGGAGGCCCCACTATTCCAGATATGGCCTGGACGGCAGGCCATATCTGGAATAGTGGCCTGCCAGAAAATGTGAAGTCTCCACATTTCCCTCTCCATCCTAGAGTTAACGTTGAGGGGTGTTTGCATTGGCTGAAAAGACTCAGAGCTCACCAGGCTTCTAGGTGCCAGGCCTCTTGGTGCCTCAGTGGTCTGCCTGGAACCCAGCTGCCTCTTCGTGGTCGGGAGCAAAGACCAGGAAGTGCTGTCTTTGAACCTGATGTCTCTGGTTTGTGATGGAAACAAAGGCCAGTTCCATCCTCACAGGCCTGCCGTGGTCAAATGGGGCTGACACAGCCCTTTCCGTCCCCGTGATACAGCCTGCCTAGAGCTGATTTCCATTCTGTGGCAACTTGCAGCGTGCCCCCAGGGACTGTGCTGGGGCTCCTTAACTCCCCCGGCCCATTATGCTGCGAAACTCTTGGGTAACCTTGCCCTGTCCCTGGAACTGACTCCCAAATACCAAATATACTGTTTCCCAGAATTGAACTGTCCCCACGATTTCCCTTTCCCTTCTTTGTCAGCTCTTTCCTCCAGGGTCTTGGCATGTTGGCTTTGCTTCCTGTAGCCATGTTTTAAATAATATATGTTGAGTCTGGTTAAGTTTCTCCACCGAGCCTGGGGCTTTCCATGGGCCAAGGACTCCTTCCTTGCCATTGTCTGCTTTACCCTTTGAACAAACATTCATTCAGTCTCTGCCCTGTGCCTGGTAAACATGACAAGGTCCTCGCTGTCACAGGGCCGTGCCATTGGGAAGACAGACCAACAGATGTTTACACTAAAGCCTGATGAGAGTGGGCCAGGCTGGTCCTGTGGGCTTGGAGCTCATAGGAAGGGGTGCTCCCTTGGGTTAGGGTGGGGCTGTGTGTGAGGGAGAGCTGCTTGGAGAAGGTGGCATCTGACAGACCAGCAGGTGAGGAGGAATTGGGCAGGGAGGTGTACGTGCAGAGTGGGCTGGGAGCGGAGAGGACACAGCTCCTGGAGCCCTGTGTGTGAGGGTGGACTTCAAGGTAGGCAGAGGCTAGATCACTTTCAGCTATGCAAGGAGTTTGGACTTATCCTAGGGGCAGTGGGAAGTCACAGGAGAATTTGAATCAGGGGAGAGAGTCAGGGTTGCATCTTAGAAAGGCAGCTGGCTGCTGTGTGTGAATAGATGGGGAGTGGGACGAGCTTGAGGAGGGGAGACCAGCGAGGAAGCTGTGATCCTCTTAGAACTGACAGTGTGTGACGGGCAGTGTGGCAGCTGGGGAGGAGAGGAGTGGCGGGGGGTGGGGAGACTTCAGGAGTTAGTGTTGATAACACATCTTGGGAAAGGTGAGTGTGTTCTGATTAGCTCCGCTTATCCCATGGAGACACCAAGGATGAGAGGTGAGATCATCTGTGCACAGTCTCATGGTGGGGCAGTGGGCAAATCGGCCTTGGAAACTCGGGTCTGTCTGACTCCAGAGGCGGCACCCTTCCCGCTGCTGCCTGTGGCTTCTGAGTGTGGAGAAGTGGGAGGCGGTGCGTGGGTCTCGTCAGGCTGAGGAGCTTGGGCTTCATCCTGAAGGCAAAGAGCACCCCTTGGATGGCTCTAGGCAGGGCAGTGGAGGACCAGACTCGTGTGTGAGAGAATCTGACAGCTGCGTGGAGGCTGGATTTGTGGGAAGTGAGATTGGGAGTGGGAGACCAGCTAGGAGGCCCATTGCCTCCGGATGGGACACAGTGGGGGTCTCAACTAGAGCTGCAGTGGGGGAGCTGGGAGGAGGAGAGGGAGGTGAGATGTGAAGGACTCGATCTGGCGGGCAGGCAGGATGTGAGTGGGTGGATGGTGGTGCAGCAAGAATGAGGGAGTGGGGTTGGGATCTGGAGTGCAAGACCAGTTTTGGAGATACTGAGCTTGAGGTGCCATGGGACGGCCAGGTGGGGATGTCTTATAGACAGGTGGAAGTTTCTAGGCTGGAGATAATTATCAGGAAGTTTCAGGTTGAAGGCCGGGCCTGTGTCAAGTGCAAAGGGAATCCAACTTTCCGGGGAAAGGTAGAGGAAAAGGGATGCCCACTAAGGAGTTAGACTTTCTAGGAGATAGTGCCTGATGGGCATGGGCGTGGAAGGGGGAGATGTGCTGCCTCTGGGAAGGCGAGAGCAGAGGTCATCAGAACTGGCGGAGTGCAGAGAACTGGACAGCGGGGCATGGTCAGTGGTGTGGAATGCCACAGAGAAACATCGTAACCCAGGGGCTGACCTTTGACTTCACTCCTTTAGCCATGGTGACCTTGGGGATGTATCACAGAGCTCAGTTGCAGGGGTTGAGGCCTTGAATAGGTGGGGGCAGTGGAGGCAGGGGGGGCAGAGAACTCTGGCGTACCTTTCCAGTGAGAGGGTAGTTGGAGGGGAGATGGGATTGAGAGTGAGCTTTTGCAGTTCAGCAGAGGTGAAGCTGGAATTGATCACAAGAACTTTTCTAGGAAGCTAAGGGGAAAAAAAAGGAAGAGACCCCAAAATAGAATATGCAAATATGCAGAGATGGGTGAGTTTTCTGAACAGATCCCTTCTCCTGATATAACTCAAATTTGGCTGGGCTGGCATGGGCTGGGCTGGCACAGCTTGCTGGGCACATGGGCCCTGGTTCTGCTCCTTGCCTCAGCCCCATATGGCCTGGGCCCCCGACCAAGCTCTGAGTCCTACCCTGAGGTGGCCTCTTGTTGCCTCTGCCACAGACTTTGGCAGTGAATGTTTGGTGGGCGTGGGGGGTGGTATTTAGGCTTCCCTCTGTCTGCTTACCCAGCCTCTGCAAACCCCCTCTGGCCCTGGGCTGGGGTCGGGTCAGCTTGGCTGTGCCCCTGGTTTCCCTGGGCTCAGCTGCGTTTGGCTCCTGTAGCCTCTGCAGTTGCTGGTAACAGAATTCGGCCTCCTCTATGCTTGAAATGCTTTTGCAGAGACCCAGGCACTGCCCTATTCTACCTTGGCAAAAGCGGCTCACAGCAATGCAGTGCAATGGTGCTCACTTACCAAGCACCCTCTCTGTGCCAGTCATTGAGCTAGGCATCAATATGCCATCTCAGTTGATCCTCATAACAACCCTGAAAAGTAGACATTATTATCCCCATTTACAGATGAGTGCTTCCTGTTAACCGGACGTGACTGTGCTGGGAAACTGGTCTTTCTAGGACTTGGGTGGGATTGTATCAGCACGATTCCACCAGTGCACCCACCTGGGACCTTGCCTGTCTGGCAGGCCGGAAGCTACTCAGGGACTGAGGGTCTGTTCACCACTCATCCTTCCTGGAAGTGGCAGCTTAAGTCCTGGAGGAAAATCAGGCTTCTAAGTCAGACTGACTGAGCTGTAGGTCTCTTTTCCACAGAGAACCTAACCTCTTGGAGCCTCAGTTGTGTCCTGTTTGATATTTTCCCTCAATTTATATAAGTGGATGTTGACAACGTGTATATCTGAGATGCCAAGGCACTCAGAGCTGGACTGGTGAATGTTCTAGATGACCGAAAGAGTCAGGATCCTGACAATTAGGCATCCCTAGCAAGAGGGACAGGAACAGGGACACTGAGGTCCTGTGGTGGGGACTAGAAAACCATTTGCTCTTCTGCAGGATGGGGTCTCATTTCTTCCCCTCTTGAACCCAGATTCAGACTCAGTCCTTCTCAGCCAGTATCTCAGAAAGCCACTGCTGATAGATGGGAATGGCTCAAGGATGACCCTAGGCTAAGATCAACAGGATTTAACAGCCTGGTGTCTCAGCCCAAGGAGGCAGTTCCTTTGGAGGGGCTGTAATAGGAGCAAAGAAGTCTCTCCAGCCCTTTACTCCTCCACCTCTCTTCTAAGTGCTGTGTTCTGATCTGACACCGACCTCTGAAGGAGATGGTCACAAACCAGACCGCCTAGCACCTAGGACAGTCTCAGTAGAAGTTTGTTAAATGACTGGCTGATGATGTCCTAGGAACCAACCAGGATTAGAGAGACCAAGCAAAGCCCCACAAGGGACCTAGTTGGAACTGGGGTTATTTACCCTGAAAAAGAAGTAGATTTAGAAGGACATGAGCTCTGTGTTGAAATCCCTGAAGGGCTCTATTCCAGGAAGAGGGATTAGACGTGGTCTGTGTAGCCTTGGAGGACAGATTTAGGACCGATGGGTAGAAGTCTTCCACTGGGGAAGAAGACTTTGTGTCAGAGCTAAACAAGAGGGGCAAGGCTGCCTTGGGGGTGAGCTCATCGCCACCGGAGGTATGTAAGCAGAGGCTACATGACGTCCAAAAGGGCTGTTTGAGGGGCTCCCAGGTTGGACTAAATGACCTCTGAGAGTTACTTCTGACCCCAGGAATTGGGATTCTTGGATCACGGTATCCATGAAAGAAAGTGAACTGTTTGTGGGAAACCACATGTCTGCATGCATTTCTTTTCCTCACTCAGGTGGCCCCAGCAGGCCCAAGGATCACATCAGAATTGGGTGGGTCCTGTGACGCCTTCCATCCTCCAGAGATTTAAAAGCATGTTTATTTCAGCCTACAAACAAGAAGGAAATGCAGAAGATAGAATGAGAAAGCTTTGTCTACTCTGGTCCAGATAGGAGATAGAAGAACTGCTGATTTAGCTCCTTTTTCTCATTTTGTAAACAAAGAAATGGAGGCCTGGCCTGGGGTAGGGTCTTGCTTAACTTGGGTCAGTGGTCAAGCTGGGGCTTGATGTTTGGCCTCCCAGCCATGTCTGGTCAGGAGACTTCATTAGTCTTGATGGGTTCCGCATGACTCCCACAAGATCCTCCTCTGCCTCAGGCCTTGGGCACTGAGAATGGAGGCTCAGAGATGGATTTTGAGGGGGATGGGCAGAAGAGGGAATAGGGTGGAGTGGAGGGAGGAGTTTGTCTCCAGAGAGGCTTGGGAGTATATAGAGTTGACCCTTGAACAAGCGGGGTTGGTGGTGCTGACCCTCTGTGCAGTCGAAAGTCCACATACAACTTACAGTCTGCCCTCGGAAACTGCTGTTCTGCATATGAGGACTCAACTGACCAGGCATAGGACTGTGTAGCACTGTAGTTTCTATTTAAAAAAAAAATCCACGCGTAAATGGACCCACGCAGTTGAAACCCATGTTGTTCAAGGGTCAACTGTGTTACCTACAAACTTGGTCTCTGCTAAGACTCTGTTCTTAAGTGGCCACCAGGTGGCACTCCCGCCACAAGCCCAGTGCCACATGGGCAGAGTTTTGGGGCTAAGGATGCCGGGCTGCCCTTGGAAGCCATGGGAGAACTTACCATGTTTTGGAGTGAGCTGAGTGCCCTGACAGAAGGAGAAAAGGTGTCTCTTCTGCCAGTCTCCTGTTCATCACTGAATATCCCCCTGTGGATTTTTACTTTTTGTCTCTCAACTTGGCTGGCCAGACTCCGACCGTAGCAGTTTAAGGTAGGGCCAGTCAAATAAAAATCCATCTAGAATGACTAGGACAGAGAACAGAGATCCAGGAATGGGATGCTGCTGTGAAGTATTGACCCTCAGAGCTAAGAAAGGTGGTGGCAATTCTGAGAAGTTCTTCATTTAGGGTGGCTCTGAGCTGGCCTAGAAGGAAGAGGCAGCCTTGGGTAGGAGGGGAGGGGCAGGCACTTGAGGGGACATCCTGTCAGAGGTTTAGGGGTCGGCAGACCACTGAGGGAAGGGTGAGATGTGGTATTAGCGTCGGTATGAGCCGAGGAGGTTTACTCTGCGTGCCTCGCTTGGTCCAGCCCTGAGCCCTGACACGGTCTTTCAAGAGTTGGGTCAAGTCCAGTGGTAGCTGAGGCTATTATGACCGTGCCTGTGCCTGTGAGACAGTCAGGGGCCTACACACCATGAGCACACAGTAAGTTGGAATTCCCAGATGTGGCCTACATGACCATCAATATCTTAATTTTGAATTATTTGCAAATATTTTTAAATTGGGAGTTTCAATAAAAACTCATTTTTAGCTTATCTTGAAAAATCAGCTGTCTGTCATACTGAGTGTACTTTCCCATGGCCCCCAGGGCTGGAGCTGTCTACAGCTGCCCTGTAGACAGATCACCCTGGTCTCTCTGCCCCTGCAATGGGTGGTGGTGGTGATGGGGGCACAGGAAGAGTTGGCTATTATTAGTAGCTGCAGGTCCTGGGTGGGCACCAAGCTCTGAGGCTTCATGAAGGGGCTGTCGTGGGCTTGGGCTCCTTATACCTCCCGAGGCTCCTTATAACTCCCACTCCTAACAAGGCCTCTTGTTAGGGGTGGGTCACTCCTTTGAAGACCAGGTGTAGCCATGGGATCAGGGCTGAGGAAGGGTCAGAGGAAGCCTGGAGTGTGAGGAATGCTCTGAGCATGGCCCTAAAAGGCCTTACTTGGAAGGCTGGGGAAGGCTTCCAGGGCCTCTTGCGGCTTTGGGACCTCAGGTCTATGTGTGTCCATTTCTCTGACTCCCCAAGGGGCTTCTTGGATTTGGCTGTGCCTCCATTGCCCACAGGGAAGACCTCTACAAGGTGGGTTTCTCCTAGATAGAAGCCCCCGTATCATTTCTTTCTCACAGCCTCCTCCCCCTATTCCCCCCATGTGGAGTGGCAGGGAAGGGGAAGGCAGGAATGTGCCTCCCCCTCAGACCTGTCAGCATCCACATCTGTTGCTTCCTCTGCTGATCCATTTCCCATCATTGACTCTGAGTGTGGAGTGTGCCCCTGTCCTTGGTTCAGGCCCCAAAGCCAGCCTTGGGCCCCAGTGAAGAAGGCAGGCTCCTGTCACCACCTACACCATTCTGGTTTGATTTCCCCATGCTACCTGAGGCAGGCAAGTCCACGCCAAACACTGGCCCTGTGCTCTCCCCACCCTGGGTACCCGTTCTCCTTCATGCCCTTACTCTAGCTGCACTCTTCTGCTATAGAGTTACTGTCCCAAATCACTTTCACGGGCTCGCTTCTCACCTCCCCTGGCTGCCTGTAGCCAACCAGGAGTGGGCTGCCATCTGGTGCTGGCCCTTTGCCCTTAGATTGGCTGGCTCGGGGTGTCCATTGGGGTGAAGCAGGTGCTGAGACGAGCATGGAGGAGCCCAGCCAGAGGCCCTCCCTGTAACATGAGGTGGGACAGTCTTCAGCACTACCCCCTCACTCCCACCCCAGCCTGGAAAAAAATTCCCTGGCACCTGCCCCAGTTTCCATCTACTGCCCTGTTTCTTGGGAGGCTGAGCCCAGCCCCTGACCTGCCCTCCTGTTCAGCACCTGGTAACCTGGGCCCCTGTCTGGGTCTTTCTGAGGATCGTTTGGATCCAGCCCCACACAGGAGGCAGTAGCGGAAGGGTGCGATGCATTGAGAGCATTATGATATAGAAGATAAGGGTGTGGGCCCCAGAGAGACTGCCTGGGCTTCAATCCCAGCCCTTCACTAATGAGCTGTGTGACCTTGGGCACATCTCATCCCCTCTCTGTACCTTGGTTTCCACATGTGCAAAAGGAGCCAAATAATAGCACCTACCTCTTAAGCTTGCGAGGATGAAATGAATTAAAACGAAGCTATGAAACGTTCACGGCACATAGTAACCTCAGCATTAGCTATTGCTATTGGAGTCAGAAAACCCAGGTTCCCACCTTGGCTCCATCAGCTGAGCTTGGGGAGATCTCTCTCCCTCCCTGTGCCTCAGTTTCCTTCTCTAATATAGGGATGTGCTCTCTCGCTCACTAAGGGAGAGAATGAAGGATTGGCAGGGAGAATGTAGGTGGAAGTGGGTTGTGTGTTGTGAGTTGCTGTGCACGTGGGCAGTGTTATCATCAATTCTGAATTCTCAGTTCTTAAAGGCAGGGCAGGCAATTTCTTAATTTGCTTACCTTTGCAGAGAGGGCGGACACTGGGGATCATAAAGCTCAGCAGATGAGGCCCTGGGCTGGAAACAGAGTGTCAGTCTTGGAGGCCAGCCTGGGCCAGGATGTGCTGCTGGCTTCAGGGCCACAGGCTTGGGTATAGGACTGGGGAGGGGCCGTTCGACTGTCCACAGCCTCCCTCTCTTTGTGGCAGTGTACCTCTGGGCATCATGAAGCTGTTGGCCCTACCCAGCAGGCCAGAAACCTAGTCCTGCACTATCTCTGGGGGCATCCTGATTTCACCTTTTGGCTTGTTGGGGTATCTTAGGAGCACTTAGGGAAGAAAGAGGGGATAGCTGGAAACAAAATATGGAATGGTAAGGCAGAACTTCCCGGTGATAACCTTTTCTTGGCTGTGGAGCTGGGCAAAGGGCTGGAGCTGGGGCTGGGGCCAGGGCAGCCTGTTCCCTGTCTTCGGTGGTGTCTGCAGTATGTGAATCGAGCCCAGCTAGGTGTGTGTGTCTTGGAGGTCCCAATGCACCTCTGCTCCTTCCTCCTCACCCTGTCCTCTCCGTGCAGTCCACCTGGGGATAGACATCCAGTAAGCACTGGAGAAGTGGATTTCCCATCCATGGTTACCTTGGGCCAAAACAGAGATGGAGGGTCTGGACCCTCTCTGATTTGAGGGAGGGGAGACTCCTTTACAAAAGGGCAAACACGAGCTGACAGCAGGGCTTCCCGGGGCTGTTCAGACGACTGCAGAGGGACTGGGTCGGACCCTGCCCGGGGGTCACCACCAGGTCATCAGGTTGCCTGCACAGCTGAGCCCTATGCATCTTGTGGGCAGAGATCCCTTAAAGCTGGTCTGATTCCGCCTCCCCAACAGTGAGTCCTGGGCATGCAGGATGCTCCCCTCTCCTTCTACTTGGGGAAGGGGCCTTCTTAATTATATCCCCCTCCACTCACATGGAAATGAGTTTGGATTTTCTGAGCATACACCAGCTGGCTGGGGGGGGGGGAGGCAGCCCAGAAGGCTGCTGCTGGCTGGGGAAGGGCGGAGAAAGGAGGGGAGGGAGGCAGGCCAAGATGAAAATTCCGTGTTCTCACAGCAGAGTAAGGATGGGGCTCTGAGTGCTCCCCACAGGTTATTGACCCTATGCCTGAAACCCACCACCCCCTCCTTAGGGAAAAGCATCTTGCTCCTGCTTATAGGCTCAGAGGAGCTGTTATCCACTCAGGCCAGTCCATCCTCTGAGCACTACAGCCTTCAGGGTCCAAACACTCAACTGACCATTAGCGAGGTTGTGCCCTCAGGAGAGGTCCTCCCTGACTTCTAGGCCAATCCGCTTATGGGGTGGAGGGAGTGAATCTAAGGCCCTGAGAGGGGACAAGACCTGGAGCCGATCACAGGAGACCACAAGTCTGCCTTGCTTCCCGCCCACCTGGGTTCTCCCCGTGGAGTTGCCCAGGAAGAGGTGGTGAAGGTTCCCCGGGCGGCGGTCACTGCGCCCCCCCTTGGCCAGCCGGGAGACGAGAAAGGCTGCGAGGGGCGGGGGAGGGGAGGGGGAGGGGAGGGGGAGGGGAGGGGTGGGGTCAGGCGTTTGACTCCGCCTCCTCGCGCTCGATTCTGCCTGCTGTCGGGCGCTGGCTCAGTCTCTGCTGCTCTCCGCTGTCGCTCCCGGGCCTCGGGATGACACCGCCTCCGCCCGGATGCGCCTCCCTCGGCGCCCCGCGCGCCCGCGTTCCCAGTCCGCTGGCTCGGTCCGGGCTCCCGCTGCGGCTGCTGCTGCTGCTGCTCTGGACGGCCGCCGCCTCCCAAGGCCACCCGAGGAACGGACCCCGCATCTCCGCTGTCTGGAAAGGTAGGTGGCGCCGCGCGAGCGGCGGGGCGCGGGATCCGATGCCGCGCGGCGCGGGTGCGGAGTGTGCGGCACCGGAGGGAGTGCGTGCGCGCGGCTCTGCGGGTCCTGGGCTGTCCCCGCCGATAGCGTGTGGGTCTGGGTGAGTGTGTGAATGTGCGCGCTGCTACACTGGAGCGGGCAGTAACGCTGCGGCGAGAGAGCCGCGGGGGCTGGAGACCTGGCTAAGTCACTCCAAGTCCGCCCGCAGCTGGGAGCCGCAGCGCCCGGGCGCAGGGGGGAGGGAGAGGGCCCCTCTCTCGGCCCCGAGGCGCTCCTGGTCCTCCAGCGGTGGGGCCTCTGTGCGGGATCCTTTCTCCCGCCGGGACCCCCACCCAGCTCCTCTCTTCCTGAGCTGCGGGCTCCGCTGTCGCGCGGGGCGCAGGCTGGGCCGGCAAGGGGGGCGCGGACCCTTTGCCGCCGCCGCCGCCGCCGCGCTCCGGCTGCGGGAACAAAGACCCCGCTGCCTGCCCCCCGCCCCCGCCCCGGCCCCGAGCGCAGGCCGGGTAAAGGGGGTGGGCACCCAGTGGTGAGCCGGGACGTGGTGCGGTGCGGAGGCTTCAGGCACCGGGGCGCTGCCTCTGCAGTGCCGGGACCGGCCGCTCCCTCCTTGTCCGCACGTGGCAGTTGTCACCAGGAATCGGGCCAGCGTGGGGGGCAGTGCCCGTTGGGTGGGGCGCGGCCATTGGGACCCCCAGGCAGAGGATCTGGGGAAGGGCTGCAGCTTTTAGGCCCTGGTGGTTATGTGAACTTGGGGGACCGGAGTCTCCCCCAGGGGCGCCTCAGTTTAGACCACACTGTACGATGGGTCAGAAAGCCGGCTGGGTGGGTTTTGAGGTTTTTCTGCCGCGAGGGGATGAGCTCCCCTCCCCTGCAATGCACACATATGCTTCCCCACCTCCAGGCTGACTGTGCTCTGTCCCCAAATTTGGCGGCGCTGGGCCCCCCTGTGGTGGTGGTGGCCTTGCAGTGGGGGGTGGGGGGATCTGGCCCCTCCGGGAGCCCTTTGATGCCTGAGGCGGTTTGCAGGGATTGCCAGAGCCTGAGCATTATCTGGGGCAGGTATTCTTAGCAGAGAGAGAAGAAAAAAGAAAAAAAAAAAAAAAAAAACTGCTCAAAAAGCGAGTGGCCCGAACTGCAGCTGCAGTGGAGGGGATGTGACTTGCCCAAGGTCACTCTGAATTGTGTGAGCTCACAGTGCAGTCAGGGGGCTCTGATCTGGCACAGGACCAGTGCTTGTTCTGGGTTAGGAAGTGGAGAAAGATTTAGGCAATTTTTTGGCCATGAAGAGGGTACTCTGGGGGCCAGCTCTGCTACCCAGCCAGAGAGGTATTCCTGGTGGAAGTGGAGCAGGGCATCTGGACCTCTGGCCATCTATCTACTCATGGTGGACACCTACACACCCCTCAGTCACATTAGCTCCAGTCTGAGCTTCCTCTGCCTTCCCAGCATCTTTGCCTTGCCTCAGTCCCCTTAGCTGTCTTGGACAGCACGGCATTTGTACACTCTGAAGCGGATGAATGGCCACATCTGAGTGTTCTGGAATCTCCCTCTGCGCCAAACCTTTGCATTTGGCTCTGCTTGTCCACATCCCCCATCTTCCCAAGATACCCTTCCACACACATGCTTAATGCACACCCACCTCTTAGCACCTAATGCTGCCTCCCCATCTCGGGCACTTAGTTCCCACCCTGAGGCTATTTAAAACTGCTTTCTGTCCTCTTACCCACTTTCTAAAGTGCTCTCTCCCCTGCACACAGTTCGCTATTGTAGCCACACTGGCCATGCCTTCTGCTTGGTAATGCACTATTGACCCCCACTGGGGTCTGCCAGCCCCTCACCTATCTTGTCCAAGAGCCGTCTGTGGTCTTCTTCACCAGTGCCAGGCACCCCACTGGCCAGACAGACCCTGCCACCCACCTGTCCCCCAGGACCACCAGCTGGTAATGGTATGCCTAGCTGACAGCTGCCTCCTAGTTCCTGTGGAGTGACACATGGCAGTCGGACGGGAATGGGCTTGGGCGGGGCAAACGAAGGAGTAGGGTGAGAGGAGGACCCTTGCTGTAGGCCTAGGTCACTGTATACCAGTGGGTTGAGGGGATGCGGATGGTGGCCTCCAAGAATGACTAGATCAAGGATAATGGTGGTTCTGGAGCTGCTT
Organism: Mesoplodon bidens; assembly: GCF_964165515.1. NCBI lineage: Eukaryota > Metazoa > Chordata > Mammalia > Artiodactyla > Ziphiidae > Mesoplodon > Mesoplodon bidens. The sequence goes on along the minus strand of NC_138178.1, from coordinate 63,267,352 downwards.
CTCCATGAGACCTAGACAGGGCTTTTAGTTATAAGACAGGACAGGTGTGGGGACTGGAATGGGTATGGAGGGATCTTCTCCATCATTTATTTTCTGCTGCTTGGACCTATAAGTTCTAGGGAAAGATTAGATCAGGGAGTTCTGGGAGGGCCCCAGCCTGCCCTTCTCAGGGCGGTTGATGCCTCTCTAGCCTGATGAAGGCCTGGCCCAGAACAGCTCTGGACAGAGAGAGGGATGTGTTAGTACGGACCTGACAGGTACCCTTGAGCTCTGTACCTGTTTCTGACCCTCAGAGCTTGCCAGGGCTCTGGAGGGTTATCCCCCAAGGGCTGTCACTGACACATGGGTCAGTCAAGGATGTGACTTTGTGGGCCTGATCTCCCTGCAGCAAAGACTGGAGCGGGGTGGTTTGCAGGTAAGGGCAGGAGGTTGGCATGCTTGTGTAAGCTGCATACCCCTCTCCCATTCCATCCCTGGTTGGAGGAGATGGAGAAACCCAGGAAGGCCCTGACCTTCAAGGTCAGAGGTGAGCCAGCTTGTCCACAGCAAGAAACAGAGCCCAGTCTCCACTTATCCAGCTGGTTCCGGCCTCACCTTGTCCAGTTAAACAATAGGATGCTATTGTTGACTTGGTGGCTGCTGGGGGAGCCATTATGGGGCCACTCCGCAGGGCAGGGGGTTGTTGTCACCTCCTCTAGGGGATGAGGTCACAGCTGGGGCTCTCCAGGCGTCACCATTTCCAGTGGAAATCCTTGCCCCCTTGGGAACTTACATGTATTCATCACCTTCAAGGTGAACTCCCTCTGCAGAACAGGGTGGCGGGGTGGGGGAGCAATTCCCAGGAGGAGGGGGGTTTTCTAAGCTGGGAGAGATAGGAGAGATGCTTGGTGATGTCACCAGGAGTTTCCTGCCAGGCTCTGTGGCCCCTCTGTCCTGAATAGTGACGATTCTAAGAGCAGGCTGGGGTGAGGTAGATGCTGGCCCAGGCCCAGGATGACCACGGTGTGGAGGAAAGAGATGGGAAGTTGGAAGCCTGGTTTTGGACCCAGCTCTGCTGATTTTCTGTGCCACTCTGGGCAAGTGCTTGCCTTTTCCTGAGCCTCAGTTTCCTCAAATTTCCAAAGCAGGTATAGGGAGGAGCTTATACTTATCAGAGCACTAATCCCTTGCCTCTCTGGGGTAGGTGGAGGCTGCAGTGGTCTGTTCAAACCCTAGCAGTGAGGAGAAATTGAAACCTGGGAAGTCGGGGAAATCCTTCAGCTTTGTGTTCTTTCTTTTCTTTTTCTCTCATAAGCGAAGGCTGATGATCAGCTGGAGGAAATGGCTCATTTGGATTGTGACCTCAAGGGTGGGCAGAGTAATTCAGCATTCTTGACATTTATCATTTGCGGGGGCCAACCTTGTGCTGGTCCTGGGCTTGGGGAACCAGGGATGAGAAACTAGATGTGTCCATAGTCTTCTCCACGTAGATGGGGAGACAGACAAGCAGGTCAACCTACAGTTACAATGACATGTGTCAGGGCCTGTAACAGAGGCAGCTGTGGGGGTCGAGGAGGTACCTAACCCAGTCTGCACAGTCAGAGAAGGCTTCCTGGAAGAGGTGATAAGTCAGGATGGCAAGAGGAATAGGAGCCAGCTTGGGGAGGGGAGGGACAGGAGGAAGTAACCTGGTGTGACAGGATTTCAGACCCCAGAACTTGCAACTAGGACCAAGGAGAGGAAAGGATCTGTGTGGGGGTCCCCAAGAGGGAGACATTGAGTCAGCCTGGGCCTGGGGGCTCCAGGAGGGTTTCATGCAGGAAGGGATATCTGAGCTATGCCACCTGACCTTCCACAGCCAGCCCAGAAGTAGGAAGGAAGGACCATGGCAGGCAGGGAAGACTTCCCCAGTGTCACAGCTCCCTGATGGAAATCTGGGGCTGGGTCCAGGGACACCAGGGCTTTCCGCCTGACTCCTGACCACAGGAGTTCTCCAGGTGAGGAGGCCCAGTCCTCAGCAGAGACTCTCCATGGGGTGAGGAACTCCCCCCAGCATCAGCCGGGCCCTGCTGGTGTGGGAGGGGCAGATGACCTTCCTCTGCCTAGCTTCCCCTTCCAGGAACCTTCACCTCAGCAGGGGTGGGTCACTACCCAGGCTGGGCACTTGCGAGAAGCAGGGAGAGCTGGACACTCTTCTTGGAGGAGGGCCAAGCCAGGGCCCCTAATGTGCAGGTGGGAAGCTGAGGCTCAGCCCAGGGGGTGGGGCGCAGAAGCCTACAGGGGGCAGTGGTAGGAGTGGGTGGCCCTGGAGTTGACAGCTAAGCCCTCACCTGATATCCTACCCTCCACCCCCAGTGCCATTTCAGCCACTGCAGGGCTGTCTAGCTATGTCACCAGAGACTGACCAACACTTCCCCTGCTCTGGTTGACAGCTCTGGGGCCAGAAAGCTTCCCCTTTTCTTGGTTTCCTTTTTTGGCAAGGCCTGGCTGCCCTGGAAGCTTCCTCTCTTGTGGGGGCAGGGGGGAGGAGGTAGCGGGGAGGAAGGGGTCCTCCTAGAGCAGGGACTGTGGCCCCTTGTTTGGCACCCCCATCAGAGAACATGGACTTCTCCCTTCCCTAGCCAGCCCAGGCAGTGAGGGACCGTTTGATCCATCTCTTTCTTTCCCCCTATGGTCTAGTCAGCCTCCAAACCTCTGGTTCCACCCCCACCCCCAGCTTGGCCTGGGCCCTGCTGTGTCTTCAGGACTGTGCCCCTGGCCTCCTCGAGGCCCTTGCATCCCTCTGGGTCACTGTGCTGAGCGTTCCAGCTGGAGCACACAGCCCACCTGATCTCCTACAGTTCTTCCCTCACCATTCCCCAGCTCCCCATCCTTTCCTGCCTCAAGGCCATTGCCCTGCAGGTTGTTGCCCTGCCGGTCATCCCTCCGTGTACCCAACTCACCCTCCTCCTCCTTTCTGCCGTTCTATCTCACTTCCTCCAAGGAACCTTGTTGGATGACTCTAACTCACACAGCCTGATGTCAGAAAACAAATGTCAGAGATCAGCTGGGCCAACATTCTACAGATGGGGAAACTGAGCTCTGAGATGACAGGGACTGGCCCAGCATCACCCAGTGAGACAGGCAGAACTGGGACCCGGCTACGTCTTCTGCCTGAGCCTGCCCTGGCCTTAGCTTTTGGCCTCCCTCCACTTGTCTGTCTGTCTTCATGCTCTGTCCCCAGGCTTATGGCTCCCTGAGCCCATTTCCTCCTCAGCCAGTTCAGCTGAGCCCAGACTCTCCCTGCCCCAGTGCTGTCTGCTCCTGGGAGCCTCAGCAGCCACGACCATTCTCCCTTCAGGACCTTAGATTTGGGCCAGCTCCATGCACTCTTCTGGTCTTTTCCTCAGGGCAGCTGGGCCTCCGGTCTCGGGGACAGGTTGATCTGTGTCATGGCCTGGGCTAATCTGGGTTTAACCGTCACAGCAGCCTGGGATTAGGCTGATGCTGTCGTGCCTCCTGCACCCCCTTCTTCCAGTCAGGGGCTGGGGCTCTGAGCCAGCACACCCCTGGGGGCAGCCCTCACAATGGAGGGCAGCCAGTCCCTGCCCCGTGCCTAGGTCTGTGTTCCACTCCTCTGGGGGAGGGAAGAGGAGAAGCCCCGGGTTTGCCCTTGGGGGGCATGCTGGTGCCTGGAGAGGTGGGCCTGCCGCCTGTGACGAGAGAGGGCACGTGGGGAGGTCAGGAACTTTGCGCAACCAAGGACTGTGACAGGAAGTGAGAGCATGAAGGGTCAGTGTGGGGTGGTGCCAACGGGGAAGACTTCCTGGGGAGGGGGAAGGGCCAGGCTACAGAGAGAGAGGCAGGGACGTGAGGTGGGGCAGAACGGGGCACAGATTGCTGCTCGTGTTCTTCGTCTTCTGGGCCCAGGGCTCTGGGCCAGCCTAGTGAGGGAGGAAGGTCACTGTGGTAAGCCCGGCACCCTAACAGTGGCCCAGGAACCTGTTCTAAGGTGTCTCCGTGTCTGACACTGGGGTTTGGCCTACCCCAGTCCTGCTTCTCCTTGCGCTCTGAGCTGACCCCTCTTGCCCAGTCCTGGCCGGGGCTTGGCCCAGGGACCACGGAGTAGGAGGAGGGCAGGCCTTTATCTTCAGGATCCCACAATCCAGGTGAAATTCCACCCAAACAGTGTGATCTGAGAGAAGATAGTGTGTGCCAGATGGTGTATAGCACAAGGTCAGAGGGAGGACGGAGCTGTGAGGGCTGGAGCAGTCTGGAACACTTTGTGAAGCCAGGGGGATTGAGGCTAGATCTTCAAGGACAGGTAAGAGCACGTGCCTAGAGAGAAGGGGAAAGGGCAGTCAGAGGAAGGGAAAGCACCAGCAAAAGGGTAGAAGCGGGACTCAGCCATGGCAGAGATGAGCAGAGACGGGTGGGCCTTGACTGCCAGGTAGAGGAGTCAGGCCCTGCTGGGACAGGCAATTGGGACCCATGGTGGGTTCTTTTTGTTTGTTTGTTCGTTTTTTTGCAGTACGCGGGCCTCTCACTGCCGCGGCCCCTCCCGCTGCGGAGCACAGGCTCCAGACACGCGCAGGCTCGGCGGCCATGGCTCACGGGCCCAGCCGCTCCGTGGCATGTGGGATCTTCCCAGACTGGGGCACGAACCTGCGTCCCCTGCATTGGCAGGCGGACTCCCAGCCACTGCGCCACCAGGGAAGCCCCCATGGTGGGTTCTTGAGCTGAGGAGCCAGGGCGGGTAGAAGCGAGTGTTTTTTGCCTGTGCGGGTTGGGTGGGAAACTGGTTGGTCAGATAGTAAGGAAGGGTCTCAGCACATCCTCCCTTCTCTATAGCCTGTCCCAGACTGCACAGCACTTCTATTCTGGGCAGAGACCATGGGATACTTGTACGCTGGTCAGCACTCAGTGCCGCACTACACCCCCAGATCCCTAGTCCCCTCCCCGCCTCAGGCCTGCACACGCACGCTTACTTACACACACTGTCTTTAGGGCATCGTGGATGAAGGTCAGGCATTCATTGGCCAAGCAGCCTCTGACCAGGCTCCACCCTCTCTGGGCCTCAGTCTCCTCATTTGTATGGGAGAGGCTGGCCTAGAAGCTTCCAAGGGCTCATCTATGGAACACAGTGTTATAAACACAGATTCCAGAGTCAGTCTGCCTGAGTGTGAACCTCCACACCACCACTTAGCTGTGTGATCTTGGGCAAGTTACTCAACTTCTCTGTGTCTGGCTGCCCTCATCTGTAAAATGGGCATAATAAGAGAAGCCACCTTATAAGAGTTCAGTGATGATTGAATGAGTTGATACACCTGACACTCAGAGAAGTGCCCGGCACATAGTAAATGCTATGGAACGGTTAGGTCGGGGTGGAGGTAGGGATATCATCGTTGTCAGTATCATCCTCCTCCTTTGGCATCTCTGATTTCTGATGAAATGCAGCCCTGGCAGCCCGGCCCCTGCTAGCTCTCCCTAACTGCCTATGTTGGCTGACTGCCCTTGCTCTCTGACCCCTCCCTCCTTCCCCACTGGCCCAGGCTAAGGCTGAGCTAAGGAACCTTCTGTTTCTCAGCAGTCTTCCTGTCCTGCCTGCGTCCTTCTACTTGGGGTGGTTTAGCCCTCCTCTGCCCTCTCCCTGACCCCTGCCCTGGCTCTGGGCCCAAGGGCAGGCAGGCCCTGCACCTCTGCCCATCCTTTCCTTTGAAGGATCCACCAGGTGACTTCAGCCTCACTCTAGGGCTTTCGGAACCTGCTGAGCTGAAGAATGGGCAGAATCTGGACGTGGCTTCCTGCCTTCCCTGGGCTTGGAGCCTCCTCCCCGCTCTGGCTGGGCCTCTGTGCCAGCCTTCCCTCCCTGAGCCCCCAGAATCTGTTTCGGCTCGGCCCTGCCCCCAGGACACACTCAGCTTTCTCTCCACACTGCTTCTTACCCACAAGCCTTTGCCCCAGCTGGTCTCCCCACCAGCCAAGCTTTCTGGTCTTTTGAGTACAGTGGCACAGTGCAGAGAGCACACAGCCCTTGCTGGCGTGGAAGGCCCTTAGTTTTCCTGTCTATAAAATGGGCATGCAGATGCTGTCCCGCCTTCTTTACAGGGTGGTTGGGGGATTTGGTGAGCTAGTTGGTGGAAGCAGATGAGGATATGGTTTATTCTGCTGCCTCCATCTCTAGGAAGCCACCTCTGACTTATCCAGTACTCACAACCCCATGCTTTCCCCAAACACCCCCGAACCTAACCCTGATTGTTTTGTTCCAAGAGTCATGGTGGGTCATAAAACCTAGACCTTAGCCCCTCCTGTCCACAGAGGAGGAGGAAGCTAAACTCAGGAAGGCCCAGCTCTTGGTCACAGTCACAGCCAACCAGCCACTTGGCTGAGAGAGGGAGCACAAAGCTTTTTAGAACCAGGGCTGAGCCCACACCTGAGATACGCTTCTCTCCCACCCACGGCTGACCTTGGTGGACGGGAAGACGCTCCCCCTCAGCCCAGCACACAGCTCACTGTTCCCATGGCTGATAAAGAGAGACACACCTCCCACACCCCCATGAGCTAAGTACCGCCTCAAGGACCCACCACCTGCCCCAGCACACCGGCTCTGCCCGTCAGGCAGCTGTGTCTGGAGCCTTGCCCTGCTGAGTGTCGCCAGCACCCCAACAGCAAGCACAGCCTTTCCTTAGCACGGGCCCGTGCCGCTCCGGAAACTGGGCTTCTGGATATGAGGAGCGGCTGCTCGTGCCCTCATGCCTGGCCATACTGCGAGAGGCAACATCGATGAAACATTTGTTCCTTTGCCCCCCCTCCCCCTCCAGTGAAAGGTTTCCGTCCACCGATCTGACACACGCAGAGTTCCACAGTTACTCATTCCTTTGAGTTTAAGGCTTTGATTGCTAAAGGCCCCCGGAGATCAGAGTCCTACCTGGAAGATTGGTGGGTGGTTGATTCCCTTCAGTTATCAGGTCAGTGACTTATCCCCTGACCTGCAAGAGAGAGTAGGGTGGAGAGCAGGAGATGACACAGGGAAGTAGAGAGAAGGTGATGTACAGCTTTTTGAAGATCAAGAGGCTCTCAAGGAAGTCCCGGCTGTGGTCCTGGTCTGGAGCCTGGTGATGGGCACCAGAAACCCTGAGCTGCTGCCTTGCTCTGCTTCTGTCTCCCTTGTTCTTTTTTTTTTTGGCTGCACCGTGTGGCTTGCAGGATCTCAGTTCCCCGACCAGGGACTGAACCCAGGCCACGGCAGTGAGAGCCTGGAATCCTAACCACCAGGCTACCAGGGAACTCCCGTCTCCCTTGTTCTGTGCCTTGGGCCAGTGGCACGGTCTCTCTGGCCTCCGTGCCTCCCTCAACTTAGTGACTATTCCCTTCCCTTCCACCTTGACCTGTGGGGTTCCAGAGGGTGGCGAGGCTGCAGGCTAGTTCCTGGGGCCCCGCACGGGCCCTCCCTCTTCTTCCTCCGGCGAGGGTGTGAGGGGGGACTGGTGATTCAGGTGGGGCACGACTGTGGGAGGAGACGCCTGCCTGACGTGGTTGGGCCTCCTGTCCGAGGCTGGCCTGGCTCCTGCCCCACGCCCGGGCCTCCCTGGCTGCCTGACTCAGGCACTCCCTGCTGGGCACGGCATTCCTGCCCTTCTCAGGGCCCGCCTCACTGCCTGCTCTCAAAGGGTTCCTTGAGGTTAGGATTCAAGGCCCGTCAGGTCACTGGGTCAGCTTGGAAGGCTGTCCCGGCCCAGATCAGACTGTGGGCCCCGTCCCTTCACAGATAACGACACTGCTCCCCATCCTAGGCACCACTCCACCCTCCCCCTGAGCAGCCCTCTTTCACAAGTAATGAGGATATGGGGTTGGCGGGGACCAGATGGGGACAGCACCCAGAGTGAATGAGGAGGAATGATGCTCCACCAGGCAGGCCTGCTTTAGGAAACCCACTCCACAGAAGTTCACACTTGTCCCAGCCAGTCGGTTGCTGGGATTGTGCTGGGAGGGTGGGGGGCACGAGAGGAAGGTCTGATTCGTTCCAACATGATCAGAGCCCCATGGATGGCCTGGCTGGGGGCCTGTGATAGGGGAGGACAGCCCCTCACACCCAGCCATCTTCTTGACCCTCATTTCTGGCGGGGCTGGGGCTGGGCCTTGTTGGTCCTGCCACTGTGAGGAAGGTGGGGGCTTCGGGGGCCATGGACTCTAGCTGGGTACGTGGCAGCCTGATTGTGCCCTTTCTTGGTCCAGAAGGAGCCAGGATTGGCTCAGAATCACACGGGGGTGGGGTGGAGGCTTGTGCCTGGCCTGCCCCTGGGGCCATGCCCACCCCATGTGTCCCTAGCCCCCTCCCCTGCCTGAACCCCTGGTTATCCTGGGAGCTTTTAGCTCCCACTTAGTCAGCCACTAATGCGTCGGGCCGGGGAGTGAGCGGGGAGACACGGTGCCAGACGGTGCTCCTTTTAGACATGGAGGATGGGAAGCAGAGGGGCTGGTCAGGCAGGGGGACCTGGGGGGTGATGCTGGAGGAGAGGAGGCTTTCTGGATCCTGGCCCTGCTCATAGATAGGAGAGGGCAGCTCCGCAGACTGACAGGCAGTGGGTTGGTGTATCCTTGGGCCGCTGCTGCTCCCTTCCCCCATCACACTCGGGGCTTCAGCCCGCCTTCCTGATTCTTCTCTCATTAGGTCTCTGTACCCACCGTACCCCGTCAGCTTCCCCAGCTTCCCCACCGTTGCTCAGGCTGTTTCCACTGCCCGGAATTCTCTTCCTGCCTGTTTCTGACCCATCTAGCTTTGATCCGCCTTCCCCATCCTTTTGGATTCCTAAGGAAGCAAAAAGACGCATTTAGGGATGCGGCACTTGCTCCCTTGGCTGGGCCTCTTTAGGAGCAGCCCCCAGCCTTGCTCAGCCTCTGCGTGGGTGGAGCCTTGAATGCCACCACCTCCCCTCTTGGTGCCAAGGGGCCACAGATCCTGGCTGTGGAGGCTTGGTTCTGCCTTCACTTCCAGGCAGCCCTCCTGCCCCTGAGCCCCCAGCCCCCGGCTCCTGTGACCTGAACAAAGCTTCCTTTCATGTATTCATTGAGCTGCTGCCGCTCAGACACTTCCCCGGCACAATCAGGCCCTTTGAGGGCCTCGGGCAGTACGGGAGCCGGGCTGGGGCTGGGGTAGAGAACGGGCCAAGGCCTCGTCCTGGGGCCGAGCTGGTGCCATCTCCCCCATGCACATCAGCAGGCACAGAGCCGGGAGGGGCGGGTTCTTCGGAGTTGAGGGAGGCAGTGCTCCTGGGCTCCTGTTTGTTCTTCTGCAAAATGAGGTGAGCAGTCCCTTCCTCTTTCCAAATCCTGACCCTGGCAGCCACAGCCAGGATTTGAGGGGAACAGGGCTCAAACTTGCAGATCTGTGCAGGACTGTCCTGGCTGGGCAGCCCCCCATGCTGCACCCAGCAGCAGGCAGCCCTCACCCTCCCTTTGTGTCCTCAGCAATACTTTGTGAGCAGCTCTGGGGTCTGTACCAACAGTTTTGCTTGAGTGCTATGGAGGCTTGCTTTGGTATGGCTGTTTCACCCCTCCAACTGGATTCCAGGATAGGGCCGGGCCTCCCCCTCAGGCCTTGCTCTCCGGGGCCAGGCTGAGTCTCTCCCATCAGACTAGAATTCCCAGGGCAGGACTGCATCTCCTCCTCACTTTGACGGCCCTGTGACCCCAGACAAGGGCTCCCTCAGGGCCCCTTCACGTACCCCTTTCTCCACCACTAGAGCTGTGCATTGGCTGTGCAGGCCCCTCTTCTGAGGCCTAGGGTGTGGCCTTGATGTGAGCCGAGGTGACTGTTTGGAGGTGGCCAGCATGACCTGGGCCGTGGGGCTCCTCCCCTGTGGCCTCTGGAGGGCTTCAGATCTCAGGCCCCAGCCCAACATCTTCAGACACAGACATATATCTTTTCCCAGCCGCCTGGCTGTCTGGGAGAGTAGGTGGGGAGCTGGGGCTACAGACTGTCTAGATTCCGGGCTAGGCTGTGGGGACAGTGGCCGCTGCTCAGGCTGCAGGTGAAAGGGGAGCTGGAGCCATGGAGCTGAGTCAGGAAGGCCCTGTGTCTGTCCCCAGCACTCTAATTTTATCCCAGCTGGTGGGGAGGGGAAACCTGGGGCCTGAGACCTGTCAGCCCTGCCCGAGCCTTGGCCAGCACCACACCCCTACCACCCAGCAGGAAGCGGGCTCTCAGCTCCCACCTCGTGCAGCCTTGGGGTCCTGGGAGGCCTGACATCCTAAGCTGTCGGGCTATTTGCGGAGCACCGGAGGAGACCCAGGTGAACCCGAGGGCAGTGAGCTCAGCAATGCTCTGTGGCCTGTGGTGCTGGTATCTCCCTGAACACACCTGAGAACCATCCCTCAGTCTGGTGAGCCAATCTCTCCTGCCTCCTAGTGTGACCTTGGGCTAGAGTATCCCTGAAGGCCCTCAGTTTCTGCCTCTGTACAGTGAGCTGGGCCACAGCTGAGGTGGAGAGTAAGAATAGCCCACTTCCAGGGATGACTTGGCCATGCGGGGATGTATCTGAAGGAAAGGGAATGAAGGTGGGGGTCGCATGGTAGGTAGTGCTCTTCGTCCCTGCTGAATGCAGCATCAGTAGGAATGGCTCAAGTGGCACCAAGGGGAATTGGGGGCAAACTCAAGGACATGGCAGTTCTGTTCTCTCTGGGCTTGGAGGGTGTCCTGCTGGGATGTCACTGCTAAGTTGGCTGCCCCTGAGTTTGCTGCAGCTGAGTAAACAGTGGTCAGGCTGAGGACCCAGGCTGGTCCGAGGTGGGAAGATGGCTGATTGCTGGGGGCACAGCCACAGGCTATCGCATTCCTGTAATTTAGCCCTGCAACCAGGACAACCTCAGCAATGTCACCGGAGATGAGACATCTTCTCCCCGGAGACAGTGGCTACAGACAGTTTCTTTTTTGGGCAAAATTGTCCCGGTCAGCCCTTCTACTTAAAGGCCCAGGCTGTGCTCTATGAAGGGCCCCCTGTCCCAGAGTTGCTGGGGAGGGAGGGCTGATCTTTCCCCCTGGGGTGAGCTGGGATCTCTGTGAAACCAGGCCAGGGCAGGCCAGGGTGCAGAGTCCAGCTTGGGGGCAGGAGCTCTGACTCCTGGCCTGCTACTGACCATGTGAGCTTGGGGTGCCCCTCTCTGGACCTTTGTTTTTCCATCTGTAAAATGGGAGAGAGTGGACATTAAGATTCCTTGCCAGCTCTGATCTATACTGACCTGCTCACTAAGGGGATAGAGTGGGCTGGGAAGGGTCAGAGAGGGCTTCCTGAAGGAGGGGATAGGGTTCTGAGCAAAGTGATTCCTGGGAACCTGAACTGTACGTGGGGTTCTTAGAGGCCTCGCTACCCGCAGGGGGTGGAAGTGGCTGCTTGCTCTGTCCTAGATAGCAGAGAGCCTCAGAGCAGAGTTGGGAGCCCTGGTCCCTCCTGCCCAAGCCCAGCCCCTTAGGAACAGCAGAGTGTGTGTGTGTGTGTGTGGGGGGGGTGGTCTGTTCTCCCCAGGGGTCCCTAAATTCTGTCCCCACTCTGAGGTCACACATATTGTAGGGTAAGAGGTCATGGCTTTGGGGTGAGGACATCTGGTTGCTGGACCCCGCCAGAGGACCCCTGTCTTCTCCCGCTCACGGCTCTTGAGTTCAGGCGCCGCCCTAGCCAGATCCAAGCACTAGTTGCTCGGGGGATGCTGGTATGCATGGGGGGCGGGTCAGGATCTTCCAGCCCAGGGTCCAGCCTCAACGTTTCTGCCAATTGTTTCTTCCTTAGGCCATGCAGGGCAGGACCATGTGGACTTTGGCCTGGCCGAGCCGCACACGGTGCTTTTCCACGAGCCGGGCAGCTCCTCCGTGTGGGTGGGTGGACGCAGCAAGGTCTATGTCTTCGACTTCTCCAAGGGCAGGAACGCCTCCATGCGCACAGTGAGCCTGGACCCCTCTCCCGGCCCCCTTTTTCTCTTCCCCCTTCCCCGTCTTCTTATCTCCCCCCTGGCCTTGGAGAGGAGCCTCAGGGAATCCGGGGGAACTGGCATTTCTTCCAGAACTGGTCAACCCCCTATTATATCCCATAAATGGTCCCTGGGGGAGGCTCCCTGAGGGTGGTCCCAACTGGCGTGGGTGTTGGAGCAGTGTGGAGAGAAGTGCGGAGCTAACACGCCTGGCTGGGCGGGTAGTGCTGACTGCGGAGGCCTAGCAGGAAGCTGGGCTCCAAAACCCCATGGCCCCTGTCTTCTGAGATCTCTGGGCTGGCTCATGAGCTCTGGGCTTTGGCTCCGGGTATCAGGCTGAGCAGCCTGTGTGATGTTGGGTAAATCACTCCTCCTCTCAGAGCCCTAGTTGCTCATCTGTCAAATGAGCCTATCCTGAGGATGCATGGAAAGCACTTACGGGGGCATCTTGCCCCTGGCAGAGTGGACTGACGCTCCCCCTGTTCCCCCCAGGTGAACATTGGCTCCACGAAGGGGTCCTGCCGGGACAAGCAGGTGAGTGGGGGAGAGGGAGTGCAGAGGGGAGGCTGGGCCCCTTGGAAAGGTTCCTGAGAGTCTGAGGAAGGAAGCCTGGCCCCGTCTTGGGAGCCCCAGTCCGGGAGGAGAGAAGTAGCCCTGCCCCAGGGTTCCCAGTCTGAGGGGGAGACACTCCTTCCCTGAGGCCCTTCCTCTGTTGTTGGAGGGGTTGGAGTCAGCTGCACCCGCTCTGGGCCCTCCTTAGACTTTTCTTTTTTTTTTTTTTTTGCGGTACGCGGGCCTCTCACTGTTGTGGCCTCTCCCGCTGCGGAGCACAGGCTCCGGACGCGCAGGCTCAGCGGCCATGGCTCACGGGCCCAGCCGCTCCGCGGCATGTGGGATCTTCCCGGACCAGGGCACGAACCCGTGTCCCCTGCATCGGCAGGCGGACTCTCAACCACTGCGCCACCAGGGAAGCCCTGGGCCCTCCTTAGAGGCTGCCTTCTGTGCTCAGACTTCTGATGCCTTCTTCCCCAAGACCGAGGGTCCCAGTGCTAGGCCTGCCAGGGCCTCCCACCAACCAACCTCTCTCCCTCCCCTTCTCCCGAGCAGGACTGCGAGAACTACATCACGCTCCTGGAGAAGCAGGGTGAGGGGCTGCTGGTCTGCGGCACCAATGCCCGGCGCCCCAGCTGCTGGACCCTGGTGAGAAGGCCCCTCCCCATGTGCCTGGTCAGCTCACCCGTGTCTGATGGGCTTCTGCTCCCCATGGTGGGAAGGAGGTGGGGGGACTCTGAGGCTGGCCTCACCTTGTACAGAGTTCCTGGGAGGATGGGGACCCTAGCTGGGCAGCTGGCACCCATGGGAGACAGTGACCGTGGGATCACATGGCAGTCTGACACCCTTGGTCTCCCCCAGGTGAATGACACTGCAGAGTTGCTTGGTGAGAGGAGAGGCTATGCCCCCTTCAGCCCGGATGAGAACTCCCTGGTTCTGTTTGACGGTAGGGCCGTGGCTGGCGCAGGAAGGTTCCCAGAGGGCTGCTGCCCTGGGCAGGGGGAGGGTGGTCAGCTCTGTGCCTGGTGACCCAGGCCCAGGGGAGGGACTTCCAGGGCCTGTGTGCCCTTACCCGTGCCCCTCCCACTGTGCTCAGGCTCTGAGGTGTACTCCACTATCCGGAAGCAGGAATACAATGGGAAGATCCCTCGGTTCCGCCGTATCAAGGGTGAGATTGAGCTGTACACCAGTGATACCGTCATGCAAAGTGAGTCAGGCTCCAGGTGGACTGGGCTGGGCTGAGCTGGGCTGGGCTGGGCTGGGCTGAACGAGGCGGTGTGAATGCTCAGGGCGGCAGATGGGATCCTCATGTTTATGGGGAGGCTCCCCTAGGGCCGCTAGGGCCACAGGCCAGTCGGGAAAGCGGGAGCTTGGTACAGCCCTGCGAAGATAGAGCTGAGGAGGTTGGCCTGGCAGGGAGCTGGGGAACAGCAGAGAGAAAGATGTGGAGGCAGGATGGGCCCAACACCCTCTGGGAACAAATCAGAGGAAAGCCCAGACCCAGTGTGGGGTCCCCGGGTGCCATAGCGTATCCCTCTGCTGAGCTCACGTGAGGGCAACACCCACTCCCTCCTCTTTAGGGCTCTGCCAATTAGGCAGAAGTGACATAGGGGCCCCTAGGGCTCTCCCCCCAGTCCCTAGGCCTGAAGTCATTGCTCCCGGGCCAATGACATCTTTGTAAGAGAGGGCAAGACAGGTGTGGGGTGGGAGTGTAGAGTCTCAGGCCCCTCGGGGTGTTAGACCTGTTCTTCTGAAGTTTATTCCAGGTGTGATTTGACCCAGGTTTGTTTGTGCAGACTCAGGGGGTGGGCAGGGTGTGGGTGGGTCCTCTGAGAGGCTCCCCGCCTCACACCCTTTCACTCCTGTCCCCGGTAGACCCGCAGTTCATCAAGGCCACCATTGTGCACCAAGACCGGGCCTACGATGACAAGATCTACTACTTCTTCCGAGAGGACAACCCTGACAAGAATCCCGAGGCCCCTCTCAACGTGTCCCGAGTGGCCCAGCTGTGCAGGGTAAGCAAGTGCTGAGTGGGCAAGAGTGTGTGTCTGTGTCTAAACAGGAGCGAGTGAGTGTGTGACTGCCTGTGTGCAAATGTGCAAGCGAGTCTGTATGGGACTGTGGGAGGAAGTATGCGTGCACAGGAGGATCCCTGCAACCGTGAGTGGGTAAAGATGGCTGGGCTCACATCCACATGTGATAGTGTGCAAATGTGTGTATTCATGGAGAGTGTGCATGAGCGTGTGCGTGAGAATGAGAGTGCATTGATGTGTGTGTGTTTCCCCTGTGTGGAGGTGCTGGGTTGTGCAGGTCTGTGTCGTGTGTGTCAGCGTGAACGTGTGAGAGTGGGCAGACGTGTGTCTGAGCCGGTGTGCTCTGTGGGGACCTGGTACCCGCACCCTGCAGGTCCCCACTGTGAGCCCTGTGCCCTGGGTCAGCCAGGCCAGCCTCCTGGAGCCTGGCCCAAGAACCTGGCCTGAGTGGTGGGGTACCTCAGCCTTGTCCCCTCACAGGTCCCGACCCCTTTCAGGGCCTCCCTTCCTCCTCAGAAGCCTGGGTGCTGGCATTCCCGGCAGCAGGTACCCCGGGTGTGTGGGGCAGCCCAGGCAGGTGCTGAGGGGCCTCCTCTCCCCTCCACCCTTCCAGGGGGACCAGGGTGGCGAGAGTTCACTGTCGGTCTCCAAGTGGAACACCTTCCTGAAAGCCATGCTGGTGTGCAGTGACGCCAGCAGCAACAAGAACTTCAACAGGCTGCAGGATGTCTTCCTGCTCCCCGACCCTAATGGCCAGTGGTGGGACACTAGGGTCTATGGCGTTTTCTCCAACCCCTGGTGAGTGGCCCTTGTCCTGGTGCTGGGGCTGGCATTAGTTAAGTGTCCAGTGGGGATCAGAGGGCTTGGGCCCTGCCCAAGGGAGGGCTGGTGTGGCAAGAGCAGGGACCCCAGCTCAAGGGGCAAGGCTGTTGCTGGGCCTGGGGTGGGCGGACACACAGTGCTCAGGGAGGTGTGTGTGCTGGTGTGTTTGTGAGTCTGTACACATGGGTGTGTGCGCATGCGCCGTATGCATGCTCATGGCTGCACCTGTGCCTGTGTGCCCTCCAGCTGTGTACTCAGAGCGGGTGCTGGGCCCCGGGAAAAGGCTGCTGCGGCCTCTGGGGTGCTGGGTGCCGGGTGCTATCACACCCGCTCAGGCACTGCCTGCGCCTGATACTTCACGCCTCTTAATCACTCTCATTGATTGAAAACAAGGCAGGCAAAAGTGTCAGGTGTGTGTGGGGAGAGGTGGGCGGCAGGGTAGGGAAGCCAAGACCCTGCTCTGGGGCTCCTGTGTGCATGGACAGTCTGGGAAGGGGATGGAGGTCTGGCCTCCTTGGGCATCAGCATTTCAAGGATGCATGTGTTGGGATTTCTCCTGCCCTGGGGTTGGCCTCTGAACTCAGTGATTCTGTGACAGAATACAAGTTGTGGTTTTACATTGCAACAGAAAGAAATTAGGTTGAACGTCCCTCCCTCCCTCTTCCCGTCCTCCCTCCCTCCTTCCTTCAATGGTATTTGGTAATGCTCAGGCACTGGCCTTGGCCCCCAGGATAGTCCCTGCCCTCATGGAGCTCAAAGGCCAGGGAGCTTGGTCGGAAGGCTGCAGTTGTACCCCATCTGGTGCTGGGCTTGCCTGGGTGAGTGGAGGTGGGTGGGTCCTGGGCCTCCCACTGAGGTGGCCTGTGTGTCCCCCAGGAACTACTCTGCCGTCTGCGTGTACTCCCTCGGTGACATTGACAAGGTCTTCCGCACTTCCTCGCTCAAGGGCTACCACTCAGACCTTCCCAACCCACGGCCTGGCAAGGTGAGCGGTGACACCCACCATGGCCCAGGCCCCAACCCCATCGCCCAGCCACCCCATTGATCTAGACCTGTTCTCCTTGCCCAGTGCCTCCCAGACCGGCAGCCGATACCCACAGAGACCTTCCAGGTGGCCGACAGTCACCCTGAGGTGGTGCAGAGGGTGGAGCCTGTGGGGCCTCTGAAGACGCCACTGTTCCACTCTAAGTACCACTACCAGAAAGTGGTTGTCCACCGCATGCACGCCAGCAACGGGAAGACCTTCCATGTGCTTTACCTAACCACAGGTGAGGGGCTACCCGGGACCAGCCCCTCCTGCCCACCCCCCGCCTCGCCCCTGGTCTGCTTTGTAAAAATGGGTATAAAGAATAATGTAGTTAACATCTGGTTGGGAGAACTGAGTGACTAAGAGCTGTCAGGAGTTAATATGTGTGGCTGTGGAAGAGTCAGGCAGTGAGAGCTTCCCGGAGGAGGTGGGGCAGAAGGGAGAGGGAAAGGCATCGTAGGCTAGAAGGTGCCAGGCTTCAGAGGCAGAAATGTTGTAAGTCTGAGCAAAGCTGGGTACAGCTTTGGTCCAGCTGTCTGACTCCTGAAGATGGTAGGAAAAGATGTGGAAATCAGGAGGAAGGACCTGGTCCAGGGTGTCCTGTGGGCCTCTGCCAGGCAGAGCGAAGAAACTGGACCCTCTCCCTGTCTTTGGGATTATGCAGATGAGAGGAAACTTTTGATGTGGGGTGCAAAGAATTTAGTGAGATGTGAGGAGGGACTTCCAGATGGCAGGGCCTTTGCAGAGAGATACTATTCTGGAGTCTTCAGCAGGAAGGATTGGGGCTAGATATGCAATAGAACTTTCTGAGCCCTCTGCAGAGAATGGGAGGCTCTCACGGCTGGGAGAAGCGATGGGAGGCTGTCACCACGCTGTGTGGCAGAGGTGAAGGGCACTGTGTGTATGAAGGTAGTGACTGGACTGGGAGCTTGTCGGACCAGAGGAGCAAGGGGCCACATCCCAGAGCCTGCAGAGGGGGTCACAGACACATAGAGGAAAGGTCCTAGGCAGGCAATCATCTGGTCATCTGACTGCTTTTTTGGGGCAAGTGATACCCTGGGAAATTGGGAGGGAGCAAAAGGGAGGTAGGCTATTCTAGAAACTGGGACAGCCCGTGAGGTGGGATTGGGAGGACCCAGGGGTCAGGATGCCCATTAGTCCCCGACAAGTGTGAATGGAGAGAGCACTGGCCTCTGAGGCAGGCAGCCTAGTGTGTGACCTTAGGTTCCCCTATGCTGAACCTAAGGTCCTTACCAGATCTAAGATTTTATAAAAATTTAAAAATCCCCTAAGACTACATGCAATGTGGAATCCTGTATTGGATCCTGGAACAGATGAAGGACATTAGTGGAAAAACCCGTGAAATCCCAGTAAAGTCTGTAGTTGAGTTAATATTATGTACCAGTGACAACTGCTCAGCTGTGACAAAGATCACAGTTATCTAAGAGGAAACATTAGGGGAAACTGGGCAAAGGCTATACGGGAACTCTTTGTACTATCTTTGTAACTTTTCTGTAAATCTGAAATTATTTCAGAATAAAAAGTTTATTTTAAAGACAACAAATCCCAAAGAGTCCAGGAAGCAGAGGGGTTTATAGAAGTTGAGGGGTAGAGTTCTGACCCCTCTGGGTTCCCGTCACCAGCTGTGTGACCTTGAGCAAGTCGCTTAGCCTTTCTGAGCCTCATTTCCTTATCTTTGAAGTGGGGATGATAATACCCACCTCCCAGGGGTGTGGAGGATTAAACGAAGTAATGCTAATGCAAGTAGCTGGAGGCTTAGCAGTGCTTGGGCATGTGAGACTGCTGGTTCTGTTCTTCATGCTCCAGCTTCCCCTGCGGCCTTGGGGAGCCCAGGGCCTCCTGCGATAGCCTCCCTGGCCCAGCCTTGGAAACTTCCTGTGATGCCTTTGGGCTCTTAAGACCCTCCCCAGTCATGCTGTCCTCTCCCCATCCCACCCCAGTCCTATGACCCTTGCCTGAGCCATGACTTCCCAGCCCTCCCCACTGGCATCTTTCCTGGTCAGCTCAGCCCAGAGGGAGACTGCCTGGCTCTGGTGGGACTCCCGCCTGCTGACCCTCTGCCTTTCACCTACAGACAAGGGCACCATCCACAAGGTGGTGGAGTCGGGGGAACGGGAACACAACCTTGTCTTCAGCATCTTGGAGCTCCAGCCCTTTCGCCGTCCGGCCACTATCCAGGCCATGTCACTGGACGCTGACCGGGTGAGCCTCCCCCACCAACCCCTGCCCTATGGGGCTGCCCAGGGATGGCCAGGTGAGGACAGAACTCCTCTGCGGGTGATTTGCATGTCCTTTGCTGGGTCTCTGGGCCCCAGGGTCTGCCAGGCCGCTGGACCATAGCTTAGGGGCTTAGAACTCAGTTGGGATGGGGGCCCTGACCTGACTCAGTCCTTTTCTCTTTCCAGCGGAAACTATATGTGAACTCCCAGTGGGAGGTGAGCCAGGTGCCCCTGGACCTGTGTGAGGTCTACAGTGGGGGCTGCCATGGCTGCCTCATGGCCCGAGACCCCTACTGCGGCTGGAACCAGGACCGCTGCGTCTCCATCTACAGCTCCCCAGAGTCAGAGTATGTTGGCCGGGATCCCTTGTCGCTAGGAGACAGCGAACACAGCAGTGGGGGGTTGATGGGCTACAGGAGGCAGCCCTTCTGGCCAGACCCTCCTCTGGGTGGGCACCACTGCTGATGCTGGGTGGGGAGGAGGACAGGGAAGGGGCCGGGCCTGTGGCCTCCTGTCTGCTTAGCTTCTCTCTTCCTTCCGACTCCAGGCCAGTGTTGCAGTCCATCAATCCAGCCGAGCCACACAAGGGGTGCCCCAACCCAAAGCCAGGTACCTGACCTGGCCCTGCCCCCGTCTCATTAGGGTGGTACCACCGTGCCCCGATTGCCCTGTCTGAGGGAGGCCTGGTCTGGTCCTGGGGGCTCCAGACAGATGGGGCAGGACAGTCCTGTGGAGGGAGCCCCCTCGGTGTGGGGTGGTTGTGAGAGGAGTGGGGTGAGGGCAGCAGGGGAGAGTTGAGACTGGGCGCTGGTTTCCCCGCGTTCATTTAGAAGCCTTGGCCTTGGAGGCCTATCAGTGGGGGAGGACACAGCCTGCCCTGGGAGCCCTCAGCCCCTCCTCATGGCTATCTCCCCATCCCTCCCCAGAGCAAGCCCCACTGCAGAAGGTTTCCCTGGCCCAGAACTCTCGCTACTACCTGAGCTGCCCCATGGAGTCCCGCCACGCCACCTACTCGTGGCGCCACGAGAACAGTGTGGAACAGAGCTGTGAGCCCGGCCACCAGAGCCCCAGCTGCGTCCTGTTCATCGAGAACCTCACGGACCTCCAGTACGGCCACTACTACTGCGAGGCCCAGGAGGGCTCCTACCTCCATGAGGCTCAGCACTGGGAGCTACTGCGCGAGGATGGCGCCGTGACCTCGCACCTGCTGGGCCGCGCCCGCTCCCTGGCTGCCTCCCTCTGGCTGGGTGTCCTGCCCACGCTTACTCTTGGCCTGCTGGTCCACTAGGGCCTCCTGGGGCTGGGCATGCTGCGGGCTTCTGCAGCCCCAAGGCACTAGAAAAGTCTCACACCCAGAGCCGGCTGGGCCCGGGAGCTCCTTGCCCACCACTTCTTCCAGGGGGACTGCATAACCCGACGGGGGACGCCAGGCCTGGAGATGGCCAGCCGCAGGCGGCTGCTGGGCCCCGGTGGGGCAGGGGAGGGGTGTGGGCCAGAGAACGAAGGCTCCGACTATGAAGCTGGGGCCTTGCGGACCCGAGACTTTATCTTTTGGAGACTATTTTTCAAAAACTGCTCCTCAAACTGACTAAATGCAATGATGCTCTTGGCCTAGGAACCTGTGGCCCAGAGAGTGGGGTTTAAAAAGGGGAGTTGGGACCCCATCTCTGGACCTTTGGGCTGAGGCCTGAGTCCTTCTGGACTCTCTATACCCAAATTGCCCCCTCATCCTCCCTCCTGCCATGGCTGGGGGTGGCTAGTGTTCCCGCAGGCCCAGGGCTGCCCTCTGTGGCCCCCTCACCAGCCCTGGGTCTCACTAGGCAGCTGCCTTGCATGTTTATTGAAGGATGTTTGCTTTCCGGACGGGAGGACGGAAGAAGCTCTATTTTTATGTTAGGCTTATTTCATGTATAGCTACTTCTGACTGCATCTGTATGAAATACCAAAACTGCGTGCTGGGTTGGGGTGGGGAGGGAGGGGCTGGGGAAGGGATGGGTCACGGGCGGGGGGCTCCCAGTCTGCGGCTCCCGGGAATGGGATAAGAGTCCAGGGATGGGCGTGGGTTTGGCGAGAGTGGCATGAGCTGGCTCTGCCCTGGGAGCCCAGTCTGAAGGGGACGTCGTCCAAGCCCCTGATGTGGGGTGGTTATGGGAGGGGGTGGGATGAGGGAGACAGGGGAGAATGAAGGAGAAAACTGAGTGCTAGCTTCACCGTGTTCATTTTGAAGGAGGAGCCAGGTCCTCAGGGGGAGGTTCCGGGACTCTGCCCTTTTGGCATTGGGGGTTGGGGGGCGGGGGGGTGGGGTCCCCCCTCCCCTCCCCTCCCCTCAGCCCCCTTCTCCAGGGGCTGTGCTTCCATGCTCCTAGCCTCCCACCTTCAGCTCAGGACATGTTATAACTTAGGCTAAACTGTGAATTCCTGTAGGGACGGCCTGGGCCAAGCTCTCCAGGTGGGTGGCTCTGCCCCCAGTCCTGTCCATGGATTTCAGCAGAGAGCTGGACCCTTCTCTGGCTGTGTCTGGCCAGCCCGGGGCAGGGCCTGGGGCTAGTGGCCTTCCAGCTTCGGCCCCTGCATCTCTTCTCAATGCACTTTAATAATGTAACATATTACTAATAAACAAGCTATTTATTTACCTGTGCCTGCTTCTTGCCTTTAAAGCCATTCTGGTCAGGGGGTGAGGGTGAGGTTGAGGGCACCTGCTGCCCCTGTGAGCATCACACACTCTCACTGGCCCTCTGCTTAGAGCCTTAGAGCTAAGGAAACACACAGCAGGGCTCCCAGTTAGTGAGAGGCAGGAGTGGGATCTAAACCCACAGCTCCTGAGCAGGGCTCTGCCTGCCAAGCAATGACCCTGGAGCCCAGACAGCTCCTGCACCCCACCTTTCCTCGCACCTCAGGAGCGGGCCTTTCCCCCTTCCCAGCCTCCACCCCCTGACCATTTCCCCTGCTAGACCTGGCCATGCTAGAAACAGCCTTGGGCCTCCCTGCCTTCAAGGGGTCCATTCTGGGAGGGAAAGCTGATCAAATAAGACCCTGTGGGGTAAACCTGTGGCGATGGAAGTGTGTGGGCAGGAGGCTAGAGGGCAGGGGAGGTGGTGGTGCCTGAGTGGAGATGAGGTCCTTATTCCAGGTAGGGCCAGCAGGAAGGGCAGGGGTCAGTGTGTGTGCAGAGGGGACAGCTGGAGAGCAAGGAGGGACCAGTGGGCAGGCTTTGTGTGCTAGTCCCAGAGCTTGGCTTTTCAACCCGCAGGGCAGTGACAGGGCTGAGGTGGGATTTGTGCCTTAGAAACTCTTGAGCTCCCTCCAAGATAAAGCAAATCAAATAGATTTAGAATCCCAAAAGTTGTGTGAAAAGGAGCCCTGACGTAGGTGTGGGAGGTGGGGAGGGGAGCTTGAGGCTCTTCAGGGGGATAGTGGACAGAACTAGGACAGGACCAGGGATGGAGGGTGGGGCATCCTGAGGGGAGATGCAGAGGGAAACCCAGACTTTCTTCTCTCCCCTCCCCTCCCCTTTGTTCCCCTCTCTCCTGCCCCTTGTGCAGGGATCCAGGCCTTTTGAGATTTGCTGGGAGATTTTCCCGAGCAGTAACTACCGGGGAGAGGGATGTGGCTGACTTGGGACAGCTCCCCTCTCTGAATCTGAGCCGAGCTTCCGGCTGGCTTGCAGACCCCACAGGGCTGGAATCGCCCCCAGCCGTGGAATCGCTCCCTCCCATTCAGGCTGCCCTGTGCTCTCCTGGGCCAGCCCCACGCTGAAGGTTCTCCTTGGTTCTTTCCTCTCCCACACCGTGTATTCCCAGGGTGGCCAAGGTGGCAGCAGGTGCTCAGGCCAGGAGTCTGAGAGTTTGGGGGACCCCAGTGAACTCTGGGCTGGGGGCAGAGACCTGGGGCCACCATCACCCTTCGCAATCGTGGGCAGACCTGGCCCTTCCTGAGCCTCACTCTCCTCATGTGGAAGAGGAAGGGGCTTGGTCGGGCTTCTGAGAGGCCCCTTCTTGCACACTGTACTGGGTTCTAAGACTAATTTGGTCTTTGGAAGGAGCTCAGAGTCAATGACTTGGTCAGTCAGTTTTTCCAGATCACAGCTGGGCAGCAGCGGCCCCCTCCACAGGCCCCTCGATGGTGGGGGCAAGGGCAGAAGGAGTGGGTTCTGGGAGTCGCTAGTGGAGAAACTGGGGCTCAAGTCCTGGCCCTGATTGCTGCGCAGCCTCCAGTGAGGTCCCTGCCCTCTCTCTGGACCCCAGGAAGTTCCCTCTTTCCTATGGGGATTCTCTCGGTGCCCCTCTGGGCCTACAGCAGGGGACATGAGGGACAGAACGTAACTCCTTTGTCTCCATGGAGGCACTGGGAGAGGCCTGGTGGGCAGGCGGGGCGGGAAGCCGTGTGCATCGAAGCATGAAATGAGCCCGTGTAAATCCCATGTAAATGAGCCGGCGGGGAGGGGGCAGGCCGGGCCCAAGGCTGCTGCCTTGTTTTCCCCTGACAGGTAAGCAGCACAGTGGGCCTTGGGGGTGGTGGGTGGGAGGACCATTAAGTTGGGCCCTGGGGGGCATGGAGATCTACAGAGTATCACGGCACCAACACCAGCCTCTTGGGGGCCAGGCCGGGGCCAGGAGCCAGGCGTGTCCTTCTGTCTCCTGTCTTGTGCATCCCTCCCCAGCGGAGCACAAAAGAGAGAATGAGACCGTGAAAAACCAAAGCTCAGCTCTCCTGGAGAAGCCGGCAGGGGATGGGGCACTCCTTTAGGCCTCCCTCTACTTCCTAATTCTAAGGGCCACTGAGGTTTACCTCCATCGGTCAGTGTCCTGCCATCCTGTCTTGCTTGGGGGAATGCCACTGCCATCTTATCTCTCTGCTGCTTGAAACCCTTTAACAGCTCGTAGCATTCCCAGTCCTGAGTGCCCTGGTCTTCTCTATCCCTGTCTCCCCTTAGTCCTCCACCTTCCTTTGCTGGAAACACTCTGTGCCTTTGCTCCTCCGAGCCTCTGCCCTGGAATGCCAGGAGTAGGATGGTCCCAGGCAGAGGTTTCAGAGTGACCTTGAATTCTTCAGAGGAGTCCTAGACCCCACCCGGCCTCCATGCCTCTCCTGCTCAGTCCTGAGCTGGGGGGAAGATGGAGCTTTAGGGGGAGTGCACCCGGAATTGGGTCCTGGGGTCCTGGTGAGGGAAGGCACAGGCCCTGCCCTCAAGCCCTTGCATCCTTGTAGGGGAGGCAGATGTGGGGCTGGATGGTGACCATACTTGTGAGGGTCCTAGGTGGGAGGGGAACAAGCCCATTTTGGGGGAAGTGTCAGGGAAAGCATGGAGTGGGCCTTGGACGATGAGTAGATGCCCCCCCAGGTAGAGAAGTCACCGAAGAATGGAAGAGGGAACAGCATTTGCAAAGGCCTAGGGGTGTGCGAAGACTTGGGGTGTTATAGGATTAGTTCCAGTAATGTGAGCTCCAGGAAGGCAGAGAGACACATGTCAGTTTTGGTCACAGCTGCATCTCTAGCACCTAGAACAGTGCCTATGATACATTCTTGTTGGATGAATGAATAAGATGAAAGGGGGGGAGAGGTTCTTGAAGTAAGATTAAATTACCCCATCAGTGCCAGTTCCTGGGGCCAAGGCCCTAGATCTTTATCCTGTAGGTTCTAGGGAGTCATTGAAGGATTTTGAGCAGGGGTGGGGTGGATGATGATGGTAAGGATGATGTGGACCTGAGATCCGGTTTTTCTCATACCTTATCCTTGCCTCCCTCACTCCAAGCTCACCACTGCCCCCTCCTCCTCCCCCCCTCCCCAAATCCCCAGGCATTTCCAGCTGTCTCCATGGCCCAATTTTAGCTTCTCATTGTCTGGAAAAGCAAGTGGAGAGTCTGGGATGGGCTTTCCCAGCTAGGGTTCTGGTCAGGAGGTCTGTGGGTGTGGGCTGGTGGAGTGGGCCTGAGATGGCTAATTCAGGCTCAGGAAACACTTCTATGTTGATATTATTTAGCTTTGGGAGGAAGAGGCCTTGGGGAAAAAACAAAAGCAAAACCCACATTCCCAGTGTCACCAGTGGCCACAAGCCAGCCCACACAAGAGGAAAGAGCACAGGACCACACCCAGGAGGCCCTCCTCCTGTTGATGTGCTGGTGCCATTTGGTAGGATGGTGCCCATGGCAGAACTACTGGACCTACACCTGATTAAAGTCCCAGAAGTCAGATTGGCAGTTTTCTAAGGTTGGGCAAAGTGAATGGGCTCAAAAGGGCTAGGTAGAGATGAACACGTGCTTGCGGTTGGGCCTATAACATAGAGGCCAACACATGGCCTGCAATTTTATCCAGCTCAGGGGACCAGCCCAGGTCCATAGCAGACATCACTAATCAATCGTGGCATTCATTTCTCCTACGCTCAGATGAGCAATTTCCTCTAGAACTGCATTCTCCAAGGGCTACTGAGAACTTGAACTGTAACTCAAGTGAATTGAGATGTGCCGGAAGTATAAAAGACATACTGGATTTTGAAGATGTAATATAAAAAATAATTTATCTTATTAATAAATTATCATATTGATTACACATAGAAATGAAAATGTTTTGGATAGGTTGGGTTATATAAAATATATTGTAAAAGTTCATCTCCCCTGTTCCTTTTAACTCCTATTTAATGTGGCTGTTAGAAAAGTTAAAATTACCTGTGGGCCACACTGCTGTAGAATTCCTGCTTCATGAGGGCATTTTGTCATTTTTGCTCACAGCTAAATCTCCATCACCTAGACTAGTGTCTGGCACACAGTAGATACTCAAATGATTATCTGTGGATTGAATGAATGAATCCTTGTCAACATTGTTCTTCAGGGAGCTACCACTGAGTGATCAGATGGAACATATTTGCTACTCTGCTAAAATCCCCTGTTTGTGCTTTCTAATTTTAGAGCTTCATCACCCTCTCCTGACTTTCCTGATACCCAGGAGGGGCAGCTGGAAGTGGACTCGGGTGAGTGTGCTTCTCCACCAAGGGTCCTCTGAAAGATACTTTTCTGTTTCTTCTGATGAGGAAGCAGGGCAGTGTGCAAATGACATGGAAACCCTCATGGGTGTTTGCATGTCTGGGGGTACTGGACATGCTTCTGGTCCACTTCCTGACCCCAGCTCCTGGTCTCTAAGGATAAACGAGAAAGCTCTGGAGACCTTGAGCTCCAAGGGGAACCGGTCGCATTTTAGTCTTTCCCCAGTGAGCAAAGGCCGTAGCCTGGAGCATCCTTGTCTCTCCAGTCCAACAGGAGCCTAAAAATAGTCTGCAGTTCCAGCCTCCCTCACAGCCAACCGCGCGAAGCTGGGCCCTGTGCCCACCAGCTCCTCCGCAACCCAGACTGTCTTCAAGGTCTTTCCCAGCTACCAACCCCTGTCTCTTGGCCTTGGTCTGTCTTGGCCCCTGGGGACCCTGAGCTCAGTGTGCCCGCTGTCAGGCCTGATGGGGGTTTGCCTACTGCTCTGCCCTCCTTAGCAGACAGGACCCTGGACCCCTGGACCTCCAGACTCCATGCTCTGTTCACTCTCCTGTTCTTGAGGGGATGCTGGGCAGACACAGAGGCGGGTGAGTGTGTTCCAGGCAGTGGAGCACATGTAAAACTAAGTGGTATGAGAGACCGTGGGAAAGGGTGAGCTGTTTGGAAGGGCTGGTTGAACAAGAGGGAGCGGTGGGGCTGGAAGGTAGTAGGGCAGGTCTGCTACCTCCCTCCCTCCCAGGCATGGGTCCTTCAGGTGTCTCTGTCCTGCCCCATGGGGAGGGGGCTGTCCCTCTTACATCTGGCAGCCCATGGTAGGGCTGTTGCCATTCTCTCCCTACCATGTGTAGAGCCCAGGGGGAGCGCTCAGTGCCAGGGCCCTGTTCCCCCATATGGGCCTTCCATATCTATGATTTGTGGGAAGCCCTGGTGCCTTCCAGGTCGGAGCTTCTGGGGTCCCTGTATACTCATCAGGGCTGCAGGTGGGCAGTGGGGGCTCCCCACTGAGGCGAAGAAGGGGGAGGTACTCAAGGCAATCTGGAGCATCTGGCAGAGTTGGGACTAGAATCTCTGAACCCTGATGCCCAGCTGGGACCTATCCCCTCACTCTGAGGCTGGGTAATCACTGTTGGGGGCACACCCTGGTCTGAATCTAAAGAATGGGGTTTGAGGCCCCCCTCTGTGGGGGGCCTTCCTCGTGGCAATAGTGAGCATGCAGGTGACACTGTTCGCCCATGACGGTTTCCCCGCTCGAGCTGAGCAGGGTCCCAGCTGCAGGAAGTGGGGCCAGCGGATGTCACAGTCACTTTCCTCTTCTGGTCGGGGGCGAATTTGGGGGAAATGCTGAGGTCATGGAGCAGTTCTTTCCACAGCTGGTGCCGGGAGTCCTATTACTAAAGCCCCTTCTTGCCCTGACATCTTCCAGTAGCCTGGCCACAGCCCTGAGAGGCAGACAGTCTGTGTGGGCATCAGCTTCCCCCCCAGCAGAGAGATGGGCCGGTGAGGCCAGGGGGAGGGAGCCAGAGCTACCTGGCCTATCAGAGCCTGGCCTAGAACCCCGGATTCTTTTTTATTTTTATTTTTTTTTGCGGTACGCGGTCCTCTCACTGTTGTGGCCTCTCCCGTTGTGGAGCACAGGCTCCGGATGCGCAGGCTCAGCGGCCATGGCTCACGGGCCCAGCCGCTCCGCGGCATGTGGGATCTTCCCGGACCAGGGCACGAACCCGCGTCCCCTGCATCGGCAGGCAGACTCTCAACCACTGCGCCACCAGGGAAGCCCCCCAGATTCTTACCGCTTCCTGTTCCCACACAACACCCTCCCCCAAGGAAGCAGGGGTGGGTGTGATCTAGATGCTTCTTGGCCAAGGTGAAGGTGTTGAAGGAGCTATTTAGATGTTTGAGGTTTTCTCACCCCCTACTGCTCCCTCATTTCCCAGAAGGTGGAAGCCCTTCTCTGTGCCCATAGGCTACCTTGAAGTGTCAGACAGTTTTAGGACATTTGTTCCTGGTTCTGGGGCCTGTCAGAGGTGCTCCCCTCCCCCAGCCACCTCAGGAACCCAGAGCAACCTGGAGCCCTTCTGTGCCCTGGATAGCATCCTTGGGACCTTAGACCCATTTCTCAGCTTGAGGAAACTACAGCCCTTGGAGAAGGCCAAGACTGGCCCCGTGAGTGAGGAGGTGTGGGATTGTTGACATCCTAGCCCTGATACAGCTTTTCCTGAGCTCCACCTGCTGCTTACTCACCTCCCCTGGAGGCACCCCCACCCCTACCTCAGGTCATGAGTAGAAACACAGGCAGAGTGTCAGTGTAATGAGAGAAGAGTCATATCCCTGACAGCCCTCACCAGGGAAGATGCAATTGTGGGATTCTTTACCTCTATGCCTTTCATGTATACACATAACAGGCACATGGGACCACACACATTACCTGCTCACATGTACACACATGCAGACATGCACATATGTGCACATGTGCACCCACCCACAGAACCCTCTCCTAGGGTCCTGCCTACATACTCAGATAGCAGGGGGGTCGTGAAGCTCTCTGTTTGTGTGTCCGCACGCTCAGGGCAGACCCACGTCTAATTTCCCAGCTGTCCCTGCCTCCCTGGAACTGGCAACTGGGAGCTTGAAGACCTAGGCTGGGACCCCCACTGATATCTGGGGAATTTAGTGGGGAATCCCTGAGCCAACAAGACCTGTAGAGAGAGAAAGAGAGAGAGAGAGAGAGGGCTCCAAGGAGGTGAGCAGGGGAGGTGGAACAGGAGGGTGCCATGTGGGGTTGGTGCCCTGGCGCAAATGGTGTTTTAGACGCTCCCTGTGGTCCTGTTGAGATGTTCTATGACCCATCTGGGAGCTGGCGACAGAGGACAATTGGACCACAGGAAGCCCTAGGGTGAGGTGGCTGCAGGGAGGAAGGCTGACTCTGCGTGTACCCTGTCCACAGAGAGCTGGGGCTGGATGTCCCTGGCGGTCGGGAAGGGGGTCATGGTGACAGAGGCCTCTGTTCCCACCCTTTCAGGACAATGGGCCAGATGAGGCCATGCCAGGTACTTGGGTTTCCTGGGTGGGTCAGGGTTTTCTTGGAATAAGCAAACTTCCTGGTCTCCCAGGGTTGACGTGATCTCACTGGAAGAGGGGGGTTGTGCAGGCAGGAAGCCCCTGGAGACACTGAGGGCCTGCCCTACCCTGGCATCTGGGCTCAGGTGGTCCCTGGAGCCTCCTTGTCCACCACCCTCAGCCCATGACTGGCCCTCTGTTCAGAGCAGCCCACTTACTGAGCACCTGAGTGCAGGCTCTGCGTGCAGGAGGCTTGTGAGGGGCAGAAGGAGCCAGGGCTGGGCACCTGGGAGGGGGCACATATCACCACTGGGGCAAGAGCTAACAGTCCTCCAGGGACTGGGGCTGACCCAGCAGGAGCCCAGAGATCTCCTGAAAGATGTCACTGATCTCCAATCTCTTTGCCAGAAAAAGGCGTGGGTCAGCCAGCCACCCGGCTGGTCTTCAAAGGGCAGGATTATGAGGACAATATTACAAATAGTGATAATAGTGACTGTACACCATAGATCATCACACATATGCCTGGGACTGTTCTGGAAGTTTTATATGAATCATCTTAGTTAATTTTCTCGCCAGCCCTATGAGGTTGATACTATCATTGTCTCCATTTTATTAAAGGAACTCAAGCACAGAGAGGGTAAGCAGTTTACCAAAACTTCACAGCAAAAAAAAAAAAAAATGCAATTAATCCTTGTCCTCAAAAAACTGGGCTTGGGCTTCCCTGGTGGCGCAGTGGTTGAGAGTCCGCCTGCCGATGCAGGGGACACGGGTTCGTGCCCCGGTCCGGGAGGATCCCACATGCCGCAGAGCGGCTGGGCCGGTGAGCCATGGCCGCTGAGCCTGCGCGTCCGGAGCCTGTGATCCACAACGAGAGAGGCCACAACAGTGAGAGACCCGCATACCCCCCCAAAAATCAAACAAACAAACACACAAACAAAACAAAAAAACGGGGCTTTGGGCTGTTTTATCTGATCTCATTCACTCATTGTGTAGTTATTTATTAAGCTCCTCTTCTTTGCTGGGCTTGTGGCTGACATACGGGATATATAAGGCAGAGGTGAGCATACAGGTAGGTGGACGGGTCACTCTGGCAAAATGAAAGAGATCAGGCCTGGGGCAGACTCAGCCCCAGGGGACCAGGGCTCCTCTCACACCATCCGCTCAGACCTGATGCTTGGACATCAGAGGAAGATAATGGGACCACTCATTCTAAAAGGCTCAGTGAGGGGAGGGCAACCTGCCAATCTATCCTCTGAGGGACTAGAGGCAGGTTCCATGGGGTCCCAACCCCTCTGTTCTGGCTAGAGGGCTGCCGCAGGAGGGTGGGGAGGGGATCAGCCTTCTCTTGGCTGGAACCATTTCAGGGAACAGCTGCTTTGGGGGCTGGAGTGAGCCCACATCCTGCTTCATCAACATGAAGTGAGCACAAGGACCTCCATGGGCACCCAAAGCTGAGTAAGGCTGAATCAGGCTGACTCAGCGGAAACCTCTGCCCACCAGTGTCTCCAAGCTGGTTACAGCAGTCAGACCAAAGGAAGAACTTCCCAACTGCTGGTCCATACACTGCTGGAATGTAAGCCAAGAGAGAGGCTTTTGAGATGGTGCCCCGATCTCAGGCTCTGTCATACCTCATCCTACCCTGTGAGGCAGATTCCTGATGGGGAAACTGAAGGAGGAGACAGGACCGGTGCCAGAGCCCAGAGTGCAGCCAACCCCCTAGTCCCCTTGTCATGGGGGCACCTTCCCTGAAGGTGGGACACAAGGTGAGGGCTTCATCCTCCTACAAGGCCCACTGGGTCTCTTCCCCTCCCACCTACTCCTTGCAGACTGAGTCTTGTGGGCAGGGGTGGGGTGTGAGGGTGTGGCCTTCCCCAGGAAAAAGAATGGCTCCTGTGGGATGGTGTTTTCAGAGGGACATGAATAGGTGAGCAAACCAGCCAGCCAGACAGGTTTGGCCTTCCAACTAGTCCCTAGGGAGGTTGTTTGCTTTTATTTGTTTATGTATTTAATCGTGATAAAAATCACCCTTTTAAAGTGTACAGTCCAGTGGTTTTCAGTATATTCACAACATTGTGTGACCACCACAACTATCTAATTACAAAACATGCCATCACCCCAAAAGAAATTCCATACCTGTTAGCAGTCACTTCCCCTTCCCCCTGCACCCCCCCAATTGCCTTTCCATCTTTATGGATTTGCCCTGAACATTCTGAACATTTCATATAAATGGAACCATATGTATGGACTGTGTGTCTGGTTTTCTTTCACTTAGCATAATGTTTTCAAGATTCATCCATGCTGTAGTATGTATCAGTTCTTCACATCTCTTTGTTGCCGAATACGAGTCCATTGTGTGGATACGCCATATTTTGTTTATCCATTCATTAATTCATGGACACTTGGGTTGTTTCCACTTTTTGGCTATTATGAATAATGCTGTATGAACACTGGTGTACAAGTTTTTGTATGAACATATGTTTTCAATTCTTTTGGGTATCTATCTACCTGGGAATGGAATTGTGGAATCATATGATGATACTATGTTTAACTTCTGGGGAACTGCCAAACTGTTTTCCACAGAAGTTATACCATTTTACATTCCCACCAGCAATGTGTGGTTCCAATTTCTCCACCTCCTCACCAACACTTGTTATTTTCTGTGCCTTTATTCTTTCAACACATGTTTTGCTGAGCACCGACTTGGTGCGGGGCCTGTGCTTGGGCTAAAGGATGCAGGCGGTACTGAGCCTCAGGCCGCTCTGACAGAGCCAAGGGGACACAGACATAAAACAGTGGCAGCTGGTGGTGAGTGAAGGAAGAGTAACAGGGGGCCCAACCTGCGAGGGAGGAGCAGGGCAGTCTTCAGAGCAGGTGACATGCCGTGGTCTCCAGTCCCTGCCCGGCCCCCTTCCCAGCACTCATGCCCCTGGGAAAGGTGGTGGTCAGGTGCCAAGTGCCTCAGTGTTGCTTATCTGAGAAGTCCCCTCCTTGCCTGAACTTCACCCACTAGAGCCTGTTCCTTTGTGCTGAGTCCTCATCTTCATTTCACAGGTCAGCAGCCCAAGCCAGAAGAGGAAACTGAGGCTCAGGGGGGAAGACTTGCCAAGGGTCACCCTAGAAGCCAGTGGCAGAGGGAAGACAGGAGCCCTGATCTCCAGACTCCCAGCCTGGAGTCCTTTTAGCTCTGCTGGGGTGAAGCCTGGGGTAGCATGAAGCTGAGGGGAGAGAAGGGGAGTTGGCAGGAGGCTGAAAGGGTGGGGGCCCAGGTAGCAGGAAGCCAAGTTTTGAGATTTTCCCAGGCCAGGGGGAGGGGGCTGTGATGTGAGTGAGGGGTGAGCAACAGAGGTCCCTGGGGACTGCTCAGACTGGTTTCTCCCCTCCCCAGTTTCAGTTCTGCTTCACTTGTCCCCTGATACCCTGAGATTGGCAGTGGGTTGGGTGGTATTGGGGTGACTGTTAGTCAAGCTCATCTTTTCCTTGGGGGTGGGGTTGGGTGATGGGCCCAACACCTGTCACCTCCTTCAGCCTGCCTTCCTGTCCCCACCAGATCCCACAGTCTGAGAGAGGAGACTGGAGGCCTGGCTGGGCCCATCCTCAGTGGGTGGGGGTGAGCTAGCGCAGGGCCTGGCTGACAGACAAGGTGACATGTTGATGGCCTCTTCTGCTTTCACATTTTGAAGCTTGGAACCTCCAGGGACTAGTGACTGGCTCCAAAACAGGGCTTGGGGAGTGTTTGCTCAATGAACTCCTACTTTATAGGGCTAAGTCGAAAAGCACTCACCCCCTCATTCCATACTCAGTGACTCACAGGGCCCAAAGGTAAGTCCCTGGCCATAATAGGTGTTGTGGGCAAGCGGGGACAGGGTGGGACACAGTCCCCATCCTCCCAGACAGCAGGAGAGGCCCTGGTTCCCCAACCAGTGTGCTCAGGGCACTGGAAAAGGCAGTGGTGGTGGTGCTGATGGGGGTGCAGACAGGTGGGACCAGCCTGACTGGGGTGCTCAGGTGGGTGGGCCTCAGCCTGGAAGAACATTTTCCATCTCCCCATGGCGATGTGAGCTCAGAGACCACGCCCCAGATTTATCAAAGATGGTCCCCATTTGGGGCCTTGGACCACCTTGGCTTTGCCAGGGACTTTTGCGGCCCTGTGGGAGAGGTGTCTGGGGCTGCTTCCATGTCTTTGGTTCTCTGGGGTTTTTCCAGGGTTGGGGGTGCATCCTTTAGGGGCTCTGGTCAGTGGCAGAGGGACCTCAGGCCTGCCTTGACTTTCCCTTACACACCTCGACCTGCCAGCCCTGGGGGCCTGAAACTCTGGGAGCTAGGAGGGACCACATGTCTCTCAAGCCCACCATCTGCGCTCTCGTTCCCCTAGCCCCACACCTCATTTCCTCTTCTTGGGGGGAGTTCAGCTCACTCAGGCTGACGTTATCTTTTGATCTTGTTCCCCGGAAGTCCCCAGGCCTGTTCCAGTGGCTGCTGTGAAGAAACTTGAATCGTGGGGGTAAGTCCAGAAGATGCTGTCGTTGAAGTGCCTCCGGTCACCCTGGACTCCCGAAGGTCTCACTTCCCTGTCTCAGAGCTCCCGTAGGGTTTTGGGGACAATTTTTGGATCTTTAGCAAAGGGCCTCTGAGGGACTGGTTTTTCTTGGGGCTGCCCTGCTGCTGCAACACTGCGGGGTGGGGGATTTTGGCAACACCAGAGGCTCGGCATGGCTGAAGCTCCCCTGGGCCGGCTTAGCTGCCCGAGCATAAGCCCCTGGGCTGCTGCAGCCAGGCCTGTGCCCCTGTGAGGACAGACATCAGGATGGCATTGTGCCTTTGGGATGAGCACTCCAATGCCGGCCAGAGCGCTGACAGAAGTGAACCCAGGTGGGGGAGCATTTAAAACCAACGAGGTACTGTGTTAGCACAGCAGGTACTAACTTAGGCTGGCCAAAGCAGTTCTTGAATTCTGCCTTTGTGGACAAGTAGGAGGTAGCTGGGCCCAGAAGGAGCAGAGGGAAACTTCGTGGTCAGAGGCACAGAGGAAGGGAGCAGAATGACACATCTGGGGGAACTGCAAGCGTTTCCATATGACTGACTGGAGCGGAGTGGGTGTGTGGGGACAGAAGGGCAGAGGGTGGGCAGAGCTGCTCTGAAAGGACCCCAAGGACTCAGGCAAGGAGCATGAACTCTCCCTGAAGCCAGCAGTGGGGTGGAGAGCTGGGACCCTCCTGGACCACTTGCACGTCTGTGCAGGGAGGCCTCCTGCACGAAGCTGGCCTGGCAGATGGCAACGGACTCAGCTCTGCCTCTGTGAGGGCCAGCAGGATGTTGCCTGCCTACATGAACCACCTGAGCTGTGGTGTGGCCCGGGGCTGGCTCCTCTGGGCCGCCCTCATTCCCTTCCTGAACTCGGGTCCTACTTCTGAGGGTAGGCAGGTTGGTACAGAGGGGAGAGCATAGATTTGGAGTCACCCAGTCCCGGGTCCCGATCCAGGCTCTGCTTGTGAACACCAGGTTGGTGAGGCAGCGAGAAAGTAGCACATCACACCTTGCTAGTTACCTTTGACCCAGCAATACCGCTTCTGGGAATTTGTCCTACAGAGACACCTGCACACATACGATGACGCACAAGATCATACATAGCAGTACTGTGTGACAGCAAAAGATTGGAAACACCCTCTGTGTCCATCAGTGTGAGGCTTGCTTAGACTAGGGTACGGAATACTATGCAGATGTGAAAAAGAATGTGGAAGGGTTTCTATGTATGAATGTGCAAAAAAGCTCTGGGATTTTTGTCAAGTCAAAAAGCAAGTACAAGTCACTGAAGCACAGAGAAAACAGCTCATGCCCAGGACCGGGGCAAGAAGCAATGTGACATGCTCAGGAGACATGGAGAGTTCAGTGTGCCTGGAATGAAGGGGCAGTTACGGGCAAGTGAGGTGGAGACTAGCTTGGGAGGGTCCCTGGGCTCAGAGAAGAAACTGAAAACCTCCAGGAGCCAAGGGACAGTTTTCAACAGGTGCTGACCTGCTTTTTCTGGTAACAAGATCTGGCAACTGCAAAGCGGTAACTCCCATTTATAATGTGTTTTATGCACATTGTCTTATTATTATTATTATTATTATTTATATATATATTTTTGCAGTACATGGGCCTCTCACCGTTGTGGCCTCTCCTGTTGCGTAGCACAGGCTCTGGACGCGCAGGCTCAGCGGCCATGGCTCACGGGCCCAGCCGCTCCGCAGCATGTGGGATCTTCCCAGACCAGGGCACGAACCCGTGTCCCCTGCATCGGCAGGCGGACTCTCAACCACTGCGCCACCAGGGAAGCCCTATTATTTTTTTAATAGTCTTTAAAAAACTTTTTTATTTTATTTATTTTTGGCTGTGTTGGGTCTTAGTTGTGGCACATGGAATCTTTGTTGAGGCACGCGGGATCTTTTCGTTGCGGCACACGGGCTTCTCTTTAGTTGTGGCACGTGGGTTCTAGAGAGGGTGGGCTCTGTAGTTTGAGGGACGCGAGCTCTCTAGTTGAGGCGCGCAAGCTCAGTAGTTGTGGTGCGCGGGCTTAGTTGCCCCGCGGCACGTGGGACCTTAGTTCCCCAGGGATCGAACCTGTGTCCCTTGCATTGTAAGGCGGAGTCTTTACCATTGGATCACCAGGGAAGTCCCACATTGTCTCATTTAAACCTCTCAACAACTGCAAACCCCATGAGGGGGGTGCTATCGTCATCCTTATTTTACAAAAGAGGGAATGGAGCACAGAGAGGTTAGGGGACTAGCCCCAAATCGCACAGCAGAGCCAGAGATAGAACCCAGCCAGCCTGGTTCCTGAGCCCACACCTGAGTCGCTTTGCTATCCTGACTCTCAGAGTGGTGGCCTGGAGGGGCGTATCCTGGAGAGGGCTAGCTGGAGGGCAGGGAGAGTCAGGAGGCTGTGTAACAACCCGGACTAGAAGCAATGAGGGCCTGGGGGAAAAGCAGTAGCTTTGGGGATGGGGATTAAGGTGTAGATTTGAAAGCTTTTAAGGAGGTGGAAACAAGACCCCGTGGTGAGTGGGATGTAGCTGCTGTAGAGGGGGAGGAGCCCAGATCCATTCATTCATTCACTCATGTTAGCAAAATCGTCAGTGCCCCTTGGGTGCCAGGCACTGTTCCAATAATTGGGCTTGCCTCGGTCACCAACGCAGACAAAGATCTCTGCTCTTAAAGAGCTTTCCTTTTATCTGGTGGAGACAGACAATAGATAATACACACAATGGGTATGTTGATTACATAGTCTGTTAGAACTGTGAAAAAAATAAAATAAAGGTAAGGGTGAATGGCAGTCCTGGTCAAGGAGGCTTCTGAAGTTTTAAATGGGTGGTCAGGGTGGGGTGAGCCTTATCAAGAAGGTGGCATTCGAATGAAGAAGTAAAGAGGGTGAGGGAGTGAACCTTGCAGATGTATGGGGGAGGGGCATTGCAGACCGGAGCAGGAACATCAGAAACGTTTGTTAGATTCAAGTGGAGCACAGCGTGGGCAACTGGGGAGAGATCTGGACAGGGAGATGGCGGGCGGCACATTTGGGTGTTTGGGTGTCAGCAGCACAGATGGCATTTAATGCCTTGAGACGGAAGTAGATCAGGAGGGAGAAAGTGAAAGGTGGTGCTTGGTTTCAGCATCTGGGCCACACGTGATGGAGAGAGAAGCGAGGGAAAGTTTGGGGAATATGACAAGCTGTGAGTGCCTGAGGGGCATCCAGGAAGCAGTGTCCAACGGGCATGTGCGTTATCTGGTCTGGAGCTCCGGAGAGGAGCTGGAGGGCCAGCGTCTCGAGGATGCAGGAGGGGAAGCTGGGGGTGGAAGAGGTCTGTCTCCTTGGGGTGGTGCGGGTGGAGAGAGGAAAAGGCCCAGGACAGAGCTCTGGGGGCGGGGGGGACTCACTTGAAGGTGGCACCGGGAGGTGTGGGGAGAACCAAGAAGGGGCCAGTAGGAGCAGTGGTCAGAGAGGGGCGAGGAGGTTTGGCTGTGCGTCTCAGGAGTCAGGAGGGCCCATGTTTCAAGAGAGAGAGTAAGTGGCCAGAAGCATGGAACAATGCTGAGAAACAGAGTGAGATGTGGGCAGAGATGTGGCACAGAATAACCATAGAGACGCTGCCCGTGACCTTGGTGGAGTGCTGGGTGGGAGTCAGATCTCAGGGGTTAAGAGGTGGGAGGTGGGTGGTGATGGAAGCGGTAAGTGGAGACTTGCTTTCAAGAGGCAGAGCCTGGAGGTCAGGGTGAGGGGAGCTGTTGAGAGAGGGTTCTGGTAGGATGGGAGAGACTCAAGCAGTGGGTTTAATGCCAAGAGGTAGCAGCAGGAAGTGGGGGGAGGTTGGGATGCAGGCGAGACAAGGCCGATGCCGACAAGTTTCCTGGAGCCTCTCTGGGACACGTCTGGGGAGCCGCGCTCCTGCTTCGCTCTGGTTCCTGAGTCTTGAGGAGGGAGGAGAGGGATGCCAAGGAGGTTATGGGAGGGGGAACGTGGTCAGGGCCAAGCGAGGGACAAAGGCAGGAGCGGAGGGAAGTGTCGACATCTTTTACAGAAAGCCTGATGGTTGTTTCCACTGGGATAAGAAGACTATAAAGGAAACTCTGTGATAGCAGGGGTGTCTTTTTTTTTTTTTTTTTTTTTTTGCGGTACGCGGGCCTCCTACTGTTGTGGCCTCTCCCGTTGCGGAGCACAGGCTCCGGACGCGCAGGCTCAGCGGCCATGGCTCACGGGCCCAGCCGCTCCGTGGCATGTGGGATCCTCCCGGACCGGGGCACAAACCCGTGTCCCCTGCATCGGCAGGCGGACTCTCAACCTCTGTGCCACCAGGGAAGACCAGAAGTGCCTTTTGAAAAAATTTCCAGAACATGTGGGTGCAGGCCCCTCTCCCAGCCTGGCTCTGCCCCCACGCCTAAAGCGGGCAACCCTCAGAGGGGCCCCAAACAGAAGGGCTTCCACGTGGGGCAACCCTACAGACACAG
Organism: Mesoplodon bidens; assembly: GCF_964165515.1. NCBI lineage: Eukaryota > Metazoa > Chordata > Mammalia > Artiodactyla > Ziphiidae > Mesoplodon > Mesoplodon bidens. Next base: position 63,229,746 of record NC_138178.1, on the reverse strand, counting down.
AGATGGAAGGAGGGTGGGCAGGGTGGGAGGGCAGCTTTAACAAAGACATGGAGGCAGGGAAGCCTTGTGACATCTGGGAAGCAGGACTAAAGGGACAGCCGGGGAGAGAGGCTGAGGCCTGACCGCAGAGACCAGCCTACCAGGCATGAGCATCTGGGTCCTGCTCAGCAGGCCCCGGGTGCCGAGGAGTCTTTTCCGAGCGTGACCTGACCAGAGATGTCCACTGGCCCTGTGTCTATCTCGCGCCCCCAGCCTACAGGCGCCTCAAGGCGCTCACCACACTCTCCAGGGCCTGCGCCAGAGATCCCAGCGGGGAATGGCCATCTGGAGGTGGGGCTAATGAGGATTCAGGGAAGGAGTGCTGCTTTGTCACCTCTTCCCTTTCTGGGCACACCTGAACCTCACCTACTGAATCTTCAGAGCTACACACTTGTCTGGGCGTGGATCTTACCCCTCCTGTCTAAGGTTTCTTAGGAATCCACCTACTTCCTCTCTTCTGAAAATTGGAACAACCTTTTTTTTTTTTTTTTTTTTTTTTTGCGGTACGTGGGCCTCTCACTGTTGTGGCCTCTCCCGTTGCGGGGCTCCGCGACGCGCAAGCTCAGCGGCCATGGCTCACGGGCCCAGCCGCTCCGCGGCATGTGGGATCTTCCCGGACTGGGGCACGAACCCGTATCCCCTGCATCGGCAGGCGGACTCTCAACCACTGCGCCACCAGGGAAGCCCGGAACAACCTTTTTTTTTTTTAATTTACTTACTTACTTAATTTATTTTAGTTTTGGCTGCATTGGGTCTTCGTTGCTGCGTGCCGGCTTTCTCTAGTTGAGGTGAGGGAGAGGCTACTCTTGGTTGCGGTGCGTGGGCTTCTCATTGCGGTGGCTTCTCTTGTTGTGGAGCACAGGCTCTAGGCGTGCAGCCTTCAGTAGTTGTGGCTCACGGGCTCAGTAGTTGTGGCTCGTGGGCTCCAGAGCGCAGGCTCAGTAGTTGTGGCACACGGGCTCAGTTGCTCTGCGGCATGTCGGATCTTCCCAGATCAGGGATGGAACCCGTGTCCCCTGCATTGGCAGGAGGATTCTTAACCACTGTGCCACCAGGGAAGTCCCCGGAACAACCTTTTAACTTAAGGGAAAAGAAACTAACCCCGTTGATAGCCCTCCCCCTACACACACACACACACACACACACACTCCCTGCCCACGGTGTGAACAGGTGCCAGACCCAGAGCTGGTTCTTACCCACCTGTGTGATCCTCATGAAGACCTCACAGAGAGGACGCTGTCCCGCCCCGCCCAATTCAACAGGTGGGGAAGCTGAGGCCGGGGGAGACAAAGTGACTCAACCAAGGCCGCATCATTTATTGAGTGGTGAGGTCACTGACATGACATGGAGAGGCCTGGCCATGGGGTTATCGGCATATGGCCGGCCACAAGCTCGCTGTGACAGGGTAAATTCTTAATCTTCCACTCCTATCTTCCACTCCTATCTTGGGTGCTGGTTTCCCGGATGCCTTGGTTTCCTGTGGCTCTCACAGATGTGAGAGAGTTCCTCCATCCCTGGTGAAAGGCGCTCAGGCCCTCAGGGCCTGAGAAAGTTTCCGAGGGGGTACCTGGCACATGGCTGGCTTCATGGACACCCTTCAGTTTCTACGGAGACTCAGGATTGGCTGCTGGTGGCCAGAGCTTGGGGGTCCACTCACAGAGGCTGGACCTGGCTTCCCAATTGTGACCCCCCGGACAACAGCCTGCTCTCTGCTTGGCCCCAGCGCCCCACAAACACCCCAGCCAGAAATGCCCCACATTTCTCTGTGCCCGCTTGAGTACAAAGAGTGCAGGCTCTGGACTCAGAGATGAGGCTTTGAGGCCACCTGTTTCACCCTGGGCAAGGCCTGTGAGCTCTCTGAGCCTCCATTTCCTCACCTGCAAATCTTGGCTGCTCACAATGACACCGTCCCCAGAGGGTTGCTGAGGATGAGGGGAGATCGTTCTAGAGCCTGGCTCATAGGAGGTGCTCAGTAAACCCTGCTTCCTTTCCCCCAGGGCCCCAGCTTCCTGGGATGATGCCCCCCCACTGTCAGCCACTAGGTGCCAGGAATCCAGGAGCGGAGTTTTAGGACTTGGCCCTGCTCCCAGAAGGTGATGGCTCACCCTGGGGCTTTAGAGGTCATGTCTCCTTTCAGGGCCTCCCTTAGGAAGGAGGCCATGAGCTTCAGAGCAAGAATGAGGAAGTACTGCAGGAAGTACCTCTGACAGGCCTACCCCTGACATTTATGAGGCTCAGGGCAGAGTACAAATGGAGGCCTACATAACATATATCTAGAGATTTGTTATAATCAAGCTAACAAACTGCTAAACAGAATATGTTTTAGCCTCCTACATTGACAAATGTACCTTCATAATCACCTGGGAGGCCAGGCTGCATTTAGAATTCTTGGACTCCTGGAGTCCAGTGCTGGAACGTGGCAGAGTGGGGAGAGCCAATCCCCAGCCCTGCCCCTGGCCCCAACCTGGGCCTCGCGTGTGACCTCCCAAGGCCACTGGTTCGTGGTCCGTCCACACACCTGGCAACAGCTGCTCTGGGGAAAGGCCCATGCAGACCGTGGGGCAGGGAATTCTGGGGTCCTGCCTTTGGAGGAGGGACATGGGCCTTGGGTGGGCATATCCCCTTGGCTCACGGAGTTTTTGCTCCCCTATTGGGGGTGGTGAGGGCAGAGGAGGACCAGAGTGCGTTCTTCTGGAATGTGGGGTCCAAGGCAAGGGCCCTTCTTGCCTAGGTCTAAGTTTGATGCTGCTCTCAGGACGCACCCAGGACCTGGCTCCGGAGTGAATGTCCTCACCCTGCTTGCATCCCAGTACTTGAGGCATTCCAGAGCCCCACTGGAGCAGGGTGACATGGGCCACTGTGCCTTACTGAGAGCTGGCCCTCTCTCCCCGCAGACACCAGGGGGCTCCTCTCCAGCACCAGCCCCTCCCTTGCTACCCAGCACACCTCACTTTCCTCTTGCGGGGGTTGGGGAGTCAGGGAGGAGGGAGGAGGAGTGTCTGCTGCCGCCTGCTCCCACCTCTCCAGGACCCTGACCCTACCCTGCCTACTCTGGTTCTGTGGACCGCTCAGAGCTGGGCCCTGTGGGCAGTGGGCAGCCCTCCCTAGCTTGTGCCAGGAAAGTGGGACATCGACTCTACTTTAGCCAATGTTTCTCGCTCACTCAGCTGAAAAGCCACTGATTCCCTGAGGCTCCTAACCCTCATTGGGCCTGGCAGCTCCTTCCCTGATGCTGTGTGACAGTCCCGATGTCAGGGCTCCCACACCTGTCCTGCCGCCTGGCCGGCTCCTGGGTGCCTCTCTCACGAGGGCATAACATCTGCCACAGGCGATCATCCTCCCCCATCGGTGCCACCTGCCTTTGGGCTCAGCAGGACCTCTTCTAGGCTCCCATCACTGTACTGTACATTCCCCCTCTTGCCCTAGAGGGTGTGGTGAACAGACCCTGCTGTCAGGGTTGAGAAGCAATTCAGAGACCATGTCCATTGGGAGAGGAGGGTCCCAGGCCCTGGGCGGAGGGCAGTGACAGGGATTTCCCGGCAAGGCTGACCTGTGCCCAAAGCTGTGGCCAGGAGGGACCGGTACCAGCCCTGCTCCCAAGTATGTGGTCGGGAACACTCTGGACTGGAACACTCATCCTCCCTCAGCCACGAAGCCTGTGGTGCTGGCTGCCATCTTAGGGACGAACGACTCCTGCAGACTCAGCCCCCATCCCCGTCTTTGTTCGCTGATGGCCTTGTTCTTGCTGTGTCAGCATCATTGCTGTCCCTTGCCAGGTGTGGCCGCTGTCCTGCAGCCAGCACAGCTCCCTTAGGATGGGGACTCCTTGTCATTGCGGACTGGGTCTGGGACTGGGTGAGGGGGTGCCCACCTCATCCCGCCAGGTAATGGGAGGGAGGGAGATGCACCCATCACCCCTGGGCTGTGGACCACGCTGGAGGCCTCTCCTCCTTTGTTGTCTGGATGGCCGCTGTCTCCCTCCTGGCAAGCTGCCCCTCCCTGCTGGCCTAACAGGGACCGGTGGCCTGATCTGTCAGTCAGTGAAGAGGCTCCATGATGGGGGGCGGTGCCTGGGGCAGTTACCACATGTGGGGGACCCCAGATTCTCCCCCTGCAGGCCAGCCTCCCTGGCTCAGATGGGACCCAGGCCAGTGGCATTAATCTGAGAGGGGAATCACTGAGACCGTCCTCTTTCCCATACCTTTGCACCTGCTGTGCCCATCTCAATGCCATCCCCCTCCTAGTGGCCCTTGAGCCCTGCCAGCGCCCCCTTTCTGAGAAGTCTCCTGACTGCAGAGCTGCCCAGCCAGTCTGCCCAGTCAGACCCATGACCCGGTTCCTGGGAACCAGCCGTGTACCTTCTTGATCCTACTCTGCCCCCCACCTCTGCGTGCGCTGAGCCCTTAGGACCTTACAAGAGGTGATGGGCTCGTGATGCTCACAGCACTCACCTATGCTTCAGTTGCCCATCTGAGAGACAGACACACCCTGCCCCCACCCCATATCCCAGACAGAATGACCCAGCTACATCCTGGTGGGAAGCACCTCCCTCCTCTGGGAAGGGCTCGGGAAGCAGTCGAGGATGTGACCTCATGTTTGCGTTCATCCGGCCCTGTCTGATGCCACCAGATGTCCCCGGGAGCTTCTGCAGGAGAGGGGGGAGTGGACAGGAGGTGGGGCTGCAGGACGAGGAGCTGGACCTGACCTTAGCCCCTTTGGGGGCAAAGCTGTCCTTCTCTCTAACTGGGGTCCCAAGCTGAGGGGTAGCCCAGGCTGCACAGCTAGGTTGCCCATGCCTCCTTGCCCAGAACTATCCCTGACACGTGCTAGAGATTTGCAGGGGAAAGAACACCAGTGAATACCAGGCCTTGAGCCCACATGAGGGCTGTAAAAAGGAAGGTTTGTGGCTGCAGCTGACATGGAGGGGAGGTTGCTAGGGGCAGGGGACGGGAGTCTCTGGGACACTGTGCCCTTCTGGGAGCATCACTGAGCTGGGCTTGTGGGATGGGCTGGAGGACCAGTCACTTCCTCTTTCTGGACCATATCTTTCTAATGAGATCATCTCCTGCTTCACTGCCCAGCCCACCTGGCTGTTGCAGGAGCAAATGAGGTGATGCAGAGACTGAAAGCATAAAGGTGGTATTATTATTAGCAGGAGTCATATTTGACTTTCTAATTAGCTTCCTAAAAATAGCCACGTTTATAATAGCACAGGGAGAACCCTAAGCTGGAGCTGGCGCCCTGGATTCTTGGTGCGGCTCTGTGGCAGCCTTGTTGTGTGACCTTGGGCTGGGCCCTGAACCTCTCTGAGTATCTGGTTCTAGATGGAGGCTAGACAGTCTCTGAGGGCCACAGGCCCTGAGTGTGAAACAGTAGTCAGATGCAAACTCAGGGAGGAGGGCTCCTCTGAGGGACTAGATTAGGGCAGTTGGTGTCTCTGAGGCTATCTCTGGCAACTGTTGGGAAATTTACAGGGGTCTTTAGTCTGGCCTTGATCCTGGGGCCTGGGGGCAGGCTGCCTGCCCCATCCCCACCACAGAGCCCAACCATTAGAAGGCTCTGGGGATTACAGATGAGAAGGGTCAGAGAGAGAGGACCTGGGGCCTTGTGGGGCGGGATTGATGGTAGGTGGGAGGAGAGGGGCTGCAGACTCACCATGGGACATCCCGATGTCTGGGAATCCATTCATTCAGTACATGTTTATTGAGTGCTTACTATGTGCCGGGAGCTGTGCCTCATGCTGTGGAGGTGATGGAGGCCAACCTAGACCCAGTTCTGATCTAGTGGAGGAGGAAGGCACTCACCACTAACCACACAACTAAACCTCACAAAATACATGCTACTCTGAAAAGGGCTAGAGAGAGGGAGGCATGGTGCCAGGGGCACATGTAATAGAGAATCTGACTTAGTTGGGAGGTCAGGGAAGGCTTCTTGGAGGAAGTGACACGGGTTGAAACTGGAAGATAATAATAACTGGGCAAAGCCGTTATTATGAATAATTGGTAATAACTGGGCAAAGCACGGGGTGGGAGGGGAATTCCAGGCAGAGGGAATAGAGGGGCAAAGACCGACGAGCAGAAGAGTAGGAGGGGCCGAGGAACAGCTGGGGTGGCTGGAGTGGAGAGGAGAGGGGGCCCCAGGACGCCTGCCTCGACCAACAATGGCAATGTGATGAAAGCCCCAGAAGGGGGAGGAGACTTTTGATTTGAAGCTCTTATTGTGGTCCAGGGCAAGGTAATGGCAGCTGAATCAGGGTGATGGTGACAGTGAGGCAGGGCAGGGTATGCAAACAATAAACTCCACAGCCAGACTCAGACACCAGCGTGAAACAGTGGGAGGGGTCACGGTGACTCAGAATGCAGACCCGGACATATACCTACAGGATAAAGCCTACAGGATGGGGTGTTTTTCCCTCTAGCATGGCCCTGTCTGGTTTCGGCTCTGGGAGGAAACGCCTCCTGTCTGTCCCTGTGAGTCACTGGCCCCTCCAGGGAGTGCAAGCCTAGGACCTGCCAGGATGCTGCCCCCCGTGGGTCCCCATCTCTATTTGCCTTGCCCCTCTGTCCCCAGGGTGCTGCTGCTGTGACTCCCCAGCCCCCTGCCCCACCTGTCTGCTCTCTGGGCAGAGGGACCAGTCAGCTTGTGAGAATAAAGGGGGAACTGGGACAACTGGCCCTTACAGGGGACTTTCTTGAAGACAGTGCCCAGACTTGGGTGTATGGGGACACTGATGGGCTCCCAAGGAGGGTGATACTGAAAGGGGCTCCTGGGAGACCATTCCCTACATGGCATAGCCAGGCTGGGTGCTGAGGACGCGGGAGGGTATGACTTACCCCAGCAAACTACAGCCACCTGGATGGGACACTCCAGCCTCCTGGGCATTTTAAAACTTGGGAGAGGCAGGGTTGTGGGGTCTTTCTGGTCTGGGAACCCCTGATATCCTCAATGTCCCAGACCTTGCACTGCCTCCTGCCCTGAGACTTTTGCCCCTAGAAGGTGGACCTCTGGGACTTTGAAGGGAGGCCTCTGGAGATAGTGAGCTTTCAGTCAGAGCACGGATTCCGGCTGCCACCAGATTCTAGGAGACTGGTTATAGGAAACCTCTCCAGTGAGTAGTCTTAGGGCTACTGAGGGGTGACATAGAGCCTTCTACCCCAGGGAGGCCATTGCCCTATACTGAGATCTCTTCTAGGGCTTGGAGGGATCCTCCTTCCGACTCCCCTCCCTTGGCTTCCTGGGGAAAATTCTCTCCCTTCACCTAAGGGAGGCCTGAGATGGCAGCAGAGACTTCCAGCTCCTCTCTCCCCACAGCAGTCTGGTCATCCTCCTTCCCCCCAGAGTAGGATTTTGGTAAAGGGTTAATCCCAGGGTCCATCAGGGACACTCAGTGTGGAGACCTTGGGAAGTTAGTTCCTTCTTAGGTCTAGCCTCATTGCAAGACAACTTTCTGAGCAGGGCTGCAGCCTAGGATGCATTCTCTTTTCTAGAGAGCAGAGATTGGATGGAGCCGGGTGCACATTCCAAAATGTTCTCTACGCGGGTGGGCATGTAAGGAGGGTGAAAGGGCTTCTTTTCTCCAGTGCTCAGGTGGGGAAACTGGACACAGAAGGAAGAGGGGACTGGCATGAGGACAGCACCCAGGAGTCCTGATGTTCAGCCCTGTGCACTCTTCCTACCCCTGGAAACACTGCTCTGCCCCTCCCCCCCATTCCATGTCCCCCACCCCACCTGCCCTTGGACCTCGGGACGGACCCTTGGGGAGGTGGCTGGGAGCCTGGACGCTTTCTATTCTGGGGCAGCACCCCCCTCTGCTGGCCACTCAGAGAGGCTCGAGGGGATGGAAGTTTCTTCTGGTCCCTGCTGGTAAACCCAGTAAGCCCATTGAGCTGCTGGGGCCCCATAGGGGCTGATCTTTATTTCTCCCCAAGGCCAGGCTACATGCCCCCTGGGACCACCCTCAGCCTGGCCTGCCTCCCCACCAGGCCCCAGGCCGGTTCAGGACACAGAGAGTGGAGGTTAAGCCCCAGCCTATGGGACAGGTCCCAGCCTGGCCTCTGGCAGGCTGAGTGGCCTGAGGCAAGTTTCTGTTCTTACCTTGGCCTCAATTTCCCCATCTGTTCAATAAGCAGGTTGACATAAGGAGGTTTCCCCCAGACCTCAGCTTTAGGGCTCTCTCTCAGCCTACCTCTTGCCCCCATTCCTGTTTTCCTGACCCCTCCATGCCTCTCTCCTTGGTGTCTGGCAGGCCCTAGCTCAGGGAGCCCTCCCTAGGGGCACACCCGCATCTCCCCACCGCAGCCCCTCCCTGCTTGGCCCTTGATCTGCCTTGGGCCTGGTCGGCCCTGCTGGCTTAAGTATTTCCTCCCTCTCACCCAGGCACTGTGCATTCTGAGCAGGCTCCTGATGGGTACTTAATAGGGCTATAATATTATTCAGCTTGCCCACAGTAAAATGGGATAACAACCAACTCCCAGAGCTGCTATAAGGATTAAACAAGCTAATAACATGTTTGCAAAAGAGCTTTGTAGGTGGTGTGTCGGAGGCCACGCTTCCTCATACCCCTGCCTGCAGGGCCACACCAGCACTAGTGGTGTTTGCTAACCATAAGCCCACCTTCTGAGGGTTCGAATTCAGGTCGGACCTCTGCAGGGTTGTCTAGTCCTGGTTCCTTGAGGCGAGAGAGGCCTGAAGTCTGGTGAGAGGGAGGGCTGAGCCAGGTATAGCTCCACTACTTACCAGTACTACAGTAGTCCAGAGGGCTGGTGGGGTCTGGAGTCAGAGCGCCCCCCCGCCTTCCCCCCCAGCCCCGCCCAGGACCCCTGGGCAGGGCAGGTCCCAGCTTCTGCAGGAGAGAAGGCAGGGCATCCCCTGGCACCATCTAAGATACCAAACTGATTGGAGACTTTATCCTGAACACTCCCCTCTCATCTCAGGAGCAAGTCCACAGGCCTTAGTTGAACATGGAAGGTCTCAGGCACCGGGCCTTTGTGGCCTTTCTGCCTCATCTCATCCCTCTCCCTCCCATCCCCTACTGGCCACTCTAAATTCCTTGGGAACTGTACTGTTCACAGGTGACCCTAGGAGAGGGGTGCTAATAGTAAGTAAAGGATGCAGAGACATTAAGTTGCTTGCTCGAGGCCTGTGAGCCCAGCTAGCAGTGGAGGAGATGGGAATGGATTCCACCTGGAGATGTGCACCTGCTAGCTCTGCTGCCCCTGAGGACTCAGGTGGGGAGGCCAGCTAGGGGGCTTTGCAGTGTTCTAGGTGACAGAGGATGGAGGCCTGAGTGGAGCAGGGCCAGGGGTTTTGGAAGAGAGAGATGGGTTTGGATACACTTGGGAGAAGGAGAAGGAGGTGCTGGAGTTTGAGGCTTTGAAGACTGGGCAAGGGGGGCAGGGCCAAAAGAGCTGGCAGCGTTCGGTCTGGGGGTGGCATGGGTATGGGTCATGGGAGGGGCCAGGGTCTGGGGCTCAGGAGCAGAGCCACTTGGGAGTTATTTGCCCAGAGCTGTGGGACGGACTGGACGTTGGCACCTAGGAGTGTGTGTACAGGGAGAAGCTCCAGGAGCCACAAATCAGGGTCCTCCCAGAAACTGGGGGTGCCTAGGGCCCAGACAAGGTTTGGGGGCCAGACAGGTGCAGGGAGAGGACCAGTGGGCAGCAGGGTCCATGGGTGCTCCCAGGACAGAGGGAACAGTAGCCCTGGGATGGCGGGGGCAGGGGTATGTGTGTGTGAGAGAGGACTTATGGGCAGGAATTGCACAGATGGAGGTTTCTCTATTTTTCTTTTAAATAATTTATTTTTGGCCACGTTGGGTCTTCATTGCTGCGCACGGGCTTTCTCTAGTTGTGGCGAGTAGGAGCTATTCTTCATTGTAGTGCACAGGCTTCTCATTGCAGTGGCTTCTCTTGTTGCAGAACACGGGCTCTAGGCGCGTAGGCTCAGTAGTTGTGGCGCACGGGCTTAGTTGCTCCGCGGCATGTTGGGTCTTCCCGGACCAGGGCTCAAACCCATGTCCCCTGCATTGGCAGGCGGATTCTTAACCACTGCGCCACCAGGGAAGCCCAGACAGAGGTTTCTCTTGATTCGAGGAAGAGCCTTCTCATCAGTGGAACACCCAAAGATAACAGAGGCTTCTTCTTGGGGTCCTGAGCTCCCTGTCACAGGAGGTGTGAGAGGCAGGGCTGTATGGCCTCTCTGCAGGGTGTGGGCTGTTTCTGAGGGGATTTTTGCCATAGGTGGTGAGAGATATGAGGCCAGAGAATCTGCAGCTAGTTGGGGGGTATCGCTTCCTAAACATTAAACAGAACCCTTCCTTGGCTGCAAGCTCTGGCTTGTGTGTGATGGACCCCAGGCCTCCTGCATCACCACAAAGAGCTCTTGGCCCTCCCCAGGTCTCAAGCCCCTCTTCTTGGGGCGCTTCCCCTGCCTCCTTTCACCCCACACCCACTTCAGAGCAGGCCTCTGAGCCAGGGTTTCCTGCCTGGCGTCACAGGAGGAAAGCTAGCAAGGAGATCCAGCAGTAGCTGCCAGCCCCCCATTCCATTCCCGTTGACAGGCTGACCCTGGGGAGGGGGCTCCCGAGATGTTTCCTTAGACGTTTAATTGAAATTGCACTGCTTGGTAATTAGGAGAAGCAGCACACTGTTCTATAAATGACTGTAATTATAGTTCCTTTCTGCAGCCAAACCTGGAGTTTCGCGGATCACCTGGGGGAACCGTGTGAAGGGGGGAGGGGAAGAGAGGTGAAGACTTGGTAGTGGAGGGCGTGCCATGGGCCAGACCCTCACCACGAGTTTACTGTACTCACAAGGCCCCTCCACAGACCCCTGGGGCCTGGAGACGACATGGTTCAAGGCCCCAGTGTGACAGAAGGGAGAAGCCTGGAGAAGGAGGGAACTTGCCTGGACTGACAGAGGCGTCAACGGCAGAACCGGCACTGGAACCCAGCCTTTCCCTCAGCCAGACTGATCCTCTCATTTGGGGTCTTGGTCCATGCCAAGCGCTTTCTCCTCTCTTGGTGTTTCCCCACTACTCCCTTCAGCCTGGCACACCCCCCTCCCCCATCTCTGGGATACCTTACTCTTCCCTCTGGTCGCTGTGTGACAACACCTCCTCCAGGAAGCCTTCCCTGAACCTCTGGGTAGGATCAGTGCCTCCTCGGGTTCTCCATGCCTCCAGTGTGCCCCTCTATCCGCCAACAATGATCCTACCCTGGGTGGGCCTGTCTTCCTTAGAGATTATGGTCTTGAGGTCATGGACCCCATTCAATTCTTAGTAAGGAACTGGAGCTGGCTTGTACTGGCTTTTGAGAACTGGTGGTTACATTTTGAGGAATTTTGTGAACTGGTTGTTAAATGCAGACATTGTTAGTAATAAAATTACATAAATTTACAATTAAATACATTTCGTTAAAAAGGGAAAAACACACTAAAACCTCATCACTTCCTAACGATTTTGCTGCTACCCATGCTCATAGGTTATTTATGTCCATCGTACCCGGTGGTGGAGACACAGTATACAATGGTGTGAACCAGCCCAGCATTCAACGACATCACATTTGGTGGCTGATACCAGCTGCAGTAGAAATGTTAACACCACAGAAATGGACAAATGCAGACTTCCCTGGTGGCGCAGTGGTTAAGAATCCACCTGCCAATGCAGGGGACACGGGTTCGAGCCCTGGTCCAGGAAGATCCCACATGCCGCGGAGCAACTAAGCCCGTGCGCCACAACTACTGAGCCTGCGCTCTAGAGCCCGTGAGCCACAACTAGTGAAGCCCGTGCACCTAGAGCCTGTGCTCCTCTACAAGAGAAGCCACTGCAATGAGAAGCCCGCGCACCGCAACAAAGAGTAGCCCCCGCTCGCCGCAACTAGAGAAAGCCCGTGAGCAGCAACGAAGACCCAACACAGCCAAAAATAAAAAATATAAATAAATAAATAAATTTATTTAAAAAAAGAGAAAGAAATGGGAAAATGCTGCACATTGGGGCCCCTCACCGCATCCCAGAGAGCTGGTTGCGAACCACTTCTCAGCTCACCACTGAATTTGTCTCTGACCTTCTGCCTTGGCACACAGCAGTGCTCAGTGAAGTGTTGCCCCACAAGAGGAGAGAAAGAATGTGGGCTTTACCACAAGATGCAGGGTTGTCTGCTTCCAACATCTGCCACCATTGCTGACTCTGGCCGCTGCCCCATTTTCCTCTCGGGGCTCTTGTGGAGGCACAGGCAAGGCGTACGGCTGGGGTCTGCATCTGTGGGCACTGGGGTGGAGTGGAGACATATTTCCCAAGACAGGGCTGAGGGACCCCAGAGAGTCGGCAGGTGTGGGCGGCCTTGGCAGGGCTCACGGAGAGCTGGGCCCAGAGGAGGTCCTGCCGCTTCCTTTCCCAAATGGTCTATGGCAGCATGCCACCTTCCCGCACCCCTTCCGGCCTGGCCACGGCCACAGGTGTGGGCAGAAAAGCTGGGCTGGTTTCAGAGAGGGTGTCGGAAGTCCCCCCTCCCGCAGAACTTTGGGTAAGAGTTGGCCCTTTCAGGTTCTTTCTTAAAAGTGGCACTCCTCTCTTTGGGGAGCAGACCCTTGAGAATCCCAGGTCAGGAATGAGGAAGGAAGGGGAGGCTGAGCACTTTCTACCCATTGCCACACACAAGGCAACCCGGCTCTACCCCTCATTCTACGGAGAACGATACTGATGAACTTGCAGTTCACTTAGCCCAGGGCTTTCCTGGAGCTTTTTATAGTGGTTCTCAACCAGGGGCAATTTTGTGCCCCCCACCCCTGGCACCCAGGGCACATTTGGCAATATCTGAAGACATTTTTTTTTATCATCACAACTGGGAAAGGGGTGCCACTGGCATCTAGTGGGTAAAGACCATGGATGTTGTTAAATATCCTACAGTGCACAGGACAGGCCCTCACAAGAAAGAATGATCCTGGCCAAAACATCAATAGCGCTGAGGTTGAGAAACCCTGACGTAGAAAGATGTACTCGGACACACACACATATAATGTCAGAGGACACTTCAGTCCCGAGTTAGGAACCCCTGGTCTCCAACCTCTTAATTTATGAGAGAGGAACTAACCTAGGGCAGGGGGGATGGTAAACAGCTTGCTCAAGTCACCCAGAAAGTTCTCCTGGTAACCTGGTACAGTCAGCACAGTACCTGCACACAGCAGCAACTCAGTGAATGGTTGTTAAATTGGGAAGAAACCCAAGAAAGGATTGGACTCTGGGCTGAAACTCCTCTCAAGGTGGTCCCAGACAGGACCCCCAGAGACCTGCTCTGGATCCTCCTTGGACCCCCACCTGTCAGCAGCCATCGCCACTTCTGACCGGCCCCTTCTTCACTGCGGTGAGGAGGCCTGAGCCAGGCTGATGGTGGGGCAGGCAGGGCTGTCTGAGGGATGAGGGGGAGGGTGGGTTGAAGCCAACATCACACATCTCAGCCAGAGAGGCCACAACAGTTTAACGGTACACCATGCAGGTGGGCACCCAGGGGTAAAGGAGGGCTGGATCCAGTTGCAGGTGGTGATGAGGGCTGGTGTTACCTCCCCATGGCCCTGTGGAGGGGCCAGACTTTCTGATCTTACCTGACAGATGACCCAAGGTCCTTGATTAGCTAGAAGCCCTTGTCTGGTGCCTGCTTCCAGAACTGGCCTTGGAGAGCCCACTGGGGTTATGTCTCTAGGGACCTCAGCTGTCTCCGTCGTTGTCCATCTTCTTCACAGGAAGCAGAATTGCAGTGTGAGGCATGCAGGCTCTACAGCTCTATCCAGGGTTTATATCTGGGATTTACTCCTTACTGGCTGTGTGACCTCAGGCAAGTTACTCAACCTCTCCTTCTTCAACTGTAGAATGGGAGTAACACAACTGTATCTACCTCATAGGGTTGGTGGGAGGGTCAAATGAGGTAATTTTTTATAAAGTAATTAGAAGGATACCTCGCCTAGAGTAAGCACTCAATGAATGTGAACTATTATTGGTGTTGTTTTTATTAGGCTGCTCATGCCTTCTGGGGCAGGTAGGAACTAACCCATGGCTCTTCTCTCTGGCATCTCTATCTCTCTGCTGCCCTCTAGTGTCCACTGACTGCACTGTTCTGAGGGAAGGCAAGGTGGTTAACTTGGTGTCTAGAAAGATAATTTCTTCCTTTAGATTTCAAAGGAAGTCTGCCATTTAAGGAAACTTTATGGTTGATTTTTGGATAGAGTCGAACAACTAATTTCTTCCCGTTTCTCCCAAATAGAACTCACCTGTGGACTGGCATTTGCATATTAGTTTGCTTGAAGCAATACCCTGGTACAACAAGGGGGCAGTGTATCTTCTTGATATTGATGATAACTGACCATTTCTGTTTTTACAAGTGTGATGAGCTTTGACACCCCCAACACGTTTCTGCAAACCTCCTTACTCCACCGGTTAAGGCAAACACTGCCCACCACATTCCCAGCGGCGGGGATAACCAGTCCGCGTCCTCAAATTCTCTCTCCCTCTCTCTTCGTCCTACAGTTGGGTGTGAAAGCTGTGTAACAGCAGAGTCCGTGTCGGTTTTGCTCACAGCTCTATCTCTGGTTCCCATCACAGGGTCTAGCACAAAGTAGGTGGTCAGTACATATGTGTGGAATGAGTAATGCACTCGTAGCAACCAGTGGCTATGTGGCCTCCCCTCCCCCCGCTCCATCCTCCCCCTCTACAGACACTGTGAGAAGTGAAAGGACAACCAGAGAAGGTAGGGCGTCCTGTGCTGAGCGCTTTTGCTGTGCAAAGCTAAGTGCGATGTATCCGTGGGCCCTGGGGAGAGATTTTTTTTTTTTTTTTTTAGGGAAAGTGAAGGTAAGGGGAGAGCATGGCTCCTGTGAGAGGGGGCGGCGGGTTAGAGAAGGTCTGGATACCTATCTGGTTCTGCTGATGGGAGGTCAGTGAGACAAAGGGGAGGAGCAGGAAAGAGTCCCGGGGCCCCCGAGTTCTGGAAGTCACAAGGCTACTCTGGTAGCCTTGTGCTTGGTCTCCCGCAGCACACCTGTGCTTGGGGACAACATGGCCGATGCTCACTCCAGGTGCCGGTCAGCTCTGTAGCTCCTGCCTTGGCTTCAGTGGAACGCTCAACACCTGAGCCAGGTCCGTTCTCCGGGTTTTTACATCTCTCAGCCACGCCCTTGATCCCGCCCTCTTACCTCCAGCCAATCCGAGAACCTCAGCAACCCCCACCGCCTCCACCGGCAGCAGCTGCGCCTGGCGCGTTCTGATGCTGGGTTACCTGCGCTCATCGGTAGAAGCCAGGGCCTCTGCTTGCCCCACCCCGTCCCACCCCTGAGGGTGGTGGAGGGTTCGGCAGGCAAGTGCCTGTGCCAGTCGTAGGCCCCCGGGCCAAGCGGGCGCTGCCCGGGATTGCCCTTTCTGGAGGCGGTACCTTCTTCACGTGCGCCCTCTCCACCTGCAGGGCACGGATTCCAGGAACGGGGCAAGGGAGGGAGCTGTGGCGCGGGCTCTGGCTTCAGCCCAGTCCTGGCTCCCCTTGACGGGCCTCAGACTCGTCTGATAAATGGGGGTTTGTGGCTGCCGGGGTCCGCTCTGGGACGATTTAGCCTTTACTGCTAGGGCAGGCTTTCTAAGCCAAATAAGTCCACCTTGGGCTGGGGCCGGCTGTCCCGTCCCCTCTCTGGCCCCGCTGTAGACTCATCCTCTGTTCCCCTGTCCTCTGCCTCCCAAGCTCACCATCCTCTTAAACCCTGGCGGCTGAGCGTCCCAGCCCCACGCTGTTGCCGTGGGCTTTGGCTCCACCTAGTGGCACAGTGTTTAACTTCAGAGGCGCTGACAAGCTCTGGGGCGAGGGAGGCGGCTGGTACACTGTGGATACCTGGATGCCTCAAAGAGATCCAGGAGAGGACAAAGTGGCATTTCTCTGCCTCAGCCCTTGCTGCAGACCTGGCTAAAGGCTGCCTCAGCCCAGACCCTCCCTCCTGTTCCGAGGGAGGCTGGGGTACTGGGAGAGTACCAAGCGCAGATGTCCCTCCAGACCCCTCTGTCTCTGCAGAAGGATTTGGTAACACCACAAGGGCTCTCAGAGGAACTAGTGCCCCTGCCATTCCTGGCCACATCACTACATGCCCCACCCCCACCCCGGGCTGGCCCTGACACCCAGCTGCTGCTGTCCCAGGGCCACCCCAATCCTGGGAGATCCTGCTTGCCTTCCCCTGAGTACTGGCACACAAACCAGCTCTATTCCCGCTTTTCTCCCTGCCCTCATTCTAGGTCCTTTTCAGCCATTTGCTCTCCCCAGCTTCTTCCTACTCTCCTCTCTGCACCCTTCTGTCTGTCTGTATGTCTGACTGTATGTCTGCCTGCCAACCTTTCCACACCCTCTTTGTAGAGCACTGCCCTTGTGCCACAGAGAAAACTCTCACAGCCCACTAGTCCTGATGTCACCTGTTCTGAACACAGGCTGTAGTCCCCATATAGGTTTGGGCAACTGGTCTGTGGCTGGCTGTGAAAACAAGGGCAAGTGGTCCCACCCCCTCCCGCCCCATCTACTCACCCTCCTTGATAGGGAAGAAGCACCTGTGCCAACCTCCAAGCCTGGCTTGTTTCAGCCTCCACGCCCTTAGCAGCTCCAGCCACTGGTTGCAGTAAGGAAGCCCTTTCTTACGTGACATATGACATGACATGACTTGACCTTGCTTCCATCCCTGATCTTAACTGGTGTCTTCCTCATTGGGAGCTAGACTCTGTCTCCACAGTCTAGCCAAGGTCACGTTTGTCCTTAGTGTGTGTGTGTGTGTGTGTGTGTGTATGTATGTGTGTGTGTGTTTGTGTATGTGTAAAGGGGTGTATGCTTGGGGTGGAGGATAGGGAAGATGTATTGGCCCAGGTTACTTCTATGTTGCCCGCAACAGGAGCCCATGACCTGGGGCCTCCACAGGGGCCCCTTTTGAATATTTGACAGCTGGAAAAAAATTACCGGCTCTAAAATAAGA
The DNA here is from genome assembly GCF_964165515.1 of Mesoplodon bidens. Lineage (NCBI taxonomy): Eukaryota > Metazoa > Chordata > Mammalia > Artiodactyla > Ziphiidae > Mesoplodon > Mesoplodon bidens. The sequence continues at coordinate 63,212,728 of NC_138178.1, read as the reverse complement.
ACACCGCAAAATTGAAATCAATAAATTCTTAATCAAATGTCCTACTGTAATGTTATATCAACCTCATTAATTGTTAAATTTAGTATTCATAAAAATTTCATTACATTTAAAAGAATGTGTGGGTTAGGTTTTTCTCATTTTACAAGAATTCCCCAATTGTAATTTAAATCAGTTACTCCTAGCCAAATGATTTCAAGAGCAAAATTATAAATATCCTTTCAAAAATTTCACAGAGGTTTTAAATATTTTAATATGTTTGCACGGATGTGGGGTGCAGCTGTCAAAAATAAAAATGCCTGGGCTTATAGAGGTCCTAAAACTGTGCTTTGTCGCAGGATGAGGCAGGAGTCAGTGAGGCAGTGGGGCTGCCGGGGTGGGCATGGGACACAGGAAGGCCTGGGGACAGGGAGGGGACAGTGGTGGTGATGGGGAGAGAGAGGCGTAGTGTCTCCTCCCCGAAACCTGGCAGGGAATACTCTGGGCTACTTATTCACCTCTCAAGTTGGTGTACAGGGGCTCCTCTGGATTTACAGGGGTCTTATGGGTTCAGGGAGGGACCCCCCCAGGTAGATGAGGGAAGAATAGGGCTCAGGCTTGCGCTTACCCCATGGGAAGTCCCTGTGGGTGCTCGGCCCTTGTGGAGTAAGTTCTCATAGGAGGGCTGTGATGGGTGGCACCAGGGGCCAGCCCTCAGAAGTGTCCTTTGCAGGGATCCCCAAACTGGGAACACTTCTCTGTTGAGGGCTCTGGTCCCCTGGCTTCCAGGTCCTAACTTCTCCCCTCCTCCACCCTGTTTTACTCTCACCGCAAAAGTTCTGTCAACTCTGTCCCACATTTTCCTTCATTTCACTCTCTCTGGCCAGAAGGAAGAGCCCAGGATCCACTAAAAGAAACAGTTCCCCAAGTGGGGTCTCCTCTCCTCCAGGGCATGAGCACTCAGTCTTTATCAACCTTGGCTACGTAATTGCCAGCCTGGGTAGGGAGGACAGATGTCATTCCATCCTGGGAAGGTCTCCTGACCCTCAGAAGACCATATGACCCCTCCTAAGGTGAAAGAAAGAAGGGAAGGAAGGAAGGAAGGGAAGGAAGGAAGGAAGGAAGGAAGGAATGAAGGAAGGAAGGAAGGAAGGAAGGAAGGAAAGAAGGGGGAGGGAGAAAGAGCAAAAGGAATTTAGTGCTAATTTAATAATAATAAAAAAATGTCTGGGACTTCCCTGGTGGCATAGTGGTTAAGAATCCGCCTGCCAATGCAGGAGACACGGGCTCAAGCCCTGGTCCGGGAAGATCCCATATGCCGCGGAGCAACTAAGCCCCTGTGTCATAACTACTGAGCCTGCGCTCTAGAGCCTGCGAGCCACAGCTACTGAGCCCACGCACCACAACTACTGAAGCCCGCACCCCTAGAGCCAGTGCTCTGCAACAAGAGAAGCCACTGCAAGGAGAAGCACGTGCACCACAAGGAAGAGTAGCCCCTGCTCTCCACAGCTGGAGAAAGCCCGCTTGCAGCAACGAAGACCCAATGCAGCCAAAAATAAAATAAAAAAATTAAATTAAATTAAAATTTTAAAAAATCTCTAAAAAAATGTTTTAAGGGTCACCTTCTGCTCATTAATATTAGAAAGGCCACAACCTTGAGACTTGTCTCCAGGGCCGATTTCTCTCCAAACATCTCTAGGTCCTTCCCACCCCCCACTCCAGACTATTTAGACTGTTTGTTAGAGTCAGGGTGGGGTTAGAACATAGAAGAAACTCACTCTGAGGAGGAAATAAGGTAGGGGTGAGTGCAGTTTGACTTAGTGACAGTTTGACACAGCCTGGATCTGTGCATGAGAAAAGAAACACATAATTTTCATGTATGGCATCCACACCCTAAGCTAGTCATGGGGTAGTAGGGTGCTATCAAATGCAATGAAGTTAGGTGGGCTACTTTGAGAAGACATGATTTTCTAAGTACTTTATTATCTTACTTAATCCTTACAACAACCCTGAAGAGCAGGAATGATTAGCCCCATTTAAAAAAAATTTATTATTTTTTGGCCATGAGGCGCAGCTTGTGAGGTCTTAGTTCCCTGACCAGGGATTGAACCCAGGCCATGGCAGTGAAAGAGCTGAGTCCTAACCACTGTACTGCCAGGGAACTCCTGATTAACCCCATTTTAAAGATGAAAAAATTAAGGCTGAAGTAGCTTGTCCAAGGCCACGTGTTCATTCAGTGGTTGACCTAGGATTTAAACCCACGTCCCTCTGGCTCCAAAGCTTTTGCTTGTTTCACAGTGCAAAATAATATTACTGTGTCTGTGGTCTGCCCAGTGCCTCCCTGAATTGGAGACTGCCTTTTCCCCATCCACCACAGAGGCTGCTGGTCCCTGGCTGCAGGGCTTGGTGGTGACACAATCCTGTCCATCAGGCCTAGTATAATGGCCCTGTCCACTATAATTGACTGAGAGGTCTGCATGTGACCCCAGCTGGCCAATCAGACCTCCTCTGTAAGATCTGTGGTTGTTGGAGTAGGGGGTCCCTCTACCTCTAGGAGGGTGAGCTCTGGGGATCGTGGAGTCTGCAGCTGCCATGGCTGCTTCTTGCCATATGCAGGTGGCTGCAGGAGGGCACAGACAACATGGAAGAAAGGAGAATCAAGAGACAGGGAGAGGGCTTCCCTGGTGACACAGTGGTTAAGAATCACCTGCCAATGCAGGGGACACTGGTTCGAGCCCTGATCCGGGAAGATTCCACATGCCACGGAGCAACTAAGCCCGTGTGCCACAACTACTGAGCCTGCTCTCTAGAGCCCGCGAGCCACAACTACTGAAGCCCACACGCCTAGAGCCCATGCTCCGCAAGAAGAGAAGCCACCACAATGAGAATCCTGCACACCTCAACGAAGAGTAGCTCGCCGCAACTAGAGAAAGCCCGCGTGCAACGACGAAGACCCAACAGAGACAAAAATAAATAAATAAAATAAATAAATTAAAAAGAGACAGGGAGAGAGTTGCAGAGAGGGCATGTGAGCCCTGAAAGACCATTGGATCACCAGCTTCTATGCTGACTTTTCAAATTTATGTCAATGAATTTTTATTTATTTATGTATTTATTTTTGTTTAAGGCAGTTTGAGCTAGATTTCTGTCACTTGCTACTGAAAGAATTCTGACAAATATTATTCTATTAAAAAAAGTGTTATAGACATGAAGGCTCTTCCCTTTTGGAAGGGGAAAGGTAATTGCAGTAGTCAGAGTTGTTGATGGCAAGTAACAGAAACCTAGCTTGATTTGGGTGGTGCAGACTGGGGGTTTACCAAAAGGAAAGAGGTGTAGCTGGGCTTCCGGGGCTCTGGGAAGTCTTGGCCATGACCTGTGTGCTTAGAGGTCTTCTCTGAGTTTTTCTGGCTCTGGTTTCATTTTCTTCACTCACTTCCTCCCTCCAGGTGGACAGAACGTGGCCTTACTCCTCACTGCTTGGCCGCCAGAGAAGGATTGTTGCTCTTTCCTCACATAAACTTTGGAAGGTTCTGGAAGAGACTATGAATGGTCCAGTCTGGGTGAGTCGACACTCAAGTAGAACTGTCATCTGTGGCCAGGACCCATCTGTGTTTTTGGGGTCTTTCCCAGAGAAGAGGCTGTCATCATGAGACAGGGAATTACCCCACAGTGTCTACCACAGAAATGAAAATACTGGTCATCTATTCTCTGCCAGGCACTGTGCTAGATGCTGGGGATTTCTGAGTTTCCAGGCACATTCCTGCCCCCCTGCAAGTTCTGCAGTGATTAAGTAATAGACCCAGATGTCAGACAGGGTCAGATTGTCAGCTTTATTCTTGGATGGAAGAACCAGGTTTCCTTCACATTCTTCCCTGACTTGGCCTAATTTACTGCAGTCAAGACTGCTATCTGGGTGTGTTGCCATCAAGATAAAAACTACATTTCCCAGTCTCCCTGTAGCTAGGTGCAATCATGCAGGTAAATTCTGGCCAATGAGATATAACTGGACTTGTGTGGGACCTCGAGGAATGCTGCTTACATGGAGCTGGCTCAACAGGGAGGGCTCCTTTTGTCTTCTTTAGTTCTTCCTCCTTTTTCTGGCCAGAAGCATGGTTAGAGCTCTGACAGCATCTTGGACCATGACGTGGCCATGGGGCTGCAAAGCGGCTGCTGGCATGAATGGAGCAGGAAGATGGGGCCTGGGTTTTCCACAGGACTGACCAACTAGCCCCGGACTGACCTTTATGTGAGAAAAAACTCACTCTTATTGTGCGTAAGCCTGTGGTTTGGATTTTCTGTTTATCCATCCAAACCTGATCCCAGTCAACATAATCACCTTCTCGGGCATAGGCAGAATTTTAGATGGAGTTAAAAGTGTACTACCTCCACTCTAAGAACTACAGGGTAGTTCCAGAATGCAAGAGATGAGGGGAGAGGAGAGAACAAGGGCTTTGTAAGCACTGGCCAGCTCTCCTGAGACAGCCAAGAGGGGCTCGGGCATGCCTGCTCATGAATCCAACTGCAATCCTCAGAGAATTCATGTTCCCATTGTGAAGGGCTCAGTGAGGGTGGACCATAACTTCCCGTCACTTTTGATTTTTTGTGTGTGTGTGTGGTATGCGGGCCTCTCACTGTTGTGGCCTCTCCCGTTGCGGAGCACAGCCTCCGGACGCGCAGGCTCAGCGGCCATGGCTCACGGGCCCAGTCACTCCGTGGAATGTGGGATCTTCCCAGACCGGGGCACGAACCTGCATCCCCTGCATTGGCAGGCGGACTCTCAACCACTGCGCCACCAGGGAAGCCCTTCCCGTCACTTTTGAGAGGGTGAAAGTTTCAGTTTGGGCACTGGCAGGAACAGAAAGGGAGGAAAAAATAATATACATATGTATATATAGGAAATACATATCTCTCTCTCTATATATATGATTTCATTACTTCTTACTATACTTGGTGGAGTGGGGCTAATTTTTCCGTGAACAGATGAGGAAGCTGAGCATTTGCCACGAGCCCCACAGCTGGTTGGGGTAGATATGAAACTCGACCACATATTTGTCAGATTCTTAAAATTGTTTATGCTTTTCCCACGACATGCAGGTGTTGAACAGAGTTGGAAGTTGAAGGCATAGGGAGGGTGTAGGACCCATCAAAGTCTGAGCGCACGAACCTGGTCTCATTGCTGGGACTCAACTAAAAGGTCTCCCTGGGTTTGGTTTTGATCTTACAAATCTAGTATTTGAACATTCTGTCTGGGAAACAAAATGAGAAAATGCCAGCTGTGTGACTGTCCTGGAGTTTATTCTTTTTTAAAAAATTATTTATTTATTTATTTATGGCTGCGTTGGGTCTTCGTTGCTGCGGGCCGACTTTCTCTAGTTGCGGTGAGCGGGGGCTACTCTTCGTTGTGGTGCACAGGCTTCTCACTGCGGTGGCTTCTCTTGTTGCGGAGCTCTGGCTCTAGGCACGCGGGCTTCAGTAGTTGGGGCTCACGGGCTCTAGTGCGCAGGTTTAGTAGTTGTCGCGCACAGGCTTAGTTGCTCCGCGGCATGTGGGATCTTCCTGGACCAGGGCTCGAACCTGAGTCCCCTGCATTGGCAGGCGGATTCTTAACCACTGCACCACCGGGGAAGCCCCATGGCCTGGAGTTTATTCTCTCTCTCTCTTTTTTTTTTTATTCTCTCTCTTTTTTTAAATAAATTTATTCATTCATTCATTCATTCATTCATTCATTTATTTATTTATTTTTGGCTCTGTTTGACCTTCGTTGCTGTGTGCGGGCTTTCTCTAGTTGCAGTGAGCGGGGGCTATTCTTCGTTGTGGTGAGTGGGCTTCTCATTGTGGTAGCTTCTCTTGTTGTGGAGCACGGGCTCTAGGCGCACAGGCTTCAGTAGTTGTGGCACATGGGCTTAGTTGCTCCTCGGTATGTGGGATCTTCCTGGGCCAGGGCTCGAACCTGTGTCCTTTGCATTGGCAGGCAGATTCTTAACCACTGCACCACCGGGGAAGCCCCATGGCCTGGAGTTTATTCTCTCTCTCTCTTTTTTTTTTTATTCTCTCTCTTTTTTTAAATAAATTTATTCATTCATTCATTCATTCATTCATTTATTTATTTATTTATTTTTGGCTCTGTTTGACCTTCGTTGCTGTGTGCGGGCTTTCTCTAGTTGCAGTGAGCGGGGGCTATTCTTCGTTGTGGTGAGTGGGCTTCTCATTGTGGTAGCTTCTCTTGTTGTGGAGCACGGGCTCTAGGCGCACAGGCTTCAGTAGTTGTGGCACATGGGCTTAGTTGCTCCTCGGTATGTGGGATCTTCCTGGGCCAGGGCTCGAACCTGTGTCCTTTGCATTGGCAGGCAGATTCTTAACCACTGCACCACCATGGAAGTCCCTGGAGTTTATTTTTATTTATTTATTTATTTATTTATTTATTTTGCAGTACACGGGGCTCTCACTGTTGAGGCCTCTCCCGTTGCGGAGCACAGGCTCCGGACGCACAAGCTCAGCGGCCATGGCTCATGGGCCCAGCCACTCTGCGGCATGTGGGATCTTCCTGGACTGGGGCACAAACCTGTGTCCCCTGCATCGGCAGGTGGACTCTCATCCACTGCACTACCAGGGAAGCCCCCTGGAGTTTATTTTTGACCAAGTCTCCTCATCAGATGGAGGGCGCTCCTAGGCTGATTGTTACTTAAGAAAGAGCTCACTGGCTCCTGTGCGCAGGGCAGCCCAGTGGTTGGGTGGGCAGTGTCCTGGATACCTCCAGGCAGTGGGTGGGATTGTCCTTGAAATATACCATAGGTTGGGAATTCCCTGGTGGTCCAGTGGTGGTTAGGGCTCAGCGCTTTCACTGCCGTGGCCCAGGTTCAATCCCTGGCAGGGGAACTTAGATCCCACAAGCTGTGTGGTACAACCAAAAATATATATATATATATAAATATATAAAAATATATACATACATATATATATATATATATATGCCATGGGTGACTGGACCATGTGACTCTGTGCTGTCTTTTTCATTCCTACCAGGGGATCAGGAGCCATTTGATTCCAAGCAGTAGAAATCCCCACTCAAACTAGCTGAAACTATAAAGAGAATTCGTCGGCTCATGTAACTGGAAAGTCTCCAAGTAGGCTCGGTTTAGAGCTGGTTTAATCCAGCATTTCTACAGTGGCATCAAGGGCCTGATTTCTTTACATTTTTCTAAAAAACTGGCTCCCCTTTGTAATTGCAAAGATGGCTGCCCAGAATTTGGGAGGCTGTAGGCTTCCTCAGTGAGGATTAAAATATGTCCACAAATTCCTTGACACTTCCTATAAAAGGTGGAAACCCAATTCCCTTCTCCTTGAGTGAGGCTTGACTTAGGGACTCGCTTCTAACAAATAGAAAAAAGCAGCAGTGACAGCGTGTAAGTTCAGAGATTAGGGCATAAAAGAGAAGCTTTCTGCTTGCTGTCACTCAGATCACTTGCTCTGGGGAAAGCCAGCTGCCATGTTATGAGGACACTCAAGTAGCCCTGGAAGATGCCCCTGAGGTGAAAAACTGAGGCCTCTGATCAACATCCAGGGAGAACTGAGTCCCCCCTGCCAACAGCCACTGAAAGGTCTTGAGGTAGTGCCAGTTTAATCCAATGAGCTTGGAAGCTCATCCTTGGCCCTGGCCAAACCTCAGGTGACAGCGGCCCTCCAACCCCGCCCAGGACCCCTGGGCAGGGCAGGTCCCAGCTTCTAGCAACCCTAAGCTAGAGCCATCCAGCAGAGTTGCTCCTGGATTCCTGGCCCTCAGGAACTGTGAGGCAACAAACATTTGTTGTTTAAGCCGCTAAGTTTTGGGGTAGTTTGTTAAGCAGGAATAGATAACTAACATAGTCATCCTTGTCCAAAGAGAAAGATATGCTTCTAGAAATTCTTTCAGAAAAGTGAAGAAGCCTCTCTCCCAGAAGCCATCCTCATACCCTTCCTCCCGTCTTATTGATCACAGGCTCAGACTGATCACAGGCCTGTTCTTCAACCAGTGACTGGCGAGGGGGTAGGATGAAGCCGATAGCCTCTGGCCTGGGCCGCTCTTGGGGGTCAGTGCCCCAGACACATGGGCTGAGGGGGAAGGATGGAGGCCTGACCAGAGTTGGGGTGTTGTCAAGAAGAGGACCATAGTCTTTCATGCCATGTCAATTAGGGTTTCTTCCACGGAGGACTGTGGGACCACTTAAAGAGATTGGCTTTGGGCTTCCCTGGTGGTGCAGTGGTTGAGAGTCCGCCTGCCGATGCAGGGGACACGGGTTCGTGCCCCGGTCCGGGAGGATCCCACATGCTGTGGAGCGGCTGGGCCCGTGAGCCATGTCCGCTGAGCCTGTGCGTCCGGAGCCTGTGTTCTGCAATGGGAGAGGCCACAACAGTGAGAGGCCCGTGTAACGCAAAAAAAAAAAAAAAAAAAAAAGAGATTGGCTTTAAGTCAGAAATATACAAATTTCACCTTGGTTCTAAGATTCTATGAAGGAAAACAAGTTGACTGCTTTTCTTTGTGGAAGTTCATTGCCCCAGTGCTGCCTGTGAGACTTGGCCTTCCCTGGCTGATGTCATTCCAGGCTCAAGGTCATCAGTGAGGCAAAACAGGCTCCCACCAGACTCTCTTTATCAGAAAGTCATGCCTGGATGGGGCAGCGGCCCCTCCCCTATAGGAGAACAACGACCACTCTTGACAAGTGCAGATAGAAAATATATATAAATATAAAATAAACAAATATAATATATAAATATAAAATGCATATAAATATAAATTTAAAAAAATATTTTTTTCTAAAAAACTGTTGCTCCAAATTTGTTGGAAATGATCCAACACTATTGGAATCCTGGGTCAAGTGGCTGTGTAGGGACAACTTTTACTGTTCCGGGTGATCTACGGACTGATAAACACAACAGAAGGGTTAGGAGGATGTCTGTTTGTGAGTGTGTGAGCCCGTGTGTGCGTGTGTGTGTGTGTGTGTGTGTGGTAAGAGCTTTGTTGAGATGCAGTTCACATACTACACAATTCACTCACTTAAAGTGTATAATTCAATGGTTCTTAGTATGTTCTGGGAGTTGTACAGCCGTTACATAAATCAATTTTAGAACATTTTCATGTTCATCCCCCCCAAAGAAACCCATTTCCTTTAGATATCATCCTCTTAGCTCGAAGCAACCGCCACTCTTTCTGTCTCTTATATGTGTGCTTTAAATATATCCTTTATTTGCCAGCAGGTAACATTTTGGGGGGGCGGGAAAAGGAGAAATATCATATTGTTCAATGTAAAACATAAGGTAGAGTGTAGATTGTAGTCATGAAGTGCGCTGCATGGTGTGTGTGCTTCCTGACAAGTATGCTTTCATCAAGTGGGCTGTAGTTTTGTTGAAATTCTATTATGATTGATCCTTGTTGTCTGGGGAAGTGGTGGGTGCAGGGAGAGGCTGTGTGTGGTGGCTGGGATGGGTCTGGGGACGTGGTGTGGCGGGAAGGGGCTGAGGAGACAGGTCAGAGAGGAAAGCAACAGAGCCAGTGCGTAGACTGGAATTGACATCCTGGGTTTGGTGCTGACCTGATTTGCCAAGATCTTGAAGTGAGTCCAGAGTGGCCTGACCGCAGACCTCAACTCAAGGGATCCGGGGCTCCTTCTGAGTCAGCCATGCTGAATTACAGCCCCAGATCAGGGCCAGCTGGGGAGGGATGACGGGGATTGGAGTTCAAGGTGAAATTGTTTGTTTGTTCAAGTTCTTCCAAGGCCTGGGGAATAAAGGCCTTCTCATCACCTCCTCTTCTTGCTCTGGCCTTCCCCACTGTCATAGCCAGGCACCTACTCTGTGGAAGTCTGCAGTGATTGCCCAGCTGTCCTTACACAGGGCAGGCTGTGGGGAGGAATCAGCTATGCCTCTCCAAATGGCCACTCCTTTTTTTGGGGGGGGTTGTTTTAAATGATAAATCTTCTTTGAGGCTGAGTTTATTATTATTATTATATTTTAAAAAATATTTATTTATTTATTTGGCTGTGTCGGGTCTTAGTTGCGGCACACGGGATGTTTTGTTGTGGCGCGTGGGCTTCTCTCTAGTTGTGGCGCTGGCTCCAGAGCACGCAGGCTCAGTAGTTATGGTGCACGGGCTTATTTGCCCCGCGGCATGTGGGATCTTAGTTCCCCAACCAGGGATTGAACCTGCGATCCCTGCATTGGAAGGTGGATTCTAAACCACTAGACCACCAGGGAAGCCCCTCTAAGTGGCCACTCTTGACTTGGGCGCCTCTGGCTCTTTGGGGGGCTCGAGGCCTGGCTTCAGGCTTGCTTCTGCTCCTGCCTTTCTCTAGTGACCCAGGGTAGGTCTCCGCCCCTCTCTGGGGTCTTCCAATCTGTACCATGGGAGACCAAAGAAATGACTCTTAAGGGCCTTTCTAGGTCTCTCAGCCTAGCTCAGTTAGGGTAATGAGGTCATTGCTCTATAGTTTGCAGGGTTTTGTCACATTGTTACTGCTCTCATTAGTGTCCTCAGGTCCACTTCTCAATGGCATGGTGATGGGGCTGAGAGCCCAGGCCTGGGAGAGGGATAACCTGAGTTTGAACCCTAGCTCTGTCTCCAGTTAGTGCTGTATCTTTGGGCAAACACCCATTCTGTCTATGCCTCAGTTTCCTCATCTGTAAAACAGGGAAAGCATTGGAACCTACCTCATAAGGGAAGTGTGAAGATTAAGTGGAATAATGCCTGTAACGTGCCCTGCACATAGTAAACACTCACTATATTCTATCAATACAGACAGGGAAAGTTACAGGGCTTTTCCAGGTGCAGAAATGAAAAAACAGGCTCTTTTTGACTTTTCTGAATCCAGATGCTTGGGAGGCAAGCAGCCTGGGAGCACACCTCTCTACTTCTGTTGAGGCTGTCTGGTTGGCCCCCATTGGCAGTGTGTTGAAGGGGGCTGTGGAGGATTCTGGAGCCATGGACCAGGAGGTCAGGATGAGACAGAGATGTGGGTGGCCTGCGGGGTGAATGTCAGGCAGCTGAGCAAAGCTGTGTGCTGCTCAGTGGGGGCCGAGTTCTTCCCTCTTGTAGGGGTACAGGGCAGGGCCCCAGGCAGAGATACAGTGCCCAGGGAGTCATTTCCCATCTCGCAATTTGTTTTTCTCCTCCCACACCCCGAGACCTTCTCATCACTGCCAGGCATGGTGTGACTCAGAAAGAACTTTCTCTGCAGCCGATCTCCTTCCTGTTCCCACCGGCTTTGCCCCCACTCCCTCAATCCCCTGCACCTGGACTCCAGGCCCTGCCTCCCACCCTGGTCTCTCCTTTTCCCTCTGCTCCTCTCTGCCTACATAGGTTTCCCTTATATTGCCCCAAAGAAGGAAAGCGAAAGCTGCCCTGATTGGACCTGTCTGCCCCATTCGGGCACTGTCCAGGTTCCTTCCACCCATCACCTCACTCCTCCGCGGGAAGGTCCACACCCATGGTTCTGGAGTGCAAGACTTCTGAAGAGGGTTCTGAGGACATTATTCTCTGACTTCCTATGACCCTGTGAGGTAACTCATTTGACCGAGGTGGACACGCTCAGCGAAGATCCATATGTTTCTCGGGTCACCAGCTGGTAAGAGGCAGAACCATAGCCAACCTGGTTGGCTTGATTCTGAGATGTGATCTAACTAACCCCTCCTTGTTTCATCCTCTCCCATTCCCTTCTCATTTGTTCTCTGGAACTGATCCTTCAACTGTTGCCTTGGAGAGGAGGAAATTGGCATGAAACCAGCAAGCTTCTCCTTTGTCCTCTTTCCTGGATTCTCATCTGAGAGCCCATGGAGGCCACTGAGCCTCAGCCAGAAAATCCCCCTTCATCCTTCTCTTTGGAGTCCAGAGTCCTTCTAGCCTTCCCTGCTTCATGGCTTTCTCACCGCCTCCCCTACCTGTGTTGGCCCTGAGGGCAGGGCCTGCATGGCCCTTGGACCCCTCCTCTAAGCCATCACCTGGCCCAGTGTCTGGAACAGAGATGTCGAATGCTGCAGGTATGGGAATAAATAAAAGCACCAGTTCCCCCACCCCTTGGTTGTGACCTGACATGATCTGTTTCTACCTTATCACCCAAGTTGAATTCCGAACCTCAGAGTTTTGAACTTAAAAGAATAAGGCACAGATAACCTCATTCACAGAATGTGATACAACTTTTCCAAGAGATGGCTCACTAGTATTTAATGATAAATGAGAAGTGCTTATGACAATTTTGGTAACGATGCAGCAGCACAGAAAGTTGTATGAATGTGGTGATCATCGCTGTGTGCACAGAACACCTGGAGGGTTTCCGGGTCAAAGTGTTGAGGTTTGCTCCTTGGATTCACTGAACCAGGAAGGCTCTGGGCCTGGGGACCCCAGCCACAGTGAGGTAAGTGAGAGGTCTCATACTGAAAATTACAAGATTCTTCCTTAGGGAAAATGATCAGCCTAAGTGAAAAGTCATACAGCCGCTGACATTGGGGAGCTGTCAGAGTCCCCTCTGATGATCTTGCCCCAAAGCCACAGCTGGGCAAGCCCTGCTCACCTGCTCCAAACTGGTCAGCCTTTTGGGTCCTGACTGTTAAATTTGGAGTCCACGCAGGACAACTAGGGATCTGCCAAAAATTAGTAGGCATTTGAGGAAACTTCTAACATGAAAGGTAGGGACCAAAACAAATAGAAAAAGGAACTCAGAGGAAACAGAGATGATACAGAGAACAAAAGAAAACTGCAAACAAAAAAGCTTAAAAAAAACAACCCTATGATTAATATCTTCAGAGGTTTGAGAAGCTGTCATGTCCATATTGTGTCCAAATGCAGATACAGGAAACGGCCCTAGGAAACTAGACAAGGGATAGTGGAAATAAAAATTGCAACAGAGGGGCATCCCTGGTGGCACAGTAGTTGAGAGTCCGCCTGCTGATGCAGGGGACACGGGTTCGTGCCCCGGTCCGGGAAGATCCCACATGCCACGGAGCAGCTGTGCCCGTGAGCCATGGCTGCTGAGCCTGCGCATCCAGAGCCTGTGCCCTGCAACGGGAGAGACTGCAACAGTGAGAGGCCCGCGTACCGCAAAAAAAAAAAAAAAAAAAAAATTGCAACAGAGGTGCTGGGAGCTGAAGTAGGGTGTCTCTCATTAGGTGGAATGAAGAGACCAAGAAATGTAATACAGGAGAGAAAAGAAAAAAAAAAGATAAATCCAGGAGGTTCACATATAACTACTAAGAGTTCTAGAAATAGAGAAAAGAGAAATAAAAGGGAGAAACTATGAAATAAATTATACAAGAAAATGTCCAGGAATTTGAGGACATGAGTTTCCAGATTAAGAGGGCTTACTGGGACTTCCCTGGTGGTCCAGTGGTTAAGAATCTGCCTTCCAATGCAGGCAAAGCAGGTTTGATCCCTGGTCAGGGAACTAAGATCCCACATGTCATGGGGCAACTAAGCCTGTGTGCTGCAATTACTGAACCATGCACCACAACTAGAGAGCCCGCCCGCCACAATGAAGAGCTTGTGTGCTGCAACTAAGACCTGACGCAGCCAAGTAAATAAATAAATAAAATAAAATAAAATAAATAAATAAAATGGCTCACCAAGTAACCAGCCCAAGAACTAATGTGACAAGATGCATTGTGAAATTTGAAGCAGCTAAAATAAAGAGAAGGTCCTATGAGCAACTGGAGGTGGTGGGGAAAGACAAATGTGAAGGCTCAGGAATCAGAATGGATTTGGACTTTTCAGCAGCAATTCCAGAATTCTATATCCAGCTAAACTTTCAATCAGGGTGAGGGTAGAATAAAGACATTGTCAGATAAGCAGGATCTCAACATTTTACATTTCATGCACTCTTTCTAAGTAAGGTGCTGAAAACAGGAGAGACACAGGATCCAGGAAACAAGGACTAAGGGAAATACATCAAAATGTATGCCCACCATTAGGTTCTACCTACAGTTTACCCTAAAAGGAATGCGGGAATGAAGGAATGAAGCACTCTGTGCTCTGGGAAAACAGGTAGAACAGGCCCTCAGAAGTTAGATATTTTCAGGAGAAAATTGTCTGAACCCCGATTCTTGCATCTTCTCATACTTAGAAAAGCATTAATATAATTTACTGCGATATCGGTTCCTCGTGACTAACAGTAACCTTCTACCGAGATGTGTGTTTGACTGCACGTACCCCTTCTCCAAAATTACGCATGTACTGACCTCCCCTCTTACTTCTTTGGATCAGTTCCTCAGAGCTATCTGAGAGGCTGTCTCCTGGGCTATATTCCTCAGTAAGTCCCCCAATAAAACTGAAACTCACAGTTCTCACATTGTGCATTTTTTTTCAGTTGACATATGGTTTATGTTTATCTTGGGGTGATGGAATGACAGGTGTTACAGTGGCAGTCCCCATAACAAACCTATTTGTTTCCATCAAACACCACTTTGTTATGAGACTTCCTCTCTTTGGTTCCCAGAATGTCCCCATAATGAGTCTATAGGGCATAAATTAAAAGTAGGATGGTACATAATGATCCATCTTAGCTGTATTAATTTAGTTGCAAATGATGTTTGTCATGTAGAAGTGTGATGGACTTTTAGCAATATAATAGTTGTTTACTATTGATTCATTGAGCATTCTTAGTTGTCAAGAACAGAATTCACTCTAGCTAATATTTCTCAGGGAAGGAATTTATCAAGGGATACTACATAGTTCACAAAATCTCCGGGAAGGTAGATAATCAGGCTTGGATGCCATGGTGTCAGGAACATCAGTTGAATCACATCCAGGGATGCCTTGGTGGCCACCCACTGACCCCACAGGGCTCACATGCTGCAGCTGGCCCAGGCTGGAGGTCTCTGCCACCATGGGTGCCAGATACCTTCCACATGGTGCTGCCTCTCCATGTCACTACCTTCTCAACTAAAATTTCACAAGGGAGCATTTGATTGGTGGAGCCCAAGTCATTGGCTTGCCTGTGTACCAGGTATAAGGGATGCTGGGAAAGTGAGCTTCTGGCATCTGCCTCCAGAGGGGGTGTGGAGTTGTCAGATGGAGAATCTCCAGAAAGAGCAATGGGCATTTGTCCCTGGGCAGCCCAGCACTGGATGTCCAGCAGTTTTTGATAAAAGCCAGTTTTTGATTCACTGGCCCCATGAACAGTGAGTCTGATGGCTGCCTCCTGGGCCAGCAGGACAGAGGTTCAGATGTGACAATGTTGTCATCCTTGCGGGAACCCACTGAACGAATTGCTGCCCCTTCCCTGCCAGAGGGCAGTGCTGTGCAGAGCTTCTCAGGGCCAGGGCTTCCAGTACCCTCCCGGGTCCTCTGGGCTCTGCCCCCAGTGACTATTCGCTCACCCACAGCCAGGGACTTCCTTCCTTCCACTGTACCTAAGGATCGGAGATTTGCACTAAAGCTTGATTTGGGTTTAACTCCTAATTAGAGAGGCAGTGTCCTCTTTGTAAAGGCCCATCATTTTTTGTTTGTTTGTTTTAAAATTTATTTTATTTATTTATTTTTGGCTGTGTTGGGTCTTCATTGCTGCTGGTGGGCTTTCTCTAGTTGCGGCCAGCAGGGGCTACTCTTCGTTGCGGTGCACGGGCGGTGGCTTCTCTTGCTGTGGAGCATGGGCTCCAGGCGCACAGGCTTCAGTAGTTGTGGTGCACAGGCTTAGTTTCTCCATGGCATGTGGGATCTTCCCAGACCAGGGCTCGAACCGTGTCCCCTGCATTGGCAGGCAGATTCTTAACCACTGCACCACCAGGGAAGCCCTAGGCCCATTGTTTTTTTATAGGAAAAAGAGTCTATTAGAAAAAGATGAATGTTTTTCTTTACATTTTAATTATATATATTCCACAGGATGCGAATGTCACAAGTTTATGGCTCAGGTGAATTTTTACATATGTAAACACACAGATCAAGACAGAGAAATTTCCAGCAGCCCAGAAAGTTCTCCCATCCCCTCTCCTAGTTACTACCCCATGAGAGAACCACTTCTAACACCATAAATTTATTTTGCCAGTTCTTGAACTTTGTCAAAATGGAATCCAACAGTATGTACTCTTTTGTGTCTGGCTTCTTTCACTCAACGTGAAAGACTCAGGAGGTTTTAATTTTTCATGTTTGTCCTTTTCTTTAGTGTTCTACAGTGAGCAAATATGACTGTAATTCAGTTTTATTTTTAGATAGTAATATCTTTAAAAATAATAATAGCAATACCGTTAATTACAACATTTTCAGAAAATATAGGGTTTTTTTATGAGCAGAAAGAGTAGAACTTTAAAAATCATTAAACTATACAAAAACAGTTTATAATCATATACATATAAATAATGGAGCTGCAACTAAGATGTATGTTGCCCCAAAGCTGCAAGGTGGTTCTGACCTCCTCTTGGGCCCCTCATTATTACCTCTAACCCCAGGTTGTCTGCATATCCTCATGGATGTCTGCCAGCAGCTAGTGTTACCGAACCAAATTTGGGTCTGTTTGTCTGATGTGCAGCAAAGCCAATCTGCTGACACCAGGTTGTGGCGAAGGAAAGTACAGTGTTTATTGCAGGGCGCCAAGCAGGGGAGTGGGAGACAAGCCTCAGATCCACTCCCACTCGGTCTTTGAGTTAAAGGTTTTTTAAAGGGGAAGAACAAAGAAGTTGGGGTTAATCATGGTCTTGTGACATTTCTGTGACATTTCTTAACCATAGGAGTCAGGATGTCTCTGGTTTATGACCTCTGGCCAAGTGTTCCATGGCTTGGGGGTCTGTTAGCTCATCTTGTCCTGGAGAAACAACCTGAGTTTGTACATTGATGATGAGGCTACAGCAGCAATTTTAGTACATTAACGATGTTATCGACAGCAACAATTTTAGTCATCTGACTCTGGTAGCACAGTTAGCACAGGATTGAGGTCAGAGGGGATGAGAAAGGGAATAAAGTTTTGGACAGAGAGATTAATCATAAACTTGGTAAGGGAACTCAGTTTCAATGCGTCCCAGAGCAGGGGTTAGCAGGAGGCCCCAGCAGAGGACTGGCACAAATCTATACCATTTCAAGGGCCCACTGGGGCTGGCACTGAGTACAGAGACAGAGGGGTCTCCTTGTGCTTTGGGGAGCCTCTCTGACTGCAGGAAATCCAGACCAAGCCTTGGTACTATCAACTGAAAAAAAATGCACCACATCAGAGCAGTGGGTTTCAGTTTTATTTGGGGACTTACTGAGGCCTGTCAGGAGGATAACATTTTCCTCTACCTTTCTAGTTTCTTCTGGCTGGTCTAGGAATGAAATTGACATGAGACAGATTAACAGGAGAAAATAAAACAAAATTTAGTAACGTGAATACAGGAGAAAGACTCAGAAGAACTGAATAACTCGCCAAAATGGCTGAAACCTTCACCATAAACACCATCTTCAGTTGGAGACAAAAGAGGATGCTGGAGGTAGGGGTTTAGGACTTTGAAGGGGTGTGGAGATGGGAAAGCAAATGTTTGGTAAATAAATGTTTGCTGGCCATGCAGAGACTATGGGATGCAGAGTGGTCTCTGGTCTCTAAGAATTTCCTGCACCACACTTAGCCCATATTCTTTGCCGATGTCTCTGTTGATTCCTGAAACAGGCTCTCTATCTAACTTCTTTAGGCAGTTAGGGGGAAGGTCAAAAGTTTCTTCCTGAGTCTTTTGATTGTTCTCATCTTGAAATAATCTGCATTCCAAAGAGACATTTTGGGGTGGCAAGTTTTGCTTCCCTACAGTCCTGCCTTTGAAAATTTTTAAGAATTTTTTTCACCGTCCAGAAGCTGAGTTGGTGGATTGTTCTACTTCCTTAAACCACTCTCTTAGCCTTGACAGCAGGTTAGTAAAATTCATTTTAGGAAATGGTGATACAGGGGGATTCTTAAAGTTAGACCTATGAGGTGCAAGCAATCGGGTATTTAATAAGAGGCATTAAGGATTGGAGCAAATTACAAACCCAGTGTCTGAGTCCTGAGAGCTGCGAGTCAAGAAGACTTCTAGACGTCAGGGTCGAAGCACCTTTTGAAGTTTGAAATGCCTCTGATGATGTTGTCAGGTATTTAGGTAAGCTTCCTGAGTGGCCCCAACAACAGAAATTGAAATTGTCTAAACATGAGCTGTTGTGGTGATTTCTCTGAAGTTTCTATCAAGTCATCTAGTTTTAGTTTGCAGGGCTTCAGAAAAGTGCAGTTTTAGTTCTCAATGATTCCAAGTCAAAGTAGGAGAAAAATTGGAAAAGTTTGGAGCGTTGTAGTCAAATCTTTGAGGAAACTATAAGAATTCAGGATACAGTCCAGTTTACTGATAGAAAAACAAAACCTCAAAGATAATAAACAGAACTAGAATCTAATATCCACAACCATTGTGTTATAGTTTCTGCTGAAACACTGTTTTTTTCCTCTCTTAAATCACCCATCATCCCAAGATATTTTTCTTGCTGACAGATTTTGTAACAGAGATAACATAAGCTTATTTGACTTTTGGTAAACCTGGGTAGAATAAAAGTTTTAAGTTTAATGCTGATAACATTAAGACATGCCTATTTAAATTAAACCAATAATTTAAAATTTGCTTTTATTTACTAAAGAGTGGTCCTACATCACATGAACTTGAAAAACATTTGGGTTCATTTCTATTACACTTTTGAGATTTAGAAATATTTCATTTATAAGTGCTTACTTTTAAGCCAATTAAATAAAGCTCTTTTACAAATTAATTTTGGCAATACTATCAAGAGGTAGAAAAATACCACACCAATAATATACACATTGAGACCTATAGACAGACAACCAGAGACCTCACAGCTTTCATTTAAAAATTTTAGTCATGAATCAGGCATGAACTAGAATCAGGCTGTGAACTAGATTTTGGGTAAGGGAGCCTTTCCAGCAGTTTGTAGGTTTTTGTTTGTTTGTTTGTTTTTGCGGTACGTGGGCCTCTCCCTGTTGTGGCCTCTCCCGTTGCGGAGCACAGGCTACGGATGCGCAGGCTCAGCGGCCATGGTTCACGGGACCAGCCGTTCTGCAGCATGTGGGATCCTCCCGGACCGGGGCACGAACCCGTGTCCCCTGCATCGGCAGGCGGACTCTCAACCACTGTGCCACTAGGGAAGCCCAGTTTGTAGTTTTTAAAAGGTCCCTTTTCCTCTTTTTTCCTTTGGTTTCAAGTTCTACCTGATCAAGTTATCTAGGCTCAGTCTCAGGCTATTGCGTGCTGTATTTATGTTTCTGATTTTGTAAGTTTTGCAAGACAAAGACAGTTGCTTTCAATTCCCTGAAGAACTGGGCTGCTGTGTAAATGATATCAAAAGATTGATTTGCCCAACTACATTTTCTTTAATTTGCTTCTTTGTATCAGCGAGATTTCCAACTAAACTAGAAATCAAAGGATTTTTATGTTCTACAAGGGTTCAGTGTATCATGCCTTCAAAAGTTTGCACGAGGCATTCAACAAAGACACTCTTTCCAAGAGCACAAGTCAGCCCCAGACCAGTTCACCCTAGAGGCAAAAATCTTCCACTATTGCTCAAGTTAGCACCTGAATATTAGTCCCCAGGTTTTACTTCACACTGTGTGGGTTCAGGCAACCCTACCGGTTTCTATAGCATGTTCAGTTAACATTGCCTGAAGGTTGGATTTCTATGCCCTGTCTTAAAATACCAGGTGGGGGAAGCATTCCCCAGTGAGACACAATGTCTATCCTCACAATACAATCAGGCAAAAGAGATGCAACCATATTACAAAAAGCCCATTCAGATACACCAGTTTCCTTATAAACTTTCATCCCAATTCTGTTAACTCTTATACATTTAACCATAGCCTCCATTAGGACCCCATCAGCAAGTCTTTATCTTACCCCTGCTACCAAATCGAATTTGGGTCCACTTGCCCGACTCCATGGCAAAGCCAATTTACTGACATTGGGTTGTGGTGAAAGAAAGTACAGCGTTTATTGCAGGGCACTAAGCAATGAGAATGGACAGCTTATGCTCAAAACACCTGAACCCCCCTGTGGCTTTCAGGGAAGGGTATTTTTTTGTTTTGTTTTGGCGGCATCGGGTCTTAGTTGCGGCACATGGGATCTTCGTTGCAGTGCACAGGCTCTCTAATAGTGGTGCGTGGGCTCCAGAGCACGTGGGCTCTGTAGTTGTGGTGCAGGGGCTCCAGAGCGGAGGTCGGTTCTGTAGTTTGTGGAGTGTGGGCTCAGTAGTTGTGGCACTCGGGCTTAGTTGCCCCGCGGCATGTGGGATCTTAGTTCCCCGACCAGGGGTCGAACCCACGTCCCCTGCATTGGAAGGTGGATTCTTAACCACCGGACCACCAGGGAAGGGTTTTTAAAGGCAACTTTAGGGGTGATAGTTGCAGCTTGTGGACTTTCTTCTGATTGGCTGGTGGTGGTGATATTTCAGGAATTTTTATCATCAGTCTTCTGGTTCCAACCGGTCTCAGCTCTACACGTGGTCATCATGTAGTCACCATCATTTACCAGGTGTGGGGCGGTCTTAATTTCTGCAGAACAACTCTAAGGTATGCACCAGATTGTTATCTATAGCCCTTGAGGAGGAACTAGGACTCTGTTTTATCACGGAGTGATAAAGCTACCATTACTTTTCTTGATTGACTGCTTTTCCTTTGCTTCTGCATTCCCTAACTTCTCTTATTAACTTCTTCTGCCTGCTCTTCGAAACTTGGGGAAGGTCTAGGAAACTAAAGTTTTTTCTACAAAAAAGAAGTGAGGGACACAGTGGGATCTTCTCATGGGGAAGGCCCTACAGGGTCCCGCTCAGTTTTAATCTCCCTTTTTCTTTGATACGCCTCAATCCTGAGGGAAACAGGAATGGGACAAGAAAGGGAATAAAGTTCTGGATAGAGAGGTTAATCATAAACTTGGCAGGGGAACTCAGTTTTAGGTGGACTTGGTTTCAAAAGGAGTCCCAGGAACTTTTTCCTTGTATCCCCTGGCTGTTTTATCCACTCCTGTATAAAAGGCTTTGGGTCCCCACTGAGGTGGGGAGCAAAGGGTCCCAGGGCCTTTTGTGGCTCTTTAACTTGATTAATTGGTCTAATTGTTGCCCTAAGCGATTGCTAGTCAGGTTTTTCACCGTATTTTTTTTTCTTCCAGACTCTAAAATTTTTCTAAAGTAGGGGTAAATAGAGTAGACATGTTTGGGGCCCTTTAATGTTTGGGGGGATCAATAGGGGGCCTCTTTGGCCCATCCAACGTTAGGTAATGCTGTATTAAAATCTTTGTTTTAATCCCATCAATGTCTGTTTTATTTATCCCTTTTCTTAATAACCATCTAAAGATTTCCATTCTGCTGGAAGAGTCCAGTGACTCTTCCCTTCCTGATTTCTCTTTATTCCACTACTTTCTTTTTTAAAAAATAAAATTTATTTATTTATTTGTTTTTATTTTTGGCTGTGTTCCGTCTTTGTTTCTGTGCGCGGGCTTTCTCTAGTTGTAGCGAGCGGGGGCTACTCTACGTGGCAGTGCATGGGCTTCTCATTGTTGTGGCTTCTCTTGTTGCAGAGCATGGGCTCTAGGCACACGGGCTTCAGTAGTTGTGGCATGTGGGCTCAGTAGTTGTGGCTCACGTGTTCTAGAGCGCAGGCTCAGTAATTGTGGCACATGGACTTAGTTGCTCCGCAGCATATATGTGGGATCTTCCCAGACCAGGGATTGAACCTGTGTCCCCTGCATTGGCAGGTGGATTCTTAATCACTGTGCCACCAGGGAAGCCCTCCACTATTTTCAATATTTGTTTTATTTACCTTATTTCTAAATAACCCTTTAAAAATTTCCACCTTGTTCCCTATGAGGGGAAGCTGGGATACCAAACTCCATAAGGCTTCCCAAACTGTTTTGTTTTGTTTTGTTTTTCTCATTAGGGCATTCTTAAAATTAGTTGTTATATTTCTTTGTATCCACCCTTTAGTTTGTTCTTTTCATAGGTACCAATAAAATAGCTATTTATGATGAGAGCTCTCTAAAATATTTTATCAATTTAGAAGTTTTTCCAATTTAAAGGATCCATCGTCTGGTCGTTGCCAAGTAGGGTCCTAATAGTGACTCAAACCAATAAGATGCAAGAGGCATCCCTACAAGACAGTGTAAAGGATGTAGCCCTCACAAGATCCAGAAAGTTTAGTCTCAAAAATAGTCTAAGAAATTAAAGACCTTTGTCACATCACTAATAAAGCAATGAGGGTTGAGATGACAAAGGCCCCCATATGGACGGGGACCCTATATGACAGACTCCCCTGAGAGCTGGCATGGCTGGACAAAGAGACTGCTAGGAATCCCAGTCTATTCAACAGGCTGCCAAATGTACACTGATGTGTGCACCTTCCAGGTGGCAGAGACCAGAGAGACTATTCTCACTGGTTTACAAGCCAAGCTCTCAAGACATAGAACAAGATGAAGGGAAAATCTAATCATCTGAATGGTTTTCCTCCTTATGAGAAAGGACACCAAAAACAGAGACAAAGGAAAACAGTGACCATTTGTGGGAGCAGAAGAATCAACAAAGCAAGAGTACCCTGTCAAATTTCAAACCAAGAGTTACCCAATCCAAGGAGCTGCCCACAGATATTCTCTCCAGCTAATCTATTTTAGAAAAGAGAAAAACCCACCAGTCTCATTTCCAACAGACCCTGAAGGCAGAGATCCGGGAGACTGACATAGTAAGAATTCTTACATTCTGGGGCCTTTGTCAGTTATCCCAGGGTCTCTTAACTGTAGCAGCTTTGGAGTGGGTAGCGTCCAGCCAGTAAAGTTGCATCCCACCCTCGTTGCCACCTGTTGGGGAGGAAGACGTTTTCCTCTACCCTTCTAGGTTCTGGCTGGTCTAAGAATGAAATTGACACGAGACTGATGTCTCATCAGAAGAAAATAAAACAAAATTTAGTAACACATCTAGGAACTTCCCTGGTGGTCCAGTGGTTAGGACTTCGCCTTCCAGTGCAGGGGGTGCAGGTTCGATCCCTGGTTGGGGAGCTAAGATCCCACATGCCTTGTGGCCAAAAAAACAAAACATAAAACAGAAGCAATATTGTAACAAATTCAATACAGACTTTAAAATTGGTCCATATCAGAAATAAATAAATAAATAAATCTTTAAAAAAAGAAAAATAACACACATACATGGGAGAGACTCAGAAAAACTAACTCGCCAAAATAGCTGAAAATGTCACCGTAAGCACCATCTTCAGCTGGAGACAAAAGAGGATGCCGGAGGTAGGGGTTTAGGGCTTTGAAGGGACGTGGAGATGGGAAAGCAAATGTTTGATAAATAAATGTTTGCTGGCCATGCAGAGACTTTGGGATGCAAGGTAGTCTCTTGTCTCTAAGATTCCCCCACCACACTTAGCCCATATTCTTTGCCGATGTCTCTGGTGATTCCTGAAACAGGCTATCTAACTCTATCTAACTTCTTCAGGTGGTTAAAGGGAAGGTCAGTCTCTTCCCAAGTCTTCTGGGCCTTGATTGTTTTCATCTTGAAATAAGCTGCATCCTAAAGAGACATTTTGGGATGGCAAGTGTTGCTACCCTACAGGACTATCGCCTAGGAGACAGCCTTTCAGATAGCTCTGAGGGTCTGCTCCAGAGAAGTAAGGGAGAAGCCACGATTTATATGACTTTTTTGCTGGAAAAAAACCATGTAGCCTAACATGAAAAGATTACCGCTAATCACAAACAACAGATGTCTCAAGTTAATGCTTTTAGTGCTTTTCTATGTAGGGGAAGGTGCAAGAATCCGGGGGCATGGAAATTTTTCTTTAGATATACATCTTAACTCTCTAGGGGCCAGTATAATCCAAATGCTTCCTGTTTTTCTTCATCCTGAAGTCTCCCTCAGGGTGCACGGAGGGGTTCCCCTCAGGTGGGTGACTGCAGTGGCTAATGGCTTGATCTTTGTAGAACTGGAGTGGTGGACAACATTCTTTCTTTACAGTACCCGAGTCTGGGAGGGGCTATGTGGGCTGGAGCCAGCGGGAGGAGGAGGGAGGCTGACCGCTTTGTCAGCTTCTCGCTTAACCTTGAGCTGGTGGTTATAAGCTGGGGCCCAGGGGCCCAGGGCCAGAGTCACCTCATCAGGCCCTGCTGCAGTAGGAGCAGTTGTAGGGGCAGCATGCTGGCCAGGGGGCTTCCCCTCCACTCAGTCCTGGTCAGAGGCTGCCAGCCCCTCCTGAGCACCCCGCGGGAGGGCCTGGGGCATCCCAGGGTGGGCACTGGAGAGGGAGCCAGCATCTCCACTAAAACCCCTCGCCCCTTCAACGAGATCCCCACCCCTGGTGACAATGGCTGGCTTAACCTATACCATTTCTGGAGGGAGAAGGGCTCACAGAAAATTCACTATCACCACGTCCAGAACTTCCAGAAGTATGGCCCCATTTACAGGTAAGCCTGGCAGAGGTTGGGGGCTGGTGGGATAGCGCAGCCCTGCTGTGCTCCCCTCTCCTCACATGGTCTGCCCTCCCATTCCAGGCTCTTGTTCACCTCTGACTTTATGTCTTCCTGCCTGGGGGTGGCAGGAGAAGGGATAAGGCTTCCCAGACAGTGGGTTCACTTCCCAGCCCTGAGGCCTCAACAGTCCCCAGGTCCTATACCCTTTGAAACTTTAGGGAGGTGGGAATACTAAGAGAACAAGCCCTGACAAATGCCTCCCTACATCCATTATCCGCAGGACACCTTGCAAGGTAAGTTTATCATCCCTATTATCAGAAGAGAATGAAGTTCAGAGAGGTTAGGATTCTTGCCCTGGTCACTCAGCTAGAACCCTGTCCTGCTGGGGCGCTGGCCTCGCCCCTTGGCCCCGTGCAGCTCTGGAGCAGCTGATTTTGTCCCTTCCACTAGGCCTGGCTGGAGCCCCTCTTCCCCAAGCATCTGCCTAGCTTCTTGCCAGGAGGAAGGGCCTTTGGTCTTTTGACCACTGTGTACCCCACCTTCTTGCCCTGGGGTGGGGGTGGGGCCTGGGGGCTGCCCTTGGTGGGAGGCCTCACTTGTTCTGGTCTAGCAGTTTCTAAGGTGGTTGGGCTTCAAGACACACCTGGGTTCTTTTCTGAGAGCATAGGTGAGGGGGATGGGAGGTGGGGAAGGTGGTGGTTGAGGGCAGAGAGGGGACACCAGGAGGGACAATACTTTACTTTTACTTTAAGTGAAAGGGTCGAGATGAGGAAAGGGCATGTAGGACATGTTAGCTGGTTGGATAGGTGGGCTGGGGGAGGAGGCTAGTTTGTGTAGGGGACCAGCTGCTCACTCGTCAGGGTCACTTCCTCCCTCTCCCACAATGCCTTTTGAAGTCTTAAGTGCCTTCTTTACAGCTGGCTGGAGGCAGGGCGCCACCCCGCTCCCCCGCCCCCCACCAGGCTGAATGTCAGGCTTGGGAGAAGTTTGCTCCTGAGTCTCTCTTCCTTGTCTGTCTGTGTGTCTCTTTCTCTCTCTTCCAGGCCTCTATCCCCAACCTCACTTCATGGAGCTCTCTCGTTATCCCCTTCTTCCTCCCCGCCTCATCCTTCCTGCCCCTAGTCCCTGTAGGAACTCTTTATTTTATAAAGCCCCTTTCTATTTTCTGAGTCACTTTCATCTGAGCCTTGGCACATGTCCTTAAAGTTGGTGCTATTATCCCCAATTTACAGATGGGGAAACTGAGGCCCAGAGAGGAGAAGGGTCTTACCAAGGTCACACGGCTCATCAGGGCAAAGCCAAGGCTGGAACCCTGATTGTCTAACTTCCAGTTCAGTGTGTCACTATTCTAACTATAGCCTTGAAATAACAAACTTCTAAACGAACATGAGGAATTTAAAATACAAGTTTTGTGGATTTTTCCTTAATACAAGGCTGTTCCTGTTCTTTATCAAACAATTTAGAAAAATTGAAATCAGATACAATCTCAGTTTTGATAATATTTATGTTCCATTCAGAATGTGAATATATTTATATGCTGTTTGGTGTTGTCCTATAGCAATGTATGGAGGACTTCTTTTCTCTTTTCTCTTTTCTCACTTTAAGATAATTTGAAAAGGCAGCATAGTAGCCCATAGCATGGATAAGGCATATTTTTTTAGCCAGTTCTTTAAAGTGGACATTTAGTCCACTCTAGGCTTTTTTTTTTTTTGCTATTAGATATCCTTTTCCATTTTTTTGCTATGAACATTCTCATCCATCAGGCATCATTGTCTGATGTCAGATAGCTGCCTTGGGCTAGATTCCCAGAGGTGGAATTGATAATAACAATAGCAGTTCAAGGACTTTGCTTAGCTTTTTTTTATAATGGAGTCAGTGGTTTGAGGCCGTGTGGCAGCTGGGAAAACACTGAGAGGATTTTCTAGGAGGCCGTGGATTGACATATGTACACTAATATGTATAAAATAGATAACTAATAAGAACCTGCTGTATAAAAAATAAAGTTAAAATTCAAAAAAAAAAAAAATGGAGGTCATGGCTCGCCAAGGAGACTTGGGGAAGGTAGGCCCAGTCTCTATGGGTCAGTGGTTAAAGCAGTGCTCTTTTCATCTCCCCAACCTTCCCTTCCCCCTTCCCCCTCCCTCTCCTTTCTCCAGGAAGAGGGAGGAAGAGAGGGGAGGGAGGGGGGAGAGAGAGAGAATGAGAATTTGGCTTATACCTGTATGTTACATGATATTTTACCTTAAAGTGTATCTTTTTTTTTCTTTAGAAATAAGTATCTTTTATTTTGCTATTTTACTCTAAGAACATAATTTATAAATATATTTAATTCCTTTTTTTCATAACATTTTTATTGGAGTATAATTGCTTTACAGTGGTGTGTTAGTTTCTGCTTTATAACAAAGTGAATCAGTTATACATATACATATGTCCCCATATCTCTTCCCTCTTGCGTCTCCTTCCCTCCCATCCTCCCTATCCCACCCCTCTAGCTGGTCACAAAGCACCGAGCTGATCTCCCTGTGCAATGTGGCTGCTTCCCACTAGCTATCTATTTTACATTTGGTAGTGTATATATGTCCATATATACTACCACTCTCTAACTTTGTCACAGCTTACCCTTCCCCCTCCCCATGTCCTCAAGTGCAGTCTCTAGTAGGTCTGCATCTTTATTCCCGTCTTGCCCCTAGGTTCTTCGTGACCGTTTTTTTTTTTTAAAGGGTATCTTGAATTAACTTTCTTATGCAAAAGGCAGATGCAAGTGAGAAGTAGAATTTTCTGTTGTTTCACAACAGCTGTGCTTTAATACTGTCTGCAAAGTGCTTTGAGGTATATTTATGCCCGGGGTCTGATGTTTTACTGTAGTTTGATTTTAATAGCAACAAGGTACTTTGTTGGACATCTGATTCCAGGGGGCAGGGCAGCCACTCCCAGGACTTCAATCCTAGAGCCTAGAAGGGATTGCCTGGCCCGGTGCCTGGCTTGCCTGGCAAGCTACATGGAGTCACTTCAGTACAGGGTCACTCCAAGCTGCCACGAAAGTGCCATGTTTCTGAGCTCTGCCTGGGTGAGAGGGTGGAGGGTGCTGAGAGTGTGGACACAAAGGAAGAATGAACATGGAGGAGGTGATGGTCCATGGAAGGCCCTGGGTAAGTCTTGGGGATGTGCTGAGGTAGGCAGGAGCCACTGTGATGATAAGATAAGCACAAAGCTGTCACTTGTAGAATGCCTAATGGGAATCACACCCCTAGACTTCATATCATCTTATCCTTCAGCAATCCTGTAAGACAGGTACTGCATTTATCTCCACTGAGGAAACTGAGACTCAGAGAGGGTAAGAGACTTAGGTCACATAGCGAGGAGGTTGTGGAATGGGATCCACTCCCAGGCCTGTCTGCTCTGTGCTGTCAGCCACAAGATAGTTACAGACGAGCCGAGACCTGTGTCCTGATTACCCAGGGTGTGCGTGGCTCTTCTCAAACCTTACATCATAGCACCCCTTCTCTGCCCCTCCAGAGAGAAGCTCGGCAATTTGGAGTCAGTTTATATCATCGATCCTGAAGATGTGGCCCTTCTCTTTAAGTTCGAGGGACCCAACCCAGAACGATACAACATCCCACCCTGGGTTGCCTATCACCAGTATTACCAGAAACCCATCGGGGTCCTGTTGAAGTGAGTCTTGGGCCATCTCCCAGGGGCTGGAGGGAGATGATGGGCAGCTGTGGCGAGGGCAGAGGCTGGGGGTGAGGGGCTGGGGCCATGTGTGCCCTGCCTTTTCTTTCTAGCTGGGGCCTCTAGACAAATCCCTGTCATCTTCCTGCCTCCATAAAACAGATGATGGGGATGGTGAACTGCCCTGCCAACCTTCAGCGACATGGTCAGGCAGAAGATCTTACTGAGTAATTAAAGAACTTGAAAAGTCCTCATTTACTGGTTCATTTATTAAGTCCCATTTCACTGAGTGCCTACTATGTACCAGTCCTTGTACTGGTTTCTGGGTCACAAGTAGGGCAGGGCCCTGCCACTGTGAGTACCTTATAGCCTAAAGGAACAGTGAGAAACATGAACAAATCAGTGTATTTAAATGTAATAGGTACCGTTTTCCACCAAATTGCTCATCAAAAATTTAAAATGTGACCATAGCAAGTGTTGGTGAGGATATAGAGCAACTAGAATGCTCATAGCTTTCTAGTGAGGCTGAAAACTGATGGCACCACTTTGGAAAATGGTTGGACATTACTTCCTGCAGTTGAATATTCACATGCTTACAATGCAGCCGTTCTGCTCTCAAGGATATACTGCAAAGAATATCCTGCCCCCCCAGGCGGACATGTACTAGAATGTTTGCAACACGCTTGTTCATAATAGCAAAAACCTGGAAACCACTTAAATGCCCAACAGGAGCATGAATGAATGACAGTGGCATATCCCAGTCAAAAAGAACAGACTCAGTGACTCACAACAATACAGATGATACCTAGAAATATAAAACTGAGTGAACAAACCAAATCATGACAGCTTTTATAAGAAGTTGAAAACAAGTATACATTTTTTAAAAGTATGTTTTAGAAATACATGTCGGTCAGATAAAACTATATACAAAAGCAAACAAGGGATTCAGGTTGGTGGTCCTCTTAGCTGGGGAGGCAGGATGTGGGAGGACCAGGTGGGCATCTGTAAGTTATTGTCAAGTTCCTAGTTTTTCTGCTGGGTGGTGAGTTTACAATAACATTCTTGTAAACAAACAAAGCCCCAAAACGACAAAGAGGGCTTTGCATGGATTTATTTTCAAGAATGGGCCATAAGCTGAGAATAAGAATGGGCATTAACCCTATTCTGGGCACCTGAGATTCCCCACCAATGTGAGTAATGGGACGTGTTGGGGGTGCAGAGGTTGGTCAATTGTGTCTGTGCAGGGGTCAGAAAAGGTGATGTAGAGGGGCCCTTGAATGGTAGGAGGTGAGATTGGCCAGGAGCAAGGGGAAGTGGTGAGGAGGGCAGGCCTGTAGCAGAGGCAAAGACTAGAGGGTTTGAAAGCTGCTTAAAGGCTCTAAGAATATGATTTCCTGGCTTGAAGCAGCAGCAGCAGAGAGAGCAGAGCAGGGCTGGGGTTTTGTTCTCCTTCAGTCTCTTTTTTTCCTGTCACACACCTCCCCACTTCTCTCCCCGCTGCCCCGCCCAGGCCAGGCAGAAGCTGGGAGGAGGTGAGGGCAGAGGAGGACGTGGATGTGAGTGCTGGACTCTGAGCTGTGGCTCAGCCTCCTGGGAGAGCCAAGTCAGCCCCCTCTGTGTTTGCCAGGCCTGGGGGTTGTGACCATGAGGGCCCGAGGGCCCATGTTTTCTCAGGAAGGCAGGAGCTTGGAAGAAAGACCGGTTGGTCCTGAACACGGAGGTGATGGCTCCAGAGGCCATAAAGAACTTCATTCCCCTGCTGAACCCAGTGTCTCAGGACTTCGTCGGCGTCCTGCACAGACGCATCAAGCAGCGGGGCTCTGGAAAGTTCTCAGGGGACATCAGGGAAGACCTGTTTCGCTTCGCCTTTGAGTGTAAGGGGCTTGAACCTACCTGGCCACAGTCTTGGGGGTGGGAGAACCCAGCGTCCCACCTAGAGACCCAACACGGACCCTGAAGAAGTGTCGGGATTGGCTTGAGATGAGCCCATGAACACATTCTCTGCCCTCAGCCACCCAGGGGGAGCTGCACACTCTCATCTGATTCATGCTATGGGGGCAAGAGTCTCTAAAGTGTAGGTCCCTGTTGCCACTTCCCTCCAAAAGCCAGGCTTGGCTTGGCCCTTCATTCTGCAAATCTCCCTCTCCTGGGACAGAGACCTTCCCTTTGAGGTCTGGGAGGGAAGGGGAGGGTTGGGTGGTTAATCCGAGCAGGGTATTGGAGGATGTGTAAGAGTTATCCAGATGGAATAAGGAGGTTGGACAGCATAGGCAGAGGAAACATACACATGCAAAGGCCCTGTGGCTTGATGGGGGCTCATGTGGTCACTTCAGGAGATTTGGAGTACCCAGAGTTTGGCATGAAATCAGCATTCAGATTCCTGAGCCAGGAGGTAGGAAAACCTTGGAGTTGTTGTGTCTTCTTATGTCCAGCCAGAGTGGGCCCTGGATGGCCAATTACCAGGGACTGATGTCCCCCAGGCACCCATCTGACATGTTTCAGGAAGTATTTAGCCACTTTGGTCAATTATAGACGAGAAACCTCTCTTTCCAGGAGGAAAGCCAAGAGGCTGCTGTGGGTGCTGGGGGAAGCGGATCCGAGCAGTTTCATCCCAGCCTGGGCTGGAGGCTCTGCTTCCCACTCAAGTGATCCCTTTTTAGGGTCTGCCACGTGACCCTCTGAAGGACCTGACTGGCCGCCAGAAAGGCAGTTTTCCTTAGCCCTGCAATTTTAGCCCTTTGGGACTCAGGCCTCAGTTTCTTTACTGAAGGAAGCTGGGGTTGGGTGCAGGGGCTCTTATGTGTTGGGAGGGATGGTTTCCTGGGAGCAGAGGCTCTCAGATGGTCGGGTTGGAAGAGATTCCTCAACCTTACTTCCCCTGCAGCCATCACCAATGTCATGTTTGGGGAGCGCCTGGGGATGCTGGACGAAGTAGTGGACCCTGAGGCCCAGAAGTTCATTGATGCCGTCTACCAGATGTTCCACACCAGTGTCCCCATGCTCAACCTCCCTCCAGACCTGTTCCGTCTGTTCAGGACCAAGACCTGGAGAGACCATGTAGCCGCGTGGGACATAATTTTCAATAAAGGTGAGGGTTGTACCCTGGGCAGCCATATGTGGGGGCCAGGAGAGCCCTGTCTACCTCAGGAGATGGGAAATCCAGGCCTCGGTTGGCAGGGATGAGGTTTGGGGGAGTGGGGAGAAAGAGACAGAGGGAGAGAGAAAGTCAGCTGGAAGCTCCAGATCTCAGCCTGCCTCTTTGTCCCAAGTTATGTCAATGAGCACTGGCTTGCCATGTAGAAAGCCCACCCTCTGGTGGGCAGGGATGGGCATCAGGAAAGCCCAGGAACCCCTGAATATGGTGGGCTGAAAGGCTGGCTAATGGGGATGATTAGATTTTTCTGGAGAAAGAGGATTTAAGAGGTCCATCATATTCTTCCAAGGAGCCCATGATTCCCAACATGGGTTAAGCACCAGTATTTCAGACACGGCTGTGCTTGGTGACAGAGTAGGACTTTGGTGAGAGAGATTGGTAAAGGGTGGAGAAGGCTGATTGGGATGTGGTGAAGATGCCAGGCCTGGAGTCAAATCCTGCCCCTGCCCCTGACACCTTTGTGACCTTGGGCAAGTCATTATCTTAGATGGACTTCTGTTTCCTTATCTGTAAAATGGGGATGATAGCACTTACCCCAAAGAGCTGTGGTCAATAAATCAAAAAAACAGATATGGAGGATTTAGCAGAGAGTGCTGCTCAGAAAGACAGCAGCCTAGAAAGGACAGGGCTCTAGAATCCCCAAGCCCCTGTACCACCTCCCACCAGAGATCGTGCTCCTTCCCTCCCCTCTGCAGAGAGCCTCACTCTATTTTTTTTTTTTTTTTTGGCTGCATGGTACGGCATGCAGGATCTTAGTTCCCCAACCAGGGATCTAACCTGTGTCCCCTGCAGTGGAAGCACAGATTCTTAACCAATGGACCACAAGGGAAGTCCTGGCCTCACTCTATTTTCTTTCTTCCTGCCCCACAGCTGAAAAATACACCGAGAACTTCTACTGGGACCTGAGACGGAAAAGAGAGTTCACCAATTACCCAGGTATCCTCTACCGGCTCCTGGGAAATGACAAGCTGCTCTCTGAGGATGTCAAGGCCAACATTACGGAGATGCTTGCAGGGGGCGTGGACACGGTGAGGACACAGTGAGGTGGCTGTAGGGGCACATCCTGTTCCTTCCTGTGCCCCTATGCCCCCTCCCCCCAGCCTGCCTCGTTGTCTGAAACCCTGTCCACATGGGGTGCATCTCCCTCTCTTGACTCTACTTCCTAGATACTAATCTCCTAGGAGGGTGAGGTCAAGCTGGTCATGCATGGAGCATGCCTTGAGGCTCAACCACCATTTTTTCTTTGCCTCTGAGGAGGGAGTGGCTAGGCACAGGTGGGTGACACAGCTCACTCTGAGTCAGGGAGGAAGGCAGGACCTCAGAAAAGCTGCCCCTGATGTCTGAAGGCATCATCTGTGGTGTCTCCCAGAGGCCGAACAATACCCCAGAAACTTCTGTTCTTTAATTTTTTTTTATGGTCCTGGATGGCCAAGTCCTTTTTAAAAAAAATTAATTAATTAATTAATTAATTTCTGGCTGTGTCAGGTCTTCGTTGCCGTGCGCAGGCTCTCTCTAGTTGCGGCAAGCGGGGGCTACTCTTTGTTGTGGTGCACGGGCTTCTCATTGCAGTGGCTTCTCTTGTTGTGGAGCATGGGCTCTAGCACACACGGGCTTCAGTAGTTGTGGCTCACAGGCTCTAGAGCGCAGGCTCAGTAGTTGTGGCTCGTGGGCTTAGTTGCTCCGCAGCATGATGGGATCTTCCCAGACCAGGGCTCGAACCCGTGTCCCGTGCATTGGCAGGCGGATTGTTAACCACTGCGCCATCAGGGAAGCCCCAGAAACTTCTGTTCTTGAAAGTCAAAACTTCTCTGTCTTATGTGCCATCCCTTTTTCCAATACCTTAAACTTTCTCAAGCTAATGTGATAGTGAGGGTTAATTCTTTAGTGTTTCGTGGTTATTAGTTATGATTTGGGCACTGAGACTATAAAGGTGAATATAGTAGACTTCAAATCTCCCAGATGGCTCAGAGAGGAAGAGTATATTAGCTTGCTAGGACTGCCATGACAAAGTACCACAGACTGGGTGGTTTAAACCACAGAAATATATTGTCTTGCAGTTCTGGATCAAGATGTCAGCAGGGTTGTTTTCTTCTGAGGCCCCTCTGCTTGGCTTATTGATGGCCGTCTTCTTCCTACATCTTCACATGGTCTTCCTTCTCTTCTTATACAGACAGCAGTCCTATTCAGTTAGGGCCCACCCACATGACCTCATTTTACTTTAATTACCTTTTTTTTAAAGGCCCTATCTCCAAATACAGTCACGTTGTGAGGTGCTGGGGGTTAGGACTTCAACATATGAATTTGGGAGAGACACAATTCAGCCCATGACAAGGAGGTAGCATGGACACAGATGACTACCTCACCGTATTATAGGGCTGGATGATGAGGCATGTACCAGGTACTGACAACGCTGAGAAGAAGGGAGAGACTAACATGGCCTTGTAGGACAGGGAGAGTGTTCCATAGAATAAAATCAATTTGTCTTTCCGCTTGCTGCCAGGAGGACAGAGGAGGAATAGCATTTCAGGTCTGGGGAGAAGCATGTGTCATGCTTAGGTGAATAACTCGATTTCCTAGGTATCTTTCTATCTATCTATCTATCTATCTATCTATCTATCTATCATCTATCTATTTATTTATTTATTTATCTTTTAAAGGAGAACCTAACCATTCAGTTTTTATTTTTTAATGGTTCTCCTTGTTTTTTTTTTCTTTTTTAGATGTTGGGGGTAGGAGTTTATGAATTTATTTATTTTATTTTTGCTGTGTTGGGTCTTCGTTTCTGTGTGAGGGCTTTCTCTAGTTGTGGCAAGCAGGGGCCACTCTTCATCGCGGTGCATGGGCCCCTCACTATCGCGGCCTCTCTTGTTGTGGAGCACAGGCTCCAGACACGCAGGCTCAGTAGTTGTGGCTCACGGGCCTAGTTGCTCCACGGCATGTGGGATCCTCCCAGGCCAGGGTGCGAACCCATGTCCCCTGCATTAGTAGGCAGATTCTCAACCACTGCGCCACCAGGGAAGCCCCCCTAGGTATCATATTTACATTGTACTCTAATGGAGGCGTTTCCGTCCCTGGGCTGCAGATGGAGCCTTTGAGCATATTTTATTTTATTTTATCTATTTATTTATTTATTTATTTTTTACATCTTTATTGGAGTATAATTTCTTTACAATGGTGTGTTAGTTTCTGCTTTATAACAAAGTGAATCAGTTACACATATATATATGTTCCCATATCTCTTCCCTCTTGTGTCTCCTTCCCTCCCACCCTCCCTATCACACTGAGCATATTTTAAATATAGTTCATTGTCAGTCATGTAGAAGAGATCTCCGAAAAAAGCTCACCTGCACCAAAGCAGCTATTATTCTTAGGTAACATTTATTAAGCGAGTACTATATGGCAGGCAGGGTCCTAAGTTTTTCACATGTGTTAACTCATTTAGGATTCACAAACAACCCTTTTTCAGATGAGGAAACTGGGGCACAGAGAGGTTAAGGAACTTCGTCAAGGTCACACAGCTAGTAACTTAGCTGACTACAAGTATACTTGTACAAATATAAGATACTACAAGTATCTCCTGAGTACCCATTCTGTGTCAAGCCTTGGAAGTACTGAGACAAATACATGCATTTGATCTGAGCCTTGAGGAAGGAGTACACACTTGCTTCCTAGGTTGGGGAAGGGAATTGTAGGAAAAGGGAGCAGCGTGAGGAAGATTTCTGGGCTTCAGGAGCTGTGTGTAGCTCAGTGTGGCTAGAGCATGAGGAGCATGTTGGAGAGAGGTGGCGGTGGGCTGGGAGCAACAGGCAAGTGTTGGAAGAGGTCCATGGGTCCAGTCAGAGCCTCTGGACTTGATCTCGGGACTCCAGGGAGCCAGGCAAGGATTTCAAGGCAGGAAGTGACTGGATGGCATTTTTTCACAATTGTTTCTGCTGGGAAGAAGAAGGAGCATGTCCAAACCTCTTGGACCAAAATATGGTCCTTGGTAAGATAATATGCCGACAACTTGTGTCCTAGCCCTAGGGCAGAGGGCTGTCCCAGCCCAGGGTCTCACCACTGAGGAATCTGAGCTGTGGGGCTTGATGAGGGGTGCTCATACCTTCAGTGAAAGTTAACAGTCACGACCTTGGGCTAATACTGAGATTAGCTGGTTAATCTCAGTATATACCACATGCTAATTTCAATACTGATAGAAAACAGGTCTGGTTGTTCTGGTTTCAGCATTTTTGAGCCTCACTTTACGCTATGCTGCTATAGGCAGATGCTAAGTTTAGGGGGAAGTTCTACTGGGGAGAGGGCTGGTCATTTAACAGGCATTTCAAGATGAATGGCAATCATTCAGAAGTACAACTGTTACAGAAGTAGGATTTGGCCTCTCAGGGCCTCTGGAGTCCTTTGGAAGAAGGCATTAGCTTTGTGGATGACCCTCTAGTGGCTGGGGAGATGGGTGGGCTCTGGTGACATGAGGGGGAGGGCAGGGACAAGTGCTGCCCCAAACATTCCTGCCTGGGCCACAAGAAAGGCTTCTTGGACATTTGCCTTCTGAATTGTGTTTTGTATTTTGTGGATGGTGGTTTCTGGATACTGGGAGAAGGGTGGGGAGAGGTGTTTGGCAACGAAAATTTAGCCTGGGTCTAGGTGCCCCAGGAGTGACCTGTCCTCTTGGTTTTCTGTACCCTCACACTCCCTGCCAGACATCCATGACATTGCAATGGCACTTGTATGAGATGGCACGCAGCCTGAATGTGCAGGACATGCTACGGGAGGAGGTCCTGAATGCCCGGCGCCAGGCCCAGGGAGACATAAGCAAGATGCTGCAATTGGTCCCACTCCTCAAAGCTAGTATCAAGGAGACATTGAGGCAAGCCCACCCCCACCTATGCCTGTTCCCCCCCCCGCCACAAATCCCTGGGCAGGGTCAGGGTGGTGCCTGCACACAGGGTTACAAGAATGGGCTGGTGGAGGAGACTGGTAGCAGGAAGTGGGAAGTCTGGGGAAGATAGCTGGGAATAGGGAGAAGGGTCCTGCCTCCAGGTCCTCCAGGGTGCTGCAGCTGGGGCTGAGATGCCATGCTAGGTGCAGGGCTTCGTCCAGGCCTTAGGGCATCAGCTTCTGAATGCTTTTCACTGGCAGACTCCACCCCATCTCCGTGACCCTACAGAGATACCTCGCAAGTGACTTGGTTCTTCGAGATTACATGATTCCTGCCAAGGTAGGTGCAGCAGGAGGGCTGCAGGCTCTGTCAGTCAGACAGACGAGGCCAGGGGCAGATTGCAGTTGTGTACAGATGGGAGCGATGGGGGCTTCTGTC
Source organism: Mesoplodon bidens (assembly GCF_964165515.1). Lineage (NCBI taxonomy): Eukaryota > Metazoa > Chordata > Mammalia > Artiodactyla > Ziphiidae > Mesoplodon > Mesoplodon bidens. The sequence goes on along the minus strand of NC_138178.1, from coordinate 63,176,225 downwards.
CTGCCTTTCTTCCTGGAGCTGGCTGGTGGGGTCCTTGGTGGCAGTGGTCCAAGTCCGAACGAAGGACAGAGGTGGTGGACACAGTGGGTGATGGTCTTTGGAAAGTTGCTGGAATGTAGGGTTAGGAGGATCCCACTGGCTGCCTGGGTCTCTGGGGACCCTCTGGTGCTGAGGAAAGGGGCAGGACAATCCCTTGGGCCGTGCCTGGCCTAGTGTCTTCAGTCACGCCCATTTAATGGGCGAGGTTCAGGGAAGGTGGGGAGGCCTCGTTCAAGGTCACATAGTGGGCAGCGTCCTGTGCTGCACAGTTGGGTAGCCAGGCTAGGGACTGGGAGTGGAGATGCTGTGTAATGCTCCTGGCTGTGAGGAGGTGAGGCCTACTCAGATCTCTGCTCACTGTGTACCCAGACGTTGGTGCAAGTGGCCATCTATGCCATGGGCCGAGACCCTGCCTTCTTCTCGAATCCGGACAAGTTTGACCCAACCAGGTGGCTGGGTAAAGACAGGGACCTCATCCACTTCCGGAACCTGGGCTTTGGCTGGGGTGTACGGCAGTGTGTGGGCCGGCGGATTGCTGAGCTCGAGATGACCCTCTTCCTCATCCATGTGAGTCAAGCCTGGGGACATCTGTCTCCCATTACTTTGTCGCCCCTCCTCCACAATCCCCTGCTGTCTCCTCTCTGGGCAAATCCACTCACCACCCACTGGTGCTCCCTGGTCATATGTTCCCCACAGTGGTGATGGGATGGGGGTGGGGTGGGAAAGGTTTTGTAGAAACCAAAGTGAAAGCCTGAACCAAGGGGCAAAGCACTAGTGGAGTGTTCAGGCTCTGCGCAGGATTCAGTAGGAGCTGGCAGTCGACCCCTTGGAGCCTCTCAGATCACACTCAACAGGCACTGCTCACAGGTGAATAAGCCTGGCCTGGGGGAGACAGACCCTCCCTGCCTCTCTCCTAAGCCCACAACCCCTCTTTCTCAGATTCTGGAGAACTTCAAGGTTGAATTGCAGCATCTCAGTGATGTGGACACCATATTCAACCTCATCCTGATGCCCGACAAGCCCATCTTCCTTGTCTTCCAGCCCTTCAACCAGGACCCACCCCAGGCATGACTGGAGAGGGTGGGCACTGCCCTTTCCGCCAATCAGGCTAGCAGGGGTGTGGGAGGATGGCCGGAGCAGGTGGGGCCCATGGAAGTGTTCGCATCTCCAGTGCTTGGTCCCCAGCCCTGCTCCTTTCTGGCCAGCTCTGACCAGATGGAGTTGGCGCTCAGCTGAGGCACCCCTCTCTCACCCCACCTCTTCCCCCTCTTCCATCCCATGAAGGCAATAAACGGCTGAACTCTGTAAAGTGTTTTCATTTCCATCTGACCCCTAAGGTATCCATCACTCCTGTAGAGATGCTCCCTGACCCAGATCAGCAAATAGATCTGAGCGTGAATGGGGAACCCAAGGCAGCTGCACTTGACACCGTTTCTGCTGGGACCCACCCACGTACAGCAGCTCAGGAGCCAGCAGGATCAGCCTCCCTGCTGGCCCGGTTGGGTGTGAGGCAGAGTTGGTGGAGGACTATTGCCGCTGCACCAGGAGCTCCTGGAGCAGCAGGCAGAGGGACAAAGAACTTGGCAGAGTTCTGTTGAGAGTACAGGGCAGCCTGAGAGGTGTGGGCCAATCTTGGCTACCAGGGTAGGCCCACCTATCAGGAGGCTCGTATAGGGCTCTGCTTGGCTGAGCCCTGGGTGGGAATTCCCTGCGGGGTCATGAGGACTTCCTGCCAAGGTCCAGCCAGAGTCTTGGGCATGTCCAGGGACGATGTGGTGAAGAGACTGTGGGTGACGGGCTGGCGTGAGGTGACCAACCCTGAGGACAAGAGGACAGCATGCTTCCTCTACCCCACCTGACTCTTCTCTGGGCTTCCCCAGGCCTTAACTTCCTGTTCCAGCGGGACGTGCCCACTTGTCCAAGCTCCGGGCATTAGGCAGGGAGACTGGGGCAGAGTCTTTGGTACATTATTTGGACTGCCTGACAGTGGTCTCAATTTCGGCCACCTTAACCCCCTCTGAGCTTCATGACTCCTGACTTGACCAGGTACCTGATCCTTCCTGGCCCTTGGCTACCCAAGTCTAAGTTCTTCAGTTAGACGGGGGGCTAGTGCCGCTAGGGACAGAAGCCCAGATGGCTTGGCCTCTTCTCCCAGGATCTGCAGGTTCTGAATCCATTCTTGGAGCTTTTCTGCTTTTCCTCATCACAATCCTCTTCCTTGTTGTTTTTCTCTCTCCTTCCTGCTTCCTTTCCTTTCTCCAGGCTTGAATCATCTTTGCTTGGAAATAGTGTTGAAAAGGGCCTTACTGTCAGAGATGTTAAACTCTTTGGGGATAGCTGGGGCAACTGAAGCCCAGAGAGCTTGCTTGAGTCACCCAAGGTCACACAGCATGCTTGTAGCTAGAAGCCAGGCCTCCTAACTCTCAGTGGAGGCCTCTTTCTTCTGGCCCTACCTGCTTTTCTGTCCCTGGACACATTTAGACACAATATTCCCAGCTCAGCCTAGCTCTGGCAAATGGGGTATTTTATACTAACATGTAACTGATTGTTACAGGCAGGCTTCAAGTCTTTCCCTTCCCAAGAAACAGATAAACCAAACTTGAAAAAAGGGTTTCAGATATGATAGATGTTTGGGTGCAGGTAGGAAGTTCCAGCCTCTCACACCAGCTCGCCTCTGGTGGTCTCAGTTCTTCCAGAGGTCTGGACAGGCCTTGTCTCCCTGGATCCTGCTTTGGAAGGCCTCTTCTCCCCCACCCCCACCCGCCCCCTGTCTGGGGTCCACTATGGCCTCTGGCTCTCCAAAGATGGTAGCTCCTGGGACAGGCAGGAGGCTACAGGGCTACAGCAGAGGACTCAGGCCCAGAGTGGGGTCTGGAAGGAGGAAGCTAAGGCACCTCAGGCTGCCCTGCTCAGTGAAAGAGGTGCATGCTCACTGACCTACAGCGTTTAATAAAGTCATTTTAGGGAGTGGGGCTGAGACTCCTCAGTACACAGAGAGGGAGGCCTGCTCCAAGACTGAGGTCTGCTAGGACTCAGTCTGCTGGGATTTAGAGAGCTTGTTGAGCTTAGTCTATGAGCTGGGCATCAAGGGGTCCAGCTTGGAGGGTCGCCTTTGGTTCTTGGAGAGGGTGGAGGGGTTCTGTGGTGGGCAAAGCAAGATGAAGTGAGTATGCCCCTGTCCCCAGCAGGGTGACTCAATAAAATGACTTCTCAAAGATTTCCAAACCCATTTCACCACAGCAGGTCATACCTAATTTCTGTCAAAGTCTCCAGGGCTCAGCGGGTGAGTTTGCAAAGGTAGGCCTGTGTTCCACCCAGTTCCCCCATCCTTTTCAGGCCTTTCCAGCAGGCTGGAAATGAGCAGAGTACTGATGATTCAACAGCGGAAGCAATCAGGGGGTTTGCTTTGGGGGGCTGGGTGGCCCAGGGCTGAGCTTGAGGTACAGTTGTGAATAAGCCTATTTGTTCTTGGGCAGTTGGCAGTGTTTCTCTCTGGCAACATGCCCCCCACCTCTGGCAGGTCTGTAGCACTGCAGTGGCCCAAGAAGTGCGTGTTTATGGGAAAATCTTAGGCACTGTGGAGTGGAGAGGGGGCCACGCCTACTCTACCCATGAGCAAATCCAGTCCTAAAGTACAGCCAGTGCCACAGCATTTGAGAAATGCCCCTGTGGGCAAACTGTCAACCACAACCCCTCCTTTTTTTTTTTTTTTTTTTTTTTTTGCGTTACGTGGGCCTCTCACTGCTGTGGCCTCTCCCGTTGTGGAGCACAGGCTCCGGATGCGCAGGCTCAGCGGCCATGGCTCACGGGACCAGCCGCTCCGCGGCATGTGGAATTCTCCCGGACCGGGGCACGAACCCGCGTCCCCCACATCAGCAGGTGGACTCCCAACCACTGCGCCACCAGGGAAGCCCCACAGCCCCTCCTTTTTGATACTCATCACCACCCGAAGGGGAGGGGGTGTCTTGGCAGGGTTCTCTATTCCCCTTAGACAGGCGGGGGATTGAGATGGGGTAGGGGCTTCGGCTGGCCACTGAGCAGAAGTTGAGCCCAGGTCTTCTGACTACCAGCCAGGGAGCAGGGCCCCCTGGACAGGTTTTCACAAGGTCCAGTGACTCGGGGGGTGGGGGTGTGTGGCTGCCAGACCCACCCCCCGAACCCCACAGAGCTCCTCCAGAGGGATCACTCACAGACTCATCTGTGATGATCGTGTTGGAAGGGGTCCTCAAGCCATACTCTTGTTCCTGCAGCCGTGTGGTCAAGTCCTGCTTCTCTCGTCCCCAGCATCGAGCTGAGTCCTCTAACTATAGACATGAAGAGACACAGATGGAGAACCACTGGGCAGCAGCGCCCATCCCTGAGAGCTGGGACAGCCCAAACCTCAGCCTGCTCTTTGAGCAGAAAGCAAAACCCTGGGCAACGTGGGCCTGCTACCTTCCCAAGAGACCTTAGGATAACGAGGGTGGGTGGACCAAGCGACAGTTTGAATATGACTGATGGACCTTCTCTGGGTTCCACCAACATACGGAGCTCCAACACTGGTCACAATGAGCCCTGACCCTCCTGACACGCAGAGTCCCGTCAGTCCTCAACCACGGAGCTGCAACACTCCTCACGATGAGCGCCAACCCTTCTCAGACGTGCAGCCTCGGCCCTGGTCACAAAGGGAGCCCCGACCCTCTTCACACACAGAGCCCCAGCCCTTCTCTAACATGCAGCTCTGACTCTGGGCACACACAGAGCCCAGACCCTCCTGAAACACAAATCCCTGACCCTGGTCACAAAGGGAGCCCTGATCTTGGATGCAGACTGAGCCCAGACCCTCCTCACACAGGGAGGGAGTCCTGACCGTAGACAAACACCGATCACCAACCTGACACACACGGAGCCCTCACCCTGATCACACACAAAGTCTCGGCCCTCTTCTCACATGGAGCACCGATCCTGGTCACAAATGGAGCCCTGACCCTGGATGCAGACTGAGCCCCGACCCGCCGTACCCACTGAGTCCAAACATGGTTAAACAGGGAGCCCTGACACTCCAAATACAGGGATCCCCAATCCTGGTCAAAAATTGAGTCCTGACTCCCCTCACACATAGAGCCCTGATCCTTTCCAAACACAGAGCCTCGGCCCTAGTCACAAATGGACCCCAACCCTCTTTAAACATGGAGTCTGGACCCTCCTCACACACAGAGCCCCGATCCTTCTGAAGCACAGAGGCTGAGCCTGGTCTCAGGCTGAGTGGTGAGGCCATCTGGCCTGTGTGACCCCTGCACCTCACCTACCTGGCTTTCCAGGGAAAGAATCCGGCTCTGAGCGTGTTCCAGCTTGGCTAGGAGGTTAAACTTGTCTGAATTATTGGCAAGAAGATCCTGTGGGCAAAGCAGAAACTCACACATGGTCCCCACTGCGGGCTGTAGCTATGTGAGCTCAGGAGGCCAGGTGACACTGAGGGAGAAATCAGCCCGGTCTGAGTTCCAAAATCAGCTCCCCGATGCAGAGCCTCAGACCCAGGGCCAAAGACCCTGAGGCCAATGAGCCTCAGACCCCTGCCCGGAGTTTCAGACCTGGCATGTGCCTTTTTCACAGTTGTTCTCCCCACATATTTTGACTGTATGAAATTTTTGCACACCAATTTTTAAATGTAAAATGCACCAGGGAACACTAGGTTAGTGCACAGAAAGGGATCTTGAGCTGGGGGTCATTTTGTAAAGTGAAGGATCTATTTGTAAAGCAAGGGCTCCCCGTCCTCCGCACTTTACATGGATGTCCATGCATCAGGTGTGCTTTCAAACAGAACTCACCTCCTGGGAGTCCTGGGATGAAGAGAAAAACTCTCCTGTGCCCAGCCCACCCTGCTTTTGTAATTCCAAATGTTCTGTCTTCGGGTTTGCATAAAGCAGGGGCACCTGCAACAGCCTCGGAGGTAGGGAGGGGCCAGGGACACCCACCTATGTGGGCAGGGTACCCTTGCAGTGGCCTGGGCCATCTGTTTCTTGCAGCCTCTCTGCCAGGTCTCCTCTTGTTCTCAACTCCCCAGGGTCCACCTGGGATGGGGGAAAAGGGCTCTCCAAGGCTGTACCAATCCCAGGAAAGGCTCCAGAATGGAGTTCTGAGAGGCCCGTTTGGAGCCCAACTGCAGGGCAGCCAGGTGGCAAACGGGGTCAGGGGTAAGTTAGGGGATTGCTTTCTCTCCCAGGATGCTAAATGAGGGTAAGGGTGAAGCTTTCAGACTCATGTGTGTTCCCCAGGGGAAAGGAGCCAAGGCCTGAGAGCCAGAGGCTCTCTAGGAGACTCCAGGCACATTGGAGACCCTGGGAAACCTTGCTCCTGGTCTTGGGCTTCAACTTGGATTGTGCCTGAGTGATTTCTGGGTGCCTGGTGACCTGCGCAGGCAGGCCCAGGCCAAGCTTGTGTTGGTGGCTCTTACCAGCAGGGCCTGCTGCTGCAGAATGATGGGGGCCGACTGGTGGCGGTTCTTGTCCAGCTCTGCCCGCAGCCTCGAGTTTTCCGCCAGCAGCATTGAGTAAAGGTCAACAGGCAGATTCTCTCCCGTTGGACCCGGGGGAAGGCCAGAGGCTGAGAGCATGGGGAGGGCTGTGGGATGTGGCCATAGATGTTCATGAGATGGGCTTTCCTGACTCCCTATCCCTGGTTCAATCTGCCTCAGCGTTTTACTTCTTTATGCCCCTCCTCTGCTCCCAAGCCTTCAAGGGCTCCCTACTGCCCGTGGGATCAGGTCCACACTCCTCCTCAGGCCATCGTTCGAGGCTCTTTAGAACCTGACCCCAGTGTTCTCTCTGATCACTCCCCCGCCATTTGTCCTGGGTCTGTTTCAGCTCCTCACCTCTATTTTCCTCCCTCCTCTGCTCCTGGCATCGTCACTCCCCAGGCCTGTGCCTGGCTGTTTCCCCTCCCTAGGTTGCCTTCTCATCTCTCACCCTAACCTCAGGGTTCCTGAAAGGTGGGCCCAGCTTTCTTTGTTTCTTAAAGACCTTCAAAAATGCCCCCTACCGACACCCCCACGCAGTGAAGGCTGACACAGGGCTGGGCTCACAGGGGTCCCCAGTGAGGTGGCACAGAAATCCTCTGCTTGGGCTGGCCTGATGCGGGGTGACCTGGTTCTTTCCTGCTCATCAGAGCTGCCTCTGATTGGCAGTTCTAGATGGCTTTGGTTAACATCAGTGGAGAAAGCAAATCATTGATTTAACCAAAATTGTTTTGTGTGTTTTATAGAAGCAGACTCTTTGAAGATACAGGGAGATGAGCAAATAATTTGAAGGGTCCTGGAGTTAAGAGGTTGGGAACTGCTGCCCCAGACAGCCCCTCTTTGCAGGTAGCCCATCTCTGTTTGCTCTAATCTCAGAGCATCTTCTGGAAGGTCTGAGCCTCTTTCTAGCATGGCTCACACACTGTCCCCTCCATGTGTTCTGAGGGACTCCCTGACAGGAGAAGGGAGCTTGGGGGACCTCTGGAAGTGCTCAGTGCCTGATTGAGTACTGAGGGGAACAAGCACCCTCTGCTGCAGTTTGAAGGTGCTCCTGAAACTGAGAGGCTCCAAGAAGGCAGGGCCTCCAGGGATGGGACAAAAGCCGGGGAGCAGGCTCACCGACATTGGGCTTTCCCTGCAGCTTGTTCTGCAGGGGCTGGTTCCTCTGCCGCAGCTTGTCCTCCAGCACCCGCTCCATCTTCTCAATCACCTGGAGGGCAGAGCACAGAGGCTGGGATGGCCTAGGGGCTCCACACCTTCCCGTGTGTGGCTGGGCCTGGGCAACCTGGCCCTTCTGGCACCTGCCTTCTCCTGGTGCCTCACGGTCTCCTCCAGCGCCTTCATCTGCTGCAGCTTGTCCTGGTATCGCCTCAGCAGCGCCGCCTGTGGCTGCTGAGCCTGGTGCAGGAGGAGCAGCTCCTTTTCTCTGTCATTCTTCTGATGGTGGGGGAGGGAGGGGAAAGGGGGGAAAGCAGGGGTGCCCTTGACACTTAGGGTCCACCCCAGGCCACTCTGCTCAGTCCTCCACTGCCCTGGCCCCCTGGTCCCTACGTCCCTCTCCCTTCTAGCCGCAGATGCTTCTCCAGACGCTCCCTCCCGAGCCCCCTTCCCCTCTGCCTTCCAAGCCCAGGCTCACTCGGATCAGCTCATTCTGCAGATGCTGCACCTTGTCCCTCAGTTTCTTCATGTCCAGCTCACTCAGCAGCAGCTTCTGCTTCACGGACGCTGGTGGAGGAGGAGCTGGCTCAGGGAAGAGGCACCTCCCAGTTCAAATTGGCATAGTTAGGGGGCGGGGGGGGTGTCTCTCAGTCCTGGGGCTTGACACAGGACTGGACTCTCAGTTTCCCATCTCAGAGAGGACCCAGCCAGGCTCCTACTAGCCTGTGTCCTGGGAAAGCCTCCCACCACCCTGTTCCCTTGGTGGCCTGTACGCCCTCACCCAGGTTCTGAGCTCTGTCAGTGATGTCTGGCTCCTCTTCTACCCGCTCCTGGCTCAGCTGGCTCCTCAGCATTTGGTTCTCTGCCTCCAGGATGCTGGTCTGTTTCCGTAGTGACAGGATGTCCTCTGCCATCTTCTGCATGGCCCGCCGGTAGCTGTTCATCTCCTATGGACCCCAGAGCTCAGAGCTGAACCCCCAGCCCCACTATAGCCCCCACCCAATATCTACACCCACACCTGGAAGTCAGTGGGTCACTCCCGAGGCCAAAGAACAGAGAGAATCCCAAGCTGTGCCCTCAAGTCTTAGCAACTCCTTGGAGGGGTGGTCATGACAGGGTCTTCACCCCTTCTGGCCGTGTGAGAGCAGCTGCACAAATGTGCTCTCCTGGGGGTGACACCTTTTCCCGGGAGGCCAGCTAGGGGGGACCCAGGATTCAGACACTAGGTGAGGAAGCCCATGAGCGATGGAGACTTGAAAGGCTCCAGGGCCAGGTTTCCAGGGTCAGGCTAAATCAGGGCCATTTCTCCACCTTTTCCCTTCTCCTTTCTCCTTTCTCTAATCCCTCTTCTTCCTCATGTCACTGAGAACCCAGGGAAGAATCTCTCTGAAATCTCGCTGAATGCTTCTTGGGAGCCAACCCTAGGCACCAGCCTCCCAAGCAGCCTAGGGGGCATGAAGGGACACAGGGTAGGTAAGCCCGGGAGATCCAGAAAAGGACTCAGGGTCAGGGTTGGGATCCAGCTACAGGATCTAGGCTGTGAGGTGGGGACGGAATGCCAGGCTCTGTCACTAGGTTAGGAGTAACAGTAATACTAATATCTGGTGTTCACTGAGCATTTACTATGTACCAAGTCAGGCCCATCTCCTTCATTTAGCTTATGAAGGCGGATACCATTATCATCCTCATTTTACCGACGAGAAATCCAAGGCCCAGAGAGGCGAGTAGCGTGCTCAGTCACAAAACTAATGAGTGGCAGGGTCAAGGTCTGAAATCCAGGCTTGCTGGCACTTGAGTCCGTGCTCTTAAACGTTGCGCAATCCTGCCACGATGCCCCCATATATGGAAACTTCACAGTATGTTGAGAAGTGATGAAAGCAGGTTACTAAAAACAATTAAGATCTCAATTTGGGAAAAAAATTCATGTTTGCCCTTGTGTGTGCATAGGAGAATTAATAGGCTATATTTACACGTACTTGTTTCATAATCAGAAATTCCCTATTGTTATTTATAAAAAGTTTTGGGAAGGGAGTTTCTTAATATAAATAGTACAACAAAATATAAAAGAGGGACCCAAAATGTGAAGCCAGGAAGCTCGGTAGAGGGGGAGGAGGTAGGAGCTAGGTTTGGGGGAGGAGTGGGAGGAGGGAAGCGAGGCCAGCAGGAGCTTGCTACGCCTTGTCCTTCCTGACACTGTGAAGGCCTTGCCTGTGGGGGGTGGGCCTCCTAGGCCCGGCCAGGAGTGGGATACCAAGTCCTCAGGAAGCAGAGCTCTGTCCCAAACTCCCACCTGGGCCCCATGCTGACTGAGGATATGGCCTGGCTCCCAGCCACTGCCTTCAACCTGCTGCATGGTGGGCCACTGGCTGCCTGGGGAGGGGTTTCCAGACAGCAGGGGCTCATCAGACGCCACTTGTCACCTGCTGCTGTCTAGCCTTCTGGCTAGACTCCCTCTAAATGGTGCCAGTGCTGGGCCCATCTCCCCAGCACCTGCCCCAGTCAAGTTTCAGGTCTTGGCTCCTCCAGATCTGCCCATCTGGTGCCCTCAGACAGCTTCATTCACTAGGACACTCAGCCCGGAGACTGCACACACACAGGGCTTTGTGGTCAGGACTCAGTCAGAAGCCCAGCTTGGCCACTGACTCACTGAGTGAGCTTGGACAGACCCCTTCACCTTTCTGAGCCTCCAATTCCTCTCATGGGAGAAGCATGGAGTATCTGGAAGCTCAGAGTCAGTGTGTGTGGTTCAGGGCCCTGCCTAGGGCAGACATGACTTGGAGGCTGTAGTTCTCATCCCACCCCATTTCTGTTCTAGTGCCAGCTTTAATCCACAGGCCAGACCCTTCCTCTTCCTCCTTCCTACCCTCACCCTGGGTTCCCTTGCTCTCTCCTCTGCTCTGCTCTACATCCTCAACTTATAGCAGCCCCTTGATGGACCGGGATTCGGGAGGTCCAGTAGACTGTCAAGAGGAAGCACATGATATTTTGGGAAAGGGAATTCATCTCTCCTTTCCCTCTCCAGCCTAGTTCAGGCTCTTATCATGTCTGCTCTGAACAATTACAGTAGTATCCAAATGGGTTTCTTTGCTTTAGGGTTATCTTTTAGAGGAGCACACACTCGTCCAAGAAAACATGTTCAAGGATGCTCCATGCACTTCAGTTTATGGTTTTATTCTAGGACACGCTCAGTCACTGGATACAGGCAGTACTTACAAAGAATGACCTAGATTCGGAGAGGAGATTGGTTCGGGTTGGGTGGAGTAGAAGGACATGTGCTCACTCCCTCTTGAGAGAGCACCGGAATCATAACTAACTGCTGAACAATCATTGACAGGAAGACACTGGAACTCACCAAAAAAGATACCCCACATCCAAAGACAAAGGAGAAGCCACAATGAGATGGCAGGAAGGGTGCAATCACAATAAAGTCAAATCCCATAACTGCTGGGTGGTTGCCTCACAAACTGGAGAACACTTATACCACAGAAGTCCACCCACTGGAGTGAAGGTTCTGAGCCCCACGTCAGGCTTCCCAACCTGGGGGTCCGGCAACAGGAGGAGGAATTCCCAGAGAATCAGACTTTGAAGACTAGTGGGATTTGATTGCAGGACTTTGACAGAACTGGGGGAAACAAAGACTCCACTCTTGGAGGGCACACACAAAGTAGTGTGCGCATCAGGACCCAGGGGGAAGGAGCAGTGACCCCATAGGAGACTGAACCAGACCTACCTGCTACTGTGGGAGGGTCTCCTGCAGAGGTTGGGGGTGGCTGTGGCTCACCACGGGGACAAGAACACTAGCAGCAGAAGTTCTGGGAAGTACTCCTTGGCATGAGCCCTCCCAGAGTCCTACATTAGCCCCACCAAAGAGCCTATAGCCTCCAGCGTTGGGTCACCTAAGGCCAAACAACCAACAGGGAAGGAACTCAGCCCCACTCATCAGCAGACAAGTGGATTAAAGTTTTACTGAGCTCTGCCCACCAGAGCAACACCCAGCTCTACCTACCACCAGTCCCTCCCATCAGGAAGCTTGAACAAGCCTCTTAGATAGCCTCATCCACCAGAGGGCAGACAGCAGAAGCAAGAAGAACTGCAATCCTGCAGCCTATGGAATGAAAACCACATTCACAGAAAGATAGACAAAATGAAAAGGCAGAGGACATGTACCAGATGAAGGAACAAGATAAAACGCCAGAAAAACAACTGAATGAAGTGGAGATGGGCAACCTTCCAGAAAAAGAATTCAGAATAATGATAGTGAAGATGATCCAGGACCTCGGAAAAAGTATGGAGGCAAAAATCGAGAAGATGCAAGAAATGTTTAACAAAGACCTAGAAGAATTAAAGAATAAACAGAGATGAACAATACAATAACTGAAGTGAAAAATACACTAGAAGGAATCAATAGCAGAATAACTGAGGCCAAAGAACGGATAAGTGACTTGGAAGACAGAATGGTGGAATTCACTGCTGCAGAACAGAATAAAGAAAAAAGAATGAAAAGAAATGAAGACAGACTAAGAGACCTATGGGACAACATTAAACACAACAACATTCGGATTATAGGGGTCCCAGAAAGAGAAGAGAGAGAGAAAGGACCTGAGAAAATATTTGAAGAGATTATAGTCAAAAACTTCCCTAACATGGGAAAGGAAATAGCCACCCAAGTCCAAGAAGAGCAGAGAGTCCCAGGCAGGATAAACCCAAGGAGAAACATGCCAAGACACACAGTAATCAAATTGGCAAAAATTAAAGACAAAGAAAAATTATTAAAAGCAACAAGGGAAAAATGACAAATAACATACAAGGGCACTCCCATAAGGTTAACAGCTGATTTCTCAGCATAAACTCTACAAGCCAGAAGGGAGTGGCACGATATATTTAAAGTGCTGAAAGGGAAGAATCTACAACCAAGATTACTCTACCTGGCAAGGATCTCATTCAGATTTGACAGAGAAATCAAAAGCTCTACAGATAAGCAAAAACTAAGAGAATTCAGCACCACCAAACCAGCTCTACAACAAATGCTAAAGGAATTTCTCTAAGTGGAAAACACAAGAGAAGAAAAGGACCTACAAAAACAAGCCTAAAACAATTAAGAAAATGGTAATAGGAATATACATATCGATAATTACCTTAAATGTGAATGGATTCAATGCTCCAACCAAAAGACACAGGCTTGCTGAATGGATACAAAAACAAGACCCATATATATGCTGTCTACAAGAGACCCACTTCAGACCTAGGGACACATACAGACTGAAAGTGAGGGGATGCAAAAAGATATTCCATGCAAATGGAAATCAAAAGAAAGCCGGAGTAGCAATACTCATATCAGATAAAATAGACTTTAAAATAAAGAATGTTACAAGAGACAAGGAAGGACACTACATAATGATCAAGGGATCAATCCAAGAAGAAGACATAACAATCATAAATATATATGCACCCAACATAGGAGCACCTCAATATATAAGACAACTGCTAACAGCCATAAAAGAGGAAGTCGACGGTAACACAATCATAGTTGGAGACTTTAACACCTCACTTACACCAATGGACAGATCATCCAAATAGAAAATTAATAAGGAAACACAAGCTTTAAATGACACAATAGACCAGATAGATTTAATTGATATTTATAGGACATTCCATCTGAAAAGAGCAGATTACACTTTCTTCTCAAGTGTACACAGAACATTCTCCAGGATAGATCACATCTTGGGTCACAAACCAAGCCTCAGAAAATTTAAGAAAATTGAAATCATATCAAGCATCTTTTCCTACCACAACGCTATGAGATTAGAAATATATTACAGGGGAAAAAACGTAAAAAACACAAACACATGGAAGCTAAACAATACATTATTAAATAACCAAGAGATCACTGAAGAAATCAAAGAGGAAATCAAAAAATACCTAGAGACAAATCACAACGAAAGGATGACAATGCAAAACCTATGGGATGCAGCAAAAGCAGTTCTAAGAGGGAAGTTTATAGCCATACAGTCCTACCTCAAGAAACAAGAAAAATCTCAAATAAACAATCTAACCTTACACCTAAAGGAAGTAGAGAAAGAAGACCAAACAAAACCCCAAGTTAGTAGAAGGAAAGAAATCATAAAGGTCAGAGCAGAAATAAATGAAGTAGAAACAAAGAAAACAATAACAAAGATCAATAAAACTAAAAGCTAGTTCTTTGAGAAGATAAACAAAACTGATAAACCTTTAGCCAGACTCATCAAGAAAAAGAGGGAGAGGACTCAAATCAATAAAATTAGAAATGAAAAAGGAGAAGTGACAACATACACCGCAGAAATACAAAGCATCACAAGAGAATACTACAAGCAACTCTATGCCAATAAAGTGGACAATCTGGAAGAAATGGACAAATTCTTAGAAACATATAACCTTCCAAGACTGAACCAGGAAGAAATAGAAAATATGAACAGACAAATCACATTAATGAAATTGAAATTGTGATTAAAAATCTTCCAAAAACAAAAGTCCAGGACCAGATGGCTTCACAGGCGAATTCTATCAAACATTTAGAGAAAAGCTAACATCCATCCTTCTCAAACTCTTCCAAAAAATTGCAGAGGAAGGAATGCTCCAAAACTCATTCTACGAGGCCACCATCACCCTGATACCAAAACCAGATAAAGATACAACAAAAAAAGAAAATTACAGACCAATATCACTGATGAATATAGATGCAAAAATCCTCAACAAAATACTAGCAAACAGAATCCAGCAACACATTAAAAGGGTCATACACCATGATCAAGTGCGATTTATCCCAGGGATGCAAGGCTTCTTCAATATAGGAAAATCAATCAATGTGACACACCATATTAACAAATTAAGGAATAAAAACCTATGATCATCTCAATAGATGAAGAAAAAGCTTTTGACAAAATTCAACACCCATTTATGATAAAAAAATCTCCAGAAAGTGGGCATAGAGGGAACCTACCTCAACATAGTAAAGGCCATATATGACAAATCCACAGGAAACATCATTCTCAGTGGTGAAAAACTGAAAGCATTTCCTCTAAAATCAGGAACAAGACAAGGATGTCCACTCTCACCACTATTATTCAACATAGTTTTGGAAGTCCTAGCCATGGCAATCAGAGAAGAAAAATAAATAAAAGGAATACAAATTGGAAAAGAAGAAGTAAAACTGTCACTGTTTGCAGATGACATGATACTATACATAGAGAATCCTAAAAATGCCACCAGAAAACTACTAGAGCTAATCAATGAATTTGGTAAAGTTGCAGGATACAAAATTAATGCACAGAAATCTCTTGCATTCCTATATACTAATGATGAAACATCTGAAAGAGAAATTAAGGAAACATTCCCATTTACCTTTGCAACAAAAAGAATAAAATACCTAGGAATAAACTTACTTAAGGAGACAAAAGACCTGTATGCAGAAAACTATAAGACACTGATGAAAGAAATTAAAGATGATACAAACACATGGAGAGATATACCATGTTCTTGGATTGGAAGAATCAATATTGTGAAAATGACTATATTACCCAAAGCAATCTACAGATTCAGTGTAATCCCTATCAAATTACCAATGGCATTTTTTACAGAACCAGAACAAAAAATCTTAAAATTTGTATGGAGACACAAAAAACCCCGAATAGCCAAAGCAGTCTTGAGGGAAAAAAACAGAGCTGGAGGAATCAGACTCCCTGACTTCAGACTATACTACAAAGCTACAGTAATCAAGGCAATATGGTACTGGGACAAAAACAGAAATATAGATCAATGGAACAGGATAGAAAGCCCAGAGATAAACCCACACATCTATGGTTAACTGATCTATGGCAAAGGAGGCAAGGATATACAATGGAGAAAAGACAATCTCTTCAATAGGTGGTGCTGGGAAAACTGGACAGCTACATGTAAAAGAATGAAATTAAAACACTCCTTAACACTATACACAAAAATAAATTCAAAATGGATTAAAGATCTACATGTAAGACTGGATACTATAAAACTCTTAGAGGAAAACATAGGAAGGACACTCTGACATAAATCACAGCACGATCTTTTTTGACCTACCTCCTAGAGTAATGGAAATAAAAACAAAAACAAACAAATGGGACCTAATGAAACTTAAAACTTTTGCACAGCAAAGGAAACTATAAACAAGATGAAAAGACAACCCTCAGAATGGGAGAAAATATTTGCAAACAAATCAACGGACAAAGGATTAATCTCCAAAATATATAAACAGCTCATGCAGCTCAATATTAAAAAAAAAACAATCAAAAAATGGGCAGAAGACCTAAATAGACATTTCTCCAAAGAAGACATACAGATGGCCAAGAGGCACATGAAAAGCTGCTCAACATCACTAATTATTAGAGAAATGCAAATCAAAACTACAATGAGGTATCACCTCACACCGGTTAGAATGGGCATCATCAGAAAATCTACAAACAATAAATGCTGGAGAGGGTGTGGAGAAAAGGGACCCCTCTTGCACTGTTGGTGGGAATGTAAACTGATACAGCCACTATGGAGAACAGTATGGAGGTTCCTTAAAAAACTAAAAATAGAGTTACCATATGACCCAACAAACCCACTACTGGGCATATACCTGGAGAAAACCATAATTCAAAAAGACACATGCAGAGAGGAAGAGAGAATAAACTTTTTCTTTATTAAAAAAAAAAGACACATGCATACCAATGTTCTTTGCAGCTCTATTTACAATAGCCAGGTCATGGAAGCAACCTAAATGCCCATTAACAGAGAATGGATAAAGAAGGTGTGGTACATATATACAATGGAATATTACTCAGCCATAAAAAGGAAAGAAATTGGGTCTTTTGTAGAGGTGTGGATGGAGTTAAGACTGTCATACAGAGTAAAGTAAGTCAGAAAGAGAAAAACAAATATCATATATTAACACATATATATGGAATCTAGAAAAATGATACAGATGAACAAGTTTGCAGGGCAGAAATAGAGACACAGATGTAGAGAACAAACGTATGGACACCAAGGGGGGAAAGTGGGGGGTGGGGTGGTGTGATGAACTGGGAGATTGGAGTTGGCATATGTACACTACTATGTATAAAATAGATAACTAATAAGAACCTGCTGTATAAAAAATAAATAAAATAAAATTCAAAAAGAAAATGGAGAAAAAATAATAAAATAGTGCTTAGTATTGGGAGGATTCTAATATCCTCCAGTGGAGAACTATTTGGAAGTGTTAGATACAGGCTTAATCCAAAAGTATAAAGCAAGCAAAATTGATCTTGTCATTTGTTGATTCTGTCAGTTTTCCTACTCTTATATCATGCTGTGTATAGTACAGTTAAGAGAGCAGAAGGTTTGAAATTACAGCAAAATCTACACTTACTATAAAACAAAGCTCCCAACTTCCCTGCAGAGTGTAGAAGCACCAACTTTTCATCATTTAAGCCTATTAACGGTTACACCAAACAATTTCACACAAGTGGAACAAGCACATTTGCCTATAAGGATGAAGAATCTTAGGATACAAGAATACATAAACTATTTTCTAAACTGAATTTAATAAAAATTATGGAATGGTCTAATACAGTATACTTATAAGCACATAAAATACCTTAAATGCATGTAATACCAATTATCCAATAAAATCTGAAACAGTAAAGCTTAAAAAAAATGACTTAGATTCACTTATTTTGACACAGAGATGTCCACACTGTATTATTAAGTAAAAAAAAAAGTGGCAAATTAATATGATCCCATCTGTCACTGGTATGTGTGTGTGCATGCGTGTGTATGTACATGTGTGTGCATGAGTGTATACATGCAGATGTATAGTTAACAGTGGCTACTGCTCAGTTTGGGAAGAGAAAGGAACACTTGCTTAATCTCTAATTTTTGCATTTTTACTAAGAATTTGTCCATATATTACTCATCAATTAAAAATAATTTAAATCTAAATACATTGAGGGCCATACCATGTTTCTGGATTGAAAGATGCAACATTTAAAGAGTTAGTTCTTCCCTAAATTGATTTATAGATTCAATGCATTTCCAATTAAAATCATAACACTCTGTGTGTATGTGTAGAAATAGATGGGCTGATTCTATGAGAAATAAAAAGAACAAGTGTAGCCAAAATATTTTTGAAGAAGAAAAGGTGGGAAGACTTGCTCTATCAGCTTTCAAGACTTATGATAAAGCTACAATAATTAAGACGGGGTAATATAAATGCAAAGATTGATAAGCAGACCAAAGCAAAACAAGAGAGAACCCTGAGAGAGACCCACACATATATGGACCCTTAATATATGACAAAGATGGTGTTACAGGGAGGCAGGGAAAGGATTGTAATTTTAATAAATGGTGCTGCATCAATTTTATATCTATCTGGAGAAAAGGGTAACTTGACTCCTATTACATACCATAATTAAAAATAAATTCCAGGACTTCCCTGGTGGTGCAGTGGCTAAGAATCCACCTGCCAATGCAGGGAACACGGGTTTGAGCCCTGGTCCAGGAAGATCCCACATGCCGCGGAGCAAATAAGCCTGTGTGCCACAACTACCGAGCCTGTGCTCTAGAGCCCGCAAGCCACAACTACTGAGCCCATGTGCCACAACTACTGAAGCCCGCGCACCCAGAGCCCATGCTCCACAACAAGAGAAGCCACCGCAATGAGAAGCCCACGCACCGCACCGAAGAGTAGCTCCCGCTCGCCGCAACTAGAGAAAGACCTCGTGTAGCAATGAAGACCCAACACTGCCAAAAATAAATAAATTAATTTAAAAATAAATAAATAAGTAAATTCCAGATGGATTGTAGATCTAAATGTAAAAGATAAAACAATAAAGCCTCTAGAAGACAAGGATAAGAATATCTTTATGCACTTGGGGTAGGGAAAGGTTTTTCACAACAGGACATGCCACAAAAGCACGAACCAGAATGGAAAGGATTAGTAAGTTGGGTACATTTAAGTTAAGAACTTTTATTCATGAAAAGACATCATTAAGGGGGTGAAATGGGCAGGAAAAGTGGGAGAAGATACTTGCAACAAACACAACCGGTGATGGACTCATATTCAGATATAAGCACAACTCCCACAAATCAATAAGAGAAAGACAGACTACGCCATAGAATAATGGACAAGAGATTTAAACTGGCCCTTGGCAAAATAAGCCAATAATCATCTGAATTGGTGGCCGCCCTCATTAGTCATTTAAAACCACAACAAGATACTACTATAACCCACCACAATGACTAAAACAAAAACAAAACAATCCTGACCATATCAAATGTTGGTGATGATCTAGAACAAGTAGAATGCTTAGTCACTGCTGGGGGAACAGGAAGTGTCACCACCCTTTCCGAGAACTGCTTGGATACTGGATCCTGTTCAAGTTGAACACATGCATAGCCTATGATCTAGCAATTATACTCCTGAATATATACCCAGTAAAAATGTGAATGCATCACATTGATGCGGTGAATGCATTAAGAAGCAGGGGTGGGCTTCCCTGGTAGTGCAGTGGTTGAGAGTTCACCTGCTGATGCAGGGGATGCGGGTTCGTGCCCCGGTCCGGGAAGATCCCACATGCCGTGGAGCAGCTAGGCCCGTGAACCATGGCCGCTGAGCCTGTGCTCCGCAACGGGAGAGGCCACAACAGTGAGAGGACTGCGTAATGCAGAAAAAAAAAAAAAAAGAAGCAGGGGTAAGAATATTCCTAGCAGCATTATTTGTAATAATCCCAAACTGGAAATAACACAAGTGCCCATCACAGTAGAATGGGGGGACAGTCATGCAATGAGATACTATACAGCAATACAAATGAATGAATGATGGTCACGTGAAACCACATGGAGGAATCTCTCAAACTAATTGTGAGCAAAACAAGTCAGACACAAGGTACATCCTCTAAAATTCCATATAGAGTTTCTTCAAAAGCAAGCAAACTTAAAAGAGTTAGAAATTGGGGTATTAGATCCCCTTGGGGAAGTGGGGGTGGTGGGGGACTGGGGGCATGAGGGAGCTTCTGGAGTGCTGGCAATGCCACTCTTCTTGACTTGTAGGACCTGTGGGGTTACATGTGTGTGTTCACCTTGTGATGATTCATCACTGTGAATCCATTTCTGTTTTGTGCATTTGTTTGAATGGGTGCCGTACTTCACACCATGACCCAGATTCCTGTTGTGGTGCTGCCCCTCCGCCTGCTCCCCCTTCCCCCCAGCTCCCAGGCTGTTCTGGTGTGCGGTGTGGGCAGGATGTCAGCCCCATCCCTGCCCAAGGTAGGGGTTGGGGGACAGAGGCCCTAGGAGGGGAGGAACCCTGCCGGATGCTGGGGTCCGGGACACCTTAGTCTATGTGTGTGCGGGTGGAGCGCTGAGATCTTCACGGTTGTGGTTCAGAATGAGCTCCTGAGGTTTGGACCAGCTTCCTCCTGGCTCTGCATCAACTCAGATGCAAAGTCTGAGGCTTGGCATTCAAGGTCTCTCACAAGCCACCCCCTCATGCCCATCGACCCCGCCCTTTCCCTCCAGCACACTCTTATTTCCCCCTTCACACTTCCACTCACGCTGAACTATCTGCAGAGAACCCCTCCCTCGTTCCGACTACCTAACCTTTGACATTTTATAGTCCACTCAGTAATTTGCAATTGCATGAGGACTGACAGTGTGTGTTGCTCCTGAGTGTGCATGTGTGTGCACACATGCACGTGTGCATGGAGGGAGTCCTTGGGAGGGCGCTGCCGGCGTTTAGTCTACCCCATGGGTCTAATAAGCTCCTCTTCTCATTCAGGGGTTCACCCTTTCTAATACCCTGTTGTTTTTCACTCAGCAGTCCTGGGGGTGAGCAGAGCTCACCCCTCCTTCTTTTTTTTTTTTTTTTTTTTTTTTTCTGCACCCTCCACGGCCCCCAGCCAGTCAGCTTCGTCTATTGTAGTGATCTTATTGTCTCTTTTGATTCCCCTGCCCTGCCCAACCCAGATGACAAGTTCTCTGAGGGAAGTCTGTGCCTGTCTTCTCTGCTGTATCCTCATGCCCAAGCACATCACCCGGCACCTAGTAGTCCCTCGATAAATATTTGTTGCTTAGTGACTGCAGGAACAGAAATCACATGAAAGGAGGTCTCAGCTCAGAGAGGATGGGCTGTGACCCTCTAACCATGAAGTGACTTGGCCAAGGCCACTCAGCCAACAAGTGTTCCCATAGCCTGGCCTGTCTAGACTGGGCCCTCTCTGGAGCCCTATTCCTCCTCTGCCCAGAATCGTACAAACAGAATGGGGCAGACAAGAAACGTAATTGTCGGAGCAGAAGCCAGGAAGACAGAGAGGAGAGGGGCTTGGCAAAAGAGTACTGGACAGCGTCCCAAAGCTCTTTTCTTGCTGCCTGGTGCTGAGGTCTCCGTCTTCCCAGGGTGCAGCTCTGAAATCTGACTCCACCCTTATAAAAGAGGGTCCGTGCCCTGCCTCTTTGTAACAAACCCTAACTCCACCTCTTTATTGATAGGCTCTGGCTCCACCTTCTGGACTAGCCCTCCTCTGAAGAAATGCCCTGGCTCCGCCCCTTCCTGGTAATAGGTAAGCCCCCTCACCCCTCCTTCTTGACAAAGAAAGATGAGGCCCAGAGCAAGGGAAAAAAAGAAATGGAGGAGATGGAGAGCATGCCTCCTGATGAAGTGGGGCGCCCTTGCCTCATCCGGATGGCTGATGGGTTTTGGGGGACTCCATGCCTTGGAGATTAGCCCTTCCACAGGCCCCTACACCATCCCCAGCTGGGCTGCTCTCTGAGAGTGAAATCTCCCCAGTAGGGATGAAGGGGGGACCTGGCCCTGGCTTACCCTCCCTCAGTCTCTACTGTGGCCGGCGCCCTCAGTCCCAGGGGACCCAGAGAGGAAGCAGCCTGGTGGTCCTGCCCCTCCTCCCCAGCTCCACCCACCCTCACAGCTGAGCCATGATTCTAGACTGCAGCCCTGACCTCTCCCCACAGACTGGGATGGGCTCCCCACTCAGGGCCATGCTCTGCGTCACAGCCCAGCCTTGAGAACATACAGGACACCATGACCCAGATTCCTGTTGCGGTGCTGCCCCTCCACCTGCTCCCCCTTCCCCCCAGCTCCCAGGCTGTTCTGGTGGGGGTGTGGGTGGGATGTCAGCCCCATCCCTGTCTCCTCTCTGGGCTAGCACACCCTCTAGGGACACTGACTCCACCTGTTCCTGACCCTGAGTGTCCACTGCACCCCCCTCACCCACTGACACCCCCCACCAGGACCCCAGCTCTCAGAGCCAGCTGAGGTAAGAAGTGTCAGCTGGCCCTGGGTTCGAATAACTTCCCTGCTCCTGGGTACTGGTGGCCTTTGCTGCACTAACACCCCCTCTCTTGCTCTGGAAGGGTTGTCACTGTTCTCTGAGCCTCAGTGTCCTCATCTATGGAATGGGAAAATAACCCCACCTCAAGGAGTGGCTGTGGAGTCAGGGAATGTGAGGAGGGCCAGCCTGGCCTGGCATATAGGGTGTCTGGAGATGCTACCGCCATCTCTGTACCACTTTTTGAGTGTTTTGGTTTTTTAAAAAAATTATTTGGACAATAGCCCTGGGTACCAAGCACAAAAGGTATGATTATCTGACTGCTCTCACTTTACAGAAACTGAGGCCCAGCACACACCTCACCCTCCCTTACCTTTAATTAAGGAGGAGGGGTGGTGGTTATCTTTCACAAAAGCCTGAAGAGGGCAATGCTTGCCTCTCTCCCCGACAAATAAGAAGTTTCTTATGGTGGAATCAGAGGCACCTCATCCAAGTGGGGATGTTCAAATATCCCTGTGGTCACTACCAACTATGTTGGCCAAAAGGGTCCTTATACCTTCATTGTTCAGCTGGGGAAACTGAGGCTAGGAGACAGCAGTGTGCCCAAGGTCTCAGAAACTCAGTTATAAAGACTTGGCTGGGAGCAGCTCAGTAAACACATAGTCAACCAACACTTGCTGAGTGCTGCGTCTGTGCTATGCTGGGGACCTGGAGCCCAGAGGAGCCCAGACTGTCCCCACCTGCAGTGGGCTCCCCTCTACACTGAGGAGATGGCAGAAAGTGCCTGTGACAGAGGGAAGCTCAAAGGAGGCTCTTAACCCAGCCTGGGGTGGGGGAGGGGGGAGGCAGGAAGGCTTCCTGGAAGAAGTGATGATCTGAGCTGACTCTTGGGAATGAGCAGGTGTTACCTGGGGGTGGGGACAGGGCTCTCAGAGCAGAGGAGACAAAGGCAGAGAGGTGAGAGAGCATGTGATGAGGAACAAAGCAGGTGAGAGCAGGGTGCGGGGGTGGGTGGGGAGAGGCAGGGGTACAGTTGGAGAGGTGTCAGGGCAGACAGAAGACAGCTTTGAAGGCCATCCTGAAGGCCGCTGAAGGGCCTAGGCTGTGGGGCAGTGGGTGCCTGTGAGAAGCTCTCTCTGGCTCTGAGCAGGGAGTACCAATCAGGAGAATGAAGGCCAGTAACAGCCAGCCTGGTGAACGTGTTGGGACCTGTGCCAGGTGGAGGCGATGGGCATGGAGATGAGGAGGGAGGACCACAGGAGGGAGGGGAGCACGGAGGAGTCATCAGGAGTCAGAATCTGGAGTCCGGGGGGAGGAGGTGCATGCACGGAGTGCGGAGGACAAGGAACTGGTGCTGGGTGTGAGGTACCTGCGTGCCCTCCAGGTGAAGGTGATCACAGGCAGCTGATGGCTGTAAGCTTCGACAGAATCTCAGCTGGAGATAGAGGGGTGGGAGGACAGCCCGCCAGATGTGATGGAAGCCTTGGAAGGAAGGAGGTTTTCCGGAGTCAGGGGAAGTGTAGAGTCAGGAGGAGATTCAAGGACAAATGAAAGGGGTGGTGGTGGGAGAGGAGCCCTCAAGTTCAGGGAAATTGCCAGAGGGGTGGGTGGAAAAGGGGTGGGAGCAGGCTGGCAAGGCCAAGGCCACAGAGCTTCAGAAAGGAGGGGAGATGGCCTTTGGCTTTGGGTAATTGCACATTCAGTAATATAGACCAACCTTCCCTTTAGATAACTTAAAAACCTGGACACAAAGTGAAAGTCACCTTCTTAAACATATAAAGAGCTGATGGGACAGTGAGGAGTTATTGGACATAGATAAGAGAGGGGGGTGGGGGAAACCCACACAGTGGAATACTACACAGCAATGAAAAAGAGGACCCACAGCACCAAGCAACCATGCAGATGAATCTCACACAAAAAGTTGAGCAGAAGAACTATACATAAAATAAAACACACATGGCACAATGCCCTTTATAGAAAGTTAAAAACAGGGACTATTAGGCCATAGCGATTAGGGAGGCATACGGAGGTGATGACAGTATAAAGAAACAAAGTGGGTCCAGGGTCCAGTTTATCTAAAGGGAAGGTTTGTCTGTACTACTAAATGTGCCATTACCCAAAGCAGAAGGCCATCTCTCCTCCTTTCTGAAGCTCTGTGGCCTTGGCCTTGTCGGCCTGCTCCCACCCTTTTTCTCCCACATCTAGGAGAAGAGGGGCACCAGGGGCTTTGGGTGCTGGTGATATTCTATTTCTTGACCTGGGTGGTGGTTTCATGGATGTTTGCTTTATAATAATTTGGTTGTGTTTTATTGGGTTGGCCAAAAAGTTCATTTGGGTTTTTCCATAAGATCTTATGAAGATTTTGGCCAACCCAGTATTTTTATGTTCAGTGCAATTTTCCCCATAGGGATTGTATTTCACAGTTTAAAAGGTTTTTTTTTTTTTTAACTCCACATTTGTTTATTTATTTATTTTTGGCTGTGTTGGGTCTTTCTGTGCATGGGCTTTCTCTAGTTGTGGCAAGCAGGGGCCACTCTTCATCGCGGTGCGTGGGCCTCTCACTATTGCGGCCTCTTTTGTTGCGGAGCACAGGCTCCAGACGCGCAGGTTCAGTAGTTGTGGCTCACGGGCCTAATTGCTCCGCAGCATGTGGGATCTTCCCAGACCAGGGCTCGAACCTGTGTCCCCTGCATTAGCAGGCAGATTCTCAACCACTGCGCCACCAGGGAAGCCCTAAAAGGTTTTTGAAAGAAGGAGAAAGTGCAATAGCTTCCCAACCTGCAGAGGGAGCCTCTGGGCTTGACCTCAAGGAGGTGGCCCCTGGTGACATTGGCCAGTGCTGTGAATGCCAGGAAGAGGATGCGCAGGAGGAGGAGGACGGAGGGGGACAGTGAGGTTGAGGAAGGTCAGAGGTAGCTGAGGACACAGGGTCGAAGAGAGGCATGCGGATGGAGAGACAGGGTTTTCTGAAGGATGAGAAGGCATGCGGGGCAGGTGTATAGGGGGCATGGGCTGGAGTAGAGGGGGTTGGGGGGCTGGGCAGGTATAGATGGGTGTCTGGATCAGAGGCAGTGTGGGTGGCAGGGCTCTGCAGGGGGTGGAGTGGGTACAGAGGGCGGGTGGCGACGCCCAGCCAGGGTGGTGGGTTTGCTGGGCTAGGCACGCACCCTTCCTGCTTTGCCCTTCCCTAGGCAACCACTCTGGGTCCCCAGGCCTCAAGGATCCCTGGCTGGCAGGCCTAGACTACCTGCCATGTGGTTTGCCTTTGCATCCGGCAGAGGGCATCCGCCTCCCACAGATGCTCTGGTTTCAGCCTGTGGTGGGACCGACGCTGGCCTGAGTGGGCCCTGAAGCTCTTGGGGGGCATGTCTAGGGGTGCTGTCTTGCTGTCCAGCCCCAGGCACACATGTCCCTCCTCCAGGTAGTCCAGCCTGCCTTCTCACACCCCCTGCCCCAGAACTCTTATCTGCTGGAGACTCTGCTGGGTGCCCTCTGCTGAGAACCACCCATGGAGGCCAGAGAGGTGCAATGACTTGCGGAGGTCACAGCAAATCCTGATCCTCAACTGGGGCTTCTGTTCTGAGCCAGAGAAAATGATGGGGTTGAGAAGGGAGGGGAGGGGCTTGGGACAAGAGCCATCTCAAAGCACTGAAGTGACCCTGACTGAAGTAATACCTGCACAACGGCAGGCACCTGAGGCTGACCACTGTGCAAAAGGAACAGTTGAGAGAGACTAGGATATGCAGTTTAAAAAGTGTACCCCATCCCCCCGACACGCACCCCAAAGCCTAAAGCTTTACAAGTCTTCTATCCACCCAGGAAGATACACTAAGCCCAGGTAGAGCCTGTAGGGGTCATGGGGGCCTCATGACAGCAGCCCCGCTTTGTTGAACGTCTGTCACTGGCCAGGCCCTTTATACACTTCTTCTCTAATCAGAGCTATGAGTCTGCGAAGGAGGCATTTTCATTCCCAATTTTCTGAGGAGGAAGCTGAGGCCAGCGTGGGAAGAGCTGGGTGACTTGGTCAAGGTTGCCCCGCTCACAGGAGCAGAGCTGCAATTCCACCTGGGGCTCTCTGGGCCTTGTTGAGGGAGGGTGCCATGGAGCCCAGGGAGCCAAGCCTGGGTTGGGGGTACTGAGCTGTGGTCTCCAGGGGGACAGGATGAGATGCCACCCTGCCCTTGACCTTCTCCTTTTCCCAGGGACTGGGGCTATTCTCCTAGGCAACATGTCTGCTGGGGGAGGGGAGCCATACCCATCCCCTTCAAGCAAGGTGCTTTTAGGGCCCTTAGGAGCTGCTTTTCTGAGTCAGAGATAGAAAGATTCCTGCCCACCACCCTCCCACCCCGGCTTGGCCAAGCCTGTTTCCTGGTTTTCCGGGACCCCTACACAGGCAAAGAGGGGCTATTTCTATTTCCTCATAACCCACTCTGCCCCTGAGAAACCAGCTAATAATGTAGTAGTGTATACACCCTCCCCCCAGGGATTTTCTCCGCCCAGAAGGGCACAAGGGTTGGGCAGCCCCCTCCCACTGCTCCTGGCTGACTGGTCTGATCTCTGTAGCCTTCTTCAGGCAAGTCTCATGGTTCTCCGTCTCCCTATGTTTGGGCTTTCTTTGTATTGCCTCAATACACAGCCTACCTCTCTGGTAGATGAAAGATGGCTGAAATTGCTGGCTACTCCTCTTGTTAGTCTAATTTCCCTCGCCGTGTAACTGGACGAGCCTTAGAGACTTTGCAGAATGCAGCATTGCAAAGTTCTGGGACTTCTCAGGCCAGGTCATCAGAAGCCTTGTAGCTTCCACCCTCCCTCCTGGAATGCTTGCTGTTTCCCCAGGGAAGGAACCCCACTACCCTGAGATGGCCATGCTGTGAGGAAGCCCCAAGTGTGTGTGGGAGAGAGAGATGTCCACCTAGCTCTAGCTGCTGCAGCCCCCTGTCCCGTAAGTCATCGCAGCTGGGAACCCACAGATCGTGGATTGAGACCAGTGCTCCCTGCCGTGCCTGGGCCTAGCACCTGACCCACAGAACTGAGAATTATAAAAGAAAACATTATTGCTTTAAGTTTTGGGGTGGCTTATTATGCAACAGCAGATAACTGGAACATTCTCCCTGGCCTCTGGAGCCCTTCAATGGCTCTTACATGCATAATAAACTTCCAACTCTGAATTTCAAGGTGGTCTGCCCCAGCACAACTACATCACCTGGCCACTCAGCTTATGGGCCAGCCTTCCTGGGCTCCTCCCTATCTTTTTATTTTTTTTTGCGGTACGTGGGCCTCTCACTGTTGTGGCCTCTCCCGTTGCGGACGCGCAGGCTCAGTGGCCATGGCTCACGGGCCCAGCCGCTCCGCGGCATGTGGGATCTTCCCAGACCGGGGCACGAACCCGCGTCCCCTGCATTGGCAGGCAGACTCTCAACCACTGCGCCACAAGGGAAGTCCTCCTCCCTATCTTTTATCTCACTACTTCTGTCAAGAAGCCACCCCTGACCTCCCACCCCCACTCCAGCCTGGCTCTCCTTATCCCACCAGGGACCACCTACACAGTCTCCCTTTAGTTCCTGGGAGACCCTGACATGTGGAAGGACCTCCCCTCCTCTCCTCAGCCTCTGGTTGCCATCCTGAGTTGGGGAGGTAGGGCCAGGAAGACCCCCTGGGACTGGTGGCCAAGGACCCTGCCAGATTTGTCATCAATTGATGGACAGAACCCCTGTAGGTCCCCTCAGGACATCTGAGAGGCCACTCTTGGTTAATCCAATACCTTTAAGGGTGAATTAACCACTTTTCTTTAAAATAAAATGGAAACATTCAGCTTGTACAAATTGGTGCTGGCTTCTGTAGTTCTTGAGATCAGAACCCTGAGCGAGAGCTCAGTTCTGGGGGGCTGTCTCAGGGAGACGTGGGAGAGGACAGAGGTTGTACCTGACACCAGAAGGAAACAGCGATTCCAAGACGCTGGAGCTGACCCATGTGATTATTTATAGTGTTTTCTTGGTTTCTTGAACGTTTGCATACGAATCAAATGTTTTTTCTATCATGAGCACAATCCTACGCAGAGTTTAAAAATTAATCCATTAATCCAACTGTTGGTTTTATGGTCAATGACCTACGACCAGTACTTCTTGGTGGATTTCTCCTCTCCAAGGCTCTAACTAGATGACCCTTAGGAAATTTATTCTAGAATAAAGAAGTTGTAGTTCTGTTTGGGCCACTATTGATATTCTAGATGGAACCCACTTGGCCAATTAATCGTACTGGCTCTAAGGAAGACCATAAATTCATTCATAAATATGAATTGTCTTTAAATTTACTTGCGCTCGGAGAAATGACCTACATTTCAGTCAAAGAATACAACTTTTTCCCAATTATTAAGAGGGACCCTTCCTCTGTTATGGGATGGATTTATATGGCTTACACCAGGCTATTGTGGCTTAAGTTTAAGGGACCCCGGCTTATGTTGGAGACAGTTAAATTAGTCTAATGACACTAGGAAATTGGGCTGGGAGCCTTATGAACAATGCCAATATATCATTTCCCTTAAAGATAACAAATGACACCAAACAGATTGGGTCACGTGACCAGGGGTATACTGGGCAGCACCTAATGGAAGTTCTTGTCTTAAATTCTTACTTATGACCTTATAAATGCTACTACCTATATGATTATATTCTGCCTATTTTACAAGATTATTGTTTCTTGTCTTACCCAATGTGTGACTGAGTCTCTGATAAAAATGATGACTTAGGCAACTTGAGATGATTGCCCAGGTACATAGTTCTATATAAGATCAATGATTGCAATAGTGTAATTCTAGATATGGGAAGAAGCAACAAGAGGGAATCGTTACCTGGCACAAAACAGACTAGTAAGACACGTGGTCCAAAGATTTTTGGCCACTGTTAACAGGGCCTAGTCCTGTAATAGCACGTTGAGTGACCTATCAATGAAATCCCCGCCTGACCTAGGAATGAGCATTCCTAGTGCTGTGGAACAAATTGGTCATGCAATGCCTCCCAACCTTGGTCGAATCTATGCCCCAAATGGGGGAACTGTAAAACAAAGAATGTTGTCCCCATCTAGTTCTACCTATAGTATACTCTGAAAGGAATTCAAGGCAAAGATCAGGAATGAGGTACTCAGTGCTCTGGGAAAACTGGCAGAATAAGGTCTTCAGACAGTTAGATATTTTCAGGAGAAAACTGTATGAGTCCAGAGTCTTGCCTCGTCCCATACTTAGAAGAGCACTAAAGTCATTCACTGAGATATCTGTTCCTTGGGATTAGCAGTATCCTTCTCCCAAGATGTGTGCTTGACTGCATGTACCCTTCTCCGAAACCACATATATACTACTGACCTCCCTCCTTACCTCTTCAGAGAAGTTCCTCAGAGCTATCTGAGAGGCTGTCTCCTGGGCTAGAGTCCTCAGTTAAGTCCCCAAATAAAACTGAAACTCACAGCTCTCACGTTGTGCTTTTTTTGTTTTTCCAGTTGATGTCTCCACACCTCAGTTGTCAGCTGAGCCTCCCAACCACAAGCAAATCTTGCAAATTGCTGTTTAAAACTGGTTCCCTGAGGGGGAGGCAGTTGCCTCTTTGTTCAACCCAAGGTTACAGAAATGAAACAAAAGAAGTGAAATTTCCCTTTCTTCTGTTCTTTCTTTTCCTTCCTGCTGCAGCAGAGATGGCGCCTGGAAAGCTTTTGTGCTTAGCACACTGAAGCTCAGAGGGGTGGCGAGGCCTCGGCCGCTGACCCCAGCCCCTGCCTAATTGGCCCCGGCCCCAGCCAGGCTGGCTAATTGAGCAGGGCCTGGACAATGGGGCTGGGGGTGGGGCTGGCTTGGGGGCGGGGCTTCCTGGAGGATGCTCTCCCGTTCCCGTTTCCCTTCCCAGGCCTACCAGAACTCTGCTGACCTTCAAGGCTCCACTCTGGGCCCTCCTCCTCCAGAAGGATCCCGTGGGCCACCTCAGCCCAGCCATCGATCACTCTTCTTCAGGTTTGGGGCTCAGAGTCCTGCCTCTCCTAGACTCAGCTTGGGGTTAGCCCTTGACCTCAGCCCAGGGAAGTACAGGGCCAGGCACTCACGGGGTTGGTGAGGGGACAGACCCCAGCCCTGGCCTCACAGGCTCTGCTTACTCTCCCATAAAGAGCCCCTTCCCCAGTGGTCACCTCCTGTTAGCATTCTCCTTGGTTAGAACTTTGCTACCTCTGAGTGCCCCATGTCGGGTATGAGGAGAGCCCTGGCTGGAGTCCAGAATCTTGGGTCTTAATCCAACCTCTGCTCAAATCTGCTGAATGACCCTAAGCAAGGCCCTTGCCTACTCCAGGCCTCCTCACCTGCAGGCTAGGGATATGATTGCTGTGAGGTGTGCTCTGGTTCTTGCCACAAAGAAAGAACAAATGCTTTGGCTACTGGGGTCTGAACGAGAAAGTTGTCACTAACCCAGGCAATGCAGGCCCCCTGGCCTAAGGCTGGTTCACTTCCTTTTGGATGCCCCCGTCTGCCTCACTCTTCTCCCTCACTAGCCCTTGTGAGCTCTGCCCTACCTACAAGACTTCCTGGCCTGACTGCCCCAGGCTAGCCCAGGCCCAGCCACTTTCTAAGATGTAGGCCTGGACCTCCAAGAGGCCAGAGCCAGGGCCTGGATTAGCAGGAAACAATGATCACTTTAAGGGGTTTTCCCAGAAGTCCTTCTCTCTTCCCTTTCTGGGTTCCCGGGTGTGGGCTCCGGTAGACTTGGATGGGCTTGGGAGGCCCCCAGAAGGTTTCTGTGACCACGGGTATCTAGGGGCCAGTGCCTGTAGGCCTGATCTTCTAGTCCTCCCTCTACCTTACTCTGGGGACACCTTTATTTGTTGCCAGGCAACACACCCCAACACACCTGGCTGCTAGGTGAGCCAACCCATCCTCCCAGAACCAGCGAGTGTGGGAGCAGACTTACAGAGCAGCTGTCAAGGAGGCCTGGGGCAGACTTTGAGGCTGGGGGGGATGGAGTCTCTGGCTCCCCCATTTTTCATGCTAGCGGTTCTGTTCCCCAGAATGGGGCCCCAGGGACGGTTGCTACAACAAGTGCCTGCCTGGTGACGGAGCCCAGCCCTGAGCTGGAAGCAGGCAGGCCCAGGGGGCCACTTCCTCTTTGTTCCAGGGTGGGGGCATCTGGGTGGGGTGGCTGGAATCAGACTAGGCTCATTCCTTGGCCAGGGAACTGCAAGGAGATGACAAGGCCCTGAGGGGCTCTGGCCTTCTGTCTCCCCAACCGCAGTCTCAGCACCCCTCCCCGTGACCTGCCTCTATCTAGACCTCAGTCTCACCCTTAGTCTCCCCCCTCCATCTCCACTGTCTCTGCCCCTTAGTTACCCTGTATCCGCAGGCTCCCCTTTCCTCTCCCCCTCAGCCTCCTCCTATTTCTGTCCCTCAGTCTCCCCTCTCTCTGGCCCTTTCACTCTCACCAGTCCCTCCACAGCAGCCCAGGCTGGGTTCACCCTTCTCCTGCAGCTGCACAGCGAGGCCTAGGGCCCCGCGCCTGCCCCTGGGGCCTTCCCATCTCTGTTTTCCTGATAGTCTGGACAAATTCCTTTCCTGTTAGTTCAGCGGAGAAAACATGGGTGGATGTTTTTAAAAGGAACTCACTGGGAAGCAAATGGAAAACAAACCCAAACAAGGCAGCCCACCACCTAGAAACGGCCTTGGTCACTAAGGCAAAGCCATCTACTGTAACTGCCCTTGGCCCGG
This sequence comes from Mesoplodon bidens, assembly GCF_964165515.1. NCBI lineage: Eukaryota > Metazoa > Chordata > Mammalia > Artiodactyla > Ziphiidae > Mesoplodon > Mesoplodon bidens. The sequence continues at coordinate 63,144,490 of NC_138178.1, read as the reverse complement.
GGTTTCAGAGACACCCTCCTAGGGCATGGAGTGGTCTGTCTGCCTTTTTCCCATCTAAACTGGGGAACCTAGGTTGGACCCTAAACTGGGTCCAACCTGTCTATCCCAGGCAAGTTTGGTTCCAGATCCTTTCCTGATAGCCCTACCCCTTCATCTGCCCCTAGCAAGATGCCTGCATGAAACTGAGACTCCATAAATATTTGTTCACCTGCTTAATGAATGGATGGAAGAATGTCGCAGGTCTCTGGGGTTTCAATGGTGACACAAGAATCATCCCTGACTGGACAGTCCAAGACAGACAGCTTGACCTGTTTCAAAAGCTCCAGCCCTGTCTAAGGCACCCCTACCCCTCGCTGCTGGGTGCTAGCTCAGGACTCTGCATGGGTGAGGGCCTCTGGCCTCTGTCAGTGTTATAGGAGGGCTCTTACTCTTTTCCTTTGCAGGCCTCACTTTTCATTTAATTTACTTTAAGACCCCAGAGAGTTCACTTTTTCTTAATGGGGTTTCTTCCTCCCTATAATAGGGATGGGGCAGGATTGTTGAATAGGGTAAGCCCCACACGGCTTTGGGTATTGGGAAGGCAGTGGGCTTCGAGTTTGCTCAGTGCTGTGTTCGAGTCCCTCTCTGAGCCTCAGTTTCCTCCTCTGTGAGATGGAGAGCGTCACTGCGCCCATCTCCCGGAACTGCTGGGGATGTACTGAGGCTGTGGGGATAAAGCTCCAAGCAGAGTGCCTGGCACGTGAGCGGCTCTGGAAATGTTATTCCTTCCTCTGTGGGCCTCATGGAGGCCCTGGAAGCTCTAACACTCTTCTAAGGAAATGAAAATGAGGCTTGTGATGGAGACGGCCATCCTCTCTGGGCCGCACCAGCCACCCAGATGGTACCCCAGATGTGGGTCTGGACCTTCCTGATCCTGCCCCTCAGCCTCCCCACAGGGAATATGGGCTGCTGCGTTCTGCTGTGTGTCCCCCCTCACCACCCACCTCTGTCCCAAGACCCTGGAGCAGAAGCCTGGGATAAAGGCAAAGCCAGACTGATGCCCCCTCCCAGCCCGGCCTTCAGCCACCCCCTCACTGAGTGGGGCCAGGGCTCCCAAGCCTGCTGCTCTGCCAATCGATTGAATCTGCTCCCATCCTCGGGCGTGCCATGAATTTTTCATCAAAGGCCTGTAGACTTTGGGAAATGCACAATTAGAAGCCCCATCAATAATGCACCATGTGGAGACATCGCTGCGCTCAGCCAGGCCCTAGACACGGCTGTCTTCCAGCCCTGCTCTGGCAGGGGCAACGAGTGGAGCCCTCAGGGGGGGTCCGTCGCTGGACGCAGAGTAAGTGTGGGATCCTGGGAGGTGGGGAGAAGCCGTACCCAAAGACTTGAGCCTGCCCCTTGCACCGCAGAGAGACCTACCTGGTCTCAGGCGCTTCATCCATAAATTGGGTGCTAAGGAGCCCCCCACCCCTTAAAGCATAGTGAGGCATGGCAGAGAGTTGCTATGTGAAAACTAGGGTTCTTTGTGGGGTTGGGGGATGTCCTTCCTCTGTGGAGCCCAGGAAAGCAGGGTAGGCACCAGGCTGGGGAGGAGGTAGAGGGGAGAACAGAGAAGCCTGGTGGCATTGGGCGGGGGGTTGTTCACCCAGCTGGGTGGTCAAGGTCAGGGGGATCCCGGCCCCGCCCCCTCCAGCCTCACAGCACAGCTTCCTTTCCAAGAGTGCTCCCCACCCCACGCATCTGCTTTCTGCAGCCTCAGAACCAACTGCTGGGGGAAGAACAGAGGTTCTGTTCTGTCCTGCCTCTGGGCCTTTGCAGTTCCTGCACCAACAGGAGGGAGGAGCCTTCACCCTGTCTCTGCAGATCTGTTCTAAAAGAGTCCACCTCCTGACAAAAGCCTTTCCACAGTCCTTGGTTAGAAGGGATGGCAGCTTCCTTTTCTGAGCTTCTAGAGCCTGAATCAGACAAGAAGCACTCACCGTGGGCAAGCACTGTTCTAAATACTTTGTATGGATCAATTTAATTTCATCCCTCCGGTCACACAAGGAGGCAGCTGCCATTATACCCATTCTACAGAGCGGGGGAACGAGGCAGGAAGAGGTCGGGGAACTTGTTCCAGTGGGGGAGCTGGTTCCAGAGTCCACTCTCTTAACCATCTGCCCAGACTCTGGGGCTGACTCTCCTGTCCTCAACTGGCCTTCAGGTCCACCAAGGCAGGGCTCATGCTCCCCACTTCCTCACTCACTAGGGCTGGGATCTTAACCACTGCAGGGCCTGGTGCTCCCCTGCTCCCAGCTCAGGGGAACTCAGAGCAGGGCATGCGGGCCTTATAGATACCCACTGGCTGCCCTACTCCTCCCACCCACACAGGCTCCAAGTCTGGCTCCTACATCCTGAGGCTGTCCTCTCGAACGTTGCCCCTCCTTGCAGTAAAGCGCATTGACACACAGGAGGGGAAAAGAGGGGACTGGGGATGAGGTGGTTTGTCCCGTTGCTTCCGGCATGTTGCTGTGTTTCTTTGGGCCCTGCCAGGTTACGGGCCTCTGCTCCAGCCTGGGAGGGGGCCCTTGGGCACCCAGGGCTCTGTGTCCCTGCACATGGCCCGTGTGGGACCTCAGACACAACCCCCTGGAGGCCTGCCAAGGGCCCGTGGGTCACCATTTCTAAAACCCTCTCCTGGCAGATATGCCATCAGTGGGCCTGAAACACACATGGAAGCCATGAATCACATGTTCCTCGCCTTGCACCCCCCAGGCAAATCCCAGCTCCAGGCACCCCGGCAGGGTACGGCTTGGAGCTGTCCGTGGCAGAGGACTCACTATGATTCCCACAGCAACAGTCACACAGGGGCCCTGCGCTGGGCCTGGGGCAGGGGTGGGTTGGGGGCAACATGGGCAGGGAGCTGGGTAAAGCCCCTCCTTGGGTGCCTCCCGGGTTGTGCATTGCATTTGGCCCTAATGAATCCACAGCCCACCCCCGAGACCTCCATGGCTCTGTTAGTAGGGAACCAAGGAAGCGGGGGGAGCGTTGCCCTCCATCTTTGGGGGGAGGGTGATTACTGCTTTTCCCCCAACCCGGGCTAAGGATACTAGGGTTCATCTATTCAACACACACTGCCCAGCAGCCCCATCAGGCCAGGCCCATACTGGGCACCAGGAACACAGATGTGACCAAGGCTTGGAGCTTGTATCGTCCCCGAGGAGCTTGTCTTGTGGTAGATGTGGCAGCAGGACCCAGTGTGATATGATACATCAGTACGGTCGGTGCGTTAGTGGGGGAGCCTCTCAGCCAGGCCCTTCCCCCCACCAGGGTGCAGGCAGAGGAGTAAAGGGAGGGCATCCCAGAGCCCCAACGACTCTTGAAGGGTGAGAGGATAAAGGACTAAAGGGGTGGGTTCCTGGCAGAGGGAACAACAGGAGCAAAGGTGTGAAGGTGAGAAGCAGCCTGGTGCACTGGGTGAAGTGCAGACAGTCAGGATGTGTGGGGAGGAGGGGTGGTGAGAGATGAGGCTGGGGTGACTGCAGGGCCCAGTCACGGGGACTTTAATGCCAGGCCGAGGCCTAAGCATGGAGCCTGTTATAGTCAAATGAGGTGGGCTGGGCTGGCACCAAGCCTGACTGTGAATTTCCCAAGACCTTCCCAGGATAAGGCCTGGTTGCCTTGTAAACATGCCCAGTGAGCTGCAGAGGGCACCAGAGCCCAGAGAGGGCAAGAAGTTGCCCTGCTTCCCGCAGCCCCTTCGTGGCAGAGCCAGCTCAGCATTCGTAGCTCTTCAGGGCCGGGAAAGCCTGGCCGTCTTAGGGATCTGCGCGGAGGGCTGGAAATACAGTCTATCAGAGTTGGAAGGGGCCGAGACCTTCTGGAGGAAAGAGTGGCCCTGATGGGGTAGGGGTGGGATGTTGGCCGCCAAGAACCTGGGGATGGGGAGCCAGTCACGGGCATGCAAACTTAGGATGTTGCCCTTTCTCAGTTCTCTGGGTGGGCCACCTGCCCTGGCATCTTGGAGCCACCAGGCCATGCCCCACCTCGCCCTGGGGACTGGGCAAGTCTAGGCCCTGTACCACACTTGACCCACACTGCTCACGGGAAACAGACTTGGCTGTGGCTTCTCAGCCCCCGCCTACCCTATGGCTCAATGATGTCCCTGTTCTTAGAGCAGGGACCTGAAAACCTCAGGCTGTGGGAGCCGGAGGTGGGACCAGGACCAGAGCCCTGCCTCTCATCCCCCAGGGGCGGCCAGCCTTCTGCGGGATGGCTTGATTGGGACTAGAGGGCCAAGGCCCTGCCTGGCGGGGGAGGGCTCGGAGGTGGTCTGCAAGGGCCTCAGGTCAGGCACGGCTCACCAGGGTGGGGGGCTAGAGGTGGGGAGGGAGATGAAGGAAGAGGAGGACTTGGCCTCACCTTCAGGAGTCCTAGACTGAGCGGGGGGACAGTGCCCCAGCTTGTGGAGCCCCAGTCTGAGGGGAGGTGCTATGTCCTTGCCTTGGAGCATATCTGAGGGGGAGGCAGGACCCACACGCTCCCGATAAGGACGCATGAAAAGAACAGATGGTGCCAACAAGTGCAAATTAATTGAGCGAAGCCTGTGTACATAGGTGCTGTGAACAGGCAGGCTGACAGGCCCGGGAGGGGGTGGACGGAGGACAGGGCAGGGAACAGGGAGAAGCTATAACGAGCACTTATCGATGTCTCGCTGGATCTGCAGTCCCAAGCACAGTTATTGACAAAGCCTGTCTATAAATCTCCTGGCCATGTCTCTAGAAACCTTAATTACGGGGCCTCATTACCCCTCACACCTCTAGGCACAGGGGACCAGCCTGAGCCAGAGCGGCTGCTGACACTGAGGCTGGCCTGTGACAGCCGGGCTAAGCTGCTGCAGCAAGAGATGCCCAGCTGGGATGCCTGGAGAGACACAGCTTAGGGTCCTGTGCCCCAAGGTGTGGGCGGAGGCTCAGCCTCCAGGCCAAGGGCAGGGGTGTGGAAGAGACTTTGGTGCCAGGGAGCTCAGGGTTCATGTCCCAGTTTTGCCAGTTACTCTTGGCTCTGCCAAGCACTTGGCCTCTCTGAGCCTCAGTTTCATCATCTGTACAGCGGGGACAGGGCTGGGGTGAAGATTAAGTGGGCAGTGATTGTCCAGTGTCAAGCACAGTGCCCAGCACGGGTGCATGTGTAACACATGCCCTTCCCTCTCTTCTTGGTCACTCTGCTTGAAGCTACCGGGAAAGAAAGCAGTAGCCCCTCACGTGCCAGGAGCTGGCCTGGCACACTCAGCTAGACCTTGGTGTGTTCCTGTGGAACATAATTTCACAGCATCATGCAAGGCTACTCTCTGACCAGCAAGACAAAAAGAAGACCACTCCGTAATCGTGTCTGAACACCGATGAAACACGAACATTGTCCAAACCACACAGGTGACGAGACGGCAGCCTTTCCTGGCTAATACGAGTACCTGCTGCTTCTTTACCAAGGACAGTTGCAGCCTCGCTGTTCCCCTGCCTTCTGGATAAGAATCACTAAAATCCCCACTCGTAGAATTACCCGCCCCCCTCCTGAGAGCATCTGACCAGAGCAAAGCCTTATGTTCTTGAACTCTCCCCTGAATCACCTAACAGGAACCTGAGTCCTTTATGTCCTTTCCCAACACACCTTCCTAATACCCTCCACCCACCTTCTTGGTTGTCTTTGGTTGGAAGGAATTGAGATTATTAGTAGAACATCATCTCTTTAGATTAGCGTGCTCCAGGCCTGAATTCTAGACTCTCATTTTCACCCTCCCCCATCTCATCTTCTGTGAAGGTGTGTGCCCACGGCTTCCCATTCAGAGTTCCCTCCCTAGGCCAGGAGAAAAAAAGCCCTGGAGCAGGCCTGTGGAGGGAAGAGGTCCCAGGGCCACCTTCCAGATATCTGGTGTGGGGGAAGGAGCCCCAGGCTGGACATCTGGGCCTCTAGTGGGATTCAAGAGGGGGCAAGACAATCTGGAGCTGAGAGAGGGACAGTGAATGGGGGAGGGACTGGGGTGACAGAGGAGCTGAAGGTGGGGCCTCTCTTCCTTCTTCCCAGGGCTCACCTTAGCCCCTGGAAAGCCAGCACCGGGAGGGGTCCTCTGTTCCAAGTGCCTAGGCCTGACGTGCCAGCAGGGGCCGACTCCCAGGGCTTTCTGCGGGAGGCTGGCACGGATGGGCAATGCCTCAGTGTAGTTGGGAATGGACAGGTGTAGGTCCCCATCCCTGGGAGCTCACTAACCTTTTCTCTGCCTCTCTGGCCCCATCTAGATTCTTTTAAAAAGGCTGTTATGGCTTCTGCCCCCCATCCTCAGTGACTGGACCCTTTCTGGCTGGTTCTCCCTGCCTGCCTCCAGCCCAGTCCTGAAGTGCTGAAGACTGTGCTCCACTTCTGCCAGGCTCTGGGCTCACCCCATAGTTTCACAGAGGGTTTCTGCTCTCAGACTCCTGGAAATCTGTGTTACACTTTGCCTTCGGAGCCTTGAGGGACAAGGTCTTTTCAGAGCCCCTTCTCACCTGGCTGGTGACCCAGCCTCTTTTAGCCACTTTGCCCTCATGACTTGCACCCCTCCCATCCCTGGGAATCCCCCGGGCCCTAGCCCTCACAGATGCAGGCAGCAATGAGGGGAGGGGTTTCATGAGGGGATGCTCCCATTGCCTGAGGGCTCCTTCTCTACCCAGTGTCTCTGGGTACCCATGCCCCTGTCTACCTCTGGCCCAGGGTTCAGTCTCAGAATGCAAATCCTGATTAGTCAGACCTGCCCCAAGCACATCTCCAGTCCTGCCTCAGGGCCAGCTCCCCTCCCACTTTTAATGTCAGGCCCCGAGCCCATCCTGCTGAGATGGCAGTAAGATCACTCACTCCACAGAGGATCTGGGAAGGTCTGGGGTGGGTAAGGCAGAGACCCATACATGGTGGAGGAATGTATTCCCCAAGGGAGTGGCTGATGTTCATCTGATATGAGGGTCGTGGAGGGGCTGAGAGAGAGGAAATCTGGCCTCCCCCCATGCCCCAAACTCTCCCATACTGTCCTTCTCACCTCCTGCTATGAATGTTAAGGCACCAGAGGCACTTCACAGCTCACAGAACACTTTCCAGGCACCACGGGGTTTTTGCAGCCAGCCTGTGGGGTAAGCGTTATCATTATTCCCATTTCACAGCTGAAAAGACTGAGGTTCCTATAGGTGCTGAGTGGGTGCTGAGTGGGAAGCAAACTTCCTGCCTCTGATCCAGACCTGTCTTCTCCCCTGGGCCATGTGGCTCCTTAGGAAGGGACACTTTATGCACCTGTGGAACCATTTACGGAGCACCTACAGTGTGCCAGGCCCTCCAGAGTGTGGGTGGGGAGAGGCTATAAGGCAGAGAGAGCAGGGGAGCAAAGGCCTGGAGCTGTGAGTGAGTATGACTGGAGTTGGGTGTGGGTAGAATATTCTGGGTTGGGGCACAGGCTTCAGAGGTCACAGGGGTCATCAGGCTGAGGGGCTCATGCAGCAGGTGAGGGAACTATTGGAAGGGTTTAGAGCAGGGGCAACACACCTGGCGGCTGTGTCCTAGGGTGGAGGCGGTCAAGCGGGCAGGAGGGTTCCATCTGGACTGGCTCCTGGACTGAGCCAGCTTCCTGAGAGAGCCCCTCTGGCACTCCACAGGAGCTCCCACTTCTTAAAGGAGAAGGTGGGAGGGAGAGGCCTTCATCTTGGCCTCCACAGGACTCTCCCCCACTGGTGAAGCAGGGCTCAAGAGTGCGCTCCCCACCCAACCAGAGGAGGGACCCTGAGATGCCTCCAGTCTCCCAAACCAGTCTTCTGAGGGGCTCCAGTCACCAAGTCCTTGCCTTTGCTGCCCCTTCGATATTCCTGAGCCACTATCCAGCCATCGCCTGGGTCTACCACAGGGAGGTGGATTTGCATATCTGAGAGTAAAAAAAATTCTGCCGCAGAAGCTTAGCGCCATCAGGGCTGCTGAGCTCCCTTTTGTCTGTCTGAGTAAGAGCTGGCTAAAGGCTGAAGGATAATTAGTCCCCTGTGGGCAACGCTGTCCCCCCTCCTTGAAGATTTAAAGGCACAGCCCACCTACTCAACCTGCTTCTCCTCGCCACAGTTCCCACTGGCATCTCGGCCCTTCTCTTGCAGCCCCTCCCAGCCCAGCTGCTCAGTCCTGGTGGTGCTGAGGAGGGGAGGTCCGCCACTGGAGGAACGATGAATAGGCATTTTATCTGATTAAACTGGGAGTGAACTGGCTCTTCTCTATTATCTTTGGACCTGATTGGATATTTAACACCAAATGTAGTGTGTGTCAGTGCGTGTGTGTGTCTGTGTGTGTGCGCGCGCGTGTGCGTGTGTGTGCACGCGCGTGCATGCGCATGAACTGGGCTTTTCTAGTCCACGTCAGGAGGAAATTGGATTGTACTGAAAAGCATTTAATCTGAGCTCAGGAGTCCACCCTCATAGAGGCACTGAGCTGGGGGAGGGACAGTTCTGCCCTTAGCCCTGGACAGGAAGGGGCCCTGCCCTGGGCCCTGTGTGTTACAGGATCCTGCTCTGGCCCTCCTAGGGCTGCACCCTCCCCATGGGGTGAGAGGAGTTGGTGAGGCCAAGGGATGTGCCCATCCAGAGCCTGAGTATTGTTCTAGACCGCACCCCGGTACAGGGGACCCCAGAATCCTCTCCTGCTTCCAGGGCCTCTCCTCCTAAAGGGGACCGTGCACTCTTACACAGACGAAAGGTCTCACAAGATCACTGGGTCATTAGGGTGTGGGACCGAAACTGAGCTGCATGAGAAGGAAAGGGGACGTCTCCTGCTAGATATGAGGGGACTGGGGAGGGACTGCTCTCCCCATGTCGCCAGGGTCCAATGTGGAATCCAAGAATCCTCTGAGGTGGTTTCTAAGGTATATTTGTCAAGATAGAAGAATAGAACATGTGTAATAGTTTGTGGGCTCCGGCTTGATTTATAATTTTTCCTTATCTCTGGTATAGGTAATGTGGTGTGTAGACCTCCACATGTATTCTCAAAGGTTTGGAGTGGGCCTGGGGAGGGGACCTGCAGCCACAGAGCTCTGTTTGGGGGTTTAAGAGAAACTAAGGCAGCCATCCCACCCAGACAGGCTGGGAAGACGATAAGTCAAACTCACCAGGCTCTTGACTTGAGTCATGAGGCTTGGCCAAGGCAGCTGCAGGAGCAGGCACTGGGCTGAAACCCCAAACCTGCGATGGACCAATGAATGCTCTCCCACAGTCTTGCCCTGTGGCCCTGGGAGGGTTACTGAGCTACCAGCAGTTTCCCCAACTGTAAAATGGGGATGATCATTGTATGTCCTTCATCAGATTGGCGCAAGGATGAAACAAGATTATGACAAAGTTCTGGGAGCAGAGTAAGAGCTCAATAAAGATTGATGGATATAATTAGTATTATTAAAAGGTGGGCTGAGCTGGCAGTTTGCAGAAGGGATGGGCCCCATTTCCCAGGTTAGCAAATCTCTCCCAGTCCCCCCTGGTTCTGGAGTCCCCCCTCCAACCCTCACCAATCGATGATTTGAGCCCTCAGCAATTTATGGCCTCATCATCTTGGCTTTATTTACAGAGAGAGCTGCACTCCTGCCCCGCCCACCCACCATTTAATCAAGGAACTGAGATGGACAGTGATACAGAGCAGGAAAAGCCATCTCACTAAGGAGCGGAGCCAGGAGGCTGTCCTATCTCCACCTGCCTTGTTGGCCGGGATGAAGGACGAAATCATCAAGACCAGGCGCCTCACTCCACAGAGGAGGAGGCTGAGGCCCAGAGAGGGAAGGGGGTCAAACAGGGTGACTCCTCAAGTCAGTGGCAGAATAGAAACTGGACCCCATGTCTCTGGATACCCTTCCCGTCCAGTGCTCTCTCAGCTGTTGATTTTCTCTCTTCTGGGGGCCACTGCCCCTGTGGCCCTCTCATCCCCATCTCCTCTGAGCCCAATCTTTGGGTGCTTGGGGCTAGGCCCTGATTTGGCCAATCCCCATTTTATAGACAAGGAAACTGAGGTCCAGAGAGGGAAAGGACTAGCCTGAGGGCCCCACAGTGTCTCTTGGTGAGATCGTAGGCCAGGGTTCCACCTGGGAGATACGGACATACACACACACACACACACAAATACACACACACAAACACACACACGTAATCTCCACTCATCAGATTGCTCTTGCAGGAACAAGTTCACCCACCTACACTTCTCTTCTACCAGCAAATCAAAGATCTGTTGTGGTTTTCATACTAACAACCACCGGCAACAGTGCTGTCTGTATACCCTGACCTGCATTCCGTATAAATTGTGCCCTGCCTGGCAGTGGAGGTTAGAGTTAGGTACACTCCCCTCTGTTCTCCTACAGTCCCTTGAGCAGACTGCACCCCAGTCCTGGCTACAACTCTCCTCCACTGAATTCTGATGTGTCTCTTCTGCTGAATGGGGGCTTCCTGAGGACAGGGACCTTTGTAGGGAGTTATCTTTATGTTACTGTCACTTAGCCTGGGGACAAGCTTCTGGAGAGGGATCAAAAGGGAAGGTCTGGGACTTCCCTGGTGGCACAGTGGTTAAGAATCTGCCTGCCAATGAAGGGGATGCGGGTTCGATCCTTGGTCCTGGAAGATCCCACATGCTGCAGAGCAACTAAGCCTGCGAGCCACAACTACTGATCCCGTGTGCCACAACTACTGAAGTCCGTGTGCCTGGAGCCCATGCTCCACAACAAGAGAAGCCAGTGCAAGGAGAAGCCCTCGCACAGCAACGAAGACCTAACGCAGCCAAAAGTAAATAAATAAATAATAAATAAATTTATTATTTTTTTAAAAAGGGAAGGTCTGGGTGAGTTGTGCCACCTCCCCCTTTCTCCCTCCATTTCAAAGGACCCCATGAATGCAGTGACTATTAATAAGCTTCCTGCGGGCTTCCCTGGTGGCACAGTGGTTGGGAGTCCGCCTGCTGATGCAGGGGACGTGGGTCCGTGCCCCGGTCTGGGAGGATCCCGCGTGCCACGGAGCAGCTGGGCCCGTGAGCCATGGCTGCTGGGCCTGCGCGTCCGGAGCCTGTGCTCTGCAATGGGAGAGGCCACGGCAGTGAGAGGCCCTCATACCGCAGAAAAAAAGAAAAAAAAAAAAAAAAAGCCTTCCTGCAAAGTGGACCACCTTTCATAGTTTCCAATGCACTGCCATCCACTCTCTTTTAAATGCACTCAAAAGCCTCAAGAGTAGAGTAGGGGGAGAGTATTCCCTCCTTTTAACAGATGAGAAGGCCCAGAGAGGTGGAGTGACTTATCCAAGATCACACAGCTCCTGAGTGGCGGAGACAGGACTCAGACCTGCTGTAGCTGCACAGATGAGTAGATGGGTCTGCAGTGGGAGATAACAGGGCTTGGCACATAGTAGGTGCTCAGAAACTGGACAAATGAGTGAATGAATGAACAAATGAGTGCATATGCCTGACTGTAAAGTCAATAGGGAAGGGGAGTGGTTCAGGGTGTGTGGGGGTCAAGGAGTGCTTGACATTTTGTTCCCTGTGCTCACGTGCCCCCTTCTTGGCTCCTCAAGCACTGCTCAGACTTGGGGCAGAGCTCTTTCCCTTTCCCAACCCCAGGGAGGCGCCACTTTCTCACTCACCTCCCCAGGTTGTCTCACTTCCCTTGGCCTCTGCAGGCTCCTCCTCAGTTAGGCTGGGGACCTTCTCCTTGGAAGCATGCCTCCCCATCTCCAGATCTGCCCCTGATGTCTGTGAGGCCCAGGACAAGGGCATAAATGGAGGTTCCCTACAGGTGCCCACCCTCCCCCCTAAACAGCCATCGCCTGATCCTATGGGTGCATCTCTGAAAGTATTTGACTCTTGGGAGGATAGGCTTTGGGAAGAGACCTGCAGGGCCCTCAGAAGCAGGCTCAGGTCCATTTGGGCAGGAAATTCTGGGGTCTTGGACACCTAAAGACTGGTCTAGATTGTGGGGTTTGGGTTCCAGAATACATTTACCTGGCCTTGTGGACCCCTTGCTCTATGGGGAGAGATGAGGCTGGAGGAGGCCCAGAAAGGACCCTCTAAATCATCTAAGGATGGTATCCCTCTCCCATCCTGTCTAATACCCTGTTCCATGGCCCTGGGGACCTTTTCTGGAGCCAAGGCCACTTGCCCCTCTGGTCAAGTTGGTCAGAAAAACAAGCCCACTCCAGCAGCCAGTGGCTTTCCCTGGCTGGTCAGCCCTGGGCTCCCTACCAGCTCCAGGGACCTGGCAGGGGTGGGAGATGGTGTGGGGGGAGTGAGCCCACGAGTGAGAGAGATGTGGAGTGGGGAGGTGGAGCCAGCCTGCAGTGGGCCTTGCTCAGCCATGCTCACACACACACATACACACACACACACAAACACACCAGGACAATAAATCGACAAACACTTAATCTCTCTGCAAATTGAAACGGAGCTGTAAATATCTGCTGTATCCCAGCAGCTGAGTTATGAGTCTCGTTTATTAATCTCTTTAGTCCCAGGTGATGGATGGAGGAGGAGAATGGCCCACTGGGGAGATTCTGGGGATGGGGGAAGGAGGGAGGAGAAGCGGGTGAGGGGTCTAAGAGTAGCCCTTCCGGAGAAGGGGTCAGAGCGGGGAGGCCTGGGGTGTGTGTGCTTTCCCCCCTTTTATTCTCCACCTCGGAAAGCTCCATCAACACAGTGACTATTTATAAGCCTCCTGGCAAAGTGGACAGCCCTTTACAGTTTCCAATTCACTGTCATCCACTCTCTTGTTATTCCTTCCCACCGCCTCAAGACGTTGGGGAGAGGGGGCAGGAATCTCTTTCACTTAACAATAAGGAGACAGGCCCAGAGAGGTGGAATGATTTATCCAAGGTCACACAGCTCTTGAGTGGTGGAGACAAGCTCAAACCTGCTAGAGCTGCACGAATGAGAGGAAGCCAGAGGAAGGGTCTGCAGGGAGAGATAACAGAGACGCACAGGATGGGGTCCTTATTTCTCTCAAATGCTTGGTAAGCACCTTTCTCTCTCTGTCTCTCCGTCTCTGTCTCTGTCTCTGTCTCTCTCTCTCACTCTCTCTCTCTCTCTCTCTCTCTCTCTCTCTCTCTTTGTAGGAACTGGAGGAGGAAGAGAAGGACAGAGAGGAAGAGGAGTGGAGCTGGTGAGCGCTTTCAGCCAAGCCTGGGAGCTGTGACTGTTGCACCCTCACAAGATTTATTTTTAGAAAGCCCCCGAGTGCCAGCATGCAGGGCTCACCACTCGGGCTGCAGGAGTGCAGGGGAGAAGCCGAGGAGGGCTGGAGTCCTCAGAAGACTTCTTGCCTGCAGGAGCTAGGCCTGGGAGGGGGAGTGGGGTCCGGTGCCTGTGGGTGATGAACACGTGAGGACAGGTGGACAGAACAGGGGTGCTTGTAGAGTGACAGGGACAGAAGACTGACCTGGGACATGGGACCACAAGCACTGGGCAGTGGAGTCGGGACTACTGAGACTGGGGTGTTGGAGCAGGAGGGATGGGGTGACAGTGATGTTTCTGGAAACACCTGGTGGCCTGTAGGGGGCACGGAGTCAGGGCCCTCTGATTGGAGGCTGTTGAGGTGGGCACCAGAGGGCTGTGCTTTCTTTATCTCTGTCTCCATCTGCTTCTCTTGTATTTTCCCTCCCTCTTGTGGTCCAAAGATCTGGGTGGGGCTCAGACTCTCAGGGACCTGGGTGATCTGCCTCCCAGGTTGGGCTCGGTGTCACTCTGGTCTATGGAGGCCAACCCCAGGCTCCTGGGCTTTGTGATGCCAACACCCTGAGCTGACGTTCTTGCTACTAGGTGCCACTGACGTCAGTAGTGTCCATACCCAGGCGACCACTGCTGGCCGCTGCCTCCTGCTCAGGACCCATCACCTGCCACCAGGTGGTGCCCAGGGAGCCGAGGTTGGGCCTGAGCTTCTCAGCCTCACCAGTCTGCAGACCTCCTCCTGGGCCAGAGCCTGGGGGCAGGACCAAGGCTCCAGGAGCCCCAGGGGACTTTGGAACATCTGCTCCAACCTCCTCTGCTGACAGAGGAAGGGACTGGGGCCCAGAGAAGGGAAGGGAGTTCAAGGTCATTTCAAGGAGGTGGTGAGAGTGCTGTGAGTGCAGGGGATAGTGTGGAGCTGGGCTGACAGGCAGAGGGTATGTGTCCTGTGGCTGTGGGGTGCTGAGGGGGCTGAGGGTGTAACCGTCATGAAAGGAGCAGGGCTGGGGCAGGGGAGGGCGCACGCCATGACCACATCCTGATTTGCCTAGGACTATCGGGTTTAGCACTGCAAGTCCTATGTCCCGGGACCCCTCCGTCCTGGGAAAACAGGGATGGTTGGACACCATAGGGCCACCCCTGGGACACTCACAGGACCACGTTCACAGGTGTCTCTGCTATACTGCCAGCCCTTTCTGAAGGCCCCTCACCTGTTCCATTTGACCCTCAGAGGTAGGTAAGGCAGGTAAGCAGCTCTCTTCTATTACAGACAGAAAAATCAAGGCTCAGAGACACAAAGTGCTCCAAGTCACCCCGGGAAGGCATGGGAAAGCCAGCACCTCTCCCCCTGGCTGGGAGGGAAGCAGTCCCTGGGCTGGGAAGCCTGCCCTCCTGTCACCCGAGCCCCAACCTCCGCTGCTGTGTGACCTGTGAGGAGCCACAGCTTCTCTGGCCTTCCTTCTTCTCCTCATCCTTGAAATGGGGCCCTTTGTCCAGAGGAGCTGAAGTCAACCTACCAGATTAAATGGCGGTGAGGACAGCTGGAGAAGGGGACACTAAAAAACCAGTAGGTGAGGGGGATCAAGGGATCATTCTGGGCTCAGCAGACTCAGGAGAGGGAGAGAAACAAAAGTGTTATGCTCAGAGCAGGGCGGGCACGTGGGGACCGGGGAGGGGAGAGATGAAGGGAGGGGTTTAGGCTTTCAAACAGAGAATGAAAGAAATGAGTTATTCCAGTGTGGTGAGGTTGGAGAAGCTCCACTGAATCTTTAAACAACCCTTGTCAATTATTCATCTGCTGGTAGGAGGGCCCTCTGGTCTGCCACAAATCTCCTCTGAGCAGTGGAGGAAAGGAGGGAGGGGAAGAAAAGGGGGCTGGGGGAGAGGGAGAGAAAGAAAAGCAAGTATTTACTGGCTACTGTGTACCTACTCTGTCACTCCTGCCTGCCGGGGAGCTCCCAGAGCTCAGAACCTTGGCCTTTTCCCCCCCACCTGCCTCAGGACCCTGCACTGTTGGGCACAGGGCTGGGCACCTGGCAGAGGTGGGGGGTGTCTCTTTTCCTGGCTGATTGGAGGAACTGCTGATACAGCTGCTGGGGAAGGGGAATCTGCACAGTGGCAAGGGTGTTACAAGCCCTGGTGAATGGAGCTGGCTTGTCTGGAGGCTGCATGGAACCCCTCATCTCACCAGCTCTCATCGGTGTCAGAAGACATTGCCTGGCTCAGCATGAGGTGGGCTCAGGGGATCTAGGGGGTGAGCGGGGAATGCTTACAAGTTGTTTAGTGTTTGGAGAGTTACAATGTGTGGGAAGTCTCTTAATATCTCATTCTTCACCCTCACTTAAAAGCCCACCTCTTCCAAAAAAGACTCCCTGGGCTGCTCAGAAGGGAGGTGAAGGCTTCCTCTAGCTGTGCCCAGGCCTTACACTTGACCCAAGGTCATACCCACAAGATCCTGACCCTGGTGGGTCCACTCAGACTGGAGCTTTGCACCCACTTTGATAGAAAGGAACTTGAAAGGCCTATGTCAAAATCAGGTGTCCCGGATAAAGGGAGGAAGAATTGACTGGACTGAAGGCAAATCCAAGGGCACACTGTGGGTAAGGGCGTCCGGGGGTGGTGGTGGGGTGGGACTGGCAGGCCCCAGGGCAGCAGAGAGCATCCATGGCATCCTGTCTGAAGAGAGGGTACAAACCCTGGTCTCCTCCACTCCTTTCTCTGTTCCCAAGGTGATCCTTTCTCCAGAAAGTGTTGAATTTTCTATTAAGCTCTGGAGGAAATCAGTGGCAGAATTGTTTCTTGGGCTCTGGGGAGTGTGCTACAAGACCAGACACAGACTAAGGCACTCCTGGAATTGAGAGGCTCACAGCCCGGATACAGGGGACGAGAGCTGAGGGACACGGTTAATCGTTTGCTCACTGCACAATCACTGCCATGTCACTGGGGCCCACAGCTACATCCCCAGGCTCTGCTGCTGGTGGCCACTCCCTGACCGCACGTCCAGGAGTCACACATCTTGCAACAGTGCCATTGCTACCCAGATGTGTTCTAGGGCAGTCAAGTATTTTCCATGTTCTGTGACTCTGTCTACAGTGTACACGCTGTATCCTGTGCTCATTGCCGTGTTCTATGGCTTCATCTTCCTGGAATGCAGTGTTGTGTGATATCATTGTATGGCTTGGGTCTATTGCTATGCAACTACACTCCACTGCTCCTTCACCATGTCCTATAACTTGTCACTGTGTCTGTTGGTCGCATGAGCTCGCTGACTGCTATGTAATTTTGTTTGGTTGCTATGGAACAGTGACCCATTGCTTCATGCTACCTGTCATGGAGCTGTGTGCTGTTGCTACTCACCCATGTTCTAGTGTTTGTTACTGGGCTCTACTGGCTGCATGAATGTTTGTCTGGCTCCTACCCTGGTCCTTCTGGGCTCTGACTAGGGGCTTGGAACTGGAACTGGGGGCTGAGTCTCTAGGACCCAACCAAGGCAGAGGTGGGAATAGCCAGCGTGGTAAATCTGTGCTGACAGAGAGACAGAGAGACAGTGAAGAATGATGCTTCAGAGGACTGAGGCAGGGGTAGAGGGTAAATAGAATGAAGCCAAAAGTCAGGAACAAGGAGGGAATAAGATGGAGGCTGGGCCTGGGACAGGCTGGGATGGGCAAGGGAGAGGGGCAGGCCTGCTGGGTCCCAAAGCCTTTACCTACATCTGTGTAGGGTCAGGCCTGGCCTGGGCCCTGGAGCCCAGAGATGAGGAAGGTGGTGGCTGAGTGTACCTACGTCAACGGCAAGCTAGGGAAAGCAGCCAGTGCTTGTGACCTTGCCAGGTGCCCAGCAAGGGGAGGGTAGAGGGACCAGCCCCCCGATGGGAGTTCTGGGGTGATACCCAGAGCGGGCATGCTTGAATTAGTCTCCATATAGACACAACTCACAACGTCTCTGACAGTGTAAAGGGCGGCCTTGAGCCCCCTTGTCCATACTCAGAGCCTCCCCAAATCCTGCCTTAGTGCCCTTGGGCCACTTATTTCTCCTCCTGCCCTCTGTTTACTCAGCCCCTTGCTCAAAAACCTGTTCCTCCTCATGGCTAACCATGACTTCTCAAATGCAGTCTAGTTTCATCTCCATGGTTTAATCCTTTAGAGGAGATCCACACTAGCTGGCCTACTACCCAAGTTATTATGCTTTAAATATTAAAGGATATGAAAAGTATATATATTGTTTGAATTGCTCACCTATTGGATCCATCCTATATGTCAAGGCCCTTCCCCCTCAGCTCTGCTTTTTTCTCCTTCTTTCCCCCATTATCACCATCAACAATATCACCATTGCATTTTATAAGCAGAATGAAGATTCCAACTCAGCCGATGCCAGCCCTTTCTACATCTTACCTCCCCAAGCAAATATATAATATTAAGTCATCTCTAATTTCTCTCAAATAATCCAGACCCTGAGACCCATTGACCTCCACTCAGACCTTGGATCCTTTGCCAAGCAGAAATGTTCACTGGACTCCAAACCAGAGAGGGCCTGCCATGCACGGTACCAGGAGTGGGGCCAGCAACGAATGGCTGAGATGAGAGGGTCATCCTACTCCCCGGGGTAGTATGAGATCTGCATCTGGCGATGAGGTGAGGGCCTCCCTGGGTGATGCCTGAGGCTTGGCTGGCTCGGCATCCCAGGGAAGGCTCCTGGAGCTGGAGGGGTGAGGGGAGGAGAGAGCCCTGAGCTCTCTGCAGGGTTGTGACCAGGGAGGGATGCCTTTGTCTTTCCCCTTCCTTCTTGTCTGCCTTTCCCCTTCCATGGTGCCTTCCCTTTTCCTTCCTTCCCTGGCCTTTACCCCTCCTTCTTTCTCGCCTGCACTACCTCTGCTCAGAGGCACAAGAGGGACATCATGAGGCCGGGCTGTGGAGGCAGCAGGCATTGGTTTATTCATGCTGCCCAAAGTCTCCAATGGCAGGTCTCAATCTTTATTTTCAACCCAACTGATGGCTGAGCTGGCAGGTCAGGCCCGGGAGCCGCCTTCCCGAGGGGCAGAGGTGAGAGGAGTGAGTGTAGAGGATGGCCTCGGAGTGCTCTGGACCTGCCAGGGAGGGTCCCACTAGGGGTGGGCAGGGGTGCTCCATGTGGGAGCATCCTGGGCACACCCAGCAGACAGCACCTTTCCTATTTGTCCGATGGGACATGTTCCAGGAAGATGCAGAAGTGCCAGGGGAAGATGCGAAGGCTGTCGGTGGAGAGGGTCAGGTCCTGGGAGGAGGAGGCCCAGGGCTTCCCTATGGCTCGGTGGCCTTGGCTCCGGCCTTTTCTCAGGATCTTCCGGAGCAGCGTTCCCCATGGGATCTGCTGTGGAAGAAGGGAAGAAGTCACGTGTGAATTCACCCATGGTGGTTGGGACAGGACTTCAATTGGAGCCTTTGACTGGACTGTCTTTCTGGTGGCTTGTCCTGGAGCTTTCTGCATCAAGGGGCTAGGACTCAGCACTGAGCCTTCAACAAATTAAGGCATCACCTCTGCTGGCTGCCTGCACCATCCCTCTCCCAGCATCTTGTCAACTGGTAATGGGAAACCAGACCAACTCCCACAAATCAAGGGTAGAGACTCTGTGACCAAAGACAATATCCTCTTTGCTTTGAGTCCTACTTTCCTCTTTCAAAAGTTAAAACTAATCTTTCTGGGGCTTCCCACTACCCAGAGGACAAGCTCTCGAGGAAGTTCTTAGTTGATGGCTACTTGAGTCAGAGGAACCCAGTCTTACAAGTGTTGCAGGGGTTGTTTTGAAAGAAATCATCTAAAAGTTCCATTCAAAGGTGAAGAAACTCTGTAAGATGAAGACTCCACACCCTCCACCAGTTTAGGGTGACTCATATATAGAGTGTGCCTAAAGCGAAGGTCCACTCGCCACCCAAGGAGTGAACAGCTCACAGGTGGCAGGCAAGTCCCTTCTCCAGGCCCCATCCCCACTCTGGCCCTCCTGGCCCTGGAGGGGAGACACTCACCATTGATTGGGACATCTTGGGCACCTGAGGCTCTTCTTCTGCTTCCTGAGAAGTGGATGTGTTGGAGCCAATTGTGGAGCTCACTGTGGCCTTGGACCAGGACTCACGGATGGTACCTAGCTTCTCGTCTAAGATCTTGGGGTCCAGGATGGGCAGAACCTTGCTGTTGTTTGGTGTCAAGAAGTTTTCCGGCCTCTGGGAAGAGAAGGTGCAGAGACATTGCTCTCTGCCTTTCTACCATCAGTGTGCCTTTCTACACCCCCAAGCCGCTCCTCCTCACGACTCAGGAGGCCCTGCCTGCCTGGGCCCTGTCTACCTCCCACCACCTGCCCCCTTGCTCACTGTGCTCTAACCACACTGTCCTTGCCTTTTCTCCAAAAAGCCGCGCTCTTTCCTGCCTCAGGACCTTTTTATCTGCTGTTCTCTCTACCCAGAGAGCCTCACGGGTCTTTACATGCCTGTCCCCTTCTCATCATTCAGGACTCAGCCCAGATGTGATCTTCTCAGAGAGGCCTTGCCTTTGAGATAGAGGCTCACCCCACCTAGAGTAACCCCTCCTCCAATATACTCTATTCACATTATCCCATTTTACTGTGTTCACAGTACTTACTCTACCAGAAAATTCATTTCCAAAAAATGTGTTTACTTGTGGACTGTCTGCCTTGCTCCTCCACTCTCCACACTCAAATGCAAATTACCTGTAAGCTGGGAACTCATTTATCCCTAGTGTCTGCCTCATTGTAGGTACTCAAGAAATATTTGTTGAAAGAATAAACAAACCGTGCCATCTATGACTCCCACCCTTGGTGCAGTAACAACAGATTCGAAAATCTCCATGTTCCTTTGACACCCTTTGCTGTGTAGACTTGCTTTCCATTCCGTCTCCTTGTCATCCATCCTCTCATCTTCTCAACCATTAAACAGTGTCTCTTCTCTCTCTACTCTGATGGGCCTCTTTCTCCATCCATGTTCTTTTTCCTAATTCTCTTCTTCCTCTCTTGACATGACTGCCACTCTCATCTCTGCTTGTTTAGAATTTAACCCCACTCAAATACCAGCCCTTCCAGGAAGGCTTCAGGGCCTCCACCCACACTTGCTCAAAGCTTTTCCGGGTTCTCCCAGCCCAGCAGTTGGTTCTCTCTGCTCTCACACTGTCCTCTAATTCCAGGCTTATTTGCCATTATTGTTTTTCTGAGAAAACTTTAAGTTCCTCGGGCTTAGGGACATGTCTTATACTCCCACTGGGGAGAGGTTATTTGAAAGCTCTGCTGGAAATCCATGGTTAGCCCCAAAAACATGCCCATTCTTCAAAGAATCATGCAGACTCAAGTTTGTAGGGACCTCAAAGATGACCCGCTTCCACTCTACATCAGCTGTTGGAATCCTGTCTTGGCCATACAGTAGACAAATATTCCACTGTCTAGAGTGTTGTGCTAGAAAGAAGCAAATAGAACAGTGGGCACAGTGCCAACCAAGACAGATGTGCTCAGGGTTAGAAGTGTCCAAATGTCTGACACTGAACAAACAGAGAGAATGAGTGCAGGTGGGCCTCTCTTTAAGTGGATGCTCTATATGAAAAACCACTAGGATCCTTTAAATAACTACCCTTTAAAAATAAATTTGGTGTGCAGAAATTCATTAACAAAAAGCATTTTCAGTCTTGCATCAATAGATTAAGGGACATTCATACAAGTACAGAGGTATCCAGTCCAGTCTGGGCCTCATCCGCCCCTCCCTCGACCATCAAATAGGTACCAGGAGAAAGCTGCTATATGAAGACTCTTGGGGTGGGAAGAGTGAAGCATTGGATGGCTCTGAGGCTGACTTTGGCACTGACTGCACTTTATAGCCAAGACTTCTGGGGCTGTGTTGTCCCTGGGTATTAGACCTGGCTGTCTCTCTCACCTGTTCCTCTCAGTAACTTTCATTCATTCGGAGGCTCCCCACTGAACATGCCCTCTGTACAGCATCTGAGTCAGATGGTTTGGGGTTTTCAAGTTGTCTGTGTGTTTTAGATAAGAAAAAGCACCACATCTGTCTCCTGTTCAGAACAGCTGAACACGATTGGCTGTAGCAGAAAAACTACAGAACGTGTATTAGATGGATGGCTGGGTAGATGGATGTAGGAGAGAGGGAAGGAAGAAATAACTAGCCAAGGCAAAGACCGACTCGCCATTGACCAGGTGGCCCCTGGGGCTGGGGTGAGATGCTGATTCAGGACCTGTAATGACATTTCTCCTCATTTCCAGGCAGAAAGCCAATCTTGATGCCCTGGATTTCATAGACTGCCATCTAATCCAGTTAGGGGAGGAAGTAGAAGTAATGAAATCAAGGGAGAATTCTCCAGAGGCGCCCTCATCAGTTCTGAAAGCAGGGACACACTGCTGAGAGAGTCTCTTCCTCCACAGCCTGTCACCCTGACATCCACCCTGCATGGCCCCAGTACCAAGTGGGTCAGCTCAGTGACCCAGAGCTGACACTTACTGGGCCCCTGATCAGAACTGGGCACTCACTAATTTTATGTGGATTCTGAAATTTATTATGTATAATTAATTTAATTTCATCACAAAGATGAAATAAAAATGAGACGGACCCCTCAGTCCAGACCACCCCATGAGTCTCCAGTGGACAGAAGTGTTGTTCCAAGAAGAAGGAAAGGCAAGGCAGAGTATCTATGGACTTCAGTCTATTCCGCCCATCCCACCCCCTCCTGACCCCCAGCTGCTCTTCCTGTAGCTTCTGCCAGACTCAGTGGTCCTGCTCTGCCCTCTCCATGGCTGGCTCTGGCTTATACCTGCTTCCACAGCTGCTTCACGAGAGTACCTCTCCAGCCCTCACCCCTGCAGGTCTCCCAGTGAACTTTGCCAGGATCCATCCCAGCCTGGAGTCTGGGGTAAGATGGGTGGGTGACTTTTATAGAAAAATCTTTACACTTGCACATAATGCAGGCCCCAAAGGGAAGGTCAGAGGCAGTCGTTCTAGTCATGTGAGGTAAGGGTCCCAGGAGGACCACAGTGCTTCACATAGTGCTTAAATTCTCTCTATTGTTCCCTTACATTACCTGTCCAGACTCATCAGCTTCAGTCTGCCTACATTTTGGGGAGGGGCTTGTGCCCCCCTCTCCTTGCTCCTCATGGGAGGGACCTTGTCTGAGACTACAGGGAGGAGCTAGGCTGCTGGAAGCGGTGGGTCAGGGTGGAGAATGGGGGAGAAACAATGCTAAAATGGGGATGGAAAGAGGGGGGAACTCTGGGGACTAGCTCTTCCGTATTCGGGCCCAGACTTGCCTTGCTCTCCCACCTTCCTCCAGGTGGGGGAGGAGGCTTCTGGCTCACCCCACAAGCCTGCTTATTTGCTTTTCTATTTGGCAGGCTTTGCCCTGCCTGCGGAGGCAGCTTGGGGCTGACAAGTGGCCCCTCACTCTGTGGCTCCGTGGCTACAGCACATCCTGCTTCATTAGGACTGTAATTAGGAGACCTACTTTGAAAGCTCAAAGTGATGCATGACCGTGCACTGGCTCAGACTCAGCGCCCAGCCCACTGTTCCTTGTCCTGCTGCAGCTGTCCCACACCACATGAGTGCATGGTGGGGAGAAGACACCCCTTCTTCTTCCTTCTCAGCCCTCACTGTTGCCTGCAGAGGGTCTGTTGAGACAGACCAGGCCAATAGCATAACAGGTTCGAGGATTCTTGGGTCACCTGTTTCCCCCTCCTCCTCTAACATCTTCTGCCTCCCTCCTACCCAGTCCATCCCCTAGGTCCCTGATCACGCAAAATGCAACTGTTCCAGCCTGCCCTGGCAATTACAGACTAGCCGAGTTGCAGCTGCTGTCCTCGGTGCTGAAAGTGCCCGTCTTGCGGCCTGCCTGCCTCTCGCCCCGCCCTGAGCCTTCTTGCTGGAGCGCACAGGCTCTTAATTCAATTAGCTGGCCCTGAACCCTCCCCAGGGAGCCTGGAGCGGAAACTGACAAATTCTGTTTAACAAAGACATTTGTCCCCCGCCCCGCTGGCTTTGGGCTCTGCCCGCCTGTATCCTGCTCATTAGGTATCTAACAAAGTGCGTCCCAAGAAATCTGCTTCCAATCGCTAGTAATTCAGGAGGCCTGATGCAATTTTCTCCCTGATAAGGGTGTCTCGCCCGCTGGCAAGTGCCATAATAAGCCCTGTGCAGCGGATCCCCCATCAGTCGCTGCTTTGTCATTTCCTGTGGCTGCAGTTGTAGGTTCTTATCTCTTCAGCTGAAGGAGTTTCAACGGGTCCCTCCAAGGGGGCTTGCTGCCCCCCCGCATATCGTAGGCCTCATTTATGACAAGCCATGTGGTCTTGCAGCTGCGGTGGGGTTTGAAGCTCTGAGTCTGTCTGCCAGCCAAGAAGGGCCCAAGTGTTAATCCTCACTGGGGCCATGATTCAGTCTCCAGAAAATGGTGTCAGAGGGTTAATCTAAAAACAAGTTGTGGCGTCAGAGGAGGGGAGCCAGTGATAAAGATTTTTTAAAAATTCTGGCAGGGATTTTATTTATTTATTTATTTATTTATGGATGTAGTACCATTCTTTTATCTATCTATCTATCTATCTATCTATCTATCTATTTATTTATTTATGTTTGGCTGCGTTGGGTCTTCGTTGCTGCCCGCGGGCTTTCTCTAGTTGCGGGAGTGGGAGCTACTCTTCGATGCAGTGCACGGGCTTCTCATTGCGGTGGCTTCTCTTGTTGCGAAGCACGAGCTCTAGGTGCGTGGGCTTCAGTAGCTCTGGCTCACAGGCTCTACAGCACAGGCTCAGTAGTTGTGGCACAGAAACTTAGTTGCTCCGCGGCATGTGGGATCTTCCTCGACCAGGGGATCGAACCCGTGTCCCCTGCATTGGCAGGCAGATTCACAACCACTCTGGCAGGGATTTTAGTATTAAATAGAGCCCTGCCTATGGCTCAGTGGATAGGCTGTGGGTTCACTCTTGTTAGCCTGAAACCTGGTCTTTCTGCACTTAATTTTTTCCCTTGGGTTCCCCTTATTCATATCTAGAGAGACCCTTCCAACATATAGGTCAGATCACATCCTACTGCTGCTCAAAGATCTTCCTTAGCTTCCTATTACTCTATGATGAAGTCTATATATACCCTGTATTCTGGCGTTCAGGCCCTCCAGAATCTAGGCCCCATCTCACCCTCCAGTCTCACCGCCCACAACAGCTTCCTCATGTCCCATGCACTCCAGACACTGTCGTGTTTCCATGGCTTTGTACTTGTGGTTCCCTCTCCCAGAAGAACCCTTGCCTTGCCTATTTCCAAGCCACTCTTTGAGGCAGAGTGCAAACCGTGCTTCTCTATGACTCTTCCCATGACAATGCAACTACCTCAACTAGAACCCTTAGCAAGATGAATAGTGATGATCTTTTGGGGTGCTTTACTGCTTGGCACAGGTTAAGGATCTAACAAATGGTTGATGAATTCATGCCTGAATGACCTTGGCTGGACCAAGGGTGCACATGGTTTTGCTAAAAAGAGGTCTAAGGCTGTGGTAGTCTGGCTTTGAGATGGGAAAAAACCCAAGAGCAGCCCCCACTTTCTGAGAGGTCTGGTCTGGAAGCTTCTGCCCTGTCTTACTTCCTCTCCTCCCCCTTCTTCAATCCATCAGCTATGCATCGGGCTCATGTGGAGAGCCGAGCAGGCCAGGGGAAGGCCCGAATGTCCAGTTCCTTAGTCATCCCTGCATCCTGACTCAATCCACTCCATCTGTGGCTGGGAGTCACAGGCTCACATTCTCAAGGCAACACAGGGTGGTTGGTGAGGCATTCAGGATGAGCCTGCAGTATGGCTCTGGGTCCATTCCTGCCCACCCTGGCCTGGGAGCTCACAGGCCAAGAAGCAGGTCTTCATTTTCTCTATCTCCTCTATAGCTCCCAGCTCAGGGCTCTGGCCTCTAGAGAGATGATTGTCTGTCTCTTCTCCATTTCTTCATTCTCTGAAAAATGGCTGTGAGACCAAATGTGGTGCTGGTGACGTTTATCTTCAGCACTTGACAAGGCCTCCTGATGTCCTTACGGATGTGAATCTGGTGGAGCAGCTGTCATGAGGGGCGGGCGCCGAGTGATGGATTAGCAGGGCTCTGTCGTTCCCCTCCCCCTGGAGCTCTGTCGTCATCCCTGATGAGTTCAGCATGTTTGTCAGCAACTTGGGTGAACAATAGTAAGCGCTCCCTTTACTGAGTGTCTGCAAGACCCTTTGCTGGGCACTTACACATGCTCCCTTATTCAATTTTCACTACATTTCTGGCTGGTAGGGATCACAACCCCTTTCTATGGATAGAAAAGTAAAACTCATGGTGGCTAAGGTCATGTGGAAGATCCAGAATTCAAACCCAGATCCAAGGATGCATGCTCTTTAGTGCACATTGCAGCAAAGTGTCCTAACTACATGCACAGATGACCCGGAGCTTGGAGTAGGGGTGGAGGTGGGGCTGTGAATGTGTGACGCATGATGAAATCAGGGTCCAGAGTGATCTCAAGCCCAGACAATATGCTGAGACAAAGAAGATGAGTTCAAAATAGAGCAGCAGAGGTTCAAGGTGAAGGTGTGCCACCTGAGAGCCGCTCACATGCCAGACAGGACTCCCAGGCTCTAAATGGACCCCACAACCTTGGTTAGGAATAAAGCGAATGATAGACTTTGGCTGCACCAAAGGGGAGAATGTGTTTGCAGAGAAAGGATGATAGTCCTATTTTACCCACCAGTACTGATCCAGCTCCACAGTTTGGGGGGACACTTTAAGAGGAGTGTTGTCAAGATGAGACAACCAGGAGGATGAGAAGCAGAAACTCAGTGTGACAAAGAGCAGTCAGAGGGAGAGTTGGTCAGGCTGGAGAGGACACAACTAGTTTGCAAACAGCAACAGGGCCGACCTGGACATGGGTGCTAACTTCTCTGGAGCCAGTCTCAGGAAGGAAAAGGCAGGATTGGGGGAGGCAACTGGAGAGAGATAGGAGGAAGAGGTCTACAAGGGAGCTGATAGAGGCTGGGGAGGGCTTCCTGAGAGGAAATGAGGTCCCTGTCACAAGAAGTGAGCAAGCAGAGTCTGTAAAACCCTGTGTGTTGGAGGGAGTGTCAAATGCCCTCCCTGAAGTGGGGATCACGGGGGGAGTTGCATCATAACCAAGAGACTGTTGGGGGAGCATGGAGCTGCTGGGAGGGGTTCAGGCATTGTGAAAAGCAGGCAGGAGCCTCTTATAGTGGGATGGTGAGCCCTGACCCAACGCTGAGTATCTGTGAGCCAAGGGCCAGGCTGGCCCCGGAAAAGCACGGGCTCTCCCCTCTCGCTCACCTGTCCCCAGCTTCCTTGGGTCGTATGGGATGATCTCTGAATTGGGCCTAGGGTCTGAGCAGGTGGGGAAAAGGGTACCTGTGAGCTGGGGAGGGATAAGTCTTTTCCTCTGTCTCCTGCCATGTGGCCTGGGAGAGGGGGAGGACAGGGAGGTAGGGGGCGCAGGTTGAGGTTGGGGGCCTGCGCGTAGGGCAGGGAAGACAGTCAGGGATGGTGTGAGGTTGAAAGAGGGGAAAGGGGATTTTTCTCTGGATTCATCATTATCCTTACGGTAGTGTTTTCAGAGCTGGAGTCTTGGGCGTGGAACAGAAGCTCCCAGAGGATAGAAGCAGCTGAGGAGGCTGCTGTGCCACCCTGGACACTGGGCCTTCTGGGCAGCTGGGCTTGGTGAGGAAATGGAGGACGGCTTGTGTTGGGGCTTCTCTGAAGACCAGCCCAGGGCTGATATGTGTGGCTTTCCAAAAGTCCATAAGAATTCTTCAGAAGTCAGCATGTTTCTGCCTGTTCCCTGCCCTCCACTCCACATCTGCTAAACAGCCACTTGTCCCCACTCCAGGCTGGTCTCCAGAAAGAGTGGTTTGAATAAAAACACCGGGGCAGCCTTTTACACGGCATCAAAGACCTGCCCGCACCCCACCCTCCCTTGAGGGGAACAGGGAGGGGAAGGTCAGATGGGGCTGTGGGAGCCGCCCCTTCCCTCAGTGGGGGATAGCAGGGGCCACCTCATCCTCTCCTTAAAGGCACGCTGTCTGTGCCAAATCCAAAGAAGCAGTGGGTTTTGAATCCTCCAGCATCTCTCAAGTCTGTGGGCTAAGGAGAGGGGGCTGCTCATCTGAGAGGCTCTGCCTCTGCCTGGTGCCCTGGCACGCTGCCTGGGCAAGACCCTGGATCCCAAATCCCAGCCCCAAGTGGGCCTCTGTTGCTGAACACCCAGTTGACAGCATGGACTTGTCCTACCTCATGGGGAGGCACATTTCCAGGCAAGGAGGCAGGAGTCGATACATTGAGCACCTACTGTGTGCAAACCAGGCTCTAATCCACATAGTCAGCCTAGGAAACCTGGTCAGTTGTCTCACTTCAAAGAGGTTGTCTGCAAGCTGGAGGGCACCCAGGATGCTGTGGGATCTTGAAACCAGTTCATTAAAAGAGGCAGACTGCTTAGCCCGGAGAATCATAGACTCCTGGGGGACCAGATCACACTCTTCAAAGAGAAGAGGCCAAGATCAGAGGGTGAATGGAGGAGACTAGGGGTTTATTCGTGTATGTATATATGGAGTAGTCATAGGCTCATGGACCTCCAAGGTGAGCTCTCACTGAACAGGGAATAAAGGGAAGTTTTCTGTGTATACACAGATGTCTGTGTTTTTCTAGTTTTTTGTAGCTATATGTAGTTATACATGTATGTACTCATCTACACACACGACCCTAGCTTAAGGCAGAACACTCTGAGCAGCAGGTGTCCACAGAGAAGTTCCATCAGAGGGAAAAAGCTCAACGCATCACCAGCAGAACCAGCTTCAAGCACAATATCCCAAACCAGGAAACCACTCCTTCTTGCCACTGACTGTGACTGCTAGTCTGCCTGCCAGCGTGCTGGAAGGAGGCTTGCAGGGGTTGCACTGCAGCCCCAGAGGGCAGAGTCAGGAGCTTGGGGCAGAGAGAGAGCCCCTGGAGGTAGGGTGGGCTCAATGTGGGGTGAGCATTTCTATCAGCTGTAGGCACTGAACCATGGGATGGGCTGCTTCTAGAGATAGTGAATTGCCCCCTGACATGGCAGAGCAAGAGGAGAGGCTGGGGGCTTCCCTGGTGGCGCAGTGGTTGAGAGTCTGCCTGCCGATGCAGGGGATGCGGGTTCGTGCTCCGGTCCGGGAAGATCCCACATGCCGCGGAGCAGTTGGGCCCGTGAGCCATGGCCTCTGAGCCTGCGCGTCCGGAGCCTGTGCTCCGCAACGGGAGAGGCCACAACGGTGAGAGGCCCGCGTACCGCAAAAAAAAAAAAAAAAGAAAAAAGAAAAGAGGAGAGGCTGGGGTGACCACCCGTGGTGGATGGCATCAAGGAGATTTCTGGCCCAGGTGGGCTGTGGAGAGACACCTCTGTGGTTTCTGCCTATTTGGAAATACCACAATGTTCTTGTTCTTGGAGCTCTGAGAATGGGTGATATGGAAGCAGTGGGTGTGGGGAAACTGTGTTCCCCAAAATGTCAGTTAACCAGGATGGCCTGTGCGCAAACCTCCAGGACATGAAGGCTCTCAGGAAAGAGGCTGTGTCCTCCAGTGGGAGGTACCCAAATAGGACAGGCATATTCATTTGTTCTGAAGCATCTCCTCTCTGTAGTACAGCTGTCTATGAGCAAGGAGTTGCCCCTAAGATGGTGCTGTTAGCCAGGTGGACGAGGGGCCCTGAGAGGCCCATTATCACAAACCCCGCTGCAAATGGAGTATCCACAGGACTCTAAGGTCTCCAGGCTTCAGGTAGTGGCTCTTGGGGCTTTGAGCAGTGTTTGATTTAAACAGTGGAAGAATCGATAGTTCTGGTCCTAGGTCTGGCGCTTCCTTCCCACGGACCGGAATGCAGAGATGAACGCTGGGTACCTCTCACCATGAATTGGTGGCCAACACCTTAGGTGAAACAACAAGATGGAAGGAACCGGGTCTTCTCTGTTACAGCGGCTTGGCTGGTAATCTTACTCAGAGAGCACATCAAATCCAAAGAGCCTGTCTGAGCACTCCCTATCGTGTAACCTCGTTTGAGTTTCATCAGGTCTCATATCATGAGCTGATATCTGCTCATGAATTGACTTGCTCTTATCTGGTCCACACTCCCTGCTCTCTAAGAATGCAAGTTTTATGAAGACAGGGTCTTTTTCTCATCTTTTTCAATGGAAGATTCCTAAACCCAGGACAGTATCTGCTCCACAGCCAGGTGCTCAGCAAAGATTTGACATTGCATGGAGAAGAGCGGTGGTATTACAGAGAACCCCATGGTGAGGAATGGAGCTGGGGACAAGCTGTAGATGCAGTGCCATCTGATCTGTTCATCAACACTCTCCCACCTCCACATGAGGAGGATGACAAAAGGGCTCAGACACTAGCAGAGAGCCATGTCCACGCCTGAGGGTAAATTCAAGCAGACGGGCTCCACGGCTGCCGGCCTCTCCCTCTCCTCATTGCATTCCAGAAGGGCAGCCAAAACTCTAGTCCTCATCAAATATATGTGGGATAAAAGAATGAATGAGCGGGTACCATGGCTGTAAGATTATGCCAAGTCCATCTTAGCTTTTCATATTAAGGCCCCCACATTGGACTTCAAGCTTCTAGAATCAAAGTGAGTCAGTTATTGGCCAGTTCTCAGATAGTTTCACCAAGAAACAGTTTAACCACAAAAAGACTTCTCTTCTGTGTGTGCCAATGCAGGTGTGAAAACGTCTGTGCATCAGTTTGCTTGGGTGTGGGAGCATGTATATATGCAATAAATGTGTGCACTCTTGCAGAGGGATGTGTATGTTTGTGTTGCATGTCTTTGCATATGTGATTGTCTGTGTATGGGTATTCAAATGTGATTGTGTGAGACTCTGTATGTGTAGAACCGTGTGTGTGAATTCTTGGCTGCAGAATTTGAATTTCCTCCAGTCCTATTTTCCTGGTACACACCCAATCTTGATCTCCTTTCTTTTCCTTTCTTCTCGGAAATCCACTACTGAGAGGTTTTTTTTACCCGCCTCCAGGGGGAGGGGGCTGGGGGAAGGGGAAGCTAAAATCACAAGGCCCAGATCAAAACACTCAGCAGCTAAATGAATTCGGCAGCATTTTCCCGCATGACTTGGAGGGATAATTTAGTGAAGCCACCAGCTGGAAGGAAAGGGATTAATTCTGCACTTAGCCCAGCTCCAGTGAATAATTCATCACTGAGACCTTTGTGCCCAGCCCCTGGGCAACTGGGGAAGTGTCCTGCCCACCTGCCTGTTGCCTGCCTGGGTCCCCCAGTGCCCTGACCAGCGGCACCTGACACTTCTTTCGGTTCTCAGGACACACGTGCCCCAGCGAAGGTGTAGGAGGCAGGGGGAGGTGAGGAAGGGGCTGGCAGTGGCCACTGACAGACTCTAGACCCTGAGAAGAGCCATGGAGGGTTGAGCTCCAATCTGGGACATCTGGGATCCCTGCTTCACCTTTCTTGGGGTCTTTTGTTGCCTCTGTGTTCCCTCCCCTCTCCGTAACTTCTCCATCCTGTACCTGGTTTGGTGGTGATGGTGGTGGTGTGGATGTCAGGTTGTATCTAACAAACTCTCTCTCACCAAGAATTAGAGGAGTCTCTACAGGGCAATGTGGAACATTCCACAGTGGGGAGTGTTAATGGGGAGGTTTCAAACACTCACGAGAGGCCTTGCGGGGAGACAGTTTTGGGTGGGTACCTTCCCAGATAGACCTCTCAGACCCTCCAACAAGGAACTCCCTGCATTCTTCACAGGTAAGGTCACAGGGCCAAGTGTTACCCCAGAGCTGGTGACTATTTTTCCTGGCGTGGGAAGCTAGCAGGAGTGGGCTAATCCAGACATCAGCCCCTGTAAGCATTTCCAGGGGGTCATGGTCCTCAACTGCTCACATCCCAGCTTCATGCCTCTCTCAGCACCACAGAGAGAAAAGTGGGAAAATTCCAGCCTGTCAGGTGCACTGGAGCCAAATGACCTGAGTCCAAGCTGGACTTCAGAGCCCAAGTATAGCTGATAGAGGAAGTGATCCCATCCATCAGGCAGGGCTCAGTCCCTGGGGACTTTCAACTTGGGGCAACCCAGCTGTGGTGGGCAGGATTCCAAAACTGAGCCTACAAGATTCCACACCTTAATCCCTGAAACCTGTGAATATGATGAGCTTTCACTCCTGTGATTATGTTAACACGACACAGTTGACCTTAAGATGGGGACATTATCAGAGTGAACCTGACCTAATCACATGAGCCCCTTTAAAAGCAGAGTGTTTTCTCTGGCTGCTGACAGAGGAGAAAGTCAGAGAGCTTTGCAGTGTGAGGGGGATTTGATATGCCTGCTGGCTTAAAGATGGACGAGGCATTGTGAGAAGGAATGTGGGCGGCCTTCAGGAGCTGAGAGAGGCCCCTGGCCAGCAAGGAAACAGGGACCTCAGCCCTACAACTGCAGGGAACTGGATTCTGATGACAGTCTAAGGGAGCCTGGAAGCACACTCTTCCCCAGAGCCTCCAGATAGGAACAGAACCCTGCCAGTATCTTGATTTCAGCCTTGCTGTATTGCATTGCCTACCTACAGAAGTGTGAGCTCATAAGTGGGTGTTGTTTTAAGCCACTAAGTCTGTGGTAGTTTGTTACACAGCAACAGAAGCTAATATCCAGTTCACACTTGTAGAATCTTGATCCCAGTAAGCCAGGCTTGGCTTGGGCTGAGTTAGAGGCTGACTCCCAGGTCTGAGTGGCCCTCTGTTCTCAACTCTCTCTTCCTAATCTCAGGTTTTTCAAGCCTTAAATCACCCTCAGAAATTTCCATCCAAAACAGCAGCCCCATCCTTCTAAAAGCCCCTGGCACCAGCCCCTGAATAAGGCCAGTGATTGAGAAGGAGGTTGGAACCCACGGAGAGGCTACAAGAGCTGGCACATGGCTGCCGGCCCCTGAGCTTCCCCTGACCCACAGTCTTACCTCAGAGGAAAGCAGCTGGAAGGAGAGATCCGCCATGGGGACCTCACCATTTATGGTTTTCAGCTTGGTGTCCTGGAGGAGGAGAAGGGAATAGTCGGCTACACTGGACAGGGCAGGCAGCTTCTGCCTCTGCTCTGCCCATTGTTTCAGATTCCCTGGGGAAGTACCTGCTGGACGCTGTGCCCAGAGAGTGGGAGGAAGGCGGTAGCTGGTTTCCCACTCTGCTCACCCTCACTGCTTCCCGTACTACCCTTCCCAACTCCACAGGGGACCTGACTGGCTCCTTCAGACTTGCCTCCTGGCAGAGTGGGGAAGCTCCAATTTGTTGAGGTCTATTATGTCAGGCTGGCCAGAGTATTTTAGGGAAAAAGGTGGCATAGAAATAGACAATGATCATAATAACACATTGATTCTTATTGAGAACGTATTCTGTTCTAAGTGCTTTACAGGTATTTCCTCCAAAAAACCTCATAGCAACCATATGAGAAAAGTACTATTACTATGAACCCGTTTTACACACAGGGAAACTAAGTCACTGAGACCGAGTAATTTTTCCATGGTCATGTAAGCTGGTAAGTAGTAGAACCAGACCGTCTGGCTCTAGACTCTCTCACTATGCAGAGAAAGAATGTACGGCATGTTGTTGCTATTTTAGAGATGGGCATTCTAAGGTTCAGAGAGGCTAAGTAACTTGCCCCAGGATCTACAGTGAGGACTAGGGCAAGTCAGGATTTGAACCCAGGTCTGGCTGGTTAAAAGTCTGAACTCTTGCTGCTATCCCCTAGGGCCTCCCTGTGCTTCTCGCAAGTTGTCTGGGGGCAATTCCATCACAAGCCCAGGAGTAAGACTGAGTTTTGGTGTTGTGGGTACTCCTCACACCTGACAGTGGTCAGATTCCCTGGTGCGGGTTCTGGTGGAAGCTGCTGGAGAAGCCAGATTCGCCTCTGTTGGCGGGGGCAAGGTGGAGCAGGTTGGGGAGGGGTGGGACCAGGTGGATCTGCCATGGACCCTGTCTAGGGGACGGTGGTGGGTGCTCACGGTGATGGGGCGCTTCTCCACACTCAGCCCATTCAGGCCCTTCCCTGTAAGCATCTTGCGGTACAAACAGCTCTTTAGCGGCAACACGGAGATACCTAGGGGCTTGTTGAG
The DNA here is from genome assembly GCF_964165515.1 of Mesoplodon bidens. NCBI lineage: Eukaryota > Metazoa > Chordata > Mammalia > Artiodactyla > Ziphiidae > Mesoplodon > Mesoplodon bidens. The sequence goes on along the minus strand of NC_138178.1, from coordinate 63,111,178 downwards.
GGTCCATGGTTCACTGCCTTTCACTGTGGAGGTAGGACGGGCTGGGGTTCCCATCAAAGCCCCCAGCCCAAGCTTCTTGGATCCCAGTGTCTGAGGTCCCAACGGGGCCCATCCTTTGGTACCTGACATCTAATTCTCCCATCCCTCACCGCCCACCTGTTTCCCGCCTCCTGGCCTTTCCCTGCAAAAATCTCCTCTTCCTCCTCTGCTCTTCAGGGCTTCCTGAGTTCAAGACCAACTCTAAACATATTCTGTGTCTCTGGGTGTTCATATAGCTCTCCCTTGTTTCTGTCCTTTGGGGGCTTCACTCTTATGGTGTGGAACTAAGACTGTGGATCAGCCGGTCTCTGAATCCTGTCTCTGCACAAAGCTCCCCCTGTGAGCTCTGAGGGCTCCTCCCCTCCCGGAAAGGCACTGTGGACGGGGTGGTGGTGTAATAATACGAGGGTCTAGTGTGGGAATAGGGCCCACGTGTCCTGGCTCATATCCCAGTGTTGTCATTGGGACAAGGAAGCCAGCCAGGGGCTCCCCAACCTGTCTGCGCACATGGGGAGGCTGCCTCAGGACCCCTCACCCACCCCCACAGGAGGCAGAGGCGGGATGGCCTGAACACCCTTCCATACACATGTCCTGGTATGTGGCAGCCCTGACATGGCAACGGGGGTCACTTACTTGAAGACGAGGAGTAGTACTCTAGCACCAGGGCTGTGTCCTCTGAGAAGCTGGTGGCTCCATCTCAGCCTTGGAAGAGGAAGGACTGATTCCACAGGGGCAGCTCTGGGGGTCCCCCAGGCTTGGACAGCTGAAAGGAGAAGGTGGGAGAAGGTGGTGAGGCCACAGCTTCTCCCAAATCAAAGGATGTCCAGATATTTGGTTGTGTGCATGTCTATATATGTCACAGATGTTTGTCCTGATTATAAAAGCAATAAATACACACTAAATGAAGAAACTTTGGGAAAAAAAGAAAAGTAGAAAGATGGAAAAAAAATACCCACCTAAATTCTTACACTAAAGACAACGGTTCATAAGATTGTGTGTTTCTTTCTAGTTTTTTCCCTATGCCTATTTTATATATAACTGTCATCCTAACATCCTGCCTTTTTCATTTACCATTAAAACCTAAGCATATCCAGAGTCCCAAGTAACACTAATTACTCAGCTTTAGTAGCTGCAGGATATTCTGTCATGTCCAAGTGTCCTGGTTTCTCCCTTCCCATTTGTTCAATAACACTGCATTGAATGTTCTTTGATACATAGCTCTGTATCTCAAATTATTTCCTTAGTTCAAGTACCCAAAATAGAATTGCTGAGTTAAAGGACATGCATATTTTAAGGTACTTGATTCATCCTGGGTAAACTGTTTTCCTAAAGAGTTGCACCAGTGTTCCCACCCATGGCTGGTGGTGTCATAGATGCCAAATTAGACGAGACCTCTGCCCTTGTCACCAGCCCTTCTCTTCCCTGCACGGGCTTCCCAGCCCCTCGCAGGAGCCACGGCAGGTCTTCAATAGGGGATTTGGGGGACTTGATGGCATGCTAAGCCAGCAGCTGGAGCACACATGTGGGTAATATTTAAACAACAAAATAAGACAACATAACTACAGCCCCTAAACAAGGGACTATCTGAGACACTCCCGTGGGTGATCAGAAAAGCCATCTTGGAAGAAACAGGACCAAAGGAAGCCTCTGAGGGAAGATCTGGCAGACTGAAGGGAGGGAGGATGTTATTCTGGGTGGGAAAACAGCCTAAGCAAAAATGTGGAGGTGGCATCAAGCCTGGCATGTGTGGACACCTAACATGAGGAAGGACTCCAGGGGAAGGAGGTCCGGCATCTGCAAAGGCCAGAAGGTAGTGAGTGAGGAATGGGACTTGGGGGCATCAGCCTGTGACACCCAGCAGGCAGACCTGCATGGTCCCAACACAGGGAGAGGCTGGGGGTCATTGGCACAGACTCTCCAAGTGGCTGCCTTGCCTCTGCCCCCAGCCAGGGGCTGTCAGCAACAGTGGCAGCCGCTCCCACCTCCCGCTCCCCTGCGGGAATCAGTCATCACTTGAAAAGGTCAGCACAAAGGCACAGCCAGCCCTAGGAGTTATTGATGCAGGATCGCGAAATATCATTGTGGGTCCACTCCCCCCGCCGTGGCAGGGCCCTGATGCCTGTCACACTAATGTGTCTGCTCCTGTTCTCCCAGGCCCAGCCTGTGGCCCAGCTGTGTCTGCCCCTGCCCCTGGGGAGATGAGCTGCAGTCACTCTGAGGCTAGGGGGCCCTGAATACAGGGACAGTGACTGGGGTGATGGGAGTGGTCTTGAGAGCAGCTTCTAGTGGCAGCTCAGGGACAGCCACTTGGCCACCAGGCCAGGCCAGAGAAGCTTCTCTGGGTTCTGGGGTGCCTGGGAATGGCTGTTCAGGATTTCTCCCTAAACCAGGCTTTTCCCAGAGCCACCCCATTCTCCTGAATCCCCAAGGGGCATCCACACAGCCTGGACCATCTGCCAGACACTAGGGCACTCAAGGAGGACCTGTGACAGCCCCCTCCGCCCCATCCCTTGCTCCCACCCAGGAAGAGGGGTGTTTAATGGATGTTAGCTGTCCTCTCTAGGGCCTATTAATGTGTCTAAATGGAGTCTACAAAGCAAGAAACAGTGTCTGCCTGCCCAGGAAGGACAGCTCCTTTCCTGAATGGTTTCCCAGATAAGTCCCTGAGGAAAGAGCCCCTGAGACCTAGAATTGGGGAAGGAGGGTCAGCCTCTCTCATGTGTGTATGGGGTGGGGCAAGGAATCAAGGTTAAACCACCTTCAGAGTCTGATGCCAGGGAGCTGGCGAAGGTGCTGGTGGCATGTGTGGTGGGGGGAACACTACGAGTGGGGAAGCCATTCCCCACAGATGCTTATGGGAAAGACTCTGGCAGGCTGTGCAATAAGCAATGTGATTAACCTTCAGCTGTGATCTTCAGCAAAGCCATTAACCCCCAGCCACTGAGGCAGACCTGCCTTCTCTGGGGACAGAGCCTTCATTACATGGGCCTATGGTCCCTCCTCCCATTTCCCCAGGGCCCACCCACACCTACACCCACACCCACACCTGCTGTTGCCTGCTCTGCCCAGATGTAGTGGTGGCCATCCTGGGAAGAGTAGCTGCTGGGGCAGCTGATGCTGGGTGGCTAGGACACCTAGGCTCTGGGCCCAGGTTTGCCTCAACCTTGCTGTGTGACCTTCAGCAAGTCCTTTCCCCTCTCTGGGATCTGGTTTTGTCATTGTCCGGTGAGAAAACATCTTATGCTCCATGCTTTGAAAGGCTGTTTTGAGGGTGGAAGGAGGCAGTGGATGTTTTGCTATGAAGGTGCAAGTTCAATTTAACTGAACTCAGCAAATGCTGATTGGCAGCTTCCCCATGCTAGTGGCCTCTGGGGTTCAGCAGGGCATATGGGAGAGCTAGAGCCAGACCCTGCTCCTCTCTGGAGCTCATCGTCTTGCAAGAGGATAGGACACACACACACACACACAAAGACACACACACACACACACACACACATCCCTATGATCCATGCAGAGGCCTAAGCAAGTTGTAGGATGTGGAAGCTGAATGTCTGAGGGGAAAGCTATGACTTCCAACCTGGGGAGGGGAGGACCTTAGGGATCGTGCAGTAGGTAAGAAGGTGGAAGGGCATTCCAGACTCAGAGTACAAAGCTCAGCGCTTTGTCCTGTCCATGGTAGGGACAAGGAGTCCAGGGGTAGGACCTAATCCTGGGCAGGGGGTCACCCTGACCACTTGTCACAGGATGGATGGGATGGGAGTCTCCTAGTGGAGGCTGCTGCAATGGTCCGGGCAAGAGAAGATGCCAGCGAGGTCTATGGGATGGACAGGAGCCCATGAGAGCTTGGGTACAGACTGCTGTGGGGGCTGAGCAAGGAGATGAGAGTGGGCACAGACAGCTTTTTTCACCACTGCTTGTGTTTCATCAGCCAGGAGCTCTATCAGCTCTGTAGGAGGCCAGGCCAACAGGAGCCACCTGTTGGGCAATGGCCCCCCTCAAGAGTACAGGGTGCAGGGCAGGAGTGACTCCCAAGTCCCACCCTATGTTGGGTCCCACAGGCTGGGCCAGGTCAACAAGTGCATGTGATCAAATTCTGGCAAAAATAATGAGAGGAGGGAGTCTGCTGAAGGGCAGCTGGAGGGGAGGTTTGCAGCTCCTCATAAAAACCATGTGTGGGACTTCCCTGGTGGTGCAGTGGTTAAGAATGCTCCTGCCAATGCAGGGGACACGGGTTAGAGCCCTGGTCCCGGAAGATCCCACATGCCGCAGATCAACGAAGCCCGTGTGCCACAACTACTGAGCCTGCGCTCTAGAGCTCGCAAGCCACAACTACTGAAGCCCACGCGCCTAGAGCCCGTGCTCTGCAACAAGAGAAGCCACCTTAATGAGAAGCTCGCGCACCGCAACGAAGAGTAGCCCCCGCTCACCGCAAGTAGAGAAAGCCCGCACGAAGCAACAAAGACCCAACGCAGCCAAAAATAAATAAATACATACAGTTATTTTTTAAAAAAACACACACATTTGTGGGAAGGGGAAGCTCTCTCTTCCACTGGTCTTGGTCATGTCTGCTGGGGGGGGCGGTGCTAGGAACATTTTGCCCCCTGAGCTCCTAGCCAGCTGAAAATGGCAATCCAGGGGTGTTGGAAAGATCCTGAGTCCTTGCGGATGCTGCTGAGCCCAGGCATCAACCAATTCTGGCAGCATCTTCATGGGGACCCCTCCCAATGTGTCACAGTAAATATCCTTAGAGTTTAAGTCCATGTGAGTTGGGGTTTATATTACTTGTAGCCAAATGTAACAAGAGCAATGGTGAGGCTGGCCTCAGAAGGGGCATTGGCACTAGGGGAGGGGCAGCTCTGAAAGTGTCTGAATCCGTTTAGCTTCCACCTTGGACTTGGACATTTTGCACAGGTTATCCCAGTAAGTTCTCCTAATAGCCTAATAAGGTAGGAATCAGGAATTGGAGAAATTAAGAAGCTTGCCAAAGGTCACACAGCCAGTAAGTCACAGAAGATGGGTCAAATCCAGGTCTGCTGGCCCTCAAATTCCTGCCCAGAGTGATTTGTCATGATGGGCAACTGGTGGGACATCACAGCATCCCAAGATGTCAGAGAGACAGGTCCTAGAAATAACCTAGTCCAACCGCCACCCGCTCAGCTGAGATGAGGGGACTGATGCTTGGAGAGGGGACAGGGCAGGGGTCTGTGTGAGCTGCTGACTGGTGCCCCTTCCAGGTAGGGCTCTGCCCACTCCCCCCATCTCCCCACCTGGGCCACAGAAGCCTGCCCCTGTCCTCTCACTGCTGGCACCTGGGCACCTCTGCCGGCTGCCAGTGAGTTCTCAACCTGGCCCAACTGCCATGGTGCCGGGTGACTTTCAGCAAGCATCCTGCCATCGCTGGACCCCTAGCCTCGAGTCCCACACATGCAAGAGGCACTGGGGACACCTCCCTCACCCAGACTAGTTAGGCAGCAAAGGCAGCCAGAGAGGCCCCAGGGTAGGGAGGGAGCTCACTCATTAAAGCAGCCAGCGCTTCCTGCCCCTCGGGACTGCCTGCTGATTGGTTCATAATTTTCTGGGCAAATGCAGGGCCACGTGTGAGATGACTCTGGGGAAATCAGGTTGAGGATTGGTTTGGGTTTGAAGCCTCTGTCCCCCGAGTCCCCCTTTGTCCCACCCCTCCTCATCACCATCGCTCTTGTTCGTGTCTAAGCCTTCTTCAAATGTCTTTGCCTTTAAATGAAGGCTGGGGCTCTGAAGGGGTACCTCATTCTGTATTTGCCATGCCAGGCGTGAACTCTGGTTGGCAGACAACAGGAAGGACTTCCCAAGCTCTCTTCTTCAAGGCCCCTACGAATGTTGGGACCGTCGTGTGGGGCAAGGTCCCACTGAAGTGTAGACTATGGGAAGAGATTGATGAGGCCATGGTCCTGGACCCAGCCACAATCTGCACACCCCTCCCCCGACGTACTCAAACCCACCACCCTCCTCTCTAACCCTGATGTGTATCATGTCCGTGCATCCCCATCTCCACACCTGTGCTCTTGTTCTCAATCGCCCTGCACCAACATTCCCCTATTTAAAACTCAGGAGTCCTATGTTGGGACACCTGTTCAGGCTTCACATCCCTCTCATCTCCGGTTAAAAAAAAAATTTTTTTTATTGTGGTAAATAGGCATAACATAAAACTTATCATTTTAACCATTTTTAAGTGTAGAGTTCAGTGGCATTAAGTACATTCACAATATTGGATAACCATCAGCACCATCTATTTCCAGAACTTTTTCATCATCCCAGACAGAAACGATGCACCCATTACATAATAATAACTCCCCATTCTCTCCTCCCCCAGTCTCTGGCAACCACAATTCTACTTTGTGCCTCTATGAATTTGCCTGTTCTAGGTACGGAATGTAAGTGGAATCATACAATATTTGTCTTCTCTCCTCTGACTTTATAGCTCTGACAGTCCCTCCTGGTTTGTTATTAATTATACATTATCTTGTGTTGATATTTAACCTTTTCACATGTGTGACGCCTCTCTTCATCAGACCAAGGGCTCCCTGAGGGCAGCTTCTTCACAGCACAGACAGGCATGGCCCTGGGTTGGGATTCAGTAAACTCTTAATCGTTAAGTGAACGGCTGACTGAGTGAGTGAACGAACGAACGCACACGTTGGTGAGTTACTAGAGGTATAAGCCAGAGAGAGGGCAAATGAGGGAAAGAGCCATTCCTGAAGGCACCCATCCCCGCTGACCCGAGGAACATCAAAGTTCATCACAGATGGGATAGGGAAGGAGAGTGGGGTGATGGGAAGCCCCAGGGATGCCGGGTCCCAGTTTACCTGATTGACTCTGGGAAGGCAAAGAGACAGGGGTCAGCACAGGAGTGCTATGGGTGTCCAGCACTGCTGGCTCTGCCCAGCCAGGCAGCCAAGGACTCCCACGTGTGCTCTGAATTGATGTGAGAGAGGAGAAGATGAAATCGCCCATGTAGTTCAGGTCTGGACACCCTGACAGGTGGTGGACATTGATCCTTCCGATCGCTGGTCCAAGCCTTGAGAAAGCCTTGGTCAGGAGATGGGCTGTAGCTCCCAGGTTCCCTTCCCCATGACTCACTGTGGCCTTGACTGAGTCCCCTCCTGTGGACTGTGAATCCACCAGACCCAAAAGAGGCCTGGGGAGGAGGGGGATGAGCCAGGGTTTGTGCCAGGGAGCCCTCCAGGAGGGTGAGGAAGGGGACTCCTAGGCAGGGCTAAAGGTCATGAAATTGAGAAGACCCTTAGGCTGCCTCCTCTGGGGATAGCCACTTGATGGTGCCTGTCCCTGAACTAGAGTGGGAGAGGAACTGTGGATGTGGTGGGTATAGATGGGGGGCACTTTTGGAGGGGCTGAGGACCCTTCTCCTCTACGTGCTGGCTCCCCCCACTCCAAGCCTGCTCTTGTGAAGGGTCTGAGCTGCCCCTTTCCAGGGCTCTGGCAGCTTCCTGGGACCTCAGCCCCAGTGGGGAGGTTTGTTGGGCCTTGTGGGGAGGGCAGGTTTCTAGCCTCCCCCCTCCTCTATCCCCCACCCCTCCCTCCCTGCCCACTCCCGCCTGGGCCCCACTCCCTGAAACTCCTTGTAGCTGGGAACCACCAGGGCAATGACTACCATGGGGCCGGGGCTGTTGACCAGGGGCTCGCTGACCCCCCAGAGAACGACCTGGGTAAGAGAGGAGGCAGGTGAGCCCTGGGTGGCCTTGGGCCCTCTCGGGGACATGGCCAGCCCACCATCCTTCTCCCCAACAATGAGACCATCCCTGCATCCACGTCTCTGCACATGCTCCCGCCTGCTCCTGTCTCGGTTCTTGAACAGAGGTTCAACGCTGCCCTCCTTTAGGCCCTGGGCCAGACATTGGGAAGGCAGCAGGAGAAGACACCGAATCTGTCCCCACATACCTCCACTGCCATCCCGGCGGCTCCTGATCTGGCTCCTGGTCCTCACCTCTGTCCGCTAATGGGCTCCCACTCCCCCTTCAGCCCTCACCCCAAACCCCACCACCCAGCTGTGGCTCCTTTTACTTCTCTGACCCCTCATTGGCCTCTGCTTCTACTCCTGCGCCCAACCCATTCCCTTTCCCAGGCAATCTGGTACCCAGTGACAAAAGCTGCCTTCTTAAAAATGAACTGGATCATCTTATCCCCCTGCCCCAACCCCACTGCCCTTAGAATGGATTCCATAATTCTAACCATGATAGCCAAGGCCTGTACGGGTTGGCCTGTCTGCTGCTCAGCCCACATCTCCTGCAGCCTCCCAACCTCTTTTGTCTCACTCCTCCAGCATGCCCCACTTGTTTCTGCTTCAGGGCCTTTGCTTGTGCTGATACCTCTGCCTAGACTCCCCACCTCCACGCCCACCAACTCAGTGGCTGGCTCCTTCTCTTCTTTTAGAGCTTAAATATCACCACCTTGGAGAGGCCTTGCGTGACCACTCTTACTAAAGAAGCCCACCCCCACTCTCTCAGCCCCTGGATTGCCTCTTCATAGCATCAGCATCACTTGTGTTATTCTAATTTCTTTCTTGTTTATTTTCTGTCCATTTGACTAGAACCCTGGCTTTGCAGGGGCAGGGACCATATCTATCTTATTCACTGCTGTATTCCCAGCTTTTAGCAAAAGTATCTGACAGAGAGTAGCTCAATATGTGCTTGTGGGATAAATGAGTGACCTTAATGAAGGAGAAAAGGGGAGAACAGGCACGAGAGAGGTTGACTGTGCTTATGAGTGTGAGAAAGAGATAACAAGGGTCCTGGGAGGGTGAGGAACAGGAAACAGGCAGTGGCCTCAAGGAGGCGCTGGGGTTGAGCTGGTCTTGGAGGATGGGTGGTGATACTGGTTACACGGTGCTGATGGGAAGAAAAGCAGGAAGAGGAAGGGACTCTGGACTTGGCTAAGGGGCCATGTCTCAGGAACACCTCAGGATGGGAAGAGGTCCCTGCCAGGTTGGACCATACCTTCCCTGGTCCTTCTAGCTCTGCCTTCAATGGGAGGAGAGAGGCTGGGAGTAGGGGCTTGTTCTGGATCTTTTCCTTTTTCTCCTCCCCCTACTCCCTTAGCACCCTCTCCTAAGCCCCTCTGCCAGGACCCATCTCAGCTGGTTGTCAGCTCACTCCGCACAGGTGTGGGCTGATAAGGGCTTGAAATAATGATGAGGACTTTTCGGGTCTCACTGGGGCCTCTGGAGACTGAATCCCTTTACCAAATTCAAAGGACTGAATCTCTGATGGTGGCATTTCAGACTTCGGATGGGGATGAGGTCTGGGCCTGAGGGATTTCACTGGAACCTGTTAGACTCTCTATTGCTCACAGGGACTCCAACAGGCATAAGGGCTGAGAGGTGGGTCTGAGGTGTGTGTGTGGGGGTGCTAATTTACAACTGTTCTGTGATGAATGGTCAGGTGTGAATGAGACAGCTGCCCAAGCAATTTCTTCTTCCAATGTGCTCCCTGGTCTGCCATCAGGAGCAGACAAGGAGGACATCTGTGCTGGGGCAGGGGAGTGGGCAGGGTGTTGGAGGGCAAAGGGGCCCAGACTCTGTGGGACAAGTCAGAGGGCTGGGGTGGGGTTGAGGCAGATCCACAGGGAGGAGCCCTGCAGGCCAATGTTCAGCCTGGATCTCAGAGGTGTGGTCCCCTCTCTGTGAGGCATGGCCTGGGTCAGCAAGGCCAAGCTGTTGTCACTCTTCCTTGTTCTGTGTGTGTGTGTGTGTGTGAGAGAGAGAGACAGAGAGAGACAGACAGACAGACAGAGAGACAGAGACAGACAGACAGACAGACAGACAGAGAGACAGAGAGAGACAGGGATAGAGACAGAGAGAGAGGGAGAGAGAGAGAGAGAGAGAGAAGGCTGCTGGCTGTCCTCAGGAAAGACCATGATCAAAAGGCAGGGGGAGATGGGAGCAGAGGGTGCCTGCAGGTCTGACAAATGCTGGCATCCAAGGATGGCTGAGGGGAAGCAGAGATGTGGGTCAGGAGCTCTGGGCTCCTGAAAAGATTAGGCAACATCATCATCATCTTTATCTCCATCATCCCTGCCATCCCAGGGCAGGTTCTATACCAACTACTTTAGATTATTTTTGAAGAACCCAGTTGCTTTTTTCTTTCTTGATTTCTTCCCCAGACACCCCTGTCCCACACCATCAGACCAGCCAGAGGTGGCCAAGGGCAGAGCCTGGGGCCTGCTCAAAGGTTGGCCCCTTCCCACCCCATCCCACCCCTGAGGGTCCCGGTCCCAGCACCTCCAGAGCTGTGTGGTTGTGGCCCATGTAGTGGGGGATGAAGCTGCCCTTCCGAACGACTGTTGCATAAAGTTGGGTCTTGGCAGTGGCTTCATCGGCTTTCCCAGACTCAGTGGGCTGGGGACAGGGTGGGGGAAGAAGACACACAAGGAGGAGAGTGACTAAGGGCCAGACCTTGGCCATAAATCCAGCCTTCTACAGACAATCACTTGGCATTGCTCCACTGGGGCTCCAAGCTGATAATTAAAGCTCATGGTCCCTGTGAGCCCTTCCAAGGAGATCAATATAATAAATCTTCCCTTTTCTATTTGAATATTTCATCACCCTCACAACGACCACTGCCTGCCTGCTCTCTTTGTAAAGATGTGATAACAAGGTCTGGGTTGTAAGTGCACAGAGAGCCAAGAAGTCTGGATGATGCTCCCAGAATTACAGCTGAAGTGCTGAGTCTGCCAGGTGAGTCACTAATCTCTCTGGGTCTTTGCTTCCTCATCCTGAGGCCCTGGGCTTGGGGTTTTCCTTAGAGTCTAGGGAAGGTAAAGACCCCTGGGGCCATGGTTGAAGAGTTGCTTGGAAAGAAAGTCAGTGCCAGGGCCTGGGGGAGGGAGGGAGGAGGGGAACTAATCTGAACTGAGCACTTACTATGTGCCAGGTCCCTTGCTAGGTGCTTTACGCCCATCATTGCACTTGACCCTCCAAATGGCCATGCTAAGAGGGATATTATCTCAATTTTGCTGATGAGGAATTGAGGCCTGGGGTTTTTGGATATACAGTTAGCAAGCGGCAGACCTGGCTTAGGAACCCAGGCTAACTTCACATTGTTCTTTACTCTAAACGACCATAGTGGTCTGGAATGCACATGGAGAGAGGGGAAAGTGATGCTTCTGCCCATCTCTTGCCAGTGCCTGGCACACAGTAGGTGCTTAGTAAAGTACTTGAGCAATGAAAGAGTGAATTCTCCCTTCTATCAATCAGCACTGGGGAGAGGGGTTGGGCAGGAGGGCTGGCCTGGGAGGTTTAGGCCATGGACTAAGGGGCCCTGAAGCTCCCCACTCCAGGCTCATGCCCTATTGCCCACTAGAGGGGTGCATTCCAGGGAATACTTTATTTCCCACACACTCCAACTCTCCTGGGCCTTCTTCCTGTCAATGCAATGTGAGGAGACAGTGCAGAAAGAACTGGCTTGGGAGAAATGTGACCTAGGCTCACACGTGACTCTGCTATTCACTTGCTTTGTAACCCAGGATGAGAGGATTCTGCTCTCTGGGTCCCAGTTCTATGTATGCAAAATGTGATTCACGTTGAGGATTAGAGTTGGTATGTGTGGTGTCCAGCCCAGAACCTGGAACTTAGTAGGTGCTCTGTAAACACTGTATTTCTTTGATTTTTAGGTACATTTCCACTCTTTAAACATGTATGAAATGAGAATACAGCTTTAATTGGTGTATTCATGTAATGTGGTAGATGTTCTATGCTTATTGGGCTGTTTCATGGAGATGAACTTGAAGAATTCCAAATTCTTATGGAAATCATTCCTGTCTATCTTCCAGGAGCTATTTTTCCTGAGCCCCACATGGGCCAAGAATTGTCATACTTCTGGGTGGGCATGGGATGCCCAGGGTTGCTCTGAAGGAATAGCTAGGGACATCAAGGTGGTTCCCACCCACTATCCCCCTACTTGTCCCAGGCCTAGATGGGCTCAGAGCCCAGGGATCCGACTCACTTTCACCAGCTCAAAGTGGTGGGGGTGGAAGACATGCAAGTACTTGATGGGGATTTGCTAGGACAACAGCTCCTCTTTCTTTTTATTGTCCACCACCTTGAGGATCACATCTGGAGAGAGAAAAGATGAACACAGGGTCATGGCAGGGCTTAGCTGACCTCTGTCCCTCCCAGTGAGGTGAGACAATGAGAGGTGAACAAGGGAGCAGGGCCCACACTGAAGAACCAACATGCATGCACATGTGTGGAACACACAGATGCACACAACTTCACAAGCACTGTTTGAGCCCCTGCACAGGGCAAGGCTCCTTGCTAGGTGCTGTTAGGACTGAAAGATGTAATTCTCTCCTGTTCCAGAAACTCCCAGCCCAGAGATGAACACACACAGAACTGACCCCAGTCCCCTTAGCAACAGACACATGTGCAGACACAGAGACACACACATAAGCAGGAATAGGACCCCTTCCCAGGAATAAGGCCCCCTTCCTCTGGTCACAGACACTCTTGCTAACTCCTCAGGCAGGAAGGGGAGGGCTTATCTCCCATATGCTGTAGAGGGGGAAACTGAGGCTCAGTAAGGAAAAGTGATTTGCTCAAGGAATCTTTCAATGCAAATATCAATAAAAGTTTACTCCAAGTAAATAAAAACTGGTCTAAACACTAAGAATGATGCACCACTTAGGAAACTCCTTCCAAAGAGACTACATTTTGCCATCAAGTGCATGAACTTCGGGATGAACTCTGAGGAAAATACCAATGACCTGGAAATAATCATGGTGGTCCTACTTAGAGAGCACTTACTGATTGCCAGGCATGGGGAAGGGCATGCCTGAGCCATTATTCCAACAAATTCCCACAGTCCCTCAAGTAGGAATCACCATTTCTGTTTTCTAAATGTGGACACTGGAGCTCAGAGAGGTTATATAACTTGATCAACATCACACAGCTAGCAAATGGCTGATGTGAGAGGCTGGATTTAGTGACCTTGGAGTCATCTTCCCACTCTGGAAGTCTATGATATAAGGAAGAACAGGAGATGGGGAAGGAGGGAATGAAGAGGTGGATGGAGGAGGGAGGGAGATAAAAGACAGATCTATAGAAGAATGGGAAAGGGAGGAGCAGGGTGGATGGGCGTACCCGAGGGAAACTCTTGGGTAGCTCCTTGCCCTCTGCCTCACTTCTTGAGACAAGGACGTTTCAGCACCAGGGACAGCTGCCACTCTGCAGGCTCACTGGGAGCACAGTGCTGCTGGGTCACTTGGAGCTGGGTGGGTCATTTGGATGAGGGGGTGGAGGAGGAAGTTGACAGCTTTGCTGATTACTCTTCCTTTCTTCTTCCTCCCCACAGCTACCCAGGATGCACAGAGAGGGAAAGACACTTGCCAAAGTCCCTCAAGGGCAGGCCATATGGGATTCATGTTCAAAGGAAAGGGGAAAATGGTCACCAAAAGGACTTGAGGCTGTCTTGAAGAAACTAGAGTAAGGGGCTTCCCTGGTGGTCCAGTGGTTAAGACTCTGCACTTCCACTGCAGGGGGCGCAGGTTTGATCCCTCGTCGGGGAAATAAGATCTATACGCCGCGTGGCCAAAAAATAATAAAATAAAATAAAATAGAAATATGAGCAAAGTAAGTGATATATTAAAAAAAAAAAGGCAGAGTAAGGCAAGAGGTGTGAAGTCAGCAGACCTGGTTTCTAGTACTAACACACCAACTTGCTTTGTGACCTGTAGCCAGTCATTTAACCTCTCTGAGCTTCATGTTCCTGCTCTGCAAAATGTTAATACTTTAAAGAAGAAAAACTCTGTCCCTCTCCTAATAATTGCTGTAGGGAGGGGAATATGTTTTCCAACCTATAAAATTCTAAGCAAATGCTCCTCCTAGCTGTCACCATTTTCCTGCTCATTAACCATCTGTAATGCTCCATACGCTTACCCAGCCCTGAGCAGATTGAAAAAACTCAGCTGGGGGATTCCAGTGCTCCTAGCCAAAGCTACAACAGTAGCTGTAGAGGCTGAAGCCTCTCATGGCCACTATGCATGGGCCCTGAGTCCCCAAATACAGTTGGAATTTGCTGAGGCCGAACAAGGGGTGAGTGCCCTGCATTTTTCCCCCTGCCCACCAGTCTCTGCAGCTCTGTGTGGGCAGCCACACAGATGAGCTGTAATTGGAGGGAATGGACAGCCATTCCTCCCTGTTCCTGTCTCCATGCTACAAACACGCTTCATCAGTTTCTCCTCTGGGCATTGTGCCCCTCTCACCTCCTACAGCTCCCTTTGTGCGGCCAACAAGCCATTTCTGCTGCCAGCCTGCTTTAGCCCTGACACAGCGTCTGCAGCTCCCCTTTGCTTTTCATTAACACATCCTCGAGCTACCTCCTGCTTTTCCCCCACCTCTTGGTCTGGACCCCATCTCCCCCACCCTCCACCGCAGATATCACCACAGCAACCGGTTCCAACCAGGTTCTAACAAGCATCCAGCTACTTCAATCTGCAAAGAGCCTCCTGCCAATATTCTCTGCTTGCCCATGAGGCCTCCCCACTCTCCTGTCCTTCCTGCAGTGAGTCCTGCTTCCCTCTCTGCTACACAGATGGGCCCCAAGGCCACTGACTCATCACGCCCTTTCCTGTAATCACCCCAGATGTGTAGAGCCCAGGACAGGATCACAGCCCTGGTCCACTCACCACAACCCCTAACTTCCTGTCAGCCACATAGATGTATACACACACACCAACTACACACACTTAAGTACCAACAGGTACACATCAGCTCCCAGGTAAATCTAGGTGCACACATAACACATTGTTGCAGCCAGACATGTGAATGCACACACACATACAAGACACACAGACATGCATGCCTGTAGGCATAGTCACAAGCACATACTCACACACTCACACAATGTTCACACATGCACATGAACCAGCATGCAGGCATTCACACACAGGCACACACGAGCATTTGCATGAGATCCTAGGTCAATTTCTCCTCCTTTTCCACATTTTCTCGACAGCTCCACCTATCCCTTTACAGGCAGAAGAAAATCCTTGGGCTTGACCTAGAACTAGCTTCTTCTCCTTTTACTGATGCTCCTCTTCACCCCTTTTCTCCCTCCTTTCCACCGTCTTTTTTTTTTTTTTTTTTTTTGCGATACGCGGGCCTCTCACCGTTGTGGTCTCTCCCGTTGCGGAGCACAGGCTCCGGACGCACAGGCCCGGCAGCCATGGCTCACGGGCTCAGCCGCTCCGCGGCACGTGGGATCCTCCCGGACCGGGGCACGAACCCGTGTCCCCTGCATCGGCAGGCGGACTCTCAACCACTGCGCCACCAGGGAAGCCCTCCACCGTCTTTAACAGCTGGCTTTCTGCTCTTTGTGAGGTAGACAGGGAGCTCTAAGTCCCTGGCAAGATTTTCAAGGGCAGAGGTAAAGCATGTCATCTGAGGTGTGTCACTTGCAAGACGGGAGCCTGAGGCTCTTCTGACTAGATACAACCAGAGACATCACGGGCACCTGCGAGTCTATGCTGACAGTGCCTGATGCCGGTACCCACAGCTGTCCTGTCATCAGCCAGCCAATATTCCTGTGTGCCCGGCTTGAGTTCTCACCTGAGAGTGGAAATCAGGTGGGCCCCCAGTGTGGAAAACACAAGTGTGCACACATACGTGTATACACTGGTACCTTAAATTGCCTGCAGTGTCAGACTTTGCCAAAACACAGGGACTGGAAAGCCTTCTGGGGGTGGAGGAGTGAGAACTATTAAGCAGTTTCTATGACAGCAGCCCCCGACTTTGGAAGCACAGACACACTACCGTCTGACAGTGGGCAGTGCCTGGGGAGGACTAAGCAGGATATGAAGCCATTCTAGGGAAGCAGCTAGACCTCAGGAGATATTCTGAGAGCATGGAATGCTGATCCTAGGTTCCCCCACTTACTGATTACTTGAGTTGAGGCTGTGATATAAGTTCCCTGAACCTCAGTGTTCTCATCTAAGCAATGGGAGCAGCATTGCTCCTCTTGGGAGGGGTGATCCAATGAGCAATGCATGGGGATGTGCCAGGAAGCTATAATGTGCCATTTCAGTGGGAGATGGTGGTAATAACAACCATGAAAATAATAACAGTGGTCGTAAAATAGATAAGCTTTCGTTGTCTGGAAAATTCATTTATGTGGAACAACTCATTTTTCGAGCAGGCTGGGGAGATGAGGCGTGACAGCATTATGATTTTTTTCCTTTAAAGTGCTTTTAACTGAGCCCAAGGAGACGTGCAGGTGGCTTCCAGCTGATTGAGAGGGAGGCTGGTTCTGCCCTGCACCCCTCCTAAGCCCCACCTGCCCCCTCACCGCCTCACCTTCATGCCCCACATCCTCAGCTTGGATCTCCACTTTGACCGTGTCCCCCCAGATGGGGGCTTTGCTGGGCTCCGAGGGCACAGATGTGACTGCCTTGGAACTCTGGTTCTTCGCTTCCTCAGATGTGGTTTTCCTGGGGAGGGGTGCGGCAGGCTGAGTCAGAGGGAGGGTGCCCTGCCTGCTGCTCCCCTCCTCTCAGACTCCACCATCCATAAATCTGAGCAAAGAGTGGATGGGGCATGAAGTGCTCCCTCTCAGGCAGAGACACTCATGTCATCCCAGGCCCAGGGAATGCCAGGCCTCTCTCCTTGGCTGCCCTGCCTGCCCTGGTGACCAAGTCTCCAGAGGATGAGAGTGGGGGTGGAAGAGGAGGTAGACACCTAGCCTGTCTGACTTCCTGCCCCCTGTCAGGTCAGGGCTTCCCAGCAGGCGCCTGAGTGCACAGACTCCCCATCCTGATCCTCTTCTCAAAGTTCTGTTTGGTGGGAGGAGACGTCTGGGCAGGGAAGCTGTGCAGTGCCCACCTGGCTGATCTCTCCTTTAACTTTCATCTCCCCAAGCTTCTGGCCCAGCTACCTGGCTCAGAACCTTTTCAATGGGGTACACACGTGCCACTGTCTTCTGCAGCAGCCTTCTGCGGCCCTGTGTGCAGGGCCCCGGGCAGGGCACTTGGAGCTGGGCACGGGGCAGGGCAGGGTCTGGTGAGGCGTTTCAGGCCTGCAAGCCCTCAAGGTCCTGCAGGGTCAGGCTGTCCCAGGTGAGGTGGGAGCTTGGGCCTTCTGCATCCCAGCATATCCCACAGGTATCTGGGATGTGTCCCTGAGATCCTGAGCCACCAAACAGTTCAGGGAGAGAGTTAATGTTTCTTCTGTTGAGGAGGTTATTATATCAGGGCTGTAAGCGGTGCTGCTACATTAACTGCAGCAATCATGGGTGAGGACTCATCTCAGAGAACCTTGGCAGGGGGAGCCACACCACACACTCGTCAGGGAGAAGCAATGTGCACAAATGGTACCCCAGGGTGGGAAGCAGAATTGGCGTCCATACCAGCCCTTGGCCCCCACCCCCAGATGCCCCTAAAGAGAGTGTGGGGCAGGTGAATCGGCCCAGAAGCTCAGAGCCAATGTGCCCCATGTGTTAGCAGCCCCCGCCTTGCTCCTTCCCAGCCCAGCCTGTTCCTCTCTTCCAGGAAGCCCTCTGGGACCCCCTGGCCCTCACTGCTCCCTCTCTCCTCTTGACTTGAGTGACACAATGGCCTGGATCTTTCCTTCTAATCATTACAGCCCTACTCCTGTGGACACCCATTCTTGTGGGAGTCCTGTATCCAAGCTCCAGGGGTCAACTAAGGATTCCCCTCTGCTTCAACTGAGAGGCAGTATGACATGGTGATGATGACAACGGGGTCCCTGGAGTTAGACCACTTGGGTTCCAAATCCCAACTCTAACTCTTAAGTAGCTGTGTGACTTTGGGCGAGGTTCATAACCTTGTTGTGCTTTACTTCCTTCACCTGTGAAATGGGGACGGTAGCGCAGGGTTGTTGTGGGCATGAAATGAATTAATATGTGTGAACTACCTGAGACGTTGTTAGATACCATGAGAGTGTTAATAATAATAATAGTAGTAGTCGTAATAATAGTCATCATTTTAATTTTGCCTCAGGTCTGGTGTCTCCCTATCTTGATCCCCAACTCTTGGTCTGCAACTGGAGGTCTCTGGCTGCTGTGACCAAGGTAAGTCACAACAAAGAATACACAGAAAGAGTACTGGCTTTGGAGTCACACTGACTGGTTTCCAGCCCACAGTTCTGTTCTGGCCAGGTCCCCTCCTCTCTCTGAGCCTCAGTTTCCTCTTCTGTAAGTAGTACGTCCCTCCGAGGGTTGGTTATAAGGACTGGGGAGAAAGCATGTTAAACTCTGGCACACAGAAGGCCCCCATTCATGTTATTCCCTCACTTGTGATACAAAACAACCTGGGTGTGTCCAAAGCCACCTGACTGAGGGCAGTGTGAAGGGGAGAGGGAGGCACTGCGGGAGGGCTGAGGTGAGAAGGGATGTATTGCCCAGAGAGCCAGAGCGATGGAGCCGGCCAGACTCGGTGCCCACCCAGACACAGCCATCACCTCCCCACGCCTGCAAAGTGGGTCCCTCTGGCCCAGGGCTGTGCGGGAGGCTGCCAGGCTGGAGAGAACAAGGCAGTGAGACTGGCGGGTGGTGGAGCCCAGCCTGCCGATGCTCCTCAGGCCCCTTCCTCCCGGCTCCATGACCTCTGCTAACTGAGGGGTGTGACCTGGATCCCTCCACCTGCCACTCTGTTCTGGTTCCCCCTCTGCCCTGGTTCCCCCTCTGCCAGCCACCCCCAAGGTCAGAGACCTCAGAGCTCTCAGCAGCCTCCCACCGGCCCCCATTCCACCTGCTCTGTTCATTCTCCACGCCTCCCTTCCTCTGGGAAGCAGGAACTGGGCTTCACAGGGGACAGAGGGCAGAGAGCAGCGGAACGGCAGAAACATTAAGCGGAGACTCTTGCAATGATGCATGTGAGGAAGATGTCAGACCTTCTACACCCTAACAGCAAGCTTGCTCCTGCAGGGCACGTGGTATTTGCATCCCTGGGGGCTTCCCGGTGCAAGGAGAGGACAGAATGGGGGGTGAGCGATGGACTTACGTCGCAGCAGTGCAGTGACGCAATTCAGGTTGGAGCCCATGACCCCAACTTGCCAGCCTGTCTTCCACGCTCCTGATGTCTTCAGCCCCTTGTCCCCTCCCCTGGGCATCTGGCAGGAGGAATTCTAGGAGGAAAGAGATGGGGAAGGGCAGTGGACAAGGCTAAGGGACCCTGCTGGTGCTGACTTTGCTCAGGCATAGAAAGAGTTAAGCAAGCACTTCCCTCAACACGCACCACAGAGGTCTGACAGGGCTAGGTGAGCAGAGAAGAAATAACTCTGGAGGGGTGAGGCCCCAGGGGAAAGAGGGAGGCTTTTAGCAGGTGGAGGGAGGCTGTCAGAGTAATGGCTTTTCCTGGCACAGCTGACTCCTCTGGGCCTTGATGCTATTCTAGAAACAAGAGCTAGAGGGGCCTCTGATTCCTCACAGAATTGGAGAAGGGGAGCAGCTCACACCCTGCTCTCAGCCCCCATTCTGTGCCCTCTGCTGGCACAAGAGGAGCTGAGTTCTAGGGTCCCCCAGGCCTCTGATGGAGCTCGGGTCTCCCAGTGCAGTCTCAGAGGCCAGGGGGCCTCTCTGGGACCTGCCTCCACACAGCCGCCTGCAAGCCTGAGATCCTCCCTCCCTGTCCCTAAAGCCCTGGCCTGGCTCCAGCAGGGGCCCGGGAGGAGCTGCCAGGTGCTGCCAGCTGTTCTGAGGCTCAGACTTCCAGCCATGGGAGCAGGGCAGCCACCCCAGGATGGAACCAGGGTTGGGCTCAGAGGCACAGTGCGGTAGTCCTGGGTCCAAAGGTGCAGGAAATGCAACCCCCGCTTCAACCTAGCCCACCCCTCAGGGCCCTGGAGGGGTGTGCGTATGTTTGACAAACTCCAGCCAGGCCCAAACACAGCTGTGAGTGGGAGGGGAGAAGGACTTGGCTTTCCTTCTGTGAGGTCAGAACTAAGGGGAACATGTTGTCTGGTTTCCGGGGGCTGCAGCTGTGAGTGGAGGTGAGCACTGGAAACGCACAGGATGTTGATGGAGAAAGAGGGCAAGCTCCTGAGGTACTCCCCACCCTCCACTGTCCTCTGAATGCCCCCTAGGGCACACACCTCACGAGTGGAACCTGTGTGCCACTGTCCCTGTGTCCAGGAAGTCTCCCCTCACTCCTCTCTTTCCCCTCCCCCATTACAAGCACATATGTGCATGCATGGATGTGTGTGGACATACACACACATACACATGCACAGGATGCCCCAGAGAGGTTTGTGTGCCACACTGTACCCGATCTCTGTACACAATCCCCAGTCTACCAGCCCTCAAGCTGCCTCCACGGTCTCTAAGCCCACCTCCTGCTCTGCCTGTCCTCTTGGTCTTCCACATTCCTCAAAGCATCAGAGCACGAACAACTGTCAAGGTCTGGCCTCCTCCTGGGCAGGGCTTTGGAAGGATGCAGGCCACCTGTCTTGTCCTGAGTGCCCATCCCAGGGCAGCCCCTAGGAGATCATGGAAAAGGGGAGCACCCCAATTTGGGTCTGTTCTGGCTGCTGGGGTCCTGGCTGGGAAAGCCCCTGAATCCTGAAAGACCAGAGGGATATTCCCAGAAACCCTGGGGAAAGAGGTGGCTGGGTAGGTGGAGAACGATATGACAGAAGGCAGAACCTTTAGGTGGATGGGTGGCAGAACAAGAGGTCTTGTGACCTTTTGACCTGTCCTCCACAGCCCTGCTGCTCTCTCCCAGGGAAACTTAGAGGGAGGTGGGGGAACAGGTTCAGATTAAGATTCCTGCAGGCCTAGCACAGGGAGATCAGCTCGGTGCTTTGTGACCACCTAGAGGGTTGGGATAGGGAGGGTGGGAGGGAGGGAGATGCAAGAAGGAAGAGATATGGGAACATATGTATATGTATAGCTGATTCACTTTGTTAACCAGCAGAAACTAACACACCATTGTAAAGCAATTATATTCCCATAAAGACGTTAAAAAAAAAAAAAAAAAAGATTCCTGTGGGCCAGATGCTGGTGTGTCACAATTGGGCCTTATCCTGTCCTGAGAAGGCAGGGCAATTCTGTTCTACCTGGACCCTCCATGCAGGTCTCTGAGCCATGAAGGCCAGCCTCCCTCATCCTCCTGAAGTCTAAGAGGCATCCAGACTTCCAGGTCACAGGTCTACCTCTATCCCTGGAAGGCACAGAAAAACCCCATGACCTCCTCCTCCCCCAGAGGCCCAGCCTTGTGCAACAGGGACAAGATGGGAGAGTTGGCCTCTGCAGAGATGGTCGTCTGAATGGGCTGGTCAAAGGCTGGATTCTTGTGTGGCTGACCCTGCCTGGGCTGGACCAGGGAAGGAATGTTTCCTGGAGGAAGCAGGGTTTGAATAGATGGAAAGGAGGACCTTCCCAATCGGAGGATAGAGCCTGAGGCTCAGAGGGGCCATGAGCTCATGGGCAGCTCTGGGGAGGGGCTGGCTGGCCCATCTAGGGTCGGTGGGTTGGGAGCATGGGTTGGAGTAGTCAGAGAGGAAAGCAAGGCTTGTGGTCCTCCCTTACCTCATTCCCCCTCCAGCCCCTTCTCTCCACACTCAAATGCGTCATCCTCTGAGGCCAGACAGGCAGGAGGGAAAACCCCTGGCCGTCACAAGGCCAGAGGATAGCTGGGCATAGCTGGGCAAGAAGATGCAGCCTGAGGCTCCATGAAGGAGGAGCTGAGATCTGAGGCAGGGAGTGTCTGGTCTGAAGCTCCCTTCTCTCGCCCCTCCCACTTCACCAGACAACAGCCCATCCATGGCACCCCCCACTCCATGATTGCCTCTCCCCAGCCCCCAGTGCATCTGGTCCCTGTGGGTTTTGAGCTCTTGGGAGGCTGCCACTTAAAGGCACGAGCGGGGCTGCTATTCTCAGCAAAGTGATGGGCTCTCATCCTAGGTTTCATTTATTAATTGGACTCTAATGAACCATCACTCATTGTTGATGGTGCTACACCACTACAGGCGGGCCTCAATTTAGAGAACTGAGGTGTAACGGGGGTGTAAACCGGAGGCCAGCCATCTTGCAACCACGTGGGCGTGGCTCCTCCCCTGCACTTTCCTTCAGAGAGCGGGGACTGCTCTAGAAATCAGAAATGGCACATTCCAAGGAGCTCTGAGATGAGCACTCTGGCAAAGGGAAAAATCTTTCTGTAAAACCCAGAACGCTCCCCGCATCTCTACCCACACATCATCTGAAATAGTCCTGCTGTTCTCAGGGGGAGCCCCTTCTGCTCAACAGGCACCCCTCCGCATGGCATCTCAGAAAGGCAGCAGGTCAAGGATAATCTTTCCATGTGGTCCAGGGGAAAACCAGAGCCCAGAGAGCTTTGTGACTGGTCCAAAGTCAGACTCAAGTCCCAGTCTGTCAGGCAGTGTCACATCCGTTATCCTCTCCAGAGGAGAATTTCCTTGTTTTCCAGAGAGCCCTTTTTTTCTCTGTTGAGGCAGGAGATGGTATGGGGCCAAGAAGGGCCCCTGCCTGTGCCATCTGCCAGCCTTCGGAATATCTAGCTGTGGCCTATCCTGTGGTCTAGCTTGGTGGGGGGACCTGGGAGCCATCTTCTTAGGCGGAGGAGAGAGGGTCCAGCTGTCAGTCAACACCATAGCCTTAGGGGATGGAATGACAGTCCCCCTGACAAGGGGCAGCCCTGGGTGGGACAACCCCGTGAGATCCACCATGACTTGGAATTCTTCTTGATAGGTCACTCTGAACATCCCCTCCTCTGAGTATCCCCTTTCTCATGGATGCAGCTTTAGAGCAGGAGGAATGTGGGCAGACATACAAGTGAACTTCCCAACCTCAGAAGAATGACTTGAGATGCAGAGCCCTACCTCCTGCCCCCTTCCAAGAGACAGCCTCCCTGAGGGGTCCTGGTACCCAAGTTCTGGGGCCTGGAAACTGCTCAGCTGCCTTCTGCCTTGGGAGACTGTGGGCATAGGACAAGTGAGTAGTGTCTACCACCACTGCCCTCCTCCCACTGGACTGTGAACTCCTGGAGGACAGGGATTTGCCTTGTCACTGCTGTAGCTGTTCCCAGCTCCCAGGCTGGGCACAGTGGGACCCAGCAAGTGTTTGTTGAGTGAAGGGAGGGGTGACAGACCCTTGGAAAACCACGTGGAGACAGAGGTAGTCCCTCCTCTCCAGCTCTGTTAGGCCAGCCCCCAGTCCAGACTGCTGGGACCCTGCTTTAAATGGTGGCAGCTCATCAGTACTGCTCTGGAAGCAGCTCTTGGGCTGGGAGGAAGGTTCAGATTCCAAATTCTAGTCCAAACGCATGTCCTCAAAAGGAGGGAAGCAGAGCCCAGCTGTGGGGACTGGGGTCCCTTGAGATTCTGGGGCCTTGGGGCCTTGAGACCCTTGGTCCAGCCTGGGTCCTGGCCTCTCTCTCCCTGCCTGGGGCCCTGTGGCTGGATCCTGGGTCTGGTCCTCCTGGCCACACTGACCATCCTGATTGCCCGCAGCTGTAGTCATGGTCTGGGCCCCCCAGGCCCTGCTTTTGAACATCCACAGAATACCTCAGCATGCACACAGCACTCCCCACAGGCCCTGGGGCTGCCTGGGAAGTCAGAAAATGAGAGACGGGGGAGGAAGAGGGGCTGTTGGGGGACCACCACCTCCCCTCACTCAGGGCGAGCCGCACCTCTATCTCTACCTTTGTGGGAGCAGGGAAGGAGGAGGCCATAGCCTGCCCTCCCCAGAGAGAAAACCGCTCAGCCTTTGGAGCATTCCCGGGCCAGACAGACTGGATTAGTGCTCAGGCTCATGGGTTGTGGGTCTGAGTCCTGGCTGTACTGCCTACTGACTGTGCAGGCTCATCCTTTAAAAATCTCTGAGCTCAGCTCCTCCCTATAATCGCTCTCTGTAACACACAGGTTTCTGGATGGACGAGAAGGCCAGTGTGGGGAAGGCTGAGTCTGGGGTGGAGTGTACACTCACCGGTGGGTCCAGGGGCTGGAGCTTAGGAGAAAGGCCTGAGTTGGATCTAGACATTCTGGAGCCTTCAGAATAGGGGTTGGGGTGGGTAGCCTGGGGTGAGGGAGATCTCCCAGGAGAGTCGAGATGCAGGGGAGAGTCGAGGACTGAGCGGGAACATGGGCATTCACAGGGTACAGGGAGAAAGGACCCCACAGAGGAGTGGGCAGAGAGAGAAGGGGGAATCAGGATGGGAGTGTCCTGGAAGCAAAGAAAGAAGGGGCTTCAAGAAGGGGGATGCCTCTCAGACTCGTATAAATGCTGAGCAGCTGTGGGGAAGTATCTGGCCCCTGGGAGAGGAGGACAGTCGGTGAAGCTGGCTGTGGAGGTTGAGTCTGAGCAGGCTGAGGATTCAGGTTGGGAAGACAAGGAGGTGAGACTCAGATCCAGCTGAGCAGAGGTGTTTGTTCTGCCAGTAAAAAGTGGTTGATTTGGGCTTCCCAGGTGGCGCAGTGGTTGAGAGTCCGCCTGCCGATGCAGGGGACACGGGTTCGTGCCCTGGTCTGGGAAGATCCCACATGCTGCGGAGCAGCTGGGCCTGTGAGCCATGGCCGCTGAGCCTGTGCGTCTGGAGCCTGTGCTCCGTAATGGGAGAGGCCACAACAGTGAGAGGCCCGCGTACTGCAAAAAAAAAAAAGTGGTTGATTTCACATAACAATCTGGATTTCTGGCTTCTTTTGAAAAATTGAGAGCACCGACAACCCAAGCCTGCATTCCTCCCTCCTTGGCAGAAATCAGTGGGGGTGCCTGGGGGCTGCTCTCAATGAGCCAGTGCCCTCAAGTTTGCCAGTGGATTCAGCTCTCTACTGCATCATACACCCGGCTGACTTCAGTGTTTATTTACTGGCTTGGGCCTTGAAGGCACCGACCGTGCCATCCCTGGCCATTCTTTCTGGTGGAATCTCACTGTGTGTGTAGGGATGGGAACAGACAGATATGGGGAGAGCACAAGGGCTGAAGGAGCTGAATTGGAACCCGAACCCTGGCTCCCTGGCCAGTGGCCTCCCTCCCTCTTCGATAGATGCTAGACCACGGGGCATGTGACCCTGAAGCCCGTAGGCACCAGGCAAGGGCAGAGCGAAGCCAGACCGAGCCTGGAGGGGGCACCAAGCCTCCTGGCTGTTCATGGTGTCCTGGGAGGGAGGAGGAACCCCGTCAGCAGCAGCTTTGTCCATGCTCAGAAATAAGCAGACCAGACAGCCTATGTCTAATACAATGAGGACAGCAGGAAGGCCCCCACTGGCTTGCCTCATTTCCTGAAATCTCCCCACTAATACTTGCTTCTTTTGAAAAGCACTGTCCTTTTGGGCTGCTCCTCCAGGATTCCAGCAGTCCTGGGGGAGAGCTCAGGCTTTGGGGGTTTGAATAAATGTTTCGGCATGAGAAGACCTCAGGGGCCCTTGGCAGAGGTGATGGGGGAACATCTGGAAAGAACCCTGTGGCTTCAGTCTGGCTGGGGGTCTCGGGCCAGCCTCCTTTTAAGCACTGATGACAGCTGTGTTTATAGCCCTGGGACATGGGGATGTTCTCACTGAACAAAAATTCTGAGGCTCTGAGCCTCAAGGGACTGACGTCATTTGGAACAGGTGCAGGTAGGTCAGGCCACGCCGTAAGCAGGAGGCCCTGCATGGAAGATAAGACCCAGGATTCTCAGGGCCTTCTCTACCACGTGACTTCTCCCACAGGCATCCTGCTGGGAAGGAAGGAGGCTTGGCCTCTGCCAGAGCAAGTGGCCGGTTGTCAGATGGGGACAGTCATCTTCATCTGCTCCACTCCCACTGGCCAGCCATGTGATCTTCGTCAAGTCCCTTCACTGCCCTGGGCCTTGGCCTCCTTGGCTATCACGTGGGGCTAATGCTACCTGCCTCCCAGGGCTGCTTTATTAGAGCCAGAGTGCCTGGAGACCCAAGCTCTGAGTGAGCTCAGTGTGGGACTCACCAGCAAACGGGAGCTGCTTTTTACTCCTGGTGCTGTCCCATGACCACTGTCACTGTGAGTGTTATTGTTATTTTTGCGAGTCCAGCCCTCTGGCTGCTGAGACGATCTCCCAGGTCACCTGTGGTTCATACTGGACCTCCACCTACTTCGCCCAAATTCCTGCCCTCTGGGGCCCTTGGCCAAGGCCCACAGCCAAACAAGGGAAAGTGTGAGCAGGCAGGTCCCAGGAGGGGTCTTCAGACTGGTCACTGGATCTTCTCTGCAAGTCTGGGTTAGGACCCTGATGCCAACATCCCGTTCCAAGGGCAACAGCTATGTGAAGATCGAGGTAGAGAGTGAGGTGGAAAGAGCTTTTGGATTTTGGAATCCTGGATCCTGGGTTGGGTATCCACTAGTTCTGTGACTTTGGGCAAGTCACAAGAATGCTCTGAGCCTTAGTCACCACATGTATAAAATGAGGACAACGTTACCTAGTTCATGGGACGGAGTGATGATTAAATGATATCACACACACACACACACACACACACACACACACACACACACACCCCTAGCACATTTGACAGGTATCTGGTAGACACTTGAAAAATATAACCTCTTTAACCTTCCTTTCTTACTAGGACCTCTGACAAAACTGCCCTACTTTCAATATCTTCTTCAGTTAGTCACCAGGGTCAGGCTCAGTCTGGGGCCAGGGTCAGGGCTCTCAGTCTTATCCAAGAAGGGAAGCAGCCCTTCCCCTCCCAGTACTTGCTCTGTCCCTGCTCATTAGCTCTGGGCAGCAGACAGTCAGAGAAGCAGCTGCCAACTGGCAGCCCAGCCATCCAGCCTTTGGCCAAGGGTCAGAACCCCACAGGCCGCCTCCTGGCTGGCCCCTTCTCCACACTCTGCCTGCTGGGGTACTCCCCACCTGTCAGGGCCACTGCCTTCCTGATCCCTGCTGTGCTCTGACAGACAGGTCTCTCTGTGCCAAGCTGGGAGGTAGGTGCTGGGCACTTCTCAGGCCCCAGAGCCTTGAGCCAGGCCCAGACCACTCGGGGGAGACCCTGGGCCTGGCCACTGACCCAGCAGACCTGGGTGTGGAATCTGTTGGGCAGTACAACTGGGGCTCTTGTTGCCTCTAAGGAAGTGAGTCCGTTTCCCAGGCCAGAGCACAAACCAGCCCGGCAAGCCTGTGACAGCGTGGAGGCCAAGCCTTATATCCTGGCCACGGGAAGGCCAAGACTCAGAGAGGGGCAGCGACTCCCCCGAGGTCACACAGGGAATCAGGGGCTGTGGGCCAGACTCTGGGTTTTCCTGATTCCATTCTGGCTTCTCTCCACTGACCTGTGGTTTCTTCTGCTAGGTCTCACGTGCCCACTGTGACTCTTACTAAGGATATCCCCTCTCCCTGTGTGATACTTTAGACCTGTCAGCATCTCCCAGATGGTGGTCTGGCTCCACCATCTCTTCAGCCCATTGGGACAGGTTCCCAGGTGAGGTATTCAGCATCGAAAGGTAAAGTAACTTCCCTAAAGTCACAGAGCACGCTTGAAACATGACCAGATTCATTCATTCATCTGTTTATTCATTCATTCGACAATTATTAATTGAGAACTTCCAATGTTTCAGAGACTGTGTTGAAAGTAGGGATAGGAAGGAAACAGACCTGGTGGTTGCTCGTGGAACTAGTGGGGCACAATGGGATGAGGCACTGATGAAGAATAAGCCAAGAATCACATCAAAGCACATAAAACACGTGAAACTGCAGCTGCAACACTGGAGAAGTACACAGTCCCATGGAGGCTCGTAACGGGGGAGGATTTGGCCTGATCTGGGAGGTCGGGAGGGCTTCCTTGAGGAGGTGACAACTGAGCTGAGATCCAAAGAGGGGAGGGGAAGAGAGAATGTTCTGGGGGAGGGAGAGTGCAAAGGCCTGGGGTGGGAGGGAAGAGGGTCTGCTCAGGGCATTGAGAGATGTTTGTCCATTGGGTGTGGCTGGAGCAGAGAGAGGGAGGTGGGGTCCTGCTGCTGGGGAGCTGGAGGGGCTGACAAAGACCCAACCATACTGGACCTAGAATCCTCTTTACCCTGAGAGCAATGTGAAGGGTTCAAAGAATGGGTTCCTCTGGTACTGTGGCACCACAGCATCGAATGGTAACCTGCCTTTGAAGGGGGTTTGAAGAGGGGCAATATTAGATGTACCAAGAGCAGAACAGTGCAGTAACCTAAGCTGGTGGAGCTGGCAGAGAGAAGTGGATAAATTCAAGATCGGAGAGGAACTGACACGACTTGGCAATGGATTGGATGGGGGCAAAAGAATGTGATTACTGATGCCAGGATGCAGATGAGCTCACACGAAGAGAGAGTATAGAGAAATAAGAGAGACCTAGGGTTGAAACCTGGGACAGGCCAACATTTAATTCCAGGTAGAAGTGTTGAAGAGGTACACATAGAAGAATATAAGAGTAGGGCATCTTGGAAGCCAAGAAAAGCAAGGGCCGCCAACACAATCAGTGGCCACGAGGGGTTAATGCCACTGAGAGACCGCGAAAGATGAGATACCCATTGGAAGGAGAGCTAGGCATGATGATCTCTGGTGACTTCAGAGACAGCTATTTCAGTGGAGAAGTGGGGTCAGGTTGGAAGCAAGTCAATGGCTTAGCCGGAAAGAGGCAGAACCAACCAGAAGATGAGCCAAGTGGACCTGTTGGTCTGTCATAGTCGCCACTGGAGGACACACCCTATTACTAGATTGGCTCAAGGCTAGAGCCTGCATGGTGGAGGGAAGTGGCTACACCCCAAACTAGGGAGGCCCCATCTTGGACCTGAACCCTATTCTGCTCCTCACTAATGGATTGAGTAAGTGGCTTTGGGGCACTCTCAGGTCTGTGCTTCAACCCTCCCCCACCTTTGGGGCCCCACAATGGGCCTGCCTGCTGAGGATGCAACAACCCAGAGAGGAGGAGGGAATTAGGCAGAGACAAGAACCTCCAGGACCCCATTCCCAGTCTGAGGTGAGACAAATGGGATGGAAGAAAGTAGGAAACTAAGCCAGGAGACCGAGCTGAGGGCACCAAAACACAGGCAACAAAAAGATGAGAAAAAAATGCTTTGAAAGACTATAAAAATTGTATATATATATTCAACATATATTATGTAATATGGTTTAATAGTATTTAATATATATATAGTATATAATATATATTTTGAGCATTGAAATATTCATTGTGAGAAAAATGAAAACTTTGGTGGATTTGCTTATGCCTATTATATGCTTTGTTACTGTGTATTTGGAATCAGACATGGTGGAGGGGCGGATATCATATCCTTTCCACGGGTTAGGGCTTCTGAGGGTCTCGGTCCTCCCTCTGGGGTTCCTGCCTCGGGCTGGGGGCTCGCACTGAAAGCCCTTTTCAGGTCCTGACAGCTGGGCCTTCTTTCTCAGAAGCCCTCCCTTCTGCTTTCATTTGCATCTCATTAGCACCTCCTCGGCTGGTGGCAGCTCAGCCGCCCGGAGCCCTGGAACGCAGGCTGCAGGTTCGCCTCAGCCCTGCTCCCTGCCCCCTCTCTGGGTGGAGATGGGTGCAGGGATGCCCTCCCCCGCCCCACCAACCCCTCCACACCCCTCACCCAGGCTCCGCGGCTTGGCTCCCGCTGCGCGTTCCCATGGCAACCGGGTGATGGCGCAGGTCGCGGTGGCTCTGTCGAGAAGCCATGGGCCGTCCAATTCCCCGCCCCACCGCCCAAGCTGGATTGGTGATAGGCGGGGCCTCAATCTCCCGAGATGATCGGCGATAATTGGTTTATGGAAATAGCTGAGGGGAGAAGGCGAGCTCCCTGCCAAGCCTGCTCTCAGCCACCTGTCCTTCTTCACCACGGAAATGGAGTCGGGGGAGGGGAGGGCCGAGGAGCTGAGCAGGGGAAATGGGGCTTTCGAGACAAGCGTTTCACCTGTTGGGCTCCAGCACCTCATCTATCCCACTTTCACTGTGTGTGTGTGTTGGGGAGGGGTTGTTGTCATAGTAACCTGGGGTGTTTACCTCAGTGCTCCTTGACCCCTAAGTGTGCTCAGGCCTATACCGGGCATATTGTTGGGGAAATGGAGAGGGAGACATGGGATCTGTCCCTGGGAGCCCCAGTTTAGGGGACAGAGGAGCAGCACATAACTTCATTTATATAAAGTACGTCAGACCAGTGTTGCCACTGCTGTCCGTCTCCAAAGGACGGGCGCCTGGAGGAGGAGGCTCACAAACAAGGCTTTGACAGTGGATTTTGGCAGATGTTGGCGTAGGCACTCCCCAAAAGAAAATGTGGGCAAAGCCTGTAGGCAGGCACTGAATGCTGCTGGTATTGGTAGAGGAAGGGAGGGGTAGGTAGCTTGGTGGGGAGGCCCCAGTGGCTCCCAGTGTCTACAGAAGGGGCTAAGGGATGGCAGGCTCATGGGAGGGGATTACTGCACAGGGCTTTACAATCAAGACTGAGTAGATGTCCAACATCCATATAGAAGCTTGGCTGGATGGAGAGTCCGTCACCCCAATACCCTTCCAGGAGAAGTGAGGCCCATGAAGTGGCAAGTGGACATGGCATGGCAGGCCTCACTGGGATACCGGGCTGTGAGAAGTGTGTACCCTGACTCCGGCTGGTTGGAGGGGAGCATGCATTAAATGATCAGAAGGAACTAGGGAGGCACCTGTAATAGAAATGACCAGAGAAGTGGTGGGGGCCAAGGAGGAGGACGGTCTTGAGGATCCTACCCCAGGACTGGGCATGGTAAGACGGGGCACTCAGAGCTGGGAGAGCAGCCCTTAGGGCTTCTCTTTCCTTTGACCATCACCTCCCACTGAGTCCAGCCCAGGCCTCTGCATCCAGGGGCCCTGCCCCACTGAGGTCGATTTGTGGCCAAACGCTGTTGAGCTGGTTGTGGGATCACAGAGTGGCTCTTCCCTCCTTCCCCAGCCCTTTGGGTGCTCATATCCCAAATATCCACACCCTGGTTTCTGCTCCAGCTTGGACACCATCCCCTGCCCTCACTCTCAGCCAGCTACTTACACTACCACATAGGGCCATGGCTCAGAGCCATCCTTAGAGGTAGGAAGGTTGGTGGCCCCATGGAGAGTGACTGTGATGACCTCCTTATCAGAGGGAGACAGGTGGCTGATGACAGAGTCCACATTCTGGGAGGTATTCGTGGGCTCCTCTGGGCCCTCGATGACCTGTGGGGAAAGCCAAGGCCGAGCGCCTCTTCCAGTGTGGTCACCTCCCTTTACTGCCTCCCTATAACTCTAGCCCCCTCTTGGTTCCCCTCCGAGTGGCTGTTTCCCTCTGTCAGCCCCACAGCCAGTCTGGAACTACAGGGGCAGTCACCTTTGACCCCGTTTTCTCCCTACCTCTGTCCCACACTCCACATCTCTGTCTCCCTCTTGCTTCCTCCAGTCCTGGATCTATCACTTCCTGCAGAATGAGACAGGCCACTCCACCTTTCAAGTCCAGTCCCACCTCTAAACCTTTGCTTTTGCTGGTAGCCTTGCCTGTGATTTCTAAATCCTGCCCTACTTTTGAGGTTCTAGCAATTGGCCCTCTTTGCTCCTGCAACCTCACCCCAGGCCAGCTGTCACTTCAGGTCCCTCCTGTGCACAGAGCTTTATAGTTTACAGAGCCTCTCCACATGCATGGAGTCACCCAAAGCATTAAGTAGGGCTGAATGAATGTGTCTTTCCCAGATGCCTCATCCATCGTCTACCCAGAAAACCCTGCAGACCAGGAAGGAGGAGAGGTGCCTGCCTGCACATGGGGCCTCCTAGGCTGCTTGCCCCAAGCAGACATACGTGCAGGAGCTCAACAGCTCAGCATCTTGTGGATTCACACGCTGGAAAGCAGAACCCTGAGCCAAGGCAGCGAAGTGGGAAAGGGAGGGAGCTTACCAAGGCCCAGGGCAGGCTCAGTTTGACTCCGGAGGCAGTGGGGAATCCAGGGAGGGTAGCAGAGTCGGGGTATGGGCATGGGGCTGCTGAGGTTGAGGTGTCCTGTCCTCCCTCGGCACTGGCTGCCTGGCTCTCATTCCCAGTCCCGGGAGTTGACACAGTTGACCCAGATTAAGCCTCATCTGGCAGGAGGCCACCCCCCCACCTTCTGTCCCTCCTGCTGATTAATCAGCACCAGTTAATGTGACAGGCCCTCCTGGCCCTGGAAGAGAAGCAGTGGACCTCTTCAGGTTGGAGGTGGGGCCCTGGGGGAGGGCGTCACTGGGGGCTCACCCTCTTATCTGCGAAGCTTGGCCTGTCAGTCCTGCATTTCAGGGCAGGCTGTGGCAGGGGTGGCGGAGTCCTCAGAGCGGGAAGAGTCCACGGAGACCATAGAGAACGATGTGAGACAGAGGCCCAGAGAAGAGGAGGGCCTGGTCCGAGGCAGGCTTTGTGCAGGTGGCAGCCCCAGCAGGCTGGGTCCCCTGACTCCGTCCT
The DNA here is from genome assembly GCF_964165515.1 of Mesoplodon bidens. Lineage (NCBI taxonomy): Eukaryota > Metazoa > Chordata > Mammalia > Artiodactyla > Ziphiidae > Mesoplodon > Mesoplodon bidens. The sequence continues at coordinate 63,078,777 of NC_138178.1, read as the reverse complement.
GATGAGCACTGAATGTCTGGAGGGCTGGCTTTAAACCAGCTCTACCTCTCACCACGGCGGGACCCAAAGCCAGCCTTGCTCTGAGAATCGGTTTCCCCAATGGAACGATGAGTGCTTAAACCAGAGCGTCTGAAGCTTGCCCTGCTTCCTCTGTGAGGGTCCAGGTTCCCCATACATTTCTCCCCCTTTGAGCCTGGGAGTCCCGGGCACATTTGCTTCTGACTCTGGGAAGCCTCCGGGATGAGGCAAAGGGAAGAGCTTTTTATGGCTGTTATTTCATGCAGTTCCCTGCGCTACTCCAATCTGTCAGCATCTCCTGCCAGCTCTACCTTCACACCATGTCTAGAATCTGACCTCTTCTCACCATCTCCACTTGGATTCAAGACATGGAATTCCTGCACTTGCCTCCTCATTGCTTTCTCGTTTCTGTTTGTTCTGGCCCTCCCTCCGCCCTGCCCCATCTCACAGAACAGCCAGAGTGATCCTCTACAAATTTCAACCAGACCACATCACTTCTCTGCTCAAAATCCTGCAGTAGCTCCTTGTTTCACACAGAGCCTCACTGTGGCCTGTAAGGACTATACACTCTGGTCCAGGAAACTGACCTCGTGTCATCTCTGGGCCCCTTGCCCACTCACTCCAGCCACACTGGCCTTCTAGTGGTTTCTCGCAACCACCAAGCTGGCTCTTGCCTCCCAGCCTTTGCCCTGGCTGACCCTTCTGCCTGGACTGCTCTTCCCTACATGTCCATCTCTGTGGCTTGTTCCTTCACTTCCTGCACATCTGACTCTTTCTCAGAAAGAACTTCCTGGTACAGGCTGTGGTCCTTGCCTAACAAGATGACTAATTAGGAGGTGAGAACATCAGCCCCCTCCCCAGCCCCAGAAGTGCCAGCCCTACAGACACTCTCCTTCCCTTCCTCTGGCTGAGGAGCCCCTCCCCCAACCCAGGACTCAGCAGAAGCCATCGCCATCTGCAGAGGTGTTGAAAGCTGCCCCCTCCTCCCCTATTCCTCTGCCAGGCCAAGGCGGGAGGAGGGGGAGGGAGGTCAGTACTCAGAAGGAACGCCTGCCAGGTGGAGGGGGAAAGAAGGAGAAGCAGCCACAAAGCCACCCCCTATCCTCATAGATCAGTGTTCCACCCTCACTGCACACCCTGTAACCCACTCACTCCCCAGCAGGTTTGATCTGGTTTGGTGATATAGGAGCAAGACTAGCAGCCTAGGGGTCGAGAGACCTAGGTTTCAGCCCAGCTATGCCCCCAACTCTCTAGGTGACCTCTCTGAGCCTTAATTTTCCCACCTGGTCAATGGGGATATCTGGAACGGTTTGTAATTCAGCCTTCCTAATAACCGGCCTGAGGTTCTTGCAGTGAGGTCAGGAGAGGTGACTAATGTCCCTCCCACTCCCAGATTCCCAGGAACTGCCTAAGATGGTAGCTCCAGCCCCCTGATTGCTGTGATGAGCTCCCTAGGGCCCCAGAAGTGAGGGCCCAGCAGCATGGCAGTTACCCAAAGGCTCTCAGTGACTCCCTGGCAGCCTCAAGTCCAGCCAGGCATTTGGCAGACCAGGCCATGAGTGGCGCCTCATCTACGTCCTGCTCCCGCTGCACCCTCTGTGTCCTCTGTGCCTCCCCTCTGGGACAACTGTCCGGGAAATAAAGCTTGCAGGGGGTTTGGCAAGAACTGCTCATGCTTTACCATTGGGCGTGAGGCCCGCTGCCGGGCTGGCGCCTCCTGGTGAGGCCTGCAGGCGTGTGTCCCCTGGGCGGGCTGGGCCCAGGGCCAGGGAGGCCTGGGGCCAAGTAGGAGGCCTCGAGGGGGGACAGTGGGCCAACTTTTCTGCCTTCCCCTCTTTCCTGCCTATGTCTGGATGGGAATCTGCAGGCTTCCCTCAGACGTGTGCCTGCATCAGGACTGATGTCCTCTCCAAGCCCCGCCCTTACCAGGCCTACACTGGAGACTTACGGGAACAGAAAATGTTCAAGCTGAGTTACATGTGGGGGAGTGAACTGTGGGTGATGACGAAACTAAGTATGAGGTCCTACAAACCCATCTGTAGGGGTGACATGAGCCCGAGGAAGGGAATTCACTTCCCCCGAAGACACCTCCTGCAGGCCAGGAGCGGAGCTGGATACTTACACACCACTGGTTTATTCCCTGTTGACTCATGCAGCACTGCTAGGGTGCAGAAATCAGTGGGCAGTGTTTCTAGGCAGAGGTTTGGCTGGTTTACCACCACCCAAGACCACTCAGCCAGTACTGGCAGGGCAGGGTTATGATTCCAAAGCACAGCTCTCTCAGCTGCTCCACCGGGGCCTGGCATGTGGGAAGGCTCAGAAGTTGCTAATTCCCACTCTTACCCTCCAGACAGCCTGCCTTGCCTTCAATAAGCCAGGATTAGCCAGCAGATGTCCTGAGGGACCTGTGACTGCCCATCACTCAGGGCATTTGGGGATATGTGTGCTGGGGGGAGGGGACAAGGTGGGAGGGAGTAGGAAGATTGCACCAGCAGTGAAGGAGTTAATGGTCTATTGGGAAGGGACTTAAATTGGTTCTCCTGAGGGGAGAGATGGAAGAAGACAGTCTCCTCCACCCTTCCCTGGCCACTCCTCTGCCCCAGCAACCTGGGAGGCCATAGGAAGCAAGGAAGCCAAGTTCCACCCGCCAGGATGCCCCTGGATCCGAAAGCCATGCCACTGGAGAGGCTCTGATGGTGGCCAGAGGAGGGGGCACTGGGCTGGGAACAGTCATTTGGGCTAATTCACTCCAGGGGCCTCTGTTTCCCCAGCTCTATCACCAGGGCTTAGAGTTGAAAATGGTCCCTCAGGTTCCTTCTCGTTTCAGCGTCTAAACTTGCCTGGGAGCTATGGTGGCCATGGTGAGGCCCTTCTATAGGTGCGGAAACAGGCTCAGGGACACAAAAGCCCTTGCACCAAAGCACACAGCTTAGCTCACAGGCACAGAGCCAGAAACAGAACCAGGGTCCATCCACCTCCACTTCCTGCTGTCTCTACTCTCCTCTCTCACCAGCCGTTCTTTGTATGTGACGTGTTTTCTCTGGGCCACAATGTATACACTCTAAAGCTCATAACCCAAGTAGCTAGTACTAGCACATGGTACTAACAACATGAGTTGTGGTGTTTGGAGCAGTAGAGGCTTTTCAAAAGGACACAGAAGTTAAAAAATCATAAAGAAAAGGATTGATATGATTACATTAAAAAATCCATACTGGGGCTTCCCTGGTGGCTCAGTGGTTAAGAATCCACCTGCCAATGCAGGGGACACGGGTTCCAGCCCTGGTCCCGGAAGATCCCACATGCCACAGAGCAACTAAGCCCGTGCGCCACAACTACTGAGCCTGCGCTCTAGAGTCCGCGAGCCACAACTACTGAGTCCACGTGCCACAACTACTGAAGCCCGCGTGCCTAGAGCCCGAGCTCCGCAACAAGAGAAGCCACCGCAATGAGAAGCCTGTGCACCGCAATGAAGAGTAGCCCCTGCTCGCTGCAACTAGAGAAAGTTGTGCACAGCAACAAAGACCCAACGCAGCCAAAAAATAAATAAATAAATTTATTTTAAAAAATCCATGCCAACTTCTATAATGGTTCAAAATTCATCACAATACATAAAAAAAAAAAGACAAACTGGAGGGAATATCTGCAGTATATATAAAAGGATGGATATCCCTAATACATACACAAAGAACACTGAAACCTGTAAACATTACCATAACAAAAAAGACATGAATGGAGGACTCACAAAGAAATACTAATATGTGATATTAATATGTGACATGTAATTATGTACATTATGAACATCCTTATAGGGGATTCTACCCAGCTATCAAAAATGTTTCCCGGGCTTCCCTGGTGGTGCAGTGGTTGAGAGTCCGCCTGCCGATGCAGGGGATGCGGGTTTGTGCCCCGGTCCGGGAAGATCCCACATGCCGCGGAGCAGCTGGGCCCGTGAGCCATGGCCGCTGAGCCTGCGCGTCCGGAGCCTGTGCTCCGTAACGGGAGAGGCCACAACAGTGAGAGACCCACGTACCGCAAAAAAAAAAAAGTTTCCCAAAGCTATGAATCAAATAAAACAAATCTGGTTCCTTCTCAGGGCTCCTAAGCACCCTCCCTGGATCCCCGAATCCAGTTGGGTGGGCAGGTGGGAATGAGCTTCCAGAACCAGCTGGCAGCTTAGGGCCCCCAGGTCAGGCCGGCTGGGTGCCTGGTCCCACGTGTGTGACATTCCGGAAGGAGGCTTAAAGCAGGAGGGTGGAGTCAAGAGGAGGAGCCAGCTATGGGTAGAGAACACAAGGAACCAGAGACACCATAGTCAAGGGTAATAAAGTAGAAACCACACTGGGGTCTCGGTACCCTTAGCTGTTTGGTTTATTTGACCTAAGAGTGTAACTGCAAAGAGGGTGTTCCCTAGTTAGCAAATACCTGTGTACCTTTGGCAAGTGACACAGTGAAGGGCATGGGTTCAGCCTTGCCAGTTAGCACAAGTAAGGGTCATGCTGCTCTATCACTGCTATTTATTAAGCACCTATTATGTGTCAGGCACTGTTCTGAGTACTGGGAATAGAGTAGTGATGGAAACAGACAAAAATCCCTTCTCTCCAGACATTGGAGCATTTGTGGCCGAGGGAGAGGTCTGGGCCAGGGCTGGGAGACGGTGGAGCAATGAGGCATGGGCACTGCCAAGGCAGCAACCTGGGAATCTCCTGGAGGATCTTGGAGGATGATGGTGAGCCATCGCAATAGGCTCTCTGAGCCTCTGTGACCCCCCCAGCAACAAGAGGACAAAAACTCCTTTCCAGGCTGTGTGTGTGGGGGGGATGATATACCCAGTTCAAGCTACGTTTCTCTCTGGGTCACAGGGAGATGGGCAGAAATCCCCAGATTGAGTTGATGACACCTGCGGGCACACCGCATTTCAGAGCCCATGTGTTCCAGGAGTATAGGACGCCTCACCGGGAAGAGCCACAGAGCCTACCTCCTTCCCCATTTCACAGCTGTGAAAACTGAGGCCCAGAGAAAGGAAGCTTCTGTCATGATTCAGGAGCAAACAAAACAAGGGACTTTGAAGGAGAGATGAGTTCATGCAGGTGCACGCCCCATGCCCCCAGGCCTCACCTTTTTCTTTTTCCGTACCATCCTCTTGGGGGCAGGAGTGTTTGGCCTTGTTTCCCAATCTTGGGGACCAGTACTTGGTATTGCTGGGTGATCAATCCTGCTCAGACAGCTGGCCTGGGTACCTTGGAGTCTTTGGGGGTGGCACCCAGTATGGAGCATCAGTGTGGTCTCAGGGGTGCCAGACACCGGCTCTGGGACCTGGGCAGGGGTCTGGCGCTTTCTCAGCAGGGAGACATTCTGCGAGTGGAGGTGATGTGTGGGCTCTGGGCCATGGCCAGTTGGGCAGGGGTCAGCAGCTGGGCAATCGGCCCTTGGCACCCCCAGAAGGTAAAGATAGGGGTGGACCGCTCTCTGCCCAGACCTGGAAAAGCAGTGAGCTTTTCCACCCACTTGGGTCACCTGGGCAACACTGTGTGTGTTCACAGGGCAGAGCAGAAGTCACACAGACACCTGTCAGGTGCAGTGGCGGGGGAGTCCGAAGCCCTTCCCCCTATTCCTGGGGATGTGTCCTGCCTGCTCTCCAGCATTCAGTCCTCATCCTTCCTGCTCTGGGTACCCCAAACAGCCCATCAACCAAGATTCACCAGTGGTCCTGTGTGCCCAGTCACATGCTGACCACACTTCAGGAAAGGTGGAGACCCAGACACTGCCTGCAAGGAAGTTGCAGCTTGGTTGGAAAAACAGCTATTTCTGTTAGTGAACCTGCCGGCATCCTGCCTCTTTGGATGCTTATAGCCTTCTGTTTGTTTAATAGTAATAAACACAAAGTTCAGGAGAATGATTTCCTCTTGGAGGGTGTGTGGGAAGATGGGGGAGAGAACGGGAAATGTGGTATTGTAACGTTGTCCCCTTAGATTGGGTGGTCAGTTAAGAGGTGTTCATTATATTATTTTTTTATTTTTTATTTTTATTTTTATTTTTTTTGCGGTACGCGGGCCCCTCACCGCTGCGGCCTCTCCCGTTGCGGAGCACAGGCTCCGGACGTGCAGGCTCAGCGGCCATGGCTCACGGGCCCAGCCGCTCCGCAGCATGTGGGATCCTCCCAGACCGGGGCACGAACCCGTGTCCCCTGCATTGGCAGACGGACTCTCAACCACTGCGCCACCAGGGAAGCCCCATTATATTATTGAAAATAAATGATAAATAACTAAAAGGGCTATGTACGGTCAACAATTGTTCTAGAGTACGGACCAAAGATTATGACTGATCCAATTCTGAGCTCCACAAGAAATTATTACATAAATAACGACTCTTTTTTTTTTTTTTTTTTTTGAGCACTTACCACATGCCGGGCATGGTTCTGCCACCATGAGATGCAAGAATGAGGAGTGACTGGCCCTTGGCATGGGGGTGGGGTCTGCTCCATGGGGAGACGAGGTGTGAACTGGCCTCAAAGGATGATCAATACGGGGTGGGGTTGAGAGATGTCTGGAAGACCCCTGTGGCCTGCCCCATTCTTCTGCCAGCTGCTTTAGACACCATACGTAGGGTTCTTCCCATTTTCCTTGGTTTGGGGGCCAAGAGCAGGCCCACCCTGGCAGTAGAAAAGCTGAGGACTCACCTTTGATTAGAACTGAAAGGTCACCAGCCAAGGTCACCCAGATGGTTGGGGATGCACGCTGTGAGTCCCACTTCCAGGTTTCTACCCTCCCAGGCCTGGGCCGACACTGTCACAATGGAGCATGCGTGGAGAAGACCTCAGTGGGTGGTTCCGCAGCCTCCCTAGAGTGCCTCCCCCTTCCACACAGTCCCGAACGCTTTGGCAGCAAGTCGTGGTGGCGGGAGGGGACCAGAACTACTCCAGCGCCTACAGGGCTGGCTCAGTTCAGGGCCCTGCAGCAGGGCTGGGAGAGGCCAGCAGGTCTCTTAGGGAGCAAACACTAAGGAGGCACTTGGCTCTCAGGGCTATGTGAGTATTCCTGCCACCGCACCTCCTTAAATCCTGCACCCTAACTGCCTTGCCTGCCCAGCCCTGCAGCTCCCTACTGGCCTCTGAGCTTTCTACAGCTGCAGCTCTCAGCCCGTCGGCCTTCCTGCCTGGGAAGAAGATAATGCAATTGGGCACTGGTTCCAGGCCGTCTGGCTCCAGAGCCCTAGTGAGCCCTGAGCCCTGCACACTCAGCAGCCAACGGAAAGAGGGCCTTCCCACCGCCTCACTCGCTGGCTGCCCGGCTCCCTGGACCAAGGCCCCCTGGGACACTCACTCCTGTGCTACACTAACCTTCCCTCAAGAACTGCTTACTCCTCACCAGTGAGACGGCCATCAGCCTGGGGACTGGATGTGGCTCTCCTACCTAACTACCCCCCTCCCGCGCGCGCGCTGTTCTACCTGCCTCATTGCCCTTTCCCAGTAAGGGGAACTCCGCCTCCCCCAGCCAAGGGAAATGAACCTGCTCCCCAAATGTCCAGAAGACCTTCTGCTCCCCTGCCCAGGGCACCAGCCCCAAGCTTTGATGACTCAAGGAGATTCCACTGTTAGGGGAAGCAGGTAATGATTGATCTCACAGCTAATAAGTAACCCTACCCAACCCCTTCCCTCAGGAGAGAACACTTGGTGCTGCATCATTCGATAGGGCCAGGGGTTAAACACAGCCATTAGGGAGCCCACAGTCACTGCGCACTGGATCTGAGGCTGGCTCTTGGGGAAGGAGGGGTTCCTGCTTCTTCCGCTGGCTTTGCACTGGGCTTGCTGGGCAGCGGGGAAGAGCCTCCCCCTCCGCCTCCCCCATTCTTTCACCACCACTTCCCCACCCCCATCACTTTCTCTCCATTTCTTTTGGGCAGTTGAATTGGGCTTCTGGGAAAGGGAAGGTATAGATGAGGTGGAAATTTAGTGTGATTTTTGTAGTAAATAGCAGCCAATAGCTGTGTGATCTTGGTTCACATACTAACCCTCTCTGAGCTTTGGTTCCCTTCTTTATACAGTGGGGAAACCAGGCAGCCATGAGGACTGAAGGAGACAATGCAGGTCAAGCCCTTAGTGTTGATACTCATTTAAGTTCTCCAGAAATGTTCGCTCTTTTCCCTGCTAAACAACCTTGGACTTGGCAGGTTGTCCCCAGAAGAAATGGACCAGAAAAGTGAGAAATGTCTGCAGGTTGCAGTCTCCCCCCACCGCCTGAGCCTTCACCCCCACCTCAAATATCCCAGCCTCCCTCTTCTCTTCCCCAGACTCACTCTGTTCCCAGCTTCCAAGACCATGCCCACAGCCACCTTTCTCCAGGCAGCCCCCTCGCCAGAAATCTCTTCTCCCTTCCTATCTAAATCCAATTTATCCTCAGGGTCCAGCTCAAGACATTTCATCCAGGAAGCCTTCCTGACCCCCCTTCTCTCCTGCTCTGAACAGTCCTCTGTCCACGGTAACACCTGCCTGTGCCTGTGTTTGTGAGTTCACTCCCAATAGGAAATAAACCTGAGGTCAAGCGCCTGCCCCTCCCCGAGTTATTGGCATTGTCAGTCAAGGCAGTTCCTTTATTTTTTTAAATTTTTATTAAATTTTTTTTTTGCAGTACGCGGACCTCTCATTGTTGTGGCCTCTCCCGTTGCGGAGCACAGGCTCTGGACGCGCAGGCTCAGCGGCCATGGCTCACGGGCCCAGCCGCTCCGCGGCATGTGGGATCCTCCCGGACCGGGGCATGAACCCGTGTCCCCTGCATCGGCAGGCGGACTCTCAACCACTGCGCCACCAGGGAAGCCCAAGGCAGTTCCTTTAGAGGGTCTCTACGCTCCAAATGCCACTTCCCCTCAGCACCAGCAGTGTATACAGCAGATGCTCACTCATTGGCTGAAGGATGGCAGACTCCAGGAGGGCCCACTCCTCTGATTACAGTGATGAATCCACAGCCCGCTAGGTCAAGGTCATCAGGGGCTGCTCTGACCTCACATCAGCTGAGGCTCAACCTGGGAGTTTCTGCAGAGAGATGTGGGGGTGAGTAGGGGAGGACTGGCTCTGCCGTGTGCTTCAATTTCATTTCCCACTGGGGCCCCTGGGGGCCAGTTCACACCCTACCCCTTAAGGCACTGGGCAGAGTTTGAGCTTAAGTCACTGCAGCCAGAGCTCTGCTGGGGGCACCCGGAAGCCCCTCTCTCTGTGGTTCCCTCCAGCCTGTCCTCCTTCCTGCCCTTAGTCCCACCCACACCAAAGAAGCAGCCCAAGGACAGGGCCACCGGCTTCCTCTGAGAGTGTTCCAACTGGGGAGCAGGTGAGTGTGGCAGGAGGGTCCTCTCCCGTCACCTGTGGTGCTGGGCGGCTCCCATTTGAACCGTACATCCATTCTCCCTCTTCTCCACCCTGCGCTGTGCCCAGAAGGCTGACCCATGTGGCCACTTCAGTGGGTTCTGGTTGAGTTGGGTTTACGGGAGGGCCATCAGAGAGCTAGGAAGATCCTCCTGGCTGGTTCTCTGGGTTGGCTGGTCCCTCTCCCCAGGGCCACCCTGCCTGGCAGGCAGCACTCTCCATACAGCTGACCCTCCAGGTCATCGTTCCCCCTCTTGCCTGTTCAGGTCTAAGAGTCAGTGACGACTCTTCTCACTTACTAGCCCCCAGGGGACTACACTGTCCCTCTTGTTCTTCCTAAACATGACCCTCAACTTTGCAAATAGCCCCTCTAATAAATACCCCTCAAATGACCGAATTTGAATGCCTTCTTTTTCCTACAAGGCCATCAACTGATGCACCTGCTGCGTGAGCCCCTCTTTGTGGGCCTGAGCGCTCATCTGATAAATACCTTGGTATTGCCACCAGTCTCATCACCTCCACATCTTCACACCCTGCTAACGATGAGTGAGCTCTTACTTTGTGCCAGGCGCTGTGCCCAGAGTTTACCTCACTGTCTCATTTCATCCTCTCATTCACAGCCCCAGGACTTATTGTTTTTACTCCATGTTAAAGAAGAGGAAACAGATGCTCTGAGAAATGAAGGGACTTGTCCAAATTTTGAAGCAACAGAGTTAGGATTCGAATGCAGATCTGCTTGCTCCAAAGCCTGTGGTCATAACCACCAAAGCATATTGCTTTTTCCTTTACTCCCAGGGCAAGGGGTCACATCTCTCCATCCTTCACTCCTAAAACTGGGACAACACGTAAAAGGTCAAGTTCAGAGATGAGAACACCTGACCTCTTGAATGGGGCTAAAGAGCTGCTCTGTGACAGTGCTGTCCACAGACACCAATAGTCAAAGGAGAGAGAGGTGGAGCATCCTGGAGGCTCACTGGGCACGGCTGGGCCAGGTCCCTGTAAACCAGGGCAGAAGTTGGGGGTGTCCAGAGGAGGCCATTCTATCCAGCACAAATGGGTGGCAGTGTTGTTTGGTGGAGTCCTGGTGCTTGGGGGCTATGCCTGGGATCAAGCTCCCAGTTCCAGCTAAGCCTCTTCAATGCAGCTTGTCTGCTCTCTGGGTGGTGGATCCTGGAGGCACTGGGCGGCTGCCCTCTGACCTTCCTCTGGTGCCCTACTATGCAGAGGTGACCTGGATCTGCTCAGTCAGTGGCTGCTGGGCCTAATGCGTGTGCCTCCATCATGGCGTACTTGATAGTCCCAAACTTGTCACTGTGCCTCGTTTCTGTCCCTCAGGACTGACCGACCAGCCTGGCCCAGCACCATCACACTGGGCAGCAAAAAACACCATCAACCAGCTTGGAATCCGCCAAGCGAGGCTTTAACTGTGGCTCCTCCAGCTCCAGCAGCAAGCATTTGCACAAGTCCTTTGACCAGCTGGGGCCTCAATTCCTCATCTGCAAAGCAGCAAGGAATATCTACCTTGCAGGGGTGCGGTGAGGATCAGGTGAGAGAATGGATGCCTGGCACATGGCAGGTGGCCCAGAAAACCGAGCTTCCCCCATGTTTATGCCAGTTTGTGCCAATCTGGAGCCCCTGCGGCCCCAGCTGTGCAACGGGAGACTTGGGGGTGATTGTTATGGATATGCTGTTCTCCTTGTTGGCTGTCACCGCATCCCTTAGCTCAGCAGGCATGCTTATTGATCACGCATTGAAGGAGTCCTCTCAGCATTGGTAACCAGAGCTCTCGTTTGGGGCAGCCCAGGTCCCATCATCGCACCATGAATCACTTTGCTAAAGAAGCAACGTGGCTTTTGGGCATTTTTCTTTTGCAGAATCAATAACTCGTTAACAAAGGACTGAATAAAGGGGTAAGCAGGGAAGGCGACCTGCCATTCCCTTCCATCAGGAGGGGGCGGAAGAGGGACCCTGCCAAGGTCGAGGGGTCCACTCAGGGCAGAGAGGCCTTGGGGGGGCAGTAGGTTCAACCAGTTCCCTCACCCCAACTCTTCTGACCCGCAAGTCTGACCAAGTTCCTCCTCTGCTTTGATAAACACTTCAGTAGGCCCCACTGCTCTCAGGAGAGACGCTGACTCTCTCAGGAGCCTCATGGTCGGCTCGCCCCAGCCCCTCCAGCCTCATTGCTGTCGATCCCTGCCTCACACCCACGCTCCAGCCACACTACACGTCTGCAGTCCCCTGAAAGGGCTCTGGTCTCTCCAGCCTCCTGGCCTTCACCTAAGCTCTGCCTGGACTGTCCTCCCTCTACCAGCCTGAATAATTCATCGTGTTTCTTCAAGACACAAATGGAACAACCTCCAGCAAATCTTCCCTGAAACCTTCCCCCACTGCCTCCACTTCCACCCAGGGGCATCAGATCCATAGCCCCTGGGCCTCCCCCTGGCCTGGCTCATGACCCACTATTGACTTTTCGGGGAGAGGGTCTGTCTCCTCTGAGGGTAGAGACTGTGCCTGGTGGTGCCTTGTCCCCAAGGCCCAGGCTGTTGCCTGGTACAGAATTGGTGTCAGGTGGGTGCTCATTGAATGAGTGAGGGATGACGTTAGCATCAGATACTTTCCTCCTCCCTGCTAGTTCCCCAGATGCCCCCACTTCAGCCTGGGACAGTGATGCCTGCTCCCCAAATAGCCCTCTCTCTTCCAGAGAACAAGCCCTCAGGGGCCTTCTTCCCCTACTCGGGCATGAATATTTGGTGTGAACCTCATAAGAAGAGCTAACAATTAACAAGCGCTTGTTATGTACCAGGCACTATTCTATGCATTTTACATTTGTTAACTCGGTGCTCACAACTGCGTGTGACGTAGGTACAACTGTAACCCCCTTTTACAGATGGGAAAACAGAGACAGTACCAGGAGCTGAACAGCCAAGCTTAGACCCAGGCCATGTGGCTGTAGAACCTGCATTTGTCATCACAGCCCTCTCCCTTAATGAGGTGCTTGTGGGGAGTTTGGGGGTGGGGGGACAGCCCAGAGCACCCCACTCCCAGGATGGGGCCTCAGGGCCCACTCTGCAGCTGGAATGAGCCAGCAGGTCCGAGGAATTCCGGTTACAAGAAACTGCATATTCAGGCTTTACCTGCTGGGATCCCTTGATTCCCTCCCTCTCATTCCCTCCTCAGCACCAGCCCCTCGTCCACACCGGCCGCCCACCGTCTCTACCAGAGAGCAGAGCCTCTGGCCCTAATCTCATTTGTGGCCATGAAATCGCATTTGCAGCGTATTAATGCAGCATGGAGCTGGCCCAGCCCTGCCTGTCTTCCTGGAGGAGAGGAGCCTGGAAAGCATTCTTGTGGGGAGGCGCGTCCCGGAACACCCACCGACAAAAAGCAATTATGCTTTAAGAGGAAGATTAAAATAATATCCTCCGCAACAATCCCCACCCGAGGGCCTCAGCTCCACCCAGCCTCCACCACCTCCTGACAGTGATTCAAGGGAGGCTTCCTGCTGGGGGGCGGGGGTGGCAGACTCAGTTCTCTCTCTCTGAGGAAGATGTGCCCCCAAGGCCTGGCCCCTCACCTGCCCCCGCATTCACCACCCTTTACCTCCCTGAATTCCCCAAAGAAACTATGCCCTCTCAAGCCTCTGGGCCTTTGCCTAGGCTGTTCCCTCTGCCTGGAATGTAACCCCCCAACCCTTGTTTATCTGGCAGGCTGCCATTCACTCCGCATAATAATCATAGGTTAAGTTTTTGAGCATTTAGTGTGTTCTTTAAATTTACTACATATTCAATTCAACAATTCTGTCAGGGGACTATTGTCATTATTCTCATTTTATAGGTGAAGAAAGAGGGCCACAGAGAAGAAGTCCCATAGCTGGAAGGTGGCGGAGCAGGAATTTAAAGGAGAACATTCACCCTTTCGCCCAGGGTAAGCCCAGCTGCTTCCCCTCCTGTACCCATGAATGCAGTGGTCTCACTGTGGTGTCTTATCTCCCTGAGGACTCTGAGAGGCCAGGCCTGGAGGAGCATTGGGGTTTAACAAATAATTCTTGGGTGGGTCTCGACACACCTCCCTGCAGGGATAGAAGGGGTGCGGATGTGTGTCCCATTCCTGTCCCCGAAGCTGTATCCTTCCAGTGGTGCCTTCCAGTTTATCCGTATTGGAATTGGAATCTATTTGGAATCCCCTCTCCTCCAGGAAGGGCTCCTGGACTGCATGCGGTCAGGTTAGCATATCATTTAATCTTCATAATCACACTGCAAAGTAGGCATCATTATCCCCATATTACAGAGGAGAAAACAGAGGGTCAGAGAAGTGAAGTGACTTGATCAGGAACACTAAGTATGAGGCAGAGCAGGGATCTGAATTCATGCCTGAATCCAGCGTCGTCGATGTTTATCCACAGCATCTTCTTGGCAGTGACTCACTCTCACTCCTCAGATAGGGTGGGTAAGGGCTTAATTCTGTGCTGGGGCTATTTATGCAACACTTTTTTCTAAGTGGCATCAGCCAACTCCAGTAGGCCAGGGGGTTTGCCTGGGGACTCTGAGTCACTGACAGCCCCAACCCCATCCCCAGTCCTGCTCCCAAACCACCCGGCACAACAATGAGCAATTGCTGTTAGGGTCAGCTTAACACTGAGTAATCTGTCTGGGCTGGACTTGGTGTGAGATGGGGCCACCAGCAAGAAATCTGTTGCCCCAAATGCTTGCCCATGAGCCTGTCATGTTGCCTAGAAAGCCCACTGAAGAATGATCTCCCTGGGAAAGAACACTACAAGTCATTCCCTCCTCTGTGCTGATTACTGTATCAGAAAAAGCAAAATATATGGTGGGGACCTGGATTCTAGCCTGGCTTTGCTACTGAGTCAATAGGAAGCCATGAGTAAATGGTTTACTTCCCAAGGGCTCAGTTTCTTGCTCTAGAAAATGGACATTATCAAGGCTAAACTGCCCACCTCCCAAGACCCATGCAGTGCTCTAATGGGCTTTGTAGCCTGGCTCCAAGCAGCCTGGGCAAATGGTATAGCAAAGGGCTCAGAGCCTGGGAGCCTCCATTCCCTCGGCATCCCCTGCAACTCCTCATCCCACAAACATGCTCTCTCCACTCCATCCTTTCTCCCTGCTTACTGTTCCTTCACACACCTCATGCTCCCACACCTTTGCTTACCCTGTTCTCTCCGCTTGAAAACGACTCCCCTCAGTCCCTACTGGAATCGCACCCATTCTTTGAGGCAGGGATCAGATGTTCCCCATTTGTGAGGTGGGTTTTAATGAACCAAGCAATTTTCCACCCTCTTCCTCACCTGACCCTCACAACCTCCATGTCAGTGGGTACTGCTCTGCCCACTGTACAGATGAGGAACTTGAGGCCCAGGGAAGTAAGTGATTTGTTCAAAGTCATACAGCTCTTATACAACTGCAAAATGGAGTCCTAAATCAAGGTCTTTTGATTCCCAGTCAGAACTGGCTTTCCTACGGCAGACTGAGTCCTTGATGACCACCCAGCTCATGCCCATCGCTTCCTCCCCAAGCTCCAGCAGCCCTCACAGTGAGCTTTTTAAGTCATGGTCTTCCAACTCCTATTTCCTCTCCCCACCTAGCCTGGTGGCTCCCCAAGGGCTGGGAGATCAGCTACCTTGTTTACTGCTGGGGGAGTGGATGGATGAATGGTTGGATGGACAGATGATCACTGTGGGCCAAGGGAGGTTGGACCATTGGACCCAAGGGCAGGCTGTCAGATCCAGGTAGAGAAAGGATACCCCTGACTCATCCTCCATCCATCCTGCTGGCCTCAGCTGCGCCTGAGCCCAGGGACTCTGCAGAACCAGCCGGGGACCCAGGCTGGGGTGTCTCAGCTGACGGGCCAACCCCTCACCAGGGCCATGGCAGGCCAACAGGGTACTGTCAGCTTTCTTTCCCTGCTGCCCTCCCCCATCCGCTGTTTTATTAGAGACCAGTTATTTATTTACTTTTTTTTAAAAATATATTTATTTATTTATGGCTGCGTTGGGTCTTCGCTGCTGTGCATGGGCTTTCTCTAGTTACGGTGAGCAGGGGCTACTTTTCGTTGAGGTGCATGGGCTTCTCATTGCGGTGGCTTCTCTTGTTGCAGAGCACGGCCTCTAGGCACACGGGCTTCAGTAGTTGTGGCTTGCAGGCTCTAGAGCGCAGGCTTAGTAGTTGTGGTGCATGAGCTTAGTTGCTCCGCGGGCATGTGGGATCTTCCCGGCCCAGGGATTGAACCCATGTCCCCTGCATTGGCAGGCGGATTCTTAACCACTGTGCCACGAGGGAAGTCCTAGAGACCAGTTATTAAAGACTGGTTTCACATGGGGTTTTAATTTAACCTCATACATCACACATGCCATATCCCCAAAGCTTCTTTCTCCTCTGCTAGAGGCTGCACTTGGAGGGTTTGTACAGAGATAAAGCCAGGAGGGTCCCAAGGAGGTATGGGTCTGTGTGTGGGAGGGGGTGTGCCTCATGTATGTCCGTCAATGAGTTGGTGTGAATCTATCATTGTGATGTGGGGAGTGGGTCTCTGCATGTCCAGGATGTGGTAGGTTTGTGTATATCCAACATGTGTGTGTCCTTGTGTGTCTGCACGTCTGTGAGAGTGGCTGTGTTCCCGAGTGTCTGTTGGGGCAACATCTACTTTCCAAGGGTGTGAGCGAGGGAGAAGAGAGAAAGATGACCCTAAAAGGCATGACAACTGGACCCTCCTGCCCCTCCTCCCTCCTTTCACATGAAGGTAATTTCTGGAGGTGAGAAGGCCCCCCTGCCACCCCACCCCCACCCCAGAGCCCCTCAGCTGCTGGGCCTGGGCTGGCTGGGAGGACATCAGAGCTGGGTACCCCCTTCCTCTCCATTTCCCCTTCACCACACACATATCACACATTCTCTCTCTCACACACACACACACACACACACACACACACAGAGGGCCTCCAGGAGGTGTGAGTGAGCGGCAGCCCCTGGCTGGGGTGGGGGAAGGCAGTGATGGGGGAGGGGCAGCGGGGCCATCTGGTATGCTCAGATACAACAATCTGCTAATGGAGTTTCTTCCCAGACCAGCGCTCAGGCTGACCCAGCCTTCTCTACCCTGAAAACTGGTACCCGGGTCCCAGAGACAGTGGGCTTCACAAGTTCCCAACACCCTTCCCATGGGAGGCCAGCTAGGCAAGCAGGAGCTACCCTCTTTTCTAGATGCAGAAACTGAGGCCCAGACGCATCTGCTTTGCCTAGTACAGACATCCCAACTCATTACTAGAAGAGCATTTATTAAACCCTGCCTGCAGGTCATGGCTAACCGTATACCAGCTCATTTAATTTTCCCAGCAACAGAGGGCATAGGAATTGTCCTCCCCCACTTTACAGATGTGAAAATGGAGGCTGAGGGAAGTAATATAACCTGCACAAGGTCACACAGCTACTAAATAAATGTTAGAGACTGATCTGAACCCAGATCCACCTGACCCCACTGTACCTGCCTCTCACTGCAAGTTGGCTGAACCCCAAACTCTCCTATAACCCACCCGTCTAAGCTCTAGGCACCGACTCCAAAGGCATATATAGAGACTTGGAAATCAGGCAGGCGGGGTGAAGAGACTGGCTCAGGCAAGGACATAAATATGGGACCCCCCCCAACTTACATATTTTCAGGTCATATCCACTATGTCCAGGGACTTTTGAGGCCCTTCAGAGGCCCGTGTGGGCAGAAAGTCTTTCAGGGCCACCCAGGAGCAAGAAGGGCCAGCAGGTAGCTTGCAGGGTCATCGTGGTACAAATAGCCAAGGGCCTTTCTCTTCCTGAGGAGGGTCTGGCCACCTCCCTCACCGCCCCTCCCCCCCTCCCTTGGGCCAGCCCTGGCCAGCCCCGCCTCTCCTGCCAGCCTTAGCTCTCCTCGGCGACTGGTGATGGGTCTACACCCCTCCCTGCATGGGTGACAGCGCTCTCTGGGAACGTCTTGACAGTGCCTTTGTTCCCCAGAAATAAAAGAAAATCGAGCTACAAAGGGAAACCTCAGGTAGCTTTTAACGGAGCTCAGCCGCCTGGGGCAGAGTGTGTTTAAGCTGGAGGCAGTTGTCACAGGAGCAGAAGGGGGAGCCGCCCTCAGTCCTCTCCCACCCCCTCCCCCCTTGATTGAGTTTACACAAGGAAAAGGCTCTTCCAAATAGCAGCAAAGGAGAAAAATCAATGAGAATTGATAGAGAAATGTAAAGCAGCCGTGTGTGTGTGTATGTGTGCGTGTGTGTGTTAGGCACAGCAGAAGTATTCTGCCTGGACCCAGGCTGACCTGCTCTGGGGCCCAGGCCAGGGGAGTGGGGGCTGGGAGTCACCCCCGGGCACGTGCCTGTGGAGGGGTGCTGGTGGCTGGGGGAGGGGCAGCAGCCGAGTCTCTCACTCGAGTTAAGAGAGAGATTAATATATTCAATCCACTCGGGGTAATTGAGGGAACAATTGGAGTGTTTTTCTAAAGCCCGTAAAACTGCCTCATTTGCAAGGAGCTGACCTGCTCACATCCTCGGTAGGTGATGGAGCACAGGAAGGGAGGGGGAAGGGTGACATTGGGGCCCCAATACTGAGGGACTGGGGCATTAGCTTGGGAGGGGGTCAGCAGTCCTGATCTAACC
Organism: Mesoplodon bidens; assembly: GCF_964165515.1. Classification (NCBI taxonomy): domain Eukaryota; kingdom Metazoa; phylum Chordata; class Mammalia; order Artiodactyla; family Ziphiidae; genus Mesoplodon; species Mesoplodon bidens. The sequence goes on along the minus strand of NC_138178.1, from coordinate 63,060,775 downwards.
TGTTCTCACCTTTCGCACCTTGTTAGTAGCAGTCCAAGCCTCTGTTTCCCCACCTGTGAAATGGGCTGTGGGCATCCCCCTCCACCATGAGATTGGATACAGGAGGGAAGCCGACACTGACCCTGAAGGTCTGGCACTGAGGTGTAGGGGCGTGCGCAAAGAAGTACCCAGCTCCCCCGCCAGGCCAGCTCCCCACCCCCACCCCAGATGAACCGGGCAGGAATGTTAATGAAATCCAACAGTGTGTGCGCCTTTAGACCGTTCGCATCTCCAGGGAAACAGAAATAGTATATACAATAGTGCGCAATAAAAGGCAGAATGAATTGAAAAGCAGAGCAGGAAGGGGAAGAGAGTGAGGGCCTGGAGTGCGCTGGCCCGAAGGCAGAAAGACACCTGGGGATGGAAGTGTGCGGGTCTGGAGATCTAGCCAGAACTGGGACCCGAAGAGGATGGAGAGAATCAGAGAGGGGGTTGGGGGAGGGGAGGAAGGAAGGAACAAAGGCACACAGACGCAGAGACAGAGTTTCGGGGACCGCAGGCAGCAGGGACGCCAGGAGAGCCACTGACTGCTCGTTCCCCTCCACTCCTTTTTATGAACCCCCCCCTGCCTGTTGGTGCCAAAGCCACAATCAGAATCCACAGGATTAGAGCCAGGTGCTCAGCATTTGGTGATTGCTTTATTAGCTTTTTCTTCTTTTTTTTTCCCCCTCCAGGGCAAAAAAAAAAAAAAAAATGTTTTAAATGGAAAGAATTAAAAAAAAAAAAGACCCTTGAAAGCATCATTTAAAAGGCTCCTCGGGAACAGAATCATTTCCTTGAAACAAAACTGCGATTGTTTGCAAGAGGTAAATGCAGGGGAGGGAGCCCACCTCGCCCTCTCCTTCCCCTCCCCCCACCCCTTCCGCGTGGGAGGAAGCTTCAGGGCCTAGCAAGAAGGAGCCCCCAGGATGGCTCACAGAGCTACCAGCAAGGAATTTTAAAGTTCATGTTTCCCGAAATTTCTTGACTGGGAATTTCCAGTCCACAGTTTCCCTCGTAAAGGGCGCTGCCCTGCAGGAGTTTGTCCTTATGCCTTCAGGATCTCTTAGAGAGGTGAGTGAGGTAGAGGAGGGATTGCGGCCCCTGAGGGCCCTGCGGCTCCCAGCCCAAAGCTGTTGTGGCCTCCCCTGCCCCGTAATTCCCCAGGAGGCCTCATATGCCCTTAAAAGAGTTGAGCGGGAGTCACCCCCAAGGGTTCAGCAGCCAGATTTGGCCTGCACCTTGCTGTTTCCCTCATCCTTGGGGACCTACTCTGCCCGGCACTGGACAGGCCACCCTCATTCTGGTCAGATAAACTCTCTCTTGCCCTGGGGAGAAAGGGCCTTGGGGGTGCTGGGGTGGCACAGCCCTGTGGTCTCAAACCTGCCAAGAGGCGAAGGACGCAACATCAAGGGACAGGATGAGTCTGGTGGAGCTCCGCCCAGAAAGGAAGCCAGTAGAGGACACTGCAGCTGGCAGGAAACCTGGAGCTGATTCCCTCCCATGCACAGTAAACTTCCCACTCCAGCCACTGCCTGCACGGCCCAGTCCCCCAACTCGTGGGTCAGGGCCCGAGGGAATGATCTCTACCCTGGAGTCTGTTAGTACCTGCTGGAAATACTCATGGGGGATAAGCCCGCACTACCAGCAACCCCCACTCCCTCCCCACCCCCGCCACCTCCCTATCTCCCCACACACATAACAGGAAACGTGAGTACTGAAGAAGGGAAGATGTTAGCTCAGGGGAATTCATTGTCCCAGCAGAGTCTCCAGGATTTCTGGAATGCTATGACCATGGCTGAGAAGCAAAGTGATTCAAAGTCAGTCACTGAAGCTTCACACTGAGCCCTGCCTCCTGTTCCCTACTCACTCTTGATCACTGCATTAATAATCCCCCTGCCCTCTGCCCCCCGGCTCCACACTTACCCCATCTCTCAACCCATAACTATCATCAGTTCTGGCTTAAAAAACGGACACACAAGTTGGAGAGCAACTTGTGAGCTTACAATAAAGTTTGAAATTGAATAGATTCAATGGTTGAAATGCCTGACCAGACAGGACCGAGGCTAGTTTGGAAGGGACAAAATCAATGCAGGGAAGGCTTCCTGTACGAGGTGGCCTTGAGGCTATCCATTGGCATCTAGAACCTAGAAATCCATTCCTGGCCTTGAACTGAATATTGGTGAAGTTGGTCTACACTCAAGAATGCAGTTCCCTCCTCTCCATCTGTCCCGCTCACCGCCTTTTCCCCTCACCAGCCCCACCCGCCCCAAGATTGCTTTTTCCTCCTCTTCAGTTGAGAATCAAAGAGAGCTGGGTTAAGTCCTCCGTCCTGGGCTTCATTTTCCCTATCTGCAAGGAGGGGAGGGAGGATGGTTTTAAAGATCCCTGTGGTTCTAGGCCACATCCACTTCCCCAGGGAGCTGGCCACAGGCCTGGAGGACAGCCTGCGGCCCCACCCCACGCTGAGAGCCTGGTCATGGTGCTGTCCTACCAGCTGTGCCTTTGAGCCTCCAAAGACACCAGAAAGGTGCCCCCTGCTTCCTCAGGCTGAACTGCTGGATGAGTTTGCCTGAGCTGAAAGAAACAGCCCCTCCATTCTCTGAAGGGCCCCTCTCCGTTGTCTGTTCCCCGCTGGCTTCCTGGCCCTGTTGTCAGGGCTGTGATGGCTGACCCCACCCCCAGGAGGGAAGCGATTTTCCTCTCCCTTGAAAGCCATTTTCTTGTCTTGGTAGAAGCAGACATCTGACACTTTAAGAGGGAGAACGGCAGGGAAATGACAGAAATTAGAGCTGCCTCGGGTGGCTCAGCCATCTCACAGTCCCCCTTCCCTGCAGCAGTCCCACCCTCCCTCACAGGCATTCAGAGCTGCAGCCTGCAAAGAACTGTCCACGTGGCCCCTGGCTCAGGTGGCCAGGGCATGCTGGGACATCATAGACAGCAGGGGACTACTTCTCCCTGAGCTCTGAGCTTCGTGCGTATCTAGTCCTGTAACAAACTGTAGAACATGTCGGAACCCAGGTATCATCCATCTCACTCACAAGCTCACCGCTGTACCTTCAGCACCCAGCACAGAGCTGGGCATACAATAGGTGGTCAAAAGTATTTGTTGATCGACTGACTAATGAATGAATAAACAGGGGCCAAAGTAGTCCACGTAACAGACTGAGACCTGGGCAAGAGAAGTCGGTGCCTGGTCCCTGGTCCATCCTTCCAGTTCTCCTGGCACATTCTGCCAGATTACTCTGCCTAAACCAGGGGTCAGATTGTCCTTCTCATGCACAAACCCCTCTGGTGGTCCCCTATTGCCTCCTGAATTGAATATCCACCTAGCTCTTTTGTCACTGTTCCTGATTCCTTCCACTTTCTCCCATCCATCAGCCGTCTTCCAGCCCAACTCAGCCCACCACAGTGGGCTCCACTTCAGCCCAGACCAATGCGCTGTGGGGTGGAGGTGCTGCAGGAGAGCCAGGCACCTTTGGCTGTAAACTTTTGGTTTCAACCTCAGCTCCTTCTGCTGCCAGCCAAACCCTTTCCTTTTCAGCCAGCTCATTCTGGTCCCTGCTCCGTGGAATATGCTCCTCAAAGTCCAGAATTGCCATTCCTAAATCTTACCCACCTGCATGGGATCTGATAGAGTCAGCACTTAACAAATGTTGGATGGATGAATGAACGGATGAATGAGGGAATGAATGAATGAAAGATTCACCTCAAATGACATCTCTTCTGAAAAGCCTTTCCTAGGCTCCAAAATCAGGCCCACACACTTCCTCACCGGAGCTCTCCTTCCAGCACATAACTTTTGGGACCATATGATGCCCACAATACGCCAGACTGTTTTCAAGCCAGGTGGCACCTTGAACCTGGGGTTTGACCTAGCTTTGGATTCCGTGCACTATTGTGCACTAAGGTCCCCAGGAAATGTTGTTGGCATTAAATGGAATCAAGCATCCTTGGGGATGATCCTCAGTTTCTCTACCTGTGAAATGGGCTGCTTGCTCTACCAGTGTCTACCTGTGAGGCTCTGGCCAGGGTCCTTCTGCTCAACGACATCAGTGACAGCAGAGCAGGCAGGGATGGGGTCCCCATCATTCACCTGCAACTGCACCCCAGCCCCAGAGCCGGCCTGCCGGGGCCTCTCAGCTGACAGCCGCAGGGCGTATCTGCCCTCCTCGTTAAACCCCACGCTCAAGACCTCGAACTCCAGGTCCAAAGTCTCTTCGTCGGCCTTCAGCCTCTGGGTCAGCAGGGATGCAGGGACCCAGGGTTCAGGCCCCCTGAAGGCCATGCCCATGTCAGGGACTGAGCCCCGGGCTGAGCGCTGCCCCTCCCAGCCACGTCCCTGCCTGGGCCCAGTCTGAAAGCCTACATGCTGGGCGCTCAGGGCCACACCCCCACGTTTCTCTGTTTGTTTGAGGAGAACCCAGGTAACAAGCCAGGAAGCTGGGCCTGTCCCAGGGAAAAAAGGCAGCAATGGATGCCCCCCATTTAGCTTGCGTTCATTCAGCAGGTATTTATTGAGCGTCTACTTTGTGCCAGGCACTATTTTAGGCATCTAGAATATAGCAGTGAGCCAAAGATTCCTGCCCTCCTGAAGCTTATCTTCTAGTGGGAGAGGGGGGTGGGGACAGATAAAAGTAAACACTAAATATAGAAAGTAAGTTAACTATGATGTCTGCTAGATGATGATAAGTTCTATGGAAAAATTAGAGCAGGGTCAGGGGTAAGGAGAACCGGTGTGGGGAGCACACAGGTATGGGGTAATCAGGGCTTCCCATTTCCAGGAGAGCCTATCTCCACATGCCTGTTCATTCCCTAGAGTTCTTGAGTTGGGGGAGTGTCTGTTCCCTGGGAACATACCCTTGGCACCTGCTTCTAGAACTAGTTTGCTTACCTTCTGAATCAAAACGCAGAATATGGGGCACAGCTTCACTTTACAGAGAGCCCAGAGCTTGTCGCACCAAAGAATTGTCAAGCTGGAACCTATCCTTCCTGATCTTGGGTCTTGCTGATATCCAGCGGGAGAGGGTGGATTCTGGACACTCCTCAGGAAGAGCCATCTCTACCATCACCACTATACCACCATCATTATTCTCATCATTAGCCAATATCATCACCATCATTTGTGATACTCTTCATTGAGCAGCTACCGGGTACCAGGCACTCTATATGGCTCTGTGAGATAGATATAATCATCCTCATCTTACAGATGCAGAATCTGAAGCTGAGAGAATCTCAGATAACGTAGCTAGTAAGAAACAGAGCTGAGATCTGAACCTAGAGATTCTAAACCTATCTACATTTTCCCCTACTAAATGTGGCCTGGGACTGGCTCAAAGATTTAAATTCAAACTATTAGGGACGGGGGCTTCCCTGGTGGCGCAGTGGTTGAGAGTCCGCCTGCTGATGCAGGGGACACAGGTTCATGCCCCCGTGTGGGAAGACCCCACATGCCGCGGAGCGGCTGGGTCCGTGGGCCATGGCCGCTGAGCCTGCGCGTCCGGAGCCTGTGCTCCGCAACGGGAGAGGCCACAACAGTGAGAGGCCCGTGTACCGCAAAAAAAAAAAAAAAAAAAAAACAACTATTAGGGACTTCTGTACCTTCATTATGAGTCTAAAGAGTAGATTTATGGACAGCATAGATTTTACTCAAAAGAGTTCATTTGAAGTCGCCTTGACTGGAAGGCATCATTTTCAAAAAGTAAGAGATAACCAGTCTAAAGATGGTCTGGCCAGCCCAGATAAGGGTCCTGATATATGTGGCAGGCTCCCTCTGCAATGATTAAAATTCAGTTTCTTCAGGTCCCTCAAGGAGAAACTGAGGCAGAGAGGGTTTATAAGACCAGAGTTCTAGTCACCTGACTTGCAGGTGATCTTGGGCAGATTCCTTTCCCTTTCTGAGTATCAGTGGACCCACCTGTATGATGGGTAGGAGTTGGATGGATAAGTCTTTGCAGATAAGTTCTGGCGGTTTAAAATTCTGTAAGTCATGTCGGAAAAGGCCACAGTCTGGCCATTTTGGGAAGAGGGTGGCTGGCAAAGGTTACCTGGAAACCTTTGCTTCCACAGCTGGGCCTGGCCAACCAGCCTGGGTCTGGAAGCCATGGTTTGCCTCTGCTAGGTCTAAAGTCTTGGAGACTCAGTGATTCGGTAGAAGTAGCTCTCTTCTCTTGCATGTTTTTTTTTTATTTTTTTATTTTTTTATTAGTTTCTGCTTTATAACAAAGTGAATCAGTTCTCTTGCATGTTTGAAGTGACCCTCAGAGATGTTACAAGACGGGAGCCAGTCTCTTCCGCCCTCGGGCAGACCTCTGTGCACTACAGCCAGACCCACGCCCCTGCAAGCAGGCCCCATGCACACCACCGTTCAGGGTTTATCCTGAGCCCCTTCCTCAACGCTTCCCTCTTTCCCCCTTCCTCCCTTCTTTCCCTCCCTCCAGCTTTCTGCAGAGGATCTGAGGTGACTGTGCCAGCAGCCACAGCATGGTTTGAGGGCCCTCTGCATCTGATGACCCACCCCTCCCACTTCTAGCCTCCCCTCCCTTACTCAGTCTCTGGGCAGAGCTCATGTTTTGGTGTGTATGTTTGGTTATTTTTTTCTTTTTAATTCTGGTAAAATATACACAAGATAAAACCGACCATCTTAACCATTTTTAAGTGCGCAAATTTGGTAGTGTTAAGTATATTTACATTGTCGTGCAACCAAGCTCCAGAGCTCTTATCATCATCTTGTAATACTGAAACTCTACACCATTACACAACATCGCTCCATTGCCTCGGGCAACCACCATTCTACCTTCTCTTTGTGAATGAGGTTACTCTAGGCACCTCATATAAGTGGAATCACATGGTATTTGTCCTTTGGTGACTGGCTTATTTCACTCAGCATAATGTCCTGGGGAAGGCTCACTTTTGCCCCAAGCCAGGCCAGCCCCGTCTCTCCTCCCTGCCTTTGCTGGTGCTCTGTCCTCTGCCCAAACTGCCCAGCCCCACCTGATGTCATGCCACTCCTCCTCCAGTCTGGCTAAAAGCCTCCTCCTCTGGAGTCAGGCTGGTGACTCCACCCGATTGCCACACACTGCACACACCTCAAACTTGCCCACGCTCAACTGCAGGTGCCTTCAGGAATCACGTCTGTGTGCCCAGGACAGGGCTGGGCAAGAGATAGGTGTCTGGGGGACCTCTAACGCCTTCTAGAAAGAAAGGGAGGGAGGGAGAAGTGATCAACAAGCCCAACCCAGCTTTTGCTTGTGCATAAAAGAATAAGGAATAGTTCTTTAGGCTATTTCATCTCGAGTCCGTTTGTGAGAAGGGAAGACCATTTTGGGTTTTTGACTCGCACTTGGACTCAGAGATGCATCCTGGTGTCTCAGTGGGCAGGCTGGTGCCCAGGAGGGAGGGCAGCGGCGCCGGGGGGTAAGCGGCAGGGCAGGAGGCAGTGTTCTGATGCTCAGGCTTCTCTGGGCCTGGCCTCAGTTCCGCCGAGGAAGTCTCTGGACACCTCAGTGAATTTTAGCAGGTCAGGACTGGATAGTTTCCCCGTGTTATAGATGGAGACACTGAGCCCGGGATAGTAGAGCAGGACCAGATCCCAACTCCCTTCCCAGGGTTCTCTCCACTCCCAGCTGCCTCTCTGATTCAGCCTCCTGTGGTTTTTCAAAAGGTTTGAACTCCAGGAAGAGTCCCGACTCCCACAGAAGGAGCCAAGGAGGGGCAGAGTGTGAGGTGAAGACAGGAGGCGACAGTGCCGCCTTCCAGGCCGCCTTCCGCAGTCCCAGCATGAAAGGACTTCATGGGGCCCTCAAGTCTTCTTTCTTCTCCAGAAGAATGACCACTCAGAGGCTGCTGGCTTTGTCTGGAAGAGCCCGGGCCTGTAATTAGCCTGCCCCAGAGAGCCCCCTTCCTGCTTCCCACAATAGCTCCTTTCAGCCTCCCCTGCTGACAGCCCCCATGGCTCCTGTGGGCCCTCAGACCCTCATCCCCAAAGGCCCACCTCCAACTGCCCCTCCCTCACCCGCCACCTCTGCTCAGAGCTGAGTCCTCATGGCAGGGACATCTGTGAGTTCACTGGATCCTCCCAAGGTCTGGGAGCTGGGACTATTAACCTCAGATGGGGTTACACATGGCGAAACAGGCACAGAGAGATCAGGTGGGTGAGTGAAGGGATGGACCTGGACCTCAGATTCCTGATGCCCAGGCCAGTGGGATCAAGCGATCATCACTGCTGCACACTGGGATTTCAGCCCCCAGCTCCCCTCCAGTAGCCTCCCCTCCTCCACAGTGGAACTGCCCGAGGTCCACACCCCACTCCCTTCAAATCCACAGTGCCAGAGGCTCATGGGATGATAGAACAGACTCCAACTAGCAAAGTGAAACGTAGCAGCCAGTCTCTCCCCACTGCACAGATGAGAAAACTGAGGCCCAGAGCTGGAAAGGGCCTTGTTTGTGGTCACTCAGCTAGTAAGTGGCAAATGCAAAATTAGAAGCCTGGTTTCTTCCCTCCATTGACTGTGGGTTAGGACTGGGGCCTGGCTACCTTGAAACTCTCCCTTCTGAGTGGCAACTGATCCAGCCCCCATGCCTCCGGCCCCACCAGGTCGCGTACCCTTCCCCTCCCGGTCTTTTGCTCCAGGCTCCAGCATGGAACACTGCCAGGAGAGTCTTGGGTCATCCCTGAAGCCCTCTGGCTCTGGCCTTCAGCCGAGCCTGAGCTAGGGCCATACCCATGATCCCTGGGCTCTCCCCAACAGCCTCCTCTGCCAGCTTTGGCTCAGAAAGAATGAAGTTCCCGGGGTCGCAGGAGGGCGAGGGTGCTAGCCTCTCTGGCAGCATCAACGGCACTGACTTTTGACTTTTCTGTGCCCAGTTGCCCAGCTGCTCCACTGGCTCCAAGGACTCAAACCCCTGAGAGGGCATCCAGCCTGCTTGGGGGCCAGAGCATGTAAGTGGGGGAGAGAGGAGGCAGGAGCGCTGGCAAGGGGCAGCACCAAGTCAGCACACAACATGACCCAAGAAAAGGTACTGCCTAAAACCTTTAGGAAGAGAGATGCACCTCACAGTCAGGCTCAGAGAGGGAGACGGAGAAACAATACAAGAGCAGGAGAGAGAAACAGAAAGGGAAAGACAGGAAGGGCAGAGAGAGACAGAGATTGACAGTGAAAGAATGAGGCAGAGACAGAGTTAGAATGAGAGATAGAAAGATAGCAGACAGGCAGACTGAGGCGGACAGAGAGAGACGATAATAGGGATGAAAAGAGGCACTAATGGACAGGGACAGACAGGCAGACAGAAGGACAGAGAGGTAGAAAGAAAGAAAGAAGCCAAATAGGAGATACTGACAGACCCACCAGTGGGCAGAGGTTCTGCTGTGTTTTCATCAGAGTGCTGAGAGGTGTGTCCCAGGCCTACCACTTAACCAACTCTGGGGGCCTTCATCCAGTCCTCGGACTGGGCCCCAGAGGGTGTCCCCTAGCCACAGAATGGAGCAGCATTAAAGCTCTGGGAAAGGAATTTTTCTGGGGAAAGAACCATGAACTCTGTGTGTGCATGTGGGTGGGGTGGGGTGGGGGGGGGGATCTCGGGCAAAACTCCTAGCTCAGTCACTGCCCCTGACACATCATGTGGCCTCTCTGGTCCTCAGTTTCCTCTGGATGTGAGGGTGAGTAGGGGTAGAGCAGGGGTCTCTGAGGTCTCCTCCAGCCCTAAGATCTGGTCTTAGCTCAGACTCCTCCGTCTTTGCAGCTCACTTACTGCTCTATCCTATTTAACTCATGACCTTCATCTCATAGTCCAAGATGGCTGCTTGAGAGCCAGCCATCACAAGCACATTTCAACCAATTAGAAGGAGGAAAGACTAAAGAAAACACCTGTCTTTTAAAGAACACCTCTTTGGAAGTTATGCTCAACATTTCTTTTTCCATCTTATTGGCTAATACTTAGACTCAGGGCTGCATCTAGCTTCAAGGGAGGCTGTGGAATGTGCAATACTAGGTAGGAGACAGAATGTATTTCACACAGTTCAGTGATGCCATCACAGCTCCTCACAGCAGCTTCAACACAGCCTTACAATGTTTTCCTTTTGCTTACTGAAGATAGATAGATAGATAGATAGATAGATAGATAGATAGATAGATAGATAATAGATAGTTTTTACTGGTGCAAATCTCCCTTCATTTCCCCAAACTCATCCCTCCTCTGAGTGTGATCACTGAGAACAGTTTGCTGTGTGTCTTCTAGATTCATTTTTAATGTATTTACACACACACACACACGTATACCTAGTTTAAAGGAACATAGGTGTGTATTATTCTGCAACTTGCATTCTTGGTTATTGTTACATGGCATTATGTCTTGGAGGTTCTGCCGTGCCAGTCCACAAGGAGGTACCTGATTCTTTGTGACAGCTGAATAGTGCCTTACCATATAGACTTATCAAAGCTTATTGATGGATATCAGGCTTGTCAAATTTTTACATTACTAGCAGCCTTGGTTATCTTCTCTGCATATATATGCAAGTGGTACTTGAGGGTAGATTCCTAAAAATGGGCCAAAGTTTAATTCTCTCCTAGTGTCGTGGGTTTAACTCTTTCTATGAAAATCCTTCTTCTCCATGGGGAAAATAGCAGTCAGCTCAGAGACCCCTTCCATCTTGGTTTGGACTGCTCCCTCTCCCTTCCTCCCTCCCTCCCACTGAGCAAGCACAGCCCTGGCACCATCCTCCCTGTGCCCTCTGTTCTGGGGTCTTTACCATCACTGGAAGCCAATCTCACATCTTTTTTTTTTTTTTTTTTTTTTTTGCGGTACACGGGGCTCTCACTGTTGTGGCCTCTCCCGTTGCGGAGCACAGGCTCTGGACGCGCAGGCTCAGCGGCCATGGCTCACGGGCCCAACCACTCAGCGGCATGTGGGATCTTCCCAGACCGGGGCACGAACCTGTGTCCCCTGCATCGGCAGGCGGACTCTCAACCACTGCGCCACCAGGGAAGCTCCAATCTCACATCTTAATGCTGCCTGGCTTCCCCACCCTTTTGTTGACTGTACACCCTTTCTCCTTTGAGGAGGAAGAAGACACCTCCCCTGGTATCCTTCTCTTGGGAATTTAGGGCCCTTCTTCTGGTCCCTACCTTTATCCCTTCCCTCCCTGACTACCATAGCACCATGTTTTAGCACCTTTTGAGCCCTTTCTTCCTTCTCATTTACCCCCCTGCAGGGCACCCCTGCTAGGAGGGGGAGGGAAGAGCATGGTGAATCTGAACTAATCACCTCCCCTTCCAAGTTCTGGGAAGGTGATGGGACAACTGTCCCTGCAGACTTGGGGGTTGTAGGAAGGTGCTTGGGGTGAGTAGCAGGCCCCAGAACCCCAGACTTCTTCTAGAGACAGACTGGGCTATGAGGAGTTGAAGAGAAAGCTCTCTGGGAGAGCTTTTTGGCTCTCCCCCTGGAATGGATCATACCTGAAATTTGAGCCCCAAAGCCCCATGAAAGTGTGACAAATTCCCCCGTTTCCATGGTCAGGGACCTCAGCCCAGTTGGGCAGCAGCAGGCTGCTGATCGGGTTATTAAAAGCTTAGCTGGTGGTTCCCCTCCGGCTTGGTGCAATTCATCAGGCAATGGCTCCCCGGGAGTGATGGATGGTGACAAATGAAGGTAGGTAGGGGGTTCCTTAGCCCATCCTGGGCCACAGCTGGGGAAACTCAGCCATTAAAGCCCTGTACAGGCTTCTCCACTGAGGTGACTCTGAGGGCCAAGGAGATCAAGTTTCGGGCAAATGGTTTGGGGGTTGGAGAGTCTCCGCCAAAGACAAGCTGCCCTGTGTGTTGTGTGGGGCCCCAGCTGGGCTGTGGCCCTGAGCTGGTGAGGTGGGGGTGGAGTGGGCTTCTCTGATGCTGGAATCACAGGCGGGAGGCCTGTGGGGGTGGGAGGAGGGGCAGGGCCAGAGCTGGTGGGAAGGAGGGAGCTGCCTTCCTGGGAGGAGGAGATCAAACACCTTTTAAAGCAGGTGCTGGGGACTCTGCTCAGGGCCGAGAGCTGAGACTGCACAAGCCATCCCTCCGGGATCCCAGCCAAAGCTGGTGCTGGCTCTCAGAGGAGGAGGCCCCAGGGGGTGGGGAGCACCTTACCTGCCTGGAGGCACAGGACTCCCCAGGGTGACCACTAAGGAGAAGGAAGAGATACAGAAGGGAGAGGTCAAGAGAACGCCTGGTGGAGGTGGGGCTGGAGCCAAGCCTTGCGGGCCAGGTAGGATCGGTACAGGTGAGGGAGCAAGGAAAAGGCACGGCGGGGAGGGAGTACGACAGAGCACAAACAAGGGTGTAGGGCAGGAAGGGGGCAGGAATGGTAGGGTTGAGCAATTCTGAGGGATGAGTTTGGAGACCTGGAGATGGCTGTACTTGGGGGACCCTGGGGAGCTAGTACGAGCTCCAAAAGGCAGGGAGACATCAGAAGAGTTGTGTCTGAGTAGGGTCTGCTGGTGGGCAAGAGATTGATGGAGAGCCCTGTCCTGTGGTCAGCAGGGAACAAGGAGAGAGAACTCAGGGGATCTGCTCAGGAGTCGGTGTCCTCAGTGAGGAAGGAGGGCAGCACAAAGCCCACATCTCAAGACCAGACCATGGTGGTACCATCATCCCAGGGAGGACGTGCTGGGAAGGGAGAATCCAGGTCTCTAATAGCTGGGGGCATCTTCATGGCCTTTTTGGCCAGTCCTCCTCTGAAGGCGTCTTGATGTTACCAGCCTATTCTTGATTGCCTCCTCTGGTGGGGGGCTCACTGCTCTGTGAGACAAAGAAAGTTACCTTTGTCCTGAGCTGAAACCTGCCTCCTCTGAGTCAGTTCTAGCTGGCACTCTGGGAGGGGAAGAACACACTGCTCCCCTGGAACAGTTGGCTACCCTCCTTCTCCTCACCAGTGTCCACACTCATACCAGAACAGTCTGGCTTACATCTCTCATGCTATGATGATGTTATTGGTGAGGGGGGCAGGAGAATTCTAAGCAAGGCATGTCTTAGATGCTTCTGATGCTCCCACACGGCAAGGGAGGTAGGAGGTAGAGAGCCATCCACACTTTCCTGTCGTGAGCTTAGCAGCCAACAGCACTGCCTTCCAGCCAGTGAATGGGGTCAGGCTGGGTCTGGAGCCAGGGTTAGGTGCCTGTGTGTGCCGGGGGCAGTTCTATATGTGTGTATGTGAGTGTGCTGTGTAGATGGGGGCAGACTCAGAGCTCACTGGTCCACATGGGGTTGAACCCACCTTGGCTGCTTATCCATGGGTTCATGGTGGGCTGGGCTGCACAGGCAGGCACATGGGCCACCCCCCACTCCTGGACTGAGGCAACCCTTGGCCATTCTCTGCTGTGCTGCTGGGGATTGGGGTGTTGCTGAGGCTCTGGGTGTTACTGAGGTTTGGGTGCTGTAGAACTTCTGGGGGGTGCAGTTGGACTCAGAGAGCCAAAAGCTGGGATGGGAGGGTGGTGAGCAATGAGGGGTCTCTGGGCCTTTTGCAACTGCTTACCATGGTTTTGACCATCTTGCCCCTACCAGTGCTTGATTTGCCAGAGTTTGAGTGTCCTTGAAATGTGGGCCGAGGTTCTGAGGTGTTACAGAGGTTCTGGGGGCTCATGGTGGGTGATACTGAAGTTCTGGGAGTTCTTGTGGTGTTACTCAAATTCTGGGGATATTGCTGAGATTCTGGAGGTGCTCTGGAGGATCTGGGAGTCCTTGGGGGTGTTTCTGAGGCTCTTCCTCACTCCTTCAGGCCCACTGTCAGCTCCTTTTAAGCTTAGCACTTTACCCTTTGAGGATTTTGATAACCACAGGCTGCTGAAGGCACGCCCGTGGGCCTCTGTTCCTGGACGCCAAAATTCCTCAGATTTAATCAACTTGAACAAAAACATGGGAAGGAAGGAAGCCCTGTCCCGAGGGCTTCGTGGTCCAACTCCAGCCCAAGGGGAGCTACGTGCCAGGCCCAGATGGCAGATGGCCTTCGTCTGCTCAGAGCCTAGAGGCTTTTTGCGACCCCCCTCTCGGAGTGAGCAGGACTTAGCCACCCCCCAATCTGTGCTCAGCTAGGAGCACTGCTGGCATGGGCTGCTCCCTGGGTGTTGGTGTCAGCCTCATCTGAATGTGCCCATGTGGGCTCACGAGGGCACAGCCAGGCAGCCCTGAGCCCTGCCCTGCTCTCTCCTTGCCTCTCAGACTCCCCTTCTCAACTCTCCTATGACACTTACACCTCATTCTTGCTGCCATTGCTGACTCGGTCTGAACTCAGGGCCCTGCTCCAGGCCCCCTCCTCCAGGAAGCCTTCAAGACTGCTCAGTCCACCTCCTTATTCTTCCTCCTGTCTTCTCCCTTCCCTGAGTTTTTACTGTCTGTCTTCCAAGTAACTCCACCGGCCAGCTCCTCCTCTCCTGCAGGTCTCTGACTTTTTTGGATACGAGTCCCCCTATAATGGGTAGGCCCAACTCCAGAGGGTAGGCCCTGGATCTGCCGCCAGGCCTTTGGAGAAGTTCTTCAGGAGCACATCATTACCATCTTTCTCCTCTCAATACTTTTCCTTGCCAGCTTGTAGTCTGGCTAGGTGGCATCCTTCCTTCCTGAAGGTTACCTCAGAGGTAACCTTCCATTTCACAGATGTGAGCTCTCCTAGCTTCAAGCTGAGGAGGTACTTTGGGCTCAAGGAGTGGGGTCCCCTTCCCAGCCTGAGCTATGCAGCCACCTAGTAGCCATGGATCTTTGACCCAGCCTGCCTCCCTGCCCCCATCAGAGTGTATAGGGGAGCGGGGGGCCAGGAGGGTGGGTGGAAGACAATGGGGGACGCCTGGGCAGTCACAGCTGCTCTCTGTAGCTTTGACCTTCTTACTACAACCAGTGCCTGGTGTGCTGGCTCCACATTCCTGGGCCGTGAAGTCATTGAGGGCAGGGAGTGGGGGCCTTGGGGAGAGGAGAGCCCACAATCAAAGAATCTCCTGGCTGGATAACCTATCCCTCCTGGGAGAGAGGCAGGGCTGAGACTCAGAGAAGCCAAGGGAATCACTCAAGGTCACACAGCCAGTTCCAGGGCTCAAACCCAGGTAGGCTGCCTCCCCAACCAGGGCATTTCTCCCTGCCATATAGAAACCCAGCTCTTTCCTTCTGGACCTGCTTCCTCCCATTTCAGCCTGGCCCTGACTAGAGGTACTGAACAAAAGACTGCCCTCTGTCCGCTGTGCTTGTACCTGGGGAGAGAGCGGAAGCTCACACTTTCTCACCTCTGCTTAGGGCCTCCCTGAAGGTGGCCTCTGCATCTCCCCAGTAAGGAGGGAGGTGGCCCCATGGGCCCTGGGCTAGCCCGGGGGGATGCGGGAGGCGCTGTCTCCACTTGAGGTCTCTTTGGGGGCAGAGCAGGGTTTGGGTCGGGGAAGAGTGCAGTGGGGAAGGGACTGTGCCTGGACTTAGCTTGGGCCCCTCCCTGCCGGCCTCGCTGTAGCCCCTGAGGCTGATAGAGTCTCCTCCAGGCAGCCTGAATGTCTTTCCTCAGCGCCCATTTGGGTACCGCCCCCCTTCATTCAGGGGTCTGCTCAAATATCACCTTCTCAACTGTGCCTGTCCTCACCACCCTGCCTAAAATAGCCAACTCCTGTCTGTCTGTCTCTCCTCTCGTATCCCACTGTATTTTCCCTCTCAGCACACGTGACACGTGTTTTGTCCCCCCCTGCCCCCCCACTACACACGAGGTTCCCTGGGGCACAGGACTTTATCTATCTTGCTCGCTGCTATATTCTCAGCGTGGAGAACCTTGCCTGGCACATAATCGGCATGCAGTCAACATCTGTGGAATAAATGAGGGAATGAACAAACCAGACTGAGGAGGCAGACTCAGGCTCCCTGCAGGGTAGAAAGCAGTTTCGGACAGGGATTTATCCAGCTATGAACTTCTCTACCTTGTAGAGGGAGTGAGCTCCCTGGCACAGACTGGACTCCAACTGTTGGAGGAATCATGAGGGGGATTTAAAATCAGATAGTGAGTTGCTCCCTAAGCTATGGGTCTAGGACTCCTGAGCAGTGAAGGGAATGCAGGGCTCTGGTGTTGGGGCAGAGGGCTCTGGAAACCTGGCTGGAGAAACAGCAGCCTGCGCGGGACAGGCCCACGGAGGAGCGAGGTCACCAGAACAAGCAATGGCGTTGCCAAACCCAGTTTAGAAAGTCCCTGGGGCCCCAGTGCTGGGTACTGTGCATCAGGGGAAGGAGGCATGAGGAAGAGAAGAGGTGGAACTCTGTGCTCAGGGGATCCTAGCCAGGCCTGATCCCTGGGATCCAATGGGCAGTGTGGGCTCCTGCATTGCATCAAACAAAGTTCAGGTTCAGCTCTGAGTCAGCAGATGCTGACATCTCTGTGGGGTGGCAGAGGGGAGGCCAGAGCCCTCTTCCTGGAAGAGGGGTCATTTGGGAAGGAGGGGGAGGAACCAAAGCCAAAAGAGTCCTCAGGCCCTAATTCTGGAAGGCCTTGTGAGCCTGGCTACAGAACTTGGATGGGGAGCTTTTAGGATTTCAAGCTCTGTCCTTCTGAGCATCCCTCATGCTGTTCCCTCTGTCAGGAACACGCTTCCCTCCACTACCCACCCCACCCACCAACTCCACCCTCTGCGCAGCTGACTTTTCCCTGCCCTCGGATCTCCACTGAAAGGTTTCTTCAAGACACACACCGCACCACCCCCGCCCCCCATTCTTTCGACCAAATTCAGTTTCCTGGGGTGTACATCAGGGCACTCTGTGCCTTCCCTTTGTAACCCTCAGATTGGAGGTCATTTACCTACTTGGCTGTGTCCCCCTGGACTGTAGACTCTCCCATCCCAGGACCCCAAACAGTGCTGGCACTTAGTAGGTGTTCAATGAATTTATGTTAAAATCATAAATGGATGAACGTCCTTTTGAAAAGCTTGTTGAATGAATGCCTTAGCTGGGTAGGGCCATGGCCCAGGCACCCTATGGGGTATTGGAAGGACAGGGACCCTCAAAGTTTCAGGGGGCCTGACTCCCACCCAGGGATAGGGGGCCTGAGAACTGCTCTCTGCCTTGTCTGCATCTTGCCATACCTCCACCCCCGGTTGGGGGCCAGGAAGGGGAGAGGACCCTCCATCTCCTGCCCAGGCCCTGCCTTCCTCACCCTCACTCTCACCCCACACTCCGGGAGGAACAGGAGGCAGGCAGGGTTCTTGCCTACCCGTGGATCTGGTTCGTGTTTAAAGGACTAATTTCTGCCTTGTGGGGGTGAGTTATCTCCTTGTGAAATCAAGTTGGAGAAACAAAAAGATTTTACCAGTGAGACACATGTTCCTCCAGGAGAAGGAACGGACGGGCTCCCTCCCCTCCTTCTGGCCCTGGCCCAGCAGTCTCCCTGGGTTGCTGGAATGCCTGACTTGTCTGTAGGGCCCTGCAGATGTGTGGGAGATTTGGGGCAGGCACTGAAGGCAGGTATGTGCTTGCAGTCAGGTGCCGGCCCTCTTGGCCGCACTCCTCCCAGGCTCAAGCCGCCAATGGAGCCGGACCTCCACCTCCGGAAGGGGGTCTTGTGAGGACCACAGTGTGTTCCCATCACTGAGGCCCAAGGGGGCCAGCGAGGGGCAGGCTGAGGCTGGGGGATGGTCTCGAGGGAGCCTGAACAAAGAGGGGGGATTGGGCTGGACCCCTGAGAGCGGAAGGGGCTGGGAGCCCAGCTGGGAGGGGCCGGCAGACTGTGCTGAGCCCGCCCGCTGCCCGCCTACCCTTTCATCTCCGCAGCTCCTTCCTCCCTGGTCCTTCCTTGAGTGTGTGTCTGTGGGTCCATCTGGGGGGGCTTGAGGAGGGGGAAGGAAGGGGGTGCTCTCTGTGGGCAGCTTGGATTGGACAAAACTTCTTTGAAAATGGTGCTTTGAGTCAAAACCTACCGGTGGCCAGTCATAGAGAGAGACAGACGGGTGCTCCAGCAAAAGCCCAAGGACCCTGAGGGGGCACCATCCCCAAGGGATAAATACCTCCTGCAGGACCTCGCGAGACTGGGCGGGAAGGGACAGGAGGGGACAGGAGAAGCCCTTCCCCTTCCCCTGTGCCAGCCGGCCCAGGCCCTCACTCCCAGGAGGGCTTTTCCCAGAGAGCTAAAAGCAAGAAAGTAACCTTTAGGATTAAAGAGAAACGTTTCTTTGTTTGAGTTTTCTTTCTTTTATTTTTTCCCCCCTAAGCCTCTTTTCACATCTGTAGTGGCTTTTTTCCCTCTGGTTTGGGGGTCAGAGGAAAAGGGCCAGAGAATGTCTACCCAGGCAGCAGGGAACCAGACCTCGTCCGGGGCCACAGACGACGATGACTCCTACGGCAGCTGGTACATCGACGAGCCCCAGGGTGGCCAGGAACTCGAGCCGGAAGGGTGAGTCGGAACCCCTGGCCCTGTCGGCCAGTGCATGGGGTGTGGCAGAGGTTACTGATGGGGGGCGTGGGGAAGACCCTGAGCGAGGGCTGCTAAGAGGGGCTCTGCCACTCATTTGCTGTGTGAACCCTTGGCAAGTTACAGCCTCTCTGGGCTTTAGTCTCCTCGCCTGTCAGGTGAGAACAGCCCTTGCGCTGGTGTTAAGAAACTTGAGGTGGAGGACCTGGGCCAGGCTAGTCACGTAAAAAGCACCTGTGTGGTGTGTTTGTTTTTTTTTTGGGGGGGGGGTACGCGGGCCTCTCACTGTTGTGGCCTCTCCCGTTGCGGAGCACAGGCTCCGGCCGTGGCTCACGGGCCCAGCCGCTCCGCGGCATGTGGGATCTTCCCGGACCAGGGCACAAACCCGTGTCCCCTGCATCGGCAGGCGGACTCTCAACCACTGCGCCACCAGGGAAGCCCGTGTTTGTTTTTTTGACTTTATTTTATTTTATTTTTGGGGGCTGTGCCATGCGGCTTGTGGGATCTTAGTTCCCTGACCAGGGATTGAACCCCGGCCCTGGCAGTGAGAGCACTGAGTCCTAACCACTGGACCGCCAGGGAATTCCCTGTGGTGTGTTTAAAAAACAGATTCCTGGGCCCCATCCTTGCAAACTCAGATCCAGCTGGGCTGCGGTGGCTCCCTGGGTGACTCTGGCCTGTAACCAGGGTGGAGAGTCCTGGGTGAGTGGTTGAGGGAGTCGGGCCTGCCTTCAAGGTGTTACTGGCCAGTGTGGTGACCATCTGGGGTATGCTGTTAGCAAGCGTCAGGTTCTCTGGGCAGGCCTGGGGCAGGGGGAGGTCTGAGGAAACATGCTGTCCCAGTTGGCTTTGGCTGGTCTGAGGCTCCGTGAAGATGAGGAGGCCTTGTTCTCTTCAGCAGGATTGCTCAGGCCAGCCCAGGAGAGGGAGGCGGCCTCAGCCCAGCCCAGTGTGGCCTGAGGACTCGGCCCACAGCCGCCTCTGCCCAGATCCCTTCTATCTTTGTTTAGTCTGGGTACCCTGGCGGAGGAGCTGGGCCTCCTGGTGCCCCCATGCTGCCAAGGACGCCTTGCCTGCATGGGCCCCAGAGCCCAGTTCTCCCCTTGTTGTCCCTGGCCCCGGCCCCATCCCCTACCTCCCTTCTCTGTCTGAAGGTTTGGGGAACTAGAAAGGTGAGGCTGGGGGTTGCTGAGCCAGATGTGTGCACATCTGTTCTCCATCAACAACCAAAACCAGAGAAGGGAAAAATGCTCGTGTGCCTCCCCAGGGGCCAGGGCTGTGGCCTGGCCAGTCTGGGGTCACCCGGCAGGGATGGAGGCCCCACCCAGGCCTGGGGGAAGGAGATATTGTTTGGAGAACTCGGGGTTCTGACCACCTGGAAAGCAGCCCCGCTGTCAGCAAAAGTGTGCCCTCTTCCCCTGCCCTGGCTGACCCCGAAAGCCCAGGGCTCCCCAGGTTCCTGCTGTGTATGTGTGAGGTGGGAGAAGCAGCAGAATGGAGATGGGCCCAGGAGCCCCAAGAGGACACAGAATCTGACCTGAGTTAAGGCCCTAATTTGAAGCTGTGTCCTTAGCCACTTCAGGGCCCAGGCATTGGCTGGGGCCAGGTGCCTACAGCCAGCTCTGTGGCTCAGGTATTTAGATATGGCCTTAGAATAAAGTTGGGTGCATGGCAGGGACTAGATGATGAGGAGTACTACCCCTAAGGTGGGTGTCATCTAGAATTTGTAGCTCCCTTCTCCCACTGCAGATAAGAATGAAGAGCTTTGTTTGAATCTACTTACTTGGCCAAATCAAGTCGAACTTCCTGCCAAAGGTGGGAGTGGGAAGCTGGGATCCCAGGGCAATCCCAAGGAGGCAAACTTGGACTCACTTCTCCCTCTGTGTGAGTCAGACACCCTGGCGAGGTGGTGCACCAAAGCTTTGAGGAGCTCTGGACAGTGGTCCCCCCTGTGCCTCAGTGCGCCCCAGCAGGCTGGAGTCGAGGTTGTGGGCACTGGTGACAGTGTCTGGGATGGACTCAATCTCCTGGTCACATTTATCCAAGTGCCCCCTGGGTGCCAGGACCTGGTTGGAGAGGTTGGGGGCGGGGGTGAGTCTTATGGCAATGGGATGCTCTGTCTGGGGTCTTCTGTGGACATAGGATTGATGTGTATAAGCCGAGCTGGCTCTTTCCTGCCCCCAGAGGCTCCTCTGGTCAGGTTATGGGCCCTACTTGCCATGTGCTCATGTGTCATCCACCCATACCATCAATACCGAGCTTCCCAGCCAGAGCCTGGGGATACAAATACATCTGTGGCAGCCATCCAGGATGTCAGTCACCTCCCCACCACTTCAAAGGGCTGCCTGGAAGGCAAAATTGGGAGACTTCCTTCATGGCCTTCCCTCCCACCAAGAGAGGTCAACGCCAGGGTGATCTGCAGGCTCTTCTGCTGTGGAAGCAGGGAGAGGGTCAGGCAGCAGGGCTCCAGGCCCCCCGGGGACCACAGGCCCACAGACCCCCGCCCCAGACAGCCAGCCTTTC
The DNA here is from genome assembly GCF_964165515.1 of Mesoplodon bidens. Classification (NCBI taxonomy): domain Eukaryota; kingdom Metazoa; phylum Chordata; class Mammalia; order Artiodactyla; family Ziphiidae; genus Mesoplodon; species Mesoplodon bidens. The sequence continues at coordinate 63,039,847 of NC_138178.1, read as the reverse complement.
CCTCTCACCCACACAGATGTGTTCTGCCCTCCCCTCTGGATGGGGCCCTTTGCAACCTCTCACTCAGAGCCAAACTTCTAGAAACAGTTGCCTTGCTTCTTCTCTGTCTCAGTGTCCTCACCATACTGCAGTCCGGCCTCTGTCCCCGAGTGCCCATCACCACCTCTGAATTGCCCAGGACCAAGCCTCAGCTTCCTTGGGTTCCATTTGACTCTGTCCTCACTCTTCGTCTTGGAATTAAGGCCCAGAACCCTACAGTCATCCCAGACACTCCCCTTCTCTCTGCTCCTCTACATTAAGGCATGTAAAGTCTTCCACCTAAATACCTCGGAGATACTGCCTGACATTTATGCTGAACCATTTGAAAATGCTGATACTCAACTGTTTTTGATGGAAAGAAATGGCAGTTTCATAGGGTTCAACTTAATACCTTCCTCCACGTACTCCTTGCCTCTCGCATCCTGGTCACATGCGGCTGCTGAAGTCAGACTACCTCAGTTCGAATTCTGGCTCTGGTGCTTTACTAGCTCTGTGATTTGGGCAAGATACCTAGCCTCTCTGAGGCTTGTTCTCCATATCTACGCAAGGGGGATACTAATAGCACCCACCTCTTAGGTAATTCACTGAGTTAATACATAGAAAGTGCCTGGCACTTACTCAATGCTTAGTAAATACTAGTTACTGTTGTTGGTGTTATTCAAATCTAGCCACAGAAATCTCCTAAAATCCAGAAAGGTGTCCTGCTCAAATGCCCTCAGTGGCTCCCTAGTGCCTCCCATGCCTGCTATTACAGGCTCTCAGCCTGCCCTCTGTGCTGTAATCAAGCTGAAATCCTTGCCTGGCCCCAGCCACACTGTCTACTGCCTGTCACTCCACTTTCTCATGCTCTTTCCTCTACATGGAGCTCCCTTGCCCCTTATTTGCCTAAAGAGATGCCACCATCTTTCAAACTCAAATACCACCCCCTCTGAGGCCTTGCCCCAAATTTCTCTCCCTTTTCTGCATCCTTTAGCATCTGCTTGTGCCCCTTCAAAGATCAAGCTCCCACCCTCCCTGACATAGCGTTCTCTGTGTCTGTGCCATCCTGCCTGTCCCACAGCACAAAACATGGGTCCACAAGCTGTCAGCCAAACATTTGCTAAACCAAATTTCTGTCGCTCAGACCTCAAACATTTGAGGGTCCATGAGCCTCAGCCAAACTGAGCTAAGTAAAGCGTAGATGGGGGGCCCCAGGTGGTACAGAAAGGGCCAGAGATGTCTCCTAGACAGGGCCCTGGAGGGGTCCATGGGGGTGAGGGTGGCTCCTGGTCTGGGGTGAGTGGGAAATGGTCAGGCTGCTCCAGGGACAGTTTGCAGAGCCCCTGCCCTGGCTGGGCCTGGTGGGGGGCGCAGGATTGAGTAGAACCTTGTCAGGTGATGAGATGCAGGCTGAGAGGGCCTGGAGTGGTGGTTCTGAACTCTTGGGGCTGGTGAGGGGCCCTGCCTCACCCAAACCCCACCCCACATACTCGAGTAAAATGCCTCAGAGTTGCAAGTGGGGAGTGTGAGGCCTGAGTTCAGACAGCAGGAACCTGATCCCCTACATGGCACCTACTCTCCTGCTTTGGGAAGAGGCTGGCTCTGCCCTGGCCAAGAAATTGCACAAAACACACGTCTTCTGTCCCTCCACCCCAAGGACAAGCCCATGTGACCGGGTTCTTTCCTGTTTCTCACTCTCTGGGATTTCCAAGCTCAGGGTGTTCCACCACAGAGTACTCAGGCTCACCCTTGGGATCCCTCTTTTCCACACAGCAGGAAGGAGCCAGCTGGGTGGGTGAACCCTGCCTGCGGCAGGGAGGGTGCAGCTGCAGGGCTTCCTCTGATGCCTCACCCACCAGAACTTGGTGGCCTTGCCCACACTGGTTACCTCCTTCTGGTGCTTCCAGGCTCCAACTGGGCAAACCCAGAGGTCTACCCCTCCCCCAGGAACCCAGTCCTATCAGCTCTCCCAGGTTCACATCCAGCCCTGAGCTCAGGGCTCCTACCTGATACCTTTCTCTGCCACGTGACTCAGCCCTTAATAAAACAGGTAAAGAAGAGACATAAATCCTGGAAGACCAAGGTAGATCATTCCAGTCAGAGACACAGACCAAACTTGGATTCCAGTGAGTGAAGGATAAATCATAGGACCAATTGCTGATTGCCGGACCCAGGCAGTATGCTCAGCCACAGTTCTGAGGAGAGATCTGAGGCCTGGAGCAGTCAGGGAGGCTTCCTGGAGGAGGGAGGAATGAAGTGGGCCTTGATGGATAGAAAGGCCAAGCTGGCCCATTCTGTTTCTCCCATGTCTTCCCCTGGGAGCCCCCTGTCTCCTTCAGCCCTGTAACCTCAGAGCTGGGCATGGGACTGGCACACTGCAGGGTCATGAGAGGCCCAGAATGGCCCTGAGAAGGTGAACTGTCTAGGAGAGATCAGAGGGTCAAGGGAGGTGGTGGGTGGAGCCCCAGTATAGACAGCCTGGAACCCCAGACTGGACTGCACACCTGGGGTTTCCCTACCTCGGCCTGACCCAGCCTTCACTCACTCTGCAGGCTGGTGCCCTCCTGCCACCCCAGCGTGCCACCCGGCCTCTACCACGCCTGCCTGGTCGTGCTGTCGGTGAGTCCCAACTGGCTTGCCGCCTACTGCCAGCCTGAACAGGGGGATGTGTGTTCTTTGCTGGCGCTGGTGAAGGGAGACACGGGGAGCCCAAATATGGGAGTGGGTGCCGGGAGTTCTCCCAGGGTGGGGACCCAAACCAGGATGCAGACCAACCTTTCAAACTTTTGTCACCTCCTAGCCAGTCCCCAGTTGCTGAAGGACTGTGCACTGTGGGGTAGGGGGTCCTGGGACTGAGTGCTCTGACTCAGCCTCTCAGGGAAGGCCTGGGCACCTGAGCCCTCCTCTGTGCTCTCCTTTCAGATCCTCGCGTTGCTGCTGCTGGCCATGCTGGTGAAGCGCCGCCAGCTCTGGCCCCACTGTGGGCACGGCAGGCCTGGGCTCCCCAGGTTGGTGCCTTGGCCTGGGCACCCCCGCTCAGGGGGCCCAGCTGACAGGGCCACTCTGGGAGGGTGGTGGCTTGTTAGGTACCTAGAAGCCAGCTCTGGCCTCCGGGACACCCCAAACTCTCTCAGTGCGGGGGGTCTCCCCATCCTCACCCAGATCTCCAGGCTTAGTTGGGACCCCCTGAGGGAAGGGGAGGGACCAACTCAGGGGCACCCACTCCTGTTCCAGACCCCAGGGAGACCGAGCCCAAGAGGGCCCAGCTCTAGGACACACCCCCTCAGGCAGCCCATGGTCTCGACAGGCTATGATCACTCCACGCCGTCTTTTTTTTTTTTTTAATATTTTGGCTGTGTTGAGTCTTCGTTGCGGTGCGCGGGCTTTCTCTAGTTGCGGCGAGCGGGGGCTACTCTTCATTGCGGGGCCCGGGCTTCTCGTTGCCGTGGTGTCTCTTGCTGCGGAGCATGGGCTCTAGGCGCACGGGCTTCAGTAGCTGTGGCTCGCGGGCTCTAGAGCACAAGCTCAGTAGTAGTGGCTCACGGGCTTAGTTGCTCTGCGACATGTGGGATCTTCCTGGACCAGGGATCGAACCTGTGTCCCCTGCATTGGCAGGCAGATTCTTAACCACTGTGCCACCAGGGAAGCCCCACTCCATGCCATCTTGACCCTCATTTCCCTGAGGGTGTTACCTGGACCCTGATGCTTCAAGGCAGATTTATGAGGGATTGCCCTCCAGTCCCTCTGGCTGAAAATTTCTCCCCGTCTCCTTCAGCCATGCAACCCCAGAGCCTGGGACGGGGATGACCCTGAGGAGACAAGACTGGGCAGACTTGTGTGGGAGAGACCAAAGGCCTGGGGGAGGTGGTAGGTGGAGCCCCAGTGTAGACAGCCTTGCACCCCAGGCCTGGGCTGCACACTGAGGTGGGGCCTGCCATGTTGGTTTTGTGAGGAACTAGCCTGGGGTTTCTGCCACACTGGCTGGCCCAGGAAAGAGCGTGCCCTGCCTGGGGGAGGGCTGAGGGAGACCGAAGCAGGATGGAGCCCTCAGGGCATGAAGGCAAGCTGGAGCACAGAAGCAGAGGGTCTGAGTGGCTTGCCCTGAGCCCAGAGGGGTGATGCCTGGGACAGCTATGCCCGCTGTCTGCCCTCTGCCCCAGGGCCACTCCCAGGCCAGGGTGGCGGCTGTTGCATAAGGATGTTGTGACTCTCCAGCTCTCTGAAGGTCAGCCAGCCCAGACAGACCGATTAGTGTGGAGGTGGCTGTTTCCTGAAGCTTCCAGAGTGGGTGGAGGGAGCAGTTCTCAGGCTTGTTCCTTCTGTGTCTGCCTGTTGCAGGGGGTGGGGCAGGGGATGTTCCTGAGTCACTTTGCCACAGGGCCCAGATCTGGTTACATAGGAGGCACTACACAGACATCTGTGGAATGAATACATGAAGGGACCTCAGTTTCCCCATCTGGAAAGTGGAACTGACTCCACCTCCCCGGTTTATGGAACTCGGTGTGTGGCAATGGGCATGCAGGGCCTGAGCGACTCCCCCCTGTCCTGCCCCTGCCTCTGCACCAGCCCTGTGGATTTCTTGGCTGGGGACAGGCCCCGGACCGTGCCTGCTGCCATCTTCACGGTCCTCTTCAGCTCCCTGTGTTTGCTGCTCCCCACTGAGGACCCACTGCCTTTCCTGACTCTCACCTTACCACCCGGCCAAGGTACCCAGAACAGCTGAGGCCCTGGGCTGGATTGATGGGAGGGGGCAGGTGGGAATCCAGAGCACTGGGGCTCCCCATTCCAGTCATGAGCCATAGACCAGAAGACGCTGTCCCGTTACCCTCCCCGACTGTCCCACCACAGTGCCTGAAACCTCTATTGCTCTGTCCTGAGTCAATACTGCCCTCTCTGCTCTTGTGCAAATCCCACCCTCGGGAGGGAGGGAGCACAGTCTGAGTCCCCCAGACAGCCCAGTCCCGTGTGAGCGTGCAGAAGGGTGGGGAGGGGTGTGGGGAGGGGTCCTGGAGACTTGAGCTGGGCTCAAGGAGGTGATGGTAAAATGGACAGCTGCCATCCAGAGGAGCCACCGCCCTGCAACATGACCTCCTTAGATCATCCGATCCTCACAGCAACTCCACAAAATGCAGATATTCGCCCCATTTTACAGTGGCAGATGCTGAGGGTCAGAGAAGGGAATAGTAATAAAATAGTAGCCTAATTTATTGAGTACTAACTCAGGCACTGGGCTAAAGCACTGTACACATACCTTCTCATTTTATCTTTGCTAATGTACTATATATTATTTCCATTTTACAGACGGGGAAACTGAGACTCCAAGAGGTAACTTGCCCAAGATCACAGAGCTGATACTAGTCAGAGCCTGGATTTGCATGCAGGGCTCTTGCCCACGGAATCAGCTGAGGGGCTGGGAAGAGGGAGACAGGAGAGAAGCTTGGGTGGGTTGGACCCAGGCCCCACATCTGCCCCTCCATCCTGTGTCTCTCTGCCTGTCTTGCCTTCCAGGGCCGTGGAAGATACTGGCTCTGCTCTATTACCCTGCCCTCTACTATCCCCTGGCTGTCTGTGCCACGGTCAGGCATGGAGCTGCACACCTGCTCGGCAGTGTGCTGTCCTGGGCTCATCTGGGGGTCCAGGTCTGGCAAAGGGCAGAGTGTCCGGTGTCACCCAAGGTAACCACTGACTCACGACGGCCTGGGCGGTGGGGCATGGAGGAGCTGCTTAAACCAGTGTGGCTCCTTTCCTCTCTGTCCTGCTTCCCTGTTGCACAGGATTCCACGCCTTTACACACGTGCTCATTCCAAGCTCCGCCCCTCTGTGGGAGAGGCTGGGGACCAAGCAGCCTGGCCTGCCCTCAGGAGCTTCCAGTCTGGGAGGGGAAAGGAGGGGTGGAAGGGGCAGAGAAGGAGGGAGAGGAAGCCTGAAATCCCCCCATTATTGATCTCCCAGACTTCCCTTGGCCAGGCTGGAGTGGGAGTGAAGAGAGCTGGAGGACGCAAGTGCTGAGCTGGGGGATGGTCTCAGAGGGCTAAAAAGAGAATTCCAGAACCTCAGAACCTGGTTCACTGGAGCTGGCTGGGGTGTGAAGCTGACCAGTCCAGAGCCCAAAGGGTGGGGGTGTGGCCTACAGAGTCAGACAACCCAGGTTTGAATCCAGCTTTATCCCTTCCTTCCTTTGTTCATTCCACAAACATATCTGAGCATATACTCTGCACCAGGGACATTTCCAGGCGCTGGAATACAGCTGTGAACAAGACAGATGAAGTCCCTGACATCCCAAGAGCTGCCATTCTAGAAAGGGACATACAGTCAAACAAACAAATATACGAAATGATGCCAGGTGGTGCTAGGTGTTTTGAGGACACCTTATCACATTTCTGAGACTCAGGTTCCCCCCCACCCTGCCTTGCCCCCATAAATGAAGTTGATAACACGAATCCCTCAGGGTAGAGTTGAAGATTAGGTGGTTTCCGTGAGAGCAGGGACTTTGTTGGTCTTTTTCACCAGCCAGGACCTGGCACATACTAAGCTCTCAATAAAAACATATTGAATTAACAAATAGATGAATACATATTCAACCCTAGGAGGGCCTCAACCCCAGGAGGCAGATCATGTACTTCCCAGATGCCCAGGTTGCAAACTGTAATAGAAAAAATCAGGCCTGTGTCAAAGCACCAGGAACATAGGGACATAGAAGGTGGATGTCCCCCGTTTCAGGCCCCATCCCAGCCCCCTGGGGTGGGTAGGAGGGGATTACAAAACATACTCCCTTTGGCTCCTGTAAGGGACCTGGGAGTCCAGGGGCCTGGGAGAGGGGCAAGCAACTCTGCAGGGCCTGAGAAGGGGAAGTAGAAGTTGGTGCCAAGTGGCCCTGGATGGGGGGTAGTGAAAGAACCAGAAGCCTTCCCATGCACCCTAGACCACCCTCAGGGCCCCCTGTGAGCTGGGAAGGGAAATGGACCCTGGTCTTCGGTTGGGGGAAGGAGACAGAAGGTAGGTGTGTCTAGGTGTTTGTCTGTCCATCCAGATCTACAGGTACTACTCCCTGTTGGCCTCTCTGCCTCTCCTTCTGGGCCTCGGATTCCTGAGCCTTTGGTACCCGGTGCAGCTGGTGAAAAGCTTCAGTCATGGGGCAGCAGCGGGTTCCAAGGTAAAGGGGCAGGGCTGGGGTGGGCTCATACTCAGCACCCAAGACACCCTGGACTTGCCCATATCTATTGTTCCCCTACATGTGGTCATGGCCGGTGTGGAGCCTAGAACATAATAGGTGCTCAGAAAATGTTTGCTGAGTCACAGAGGGACTGGTTGGTCCTCCCTCCGCAGGCAAAGGCCAGGCCAGGCCCTCGGCTGGCACCCAGGATGCCTGGGGCTCCAAAGTTTGCACAGTGGGAACTCAACAAAGGAGAAGTGGGCCAGAAGACAGGGAAGCCATAGCTCTGTTTCTGAAACACTGAGGATCCTGCTGGAGAAATGAGACAGGCCAGGAGCCTTGCACCTAGTAGGAGCTCTGCAGATGCTGACATGATTCAGGAAGCACCCAGGGCAGAACTGCATTATGAATCAACCTTAGGTTGGATAATATTAGATAAAGGGGAGTGCTGGGAGAACTAAGGCAGGCTGAGGGGGCTTCCTGGAGGAGACAGACATAGCATGGACTAAAGGACAGGGAGGATCTGGAGTGGGGAGAGAATAAGGAGAAAGTATTACAGGCATAGGAAAGAGCATGAGTGAAGGGGCAGAGATGGGTTGCATCTGTTTCATTCATTCATGATTTGCAGCACTGGACAGGTCTTAGCACATAACAGACACTCAGCAAATATTTCTGAAGTTTTGGTAAGTGGGTAGGTGGGTGTGTGGATGAATATATCATGGCAAGAGAGAATTCTTACAAGATATGGCAATCTTATTTGAGATTAGGTAGACCTAAGCACCCGCCCTGTGCCAGGCCCTAGGCTGGGTTTATGGACTTAGCCGAGTGACTTGTGTCGGACCTCCAGGACTCCCAGTGTGCTAGGGGAGATGGATGCAGCAACATATATTTACAGTGCACTGTGAGAAGTGCAACCAGGGCTCATCCAGCTGACCTGGGAGCATGGGTGGAGGCGGGGCCCAGTGCTCTTCCTGGCGAGAGAGGAGGAAGAGGGAGACTGCTCCGCAGAGGCCCTTGAGAAAGGTTAAAGACACAGATGCAAAAGGCTGATTGCTCTGCAGATGTGGAGGGTGAAGGAAAGGCTTGAAGGGTGGCATCTAGGACAGACAGCAGGTGGGTGGTGGCGCCAGTTGCTGACATACACAATGCTGGATGAGAGCAGGTGTGCGGGGGACAATGTGTAGTTGTAGGTGTGTGGCGCTGAGGGGTCTGGCGGCGAGCTGGACTGTGGGCCTGGAGCTCAGGAGAGGGGCTAGGACTGAAGCCAGAGAAGGAGTGAGGTCCCCATGGAGGGATGAAGAGTGAAGGGAGAAGAGGCTGGTGGGCTCAGCATCCCCGGGGTGACCCTGGGTCCCCCACAAGCCCACCTGACTCTGAGTTTCGCTCTCACAGGGTAGCAGTAGTGTCCTCAGTACTTGTCACTACTGCCCTCCAGATGCTCAGAAGAGGGGAGCAGCTCCCCAGGATACACAGCACCTTGTCCAGGCCCTTCCCTTCTCTTCCAGGGATCTTCTCGGCCTCTCCTTCCATTGCATGCCTTTCCTCTTGGGAAGTCTTAGGAGAAATAAAATCCTCTTTGGCCCTTGGTCAAAGAGTTTTAAGCCTCAAAGGACACACAGTCAAGCTTTGAGCTGACCCACACCTGCCCTGGATCCCAGGGTTGCCATGGCAACAGGTGACAATGGCCTATATTTGCCTAATCGTCAGGGTCAAGGGGCTCACTGCATCTTACTGTGGGCCTCTGCCACTTGGCAGGGAGTTTAAGGCCTGGAATGTGGCTTAGACAAATCAGGTCACCCTTGTGATCTCCCTGGAGTAGGAGAGGGCTGGGGGGATCTGACCTGAAATGGCCCTATCCCGTGTCCTGGTCACGGATGTGCTCGTGGGACATAAGTTCCCTTTTGCTTCAGGCTTAGCTACTAGAGGCCAGAGGGCCAGGAGGAAAGCAGTGATGTGATGTGACTGAGTAAAGCTGGAGAGAGTTGGAGATAGACCTTAGGAAGAACTTCCCTGCATTGAGAGTTCTTAGATAGGAGACTGATTAGTCTTTTATTTACGGAGGAGGAAAGGGCAGCTCTGGGGGGCATGGACCTCATCCCCACGGGATGGCCCTTCTCTGTACTCCACCAAAGCCAAGAGGTTTGTACATGCACCTACCCTGAGCCAGGGCCCTAGGGATGGCTCGAGACAGGTCCCATCTGCTTGTCCATTTGTCTGTCGCCACAGGGGCTGCAGAACAGCTACTCTGAAGAATATCTGAGGACCCTCCTTTGCCAGAAGAAGCTGAAAAGCAGGTGAGGTCCTAGGGCCAGGGGACAGGCCTGGGCAGCCAGGCTTGTTTGGGAGGCTGGCACTGGGCAGCATGGTGGGGCAGAGATGAGGAATGAACCAAACCCTGCGGCCCAGGCTCAGGGCAGGGGCTTCTCCTGAGAGCTCCCTCCTGCCTGGGTCTTTCTGCAGCTCCCACACGTCCAAGCAGGGCTTCCTGTCCCGGGCCTGGATCTACTTCAGACACTACATCTACACTCCACAGCGAGGTATGGCGTGGGGAGCTGAGGTCAAGAGTGACAGGTGACCTCACCCCTATTTTGCGTAGAACAACTGCAGTAGAAGGTCCGCTCCTTTCCCCAAAACTCTTGTCATCAGGAAGAACAACCCCAGCTTGGGACAAGGGGAAGCCCCTGGCCTGGCCTTGGTGGTCCAGGGTCCTGTGAGCCCTGGCCCTTTTCCTAGGCCTCTTGGGAGGGATGGGGCTCCCGGGGCTGGATGGTGCTGGGGTTCACCACACCCCTCCTTTTGGGGACTGCAGGATTCCGACTCCCCCTGAAGCTGGTGCTTTCAGTCACCCTGACAGGGACGGCCATCTACCAGGTATGTCCTGCCTCTGTAGTGCCATTTGCCTCTGGACCCCTGCTCCCAACCCCCGAGCCTGAGATGGCTCAGGCCCTCAGCTCAGCTCTCCAAAAGCCCCGCCCCAAATCCTGTCCAGCTGCTTCTGGCCATCTTGGGAATGCTGGCCTACCCAGAAGAGAGGGGATGGGAACTCTTGTTGGGCTCACATAGGGTCAGAGCACGAGTTTTGGAGTCACATAAATGTGGATTTAAATCCTAGCTCCTTTATTTACCTCCTGAGTGACCTTGGGCAAGTTACTCAACATCCCTGAAACAATTAGCTTAGCTGTGAAATGGAAGAAATAGAATTACTTCCTTTTTAGTTGGGAAGATTTAGTGAGATAATACATGTTTGATAGATCCCCACCACCACTACCCACCCCTCAGGAAAAAAAAAAAATCAAAAACCCTGGAAGGTAGGTATGATTTTTCTCCATTTTACAGATGGAGGAAATTGAGGCTGAGAGATGAACTTGACTTGGCCAAGTTCCTACAGTTAATATCTCAGGGTAGCCAAAATTTGAATCCAGGTCTGTCCATCTTCAGCGCCTGTGCTCATTTATAGGACACTTTGCTTTCTCCAACATGGAAAAATTGGAAATTTTATATTCTGAAGTTTAGATAGATAGATGATTGATAGGCAGTCAGAGATAGGCACATATACTTGTGCTGCTTGAAAGCATATCTGAGGCCTATGAGGCTAAAGTCGTATCTGTTGGTAATGTGCTGATTAGATGCACAAGGATGCTGCTCTAAGGGACAGATAAGAACACTGTGAAGGGTGGTGGGCATGTGGCTGCAGCCCGTGTGCTGCCAGAGTTTCTTCCCTGAAGTCTCAGAAAACACTTTTCCTGGGATGGGAGTGCCTGGTGTGAGCACAGCCAGGCCCTGCCGCCCTGATTTGGAGGTTCTTCCAGGTGGCCCTGCTGCTTCTGGTGGGCGTGGTACCCACCATCCAGAAGGTGAGGGCAGGGATCACCACGGACGTCTCCTACCTGCTGGCTGGCTTTGGGATCGTGCTCTCAGAGGACAGGCAGGAGGTGGTGGAGCTGGTGAAGCATTACCTGTGGGCTGTGGAAGGTGAGGCCTCTCGGGAGCCCCTGAGGGCCAGCAGTGGGGACCTCAGCTGGGATACCTGAGCTCTGTCGCAGGTGCTGCGGACATGCGGGGTGTCCTTGGGCATGTCCCTTCCTCTTTCTGCGTCTTGGCTGCTTCATCTCCAAATTGGGGTGGTTGGAGCTTCCAGTTCCAAGTCTCTGAGACCTTAAGGTCACCTGTGCTAAAGGCCCCTGTTAGCTTGTGTGGTGTCTCCCACCCCTACCCCTAGTGACTTTGCCCAGCTCTGCAGGTGCGGAGATGGGGGAGGGTGTGGTATGTGTGAGCTAAGGGGACAGTCCCAGGCCTTTGCTGCGGGTGGGGAAGGGGAAAAGGAGGCAGTGAAGTGGGACAGTGTGCCAGGATTCTGAGCTATTCCTCATGGCAGGTGGGTGGGTTCAGGCAGGGCGGATGCTTTCTCTTCCCCAGTCCCTGTCCTCCAGGCACTTCCTTTCTCCTTCCTTCCCTTGACAATGAGCTCCTGGGCCCCGGAACTATACTAGTCTCCCCTTCTGTGGTCTGATGCCTCCTTATCCCTTAGCCCTGTTTCCCACCTACGCCACCTCCACAGCCCTGTGGAGGAGACTGAGAAGTATCCTTACTTGACACACGGGGAAGGAATCACCTGAGGTTGTACAGCCAGACAGACGGGAGCCAAGAGAAGAGCACAATCTCCTGATGCCCAGGCTGGGGCTCTCCATCACCTTGAGACAAAGCCTGGTGGTTAGGTGTCATGGGGCCTGCACCCTCTGCTGGCTTGGGAGTGCCTGGCAAAGGCACCCTGGCTCTTGAGGAGTAACATGTGATGGTCAGAGTCTAGGCTGCCAGTATTGCAGGTGGAGGTGTGATTGCTCTGCAGCTCTTTCTTTCCATTACCATCAGGGAGGGAGTAGGAGTGGGCAGAGGTGTGTGCAGTGACTGCTTCCTTCCCCGACCACCACTCCCACCACTTTCCTGAGTGTGTCTGCTCCCTGGAACTGTGGCCAAAGCCCATAAGATAGACAGGTGACAAGTTCCGGATGGGCTGAAAATGACATCTCCAGGGAGATTTTCCAAGTTGGCTGCAACCTGGGCCACAGGCAGGAGCAGACATGGCCCACATCAGTCCACATCCAAGCTCACACCTTGCTCACAGCAGCCCTGTTTGGTCAGCATCATTGATCTCATCTCACAGAGCAGCAAATCAAAAGGCAGAGGGAGGGCTTCCCTGGTGGCGCAGTGGTTGAGAGTCCGCCTGCCAATGCAGGGGACAAGGGTTCGTCGGTCTGGGAGGATCCCGTATGCCTCGGAGCGGCTGGGCCCGTGAGCCATGGCCGCTGGGCCTGCGCGTCCGGAGCCTGTGCTCTGCAGCGGAAGAGGCCACAACAGTGAGAGGCCCGCGTACCGCAAAAAAAATAAAAAATAAAAAAAGGCAGAGGGAGGAAGTGACGTGTCCAGGACGATGGATTTGGTTTCTACTCAACACATCTGACACTTCTAGTCACATGCTGCAGTTTCCAAGCCCAAATGCTCCCACTTTGGATCTCCTTGGATGCAGGGGTCAAACAGATCAGTGTTCAACCTTCTAGTTCACAGACAAGGAAAACTGAGGCCCAAGAGGATTAGAGATATGCCACAAGCACTCAGCAAGCCAGGGATGGAACTGAGATTAGATCTGAGCTTGGGGACTCTTTGGTCTGTTCTTAGCCTAAGAAGCGAATGTCTTCTGAGCTTCGAGAGCCTGTTTTAGGGCTACCCACCTGGCACCTGGACTATAAGCCTGGCATCATTCACAGAAAGCTCACACTCTGAGGCAGACTAGATTAGAATTCCTGCTCCATCACTTACCAGCTGTGTGACCCGGGCAAGCCACTTTACTCCTTTGGACCTCCATCTTTCTACCTGCAAATTGGGTGCTGAAGCTCTAAAGGCAACCTCGTCCTAGAGCTGCTTGATTGAGTAGGGGAGACAGTCTGATCCACAAAATCAGGGCCCAGAAGGGGGAAGATGCAGAGTCCCAGAGGAGGCAAAGTGCAGGAAGATTTTATGGTACCAGGATTAGGAGGGACCCAAGTTTGGACACATTTGAGGTTGAGAGGAGCAAGAGGTAGACAAATGGAGACCAACGGCCAGGCTGGGGCTAAGGGGGCTGGCTAACCCTTCACCCCAATTAACCTATTCACTCACCTGGGCAGGCTCAGCAGGCAGGCTCCTCACCTCCTGGCAGAAACAGTCCAGAATGTACCTTCGCTGGCACTGTGTTGGCTCTAGGAGGGCAGCTGGAGCAGGGCAGAGCTGCGCAGACCCAGGGCTTTCTCCTAGCCTTACCTTTCAGAAAAGTGCCCCCTTCTGCCCCTGGAGGAGTGAGCCAGGGACAGGCAGATTGGCCCCGGGTTTCTGTAGCGGTCATCCTCAGTACTGGCTGTGCCTGAGAATCACCTGGTAACTTGTAAGAAATCCCAAGGCTCAAGCCAGACTTCAGAAACCTTGAGAGTGGGGCCCAGCCTCTGTGACTGGACAAGCCCTCCCCACGATTCTGATGCCAGCCTGAGTCTGAGAACCACTGTAGCAGGAGCTCTACGCATGTCGGTTGGCTGATTGATTTCAATCAGTTGCTGTTCGAAATAGATCATTAAGACTCTGTCTTTGGGAAAAAACAAAAAAACAAAAAAAACCCAGTTCAGTGGTTCTTAACCCTGACTGCACGTCGGAATTACTGGGGTTGCTTTCCCAAAAGCTACGGCCTGGGTCCTATGCCCAGAAATTCTGATTTAATTGGTCTGGGGTACAGCCGGGGCCATGGGAATTTGAACAACTCCAGGTGATCCTAATATGCTGTCATTGCTGAGACCCACATCTCCAGAACCTGTGGCTACAAGGACCTAGTGCTTGCCTGTCCCGTGCGTGTTTGCTCCCCTCCTGAGTCTCTGATGGGAACCAGGAACACTTCCCCTGGCTGACTAATGAGATCAGAGTGCAGACACCCTGGGCTCATTCTGGGTCTGCTTGGAAATGGCTGCACCACTTGCTCTGTCACTTCCTAGGAGTGTGGCTGGCAGGTCAGGCCCTCTCTCTGAGTTTCAGCTTCTTTGTTGGTCCCATGTCTCCCTGTGCCTCTCCTGTGGGGTTGCTATGAGGGTGTTGAGTAAGACTGGATGTGGATATAGGGTGGAAGGGTTGTAGCCCTGCATCCCTGCTATGCTAAATGCCAGGCTTGTTCACAACACCATGCATTCTCCCTCAGCTGCTGGTGATACAGGGAACTCATGATCTGTGCAGATGGACAGGGTGGGTGGCGACCTGGGGAGGAGATGGGTAGCAGTGGTCACATCCCTCATTCTGATGGACTCAGGCCACACTGACAGGCGCTCACATCTTCACAAAGGCCATTGACGCAGGCCCTGATGGGGTTTTATGGCTCACAACATGCTGGGAGATGGGCAGCCCAGCAGTGTGCCTGGCATGGGCAAGCTGAGGCTGGGAGATGAAATGACCCATGAAGTCCACACAGCCAGGAAGCCATGGAGCTGAAGGCAGATGCCACATTGGATGGAGTCTCTCACGGGGGGTCACACAGCAATGGAAGCAGCAAGACCAGGGTGAGGGCCAGGTCTGCAGCCTCAGAGCCGGCCTTTCTCTGTCTTGGCCACCAGATGTCACCTGGCAGTATTGGCCAAGCAAGGTCATCGACTTATACTGGATCTGAGAACAGGGGATGTGACAAGAGGCCTCTGCTCAGAGTGGGGCGTGGGGCAGGGATAACTTCCACCCAGGTACCACCCTGGCAGCAGTTCGGGGTCTCCCAGGCCCTGACTTCCCACTTTGCTCCCTTTCCACCTTCCAGTTTGCTACATCTCGGCCTTGGTTCTGTCTTGCTTTCTCACCTTCCTCATGCTGACCCGCTCGCTGGTGACACACAGGTGAGTGACAGGCTCTGACTCTGCCCGGTGCAGACGTGGGGAAGGGGTCAGAGCCCTGTGGGCCTGCAGGACCCCTGACCCAGGAGGCCTGTGGGGAAAAGCTTGGGGCTGGAGGGAGGGAGAGTCCCTGCAGGACCAGGCTGTTACTGAGCTCAGCTGCCCAGCTGCCCTGTGGTGGGTGGAGAAGTTGGGGCATCCCTGTCTGGTTGGAGAAACATCTGCGACTGATGGACGGCTGATGAAGGGCTGGCGTGGGGCCACCTGGGAAAGCTGGCATGCTACCTGGGAATGGAGATGAGGGAGGAAGGGTGCCACAGGCGGCAGGAACTGTGTGGGCAAGAACAAGTGTGAAGTGTGGGTGAGGAGTGGACTGGCTGGCGCTGGGGCGCCAGAGAGATTATTGTGGGACATGGAATGCCAAGCCGCCTACCTTGCCCTTTCATGGTGAATGGTAAGGAGCACTGAGGAAATGTGGGCAGAGAGGGAGAGAGGCTTCTAGTTGGGAGTAGAGTGGGTGGGGAGGGGAGGGCCAGGGACTTGGCAGGGAGCTGGTCTGTGTGCTGTACATTTATCAGGCCTCAGGGTTCCTGCCCCAGGATCTTTTCTCACAGGTTTGGCTCTACTTAGGCTGGCATATCGAGGCCCTCAAGCCTCTGCCAGCCTGGAACCTTGCCTCCTGCCCTGACGGCCGAGCTGCAAATCACTTTCCATCCCTACTGTTGTGTCCCATGTTCCTGACCTGGCTCAGGTTGAGCCTTCTGCCTTAATTTGTCTCCCTTGATCCCTGCCCCGCCCCCCACCAGCTTAGTCTTATTCATCCTTTAAGATGCAACTCAGACATCACCTCCTCCGGGAAGCCCTCCCTGATCTCCCAGGCTGGGTTAGTAGCTCCTCTTGGCTCCCACAGCTCTGGGCTTCCCTGCCCATGGCCGTGGGTTGTATTAGACTGGGAGTTCAGCCAGAGGCTGTCCCAGAGCAGGAAATTAGGGAGCGTGTGTGCTCCCTGAGATCTCTGGCTTCCTCACTCCCACCCCAGGGCCAACCTGCAAGCTCTGCACCGAGGGGGCGCCCTGGACCTGGGCCCCCGGCCCCCGAGCCCTCGCCCCTCCCGCCAGACCATATTTTGTTGGATGAGCTTCACTGCCTACCAGACTGCTTTTACCTGCCTTGGTGAGCACCCCCTTGCCCACTCCACCTGACCTCGGCAGGCCCCACTGGCCTGAGTGGGGGAGGGGAGGGTACTCAGCAGGTCTTGGCTGCCTCTGGGGGTGCCTCTGCCTGTGCTGGAGCTGGCTCTGGGGCAAAAGCAAGAGGAGGGACCCACCTTGCCTTCCCTGCCCTCAGGGAGTCCACACAGGTGGGGTGGGGGTGTAGGTGCAGGGGCCCTTGGTAAAAGGATACCTGTCACATGAGGATGGCTCCTGGGTGCCACCAGGGGTTTACACAGAAGGTGACCCAGGGCTGGAAAGTTCGAGGAGGCATATTCCTGCTTCTGTAAGGGAGGGCAATATCATGACGGGCTGTCTCAGGAGGTCATCCCTGTCACTGGGAGTATTCAAGCATGGTTGTGGCCATGGTTGGGGGCTGCAAGGAGGGCCCTGCTCTGAGAGAACTGGACTAGATTAACTTCAAGGACCCCTCCAAGCTCCGAGTTTCTGATTCTCCCCTTGGGCACTGCAGTGAATAAAGTCCTTGCAAATGTGAGGGGGCTGGGGCCATTGTTGCCAAAGCAAGGGCCTGATTTCTCCCTCTGCTGCTGGTTCCTTCAGTTCTCACCTTGCTGGCGGAGGTGGAAAAAGATTATAAAGGGGTAGACGAATCACTAGCACTAAAAGTCATAATTCCTCGTACAGGTAAACTTTATGCCTCTGAAACCCGTTTGTACATATCCCATGTAAACAATTAGCCAATTGTTTCAACAGGCAACTTTCAGGTACCTACCATGTGCCAGGCTTTGGCCAGTAGGAATGCAAACATTAATTTCAAATACTGTCTTGTCCTCAAGGACTCAGGAGCACCTGGGGGAAAATAACATTTGCAAAGCACTCTGTGGTTTTCAAAGAGTTGCCACAGATACTGTCTCATTGGATCCTCACAACAGCCCTCCTGGGTAGGGGCTGCTTATCCCCTTTTTACAGAGGAAGAAACCAAGGCTCAGAGCTGTGCTCAAGGTGGCACAGCTAAGCAGCAGCAGAGCAGGTGTCTGAAACCAGGTCTGCCCAGTTCCAAAGCCTTGGACTCCTGGGAGTGGCAAGGGTGGGCTGATGCCTTTCCCTGTTCTCCTCCCCATGCTGGCAGGGCTGCTGCTGCAGCAGATCCTCTTCTTCCTGGGGACCTTGGCCCTTGCCTTCCTGGTGTTCATGCCCGTGCTCCACGGCAGGAACCTTCTGCTCCTCCGATCCCTGAAGTCCTCATGGTGAGTGAGGCAAGGGGCTGAGGGCTCTGGGACTGCTTCCCCGAGGACCACTAATAGTGACACCCGCCCCATCCCCTCACCCCCCACAGGCCCTTCTGGCTGACCTTGACCCTGGCTGTGACCCTGCAGAACATGGCAGCCCACTGGGTCTTCCTAGACACTCACCATGGACGCCCAGAGCTGACCAACCGGTGAGGTTGCTCCCGGGCTTGCGCCTCCCTTAGGCCCTCAGCTGCTTCTTCGGTGTCTTTGTTTTTGTGCCCTTCTCCCTCGTCTGCCATTTTTCCCCTTTCTCTAATGGGGAGCCCAGTGAGCAGTAAAAAGAGCTTGCCTTAAAAGGGGTCAGTGACCCAGCTTAGTCCAAAATACCTCTCTGTTTACCTGTCACAGGGCCAGAAATACCCCCATGAGCCTTTCCTGTTTGGGGGATCAATACCGCTCTCCCCTTTGCAGGAAGGAGGTTAACAGAAATATTATTTCTGTGCTAGGCTGTGGGACGACCTTGGCCCCAGGAGAGACTTAGAGTCGGTGGACAAGGGACCCAGAGGAGGGAGGTGGGGAAACCAGGGTCATAGAAAGATCCAGGTGGACCTGGACTTAAACCCCACTGACTAGCCAGACAGCCTTAGCGAAGTCACCCAGTCTCTCTGGGCCTCTGTCTCCCAGATGGGTGGGATGAGTGAGCTGGGTTAGGACAGCAGACCCAGCCCAGAAGATGGGTACACAGAGGTGTACTCAACGAATACACGGCAGTTGTGGTCATCTAGGTCTGACACTGACCCTGAGGAAGGGACTCTGTGTGAGGACCTGCCTCAGCTCTCTTCTCCCTGACCCCAGACGAGCACTCTATGCAGCCACCTTCCTTCTCTTCCCCATCAACGTGCTGGTGGGTGCCATGATGGCCGCCTGGCGAGTGCTGCTCTCTGCCCTCTACAATGCTGTCCACCTTGGCCAGATGGACCTCAGCCTGCTGCCACCTAGAGCCGCCACTTTCGACCCCGGTAAGGTTACTGGGTAGGAGCTGGGGGCAGGGGATGCTCAGGCTGCCTAAGCAGTGCGGGAGGGTCTGCCCTGACCTAGTCTCTACAGAGGATGTCTGTAACCCCAAGCTGTGGCTATGTGTAACGGGCCATGTGCAGTGCACGTGCAACATGCTTAGGTGCCCACGTGATCGCATGCAGGGTGTGCAGGGCACTCCCTCTGTCTGTGTTAGGTGCCGGCCTGGCGCCCCCCGCCCCGCACTAGCACTGCCATTCCCCACCCATCCAGGCTACCACACATACTGCAACTTCTTGAAGATGGAGGCCAGCCAGTCACATCCAGCCTTGACAGCCTTCTGTGCCCTGCTCCTGCGAACTCGGAGGCCCCAGCCCCGCACGGTCCCCCGGGATGGCCTCAGACTGGGGGAGGAAGAGGAAGGTGAGCCTTTCCACTGGGAATGGGGGGAATTGAGCCCACCCGGCTTCTCCCAGGAAGGAGGCACGCCCCCTCTCCAGCAATGCAAGGGAGAGAGGGCTAGGAAAATGCCCACTTCCTCTCTGGGCTGCCTGTGGGAGAGAAGAAGTGAGAATTCTCCTGGTCCGTCTCAGGGTAATTTTTCCCATAATACTAACACACACACACTTTCTGTCACGTGTGTGCACACACACGCACTCCTCACGTGGAGAATGAGACAGCTGTCTCAGAGCTAAGGGGCTCTGTCACCCCTACCACCCCAGGCCACCCCCTGCCTCTCCTAAGCAGTACGTCCTCCCCCGCCCTGCTGCCTGGGAAGTGTGTAGTAGGGAGGGGGACCCTTGTCCCAGCCCTGCCTCCAGTCCCTTCCACAGAGCTCATCCTTTCCCTCTTCTGCTGGCCACCCAGAGGATGACACCCTGAGCCTTAACAAACACACTTGTGCACTGCACACTCTCCTGGCTTCCCACCCTGTGAAGGTGCACCTGGAGCCCCAGTCTCGGCCTCCCTCACCCTACATACACAAGGGGTTTTCAGACTCTGCTCAGGTCTTGGTGCTGGGGGTGGGGCTTGGCCGGGTGTGTGTTGAGTGACTCACGGAAGGTCTCTTTTCAGGGATGCAGCTGCTGCAGACCAAGGACCGGGTGGCCAAGGGATCAGGGCCCAGGGTAGGCCGAGGCAGGGCCCGCTGGGGTCTGGCATACACGCTGCTGCACAACCCAGCCCTGCAGGCCTTCCGGAAGACAGCCCTATCAGATGCCCGGGCCAACGGTGCCCAGCCCTGAAGGTGGGGAAGGCTACCCCGCCGTGTTCTTGCCTGTGCTGGAGCACTTCCCATCCTCCCAGCCCACTCCCTCCCCAGCTCTCCCAGCCTCATCACTCCAACCGTGGCAGCCTCTCTGCTTGGCACCAGCTCTGCCAGCAGGTCCCGGGGGTTCAGGGCCAGCCGGGGGTTGCTTTGCTTTGGTGGGAGTCTGCCAGCGCTGTGAGCCTCAAGCCTTGGGAAGGCTCTGGTCTGCCCCTTTGATCTTGGGAAGCCAGCCAGGGCTCTGGAGAAAGCAATCGGTGGTTTAGGCCCTTGGTCCAGAAGCCTCCCGATGCTGGCTCTGCTGCCAGCCTTCAGGCTTCACGGAAGCCTTCTCCTGATCGGGGCTGGTGATGCAGGCCGGGACAACCTAGGATTCCAGCTGGGCCCACTCAGCCTTGGAACACACCACTGTGACCAGACACAGCGCTTCCTCTCTCCTGCAGCTTTCCCCGCTCCTCCTGGGGGGCCCCGTGGCCTGCAAGGCAGCCCAGGAGGAAGCCATGGGCTCCTACCTGGCAGCAGTCACGGCTCAAACCAGGCCCCACAGTGAGCTGGCCACACTTGAGAGCCTGATATTTTTGTAGCTGGTATGCCTTTAGATATTATGAAAGAGGTTAGTGTGCTCCCTGTAATAAACTTGTCCCTAAGAAACAGTCTTCCTGAAGGGGAGGAGTACGTGGGGAAAACCGCCCGGCATCTCAGTCAATCAACACTGTGTTTATGGGGCTTGGGTGGGGTTGGGGTACTCTGGTCAGTGCTGGGCTGGGCACTGGGTGGGGGGCAGAATGGGAACCATGGCCACATCCCTTGAGGTGGTGGAGAGACTGGGGACCTATGGTGCCACCCCTGAGCTGTGTGAGCATTGGCTTTGGAAGTAAGACTGATTCTGGGTCTTCGAGAATGAGCAGGATTTGGGGAGGAGGAGAGATTTCAAGAGATGGGGAGACAATATGAATAAAGGTATGGAGGTAGGAGGAGACTAGTACGCAGAAGGGAGGGCAGCTGAGGGGGTCCCTCCCCCTACTGGGGACGGAGGTGCGGGCATGTATAAGTGAGGGTTTGGGGGCCACTGTGGGGCTGGGGCTACCGAGGGTGGGGCAGATGTGGCCACCCCACACACCTGGATCAGTGGGGCCTCCAGAAATATCTGCACAATTACACCACATTCCTGCACCCAAACGACAGCCTCAAACTCGCAGGAAGCCAGGCAGGGCCAGGGAGCATCAACCCACCTTCGAGGATGCCCAGGAAGAGGGCAAAGAGGGCAGGGTCTGATCCCACTGCAGCCCACTGAAAAATGTCTTCCTAGCCCTGTGTTAGTGATTGACGGGGTCTCAGGAATGAGAAGGCAGACTGGGTCTCTGCCGTTAATATGGAAACAGAGTCATAATAAAGTGTAATCAGGCTGGGACACTGGACACTCAGGACTGTGTGAACCAGAGGAGGGGGCCTAGTCCATTTTGGGGGGAGGGTGAGGGAAAGGCACCCAGGAAGGCTTTCTGGAGGAGGTGGTACCTCAGCCGACTCTCAAAAGCTGACTTAGCCAAGTGAGGAACAGGAGAAGGGTGTCCAGACTGATGGAACAGTATAAGTAAACGTACAGAGGATGAGACATCACAGACTGTTAAAGGAACAATTAATTAGCCATTCCAAGAGAGAGCCAGTCAGAGGGGCCACAAACATCTGGCTGGGGAACTCGGGCTTCACCTTGAGGGCATGGGGGGCCATGGATGACTTTAAAACAAGCGAGTACCTAGTTCATTCAGAGCACAAATGTTCCCCAGCTGCCCCCGACTCAGGTCTTAGGCCCACATCCTACTCCAAGAAGCCAAGCGTGCTCATCTGTGAATGGAGCCAGAGATGTCAAGGGGTCCAAGCTGGGTTAGGATTATCAAGCCTTAGATAATCAGAGTCAGTGGGTCAGAGTCAATGAGTTACCATATCCTAGCCCGTCCTTTGTTTTCTGAGGAAACTGAAGTCCAGAGATGGGCAGTGACTTACCCAAAGTGGCACAGCACAGGGGACTCGGCACCATCCTGCTGCTTTCCATCTGAGGTGCAGTCATCCTTGACATGTGCTCTGGTGACAACAGCTCAGCAGGAGCTGCAAGCTGACCAGGGGGGCTGGGGAGGTGCTGTGTGTGGAAGGAGGAGGAAGCGGGGCTGGCCAGCCGCCAAGGCTCACAACTGCTACCCCACGTTCCTTGGCCTCCCTGCCTCCACTTTGCTGGACTCAGCAGTTCTGGGGGCTCTAGTCAGAGGCTTCAGAGCCTCTCTCATGGGGTCTTGTCCCTATGCATAGCACCATTTGATCGGAAAAGGGGCCGAGATGAAGGCAGTAGGGAGACGCATCTCTGACCCAGCACAGGTTCTACGGTCTCCAGGTTCTGACCCCATCCTAAGAGACCCACAGGTTGCTGCCAGGCCCTCCACCCCCCAAGTCAGTTCCTGATCCCCCTGCTCTGTGAGGAAAAGACTTTCCTCCAGGAATACTATTTCCTCTTTCTGGAAATGTGGGAGGAATTACCATTCATTTCCTCTGGCTTCTCCTTCAAATATGTTCTCTTGTCCTCAGTCTCTCTGGGTCTTTCTCTTTCCCTCTCACCCCATCCTACACCCCCTCTCTCCTCCCTTCTCTCTCTCCTCCATCTTGCCTTGCCCATCCCCGCTTTCCTCACTGTTCCCTAACATCTCTTCCAGGAGCAGGAATGGGAAGAGAGGCCACAACCCAGGCACTTGATTTCCCCCATGCCCCCTCCAAAACACCTCTTTCGGGCCACTGCTCAGGGACCCCAGTGAAGCCTTTGCAATGGTTGTCAGGCTCATGCCCCCATTTGTGCCGTGGGCTAGGTGGGGGGTGGAGGAGAACATCTGCAGCTCAACCCAGACCTGAGCCCACCACCGGGCCACCCCTCCCTGCCTCACAGGCCCCGGAACATGTGGACAGGAAGGCTGGCTGTCCTTCCAGTCCTATCCTCCACCGGGGGCCCCCTAGATCCAGACAAAACACCAGGCAGATGCAGGGGAGCATCAGAAATGTTGTTTATTTCTCTGCCGCCCCCAGGCTGCCTGGTCTCTCTGGAGGGGCAGGCTACAGATGCATACCTGGAGAGGAAGGCAGGGCAGGTGTCCAGGATGGAGGGGCACACTGAAGGGAGGAAGGGTGAGGAGATGAATGACATTCTGGGTACTCCAGGCCTGTCTGAGATGAGGGCAGAGCCTCCCAAGCCCCCAAGTCGTCAGAGAACACCTAAGGTCAGCAGGAGCTCAAGCAGGTCAGAGAGCCTCAAAGCCACGCCAGCCACTTCCGCTACATCCTACTCTACATCTCCTGTGCCCTGTCTGCTTCCGCCTACCTCCCTGCCAAGCCCCAAGCCCCAAGCCCCACCCATAGCCTTCGGCAGCTTGTCAGTCCCAGTGGCCAGAATTCCACCAGTGAGTCCCCCCGGGTTGGTTAGGGCACCGCCCTGTCAGCACGCTGCCCCGAGAAGGAAGCACGGGCATTGTGGTTAGCAGCAATGAGCACCGTAGACGGTGAGTTACGGGATCAAATTCTGTCCTAGTCACTAGCTTTGAGCAAGTCTAGAAGTTGGGGCGGTGAGTGTTCCAGAAGAGATGAGAAAGGGAGGTAGGAAGATGGGAAGTCCCCGATGCAGGCTTCGAGAGTTGCCGAGCCCAGACCCCTACAGCACTTGTAAGGGACGCCTGCAGAGTCAAAGGGCAGGAGTCAGCGAGGCCTTGGGCCTGCTCCAGCCCAGCCTGGGTGGGGGTGGGGCTAGAAGGCAGTGAGGAAGAGGAGGAGGAGGCTCTGGCCCAGCAGAAGCAGCCCTGGGGGCTGCTTCCCAGAGACCCCTCCTCCTGCTGCTGCAGCCTCGGGGCCCCCAGTACGGCTGAGGTAGATGATGACGACGTTGTCCTCAGGACCCGACGGCTGCACCTCATTGTCAACAGTGTAGCAGCCCTTACCCTCGGCCGCTTTTCCATGGAACCTGCGCCCCAGTGCATCCTCGCCACCCTCGCCTGGTGTGGCCAGTGCCACGTTCACCGAGCTCTCCGCACTGCCCAGCTCGTTGGTGGCCAGGCAACTATAGGTGCCCTCCTCCAGCTTGCCAAAGTCGGGGATGAGCAGGCTGCCATTGGCAAAGGCCTGAAAGCGCGGCCGGCTGCTGGCTGCCAGGACACCGGGCAGGGCACGTCCATCGGCACCCACGTTGGGGCTGGCAATCTCCACGGTGCCGCCGGGCGTCTGGATGTGCCAGTGAACCTGGGGGGCTGGCTGCCCGTCCACGTCGCAGTGGAGCGCCAGCACGAAGCCAGGACGCAGCTCGGCGCCGTCCTGACTGGGCTGGTAAGTGAGCTGCACCGAGGGTGCCGAGCAAGGCAGCGGCAGCAGGCGGTTCAGCCGTGTGCCCTTGAGCACATGCGGTGAAGTGCAGGTGATGTTATCCTGCTCTGGGATGGACACAGCAGTGGTCAGGGCCCACGTCTTGAACCACACGATGCCGCAGGTACAGTCGAAGGGGTTATCGTTGATCTGCAGGTGGGACAGCGCAGTGAGCGGTGTGAAGGTGCCCTCTGCCAGCGTGTGCAAGCGGTTGTGATTGAGCTGCAGTGAGCGCAGGGCACGAAGGCTGCGGAAGGCGTCGCGGGGGATGAAGGTCAGCTCATTGCTATCCATCTTGAGCAACTGGAGGGCGCTGAGGTTGTTCAGGTCGCTCCAGGCAAAGTCAGAGATGAGGTTGTGGCTGAGGTCCAGGCTCTTGAGTTGGCCCAGAGGGGCCAGGGCACCAGCGGCCACCCTGCGGATCTCATTGTGCGCCAGCCACAGCGACTGCAGCAGGGGCACCTCCCTGAAGGCGCCCTCTGGTAAGCTCGGCAGCCGGTTGGCCGACAGGCTTAACGTGGTCACGTTGGCTGGGAAGCCGGGTGGCACGGCCTCCAGGTCACGGTAGGCACAGTCGGCGATCTGGAAGCCGTACTTTTCCCCACAGTCGCAGGACTCGGGACAGGCCTGCACCAGGCCCACAAGGAACACCCAGCACAGCAGACGCAGCTCCTGCATCCTACCTCCTGCAGAGAAGGACATGCCACCAAGGTGACCCCGAGGACACGCAGAAGGCACTCGTCCCTCTCAGCACCCTGACCCAGAGCTCTTCCCCATCAGAAGGACCTGCCAGCATCTTCCAGCTAAGCCCCAGCACCACCTAGCCCACCACCCCCATTCTACAGGAGGGGAAACTGAGGCCCAAAGAAGGTCCAGGACTTGCCCGAGGTCATGCAGTCAGGAGCGGGTGAAGACCGGACGGAAGAGGACCCCAGCTCCTTCTCTGAGCAGAGAGCTCTCCCTGCATCGGCCAGCTCCGAGCTGACTTTATGGCTCCTGTTTTCCAGCCACCTCCTCCCCCCAGCACTCGGCAGAACCTCCCTCCTGCCCTCCCACATCCTGGCCGCAGTCCCTCCCACTAGAGCCCCCCATAGGTATGCTTTGCCCCGGGCCTAGACAAGGCCCCTTGTGCAGTGCACACCACCCCCATCCGCCCCACCCACCGCTCTCCCGTTCCTACCGGCCCGTGACCACAGCAGACACCAGACCCTTTCTACAGAATCACACCCTTGGCCTATTCGGTTCAAACTACGCCAGGCAGCTGCCTAAATAGACCCCTGCCAGGACCTCTCAGCTGGCTTGGGTGAGGCCAGTGGCTCAACCCAAATACTGCTGAGATTTCCGGGGCTGCGGTTGTTAGAGGGACTGAGGCCCCCTGGACAGATCCAAGCAAGGGATTGTCCCAAGCACCCCAAACCAACAGGAAAGTGCCCAGGGGAGCCCAGCCCCTGTGCCCGGCAGGCTGCCCTCTCTTCCCACTGGCCCTTGGAGCCCTCTTCCAGCTGGCTTACCTTCAAACTACTCTTTCTTAGTCAAGCAGAGCCTCTTCTAAGATGGGACCAAAAAAGCAACAAAGGAAGAGTTAGCCCTGGACAGTCTGCAGGGCCAAGGGAAGATGAAGATGCTGGAGGAAGGGGCAGCCTGGTCCCTGCCCCACCTTCAGTCTGCACACCTGGGCCTGCCCTTTCCTTATCCGGACAGGGTGCCTGAGACCGTCTGCTGAGAGGAGGCTACAGGAAGGGAGCCCAGGCAGCCCGTATACTTCCTCCTTCCAGCAAAACAACTGCTTCTCTGTAGCAACAAGGACCCGTGTTTCATAAGTGACACCAGAAACTTGAGGGGGAAAAGATGCCAAATTTCTTGATTTTTTTTTTTCTCTCTCTCACTCACTTTTAGCAGCTTCAACTTCCTTAAAGACACAGCGCTAGCTGGACAAGACCCAAGAAAAGATGTGGCCAGAAGGATTTTTATGGGGGAAGGGTGAGAAACTGAATCCCGTGGAAGGTGGGAGACTTCTAATCTCACTTTGAACAAGAAAAAAATGTGCGGGGGTGGGGGGCATTCTCCAAGCTGAGACCGTGTGAGAGATTGTGTGTACACTTGTGTGTGCATGTCTGAGTGTGGGTGTGACATCTCTATGTGCAGATGAGTTTGTATGTGTGTTTGTGTGGATGTGGGTGTGAGACCATGTATGGGTGAATTTGTGTGTTTGGAAATGTTTGGGTGTGTGTATTTGTGTAGGTGTGAGGCTGAGTCTTTGTGTGTCTCTGTGTTTGTGTGGGTGTATGTGAGTCTGTATATTTGGGCGTGTGTGTGTGTGCATGTTTATGTGTAGAAGTGAGTGTGCATATCTGTGACTGTGTGTCTGTGTGGGTGGTGGGTGTGTTCCAGTGAAAAGCTGAGGCCAAAGTGTATAAAACACCCACGATGCTCCAAAGCCTCAGTAAGAAGCCAAAACGTTAGAGCTGTTTTTGTAAGAAAACACATCCTCCTGGCCCGCCCGTGTCAGGCCTGCCTGCTGGCTCTGAGGCTGGGCTGCCCTAAACACATGTAGTCCCGGGAGGTCCCCAGGCTCCAAGGCTCCAGCCCTGGCTCCCCACTGGGCTGGAAGGGGTGGGCGGGAGGCAGGGGTGTGGCTGGGCTCCAAGCGGGTAAAAGAAAGCTCCGGACAGGAACCAGCTGGGCTTCAGTTTCCAGACTGGGATTCTGAGACACTCAGGCTCACAGAGATGGTTCCATCACCCAGGACTATCCACCTGGCAGCCAGATGAGGTTGAAGGACATCGCTCCTTTTGGAATAGTCTCTCTGTGGCCTCCCAAGTGCCTGAAACCCCACCTTAGGTGCTGCCTGTCTGGGGACGCAGCGTCGCTCCCTGGGCTCTGCTGTTCTCCAGGGGGAGGATACTTGCGTCCAGTTCTTTTTTTTTTTTTAATTTTATATTTTATACAGCAGGTTCTTATTAGTTACCCATTTTACACATATTAGTGTATATATGTCAATCCCAATCTCCCAATTCATCACACCACCACCACCACCCCCCTTTCCCCCCTTGGTGTCCATACGTTTGCTCTCTACATCCGTGCCTCTATTTCTGTCCTGCAAACCGGTTCATCTGTACCATTTTTCTAGATTCCACATATGTGCATTAATGTACGATATTTATTTTTCTCTTTTTGACTTATTTCACTCTGTATGACGGTCTCTAACTCCATTCATGTCTCTACAAATGACCCAGTTTTGTTCCTTTTTATGGCTGAGTAATATTCCATAGTATATATGTACCACATCTTCTTTATCCATTCCTCTGTTGATGGGCATTTAGGTTGCTTCCATGACCTGGCTATTGTAAATAGTGCTGCAATGAACACTGGGGTGCATGTACCTTTTTGAATTATGGTTTTCTCTGGGTATATGTCCAGTAATGGGATTGCTGGGTCATATGGTAATTCTAGTTGTAGTTTTTTAAGGAACCTCCATACTGTTCTCCATAGTGGCTGTATCAATTTACATTCCCACCAACAGTGCAAGAGTGTTCCCTTTTCTCCACACCCTCTCCAGATTTATTGTTCGTAGATTTTCTGATGTGCATCCAGTTCTTGTTTCATGTGTATATATTGTATTTCTCTGACGTTAATAACAGCTTTTTTTTTTTTAAAGCTTCCTTCTATCTGCATTGTTGGTTTCTTCAAGTTGCATTTTTTTTTCTGTTAGCTTACTTATTTGGAACTGTCTTTCCTATTAGAGATTTTCTCAGTTAATTCACTTGACATAACTTTATTCTCATGTGTTTAATAGGAGACCCCTCTACTAGAGAGGAAGCCTGTTCAAGGCAGACACCTTGTCTTCCCTGTTGTTGTTTACCCCTGGCACAGAAAGGATGCTCAGTAAATACCCCTTGACTCAATGAATGGGTGAGTTGGGTGGGCATCAGCTGCCAGAAATGAAAGCACTTTGGAGGTCACCTTCTCCACCCCCTCATTTTACAGACAAGGACCCTGGGCCCAGACCGGTTTCCTCAGAACAGGACATGTTAAGAATATTTCATACAATGTGGGAGACCCACCCTCTGTTGGGTGAGTGAGCATGTTACCAGACTTCCTGGGGGTCCTTTCACCCCCATTTCCCATCATCAAAGATCTTGATGGCAGCCCAACACTAGGCTGCCCTTGGAATCCCATGCAGAACAGCCGGGGGTGGAGGCAGGGGGGAACGGGGTGGTGCTATGGCAGGAGAAGCAAGAGGGACCTGCCCACCCAGGCAGAACTGAGTCTGCACACATTGGTCACTGACAGCTCTTCCCCATCTGCCCAGATCCCGTCACCTCCTGAGGGTGCAGTGTGCCCCACCTCTACCAAGAAGGACAATAGGACAAGGGCCGTCAGGGTCCAGTGGGCCTCTACCAAGAAGCATGGTGTCCTCCAAGGTGCTTCACAGTGGGCCACGCAGGGCCACTCCCTGCCGAGCCTGAGAAGCAGTGGTACAACTCAGAGGACTGGACTTACCAACTCCTAGGCAGCCACCGCCCCCACCCCCACCACCCCACTCTCCCTGCACCGTCATCCCCTCATCGACTGAAAGTTCTTCCTGAAAAGCCCATCCCACAGGAGATAATGCGAGCAGGCAAGGACACAAACCGGAGGTCGGCTCCCCTTCCTCTTCCCAGCCGGGAGCTCCCTGTGGACCTGGAGATGGGGGTCCTCGGTGAGTATGTGGATACCTTGACTGTCCCCAGATCACAGATGGAGGCCCAAAGGCCTAGGGCTAGAGAGCTTCTCTCAGACCCTAAAACCCCTCCACCATCCCTGGATCCTCAGCAGCCCTGCAACGGTGGAAGGGAGAATTAGGAGGTGGGGAGCCGGAGGAAAGGAGTCAGGTCTGGGAGCCCATCCTGCCAGCCCCATCCTGGCTCCTGTGGGCCTCAGTGTAGAGTGACCAACAGTCCCAGGATGCGGGGCTTTCAGTGTTAAAATCCAGGCAGTCCCAGGCCAACTGGGACAGTTGATCACCGTAGCAGGGGAGGTGGTGCTCACTTCTTCCCACAGAGTTTTTCTTTCTGCTCCCCCTTCCCCAGCCCCCCCGCAGAAGCCCAGCCCTTTCTCCTCCCATTCCTCCTGCCTTCCCTCCCACCAGGGTGGCCAATCCCTTTCCTGCTGCAGAGGCTCAGCCAGCCTGACTCCACCACCCCAAAGAGGCCTCACTCCAGCTGACCAGGGGGCCACGTCAGCTCTTCCTGGAAGGCAAAAAAAGATCCTGGAGAGAGAGAGAAAATAGAGTGAGAGGGACAGAGCCCAGCACAGAGGGAACTGGAGAGAAACCGAGAGACTGAGAAAAGGGAGACAGAGATGGAGGAAGAGAGAAAGAAAGCAATCACCGACAGCCAGGGTTAGACCTGAAGGTAGAGAAAGGGCGACACAGAAAAGGAGATGGAGAAAGAGGGTCCGCTGGGCCCTGAAATTGGCTCTGAGAAGAAGGAGACCGTTGGGGCTCAGATGTGTGGCCAGCTGTGGTTGGGGGCTGTTGCCATCATGCGGAGAGGGCAGGTTGGTCTCGATCCCAGCCCCACTTTCCCTCCACACAGCTTGCTGGAATAATTGGGAGGAAGCTCAGCGGCTCCTGGCGGGACTTGGTTAAGCCTGTAGGTCTCCCAGGAGGAAGAGTCTGGCCTGGGCCACTGAGAATACAGTTTCTCTGTCCTATGTGGGAGTCAGATGAGATGGTCTGATGTCCTTCAACCCTGATGTTCTAGAATTTCTAATGCCTACCTTCACATGAGGAGTCTGCGTGCACTCGTGTGTTCACGCACAATCATTTCTGTTTGCACGCACGTGAGCCTGTGCTGATTTTCCATATGTGCTTGTTGGTGCACACACACTGCGGGTATGTGGGGATGGCTCGAGCATCAGCGCGTTGTGTGGGCTCCCGAGGCTGTGGGTAGGGCCGGCAGGCCAGGCGCCATCTCCTCCCCTGCATCAGCCTCAGCCCAGAGGCCCCAGCCCGGGCAGAGCCGGCCTGGCCCCTGGCTGACCCTACCACGATGCCCTCACTCCCGTTTCCTTTCCCACCCTCCACCTTCCTCTCCACACACCCCTCCCCTTCGCTCAGATGTGAGGGCCTCTTGGCTCTTCTCCAGTCTCCGTTCTTCAGACCTTGGAAACCAGGAGGTGCCTCTCTGATCTGCCCCTGGCTACTTGTCTGGCCCCATCTCCACCCCGCTAACTGTGTCCAGCCTCACACATCACCTGCTCCCACGTTGGGGGCACTGCTCTTGCTCTTTTCTCAAACTGGACTCTGTAGGACTCACTCCCTCTAGTCTATGGAGATTTTCAAACGCCAGCTCCCCAGATAGGCCTTCCCCAACCGCCTTACATGATTAGCCTTTGTCACTCTGTCCCCTCACCCTGCTTTGTCACTCTTCCTTTTTTAATTTTTTTTGCCATGCCGCTCGGCTGGCAGGATCTTAGCTCCCCGACCAGGGATTGAACCCAGGCCATGACAGTGAAATCACCGAGTCCTAACCGCTGGAACAGCGGGGAATTCCCCGTCCCTCTTCCTAACACTTACCGCTGACATACATGTGTGTGTAATTCTTTTCCATCTCCCCAGTCTGAATATGAGCTCCACGTGGGTGGGCACTTTGTCCTGTTCACTGCGATACCCCCAGTGCCTGCCAAAGGGTCAGCCACTTAGTAGGTGCTCGGTAAATAGTGTTGAATGAATGAATGAAGAAAAAGACCTCCAGTCTCCTAGCAGGAAGCCTCTGCCCCCCGGCCCTCCTCCACCTGCCCAGGGCCTCCCCAGCCCCTCCCTTCTGTGTGGCACTGCCCTCTCTGTCACTGGACACTCTCTAGCTGGCATTTCTGGTCCCTGCCTCCTAGTACCATCCTCACTGCCCTCTCCTGACCTTTCCCTTAGTTCGCAGGGGCCGTTTTCAGCAGCAGCACTAACTGCAGCATATTTCATTGGAATTATTTTTGTTCTTCTGCCCGCCAATCCCACAATTTCCAGAAATTCAGACCTTGGCCACACATCCAGGGCACACAGCAGATTTCCAGTTTTCAGCCCCAGGCCTTCTCAAAGGCTAGGGGTGGGACTGGGGAGTGCTGTGAATGAGTGAGTCTTTGAATTAAGGTTCTAGACTGGGACCAGAGATATAAGGTCAGGATCCCAGTCCCTAAGTAGCTATGGTGCACTGGAACAGGCCAAGGCCACTTGTTAGGGGTCAACTTGAAAGGCCAGGATTAGATGCGTAGATTTAGAGGGTGGGACGGAGGTAGTTAAACACCAGGTATGAAGCAGGGTCTGGGGTCTGAAATAGTAGCAATGGTCTCTGTGCCTTGTTGGAAAGTACAGCAGGGGCAGTGGGCAGAGGACTAGAGAGTAATGCAAAGAGACAAAAGGAGAAATAGGGAGGCAAGGGCAGAGAGAGAAAAAGAAGAGAGAGGGGAGCAGGCAGGGAGGAGACGTGAGAGAACAGGGGTGGGAAAGGAAGGGCCAGCCAGGAGGAGCGTGGAGCCTCGCACTGACAGCAGAAAGCCCCCAGGACACCCACTTCTCATCAACAGGCCAGGCTGCAGCGAGGCTTCCATGCTATGCTGCTCCACACCAACCTGCAGAAAGAGGTTGCAGTCAGGGCTACAGGCTTCTCCCAACCCTGAGGGGCTTCCTAGGGTGTACAAGTGGGGAGCACCAGCTGGAGAAGGAGGGAGGAGAGGAGCTCCGGCCAAGGCTGCTGTCCACGGGGAGGCAGGGTCACAGGGCCCTGCTGACCTCGGCCCAAGGCCACCTCTCAGGGGAAGACAAGGAGACAGGAAGCCAGTCGGCCTGGGGAGGTGGCATTGGCTGCAAAGACCTCTGGGAGAGGGCCAGGCAGGACAGAATGCAGCACAGCATGGGGTGTAGGGAAGGTGTGTGAGCTGGGGATCAGGAAGACTTAAGGGAGGAACTGGGAACTTGAATACTTTTCATAACAAAGTAAAGAATGCAAATCAGGGCTTCCCTGGTGGCGCAGTGGTTAAGAATCCACCTGCCAAAGCAGGGGACACGGGTTCAAGCCCTGGTCTGGGAAGATCCCACATGCCACGGAGCAACTAAGCCTGTGCGCCACAACTACTGAGCCTGCTCTCTAGAGCCCGCGAACCACAACTACTGAAGCCCGTGTGCCACAACTACTGAAGCCCGCGGGCCTAGAGTCCGTGCTCCTCAACAAGAGAAGCCACCGCAATGAGAAGCCTGCGCACCGCAACAAAGAGTAGCCCCCGCTCTCAGTAGCTAGAGAAAACGTGCGTGCAGCAGCGAAGACCCAATGCAGCCAAAAGTTAAATAAGTGAATAAATAAATAGATTAAAAATAAATAAATAAATAAATAAAAATAAAGAGGGTTAAAGAAACATGACAATTAAATGCAATGTAACAAACAAACAAACAAAAAAGAATGCAAATCATACAACAGAAAATCAAATGGACAGAGAGGCTTAATACAAAATACTACAGTCCTCTGCCTCCCACCCTTCCCTCCTCCATCCATTCCCCAGAGGCAACAACTTGGGATGGTGTCTATTTTTAGTTCTGCTGTGGTTACACATATCGGGCCTGCCCAGAACATTTGCAGGACCTGGGGCAAGGGTACATTTGAGGGTGCACATAACATATGTCTAAATATTTAAAAGTTGTAAATCCTGCAAACTACATAATATGTTCTAGTCTCCTACCTTGACAAGTGTACCTTCATAGCCACTTGAAGGCCAAGTTCAACTTTAGCATTCTTGTGCTCCTTGGAGTCCCAGCCTAGAACTAGACAGGCAGGCAGAGGACCCCCCACCTACAGCTGTCCTATTTCTCTTCCCACCCCAGGCTCCATCCTGTATCACGAGGGGCCCTAGGGTTAGGGAAGTGAACACCGCAGCCCTCACACCCAAGTTCTGTCCACATTCCCTACCTCCCTCGAACTGACTCAGGCCTAGGGGTACACACACCCTGGTGTAGTTCTGCCTGGGGAGGAGTGGTCAGGGTGAAAAGATTTACAGAGGCCCTGGAAGCAGGCTCAGGCCGTTTCATTTGGGCAGAGAATCCCATGGCCCCAGCTCCAGAATTTGGGGTGTAGGATCTAGGTGGAAAAGTCCCCTTGAAAGGCAAGTCTCAGGTAGGAATGCCAGATAAAATACAGGACACCCAGTTAGACAACAATAATATTTTAGTATAAGTGTGGCCCCAAGATTACATGGGACATACTTATACTGAAAAAAAAAGACCCTATTTGTTATCTGAAATTCTTCTAAACCTGGCACTGTAGGGTAGAGTCAGGGCCAAGCCCTCTCAAGCATGGGGCTCAGGGCTGGGGCCCCACTGCCTGGAATGAAGTGATATTGACCTGCATAAATCTAAATTATATGCATAGAATACCTTGTCTTGATACAGAAACTTTTAGACAATATCTATGACTCTTTGCTATGCGTTGAATTGTATTCCCTCCAAAAAGATATGTTGAAGTCCCCCAGTACCTCAGAATGTGACATTTGGAAATAGGGTCTTTAAAGAAATAATCAATTTAAAATGAAGGCATTAAGGTGGGCCCTAATCCAATAAAATTGGCGTCCTTATTAAAAAAAGGGACACAGAGGAAACACCATATAAAGACACAAGGGAGGATGCCTTGTGAAGGTGAAGGCAAATATTAGAGTGATGCATCTACAAGCCAAGAAACCGCAAAAGTTACCAGCAAACCCCAGAAGCTAGGAGCCATAGAGCAGGTGTTCCCTCACGGTCTCGGAGGATCCAGCCCTGCTGACACCTTGGTCTCAGACTTCCAGCCTCCAGCACTGTGAGACAGTAAACTTCTGTTGTTTAAGCCACCTGGGTTTTGGTGCTTTGTTGTGACAGCCTTAGGAAACGAATACACTGTTCTATGGAAAATCACGTTTTAGCTCACTTATATGCTCCCATTCTTCTCTCCCCCATTCCTCCTGAGTTTTGCTAGTTAAAATAGTTTTGGTTCTTCTATTGGTTACATTTGTGCTCTAAACACTATATCTTCCTTCCTACTCTATAGAGTGGAGATACCATCTAATGCCTTCCCACTATATAAAATGAGAAATTTACCACTCCTATCTCTCCTCTTCCCCTCCCCCCATTCATCTGCCTCTCAACCTGTCTGTAATAGTCTTACGTTTTAAAAGATGATAATATTTAAATGCTGTTTTGAAGTCATAATTATGACAGTTGCATTTTGTCTTTAGATCGGCTTTAAAAGTTAAAAAAATCAATAAACCGATATTACTATGAGTATAGTCCACTGCTGAGCGAAGGAATATGTACCCAAGGATTATATTTCCTTCCCTTCCGATCCAGTGTCGTGATGCCCAGGCCACTCAAAGCGTGGCTAAGAATGCATCAAGGTCACATGTATTCAATTTCCTTAGGCTCCATCAACTACTCAAAGGCTTGCCATATTTTCATTTGCTTTATATTTGGGTGATGGCTGTTTTGTACAGCTTTTGATTTTCCTGGAGTTTCTAATTGCTTTCTTTATTCTTATTGTCAAAAGAATAATGTGCCCTCACCAAATTCTAAAAATGACCCAGCTTTGTATACGTCTCCTTGTGCTGACATTGCCTCATATTAAAAGCCCCTACTTTCCTTAATGACTCGCTTTATTGACATACGAGCTTCTTCTGTTTATTTTTGCTCTTCAAGCAGCTGGAAGCCCTTTGAAACCCTGAAGCCTTGTCAGTTATAGATCCCAGAATGAGACCGGGCTTGAGAGGGCATCTCATCAAACAGCCCATTTGAAGCTTCATGCTCCACCCCGATACTCCAACATAACATTCCCTCTGGAATACCATCAATGCTAGGGAAGTTTCTATTCCAAGGAGGCCCATCGCTTTGGAGAATTTTGAGGGTCCCCTTCTTGGAAGAACTCCAACCATCATTAGTGTTTTCTGGAGCCCTTTGCCCAGTCCCAGCTCAGTGACTGACCTCAGGAAATGCCCGGCCTCTTGGTTTATATTTGTCTTCCCCCTTCATGAGGGTCTCACATGAGAGAAATCCAACTGTCCACCCGGGAAAATGAGAGATCTTCACTGGCTCTTCTCCCTACCACTTCCCATTGGACACTTTGGTCTTTTAGCCCATGAGACCTCTTTCCCAAGCAGGAAGGCTGGTTGGAGTGGGAAAGGGGCAGAGAGGAGATGGGGGGGTGCACCTCGATTCACCAGCTCCTCTTTAGGGTGTGTGAGCCATTAGGCTGGGGGTTACCCCAAATGTCAGAGTGGGGACATTGTACTCAGAGGCAGCAACACCTACACTTGAAACCCTATCTTTTCCAGGCCGTTCCTCTGATGATTCTAGAGAAGAATCCGCCAGTTGGGGCTGGAAAGGGGTTTGAAAAAAAGTAATTAATTATACCGCTGTTTTTAACCTTTTTTTTCCCTACTTGAAAAAAATTAATTAATTATACCCCTGTTTTTAACCTTTTTTTTTCTACTTGAGGCAGGAATTACCAATGATTTTTGATTATGACCAAAAATCATATCTACCGGGTTTTTTTTTTTGTTTTTTTTTTTTGCGGTACGCGGGCCTCTCAGTGCCGCGGCCCCTCCCGCTGCGGAGCACAGGCTCCGGACGCGCAGGCTCAGCGGCCATGGCTCACGGGCCCAGCCGCTCCGTGGCATGTGGGATCTTCCCGGACAGGGGCACGAACCCGTGTCCCCTGCATCGGCAGGTGGACTCTCAACCACTGCGCCACCAGGGAAGCCCCAAAAGGTAGGTATTTTTATTGCCCATTCTAGAGAAGGGACCACTGAGGCTGAGGTTAAGGAATTTGTCAATGTCCCCTTGCTTAGGAAATAAGGGGACCAGAGTTCAAACCCACCTCTGTCTGGTTCTCAAGGAGCCCAACAGGCTGGATTGGTTGTGGCTTCAGCAGGAAAGGGGAAGATAAAAGACATGAAGGTGGAATTTGACCAAAATGCCAAGCCCCCAGAGGACCAGTGGGAGGAAGGGAGCCAGACCCAGCCTGCCCGTTGGCTTTTCTCTTGTGGATACCTAGGAGCCGGTGCAGAAGCTTGGATGTGAGCGCTACAGGATAAGAGCTGGGATTTATGAATTCAGCATCTGGTGCAGATGAGACAGATTAGAAAGGGGGAGAGAAGGGGGAGGGAGGTACAGGGAGAGTTGTTAGAAGGCTGTGTCAATCGCCCAGAGAAGAAGCAGTAGGAAGGGGGTAGCAGTGGAGTGGGCAGGGGTGAGAGGTGGTGAGGAAAAGACCAAATGGGCCACAAGTTGGACCTGGGGTGAGCAAAGGGGCTTTCCCTGGGCTGGCAGACAGGGCAGTCACTGCTTCTGGGCGAGGTTCACAAAGGGATGGTGAGAGAGAGTAGCTTAAGCAGTCCAGAGACCCTCATGCATTCATTTCACTGTATCTCCTGGGCTCCTGTGATAAGGCAGCAGCGAGCCAGCTTCTGGGGATAGAGAGCAGGCGACGAGGTTGACAGCAGGCTGCCTTCATGGAGCTTAGGGATGCCTCTGAGAGAGAACTTTCTGAACAAGAGTTCTCCGCTCCCCTCCCCCATTCCTTCTTTTCTCTTTGAGAATTTTCAGAGCTGCGGGTGTGAGCTTCTGGGGGAAGGGAGAGTCTGGCTGTTCCCCCTTCCTGTTCTTCCCCAACCACAAGCTGACTCTTTACCCAAAATATGCTCCAAGTCACGTACATTCCCCAGGGCCCTTTCCACACCTGTCCCATTCTCCAGTTTCACCGGGGGACTTTTCTTTATGTTTTCTTTTTGTCTCAGTTCCATTCGAGGCAGTTGTGAATGTCCATCAAAATGACTGCTGGAAAATGTTAAAGTAATGAAGTAGCACTATTCATCTATTAAAATGGCTGAAAAAGGAAAATTTTTTAAAGCTCTAAAATTATCAGGTGCTAGCTGGGATGCAGAGCAACTCATACATTTCTGGGGGAATGCAAAATGGTACAGCCACTTTGGAAAACAATATGGGAGTTTATATTTACTGTACAACCTATCAATTCTACTCTTAGGGTTACTCAAGAAAAATAAAAATATATGTTCATACAAAAACCTGCATACATATGTTTAAAATAGTATCATTCATAATCACCCCAAACTGAAACAACACGAATGTCCATCAGCTAGTGAATGAATTAAAAGAAACATCAGGGGAATATCTGTAATATGGAGTACTTCCAAGCAATAAAAAGGATTGAACAACTGATACACACAACATGGATGAATCTCAGAAGGATTATGCCGAATGACAAACAGGATGACCAACTTTTTAGAAAGACAACCCAAGACAGTTATGCCATGCCAGACCAAAAAAAGAAAAAAAACTCATAATAATATAATATGTAATAAATAGACACAGATGAGCTATTACTTTTTAAATTTTACTATACAAATATAAAAATAGGTGCTTATTTGAAATTAGGTATCATTCTGTATTGTTTACTTTCTGCTACATAAATGCTATTATTTAAACAAAACAATTAATAATAGCTATTAGTGGTAATAGTAGAACTAATTGACATATGTATGAGAAAAAAATAATATTTTCATACTCTTTCTATCCTCTGATACAGCAATTTATTTTAACTTTTAAACTCTATTATATATTTAAATTTTATAGACTAGGGACTTGCTTGGTGGTGCAGTGGTTAAGAATCCATCTGCCAATGCAGGGGATACGGATTCGAGCCCTGGTCTGGGAAAATCCCACATGCCGCGGAGCAGCTAGCCCCATGAGCCACAATTACTGAGCCTGTGCGTCTGGAGCCTGTGCTCCGCAACGAGAGGCCACAATAGTGAGAGGCCCGTGCACCGCAATGAGGAGTGGCCCCTACTTGCCACAACTAGAGAAAGCCCTCGCACAGAAACGAAGACCCAACACAGACATAAATAAATAAATAAAATTTAAAAAAAATAAAAAGGAACATATAAATATTATAGTATCAGTTAAACAGATATTACCTATATTTAATAAAAAGTAACAACATATTTCCTTCTGTCCCATGCTATGGTGGCATATTTTTACTCTTTCAGCTTTCTTTTCCAGTAACACCTCTCTGAATTGCTTGCAGTCTTTATGACATCCTTCTTTTCCTTTATGTAGTGGTAAAATGGAATAGAGACAAATGTACACTTTGACCTGCAGCTCTGCTTTTATCAAGCCCGCACTACACTGGTTCCTAGTGTCAGCTCAATGTGATGACATCATGCTAGAGAGCCTCTCAAGAAAAGTGTTTGAGACTGCAATACTTAGGATTTAACTTATTAGCATCAGCAGATTTTTAGACTTGTAGGAATTAATCTCTACCTCTCCAAAAATGCCCATGCTCTTTGTATGTACAGGCTCGTTTTGGGAGACTAGCTGTTTGTCAATCAGGTCCTTTGTGTCCATAAATTCCTCCTATAAGCTCTCCATGTCTAAAATGTCCATCATTTTAAAACATCTTGAAGCGCATCAAATGTCATTGCAAGTTAAACCTCTTTTCTCAGGAAAAATAGTTTTAAAGCACAGAGGCAATTTGAACTTGTGAAATTGAACTTGGATTTCAAATAAGTGACAGCAAAGGAATCGAGAAAGTCCTCTTCAACTTGGCTGTCCTTTACTGATGATAATTTTTTGAGTTCTGAAGCAATCTTACTTCCAAGAAATGAGTCATTTTTTTCACTGGATGAGTTTTTGTCCAACCTACACCTGAATGGAACTAGTCAGGTGCCCTCAGTTCATCCTTTTCTGCAGCCTCTTCAAAGATAATCAAACAATTTTGGAGAAATGGCATATAGATTTCCATTTCACAGTAACCCCTTTCTCCACTCTCATCCTCAATGTAATTTTATTTTATTTTTTGGCCAAGCCAAGTGGCTTATGAGATTTCAGTTCCCCGACCAGGGATTGAACCTGGGCCGTGGCAGTGAAAGCCCGGAATCCTAACCACTAGGCCACCAGGGAACTCCCTCTCAATGTACTTCTAAGTTAGAGAAGGACATCCTTCTGGACCCACACTTGGAAAATATTATTTTACAGCAAGCCAACGTTTTAACGTCTATTCTATAAAACATCTTGTAAGCATATGTCTAAGGAGGCTATCTCCTTCTGCTTCTATAAATTAAAAATGTCATTAAGTGCTTCTTCATGCTTTCAGGAGATGGAAAAGTGACCTAAAATTTCATTATGAAAATCTCAATATCATAGGTAAGCAAATCAGATCTCTTTTTAGCAGTGTCATGTAAAAGGTGTGTAGGACATTTAGCTGGTAAGATTTTAAAATTTTTCTTTGGTGAGAAAGTTTTCTTTGGTTCATAGACTGAATGGAATTTTCCAACATTTACATTTGCACCATTTGCCAATATGCAGAGAGATGAGCAAAGTTAGCATTTGGGTAAGATAATCTTTTTTTTTTTTTTTTTTAAAGAAGCTGTTGGGGGGCCTCCCTGGTGGCGCAGTGGTTGGGAGTCCACCTGCCGATGCAGGGGATACGGGTTCGTGCCCCGGTCCGGGAGGATCCTATATGCCGCGGAGCGGCTGGGCCCGTGAGCCGTGGCCGCTGGGCCTGCGCGTCCAGAGCCTGTGCTCCGCAACGGGAGAGGCCACGACAGTGAGAGGCCCGCATACCGCAAAAAGGGGAGGGGAAAAAAAAAAAAGATGTTGGGGGTAGGAGTTTATTAATTTATGTATTTATTTTTGCTGTGTTGGGTCTTTGTTTCTGTGTGAGGGCTTTCTCTAGTTGTGGCAAGCAGGGGCCACTCTTCATCGCGGTGCGTGGGCCTCTCTTGTTGCGGAGCACAAGCTCCAGACACACAGGCTCAGTAGTGGTGGCTCACGGGCCCAGCTGGTCCGCGGCATGTGGGATCCTCCCAGACCAGGGCTCGAACCCGTGTCCCCTGCATTAGCAGGCAGATTCTCAACCACTGCGCCACCAGGGAAGCCCGGTAACAATCTTTTGTTTCATATAATCTGTGATTTCTCTAAGATCTTCAGAGAAATCCGGAAAACAGTTTAAAACTCTATCTTTCAACTCAAAATACCTTGGAGCTTGGGAGAGCCTGTTTTGGTTGCCATGTTCAGAGCGCTGCTTGATACGCTACAGAATGTGTGCTTGTTGGAACAGCTTACAGAATCAGTTCTGCCCTGCAAAGGGCCGACACATCTGTTAAGCAAAATTTCCTGGGCTTCCCTGGTGGCGCAGTGGTTGAGAGTCTGCCTGCCGATGCAGGGGACACGGGTTCGTGCCTCAGTCCGGGAAGATCCCACATGCCACAGAGCGGCTGGGCCCGTGAGCCATGGCTGCTGAGCCTGCGCGTCCAGAGCCTGTGCTCCGCAACAGGAGAGGCCACAACAGTGAGAGGCCCGCATACCGCAAAAAAAAAAAAAAAAAAATTCCCCATTTGTTTCCCCAAAGGACATTTTCGTCACAACCTCTGAATCAGGAAATGTAACTTTACTTAGTTTCACAAGGCAATCGAGAAAACAGTACAATAATCAGAGTTCATTTGTGTGATGTGCCCAGTCTAATTCAGTGGCTGCTGTGTTCACTTGAGCATTAGTGTCTTTTGGGAGATGAAAAATTTTGATTGATTCAGAAATACCTGTCTCATCCCAGACTTGTAAACAGATCCCTCTCTCCCCAGCCAGGCTGCTGCACTCAGCCTGTAAGGTACTCCGCATTGCAAGGACCACAGAAGATCATCTCTTGGAACAAAACAAGAGTGTGTCATCTCCCCAAACTAGAGCTGGGTTTCAGAGTGACTTTTCTAGACTGATGCACAGCTGGTCAACTGTGTAGCTGGAAAGGTAGGAGGTGATGCTGTAATCAGTGTAGCTGCTTCTGGGCCTTACACATGACTGAGAGAAGAGGGGGAGCATTCAGCAATGTGAGCGATAGGAGGATTTCACTAACATAATATCCTCAATTCTCTGCATGGGGGAGGTGGGCGGGGAGAGTGAGCAGATGCAGCTACTGGAATATAGCGCACATTGATGGAAGAGGGAGCACGTTGGGTGCACAGATCAGTTGCACCTTTGTCATCAGTTACCCATGGGCAGGCCTCTCTCTGCTCCATTCAGCTGCTCCTCCCCTACCGTCCCACTGGGGAACAAGAAGATGCTCTGTCAGAGTGGGTTGGACCAGGCAGAGGTCAGCTGTTTGGAAACAGGCTAGGCCACCAGACTACAGGTTAGCTACAAGTGAGGTCAGTGGGAGGAGAAAAGTAAGCCCCGCCTGCGGCCTGATCACAGAGAGCCCACACCAGGTGACGGGGAAATATCTCTTGCTGTTAATAATTACATTGTCTCTAGCTGTTCTAGGAACAGCTCAGAGAAGGAACAATCAGCTAAAATGGATTTAAATGATTTTTTCATTTAAATCATCTCATTTAAATTAAGTAAAGGGAAGAGAAAAATCCATCAAAATTAACATCAGAGCATAAAAATGCATGGAGATGGGTGTTTGCAAAACCTCTCCGTGGGGAAAACCAGCGACTGGGGATGTTTAGTGACTAGGGACATTCATGTGTGCCCAAATTGCTTTGGACAAATCTACTTTTTTGCCACAGCGGAATGCTGGTTCAGTTAGACAATGTCATTTTTCTATGCCTCTCAGAGTTACAGACACCAAGGAGCTGGTGGAGATGTGGGATTTGTCAGAGGACAGAAATGGGATCCAGAAATAGTCCAGAGCCAGTCAAGAGTGATGAAAAGATAAACAAGGCCTGACAAAGCCACCAAGGGAATGGGGACTTGCCTTAGCAGCAGCTCTGGGGGAAGGGTGAATAGATTTTAGCCCACGGGGCTTTGTCAAGAGCAGCTGAGGGGCTTCCCTGGTGGCGCAGTGGTTGAGAGTCCGCCTGCCGATGCAGGGGACACGGGTTCGTGCCCCTATCCCGGAAGATCCCACATGCCGCGCAGCGGCTGGGCCCGCGAGCCATGGCCGTGGGGCCTGTGTGTCCGGAGCCTGTGCTCCGCAACGGGAGAGGCCACAGCAGTGAGAGGCCCGCGTACAGAAAAAAAAAAAAAAAAAAAAAAAAAGAGCAGCTGAGACTAACAGAGCAGCTTCCTGCCTCACTCACTAGGTTGGGCCAGGCTGCTCTTGAAACACACATATGCATCTAGTTGCAAGAAGTTGGAGACTGTAAACATGGAGAAAGCAAGGCAAAGGTGACAGGGAACTCAAGTAAGTGGCAAAAATGTTTGCATCTCTAGCTATTGTTTTGGCTTTACGTGAGACTGTCATCTTTAACCGTGTGACTCCACTATTGTCACCCAGTCACTGTCTCCTGCAGGAGCAAGGACTTTAGAGATCTTCTTCCAAACGATGTAGCTCTTTTAAGTAACAAAATTTCCCACTCTGTGACTACGCATATTTCCAAGGTAGAGGATGTGTTTCCAGATCTCTGGTAGTTACAGCTGTGAATGGGCAGAATCTAGCTTGTAGGACAAAGGGGGACGAGGGACAAGGCACCAGGTCTGCCAGCCTCCTTCTCTGTCTCCTCAGTTGAGCAACTATTTGTTCATTCATTCATTCATTCATTCATCCATTCAGGAAACACATATTTAGTACATCATGTTTAAGAGCAGTCTAAGTTCTTGGAAAGAAAAGTAAGGGGACTATTCTTTCTGCCCTTAAGGAGTATACCTTCCAGGTTTCTGATGTTATGCAGGTTTTTGATCTCAGCAAATGATGACTATATCTTGTCAAATAAACACAAATCCATGGGCTTCTTCAGTGGCGCAGTGGTTAAGAATCCACCTGCCAATGCAGGCAACACAGGTTCGAGCCCTGATCAAGGAAGATCCCACATGCTGCGGAGCAACTAAGCCCATGCTCCACAAATACTGAGCCCGCATGCCACAACTACTGAAGCCCATGCGCCTAGAGCCCATGCTCCGCAACAAGAGAAGCCACCACAATGAGAAGCCCACGTACCGCAATGAAGAGTAGCCCCCTGCTCACTGCAACTAGAGAAAGCCCGTGCATAGCAAGGAAGATCCAGTGCAGCCAAAAATAAAATAAATAAATTTATTAAACAATAAATAAATAAATAAATAAAATAGGCAGTTTAAAAAGCACACACACACACACACAAATCCAGACTTAGGTAAGAGACTTAGATAGAGACTTTAATTAGAAAGACTATTGCAATAGGGAGAACACTCGCATCTCAGAAGTCTGCAAACATCTTAAAATCAAACAGAAAAAGGGTTTTCTTTTATAGGGTAGAGGAGAGGCAAGTATAGATAAGCAGAATCTTTGGAGGGAAAGGGGAAATACCAGTGAGGTTTGGCAGGAAAAATGTTCCGTTGTGGTCGGGCAATTCTCAGGAGAGGCTGATGGTGGGAGGCATATCCCAGTGTTTCTGTGCTTGCTCAAGCTTGGGGGAAAGCAGGGTTCAGGGGCCTGGAGTGAAGAGAGAAGCCTGCCTAAAGTGTGGTCAAGATAAAGCAAAGGTTAACCAAGAGGCAACTGTGGACCCTTGGTCCATCTGCAGACACTTTTTTTTTTTTTTTAATATTGGGGGTAGGAGTTAATTAATTAATTAATTAATTAATTAATTTTTTGTGGTACGCGGGCCTCTCACTGTTGTGGCCTCTCCCATTGTGGAGCACAGGCTCTGGACGCGCAGGCTCAGCAACCATGGCTCACAGGCCCAGCCGCTCCGCGGCATGTG
The DNA here is from genome assembly GCF_964165515.1 of Mesoplodon bidens. Classification (NCBI taxonomy): domain Eukaryota; kingdom Metazoa; phylum Chordata; class Mammalia; order Artiodactyla; family Ziphiidae; genus Mesoplodon; species Mesoplodon bidens. The sequence goes on along the minus strand of NC_138178.1, from coordinate 62,996,045 downwards.
GGATCTTCCTGGACTGGGGCACGAACCCGTGTGCCCTGCATCGGCAGGCGGACGGACTCTTAACCACTGCGCCACCAGGGAAGCCCCAATTTATTTATTTATTTTTGCTGTGTTGGGTCTTCGTTTCCGTGCGAGGGCTTTCTCTAGTTGTGGTAAGCGGGGGCCACTCTTCACCGTGGCGCACGGGTCTCTCACTATCGCAGCCTCTCTTGTTGTGGAGCACAGGCTCCAGACGTGCAGGCTCAGTAGTTGTGGCTCACGGGCCTAGTTGCTCCATGGCATGTGGGATCTTCCTAGACCAGGGCTCGAACCCGTGTCCCCTGCATTAGCAGGCAGATTCTCAACCACTGCGCCACCAGGGAAGCCCTCTGCAGACACTTTTGATAAGTGTCGGGTGGGTGGCCGAAGTCCAAGACCAGTGTTGATGAGCTGCCCTCCTGCCATTTTCCAATAACAATCCACTCACACACCCACACACGGACAGACCCATAGGGCTCCTATCCTGTGGTGATTTTGATTGCTTTACTCTATATTTTATATTTTTCTAGGACACAAGCAGTAGCTTTGCTTCCAATGGGTAAAATTCAACCTAGTTATCACCAAAGCACACCCTATAGCCAAAGTAAATGAGGAAACAGGTTCAGATACATTCTTCTGTCTCCTGGATAGAAAAGTCAGAAGAATGAGAATAGAATTTGTAACTTTCAAATCATGAGAAGAAAAATAAAAAGAATAAAATTGACCAATCTAACAAAAGGCAAGAAATAAGGAGGAGAAAAAGGCAAGAAAAAAAAAAAAGCATGGTAGAGAGAAAACTCAAAATAAGGTATTAGGAAGAGATATGAACATATCATTAAGTACAATAAATTATGAACAATTTGTTATCAAAGAAAAGAAAGGTGTTCAATCTGGATTTTGAAAATCCAGTTACATGTAATTGTGTGATTTACAAGTGTTCAATTATCTATTGCTCCATGACAAACTACTCCAAAACTTAGTGGTTAAAGACAAAAATGTTTCTCACAATCTTGTGGGTTGGCGATCTGGGCAGTTCTGCTGGTCTTGCCTGGGATCACTCACGCGGCTGCCGCCAGCGGACAGCTCGACTGGCGCTGGAGAGTCTGGGATGTCCTCAGTCCATGCGTGGCGGTTGGTAATGGCTGTCGGCTGGGCCTCCTCAGTTCTCTTCTGCGTGACCTCTCATCCTGCTGGAGGGTGGGTGGGGCTTCTTCACAGCATGATGATCATGGGGTTTCCGGGGGGAAAAGAGGGAGCTGCAAGGCCTCTTAAGACCCAATCTCAGAAGTCACAGGTCACTTCTGCCACATTCTATTGGTCAAAGCAGTCACAAGTCCAGCTCATGTTGGTTGGTGTTAGGAGTGACTGCAGGAATATCTGGGATCAGATTAAGAATGTATTGAGCTGGGGATACATTTAGTTTGGGTTCAGTGACATATATATGTTTATGTGGTTTTCAGTCACTTCCTTATGCAATTGTGATTGTTCACATCTGATTGTAAAAATTATGTTTGGGAATATTCCTATCACCCACTGGGCCGACTTACCTGGCACTGTGACCGGAAGGTGCAAGGCCAAACATTTTATCATGATATGAATCTGTTCTATGGCATCTGGCAATTACATATGTGGGCAGAAGAGAAAAAACAAGGTTTGAGGTGTATGGAGCCAAAAGCTGGTCTGTGGAAAATTCTTCCCATCATCAGACTTATAAAATGGTAAGAAGAGAGTTCAGTTCTCACTGAAACTTGGTCAATGCCAATGGTCAATCTTGTCCGGAATATATTCAATATTGCAAAATAGACCAATACCTTCCAAATACTAAGGGAAAATAATCTCAAACTTAGAATTCCATACCCAGCCAAATTATTGATTAAATGTCAGGGCACATTTCTTTTTTCTTTTTGAGTGGGAATCACATGAGATGGAATTTATCAGAGTCCCTGTGTCTGTGGGACACAAAACTATAATAGTATTATAAATGTCAAGTCCACTCATGTGAGTTCGTGTGTTTTATGAATCTCAACTGGAAATAATAGAAAATGAATTTTGATCAAACATGCTACAGGAAAGACTGAAGTACCTTTTTATTCTCTCAATGGGAAATATAAAATGTTACAAAATCATTACCACTATGAAGCACTGGTGGCTTTGGAATGTGTGGACTTGGCCAGGCTGAACTGTTCCCCAGAATTCCCTTTCTTATATGTCTCCGTTTAGGGTGACCACAAGAGATATTTTGGAGGGAGATTTAGAGAGCAGGAGGGAAGCAGCAGCTACTTTGTAGCTCACATACATTGCTGCTTTCCAGCTGGCTCACCTCCTTGGTGTGGGGCAGCTGCCAGGCAGGCAACTGCTCCACCTTCTCCTAGATCCTCTTCAGCATCTCCAACTCCTGAGTCAGCTGTGTTTTTAGCTCTGCGAGGTACAGTACCAGCTTCCCCCACAGGACATCCACACCATCAAGTTTGGAGACAATTCCAGTCTGTCCTTGTGGGTCCCAGCTTATGCTCTTGGGTGCCAGCTTGTCCTTGCTCTCCCCGTTTACATCCAACTACCTTTCCACCCTGCCTGCCCTGCAAATTTCAAGGTCCAGCTGTGGATGCAAAGGCAACAGTCATATAAAGCATGTTTAACCAGCTCCCACAGTGTGCAAGGTCAAAGCCCTGTAACAGATCCACAGATAGATAGATAGATAGATAAGATACATATATGGACAGTTAGATGATAGGTGGATGGATAGATAGATAAAAGATACATAGATGGATAGATAAATAGATGATAGATGGATAGATAGAAAGAAATTTTTCCTTCTAGTCATATTGACTTCTGATTGAACCTCAACTAATGCAGAAGCCATCAGAGACACAACTAAAATTTCAGGAGGAAAATTATTATAGAGGTATGTCATAGAGTTTAATGTTAGACTAATTTCCTGGATTTTGTGATGTTTGTGGTATTTGTTACCATTTTCAAAAATGCAATTTGTTGTGATTTCTTTTCTCACTCTAAGTAAGTATTTTCTGTCATATTTAATTTTGTATAATTATATATCTTAGGCCCCACGAAACCAGGATCCTTTCCTACTTCTCTAGAGAATGTGCTCCATCAAAAAGAGGGAATAAACCAAAAAGAAGCAGACAGAGGATCCAGGAAACAGGAGGTCCAACATCAGACAGGGCAGATTGGAGGATGATGGTGCAGGGAAGTGCCAGGATGGCAACTGTGCAGCAGGCCTAGGGAGCAAGCAGCCTGGATGGGAGCAGAAGGAAGGAGGGCTTCAGGGGAGTGTCTCCAAAAAAAGAAAAGAAACTGACCAAATATCTCACTTTTAAGAATATACTGAGAGGAAATGTATATTTCTGCAATAAGTTTTAGGGTACAGTAATAGAAACAAAGAAAATAAACAAATGAAAAAAAACCCCCAAAAAACCCAAGGTGGACTTCCCTGATGGCTCAGTGGTTAAGAATCTGCCTGCCAATGCAGGGGACATGGGTTCGATCCCTGGTCCAGGAAGATTCTACATGCTGCAGAGCAACTAAGCCAGTGCGCCACAACTACTGAGCCTGCACTCTAGAGCCCACGAGCCACAACTAGTGAGCCCATGTGCTGCCACTACTGAAGCCCAAGCTCTCTAGGGTCCACATGCCGCAACTACTGAGCCCACGTGCTGCAACTACTGAAGCCCGCGTGCATAGAGCCCATGCTCCGCAACAAGAGAAGCCACTGCAATGAGAAGCCCACGCACCGCAACGAAGAGTAGCCTCCACTTGCTGCAACTAGAGAAAGCCCGCACACAGCAACGAAGACCCAACGCAGCCAAAAAAAAACAGCGAAGGTAATGATCAGCTCCAGGGAGAACAAAAGCTTCTACAAGAAAAGAAATATAAGTGTAATTAATTACATGAACCAGCTGTGAATAATGTTTGGGTAATTATCATAATTGTAAACACTGAACATTGATTTAGGCAAAAAATATAATTTAATCATATTGGAAGGACAGAGGGAGGGGAGTGAGAGAAAGAGAGTTTGTGAGAGAGCTAATTCTTCAACTTCCATAGACAGTCAATAAGTAATGTACAAAATTGAAAAAATAACACAAAATAACACAAAAGCTTGTTGTTGTTTTTTTTTAATATGGTGGGAAATATTGGAAAAAGTAGCTGAAAAAGTGGAAAGTTTTTGCCTTAGGGAACTGAAATCAGGACTATTTTTTCATTATAAGCCTTAGAGAATTATTTCATTAAAAATAAATTTTAATAACAGAAAAAGATACATTAGGTGTATACTTTTTTAAAAGCAGGAGTTGAGATATTAACATCAGAAAAAAATAAAATTCAAAGCAACTCACATTAAAAAAAACAAGGAAACTATTTTATATTAATAGATGGTATAGTCCACCAAGAAGATATAATGGGCATAAACATGTATGCATCTACTAACACAGCTTTGACAGAAGTATAAGGAGCAAACAAATCTACAATCAAAGTGGGAGATTTTTAACCATCTATCAGGAGATCAGATCAGATAGAAAATAAGTAAGGCTATGAATGTTTTGATAATAAATAGCTTGATGTAAAAAGTTACCTAAAATATTTTACCCAGTAATTGGAAAGTACATATTTTCTTCAAGAAAAGTTTTCCCCCAAATTAAAGATTTTTAGGCCACAAAAGAAATCAATAAAATTCACAAAACAGAAATCACACATGACACCTTCACAAACCACATATAATAAAATTAGTTGTTTTTTTTTAAAGAATAACCAAAAGAAACAATAGCAACAACAACCACAAAACATCTACTTGAGAAATTTAGAATACACTTAGGAAAACTCTTGAGTTAAAAAGGAAATTCAGGGCTTCCCTGGTGGCGCAGTGGTTGAGAGTCCGCCTGCCGATGCAGGGGACACGGGTTCGTGCCCCGGTCTGGGAAGATCCCACATGCCGCAGAGCGGCTGGGCCCGTGAGCCATGGCTGCTGAGCCTGCGCGTCCGGAGCCTGTGCTCTACAAGGGGAGAGGCCACAACAGTGAGAGGCCCGCCTACCGCAAAAAAAAAAAAAAAAAAAAAAAGGAAATTCAAACTGTAATTACAAACTTTTTTTTACCTTGGTCAAATATATACATAACATAAAATTCAACCACTTTTAAGTGTACAATTCAGTGGCATTAAGTTCATTCATACTGTTATGCAACCATTACCACTATCCATCTCCAGAAGTTTTTCCATAATCCCATACTGAAACACAGACTTTTTATAAGAATAAAAACATGACATAGAAAACTTGTGGAATTTGTCTGCAACAATATGCAGAGGATTTATAACCTTCAACAAATTTATTCAAAAGCAAAAAGTTTTCAAAAATTAAGCTTCAACTCAAGGAGGTAGATAAAACGTAAACCCAAGGAAAGTGAAAATTGGTAAAAAGAAAAATCAGAAATTAATGAACTAGACAGAAAAAGTAGTAGAGTTGATCAGCAAAAACAAAAGCTGGTTTTGTTTGTTTGTTTGTTTTAAGCCCACAGCTTGGGAATCTAATAAAAAAAGGAGACATAGGGTTTCCCTGGTGGTGCAGTGGTTGAGAGTCCCCTTGACGATGCAGGGGATGCGGGTTCGTGCCCCGGTCCAGGAAGATCCCACATGTGGCAGAGTGGCTAGGACCGTGAGCCAAGGCCACTGAGCCTGCGCGTTCGGAGCCTGTGCTCTGCAACGGGAGAGGCCACAATAGTGAGAGGCCCGCGTACCGCAAAAAAAAAAAAAAAAAAGGAGACATAAATAAACAACATTAGGAGCAATAATGAGGACTTGATCATGTGGATAAATAAATACAAGAATTGGCTATAAAAACAACATTAACATATCACAGAGAAAATCCCAAGGAATCTACAAAAAATTCTTAGAATAATAACTGAGTTCAACAAGGTTGCAGAATGTAAGACTGACACACACAAATCATCACATTTTTATATACTAATAATGAACATGTGCAAACAGAAATTAAAAACACAGTACCTTTAATGATCACCCCAAAGAAAATGAAATACTTATGTATACACTTAGTAAAATATGTACAGAATCTGCATGCTGAAAATTACAAAATGCTCATGAAAGAAATCAAAGACAACTGAAACAAATGGAGAGACATATCATGTGCATGGATTAAAAGACTCGACATTGTAAAGATGTCCATAAGTTTAATACAATTCCTATAAAAATCCCAGTAAGTTTTTTTTTTTTTAAACATAGACAAGCCTATTCTAAAAATGTTAGGGAAAGGAACAGCCCCTAGAATCATGACAAGGAAAAGTAAAACGGAAAAAATCACTCTACTTGACACTAAGTACTACTGTCTAGCTACAATAGTTCATAGAGTATGGTATCAGTCAGTGGAGGGATAGATACATAGATCAATGGAAGAGAATAGAGAACCCAGAAATAGACCCATTCCAATATGCCCAACTGATATTTAACAAAGGTGCAAAAGCAGTTCACTGGAGGAAGGATAGCCTTCTCAACAAATGGTGTTGGAGCAATTGGATATTCACAGGAAATGGGCTCTCCGCATAAACCTCCCACTTTATAAAAAAATTAACTTATGAATCATAGATGTAAATGTAAAACCTATAACTAGAAAACTTTGGGGAAAAAAATAAAAGAAAATCTTCAGGATCTAAGGCTTGGCAAAGAGTTCTTCAACTTGACAGCAAAAACATGATTCATAAAAGGAAAAATTACTAAATTTGACCTCATCAAAATTAAAAATATTTGCCGTATGAAAAACTCTGTTAAGAGGATAAAAAGAAAAACTACAGTGTGGGAGAAAATATTTGCAAGCCATATATCCAACAGAGGACTAGTATATGGAACATACAAAGAACTTTCAAAATTCAACAGTAAAAAAAACAAAAAAAATCTAATTAGAAAATGGGCAAAAGACATGAACAGACAGTTAGCTAAGAAGGATATATAGATGGCACATAAACACATAAAAAGATGTTCAACATCATTCGCCACCAGGGAACTGCAAATTAAAACCATACAATGAGATATCACCACACACATATCAGAATGACTAAAATAAAAAATAGTGACGGCACCAAATCCTTGTGAGGATGCAGAAAAACTGGATCACTCATTGCAGTAGGAAGAATAATGGCCCTCCAAAGACATATATGCCCTAATCCCTAGAACCTGCACATATGTTAGGTTACATGGCAAGGGGGAACTAAGGTTGCAGATGGAATTAAAATAGTTAATCAGCTGACTTTAAAATGTGGAGATTATCCTGGATTACCTGGGTGGACTCAATGTGATCGCAAGGATCCTTAAAAGTAGAAGGGCACAGAAAAGAGACAGAGATATGATGACAGAAGTAGGATCAGAGAATCTAGAAAAACACACACATATATGTATGTGGTCACCTAACCAATGACAAAGGTGCCAAGGCCTTATACTGAGGGGAAGATCATCTTTTCAATAAAAGATGTAGAGTCAATTGGCTATCCACAAAGAAAAATATGAATCTGGACCTCACCTTACTCCATACACAAAAATAACTTCCAGATGGCTTGTAGATCTAAATGTAAAAGACAAAAAATAATGCTTTTAGAAGAAAACATAGGAGAATATTTTCATGATCTTGGGATGTGCAAAGATTTCTTAAACATGGTCCAAAAAAGTTCTAACCATATAGAAAAAAATCAATAAATTAGAATACATTAAAATTAAGAACAGCTTTACATTAAAAAAAAATCACATGAAAAGAGTGAAAAGAGAAGCCATAAAGAGGGAGAAGACATTTTAAATACAAAGGCTTCCTATCCAGAATATATAAAGAACTCAAGGAATCAATAAGAAAAGGATAGACAACCCAATAGAAGAATGAGTAAAAGACACTTTACATAAGAGGATATCCAAATGGACAATAAATAAGTGTTCAACTTATTAATCATCAGCAAAATGCCAATTATAATCACAGTGCAATGCTGCTACACATCTAACAATATCTAAAACCCAAAGCAGACAGCTCTGAGTGTTGATGAGGACTCACTGCTGGTGCAAGTGTCAGTTGGTGCATATTGAAAACTGTTTGGCAGTATCCACCAAAGCTGAGTATATGCACACTGTATTCACTTGCAATTCTTTTTTTTTTTTTTTAAAGGAGGTATTCCCTCTGCTTTTTCTTTTTCTTTTTTTTAATTGAAGTGTAATTGTTTACAACGTTGTGTTAGTTTCTGCTGTACAATGAAGTGAATCAGCTATATGTATACATATATCCCCTCCCTCTTGGACCTCCCTCCCTCCCCATCCCACCCATCTACGTCGTCACAGAGCACCAAACTGAGCTCCCTGTGCCATATAGCAGGTTCCCACTAGCTATCTATTTTACATATGGTAGTGTATAGATGTCAATCCTAATCTCCCATTCGTCCCACGCTCCCCTTCCCCCCTTCCCCATGTCCACATGTCTGTTCTCTATGTCTCTATTCCTGCCCTGCAAACAGGTTCATCTGTCCCGTTTTTCTAGATTCCATATATATGCACTAATATATGATATTTGTTTTTCTCTTTCTTTGCCGTGTAATTCTGCTCCTATAAAAATGTACAAATTCTCCAAAGATATATACAGAAATGTTTATAACAGCACTATTTCTTTTGTTTTCTTTCTTTCTTTTTCTTTTTTTTTTACAAAACTAAACAAACTCTCAAAAAGTTTATTCATATTAATTTCTTTTAATTTATTGGAGTACAGTTGATTTACAACATTCTGTCAGTTTCAGGTGTACAGCAAAGAGATTCAGTTATATATATACATATATCCATTCTTTTTTAGATTCTTTTCCCATATAGGTTATTATAGAATATTAAGTAGAATTCCCTGTGCTATACAGTAGGTCCTTGTTGATTATCTATTTTATATATAGTAGTGTGTATATATAATAGCATTATTTCTAATAGCCCCAAGCTGTTGCATAAATGTCCATCAACAGTAGTACGAATAAATGAATTGTGGTATATTCACATGATGGAATACTATACAACAGTGAGAATGAATATATGCAATGATGTGGATGAATCAATCTCACAGACACTATAAATACAGGCAAAACTAATCTATGATGTTAGAAGTTAGGATAGAGGGGGCAGGGGAGTGACTGGAAGAGAGCATGGGGAGGCTGCTAGGTGCTAATAATTTTCCTTTTGTTGATGTGAGTGCTGGTATACATGCTTTCGCTTTGTGAAAATACATTTCTGTATGCATGTTATACTTCAATAAAAATCTAACTGAAAAAGAATACATCTTCTGACATGCCTCAAAAATACACAATGTGAAACGAGCAAAATACAAGGAAAAATATATAAATCCACAATCATAGAAGGAGATTTTAATACATCTTTCTCAGAAATTAATAGGACAAGCAAACCAAAAAACTGGTGAGGAAATAGAAGATGTAAACAATAAAATTAAAAAACTTGATCTAGGGCTTCCCTGGTGGTGCAGTGGTTGAGAGTCCGCCTGCCGATGCAGGGGACACGGGTTCGTGCCCCGGTCTGGGAAGATCCCACATGCCGCGGAGCGGCTGGGCCCGTGAGCCATGGTCGCTGAGCCTGCGCATCCGGAGCCCGTGCTCCGCAACGGGAGAGGCCACAACAGTGAGAGGCCCGCGTACCGCAAAAAAAAACAAAAACAAAAACAAAAAAAACCTTGATCTAATGAACATATAATCATGAACCCAACAATTCAATAGTAAACATTCTTTTCAAATATATATAAACATTTACAAAAATTAACTATATACTATTCCTCAGAGCAAGTTTTAATAATCAAATAACCAACGTCATACAGTCCTTATTCTCTGAGTATAATACAACTATTAGCATCAAAAACAAAAGTGGCAGGGAAAAATACATACATTTGGAAATTTAAAAGCATATGTCTAAATAATTCATGAGTTAAGGAACAAATCTCATGGAAATAAAATATTTAAAACTAAATGACAATGAAAACACTCTATCAAAAATTGGGAGATGTTGTTAAAGTGGCACTTAGGGGGTCATTAATAGCTATAAATGCATATATTGAAATGAACAATTAAAATATATTAAAATGAAGAAAGTTTAAAAATTAATGAATTAAGAATGGAACTCAAAATGTAAACACTGAGAGTTATATTGGTCTGATTCAGAGGGAGCCTGTGCCACGAGTCCCTGCAGTGCTGCTCAGAGAGAAAAGTATGTCGTTGGTACCAACAGGATCCTGAGCAGCCTCACAAAAGAGTTCCGTGCGCCACTGTGGTGTGGAAGCAGCAAAAGACCTTTGTGCGAGGCCCCAGTGGAAGCTGAGTCCTGCCTGCAGACCTCTCAGACTTCACCCTAGCAAGCACCACCATCAATCAGGCTGGCCCTGGGCCACAGGCTAGCTCCCTCTCCTGGGAGCACCTCTGTGCTGAGACTGTGCTTGGTCCCCTGTCTGACTTGCCCCAGGTGACATTTGTTCTTACAAAACCCTGGGACCACAGTAGCTCAAGATGGAGGGGAGTAGAGCCCTAGACCCCTGGTGGGGTGTGGATAGTGGAGGTAACACCCTTCACATCACTGGGGGAAACTGAACTGAACCAGATGGAAGCTCCCTGAGCTGGGATTGTGTTAATGACACTGCTTATATTTCCATACAGATACATACATGTTTACAAATACATGCAAAAAAGGTCTGAAAAGATACATGCTACCCCAGTAAGAGTGGTTATCACTGGGGAGAGCTCTGAGATTGTGGGTAGTGGTCAAGGGGTTTCAGTTAATCAGCATTTAATTTAGGACAAGAATGCATTCATATGTCACTTAATTTGTCGCTTTAATTTCATAAAAATTCTTTCACAATGAGACTGGATGGTTTTCGTTCGATGGGGTACTATAAATAATGCTATTTTTCTATATACTTCTGTTATTTTTCAATTTTCTATTCAAACACTACCAGAACTTTCTGTGATGATGGAAATGTTCTATCTCTCTGCTGTCCAATATACAGTAGCCATTAGCCATGTGTGGCTATTGAGCTCTTGAAATGTGGCTAGTGTGACTGAGGAACCGAATTTTTCATTTCATTTCATTTTAACTAAGTAAAATTTAAATCTAAATAACCACATGTGGCTAGTGGCTGCTGTATTGGACAGTGTGGTTCTATAATGACGTATGACTTTGTTACTTTATTTCCAAGGGTTATTTTTCCACTTTTAAAAATCGAGGTATAACATACAATAAAGTGCACAAATTTTAAGTTTGTAGCTTGATGAATTTTGACAAACCACCACCCAGATCCAGATATGAAACATTTCTTGCACCTCAGAACACGCCTTTGATGGCTCCCACTCCTCGTCAGTGCCTTCCAATACTATTCTGACTTCTTTCACCAAAAATTAGTTTGACCCGTATTTGAACTTCATGTAAATGAAATCATGCATTGCATATTCTTTCACTCAACATTATGATATCCATGCCATTGTATGTAATTGTAGCTTTGTTCTTTTTCGTGGTTTTTTTTTCGTGGTTGTGTGGTATTCCATTGTATGAATATACCACAGTTTCCACTCCCCACCCCCAATTCTACTCTTGGTGAATAGTTGGGTTATTTCTAATTTGGGGCTATTACAAATAAAGCCACTGTGAACATTCTTGTACTTGTGTCCACCAAAAGACTCATTTGTCTTTGGTGGACCTAAGAGTTCATTTCTATTGGGTATATGCCCAAGAGAGAAATTGCTGAATCACAAGCTATATGTATCTTTACCTTTAGTATACTGTCAAAATTTTCCCAAAGTGGCTATAACCATTTATATTTAGTCATGCATAACTTTTATAATTGGGGGGAAGCTATTTTGAGAAATGAGAGAGACAGCAAGAGAAAGCCTTTTTCTAGACAAACTCCATAATTAGCAGCAAATTTAGCAATACTATGTAAAATACATCATCCCTCGCTTAAACTGATTTATATAAGTATTGAGAGGGAGTTTGGCTTGGTGTCTAAGAGCTCTGATGTTGGAGTTAGATAACCGAAGTACAAACCTCAACCCTGCAAATCACAGCTGTGTGACCTTCAGCAAATGACTAACCCTCTCTGCTCTTTGGTCTCTTTGCCTGTAAGTGGAAATAATAATATCACCTCACAGGATTATTTTAAGGATTAATAAAAGAATGCTTATAAGTTCCATAGTATGTGTCTTAAATATGGTAAACGTTCAATAAATGTTAGCTACTATTGGTATTATTTGGTTAATATTTTTATTGACATTTGGTGACCAGTAGCATTTTTAGCCCATCTTAATATATGATAGGCCACTTTTATTACAAAGCATTGATAATTAATTTTCCATTCCCATTCTTTCCCCATTTCACCACTGATCAATTCTTATGAAGTTCCTATCTGAGCTCTATGATTGTGGCAGTTTTTCTCTCAAATGGTTGGATGCCTTGAATGGCTTTTAGACTCAATTTAAGGACCAGTTTGCTCGAGTGTTGCTAAGAGAAAATGCATCTAATTAGCCAAAACCAAATTAACTCCTAATACACAAGGGGAAATGTTTAAGCAGTAAACAGTTGATAAAAAATATAAACACTTTTATTCTCCTTATTCCATGCGGGCTTAAACTTAATTATTGAACTTACAGTCACATGTCCAGACAAAGCATATGCAATTAGCACAATTTTAAAAATCATACCATCTTCAAATTACCTAAATTACTTATTCAACCAACAGATGATACAAAATCTTTCCAACTAATTTAACCCAACAAGTCTTCCCATCATGGGGTCCTTGGATGGCTTTTTTTTTTTTCTTAATCCGTATCAAGTCTCATGAGGAATACTGGCCATATTTTGAAACAAACGCTAATATTGTAAGACATTTTATAATTCAATCTCTTTTATGTGCCAGTCACAGTACATCTTTCATTTTCAATATAACGTTATTCTCTATTGAGTCATAAGGCAAAATCTTGTCATTGAACACATATGCATGGGTGGGAGTGTTGTAAATGCAATCATTTAATTGACACATTACAACTGAAGTGGCTCTGCTTGCTCCATCCTCAATTTCCCAGAATTTCTCTTCTCAATATCTTTGTGTTGGAGATTTACAAGGTAAAGGTATTTGTTAGGTCAGACTTGGCAATTTATGATCTCTACTTGGGGCCTTTCTTATATCCTGGGCTTGGCTTTTTCAGGAGAAAATGCATCTAATCCGTAAAAGAACAAGGTCTCCCAGTTTCTTTTGCTCAGTGCTCTTGCAGTCATGGGTCTTTCTCTGCAGATGATGCCTCCTGTTGTGCAGACAGAAGGTTCCTCTTTCCCTGTGGAGTGTCTCATAACTGGAGCTCTGATATTAACAAACCTGGGGCAAGGCAGTCATAGCAAGATGCTACCTCCCTTTCCTCTATGTACCAAAATGCATCATTCTGATATCCCGGAAGGAAAACCAAGATTAGCATCACAACCAGGGAATAGCAGTCCAAACATTTACTGACCCAAGTAATCTTCAGAGATGTTAACTTTAGTTGTGGTTGTTATTCAGGTGTCATGGGCAGGGTTGCATTCCAGACACAAGATCAGGAAGCAGAGGACCCTACACCAGCTGCTTCTTCCTCAAAGAAGCCCTGCCTCCCTTTGTCCTTTTATTAATGGACTTTCTCGAATGATCTTCAAGACGGTTCTCATTCCAGCTGATCTTTAGGAGACACTTGTTGGGGAGGACTCCTTTCAAATCACCTTTCTGCAGACAGTTTTCCAATCTGATTCAAGGCCACATCCTGGGCATCTGGTTTCTGTAGCTCAAAGAATTACTGCTCCTGATAAATTGCTCTGAGTTCCAAGGCTACTGCTGTCATATTGCATTCTCTGACCATTTTCCAGGTCCCCTCATACACACTCAGACTCTCTCTCTCTGTCTTCAACCCATTAGACTCCATTCCCATCCACATAAGTTTTATGACAAAATACACTGGAGAGAGTTAGCTAGCACAGCACCTGAAGCATATAGCAGAGGCTCAAAAATGTGCATTGAATGAAAAGCTTTGGAGCCCTGAAGTGAGGGGTGGAGGTGGGGATCACATCTCCACACCTCTGCAGGTTCTCACAGAGCATGTGCCAATTGCAACATCAGGCCTGGGGGGTGGAAGTGAGGAAACACATTTTAAACTGCTCAACAACTGGTTCCTTGGCGGGAGGGAGTGAATAGTGAGTCCCCTTGTCTGGATAAATATAAACTGAAGTTGCACAACCACCTGATGGGGACTGTGTAGAAAAGAATTAAACCTCAAGTGGGTAGTTGAATTAGTAAGTCTTCAGTGTCCCTTCCAACCGTGGGATTTTATAAGATTCCTTGAGGAAGAAAAAAGGGAGAGGGAGAAAAATAGAGAACAGAGAGGAGAGAAGGGGAGGAAATGAAAGAATAACATTTAAAAGGAGATAAGAAGGAAGGCCAGAGGCTGGGGACCATTTTGTTCATGAGCCAAACATTTGGACAGAAGCTACAGAGTTCCTGAGAGGGCTGGTATCTCAATGGGCAGTCGGCAGAGTGTCTCAGCACCGTGGTCCTCAGCCTCCAGCACCCACCCATTCCTGTCCTATGGGTCAAGACTTTGGGCCTGGCCTCGTCCAGGGAGCATGAGGCCGAGCAGAGCAGTGATGTGTTCATTAGAAAGCTTGGCCTGGGACAAAGAAGGGGCAGAACTCTCAGCAACTCTGCACAATCCCTTGGGGGCACTCAGGATCCTAGGGGGTCTCCAGGAGGGTTCTTAATCCTTAGGACGGGGTGGGGGGAACAAGAAGGAGGACTTCCCTCTACCCTCTCCTCCCATGAGGAGAGGATTGGGTGGGACGGACATTGGTAAGCACTCACCAGCCCAGCCAGGCCTGTGCCCAAATGCAACTGTGTGGGTGGCTTCCTGAACCACAGGAATTGAGCCAGTCCCTGCCCCCTGCTCAAAGGCAGAATTTGCACATAGAACAAAGCAGCCCTCTTCCTAAAAGATATTTCTGAGCTATGTCCCTGACAGTGGTGTGGGCTGCAGTGGTGGGGCTTGGGCTGTGGTCCTCAGAGGGGAATTTTTCTCAGAGACAGCTTTGCTGGCCTGGGAAGGGAACCTGGGCTCTGGCCCTGGGAAATGTCCCAGCTACTGCCTCTGCCAGGAGACAAGCTAGGACAGGATGCTGGGTGTCTGGACCTGGGCCTGGTCCCCAGACTGGCCTGGTCCAGTTAGGAAGACCTGCTACCCACAGAGAGGGTGAGGGATGAGAAGAGATTAGAAGCAGGAAGAAAAGAGAGTAGAGGTGGACTCTTCACCTGCCCCCCTCATCTCTATTCCTTTCCCCTTCCACCACTCTTCCTGGCTGCTCCCCATCCCCTGGGGGGATTCAGCTGAAATACAACCGGCCCAACCCCAGCACTGTGGGCTGGACAGGAGCATCCACTTTGGATCTCTCTGTCTCTCCTGTTCCCCACCCAAGAAGCCCCATTTCTAGAACTATTAAATCAGTTTGCTTCCAACCCTGATGGTACATGTGCACCCACCTCAGCCCACACCAACAGTCACACGCCCTGCCAGGTGTCCATGCATCATTCACTGAGCATAATCCCCCAACACACACACAAACACACACACACGCACACGCACACACACGCATGGCTCCTGGGCTAAAAGCATCAGCTTGTTCTGTGGAATCAACCTTGCCGATTTCCCCCTTTGCTGCTCCCCATCATTTGCCTGCTCTGTAATTTGTGTTACTTGTGACATCTTTTGTGCACAAGTCTTGCCTCTATGCATCTTCAGAGAACCAAAGCTGGTGCTGAGACACAGAAACTAGGCAGTCCTCACACGCACAGCCACACCCCATCATAGTGACAGTGTCAACCCAAGGAGGATTGTGCACTCGCACACACTCACACACACACACTCTGGAGCTCCCCGCGTTCAGTCTGCAGAGAGCCACCCCTCCGTCTCTGCAAGCCCTCCCCACTCACTTCCAGCCTCCCCCATCCCACCTGGTTTCCCCCCTCCATCCCGGAGCTGGAGGCACCAAGAGCAGGCACCAGGTGTAAACACCTGGTAAAATCACAAGACAGTCAAACAAAAAATCACACAAAGGATCCCAACGGGAGGATCCTATGGGCTCCTTCCTTCTGCTGTTTCCTCCTGCATCCTCCAGGCTTCCTCCCTCTGTCCCCCGACAAAGAGTCACCAAGGCCAGTTCAAATCGATTGTTTTATTGACTGTTTACATACAGACGCCTTTAGAAAAGGGTGCGGACTCCAGGGGGCTCTTCTGCCCCGGGCCGCACTTGTGCTGCGCTTCACGGACAGGGCTGGTCCCGATGCCCCAAACCCCCCACCCCAACCCCTAGGCTTTTCTGCAAGAAAGAAAAAAGACCAGCGCCCGAGTCGCCGCGCCGCATCCCCTCTCCCCGCCCTCCCTCCCGCCCGCCTCCCTACACTACCCTTGACACACTTTTACAGGACACAGACTTTTCTCCTACAGAGCACGCTCTTCTAGGACTACAGCCGCGCAAATGTTACTATTCTCGCGGAAGGAGGGGCGGGGCGGGGGGGGCGCGAGGACCGAGGGGCTTTTCTCCATCCGGATCCCGCCGCACGGTCACGCGCAGGCTTTGTGCGAACCGGGACGCTCGCCCCTCACCAGAGACCCGGTCCAGGAGGCCGGGGTTGGCTTCCGGCGCCCCTGGTGCTTCTCGAGCTGAGGTCTGGGCCGCATGCAGCAGCGGAAGCGGAGCTGTCGAGTCTCCAGAAATTCCCGACTCACCTACAACGAAATTGGCCCGGGACCAAGGCCGCACCTCCGCGGAAACAGGGCGCGTGGTTTTGCGGCGCTTTAAGTTAGGAGAGAGGACGAGAGAAGATGGATTCCCCCCATCCCCAGACACACACACACCCAGTTTTCCCAGAGGCTAGCAAGGGAGTGTTAGCACCAGATCCGGAGTGTCACTGTCTTTGAAAACAACGAAAATATGAAAATCGGAGCGCGGAGCTGAAAGGCGCCGCAGGCACCCGTCTCGGCTCCAGCTGGTCAGAAGCGGAGTGGGGGACGGGGGACAGAAGCGTTTGGTTCCCAGTCATAAGGGGGCTTTGAAACTAAAAACTGGGGAGTTGCCACAGAATCCTGGCTTCTGGGATGTGCACCCCGGAAAGGGCGGAATAGGGGGTTGAGGCGGGACCCCATAGCGCTCCACGCTAAGGACATCTCCTGGGGGTTCCGGGCTGACCCCCGAGCCACAGCATGCCCATCAGATGTTTCCAAAGTCTTCTCCCATTTCCTCTGGCTTCCGAGCCCACTGTGGAGCGGGCTCGGGGCGGATTTCGCAGATAATTGCAGTGGGAACGGAGAGGCTTGGATTTCGCCTCACGGTCAGCGGGTGGTGTCTTATACAGGGAGGGAAGAGCGGGGAACTGTGCTCGCCATGGAGGGGGATTCAACCCACGAGGACAATGACCGTCGTGGGTGGGACTGGTAAAATCGTCCCACTCCCCACTAGAAGTCCCCAGTAGTCAAGGTTAGGGGGTGGTAAGGGGGTGGAGTAAGTGAAAGTTGGGGGGGCATAAGTCCTGCCAGCCCAAGGCTTCTGCTCCCAGGCACCCAGGGTGGGGGATGGGAATGGGCTGCCAGACGGGCTGGGGGTTCAGCCCGCTGTCTGCCTGTAGTTGCCGTTAATCTCCTGGGCGATGTCGACCGCTTCGGCGCCCAGGGGCAGCCGATCACTGTACTCGGAGCCCACCTCGAACTCCTCTTGGTTGGCCTTGGACTGGGATTCCACCAGCGAGCAGGCCGCCAGGCTCTCTTCCCTCTGCAGGTCCCCACCTGGGTCCCCCTGCTCTGCTTCTTCGTCAAGTCCCTCCCCGGGGGTCTCCTCTGGCTCCTCGCCGCCCGCCTCGCCGCCTGCCGGGTAGCTTTTCTCGGACTCGAGGTAGGAGGCACGCGGGTCGAAATCGGCGGCGATGCGCTTCTCCATGGGATCAGGGGCCTGCGGCCTCAGGATAAGACGGTAGGGCTTGCCCGGGTGTTTGGCCAGCAGATGGCAGCAGGCGGCGCCCAGCAGGGGCACGGTGGCCAGCACCAGGAGGAACACGCTCACCGCCACGATAACCAGCAGTGAGGGCAACTCTTTCTTGGTGGCGAACACCACTTGCACGTGGCAGGCCTCGCCTGCCAGCGCCAGGCACACGGAGTAGTTGGTGCCGGGCCGCAGGCCACGGAACCAGTAGGCGTTGACGCCCTCCTCTACACGCGACCACTGCACTGCTGCGCCGCCCCCCGCCGGGCACAGATAGAGCAGGCGCAATGGCCGCCGTCCGGGCCGCCCTGCTCCCGCAGCCCCGCCGGGCCCAGGGCCCCACCTCGCCGCCAGTGGCGTCAGCTGCACCCGCGCCTCGCGCTCCGCCACGTCCAACGCGATGACGCCCAGCTCAAAGACATGCGGCTTGAGCTCGGCGCTCTGGTTGAACGCGTGGTTGGACACGTACCGCGAGGGGTCCCCGTGGACACAGCGTTGCTCCTCCACCGAGTCAGCAGAGACCTGGTCTTCCGCCTCTTCACCCTCACCTGCCTCCTCGTCCCCCTCCGGCCCCTCCTGTGTCTCCCCGAGGATGCTAACCCGGCCCAAGCCTTGGCTTTTGATTTTGCCCTCGGGCTTGGAAGGTAGGACACTGTTGCCCCGGGTTTTGGCTGTGGACTTACGCTCAGAGGTTGGAGCCTGCCCATCAGGGTCTCCCTCTGCGCCAGGAGCGTGCTTTGGGGGCCCTGCAGCTGCTACTGCCACGCGAACCGACGTGGAGTTGGCACCCAGCTCGTTGTGGGCACGGCATGTGTAGATGCCTGCCTCCTTGGCACTCAGGAGGGGCACCAACAGGGAGCCGTTTGTAAGGGCCAGGAAGCGCGGGGTAGCTGGGGGCGCGGGCCAAGCGGGTGCTGGAGTCGGGGTTGGAGCCTCTGTCTGCGTTGGCCCGTCCCCATCTCCTTCCTCCTCCCCGTCTTCCGTTCCGTCCCCGTCGTCCTCCCCGCTCAGGATCGGCGGCACTAACACTACGGTGCCCCCCGGGATCTGAAGTTGCCATTGCAGGCGGGGCGTGGGGTGTCCTTCGGCGACGCAGTGTAGCATGAGAGTTAGGCCGGAGCGCAGGGGCCTGCCCGGCGCCTCAGGCGGCGGCTCAACACTCAGATGCACACTGGGAGGTGCACAGGACAGGGCGGGCAGGCGGTGCACCGGCACCCCCTGCAGCGCAGGAGGAGAGGCGCACGCGATGGAGTCGGGCTCCGGTAACGAGACCCGGGTGCTCGCAGCCCAGGCCTGTAGCCACACAAGGCTGCAACCGCAGTGGAAGGGGTTGTGATAGAGTTGCAGATGTGACAGAGCGCTTAGCGCATCGAAGGTGCCAGGAGCCAGTGTACGAAGCCGGTTGTTGTTGATGCGTAGGGAGCGCAGGTCGGGCAGTGCACCGAGTGCGTCCCGGGGCAACGAGCCCAAGCGGTTGTGGTTCATTTTGAGTAGCTGTAGAGCGCTCAGGTTACGCAGGTCGCTCCATGGGAAGCTGGATATGAGGTTGTGGCTCAGGTCGAGGTTCTTGAGCTGGCTCAGCACCGCCAGCGAGCCCAGCTCCACGGTGCGCACCTCATTGTGCGCCAGCCACAGCGACGTGACCTGCGTGACGTCGGCGAAGGCCCCACGCCGCAGCACGGTGATCTTGTTCGCGGACAGACTAAGCGTGGTCACGTTGGCCGGTAGTCCTTCCGGCACCTCGCGCAGCTCCTTGTAGGCGCAGTCGGCGAATTGGTGCGCGTACTTGTCCACACAGGCGCACGGCTCTGGGCATGCTCCGGCCACTCCTAGCAGCACCCAAGCCAGCCACAGGACCCTCAAGGGCACCATCGCGGATCCTGCAGGTGGAAGCCGGGGGAAGAGGGGAGAAGGTGACTCACTGAGCCCCAGCTTCCCTTCCCTATCCATCTGCCTCCTCCGTAAACCCAGTCTAGGGCAGGTCCCAGGGCTGCGGTAACTTTCTCCTCTGTGCCTAGGAGCCTCTCTTAGGCACGAGTTGGAGCTCAGTAAAAGTCTTGGGATTCAGTGCTTGCTCCCTCTCAGGGCCCTGACTTCCTTTTCTAGCTGCCTCGTACCTTGCTCTTTTTTTCTCTACCTATCCCATCAGCCTGGGGCTGAGCCCTCCTCAGAGTGGGCCGCTAGCAGGTCTGCCCTGGGCTTTGCATCGAGCCCTGACTATGTTTCTAAGCCTTCGTTTAACTCAGTGAAAGGGATACATAGAAAGGGTATTTTTGTCCGTGACCGCCTGTCCTCCCTTGAACTCTTTGTCCCACGGCACGGCACTCGCCCACACACGCCCACACACGCCCATACAAGCGCACAACAATACAAACGCACGCCCAGGCACCTGCCATCAAACCAACAACTTCTGCAGGGGCTTAGGGGTTCACAACACATTTCCTAGACATACAAACACAAAGACACCCAGACACAGACACAGTATATCTTGGAGACCTCATTGTTCTCTCAACTGAACACAGCACTTGTACAGCGTTCTCCACCACGGGGCAAAGTGCTTTCCTGTTCATTGTGAGAACTGACAGACACCAGGGCACAAGTCCTCACACAGACCAACCCACACACAGGGACACAGGCGAGCACTTGCGCCTGTACACAGCCCTCTCAGACTGAAATCCCACCGGATCAGCAAATGCTGAGAACTTGCTGCAGGTGGCAAGAGGCTTGGGACCGGGGAAACAGACTCGTCAGGTCCCTCTTTGGCTGCAACTGAAGCTGCCTGCCCTGGGCTGCAACTCCTAGGAGGGGAAAACCATCAGGGCCCCTCGATCAACCTTCCTTCTGAGGAAGGAGGTCCTCCTCTGAGCTGGGACCAAGAGCAATGGAGGCAGGTCACTAAAGATTCTCGCTCCCCCCTCTGCATCTTCCCAGACGGCTCCCATGGGGGCGGGGGAGTCCCTAGCCGATGGGTCAAGGGGGCTGCCACTAGCTAATCAAGTAGAAGGCTCAAGATTCTGCCTCTTTTCTGCAGCCCACAATGCCTGAGGACAACCCCCCCCAATAAAAGATTAGTCTCCGCAGTCATACAAACGCACTTACGAACAGATTCTCCGCTCCCACTTAGGACTCCTGGCAGGTTCGGCAGAGCCCCTCCCACCCTCTGGTCTTGGGAACCCGCGTTCCCCACTCCCTCTCGCTCCGGAGGGAAGGCCCCTCCCCTCTTCTTCCCGGTCTCGCCTAGAGAGAGCCGGCAAGGTCTGGCACCCTGGACGGGATTTACCCCCATCTGGGTCAGCGTTACGGGGTGGTCTCCGCTGCTTACCCGCTGCTCGCCGACTCTCCGCGCGCTGCCCTCGGGCTGCAACCCCTTCTCCAGACTTGAGGTAGAGGAGCCAGGACGACAGCCCAAGGGCGCTTCCCACATCTGTTGCTGCGACTGTGGGGAAGATGGGGGAGAGGCAGAGAAAGGGACAGGTAAGTTGTGGACTCCCCTGGCCCTGAGGTCCCACTTCAGTTTTTCCTTTCGCCTCTGTTCCCCCCACCTCTCACTGGCTGCAGATTGAAGAGCCGTTGCGCGCTCCCGGGCTCAGCAGGGACGCGCACAGCCTCTCCCACCTCCCGCATCATCTACATTTGTTAAAGCCATAGAGACTCTTCCCCTGGCCAAGAGACGTTGGTGACAAAGGGGCGCCCCCACGCCCAGCACCCCGGCTTGGCTCTTTCCAGTTCACCACACTCCCATAACCCTCGTCCCCCCCTCCATTTACACATCTGCAGACATTGTCACTATCCCTAATCACACGACTCCCTCCCCATTCAAACGCGTTGGCACAGTCACAGACCCTCGCACCCTCCACACAGTCGCTCTTCATATGTTAGAATTACCCATCATCATGTAATAATCGCATCAATGTGTTGAGATCTCGCTAGGTTCACACACATTTTCAAAGGCACACCTTCACCCGGGACGCTCAGCATTCCCCCCTCCTGCATGCACACACATTCATGAGCACTCACCCTCACGCGCGGGTCCCGCCAGAGCCCGTTAGCTTTGCTGCTTAATTGAATGCGAGCCTCTTTTACGCCCCGCAACACGTGAGACAAACCATCTTTGAGGAATTTGGGGGAAGGAAGAGCTCACGCGTGAAGGGGGGAAGCGTGTCTTTGCCTTAAAACTCTTTTTGCAAAGGCAAGCGGTGGCACAGAGAGTCCTCACGCGGGACCGGCTGAGCTGCGCTCCGCAGGGGTCGCGCGGACTCTTCCTTCCCGCACCCCTGCTGCTAGCCGCCTCCTCCCCGAAGCCACGTTCAACACGATGCATAATTGATAGTGTTAGCAGAGCGCCTCACCCTCCCTGCTATTTTTGCCTGGCTCTGGGCAGCTACGAGCCCTGGTTTCCCCAGCTCCCACCTCACCTCTTGCCAGTCCAACCCGAAGACTAGAACGCACCGCCCTACCGGGCGCTCCCCTGCCCGGCCTCCTCAGGTCGACTCTGTACGTCTCGCCTTTTGTGGCTAAACCAGCGCTGGAAGCCCACCGCCCAGCTCGTGGGCCCGTGCGCACCGCTGGGTGGGGCAGGTGCGTTGGTACCAGCCTCCGCTCCCAGGAAGCCGGCCCGAGCACAGCCAAGAGCCTCGCCCTCAGGACTTGCCAGCTAGGGGCGAATGGGGCTCCGGGGCTGCAGCAGACGGCGGTATGGAAAGGGATGGTTACAAAACGTGTGCTCCTTTTGAGCACTGTGGGTTGGAGACTTCAGGCTTGAGCATCTCTCTCCCTCCTCCGCCCCCGCCATCATCTTCACGGTCTAACGAGCAAACACACCATCAACCCCACACACTAGCCCCCAAAGCCTCTGCGGCCCGATACCGCCCTAATGTTTCACACCCTCACACAACAACGGGCCTCAGCAAACTCGAATATTTGCTGTTCCGGACTCTCGCTTCCTGTCTCTGGCGAAACCCCGATATTTCTTTTGGCGACAAAGAAGTGGAAGCCCAGGGATGTCGAGGCATTTGTATAAAACGCGATTTCTGTTCCCCCTCAGTGCCCGTGGGAGCCCTGGAGACAGAGTTGCTGACCAGAATCGGAAAAGGGGTGCAGGCTTCGGGAAACACGCAGAGCCCCTGCCTTCCCCGGTTTTTCCATAGACACTGAGCACTCCGGGCACACGTGTTCCCCCCAGCCCTCACTCGGGCCGTGGCGGTCTCTGGAGGTGGGTCGGTTTGGGGCCTCTGAGATCAATCTTCCGATTTCAGTGTTGAGCATTTTAATGAGCTGGGGAGGTGGGGGAGAGAGACGGGTGAGGAGCTCTGCCTCTAAAGAGACCACCCGATCGGGGTTCCGAGGAGCCTTTATAAATTAAATATGAACAGACTGGCGCACACACACTTCGCATCCTTCCCTCTCTCCTATTCCTGCGGTCGCTACAGCCAGCCCAGCCATCTGGGACCAGCGCATCTCGCTCAACCCAGAATTCAGAACCCAGAACTTCATTCCATCTGCCTGTGCCTGTAGTTCCCACAGACACCCCGGGGGAGGGGCGCGGGGGCGCCCTGAGGGAGAAGGTGTCTTCGAGGAGGGAGGAGGGAGGAGGAGTAAGAGGATCTTGACCGTGCGGTGGGGGCAGCGAGAGCAGGTCCCTAGTCCGGGAGTGAGTCCGGGCGGTTTGGGCCTGACTGGGCGGGGGAATGGCGTGGCCGGCTGGCCTGGCACAGACTCTTTGTCTGCGGAGCAAGGGGGGCGTCCTGGGTGTGTTGTCCGCGCGTCTTGGTAATCCTGAAGGGCAATTCGAGGAGCCTTGGCCGAGGAAGAGGGATCTGGGGAGCCGGGGGCCCAGCAGCGAGGTTAGAGAATAGGGTCCTGTATGGGGGTCCTGGAGACTTTCCCTGGCGGGGGGAGGGGAGCCTGGCGTAAAGGCAGTGACCGAGGCTCAGGCACGGAGGTGCGCGACTTGCGGACCTTCCACCCATTTTTCACCTCTCTTTATTTTGTGTGTTGGGGGGTTCTCTTTGCTTTCAGCTAGGAGGCGTACAGGGAGGCAAGCAGGGGATAACTTGGAAGGGTTGAAGGACTGGAAGACAGAGGCTGGGGAATGGAAAGAAAAATGAGCTTGCTCACTCTCCGCGGAGAGCTTCCCGGACCGCAGGGACCCCACCCGCCCGAGTCCTGGGAACCTTTGGGGCCCGCGAGCCAAGAAAGACCCCCTTTCCTTGCTCTTTTGCCGGGGATGCAGAAGCCAGGGGAATTCTGCAGGGAGACAGGGCATCAGGCGCCTGGAGGGCGACTAAGGGCGCAGTGGTCACCCAGGCGAAGGTGCCGACTCCCGCGGACCCCCGCAGCTCCCGCCCACTCTCCAGCAAGCGCTTTTGTTCCCCAAGCCTGCCCTGGGGGAAAGACAACCCTTACCCCCGTCTTGGACCCTGAAGAGGTCAGTGCCCGCCCTAGCAGGGCTAGACCCCGAGTCGCCCCGGGCAGAATCCACCGAGGCCTGGGATGGGAGGTACGACTCCAGGATCAGCCTCCGAGCTCAGCTAGGAGAAGACTGAGAGCATCTCGACCGGCGCCGCCGGGCGCGCAGGGGCCTCTAATGTCTGTAATGTTGATAATAGTACACTTACTGAAGGGCTGGGGAACCGGGAACGAAGATAGCACCCCCACCGCCGCCCAAGCCTTTGATGGTTAAAGAAACAGACACCTAATTAGGTGTGTGGAAGTAGGGGAGAGGAGGGATACAAGGTTCCAAGACACCAGCGTGGAGGGCCCAGATTTGGAATCTATAGAATCCGGGCTAAGGCTTTTTGACCAGGCTGGGGTGGCGACCCTAGATACACCCAGGGCGGAGAGCTGGAGCTCTGGGCAGCTTTTTGTGGACCTCTAACTTCGACCTTGCCGATCCGCAGGGTCCCGAGAGTAGGGCGGGTTAAACCCCCGGGATCCCGGCACCAGCTACCCGGGTTCTGTCTATTCAAAGTCTCGGGCCCAGGCCTGGTTCGCGCGCTCCCCCTGCTGGAAACCGCCTGCCGGGCTCAGAGGCGCGGGGCAATGGCTGGGGTACCCTGGGCCCCGAGGATCGGCGGCTTGAGCCCCGGACCCAGGCGTGCACTGCTCCCGGCTCTGCATCCTGTGGCGCAAAGTTCCGAAGTGGGAGACGCTAAACCAAGGCACCGAAGCTTTCCTTCCCATGCCACCCAGCGTGTGTCCCAGGAATCTGCAGCCTCCTCACCCCTGCCCAACACAGGCACAGCCCCGGCTTCACACCCCATTGTGTTTTCAACGCCCAGGGCACAATAGGCACCCTCTGGATGCTCGTTGAGCAAGCCAGTAAGTTTAGTTCTCCTGGGACGAAACCGTCCTGTACTCCTCCCCAACCTTCCCGGTGCGGCATGAGTGCTTTCTCTCTGAGTCCAGTACCCAGGCCTAGAAGGCAGTCCTTAAGTCTTCTAACTTTGCAAGGGACTTATAAAATGCCCGAGATCTGAAAAAGAAAATCTTTTTCAGGCCCTAAGAGGGGAATAGAAAACTGCAAAGTTGGAAGTAATAGATATTTGATTAAAGGTTTAGGACATGTAACACTGTGCAGACAATTCAGTGCACCTGCACTCAGAGCTGTACATGCCTTTGTATTTAACGTGCCAGGTGGGTGATTTAATGAATGAGGGAGAGCTCCTGAGAGTAAGAAAGCCAGGACCCAGAAGGGCATCACAGATCCCCAGCATAGCAGCCTACTCAGCAGACCCTTCCCACCTGCCCTCCAGCCAGAATCTCCCAAACACTCAGCTTCCCACCTTTCAACTTCTGGAGTCCCCGTTTATAAACCACCCCCAACCCCTGCCAACTTCCATCTCTCCTTTCCCTCATACACATGCTACATAGTGGTTAAGAGGGAAGGTTCTAGCATGAGGCTCCACCAGGTACTCACTGTGTGACCTTGGCCAAGTTACTTAACCTCTCTGTGCCTGGGGGTGGGGAAGGGGTATAAATAAGAATACCCATTTTATTGGGTTGCTTGAGGATTAAATGAGTCAATGCATGCAAAGCACCTAGTACCTGGTACTTAGGTAGTGCTCAGAAATGAGCTTTTATTTTTTTCAACAATAGCTAGAATTAGCCATCATTATTACCTTGCAGCATTGGGTACAGGTATGATGAGATGTTCTGCTGAACATGCTTGTGTCCTGCTTCCCCAGTAGGGGGAGAGACCTTGGCCCTTCCTCCAAATATCTCTCTTCACTCCCCCCTACACCTCCCACACACCATGGCATAGGTAAAAATCAGAATTACTATTATTAGTTGTAAAGATCTCTAGTCTCAGATACTTAAACCCAGATTCTGACATTTGCAGCTGTCACCAGTGTGCCTGTTTGGGAAGTGAGACCTGCAGCTGCAGGCTTGGAGAAAGGTTTTTAATTAAAACCACAATCTGTTTAAGTATTTATTGGGCTCCGTAACTTTAATTATTTTCTAGGGAAAAACAGAAAAATCCACATTTGCATATGGGAAGACTGTTGATTTCAGAGGAGAGTAGCAACCTGTGGCAGTTTGCTGGAGGCAACTGGGAGGAATTTCCTGAATGGTTCAAATGAAGCTTGACATTATTAATAAGCTGGGATCCAGTTCATGATCTTCCTCCCAGTGCTTTCATGAAATTAGCTTAACTTTCTGGCAAGGCTCTTTATTGCCATCAAAATTAACGACAGCTCTTCCAGTGGCATCTCATGTAATTATCTGGGTCTGTGCTTGTCTCACCAAAGATGGGGGAACTCCTGCCTGGAAGAGGCAACACTCCTGCCTGGGCAACGTGCTTAGCTATTCTACCCAGCCCAGGCAGGACTGGTTCCCCCAGAGTGGGAGTCCTGGGCAGCCAGCCCCTCCATGGCAGGGGGAAGCAGGGGAAGGGAGGTCAGGGAATTATTTATGATGCTTCCATCTGCAGATAACAAAATTCCCATCTCAGTGTTTTAAACTATTAAGTGTATCATCTCACAAGCAGGAAGCCAGGCTGGCGGCTTCAGGGCTGGTTGATTCAGTAGCTCAATGACATTGGCAGGCTCGGGTTCTTTCTGTCTCTCTCCTCTCCCTTAACAGGGCTTCAACTTGAGACTCATGTCCCTCGGTGTCATTGGAGGGCTTCAGCAGCAGCTGGAGTAACATGCTTATCAGTAGCAGACTAGCGGAAGAGAGAGACTCGATTCCCTTTCCAGAAGCCATCACCTCTCCTGAGGTCTTCTTGATACATATTGGCTTAGGACTCCCCATCTTTGAGCCAATCACTGGCAAAGGGGATGGAATTGATTGGCTTAGAGTAATCATGTAGCCCTGAAATAGATGTTGAGGAGTCAATCCCAAGATTCACTACAAGCAAGAAATCCCCTTGAAATAGAGGTTGGGGAATTGCAGGATCAGAGTAATCTAACATTGTATCAAAATGAATTGAGAGTGACGTAATTATAATGAACTGTAGTAGATACCCCCTTACCTGGAAATTAGACCAGTCTATGTCCACAGTCCATGACGAGGGTCAGGGCTCAATGTGTGACCAGGATCAGGGAGCTCTTTTGGGTAGGCATACAAACTATTCTCTGCTTTCATAGAATTCTTGAAAGGATAAAAATCTGTTCTTGGAAATGCCTGTGCTGGGATCCAAAGCTATTTTGGGAGCAGTGGAAGTTTCAGTCGTTAGTTGGGTATTTATGAACAGGAGACGTTTCTGAATTCAAAGATGTTCCTACATGACTTCACATCCTGAACATGTCACCGGGTCCCATGGCAGAGGAGAGAGGCACTTTACTGTCGAGGTGGAAAACAGGAGGAAGAATTCTACTTGTCTTATGAAGAATGCAGAGACAGCACAAAGGTGCCAGCTTCACAAATTTGCCGCGTGATCTTAAGCAACCCCTTGGACTCTTCTCATTCTAAGTCTCTACCATTGCGAAGGTAGAAGAATGGGCTAGCTGTGCTCTGGAGCCCTTCCAGGGCTGCTGTCCTGGGGTGCTGTGGCTTGAGAAGCAGGTTTGCAGGTTGAATTGGGGCCTCTAGGGAGCGTCTGCCAGGGCTTCCTGCAGGAGGAGGTCTTCAGAAAATCTGGGGACCACCGCTTACCCTCCTCCTCATGCCCCTGGGCAGTTTCTTTGTTTTCCCCACCACCCTGCAGCCTGCCTCATCTCTTGAGACCGTCAGCACACCTGGGCCCAGGAGCTAACCACCCCCTTCCCCAAACTGCTACACACAACTCTGTAGGTAGGGGGAGTCCTGCTACAAAACACTTCCTTCACATAGTAGGAGTGGGGGGTGGGGTGGGCAGAGCGGGTGATGTGATTATAGATTAAATCTGACCAATGAATGTTTCAGGAGCCTGGTGTGTAGGCCCAGGAAGAAAGGCCAAAGCTGCCAGGAGCTCCCTGGCTGCTGGGGTGGGGTATGGGGGCGCGTGATGCAGAAGGGAGACACAACTCTTTCAGCAGTTGAGGCCACTCCTCTCTGTTCTGGGACCCTCCACTGTCCATTGCCTGGTGCCATCAGAGAACACGGAGAGAGGTCATAATAAATATGTAGTCAGAGACTCCCTCCCCGCAACCCAGTGTGGTCCCCAGCAGAGCCCACAAGGGCAGGGCCCAGGGAATCTCCTCCTCCATCCCTCAGACTCAAAGCTCTTGGAAGGTCACCCAAGGTCTCTGCATCCACTGTCCCCATCAAAGCCCATGGGGGCACATGGCGGCATGGACCAAATTGAATTTCCTCCTGGGTATCTTCAGTCTCTTGCTGTCACCAGGCTTTTCATTTGTTTTTGGATGTGGTTTCCCAGAAGCAGAGCTGAGACAAGGATTCACACACCAGTGATCCATTAAGGAAATGCCTTAGCAGAAACCAGCAAGGGAAAAGGGAAGCCATGGAAGGGGAGGAAGCCAAGCCAGGGTATGATTTCAGGCAGTCTCAGCCTGACCCCAGGAAGCTCTAGGCATAATCACACCTCAGTTTGCCCTGATTCAGGTAGGGAAGCTTGGCTTCCACAGACGCACAGCAGCCGGACATTCTCTAGGGGCTGCCCTTGGGGATGGAAACTTCTAGGCATTTCCCTCTCTCTGTGCCTGTAGGCAATCAGTCCAGTAGCTGAAGGACAGGCCTCGGAAGAAAGTCACAGGTATGAGCTGTCAGAAGTAAAGCACACAGAAGCAGAGGGGTGGGCATGCAGAAACAGGTCTGCTACGCCATTCATTCCACAAATAGTAATTCAGTACCCCCCAACCCCCCCAACCCATGTTACCAGGTGCCCTGATTGGCCTGGGTGCCGCTGTGAACCAGGCAGATGATGTCTCTGCCCTAAGAGAGCTTACAGGCTCCCGCATCTCCCAACATGTTCAGACATCCTGTGTGTGTGAACCCTGGGGCTTCTGAAAGACTAGCGTCCCTTGGACAGGCTCCATCTCCTCCATCAGGTCACCTGGGGCCAAAGCCGGAAGGACTCTTTGAAACCTGCACTTGTCTTACTTAGACAAAGGACAGACAGGGAGTTGTCCAGAGTTGCAGAACATCAGAGCTCAGGGCCTGGAGGTCTTCTCTCCCTACCCCTCCACTTTATTGGAGAGAAGACAGGCCAAGAGGGAGGTCACAGAGCAAGTAGGGCCGGGAAATGCCCCCAGCACTCAGCTTCTCTGAGATGCCCTCCCAGGGCAGTCTGGTCAAGGGCAAGCTGAGCTCAGTGGCCATCGCTGACCTTGCCAGTTAGGAAGCCCTTGAGACTCTCTGGAGATGTGGCCTCTCCAGTGGCAGAGGGCAGCTGTTTCTGGAGTGGGATGGGTGCCCCTACTTCAGGTCTCTTGTATTAGCTCGCTGTAGTCCTCCTCCAGGGCTCGTGGGCACCAGAAGCAGAGCCATGCACATGTCTGAGAGGGACGAGGTTGTGCCCTGGATTGGAGCAGCCCCAATCGCAGCATGCTGACCCCCAGCCAGGCAGCCAGCTGGGACAGAGGTTTGGAGGAAGGAGAGCCCTCCCTCGGGTGGGTCTTGGCCCGATGCAGACGTGCCTTCAATCTGCACCCAGGCAAATCCAGTTCTAATGGCCACATCTTGGTAACAACCAGTCAGAGTTCAGTGTAAGGGGATCCAGAGCAGGAGATCAGGGGGTGGGGACTTTTCCACTGACTTCCTGTGAGACTTTTGGAAAAGCTTCTCTCCCTTCTTGGTTCCAGTTTCCTCTTCTGTGCCTTGGGGCTAATCATCCCTCCCCACCCCACTGCCTCAGCTGGGACAGTAGCTCAGATCTGTCACATTCTCCCTCATCTGGCCTAACCCTACTCAAATTCATCCCCAGGAGGGACAGCCTCCCCCCACCCCCCGCAGTTCTCTGCAATGTCCTCTTTGAAGTTCTCCCAATAGGCTTTCCTGCCGCCTGCAAAACCAGCATGGACAGGCTGGGAAGGGTGAACCGGTGCAGCGCCTGAGATACCTCAGCCTGTCTCCCCATCCCCCCACCCCCAGCCCTTATCTCCAGACCCAGCTGGAAACTTGATGTGTTTATTTGCTTCTCTCAGGACCTCCTCTGTTCAACCCACATCTTTGTTGGTGCTGCCAGAAAGTGACCTGCCTGCAGATGGCTGTGTCTGGTACCCAGGTTGGGGCTGAGGAGGGAGGGGACCGTAAATCCCTCCTGCCTGCAGCCCGCAGGGTGACCCCGGCGGGGTAGAGGAGACAGTGGAGGAGGTTTGGAGAGATGGGGACAGAGGCACCAGGAGAAGGATTTAGGGACAGAGTTGCCCAAATCCTAAATGGACTGGAACCAGAAGGGAGGGAGGGGAGGGAGGAGAGGAGGGGAGAAGCCTGCAGTGCTTTCTGGGAGTCAGCACAATGCCTTCTCCTCTGTGGCGTTGGATGTATAGAGTTATTTTTTTTATTGAGGATTGCCAGTTCACAAACTTTAGTGCTTTATGTATCTCATTTACTCTTCACAATTTTCTAAGTATGTATTGTCACCCCCAGTTTGCCTATGAGACCACAGAGGTTAAGTAGTTTGCTCAAGGTCACACAGCAGAGCTGGGATTTGAACGAGGTCCCTCCAAAGCCCACGTCCTAACTACTACTCAGCATCCTTGCCCACCCCAAGCAGACTTGACAAGGGCACCACCACCGTGGGCCCAGCCTCACCCACCCACTGCCTCCTCTTTGGTTGGTCTGATTTACTCTAGAATCAGTCCACTGTGGTGTCAAGCCAGGGCTTTATGGCTGTAGAACTCCAGGAGAGTGTCAGCCCTCGGGTAAATTCTACCCCTGGGCCCTCTGAACTTGGTCTGCACAAAGCTCTCAGTTTTAGACAATCAGACAAGCGACACTGGATTTCACAATATTTCCCATCACACTTGTTTGGCTGGATAACTTTGTGGAAAATTTCTGTGGTTTGCTAGCTAGCTTTTGTAATCTGCTTGGCTATCAAATTTGGGATATTTATAATATTTATAAACTGACTTTAGCATAGTCCAGGCAGCTGGTCTTTAAAGAATTCTTCTGGGCTGAGTTTAAGGAAGTTCCTTGAGCCAAGAATGAAGGAATTTTTCCCTCTGTTGGCAGCAAATGCATTTTGTAGGAGTGGGTAGAGATTTTCAAACTTTTTGTTTTGTTTTTTGAGAGGGGGAGTCAGTTGAAATTCTTGACCCTTCTCTCAGTAGAGTCCCCACAGGCATTTGCTTTATTCAGGTCCAAAAGGTTTGGAGCTGACACCTGGTTTCCGAGACAAAAATAAGTGATGGTGCTGCCCCCCATCCCTCCCTGTCCCCAGGCTCATCCTGGACCTGGGCCTAGGACTGAGTCCAGGACCAAGGCCACCCCGGGGAAGCATGTCCTCAGAGACCTCTGCCCACGTTCCCTCCCATCTCCCTGTAGCCTATTCTCACCTCACCCCCACCTGTGAACTGAGCCTCATGGAGGGGCTAACACCCACATGACACTTCTTACTTGCATTATAACTGGGAATAGGGTCTTACCCTAAATCGTGCATTCTCAACAGGGGCAACATTGCCCCAGAGAGGATGAAAATGGGTCCAGGGTGGAGAGGGCACTAACAGCCTTAGATATTCCAGTGATTTCTGACCCTCCAAGGGACCACAGAACATAAACAGATATACAGTACATCTGTGTAAGGAAGAAGTAAAATGATCTCAATTTGCAGATGACCTAATCTTGTATATAGAAAATCCTAAGGAATCACAGTACTAAAATTTCACTGGGGGAGTCATGACTAGGAAAAAAATTGTCTAAAAAGGCTCCTTTGGGGGGCAATAATGGGCAAAAAAAATGGAGAAGCACTGTCCTTAAAGAAAAAAATAGAATTAGGATAAGTTCAAATTCTGGGACACTGGGACCAGAAGGTTGGGGTGTGAGTTTTCTGGGCCCTGCATCATGTGAGATCAACAGACCAGGAGGGCACGGGAAGGAGAGAGTGGAAAACCACCCCCATCCGCCCCCCCAGATGCATGGCAATGCATCGGGCAGTGTGGGCCACAGAGGGCTCCAATGTAGACACAGTCTCCCTGTGGGGCAAATCCCAACTCTGCCACATTCAAGTTTAATGATCTGGAGCAAGGTACCCCACTTTCCTGCCCTAACCCCCATCCCACGTCCTGGACAGAACGCGGATGATGATGTAACCGCACAGGGTGTCTGGGGAGACTAAATGAGGTTAGCTGTGCTGAATGAGAAAAGAGTGTCCAGCATGTAATTATCTTTCAGTCGTGTTAGCTGGGAGCTTTATTCACCTGGTTGTCCAGGAGGCTTTCACACCTGGATGGGATGGGTCATTGTGCTCTCTCCAGGGTTCAGTGAGCTCAGGTGGAACCCCTGCTGGATGCTTCTAGAAAAGGATGGGGAGGGAGTCTGACTACACTTGAGGCTCTGTATTAGGGGGTCCTCCTCAGAAGTTCCTGCCCATCTCTCCACAGTTTCATGGACTTTTCTGTTGCTAAAGTGACACCTGTATCTTGAAGAGTGACTCTAACTCCATTCCTTTTTTTTTTTTTTTAAATATATATTTTGGCCATGCCTCGAAGCTTGCAGGATCTCAGTTAGTTCCCCGACCAGGGATTGAACCCAGGCCACAGCGGTGATGGCACCGAATCCTAACCATTAGGCCACCAGGGAATTCCCTATCTAACTCCATTCCTAATTAAATTCCTAACTCAGTGCCTAACTTTAATGACCAAATATGACCCTAAGTTTGATATAACCCCAAATCTTAACCTTAGGCCTCACCCCGACTCCTAACCCCACCCCATCTTATTCTGGTTTTAACGTGGGCCCTAACCTTAGCTCTAATCCTCACTCTAATGCCCCTGGTAACCCAGTATTTCCCAAAATTAAGTCCCCCACTTCCACAGTCACAAGTTTTGCTATACCTGTGTTCCTTCTGAGCTTGTAGTTACTGCATATTTGTCTTTAAATTAGACCTGTAAAGAATCCCATTTTAGCATCGTTCTGAGCAAGCATGTTCCAGAAATCACGGTGTTGATAGGCTGGCTATATTTTTTCTAATAGATGTTAAAATAAATACAAGGCGGTTAACACGTTAAAAATGTTTCTCCATGCACCATCTACCTAAAGATATCTCCCACACCACCGGAAGTATGCGTGGCACTTTGGAAAAGACTGCTGCTGCACAGAGCCTTTATCTGACACCACACCCCTCGCCATCCGCGGGGAGCAGCAGCCTCGACACCGGGCCCTGTGGGGCTGCAGCGCCCTCTGCTGGTGAGTCTGGGAGCTGCTCTAGCTCAGCTCCCCTTCCATCTGGGCAGGATCCACAAGGTGCGACCCTCTCTGACTTGACATTTCATGTCACTAGCTGTGTAGTTCCTTTAACTGTGAGGACTGAAGAGAGGTGAGAAAGGACCCCTTCCTCTAGATATAGGGCAGCCGGGGTGTGAGGTGGAGACAAGTCTAAGGTCAGAGGAGGTGGAGGTGGGAGCAGGCGGGGCCTGAGGGAGGTGCAGGGTGAAGGGTCAACTCTGAATTATGGAGAATTGTCAAGGTTGGGACTAGGGGTCAGAGTGAGTCTAGGGTAGGAATAAGGGTGGAGGTGGGGCCGGCCAGGGCTGGATGAGGGGAGGGTGCAGGGTGGGGGAACAGCTGGGCCACGCACTGGAGCAGCGGCTGAGTTTTGTGCAGTTAAAAGGAAGAGCAAGGTTGAGGTTAAAGCAGATTTTCAAGTGACCTTCCTGGGGGTGTCACTGAGCTCTTGGGCCTCAAAAAGGGGCCTGAGAGTAGGGGAGGGCTAGGAAGGGCTGAGCTGGGCTGCCACAGGAAAGCTGTTGTCTGCTCCAGGTCTGTATGGCTGAAACCTCCCATCTGGGTATTTTTGGGACACAAAGCCACCTACTGCTCAACCACTCCAAGGCAGACTCCCCTGCTCTCCTTCCTGGCTCCCTGGGACCCAGGAACCCCCAGCCCCACTAAGTTGTCTGCTCCATGCCAGATCTTGTTCTTTATTCCCCTGAAGACAAGCCGAAGTCCTTTGTTTGCTAAGATCCAATATGTGTTTATTTTTCTATAACTTATAAAGCATTAACACTGTCATCTTTGTTGTCAGTAAAATAAGATCTTACATTTGTGTGGTTCTTCATACATTAAAAGGCTACTTTCAGAAACATTTGATTGGTTCACACAAGATCCTATGAGGTAAAACAACCCATATTATACCATTTTATAGAGTCAGAGCCTAAGCATCAACAAGTTTGATGCACCAGACTAGAGTCAGAGGCAACTAAGTGAGGACTGAAACTCAGTGTCCTGACTCAGTGTCCGGTGTCCAGCTCAGTGTCCAGCAAGCTTGTGGTTAGTTGACATGGATAAACCTGAGACAGAATTCAAAGATGAAGCACAGGAGACATGTTTGGATTCACAATTAAGAGACTAAAACTCCAGGACTGGAATTTGGGCACCTGGGACAGGTAGGTGGGGCTAAGGGTAGTGGCACTGTTCAAATCACATTACCTGGCTCGTCACCCAGGCCAGGGGGGTTGCTAATTCCTACACTGCCTGTGCCAGGGGAATCCCTGCAGGCACTAATGAGAACTCCATCTGTGACATCCAGGGTACAGGATTTTCCAGCAGGGGGCAGAGGTAAAGTTCCTACAGACTCTGGTCTCTGGTCCCTGGCTCCCTCTAGGGGGTAATTCTTGAAGTTGGTGCTTCTTTCCCTCCAGGTGGCTCCCCGCTTTGGAGATGATCCCAGACAGGCCCACCCTGGTCTGCCCACTTGGAATGGGATTTCTTATCCTTGAGGCCCGTACCTGAGCAACAAGGGGCTCTCAGCTCTGCTAAGTCCTGAAAGACCCCCCACAAAGAACAGCTACGCCAGCAAGTGCCCCCTTCGCCAGGCAAGAGGCTGCTCAGTGGCTCCTGGGGTGGGCTGAGCAGAGTTTGTGATTGGTGCATCAGGCTTTGACGATTCACATCTTTATTAGAGGCTGTGGCAGTGGAGCGAGGGCAGAACAGCCCTTTGCTGTAAAACCTGTGATCAACTCCATCTGAAGGTAGAAAGCATTGTGAGGCTGGGCTCGGCAGGCTCAGTCCCGAGGTGGGGCTGAGGGGAAGATGCTGTGAGGAGTGGTCCAAGCGCTGCCTTGCTGTTGCCAAGATGGTCATCACAGCCAGACTGAGGCTCCAGCCCCCTCCCCCCCTCCCCCACCAGCCTGATTTACTGAGCTTCAGAGCCAGCGCCTACTTTAAATCAGAATCTTATTTGAAATGCATCAGAGTTCACTGTTAGAGCCAGCACTCTCAACGTGGTGGCACGTTCCTATGTGATCCCTCAGTGGGTCTTCACGGCCCCCCTGCCGGATGGGGGCAGGGGTGTGGGTGCAAAGCCTTCACCCACATGAAAGCTGAGGCCATGGAGGCATCCCAGTATCAGGGGGCCAAGGAAGAGGGATGGGAGAGGGGCAGAGGGGAAGGGACGGTGGTTCTGCTAGTCAGACGAGACTGGCCTGACCTGCCTGTGTTATGCTGCTGACCTCTAGTGTGACTACAGGTTGGGGACCTTAGCTTAGGGCTGGGACCAAGGGTTCAAGAATGAAAACCTCCTTGACCACTGCCTCAGAGGCCTGCTGTCCATTCCTAAAACCCCAGAATGGCAGAGCTGGATGCGAGCTCTAGGACCATGCTGGCTAACCAGCCCATTTTATAGGTGGGGACGTGGGGGCTCAGGAAGGGGCCCTTCCCTGGGTTCCACTCAATGCACACAGTCAGGGCCAGGGCCAGGACCTTCTCTGCTGTTCCACACTGCCTGTCCCTGGAGGAGCAGTCTATCAGAGCAATGGTTCTGAAACCTGGCAGGCATCAGAATTGTCTGGAGAATGCACTAAAGCAGCTTGCTGGGAGATTCCAATGCTGCGGGTCTCTGGAGTCCACTGAAAGCGGCGCTGGGTTGGAGGACACACCTCAGGAGGGCTGGGGGCCGGGGGCAGTGCAGAGAGCGTGAAGGGCAAAGCCTCGACTAAGGGGAGGCATCTGTGTGGGCAGGAGGAGGGAAGCAGGCTTGGAAGGGTCACAGTCTGGAAGCATGGACAGGCATGGAGCAGCAGCCCCTGTCTCTGCTGAGAGGAGGCCCTTTGTGGGTGAAAATACTCCAGAGGGGAGGTGAACAGAGCTGGCCTCCGGGCAGGCAAAAGCTAGGAGCATCCAAATCCCTAAGGGGTGGTTTGGTTTGAAAGGCACTTAGGTACCCGTGGGACCGCTGGTGTTGCAGGCAGTGTCTGTGGGTGCTGTCAGCAGGTCCCCCCTGGGGCCATGGCCAGGGGTCAGGGAGGAGCGGCAAGGGCACCCTTGGGAGTGGGAATTGGGTGGCTGGGGCAATACGGGGGCCACTTCGAGAGCCCAGCGGCCAGGCCTTCTTCACCAGGGACCTCCCTGGCTCTGGCACCTGGGGGAGAGGGGCCAGCGGTCTGGTGAGCTAACTTTCCCGTGCTCCCAGGGCCGCACGGGGGTCTGTGCGGTGGCTGCTTGGCAGGTGGCTGCTTGGCCTTGGAACCTTCTCTGTGGGATTTTTAGAGAAGAGGAATTTGGTCCCAGAGAAGGAAACTGATTCTGGACCAAATGACAAAGGAGAACTGGGGACCAGGACCTGGGAATGCTGTGATGGGCAGGGCCTGGCTCGGGGGCCCCATCCCTCTCTGTCCCCAGAAGAGCCTGAGCCAGTCATCCCTTCCTCTCAGCTCTGCTGGGAAGCCCTTTCTGCCAAGCTATGGCCAGCCAGAGGGGTAGCAATGCCTTCTGCCCCTGCTGAGGCCGGCCCTTCCAGCAGGCCTTCGAAGTAGGCGCCCAGAGCCTGCAGGTTGAGTGCAGGCTGGCTTGCGGGCAACGAGTGGGTCTGTAGGCCCAGGAAGCGGTTGTACTTCTTCAGGCCCCCCTGCGGGTCACGGCGGTGTGCGGTCAGCAGCTCCTTGAAGCTGACCATGTGGAGGGCCAGCAGGCGGGCCTCAGCCCGGGGCAGGACAGCCGTCCGCACCAGGGGCTGCAGGGACGCAAAGCACTGCAGGCTGCTGAAGGAGTGGACGTGCGGGGCCAGCTGGGGGCCCGGGGACACCTCGAGGAGGCGGCACAGGTCGCGCATGGTCAGCACGGCTGCCAGGGCGCTGCGCTCACTCATGTTTCTCGCCAGGTAGGTCTTGGCCAGACTCTTGAGTTTGAAGCTGCTGGCCCCGGGCACGCACTCCCGGATGAGGGGCAGGGCGGCCAGGAAGCCTGAGATGGTGTTCTGGAACTCCCCCAGCTTGTTCATGTTCTCCAGGGCCTGGAAGAAGTTGGGGAGGCCAGGCCCCCACAGCTTATAGCAGGCCAGGATGGGCCGGCGCATGCTGCCCAGGAAGCACAGGAAGTGCTGCAGCCCCACCTCCAGGGAGACGGCCTTGGAGTAGATGTTGAAGGCCTCGGGCTGGATGATCACGCGGAATTGGCTTTCCTGGTTCACGGCCGCCAGCTGGCTAATCTTCTGGGCTGGGCAGGAGAGAAGGGCAGCGTGAGGCCCCAAGGGTACCGCAAGGTACCACCGGGAGCAGGGGGTCCTCTAGGGCTGCCGATACCCCCATCCAGAGACCCCACCTTGGGGCCTGCTGGCAGGAAACAAACATCAGCCTCAAATGCAGCTCTGACCCTGGCTCTGATGGGGACGGGGCTCAGAAGGGGAGGTGGGGCTGCCCTCCACGCCCCCTTGCTCCCCTGCTGGGAGTCCAGCTCCCTCCTGCCCTGCCACCTTCCCGAGTTCACCAAACACTTTCACTCCAGGTCCCTCCTGTCTGTCTTCTGCCAGCCTCCACCCACCTGCACTCGAGACCCCTCACTGTCTCTGCCTAGCCCTCCACTCCCTCTCCCCTGGCCTCCAATCCCATCAGTCACGTAGCTAAGGCCCTCAGCTGTCAGAGCACTGGGTCAGACAGAACACCTGCCCCGTCCACTCCATGCAAAGCATGGCCCAGAATCTTCCAGTGAGGTGTGCAAACTGCTTCTCTGTCCTATGGAAACACCTGCTGCTTCCGTCTGCCTGGGCTGGCACCGCATTGAG
This sequence comes from Mesoplodon bidens, assembly GCF_964165515.1. NCBI lineage: Eukaryota > Metazoa > Chordata > Mammalia > Artiodactyla > Ziphiidae > Mesoplodon > Mesoplodon bidens. Next base: position 62,957,434 of record NC_138178.1, on the reverse strand, counting down.
TCCAGGCCGCAGGACAGGGCCTGGGCTTTTGCAGGGCCAGGGCAAGCACTATGGAGTTCAGGGAGAAGGGGTCCTACTTCTCTGGGACCTTGGCTCTGCTGGCCTCCCCGTGCAGCTACCGTGGAACGAATGGGCCCTGTATTCAGAAATGTGCAGTCATGGCCTAAGGCTGTGCTTGGATTGCTGGTCTCACAGCAGCGACTTTCACATCGTGCTTCTGTTTAGAAGTGTGTTCCCAAGGCTCCCTAAGATGGGGGTGGGGTGGGCGGGAACCCCTGGAAGCTCTTGCCTGAAGCCTTTAGGCACTGGTCCAAGCAGACGTCCTTATTCAAAGAACCAAGTTCAAGTACCTGGGAGGCCCAGTGCTCTGCCCACTCTCTGGCTGCAGCCATCGGCCAGAGCTCAGGGCTCCCCCGGACTCGCAGACGGCTCTGACTGCACTTATCCTGGGGACTCAGGGACTAAGCTAGAAAGGGGTGGGGGGTGGCCATTGGAGAACCCACTTTCATTGTCAATCTTGAGGTCAAAGAAAACCAGGGGCCTGGCTTCTGCTCGGGAGTCCTCAAGGCTCTTGTCCAGGACCCCGAGGGAACTGGGGCCCTCCAGCTGGAGGTCACTGGACTCGCTGCTGCTGTCGGCCAGCTCTCGGGAGGACTGCAACACAGAAAAACCAACAGGTCAGGGGTCTGCGGGGGGCGAGAGGGAGCGCGGTGGCGATGTGAGCCTGCACCCGTGAGCAGGCGTGCATGCTTGTGCGTGCATGAGTGTGGCAAGGGGGACTCAAGCACATGGGTATGGTGGGGGCATCTGTGTGCACCTGAGGGAGGGCATGTTACTGGGAAAGGGAAGATGGGTCTCCAAGTGAGCACATGAATGGATGTGAACGTGCACGTGTGAGGGTTGTGCGTGTGAACCAGGGCATGTCCGTTAGTGCGTGAGTAGGATGAGATCACGTGGGTAAGTGTGAGTGTGCGTGAAAAATGTGTGGGAATGAATGCAAATATCGTGTGTGTGTGCATCTGGGTGTGCACGAGGGGTGTGGGATTGTGGACCTGTGTTGACACGTGTGTGTGAAAGTGTGATACTTTGTGGGTGAGTGTGCGCATGGGTGAGCAGGGCTGGGTGTGGAGGATCAGGGAAGGTGCCAGGGCCGAGGCTGGCAGGGTCCGACGTGTCTGCTCCTGACTTCGTCTCTCTGAGCAGACTCAGAACAAACGTCATAAACCTGGGACAGGGGGAAGGAGGCTCATCTCGAACCTCAGGTGTTTCTCGGGGAGGGGCAAGGTGCCTCGCTTTTCCTGTCCCCCAAGTGAGCTGAGGTCCCAGTGTCCTGCACAAAGGAGAGGGGAAGGCAGCTGGGCCTCCGGGACGCCAGCCACATCTAGGAGGATACACAGAGTCTGGCTGTGAGAACAGTAGAGAGAAGGCTCCTCAGGTTTGGCATCCAGGAGATGGTGCTTAGGGAAGCCGGAGGCCAGGCCTCCTCCAGGCTGGCACCTGAGGGTCTGTTCTCTCCCGCACCAAGGCAAGAACACTGTTGAAAGGGCTTGGGGCTGGGGAAGAGCTCTGGCTATAAGAGTTTAAACCCCGGGGCTGGAGCTAAAGAGAGAGGTGGAGTCTTTCATAATGTAGAGTTAATTGCTTATCATTTGCACACCTGCCAAAGCCAGACGTTCAGTCTTTGGTGGCCTGCTAAGAACCTCCTGTGGATGCCACCTGTGGACACTAACCAGACACTGGGAGGGACATGGCCAATGTCACAGGGCCAGCCGGGGGCACTGCTGGGACAGAGTCCAGAGAAGGCCTCGATCGTTCCCCCTTAGGGACTGTCCCTGGTGGCTGATGGAGTCGGCCTCACCTGGGGCCATCTGAGGCCTCCCTGAACTCTGGCCTCTGGCTAACGTCCCTGGTCTGGGGGCAGAATTAGCATACTTTCTTAGGCCCTTCCACCCTCCAGGTGAAACTTCAGCCAAGAGCAAAGTCTTTACTAATCACAATTAAAATGTGCTTCCTGAGAGGGGCTGATCTGTATTTGCCTTTCATGGCCCTACCCCAGGCTCACCAACTTCCTCCAGTCACTGATAGAAACAGACATTCACTATGAGTCCATCTAGAGCTGGTTTTGCTTACAGCAGCCTGTGAGTTCTGGGACTTTATACCTGAGGCCCTAATTTGACAAGAGATATGCCTTGCATATCTGTGATTTGGCCATACATCCATTTGGCCTGCCTTGCTCTGAGTCTCTGTCTCGCTGTCACGGCTCCCTTGCCTCTCTATGAGGAGCCTTCTCCAGGAGTCTTCCTTAAAGCTGCTAGCCTGTAGACAGGAGATGCTGCCTTCTTCCCCCATGGGAGAATCAAGTTGTTTTCTATCTCCAATCTTCCAGTGCCTGTTCTGATCACAAGGCAGGGGTGCTCTCACACTTGGGCTGGTGGAAAGAGCTGGACTCCCCTTGCTATGGCCTCCCCTGGGCTTCGGCTGAAGAGCTGTCCCCTTGGCCAAGTCTTCTCTGCCACCCACCGACACAGTACGCTGGGCTTTCCCTTCTTCCTTCTTCTCTTTGCTCCAAACTGCAGAAGCCCTTGCAGTGGCCCAGGGTGCTTCCATCTGTCTTCTTTTTTTTTTTTTTTTTTTTTTTTTTTTTAAATTTATTTATTTTTATTTATTTTTGGCTGTGTTGGGTCTTCATTTCTGTGTGCGGGCTTTCTCTAGTTTCGGCGAGCGGGGGCTACTCTTTGTTGCTGTATGCGGGCTTCTCATTGCAGTAGCTTCTCTTGTTTCGGAGCACGGGCTGTAGGTGTGCGGACTTCAGTAGTTGCAGCATGCGGGCTCAGTAGTTGTGGCTCGTGGGCTTCAGTAGTTGTGGCACGTGGGCTCAGTAGTTGTGGCTCACGGGCTCTAGAGCACAGGCTCGCTAGTTGTGGCGCACGGACTTAGTTGCTCCTCAGCATGTGGGATCTTCCCGGACCAGGGCTTGAACCCGTGTCCCCTGCATTGGCAGGCAGATTCTTAACCACTGCGCCACCAGGGAAGTCCCTTCCATCTGTCTTCTGGTACTGTCTCTTCAGGCTGTAGGGCCAGAGTCTTCTCTTCAGATATTCTCCTCCAAGGGTTGAGCTCCCTGGCAAGCAGCACAGCTGCATCCTTGAGCTAACTCCCCCATCTTTATACCAGGGTCATTTATGATAGCCATGAGAACCTCATTTTTTAAGAGCCTCCCATGGTCCTGGGGTCATTTTCTCTTTTATAGTCATGGAAATATCCTTCGTCCTGAACTTCCTGAAGACCTGCTGGCTCCCTTCATAAAAGGACACCCCTTTCCGCTGAGTTGTTGAGGGAGGGCGGGCTGAATCTTCCAGCTGTGACTCCTTTTCCTCCCAGATTCCTCTTGTCCTTGGGAACTTCCATCAAGTATGGCTACCCCATGGGAGTGGTCTCACTGGAATGCCTCCCACTGTAATCCAGCCAGCTGTAAACGCAATTCCCCCTCCCTGCCTTAAATCCCAGCAGTACAGCTGGGAAGTACTGACACAATTTAAAAAGACTTTTTTAAAGACCCAGAGTTAACAGAATCAGCACATAGAGGCTCCAGTGCAGGATGTCTTTCTGGCCCTGCTCATTTTCTGCCCCTGTTCCGCACCCCGACACTGCCACTTCCCGACCTTATTCCACAATCAGGATAATGGGGAGGGGGGATAGAGAGGGAGAGTGGCAGAGACCAGAACCCAAGAATCTAGGAGAGGGCCTTTCATTGGAAAAAGCTGAGATTTGCTTGGAAGGGAAAGGAATGGCAGCAGAAGGAACTGGAGTGGGGAAGAGACCAGAGCCCATGTGTGAGGACTCAAAGTGAAAAGTGGGACAAGGCTTTGAAGGACCAGGGAGTGGGAGATGATGAGGGCTAGGGTGAAGTGGTGGAGGATTTAAGGAGTGCTGCTGTGAATTATGAGTTGGATCCCCTGTAATAGTCTTTGAAAGATGTGAGTAAATACGGGACACCTGGTTAATGGACTGTGTTTCTTTGACTACAAAACTGTGTTCAGACTGGGCCACGTGGGATCTGGGATTTTTTTCGGGACACACAGGCAATCAGGCTCATGAGCTCTATTTCACTTATCTTCATCACAGTCAACTTAGCAGATCAATCACATCCCAACTCAACACAGCAGGTGTAATGGCCATTCCAAGGTGCTCATAGGAAGCAGCTGGGTTGACATCACCTTCTAGAAGTCTAGGAGCTTTATCTGGGAAGAGCCAGTATTTCCCCTCCACACCTGGATCATATCCCAGCAATGTACACCTCACCTCTGCTCAAGGCTGATACGTATACAAATGGGCAGCATTTCTCTGACACAGATGTGCAACTGACTCCCCCAATTTAGCGAGTCTCTACCTTGGTTGTGCATAAGCAGCTTAAAAAAATCTTGATGTCCAGGCTGCACCCCAGACCAAGTCAGTTAGAATCTCCAGGGGTGGGACCCAGAAATCTGTCCTTGGTAAAACCCCCCAAGTGACACCAGTGTGCAGCCAGGATTGGCAACCACTGTCCTAATTACTGATTTATTCCATGTTTGGGCATCAGCAAATCAGACAGGAGCCAAACTCTTTGATATTCAACATTCCCACCTGAAGATACCTATCTAGTATCTGACATTAATACTAATCAAGAATCCCCAGCTCCTGAGGAACTTTCTTAGCACCCGAGCTTAAGCAACAGCTGGGATCAGTGTGGCAAGACACGCACTGCTGTATTTTGCAGACACAAAACCACAGCTCTTGCAAAGCCTGAAGGCCCCAGAGATACTTCACATGTTATCTGTTAACCTAAACGATCCCATTAGCCAGCCTGTGGCCCCTACTGCCCTCTGCCCACTGCTCTGGCCCCTCTGCAGGCTGCTGCTATGCTACCCATTGGAGGACACGGCTCCCATCTGCTCAGCTGAGCACCTGTTTCTTTTTCTGATACACTCACTCACCAGCATCACGGTCCCTCCCCTGGATCGGCTGCTCCCCACAGGCCTCCCTTCCACTGCCGGTCACCACTGCCACTTCTGCCAGGGGCTGCCCCCTCGGCTAGGCCTCCTGCTGATTCCACTTGGTCCTGCTGCTATCGGGCACTGGGGTGAGTCTTCTGTCCGAAGAGTGGACGAGAGCATCTATCTTTTTCGGTTTTGGATCCGTGAACCCGGGGCCCGCAGCAGACATGTGTCTGACCCACCTCGTTTTTAAGCACAGTCCTCACTCCAGGTCTCCAGCATCAGACCTGTGTCTCGCCCCTCCACCCCAAGACTACAGCCCCACTGCCTCTCCCAGCAGGGGCGAGGTCTCCTACAGAGCACCCCTGCTGCCCAGGCAGCCTCTCCCCAGCCCTGCCCACCACGCCAGGTCTGTGCCAGAAACGACCTGCCCCCCATGTCTCGCTTCCAGTCACTGACAGCTGCAGCCCGAGCAGGGGGCCTACACACCCTGGTACACTTGGAAACGCAGTATCTTAGCAGACCAGTATTCTACAGCTCTCACACACTGGCAGGTTAGATAAAGGCTGCAGAGAGGGGAGGACAGGGGAGTCTGGAGCACCCTGCAAATGTTGCCCTGCTCTCTTCCTCCAAAGAACTCTGGGAGCACCAGGGATCTGGAAGGGGGTATGGAAAGTGGGTGAGAGATGCACCTACTTAGGGGGATCTAATTTGTGTTCTTTTTTTTTTTTTTTTTTTGTGCGGTACGCGGGCCTCTCACTGTTGTGGCCTCTCCCATTGCGGAGCACAGGCTCTGGATGTGCAGGCTCAGCGGCCATGGCTCACGGGCCCAGCCACTCTGCGGCATGTGGGATCTTCCCGGACCGGGGCACAAACCCATGTCCCCTGCATCGGCAGGCGGACTCTCAACCACTGCGCCACCAGGGAAGCCCGTGTTTGTGTTCTTTAAAAAAATTTTTTCCCAACGAGTTTTGGACTCGTGTAATGGTTAATTTGAAAAACTTGTCGGAAGAACCCCTACACAAAGGCAGTGATCCTCTGGCTCTCTTGCCTCCAGACCTGCTCTCCAAAGGTGAGCAGAGGCTTCTAATCGTCTTAATTCTTCCTGACCTGAAATGTGCTTCTCCTTCCTGAGTTGATCAACCTCAGATATCATCCAGTGGCTCCTTGCTGACAGCTGAGCACTAGACTAACCACCCCGGTCCCACCCCACCCCCAAAATACTGCTGGTTTCCGTGCCTCCACCTGACACTCATGAAGTCTGGCAAGACTAAGGGCGTTCCAATCCTTTTCTCGCTCTTTCCTTCCCAGGCTTCTGTCTCTACCTAAGGTCAGTCTTGTTTTAATTTTATCAAGATTATGGAATAGAAAGAAGTGTCCAGATTTCAGAGGAATTTAGAACATGGAAAGACTCAAAAAGTGACTGGCTATGAGGAATAATAAAAAGCATAGGGGGAGTCCTGGGCAGATCTGGGGTCTTGGCTTCTGTAACTAGGCAGATGTTGCAATTTACTGAGAGGAGAGGAGGAGAGGCGGAGAGACGAGTTTGAGGCTTCTATGGGGCATCTGAGTGGAGCCGTCAGGACGCCATTGGCTCTATTGGTCCTGCGGGCAGGAGCCCATAGTGAAGCCGTGGGTGTGGCTGAGATCATGGCGGGGAGTACACAGACTAGAAAGAGAAGAAGGCCCAGACCTAAGCTGGAGAACAACAGTTAAAAGAACAAAGAGACCTGAAGGGGGAGTGGGGAGGAGCAGCCAGAGCTGCAGGAGGAACTGTCCTGAACCCAAGGGAAGCAGCAGAGTCTTTTGGGGAGTTAAGACTGAAGGTGACCACTGGACTTGGAGGCGTGGAGGTTACCTTGGTGCTGGTGGCAGGGCTCACTGGCATGGTGGGGGAGGGCCGGGGAGTGGGCTGAGGAAGGAGCACCAAGGGGGTGAAGGTCCGAGGTGGGGAATTGCCAAGATAGGAAAGACTTTCTTCAGGGTGCCTAGCTGTAGCCCACAGGAAGTGTTGGAAGACACAAATGAGGATGGGGAGATGCAGTAGGCTCCCAAGGAGACAGGAGGGCGGGGCCAGGAAGAGGGGGAGTGAGTCCTACAGGGAGGTGGCCATCCCCACCACCCTAACAGAAGGAACGGGGGAAGGATGTAACCGGGTTGGGTCAATCTGTCATCAGAGAGCGAGATGGGGGCCGCTCCCATGCCACCTGTCATCCTCCGAGGGCAGAAGGTGCAGCCACCTGGCAAGAGCGAGCGGGGCGGGGATGAGGGACCAGAGCTAGGGAAGTGGACATGCAGCAAGGGGCCGTGGAGAGCAGAGGGGCATGCTGAGGCAGGAGGCCAGGGAGCTCAGGAGACAATCATTTGCAGCTTGCCTTGCCTTGCCTTTTCTCCAACACAAGTGGCGGCCTCCTGGTGGTGGCGTGGAGCAGGGGAATGCTACCGAATCCTTCCAGGGCTGTCTCTGGAGGGCAGGCTACCAGGAGGCCTGGGGGGGTGGGGGGAGGCAGGGCACCGAGACCCTGGTGAAAGGTTGGCTGAAATGGGGGACCTTGCTGGCTGGTGGGCAGGAGGCAGAGGCAGAAGGAGCTGGGAGGGAGAGGGCAGAGGTCCTGGAAGGAACGGGTTGAGAGCTCAAGCAGGAGGCTGTGGTCAGAGTCTGCATGGGACAGTTTAGAGGTGTAAAGTTCTCAGTGATGGCGAGGTCTGCGGGGAGGGGCATGGGGGATGGGGCTGGCGGCTGCATGGGAATGGGGCAAAGATCCCTGAAAGGTCAAGGCGAGGAGAGACCAGGGTGCTGGGTCCTGAAGTCACCCAGGAAGGCTGGACCTGCGTGGGGAGAGGAAACCCAGGAGGCAGTCTTCCTACGTGGGGAAAGGCAGGGGGATGTCTGAGATGAGCTGGGGCAAGTGGGGTTCACCTGGAGAGCCCGAACCTCAAAGGCACAGGGGATCTTGCCAGACAGTGGGACCCAAACAGGAGGCACAGAGGGCCTGGACCCTACCTCCCACCTCTGATGCTCCCAGGGTGTGGGGGAAAGAGGGACATAGTAGCCCCACAGGTGAACCAAGCGTCAGTGCAGGGAGGAGACAAAAAACACCTGCAGGGAAGAGCTAAGCCCAGCAGGGAATCTGATGGTCATGGAAGAAGGGTTTGCAAGGGTGATCGTTCAACAAGTATTTATTGAGCAGCCGCACCTGCCAGGTCCTGGGAGCGACACAGTCTCTGCCCTCGTGGGCTTACATCCTGGCAGAGGCCCAGTGGGAAGGCTTGGGGTGGGGGGATGGGGGCAGCGGGAGGTGCAAAGGGTGAGAGAAGCTTCCTTGTCTTGGGCAAAGAGGCCCGAGGAAGTGAGAACAAGGGCCTGAATCTCAGTCACGCCCCACTGGCTGGGGCAGACTTGTCTCTTTGCCCAGAGGTCCATGGAGCCATTCATTCCCTTGCTCACTCTCTAATGGTGTACTGGATGCCTACTGTGTGTAGGACCTTTAGGTGCGTGGGCTGGGCTGGGGAGCAGGGTGGAGGGGGCTTGGGGAGCAGAGGGGGTGTGTTTGCCACAAGGTTACAAGAGGAAGGTGACCAGGGTCAGGGCTGCAGAGGAGGGAGGCACTTGGGGCTCTCAGAGGCTTGTCTGCGGGGGGCCCGTGCTGCTGGGAGGGCTCTTTGGAGGGTGGGGTGGTGGGAATGCATTTGGAGGTACTTCCAGTGGGACCTGGACCTGGGGATTCCCCATGGGGGCTCTGCCAGAGTCCCCCGGGGAGACTCCTGCTCCAAGAGGCTGGGGTGCTCCGCCTCCCCCGAGCCCCGCCATGAGAGAGGCATCAAGCTGGGGAGCCACAGAGAAGAGAGGAAGGGCAAAGAAGTTGTTGAGCCACTGGGTCACACGTGGTGAGCCCCGGAGGGAGCGGCCGCGGGATCGTGCTGCCTGTTCCGCCCGGCGGGGTGGGCCACTGGCCCTTTTGAGGCGGGCGGGACACTCCTGGAGACTGGCAGGTTGGCTGGGATTCCCGGTGGTGGCCGGGGCGGTGGCCTGGACCGGCCCTTGGGAGGGAGAGCAAGTCCACGTGGGGGCACAATACACTCTGAGGGGCAGGCGTAAGATGTGGCAAAGGCGCAGGTTTCTTTGTGCTCTGCGTGATAGGAAGTGGATCCCACGGTGGACGGCAGCTTGCTGCTGGTGAGCGGCAGGCTGTCCGGGACACTCAGCATCAGGGACGGCAGCTTGCTCGGCAGGATGGTGGGGAGGCCAAGCCGGGGGTCGGCATGTGCCACGGGGCAGACGAGAGGCCCAGCAGGGGTGGGACGCTCGGCGAGCTCTCGGCGGGGGCTGGGCTGGCGAGGAGGGAGGTGCGACGGTCTCCATGGGCTCCACACGCTTTCCAACACAGAACCTCAGACTGAGGGCTGGAAGGGACCTCAGGGGCCACCCAGTCCAACCTTCCACTCTATTCCGATCCCTTTTGCCCCTGGACAGGTGACAGCCCAGCCTCCATTAACAAACCTCCAGGGACAGAAGGGTCACAACCCGTAAGGTCACTTGTTCCATTGTGGGATGGCTTTAAAGAAGTTCTTCTTACATGGAGTCACCACGTGCTTGTTTGGGCCCTGCATGGGGCTGCCCTGCACGCTCACACCCCCAGAGCCCTCAACAGCTGCCATTAACCAGGGAATGAACGCTTGTCCGCCCTCCTCACCGAGGACTTAAGAGGGCAGAAAATGCATAAGGAAGCTCCAGACATAGGCATTGGCTAGTCCAGAGATGAGACAGAGCCCTGGAAGGAAGCCCTCTCCCAGCTTTTCAGAAGAGTACATGTGATTACTGAAGGCTCCTGCCCTGGTATGGAGGGAGGGTCGGGGTGATCCAGACCACAGCTGGCATGTGGAGACTATCCTCTGGACAGCTCAGGACTCACTGCCTTGCTGGTAAATTCCCCAGGCGCAAGGCGAGTCTGAGAGTCACCTGCTGTGGCTGCGCCCCCTGGGACCTGGAATGGGGGGAGGCAGGATTCCTAGGCCGAACTTCTGAGCCACTCACCGAGTTTTCGGCATCTGAGTCTTCCGAGCTGCTGATGACCACGACGCGCTCCTCTGAAACAGGGCAGGGGAGACAACGTTAGGGCCTGCCAGGGATGCCCGTGGATGGGGCCCAGGGCGTTCTCCCGCGGGAATCCTTGCAGGCCAGTGGACTGGGTGGGTGACGTGTGCCCTGCAAGGGGGGATGTGAACGTTCAGCGCGTGTGCCAGCGTGGATCTGTTTGTGCAGAGGGGTTATTCAAAGCGGCTTTCCATCACTGCGTACTGTGCCTTGCCTGTGAACACTTAATTCAGCTGTTGGCCCTGGAGTGATTCAGAATTTACTACCTGTGGAGGGGGCGTGGCAAGCACCACCTGGTTTGGAACCTTTTGCCATCCTAAAGCAGAACACTGGTTTGTTCCAATTCTCAGCTCCGTGAGCCACGAGATGTTTGAGTTAAAAGATACTTTATCAGGCTTCCCTGGTGGTGCAGTGGTTAAGAATCCCCCTGCCAATGCAGGGGACGTGGGTTTGAGCCCTGGTCCAGGAAGATCCCACATGCCCCGGAGCAACTAAGCCCGTGCACAACTACTGAGCCTGCGCTCTAGAGCCCACGAACCACAGCTACTGAGCCTGCGTGCCACAACTACTGAAGCCCGCGCGCCTAGAGCCCGTGCTCCGCAATAAGAGAAGCCACTGCAATGAGAAGCCCGAGCACCAGAACGAAGAGTAGCCCCTGCTCACCGCAACTAGAGAAAGCCCATGCGCAGCAACAAAGACCCAATGCAGCCAATAAATAAATAAACAACTTAATTAATTAATTTTTTAAAAAGATACTTTATCTAGGTTAATCAAAACCTTCTGATTACCAATAGTATTTGTGAGCAAGGATTATCAGTCAGGGCTGAGTGTGTGACCAGGGTCGGGGTTCAGTGTGACCAGGGACAGGGGTCAGTGTGGAACCTACAATGAAAATAAAGCTGGACTCTGGGTAAAACAGATCCAGGAAGAACTGTCTTGAACATTCCAGAATTCTATGGGTTGACCTCAACTCCCTCTCTGGCAGGGGCCGTAAAAGGTATCTAGGACAAATGAGGTACCTTAGGCAGGTGGCAGAAAAATTTGGGAACCGATGGGTGTGGACTTTACCCAAGTCCTCTCTGGGCACATGCCAGGCACCCACCAACAAGCATTTCTTGGGGAGACCCACCCCATGCAGAGGCACAGTGCTGGGTTCTGTAAGAGTGTGAAGACTGTTAGGGGAAGGAACTAAGGAGATGTGGTCTTTGGCCCGTCACACTCGTCACACTGGCATCCCAGCAAAGCACAGGCTAAACTATCCACTCTCATCCCCCAGACAAGCCCTGGGCTTTCCCTTCCCCATTTGGTGGCAGCTGAGGGCAGGACACACAGGGAATGCTGTTGGCTTTGGGCTCCGTGGGTAGGGTCAGGATGCAGAAGAGGGGTCCCACCCAGCCCCTGGAGGACAGCGTGCAGGCCTCAGCCTCTGCTGCCCACCCACCTCCCTACCTGCCTCCCCAGGGTCGCTGGTCGCATGGTTGCTGTCAGGCAGGAAGGTCTCATTTCCTATGACGGGGCTCTTGGGGCTGGGGGACCTGTCCAGGTGGGGTGGCGAGACTGCCTTGGAGGTGCTGGGCCTGGGCTGCTCAGGGGAGCTCCGAGCCAACCTTGACTCTTTCTCCTCCTCAGACTCCATCTTGATGACCTTCCTGGGGCACTCGGTCTGGCAGGACTTCCGCTTCTGTGGTGTGGCTGTGTTGGAGACCTCCTGTGCAACGGGGAGTCACAGGGTAGGGTCAGGAGCCTCCTACTGGGGCAGCGGGCAGAGACCAGACCTGGGTGGCAGGAACCTGTGCCCCCCGTGCCCTTTGCTCCTGCTGTTCTCTCTGCTATCTGCCACGTAGATCACGCCTCTCTATACAGGATGCCTTCCCAGGTCAGCATGCACACTGGCCCTGCTGGTGACCACTGACCACTGACCTCTGCTGGCCACCACTGACCACTGACCTCTGCTGGCCTCTGACTGCCCTGGGAGGGGCTCATGCTTGGAGAGGAGCTTCCTGACAGGGCAACCAAGAGCAGGGAGAGTGTAGAATAGGTGCCTATTGAGGTCTGGATTCTCACTTCAGCTCCACCTCTTACCGCCTAGGAGGATCTGGGCCCTCGGGAGGGGAGGGGAGGGTGGGGGAGAACCTTACCTCTCTGCAGGAAGGGTCTTTGATGGAGTAGGCGTACACTGGCACAGGGTGTGCCCCTGGCACCGGCTGTACCACAGCCAATCCTGGGGCCTGCACCTGGGCCCTCTGCGCCTCCTCTGGCTGCAAAGTCAGGAAATGAGGGTAGTCAGAAATGACCAGGCAGCAGGACCAGGGCCAGGTCCCCAGGCCTGGGGTCAGCCCAGTCCCCAAGGCCTCACCCAGAAACAGGTGCAGGCTGCCCAGTCCAAAGCCCAGAGCCTATTGGGGACCAGAAGTCCTCCCCACAGCCTCCATGACTTCACCCCCTTGTGACCCTGAGGTGCTGGCATCCAGGGACCACTTCAATGCTCGTGCATCCTAACGGGGCTGGAAGATGACCTCAGGGATCACACTGCCCAACAACTCAAGGCTCGCTTGACAATAGGCCCAGCCTAGACAACTCCAGGGACAAAGTGCTCACTACTGAGCTGACACTGGCCTCCCTGTCACCTGTTCACAATAGCCAAAAGGTGGAAACAACCCAAATGTCCATCAGCTGATGAATGGATAAACAAAATGTGGGATAGCCATTCAGGAGAATATTATCCAGCCATAAAAAGGAATAAAGTTCTGACACACACAACGTGGATGAACCTTGAACACATCAGGCTAAGTGAAAAGCCAGCCACCGAAGAATACATACGGTCTGATTCCATTTATATGAAATATTCAGAAGTGCCAATGCACGGAGACAGCAGATTGGTGGTTGCCAGGGGCTGGGGGAGGGGAAGTGAGGAGTGACTGCTTCATGGGTACCGGGTTTCCTTTTGTGGTAATGAAAGTACTCTGGAACTAGAGGTGGGATGGTTGTACCAGACTATGAGTGTACTAAATGTCACTGGATTGTACACTTTAATAAAATAGTTAAAATGGTGAATTTTCTTATGTGAATGTTACAATAAAATTATAGTTAAAAAAAAGAGGATGGTACTATATTACGATTATTGCCTATCTACAGAAAAGGAAACCGAGGCACAAAGAGGTGAAGTGACTTCCTAAGGTCACAAACCTAATAAGGGCCTGGACCAGGGCTTGAATCGTGTTTTTGAAATGCAAGTTCCCTTCCTGCACCCACTGTATCCTTTAACATCCCTCTGCACCATCTTTCTCTACCGTGTGACACTGAAGAATAAGCTGGACCTTTTGCTGAAACCAAGTGGGTGACGTGGGGAGTGTCCCTCCGAAAGGGGAGGCCCAGACTCCAGGGCTCAATCCAGGGGCCCTGGCCTGCCACTCCTGCCTGCAATCCTGACCCCTTGGCACCTCACAGCCCCTGTGCGCTCAGTGGATGACCATCCATCAGGAGCCTGCGGTCTGTCCACCCAGTGAAGGAAGGGGATTCTCACACAGCTGGAGGGGGCTCTGGGTTGAGCAGAGAAAAGCCAGGCACTGGGCTGTAAGAGGATGAGGCCAGGGATGTGCTTTCCTCAGGACAAGCTCTGTCCCTCCCGTGTGGTGGGCGACATAGTCAGGCCCACCCTCACGGGGTGCACAGCAGGGATTACCTGGCCAAGCCCAGGCTGGGGAAGGCAGGGAAAGCCCCGCACGACAGGCCATGTGCTGGGGACCAGGACCCTGAGGTGGGGCTCTTCTTGGTATCAAGTGCTTTCATGTGAAACGTGGGCTCCCAAATCATTGGCTATAATGGACTGATTTCCTTCCCTCCTCCTTGCTTCCCGGGTTTATTTTTCTCAACACCTTTACAGAAAGGGAGGAGAGCTGGATCAGAGAGCGCACCTGTGTGTGGGAAGGGGAGAGGGGATGATCTCCCAGGTCATATTCTCCCAGGTCTCTAGGGAAAGTACACAGACTCCACAGCACTCTCTGTGCCAGTGTTCTGCAAACTACAGTTGTGACCCATGAGTGGATCACGAAAGCAATGTCATGACTAGCATTTTTTTGTATTACATAGAATAATACAGAACAGAAAATTAGAGTAACTCCCATGTTTATAAGCATAATTTGTTTTGCAAAACTTCTGTTTTAGCTACAGGTATGTGCATGTGTATACCCTGTAGGTTAGATGTAAAATATATTTTTTACAGTGGGTAGTAGTCAAAAAAGTTTAAATCACTTCACATTCATTAAGATGGCCACTATTAAAAAAAAAGTGTGAATGAGAAACGTAGAGAAATTGGAACCACTGTGCACTGTCGGTGGTAACGCAGAATATGACGCAGCCACCATGGAAAACTGTATGGTGGTTCCTCAAAAATTAAAAACAGAATTAGTATATGATCCAGCAATTCCACTTCTAGGCAAATTTGATGTTGTATGTATTTGATCACCATTAAAAATGAAAGAGTTGAAAAGGTCCTGGTCTATCCTTCATGTATGTCTCTGCAAACTGCTGGCATGTAAGAGAACCTCTTTCCACCTGGGCTGTGAACTCCCCCAAGACAGGGCTGGGCTCCTCTCCACCTCCGTCCCATCCTCCCTGACACTGCCTGCAATGTTAATGAAGCAGGGGACACACATGAGGGCTCAGTAAAGAAAAAAAATCATGATGACTGATTTATAGTTGTTTTACAGTTTTAAAACAATTTATTTTTTTTCCATTGTATTGTGACGTCATTGCAAAAAGAGCCTGTGAGAAATAGAGGAGGGAAAATGTCCGAGCCACTGTCCCACCCATGTGCTCCTAGTTAAGCCTGTTGGTGTTTTTCACCCTCTCCGCCTACAGGCACAGGGTGGCGATGAAAGTACATCAGCAGTTTCAAGAGAGATGAGTGTCGGCCCTAGAAGCCCAGTTCCTGCCTCCTAAGGCAGGAATGTGGGTCCAAGAGTTGCCTTTCTTCTGGCACAACCAGACCATGCCTGCCACCCTCAAGCGGCCACACCTGTCCTTTGCACGCATGGTGTGTGACCCACGTCCATTCCCCAGCTCCATCCACCCTCACCCCCAAGCCTATTACCAAAGTGAAAGCAAGAGACTTTGCAGGAAGAGGATTCTTCTGAGGTTCCAAGTTCAAACTGCTTAGTAGCTGGTACTGAGAGGTCACAAGACCAGACCTGGCAAAATGCCTAGACCTTATTCACACAAGAGTACAGGCTCTCTTGCTGTTCATTAACCAGCGACTGACACCTGGAAGACAGTGCAATCTGTGGACCCACGGCACTTTCAACTACCATTCATATGATTTCTTTGGGGACATTTTTCATTCTAGCACTGTTTGTAATGCCAAAACAACCTAAATAGCCAAGGAGTCAGCTAAAAATAAACCATGCTACATCCACTTAATGGACCACCATGCAGATGCAAAAAGGCATCAGGAAGCTCCCTGTCTGCTGATAAGGTAAGAATTCCCAAATACTGGGGCTTCCCTGGTGGCACAGTGGTTAAGAATCCGCCTGCCAATGCAGAGGACACGGGTTCGTGCCCTGGTCCGGGAAGATTCCACATGCCGTGGAGCAACTAAGCCCGTGCGCCACAACTACTGAAGCCCGCGCCCTAGAGCCCGTGCTCTGCAACAAGAGAAGCCACTGCAATGAGAAGCCCGTGCACTGCAACGAAGAGTAGCCTCCGCTCGCTGCAACCAGAGGAAAGCCCACATGCAGCAATGAAGACCCAACGCAGCCAAAAAATAAAATACAATAAAAAAAAAAGAATTCCTAAATACTATTATGCCTAGGGCACAATACTATGTATATGTGGTACTGTGCTACTTTTGTACAAAAAAAAAAAAAAAAAAGGAAAGCAAATATATATAGTCATATTTACTTGTAATTACATAAAGAAATTTTGGAAGGGTATGTAAAAATTAATAAAGATAGGAATATGGGTATAAGAACTGGACAGACAGGGGACAAGGTGGGAGAGAGACATTATTACTTTTAGGTTTTTATTTCTGACCATGTGATTGTATTGCTTATCCAAAAAATGGGCTAACTGAAACTTGAACCATCTGTGCCTCTAAGAGGCTGAGAATGGGAGAGTTTCAGAAAATAAGGAGTGAAGTATGCCTGCAAGTAAAGAATTGAGTGTGTGTGCAAAGCTTATTTTCTTTTATCTGGGCAAAAATTAAAACACATTCCTTGGAACAGAGCTGTTGCCGCCTGTTCTGCAGAGAAACTTTTCTTTTTGAGGGCTGTGGTAAATGGATGAACATACGTAATAAAACTCACAAAATATTTTAAAAATATATAAAACAAAATTAAGTCGCTGGTCAGTCTTAGTGTTTTACAGTATTTGGGAAAACAACTGTTACAGTTTTATTGCTCTGAGTAACTGACAAAGCAGAAACTATCCAGTTTTTGTAGCAAAGGCGTCACACGTAAACAAGCAAAATGAATGAAAAAGTCAAATGGTTTGCCTCATTCTCCAAGAGCCACAACTCAAGCTGAACTGTGAAAGTGGTTTAACACTATCCTAGGTGATCTTTTTTTCCCTCTTCTGGTTTATTTTTTTGTTTGTTTTATTTATAGTCTGATTTAAAACAATCAGATTCAAGTTGGTTAATTTTAGTTATGTAACAACCTGACATGATGGAGGAAAACAACCTTTAAAGGGATTGTGTCTATGGTTTGATTCACTTAGAAATTTTATTTTCTTGTAACTTAAGTGCAATAAAATGTGTTTTTCATGTTTAAAAAAATGGGCTAAAATGTCCTTTTTTAAGTTTTTTTTTTTTGGCTGCACCATGTGGCTTGCGGGATGTTGAACCCAGGCCACGGCAGTGAAAGCCTGGAATCCTAACCACTAGATCACCAGAGAACTCCCCTGGTGTTTTTTTTTTTTTTAATGATTTTTGTTTTATTTATTTATTTATTTATTTATTTATTTATTTTTATCGTTGTTTTATTCTTTTTTAATGCACCATCTTATTTTATTTTTATTTATTTATTTTTTTAGGGTGTGCTGCGAGGCACATGCAATCTTAGTTCCCCAACCAGGGATCGAACTTGCATCCCCTGTAGTGGAAGTGTGGAGTCTTTACCACTGGACCACCAGGGAGGCTCCCCCCTGGTGTTTTTTACTTTTGTATATGGGTATATGGGAATGCAGTACCCAAGGCAGTTAGGAAGTGACTTCAAGTCCTGCCCCTAGCTTGCTGTGTGGCCTCAGGTTAAGTCACACCCTCTCTGGGAGCCTTAGCTTCATCCTCTGTACAAGAGAAGGTCAGAATCCAAGATCTCTCCTAGCTTTGAAACTCTCAGATCCTAAATTCTGCCTCTAACAGGAAGCCTCTCCTGATTGCCTCAGCCTACAGCAATCTCACTCTCCTATAGGCCATGCCATGGCAAAGCTAGAAAGGCTGAACACCCTCACCATAAGACTTGCTTTCCATGGAGGACTAGTCAGTCCTGGGCCCAGATCCTCAATAGGCACGTACACCTGGATGACCAGGATGGGGGGCAGACCAGATGCCCGGTCCAAGAAGAAACTGAAGAAGCTTATCCTGGCAGAGAGGAGCAATGCATGCAAGCACCCAAGAGGACAGGTTAAAGGGATGCCGTTGCATTTCCACCCAGGGACGCACTCTAAGAGCAGTCCAGAGATGGGAGTGGCTGCCTCAAGAATGAGTGAGCTTCCTGTCCCTGGAGGGTGTGCATGATAGCTGGACAGCCACAGGTCAGGGGTGCTGCAGAGGTAATGCCAACATTAGAGGGAGTGTGGGCACTTCCAAACCCTGAAAACTATGGTTCTTGGAACTATGCTGACCCTGAAATCACACCGATAGAACCCAGGCTGCTGTGATCACTGTCTGACTCCTGGCCCCATTCTTCATTCGTCTCCAAGATCCATGTGTGGGGGGAGACGAGGGGAATGTCCACATACCTGGGGTGGTGCACACGGAGGGAGGGTCATCTGCCGCATCTATCAAGGGCCTGCCTACCAGTGACCACCTCCTTTATCTCCTGTCCATCCCTGGGCCAAAACCCTCCTGAACCCATCAAGAGCTACTTTGGCATTCAGGAGCCCAGAGCCAGCCAGCCAGCCCTTCCTTTGTTCCCTCCCACTGAAGGCTCCAGTCCAGGTCCTTGCTGTCCCTCTCTCAGGTGCTCTCCCTCCTCTACTGCCTGCAGACACAGGAAGAGCAAGACTCAGTTTCCTTCCTTACACAGGGGAACTCCCAACCCACCTGACCGGCAGGACATACCACCTCCCCTTCAGACCTCAAGCCCATCTCACCAGGTCAACGTCAGAAGTGTCTTCGGGAGTGCGGGCAACTTCTGGGCTGGCTCTCCTGGAAACAGCTGCATCTGGAGAACACAGAGAAGGTCACAGGCAGGTCAGAGACATCCCTGGTGAGAAGCATCCTGTCTCGGGACAGTGACAAAGGAAACATCCCCATTGCTTTTCCTGGAGACCCATTCTCCAGGGCCTCTGGCAGCACTGGGGAAGCTCCATGGAGGGGCTGTAATTGGAAAGAAAGCTTCCTGACTGCAATGGGCATGAACTCAGCCAGAAGGAAGAGACAGGTAGCACTAGAGAGTGCTTGCCTTTGGCTCCAAACCCCAAGCACAGCTCTCTCCATCTTGGGGCTACCACCAAGGCAAAGCATGGACAATCCTAACACCGTTACTGCTCACTGATTTTTCTGCATAATGAGAGCTCCGTGATACTCTTCTGACCTGCACCCTGTTTTTATTAAATCTAAATCTCTCATGCTTCAGAATAAAATAACTCCTTTCTCTGCCACTTCCCGGTTACAACACCCAAGGCAAGCTGTTTAAACTCTATGCAGGTCATTTCCTGTATATGGGGTAACAGTCACCACCTAGGTGGAGAAGGCACAAGTCCACGCCCACTCTAGTACTGCACTTTTATAAGCCCACATCCGCTATCGCCAAGGGCAGGAGTGAGCAAGGTCTCCATCACTGGCACCTACCTGAGAACCTTCAGATTCTGTAGCCTCCCTCCCCTTACCCAGTAAGGGCATCCTCACACCAGCTGACCAGAACTCAGAGTCCAGCCTAGAGATTTTGTCAAAGAGCCATTAAAGCCTCCCCGCCCTGGAGGCCCTCCTGTGTACCCCCTGTGTCTCTTGGAACTCCCCTGATATCTCCAGCTCCTATAAAGGTGCTGCAACTCCTGGATTTGTATTGCAGAGCCAAGCACTGTCTCATTCCTCAGCTATGTAATGTGCCCCAACCTTGTCTCCCAGTTGGACTGGACAACTCCAGGTCAGGAACTGGTGTGCTGTCCCCATACTTCCCAAGTGCCCAGTACAAGGCAGGGCCCATAAAGGTTGGAAGCTGGTCCAGATGGTGGGCCATCCCAGGGGAAAAAGGTCTCCTCCACTGAGCCCTAGCATGGTTCTGGGTAAGCACCCAACCACAGGGGATAGGGGGAGTGGTTTTCAGCCCCTTTGCCCATACCGCATGTTCCAGTTAACTTCTCTGTTGCTGGACACAGGTGGCTTAAGAGAATCTCCTGAAGTGGTTGGTCCCTCTGGGGCTAAAATGATACAGGGTCTGGTTCTCAGCTTTGTTGTTTCTTAACTTCCTCTAGGGTCACAAGATCGCAGCTAATCCATAGGGCCTTGTTAATCAGTCAAACGTGACCCCTCTGGGTGGCTGCAGCCTCGTGTCAGTGCCTCCTCTCCCCCAGATTGATCCTGCACCCTGTAACCTATGATGTGATCAAACCCAAGAGACTTAATAAAAACCCCATAGTTTCCTTTTCTGTCATACGGAACTGATCTTCTCTACCTCGCCTTTCCCAAGGGACAGCGGCAAGGCCCAAGCCCTTAAACGGTAAACAGGACAGCCATGAGGGTGGCTTACCTGTGCCCTGGGTGATACGAGAGACGAGATCCTGCAGGCGCACCTTGAATTCGTCGAAGCTGTCCATGCGCACGGCAGCTCGCAGGCTCTGGGGCTCCTCCCGGCGCAGCTGCTGGAGTGCTTCGCGCAGGAAGTCGTGCATGTCCAGCACCTCCTGGTCGGAAGCATAGAGCTTCATCCTCTGCACAAGCACGCTGCCCGTACGGATGCGCTGCAGCACAGCATCCAGGTGGCCCAGTTGGCCTGCTCTCTCTTCGTAATCGCGCTGGTACTGTGCATTCACCCCCTCCAGCAGTTGGCGCTCCTGCTCCATCACGTATTCCACCACCTGGCGCACGCCCTTGCGGATCAGCTCCTCGGTGTCCGCGCGCGCGCGGCCCAGCTGGCTGATGGCCGAGCTCATTTGCGCCTGCGCCGCGCCAAAGGCGCGGTCCTGCTCCTGAAGGTCCTGGGTCATGACGTCCAGCTCCTCCTGCCGCTGCTGGATCTCCGTCCCGATGTCGCACTTGAGCTCGTTGTGGCCCCTATCCAGGAGCGCGCAGGAGCAGCACAGCGGCTTGGAGCAGCCTCGGCAGTAGATGCTGTGGACACATAAGGCTGGCCTGATTTAGGGCTCGTCTGCTTTTTTTCTCTTTATATTCGTTATTAAATTCCTCTTCAAAAATTACAAAACTTTGAATCATGGTATGTTTCTACGTTCGTGCTTTTCTCAGTTCAATGTTTGTGGTTATGGTGGTAGTATCCAAAATACCAATAAAACGTATTAGAACATCAAAAGTTACTAAAGTAATAATAGCTAGCCTCCATCCGTGAAACAATGCAAAGACGTACAACAAGAAAGTTAATCATCTCTTCCCAGCGTTTCTGAATTTCCTTTCCCCACCTCGGAGGCAACCAGGTGAGCACCCTGGGTGCATCCTTCACACCTCTCTCTATTCAAACAGCTTTACATAAATATCCAGACTATGCTGCTGCTAGCAGAATTCTAAGGACTTGATACATTTCATTCCACTTAATCCTCCGTAGAGTTTCTTAAGGGAGAATTACTGTTATCCTCATTTCACAGATAAAGAAACCAAGACATTCAGAGTTTAAATAATTGGCTCAAATATCTACAACAGTTTTGGGTAGGTTGATGTTCTTAAAAAAAATAAGAGCATGCTAAACCTTTGTAACTTCCTCCTTTAATTGAACTTTTGTTCAGGACACTCCTCTAGGTCTACAAGTATGGACCTGATGTATTCTCATTAATAGCTTCTTTACATTCCAGATGGACCACACTGAGTCATTCATCCTGTTAATGGACATCCCAGTGATTTCCTGTTTGTGCATTTTTCCTCAATATGCCCAATGCTTTCTGTAGCCTAATGTATGCATCCTTTTGTTTCTATTAAATACATTACAAAATAATAGGATTGCTAGATCAAAGAGTATGCATATTTTTATTTATTTAATATATTTTAGCCAGCAGACACTTCCATAGCATTTACTATGTGTCAGACACTATTATAAGCATTTGACAAATATCAACTCATTTAATCCTTCTAACAATCCTATGGAGTGGGGATTATTATTATCCCTATTTTAAGGATGGGGAAACTGAGCAAGAGGTACAATAACTTGTCCAAGGTCACACAGTTAGTAAGTGGTAGAGTCCAGATACAAATTGTAGTAGGCAGAATAATGGCCCCCATCCAAGTACTAATTCCTGGAACCTGAATATGGCACCTTACACGGCAAAATAGACTTGACAGGTGTGATTACATTAAGGATCTTGAGATGGGAAGATTATCCTGGATTATCTGGGTGGACCCAATGTAAGCACAAGAGTCCTCATAAAGGAAAGAGGCAGGAGGCAGGAGAGTGAGAGAAGGGAGAGGTGATGATGGAAGTAGAGGTCACAGTGACACTATGCTGCTGGCTTTGAAGATGGAAGGGGATCATAAAATACAGAATGCAGGCAGCCTCTAGAAGCTGGAAAAGGCAAGAAAATGGATTCTCCTCAAGAGCCTCCAGAAGGAACACAGCCCTACTGACGTCTTGATTTTAGCTCAATGAGACCCATTTCAGACTTCTGACCTCCAGAGGTACAAAACGATATATCTCTAATGGTTTAGGTCCCTAAATTTGTGGTAAATGTTACAGTAGCAACAGGAAACTAATATAAAAAACCCAAGCAGCCTGGCTCAGAGTCCATGCTCTGAAACACTGCAGTGCTGCTTCTTCAAATATTACCAGGAAAAATATTAGTTACTTCCCTAGAAATACTGCTGTAATTTACTCTCACCGGCAATGAAAATAATAAGTTAGCCCACCTGAGGCCAGGAGAAAGGATTTTAGCTGGGGCCATTTTGGCCTTAATTACTGATAGCAACTTGTCCCACAACTGCCAACAGAGAGCCTGCTGGCCGACCCAATTCTAAAATCTTGAAACCAGGTACTAGTCCTCAGCTTTGCCAGCTCTCAACCTTCCCAAGTCACCCAAGGTGGTAAAGTCCCAGGGCTTGACCCTCCTGCTCAGACACAGGAGACTTATGCCACGCTAGCAAAGCTTTTCTGGAGACAGAAAAGTGTGTGGAAAGTGGGATGGGGGGTGCCACTGGGTCATGAGCCTTGAGCTCCTCCAGCCTCAGGAAATCGGATCTAAGTAACAGAGACCCACATCACCTAGAGTCAGGGCCAGTGGCTGTGGTAAGTGGCAGTTGGAGCAGAGAAAAAAGCTGGGCAGATGTGGATCTGACCTCAGCTCTGTGCCCTTCCTTGGCAGGTCACTTAACCTCTCTGCACCTCAGTTTTCTTACCTGTAAAATAGGGATAATTCCTACCTCATATGGGAGTGCTGGAGAGGATCAAATGAGGTAAGCCATACATGAATGTTTTTTTTTTTTTTTTTTTTTTTTTGCGGTACGTGGGCCTCTCACTGTTGTGGCCTCTCCCGTTGCGGAGCACAGGCTCCGGACGCACAGGCTCAGCGGCCATGGCTCACGGGCCCAGCTGCTCCGCGGCATATGGGATCCTCCCGGACCGGGGCACGAACCCGTATCCCCTGCATCGGCAGGCGGACTCTCAACCACTGCGCCACCAGGGAGGCCCTACATGAATGTTTTTTAAGAAGACTATGATTATAATTGCCTGAAATATTAGTGCTCCCTAATTAGACACTACTAATGAGAAATGTTAAGCAATTATGAAAGGAATGAATAACTCTACAGCGGGCAATTTGGCAGTATTCATCAAAATTACAAATGTATTTATCCTCTGACCCAGCACTCTCCCTTCTAGATATCTTTTCTGCAGCTCTATCTCCATACATAAAAAAATAACATTTGTACAACGTAACACAGTCCATAATAGCAAAGAATAGAAACAACCTAAGTGACCATCACTAGGCAATGAGTTACACAAATTACAATGCACCCGTACAGTGGAGTACTATGCAGCTGAAAAAAAACTGTGGAAGTTCATTATATGGAAAAAATCTCTCTGGCAAAATAAGGATAATAATAGGAGTATTAGGAGGATTCGATGAGTTAATATATATAAAAGGTTAGAACAGTGACTACCATATAATGTGTTCAATTATGACAATGTATACTTCAAGTAAAAAAATCAAGGTGTAGAAGTGTATTATAGGGGACTTCCCCTGGTGGCACAGTGGTTAAGAATCTGCCTGCCAATGCAGGGGACATGGGTTCGATCCCTGGGCCAGGAAGATCCCACATGCCGTGGAGCAACTAAGCCCGGGCGCCACAACTACTGAGCCTGCGTGCCACAACTACTAAAGCCCGTGTGCCCTAGAGCCCGCACACCACAACTACTGAAGCCTGTGTGCCTAGAGCCCATCCCCCGCAACAAGAGAAGCCACCGCAATGAGATGCCCACGCACCACAATGAAGAGTAGCCCCCGCTCGCCGCAACTAGAGAAAGCCCGCGTGCAACAACAAAGACCCAACGCAGCCAAAAAACACCCAGAAGTGCATTATAGGATGCTGCCTTTTGTGTAAGAATGGAGAAAAATAAGAATATATTCATATTTGATCGTATTTGAATAAAGAAACCTTGGAAGGATACAAATTAATAAAAGTATTTACAGGATGAGGCAGGGAAAAGGTGGAGTGAGGCATTTCACTGTATGCCTTTTAGGTTGCTCTCATGTTTGAACCTTGTGAATGTACTGATATTACCTATGTTTTTAATTAAAGAACAGAATTCTAATAGATGTGGGCAATTAGATAGGCTATAGAAATAAAGGGAGAACTAGAACCAGTTGTCATTTTCCTAGCTTTGGATTCATGGGAGAGGGGCTGAGACCGAGGTGAGTGACCCTTCCTTAGAAAGAGTGCTCCAGGCCTGGGAAGGGGACCCCTAGGGGTGGCCTGGCTGGAGGGAGAGCAAGACTTGCTGGGGGGGACCACAGTCTCTGCTGGGTCCTCTTCTTAAGCCCCTTCTGCCCCAAATGGGGTCTCCCCAGGGAAACCAGCCACCCCTGCCCCTCTGGATGGAAGGAGACAATTGGCTTCAGGTCTCTGTTGAGGGGCCTGCATCAGATGCCCTGGGGTCCAAAGCCCCCAACTTTCTGATAAGACTGAGGTGCAAACCCTGAATCAGAATGACCCATTGTGGGCCTGCCACCCAAGACCAAGGATGACCTCCTTGGCCTAGGGTTCCTTCACCCTCATTCAAAGGACACTTACTGAGCACCCACTGTGTGCTTGGCACTTTGGGGGGAGACAGAGGTGAGGTGGGCACCTACCCACAAGGAGCTCCATGACAAGGACCCAGACTTAACACAGACAGAGAGGTGTAGCTCTGGAAAGCAAAAGGGCACTTATTTGCTTCTGGAACACTCGAAAGAATGAACTAAAACACCACGGAATCAATGAGAAGTTGCTCAGCAAAGTGGCTGGATTGTACCAGAATTAAGAGAAGAAAACAGCTTAATTCTATTCCAGCAAAGCAAATGAAAAGAAATATGGAAAAATTTTCCATGTTCTCATTCACAACAGCAATTTAAAAAATGCTAAAAAAAAATACCTAGACATAATCCTAGCAAGAAATACATAGAACTTATATGGAGTAAATGACAAAAACCCACTACGAGAGAAAGTCTAAAAACAGAAAAGTGTATCAAGGTCCCAACGGGAGAGACTAAATAGTATAATGTTAATTTTCCTCAAGTTAATACAAAGGTTTAAAGCAATTTGAGCCAAATTACAAATGAGATTTTAAAACTTAACCAACTGATTCTAAATTTCACACAATGAAAAAAAAGAAAAAAAAGAATGAATTTCACATGAAGGAGTAAACAGATCAAATAGCTAAGAAATTGTTTGAAAAATCAGTGTAAGGAAGGGGATTTTCTCTGCCACTGACAACATTATAGAACTACCATTCTTAAAAGTGTACATACTAGTCTAATAGTCAAGAGAACGATCAGCACAACAGACCAGATAGTCCTGAAAGAGGCCCTGGCATCTATCAGAATGTAATATTTTATATAATAAAGCATCCCAAACTAATGGACATTAAAGGATTTTCAACAATTAGATCATGAAAACTGGCTACAGGGGGGGAAATAAATCAAGTCAGAGCTTTGCTTCATACACTACACCAAGATATATTTTTGATGAATCAGAGTTAAATATGAAAAATAACACCATGGAGATATAACAGTTGGCTATTTACTCTCATGATGGTAAAGACCTTATAACCACTGAAGAAGTGGAAGAAATCATACTATCAACAGATGCAGCTGCCTGAAAATTCAAAACTCTCTATTTTTTGGAAAGACATTCATGACCTCCTATTATAAGAAAAGCACACTTTGTAACCCTAAGTGTTGTTCATTCTGTTTTAGATGATTACAGAGACAGCAGGGAGGAAAGGAGAACGTCTAGATTGATAGTAGTCACCTCTTTCTCTTCTCCCCTCCCCCTTTTTACTGATTGAGATTTTCCAAAAGTTTCCGTTATCAATTCTAAACAAAGGAGTTTGGACTTTAAATAGGAGGCAATGGGGAACCGTAAAAGAACATCCCCTCTAGGAATTACAACAAGCTCTTTCTCTTCTGCCTTATGATATATTGTTTTGTTTATCCCTTTATGACTGTTCAGCGAATTGACTGCATGATTAATATTTTAATAGAAACCCCAACATGTTTCCTGGGTTCTCAGTCTTCCCATCCAAAAGCTGCCTGTGTCTAAACCACCATCCCAGAGGCCACATGACAGTAGACAGGATATGGGTTCTGGAGGCGGCCCGACCTAAGCCTGAATCTGAGCTCTTCCACAATTCCTAGCTATGAGGCCTTGAGTAAATTACTTTCTCTCTCTGAGTCTTAATTTCCCCATCTATACAATGGGCATAAGGATACTCTCTCATAGACTGTTACAAAGACAAGGGGCTGGTGTACGTGAAGTGACCAGCACAGTGCCAGATACACATTGGACATTCTGGAGCTGTGAAAGAAGAGGGGGCATTAACCACATATGTACATGTGGCAGGGGGGAGCCCTGCTGCTGGTGGGTGAGCCTCTCAACCTCAGGCAGTAGGAAACATCACCACTGAGTGTGGTCTCTGGACTGTTCCCTTCCCAGTAGGGACATGCCGCCCTAGACCAGCCACACTTCCCAGTAGGACCAGAGCAACATGGCACTTCTGCTGTCCTAGGAAACAGGATAACTCAGAACGCAGGAAGCAAAAATCCTATGAAAACAGGACTAGTGGAGGAGAGATGGCCCCAGAGCAAAACTCCAGGGCAGGGCCTGGCTTGCCTGAATGCTGACGGAAAAACTCTCCACTTCACCGCCCCCATCTCAACAAGGGTTGATGGGAGCTCTCACTTTGGTGGAGTATGGAAAGGAGTAGCCTCTTTTGGAAATTCAAATAATTAGCTAGAGGGTAATTAAAGGGATCCGCCAGTCATTTACACAGTAGTATGGATGCATTTAATGAGGCTGGCTTCCTGCCATCTCCAGGGTGACACAGTTGAGGAAATAAGATTTCTGAAACCAGGAGAGGAGATGAGTAATTGTAGAGACTGGGATGCTCAAAGAGAGTGAAAGCATTATTCCTGTTGACCTCCCCTCCTCCAACTATTCACTAGTTGAGAAGGTGGTGACAGAGATAGGAAAACCTGCGGTCTCAGAGAGGAAGATAACAGAAGTTAAGAGAAGCAGCAAAGAGGGACTTGCCTGGTGGCGCAGTGGTTAAGAATCTGCCTGCCAATGCAGGGGACACGGGTTCGAGCCCTGGTCCAGGAATATCCCACATGTTGTGGAGCAACTAAGTCCGTGCGCCACAACTACTGACCCTGCGCTCTAGAGACCATGAGCCACAACTACTGAGCCCACGCACCGCAGCTACTGAAGCCTGCACACCTAGAGCCTGTGCTCCTCAACAAGAAAAGCCACCACAGTGAGAAGCCTGCGCACCACAACGAAGGGTAGCCCCCGCTCGCCGCAACTAGAGTAAAGCCCACGAGCAGCAATGAAGACCCAACACAAACAAAAGTAAATAAATAAAATAAATTTTAAAAAAAAGAGAGAAGCAGCAAAGAAAGAGGAGGGGAGGAAGCCTTGTCTATTTCACACTACGGTCTCATGCTGGTCCCACACCCAAGAAAGAGGAAGAGGGCTGGAAGAGGGCTTCCCTGGTGGCACAGTGGTTGGGAGTCCGCCTGCCGATGCAGGGGACACGGCTTCGTGCCCCGGGAAGATCCCACGTTCTGCGAACCGGCTGGGCCCGTGAGCCATGGCCACTGAGCCTGCGCGTCCGGAGCCTGTGCTCCGCAACGGGAGAGGCCACAACAGTGAGAGGCCCGCGTACCACAAAAAAAAAAAAAAAAAAAAGAAAGAGGAAGAGAAAGTTTGTAGTTTTTCTTCCCCACTCTTTTCTATGTAGGTCTCTGCTTTCAAGACTGGCACATCCATGGTGGACAGTGTTCTGCTGGGCCACGTCACTCATTCAGTAGGTGGCAGATGCACTGCTGCATGGGTGCCCTGCCTCTCCTGCCCTCTCTATGGCAGTGAATGGCACTACTGTTCAAAGGCCACTTAGGCCAAAGATCAAGGGGAATTCCAGATTCCTCCCCTCTTCGACTGCTTCAACAATGACTCATTATTAAGTCTGGTTAAGGTCTGCCTTCACTTACTTAAAAACAATTACTGAGTACCAGCTACGTACAGGTATGGGGCTAGAATGTAGAGATGATTAAGGTAGAATTCTGGTTCCTAAATCTGGCACATCGGTTTCCGTTGCTACTGCCTTTGTTCTTGCCCCAGTTATGGCTTATCTCCTTTAGCACTGTCCCCTAATAGGCCTCCTTGCCTCTGGTCTCTCCAATCAACCTTTCCCAGTGCCACCACATGGTATTTCTAAAATGTGATCATCTGGGAATTCCCTGGCGGTCCAGTGGTTAGGACTCCGTGCTTTCACTGCCAAGGGCCCTGGTCTGATCCCTGGTCGGGGAACTGAGATCCCACAAGCTGCGTGGAGCAGCCAAAAAAAAAAAAAAAAAAAAGTGATTATCACCATACATTGAGGTGACTGCAATGATGCCCCTTGGAAGTGCAGTCAGAATAGTATCAAGTGCAAAGCAATATCTTAAGTAACACATAAGTAATTTGTTAATGAAGGAGATTCAAGTTTTGAACAAAGTTAGATCACTGGGGCAAATTCACTGAGTTTTATAATAATGTACTATAATTATATAGTATTGGATATTAGTGAACATGAACACAATTTGGATTTACATGCCAGTAAATGTTGCAAAAGAACAAGGCAAAGTTTATCACATAGATAAGTATAGTGATTACTTATTAATCTGATTAAGCTATTTCATTTAAATCCAACCTAATTTCAAGAAATAAAACGGCAAAAGAGATGGAAATAGCTGGAACAATCAATTAACTAGAGCCATGAATAAGAAAAATGCTATTGGATATTAAGGTAACAATAACTTAATACTGTATTAAATAACATATGGTATAAACAGACAGCGCTTCTATTCAGTTGTCCCTATCTCAAAATACCTCCCCAACTCTAACAGCTTTGGCAGAACAAATCCAAACTGTAAAACATGCCAAAGCGGGCTTCCCTGGTGGCGCAGTGGCTGAGAATCCGCCTGCCAATGCAGGGGACACGGGTTCGATCCTTGGTCCAGGAAGATCCCACACGTCGTGGAGCAACTAAGCCCATGTGCCACAACTACTGAGCCTGTGCTCTAGAGCCCGTGAGCCACAACTAGTGAGCCCGCGTGCCGCAACTACTCAAGCCCACGCGCCTAGAGCCCGTGCTCCACAACAAGAGAAGCCACCGCAATGAGAAGCTCACGCACTGCAACGAAGAGTAGCCCCCGCTCGCCGCCAACTAGAGAAAGCCTGCGCGTAGCAACGAAGACCCAACACAGCCAAAAATTAAAAAATTAAATAAATAAATTTATTAAAAAAAAAAAGCCAAAGCAGGCATTTGTTACAAAATGCAATGACTATAAAGTTAATCATTAAATGTTAATAGAATCTGGTGACATAGGAAACAAGCAGTAACTCCTTATGTGACACAAACAATTTTGATATTCTCCAGAAGTACTTTTATTAAAATAGGTATAAAATTATTTTTGTAGCTCTGAGTGTATACTGTGGTTCTGATCTTTGTTACTCATTCAATACTCACTAAATATTTAAGTTTCCCCCACACCGTGGTAATACTCTTAAGATTACTAATCAGAAAAAAATAAAATCATAAATTAAAAACTGTAATACTAATTGGTAATAGAGCAAGAGGAAAATGAGAAGGAAAGGAAGAGGAAGAAAGAGGAGGAGGGGTTATGTAAGAAAATTTCATTGAAATAAACAGAATTTTTAAACTAAAGGAGCAAGCTGGGTTTCAGAATAATTTGATACAATATGCTCCACACCAAGACAGCTTGGTTAAATTGATAAACTTAAGGAATGAAAAATATCTTTAGGCATCGAGACAGAAAAAGCCAATAAATTTGGCCTCAGGCCTCTCCTGGTGGACGTTTGATGCTGGAAGATAATGCAGCAAAGTCTACAAAGCTCTAAAGGAAAGACCATGATCAGGTATATTACACCCAGCCAAGATGTCATGTAAGCGTAAAAGCAACTGATAGACATTCTCAACACCAAGACACTCTAGGAATTCAGAACACAGAAGTCCTTCTTGAGAAAAACTGCTGATTGACAACATCCGTCCAACCAAGAGCCGAATCAAAACAAAGAATCCATGAAAAGTGGTGTTAAAGTGAAAGGACCAGTGCTGTGCATTAGAGCCATTGTGACACGGAACCAAGACTACAAACATGGGAGTGGACCATCCTGGTCTTTCACGGCAAAGACTTTGTTACTGTCTAAAATGGATTCATTTCATTAAATACAAACTATAATGACTCCAGCCTCTTGATGCCTTGGTAATTTTTTTGCTTAATCTTAGAGAGGTCTTTTAGGAAATATTTTAGGATGAAGAAATATTTCTTTGAAGTTTAGCAAGTCTAATTTTACTTTAGTATCTTTTTCTTTCATCAAAGTCGAGGAAAATTAAATTTAACATTGCTTAACTAGCATGCTTCCTTTGAATAAGCTAATTGTAAGGGAAGATACACTCTGAGCTCGAAACAAGCAACTTGTAGAATCCTTTTTTTGCAACTCGGCCAGGTTGTTAGTTGAAAACTACCTGTATGTGGAGGCCGGCAGCACCAGGACAGACTCTGCAGGGTCTGCAGTCAGAAATCCTGTGTCCTGTCCCGGCCCTGGCTCAGATAAGATCTCCTATTTGGGGATGAGCTCCCGTTAATGTTTGGGCCTCTTGCAACAATTCTCTCTTCCTCAATAATCTTATAGGAGGGTCTGGGAAGTAAGGTAACAGCACAGGAAAAAACATCTCAAAAGACAGGAAAGTGCTTTATTGTGTTAAGAAGAGGTCAAATCCAACCAGAAGAGCCCATTCTCTGACCACATTGGAAAAGGTTTCAGTTTCCTATTGAAAGGCGCTGCCCAGGTACCAAGGGATCGGGGAGCGTCACTCAAGGCTGGTTTTAAGCCTGTCCCCTGTACTCTGCTTCCTGCCACCACTGCGTGATGTCCACCTCTGCCCTGAACCCTCCCCTGGGCTGCCCAGGATGCCTCTCCCCACCTGTTGCCAATCATTCCAACTTCTGGTCTTGGGAGCTCTTTTCCCAGTTTATGATCTCATCATACGTCTCAAACTTGAATAATAGGTCTTTGATTTTCCCCACTCAACTGTAACTAAAGCTCTTCCCGCTACAAGTTTTGATGGTCCTGGATTAATTCCTCTACTCCATCCAGCCAAGCTTTGGGATCTGACACCCCAACATGGGTCTCAGCTCCATCGACAGTCCTAAACCCCCATTACCCTTGGCTGCAAGGCACTCCCCAGCGCTCCCCAGCACATGTGATGAAAAGGCTGGCAGCCACCTTGACCTCCAGGTTAGGCAGGCCATGGCCGTGTGACACTCTGGCCTTCTCCCCATGCTGCCACCTCTGCATTCTTGCAGGTCTCACCCCAACCTGCACCATGGCTCAGCCTCCTAATGCGGCTCCCCTTCCCCAGGTCCAGATTCTTTGCTTCAGTTCCGCTTGGGTCATATATCCAACGGTAAGGTGGTAAATCTCAAATTCTTTATGGAATAGGGTAAAATGTAAATAAGCATGCAGCCAAAGAAAAAAAATCCTGGTCTCCTTGCTCCTAAACTTGCCCACTTCAATCAAAGTACCAGAGTGCAGAAAGAGGATCTGAATATTATCCCACTCTCTGCCTTAATACCACCAGTGGGTTTCCAACAGAGTCCCCAAAGGTCCATTCACACTGTGCTCTACAGGATACTCACTGGTACAAGAGTAAACTGCAGGAAAATGGAGCAAACTGAGAACATTCTTTGTCCCGGAAATTGTAGAATAGCGTCCGAATTCCTCCAACTTTCCCATGTTTGACCCTAGCTCACCCTTCCAGCTCCTGCCCTCCTGCACAGCCTTTACTTGCAGCTCCTGAAATGCAGCAGACTTGCTGGTGCCTCTGCCTTTGTACATGCTCCCTCCCCTTTCTGCTTCCTTACAGGCCAGGCTAAGTGTGACACCCCCTTGGAAGCTGCCATCCCCAGCCAATCCAGGCTGGGTAAGTGGCCTTTTCTGAGATCACATGCCTGGTGCCTCCTTTCCTTCTTCCTTCTGCCCTTAAATAACTGAGCACACACAGCCGTCTGGAAAGGGAAAATATGAGGGAGAGGATGGTGTCTTATCACACTGTCCTAAGGGCAACTATCAGCACAGTGACAATGGTGAGCAGGCTTCCTTGAAGCACTTTGCAGCCTTGATTGTTAATTGCAGATCTGGTTCCTCCACCAGACTGTGACCTCAGAGGGCCAGGGCTGTATCTGTTTGTATTTATACCCTAGCACCTAGCAGAGGGCTTGCTACATAGTAGGAATGTGGGCTGAAAGAATGGACTCCACAAGTATGGTGATCAAATGCCAATGGTCCCAGGGAGGACGCTCCCAGGCTGAGTTTGAAAGTTTAAAGCCACTTCTGATGCTGCTCCCCAGTGTGGGCCCTAAGTCAGCTCAATGTCAAAGGATGAAACGGTTTATTATTGACTTGTAACCTGCAAGAAGTTGTGGGTTATTTACGACACTAAGGTTTTGTGCAGAAGAAACGAGTTTTTCTAGTAACCACTGGTAGGTTGTGAAACAACTGTGAATTGTGACTGTGTGTGTATGGTTTTTAAGCAATACTGTCAGGTTTTTGAAGCCATCTACCATGCTCAAGGGAAAAGAATCCTGTCCTCTTGCTGGCTGGACCTCCTTGCCCCTTGTACCTTGCCCACTGTGGAGAAATCCACCCCCCACACTAGAGGTGAAGCACTCTGTAAGCTACCACCATCTGGGGCTCTGGGAGAGGCCCCATCCTCACTGCAGGGTAGGAGGTGTAAACTGTGGTTTATACAGTTGCTGCCAGCCCCTATCAGCTACTAAGATTGTGCAATCTAGATGTCCACATTTACATGTGAGCAGACAACACAGAACCACAGGACCTATAAAGAGAATCAGCAGCCAAAATGGGGACCAAACTGATTCCTGGCTCACACTGAAAAAAAGGGTAATATAGGAAACATAAACCTTCTAAAAATTCCAAGTTTGTTTTCCAGGGAGATTTAAGAACATACACTGAGAAAACAAGAACAGGCTGACAAGAAAAAGCATCCTGAGAACACTGACCTTGTTTGGCAATTAAAAAAACATGATTGCAATTGTTGCAGCACCATGGATGGACCTAGAGACTGTCATACTGAGTGAAATAAGTCAGGCAGAGAAAGATAAGTATCATATGATCTCACTTATATGTGGAATCTAAAAAAATGATACAAATGAACTTATTTACAAAGTAGAAACAGAGTCACAGATGTAAAACACAAACTTAAGGGTTATGGGGGAAGTGGGGGAAGGGTTACGGGGGAAAGTGGGGGAGGAGGGATAAATTGCGAGATTGGGATTGACATATACACAGTACAATATGTAAAATAGATAACTAATAAGGACCTCCTGTATAGCACAGGGAACACTACTCAATACTCTGTAATGACCTATATGGGAAAAGAATCTAACAAAGAATGGATATATGTATATGTATAACTGATTCACTTTGCTGTACAGCAGAAACTAACACAACATTGTAAATCAACTATACTCCAATAAAAAGTTAATTAAAAAAAAGCCACACACACACAAAAACAATAGCTATAAAAAGAAAAAAATAAGCAAATGAACAGAAATCAATATATAAAAAGTAGAAGACAATTTCTTTGAGCTGAAGAAAGACTTGAATTTTCAGTTAAACAATGTCAGAGAGGATTATTGAAAAAAGAAAAGACCTATAGCTTGATCAATCATTTTCAAGAATAAAGAAAAATTATATAAAGATCCTTAGCAAACAAAAACAGATTACCCACAGAGGAAAAATAATTAGGTAATAATTAAATTTCTCATCTGCAGCACTGGAGGCCACAAATTTATGAAGCAATGTGTATATACTCCAAGATGAAAGATTTGTGATTGTGACCTCAGAATTTTACACCTAGCTAAACTTTCCTTTAAATGTGACAGCAGAGAACTCCCTGGCGGTCCAGTGGTTAGGACTCCGTGCTCTCACTGCTGAGGGTCCAGGTTTGATCCCTAGTCAGGGAACTAAAATCCCACAAGCTGCGTGGCATGGCCAAAAATAAAAATAAAAAATAAATTAAAAAATAAATGTGACAGCAAATGAAGGACATGCAAGTTAAGACAATCAAGATTCCAGAAAGTAAACTCGGAAAAGCAACCAAAAAAAAATTACTTGAAGTATTCCAGCCAAATGGGAAATTAATAACATTAAATAATTGAAGAGGAAGATATGTTATAGAAAAAATTATTGTGAGCAATGAAACTAATTAAAATCTAAGATTATAGATAACAAGTGGGTTATAATGTGATGATGACACTTAATAACTGTCAAAAAAGGATGCTTAGAATAGAAAAGACATAAAATTTGGTAATATCTAGAACTAAAATTTCATGTTATTTCAACTATATCTGAATGTGGTAAGAGAAAGAGGGGAGAAAAAGAAGTATGCTAAAAGTTTTATCTTATCTGGAAGAACAGTTGTAATCTACTCTTGATGGTGAGAGATACACACACACACACACGCGTTCTAATATGTTTGTTAAAAATTTAAACCAGAATAGAAAGAGGAGAGATATATATGATATATCTCTACAAAGAACACACATTTTTTAAAAATCCTAGGAATATGCTAGTCCACGGAATATGGTCCAGGGCCCCAAAGAAAACATCAGTATAGTCCCAGATATAACTCAAATACTAGGTGACCATGCTGTAGAAATTAACATCAAATATTTAAATATCAAACATCACAAGCCACTTGAAAATTTTAGAAAACTCCCTCCCCCAAACTCTTCTATCAAAGAAAAAATGTTTAAAAAGAGAAAAGACTGAAATTATAGATATTTGAGAAATGATTGACTATGATTACACTACATCAAAGTTATGGGATGCAGCCAATGTCATATTCACAGGAGAACGTATTAAACAATAAGGATAACAAATAAATGAATTAAATGTTCAGTTAGATGATGAATAATGAGACAAGTAGAAGAGAGAAAATAATGATGATAAAAACAAAATGATTAATTAGAAAAAAGGAAAACATTACTATCAGTAAGCAATAAAAGGAAAGACCAAAAAGCTAGTGCTTTGAAAAGATCACTAAAATAACCACAAATATACAACATTAGAAATAAGAAAGGGGACACAATTACACGTATAGAGGAGATTTTTAAATTATAAAAGATAACTCAGGATGAACTAGAAAACATTCCAAAAAATCTAATTCAAGATCCAAAAAAAGGGGGAAAAAACCTACTCTTCAAAAAAGGTACCTGTATCAGATAGTTTTTCAAGAAACTTCTATAAGCTTGAATTGCTATGTTCTTTAAACTAGTCTACAGCAGAGAAATTATCAGAGTAGCATTTTAACATTTATTGAGTATTTAATATGTGCCAGGCACTATGCTAAGCAATTTATACATATTATCATGTTCAAAGAAGCTTGCAAACTCATTGAAAGAGTTGTCTTATCAAATGAATAAGAAAACTTGACAAGGAAATCATACATATTCATAAAATTTGATCACATTTATAAATATAGATAATATCCTAAATAATAGCCTAAACAGTACTAAATGGAATCTAGCTAGAAATTAAAATAATAGTATATCATGACCAAATAGACTTTTTCCTCCCAGGAATTAAAGAATGGTTCAACATAAAGAAACCTATTGATATAATT
Organism: Mesoplodon bidens; assembly: GCF_964165515.1. Classification (NCBI taxonomy): domain Eukaryota; kingdom Metazoa; phylum Chordata; class Mammalia; order Artiodactyla; family Ziphiidae; genus Mesoplodon; species Mesoplodon bidens. Next base: position 62,921,582 of record NC_138178.1, on the reverse strand, counting down.
CATCATATTAAAAGGTGAAAGGACATCTTCAGAGTCCAAAAGAACATCTACTCCTGAGTTAAAAATAAAACAAAATAACAACAACAACAAAACTCTTAGAAAACTAGAAGTGGGAGGCAACTTTCTTAATGTGATTTTTAAAAGTCACCTGAGGAAATCAATAATAAGCATCATACTAAATAAGAAAACATAAGAAGCTTTCTCATGAAAGATAGGTACAAGACAAAGTTGCCTTTTCTAACCACTGCTTCACATTATTCAGTACTGTCCTGGCAGTTCTGGCCAATCCAATGAAACAAAGCTACAAAGAGGTAATATGTATAAATACTGGAAAGAAAAAAGGTTTTATTATTTGTAGGTGATATGACTGTTTACCTAGAAAATCCAAAAAATCAACTGAAAAACTTACAAGAATAAAAGAGCCCAATAAGATGGCTAGATGTAATATAAATATACATAAATTAATAGCATTAGTGAATGTTAATGATAACCAGTTAGAAATTATAATGGAAAAAATTCCATTCATAATATTATTACATATTATAAATTTAACTATAATTTAAAATTTCAAGACGTTTGTGAATAAAACTATAAAACCCAAAGATATAACCAGAGATGAGGACAATTCTTCCAAGATTTAATGTCATCTCAGTCAAAATCTCAATGAATATATAAGTTCTGAAACTGCATGAATTGTAAGAGCAAAAGCAACTGTACAAATTATAAAAGCAAAATTATTTTTGAAGAAGAATGGGAATTCACCCTATCAAATATAAAGCTACAGAACTCCTTACAGTAGTAAGAATTAGCATAAGAATAGTTTGGTGCAGAACAGAGATTTACAAACATATTCATGACTACATGAACATTTAGTACAAGATTAAAAGGGCATTTCAGATCAAAGCAAGAGTGGATTATTCATAAGCTACAAGGATATATTGCACAACATGGGGAATATAGCCAATATCTTATAATAACTATAAATGAAGTATAACCTTTAAAAATTGTGAATCACTATATTGTACACCTGTAACATAGAATATTGTACATCAACTATACTTCGATTTTAAAAAATGGGAAAAAACAAACAAAAAGAGTGAATTATTCAATAAAAGTTGTTGAGAGAACTGGCTTTCCATTTGGAGAGAAATGCAAAGCAAGGGTTCTTACCTTATACCACACACAAAAATAAATTCCATGGGAATGAAAAATTTAACTATAAAAACAAATTATTAAAATAGAGTATAAGTAAATATTTTCAACATTGGCATAGGAAAAAACTTTCCTAGGATGATCAAAGCCAGATACCATAAAGGAAGAGATTGATGGATTGGACTACATAGAACTAAAAACTTAAACACAACATCTCATATTGAATGAACGACAAAGGTCAACACAGGAAAAATGTCTGCACTATAACAAGCTCTTACAATTAAAGACTAATTCCTAAAAGTAAACAAACAAACAAGCAAAGGACCTCAGGAGGCAATTCACAAATGAAGAAGCTCAATGGCCAACAAACATATGAAAAGCCACTGGACCTCAACCTTAACAATAAATAAAGAAATCCAAATTCAAACAATAGTATCAGCTGTGGAGGAATCTGGTAGTACAGGTGGTAAATCTCCAAGCAGGAAGTAAGCAAGCCACAGTCAGTTTAGCAGGAATGGAGCTCTGTCCGAGTGTGCCCTCAATGGGCAAAGAATACTTTCACTTTGCAAGTAGATCCCCAAGAATCTTATACAAGCTATCTGTGTGCGGGGGGAGTATTAAAAGTTCACATAGGTATGCTACCTTTTTGCTTAAAGGGGGAAAAAATAAGACCTATAAGACTATATACTCCTACCTGTGTGTATATTCACAAACTGTGGAAACATTCAAAACTGGTAACCGTGGTTAAACGCGGATGGGGGAGGGAGAAGTGGTGGGTATTAGGCAGATGGGGGACAGAGTGGAATGGAGACTTTGTCCTCTCTATAAATTTTGTTTGTAATTTTTTGCACCATATAAATGTATTATCTATCCAAAAATTCCTGAATTAAAATCCTGTGCTGTTTAGTAAAACTCATTAATATTGGACATGACTTTTTTTTTTCTCATACACACACTCCCAGGAAGTGCTTTGTTCGGTTTTGACTCTTCAGACAGAAACTAACTACCCACATCTCATCCTAGAATCCAGCTATACTGAGACTCCATGGCAATGCTTCTGGAAAATTCCACTATAAGACTTTCTAAAGGGCAGTTTGGCAACATATCAAAATGTAAAACTTTCATAACCCTTCACCTAGAAATGGCATTTCTAAAAATTTATCCTGAAGAAATGACTGGATATGGGTGAAAAGATGATTCTGCAGCATTATTTCTTATAAGGGAAAATTGGAAACTACTGCTATCCATCCATTCGCATGGGACAGCATAAATTGCAGTCATTGCTATTGATGCTGCTGGTCTGTGGACCTTATTTTGAGTTGCAAGACGTTAGAAGCTCCTTGACCCAAGTTCCCGGCTGTGAGACTTTGGATCTCTGCTCCCCGCACCCTCTACCTCGCTCTTAGATGCTTCACCCCACCCTGGGCAGGCCTGCTCACCTGGTCAGCGTAGGGTTGCGGTGGTTAGGGTTGGAACAGAAGATGTTGTTGGACTTGCGCGTGCCATCCAGAAACTCCCGCGCCGACTGGCTGCGGAGTTCCACCAGTGGCCGGGCCTCGTGCTTGAGGAACCACTGGTGCGCCTCGATGCACTTGGCGCAGAGGAGCTGCTCACACTCGAAGCACCAGTAGTCGGCCGGCTCTTTGCAGCGGGTGCAAAGTGCCTGCGCGTCCACGATTTGCCGGTACACCGACAGGCGCCGCTGCAAGCTTTCGAAGAAGACGTTGTCCAAGGCCTGCGCATCAGGGCCTCGGGGCCAGGGCGCCTGGCAGATGGGGCACTGCATGCCTGGCTCCTCCAGGCATCCTGAACACAGCGTGTGCAGACAAGGCAGCAGCTTGGGGCACTTGGCTTCTGCCCGGCAGCCCTGGCAGCGCAAGAACTGGAACTCTTCGTCCGTGGCTTGCTGGGGGATCAGAGAGGGAGATGAGATCTGAAGTCCCAGGAGTTCCCACCCAATGGACACCCGCCCCTATGGCTGGAGGCTCAGAGTGGGACTTCCTATTCCATACCAGGCTGTCATTGGATGATGCAAAACCCAGGCTTATCAGTACCCCAATCCTCCACTTACTCAGGCCTTCCCACTCTCACTCCACAATTTACTGAGCATCTACTTCTCATTAGACACAGTACTAGGCCCTGAGATACAAGGATGTATAGGACAAATCCCTGCCTTCAAGGAACTTAAGTTTAAAAATGAGATTCATTAAGTGTACATCATATAACCTCACATAAAGTGCTTAATACACTTTGATGTTTCCTCAGAAAGTTAAACATAGAACTACCATATGATCCAGCAATTCCACACCTAGATATATACCCAAAAGAACTGAAAATAAGTACCCAGATACTTGTACACTCATTATTCTGTACACAGCATTATTCACAATAGCCAAAAGGTGGAAACGACCCAAGTGTCCATCAAGAGATGAATGGATAAACAAAATGTGGTATATACACACAATGGAATATTATTCAGCCTTAAAAAGGAAATTCTGACACATGCTACAACATGAATGAACCTTGAAGCCATTATGCTAAGTAAGATCATCCAGACACAAAGGGACAAATATTGTAGGAATCCACTTATAGGAAATATCTAGACTAGGCAAATTCACAGAGAAAGTAGATTAGAGGTTACCAGCCACTGGGGGAAGAGGGGAATGAGGAACTATTGCTTAAAGAGTACAGACTTTGTTTGGATAAAAAAATTCTGTAAATAGACGGTGGTGAGGGCTACACAACATTGTGAATGTATTTAATGCCACTGAATTGTACACTTAGAAATGGAGAAAACATACATAATATATATATCTGATAACATTTTACCACAAAAAAAAGTGCTTAATACCATACCTGGCCCATGAGAAATATTCATAAATGTTAACTAGTATTGTTAATATTATTCCTAGGTGTAAATGCAAATAATGAAAGTTACTGCAATATGGTGTTATTTGTACTTTCATGAAGGACAGTAAAAAGGACATAGAAGAACATAGAGCAACTGATCTAAGTAGTTCCTTTGGGGGTCGGGGGTAGCTAGGGAGTTTGCACAGAAGACTAATAAACCCCTAATAAACCCCTTGGGGATGGGGGTTAGGGGAGCAAGGTGCTCCAAGAAAAGGATCCAAGAAGCTTCCTAAAGGAGAGACCACAGGAACTCTGAGGCCTTAGCCAAGACACCTCTCTCCCACTTTCTGATCTGGGAACTAGGGTTCTTGTTTTTCCACACCTGGGACATGTTGGGGGTTCCCAGGCCGGTGCAATAAGGCTACTACTCTCCCTAATAGGTGGTCCTTCGTCTGAGGCAGGGGACGTCTGAGGCAGGGATAAGAGGCAGGTCCCAGCGTGGGGGCGGAAGAGTCCGGTCCGGGGTGCCACTGACCCTCAGCATCTTACCCTCCTGCTCGTGGAGAATCGCAGCCCAGAGAGGCCCCCCCTAACTTATCCTCATCCCATTTTCTACTTTCCGTGACCCAAACCGAGAAGGTCAGGACCTCATGCCTGGTCTTCCTTCTTTGTGTCACTCTTTAAGGTGCTTGGCCAAGTTCCCCTGTCCCTCCCCACATCTCCCCCAACGAAAATCAACAAAGCCTGAACCCCATCTCCCCAAACGCAGTACTAGTACCTCTGTGGGGCTGTGGCTGGGCTCGTGGCCTTCGGAGAGGGACTCCGGGGGAGGCATGGTGGGGGCGTGGGGCAGTGCGGGGTCCTGCTGGGGTCCCGGAGATCGGGCGGGTACAGCCTCCTGCTGCATGGAATCCAGCGCAGTTTCGATTCTCGTTTTTGATGCTGAAGGGCGGGAGAAGCTGAACCAGAGGCGTGCGCCTGACGTTTGAGCTCCCGAAGCGTCGAAGCGTCCGAAAGGGGAGGGGCCCCGCGAGGGTCCGCCTCCCGAGAGGAAGTGAGACACTAGCTGTGGGCGGTTCTAGGGGCGGAGAAGGCGGCTGTGGGTTCTGAAGACTCGCCCTGAGCAGGGAGGAGGGAGAGGGAGGAGAGGAGTAAACGCACAACTGGACAGTGTCAGAGCTGACCTGGAAGGAGGCAGCCCCCGCCCTCGGTTTTGAAACATTCATTCATCTCACACTGGCACAGCTTTGTGCCAGCCCTCAGCTGGGAGCCAGAGCCGCAGAGATGAGCCACACGTGGCTCCTACTTTGGAAGAACCCCAGGTCTAATGGAGGAGCAGGCCCCCAAAAGGAGATTTTCACACAGTATTGAGACTGGCTGGAAAGGAGATCCCTCATCTGGGACATGAAGGAATGGTGGGAATTCGCCAGGGATTCAGAAATTGGAGGGACACTTTAAGCAGAGAGAACAGCACATGCAAAGAAAGGCATGGAGGTTTGAAATAGTAGAGGTTGTTTAGAAAGTAGTTTTGAGAAAAAACAACTAGTTTTCAGTTTCAGTTTTGGTTATTTTCAGATTTAAGAGGGGACCCATGAGTAATGTCGACCCAGGAGTGGGCTGGGGCAAGGTGATAGCTAAGCAGATGGACAAGTACTGTGGGCAATAGAGAGTCGGTGAAGGGTTTGGAAACGAGGAACAACATGATCTGTAGTGTATATTGGGACAGTCATTCTGACAACCTAGGGGCAGGTGGCCTGGTCTAGGATAGTGGCCGTGGGATGTGGGGAGAGACCCGAGTCAGAGACACTAGGAGGACACTGAGTGGAGATGAGGGGAACAAGATGATGCCTTGTGTGATAGTTGGAAGGGCTGGTGAATCTGAGGCAGTAGGGAGTGGGGAGGGAATGGGAAGAGCTGATGGACAGGTATGAGAAGAGTGAGGAGAGAAGCAGTGGTTAAGAATCCTCCTGCCAATGCAGGGGACAGGGGTTAGAGCCCTGGTCTGGGAAGATCCCACATGCCACGGAGCAGCTAAGCCCATGTGCCACAACTACTAAAGCCCGCGCGCCTAGAGCCTGTGCTCTGGAACAAGAGAAGCCACTGCAATGAGAAGCCGGCGCACTGCAACAAAGAGTAGCCCCCCCGCTCGCCGCAACTAGAGAAAGCTCGTGCGCAGCAACGGAGACCCAACACAGCCAAAATAAATAAATAAATAAATTTATTTATTTATTTAAAAAAAAAAATGAGGAGAGAGCAAGTTAGCTCTTGGCCGAAGGAGAAGCCCAGCTCCAAGCTGGTGAGGGGAGAAAGCACAACCCCAGGTGGCATCACTGGGCCAATACCCCTGTCTTCAAACTTCAAAGCATCCCAGTCACTGTGCTGACTCCCGTGTACCCATTTTGTGCTCAGATCCAGTCCGGGACAGACTAGAGGGATGGTGACGGGGCCTATCTCTTGTAAAGTTTATAGGCTGGGGTGGGGGTGGGGGGATGCGGGGAGAACTAACTTCCCAGGGACAGTGCAAAGCCTCAGGAGCCTACCCTACCCTGCAGCTTGATCAGTGCCCCCAGGGGTTTAGAATCAGGCCATCAAACCAGTAAAAGCCAAAGATGGTAAGCAGCCATCTGCAGAAGGGACCTGGAAGTGGACTGAGGGGCCTGAGGGCTGGCATGTGTGAGACAAGGAAAGCTTTATTAATTTCTTTGCCCGCTTTGGAAGACAGCCTGCCCAATACCTTGTTGGAAATGAATGCTTCTCAGAGTAAATTCACCATTTGCATTTGGGTTTTCTCAAGCCATGGAGAGACAAGTTACCTCTGGGTACCTGGATCAAGGGGCATGTTGCTTCTGCAACTGCAAGACTGAGATCTCACCTCTGTGATGCTCTGGAGGGCTGCCCTGGGTTAGCGCTGTGCAATCCCCTCCTTCCTTACTCTGCCATGCTCCCTGAGGTCTGCACATGAAATTTCTTTCTTTTTGTGCCCAAGTTCAGGCCCTCCTGCCCCACCTTGACCCACAATGACCTGGCTACTCCTTCATTCAACAGATAAGCACTGAGATCCACTCTGTGCCAGGCCCTGCTTGCTGGGCTGAGGCGGGACACAAAGAGGAATAATTTGTTTATCATGCCTTGGAGAAAACCTAATTCCACATAAGGGCAACCTTCCCAAAATCCGTCCCTAGTTTTTGAGTTTGTGCTGAGAAGACTGGTAGCATTTCCTTGCTTCTGGAGAAGATTCAGCTCCTGAAAACCCCCTTACAAAGCTCAACTTCTCTTTCTGCTCCTTTTCTAAAGCCTAGTGGGAGCGGGGTGTAGGAGGACGGACTCCTGCGGGCTTCCGGGAACACAGACTACCCTCCCTCCCTGCCCCGCGGCCGCATTTCGGTCCTTCCAGCGCAGGGGGCGCTGTGCGACGGTGAGAGCCGAGCCCGGCCTGCCTCCTTCTCCTGCGCCAGGGCCACCGCCCACGGCCGCGCGGGCGAAACCGGAAACGGCGGCCAGCAGGGGCGGGGCGGTGTAACGGTCGGCTGGTCATGCTCCGTACCGTGATGGGGCGCGGGGGGTACCCCCGTTAGGAGTCATGCTCGGCAGGTCTGGGTCCCGGGCGCTGCCGTTGGGGGACTTCTACCGTTTCCATCAGTCGAGCTTTGGCTTCCCGGGCTCGCAGGAGGGTTGCTTGTCCCCGGAGCCGGGTGGCATGGGGCCGGGGGCCGGTGAGTGGCCGCCCAGCACAGCGGACCCGGGAGAGATCGGCTGGCACCCCTGGGCCCGAACTCTCTGCCTCTCAGGAGTCAGCCGGTCTTGCGCGCTCACATCCTAATAAGAGGAGGGACCGAGAGGGGGTCTCCACAATGTGGAGAAGGGCTTGGATCAGGCGCTGGGATGCTACTGCTAATCCAGCCCTCCTAGGGCCACGGGGCTGCAGCACCAGAGCTCTCTCATCTTCCAAGAAGCCTCGCCCCACGTCGTTTCTCCTCGGCTTTTATCAGCCCAGAGGTTTCAGGTTTCCATTTTGCCTAGAAAGAAACTAAGGTCTAGGCATAGGAGGTCACCAGCACGCCAAGGGCACTTGGCTGCAGAGAAATGTCAGAATCTTCACCTCAGGGGGCCCCTCTAGACTCCCTAAGCTTGAGCATCTCCCTGTTTCCTGGTGGAGATGTGCAGGCCCTCAGGTGCCTGTCATGTCTTCCAGGCCCTGTCTTGCTCCAAATCCTTGAGTAATTTCCTTGGCCCATAGGCCAGATCCCACATGCTACAGCCTAACAACCAAAACCCCAGAGGATGTGGCCCCTCTGTGATCCTCCTCTAATGACAGCTGCCCCTATCCAAGGGTTCCTTTCCTGCAGGGGCCACATGGGTCAGAACGAGGCAGGAAAGGAGATTTAGCATTCTGGGGCTCAGAGAGCCCAAAAGTATAGGGTTCCTGGAAGTGTGGAGCCGAGGCTCCTGTCTGCTTTCTGTTCAGGGTTGGGAGAGGAAAGAGAGCAGAAAATAACCTCTCCCAGATTCTGGGGCTTTCTCAGCTTTCACTCCCATTCTGGGCTTCTGGTTCACGGGGCCAGGGACCTGTGGTTCAGATGAATCTCATTTTCTTAGTTCTCTGTCCCCCACCTCTCACCTGAAGCTGCTTCAAGCGAGGTATGGCCCAGAGGGCATTAAAGGGGGGTGAAGAATTGTGAGCTAGGAAAGAACATCTTTGTCCTCATCTCTGGCATCTGTTGAAAAGCAATTGATGCTTTATCCCTTTAAGCTAAGGTCCAGTGATGCCACCTGGAGTTGTGCTTTCTCCCCTCACCAGATGGCCTTAGGCTGTCTCCAAAAGGATTCCTTGAAAGCACACTTCTGGGGCTGATAGTAGAGGAGGTGTTATGCCAGCAGCATTCAGTTCAACCCAGCGTGTGCTTACAGATGCCCAGGTACTCCTGGCTTTGCCAGCTATGGGAGGCAATATGAATCAGACAAAAGGATTGACTCCTACTCAGCCTAGTGAGGAGAGCATCGTGTGATTGGTTTCTCAACTCCAATGACTACTGTCTAGCAGAGGCCTTGTGAGGGTGGGACTTGGGACAGATTTGTTTTGGTGTATGGGAGGAAGGAACAGTCCTTAACCAGCACCTGCCCAAAGATATGGGAGTAGTGTTAGGCAAGAAGAGTATTTGATGGTCCTTAGGGCACGGCACTAAAGTGGAGTGAAGAACTGTGAGCTAGGAAAGAACATCTTAGCCCTGAAAAGTAAGGAGCCACTGAAGGGGGAGGTGGGCAAAAGGTACACTTGACTGAGTCCACTCAGCCAGCAGCTGTCCTGCCAGACCCAGTCGGCATTCCTTGACTACCTCTGCTCTCTTGTCCCCAGATGCACCTCAGAGCTGGCCTTCCTGCCTCTGCCATGGCCTCATCAGTTTCCTGGGGTTCTTGCTGCTGATGATCACCTTCCCCATTTCTGGTTGGTTTGCCCTGAAGGTAAGGCTGGTTGGGTCAGCCCCCAGAATGGTTGGGCCATGTTGAGAGCTTTGGCATTGGTGGGTGAATTCCCCATCCTCTGCCCCCTTTCCCCAAATATTATCACAGCTCTGTGAAATGGGCTGGACAAGAATTGTTCATTCTCACCTTTCAGCTGAGGAAACAGAAGCTCAGACTTGTCCAAAGTCATACTGGGAGCCAATAAGTGGCAGAAACAAGTCTTCCCAAACTCCCAAGTTTGGGGGTCTGAACACTGGCTTTAAGGTGCACACAAATATCTTCCTCCCTTTGGGTTAGGCTAAATTAGAAATGAAAAACACTCAACCTGGCCCAGCAGGTGATGAGTAATAGGAATTCAGGCCTCGTTTTCAACAAGGGATGGTGCAGATGGGAAAGGATGAGCTAGAGTTGAGGATTGCACCTGAGAGCTGCAGTGAAGGTGGAAGCCTACCCCCATGCGGCCCCAGGCAACAGCCAGTGTCTCTAGAAAGCTTGGGGTTTGGGGTGGTCTCGAAGGGAGTCCTTAGAAGGTCCTAAATCCTAGTCCCCAAACTACCACTGAAATAAATATCATGTGACCTTGGGCAAGTCACTGCCTCTCTGAGCCTTCATTTCTCAATTTGGACATATTTCCTTGTTTGAGGACTCCAGGAACCTGAAGTTGGCAAAGCCCTTTGCTCGGGGCTGCTATTAGAGCAGCCCAGCTTTTCCCTTAACTAAGACAAGGGCAGACAGTTTCCTGGTTTGAGTCATGTCTAGCTTCAGATCACACAGGTGAAAGGTTTCACTGAGGATCAAGTCAATACAGTATGGCAGTTGAGAGCATGGCTTTTGGAGTCATTCAGAACTGCGTTCAGATCTTGCGTGTTTCACTTGGGGGCTTTGTGATTTTTGAGCACGTCAGTTAACCTCTCAGAGCTTTGTTTTTTTCATCGAAAGACAGAGCTCAGGATACCTGACACTGAACAAGGCCAGAGGGAGAGGTGAGGGAGGGACCTGGGGAGACATCATTGCCAGCAGCAGCTCAGTGCTTTCAACCCTTTCCCTTGCTGCTGCAGACAGATCGTGCCCACCTATGAGCGCATGATCGTGTTTCGACGGGGCCGGATCCGCACCCCTCAAGGACCCGGTATGGTTCTGCTCCTGCCCTTCATTGACTCCTTTCAGAGGGTGGATCTGAGGACACGAGCCTTCAGTGTCCCTCCTCGCAAGGTGAGGGGCTTCTTGGCTCCCGTGGACAGAGGGAGTGGGGGCTTATTCTGGGTGTATTGGCCTGTGAGTAGCCATTAGGGGTGAGGAATGAGGAAGATACCAGAAAAGGGGGGAGGGGGCTGGGAGGACATCCTTGATCCATATACCTAAGCCCACACACTTGGGGATACCATTTTGCTCTTGAGGAGCTAGTGACCAGGCGAGTGGGTCAAGTTGGGTGGTCTCAGTGGGCCTGGCCTCCCTGTGCCTCCAGCCCCTCTTTCATGGCCTCCCCCAACAGTTGACCTCTAAGGCTGAGGTTGTGCTGTCTGTGGGGGCTGATGTCTACTTCCGCATCTGGGACCCGGTACTGTCGGTGATGACAGTGAAGGACCTGAATACAGCCACATGCATGATGGCCCAGAATGCCATGATCAAGGCTCTGCTCAAGAGGCCTCTGTGGGAGATCCTGATGGAGGAGCTCAAGATCAGCGACCAGCTCCTGGTAGGCAGTTCCACACAGGGCAGAGTTCGGTGGCTGGCACCCCGGCCCAGCTCTGCCCGCCAGGGCACTTTAGCGGAGCACCAGATCACTCTGGGCCTCAGTTTGCCTTATGTCCCAAGCGTGTAACAACTTTTGAAGAGTCAGTGGTCTGGGTGGGACTGAGTTGAGGAACAGAAGATGGCACAGACCATAGTGATCTTGGGCAAATCTATCCCTGAGAGGTGAAGGGGCTGGGACAGGGGAGTGTCCTGACAGAAATTCTTGGGTCCTGCCCCGACTGCCTGAGGTTTTACTCTTCACTGCTCTGCAGGCATTGCCATGACAACCCTGGGCCTCAGGGGCACTCAGCAGCCTCATGGGGCCGGCAGGTGGGTGAAAGGAGCAGGGGCCTTCCTGGCCCAGTCACCTTCAGGGGAATTCCATGCTCCCCAAGGCAGCCTGTGCATTTTTGTGGGTTTGTGTTCTTTGTTCTGAAGAGAACAAAGGGACATGATGACATTTGGACCTTTTTCCTGCCTCTTCTCTGAGTGTGAGCAGTTACACTGGAATGTACCTCAAATCCCTCCTGTGACAAGATGGGGTTGAAATACACATGTGAAGGCATGTCCCCTTCTCCTCACGTTCACCTTGTGCTTTCTCCCATGTCCTGGCAGGGGTCCGTGGGTGAAGTTTCCCCTCGTTCCCCTAAGATCTGCTTTCCCCAGGGTTAGAGGACAGGAAGGGGAGTGGGGTAATGCCAGTCCTGGAGGTCACAATCCCTTCAGGAAATAAATCTACTGGGTGAAATTCCCAAGAGGAGCTCTCACATGCATAGCATTTTGCCTGCCTCAGTGTATCTCTGCTTTACATTTTGCTGCAAAGGCTGGTATTATTGTTTTATTTTGGAGGAAGGAAACTAAGGCTCAGAAATTATTTGACTTGCCCCTAAGAGCTGTGGTCAAGGCAGAGCTGGACCAGAGCCAGGTCACGTGCCCCCCACCCCCCAATCCAGTGCTCAGTCTTATACAACCCAGATCACAATTTGATAATTTTTTTTCATGAAACCACATTCCGTTTTGATCTACCTTTAGGAAGAGAAAATTGCTCTTGGCCTTGTTGCACATGGCTTTGGTGCAGCAAAGCCAAGAGAAGCCATCTGAGGGAGTGAGTCCCATACCAGGACATTAGAGTCATGTAGGGTCATTGCCCAGATTGAGTTGGCTCCTGGTAAAGTGGGGTCAGTGCCTGGTTAAAATGAAATCTCAGGAAACCCAGCACACCTCCCTAAGGCCTGTTTCAGGCATACGTTTCTCATTCTCACCGCGCCCCCGCTTCTGCGTACTTTTCCTCTAGAGGGATTGCACGCTCCCCACCTCTCACTTGCTGGGCCCTCCTTAGCTGCTCCAGGCCAGCCCCTCACTGCCCCAGCCCAGCCTCCCCCATTGCCACCCCACCCGTCCCTCTGCCACAGGCCTTGCCTCTTAATCCTCAGGAGAAAACACTCTAGGGTGAGAACTCTTTCAGCTTCCTCCTGCATTATCCCTTCAAACTCATCTACATCTGTGCTGTTTTCCTGTCTCACTGGAAGCATCTGCTTCCTCTGCACCGGGCAGTGCTCTGGGCCCAGGACTCGGCTCCCTCCCTCAGTTCAGCCTCTTCTTGCCTTTTTGCAAGGACACATGTTCTACCTTTGTCCCCGACCCCCTCTAGCTCTTAACCCCTCTCTCCCCTTTCCTTCCTCCCCTCCTGTCCTTAATCCAGGCTCCCCCCACACTCCTAAGACTGATGTCACTACCGACCTCATGGTGACCTCCCTCTTGCTAGCACAAGGGCACTTCTCAGTCCTTCCCTTACTTCACCTGGAGGCAGCCTTTGACTCCACGGACCCATCCTTCTCTTATTCTTGGATCCTCTGCTTCCTCGGGCTTCCATTATTCCACACTCCTGGTTACTCCCTGTTCTCCTGCCCTTCTGTTTCCAGGTTTCCCTCAGTGGTCTCTTCTCACCTGTGACCTCCCAGGAAAGCTTACCCACCTGTGGCTTTCTGCTAACTTTAGACACTAATTATTCTCAACACTCCGATCCAGTCCCACTCTGCCCTGCTTCCTGGCCCCACTTATCCAATTGCGGTTGGCCGTCCCGTAGACACCTCAAGCTTAACGTGTTTAAAAAGTCACCATTCCTTCCCTACCCGCCCCCAAATCTGTGTCTTCCTCTGTGTATGCTCTCTGGATAAATGCCCGCATTCATGATCCGTGCAGGCAGCCATACTAGAAACGTGGCTCCTCCAACTCCTCACCGCCCTCCTTGTTTTCGCACATCCAGGCAGCTGACAAGTCCAGCGGTTCTATTTCTCTAGTGTCTTTCTGTAGCTTAATAGAGTTTACAGAGTTGTGCCCCTCCCCTGGTGTGTCTCGGCTCACAGCCGCCTTTCTGCCTGACACCGCATCTGCATCACTTATGCCTGCAGTTTGAAACAACGTCCTACCTGGTCTCCATGCCTCTACCCTCAGCCCCTCCAATCCAGTGTCCACATAGCAGCCAAGAGAATCTTTGCAACAAGCAGGACTGCTCTGTCACTTGCCTGCTAAACTCGTCTGCGGGACTCCTTGAGCCTCAGAATAAATCCAAGTGAGCGGGAGCAGCCTCCTCTGAGCCCTTGGCTGTCTCTGGTGTCTCAGGCCACAACTGAGGGTCCAGCTAAATGGAACTGTGGTTCCTCACAGTTCCCCGAACATTTGAGGTGCTCCTTTCTGCATTTTTGCACCTGCTCTTCCCATTGCCTGGAAAGGTCCTCCTTTGATGCCCCTTCACCTGTATGATTCCTCCTCCTCCTGGCATCACCCCCTCCTCCCTGCCCCACACCCTCTCCTGATTGCTCACTACCAGCTGCCCACAGCTGGGTTGTAATTGCCCTCTGCCTCCGTCCCAGGCTGGGAACTTCTCAAGGGCAGGCCTGGTGCCTCACGTGCCACCATGGCCACACCAGCCTGCCTAAAGAACGTGCTCTGGAAAGGTTTGTTGAATGAGTGCCATTTCTCCCCACACCATCCTCCAGCTGGAGATCAACGATGTGACCAGGGCCTGGGGGCTGGAGGTGGACCGCGTGGCTCTGGCAGTGGAGGTCGTGCTCCAGCTGCCCCAGGACAGTCCAGCTGGACTCAACCTGTACATAACCTTGCAGCAGCTGGCCCTCCACTTCCTGGGAGGAGGCATGTCTTCAGTGGCAGGAGGTGCCCCACTCCCCGAGCCAGGTAAGGAGCCTCAGGGAAAGAGTGAGGGTGCTCCCCAGGGTGCTCAGCTTGGTGTCCAGCACCGACTGAACTTTGCTACTTGTTCCCTTAACCAAGCAGCTTGTGCAGTGCACACCCCGCCCAGCTGTTCAGGCCACCCCAATTCTAGAGCTGACCAGAGCTAGGGCAGTGAGAAGAGTCCAGATGTCTGAGTATGTGGAGGCCTTTGGGAGCCTCCATGGGAGGAAGCAACAGCAGCCAGAAAAGAGTTTTGGATTCAAGGCTGGAGTAGCTTAGAAATGGGATTTGGGGTTATGGCTAAAAACTTAAGGGCAGCTTCTGAGGAAACTGAACGTGGGCCTGAAGAGGGTGTAAGAGGGAACTGCCGTGAAGGTACGGAGGCCACACGTTGACCTTGGCAGCACATTGACCTCCTTCTCTCTGCCTCCCTCCCCAAGCCCCTTGGCCTCCCCCGGCAGATACCTTTTGGATATGGTGAACAAGGTTGAGCCATCTGCCCCTCGTGGTGGTGCCAGGTCCAGCCCCAAGCAGCCTGTGGCCGAGGGGCTGCTGACGGCTCTGAAGCCCTTCCTGTCTGAGGCCCTGGTCAGCCAGGTCGAGGCCTGCTACCAGTTCAATGTCGTCCTGCCCAGTGACGCACAAAGCATCTACTTCTTGGACCTCACTGGAGGTGCAGCTGCCCTCCCTGCTCTCTTCTTTCCCACCTGGGTTGCTTGTAGCCCCTACCACCCATGGTCCTTTTTCAGACTGGGCCCTGCTCCTGCCAGCAGTTTAGGGCAAACCCATAGCAGTCAGGGACTCAGATGCCATTTGCAGACAGTGACTATCCAGGCCTTGGTCTCCCTGCCCTGTCCTCGTCAGCAGGACAACTCAGATGGCCGAGCTTCCTATACCAAGAGCCACACACACGTTGCAGTCCTGTTCATGGCAGGCTCAGTGCTGAGCATGTTTTGTGCCTTATCTCACCTACTTATCATCATCAGCGTATGATTTAGGGATTATCATCATCCCCATTTTACCAATTTGGAAACTGAGGCTCTGAGTGGTCACACAGCCAATGGGACTTGAACCCAGGGTATTAGAACTTGAATGCTTAACCACTATTTACACCCCTCCCAGTGGGACATGCTAACCTCTTCTACCCCCTGCAGCATAGTCGTCCCCCTGCTAATGCTCAGTTTTCTTTCTCCCCACAGGGCAAGGGAGGGTGGGACATGGGGTGCCTGATGCCATGCCTGATGTGGTGTTGGAGATGGCTGAGGAGGACCTGCAGGCCCTGTTGTGCAGGGAGCTGCAGCCCCTGGAGGCCTACCTGAGCGGGCAGCTGAAGGTGAAGGGCAACCTGGTTGCGTTCATGGAGCTGGACACTGTCTTCAGGGCCTTGAAGTAGCAGGTTTGGCTGACTGTCCATAGCCCAGCCCCGAGCCTGGCACCAAGCCACGGGGGTATCTTGGAGGAGGAGTCCTGAACCATTGGGTTCAGGTTTCAGCCCCAGGGCCCCTTCCTGGAGGGCCAGAGCCCCAGGTTGCTGCCCCTGCTCTGTCCCTCTCTCCACTCCTGGAGGCCGCCCAGCCAGGGCTGCCTGTTCAAAAGCCTTCCCTCCAGTCCCCACCGGCCACAATCCCGCTGCCTGTGAGCCCTGGTGGGGCATGATCTTCTCTGCCTGGCCTGGGCTCCCCCTCTACTTTGGCGCTGTCGTTGTGCCTATTCCCCACTGTGTCTGTCACTGTTCTTGTGTAAGCGCCTGCCCTCCCTGCTCTCCCATGAGCTTCATGCCTGAGCCATCCATCGCCGTCCCCTCCATTGCTACTGCACACAGTGCCCCAGGGGGAAGAGGGGAAACCCCAGGCGTCTTCCTCATGAAAGCTTAAGGGAAACCAAAACTCAGATTTTCTTTGTGGCCGTTGGAGGATCAG
This sequence comes from Mesoplodon bidens, assembly GCF_964165515.1. NCBI lineage: Eukaryota > Metazoa > Chordata > Mammalia > Artiodactyla > Ziphiidae > Mesoplodon > Mesoplodon bidens. The sequence continues at coordinate 62,905,275 of NC_138178.1, read as the reverse complement.
CATCACCGGGGAAACAAACTTTCCTAGATGTCTGTGTGGGTGGAGAACAAAGCCTGCTGCCAGCGGTTAATACCCTCCTGTCCAGGGCAACTCATTTCTTGGTGAGGCCAGCACTCCAGGAAAGGGAGCCCACAGGTTCAAGGCCTCTGAGTTTCGGAGGACCCAGCAGACTTTGTAGTCCCCAGTGGGGGATGAGGGGCACCTAATGGGGCCAGGGTGTGGGGAGGGAAGGAGAAGGGTGTCCATCAAAGAAGGCTTCCTGAGGAGATGATGCCTGAGACTCACAGCTACATGGAGATGAGAGAAGAAAGGAAATGGGGGAAAGACATTCTGCAGAGGGGAAAGTCCCTGTGAGAGCACAGGAAGTTTTAAATAAGTATTTAATTTTGAATAGAGAATTTTAAAATGGCGTGCTATGAAAATTGTCCCTCACACTCCTGATTCCATCCATATATTTTCAAACAGGTATCCCATGGTATTAGTTTCTTGGTTATTCTTCCAGAAGTTGAGGTTTAAAAAAAATACATTTACAAGAAAATCCAAATATATTATTCTCTGGACGGGGGTTGGTTGTTTTTTGTTTTTTTTTCAGAAATGGCAGCATAGCAAATACAATGTTGATTTGTTCACTTAACCTTACAGTTGAGGATCTTTCTGTATTAGCACACCTAGACTTTCCCTATTCAGTTTTGTAGTTACATAGGATTCCATTGAATAAATGTATCATAGTTTATTTAACCTGCTTTGCATTGATGGACATTCAGATTTTTTGTGTGTGTTTTGCTATTTCAAACAATCTTGCAGTAATAATCTTTTACATATGCTATTTCACCTGTGGTTGAAGTTCATCTGTGGGATAAAGTCCTAGAAAGGAAATTGCTAGGTCAAAGCATTTCTAATTTAATATTGCCCCAAATGCCTTCTCTGGGGTTATTCTAATTTACACTCCCATTATCAGTGAGGGAGAATCTGTTTTTCCTCATAGCCATGCCAACACAATGTGTTTTTAAACTTTTGGATTTTTTGACAGTCTAGTAAGTGAAAAATTGCATCTCAGTGTAATTTTTTAAAGTTGTTCAGTTGTTTATTGTTTTTTAAGACTTGGATTTTCAGTCCCAGCAAAAGCACAGGGTTTTTGCTGTCTTTCTCCAGCATTTACTTTTTTAAGTATGATATGATAAAATGCACCCATTTTAAATGTGCTTGATGTGTTTTGACAGATGTGAGTACCATGTAACCACCAGCCACCGCAATGAAGATATAGAACATTTCCATCAACTCACGTAGTTCCCTTGTGTCCCTTCCCATTCAAGCCTCACTGTCCCCGCCCCTGCCCCCCCAGGTCCAGGTCACCACTGATCTGCTTTCTGTAACTGTTGATTAAATTTCACTCTTCTGGGCTTCCCTGGTGGCGCAGTGGTTCAGAGTCCGCCTGCCGATGCAGGGGTCACGGGTTCGTGCCCCGGTCCGGGAAGATCCCATATGCCGCGGAGCAGCTAGGCCCGTGAGCCATGGCTGCTGAGCCTGCACGTCGGGAGCCTGTGCTCCACAACGGGAGAGGCCACAACAGTGAGAGGCCTGCGTACCGCAAAAAAAAAAAAAATTTTTTTAAAATAATAAAAAAATAAATTTCACTCTTCTAGAGTTTCATGCAAGTGAAACTATACCGTGTGCACCCGTCTCTGTCTAGCTTCTTTCCCTTTAGTGTTTTTGAATCATCTGTGTTATTATGTGTATTTGTAGTTTGTTCTTTTTTATTTTTAGTGATATTCTGTTGTATGGATAGATGTACAATTTATATATTCATCTGTTCATGGACATTTGAGTAGTTTGCAGTTTTGATTATCAGAGCTCCTCTGAACATCTGTCTGTGTACAAGTCTTTGTATGGATATATGTTTTCATTTGGGTAAATACTCAGGAGTAGAATTTCTGGGTCAACCAACTCCAAGATAGTCGTGCCAACACTTGGTGCTGTCAGTCTTTTTCACTGGGTGGGACTGATGACTTTGAGCCTCCTTTTGGGTGCTTATTGGGCATATGTCTTCTTTTGTGAAGTGTCTGTCCAATATTTTTTCTTACTTTAAAAAATGGCTTATTTATCTTATCAGTATAGATTCGTATTAGCTTTAAGACTTCCTAGTAAATCCTGGATACATGTTTTTTAGCACATATTTGGAGTATTTTCTCTCAGTCTGTAGCTTGCCTTTCTAACTTCTTAGTGCTTTATCTTGAAAAGCAGTAGATTTTAATTTCGATAAAGTCCAGTCTACACTTTTTTTTTATCCAGGTTTTTTTCCCTAAATTTATTTATTTTATTTATTTTTGGCTGTGTGGGGTCTTCATTGGTGCGTGCGGGCTTTCTCTAGTTGCGGCGAGTGGGGGCATCTCTTGTGGCAGTGCGCAGGCTCTAGGTGCACAAGCTTCAGTTGTTGTGGCTCGCAGGCTCTAGAGTGCAGGCTCAGTAGTTGTGGCACACAGGCTTAGTTGCTCCGCGGCATGAGATCTTCCCAGACCAGGGCTCGAACCTGTGTCCCCTGCATTGGCAGGCGGATTCTTAACCACTGCGCCACCAGGGAAGCCCTATATAACTTTTCAATGGTTAGAGGTTTTGTGTCATTTCCTGGAAGTCTTTGCTCATCTTTGCTCACGGTCTTGAAGATTTTCCCCTATGTTTTCTTCTAAAATCTAAAAGTTTATAGATTCAGCTATTACTTTTAGGCTTGTGATCCATTTTGAGTTACTTTTTGTGTATGGTATGAGATAAAAGGCTGAGGTGTTTCCCCCCACCGCCCTCCCTGCCATGGGTATCCAATTATTCTAGCACTTCTTGTTGAAAAAATATATTTTCCCCATTGAATTACCTCGAAACTTAAATTTTTTCATTTCTCTTATTTTGTGTGAAGTTGAATATTTTGTAATATGTTTAAGAGCCATTGTGTTTCTTTTTCTGTGAACTGTTATTTCATCTACTTTGTCCATTTTTTTAGTGTTGATTGTTTCTAGTTCTGTTCTGACACCTGGGAGCTCTTTAAATGCTAGGGAGATTAGCTGTTTTTTATATGAGTTGTAAAATTTTTTTAACCCAATTTGTTGTTTGTATTTTGACTTTGCTTATGATACTTTTCCATGAAATTTGACAAATGTATTTGAAATGATATATATTTTATTTTATGGCTTTTAGGTTTTAAGTCATAAGAAAAACTTCCATTCTGAGATCATAAAGGAATTCCGTGTACTCTTTTATTTTTTACATGTAGCTGTTTGATCCACTCGGGATTTAAATGAGCATAAAATATAAAATATAGAACCACATTTTTTTTTCAATGCCATGTATTTCTGTTTGTCTTGGGGTCCCTATCTGGGCTTTCTGTTGTGTTCCACTGGACTAATGTTTGTCCATGCACTGGGGCCACATGGTTTTAATGATTGAGGCTTCATAAAATGTTTAATATCTGTAAGATTAATTCTTTTTAATGCTTCTTAAGAAATTCTTCCTGGGAATTCCCTGGTGGTCCAGTGGTTAGGACTCCGCACTTTCACTGCAGAGTGCGTGGGTTCATTCCCTGGTAGCGGAAGTAAGATCCTGCAAGCCGTGCAGCCCGGCCAAATTTAAAAAAAAAGAAGAAGAAAAAAAAAATTCTTCCTGCCTGTTCTTCTTCTTCTTTTGTTTTTTTAAAAATAAACTTTAGAATTACCCAGTCTAGTTAAAATAATTTATATCTTTATTGAGATCATGTTAAATGTGTGAAGTAACTCAGAAAACTGCAATCTTTATGATACTGACTCTTCCTGTCTGTGAACTTGGCATGTTTTTATGTCTTTTTTTAAATGTTCTTCAGAAGTTTTACAGTGTTCATATTGGTCTTGAACATTTCTTATCAAGCTTATTCCTAGGTACTTTACCTTTTCTGATACTATTACTATAAATAAGGTCTTTCCTTTCATTATATTATCGATCAGAATGCAATTTACTGCTCTGTAGGAATTCTGTACATTACTAACATAATTCTTACCTTACTAACTGTATTTTTATTCACAGTACTTCATCTTCAATATACAGTCACCTGCAAACGTCACCTCATTTCAGTGCTTTAAAATGCTTTCTCGTGTAATTGCATTGGTTAGCATAGAGGTGGGTATTTTTAAGGTGGAAGTGAGAGGGTATTATGCTGAGGGGAAAGATCCAGTAGGGAGAGAGAAAGGGAGACTCTAGAGGAAGAGAAGGGAATATGGTATCCTGAGCCCTGATGGAGGGATTAGCTGTGGATGAAGACTGACACCTCCTTCAACCCTGGAGAAAGAAGGGAGGAGGACTTTCCTGGTGGCGCAGTGGTTAAGAATCCACCTGCCAATGCAGGGGACACGGGTTCAAGCCCTGGTCCGGGAAGATCCCACATGCCGTGGAGAAACTAACCCCGCGTGCCACAACTACGGAGCCTGCGCTCTAGAGCCCATGAGACACAACTACTGAGCCTGCGTGCTGCAACTACTGAAGCCCGTGTGCCTAGAGCCTGTGCTCTGCAGCAAGAGAAGCCACCACAACGAGGAGCCTGCGCACCACAATGAAGAAAGCCTGTGCACAGCAACGAAGACCCAACACAGCCAAAAATAAATAAATAAATATATATATTAAAAAAAAGGAGGAAATAAGGATGGGGGCAAACCCCACCCCTCCCCCACACACAGCCTAGAGCACATGGGGACGGGGTGGGGTAGGGGTGCGGCTCTGGGATGTTTATTAACTGTAACAATTTCAAGGGAAAGAAGTGCTAGTGGTAAAATCTTAGTCATTGGGTCGTTCACACAGGCCTCGCAGGGTTAGCCTTTCGGTGGGGCCTCCAAGCCCAAAACCATGAAATGAGAGTGTTGAGGGGGTGGGGACTTGGGGAGATTTGTGTGTTGGAGGGGTAGCTGGAAGGAGAAGTTTTCTGGCTCATCCTGGTGAGTGGTTCTTGATTTCCATCCTAGGCCAAGTGGAGTCCAGCTCCCAGCCAGGACAGCAAGTCGTTTAGTGATGGCCACAGGCCAATGTCTTCAAGACTGACAAAGAGAAGCTGGGAGTGTGAGGTGAGCCTAGAAGGTGGCCAGGTAGGGACAGTCCTGGAGAACTAGGGTGCAGAGCTGGAAGGGAGCAGGAGATGATTGGTCCACAGATGGGAAGACCAAGGCCCAGAGAAAGCCTTCCCAGAGGGATTGTGGCATGGCTGGGCCCAGAACCTATGTCTCATAGCTCCTAGCCCATGACTCTTCCTCTACATCAGTGAGGGCCATGGGGCAGTGGGAATGGCTTAGAATAAAGGGGGTCTCAAGATCCTGGGGCTTTGTGTTGCTCTGCTAAGCCCGACTCCACTGTATGGGGATGGGTGTGGACTGTGTAGGGGTAGACAGAGAGGGGCGCATTCCCCATCTGCTGCCCCAGATTCTCTGCCACTCAGCCAGGAGAGAGGCTGGAAAGAGAGAGAGGAAAGGAGAGAAGACGGGAAAAGAACAGAGAGGAAAGGGAGGGGCGAGGAGAGGGAGAAGGCTGAGGACAAAAGAGACTTGCCCACCACAGTCCTGTGCTGGGAGCCTCTTCCCCTAGACTGTGAGTCCAGTGTGCTGTCATTGACTTTCCAGAGCCTGGCACAGTGTCCGCCATATAATGGGCACCAGCAACTGGTTTTTATTTTTATTTTTTTATAGTTATTTCTCCTTTTTTCCTTTATTTTTTATTTTTTTGGCTGCATCAGGTCTTAGTTGAGGCATGTGGGATCTTTTGTTGTGGCTCGGGCTCTTCGTTGTGGCGCATGGGCTACTCTCTAGTTGTGGTGCATGGGTTTTCTCTCTCCAGTTGTGGCACGCAGGCTCCAGGGCGCTGTAGATTGTGGCCTGCGGGCTCAGTAGTTGCGGCGCACGGGCTTAGTTGCCCCGCGGCATGTGAGATCTTAGTTCCCCCACCAGGGATTGAACCCGCGTCTCCTGCATTGGAAGGCGGATTCTTAACCACTGGATGACCAGGGAAGTCCCAGCGGCTGGTTTTTAAAATGGACTTATTGAATAAGATGAAGCAGCATTAGATTTACCGAGGAAGATGGAGGTAGAGAGAGACAGACAGAGGACAGAGGGAGACAGGTGGGGATAGGGAGAGAGGAGAGACGGAGGGAGAGACGGAGGGAGAGACTGAGAGAGAGGGAAAGATAGAGACAGACAGGGAGGCTGGAAGATGAACAAGGAGAGACAAAACAACAGGGAGACAGGGACAGCAAGAGGAAGTAGGAGCCAGGGCCCAGAACAGGGCCCTCAGAGTCACCCTGGAGGGGCCAGAGTCACCCCTGAGGAGCAGAAGATGCTTGTGAGGAGGGCACTCAAGTGGTCTCCTGGGCGGCTTGTCCTCCTGGTCTGAGTTTCCTCTCCTTGAAGGGAGCCCACAGAAGCCCAGTCATGAGCTTGTGGCACCATCTTGTGGCAGTTTGGGAGACGGCTGGTTTTCTCTTTCCAGATGTGCTTTCAAGGGCTGGGAAGGATCTTGGGGACAGAGGAGTTGCCACTGTGGAGAAAAAGCGCAGAGCAGAACCAGAGCCTGAGGTGCAGGCCTAGGAGATGTTCACCTTGCCTGACCGTTCCCATACACGTTCACACATACACACATCCCTGTGTGCACCCAGGCCCAGGGCGGGCTGAGCGGTGATGGGGTTAGGGAGGGAAGTGAGGGACAGGAAGGTGCAAGAATTTGGCAAGGAGAATTGGGGGAGGTTGACCAGAGCAACCAGGAAACTGCAGATCATGGAGCTAAATCTGCAAAATGGGGCTAATTATATCAAAGGCCATTTTAAGGCCTTCCTAGGATAAAGTGCTATTAGTTTTGGAGGTTCCTCCCCCAAATCAATTATTAAAAGGCACAGAATTGCTACATTAAATATATTACTGTAAAATAATATGAAGTGATTTTCATAAGTTTGCCTTGGAAATTATTTGGCTAAGAGTAATTCATTCACAGTATAATTATCTGCAAGTTCTCAGCACTCTGTGGGCATTCGTTTGCATTCTGGAAGTACTTGCAGAGTTAAAAAAAATCTAATCTACCAATTATTTTCAAATAGAATGAAATTCTTATGAACACTACATTTAGTAATTAAAGAAATTGACACAGAATTAATGATATAAATTAACAGTTGATGACAGTTTGTAGACATTTGATTAAACATTTATTAATTTGGGTTATTCTGTAGTTTTTGCATTTTGGAGTCAGACTTTTCTCAGGTTTTAATCATTTATGTAGGTTCCTGAGAAGCTCTGGAACTCTGGGCACTGTGACCCTTGGGACTACCTTACCTGAACAATTAAGTGGCCCTGATAATACCTACCCTATAGGAGAGCTATAAAGAATAAAAATGGGATAATATATGAAGGCATTAAGCACAATGCCCAGTAAACTCCAAGCACCCAATAAGAATTAGTAGATGTCATTAAATATATCTGCACACACGCATAACCCCCTATTCTTTTGATCATTCATTCTAAAAAATTGCATTGGGCACTCACTCTGTGCTAGACAAGGCAATGTCATAGGTGTTGGAATAGTAGTGAATGAATAAACCAAGATGCCTATCCTTGTGGAATTTACATTCTAGTTTGGAGAGCCAGACATAAACAACAAGCATTAAGAATAAGAAAGGACATGGGTACCGCATGAGGGCCTGCTCATCCGGAACTGATTTTGACACCCTTGCTGATCGGGATACTGGGCTGGGAAGAACTGCAAACAGCCTCGATTAACCAAACTCAGCTTTGGCACCTTAAAAACCGAGTCTGCGACTCAGGCACAGAGGATGAAGGTTCCAGAGGGCAGCTTATGTTGATACCAGCTCCCCTGATCACTGCCCCTTCGCCTAAATATACATTATTAAAAAAAAAAAAGTCATACAGTATGTTAGAACGCCACTGGTGCCTTGGGAGAGGGCCTGGCATGTTTTGGAACAGCACGGAGGCCAGTGTGCCTGGAGTGGAGAGCGGGTGGAGAGTGGAAGATGAGGCTACAAGTGAAAATGGGGCCAGTTCATGTGGAGCCTTGTAGCCATTTTAAGGACTCTTGCAGTGGGATGCTGCTGGAGAGTTCTAGGAGGGGAACGTGGGGGACTGACTGTACAAACAGACAAGGGCCAGACCACATATAAAAACAACTCTGATCCTCAACCTGCAGCAACCTGCCAGGAAACCAACCCCTTATATGCAACAGTCAGCCCAGAAAGGCAGCCTGCCAGAAGTCAGAGTCGCAGGAAGCCAGCCTGCTATCTTGAGTGACAATCCAGGAAGCAAAACAATAACTTCCATAACAATCAGCCGCCAATGGTCAGGACTCAATTAATAACTCACAGCTTCACTAATTTTTGTCCCTGCTTCCAACTTGGGACCAACCAGAGAAAGCCAAATATGCATCCCTAACCAATCCCATAGGCTGCCCCCTTCTGGTCAGCCCGCCTCCAGCTCCTGGGGCTCGCAGTCCCTGGTCAGGACACACCTGAAGCCTTCCCTGTTTTCCACTATAGAGCTTTCCACTCCTCCGCCTGGCTGAGTCTCTGCCAAAACAGAGCGATAGTGGCTGACTCCCTTGCAAGCTCTGAAAAAATAGCCTTTGCTTTTCTCATTTGGCTGGTCTTCATTTATTTCCACAAATGATGGAAACTGCCTTACATTATACAAACTGCTCTGTTGAGAACAGACTGTGTGTAAAATAGGGAGACCCATTAAGAGGCCGTTGTAATAATCCAGGCAAGAGATGATAGTGGCTTGGACCAGGCTGGTAGTAGGGCAGGCGATTAGAAGGGGTTGGATTATAGTTATGCATATTTTATTATTTTTATTTTGAAATTATAGATTCACTAGCAGTTGCAAAGAAATGCACAGAGAAGTCCCATGTGCCCCTCTCCCAGCCATCCTAGCATCTCATATAACCACACAACTGCATCAAAACCAAGGAACTGACATTGGCATAATCAATCGAGTTTACTTAGATTTCACTGGTTATACGTGCGCTTATTTGTGTGTGTGTGTGTGTGTGTAGCTCTACACAATTGTGTCACGTGTGTAGCCTGGAATAACCAACACAGCAATCAAGACGCTCGATGGTACCATCACCATGAGATCCCTGGTGTCACCCCTTTATAGCCACACCCCTCCTTCCTGTTCCTAACCCTGGCAGCCACTAATCTGCACTCTATCTCTGTGATTGTTACTCAGGATTGTTGCATACATGGCATCATGCAGTATGTATTCTTTTGAGGTTGGCTTTTTCACTCAGCATAATTCCCTGGAGATGCATCCTACGTGTTGCCTGTGTCAGCAGTTCACCCCTTTATTGCCGAGTGCTATTCTGTGGTGTGGATGCACCACAGTTGGTTTCACCTTTGCCCCTCTGAAGGACATCTGGGTAATTTCCAGGTTTGGGCTATTACAAGTAAAGCTGCTGTGAACAATTGTGTACAAGTTCCTCCATGAAAATAAGTCTTCATTTCTCTGGCATACGGCTGGGCCCTTGTTAATTCTGTTTTTAGTTTTGAACTGGGTATATTTTAAGGGTAGAGCCAAAGGATCGCCTGATAGATTGGATGTGGCTGTGAGAGAAAAAGAGAGGGGTGGTTTGAAATGGGCTAATGCACTTAGTGCTGGAACATAGTAAGGGCTCAGTAAATGTCAGTCAGCTACACAAGTGACAGCAAATACAACCCAAACCGTGGGGAAATTAAAAAACTCGTGAGATATACGCCACAAATGTCGCCTGAGAAAGCGTTAGGAATCACTCAGAGGGCACTTAGTGTACAGAAACCCCTTTGATTATTTGCATGTAGAAGTGAAAGAGATGAGTTTCGCTTCCTCTTTGAATGTAGAAAGCCACAAGAAAATGTTACTCCCATTCTGACAAGAAGAAGAAGCCAGGTAATTTGCAAAACTTTAATTTTTTAGGGCTTCCCTGGTGGCGCAGTGGTTGAGAATCTGCCTGCTAATGCAGGGGACACGGGTTCGAACCCTAGTCTGGGAGGATCCCACATGCCGTGGAGCAACTAGGCCTGTGAGCCACAACTACTGAGCCTGCGCATCTGGAGCCTGTGCTCCACATCAAGAGGCCGCGATAGTGAGAGGCCCGAGCACTGCGATGAAGAGTGGCCCCCGCTTGCCACAACTAGAGAAAGCCCTTGCACAGAAACGAAGACCCAACACAGCAAAAATTAATTAATTAATTAATAAACTCCTACCCCCAACATCTTTAAAAAAAAAACTTCAATTTTTTAAACCCATCAGAGAACTGAGGTCATCCTAGACAACCAAGAGAACTGAATTCCAAAGAGCCCCGGGGTTTGCCTTGGGGAGAGCATGTATGGGGGTGGGGAGTTTTCCCCACCTCCCAGCTCTTTCCCAGGAGGAGGATTGGAGGCAGAGCAGTAGTAGGAGAGGGAAGAGACCCCCTTGGTGGCACAGACGTGCCAGAGGTGACTGGCTGCTGCAGGAGGGCAGGCTCACAACCTCACCTTCTTCCTGAAGGAAGTTCTCTCAAAGCCACTGTGTGAGAGGGGGGCGAGGGCAGGCCACAGCAGACTTGGTCTCAGGGCTGCTGAAAGAGAGGCAGAAACTAAGATCCACTGCTTCTGGGGGAAGGGTAAGTCAATGCACCCACTTGTCCCTGTGGGAGGGACAGGAAAGGTTCTCCTGTCCAAGACCCACAGAGGATGGTCAGGAACACTGCCAAGGCCCACCCTCTGAGCCCCAGGTGTGCAGGCTCAGTGAGGCTGGGCCAGGAGGACCGAGAGACGGCAACAGCAGTCTACCACCAAGGGGCGAGGAAGAGCATCTAGAGGGACCCGCTCCAAGGTGGAGGCAGGCAGGGACCTCTGAAGGCAAACAGCGGGGGGAAAAACCCTCCAGAACCCAAGGCTGTCTACAAGAAACCCATCTTAAATATAAAGAGCTAGTTAAAAGTAAAAGAAAGAAAAAAAGACGTGCACTGATCCAAAGCTCAAGTGTCCATATTAACACAAGACAAAGTAGACTACAGAACAGAGAATATTTCCAGGAATAAAGAGGGGCAATACATAATGATAAAGAGGTCAAGTTCATCAAGAAGAAAAACAACTTCAAAGTATATGCACTGGAGAACAGACCATCAGGATACATACAAGTACAACTGATAGAACTGAAAGGAGAAATAGGCAAATCCACTTGTCTCTCAATATTTGATAGAATGAGTGACTAAACAGAAAATCAGCCTGGCTATGGATAACTTGAATAACACTATTAACCAACTTAATCCGAATGACATTTATAGGATTGACTCCACCCAACAACAGCAGGATACACATTCTTTTCAAGGCATATGGAACTGCACCAAGTTAGACCATATGCTGAGCCATAAAACAAGTCTCAACAAATTAAAAATAATTAAAATCACGCAAGTTTGTTCTCTCACCATAATAAAATTAAACTATAAATCAATAACCAAAAGATATCAGGAAAAACCCCAAACAGTTGCAAATTAAACAACACATTTTTAAATAACTCATGATTCAAAGAAGAAAAAACCATGAGAGTAATTAGAAACATTTTAATTAAATGAAAGTGAAAACACAACATATCAAAATTTAAAGCAGCACTTAGAGGGAAATTATAACGTTACATGCTTTATATTAGAAAATAGAAGAGAATATGACTGGTTAGGTAGAGATTTCTTAGATAAGATAAATAGTACAATCCATAAAAGAAATAAAAAACATTATTATATTGGCTTTCACCAAAATCAAAAACTTCTGCTCTTCCAAAAGTACTGGTAAGAAAATGAAAATACAAACCACAGATTGGGAAAAAATATTTGCAAAACATATAACTGATAAAGGATTTGTATCCGGAATAGATAAAGAACTCTTCCATAATGACAGACAAGTCAATTAAAAATGGGCAAAGGATTTGAACAGAAACTAAATCAAGCATGAGATATGATGGAAAATATGTATGTGAACAGATGCTTAACATGATTAGTCATTAAGGAAATGAAAATTAAAACCACAATGAAATACCACTACATACTTACTAGAATGGTTTAAAAAACACACATGATACGAAGTGCTGGCAATAGCCACTTCATGGAGCAATAGCCACTTTGGAAAACAGTTTAGCAGTTTCTTGTACAGTTAAACATAACACTTATATGACTAAGAACCTAATTCCTAGGTATTTACCCAAGAAAAATGAAAATGTATGCCCACTCAAAGACCTGTAGGTGAATATTGACAGCAGTTTTTTTTCATAATGGCCCCAAACCGGAAATAACCCAAAGACATATCTTCTGATAAATGGAAAAAAAATTGTGGTCCACACAGTGGAATACTGCTTAGCAATAAAAAGGAACAAACTATTGATACATACAACAACATGGAGGAGCTTCAAAAGCATTATGTTAAGAGAAAGAAGACAGATACAAAAGGCCACATACTGAATGATTCCATTTATATGAGATTCTGGAAAAGATAAAACTGTAGGGACAGAGAGCAGACTAATGATTGCCAGGGGATGGTGGGTGAGGGTAGAAACTTGACTACAAAGAGGCGTAAGAAAACTTAAGGTGATGGAATATTTTACATCTTGATTGTGGGGGGGGGTTTCTACAACTGCACATACTTGTCAAAACTCGTCAAAATGTATGCCTAAAATGGGTGAATTTTACTGGATGCGGATTATTCCTTTAAATGCCTGAATTATATTTCAAAAGTGAAAGAGACAATAGCTGTGAATCGGAAATAAGATGGCCTGGGGCTTCCCTGGTGGCGCAGTGGTTAAGAATCTGCCTGCCAAAGCAGGGGACGTGGGTTCGACCCCTGGTCCGAGAAGATCCCACATGCCGCGGAGCAACTAAGCCCCTGTGCCACAACTACTGAGCCTGTGCTCTAGCCACAACTGCTGAAGCCCATGCACCTAGAGCCCGTGCTCCACGACAAGAGAAGCCACTGCAATGAGAAGCCCGCACAGCGCAACGAAGAGTAGCCCTCACTCGCCGCAACTAGAAAGCCCGCTTGCAGCAACAAAGACCCAACACAGCCAAAAATAAATGGATAAATAAAGTAATTAAAAAAAATTATCCTAAAGAAATCATATTTCTAAAAAAAAAAGAAATAAGATGGGCTTTGATGTCACATATTCTGGAAATAGAGTCCTGCGCTATGTGATGGCCTCCAGGGGCAGTGACAGTCCTATTTGCTAGCTGAGAAACTCCCAGGCTACTGGGACACCAGACAGAGGCGAAGGACCCACCTCTCTTGTCTGCCAGGGGTGCACTGCCAGCTGGATCAACCCCCTTGGGCCCAGGGTTCTGTTGCCCAGGTCCCCACAGTCACTGTCCCCAAGTTTTTTTGGGGTATGCATATTGATACAGCAAAGAGGGAATTCTGCCAGGACTTAACTATTTAATCAGACGTTGCCAAGCCCAGCAGGGAGAAAGCAGAGAATGTAACATTTAAAAACAAACAAACACTTAAGAACTTCTCAAAAAGGAAAAGAAAGGACAAATTATCAACCTAACAGAGTATTCTAGCTGACTGCAAGTTTCCAACAAGCGGCAATTATTCAAGCTGTAGCCTTTTTGTATTTTTGCAAGCTTTGCACACCTGCTCCATTTTATTTTCTCTGCTTCCTGAGAGGGGCACTTAGGACCATAAAAAGGGAATGTTGTGTCCAAATTGCCTGGATCCAAATATCGGGTCCAGTTTTGCCCCGGCACAGATCTGGGGCACGGGAAAGCATGCCAGACCCTGGGTGCTGGACAATTGTGGGCAGCGCTGACTGCATTAGGCAACACCATAATACAGGGTTCCATTTGCTGGCCTTTTATCCAGGGTTTTGTATCCATTGCCAAAGTAAAACTGGTCTGTGGTTATCATCATGATGGTGGGTAGGGTAGCATGCTTATCTTTGTCAGATTTGAGTGTCAGGATTACGTGAGCTTCGTAAAATCAATTCAGAAGCATAAAATTCATCTATCATTTCCTCCATATGCTTGGGAAAAGTTTAAATAGAGAAGTAGAAATGACCTGTTTTTCCAGTTTGAAAGAATTCATGCGAATACTCTCTACATCTCAGATCTATTTTAGAGATGACCTGTAAAATTTCTTCTGTAGTTATAGGTGTTTCACTCATTGAGTCAATTTTGGCAATTTACAAATATATCCCTAGAATATTTTTTTTTTTTTTTTTTTTTTTGCGGTATGCGGGCCTCTCACTGTTGTGGCCTCTCCCGCTGCGGGGCACAGGCTCCGGACGCGCAGGCTCAGCGGCCATGGCTCACGGGCCCAGCCACTCTGCGGCATGTGGGATCTTCCCGGACCGGGGCACGAACCCGCGTCCCCTGCATCGGCAGGCGGACCTTCAACCACTGCGCCACCAGGGAAGCCCGAATATTTTTATTTAATGTTGAAACAGTCATTAATAAGCATGGAGAATGTATGTACTATTCTCTTAAATTTCAAAAGTCAGGGACTTCCCTGGTGATCCAGTGGTTGAGAATCCATCTTCCAACGCAGGGAACATGGGTTTGATCCCTGGTCGGGGAACTAAGATCCCACATGCCGTGGGGCAAATAAGATCCCGTGTGCCGCAACTAAGACCCGACGCAGCCAAATAAATAAATATTTTTTTAAAAAGTACATTAACAAAAGTCATCTCCATAGCTGTGTTAATATTTCCTTTCTAACCTTACATTTTGTAGTATTTTTCTTGATTAGACCAGTTCATGGGCTATTTTAATTTGCTTCTTCCCATAAAGAACAATCTAAATGTGAATTCCACTACTTCTAGGAGGAATTATGCTTCTCCTTGCCCAGCCACTTCTTTTTTTTTTTTTTCTTTTTGCGGTATGCGGGCCTCTCACTGTCGTGGCCTCTCCCGTTGCGGAGCACAGGCTCCGGACGCGCAGGCCCAGCGGCCATGGCTCACGGGCCCAGCCGCTCCGCGGCATATGGGATCCTCCCAGACCGGGGCACGAACCCGTATCCCCTGCATCCGCAGGCGGACTCTCAACCACTGCGCCACCAGGGAGGCCCTGCCCAGCCACTTTTTGAGCTGCTGTTTCCAGGAGTCATGAATCCAGAGAGCTGAGGAGGAAGGATATGAAAGTTTGAACAGTGACCTGGCTGTGCTTCAAAGCACCGGCATGTGGCTTTTTGTCTGGTTTCAGTTGCCTTTGAGGATCTGGTGGAAGCCACGCCCCTGTCTCTAGAAATTTGCCTGCGTTTGAACCCTGGCTCTCCTATTTACTAGCTGAGGGAACTGGGGCAAGTTACATGACTCTCTATGCCTCAGCTTCCCCATCTGCAAAATGGGAATAATAACAGTGCCTTCCTCATAGGGTCATTGTGAGGATTAAGTAGGATAACCTTTGTATAGCATTTAGGGAAGAGCCTGGCACATGGCTAACTGTTCAAGAAGTTAAAACATCATCATCATCATCAATAGTGGTATTCTCCTGCTGGCTCTTTTTCTCCCTCCACCCCCAGGAGATACTTGTGCTTTCCCACGCCAAGGGCCAGATCTGAGGTGGCTTTGGTGAGCCAAGGCACACTGTGGGTTGATGGAACGTTGCCCCAACCAACTAGGAGGAGGAAAGGAGTGAGGAGTTAGGGAGGTTGTGGTGGAAGCAGGCAGAGGAAAGAGGTCGAGACAGCTTCCCCCAGACTTGGGAGATGGGGGCCATGGCTCTTCTAGTAGCAAGGAGGGTGTCCTGCTCCTGGTGGTGCCCTGAGCAGGTATGAACCTTGAGGAACACGCTGCTTGGGTGTCCTTGTGCCCAAGCTTTGCAGGAAGTGGAGACACCCGCCCTCGGGTGTTCAGTCAACGAGCCTGCATGCAGTGACTAGATGGGACCGAAGACCGCAGGGCCCCTCTCTGATGTTCTGGGCCTTTTGAGGCCTCCAGGGTGGGAGTAAAATTACTCAGGACATTGAATTTCCCACCTGGTAGCCAGAGGCTCAAAGTGGATAAAACTTTATTTAGAAATTTTTTTTAAATAAGTGATTTCACATAGCCAGGGCATATGGGAACCAAAATCCATACCTGCTTCCCCTGCCTTCCATACCTTGAGTTTCTTTGTTAAAGCTTTTTCAGGACTTTCTCACTCTTAGAAAGTTCTGCTGCTATTTCCAGGGTGATGTGTGTCAGATGCGCCCTTGAGTCCCGGGTTCTGGCTGCTCTCCTCACGCAAATCCCTGGACTTCAGTGAGGTTTCCAGGGTGTGGGCACTGCCTCTCATTCTCCTTGGCCAGCTGGTGCCAACCCTGCCCACAGACACTGCCTGTAAGACTAACTCTGGGGGATGGCAGGGGTTGGTGGGGAGGCGTGTAGGGCTTCCCAACAAATGCTGTGATTGGGTGTGTACCTGATGCAGCCCCAGTGTGGAGCAGCTGGGGAGGCCCCATCCCTGGGCGTGACCAGCAGGGCTCAGAGGCTTTGGAGGACGGCCTTGGTATCCTGACCATGGAGGGGAGATGCCCGGTGGGAGCTGGGGAGTGATCCCCCTGCCCCAAGCTGGAAGGGTGGATGTTGTTAAGCTCCCTCAGCCTGAATCAGCAGGGCAAGCAGGAACCTTCCTCAGGAGACTGGCCCAAGGGGTAGGCATCAGGTGTGGGGCCCGTGTAGGTGCCGTGGAAGCAGGCTGAGGGACCTCCAGTGCAGAGGGGAGAGGCTGGGCGCACAGGCACTGCTGTGGACCAAGAGAGAGCCTCTTTGGCACCCAGCCCCCTGCCGCCCAGGAAAGCCCCATACTGTCTTCTTGGAATACGGCTTCCAAGGAACAACCCTTTTTTGGTTCAGGCACGAAGGTGGTCTGCTCCTCCTCCCCTCCTGTTCCTCCTGCTGTGGTCTTGCTCATCCCCACCCTCTAGCCCTTCCAGAGCCAGAGCACCTCCTCCCCGAACCAAGAGCACTGTGCCTCCCCAGGAGCCTCCCTTGAGCATCTGCTGAAGCCTGTGGCCTCAGTGGGATAGGCTCCCATTCTAGGCTTCGGCTTTCTGACCTGGGAACTGGGGACTTTTGACTCTACCTCATAGGTAGACAGTCTGGAATTTGGTGACCTTGTCTCAGCCCTCCCCTTCCCTCCTGGGGGCACCTAGAAAGGAGAGAGGTGGGGCTGGAATCAGGACAGCACCTCTGAGGCGCACATGGGTGCAGGGTGCAGCAGAACGGTGACCTCTGGATGACAGGCCTCTGCCCCCACCCCTCCTCAGTCCTGCTACCCGGCCCCAGATGGAGAGGGGAGGAGCCGCAGCACTCACCCCATGCCAGGACAGACTCAGTGAGGGAAGGCTAGAGGGGCTGCAGCCACATTCCGCTCCATCCCCTGCCTGGGCTGGTGAGTGGCCCAGGGGCTCCAGTAGGCTGGGGCCAGGTCCTTCTGGAGGTACAGCATGGCTCCAAGAAGCCCTCCCTCTCCACCCTGGCAGAGTACCTACTAGCTGCCAGGGACCCTGAGGCATGAATCGTGTGAGAGCCAAAAGGGGGGACCCCCTTCTCCTTGGAGGACTCTGAGTGCTGAGTGCAATAGGCTGGGGAGACCACAGTGATATGGAGGGGTGGGTCCAACACCCTGCAGCTCACCCAGTACCTGCCTCTGCAGGAGTAGCTTACCGGCTCTCCAGGTCAGCATGTGGGCCAGGCAGGAGAGCATTCCTGTTTTACTGATGGGGAAACTGAGGCCCAGAGGTGTAGTATGCCTTGCCCAAACTCACACAGCTCACACAGTGAGCAGGAGAACTGGCCCTGGAACCCAGAGCCCTGATTCTTGGACCAAGTTTCTCTCCCTTTCGCACTAGTGTTACTCCCCTGGGAAGGAAGGGAGCTGGCAGGAGGCAGGTGGGTGCAAAGGTGTCCTGAGGGCTTCTGGGAGGGGAAGGAACAGGGGAGGTGCCTTCCTTCTGCTTCTCCCTGCCCCTATCCAGTGTCCAGGAGCTCGGGGTACCACTGCCAGGACAGGGGCTAGAGGGCCACCGCCCCCATCAGCCTCTCCCAAGTAAACTTTTCTCCCTTCCCTTCCTGGGAGACACTGCCTCCCAGATGAAGGCTCCACGGTTGCCCCCAGGGGCTGTCTCACTAGGTAAGTGGTTCACACTGGTGGGTGCACCCGCCCCGCTGTGAGCAGGAAATGCGTCTGATTCTCCTGTGTGTGCTCAGTCCCGCCACAGGCCTGGCATTCAGTAGGTGCTCAATAGGAGAGTAAGGGAGCAAGTTGCAGGTGGAGCTGGTGACTGTGTGAGTAAGCAGGGGGGTAGGAGTGGGAGGCTGCAGGGTGGGTGGTGGTGGAAGGTAAGATACCCAGGGCCCCGCCCCCAGCAGGATGTGGGCTTCTTCCCACGCAGCAGGCTGGGCCCTGAGATAAACCCTGTGGGGTTTCCACAGTGGGTTTGATGCCCTCTTGGTCAAGCTGTGGTCCTCAGACGGTGGTGGCTGCCCTTTCCACATTCTGCTAGGGAAGGACGAAGCCCAAGGATGTCCTCTGAGCCCAACCTAGCTTTGGCCAACCCGGCCGGCGGCTACGTGCAGAACCACAGAGTAGAAAAACCTTGTTTTATTCAGCCCAGGCCTGGGCAATCTTGCTCTGTGGTATGGCCAAAATATAAAAAATAAAAACCAACAACCAACAAAATCACGTTGTAGGGGAAAGTTAAGTACACAATTGGGCCTGGCATCCGGAATCCCTGTGGTTTTGGTCCACGTTCGCTCCCTGAGGCGGGCAGGGAAGGATGCTCCCAGCGTCCAGCTGCCCCTGCCTGTGGTTGATGGCTGGGCCCCGTGGGCCGGGCTTGTCCTGGCAGGAGGCTGCCTGGGGAGCAGGGCCTGCTTTGGGAGGTGGGGAGGTTGGCCATCTGCACACTCTCTCCTAGATCAGGATCTAAGGAAAGAAAGAGAGCAGGTCAAAGGCAGGCTGAGGCGTGGGCCCCTCGCTCAACTGTCAGCAAGGCGACCACTACCTCCCCAGCTGAGCACTTCTCTTCCACAGCCTGGATCCCAAGTAGGAGGGCAGGCACGGGCCTCCATTTCTGTCAGTAATCTGGGCTCAGGAGGGGTTTCATGGACTCCCATGCAGGGCATGGTCTCGGTATCACCCCTCCCCATGCCCTGAGTTCCAGATTCTTTTCTAGGCCATTAGCAGAGCTGCTACTGTCTGGAAATACTTTCTTGTTTTCTCTAACTCAGTACTTTTGAAAAAAAAAAAAGGCCTCCTTTTTCCTCTTCAGAAACATGATTGAAACCCACAGGCGTCAGTCCCGTGGCCTTTCTGGAAATGCTCCGTCCGGCTTCCTGTGCGCTGGCCCAGCTGCCCGCCTGTGGTCAGGGTCGAGGAGACGCACTAATGAGACCTGAGCCTCTCCAAGCACTTATGTAAAGGGCTCGGGAGGAAGGGCCTCGGCATGCCCTGCGTCCACAGGCCCCAGGGTAGCTGGAGGGGGACGCAGGGCAACTTCTCTGTCCGCCCTGCTGAGGGGCCCAGCTCATGGTGCCACCTGGGGAAGTGGGAGGCTATTTGGATGTACCTTTCCCAGCAGCAGGGGGGACAAGAGGGCATGTAGGCTCCCCACCTCCCTTGTACCTGCCCTCCTTCTCCTTCCCTAGAACTGCTTCCCAGAAAACCTCTACCATTTAGGTGACTCCTGGATTTTTAATGGCTGAACAAGACAAGCCCTGAGGAGCGAGAAGGTGCTGCAAACCCAGGCCTGCCGAAGGGGCTAAGTTGCCAGGGATGGGGTGGGAGTCAGTTGTTTCAAACACACTCTGTGACCTGGATAATTCTGATCTAATTCTGCGAATGAGGAATCTAATCTCTGAATTGAACCAGAGGCTACTGTTCTCACAGTGTGGTGGAGGACTGTGAACGTTAGCTTAGTGGTAGCAGCCAAGGGTGCAAGGGCTATCTCTAAACACACACTGAGCCTTCACACACCAACCTCTGAGCCTGGTCACATGCTGACCCTGGTCGCATGCTGAGCCTTAATCCTGGTCACACACTGAGCCCTAATCCTGGTCACACACTGAGCCCTGACCCTGGTGACAGCCTAAACCTCTCATACCTATCAACCATTAATAAGCAGACATGTTTGGGGAAAGATGGTTCTCTGGGCCTTGGATTCCTTGCCATTTGTTCCTCAGCTGATGGACTAAAGCTCTAGGAGACTACTCTTTTTTTCTTTATTTTTTAAATGGAAAAGAGTTGCTTTGACCTGATCAAGCATTGAAAATTCACATGGAGTGGGATGGGGTTTTTAATGAGTTCGTAAGCAAGGGGTCCCTCTGCAAAGTACTTCACGTGAGGAATCAGGAGAGAGGCTGAGGACAGCCAGTCCGGGGCAGCAACAGCTGAGGTGCCACGTGCCAAAGGCCTGGGAGTTTATCAACTCCCTCCACATCTGGGCCCAGGGACTGATGACTGTTAGAAGTGATTCCAACCAGAATCAGTTCTAATCTGAGACTGCTTAATTCATTCCACCTGATACGGACACTAATGATCACACAGCTGCCATTCATTGAGCACCAGTGTGAAGGGTCCTGGAACACACACAGATGTCAGGACTTTAAATCCTCCTCACAAGTCTGTGTGGGAAGTGTTGAAGAGAAAAGTAGTTCAGAGAGGTGAGGTGAACTGCCCGATGTCACAGAGTGAGGGAGTCACAGAAGTAGGAATGCAGAGCCCATGCACCTCCACCCAACGACGCTGCCTACTGCAGGTCTCCACCTGAGGAGAGATCAGGAGCCACGCCCCGGATCAATGCCTGCAGCCTGAGCACTCCGCTTGGGGTGGCTGGTCCAGCCGCAGCTGTGTGCGGCCATCAAGGTGAGCCACAGGGCAGGTATCCTACGTGTTTCATGTGGCCCTGCCTGCTCCTCAGGTAGGAGAGGGGCTGGGGTACGGAGAGCTGGGGGAAGAGCACTTACTGGACAATTTTGCAGTTTGTTGTAGAAACATAGCGACCTGTATAGTGGATGTTGCATCTCACTACATTGTTGGTGAAGTCAGACTCCAAAACAATGTACTTTGGGTTCACGTGCACCTGAAGAAGGAAAGGAACAGAAGGAAAAGGGATCTGGTCATGAGGCTGTGCTTTACTTGGTCACCAGGGAAGGTGGAGAGGCAGACACAGAGGAGCCAGAGAGAGGGAGACAGAGAGATGGAGAAAGACCATGAGAGACCAAGAGACACAGAGACAGAGACACACGGATGGAGAGACGGGGGAAGATGCAGAGAGACAGAGAGAGGAATGAAGAGAGAGACAGCTCATAGTCAAAGGAAGCATCACTGGATCATCCTTCTTGGAAGGTAGGTTTCCCCAGAGTCAGAGCCCAGGCCAGGGGGCCCCACATGGGGCATTCAGAGCCACTGCCCCAGGGAACCCAGCAGTGAGTGAGGGCCCGAGCAGGGATCCCATGCCTGGTCTCCCTGACTCTGAGGCTCGCACCCTTTCACCTCGTATGCCTGTCTAGGTGACCCATGGAAGGCCTGTCTGATGCCAGGTAGCATCTCCTGCCCTGGAGCCCAAGGCACCTGACATTCATTGAGATGATGACCCAAGCAAGCATAACCTGTCTGAAGAGGAGCTGTCTGGACAAAAGGAAATCCTTTAAATGCTGGATTGATAGGGGAGGGCTTCGCTGGGGTGGGCTACACCCAGCCTTATTTGCAGAACATTCAAGCAGAGAGGAAATGATGTTATATTTAAGTTACATTCCTTAGGGGCAGGAACTGTGCATTATTTATGTGTCTTGAATCCTCAGAACCTAGAACTCAGAAAGGCCTTTGTACGAGTTTGTTGAGAGTGGATGAATAAAGGAAGGAAAAGAATACCCTTGACAATCTTGGCCTTTGGGTGAGGCTGAGCAGAGGCCTCACCGAGCCCACTGAGAGGTGCTCAGGATGGGGCGCAACCAACTGCTTCCAGGTTGCCGTGTTCTGAATGCAGCCACCCAGCAGCCCGTCCTCATGCAGGTTAAAGCCGCCTCCCAGGCCTACCTTCTCTGCTCTTCCTTTACTCCAGCATAGAGCAGTGGGCCCAGGGGGCCTCTTAGAGTGAGCCCTACCCTCGCTTTGCACCTGCAAAGAGGAGGCTGATTTGTCTTCCCCAGGTGAGGTCATGATGACCCGGCACCCCGCTCAGCCTGCATGGATGTTCCATGTTGGGCTGTGTGTCCTTAGCGTGCTCTTCTACTTGTCTCCGCAAGGGATGGGGCACTGGAGTGAGTGTACGTGGAGGAGGGGTTCAGGCCACAAGGAACTATTGGTCACAAGTGCCCTTGGCTTTGCAGGGGTCGTATGAGGAGCTGAGGGTGTCTCTCAGGGAGGGCAGTGTCCTCTCCCAGATGGCACAGAGCCTGCCCTGCCCACAGACAGGGGAATGGACCCCACGGCTCTCCAAGTCCTCTGCCACTTAGGGAAGACAGAGTCACCATCTCCCCTAGGATCACCACACTTGGGCTGAAGGTTCCTCAGTGTTTCTATGGGAAGAGGCTGTGTCTTCCTGAGGCTAAAACCTTCAGGTGGGAAGTGCAGACCTCAGGGACATCATCAGCTGATATGCCCAGAGGGTGAAGCTTATGTCAGAGGCGGGGACACCGAGGGTGAGCATCAGGTTGGAGGAGTGCCTCCAACCAGGGGCCCCACCTTGAGGATGTAGTTCCCGGGCTGCACGTCGGTTATGTCAATCCACTGGCAGTCGATGTCTGCATTGTACGTGTCATAGCAACCTGGGCTCAGGCCCTAGGAAAAGGGACAGGAGGAGAGGTTGAGGTGCTGTGCACTCCTCAGAGCCAACCCACGCCCACGTCAGCAGCCTGGGGCCCTCCTTCCTCTGTGATTCGTCCTGACCCTGGCCCGGGGTAGCTGCTCAGAGTGGGTCTGCCCCGTCCTAAGCCCACTGGGTGGATGGACCAGAGAGATGAGGGATGAAATGAAGGTGGGGGGATGCCTGGGAGAGATGGATGAAGGAATGGATAGAGAGACAGACAGGCAGGATAGATGGACACTCTCTGGATGTTTGGACAGAAAGATGGATTCGGGTGGACAGCTAGGCAAATGGAATATCATGCCATCCAGAATTCGTTGGAATGTTCCCCTCCTTCCATGAGCAGACACCCCTGGGAATGGAGGTGGAGGGTAGTCCCCGAGGGGCTCTCTGGTGGCTTCAGGACTGGCAAGAAGACCTGCACTCTCTGAGCTGAGCGGCCAGGAGCCTTGGCACTAGCCTGTCTTTAGCTTGGCTTAGCCTCCCCATCCCTGGCGGGGTTCCCCCCCGTCCTTCAGAGCCCCTGCCCTGCCCCTCCAGCCCAACCTGCGTGTGAGAGGTGCACGCATAGCGTTTGAGGTTGCCGAAGTCGCACGTGCTGTCCTCCAGGCAGAAGCTGGCCTTGTGGCCCTCGGCTACCTTCTTGCCTGTGCCTGCGTCCAGCAGGTCGTAGTGGCTGAACTCGTCCATGCTGTGGTAGTGCCTGGGGGCAGGAGAAGAAGAGGGAGAAGAGGGCCTGGTCACCCCTGGCTTCCCAGCCTGTTCCCCTCCTGAGATGGGCCCAGGTGACCCTGCTGTGACACCGCCTCCTGAGGGCTCCTGGGGCTCCTTGGTCGCTGTGTCCCCCAGGCAGCATCTCTGGTGTCCTCACTGAGCCAGTCACCCTAGGAGGGTACCTCCTCAGGACCCCTCACTTCCTCTTGGGCTCCCACCTGTACCGGCCTCCCTTGGGTGATGCCCTGTATTCTAGATACTTCCACCCCCTATCAAGACCGATCCTTCTGTGTCCCCTCTTCCATTGCAGCTTTTGCTAAGGCTCCTCTGAGAAATCCTTGCCCCAGTGATGGATCCTTGGCAGAAAACAACTCATGGGGCCCTCCCACCAGCACTGCCCCTCTGGAGTGCTCCTGGGGAGGGGCACTCAGGCCCAGGGCCTGGCCCAGAAGAGGGGGCGGGCCAGGCAGCCCACTCACTGGTGGCAGCTGTGCCACTCCCAGGTGTGCCGCGGCCGGTTTGGAAGGAAGTCTGCGGTGCCCTGGTTCTTCACGCGCTGGGGGAAACGCAGCAGCACCCGCACGTCGTAGTCGGTGGCCTCAGGGGCGTAGGCTGTGCTGTGGGGACAGAAGGGGAGACCAGAGTGGGCTTGGGTACCAGACACAAACACCCAGCGTAGGTTGGCTTGTTCCTGAAGATTCTCACATCTGAACCCTGCCCTGCAGCCAAGGCTCAGGCCTCTGCTCCTCTCTGCAGGCCAGCCCCTCCTTTCTGGCCTCTGCCATGTGGCTGGCAGCTGCCAAAGGAGTCTTTCTAAAGCAGCATTTGGCCTGATAATGACCCTCTGAGGGTCCCTGATACCTGCAGGTGACTCTCAGCTGGGGACAGCCCCTGAGGATGGGGGCAAATCAGAATCTTCGGAGGGCTTTTATAAAATAGCCCTATCCAGGAGATTCTGACCTTCTCCCTCCCCCTACACCTGGGTTCCAGCTTCAAACACTGTCTCCCAAACAGACTTAACTCTTTCACTGATCTGTACTTTTGCCTGTGCCGTTCACTTGATCCAGAACTCGCCCAGCCTCCTAGACCCAACTCAGGTCCTCTCCTCCAGGAAGTCTGCCTTGATTGCTCCACTTCGAGGAATCGTGACTGCCTGTGAGATCTAACAGTGCTGCCTACAACACATCCTGATACCATACACCTCCTGAGCTGGGTCAGTGTGAGTAGACCACCTCTCCCTGATTGTGTGGCTTCAGGGCCAGCGACCTGCCCTTTTTTGCTCAGGAAGCACTGGTCTGGTATAGATTGCCTGTTCACAATTCACTTGCTGACCCCCAATTGCCAGCTGAGATGGGCCTTGTGAGGAGAGAAGGAAAAAGAGAGAAAACAGGGGCAGCAGTGAGGGGACACACATCCCACGTCCCACAGGTAGGAACGAGGGCTAGATGAAGGCTCCTTCCTCTTCAGCTGACTGTGGACAGCCGTCTTGGCCAGACTCAGGGGGCACTTCCTTGGCAATCATTAAGGTCTGGGCCCTAAGGCTAGAGGCAGGAGGTGGCCAGTCATGGGGATTAGCTCTCTCTGAGAGGATGTCTGGACAACAGGCAGTGTAGGCTCCTGTCTGCCAGGACGTAAGGCCCTTGGCCTTGTCTGAGGGAGGCTTGGAATCTGTCTTTGTCTGTGTTGGAACTAAACATCCTCTTCCCTCTGTTCAGTTAAGTCCTACCCCTCTGTTGGGCTCAGCACACCGTGGGAAACCATTAGGGTCTGGGTTCTAGGCCCAGCTTGGCCACAAACTCGTGGTGAGACTTGGAGCAAGTCCCTTCCCTCATCTGAGTTCTGCCTGCTGTCTGTGAACTGGCACCGGTCTGCAGCCCACACTTTCGATAATCTCCAAGGGCCCTGCTGCTCCAGGGCTTCAGTTCTGCTGCATTTTCTAGGTCTGTATCCCACACCCAACCTCCGCTGATGCCTCCGCCCTTGCCAACCTCTCCCTCCTCTGGCTGCCCACAGTTCCAGCCTGCCAACTGCTCCTTCTAGCTCTCCTTCCACTCCCTGTCACTTGGTTCTGGGTAAGAGGCCACTTTCTCCAGCTAGACCAGGACAGCCCTGGGATGGAGCCCCAGTGCCTCTGCCCCAGCCCATCTGGGAGCTCAGTTGTGGGCACACGGGGTATTCCACGAAGGCAGAATAACAGTTTGGTTTTGACTCAAACTCCTCAAAACTCAGCCTCAATGGACGGCCGTGGAGGCTGAGCTCCTCCCCACTGGAGGAACTGTAGCAGGAGCAGTAAGTACATTATGCTCTCTTCCCAGAGACGAGACCTGAGTGGGCAGGCCGACTCAGTGGAACTCACGTGTGGTTCCTGGACTGGTGCCAGTTCGCACACTGTCTGTTGCCAGTCTGTTGTGAGATAAGGAACTTGCACCAGCATGTAAACCAACTACATCACGAATCACACTGTCCAGTTCAGCTGATACTTCTTTTTTTTGAAGCAAGACTTCCTCGATGAAGGAAGCAGTGAGCTGAGTTACATTCCAGTGCAAGCTCCTTATCTTGTTACAGATAGATAACAATTTGTGGTCAGCTATTCTGAGTGGCAGTGAACGAGATTTCATTAGTGAGAAAACATTGAGATTCTAAAGGGCTTCCCAGATACTCAAAAGTGAAAGTAAAGAGTTCAAATGTTTTTTAAAAAAGCAAATAATTAAGAAAAATAGGAGCTTTCAACATAGACAGATGTCAGTAAAAGAAGTAGGTCAATATAATCTTTAACTAGTTCTTTTAGCACAGGGAGATGTCCCCAAAGCATACATATTTGAACAGAACATTCACTGTCAATAAATTCAGAAGCAAGCTCTGCAAGAGGCAGAATAACCCAGGAATAATGGAGGATTGGCTGTGCTCACCTCCCAGGTTCAAGTAAACTGGTGTCCTTCCCTTCTCTCTAATGCAACATATAACTGAGGCCTCATTGTTACCCATGCCCACAGCCCCTTCTGGACAACCCACACCTGTCCTCTGTGGAGATGGCTCCATAATCCTGCCCTCTATCCTGAAGGCGTCTGTAAGACTTCCCCGGGGTCCCCACGAGGAACCTTCTCATGAGACACCTCAGATCTGAAGGTTTTAGTTCCTCTCACTGCTCCTCAGTTACCGACAGGGCAACACAGACCTTTGGGTCTGGTGTGAAGATTAAATACCACTAAGTTCCTCATATAGTGATGTATACAGAAATGCTGGATCACTCTCATTCCCCTCCCCACCTGACTGCCTTGAGGCAGGCAAGGCCCACCGAAGAGGCCAGGGTTGTGCAGCCTGCAGGCAGCCTGGCCGCCATGAACACAGGTTCTGGGTGACTCCTGGGGACTGTCCACGCTTCATCCTCATCTCCTTACCTGGCCAGACACTTCTCCTCTGCAGCACAGCGCAGGGAGTACAGATGGGCTCTCTGGACATAAGTGGACGCTTGCACGTAGTTGGGGTCCGGGACCAAGTCAGGGAGACCTGGAGTGGGGAGAGGGAGAGAGGGAGGAGGGAGTAATAGTTGGCACTGAGGAGGGTCAGGCTGGTCAGGTTTAAAGCCCAGAGACCCTGTGCTGTTCTCCTTCTGGAAGCCTCCCAGTGTGAGCGTGTGTGATCTGAACCATTCTCCCTAGGCTCAGGTGTGGGGTCAGGGAGGTCAGGGAGCAGGGGCGCACCTCTGGAGTTCCATGCTGTTGGGACCGCTGAGTCTCCTGGGACATGAGCCAGATCTGGGAGACCGGGTGGAATTTGGAGAGCAGGAGAAGACAAAAGGGTATTCTCGGCAGGGGGAGTAGCATGAACAAGGGCCTGGAGGGAGGGCTGAGTGAACCAAGTAATTTCCTGACAGAGACACTCCCCTTGGTGTCCTTATTTCCCAGGCCTCTGGTCACCAGACTCCAGACACCCTCTGCTCCTCTCACCCCTGCAGCTGGCATTCTTTGTGAACCGCCAAGAGAGAACCCTGGGCTTCTGACCCCAAGTGGGTCCCAGAAGGCTCCTGGGCGCCCAGCCCGCCCTTCTCAGGATTCCTTTCATCCTGTCATTGGCCCCCAGACCTGACCACACCTTCCCATCTGCGGCCTCAGGCCTCCAATCCGAGGAGGGCCTGGCTCCCTGCCCTGCAGGGCCTAGGGCCCAGTACCCAGGGGAAGTCTGGAGTCTGCTCCAGCCCCTGGATCACTTGTTCCCCAGGTTATGCTAGAGCCAGGGGTCTGTCCATTCTGCCTCCCACCCCGTCCCCGTACATAACTTAGTCCCAGTGAGAATGATTAGGAATAAGCAGAAACCGAACTCAGGTGTCCAGACCCTATCCACATGGAATAAAGAAGGAAAGATCTTGATGTTGGGTGTGTGGAAGGGGTGGGGCACGTGGTGGGGTGGGAGGTGGGCAGGGCGACTCCAGAGCCCTGGGCTCCATCTCAGCTCAGCCACCAGCTTAAACGGGAATGGGCCTGGACCTCCATGTACCCTCCCCTCTCAGGCTGCAGGGATTCTGGCAGATAAATGATAAAATGAAGCTGTAAGTTCCTCTTAGCTTCTTTCAAGCCCTCTGTTCTTGGGGGGCAAGCACAGTGAAGGGGCTTGAGTCATGCAGACAGGCTTCTAGCCCCTTCTTGCTGCCAAAACCCTCTTGTCAGCTTATACGTCCAGAAGATGAGGCAGAGGAGGGGAACTCTGGCTTCTAAGCCTTTCCCAGAGGTGTCTGCTACACGCCACCCCTCACAAACACATGCCTGAGGTTCCCAGAACCTACCCCTGCTCGCCCTGGGGCCCCGGCCTCATGCAGGAGCAGCCGGTGTGATCTCACCTACTCGGAATGAAGAGGAAGCTTGGAACACAAGGGTGGGTGAGGATGAGGTGGCTCCTGGCTGATGGGGGCTGTCCTGGCCAGCCTAGGCCCCATTACTCAAGCCCCCAGGAATGCCTGCAGTCATTTCCCAAGGGATCCTCAGGCCTTGAAAGCAAGGGCCACCTCCGTATCAAGCTGTTTCTCACCCTCTGGTCCCTAGAAGCTTGTGGTGGGGGGGGGGAGGGGGAGGTGAAGAAGACAGGAATGGTCCCCTTTTCCATTACCAGAGAGCTTTTCCCTCAGCAACATGTGGTGGTGGGTCAGCTGGGCCTGAAGCTTCATGAGACCCAGCATTTGGCACCAGATGGCCTACCACCCCCCACCCCAGGCCCGGTCTCAATAAACACAGCACAGATGGCTCTACAAAGCTTTTCTGGCCCGACCCTTCCTCTCTAGGCCATTTCATGAGTTGGCTATGCAGTCCAAGGAAGCTGGAAGAGCCAGCTAAGAGGCCAGGGGTATTCAGGGCCAGCAAGGGCTTGTACCACTCCTGGCCTTTGACTACACCCCGGCTATGATCACATACTGAGTCCTGATTCTGGTCCTATACTGAGCCAAAGATGACCATCTTCTTTTTACTGTGGAGGAATCTCAGGTTCAGGCAGGTGCCTCCTGCTCCAGGAAGTCTTCCCTGATTGGCAGTGACATTCCAAGCTGCACACACTTCTGTCTCACTACTAGATCTGTATTGATCTATAATTAGATTCTATCGTATTTACCTGTGTCTACTCCCCTCCAGACTATGCACTCCCTGAGGGCAGGGCCTGGGCCCCACTCACCCCCTCAGTGGGGCATCCCACCGTGCTTCAGGGCTGACTGACCATTAGGCAGTCAGTCTCTGTCAGGCAGGCTTCTTTAATGATTAGTGGCTTCATACTTTACTGTTCCAATCATCCACGAGCGTGCTCCTCACCCTGTCTCCCTCAGGACACCAGGGCACACAGAGGTGCTGGAGGGAACGGAGGCTCAGAGAGGGCAATGAATTTGCCCACACTCACACAGCAAGTCAGGGAAGCCCCAGGAGGAGCTCTTAGGTCCCAACCTCCTTCCAGGACTCTGCTTGTTATTCTTCTTTTTATAAAAATGATTTCTTTTAGTTATAATTTACATACAGTCAAATGCACAGATCTTAGGCATACAGTTTGATAAGTTTTGACAAATGTATACATGGTGTAGCTACCACCACAATCAAGCTATGGATTGTTTCCATCATCCCTGAAAGTTCCCTCCAGCCCCTTCCCAGTAAATCCCCCCTCTCTCCTCCCCAGGTAACCACTGATCTTTTTTTAAATCACTTTAGATGTTATGCCTTTTCCAGGACTTAAATGGAATCACCCTGATCATTATTTTATGTTCTGTGTTCTGCATCTCTGACCATCACTGGGATCCTGTGACTCCCCTAACCAGCTACCCCTGGCCCGCCCTCCACCCCTGTCACACCCTCACTGCCCTGGGGTAAGCTGCTGGAAAAGAGAGCAGCCTTGGGAGTTCAGGCTGGGTCCCCCCCCACCCCCTTCAGGATCCCTGGAGAGGTCCCTGGGAACAGCAGACCCCCTCCCTCAGCTGGTATGTTTTCCCAGGAAGGAACAATGCCTCCTTCTCCACTGCTCTCCCAGGAGGCATTCCATCAGCAGCCAGGCCTGCAGGCTTGGGCTTTCAGCCCCTCCATAGGGGCTTGGGTGTGTGGGTGGGTTGTGTGATGTTGGAAGGAGGATAAGGGAAGGCTTGAGTGGGGGCTTGTGGATGTAGGGTACCAGTTTGCTGTCTCTGGCTTGTGGGGTACAACCAGGCCCTCCAGGTAGGGTGGCCAATGTTGGGTGAAGTCCGGTTACAACCAGACCTGTGCTCCCCTCCCCTCCCCACCATCCCAAGAAGTGTGCATTTTAAAGGAAGATCCTGGAGAGAGGATAAAGCTTACTCAAAGGCAGGGAGAACCATCAGTCATGGGATATAATTTTGTGTGTTGGGGGGCTGGGATCTCTTATCCAGAATATACGGAGTCATCCAGCCCTTGGACCTGGCACTGGAGACATTATAAAGTAGGTTCCAGTGGGAAGTTTTCCCAGAGACTCCTGTTTTCATAAATGCAGAGAACTGAATTGATCATAATTCTCATTTCAGAGCAAACTAACAAACTAAACTGGTCTATGCAAGGCCCCTCTTGTAATTAATTTTTTTTAACGTTTATCCTTACCCTGACCCTCAGACATATCTTTGAACATCTGTGTCTCTGTGTAAAACCTGCAGTGTGTTGGAAGTGCGTATGTATCCTTGACATTGTCTTATAGTCTCATTCTGTTTCTTGATTTCCAATGTAAACTTTTAAGATATGTCAAGTGCATTGCTTGTCATTGGTAGTAGGATTCCACAGTATGCAACCTCCATGGCCCATCTAGCCAGTCTCCCAGGGATGGACCCCTGCGGATGGGGCCGACCACTCAAAGGCTGGGTGGATGGTCTTGCTCAGGCTTCCCAGGGAGGCCTGTTCACCATCAGCATCCTGCCTTCCATGCCCAGGAGGTAGACAGGAGCCAGACTTCTTACCCTGCTGTCACAGACCTTCTGCGTGGACCTGGGTGGGCCTGGCCCCTCTCTAGGCCTCCCTGCTTCCATTTATGCAGACTGATTGTCCTCCACCTCACTCATGCCCAGGACCCTGGGGCCGGCCCGTTGTGAGAACTCTTCCCCAGAAGCAATGTGCTGACCATGGGGGTTCAGGCTGCACAGAGCCTGGACCAGGATTGGAGGGACACTGAGTCAGAGGGTAGCAAAGACCCCTGGGATGACCAAAGCCAGGCTATTTGGCTGGGGAGGGGCTGGATGTGAGTGAATCGGGTCCCAAGGCCATTCTGCAGGCAGCCTCTGGTCTGGAGGAAGCCCTTCAGCCTTGGGGGGCCCCATCAGACCCTCCAGGGCAGTGAAGACACAGAGCTGAGGGACAAGCACCAGCACTCTGTATTCCTGCTCTGCCCCTGGAGCTTCCTCTGTGGGGGATCCAGGGCCCCTTCACAAGGCCTCTTGCGGGGCCGATGTCCTCCTACCTCACCCAGGCTGGGCCTGGAGCTGCCAGCTGGCCCAAATGCCAGCCCGTGGGAAGCCGAGGACTGTCCTCCCCTTCCCTGGCAGGACTCAGCCAGGCCTTCTTGTGGGAAAGACTCCAGCAGGCAATTTTGCCATCTCGCCCAACGCCCTACTGTCCAGGTCCCTTCCCTTTCTTAGGCTCAGTCTCCCATGTGGACGATGGGGAGATTAGACTAACTGCCCCTTGAGTGCAGTTTTGATGGCTCCATAAACACTTGGAGATTAAAATATTTTCAGGAGCTATTCAGTCCATTCCCCAGCCTTGGGCAAGAGCCCAAGACCTCTCACAACCTCTGCAGACGATACTTTAGCTGCCAGGAAATTCTCCCACCGTCTGACCTAAATCCTTCCTGCTTTAGGAGGAATCTGTTCCTTTCTGCTCAGCAGTTCCTGGCAGCTGCCCGGAGTGGAGGGTCTGAGGTTACATTCCTGCTGCTTGCCCACACCTCACCTGTTTTCCTTTTGGCTTCCCTTTTTCTGTGGGTTCCTTAAACCTCGTGTCTCCTTTGAAATCTTTCCTCACCAGGCCTCCTGCTCACAAGCAGCAGATGAAGGAAAATAGAATGCAAAAGAGCCCTAATCTCTTGAGCCTGGGGCTGGAGGATAAACAATGTCCAGCAGGAACCGGTCAGTGGGTTGTGAAATATGCACAGAGCGGGATATTTTAGCTCTAGCGGCCAGACTCCAGAGGAGCCCCTAGGTGGGGAAAGCGGAAAGCTCACAGAACATGGCCTGAATAAAGATGAGCTGGGAGGGCCTCCAGGGCGGGAGCCAGAGCTCTGGGTCCTGAGAAATTATTATCTAATAATCAGGACATTAAATTGTCAGCATCAGCCTGGCAGTGCCACACCTGAGTAACGAGCAGGCAGGCAAGGTGCCTGCAGGATCTGCTGCGGTCCACCATGAAGGGCAATACAGCCCAGGCAAAGGAGCTAGGATGGTCATAAAGCCTGGCCCAGAACCTTCATTGGCTCCCCATCACCTACGGAATCAAGCCCAGACTTCTCAGAGTGGCAGCTAAGGCCTTCTGTGGTCTGGCCTTCCAGATCTCTTAACCCTAAGGATCAGTAGGCAACTCCTAACACAACTGACATTTTCTGCCCCTGGCCTCTGACCCCTAGTGCCCTTGTCCTGGTATTCCTTGCCACACACACACACACACACCTTATCGGGAATTCCTTGCCCCCCCACCCACCCACACACCCCCCCACACACACACACACACCCTTATCGGGTACAGCCTTTAGGCCCCAAAGCCTACCTTGTAGGCCCTCCTCTGCCACCACCCGGTGCTCCTCCCTCCTCCCTCTTCCCTCTTCCAGCACGGGCCTGCTGCCCCCACTAGGCTGGGAGAGGCAGTTCACGGGCAGCGATGGCCTTGCTCCTCTGAGTGGCAGGACCAGACGCAGAGGACGGGATGTGCGTTTGTTCAATTGAGCAAACTGCCCAGGAAGTAGCCGGGGCTGGGCTGGGAGGAGGCTGCCGCTCACCTCTGGGGAGGTAAGCTACCTTCCTCTCTGTTCAAGCTTTCTGCCACCTCCTTGCACACCTCACTCACTCACACTCTTCCCAGTGTGAAGACAGCCCCTACCTTCCTGCCAGCCCACCCTTGCAGGCCCTGCTTAGTGCCCCTCTCTCCACCTCCAGAAGCCCCTGAGGATCGTGCGGTCTCCTGGGTTCCCTCCCTGCCCCTCAGATCCTTCACAGTGACCTGAACTTTTTATCTTTCTTACAAAACCCACTCGGCCCATGGCTTTCCCATCTCAGCTTATGGCAACTTCATCCTTTCAGCTGCAGAGGACATAACCATTTCCGTTATGCCTGACCCCTCTCCTTCTCTTCCACTCCACATCCAATCCATCAGAAAATCCCATCAGCTCTACCTCCAAAATATATCCCCAAACTGACTACCCACCACCTCTGTTGTTACCCCTGGCCCGGCCACCAATATCTCCGCCTGCATCTCTGTACGGGCCTCCTCTCGGACTCCCCCTGCCTTCCCCCCCGCACTGTCCATTCCCAGCATAGCAGTCAGAGACCCTGTTTAAATGTCACTGCAGGAGCTCCCCAATGCATGGTGAGTAAAAGCCAAAGTCCTCACAGTGGCCTACAGGCTCTCCACGGTCTGGACCCAGTTGCCTCTCTGACCTGTCTCCCGTAAGGCACCCACACCCATGCCATGCTGCTCTAACCACACTGGAACACACTTGAAAGCCCCAGGGAATTCCTGCCTTGGGGCCTTTGCATTGGCTGTTTCTTCTGTCTGGAATGCTCCACCTGCAGATAGCTGCATGGATCACTCATTTGCCTCCTTCAAGTCTTTGCTCAAATGTCACCTTTGTGAGGCCCACCCTGACTACCTTTGCAACCTCTCCCAACACTCCAGATCTCCCTGACTTATCTCTATTTTTTCCACAGCACTTACCCCCTCCTATTATTTACTTATTATGTTTACCCATGAAAATTCAAGATCCACAAGGACAAGGATTTTGTCTCTTTCCTAAAACTAATGAATACCCAGCTCTAGACCAGCCTCAGCACAAAGTAAGGCACTCCATGAATATTTGTTGAATGGCTGAATTTCCTCATGCGATGACATCTGCTCTCCTCAGCCAGGCGAGAGCCCCTGGGGGAAGGGGAGGGTGGGACTGTCTTTTCTGCCGCCCAGCTGCTGGCCCAGGTCTCTGGTGCACAGAGTGTTCTGACAGCTGGCGAGTTGGGTGAGATGGAAGTGGGTCTGGGCCGCGGCATCCTGCCTCCCTGGTCTCTTGCTGCTGGGCTGAGACCTCTGTGAGAACAGGGATGGGTCCAGGGAGCCCCTGAATTCCCTGTACCCAGCTCAGGGCCTGGCACCTGTACGCCTTCAGCGAGCACAAGCACAAATACTGGCACCCCACAAAGGGTCTCTTGGCACTGCCTGTGTGAGCACAGCCTTTCTTAACAGGCAGAGGCTGGGACAGACTCCAAAAGCCCTTTCTTTTGAAAAAGGATTAGCTTTGGGGTTGGAAAACCCATGGTTCCAGTTGGCCCACAAGGGGGAGGAAGGGTGGGTTGTCTCCTGAGACTTTGGTGGCAAAGGCCCCTCAGGCCTCGACTTCCACATTCGTGTACCTTCCTGCTCTGGTGTTCTGACACCCTCTTCCCATTTTCAGGTGATACCTAAATGCCCAGTTTCTGGGTGTCCATCAGTAACGGGGAGAGGGACCCAGGTGCAGCCTCGGCCCTGTAATCCTGAATCCAGACAAAAAGGCCCTCTGGGTCCAGCCGCCTGTGGTGAGGAGGCTGTTAGGTCAGGGCAGGGGAGGCACGAGACCCAGCCTCTCCTTCCGGCCTCCTCCCAAGCGGATTGCTACTCCGCAGGAATGCCGGGCACAGAATTGGAAGCAGGTGTGGGCTGCCTGGGCGGACCACCCGCTCCCCCCCACCCCCCCGCCCTTCCTGTCCTGCCATTCCAGCCACTGCCCTGGGGAGTTTTCCATGTGCTCTTGGCTTGGACAGGAGTGGGCTGGACTTGGGCTGGGACTACTAGGGAGAAGTGCCCCTTTGGAGGTGAGAGGAGATTGAGATGGGGGTCCCTGGGGTGGGGAGAGAGGGAGGAGAGGAGATGAAAGGCCGGGACGAAAGGCCAGAATTCCCGGGCCAAGTGCGGCAGTAGCCTGGTGCCTATAAGTCCCGAAGGACACCCCACCCTGCTCAGCCACCATCCCAAAAGGCTCTGTGGAGCCTGTGAACTCAAGGCAAAAAAAATCCAACTTTTTGTGTCCTAGGGGGTTTAGACCTGAGAGAAACAATGATCGCGGAGACATACCCTTCCCTGAGGGGCAGAAGCAGAGGGAAGGCTGGGATGGTTCAGTGGGGGAGAGAGTCAGCCTGGGTCCGAGCTTGGCTGCTGATGAATTCTGAGACCTTGGATGAGTTACTGAACTTCTCTAGCCTCAGTTGCCTCCTCTGTAAAATGGGGGTATAATATCATCTACCTCACAAGCTTGCTGGAGGTACTAAATGAGGAAGTAAAAATAAAATGCTTGGCATAGTGTCTGGTGCATATTAAGGGTTCAATAATAGCAGTTGCTATTATGATTATTTAAAATGGGAGCTGTCTCTTCTTGCAGGGATGGTCCAGTTTGAGTACAGGGGAGAGAGGATGTGGCCTTGCAACTAAACGATACGAGAGGAGATGGGAAATCTGCCTGCGATGAGGTTGCCTCGGACACGACTTGTTTGTTCCGACACTAGTGACCTTCCATTGCCAAACAGGGGAGTAACAAGAGGACCCAGGTCCCTCTATCTCCATAGTTGTCTGACCCTTTACCCCAACTTCCTTGGCCTGAAGACTCCATTTCTTTCTGAAGGAGCAACTTGAGACAACTTCTGGGAAGAAAGGAGGGATGCTGAGCTGTGGTTCTGCCTCCACCGGTCACCAGTTATGCAACCTTGGGCTTAACCTCCGAGGGCCTCAGTTTCCTCATCTGCAAAATGGGGGTAATAACAATACCGAGGGTTGTTATGAGAATTAAGCGACTAATTGTAAAGCTCCAAGAACAGTGTCAGGTGCTGTAGATGTGCTTGTTAAACAAATGTTCTGGAGTCCATAGAGTGGGAATGACAGGCTTCATGCTAACACCTCACTGGGGAGGCGCTCAAAGCCGTGCAGTCTCTCTGTTTCATCTCACTCTGTCGCAACCAGTGCCCGGAGCGTGGTAGGAGTCAAGTATCTGCTGAATGACCAAATGGATGTGCAAGGTAAGCCTTAATACATGAAAATTTAGAAAAAAAAATAATGCATGGGGGTTAAGAACTCAGGATGGGGAGTCATGCAGACTCAAATTCTGGTTTCACTACTAAGAGGTCGTGTGACAATCAGCAAGTGAGCCTGTCACCTTATCTATGAAACGGGATGGATAACAGCATCTGGCTGGTGGGGTTGCTGTGGGAATTAAGAGATGATGTATAAAATGTCCAGCGTATGCTAACAGAATTAATCCCTCTGGAGGTGGCTGGGGGAACTAGGTCCAGGCTCAAGTCCTGCCCCAGCTGGCTTGCAGGTGGTGTGAGGGTCCTCCTGGGTCAACTCAGTGCAATGCAGAGATGACAGGCTCAGTTTGAATTCTGGCTCGGCTGCATCCAGCTGTGAGACCTCCCCAGGTCTCAGTTTTCTCATCTGTACCAGAGGACCATAATCCCCACCTCTTTAGGAGGCTGTGCGGGTGAATGAAATTGCACATTCAAGCCACAAAGCTCAGCAAGTACTCCTCTGCAATGGCTGAAGTTGTCATCATCATCCTCGCCTGGGGGCTCTAACTCTGGATGCTCTGGGTGGCCAGGCCTCCTCTGTCCTTCCCTGCATCTACTCCAAGCCTTGTGGAGG
The DNA here is from genome assembly GCF_964165515.1 of Mesoplodon bidens. Taxonomy (NCBI): domain Eukaryota; kingdom Metazoa; phylum Chordata; class Mammalia; order Artiodactyla; family Ziphiidae; genus Mesoplodon; species Mesoplodon bidens. Next base: position 62,868,459 of record NC_138178.1, on the reverse strand, counting down.
TGGGTGGGCGACCTGAGTCAGGGGGGCAGGAAGTAGGGGGTGCAGCAGGGAGCCAGGGCTGCTCTCAGGGACTAAGGGGCCCCGTCTGGCCTCTTGGGTGCAGGAGGCTGGATGGAGAGGGATGTACCCTAGAAACACCCCTGTGTGAGTGCAGGGACATGAAACACCGAGGCCTAGGAGCAGCACGATCCTCGTGGGGGCTGTGGAGGCCTGAGAGAGGGAGAAAGAGGAGAGGAGAGGAAGGAGGTGCCTCAGGTACTGGTGCAAAAGGCTAAGGCACTGAGATTTTGTCCTGAAGGCCTTGGGAGCCACAGAGCCTTCTTGAGCAGGAGAGTAATATGGTCAGCAATGCAAGGGTGTATCTGCCCCATGCGTAGGATGGACTGAAAGGGACCAGGGAGGAGGCAGTCACAGCTCCGACTGGTTGTGTGAGGACAGGGAAGGAAGACCCACGCCAGGCAAGATGGGCATAGCCATCAGAGATGCCCTGGGAGGACAGCCAGGGTGGCTGCTCCACGTTACTTTCATAGGGTGGCCAGAGGCAGTGAATCAGGCTGAGGGTGTAAGGGGGAGGCCCTGAGAGAAAAGCCGTGGTCTTCTAGGGCCATAAGTCATCTTAGTCTGCACCGGTACCACCAGCTCAGAGAAGCTGAGGCTGTGAGGAGGCAGGAACAGGGACAAGGAGGCTAGGAGAAGGGGCCCGACTTGGGAGAGGGAGGGGCACAGCGCAGGGGGCTGGGAAGCAGGCAGCCACCCTCCAGGCCTCTGCACGGATCTGCTGTGACAGGCAGACCAGGTATGTGACCTGGGCCTCTGTTTCCTCGCCTTCCCTCCCGTTACACATTTCAGAGACAATGGTACTGCAGGAGGCCTTGGGCAGCCCCCCTCCCCGGGGTGGGAGGGAAGGGGGTGCAGGCACCCAAGGAAGAAACCAGGCTCTGGACAGGCGCTTGGAAACTGCCCAAACGTGGAGGACGTGGGTGGTGCGCACATGTGTTTGGTGTTGTGAGGACATGTCCACGTCCACGCCCACACGCATGCGGGCTGCCAGCGCCCAGCCTCAGACCCCTGGGTGTGCGGCCAGGAGGAATGAGGTCAGTCTCGGAGAATCCGCTCTGGACTCCCACACCAGGCCTGGGGGTCTGATCTCAAGCACAAGGCTTGGCCTTCCCCAAACCGGGATTTTCCATGGTCCCAGCCTAGCAGGGTGGGAAGGGGAACAAGTGATGGGGGAGAAGGTACTGCTCCCTCTCTGGCCTCTCTGTGAGCCCCGATTTAGCCTGCACTGCCCCCCCCACACACCTTCCCCACCATGACGAGGGAAGGGGCACTTGGAGGGTGCTGACAGCTTGTGGCAATGCTTGGGCACCTCCTCCTCTTGGAAGTCCTTCCTGAGTTCCTAGAGCCCCCCGACTGGGGAGGCCCCTCCCCTGGGTCCCCTAACCCATCCCCTCACTGCCTGCCCAATCACAGAACTGAGGTGCCCCCTTTTCTACTCCTTCCTCAGGGCAGGGCCTGGATTCAGCTTGGCATCTAGTATACTGCATTCCAGGGAGAAATGTCTTTCATCCCAATTGAACACGGGGGCTCAGGGGCAATGGCCAGAGGCCCTGCTAAGCACCAAGCACCCCCCTCTCCAAACATAGCCTTGCTCTGGCCAGTCCCCCTCTGAACCTTAAGAACTGAGAGGCTAAAGAAGGACCTTAGAAAACCCACTGGCTTGGGGCGTAGATGTCAAGTCCCAGGCCTGGCTCTGCCAGCAGTGCTATCTGAGGCCTCGGTTTTCTCCTCTGCCCAGAGGTGGAGTGCTTCTGGCTGAGCCCCACTCTGCGGTCTTGCATTCTAAGAAAAGCTACCACAAAAGTTTAGCCTATAGGTAAAACATGCTCTCCTCCACGGAGCTCTGGGAGCAGTTGATGCAGAGCTGTAATACACCCTGCTGCAGGGATGCTGCAAGCCCTGGAGAGGATCAGATGTGGGTGAGGCCACGGTGGCAGGAGGATGCATCCTTCATCACATCACAGAAGGGCCTTCCATCTGTCCTGAGCTCCTGCAGGTTCTCAAAGTGCGATTCAGCACCCAACTTGAATGCTACGCCTTGAATGTGAGGGAGTGAGTACTGCCAGTGTGGACACTCCTCTCCCCTAGCCTTGGGCTCCAGCAGCCCCTAGAGAGACGGGAGTCCCCACCTCTGCACCCCAGCGGCAGCCTCTCTCGCCCAAGGTCAGTATGGCTGGAGACAAGGAAGCGTCCCCGTGCGGACAGAGGCAGAGGAGCAAAGGCTGGGGGTGCACTACCTGTGCCCCTGAGCCCTGCAGTGCTCAGCCCTCACCTGGTGCGCCTGGCACAGAAACATTGTTGTGGAGCAGAGAGTCAGGAGTAAAGAATCAGGGTATTAATTGCAGCCTGAAAGAGGCAAGGCTGGGGTGGAACGCATATGCATTGGGGACTGAATGGAAAACCTTGACCAAAGCTGACTTTGGACTTGCAGAGACAGAAGCAGGAAGGGGAATTCTCGGACAGCAGGACCAATGGCCCTGCCCAGACCACTAGTGGGCCCTTGCCAAGGTAGCCCGCCTGCTATCAGCATATGTGGAGTTGCTCATCTGAAGAAGGAAGGCTGCCCCTTCCACTGAGTCCTCGTGTGTAAATGGCTTGGGCTTTCCCTAGACTAGGTCATATCTTCAACACCCCCTGCACCTGTGTCCACAGCTGCCTCCTGGACTCTCCCCCAGGGCCAGGACTAGGGTGAACTGAGTGAAGTGACTGAGGCCCTGGCCTGGGGTGCAAAATTTAAGAGGGTGCCTAAAAACTCAGTAGCTAAGAGAAGTAACATTTCAGGCAATATTTTTAAAAATCAAAATTAACGCAAAAAAAAAAATCTGTGATGAACAAAACATCAAAATTTCAAATAAAGACGATCAGTATTGCTGATTTTTTAGTGTGCCTCAGGCTTGAATACAATTTGGCATGTCACCATAACTGATTCTATTTAAAATTTTGATATTTTGTTCATTTTTTTGCATTATTTTTGATTTAAAAATGCATTAAAATATTACTTATCTCGATTAGTAAGTTCTTCGGTGCCCAGGCTGGTGCCCCACTCGCCTCTCTAGTCTGGGCCTTGCAGTGTGCCCCTGAAGGAACTCTGGGTTATCTAGCCTGCACTCCTGTCAGCCCAGAATCTCTCTTCTAACCTCCTGTTCATTCAGGCCAAGCTCACATATGCCCAGTGACCTGGAACTTGCCACACCTCCAGAGGCGTCCCCTAAGGCCTTTCTGACCCTGATGCTCCCCGCTTCACCCTGTGAGGCTGGCAGAGGGGCACCTCCAAGAGTGGAGGACATGCCCTGATGGGAATAAGGGAGAGGAGGGGAGGGGCTCCTTTACTTTGTCCTCAGATGACCCAAGCCAGGTCTGGAAGGTGTCTCTTTCCAAAGCCTGTCCAGTCCCGCCACCCCCTACCCCCCCTGCCTGGCCAAATTCTGGCACCGATGATGATGCCTGGACAGGGCGAAGGCCGGGAGGTGGGAAGCACTGGGGCTGCCTGTGGGGAGGAGGGTGGGGGTCCTTACTTAGCAGCTGGGGGAGGCCTTCGGTAAAGGATGGAGGAGGGCCTGGGCGTCGGGGCGTACTCACCTCTACCGTTTTGGCTGGGCCGGTACACGCTGCCCACACTCAGACGGCCCTGCTGCGCGCCATTGCGCTCCGAACCCGGCGGGGGCGCGTCGGAGCTGCGCACCGGCAGGTAGGGAGGCTCCAGCACGCGGAAGGGGGGCTGCGGCTCCACGGCCCGCGGCGGGCTATAGGCCTCGGGTGGCATGTTGCCGTAGGGCGGGTACCAGCCGAGGCGGGGGTCGCCGCCGTAGGCGCCACCGTTGGACTGCGCGGCGTCGGGGGCCGGGTCGGGGTAGGCCTGCTCGAGGCCCGCGGTGCCCTCGTTGTACAGGCTGTGCGAGTAGCGGCGGTCCAGGCCGTCGGCTGGCTGCGGCTGCGGCGGCTGCGGCGCGTACGGCCTCTCCGGGGCCGGATAGAAACCCTGCGGCGGGTACTCGGGCTGCTCCTCGCCGCCGCCGTACTCCTCGTAGCGCGCCCGGGGCTGGAAGGGGTAGATGACCCCCGCCGAGGCCACGGCCGCCGTCCCTGCGCCCAGACCGCCGCCCCCGCCGCGGTAGTACACGTAGCCCTGGTCGTAGGTCCGCGACGCGGGGTCGTATGTCTCGTACTGGCTGACGAAGGGCGCCTGCGGATAGGGGAACTGCTGCGGAAAGGAGGACGGCTGGCGGTAGGTGGTGGCGAAGGCCGAGGCCGAGGCCGAGGAGGCGGAGCCCCCGTGCCGTTGCTGGGAGACGGAGGTGCGGGCCCGGGCCATGGCCGTGCTGTCCCCGACGGCCACCTCGCGCCAGTTGTCGGGCACCTGGCCGAAGCCGAATGGGTGCCGCGCTTGGCCGCGCACGGTGTCCGAGCCGATGCGCCCGGGCAGGGGCAGCGACGGGGCCTGCCGACGCCGGAGGCCCCCCTGGCTGCGCCGATGCGGGGCCTGGGGGGCACCCGCCAGCAGCACCCGGGAGTTACTCTCGGAGCGCTGAGTCCCCGCAGGCACGTACTCTGAGCCCGAGTTGAGCAGGCTGTACACCTGCCCGTTGTTCTCCCACTGGATCAGCTGCCGCCAGCGTCCCTGGTCCGAGCCCTGCCCGTGCACCAGGACGCAGACGCAGGCGCCCCACACCAGGGCCCCCAGCTGCCAACCGGCTGGGGCCAGAGCCATGGTGGCCCCTCTGCAGAGGCCTGGTGGACTGAGAGGCTCTCAGGAGTGGCCCCCTGTGCGTGCTTCTCTTCCCACGGCCTCGAGGACAGGACGGCTCCTTGCCTGCCCCAGCTCTAGCTTTGTCCATCCTGGCCTTGTCCCGAGCGGGACGGCTCCTCCGATGACAGCATTTCGAGGCCAAGGGGTCGGGGCAGGGCAGGGGCTGTGCCCAGGGCTGCACGAGGCTCTCTGCAGGGCACCGGGCAAGCAGGACCGCCTGGGGGCCTTACATGGCCAGCCCGGCACTGGCTGGCCGCTGGGCTGGCGCTTTCCCACTCTGAATGAATAAGCAACAGGCTGGGAGCATAGGGAGGTTTCGGGCAGCCTGGTCCGCCTGCTGGGGCCTCCTCCGCGGGGCCCTATGGCCCGCCGGGTTTTAGCTATGTGGCCTGTCCCACAGCTGCTGTGCTCCCTCAGTCCCTGGAGCTCCCAGCCAAGCCCCAGACCTGCCTCTGAGGAAGGGAATGAAGAAGGGAGTAGGAGGGGGCCTCCGGGGACTCAGGCCCGGCGAGTGGGGCCCTGGCAGGCATAACGGGGCTGAGGTGTCAGCACCACTCTGACCATTTCTCTCTGCTTTGGACCCAGCATCCTTGGTCTCACCTTACTGGCTTCTTGTTTGGGCTTGAATAAGCCCCTGACTCGTGTCCACTCCAGCCTCTCCCCAGGATTCCTGGGCTCCCATTCTCCAAAGCCAGTGATCAGACACCCTCCTTGTTGGTGGGCCTTCTTGGGCAAGATGCTAAATCCCAGCTGAGCCATTCTCTAATACTGGACCTCGGGTGTACCTTAGTTCATTGGGCCTGAGCACAAAGCAGATGGAGCTTCAGCATTTTCCCTCTTGGCACATCCCTGGGCCTTAACTCTCCCAGTCTGTAGAACGGAAGTATGCCCCTGTGCTGAACAGAATTTGTGAAATCATGGGAGAGATCAACTTCCTGACCATCCTGTGTGGTTTCTGTCCTGTATAACCTAGAAATAACCCGAGTGTGCACATGGATAAAGTGAAACTCAGGGGCTGTCTTTGACATGGGGTAGGCGTCATTGGGAGGCACTATGTGCTGTAAGCACATAGCAGAAAGGGGGAGTCAGGAGAATGGGACTAGTCCAGTTGCTGTGATTAGGTTGCTGGGTGATCTTGGGCAAGTCCTTTCCCCATTCTGATCCAGTCACATCTGATCAGTGGAGGATTAGACCAGATGGTCCCCAAGAGTGCTTTGGCAGGTTCTCTATTCTCTCAGCAGAAATAAGAGGGGCCTCAGAAGTTTGAACACTTTGGCATCCAAGAAAGCACTCTGAATGCCTCCCCTGGACTGCCTTCTCCAACCTTGGTCATGGGAACTGGAGGACAGAAATTTCCCTCTTGGGCTTATACACTAAGGAGGAAGAACCTGCCCTTAACTTGGTCTCTCTCCAGATTCCCCTTCTACTTTGGAAATGCCTGGAGACCACCTTGGGAGGGGACAGCCAGAGTGGACATTCCTCAGACACCCTGGACCCCTGCCTCCTCATCCTTGCCAGCCGGCATTTGTTCCCCCATCCCACTGTGCTTCAGGAGGAGGCTCGGTTCAGGTGACTCGGTGCATCTGTCTACCCTCATAGTCCAGCCAGCAACCATTCAACACAAGCCCCTCAGCTCCCCGGTATGGGGTTTGATCTCAGACTCCAGACAGGAATCCTGCAAAGAGCAACTGGTTTGGTTCAGGACACTGAACCAGATGCTGAGGGCCGGGACCAGGAGGGTTAAGCTTTCCCTCCCGCCCCCCTGCCCCCTGCAGTGCTGGCCTCAGCTGCTTGGAATCCCTGGGGTCCTGTAGGGCCCTCCCGCCAGCCATTTGGGCAGCAGCGCCAGGAGAGGAGGAGGAGCAGTGGAAACAGGCCTCAGGGTACCCCCAGGCAGGGAGGGGAAGGGAAGAGGAGGAACAGAGGAAGGATACAGGATGGCTGTGAGGTAGGGGAGCCCCACTGGCAGAGTGGAGAAGGCAGAACCCTTCTTCCTGAGCCAGGCAGGGGACAGGGGCTGCCTCAGGGCTTTGGAGCTGTGGGGAGATCAGGGCACATGCTGTTGTGCTCAGCCGGCCTCTGCCTGGGAGCCAGCTCTTGGCGTGAAACCCTACCCAATGCTGGCTCCTGCTGCTCTTTCTTGTTTCTTAATAAGGTCGAATCAGAGTGAGTCAGAGGAGCCAAGTTTCCTGTTAGGCTCTGTTTGAATAAACTCTGCTCTGAACATAGCTTGGGCCTCTGCGCAGGCTCCTGGGGCCAGGGCTGCGGCCCTGCCAGCCATCTCTGCTGAGACTGGAGACCTGGGGTCTTGGCCTGGCCTCCAGATGCTCCCTGGGGAAGCCCGTTAGGCTCTCGGAGCTACAGTCTTCATCTATAACTTGGGGGTAATAATACCTTTCTTGTGGTATATTTGGGAGGATGAAATAAGAGGTTTATGAAAAGTACCCAGCACAGTACCAGGCATGTGGCCACTATTTTTTCTTTCTTCTGGACTGGTGAGAGAAGAGGGGGGTTCATCCCCAAAGGTGTTCCCCCCTTCCCCATTTTCTCTGTCCCTTTCATATGTTTTATCTGTCTTCAGCATCCTTCATTGTGCCCAGCTCAGGGTGAACCCCTGGGGCCTTGTCCTCTTCCCTCCTCTCCACTCCCTCCCTCGTCCTCCTTCTCTCTTCCAGTCTGGGTCTCCCAAAGTTGCTGGCAACACCCCCTCAGATCTCTGAGCCCAGGGGAGCCTGCCTGGTTCCACCTCTCCACACACAGGGCAAGACCTTGCCCAAGTAGCTGGAGATGTCCTGGCATCCTTTGGTTGGAAGCTGCAGAGTGAGGGTCTGAGAGAGACCTGGGCAGGCTGCAAAGCATGCAGAGCTAAGGTCAAATGAGGGCTTCCAGTCACCAGGCTAGGCTGGACCTGAGTTGTCTGGAGGTGATGGGGTGGTGGGCGGCTCCTTACTAGGCCCAGTCCCTACAGGCTGTGTTCACACCCACAGTTTTAAGACCTAGCCATGTGGTTGAGGCTTGTTGCCGGTCCCTGGCACTAGGAACCAGGCTCAAGCGTTCTTGGAGGGCTGGGGTATAAGGCTGAAAGAGCTTGTTGGTAGTGTGTGACTTTATTAAGAATCTAATATGTTCTGGACCGGGCTGCTCTGCTGCTGGGCTTCCCATGGGACAGCCAGTGTCCTTTGACCCTGTGCTAGAACTCTAGGCTCTGGAAAATCTGTGGGGGAATGAGGAGGCCTTAGACCCAATCAGCAGAGGGTTTGGGAAGCCGAGAAAGGACAGGAGCAGTGGGATGCCTTACTGCTTTGCAGAGGAAAGGACCAGGAGGCCCACTGTGGGTCAGAGTGTTTCTATGCTTGGGGGAAAATGATGAGACAACCTCCGGGAGCCCCTGCCCTCTGTCCCCCACATGGGACAGGCCTGGGTCCCCCCCACCCACCCTGATCCCTGGCTGCTGAGCCCAGTACCCGGCACCTGGGTGGGCAGCTCAGGAAAGGCCATTGATGGGATTTGTGCTGAACTGGGGATGGAAGCCCCAGTCCAGCCAGCACTGGACTGTGCAGGCCCCAGCCGCTGCCTCTAGGAATTGGGCGGGAGGAAGTGCTGAGTGAGGAGGCCTGGCGAGCTGGCACAGAACACGCTGACTCTGCAGGGAGAGGACCACCAAGTGACCACTGCCAGCTGGGCCCTGTGCCCACCCCTCCCCCGAAGCCACATCTGGTGCAATGGTTGGGGAGGCAGGGGGGCTTTGGTCCCCAGAACCAAGGAAGGCAGCTGTGGAAGGGCCCACGGAAGGAGCTGGGGGCCTTTGGTTTGGAAGAGCCTCTCTTCAGGGCTGGAACTCTGAAGAAGCCCGGAAATGGGGGAGGTGAGGTCAGAGTCTTTTGAGGGACAAATGGGGTGAGGGGAGAGGGGGGAGGGAAGGAACCCACCCTTCTCTAGGACCCAGGGGAATTCAGTGGCTCTGGCCACCTCCTACTGTTTTTCCTTGTAGCTTCCAAGGTTCCCTGGGGAATTGGAAATACCAGAGTTGATAAAATCGTCTGGGCATCAAGGCAAAGCTCCTCGATCTCCTGATCCCCTGATCCCCTCGGCCACCAGCCCAGCCAGCTTCTCCCCTTCCTGACTTTCTCCCCCTCGGGAGAGGCAGGCGGGGCTCTGGGGCCTGCTGAATGGTAACATTCCCTGTCCACCCCACTCCACCCCACCCCCGCCCCCCATCCCTCCATCCCAGGGTCCAGAGCTGGCAGAGGCAGGGAAGATCATTATTACAGGAACAGGAGAGGGGATACCATCCCAGGGGCCTTCCTTGCGGGGAGGGATTTTGCTGAAGATGTTGGGTGTGGCCTGCTGGGTAGGAGAGCCCCTTATGTCAACGTTGCGGGGTGGGTAGCTCTCAGCCAGCATGCGGTAGGGAGGAGCTAACAGAGCCCCCAGCCCGAAGGAGAGAGCTGGTGAGACCAAGCAGGATGCCAGTCCTTTGGGCTGCAGCGTGGCAAACTCTGGAGAACTGGCAGAGAAACTGAGGCAGGAACCCAGTGCTTCTAATAGCAGCCTGGCAAGGTTAAGGGAGGCTCTTTTCTCTCTCTGTCTCTCTGCTTTTGTTTTCCTGCCTCTATATCTTTAACTTCCTTTTGGGTCTTTCTGGGTTACTCTATCTTTTTTTGTTTCTTTTTTCAATACTCCCTATTTTCTCATTCATTCTTTCATTCATTCATTTTCTCTGTCTCCCTCCGTTTCAGTGGCTTGCAGTCTCTACTATTCGTTTCTGTTCTTTCACAACTCTCTTACTCGGCCTCATCTGTTTCTCCCAATTATTCCTTCATGTGTCCACTCATTCAGTCAGCATGTTCCCTGGGTGCCTGCTGCATGCAGGCCCTGTGCTGGCTGCGGGATCCCCAAAGAGCTCACAGTCTAGTGAGAGTGATACACGTAAACAGACAAGAACAGAGTGACTGTCCTGAATAAAGGTGAATCATTGTGCTGACTCTGTGACCTTTGAGTCACTCAATAAATATTTGTTGAATAAATGAATAAATGGTGAATTTCCTGTTCATATTCTTTGACTATTTTTCTATTGTAACGTTCATCTGCTTAGTATTGATTTATAAAATGGAGTATATTTAGCATTTTTTTGTATATCGCTTTGTCACATATTGTGCAAGTAATTTTTGAAGTTTGTCATTTGCATCAGTATTTTTAATACTTTCCTGATATACTGAAGTGCTTCATTTTTAAGCTGTCAAATTATTGATTTTTCCTTTATGATCTCAGACTCTATCGTTGTATGACCTTTGCCTTCATCAAGAATGTGTACATTTTCAATTAAATTTCAAGAGTTTATAATTTCATTTCACTTTTTTATTTAACTCTTTAATCTATTTTATCTTCATATGTGGTGAGAGGTAAGAGCACAACTTTAAAACAAATTAAGCCACTGTCCCAACATGAATCATAAATTAATCCATAAATGAATTCCTAGTGACCTGAAAGTCCATTTTATCACATACTGAATATTCTTCTCTTTGACTGGGCTTTCTATTCCGTTCCATTGGCTTATCAGATCATTTTTACACTGATATGCCCTATATTAGTAATTGTGACTTTTAAACAAGGGTTATTAACTGAGAGTACAAGTCCTATTTATTTATTTATTGGCCTCACTGTGCAGCATGTGGGATCTTAGTTTCCAGACCGGGGATTGAACCCATGCCCCCTGCAATGGAAGCATGGTATCTTAACCACTGGACTGCCAAAAATTACTTTTTGTGCTTGTCATTTAGATGAATTCTAGATTTTTGTTGTTGTTGCCAAGTTGAACAAAAACAAAACAAAATATCCCTCTGGGAATTGGAATTGGATTAAATTCATAGATTAATGTAGTGATAATTAACTTCTTCACAACACTGAGTGTTTCCATTCAGGAACATGGTGTATGTTTCTATTATTAAGGTCTTCTTAATTGTTGTCCTTCAGTCAAGTTTTATAGATGAATATATGTGTTTGGTGCTTCTTTTCATGAAACGTGGCAATGGCATCTGTGGTAGGCAGCTTCTGAAATGGTTCCCAATGATCCCTGGTAGTCACTCCCTTGTATAATCCCCTCCCTTTATGTGTGGGTTGGACCTAATGACTCGCTTCTAGTGAATAGAATGTGGAAAAATGTGATGGTATGTTAATTCTGAGATTCGGTTGTGAAAGACTGTGACTTCTGTCCTGCTGGAGCTCTCTCTCTCTCTTGGGCTCTCTCACTTGCCTGCTCTAATAAAACCAGCTGCCATGTTGTGAGCTGCCTTATGGGAAGCCCGTGCAACAAGGAACTGAGGCCCTCAGCCCAACAGCCATGTGAGTGAGCTCACCCATTTGAACCTTCAGATGAGACCACAGTCTTGGCTAACTACTTGATCATAGCTTTGTGACAGACCCTGAGACAGAGAACTCAGCTCAGCCATACCCAGATTCCTGACCCACAGAAACTGTGAGATAATAAATGCTGTTGTTTTAAACCACTAAGCTTTGGGGGTAATTTGTTATGCAGCAATGGATAACCAATACAGCATCTTTATTTATTTAATTTTTGCATAATGTTTTCTAACAAGTTATCAGGAAGTAGGAAAGATATTAACTTTCTGTGGTTATTTTATAACTGTCCACTTTACTAAACTCTTCTATTCTGATAATTTTGTGTTTCTTTTCCTAGTTTTTCTAAGAGAGTCATATTTGCAAATAATTATAATTTGTTCTCTGGTTATATTTTTTCTAATTGCGTTAGCTAGAATTTTTAGAGTAATGTTGAATAATAAGACAGTGGAAATCTTTGTCTTGTTCCCATATTTGACGAGAATGCTTCTTGTATTTCACTGTTTTGGTGTCGGCTGTGAATTTGAGAGCTAATATTTTTTACCATGTGAAATAATTATACTTCAATCTCCAGTTCACTAGAGCTTTTAAAAAGAAAATCAGGAATGGATGTTGAAATTTACCAAACATCTACTCAGCACGTAAAATGATCTTTTTTCTCCTTTGACCTATTGCTGTGGTTAATCAGTTTCCTGAAGTTTTGATATAGCATCATTCGTGCATTCCAGGAATGTTCGCTCACGGTGTATTCTTTTCATGGTTCTGTACTTTCACTGTAAGCATCTTTGCCAAGACATCTTTGCCACAAATGTTTATATCACATAACTAACTGGCTGTAAGGCAATTTTGCCATACAAGTTAAAGAGGGACATTAAGAAGGACAGAAACATGAAAAAATGAGCAATGAAATTTAAAAGACTTTATTACAAAATATTTGAATACATTTAAAATGTGCATAGATTCATGGCAATACTCTACAAATAACTGATTATATTTTGTGGATTGTCCCTATCTGCACTTGCTTTTCCAGGTCTTTCATTCATAGTATTTTATACTTTCACTTGTTGACTTCTCGTTTGGCATCGCTCTTTTTCCTTCTGGCTAAAATTTCTTCCTTCACTAGGAGAGGTATCCGTTTCCAAGTCGTATTTGTACCTGAGCCCTGTATTGAGCCGTGAAAGCCTCTACACTGTCGTTAGTTCTTGCCATAATGTCCCCTGTCCGTTGATCATCCTTCCAGGCTTGTGTGGGAAAAGTGGGCTCAACTCTGCACCTTCAAGTCCCTCGAGCCCTCTTTCTCCTCCAGTGTAGTGTGTTTCAGAATAAGAAACCAACTCTTGGTGCAAATCATCGTCATCTGTCAGCTCCATAAAGCCGTCAATAACGTAGCTAACTGGAAGAAATGCTAACACATTTCAACCAGTGGAAAGCAAACTGTCAAACCAAAAACTGTCAACCAGTTATTTGATCTTTCTCAGCAAAATCGCCTTACGGCCCATTAGTTATACAGCAAAAATGCTTTCGGCAAAGATTTCTGTGGCAAGGATGCTTATGGCGAAAGCATTGGACACACTCTTTTGGTACATTCTTGGACTGCTTTGGACTTTGATTAAATTTTTATTAGGACTTTATATCTATATCAAAGAGACTAGTGTATGACTCATTCATTCGTTCTGTTTTGTGCCATTTGTCAGGTTTTAGTATTAGGGTTATTCCAGGTTTACAAAAGAGTTGAGAAGTGTGTGAGTCAGGGTCCTGGCAAGAGACATTCCCCCCAAATGGTTTAAATAGAGAGACTTTAATGAAGGGACTCCCTATAAAAGTGTCGATAAGGTGAAGGGAACAAACCAGGGACAGTGAGGCACCCAGAAATTGGCACTAGTGGGGAGACACCACCATCCCCAGGGCTGTGGGGATGAGGGAGGAACCCAGAGAGAGCTGGCACCTTGGAGAATAGGTCCAGGCAAGAGCTGAGGCTGGGGACACTGCTACTGCCAGAGAGAGGGCACTAAAGTGGGGAGGGAGCAGGAAGAATATAGCAATGCTTCTCGTCTTCCGCCCTCCAGGCTCCTGCCCTGCGCCCTGATGTCAGAATCCAATCAGAAGCTGGAGGATCAGGAAGCCTGGGGGATGAATGTGGTTTGTGGAGTCAGCCCCCTGGGGCCTGGGACTAGACAGGGAAGGATGTGGTTTCTGCTGTGGTTTCTGTCTCGTGACTGGACTCTGATGAATACATACATAATCATACGTCTGACAAGTTTTTAATATTCACTTCCACATCTTTATACAACAGCTTCCCCATACTGATTTTCTGTTTGTTTGTTTACTATGATTTTGCTTATTTTGATTCTTTCCTGCTTGCTAAGAGTGCATCCCTGAGGATTCTCTCCCGTGAAAGGTAGAACAACACGTGGCATGTATCCTAAGCTCCGCAGTGCAGGAAAGTCTTTTTCTGTTGTCTTCATGCATGAGTGCACCTGGCAGATTGTTGGAATTTTAGGTTACAAAATTGTGATCTCTCAAAATTCTGTAGAAGCGTGGTTCCCAAAGTGTGTTCCATAGAGCACCTGTCTTTCCACAGAGGCAATGGAAACAGGTTTTATCGTTAAATAAGCTTGGAAAACTGTGCTTGCTAATATCACTAATTTCACAAATGCTTTAAAAGCCCCGAGAAAGCTTCAGTATAGAATCTTGTCTTGTTTTGCTTCACTCTGCATCTCCCAAGTTTGTTTTATGACAGAAGCTTTTTTCTCCAACATAAGTACTTCCCAACATTCCATGGAATGGAAACTCTCTTCCGATTAAACATTATTCAGGAATGTTGTAGATGTTCCTCCCATTTTCCCCTCTGCATGGGTGCTTATAGGATTATTTCTTCACCCTTAAAATGGACAAAATCCTGCATGGTATTTCTAAGTTTTGTTTTGTTTTTTTAAATTAATTTGACTTAGATAAAAAGGAACCATTTAAATGTATAGGCTCAGGCTTCCCATCAGCTCAGGAGTATCCTCTTCTTTTTCGATTCTTGCTTTTGTTTCATTTGTTTGGTTTCTTCTTTTGGTCTCGATGTCTATTGTGGTCTCTCCCTTTGCTTTTATCCCTTTGGGCTTTTCCTCTGCCTTCTCAGAGGACTTAATATCTGTCTCCACGTTTACAGATTCAATCTTCTGTAGTTTCAGTTCTGTTCTTTACCATCGTAATGCAATTTTAAATCCTGCTGCTGCCTTTCTAGTCTCTTTACAGCCTTTCTTTCTTTCTCCTATATGGTTTGCTTCTGATTTCCACCTACCTCTCAGCCAGCAGCCTTCTCATTTCATTCTTCCCGTCTTGTTTTTCCACTCTCCTTTCTTAGAGTTCACATTTTAATCAAATGAAGCGCACTCAAAGCAGATGTGGCCTGAAAGTTATTTATGTGTCTGTGATAAATCTTTTTCAAAGGAATTATTTTTCTCTGCCCTTTGAGGGACTCGTTCTTTTCCCTTCATGATACAGAATCTTTTCAAAGATTCTGTGTGTTTGCAAGTGTATGTGTGCACATGTGGGTGGGTGTTTGCTTTTACTCCTCCTTAAAAAATGAATGTTTTGTAAAATCTTATTATTTTCCCCAAAACAAGAGGGAAAGAAATGGATTCTCTTTAGCTCACCATCCACCTGGATGTTTTTCCAGCTGTCTGGTTACCTTTTAGGCTGAAGGACTGGTAAATGCAAACTCACGTCACCAACTGGCTGTGAACACAAATTGCCCATGTCATATGTCCCCCCACTCATCTCCAGAGTTGACCTGTGGGTCTTGCTGGCTGTAGTGTGTGTGTGTGTGTGTGTGTGTGTGTGTGTGTCCTGTTCTTTCTCCACTCAAGCAGAGCCTTTCAAAGGCCATTACCAGCTCAGGGATCTAGCTGGGGGGAAGAATGGGAGTTGGCTGGGGGCAGACCCACTGGGGAATCTTGCTTCTGCACCAGGGGCCTGCTATACGCTAGGCTACTCTAGGTAATTGATAAGCAGCCATGATAAGACTTGCGCCCACCCCGTCAGGGAAGGAGAAACGGGGTATCAGGGAGACACTGATTCAGAGCTTCCCCCCAGTTATCCACTTGGCCTAGCAACCACATGCACCCCAAGGCCTCCCAATCAGCTCCTCCGAAACGCTGTTGATCCTCAGCACTGAAAGGGCTTCCAAATGACATATTCTCTGCAAGCCCCACGTCCCACCACCTGCCCTCCAAATTCAGAGGCAGTTGGCAAATGCTGCCAGGATCTCATCTACTTATTTCTCATGAAGGAAGTTTAGATTTCTCAGAAACTGGAGTTGTGAAGCAACCCTCGGGGTCTCCCTTCAATCCGGATTGTGAATATTTTCCACAGATCCTCAGCATTCCTGCCATGGGAATGTGCTTCCCCTGGCTTCCAAGCCGACTCAGCCTTGCCCTTCTGTTTTTAAATTCAATTTAAAATAATGTATTTATATATTTATTTATTTGGGCTTTCCCTTCTTTTATATTCTTTTGATCAGTTCAGCTGGGCTCTGGGAGGGAGGAGAGCCCTGCAACAGCATGACCTGCTGCTGTGTGGGACTTGTCTTATTCCGGATGCAGCTAAGACCCCAAACTGAGAACAAAAGACACCAGGGACCCTGTGTCCCTACATTCAGAGAGTTACCAGTGAGCTCCGGGAGCTCACACCATCTCTCTTCTGCAGGGCTCGCAAGGGGGCTGGACTGGCTCTTCTCTCCTGGCACCATGACGGCCCACAGTGACTGGAAGAGGAGCCAGGTTGGAGAGAGTCATTTGCCACGTGGGGAGTGCAGTGCATGTGGCCGAGGCTACTCTCTCCCCTCTTGGGGGGTGATGGCGGGGTGCTTTTCCTCCCTGAAGCCACAGGGAATTTCTTGTAAGGCGAGACAAGCTTGTCATCCCCAGGTGGATATCTGCTTCATCTGTGGACTCTGTGATATACTTCCGGGCTGCATGGGGAGGGGAAAGGGAAATAGGAGACAGACGGCAGGGCGGGGAGAAAGAGCACTGTGGGAGGTAGCTGGGCTCAAGCTGACATGCTGGTGCCTCACCCAGGAGGGCCTTGCTCTAAGGCTTCAAGAAATGCACAGGCCCTCCTAGAGAGTCAGCTTTTGAACAAAGGATGGGTGGGAGTAGCCAGAGAAGCAGTGGCAATGCAGCCAGGAGAGGACAGCCTTGTGAGATTTGCTTCCACACCCCTCTCCTGGCCCCCCAGTCCCAGAGATCCCTAGAAGAGGGAGGAGGAAGACGGCTCTAGAGCCAGATTCCCCCTCACTCTGAGGTCTCAGCTCTGCCGGGGGAGACGAACAGGACTGAGTGTTGATTGCTGAAACGAGACTGTTCCAATAGATGAAAATGGTAGGGGAGCTGTGCGATGCAACCAAGATGTCATTAAGAGCCCTGCCACCCAGTGGGAAAGGAGCTTTCAGCAGGACACAGCTGGGTGAGGGGGGGTTAGTTGTTAGAAAACAATTTCATGTTTATACCCCAACAAATTGAGACTCTGCAATGAACGTGTTACACTTGACAAACTCTTTCTTAAAAGCAAAAGGGGAAAAAAACAGCTTTGGAACATTTGTGGGGTAAGGAATGTATAAAAGGGGATGGGAGTTTCTGTGAGTGAAAACAGAGAGGGGAGGCCATCGGCCGGGGACCGAGGGGGTCAAGGAGCATGTCTTGTCCTTTTGCTTGCAAGGGACAGGAGCCCAACTCTTGTTAGCTTATGTAGAAGTGGGGACTTATTGAAGGGATCCCGGAGCATCTCACAGAATCTAAGTAAGAGTTCAGTAGTTGAGTCAGGGGAGTGGTGGTGATGCAGGTGGGCACGAGTGACATCTGGAACCAGCCCTCTCCCAGCCCTCGTTTTTCCTTCCTGCTGCAGGTCAGCCTCGTTCTTTCCTCTCACTGTATGCAGGTTTTGTCCAGAAGACAGAAAATATGGCCACTGACGGCTTCCAGGTGTTGTAACGTGGAGGTTCTGTCCCAAGAGAGAACTGACTCTCAGTGGTCCCAAGTCTAAAGATCCCAGAGGACGGCTTCACTGGTCGGGTCAGGCCAGATGCACACCCTGGACAGTCAGCCTGGTTGGGGAGGGCAGCTCCGCAGAGGAGCAGGGAAGGCCCATCCCAGGAAAAAGAGGATTGGTGCCATCAGGCATTCACAACTGGTGTTCCTGGCAGGCATCTGACCTTTTGACACTGTGGTCTTCTGTAAGGATGGGGCTCTGACGACCCCACCACCCCTTCACCTGCCAGGGTGCCACACAAGCTGCAGAAGTTCTGATGACACTGTGGCCTTCACCCCTCATGAATCCCATGGCAAGGGAAACAATCACAGAAATCATAATAGCTGGCATTTATTGCCCACTTACTATGTGCCAGGCCGTGGGCTGTGCTCTATATGAGTTTTCATTGAATCATCACAGCAACTGTATTATTTCCATCCATTTCGAGGATGAGGATGCAGAGGTTAAGTTGGAAAGATTAGGAACCCAAGGGCATGTGGCTAGTGAGGGCCAGTATTGGCCCTCTGCCCAGGTCTGTCTGACTCCCAAGTCCACAAGTTTTTACCATTCAGCTCTCCTGCCTCTAAGACTGAAGGTCTGGGCCTTGACATTTCCAGAGAAGGTAGAAAAGTCTTCCTGGCCTGTTATGGACTTTTAGACATCACAGACAGAGCCTGAGAAACTCCCTGGGGACTTGTTGTGTCACCATGAGGTCTCCAGAAGGTCCTGATGAGTATCTGAAGAGGTGACTCTGCTATGCGCAACTGCTGTGGTTGATGGAGGGGCCGCATAGCTTGATCTTCCATCCTGATGGCTCTGGGGACAAAAGGGGCCCAGGCTCCACTCTTCCCTTCTCCTTTTGTCCCGCATCACCTTTCTTTCTCCTCCCTTCTGGTTTTCCCTCTTCCTGCACTAGAGCGGGGGGAGTTCCCCCAGGCAACCAGGGCCTGTTAACACAGGCTCTAGCTAGGTCAGATGTGGGCTGCAGGTAGCACCGTCGTCAGCAGAGGGCGCCAAAGCTTCTTCATACATCCAGGGCCCAGGCCCGGCCCTGTAGGGGAGAGCAGAGAGGCAGGTTGGCAGGGTGGTGGGTACCGCATGCTCCCTGACCATTCCTCTTGCCTCAGTCAGCCCGTCCTCTGTGCGCCTGTACTCGGAGCCGATAAATGTGCACATGCCTTCGTGTGTGTATGTGTGTGTGTGTGTGTCTGGTTCTCCCAGTGTCAAAGAGGAAGTCCCGGGTCAGGGCATAGGGAGAGATACTCTGTCCGTAACAAAGCCACTGATTTTACAGACCTCAGTAACACCATTTTCTGGGCAAGCATTATAATTCTAGTTCCTGTCCTACTGTGGGACAGGCCAAGAATGACTGCATGAAGGGAGGGGAATGAACAGTGATCCAGCTCTCTGTCTGTGCCGGGTCTTGACTAGAAGCTTGACACCTATTATCTTGGTTGGCCAATCCCAACAGTCATGTGAGCCAGGCAGTATTAGTCCCATTATACAGATGAGGATGAGGCAGCTCAGGGAGGTTAAGTAACTTGCCTGAGGTCACACAGCTAGGAAGTGGTGAAGGTAAGATTCCAGCCCTTGTCTCTCTGATTCCAAAGTCCATGCCGGTTTCACACCTTCTAAAGCTGCCCTCTCAAACTTGTGTTTTCATTACATGCAGACACTTCCCCCCCCCCCCCGCCCCAAAAATGGGCTTGAGAGCAGCCAGTGAGGTTCCAGGAGCAGCAGCTGGCTCGTGGCTGGAATGACTGAGAAATGAATGTTGATGGACAGTGGCAGTTTCTGGGATTCAAGGAATAAGGGACTATATTTAGCTGTTTGCTGTGGGCTAGTTAGCTGATGGAGAGTGAGGACCCAGATTGGCTGGGAGGAGGGAGAGAGAGAGAGAATATGAATGAATGGGAATGAGGTGCCCAGCTGACTGGCCTGGCTTCTCGCCCTCAGAGTTGGGTCTCTGTGGCCAGCTTTGCATGGAACCATGACTGGTTGGGGGTCTCTTTATGAAGGGGAGTCCCTACTATATCACGGCTGGTGGGACAGAGAACAGGGCTTGCAGAGGAGAATCTTCCAGGCCTTTCCGATTGTCTTCTCCACATACATGATATTGCCCTATGAGCCATTCCAGCTTCGGGGTGAGGGGGGATCTGTAGACCAACGTTTGGCAAAGCTCAGATCCAAAGCACTGCAGCCACCTCCTGGATGGCTGGGGTCAGGCCCCTTCGAGTTACGTGACCTCAGTTGCCCCTCCTCGTGGGCCCGGACATTCCTCCTCTTTCTCACAAGGGAAGATTGAGGCACTTGCTCTGGATGTGCCTTGGGCTTGGTTTTCCCAAGCAATTTGCTTTCCAGAGGAATAGAGAGAGAAGTTCCTGCCTTCTCCTCACATGTCTGTGGTTCTATCCCCGTCTGCCCTCCTCCTCAACCACTTTGTCCCCTCCTTGTGTAACCGATGCGGCTGGTCCCTCATCCTTCTCTTCAAACTGCCCCTCCCCCTCAGGTTTCACTCACTCAAAGAACAAGTTGGAGTTTATTGACAATTTGGGTGGAAAGACCTAGAAGAGGGAGGGTCTCTCACCCCAGTGCAACACTTGAGATGCTTTTCTGACATTTCTCTCCACCCTTCTCCCCACTTAGGTCCCCCCGTTCACCTACCCACCACATCCTTCAAGGTGGGCAGCACAAAGGGCCACCAGGCACCAGGGCACACCTTCCTGATATAAATAACAACAATACTTTTCTATGTAGAAGTAGCACCACAAACCTTCTGGGACTCTGAGTCTGAGCAGCTGAGGCTGCAAGAGAGGCCCCAAAGCTGGAGCACAGGAGACCTGCCTGTGCCCCACTCACACCCAGCCACATTGCAGGCGACACATGACCAGTTACTTCCCCTGCTGGACCTGGATTTCCTTGTCTGAGTTCTCTTCCCTCTACACCGCAATGCCTTGAGGGGAGGCTCAGGGACAGGCCTGCCCTGGGACAGGCCCCAGCAGGTCCACATAGACACCAAGCTGCTCGCTTGACCACCTCCACAGGGCTTCTGCTCTGCCCCCGAGGGGGCTCACAGCCAGGACCTGGGGCAAATGCTGTAAATCCACAGGAGTGCTCACAGTTCAGCTCACCTGGGAGCCATAGATTGCTGGGCGTGGAGCAGGTGGGTGAAGGCAATGGTGGCTTTCTGAGGAGAAAAGGAAGCCCTGGCCTGTAGCAGCTGCCAACTTCCATGGTACAACCGCCCCCGCCCCGGCCCCATGACCAATTTCAGCCTCCCAACATGCTGCATAGAATGCAGAATTGGGAAGAGGTGTGCAAATGTGTTTTTTTGAGCCAGCACCAGCTGACTTCAGCACACCACCAGCAAGGGGAAGGGCATGAATCCAGGGACCCTAACCTCAAGGATGTGCTGGCTTCAGCTGGGAAGAGCCGGCAAGCAGACTCCTAAATCTGTGCGCCCCTTCCACAGGTCAGTTTAACAGGGGAGAATAAAAAACTCAAGGGTGCATTTCTGAGGGAATTTCTTTCAGCAAGAATCAGATCACTTAGCAATTTAATTGCCTACATTTTTTTTTACCTAATTTAAAAAGCGCTCGTCCCGTCCTGTGAGTAATTGGGCAATGTATTTTTGAATTACTGAGGGATTTAGTGCCTAAATTGAAGAAGCAATCAAACATTTGCATCTTTGAATCGAGGAGCTGATTGACACCGGAGGAGGTATTCATACCTGGCTGGGGTGGGCGGCGTGGGAACCTGGTTCTCCGGGCCTCGGTAGCAAGCTGCCCCCTGTGCACCAGGAGCTCAGCACGGTGGGAGCAGTTTTCATCGTCAGCTAGGCCTGGGCCTGCTTGCCCTCCTGGGTCCTCTCGTGCTGCTGTCTTTGCTCATCACTTCCCAATTTTCACCTCTGTCCCTAGATTCTTCGATTTCGGCCCTTGGCTTTCTCCATTTTGGTTTGTCTTCCTCGCCTTTCTGCCTCTGCCCCCATTCGCCTTGTCCCACTCTGTCTTCTTCCCTTCTTTTGTGTTTTTTGTTTGCTTTGTCTGTGTTTGCTTTATCTCTCCATGTCTCTCCCCTCCTTCTCTCTCCTTTGCTGTCTCTCTGTTTCTCTTGGAGTCTCTCTCTCTCTCTCTCTCTCACTCACACACACACACACACACACACACACCTGGCCTTGTCTTCCAGCCCCAGTTCCTCCCTGCTCTGCTTTCCCAGCTGTATGCTGGTCCCTGGCTCCTTGGCACCATGCTGCCCAGTTGACCTCCCTCCCTCTAGCTGACTCTGCCCTGCCTCTTGAGGGAAATCAGAGTCAGAACCTGTGCTACAAACCCACAAACACAGTCAGGATTCCATTACACCTGGGAGCCACCGGTAGCAGGGGGTGGGGATGGGGCAAAGGCAGTGGTGGCTCTCTGAAGAAAACGAAATCCTTGCCTTGTAGCATTTCCAATTTCCATGGTGTTAATACTCTCACCATGGCTGATTCCAAGCTACCAGCACAATGTCACTGAATGCAGAATTGGGAAGAGATACACAAGTTTGGTTCTTCTGAGTCAGTGCCCGCTGATTTCAGCACACCTCCAGGCAAGGGGGTGGAAGGGGCTTCCTTCCTGCCTGCAGGACCTAGGAGGGGGCTGCCGACAGGGCTGACCACAGAGCAGCCCACTGCAGCCTCCCCAGGACAAGGCCTCACTGGGCCTGATGGGGCTCGGCTCTGGGCCAACACCTCACTCCATCCTGGCTACTACCTCCTCGAAGCTGGCTTCACAGTACGCTCACCTTAGGGTGGGGCAGGGAGCCGGAGGATTGACTTCCAGAGTCACTAAGGAAGCCTTCCAAGATGAAATACCTGCATGGAGCAGAAGGCAGAGGTACCAGAGAGGGCGGAAGGGCATTCCCAGCAGAGGGCAGGAGCCAGACCACGTGTGGGGATGGGGTCGGTGAGGACATAGCTGCTGTGGGTGGTGCTGGTGACCACGAGCAGTTCAGTGTTACCAGAGGGTGAAGTTTGAGGCTGGGGAAGGTGGGAGTCGTGCAGAACAGGCAGACACGAGCCCGGGTCCTGGAGGGCTTTGAAGGAGCCCGGTCTTTTCTGGAAGGCAGTGAGGAGAGTAATGTGATCTGTTGCCTTAGTTCGGTTTCCGTGAAAACAGGCCTCTTGACAAGGATTTGGGTGAAGACATTTGTTTGTCAGGTGATTCCAGGAAGCAGGCGAGGGAGTAGGGAAGTAGACAGGATGGAGAACAGTGGAGAAAGCGTGTGTTAATGATCAGGCTACTGCTGTGGGCATTTGCAGCCCCGGCCCGGTGGGGCCCCACTGACGTATGGAACATGCCTCAGAACTGTCAAATCAAGGGTGGGAAGCAGGGTTATTCATCCACTACAGTTCATTCCTTGTTGATGGAGGGTTGCTCTTGGGGTATCAATGCCCCTGGCATTCCAATCTGACCCACGTGGGTGCCAAGTTCAGTCCAGGGTCAGAAAATGCCCTTATGAAGAGAGACCAATATGCCTAGGACCTGGGTCCCAGGCTGGCAAGTGGCAGAGAAGCCCATGTGACCAGTGCCTTTTGATGGCTGCCTTTGCATTGGGCAGCACGGGGGTCGTTGGTGACTCTGGGGAGGTCAGTTTCACAGGTATAAAGGGGCAGAAGCCAGAGAGGACTGACTTATGGGAAGAATGAGAGACGATACAGAGAATATAAATGATTCCAAAAAGTACGGGGACAACAGGGGAACTGTTGCAAGGCCCCTGGGGCTGGGGAAAAGGTGAGCTGCATGCAGACTGCGGAGTTGCTCAGAGCCCAGGAGAGCAAGCAGGTGGGTCTACAGGAGCAGCAGCATCCCGCCCAGCCTGCACCGACTCAGACTGAACAGCCCGAGCCCTAGCTGACATCTTGCGCTTCCATATTTCTCCTTGGGCATCACGGATTGGCTCGCCATGACCAGTTCTGCAAGCATTTATTTGATTGATTGGAAGCAGACAGGGCTCTGCTCTCCAGGGGAACAGACCCCATGTTAGGCATCAAGGGGGTGAGAAAAGGAGGACCTGTCCGCATAGTCTAGGGAAGTTGCAGCCGTGCAATGACAGATGCAGGGAGCAGGCTGGGGGCATGCACCAGTGGAGGCATCAGGAAGCGTGGTAGAGTCAGAGAGGAGGCAGATGTTGTGCCTGGGCTGAGGCAGCCAAGCCTGGAACGATGAGGGGTATTTAGAGGTAGAGGAAAGAGGGGGCAGGCATTCCTGGACTTCAAAGCCTTCCTAGCCTGCTTACGCCTTCCTGGTAACTGGATATCACACGCCCTCAAGACTAGGGATCCACTGCTGCCAGAAGCAATCCTTTCACAGCCAGACCCCTGCCAGCATCCTTTGGTGGATCAGACTGCCCTTGTTGGGGAGTGTCACAGAGGATGATTGGAAGGAGAGGAGGAGTGTCACACTGGGCCTCCAGCTTAAGGGAAGAGGCTGCTTTCTTAGGTTTGGTTCCTTGGTGTCGTAGGCTGAATAGCAGCACCCGCCACCCCGTGCCCAAAAAAGATATCCATGTCCTAATCCCCAGAACCTGTGAATGTTACCTTACATGGCAAAAGGGACTTTGCAGGGCTTCCCTGGTGGCGCAGTGGTTGAGTCCGCCTGCCGACGCGGGGGACACGGGTTCGTACCCCAGTCCGGGGTTCGTACCCCACATGCTGCGGAGCGGCTGGGCCCGTGAGCCATGGCCGCCGAGCCTGCGCGTCCGGAGCCTGTGCTCCGCAACGGGAGAGGCCACAACAGTGAGAGGCCCGCGTACTGCAAAAAAAAAAAAAAAGGGACTTTGCAGCTGTGATTAAATTAGGGCTCTTGAGATGGAGAGATTACCCTGGATTATCAAATGGATCCCAAATGTCATCCCAAGGGTCCTTATGAGAGGGAGGTAAGAAGGTCAAAGGAGGAAGTAGGAAACATGACAATGGACACAGAGGTTGGAGTGATGTGCGAAAGGGGCCGCCAGCCAAGGAATTCAGGCAGCCTCCAGAAGCTAGAAAAGACAAGGAAACAGATTCTCCCCTGGAGTCTCCAAGAGGAACCAACACTGCTGACGCCTTGACTTTAGCCCAGTGAGACTTGATTTTGGACCTCTGGCCTCCCAAGCTGTAAGAGAATAAATGGATGTCGTTTTAAGCCACCACGTTCGTGGTGATTTGTTACAGCAGCCAGAGGAAATGAATACACCGGGGAAGCAGACTTAGCAATAAAGGTTTGCGTGTAGGGATTTGAGTGGGGAGTGCCCCTCACCTGTAGGGAGTGAAGGCAGCAGACGTGGGCAGACCAGGCAGCTGAACCGCTGTGGAGTCACAGATGATTCCATGTGGCCCTGCAGAGCCGCCCCAGGTGAGGCAGAGAGCTGGCCCATGACTCGTGCTGAGCAGTTCTTGGATGGAGCTGCCCTGGGCAGGGGATGTGGCCTTGGCTGAGAGCAGCTCATGGGGAGGGACTGTGAGCCCTGCAGGCCATACTCACCCTGGTCCTGCAGGGCTCCTACAGCTGTGGAAGGCACACCTCTCTGAGCCTTCTTCCTAAGGTCTGTGGGCCCAGTACTTGGACAACTTTCTAACATCCTGAACTTTTTCATCTATTGAGGAGCTCCACAGTGTGTCCACATCTCTCCCTGAGCAAGAAATGGGGGTTTTAGTCCCAGTTTCTAGAACTGTTACTAAGTACTTTATATGTGCTGCTGACTTTAATCCTAGGAGGAGCACTAGCTATTATTTATTTTATGGATGAACAAACTGATAGAAGGGTGAAATGAATGCCCAAGGTCAGGGCCAGGATGCGCCCTAGGTCTGCCTGGTACCTTCACTGCCCTGTGACATTGCCTCTCACTATCCACCATTTTCTTATTAGCTGTGTCATCTTGAGCAGGTCACTTAACCTCTTTTGGCCTCAGTTTTTTGGAAAACGAATTCTACTCTCTGTTGTGCCTCCCTCCTAGGGTTGCTTTCACCTGGCTTCCAAGGAGACGAGATGTAGCAGGCTTTGTGCCTGGGCCCGTGAGCCAGCTGCTCTGACTCCCTGGGCCCAGCAAGCTTGCCCCCGCCCCGTGCTTCCCCCTCACCATCCAGTCCCTGGTAGCTCTGGGCCCCTGATCCAGAAGAGGAGGGGGATGCAGGAGGGAGAGTCATCTCTGGCTGCTTGTGGTTTTCAAGATTGACTTGTCACCTTTGTAGTTTCCCTTAATGCTGGGAATTATGCAGGACCGCTGGGAATGGTCATGTGGTTTATGTGCCGGAGCTTGGCCAAGGAGGAGTTGGTGGTTGAAGTGCAGCCCACACTGGGCACCTCTTGCTTGGCACAAAGGTACCATCTGCCAAGGGGCTGCATCTGCCCAGAGGGGATAACATTTTTAAATTCTTACAAAAGCCACACATTGGATCGCAGTGGGCTGGGAATGTGTTGGCTTTGCAGGAGCCCAGGGGTTGCAGCTCAGCCCTCACACCCTGGAATCCACAGTAGAGAAGGGGAGTGAAGCAAACCCCACCTAATTCACAGCTGCAGTGCCAGAAGCCACTGGGATCCCTATGTGGGAGCTGCCCAACCTCCCAGACACACGCAGAGGGAGTCTTAAAGCTTTTGGCCCACTTCTCTCTGCGGACCTCTGCATGAAGGCCCCCATCCCAGGCTGGAGACAACCACAGAAGGTCACAGTCCACGTTTTTAATTGTCCCAGAGTGGTTACTTCCTTACTCAGCTCTCCCTTCCCAGTCCTTTCTGTATGGGCTCCAGATTAACGTGCCTCAAACCCAGACTTCTCTGCATTCCTTCCTTCCCTGGCTCAGAAACTTCCGTGGTTCCACCCTGTCCAGACTGGCATTCAGCGCACATGATCTCTCTCTCTTTCTCTCTCTCTCTCTCTCTCTCTCTCACACACACACACACACACACACATATCCCTCCAAGGCCGACAGCTGCTCCTTTCTCTTCCCTAATTTCCCTTTGGTCTTCTGTCATCTCCTGTCCCCAGATACCACCTTCAGACCTTTGCCTCCTGGACCTCTATCCTCACCCTCTCCTTTTCACTCTCTAAATAATGACTTCCCTTACGGGCTGCACAAAGCCCCCCTCATGCAGGGCAGAAGGCTATTGACCCCAGGTGAGGCTGTGGGCAAGGCAAGCAGCTCTGGGGGTGCAGCTTGGTGCCTCGAGGGCCCTGAGGACTGGGTTTGAAGCAGGTGCTCTGAGGGGCCTGTACCGGACAGCAGCTTCCCATGCAATGGGGGCTCCCCGGGCAGGACTTGGGGGCCCGACCCAGCTGTGAATGGGTTCCAGGTCCCCCAGAGGCTCCCAGGGCCCTCCTAACTGGGAGGATCAAAGGTGGAGAACCTGCAGTTCATGGGGCCCTGGGCCCTGCTGCTGCAGTATCCCCAGGAGACCACCAGCCTGTAAGCCAGGCAGTCAGCACACTTACCAAGACCAGGCATCAGAAGGTGACACGTGCAATGACTGTCTAACACACGCTGCCCCACACAGGAGCCACTCACTGGCCACGTGTGGCTACTGAGCGCTTGAAATGTGGCTCATCCCAATTAAGATGTGCTGCAAGTGTATTATAATAGTACATAATAATATTATGGTTATATTGAGTTAGGTAAATCTTTTCACCTGTTTCTTTTTTACTTTTTTAATGTGGCTATTAAAATATTAAAAAATACATTTGTGGGTCACATTATATTTCTAGTGGACACTGCTGGTCTTGGGGGTAGAAAACATAGGTGAGGTCCTTGAATGGTCGGTCACACTGTGAAACAGGTGATGTCTAGAAGTGGTCTAGAGAAAACAGAGAAGGTCTCTGACACATGGAGCCCTAACCGGGGCAGGTGCTGGGTGCTGGCCCCGATGCTGCCCTGTGGCCGGGGAGCATGGCTGGTGCAGCTGCTCCCTGTGCTGGGTGCATCTCAGAGCAGAGCTTCTGCTGGTGGGAATGGCAGAGTCCTAGGTGTCTGAGCACGCGATGTGCATAGATGAAGACCTGTGGCCCTGGGGAGGAGGCTGACAGACAGATCCTCTCCAGGAAGCCCTCATCACCATTCCAAGAGGTGACTCATCCAGATCCCGCTCTCCTCAGGCCACCCTGCATAAACGCGGGCCGTCATCTGGGCCATTAGGATGATTATCGCCACTCACAGCGAATCATGCTGAACCACGGTGTGTGTGTGGGATTCCCAGCCAAGAGAGGGGGCGTGGAGGAGGGCATGATGCTTACTGCATCCACCCGCGGGGCTCTGGAGCTGTCAAGAGATGCTTCCATGGGGACCCCGATGGCTGTTCCGTCCCAAGCTAATTGCCAGTTCCTGGCAAATCTGCAGCCAGAGGGGAAGGCTTAGGCCCTCTGAGAACCATGAACAACAACAGATTCCTTCCGCCGCCCCCTTCCAGCCCCCCAAAACAGCTCTGGCTCAGGGGGCTAGGCTTCCTCCCCTGCCACCCCTCCACCCCAGCCAGAGCACAGGGACTGCAGAGGGACTCTGGTCAGGCCGGGTGCCTCTTCCCTGGGGCAGCCTGGCCTTCCAGGGGAGTCCTGGCTCATGGAGGATGTGCGCCCTCTGCAGGACTAACGTGCAGGTGCAGGTTCCACAGGAAGGAGGAGGTGGCTCATTCTAGAGGCTGTACCTTGGGGCTGTAGGAAGACACAGGTCCTGGAGAGACCTTCTCTCTTGTGGCTACTGCTTCTTGGGTTAAAGAATAAATGATCACGGTGCACCTGACTCCTGCAGTGTCTTCCCAACAGCTACCAGTTCTCTGAGTTGACATTTGCTGGGCTAAACACATTTATAGTCATTCATGTTTCAATCTGTAAGGTAAGGTCTTTTTATTCCTAATTTATAGATGAGAAAACAGAGGCTCAAAGAGGTTATGTATATTGTCCAGGGCCATACAACTGTTACCTGGAGTCTGACTCCAGAGCTCATGGACTAAACCAGTTCACTCTGCAGCCTGACTATGGTGTGGACTCCCAGGAAGGAAATAGAGCAGACAGCTCTGGTGACCGTCATTGCAGTGACCAAGATGAGGTGAGGGTGATGGAGAAGCAGAGAGGACCTTGGCCCTGGGGTAGGAGTGACACCAGGCCACTTCTGAGTTCTCCTAAGAAGAACTTGTCAATCTCCGAAGCCCCAGCTACATGTGCTGTCCTTCCCCACCCCACCTCCTTCCCCACCCCTCAACAAGGCAGCTTCATTCCGCTGCACGTGCCTCTGTGGTCAGCCACAGTGTCCCTGTGGAAGGAGAGAACAAACTCACCCATTCACTTGGTTTTCATACTTCCTCCCATTTCACAGAGGGGGAAACTGAGGCCCAGCTGTGAGGGGGGTGTGCTTTCTCCAACCACAGGTCACCCCACTGGTTACTTGCAGACCTCAGGCCTGCCATCCTCACTGAGTGGGACTGGGTGGTGTAGCTAAGTCTTTGCCGAGCAAAGAGAAGTCAGGAGTTGTCTCTGAGCTTTCTCTACATCTATGCTTGGGGGCCTCGCCCCTTCCCTCCTGATCACAGCAGATCTTGTGTCCCTTCTTCAGATTCCTTCCCTCCTTCCTCCTGCCTTTGGTCTGACAGGTTCTCTAACATCCTCCTCTACTGAACTTAAGAGTTTTGAGAACCCATCTTCCCCAAGTCCCCCTCATTACCTTCTGTGTCACTTCTCCATCACCCTCATCTCATGCTGCTCATTGCAGTGACTTTCACCACGTCCACCCCTCTCCCACTGCCTCTGTTACCTGCACCTCCACGAGCATCTTCACTATCACAACCACAACCTGGCATTGCCAGCATTGCCATTACCACTATTCTCTTCCTCCTTGTGGCTTGCACCACCCTCACTCCTCCTTGTTGCCATCCTTTCCAGCACGACCATCATCAACATTACCTCTAGCATCTCCATTTCATCCACAGCATCACATCCTGTATCACCTCCACCGTTACTGTCACCACCGAAACCACTACCATTACCTCCATCATATTTACCGTCACCAGCGCCATGGCCACCATCTCCTCCAGGCGCATCTTCACCTCTGTCATCCCCACCATAACCAGGAACTCCACCCTCCCCTCCACCTCTGTCCTCTTCTCAGCTATTTCCAGCCCTATCCCTCCCACCACCATCTCTCCCATCACCTCCGCCACCTCCACCATCCCTGTCACCACCCCACTCTCTCCCAGAGAGAGTGCCTGACATTGAACCAGGGACTTGGGCAAGGAGCCCTGGCAGAGAAGAGCACCTTCCTGCCTGACCGACACCCCCTCCCAGATTTCTCAGAGAAGACCCTCAGCAAGCTGGGTGTCAGAACAATCCCTCCTCTTGACCTTCCACAGGATGCTTCTGACAGGAGACAGCTCAGCCCTCCCTGTCAGCCATGCCTGTACCTAAAGAGAGAGCTGCTGTCTGGATGAGGGATCAAGGCCGTTAATCAGGGGCTGCCCTTGTTTGCATAATGACTGCATACATTTGCATGCCATTTGCTCCCAGCTTCTGAGTGCGGCCCTGTGGGTGTTTAGGTGTCATTTGCATATCACTGCAGGTGAGGGTCAGGCCTTTGAGACGTGGGCACTTATTAATTCCCTATTCTTTTATGTGCTGGTTCAGAAAAGAACTTGGAGTGCCTAATTCTAGAGTCAGTCAGCTGCAGGGCTCTGAGGTGGGGAGGTGGGGAGGTCCAGTTAAGAGCCAGAGGGGAGAGGGCAGCCAGAGGCTTTGGTGTGGTCCAGGGTGGAACTGGTGGGGTGGGGGTGGGGGGGTTGGCTGCAGAGACAAGCTCTGGTTCTTAGTATCAGTTCAGGAAAACACCCTGCACAGTCACTCCTGTCCTGCCCCACCCCACCCCTGCTGTAATCCCTTCACTGTGTGACCTTGGGCAAGTCCCTCCCCCATCCTGTGTGGAAGGTGTTAAACCACTAAGCCCACTCCATCCAATGCCTGCTCTGAGTGCGGGGGTTCTCCTCCTGACTGCACATTGGAATCACCTGAGGAGCTCTTTAAAAATACCAGCACCCTGCCCCCCACCCCCCGCCGCCACCAAGCCCGTCAGTGGGCCCTGGGCATGGTTATTATTAAAAGCTGCCTGGTGACTTTCATGTGCAGCCAAGATTAAAAGCAACTGCTTGTGGCTCTACCCTCCCACCCTGCCCCCAGCCTCCCGTGGCCTCCCAAGACCTACCTCCCTCATGTCCAGTTGCTGCTGGTCTTTCCCTCACTAAAGGCTCACCTAGCCCCAGGATCTGGCAGGACAATTTGGATGCTAGCGCTTTTGCTGGAGGCCTCAGAAATAAATCCTTCTCCCCTGGGCCACGTGACTGATGGCTCACGCGTGGCAGGATAGCACTTGGCAGTGGCTGGAAATTCCCCCGTCTCCACCTTGGTCTTGCCCAGTGGCATCTCCCTACCTGTGGCTGATCCAGAGAGGAGTCTGCAGGGGCCAGGAAGGGGAGGGGGCTGCTCCTGTGCAGCTCTGCTCCACCCCTCCTCTCCCAGACTCCCCCAGCGGGTCATTGCAGACTCCCAGGCTTTGCTGTCGCCATTTCCACGCCTGGCAGAGAGGCCGGCAGCCCCTCTTGGCTCCTTACCCTCAAGCCCTGCGCATTGATGTCCTTGCAACCCCAGCGCCCCAGCCCAGCCCCCATCTTGGAGAAGGAAAGTCCAGAGCAGTCGGAATGTTGTTTCAAACAAGCTGTAGTAAACACGGCTGTACTTTGGCCTTCCCCAAACTTTCTGGGGTCATAACAGGCATATCCTGCACAGGGCAGGATAAGGGAAGTGGGACTGAGCCCCTGCGCGTCCCCCCCAGGTAGTGCAGCCCCGGAATGTCTTGGCCCACCTGTGGGTCCTCAGTTGCCAGGGGAAGGGTGGCCTGTGAGATGGGGGTCTGCCTTGAGGAGGACCAGACAGGAGACTTGGGTGTGTACCTTGGGGGAGAAGGCAGACCCTGAGTAAGGCTGTGGGCAGGCGAAGACATGAACATGGGGAGCTGCCCCAGGACCAAGGCTGGGGTGCCAACAGTGGGGGCTCTGGTGTTCGCTGTCAGCGTTCGCATTCTAACTTTGCCGTGATGATGAGGGTGATGATGGCATCTGTCTTCTGAATTTGAGGATTATGGGAGAGGAAGCCTGTGACGTGTTTAGCACAGGGCCTGGGACCTAGGAATTGCTCAGCAAGTGCAGCTATGATTATTGCACCCTCCTTCCTGACTTCCTGGAGCTCCAGCCCATTTCCCCTTGTCACAGTTCCCTCCCCCTGGGGTTTCAGGCCCCTAAGGGGTTAGTGGGAGGGTGGGATTAGGGAAGACTGGCTGCTTTGCCCTTTGGGATGGGGGCTGCAGCTCCACATTCTGGGGCCTGAGGCTTCCCATTGGGGTTGGTGGTGACCGGAACAGGAGCACAAGTGCTGGAGCAGCCCCTCCCGACTATGAGCTGGCAACGGCACTAAGGAGGCAGCTCAGGCCCCAGCACTAATGAGCTCTGGACTTGCAGGCCCTGGTCGGAGTCCACCCAGAGGAAAAAGGGTCAGAGGGCACGGTCAAGCCACATTCCCTCCCCAGTAGTGACAGAATTGAGCAACTGATCTATGTAGGAGTAGAATTGGCAGGACTTGGTGATGGATTGAAGTGTGTATGTGTGCGTGTGGAGGGGAGGGTGGCAAGTGCAGTAAGGGAGAAGGACTAGAGAGTTCCTTTGGTCTAAATGGACTTGAACATCCTTTCTCTGAAGGGCAGACAAAAAAGATGTTTCCGACATAGTTACATGTCAATCAGATTGAAAAACAAAACCACCAGTGATACCCGCAAGGCTGCAGTGTGGGTGTGTAGAGTGTGTGTGTGTGTGTGTGTGTGTGTGTGTGTTGTGGTTGGAATGGGGCAGTGGCCTGGGAAGCACATCCATGAAAAGCATCAGCCTTGAGGATCAGCACACAAGTACCATTTGTCACTTTGCTGTGTTCAGCCAACACTGATGTCTCTGTTGATGGTCACTAAGATGACCTTTAGTTAGTTGAGAAAGAAACCTCACATTCCCTTCTATTTCACTACCTCCCCCAATTTTCTAGAACTTCTCTTTTTTATTCCTTCAATTCCTACTCATTCTCTTTCTTCCTCCCTTGTCCCCTTGAGAGGCCAGTATTCCAAACTCAAGTCTGATCACAGCAATGGGGTTGAGTCCTGGGCAGTGGAGGCCCCTCTCACTATGTCCCACTAGTTATATCCTTCCCCCTGCAGTAGGTGTAGCCCTTCCCCCTCACTGGACAGAGGTCAGGGGCTTCAGCCCAGGATTGGGCTCTGCTGGCCAGCTGGAGGGTGGGTGCAGAGCCCATTTCCTTTATCCCTCTCTGAGTCAGAAACACAGACTCTGGGGCCCAGAGAACTTGGGTCTTTATACATGCCACCTCTGTGAAGCTGTAGGTAGATAGAGAGCCATTATCCTGGCTCCAGGAACAAAGAGTTGTCTTGGGGTCATTCAGGGTAGCCAGAGAAGAGAAATGAATGACCTCCAGGGAAGAGGCTTGGAACAAGAGTGAAAGGAGGAGAGATGGGATGAGGTCATAGAATAGATATAGCCAATCTAAACTTTCATATCAGGCTGAGGACCAAGTTTTGGAAAGCTTGGATAGGGCCTGGGCGCTTCCATTTACTTTATCTCTATGCTCATGACCACAATGGCTCATTTAAAAATATTATGTTTAGGTCTTGCTCATTGGAAGTGTGTAGACACTAGTCTTTCCAGAATGAATTTATCCCTGTTTTCATCTCCACCATGAGTGCCGTCACCACCAACCCCATCACCAATATCAATACAGAGATGGCCACTGTAGGCAGGTTTTGTTAGCTGAATGAAAACCAGCACTACTGTCACCACCACTGACATCTTTCTCCCCACCACTGCTGGAATGGAATCACCACTACCACCACCTCCACCATCGTCAGTGACATCGCACCTCTACCAGCAACCCCCCCACCACTGACACCAATAACATCACTAACAACCACCGTTATCATCAACATCCCCACCATCATCACCAAATCTGA
The DNA here is from genome assembly GCF_964165515.1 of Mesoplodon bidens. NCBI lineage: Eukaryota > Metazoa > Chordata > Mammalia > Artiodactyla > Ziphiidae > Mesoplodon > Mesoplodon bidens. The sequence goes on along the minus strand of NC_138178.1, from coordinate 62,835,235 downwards.
TATTGTCACCTCTGCCACCAACACTACACCACCGTTGATATCACCTTCACCACCACCACCACCACTGTCATTGACATTGCCACTATTGCCCTCATTGACATCATGACCACAATCATTCACCACCATCATTAGCAACATCACAACTCCTCCCGTCCACCATCATCCTCACAACCATCATGCTTGACTCCCCACCATTGTCACTGACATCACCACCACCACCACTAATTTCTATCTTCTCTCCTAGAACCATGTTCCTTTCCTTCAGAGCACAAAAGGAATGTGCAATTATACATTCTTTAAGGTGATTACCTGGTTCCCACTCAACTATAAGTGTCATGGAAGCAGGGATTGTGTCCCTCTTTCCCCCATTGTGGAATTCTCTGTGCCTGGACAGTGGGCAGCTCACAGTAAGGACTACGTAAATGTCTACTGAATTAACAAATTATTTAGACCAGCACAGTCTCTACACTGAAGGGAACTTAGTCTCTAGGATTTGAATGCTTCCCATAGTTCTATCTCAGGACTGGACCTTACTAGAGAAAAATAACACTGGGTGATAAAAGTGATCAACTGGGCTTCCCTGGTGGCGCAGTGGTTAAGAGTCCGCCTGTCGATGCAGGGGACATGGGTTCGTGCCCCAGTCCGGGAAGATCCCACATGCCATGGAGCGGCTGGGCCCGTGAGCCATGGCCGCTGAGCCTGCACGTCCGGAGCCTGTGCTCCGCAACGGGAGAGGCCACAACAGTGAGAGGCCCGTGTACCGCAAAAAAAAAAAAAAAACAGTTATCAACTAAGAGGGGAGAAGTCTGTGCTGACTCCGTGATACACATGGCAGTGTGGGAAGATCCTAATCTACAGTCCACCAGCTGGGAGCACAGCAGATGAGCTGAGAGATGTTCGACTCCTCTGAGATCTTTATTTCCATCACTATGTCACCTGGAATTTATCTGAACCTGGATCGATTCAGTGTCAAGACTTAATCCAGTTCATCTTTAAGAGCAACAGAGGTTTTCAAACATGCTCCCAGTAGTCCAGAGCTTCCTTGGAGGTACCTTGGAGGAAATGATGACATTTAAGAAGGGGTCTGAGGGGGATCCAGGGAGGAGGGCTCTGCGCTTCCCACCCAAACTTCAACCATTGGGCTCCTGGTATAGATTTTGTAACAATGAGGCTCCAATGATTTTAAAATCAGGTTTGGAAACCATTGGCCTAGAAGGCGAGTGTTTGAATTGTTTAGTTTTGGAATAGATGTTTGGCATTGCGTATATGCCCCAACCAAAAGTCATAAGCCAACTAAAGCCGCCAGGCCTAAAGAAGCATTAGGAAACGCACACCGAGGTTTCTATGGACCCTTCTCCTCCCAAGGCCACAGCTCATCGAGATGTCTTTTATTCTGGTTCTTCGGTAAACTGGAAACACAATTTTGTTCTTAGAGAACTGTATTCCATGCAGGAACCCTTGTTTAAATAAACTGTCTTGGGAACAGAAACCTGAGGAGGAGCGCAGTATACGAATTTACCCATGTGCCTTCCTGCCCAGCAAACGCTGGCTCTTTAGCCATGCAGAAAAGACCCTGGTGGGGGAAATGGGACCCCATTCTTCTGAGTAACCCCCTCCAGCAGAAACACAGCAGCCAAGAGACTCAGAGTCAGCCAGGGATGGGAGACTGTCACCTGAGGGGAAGGAGACCAGACACTAATTGGGGACATAGTGCCTTTCCAGTGATGGTCACTGAGAGTGACAGGACGGAAGCAGGAGAGTGAGAAGGATGGTTGTGCCTCACCCCCAAGGGCCAGGTCCACAGCTAAACAACAGATCCCTCCCCCGCATCCATCAGCCCCCTCTGAAAAAGTGTAGCCACTGGGCAGGGCTCTGCATGTGTGTGTGTGTGTGTGTGTGTGTGCGTGTATACACACTTGCCAAGCAGCTATGAGAATGGGGACACCTGGCCAGCCCCCTGTCTCTCTGTTGGTTCAGCCCCTTCTGGCCAACCTTCATGTCTGTCCTCAGGGTACCCCTCAGAGCATGGGCAGGCAGGGCGGGGGGCCCGGGGCTGGGGCACAGTCTGGGGAGAGCGGGTGGCAGGCACCGCTGCTCCAGGGAGAGTCTGCACTGCCCGAGTCAGGGAAAAGATGGCCTTCTCTGGAGAGAGTAAGGCTGCAAAAGAGAGTTTAGTTTGAGGCGGCATCCAGGCTGAGAAATGAAGGTGCAATTGTGAGGGGGCTTTGAAACCTGGAGGGGAGTTGCTTGCTAGCCAGAGATTTGGGGTGTGACCCTCCACAGATTGCTGGGGAGGCTCTGGAAAAACAATGTCACGTGTGACTGGTACATTGGGAGTAAGGGGAGCCATGGGGTCGGGCCCTCCTCTCCGGACCAGGGATTGAGCAAGCCTGTTAGACACGTCCATTTCTTCCACATGAGGCAGCCGGCTCTCAAGGTCGGTTATACCCTCAACCATTTGCTTCCTGGTGCAGAACCACTGCAGCCTTGGAAAGCCCTCAGCCACTGAGGGATGGCTGACCAGCACAATCTCCTCCCAGTGTGTGCCCTGTCTCTAGCCCTCGCAATCTCTCCTCTCGTTAAACAATCCTGTCTCTGCTCTTATGCGCCCCCCCACAGGAAACACACTGCTTACCACGAACCATGACTCAGGAAGGCTGTTGCTGTCACAGCTGTATTACCTACACCCTCACCCAAACGCCCCATAGGACTTGATCCTGACCTCGCGGCTGAAGCACCACCTCATTCTGTCTGTTGAGGGCGTCTGTCCCTTGTGAGTATCCTCAGAGAAAGAAATTCTTTAATGGCTGAGGAACCTGGGAGAGAGGAAGGTTCTGGCAGGTAGAGGCGGACAGACATTGGTCTCTCGCTCTCATTCTTCGGTTCATTCAGCCAGTGACATTCTCCTGAGCCCCTGGGTGCCCCGCCCTGTGCCCAGCTCTGCCAGGATGGACGCAGGAAACGAGGGAAGAGGGCCGTGTTCTCGGGAAGCACAGTCTATCTACTTGGGGAGGCAGGAGTTACACAGGCAAACCTATGAGAAGTCCATGCAGAGCAAGCCCCGTGGGTTGGTGGCAGAGAACTTAGCACAAGCTGTGTCCCTGAAGTTGAATACGCCTGCCATGGGCTGGGCTTGGGAGTCGGGGGAGGGCTTCTTGGAGGAGGAAGGGAAGGAGGACAAGTAATCGGGGTAACTTACATCCTTTTGGACGAGCTCCGCGTAGACTGTGCAGGCAGCGGAGACCAGCTCAGCAGCATCAAGGTCTATGAGGTTGTTGCACGCCTGTGCCGGGAGAAGGTGGGGCGGAATCAGGTCTCCCCGGGCACAGGCAGCAACCTGCCGCTTCAAGGGGACAAGGCCACTGCTCACGGCAGTCACTGGGGCCAGCTGATCTCCACCCCCACCAGCTTGGAACAGTGCCTGAAATTGTACCAATGGAATTTTCTCTATTGGAAAGATGATAAATGCAGTTTTCATTCTGGGCTCTAGGGAGTCCTGGGGTTCCACCAAGCGTTTCATGGGCTTCTAGGAAGACTCATTTTATGATTGGGGTGCTCTCTAAGATGTTTCTTTTGTTTGTTTGTTTTGTTTTGTTTTGTTTTGTTTGCAGTACGCGGGCCTCTCACTGCTGTGGCCTCTCCCATTGCAGAGCACAGGCTCCGGACGCGCAGGCTCAGCGGCCATGGCTCACGGGCCCAGCCGCTCCGCGGCATGTGGGATCTTCCCGGACCGGGGCACAAACCCGTGTCCCCTGCATCGGCAGGCGGACTCTCAACCACTGCGCCACCAGGGAAGCCCTCTAAGATGTTTTTGACAAAGCCTTCAGCTGCTTTTTAGAATTGTTGGAAAATTCCAGGGCTTTTGTCACAGGAGGACCCTAGGGCCAAAGAGTTAACTGTCAGTCTGTCAAGCCTAAAGCTTAAGAACTGTTCAGGGCCTCAGTTTCCCCATTTGCTAAACAGGGGTGATGATGATGATGAGCGTTATGGCCTTTCTGTGTCAGGCTTGTCATGAGGCTTAAACAAGCTGGTCTCTAAAAGCATGCAGCACAGAGTTCAGGGTATGTCAGTCTCATCACTATTCCTGCCCAGGGGCAAAGGGGCCACTGGAGTCCAGGGCCCCCGACCCAGGGGCCTTCACCAGGGATGGCGTGGGTGTCGGAGGCCTCCAGGAGCCGGTGGGGCCGGGCCGGGCCCGAGGATGCTCTCACCAGGAGGATGTCGTCGCCTTTCATGCTCTCCTGCAGCATCTGCTTGCGCACCATCTGCAGCATGCTGTAGGCCACCAGCACCTGGAAGTTCCTGCAGGGCTTCTCCGTCAGCAGGACCTGCAGAGGTGGGCGAGCCTCAGCCTGGCCTGTGGCCTGACACTGCAGACGCCTTTGGGATGGTGCAGTACCCCCAACCACGTGGCCCCGTCCATCATGTCTGGGCCTTGCTGCCAACATGCTCATTCATCCAGTCATCCATTCATTCATCCTCTGGGGTTCTAGGCATGGTGCTTGCTGTTGGGGGACTCGGAGAAAAAGCCTTCAGGAAATTCACTAGAGAGAGGGAGGGAGGAGGGAGAGAGAATGAGAGAGGGAAGGAGGGAGGGAGCAAGAGAGGAGGCAGGAGAGGGAGAGAGAGAGAGAGAGAATGCCAAGAATGACTGGGTAACTCTCTGTAGCATTTGAGTGGAGCTTTGGCAAAGCAACAGTTGATGGAAAGTCAACAATCCATGGGTGTCACCAAAGGCCTGGCAGTGGTCATGGACTTGAGCATGGAGACCAGCAGGCCAGGAGGGAGGGGTGAGGTGGGGGGAGTTGATTTCTGAGGCACTGAATGTCAGGCTGAGCGGTGGGCCGGCTCCTGCAGGCAGTGGCGGCCACTGGGCAGGGCAGTGACGGGCGGTGGGCGTGTTCCCGGGAAGGTTCATCTGCTGATGCCCCAGAGACTAGAGTCAAATAACTGCAGGTGCGACCTGTCCTTGAGGGCCCCTCCTTCTCCAGGAGTGAGGGCTCAGAAGAAGTGGAGGGGAAGGCTGAGGAAGAGGTGGCTGGGAAAGTGAGAACAGAGTGAGGCCCCTTGCACAGGCAGGGTGGCAGGGAAGCTGAGCGCAGGCCAGGCTTCCACTGCACAGGCTGTGAGGCTCCTCCTGCCTGCACTGCCCTGAGAAGGTACAGTGGTGGGGTTAGATGAACAGGTGGACCAACTGATGCTCTGTCATCTCCCAACAGGGCAGAAGCAGGCTCTGTGGCCCAATAAATCCCAGTGAACTCCATCCAAAGCCAGCAATAAAGGGAGGCAAGGAAAAGGGCTTCCCTGCCGCCTGCCCTAGGGGTAGGGTCTATCCTCTGCCCCAGAGGAGCGCCTCACCTCCCAGAGCCTCCGGAAGTCGTCGAAGAACTTGAAGCCACGTTGAGAGTAGAGGCAGAACCAGGGGAAGAGGGACTGCACGGCCCCCGCACCCTTCCCTTCTGTGGGGAGAGAAGCAGGGTGCCAGCCAGGGGGCCGTGGTCAGGGGAACAGGAGATAAAGCAAAGACAGACAGATGAGGCCAAACAACTGAGCACATAAACACACTGGGAAATACAAAAACCTGGGCTATCGCTTTTCCATCTGCCCTTGGAGACTGTTTGGGGTGGATTTTCAACTGTCCAGATTTCAACCCCATCCAGATGAACCCTCTCCCTGGGGCCCAAAGAAAAGACCAAAGGACCTTGCTCCCTCTCACATGATTGGGCGCCACTGCCTTGGACTGGGTCCCGGCCCCCTCCCGCACCTGCTCTGGTTGGAGGACATGTAAGATGGCAGAGGGGCACACTCACTTAAGTGCTCAGCAAACACGGGGTCCAGGAAGTTGATCAGGCTGTTGAGCATGTCGAGGTTCTTGCCCACCCCAATGTTGATGACACAGCCGTGCTCCTGGGAAAGATGGGTGGGAGGGAGGGAACCCCTTGAAAGCATCAGGAGAGTCCATCTTGCTTCATCAACTCCCCAATTCTGGGGTCCCTGTGCGTATCTGGCTCGGGGCCGGGCATGTGTCTCTGTATGAGTCTGAGAGTCAGCGTATGTGTGTTTGCAAACACACATCATGTCTGTGTCTGTGGTGTGTGTGTGTGTGTGTGTGTGTGTGTGTATGGTGGGCATGTGGAGATGTCTCAGGAGTGGCTCACAATGCAGTGAGACCAGTTATTCCTCCAGGCACATACCATGGGTCTGGACCCATCAGGACAAGGAAAGAGCAGTGTGCACATTGTTGCAGGGATGGAGAGAGGGATGGGGGTGGGTCCTGGTTAGCCTCAGCTCATGAGGAAAGGCTTTCCAGAAAGGGAGTAACAGGGAGCAGCACCTTCAAAAGCCCTCCACTGCACAGTGTGGTGGGGGCCCTGGGGGACCGGGGTGCAGGTCATGTGAAGGTAACTGTGGGAGACAAGACTGAAGACAGAGCCTTGAATGTCTGGCTGCGGTTCCTGGATTTTATTCTGGAGGCTGTGGGGAGCCGTGGAGGATTGGCAGGAGCAGAGCCATGTTTGGGGAGGAGAATGCCAGGAGAAAGGTGGGCCTCACTGAGCCTTGCCAGACCTTTCAAGGTTTGACAAGAGCTGGACCCACAGCATCATTATCCCCCTTCTCAGTTCCAATGCTTGCCACCCCCCAACCAGAACACACCCCACTGGGGTTGGCATTGTCTTTCCATGGGGAAAGCTCCTCTGGGACTCAGAGGGCTGCTTCAGGGCTGGAGGAAATGGCTGGGGCTGCCAGTGCCTGCCTAACCTCAAGGGGTCATTTGAGGAATGGGGGTGGTCCCTAAGCCAGGCTCAGCTCTCACCGTTTTCTTTAGGAAGAACTGGAAAAGCCAGAAGGTCTCATGGTCATGTCCCACCATCGGCTGGAAAAGCATCACCATCTCATGGCAGCCCTGCTGGTACTCTGGGGTGGAGGGGAGCTGGTGAGGAGGGGCGGAGCCTGGACTTGGACAGGCCCTATCCCAGGAAGGGGTTGAGAAGAGGGGGCTGAAGGGAGACCCAGCCCTCTGGCGCACCTGCCCGGGTGTTGCAGACGTAACTCAGGAGCAGGATCTTCTCCAGCCTCTTCTTATCAATAAGGACATTGCCCAGGGGGTCTTTGTCATAGAGTTTCTGGATGTCGTATGCTAGGTGGGGGGCAAGGGATGGTGAGGCACCAGACCACCTCCAGCAGAAGGTCCGTGGGTGAGTTTACTCCCCTCATTCCAAGAGGCTTAGACCCAGGACATCCTGGGAAGGGGGTCATGAAAAAGGTACATCAACCCACCAGGCTTTGCCTCTCACCACAACCTGAGCTGCCTGGGCTTTTTCCCACCTCCAAATCTTTGACCAGGCTGTACCCTTTGCCAGGGATGTCCCAACACCCCCACCAACTATAATTCAACCTAGTTCAAGGCCAAGGGGGGAAGAGATGTAGACAAACAGCAGAAACAACATACACCCAGGGATACACAGTGCTGGGCATCTAGGGGCAGCCAGTAGAGCCAGGCGGACAGACTAACCAGGGTTTAGCTGGCAAAATTCCTGGCACATGTCAAGGCAGCTCCCAGGAACCAGCGCACAGACGTGACTGAGGTGGGGCAGGGATGACCTCCAACCCTCCCCTCTGCCCAGCACAGCCCACCCTCCTTGGATCACCAATGTTATTCCGAGTCTCTATGAAGTTCCGGTGCAGATTTTCCAGAAGGGGTTGAATCTTCTCATACAGCTGGCATAAAGCCTCGTAGCTCTTCCTGTGAGAACAGAACTGAGGCTGAACGAGGTAGCCTTCCCCTCCAGGCCAGTCAGGGTGACCCTGAGCAGTGCCCTCACCCAGACAGTCCCTGCTACCCGTACTGCCCCCCCTCTCCCCGCCTCTGCCAGCCCTAACCATCATCTGATGTCCACCTAGAGTGCAGCGGGGTGACAGGTTTAACCTCTGGCTCTGCAGTCTGACCACTGCACCTGAATCCTGGATCCACAACTTAAGTACTGGGTGTCTGCCACTAGGGTCAAGACTTGGGGATATCACCAGCCCTCTCTAAGCCTCAGTTTCCTTGTCTGTAGAATGGGGCTAACACTAGCACCTATGCCTCAGAATTAGAAGGACTGGATTAGGCAGTGTTTTGTGCCCATCATTAGAACGAGCTTAGGTTGTGTCGTGGGTTGAATGGTGATCCCCAAAGATAAGTCCATGCCCTAACCCCTGGAACCTGTGACTATGACCTTATTTGGGAAAAGGGTCTTTGCAGGTGTATTTAACGGAAGGATCTTCAGTTAAATACTGTGTTAAAGTTAAATCTTTAACTGTGAATCTTCTCCACCTCAAGAAGGCTGCACAGGCCTAGGGATGGCTGGGCTGGGCTGAGCTGGGTGGGGGGGACAGCTGGGAGGTTCTGGGATCCAGCTCAAGTCAGCAGAGTGAGGACTGGTAAACATGGCTGGGCTGGGGTGCGGGGTCGGGAGTGGGGATGGGGGAAGATACCGATGCCCCCTGTATGTGGGCCCCAAGTCGGCAGAGCCTTGGGGATTTTGTCTCTTGGAAAGAGAAGTCCATTTGAAGGAAGAAGCCTGAACCTACCAGGCTGGGGTGGGCACCCCCTCCCACCTGCACCGCCACCCACCCTCCCCTGACAGGATCTGGAACGTTCTACCTCCTTGTGCTGTCCACCACAAGCCGCTCATCCTGGGAACTCTGCCATGAGTAGTAGCCCGTGAGGAATTTCCAGGCTTCTGTCCTCACGAAGGGGTGCAGACCCTGGGGAGGGGTGGAGGTGAGAGGTCGTGGGCCTTCCAGATGCTTGCCAAAAGGGCCCCTCCCAATGCCATGCTTGTCTCCTTGCCTGCCCATGTCCCCCAGTTCCAGGGTGAGGCCAAGGGTAGCTGAGGACCATACCCTTTCCAGGATGTTAACACAAATGAAGTCTCGTGACTTGGCCAAGTGACCACTCTCGTCAAAGAAGCCATCCCATTCCGTCTTGTCAATGGGTGGTTTTCTCTTCACCTGCCAAGGACAACCACCTCAGCCCTCTGTTAGGAACCTTTGGCTTTTCTTTAAGTGTGATTTTTAAGAGATATACTCTGGATTTTGCAATGTGAATCAAAGTTCACAGCCTCTGACTCACTTCTGGAAATTTATCCTGAGGAAATTACTGAAAACATATAGAAAAACGCTGTATGCACAATCATTTTCATTGCACACTACTTACCAAAATGAAAAATGCAAGCACTCTCTAACTGTTGTGCAATAAGGGAATAGTTAAGTAAACTATGGTTTATATGCTTAATGGAATATTGTGAGGCATTTAAATTGTTGCTAACAAGGAAAGAATAATAATCTGGGAAAATACAAATGTTAATGGACAAAAAGCAGAAAACAAAACTGTGTATTCAGTATCTACTCTCTCTGTGTACTATACTCCATACGTCTGTTACATATTATAAAAACTTCACGTTATATACTCTTAGAGTGAATTAACCACTATAAAAATCCTGTTAGAAAAAAACCCTGAAAAAACCCACCTAAAATCAAAACTGATTATCTTTGAGTGATAGGATTATAAGTAATTTCCCCCTTTTTCTTATATTTTCAAACTTTTCTATAATAACGTATACTGCTTTGATAATGGAAAAATATAAAACAAGCACTAATTAAACACATCCACAAGCTCCATTTTAGCTTTCCTAAAAGAGTAGAACAATGTATCATAAGGAATGGTTTCTGGTTTACATCAGGGGTGTGTGTGTGTGTGTGTGTGTGTGTCAGGGAAAAGTGAGTGCAATGCATACAAAGTAATTTAAAACGCTCATAAAACAATAATTAGGCGTTGAATTCCTGTTGGAACAGGGGAAGATTCCTAGGAGTCTTGTATTGGAGAGGATATCTTGAAATGCCACATTGCAGACTTGAAAGTGTGCTGATGGACAGAGCTTGGCAGGTGACTAGACATATCTGATGTATATACTCCCAACTTCCCATTAATATATACCTGAATATGCACATGCGTGACTCAAATTTAAATTTGCATACGAGTCACCTGAGGATCTTCTTAAAACGCAGATTTTAACTCAGAAGGTTTGGAGTGGGGCCCAAGATGACACATTTCTAACTAGCTCCCAGGGGATTGCTGAGGCTGGTCCACTGACCACATGTGTAGAAAGATGTTAGAAGTAAAACAGCACTGGAAATTAAAAATTAGAGCCCACAGGCCCAAATTTGGGATAATTTCCACTAACTCCATGTTCTCTTGGGATGGATTGAGCAATACACTTTAATGACTCATACATGCTCCATCTTCTGAACCAAAATAGGACATATGGGCCCTAGAAGGTACAAAAAATCTTGGCCTTCGCCTAACCTTGGGAAGCAGGGTCTGCCCTTATGCCATGTCCCAACTGCATAGGCACTGTCATCTGAGCTGAGCAGAGCCAGGCTTCTGCCCCCCTGACAGCCATCATGATCTCCCAACCTACACTCAGAGACTGCAACACTCAGCAGGAAGTAGAAGGGAACAGGCAGAGCGGGGCTGTGTCCTGGGATCCTTAATTGTAAAAGGAAATGCATGAACTTTAGGAATACATTTCCTTCTGAATTTTAGTCAATTGATCAATTTCTACAATAAAGACAGTTGTGATTTTGATGGGGATTGCATTGAACCTATAGATCAATTTGGGGAGAATTGATAACACTATTAATCTCCTGACCCATGAACACAGTGTATTTCTGTATTTATTTAGATCTTCTTTAATTTCTTTCAGCAATGTTTTGTGGTTTTTGGTGTGTAGGTTATTCACGTATTTTGTCAGATTTATCCCTAAATGTCTCATTTTGGGGGATGCTACTGTAAAAGTGTTATTTTTAAACTTTCAACTTCCAACTCTTCATTGCTAGTATATACAGATACAGTGGATTTTTATGTATTGATCTTGTATCCTACGACCTTGCTAACCTCACTTATTAGCCCTAGTGGCTTTTTTGGTGTATCCATAGGATTTGTTATATAGGCCAATGATCAACAATCTACAAGTCATGGGCCAAATCAGGCCTCTAATCTGTTTATTTAAATAAAGTTTTATTGACACACAGCCATGCCCATTCACTCATTTGTTGTCTATGGCTGCTTTCATGCTACAATGGCAGAGTTAAGTAGTTACAACAGAGATGTATGGCACACAAAGACTAAAGTACTTACTATCTTGACCTTTACAGAAAAAGTTTGCTAACCCTGACATAGATGATCATGTTATCTGTGAATAAAGGCAGTTTCACTTCTTCCTTTCCAGGCTGGATCCCTTTTATTTCTTCTTCATGTTTTATGCACTGGCTAGAACTTCAAGGGCAATGTCGAATAAAAGTGGTGAGAGCAGACATCTTTGCTTTGTTCCTAATCTTAGAGGAAAAGCATTCAGGCTTTCATGATTCTGTATGATGTTAACCATAGGCTTTTTGTAGATGCCCTTTATCAGGTTGAGGAAGTTCCCTTCTCTTCCTAGTTTGCTGAGAGTTTTTATCAGGGATGGATGTTCTGCATTTACTGAGATGATCATATGGTTTTTCTTTCTGTAGTTTGCTAAAATGGTAAGTTATATTGAATTATTCTGAATGTTAAATCATTCCTTGGATAAACCCCGCTGGTGATGTATTATCCTTTTAATTTTTTTAATTTTAATTTATTTTCATTTTTATATAATTTATTTATTTTTGGCTGTGTTGGGTCTTTGTTGCCGAGCGCAGGCTTTCTCTAGTTGTGGCGAGCGGGGTCTACTCTTCGTTGTGGTATGTGGGCTTCTCATTGCGGTGGCTTCTCTTGTTGCGGAGCACAGGCTCTAGAGCACAGGCTCAGTAGTTGTGGTGCACGGGCTTAGTTGCTCTGTGGCATGTGGGATCTTCCCGAACCAGGATTCGAACCTGTGTCCCCTGCATTGGCAGGCAGATTCTTATCCACTGTGCCACCAGGGAAGCCCCTGTATTATCCTTTTTAGACATCGTTGGCTATTATTTACTACAGTTTTATTTAGGATTTTTGCATCATTGTTCATGAGAGATATTGGCCTATAATTTTGTTTTCTTGTAATGTCTTTGATTTTGGCATCAGGGTAATGTTGGCCTCATAGAATAAGTAGGGATGTATTCCGGCTTTTCAATTTTTTAGAATAGTTTGTATAGAGTTGGTATTATTTCTTTCTTCAGTATTTGGTATAACTCACCACTGAAGCCATCTAGGCCTGGAGTATTCTTTGTGGAAAGATTATTAACTACAAATTCAATTTTTTATTAGATTGAAGGATAGTTTCAGAAGAAATTGTTTTATTTTTTACTTTTAAAATTAGAGATTTATAGGAATAGGACATTATCCTTTTAATTCACTTTAATATTTTTTTATTTTTTATTTTATTTTTTTGGCTGCGCTGCACTGCATGACGGATCTAGGCATGCAGGATCTTAATTCCCCAACCAGGGATCAAACCATGCCCCCTGCAGTGGAAGCGTGGAGTCTTAACCACTGGACCACGAGGGAAGTCCCTCTAATTTACTTTAAAAAATAAAACCAAACCGTACAGGAAACAACAAGGAATCAATAAACACATAAAGCATAAAAATGATAGAAATCCAAAGAAATCGATTATGGAAATAAATGCTTAAATTCCCTTATTAGTTGTAAACACTTAAAAAGCACTGATGATAGTCTAAGCACTTCATATTTACCAACCATCTAATCTTCACAGCCACCTATGAGGTAGGTGAGGTTGTTACACTGTTTTACATATTAGGGAACCAGAGCCCTAGAGGGTTAATTAGTATATTTTAAGTCGCACAGTAAATATCAGAGCTGAGGTTTGAACCCCCGAGCTGTTTGTTGCAAGAGTCAGCGTGCTTAACCCCAACGCCATGCCACCAGGGAGTGTAAAAGACAAGAAATTTCAGTTTGAATAAAAAATATACGCCCTACATACGCTTTTAACAAAAGGTATACCTTAAAATTAAACGCCAGAGAAAGATTAAAAAATAAATGATGAACAAAGTTATGAAAAAAGGATTGAACACAATGAAAGTGGCAAAGTAATCAAAGTACTATGCACAGAACACTATAATAAAAGATATGGCACCAACATAATAAGGCAGAGATAATCAGAAACATTGCAAGAAGGCATCTGCTGAGTGCTCGGATAATTTGCATTACTAAACCTCTACCTGCAACAACTGGCCACCTGCCTACTTTGCCATGGCTGAATTTGTTTATAAAAAGCCACTGAGGGCATGGACATATATACACTACCAAGCGTAGGGTAGATAGCTAGTGGGAAGCAGCCGCATAGCACAGGGAGATCAGCTCGGTGCTTTGTGGCCGCCTGGAGGGGTGGGATAGGGAGGGTGGGAGGGAGGGAGACGCAGGAGGGAGGAGATATGGGAACATATGTATATGTATAATTGATTCACTTTGTTATAAAGCAGAAACTAACAACAACAACAAAAAAAGCCACTGCCTTCTCCTTCCAGCAAAGTCCACTTCTCTCTGCCCAGCTACTTCCCTGAATCTCCCCATACCCAAGCAAACTACGGGCCACCCACCAGAACATTTATTTATTTATTTTTTTACATCTTTATTGGAGTATAATTGCTTTACAATGGTGTGTTAGTTTCTGCTTTATAACAAAGTGAATCAGTTATACATACACATATGTTCCCATATCTCTTCCCTCTTGTGTCTCCCTCCCTCCCACCCTCCCTATCCCACCCCTCCAGGTGGCCACAAAGCACCAAGCTGATCTCCCTGTGCTATGCGGCTGCTTCCCACTAGCTATCTATTTTACGCTTAGTAGTGTATATATGTCCATGCCACTCTCTCACTTTGTCACAGCTTACCCTTCCCCCTCCCCATATCCTCAAGTCCATTCTCTAGCAGGTCTGTATCTTTATTCCTGTCTTACCCCTAGGTTCTTCATGCCTTTTTTTTTTTTTTTAAGAAAAAAAAAATGCCACCAGAACATTTAAGACATTTGCTAGCAAGCAAAGGACAAGCACAAAAAGTCTGACCACCTGCAGAGGGCTACAGTGGTGTGTGTGTGTAGGAATTTCCACAGGAAGTCCCCTTCCTCTCTTCACCAGTACAGCCACACCTCCTATCTATGCCTAAGATCCGTCATGCAGTGCAGCGCGGCCAAAAAAATAAAATAAAAAATAAAAAAATAATAAAGTGAATAGAATCTGTATCTGGGGTCTTTCAAAGTAATGGAGGTGGTCATCTCAATGGCCACTCAAATCCATCTTCATCCTCCTATATTCCTCCATTCCTTGCTCTGCCAACCTATTAACACCCTGCCCACAATCTGGCTACAATGACCTAGCCATCCAGGAGGAGACCCTGATAGTCCTTGAGGTGCTGGGTACTCTTCAGCTCTGCAGTAGTGCCTTTCCTAGTCCCCTGGGAAGGGTACTGCTAGGTAAGGCAGGTGTGGAAATCTCCTCCCACCTTTGTGGTGTGCCTAAGCAGGTTAAAGCTCTCCACGGGCAAACCTGGGGAAAGCTTGGCCATGCTTCCTCTGGAAAAGGGGTCCAGAAGTGGGAGCCTTAAATGGTTCAGCCTCTCTAACAGCTGCTAGCAGCCTTGGCTACAGGTGTACATCTTTCTACTCTCCTTCCCCCTCTGCATCACTGGGTTTGAGAATTTTCTCCAGTATTGGTTAGTAAAATAAGAAAGCCACTGGAGGATAAGGAGAACTTTCTTTGAGGGTTTTTGATGCTGTGTTCCGCTGAATACTCATAGCAACAGAGCCTTCAATAAAGCCTGAGTTCATCTGAGGGACAAGACATACTCCCAACAGTAACCATGTCAGTGATTCTTACCAAGGGGAGAGGGGGTGGCCCAAGGAGGGCAAGCATATTAAGAGTAGAAAGCTTGGGGAGGATGTGTGCAACTTGAAAGTTATCTGGGTGATTATTAGCAACCCAGGTGTGGAGGGTGTATCATCAGTATAGCATAGTTATCTTAAAAATAGCTTAAAACAACAGTGGTTCTCAAAGTTAGCTGCACGTCAGAATCACCCAGAGGGCTTGTTAAACCACAGATCGATGGGCCCCATCCCCAGAGCTTCTGGTTCAGAAGATCTGGGGCTCAAGAATCTTCATTTCTTACAAGTCCCCATTTGATGCTGTTGCTGCAGACTCAGGCACCACTCTTAGAGAATCACTGATTCAGAAGATGGACTCCGCAGCTTGGGTTTAAATACCAGCTCTGCCACTTACTAGCTGTGGGTCTGTAGGCAAGTTGCTTAGTCCCTAGGCCTCAATTTTCTCATTGTGAAATTTTTCTCAATTTTCTCATTTCTCAGTTTTCTCAAAGTGAAGATAATAGCTTCATCCACCTCATAGAGTTATGATGAGACTGACTATAAATAATGCATTTAGAACAGTCATTGTACCTAATAAATGCTATATGATAGTTTGTTAGTTTATTATTATCCTTCTCTAACTTCAGATAAATGAAGAGAGGTATAAAGAAAATTCACATCAAGGCCTCATGATAATCTGCAATAGAGCAATTACATTTAAAACTCCGGGAGAGAGAGGCCTGTTTTGCATTTCTGCTTTTTTATATATCACTCTCTAAATCACTATGATTAATGAGACTTGAGATTGGTTAAGGTCATTATAATTAGTTACTATGATTTTGAAAAATATACTGTGTAGAAAATTTTATGACTGAGGCTGAATTCAAATGAATAGTGTATCATTAATCGCACATGGAACCGCCTACTAAAAAAGCATTACTGCCACCTGGTGGCAGCATACCAAAATTGTTGGCAAAAGCACCATGGAAAATTTATCAGCATCTTTAAGACAACTTGCAGACCTGGACTCATTAAAGTTAGAATGTCACATATGGGGAAAAAGTAACACCGGCTTAGATAGAAGGGTAAAAACGAGCCTGTGTTTTTCTGTCCTGTTGTCTGTAATGATGGTGAGACCAAGGTTTAACCTACCCTGCTCCACTTTCGAGGCCAGCTCAGGGTTCTAGTCCTTCCTACCCAACAGGGGAAAATGACCCTAATGCAAACCAGAGGTTGGGGAGGGAGGGCCTCAGAGCTGATGAAGGATACCCATCAGGATGAAGGAGGCCGACTGCCTGGCAGAGAGGCTGTTTTCAGGAGAGAGGGTGTCATGGCCTCTGCTAGCTGTCTTCAAAGCAGCCTCTGACCAGAACTCACTTGGAGCCCTAAGTGATGCTTTAATTAAGCAGGGGAAGGTGATCTTCCTTTGAGTTGCATCCCCAGGAGGAACTGGGCCTATTCTGACCTCCCATACTTGAACAGAGCCAGCCACTGTGTGTCACAAAGCCCCTGGAATCCTCATCACAATGACCTTGGAACATGGGAACACTCAGCTTTAGAGGTTAAGACACACCCAAGAACCAAGAGGACTAAACCTCCCAGTCACCCAGGAAAACTATAGTCCTTACAGGATGTGCAGTGGGGGTTGGGATCAGAGGACATCAGGGTGCTGGGCTGGTCAGGGAGGGCTTCCTGGAAGAGGTGAGCCAGGAAAACTTTCTCTCTATCTCGGGATCTCCCTCCTCTGGGCTCCCTTCACTTGTTATCCCGCCAGACTAGTACTGAAACCTGGAGAACAGCTAGAATGGGAACTTTAGATTTCTTGGGTGCCGCTTTCAGAGACTCAGAATCAGAATGTCTGGGCTGGGGACCTGGGGAACTGTATTTTGAAAAACTCCCTGGGTGACTCGGATTAGGTATTTGGATGGTAGCTTCAAGGGGTAGAGATCAGTTTCATTTATCTTTATATCTAGAACACAAAATACAGTACCCAAGTGACTGAATGAATAAGTTAATTGAAGAGTAAATGAAGCTCTTAAATCTCATCTTACTTTCCTCTCTGTATATATTAGAGAGATTTCTATACATGCCCCATCTCCCCTCCCACCCTGAGTTCCTTTAGGCCAGGGTCAATGTCTGATTCTTGTGCTTTCCTCCCCCAGTGCCAACCCCACCTCCTGGCACTTGATAGGTGCTCAGTATTTGTTGAATGAATCAGGAACTGGCTCCTCTCGGCTCCAGCATCACCAGTTCTCCACCTTAAGCGTCGCTTGCATTTCTACTCAGGTCTCAGCCATTAAAGCCATCTGGCTCTAAAGCATCCTTAGTCATTAGGAGAGGATGGTAATTAGACCAACCAAACTGGAATCAGGAGCTTGGAGCTGGAATTTGGACTCTGACCTCAAATTTGGATGTTCCCCCATTCTGAGCCATGGATCCCCCAGCCATGAAATCAGAATACAGTCAACCTCTGGCTTGCACAACCTTATTAACATAGTGAATCAGTGTCCATATGTAAGTCTTCAGTGGACACAATTCACTGTCTCATTTACTGTTACTGTTCTGCTAGCTTGTGGCACTGCAGGAGGCCTTTTAAATCGAAACGCTTTATTCTCTGCCTCTCTCCACTACTCCATCCCAACCTAGGAAAGCGTGACAGCCTCTTCCCCTTGATCTGCTGCCCCTAGGTCTGCATGGACAGGAGGTGGGGCGGCTTTGAGTAGGGGAGGAGTGGAATGAGGACGGGTCAGCCTCTGACAGCAGGATGCCTTCCTTCTGAGTCTTCCAAAGCGAATGTCCAGAGCAGCAGGCATGGCGAGGGCATTACTCACCATTTGGGATTATCTATGCCTCTGTTCTTCCACATTAACAATGTCGACAGCTGAGAATTAACTGTAATGTTGCCCTAAGAAGCTGAGGATCAGGCGGGGAGTTGGAAAATCTGAGTGCTAAATCCAAAGTGGCTTCTAAAATGAACATGATGGGCATAGGTCATCTACTGAACTTCCTTTCACCTCTGGCTCCTTATCTGCAAATTGTAGATAATAACCCTTCCCCAAATTAGCCAGTAGAGTTTAGTCATATTACAAAAGCCTCATAGCAACCACATGGAGGCTTAATATTCAAACAGAATTGCAGGACCCTGGGCTGAAGCAAGAAGGGTTTTGATCCCTTTTTCTCCTTTTTCTGATTCTTCTAAGGGGTTTACCTGTGTCAATCTCATTTTCTCCAGGGCCGAATGGTCCTTATCATGTCCATGTATTTGCATAATTGCCCAAATTCTTTAGATTCTCCTGCATTACTTTCATTCATTTCCCTCTCCCTGATGGGGACCCAATTTTCTGCTTTAAATTTCTGTACATGGGGATTCTTCAGGGCACAAGAATCCCAGATTTTAACATATTCTTCTTGGTATTAGAGTGTGGGCAAAGGTTGGAGAGATTGAGAATTTGCATTAAAGTCCTGGGAGGGAGCAAACCTCCTAGCCCATCTTTTCTCTGAGGACCCCGGCTGTCCATGGGCTGCCTGCCGGCGCTGTGGTGGGAAAGAAGGAGGGCAGACTTGGAAGAGGGAGCTACTGTGGGAATCTCCTGGTTCCCCCACCAGCCTATTGATCTATGCCCTGCTCTACACTACATATTTATTTGCAAATTGTAATGCTGATCTGTGGTACAGTTTTTCTGAGTTTCTTAACCAGAAGAAGTAGGCAAGGGAACCCCAATGATACTGAAACATGCTTCAGTCTCCTGTATGGAAATGGTGAGAGGTGAGAGGTGCCTGGGGAAGACTGTCTCATCTCAGACATACAGTGTTCATGCGTGAGAAGCCTCGTGGGCTTTGGTGCCAGAAAAACACAGGTTCAAATTCTGACCCTGCCACCCGCCCATCATGTGAACTTGGTCCCACCTGTTGGGAAAGGCCATTTTGTGCATGCCATCTTTCCACCCCTGCTTGGCCGTGTACGAGTGGGCCTTGAGCCTGGAACACTTCCTTGTCAAGAAGTAGGGAGCCCTCTCAGGCTGTGCTGTATTTATTACCTCGTGTGGGGATGTCTTTCCTTGTTCTAGATTCAGCATATGCTCCTTTGTTCTGCTTGAGTGTGTGCATTGCACAGCACCTGGCCAATCCCAGCGCTGTATCTCCGCCTGGCAGGGAGGGAGGGGGCTCTTTGTGAGGCCCTGGGGCACCAATGCCTACTACTGAAGCTGATTCTGCTCTGTCGTTTCTCCATGTGAGTAAAGCACTGTTTCCTCCAGTGCCTGTGTGAGTTGTGTCTTTCTTGGTGGCCCTGACACTTGCAGACCACAGAGCGGGTTGACATTCTGGGATGCTGGTGGCAGGCATTGCTGTGCTGTTTGCTCTCATCCACGCAGTGGGACTCCTCCCCTAGAGGTAGTAACAGGTGTCATTTGTTTAACACCGTCTCTTACTCTTTCTGAGTCTCAGCATCATATGTCCTGGGGCAGGGGAATGATAATACCTCATGGAACAGGAGGGTAAGTGAAGCAGCGTGTATAAAGAGCCCGGCATGGGCCGGGAGCCCAGGGCACAGGAGTGGTCATGAACCTTGGCTTCACCATTAGTATCACCAATGCCCAGGACATGTCTGTAAAAATCCCTATGAACTAGACTTGAGTCAAGATGCCATTGCTTGCACGAGGCTTGCAAGAACATCAGTTCAAAAGTTCAAAGATCCTGTGAGCCAGACAGTTTCTGTCTCTCTGCCTTTCTCCAGGAACCTGAGGACCACGGCTGCTATAAAAGCAGGGTGAGGCCAGTATTAGAAACTGAGTTCAGTTCCCTTCATGTCAACACAACACGACACAACTCTGTGAAATGTGATGCGCCAGGTCCCTGTAACGATTAACAGGTAGCCCCCTTCAAAGGACACCTACCCATGACTGTCTAGTCTGGGGCATGCTACTTCCTGGTATAAATTACATGCATTCTGATTTTATTTCACTGCAAAGTGCCGACAATCTTTTATGCTAAAGCAGTACTTTTCTCTTTGCCCCTCCCTGTGGGGAACCAGGATAAGTTTAGATTTTCGGCAGCAGGTTTTCTGCCCTCGCCTCCACGAAGTGCGGTATTTCTGACAGAGCTGGAGACAGCTGCACGTCATGTGTCACTAGCGGGAGGCGAGCAGAGGGCTGGGGGGCTGGGGGTGGAGATGGCTGTCTTCTGAGCCTGTGGTGTTGGAATTCCCCAGAGCAATAGCCAGCCCAGCCTGAAGTCCCCGGAGCTAGTTGGAGTGCCACGGGGTTATTTGCTTCACTGGGGGCCATCACCATCATCTTGGGAAGCCCTCACTTGCTCTACCCTTCCCCTCAGTCAGTTGAAGATGACACCTCTGTCACCTTGAATCCAGTTATCATGCACGCCAGGAATACCCCATAGGAGCAACTCTGGGTAGAAGCCACTGCAGTCAGCAAAAGAGAGGTACTCAGCCCTGGGCAGCTGAGTCCCCACGAGCTCCCTCCTGCTCTGAAGGGGTCTTGCTCCTTAGGGGTCCTCGTCGTGGTTCTCCCTGACTCCTGCCCCCCAGCCGTGGGGCACCACCAAGCACAGGACTCTGATTCTCAGTGAGACCAGGCTGCGTTTTTCATGCTGCCCCGTCTACTGCTCATTCAGCCCCCAAAAGCCCCCTCTTGTCCCTGGACATCCCGACCACAGCTGCCTTTTATAGGGCACTTGCTATATACCTCAGGGGAGGTGCTTCATATACGTCAGTGCCAACCTTGACCACCCTGTGAGGGCAACAGAAGTTACTTGCTTGGGATCACCCAGTTAGTAAGTGGGGAGCCGGGAACTTCCTAGCTCTGCCTAGCCTGGCTACCGGCCAGGCCAGCTCTGCGTCACATCAAGCTGCCTCCCTCGTCCTGTGGGCAGAAGTGGGCATCTTTGAACACCTTGCTGGCTCAGGGGACTGTGATCCCAGAGCCCAGTGGGAAGGAGGGAGCTTGCTTTACCTCCTTGTCCAGACTTTGAAATAGTCATTCAATCCAAAACAGAGTGTGTGGTGATGGCTGGACGAGACAGTGGGCAGTGTTACAACCTAGCATGAAAGAGGATGGAGAGAGTGAGACGGAGAGGAAAAAGGACAAGGAATTCCAGCAAACTCCAGGGACAGCTAATGGAGAGAAATAATGTGGCTGATTATATCTCTGAAGGCTATCTGTTCCAAAATGAATTTTGAATGAAAAAATAATGCATTTTCCCTGCAGCTTAAATCCAAGAAAGAAAGGAATGGGCAGTGTCTCCCAGTGCAGGCAAGACCCGCTGTGTGCGTTCAGTGGTGCCTCTGACCACTTCACCTGAGTCGCTTCCCAGCATCCTTGTCCCTAGGGTGCCTGCAAAGCAGGCAGAAGCCACAAAAACAAGCCGTGGAAACCTTGTACACCCAGGGCTCCAGGAACAGCAGTGTGGACTGAGACCTGTAAGTCTAACTCCATCACCCCGTCAAGGCTTAGAGGGGCTATTCTCCAACAGCTCCAGGGGGCCTCCTCTAGGCCAGAACCTGTTATTTCCTCTGCCCACCCCCTTCCATTCTCTCCACCAGGAGTCATGGATCTTAAATCCAGGAGTATAAAGCTCCTTTTGTGAAATGAAGGCTTATCCGTGGGTTTGGGGAGAAATGAGCCCCGTTCTTCCCTCTTGCTAGGATCATCTATAGATGAGAATAGGAGGAGAGAAGCATTAGTTTTAGAGTCAAGCAGACCTGTGCTCAGATCCCAACCTTACAACCTACTTGCTGTGTGACCCAGGACAAGTTATTTAATTTCCCAGGCTGTTTCCTCACCTGTACAGTGGGGAAACACTATCTATTTCACAGTATTGTTGTGAGGTTTAAATAATGTCTGTATAGTGCTTAGCACAGTGTCCAGCAGTCTGAGCAGTGGTTTGTGTCGTTATTATTTGCTCCAGAGCACATCCAGGCTAACCTTGAACCTCCCAAGAAACTCTCTTCTGAGACTCCCACCCCCAGCCTCAGACAGCCCCGCTTACCTGCTGTGGCCACCTGGGCCAGGCATCAAGGACCACAGGGACAGCTGGGATCACTGAGCCTGCTGCTGACCCTTGACCTCAGATAGGCTGTTTGGTCAAAGGCCTAGCTTGCCCTCTGGTGCAGAAGAGGCAGCAAGGCCCGAGCCAGCAGGAGGCCCCTCCAGGCAAAAGAGAAGTGACCAAGATGCTCAAAGGACCATGGGTGCCCAGTCCACGTTGCCCTCGGGGCAGACAGATCCCTACGTCAGTGCTCTATAGCCACACCCTCACCCCTCGGTGGGCTCACACCCTTGTCACTCATTCTCCTACACGACAGCTCCAAAATGACGCACAACACCCCTCAAATTCAGGAGTACACAAGCACCCCTAAACTGCAGGATCCCAGGCTTCAGTATTCACTCTCCCACACAGTCACACCCACGGAAACACAAAGAGCCCCATCAGTGAGCACGCAAACACACATGTAATATATGCCGCACACGCGTACATCCTCCAAAACACAGCACAAAGTCAATCCAGGGCACCTCACTTCTCTGTGAAACTTGCCGTCTAAAGTGTGTACTACAAAGTTCACGCACATGTGTATGTGTGTGTGCACACAAGCACACCCACACCCACAGGTGAACACACCTGGGCAGGATGCCGGGGACCTCGTCAGTCCTGGCAGCAGATCACAGACAGTTCCCATCTCAGAGAGAGCCCAGGCTGAGGAGGCCAACGAGGGGTGGTGGTGAGCAAAGGGCTTACTCTGGGGACTTCCTGGAGGGCAGAGTTCACGAGGAACAGGGCAGAGCAGGAGGACCCCAGGTGCCTGGAGTGACGGAAGGGGACATGCTGAGCTCGGACCTGGGGAGGTAAAGGAGGATGCTGCAGATCTAGTCCTACAGAGGCAGAGAGGACGTCCCAGCACACACCAGCACCTCACAAAGCAGGCAGGCCGGAAATATTCCTTTCCCACCTATTCTTTCCCTTTTCTGGAACAATTCTATCCTCCAGACCCTGGGAGACTCTGAGAGCACTGACTCTGACCTAATGGGTAGGTCCATGGTTGTTCTGGAGACCAGATACAGGAAGCTAATTACTGGGATTCTCAAAGGGATGCCTAAGCAGCATTCTGCTTGGAGGATCAAGACTCCTGCAGCCCCTGTTCTCCATCTTTGGGGCCTGCTCTGGGGGGCAGAACATGAGTGGAGGATCTTAATTCCTCTGTGTCTACAAGTCTTTCACTTGCCCAGCTGGGGAGGGGCTGCACCTGCGTGGGCTAAGCCAGCATTCAGGGAGGAAGAGGCTTCCCAGCCCTAACCTAACTCACCAATCCAGTTTGATTATAAGCACGCAACTCCCGGAGGTGGCAGGTCCCAGGACATTCCTCCTCCCACCGCCTACTCCTCCCCAGTCCTGTGCCCCACTCTCTTCTTCCCCCAGCCTTTCAGGGGCAACGCCTGCAAGCCTCTCTGCCTTCTGTAATCCTTGAGCAGCTGGGGACAGTGCTGTTATGGGAATTGTCCCTCCCCTTTATGGGCAGAGCCCACAGACTCAGGATGCTGCTTTGCTGGCAAAGCAGCTCTTTCCAGTGATGGGATTATACAGAAAAACATTTGACCAAGGACTTGGAGGCAGTCAGAGTTATGGGGGCAATTCTTCTGCGACAGGCTCTGAGAAAGACAATTGTACAATCTGAACCTGCACTGCACCCTGACCTGGGCACAGGCTAGTCTTGATCACAGAGTTGTGAACTGAGCCCTGAAAAGCATTTACAGCAACTCTACTTCATGGATAGAGAAATTAAGCTCCACAGTGGGGCAGTAACTTGCTCAAGGTCACACAGCAAATCAAAAGGCAGACCTGTAAGTAAAATCCAGTCTCCTGCCTCCTGTCCTCGTATCTTTAGATCTCAGCAAAATGTGATGTTTTAAAGCCAGCCTTTGAAGAAAAGAAGGGGAGGGACTCTTGTGAAAGTTTAATGAGGCGTCAAGGAGGCTCTTTCTGGGGTGTAAGCATTCCTTTTCATTCTCCTCCGCTCTGAGGTTGGGACAGGCGAAGGCCAGAAAGTGCCACTTTCTGCTCATCCCTCTCATCTTGGGGGTGGAGAGGGAGTTGGGGGGAGGCGGCAGGCCTGGGTCAGGCATCGCCTTCTAATCTGGTCACCGATGCAGGGGACACGGGTTCGTGCCCCGGTCCGGGAAGATCCCACATGCCGCGGAGCGGCTGGGCCCATGAGCCATGGCCGCTGAGCCTGCGTGTCCGGCGGAGCCTGTGCTCCGCAACAGGAGAGGCCACAACAGTGAGAGGTCCGCGTACCGCAAAAAAAAGAAAAAAAAAAGAAAAAAAAAAAAAGGAGGATTGATCTTTCTGCTGCTTCAAAGAGAATAGAAGCCGTCCCTGTCATGGCTGTTGATCAAAGTCTCTGCAGAGGATGTTTTATGTGCCCTCTCCTCCCCACTCCAGGCCTGTGGAGGCAGGAGTACTACTCCTTGTCATGCTGAGGGCTTCCTCCAAGTCTCCCTGCAAACTAGAGAGACCCCCTTCCAGCCAGGGTCCCACAGCAGCTACCAGGAGCCAGGGGTCCAAATTCCCCCTTCAACCTTTTCTCCAGGCAGCTCAACCCAAGGTCATGGCCCAGTCTATGGGAACTGATATTATTGTACAGTTGTATTGTCCTCATTGTACAGAGGAGAAATTGAGGCATAGAGAGGTTAAGTAACTTGTCCAGAGCCACAGGCAAGTTAACCCTTGGGAAACCTCCATTCTTATGGGGGTTTGTCCTCAGAAAGTCCCCTATCTGATGGCAGAGGCATGCTTCTGCCTCTGGAGCTACTGGTTCACCTAGCATGTGTAGACCCCAGGAAGACTGTGAAAATAACCTCTGTGAAAAGGGAAGGAAGGATGGGCCCTACTTCTAAAATGTCTCATTTCAGACACCTAGGAAAATCCAAATTCTTTAACTTTACTTTGCCTCTCTGGTGGGACAGAATGCAGAATTTTCCTGCTCCCCCTGCCCCCATCTCCAACCCACACCTAACTCCATCTATCTGCAAATATGTGCCTTATGTGTGAAAATCCTTAAATGCTTATCTTATCCATTAAATATACTGCAAATTCCAAATTCCTTAGCCTGGCATTGAAGGCCCTGAAGAACTTTGAGAGGCCACATGGCCTGTGGTTAAGAGTGTCATCTCCTGGACCAAACTTCCTGGGGTAGCATGCTAGCTCCTCAACCTCCTAGATTTTGACCCATGGATTATTTAGAAGTGTGTTGTTTAATTTCTAGGATTTGGGGGATTTTCCAGATATCTTTCTGTTATTCATATCCAGCTTAATTCCATTATGGTCAGAAAACATGTGTTATATGATTTCAATTTTTAAAAATGTGTTAAGATTTGTTTTATGGCCTAGAATATGGTCTATTTAAATGATCGAAGAGCATCTTGAAAAAGATGTGCATTCTGTCTTTGGTGGTGGAGTCTCCTATCTCCTTGCCGATTTTCTCTCTACTTTTCTATCAGTTCCTGAAAAATGAGCGTTAAAGTCCCCAAGTATAACTGGACTTGTCTATTTCTCCTTTTAGTTCTCTCAGTTTTCTGCTTCCTGTGTTTTGAAATTCTGTTGTTTGGTGCACACACATTTAGGATTATTACATCTTCTAGGTGAATTGATCTTTTTATCATTATGGAATATTCCTCTTTATCCCTGGTAAGTTTATTTCTTTAGGAGTCTACTTTGCCTGATATTTATATAGCCTTTCCAGCTTTTAAAAAAACTAATGTTTTATGGTATATTTTTTCATCCTTTTACTTTTAACCTATCAATATTTAAAGTGAGTTTCTTATAGACAGTATATAGTTGAGTCATAGTTTTTAAAATCTAACCTGATAATCTCTGTCTTTTAATTGTATGTTTAAACCGTTTACATTTAATAGATTTATTGATATTGTTGGATTTAGTCCTACCATTTTGTTGTTTGGTTTTGATTTGTCCCCTCTGTTTTTCATTCCTCTGTTTCTCCATTTCTGCCTTCTCTTGGATTATTTCACTATTGTTTTAATATTCCATCGTTATTTCTCTGTTGGCTTTTTGAAATATCTTTTTGTATAGTTTTTTTAAGTGGTTGTTCTAGGTATTGTAATATATATACCTAACTTCTCATGGTGTACTTAAGAGTTAATATTCTACCACCCCAAGTGAAATATATAAGCCTTGCAGCCATATAGGTCCTTTCCCCCTCCTCCCTTTATGCTGCAGTTGTTATAATTAGTGCATATTATACACTGAAAACCACATCAGGCACTGTTATAATTTTTGCTTTCAACAGTCATACACACTTTAAAGGATTTAAGGGGGGTGGAAATAGTCTATTATAGTCACCCAGCTATTCTCATTTTTGTTTCTTTTCTTTTAGTCCTAAAATTCCAAGTTTCCTTCTGATATCATTTCTCTTTCTCTTAAAGAACTTCCTTTAATGTTTCTTTTAGAGCTGGTGTGCTAGCAATGAATTCTCTTAGTTTTCCTTCAACTAAAAATGTCTTTATTTTGCCTTTAAAAAGATATTTTCACTGGATATAGAATTCTGGGTTGACAGTTCTTTTGTTTCAGCACTTTAGAGATGGTGTTCCACTGTCTTCTGGCCTCCATGTCTTCTGATAAGAAATCTGAAGTCATTTTAATTATTGCTCCCATGTATGTAATGTATTGCTTTCCTCTGGCTGTTTTCAAAAATATTTTCTTTATCCTTGCTTTTTTTAGCAGTTTGCTTAAGATATATTTGAATCAGGTTTTCTTTGAATTTGTTCTTCTTTTAGGGTTTGCTGAGCTGCTTAAATCTATGTCTTTTCACCAAATTTGGAAAATGTTCAGCCATGATTTCTTCAATATTTTCTGCACCAAGCCTTTTCTCCAATCTTTCTGGGACCCCAAAGACATGAATGTTAGAGCTTTTGTTGTTATCCCATAAGTCCCCCAAACTCATTCATTTTTTCCCCAGATTTTTTCTGTTTTTCAGATTAGATAATTTCTATTAATCTATTTTCAAGTTTGCTGACTCTTTCCTCTTCATCTCCATTTTGCTATTGAGCTCATAGACTGAATTTTTTATTTCAGTTATTGAATTTTCAGTTATAACATTTCCATTTGGTTCTTTTTTATAGGTTTCATTTCTTCCCTAAGAATTTCTATCTTCCCAATTATTTCAAGATCATTCTTCCTTACTTCATGGACTATAGTTATAACAGCTGCTTTATATGATTTATGTTATGTGATATAATAGTCTTCATGTGATAATACCATCATCTGAATCAGCTTTTTATTTATTTTTATTTTTTTATTTTATTTTATTTTATTTTTTGCGGTACGTGGGCCTCTCACTGTTGTGGCCTCTCCCGTTGTGGAGCACAGGCTCCGGATGCACAGGCTCAGCGGCCATGGCTCATGGGCCTAGCTGCTCCACGGCATGTGGGATCTTCCGGGGCACAAACCTGTGTCCCCTGCATCGGCAGGCGGACTCTCAACCACTGCGCCACCAGGGAAGCCCAATTTATTTTTATTTTTAATTTATTTATTTTTGGCTGTGTTGGGTCTTCATTGCTGCCCGCAGGCTTCCTCTAGTTGCAGCAAGCGAGGGCTACTCTTTCTTGTGGTGCGTGGGCTTCTCATTGTGGTGGCTTCTCTTGTTGCGGAGCATGGGCTCTAGGCACACGGGCTTCAGTAGTTGTGGCACGTGAGCTCAGTAGTTGTGGCTTGCAGGCTCAGTAGTTGTGGCTTGCAGGCTCTAGAGTACAGGATCAGTAGTTGTGGTGCACGGGCTTAGTTGCTCCACTGCATGTGGGGTCTTCCCGGACCAGGGCTCGAACCCATGTCCCCTGCATTGGCAGGCAGATTCTTAACCACTGCACCACCAGGGAAGCCCATCTGGATCATCCTGAGGCCAGCATCTGCTAGTTGTCTTTTCCTTTGAGTGTAGTTGAGATTTTCCTAGTTCCTTGTATGTGGACTAATTTGGAGCATTTTGAATATTACGTAATATTATGTAATCAATCCTATTTGTTTCAGACCACAAGTCCCAGCCTGCCTTCTGCTTTGGGTCAGTTCTATGAATTCACAGCTCAAGGATGAGTCCAGGACTTTATACACAGATCTAAGGGGGTTTATTCTCCAGCTCTCCATGATTGCCCTCACACTCTCTGGTTCCTAGAAGCCCTTCCTTGTGGCACACCCTGTACAGTAAAAGAGAAAAAATTGAGATTCTGCATCCCCCTTCCCCAACTTTCTATCCTGCAGGGTCCCTGTTCCCAGTGCTCTGGCAAGAAAAAGAGGGCTTCTCTAGAGCTCTTTCTGTTCGTTCCCACTGTACAGTCTGGGGTTCATGCTTTCTAGAGTCTAAGCTGGGAAATAGTGGAGGAAAAAATACCTAGGAAACTCACTTCCATATTGGTCATTCTTTGAGTGTTTATTTCCCTCCCAAACCCACCTGCTATTATTTATTTTTCAGAGTCCTTAGACAGTGTTTTACGTATCTGTTCCAGGGTTTTCATTTATAATCAACGGGAGGGGGAAAGTGAAGTGTGCTTACTCCATCTTAGCTGTAACCAGAAGCCTGTAGACATGTAATTTTAAGTTGAGAGGTATGGGAGAATTTAACTAATTTTGCAAACAGTATTGCAATATTTAAGAGAATGTGAAAGTCACTGTATTTATAAATTTAATTTATCAGACTCACAACAGTTTTACCAGTACCGGATACAAAGGTTTTGCTTGTTCAATTAGACATTTAAGTTACTTAGGAAAATCAAATATATTAAACGTTCATATGTAGTTGAAATTGTTCAAGCAAATTTAATTACATTGTAAATGGCACTGATTGCTTAAGAGAGTTTTGTTTTTTCAACTTGAGTTAATCAAACTTTAATTGAAGAAAAAGTGAAGGTCCTGTTCTTATTATATTACACCTATAAATAGAAGAATAAATCAGTAAGTGGAACTTAATCCTGAAGAAAAGCTTTGTTTTCAAATGTGTGCCCTTAGTAAATTGAATATTAATTTTTTTAACATCTTTATTGCAGTATAATTGCTTTACAATGGTGTGTTAGTTCCTGCTGTATAGCAAAGCGAATCAGCTATAGGTATACTTATATCCCCATATCCCCTCCCTCTTGCATCTCCTTCCCACCCTCCCTATCCCACCCCTCTAGGTGGACACAAAGCACTGAGCTGATCTCCCTGTGCTATGCAGCTGCTTCCCACTAGCTATCTGTTTTACATTTTGTAGTGTATATATGTGCATGCCACTCTCTCACTTCATCCCAGCTTACCCTTCCCCCTCTCCATGTCCTCAAGTCCATTCTCTACATCTGCATCTTTATTCCTGTCCTGCCCCTATGTTCTTCAGAACCTTTTTTTTTTTTAGATTCCATATATATGTGTTAGTATACGGTATTCGTTTTTCTCTTTCTGACTTACTTCACTCTGTATGACAGACTCTAAGTCCATCCACCTCACTACAAATAACTCAATTTCATTACTTTTTATGGCTGAGTAATATTCCACTGTATATATGTGCCACATCTTCTTTATCCATTCATCTGTCGATGGACACTTAGGTTACTTCCATGTCCTGGTGATTGTAAACAGAGCTGCAATGAACATTGTGGTACATGACTCTTTTTGAATTATGGTTTTCTCAGGGTATATGCCCAGTAGTGAATATTAATTTTATAAAGGCAACTATAAATAGTATTTTTGTGGGCACAACCTCCCCCCACCCCCACACACACCAAAAAAGCTTCATTGATGGGGCTTACCTCCTCCAGAGACCACCATGTCACTCTCAGGCAACTCCCACTGTTGGAAAGATGTCTTTCTTTCTACCTGAAATCCTTGGGTAGTGTAGACTGTACAAGCTTTTAGAGATAGACTGGCAAGTTATTTTACTCCTTGGAGACTCAGTTTTCTTAACCACAAAATGGGAATAAAAAGAACCTACCTCAAAGGTTTGTTTTAAGATTCAATCAGATGGTATACATAAAGTGCATGTGTGTGTATGTATATGTAAAGTGCTTAGCAAAGAAACTGTAGCAGTTGGAGTAGAAGCAGATAGAAGTAGCAGTAAAGCTATTACTGTTGCTGGTGGTGTTATGCTCTGAACCAGTTCCCAGAGGTGCCAGGCCCTGGCACTGGGAGAAGCATGAGAAAACCAAACGGAAGCAGCTACTGGCAGTAGGACCCTGACTCCTGTCCTGCCTGCATGGCTGTTCCCTCCCTGGCCCAAAGCTCCTGACAGTTGTTTGGTGTTGCCAGGCGGTGGTTGAAAGATGCAGAGCTCTGCAGAGAGAACTGTGTTCAGAACCCAGCTCTGCCCTTCCTCCTGGGTGGTTTGGAAAAGATGCCCAGACTCTCCAAACCTTTTTCCTTCACCCACCCATGGTATGGAGCTGAGGATAATGAACGCATTGGATAGATCTGAGTCTTAAATGAGGCCCTGTGCAGTGTCCAGCTCAGCGCCTACATGTGGCAAGCTTGTGCACATACACAGTGCTTATCTTGCATCTCCACTGTGTAAGTTTTATTCCAAAGTGGATTCTTTTGCTCCTGGTAATCCAATTGTCTACACTGACCCAGGTTATCCAGTTATCTTGTCTACACTGACTCAACTGAGGAGCAGGAGGCCTAGGTTCTAGTCCTGGGCCATGACACTTAGGTCAAACCTGTTCTCCCTGGGACTCAGTTTTCTCATCTCTAGATTGGGTGTGACAATCCCCATTCTGCCCTAACTGGACCCACACAGCTCAGATGGCCTATGGATGTGGAGGGCTTAGTTCTGAGAGGTGGTTTGCCCTGACAGACCTAGGAGATCTGTGGGCAGAGCAGGATTCTCTGGACCCTTCTCACTCTGACAGGAAGTTGGACCCTTGTGCTTCTGAGAGCTGATAATTGGCTTCCATTCTGGCCAGGCCTGAGAGCAGAAGCAGGCAACCACTTGCAGGCCTGTGTTCTGGGTCACCCATTCATCAGCCTGGTGCTCAGTCCTTCAGAGAAAAAGCAGAAGGGGAACTCCTGGGCATCAGTGCCATCCTGCCTCTGCCCGAATCCCCCTTCAGCCACTGGTGGCTCCCCTGCTGCTAAACTCTGATGCCTAGGGGTCTGTTCCTTAGCGCTGGCATGGGCAGTCTCCCCTGGAGTTTTGAGTGCCTGCCTTTGGGCCTTAACACCTCAATCAGCCATGCCCAGGCTCACTGCAGCAGCAGCAGCCATGTCCTTCAAAGTCAACTCAAGCCCTTCCCTTCCTCCAGGAAGCCCTCCTGGCTCTTCCAGCCCACAGCACCCTCTCCCTTCCTGGAGAGTCTGAGCCCCACCCTCTGCTCCCGCTCACACTGCGTCTGCCCTGGCCTCTCACTGTTCTTTGGGAGGCTTTGTCACCTCATCAACACTCTAGATGAGAGCTTCAGAAGGAAAGGCCCAGAACACCTCCTTCTCTGCCTCCCTGACAGCCCTACCCTGGGATGGGCCCAGAGGGTTCTGAGGCTGCTGGCTGGTCGGGGGATATGAGGTGGGGCATCGGGTGAGGGGCAGGGGCCAGGTCCTGGCTATGCTCCTCAAAGTGTAAGCTACAAAAAGGGTCATGATCCCGCACAGTGAGGCCCGAAGCTCCCTGGGGACCACTCTCTGGTCTCAATAATGAAAACATCTCCCACGTATTGAGGGCCTCATGGATTCAGAAGGTCTTTTTCATCCCTGCAGCCATTTGACAGAGTGGGCTTGATTACCTCATACCTGTAAAAGAGATATCCAGGTATCCAAAAGAAGAGCTGGACTTCCCAAGGGTGCAGAGGTACCAAGGCAATTACCCCAGCTAGAGCCTCAGGTTTCAACTTCCAGCCTCTTAATCTCTGCCTCTGACTTTCGTGGAGGTGAGGTGGCAGGTGGTGTGGGAACAGCAGTGAGTGAGCACCTACCTGCAGCCTTTCCGTGCTTCCTTCAAGCCTGCTGTGCTGGAGAGGGGGCAGACAAGGAAGGAGGCGGAGCACAGAAGCAAAGCTGGAGACTCTGCATTGGATCAGCCCCCATCACCTGTGATGGACATGATGGATGGTATCTGAAAGCCGTGGGGGCAGGGTGGATGTGAGTGTAGGCCTGGGGCTCCTCCACCCTGCTGCCGCAGCCCCAGACACAGAGAACCTGTGAACTCCTGTCCCGTGCTCCTTCCTGGTATCCCAGGGAGCACCTGATCTGAGCATCTCTGGAGCTTCCCCAGCTCCAAAAATGAGCCTGGAGGTGAGGTTGGAGAAAGCAATGATATTGGCCAGAGGCTACAGTCTAGCTCAGAGGCCTTTACCTCCCTTCGTCTACTGTATCTCAGGAAGCTTTGCTCTCTAAAATATTATCCTTGTTTTCAGTAAGCTGGCGTGGAAAGGTCTTCCCCTCTCTGGATAATTTTGCCCTGGCCCACTTTCTTCCTTTCTCCTCTTTTCACCTGACTCTAGTGGGGAAAATACAGCCTGTCAGCATTCCTTCCTACTGGTCCAGCAGCAGCTGCCAGGAGAAGAGCTCACACGTGTATGCGTGTGTGTGTATGTGTATTTCCTGAAGATGCTCCCCTGTCAGACAGGCAGGGACCCAGCCTTGCGCAGCAGAGCTTGCAGGAGAGATGACTCCCAATACCAAGCCCATGGGCAGGCTCAGGAAGTGGAGGATGCTGGCAGTCACAAGAAGCCAGGCCAACGCAGTAGCCACCATCCAAAGCCTTGGCCGGGGCTGTCAGCAGGTGGGAGGCTCTGAGGCTGAACTCAGGACGAGTGAGGAGTGGTGGGAAGAGCCAGGCCAGAGCTGGCAGCCAGAGGACTAGACACATGGGCAAATGTCACAGATGCTCAGCACGGGCAGGGAGTGTGGAGAAGGGTCAGCACAACCCATCATTATGCATATGGGAAATCGGAGGCTCAGAGGGGTCAGGGCTCGGCCAAGTGTCCCAGAGCAAGGTAAGGACTGAAAATGGGTCTTTGGGTTTTGTGTGTTTGTTGTTTTTTTTTTTAGTTTTATTGAAGTATAGTTGATTTACAATGTTGTGTTTAATTTCTGCTATACAGCAAAGTGACTCAGTTATATATACATATATATATATATATTCATTTACATATTCTTTTCCATAATGGTTTATCACAGGATATTGAATATAGTTCCCTGTGCTATACAGTAGGACCTTGTTGTTTACCCATCTTGTATATAATAGTTTGCATCTGCTAATCCCAAACTCCCAATCCTTCCCTCCTCCACCTCCCTCCTCCTTGGCAACAACAAGTCTGTTCTCTATATCTGGGTCTGTTTTTGTGTTGTAGGTATGTTCATTTGCATCATATTTTAGATTCCACATATAAGTGATATCATATGGTATTTGTCTTTCTCTTTCTGACTCACTTCACTTAGTATGATAATCTCTAGGTCCATCCATGTTGCTGCAAATGGCATTATTTCATTCTTTTTTAATGGCTGAGTAATAGTCCATTGTGTATATATATACCTCATCTTCTTTCTCCATTCATCCATCGATGGACATTTAGGTTGTTTCCATGTCTTAGCTATTGTAAATAGTGCTGCTATGAACATAGGGGTGCGTGTATTTTTTCCAATTATAGTTTTGTCTGGGTATATGCCCAGGAGTGGGATGGCCGGATCATTTGGCAACTCTGTTTTTAGTTTTTTGAGGAACGTCTAATACAGTTTTCCATAATGGCTGCACCAATTTACATTCCCACCAACAGTGTAGGGAGGGTTCCCTTTCCTCCACACCCTCTTCAGCATTTATTATTTGCAGACTTTTTAATGATGGCCATTCTGACTCAGGTGAGGTGGTACCTCGTTGTAGTTTTGATTTGCATTTCTCTAATAATTAGCAGTAATGAGCATTTTTTCATGTGCCTATTGGCCATCTGTATGTCTTCTTTGGAGAAATATCTATTTAGCTCCTATTTCTTTAGAGAAATGTCTATTTAGGCCGATTTGAAAATAGGTCTTTGGATTTCAATTTTTTTTACAATGTATCATGTCACATTGTTCTAAAATCAATAGCTGGAAAGTGTATTCATCGCTATTCATTGCCCACTTTCCAGATGCTTCTGGCTATCAGAAGCTGTGCTGAGGCTCTGTGAGATCTAGGAGTACATGAGGTCTGCTCCCTCTGTGGGAGGGAGTTAGCACAGCTAGCTGTTCAGTTATTGAATTGAACAGGAGCTAGCACAGCCCCATGGATTAATAACTGTGAAGGAGGATGTGCCACTGTAAAGCTAAGGCAGACCACAGTGGGACATGTGGAGGGGCAGAGGGAGAAAGGAGGGAATATTACTTACTTATACCTTACGTCATTCCCAAAAGGTTTAGGGTGGCTATGAGGCTGTGCGTCCATAAAGGTTTCTAGGGTATGACCTGACCTTGAAGTGAAAGCAGGATTCAAAGAGGACAAGACAGAGACAGGCATTCCAGGAGGAGGGAACGGGTTGTGCAGAAATACAGAACATGTGTGAGGCCTCACGAAGCCCAAGATGGCTGGAAAGGAGGGGGTGGTGAGAAATGCTGAAGGAAAGGGGAACTCTGTTCAGACTCCCTATTTACCAGCCCACTGTGGGCACCATTGTGGATAAGCCCATCTCCCCAGAGGCTGATCTCTTTAGCCTTAGTCGGTGTATTGTCTCAATAATGCTGTGTAACAAACTCCCTGAATTCAGTGGCTTGAAATAATAAGCATTTAACTTACTATTCTGTGGGTCAGCTGGGTGGCTGGGCTCTGCTGGGTGGCTCTTCAGGTCTCAGTTGGGCTCACTCACATCTCTGGAGGTTGGCTGGCCATGGGCTGCCCTAGGCTAGCCTTGGCTGGGGTGACTAAGATGACTTGGCTCTGCTGCACGTGTCTCTCATCCTCCAGCAGGCTAGCGTGGACATGTTCTCATTGCTGATGGCAGAGCATGAGAAGGCAGGTCCTGATGTGAAAGCCCATTTCAAGCCTGCTGGCATCCCATTGGTCAAGGTAAGTCACATGGCTGAGCCCAAAGTGGCAGGATAGGACAGGGAAGAGCCATGTGGAATCACACAGTAAAGGGCATGGACGCAGGGAGGTTGAAGCATTGGGGGGATGAATGTGATCCACCATAGTCATTTTTCACCCAGCCTTGCTTGGCACAAGTGTCCACACCCACGTCCCTGGATAGGTGCAGAGCAAGCCTCCAGGACCTAGTTCAAATTCTGCCTTCTCAGGGGAACCCTCCTTGATGGCTTAGCCCTCAACTTAGCTCAACTTCTTGGTCCAGTGAGGGCTCAGGTAGGGGTGGGTGTGTGCGCTCACACGCGTGCACGTGTGTGTGTGTGTTATTACCTCAACCAGATGGTGGGAACTGGTGAGCAGCTGCCTGTTTCTTTATCATCTTTATCATCCCACCACGCTGGGCTGTAAAGCACAGAGGTGAATCACATACATCCCGTGCCCTCCAGAAGGCCCAGTTCTCTGAAGGAGACACTCCTGCCAGCAGTGACAACCCAGCATGACAAGGACCAGGACACAAAGACCACGGGGCACAAAGAGAGATGAGGGGCAGCACTGGGCCCAGCCTGGCAGCCAGGAAAGGCTTTCTGAAGAAGGTAAAGCTTAAATGGAGTCTAGACTGAGTAGAGGAAGAGGATGGACCAGTGCTTATAGGCAGGGCTGGGAGAATCTATCCTATGCAGAGGGGATAGCGTGGGCAGAGGCCTAGTAGTGAGAGCAGGTGGGCATATTTGAGGAATAGCCATGGCTGCGTGAAGCTGAAGCCAGGTGTGGGTGTTGGGGAGAGTGGGGATAAGCCTGGAGAGGTTGACAGGGGCCATGTCACTGCACCGTGGGTGTCAGTGCAGGATGAGGGAGGCCATGAAGCTGAGCTGGAAAGCTGGCTCTGGAGTGGATGGGACAGACCAGAGGCCAGAAGAACATGTGTGACAACTGCCCAAGGGGGAGATGAGGAAGGTCTGATCCGAACAGAGGTAGTGGGACCAAAGAAGAGGGAGTGCTTTAGAATCTATAGGACTTGTGACCTGTAAGATGTGGCCCCCAAGGCAGAGACATCTTGGGCCCAGGATTCAGGGGCCAGAGCTGTGGGCATGGGGGTCCCCTGAAGTCTAAGGGTTAGTAGGGCTGGCTCTGAGAGACGGGTTAGAAGTCATGGGGCATAGGCTAGGGCAGCTCAGCAGCCAGGGGCCCGCAGAGGTCAGAGTTCTAAACTCCTGGGCTGGGCCTGGGCTGCAGACAGGATTCAGGGCCCTGACTCTGTGCAGCACCTGCCAGAGGGCCCTGGCCCCCCTCTGGAGCAGCTTGGCACAGCCCGTGCTCCCCCGCCTGCTTCTTCTTCAACTGGCACATCCTGACATAACTGCACAGCTGACAAAGAGCAGAGCGATCTTGAAAAAGCCGCAGAAGAAAGGAGGTATCAAAGCACCTTCCCAGACCTGCGTTCTCTCCCCAGCTCCAAAGCCTGCTTCAGACACCCCACTCACATCACAGGCCTGAGGGGGACCGACTGATCACCAGGGAAGCCCCAAGTCGCATGTCCCTTCCTTGGGGAACTTCAAGGACAGCCCTGACCGACCAACCTCCTGTTTCCCACCAAGAGTGGAGGTCTGAGTAACCCCTGCCGCTGGGAGCCTTCGGTACCTTCTCCTCTGACCTTTGGCTGACAGCAGCTCAAGAAGCCTCCCTTCTCCCCCTCCGCCCCACAGTGTCCTCTCACCCCTGGGCTCCCTTTGAGAACTTGTCACTACTTGTGCCCCCTGGCCCAGAGAAAGGGCTTCTCCACTCTGCCAGAGCCTGAGTCTGGCTCAGTGTGCAGGTGGCCCAGCCAGCCTTCCCTGAAGAGTTGGGCCTAGCTCTCAACCAGCTGCTAAGGGCAGTGAGGCCCTTGGATCTCAAATTAAGAATTCCTTGGGGGAAGAACCATGCTCTGTTGAAGCCTTTTCTTTCCTTCTTTTACTTATAGGCAGGAGCTGGGTTTTGGAACAAGCCCTGGCTGCAGAATCAGGAGACCTGGGTTCCTACCATTTGACTTTGGGAAACCTCTTTGGGCTTCAGTTCCTTCAGCTCTAGAATGGGGCTAATAAGTTTCAGAGCCTGATCTGTGAATCAAATAAGGTAATACATCTGAAAAAGTCTAATAGTGACTGGCACATAGTAGGTGGTAATTAAAAAAAAACAAACATTAATTCAGTAGTGTACATAAGAAGTTACCACATACCCTCTATTCCTAGTACATGGGGAAGCCCCAGAAGGGAAGGGCCTCGGAGAGTTCACAGGTGGGTCCTGTTAAATATCCCTGCCCCACACCCTGTGACAGAGAACACAGGTCAGGATTATTCCAGCCAACAGGTACCAGGGTAGAAGAGCTCAGTGCTGAGAGCATAGGTCAGGCTTCTAGGGCTGTGGGAACTGGGGCAGGAGACAGTGTTGTGGGCTGGGTGATCAGGAAGGAGGGAAGTGAGCTGGGCCTAGCATTTTGAAAGGCAGGGAGGATGGAGATAAGACATCCTCTTAAACCCAGTGTGGTGCTGGCCAGGGGCCCTTCAGGGGGCCCTCTCCCCTGGAAGGAAGAGGCTATGATCTATGAATGCTCAATCTCTTGATGGACAAGGGGCATGTACTACTGGTCTGACCCAGAGAGATCAAACAGTCCTACACTGCAGGCCTTAGGCCAGGTCTCCCTGGGCCCAGGATAGTGAGGCAGCATGGCTTTGGGCCTCTTGGGCATCCTGAAGCATTTGCTGCCGCAGACCAACCTGGGAAATCACAGCACTTTTGCTTTTGGAATTGGAAGCCTGGAGCACAGAAACTGCTCATGGACCAGGAGGTGGCTGGACTGTGAATCCGCTTCTTGGCCTTCAGAAGAAAGCCCTGGAGTTCCTGGGCAGGGAGAGCAGAGCTGGTTAAGATGCGGAGAGGGGTGGGGAGAACCAGAGGAAGGCTGAGCACACCCAGGGCTCCTCCAGGGCAGGAGCCTGTGCATCGCTTTTTCCCCAGAGCACAGGGGCTGGTGCAGTAACAGTGGGAGTGTTTGTCAAATTGGTTTGATAAGAGAGATATAGAGTGAGATACAGTCACAGAGAGGGGGAGACAGACAGACAAAGAAGCCAAGAGATGAAAAGACATGCAGAGTCAGGTAGAAAAACCTAGAGAAATAATGGAAATGGAGAAAGGAGAGAGAGGAGAAATAGAGCAGAGATGGAGAAGGAGAGAGAGAGAAGATCGTGTCTTCAGCAAGTCCCAAAATAGCAGCTGCTGGTTCTGGCAGCCTGCCCCGAGATGGCCCCTTAATTGGGGCTGAATTCAGCATTCTCTGAGCCCAGCGCAAGTGTCACTGAGGACGGCATGTACTGGGCCAAGGTTGACAGAAAAGGGCCCAGCTGGAGCTGGGATGTACACGGGGTGTGTGGCTTCCTGCCCCAGGCTCCTCACGCCCCTTCCAGCTCCCGTCATTCACACTCAGCTCACTCATGGATGCTGCTCTGAGAAGGTGGCTCAGCTCTGGTGAGGTCAGGGCCTCTTCTGCTTGCATGAGGAGTGGGGAGAGGGATTGGGCTGAAGGAGCAGGGAGATGGTGGAGGGGAGCGGATGCTTATTGCATTTGGGGAAGAGACAGTGGTTGGAAAGTTGGATACTTGGTGCTGTTATTTTAGGGACAAGTTGTACTTTCACGAAACAATCTTAACAGGCTGATTTGTCTGCTCACGTGCTCTCTTCCAGAAGCCAGCACCCTGTTGTGTGGCCCCAGCAGCCATAATTTCAGGTACCACCCCCTCTCCAACCCATTCCCCTGTTGCTTAGGAAGAAGGGTTGGTCCTGTGTCTTAAGGGAACACAGCCTCTGCTCCAGCCAGGTATAAAAGGAGGCCTGGCTGGATTCCATTTCCCCTTAGGACACAATGAAAATGCCTGCTCTTCCTTGTGCCATGAAGAATTTTCACTGGATGCCAAGAATTTTCCAACAGCATGAAAATTAAGACTAGCATACAAGGAGAGTTGAGTTGATTGACCATCACCCACTTCCCTGCACTATCACATGGAAAATTCCGAACTTTTCCTATAGACTTATGCCACATCTGTGCTTGTGATGTTCAGTATTGGGTTAACTGAAAAATGTTAACTGGCAATTATGTGGAAAGTGCCCCAGACCCAAAAGAAGAAGGGAAGGGAATTCATATTTGTTGAGCACATTTTTATATGCCAGGCACTGTGCTAAACAGGCTTCCTTATGTTGTATCATTTAATCCTCCCGACAGGCCTGTGATGTTCTTATTATCATTTCTGCTTCAGGTATGGGAATAGTGACTTGAAGAGATGAGGGAATTTGCCCAAGTTCACGTAGCCAGTTAGTGCGGGAGCTGGAGCCCAAACCCTGATCTTCTTGTGTTCAAAGCCTATTTTACTATGCCAGCTGATCCAGAGAGCATCAGGGAAGGTGTGCTGCTAGAAGCAAGTCTGAGGACTGTCATAGAAAGTGGAGTGGGCAGTCTTTAGGAGATTGGAGAAAAATTGATATACAAGGCAGCTCTACTCTGCCTTGGTGGGCCTGGGTCTGTGTAACCAGATGGTGGGCAGGGGTGTCAGCAGGAAAACTAATTCCATGGGGCCAAGACTTTAGGTTGGGTTCACCTGGAAGCAGACTCTGAGATGACTAATATGCAAAATTTATTGGGGAGTGGCCTCAGGGCCATTGCTTGTGGGGGAGGAAAGGGAGCAGGACTGGGCAGAGGGAGAGGTTGGGCTGCAAGGCAGTCTCAGTGAAAGCCTCAGTTGATTCTGCAGGAGCCCTGATGCTGGAATGACCCTTTAGAGTTGTCTCGAGTTGGGGTGAGGGAGCTGGGCCTTTATACCCCGTCATTGACTAGTCATTGGGTATCGACTGCCCTGGAAAGGGGATGTGACCTTGGACAAGGACACTTTCTTTCTTTCTTTCTTTCTTTCTTTCTTTTTTTGCGGTACGTGGGCCTCTCACTGCTGTGGCCTCTCCCGTTGCATAGCACAGGCTCCGGACGCACAGGCTCAGCAGCCATGGCTTACTGGCCCAGCCGCTCCGTGGCATGTGGGATCCTCCCAGACGGGGGCACGAACCCGTGTCCCCTGCATCAGCAGGCAGACTCTCAACCACTGTGCCACCAGGGAAGCCCGGGACACTTTCTTCAGTTGAGGCAATTCCCATACAGAATGGACATATGAGAGCTATCAAACAACCACCTCCCTTCAGCTGTGAGAGTGAGTCCTGTAAGGGCCATTTGGGTGATGCAGCACAGCCTCCATGACAAGGTTTCTCAATGATACCAGTGGGAGAGGTGGCTGGGGAAGACATCCAGCATAATAAAGATCATGGATGAGGATTTCCTAGGGGCAAGGGTCTTACAGCCTATGGAAGAAAGAGAAGGAAGCTGGGCTGAGGAGTGCTGCAAGGCAACTTGAAGTTTGAATATGTCCCCTCTGATCCCTGTGCCAACAATGCCACACAGAAAAGGTGCCCAGGATGG
Organism: Mesoplodon bidens; assembly: GCF_964165515.1. Lineage (NCBI taxonomy): Eukaryota > Metazoa > Chordata > Mammalia > Artiodactyla > Ziphiidae > Mesoplodon > Mesoplodon bidens. The sequence goes on along the minus strand of NC_138178.1, from coordinate 62,794,899 downwards.
GATTCTGGAAGGAAAATTAAAGCTGAGGACAGAATCATTCCCTGGCTAACATGTCATACAGAAAGAACCTGAGTGCCTAGCCCTGTGTGGAGCTGAAATGAGTAGGAAGATAAGAAGGAGAGAACGGAAGAGACAAGTAAAGGACAAATTGGTCCTGTCCCAAGGCATTCGCATTCTGGCTGGCTCCCACAGTTTCATATGTGGGAGCAGGCAGAGAGCAGCACACGGTGTGCTCCCAGCCTGTCATGGATGGTTCTGCCAGATCTTGGGGTAAATTAATTCAGAGAAGGGAGCCAGCAAGGTGGGAAAGTCAAGGAGAGATTGTCAGACCAGAAGAGACTTAGATAAGCCTTGAATAAGGGAGAGGAGTCAGCCCAGGCAAGCAGGGATCCGCACTCCTGAAATGTCCTCTCACTTCCCTGCTCTGCGACCTTGGGGGAAGGGAGTCCATACTCACCAGGGCTGGTGCATCTCCAGATTAAGAGGTGACCCAGAAAAGCACCCAGTCCTTTCTTTTTTTTTCTTTTTTTTTTTTTCTTTTTGCGGTACGCGGACCTCTCACTGTTGTGGCCCCTCCCGCTGCAGAGCTCCGCGGCATGAGGGATCCTCCCGGACTGGGGCATTAACCCGTGTCCCCTGCATCGACAGGCGGACTCTCAACCACTGCGCCACCAGGGATGCCCCAGTCCTTTCTTTTATCTTTATAAACCCTCTTTGTCTTCCCAGGCACCCTGGATCTGTCCATGGTGCTGAATCACAGTACAATTGTCCAAGCCTCACCTGGGGAGGACGAAGTCTGCAGAGTTTCAGTTTCTCCTGCAAGGAAGTAGCAAGATGAGCCTCTTCATAGAGAGTTTGTGTATGGGGGCTGAAGCCAGCACCAGGAGATCTGCCCCTGGTTACCCAGGCCTTAACTTCCCTTCATTGGGCAGAGCAGGACAGGATAAGTAGACCTGTCCAATCTGATGAGCAGAGCACAGGGGCTACCACATCCTTGGTGCCTATGAGTAGAGCATAATGTGGGCCATTTAAAGATGTGTCTTCAAGGGAGCTCCCTTTTGGTAATGGAACCATTTTGTATCTTGATTGTAGTGGTGGTAGTACAGACTTATACATGTGATAAACTTATAGAACTATACATATACACATAGCAAAAAAATGAATCCATGCAAAAACAGGTAAAAGCTGAGTAAGATCTGTAATCTAGTTAATTGTATTGTGCTAACGTCAATTTCCTGGTTTTGAAATCACTATAGTTATCCCTACATTCCCCCATACCACTGAGGGAGCTGAGCGATGGGTACTTAGGACCTTTTTATACTATTTTTTTGCAACTTCTTGAAGTCTATAGTTATTTCAAAATTTAAAAATTAAAAAAGCACATTGCACCCAATGGCTTGGCTTGCTTATGATCCCCTTATCAGCTGCCTCTTCTTCACCGTCTAGATCCTTTGGGGGCCAAGCTCAAGTTTTTCCTTCTCCAGGAAGCTTCCTGATTACCCATGCGCACTTATAGCACTTACGCTGTGAACTCATAGCCAGGGCTCTGTCCTCTGTGGTTTCATGTGTCTGTTTTACCTTCCCAACCATACTGAGAGTTCCCTGAGGGTGGGGTTTGGGAGTTGGATCTTTTGGGTCTTTCATCTCCTTCTCAGATCCTGAGGATACACAACTGGTGCTCAATTATACCTTGGTGACAGACTGATAAATATCTGCTTCCCACAAGACCTAGGCTTTCCCAAGCCCTTCATTGCCTCCTTCCTTCCACAGCTCCTGTTAAGTCCAGCTTTGTGGCAGCCTGTCTCCAACAAACATATGAGGAAGTGAGAGAACATTGAACTTGGAGCCACAAGAACCACTGCATCATGAACCACTTACTGCATATCCACATCATGACAGTGTTTAACATGCATTGTATCTAATCTAAGCTTCATGACAACCCTGCAAATAGGGAGCTGCTCCCCCATTTTACACATGAGGACAGACACACTGTTGGAAGGGGTAGAAGTAACAGAATTGAAAACCAAGTTCTGTCTGTTTCCCAGCTTTGCCACCTACGAATCATGTAAACTCGGGCCAATTGCTTAACCTTTCTGCTCTTCGGTTTCCTTATCTGTAAAATGGGAAGAATAATACCTTCATCACAGGGATTTTGTGAGAGGTAATGAAATAACCTTCATAGCATTTGTTTTTCTGTGGATTCCTTGAAGGCAGGGCCAGGCCTGAGGTGTGGTGGATGTTTACCATGTGTTTGCTGAAGTAATTGGTGAATGACTTAATGATTGAAAGAATGAACAAATGCTTGTAAAGTGCTCCCTCAGTTTTGAGCACAGGGTAGGAACTCTCTAAATGTTAGTTCCTTCCTATTTTCCTCTTCATTCCATCCCAGCCCTTTCTGGCATGAATTCCCATCCAACCATTGCCAGAATGGTAGAGAAGCTGCCAGTCCCTTCTGTTCCCAAAGGAAGGAAAATGTGCCCCTTGCAGTTTGGGGAGTTTGGGCATGGGAAGGAGGCAAGCCCGGTCTGGTGCTCCCTCTGCCCCAGAACTCATTCTCAGGCCCGGGGAAAGGCTGTGCAAACCAGTAACCTGGGTGGTGGCCAGTCTGGGGTCTTTTCCAGGGTGCCTAGAGAGTGAGCTCCAAGGGTTGGACCTGTAACCCCAGAGTTCTCCCACAAAGTAACCCTATACAAATGGGTCAGGGGATCCAGGGAGGACTGTGAAACACCCACCTCTGGGGGAAAAGACAGTAGGGCCTTAGAACATCTGTGTGCCTGTCCCTCACTCTGAATCTTGGAATCCAATCTTGTGAGGGACCTTGCATATCATTAACGCACGCTTCAGAAGGTTGATTCCTGTCCAAGGAACTAGTCCAAGGCTTGACACTACTAAGGATGGGGGACTTACTACTTCCTGGGCATGGCCATTCACTGCTCATGCTCGTGGGATGGCCAAGAAAGACCATTCCTGAATTTCGGGAATCCAGGGGTGCCTGAGCCAAGCTGAGAGAGCAGTGGCTGCATAGTTGAAGGCTCCATGGCCAATTCTTTTCACTGTGATGCCTGGGACAGAATCTTGCATTTGCCTGGAGGGCTTAGGCTGATAGGTAAACCCCTTGGGGAGGGGTAAAGCAGCTACAGAGTTCACACTAAAGTGTAAATGATTGACAGGCTAGGTTCTTCCCTGCCTGATCAAGGCGGCCTGGCCTGCTGGTCCCAAACAGAACTCTGAAGGGCCATTCCATGTTGTTCTTGCTTCCAAGGCTGTTTGACCAGATGGATAGACAGCACATCCCTAATGCTCCCTCTCCCCTTGGCTACAACATCCCACTTCCCTTTTGGCCCCAGGAGTCCACTTTGGTATAGGATTATTGGGTTTAATCAATATATCCCTGGTTTGACATAATTCCCCTCATTCTGGCTCAGTTGTGCAGCATCCATTCCTTCTGCCTCTTCCTAATTTCAGGGCTTGAAAAGAATTCCTGACACTTATAAGGCCCTTCTCATAAAACATCCCCCATGTTTGAACATGTATGGATTTATAGTCCCATTTTAAGGATGAGGAATCTAAGCCTGTGCAGGTGATGGTAAAGGGACTTGCCTAAGGTCACACAGGGAGACCCCTACAGGGCTGAATCTAAATCCCAGGGCTCCTAGTTTTTGCTCCTGCATTTGGCTCAGGGTTCCTGTCCCCACCAAACTTTCAGTCTGCGAGCAAGCACCAACTGCAGTGGTTTTACCTTTTTTACAACTGCCAGAAAACACCATCCTTTACCTCCAGTTCTTCCAGCTTGGACATGAGTGCCTTCTTTCTGGAAGAAACAGGGCTTTGTCTTCAGGAAGCTCATGTTCGGGTGGATAGACAAGAGTGTGACCCAGGGAGCAAGGAGATGCAGCAAGTGGGGCAGGCTGAAGGGGTCAGAGCATGGAGACCAAAGAGAGCTGGGAGATCACCGAGGCCTTCCTGGAAGAGAGCACTTGAGGGCTTGCGGCCCACTGTGTGGTCAGGGCAGCTTCTTGAGAGGAGTGTCAGCGAGGTGATGGGCTCCTTTTGGGGACAGAGGCTGGAGAGTCAGTGAGGATTCTGTATAAATCCTCCCACCTGTGGATATTTGCTCTTTCCTTCGCACAACTCCTTACTCAGCAGAGTCCTCTAGATACCCAGAGCCCCTGCTCAAGCTTGCTGCTTCCATCCCCAGAGGCCAAATGCCCTTCCCAGGTCCACAAGCTGCCCCCACAGCTACTTCTAAAGATAGGCCTCCAGAGGGAGCCTGGATCCCATCCTCATTCTTTCCCCTCCTCCCCCACCTCCTACCCCCCCTCCAGCATGGAGCATGTTCTAACGGCAGCAGCATCCTGCCTCAAAGACTCCCCAGAAGTCCCCAATGGCCTTGATGAGACGTGATAAGCTGGACTGTGGGAGCAGGGCTAGTTTGCATCAGTCACACTCCAATCTTGCCTGTAGTAGAGGTCAATATTTTCTTCTAAAATGTTTAATGGAAGGAAGCCTTAGGCTGGGCCCAAAATGAAGTCCAATCTCTGGATAGGCAGGGCTTAGTTATAGGAGTTAGTGGTTAGAGGGTGTCCCAAACAGTGACACAAACACGGTCTTTCTCTTTGGTTTTGGAAAGCAGGAAAGGACACACAGCCCTATCCATGTGGCTTTATTGTGTGTCCTTCTCTTCCCTGAGGACCCAGCCCCGAGCCAGGTGCTGTGGAGGAAGCAGAGGAAGCAAAGCCCTCCCACCAAGGAACTCCTGGCTCTGGAGGCCAGATCAGCCTCACACAGAGAACAGTTCCCAAGCACGTTAGTTTCCTATGGCTGCCATGATAAATTACCACAAATTCGGTGTCCTGAAACAACACAGATTAATTTTCTTACAGTTCTGGAGGCCAGAAGTCTGGCGCAGGTCTCAATGGCTAAAATCAAAATGTTGACAGTGCTGTATTCCCTTCTGGAGGCTGTAGGGGAGACTCTGCTTCCTTGCCTTTTCCAGCTTCTAGAAGCTGTCTGCATTCCTTGGCTCTTGGCCCCTTCCTCCATCTTCAAAGCCAGAAATGCTGGTTGTGTCTTTCTAATACAGCACTCTGATATTGACTTACTTGCCTCCTGCTTCTACTTTTAAAGACCATTGTGATTACTTTGGGCCAACCTGGAAAATCTAGGATAATCTCCTTATATTAAGGTCAGCTGATTAACAAACTTAATTACATCTGCAACTTTAATTCCCCTTTGTCATATAATATAACATATTCACAGGTTCCAGGGATTAGGATGTGGACCTCTTTGTGGGACTGAGGGGATTATTCTGCCTAGGGCACCAAGTAAAGACATGGTAGTACACCCAGCATCTACCAGTGGGGCTCAGCATCACCTCTGGAGCTTTTTAGAAGTGCAAATTCCTAGTTTCTACCCCCAGAGTTAATGAATCAGAAATTCTTGTGGTATGGCCCAGCAATCTATGATCTAATAATCCCTCTAGATAATTCTGAGGTACTCTAAAACATTAAGAACCATTGTTCTAGGGCACTGTACTTATCTGCTTGGTTGAAGTTGGGTCACAGGCATGTCTAAGTTTGGGCTCATGGGCAGGGAGGATGATGGAGCACACCTCCAAGGTTTCGTGGCCCAGGCCTGGAAAAGGTAAATACCACATTTGCTATTGGTGAGAATTTGGTCCATGACTGCACTTAGTTGTACGGAGGTTGGGAAATGTAGTCCCAAGCTGAGAGCCACGTGGCTAACTACAACTCTATCATTATGGAAGAGGAGGAGGATGGATTTTGGTATATAACCAGCAATCCCCACTATAAATCCTTAGTTCTCTTCCATCTCATAGGAACAATGAGATCTGTCCAGATCACAGGCCTCATCTGATAAGCTCAGAGGTATGTCCTCATCTATTCCAACTCAACCATAGCTTCAGTTACCTGGACATCCTGATGACAATCATGATACTGAGGTCATTGTCCAATCTGGAATGAGGGTGAGCCTAGAGGAGAGAGGAGAGAATGGCTTTACAATGTTTTGACCTGCCTAAGTTTGAGTAGACAAAAGTTGGGGTTGAGGAGCCATATTTAGGATATTGGACATACTTACTTTGATTTTCCCCCTTGGAATCCATAAAACGCTGGAGGTTTTCAAGATATCCTAAGGACAGCAGGATGGGGAACACACTAGTTACTGCCCTTCCTCCTCCACCAATATCATCAGCGCCAATATTTATTGAGTGTTCACCATGTCCCAATCCCTGAGTTGTGTGCTTAATGAGAAAGTGACACCAATTGCTGAAGATTTGAGAAATGCTCAAAGCTTTAGGGGGTAAAATGGAGAAATAGCTGTCCATCCACCTCTCTCTCCCACCACATTGTTCCAGGAGCTTCTTAGGGTAAGGTGATAGGCCTCTATCTTTATACTGGGCACAGCCTAGGGACAGAGGACAAAGGCCCTCCCTCCCCTTGGGTTCAGAAGCCCAGTGAATGTGTCTCCTTGTTCTCTCTCCTCAGTCACATTGAGCTCCTCCATTCAGATTTTCTGACCTTGTCACAGGTGTTCTGGACATTCACTCTCAGATGGCCTGTGTTTTTTCACCTTCTGGCCAGTGTTGGCTGAGCTTCCTACAGAAACACTGTCCTGAGCTGAGCTGTCCTGAGCTTGGTACCGGGCCATGACTTCTGCAGAGGAACTCTGAAGAACGTGCCTGCATTTTCTGTGGCTGTCGGAGAAGTTGCTGCCCGTTGGGCAGCTCAATGTACCCTAAGTGATGGCTCCCATGATAAATTCTGCTTAGAATTTAGTGTCAGGGATGTGTTTATGTCTCCTGAAAAACTGGCCTTTTGTTCTGGCAGGGAGAACACCATATCCTTTTGGTTCCACTTTGGTCTGAGCTGCCAGGAACCTTGGAGCTGAATTTAATGATTAATTGCAGCAAGCACAATATTTTCAGCATAGGATGTAGTTCTCACTTTCTTTCCCATTCACCAGAGTCTCTCAAAGAGAGGGCTGTAGATGCCTGGAGCAAAATCAACTTGCTAAAGCACAGCTTACTGGTCCGATCTCAGACCTACTGGATCAGCATCCTGGTGAGGCATGGGGGCAGGGGCGATGTGTCTTCTGAATCCCAAGTCAATTCTTATGTAAACTGAAGACTTGGACTCACTGCTGTGAGTCACATTGATCTTTTATCTCAAATATCCTCTGATGAAGGTATGTTCTCCTTCAAACCACTTCAAAATGTGTTTGGTTGTAGGAAGATTTTGAATTATATGAAGTCAGCAATGGAATACTATGTAGCTGTGAAAATGAATGAAGGGGCTTATTAAGAAATAAAAAGATCAAGATATTTCATTAGGTGATAAAAGAAAGGAGCAGAATAGCATGGATAGGATACTAACTTTTGTGAAAAATGGGGGAGAAATGTGAATACATATTTGGTTTTGCTTATAATAGGCATAAAGAAACTCTGGAAGACTTCATAAGAAATTAGTAGCAGTTTGGGGGGGTGCAGATAGGAACTGGTTAGATCTTAGGAATGAAAGGAAATCTTTCACTACATGCCTTTAATGTTTTCTCCTTTCCGAACCATGTGACAATATTTCATATTCAAATTTTTTTTTAAATCTATATATCCGATCAAAAGACACTGCTGTGTCACAACCATGTTACCTGTTTTATTAAGACGTGTGTTTCCTCTGTGTGAATGCTTACCTCACACAACTCCATCCCAGGTCAACTTCCTCTGAAAGGGCCCTGGAGCTCACAGCTTTGGACAGAACTAGCTACTCACTGGTGGCAAAGTGGAGTGAGGAGATAAGGATGAAAATGTTTCCTAGCTTCTCAGAACATTCAATGTTCAGTGCCCATGTTCAAGAATGTTTCTCTATCATTTTTGTCTGTCCAAGGGGGTCTTTTGCTAAGACAGGCTCCTCTGAGGTCATTAAATGTCAATAAGACCATTCAGAATTTGGGGATTGAGGCTTCGGATTCTGACCTTGGTTGGCATCTGGATCAACACTGGGACTATTTGTGGTCTGGCAAAATGTGGTTTGAAATAAGTAGTTTGTGGGAAGCAGGATGGCAAAGTTCAAGGCAGACATAAATCAGAGGAGAATGCAAAGAGAGACAGAGACAGAGAGAGAATAAGAGAGAGGAACGAGATGGGGGAAAAACAGCACTGAAGCCCCAGCACCACCCTCCTGAAAAAGAACAGCTTCCTTTGGGATCCTCCCAAGATGAGGGGTGACTAAGCATTATCTTCACAGCCCCAGCCTGGATCCTTGACTTAACAACTCTCCAGAACCCTGGAATGCCTACCTTTTGCCAGACTTTGCCTTAAATGAGCTGAGGCCTCCAGGACATGTGCTTACCCAGTTTTCGAGTGGGGAGAAGCATTGAAGTTCATCCAGTCATCCGAAGAAGGTGAGAGTGACTTCTCTAAGGCTACGCAGCTTGGACCTAGAGTTGCCATTGTTCCCCTGGAGCCAACAGGGGTGAAGGGATGGGGTTCCCCTGAAATGCCAATATCCCCAGGGGATCCAGCAGGCAAATCAGGAAAGGGGCCTTATCTCCTCTTCATCATACAGTTTGTACTCTGGGGATCTGTTCTCCCAGATCAGAGACAGGGGCTGCCCCAATGTGAGGGGCTGATCCATGGAGTTGGGGGGGATAATGGAGAAAACACCCCTCAGAAAGAGCTGTAAGTAGGCAGACACACATCTTGGGTCATTAAGAATGGCTAGTCAGGGAGATAGAGATGTTCCAGGAAGACCATCCCTAAAAGGGAGAGAGAGTGGCATAAATTATGACTTAACATCCCCCGATAAATCCTAATCTTATTTCAGTGTTCTAGCCTCAGGCATAAATGCTGGGCCTCTGATGGATGGATGGATGGTGTGCTTGAAATGATGGAGTGCTCCTCCTGCATCTCTCCAATCTCTTGGATGATGCAGGCCCTGTTTTATGCTCAGTATCCATAACAAGGACGTGTCCTGTAATGAAAGATGGTCCAGGGATGGCAAGATCAACCTGTCTCCACTACAGCTTTGGCGATGGAGGACTGCTGGGTTGGCCTTGGGGCCAGAGGAGCTCATGGTCCATCTCATAGTGGAAGGAGTGGGCCTGGGGTACTGGCCCCCTCTCCCACCATGTGCATCTCACCACTCTGTGGCCATGGTGTGGGGGTGGAGTGATTTTGATCCCTCACCATCGACATAGCAGAGGGGGGACATTTATTTCAATCTCTCTGGTTTCATTTTCTGTGGCTTCAGGAGGGTGTCAGGACTTAGGGAACCTGTTCCATAGACCCAAGAGTAAGAGGCCTGAGTAGTTGGCCATTTGGATCTGGAACTGACTTGGTGATAGATCTATCCACATGGGGAAAATAATGCATCTCTGGGCACAGGCTCTTTTCACAGAGAAACATTTGATCCCATAGTGGCCTTGGACTGGCTGGGATCTCCCAAGAGTTCTACACTCCCCACCCCAGACCTTGTTCTGTGCTGAAGTTCAGAAAAACTCTTTCTGAATATTCTTTCCCATCTCTACACTTTTACCTATACACTGAGCCACCCAGGATGCATTCCCATCCTCTAACCTTTCAAGTCATTCTTCCTTGTCCTGCAAAGGTCAGGTTCATGTTCTGCCTCATCTAAGAAGCCTGTATTGATGACTCTGGCCTGCATGGAATTCTTCCTCCCCCCAGACTCTGTGCACTCACCATGTGAACCACCTGTCATTTTGGGTTGTGACTTAAGTCACTTATATCTGATTGCTTCCTAGGTTTCAATTCCTAACAAAACTATAAACCTCTTAAGCTCCACAGTGGGCCCCCGTCCACCCAGGCCTCACACAGAGTAGATGTTCAATAAATGGGAACTGAATGACTGCCTTGAATTGGAGGACAAGTCTCTTCTCTCCCACCAGCCTGGGAGGTCACCAAGCATAAAGAAGCCACTTTCTCTGCCAGCCTGTTGCCCGTCACAGAGCACTGACAAGGATACAGGGAGAATGGGGGCCAATAAAACTGGCCAGTTCAGTCCCACAAAACAAAGGCTAAGCTGGCTCTCTCAGCAGTGGTTGGCAAAGCAAGCCTGTTCCAGATGTTGGTGCTGAGCCCTTGACTCTAACATGAGTCTCCCCCTGGCTCCCAGACACCCCACCCTCCATGAAGGCCTAAACAGGCTCTCCCCACCCAGGGCCCCTGGGCTTCTGTCCATCAGAGCCTCTGGAAAGCCCAGGGCCAGGCGGCCTGCTGCTTCCTCTGGGTTTGGGGAGTGGAATCCACATCCGCTATATTCCTGGTCTAACCGAGGGGCAACACCAAAAGAGAAAAAGGGGTCACTCGGGGATGTTACGTCCAAACCCTGTGACATCCACCTCCACGGGGCCTGTCTGATTCCCACTCTCCCAACTCTGGCCTGCAGGAAGGCCTCCGGGAACTGCTACATGCTGAGCCGCCTTCCATTTGTCCTCTTCCCAAATGCCATCTGTGCAGACTCCTCATTTGACGATAAAGCCATTCTTATTCCCACAGATCTTGGAGAGGTCAGGTTGTCCAGGCCCCTGTGTCCAAGTCTGTCCAGGAGGGAAGTATATGTCCTTGGGGAAAGAAGGTGATGTCACACTTATGCCAAAGTTTAGCCACCCTCTTCTCCAGGAAGTTCATCCTTGTATCCAACCCAAAACTCTCAGCGCAGCCGAAGCCCAGTTTGCTCACTGTCCTCCACAGAGCTTGACCCCTATCCTCAAGGCCCACCCCCGTCGTCTCCTCTTTGCCGGCTGTGTGGCCAAGATGGGGTCATCTGTGACCTCGCTTTAAATCTTAGAGCCTGAGGAACGGCTTTTATCATCCCCGCCGTTTTTTTCCATCTGTCTTAATAACGTTTTCAATTTTGTCACTTACTGTCGCTTCTTATTTCCTTCAGCGGCTGAGCGTGGCCATGAGGACCTGGGTCGGGGGGTGGGTCCCTGCCCTTCCTGGCCACTCGGTGGTTCCTGGCTCTGTCACTCAGGACTGGCAAATTGCTGGCACCTGCCCTGGGGCTCGCTGCAGAGCAGGATGAATAAACCGCCACCCGTACCCTCCACCCCAACTAAACAGCCTTGGCTGTGGCCCAAGTCTCTGATCCAGGACGTCCCTGCTGCCAATTCCTCTAGCCAGGTGCCTGCCTGCCCGCCTGCCGCCTGCCGGTGGGTTTCAGGGTGACCTGGGGCTTGTCTCCAAAGCACTGCAGGAAGCTGTGAGGGCACCAGACTGCCCTGGGCTGGGCACCTGCTCAACTGGCCTCTTGCCTGACTCCATCTCTTTCTGAACCTGTTGTGAGAGGCAAGGCAGCTCATCTTACCCCCTGGCCTGTATGCCCTCTTCTACCAGAGGGGACAAAGGCTCTAAGCCACAGGTTTGGAGGAAGAGTAAAGAGAGGTCCCAGAATTAAAATGGTTTTAAAGGTTAAGAATAATGTAAATGAAGAAATTACACTTATACTCTGATAGCCTTTAATTATGGTTTATTATCCAGGAAATTAATGAAATTGAGCTCATACCCAGGGGGGTCAGTTAGTTCAACACTCTTTCCCATCAAAAACTAAGTCCAGACTCCAGTCCCAGACTCAGCCCTGCCACTGGTCCTAGATTGAGCTGTGGTCCTTCCTTGTCACAGGCTAAGCTATGACCCTGGTCCCAGGTTGAGCCCAACCCTAGTCACAGGTTGGTCCCTGTCCCAGTCTAATTTCTGATCCTGGCCCTGGACTATGCCTCTACTCTGGACAGTCCTGGCCTGGTCTCTAAATGAACCCTGACCCTGGCCAGCTGGGGCTCATCTGGCATCTAAACACATACTCTTCCCAAAGCTGGGTGAAGAGAGAATGGCTGATTGGGTGTGGTACAACCCCAGAGCTTGGCACGCAGGTTCACGTGACTCTCCTTGTTCCCAGGCTGCAGGCCTACTAGAGGCACCCCTGTGTGAAGGGTGAATGCTGTGTGCCTTCCTGAGGAGGAGCCGTGGGGTGGGGAGGGGTGAGCCAGACCCAGGCACCAGTTCATGACCTGGGGCCCATCACTTGAGTGCGCATCCATTGCCATCCTGTCTTCAGAGTCTTGAAGCTAATATCTCAGAGACACAGGTCCGTCCCTTTGGAGCCACACCTATCCCCTTGCCCTGCACACCTCCCAGGCCACCATCTGGTCTCCATCCTGCTGCGGGTTGAAAGTCAGCCTCCCCGGTTAACTGTAGGCACTATGCCTCTCTCCTCCTGCCCCTCAAGCTCTCAGGATGGCTCGCCGCTTGGTGCGGCCCTGGGAAAGGGAGGGAGAAGTGGCCTCCATTGGAAAGCCTTTTTCTTCCTCTCCATCTCAAGCTCTACCTCCTCCAAGAAGTCTTCCCCCATGTCCCTATCCCCTCCGAGCGCCCCAGAACTTCCCTCCGCATGGCCGCAATGGCCCACGTTTGGTGCCAGCTGCCACAGCCCTGAATACGGCTTTGTCTGCCCGTGGCACATTTATCGCCACGCTCGTAATGGCCAGGTTTGAACTGATACTCCAGTAACGTCGACACCACACATTCTGGGAGCGATACCTCTTGAGGCCTCAGTTTATACTTCACGGTGCTGCGTCAGGACACAGGCTTGGCTGCTGAAACAGTGACTTAAACAAGATAGAAGTTTACATCTCATCCATGCCAAGGTCCCAGCTCCTCTGGCATTTCTGTGACCTCTCTTGTGATTCCCTGCCATCCTGGGACGTCGCCTTTATATCGTGTTCTTATCCCAGTTGCCAGCAGGGGGGAGGTGAGTACTGTCAGCGTTCAGCACCTCCCCCAACTCCCACCACTATGCTTTCACTTCATCACAGAGCCTGGAAACCTTATTACCGAATTTCCCAGAGTCCTTTGAGACTAGGATTCTGGCTGTGACTAGTTCCAGCCCGTGAGCTTCACCCATGTGCAATTCGGAAGGCAGAAGGAGAGCTGAGGCCATTCTTCCTTCAGCAGTGGACACGGCAGGCCTGTAGTCCCTGGCCCATGGGAGTTTCAACAGTGGCTGGATCTTCAGGGCACTGTCTGGTCATCTTGTGTCTGTGGGCGGCTGTGACATTGAAGCGGTTTCTGGGGGCATCCTGACCTCCGGTTTGTACCCGCCATGGCGTGATCAGAAATCCCGGCAGCATCCCACAACCTCCATGCTTCCAGGCCTGCCAATGACTTTGCAAGCCCTTACCCCTTTATTAAATCTCATTTTACTTGGAAAACCTAGAGTACTTTCCGTTTCCTGTTCTGCACCCAGACTGATTCTGATTCGCAGGTTACATCCACCACACCCCATTGGTCAGGCCACATCTAGGGAGGCTGGGAAGTGTAGACTTTGCTCTGAGAGGCCGCGAACCAAGCTAAAACACAGGCTATCTATTAACCAAGCTAGAACACAGGCTATCATCTATTAACCAAGCTAGAACACAGGCTATCTATTAACCAAGCTAGAACACAGGCTATCATCTATTAACCAAGCTAGAACACAGGCTATCTATTAACCAAGCTAGAACACAGGCTATCTATGACCAAAGGAAGGGGCAGAGAATGGACGTGGAGGATCACTAGCCATCTGCCTTGGGTGCTATGGTAAATCCGGAGAACACTGGAACAGGCCTCGTGAGTGCTACTGCCCCAGCCTGTTAACTTTAAAGCTCCCCAGAACCACATAACTACAGATTCCAGAACCCCATCCATGAATCCAAGTCCACTGACATAGCCAGTTTCTCTGCCACTGATGTTCTCACCAGGGTATGGAAAATGATGTGAAATGAATAAAGGCCTGAGGTTCAGGCTCTGGGCTACTGTGTCAGCTGTGCCTCCTTATGGGCCTGGCTTTTTGCCCTGCAGCTAAGGTCACTTTGAATTCATTCATCCAACAAGCCCCAGGTGGACTAAGTTGACCCCTCCCTGGGCTCCCACCCCTCCAGTTCTTACCTCCAACTCAGCACCAGTCCCAGTGGGTTGTACTGGTCTGTCCCATCTTATGTCTCTGCCTCTCCCATAAGATGGGATGGGGGTCTGGGTTGGCAAGGACCTTGTCTGATTCCTCTCTGGCTTCTCAGAGCCCGGTACTGCTTGCCCAAACCCTATTCTCCATCCACATACAACCCCAGCCTTTCCCAAACGGGTAGTTCTATCTTCTGCCACAGGGACTTCAAAAATGGTGCCCCTTCCCCTACATCTTCTCCACCTTCCTCCCCTGACTCTTACCAGACAAGTCCCACCAGGTACCACCTCGTCCAAGAAGCTGTTCCTTCACCCCCAAAGATGGACCAAGTGCCTCCTCTAGGCTCCCACAGCCTCTAAGCTTCCCTCTACACCCTTGCTACTCAGAGTGTGGTCAGGGACCACGGGGGTGCCGACCCCATCCCCTGGGAGCTTGTTGGAAATACAGAATCTCAGGCCCCACCCTGGACGTCCTGAGTCAGAACAAGCAGTTTAACAACATCCCCAGGTGATTCCTGTGCACATTCAATCTGGGAAAGCGCCGTTCCCACCCCGCTGATTATATGGATTGGGGTCATCCGACTGGGGTCTTTCATCTCCTACCCGACTGTGAGCTTGTTCTAAGGGTAGGAAACATTTCTTATTCTTTTTATCCCCTCCTTCCTTCCCCAGTAGGGTTGCCAGACTTAGCAAATAAAAATACAGGACGCCCAGTGAAATTTGAATTTCAGATGAAAGATGAATAATTTTTTCGTAGAAATACGTCCCATACGACATTGGGGGCATAGCTACACTACAAAGTGACTCATTGTTTACCTGAAATTCACATTTAATTGGGCATCATGTATTTTCTCTGCAACCCTACCCCAGCCCCTGCTCAGTACTTTGACCTGCACAAAACAGGTGTTCAATCCATGTTTGCCAAATGGAGGCTTAAAGGACGCGTGAATGTGAGCCTCATCTATAAAACCAGAGAAGCTTGCCTGCCAGTCTACTTCCCAGGGTTGCCGCTAAAATAAAACTAGTGAAAGTGCTTTAGAAATGCTAAAGCTGTGTACAAATGTGGCTTGTCATTATAGTCATCATCACCATTGCCATCATCCAAATGGCCCCAAATAATACATCTAAGCTAGACTTTGTGAGCATTTGCGTATGTCAGTAATTCTTTTATATTGCTCAGATCAATCTGGATTTAGCACATTAGGGCAGATGACATTATATTATAATCATGTTCTTACTATTATTATTGCCACTATTGATATTGTTACAGTATGCTACTTTGTGGATCACTGTGATTATTTTCCTGGCAGAGAATATTATGTTCTTGTCATTGACTTCACTGTAATAATGATACTTGAGACCTTCCCCAGGACTCAGAATAGCGGGTGACTGGGAGCCCAGCCTCTCTCTCGGAAGCGGGAGTGTGCCGGCCTTGGATCCTTCAGGAGAAACAGATACAAGGTTAATTTCTGAGTCAAAATCTAGGTCAGCAGTTCCCACAGTGTGGTCCTTGGACCAGCAGCATTGGCATCACCTGGTAGCTTGTTAGAAACACAAATTCTTGGACTCCACGCCAGATCTCCTGAATCAAAAACTCTGAGGGTGGGGGCCCAGGAATCTGTGTTTTAACAGCTTTCCAGGGGATTTGATGCACCCAAAATATGAGAATCACTGGGACTTGGAGCTCTCAGGTCCCTTCCAACCCTACAACTATAATTCTACTGTGTTCAACAGGGTCTAGGAAGACAGGGGCCAAGAGAATGGGAGGGAGAGCATGAGCACTGGGAGAGGGGATAATATTGGCTGACTTGGCATCAGGTCCCATGGCCAGGGCCCTCCTTCTATTCACAGGCTTCCCAGGGAAAATGTGGATTTCCACAGGCAGGATGGAAGAGGATAGAGCACTCCAAGCAGAGGAAATGTCATGTGCAAAGGCCCTGAGGCTTGGCAACAAGGGGCATGTTTGGGAAAGAATGGGTTTCCAGGTTTGTTGGAATCTGGGATATGAGTGAAGATGGTTTACAGAGCCAGAGTGCCACGGCCCTTGGATGCCACAGGACACTTAAGATTTCATCCAGTTGGTTTCTGAAAGCCTCTGGAAGTTTTTAAGCAGGAGAGGGCCATCGGCAGAGCTGTGCTTGTGTAGAATGGAGAGGGTGAGACAAGAAGCTGAAAGCACAACAAGGGGGCTTCCATCACAGCCATGAGGCGGGCCCTGAAGTTGCACAACATGCCATCTGTGGCCCTGGCTCCAAGAGTAAAGTTGGTGTCCTTCTCCACAGAGCTGTTGTTTTTGACTCACAGCAGGAAAAAAGTAAAAAAAAAAAAAAAAAGTCCTGGCTGGTTGGACTTTGCAGCTCTTGCTGACTAGGGAATTGGGGTCTGTGACAATGACAGCCATGACAGTTCCGGCACCCTCCAGCAGGCTTTGGGTCCCGTGCTTCTGGGCAGAGGCTTTGATCTGGTGTAGCTGTTGCCATGGACATTTGTGACGGTTGTTGTTTTGTGGGGGTTTGGCTGGGTTTAGGGACTCACAGAGGGCATGATGACAGATGGAATCTTGCTCTGGCCCCTCCCTGCTTCCCTGGCCAATAGGGAGGAGGCTGCCCTTGGATATGGTCTCATTAAGGTCTGGAGAAGGAGGAAGCGGTGTGAGGGTTGGAAGTGAAGGAGAAGGAAAGGACAAATATTTATACCACTCCTGTTCCCCCTCTCTCATAGCCTTCACTCTGCCCTGCCCTGCCTCAAGGTGCAGAGGGGGTCTCTGCTCTTCCTTTCGGGAGCATCAGAGAATATCATGCCTCATGGCCTCTTGAGGACTAATAGCTTTGGGAGCCCAGTCCCATGTGGCTTTCTTGTAAAAGGCATTGGCCATGGAGGCAGCAGTGGGGTCCCCTGCATGAGGGTCTATGGCAGGAGAGCAGGGACATGGCACATCCCCAATTGATAGGAGAAAATACTCATTCTCAAGTACAATGCAGATACCCCATGGAGACTCCAAATATCACTGTGTGTGTGTTGGGGGGAATGTCTACATGGGGCTGGTCCTTGGATGGCAAGTAGGGCAATTGCTGTGAAGGTGCCTCCATTGTGCCCCTAGGTTAGGGAGACAAGAATTACATGTGCAAAGTCCCTGGCATAATGTTGGCACCTGATAAATGCCTGAGTTCCCTAAATTGGCTTGAGTGGCCACTATGACCCAGGTTCTTTTGTGACCCTGTGGACCCCTCCCCTCAATCCCTTGGAGACAGGGCCGTGGATGCCTGCAAGTCATGGAATGTATCTTCTCTGCTTTCCATGGACATCTGGTCTCACCCTCTGATGGGGGATCCCCAGGGATGCTCCACGTAGCTACTTCCTAAAGCCAAAAATTTAGATCTGAGGCTCTTCAAGACTTTGTAACTAACTCCCATTCACATAGAGATAAGAAATGGATCCAGTGGTGGAAAATTACTGGCCCCAAGTCACAGAGGAGTCAGGGACACAGTTAGCACTGGAATCTGGGTTGTCTGACTTTCACGCTAGCACTTGCTTCACTGAGTCATGTTATCAATCTTCAGTACCATCCCCAGAGGGGTGGGGGAGGATTTGACTAAAAGAGAGTCCTGACATCATGGGGCCAGTACTCCAGGGTTTCAGATCTTCCTTTTCCTCCATCCTCCTGACAAAGGACCTTGGGAAAGTTACTCCTCATGCCTCTGGATGGTTCAGGCTCTTGAATTACATCACCCATGCTTTTAGAACAGTTGCTGGGGTTACTGATTACATCTTGGGCAGCATAATGGCTAAGGGCACAGAGTCTGGAACCAGATTGACTGACTTCATGTTCCTGTTTTGAACTTAATACCTAGGTTGACTTGGGCAAGTCTCTCAACCTCTCTGTGTCTCAGTTTTCTTATCTCAAAGTAGGGATGCTAACAATACCTACCTCATAGGGTTGCTATGAGGATGAAATGAATTTCTTTTTGTAAAGGACTTAGCACTGTGCCTGGCACATTGTGAGACATAGACAAGAGTTTAATGCAATAAAGTACCATTGTCATTTATGTTCCCTAGAAACAGCCCAAGACAGATTCAGGTGCATGGAATTTATCGAGGGGTCCTTGCAAGAGAAAGGGAGGGAGGGAGAGAAGGAAGACAGAAGAACATGGGGAAGATTTAAAGAAGGATGTGGTCTCAGCTGGCGTCTGTCTGCACCACTGTGGAACAGCACGTGCTTCACAGAAACAGTCTCACCCTGCAGCAAGGGACAGGGGATAAAGAGAAGGGGTGCAGCTTTTTGCCTATACCATTCAGTTCTTGCCTACAGGATGCTCTGAGTGCAGGGAGAGCAGAACATCCCAGGAGAGGTGAATTCTATTTGCCAAAGGCAATTCTAGAGAAGAAGGAGGCTGTGAGCCATTAGTAGCTGACATTTGCAGCAGCTGGGCAATGGGTGTGTAGGCCCAGCAAAAAAGGATCTGGGCAGAGCACCTTTTTTTTTTTTTTGCAACCATTAAAAATATTCTTTATGAAAAAATTTACACGAGTTAGGGAAACACATATGATGTAACATTCAGTTAAAAAAAAAAGAAAAGGAAGAACATAATATTGTATATGGGTGGGGGAAGTGTACTGAAGAAAAGACTGAAAGGAAATAAGACAAGATGTCCACAGAGGCTGCATCTACATGGTAGAACGAGTTATTTTTGGCCTGCTTTACACTTTTTGATACTTTCTCTTTTCCCCTACATGCCTATGATAATCAGGGGGGAAAAGCAGCAGCAGCAGCTACCCCAAATCACACCCCCCTACCCAAGGGGAGTGAACTGTCTGAACAGCCAGAAGGGTTGGGATGCTGCCTGGTGACATGGAGGAAGGTAGGTCCTGTGTCCCTTTTCCCGTAACACAAATACTCTGCCATATGCATGGGGGGCCTTGTAAACCTGCTTTTGAAATTTTTCTGGGGATTTTCATCTGACTTAGCTCTTTGGTTCTTGATGTCAGGAGCCTGTGTCTCTAAGGGGTGGGGAATACAGGTGATAAATTTCTGTTTCCAGCTCCCCAGATAGCTCCTGTCTCGCAGGGAAGAAGGAAGCCAGGTGCCTCCAGCATCTTTTCACATGAAAGGCCTGCAGAGAGGGGCACTGGTGATTTGTCCGGGAATTACATTTGATATCTAGCTTAGAGGACTTAGCTAGGTCCTAGCTTAGAGCACTAGGACCTCTCAAATCCTCCTTTGCTCAGCAGAAGGGAGGATGCTGTCTTTGGTCCTGACCCTTCCCTTCAAGTACCTCCAGTAGGGCTGAGCTTCCTCTCCTACTCTATCCCCAGCAGGAAATCAAAACTCTCATCAAAAATTCAAGGGTACCCCCAACCCCTGCACTACTTTATCAGCTCCCACCAGCCCCCTCCTAGCAGAGGGTTCTCCCAAGGACCCCTGAGCTCAGGAGACTCTGACTCCTGGGCCTCAGGCAGGGTCCAGCCCTTCTAGTGATAGCTTGGTCTCAGCCCTTCCCCCGACCCCTGGGTCCCTGTGATGGGTTCTTACCCATTCAGGAGTTAGCACCTTGGAGGAAAACCGGCAAAATTAACTGGAAATTAAAGTCACCAAATGAGCACTGAATTAAGAAATCATTGGCTCCAAATGACTGCTGGAAAGGAGCACAAGTTAATTACAAAGGCTGCCTGGTTATTTTGTGTGTTTTCAGCATCACAGTTATCGTCTTAAATCCTGATGTCTGAGTCTGATTAACATTCTGTGGCTATCAGTGTTGCTTTTGGTGAGATGTGTGACACTCCCCAGGTATCCATGGACCAACTCAGGCATTGAGGAAGCCTCCCCCTGCCCGGGATGGGGTCTCCCCACAAACTACCTGCCAGATGAACGGCAGCTTCTTCCCACAGCTGCCTCCTGCCTCAGTATCCTCTAAGGGAAGCCATTGCCAGTGACATCCCAGGGAGTCCTTGCCCACACGTTATCATTGCATAATGGGCACCACCCTCCACCTCATTAGGCTCTGCTGGGGATCAGGATTAAATGGGATAAAATGGAAGAAGCACATAGCTTATTAGCTGTGGGAGAGAGTTGTGGGGAGGAAGGTGACTGTTTGCGAGAGAACCTCCCTGATGGACCGCCCTGAAAGGCAACTCTGGGCCAGCTTTCTTCTCTCCCTGGGAGCAATCTACAGCAATAGAGATGACCATAGGATGGAAGCTTCACAAAGACAGGGGATTTTGTTGTTTTGTTCACAGTTCTATCCCTAGGGCCTAGATCTGTGCCTAGAACAATAACTATTTGTTGAATGAACAAGTGAATTGGAACTCCCAAGAAACCTTCACTTTCTGCCAAGGGAAGGGAGCTGTTTGCATTGGCCATCCAACTGCTGGGAGTCAGGGTATCTCACCTGAAGGATGTGGTTGAGGTCTTCATGACCTATCACTGGTGCCATGGCAGAGCTGGCCCCGCTATCTTACCTTGCATGGCCAGCTCCCTTCCCCATTCTCGATATTATGTCCCAGAGTAATTTTTCTAAAATCTCTATCTAATCATGCCACTACCCAGCTCAGTATGCTTTAGTGACTTTTTGCTGCCTACAGAGTAAACTATAACAGTATAAAAGGTCCCCAGCCTGGAATTGGAGACCCTCAGAGATATACAGTC
This sequence comes from Mesoplodon bidens, assembly GCF_964165515.1. Classification (NCBI taxonomy): domain Eukaryota; kingdom Metazoa; phylum Chordata; class Mammalia; order Artiodactyla; family Ziphiidae; genus Mesoplodon; species Mesoplodon bidens. The sequence continues at coordinate 62,774,287 of NC_138178.1, read as the reverse complement.
CCCAGAGCTTCCCTTCCAGAATGTCCCTCCTCCAGAAAGCCCTTCCCAACCACCTGGGCCCACTGTGAACCTGAGTTCTCTCTTCTGTGACCTTCTTTGTCTTGAAGTGTGCACGTAACCAGGCACTTTCCAATATTTTGACTCTTTATTTAGTGCCCTATGAGTGGTTTTTGTCCCTTCCCATACTGATTATAATCTCCTTGAGCAAATGGATTAGTATATTCTTGAGCCTCCCACAGGAAATACAGGAAAGGGCTGAGAACATAGAGATCTCATTATGAAGGACACTGGTTGCTCGATCAATGAGTTCATTGGCTTCCCCTCCTTGCACTCCCCCACCATATTCTCTTATCAGAGCTCTCAACATATCTCACAACATCCTGTAAGCATTGATTTTCTCATCTGGCCTCATCTCCTGGGCTGTGGGATCTTAGAGAACAGGGGGATGAATGCCCTTTCTCCCTGATTTCCCAACAACTGGCACAGTGCCTGGCACCCTCAGTAAACAAGAGATGATTAAAACGATACCTCCCTGGCTCTGGTTTCTTATCCCATACTTTGACAGAGCCTTATCTATACCTTCCATAACATTCCTTTCATCTCCTACTCATTTATTCATTTATTTGTTCAGCAACTGTATATTAAACATTGACTATGTGTCAGGTACGAGGCTAGGTATTGGAGTCAGAGTGATGAAAAGACAAGCAGTCTAGACATTTTCATTTCTCTATCATACATTGAGTTTCTTGAGGTTGGGAACATACCTGAATCAACTCCATGGTTCCATTGCTTAGCATAGGGCATGGCACATAAAGTATCTACTGAATTAATCAGTAATGTATCTAGTTGGCTCCATTCCACTTTAAGGCTGTGGTCTCTCATTAATCCTATTTTTTAGAGGGACTGGAATTGCCATAAGGCAATTGGAGAAGCCATATAAAGGCCAACTCACTGGGAAGATGTTTTCATTCAACAAACACTTCCTGAAACTGTCCCTGCCCTTAAGGAGCCCATAGTCTAAAGGAGAAGACAAAGATAAACAAAGAGAGATAAACCTTGTAGGGTAGGTGCAGGATCAGAAGGACAGTGGGACATTGGTAGAGGAACAGTACTAGCACAGATGAGGTGATGCTTTCTTCTGTCCTGGAGGTTGGAAGAGGACTCCCCAGAGAAGAGGATTCTTGATCTGGGCAGTGAATCAGAAGTGTGCCATGAAGACAAAGTGGGAAAGGTAGAGGGAATGGAACGTGCAAAGACACAGTGAAGACCTGGGACATTTGGGGAATTTCTGGTGAAAGCTCTACATTGCTAGAGCTTATAAGATAAAAGAGAGGATGGAGGGGCAGATGAGAGGGAGGCCATGTTGTAGGCTAAAGCCTAAGAAGCACAGGTTTTATCACATAAGCTGGGAGAGACTCAAACATTTTTATAGCCTCTTGAAAAGACAGCAGAGAAAGAGAAAATGAAAATTCATGTGGGAGAAATAATATGAACCCAGCAGGTGGGGTGAGATGTTTACCTATAGTCCTTGCTTATCTACCTAAGTCTATTTATCTATCTATCTATCTATCTATCTATCTATCCTTCTATCTATCTATCTATCCATCTATCTATCTATGCTTCTATCTATCCATCCATCTATCTATCCTTCTATCTATCTATCTATCCTTCTATCTATCTATCTATCCATCTATCTTTCCTTCTATCTATCTATCTATCCTTCTATCTATCTATCTGTATCTCTATCTATCCTTCTATCTATCTATCTATCTATCCATCTATCTTTCCTTCTATCTATCTATCTATCTATCTATCTATCCATCTATCTTTCCTTCTATCTATCTATCTATCTATCTATCTATCTATCTATCTATCCATCTATCTTTCCTTCTATCTATCTATCTATCTATCTATCCTTCTATCTATCTATCTATCCTTCTATCTATCTATCTATCTATCTATCTATCCATTGGGGTTACCTACCTGGCATCCACCCCACCACATAGCCCACACCTGGCCAGTCACAATATTCCACTCCCCTGGCCAGTGATTGGCTCAGAGATGATCATGTGATCCCACCCAAGCCGCTGGAACTCAGTTCTAGGCTCTTTTGTTAGCATGAAGGGGATGTCTCTTCTGCTAAGGATGTTGAGAGGATATGAGAAGCTGAAGCTATTTGCAGCCCTCTGCCCACCACGTGGTAAAGACCAGACTGAATGAAGCCAATTTTGAGGAATGCAGAGCCAAGAGATGACATGCAGCTAAGTTCTGGTGTCATCACCTGACTGCTGGAAGCAGTAAGTTGTATTTCTGGACTTTTCAGAGAAATTTTTAAAAATTTGGCAATTTGGATCAAGCTTCTGTTATTTGCAACTTGAAAAGTCCTAGCACACTGAGAAAGGTTAAAAAGAGGTATAAGTTTCCTAGGAGTGAATACTGGGTTAACTGCTGGCATTGTCTAGACTAGAGGCTTGGCTCGGGGAAAATAAGCAGAAGGCTGTGTGCCTAAAATGGATAAGTTTGGGAAACACCTGTGGGAAGAGGCCAGAGAACACCACTGATTTAGTATTCGAGGACAGTAGTTTGAATTTAAAGAGATGAGATAGACCTAGGACTAGGTCATACAGGTAGGGAAGCCTGTTAATCCAGGAATGGAGGGAGCTAGGGAAAGACCCCATCCTGAATTAGAGGGAGAAAAAGGGATAAATGGAATTATCAATTATACAAGATCGTGCTCAGAACAAAAATCTTCTGCCCCAAGGGAATAAACTAGGGCAGGGGTTGGCAACGTATTTCCTGTAAAGGTCCAGTTAGTAAATATTTAGGTTTTGTGGGTCATAAAATCTGTTGCAACTACTCAGCTCTGCTGTTGTAGAGCAAAAGCAGCCATAGATAATAAGTAAACAAATGAACATAGCTGTGTTCCAATAAAACTTCATTTATAAAATCAGGTGGCAGGCCACAGATTTGGCTGTGAGTCACAGTTTGCTGACCCTCGAACTAAAGAATATAGATTGTATAGTGCTATAAACAGAGCCATGTGAAAGCATGTGTCTGTAACTCACAAATCATTTTCTATTTATCCCTACCTTACCTGCCATAGAGGAATTCCTCAGTGGAGTAGCAAGGATGATGCTAGGGTGGACTGTAATTCCCATAAGTCTTCTAGATCTTGGTATAAAAATTCAGCCTTGAAGCTGAAAAGAGAAGTCATCAAGCACAACAGGTTTGGGGAAGCAGAGGCCAGTACCAAGGACAGTGCCACTCCTTGGAGGGCAAATTGGTTTGGGAAGCCCCTTGTTTCCATACAGATAGAAAAGGCCTGTGATCAGGGGCCAAGAAGGATACCTTTGCGTCTCCTACCATGAGGTGGAGGAGCAAAAAATGGCGTGGATAACCTGAGAAGTGTCATGAGAATCTCGGTGCTTGACTCCACAGGCTGACCTCTGGGACTGTACAATCAGTGAGAATGAATCTTTTTCCTAAATGATCTAAAAATAAGCCACAACTTCATGCTAGTATATCTAGGTGGTGTGAATGAAAGGGGTGCCTGGAAGGAATCTTGGAAATCCACTTTAGCTCATGGAGTCTCCTCTTCCTCACCTCTCAAATAGAGGTAATAATCACTTCCCTGCCTTGCTCACAGGGTCATTATGATTATTGAACGAGAAAGTGGGCAGAAAAGTGCTGTGAGCAGCAGAAAGTACAGATGGGAAGAACTCAGTCCAAATGTCCAGCTCAGCCTCTGACCTGCCATGACTCTCATCCATTTCTTTCTTTTCATTTAAAATAAAAGTGCCTTTTCTTTCCAAGTGATGCAGAGAAAGAATCAAAACTAGTTTCAGCCTTACTACCTGTAGCAGGCATTGCTGGTTACTTAGCCAACATCCATCCCACCTACCAATCATTTCTCCCACTAACAGAACTTAGGCTGTGTTCAGAGGCAAACTCCTTCTCTAGAAGGTGGTGGGTTTCCCTAAGGCAGTCATAGGGGTCCCATTTCCCTTGCCAATGGTTGTTTTAGGAATGTGTATTTGAACAATTCTGGCCAATGAGATGTGAGAGAAAGACTGCTGGGAGGTATGGATAATGAGCCCTCAGTGATTTTTTTAAAAATTAAAGGGAACACATAGGAAGAGCTGATCCTCAGAGTAATAGAATGAAGCCAATAGTAGAAAAGCAGAGCCAGAACTGGTCCTGGAGACCCTGGATCCCACCACCCCACCTTTGGGTCTCTTGTTCTGGGAGATACTAGAACTCCTTATTGTTTGAGCCAGTTGGGCCAGAGCTTTCTCTTACTGGCAATCACCAGTAAGCCAAAGGCATTCTCACTGGCAATCACCACTCATGAGGAGATGACCAGGGAACACTGCATGCTCACTGGCACCCACCTCCTCCCAGAACCTCTCCCTCTACCCACAGTTTCCCCCTCACCTTCTTTTCAGGGCTTCATCTGGAAACAAAACTGACAAGCCACGTGCTCCCCAGGCCTGCGCTCATCTTTAATTAATCCTCGGAGGCAGAGTGCTGGAACTGTGGGGAAGAGGGCTGGCTGTAAGAGGCGTGGCCCTTGTCTCCCCCCAACCCTCAGACCTAAAGAATTTCCCCCTTCACTCACATGCTTCTCCCACTCACTGTTGAGGGATAGAGCGTTTTTAGGGAAATATTTACTCTGACTTGGACCAAGGATGGAAGAAGGAACTTGTGGCTCCTGGGGTATGTGCTTGAGAAGAGTCAGGAGTTAAGGCCCATTCCCCTGGGAGCACAGAACCAGGTTTGGGGCCCTTAGAGTTTATCTAGGAGCTCGGGTACGGGATGGGTTTGTCTGAGGTGGACAGCTCAACTCACTCCCAGAGTAAAGAAGCCACTAATTATGACTTAGCCCCTCTTAGCTCCACCAGGCATCAGCTATCCTTGAACAGAAGACTTTCAGAGCCAATGGGTGCTTAAAACCATTGAGGAGGGCTTCCCTGGTGGCGCAGTGGTTGAGAGTCCGCCTGCCGATGCAGGGGACACGGGTTCGTGCCCCGGTCCAGGAAGATCCCACATGCCGCGGAGCGCCTGGGCCCGTGAGCCATGGCCGCTGAACCTGCGCGTCCGGAGCCTGTGCTCCACGACGGGAGAGGCCACAGCAGTGAGAGGCCCGCGTACTGCAAAAAAAAAAAAAAGTAAACCCATTGAGGACGTGGCTGAGTTAGGGGTAGGGGTGTGACATGAGAGAGACCATGGGGAAGCCCAGGACTTCCTCATAGGATGAACTAGATCAGGTGATCAGGGACCCAGACTGAGTCAGCAGAAGCATAATATGTGGTTGGGCTTATTCATGGGAAAGGGAAGGAACCCCAGCTGCAGAGACTGATAGGCAAGAAGGAGGCTCAGATGAAAACAAGCAAGGCATGAGGTCACAGGCCAAGGCCAAGGAAAACAAGGTGACATCCTGCTTCCTAGAGGGCTAAATTATGTTAACCCCAGGCCCATCCTATTAATGGCATGGGCTTCCTTGCCAGCTCCAGCTCAATGCAACCCATTTTTTTTAGATGTCATCTTCTCTGACAACAGACTAAAGTGCATGCAGAAATGTTGCTGGCTCTACCAAGGCGCTCTGTTGGAAGAGGAGGCATGGCCTCTGCTCTGGGTTGGCTTATCCCTCCAGTCATCAAATGTTAAAATACATTCAGGCTTCCCCCCACTCAATAATTCTTGCTATTTCTCTCCATATCAACCATCATTGCCCACATCCAACCAACCACCTTCTCTCACCCTGAAAGCCCACCTCTGTTCCCCCACCTCCAAACTGTTCTTCCTCCTTTATCTATTGCCTCCACTCTGAAAACTAGAAGTATCTTTCTAAAGCACTAATCTTAGCACATCACTCTCTTTTTTTAGAATTTTTGATGGCTCCCTATTACCTGAAACATAAAGTCCAATCCAACATCCTTAACATGGCTTAAGAGGCCCTTTATTATCCTGCCTTGCTTACCTCTCAAACTTCATCTCAAACCAGACCCCTTCTTGAATTCAGTGCATTGGCCACATCAGGGCCTCAAATATGCCATGTTCTCTTGCATCTCTGAGCCTTTCTGTGTAGGCTATTTTATTCCCTACAACTTTCCCTTGTCTCCTCTCCCACCCCCATCTTTGCCTGGCTGTCCCTACCCACCCTTCAGCTCTTACTAATACTGCTTCCTCTGGGAAGGCTTCCTGATGCCCCAGCTCAGGCTCACTTCTCTCCTTGGGGTTTTCATAGCTCCCTGTGCTTATTCCCATCAAAGCTTGTCACTCTGCGTGGCAGTTGCCTCTTTACCTATCTGTCTCCCCCACCAACCTTTGAGTGTCCTGAGTATTAAACTGAGACACATAAAATGTCCAGTATTTGACCGTTCTGACTTACAAAATGGGAAACTTCATATGGTTCCACTCAACGCAATGACCATGACAGTTTTGTTACCTGTTGTATCCCAGTGTCCAGCACAAAGTCCAAAACACAATGAGTACTCAGCAAAAGTAGATCACTGTTTCTCAGTGCGACTTCAGTTTAAGTTTTCATGCCTGATGGTCAACATCAGCAGAAATCTCTTTGGTGATAGAATCAAGGAATATAAGGAAGGGGTCTCCTAGGGTCATCTGACCCAGCCTTCTGCCTCTTCTCAGGCCTGACACACGTGTGAGAAGCATAGGGGTATTGCCAGGGCTGACTTAGTCTAGGGCTGTCCACAGCCTGAGGTACACTCCAACAGGGCCTAGGGCATGTTCTGAAGCTGAGGGACGCCAACTCAAGCCTAGGCTGGTGACATCACCATGGCCATAGATGATCATTGTCTAATGAGAATATTCTTATTTTTCTTTGGCCAAAGGGTTCAGCATGTCTAGTACAACTGCAAAGCCAGGCCAGGCCTTATGGACTATGAAAATCTTACATTACAAAGCCCCATTAAAGTTATGGAAACCTGTAGATAACAGCAGGAAGATTAGATTCAATATTCTGACTCTCCTCATTGGCACATCACATTGTGCTGCCTCAGGGACCATGTGGGTTCTTGGGTCAGGGATGTAGAGTCCAACTGCCTCTCCCAGACCAGCAGCATATCTCTCAAGTGAGATCTGAGTTAAGGCATCAATAACATATACGTCCTCTTTCCCAGGTAGGAGTGTAAAATGCAGTAGCATCCTTCTACCAATGATTTAAATGATACCCTCTTTCTACTCTGATGGGCTGTCTTTTTTTGTTTTCCAGGGCCTTCTGCCTATGGTAAAACCAAGAACCTCAGAGGTGCACATGAAATCCAATATACGGGTTGATCGTGGTGCTATTGCCTTGAGGAGAGGAAAGAGCCTGTGGGCCTGCCAAGGCATCCCATGATCTTCAGCTGAGCATCTGTGCCCTTGCAGTGCTGTGGGAGGTCTGACAGAGTCCCTGTCAGCAGCCAAAGCTGTGCTGGCACTGATGGTCCAGCAGCCTTTTCTCCAGGTACCTGGGAGGTTGGGGGTGGGGTGGGGTGGGCAGAGCCTACATGTTCTTGGGGTCATGTTACACCTCTACAGGCCCAGGGTCATGGTGAAGTTTTCTCAGCTCACATGCACACTTACTCTCTGCACACACATATATACACACCTGTACCCTCCTCCAGGGCCAAGCCAGTCATTTCTGCCAGGATTGGCAAACTATACACTACTTTGTTCTCATGTCTCTCAATCACAGAAGGCGTCCAATTTGCAAGGTTCCTGGGAATTCCCAGGGCTTGCCATCTCAGGCCCCCTTCTGCTCCTGGATTTGCACTCTCAGTGCCTATCTCTGTCCCCATCAGGATGGCTCAGGCAAAAACCCAACCCTCTCCAGACTCCCCCAAGGAATGCACTCATACCTGAGCATTAGTGAGAGATGGATAGTTTACTAAACAGTTTATAGGGCAGATAAAGGGAAGTCTATATCACACACTTCAGGAACATCAGGACCTGTCTCCAGAATCCCTACTTGACTGCCCCCACCAGGGAGTTCTCTCTTGGGCCCTCCCCACTCCAGCCCCAGCCTCTTTGGCTCCCCTCTTCTCCTCCAGGGTCTAACCACTCCCACCCCCAATTGAGTCTTCTGGACGTCCACTCCCACACCCTCACAGACAAACCCAGCAAAGTGCCTGGCGGATGGGAGGCCTTCCCAGTTCTCATTGCCCACCCTGGAGGACAGCTGTAGATGCAGAAATTCTTTTGTTCTGCCTGATTCTCCTGGTTGTGACCACAGTACCTTTGCACCTCCACTAAGCCACTCTGCCTTAGCACGTCCTCTGGATTATTTTCTGGCTCTTCCCAGCTTCAGTTCTGCCTCTGGTCCCAGCTATGCCTCCTCTCACAGACTGGGGTAAAGCCCCTCTTCCTCAGCTCAGTCCAGGCCCCAAGACCTTTCATCGGTACACAGCTCCCTACCTCTGACAGGCCATGTGCCCCTGCTCTTCTTTGCTCTTAGTCTTACTGGGGGGACTCAGACAGAAGACAGAAGGGCTGAGTAACAAATGGAATGGTTTACACTTGCAGCGCCAGGGAACTGTGCTGGTAAGAAGACAGGATGGAAATGGAATTCAGAGAAAATATTTTGGCAGTGGTATCAAGGGTGAAAGAGGAGCCACTTGGAGATTTCTGTAGTAGTTTAAGACTAGGGCCATGGGCATCTGAACTGGGGTGGCAACCTTGAGAATGGACCGAAGGGGTCAGGCTAGGGGAGCTCTTTCCGAGAAAAGTGCAGAGGCTGTGGAGCTAACTGGGTGTGAACAGTTGGAGTTGAGGGAGAGAGTAAAAAAAGAAATGAAAAAAGGGGGAGAGATTGACAGCAAGTTAATAGGAATTTCAAGGGTCCAGGAGGGAGATAAGAAGAAAGAAGAAAGCAGATAGAGAGAGAGAGAGAGAGAGAGAGAGAGAGAGAGAGAGAGAGAGAGACTTCCCTGGTGGTGCAGTGGTTAAGAATCTGCCTGCCAGTGCAGGGGACACAGGTTCGAGCCCTGGTCCTGGAAAATCCCACAGGCCACGGAGCAACTAAGCCTGCAAGCCACAACTACTGAAGCCCACATGCCTAGAGCCCATGCTCTGCAAAAGAGAAGCCACCGCAATGAGAAGCCCGCACACCACAACAAAGAGTAGCCCTGCTCGCCACAACTAGAGAAAGCCTGCACTCAGCAAAGAAGACACAACGCAGCCAAAAATAAATAAATAAAATAAAATAAAATAAAAAGAGAGAGAGAGGAAAATGGAGAGAGAGCTGGAGGCAGAGAACCACGGAGAAATCATGATGGAGACCACGTGGACCTGCCGCTGGAGGGGAGCCTATGCTCCAGAGCAGCTGCAGCGTGGACCAGCTGTGGGCACCCATTCCTCCACTCCAGAGCCAGGCTGGTGCAGCCTAGGGGGAGTGTGCATCCTGCTGGGTGTCAGTGCAGAGGCCTGGGGCCTGCAGGAGGGGACCTGATTTACTTACAGAAGATCAGCAAGTGCAGAGATTAACTTTGAGTCCAGACCCCTGCCCTGGCACCTGCCTCTCCACCTCTCCCTGCCCCGGCCTACCTCTGAGCCCGCTTTCCACACAGTCCCCACTTGAATTCATGTGCCCCGTATAAAGGAGCTGGAGCCAGGCCCAGGAAGGGAGCCAGGCTCTCAGCCTCGGAGAGAGAAGCAGAGAGCGAGTGTGTGGGGAACTGGGAGCACACAACCCTCGTCCCCACCAGCTCCGGAAGGCTCCAGCATGATCATCTCCTTCCCTGAAGTTATAAAGCCTGAGTTCTTGGCCTATCACTCAAGGCCCCACACAGGTAGGCTGCCTTCCCACTGCGCTGCCTTGGGCCGGGGGGTCTCTCCTGCTCACCCCCCTAGAGTGAAGGCCCAGCTGGGGCTCCATACACGCTGGGGTGTTCCCACCTCCTCATCTATCCTCAGGCACTTCTCCCTGCCTGGGATGCCCCCTCTGACTACCTCCCCCTGGCAACCCTCCTTCCCTCTCTTACAGCTGCTCCAGCCTGCCTTCTCCAGGCAGCTGCTCAGACCCCTGCAGGCCCCCCGGACTTCACTCTCAGAGCAGGCCCTCCCCGACAAGGGGAGGGGAGCTGAGACAAGGACTGCACCAGGATGGGACAACATGACATCTTTCAGTTTGCTCGGCACGTGGTCAGGAGCAAGACTGCATGCGTTGTCCTTAAGAGGAGAGAGACAGCCCCTGATGCGCCACAGCCTGGCCCCCTGCCTCTGTGGCTGATGGGGGGAGCGGCGAGGCAGGCTTGGGCCTGGGGCTGCTGGCGGAGGTTTGCAGAGCAGTCCTGCTGCTGCTCCGAGGGGGCAAGGCATTGGTGGGGTGGGGTGGGGGCAGCACTTTGGCCTGCACAGCCTTACGGCTATTCTGCTGGGCCCGAGGCCCCTCTGGACCATCCATTCTTCAAACAGCTACTTCTCTGCTGGCTTTGGGAGACTTGCACAGCCAATGGTGATTGCCACCCATCCCTGACCCCGAGAAAGAATTTGGGCTTGGGTCGAGGGGAGCCAGGCCCCAGCTCCAGCCTTCCACTGCCACACTTCAGGGGTGCTGGCAAGTTCCCTTCCTATCCCTGGCCTCAGTTTCCCTGTTCGATATCGACCCCCTCTATGTATAAAGGGTATAACCTGGCCAGGCCTGCCTCCTACCCAGACCACTTGTCCTGACAGAGTGAGGTGAGTGCTGGAAGGGCCTTCTCAGTAGTGGAAGGGAGGAGGTGGGGCTAGTGCAGGGCCTCGAAGCTGTCTGGGGGGCGGAGTGGACAATCAAAATGGCCAGAAAATAGAATACATATTAAAACTCCCTATTTTGGCCAATTTCTCCTATGCCAGCTCAACCCAAGATCCAAGATACAAGAGGGGTCATCCCACAGCCTCCAGGGTGGGCTGCAGTGTGTGAGCTGGACATTGACGTCTTGGCTCAGAGCCCATGTCACACACACCTCCTTGTCACCCCAAGTAGGGAAAGTTCCAAGTCTCCCACAGCGCCCCCTGCTAACCTGTGGAGTCCCCGACCGCAGCAGCGGGAGCCATATCTTCCCACCGTAAAGAAAATGTCCTTCCTTCAAAGACAGAAAAGGACTGAGGGTGTGACCCGTCTCAGAGGCCTGTGTGATAAAGCAGATGGGGGGCGGTGCAGAATGGGGACGTCTGTGAGAAGCTCAGAGGCAAAGTGGGGAGGGCACCCTGAAGACCCCTCATATCACACCAGCAGCATCCCCAAGCAAAGACTGTGTCCTGCACCTTTCCTCAGGGCCGCCGTCATACCCTCCCCTCTTCTAGATCCCCCCCAGCAGCCTGGCTTCCACCTCCAGGACCTGCAGTGACTCAGACACAGATCTGGCTGGAAGATGTTTCCTTTCCATTTAACAAGGAAACAAAACAAAACAAAAGAAAAAGGATGTGGGAAAAGAGAGTGTTTAAGGTGCCCTCAGCTAAGAGCTGCAGCCATCCTTTAATGCCAGATGTTAAAAGTCTGGGCACACACAGGGCTCCCAGGCGGCTGTCTCAGCCAGGGTGCAAGCTTGCCCGAGGGACCTGCCCCCAGCCCTCACTCAGGCCCAACTTTCCCTTCCCTGACCTCAGGCCCACAGCCCTGGGCTCCCATTTTGGCCCCTGTTCTCCTTAGCCCAGCTCCTTTCTCCACAGCCCGGGGCACTGGAAGAAGCCCTCAGCTGAGGCCAGGAGAGCAGCCCTGCCGTGACCTGCTGAGTGGCTGTAGGCAAATCACTCCCCTCCTGACCTCAGGCACCTCTCCTGGCAGAGGAGAGATATGGATATACTGGCCACTATGAACTGGACCCTGTTTTCTCTCCTTGTCTCCTGTGTGTGCATTTGAACATGCCTCATGGTGGCTGCCTGCTCAGAGCTTCTTCTAAGGAAGGTCTCCCTGCTACAGCCCCTGAGGCAGAGGCCACCATGGTTTGCTCCACCCCCTCACCTGGCCGCTACTGATGGAACAGAGGTAGGCATGTGGTCCAGCATTAATGATCCAGTAACCTGCGTCAATGAGCACATAACTGGGGAAACTGTCCTTGTGAGAGAGTTTCCTTGAAAAAGTAGCATTTAAGCGAAGATCCAGATGGTAAGTAGGATTGGCCAGGTGGAGAGGGAGCACAGCATATGCAAAGGCCCAAGGATGGGAAGGAGCTTGGGACCCTGGAATGAAAAAAAGAGTCAGTGACGCTGAACACCGCAGATTTGGAGGAGAGGGGAGAAAGGGTCAGAGAAGGGAGCAAGGGCAGGCATGTAGGGTCTTGTAGAGCCCATAAGCCATTTGGACTGAACCCTGCTTGCTTCCTTCTGTCCTGCCTCCAACTAGCCGTCTCTGTTCCCTTATGGCTTCTGCCTCTCTGTAATTTCAGCCGCATAGAACCAACACAGCCTCTCTGGATGCCTCTGTCTCCTGGCTTTTTTTTTTTATACAGCAGTTTCTTATTAGTCATCAATTTTATACACTTCAGTGTATACATGTCAATCCCAATCGCCCAATTCATCACACCACCACCCCCACACCCCCACGGTTTTCCCCCCTTGGTGTCCATACGTTTGTTCTCTACATCTGTGTCTCAATTTCTGCCCTGAAAACCGGTTCATCTGTACCATTCTTCTAGGTTCCACATATATGCGTTAATATACGATATTTGTTTTTCTCTTTCTGACTTACTTCACTCTGTATGACAGTCTCTAGATCCATCCATGTCTCAACAAATGACCCCATTTCGTTCCTTTTCATGGCTAATACTCCATTGTATATATGTACCACATCTTCTTTATCCATTCATCTGTCGATGGGCATTTAGGTCGCTTCCATGACCTGGCTATTGTAAATAGTGCTGCAATGAACATTGGGGTGCATGTGTCTTTTTGAATTATGGTTTTCTCTGGGTGTATGCCCAGTAGTGGGATTGCTGGGTCATATGGTAATTCTATTTTCAGTTTTTTAAGGAACATCCATACTGTTCTCCATAGTGGCTGTATCAATTTACATTCCCACCAACAGTGCAAGAGTGTTCCCTTTTCTCCACACCCTCTCCAGCATTTGTTGTTTGTAGATTTTCTGATGATGCCCATTCTAACTGGTGTGAGGTGATACCTCATTGTAGTTTTGATTTGCATTTCTCTAATAATTAGTGATGTTGAGCAGCTTTTCATGTGCTTCTTGGCCATCTGTATGTCTTCTTTGGAGAAATGTCTATTTAGGTCTTCTGCCCATTTTTGGATTGCGTTGTTTGTTTTTTTTACTATTGAGCTGCATGAGCTGTTTATATATTTTGGAGATTAATCCTTTGTCCGTTGATTCATTTGCAAATATTTTCTCCCATTCTGAGGGTTGTCTTTTCGTCTTGTTTGTAGTTTCCTTTGCTTTGCAAAAACCTTTAAGTTTCATTAGGTCCCATTTGTTTATTTTTGTTTTTATTTCCATTACTCTAGGAGGTGAATCAAAAAAGTTCTTGCTGTGATTTATGTCAAAGAGTGTTCTTCCTATGTTTTCCTCTAAGAGTTTTATAGTGTCCGGTCTTACATTTAGGTCTCTAATCCATTTTGAGTTTATTTTTGTGTACGGTGTTAGGGAGCATTCTAATTTCATTCTTTTACATGTAGCTGTCCAGTTTTCCCAGCACCACTTATTGAAGAGACTGTCTTTTCTCCATTGTATATCCTTGCCTCCTTTGTCATAGATGAGTTGACCATAGGTGTGTGGGTTTACCTCTGGGCTTTCTATCTTGTTCCATTGATCTATGTTTCTGTTTTTGTGCCAGTATCATATTGTCTTGATTACTGTAGCTTTGTAGTACAGTCTGAAGTCAGGGAGTTTGATCCCTCCAACTCCGTTTTTTTCCCTCAAGACTGCTTTGGCTATTTGGGGTCTTTTGTGTCTCCATAGAAATTTTAAGATTTTTGTTCTAGTTCTGTAAAAAAAAATGCCATTGGTAATTTGATAGAGATTGCATTGAATCTGTAGATTGCTTTGGGTAGTATAGTCATTTTCACAATATTGACTCTTCCAATCCAAGAACATGGTGTGTCTCTCCATCTGTTGGTATCATCTTCAAATTCTTTCATCAGTGTCTTATAGTTTTCTGCATACAGGTTTTTTGTCTCCTTAGGTAGGTTTATTCCTAGGTATTTTATTCTTTTTGTTGCAGTGGTAAATGGGAGTGTTTCCTTAATTTCTCTTTCAGATTTTTCATCATTAGTATATAGAATGCAAGAGATTTCTGTGCATTAATTTTGTATTCTGCAACTTTACCAAGTTCATTGATTAGCTCTAGTAGTTTTCTGGTGGCATCTTTAGGATTCTCTATGTATAGTATCATGTCATCTGCAAACAGTGACAGTTTTACTTCTTCTTTTCCAATTTGTATTCCTTTTATTTATTTTTCTTCTCTGATTACTGTGTCTAGGACTTCCAAAACTATGTTGAATACTTGTGGTGAAAGTGGACATCCTTGTCTTGTTCTTGATCTTAAAGGAATGCTTTCAGTTTTTCACCATTGAGAATGATGTTTGCTGTGGGTTTGTCATATATGACTTTTATTATGTTGAGGTAGGTTCCCTCTATGCCCATTTTCTGGAGAATTTTCATTATAAATGGGTGTTGAATTTTGTCAAAAGCTTTTTCTGCATCTATTGAGATTATCATATAGTTTTTATTCTTCAATTTGTTAATATGGTGTATCACATTGATTGATTTGCGTATATTGAAGAATCCTTGCATCCCTGGGATAAATCCCACTTGATCATGGTGTATGATCCTTTGATTGTGTTGTTGGATTCTGTTTGCTAGGATTTTGTTGAGGATTTTTGCATCTCTATTCATCAGTGATATTGGTCTATAATTTTCTTTTTTTGTAGTATCTTTGTCTGGTTTTGGTATCAGGGTGATGGTGGCTTTGTAGAATGAGTATGGGAGTGTTCCTCCCTCTGCAATTTTTTGGAAGAGTTTGAGAAGGATGGGTGTTAGCTCTTCTCTAAATGTTTGGTAGAATTCACCTGTGAAGCCATCAGGTCCTGGACTTTTGTTTGTTGGAAGATTTTTAACCACAGTTTCAATTTCATTACTTGTGATTGGTCTGTTCATATTTTCTATTTCTTCCTGGTTCAGTCTTGGAAGGTTATACCTTTCTAAGAATTTGTCCATTTCTTCCAGGTTGTCCATTTTATTTGCATAGAGTTGCTTGTAGTAGTCTCTTAGGATGCTTTGTATTGCTGCGGTGTCTGTTGTAACTTCTTTTTCATTTCTAATTTTATTGGTTTGAGTACTCTCCCTCTTTTTCTTGATGAGTCTGGCTAATGGTTTATCAATTTCATTTATCTTCTCAAAGAACCAGCTTTTAGTTTTATTGATCTTTGCTCTTGTTTTCTTTGTTTCTATTTCATTTATTTCTGCTCTGATCTTTATGATTTCTTTCCTTCTGCTAACTTTGTGTTTTGTTTGTTCTTCTTTCTCTAGTTCCTTTAGGTGTAAGGTTAGATTATTTGAGATTTTTCTTGTTTCTTGAGGTAGGCTTGTATAGCTATAAACTTCCCTCTTAGAACTGCTTTTGCTGCATCCCATAGGTTTTGGATTGTCGTGTTTTCATTATCACTGTCTCTAGGTATTTTTTGATTTCCTCTTTGATTTCTTCAGTGATCTCTTGGCTATTTAGTAACGTAGGGTTTAGCCTCCATGTGTTTGTGTTTTTTATGTTTTTTCCCCTGTAACTCATTTCTAATCTCATAGCGTTGTGGTCAGAAAAGATGCTTGATATGATTTCAATTTTCTTAAATTTACTGAGGCTTGATTTGTGACCCAAGATGTGATCTATCCTGGAGAATGTTCCATGCGCACTTGAGAAGAAAGTGTAATCTGCTGTTTTTGGATGGAATGTCCTATAAATATCAATTAAATCTGTCTTGTCTATTATGTCATCTAAAGCTTCTGTTTCCTTATTTATTTTCATTTTGGATGATCTGTCCATTGGTGTAAGTGAGGTGTTAAAGTCGCCCACTATTATTCTGTTACTGTCGATTTCCTCTTTTAGAGCTGTTAGCAGTTGCCTTATGTGTTGAGGTGCTCCTATGTTGGGTGCATATATATTTATAATTGTTATATCTTCTTCTTGGATTGATCCCTTGATCATTATGTAGTGTCCTTCCTTGTCTCTTGTAACATTCTTTATTTTAAAGTCTATTTTATCTGATATGAGTGTAGCTACTCCAGCTTTCTTTTGATTTCCATTTGCATGGAATATCTTTTTGCATCCCCTCACTTTCAGTCTGTATGTGTCCCTAGGTCTGAAGTGGGTCTCTTGTAGACAGCATATATCTGGGTCTTGTTTTTGTATCCATTCAGCAAGCCTGTGTCTTTTGGTTGGAGCATTTAATCCATTCACGTTTAAGGTAATTATCGATATGTATGTTCCTATGACCATTTTCTTAATTGTTTTAGGTTTGTTTTTGTAGGTCATTTTCTTCTCTTGTGTTTCCCACTTAGAGAAGTTCCTTTAGCATTTGTTGTAGAGCTGGTTTGGTGGTGCTGAATTCTCTTAGCTTTTGCTTGTCTGTAAAGCTTTTGATTTCTCCATCGAATCTGAATGAGATCCTTGGCAGGTAGAGTAATCTTAGTTGTATGTTCTTCCCTTTCATCATTTTAAGAATATCATGCCACTCCCTTCTGGTTTGTAGAGTTTCTGCTGAGAAATCATCTGTTAACCTTACGGGAGTTCTGTTGTATGTTATTTGTCATTTTTCCCTTGCAGCTTTCAATAATTTTTCTTTGTCTTTAATTTTTGCCAATTTGATTACTATGTGTCTCAGCGTGTTTCTCCTTGGGTTTATCCTGTATGGGACTCGCTGCACTTCCTGGACTTGGGTGGCTATTTCCTTCCCCATGTTAGGGAAGTTTTCGACTATAATCTCTTCAAATATTTTCTCGGGTCCTTTCTCTCTCTCTTCTCCTTCTGGGACCCCTATAATGTGAATGTTGTTGCATTTAAGGTTGTCCCAGAAGTCTCTTAGGCTGTCTTCAGTTCTTTTCATTCTTTTTTCTTTATTCTATTCCGCAGCAGTGAATTCCACCATTCTGTCTTCCAGGTCACTATCCGTTCTTCTGCCTCAGTTATTCTGCTATTGATTCCTTCTAGTGTAGTTTTCATTTCAGTTATTGTATTGTTCATCTCTGTTTGTTTGTTCTTTAATTCTTCTAGGTCATTGTTAAACACCTCTTGCATCTTCTCAATCTTTGCCTCCATTGTTTTTCCGAGGTCCTGGATCATCTTCACTATCACTATTCTGAGTTCTTTTTCTGGAAGGTTTCCTATCTCCACTTCATTCAGTTGTTTTTCTGGGGTTTTATCTTGTTCCTTCATCTGGTACATAGCCCTCTGCCTTTTCATCTTGTCTATCTTTCTGTGAATGTGGTTTTTGTTCCACAGGCTGCAGGATTGTAGTTCTTCTTGCTTCTGCTGTCTGTCCTCTGTTGGATCTGCTAGTGTTGGAGGATCTCGATCTCCTGCAGATGTGGGGGGTGGCTGTGGCTCACCATGGGGACAAGGACACTGGCAGCAGAAGTTCTCCTCCCGGCTTTTCTATATCAGCTTTTGCTGCTAACAAGTACATGCCGTAAGAATTCCCTCCCCAGCAGCAGCATGGCCACCGTTTCCTGGGCACCGCCTCACTGCTCCCCACAGTGACCCTGAGAGCGTGCTCTCCACTTCGTAGATGACAAAACCAAAATCAGAGAGGTGAAAACACTTGCCCAAGCAAACTCAGCTGGCAAGTGGCAGAGCCAGGATTTGGGCCCATTTGAGTGTGACAGAAACACCTACCCCCACCCCCATTGTTGCTCCTGATGCTATGAGGCTTCAGGCAGGGATGTGTGGGCATAGGGGATCCATTGTGATAGACTCTAAGGGGAGCCGACAGGCCCAGTGCTTCTATAGGCTGGTCTGGAAGGTCTGAGAGGTGACCATCTTCCCATGGTGAGGGTGGGCAGTGAGCTGAACCTGGACCACCTGGGAACACTGGGACAGGGGCGTGGAATCCAGGGGTGTTCAGGAGGTCTGAGACCATGGCCTCTGCAACCAGTCTGCCAGCCTGGCCTGGGCTCCATCTGTCCTGAGCCTGGGGTCCACTGTTGTATCAGGAGCCGGTGGCATCTAAGGTTCTGTACTGGGGGTCCCCCAGCTGAACGAAAGACCCTCATGGATCTAAACAATATTTCATCCACAGGGCACCTCAACCCCAGGTGCCTGAGATCGGTTTGGTTGAGTGGTGATGGATTTCACTCCTTGATTGTGCTTGATTTGGTTGAAATTAATTTGTGTTTCCTTCAGCACATGGTAGTTAGAAAAGCACAGCGATAGGACTGGGAGGACCCTTGCAGGTCACGTTGTCCACTTTTCTCAATCCTCTTTAACTCCAGGCTCCCTCTGATAAATCTAAAAACCTCACACTTGCCTTTAGTGATAGGTGACATTTCTAAATGGAGTCAATGCTATGGTTGAAGCAGGCTGAGTAAAAGCCTCCAAAGATATCAGGTCCTAATCCTTGGGACCTGGAAATGTTACCTTATTTGGAAAAGGGGTCTTTGTAGTTTTGATGAAGTTAAGGGTCTTGAGATGTGGAGAGTATCTAGAGCCTCTGGAGGGAGTGCAGCTCTGCCGAATCCTTGATTTCAGCTCAGTGTTACTGATTTCAGACTTCTGGCCTCCTGTGTGACAATGAATTTCTTTTGTTTTAAGCTACCCAGTTTGTGGTAATTTGTTATGGCAGCCACACAAAACTAATGCAGTGATTTAAAACAAATCAGAGGGGACTTCCCTGGTAGTGCAGTGGTTAAGAATCTGCCTGCCAATGCAGGGGACACGGGTTCAAGCCCTGGTCCAGTAAGATTCCACATGCCTCAGAGCAACTAAGCCCATGCGTCACAACTACTGAGCCTGTGTGCCACAACTACTGAAGCCTGTGCACCTAGAGCCCAAGCTCCACAACAGGAGAAGCCACCACAATGAGAAGCCCATGCACTGCAACAAAGAGCAGTCCCTGCTCGCCGCAACTAGAGAAAGCCCACACGCAGCAATGAAGACCCAATGCAGCCAAAAATAAATAAATTAATTAAAAACAAAAAAAAATCAGAGTCACAGTGAACTAAATAAGCTGTTTAAAAACCTGAAAAGTCACGCTTAGAGGTTCTGACGGTCCCCCAGGCCGAGACTTTGATGTTATTTAATGCACCCAATTTACAGAGAAGACTGAGGTCTAGAGAAAGACAAGGACTTGCCCAAGGTCACAAAAGTAGTCATTGGCAGAGACAGGACTAGAACCCAAGAAACTCAACTCTGAGTCCTCCCATCACCCTAGGCCACCTCCTCCCACACTTTATTCCCCTGTGTGGGGTAGGAGAAGGGGCTAGAAAGGTCTGGTGAATCAGAAAAGTGAGATTGGGGCCAGGCTGGGAAAAACCTGGAACGGCACATCCTGGAGTTGGGAGCTTATCTGATTGATAAAAGGTGCAGATGTTCCAAGATTTTTCTTACCAAAAGTAGCTTCCGGAGATTGTGAGAAGTATCCAATCTGATTTATAAAGACTTAAGGAAAAGGGTGCATTTGTAAACCCCATGACAGACATCAGAATTGGGCACCTGTCAGTCAAGAGAGGCATCTTGTGGGGAAACAGTGCAGAAGGAGAGGACAGAGGGGCGGCAGGCTAAGAAGAGAACGAGAGCCAGGGCCAGGGGCCATGAGGGGGCGGAGTGCCAGCCTCAGAATCCTGAAACTTCTCGGCTTTGCCGAAGACTAGCACTTTCAGTGAGCAGGAGATGTGGGCAATGTAGCCAAGCCCTAGCATGTATACACACTGCATGCACACGTGTGCTCAGAAGCACACACGGGACCCAGGCATGTACACACACACACACACACACACACACACACACCAGGGCTGGAGCCAAGCCTGCGCAGCCAGAAAGAGCTAGCCATAATTTGTCAGTTGGCCTTTGGGTTACACTTTTAAGTCCAAAAGCCAAGTGGAGTGTGTTTGCCACGATTTGTTCTCCTGGCATCCCACCTCTAGCCTAGATCCCCAGCGTGAGATGCAACGTGGCCGGGAATCACACAGCTTCTTCTCTTAGTGGTCTGCTGCTGAGCCTACCAACGACCCCCCATCCCTGAGCCTGACTCCCTCTCCCCTCCTTTACGTCACCCTGCTGGCTCCCCAGCACAGGAAATGGCAGATCCAAATCCGCGTGATCACCAGACTCAGATGCTCCAGGATTTAGGAAACACTTTTTTCTAACTTTTTTTTTTTTCGGTGTGTGGGCCTCTCACTGTTGTGGCCTCTCCCGTTGCGGAGCACAGGCTCCGGACGCGCAGGCTCAGCGACCATGGCTCACGGGCCCAGCCGCGGCATGTGGGATCTTCCCGGACCGGGGCACGAACCCGTGTCCCCTGCATCGGCAGGCGGACTCTCAACCACTGCGCCACCAGGGAAGACCATTTTCTAACTATTTTTAAGGGGAGAGACCAGTTTTCATCTTAGAGAGCAAGAGAGGGCTCAGTAGAGCAGCTGACCTGGGAAAGAGAGCCTCACAGGCCGGAGCCTCCAGTCATGTGTCTTCAGCATCTACCTCAGAAAGACCATTACCTTGGAGAGCAGGAGAAATATACCCACGAAAACCAGCCCAGCAACCTGGGCCAGAACAGAGAGTACAAGGCACACAGCAGAAGGTGAGGGCACAACTGGGTAACTGGCCCCCTTGGCTTGGAGCAGGCAGCTACCAACGCAGGACAGTCACCTGGGGTACAGGGACCAGGGGGTGACTTGCTGGAACCCGGGCAGAAGGACTGGAACCAGGGAAAGGAATAACGGTTACCATGATTCTGTGTTGAGGTTTTGTTGTGCTGTTGCTATTTTTCAAGGACCTCCTAAATAGCCTGGAGGCAAGCCCAACACCAGGGGAAAACCCAGAAACAGTGTTTGCTGTGCCCCACCCAGGCTGGCACATCCATTCAGAGATGGACCAGGCTCTTTTGCGGGGCTGGGACAGGTATGGGCTGCTGGCAAGCAGGCCAGGCCAGGTGGACTCCGGACCTCAGGTCTAGTTTTGCCCTCCTTCCTTAAAAGCTTGTATGGAGAAAGCCTGGGTCAGGGCACGGGGGCTTGCCCCAGCTCCCATGGTTGGAGACAGTCCAGTCTCCATTCTGCTAGGTTAGGTGCTCACTGTCCACAAGTCTGTCCCCCATGCCAGGCTGAGACAGTTCTTCCCTGATCCCAGCATTACCCAGGCCAGACTTGGAGCAAATCATGCCCAGTGAGCCCCCATCTTGGGAGAGGTGAGGGGATGCCCATCAGGGGCCCCCGAGTTCTGCATGGAGACCTCAAATGTCCCCTCTCCTACAGAGTCTGGGAGGCAATACCTTTTAGGGTCCTCCTGGTAACAAATGATGGAAACCCAGTTTGAGCCAGTTAGGCACAAAGGGGATGTTACTGGATCACAAAACCAAACGTTGGGGAAGGCTGGGGAGCTGGAAGCCTGGGGAGAGACTGTAGTGAGGCTTTTACACCACAGAACCCCCACTTGGCCTCTCCTCTCTGCTGGTCGAGGCTTCCGGCCTCCTTTTCTCATGCTAGCCCTCTCTACAGCTGGAGCCTTGCCCGCGGGCTGCTCCAGGGTTCCTTCTGCAGACAGCTATCTGCAGAAAAGAAGGACCTCTCTTTCTTGGGTTTGAAATTTTCAAATCCCAGGGAAGGATGCTGATTGGCCAGGCTTTGGTCATGTACCCAGCCCTTTGGGTGGGAAGTGGGGTGGAAGGTGGGAGTTCTGTGAGGAGTTCTGTGATTGGCAGCTCCCTGAGAAGCAGGGAGAGGGGCTGCGCAGACAAAGCAATGAGTATCTTAGATCACCCACAACGTTCCCTGCTCCTCTGAGCTGGCAGGAGTCAGAAGTAGGGGGTGGCACAGGTGGGAAAGGGGTACAGGTGACATCCAGAGGTTGTCACTTCTCTTACTTCCCTGTCACCTATCAGAGTGGCTCTCAAACCTCCTTTTGGCATTTAAGTCCCTTAACATCTCCTCCCCCACACCCCTACCTCTCCAATTCCTCCTGACCAAACCCTCCCTCCACTCAGGTAACTTCACACACAGCAGAGGAGAGCAGTTACAAGCATGAGCTCCGGAACTAGACTGTCTGGATTCAAATCCCGCCCTTGCTCCTCACTAGCTGTGTGACTTTGGGCAAGTTACCTAACTTCTCTGTGCCTTATTTATTGTGAGGGTTAAATAGATTCAGCCATGCAAAACCACTTGGAGCAAAGCCTGGCACACAGTACGCTGTCAGAAAGTGTTAGCTAATATCCTGGCACCTAGTTTCATGCCATCCCCCACCTGGGATGCCCCTCCTCTTGTCCAAATCCTCCCCATCCTAAGGCTCCCCTGACCACTGAACTATTACAGACACTTCTCATCTCAGAATCCCTGTGGCACTCAGGGTTGAGCAACTGTGGGAAAGACTCATCTTCCCAACTGGTCCAGGTTTCCCTCTTGTGGTGTACCCCATCTCAGTAGCAGATCTAGGCACACTAGGGTGTCAGGAAATGCTTGGACTCCCCTCCCCTGCAGGACAGGCCAGCAATGGGAAGAAGCTGTTAGCAACGCTGGAGACCAGCATGGATGGAGGCCAATGGAGCTAAGCAAGCATGGCCGCCATCCCGCTGGGAGCCAAGAAGTCCCTGTACCTGTGACATCACACCTTCACCCGTAAAAATAGCCGGCACACCTTAGCAGCCTGGGCACAGCCTGCTCTGGGAGGTGACAGGTTATGAGTGCAAGTCAGCACCTGCCGAATGGGTGACACCCTTCCTTTCTGGCCCCAGAGCAGGGGAGACATACACCTCGGTGGAGGTCTCTTGAGACTAGGGGAGACAGGAGAGGCAGGAAGACAGACAGAGGCAGAGTCTAGATTTTCCAATTTAATTCTGGAAACTGGAGCCTGTCCGGATCCCTGTATGTGAATGCGAGGTCTTGCCCTGGCTCTGGAACTTGGTCTCTGCTCCTGCCCTTGCCCCCGCCCCTCCTGAGTCTGTCTCGGCTGCGGGAGTACCTAGGGCTGTTGGCAGCTGGGCAGGCAGAGGGCAGTGTGACAGAGGTTTAAGGAAGACAAACACAGATTAGTCAAGGACCGTCAGACCCAATTACATCTCCAAGAGCCTGACAGCGACATAATTTAGTCATTGGACCCTTCTGAACCAGGTACACTGGACTCCACTGACTCCCATAGGGCCTCCCCTGGAGTACGCCAGGATCAGAGTGGGTGCCTACCAGTCCTTCTGGGCTCAGCAAATGGCCCAGGGTGGGGAGGGGTATCTGCATGCACCCCCACCCTGTTAGGTTGCAAACAGTGGCAACTAGCAGGCTGGGGTCACTCTTGGGTCCAAGGCCCTCCAATCTTTCTGTTCCCCAACATCTAGGTGGTTATGAGACGCAGCAATGGCTTGGAGAAACACCCTGAACAGCCCCACGCACACGTGTGGGGTGTGTGTGTGTGTGTGTGTGTGTGTGTGTGTGTGTAGAAGCAATGGCTTGTGGCAACAGTCTGTGAGTCTCATGTGCCCTAAGGTGTGTGTGTGACTGAGCTTGGAGATGAATGGTCAGAGGTGAATGTGGAATAGCTGGTGACAGTATGTGGGGGAGGATGTCTATGTGTGTGCCTATGAGGGTGAAAGCTGGGGAGGCTTCCTGGAGGGGGAGACAGTGAAGGAGGCTCCTGAAACGCATATCTGGGCTAATCCCCTTTTTCCTCATAACCCATTTCTATCCCTCCTGGCAAAGAGTGGGGCCAGATAATTCCAAATGCCAAGGCTATTTAACTTGGGGCCTCATTACAGAATTATTTTTTTCCATCAGAAAATTTGCTGAAGCAAAATGGTGTTTGGCTTCAGCAAATACTAAGCCAGTTTGCTTTCCCAGAGCTCACACTGGAAGGAGGGTGGTGAGGAGCCCGGGGCAGTGGGAGACCAACTGGGGAGCCTTAATTGGCAGGGAGAACCCTCTGCAAGCAGCCTCACACCCAGGAGGGCCTCACACTTCTCTGCCTTTGCCTGTGCTGTGCCCTCTGCCTGGAATGTTCTCCCTTGCCCTTGTCCACCTGATGTAAACAACTGCTCTGCCTTCAGGGATTGGTGTACCTGCCACCTCTGGGAAGCCGTCTGATCCCCTTGCCCCCATCACGCCCACAGCACCTACATCTTGCATTGCACAGATTCCTCTGAATGGTGAGTCCATATGTCACCCCCACGAAACTGGGGTTTCCTTGCAGAGAGGATTTTGTTCCATTCTCTACCCTACTTTTTAAAAGTTAACACATATCGGCCACCTACCGTGCACCAGGCACTTTACAAAGAGCACCTCTTTTATTCCTCCAAACAGTCTATGAGCTCAGTACTCTTCCCAGCGTCCCCATTTTATACAGGACGTTGAGACTCACACTGTCTGGGAGAGGAGGTGGGCCTTTCTGACATCAGAGTCCAAGGTCATCACTGTCACGTGGTGCTGCCTCCCTGCAGACAGAGGTTCTGGACTCAAGGTCCAGAGGCCTGAGGTCCATGCTGGCCACACCACTTAGCTCTTTGTCATCTGAAGCCTCGGCTTCTCTATCCATAAAATGCAAAGGCAGATGCCTCCAGCTTTGAAGGTCTATGCCAGTTCGTGGGAAAGACAATAATTGTGCATTTGGGTCAACATCTTGTTTTATTTTATTTCTCATATCTTTATTGGAGCATAAATGCTTCACAATGTTGTGTTAGTTTCTGCTGTACAACAACGTGAATCAGCTATATGTATACATATATCCCCATATCCCCTCCCTCTTGAGCCTCCCTCCCACCCTCCCTATCCCACCCCGCTAGGTGGTCACTAAGCATCGAGTTGACCTCCCTGTGCTATGCTGCAGCTTCCCACAGCTGTCCATTTTACATCTGGTGTGTGTATATGTCAGTGCTACTCTCTCACTTCATCCCAGCTTCTCTACGTCTGCATCTTTATTCCTGCCCTGCCACTAAGTTCATCAATACCGCTTAGTTTTTAAATTCCATATATATGCATTAGCATACGGTATTTGTTTTTCTCTTTCTGACTTACTTCACTCTGTGTGACAGATTCTAGGTCCATCCACCTCACTACAAATAACTCAATTTCATTCCCTTTTATGGCTGAGTAATATTCCATTGTATATATGTGCCACATCTTCTTTATCCATTCATCTGTCGATGGACACTTAGGTTGCTTCCATGTCCTGGCTATTGTAAATAGTGCTGCAATGAACATTGTGGTACATGTATCTCCAAAATATACAAGCAGCTCAATATCACGAAAACAAACAACCCAATCCAAAAATGGGCAGAAGACCTAAATAGACATTTCTTCAAAGAAGACATATATATGGGCAACAAGTACATGAAAAGATGCTCAACATCACTAATCATTAGAGAAATGCAAATCAAAACCACAATGAGGCATCACCTCACACCAGTCAGAATGGGCATCATCAGAAAATCTACAAACAATAAATGCTAGAAAGGGTGTGGAGAAAAGGGAACCCTCCTGCACTCTTGGTGGGAATGTAAATTGATACAGCCACTATGGAGAACAGTATGGAGGTTCCTTAAAAAACTAAACATAGAACTACCGTACGACCCAGCAATCCCACTACTGGGCATATACGCTGAGAAAACCATAATTCAACATCTTTTTTTAAAGATTTTTCTCTCTGCTTTGTTTGTTTAATGACCGCCTTCTGCCCATGGCCTCTGGAAGCTTGCCTGAGTGAAATAGGTATGTTTCCTTCTGGCAGTCTGGAGCAGGCAACAGAGCCCAGAGCTGGGGTCTCAGACACTGGGGTTCAGCTCCCACTCTGTGTGGCCTGCACCACCCAGCCCCAGGCCTGGTGACAGAGGACAAGAGGAGCCAGCTGAGCCAGATTGGAGCTGGCCACAGGGGCGCGCGACAGGCACTGCTGACTGCAGACAGCTCCCCTCTGCCCCCATGTCTGAGGGGCCTGTCATCCTGAGTGTCCCTAAAACTCAGGCTGAATTCTACACAGATCCTCCCCAGCCCCTCCGGAGGAGACAGAAACCCACGTCCCCAGCTGGGCAGGCAGTTACGGGAGGCTGTGCCCAGGGCGCTGGCTGCCTGAGCGCCCAGCTGTGCCCACACGGCCCCTGGGCACTCCCAGACAAACCCGCCCACACCACCCAGGCCCAGGACAAAGGAGCCCTGGAAGAATGAATCAATGGGCCCTGAGCCACTGCATCTGATCGCTTCCCGCAGGGCGCAATTCTCTCTCCTCCCCCGCCCGCCCTCCTTCTTGTTCTGTCTCTGCTTCCTCTTCCCTCCCTCACCACCTCTTTTCTTTTTTCCCTCTCTCTCCCACACAGCTGCCTCGCAAGAACTCCAGACGACACTTCACAGCCTTGAAGCAGAGGGAAGGCCCCAGGGTCAAAGTTGTGCTGTTTGTTCTCAGTCAGAGAAAATTCTCACTGGAGATGGTCACCCCAACTCAGGGTATCCGAACCCTGGCCTGCAGGGACATGACTTTCTCATCAGTGTTTAACCTCTGATTAAAGTCTCAGACATAGATGGGAGTTTGTTGAGTTGTAAAGTCATCCACTATACACACACACGCAGACACACACACGCACAAGCTCACACATGCCCACATCACACCCACGTCATTGGGCCAGAGGCTAAGTGGATGTATGCGTGGATGCTCAAGAGATGGAAAGGTAGGCGCCGCCATGCATGGACAAATGAGGCTGGCTTGGTAAATGAAGGCATGACGGGAGGGAGGCTGGGGGTGATTGGGAGAACAGAAAGTTGGTGAACAGAAATATGAAAACAAGTGTTTTGCATTGTCTATACATGGAGGTGCTCATGAGCCCACTGGGGGCTAGGCTGATAGCCTTGCAATGTGGTTATGACGTGCCAGTGTGTGCATGGGAACCAAGAGATTACCTAAAAGTTCATGATTGGTCAACTTGGGCAGCTTCCAGGTGATCTCTGAACAATCTCAGGTCAACAGGACTGGAAGGTGACAGTAATTCAGTAAAGAGACAAAGGCCATTGAAAGGTGAGGGACTGGGCTAGACCTCGGGTCGAAAATTTTTCCTATAAAGGATCACATCATAAGTAATTTAGGCTTCGCAGGCTACACAGTCTCTGTTGCAACTACTCACTTCTGTGGTTGTAACACAGAAGTAGCCATAGATCATAGGTAATGAATGAATGGGCTGTGTGTCATTAAAACTTTCTCTGGGGGGGTGCTGAAATTTGAATTTCATACAATTTTCACATGTCATGAAATATAATTTGTCTTTTGATTTTCAATCATTTAGAAATGTAAAATTCATTCTTAGCTCTTGGGCCATACAAAAACAGGCAGTGTTTGGCCTGCAGGCCATAGTTTGCTGACCCCTGGGGTAGAGGCTGCCTGAGACAGATCAGGTGCCAGGGTGGGGCAGAAGCATCAGGCCGTTGGACAGCAAATCACACTGCCAACCCCCCTGCCCCGCCACAGCTCTCTAACTCAGATTCACCCAGGGGGCTTCTGATCACCTTCTCTTGGAACTTGCTTTCGGAGAGAGCAGACAGACCTGGAAGGTTATGAGTACCCAGACCCCTCAGAAGTTCGATTTCTCACTGTGAATTACCAACCCAGCATTTTTCATGATAATTTGACTTCTCCTGTTACTTGCCTACTGGGAGAGGCTCTGTTCTGCCAGGGCAAATATCTGCTCCACTTGAGTAGCATTTCTTATTATAAATTAATAAGTTGGCATCAGGGCGTGTATATAAAAATCAATCCCCATGAGCTTGGTAAATGTAAGTCTGTCGCAGAGAGATGAATCTCCTTAGCACCCAGCTCACCAAAGCAGATTCCTGTGGCTCCAAGGCTTGCGGCCAGGCCCTCAGAAATGCCACCTGTAGAAGCCTCCAGGCTGCCACCCAGGTTGCTCGTGAGAAGCCTCTGCTGTGCTCCACTGTCTGCCTCTCTATTGTGCAGGTAGCTGGCTGGAATGGGTGGCTGGACAGAGGCGGATGGGTAGATGGATGGATAGGATGAGTGAAGGGGTAGGTCATGCATGGGAGACTGGTGGGTGGGAGGATGTATGGATGAAATCCACAGATTTCTGGGTTCAGATACCCAGAAAGAGTGGCCCTCGTGGGCATGGAGGGTGGCAAGACAACCACATATGCCCCAAGAGGTAAAGGTAGAGTCAAGAACTAACATGTGTTAAGACCTGCCACGTGCCAGCAGTGAGCAGAGGGACTGGTTCCCTCTCCCCTTGCTGTCCCTGCCACTCTCCACGTTCTCGTGACCTTGTATTCCCAAGCTTGATCTTAACAGGCCTTACTCAGGCCCTTTCTGGTTCAATTACTAATTTAGAGACAATTCTCTTATGTTACGAGGGCTTGATGGAGCTGGGGGTCTCCTCCCACACCCTCTCATCTCCAGCCCTTGGTTTATTTGTAGTAGGTGCAAAGTGTTTTTGCCCTAAACCTTACTTGAGGAACAGACTCCATCTCAAGAGGATTTTGTAATAATTTAGGCTTCCAAAATGGGTCCCCAGCCCACTCACTGGTCTTTCCCCCCACTTCCCTCCTTCAAAGCAGTGCTGAATCCATCACTGCCTTTGGCCCATTAGGGGTCAGACTCAGATTTCCCCTTCCCATTCTCAGATCTACAGGTCCTTTCCTCTAGGAAGCCCTCCCTGGTTGCTCCCAGTTGAGCCCCATCTCCTACAGGATGTTGCAGCTCTGAATTTCAAATCA
Organism: Mesoplodon bidens; assembly: GCF_964165515.1. Lineage (NCBI taxonomy): Eukaryota > Metazoa > Chordata > Mammalia > Artiodactyla > Ziphiidae > Mesoplodon > Mesoplodon bidens. The sequence continues at coordinate 62,745,474 of NC_138178.1, read as the reverse complement.
CACAAAGACACGTAGTAGGCTGTGTTTTCCCCGTGTGTGTGTGTATGTGTGTATGTGTGTGTGTGTGCGTGCGTGTTGGAGGGCTCTCCCCTTGGAGCTGAGCTGGGATGAACCCCCATAGGTGCTGAGCAGCAACCAGCACAGGCCGACTGCTCCATCTTAAATGAGGAGCCGTTTAATTTTCCCAGCAAAGCTTCCCTCAGTGGACACGCTGAGGATGAGCTAAGGGAGCCTGACTGGCCCATTGGAGCAGGGAACCGCCAGGAAATAAACACTGAGCACGGCTATTATTACTTTTTTTGTTTTTAATTTATTCCCTGCTTAGCTTCTGATAGGCTCCAAGATGACTAAATAAACCCAGGAATTGACTCCCCGCTCCCCAAAACTCCATCTTCAGCAAGGGAGAGCTCGGTCTGCGGCATAAATTAGCAGAAGCCCGAGTGTAAAAATATGATTCTGTGAACAAACAAAAGCCTCCAGTCATGAGACCAGCAGCGGCTGAGCTGTTCCCACTGCCATCGGCTCTGTTTCCAAGCAATTAAAGGCAGAGGGAGAAGAGATGGGCGGGCCACCCCAGCGGGGCCAGGAGGGAGGCAGGTGGCAGGGGCAGACCCCAGGGCTCTGCTGCAGCCCTCGAGACCCTTGGAGCTGGGGCTGGGGCTGGCCTGGCAGGCAGGAGACCTAGTCTGTCTGGCCTCAGTCTCCGAGGGACCTCTGGGCATGGTTTTTGCCTACTGGCCTCAGTTTCTTCACCTTTAAAATGAACATAATTTAAAAAAAAGGGCGGGGGGGGGAGTTCTCTGGCAGTCTAGTGGTTAAGACTCTGTGTTCCCAATGCAGGGGACCTGGGTTTGATCCCTAGTCGGGGAATTAGGATCCCACATGCCACATGGCATGGTCAAAAAATTAAAAAATAATAATTTAAAAAATGAGCATAATAACTCCTGGTGGCTTTCTCACAGATATGCCATGAGGAGCAGACAAAATAAAGGGAGCGTGCGAAAGGGTTTGAGGAAAGGCAGAGGTATGTGAGGGGTGATTGCTGGGCCTTGTAGCAAGCCAAGGGGCTGCCCGGTAGGGTGCATCGCACCAGAGACCTCCCTTCCTGTTCATAGTCCCACTCATGCCCAGACTAGAGACCTCAATAGTGAGGCTCAAGGACGTTGGGTCTGGCCCAAGGTCACTTTCTGGAAATCAAGCCATGTCAGCCAGACATAGACGCCAGTGGGCTCCCACTCCCCCTTAGAGTCAGAGCCAGAGTGCTGAGGCCGTGGGGTGAGCTGGTGTGGGCTACCTGGGCCTGGTTCACCCAGGCTGATCTCCATGTCAGACTGGGCAGCCCACAGCACAGCACCTGCCAGGTCGGTTTAGGCTAAGACCACCCTCATCAGAGCCCAAAGGCATTAGTTCTCTGGCCTCTTGCAGTAAGATTCTGACCACTCAGATCCTAAAAGTGCCCATTATGAGCAAGGGCACTGGAGACGCTGGGATGGTAAGACATGATCTCTGTCTCCCAAGGGCTCCCAGACTGGTGCTGGTGACAGACTCACAGGCTACCTTCATGACCAGCATTGGATGGCGCTTCCCCTGCCCAAATTGCCACATCAGAGACTCCAGAAATGCTGGAGGACAGAGCCAACCTTCTCTGTGCATGGACTCAGGGGCATGGGCTTGTCCTGCTCTCTCGGGCCTGTCCTCGGGCTCTCTCGGGCTCCGGATCCATGGAGCCTCCTCTCTACGGAGCGTGGCAGTGAAGAAACAGGCACCCATACCTTCCTGGAGTTTACATTCAAGTGAGGCCAGATAAGCATTAAGCAAAATGAAGTATAGGATGGTGGTAGGTGCAATGGAGAAAGATAAAGCAGGAAAGGGGGTTCGGTTTTCAATCAGGTGGTCTAACTTAATCCTTAAAATAGCCCTCATTTGACAGCTGAGGAAACTGAGACTGAAAAGGTAAGTAACTTGCCCAAGGTTAGACAGTGAGGAAGGGAGGAGCTAGGATTTAAACCAGAATGTTCTGATGGGGGAGCTCTGCTCTAAACTACCAGGCAACCATGACTCCAAATGACCCCACAGCAGACAGAAAGCTATCTGGATGGAGGCTCCAGCAAGGAAGCTAACGCACTGAGGAGTTCTGTTTATTCTGTGCAGTCAGGAGGGCTTCTCATAGGAGGAGGAAGCACTTGAGGCTGGAGGGGAGAAGACCCTGCTGTCCCCATCAGAGGCTGCACTGAGCCTGGGGGAGGGTGCTGGTACAGGCGGAGGCTGCCTCTGTTTCCCTGCCGACCAGCCTCCCCTCTGCCCGGACGACCTGCCACATTCTCTACCCGACCCTGGCCGGCCTTCCAGAGCCAACTTGGCTCGGGAGGCAGGCAGAGATGAGAATCCCTCTTGTGCCAGAGTCTATGGCAGGCCCACAGCCAGCCCGAGACTGTGGTTCCTCCTGGCTGCCTGCATGCAAGGGAGGAACTTCCAGCCCTGAGGTCTGGGCAGCAGCCTGTTGGCCCAGCAGAAAGGCTGCTGGGGGAAGTTTGGCTGAAACAATGAAGAGTGAGAGAATTGATTTTTTTTTCAGCTACACAGTCATAAACATAAACTGGAAGATACATCTCTTCCTTTATGGGAGACAATCAAAAACACAATACAAGTTTATAGAGGGAATGTGTCTTTCTTACACGGGATGTTTTCTCCCAAACATTTGGCAGCCTGAAACCACTTCATTCCAGAGATAAGTAATCAAGTGGAAGAGGAAGGGCGGGGTAGGAAGAGAGAACCCAGGGTTTTATGAGCCAGAGGCCCTAGTCAGTTAGGAAGAGGTGGCTCTCCCTCCATTTCTCGCTCCCCTAGAGGCCCAGTGCAGTCTGAGCTGAGCCCAGGGTCCCAGAGTCAACCTTTGGCAGTCAAGAGTCTGCGTCATCACCACACTAATTCTTTCAGTGCAGCTTTCTTGGGCAGCTCCTCTGTGCCAGGCCTGGTGCTGGGAGCCGAGGACAGACAGATCAGACCCTCTCCTCACCCTTGAGAAGCCAGCCAGCAGAGAAAAAAGGATAGGTACACAACTGATGCTGACCACAGGCAAAATGAGTTCAGAGGAGGTGGATGTCTTGTCCTTCCCCTCCTCCTAAGTCTTTTCTTTTTCTCTCTCCACTGCACTCCAGGGCACCTGCCAGGAACTGCTCCATAAAGCTTGTCCTCTGGATTCCTGAGGCAGGGGCTTCTTTGGCAGCAGCGGTGCCCAGAATTTGGTGGCTCCGAACGAAACGCACCTAATCCCCCTGTAGCAGAAGCCAGTTCTGGCTTGGCCGCATTTAGGCGCGGACAGTTCTATGCCAGCCCAGTGTCCACCGCAAGCACCTGCTGTCAGTCTTTCCACTTTCTTTCTGAGGCCACAAGAGCCTGCTGGACTCTTGAGCAAGTGCCATCCAGGCAGGCAGAGGAGTGAGCATCCCCTTGGGGGCAACCCCCCAGCCAATGGGGGATGGGAGCCAGTGGATAACTATCCCAGCTTTCCATCTTTTCGACAGACAGTTGGAGAGGTCTCAGGGCAGTAGAGCCCCAAACCCCACCTTGGCTTCTCTGCTAATGCTCCTTTATATCAGCTTTTCTGCCTTTCCCCCTCTCTCTCTCCCCACTCCCCTACTCCTGCTTCCTGAGATTCCCTCCCAAATACACCACAAGCACCCAAGTCCTGGTCTCAAGTTTTGCTTTCAAAGGAACTCAAACTAAGAAAGCCTCTCTAACTCCCACTTCCATACTCCCCAACATACAATCTCTCTGGCCTGCCAAGCGCCTCCAGAATTGCTCAAGACACATAGATCCTCAGGGCGAAGGAGCAGAGCCCAGTCCCGGCCGGGACAGAGAGGACAGTGGGCCCTCCTCCCAGAAGCTGTCCCTGCCTCCTCTTCACCCTGACCATGAGAGTGAGGCTGGGGGCCCAATGGATGCATGTGGGGTGGGGCTCAGCTCCACCACCACCACCCATGTGACCTTGTGACCTTGGATGAGTCGCTTAACCTCCCCAGCCCCGTTTTTTCCGTCTGTCAAGTGAAGATAATAACACCACATTGAAGAGCTGTGAGAACTAAATGAGATTGTGTGGAAGTAAGAAGCACGATCCAGACTGGAAAACATGAACCACTGTTTGTATGAATTTTGTCTCCCTAAACAGACTGCCAATTCCTTGAAGGCGAGGGCCTTCCTTATTTTTTCCTGTCTCCTCCACAGCACCAGCATGAAGCTGGTGCACAGGAGGCTCTCACTGAAAACTCCCTGGGTGGAGCGGGGGTGGGCCCCGGGCCCTGGCTCCTCTCAGACTGGCACTGCTGAGGGGCTGGGGGATGGCACCGGGGCTGGGGGATGGCACCGGCTCTGAGCCTGCCCTGGATGGCATGGAGCTGGCCTGGCCCCCTGCCCGGGGCCAGCGGGAGGACAAGTGGCTTCCCAAGCTGGGAATGGAGGGGGCGCTGGCCAGAACCCCAGAGATGTGGTGCTAGCTGGCACAACCAACCCCATCCTCATAAAAAATCCAGGATGACAGTGTTGAGGGCTTCCATCAGCCCTGGGCTCTCTTTGAATAAAGGGAAAAAATTGGCCTCCACTCTGAGACCAACTGCATTCGACATCTGGCAGCTCAAAGTGAAGTGACTCATGCAATCCTGAGATACAAGGAAGTGGGGGGAGGAGGGGGAGAAGGAGGAGAAGAAAATCACACAGAGGGAGGGAGGGTACGCGGGCGATGCGATGCGGCCCCAGACAAAAGAGTCAGCAGCCAGGGTGGAAAGCAAAGGCTGGTCCCGTGTCCATATGGCCGACAAGGAACTGTCCAGCCTTTGTTCTGCTCACCCATCTTTGGGCCTGGTGTCAGAACCTCTGGCACCAGGCACTGCTGACCTAAAGGGACACAGATTCTGACCAGCCCAGGCAGGATATGGAGTGATGCTACAGGTAGTGAGCAGCCTGTCACTGGAGGCATGTAAGAGAAGCTGGATAAGCCCCAGTAGGGGTGTGTTAAAGGCTCTGGCCTAATAACCACATGTGCTTCTCTGACCCAGAGCTGATCCACGAAGGGCTGGGGAGGGGGCTGATCTGGGGGGTGATTGGAGTCATGGAGGTTAAAGGGCACCTAATCTCGTGCCTAAAGACTGGTCGTCCCACTCCAGGAGAAGAAACCATCTCTCTGCCATTCAGGTGGCGAAGGCAGGCAGGACGGAGTGGAGGGGCCCTGCTTTGGCTTCCCCTGGAGACCAGAGCTTAGTGGCCTTCTCCTCTCCAGCATGATTGCTCTGGGGGAGGGGGAAGGGGGAAGGATCGAAGAGCAGCCTGTGATAGACTCATCACCTCGGGGAGCTCAGAGCATGGCATGGGAGGAGCACAGGCCTGTGGAAGGACAGAGGAAGAAATCTCGATTTCATACAGTCCCATCATTTCAGCAGAACAGACTCAGGCTGAGAGGCACTCAAGGAAGTGAGAGGTTGGCAGGTGGGGGCGATCTTGGAAGAATTCTTGGAGGAAGCAGAGCCTGGGGCTGGGTCCAACCACAGATAAAGGTCCAGCCAACACAAGGGAGATTTGGAGAGATAGAAAGGAAGGGGGAGGTCATTCCTGGTGCAGGGGCTGCTGAGCAAAGGTGTGGACTGAAAAAGAGTTTTGCCTGCGAGGGGCCAAAGTAGGCAGTCAGGGGCCAGGAGGTCCGCCTCTGTCCTTTCTAGGCCTTAGTTTATGCCTCTCTCGAGGATCTATCTTTTCAGGGTTCCTCCTGGATGGTTGGAAACATCAGACAATGTTTCCTGCCTGCTGTTCCCCTGGGAGGAACAGAAAGGTGGGGATTCCCTCCCCGGACCTCCTATTTCCCACGAGCACAAGGTGTGTTGGGCCACCTGATCTGTGAAGGCCCTTTTAGCCCAACTGTTCCCAGATTCTGAGGTCCATGGGCTAAAGTCAGGCCAAGGCAGAGATCACTTCTTGGCTGACTTAGCAGCATGACTTCCAGCATCTCCCTTTGCCTCAGCCAGCCCCGTTCGATTTGACCCTGGCCTGTGTGTTCTGAGCACCCCTCCCCCACCAGGTCAGGAATTCTCTTCCTCTCCAGGAATGCCCCACCAGTCACCCTCACCTCCAGGCCTTAGCTCATACTGTTCCCCTTCCTGATAATGCCCTTGCTCTTCATCTCTGAGCAAACTACATGTCCTGGGAGGGCCAGCGGCAGATCCACATCATATTCTCTCATTCAGCCTTCCAAGGGAGCAGAGGCTGTGCAGGGCCCTGCACTGGGGGTGGGTCACGGGCAGGGAGTGGGTCAAGAGTGTGCCCTTGAGGAGCATCCTCCCATGGGAGCCTTTGCTGAGTACCCCACCCACAGGAACCCTGCCCTCCAAGCACTTAGGAGCTGACATGTCTTCCTCACTTCTCATACCCTTGCCCTGCTGTGCCCTCTATGCCTCTTGGGAGAGCACAGTGTGAGCCTTAGAAGTGTGGGCCTTAGAAGTGAGGGCTCAGCAGTAAGATCCCTGGGCTTGTGTGAAAGCTCGGCACCCCTAACCGGATGATCATGGGCAAGTTAGGGAACCTCCCTGCATCCCAGTGTCCTCATCTGTAAAATGGGGATAGGGTGGTACCTACTCCATAGAATTCTCATCAGTATAAGTAGGTAATCTACGAAAAGTGCCAAGTATTGCACCCGGCATATCATAGGGGTTCAATGTTACTCAGGTGCAATGTTCAAATGGTACTGTTCTAAGGACCCCGGCCCCTCTCCCCACTTGCTTCCAAGTTCCTCAAGGGCAGCAGGGCTTTGGAGGCGCGTGAAGGTGCACCATGCATGGTTGAATCGTGAATGTGTATTTGATTGTTTCATCAATCCCTTGAGCCCTGTGGACTCCCAGGGACAGCCTGAAGGGAAAGGACCAGGACAGGTAAGTTTTGATGGTACAGAGTGTGGAGCTTGAGGCATCCTGGAGGGGTTCCTGGGTAGTTGGGGTGCCTGGTAAGCCCTGGGGTGGGGACTACTGCTGAGCGTGAAGCAGCTTTGGCCGTATCAGGCCTCATTCGGGGCCAGGGAGATTGAGGGAATGACATCCAGGGACAGGTAGGCCCCATCTCCCTCCTCAGGCTCCAAAGGCCGCTGCATCTGCCTTACTGCAGACCTGGACTGGAGATGGAGAAGTTAGGGGTGCTGCCGGGGAGGAGACCTGGCCCGGGGGCTCTGGGAACCACACTACAGGGGAGACTGTCACCTGGAGAAAGGGTGCTCCAAGGACAGGTATTCTGGCTTTTGTCTGTTTCCTTCCTGAGATCTCCCAGCACCCAGAATGGGGCCTGTGGGTGGTAGCTGCTCAGCAAGCCTCTGCGGAATAAAATGAGTGAATGAACGAATGAGTGAGTGAAAGGAGGCAGGGGTTGGGTTCCTAGGCAGAGCTTGCCTGGCGGACCCTCCTCCAACTCTCCATAAAGCCCCACCCTCCCCAATCCTCCCACCCATCTAGTCCCTGCCCCTACCCCAGCTGCTACCTCTAGCCCAGCCCAGCCCAGGCCCCTCTGCCCCCATCCCACCCAGCCCCCACTCCTGCCCAGCAGCCCCAAGCAGGCTTCCAGGCAAGCCCAGGGAGGGAAGCCAACTTGCAGGCTTTCTGCTGTCATTAGCTGGCAGGTCTCAGGTAATGGCTCCTGTGGAGAGCCAGCTGCCTTCCCTGAAGAGTTTGCAAATGCAGCTTGGGAGGGGGCAGCAGGTGGGCCTCACTGCGGGCTCCTTCCCTGGACGCCCTCCCCTGTCACAGCCTGGGGTCGGGGGGGTGCTTCTCTCCCGCACTCTGAGAGCTCCACACTCTGACAGGCTTGGAGGCCCACACAGTCCATCCCCAGCCTCCTCCTGGCCTGGAGCCCCTTTGCCCAGCCACATCCCCACCTGGTCCAGGCCACTCCTGGGCAAGGGGAAAGGCAGGTGGGGAAACTGAGACTCAGACCAGGCACATGCCTTACTCCAGATAAATATCGAGCTGCTTGTGGAATGGGGGGCCAGAGCTCACGTCTGTCTCCCCCTCCAAGTGGATGAGATATAGGTGGCTGGGCAGAATGCAGGAGTGAGTCTAGCCAAGGATACTAGTGGCACTGACAGCCCCTGTGGGTCACAGTGTTGGCCTCTAGAGGTCAAGGGGCCAGGGTGGGAGAAGAGGCGGCCCCTCCTTCCTATAGTTAGGAGGTCCCCCCACCCAGAAGGAGCCCCAGGGCAGCTACTCACTCCCCAAAACTAGTGCTGTCAAAGGTGCTAATTGCTTCCAACTAGGGTGACCAACTCATCATAGTTTGCCTGAGGCTTTCCTTGTTTTAGCACCAAAAGTCCCACATTCCAGGAAACCCCTCAGTTTCAGGCAAACCTGGACAATTCGTCAGCCCACTTCCAGGTTGCCCTGCATCCACCCTCCCAGCTGAGTACAGTTTAGGCTCTAATCTCTAATCAGTCACCTAGGCCACCTCTGCTGGGCCTGGGCCTCCCTGGAAAGAGCCCTGCTCTCCTGTGAGGGCCCCCAGAGGCCTTCTACCCCAGAAAGCTCCTGCTTCTGGGCCCTGCTCCAGTAGAGGGCTATAATTGGCCAGATGGAGCCTGCTGCCCTGTCCTGTCAGGACCTCTATGGCCATAATGAGATACTGACAAATGGGACTTTTCAGGTAGCCCTCCCCAGAGGACAGGCCGGCCTCTGGCCACCAAAGGGGCAGCCCAGGGCCTGAGGTGGAACTACTCTGCCAGGGCATCCTCGGGTAACTAGTCAGAGTGCCCAGCCAGGCTCGGCCTGCCCTCTGGCCACCTCCTCTGGGCTCAGTGCCCAGCCCAGCAGCGGCCGAGCATCTCTAACTGGGTCACCCCCACCCCCATCCCCACCATCATGCCTTCACTAGTGATAGTGTTTCAGCTTCAATTAAGGATTTCAAGTTGCAATTAAAAATTAATTGGAAACCGTAGGTTGTTTATGTCTCTCTGACCTCCATCACCTGGCTGGGGGCGGGGCTGTGGAGGAGGAAGGACAGGTGAGAGAGGAAGGCTTTTCAGAGCAGGTAGCCGTGGGAGGAAGGGCCTCTGAGCTGGCCTAAGTTGCACTGGAGCAGATTTCTTCTCGAGGCTGAAAGGAATGACATCAACCTGTGGGCCTTGAATGCCACCGTCCCTGAGTTCTTTGAGAGCCCAGAGCACAGGAGTCTGTGGATGGAAGAGAAGAGAGAGTGGAAGAAACGCACGTAAGGGAACAGATGGCAGAGCCAGGACTGGAGGTAAAGGTTGGGGTGTCCTGATTTCATGGTTGCTTCCTCGAGTCCCTGACCTGAGGGCAAGGAAGGGGGACCAGGTAGGTTAACTTCCTCAGAGCCCCACAGAGAGGCACCAGGTGCAGAGGGAGAAGTATGAAGACTTCTGGTATCTCTGAAATGGCCCACATGCTCTCTGGTCCTAGGTCCCACTGGCCAGACCCATGGGTGAGGTCCTCCCTCATGCTCTTAGGCAAAAAGACTGAATTCACATTCCTTGGTCTCCCACCAGGGCTTGGTCTGTGATCTCTGTACTTTCAGATGAGGGCATTCCTCCCATTCAGTTCCCTGTGGACACAGAGATCAAGGTCCCTTTAGCATTGTGTTATCTTAGCCTCTGCCCTCAGGTGGGTTCTGTCCCTCCTGCATCTCTCCTTCTCAAGGCTTGCTGCCCCCAGCTGGTCCTTCCAGGACCAGGGTTCCCTCTTCCTCCAGGAAATCCCCTCTAGTTCCTACAGATCTAGTCCTCTAAGATCCAGAGCACTTCCTGTCTACGACCCTCCAGGGACCCAGATTTTATCCCATCTGTACTGGTAATAAACCAGGCTGTGTGGGTCTATTTTCCCCTAGGACTTGGCAAGGGCAGGTCCTAGGTTCTCTTCTATTCCATGATGCAGAAATTTGATCTAACAGCACTGGAAGCAAAGAGTCTGTCAATAAAGCAAATTATAGAAGCCAGATCATGGGTTTGCACCCTCAAGGCCCCAGAAACAGTGAGCCACAGTGACTAAAACCTGGGGTGATAGACTAAGGAGATGGTTGAACTCCTTTCTTAGAGAATGTCTGTGACTGCTTCTCCCACACTGAAATTTTGTGCAAAATAATGTGTGTGTCTGTGTGTGTGTATGTATGTACGCACATGTGCCCTGCCTGCTTGCAGATACATGTGCCTGTAGAGTGGGGTCCCATCTTTTATCACATTCTCAAAGGGGTCAGTGCATTAGTTAGGATTTGCATTCGGCTGCTAATAACAGAAACAGTGGCTTAAGCAAATTAGAGGTTCATTCTCTCAAATGAGACGTCTGGATTTAAGCAGTCCAAGGTGGTGTTGTAGGTCCCTAATGATCAGGTATCTGTGTTCCTTCTATCTTTTGACCCACTATCCTTACCATATAGCATTCGTCTTCAAGGGTCCAAAATGGCTACTTGAGCTCCAACCATCACATCCACATTCCAGGCAAGAAGCAGAAATCAGGTGGATAGTGTAAAAGGGCATGTGTCATCTGTCTGTCTTCCCCTTAAGGAACATTCCAAACGTCCACACTACAACTTCTGCTTATATGTCATTGGTGACCTCTAGGTGCAAGGGAGGCTGGGAAATGTAGCCTTCCAGATGGGTATCTTGCTACCTGGAATAAAATGAAGGTTCTGTTACTAAGAAAAAAGGGAGAGAACGGGTTATTGGGAGTGCAATAAGTGGGCCATGTCACATCCAGCAACCCCAACAAGCCAAATAAGCCCCAAGACCTTGAGGCTGTTGTGGGCCAAGATGTTATGTCTTTCAGGAAGGAGAAGGACTCCACATAGTCCCAGGGCCACCCCTGAGCCACCACCTCCCTGTTCACAAAGAGTAGGAGGCCAAAGGTTACTTGAGCAGGTGCTCGGCAGAGCTGCCTCTTAGCTGGAGTTTATGGTTATGCAGGAGAGAGTGGGAGGAGGATTGGCCAGGTGAGGCCTGGGCCCTGAGATAGGGAGACAGATCAGGGACTTAATTATTTCATTCTTGTATTTGCTGTTTCATTTTGCATCTAAATTGCAGGCCTCCAAATTACCCTTCTAGGAGGTGGCAGGCACCATGACTGCCCCCCTTCCTCAATTCTTTTCTAATGAAACACCTTTGCCTGCCTCTAGCTCCTGCCAGGAGAGGTACAGGATGCTGCTCAGAGCCTGAAATCACCCTGCTGTTTTAATTAGGAAAGAGGTATCTTCTGAGGATGTCCATAGTAAGGCTGGTAATTAGGGAGCAAAGCAACTGCCTGCTTTTTCAAAACTGACTTGGATACCTTGGAAGGGACTGCTTTGATGACGCAGTGCTGTTTGGAGTCTCATTAACAAACTTGTTTTGAGCACTTAAGACTCTCTCCATCCCATCCCCCACGACACAAGTAATTACAAATGTGCTAAAATTTTGAAGGAGAATGCAGGATGGAAGGGGGCCAGCCATAACTTGTTGGATCGACCAGTGGGAGAGATGGAGGAGGAGCCCTCAGGCTCTCTCCTGGAGATCTAGGCCAAGGAGAGACAGGGCTCAGCCTCATGGGACAGTAATAGAAGCACATTCGTTCAACCAATGTTTACTGAGCACCTGCTGTGTGTCAGGCTCAGTTCTAGGCCTGGGGATGCCTCAGTGAATAAAGCAAAGACCTGCCCTTATGGAGCATACACTCTAGCTGGCAGAGGCAGACAGTAAACAATTGAGCAATTCAGTACAAGTGCTATAGAGAAATAAAGCAGGCTAAGGAAATATGGAGGGATGGAGGGGAGGGGGTGGCAATGTTGCTCTGTGCTACTGGCTGATCAGAAACTGTGCCATGTGAGATGAGATGGAAAAGCAGTCATGGATTAAGTCTTCAGAGTCATCTAGGCATAAGGGCTATAACAAGCAGAAGAAACCACAAGTGCAAAGGCCCAGAGATGCCGGTGTGCCCAGCATTTGCTGAGAAGCAGCAAGGAGACCGGTGTGGCTGGAACAGAATGAGGGAAGAGGAAAGGAACAGGAGGCGAGGTCAGGTTGGTAAGGAGAGGCAGGTCATGGAGGGCCTTAAAGGCCACAGTGAGGACACAGGGTGTTGAGCCTGCTGCAGTGTGGAGAGTAGGCTGGAGAGGGCAAGGGGAGGAGCTGGGAGACTGGTTGGGAAAATATTACAACAGTCACAGGAGGTAGTGAGTGTTTTGGTGAAAACTGTCAGGTATATTTGATTTTAAAAAAACACGAAATGGGGCTTCCCTGGTGGCGCAGTGGTTGAGAGTCCGCCTACCGATGCAGGGGACACGGGTTCGTGCCCCGGTCTGGGAAGATCCCACATGCCGCGGAGCGGCTGGGCCCGTGAGCCATGGCCACTGAGCCTGCGTGTCCGGACCCTGTGCTCCACAACGGGAGAGGCCACAACAGTGAGAGGCCCGCGTACCGCAAAAAAAAAAAAAAAAAGAAAAATCACGAAATGGTCTATGAATGAAAAATTTACTGGCTCACATAAAGGAGTAAGTTTCAGAAATAGTTGAATCAGTGGCTCAGCTGAGGTCATCAGGAATCCATATGATTTCCTCTGTGCCACCTCCCCTTGTGATGGCAAATAGTCCCCAGTAGTTCCCAATTTATCAACTTAGCAATTGCAGTGGAGGGCACCTCTTTCTCAGTGGTTCCAGCAAGAGTCCCAGAGCAGGATCTCGTTGGCCCAGGATGGATCATGTGACCACCACTGTGACTCTAATTGGCTAGGCCTGAGTGATATGCCCATTCTTAGAAGCATAGGGGTGAGGTCAACTCCACCCAGACCTCATAGACTGAAGTGAGAGAAGGGAAGTTTCACAAAAGGAAAAGATGGCTATGGTTTCCAGAAGAAGGGGGAACTGATGGTGGGAGAGCAAAAACAACAGGTTCGCTTTACATGGCATACACAGAACAGAGCCAGGCTGGGGGCACAGCTGTTATTAGAGGAAAGAAAGGGAAGGAAAGAGAAGGAGAGGGAGGGAGGGAAGAAGATTCAAACCTAGAGGACTTGTTCCAGGGGGTGATTAACGAGAAAAGGGCCATCAGTGACGGCCTCCTGGAAGAGGAGGGACTGATTCAGAGGCAGGAGAGGACTTTGCGTTTGGGCAGGGAAGGGCCAGACTGATCCATTGCATGAGCAGGCTCAGAGCCTGGGGGGCTAACTGCAGCAAGAAGACACCGAGTAGCAAGGGTGAGCCTGCCTGTGCCTACCCCATGCCCTTGGAATATGTCCCACCAACAGCCTCCCTGGCCACCTTTCTATTTGTGGAGCAGTAGGCAGTCATCACACCCCATGTTAGACACGGCTGCTGTTCTAAATGGATTCTTGCAAATGATTTAGTCACCCACATTAACACTCCCTGGCCCCCACGTGGGGGCCCCGGAGCATCCCCTCTCACATCAGCCCTGGCAGAAGCTTTTCTGAAGGGGCTGCTGCCCAAATCACTGCAATTCACGCAGGTCGCTAGTACGTGAAGTGGTCTCCAAAGTACTGTTCCTGCCCCCGGCAGTGGCGGGGCACAAAAGGATTCACTGGAGTGTGGAAAGAAAGTTATAGAACTTCTATTTATATTTTATTTTTTTAAATCTGATCCTTTTAAAATTACTATTTTGTATCCATTTTATAACAAACAGAATACATTAGCACAGAAATACAAGCACATAATTTACGAATGAATTAGTATCTACATATACTGGAGGTGTCCTTAAATTTTTTACTGATAGGAGTGGGCTGTCAGAAACATTTGGGGTCTACCAGTGCAGATAATAATAGCTAACAATTATGCAGAACTTGCCATGTTCTAGGTCCTGTGCCCATTGCTCGTTTACTCCCCCCAGCAGCCCATTCTTACAAATAAGGAAACTGGAGCACAGAGAAGTTAAGTAACTTGCTCCAGGCTACTCAGCCTGGAAGATGCAGGGCTGGGATTGTCCCCAGTGTTCTTGCTTGGAATCCATGATGCTTTTCTGATTAGACTGGGGTCTTGGGACAGGAAGAGGGGATCTGGGATTACTGAATATATCCTTTGTTTTTTTTTGTTTTTTTTTTTTTTTTTTTTTTTGCGGTAGGCGGGCCTCTCACTGTTGTGGCCTCTCCCCTTGAAGAGCACAGGCTCCGGATGCGCAGGCTCAGCAGCCATGGCTCACGGGCCTAGCCGCTCTGCGGCATGTGGGATCTTCCCAGACCGGGGCACGAACCCGTGTCCCCTGCATCGGCAGGCGGACTCTCAACCACTGCGCCACCAGGGAAGCCCTATCCTTTGTTTTTGACAAGATAGCCGCTAAGCCACCCAAGATCAGTGGCCTAGGTCCCAAAGGAGCCCCCCAGGCCCAGCTCATTACTGCCTCTCATAGCTCTCTCTTGCCAACCCACCTGTGTCATCCCCATCACCCCCATTGGATTTCAGCCCTTTTCTCCTCTTGGAAAATGGAGAGGAGATATCAGTTTTGTTGGCTGGAGCAGGGAGGGCTGGCCGGTGGTTAGAATTCTGTCCTCTTAGAAAACATCCAAAAGGAGGAGAGGGGGAGGAAAGAGGAAGCCAAAAAGAATGAAAGAATCCTGAAGTCTTGTGATGGAGGGGCTGAGAAGCCAGCCAGGGGCAAAGCGAGAAAGAGGCTTGTGGAGCCCAGGCAGCAAGTGGGAGAGGGCATATGGGAGGAAACCCAGCAAGCTGCCGTCTAGAAGCCTGGAGTCCTCAGCTCAGAACTGGCAACTGAAGGGGCCAGGGCTGCAGGGCTGATGTGTCCTGCAGAGAGCACAGGCCGCAGCCAAGCAGAGTTCCCCAGGCCTCAGAGGAAAGTTGAGGGTCGTCAAAGGAGTGAGACTCCTGCCCCGAAACCTTCCTTACCCCAAGTCTTCCTGCCTCCAGCTAAGGTCTCCAGGACTCGGTGGCTCTCTTGGCTAGGGCTGAGCAGGCGGGCTGGCCCTTTGACTCTCTGACCCTCCTCTGAATCAGGAGGGCAGTGGTGGGGCCAGCTGTAGAGTGGTGAGCCCCGGAGACTCCTGTACAGTGATGCGGACATGTGTGTGTGGACGTGTGTATAACGGAGGCTAACATTTCCTGACACAGTGTGCCAGGCTCAGAGCCAGTGGCTTTTCATCTCATTCAGCCTTCCCAGCCTACGAGGCACATATCCTTATCCTCATTTACAGGTGAGCAACTCAAGCTTAGAGTCCAGGATGTTGCCCAAGTGAGAGCTGGCAAGTGGTGAGCCAGGATTTGGACCCAGCCTGTGTGATTCCCCAGTCCCTTCTCTTAAGGATTACCTTCCACTGTTCCCAGCAGGTAGTCCCAGAGCCCCTGGAACCTCGCTCTAAGGAAAGTCAAAGTTCTGGAAACATTAGCTTTTGACAGCAGCCGCAGGCTGAATTCTGAACATGGTCACACTGCACCCCACACCTGGTCACCCTCTGAGCTCTGATGGGTGACCGCCCCATTCAGAATAACAGCCAACACCACCCTTTGTTAAGCAAATCATCACCAATGGACCCGTGAGACCTATACTGAGATTGCAACCTCCTCAGAAAGGATTTGGGATGTTCATGCCATGTGAGATGCTGATGGGACGTTGGGAGTTTGGATGGGGACTCAGGATCCAGATGGGGTTCTTTCAGCCATCAAGCTCTGGATCTTGGAAGTCAGGCCCTGGGAGGCACCCCAGGCAGGCGGCTGGCAGGAAGGATGGCCAGGTTGGGGCAGAGCTGCCCGGAGTCTGAGGCTTCTGGCATGGCAGTGGCTGGCACAGCAGGAACATGGGCGGGGAGGGAGGCTGTGTCTGTCCAACTGAGTCCTGCCAACTGGGAGCCTAGCCTACTTGATCAGAGAGAGAAGGGTCCCGAGAGCCCCTCCCCAGGAACACTGGGCAGGTCTAGCAGAGAGAGGTACCCTCCTATGCTCCCCACAGGGCATGGCCTTTACCTCTCCAGGCTAAGCCAAGTACATTTCCCAGGCTTCATGCTTTTCTGAGCCTTCCAAACAGAATATTAATCACTCTCCAGCACACCCTCCGATACTCGCAGATCCTCCCAGTGGCCCCTAGAAGGAGGGAGCTGGGCAGGGATGCCACTTCCTGTTTTCTGGATGAGGCATCTTGGGTCCAGAGAGGGAAAGGAGCCCATTCAAAGTCCCACCCCACTTCTCCAGGAAGCCTTTCTGATACCTCTGATCCTCCTAGAACTCTCCATCCTCCTCGCACAAGGGCCCGGGGCTTCTCCTTTCACAAAGCCATGTTCTGTCTTTAGAACTACGTAGGCCCAGATGTTGGAGAAAGTGATGGCATGAATGAATAAATGAATGCATTCATTACTGGGTGGCTGGCTTGCTGCATGGATGGGGTCTGTGTCAACATCACAGATCCTCCAAAAGTTGTCTCCATCCCTCACCCTCCATAGGGGTCTGGCCTCGGGCTTCCCTGGTGGCGCAGTGGTTGAGAGTCCGCCTGCCGATGCAGGGGACAAGGGTTCATGCCCCGGTCCGGGAAGATCCCACATGCCACGGAGCAGCTAGGCCCGTGAGCCATGGCCGCTGAGCCTGCGCATCCGGAGCCTGTGCTCCGCAACGGGAGAGGCCACAACAGTGAGAGGCCCGTGTACCGCAAAAAAAGAAAAGAAAACAAAACAAAACATAGGGCTCTGGCCTCTATTCCCCTCTCCCCCTTTACTGCTCATCCCCAGCTGTTGGTGGATGGGGTTGTTAAACACCTGTGTGACCTTGGGCAAGTCACTTGCCTTTCTGTGCAGTTCCGTCGTGGGAAATTAGGATTCCAATAGTGCCCACCTCACAGATTTGTGTATGTAAAGTAGCTTATAAGTGAGTGGGATCCAGCAAAGCACCTGGTACATGCCTGGCCTTAGTAGATGGCCAATTCAGCTGAGTCCCAGTTCCTGCCCTCTGCCTACCATCTTCTCTATGCCCTAGTTGGCCGGAGGTGGAGTGGGATGTCCTTGCCAGGCCAAGGGATCCCTAAACCCCAATACCTTATTCCCACCGAATCCTCAGACCCCTCCCCTCCCTGCCAGTTCATTCCAGCCATATTTCTACTCAGTCTCTCCCCACCCCACCCCACCCGGCCCCGCCTTTGCTCTTGTAGTTGTTGGTTTAATGTGCACAATACAATTAGGCAAAATGGCTTTCCCATCAAACCCCCAACAACTTCCCCCTCCCCACCCCACCCCAGCATCATCAGGCCCCATTCACTGCCTCCCTCGGGGACCATGAAGTTAATTTCAGAAAATAATTCCCTGAGTAACTCTCCTCTATGGAGCCTCACACACACCCCAGGGAACCCTTGGAAGCCATGATGGGATTTTGTTGGACAGGAAGTCCCTGGAATCAGGGTTGGAGCACAGTGAGAGAGTCCACAGTCAAGATATTTCTACTGGGTAGCTCACTGTCTTGAGAAGGGCTTTCTCCAAAATAGAATCTAAGACCAGAACTTGGAGGCAGAAAGTTTGAGAGCAGGAGAGCAAGCAGGGAAAGAGGAACAGTCAACGTAAGGAGAATCCTCAAGGTGCTCACGGTAGAGAGGAGGCTTCCTTATGCCTTGACCCCTGAGAAGTGCACAGACAATCTTCAGAACGGTCTGCCTGAAAGGCAGGGAGCTGGAGCAGTTATGGGGTAGCTCCCGTCTTACCTTGGTTGAGGGTTGTCTGAGCATGTTAGGCTCCCCTGCACTTTCAGCCTGTGTTTGTTCACAGGTCAAGCGGGCTTCCCTGGCATCATACAAGGCCCTGAAGCAGAAAGTGAACATCTCCGGGGTGTGCTCTAGTGGGAACATGGCCAGCACAGAGTGAACCTGTGCTTACCCGGAACCCTGCGCTGCAGCTGTGGCTGAAACCAGAAATGGGCAGAGAAGACGTGCTGGGCACAGAGAGATCCACTATGCTGGGCAATGCCTCCCTGCTTCCTTTTGTTGGAGACCCTACAAGAGTGGAGATGACAGCCTTCCTCAAGTGGAACCATCCTGCACACTTGCTCATTCATTTCACAAACATTTCTGGAGGCATACTGAGCGCCAGGCCCTGTGCTGGGTGCTGGAGTCATAGAGATGAATCAGGTACGGATCCTTCCCTCAAGGACTTCTCAGGCTAGGGGAGGAGGCAGAGCCAAACCTAAGTGATGCCACAGAGGTTTGGGAAAGTGGGAGCACAGAGGAGGGAGTTAGCTAGGAAGAGTCAGAGAGGGCTTCACTGGGGAGGTGGTGTTCGAATTGGGCCTTGAAGGATACGTAGGAGTTCAGCAAGCTGAGAAGTAGGCAAGGATTGTCTAGGTCTAGGGCCTGCCCACAGCACATCCCGTAAAAGGTCAGCAGATCACCTTTCTAAAATCCACATCAATCCCTTTAAGCATTCCTGCCCAGCTCTGTCTGCTCTCCCACCCCAGCGTGGCCTGGGCTGGAAACTCAGATTTAGCACTGCAGGAGGCCCCCTCCTGGAGCTGAGCCACCTCTCTGAGTCCCTTTCAGAACCTGGGTCCTGCCTATGCCTGTACCTCCCAGGGCCTGGATCTCAGCCTGTGCCAACCCTCACCCCCATCACCTACCTGGTCTCCCTGATGCCACCTCGTGGCTCACCAGGTCACCAAGGCCACCAACCCCCCAAGGCCACCAGTCCCATGAACACAGTGGGGAGGCAAAAGACCTTGGGGCTGGAGTCCTGGGATGCACGCACCTGGATTTGGATCCTGGCACCACAGTTGCAAGATCTGGGGCAAAGTGCCACTTTCTGTGAGTTCATTTCCATGGGCTCATCTCTAGCTACAGGCGCTAACTAGAGGCAGGAAGCACCTCGGGCACCGGGGTGGGGTGGGGGAAAGGCAGGTTTTACCCTTAAGTGGACTGTTATTTATTTGCATGGGGAGATTGGGAAGGGGCAATGTCCCACTCACAGACCCTGAGCTGTAGAACCTACCCAGCCGCCAGGGGACTTGCTGGGTGCAGGGCTGGATCCCAGAGCTGGGTACTAGGAGGCTAGGCTGGAAAAGACCCTTGAGACCCTGGCCCTGTGCCCAGGGCCCAGGCTTGGGGTGGATTTCCTACCATGGGCAATTTCCCCTTCAAGCTATTTCTAAACTCTCTCACATTAGCATGAGAATGGGGCGCCGGCTGGGATCTGAGGGTTCCAAGGTATTTGTATTCCAAAGCATTCCCTCTGTTCCCTCAAAGTCATCGCTATCTGAGCTGGGAGGCTGGGCTGGGATCCATGGGCCACTGCAGGGCAGGCAAGGGGAGAGAGACGCCTGCCAGAGGGGAGCTGCCCTGGGCTCCAGGCCCTCTGCCACCTTCCCTTCCAAGACCCTTGCCTGGCCTCTCTCTGGTTTGCCTGAAGGCCCCACAAATCCAACCCAAGCTATTCTCACCTCCCCCATCCCCCGCCCCCAGTGTGAGCCTTGGTTGTGTGTGGGGGGCCGGGCGGTGCTTTTTAGTTTGAAAAGGCGCATTCCACATAATAAGTGCTTTGATTTGTTTTTGCCTCAACCTTTTATTTCTTTGACATTTTCAGTCCTGTACCATTAACAAGAGGAGTTTGAGGTTTGTATGCTTATTACAAGGAAGCCTGGAATTTTTTAAAGTTGAGAAACACTGCCCAATGGGATTAATAATACCAACCATAATAATAGCTAACGTTTGTGAGCATTTGCTCTTTGCCAGGCTTTATGCTAAGCAGTTTCCATATATTATCTTTTTTAACCCTCATCACGACCCCCTATGTGATACTGTTACAATCCCCATTTTACTGATGAGGCCACTAAGGCTTAAGAGTAGAGTGACTTGCCCAGGATCATAAAACCAGTCAATGGCAGAATGGGCCCTGTACCCAAGCAGCCCCAACCCCCCACTCCTCCAACTGCCTCTCTGGAATGGAGTAGCACTAAGGGATGGGGGCTCAGGCCCCAGGATGGGAGTGGGCACAATTCCAGGCAGAAGTTCTCCCTCAGGCCCCTCTCCACCCATCCTGCTCTGGAGGTGCCCGGTGCTAGGAGGACCGGCTGGCCTCAGGCTCATCAACACCCTCCCAACCTTGTGTGCAGCACTGGAGCTCAGAGCACACAGTTAGGGCCTCTCCTTTGGGCTGAGCTCGGTGACATGTCCGAGGGAACAGCAGAGGAGTGCCCCCAGCTCGAGGTACAGCACCCAGAGCCACTCACGGGAAATAATCCAGGATGCTGGGTCTGCCCTGCAAGGATGCTCTCTACTCATGTGCCCGACTCCCTCTCGTCATTCTTGCCTCGACATGCTTGACACCGTCTATTTCCCCTCCCCTTCCCCTCCTCCCTGCCCACTTCAAGCCAAGAGCACAATGAGTGCTGGGGCCACTGGACAGAAGAAAGCTGCAGGCCCCAAGGGAGGCAGGCCCATGACCCACCCAGTCTCTCCTCTGAGAAACTTGTCCCTTGCTTCCTGTTCCAACAGGATGCCATCATACAAACCAGACACCCTCATGTCTGGCTTTGTCACTTCCTCCTCTAAAGGGCCCCAGGATACCCCCCCCCAAGAAGTGCTAATGGAAGATTCCAGGCACTGAGCGGTCCCTGTGATCTGGACATCCCACGAGGACCATGGCTGCCCGGATACTACTGCAGACCAGGGTACAAGGTCTTCACTTGAGTCCAAGGAGGGGAGCTGAAGGTGGGAGTGGGGGCAGGCTGGGGCAGGGCTGAGGAGAGGCACAGGGGAGGAAGAGCCTCCCCGTGCTTTTCATCTGCTTCTCATTATCCTCTGCCTGAGAAGGTAATTAAGTCTTCCTCCCATCAAAGGCTGAGGGCTGGCTTCACCCCAAGGCCTAGCTCGCATGGAAGGGAGATAATGAGTGCTCTCACCGGGGCTGGGGAGGGGGTAGGAGCCCAGCCCAGGCCCTGCCCCCACCTCATCACACACACATATCCAGGAGGCTGGTCTGCTGCTCAGGGCTGAGGAGGAAAGCTCCCAGGGTGTTCTGATGGCCAAGGGGGCAAGCTATGTTGTCCTGGGCCTTGAGGTTCAGGATGAGGCCACGGAGGAGCCCAGGAGGAGGGGGAGGTGCCCCCAAGTCACTCTTCTAATTCAGCAGAGCACAAGACAGGGACCAAGGGTGCTCCGGGAGCTCAGAAAGGGGAACCACAGATTCCCATCAGCAGAATGATGAATGAAGAGGCTGAAGAAGCTCCTTCTGCTTGAGCCCTCGGGCGTGGGCTGCCCACGTTGCTGGGCCCGGGGAGGTGGTATCTACTTTAGTGAAAGCCGCACCATGCCCTTTCTGAAGCAGATTCTTTTCGTTCCCTCATTTTCTTCCAGAGATACAATCTGAAGCTTGGAGAGGTTAAATAATTTGCCCCAATTACAGAGGAAATCTTCCTGGAGGAGTGGCCTTTGAAGGATGGGAGGATGGCAGGAAGGCCAATGTGAGGATGGAGGGGAGGGCAGCTGCGCAGTGGTGCTGAGACAGTGGAGTGTCCCGTCAGGCTGAGCCTAGTGACATGGGCAGGGCAGGCGGAGGGAAGGGTGACAGCAGGGGCTGCAGCTGATAGGGAACCACCGAGTGTTCCGGAGCAGAAAACTAACAGGAACGGGCCTTAGGAGCGATGTTGTTGGGTGGAGAGAAGGGGCCAGTATGTAGCAGTGCCAGGAGCCTAACCTTGACCTCAAAAGCCCACATTCCTGACTTTCCTACGATAGGGAGGTGGTTCCTGAAGCCCAGTACAGGAGACTCTGACCAGGGATAAGGTGGAGGCCTGTGCCATGACCTCAGGCAGCCAGCTGCCCTGCCTCTTGACCTGGTGCAATAGGAATCAGCCACACCTCTCTGAGCCTCAGTTTCCTTACCTGTGGAATGAGATAATGATGATGTCCACCTCACAGGGCTGGAGAGGATTAAGAGACATAATGTTTGTGCCATTACAGACCTGCTGTGGTTGCCACAGGTTTCTTCCAGCCAGAGAAACACCTGGACATGTTCCCTGCCTTTTGGGGGACTTTCAAATCTCAGGGATGTGCACATTTAATGGGAGGGTTTCAGGCCAACCTCCAACTTTCAAGTAGTAAGTACCTTGCCCAGAGCAGCTACTCAATTACCCTTCATCTTGATGACGTGGAGCTGGGCCATGGCAGGCCCCAAACAAGTCCCCAAGCCCTGTCCACCAGTTACCCAGCCCTCAACCCCCTCCTATAGTCCCCAGGTGACTGGGTGTGGATGTGGATTGCTCAGGACAGCTTTTCTTTCCTGCCCAAAACTGCCTTCTCGTGCCAGCAGGTCAGACTGGCAGGCTGGACGAGAAAATGTTTTGGGCCACAGAGACCTGGTTTGAAATTCCACCATTAGCACTTGGCTCTGGGCCTAGAAGGCCCTTCTCAACTCGTCAGTCCCCTTTGGGTACCCTTATTAGTCACGAACAGCTGCCTCTAGGAGTGATTTTGTTAGATCCCTTCTAAGCAGCAGGTCTCTGGGCAGGAGCAGGTTTGGATGGTGGGAGAGCAGAGCAGAGGGTGTTGGCCTCACAAGGCGGGAACGGAAGCCAAGAACACTAAGCCTGATAACCATCTGGGTTGGGGCCTCATCTCAAAGGCTGAACACTAGGGCCCCTGCCTCACACAGGGTTGAACCTATCTTATTACAGGAGCCCCAGGAGGAAGTTCCCCAGGTGTGTGGCAACACACACACACACACACACACACATACACACACACACACACACACACATGCACGCATGCACGGAACTCTTCCTGGCTACTTCTGGGCTGAGTGAGACCCTACGCCCATCACAGAAGAGAAAGAGAATGGGAAGCTGAGGCTGGTAACTCAAGCAAGGCCTCACTTGGCTATGGACTCACTTTTTCTTTCTGGAAAATGGGGAGATTTTCTGACTTCATGTGATCAGCAAAAGTCCCCCGCATCCTTGTCCCAGAGCTGGTGAAAGTACCATGCAGCACTGAGCTCTGAGACCTATAACTCCAGATGCAAGGACTGAGCTGCGATTGCTCCCCTGTGGAAGGGCGGTTCATTTTAATGTGGACGGGAAGGGCTGGATCAGATGTGCTGGAAGTGGCGAGACAGGCCTGGGCATGGTGGAAGGGAGCGGTGGGAGGAAAATATGGGTTTTTTTTTTTTTCACTCAGGCACTCTGGTTTCAAGCAGATGCCACCACAAGGTGTCACTAAAGGCCCAGAGAGGTTGACTGACTTGCCCAAGGTCACACAGGCCTCTGATGCCCAGCCTTGGGCATTTCTTGCCAGACCCAGGGTGAGTCTGTGCTCTTCCTCTGAGGTTGGGTGGGGGAGCCACGGAGAGGACCTGAAGGACCTTGCTGTGCTATAACATTGGAAGTAGCCTCCTGGGCTCAGGGCTCTGAGGGGTAAGGATGTGTCTGGTCATTGGTGGGAAGAGGAGCTCTTAGGCAGGGAGGTAGCCTGGGCTCTCTGACACTGTGAGGGGCTGACATTGCTGGGAGAACAGTGACCCCCCCCTCCATCATGCCACATCCAATTCATGGGTAACTCTACTACCCCTGCTGGTCTGCACACCTTCTCCGACCTCTAAAGGAAGCCACTTCATAATTGGTCAGATGAAGTGGGGTTTTGAGGCTAGCCTTATTTAAACCCCTTTCCTCCAAAGTCAAGAAAAGATGTTTGCAGGCTCAGGACCTACCAATGTCATTTGAAATGTCATTTTCCCACTGAGCTCCAGGGCCCAGTCTCTAATTGATCCAGGGCAATCATTAATGTTGGTTGAATGACTGCTCCAAGGAGGCCATTTCTGAACCGGCTGGCTCCCATGTCCGGGGGCTGAGGGCTGTGTGTGCTGCTGTGAATGCCCACCTGTAGCAGATACTGTTGGCCAGTTGATCCAAGCCCCTCCACGATCCCTCTCTCCCCAGACACCTTCCAGTGATTGGTCTAGAGATGGCCGTGTGACCCAGTTATGGCCAGTGAGATGTAAGGGAAGCACTGGATGGGGCTCCCGAGTGCTCTTTTTAAAAGGGACGGAGCTGGCATGCCCTTTAGCCTTTCCATCATCTTTCTGCCTGGAACGTGGACAGAGGTCTGGCGTTGCTACAGCCATCTTGCTATTATGAGGCAACAAGCTATAAGACAAAGGTTTTCACACTAAGAATAGTGGAGAGGATGATGGAAGGAGCCTGGAGCTTAGACAGCCTAGCGGAGCTTTCACGGTGGCCCTGAACTGTCCATCCCTGAACTACTTGCTATATAGAACAAATACCCTCCTGCTCCCACACCTTATGTGTTGGGATACTATTAGATTTTCTTTTACTTACGGCCATCCTTAATTGTTATACCACCCTCCTACAGTTTAGAAATGCTGAGCCCAGGTAGAAAGGGATGTCTTTCCTCTGAGCTTAGTGTTTGCTGGGGAGGTCAGGACCCTGAGCTTCCAATGCACTGTGAGTCCAGAATCCTCCTGGAGCAGGAACTGACCTGGAAATCTGAGTGTTGAGTGTCAGTAATTCCACTAATAGACTGAGATCAGCGACCACATGGTCTCTTACTCCCCTTGGTAATTGCACGTGCACTTCCTACTCCCTGCACCAACTCCCAGCTCTACCAACCTCCTGGATAACTCCTATTTATCTTTCAAAACCCAGCCCATGCTACCTCTTCCAATGCCCCCCCACACACCTTTACTGGACCCCTAGATGGATTAGACATTTTCCTTTGTGCCCTCACAGTACCCTGGGCCCCATTCAGCACTGCATTTATCACCCAAAGATGTGATGCTACATGTGTATGTTGGCCTCCCTCACCAGACCAGGTGTCTTTTTACCTTTACATGCTGAGGACATATAGTAGGTGTTCCAGTCATCCAGGGAGCCATCGTTCTTTTGCTCATTCCTTTGTTCAGGGTTTAATGAGCTCTCCTTATGATCTTGATGCCACGTGGAGCAGCTCTGGGCCTAGAACATCCTTGCATAGGGGATCCCTGGGGACAGTCCCCAGAAGGCTGGACTCAGGGATGGGTACTTCCAGCAATAAGCCCAGCTTCTTATAGCTTCACAGAGTAGGGAGGGAATATAAGCCTGGAACCAAGATAGCAAAGTAGGTTCTCATTCTGGGCATTCTGCCCCACCCCCACTCAGCCCTGCTGTTCAGTGAGGAAGGAGAGTCAAGGGCAAAGCGTCAAGGGTGGTGTGATGCAGGCCCCCACATTGTCCAGGATCTGAAGCTGGAGGGGTGGTCGTGGGGTTCCTTGCAGGGCCTGAAATTATAATCATCTCCTCCAAGACTCAGATTTGGGAGCCGGGGATCAGGGAGGAGGCAGAGGCAGGGGGCATCCCCTGTGGTTGTAACCATCTGGCCCTGAAAGCTTAATGGACAGGGAAGGCCCTAAAACTCTCACCCCCTCCCTCCTCTGGACCAAAAACCTTCCTCTGTACCGCTCCCGCGCCCCTCCCCACCACGGCCCTCATTCCCTAATGTCCTTTCTCTCCCTCTATAAGCGTTACCTGAGTACCTGAGCACCAGTGTGCACTCAGCATTTCAAAACCAGAGCTGCTGTGTCCGTTGATGTGGAGGTCCTGAGAGCTCTGCCTCCCCTGGCTCCCTGGGTGGTCTGAGGCCTTGGACACCCCTCCAGCCTCGTGTGCCAACCTTTCAGGGCCTTTCTGCCCTAACCCAAGTCTCTCTGGCATTTTAGAAAGTGTCAGGTCCCCTACCCAACGGGGAGGCCCTGGCTCCCATCCTGGTCCTCTTAGGCTCTGATGGAGGGAGGGGTAGACATCAGGATGCCCAAGTGCAATGTCAGGAAACCTAATGTGTTCCAGACCTAGATGGGCATGCTGCTCAGTTACTACACACAGGGGGTAAGAAACTCAGTCACTCTGCCCAATAATCCTGCCCAGTAGGAATTGTTACTATCTTCTTAAGGAGAAGGAAATTTACCAAAACTAACATGAGAAGAAATAGAAAATAGGAATGCTTCTAAAATTCCTAAAGGCATTGAGTTTGTAATCAAAAACTCTTCTTACAGAGAAAACCCTAAGCCCAGATGATTTTCCTGGTGAATTCTACCTTATATTTAAGAAAAATAACCTTATTACACAAAATCTTCCGAATAATAGAAAAAGAGGGAATTCTTTCCAAGTCATTATGAGGCCAGCATAACCTTGATACCTCAATTCCCACACCTGTAAATTAGTGCTGATCTCAGAGGTACGGAGCAGAGTTGGGATTAAGGGAGCTGTAGGTATAGCCCTTGGCATGATCCCTGACACCCAGCATGTGCTCAGTGTATGGTGATTGTTTCTACGTGACCAGGATTCAGACCAAGGGCCATGTGTTATTTGCACCATGCTGAGAGCAGAACAGCATCCCTTCGACACAGAGAAAAGAGAGCTGGGGAACCACCATGAATAGAGCCTGTTGGGTGACAGCCACTTAGCAAATTGGATCTCATTCAACCCTCACAAAAACTCTTCAAGGTAGGTGTATCATTTTATAGATAGGAAAGCTGAGGCTCAGAGAATCTAGGATGGACTGTATAAAGTCTAAGCCAGGCCTGTCTGAAGATAAAGCTCGTGATTCTCTGAGCTGTGCTAACCAACCAAGTCACAGCAGTGGAGCTCTCTGATCTTGGGCTAAGCTGACTCTGAACTTCAGGGTCCCTGTCTATAAAATGTGTAGAGTGGCTGCTTTCCGAGTTGTTGAAAGACAGATGAAGCACAGATGGAGTCTCCTGTGCTGCCATGTCTGTTTGAAAAGTGCCCATGAACTGGCTCACCTGGGCTGTCAGGCTCACCTCTGTTAACCATGGCCACCCCCGCAGGTCACCACCTGCCCCAGCCTTCACACACCACCACTCCTGGCGTGGGGAGATGGGTCACCCCGGGCAGAAGCGTTCCTCCTGTGTACAGTGTTTTTATTGCACAAGTGATACATGGATACACTCTCATTGTAATATGAAAAACTGAAGAAGTTCAGAAATATACTGAATGATAAAGTATCATGCCGCTCTGCCTCCCCTCCCCTCCCCCACCCAAAGATGAGCGCAGCTCAAACAGCAGCAAAGACCTCCTTCCAGGCCTACTTCTGTGCATTTACTCTCATATACATTTATACATAACTACACCTGTCGTTCCGAGGCTGTTTTTTCACATAACTGCAATCATCCTGTATGTATTGTTCTGCAACTTGCTATTTTCACTTCCCAATCTCACGTGCTATTTATATCTTCTCTGCTTCCCAAAGGATTTGAGGAGGTTTACCAGAGTTCCTGCGGGCAGGGTGGCTGCAGAGCAGCGGAGAGAGCCTGAGTCCTGGAGTGACGCTGACCTGGATGGATATCCCCGCTCTGCCACCCGCATCCGGGGGAACTTGCACCAGTCCCTAAACTCTCAGCCGCAGTTTCTTCCTCCATGAAATGGGGATGATGATAGTAGTTACCTCACAGGGTCAGTGTGACTTCACTGTGGGATGACAAAGTGGGCGTTCAAGCATTTCGGCTCCCCAGCCTCCCTGGGGCTTAAAAAACAAGGACCTAAGTGGTCTGGAGGCCAGAGGTGGGTCCTTAGAACTCAGATTCCAGACCTCGAGTCCTCCTCTTTCCCCGAAGACAAAGACAGAGAAGCGGGGAGAGCAGCTGAGGGGGGAGTGTTGAGACCTAGCCTTGCTGCCCCACGGCTGCAGGTTCCAGTGAGTCCCTCCAGCCACCCCGGATGTTCTGAGGGGAAGCCTGGGTCTCCTGCTCCCCTATATGCCACAGAAGTGGCAGCTGTGACATCAGCCTGGCCCTGCTTTCCCTAAGCAGGGGGAGAAGCAAGCGGCGCTGAATAAATATCTGTCAGTGTCCTTTGAATGATTCCATGACCCATTCCTTCACTTCTGAGACCTGGTGGAAACTTCTTCTCCCTTTTTGGAAAATGGGGAAACTGAGGACAGGGAAAGTCAGAGCTGCTGGGTCTCTGGACATCACCTGGCCCAGCCTCCTCAGTTGACACGAGGAAACAGGCCCCAAAGGGAGGAAAGTAACTGGCCCATGGACCATTCTGATATATAGTTCGTACAATCAACGTTCACTCAGTTGGGGCCAGATGCTTTATTTAATTCTCATCCAGCACAGTGAGGTAGGTATTGTAGTTTCTCGTTTTACAGGCCAGAGAGCTTAGGTCATTGTCTTAAGGGGACGCTACTAATAGGAGCCAGAGTCAGAGCTCCGTGTGTGAGTTTCTCATCAACCCACCGGCCAGAGGTGCCCATCTGTGCAGAAGGTCCTTTCTGTCTCCTGCCAGCACCTCTCTCACCCTGCCTCATCCTCCTGGCAGCTCCATGAGCTGCAGCTCCCCGAGGACAGCTCTCCTGGCCCTGGGAGCAGCTCTGCCCATTCTTCTGTGCCTCGCTGGTCCATCCTGACATTCAGGACCCCTGAGCTCGCTGACCAGATCTGTCTTCTCCCCCAGACTGTGAGCCCTCAAGGAGAAGGGTCAGGTTCTGATTCATCTCTGCATTCCCACGCCCAGCACAGGGCCTGGCACAGAGTGAGCAAACCTGAATCTTTGAGGAAGAAAAGGAGGGAGGGAGGAATTCCATTGCCCATGCTCTTTCCTCTGTCCCACAGCTTCTTTTGACAGAGTCAAGGTCAGGAGACAAGGCCCCCAGGTCTTACACCAGATTTGATCTTCTTTCCTGCTCTCAGCACCGCTGCCCCTTCTCCACTTCCCCAGGCCCCCTCTCCCATATGCTGGTGCTCCCCACTGCCAAGGGCAGCAGCTCCTCCCTGCCTCTCCTGCCACACTGCCCACAGCTCTCAGGAACCGCCCTGCCAACTTCACTCCCACGAGGGCCCAGGCCTCAGTAAGGGTCGCCCCCCCAGGCCACTTGCCTTGAACAGGTGACAAGGCCTTGACCACAGACCAGCCGGGGAAGTATTTGGAGGCTCAGCCTTGCCTTGACTTTCAAAGCCACTGAGAAAGTGGCACCTCCTCCATCAATGCCACCCTCCGGCTCGGTGGGAGTCCTTGTGGTCCATGCCCTCCCTCCAAGGTGGGTAGGGGGCTGGGGAGACTCCCAGTGTTTATCAGCCAGAGTCCTGTAGTTGGGGAAGACTGCGTTTCCATGGATACAAGCCATGGGAGCTGCTGGGAGATGGGGCCATGGTGTACACAGACACAGATCCAAACGGACCTGCAAGAAAAATAGCAACAGATTTGCTGAGTCATTGGCCCCGCATATTTATAGTCTCTGGCAAAGGCAGACCTGCCTATCAGAGGCTAATAATACTGCAGCAGCGTGTTAATTGCAAAGACGGAGTCTTCAAGCATCCATTCAGACACCCGAGACTGCTCCTTGAATAAAGAGTGGGGCCCTCACCATGGGAGCCAGCATGCGTGTGAGTGTGTGTGTTTAGGAGTACATGTGTGTGCAGGTACGTGGAACCCAGCTCTAGCAGATTAAGAAAGCTCAAGTATCACATCAACTGGTCTGAAACCACCCCACAGCAGTGTTTGTCATAAAGCACTCTTCAATCACCTAAGGAAGTCTAGGACTCAACCCAGGTGGAGGGGTAGACAGGAGAGGAGAGGAGGCTGGTGGTTATCTCCCTGGGGATGGAGATGGGGACAGGATGCTGGGGTGTAGCCCCGAGACCTTCATCCCACAGCTGTGGGGACAGCCATGGTCCTCCAGCTCTGGGCAGTCGGGCAGTTAGAAGAAAGGGAGAAAAAGACCTCTGCCTTCTGGGAGGTCAGCCCCAGTGGGCCACCTGACACACACTGAGATCACACAGGGGCCCAAATATGGGAAGCACAGTCAAGGATGATGGGTGCCCAGGAGCCTGGGCGCCATCTTGAATAAACACTCAAGGGCCAAGCTCAACTCTGGAGGCAAGTCTTTGCACCGTCACCTCTGGGAACCAGGAAACCCATCTAGCTTTGATTCGGGCAAATCAAGTCCTTGCCTCCTACAACTTCTATCCACACCTGGTGGTTCCATCCCTGAAACACTGCCTTATAGTGGCATAAGTTATGTTCCCGTCCATCACTTCTGCCACCCTGGCAGCTCCATAGAGACTGGGCCACATGTCCCCAGCACCTGGCAGAGAAGGGCCTCGCTGAAGACTTGTGGATGAGAAAGCAATTCCCTCCAGTTCTCTGAAGGCAGTTCTCAGGTCCCTGGAGTCTTCTGAACTCCAAGCCAAACAATCCCCTGGCAAGGGTTCAGGTTTCCTCCCTGGCTCTGTTCCTCTCTGGAGGTGCTCCCTCTTACACTGTGCCCCCCACTAGACAAAGAGGGAAGAGGATGGGGCCCCAAGGGGTCCCAGCCTACAGCCCCCATACACTCATTTCTGTCCTCAGGACAAGGAGGGCAAGGATTGCTGAACCCAGCTTGCTTTTGCTCCAGCTGGAGCACAGCCCCCTGGCCTCTGCCCTCTGGTTCAGCCTAGGAGGACGGAAGCCATACTCTCCCTCCAGGGGTCTGACAGCAAGGGGCGTGGGGGGCCTCCAGGGGCCCACAGAGGAACAGCAGAGCAAGGCTATGCAGGGAGGAGGAGTAACTGGGTTCGTTATGTGAGCTGGGCCCCGATTTCTCCCACTGCAACCCCCCAAACCGCTCAATCATTCGTGACTGCGTCCACAGTACTCTGAGGGAGAGAGGGAGGAGGGGAGGGGAGAGGGCCATCCTTTCCGTTCTCACTTCTCTTCAAGAGAAGGTTGACTCAAGAGCTATTATTAATAGTAAATTAAATAGTGTGGTTATTCTGAATAATAAAGAGCTCTCCTGTTCCAAGTTTCTACTGTCCTCTCTCCAGGGAAATACCTGCCGTGGCCTGGCCTGAGATGTGGCATCCAGTGACAGGCATTTGTAGGATGATGCTGATGCCCCTGCTGTGCACAGTCACAGGCGTCCAAGTCCCCTCAGGAATGCCTCTGCCACCCCAGCTTTGAATATGGGGGGAAGACATTCCAGGTACCCTCTGTGATCCCACCATGGACCCTGGAGTCACCTTGTCCACGATGTCCCTGCTGGCAGAAAGTGACCTTCCTGCTTGCTAGCTGGTGACCTTAGGCAAGTCGTGAACTGTTAGCTCCCTCATGTTGGGTGGAAGATTCAAGTTAATAATAATATTGCTATCCGACATATAAAGTTAATAGACATAAAGGGCTTGTGATTCTGCCAGGCACTCGGTTAGCACAATATAAAGGTTTGTTAAATAAATAAGAGCCTCGGGGCTTCCCTGGTGGCTCAGGGTTAAGAATCCGCCTGCCAATGCAGAGGACACGGGTTCGAGCCCTGGTCCGGGAAGATCCCACATGCTGTGGAGGAAATAAGCCCGTGCACCACAACTACTGAGCCTGCGCTCTAGAGCCCATGAGCCACAACTACTGAGCCCACGTGCCACAGCTACTGAATCCTGTGCACCTAGAGCCCATGCTCTGCAACAAGAGAAGCCACCACAACGAGAGGCCCGCGCACCGCAACGAAGAGTAGCCCCCGCTTGCCGCAACTAGAGAAAGCCCGTGCACAGCAAAAGACCCAATGCAGCCAAAAATAAATAAATAAATAAATTTATTAATAATAAATAAATAAGAGCCTGCCAGGATGTTCATAGGGCAGAGGCTGAGACCCAACTGCAGCCATCAGCGTCTTTGTGATTGAAATTATTACTCCTTGCAGAGAGCTCCTCAAAAGACGCAAGCCCAGGCTGAGGAGGGGGACTCAGCAACTTGACATCTTACTCCTCTGTGGGCTCTGACTCCTTTCTCCACCCACATGTGAGTGAGGTCACATCTTGTGAGGTCACAGCTACGGGCCAGCCTGCTCTGACCTGTAATGTATAATATCAGCTAACATTAATGGAGGTCCTACTATGTGTCAGAAACTGTGCTGAGTGTTTTCCAATCAGTTAGCCATTTCATTTAATCCACACCACAGCCCTACAGGTGGGCACTCTGCTTCTCAGATGAAGAAACTGAGGCTCAGAGAGGTTAAGTAATATGCCCAAGATCATACAGCTAGCGAAGAGTGGAGATGGAATCAGAACCCAGGTCTGCCTGCCACCACAACCCGACCTGACGTTCTTTAAGCCATGTCACCTGACCTCTCATTAGATTCTTGTCCAGGAATATGTTGTGTAACTCAGGATTGCTGGGGAGGGGTGTTGGGGGAAGTTGGGTGCAAAAGAGAGGGGGCAGGTCTGGGCTGCCCCACCCTACCCAGGGCTTAGCAGCCAAGCAGCCTTCCATTTGATGTCAGCTTGTCCCAAGAGGCTAGAACTCTAGCTGGCCGCCTGGTGGCTGGGGGAAGGCAGAGGGTTGAAAATGGATCCTCTGGAGAATGGGCTGAGGAGACCCTGGGAGGAGGAGCCTGAGGCCCAGTGGAGAGGCAGAGGTAGCGCTTCTGCAGAGGCCCAGATCAGGCACCGACATCTAGGCTGCGAGGAAACCCAGGGGAACATGGCCCATCAGAGGCCCTCCCGCCCACTCCTTCCCATCTATCCTCAGTCATCTGGTCCCTCCTGGGCCCAGTTGGCTTCCCCCTCCTGCATCTCCAATGGCAGCAGCTTTGGCGGGGGTTGGGGGGAGAGCACCCTCCCCTGGGGCCCTGACACTGCACTAGGTTGTTGTTTATGAGGAGGAAACAAGGCTGACTGCCTCTCAACATTCGGGGCGTCTCAACACTCAGTGCTGTCGGAGCCGGGACAGTGAACCCCAGGGGTCACAGGTGGGGTGGGGGCTCAAGGGGTGTGTGTTCGTGAGTGTGAACACATGAGTGTGTTGACAGGTGTGCTCGCTCCAGGGCTGATAGAGCAACACTTGTGGAGCAGGCTCTGGGCTGGGAGATGGGACCCCGGGTGGAGCAGGCTGGTCCTTGGCCTCCTGGAGCTCCTGAAGTTTGCAGTGCACAGAGAGACTACCTTCCACCTGGTGAGTACCAAAGAGGCAGTGAGCATGGCCAGGACTGGCACCAGGAGAGGGGCTCCTAACCCAGCCTGCCGGGCAGGAAGGCTCCCTGGAGGAACCGATGAGTCCTGCCTGAGGAAGGAAGGTGGGAAGAGCATTTCAGGCAAGGGAGCAGCGTGTGAGAAGTCCCAGAGGCCCAGAAGGAGACATGGGTTTGCCACCTGCCAGGATTTCTGTGTGCTTAGAGGGGAGAAGATGGAGTTATAAGCGAGGGAGGGTGGTGGTTGGACAGAGGCCAATTGTAAGAGGCCTAAGCAATGCACCTGGAAGCTTGGGTTTTCAGCTGAAGACAATGAGGAGCCACTGAGGGGAGTCAACTGATCCGACTGACCTTTAGAAGATCACTAGGGGACCAGCTGACACCCTATCCAGCCCTCGAGAGCCCCAGCTCAAGCCCCTAGGCATCACAGTGGGCTGGCCTAGATTAATCTGCATCCTGGACTAGAGGGTATGTGGGGCCAAAGCGTGCACATGCTCACAGCCATGGGACTCAGGGCACAATACAGATCTGCTGCTATTCAACCAGATTTCTTGCTGGCAGTGGATATCCTCCCCATTCTACAGATGGCTACGTTAGAAATGCAATGGGGTAAAGACGATTACATATCCGAAAATCAGTCCGTGTAATTAATCATGTCAGTTACCAGAAGGGGACAAGTTATGTGACAATCTTAACAGACACCAAAAACGCATTTGATAAAATTGAACATCCATTCTGATGAAAAGTCTTAGTATAATAAAAATAAAAGAACACTTCCTTGACATAATAAAAACTATCCATCTGCAACCAATAGTCAACATCATGCTTAGCAATAAAACACCAGCAAGAGGTATTCATATTTAAGTCAGAGTGGGACAAGAATGCCTGTTATTACCACCATTAGTTTACATTGTTCTGGAAGTTCTAGCCAATGTAATAATACTTTAAAAATAAAAAGCATAACCTTTGGGAAGGAGGGAAAATTGCTATCATTATTTTTTCATGATATGATTGTTTATCCAGAAAACTCAAGAGAATCAACTGAAAAACTAATGAGACTATGAAAGAGGTCAGTAAGATGGCCAGAATCAAAATGAATACACTAGCAAAATCCAGTTAGAAAACGTAAAAGAAAGAAAAGTCCCCAATGTGGGTTCTTCAGTGACTCCCCACGTCCTGAGAAAATGGAGTGAGGAGGCAGCCCAAGGGCAGTCAAAGTTCAGGAATAAGCTCCAAGCAACAGGGACCTGGTGAGGAGGAAAGGAAGATGAAACACAGGGTAGAGCTGGAGAGGTTGGGGAAAGGAGGAGGAGAGTATCCTGTAGCATCTTCCAGGGATGGCAACAGGGATGGCTTGAACTGGGAGCTTCCCAGCCTTTGGGCCTGGTTCCCAGCAGCCCTGGGACAATGAGACCTAGCAGTTCCCAATGGGTCAGTGAGCCTAGACTCACTTGGGGGCAGGACCTGCCTTCTGGTGGCTCCAGGCTGTGCTGGATATGGACGGGGTAGGGGGAGTACAGACCCTGATGGAGAGTCTTAATCCACCACAGGGCACAGACTCCCAGCAAATGAGGTCCCAGCTAAAGGGGTGTTTCTGAACATTTGATGGGCTGATTACAAACTGCTCCTCTGAATTCATTAAAGCAGATTTCCCAAGAGAACCTGTCGGTGGCAAAGAGACACAGCCAGCCAATGTCCAAGCTCCACCCCGATGCTGGAAGCCCACTACCCAGCTCTCTGGCTCCAGCCTCCTAGCAACGTGGCCCTGTCTTGCTAGGGGTGGCATGACTCCCCTGGAGGCAGCCGGCAGGACTACAGGTGCACGGGCACTGGCTACTTGGCTCCAAGGGCCCATCCTCAGAGGGTAAAACTTGTCGATTTCTCTTCCATTTTCCATGGTATGCACATGGCATGATATGCATGTATGGCTTCTCTCAGATGCTGGGTAATCTCCCAGTTTCCATCACTCACTGTCAGGGAAACCCCTCAGCCAAAGACATGATAGCTGGCCAGCATTTCAGGGTAGCAAACTCTCTTGTCTCCACCGTTTTCTCTTTGGTCCTCACTCACAAGCTCCACCTGCACTAAAAAATAATCACTGCCCCCACCTCCCAGCACTACTGCCCCTGCCCGGGGGCGGGACAATGACCTCCCAGGTGAGATGTTGCTATTTAAAAAGAGATTTGGTGCAAAGAAGTGGTGCTTCTTATGGTGGAATTTTAGGCACTGGGACAATGTATAGTGGCATTTTAGTCACTAATTATGTGAGGATCAAATTATTCGGTGCCTGAAAGCAGGAAACTAATGAGGGGCAATGTGGTCTTTCGAATCCCTTCCGCAAGCTGTGGTGGCTGAGTGGTATGGAGGTGGGAAGGGCGTGAAGGAGGAAACAAACACTTTTCGAGCACCTACTATGTGCTTTACCCATATGACCCATGAAATCCACAACCATGGCGCACAGGCATTATTTACACCTGTATTTAAACCCTGGTCACTTGGATTCCACAGCCCATGTTCTCAGGCGCTGGCCCCTGGCTGATCCTTAGAAAACCAAACTTTACATGGCAAGCAAGCCCCTGATTCCTCACCAGATGCTAATCTCCTTCTCCTTGCAAACCCACGCCCCTGCTCTGTTGCCCACCTACCTCGGTCTCCTCACTTGCCTTGGTGCCTAGAGTTACCCCATGAACGTTTCCTACCCTTCGGATCAGAACTGCCCTCCTGTGGATGCTCTGTGACCATCCAGGTCTCCCTGTGAGGGACCACAATCAGCACCACGCCCTCCAAGAAGGGAGCTTTTCAGGCAGGACAAGGAGTGGGGCACAGACAGGAAAGAGGAGCCCAATTTCTTTTGCAGGCTCTGTCTTCGTGCCCCAGCCCCTACCCTTCCTACTTCTGTAAACACATTGATTATCTAGAGCCCCCTCCCCAAGCCCAGAGTCTGGGAGAAGATTCGGGGGGTGGGATTGTTTGTCCTAGTTTACCAAGTCCCCCTGGCTCCTTGGTCTTGTCACCATGGAAACCTTGCGAGGTCACCAGTATTATTAAAATAGAGGAAAAAAATCTCTCTCCCAAAGTCAGTGCCCATTTGGTTCCAGTGGCTTTTGTACAGGAGTGAGGAGGACAGCACGGTGGAGTGGGGGAGACCTAGCTCCATCCTCAGGGATAGATTAACCCGTGATGTCCAGGGTGCTGGCTGCTCAGACATAAGTCTTCCGCCTCCCTGAAGTTTTTCAGGTGTCCTTGCCAGGGAAGAGCGAATCCGGCAGCTTTGAGCACATGCCCAGTGGGCTTCATGCTACACCCGGAGAAGTGGGAAAGGGCTCTTCCCAGGCAGTGCTACTGAGTAAATGCTCATCTAGCAGACTTAGGGAGCTGCTGTTGGCAAAGAGAAAGGAAGCCAGAGTTCTGGACCACTGTTTTAGACCCTTCTCTCTCTCAAGGTGAGAGTGGGATTGCCGGTTGGGGCTGACACAGGACTGGAGGGGGTCGGGAGTTCATGGGTTCTAAGGTTGGATCAGGTGCCGCTCCCCTTCACACCGTCTTCCTCCGCTCTGCCAGTGGACCTCAGATGCTTGCTTGCACTCGAGAGGGCCCAGTCCACCTGCTGCTCCCCTTTGAGGCCAGCAGTGGGGCCGACAGCCCAGCTCTTCACACTCTCCTCTGCAGGCCTACTCTGTCCTGCAGGCTACTCACCTTCAGCCCATCTGCCTCTCAGGATTCAGAAAATCTCTCCACACTGCCCTCCTGGAGTCCAGATTCCTCCCACCGCCTTCAAGACTCTTCCCAGCACCCACCACCACTGATTTGCTCTTCCACTACCCCCTCTGGCCAGTGGGTCTCCTCGCTGTTCTAGGCACTAGACTCATGCTGCTTCCTTTATTCACATTGTTTCCCATCCCTAAGACAACCTCTCTCTCCCTTTGTACCCATTTAATCCTATATTACATTCTTTATCATCACTTACACCATTTTCACCTTCGTATTTCCATAGCACCCAGCACTACCATCAGGAACTTCTCCAAGACTCTGCCATCACTGCCTTCACCACCACCATCACCACTGGGCTCACTTCACCACCAACACTGCTCTCAGCACCACTGAACTACCACTCCCCTTCTATCATCCGCTCTGCCTCTCATCACCATCATCACACCTCACCACTTACCACCACTGCCCCAGTGACAGTGCCACCACCACCATCTCCATCATCAACGCTGCACTCACCATCACCACCACTGTCACCATCACCATTCTCAGCATCAGCAAAATCATCACCACCACTAACATCGTCACCACCACTACCAGCAAAACTGCCATCCCACTGTCAGTACCACCACCATCATCTCCATCATTGACACTGTACTCACCATCACCACCACTGTCACCTGTCACCACACCACATGACCACTCATCATCATCACTACAACTGTCATCACCATCACCATCATTTGAAGGGAAATAATGTCTTCCTTCACAAAAATCAATCAATCTATTTCAAATCCTTCAATGGAGGCCTTAGAAGATTCCATATAGAGAGGGGCAGCTGGATCCCATAGCCCCCATTCTTGCTCCCTGAGATTCTTCATCCTTTTGGGAATCTCTCACCAGTTGCCATTGTTGCCACCAAAGTGGCCACAGGGACCCTTTCTTTAATACCTCAGGGTATAACTGAGACAAACCATATCATTTATAGTAGGTAGGACAATAATACAAGCTGTTGAGAGTATAAACTGGCACAAACCTTCTGAAAAGTAGTTTAACAAGGACAAAGCCTTTGGAAAGGGCAGTTTCTAAAATTTTACTTCGGGACGTCCCTGGTGGCACAGTGGTTAACAATCTGCCTGCCAGTGCAGGGGACACCAGTTCGATCCCTGGTCCAGGAAGATCCCACCTGCCATGGAGCAACTAAGCCCATGCGCCACGACTACTGAGCCTGCGCTCTAGAGCCCACGAGCCACAGCTACTGAAGCCCGCGTGCCTACAGCCCATGCTCCATGACAAGAGAAGCCACCTCAGTGAGAAGCCCGTGCACCACAATGAAAAGTAACCCCCGCTTGCTGCAACTAGAGAAAGCCTGCTACAACAACGAAGACACAACACAGCCAAAAAAATTTTTTTAATAAAATAAATAAATAAATAAAATTTTACTTCTAAGAATCTATCCTAGGGCTTCCCTGGTGGCGCAGTGGTTGAGAGTCCGCCTGCCGATGCAGGGGACACGGGTTCGTGCCCCGGTCTGGGAAGATCCCACATGCCGCAGAGCGGCTAGGCCCGTGAGCCATGGCCGCTGAGCCTGTGCGTCCGGAGCCTGCGCTCCGCAAGGGGAGAGGCCACAACAGTGAGAGGCCCGCATAACGCAAAAAAAAAAAAAAAAAAAAAAAAAAAAAAGAATCTATCCTAAGGAAATAATTAGACAAATGTGCAAGGATGATGTGTGGGTGTTATAATAGCAAAAACTGGAAAACAGCCTAAATGCATAACAAAAAAAGAGATGGTTTAAAGAAACCATATAGACTAATAAGCAGCCATTAAAACAGAAAATATAGATATATCTGTTGACATAAAAAGATGCTGACTCTATATTTTTAATGAACAAAAGCAGGTTTCTTATCAGCATTTGTAGAATAACCCTCAGTCCTAAAAATATACAAGTATTCATGAAACAAGGTGAAAATATTTATATTTTATATTTTAAAAGCTGGCACCAAAATTCTTCTTAGACAGGAAACGCTCTGTTTGGAAAAAAATATTTGAGGCAACTGTTTCGACAAATGATGATAGCAGACCACTCAGCGTGAGACAAGGAGAGGAATTCATATTACTCCTGAGGAAGATGGCAGAGAGAGGTGCATTGATCCAGGAAGAAGGGAGAGAGACAGGGAAGCCAGCACGGAGGAGAGAGGCTGAGATGGAGGACACGTGCCAGGAAACTCCCTGGTGGTGTGGGGGAGTGGAGGAAGGCTTTTTTAAAAACTTTATTTATTTAATTTATTTATTTTTGGCTGTGTTGGGTCTTCCTTGCTGCGCGTGGGCTTTCTCTAGTTGCGGCGAGTGTGGGCTACTCTTCGTCGCTGTGAGTGGGCTTCTCCTTGCAGTGGCTTCCCTTGTTGCGGAGCACGGGCTCTAGGTGCACGGGTTTCAGTAGTTGTGGCACCTGGGCTCAGTAGTTGTGGCTCATGGGCTCTAGAATGCAGGCTCAGTAGTTGTGGTGCACGGGCATAGCTGCTCCACAACATGTGGGATCTTCCCAGACCAGGGCTCGAACCCATGTCCCCTGCACTGGCAGGTGGATTCTTAACCACTGTGCCACCAGGGAAGCCCTGGAGGAAGGCTTTAAGAGCTGGGATCCCTGCCCTTTGCCTGTGGGCTGCAGTATGGGCCATTTCTTCTTCTCTCCCACACCAAATATTTAGTCAAGACTTCTAAGTGCTCAGAGTTTCTGAATGGAATTGAAGAAGGGGCCGAGTTTCAGGTCTGATCTACCCCCAAAGTGATCATACACCCAAAGTAAATTATGGGTGGTATATGTACTTTTTACTTTCGTTTATTTGCATTTTCTGGTTTTCTACAGTCAACATTAAAGAAAAAATAAAAGAAGTACATTTCAGAAACCACACATTGGGAATACACCAGAGTCAGATGGAACAAGATGAGCTGGGTTAAAAACTATAGCCTACAACCTTCCACCACAGACCCCGAGCTGCCTTCACACTGCGGGCACGTTCTTGACACCCCCACTCAGGAACAACCATCCAGAGGTCTCAGCACCTTGAATCCTGGTCCCATGGCAGTAACCTTCTGGGGAGACACAGGGAAGCCCCACTCCAGTGCCTAAGACCCAATTTCTCATTCTGGTCTCTGCTCAGAGGACACACATCTTCCTGCAGGGTTAACAGTAGAAATGATTTCCCTTTTCAGGGTTTGTCCTGCCACTCACAAGGACTTAGACGTGTGAGTTTTCATGAGATAGTATCTTAAGACAACACAGCCATTCCAACAAAGATACGAAAAGATGCACACACGCAATAGCAGGGTGGTCATCTGGTTTGGTACATGACCACCACCACTGTCATCGTCACCTTCACCACCACCACCACCATAACCTCCAGCCTCCTTTGTATCCAAGCAGTGTACATTCATCCAGTTTTGCCTACACTGAGCGTTAGCCTGAGGTGAGTCCGAAAGGACACAAGAAGAAAGTGGGGAAGTCCGTTTTGTCCCCACTTCCTGACATGTCCCTGATCCTCACAAAACCTGTGCGGTTCACTCACTTGGTATTCAATGCAATAATGCAGCTGGTAATGAATTTGTTTTACATTCAGTTGGATAACACTGTTAGTTATGAATTTATAATTTCCACAGGGATAAGGCATTTTTTTCTTCAAGGCGTCAGAGAAGCTGTTGCTTACAAACTTGTAATTCGCCACAGCAAATCCATCTGTAAATGACACTATTGCAAGCTGAAAATCTCCCAGGCACAAGGAATACAGCCTTAGAATTAAACTGTGTGTTTGACAAGAACCTGCTGTTCTGTCCTGCCCCGGCCTGGTGGGCCCCGCCCTTCCTCCTGGGTTCAGCCTTAGCTTTGCCCGCACAGCCCTCATTCCCCAGCAGCCCAGCACCAAGCCCCTGCTCCTCTCCTTGCCCATCCAGAATGGGGTCAATAGCCAAGTCAAGGCTGCATAACTCTCTTGGGGAGACTGCA
This sequence comes from Mesoplodon bidens, assembly GCF_964165515.1. Classification (NCBI taxonomy): domain Eukaryota; kingdom Metazoa; phylum Chordata; class Mammalia; order Artiodactyla; family Ziphiidae; genus Mesoplodon; species Mesoplodon bidens. The sequence continues at coordinate 62,704,903 of NC_138178.1, read as the reverse complement.
GAGAGGCTCAGCCAGCACGGTCATCATCTGAGTCTGTGGGATGAACATGGAACCCCACTGTCCACCTCTCCTAACTCTCTCTGGGCCTTTGTTTCCCCGTTGTTGCTGGGACCCCAATCCCCTTACAAGAGTTTCCCCCAGATTTATCAGCCAGAGTGTGGATAAGCAGTCTGAGTCTGCTCAGGTAAGTGCCCCCTTAACCAAGATTGAGTCCAGAAAAGGGAGGAGAAGAGGGTGGGTGAGGAACTGACCCAAGGATCCAAAGGGCAGAATTATGTGGGGGTCAGTGATCTGGAATGGCTTAGCTCACAGGCTATATGTGGTCAAACCTCTTTGCCTCAACTATTTCTAGGCTCTTTTTCTTGTATTTTGTACTTTTTGTCTTATTTCCTTTTGTGCTTCCCTCAATTATTGTCTCATTTATTCTTTTTTTTTTTTAGTAAATGTTTCTTTTAAATGTTTAGGTTTCTTTAACTTAGGATGAAAATTAAAAGGAGGCTCAATCCATAGCTGAGCTGAAGAATGAAACTGGTGCTTGGCAGAAAAGCAGAGCTAGAAGAGAATTTGGGGGACTCATCAACAGAGAATCAAACCCACAAGTGTACACAGTACTTCATCCCCACCACATGCCAGAAGCTGAGCGAGAAGGCAGGGGCACAGGAACACGTAAGACAGCATGGCCTCTGCTTCAGAGGCTTAGCAGGGAGAGGGGCCATTGCACAAGCAGCTAGGATAAGGTGTGATCACTGCTTAGATAAAGGGAATGTGTGTGTGTGTGTGTGTTTTGGGCCCCATGGCAGAGACACCAAAACTAGTCTAAAAGGGTTTAAGATGAGACCTGCTACTGATAAGCTGTGTGACCTCAAGCAAGTTGCTTAACCACCCTGAACTTCCTCAGTTAGTATTTGCTGAGCATTTGTATTGTAGTCAATGACATTCCCTATATTCTAGTAGGGAATGCAGGTATGACATAATTACAAATAACAGGGGGTATGGGCTAGTTTGAGGGAAGGTTCTGGGAAGGCTCTCCTGAGGAGTAAAATTGCAGCCAGGGCCTCGAGGGTGAGCAGGAGTTATCTGGGTGAAGAAGGGGTAAGAGCACCCCCAGGGCACAGGGAACAGCATGTGTGAAAGTCCAGAGGCACTGTGCATCCAAGACACTGAAAGGAGGTCAATGTGACTGAAGGGAAGAGAGTAATGGGAGGTGGGGAGAGAGGGGAGCTGAGAGCTACTGGCCAGACCACCCAGGGACTTGCTGATGTAGTGAGAATTTGGACTTTGGGAAAATGTGAAACACGTGAGGGATTTTAAGCCGGGGGAATGATATGTCAGACTCAAAGTTTTTTTAAGATCCTTGTGGCTGCTGTGCAGCGAATACCTTAGAGAGGACCAGAGAGCACTTGGTAGAAGATGGATTTCATTGTCTGATGGAAAGATGATGGATGATGGTGCTTCAGACAAAGAGGGTAGCAGCAGAGAATATTCAGATATCAGAAAATATTCAGGAGGCAGAATGAGAAAATAGAGGTGGATTCGACATGGAGGGTGAGGAGAAGGTATGAAGGATAATTCCCAGAGTTTCTGTAAGAAGAGCTAAGATAGTGGACACAGGGGGAAGAATTATTTAGGAAACATCCCGAGTTCAGTTTTGAATTTGATGGCCAACTGATGGCCCAGGAGCCAGGAGGATCTACAAGTTTGGAGCTGGAGATGCTTATTTGGAATGGGAGCTATACAGGTGGTAACTGCAACCACAAGACGGGGGTACGACAGAGTGGGAAGAAAGAGGGGTGAGAATGAAAAGGACACAGAACTGAGCCCTGAGCAACTCCAGTGTTCAAAGACAGGCAGGGTGGAAAGCAGGCAGAGGAAGCTGAGGGCTAGCAGTGAAAATGCAGCCAGCAGAGATCCAGGAAGGCACGGCGTCCCTGCAGCCCAGGGAAGAGAAAAGAGGTTGTGACTGAACCAGTGCAGTGGGAAGACAAGTCAGATCAGGATTGCAGGCTGAGCATCTTGGAGGTCACTGGTGACCTCCGCATTTCAAGTTTTGTTAGGGGAATAGTAGAGGTGGACTCCAGAATGCAAAGGGAGGAGGAATGAGTGAGAGCTACAGGACGACAGGCAGGGAATGGGGGCAACTCTTGGGGCCAGTCTGGCTGTGAAAGAGAAGAGATGAAACAGCACCTGGAGAGGGAAGTGGGATCTTACTTTTAAGACGGGAGAGTTTAGAGAGCAAGTTCAAATACTGATGGAAAGGAACCGGAGTGTGGCGGGGGGTGGGGGTTGACCTGACCAGAGAGTGAAGAGTAAAGGATAAAGGCAGCATAAGAACCCCCAGAAGGCAGGAGGGGTGCTAACACCACCATTCTCCCATGCTGTTGGCAGACTAATTGGGGATTTTTGTGTGAAAGTACTCTGAAAAATATCATTTTCCTGGAATACTCCAACATCCCATTTTTAGAAGAGGAAGAAGAGGCACAGAGAGGGTATGTGATTGGTCTAAGTCACACAGCCGGGCTTGGCTTACAGGTCTTTCCTGAGGAGAGCAGGATGGAGTGTTAGAGGTTCAGGGGAGGGGTGTGAAGGCTCAGCATGTGTGTTGGGGGGCCGCCTGAGCTACGTGCCATGCCCCTTCCCTCCAGCTTTTCCCATCTCAGGTCACCTTAAAATATTTTGTTTAATAAAAATGTAAAACAGCTAAGTACTTTAGAGATTTAAATTCAAAAGCGTACCTTGAGAACTGACTATAGCAGACTCTGCTGGACACCAAGGGCATGGAGATGTCTGCTCTCCAGTAGTTCATGGTCTAGTGGGAGGGAGGCAGGCTCACAGTGACAAAGTAATGTGGCAAGTGCTGGACTTGCTGGGGATGACGGCTCTTTGGTGGCACAGAGGGGGGACCTCACACTCTGAAGAATATTTCAGGAGGGGGTAGAAGTTGGCCTGGAGGAGAAAGGTGAGAAAGGAAGCATTCCAGGCAAAGAGGAGAGGAAGTGTAAGGGGGATAGTGAGGCAAAAGCTGCAAGTAGCTCAGGCTGGCAGAAGCATCAGGAGCAAGAGGTGATAGAGAGGAGCCTGGAGAGACAGACAAGGGCAAGCTCGTGAAAAGACGTGAATGCCAAACTAAGGGGACCGGACTTGCCTTGTAGGGATGAGGAGCCATGGAGGGTCATAAACAGGTAGATCCAAAAGCCAGTACCAGCAACAGTGGACTCTGCAGGGTAAGTCTAAGGGTTGGCATATCCATTAGTTGGCCGTCAGCTGATGCAGGGGCCAATGGGTGCAAGAAAGGACCTGGTCATCAGTAGAGAGACAAAGAAACCCGTCTACATGAGGGTAGAATCCACAGGACTTAGTGACTAACTGGATGTGGGAGAGTGAGAGTCTATGGTGATCTCAGCTCTCTGGCTTGCATGGCGTGGGTGGAGGGTGGAGTCATTCTCTGAGATGGGAAAGATAAAAGGGGACACATTCTGGGGGAAAAACAATGGGTTCTGACTTGGGCACACTGAGTTTGAGGTGCATGCAGGACGGCCTCATGGAAATGTCCAATGGGCAGTTGGTAATATGAGCTGAAGGTTTGGAAAGGTCTCATATGGAAATAGCAAACTGGAAGGCAAGAACTTCTAGGGAGTGTGAAAGAGCTCCCTAGGTGAAGGTGTATGGAGTGAGAAGAGAGCCTGAGGATCCCACGGATCACCAACACTTAAGAGACCAGAGGGAGAAGACACTAAGCCAACTGAGAAGCAGGCCTCGGAGAAGTAGGAAGAGAATCCGGAGAAATGAGACATGATGCCATGGAGGGGAGGGTGCCAGGAAGTAGGACGAGCCTCCACAGGGTCGAGTACCACAAAGCCATCGCCTTTGGCAGGGGAGGAAAAGTGTCTGCTGGTCTTAGCAAGATCAGGGTCTTGCTCGGTGAGGGTGATTTCAGCCATGCAATGCCAACCGCCACCAGGTTACAAGGTTTGAGGGTGATGAGGCATGAGGAAGAGGAAGCAGCCAGTGTAGAAAGCTCTGAGAACCTTTCCTGAGCTGAGGAGATTACGGTGGGCAGGATGATGATAGAAATGTCCCCAGATATGGCTTCCCCAATGTGAGCCCCACCATTATCCAGACACAGAAGGACATATGACACCTAGTTGTTCTGAAATGGCCTTTCCTGGGAGACTCAGATACGGACTCTCCTTGATTTGGGGACTTCCTCATGAAAAGTTTGTCTATAGAGTTATACACTCATCCCACCTTTGTGTTCAGAAAATTTCCTGAAGCCACAAATATCAAAGATAATAGCTAGGGCTTCCCTGGTGGCGCAGTGGTTGAGAGTCCGCCTGCTTAATGCAGGGGACACGGGTTCGTGCCCCGGTCCGGGAAGATCCCACATGCCGTGGAGCAGCTGGGCCCGTGAGCCACGGCCGCTGAGCCTGCGCGTCCGGAGCCTGTGCTCCGCATTGGGAGAGGCCACAGCGGTGAGAGGCCCGCGTACCGCAAAAAAAAAAAAGAATAATAATAATAATAATAGCTAATTTTTATTGAACACCTACTAAGCCCCATGCTGAACATGGTACATGTACTGCTTTATTTAGTCTTCAAGACAACTCTCGGGAAGGGATTTACAGAGAAGGGAAACTGAGGCTTGGAAGATTTAGTGAGTCACATGGTTAGCAGAAAAGGTAGCTTATGAGCCAGATCCTTCCAACTCCACTGCCTAAGTGCTACGTGCTCTATTATCTCTGTCTTCTCTCTCTCTCAAGCCTGAACACACTCACTCTGGCCCTGGCACAGCCTCCCTGGTGCCAGGACCCACTCCTTCTGAGAATCCAGCTTACAGATTGAATCTTTGTTCCCTCCTGAGATGCATGGCAATCTCAGTCCCGCCCAATCCACCACAATCGAGTGCAGGCTAATAAGAACAGCTACTAGCTCCTGCCTCCCCTACCCTCACTTTGGGGACTATGTTTGGTGCTTCTTGTTCCTTATCTCATTCCATCCTCAAGGCAACCCTGTGCAGCCACTATTATTTTGCCTATTTTACATATAAGCAACCTCAAATTCAGAGAGGGCAAGTAACTTGCCCAAGATCACACAGTTGGTGAATGGCAGAGCTGGGACACAAATCCAAGCCTGCCTGATGCAGTATCCTCCCAAATACCCTACCTCCCTTCCATGGCCACAGGGCAGCAGCTCCCAACCCTCTAGCTTCAGGAACTTTGGACATCCCACCCCATCTGGGAACCCAATCATTTAGTCAATCATCCATTCATTTAGTATTCCCTGAGTGTATTTGTCAGGCTCCTATTTGTTGCATGGGACAAGAACCCAACCAAACAAGCTGGAGCAATAAAGGAACGTATTGGCTCTTACAGATGGATAGGATGTTATTGCAGCTCCCAGGACTAAAAGAAGGACTGCAGGAACAAAGGCCATGAGAGCCCAAATTGGGACTCTCAGCAATGCTGTTATCATGCTCTCTAAATTCCCCTCCCCTCTGCTGCCTTGCCTGGATCCAACTTTTAGTGGGAAAGATGACTTGTTTGCAGCCTTGGGACTACAGCATCAAGCTTTGTGTCCCAGTGGAAAGAAGGCTTCCTTCTCCGCATCCACATATCAATCCCAGAGAAAGAGTCTGATTGGCCCTGCTTGGGAATGTGCTCACCCCTTCGGCCAATCACTGGTGCTGGAAAATGGGGTTCTGTGATTGGTGAAGTCTGGGTCACATGCCTACCTGCTGGCAATGGGATAGGGATGGGTGGGAACAGTGGGCACTTTAACAGACAGCCCACCAGGACTATGTGACAACAGGGAGGAATTTCCCAAAGGAAAGGGATGCATGAAGTGGGATGATGGAAAACAGGCCAAAGTAAAAGTCACTAGCTGTCACACTCCACTCCACTGGTCCATGTGAGAGACAAGGGCAGACACCATCCTGGGAGTTCACAGCCTCACAAGGAAATAAGGCTTACAGACACAAAGCCATTAAAAAGAGTCTATAGCAGCTACCATCTATGGAGTACCTACCAGGTCCCAGGCATTGGGCCAAGTACTTCCATGTGCTCACAATGACCCTGGAAAGTAGGTACTATTATCATCTCTATTTTTCTGAGTCAAAGAGACAGTAGAAAACAACTTTTTTTTTCCTTTTTGGCAAAACAGCCAAAACAGGAAAAAATAAAAATGTTTATGGGCTCCTTATCCCTGTTCAGAGAGGTTAAGTGACTTGCCCAAGGTCACACAGCTAGCACATTAAATGAATACCCTGGGAAACATTTGGTTAAGGTCCAAAAGAGTACTTCTGTTCCTCCCTATTGACTGAAGGGCTAGGGAAGGCTGACTGGAGGTGGGGGGTAGATCTAAGCAGAGATCTGAAGGATGCGATATCTGGGCAGGTGGCCAGGGAGGCTGGGTGGAAGGGAGGATGGGTCAATCTGCGAATACTAAGGAAGGTGAGCCCAAGTACCACCTCTCCCTGTGGCAGCCTTTGAGGATTTACAGATAGAGACCCCTTCTCCCGAGACTCCTCTTCTCCAGCCTTCCCTGACCAGCCTAACTCTTCTTCACAGGACATACACACCAGTCCTCCCTTTCCCCACACATACCTCCTCCATTGTGGCTGCCCTCCTGTGGACATACCCAGTGAAATGGGGTCCTAGACATAGTTTGATCCACACAGAGGACAGAAGAAATGTCACCTCTCTTCTTCTAAACACCATACTTCTATTAACGCAACCCAAGATCAATTAGGTATCAAGTAGTCACATCCCATCCTTTCAAACTGAGTTCACTGTCTCCTCACACTCCCAAGCTGAAATATACCTCCCCCATCCTGGACGTGGGCAGATGGTTCCATGGACCTAAGATAAGAAACTCATTTTGTTTTCTCAGGCACAGTCCATGTTTTATTTTGGCAATCTATTAACATCATAGCTTCCGTGAAAGCGATTGGTGGGACTGTATGATTCCACTTATATGAGGTATCTACACTGGTCAAACTCATAGAGACGAAAAGTAGAATGGTACTAGTTGCCAGGGGGTGGGGGGAGGGGGATGGAGAGTTCATGTTTAATGGGTACAGAATTTCAGTTTTGCCCGATGAAAAGAGTTCTGGAGATGGATGGTGGTGATGGTTGCCTAACAACATGAATGCACTTAATGCCACTGAACTGTACACTTAAAAATCATTAAGATGGTAAATTTTTTGTAATATGTATTTTACCACAAATTTTTTAAAAAGTGATTTGTGGGCCCTCTGGATCCACCTTCCCAGGAGAACATCTCCCCCATCCCAGGCAGCTGAATTCATACCTTCACAGCTTCGGGAGGACCCAGTGCCTCCAGAGGACCCCTGTAAACATACCTCTGAGAAAACTAGGAGAACCAGTGAAACCATTAGTACCCATGACACACCACCATCCCTGAAATTCAAGCCCCCTGCGGGTCAGCCTCAAACCACCATCCAGCCCCACCTCCCTTGACCCTTCATCTGCCTCTAGTTCAAGATCTTTACTCCCTTGTCATCTGAACTTTTGACAATGTCACCTATACTCACTAATTCCTATTTCTCACCAATGACTCAGCCCTCAGTGCCCAACAACCTGCCTCCTCCCACCTTCTCCCCACCAAAAAAAACCCCCAAAACCAAAAAAAAAAACCCAAAAAACAAAAAACCCTGCCCCTGCCACACCACCACTGGCTTCCTAATACCAGGACAATAGATACTTTCCATTCCTTCTCTCACAGCTGCTCTCTGCAGCCTTTGACACTGTGGAGCACTTGCTTCCTCCAAATCCTCTCCTGCGTCTGCAGGATGCCCACTCTCCTGGTTCTTCTACTTCCCTGACCACTCCAGCTCCATCTTTCTCAGGGACTATTTTCCAAGGCTCCAGCCTGACCTACTGCTTTTGTTACTGGTCTACACAGGCTTCCTGGTTAATTTCAGCCCCCTTTAATGATGATTAAAAAAAAAATACTCTCAAGCCCAGGCATAGATCACATACTCAACTGTCTTCAGAATATCTCCACCTGTCCCAAATTAGATGCCTCATCTTCACCCCAGACCTGTTTTTCTAAGTCAGTGGGTAGCACAACCATCTACCAGTCTCTCAAGCTATAAACAGAGACATCCTGGACTCCCACTCCCTCTCCAAGTTCAACCAGTCTCCAAGTCCTCCCATGTTCTACTAAATTATTTCTCAAAACATCGCCTCCTCTCCATCCCTACTGCCATGCAGGCCCCTCCTCTCTCAGCTCGATTCTTGTAATAGCCTCCTAACTGGTCTCCTGCCAGTGTCCTTGCCCCCAGATCCATCAACCTCAAAGCCCCAGAGGGATCTCCTGAGAGGTGAGCAGGACCGGGTTCCTCCCTAATACCATAGCTTCCCTCTACCTCAGGATAAAATCCAAGCTTCTAACCATGGCCTCTGGGTCTCTCAGGGTCTGGTCTTCCTCAAATCCACTTTCCACAGAGCTGTCAAAATGGTTATCTCTAAAAGGCCACAGTTGGTTCAACCCCCCCCCCCGCCCCCCTTCACTTCTGCTTCTGAGCCTCTGCTCTCACCCTCCTCCCTGCCTGGAATGCTCACCGACACTTCCCCCACACTGACAGTCACCTGGGTAACTCCTACTTATCCTTTGAGATTCAGCTCAGGGCTTGTCTCAAGGAGAGCTTGCCAGCCCCTGGCCTGGGTTGCTCCCACCCTCCCCCTCCCCTACCATTGCTTCTGGAACTTGCCTTTGCCCTGCGTTTACCGCCCCTGAGTTTACTCAGCAGTGTCCTCACAAGCTGTGAGCTTCCTGAAGTGTTGCTTTTCCTTCCCGAGACGCCAGAGTCTAGCGTGGGGTCTGGTACACGGAAGGTGCTGAATAAATGTTGAGTAAATGGATGAATAACTAAACAAAGTGACCTGTGTCTAATGCATTCCTGTCATCTGCAGAATCTCCAACTCCAGCCCCATCCAGCCCAGAGCCTGGCACACAGTAGGTGCTCAGTAAAGGTTGTCAGTATTGTATTTTCTTAATGCGTCTGACTTAAGGCAACGTTTGGGAGTAGTTTGAGGTATGATGGGGGAAGGGGGAGGGCCTGGATGAGGGAAATTTAGCCAAAAGGGAAGCCCGGGGCGCACCGCAGTGGGGGAAGGGGCAATGAGGGCTTATGGAAAGGTAGGAAGGAATTGAGTAAGCCCCTAACCCGCTGCCCCTCCGCGCCCCGAGGTCAACAGGAGTGCGCCCGAGCGAGCCCGCCTCCAGGCCCGCAAGCACTGGACGTTTCCCAGTCCCCGGGGTGGCGAGACCCCCCGGCTCGCGCGCTCGGCGCTCGGCGCTGGGAGGCGTGTGTGTCGCTTTAAAAGCTCCCTCCCGGCGCGCGGGGCCGGCCCCTTCCCTGACAGCGCCGAGGCGAGAGGAGCCGAGCAAGCCGGGCGGCCGTTGAGGGAGCCAGCGCCCGCCCGGGCGGCCAGTCCGGCGGGGGGCGGCGGGGCGGGGCGGGCCGGGGGCGGCCGGGACGCGGGCGGCGCGGCGCTCGAGAAGCGGGCCCAGGCCCGCGGAGCCCGGCGGGGCAGGGCGGGGCGAGGCGGCCGAGGGAGGCCCAGCCCGACCCGGCGCCCGGTGGCCCCACCGGCACAACCGGGCGCCCGGGGGCTGGCCAGGCTGCGAGCCGAGGGCCAGCGGGCGGGAGGCGGCGGAGCGGAGCGGAGGCTGCGAGCCCCGTGCGCCCCGGCCCGCCGGGCCCGCCGCGCGCTCCCTCCCCTCGTCTCGCCTCGCCTCGCCTCCTCCTCTTGCTCTTCTCGCCTCCTCTCCTCCGCCCGGCGCCGCTCCCGCCCGCGCCCGGCCGCCAGACCCAGCCCGGCCGGGCCCCCTGCCCCGCTGTCCCTCGGCCCGGCCCGGCGGGGACCTGGTCCCCGCGGCCAACACCGCCCCTCCCCCCGGGGCCCGGCGATTCTGGACCTTTCCGACCGTGGACTGAGCCGCGGGAGCGTTGTCGCCCCCGGAGGACCCCGGGGCTAGACTGAGCGGACCCTCGCGGCCGCTCCGGACGCCAAAGGTGCCGGAGCGCGGTCATTCGGGGTCCGGGCTGAGCGTGCCTCGGGCGCCCACGGGTGCCAGCTCACTCCGGGCAGGGCAGGGCAGACCCCGGCGGAGCCCAGAGCCGGCCGATCTGGACTGGACAGAGCGAATTCAGGACGGTGCCGAGCCCCGGGAATGCCGGGCGTGGGCTGAAGGGATCCCGGCGCCCTCCGATCCCTCAGACTTTGGCTTGCGTGCTGAGACCGGACCGGCGTCGCCTCGGTCGCCCTGTGCCCGGTTCACCTGTGGCCTCAGAGCCCCGGACCCACCGGACCCTTGCTCATTCCCCACCAGAGCCTGGCGGGGGTTGGGAGAGATTTTTCCTGGCCTCTTCCTTGGAGCGTGGAGGCCCCGCCCCCTCCCACCGTCCAGATGGCTCCAGTGGCGGCTCTGAGGACCTCTTTGAGGCCAAGGACCGAAGGGTCCAGAGAGAGAAGCCCGCCCTAGGGAGCCTTGGGGGCCCCCCAACCTTGCCTTGGGACTTGGCCCCCGACGCTGCGCGGAAGGAAGGCCGGTGCCCCCACTCCCCCACTTGGTGAGTCCGGGAGCGGAGCGGGGTTCTCACGGAAGGCGGGGCAGGGGAAGGGAAGGTCCAGCGGGGAAGGAGGGCACCCCAGGGGCACTAGGAGGGAGGATGGATGTCTGGAGAGGCCCTCCAGTGAACCAGCGGGGCCAGGCCTGACTGGGGTTGGGGAGCGTTGGGGAGAGCCAGGGCAGGGTGCCCCATCTCAGGCTGAGGACTTCAGCTTCTAAAGCAGGGGCTCCTGTTTTCCCTTTAGGGGAGGGGCTGTGCTATAGAGCATCTGCCTCCAACATCCCTCCTACAAAAAAATAAATAAATAAAACCAAATCCCCAGCGAGGAAAGGTGCAGGCTGGGGTGAGGAGGAAGGCAGCAGCGTTGCCGGCGGCGGGTGCTGCAACCTGGGAGGGCTGACGCCAGGCTCGCTCTCTCTGCAGGGGGCTGCCCTCCTCCAATCCAGCTCCCTTCCCAGAGCCACCCACATCTGGAGCCCCCTTCACATCTGGAAGACCCCAGCCACCATCCCTCTGGAGGTGTCAGTTGCATCTCGAGACCTCTGCTTTTGCAATTTCCTAGGAGTTGTGAGGGGATTACTGCTGCCTTCCGCCCATCCCAAGGGCATCTCTTACCCTTAGTCCCTGCAGAGTCATCCCCCTGCCTCTGCGTCCAGCTCAGCATACCCACAGGCACTTCAAGTCCTAGAGGCCACTCCTGAGACCCAAGGCCCCTCCCCCTGCTCTCCTGTGTCCTCACCTTGACCCCCCTTGGTCAGACTCTGTCTCCCTCTGGGTGTCCCATTCCCCACCCAGAGGTAGAGGAGGCGGGGTGGCAGGGGGCAGGGGCTGGGTGAGGGCCACCCAGGGCCAGGGTGGGCTAGGGGGCCGTTAAGATGTGGAGCTCTGCCCAGCTGAGGGGGGCTCCGTGGAGGCAGACGCAGCGTGTGCCCGGCTGGGGGGAGTATGGGCAGGCCTGCGGCCACGTGGTAAAGGATGAACATTCGGGGCACCCCGGACCTCGGGCAGCCCAGTGACGACCCCAGCAGTGGTGGCGAGCGAGAGCGGATTCGACAGCGCATGAAGATGGTCATTGGGCAGCTGGAGGACATACTGCGGGAGCTCAAGGAGGTGGCCAAGGAGCTAAGGGAGGTAAGTGAGGGGCCAGGCCGCCCCTAGACCGGTTTTCCTGGGCCTGGCCCAGGAAACGTACTCACACGTATGTGTTTAAGTGTGTGTATGTGTGTGTGTGTGCGTGCTCAAAGCTGTGCGCACCTGGGTCACTCTGCTGGGTACCTCCTTCTCCTTGTTCTTCTTTCCCCAAATCTGCTTCGCTGAAGATCTCATTGTACCCCAGGGCTGGAGGGGCCTCAGTGATCCTGAGACTGCTTGGGCAGCATGTTGTGGGCCCATGGTTCAGAGCTGCACGGTGGCCAGTAAGGACTGAATCCCACAGCATCCTCTTAGTGGAAGACATTCTTCTGGGACCCAAGCTGACCTTTGACCTCACCATCTGCCTCCCAGACTCTGACTGGCTTATAAAGGGCCCTGGGAGAGTGTGGATGGCTCTACTGAGGCAGTCCCTGCTGCTCAAGGCCCAGCTCAGAGCATTCCCCAGAGATCACACAGATACTTAGAACCCTTGATCCTGGAAAAATTAAAGCCAGCTATGTCTTCCCTGCCCTGAGGTGGGGATGGGTCTAGGGGCCTGCTAGTGGGTATCAGTACATTGGCAGGGGCAGGAATCTCCTCTGAAGGTATGCATCCCCGTCCCACAGTTCTGAATGTTTTTTGCCAAGGCTGAAAAGTCAGCGAGAGATCCGAGGATATGTGTCCCTCTCTGTCTCTCTAAGCGGAGCCCGGTTTAATTACTGCTTCCCACATCACTAGGGTAATGAGGTACACATGTCCTCAGCCCTGCCCCCTGGGCTGTGTTCGAGCCCAAAATGCATGACCAGCGTTCTGAGCCGCTGGCCTAAATTTGCCTGCTGGGTGCCATTACACCAGCCAGGTGGGCTTTAGCCAAATTTCAACTCCTTGTAACCAGGGTCCCTGCAGAGATGACAGGGAGAGTGATTGAACTGGAGTTACGGGCTTGAGCTCTCCCCAGCCAGCTGTGTGGGGAAGATGGGGGCGCTAGGAAGGCTGGGGAGAGGGGGTGATGGTGGACCAAATCCTGACTGGGAAAGTGGCATTCTAGCCTGGCCTGAGAGCCAAGGAGCAGAGGGTGTTGGAAGGGAGTCATGTTCGGAGTAGAGGGGGTTGTGGAAATGCTGGGACAGAAGCAGGGGTTGGGCAGGGCAGCCCCTCTGCCCAGAGGCAGCCTCATGGAGGAGCGTACTAGGAAGTCCTTTCTCAGGAGGTGGGAATGGCTATTGCTGCAGGTAGAGAGAAGTGTGGTGCTTCTTCCCATGGGCTGGGCTGGCCATGGTCTGGACTGAACATCTTTGAGAATATAGTTTGGAGGTCAAAGGCCAGATGCCCCTGAGCAACCCCTCTTCTCCCAACCTCATTGGTCCAGAGGACTACAGTCCCCTCTTTGACTCTCCCCACCCCCATCTTATTTCAGATGCTCTGTGGTTCTCTCAGGACCATGGGAACTGTCCAGAGTCTCAGTCTTGGGCAGGGGCATGGGACCTATGCCCCAGCAAGCCTGCCCAGAAAGAGCCAGGATTGACTCTAAGCCTGGGAGGCAGCTTCAATAAGCTCAGAGCCTACTCCCAACTGAGCATCTTCCAGGCACCTGCCATCCCTCCCTGAATAGCCATCCAGAGCTTGAAGGCGTCTCACAGGTCATCCAGACCATCCCTGTTTGTTTGCTGTTGAAGAAACTGAGGCCAGAGAGGGATAGGGGCTTGTCCAAGGTCACACAGCCTACCAGTGGCAGAACTAAGCCTAGAACTCAGGTTCCTGCTGCCTATCCTGGGGCTTCAGCAGGTGGGCTAATTGATATCTTTGCATTTTCACAGGGGTCTTCTAGAGGTGATACCTTATGCTCATGCTGTGATGCTCTGAGGAGCACCCTTTAGGGGTGAGGCAGGGAGCTCAGAAGTGCTAGGATTCATTTGCAGATCTTTTAGATGTCCCTTCCCAGCACACACACTCACCTACTCCCATGTCTCGAACAGCAGAGCTTCAGATTCCCAGGATTTGCAGCCTAGAGGCCTGAGCTAGGACAGGGAGAGATGAGTCCCCTCCCCCCACACACCCTGTAGGCCATGTGCCTCCACCCAAGACTTTGGCAGGTTGCTACGGCAACCCGAGTCTACCCCGTATGCCACAGCCTGCCCGCTGCCAATGGCACCCAGCTGGGAGGGGGCACCAGGCCTCAGAGCTCCCCCATCCCCCAGGCAGGGTCTGGACATGGGGTGATGGGCAGAGGAAGTGTTGTAGAAGGCAGGTGAGGCTCTGGGAAGCCCAGACAGGAGAATAGATGCCATAACTGACTTCCTGTTGGATGGAATTCGTCAGGAATGCAGTTACTGAGTGGGGGGCGCCAAGCTCTGGTTTGGAGTAAAGGGTTTCAGTCCCCCTGCTCCCTGGAACCTGCATCTTGGTCCTCCACGGGGGGCCGTAAAGCTGGATCTCTCAGGCGCTCCTCAGTAGCTTAGTGTGGCATTTTCCCTTGGGGGTATGGATGGACCCAAGGTCGAGAGGGTGGCAGACACTTTTCCCTCATCACACCCCACTCCCCGGGCAGTACCAGCTCAGGGCTCACCAATGGGGTTCTCATGCCACGGGGGCAAAGCACTTAGATGTGAAGACAAGATTCACATGCAAGACTGCGGGGGAGTAGCACAAGATGCTTGATGAAGGAGCAAGGCCAGCAGAGAGGAAGGGCTTAGCTGTGTCCCCTTCTGTCATTCTCCTCTCTCTGCTGCTCCCTTCCCCAGCCCCAGACACCACTGATCGTGGCAGACTCTCCTTACCCTCTTGAGCATACAGCCTGAAGTTCGTAGAAAGACGAGGGACACCAGTGCACTCCCTTCCCAGGCCCCTGAGCCTCAGTCTGCTCCTCTGAGATGGGGATGATGATCATTCTCACCTCAGTGTGATCTTAGGGTTTCATCAGGGTTTGGCATGCGGTAAGGGGGCCAACACCTACTCACACCCCTAAAGGATTTGGCGTTTCCTGTCCATACCTCCCCTACCCTTCCAAACCCCTGCTGTAGCTCTGCTATTGGTCTCCCAGGCGATGAGCAACAAGTTCTATCCCATGAATGGGAAAAGTAGTTTAATGGACTAAGTGAGGTGAGGAATGTAAATGCTTTGAAAGCTAAAATTGTGCTGCAGAGGGATATGACGGTCAATCATTAATTAGCCCTCATCTCTCCTAGGTTCCCCAATACTCCAGAAGGCCAGGCCAATCCCAGCAGGCTCTCTAAGCTCCTCAGAATTCTGTGGATCTTAATTTGGAGACACAGCACAGCCTATGGGCTAAGAGCATGGGCTCCACAGCCAGATGTCTCTGGTTCAGATCCAAGATTTGCCCCCTACCTAGCTGTGTGAACTTGGGAAAATTTCTTTACCTTTCTGTGCTTCTGTTTTCCCATGTAAATGAGGATAACAAATTTTACACTCCCCACCCCACCCCCCAGCCCCAGGGTTGTTGTGAGAATTAAATGTGATATTATATATCAAGTACTTAGCACAGTGATGGGCACAAAACTCACTCCATATCTGTTAGATATTATAAATGAAATATTCTAGCACTGGCCAGCGCCTCACTCTGTGTGTGGCTTTGTTCTTTTGGAGTCACATGAGCTTCTTAGCCATCATCAGGGAGGTCAAAGCCAGGACCCTGACCTCCTGGCTGGCACCATTTAGTACCTCCTGCAGTAGGCAGTCCCATCCTCTTGCAGCAAGGAAAGGGAATAGAGAGTGACAGTGATATGGGGATATGAAGGGGGTTTCCAATAAGATGGCTTTTGAACAGAGAACCAAAGGAAGTGAGGGTGGTGTTTAGGGGATGAGCCTTCCTGGCAGTGGAAACAGCCTGTGCAAAGATCCTGGGGAAGAAATGGGCTCGGCGTGTTCAGGATCATCAAGGAAGCCAGTGCAGCTGAAGTGGAGTGAACTAGGAGAAAAGCAGGAAGTCAAAGAGGGAGCAGGGAGTCAGATTACACAGAGCCCTTGCAGGCCACGGTTTGGAATTTGGATTTTGTCCTCAGTGAGAATCCCACATGCTCTCCAGGAATCTCCTGGTTGTGTTTCGGGATAGGAGTCTGCCTCCCCGCTGCTCTCCCTGTTTCCTATCAACTGGGAGCCCCCAAGGCCAGGGATAAGGGGCTTGCCTTTGGCCTCTTGGATGTTGAGCTTACCTTGAGCAGGTTACTTGGCCTCTTCCTCCTTGGTTGCCCCCTCCCCAAGATATCGCTCAGCATGGAGGCTCAAAACTGTCTCTTGTGTTGATCGGCCGGTGTCTCTCACATCATCACTGACTCTTGGGTAGGACATAACTTAAGGGCGCAGTTGCCCACCTAGGTCCGAATGCCTCAGGAGGATGGAGGGGTGGGCACAAACATTTCACAGCCAGGGGTGGCGGTGGAGGATACGCCCACCCAATTTTCACGGGGTGAGCAGGCCCGGTGGTGACTGTGCGGTCACCTCGGCAAGGCGCCGCGTATGAGGTGGCAAGGAAAGCCAAGGGCCGTTCAGGCATGAGATAAATGTGTCCCAGCCGGGAAGCAGCTGGAGCAGGAGAGGCTGGGGACCACAGAGCTGTGCCAAAGTGGGTCAGCTCCATCACCTGCAGCTCAGCAAGAATTGTGCGGATTTTTTCCTATTATTTTTTTTTTCCTCGCCTTCCTTTCCTCCCTTTTCCCTTTGCGTTCTCCTCCTCCAGACAGATCCAAGAAGCTCCCTGGCCAATTATGCCAACTTGCAGGATGAAAATCATGAATCACGCATGGTCAACTCGCTCCCCACCACCCCTTCCCCAACTCCACAGCCCTCCAGGAAGACAATAAATAACGTAATCAAGAATTAAAAAATAATCAGTGGTCATAAATAATGCAGAATCCCCAGTTATGTAACCAGCTGCCTGGGGAGCTGGGAGGGAGGGGAGGAGGTAGCAGCTGGTCAAGGGGGTTGAAGGGGCCAGAGGTGAAGGGGGAGGAGACAAACAGGTTCTGGGGCTCCCGGGTCCTCAGTCCTGGGGCCCTAGGGAACACAGAAGTGCTTTCTTTGGAGAGGGGTCTCACCCACGGCTGGAGGGCAGGCTAGGGCGGGCAGTGTTGGGGTGTCCAGGCCCATGGAACTTTTTCTCGAAAAAGAAGCCCCAAGTGGTTTTATTAAGCCCTCTGTCTTAACTCATCCACTCATTCAAAAGCTATATTTGTAAAGAACGTGCCAATCCCTGTGCCAAACTTGGGATGCAATGGTGGGCAAGACAGATCCAGTCCTGCCCTTCATGGGGCTTCCTTATAACATCTGCACACAAAATGGTAGCAGTGAGAACTACTGGAAAATAATGAGAGGTGCAGGGTACTGTTAGAGCCTTTCACAGGGAACCTGTCCTCAACTGGGGGTCAGGGAAGACTTCCTTATGGAAGTGAGAGGGAATGAGTGGGAAAGAAAGGAGACATTCCGGGTGAGGCCCAGAGGCACAAGTGAGCTCGGTGTAGTGAATTGGGCCGGTGAGGGGGCAGGCCTGGCAGGGAGGAGGCTGCTTGCTGGACAGAACAGGACCTGTGACCAGATTAGCTGTGAGGTTGTGTTTGGGAGGCTCAGGAGTTTGGGGAGCAGCGAAGTGCTGGAAGCAGAGAGGTGATGTGTTCCTGCTGGCTGATTAGGAAGTTCCCTGGATGCAGCAGGAGCTGGACAGGAAGCTGCTGTCAGTGGGGAGACTGGATGGGTGCAGTGTTCGGGGGTGGTGGGCAGCTGAGGCTGTGGCCAGGACAGAGGTTGTAGACACCCTTGGGACAGGGCCTGGGGCCCCCAGCAGCTTTTGTCACAGCCCTTAGCCCTGCCCTTCCTCTCTAGTGCTCACTCTTGCTCCCTTGTAGAGCAGGTGATTCCCGTACTTGACCCCTGACTTCCAGTCTCAGCTCAGCCCCTTCTAGTCCCCGTCAGCAAGCACAATGGGAAGGGTGGTCTCAGCGGTGTCTCCAGTCCCTCCTGGCTTCAAGGTTCTATGGTTCTGTGATTTCCGTGGTTCCATTCTCTCTCTCCCCCTCTCTTTCCTTTTGTGTATATAATTATTTGCCTGCACTCCAAGACAATCCCAAATTACATGTAGGCAAAATGATTATTAAATCTCAGAGAGAAATCATAGATTTCAAGACAGCCAAAGCAGAGAGGTAGGTAGCCTGGGACCTACCCTATTCCTGCCCTCCTAACTGGCCCCATGAAATGAGGCACCAGGGACGGGCAGCAGGGTTTGTGGACTGACCCGGGCCCTGCATACAATGTGGGTCCCCAGGCCCAGTTGCAGAGCCCAGATTCTTAAGTGCTTGGCTGTGCAGACTCTACAGTTTAAAGCACATTCCTACCTATTGAATCCCCAACATCTGGCGAGTAGAGGTGTCTCCTCCTATTTTACAGGGGAGGGAATGAGACATGGAGAGGGAAATCACCTGCCTCTCAAGCCTCTTAGCCAAGATGGGGCAGACTTGGGACTTGAGCCCAGACCTCCCTCCCTTCCTTCCCTCCACTCTCCCAGGATGGAAACAGAGAGGGGCATTCTAATGGAGAAGGGGAAGGGCCTGAACGTGAAGGCCTCCTGAGCAGGTGGCCGGCAAGGGCTTCTTGGGCGGGAAGAGTGTCCAGGCCTGAGGCTCTAGGGCTTCTGCCCTGTGGACCCTGCATCTTCCTCACAGGGGATTAGGAGCCCAGCTTCGGGGCCTGGCCTGGCCACAGGCAACCCTGTGAGTTCACAGCTGAGTCATTTAACTCCAGATTCCTACCATCATCCTCCCACCCTCAGACAGCAGCAGACTCTCGGCAACTTCGCTGGATCGGCGGAGTCTAATTAGAGTGTGTGGCTGTCCCAGGGGCACACGGCCTCTCCCCAGGGCGGCCATGCCCTGGGGTGCTATTTTTCACCAGCTTAAATCCCCAGTCCCCTAGGCCAGTGGTCCTCAAAGTCTGTTCCTGCACCAACAGCGGCAGCAGCAGCATCAGCTGGAAGCTTGTTAGACATGCATCTCTTGAGCCCCACTGGGACCTACTGAATCGGAAACTCTGGGGAGTTGATGCGCACCCGGGTTTGAGAGCCCCTACTCTAGGCCAGGGCTCCCACCAGCTCTCAGGTGGGGCTTGGGTTAAGCAAGGGTTTCAGGGGGATGTGAGCTTCTCTGAAGTGGGGGGGGTCATTCTAGGGTGGGGGACTGGGGTGGACAGACTGGAGGGTAGAGCCCTATCCCCATTGCCTGTCCAAGCCCAGAAATCATGGCAGCACCTCAGCCGTGTGCAGTGTTGCAGGGCCGGCAGAGGCGGGAATCTCAGGTCCCCGGTGACTGGTGCCTCTGGCCCATCATCCATAAACTCAGGAGATGATGATCTCGTGGGTGGAAAGCCTGACACGTAGTAGGTGTTCAGATATGGGAGATGCTATCACTCTTATCACCAGTGCCCCCACGAAGCCCTTTTACTGCCTTCTCATTGTTCCTCAGGAAGCCCTGGTGAGGTTGGCAGGCCTGAGATTATCATACCCACTTGGTGGTGAGTGAAGTTGAAGTCCAGAGAGGTTATGTGACTTACTCAAAGACACACAGAACATTTGATGTCTAAGCCGAATCAGGAACCCAGGTGTCTTGACTCCCCCAGCTCTTCCGTAGGCCTCAGCCAAGTGTTCCTTCCATCCCTGGTCTGGGGCTGTGGGAAGTGGGCATCCCTAGGCATTGACACCCCAAAACAGCTTCTCAAGTCACTCCTCTAAATACAGAGTCCTAGAATCTCAGAGATGGAAGGAAGCTTGGAGATAAACTAGTCACCCAACTCCCCACTTACAGTTTGAGAAACTGAGACCTAGAGAGGGAAGACGACTGACCAGGTTGCCAGCGTCAGACCTCCTGACTCCTGACGCAGTATTCGTCTCACTGAGCCAGACTCCTCCTGACCCACCATCTTTGCCCTTGCTTTCCACTTGCACTTTGAGGCACTCACCACCCCCACTCCTTGCTGAACACCTAGCACATCCCTGGACAGCAGTCATCTTCAGTAAACGTTTGTTGAATTAGGGACTTCATTAGTTAATGACTTAACTGACCTCTCTGACCCCAGGGAAAGAGCACTGGAGAGGGCTGGGAGCTAGCTCCTGGGCCTGATGACTCACTGCCTACGTCTTTGTCTCTGGGTCTCTTGGTCCCTCCGCTTTGCTTTTGTTGTTGTTGCTCTACTGGTTTGGATCTGGGCCTGAATCTCCTCTCCTCCCCTTGCTCTGTCCTCTCCCTCTGTCTGACTGGGTCTCCCTTTCTCCCTCACTGTCTTCATTGCTGATGTCTGTGCTGACAGTGGCCTAGGCAAGGGTTGTCGTGAGGCAGGGCCTCCTGCATGAAACAGGGCTTCACCTCCTGCGGGGCAGGTGGGTGCAGTGACCTCTGTAGCCCCTGAGGGCATTTAACCAGCAGTTCTGGGCCCAGGATGGATGGTTTTCTTATTGCTTACCAAATAATGCTTGCTTTATCCCTTCCCCATCAAACCAGGGTTGATCTTCACTCATCAAGAGGCAGGGAAGGGGAGGATGGAGGAGGCTCCAGGGCTATATAGGGGTGGGGTGGTGGAGACCCATGGGGGGCACTCGCTGACCCACTGCAGGGGCTGGTCCAGGATGCTTCAGAAAGCCTGGCCAGAGCCTTCTTTGCAGTTACCATGTATCATTTCCTCTCCAAGGGTGGGTGGGCTGCTCATCCGACCACTGGGTGGCCTTGCTGGAGTCTCTCAGCCCTTTTTAAATGGCCCCCTGTCAACCAAAGGAAGGTCAAGCTCTGAGCACCAGGGCTGCCCCCCAGAAGAGCAGCTGGCTTTGGGGCGGAGGGACGTGTGAATGGACGGGGTGCAGGGCTGCAAAGCATCCCCCTTCCCCCAAAGGCACTGAGGAGTGGAACCAGGGGGATGGCCGGAACCAGCTCTGTTCACCCTGGTCCAGTTTGGGCCCTCAACAGGGCAAACAAACCGGTGACCTCAAGTCCAGTCGTGTCCTGTAGGGTCATCAGCCGGGGAGTGTAGTAGGATGGGACGGGGCACATTCACACCTAGGTGATGCTGGCCGCTGCCTGGCCCCTCTCACTCACTCCTCTCCCCTTCCCCGGCCAGGTGGTGAGCCAGATCGATAAGCTAACCTCGGACTTCGACTTCGAACTGGAGCCAGATGACTGGACCACGGCCACCGTGAGCAGCACCTCCAGCAGCGACAAGGTGGGCGTGGGCGGCCCCTTTGACCTGGGCCACCTGGACTTTACGACAGCCGACATCCTCTCAGATAGCTGGGAGTTCTGCTCCTTCCTGGACATCTCCACCCCCTCAGACTCCGTGGACGGCCCCGAGTCGACCCGGCCGGGGGCTGGCCCTGACTACCGGCTCATGAATGGCGGCATGCCCATCCCCAACGGGCCCCGGGTGGAGACCCCGGACTCCTCCAGTGAGGAGGCCTTCAGCGCTGGCTCTGTGAAGGGCCAGCAGCCCCAGCGGACCCCGGGCACACGGGAGAGGGTGCGATTCAGCGACAAAGTGCTCTACCACGCTCTATGCTGTGACGACGAGGAGGGGGACGGCGAGGAGGAGGTGGGCCTGTCCCCGGAGCCTCCCCACACAGAGGCCCACGCGGGTCCCCTCAAGCCCTCCCCAGCTCCCTCCAAGCCGAGGCGCTCTCCACTGACTGGCCGCCGCCCAGACCCCACCTTGGTCCCCGAGCAGACCCGAAGGGTCACAAGAAACAGCAGCACCCAAACGGTGTCAGACAAGAGCACTCAGACGGTGCTGCCCTACATGGCCACCAAACAGAAAGCCAAGGGGAAAAACTAGGGGCTGGGGAGGGAGCTGGGGGGCGGTGGGCACACAGAGCTATAAATATATATATATATTTAAACAAATGCAGTCATAATAAAATTTTAAAATGCTAAGGATCCGGCCCCACAGGCCCCAAAGCTTTCACAGAGCTCATCTTAGACACAGAGATGCCTACTCACCTCTTAGGTCTCAGGAAGTGTGGCCGGAACTACCCTCCCTTCCTTCTCACGGCAGGGCTCCTGAAGAGGGTGTCCAAAAGTGTGTAGGTGAGGTGGGGGACTCATCTTGCAGACCCCAGAGCACGGTGATGGAGTCTGGCTGCCGGCCTGGGCCTTGTCCTGGAGGGGATTCATGAGTAGGAGGCAGGCTCTCAAGCAGCAGTGTCCAAGCCCAGGGCTAACGGTTGGTGTAATTCGGAGGAGAATGCAGGACTGAGGTCCTGGGGGTGGCATCACTCTAGCTGGGCTCAGAGTCACACCCCCGTGCCTTTTACTCTGAGGCTGACTTTTGCCTCTGCTTCCCAAAGGCAAACTTACCTGGATATATACAATCCCACCCTCCTCCCGTCTCAGGGTTGCCCGGCACATAGAGAAGGAACAAGCTCTTCCCATGTGTGGGCCTCCATGCTGGGAAACTGGGCTTCCACAGACCCTGGAGGGCCAGGCTGGACTGGGCCGAGATTTGTTTGGAGAGCCTAGACCACTCCTGATCCTTTCAGCTCCCATGTTCAGCCTTCACCTCTAGGCATCAAAGACTCAGGGCAGAATCTCAGTCAGCCCCTGCTTGGCCCTGAGCAGACCTGAGGTCCACATGAGAAAGCAGGCAGCCACCGCCGTGGGGCTGTGAACCAGAGCCATAGACAGGCTCCCAGCCCCCTTCACCAGGCAGGCAGCCCTGGAGAGGAGTCCAGTGGCCCTACTCTGTCCCTGCTTCTCCACACTGGGACCCTGAGCCCAGCTTAGCAGATCTTGAATGACACCAACAGAGACAAGATGGGAGCCTAGAGGTACCAACAGGGCTTCATCTGGGCCGTGGCCTACACAGGGACAGCATCTGAGTATTCTTGGGATAATAACCACAATCATTGCTCACATTTATTGAGCAGGTCTCTATGCGACTACTATGCCGAGGTCGTTTTACAGCATTATCTCATTTAATCTTCACAATAACCCAACAAGATAGGAACTATCACTATCCCCATTTTTCACATGAGAAGACTGAGGTTCAGAGAGGTTAGGTAACTGGCCCAAAGTCACAGAGCCTGTGCCACTCTGCCCACCATGAGCATGTGGTTTCCAGGTTATACCTGGCTCTGCTATCTAGCAGCAGTGTGACCTTGAGCAAATCCATTTGCCTCTCTGAGCCTATCTACCTCATCTATAAAATAGGTCTGATAGTCTTCGCCTACCTCATTGGGGGCTATGGGGCTTTGACAAAATGGGGAATGTGAAAGCAGTTGGTAAGCACCAAGGCACTGGACGTGCATTGTGGTCAGTGCAACCCAACCCAGATTCCAGTGTTTTCCAGGTGGGGAGTCCTGAGTGGAGTGGGCAAAGAAGCCACTCCCATCGAATGGGAGCTGTCCCTGGGTCACTGCTTCACTTTGTCCCCCACAGCAGCTTGAGTTCCGGAGATCGCGGCAGCTTGCTTCACTGCCCCTCGCTCAGATCAGGGAGGTAAGGACACCACTCCTTAGGGACCCCCCTGCTGCACATGGGGGGCCTGACCGGCAACCTGGCAGCACCTACTGCCCCTGCCTGAGGGGTCAGAGGAGGTGCTGTCCAGCTGCAGCAGTGCGGGAGCTAGAGATTGTGCAGGCCAGTCGAGCAGATGCTGGGGATGCTATCAGGATGAGATGGGCCAGGCCTAGGGCGCATGCTTTGCAGTGTTGGAATCTCCCCTCGGGCTAAGGGTTAAAGTCAGAGCCCTAAAGATGTGAGCCAAGGTGCAGCCTCCAGGGTGGAAATCCAGGGGTGTGGTGGACCGTGGCTAGCTCTCCCCAGCCCAGGCCTGAGAGCCAGGGGTCTGAGCTCCTTTATCAGCCCCAGGAAGTTCTCAGGCAGTTGGGGCTGATCAATGATGGGACCCTGGCTCACGGGATGAATGCCAGGGGCCCAGGGCCTGCTGGGTTCTGCCCTATCTGACAGTGAGGAGGGAGCAATCCAGGGCAGCCCCACCCCACCCCAGATATGGGCACACCTAGCTCTGAAGGAAGACATCCAGCTCTACCTCCAACCCTGGATTTTCTTTTCCAGTGGCAAGATTGGTTTTAGCCTTACCGTCTTTCATCTTTACAACAGGGGAAAGAAACCTACAGAATAGTATCCATTTCACCAAGGAAGAAACAGACCCAGAGCCAGGGATTTCTGACAGAGCCCTGGGTAAGGCATTGTCCTTTCCTGGTAGACCCCTCTCCACCCCCAACTCTGGCTCTCTGTGATTGCATGTGGTCGTGGCTAACACCCATCAGTTAGCCAGAGCTGTTCCCTGGTCCACCACCTGACCACTTGCCCCCAGTAGGGCAGAGGTGTGAGGGTGTCCCGGAAGAGGGGAAAGTGGGTATTTGTTCTGGAAGGCCCCCCAAATTACTGGTCTTCCTTCATAGTTATGCCACATCCAGTCCAGGCCTCTCTGACAGTGGAGCTTGATCCCCGTGGCTTTCTTATGACTTGAAATGCAGAGCGTGGCCACCTAGGGAAAGAACTAGGACAGTCAGAGTTGTTGAGCCACTGATCCTGCTGCTTCTGAGTAGTGAGCTTCCCATCCCTGAGCGGACGCTGCCATCCCTGAGACCTTCCCCTCCATCTTCCTACTCCTCCGGACACAGTCCCTCCCTGCTCTTCCCCACCTCCACGCCTTTGCTGGTTTCTGGGTTTCCTTACCCAGAATGTCCCATCAGATCTCCCTGTTTCCAAGAGGTCTTATTTCACCGACCACCTCCTGTGTGCTCGGGCTTGTGCTGGCCGGTGCTGTGGAGGAGACAGATGGAGGTAAGCTCTTGTGACGCAAGAGTGAGACAAGAGTTGTAGTAACAGCTCACGTTCATCGAGCACTTGCTATGCACTGGGTGTTGCTCTAAACGTGTGCCTCATCTCCTTTACTCCTCACAGCAAATATGAGATAAGCACTTTTATTTACGCCTGTTTTCCAGATGAGGCAACTGAGGCTCTGAGAAGTTAAATAATTTGCCTAAGGGCACAGGATGGGTTATGGCACCAGGATTCGACCTCGAAATCAGTGACTCAGCACTCGAACATCTGCTGCAGTCAAAATCCGTGGTAGATTTTGAAATCCGCGGTAGACCAGTGCTCTGGTCTCTGGGGGTGAGGGAGGGGCCTGGTGCTCTAAGAGCCAGGTGGGCCTGGGGCTGTTAGGAGCAGGAAACCTGTGAATGCCATTCAGTCTTTGGAGAGCTTGGCTACTGTTAACCTGAATGTCACAGCCCTTGACACAGAGCCTGGAACCAAACGAATTATGAGTTCAATAAATGTTTGTTGAATGAATGAATGAGCCCCATTTGCAGAGGGGATCCATTGTGCATTCATTCAATCAGCTTTTATTGCAGACTTCCTACATACCAGATCTCATGTTGCTTGTGCACACACATACACACAACGCTCTGTGAGGGTCTGGTCTGGTGTGGCTGGGGGTTAGGCAATGTCAAAACGGAAAGGTGTGGGGTTTCAGTGCTGAGAAGCCCACAGGCGTTGGGTCCAGCCTGTGATCCCTGAGAAAGGAACCTGAAGCTTGAGGCAGGAGACCAGCATAGTGAGGGGACAGCTCTGGGACATGTCCTTGTGGGGGCAGGGGTCCTCAGCCTGATGCCACTTTAATGGGGCGGGCACATTGCAGTGCCCGGGTGTCTGAGAATAAGACACTGTCTCCATTTTACAGGCAAGAGACAGATGATCTAGTCTACAGAAGTAGTCTGATGAAACCAAGGGGCAGAAGGAGGGGCAAACTATTCAGAGGCCCCAGCACCATCCCCCACCCTTAGAGACAAAGCGAGGCTCTGTCAAGGGAAGGAAAAAAGGGCAGGGAGGAAGCTGGGAATTCAAGGCAGGCCCAGCCTTCCACCTCTGCCCCTCCTGAGTTCCCTTTCTCTGTCCCAACCCCTCCCTCCCCCCACCTACCTCCCATCCTCCAGCTGCGGCTTGTATAAGAAAACTGACATTTATCAACCACCTAGTACATGCTGGGCGCTGTGCTGTATCTCTTAACTAACACTAAATGACAGATTTAGTTGTGCCTGGCACATAAGAGGTTGCTCAATAATTATTTATTAAATAAACGGATGAACCACAATCCTTATTTTACAGGTGAGAGAGCTGATGAACAAATAAGGAATTTGTTCAAAGTTGCACAGTGGGAAATTGGTGGAGCTGGGGATTTACCATTGCTGTCATTATTTACACTATATAAGAGCTACTATTTATGGAATACCTATTATTTGATGCATTGGTCGCTTTACATAAATTGTCTTACCTACTTTACAGGAACCCTGCGCGTAACTGAGACTCTTGCCATTTTACAAATGAGAAAACTGAGACCCAGAGAGGTGTAGTATCCTTCCCAAAACAGCCAGCTCCTAAATGCAGAAATAGGATCTGGATCTAGACTTCCCCATGCTTCCCACACTCCTAGCTTCAGGGTACCAAGAACCCCTGCAAGTAGAGATGTTGCCAGAGCATGGATTTCCCTCGGCACAACTAACCAGTGCTCACCAGGGCTCAGGCCCTTGGGAACGAGACTCCTAGAACCTGCCCTTGGTTCCCCGTGGGTCTGGGGCATGGACTAGGGATCAGCAGAAAACAGCCCCAGGTCCAAATTGTCCTCTTCCCCTTCTCATGTCTCCAGCAGAGCCAGGAAGACTAGGCTGTCCTCAGCCCAAGAAATTTCCAGCCCTTTTCTGGTCTGGGCTGAGCTGGCATTAGTTAGGGGGCAGAATATCTAGGAAAGGATGCTGGAAGGAGGAGGATTTGAAATGGAATTCATTTGCAATGGAGTAGAACTTGGACACTTGGAAGTGGGAATGAAGGACATCTGGGGTAGGTGGAACTTCACAAAGATGGCTGGGATGGCCATTCGGGGGACAGCAGAGAAAAACCTTGCTGAAGCAGAGGGTGCATGTTGGTGCAAGATGGGAAAGACGAGAGCACCTGCAGCGAGGGACTTGAGAGTCTCACAGCCTCTTCAGAGCCACTCCATTTTCTTGACCGTGAGAGGAGGAATCAAGGTTTCCTGTCTAGTCTGAGACTGGGAGAAGGGAGCTCAGTAATGCATTATCCAGAAGAGACTATCGTGATAGGGACCCACTGTAATGAATAGGTAAGAACATCACATGATTAGCACAATGGTAAGTAAAATAGATATGCTAACTCCCCAAAGTATCTCACAACTAGATTAAACACCCCTCCTGCAACGCATTCTCACTCAACCTTTCTTTCCTCCATGGGGCAGGGGGTGGGGGTGGGGTGGGGGGATGCTGGGACCTCACTGGCCCCATTAGAGGTGAACTAGCCAAGATCCTGATGAGAGCTGACTCTGCCCACCTTCCTGCCCTGAACCCTGACTACAGAAGTTTGCGAAGCCACCATCACCACCCAGCTCTCCCACTTTCCTGTCCCCAGCCATGTCAGCCAAGGAGACCGAGGTGGGTGACCTCAGGCCCATGCTGTCCACACCCAGGCACTGTGCCTGATCATATCTGACTCCCTGCCAGGAATGCTCAAGCTCACACACCTGCCTGCGGCTCTCAGTTCCCTGTTCAGGCTGCTCCCTCCCTGATCCCTGCAGAGGGTGGAAGCTTCCCCCTGTGGACAACAATACCGTGGTGCAGTACCAGCAGGGTGCCCTTCCCTTCCCACCGCGGCTGCTGCCATCTTAGAAGCACCGCAGACACCAGCTCACCTGCCCTTCACTCTACCTGACCCAGCCTCCACCGCCAAGAAGGTAGGACAGGGCAGGGGTCACTACAAGGCACAGCCTGTGGAGGAATTGTGGAAGGCCTGGGGGCCCTGATTTTTGTGTGGTTTCCTTGTGGCCAGTGGTAGGACTTTTCCAGGAGACCTTGGTAGGGATGGAGAATTTTCCCTGAGCCAAGTAGTAGACTGTGAGAGGCTTCCCAAAGGAGGTAGTGATGGTTACGTCCACTTTGGAGAGGTGGGGAAGGAAAAGAGTTCACTGGTGACCCCGGAGTGCAGGGAGAGGGGCAGAACCCTGGCACCATCTCTCCCCTTTGCCCCCAAGACTGCCACTCCCTGGGAGGACAGTGTTGGAGGGTGGCACATTTGCCCCAGGGACACAGGGCAAGTGTGGAGAGTTAAATCCATAAAACCAACAAGAGAGGATGAGTCCCAGGAGTGATGAGCCCAGTGTTGGGGTGAGGATGGCTGGGGGCAGCCTGTGATCTCAGAGGCACCAAGGGGGCGTGGGCAGGAAGTCCCTGGCAGAGGAGCCAGGAGCATGAGGCAGCCTGACAAGGCCCAGGGCGCTCAGCCTACCACCCCTTTCATGGGCGGGGCACACTGCAGTGTCCCTGGTGCCTGAGAATGGGGTGCCACTCTCTCAGGATGGATTTCACTCCAGGCCTGATGAAGGCAAGAGGAGAGGCCATTCAGGGTGGGCCCCAGACATGGAGTCCAGTCTTGCCCACTCAGCATGTGGGTCTCCCACAGGGTCCTGCATCTCTCAAAGGAAGGTCGAATCCAGGCCCTTCCCTCTGGCTTCCTCATAGAAGGGTTCTTTGTGCTCAGGCCACAGACTGGGAGCTTGTCCAGGAAGCTGCAGGTGGTCCTCCCGCCCCTGGCAGGGGGGCGTGTTGAGAACTTCTCTAGCCCAGTGACATCCCTCTCAGGCCACGCTGACCCTACTCACCCTCCAGTTCCCTGGGTGTTTCTCTTTGTTGCATCCAGAGGTTGCAAATTGGTGGCCTGCACACTTGTTTGCTTCCCACACATAGTTTTGTTTCAAAGAGGATGTTACATAAAAACAGATTTCAGGTTTCTTGGGGAAAGAATCCCCTCAATTTTGTTCTAAAAAATTGTCTTTAAAAAAAACTAGTAGGGAATTACCTGTTGGTCCACGGGTTAGGACTCCACGCTTCCACCTGGGGCCCAGGTGCTATACTCGGTCAGGGAACTAAGGTCCCACGAGCTGCACAGCGTGGCCAAAAAAGAAAAAGAAAAGAAAAGAAAATCAGTAGATCTGACAATGCTGGGCTGGTATTCTACACGGAAACAATCAGCAGTGGCCCTCATGCATTTACAGTGCCTCCTGCAGGCAGGCTGATTCCTCTGTGGGTAGGACGTGCCCCCAGTTCATCTTTCACTGGGCCATTGCCTACCTTCTGCCCCTGCATGTCTTAAACATACCTTCCTTCCACCCTCATTACTAAACTGAGATTGATTTTCCCCACACAGCTTCTCCTCCAGTGGATCACAAGCCCCTTGAGGGCAGGAACAATCGCTGTGCTTCCTGGAGCTGGCACAGGGTTGGCACATAGTAGGTTCTCAGTGAATGTACGTTGAATGAACATGCCTCTCGCTCAGGCCCTCAATAGCCCTCTTTGCCCTCAGGACTTAAACCCCTCTCCAGATCCACAGTGGGGGCCATGAGTCCCAAAGTCTTCCCAGAAGGAGGGAATGTCATTCTGGGTCTCGGGGGAGCGAAGGGGCAAGAAGCGCACTTTGCCTGGCCCTGCTCCTCTTTAAGGCGCTGACCTCTTCTGGAAGTGCGGAAGCATCCACTCAGTTTTGTTTTGCTTTTTTTTTTTTAATTTAGAGGCATCATTGCAAGACCGAGGGATGAACTCATACTTTTTAATAAAGGAATCTTCAAATAGCCCTTGTAGCTATTCCATCAATCCACTGGAGCACAAGCCACAGAGACAACTCATTCACTAGGTAATTGCCATCGTTCGAGTGTTGGATGGGACACTGTGAGATGTCACTTAAGTGAATTTTTGCTTAATCAAGTGCCTTTTCCCCATAAGGCTTGTACATTCTGAAAGCCCAGAGGATATCAGTGAGGGATGGACTTGGCTAGCCTTGCTTACCAGGTCTCCTTATCCCTCTCCTAAGTAAGACCCCACTGGGATGTGACTGTGGGAGGTCCTGGGGTCAGATCTCTCTCCTGGAGGCCCAGCAGAGCACACGTAGCTCCAGGTTATCATTACGTGCTCCCCCACCCCCATCTGGTTGCTAGGAGGCTCCAGGGTTGTAATGAGAGCCCCCTTCATTATGGAAAAGGGAGTTCAATGTTCTAGGACACCTTCCTCTCCTCCCCCACCTCCTACTCCTCCTGGTCCTCCTCGATTCACAGGTGCAAGGCAAGCACTGTCCAGTTATCCTTCACGAGGAAGCTGACGCTTCTCTGCTTTTTTAATATGTGAGCTCTGGGCTGCAGACAAAGCAATAGAGAACGGCTGCGTTGGTTGAGTGAATCACTCTTTCACGATTGCCCCTGTGATCAGTGGCATTCCTGGGATGGTTGGGTGAGATAAAGGCTCAGGCGCTGGACAGGCTGAGTCTACATTAAGAATTAGGGCTCAGGGAGAGGCCAAGGATAGGATCAGTCAGGGCAAGGGAGGGGCTCTGTGTGTGAGCAGGGTCAGGGCTCAGTCTGCTCTCCCTGACTCAGCTCCCTGATCTCCAGAGTACACCGTACTTCACATCCAAAATGCAAAACAACTTGTCACTCTTCTGCCTTAAAACCTCCTATGAAAGAAAGAAAAAAGAAAAAAATTTCAGTGCTTCCTCGTGGCCTTTAGGATCACAAAGCAGGACATTTAAGGGACTTCCCTGGTGGTTCAGTGGTTAAGACTCCATGCTTCCACTGCAGGGGGCACTGGTTCGATCCCTGGATGCCACATGGCCAGATGACAACAACAACAAACAAACAAAAAAACAAAGCAGGACATTTAAGACCCTCCTAGCTTGGTGTCTGCTGGTCCCTGCCCTCCTTGCCACTTCCATCCACATAGCTTTCGTTTAAGGCAGATGAGCTGCTCGAAGTCCCTGAAGTGCCTGCTTCCCTCTTGCCTCTGTGTTCTCAGGGCCATTTGCCTTCGTGGGACTGACTCTGCTTCCCCCTCTGTAGGGCCTAGAAGCTCCAGCTGTAGAACTGAACAAAGTTGGGTTTGATCCCTGCTTTATCACCTGCTGGCTGTGGGACTTGGGGCAAATAGCTTAGCCTCATTCAAGCACAGAGGCAGCCGTGCATGAGCCAGGGTGAGGCTTTCAGGGTGTGTCCCCAGACAGGGTTTTAACACATATGACTCATTTTAATCATTCGTTATTCCCCCCCCCCGCCCACCCCCCCGCCCCGTTGTGTTTATGTCTGATTAACACCTGGCATCCCAGTCCTACGCCTTCCTAGTGGCCTTGCTAGACTGCTGTGACTGGAAAGGTAGAAAGGACACTTCCCAGGCCCTCTTACAGCTGAAGCTGTGTGTGAACTCTGCATTCCAGAAGTTAGAGGCACTTTGACAGGACTGGGATGGCAGATTTGGAGGCTATCTACGGCTGCTTTGGGCTGTCTTAGGCCAGCAAGGCTGGGTGTGGAAAGGCAGCAGCAGTTCAGGGTTGAGTCTTCCGACTCATGGGTGTGGGGAGGCAATAGCACGATCCCTGCTCCCCGGCCCGGCTACGGCAGCAAGGTCCTGAACGCAGTGATTCCTCCCCTACCTTCCATATTCTTTTTGCTGCCATAACCAGATGCCACGAACTTAGAGGCTTAAAACAACACAAATCTGTTCTCTTAAGGCTGGAGGTCAGAAGTCCAAAATCAATCTCACTGGACTAAAATCAAGGTCGGCAGGCCTGGGTCCCACCTGGAGGCTCTAGAGGAGAATCCATTCCTTGCCTTTTCCAGTTTCTAGAGGATGCTTGCATTCCTTGGGTCAGGGACCCTTCCTCCATTTTCAAGTCAACTCTTGTTTCTGTCATCCAATTTCTTTCTTTTTCTTTCTTTGTTTTCTGGCTCTGCTCTCCCACCTCCCTCTTATATAAACTCCCTTCTGGGCCCACCTGGATAATCCAGGATAATCCCCCCATCTCAAGATTCCTTTTTTTTTTTTTTAATTGAAGTATAGTTGGGAATTCCCTAGCGGTCCAGTGGTTAGGACTCCAAGCTTCCACTGCAGGGGGCAAGAGTTTGATCCCTGGTCAGGGAACTAAGATCCCACAAGCTGTGTGGCAAGGCCAAATATAAATAAATAAATAAATAAGTGAAGTATAGTTGATTTATAATATTGTGTTAGTTTCAGGTGTATGGCAAAGTGATTCAGGTGTTTTTTTGTTCAGATTGTATTCCATTACAGGTTATTATAAGATGTTGAATATAATTCCCTGTGCTATACAGTAAATTTTTGTTGCTTAACTATTTCATGTATAGTTGTTTGCATCTGTTAATCCCATACTCCTAATTTTTCCCTCCCTCCCTCCCCCTCCCCTTTGGTAACCATAAGTTTGTTTTCTATGTCTGTGAGTCTCTTTCTTTTTTTTTTTTTTTTTTCCATTTTTTTTTAAGTTTATTTATTCATTTTTTTAATTAGTTTCTGCTTTATAACAAAGTGAATCAGTCATACATATACATCTGTTCCCACATCCCTTCCCTCATGCATCTCCCTCCCTCCCACCCTCCCCATCCCACCCCTCCAGGCGGTCACAAAGCACCGAGCTGATCTCCCTGTGCTCTGCGGCTGCTTCCCACTATCTATCTACCTGACGTTTGGTAGTGTATACACGTCCATGCCTCTCTTTCGCCTTGTGTGAGTCTCTTTCTGTTTTGTATATAGGTTCATTTGTATTACTGGTATTTTTAGATTCCACATATAAGTGATATCATCTAGTACTTGTCTTTCTCTGACTTACCTCACTAAGTATAATATTCTCTAGGTCTATCCATGTTGCTGCAAATGGCAATATTTCATTCTTTTTATGGCTGAGTAATACTCCACTATATACATATACATGTGTGCGTATATATATATATATATATATATATACATATATATATATATACACACACACCACATATTCTTAAGCCAGTTGTCTTTTGATGGGCACATGGGTTGTTTCCATGTCTTGGCTATTGTAAATAGTGCTGCTATGAACATTGGGGTGCATGTATCTTTTCAAATTAGAGGGGTTTTTCTTCCAGATGTATAGCCAGGAGTAGGATTGCTGGATCATATGTTAGCTCTATTTTTAGTTTTTTAAGAAAACTCCATACTGTTTTCCCCATTGGCTGTACCAATTTGCATTCCCACCAAGAGTTTACGAGGGTTCTCTTTTCTCCACATCCTTGCCAACATTTGTTATTTGCAGATTTTTTGATGATAGTCATTCTGACAGGTGTGAGGTGATGCCTTCTTTTGGTATTGATTTGCATTTCTCTAAAAATTAGCGATGTTGAGCATCTTGTCAAGTGTCTCTTGGCCATCTATATGTCTTCGTTGGAAAAATGTCTATTTGTCTTCTGTCCATTTTTTGATTGGGTTGTTTGTTTTTTCAATATTAAGTTGCATGAGCTGTTTGTATATTTTGGATATTAACCCCTTATCAGTCACGTTATTTGCAGATATTTTCTCCCATTCCGTAGGTTGTTTTTTCATTTTGTTGATGGTTTCCTTTGCTGTGCAAAAGCCTTTAAGTTTGATTAGGCCCTGTTGGTTTATCTTTGATTTTATCTCTTTTGCCTTGGGAGACTGACCTAAGAAAATATTGCTACCATTTATGTCAGAGAATGTTTGGCCTATATTCTCTTCTAGGAGTTTTAAGGTGTCATGTCTTATATTTAGGTCTTTAGACCATTTTGAGTTTATTTTGGTATACAGTGTGAGGGAGTGTTCTAATTTCACTGATTAACATGAGGCTGTCTGGCTTTCCCAACACCACTTGTTGAAGAGACTGTCTTTTCTCCATTGTATATTCTTGCCTCGTTTGCCTTAGGTTAATTGACCATAGGTGCATGTGTTTATTTCTTGGCTCTCTATTCTGTTCCACTGAGCTATATGTCTGTTTTTGTGCCAGTACCATGCTGTTTTGATTACTATTGCTTTGTAGCATAGTCTGAAGCAGTGCCTCCAGCTTTGTTCTTTTCCTTCAGGATTACTTTGGCAATTCTGGGCCTTTTGTGGTTTCATATAAATTTTAGGATTATTTGTTGTAGTTCTGTGAAAAATGTCATGGGTATTTTGATAGGGCTTGCATTAAATTTGTAGATGGCTTTGGATAGTATGGCCATTTTAATATTAATTCTTCCAACCCAAGAGCAAATGGATATCTTTCCATTTCTTTGAGTCATCTTCAATTTCCTTTATCAATGTTTTATAGTTTTCAGTATATAGGTCTTTCATCTCCTTGGTTAAGTTTATTCCTAGGTTTATTCCTAGGTATTTTTTTATGCAATTTTAAACGAGATTGTTTCCTTACTTTTCCTTTCTGATATTTCATCATTAGTGTAAAGAAATGCAAAAGATTTCTGTATATTAATCTTACATCCTGATACCTTGCTGAATTCATTGATTATTTCTGATAGTTTTTGTGTGAAAACTGTTCTCTATATAGAGTATTATATCATCTGCAAATAGTGACAGTTTTACTTCTTCCCTTCTGTTCTGGGTACCTTTTATTTCTTTATCCTGTCTGATTGCTCTGGCTAGGACTTCCAATACTATGTTGAATAGAAGTGGTGAGAGTGGGCATCCTTGTCTTTTTCCTGAATTTAGTAGGAAGGCTTTCAGCTTTTCACTGTTGAGTATTATGTTGGTTGTGGGTTTGTTGTAAATGGCTTTTATTATGTTGAGATATGAGCCTTCTATACCCACTTTGGTGAGATCAAGTTTCTTAACTTACATCGGCAAAGTCTCCTTTACCATTGTAAGATAATATTCACAGGTTCCAGAAATTAGGATGGGGATATTGGGGGGGTGCATTATTCAGCCTACCACAATGCCTTTCTAAAGTGGCCAAGGTAGCAACCTCCTGGCTGGTCAGTTCTGTAGTATTCTGGGAGTCATTCCTGGAGACCCAGCCTCAAGCCTGCTCCTTCAGCCCTTCCAATGATTTTGTAAACACCCAGGACCCTGAGTTCAACCTCTTTCTGCTTAAAATACAGTAGCTTCTGTTTCCTACACCCAACCAAGACTAAAATACCAATTATCCTTCAAGTCTCATTTCAAATGTCACCATCTTTGGTAAGCCTCCCACAATTCCTCCAAGGTTCCTTCTCCCTACTCTGGACCCCACAGGTCCTCCTAGATCAAACCTCCCTAGTAGATCATGGCCTCTCTATCCAGCTACAGAACGGGATCAAACATAAAGGAAGGCTTCATAGAGAAGTGAAACAGAGGCCATCAGCTGAGAGCAACTTCCTAAGCATTAAGCCTTGGATGTGGACTGAGGCAGGGATGGCCTGGGAAGGACTGGGATCAGCCAGGGTGGAGCCAGGCTACCTGGGAATCTAGCAACACAAGGAGGGAAGCCTGGGATAGGAACGCCACCTCAACCTTGCATAACTCCCGGGGCTCAGAGGAAAAACAAAAGGAATCTTCAGATACGGAGGCAAGCCAGCAGCTGGACACACGTGAAACAGTACATGTGTCAGCTCCAGGGCTGCTGTCCAGTCTGGGGCTTCATGGCCCTGAATCCAGAAATGCATGGCCCTGAATCCAGAAACAATGGCATGTGACAGAAGGGACAGGCCCTGATCCACAGGAGAATGTGGAGGGTCAAATCTAGAAAACAAGCAATAAGCAGGAGCTGAATCTCCCTTGAAAAGGCAGAAAAGGAAACAGGCCAAATGATGTCCTCAGTCTATGGCAGGCCCTTACCCGACCTCACCTGGGACAGGGCAAGCAGTTTGGCCCCAGAACCCAGAAGGGCATGCCCATGCCTGGGTGTAAATGGAGCAAGCAAACTGTTCCTTAAAAGTGTCAGATGGGGCTTCCCTGGTGGCACAGTGGTTGAGAGTCTGCCTGCCGATGCAGGGGACATGGGTTCGTGCCCCGGTCCGGGAAGATCCCACATGCCACGGAGCGGCTGGGCCCGTGAGCCATGACAGCTGAGCTTGCGCGTCCAGAGCCCGTGCTCCACAATGGGAGAGGCCACAACAGTGAGAGGCCCGTGTACCACACACACACACAAAAAAAAGTGTCAGATGCATGCAACGCATCAAAGAAGACTCTGCATGCCACCTTAGATGACGTGAATATGAAGATGGGACAATAGGGAAAGACAGCCCTGCAGAAGACCACCTCTCCTGGCAGGTAAGTACTAAAGAGTCCAAACTAGAAAATGCAGAGGTTCTGTCCTGCCTGTGGCTGTTGTGTGCTGCGACATCAGGC
Organism: Mesoplodon bidens; assembly: GCF_964165515.1. Lineage (NCBI taxonomy): Eukaryota > Metazoa > Chordata > Mammalia > Artiodactyla > Ziphiidae > Mesoplodon > Mesoplodon bidens. Next base: position 62,669,030 of record NC_138178.1, on the reverse strand, counting down.
AGACCCCATGCCCTCCCTGGGCCTCAATCTCTTCCATCTGTACAGTGGGAACAGTAGACTCCATGCCAAAGGGTTTAGGGAAATAAGGAAAACAAGAGAGCACCGTGCAAAGTAGGGGGTTAGGAAGGGCAGAGGAGTGGGAGATGCAGATCCTGAACCATGGCAGGAAAGAGGCTCTGCCTGAGGAGGGAGGTCTGGGAGGCCTGGGGTGTCACTAATGAGGTCCCAGCAGACAGGGCTGGGCATGAGTGGGCTTAAGGAACCACCCCTCCTCCATTCTGACACTAGGCACACTTCAAATTAATAATTAAAATGCTTCCTGTCAGATTCCAGCCTGACACATAATTAGAGCAGCTCCAGGCTTTAGGCGATGGTGATGAAAACAGTTCTTGTTAGAAAGAGGCTTTTCTGGGGATGAGCTGGGTGAGGATAGAACCCTCCTCCCCTGATTTTGCCATCACGGCCTCCCTCCATCTGCATTCCAGATAGATATAGACAGGGGTTTTCCTTCCAGCCTGGGGAGGGGTGGAGGTGTGAGAAGGAGCATCCATTTCCCCATCTGCCTGTACCAGAGGGGGTTGGACAAGGTGCATCTAGCTGACATGAGAGGACAGCGCAGGGGTCTGTGCAAGGAGGGCAGGTGGGGACTCCTTGGACTTTCAAAGGCCAGACAGAAGAATCTGGGGCTAGCTGCAAATCCTGAATGCCACCCCAACCTGTGTATACAAGGTATTGCTATCATATCCTGTCTTCCCAGGACTGCTGGAGAGTAGCCGAGCTCCTCCACCAACTCTTCAGTGGGCAAAGCATCCCAGGCCCCTCCCCACCAACCCATGGCATCCATCACTTCCTTCTAGAGCAGAGCCCTTCCTATCAACAAAGTGGGGCATGGACCCAGGAGTCCTAGCTCCCAGCCCCTGGGCTTCTCAGCCTCCCAGGAGCAAAGCTTGGGGGGGCTGTCCATGGTTCCAGAGAAACTTCCAGTTTCCAGGCTCTTCCCCTATCAGGAGTTGTCCCAGAGCCTCATCCAGTCAACTTCTTCCTCCAGAGTCCAGTCCCTGAGCCCTATCAAGCCATCCTACCTCCTCACCTGCCACCAGGCCTGGCCCCCCAAGAGAGGGAAGGGACCACCACCGCTTAGCTCATTCAGGGAGAGCCGTGAGTGCCAACCCTGGGGCTTCACCCTGAAGGGTCTGCCTTTAGGAGCTTAGCAATCAGCGCTCATGCCAAAGCTACCTATTAGAAGAAGAAAATCATTTTAGAGTAATGTTGTGTTGCTTCATTGAAGTTGCCTTCATAAATATTTTAAATATGTTTGTTAGGAAAACCACAGGATCAGAGAAGAGGCTGCTGAGGCTGGGAGGAGAGATGGCTTGTGAGGTCTCAGCCGCCACTGCCACCACCACCAATGAAACATCTACTCCCTCAGAGGGGCTGGCCCTGTGGGGCCTGCAAAGAGGAGAAGCCCACTTTGTTGGGCTGCCCTTCCCCCCTTGTGAAGGTGGCTGCTCTGATGCCATGTTCCTGTCCTCAGATTGAACCCCAGAAGGCAATATAACAGAGTCCTATGGACCCAGCACTGAGCTGGGGCAAGAGCCCTCCTCTGAATGCTGCTCTGAGTTGCTGGGCAACTGCTCCCCTTCTCTGACTCAGTGGTACAGGGGACAGAGCTGGGAGGTCCCTTCCTGGGCAGGCTGAGGTACCCAGATTTGTGGATGCTGTCCTTCACTCTCCTCCCCCCCGCCACTCTTTCATCTACTCCCTTCTCTCCATGCACATACCCATCCAGAGCCACATCAGACCAGGAGCAACAGAGCCAGAGCAGGTGCACAGAGCCAGACAACCAGCCCCAGGAGCCCCTCAGCCCAGGCATCTCAGCCTAGCCTTGTCCCACTCCAGTGGGCAGGGAGAGCCCAGCTCAGGGACCTGGGGAAGGGGTAAGAATGGTGTCTCCTGCCCCATTATCCCTCTGTGGGGGTGGGGGCAGGGATGGAGGTGCCATGGCTGCCTCTGACACAGCTCCTCTCTTTGGGTAAGAGCCTCTTTCTCTTCCCCAAGCCAAAGCCAACAAGCCAATTAAACCCTGAGAAAGCAGAATCGATCTGCAGGCCAAGGGATTACATTGATCTGCAGTGCTGGTACCCAGGGGGCCATGGCTGCCTCCCCCTCGAGCCTGAAGCTCGTTCTACTGCCATCTTCAGCTGAGTAATGAGCAATCCTCCCCATGCGCATCTCCTCCCGCACCCCTCCACCCCTGCCACACCCTGTCTGACTGCCTATCCCCTCTCTGTTGGTCTAGGCTGAGCGTGAGGCCATCTGTTCAGACCTATTCATTCACATCACGTAAGTGCAGGTAAGGTGACGCCATGAAGCCTCTGTCCTTTGGGCGATTCTCTTCATCTCAGTCAACCAGGGAACCAGTCAACCAGTCAACTGCTCTTGACCTCAGTTTGCAGTTGTGACCTGCAAGGACACAGAGTACCTAGCACCCCAAGGGTTAGCAGGTAGCATTCCCCACACAGAGCGTGGGAGTGGGTGAACATGGAGCTTAGGGAACATTCTCTGGTAAATAAAAAAAGAGAATGACTCGCAATTACCATATCAATTGTTTCTGGGTAAATAGGTGCTGTCTAAGAGATTTTTTAAATAGATTATTCCTTTAAATAGGTTAAGCACCCTTTGGCAGCCTCATTTACATTATTCATTTGCTGGGAAATCCTTTTTTCGGGGAGGGTGCAGAAATAAACTTCAGCCTCAGTCTGAATTCCATTCAGAGACTGGATTAATGTGGTTTGGGTACTTCCCTGCCTGCAATGTACCAGAGGACAGGGGGTGCTCTGTGCCCTGGGCTGGGTGGGGGAAATCCAGACCTGCTCTAGGGAGGATATGAACTCCCAGATGCAGTTAGGGATCCAGGGGGATACACAAGAGGGAGTACATAGGATTTCCATAGGCAGAGAGGAGAGAGGGCAGACCCAGTGGAGGAAGAGCTTGAGCAAAGGCTTTTATAAACAGGATTGAATATGATCCATACAACTTCTTCCGCTCCATCAGTCACCTCTGTCCCCTTCTCCCTCATCACCCATCCTGCAGACAGAGCAAAATGGACTCCTCTCCCAGTATTGCCAAGCCCACTCCACAAATGCCCCAGGTCCGGAGTCCCTGGCCACCAGCACATTGTCTTGTAGGGCTGACCCAGATCCTTCCAGCTGCAGTGGACGGGCGGACACTCAGAAGGGCAGCCTGGATGGAGATACCAAGGAAATCAGCACCCTGGCCATGACGCCCCGGTCACCAAAGCCCTCAGCGTGGTCACCCAAGGAGGCTGAGCTTGCTCTGCAACCTGGCCACCTTCAGGTTCTCAGAATGTTTGCTGAAGCTGTCACCAGTGAGCACATGGACTTCAAAGTAATTAATGAAGGCTATAGAAACAAGAAGTAATGCGTTCATTCATTAGCAACAAATTACACTAAATTATCTTAGCAAATAAGGCAAAATGTCAGCTCAGTGGCTGGCAGAGACACATGTTGGTCCTTACTCCCAGCGCCCTGAGAATGGGGTCCCATTCTGCAGGAACCGCTTAGGAGAGGATATTGAAACACAAGAGGCAGGAAGGGAATGGGATAGGGTTCAGACTAGGACCCTGGGAGCCTGACAGTCTGTGAATCATGGGACTAGACAGGTAGACTCCAGATAGGTAAGTTTTGAGACTGAGGAAGGACTAGAGGCCAAGACCTTGCAGGAGGGTGGTGGAAGGCAGTGGATGGGGAAAGATGCTATACTCTTGTCACTCTGGATAGAGCAGGTCTGCAGAACCATGGAGGCCACAGAATATCCTGGGGCAGAAGCAAGTTTGAGGCAGAGAGGAAAGAGAGCAGGAAGAGCGTGAAGGGTGCTTCCTTGAGCCTGGCACACGCGCACAGACTGCTGGGCTGCAGCAAGCAGGACAGATGGTCCTTCCCTTCGTGGTGCTGGAAGGAGGGAGGGAGGGAGCCAGAACCTGCCATGTGACTGTGCACATCTGGAGGCCTGGGGGCGACAAGGGAGAGAGACAGAGGGAGAAGGGGAGGCAGTGGGAGGAAAAGGAGGGAGCCCCCTTTCTCCTGTCCTCAGGTGAAGGGGGCTGAGTCATCATCCCTGACACCCTATCTTTTCTCACTTCCCTGGAGCATGGGTGCCTGGTCTGACCAAGGGTAGGAACTCAGGGTTCCTGCTCTCCTCTGGGTCCCACAACACAGGGAATAGGGCCCCCTTCTTCTCCACACTAAACAAGATCACTTCCTTTAACCTTTCTTGCACCTGTATTGTCTGTGATTCCTTTAGTGAGAAAACAAATACCCTTTGGTCTGATTCAGTCATCACTGAGAACAGCTGGCTTGTCTCATGTGCCTGGTCTCCAAAGCCTCGGCTCAGGGCTGTCTCTCTGAATCCTATTTCACATTAACTTGTAAGCTAGGCAGGAGCCCCTGGGGTATGAACATCAAATATTTAGCAATGATCTCAACCAGCTGCATCAGAACTTCTAGGGGTGGGGCCCAGGCACTACTCTTAATAAAACTTTCTTAAGTGATTCTAAGGTGCAGCCAGGGTTGAGAACCACTGGACGAATGTGATCTGGAGCTGTATCACTAGGAGCATAGTACTCAAGGATCAAGGAGGTGAGAGGCTGATCTACCGTGAGCTGAAACATTTTGATCCATGGCAGGGCCTCCATCTGAAAGGGACAATAATGAAACATGTCCAGAGGAGGGCAATAGGGGTGAAGAAATCATATCAGCTGAGGGAAGTTGAGGGGAGGGAGTTCTTTTGCTTCTCAGGTGCTGGGGAAAGGCTGGGGACAAAGGTCGCAGACACTCTGTCTCTGAGGGCCGGGATGTGCACGCCCCATGAGACCCAGTGCTTCCTGTGCTCTAACGAGCACCACCTCATTAGTGGTGAAATAGTGTCACCATAATTACCTGGAGCTGGTGGAGCCAAATGGCCAGGTCATGAACACCCTCAGACACAAGTGCAGGGAATTTAACTTGCCCTGAGGCACCTGCATCCAGTGAGATGCTGATGAACGTGGCCCCATTTCTGGGGTCAGGTGTGGTGGGTACAGGATGCAGGGCTCAGCCCAAGGCTCAGCTCACACACTCAGACGGCTGCTCCCACCCCACCCAGCAAGAGGCAGACGCACTCACCTCCAAGACTGGGGTCCCAGAACCACGAAGACCGCTAGCTCCTGGGGAACTGAGGCGGGGCCACCACAAGGTAGGTGATGATGGGGAAGGTGGTGTGGGGTGGGTGGGGGAGAAAGAGAGGCCCACAGGCCCCGTCTGCTGCTGAGTCAGGCTCCGCGGCGGAGTCCCTGAGAGCCTGGCTGGGGCGGCAGTTCCCAGCACCATTTTTGCCCTGTCTAGAATCCATTTTGCTAGTGGCCCTAAGTGTTCTTCATTTGCAAGTTTTTGCTGCCACAGGGATTGGCTACAAAGGCAACCCAGGGGCTTCCCTGGTGGTGTAGTGGTTAAGAATCCGCCTGCCAATGCAGGGCACACGGGTTTGAGCCCTGGTCCGGGAAGATCCCACATGCCTCAGAGCAACTAAGCCCGCGCACCACAACTACTGAGCCTGCGTGCCTAGAGCCCGTGCTCCGCAGCAAGAGAACCCACTGCAGTGAGAAGCCCACACACAGCAAGGAAGAGTAGCCCCTGCTCGCTGCAACTAGAGAAAGCCCACGCACAGCAACGAAGACCCAGTGCAGCCAAAAATAAATAAATAAATAAATTTATTTTTTTAAAAAAGGCAGCCCAAACAACTGGCAGCTCTACCAACATTTAAAATCCACAGGCCTATGACGCCATGATCCCACTTCTGGGGCTCCATAGTGTAGAAACTGGAGCACGAGGCTGCATTATTTGTTTCCAAACTTTAGATACTGGCAAAATATATACTAGAACAGCAGTACCATGAGATACTATGTAGCCATTTTAAAAGAATGAGGGAAGTCTCTTGCTAGGAGCTAGACACAAAATAGTATATACAGTAGGACTCCACTTACATGAAGTTCAGGAACAAGCAAAACCAATCCATGGTGAGGGCAACCAGAGTAGTACCTCTGGGTGGGGCCATTGACTGGGCAGGGGCAGGAGGGAACTTTCTGGATTCTGAAAATGTTCTATATCTTGATCTGGGTGATGTTTACATGGGTAAATACTTCTATAAAAATTCACAGAGCGGGCTTCCCTGGTGGCGCAGTGGTTGAGAGTCCGCCTGCTGATGCAGGGGACGTGGGTTCGTGCCCCGGTCCGGGAGGATCCCACGTGCCGCGGAGCGGCTGGGCCCGTGAGCCATGGCCGCTGAGCCTGTGCGTCCAGAGCCTATGCTCCGCAACGGGAGAGGCCACAACAGTGAGAGGCCCGCGTACCACAAAAAAAAAAAAAAAAAATTCACAGAGCCATACCCTGAGGACTAGCATCTTCTACACACTAGATGTATGATACACCTCCATATAAAAAGTAAAGAAAGAGAACTGACTTGAGAAAATGGTAAAGAAAACAGAAAAATAGTTGCAGAACTGTATGTACAATTTCGTTTTTACAAATGTGTAAGCCTGGAGAAAAGTCTGGAAGGCTATCAAACCCTTAGCAGTGCTTCCCTCTGAGTGGGGGGACTGGAGATGAAGACAACCACCTATACATTTCTGTATTGTTTGCGTTTGTGGTGTTTGAAGCCTCTGCCCGCCACACTCTCTACGTTCCGGCTGCTCACTTCACGGCAGCTCCGCTCCTGCCCCTCTGTGAATGCCCTGCACTTGGAGGCCTGGGTTTCGGACTCCTCGGAGTAAACTTTGGCTTCATGTCTCAGTTTAAGACTCGGGCTTTGCATCAAGATCTTTGGCCATTGCCCAGCTCAGAATCTGCCAGGGTCTCTGCTCATTGGCCCACATGTACCAGCAGCATCCCACTTGGCAACCACCTCCCGGGATGAGCAAGGTCAGGAGCCTCTCCCTGAACAGGCCCCATGGAAGGTGCCGTCCCTGCCTGTGAGTGGAAGCAGAGGGCTCTGAAGAGGAAGCAAGCAGGTAGAGAAAGGTAGGGCACCCCCCCCACACACACCCAGTCCCCTTGTCCTGAGTAGTCAGGGCCACTAATTGGTCTTCACAGCCTTGGTTACATATGGTCCTGGAGGTGAATTCTGGTCACATCTCAAGCCAGGAAAATGAACCCTTGCTCTGTCCCCTCTTTAATATGGATGTGACACCTGCAGGCTACAGCTTGTCACACTGTGAGAATTATTTCTCCATTAAAACGCAGGAGTTGGAGTTTTGCCCAGGAAGGCAGCTAAAAGTACCGCTCTCTGGGGCACCAGTCACCAGGGGACTTAGTGGCCACCTTCCTCACTCTTCAGCCCCCAGGGAAGTCCCACACCTGCCAGGTCCCTCCCTTGAGCATTTGATACAGCATCATGTCTGAGCCATATCCCAGCCCTGTCAGAGAGAAAAAGCACCGGTTACCATGCCTGTTTTACTGATGGGCAAACTGAGGTTCAGACAGCTTGCTCTGGGTCACTGTGCTCCATCTACAAAATCTCAGAGGGAGCAAGAGTGTGCAGCCCGACTGCGGGGAGGGAAAGATAAGCTGTCACGCGTGCCCAGCACTTTACAGTTTGTAGTGTCTTCTTCCTGCTTTGTCCAACCCTCGCAACGATCCTATGAAAAAAGAACTACTATTGTCTCCACCGTACAAGTGGGGTTAATGTCTGGTGAGGTGAGAACACGCTCAAGGGCACAGGGGGAGATAAGGGGCAAAGGCAGACCCTCAGCACAAGGCTTTTGATTCTAAAACCCACCCAGAGGACCAGGGGTGGGACTTCTAGCAAGGTGACCGGTCTCATTCCCAGGGTCATCGACTTTAGAAGAAGCACCCCAGTTTGTAAAGAATGCCACATACTTTTCAGAAGAGGACTCGTCACCCCTTCTTAATAGATAAGGAAATGAAGGTTTAGAGGGATGAAGGACTTGGTCACAAGATAGTAGCAGAGCTCGGGAAAAAATGTCAAGTGTCCTGACCCCCAGCCCGGTCTCCTCCAGCTGCCCCAGGGCCTGCAGAGCTCGGGGACTGACTGGCTGGCCAGTTCTGAGACCCTGGCACCCGGGGCAAAGGAGCACTGTGCACTCTGCAGGCTCCCACGTCCCTGAACCCGGTTCTCTGGAAGCTGTTTGCCTGCCACATTCAACCCCTCTTCCCAGTCTTTGGAGCCAGAAGGTGGTGAAAACCTCAGGCCCATTTTCCATTTAAGAAAACTAAGGCCCAGAGAAGCTAAATGCCCAGCTCAGGATCACAGGGTAGAACTAGGTCCTGGACCTGGACCTCTGACTCGGGCCTGGTGCCCATTCCACTGGGTCAGCCAAGAACAGCACACAGAGCTCCTTTCCTGTGTCAGCTTCTTATTGGGTCTCAGCTTCCCCATCCATGAAATGGGGGCATTAGCCCTTAAAGAAGCCTGAGGTCTGAGTCTTCTGAGACAAAGCTATTAGTCTTCTCAGATAAAGCTATTTCGGGGTGGGGCCCCAAAAAGTGACCAAAGGGCCTGGCTTTCTGCACAGCCAACATCACTTTACCAAGGGGGAAACTGAGGCTAGAGAGGGGGTCATGGAGACCCCGTGACTTAAGGACAGTGACAGTAAGGAGATCCAGGTATCCCCACTCTGGCTTCAAGCGTCCAGGAGGGAACCCTTCCTGCCAAGTCCTGCTGCCCGCCCTACTGCCACACATTTTACAGAGAAAAAGCTTCTACAAAGGCATTTATTTTTCCCAAAATACACCCCCAGTTAACAAAGTTCCTCAGAGTCCCACATTTAAATTAGAAATCCCCACATCTTTCATTCCTGGTGAAGGGAGGGATGTCAACAGAAGGACATCAGATCATCAGAAGTTTACTCCACTAGAGGCTGGGGACCGGCCCGAGACAAGCCAGGAAGTGGCTACCCAGCCCCAGAATAGCACCATGGTGGCGGAGGGGGCTGTCCCTGCCCTCAAGCTCCAGCCAGCGAGGAGAGGCCCCAGGCTTCCCCTATGCTGTGGCTCTCAGCTTCCCGGGGTCTGTCAGGCCTTGGCTGCCTGCCCCCCTGCTCATGCCTGGAAAGACACTTTGGAAACCATCAGATTCCCCAGTCGTGGTGAGAGGCTTTGTCCGTCTCTCCAGGTTTCTGCCCCCACCCTCTGTTCTGGGTAAGGATTAGGGATGTGATGGGAGTGAGGTATCCAGGGAAATGCGGTACAGAAGAGGAGTACAGTAGCGAGCCAGGCAGGAGCCCCTCACAGCCACTCTTTCCTCACGGGTTTCCCAGCTGAACGGCAAGCTCCTTAGGGAGGGGCTTGTCTTCTCACGTGGGGTCCCCAGCACCTAACACAGTGCTGACACCCCATAGATGCTCAGTGAACATTACTTGAGTGGATGAACGAAAGGGAAGTCAGGAAAAGCAGAGGGACAGAAGCTGACCCCAAGGGGGCCCACACAGCCGCCCAGAGACCCAGTGTGACCAGCACGTGCTTCCCGTGGGGAGGGCGGGCAGAAGGTGGGGCTCACAGGGCACAGCCCAGGGCGCCACGCAAGAGACAGAGCCAGGGGAGGTCCTCACGTGTTCCAGCACGTGCACCTGCATGTCTGCATGCCTGGGGGAGGGGCCCTGTCTTCACTCAGTAGGACAGGGGAAAGGCCAACTTTAGGGACAGAGCAGAAGGAGAAGCCTCTAGACTCGAGGAAATGCTAAGGCTGCAGTGGCCCTGTCAGAGGAGACAGAATTATGGGCAGGTGGGAGAAAATGCTGAGAAGTGATAATTGGTGACTGTGTATCACATCTTTGAAGAATAAAGGCAGCCAGCTAGTCCATGTGGCATATCCATTGGAGAAATAAGGCGGCAGGATGATTTATGTATCGTGTCACTGGAGAAATAAGGCAGCAGGATGACTTGGGAATCATGTCCATCGGAGAAATAAGGCTGCGGGGTGGTCTATGTATCGTGTCCTTTGCAGAATGAGTAGACCCGCTAGAGTAGAAGCCATCTGTTAAGGGCAGAGAAGCCCCCAGCCCAGGGCTCACACTGAGGCCCCAGTGCAGCCAGAGGTGGGAGCCCCAGGGCAGGGCAGCAGCTCCCTGGTCCTCGTGGTCAGGCTATTTCTGGTCCATCATCTGCATTTCATGATGGAAAGGAGAAAAAGGGGGGAGAGCATTAAATGCAGGAGTTCTACTGTTGGAAGCGTGCCAGAACCCCAGGGATGTGGTCACATACTCAAGGGGAAGAGTATGTGTGACAGGGCCCAGCAGTCTGACTAGTAGCCCCCTGCATCAAGCACTGCCCTCAAGGCTCAGACAGACACACACACACAGCAGCTGGGCATCAGACAGACCACGAGGGTGCCTGGGGGAGACTGCCCAATCCTCGCCAGCCTCTTTCTCAATCCTCAGGGGTTCACCCTCCCCTCTGTCTGGCACACTCTTCCCATCCCATCTCTGCCCCCACACCCTCCCTGTCCTTTGATCCATCTTCTTCACCCCATAGATTCACACCCCTGGCCTCACTCCACTCCCTGACCTGCACGGAGAGTTTAGAAGATGGACCGGGTCATGTGTGACCCTGCCCCTCCCTCTCCCATCCTTTGGGCTCCGTCTGTCCCTGGAAAAGTAGCCCTCCCTTCCGGGGACTGCCTCTGTGTTTGTCCAGCCTGGCCAGAGACCAGGGGGCCAGGCTGCCACACTGGAGAGCAGGGTCAGGAGGTCCCCTGCTCCACACACCCAGGCTGATGTTTTGATCTCCATCTGCTCGATCCTTCTATGCCTCATTTGGTTCAGGACAACGGGGAGGTGGATAATTTATCTCCATCCCTCCAGACCCCAACACAGGCCTCCACTCCTGCCATGGAACGTTCTACAGCATTTTGAAGGACTTGCTTTACAGAGCACTTCTGCATTTGGCACCTTGGCATCTCGTAAGGGAGGTGTGACAGGATTTCACTCTATTCCACAGATGAGGAACCCCCCTGGAAGGTTATGGGCAGAGACTTAAAGCGAGGTCTCCCCTTGGGGGCTCTTTCTTCTGCATGATGCTGCCTTTCTGAAGACCCCTCACCCAGCTTTTATCATGAATTCTGCACAGGTCTCTGAGGGCCCCACTGCCCCCCACCTCTGGGAGTTTCCTGAGCACAGGGCCTATGTCCTTCCTTCCTTTCTTCCCAAAGAAAAGCTAAATGCAGGGATGAGCCTCCAGGGACTTGGTGAAAGTTTATTTCCTAACAGGGACAACAAGGCAACCTGAAAATTATTTAAGGCTCCATAACCTCTGGCCAAAAATTAAGGTCCCAAAACCTTTGATTTTCTAGCTGGACGCCACTCATATTTAATGACAAGTCTGCATCAAGGAACAGTTTGTTCAAAATACGCACACACACACACACAGAGATACACATATTTATACACAAACACACATAATGTAGGTGTGGCTCTTGGTTACTTTTAATAAGGAAGAACCTCAAACTAAACTAACCTCCAACCAACCACTTGCTAATGTAACTGCTGATGTTACAGTAATCTAAATAATAATGATTGCTAACACTTACTAACCACTGGCTATGGACCAGGAACGTGGCTGTCTAGCTGGAAACCCCATTTCCTAGCCTCACTTGAGTTAGGAGTCATGTGACTAGGTTCTGACAAATGGATATAAACGGGAGTGATGGGAGCTATTTCTAGTCAAGCCCTAGAAGAAAATGTCCCCTCCCTCTCCTCTTTCCCCCTTACTTCTGGAGGGGCTGTAGGAGCTGGAGCAGCTATTCTGGACCTGGGGCTGGAAGCTTTGAGTGGAAGAAGACAGAAACCAGGTAAGTGGAAGTTGGTTCCAGGGCACCAGTGGCCTTAACACAACCTCGACTCCTGTCCTGGTTAAGCCTCTATCATATTTGCGTCCTGTTAGAGCAGCGGGGACCTTGGTTTCTCTGCCATTTCAACAGGGGGGAATCGAGGCTGCTCTTCTGGGGAGGGAGCCTCAGGGCAGCAGTGAAGGGTGATAATCACCCCCACCAACAACAACCCTCCCCAGCCTCCTACACACAGGTGCACAAACACACAGATACACAATCTCAAACACCACGTGTCTTTACCTTCTTTGCTTTCAGAGTGTTTCAGAGGCCGCAGGGCTGCAAAAAAAGGAAGGAGTACACAGTGAGGGGGGCACCGTGAAAAGTGGTGGGGTAGGGTGTTGGGCAGAGAGGCACAGGAGCCAAGGAAGAAATAAAGGCTAGAAGAACTGGGAGAAGGCAGGAGGGAGAGTTGAGAGGGTGAGGGCAACATCACAGCACCAGAAAAGGGGCTCTCGGCTGCTATCCCAAGTCCCAGCTCCACTCTGTGGCTTGTCACTCCTCCCCCCGGGCCTCGGTTTTCTACATCTCTATAATGGGAACAACTCCCCGGCCCTCCTATGAGCTGGAGATGTGAGAGTACGCTGAGCCAGCTATACAAATAGGGTGAAGTGAGGCACTGAAGGAGGCTGCAAGTGTCCCCCGGTGGGCCTGGGATCGTGCAGAACTGGGACCCAGTGCTCTCTAAGCCTCCCTCTTCTCCCACTCCCTCCCTTCTGCCAATTATACCTGCCTCCGAGCATGAAAAATGAGGCCTGATCCCAGGGCTGTCTCCACACTGGCCACACCCGGGGACACCAAAGGCAGAGAATTAATTGACACAATTTACAGCAGTCCCCAGGGGTCAATTTCCTGCCCTTCCTTCTGCAGGTGTTGGGGGGAACCTGTGTCAACTGGCACCATCCCAAATGGCTCAGTGGGAACCTGCCTCCCCCAGCCAAGAAGCCCAGGGAAGAGAAGGCAGTGAGGCCTCCAGTGACCGTGGGGCACCAGTACCTTGGCACCCAGCCCCCGCTGGGCTCCAGGCTCGTGCCATGCCCTTTGCAAAGTCACTCGAGATAGCTTCAAAATGGCCCTCTGTGCCATCAGGGCAGGATGACATTTTACAGATGAGAAACTGAAGCCCAGAGGAACAAAGCCCACTTGGACCAAAGTCACACAGCCTCTAACCAGAGTGGGACTGTGTCAGGCTGATAATACAGTCCCAATAACAGGACTGCAAAGTATGGAGCCCTTACAGGCACCAGGTATGATACTAGGCCCTTTAGATACATGATCTCATTTAATTTAACCCACACAACCTATGAAGGGAGCAGTTAGGAGGAAACTGAGACCCAGAGAGGTAAAGTGACTTGCTCAAGGCCACTCAGCTTATATGAGCTGGAGCTGGAACTAAAACCCAGGCTGCCCTGTCTCCTGAACCCTCACTCCACCCCTAGGAAGCCACCAGACTCCACAGTGCAGGTCCCTCAGGGTTGAGTGGCCTGGTAGGCGGATAAAGGCAGAGGCAGGAGAAACGAAGCAGCACCCGGGAGACCTGCCTGAGGTCTAACGCTGAGCAAAGACAGACGCACCTAGGTTGGGAGGCCTCAGTCCCCGGGACACACTTCATTCAAACCTTCAAGTGAACGTGGCCCCTCCAGACTCTGGAGTCCTCTCCCCTGTTCAGTGCCAGCTCTTAGCTCAGACTTACCCGTCTTGGATCCTTCTCCATCCCCATCCTGGTCCTCAGCGCCTGGAAGAGTGAACCAAAACTTCCTCAGCCCCACTTTCATCACTGAACTTCTGCTCCCGGGAGCGTGAGAGCAGGTAAATGGGGCTGAGCAGGTCTGGTCTATGGTCCAAATGCTGGACACAGGGTCAGAGCCTGAGACCAGCACAGAGCAGAGCGCTGTGGCAGGACAAAAGGGACCCCAGGCTGGAGCCCACCACTCACCTGGCCAAGGACCATCTACTTGCCCCTCCACCATCCACCAGCCCCATCACCCACCATCCACTCACTCACCAACCGAGTCAACCACCACCTCCAATGTGCATACCCACCCATCTATGGTTCCTAATCCTTCCGCAGCCTGCCCAGCCACATGCCACACTGGCAGCCACCCACCTGTTCCAACTGACCAGTCTCCTCTCCATTCACATACGCTCTCCTTCCTGACACCCAGACATCTCCCACCCCTCACCATCTACTTTCATGTTCACCCACATACCACCCATCAGGGTCAACTCACCCACCACTCGCTAGAGTCAATTTACCTATCAAGGTCAAACCACCTACCTATCGATGTCGACTCACCACCTACCAATCACCAAAGTCAACTCCTACTGACCCCCCAGCCCAAGCAAACAGCAGCTGCTTCAGACTCTGCCCCACTTGGAGGCAGACACACCCTCTCATGGTGACACGCAAACCCACAAAGCATTCACGCTTGTGCTACTCGAGTTCCATGTGCTTTCACTCACAGACACTCCCATGTGACATAGGCTCTCACAGTCACGCTTGTTTGCACAGACGCATCCATCCCCTTGTCACACATCCACCACTCACTCCCAGTCACACTAATATCCACACTCGTCCTGCCACGTCTGCACACCCACGGGCAGGCTCACACTTGTTTACAACACATGTTCGGCCTCAAGATCACACACACAGTCTAGCTGCATCTGCACACCCACACTCATTCTGTCACTGGAAAGTGACACTCGTGTTGTTGTCACAGACACACTAACATACCCAGAGACACACGCACGCACACACGCACACCCCCCCTCTCTCACTCACCTGCATTCTCCTCCTCACAGCTCTGTTTGATCTTTCTCCAACACACGAAGGCCAGGGCCACCAACAGTGCGACGAGACAGACAGACAGCCCCACGGTCACCCACAGGGCCTCAGGGGGGAATGTCATGGGCTGCCCTGGGAGGAGAGGTGGGGAGAATGGAGAGACTGTCATGCCTGGCCCCCAGTGGCCCTGAGGACAGCCCCTCTGCCTCCAAGGTGTGAACAGGGGCTCCTACCCTCACTGGGCCCCGACACCATGAAGAGAGCTTACTTAAGTTCCCGTGCCCCTTCCCTGCCCATCCATACACCCTCTAAACCCTGATGGCCGTGGCTGCCGTGGGGACATGCCTCAACGTGGGAGGGCTGAAGAGTCTGTGGTTGATGATGCTCAAGAACCTTCCATGGCTCCCTACTGACATGAGAATAGTGCTTCAGTCTTCTTCTTTGTAACTCCACTGCTCCAGCCAAACTGGTATCCTAACCATTCTCTGCAGAGGCTCCTTCCAGCCCCCTCACCACTGCTGTCAGTTTCCTCTACCTAAAAACTGCTCCCTAACTCTCCATCTAGCTTATGATGCCTCCTCGGGAGGCCCTCCCTGATTACCCCAGTCCCACCTGGTGATACCCTCCATCTTATAGATCAGGAGTTGGCAAACTACAGCCCGTGGGCCAAATCTGGCCTTGGCCTGTTTTTGTACAACCCTTGAGTTAATGATGGTTTTACATTTGTAAAGGGTTGCCACCAAAAGGAGAAGCAGCAGCAGCAGCAGCAGCAAAGACGGTACGTGGCCCACAAAACCTAAAATATACATGATCCAGCCCTTGACAGAAGATGTTTGCAGATTCCCATGTAAAGATGAGGGCGGACACTGAGGGTGCCAGAGTGAAGGTTCTGGGTTTACCCAAGAGGAGGAGACTTGCCAGGGGAATGTTTCTGTGAAACGCTGAGGGCCCCCCTCTTAGCTATTTCAGGGCAGAGGGAAGGAGTTGAACCACCCTCGACTGGGTCAGGGCCAGCAGCTGTTCTGAGCACACCATCCTCCAGCCCAGTCCCAGGACCCACGCGGGGTCCTGAGCAGAGGCCCTGGAGACAACAAATCTAACAAAAGCCAGGGGGAAGGCAGCTCCTGCAGAAGGTGTTGTCAGAGCAGAGAGCAGTGCCATGAACCCTTGGGCAGTGGAGACCGTGACACAGATGCAGGGATGTGCAGCCGATGTCACTTTCAACGGGCATGGCTGGCAACGCTGCCGCTCTGGATACTGGCAGCAAAGGGACCCATCACCCTGGCGAGCAGGAGCAGGGGAGGAGGACAGGAGCTGATACGAGGGGCCTGGAGGGTCAGTCCCTGAAGCTCATGGAAGGGACCTCTGGGAATCCCAGGGTGGGGCTCCTGCAGGAAAGCAGAGCCACGGAAATACCCAGGAGGAGGGGCTCTTGCTATGTCCACCCTCAGGCTGGTGTTGGTGCCTGGAGCACAGGTCAGACTTGCCCTCGTCCCACCAGTCAAGAATAGAGCAGGGCTCAGACCTGCATCTCCAGGCTCCATGTCCAGTGTTTGCTCCATAAAGCCCCCTCCACATACAGCACCCCCAGGTGCGGGAGAGACCAGGCTGGAGGACTGAAAGTCTCAATCCCAGAGTGTTTAACAAGGCTCAAAGCTGCCTGAAGCAAAATACAGGCCAAGGGCTCCAAAGTAGGCCAGGCCTGCTCTCACAAAAACAGGAGGCTGGGTGGTGGGGAGGAAAGAAAATTAGGCTGAGAGGCTAAAAGTTGGATTCTGGTTCCGGTTCATCTGCTCACGGCAGGCTGCCGGAGCCAAGGTCCACAGAGCCCCATGTTTGAGTTTAGAGGGGCCACAAACCCTCAAAACTTAAATGCAAGTGACTGCATTTATCATGTATCCGATTTTCAGAGAGGTGTCTAATCACCAAAAGAGGCGGAGCCACTGTGCTAGCCTGTGGCCTTGGGAAAGTTCCCTCTTCTCTCTGGGTTTCAGTGTCCTCATCTGTGAAATGAAAGCACTTTAAATGTCAGCTACTGAAGTTTTCAATCAGATTTTGTTCTCTTAGGTGGGGTAAATGTCCCCAGTGAGCAGGAGCAGGAAAGGAGTATGGCAGCTGACATGAGGGGCCGGTCCTTGAAGCACACTGAAAAAACCCCTGGGGATCCCAGGGTGGGGCTCCTGCAGCAAAGCATGGAGCAGAGCCACAAAAGTACCCAGGAGGACGGGCTCTTGCTATGTCCACCCCTAGGCTGTGGTTGGTGCCTGGAGCACAGGTCAGCCTTGCCTTCATCCCACCAGTCAAGGACAGAGTAGGGTTCAGACCTGCATCTTCAGGTACATGAGTAGAACCACATTTATATTCACAAGCCCTTTCTACACAGGGTGGCGGATATCCAGTTCAGCTCAGTGTGCAAATTATCACAGAGTTCACCAATCCTTCAAGGTCCCCTCAACTCCCACCTGTCCCTAGAGACTTCTCCTGAAACTCCAGCCCATTCTGACCACCCCCCTTCTCTGAAAGCTTCACATTCTCTGTCAATCCTGCTCTATCTAATATTTCTGATTCTCTCCTGTGGATACATCAGACCATATACTGTTCTCTAAAAGGTCAAAGAGACCCCTCGGGACATCCAACAGCCCAGGGCAGTGACTCCTCCACAGAAAGTACAGACCTGAGGGTCTCAAGAAGGAGGGTGGGGTCAATCTTGGGGAGGGGGTGGGCAGAGGGAACACAGCCTTGCCAGAAGGAAAACCCTAAAAGAGAAGGAGGAATGAGCCTGAATTCCTGGAAGGCAAGTGTGATGGGCACTGCCTCTGAGCTCGCAGAAGTGAAGGCCACGTAATATCCATGTAAGTGGGGGGAACAGGAAGATAGGAATAAGTCTGTGAATCCAGAGGCTTATGCAGAAACTGGCCACCAGGGGGATCAGGACTTGCATGGGCTGTGGTTTGGGTGGAAGTCATGGAAGAGAAAATAGGAGAACCAGATGGACAGAACCTGCTGTCCTGACCCCAGAGAATGCAGGGAGACCCCTGGGAAAGCTTAGTTGGCCCATGAGGAGGGACAGAGGAGCCAGAATGAGGTCCAAACAAGGATGAAGACGGCTTCCCCTGGCCTGAGTGTGGGCCTGAGCCCACTTCACCTGAGTGCCACTCAGGTGGGCACTAAAGGAAGGGAAGTTGTCTGGGCTAGGACCCCAAAACCAGAGATTGCGGCAACTGCCAAAGGGGCGACGTTGATCTAGTGTTTGACCACATGGGGGCAGCAGAGAGAGCCCGGCTGTTCCAAAGGCTGCCTGGGTCCCGCTGCACTCCATCAGGAGAGCTGACATTGATGGGGTGAGGGGTATGGCCACCTGGAGAGGCCCAGCTGTCTCTCAGGGCCTCGCAGTCAGATGGTGCCCAGCATCAGATGGTGATGTAGCAACACCTTCCCAGCTCTTGGAGAGGTTCCCGTAGGAAAGCACTCCAGAGCCATGCCTTGTGGCTGCTCCAGAACTCCCGCCCACACCTCCAGATCCAGGCAGGTACTCAGTCCCCTGTACAAGAAGCACAAATACCACCTAAGACACTCTTAGAAGGGCAAACACTACAAATGATTCCTATCAGCTCGATAAAGCAAGTCCCTTAAGGACTTCTTCGGGGAGAGTTTGAAACACCTGAAATGTATGAAAATGTTTTAAGTCTTCTGACCACCCAAGCCTACCTAAATTCCAGCTCAGGGTCGAGATAAAACGCAATGGCCCCCTCTATCCTTCCCCAGCTGTTCGTCTGCCCGTACCTGTGATGGTGACAGAGCCATGAGCGTCCTGCTGCAGCACGGGGTTGCGCACCAGGCAGCTGTAAGTGCCATTAGGACCCAACACCACCCTCAGGACACTGCGCACGTCGAACAAGCCCTGCTCGTTAGCCATCTGCGACGTGGTTACGTTGCCAGTCAAGGGCGCACCCTGCCCATCCCGCCAGAACACTTCGGCCTCGGGGTAGCCCCGGTAGCTGGAGCACGTGATGGTCACCGTGTCCCCGGGCCGCAGGTCCTTGTTGGGCTCCAGGGTCATGCTGGGCTTTGAGTAGGGGGCTGGAGGGGAGCAGAGGGTAGAGGGCAGAGGTCAACGTAAGGCAAGGGCAGCGGGACACAGTGGAGGGGAAAGGTGCCTGGGGCTGTGAGGACACGGGTCAGCGCTGGGGCAGTGGGTAAAGGGGCTGCGGGAAGTATGAGGGGTGTGCCAAAGGGAGGGGAGCCCCCCCACGCCCCGCCTTCGCGGCTCTCACCTGCCACCTGCAGGCTGACCGCGGCGCTGCCGAAGTCCCGGATGCTCACGAAGCAGGTGAAGCTGCCCTCATCAGCCACGCGCACGCGCTGCAGCCTCAGGGACGCGTTGCCCTGAGCCAGCAGGTCTGGGAAGAGCGCAGTGCGATTGGCATAGGCGCTGCCCTGGTCACGGCCCTCAGCGAAGCTGTGCACCAGCTGTTTGGTGTCTGTCAGCTGCCAGATGAGGTTGAGCTGTGCCAGGCTGAAGCCGGGCTCGGGAGAGAAGGAGCAGCGCAGGGTGGCGTCAGTGCCCACGAGGGCTACCACGGGGTCTTCGGGAACCTGGACTTCCACAGCGCCTGAGGGCGAGGTTGGAGCGGCAGGCAGTGAGGAGGGGCGCTGACACTCTGGGCTACCACCCCACCCACCCCCAGCATCCTGCTCCTCCATCAACCCCCAGGTCCCGTTCCATCTTCCCATTTTCTCCCCAGACCTAAAAACAGATTAAGTCTCAGCACTTCCAGGCGTGGAGTCTCCCTAATCTTCTGACAAGAATCACAGCAGTTTGGCCTTGGCCTGACAAGGTCCGTCCCCGGGGGGGTGGGGGGACCTGGCCTAGAGCAGCCTCCAGCCCTAGCAAAACTCCCCTTTCCACCAGGATCCATTTCCCTCTCCTATCCTTCTGCTCTCTTCTGAGATCTGAATGCTTCTCCATTCTCTCCAGAGGTTTCCAGAGCCCTGGAGTCAGGGGACCTAGAGAGCTGAGAGGACCTGTAATCATCACCCTCACCCACTCCCACCACGGTTAGATTGCCGCCTACGCACCATGTTTATCTTTTCCGTTATTATTATTAGGCATCTCACTGTTCCGGGAGACTGAAGGTATGGAGCTAGATTCAGATACCGTGACCCCTGCACACAGGACCACCACCACCCCCAGGGGGACACTTAAGAAAACAAAACAAAAACCTGTGGGGTTTCTATGCGGTGTGATGGTGACAGAGCCATGAGCGTCCTGCTGCAGCACGGGGTTGCGCACCAGGCAGCTGTAGGTGCCATTAGTGCCCAACACCACTCTCAGGACACTGCGCACGTCGAACAAGCCCTGCTCCTTAGCCGTCTGCGACGTGGTTACGTTGCCGGTCAAGGGCGCACCCTGCCCATCCCGCCAGAACACTTCGGCCTCGGGGTAGCCCCGGTAGCTGGAGCACGTGATGGTCACCGTGTCCCCGGGCCGCAGGTCCTTGTTGGGCTCCAGGGTCATGCTGGGCTTTGAGTAGGGGGCTGGAGGGGAGCAGAGAGTAGAGGGCAGAGGTCAACGTAAGGCAAGGGCAGCGGGACACAGTGGAGGGGAAAGGTGCCTGGGGCTGTGAGGACACGGGTCAGCGCTGGGGCAGTGGGTAAAGGGGCTGCGGGAAGTATGAGGGGTGTGCCAAAGGGAGGGCACACACCGCCCCCCTTCGCGGCTCTCACCTGCCACCTGCAGGCTGACCGCGGCGCTGCCGCTGCCAAAGTCCCGGATGTTCAGAAAGCAGGTGAAGCTGCCCTCATCGGCCACGCGCACGCGCTGCAGCCTCAGGGACGCGTTGCCCTGAGCCAGCAGGTCTGGGAAGAGCGCAGTGCGATTGGCATAGGCGCTGCCCTGGTCGCGGCCCCAGGCGAAGCTGTGCACCAGCTGTTTGGTGTCTGTCAGCTGCCAGATGAGGTTGAGCTGTGCCAGGCTGAGGCCGGGCTCGGGTGAGAAGGAGCAGCGCAGGGTGGCGTCAGTGCCCAGGAGGGCCACCACGGGGTCTTCAGGGATCCGGACTTCCACTGCGGCGCCTGGGGATGCGGTTGGTGGGGTGGGACGGTGAGGAGGGGCCGGGACACTCCGGGCCTCCCTAGTCCCCCTCCCCTTCCGGGTTACCTTCAGGCCCTGTCCACCCCCCACCCCCCTTTTTTTAAGGCCTAAGAGTTTATTACCTTTGGTTCTAATTCAGTCAGCAGGAATATAGTAAGCACCCACTATGCCAGGGGTAAGAGTTAGGAATGCCACGGAGAACAACACCAAGGTCACACCCCTACAGAGCTTACGTTTTAGTGGCAGAGAGGGACAAACTAGCACACAAATTCTTATTAGTATGTGATTAGGGGTATGAAGGAAGAAAGCAAGCCAATGGATAGAAAGCAAGGAGGTAGCTTTTCAAAACTCTGGCAGGTATTTTACACCTGTCTGTGCTGGTTGCATTTCCCAAATATATATTATCTTTATAAATTGTAAAAAGGGTCTTAAAAAAGTATGAACCAACATGTGGTTTTCTCTGGATGAGAAAGAATCACAAGTGCTTTTTCATTTTTCTTTTCCTAAATACACATGATTAGTTTTTATGCAAGAAAGAAAGAATACCCATGCATTTAAATATGGTGGTGAGCCACGTTCTCCATAAAGAGATATTAAGCTGAGATTGAAAGGGAATGAAAAAAGAGTATGACATAACCATAGAAAAGCCCGGTGGGGCAGGTTCCCCTGCTCCTACCCCTGCCCTCTATCCTGTCGATTTACCCTGCAGCCTCCCACCCAGTCACCTCTGCCTCCAGTCCAGCTCTTCTTTTAGAGCCCTGGAAAGTTAAGTAGGGGTTCCTGATAGCTTTTCTTTTGGTGAGATGTGTCCCCTAGCCTGGCACTGCCATTCTTGCATAATGCTTAGATTGTGTGCTTTGGGCACCAGCAAAGCAGGCACACTCAAAAAGTGTGAAGATCAAACAGTCTCGAAACAAAGCTAACTGAATACTGCACTCATTAAAGGTTTCTCACACTTAGAAAAATAGCATTTTATACTTAGTATTTTCATCATGAATAACATACAGGGAGTGGGTATCATCATCTTTGCAGTGTGTAGTGATCTCTAAAGGTCTTAAGTGGGCATTGGATCTCTTGCCACAATGCCAGGTGCCACAGGCCAGCTCTCTAGTTGGAGACCAACAGGGTGCCCCTTGTATCAGGCATTTGGGGGATGAAACCGGAGGAATCACCCAGACAAAGCCCTTTGTCTGAAGAAATCAAAGGATCAATAGCTCTAGGTAAAGCGGTACTTCCTCTTTCTGACCACCAGATGGCACCAGACACTCAACTTTGTCTTCCCCTTGGCGGGAGAAGGCAAACTCTCCCTTAGAGCAGAAACTGATTAGGATTTGAATTACGATGATGTTGTTATTAAAGTAGCTGCCATTATTGAATGCTAACTCTGTGCCAAGAACTGTGTGGGAAGATTTACACACCTGTATGAGGCTGGCATCAATCTTGGCCCTGGAGATACATCCTGCTCTTTGAGCAGAGCAGGCAATAAGCAAGCAAACATATAATATGTCAGGTGGAGATAAATGTTGGGAAGAAGCATGAAGTAAGGTCAGGGAAAGGAAGGGAAGATGAGCTATTTTATACAAGGTAGCCAGGAAAGCCTGGGGAAGGTGGCATTTGAGCAAAGACTTGAATGAAATAAGGGATCAAGTCCTGCAGACATTCAGGGGCAGAAAGCTTCAGGCAGAGGGAACAGTATGTGCAAAGGCCCTGGGGAGGAAGCACACATACAGTCTGTTCGAGAAACAGCATTATCACATTTAGTGCTCACATTACCATTTTACAGAAGAGAAAACAGAGTCTAAAAAATGTAAAGTAAGTTGCCTGTTGGATCCCAGAGGTAGGAAGGAGGTGGACAGGGCAGAGAGGAGATTGGGAGGTTAGCCAAAACCTCCCCAGCCCTGCTAGACAGAGAGGCTTGGTGGGAATGGTCCCCTCCTCCTCCGCCTCCAGGCCCCACTCTGCTCCCCTCACCTGCGAGGCAGAACCACAGCACTCCCAGGGCAGTGGCCACACGCATACCCGTGCTGCCCGGTCCACACAGCATCTTCCTGTGAGGCAGCTGACAGCTGGGCTCTCCGTGGTGGAAGGCTGCCCCTGCCTGTGAGGAAGAGGAAGTGAGGCCTTTGTCTCAAAATGTCCTCCCCAGGCCCTCTCTCACCTCATCTCCCCTGGACCAGCTTGGTGGAAGGCTGCAACTGCCCGCTGGGAGGTCCTCCCTCCTATACCCGCACAAGGCTCCCTGCTGAGGGATATTTTGAGAGATGCTGGCAGGAGGGAAGTGAGTCACTGGGGAGGCTGGATCAGGGGAGCAGGGCAGGGGGCAGCTGGGACCCACCCCTTCTAAGATGTTGGTATGCAAACAAAAGGAAGGAGAGGCAAGGCAGCTAGTAAAGGCAAGTCTGCCTGCTCAGGCCAAGGATGTACATGGATTTTTTGGGCTCAAGACAACAGCTGGTAGGGAAGAATAAGACTTAGAGATTGGCTAAGAGGTTGGAAGTTTATCCTAAAGGCAGCTGGGAGCCACTGAAGGTTCTGGAATAGAGGGAAGGATATGGTCAGAGCTGTGGTTCCTAAAGATTACTTACTCTGACAGCATGTGCAGGATAAATGAGAAGAGCTGGACAGAAGAGACAAAGCAGGTCTGGGGGAAAGTGACAGCATGGTAGGACAGCGGGGAGAGAGAGGGAGCAGTCAGGGTGTCCATGGTTTGAGCCCAGTGACCAGGTGGGGCACTCACGGAGACAGAGAATGTGGAAGGGTTCAGTGTAGGGCACATACAGTGAGCAGTGTTTGTGCAGGAACTTCCAGGTGAGACCTCTAGAAGGCAGCCTGGTATATGAGTACGGGGCTGAAGGGAAAGGACACTGGCTAGTTTAACCTGTGTGTATTGAGTGCCCAAGACCGATCAGAAATGGACGAGGCCTGGACTAGGGCTGATCCCCCAAGCGGAGTCAGGACCAAGTGAGGCATTTCTGTGACTACACGTCAGACCTGAGCCAGGGAGACCCAGACCTCCCTGGGTCCAGCCCTGCTCCTGGTCCTGGCTGCCCTTCTGCGCACGCCCAGCCCCACCAAGCTGTCCGCCTTCTCCCTGTGTCCCACAGCTGCTGCCTGATTGTTCATGCCACCTCCTGACCAGACCACGTCACCAGGGTCGATTCATGCTATCCAACGTGATTTCACAAAAATACAAAAGGTTTCACATTCTCCAAACCACCCAGGGAGCCGGGCTGCCTGACTTGGTCCCATTCTGCAAGAAGAAAAAAATTAAAGCCCAGATAAGGGAGGGGACTTCATTAGTGTGATGTAATTTGCCAGAGAGCACAGATGAGAAGGGTTCGAGTTCCCCACCTCCTGACACACCTCTCTGTCCTTCCAGGGAGCAAATGTCATCAACAGCCATTAGCATCAATTCCAGTCACAGGCACCCAGCCTCAACCCTCCCAATCCCAGCCTAGCACCCCACTCCCCACCCCCCCACACACATCCAGCAGCTGAGCTGAGGGAGTCCCTTAGCCAAGCCGGGTGCATCCTGCCAAGCACATCCTCCACCCCCAGCTGTCCGCAGCGGGGAAGCCCTGAGCCGCCACTTCCTTACCAGACACTTCCGGTCCAAACCTGGCGGCCTCAAAGCCTTGCCGCCTGCTGAGTCAGCAGCCTTCGCACTCCATTCATAATGTCACCCTTGGCAGGCACCACATCCTGCCAAGGGCCACCACGGCCCAGAGGAAGTGCTGGCAGGCAGCGGCCTGCCATGCTTGCCTGCCCACTGAAGGAATCACAGGGACTAAGGTTAAGAAACTCCCAGATTCCGAGTCTCCCTTCCTTTCTTTCACCCCCAGACAGAACCAAGGCCTGTCCTTCCTGGGCCTCCCTCACCCTTCCCACCGTCTCCCACCCCGACCTGTGCGACCAGCGTTCCTGTGATCCTCCTGGGACCCTCCAGTCCGTCCCTGACAACCCCACATTTTACATGTCTCCTCTTAGGAGCTGAGGCAGGAATCTGCTCACATCCTTCCCCCACAGGCACCTCTCATGGTTCCCTATTTACCGCGGGAGTAAACCCACACGCCTCTGCCTGGCACTCAAGACCTTTCTTATGACTTCTCCTTCATCCATCAAGCTAATTCCTGCCACTGGGTTGTACTTGCCAGGGTCACTTGGGACTGCCTGCCACCTCCACGAATGTGGGAGTTCAGGGAGCACCTCTCTTCCGACCAGACCTATCAGGTTCCCCAAGAGCCGAGCTGTCCTTCCCTCCAGAGGGAGGATGAGAGGTTCCCAGGGGTGGGCATTGGATTTGCTCCCTTCAACTCCTTTCCTAGACTCTGGACTCAGGAAGTTCCCACTCTCATGCTTTCCCTGGGGAGAAGCCCTTGACACACCAGAACCGAGGACACCGAGAGACTCCCACCCCAATAGCTGGGCTCCCAGAGCTGAAGGCAGGAGGGAGAAACACATCTCAGAGACAAGATGTTGCCAGGGAATGAGAGCATGGCCTGTGACCAGTGGGACAGATGGGCTGCCTAGTACGCAGAGCCCCATGGAGACACACAGACCTCATGCTGCATTCATGCCCACCTTTTCTACAAAGGGGAATTGTCATCCCCAGGCAGGACCTGCCCTGGAGTCAGCATGTACCGCCCCTCCCAGTGAGTCAGCAGACGGTCCTTCCTCCTCCTCCCTGCCACCGCCACCCTCCCCCGCCACCGCCACTACCACATCCCCGCCCCCGTCTACCCCAGTTCCAGCAGAATGTGGGAACTCCATGGAACCCTGCCAGGAAAGACCACAGGGTGCCTTGGCTTTCCCAGAGGAGCAGGAGTGAGGGGGCCAGGCCACCCTTGGCCTGAGGATACAGTAAGTGCATCCAACCTCAGCAGAGGTGGAGCCACAGGGAAGCTCCCAAGAGATGACCCAAGATGTACCCCCATAAAGCCAAAACCAAAAATCAAGGGCTGAGGCTGGGCTCTTTACCAAGATGCCCTGGACCTGAGGATATCCAAGAGGAACTCCTTGCCCCTACCATGACCACCAATAGCACCCCATATTCTCTTAACCCCCTGCCTCTTCCCAATTCCTGCAGGGGCTGCTTGGACAACATTTCCCACGGAGAGGGCAAGAAGGGTCAAGCCACATAACCAGTGTCAATCTTTGCTAGCCAGCATAGGATAGAAGCATAGCTTCTGAAAACAGCAGTTAAGCCCCTGGATCCAGCTATGCCTGAAGCAAGCTGCATACCTAGACTGCCCAGATACTTGAGCCAATCATTTTTTCCCCCCTCAGGCCAGTTTGAGCTAAGTTTCTATTACCTGCAATTGAAGGAGTCCTTGAATATACATTCATTTATGTATTTAGTTATTCACTTAACTATTCACCAAGTGCCTGGTAGGCAGGCACTGGGAACAGAGAGGACTAAGCTGCGTCTGTCTTGCGTCAACAGGGAAGTGCACAAAAATCACCGCAGTTCCGTACAGAGTGCTGTTTAAGATACAGTGAGGGCTGGGCTTCCCTGGTGGCGCAGTGGTTGAGAGTCCGCCTGCCGATGCAGGGGACATGGGTTTGTGCCCCGGCCTGGGAATATCCCACATGCCACAGAGCGGCTGGGCCCGTGAGCCGTGGCCGCTGAGCCTGCACGTCCGGAGCCTGTGCTCCGCAACGGGAGAGGCCACAACAGTGAGAGGCCCACACACCGAGAAAAAAAAAAAAAAAGATACAGTGAGGACTATTTGGAGGCACCTCAGAGATAGGATAACCCTAAAGGTGAGTGCTGACAAATGATGAGCAGCTCTGCAGGTAGACAGGCTGGGAAAGGTGGTCTCTCCCCAGCCCCAAGAGACCTGTCCTCCTGGCACTGCTTGTCTGCCTCTCAGCCAGATCTCTTTGAAACAGTAAAAAGTGAGCCCAAAGTTTGGGTTCTAGTCCCAGTTCTGACACTTTGCTGTGCAGTCTTAATAGGTGACTTCCCCTCTCTGAGCTCAATGTTCCCATCTATAAAAGAAAAAACGCTTTACTGGATGCTAATGGAACTTCATTAGTACGTTAAGCCTTCATGTACTCTATCCTTAAGGTCTAGCCAATTAACTGCCATGCAGGTCACAATGAAATGTACAAAATGACTGTGGTAGAAACCACTAGTGTTCCCCTTACATCTGTTCTCTTCCTCTTCTGTAGAATATTTTGTTAGGCACAGGGCCTCTTGGCTAAAGACTACAGATCCCAGCCTGCCTTGCAGCAGGGTATGGCCATGTGATCATTTTCTGGTTAATAGGATGTGGGAGGAACTGATGTGTACAACTTCTGGGGCATGCCTTTAAAGAGAAGGAGCACACTCTCTCTCTTCTCCTCCCCCTTCCCACTGGCTGGAACACAGATGTGGTGAGCCCTCTAGGACCATGCTGCCAAAGGCAACACCCTGGGGACTGCAGAACAGCAGGACAGAGGGCCCCTGAGTGGCTGCAGTATCAGCACTGTACATACCCGGACTGTCACTTGGGTTAGAATAAGCATCTATTCTAGCGTCACCGTTATTTTGGGTCTTTCTTACAGCATCTGAAGTGACTAATTTAGGGACTCATCCCTCCCTTCCTCTCCCGCCTTCTCTTCCCCCTCTTCCCACCCCGTGAAAATTGCTACTGCTCAGAGCAGCAAAAGGAAACCACATCTAGAATAGGTGTTTCAAAACATGAACTGAACACTATCTCATCAGAGTCACTTAATGATACCTGGGCACAGCTTAGGAGATATTTCAAGGGTAGACATGACTGGTCTTAGGGATTGTTTGTATGTGAGGGGCTGAAAGAGCCAAGGATGTACTGAAGGCTTCAACCCATGGGTGCGTGTGTCACACACAGAAGATGGGGAGACCTGGAAATGAGGGGGAAGAACAATTCTGATTGGGCTTGGAATGGATCATCCGTGACAAAATGTCTGATGGATTCCTGGACACACAGAGCTGGAACTCAGAACAGGACGGGGGAGCTATTCATGGAAGCCAAAGTTGGGATCACTGAGGGAGCTCATGGAATGAGAAGAGGCCCCCCCGCCCAACAAATTCTGAAGAAGATGCAGAAGTTAATGGTCAGGTCGCAGAACGGGGAACCTTTCTCTGGCCACTCCCACAACTTCTGTTTGCTCCCTTTAGTGATAGGCACCCACTACCTCCCAAAGAAATCCACTGGCTTTTGAGCAGCTCTCATTGGTGGAAAGCTCTACCTTTTACTGAGCCAAAGTCTGTCAGCCCATATCATTCCTCATGCGACCCCTTGGACCATGCAGAACAAGTCTGCCCCTCCCTTATAACAGCCCTGCAAGTATTGGAACTTCCTCTCTCTGGTAGAGGTCATATTGGGCAGCCATGCCACATTTTTCACCAAAACAACCCAAAATAATAGACTGTCAAATCTGTGGCCAACAACCAGAAGTCATTTGCTCACATTGCTGCAGATCCACATCTCTGCCATCCTCTTCTGAAAAATTCAGGGAAGGGGTGGAGCTTTATAGGATGTTTCATTTGTTACTGTTACTTTTTTTTTTTTTTTTGCCGTATGTGGGCCTCTCACCACTGCAGCCTCTCCTGCCATGGAGCACAGGGTCTGGACGCGCAGGCCCAGCGGCCATGGCCCACGGGGCCAGCCGCTCCGCTGCACATGGGATCCTCCCGGACCGGGGCACGAACCCGTGCCCCCCACATCGGCAGGCGGACTCCCAACCACTGCGCCACCAGGGAAGCCCCCTACTATTACATTTCATTCAGTTAAGCTGAGTCCCTCACTCCAACTGCCGTGATATATATTTTTTAATTATGGCAAAATACACACAACATGAAGTTTACCATTTGAACCTCTTTTTCTTCTTTTTTGCCTCACCCCATGGCTTGTGGGATCTTAGTTCCCCAACCAGGGATCGAACCTGGGCCCTCCCTCAGCAGTGAAAGCGTGCAGTCTTAACAACTTGACCCCCAGGGAATTCCCATTTTAACCATTTTTAAGTGTACAATTTGGTGGCATTAAGTGCAGTCACACTGTTATGTAACCATGCCACAATGTTATGTAATGATGCCATTTTTGAAGTACTGTTTTGACAGTACCTGGTGCATAGAAGGTGCTCAATAATTTTTTGGTGGATGAAGAAGAGAACAAATGAATTTATCTAAAAAGGTTGCCCTCCTCTCCCCACTTTGTTTCTTGTGTCATCAAGGTCCTCAGGGAGAGGACAGGAACAGGAAAGCCCTACAACACTAGGGTCTGCCCCAGGATCAACGTCCATCCACTATTCAGGGCTTTGGGTTTACAAGTTTTCCTACTTGTGCGGCCACTCACCCAGCTGCCCATCTATCTCATCCCCAAAGTGTCACTGCTTCTGGAGGGGGACCACTCAAGTGGAGAAGAACCAGAAAAAAGGGTCATTTGAAGAAGATGGACTCTTCCTCAAGTGCTCAGTTGACAGTTAGTTCCAGGGTTTTGTCAGGGATTAAGGTCACCAATCTGTTCTTCCCACAATCTACCTTATTCCCCATAAAACTGGTTATTTGCCCATCTTAGGTCTTCCAGCATTCATTTATCCATTCACACAACAAGCATAATGCAGGTTTATAGCAGGTATTACGGGAATGGAGGGTCAAGCACTTCATGAAGGAGTGGGGAGGTTTAGTTGGACCTCAGAGAGGAGGAGACATTTCAGCTCTCTGGCACAGGGGGCAGCACCAGCAAAGTCACGGAGGAGCAACCACCCACAGCATATTCTGGGAAGACGGGGACTCCGAGGAGAGGCAGTCAGGAGATGAGGCAAGGGAGGTGCTCAGGGGTCGGTTAGGGACCCTGGATTGATTCTGTACACAGTGGGAAACTGGAATGCTGTGACCCACACCTTCCCCCTCCCCCCGCCCCCACTGTCTACCCCAGTTGTCCTGAAATATCCCTGATAGCTTCTCAGAGATCTTATCTCCAAATTCACTCAGCAATCCTAGGGGCCAGAAGACAAATCCATTTAAAGCAGATTATCACCTCCCCTCCTGGACTGAACTTCCGGTTCCTTCTTAACAGCCTCTGTCCCTTCTTTCCTTGATACAGAAGCAAAATAGATGCTGCGCAGACCTTCTCTGCCTTCACTAGTCAGTCTTGATACTCTTATTTTGTTCCTCATCCTTTCTTCTAGAGTGCCCCTCTCTCGTTCTAGGCTGGCTCCTTGTGATAACAGGGCTCCACTTTCCTGCAGGGAACCCAGTCTCCATTTGGTGCTGGTGGGGCTGATTCCCAGCCTCAGGCCTCAGCGTATGACCAGACCCAGCTTACTGGAGAATGCCTGCCCTGCCCCCACTCAGTGATTTGCTTGGGAATGAGCCTGTGAGCCAGGCCACACCCAATCAGAGACCTCCCAGGGCTTTGCTGCCAGCGCTCTCAGAAAACACTCTTTCTTGCTGAGGTTGCTAAGAAGGATGTGGTCTGGGGCTGTTGGCAATGAATCTATCAGCTAGCAATAACCTAAAGAATTGATCCAAACAAATACAGAGGCAGAGGTGAAGGCAGGAGAGATACTGAGCCCCGAAAACAACATTTCAGCCCCTATTCCTGAAGCAAGCTGCACTAGACTGCCCAGATACATGAGTAATCTTTTTTTTTTCCTTAAGCCAGTTTGAGCCAGGTTTCTATTATCTACAACCGAAGGAGTCCTTGAATATACATTCATTCGTGTATTTAGCTATTCACTTAACTCTTCACTGAGTGCCTGCTAGGCAGGCAATGGGGACAGAGAGAGGCCTAAGCTGTCTCTGTCCTCAAGGAGCCTGCATTACAATAGGGGAGTGCACAGAAATCACTGCAGTTCAGTACAGTGTACTATTTAAGATACAGTGAGGGCCACTTGGAGGTACCTCAGAGACATGATAACCCTAAAGGTGAACCCTTAAAACTGACCTGAAGCTCCCCAGGTGGTCAGGCTGGGAAAGGCCATTCCAGGCACTGGGAGAAACCCAGGCAAAGGCAATGAGGAAGGAAGCAGCATGGGAGGCTGGGGGAATGCAGGCCCTTCCATGTGGGCGGACA
The DNA here is from genome assembly GCF_964165515.1 of Mesoplodon bidens. Taxonomy (NCBI): domain Eukaryota; kingdom Metazoa; phylum Chordata; class Mammalia; order Artiodactyla; family Ziphiidae; genus Mesoplodon; species Mesoplodon bidens. The sequence goes on along the minus strand of NC_138178.1, from coordinate 62,638,213 downwards.
GGAGATGTAACATGGTGGTCACAGGAGGAGGAGAAGCTAAAGGGCAAGCCAGGGCTGGAACAGGAGGTCATGTTTGGATTTAGCTGGTAGGTGATAAGAAAGAAAGGGTTTTAAGTAGAGGAGTAATATTGTTGCCATAGGTAGGCCCAACCTTTGATTAATTGATGCATATGTAACGTTAACCTTGCAGAGGAGGTTTGAATTTTAAAGGATGATGTTTTAAAAGGGCAATGGTTTACTCAAAATAAGAGCTGATGGCAGAATTTGGGGCATCAAAGAATTTTTTCTCTAGATCGTGTCCTCCCAGAGATGCTCAAAATACCCTGCCCAGCCTGTGTGTGGACCTACTGCTGGTTCTGGATGTAGAATCGAGTCAGGCAGGGTTCAGCAAATTTCTTCTGTGAAGGTCCAGATAGCAAATGTTTTAGGCTTTGCAGGCCCTCCCATATCTGTCACAAGTGCTCGACTCTGCCCTTACAGCAGGAAAGCAGCCAGAGACAGTGCATAAATGCATGAGCAGAGCTGTGTTCCAATAGAACTTTATTTATGGACACTCGGAACTGAATTGCATATAATTTTCATGAATCACATGATTTTTTTTCAACCATTAGAAATGTAAAAACCATTCTTAGCTTCTGGGCTATACAAAACCAAGCAGCAAAAGATTGGGCCCCGGGGCCATAGTTGCCAGGGACTGGTTTACAGAAACACTAGCTCCATTCTCAAAGGCACCCAGGCAGCAGCAAAAGTGGAAAACAACAGGGAACTGGTACGTTAATTATGGTGCATCTATACAATGGAATAGCATACCGCCTTTCAAAAGAAGGTGTACTTACATGGAAATAAGCCCATGACATAGGTCATGTGAATAAAGAATATTGTGAGTTATATGACCTAATTTCTATATTAATAAATGGTCCCACGGTCCCAGATCTAGTCACCTACCTCTCGCTCCATCTCCTATATCTCAGTGCAGGCCCTTCCTTCTCTGGCACTGAACCCCCTGGAACTTGCTCCTAGGCCCTCTCCTTAATTCTCTCTACTATTTTTTCCTAGATGATTTCATCCACTCCCATGGCTTTAAATATCATTTATATACTGGCAACTCCCAGATTTACTTCTCCAAGTCCACACCTCTCATCTGAGCTCCAAACTTAAACCCAACTGTCTCCTAAATATCTGTGTTCCAATGACTCACAGGCATCTCCCTCTTAACAGGTCCCTCTTCAAACTCTGGATTTCTCCCCCAAACCTGTTCCTCCCCAGCCCTTCCCACTTCGTAAAGGCACCATCTTCCACCCCCTCTGATCAAGCCAGAGACCTGATTTCTCACACCCTTACAATCCATCACCAAGAACAGCCATCCCTGACCCCAAAATATATCTCAAGGGTCTGCAAACTACAGCCCCAGCACCAAATCCAGCTCACCACCTGCTTTTGTTCAGTTCACCAGTTAAGACAAGGTTTACCTTTTTAAATGGTTAGAAAAGAAGAAGACTATTTCAGGACACATGGAAATCACATGAAATTCAAATTTCAGTATCCGTAAATAAAGTTTCATTGGCACACAGCCACACTTCATTCATTCACATATTGTCTGTGGCTGCTTTTCCACTACAACAGTAGAACTGAGTAGTCTCAATAGTCACGAAGCCTGAACTATTTACTTTCTGGCCCTTTACAGAAAAAGTTTGGCAACCCGATATATCTTTACTCTCTCTATTCCCCTCCACCTCTGCTTCTCTCTCTGGTCTGCCAAGTCACCATCATCTCTTGCCTGCATGACTACAAAAGCCTCCTCACCGGTCCCCCACTTTCTCTCTTGTCCCCCAACCCAGTTCTATACTCCCATCTAGACTCTACACAGCAACCAGAAAAACTGCTGTAAAAACAAAAGTGCATCATGTCATCACTTTCAATATCTAATCAGCTCCTCCATGGCATGCAGGGCCCTGCCTGGCCCACTGACCTCTCCATCAGGGTCTCTTACAATGAGACCCTCTTCCCTACCTCATAGGGTTTTTGCAAACACAGTTCCTTCTTCCTGGATGACATCCTGAGGGTCACCTAGGCAGAAAAGCTGGGTTGGAGGTCTGCCACTCTAAGGATGTCCCTGTTCTGCGTTGCAGTTTGTTTACCTCGTGTCATACTGGGACCTCCCTGAGCAGGAACCACGTCTGCTTTATTTACTATTGGATCCTTAGTTCTACCAAAGGCTTGGCAAATAATGAGTGTTCAAAGCACTGTTCAATGAATGAATGAATGAATGAATGCCTGTGTGTTTAGATAGATAGAGAGATGGATGGATGAATGTCTGTATATAGAAAATGGGTCTGGAAGTGTGATAGTGAACCCAACTCTGGGGCATGGGGATGAAGGTAAAGGTCTACTTCCACCTTCTAGTTGATGTACTTCTGTAACTTTGACAACGAGCATGTAATTCTTTTGTATTAACAAACGAAAAAGGAAAACAGCAACATAAAGATTTATGCGGGTTTTAGACCAGGCTCTGTCACTGACTTGCTAGGCTCCCTAGAGCAAGCCCATTGCCTCTCAGGGTCTTCATCTCCTTAACCCTCAAAGGAAGGTCCTGGCCTCCTTCCTGTGCTATGACCACGATCACATGCTGGGCTGGTGTAGTCACGAGAAGCTTCATGGAAGGAGTGAGCCCTGGTGTTTTAGAAGATGACTCTGGAGTCGGAGATATAAATCCAGACTCTGCCACTTCCTAGCCATGCGACTTTGGGAAAACATCCTTTCTGAGTCTCTGTTTGCTCATTTGGGCAATAGGAATTTAAACTCTACCCTCATAGGATGATTATAGGACTCAACTGAGCAAAATTATCTAAACTGTCCTAGTTAGTACAGGCGCTCTATAAATGGAGTCTGGGGAAAGAGTCGAGGGGATCTCCAGAGTTCCCTGGGAATCCTGTTGGCCTTCCTTTTTCCTGATAATGAGTCAGTTTGGGCCTTTGGGGTTCAAGGCTGTCCACTGGGCACTGCTCCCCACCCCCGCGATCCCACTCAAGAGAAGAAATCAATTCTTCCTCTCCAAGTGATTTCTGTGTGAGTCAAGACAGCAGTGTGTCATCAGCGCCAGCCCAGCAGAGTGGGGCTGGCATCCGCAGCTTGCTTCCCTTATGGCTTATAGGAAGAACAAGAAGAGGGAGAACAGGACAGAGCAGAGCCCCTGGCCTCCCCAAGCCAGACCGTCCCCACCGAGGCACCCTCTCCACACTGAAGTCAGGGCATCAGAACCGGAGGAGGCAAAACCAGAGAGAATGTAGACATCTCAGTAGATCTGAGAACATGGTGACTTTTGCTACAGCAGCTGGCCTGCCTCTCACACCCTCTTCTGGCTAAGGGGCCACCACAAAATGAGTTTGCATCTTCCAGGGTTCAACAGCCACTTGACAAGGCAGTGTGACACCATCTCAGAACTGGAAGTGTGTGCAGAGGCTATACACGCACATGGGTGCACACGGGAGGTACACACACATACACACCATCAGAAACACAGAACCCTGAAAAAAAGTGAAAGCTACACTTAGCTCAGAAGAGGTCTGGCCAGAAAAAAAAGGATTCAAAGGAGGGGAGTGGAGAGAGGAAGGGAAGGCATGAGAGAGCATAAGACCAAATCAGAGGGCGGATCCCAGGTCAAGCCCTGGCAGGCCTGTGACACATATATCTGCATTCACTCAACTTCTGCTGAGTCCTGTTAAGTGCCTACCTAGATATGTCTGGAAACCCCATCCCTTCCAGAAGCCTTTCCAGACTTCACTCAAGGAAGGGTCCACTTACTCCAGATGTGTTCTACCTAAACACCTCCCTGCCTTCACATTCTTTAGGTTTCTACCCTGAAAGAGGTTCACCCTGGCAAAACAATGCTGCAGACCCCTCTCCACCTAAGCACCAGCCCCTCTGGATCTCCAGGGATTCCTCCTCATGAGTGCAGCAGGCGCCACTAGTCCTCAGAGCTTGAAGGCTCCTTGGAGTTCACCTGTCCAGTGCCCACTTCCATGCCCATCATAGAGATGGGAATCTGAGCCTAGAGAAACGAGTGTAGGCTGCCATGCTCAGTCATCAATCACCATGAGAGGTGACTAAGAGCCTGCTCACAAGTGGCCCTGGGCCTCAATTCCTCACCTGTTAAATGGCATCATCAGACTGCCTTGCCTGCCCCAGGGTACAGTTTGAGCTCAGGTACAGCAGGCAGGCCTAGGTTCAGATTCTAACTCGGAAGCCTTGCTAGACACATGATCAAGTTTAAATGACTTAACCTCTTTGAGATTTGATTCCACATCCCTAAAAAGTGGGTAACAATCCCTACCCCACAGAACTGCTGTAAGAATAAAATAACATACAGAGAGGACTTAAAGCCCCTAGCACTCAAACAGTGGTAACGATTATTACTACTTTTGTTATTATTGCCATGGGCATGGGGAAAAGTCCCCCTGGGATCCTCTGCACCGAGCCTCCTCTGTCAGGCTATACATCTATACATCTAGGTCCCTGGGAACAGTACTCTTTCTCTGACCCCCTTTGCTCCTAGGACCCCACCAGCACCCAAGCTCCAAAGCAGCAAATCACAATTCAGCTCCATCTCTGTGTCTGGCTCATCCCTGGTGGTGCTCTCTCCCTTCCTCCTCCCAGTGGGCTCAAGCCCCTACTGCCCCTGCTGCCACCACATCCCCCAGTACAGGGCCATCTCCATAAGCACACATTCCAGTGTCTCCCCCATGGGAGGCCCAGTTCCCAGGAGCCTACACTGATTTAGGGTGGCCTGGGAGCCCTGCCTCCCAGAGGTAGTATCTCTCCCTGCTCCAAGGCTCCCAATAAAAGATGTGTCTCAAACCCCACTCCCAGCGGGTTCCCTCCAACATACCCTCCCTAAGCCTCAGGAAGGCCAAAGGCCCAAAGGCATTAGGGGTGTGGAGGAGGCAGTCATTCTCTGGACCACAAAGAGAATGAGGAAGAATGGGGGCAGCTGGCTGGGAGCACTGGTCAGAACTGGAGGGTGTAAGAGGGACTCCTGAGAGGCACGAGTGTGCTGAGGACCAGGCCTCTCGAAGAGTAAGAACTCTCAGCAATGGTTCCAACTGGGCTGCAAGGACAACTAGTCTGGGATACCCAGGTCAGGCCTGCCCTCTCCCCAGCTCCCCAGATGAATCCTCTGCCTTGTTGTGGGGACCCTTAGCACATCTTACCAGGCTCCAGAATGAGGGGTAAAGACTGTGCCTGCCTCCAGAGTAGCAGAAAGAGCCAGTTCTGGAGGGAGACAGCATCCCAGCCCCAGAATTTGCCAACTGCATGTCTTTGGGCACGGGACTTCTTTCTGGGCCTCAGTTTACCCATCTATACAATGGAGCTAATGATACCCTACCTCAAAGGACTGCATCCATCACAGCCCCACCCACCCCCCAACCTGAAAACTCAATGCACCTATCTGGAATCTCTTACTGCAGGGGTGGCAGAACTGGAGTTGGCAGGCAAGGGTTACATAAAGCACACGTGGCCCTCCCCCAGATGTTTGATCCATTCTGAGCCAACGAGACGAAAAGAAATTTCTCAAAGATCACATGGACCGGTTCCCACCCTCTTTGCCCTCCTCCCCCAGGCCCTGACTATGCCTTTCCTCTTTTGCCAGTGGACCTCCCTGTCATTCCTGCCCTGGGGGTGTGGGAAAAGGACAGCAATGGAAGTGGCCACCCACTCAGAGGATAAGCTCATGGGCAGTGACATCATCCTGCCTGCCCTTCTTCCTCCTCCTCTGACCCTGTGACTCAAGGCCACGGGTTCAGGCTCTGTTAATCTCAGAGGCTGCTTGGATTTGGGTCATTTTTCTTCACATAGCACAAGCCCTGTATGTCCAACCAAGAAGCAGCCTGCAATAAGCCAGACGCTTGTTCTACAACACTTTCTAGGAGTCTCTTTGGGTGCTGTGGAATCCCAACTTACGGCTCTATGATCACACTCAGTCTCTGACCCCAAACAGTATTGCTCAGCTCAGCATCAAACCCAAATCCTACTCCAAAGAATGAAGATTGACGACTCCACAGAAGGTTACAGTTTAAGGATAGAGGAATTCCCACCGGAACTTTCAGAAGTCCACCTCAGCAGAATAAGGACACAGGCTCTACAGAAGGGACAACACTTCTATAACTGTCCTTTCCACAAGCATTCAAGCACCTGACCCAGCTATCAGTCATCTGAGTATCTCAGACATTCAGCCAACCTGCTTCCATTGGGTGCCCAGACAGAGGAGCAGAGGGCTGAGGACAGGAAGGAAAAGCGGTCCTCAAATCCCAGAACCCCTTTTCATCCTTGAGCTTGCTTTAATGTAGGCTTCCCATCTCTAACAAGCTGGATTTCCCGATTTCTTGGAACATAGGAGTCTGGAATGAATTGGAAAGCTCACTGAAAGCAAGCAGGAGAAACCACCAGTGATGTCATTGAAGAGAGAAAAGAATTCCAAAGTCAGTCATGGGACCAATACAAGCATCACTGAAGCCACTTAGTGCAAAGCTCACTCCCTCAAGAGTCCCCTTGCTATACAAAAGTCCTTAGTGCAAAAACGGATGTTCATAGTGCTGATCTGAAGTCATGAAGGAAAATTTCCCTGACATTAGGAGTGTCCTGATGTCAGACTGTGATATGTGTAATACAGCGGAGAAAGATTTCCATGGTTAATGGATAACCTAAGTGTTAATGCTTAATCTCAGGAACTCCAGATATCAGGGAATATACTCACCCAAAATATTCCCATTTCCAAAAGAGCTGGAAATATGAGCCACCACTCATACCCACAGCCTCAGAGCCCTGCCACTCAGATCAGCCCAACCCACTGGACATGTTTAGAGTTAAAATTCAAGTTTAGACTTCAATTTCTCAGCCTCCAAAAGCACCCACCTGTGTACAGGGCCCCAAACTACAAGGAAGGCTGCACAGCATCAGATTTCCTAGGGACTTCTGGGAGGCGAGAGGGAGTCAGAGAGGAGGCTGAACTAAATAAAGAACTCTCTTAAAAACAGAACAGCTTCATTACTTTCTAACATAGAAGCTAACTGCTAAAGACAAGCATGTAAGAAAAGGATCTAGGGCCTTCATTTAATGATGAAATCAGACTCATTTACAATTATCCACATCCAAGTTGAAGGTAAATAGTTTTTCTCAATTAAGTCAAACAAACCCTCCCAACTCCCCAATGGTTTTTGCCTTCCTATTTGCTTAACGTTTTCCTCGATGATAGATCCCGTATCTGAGTCATCCATCACGCATTTCTCATTAGGGCAGGTTTGGCTGAGAAAGAAATCCCCTTTTCTGGCGTTTCACTGCCTTAGGGCCCCAAACCTGCCAATTCGATAGCTAAGCAGCAATAGAGGACCTGGGACACTGGGATTCAATCCAATCCCCTCCCCTCTAGTGTGTCCCCACCCTGGGTCCCTACCTTTCCTCCACCCCCTCTCCATTCTACCCCACCCACCATCTATCTCCCTGAGACCTCCCAAGCCCGAATGGCCCCACCCCTGCTTCCTCGTGCTCTGCCTCCCACCCCCCAACAACTATGCATCCCTTCACCCAGGCCAGCTGTCCCTGCCCGTCCTTCTCAGAATCTGTCCCCTCGTGCCCACTGCTGCCCGTGGAAGCCCTCCAGTCGCCCACTCCTTCATCCTTCTGGGCCAGGCAGAATCGACCCCCGCTCCCCGATCCAGCCCCTCGCCCTCCTCTCCCTGGCACCCCCCCCCTCCTCAGAACTAGTGGTCACGTCAGGGTGTTTTCCTCTGCAGGGACTCCGGGAGACTCTACTTCCCCCTTAGTGGCTTCGTGAAGCTTTCCAGAATCATCAACACAATGACAGATCTGCCTCTATTCCCCCTGCACACCCAGGGCCTCCGCGATCACAGCTACCCGCCCAGCCTCCTCCAGCGCCTTCCCGGGGGAGGGCAGGTCCCACACTGCCCCAGGCCCCGCCGGCCAGGGAGGGGAGGCAAAGCTGGGGGCGGGGCTGGACTCTGGTAGCCCCCTGGAGCCTCCGGGACCCAGAGCCGGGGTCCACCGTGCTCCCCGCGCGGAGGCCAGCCCGGGCCCGGGGAGAGGGCTGGGGTGGGGGGCGCCCTGCGAGAGATGGGGCTCACCGCCCGCTCTAGCAGCCCAGCAGCAGGCACGCAGCCCGGCAGCCCGGGGCAGGGCTCGGCCGCAAACAAAGGCCGCCCGGACGCGCGCCGAGCCCGCCACGCAAGCACTCACCGCGCCGCGCCTGACTCCCGCGACTCGGGGACGCGGCGGAGCGCTGCCGAGTCGCCGCCGCCGCCGCCGCCGCGAGGCCGGGCGCGAAAGGGGTCCGGGGGCGGCCCCGGGAGTCCGAGGGGCGGGGCGGGCTGGAGGAAGCTGCAGGCCCGGAAAGGCGGCCCGGGTGCGCCCCAGAGGCGGGATTGGCCCCGCGGCGAAGGTTTGGGGCAGAGGCCTGAGCCCGCCCGCTGGGCAGGGCACCCGGCCAGGACCCGCCCCTGACCCGGGTCCAGACCCACGCGGGGGCCCTAGTAAAGGGGCGCTGGTCTGATCTCTGCCCATCTCCCACCCTGTCCCACCCTCCCAAGATCCGAAGTTTATTTTCTGCTAGGGGGACAGGTGAATGGTTACTGACCACCCCGGCTCCCCCTCCAGGCCGCTGGCAGCAGAGCCGGAGCTCGGATCTGGCTGTCTGACCCCCAGTCCAGTGTTCTCCGCCACCAGGCTGGTACCGTGGCCTGGAAAGGGTTAATTCGACTGTGAGGCATTGAGAGCTGCTGGGAGCTCTCTATAAATACAGTGTGTCGTGGGCGCCTGAGCCAACCGCAGGGTAATTTCCACCTAGCTGGTTTTCCCCTTTTCCTTCCGCCCCCGGCCACCCGGCCAGCCCTGCCCCCAGCCCCATGCCAGGCTAATGGCTACCCCAGGCCCCCAAAGGGGGAGCAGCTCTGACACCGCCCCAACCCCCTCCCCATGACCTGGGGCTCTGTCTTTATAGGAACCAGTTCCAGCCTGGAAGGAGATGGGGGGGTCAGGCTTGAACCTCCAGCCTGGGGAGAGATGGGGGTCGGGCCTCTGCCTTGGCACATCCGGCCCCTGCACCTAGTCTCTGACCTGTTCTCCATTAGTTACAGACAGCAACAGCTAAAGTGTAGCAGGCTTCTGTAGGCCAGGGTAGAGGCTAAGAGCTTTCCATGTGGGGCCTCTTTAAATCCTCACAACAGCTGGACCATGTAGATAATATTATCCCCATTTTACAGGTGAGAAAACTGAGGCTCAGAGAGATTAAAGGGACTCCAATTTGTCTTACGGCCAGACCCACCACCAAGTGTCAGCAGCAATATGAGAGAGGGCTTAGGAAATATGCATGAATACATGCTCATCTCTGTGTGTCAGCCACTGTTTTAAGCTCTTTACCATTTTATCTCATTTCATCTTTCCAGCAATGCAATGAGGTAATGCTATTATTATCCTCATTTTCACAAATAAGGAAATTAAGACACAAGGAGATAGGTAACTTACTTAAGGATATCCAACCATTAAGTGAAGGAACCAAGATTTGCCCCCTTGCATGTAAGTGCTGAATTCAAACTTAACTGTAGTGTGTTTGTGTGTGGCAGTGAGGCATGGGTGTCTGTATTTGTGAACACCTGTGAGTAACTCTCTGCATCTAGGTGCACATGTGTTTCTGAATGTAAGTTTGATAGCGGCTGTGTCTGTGTGACTGCTCCTAGGGATGGGGCAGAGAGTGGAGGGATCAAGGCCAGGCCATCTGGTCCAGAGTTCTTGAAGGTCATCAGCCTCCCCTCCAATCCACACTGCTTCTCTCTGCTCTGTCCAGCCTGGGCCTGGCCTCACAGTTCTCAGTATGAGTAGCCCCGAATAGGCCTCAAGACCTGGGGGAGAAGCATCCCAGGGAGAGGTGCCCCTGAGCTGAGAGGTCCAGGAGCCCCGCAGCAGGACTTAGAACTAATCTAGAGGAATTTGCTTTCCTCTCCTCCACCAGGAGTCAGTCCTGTGCTTTGTGCCCCAAGGTGGTGACACAGGTCCTGTCCCAGAGGACTTACAGTCTGGCAGGGAAGGCACAATTCAGCCGTGATGGACAGTGAAGGAACAGCACAGGGTAGTTTATAGCATAAACTGTATTGTATATAGTTTATGGCAGAGGCTGGGGGAAGACTTTTATCATCATTGCTAGAGAGATCAAGTCAGGAGGGAAGGAAATGAGTACTGGCTGTCATTCCTGGAAGCAGTGGCTTAATAGGGTGCTGATACCCCCCAGAAAGGGCAAACACTGTGGGCAGGGGTTAGGCAGAGTGTCTGTAGGACAGGCTCAGCTGTGACTCAGACATTTGGCCCTGGACACAAACAGCTAGACCATCCCAGCACACAGGAATCTCCTCAGGTCAGGGAATGTTTGTTCTATGCCTAGTTGAAAATACAGTCTTCCTCAGACTCCCTTGTAGCTAGAGGCAGTCACATGATCTAATGTGGCCAATGAGATGGAAGTGAAATTCATTGGTTGGGGCTTCAGGGAAAGCCCTTTGTTAAAGGAGATTGTTGACACTATCAAAAACATCATGGTGGTTCCTCAAAAAACTAAAGATAGAACTACCATAGGATCCAACAATTCTACTTCTGGGTGTATCCAAAAGAATTGAAATTAGTGTCTCAGAGATATTTGTACATCCATATTCATAGCAGCATTATTCACAATAGCCAAAAGGTGGAAGCAATGCAAGTGCCCATCAATAAAATGGAATATTATTCAGCCTTAAAAAGGAAGGAAATTCTGACACATGATAGAACATGGATGAACCTTGAGGCCATTATGCTAAGTGAAAAAAGCCAACCACAGAAAGACAAATATTGTATGATTCCACTTATATGAGGTACTAATGTAGTCAAATTCATAGAGACAGAAAGTAGAATGGTGGTTGCCAGGGACTGGGAGAGGGAGAATGGAGAGTTATTGTTTAATGGGTACAGAGTTTCAGTTTTGCTGAAAAGAGACTGGAGATTGATTGCACAACAATGTGAATGCACTTACTACTGAACTATACATTTAAAAGTGCCGAAGATAAATTTTATGTTGTGTTTATTTTTCCACAATTAAAAAAATAGAAAAGAGCAGGCTTAGCTGGCATGAGCCTTGCCTTTTGCCTTTCACTCCCTTTTCTCTTTGTGCCTGAAGTGCAGACACAAAACCAGACAGTAAAGCAGCCATCTTGCAACCATTAGGACAAAAGCTAAGTAAGGGTGGCAGGCGAGAAAGTCAGAAAAAGCCTGGTCCCTGAAGGCATTGTGGAGCTGCCACCCTGGCCCCGGATTGCTTCCAGCCCTTGGCCTGGCCCTCGAATTGCCATTGCTCGCTCAGGATTGATGAGGGAGGAATGGTGACCCTTCATAGTCTTGTCCTCCCCAGGCTACCTATAAGGAACATCAGACCACCATTCTGGCAAAGGGAAGGGGTGTTCTGACCCTCTTATTACTCTCCCCAGGACAGAAATTCTGAGTTCATGGTGAAATTCAAAGACAATTTCCTTTGACCTCCTTTGACATACAAAAGGACAAGTGTCTCCCTCATGTGTTTGAATACTCTTAAATCTAGCAACTGGATTCCTTAACCTAGCTTTAAAGTGGGGGCTATACAGATGTTTTTGGCTCTATAGCGCAGCTAAGCAGTCCATCTTTCAGAAAGCAGCTTAGAGACATTGACATGCCTCACCTAAGGACAATACTCAAAATCTTTCACGTCTGTAAGAAAGAAAAATCAATTCTTGGTAGCACTGGGGGTTTAAGGCCCAATTTGAGCATTTTTTCCGAGGATCCCTGTGACACCAGTATCTTGGCATTGGTCTACCTCCACTCAGGCTGGTTGCTGCAAATCACCTCCTGAGTTGTCTGCATTTTCAGGCCTCAAGTCCCTGATGTCTTGGCAAAGGCCACATCCCCCAACCTGCCCCACTCGCTCATTTAGGGCTCCCAGGGCTGCCGATGTGGATCCAGCCAGCCAGCCCAGACGGTCTATGTCAACTCCATTTCCCTGAATGAATGGATCCAGTGTAGAGTTGAATATGGTGTAGAGTGACTACTGCAGGTTCCTGCTAGAAAGTTTCTTATTTCTGGCACTTGAGTGTTGGAGTAAACTTCAGGTGTCTAGATCCAAATACTTCCAGCTGGAAGCTTCTGGCTGGCAAAATAAAATAATAATATTTATTATTAAATGATTATTAAAATAATAATCCTCCTGGGAGGATCATCTGGGAACACTTCACCCCCCCCCACACACACACACACACACTACAAAATAACAAAACACCCCCTAACCCCTAACCAGGCTTGTATAACTAGCTACCTCTATCCGACCCACCATCCCTTCTTCATTATCTGTTCCAGGTGGAGCCATTCAGCCTCCTCCCCCTTGCTTCCTCCTTCTCCATAACCCAGGCTTACAATGCTCCCAGTCCTCGTAATCCATCTCAGAGCCTGTATCCTGCTGCTGAGGGTCAGGGTCGTCCTCCCAATAGGAGTGTTGGGCCAGAATTAAAGAACAAAACGAGAACGTAAAAATTGCACCATAATGCCAAGGGAAATCTGTCATCACAATGGGAGTTGGGTTTTTTCTAGTGACTTCTAATCACGTGAAAGTAGTTGAGTTATTAGCACTTGCAGGGCCCTGAGAGCAAGCACCTCCTTCAAGTTTGCATCATAGATGCCTCATTTACGGCACCCTCACCCTAGTCCTGCTTTTAGGTTTGGCCTATGACAGACTCAGAGAAGAGAGCACATAACAGGATGACAAAGAGTTCCAGCTAGAAGAATAAGGCACGGAGAACAAGGGGTCCAGCATCTGAAGTTGGCAGTGGAGATCCTTGTAAGGAAGACAGTGGATAAACCTCTTGAAATCCAGAAGTCCCAATCCCAATCCAGGTGCTAAGTCTTAAGTACTAATACTTAAGTGCTGTTTTCAGTCACATGTTCTCAGTATGGTCATTTGGTTTTAGTTGGGCTTGAGAAAGTGTGCCTGGGCATCTTCAGGACATCTTACCATAGTCTCAGTCCTGGTAGGGACACAAGGGAAGGCTTCACTGCCCCAGTGCTGAGAACAATTTATTCAGTCCTCCCTTATGGGTCATTCTTAACCTGCCAGTTCTTTATGTCAATCTCTGATTTCTGGGGGCAGGACCACCGATTGCCAGTCCTGGCCCCCTTTCCCTCCCTGTCTTCTCTCAGGCCACTGTCCCTCTCTTTGGAAGAAATACAGTGTGTGATGGAAGTGAGCTCTCTCAGACCATGTCTTGGCCACTGCCAGGTCTCCACTTGGATCCCTGCTGCTGGGGAAGATGACCCGAGACAAGCTGTGTGAGCTGCAGCATCTCCAGTCAGTGACCAAAGGCTCAGTCCTCTTACAGGGCACCTCCCTCCCTGCTTCTTCCCACCAGCTGGAAACCAGGCTTTCTTCCCACTGGCCCACTTCACCCAAGGTTCCCGCATCAGATGTGGGGTATTATGCCTCATTGGCTTAACTGTTTTTCCACGTTTGTGGCTGGCAGTTGCTAATGAATACAATCTTGCATTTGTTTTCTTAAAACAGGACTTTCAGCACAATAACATATTTGGCACCTTTCCTCCTTTTGTCATTTCCCATGATGAGCTCATCACAAACACAACTTCTAAAGAAATCTCTACGACCAGACTTTCCGAGGAAACCCAACACCTCCACAGACAAATGGTGATGGGCCTCAGGTTTCTGAGAGGGAACCTTAGCAGTAGCAATGACTGTCCACTCAGAGAGATGTGTGGCCACCTCTGAGGAATGACCCCAGCCACCAAGTTTCTTCCCTCACCCTAGAAATTTCCCCATCAGCCCTTCACCATTCTGTTGGGGTCAGCATTGCTGTCAAAATGTGGTTCCTCTCCATCACTCCACACCCTCCACCCTCAGTAGATATTCACACAGCTCCATCCCCTCCCCTCAGGGAAAGGGAGTCTATCAGAAGTGGTTCTCTCAAACTGGACAAATCGGTTACTACCTTCCATAAGTCCCCCTCAGGGTGCAGGTGCCTACTTCAACCCTGATCTGATCTGACATGTGCTGTCAACCGTGTTCTCTGCTTGTCTCATGCCTTATCTCCATAAGCATTTTGAGAGCTCCCTTGGGGCAGGAACCCAGGCTCATTCTCCTCCAGGTTCCTCACCCATGCTTCCCACATGTTGTAACTGAAAGAAAACTTGACCTCTGGAGGGAACGCCTTAACCTTGGCTGGCGGGACTGTGGTATAGACAGTACAGTAGGCTGGAAGCCAGGACACCAGGGCTCACCTCCCAGCTCTGCCAAGGACTGGCCATGTGGTGGGGGGGAATGGGTCAGCTGTTCAGGGTCTCTGCCTCCTTTTCCTCCAAAAGAATCCACCCCACGCTCTCCTGCAGCCGGCCATTTCTCACTGAGAGCACCAGAAGGATTTCCCCCTTGGCCCTGTAGCGGGCAGGACTAATGAAGCAAACTACCACCATGGACAAGTGGTCTGCAAAGCCAGGAAGGGAGTAAATTTGCCTCCAACTTCCATGCTTGTTTTCCCCCAAGTTCCTTCCTTCCAAGGTTGACATAAGCACTTGCTGCCCTGAGCCCCCTCCTGGTGATAAGTGGAAAGGCAGCTGAATAGGGCTTCCATCCCCACCTCACCCTAGGGCCACAAGGATGCTCTGCAATGCTTGGAGCTGGAGGAGAAAGGGGGAGGAGAGAAGAGGGGAAAGCAGAGTGGACTGGGGCTGTGGAGGTCAGGGAAGGGTTCCCAGGAGAGGTGGGTTTCTAGCTGACCTTGAGGGAAGGGACTAATTTGACAAGTGAACAGCATCAGGGTCCTGCCCAGGTCTAACACTTCTCTAAGACAATGCACAGGTTGGGAAGACCTTGATCTGATTACCCCAGTTGTGTGCCTCATGGGTCTGAGAGGAGGAAAGGGGTCAGCTGATAGAGGCAGAAGGGGGAAAACCCTTGAGAAGAGCAGAGCTGGGAGGGGAGATAGAGCACCTGGGCCCACATACTCTGCCTGACGCACACCCTGCCCCCCCCACCGCCAGTGCTCTGGGTGAAAGGTGGGTGTTGAGGCTGGCCCTCCTCTTGTGCTCTCTCTCCTACTCAAGGGCATCATCACTCCAGTCATTCTGCCTGTCTCCTGATCATCAATCTGTTCACTCTCTCCCCTGATTCATTTCCTCTCTTTCTTGTAACACTTCCAGCTTCTAGAACACTCCCCTCTCTTGCTTTTCTTCTCACCTGACTTGTTCCTCCTTCTAGTCTCCTATGCTGGGTCCTTCTCTTGTCCCCAACCCCTGAATGTTGGGGAACCCCGGGACTTGGTACTCAGAACTCTTCTTCTGGGTCTACAGCCACTCCCTTGGTCATCTCATCACTTTAAATACCATCTATGTGCCAATAACTCTCCAAAGAAAATCTCCAGCTTGGACTGTGTTTTGAATTCTATATTTCCAACTGCCTACTTGACATCTCCATTTGTCTCCAATAAGAATCATGATTTCCATTCCCCTCCTCCCCACTGTCAATGAAACAAAAGGAAACAAAACAAAAACAAACCATTTCTCCTACAGCTGTCTGTACCTCAGGTGATGGCAATTCTTCCAGTAGCTCAGGCTAAAAATCTTGCAGTCACCCTTAATTTTTCTCTTTCTTGCACACCCCATATCACCAATCCTACTGGATCTACCTTCAGACCAGATGAACTCTCTCCATTTCCACTGCTACGACCCATCTCCATCACTTGCCTGTATTGCAATAGCCTCCTAATTGGTCTCTTTGCGTCTATCTTTCTCTCTGTAGTTTATTTTCGGTACAGAAGCTAGAGTAATCCTTTTAAGCACAGGCAAATTAAGTCATTCCTCCGCTTAGAATTCTCCAGGGTAAAAGCTGAGTCTTTATGTTGGCCTACAAAGTCCTACATAACCTGGCTGCCTACTATCCTTCTGATCTCATCTCCTACCATGTTCCCTGTTGTTTCCTTTCCTCCATCATCCTTTCCTTGCTGTTCCTTGAACACACAAGGTATGTTTGCCTCAGAACCTTTGCATTTACTATTCCCCCTGACTGGGACATTCTTCCCACAGATGTCCATATAACTCATTCCCTTACTTCCTCCAGGTCTCTGTTCAAATGTTACCTTACCAGGGAGGCCTTCCTTGACCACCCTATATAAAATGATATCCACCAATCCCCCATCCCCAGTCATTCTTTAATTCCTTTACTCTGCTTGATTTTTTCCACTTAGCATTTATTTACCTTCTGACAATATTATAATATTACTCAATTACACATTTATTTTCTATACTCATTTACACATTTATTTTCTATAATCTCCCCCCATAGAATATAATTTCCATGAGAATCAGGATTTTCTTTTGTTCGCTGCTGTATTCCTGCACCCAGAATAGTGCCTGACACATAGTAGGTGTTCAATTAAAGTTTGTTGAGTGAATGGATGGGTGAATGGAAGGACCAGTCGTTGAAGAACACATGGATGAGAAAAGATTGCAGTTTTTTCAAGGCATGAGAGACCTGAGCATGTTTATGTGCCTGTGGGAAGGTACCAAGAGAGAAGAAGTCCCATGAGGGAGAAGAGGTATGATACTTGGCACATAGCGATCTCTGAGAAGGCGGAAGGGCACAGGATTCAGAGCCTAGGAGACCCACTCCTTCCTTGGGCTGGAGGGAAGGAGCTGATGATGGGGTAATAAGGATGAGAGATGGTAAATCAATGGAGGCCCCACCAAAGGCTTCATTTTTTTTTCCTGTGAAGTAGAAGGCAGGATCATCTGCTAAGAGCAAGGGAAGTAAGTGGATGGAGCCTGAGAAAAGGGTAAAGATTTGAGTTAGCGGCAATGAGAATGAGAGAGATTGATCCTCTGGGACACACAGCATGGTTTTTAAATAGTCATGAAAGATCACAGTTTGGAACAGCAATAATCATATGTCTTCTTCCCCCCATCTGTCTGGGGGGTTGCAGGCAAGATCCCAGTAGGGCAGATAGCTGCTCTGTGGAGGCAGGAATCTAGGTCTCCAGGTTCAGAGTCTGTGCCCTACCTCCTGAGCCATCTCTTTTCGGGGCTTCCCCTCCATGACTGAAGCCACCTGACCCCAGCTCCTTCCCAAGGTCTAGCTTCCTCATGACTGTAACTCAACCCAAGTATGGCAGGACAGGTGACTGGGAAGCAGACTCGAAGATGGAGATTAGCATGCAGGAAGTTTATTAGGGATGCTCTTGGGCTCAACGCCTTAGGAAGAAAAGAAATGGGCAGAGAGAGACTTCGGGCCACAATACAGTTGCAGGAGTGGCCTGAGCCAACCTCACGGGGCACTATGAAGCTGGGATGACCTCTTTAGCATTGTCCTGTGTTAGAGTCAGGGCTGGCCTTTTGTACCCAACAACTGTTCCATCATTGGATGTGGGTCTCCTGGGAAGACCCACAGGCTCCGGACGCACAGGCTCAGCGGCCATGGCTCGTGGGCCTAGCCGCTCTGCAGCATGTGGGATCTTCCAGGACCGGGGCACGAACCCGTGTCCCCTGCATCGGCAGGCAGACTCTCAACCACTGCGCCACCAGGGAAGCCCAGTAATACATGTTTAATTAGCCCTTGCTCTATGCCTGACCCAGGGTATCCCTCAAACTCAGTGGGGTCTGAGAACTTTCAGGAACTTACCTGAGGAACCTGGGTACAGGTACTGGACTCCTGCATGGGAATAAGAGGACTTGGGTTTTAATTCTAAGTCAGCTGTTGACTCACTATGTGATATCAGGTAAGTCTCTGACCTCTCTTAGCCTGAGTTTCCCATATGTATATGAGGCTTGAGCTGAGGTCCTTGATCAATAGTCTATGGCCTTGTGATGCCTAAAATCATGGATGGCAAGGAGTGCCTTGGATGGCACAGTGCCTATGCCTCATTCTTGGACTTCAAAGGCCATACCACCACCCTATCCCTCTCACTTCTAGAGCTGTCAGACTCAGGTCTTTATGGGCAGGGACCACAGGCTGAATAATCAAATACAAGTCCAAGGTTAGATTTAAGAGACAGTGAGCATCCTGGTGCTCTTTCCCACTCCCCCAAGCCTTCTCAGAGTGAAAGTGGATTTTGGCTCTTCCCAGAAGTATTCATGGTCTCTGCCCCTACAAAGAGACACCACAGAGTATTTGATAGGTGAGATACTTGGAGATCATTCAGGTTACTACCCTGTTTTCTGGCATCATAGGCCACACAGAGACACCCCTATCTCCTAGGAGGTTATGATCTCACATTAGTCATTAGCAGCTCCTGGGGGCGACAGGGCCTTTGAAAGACCAGAGGACAAGATAAAAGTAATTTGGAAGTCTGCTTTTGCTTTGGGAATGATAAGAAATCCTTAAATTATCCCCCACTCCATACACCCCAGCCCCTGCCACCAGGTTTACATTTCTCAGGATAGTCCTCTGTTCACCTAGCTCAGCTGCTCATTTTTGGAATTGTTTTTGTAGATGGTTTATGCTTTTCTTCTAACAGGAAACTATCCATTTCTCGGCTCTCCATTTTGTTCTCTGACTACTCATGACCAGAATGAGGTCAGGGAGAATGTGGCACCTCCACCCACATTTATGAACTAATGTGGAATGTAAAGAAGAAAATGAGCCAAACAACAGCTGGACCTGATCTTTGGAGTCATAGCACATGAGAGGAGGAAGGCCTCAAACACCATCTAGTCAGTTTGCTCCCGTGTTACAGATGGAAAAGCTAGGGAGAAGGAAGATGAGACCCCAGCTTCTTACCAAGTAGGAGATCCTTCAAAAGAAGAGGAGGGGGCTTCCCTGGTGGCGCAGTGGTTGAGAGTCTGCCTGCCGATGCAGGGGACACGGGTTCGTGCCCCGGTCCGGGAAGATCCCACATGCCGCAGAGCGGCTGGGCCTGTGAGCCATGGCTGCTGAGCCTGTGCGTCCGGAGCCTGTGCTCCACAACGGGAGAGGCCACAGCAGTGAGAGGCCTGCGTACGGAAAAAAAAAAAAAAAAAAAAAATAGGAGGAAGGCTTTTAGAACACGGTCTTGCATTTGAAATGACAGAACAGATATATAATCAACTTTTAAAATAACCAATACATAACAGAAATAGGAAATAAGATGAAGAGCCATTGGCAGGCCAGAAATACTGGGAAATTTCTAGATAATGAAAAGCAGATGGAGGTTTCAGAGTCCCATCTTGATACTGAATTAAGTAGACTGAAGATTCCCTCCCCCAAACTCAACCCCGAAGACACTGTATTAGTGAAAGATGGGTGATGTATCCCAGAACCTAACTCTGGAGAAACAGAAGCCAGACGGATCCCAGTCTGGGAGAATACTGCAGATCAGAGGTGGAGAAAGTCAGATATCATGGATGGATGAGAATCTGAGGGAAGGCTTTCTAGTTGTGGATTTTCTCTCCTCCACAATTCTCCAGATTCATGGTAGTCTGCCCTTTCACGTCTGTGGGCAGAAAACATCAACATAGCACCAGCTAGAAATGGCAAGGTAACCTCAAGGCAGTTTTGGAGCCAGCTAGGATGAGAAATAGATTCAACAAACAAAGGCAGGCAAGCAGCCAGCCACTGAGCAGTCTCTCCTTCCACACCTTGATTGGGATAACTGACTACACAGAGCGAGGCAGCTCTTAGAAAAGAGGAGCGACTAGGGCAAAGCTCAGAGATGTTCCCTGGAAGGCAGGGTTCTCTGGCTTCTCTGTGGTCATTGACAAACAGGGAACAGATGCTCAGAGGCTCTACACCCTGAGGCACTCCCCTCATAACTTCACCAGGAAGAGCCAAAGCTGGAACCCGGTCTTTAATCTCACTCCTCCTCCCAAAGTACACATTATTGGCCAAGAGAGCTGACACTTCCAAGGGAACATGAGCTCAGAGCCAAAAATAACCAACAAAAGAATGACTATAGCAGAAGTGAAGTGAACAGACTGGGCAGAAGAAGAATTTACATTAAGGACAATACATGTCTCCCTTCAAGACATAAGGGAGGACATTGTAAATATAAAGCAAGAAAAGCAACTATAAAAAAAAAACTATAAATGTTGGGAATGACAACTATAATCACTGAAACAAGTAACTCGGTAGGTGGGGGTAAACAGCAGAATGTATTCAGTCCAAGAACAGATGAGAGAGTTGGAAGATTAGGCAGAGGACAAAAACCAACATAAAAAATATCAGGGGCTTCCCTGGTGGCGCAGTGGTTGAGAGTCCATCTGCCGATGCAGGGGACACGGGTTCATGCCCCAGTCTGGGAAGATCCCACGTGCCGTGGAGCGGCTGGGCCCGTGAGCCATGGCCGCTGAGCCTGCACGTCCAGAGCCTGTGCTCTGCAACGGGAGAGGCCACAACAGCGAGAGGCCCGCGTACCGCAAAAAAAAAAAAAAAAAATCAGGAAGCATATAGAGATGGAAAAGACAAAGAAAAGTTAAGAGGTATGGATGACAAAAGTGGAGTGGATGACATGAATTTAACTGGAGTCTCAGAAAAAGAAAAAGAAACAGAAGATAAAGTATTTTAAAATACAATGTCCAATTATTGTCCATAGTTAAAGATACAGAGCCTTTGATTGAAAAGAACCCTCAAGCATAGGCAGTCTTCATTCACAGAGCATTTGCTATGTGCTTGAGTGGCACAGGAGGCTCGGGGGAGGTGTGTGTAATAGGGAGGGTGCAGAATAACAAAGTGAAATTTCCCACAGACTCACAGTACTTAGGAGACAAAGTCCTGCTAGAGGGAGGAAGGTTTGTGTCAAACACATAGCTGGTCTCCCTCTCATGATATTTGCCAAATTTTGAAGCTGTATTGGTTGGGAGGCTAAAGAGCTAAGTTCAAACATCTGAAAGGCATAAATGAGTTTCCCACGGTGCCTTATGGTTAAGGAAGTAGAGACTTGACTAGCTCTCAACCAAACCAGAGGGAGACTGAGTCAAAAAGAACTACAACCCAACCTACATCTAGATCATTTTCTAATCACATGGTTGTGACTGGCCCTGTATTTTATCTGCCTAATATAGGAAGGGTAAAACCTATCTAGGGAAAATTCTTCAGTCTCAGTTCATGTATATACAATCTCCAGTGTACAATAAAGAATTATAAGGCATGTGAAAAGGCAGGAAAATGTGATCATATATTCTCAGAAAAAAATAGAAGAAGACCCACAGTTGACCCATATTTTCCATTTAGCAGACAGGAGTTTTTATTTTATATTATTACTTTTTTTCCTTGAGAACACCCTTTATTCAGCACTAGTGATGCAATACGTACAGCACCAGGGTCTCCTGATTTTCACTCCATCACTGAAATGCTCCCATGTATCCCCCTAGGGATGGTGCTGTCTGAACTGCAGTCCACAGTAGCCACATGTCGCCATCTTTGTTTTTTGTCCTAGTTTATGTATACTTTGAGGTGGCCTTGGACCCCCCCACCCCTGTCACATGATATCACTTGACTCCTGACTTCACTCACAGGCTACTCTGCTATCAGATTGATGGTGAAGGTTTCATTCGCCTCTTTCTGACAACCTACAAATTGAACTTTCCTGTAATCTTTATGGTCATAGGCCTGGCCAGTGTGCATGACCTTCTCACCAGTTGGCAAGGACCACACCCTGAAGCACCTGGCGCCCCGGGCAGGCTCCAAACCGCCAGGCTGCCCTGGGCCAGCAGCTGGAGGAAGGTCACCACTGCTGCCATCTTGCCAGACAAGGTGTTTTTTTTAACATTAAAAAAAATGTTCATTTTATTGAAATATAGTAGATTTACAATGTTGTCTTAATTTCTGCTGTACAGCAAAGTGGTTCAGTTATACATATGTCTATTCTTTTTCATATTCTTTTCCATTATGGTTTCTCACAGGATATTGAATATAGTTCCCTGTGCTATACAGTAGGACCTTGTTGTCTCTCCATTCTATATGTAATAGTTTGCATCTGCTAATCCCAAACTCCCAATCCATCCCTCCCCCACCCTCTCTCCCCCTTGGCAACCACAAGTCTGTTCTGTATGTCTGTAAGTCTGTTTTGTAGATAAGTTCATTTGTGTCATATTTCAGATTCCACATATAAGTGATATCATATATGGTATTTGTCTTTCTCTTTCTGCCTTACTTCACTTAGTATAATAATCTCTAGTTGCATCCATGTTGCTGCAAATGGCATTATTTCATTCTTTTTTATGGCTGAGTAATATTCTATTGTATATATCCATTCATCTGTTGATGGACATTTAGCTTGTTTCCATGTCTTAGCTATTGTGAATAGTGCTGCTATGAACATAGGGGTGCATATATATTTTTGAATTATAGTTTTGTCTGGATTTATGCCCAGGAGTGGGATTGTTGGATCATATGGCAACTCTATTTTTAGTTTTTTTAAGAACCTCTATACTGTTTTCCATAGTGGCTCTACCAATTTACATTCTCACCAATAGTGTAGGAGGGTTCCCTTTTCTCCACACCCTCTCCAGCATGTATTATTTGTAAATATTTTTAATGATGGTCATTCTGACCAGTGTGAGGTGTTACCTCACTGTAGTTTTGATTTGCATTTCTCTAATAATTAGTGATGTTGAGCATCTTTTCAGGTACCTGTTGGAGAAACGTCTATTTAGGTCTTCTGCCCATTTTTTGATTGGGTTGTTTGTTTTTTTGTTATTGAGTTGTATGAGGTGTTTGTATATTTTGGAGATTAAGCCCTTGTCACTCACATCATTGGTAAATATTTTCTCCCATTCCATAGGTTGTCTTTTTGTTTTTGTTTTTGTTTTTTTTATGGTTTCCTTTGCTGTGCAAAAGCTTGTAAGTTTGATTAGGCCCCATTTGCTTATTTTTGCTTTTATTTCTATTGCCTCAGACAAGGCATTTTAAATACCTATTACAAGTATGTTAAAGAGGAAAATGGAAAATATGACAAAATTGTTGAAAAGAATACTTGAGCAGATAATTGTAATCTATAAAAATATCATATGGATTTTCTGGAACTGCAAAGTACAATATCTGAAATTACAAATTCACTGGATGGGTTTAAAAGCAACAGACAGGGGCTTCCCTGGTGGCGCAGTGGTTGAGAGTCCGCCTGCCGATGCAGGGGACGCGGGTTCGTGCCCCGGTCCGGGAGAATCCCACATGCCGCGGAGCGGCTGGGCCTGTGAGCCACGGCTGCTGAGCCTGTGCGTCTCTGCAGCGGGAGAGGCCACAGCAGTGAGAGGCCCGCGTACCGCAAATAAAAAAAATAAAAATAAAAGCAACAGACAGAATTGGTAAACCCAAAGGTCAATATAAATTATCCAAACTGGGACTTCCCTGGTGGTCCAGTGATTAAGACTCCATGCTCCCAATGCAGGGGGCCCAGGTTTGAACCCTGGTCAGGGAACTAGAGCCTGCATGCCACAACTAAAGATCCCGCATGCCACAGTGAAGATCCCATATGCTGAAACTAAGACCTGGCCCAACCAAATAAATAAATAAATAAATAAATAAATATATATATATATTTTTTTTTTTCTTTTGTGGTACGCGGGCCTCTCACTGTTGTGGCCTCTCCCGTTGTGGAGCACAGGCTCCGGACGCACAGGCTCAGTGGCCATGGGTCATGGGCCCAGCCGCTCCACGGAATGTGGGATCTTTCCGGACCGGGGCACGAACCCGTGTCCCCTGCATCGGCAGGCAGACTCTCAACCACTGCACCACCAGGGAAGCCCTAAATAAAATTTTTTTTAAAATAAAAGAATAAATTATTCAAGCTGAAGCCCACAGAGAAAAAAGAATGGAAAGAAGAGAGCACAAAAGACATGTGAGACACGATCAAAGGTTTATGTGCAATTGGAGTCCAAGCAAAGAGGAGAGAGAGAATGAGACAGAAGCAAAGTTGGAAAAGAGAAAGATTAAGAACTTTCCAAAACTGTTCAAAGATATCAGTGTAAAAATTCAAGATGCTTGGTGAAAGCATAGATACAAATTGGATAGATATAAAGAAAATAATGCCTAAACACTTAATAATCAAATAGCTGAACACCAAAGCTAAGAAGCAAAAACCAGCCTGAGAATAAGGACACACATGTACTTTCAAAGGAGCAACAATAGGGCTTCCCTGGTGGTGCAGTGGTTGAGAGTCCACCTGCCGATGCAGGGGACGCGGGTTCGTGCCCCGGTCTGGGAGGATCCCACGTGCCGCGGAGCGGCTGGGCCCGTGAGCCATGGCTGCTGAGCCTGCACGTCCGGAGCCTGTGCTTCGCAACGGGAGAGGCCACAACAATGAGAGGCCCACATACCGCAAAAACAAAGAACAAAAAAAACAAAGGAGCAACAATAAGATTTGATAATTTCGCATCAAAATTTTGGAAGCTGTGGAAATTGAATGACATTTTAAGGTGCTGAAAGAAAAAAAAACTGCAAACATAATTCTATCTCCAGCAAAAATAATTCTATCATAATTCTATCTCTTCAAGATATGAAAGCAAAGTAATGACATTTTTCAGATCAAAAATATCCAAACCAAAACTGCAGCCAAGATAATGTACTATTGGAGGAAGGATAGTCAAATAAACCAACAAAATCAAACAGGGAGTCCAGATATAGACCCACATATATACAGTCAAATGATTTTTTGATTAAAATGTCAAAGAAATTCAATGGAGAAAGGAAAATATCCTCAATTAATGGTGCTGGAAAAATTGAATATCCATATGAGAAATAAAGGACTTCAACCCCTACCTCACACTATACACAAAAACCAATCTGATGGGCCTCCCTGGTGGCGCAGTGGTTGAGAGTCCGCTTGCCGATGCGGGGGACACGGGTTCGTGCCCCGGTCCGGGAGGATCCCACAGGCCGCGGAGCGGCTGGGCCCGTGAGCCATGGCCGCTGGGCCTGCGCGTCCGGAGCCTGTGCTCCGCAACGGGAGAGGCCACAACAGTGAGAGGCCCGCGTACCGCAAAAAAAAAAAAAAAAAAAATCAAAAAAAAAACCAATCTGAGAAGGATCACAGGCTGAAACACAAGAGCTAAAATAATAAAGCTATTAGAGGTACTAGGAGAATATTTTTGTGACCTCTGAGTAGGCAAAGATTTCTCAGGGAGGATTCAGAAAGTATAAACCATAAAAAAAAGACTAATTAGTTGGACTTCATCAAAATTAAAAATTTCATTCATCAGAAAGCACCATCAAGAAAATAGGCAAGCCAGATTGAGAGTAATATTCACAACACATCTATCTGATGAAGGGCTTGTATCCACAATATATAAAAAACTCTTGCAACACAATGATAAAAATAAAAACAACAACAAAAAATTTTAATGGGCAAAAAACTCGAACATTTCACGAAAGAAGATATACAAATGGTCAATACATAGATAAAAAAGAAGGGCTCAAAAGGTTAGTCATCATGGAAATGCTAATTAAAACAATTAGGCACTATTACAATAAGGACAATACATACCTGACAGCAAGTAAAATGGAATAGATTTACAACAATTTACAACACTAAATGTTGTATAAGATGTGGAGCAACTGGATCTTTCACATGTTGCTGGTGGAAGTATAAAATGAAACAATCACATTGGAAAACTGGTGGTTTCTTAAAAAGTTATATATGCAACTACACTATGACTCAACAATTCCACTCCTAGAGAAATAAAAACATATGTCCACAAAAAGCCTTGTGTAAGAATGTTCATAGCAGTTTTATTCATAATAGTCCGAAACTGGAAATAACCCAGATGCCCATCAAAAGGAGAATAAACAAAATGTGGTATAGTCATACAATGAAATACTACTAAGCAGTAAAAAGGAACACACTACCAATACAAGTGACAACATAGATGAATCTCTAAAATACTATCCTGATTGAAAGAAACCAGGCATATAAAAATACATTCTGCTATAATTCCATTCACATGAAATTCTAGAATAGGCAAAATTAACATAATTATAAAAAGTAGAATAGTGGTTGCTTCTGGAGAGGGGAGAGGTTGTAAAGGAGCACAAGGGGGCATTCTGAGGTGAAGCAAATGTCTGTGTCCACCAAAACTGATTAAATAGTTCACTGAAGATCTATGATTTTCGCTGAATATAACTTACACCTTGAAAAACATCATGCTTAATGAAGGTATTAAAATTATGAACAAGCCAAGGATAAATAATATCCCCACCACTATTCAACCTTAGCATTATAATAATACAAATTAAAAAGTGAGGAAAGAGATTTAAGGTTTGGAGAAGAAGAGAAGAAAATGTAATTATTTTCAAATGATAAATGTGATCATATGAATAGAAAACTCAAGAGAATATCAGATAATTTTTTAGATTAGTAAGCCCAGTTGCAATATTAACAAAATTTAAAAATCAGTAGCCTTCCTCTACATCATTTATTAACAACCAGAAAATGTAATATAAACTCAGATACCATTCACAGTAGCAATAAAAAACTGTATAATATATAGAAATTAACCTATCAAAGAATATACTAGAAAAGCTTTAAATATCTAATAAAAGACATAAATGAAGACCAGGATATATGGAAAGATATACCATGTTAAAGAATGGGAAATTTTAACATCACAAAGATGTAAATTATCCTTCAAATTAATTGATACTCTTAGTAGAATTTCTATCAAAAGTAATCTAGAAACTTTACAAATTGATTCTGAAATGTACAGGGAAGAATAGAAGATCACTGATCACTAAAAAAACTTTGAAGAAAAGCAAAGATTCTCCCTAATATATATTAACACATTCTACAAAACCATAGTGCTAAAACTAGTGTAGAACTGGAGTTGAAACAAATAAATAGGTCAATGGAACAGAAACAGATATTAATGAACTTGAAATATGATAAACATGGAATCAGAAATCAGTGGAAAAATAATGAATTTTATAGTTGATGATATTGAGAATACTGGCTCATTGTAAGGATTACAATAAAAGATCTCTACACCTTTTAAAAAGTGAACACTTGGACTTCCCTGGTGGCGCAGTGGTTGGGAATCCGCCTGCCAACGAAGGGGACATGGGTTCAAGCCCTGATTCTGGGAAGATCCCACATGCCGCAGAGCAACTAAGCCCCTACACCACAACTACTGAGCCTGAGCTCTAAAGCCCATGAGCCACAACTACTGAGCCCGCGTGCCACAGCTACTGAAGCCCATGCACCTAGAGCCTGTGCTTAGCAACAAGAGAAGCCACCGCAATGAGAAGCCCACACACTGCAACAAAGAGTAGCCCCCGCTTGCGGCAACTAGAGAAAGCCCGCACACCGCAACGAAGACCCAATACAGCCATAAATAAATTAATTAATTAATAAACTCCTACCCCCATCATCTTCTAAAAAAATTAAACAAACAAATAAATAAATAAATAAATGTGAACTCTAGATATATATAAAATCTAAATGTGAAAAGTATAATATGGACTTAACAGAAGAAAGTATATGATCACATCTTGTGACCTTGGGATGGGAAAGGATTTCTTAAACAAGACCCCCCCAGCGCAGAAAATTTCATCTGGAAAAAATTGATGACTTGATCTACATCAACATAAAGAATTTCTGCTCAGTGAAGGACACCATAGACAAAGTTAACAGATCAGTGGCAGAGAGAAGATAATTTCAACACTGAAAACTGATGAGGGAGCAATACCTTCTAGACCCTACAAGGAACTCTAACAAGTAACAAGAAAATGACAGGAGCCACAATAAAAATGGAGCCACAATAAAAATGGACAAAGTATGTGAGACTGGTAGTCATTAGTTCCATTCCCCCAATATCTCTGATTCTCCTCCTGGATATGTGGTAGGGTTACACTTTCCTGTCTCCATGAAGATAGAAGTGCCATATAACTTGCTTAGTCGGTGAAATTTCAGTGGAAGTGACAAGTGACACTTCTAAGCAGAAGCTTAAAGTTTTTAAATGGTTCTGCAGAAGCAGAGCCATTGTGTAGCTTACCACATTTTTTTCCCTTTGGTGTCGTGACAAGCAATGTTAGCGATGGTGGTGACTCCATTAGCCTGGGTTTCTGAGTGGCTCTGATAAGTGGAGACTCCTGCTGACTCGCAGTGACCCAGAAATACTCCTTTGTAGGTTTGAGCTATTAAGATGTCATGGTCATCTGTCACCCTAGCATAATTTATTCTATCTTGACTGATAGAGAAGTGGGGTCTTACCAAACAATATTATCTAAAATTTGTGGCAGTGATTAAGAGCTTGTCATCAGGTGGTGAGAAAACTGTGAGCAGTTGTTGGAAGGACAGCAATTCATGTTATGTAGTGGCAAAATATTGGATAAAATTGCCACCTGCAATAACCCTAGGGGAGAAGAAGATAGTAGCGAGCATTAGTTTCTCTTGACTGCATTTGAAATAAGTTCAGAAAATAACTGGCACATTTCCAAGCGGGAATGGAAGGAAATTGAGAAGGATCAGAAAACTGGGGTCTTGCACAGTTGGAAGTGATAACTGCTCCTCGATCCTAACAAGTGAAAGGAAAAATGAGAAGGACTTGAAAGATCAAAGGCCAATTAAAATCTCAGCCTTTTTTCAAGGATCAAGTCAAGTTTGTGGCTATTTCATCCAGTGATAAAAACATTTGAATGGATTATGCTGTCTCAAAGTGAGGGTCCAGCTGAAGGTGAGGTATTCAGTAATTCCTTTTAATTTGACAAAAGAGATCTTGGGATAGAGTCTAAATGTGCAGCTCTTCCACAAAAGCTGAATACCTTACCTGCAACTAAGTGAAAGGGAAGGGGTGGGGAATAGGATGAGAAAGAAATGTAGCAAATCCAAGAAGTTCATTTAGAAAATAACTATGGATGAGCTCTGTCATATGGAACTGACTGGAATCAAATAAATAAGAAGACTAGTAAGTTTTTGAAGAGCATTATGTTGCCAAAGAAATTTTAAGTGTAAACTTTAAAAGTCTGTGACCCTTTGAGCTTTTAAAGGACTCTAGAGTCCCCAACCATCAATGGGCAGGAAATATGGTAACGCCTACATCAGATAAGGCCAAAGAGGATGATGGAGAGTAAACAATCTTCCAGAAAGTAGAGCCAGGGGTTGCAAAGGATAAAGGACAAGGTAGCTACTCCCAGGGAAGGAAATCAGTGTCAAAGCAAGGAATATATGCATCCTCGGGATAGAAGGTGGGGATGACTTCATGGAATATACAGAAAACCAAAATATGTTACCCCAAAATGTGACACTTTGGCATAAGGACTATATTGAGCTGAAGTCAATTCAGAAAAAGCAAATACAAGAAAAGCTCCCTGCTCTCTTCCTATTTGCCTTAAAGCAGGACATAAATTTTCAAAGGTGTCCCCCTTCCCTTCTCTACTAGAAAGGACAAAAGTTAATCACCAGAGGTAACTTTAGACCCTATCAGCCTGAAAACACCAGAGAATCTACATAACAAATTTACTAACTAGCCTCTATCTACCATTGGTTCCCTATATATTTACCTTCCCACAGTTTGCCCATGGAAGCCTAAAAAAATGGAAGCCTAAAATAATATTTCCTTTGTCCTGTCATTTCTCTATGAATTTATTGTCATTTGTTGAAGATGCTATATAAACCAGAGTTCTAAGCACCCTCCCTGAGTTACTCTTCCCTGAGTTTCTTCCATGTATATATGAAATATTCATGTGAATAACCTTCTGTTTTTTTTCTCTTGTTAATCTGTCTTTTGTTGTAGGGGCCCCAGCAGAGAACCTAGAAGAGTAAAAGGAAAAAATTTCCTTCCCCTACAATGTTTAGACAACTCCCTTAGGTAGGAAGTTGTCTTAATAAATAAATAAAATAAATAATAAATTTTAAAAAATAAATAAAAATAATATTTATTTATTTTCCTTTTTTTTTTGGCTGCATTGGGACTTAGTTGTGGCACACGGGACCTTTGTTGAGGCATGTGGGATATTTTTGTTAAGGCATGCGGTCTGCTTGGGTTTCTCTCTAGCTGTGGCCTGAGGGCTTTCTCTCTCTAGTTGTGACACGCAGGCTTCAGGGTGCGTGGGCTCTGTAGTTGTGGTGCACAAGCTCAACAGTTGTGGTGCGTGGGTTTAGTTGCCCTGCAGCATGCGGGATCTTAGTTCCCCTACCAGGGATCGAACCCTCATCCCCTGTGTTGGAAGGCGGATTCTTTACCACTGGACCACCAGGGAAATCCCGGGGTGTATTTTTTTTATGAGGGGAAAATACCAACTGAATATATTGACTAGAAGGACAGATGATGGTTGTTCACCAAATATTTTCAGCTCTCCTCCTTCTGGACAGTAGGATTGTACTTTCCCATATTCTTGAAGTTAAATGTGGCCATGTAACTAGCTATGGCAATGAAATGTGAGTGGAAATGATTTGTGTCATTTCTGGGTGGAAGCTCCAGAGCCAATGTATGATTCATCATGTTCTTTTTTCCTCTGGGATAATGACTGGCAGTGTCCAAGATTATGGCTGCTTCATTATCCTGGGTCCCTGAGTGGTTAAAGACTAGAGCCCCTCTGACAAGCCACTATGGACATGTAGTAAGAACAAAAGATAAACATTTCTTTTTTTAAAGCAACAAAATTTTTTGGTTGTTAAAGTAGCATAATCTAATATATCCCAACAGGCAATTTGCAGATGGGGAAATCCAAGTGGTTAACATGTAGCTAGGAAGAGATGCTCAGGAAATATAAATTAAAACAACAATGAAATACTACTTCATGTCCCTCAGATGGGCAAAAATTAGAAAGTAGAAAAACAGCAAGTGTTGAAATATATGGGGAAATAAGAATCCCTATGAAGTGTTTGTGGGAGTATAGAGTTGGAGTTAAGGTAGGTATCCAACACCAAAGAATAAATAAATAAATAAATAAATGTAGTGGAGGATTATAATGGACTACCAGATTCCATTCTAAAGTATTAATTGTATATTTATAGAATATTGTGGATATATATTTAAAACACAATGTTGACTGAAAAAAAGAAACAAATCTTTTAGTACCATTTATATAAGTTAAAAATACAAACATACATCAAGTAAAAATACATTCTTCCTATAAAGAAGAATAAGAGTTGAAATGGTGCATGAAGACCAAAATAAATAATAGTAATAGTAGTACCAATAATGATGATGATAATGATGATGGAGCATTGTAGACTGATGATAATTGATTACTGTGAACTGAGGATTAATTCAATCCAATGAACCAGAGGTCCACAAAAGCAAAGATCAATTAATGAAGATGACATGCAATTGATGGAGAAAGCACAGCAGAGCAAATTGCATCCTAAACAAATATAGCAGAGATTTGAAACATATATTAGAGTTGCTTTTTCTCAAAGAGCTTCAAGGAGTTAACAAGGGCAGGGAGCACGAGTGGACCATGGATAACTAATTAAAGGTCTGCCCTGGAGGACTGAGCCAGTCATCATCTCCTCTATATATAGAGCAGCTGGCTGCAATGTTTGGCCCCAAGATAAAGCCATGATTACCACTCTAATCAAATTGGAAAATCTGCCTGAGGGGGACTCTCAGTCAGATCTTGGGATCAGAGAATCAGGTTAGGTCAAAGACAATTCTTTAAATTCACAAAGTAAATGCAGGAAAAGAAGAAAGAAAATTTAAAATGCAGCCCACTCATGAGTAAAATAAAGGACTCACCTTTAAAGTCTTCCCTTTTTTAGCCACTGTATGAGCTTTTCTGACTGTTCCTGACCTAGAGACTTTCATGAATCCTGCAATAAAGAAGAGAAATCAGTCTTGGAAATGGAACTTTAAGTATTAAGAGAATGAATATAAGCTACATATCAACCTAGTCTTGCATTACAAAATATAAATGGGCAATTAAGAATCATCAGACATTAGGAAAACCAACAGCATGAGAGAACCAAGATGAACAAATAGGACATTCAACCCTAGAGGAAACAAAGTTAATTCAGGAAACAGGACTTAAAAAATCTTACGTGAATTAGCGTTCCTGAAGATAATCAAGCAAACTGCATCTATAAAGTAAGAATATGCTGCTATGAAAAGGTAGCAATAGGAGAACAAAACAAATATTGACATTTTTTTAAAAGGAGAAAAAATATTGGACAGCCATCCAACAGTGTTTTCGATATAAAATATTATTTTGTCTCTAAGAAACAGAAACTGGTTTAAGCAACAAGGAAACGGGAAGTCCAGATATAGGGGTTCCAGAATTAGTTGATTCATTAACTCTGTGACACCATCTGGAGCCCAGGTTCTTTCCATATCTGTCTTCTGTCACCTCTTAGCATTGGCTTCAGCCTCAAGCTGATAGCAATATGGCTCCTACAATTTTAGGTGTAATATCTACATATGACAATGTCCAAAAGAAGAAAAAGGGCTGTGTTTTCTGTGTTTCTTCCCTCTTACGAACAAGAAAACCTTTACCAGAAACCCTTTGCTAATTTATCTTGTGTCTCATTACCCAGAATTGAGTCACATTTCTGAGCCAATCACTAGCAAAGTGAATGGGATTATCATTGTTGACCTAGACTGATTATCTGGGTGGGAATCTACCAGTGTTCAACTCCTTAGTAGAGGAGTCTTACTAAGACCACACAGCGACAGACCTAGAAGCCAACCACTTCATATTAGAATAACAGATCAAGAGGATAGAATGTATTCCACAAGAAAAGTAGAATAGATTCCAAGCAAAAATGGTAGATAAGGAGCTCGAAGAGCTTAGTGCTATGGCCATATTTGTTTTCTCAACAAGAGAGGAAGGTAATTAGAAATTCTAGGAAAGAATCTGTATAAGAAAGCCATGGTCCAAATAAGAAGCAAAAGAGAATCTATTTAACCTGGACTCTTTCAAGCATCTCAGGGTCATATCTTTGATCTTGTGAAGAAGGAAATGTGAGTTGAACACACAGCACAGTACTGAGAGAAGGGAAACAAACATTGTGAGTCCTAAAATTGCCCCAGCTTACTGCCTTGAGGAAGTTTTCTGGGTGCAGGGAGGGAGAACTCAACCAGAATTTGTATTGCTATATTGAGGAGACAGAGATTGGAATTTGGAGAGGCTGTCATGGATAGAATTTGTGGGGCACTATACTGAAAGGAGGAAGCTGTGCAAACAGAAAGCTCTAGAGATCAGCAAAAGGATTTAGTCTTTGGCTGAGTCTAATCTGCACATGATTGGGATGAAACTCCAGGAGGCTGGGGAAAGAACCACTGGAAAACAGTAGGCTGAATAATTCCTGGAGCTCACACACAGCTGGGACTAGTTCTTGTTCCCACCAGACAGAGTGAAAAGACTGTAATATGAGGGGCATACTCAGAAGGAGAACACCTTAATAAAAGGTTTAAATAAACCTGAGAAAACAGCTGCTCTTATGCTATGACGACACAGAAAAGCAAGCCTCAAAATGATCAAACTGATCCACAATAATTTAACTGCATGCCAAAACAAAGCTCACACTCTTAAAAGAAATACAACAAAATGCAACATGCAAGTTACCATGTAAAAGCATGCAATGAAAATGACCGAGCATGCAAGTTAGCAGGAAAACATGACACGAAGCCAGGAGAAAAATTGATCACTGGAAACAAACCCAGAAAAGACAGAGATGATGGAATTAGCAGGCAAGGACCTTAAAATAGCTATTCTAAATCTTATAAATATGTTCAACATGGAAAGGAAAATATAAAAATAAAGAGACAAATGAAAAATAAAAAAAGATCCAAATGAAACTTCTGGAGATGAAAAACACAATGATCTGAAATGAAATCTGTCCAGGATTGGATTAAGAGCAGATTAAACACTGCAGAAAAAAAAAAAAAAGATCAGCAAATGTGAAGAGAAAGCAACAAAAGCTATCCAAAATGAAGCATATAGAGAAAAGAAAAGACTGGGGAAAAAAATAAACAGAGCCTAGTAATCCTACGAGACACTATAAGTGATCTAAAATAGGTATAATTTGAGCTGCACAGAGGGGAGGGACAGAAACTTATTAGAAGAAATAATGGCTTATTTTCCAAATTTGATGAAAATATAAACCTACAGATCCAAGAAGCTCAATGATCTCCAAGTATAAGCAACAAAGCCACAAACAGCAACACAGATTATAGTTGAATTGCTGGAAATAATAGTGATAAACAGAAAATTTTAATAGCATCCAGAAACAAAAAGACACATTATGTTTAGAGGGAAAATAGCAAGAATTACAGATTTCTCATCAGAAACTAAGCAAACTAGAACATATGCAATGACATCTTTCATTAATTGGAAATAAATCTGTCAATTTGGAATTTTGTACCTGACAAAAATACCTTCCAAAGGAGACAAACAAAAGCCTAGAAAATTCATCACCAGCAAACCAGCACTGTAACAAATGATAAAGAAATTTATTAGGCAGAAAGAAAATGATACCAGATGGAAATTTGGATTTATACATAAGAAGGAAGCTCTCTAGAAGTGGTAAATATGTGAGTATAAGTATAATAA
Source organism: Mesoplodon bidens (assembly GCF_964165515.1). Lineage (NCBI taxonomy): Eukaryota > Metazoa > Chordata > Mammalia > Artiodactyla > Ziphiidae > Mesoplodon > Mesoplodon bidens. Next base: position 62,603,712 of record NC_138178.1, on the reverse strand, counting down.
ATACTTTTTCTTATTTTTAAACCTTTTAAAAATGGAATAGACTGCTCAAACATAATATTTTAAACTTCCATTATACTTTCTTCTTGTGTTATTTTAGAAGTATGGTGTTCAATTTGCAATTATTTGGAGAATTTTCCAGATACCTTTCTTTCATCAATTTGTAGTATATTCCTTTGTGGTCAGAGAACATACTCTGTATGATTTCAATATTTTTAAATTTGTTGAGGGCTTCCCTGGTGGCACAGTGGTTGAGAGTCCACCTGCTACATGCTGCAGAGCGGCTAGGCCCATGAGCCATGGTCACTGAGCCTACGCGTCCAGAGCCTGTGCTCCGCAACGGGAGAGGCCACAGCAGTGAGAGGCCCGCGTACCGCAAAAAAAAAAAAAAAAAAAAAAAAAAAAAAAATTGGTTGAGATGTGTTTTATAGCCCAAAACATAGGCTATCTTAGTGAATGTTCCATGTGTACTTGGAAAGAATGCATATTCTGCTATTATTAGGTATAGTGTCCTACGAAAATCATTAGGTCCAGTAGATGGATAGGGTTATGCAAGTCTTCTATATCCTTACAGATTTTTCTGTCTATTGTTCTATCAATCACTGAAAGAGAAGTGTTAAAATCTCTAACTATAATTGTGGACTTCCACTTTTCAGTTTTATCAGATTTTGTTTCATGTATTATAAAGCTCTGTTTTCACGTACATACCATTTCAAATTATGTGCTCTTGGTGAACTGATCCCATTATCATTATGCACTGTTTCCATTATTCCCTGATAATATTTATTCTTCTGAAAGCTATTTTGTCTGATATTAATATAGTCGTTCTAGTTTTCCTTTAATTCATGTTTGCATTGTATACTTTTTCAATTCTTTTACTTTAAACCTATCTGTGTCTTTATATTTGAAGTGGCTTTCTTATGGACAGCATATAGTTGGGTCTTGTCTTTTGTTTTATCTGATCTGATAATCTCTGTCTTCTAATTGGAGTGCATAACCTATCTACCTTTAATATTTGATTGGATTTTAATCTATCATATTACTATTTGTTTTATCCTTGACTCATTTTTTTGTTAATTTTCCCTCTTTCTTGACTTCTTTTGAATTAATTGAGTATATTTTAAGATTCCATTTTATTTTCACTCTCGTTTATTAACTCTACCTCTTTGCTTTTAGTAACTGCTTCATGAAATCTTTAATTGACCACATATTTCCTCCAAACAATATTATATCACTTCACATATAAAGTGTAAGAACCTTAAATCAGTATACTCCTCATTCCCAACTCATGCCCTTTATACTATTGTTGTCATACATTTCACTTCTTCATAGGTAATAAACCCTGTAATACATTATTATTTTTGCTTTAAACAGTCAGTTGTGGTTTATTTATTTATTTAGTTATGGCTGTGTTTGGTCTCCATTTCTGCACGTGAGCTTTCTCTAGTTGCAGCGAGTGGGGTTACTCTTCGTTGCATTGCGCAGGCTTCTCATTGTGGTGGCTTGTCTTTGTTGTGGAGCATGGGCTCTAGGCGCGCAGGCTTCAGTAGTTGTGGCACATGGGCTCAGTAGCTGTGGCTCACGGGTTCTAGAGCACAGGCTCCATAGTTGTGGCACATGGGCTTAGTTGCTCTGTGGCATGTGGGATCTTCCCTGACCAGGGCTTGAACCCGTGTCCCCTGCACTGGCAGATGGATTCTTAACCACTGCACACCAGGGCAGTCCAATTACGTTTTAAAGATAGTTAAAAATGAGAAAAAGTTTTTTAAAAATATTTACTCACATATTTATTATTTCCAAAGGACCTTCTCTATCTTATTTTAAGGCTTGGGGAATACATTTATAGTAGTTGAGACGTGGTTTGGTAGAAGGCTAGACACATAGATCAATGGAACAGAATAGAATCCAGAAATAGACAACATATATGGACAACTGATTCACAACAAAATTGCCAAGGTAATTCAATGGGGATAGAATAGTATTTTCAACAACTGGCATAAAAAAAAAAGAAGAAATCTTGACCCTTACTTCCTACTATATACAAAAATTAACTCTGAATGGATCATAGACATAAATGCAAGAGATAAAACTTAAAGCTTCCAGAACAAAACATAGGAGAAAATCTTTATGACTTTGGGTTAGGCAAAGATTTCTTAGACAGGGCACAAAAACAAACATTAAAAGAATAAGTTGATAAATGGATTTGATCAAAATTAAAATTTTTACTCTTTAACAGGCACTATTGTGAAAATGAAAAGCAGGGCACAGAATGGAAGAAAATACTTGTAAAACATATATCTGATAAAGATTTATATTTAGAATATATAAAGGACTCTTACCACTCAATAATAAGACAACTCAATTAAAAATGGGCAAAAGGGGCTTCCCTGGTGGTGCAGTGGTTAAGAATCCGCCTGCCAATGCAGGGGGCATGGGTTCGAGCCCTGGTCCAGGAAGATCCCACGTGCCGCAGAGCAACTAAGCCTGTGAGCCACAACTACTGAGCATGTGCTCTAGGACCCGCGAGCCACAACTACTGAGCTCGCGTGCCACAACTACTGAAGCCCACGTGCCTAGAGCCCGTGTTCCACAACAAGAGAAGCCACCGCAACGAAGAGGAGCCCCCGCTCGCCGCAACAAGAGAAAGCCTGCACACTGCAATGAATACCCAATGCAGCCAAAAATAAAAAATAAAAAATGGGTAAAAGATGTTAATAGGGCTTCCCTGGTGGCACAGTGGTTGAGAGTCCGCCTGCCAATGGGGGGGACACGGGTTCGTGCCCCGGTCTGGGAAGATCCCACATGCCGCGGAGCGGCTGGGCCCGTGAGCCATGGCCGCTGAACCTGCGCATCCGGAGCCTGTGCTCTGCAACGGGAGAGGCCACAACAGTGAGAGGCCCGTGTACCACAAAAAAAAAAAAAAAAAAAAAAAAGATGTTAATAGACATTTCACCAAAGAAGATGTATGGGTTGTCAATAAGTACATAAAAAGATGTTCATTATCATTAATCATGAGGGAAATGCAAATTAAAACCACATGGTTTATCACATACCTATTAGAATGACTAAAATGTAAAAGACTGGCCTTGCCACGTGTTAGTGTGAAAGAACCAGAAGTTCCAAATGTCACAGGGAACGTAGTGGTATAACCAACTTTGGAAAGCAGTTTGGCAGTTTCTTAAAAGTTAATCACATGCCTACCATATGACCCAATCATTCCACACTAGGCATTTACCCAAGAGAAATGAAAGCTTATGTCCATACAAAGTCTTGCATGAATGTTCATGCAGCTTTATTTGTAATAGGCATTACCTGGTAACAACCCAAAAGTTCATCCACAGGTGAATGGATAAACCAATTGTGATTTATCTATACAATGAAATACTACTCACAATAAAAAATGAAGTATTGACACACAACAGCAACATGGGTGAATCTCGAAATAATTATGTAGCTGTCAAAAAAATAATACATATTATATGGTTCCATTTATATAAAACTCTAGAAGAAGCAAACTTACGGTGACAGAGAGGAGGTCAGTGGTTGCTGGGGGGCAGGTAGGGAGAGGTGGGAGGAGGGACTATAAAGGGGCACATGGAAACTTCCGGGGGTGACGAATGGTGGTGATTTCACCGGTGTATAAAAATGTCAAAAGTTATCAAATTGTACAGTTTAAATATGTGCAATTTGTTGTCTGTTAATTATACCTTAATAAAACCATCTACAACATTTACTGACACACTTATTTGTGCCATTTATACTATGCCAGACATTGGGGAATAAAACAGTAAATAATGTCCCTCCTTGAGGAGCTCACAGTGGAAAGGTAATGTCTTCTTGTTTGTCAGCTTCATCCTCTCTCTGCAGACTGGTTTCTTGCACATGGCAGGACTTCTGGCCACTGACACCTCAAGTCTCATATCTCATAGTTTAGATCACTGAAGAGAGAGAGACTGACCTTCCTAAATTTTAATCCAAAAGATTTCCCACGGCTTCTGAGTGGCCTGGCTGGAGTCTGGTGACATCCCTTGAACAAAACAGGGGAAAAGGGTCTCGCAAGAATAAAGTGGTCTGATTAGAGCCATGCGGATCAGAACATTTCTCAGGAGAAAGGGACAATACCAAGAAGACACCGCTGTTACAACTATAATTAATCATTAACATGGAAACACCAGAAATGAGTTTCCCAACTCATTCCCAACGGTGAGAAGATCACCAACCTAGAAGCAACTTGGGCATTCTGATGCTAGCTACAGTGTTGCAGACTCTATCCCTTTTAAAATCAGAACCTATTAACCCTCTATATTTTTAATAAATTTATTTATTTTATTATTTTTGGCTGCATTGGGTCTTTGCTGCTGCGCGCGGGATTTCTCTAGTTGCGGTGAGCAGGGGCTACTCTTCGTTACGGTGCGTGAGCTTCTCATTGCAGTGCCGTCTCTTGTTGCGGAGCACGGGCTCTAGGCACACGGGCTTCAGTAGTTGTAGCGTGTGGGCTCAGTAATTGTGGCTCACAGGCTTAGCTGCTCCATGGCATGTGGGATCTTCCCAGACCAGGGCACGAACCTGTGTCCCCTGCATTAGGTAGGCGGATTCTTAACCACTGCACCACCAGGGAAGCCCTATTAACCCTCTTTAAAACACCATGTAGGCTAATTGGGCTGATTTGGGCTAATTATTTTCCCATGGACCCTCAGGGATGAAAGTTATCACATCAGGCCTTCCTCATTGCTCTGTCAACTGATGGAGGAAATATTTCTTTGCCTTGCCTTGTGGAGGGACTGGTCTCAAAGTGTGATCTCCAAACCAAGAGCATCAGTCATCATCACCTGTGAGTTTGTTAGAAATGCAAATTGTCAGTGCCCCAAGCCTGCTACTGACTCTGAGGGTGGGTGTGATGAGAAAACAGCTATTTTGAACTGTCATCTAAGCATTTTACAGTATAACAACTGTGCTCACACCCAGAGTCTGGACATTTAGATAAGGACTTGAGTTTAGGATGCCCGCCACAAGTTCCCACTTTGCTTTTCCCAGGGCACCTTTTAAAATAATGTGGTACATATATACAACGGAATATTACTCAGCCATAAAAAGGAATGAAATTGGGTCATTTGTAGAGATGTGGATAGACCTAGAGACTGTCATACAGAGTGAAGTAAGTCAAAGGGAAAAACAAATATTGTATATTAAAGCATGTATGTGGAGTCTAGAAAAATGGTACGGATGAACAGGTTTGCAAGGCAGAAATAGAGACACAGATGTAGAGAACAAACATATGGACTCCAAGGGGGGAAAGTGGCAGGGGGGAGGTGGTGGCGGTGGGATGAATTGGGAGATTGGGACTGACATATATACACTAATATGTATAAAATAAATAACTAATAAGAAAAAAAATAACCACTTAGATATGAGCCCAAGAAAAGTTAGCGACCTCTACCCCAATTACCTTATATGTAATAGGTGCTTGCTGCCGTGCTCTCTATCTCCTGCTCCCTTATGACCTGAGATGGAGAACTGCCCTTCCTCCAGCTCATCGTGCCCCCCACCCCGTTTCTGGAATTTATGAGTATTAAGCCTTGTAACTTTACTTCCTTTGCATCAGTATGTTGAAACTATGCCTTCAATCAAAACTACCCGGGGTGGTGGGAGCTTGGATGCTGAGGGAGCTGCCTGCTGCCCCTGTGTGGGTGGCTTGTGCTTCCTCAGTCACAGGTCATAATCTGCATTTCTTAATTTAATAAGCCAGCTACAGCCCCCCCAACACAGTAGGGCCCAGAAATCTATGTTTTAACAGTCTTCTTTATCATTCTGCTGCATACTCAAAAAATTTTTTGATTGCATTTGAGCACCTGTTCTTAATTTTACCTGAATATTGTAATCACCTGGGGAGTCTTAAAACTATACTGATGCTTGGGTCTCCCCTCCAGAGATACTGAATTAATTGGTGCAGTCTAGGGATTGGGATTTTTTTTAAGTTCCCAGGTGACCTAATGTGCATCAAAGTTTGAGAAGCAAGGCATTACAGCACATTAGAGTGCATTACACTGCTACACATGCTGGGCCTCTCCACAGATCAATTAAGTCGAAATCTCTGAAGATGGGTCCTGGAGATATATATAGACTATTATACAGCCCCAGAGATTTTATATACATATATATTATATACATAATTATATATAAATATGTACATATATATTTTATATACATAAAATAAAGGGGGATACAGACTCCTATGTCTGTCTCAGTTGTGTCTATACTTGAGCAGGGATTAAAAGGTGGTTATATATTGATATTAGCCCCTAAAAGCCCACAAGCCTGACTCTAACACAAGCCTTACTTGGCTGTTAAGTTGCCCTGTCCTATCCCTGCACTGGCTGTCATTGTAGAGATGGTACCCAAAGCGCTTTCTGAAGAAATGATGAGCACCCCAAACTCCTGACCAGGGGATGAGGCATTCTTATACCAACCTCAGCAGACCTTGCCCAAGGAGATTGCTTCATCCTCAGATATGATTCATGCTGTTTGAAGAGGGTCATCTTAGGAGACTGTCTTCCTCAAGATGATGACAGCCACCCTCAGCATTTTCCCTTTGCAGTCCAAAGAACTTGGGTTCAAATTCTATTTGGTTTTATTACCTGCCAAGTGAGGATCTTGAATAAGTCATTCTCCTTTCTGAGCCTCCATTATCTTGTTTATGAAATGGAGTTTTGGTGATCAAGTGAAATAATGGGATATCTAATGTGGAAACGCTTTGTAAGTTGTGAAAAGCTGTGAAATATAAGAGGTTGTTATAATGAGGAGAGGTTGTTATAATGAGGTTATTCTAGATGGGGAGACTGGATATGGAGATATGTTAAATTAACCCATCATACAAGGCTTGATAACAATTTTTCATGGTACAGAGAAAGGAAGCACTGAGGGCTGGTCATCTATCATTGGCAATTGCTAGAGTCTCCTTGGGATGGTAGAGTGGAAGGAGCACTGGGCTGAGAGTCAGGAGTCTCAGAGTCTGGGTCCAGCTGTGTGACTCATTTATTCCCTCAGGAGCTATTCACTAAATACCCCCTGCATGCCAAATACTGTGTTAGGCACTGGAGATTCAGTGGTGAACAAGTCGGTCATGGTTTCCTCCTCCTGGAGGTTTAGAAAAGGAGCCAGATGTGAGTCAGATAACCACATAAATAAAAGTAAAATCCCAACTGTGACAAGTGATATCAAAAAAAGGGAAATGAAGCAATGAGTGTATACAATAGCAAGGCTTAATTGAGTTATGGAGCCCAGAAAAGTCTTCCTTGACAATGGGACGGTTTTGTTTTGCACATTTTTAATTGAGGTATAATTTCAATGAATTTTGACAAATGTACACCCAATGTTAACCATCACCCAGATCAAGACATAGAAAGTTTCCATAACTAGAAAATTCCTACATGACCCTTTCTAGTCAGTCTCCCAGGGAAACACTGAAACTGATCTGATTTCTATCAACATATATTAGTTTTGCCTATTGTAAAAGTTTATATAAGTAGAATCATATAGTACATACATTTTTGGGGGTATCTCTCTTCTTTCTCCCAGCATTACGCTTCTGAATTCATCCGTATTATTGCATGTATCAGTAGTTCATTTTTATTTATTGCTGAGTGGTACTCCCTTGTATGAATATACCGTAGTTTGTTTATCCATTCACCTGTTGATGAATATTTGGATTGTTTCCTGTTCTGGGTATTATGAATAAAGCTGCTATGAACACTCCTGTATAAATTATTTTGTGGAAATATGTTTTCATTTCTCTTGGGCAGTGGGGATACAAGAGTAGAATTCCTGGTCACAGATTATATACGTATACTTTATGAGAAACTGTCAAATAGTTCTCCAAAGTAGTTCTGCCATTTCTATACACATACCAGCAGTGTATGGGGGTTGCAGTTGCTTTACATCCCCACCAACATTTGGTATTGTCAGGTTTTTTTAAAAATTATTAAATTGAATGTGTTCGTGAAGTGGTATCTCATTATGGTTTTAATTTTCATATTAAGGAGGGACGATTTGAAGCTGACATCGGAAGGATGAGAAGTAGACCAGGTAAAGAGGACGGGGGTTGAGCATTCTAGGCAAAGAGAACAGAATGTGCAAAGGCTCCAAGGTGAGAAGGAGCACAGCAATCACAAAGAGCAGAAATGGAGTGGGGTGTAGGGTGAGGCTGGTGAGGGAAGTGGTGGGAAGCACCAAACCATTCACCTTCAAGGGATCATGAGGGTCTGGGCCATGCACACACCAGCAGCAACCAGAGTGAACTTAAAAAAAAAAAAAAGTCCAGACCAAAAAAACCAGTAATGTCCTGGACTGCATAAAACCCTAGGAATTTAATATTACTCTGGGAAGTAGGGAGGAAGGCTCATAATGACCAAAATTGAATTTCTTGTCATCTTGGCTGAAAGGTGCTCAGAATGGATTAAATTTGATTTAAAGAAGTGAAAGAAATGAGCATTTCTTGCATATGACCATCGCAATTGCAAATTCATGCTTACCTCACATGAAAGAGTAGGGTTTCTGGGTGGTGCTGAGTTTTGAGGTTTGAGATTTGAGGTTTGAGACCATGAATTTAAAATGATGTCATTCAGCCTGTCTGTGTGACTTTTTTCTCGGGCAACATTCAGCTGCTCAGGTGCAGGGCATGAAACTTCATCTCAGAGTGTAGTGCTTAGCCAGGTTGTGGTTTTTCCAGGAAAGTATATTGGAGATTGAGGTGGGTAAGGAAACAATTATAATGATGAATCTTGGGCTCTAAACTGGACCAGAAAGGAAATGAGGAATGGACAATGAGAATTTGTGGGATTAATGGATTAGAGGTCTCAATGAGGTTGAAGAATCACAGCAAATGGGGTCCTAGCACATGGAACTGAAAGGATAGGAGGGTAAATGGACAGTGAGGTATTATATTTTCATATTCCTAAGACGGAGCCTTTTATGGGTGATTAAGGTGTTGAGAGTGTAACCTTGGAAAGGGTGGCTCAGTTGAGTAGGTTTTTGGAGATGAGAGACTAGGATATTGACTAGATCATCAACATGGATGCTGAACTCTCCCATAGAGTTCAAGGATGGTGCTAAGAGTTGGAAGAAGCAGGGGAAAAAATTATGTTGGTGGGTCAGATGACAGCAATCAAGATGGGTAGGGTGGTATATCTGAATGGAAAGAACTTCAAAGGAGCAGATCTTTGCAGAGGAGGGAGTAGGGAAACCATAAGGAAGTTCAAAGTCAACTCTATTAACACTACTATCATCTTCACTGGCATCCTTCCAAAGACAATGAACCACACCAAAACAAACAAATCAACCAACCAACCAACCAACCAACCCACACAGGAAAGCCTTTCAATTGGGAATGAAGACCTTTATTACAGGTCTTGCCACCAGGAGGCACTATCAATACTGGAAAGCCAGACCTCCAAGCAGTCCCTGGAGGCCAGGAAAATGTGTCTCAGCCTGACCACTGAGGACCCCTAAGGGCTCTTATGAGATATTACAAGGAGCTAAGCCATCCTCCCACACAGCTGCACTTACCTGTAGAGAGATTTTTAAGTGCATGTAAACCTTAAAAAATTTAAATTCCTAGGTTCCTTTAAAGAAGTTACTGAGTTATTGGAGGTTTTGGTTTTCCCCTAAAAGGGGGTCTAAAAGTACAGCTACTAGCACATGGGATTTGAGGACGTTTTCTTCTAGGTAAAAAGATTCCTCATAACTGCAGGTTTTCAGAGTTGATGGTAACATTGTACTTAAAATTTTCTTCCTGAATCACTTTTTGTAAGAAGCATGACATAGTGGGAAGAGCACAGTGCTGGAGTTAAAGTTGCAGCAGCAGCAATAGTATTTATTATCATTATCATCAGTATTTGAGTGTCTACATGAAACAGAAACTGATCTAAACATTGTACATAAATTTACTCATTTATTGCTCTGATAATCTTATGAGTTGAGTATGTACTGTCATTAGCATCATTTGACAGATAAATAGGATCCAGAGAGACAGGTCACTTGTCCAAGCCACAGCTAGTAGATGGTGGTGGTAGTAGTGGGATGGAGTTGAATTTCATCTTTCCCCTAACCAGACTAGTACAAGTTATGCAGGAGAAAACACCTCTGAATATCAGTAGCTTAAGTCAACAGACACTACCTATTGTACATGGGTTGGCTGGAGGCCTGGGCTTATCGTGCTAACTTAGGGACCCAGGCTGACATAAGCTTCATTTTGACGCATGCCAGTGATCATGATGACTGATCACCATGCAGGGAAAAGAGTATGCTATGGTTTCTGCAACTGAAATGAAATGCTTCTGCTTTAAAATGATGCATGTCACTTTTCACTGGCCTGGTGGAAGCAAGTCACATGCCACTCCCAACTTCAAGAGGACAAGTAAAGGCACTCCTGCCATGAGCCTAGAAGGAGGCAAACCAAATTTTTTGGTATTAATGATTATCAAAACCATTCAGACCCTGGGTAATTTATGACTCTCTCAGCCTCAGTTTCCCTACCCACTAAATGAGCACAATCATTTTGTAAGGATTCCTTGTTGTAAGGACCCCTAATCAAATGGGGATTTTGATGATGAGGCAGGATGGCTGCATCCAACTGAAGCTTCCATCAGCTGAAAATCTTGGTCCCACCACAGGCAGCCCTGTAGCCCTCCATACAGAGCTGTCTTCAGAATGACTTTTGTCCAAAGATACATGCCGACCTTTTTGTCACTCACACACCTGAAGTCTTGAAGGATATAGTTTCATTTCAATCAACAACATGCCATAGCTGTAGCTTGCTAGAAAGCTCAGTCTGGAACCATCAGCTATCTGGTTCATGTTGAAAGCTTGAGTCCACTTTGGCTTGAGAGTATGAGGGTCATGGTGAATGCTCCTTCTTCTAGGTTCTTCAAGTTTTCTCCTCGAATTGAGTCAGGTCACCAGGACTGCTTACTTGATTCCTCTGTTTCACTCTACAGACACTCCCCAAGATGTCTGTTCTGAGTCAGCGATGAGCTAAGCCACAGAAATCCTTTGCCAACCAAGGATTGACGGCGCTCAGGGTAGTACCAAAAATACCCTGAAAAGGGGCATTTCCCAAACTTCCATGCAAACAGTTGTGACCACATTGCCAGAGCACTCAGCTGGCTCCTTTCCTATGGGTCGTTTTGCTATGCAGTCATTTGTCCTCTTCCTTCCTCCTCTGATAAACTAGGCTGTGAACTTCGTGAGAGTGGGGACCACTTTTTCATGCAGGTTTCACATCGGATGTGAAAACCTGGTACACAGTAGATACTCAATGAATGTTCGCTGCACAAAAATGCTTCTGAAGATTCTTCATATAATACAAGATTACTTCCTTGTAGAATTTAGTGCCTAAATTGTCTAACTAACAATTAGTCTAGTTGAACTTCAGGCCTGAGATTCTAAGTAGCTAAAATAAGGCCAAAATGGGGGAGGGGGAATAGAAGGGCGAGGAAAAGGAGGACGTTCCACGCTGAGGGAGCAGATGTAGAGGCAGTAAAGCACAAGGTAATACCAGGCACGAGGAGTGCATCATTTAGCCTAGAAGGTTAATACACGGGGTTAAAATGGGAGGCTGAAGCCAGATGCCAGTAGAGGGTCTAAGGTCAAAGTCCAGAAGGAAGAAACAGCAGGACTTTGATAGGGAACAATGAGAGGAAGGCTTAAAAGAGCTCCAAGAGCTCCAACAACTGAAAGGCAGGATGGGCGAAGAAATATATTCCCAAAGCTTCCTCTAATTTATGTGCGCTCCCCGCATTCACAGAGGAATAAGCAGAACGCAGACTTCTTCCTTCCCCAGGGCCGAAAACAGGAGCTCCGCCCCTCCCCGTCACGTGGCCAGAAGCGCCCCTGGCACGTGACCTATCTCGCGCTAGGCCAATCAGCCTCTGCAGGGGCGGGAACGCGGAGTCCGAGGGGCAGGAGGATCGATTGAGACCGCCTCTTCTCGCGAGCCTTGACGCCGTTGCTCCTCAGCCGCCCACGGCCGGGAGCGAAGGTCTCGCGAGGCTTGGGCGCTGCGGCGGTAGGAGGAGGACGGGGAAGGACGGAGCCGAGCCACGGCTGCCTCCCTCGCTCTCTCCCTCGCGCGCTCGCCCGCCCCCTCCCTCCCTCCCCTCCCTTCCCCGGCCCCGGCTCCGGCCTCGGCCCGTTCGGTGTTCGGTCTTCTGCAGGGAGAATGTCGGGCTCGTCGCTCCCCAGCGCCCTGGCCCTCTCGCTGTTGCTGGTCTCTGGCTCCCTCCTCCCAGGGCCAGGCGCCGCTCAGAACGGTAAGCGGGGCGCCGGGGGCGGGCCGGGCGGGGGCTGAGGGAAGCTGGCGGCCGGAGAGGGCCGTTCGGGGCCCGAGGAGGTGGTGGAGCCAGGGGAGGGGGGCCGGCATTCGGAGTCTTGGGGGCTGCGGGCCCGAGAGGAGCAGATGCCTGTCGGGAGTTCGAAGAGGCGCTGGTGTGAGAACCGGAGGCGCCTATCCGAGAGGTGGGGGCGTCCGATAAGAGCCTGAGGTGTTGTTGACTTAGAGGCTCCACGTCGTGGGGCTTGTCGCTCCGAGTCGGGGAGGGGACCCCGAAGAAGCCGACGTGAGGAGCTGGCGTAGCGGGGGCGGTGAGGAGGGGGCGCAGCGTTTAAAGGCGGCACAAGACAGGCATTTGTGTTTAAGGTGACGGAGAGTGGTGTCAGGCTCCCGAAGAGAACACTGGGGTCACTGGGGTCGTCCAGGGTTCTCCTGGGGCCCCGTAAGACTGGTGATATCCTTAAAAAATAAGAGAGACGTGGGGGGAAGGGAGTACTGAAGAATACTGAGCAGAGTACTAGAGCCTTAAGGAGGGGGTGAAGAATCAGGGAGCCTTGGCTGTGGAGGTGGAGGGAAGGTGGGTGGAAAGCCAAGATAGTGGGCTGACTGCAGTAGGGAATTTGGAAAGAGGAGCAGCAGTGGCTCTAAACGAGATGGGGGAAGAGAACTGGGTTTACTAAGGAGGGTGCAGTGTTGGGCATTCTAGGGTAGTGGTTGGGAGAGCAAAAAGGAGTTTCTAAATAAGGAGAGTAAAAAGGAGAAGAGGATGGGGAGAAAGGGTTGAAACTGAGGGAATTATTTATTATAGAAATAAGGATTTCTGGCTGTAGAGATGGGGTTGGGGGAAGACAGAAAATAAGGGAAGGGAGTAAAATGCAGGAAGCCGGGGGTGTAATGTTGGTTTGCAGTGTGGAGGATATATTAGGAAAGGGGGGAGCTGAGTTTTGGCAAGTGCTGTTTGATATTGGTTGGGGCCTTTGGGAAGGCAGGGACCCACAGCTGAAACTGCAGTGGTGGGATTGAGAGCAGTCACTGGAGAGAGAGAGAGGGGGAGAGAGAGAGAGAGAGAGAGAGAGAGAGAGAGAGAGAGAGAGAGAGAGAGAGAGATGGAGGAAGTGGGTTTTTAAGATCGAAAAGTTTCAAGACAGAAGAGACAATATTTCTGAGGAACATAAAAGTACTCCCTGGGATGTGTGCAGGGTACAGTGGAAAGGAGAGAATTGGGTTTTGAACTGAAGCTCTTTAGAGAAGATGGAGAAATGGTGGGGAAGTATGGTGAGGGGGGATGTAGACAAAAAAGATTCCGATTGTTAAAGGTATGTGTTACAGTTCAGCTGCTGAATTGATCTTTCAGAGATGAGATTAGAAGTATTGTGAACCCGTTTCTGCTCTTGTGGAAACAACCTTTAAGAGGTTTAAAAAATATTTTTATAGGAAAAAATTTATGAAAAAATTTCTGTAAAAAAAGTTTACAGTCATACATGACTGTACTGAAGAGTGAACTATAAATTCTTTTGTTAATTCTTCGGTGTTTCTTTGTTGTTATGCTAGAACAATTTAAATTACTCTTGTTGGAATAGCTGAAATTAAAATGGCTTTCATTAAAGAAAAAAGCGAATGGAGTTAAGCATTCTAAGGAGAATCTAGGCTTAAAATGCTGAAGATTACAGTGAAAATATATCAGTAAAGATCGAAAAAGCATCAGTTAAATGTAAGTGTTTGTCATACCAAATTGTGTAAATAAAATCTTATGTATGCTTCATGGCCTTGAATTATCACTGCAGGGGTCAGGAAGGAAACATTTTTCTGTCTCTAGCATTGAATATACGAAGCATATTGGGTATTTTCTCTATTTTCCTCCAAAGCATGAGGCCACTAAGGAAGGCAAGGTAGAGTTAGTTTGATTTGTCTTATCAGTTTTTAGTCTGTGTTAACAATATGACTTAAGCCTAATACTAATTTCAGCTATTCAATTTGTGTAAAAAGCAAGGTTTCATTTGGCACAATAGGTGAGAGATTTTTGATCTTAACATGTTCAATCTCTGTGCTGGCATAGCTTCTTCAAAAATTTATAATACGGTGAAATTGTAGTTTCTTAGCAACTAAAGCAAGGTTTTTGGATGGGCCTACAAAGACTCATCTGGCTATTCTCAGTGATATGTGTTCTAAATACAGCATAGTGCAGCCTTTTCCTTGAAATGAGCTTGAATTCAGTCACATGACATGACTGGTGAAGTGAAGCTGAGCTTGTAGTTGACCCAAATGAATGTAAATTTAATTCAAGGAAGAAATGGCTATTTTTTTGAGTTTGAGTCCATGTAGGTAAGGATGCCATTTTATAGCTTTTTATAGCATGTCTGTAAGATTAAAGCTTTCAATTGGTAATAGCTCTACAATCGTCTGACCTCATGTCATGGAGTTTGTATTTTCTTATAATGTTTTTCAGAAATGGATACTATGCTCTGGATGATGGTGAAAAGTTGGATTATCTATTTAAAATGATGACTTTTTAAAAAACGTCCCCAAACCGAAGTATTTCTGGATTATGTGGTAGTTTAGACTGAGTATAGTTGTTTTTCTTTATTCCTAAAATGAAGAATTTGGACTAGATGACTCTCAAGGTCTCTTCTAGCTGTGACCCATTACCGTAGAGATTCAGGGTTTTTCATTCAGATAGAATTTTTTTCCCATCCAAATAGTTAGACTTGTAGGACCATAGTTTCAAGTAAAATCCTATTTAACGTGTCATTTTAAAGGAAGAAACCTGTCCTAAAATATAACCTTCCTGGTAAGACTTTGAAAGCTTTAGAGTGAAATTAAAATTGAATAAGTGTAAACCAGACAGTATTGTATGATGATCAAGAGCACAGACTTTGGATCCTGATAGACCTGGGTTTGAGTCCCATCTCTTGGTAGCTGAGTGACCTTGAGCAAGATGCTTAATACTTCCAAGTCTCAGTTTTATCATCTGTAAAATGGGGTTTATAATAATGCCAATCCCCTAGAGATGATGTGAGAATTAAATGAGACAATGACCATAAAGCACTTAGGTTTCTGCCTGGCATATAGTGAGTCTCAGTAGGGAGTAAATTTTTACTATATGTAACACTTGTTACTCTATGTAACATATGTTACTATATGTAACATATGCTACATTACTATATGTAGCATAAAAATACTATATGTACTAAATGTTTGCTTACTATAGTGAGTAAATGTTACCTATTACTATTATTATCCTTTAAAAATACCATTATTAATTATTTTTCTTCATGTATATATCAAGCATTTAATTGTTAATGCTGCTCACTGTCATCTTGAAAAAAGTTAAGTAGGCCATTTGAAGGCCCCAGATTTGTGCTTTTTGCTTATGTAACTTTTTTATAAAAGTGACCAGCTGTGCTGCCTCTGCAATTGTAGATTCTGGTGAGGAAGTTCATACTTTCATTTCATTGTCTGGGAGATTTCATGGTTTTCTTTCTCTTTCAGTGAACTAAATTCTTTTCA
This sequence comes from Mesoplodon bidens, assembly GCF_964165515.1. Lineage (NCBI taxonomy): Eukaryota > Metazoa > Chordata > Mammalia > Artiodactyla > Ziphiidae > Mesoplodon > Mesoplodon bidens. The sequence continues at coordinate 62,587,883 of NC_138178.1, read as the reverse complement.
TGGCTAGGTAGCACCTTTTCATAGCATCTCATTGTTGTGAATAAGAGAAATAGAATGTAGTGCCTGGCACACAGTGAAGTGTTGGAGATGTTAACTGATGAATGAATGTGAAGTGTAAAAATGTAATATATTCATACTGAAAATATAAAAATAGACAATTAACACTGTTTAGGGGGAGAAGGTGAGTCGAATGATCTAAAATGAGTTTATTAATGATCTAAATTTTAAGACACCATTTTGCTTGGGTGATACTAGATAGTTGTGAACATTGTGCTTTGTAACAGTGCCAGTATTTGCATTAGATGATTCATGAATCTTTTTCTTTTCTGTCAAGTGCTGTTTGCTTCAGTGGTTTGGCAGGTTCTCTCCCTGAGTATGTTTTTAGACGTGTGCTATTGATAGTGCATCTCTGCTTTGGGTGAACTAAAATGAGCAATGGAAGACGTGTTATCTATAGCAGCTGTGGCACAAATGACATGCCAAATATCAAGCAACAAATCTTAACATAATTAGTCCAAATAAGATTTTAAATGACCGGAAGAAACTATTTGCCTTGGAATTTATTAGCATTTCCTAAGGAGATCATAAGCCTCCAGACTCTCAGGCAACTGACAACAGTGTCACTACTGATGTAATGAAGCACCCAGGCATGAGAAACTGGTCAGGGGACGAGGGTGCTAAGGCCATGTTACAACATCAGGATCAGTTCCTGGGCTCTAGTCTTTGTTTTTCAAGATTCCTGGATCCAAATTAGGGAAAGATGCAGGTAGGTTTTTGTGTTGTCAGACATAACAGAGTTTAACGTGTTAGTATACCAAGGTTTAAAACAATAAAAGGCAATAAAAGCATTTATATGTAAATGTAACCCACAGTCCAAACATTTACCATAAATTAAGATTGAAGTTCATTACAGGTCTGACTTTGTGTGAGTTATACAGATCCTCATGAAAAATTAGACTGTTTTGTCTTGAAGGAATCCCTTGATTTTTCTCATTAATACAATTTTAATGTGAAGCATGTTCTCCTCCTGTGGAGTATACCTTTAGACATTAATAAAAGACAAAATGTAATTGTATTGTCTGTATTTTAATTTTTTTAATAAAAGTAAATATTTAGCTGGACCTGCAGAGATGACCAGATATGACTAGAAAAGTACTCTGTCAATTTGGACATTGTTTTTCATTTATTTAGTTTGAGCTACTTTTTCAAACTAAGATGTTTCATATTTAAAATCTGAAATTTTGCTGGCTCTATGTAAAGGTGTTTTTTCAAGACAATTTGGGAAGGAGATAAGGTGTTAATATCTATACAAATGAAGCATGTAGGAAAATAATGAGACTGTTTTGGATATCACACAGGAGATGTTCAATAAAAGCTTGAATAAAATTATGCAAAGAAATTTTGGAAGAAGTGAATTGTGTGAAAAAATTTCGGAGGCAGTCTATTCAGTTTGTTTACGGTGAGCACAGTCTGGACAGGATCAGAAGTAGAGAATGAAGTTCTAAGAGAAAAGACAAAAGAAAGGCTATAGTTAATAGTACAAGGAGAAAAACAAGAATGAGGAATGAATCTTCCTTTGACAAGCATCTGGAAAAATAGAATCTGTTAGAAAGAATAAATAGACCAGGGTCCTCTAAAGTATATCCGAACATCAAAATTAAAATATGTAATGATGCAAAATCACCGCCTGTGAACAGTTGGCCTTCCTTTCAGTGTTCCTCTTTAAACAAAACACTATCATTTTACATGAATTTTTATAAATGCCATTGGTGATATGGAGCTTAATTTTAAGCACCTTAGATAATGCATTTTTAAATTGTGAGGTTCTTGTGGATTTTTTTCCCCCCGGAATTCCTAATTTTAGTTGGTAAGGATTAGCTTTGTGAAAGCAGGAAACTTCTCCAGTAAAACTAGTTGAATACAAACTTGCATTTTATAGGCTTATATATATAGAAGTAAACTTCCCACTGAATTTAAAGTAAAATACTGTACTGATCCTATGTAAAAACATTATTCCAAAGGTATTGATGTTTACATTAAAAAATTGAATACACAAGTAAATTGTATGGCTTTCAGGTTTATTCAAGAGTCAGGATTTGTACAATTCCAGTTTACTATGTTGTCTAAAATTGAAAGTAGGCCAATTTTTTTTGTTGTTGCTTGCTTTTGTGTATATGCAAAAATAGACGTTTATTAATCAAACTTAATTAACTTGAGGTTACTTTTTCGTTATTGTTGGGAACTTTTAATTGGTCTGTGTGGAAACGGGGGTTTACTAAATACTTAAAGAATTCCCCTGGTTATCTACATTTATTTGCATACAGTAAGTCCGTGGTAGATTTATTTGATGTTCCTCACACATCTACTGTTTTTTTTGTTTTGTTTCTTGTTTTCGTTGTGTTTCAAATTAAAAAAAACCTAGTCTTATCTCTTCATTAAAGCTGTGGCTGGCTTTGATGGAAACATGTTGTGTTAAGTTCCTTGTACTAAAAAGTACTGAATGCTATTCTTTTGCATTTCTGGAAACAATTATGGAATGTTTTAAGACTAACCTTCTTTCTAAATAATCTTATTTACTGGAACCTTATGGTATGCTTTATGGTTTTTTCCCAGAAGTATGTCAGTTTGGATAGGCTTTGCTTCCCTTTGCTTTGTCTTGATGTATATCATTGTTACACCCAACTATTGCTTCAAATTGACTAGACGGTGAAATATAATGAGATGATTTGAGATCACTCTGAAGGTGTCAGGATTCTGTATATTATGTAAGGCTCTATTATTAGAAAACAAAGTTCCAAATTGCACCCATAGTTTTAATCCTATCCAAATGTATACTCAAATTCTAAAAGTGATTAAATATAAAATACAAGACAAGATGTCCTTTCCGACAGAATACTAACAAGGCAAAATGTTCCATATGCAGTAAGATACATTAAAAAAAAAAAGTGAGTGTGCTTGCATATGTAAATTATGTCATCGATTTTTCTTTTCTTCCTGATGATAGTATTTGTAAACCACTAGACTACATGATGTGTAAATTCCCTTCCAGTTCTAAAATTACACAGTGCTATGGACCTTACAGTTTAGGTACTGCTTCTAATGGTTAAAAGGCCTAGAGAGAGAATGCTTTGTTTTAGTAAATTTTTTGAAACTAACTTTTTGGAATTAAGGAAAATTGATTTGAGGCCATGCACTGTTTTGAAATCCAACTGCCTGTAAACCTACTTCAGACAACACTTGTAGTTCATGTTTCAAGAAGGCAGAATGGTGTCTGTTATAGAGATCGCATATTAAGCTTGCTAGGAAAATTGCCAGTGTGAATTAAACAATTAAGAAGTGAAAATCACTGCCAGGTAGGTAGATATTTTGTGTTCTCTTTGTTGGTTGAAAAGTAGTTGACTGTTGAAGAGGCAGTGAAGCACACTTAACTAATTGTATTTTTATGTTATCCTTTGAGAAGTTTTGCTTTCTGTTTATGAATTAATTTCTCCTGTCCCTATGCATTTGTTAAAGACCTTTAAACCTGTCCATTATAGTTGAACAGGGCAACCCAAGCATTACCTGAATTAAATCTAAGCAAGTTTATAGACTGATATTCCTTAGAAACAGAGTGTCAAAGTCTCAGTTTATAAATTTATTGGTTATGCTACCTTATTGGGTAGGTCCATTTCCTATTTTTTCTTTTTTACATTTTGTTAGAATTTCAAACATTAGAAAGTAGAATGAATAATGTAGTAAACTCCCATATAATCGTCATGTAGTGTCAACGGTTATTAGCCACAACCTTGCTGCTTATTAATTTAAAAATAACCTGAAAAATTAACATTATAAACTAAAATTTTCTAGGTGCTGAAATGTAGTTAGTTAGGGATTAACTTACGTAAGTAAAATAGAAATAATTTGGTTCATATGTAACTATGTTGTAATGACTTTAAAAGTATAAAAGCCCATTAGCAAAAGGCTTTCAAACTTTTGTCTTGACCCAGATAAAGAAATAGACTTTATTTGTGACTAAGTATATGCAGAAATATGTAACGTTTTGTGAAATAATATCTTTTCTTACTCTAATGTATTTGAAGGAAACCATTGTGACCTTCTAAATTGATTTCGTAGTTCATTAACAGGCTATGAGACTCCTGTTTGAAAAACAGAGCATTTTCAAGTATGGAATAGGTTTGTTTTATTTTTATATACTATGTAGTCTGAAGCAATATGATGATTTTTGTAAACATAAGGACTTTCACGAGGCATTTATCAGTAATATCAGCATGTACTGTTATTAGTCATCATTAGTAAAGAAAATACAGCATTGTTTAATTAATATGTTACCCATTACTTATATAATATTGATTCCCCCTCTCCATTTGAATTTCAGAAAAAGGGAAAGCTGCAATAATTTGAATATCATAAGCAAAGCACAAGTTTCCCAGTATGTTTAGTTGTCCTTTCTTTTAAATTAGCGCTTATAGTGATTATTCCCTGGCCTTACCTTTGAGTTATTGCTTGAGTACAGGACTGGGAGCACTACAATTTATTCTGAGCTGAATGCTTACACTTTTCTGGTGAGTACAGAATGACTTGAACACTGGCCAAGGGAAGAGACGGAAAGCAGAACCATCACTGAAGAGTCATTTGCCTTTCCTGTTTAAGATCCTAGAGTAGCAAGTTTATTTTCTTATTTTTAGACATTGCTTCTTGAAGGAAAAAAAGGCAAGATGTCCTGTACTGTGTTGGCAACTATCTGTGAAATAATTTTCAATCCATAGATTGAATGAATATGTTAAATTTAATTTAGAATTTTTTGATTATACAAGTTTAACAGGTTGGAAACCATTGTGGAGCACCTGGAAAAAATAGCTAAGCAGCTCCAGCATGGAAATTAATATTGTTTATGCTGAATCTCAAATAATTCATCAAGGAAGATGAAATAAATGGCCTTAATGCAAACCAGGAAGCTGGAAAAGAGCAAGTATAAAGAGGTTTCAAATAACTTGCAGTGAACTGTCATTGAATTATCCTTAGACAAAGAAGATAGTGATCACATATCAAAATTATGGTTTCTATTTTCTTACTAGGATTGAACTCCAAGTAATTACGAACACTTTCCAACCACATTTAGGAAAAGATGCAGATAGTTCTACATTGATGGTAGCATGAGACTTAGGAGAAAAGCCTGAAGGAGCTAAAATTAGGAAAAGGGAGCACTAGGGGGATGTGATTATCTATTAATACCTTCAAGGTAGCAGTGTAAATGAAGTAAGGGAATTAGGCAGTCTCCAAAGATGGATGGGCTGTATCAAAGAGCAGTGGACTAGACCACTGGGAAGAAAAGCATAGGTTTAGTGTTAAAGAGGTGATTTAAATGAAACTAGCAGAAGAATAGAGTTATTTGCAGTCACTCATAGTTAGAGCCATTGTAAGTAGGGCAAAGAGCTGGTTGACAGGGACTTCATAAAACAAGAGAGTATCTCTTTCTGTTATATCTATTACTCGTTGAGGAGTTCAAGAGGAGAAAAAAACCTTTATGGGAATGATAAGAAATGAGATGGGCTTTCCAGGAGTTTTTTTTTTTTTTTTTTTTTGGCTATGCCACTCAGCTTGTAGGATCTTAGTTCCCTGACCAGGGATTGAACCAAGGCCTTCAGCAGTGAAAGCCCAGAGTCCTAACCACTGGACTGCCAGGGAATTCCCTTTCCAGAAGTTTTTAAGGGTCAGAAATTAGTTTCTAACTCTAAATTTCTATGATTATGAATTCAAGAAAAATGGTAGATTAACTTTGGAATCCATTAAAGTAGCTTTTAAGACCTGCCTGTAATACTTTAAACAGGATTCTGTTTATTGTAACCTTCATAAGCAACTTTTTTGTTGAGTTATCAAAAATCTACACTGAAATTTTTCCAATCTCTGTTTCACACACAGAAGCATAAGCTTTGTAAGAGTTCATTCACTAGACTGGATGGAACCTAGTAAAAGTTTAACCTTTGGCTCTTAGAAATTAGACTTTTCTTTTGTGTGGTAAATTTAGCTATTAAGAAAGGCTTATCATCAGGAAATGAGCACTTCCAGACTAACTCTTAAGGCTTCTCAGTCAAAATACTGCTGTGACAGAAGCCCCAGCCTGTTTTATGAGTGGAGCTGGTGCTGCAGTACTTTGGTAGAGATGGGAGCTCACTTTAATTAGCTCGAAGACTGTAGGGTTGCTAGGTAAAATGCAGGACACCCATATATATTTGAATTTCAGATAAACAACTAAGAATTTTTATTTCGTACATCTGGTGCTCCTAGAAGAATGTCTTTTTTGCTGTTTTGACCTTCCATTTAGAACTTAACAAAGAGTCTTGTAATTTGGTGAGTTTTTGTGTATCAAAAGAAACCTTTAAAAAGTAGATTTAATATGAGCAAAATCATGTTACATTGCAAATTTTGTATGAGTAAGTGTAGTTTAGGGTAGTATTATTTTATTCTGGTTACATCACATTTCTATATGTTTTTTTTTTCCCAATTCTGCTACCTTACATTTGACAGAGTAAGTTTTTCATTTATTCTCTAAAAATTAAAGCTATTTTCAAGAAGGGTGTGAGGAGAGGGCCTCAGGCTGTTTTTGTTTGTTTGTTTTGTTTTGTTTTTAGCAATTCCCCTTTTCTCTCCTTACCTAAAATATTTAAAAATTTAGGGCACTATTGTCTGAGGGTATATGATAGAGATGTTTCTGGGGCTATTGGTTCAAGGATTGTCCTTTTTCAGTTTTTGCTTAGGGACTTGGAACATATTTGCATTTTTGTCTTGAAAGAAGAAAAGGAATGAATGAAGATGTGACTGACCACACCCTTTTCTTCCTAGTGGGTTCAGAATAATTTTAACTTGATTAATTATAACCACCCGATTTAGAGAGTCAGGGGAAGTGAATGAGAGATGTAATTTCTTTATTGCTAAATTTCAGTACTAAGAAAAAATCATGGTTTCATGAGATTTATTGTAAGGTCTTTGATCAGAGGTATGTCACTGTGTCAGTCATTCAGTATAAGAGATCTACCTTTTCTTTTGGTGTGGACTGGGGTGAGGTAGCTATAAGAATAATAAGAATTGAACAGTGTAATAGGCTCAAGGGTGAATGATATTAAGTAACTTAAAGCATAATCATAACTATACTTAAACATTTATTTGAAATATATTTAAGGCAGTTTTAAGAAGTATTAAAAATAACTCATGGTTTTTATGAAACTAGAAAATTAATATAGTTTAACTTTGATGCCTAAACTGAGTTGGAGACAGTAGTACTGGATAAGTAAATTGATACAGTCTGTCACCCTTGTAAATGTAAAATGTAAATAAAAACTATGTTCAGAAGGTCGTTTTGTGGGGCAATGTAGTTGCATGGAAAGAGCGCTGGATTTGGTAGTAGCCTTGAATTCTATTTCTATTTCAGTTTCAGTGGTTTCTACTTTTTAAATTAGTATAATACTTAATCTGTAGGGTTTTTATGAGATTAGATGATAATGTAGGGAAAGTGCTTTATAAACTGCTTTACTGTACAGTGGCATGTATGTATAGCTTTGAATTATAGGGCCTGGTACTTATAAAGTGTTTACTTTTAATAGGTTAACTACAACTCTGGTAGTTCATAGGAAAGTGAAGAGGAAAATAAAGTTCTAGTGAGAAGGGCCAGATTATTTCAGGGTTGGTTTTATGACTGTATCATATCATAACATGTGCATTTTAGATGGTTGTTACCAGACTAGCCTTTTCACTGAATTATCTCCCTCTACTAGGGAAGGTGAATATTAATTTTTTATAATCTTTGTTATGTACCTCCCAGTACTGTTCTCAAGTTAAACCTAGTTACAGGGACACCGTGTTACCCTTCTTCCTCCTTCTCTCCCTCCCCCAGGTATGTGACAGAAAGCAATGTCAGGTATCTTTCTTGTATCCTCTCTTTATAACACATTTTTGTAACTCACCTTTGCTATCCTGAAGTGAAATTCATAGGTGTTTTAACCTACATACACACTATTAAGAAAAAATATATATGTAATCCCTTGAATGTAATATAAAGGAGAAAACAACTTGGTAAAATATTTATTCAGTAGTTCAGTCTAAATGCTCAGGCATGACTACACAGGAAGACAATGAAGTAGTCTGCTGTTTTGTCCATATGTAGAAAAACCAGGAATGTGACAGCTACAAGTGCAGACTTAGTTGTGCTGTAATAGTGACTCAAATATCACAGGTGGCATTGCTGTTGATAATGATTTTCTGAAAAGGTGAACAACTCTTGGTAAAGTTCCAAATGAAGCAAAAGTACAATCTATCCTCACTTTACACAGTAACTGCATTCCTGGAAAGTTGAATGATGATTAAAACCATGCAAGAATACTTTGTGGTGTATTTAAAACAGAGTTAGGTTCTAGGTTCAGACCAAGTTTTCATCTTGAATGTCATTTGAAAGTTGTGTAGGAAGAGGGACAGTTCTTCGTTGTGCAAGACTTTTCCTACTTTGTGGGATATTGAAGATCCCTGGTCCCAGCCCACTAAAGGCTGGTAATGCTGTCCCAATCATTGTGTTAACCAAAAATATACCCACAGATTTTCAGAATGCTCCATAAAAGTCAGAGCAGCCCCTGTTGAGAATATCTCCATTTTGTGTCTGCACTTGTAAGTATCCTGATAAAAGATTACAGCACCTAGTTCCTGGGACAACCCCTGGTCAAAGTCACACCTCTTCTAGGAATGGACAGGCAAGGAGAGCAGCTGTTCACTTGTTTTTATTCTTTTTGTTGACATGCATTAAAGCAGGGATTGCAAACTCGTTTACCATAGGAGCTAGGCAAGTACTGTTTGCTAAAGTGGAGAATATAATGCATGCTTTGACTGAAAACACTGAAAGCTGGGCTTTTAAAAATACTGTGCTGGTCAAATAAAACTGTCAATGGGCCCGTATTTTGTGTCCTCTTTACCAAAGAATTATGATACGGATTTTGAAGCCTAAGAGATTGGATTGGAGTCTTGATTTTTGCCAAGCCTCTTACTCTGTTTCCTCATCTGTTTATTTGGAATAATACACACCTTCACAGGTTAGAATGAGATTGCATGCATAAATGAACTGGCATGATAGCTGACACAAGATGAATGTTTGATAAGATTTTCTCTGCCACTAATATCCTTTCAGTTATCTTGGTTTACTTTTTAATCTGTTTGAAAGCTAGCTATGCTTTATAGTGAAATGGTTATGAAATTTGAAATCTCTAATATGGGGGATATTAGTTGCTTCTTAATTTTAACAGAAACAAGGAAGTAATTAAAATGAAAATTTTAGGTTAATACACAACCTCCCTACCACTTAAGGTGTTTGGAGCCTGATCATTTTAAGCTATTTGGAGCCTGACGCTTGTAATACTAAACTTACGGATTCCAAACTATTTCAGTAGAATAGCCTCCTTAGTCTTTGAGGTTAGCTTTCAATCTTAGCAGAGCAATGATCTTTATTTAGCATATTTATTTATTTTTGAAGTAACGTTGGAGCAGGTAATTTTGCTAGTACTGCAGTACTTTATTGCACCTTCAAAATTAGATTATGCTATAGAAGTGATATATTTTTATAGTTGTTACTTGAGTTAGAAATTTAGCAACATGATTTTTACTAGGAAACTCTGGTGTATGATTTTCTTTCAATTGCCCAGTGAATGTTTTGAAAGCTTTACATTTTCTTGGTTCATGTAAAATGTTTTAGAAGCATATACATCTTATTGTACATCTTGTTTTCATACTTTAGCAGCAGAAACTGTTTTTTTAACTTTCATTTTTCTTTAGTAATTAACACAATTGATCTAAATGTTAAAGCAATACCTGTGCTTTATTTCTTTGTTCCTGTCCTCAGATTCTTTTGTTCACCTTTGTTTTCCTCCACAATATGATTTTGAGCCCTATGTTTTACTGATATGTATATATTATTTTTGTAAGGTCTAGCCCCCACCCCCAGTTTCTCCTATCTCAACTTTAGTGTCTTCTTACCCATATCTACTTGGTCCTGTCCTTTCTGGTATCTTCAGTTGTTTCTAGATAAATATTTGGCACTTTTAAATTCTTTGTCCTGTTTTATTTGAATCCTTTTGAGGGGCAGAGAGGTAGCAAATTCTATTATACTTCTAATAGACAAAATTTAGCTTAATTGACTGATATTTTTGAGCTTGTGTGTTTGCATATTGTGACTTCTGGGTATTTTTGCTTTTCCTAGTAGCTGTTTAATGGTTTTCTTTATATGGAGATTTTTCTAACATGCTTTTTAAATCTTTTAATCCCCACAGGGTCATAATGTCCACATTTCTCAGAAACAGCTTAGCTAGGCTTCGAGGCCTAGTTACAAAGGAAGTTAATTCTTGAAGGAACTGAGGACATCAAGGCAGAAAGAATTCCAGGCAGGCAGCTAGTAATGAATATTGATTGTGAACTGTGAGGTGTACTTGGTGTGGGCTGGTAAATTTTAGTGCTTTAGAGGTAACCCTGCAAGGCTACCTCTTACTGTGGAGTGCACATGAAACATTCTGGAATGTATGCCCATGGAGCATATAATTTGCTACTCTGTGGCAGGTAGACATTAAAATTCACTTATGGGGTGGGGGTAGTGTTAGGGGTAATCAGATTTTATAGCTGTAGGATGAAAGGGCAAACTTTGATAAGCATTAAAGAAAAAAAAACTCATTAGAGTATACAGAGTAGTAGTTCTTAACTCTAGAAACAGCATTAAACTATAGTGAAAACTGCTCAGAAATAGCCAGAAGTACGAGCTTGTTGGCATTTGTATTTCAGTAACAGGTATGTATATTTTACCAGCTATTTAAAGTCAGAATGGGAAAGAATTTAAGTGGAATGTGTTTTTAGTAGTGTCTTAAGAGTGTCACCTTACCATTCTGCAACACTATCCATTTGTCACTGAAAAAGCTCAAGAATTGTATCAAGTCTTAAACTCTCAAAATACACCATTGGAAAAACTTGACAAGGCCCAGTAGTACCAGGTGAGCCTGAGGTAGTAACCAGATATATAAGCTTGTCAGCTGTCTCTGCCTAGAATTCAATGAAGTTTTCATCAGGTTGAACTTTAAAAGAATAAATATAGCTAACTACAGGAGGCATTATTAGCAGGCAGAGGGGATGACTCTTCCTACCTTGGATAGTGATTAAACAACATTTTGACATGGAATTATTTAATTTAAAATTTTGAAAAAGAAGGAAAGTTATTGGATTTTAAAGAATTAGGAAAGGACTTGCTTAACGTGATAATTTCAAATTATACTTAGGTGTTTTAAGTAAAATATTAAAGTTCCCCCTTTTACCCCTCAATTCCCACTCCTTAGGAATAAACACTGTCAGTAGTTGTGTATCTTTTCAAAGCTTGTTCTTTGTAGATATGTCATTTACAGGCTGTAATGCTCTAGTAGTATTAATTGTTATAATTCATTGTGATATTTATAGCTTTCATTTTTTGAGTATAGTAATTGGAGTGACAGATATTTTCATTTATATAAGTGTATGGAGCCTCTAGGATACATCTGTTGTTACTGTCACTGAAGGGAATTATGTTGATGACTGAATTCTTGATATAGAAATTGGCACACTGAGAGGACCTTTCTCATTCCAAACAGGGAAAAGCTTCATTAAATGGAAAAAGAACAATATATTGCTGTATTTTTATCATCAGTTGTATTTTTTTGGTGGAAATCTTAAATGTTTATACATTTACTATTTAGCCATGTAAATAATTCCTGGGACCACTCCACTAATTTTTAATAGAAGCATTCTGTATACAGTTTTGCTATCCCTTTTCAACAGAAGCAGCAATAATTTTTGCTGGTGTTTGGGGCAGTAGGTAAGTAATATAACCTGATCCTCCACCTCATTGTGGAGGTGGAGGTACTACCTAATTGTGGAATTATGAGATAATGAAGACCCGAAACAAGATAAGAGTACAAATGAGAAGTAATTATGAAAGAAGAGAAAAGATTTAGATTGTTGACTGAATATTGGGATTTCCTGAGGAATTGAGGAAGGAAGCGATTTTAGTAGATGCAACATTAGTGAACAGGAATCAGGAATTTTGGATTCTGGTGAGGGTTGGAAACTACATTACAGCCTCTTTGGACCATGGTATATCTAAGTGTTAGATTGGGGCAAGAATTAGATTTAGGAACTTTCAACCTATAGCAGTAGAAAGCTTTTTCTTTTTATTTAAAAAATAAGTCAAATCTTAATTTGTTAATTAGATAAATGTAGAGCTGTTTGGGGGAGAGGGAATCCTCTGATTGTTCCAAAGAATCCTTAGGGCTTAAGGAGCAGGGTTTTAAAATTAATGAAATGGATGACCCCTTTGTAGACCTACTAATGAAGTTTTTGCACAAGGATGTTTTTGGTTCACAGTCCACTTGGGCAGTCTTGATATCTGCTTGAAAAAGGTCTTGTGGATACTTTGCAAGGTAGATGATTAAAATATTTATACTAATACATGTGTCCACGGTTGAAAATAAGACCAAAAGAAAGATGATCCCTTTAAGGCAGAATCTATCAAATAGCACAAAGATAATATCCTATGCAAAATGGACTTGGTAAACTAATTTTTATTGCAATGTTTGTCAGCTTCTTTGTGAGAAAGAGCTACCTGTCATTTGTCCTGAGTTTTGAAATCCAGGAATATGCACTCGATGGGAGAAAACAGAGATGTGCTATTGAGACCCTGCTTGGAAAAGGATTGAAAGTACTATTACGTTTCATCGCTTGGTGGGAAGAAAATCTTAGGGGTAGCAATCACCTTGAAGATCTGCCAGTAAGAACTGGAGATCTACTATTAAGTTCCAGTTTACTAGTTAGGAATGCCAGCTTAAAACAGTAAGTCACAGTTAATAATGTCAAATACTTTTTAAACTCACAGGCCCATATAGAAGTTCCATAGAGGTAAGTTAGATAATTGGGGATGGTGGTGTAGTGATAAAAGCCTGAACTGGTAACAGTGATGAGAAAGAAGTATAATAGAACATGATGTGTGACAGTCATTCTAAGATAAAATGTTTTTGAATTAAATAATGTATGTAAGATATTATTTAGTTCTAATTGTCCATAGTAAACAAAATATTGCTATTAGTCAGGTAGTATGGTATAGTGTTTTGAGCTCTGGAATTATAACTGCCAGGGTGTGCATCCTGCCTCTGCACATCTGTAGAGTGACAGTACAACCTTAAGGGGTAGTGAATTAAATTATATAATATACTTTGCACTATGCCTGACATATATGAATGATCAATAAAGCTTAGCTGCTGTTATAATAATTTGGTTTCAGAGACGTTCAGTTATGCGTTTGGTAATCTTTTTGGAATGTTCTTTTAAAAAAAAAAGTTAGAAAATGTCCTACTTCCTGCCCCTTCCCCACAGATGTTTTTCTTAAAGGTTATCTTTTCAAAGAAAGAGATTTTTAGGCTGTTTATTTTTTGATTCTAGGAGGTTTACAGGGAATCTGAACTTCCTTCTTTTTTAGAATTGATGATGGGTAGCATCATTACCTAATTTGAAAAAGAATGGGAAAGTTGCATTCTAACTGTAAAGTAAAATTTCAAATCAGAAATCTGTTTTACACTCAATTTTTATTTCTTTGCCTATTAGTATTAATGGGTGCATAGCAAGAAAACAGACATTAGGGATTTGATTTTTTTTTAAATAAAAAGTAACTTCTACGAAATCTCTGGTAAATTCAAATATGCCATAGTCTAGTCTCCTAGAATTTATGATTCTCTTGATATTCAGAAACATGGCTCTGATATGAAAAACTCCCCTAGTCAAAGAAAGATGGTTTTATTTATTATACTGTTCATTAAAGTACTCATAATTACTAGTACATTTTAAGTTGTTAATAGGATGAAATTTAATGAAAGGGTTTTAAGCTTAATCCTTGGTTAATGAGAATTGTGTTTCTCAGCACTCTTCTAACAAATATTATTGAGTATAATATGTATAGCAAGGAATTGTGGGGATACAAAATTAGAGACATATCCTCGTTTCTAGATGATTTATAATTTGTTAAAATATACTCTTTCTCGCAAACACATTATTGCCTCGTGCATCATCATGGATTTATAGAATACTGTATTTCAATTAATTGAGCATTTATAATATATAGATTTACAGAATATTAGAGCTGAAAGGACCTTAGAAATCATCTGTTCCAATCTTCTAATTATACACACAAGGGAACTGAGGTTTCATGTTTTAATATATATGTTATATAGAGTGTTACATATAACCCATGTTATTAAATGGAACGTTTTCTATACAATATTTCATTTTAAAACATTTATTTATTTATTAATTTATTAATTAATTAATTTATTTATTTATTGCTGCGTTGGGTCTTCGTTGTGGTGTGCGGGCTTCTCTTGTGGAGCATGGGCTCTAGGCGTGCGGGCTCAGTAGTTGTGGCTCGTGGGCTCTAGAGCGCAGGCTCACACTAGTTGTGGCTCACAGGCTTAGTCACAATTTAAATTGATATGTCTAGCATTTTATTACCATGCAGTTTGGCATTCATTTTTGAAACACTATCAGAGAGTACCTGATAAAACATTCTAGAGAGTCAATCTTGGCCTATTCTGTAGCAGGGTTTATAATTTTGCTAGATAAGATAATACTTTCAGACTAGTAAGTAGAGAGCTACCTTTTTCAAATACTAGGATTCATTAATCTTTGTATACTCTCTTTTGAAATCAAGGCAGTAGGGTTTGATTATATACTGCATACTTTACAGTAAGGCAAGAGATTCTGGTTAATGGGAAAATTATCTGAACCAAGGGTGGCATAGCTGCCAAATAATGGTTGGAGAATGGGGTTGAGGATTTATCAGTTTTGATAGAGGAAAAAAAAAAACTAAGGAATTTGGAGGAGCTTTTGTAGGACTAGATACATTTAAATTTGAGGCATAGCTATTTAACAATCAAAGGGGTTCTTAGAAAATTATTGCTCAGCGTTCTTGGGAAAAGTTTGTAAATCACAAATATACTGTGTTTAGAATTGGAAGTTAATTGACCTAGAGTTTTACTCTGGGATAACTCCACTCTAATTGCTTGATCTTATACAACACAACCTCCAGGTTTCCCGAAGTAGGGTGATCATAATTCTGTTTGTGCCTATTGTAACAAAATTATTCATAACATCCCTTTCCTTCTTAAAAGTGTTCTCGTTTTGATGATAAATTATCCGGTTATTTTACCCATAAATGTAATATCTGCCTTTGAGTACTTAATGTGATGAACACATATGAAACTTCCTCCTGTACTGGGTAAGATTCTTTTCCTTAAGCTGGGAGATTTCTGTTCAGTGGAGTTAGGAGGGCATTAATAAAGATAGCCTAGTGGAGATCAGGGTGATCTCAAAGTTTAAGACGATTTATAGGCTAGAAAAGAGCCCTGTGTTTTCTGTGGTTGCATCAGAAACACAACTAGGTGGATGTTACTTAGCTTGTCTGGGCAAAACTGAATTCTCATTGCTCAAAGGTAGTTGTGCACATATGTATCATTAAAAATTTTATCTGCAGTCAGATACACTCAATCCCAATGGCAAATAAATCTCAGTACATAATTATAAGTATTTTCAGTTAGTATATTTAATTTTTTTAATAGACTTTATTTTTTAGAGTGCTTTTAGGTTTTCAACAAAATTGAGCAGAAAGTAGAGTTCCCACATATCCCCTGCCCACACGCACACTTACAGCCTCCTCCACTAACACCACCCCTACCAGAGTGGTACATTAGTTATGGTTGATGAACCTACGTGGACACATCATTATCACCCAAAGTCCGTAGTTTACGTTAGAGTTCATTCTTGGTGTTGTACCTCCTACAGGTTTTGACAAATGTATAATGCCATATATCCACCATTATTACTAGAGAATAGTTTCACTGCCCTAAACATTCTTTGAGGTCCACCTATTCATCCCACCTCCCCCTTAGCCCCTGGCAACCAGTGATCTTTTTGCCGTTTCCATAGTTTTGCTTTTCCCAGAATGTCATATAGTTGGAATCATATAGTATGTAGCCTTTTTTAGATTTGCTTTGTGCATTTAAGGTTCCTCCATGTCTTTCCCTGGCTTGATAGCCCATTTCTTTTTAGCACTGAATAATATTCCATTGTCTGGAAGTATATTTAATTTTAAGAAAGTGTTATTGATAGGCTGTTTCTAGATAGGCTTACTAAATTTACCACAAGAAGGATCTTAGTTCTTTTTAACAACAGATTGAATGTATGTTAAACTGTTAAGTTTTATAAAAATTTCAGGTGCTGCCCTTTATTAATTTGGCCACTGACCACACCACCAGAGAATTGTCTGTAATTTGGCCACTGACCACACCACCAGAGAATTGTCTGTAATGTCTTTTTAAAATTCTTTCCTATGAAGCCAGGGTTTTAAAGAGAAGAGTGGTGGAATCATCAGCACTATGGGGAAGTCTTGCTTCTGAACCATCTTTTGTTTTCTCACTCTTCTCTCCCCCTTCCCCAACACACACACACACACACAAACAAACAGAATTGCTTTAGGACCTCTTTGATTCTGTGCTGTCCTATCTCCATTCTTTAATAAAATTATAATTTTAAGGGGTTCATGATTGTAGTGTGCTACACATTCCAATGGAGGGCTCCTGACTTTTCATAGCCAGAAATTACATACAATTAAATACACTTAAGTGGTGACAAAAATATCTGTAACTTTAACTACAAAAAACTTTCCTGGCCCAGTGAGGCGCATTGACTGCAATTGTGAAAGGTGTTAGGAGACCATGCTTTGGCTTTGGACACACCTGGATTCCAGTCCAGACTCTTTCACTATTAGCTTATAACTGTGGGAAAAGTACTCAACTTTTTTGGGCCTTAGTTTCCACATCTTTAAGGGGATTATAATGGCACCTATGTCATGTTGTGAGGATTAAATGAGATCATGTAAAAGTGCTTAGCACATCCTCTAACACATAACACATACTTAGAAAATGTTACCTGTTGATATACATGTCTAATGATAAGTAATACTAGTAATAGCTGTCAAAGAGAGCACAGATAGATGTCTGTTAGTGTTTAAGGGATTTTTACTTTGGTTTTTAGATAAGTTTGCTTAAATATATATCATATAATTTACTAATTCAAAGAACATTTTCAGCTTGGTCCTCTTGTCCTGTGTGCAAGTAGAAAACTGAATTAAATCAGATCAGCATTCCTTCTTCCTTAGGAGTGTCTTGTCCAGGGGTTGCAGTGTCAGTTTGAGTGACTTTCTTGGTTCTCTGCAGTGGGGAATTGTGTTCAGACTGTGTCTCAGCTACCTTTGAATTGTGGTGTGTTGGGATTTGTGATTATATTGGAATCGGATGGGTTCTTGGTGTTTCTGGACATACTTGCAGGCATTCCTTTTATGTTAGCGTGGTTAGTAGATTGGATGAACAGACTTAAATCTAAGCTTGATTTGAAGTGCAATTCAGAAGAAGGGAGAAAAAATACAGAATAAATCCACTAGCAACATATTTCTAGAGCATAATCAATCACAGCATTCGAGAGGACATAAACTCCTCCAGTTCACAGAGAATGTGAGAATAAGCATTTGTGATTTCCACTTAATGATCAAGAATATGATTAAAACAGTAATACTTTTTACTGCTCTCTAGGGATTTACTGATAACCAGTTTTCTTTAGTGATTGAACCAGTAGTAAAATGAACAAAACCAGCTTCCTTCTCTCTGTATGTTAGTTGGCATTGACTTTGACAGGTGGGCAGGTGGCAGTTTGTAAGACTAAAACATAGCTGCTTGGGTACCCCTTTATCTGGAAATGAGCTCAGCTTTTCTTGCAGGGGCTTTGTGTCTCCCTTCTGGAATTCTAAAACTTCCCCTGCATCTGAGAATGATATCTTTTTGGCTTCTTGGGGCCTCTCATAGCTAGTTCCTTTCAAGGAACTGACATTGCATCTCAAAAGGTAGTTTAGAGTGGCATTTGAAGGCAGAACAGTTAATCTAAGGCTGTTAATTACTGCTTCCTGTCCTTAACAGACTCTGAATCTTTTATGAATTGAAAGACTAGTATGAATTTGTGGAGTTCTTGACCTCTACTTGAGTAAGTGTAGTACCTCCCTTAGGGTTCTGAGGTCCCTGGTGTAGAGTTTATCTCCAAAGGCAAATACTTCTATGGATATAAACAGAAAAATTTCCACTTAGCAACCTGCATTTTCAGCCAGCCCCATTATATCCTTGGCTTTTGGTCTGTAGGAAAACTTCCATTGAATTCATACCCCTCCTGTGAAATATTCTCAACCTGATGTTGGTAGATACTGGCCCCACTCTGCTCATTGCAGAGGATCTGGCTTGGTTCCAAGAGTGACTCAGAGTACCCTCTTTAGCTTCTCACCTGTACTTTAGATACTGAATTACCTTAGCCTGAATTGGTAAAAATGCTGAATGAACCCTTGGTGGTGGAGTAAATGGGTGAGAGAGAGTATGCTTGCACTGTGATATGGACCCCACTCCAAGTTCTTCCAGTAAGTCTGGATTTTTTTTCACTCTCTTTTTGCCATTGCCACCTTGTCTTATGGAAGTGTAACCTCAAGCAAATTATGGGCCATTGGAAGTAGGCATCAACTTTTAGTTCCTGGGCAGTGCCTGGCAATGTTGTTGAGACCTAGCCTTCACCATAGAGTTTAGTTTAATTCATCATTGTACAGTTCTCATTCTTTTTGATCTGGCCTCTAGGAGCCAGGCAACTATATTATGTGAAGAGAGCCTGTCACATGCCATGGTTATTTTTTTGTTTTGTTTTGTTTTTATTTTTGTTTTTATCCCATGGTTATTTTTAAGACTGAATTTTCAGGAGATTTTTCTATTTGTATAAATTTATGGGATTATGGAGGGCATAGTCCCTCCAGACACTGGCAATGAGTTGAGTTACTGTTACTGTTGGTTCTATTCCTGAGCTGACCCCCATAGTATTTCTTACTCTGAAGTACAGATTGTTCTGCTCTCCTGTGCCTGAGGGTCTGCATTAAGGTAGCGGCTGCTTCACAGACAATTGGGTTGTTTGCCCTGGGCCCAGGGAAGAAGAGGATGTGGGGAAAGTCTAACCTGAATT
The DNA here is from genome assembly GCF_964165515.1 of Mesoplodon bidens. Lineage (NCBI taxonomy): Eukaryota > Metazoa > Chordata > Mammalia > Artiodactyla > Ziphiidae > Mesoplodon > Mesoplodon bidens. The sequence continues at coordinate 62,568,755 of NC_138178.1, read as the reverse complement.
CAGGATAGGATCCTGCATGAGAGAGAAATCTGCTAGCCTTTCAGTTGAAATTTGGACTCTGACTCCCAAAAGAAGGTGTCACTAGGTCAGTTAACACTTCTTGTTGTGACCCGTAAAAGACATTGCATCTCTAACGAAGTGTTCACCCATCCAAAAGAGAGATCCTGACTTGCATATAACCTGTTGCCACTTCCGGTTATCTTTCATCACTTGCCTGAGTTTGGAAAGGTAATGGTTTGTGCTCTAAGGAAAGAGATTTCCCGAGACCCGAGGCTTTCTCATTCCTACTGGCTGGGCCCATTGCTAAAACGCTTTCCAGTGGGCTTGCTTCTGCCTGGCCAGCACCTGGGCTGCCCCAGCTTGTAATTAGCCTGCCTTTGCTTCATAAGCTTCCCAGGGTGGTTCTTCTTCTAAAAGCCTGTATGAAATGCTGTTTACTGTCTCTTTATAGTTTAAAAATGAATCCTTTTTGTTCTTTGCAGCTCATTTGCTTTTTTCTTTTCTTTTTTTTCTTTTCTTTAAATTATTATTAACACCTGTTGATTCTTTTTTTTTTTCTGATTGGCCTGTCACTGCATTCCTGCTCCCCCTCCCTCTAGCTGGGTTTGTCAAGTCGCCCATGTCAGAAACTAAGCTCACTGGGGACGCCTTTGAGCTGTACTGTGACGTGGTCGGGAGCCCCACGCCAGAGATCCAGTGGTGGTACGCAGAAGTCAACCGGGCAGAGTCTTTCAGACAGCTGTGGGACGGCGCTCGGAAGCGCCGTGTCACCGTAAACACCGCCTACGGGTCAAACGGCGTGAGTGTGCTGAGAATAACCCGGCTCACCTTGGAGGACTCTGGGACTTACGAGTGCAGGGCCAGCAACGACCCCAAGAGGAATGACTTGAGGCAAAACCCTTCCATAACATGGATTCGAGCCCAGGCCACCATAAGCGTCCTTCAGAGTGAGTCCAGCACCCTACAGTAGTAGTACTGTAGTCACTAGAGGTGGCCCGATGACCCTTCCCTTCTGCTTCCTTTCCCTCTTCCCCAGTATGATCACTCACCCCACCCCTTGTCTTTGTTTTTTCAAACCCACGATCCTTCTGGTTGTAGTGTATGAAAATATTTGTGGCAACTTTTTTTTTTTTCTTTGCTGTCCTCTTTACCTCCCTTATCCCCCAACCCTTCTCTGTGTCTTTCTCCTCAGGAACAAAGAACTTGGGGAAATTTGTGATTGTCCAAAATCATCTGCATTGGGAAGAGGTGGGGAGGGAGAACTGGGGAGGCTAACAACAAGAAAAAAAAAAAACACTTAAAACTCACAAAACCAGGCAGTCAAACCAGCATAGTGTTGAATTGTTTCTTTCCCTCTACTTTAATTTTGTAGTAGGTTTTCTGCTATCCTTTTGCTGATTTATTCTCTGGTGCCTTTCTATTTTTATTTCTCTCCCCAGTCTCACTACTTTTTATTTCTTCTGTGCATCTGTTTGAAGCTCTCTGAGTAGCTACCTTCACCTCTGGTTTTAAGTTTGTGTCTGCCCAGCCTCTTCCCTCACTGTGACTTAGTGTCATCCTGTTCTGTGATGGGAATGTTGCCCTGAGTGTGGTGTGGTGATGTGTTTTGGTTGTTGGGTGGCATGTAAGCTTGGATATTTCCATAGTTCTAGCTCTTTTTCTTTTCTAAAACAGTGGCATGTGCTTCTCTGATAACAGCCCTCCACTGCAGCAGTATACTCCTCACTGGTCCTGCCTAGCTAGTCTCCTATTCTCTTAAAAGCAGCAGCCTGAGATTTCCTCCTTATGTCTTGCTGTTAGGAGCCAGGTGACTAAGCTGCAAAGTATTTTTTAAAACCCCATCATGCTGTTTCAAAGTCAGAGTTGGATCTGTTGACAGATAGTTTGACTCTGATGACTGACTGTTGGCACAGCATTCACTGCCACACTATCATTCCAGGGGCTGGCAACCCCAGAAATAGTTTGGAAGCCATTCACACTGGCCTTTCTTGTGTCTTAAAAAAGGAAACTAAATTCCAACCCTGTTCCTCTGTGTGGTAACAGTGAGCTGAGCAGTTGGCTCAGAATCCTTCCCTTCATCTGTAGTAGCAGGTACAAGTAAGACATCAGACACAGGAGCTTTTGTGGCCACCTCTTTCTGGATAGTGTCTTGCTGCTTGTGTGGTGGGAAGGAGAGGGAAGGAGAAGCCACCACAGAGCCAGTGCTTCTGGCCAGAAAGAGTTCTGGCCCACATCTGTCCTTATTATAGTTGAGGAAGCATTCTCCATTTAATGGAAAGATCTTCTGGGTTTTTCACCTTCTTGTCAAGGACTCAGTAGGAGTCCCTAGAGCCAGTTCAGGCTTAAAGAACTGATTGATTTAGAGAGAGTAAATAAAAATAGTAAATTACATTTATGAGGATATTGGTAATAACACAGGAGGTAATCTGACATGGGCCCTGAATCCATATACTTCTATGGAAAATAGCAAGTTACTTGTCTGTTTTTTATAGCAACTCAGAAGATGCCTATGAAGAGGACTTAGAGTAGAGTTAGAGGCTGCTGCAGTTGGCACTGTTGAATTAGAGAACCTGCTTCTGGAAAGGGAAAAAGAAAACCTTGTCTATGTGAAAATGGGGAACATTAACCCAGTGATTTTTCTTTTATTTAACAATTTTTTCCCTTGCACGCCTCCTTCTCCTGCCCCCTTGCTCCTTTCCTTGTAAAAGCAGAATTACCCAAACGGCCACAAAGCTCTGCAGAAGTTTGTAGGCATGGACTGGGCTGGGCATTTGGTACTTGTACTTGCAGGAGCCTGACTCAGGTAGACTCATAGTTAAAAGGTCATGCCTTGGGGCTAGAAGAAGATGTGGCTTTGGGGTACCTACCTCTCAATCTCGAGAGTATACAGCAGTCTCCCAGTTTACTTAGAAATAAGCTTCCTAACTTTGGGGTGTCTGCATGTGGTTGAAGCAAACCCTGGCTAGTTCAGACTCTCCCCAGACCTCCCCGTCAATCAGTTGACGCTAGTTAACTGTTTTAGAGAGCCAGGCTTCTTTTTTTTTTTTTTTTCTACACCCTGAACTCCACTCTAATTGGATTTTTTTATGATTTCAGCACCCTCAAGGACATTTGTCTCCAAGGGGAAGTTGAAATTTTCTATCTAAGAATGACCTCCTGGGCTTCCCTGGTGGCGCAGTGGTTGAGAGTCCGCCTGCCAATGCAGGGGACATGGGTTCGTGCCCCGGTCCGGGAAGATCCCACATGCCGCGGAGCGGCTGGGCCCGTGAGCCATGGCCGCTGAGCCTGCGCGTCCGGAGCCTGTGCTCCGCAACGGGAGAGGCCACAGCAGTGAGAGGCCCGCGTACCGCAAAAAAACAAAACAAAACAAAAAAAGAATGACCTCCTGGCAGTAATGTAAGGCAGGAAGAGAAGCGTGCCCAGTTTTTAGGTTCTCTCTCTGTCCATAGCATGTTCTACATATGAATGATGGCTAGGGTAAGTAAGGGTCTCCTAACCAGTGCTTCTAAATAGGAGTAAGTGGCAGGTAAGAATTTTTGAGCTTCTCCTAAATGTTCATCTCTCTTGGACTGTCATGGGCAATGCTTGACCACCAGTGTTCGCTCAGAAATAAAAGCCCCCCACCTTCATCCTGGTGCAGAATGCAGATGTGCCACTGAGGCCAAGGAGCTTGGTCTAGCACTGGTTTCCGTATATAGCAATTACAGGAGGGAGGTTACCCCACCCCACAACCCTCCTATGGTGCAGAATCATATTTAAACCTATTAAAATTATCGACTTGCTCGCAGCTGACTCTCTCCTGGATCTTAAACACTTAAGGGAAAAAGTGCTTTCCTTTGCCTTCTGAGAATTCTTGGCAGAAAGTCTACCAGGTTGCTTTCATCACCTTCTTAATCTCACTGAGCTGCAGTGGTCATTTGCACCACCACAGGTAAGAGTAGCATTTGCTTTGGCCTCCTTGTGATTTAAGCATCTGGAAGCTCTTGGCCTCAGAGTTTACCCCTTCTCAGTGCAGTCTGAGAGGAAGAACCAGAAGGCGAGTCCCAAATGGGACAGAAAATAAAATTGAATAATAAAAATTCAGTAAAAACCTAAAAGTGTGTTTGGGTTTTAATGTTGCCTTTATATTTTTTTAATTTCTGTGGAGTACTGGTTCTCTCTTTTTATCACTTTTGTTTTTGCTTGGTTTTGATTTTCCTGAAATTGTGGTGCTTTCTGCTGATGGTGTGTGTGTGCGCCTTCCATTGCAGGGTTTGCAGCTGTTCTGCTTGACTTAAGGCCCAGGGATTTGGCTTCTGTCCAGTGTGTTTTGGAAACCATGGGACACCACTGCACTAATGTTTACATGCATCTGCTTCTGTCTTAGTGGCTGCTATGCCTCCATTATCTGTACATAGAGACCCTGTTTGATGTTACAGATAAGGACCAGTGCTGAATGAAAGATAACCACTATCCTTTTGCCAGAGTTGGAAAATAATTAGAACCAATTTAGTTGAGCAAACTTGAGGATTTGCTTTATTTATCACAAGTTTCTTTGATGATATGAGCTCTACAATCAGAAATGTTACATTGATTAGGAGGTGCTTGGGCATTATATTTTTCAAGTGTCCCATGACGTCTCCGTCCTCTCCTGCTTCCTGCACAATGAACAAAGCTTAGTTCCAGTGAAGGGAGAGAGTTTTGTCTTAAAGAGTTAAGAGTCAGCACTATACTTTATGAAATGTTGTCAGGGAGCTGCTACAGAGTTGTAGACAGGAAGTAGCCAGGTGCAGGGAAATGCGAAGCTAGTCAAGGATTTCTGAGAAAGAATTGGAAAAAAAGTAAAAGAGCAAATACCTCTGGTTGTGGATTGGAAAAGATGTCTAGTTTTGACTTTACCTGAAAAGGTTTGACCAAAAGTAGAAAAAGAACTAACCATGGGAAATGATTAAAGATAAATAACGACAAAAGACAATAAACAAACTTCAAGACTTTAATATAGTGATGGAATTCAAAGTGCTTTATGAACCTTCCAGTAACGGTATTGATATAGTGTGCCTTAAAAAATTTCTGCTCAATGTGTTATGATATTTGACTCAAATAAGTTATTTTTGTAGATACTAAACGAGTGATCCCAGGTTATCTAAGCCCAGGTAGAACCAGAAGATGAAGTATATAACTTGCCCTAGGGTGGAAGGTGTATGGGGGTGTTTTGGGGTTGGAGGAGGAGGGGTAAAGAATTCGGTCAGATGTGTTTTCTAGGCCCAGCTTTGTCACTAATAATAATTATGGCCTTGCACAAGTCATTGTACCTTTCTAGCTCTTAAAGAGTGGGATTCATTGAACTCTTAAGGGCCTTTCAGCTCTAAAATTCTAGGAGCCCATCATACCAACATATACCACATTTTAGTTGTGATTATCTTAGAATGGAAAGTGTTTTAAAGTGCAATTCTGAAAAAATTTTGTCTTTGGAGTAAAATATGGGCTGGAGAGAAGAACTTATGGTTCCTTAACAGTTTTCTCTCGGCAAAATTTGGAAAATGCAATAGACTTTCAATAGGAAATTTGCTTTTAGGATCTACATTGTCTTTTTCTGCATAATTAATGGCCAGGCTGTTTTGCCATAGATTTATCAGATTTAAATGTGGGAAAAGCCATACATGCCTAATTATAACTATTACTGTTTCAAGGCAGGAAGTTTATTAGTTATCTAAATGATATTGCCTTTGTCTTCAGAACTGCAAAGTGGAGCCTGATTTTCTAATTGAAGCCGAATTGGTTGGTGGTTCTTATCTCATAAAATGGTGGTATTCAAAAGCGTAAGTGGATTGTTGCCAGTGCAAGCATCCATAATACTCCCATTCTTTTCACGTCTAGGCCAACTGGTCTTCAGGCTGTTGTCTGCGCTAGTGGTCATTTGCTTATAATCATTGTTTTTCCTTTCTTGACTTCCTCCAAAGTGGCAAAGTGAAATTCCTCATGTGGTCCTGTCTGCCCTCCCTCTTCTAGTCTCCCCAACCTACCCTATCCAACTCTCAGGCCAGGGCTGCAGAGCATGGAACTGTGGCTCCCTATCATTGTGCACTCTTATTACAGAGCCAAGGATTGTCACCAGTGAAGAAGTCATTATTCGAGAAAGCCCTGCGCCCTCTGTCACCCTGCAGTGTAACCTCACCTCCAACTCTCACACCCTTACATACAGCTACTGGACAAAGAATGGGGTAGAACTGACTGCCACTCGTAAGAATGCCAGCAACATGGAATACAGGTGAGAGGGGCTAGCAGCTCCTGGGAAGATGGGAGGGAACATGGCTGCGTTTACTTGACATTCATAATCTGTAATTATGCTATGTGGGAGAGACATGGTCCTCCCCTGGAGACTCTAATCCAGTATATCTGGGGTGAGGCCCAGGAATCTAGAAAGGATTTCTAATGAGTGGCCAGGTTTGAGAGCCATAAAAGATCCCTTCACTATGATGATAGAGCAGCTGAGGGCATCGGGAGTGATTTGCTTAGGGTAACAATGCTAGTCAATAAAAAAGCCACAATTAGAATGCAGGTCTCTTGACTAAATCCAGTGGTTTGAGGAATCAGACTGAAATCTGATCTAGGACTCTTAGAGCAATATCACCCTAAGTGATATTTCCTCTGAGTAGATTTCCTAGTGAATTACCTTTTAGGAGTGTTTATTATGACCATAACCTGATCAGGACCAGTGGATACAGAGCTCATTACTGATCTGGAAAAGGATGGTAGCCTGGAAATACCCTTTGATGAAAGGGGGATATTTGCTGGCAGGAGTTACCCAGCACCTGAAGATTTGGTCCTTTTTTGGAATATCTAGAACACCTGGTACCTCACCTTTCAGAATAGTTTGTTCCTAGTTGAAAAGGATCAGCTAATCCTATTTGGCAGGATGATGCAGTGCAAAGAAAGAGTGCACTGGAGTGAGACCAGGAAAACCTGTGTACTTAGTAGTAGCAAGGACATTCTGCAGTATTTTGCAGAATTGAAATCATTTCATACCCCTTATTTAATTGACCCACGTTAATTTGTGGATCCTCCTTTTTTTCGGGTAAGAAAACTGAGACTCAAAGAGTAATAATGCTTGGCTGCTTTCAAGGCCACATACTGTACCTAATAAGGTGCAGAACCAAGGCTAGGTTCCAGGTCTTCTGACTTTCTAGAATCTAGGTCATAGTTTTTTTTTGTTTTTTATTGTTTGTTTGTTTGTTCTTCTGCTGTATTACACCATTTCATGGCAAGGTAGTTAATCTCATTCCACTGTAGTTTCTTCTGATATAAAATTGGAAATACAGCCTCAGCTATATCCTCATAGTTTGGAAAAGGTTAATCAAATAGAGATGCTGAGTGGAATAAAAGGCATCTATTCTTGGTGTGTCCATTAGTTTTACAAGTTTGTTTTTTTATAATACCTATTTCAAGGTACCACACGTCCAATCATGTTTCTCTTGGGTCTTGTACTATGTTACCCCCCAAAGCTTTGAACTGTAACTTTATGTAAAGTTTGAACCTAACTTTATAGAATGACTCTTCTTTTTTTTTTTAATTGGAGTATAATTGCTTTACAATGTTGTGTTAGTTTCTGCTGTACAACAAAGTGAATCAGTTATATGTATACATATATCCCCTCCCATCTTGGACCTCCTCCTCCCACCCCCCAGTTCCTACCCATCTAGGTCATCACAGAGCACTGAGCTGAGCTCCCTGTGCTATACCACAGGTTCCCACTAGCTGTGTGTTTTATACATGGTAGTGTATTTTTCCTCAGCCTGTTTGAAGCTCTCCGGGGGGTGTTCTGCATTGTCAGAGTTTTTCAGGGAATCTGTAGAGTAACAACTCACATTTTGTAGAGTAACGACTGATAGTCCCTTGGGCCACGTAATAAGTCGGCCATGGAGCCAGTCTCAGACCCTGCTTCTGCTTAACCTGTAGGGGACATGTTTGATTTGCTTTAGTTACTTCCCAATAGCTAGTCAAAGGAAATGTTGTGGGGAGATTTTGAGCCCGTAGGCATGGCCTCAAGTTTGGGAGTCATCTCTCAAGGAACTTACTGTAGTCAAGTCTAAGCCCTAAAGATATTGCTGCTGCTGCTCCTCCTCCTCCTAACTCTGAACATTGCTAAGAGCAGCTAACTGGTGTCTGTTTCCCTATTGGGAGCATATTGATATAAGAATAGGCATTTGTGTCAAATTGAGAAGACTGTTGACGGCTCCTCTTAGAATCTTATGCTGCCATGGGTATGCTGAGACAGTCCTGTGGGTGGGCTATGTCTCTCCTCATCCATACTTTCTTCAAGTCTTTTTTGGGATGAACAGTAAGGTGGATAAATGCATTTGGCCAGTGTTTGAGGTCAGGCGTTTTTCTCAGACATTAGTGCAGTGGAGATTTGACCATTGCAATATCATATTTTAACCATTGAGCAAAAGAGTAGGAGCGAAATAATGTTTATTTTCTCATCTGGAAGCTGATGTTTCTCTGTTTTCTGTAATTACACACCAGCCTTTCTGCACGTTTGGGGGGGTGTGTCTAGGCCAGCACGAACTGAGCTGATACGAAGCTGACCTTCAGGGCCAAGAAAGCTTGTTTAGGATCACCCTGTAGGATTCAGAGGAAGTACTGTTCTTTTCATACACACTTCTTACAGTCCTTTCTATCACTCTGCTTAACTTGGTCTGGATCTGTGCATAGCTATTCACTCTAAGTTTGTGTTCATTCACGTGTTTATTCATTTTTCTACCATAATCCAGGCACCAGGGTATGTGCTGTGTATAGAATTGTGTACCAAATAAACAGTGCCTATCTACATAGAACTTGGTCTGTAGGGAAAACAAACATTCATCAAGCAATCACATTAATAAATGATTACACATTGTGATAAGTGCTGTGAAGAATTACAGTGTAGTATGAGAGAGAATGTCAGGGAGAGGGATGTCACTTAGATTGGGGGGTGGAAGTGACATGTAAGCCAAGACTGATGGAAAAGGACTTAAGAGGCTAAGAGTGATGGGACGAGCATTCTATATAAAGGAGCATCTTGTGTCAGGGTTTTGAGGTAGGAACAAGTTCAGCACATTGAAAAACTGAAGAGACCTGTAGGGCTAGAAAGTGGCTGAAATGACACTAGGGAGGGGCCAGATCATGCAGGGCCCTGGAGTTCTAGCTGCACCTAAAAGTCTTAAGAATTGAGCTGCATCTCTGTGGCTGATGCTCTGATGACAGATTTTTTTCCCCATTATTCCTATGTCCTGTTAGTAGACTTATTGAAAGGCACGCTACTAAAATGCAGGGTAGGAAGAATACTACTACTAAAAGTCTTCAGGGAAGCGCAGAAAAAGATTTGCTTTTTTTCTGCTCTTATTTATTTGACTGGAACCACCAGGTGAGCAAGAACTTTCTGGTCATGGCTCCATCTTCTGTATCTAAGTGTAGATTATAGTAGTTTGTACAGCCCTCTCTTTTGATTACTTGTTTTGTAGTTTATTTCTCCCAGTAGACTGGAGCATCTTAATGTTAGGGACCTGTATTCCTGACACCCAATAAGAAGTAAATTATTAATACACAGAGGGAGGTTTTTGCTTTCAGTTAGGAGGAGGTGAGTTGCATGTCGGGGCACGACTTGGAGAGCAGGGTCCCTGGTTGCCCCTTTGATTCTCCTTTTGTTGTGTATTTTGACTGTTCCCAGCTTCCTTACTTGATTTTTCTTCTCATCTCTGCAGGATCAATAAGCCGAGAGCTGAGGATTCAGGCGAATACCACTGTGTATATCACTTTCTCAGTGCTCCTAAAGCAAATGCCACCATTGAAGTAAAAGGTACAACCCAACAGAGGCTGCGGTGTGAGCCTCTCACTCTCCTTCTGAGACACTGACTTGGTCTGGGCTTCCAGTCTTTGAGCTTTTCTTGTTTTCATAATGGGAGGCAATATAATATTATGGATAGGACTGAAGGGTCAGGAGCTCAACTGCCCGGGTTTAAATCCAAATCCCATCATTCACTGTGTGACCGTGGCGAGTTATTAACTTCTCTATGCTTCTGTTGCCTCATTTGTAAAACCTAACACGTGGCACATGGGTAGGTTAGAGGGATTAAATAAGTTAATATAGTAGGTTGAACCATATGAAATTGCTGTTTTTGTAGTTCAAAAAATGTTTCAATTTTGGTAGCTTCATATGGTTCATCCTTAGGTAAAGCTCTTAGAGTAGAGCCTTTGAAGTATTATTATGTAGGTATCTCCAATGGGCCAAGATTTGGCAAAGTACAGTGTGCAGGGTGAATATAAACTCTTTGTAGGTAATTCATTAGAATTGTAATAAAAACTCTGGGTGCATGGCATCTTAAAGATGAGATTGCAGCTGAAGGTTGCAAGATAGACCAATAGAACTGTAAGAGTCAGAGCTAACTAACGTTTAACCCAGCTTTCCTGTGTTATTTCAAAGAAGCAGCTGAGACCCAGAAAAGTGAAACCAGTGGCTCTCTGTCACACAGTGAGTTTGTGGCAGAGCTAGCATAGAACCCAGGTCTTGACTCCCATCCCTATGTTTTTCCATTTTATAAAATGACCATGGGGAGGCAGGGCTACTGTTTGAGGTTAGACTGAAGAGATGAGGATCTTTTTTAGTCCTTTTCATTTTGCTTAGGAAGGACAAACTTGTTCTCTAAATCTACAGGGTGATCCCTAGAAGCTGGAAGGATAAATTTAGGAAGTGGGAATGGCATATATAGCAGGTATTCAGATTTTCCTTAAAATATTTGGAAGACTAAAAATTCAGACTCAAGAAAATCTTAGACACAGTCAAAGTTTCTATTATATGTTGCTACTAAAGGAAAGTAGTGTCTTGGTGACACTTGCCCTAACTTGTGTCCTTGTTGACATAAGGACGGCCAGTGCCTCCTAGTGGCCGGATTCCATTCTAAATGCCTGAAGGGGTGGAGTCACAGTGGCATGGTTACAGTCCACACAAGCCAGAGAACCTAGGATTTGATCAACTCCGTGGCTTTTCTTGTAGAGATCTGGGTTTATCTCTGTTTTTGAAGAGTGCCATATTTATTCAACATGATGATGAAGGTGTGATAAAGCGTTTTCTCTTAAGCCAGCCAAGGGCCCTTCCCCACCTGGATGAGCTGAGCTACGTGGAGAGACGTTTCACTCCTTCATATGAGATCTGAGGCCCTGCAACATTCCAGGCTAAGCTTTTGGCACAAAGTTCAAGTGCAGAGGGAATGGGATGGGTGAGGGAGGGAGAGTGTCTAGTGTCTAGTTAACCAAGGTCTCCGAGCCTAAAGGATAATTACATATAATTCGAAGTTTTGACTAACTAATCATATTGATCAAGCGTTAATGATTTCTAAGCAGCACTTTCAGGAATAGAAAGAGTTATTTTTCCATTGGTTTGTCTGCTCAAGAAGGTGAGGTTCTGATGGCCCCAAAGACATCTTGCCTCACGTTCTCTTTAGCAGATAAGAAGTGGTCTGGAGGCTGCAGTCAGGAGTGTCTTCTGAGGAAGTTACAACATGCACAGTATCTCACCATGTACTGTGCTCTGTTGCATTTGTACTGTACAATAACCCTGTGAGGTGGATTGGGCAGGTGGTATTAATATCCTCATTTTAAAGAAGTAGACCTTAAGAGAATTCTGTTTTATATAATCCTAAAACATATTCTGTGACTAGCTTGGGCAGATACATTAGTCTGTCAAGAAAATTCATATGGAATTCTAGTCTTTCTTCCTTCTCTCCCCTGACACCTGGATAGAGAACAGCTGAAAACTTAATGTCTTTTAGGTTAGAGATAGTTTGGTCTGGTAAAGACTGAACACTTGGCTTTTCTTGTGTAAGTTCAGGAGGGTTTGCCATAGGCCCAGGATCACATTCTAAGCTAGCTCCCGATTATGGCTGGGGTAGAAAACTGCCTTGAATTTACAGCGGTATATGTGTTGTTCCCACAGCATTTTCATATAAACTCTTGTTTCCTCAGTTCCTCTAGGGTGGGGTAAGAGACAGTTATCTTTTTATAGCTATAATGATTTAAAAACGCTGCTGAGTAATAGAGAGGCAAGAGGTGGTTGTACTCAAGAACAGAGAAATTCAAGGGGTTCAGGGAACATAAGTGACCTCTGCCAAAAGGAGTCTCTGAGAATCTCCATTTGTGGTTTTAACTAAATCGACATTTCAGGGCAATATAATTCAGACCATACCTACATATTTCTTTAGCACTTATTCTACACTCAGCCCTTTTCTTCCCCACCTGGCTTTCTGTGCAGTTGAAAACTTCCCTGGGGTGTTGTTTGGGCTCAGCACTGTGGGGAGTGGAGGACTTAGACTAGCCAGAGACTGGGCATTATATGTTACATGACTAAATCTTGAGTTGCTTGTTATATACAAAAGGAAAGAAGGCTGAAGGAATCAGAGGGAGGGACACATATCTGGGAACAGACCTGAGGTGGCAGTGCTTTTCCACCTTAGCCTGTAGATCCCTGTCAAGAAAGGAATTTTGAGGATGGTCGTATATACATGTAATAGGAAAGGCCTTGCACCTGAAGTAAGGTTGGTTTGTTTTTTCTTTCTCTTTTTTTTTTAAAGGACAAGAATGAGGCACAGTATAAACAGGAAGATACTATTACTGTTGAGGATTACATTTCTTAGGTATTTGGCAGGTGACCTGAGCAGATGCTGGGGGAGGAAGATGGAGCAGGGCTGGCCAGGGGGAGAGGAAACAGCAATGACTAGACCTTGTGGGACCTCGGTCCTATAACCAGCTTCTCCAGGGATCTGCTTAGATAACTCTGGGGAGGCTTCTCTTTCCTTTTTGAGCTTTTTGACTCCTCAGAGGTTGTGTGTTCTGGAGACTCCACACCTTACCATACAGCATTTGTGAAAGAATAGGTGTTGAATTTTCTATCCCCGTAATTATTCAACTTTTCTAGTCCTTAGTCCCTCCCTCTTCCTCTTCTAAAATTAAAAAATGTGCTCACAAAAACAAGTTAAAGTTTTCTATGTAATTGACAGAGTTGAAAAGAGAAAATACCTCTCATGACTCCCAGACCCTATCCTCTGATTAATCCAGTAAACAAGGAGTTTGAGTTTTATTGCTGTTTTTAGAAAAGGATTTTGGTGGTCAACAAGTCCTCTGCAACAGACATGCCATTGCCACTTGTGAAAGGTACATCCCAGCCCCAGGAAGGTTTGGGTCTGGTGTTTTATTAGGGCCATCATTATGTCTCCCTGCTCATTGGGCATTTCAATTGAATTTCAGTCTTTTGGTGGCTATGAGAGCCAAGATTGATCTTGTTTTTCTTCTCCCTACTTGTTAGCTTTCTTGCTATTTGAATATTATGACTAAATGTTAGGATTTCTAGAAGTGACCTTGCCCTGCATCCCTGTTTCCTACTCTGTTGCATGGCCTTACAACTGATATATCAAAGTTCAAACTGGCCGAGGCGGACTGTATGGTGATGGTGACAGATATCATTATTAGGAGTAATAATACACCTCTCACGTTTGTACAGCACTTTCAGCATGCAGTGTTTTTGTGTTCATTTATTCGTTTGACAGGCAGCTAGTTTGACAGGTGAAGATGCTTAGAGGTTGTGACATAGTTTAAGTTCGAGCTGTTGTCAAAGCTGGTTCTGTCTCAGAATTGCCCTGACTTGAAAAGTCTCTGAAAGCATAACAATAATATCTTGAAGCTGCTTGAACATTTTGAACGTGAACCATAGCCCAAATAACCATACCTGTTCCTTCTTTTCCTCTCTTCAGGGTGCTACCCTGACCTACCTTAATAAGAATAAGAACAGCTAACGTTACTGTGTGCTTATTACTATGTGCCAGGCACATTACTTGTCCCTTTCCTCTCCTGTAGTCTTCACAACTCTGAGGTAAATGCCATTATTATCTCCACTTTCCAGGTGAGAAAATTGAGGCTCCAAGGGAATTGAATGATTTGCTCAGTGTGACATAGTCAACCAGTGGGGCCAGAATTCTCACCCAAGCACCCTAGTACCAGAGCCCATGTTCCTAAGCACTAAGCCACACCCCTGTGTTCAGCATATACCAATGAAAAGGTCTTAGACTGACAGAAGAAATGGGTTCTAATCCTGGCCCTGCCATTATAAACTTGCTGTGGCCCTGACTAGTCACTTTCCTTCGTTGGGCCTCAGATTCCCCAAGTGTATGATGAAGTAAGATGAGATAGATGATCTTGAAGGTTTTGTAAGGCTCTAAAGGTCTGTGGTTCCCTTATATAGACACAGATGAGAGGTTGGGTTAGTGAAGGAAACAATTTCTAAGCTTCTTTTCCTAGTAGTAGTGACTGTCAGGTTCTTAACTTTGAGACTGTCACCTCAGTGCCCCCCACACCTCCACGCGTTCATCTCCCTGTCTTATGAGACACTCCCTTGTAGTCCCCTGATCTCAAACACTGATGCTAGGAAAAGTGTTAGAGCAGTGGTTCTCAAACTTGATTTAAGGTATATGAACTGTGGCCTAGGCATCCGGCTTATTAAAAGCACTCCAGATGATTATAGTGTACAGCCAAGGTTAGAATCATTCTTAATGGAGACTTCAGTGCCTCCTACTCAGTGGTTTCACCTGCAGGAAAGGGAAAAGCCTCGTCCGCAGAAGGCATCACAAGTCCCAGACTGCTCTAGTCTTTACAACCACTGATGAATCTGTTCTGTATAATTATTGAGCCAAAAAGCCAACATCTTTCTTTTTCTAAAAAATATTTATTTATTTGGTTGCGGCACACGGGCTCCTTAGTTGTGGCAAGAGAACTCTTCGTCACGGCATGCATATGGAATCTAGTTCCCCGACCAGGGATGGAACCCAGGCCCCCTGCATTGGGAGCACAGAGTCTTAACCACTGCACCACCAGGGAAGTCCCCCAACATCTTTCTTGCTTCCATCTCAGCCAGTCTCATATTGTTTCTTGGGCTTGGCCCTTGGCTAGCAGTAAATCTTAACTCTCCCTCTGCCTTCAGCCAAGCCTCTATTTTTGCCTATAGAAAATATGAGGTGTCTCTGGGATTTGATAGGTTGCATGAAGGAAGCAAAGAGACCATCTCTACATTATCAGTGTGTTGTATGATGAGACGTTGTGCAATATCTTTAAGGATGGAGTTTCTTTGAAAATGAGTTGCAAGATTATGAATTTGCTTTGAAAAGTGAGCACTAAATAAGCAGTCCAGGTAAGAGGCCCCATACCTTGATCCTGTCTCAGCTCTGTTGTGTTAACTTTATTTAACATCATCTTCAGCTGAACATGCCTTAGTTGCCTAAGCTGGCACTTTCTACAGCCACCAGCCTGGCAGAGAAGCTGGATGCTTCTCTCTAAATGCCTGCAGGTTAGGCAGCAGAGGGTACTGAGGAACATGCCTTTGTCCTCAGCCAAAGGCTTAGATAATGATATTGGGTCAGGTGTTGGTGGGTAACTAAGACTGTTTTGGAACCCCAGTGTTGCCATTTATTAGCATACTGGAAGGGTCCATCCATTAACTCATGGGATTAGAGTATGTAGCTAACAAGGCCAGATCATGAGTTAATTCCCAAATGGGTGTGTGATCTCTTCTAAGGATCTCTTTGTTACTTCTTTGCTACCCAGTCTGTGCCTCCCTGAGAAGGTAAAGGGAATTAAGCAGTATTTGCTCTGTCCGACTCCTCAGACCTACCTGCAAACCAACAGGACCTAGTTAAGTAGGTGCTTATTAAGTGGCAAGCCCATATATGGCGAGGCACCATAATCAATATAAATAGGCCATTAATCAGTATAATTTGTCAGTATCTGACCTGAGTAAACCTTATTAGAGCCACAAACAAAAGTCCTGTTTATATTAGCAAATAGGGAGAAAACACATAATAATCAGCATCTTTTTGATTTCTTAGAACTCATAATGCCTGTCTTAGCCTAACCTTTCCTTTCCCTAACTAATAATGCAATTTAAATGTTTATTTTTGACCCTGGGCTCCAATCTTGTGCTAGATTGATATAGAGATGTAAATTAATCCTCATAAGACCTCTATGAAGTGTGGGTATTTTATTCCCATTTTACAGAAGTAAGTATTGAAACCCAAAGGATTTTAACTGACCCACCTTAGGTTACTCAGTGAGTAATAGAGTCTCAGTAGAGCCAAATTTCTCTGACTTAAGTCTAAAACTCTTTACATTATAGTATATGAAGTAGCTGAACCCTTGACAGATAAATCAGTCCCACCTTAGGTCTACAGCGTTCTAGTACATCTACAAGCAAAGATAACATTTGGGCAGTTTGCTGTGCAGTTACCAGTAATGCATATTGTATATTTTTATTTATGGACTCTGTTGTAGTTTGGTTATTTCCCCTTCTATATGGTAAAGTACAAAAAACATGGCCTCTGGAGTCAGATAGCCCTGAATTTGGATTCTGGCTATACCAGAATTTACTAGCGGTATAATCTTAGATGTTAAATAACTTTACCAAACTTGAGTTTTCTAATCTATAAAAATGCAGTAATGTCTGCCTCATTGGGTGGTTATATTTGTTACCTGTTGCTGCACAATAAGTTGCCTTAAAACAGCAAATACTTATTACCTCATAGTGTCTGTGGGTCAGGAATTTGGGAGCAGATCAGTGGGGTGGTTCTGGCTCAGGGTCTCTCCAGTTGTTGGCTGGGGCTGGAGGGTCTCTTTCCTAGATGGCTGCCTCGGGCTGTGGCAGAGGCCTTAATTCCTCACTACGTGGGCCTCTTCATAGGCTGTTTGAGTGTCTTGCTAGCGTGGCAGCTCCCCTCTCCCAGAGCGTGTGTTCTGAGAGAGAGCAAGAGCCAGAGAGAGAGCGAGAGGGAAGGAGGGCAAGGGAAGCCACTTTGTATTTTGTGAACTATTTGCACACCTTTATTTTTACATATAGATATATTTTTTCTATATATTGATTCATGTTCTATATTGGAAAAAATATATAAAATACATATTTTATAAATATATAAAACGTATGCTATATTTTATTCTTTAGAATCAAGTCACTAAGTCCAGCCCACACTCAAGAGGAGGGAAATTAGGCTCTACCTCTTAAAGGGAAGAATATCAAAGAATTTGTGGACTATATAAGAGGTGGACTCTGAGCCCTAAGGGGCCCCTCCTCTCTGACCACTGCTGACATGTGCTCTGAGAGCCTAGTTACCTTTCTTGCTGTGGGTCTGCTGTCTTGCTCAGCTGGTGGGGCAGGAACAGGCTTACTGATTGAGCAGCAACCATAAAGGACAGAGAGAAGTGAAAAAACTTTATTGACCCAGAGGCTAAAGTGATAGTTGTTATAATCATTCCTTATAAGGTTAGAGTGATGTTACTTGGGTTAATCTTCTGTCTTCCTGGTACACTAGTGATACTTCCACCAGTTCAAGGGTGAATAATCAGGGCATTATTCTTTTGAAGACATTATTCCCAAGCTTCACTCAGTATTCTTTGCTGAGTTTAGGAGAAAGCAGCAGTACATGTAATAACCATTGAAAACTCTTAACAGGCTTCACTATGTAAACATGGCCAATAAATTGCGGAGTGGGTATGCACACTAAGTTCCTGTATAGTCTCTGCACACAGTAGCCTTTAAGGCGCCTTCCCATCTGTAAATAGAAGCCTCTGTAGAATCTGGAAGTACATGAATGAAAGGAGGACTTGGTGTTCTCCTGAGCACCAAGGCAGGAGTGAAGGCCATCCCCACCTGTCTCCCCAGGTCTTGGCCTTTAAGAATAGTAGCTTTTTAGAGACTGTGGAGCCATAAACCAACTCAGCTTTTAGCCTTCTAGGTAGTTCTTACGTGTAATCTTAGGGATGAGTCTCCAAGGCAAAAGCTGATGTTAGTGAATTCACAATACATTGGAATTAGTCAAATAACTGGGCCAGAGTAAATAGAGTGAGTATTCTCTGTGGGGCAAAGGAGAATGAAAGTGGAAAAATACATCACATGTAAGCTGATTTCTGAAAATTACGTCTCTACCATTTCCCTGAGCTCCAGACTTGATATTCAGCTGCCTACTTGACAACTTCACTTGGATGTTAAATAAGTCTTAACATGTCCTAAACTTTGAACTCCTGGTTTTTTACTACCATGATTGCTCCATCCCTAAACAAAACAAAATAAAAATAAGCAAACCAAAAAAATGCTAATTCTTCGCAGTCTTCCTCATCTCAGTAACTGTCAACTCCACTCTTGCAGTTAACTCAGGCCAGAAACCTTGGGATCATCTTTGACTTCTTTTTCTCTCACTTTCCACATTCAGTCCATTAGCAAATATATTAACTTAACCTATAAAATATATCCAGAATCTCCTCACTTCTACTGCCTTCATCCATACCACCCTCTCCCCCTTGCCTGGATTGCTTCCACTATCGTCTCTACAATTTTTGTCCACATAGTAGCCAGAGGGAGCCTGTTAAAGCATACAGATAATTTCATACCTGCACTTAGTATTCACCAGTGGCTTCCCAGCTGACTTAGAGTAAATGCCAAAGTAATTTCATTGTCCTACAAAGTCCTATCCAATCTGGGCTCCATTCTCTGATTTGGTCTCCTACCATCGTCCCCCTGTGTTTCAGCCAAATTCCTCCATGCTGTCCTTGTACATAACAAGCACGCTTCTGCCTCAGAGCTTTTGCCTTTCCCTCTACCTGGAGTGTTCTTCCCACAGATATATGTGGCCTACGCCCTTACTTTCTTCATGACTGTGCTAAAATTCACCTCATCAGAATGGCCTTCCCCTACCACTCTGACGTATTTGGCATGTAACGAGTGCTCAGCAGATGTTTGTCCAATGAATGAAACACAACTAGAGGCAAAATGTAGCTCTTCTGCTTGTTGTGTCTCCCTACTCCCCCATGATGGTGTTTAAGTATGGCTGTGGAGTGTGTTCCTTCCTTGGAGTGCTTAAGATGGTCCTTAATATTTACTGACTAAAGGAAGCTCTGAGGAAGGTGACCAGGTTGAACAGTGACTGACTGGCTGTGGGAGAAATTTGGTGTGTTGGGAATTTGAGCTAGCCTGACTCATTCCCTTCTGTAGTGAGGAACTGTGCCTGGAAAAACAGATATTTCCTTTATAATGTCCTATCTAGAAAACACGTCACGCTGAGTAGTACTGCAGGCCTTAGTTTGGCAGGTTGTGGAGATGGCTTGGGGCCTTGCTCATTCTTTTCCTATCCAGGTGCCTTAAGAGGTGGTCTGGGAAGCACAGTCTGGGAGTAGCAGGATGTTGGATTATTTTTAAGCCAAGAAAAGCCAAGCCAGTCAAAAGGGAAACATGGGGTCAGCCCATGATAGAATACAATTGTACAGGCTTTTATAGTCTCAAAATGAATATTTTGACATCTATCTATGCAAGACACTGGATATAGGCAGCGGCTAGAAATAACTCCATTTGATAATGGGGTATAGAGTTCAAGCACAGAATAATTAAATAACCCGCAAAACTGGAATTTGGACCAGGCCTATTGATTCTCTTTCCCATCTTTGCCAGCAAAGTGACGTCTGGCCTACTTTGAGTTTTATTGCTTTAGGATTAGTATAACTGATGCGGTAAGATGGAAAATACAGTTAGGATCAAAGAAGGCCAAGTTCAAAGAATTAGCCCCTATCTCAGGCTAATTGGATCCTTGAAACTTATCTAATATTTAAACCACAGGTGCTGTTTATTTCTTTCTAAGTTATCCCTAAAAGCAGAGAAAATCAACAGCTTCTGGCATGTCTAGAAATTCCCCTAAGATTGGGTTCATTGAGATAACTGCAAATCAGGTGTATAAATCAGATTCTTAAGCTGTTAATAAAATCTCTTGGGACACTGGTTGAATTTCCTGTTCATTTCTTTCTTCCCTTGTGAATACCAGTTTGCTGCATTCCCTCTTTTCTGGGAGAGTCTTGGCCATTGATACTCATCACGTAGCTTCTCCAAGCATTCATTGTTTTTATATACCTTGCAGTAGGACTTGATTTTAGGTGTTTTGATCTCAGGGATCTCTCATTTCCTTAAGGGAATATATGGCATTTGATATAATACATAATTATTGCTAACGCGGGTGTATTAAGAAAAAACCATGACTGGCAGAGAAGGTAATAGCTTCTGTTTGCATTTTCTTTAAAGGATGGCTTAATTTATGCAGTTGGACCTGTGCTGTCTTCCAGTAGGTTGGAGAACCACCTGTATTATTAGTAGAACTTCACATATAATAATCCTGGTGTCTGCTTTGGTGGGTGGGAGGTTAGGGCAAGGGATTGGTTCCATTGCTCTGTTCTGACCTGAAATGCATGTTATCAAAGCTGAATATGAGGGTGGGTCTAAGGAGAAGCAGGGCTCTGAGCCAATAGTTGGGGCCTTTGTATCCTGTTCAGCATAAGCTCCCGTGGTAACTGTATTCAACACTCTTTCTCACAGCTGCTCCTGACATCACTGGCCATAAACGGAGTGAGAACAAGAATGAAGGGCAGGATGCCATGATGTACTGCAAGTCAGTTGGCTACCCCCACCCAGAGTGGATCTGGCGCAAGAAGGAGAACGGTATGCCTATGGTGAGTAGGAGGCAGCCCTGGTTCTCTATACGTGGGTCTCTGTGGTTGCTGGAGTTTCTCCTGGGGAGTTCTAGACATCTGGACTAGTTTCTGCAACCTGCCATACTGGCTGCCGTGGCTTGGGTCACCCTTTCTAGAGTCTTGGTGGTTACATCATGGAGGTCATTGGCAGTCTCTGACCAGCATGGAACCCCTGTACATGACTTGTTAAAGCTGTCTGTCTGGTAAAGGATTTGGCTGTTTACCTTCAAGATAAGACACCAAGAAGAGCTAACCCCAATCTTAAAATTTTACTATTATTCTAGTACCTTTATCCTAAAGAAAATATTGCTCATAAAGTGGTCTTAATGTACTTTTCTTGTTTTTTTGGGAAGGCAAGGCATATTCCTGGAACACATGAAATACTGATTAGGAATTGAGACAATCTAAGGAGGCCCATGGGCAGCCTTAGACATTGGAAATCTGACAGTATCTGCTCCAGAAAAGGTCAAAGAAAACATCTTTTCCAATCTGTGGGATGATTCTTGATGTTATGGGAGAGTCAAAACTTTAGACTCTCACTTTCTCTCTGATTAATGCTTGACCAGTCTCCTATTCTGTCAGAGGGGCTGTCATACATTCCTCCCCAGGCTTTGTATGCCTAGCACTCTACTTTTCAGGCATCCTCTTTGACTGCCAGTCTTCAGAATCAGAAGGGACCCTAGAGATCATTTAATCCAGCTTCTTTGGGAAGGTTATACATATTAACCAAGGTAAATTAGTGGCAAAACCACTGAAGTTTCTTGCATATGACAGTATTTTTAAAATACCCTTTGAAGGCTTGTGGACCAAAGGTCACACTCACTAATCACCTCAGGTCATAAGTGAAAAACATGGAATTAGTGAGTGAGTAGAGCAGGAGTTAGAGAAGTTGGCAGCTTTTCAAGTTCTAGGGTTGAAGCTTCACAGAATAACTAATTTTCAAGGCTGTGAGTTTCCCATTCCAGCCATACCCTCACTCAAACGTAGACATGATTTATGCTATAGCTAGACATCATTCTGGAGATTATCTTTGCCTTTCCTCTCTACTATTTCTGATTATCCTTTAGTTGCTGCATATGAACTGACACATGAGTCAGATTTTTCCCCTGCTAGTAGCCCATGAGATCAGTGCTGCAAACCTGTCCCAGCTCCACCCAAACCCCTGGTCATACTCTCACCTCTGCCTTCCCACACGTACCTGGAGCACTCCTGTCTTGCGTGAGCAGCTCTCCTCCCCCACAGCCTAGTTCAAATGTTAGCTTTTCTCCAACTTTCCCTGACTCTTTCCAGCAGTGTCCACTCCCTCAGTGCAATGTGGCTCTATACATACCCTCTGTTGGGGCTTCTTACACGTTCCTTTAACCATCCTTTTGGCGGTCTGGTTCCCTCTTGAGGCCAATCTCCATGTTCATTTTTGTGTCATGCTTTTCCATTTCTATCTCACCTTCCCCTTAGGTAGGATATAAAACATGTAACATGCTAATGTAAATATCTCTTGACTGATTGAATAAACTTTCCTTTAACCCTGTAATTCTGAAAGGAAGTGGAAGTTACGAATGTCCCCCACTCTGACTAGGAGCAAGTTCTTAGCATTGTTTCTAGAGGAAGTTTAGGGAGACTTTGCAGAATTCACCAAGCGTGAAGTAGATATGCTGACTCTGAAGGCATCAGATAGGCCTGATGTTACCAGATACATGCCTGACCATGGAGCTCACACCCCTTCTCCGTCCTCTGCCTGGTTACGGTTTCTTACCTGGTGTTTGGAGCAGCATCTTCTAAATTGAGTTGGTCTTTTCTGGGTCTACAGGGTAGGACCTCCCTTCACTTCATACAAGTTGGAGAAGTCCAGAGGACCAACAACAGGGGAGACTTTTACCCTGGCTCTGCTAGAAGATTGTTGACTGGTTGTTGTTGAGATTGAAGGGCAGTCAGTGATCAAGTACTCAAAGTCCCTTGGACAAAGATGGTACTAGACACTGCTCCCTGATCCCATCCAGTGTCTTGCTAAGGATGTTAGTGTTGCCCTGTATTGGGCACTAATTCACCTACTCTGATCTTTGTGTGTTATCACTTTATCTGCTCCTGAGCAGGAGATTGTCAATACCTCTGGCCGCTTCATCATCATCAACAGGGAAAATTACACTGAGCTGAGCATCACAAACCTGCAGATCACAGAAGATCCTGGCGAGTATGAATGTAATGCTACCAACTCCATTGGCTCTGCCTCCGTTGTCACCGTCCTCAGGGTACGGAGCCACCTGGCCCCACTCTGGCCCTTCCTGGGAATTCTGGCGGAAATCATCATCCTTGTGGTGATCATTGTTGTGTATGAAAAGAGGAAGAGGCCAGATGAAGTTCCTGACGGTAAGAACATCCCTACAAAATAGCTGTACTGTTGGGGCTGGTTTCCAAGCCTTGGGGTGGTTTCCAAGCACCCAAAGAGGACTATAAGAATGTTGGGATTCAGTCCCAAAAGGAGAGAAGGAAAAATTCTTATACTGGTTCCTCACCCCCTACCCCTAAGATTAGCCACCTTGAGCTATAATTATTAGCTCTGTTCCTCCATGTGGGTGTTCTCCAACCCCAGTCCCATCTGCCCTTCAGGCCCCTTGTGGGGAATGGGCAGTTGTCAGTCTCTTTGTTCAGCTCTGTCCTCCTTCAATACAGATCATCAGGCAGATTGAGCTTGAGGAGAATCCAAGTCAAGCCTAGAAGCCACCCCAAGATCGCAGGCCACCTGGCCTTTCAGGCAGATTTAAGGTATCTAATTGGTTGTCACATGGTTGCCTGGTATAGCCCCTGTAGGTAACTGCCCCAGTCCAGTCAGACTGTTATTGGGAAAAGCCATTGGAACAAGCCACTTTTTGGTTCCCTTGGTTGGTCCCTTCAGAAGGTTTTCAAGGTTTGTGGTGAAGCAGGCCCCTGCCATTTGGCTTTTTTGTCTGTCTCACAGACAAGAATGGTGGAGAGCATCTGATGCATTACCACCCCCAGTTTAAGACAGATAGCTAAGCAGTAACACCCTCAAGCTGGCCCAGGGTCCGAGAAGGGAGTGGATAATAGCAAGACCACAGCCAATTGTTAGGCATTGGAAAGAATAAGAATCTTAGATGGTTAGACATGCTTAGAGTCAGAAAAGTTCCTGGAAGTTACGTTTTTTTGTTATGGATGTTCCATTTCTAACCCTATGATTATAATGGGGGACACTACTGATGGAGACTTGCACCAGTAGTACTTCAGATTCCTCACTAGCTCCCCAGCCCCATCCTCTTGCCTTATAACAGCATCAGCGAAAACAAATTAATTGGCCAGCCAACCATCACCACCACTTGCCTGTCACTGATTGGACTGGAAGGGTGTGCACCTAAACTCAGTGCCTTGGGTGATGGGGAGGATGCCAACTCCAGTGTGACTGTTCTGGGTCTGTGCTTGTGCACTGTGGTGCTGTACCCTGCCCCAGAGAGCTGTCTGTGTCCCTGTGGCTGGCCAGGACCCAGTGCTAGCCGTGTGTGTCAGCAGAGAATGCTAAGGGAGGTCTGGTGCTCCCTCAGGAAGAGCGCAGCCCTGAAAGCATGCCAGTGGCTCCAGAGTCTCTGGAAGGACATGTTTGAGAGCAGCAGCCACCTCCCCTTCTTTTCCTTCCTTCTCAGCAGCTCCTAAGTCTCTCTGCCTGCACTAGGTAGAGCGAGTATTGTAGTGAGGCTGGTGAAAATGTTATTTGGTGACACTAGCGATGTATGTGGGGAGACCTGGTGGACTTCCATCCAAATGTACATTCACCAGTGAACTAGATAGAGGAATGGGATGGACGTCAGTTGGAAGCAGATGGGCCTTTGTAAATACATGGGCTTGTGCCCTGCAACATAAGAGTGTCCTGGGATTTTTACTTTCTTTCTCTTGGGTCCATAGAACTGCTATTCTATGAAGCAAAAGTGCTTTCTTAGGATTTTCATATATGCATAATGCTTTTCTCTCTAAATTTCTCTTTCTTGTTGCAAATTAGGACTTCCAAGGCAGAGTACCTATGTCTAGATCTGAGAGTAAAGGGGGAGAGTTGCCTGTCAGTGTGTTTTCAGCGTTGGCTTATTAGGAGCAGTTATGCCTCACTCCTGAAAAGGGCTGAATGCTTTTGCTTTGCTAAATACCGCCTTTCTCAGCTTTTGCTTTGGAAAGATTGAGATGCAAAAAGTCAGTAGGAAAAGGTAAAAATGGGCTTCAAAACCTGACTTTTTACTTTCAGACAAGGCTGGCTGCCCCTCTCTTGGCAGAGTGACACATTGGCTTAGCCTGTCCTGTCAGAGGTTGCCGTTGTCTTTGCAGGAAGCCGGTTCACTTACCAGGTTGCTATCCCAGCATATGTGGAAAAGACCATCAGGTTAGATTTGAGGAATGGTTAGTATTGGTTCTATCTGACAAGTGCAGGCACCTGCCCAGGGAAAGCAGCTATCTTTTTTTTTTAAGAGCTCCATGGCTGTTGAACACAAATGGGGACGAGTTTGTTATACAAGACACCTGTGGCCAGCAAATCTGAACAGCTTCCTGGAGGGAAAATACCTCTTTTAAGATAAATTATTATAGGCAGTGAATGAATCCTATGTAAAAGAGATGACTGCAGGGTAAGTGCAAAGTAAAACCTTCTTGCTCTAGTGTCTTAGAAGAATACTGTAATGCAAGCAGCTTTTACTTTGTTGTTGTTACTAAATTGGAGCGAAAAATCTGGAATGCTGGAATTATTGCAGTGTTTGCCTTCTCTCCATTCCCCTCCTGACAGCCAGCACCGTCCAGGCTCCATTCTCTATCACATGCCCTTGCTCGAGCATTTCCATCCCATAGTTTTCTTCTTTGTCTTTCTGCCTCTTTTTCTCAGACTCCTCCCTAGTCCTGCCCTCCCCTTTTTTCTTCTCTCCTGGAAGTAATTTTTTTGAAAATTTGATTGTTCCTCCTTGAGTTTTCCTTATGCCGTGTCTTTTTCTTCTTTAGCCATTTTCCCCTCAACTCCTATGTAATTCACAAGAGCAAACTCACTTCATATGCTTTCCTCCCATATGCCCTTCTTCAAATTTACATATAGATATATGCATACACTCCTTTTTGGAATGAATGAGGAGGTACCTTATACCTGATACAGATTTAGAGTTTTAGAGGTGATGAATTTTTACCTATCAGACAACAGTTTGTAATTCTGTGTTGACTTATTTATACCATTGTGAAAATTGCTTTTTAAAAAAAATAAGCTGACATGCTTTTTCTCTGCCAAATGAATACACTATTATCAAGATATAGCAGTGATTTATTTCTGACTCACTGGATGTTTTTTATATGAAAAAAGTTCATATAAAACTCATAGTATTCATATTTGGGCAGTCTGTGAGTTTTTGGTAACTCAGTGCTGTACTAGAAAAGCACTAAGGGAACAATACAAAAGTATAAAAACACACAAAGTTAAACTTATATAGTTTAGCCTGAGTATGTTTCACTAGAAGAGCAAATATTGCTTTAGATTTCTCACATAGAAAATACTTAGGGTTAAGGTTTAGCTGCTTCCAGGGGGGGAAAACAAAAGGCCCATGACTTTTTGTCTACTGGAGTATACTCAGGACATATTGTAAGTGAAACTTACATCTAAATCCCTTTTGGTCACTGTTACAGTGTCTTTGAGGATCGGTGCCCCAGTGGGTTGTCTTGTAGGTAGATTATCTGCATATCACCTTTAACCTTCAATGTTTTTAGTAACAGGTGAATTGTGGAGCCAAGTAAGGGCTTTGTTTTTTCAGTTTACTCACCTCCTGACTACATTCTCTGAAAATGTTAAATGATAATTCTCTAAAAAGACTAGATACAACTAGCATCCCTCTAGCCTTCCATCCACCTTACAGCTGGACATAAGTTTGGAGCTCACCTTGTGTGTTGGTTCCCTGCTGACTGAACCCAGAGAGTGATTAGTGTGCTTTTAAGTCTTTTCCCAATACCCTGGTGAGATCGGGAGTGAACCTGCTTAGTTGCTGGGGCCTTCAGTTCTGCTGCACATTTTACTGACCTTGAATGAAAACAGTAGGAGCTGATTTAAGAGAAGTGCTGGCATCAAAAAGAGTTTTCCATTATCACGTTAGGGAGATAATTTTATAAGCAAATATAGGCACTCTTCCTTTAAGTTACTGGTATAAAAGATCCTTGAGGTTTTGTGGGAACCATTTTTAGTGGCTGTGATGTATCCAAACTTTTTAACACTTTAGAATTAAGAGCTAGTCTAATGTTCCAAAGTCAGTTAAACGGTCAAAACATTGGTAGCCTATGAAGCTTTACAAGAGGCCAGGAATGTTGGAAAAGGAATGTGACTTTTAAAAATGATATGCAAAACACACATGTTGTCTCTTAACCAGGGGTCATCTGGGTCAGTAACAAGCTACCTTATGAAGAAAATACAATAGGACTGAATAAGGAAGGAAATTGAAAATAATTGTTACTCTCTTCTGGGTTTAATGCTGCTCTGCTGAGAGCAGGCAAAATTTAAGTGGGTTTAGAAACCATAAAACCTCATCCTCAGTGAGATGAAGGCAGTGAAAAAGGAGCTTTGACCAGTCAACTTACTTTGACATTAAAGCCATCTTTTTGGAGGTGGTATTGTATCAGGTAATCTGTTATTTACTAGGCATTGCAGAGCACCCTTCCAGATTCTGAGGCGATGTAGGGGAATGAGGGCTCTAATGCATTCGGTTGGGAAGACAACATTCAGCTGAATGAATCAGTGTGTGCAACAGGTCCACCAGGAACTTCACTCATAAGATGGATTCCAGAAGCATCTTGTTTCCACTCTCCCCCAGCCCTCTTCCTCTCATCTAGTCAGTGGCTGTGAGTAATACCCAGCTGGAGAGAACAGTCATTGTTTAAGCGGCTGTCTTTTGCCCTGAGGGTTTGGGGGTATGTTGATATTTGTCGGTTACTATGACTTCTTTTTTTTCCCCCCTCAATTGCATCAAACCCTTAAAACATGGTGGTAAGTGAGCGATATGCATGCTTTTGGAGTTTGTTTAATCTCCGCTTCAGTCTATACGATGCACAGTTCATAATGTTAACACTTTTCTTCAAGTTTACTTCATTCACTTTCACAACTAATTTGGATTTCAGTTTGCTGTTTAATCCTCATTTACTTTCATTTTCTTACCTTTTATCTGTAGTTCTGTTCTTTCCCTCTCTCCTGATTTCCTTGTTAGAGGTCAAGTTGTTTTTTTGTTTGACCTGTAAAGGGAGAGTGATGCTGCAGATAGTGATTCAGTCCAGGAAAGTGGGAGACTTGAGGCTCTTCTCCTTGTTCCTTATAAATGTGGAAGTGGATTTGGGGAGAGAGATGAAGGGGCTCGTGAGACGTAGGCACAAGTGTGAATAGCAACTGCTGCCACTTGCAGGCATGGCAGCTACTCCAGAGCCACTGTTGCTAGAACCCCTCATGCAGCCCTTTGCACGTTATCGGCTTGTTGGGCTGGAAAATGACGTCATTAGTCAGACACCAGGGCATACATATATCCCCATTACTGAAGAAAGAAAAGCTCATGGTGTGAAGTGCTTGGGTTAGTGCTGAAGTGTCACGCTTTGAAAAGATTAGCTTGGCTATCGCGATTCCCTCTTCCCTTTTTTTCTCTTAAAATTGGGAGTAGATTGGTGATATTCTTGAATCAGCTATCTTGCTTTAGAATTTTGTGTTTTCGGGTGCACAGCCAGAGCACTAAAAATATTCTAAGTTTGCTCCTGTGTCCTTTCCTGTAAGTCCCAGAAGTGCTTAGTTCCTAGCATGTAGCTGAGCTGGCTTGGCCAGGATGCTGAGAGCGTTAGGGTGTTGTGGTGAGGGAGGATCTAGGCTGGGCTCGTGGGTCTCAGTACCTGGTACGTCTTTGTATATCTCCACTGTATACACAGCACACAGATGTCTTGGGTGTCTGAGTCTTAAGTTTGTTCTCTGTACTGTTCGATAGTGTACTATTGTTAGTAGTAGAATCCTGTGGACACTGGTGTGTTGCTAGCCTATTGTTCTGGCTAAATCACTGGTTTGTGGTTAGTTTTGTTTCTGTTTTGTTTTGTTGTTTTTTCTTTTTTTTGAAATCTTTTTTTCTCCAGTCACTGTGTGTGCTGGCAGTGGCTTTGCCTCTCCGTTGCCTCAAAGGAACAGGTGGAGCAATGTCTCCCTCTGACAGACATTACTCCTGACGTGTGCTCCTGCAGATGCCTACACTGAGACTGTAATCTCCATAACTGCTTCATGTGCACCAAGCCCCCTTGTGGAATCCTGCTGAGAGTTTTTCTAGAAGCCTTCAGTTCTGAATCATTTAGTCTACCTGACGTTTGTAAAATAAAAAGAAACTAAGAGCACTTAACTTGTTTCCCCCACCTTTGTGGGCCTTAAAAAAAAAAAAAATCTGTGTGTGTGTGTACAGACACACACACACACACACACACACACATACACAGACACATATATCCCTGATTACAGGGGACCAAGTTGCCTTTGGTTGAAACAGGAAGGAAAAACTTACAAATCAGAATCAGAAAATACCAATTTAAGAAGGCACCTAAACTCAGATAATGTAAGCTTTTCGATTAAAAAGAAAAAAAAAAAACTCATGGCTCATCTGGGTTTGGGCTCTGGTTTTGGCCAGGGCACAAGAGTGAGCCAGTTTTTCTATCTGAAGTCTTTTCTAGAGGGATGTCAGCACCATTCAGCTTTCCCTGGTCTGTCACAGAACATCCTCTGGTCTACCTACACTTGTTGCTGGCGTAGCCTAGCCTGGCTGACCCAGTATTAGGTTGAACCATTGTGGCCTCCTCTATCTCATTCTCCAGACTAAAGACTCTCCTAAAGATTACAAAACAGCAAGAACAGTGTCCTTTGGGGAAGTGAGGATGTGTGGTTAAACATATAGAACATACACATCCATCTACGTTGCAGGATTGAGCCAAAACTATACATGCATTCACCACAAGAAAACAAACAGCAGGATTTTACAACTGAAATGTTGGTTTGTCTTCTCATCTATTTAAGAGTGAACCACTGGAACTTGGGGACAAGATGAGTATAATGATATTGCAGCCTATCTGTCCGCTACAGTTGCAGTTTTTCATGACAAGCATTCAAAGTGTTAACTAAAACCATTGAAACAACATACCTGCCATTAAAAACCTGAATCTAGAAATAATAACTCCATGAGTGTTTTGCACCTCCAGATGGAATGGCCTTGAATAAATGCTATGAATAGCCATGTTTGCCACTTGCCGTTTGCTGTTCTGTTAATCCTTATGCAGTCTCACAGTTTTCTCCTTTCTTCTTCTGTCTCTCAATGGATTATTAAAAACTGAACACCTGTGTAGACGATGAACCAGCTGGGCCAATGTAAGTAGTTTATTTGACACTGATTCAGTAGTTTCTGGTTGGGTTATTTTGTATTTGCCGTTTAATCAAAGGGCTAGCTAAGACTGTAGGGGAAGACAGTGAGTGGAAACAGTGTTGCAGTGTAGACTTCTTAGCCAGACATGGAGTTGACTGATTGCCATTTGATTCCCAGGACAGGCTGTACAGTTTTTTTAGTAGCAATACAAAGTGGAATACCATGCAAAAAAAATGCTTAAAATTTGCACACCCCATATGTTTAAATTGATAATGTGGGGGAAATCACCAGTATATCTGAGACTTCAGGTTTTGTTAAAGTTAATTTCAAGCTCGACTATAGCATGGATAAACTGCCTGGCTCCATTAAAGTGCGTGTATCCAAGAAACAAAATTGCAAATTTTGAATCAATCCAAGATTAGCAGAATCTCCTAGAGATGGGGACTAAGGAGCCAGAGGCAGGCAAACAGTGCCCAAATTATTAAGTGCCAGAGGGCACAGCACTGCCTGTATATAATTAAGTATCTTTTATTATTTGAGAAGAGACAGTGGTGTTGAGTAGAGAAAAAACTACTATTTCACCTTGATAGTAATTATAGTTTACAAATCAAAGGGAAAGTTACCGGTATATTGTCTGCCTTGGGAGTCAAAAGGATCTATTAATTTAAGGTATGTAGGCACTTTACACAGGAATATTGATTGTGTATTAATATTGTGGAATAAAACTTCTTACTATACCAGGGATGGCAGTAAGTGGAAGACTCCCTGTATTTCCGTGTGTTATACTTTCAAAAGTTGCTACTGACCTTGAGTTTAACTCTTGTAAATGCAATTTTTCCTCCAAAGGAAAACCAACTCTACCAACAATCACAAAGATAAAAACTTGCGCCAGAGAAACACAAATTAAGTACTACTTGTAATGTAAGTATGGCCTTCTTTAGAAATTTTAAAAAATTATATTCAAATGAATGTGCCTCTGTTGACCTTATTAAAAATTCTTCAATAGTTGGTGTTATGTTGAAAGATCTTTTAGTTGATTTCAAGAGCAGCCAGTACTGGTGGAACAAGTTGTCTCTCCAGTGTAGCAGCTGGAAAGGAAGATTTTCAGCTGAGCTCTTCCACTTATTTACATAAATGGTTTTCAGAGTATGTAAGATGTTTCAAAACACCACTTTACTTACATCTTTAAGAAGAGGTAAAAATGAAATTGTCACCTTCTTAGGTGGATTATTCTCAGAGGCCAATTCGTCCCACTTTGCTGCTGAGGGCAAGGCAAGAATGGTGGCCAGGCACAGCTGGGCTGGAGTACCTTCCGGTTAGGCACATGGAGATCAGAATTCCACACCGCATCCCTGAGCATGCATGCTGTTTGAACCAAAGCTTTGTTTTATAGGCACTTGGTGTAGTCTTAATAGTGCATATTCTCTTTTAATTTCTAAATACTCTTTCTTCACAGATCCTTAGGTTCCTGAAACTGGTGGCAACATGACCTGCTAAATTTTCTGCTTGTACCTCTTTGGTTCTTTCCCTTTCAAGTGAGCAGCACCATGATGACTGTCTAAAGCATGCCTTATTTAGCCTCTCCTGTAAGGGTGACCTAGCCAGGTACATTTTAAACAATGCTTCAGTGTAGAAGGTGTAAACTATTTTGGGCTTGATGTGCTGTGAATGTTGCTTTTTTTTTCCCCCCTTTGGTAGAATATTTAAATAGAAGTAGAAAGGTCCTCTGAGGATCAGATCATGCATGCACCGTTTTTTACTTAATGCAGCTGTTCAATTGGCAAAGCTCTAAAATGCACTGCTGCCATCTAGTGACACATTTTTGTAAAGTACAGCAAAACCTACAGATATATACAGTATATAAATATATATATATATTTATATTTTTGGGGGTGGGAGAAATCCAAAATAAAATAAATGCTTGTTTCATTTTTAAGCTGCTGATACTCATTCCTTACTGTATGTTGTCAGATGAGGAAACTGTTCAGTTCTGGTACATAAAGATGAGTAATATAAACTGAAATCTATAATTTTAAGGGCTTAACCTATGACTTTGATAAGAAGCTGGAACAGTCCACTGAATGGATATAATGAACTGCAGTATATATGTATGATTGCTTTTTAAGTGATTATTTTTTCTTTTGTTAAATCATGTAAATTCTTAAATCCTTTTGCACTGATGTGTTGAACCTAATTGTACATTCAATTAAGGCAAACTTTTATAATTTACCTTTTGTTTTCAATGACCTTGAAATGTTACAGCATGGTATTCTATGCAACTAGTTATACTTTGAGGTTGACACTGTATTTTTTCATTGATTGAGTGTAGATTTTCACACCCGGCAGGGTTCTCACACGGTGCGTAATGGTAGATGCATGTACTTGTGTTTTGTGTAATTGTTGAAGTGCAATGATGTATAAAAACGTGGATTCACCTGTTTTTAAAAATAAAACTGATAAAAGGTGTTGGAATAATACTCTTTATTCTAGTATCTTCTCTAATCTTAGGAGGAAGCATTTTTTCCATTGCGCTGAAGTTCTTCAGTTCTGTATGTACATAGAATGTTAGTTGCTCAGCTCTGTCAGCTTTTTTAGTTCCTTTTCCACCTCTTCCACAAATGCTGGGAAATTCTGATCCATGAGGCACAAGCGTAGAAAGGGACCTAACTCTTCTGTGTTCCATGCAGATTGTTCATAGACCACGGGCAGCTTCTCTGATGCCAGGAGAGACTGTGGGGATTCCAGAAGAGTAGTTTATTAGAGATTACAGGAGAAAACAACAGCCTAAATAATAGAACACAGAAAAATTTTGCCTTAAGGAAAGATCTGGGAAACAGACACGAAAAATTAGTGTCAATTAGCTTTGCAGAGTTCCTTTACATAATGTTTCTAAATGTACAAAGTGAGATAAACTTGTATCCTTAGGTATTTCAAGTATATTAATGAAACGATTTGCAAAGATCCTGCTTCAATGAAGAGTATGGTGCTGATAAGTTTGTGGATTGATAAAGCCTATTGATGAATGGACGCCACTAACTTAGTTCATCCTTTCCACCTTATAGGTGGAAGAATGGGTGCGAGCAGTTCATCATACGGAAACTGGGTTCTAAATGTAATACAGAGAGGTCACAAACTGACCATCCCAAGGGCACAATTATCTCGCTTTTTCTGGTCCTATCCGTGAGACTTGACAAGTAGAGGCATGTATCCATCACCACAATCAAGACAGAACATTTCCACCACCCTCAGGAAGTTCCTCATGCTACCTGCTCTTGTCAGACCCTCAACCCTTGGCAACCATGATCTGTTTTCCATACCTTATAGTTTTGCCTTTTCCAGAACGTCATGTAATGTGTTTTTCACATGCTATTTGCCATTTGTATGCCTTCTTTGGTAACTTGTATTTTAACACCATTTGACTAAGCTGCCAATATTTAAATACTAGGAGAGTTCAAATAAAAGTCTAACTGAGCTTGGTTATTCGGAAGATAAGGCGACAGTGGATCCACAGTCCCACGTGACGAAGATGGCTCCAGCTCTGTGCGTGGTTCAATTACGTCTGGGCCTTTGATTCAGCCTTCTTATTCGCTCCTCATGTTAATTCTACTTAGGTAGGTGGTTTTCTACCCTTTCCATGGATGGCATGGTTTGGTATATATGTATACAACTGACATTTCTCTAGGAACTATCTATAATAGAACTTGACTTTTCTAAATTCAAACCAGACTGTATCTAAAGGTAGAAAGAAGAAAATGAAAGTAAAATGGAGCCCTGTTCTCCAGTGAGAGCCACCGTTAACATGTTAGTATATCTCCTTCCAAACTTACGTTGTGTTTTTGCTACAAAAATCATGCATGCTATTTTGTAGCCTTTTAAAAACAATGTACTATGAATATCTTTCCATGTCAATAGATACAGACATCACTTTTAGTGACTACATTTTTATCGCGCCTGTGGTTACAGCACTCTTTAACCACTCAGTATCCTATTCGTGAATAATTACGTTTCCAATTTTACTATAAAAAACACTGAAAAACATCCTTGTATGTATATTTGTGTAGATGAAATGGTATTATAGGTAATAAGATATACAGTTAAATTTTATCTGTATTGCTGAGTTGCTCTCAAAGAGTTTTACCAAACTTATATTCAAAGAACAACTTGTCTAGAAGGTTAGAGCAAACAAGTAACATATCTGAGCTCCCAGCCTGGTGCTTTTTCTTTATACATGGTTCTTCTATATGATGTAAATAAACTGGGCTGAGGTACACCTTTTATAGCAACTGATACTTCCTGAATAAGGACATCACACACTGCCTTGCTCATGTTTTTTTCTGTGACTCAGCCACTCTGAATCAGTTAACCTGTAACCCCAGTGCAGATATGAGGCTACAAACTGGGCACTATAACGTCTGCCCCGTGATTGTCCATTTATTTTGAGTGAGTGGTGAGCCAGATGGAGAAAACACCTGTATTTTCTTTCTTACACCACTATTAGCACAGTTTAATAGATAAATTAAAAAGGAAATTCATCCTTGAATATTGATGAATTCCTTGCAGAATTCTGTGGTGTGGAAAGCATAGGCTGAGAGCCTGCTGTCGAGCACAGCAGGGAATGCAGTGAGGAGGAGACCATCTTCAGGAGCTCCCAGCAGAACAGGCCTCAGGAACCCTGAGCGAGCCTGAATGAATAGTTCTGCAGGAGTCTGTGGTAACAGCAAACTGCAAAGGGAGAGGGCATGTCCGAAAGCAGTTCTGTGGTAACAGAGTTGAATCCTCCCGGGTCTCCACACATCCTTAGCCCCCACAGAAACTATCCTTGATATGACTCCAAATTCATATTGATATTTGTCTTAGAAGAGTTTCCAAATTTCATTTCCAAAATTAAATTGAAATTCTTAACTGTATTCCTCTTTCTGGGATAGGTGGTGAATAAATTCTTTATCTCACACATTTAAAGGCTAACACTATAGACCACTCTTCATCTTTTATTTCCTCTTTCTGGGATAGGTGGTGAAAAAATTCTTTATCTCACACATTTAAAGGTTAACACTACAGACCACTCTTCATCTTTTATTTCCTCAGGAGAATAGCTCTTCAGTATGTGTCATCGTGTCTAATCTTACAAGGGTAGGTGGAGATGGCCTGTCTCTCTGTCTTTACCATCTTCTATAGCAACATTTTAAGTTACTGTTCTTAACTGGACTGAACAGAGGGATACAAATTCTTCAGGATCACTGTTTTTCCTGACATGAAAACTGAACATGGAAATAGGCCCTACCTGAGCTAACCAGGCCACTGAGGTCCTTCCTCTTGGAGTGCCTGTGCCAGCTGGTACCCACTGTTGCTGCTCCGGGTTCTGGTGTGACTGCAGTGAAACTACATGCAATTAGGCGAATGGCTGAACAGGTCATTAAAGAAGTGGAAACACATGCATTCGTGTTCAAAGAAAGAAAACATCAGTGAAAGTGGTAAGATTGTTGGTGTAGTCTGTCCTGGTTTAAGCTTGGCTGTTACTTGATTTACCACAGTAGAGGTACAGACAGAGTTTAAATCTGAGGCGCCTGCCCTGTGCCTGGTGTTCCTTAGGTCTCATAGGCTGGCAGTGCTTTTTCTTGTCTGACACCGTGGTGTACTTCTGTCTTCAGAGGCCCAGCCCAGGACCATGTGTTGACACTGGAGGGCAGTGGACATTGCCCAGCTTCTGATAATCATGATTTGTCACCTTCTAAAAATTATTACTCAAGTAATACATGTTCACTGTGAAAAAGGAAAATGGGAAAAAAACCTATAGTTGCAAGATAATCTTACATTTTTAATAAAAGTTTTAAAAAATCTCATTTTAGACATTCTGAGGGAATGAGTTCTTCTGTTAGTAAAATTCCTAGATATCTTCATTCAACAATGTTTTGTGCCTACTGTGTACTAGACACTGGGGTGATAAAGGGAAGGGAGCCACAAAGAACAAGGTAGAGGTCCGGCCCTCAAGAACCTACAGCCCAGTAAGAACTTAGCAAGTAAAACAACAATTAGAATGCAACCCAGGAAGTGCTGGAATGGAGGTAAATAAGACTTAAGGCTTAGAGTGGAAGGGAGTACAGGAGGGGTGTGTGCGCTAAGCATGAAGGGTAGGAATGCTTTAGAGTCCAAGCTGCATCAAAGGAACCTGTTATAGGAGGTTTGTTCTCTAGCAGAACACAGGGGATGTTTTCTAGGCAAACGGAGTGAATAAGGTATAGAAGGAGGCCTGGAGGCATAAGAGGCTCTGAGGGCTGCTTCTACCTAAAAGCATAAACTTTTCCAAGAGCCCCACCACTCCTCCTTCCTAGCCACATGTCTGCAGGCCTGGTTATGTTTTGGATACATGTGGTGCTTGTAGTGCTAATCTCCAGACAGTTGTGAGCTAGTGGTATCACTCAGGGAGAATCCAAGACCCTCCCTGGAAGGTGTCTCTATCAGCAGCATGTTCTGACTGCCAGAAGTAAATGTTCTACATGGAAGCTGACTGTTGCTAGTTAGTGTGTATTAGCAGAAATGCATACCTGGAAGCATCAAAAATGGGGTGGCAGAGAGGAAGGAAAGAACAGAGAAAAGAAAACTAGTCAAGAATACTAAAATAAAAATGAGCAAAAAGGTAAGGGACTTTAATGAGTCTAGAATCCTTAGGCAAGCCCCATTTCTCAATTTAGTTTCCTTATCTGGAAAAGTCGGACTCTAATGTTTCTTCCAGCTCTGATATTTGATGTTTTCCTAGGAGACCCATCAGTTCAGCTCACACTGTGTTCTTCAAACAACTGGGAAAGACACCAGCCAAAATTCATATGCCATACACACTGACCTATAGCCAAGTGTGATGGAAGCAGCTGAGGCTACTGGGGTGGCCCTAAGGATTGGACAGTCCTCTGCCCAAGTGCAGAGAGATGGAAGGTTCTGTGCACACAGGAACGAGTCCCTGGCCGCTTTCTGCTGGACTACTTGTGCTAACAGAGGAAAGAGTTCACCTAGGAACTGCCCCCCTCTCTGAGTAGGCTGGGTTGCCTTAGAAGCCCTCAGGTTGAGAAATATCTGGTTAGGCCACAATTAGAAAAATTAGAAGGCTGAGGAAAACAAAATAAGAGCCAGGAAGTGACTCAAGAACTTGAAATAGAAAGACATGGAATTATCTCTATTTGCAAAGAAGAGAATAGCTGTTTTAGACAAAAGAAAATATATAGGCCAGAGCTTGCACCTCTTGAATTGGATTCTGAAAAAGGGAGCATGATAGCAAATTTGCACAGCAGCAGCTAAGGGCAAGCCTTAGGAGTTTTTGGCATTAGGAAGACTAGAATGTTCTAGGTAGGTAGTGCTTCAGAATGCCTGCATGCTGGTGAATTAACCCAGGAGCTTTATCTTGTCTCCTGCTCTGCAGCATCAAGACACTCCGTCTTTATCATGGCCCTATTGACTCGTGAGTTCTTACCCTCGGTAATAACTGACCAGGATGCTCATTTGTTCATTTGCAAGGGAAGGCAGATCTGAAAGGGTAACAGCACTGGCAGTAATAGTAATAATGGATCATGTTATTTAGGTATTTGCCAGGTGTTGTCCTAGCTGCTTATAGAAAGAATTTCAGTCTCACCATTTTACAGATGCGTGACTTGCATGAGATCACGTAGCTACTCATAGGGCTAGGATTCAAACCTAGATCCATTTTGATTCCAAAGCCTGTGGTCTTTGCACCACACTGTGCCATCTCATCTACTCAGAACACCAAACTACAGATCAAAGGAAGACTTGAATAGAGAATCAAGAAAAAACATGAAAGTTTTGTCATAAGCAAGAAAGTACCTTACAATAAGCCATTCCATCCCATTTGTAGAGAGGAGATTCTTAAAGAATACAGCAGCAGCTGATGAGGCAAAAATATTTTAAACTAGATCCAGGGTTTGTAAAAACCCCAGCTTTAGTGTTAAGACATGTTCACAACAAAAGTCATGCAGAAACAAATGAAGGGGAAGAATTCTAAAACATCAAAATCTGATTTGGCAAATTAAACAGTCAAGAAGAAATCATACAGTACTTGTTTAAAGAAAAACACTTTATGATAAATACTGTAAATCTATGTTTGCCTCAGATAAACTATGAAAAGAAAGTTGGTGATAAAACAGCAAAGGTGAATTGTCTTGGCCCAGTGAGTTTAAGGGGAACTTCCAGGATGAAGTGATGGAAAGCCAGGTTTGGAAAATCATTACTCAAAATAGAAAATGAGAAAACCCAGCTTGAAACTAGAATTTCATCCCAAGAGCAGAGGTAGCTTATGCTAGCAGCATGTGGGACTATGCCAAAGAAATGCTAGAATATGTACCTCGAGGAGAAATTCTGTAATAAAGATTCTCAAACTTTTATCACAAGACTCCTTTACACTCTTACAAACAGCTTTTGTTCTGAGTTACATATGATATTTATCTGTTAGAAATTAAAACAAAAATTTTATTCATTTAAAACTTGTAAAACCATTATATATTAAAAACATTTTAATGAAAACTATATTTCCTAACAAAAGTATAATGACTTTTGCAAATCTCTTTAATATCTAGCTAGACTCTCCTATCCACTTCTGCACTCAATCTGCCGACACATGTTGTTCTGGTTGAAGTATATGAAGAAAATCTGGCTTCACACAGATATATAGATGGAAAGTTTTTTTTTTTTTTTTTTTTTTTTTTTTTTTTTTTGCTGTACGCGGGCCTCTCACTGCTGTGGCCTCTCCCGTTGCGGAGCACAGGCTCCGGACACACAGGCTCCGCGGCCATGGCTCGCGGGCCCAGCCGCTGCGCGGCATGTGGGATCTTCCGGGATAGGGGCACGAACCCGTGTCCCCTGCATCGGCAGGCGGACTCTCAACCACTGCGCCACCAGGGAAGCCCAAGTTTTTTTTTTTTAAATGGGTTTTTCAGGTAATTGTGGATATTCCTTGATATGACACCAAAACTCAACAAGTGGTAGTTTCTTAAAGGTTAGTTTTAAGGTAGAATCTGAAATCACAGCAAGGAATTTTTTATACTGTTATATTAAAATCCTTTGGTCTAAGCAATCTCTGTACTGTTTTCCATAGCAGTTGTACCAATTTACATTCCCACCAAGAGTGCACCAAGGGTTCTCTGTTCTCCACATCTTGTCTTTTGCATAATAGCCATTCTGACAGGTGTGAGGATATCTCATTGTGTTTTTTTTATCGTTTTATTTTTATTCAAACATGAGTAAGTACAAAATAATACAAAATACATGAAGACATAAATGATACATTGATCACTTGAGTATCCACTATTAATTTTAAGATAATAAAAAACAGCATTAACTTTGAAGTCATTCTCATTAATGTTTTTTTAAACTTTTTATTTTATATTGGAGAAGCGATATATGATATTTGTTTCTCTGACTTCACTCAGTATGGCAATTTCTAGGTCCATCCATGTTGCTGCAAAAGGGCATTATTTCATTCTTTTTAATGGCTGAGTAATAGTTCATTGTATATATGACCACATCTTCTTTATTCATTCCCCTGTAGATGGACATTTAGGTTGCTTCCATGTCTTTGCTATTGTAAACAGCGCTACAGTGAACACTGGGGTGCATGTATCCTTTAGGGCTATGTTTTTCTCCAGATATATGCCCAGGAGTGGGATTGGAGGATCATATGGTAGCTCTATTTTTAGTTTTTTAAGGAACCTCCATACGGTTCTCCACAGTGGCTGTATCAATTTACATTCCCACCAACAGTGCAAGAGGGCTCCCTTTTCTCCAGCCCTCTCCAGCACTTGTTGCTTGTAGATTCTCTGATGTTGCCCATTCTAACTGGTGTGAGGTGATACCTCATTGTAGTTTTGATTTGCATTTCTCTAATAATTAGTGATGTTGAGCAGCTTTTCATGTGCTTCT
Organism: Mesoplodon bidens; assembly: GCF_964165515.1. Classification (NCBI taxonomy): domain Eukaryota; kingdom Metazoa; phylum Chordata; class Mammalia; order Artiodactyla; family Ziphiidae; genus Mesoplodon; species Mesoplodon bidens. The sequence continues at coordinate 62,528,913 of NC_138178.1, read as the reverse complement.
TGGCCATCTGTATGTCTTCTTTGGAGAAATGTCTATTTAGGTCTTCTGCCCATTTTTGGATTGGGTTGTTTGTTTTTATAATATCGAGCTGCATGAGCCATTTATATATTTTGGAGATTAATCCCTTGTCCGTTGATTCGTTTGCAAATATTTTCTCCCATTCTGAGGGTTGCCTTTTCGTCTTGTTTATGGTTCACTTTGCTGTGCAAAAGCTTTGAAGTTTCATTAGGTCCCACTTGTTTATTTTTGTTTTTATTTCCATTACTCTAGGAGGTGGATCAAAAAAGATCTTGCTGTGATTTATGTCAAAGAATGTTCTTCCTATGTTTTCCTCTAAGAGTTTTATAGTGTCTGGTCTTACATTTAGGTCTCTAATCCATTTTGAGTATATTTTTGTGTATGGTGTTAGGGAGTCTTCTAATTTCATTCTTTTACATGTAGCTGTCCAGTTTTCCCAGCACCACTTATTGAAGACACTGTCTTTTCTCCATTGTATATCTTTGCTTCCTTTGTCATAGATTAGTTGACCATAGGTGCATGGGTTTATCTCTGGGCTTTCTATCTTGTTCTAGTGATCTGTGTTTCTGTTTTTGTGCCAGTACCATATTGTCTTGATTACTGTAGCTTTGTAGTATAGTCTGAAGTCAGGGAGTCTGATTTCTCCAGCTCCGTTTTTTTCCTTCAAGGCTGCTTTGGCTATTCGGGGTCTTTTATGTCTCCATACAAATTTTAAGATGACTTGTTCTAGTTCCGTAAAAAATGCCATTTGTAATTTGATAGGGATTGCATTGAATCTGTAGATTGCTTTGGGTAGTAGAGTCATTTTCACAATATTGACTCTTCCAATCCAGGAACATGGTATATCTCTCCATCTGTTGGTATCATCTTTAATTTCTTTCATCAGTATCTTATGGTTTTCTGCATACAGGTCTTTTGTCTCCCTAGGTAGGTTTATTCCTAGGTATTTTATTCTTTTTGTTGCAAAGGTAAATGGGAGTGTTTCCATAATTTCTCTTTCAGATTTTTCATCTTTAGTGTATAGGGATACAAGAGATTTCTGTGCATTAATTTTGCATCCTGCAACTTTACCAAATTCATTGATTAGCTCTAGTAGTTTTCTGGTGGCATTTTTAGGATTCTCTATAGTATCATGTCATCTGCAAACAGTGACAGTTTTACTTCTTCTTTTCCAATTTGTATTCCTTTTATTTATTTTTCTTCTCTGTTTGCTGTGGCTAGGACTTCCAAAACTATGTTGAATAGCGGTGAGAGTGGACATCCTTGTCTCGTTCCTGATCTTAGAGGAAATGCTTTCAGTTTTTCACCCTTGAGAATGATGTTTGCTGTGGGTTTGTTGTATATGGCCTTTATTATGTTGAGGTACCTTCCCTCTATGCCCACTTTCTGGAGACTTTTATCATAAATGGGTGTTGAATTTTGTCAGAAGCTTTTTCTGCATCTATTGAGATGATCATATGGTTTTTCTCCTTCAATTTGTTAATATGGTGTATCACATTGATTGATTTGTGTATATTGAAGAACTCTTGCATCCCTGGGATAAATCCCACTTGATCATGGTGTATGATCCCTTTTAATGTGTTGTTGGATTCTGTTTGCTAGTATTTTGTTGAGGGTTTTTGCATCTATATTCATCAGTGATATTGGTCTGTAATTTTCTTTTTTGGAGTATCTTTGTCTGGTTTTGGTTATCAGGGTGATGGTGGCCTCATAGAATGAGTTTGGGAGTGTTCCTTCCTCTGTAGTTTTTTGGAAGAGTTTGAGAAGGATGGGTGTTAGCTCTTTTCTAAATGTTTGATAGAATTCACCTGTGAAGCCATCTGGTCCTGGGCTTTTGTTTGTTGGAAGATTTTTAATCACAGTTTCAATTCCATTATTTGTGATTGGTCTGTTCATATTTTCTGTTTCTTCCTGGTTCAGTCTTGGAAGGTTATACCTTTCTAAGAATTTGTCCATTTCTTCCAGGTTGTCCATTTTATTGGCATAGAGTTGCTTGTAGTAGTGTCTTAGGATGCTTTGTATTTCTGCAGTGTCTGTTGTAACTTGTCCTTTTTCATTTCTAATTTTATTGATTTGAGTCCTCTCCCTCTTTTTCTTGATGAGTCTGGCTAATGGTTTATCAATTTTGTTTCTCTTCTGAAAGAACCAGCTTATAGTTTTATTAATATTTGCTATTGTTTTCTTTGTTTCTATTTCATTTATTTCTGCTCTGATCTTTATGATTTCTTTCCTTCTGCTAACTTTGGGTTTTGTTTGTTCTTCTTTTTCTAGTTCCTTTAGGTGTAAGGTTAGATTGTTTACTTGAGATTTTTCTTGTTTCTTGAGGTAGGCTTGTATAGCTATAAACTTCCCTCTTAGAACTGCTTTTGCTGCATCCCATAGGTTTTGGATTGTTGTTTTCATTGTCATTTGTCTCTAGGTATTTTTTAATTTCCTCTTTGATTTCATCAGTGATCTCTTGGTTATTTAGTAACGTATTGTTTAGCCTTCATGTGTTTGTGTTTTCTACGTTTTTTCCCCTGTAATTCATTTCTAATCTCATAGCGTTGTGGTCAGAAAAGATGCTTCATATGATTTCAATTTTCTTAAATTTACTGAGGCTTCATTTGTGACCCAAGATGTGATCTATCCTGGAGAATGTTCCGTGCACACTTGAGAAGTGTATTCTGCTGGTTTGGGATGGAATATCCTATAAATATCAATTAAACCTATCTCGTCTATTGTGTCATTTAAAGCTTCTGTTTCCTTATTTATTTTCATTTTGGATGATCTGTCCATTGGTGTGAGGTGTTAAAGTCCCCCACTATTATTGTGTTACTGTCGACTTCCTCTTTTATAGCTGTTAGCAGTTGCCTTATGTATTGAGGTGCTCCTGTGTTGGGTGCATATATAATTGTTGTATCTTCTTCTTGGATTGATCCCTTGATCATTATGTGGTATCCTTCCTTGTCTCTTGTAACATTCTTTATTTTAAAGTCTATTTTATCTGATATGAGTGTAGCTACTCCAGCTTTCTTTTGATTTCCATTTGCATGGAATATCTTTTTCCATCCCCTCACTTTCAGTCTGTATGTGTCCCTAGGTCTGAAGTGGGTCTCTTGTAGACAGCATGTATATATGGGTCTTATTTTTGTATCCATTCAGCAAGCCTGTGTCTTTTGGTTGGAGCATTTAATCCATTCACATTTAAGGTAATTATTGATATGTTCCTGTGACCATTTTCTTAATTGTTTTGGGTTTTTTTTTTTTTTTTTTTTTGTAGATCCTTTTCTGCTTTGTGTTTCCCACTTAGAGAAGTTCCTTTAGCATTTGTTGTAGAGCTGGTTTGGTGGTGCTAAATTCTCTTAGCTTTTGCTTGTCTGTAAAGCTTTTGATTTCTCCATGGAATCTGAATGAGATCCTTGCCCGGGTAGAGTAATCTTGTTTGTAGGTTCTTCCCTTTCATCACTTTAAGTATATCATGCCACTCCCTTCTGGCTTGTAGCATTTCTGCTGAGAAATCAGCTGTTAACCTTATGGGAGTTTCCTTGTATGTTATTTGTCGTTTTTCCCTTGCTGCTTTCAATAATTTTTCTTTGTCTTTAATTTTTGCCAATTTGATTACTCTGTGTCTCTGCGTGTTTCTCCTTGGGTTTATCCTGTATGGGACTCTCTGAGCTTCCTGGACTTGGGTGGCTATTTCCTTTCCCATGTTGGGGAAGTTTTTGACTATAATCTCTTCAGATATTTTCTTTGGTCCTTTCTCTCTCTCTTCTCCTTCTGGGGCCCCTGTAAATGCAAATGTTGTTGCGTTTAATGTTGTCCCAGAGGTCTCTTAGGCTGTCTTTAGTTCTTTTCATTCTCTTGTCTTTATTCTGTTCCACAGTAGTGAATTCCACCATTCTGTCTTCCAGGTCGCTTATCTGTTCTTCTGCCTCAGTTATTCTGCTATTGATTCCTTCTAGTGTAGTTTTCATTTCAGTTATTGTATTGTTCATCTCTGTTTGTTCTTTAATTCTTCTAGGTCTTTGTTAAACATTTCTTGCATCTTCTCGATCTTTGCCTCCATTGTTTTTCCAAGGTCCTGGATCATCTTCACTATCATTATTCTGAATTCTTTTTCTGGAAGATTGCCTATCTCCACTTCATTTAGTTGCTTTTCTAGGGTTTTATCTTGTTCCTTCATCTGGTACATAGCCCTCTGCCTTTTCATCTTGTCTGTCTTTCTGTGAATGTGGTTTTTGTTCCACAGGCTGCAGGATTGTAGTTCTTCTTGCTTCTGCTCTCTGCCCTCTGGTGGATGAGGCTATCTTAGAGGCTTGACGGGAGGGACTGGTGGTGGGTAGAGCTGTTGCTCTGGTGGTCAGAGCTCAGTAAAACTTTAATCCACTTGACTGCTGATGGGTGGGGCTGGGTTCCCTCCCTGTTGGTTGTGTAACCTGAGGCAACCCAACACTGGAGCCTACCTGGGCTCTTTGCTGGGGCTAATGGCAGACTCTGGGAGGGCTCACAGCAAGGAGTACTTCCCAGAACTTCTGCTGCCAGTGTCCCTGTCTCTGTGGTGAGCCACAGCCACCCCCCGCCTCTGCAGAAGACCCTCCAACACTAGCAGGTCTGGTTCAGTCTCCCCTGGGGTCACTGCTCCTTCCCCTGGGTCCTGATGTGCACACTACTTTGTGTGTGCCCTCCGAGAGTGGAGTCTCTGTTTCCCCCAGTCCTGTCAAAGTCCTGCAGTCAATTCCCACTAGGCTTCAAAGTCTGATTCTCTAGGAATTCCTCCTGTTGCCAGACCCCCAGGTTGGGAAGCCTGATGTGGGGCTCAGAACCTTCACTCCAGTGGTATAAGTGGTGTAAGTGTTCTCCAGTCTGTGAGTCACCCACCCACGAGTTATGGGATTTGATTTTACTGTGATTGCACCCCTCCCACCGTCTCATTGTGGCTTCTCCTTTGTCTTTGGATGTGGGGTATATTTTTTGGTGAGTTCCAGTGTCTTCCTGTTAATGATTTTCCAGCAGCTAGTTGTGATTCTGGTGTTCTCGCAAGAGGGAGTGAGAGCACGTCCTTCTATTCCGCCATCTTGGTTCCTCTCCCCCCATGAGGTTTTGATATAGCAGTCCGTATATGTACAAGGTTGTTTTAAGTTGCTGGTCTCTTTCCTGCCTAGAGGAGTTCCTTTGGCATTTGTTGCAAAGCTGGTCTGTTGGTGCTGAATTTTCTTAGCTTTTGCTTGTCTATAAAGCTTTTGATTTCTCTGTCAAATATGAATGAGAGCCTTGCTGGGTAGAGTATTCTTGGTTGTAGGTTCTTCCCTTTTCATCACTTTAAATACACTGTGCCACTCCCTTCTGTCCCGTAGAGTTTCTGCTGGGAGTTCCCTTGTATGTTATTTGTTGTTTTTCCCTTGTTGCTTTTAATATTTTTTCTTTAATTTTTGTCAATTTGATTACTATGTGTCTCGGTGTGTTCCTCCTTGGGTTTATCCTGCCTGGGACTCTCTGTGCTTCCTGGACTTGTGTGACTGTTTCCTTTCCCCTGTTAGGGAAGTTTCCAGCTATTATCTCTTCAAATATTTTCTCAAGTCCTTTCTCTCACTCTTCTCCTTCTGGGACGTCTACAATGTGAATGTTGGTGCATTTAATGTTGTCCCAGAGATCTCTTAGACTATCTTCATTTCTTTTCATTCTTTTTTCTTTACTCTGTTCCACAGCAGTGATTTCCACCATCCTGTCTTCCAGATCATTTATCCGTTCTTCTGCCTCAGTTATTCTGCTATTGATTCCTTCTAGTATATTTTTCATTTCAGTTATTATATTGTTCATCTCTGCTTGTTTTTCCTTTAGTTCTTCTAGGTCTTTGTTAAACATTTCTTGCATCTTCTCAATCCTTGCCTCCATTCTTTTTCCGAGATCCTGGATCATCTTCCCTATCATTCTGAATTCTTTTTCCAGAAGGTTGCCTGTTTCCACTTCACTTAGTTGTTTTTCTGGGGTTTTATCTTGTTCCTTCATCTGGGACATAATCCTCTGCTGTTACATTTCGTCTTTCTATGACTGTGGTTTTCTTTCTGCAAGGTGCAGGATTGTAGTTCTTCTTGCTTCTGCTGTCTTCCCTCTGGTGGGTGAGGCTACCTAAGAGGCTTGTGCAAGCATCCTGATGGGAGGGACTGGTGGTGGGTAGAGCTGGGTCTTTTTGCTCTGGTGGGCAGGGCCTGCTCAGTAAAACTTTAATCTGTCTGTCTGCTGATGGGTGGGGCTGTGTTCTCTCCCTGTTGGTTGTTTGGCCTGAGACAGCCCAGCACTGGCGCCTACAGGCTGTTTGATGGGGCTAACAGTGGCCTCTGTGAGGGTTCAAGGCAGTGAGTACTTCCCAGAGCCGCTGCTGCCAGTGTCTTTGTCCCCACAGTGAGCCACAGCCACCCCTCCCCCACCTCTGCAGGAGACCCTCCAATAGTAGCAGGTAGGTCTGGCCCAGTCTCTTGTGGGGTCACTGCTTTTTCCGCCAGGGTCCTGGTGCGCACAGGACTTTGTGTGCCCTCCAAGAGTGGATTTTCTGTTTCCCTCAGTCCTGTGGAAGTCCTGCAGTCAAATCCCACTGGCCTTCAAAGCCAGATTCTCTGGGGACTCTTCCTCCCGTTGCTGGACCCCCCAGGCTGGGAAGCCTGAAGTGGGGCTCAGAACTTTCGCTCCAGTGGACAAGCTTCTGTGGTATAATTGTTTTCCACTTTGTGGGTTGCCCACCTGGTGGGTATTGGATTTGATTTTATTGCAGTTGGGCCCCTCCTACCGTCTTGTTGTGGCTTCTCCTTTGTCTTTGGATATAGGGTATCATTTTTGGTAGGTTCCAGCGTTTTTTTGTCAGTGGTTGTTCAGCTGTTAGTTGTGATTCTGGTGTTCTCGTAAGAAGGGGTGACAGCACATCCCTCTCCACCATCTTGAGCCTGAATTGTGGTTTTGATCTGCATTTCCCTGATGATGAGTGATGCTAAGCATCTTTCCACGTGTCTGTCGGCCATCCATACATCTTTGGAAGATCTGTTCAGGTTCTCTGCTCATTTTGTAATTATTTTTTTAATGTTGATTTGTATGAGCTCTTTGTGTATTTTGAATATTAACCCCTTATCAGATATATCGTTTGCAAATATCTTCTCCCATTCAGTACGCAGCCTTTTAATTTTGTTAATAGTTTCCCTTGCTGTGCAACAGCTTTTTTACTTTGATGTCCCATTTGTTTAGTTTTGCTTTTGTTTCCCTTGCTTGAGGAGATAGACCCATAAAAATATTGGTAGAACTGATGTCAAAGAGTGCACTGCCTATGTTTTCTTCTAGGAGTTTTATGGTTTCAGGTCTTACATGTAAGTCTTTAATGCATGTTGATTTTATTTTTGTATATGGTATGAAAAAGTAGTCCAGTTTTCCCAACACCATTTATTGAAGAGAAATTAAAAACAGAACTAGCGTATGATACAGCAATTCCACTCTGGGTATTTTTCCAAAGAAAACAAAAACACTAATTCAAAAAGATACATGCACCCCTATGTTCACTGCAGCATTATTCACAGTAGCCAGGATATGGAAGAAAAGTAACCCTAAGTGTCTATTGATAGATGAGTGGACAAAGAGGATGTGGTACAAACACGCATATATACAAACGAATATTACTCAGCCATAAAAAAGAATGAAATCTTGTCATCTGTGACAACATGGATGGACTCGGAGGATATTATGCTGAAAGAAGTTAAGTCAGAGAAAGACAAATACTTTATGATTTCACTTACATGTGGAATCTAAGAAACAAATGAACAAAAAAAACGAACAGATTCATAGATACAGGGAACAAACAGATGGTTACCAGAGGAGATGGGGAAGGAGAACGAGTGAAATAGGTGAGGGAGATTAACGGGTACAAAAGTAAATAAATAAATAGAATCCATTAGTCTGTTTTGCACTTTGAAAAATTTGTTGTGATCCTTTTACTTATTTTATTTTTGGCTGCGTTGCATCTTTGTTGCTGCGTGCAGGCTTTCTCTGGTTGCAGCGAGCAGGGGCTATTCTTCGTTGCAGCGCGTGGGCTTCTCATTGCGGTGGCTTCTCTTGATGTGCAGCACAGGCTCTAGGCGCGTGGGCTTCAGCAGTCGCAGCACGTGGGCCCTAGAGCGTGCAGGCTTCAGTAGTTGCAGCACGTGGGGTCAGTAGTTGCGGTGCGCGGGCTCCAGGGCACGCAGGCTCAGTAGTTGTGGTGCACGGGCTTAGCTGCTCCGTGGCATGTGGCATCTTCCTGGGATCGAACCCATGTCCCCTGCATCGGCAGGTGTATTCTCAACCACTGCACCACCAGGGAAGTCCCTATTTTGCTCTTTGGGTCTTTCATCCATGCATGATTTTGTAGCATCATGTATTTGTCACTTGAAAAATACTGGTTCGCTGGACTATACAGATCTCCCAAATGTTGAAACATTTTGTCAATTATTTTAAAAATCACGTTCATTAGTAGTACCATCAGGAAGGTCTTCTGGGTTAGGAAGCTGTGAAGCTCAAGTGGCAGATAGAAGTTTTCCAGGATTCTAATTTTCACTCGAAAAGCTTATTTCATCATTATCGATAAATACTATCAGTTGTTTTCTTAAAATGACAGGCTCACTTCATTCGAGAAAATGTCACCAGACACCCAAATCTGAATAACCAGAGTTTGTCCGTTGTTCAAGTAATAACGGTGTTCCATGAAGGAAGAGGTGGTTCAGCACCCAATGCATTCATACAGGTGCTTTCCCAGGAGAAAGCCATCGTGCTTCAGAATACAGATGGTTTTGTTAGTTGGTTCTTACTTCAGTGACCAGTGAAAAACCTGACTGCGTACAGTTGGATGCCACTGCCTTGATCTGTGCTAAGGTGACGGCAGGTTTACTCACAATGCTTTTGTCCCATTAACACAAATATCCATACAGCAAAAGGGCAAATAACATCTTAATATTATTACAGAAATACTGTGGACTTTGTGGACCATTTATTTTTGCTTTGGTTGCCCTTGCCTGAGGTGCATGGAAAGATGCTCAACATCACTCATCATCAGGGAAATGCAAATCAAACCACAAGATATTACCTCACAACTGTCAGAATGGCTGTCATCAAAAAGACAAGAAATAGGGCCTCCCTGGTGGCGCAGTGGTTGAGAGTCCGCCTGCCGATGCAGGGGATACGGGTTCGTGCCCCGGTCTGGGAGGATCCCATATGCCGCGGAGCGGCTGGGCCCGTGAGCCATGGCCTCTGGGCCTGCGCGTCCGGAGCCTGTGCTCCGCAACGGGAGAGGCCACAACAGTGAGAGGCCCGCATACCGCAAAAAGAAAAAAAAAAAAGAAAAAAAAAAAAGACAAGAAATAATAAGTGTCAGTGAGGATGTGGAGAAAAGAACTCATGCACAGTTGGTGGGAATGTAAATTGGTAGCTACTATGCAAAACGGTAAGGGAGTTCCACAAAAAATTAAAAATGGAACTACCATATGATCTAGTAATTCCACTCTGGGTATTTATCCGAAGAAAACAAAAACACTAATAAAAGATATATGCACCCCTGTGTTCAGTGCAGCATTATTTGCAGTAGCCAAGATACAGAAGCAGCCTACGTGTACATCAATAAATGACTGGGTAAGATGAGGTCTGTGTGAGTTTATGTATACACACACACATATATACAACAGAATATATACACAAATGATGTATATATACACACTAAAATATGTGTAATCTAAAAAACAAAGCAAACGAACAAATGAAACAGACTCAAATACAGAGAACAAATGTGGTTGCAGAGTGGGGGGCGATGGGCAAACTAAGTGAAAAGGATTAAGAGGCACAAACTTCCAGTTATAAATGAGTCACGGATCTAATGTCAGCATAGGGAATATAGTCAATAATATTTTAATAACTTTGGTGACAGATGGTAACTAGACTTACTGTGATCATTTTGTAATGTATAAAACTATCAAATCACTATACTGTACACCTGAAACTAATACTGTAAGTTAATTATACATCAATAATAATAAGTCACTCAACATTAGATATCCTTAAGTTACAAACCTGGTGGACTCAGCAAATTCCACTGTGATTTTGGCCCCCATAGAGCATTAACTTGTCAGGTTTCTCGTACAGCCACACCCTTGCCTACTTACATCATGCTGTGGTGGGATTCTCTGCACACAGCCCTTCTGTTGGCTTTCACCTGTCCACAGTGGGCTAGGACTCAGCCTGAGCTCCTGGCTGATTCCGTCAGGCACCTGGACAGTGAGGTACTGGGCCAGGTTCTGCACGCAGCTGCAGCAGTGTTCCAGCGCCTGCTCCTTTGAGACTCCACTAAACTGCACCCGGAACATACGACTCTTGTTCTGTGTGACAAATCAAAAGATATCCTCAGTGACCCTCGTGTCCTATCCCTTTACTTTTATTTACTGTGAGGTCTTCCCTTTGTTTGAAGGGGAAGAGGTATGAATAGGGAGTAGTTATCCTAGATTGTTCATGTGGGTATAGAAAAGCCATTAGTTTTCTTCTCCCTTTTGGGAGCTCTTCCTCATACTAAATTCATTTCCCTCAAGGAACTGGCAGACATCAGCAAAAATGGAAAAGCCCATATCATAAAGACCAGGAAGGTCACTATACTGACTGCAGTAAAAGATCAATGTTTTGTCTTACTTTGGAACAAAGGTTTCATACCATCTAATTCCTCAGGTGGAAAATCAGTGAAGCTAATAGTCCTGGCTCAACAAAATTTTCCAAACCTGAGTATATAAAAGAGCTAACCAGGTAGATACCACATTAAACAAGCCAGTGAATTTGAAACACAAAACTGGGGATCAGGGGACAGGCAAATGTTGAGAGCTAATGTATCTCATATTAATAATCTGTAGTGCCCATTATCCTTAAAGAGGCCAGACTTAAGGTACAAATCACACAGACAAATCAATCACATGTTGCCTTTAATTTGCTGTATGAGTTACATCCCCTGGCAAGTCCGCAAATATGGGAGAGATGCAATTAAAAATTTTAAAAGTGGCAACTACATCAAATTTAATTGTAAGTTTAAAAATAGAACTAAATTGTAACAATAACAATAAACCCATTATTTTAATAGAAGTAGTTTCCTTTTTCTAGTCTGATATCCTGCCTAGTTTTAGAGAACTCAGCTTACACAAAAGCCACCCCAAATGGGTGGTATGTATTGTGTACCTTTGTTCAGTTTCTTCTGTGAAGAAATTCAGATGCTAACATAGTAACCGCATTTTTCATTTATTAAATACGCAAGTCACACTGCTAACTGGAAAATGTTTCTAACCACAGTTAACAAAATCCTGAAAGTTCCTGTAAGTGAAAATCCTTGATTTTCCTGTTCACAGTTTACCCTATTTAAATTTTTAGATAAAGCCATCAAGCAAAGCCACATCTTTAGGATATAGAAAACTTGGCATGGCTAAGTAGTGGTAATGTATCATGTCTAGAAGAATAGACACCACTGCCCCTTTACTGCCTCTGTTGGATTCTCTTCATTTTTTAATACATTTAATTTTCTTCCCCTGAGTATAAAAGTAATCCATTATCACTGCCCCCTCCAACAATGAAAAAATATGAATATTTTTCTTATGTGTATTAGTCATTTGTATTTTTTCTTTCGTGTATTGCCTATTCATTTCCTCAGCCATTTTTCTCTTGGATGAATAATCCCCAAATTATCAAGAGTCTCTGAAGGGCCTCCCTGGTGGCACAGTGGTTGGGAGTCCGCCTGCGGATGCAGGGGCCACGGGTTCTTGTCCCGGTCCAAGAGGATCCCGCATGCCACGGAGCGGCCGGGCCCGTGGGCCATGGCCACTGGGCCTGTGCGTCCAGAGCCTGTGCTCCGCAACGGGAGAGGCCGCAACAGTAAGAGGCCCGCGTACTGCAAAAAAAAAAAAAAACAAAAGCGTCTCTGAAAGCTAACTTTCCTTAAGGAAGGGGAAAGAACGGATAAGAGAACTCTAAATTCAGTTTTTGGTAGTTCTATGAATCTTCTGTGAAACTGAGCTTTCTTGTTTACAATTAATTAGTTGTTTCCAGCTCACCCTAGTTTAGACTGTACCTGGGAACATCTATATGAAATACCTTTATATTAGCTATTTCCATGATGATTCTGTAATTATCTAACCTTTTGAGAAGTAATCACATAAAAAATTATGCCTCATAGCTAGGTGAAAGCTATATGTAGAAACACAATTATTAAGTATATAAGTAGGGCAGAAATCTCAGACCACTTGTCTAGAGGTATCTATATACATATATATGTGAGTGTACATAAGAATGAGTTCAGACAGTTAAGGGTTTCTTTGAAATGTAGTTCCAAGAAATGACAGGGAAGGTTTTATGTCTGATAGCCTAACTGATGTTTTGCTCCATGTTTGCTTCTGTGAAATTCTCGGACAGAATTTGAGCTTATCATCAGAAACCAGAAATACCACTTCAATACATGTGGACCCAAGATAAAGCCAAGGTACATCAGGAAAAATCTGAAAATGAGTTATATCTTCATCCCACATCCTTAGTGTCATGAGGTACCACAATACAAAACCTGCCACATGGTTAACAAAAAGGACTCCTAGGTTGAAAATCTTGATGAGATTTATTTTTATACCATAATTAAAAGTCAGAAAGAGTTCCTTGTTGTGAAATGAAAGTTTTTCAAGTATATACTAACAGCCATGAACTGTCCCAAATAAACAGTCTCCTTACACACACACAGGCCACACTACACAACTTGTGGGATCTCAGTTCCCCTACCCGGGCCCTTGTCAGGGAAAGCATGGAGTCCCAACCCCTGGACCACCAGGGAATTCCCCAAATTACTATATTTTAAGTTGTTCCCACCCTGCTTCAAAACACTTAATTTCAAGTTCTTACAACTAATAGAAAACTCCTTGAGGAAACAAGGGTAACTGCTTGTCTCTGTACATGTATCTTCACGTACACACAAGAAATCTGGGAAGCACTGGGCCAATTAAATACTGACTCACAAGTGTGAATGGCATCTCCATGCAGAGATCTTAAGCCGCAGGCTCTATAGCTAATGTTACAGGGTATAGCACGCAGGAAGACGCAGGGCCCAGTTAGCACCATGTAGGAAGACAGCCAAGGAGACATGAAAATCCTCACAAACATAGGCATGTTTTCCTGCTGGTTTTAGATTCATCACCCAGATGTATAAGAAATTTCCCATCACCACTAGGAGCCCACCAGAGCAGTTTTCCCCACCACTAGAAGTGAATTCCTCTATGTAGAAATTGGGATTGGGGGTATATGGGAAAAGGACTTCACCAGAGAAGGAACAAACATTTTCTTTGATCCTTTGCTTTGAAACAAAGAGGTGATACCCAAGGCTGAAGCTAGACAAAACCATGAAAAAATTCTTCAGTGAGTTACTGGAGGTGAGGACAGTGGTTTAGGGTTACTCCTTTCAACCAAAGTCTCTTCAGATATGTTAGCCAATCAGCCAAGACCATTTTGATTACAATTACTGAAAAAAAGGAAGCCCAGCTTACAAGTAGGCAGCTCTTATACAATCTACTTATTTTGGCCAGAGAGAAAAGAAATATAATCTTTATTGCCCCCTGAATTTAAGTTTTAAATTTCTGTCAAAGGAATGAAAGTTTTATTTCAAAATACTTCTATTTGTCAATTTAAACAAGAATGTTTGTTATGTAATACTTGGTTAACTAAAAGTTATCCAAGGCAAGAAGCACTAAAGTTGTGTACCCTTTGCCAGGTAAGGCAAAAAGAAGAATCTGTTGGCTCAGTATTAATATATCAATAGGTCAAAGGATTTTTAAAAAATGAAACAAATCATGATCTTGATAGGTGTTAAAATTTAATTTGTAATCCTGATAAAAGTATTAGTAAATAAACTATATCTGAAAGACTATCTCCCTAACATGGTAAAGAATATCCAATCAACAGCCAGAAATATTCTTAATGTCTAAACACTGGTTCCCATTCAAGTCAGTAAGATGTCAAGGATGGCTGTATAATTGTCTAATTACAGTGTCGGGAAGGTCTAGATAATTCAGTAAGGTGAGAAAAGTAGTAAGTACAAACTATGGGAAGTAAGTTACCACTGTTTGCAGATTATAAAATTACTTTCCTAGAAATTAAAAATTAAATTATCAGAGCTAATAAAAGTTTAGTAAGGAAGCTAAATTTAAAATAATTCAGAAAATATCTAGTAATAGCAGCTAGAAATATGTTTGGGATAAAGAATACCATTCACAATAACAAAAGGATCCTAAACTTAAATATTTAAAAATCTGTATATGAAGTATATGATATATACACAAATATCACATATAAAATTATTTAACTACCCAAAATACATGTTTTTTCTACATCTATACATGCATTTTATATGTAATCTCTATATATAAAGATTTTGAAGAGGAAAATTAGGCAAAAGCAGTAGACAGGTGATTCACAGAAGAAATACAGATGGCTAAGAAACAAAAAATATTCATTCCCATTAGCTACCAAAGAAATGCAAATTAAACGAAGATGCTCATTTTTGCTTATCAAATTGGAAACCTGTTTTTAAATTTAAATTATATCATCCTGTTGGAGAGGATGTGGATAAATGAGCATTTTTACATATCATTAGTGCTGCAGAAACAGGGACAACCTATCTGGAAGGCACATTTACAAAACAAACATTCATACTTCTAGTACTTCTATCTCAAGAACCCTGTAAATAAATCCTTATGAAAATCAAAACATTTTTACAGTAGTGAAAAATCAGGAATTACTTAACTGATTCATGGTGCATCCAAACAGTAAAAATACTAGGTAGTCGTGGAAAATCATGTTTTCAAAGACTTAAGAAATGACTTGGTATAATGTTCCAGATATAACGTTACATGAGGAAAGCAGGATACAAAGCACTCTGTGTACCACAATCCCAAATTTATAAATTATCTATATGGCAGACACTGTTCATTTGCCATGAGCCAATCCACACCAGAGGCTGGAAAAGCCAAACACTCATTTGCTAATCGTGGCAGATTGGGATGGCCACAGTACACTGTTCTGGTCCATGAGACAGAAGCAGACATCTGTCAGGGGTTGGGGGAGGTGGAGAGCCTTACAGAAAAGTTTATGCTTTCCTTATAAAAGGAACAGATGAAGCTGGTCTCCTATGAATGGAAATATAACAGAGCTGTAGTAGCCATTTTGAAAATGTGAGGGAGAGGCCAAGGGAATTGCAAAGGTGTTGACCTCAGCAGGGTGGAGTTGCTGAGCCAATTGCTAGCTACTGCCTGCTTCTGGATTTCATATATAGTCAAAAAAATAACCCCCTATTTTGGGGGGCCATTATATGTGGATTTTCTGTCACATGCATCTCAACACTACGCTAATGGATACAATATATATGTCTAGTAAAAACTTCAAAATGTTAATTATTATTTTTGAGTGATCAAATTATTTTTTATTTTTCTCTTTAAAGTTAATTTAAAATTTTAACATAATCAGGAAAAAATTAAGACTCACATATCAGACATATGGCATGGTGTAACTTTTTAAAAGACACCTACGTTCATTCAGCATGACACAGTCCTGGGCTGGAAGTCAGAAGACCAATGGGTGGCCCAGTTTTCTGATAGCTAGTTGGCTATTGGCTTATGTTGAATTCAGTTTCCTCACATGTAAAATGAAAACAGGGGCTCCTGAATGTTTTGAGTATGTGCTCCGGACCCCTTCAGCAGTCTGGTGAAGCCAGAGGACCCCTTCTCAGAACAATGTTTTTAATCACATAAAATATATAAGAGTACAAAGAAACCAAGTATACTGAAATAATTAATTACAATATTAAAACACTAATTTGTAAACTAATAATATACATGCTTCCTTATTAATGTACTCAATAAAAAGATCTAGCAGCAGGACTAACAACCACCATAATACTGGGGTAGTGATAAGCATAAATGACATTTAAGATATCTTAAACAACTGAAACGTGATATGAAGATATGTGATTTCTACTGGTGCAAATGTGGTCTGATGTCAACATTCATAATTGAAGGAAATGATATATTTCAGTTAAAGGTCAGTGAAGGGACTTCCCTGGTGGCGCAGTGGCTGGGAATCCGCCTGCCAATGCAGGGGACACAGGTTTGAGCCCTGGTCCAGGAAGATCCCACATGCTGCGGAGCAACTAAGCCCATGCACCACAACTACAGAGCCTGTGGCGTGCCATATCTACTGAAGCCGTGGGCCTAGAGCCTTTGCTCCGCAACAAGAGAAGCCATGCAATGAGAAGTCCGCATGCCACAACCAAGAGTGGCCCCCACTCGCTGCAGCTAGAGAAAGCCCACGTGCAGCAGCGAAGACCCAATGCAGACAAATAAATAAATTAATAATTTTTTTAAAAAGTCAGTGAAAATCCATGCAGTTCATGGACCTTCTGAATTCTCTGAGGATCCTTTGGAGGGACTGATAAAGACCCTCCTACTAGATGCTCTTGAAGACCTCTTTCAACTCTCAGTCTATGAGCCCATTAAAAATTATGATCTTTTACCTAAATTTCAATATTATCTAGTCAGTGAATGTTACTAGATTGGTTTTTATAGTTATTTCTGAAAGAAAATAATCCAGGTGATTAGTCTTCATGTTGCTTTGATGAGGATCATTCTTTACGTTTAATACAGCTAGGAAGCAAATAAAAGGGAATTTTATTATTTAGTATTAAAGAGAAAAAATGAAAAGATATATTCAGCGAAGTATGTGAAAATGCACACCTTTTAAACATCTAAATAGCAAGACAAATAATGATGTAACTCCATCTCCTCCCATTTTGTGCTGGGGGATGGAAAACGGTTGCACAGCTCTGTCAGACAGGTACTGACAGATCAATCAAAGTCCTGGCTCTTCAGCAACATCCTCTTACTAACAATGCTTCTGCCTCTTAACACTCCTTGTTTCATGTTTTGCTCATAATGCAAACTTTTCTTAAACGTGTTCTTCCCAGTACCATTTCACCTGCAAAGAGAAGCTCCTGCACCCACTCCCATACACACTTAGCAGATAAGAAGGGTATGATCAGTTGCTTAAAAACAGTTGGCCACAAAGCATCTTGCCTTTATCGCTGTTCCAAACAACAGACAATCCATGCGTCTTACAATCTTCAACCAGTTCTTGCTACCAATGAGTGAAAACCCTTCCTGAAACAAAATAATTAAACAAAATTAGCAACAGAAGCAAAAAGGGACATGAAGAATAGCTGTGGTGCAGCTGCTTCCTATTAGAAAGTTGTCTATTTATTTATTCTGTAACTTAAGCACAACAGAAATAACTCAATATTACCAATTACCAAAGATGACCCTTCCAGTGAGTCCCAGTGTCCTTAGTGTTCTTCCTACATCACAATCAACATTAACAGTCTCAGCTTTTATTCCTTTTCTTGACCTTTTCATATTGAAAATCAATAAACTATTAAAGATAGTAAATGCCCATAGTCATATTTGCTATAAGATACATTTCTATGCCTCTAGAATTTGCCAAAATGTGAGTTTATAATCTCTGGAAGCCAAGAGTTTCCATTATTTATTAAGTTATCTGCCATATCCCCAACTATATAGTGAGATTTCTCTTCATGAGAATCTTATTTTCAGATTCCCATGAATGGAAAACTTGAAGCAATTTGGTTTTGGATGCTGAATGCTTAGTTCTTCATTTCAATCTGAAAAAACAAAAAAGGCAAAGAGGGCAGTAGAGGGCACATAAGTCTCAAAAGAGGGACAACTGCGGGATCCTTAAAGTGTAAAGATAAACTTTTTCTGTAGTTTACTGATAAAGTAAATGGACTGGACTGTCTAATGATTATGGCTACTTATAAGCTCAGTTACGTTGTCAGTAGATTCCCTCAGTTATGCAGCCCATTAAGTTAAATGTGTTTACAATTCAGTAGAACTCATCCAGGGAACTGATAAACAGACAGTATGCAAACCATGCAACTGCATCTGCCTTGTACTGTTAGTCCACCACAGCCAGGGGAGGCTGCTGGAGGGATGTGAGAAGCCTACAGCTCTTTAAAAGAGAAAAAGTTTTTTGAACTCTCACAAAATCTCTTCCTAGATCTGAATATGACAAAAGCTACAACTTCCAAAGAAATTTGTAGTCCAGGAAAACTGGGTTCTTTCACATTTTTCAGTAACAAAAGGAAAAAAAGAGTCCATTCTAAAATGTTGATTTGGGCTTCCCTGGTGGCGCAGTGGTTGGGAGTCCGCCTGCCGATGCAGGGGACACGGGTTCGAGCCCTGGTCTGGGAGGATCCCACACGCCGCGGAGCGGTTGGGCCCGAGGGCCATGGTCGCTGAGTCTGCGCGTCCGGAGCCTGTGCTCCGCAACGGGAGAGGCCACAGCAGTGAGAGGCCCACGTACCGCAAAAAAAAAATAATAATAAAATAAATAAATAAATAAATAAAATGTTGATTCTAAGAGTTTTATCATCAATAGGAGGTTTAATGAAAAAATAAATTAGGCAAACCATTTGTGATTTCTTCTTAAAATTCTCAGAATTAGCAAAAAGAAACATGTTCCTTATTACATCCCCAACATGTAGATTCTGTGGTTTAAAATGGCAGTATGTGGGGAAACTAGTGCGCATACACACATAGCTAGTAGGAGTGCAGGCTGGTACAACTCTTATGGAGGACAATATGGTAATATCAAAATTATGAATGCCTTTACTCTTTAACCCAGCAACCTCAATACGGGAGATTCACTTCACAGATCAACCTGCACACATATGAAATGATGCATGGACAAGGTTAAGCATTTCTGTATTTTTAATGGTAAAAGATTGGAAACAAGTATACATCAACAGTGGACTGGTTAAATAAAGTATGATACTCTATGCAATGGAATACTATACAACTATACTATACAACACTATAACAGCTCTGTATCAGTGATGTCCAGTAGAAATTACAGTTTGAGTCACATGTGTAATTTTAATAGTAGCCACATTTTAAAAGCAAAAAGAAATTGGTAACATTTTACTACTTAATATATCAAAAACATTATTATTTCAACATGCAAACATTGTAAAACATTAAGAAAGTTTTTTTTGTACTAAGTCTTTGAAATCCAGTATATGATTCACACTTATACCACATTTCAATTTAGATGCTGTATTTTAAATGGTTAAAGTGAAATGCAATCCTACCAAAACAACAGAGTTGAGTTTAATGGGAAAATATTTTACAGTGCTTCCATTTATAAACCTAAATGTAAATTAAATAAAATTTAAAATTCTGTTCTTGGCTCCCGGACTTCAGACTATACTACAAAGCTACAGTAATCAAGACAGTATGGTACTGGCACAAAAACAGAAATACAGATCAATGGAACAGGATAGAAAGCCCAGAGATAAACCCATGCACCTATGGTCACCTTATTTTTTATTTTTATTTTTTTTGGCTGTACGTGGGCCTCTCACTGCTGTGGCCTCTCCCGCTGCGGAGCACAGGCTCCGGACGTGCAGGCTCGGCGGCCATGGCTCATGGGCCCAGCCGCTCCACGGCATGTGGGATCTTCCCGGACCAGGGCACGAACCCATGTCCCCTGCAAAGGCAGGCGAACTCTCAACCACTGTGCCACCAGGGAAGCCCATGGTCACCTTATTTTTGACAAAGGAGGCAAGAATATACAATGGAGAAAAGACAGCCTCTTCAATAAGCGGTGCTGGGAAAACTGGACAGCTACATGTAAAAGAATGAAATTAGAACACTCCCTAACACCATACACAAAAATAAACTCAAAATGGATTAAAGACCTAAATGTACAGCCAGACACTATCAAACTCTTAGAGGAAAACGTAGGAAGAACACTCTTTGACATAAATCACAGCAACATCCTTTTTGACCCACCTCCTAGAGAAATGGAAATAAAAACAAGAATAAACAAATGGGACCTAACGAAACTTAAAAGCTTTTGCACAGCAAAGGAAACCATAAACAAGATGAAAAGACAACCCTCAGAATGGGAGAAAATATTTGCAAATGAAGCAACTGACAAAGGATTAATCTCCCAAGTTTACAAGCAGCTCATGCAGCTCAATATCAAAACAACAAACAACCCAATCCAAAAATGGGCAGAAGACCTAAATAGACATTTCTCCAAAGAAGATATACAGATTGCCAATAAACACATGAAAGGATGCTCAACATCACTAATCATTAGAGAAATGCAAATCAAAACTACAATGAGGTATCACCTCACACCAGTCAGAATGGCCATCATCAAAAAATCTACAAACAATAAATGCTGGAGAGGGTGTGGAGAAAAGGGAACCCTCCTGCGCTGTTAGTGGGAATGTAAATTGATACAGCCACTATGGAGAACAGTATGGAGGTTCCTTAAAACAGTAAAAATAGAACTACCATACGACCCAGCAATCCCACTACTGGACATATACCCTGAGAAAACCATAATTCAAAAAGAGTCATGTACTACAATGTTCACTGCAGCTCTATTTACAGTAGCCAGGACATGGAATCAACCTAAGTGTCCACTGACAGATGAATGGATAAAGAAGATGTGGCATATATATACAGTGGAATATTACTCAGCCATAAAAAGAAACAAAACTGAGTTATTTGTAGTGTGGTGGATGGACCTAGAGTCTGTCATACAGAGTGAAGTAAATCAGAAAGAGAAAAACAAATACCATATGCTAACACATATATATGGAATCTAAAAAAAAACAAACCTAGGGGCAGGACAGGAACAAAGACGCAGATGTTGAGAATGGACTTGAGGACACGGGGAGGGGGAAGGGTAAGCTGGGACAAAGTGAGAGAGTGGCATGGACATATATACACTACCAAATGTAAAACTGATAGCTAGTGGGAAGCAGCCACATAGCACAAGGAGATCAGCTCGGTGCTCTGTGACCACCTAGAGGGGTGGGATAGGGAGGGTGGGAGGGAGACGCAAGAGGGAGGGGATATGGGGACATATGTATATGTATAGCTGATTCACTTTGTTATAAAGCAGAAACTAACACACCATTGTAAAGCAATTATACTCCAATAAAGATGTTTAAAAAAATTTTTTTTAATTCTGTTTTTCAGTTGCACCAACCATATTTCAAGTGCTCAGTAGCCACATATGGCCTGTAGCTCCCTTCCCTGACAGTGCAAGTCTATACGTATTGATCTGTAAGATATACTAAAGCAAGCTGCAGAACAATGTCCATGATGTGGTACCTTTGTATAAGAAAGGGAGAGAACATACAATGTATATTCTTATTATTTGCTTGTATTTTACATTTTAAAAACTGGAAGGATTAGTACACAAGAGACTAATAAAAACAGTTATCTGTAGGGAGTGGGAGTGAACAGTGCAGATGGGGCAGGGGTTGAAGTAAAATTTTTTACATCTTTTTATATTGTTTTGATTTTTGAACCACATTAAACCCCATATGCATGCATGTGGGAATATTTAGGCAAACAAGGATTCCCATTCCAATATGGCATAAACTCAAGGAAGAGGTGAAAGCAGGACCTAAATAAATGGTAAGCCTATGGGAACTCTGTACTATCTTTACAACTTTTCTGTAAATCCAAAGCTATTCTAGAATAAAAAGTTTATTAGAAAAGAAATGAGTTCTTGGCCCTGGCCTGGCCTCACCTCTTCCTACCTCTAGTCCACTTTGTGTCTTACGAGACATCGCCACTTGGCTAGTTCACAGATCCCTCCATGTAAACTCGCCCAGATTGGGACAGTTCTTCTCCACACACGTTGCCATTCCCACACATTGCCACCCCCGTGAACAGCATCATTCACCAGTCACCCCAAGTGATCAACCTGGTATCCTGGTGGACTCCTTTCCTCACTTCTCCCTCAATACCAATCAATCCCCAGCTTTTTCCATCTCACCATCCTTTCCACTTACACTGTCACTGCTGCATCTGGCTGCTCCTCACACCTTGATTTCGTTGTATAGCTTGTTCTTAAATTGGCCTTCCTTTTTCACTGATCTTTGAAAACCCTGCTTTATCTCAACCATTCCCCACAAGGCAAAGCTGGTTGACCTCTCAGAATTCTATGCCCTCTCAGGATCTTATTGTACTTATCATGCTGTATTGTAACTAGTTACATTTCTTTGTCCCTGATAAGAATAAGAAATCCTAGGCAGGGCAAGGCAGGTTCTAGAATGTGTCTTCAGTTGCTGAATCCTCAGCAACTGTCACCGTATTCAGCAAAGGCTACTAGGTCAGCTCCAGCAGCCCCTCAGTTCAGGACTCCGCAGTGGCTATGCCAGGAATGGGCCTTCCTCCCTGGCAACGCCTCTGAGGTGAGCCACTTTATGGCTCCTCCTCTTCAATTTGTCCAAACCATCTTTCTTTAGAACTTCATACATCTCTTCCCTCTGCCTTTCCCCTCTGACTTTTTACCTAATTCACCTCTAAACACTGTTCATTTCACCCTAATCTCAACTGGGACACACTATTACACTTTCCCATAGCCCTGTACTTTTTTCTTTCATAGCATTTATCACAGTTTGTGTGTGTGTCTGTAGTGATTATTTACTTCATGTTTATTTTTTCACTAGACTATAAGCCCATATAACAGGCAGGGGCTATGTTTGTTTTGCTTACCATTAAACATACAACACCTATTATAGTCTTTGACACCTGAACATGTTTCAGTAAGTTTTGAGTGAATTAAACTTTATGAAAATTAACAGAATACTTCATGCCAATATCATTTCTTGGGAACAATGAGGTCCACAAATGTATTACCTGCCCAATGATGCAGAACACCTTACTTTTTTTTTTTTTTTTTTTGGCTGCACCATGTGGCTTGAGGGATCTTAGCTCCCTGACCAGGGATCAAACCCACGCCCTCAGCAGTGAAAGCACAGAGTCCTAACCACTGGACCACCAGGGTATCTCCTACTTAAACTCATCTTATTCAAGATTCAGAAAGAACTTTTTCATCCTAATATTTGGGGATTTAGTAAAGAATTCTGTGTACCTAACCACTTGTCATTCATATATTCCTACATTTTAATAATTGAGCTCCTTATCTTTGAAAATCCACCTCTTAGAATCTCCTTTAAGGCTTGTCCTTCTGGTGAATTCAGTTTAACTCAACTGATGGCTCTTCTGTACTGCCTTTTCTAACTTTCTCCGACAGTTAAGTGACCTGCTCTGTGCTCCCACAGCACACTGTACCTACTACTGAAACACTCACCAACACTAAGCTCCTACTATGGCCGGGCACTGCGCTAGGGGTTAAAAAAGACACGGAATCTGCCCAAGGGGAAGGGAGAATGAATCACACTCACCGAAGGAGCTTCTCTCCCTAGTGCCTGGGATACTGTTCCCCAACCTGGCCAAAAATCACTGCCTAAGAAGCCACTGTTAACTGATGAGTCTGTCACATGCCCTGGAGGTACTGGGGTGGAAAAATGGTTTGGAATTGATAGTGTAGGGTAGGAAGAAGGAGCGAGTGGAGTACTCTAGGAAATACCAAATTTACTATCAGACAAAAAGAATAGAAGCCAATACCAAGAAATCATGTCTAGGATAGAGGAGTATGGAAGCTTAGAGGACTGAGACTTTCTAGTAGGGAATGGTCAACAGTGTCAGGTGATGCCCAGGATGGAGTAAAAAATAAAGGCTAAAAGCCTGCGCTGAATTCAGCAGTCAGGAAGTCCTGTGCACTGTAATATCTATGTACACGTCTGTCTTTCTATTCCTCCTTTTCTAGTTCCCACTTTATTGCAAACTCCATGAGAGCAAGAACTGTGTTTCATTCATCTTTGTATCTTGCATGTCTGTTGAATAAAAAAAGAATGCCAATCTCTCACACCCTCATTTCCTCCAGTCATACTTGGACCCATCGCCTCATGCTGTCCAGCTCTGCACAGTCTCCCTGAGGTGCAGTGGCCAGAATGCCACATGACTCCAAGGTGGGGCGCCACACTGCACTTTTATGTAAAGAGAGCCTCAGGCTTTGATTTTCAAGTATTATAAATTATGAACTTCATTTCCAGATTTTAGTTATCTATGTTCTCCTTGCCCTCTGTTGTTATAAGAATTACCATAAAGATAAACCAAAAGGAAGCCATCAAAATAAGAGAGAAAAGGACCTAAATAAACGATTGCAGAGCTTAGAGGTAGACAATCGACAATCTAATGTCCAAGGCTGGTGGAAAAAACTACCTGTGTTCTCACCCTAACCAAGCCTGTTTCCCTTGTTGTTGATTCTATCATTGAGCCAGTTTCTTTAGTGCTTTAGATACCTCTCAGGTCTGACTTCACCTACTAGTTTGAGCAAGCAAGCCAAGAGGGTATCGTAGTGGTCATTGACATTTAGCTAGGTAAATTAGCTTTAAAACCATGCTAGATATGATCATAATTGCCTTGAAGAAAACACAGCATTTTACTTTTATGGAAATAACAATGAAAAAATGCTTACATCTGCTACAAATACCCTGATTGAGAGGAAAATAGCATAGGAGAATATGGTTACAAAAATAACTTGATGACTAACCATTTGACAATCCACAATCCAAGTCCCCAAGCCCAGGGTACCAAAAAGGCTTCTCCATGAATGTGAGGCATTTAGGTGCCAGGTGATTTATTTGAAAAGTAGATCCTGGTTTAACCTTCAGGGTTGTGTTTCTAACTCACTTTCCCTGGAGCTCAGGGTTTGTGAGGTTCAAATTACAATGAAAACAGGAAAGAAAACATCCCTGATAAAGGTGCTCCTGCAGAATACGAAGGTAACAACGTGCAGAAAAAAGAAAGTGAGCAAAGCATTGGATTTCTTAAACTTAAAATGTCAACAATCATAACTAATTGTTGTTTATTAAGCAAATAAAGAACAAAAAGGTAGATAACAAAAAATAATTCATAGTTGGTTTGAGGATTAGATTTTGACCTTAGATTTGAATATGGATATTTCTGCTACACTCAGAAACACACAATATTGTGCTTGCAGAAGAAATAACTGTCTTACTTGGAAGGAACCTCATCACACTTAGCAAGAAGATAAACAACATGCTGTCTCAGCTCAAACTAACATGTCCATTCAATAACTTGCTTCATTTTAGAGTTATATTTTTCCTGATTTGTAAGAGCTATATAAATAATTTGGCTTCATGCTGAAATACAGGCTGTTTAGAAGGCATAAGATAAATAAAAATTAATAAATAATGTCAACAAAACAAAGATTACTATGTTTTAGAATGTTTAACATCTAGAAATCACAATATGCTGTGAAAAGTCACAATTTGTTCCAAAAATATTTATTGAGGATCTAATATATACCAGGTTATGTGCCAGATTCTATGACTCAAAGTCAAATAACACATGGCCCCCACGCTCAGGGACTGATAGCCTGGGGGAATCAAACAAATAACCATTTAGCAGTAACAATCAATGTGGCAAGTTCCATGTTTCTGCAGAAGCACAAAAAAGAGGCATTAGATTACAAGGCCCAGAGGAAATGACCCCTGAACTGATTTTTAAGAAACTTTTATTTTGAAATTATTTATTTATTTTTAACTCTGCAATGTAGATTTTCAAACATACATGACGGTAGAGAAAACAGTAAAACAGTATGATAAACTACCATGCATCCATCTTCCAGTCACAATTTTCATAATATAGCCAATCTTATTTCATAATTCTTTAATATCATCAAATATCTTTGCCTGTTCACATTTCTGATTTTATTTTATGTTGCTTCATTTTTTTGAATAGGGAGCCAAATAAGATCCACATATTACAACAAGTAATATGTCTCGTAAGTCTCTTTTAAACTACTGGTTCTTCCTTTCATCTCTTTCCCCCACCCTCCTTTTTTTTTCGGTTGAAGAAACTGGGTCATTAGTTCTCTAGATGAAGGACTGGCAGGTTTTTTGTTTTGTTTTGTTTTTTACTGTAAAGGGCCAGTGAGTAAATATTTTAGGCTTTGCAGACTCTATAGTCTCTGTTACAACTACTCAACTCTGCCCCTGTAGCACAAGAGCAGCCATAAGCAAATGAGCATGACTGTGTTCCAACAAAACTTTATTTGTGGACACTGGAATTTGAATTTCATATAATTTTCACATCTTGCACAATATTATTCTTTTAGTTTTTTTCCAACCATTTAAAAATGTAAAAACTATTCTTAGGGCTTCCCTGGTGGCGCAGTGGTTGAGAGTCCGCCTGCCGATGCAGGGGACACGGGTTCGTGCCCCCGTCTGGGAAGATCCCACATGCCGCGGAGTGGCTGGGTCCGTGAGCCATGGCCGCTGAGCCTGTGCGTCTGGAGCCTGTGCTCCGCAACGGGAGAGGCCACAGCAGTGAGAGGCCCGCGTACCGCAAAAAAAAAAAAAAAAAAAAAAAAAAAAAACTATTCTTAGCTCACAGGCTACAAAAAAACAGGCAATGGGTCAGATCTGTTCCATGGGCCATGCTCTGCCAACTCCTACTGTAGAGTTATCCTCGCTAAATTTTGTTATTGTATCCTTACTGTTTTTTTTACTAGGTACCTCTTTCTCTTGCAGTTCCTATAGACTGGTAATCAGATCAAGAAGCTTGATCAGTTCAGGTTTGATTTTTTTTCCCCCAGATTTTGTACCTACTTCCTATGTGGTGGCATGTGATTCCACAGGAATGTCTTCTTGTCCTTTTTTCATGAAGTTAGCAGCCATTGCTCATCACTGCCTAGACTCATTTGATTTCATCAGTGGTTGCAAAACGATGTGTTAGTTTTTTCATTCATTCTTCATTTATGAGCTGAAATACATCTACAGAGAAACACTGCTTCATCAACTATTATACTTTGTTACCCTAGGTAAAAATAGGAAAGGCAGGATAAATGCTTGCTTCTTTTATTTGCCAGCTTTCAAAATAATGAGGTGGTTCCCTAGTACACTCCTACGATGACAATGAGGAGTGTTTTTTTTTTTGAAGTATCATTTGAAACTCACAAATTTAAATATATTTGCTGTTTCAATCCACTGCAGTTATTGATCCTGAAATTGTCTCTCTTTGGCTAGTGAGAACCTTTTCAAGTTGACTCCTGAGTTCTGACATGCCTTTAGTAATCTCAAGGTATCAGAATCTCAGCTGCCTCCCTGTTTCTTCCTGTGCAGATGATGAGATCACACAGGTCTTCAGCTGTCAGTGACTTAGCCTCACCCACTTGTATTCGGAGGGTCACAGACATGCCTAGTCTTCTAGTTTTGTTGTAGATGTTATCCATGGGTCTTTGGCTTTGCATTCCTATTTTATCTATTTTTATGGGGAGATTTGAGGAGTTCCAAAGCTATGATGCCATTTCTGGCCAAGAAGGAATAAGAGGGTCAAAAATTATACTTCTGTCATAAACAACTAGAAACCTGGACAAACTACTGGAAACAACTGTTGTCAGACAATGGAAAGCAGGTAGTGCAAGACTGTGATTGATACTTGATAAATGGGTAACAAATGAAGTGAGCCCTAAACAAAGGGAGGGATATACATATTCATGGACTGGATTATGATACTGTTAAGATTTAATTCTCTCCAAGTTGACATACAGATTTAAGGACATCCCAATTAAAATCTCGCAGAAATTTGCAGATCTGACTCTAAAATTCATATGGAAATGCAAAGGACCTAGAATAACCAAAATAAGCTTGAAAATGGCAGAATTGGAAGACGTATACCACCAGTTTCAAGAGCATTATAAAATTAGGGTAATCAAGACAGTATGGTTTTGGCATAAGAATAGGCATATAGATCCATGCCACATAATAGACTCCAGAAACAGACCCTCAAATACACATAGGCAATTGATTTCAATAAAAGTGCTACAATAATTCAACAAATGGTGCTGGGACAACTGAATTATTCATGCGGGGAAAAAAAAAACCTTGGCCCTTACCTCACACCATATACAAAAATTAACTGAAAATAAATCATAGACCTAAACATACTAGCTACAACTATAAAACTTCTAAAATCAGAGAATCTTGGCAACCTTGGGGTAGGCAAAGATTTCTTATATAGGACACAAAAAGTATGAACCATAAAGAAAACATTTCATAAATAGAACTTCTGAAAATTTTAAATCTTTAAGCTCTTCCAAAGATGATGTTAAGAAGATGAAAAAGTAAGCCACAGTTTGGGAGAAAATGTTCGCAGTACATACATCAGACAAAGGTCTAAAGTTCAGAATATGTATTTTTTAAAAACCTCTGATAGACAACTCAATAGGCAAAAGAGATATTTCACAAAGGAGAATATATTAATGGCGAATAAACACATTAAAAGATGCTCAACATTCATTATCACAGAAATGTAAATTAAAATCACAATGACATACCATTTACAAACCCAATAGATTGGCTAAAATTAAGAAGACTATTAATACCAAGTGTTGCCTAGGATATGAAGCAACTGGAATACTCACGCATTGCTGGTCAGTTTAAAACGGTACAACTACTTTGGAAAAGAGTTTGGCAGTTTCTTTTTTTAATAAATTTATTTATTTATTTATTTATTTATGGCTGCGTTGGCTCTTTGTTGCTGCGTGCAGGCTTTCTCTAGTTGTGGCGAGCAGGGGCTACTCCATTGCAGCTTGTGGGCTTCTCGTTGTGGTGGCTTCTCTTGTTGCGGAGCATGGGCTCTAGGCACGCAGGCTTCAGTTGTGGTTTGCGGGCTCTAGAGCACAGGCTCAGTAGTTGTGGCACACGGGCTTAGTTGCTCCGTGGCATGTGGGATCTTCCCGGACCAGGGCTCGAACCCATGTCCCCTGTGTTGGCATGCGGATTCTTAACCACTGCACCACCAGGAAAGTCTCGGCAGTTTCTTATAAAGCTAAAAACATACCTACCATACTATCCAGCAATTTCACTCTTAGGAATTTGCTCAGGGAAAATGAAAATACATGTCTACCCAAAAATTAGTACACTTAAAAAAAAAACTTGTACACTAATGTTCATAATAGCTTTAATCAGAAAAGTCTCAAACTAGAAACAACTCAAATGTCCAGGAGCATGTAACTGGATAAATAACTTGTGGAATATTCATAAGCTGGAATACAACTCTGCAATAAGAGATAATGAGCTACTGTAACATGGGTGAATCTCAGAAACATACTACGTGAAAAAAGCCAGACACATAAGAGTTCATAAGAGTTCCCATAGCATTTACACTATTTTACAACTCCACTAACAGTGCACAAGGGTTCCAATTTCTCCAAATCCTCATAAACATTTAGTATTTTCTGTTTTTGTTGTTTTATAGTAGTCATCCTAACTGATGTGAGATGATATCTCCTGTGGTTTTAATTTGCATTTCTCTAATGACTGGTGATGTTGAGCATCTTTTCAAGTACTTGTTGAAGATTAGTTATTATTCAGCTTCCCAAACCAGTAGCAGTACATGCAGCAAGAATAATTACTTTCTCTAGCCATAAGAATCAGACCCAGGGGCTCTTTCTATAAGTTACAGTAACAGAGAGATCCAGTCATCCTTTAGGTCAAAAGATTGCCTACAAAGTACACTGCAGAAGCGGGTACTCAAATATATTGAGCCAAAGGCTTATTTTACAGTTGAAATAGATGTCTGTTGTTTTGTACCTGCCCAGCACACATTTTTCCTTCTTCTGGGAACACATCTTGATTTTCCTTTGGGAAATCGCCTCTCCCTTATTCACAGCCCATGTGATTCAGACAAGACTACTTTCTTACCTGGCCCAGAACCACGGGAGAGGAGGTGACTCAGGCCTTGCCTGTCAGCATATCTAATTGCTTCTGACCAAGGTGATTAGTTTATGGATAAGCATGTGATATAAATTTTAAAAATCCAAGTAAGTCCTGAGATTGTTGCTAAAAATGGGAAGGAGGAACACTCTTTCCGTTAGGATTGTAAGGATAAAAAAAGCCTGAAGTTGCCAGGGACCACGAGGAGAGATCCTCCCTTAGAGGAAAGCAAAGCTGAGAGATAAAGACAGAGATAAAGAGACACATAGCTAATGATACTGTTTGAGCCCCTGGGTTCAGTGGTCCCAGGGGCCACTCCTATCCCTGGACATTACAGTTCTACGAGGCAATAAGTGATTTTGTTTAAATGAAACTAAACTGGGTTTCTGTTATTTGCAACCTAAAGAATTTAATTAATACGTGGATTAAAGCAAACATAATTTACTTTTTAAGAGTTCAATTATCTATCCAGATTTCCCTGTCCAACTGCCACACCATTTTCAAAACTCTACAATTCTCATTTAACATACTAATTAACTAATTTAAAAAATTTTACTCTTACTCAATGTCTCAGCAGTATTCACCATAGCTGACCCCTTTTTCCTTTTTGAAATACAATTGCTTTGGCTTCTATGACCCCACACTCTTCCTAGCTTTCTTCCTACCCCTGACAGCTCCTTCTATGCCACCTCCTTTGCTATCTTATTCTCCTCAAGCTCCTCTTTCTATTGTTCATTTTTTTATCCCCTCCCCAGGCTATCCTCACCACATCCACAGTCTCAATTACTATTTAAATGCCTATGATTCCCAAATCATATCTCTAGTGCAGACCTCCCTCTGACCTTCAAAGAACCAGAGGCTGTTAAACAGTAAAGAGGACATGTGGAACTGACATCTCTGCTTGAGTGTCTCAAAGACACCTCAAATTCCAACTGTTCAGAACTAGAGCCGTGGTCATCACACACACCCAGCTGCCAGGCTGGCTCTTCTCTGGAGTCCCCTAACCACAATGAAGGATGCTACCTTCAGTTGAGCTGCATTAGCCAGAAACCTGGAAGTTTCCCTTCACACTGCTCTCTCCTACTCCCATTTCTAATCTGCCACTAATTACTGATTTTAGCTTTAAATATCTCTTCAATCAATCCATTTCTTTTTATCCTAGTACAAGCCACCATTTTCTTGATTTACTAACTAGCCTCCTAAAGTATCTTCTTGCCCACCCCACCTCTTCTCTACACTACTGTGAGAAGATCATTTTTATCTAAAAAACACAACTGGCCCTGGGACTTCCCTGGTGGTCCAGTGGTTGAGGCTCCGTGCTCCCAATGCAAGGGGCCTGGGCTTGAAGCCTGGTCAGGGAACTAGATCCTGTGTGCTGCAACTAGAAGCCCATATGCTGCAACCAGAGGAGCCCGCATGCTGTAACTAAAAGATCCTGCATGCCGCAACTAAAAAAGATCCCACACACGGCAAAGAAGATCTTGCGTGACAAAGTTTTGCTGATCTACCTTAATTTACTTTTCCTCAGGACTCAGCCTTAAAGCAATCTTACCTCCCTGGGAAACCTTTCCATATCTCTACTTTTAACATAAAAAATACACATATGCATACTTTTAGAGTATCTAATATGTAATGGAAAATAAAAAATACACATATGCATATTTTTAGAGTATCTATTAAACAGATACTCTAAAAATTAAACACTATTTCAAAGTAAAGAGTAGATCCTCTTTGAAATGCAGATGGCCAACAGGCACATGAAAAGAGGCTCAACACCACTAATCATCAGGGAAACGCAAATCAAAACCACTATATCACCTCACACCTGTCAGAACTACTATGATCTAAAAGAACACAAATAACAAATGTTGGCGAGATGTGAAGAAAAGGGAACCCTTGTACACTTGGTGGGAACGTAAGTTGGTGCAGCCACTGTAGAAAACAGTATGGAGGTTCCTCCAAACACTCAAAATAGAACTACCGGGCTTCCCTGGTGGCACAGTGGTTGAGAGTCCACCTGCCAATGCAGGGGACACGGGTTTGTGCCCCCGTCCAGGAAGATCCCACGTGCCGCGGAGCGGCTGGGTCTGTGAGCCATGACCGCTGAGTCTGCGCGTCCGGAGCCTGTGCTCTGCAATGGGAGAGGCCACAACAGTGAGAGGCCCACATACCGCAAAAAAATAAAAAAATAAATAGAACTACCATATGACCCAGTAATTCTACTCCTGGGTGTATATCTGAAAAAAACAAAAACACTAATTCAAAAAGAAACATGCACCCCAATGTTCATAGCAGCATTATTTACAATTGCCAAGATATGGAAGCAACCTAAGTGTCCATCAAAAAATGAATGGATAAAGAGGATGTGGTGTACATATATATATACACACACACATACATACATACAATGGAATACTACTCAGCCATAAAAAATAGTGAAATTTTGCCATGTGCAGCAACAAGGATGGACTTGGAGGGTATTATGCTAAGTGAAATAAAGTCAGACAGAGAAAGACAAATACTGTATGATACCACTTACACGTGGAATCTAAAAAATACAACAAACTAGTGAATATAACAAGAAAGAAGCAGACTCAGATATAGAGAACAAACTAGTGGTTACCAGTGGGGAGGGGGGAGGGGGCTATACAGCGGTTGGGGAGTGGGAGGTACAAACAATTAGGTATAAAATAAGCTACAAGTATATACTGTACAGCACAGAGAATACAGCCAGTATTTTATAATAACTATAAATGGAGTATAACCTTTAAAAAATTGTGAATCACTATATTGTACACCTTTAACTTATATAATATTGTAAGCAACTATATTTCCATTTAAATAAATAAATAAATAAATCTAAGGAGATTAAAAATTCAGCTCTTCAGTTAAACTAACCACGTTCCAAAAGCTCAACAGGCATAGGCACATGTGACTACTGCTACCATACTGGACAGTAAGGATTTCCATCATCACAGATATTTCTATTGGGTTGTGCTTATCTATGCTAACACTCATTTAAAACCAATTTTTTTAAATGGTAAATTAAAAAAAAAAAAAAAAGAGTAAGTCCTGTTCTCTCTGTCTTTCAGCCACCCAGTTACCCTCCCTGAGCAACCACTGAAACCAAGGTCTTGTAAAGCCTCTATATAAACAAGCAGATATGCATACATGATATATTTTATCTAAATTATACACATACATAGTTTCCATTTCTGTGGATAATCTTTTTTTTTTTTTTTTTTTTTTTTTGCGGTACGCGGGCCTCTCACTGTTGTGGCCTCTCCCATTGCGGAGCACAGGCTCCGGACACACAGGCTCAGCGGCCATGGCTCACGGGCCCAGCCGCTCCGCGGCATGTGGGATCCTCCCGGACCGGGGCACAAACCCGTGTCCCCTGCATCAGCAGGCGGACCCTCAACCACTGCGCCACCAGGGAAGCCCGGATAATCTTTTTATATCTTTTGCCCATTTTAAGTTGAGCTATAATTTACTAATTGAATTGTAGACATTCTTTATATAATCCAAGAAATGAACACTTTGTCTTGACTTGAATTTTTTTGGTTTGTCATTTTTTTTCTCCTTTTTTAAAAAAACCTTTATGGTATTTTCTCCATGCAGAAAACTTTGATTTTTTAATGTGGCAAACATTATCAATTCTGGGTTTCTGGGTTTTTATATCTGATTTAGAAAGGACTTCTACTCCACTTTAAAATTGTTCTAGTTTGGTTATGGATTTTATTGGACATACCAAAGTTTTCCACTTTTATATAGTCAGTATCTCTTGATCTTTTCCTTGGTAATTTAGAAAATCCTTTCTAAGTTTCTAACTCATGAAGTTAGTACACAAATTTATATAAGTACCTTCGCTCAGACCCTGTTTGATTTTTGATCTCCTAAGGGGTACCTAAGTTTGACGTGGTCATTGGTTTCTCAGGCATATAAGACAGGATTTATAAAACCCCTTCATTCATTTACATTTATCCCCCCCAAAGATTTACAGTTGTAACAACAATGATTCTACAAATGACTGAATTTAGTTTTCATCAAGAAATAATTAAATTATAATCCTTATCAAACCAAGTATATCCACACTGTTCACAGTTGACATTAATTTCTGATCTAGTTCCTGAAGTATTAAATACAGCACTTCTGCTGCATTCATTCCTAGTGGCACTTCAGCCATGTTATATCAGCACCACAGGCATCTTTTTAAACTTATAAGTTTTAGATTTCACAAGTAGTAGTAATTATAACAGTGCGGTGAACCAGCTGAGCTAGGTATAATGCCACCTCTTGCTATTTCAGTACAGCTTAGACAACACTATGTTACATTAAAAGCAGAATCAAGACAACATGGCAAAGCTTTTAAAAAAAGAGAAGGGTCACAATTCAGAGTCCTATTTCTCAGTTCTCTCTCTTCCATTATTAAAAAATGTGTGTGACAAAAGCCCAAATGCAAAAAGGAAAGCTTTCAGCTTCTAAGAAATAACAAAGCTTTCCTTAACTTTAATTTATGGGGCCTACTGTAAGTTTTCTGCATAAACTGACTAAATCAATCCGAAAACATTTATTTATAAAAAGAAAAAAAATGCAGTGGGACGTTAATTCTTTGTCAGTTTGGAAAGGATGTTCTCTGCATAAACCACATTTCTCAGGCATGCCCTCCTCAAATGCTCCATCAGCAGGAATAAAAATAAAAAGAAAGCCTTTTCAAATTAAGAGTACAACATTAAAGATCTACAATAAGCAAGCTATAATCAGAATTTTCTATGAACTATAACCAGGTTAAGAAGGAGACCCAGAGCTTAACACTGGATAAGAAAAGGCTCTATTTAGGGCAAAGGGCATTGGTTAAAAAATAATAATAATAAAAGGATCCCAACTAGCCTGCACCAAAGAGATGGTCAGAAAATTTACATATACAGCAATAGGAACAAAAGCTATTTTCATAAGAATCTTGGTGGATTTAGCAAATTTGAGACAAACAGGTTGAGTACACATGGTAGGACCTGACTAATAACAAAACACACATATTTAATTGGTAAACTTAGATTGACCAAATGCCAAATAAAATTACAGAGAAATTTAAAAGTCTGATACATGAAGAATACCACAGTGAAGGCAGGGTCATTCACAAACATTTACAGGGGCTTCTACTACATTGTAAGAACAGTGCAAGGTAAATGGGATTAAAAGATAAATATGACTGTGAGAACTCATATACTAGTGAGGAAAATAACATGAAGCAGAGAAGGGGGAAAAAGTCCTTCTAGAAAGTGAGGACAGCAAATACAAATGTACAGAGCAGTAGAGGAATATGACATGAACAAGGAATGTAATATAATCTAGTTTGACTACAGAAAAGGATGAAATTTTGTTGTAGAAATTTAGACAACCCAAGGTCCAGGGTTTCTTAATCTAAATTAAAATAGAATACAATAAAAGGTTTATATTCTCTAACAAAATCCATTAAAACAAAACTCATAAGATTTTTATGCAGCATATATGTGCAATTAATTAATGCTTTAATAAATAACAAAAAACCCCCGATGTAAACAGCTCATTCCAGGGCAGCCCAACATGTAAAATCAGCAGTAGTCTGCTCTTCTCTCTGCCCTCCTCCAAAAGTACACTTCTGAGGAAGAATTTTAAATGACCAATTTCCAAACTTGGAGGGGAAGCAAAGCTAAAGATCGTAAATCCTAAGTTATCTAAAGAAACTCAAGGGAAGGGGAAACAACCGCTAGTTGTGAGCAGGAAGGTAAGGCTAGGATTCTTCCTGCCAAACAGGACCGTAGCCCAGGAAAGGAACCAACATCAGCAGGCAGCCCAGGGATGAACTGTAAGAAAAGGATAGTGTTAGGACAACTGGTCATCCATATGGAAAAAAACATTGGGTTCCTACATCACACTATACACAAAGATAAATTCCAGAAGGATCAGAGACAGAAATGTGAAAAACAAATGAATATGAAAATATTTCTGTGGAAGCATTTCTGAAACAAGATAATAGCACAAAACACAAATAAATACATTGATAAATCCATCTACGTAAAAACTAGAAACTTACATACAGCTAAAGCCACCATAAACTAATTAGAATATGCCAACCACACACTGGGAGAAGAGATTTGCAACCCACATACTAGTCCATGGTAAAGGACTAGTATCCGGAATACATAAAGGTCTAACATTGATAAGTAAAAGACAAACAACAAGCTAATGGGAAAATGGGCATGGGACATAAAAAGCAACTCACAGATGAGGAAACCTGAGTTGCCAATATGAAAAAATGCGAAAGCTCATTATAATCAGAAAAATAAAAATTTAAAACATGAGATCCCATTCCACATCCATCAGATTAGCAACACTGAAAAACTTTTATTATAGGGCGTTTCAAGCACATATGAAAATAGAGAGAACAGTAAAACGAACACTGTGGACTCATCCCTCAATCCAACAGCCATTCATTCATAGCCAATCTTATTTCATCTGTAGTTCAACTGCCAAATAATTCTGAAGTGAATCCCAGGCATCACAGCACTTTTTTCTGTAAATATTTTTGTTATACCCTTAAAAGATGGAGGAAGTTTTTAAGTCACATTTATTGAAGTATAGTTCACATACAGTAAAATCTACATTTTTGTAATGTACAGTTCTTTGAGCTTGACAAACAAACACAGCAGAACACCAGGTAGAGGGAATGATACAGTAGGCCCTCTTGAGTTGGCTTCTTTTACTTGCAAAATGCATTTAAGATTCATCCATGTTGCTGTGTGTATCAGCAGTCATATATTTGTACTGCTGAGAGCACTGCCTGGATGTACCACAGTTTTGTTTATACATTCACTGATTGAAAGACTTTGGGTTCTTTCCAGTTTGGGGTGATAAATAAAGCTGCTATAAGCATTTGTGAACCAATTTTCATGTGAAAGTAGGTTTTTATTCCACTTGAGTAAATATCTAAGGGTCTTTATTGCTAGGTCATATGGTAAGCATATATTTAACTTTACAAGAAACTGCCAAATTCTTTGCCTCGTGCCTGTATGATTTTGCATTCCCAACAGCAAAGTGTGAGAACTCCACCTACGCTGCATCCTTGCAAACAGTTTGTATTGCAGCTTTTGTTTGTTTAATCTTGGCCATTCTAATAGACATATAGTGGTATCTCACTGGAGTTTAAATTTGCATTTCTCTAATCAATGCAGTTGATTTCAGTAAGAATTGACACAAACGTAGAGAAACATTAAAGACTGGTTAAAGCTGGGTGCAAGGTATTTTATTTTTTTCCCTACGTTTTTCTATTTGAAATATTTTCATAATAAAGTATCTTTAAATAACCCTTAAATCTTCCTTTATAATTCCTTATAAATGGCAAAAACAAGATTATTTAACTTCACTACCAATACATGCCTTGAAGAGATCATCCTTTTTCAAATAATAGCCGGCAAATAGTTTTTTGGGAGAGGTAATTGGTAATCTACAGAATGGGCCAGAATGTCACAAAATCAACACAAATTTTTCAATTTTTTTATGTACTAACAAATGTTCAGTACTAAAACTTCCTTAAATAGAATCTAACCTTAATTAGTGTGATTAAATGTTACTATGGAAATTTAGTCTTCACCTTGATATTTTATTTTCATTTTTTCCATAATATTTGTTATTTAATGATGACATGGAGACCACAAAGTATACAAAGTGTTGCATTCTGTATAAACCAAAACTGCTTTCTCTCCTTACTAACATCACTCTTAGTGTTGTACTTTTCACAACAGAACTCTCTTAAGTCCTGAGCTTCTTTACAGAATATGATCTTAATAAAACTCATTTCAGAAGAAAATTAACTCTATTCCTGAACTGTATATATTTAAGTATTTACTGCTCCAATGGTTATACTGCATCTTTGTATCTACTCTCTACCTAATGAAACATTTATTCTGAAAAATAAAACATGAAATCAGCTTGTTTAAAAGTGAATCAATTCTGTCCTTCCTCAATAATAAGACTGGCAAAGACCCACAGGATAAACTCTCACCATTTATCCTGGACCTTCCTATAGATTTTTACTCTTACTACCCTTCCTCCAATGGAGGAAAAATGACAAGGAATACTTGTGTAAAATGTATCTTGCCTTAAACTCTACTATATACTTCCACACTACATGTAATAAAAACTATTTTAGAAACTTCAATTAACATTTACTCAACTACACTGAATATTACACCCTTGAAGATGTGCTGCAATAAGCCTAAGTAGTTTTGGGGGCTTTTTTTTCCACTTCAAATATCATACCTCATTTCAGTACCTCCTATCTAGGTACTGAAAATGGCTTCACAGACATGCCTTAAATTCACACATAATCCAGACTGGTTAGTAAAGCATCATCTTCCCGAACTACAACTACTGTTAAATGGGTAGTTAAATCCAATGACTCTGTCCCTCAACCCATTAGACCAGGGGACACCTAACACAAAGTGGGCCCATCCACAGGCTGGTCTGCATTCTAGGGACATTCTAGGTGCTGGGGATGAATAGAAAGGGAAGGATTCAAATGTTACTTGCTCAGAGGAGAGGGTAGGAGGAATCCAGAGCAACTCCTAGTTTTCCAATTTGAGTAATCAAGAAAATGGTGGTACAAAAAGAAAAGAAATAATTGGAGAGCAGGTTTTAAAAAATTGATGTGAAACTTACATATAGCAAAGCACACAAGTTAACAGTTTGATACATTTTACACACACACACACACACACACACACACACACACACACCATCATCCAGATCAAGATAGAACACATCCAGGATCTAGAAGTCTCCCTCGAACATGATCTCTCTTAGTCAATAATGTCCCCACCTTACCCACTGCCAAAGGTAAATACTACTCTGATTTCTGTCACCATAGATTAGTTTTGCCTCCTCTTGAATTTAAGTACTCTTTTGTATCTGGCTTCTTTGGTGGGAAAGTATTTTTATGTATGTATTTCTGGGAAGCACGGGAGGTTGGGGTGATGGTAAGTGGGGATGAGGAAGATATAAAGTTGGTTGATTATTTTTCATATTTATTAAACACCTAATACATGTTAGTATCTACATTAAGCACAGAGAACCAGGTAAAGAGGGCTTGGTACCTATCCTAAGGGACTTAAGATCTAGAGAAGGAGACAGGTAAATGAGTAATTACATCAACTTACAAGCATTCTAAGAGCAGAATGGTCATGGTGCCAAGGGGAACACAGGACAGGAGTGGCTCTCTTTGCCTAGGGAGGTCATGTAAGACTACAATAAAGACTGAGTTGGAAAAAAAAAAAGCTGAAAGATTTGCTGTTGATAATCTGCAGTTGGGTGATGGATGCACAGGGGTTCATTATATTATCCTCTCTACTTTTGCGTATGTTTGACAATATCTATAATAAAAAGTTTAAGTTGTGTCTTGAAGCATGAATAGGAGCTAATCAATATGACAATGAGCCAAGAGCATGCCGGGCGGAGAAATTTTAAAAGCAAAGGTGAGAAGGAAAACTACAGTTTTCATGGAATCACAAGTCATTGAGGGAGTGTAGGAGTTAAAGACAGAAAAGCCAGGCAGGGGCCAGATCATTAAAGTCCTTGCATTCTACCTAAGAAAGTTTGGTTTTATCCTAAGGCAACTGGAAGCCACTGAAGCAACCATAAGCAAGAGAATGATCTGATCAGATTTGTGTTTTAGAATGATCACTCAGATACCAGTACAGATAAGAGAAGAAAATAAGAAAATAAGAGAAATGATTGGTGGGTGGTTACTTAAGTAACTCTGGCAGGAGATAAAGAGGGCCTAAAATCTATAATTATTTCAAAATAAAATTTTAATTAAAAAAAAGAAGAGAAATAATGAGGGCCTAAATTGAGGTGATGGTAATTAAGATGAAGGGAACATGAGTGTTAAAGATATTTTGTTTTTAAATATAATTTATTAAAAATTAGCCTGTGATTCTTCATCAAGCTGAATGATTTAGCATAAAGGACTGCATTCCATAGCAATGGTCAAACTGAATTCTGGTGAACATTTTTCTATTTAAAAATTCTCCACTTGGCCGTGCAGCAATTAACAATATTTTTCCACAGCACTTCCCCCTTATAAGGGGTTTCAGTTCCACTAAATAAAAAGAATCAGAGTAAATTGACTTAGAAGTGCTAACACCTTGGCAGGTGTTCCATGAGAGAGCCCGACGTCCTCACTGTAAACAGCAGAATTTTAGGTACTTGGTAGACCAGAGTAGGATAGCAGTGACAATAGGGAGAGTTCAGCTGAGTGCCACTGTGCAAACAAGTCAATAGCCAAAGACCAATAAAAAGAGATGAAATTCCAAACTAAAACCTAAAGCTAAGCTAAACCACAGAGTTTGAAGTTCATAGCATTTATTGTTGATTTTGAGGTCTCTGTGGATTTTACAAAACATCCATCCCCCAAATAACTGGCACAAAACAGCAATCTTTGATACCTTCAGTACTCTTTTTAGCTCTTATAAACATATACATACAACAATGTGGCAAGTCTAGTCTCTTACTGCACCATAACACAGAAGATGCCAACTGAAATAGCCTACACCCGTTAATATAATCATTTACTGTAATCTCTTCTTTATTTCATTCTGGTTTCACGCCTTCATTTGGCCATATTTATTAACATGAAATAGAAAAAACACTCCATGGTGTGAAATCTTCTGTTTCCTCAGTTACAAATGTTGAACAAAGTAGAAACATTTATTCTTCCTTGACTATCTGCAGTTCAAATACTGCTATTTCTACTCCCTGTTCCCAGCACTAATAACTGCTGAAGTCAGGAAATCTCATTTGAATTTGCCACCTCACCATGCTCGGGCAAGTTGACCTACTTATTTAGCAGCTTAGTCTACTATTTTTTGCCTGATTGTTGTGACAGGAAGAAATAAAACCTTCATCCCCAAAGACAAAAATAAAATCTTAAATCACAAATTTAGCACTCATTAGATCCTCCTCAATAGATCCTCCAAACCTAGAGCAAACAGGATGGCAGAATAAATGATCCTGAGCATTGGACATATATACTGACTCAGAAGCTAAATAAAAGAAAGTCACATCAAGGACTTTTGCACACAGTATTGTCATTAGTAACCTGAAAAGACTCACAAGGCAAATTGGAAAAAAAAAAAGCCAAGAGTAATAACATTCACAACACCTTATGGCTCTGTGTGCTTCACACATCCATTAATAACATACACCAGAGATAACATTTCCAAACCAAAAAACAGTTTTAGGTACAGGAAAAAATTAAGTTAATGTTGTTGTTTTTTTTTTTTTTTTTTTTTTTTTTTGTGGTATGCGGGCCTCTCACTGCTGTGGCCTCTCCTGTTGCGGAGCACAGGCTCCGGATGCGCAGGCCCAGCGGCCATGGCTCACGGGCCCAGCCGCTCCGCGGCATATGGGATCCTCCCAGACCGGGGCACGAACCCGTATCCCCTGCATCGGCAGGCGGACTCTCAACCACTGCGCCACCAGGGAGGCCCAATGTTGTTTTTATAAGCCATGTTTCATTTGGTAATATATTTTGTTATATGAAACACGGGAGTTTTCAAAACTAATAGTCAAAGAAATATATTTACTATTGCATAATATTCTAGGGAATTCAGAAGGTATTTAATGTACAGCAGAATGTGAGAATACATGCTGCTCTGTATTTCTATGATTTATTTTTGGCTTTCTTCTGGCCATTTCCATTCTTGGCCCTCCCTATAGAAATAAGTCAACATTCTAAAAGAATTAACTCTCAAGTCTGTCCCTGAAAACAAACTTGGATCTCTAAACACCCATCAGGGGCTTCCCTGGTGGTGCAGTGGTTAAGAATCCACCTGCCAATGCAGGGGACACGGGTTCGAACCCTGGTCCAGGAGGATCCCACATGCTGCGGAGCAACTAAGCCCTGAGCCACAACTACGGAGCCAGCGCTCCAGAGCCCTCGAGCCACAACTACTGAGACCACGTGCCACAATTACTGAAGCCTGTGCACCTAGAGCCTGTGCTCCGCAGCGAGAGAAGCCACTGCAATGAGGAGCCCCACACAGCGCAACGAAGAGTAGCCCCCGCTCACCGCAACTAAAGAAAGCCCGCACGCAGCAATGAAGACCCAATGCAGCCAAAAATAAATAAATAAATTTATGTTAAAAAAATAAATAAACACTCATCAGCATTTGACAACAAAATAACTGACATTGTTACCATTTGTATCAAATTTTATAGTTTGGAAATCTATTTTATGTTCAAAAGAGCAGGTATTATTTCCATTTTACGACTGACTGCACTGAGGGTAAGAATAGTTAGATATTTTGCCTGAAGTTGAATTTCATGGTACACGAGGAAATTTTAAAACCCTGATATTCTAATTCATAAAATGGTGTTAGTGGCAAAATAAATAATAATATTAATGAATGGCAATCTATAGCATAAAGTGAATATCCATGAGTCCATACAGATATAATCAAATAAATGAATAAATAAGGGAAAACCCTTTTTTAAATAACAGAATTCCAATTAATAAATGTAGAAAGAATCATAGAAGTAGAAAATTACCATTTGACAAACATCAGAGCAGTAACTGTTGCAGGCAAGAATCATCAACATTGATTAGCTCTAGTAGTTTTCTGGTAGCATCTTTAGGATTCTCTATGTATAGTATCATGTCATCTGCAAACAGTGACAGCTTTACTTCTTCTTTTCCAATTTGGATTCCTTTTATTTCCTTTTCTTCTCTGATTGCAGTGGCTAAAACTTCCAAAACTATGTTGAATAAGAGTGCTGAGAGTGGGCAGCCTTGTCTTGTTCCTGATCTTAGTGGAAATGGTTTCAGTTTTTCACCATTGAGGACAATGTTGGCTGTGGGTTTGTCATATATGGCCTTTATTATGTTGAGGAAAGTTCCCTCTATGCCTACTTTCTGCAGGGTTTTTATCATAAATGGGTGTTGAATTTTGTCGAAAGCTTTCTCTGCATCTATTGAGATGATCATATGGTTTTTCTCCTTCAATTTGTTAATATGGTGTATCACACTGATTGATTTGCGTATATTGAAGAATCCTTGCATTCCTGGAATAAACCCCACTTGATCATGGTGTATAATCCTTTTAATGTGCTGTTGGATTCTGTTTGCTAGTATTTTGTTGAGGATTTTTGCATCTATGTTCATCAGTGATTGGTAAAGTAGCAGGATACAAAATTAATGCACAGAAATCTCTGGCATTCCTATACACTAATGATGAAAAATCTGAAAGTGAAATCAAGAAAACACTCCCATTTACCATTGCAACAAAAAGAATAAAATATCTAGGAATAAACCTACCTAAGGAGACAAAAGACCTGTATGCAGAAAATTATAAGACACTGATGAAAGAAATTAAAGATGATACAAATAGATGGAGAGATATACCATGTTCCTGGATTGGAAGAATCAATATTGTGAAAATGACTCTACTACCCAAAGCAATCTACAGATTCAATGCAATCCCTATCAAACTACCACTGGCATTTTTCACAGAACTAGAACAAAAAAGTTCAAAATTTGTTTGGAAAAACGAAAAACCCCGAATAGCCAAAGCAATCTTGAGAATGAAAAACGGAGCTGGAGGAACCAGGCTCCCTGACTTCAGACTATACTACAAAGCTACAGTAATCAAGACAGTGTGGTACTGGCACAAAAACAGAAAGATAGATCAATGGAACAGGATAGAAAGCCCAGAGATAAACCCACACACATATGGTCACCTTATCTTTGATAAAGGAGGCAGGAATGTACAGTGGAGAAAGGACAGCCTCTTCAATAAGTGGTGCTGGGAAAACTGGACAGGGACATGTAAAAGTATGAGCTTAGATCATTCCCTAACACCACACACAAAAATAAGCTCAAAATGGATTAAAGACCTAAATGTAAGGCCAGAAACTATCAAACTCTTAGAGGAAAACATAGGCAGAACACTCTATGACATAAATCACAGCAAGATCCTTTTGGACCTACCTCCTAGAGAAATGGAAATAAAAACAAAGATAAACAAATGGGACCTAATGAAACTTCAAAGCTTTTGCACAGCAAAGGAAACCATAAACAAGACCAAAAGACAACCCTCAGAATGGAAGAAAATATTTGCAAATGAAGCAACTGACAAAGGATTAATCTCCAAAATTTATAAGCAGCTCATGCAGCTCAATAGCAAAAAAACAAACAACCCAATCCAAAAATGGGCAGAAGACTTAAATAGGCATTTCTCCAAAGAAGATATACAGACTGCCAACAAACACATGAAAGAATGCTCAACATCATTAATCATCATAGAAATGCAAATCAAAACTACAATGAGATATCATCTCACACCAGTCAGAATGGCCATCATCAAAAAATCTAGAAACAATAAATGCTGGAGAGGGTGTGGAGAAAAGGGAACACTCTTGCACTGCTGGTGGGAATGTGAATTGGTACAGCCACTATGGAGAACAGTATGGAGGTTCCTTAAAAAACTACAAATAGAACTACCATATGACCCAGCAATCCCACTACTAGGCATATACCCTGAGAAAACCATAATTCAAAAAGAGACATGTACCAAAATGTTCATTGCAGCTCTATTCACAATAGCCTGGAGATGGAAACAACCTAAGTGTCCATCATCAGATGAATGGATAAAGAAGATGTGGCACATATATACAATGGAATATTACTCAGCCATAAAAAGAAACGAAACTGAGCTATTTGTAATGAGGTGGATAGACCTAGAGTCTGTCATATAGAGTGAAGTAAGTCAGAAAGAGAAAGACAAATACCATATGCTAACACATATATATGGAATTTAAGAAAAAAAAATGCCATGAAGAACCTAGGGGTAAAACAGGAATAAAGA
Organism: Mesoplodon bidens; assembly: GCF_964165515.1. Classification (NCBI taxonomy): domain Eukaryota; kingdom Metazoa; phylum Chordata; class Mammalia; order Artiodactyla; family Ziphiidae; genus Mesoplodon; species Mesoplodon bidens. The sequence continues at coordinate 62,484,261 of NC_138178.1, read as the reverse complement.
CACAGACCTACTTGAGAATGGACTTGAGGATATGGGGAGGGGGAAGGGTAAGCTGTGACAAAGCGAGAGAGAGGCATGGACATATATACACTACCAAACGTAAGGTAGATAGCTAGTGGGAAGCAGCCGCATAGCACAGGGAGATCAGCTCGGTGCTTTGTGACCGCCTGGAGGGGTGGGATAGGGAGGGTGGGAGGGAGGGAGATGCAAGAGGGAAGGGATGTGGGAACAGATGTATATGTATGACTGATTCACTTTGTTATAAAGCAGAAACTAAAAAAAAAAAAAGAATCATCAGCAGATGCTAAAATGAGTAGGCAAAAGTATGATGAGAAAGAGGAAACTTGCATACCTCAGAATATCTCCCCACAAGAGACTTATTAATTACAAAGGGAAAAACAATAATGTTACAATTACATTACAATGGAGAAAGCTGGTAGATACCGCCTTAACCAAGTAATCAAGGTTATCATCACCAGTAATGAGACATATCAACATCATGTACTCCCTAGGATGATGAACTGAGAAAGGTCAAACATCTCTCTCTTTCAGAGACATTCTACAAAATAACTGGCCAGTAGAAGCCATAAATGACAAAGACCGAAGAACTGTCCCAGACTGGAGGAGCTCAAGGAGACATGACAACTAAGTGTAATTTGGGAATCCTGGGTTATATCATGGGCTAACAAAAGGACAGTGGGACAACTGGCAAAATAAGAATGAGGTCTGTCGGTTAACAGTATTGTGTCAAGGTCAACTTCCTGCTTTTGATCATTGTCCTATGTTAACATTTGGGGAAGCTGGGTGAAGGGTATATGGGAATTCCTTGTACTATTTTTGCAACTTTTTTGTAAGTCTGAAATTATTTCCAAATAAAAAGATTTTTTTTTAAGATTGTGGTGCTGGTGCTTATAATCTAAACCTCATCATTTGGAACTGCATTTTCTTTGCTTCAAGGATATAAATTTTGTCTCCTCAATAAGCTCCACCAAAGTATTAAACATTCACAAGTAGTAAATTACTTTAAAGGTTTAAAAAGAAGAGCTTAAGTAGTAACAGTCAAAGTAAAATCTGCTCATTTCCTCTTTGTTAATATTAGTGATCTAAAAAATGACAACTGGTCTCCAATAATAATGAAAGATTTTCTATTTTAAAGGAATCTAAGTAAAGCTGATTCAACTGAAACTAGTGTAGACTTGAACACTGTGGGAAAAAATCTTATACCAAAGATGTGTTTTCGGAAAGGCTAAATTCTATAACCTCTTAACAAGAGAAGGGAATCTAGAAGCCTGGCTGAGAACTATGACTAAACTCATGCCATGTAATTTGACAAGAGGGTAACAGGGACATAAATTAAACCAAGAATTATTTTGTTGCATTCAAAAATGATGAGAAGAAAACTTTTGTTTGAAGACTTTCTTTTAGTACTGTAAAAGAAATTTTAAGACTGTGGTATTTACAATGTTTTGTTTGAAGTTATGACATTGATGGTAAAACATATCACAGATAACTGGTGAGCTACATATTGGTGCAAACTTTCAACATCACACAATAAGAATCAACCAGAATTTAACCCCCAAGAGGCACTTTTTCTTCCAAACTACAAATCTTGTAAACTAAATGGGAGCTCTAAAAATAAAGACACAATCTACAAAATCTGGCAAATATGTTTGACTCTGGGATGTTAGGAAATGAAAAAAGGAGGGGGGGGAAAGGCACTTGGGTTTTAAGTGCCAAAATAACTCTCTTTGTGAGTAGCTAATATTCTTTCAAAAGCTTTATTCCCGAATTATGACTCACTTTAGAGAAAAGAGAAAAGATGAGAAAAAGAAGAAATGAAATGGTCAATATTAGTGGCTTCATATGCTTAAGATTTTCACACTAAATATAAAATAGAAGCTCTTTTTAAAATTATTGTCAATAATTAGTCCCTGAAGAAAGGATAAGGAATACATAGAAAGGCCACAACGATGTGCAACAGAACAAAAATATAATTATAGTTTTAAAAGCAAAGCAGGCTAGATAAGGCCTTAAATTCCCTATCAGAGCCATTACCGTATCAGTGAAGCTAGAGATATATACTCACTTTCCACAAAACACTTAGTATAACAAAGTAGCTCAGGCTTAGGTCAAAGATCACCCAATTAGAGTGCACCATTTGTCTGATCCACTATAATAAGTGAATTACTTTCATCTACATAAATGTTCTTGATTTGTATTTGGATATTCTAGCCCACTGACAGCAGATCACCCAACTACTAAGATATAACCTCATCTGAGATACCATGAACAACCAAATCTCACAGAAAATTTCAAAACATTAACTGTTTGTTACCCAATGGGGAGAAAAGGTACATTTTGGTAGAATACTAAAAGTGTTTTTGTGGAAAAAACATTAGGAAAATAATCTAAAAGGTTTTATACTTCCGGGGATGAGAACCTCTTGAATATAGGCATGTAACTCACACCTTCATCCCATCACAATTAAAATGCCAAGGCAAGTCTAAAATAGGAGAGAACTACATCAGTATAGAAGTTAGGAATGGATGCCATTCACATGACAAAACTGTTGAAGAATTTCTGCAAGACATGTTAGATAGATCTGGATGGAAGAAAGATGTCAAGAGTCAACTAGTGACTTATCTTACTGAGAAAGAAGTGCTGTGACTCAGAGAGAAAGCAGAGGAGATACTGGCAAAAACACCATTAATAAGGAGGACAAGAGCTACGGAATAGGTGGGCCATAGGAAAAAATAAGAAACCCTCCAACTGGAATCTGTTTTACCACTACCAACCAAGAGCACTGGAAACAACTGCCCCGGACATGTACTGCAGTATACCAAATGATGATCTAGGGAATCTAAGAATTTCTCACATAAACAGTGGGCGGATATAGCAGGAAGGTGGATGAGTAACTACAGCATACAACTGGCCTGTGGCTAGCAAAATACCCATTCCTCATAGGAGAAATTAGAGACATGACTCTCCTGCTCGGACAGGCTCCTACTGCACTCCTCTCAGGCTTCTGGGTGGAGGAACAGAAATGTAGATTTCTATTAGCCAGGTCTGTTATACAATATTTGAAAGGGAAATCTACGAGTATCCAAGGACAATGAGGTTATTATAGATGACTCTACCCACAGGTCTCTTGATGAGACTTCCCCAAGCATAATGATTAATAAAATGGAAAAAATGAGGAGAAAGAGGAGGAGGAGAAGGAGGGGGCAAAGGAAGAAGAGGAGAAGGAGGGCTTAAAAGGAGAAAGAAGACGGGGAGGGGGGAGGAGGAGGAGAAAAAAAGACACCATCACACCTATGAAATCATTCTGCAAAAAAAATGAAAGAGGGAAATATAACACTCAAGATTAAAAACGGCATATCATTTTGAAAATAACCTAGAAACAGAAGTAAATTTTTAATTAAAACTACTGTGTGAGATTTAATAAAATTTTTAAAAACAGGTTTTTTGAAACAAGAGATGAAAGATCCAGTATCAGGTAACAGACTGAGGTTCGGCTAAGAGTAAGACAGAAATAAGTGGGAGTTGGAAGAAATAAGAAATAAGAAAAATAAAAATGTGATAGCAGAGGGCTTCCCTGGTGGCACAGTGGTTGAGAGTCAGCCTGCCGATGCAGGGGACGTGGGTTCGTGTCCCGGTCCGGGAAGATCCCACATGCCGCGGAGCGGCTGGGCCCGTGAGCCATGGCCGCTGAGCCTGCACGTCCGGAGCCTGTGCTCCGCAACAGGAGAGGCCACAACAGTGAGAGGCCCAAGTACCGCAAAAAAAAAAAAAATGTGATAGCAGAATAAAAAACATAAAAGAATAAAAAAATGTAATAACAGAAGTAAAAACTATATCGATGAGAACCTAATAGAAAAATGGGAGGATTTCAACAGACACTTCACAAAAGAGGATATCCAGATGGCCAATAAACATAAGAAAAAGTATACAATTTCATTAGTAATAAGAAAAATATAAATTAAATCCAAAATGAGATATCCCTACACACCTACCCAAATTGCCAAAATAAAAAGAAAATACCAAGTTTTGTAAAGAATGTGGAGTGCTCTCATACATTATTATTGGGAGTGTAAACTGGGCATATTCGCTTTGGAAAACTCTTTGGCAATATCTACCAAAGCTTAATGTAGGCATACTCTCTGACTTGTCCCTCAGAGTATGTCCATGGATTAGGAGCAACACATCACCTAGGAGTTTGTTAGAAATGCAAAATCTCAGACCACACCCCAAACCTGCTGATTCACATTCAGCATTTTCCTAAGAGTCCAGGTAATTCATATGCACATTAAAGTTTGAGAAGTGTTGTTCTACAACTCATCCATTTTGCTTCAAACTCACCCACTCCACTCCTGGAAAAACACATACAAGTGTTCACCAAAAGATGTATATACCAGGATGTCCACAGCAGTACTATTTCTAATAGCTAAAGATTGGTAATTACCCAAACACCCATCAACAATACAATGGATAAGCAAATTGTGATATATTCCAAAACGAGAATAGACAATCTATAACTGCACACAACAATAAGGACAAGTCTCATACATATAATAATGAGTGAAAAAAGCCAGACAGAGGAGAGTCCTGTATTATTCATTTTACACAAAGTCCAGAAACAGGCAAAACTAATCTGAGCTGTTAGAAGTCATAATGGTGGTTAGCCTTTGGGAGAGTGGTGGTCTATGGTAGTGACTGGAAGGGAATATGAGAGAGGTTTCTGGTGTACTCAAAATGTTCTGTTTCTTAGGTACAAATTTCCGGTTATAAAATAAATAAGTCATGGCGATGTAATATACAGCATGATGACTGTAGTTAATAATACTGTATTGCATATGTGAAAGTCGCTAAGAGAGTAGATCTTAAAAGTTCTCATCACAAGAAAAAAATTTTATAACTATGTATAGTGAGTGATGTTAACTAGACTAATTAAGGTGATTATTTCACAATATATACAAATATCAAATCATTATGTTGTATACCTGAAACTGATACAATGTTACAATGTCAACTATACCTCAATAAAATGTTGTTTCTTTTTTTTTGCGGTACGTGGGCCTCTCACTGTTGTGGCCTCTCCCGTTACGGAGCACAGGCTCCGGACGCACAGGCCCAGCGGCCATGGCCCACGGGCCCAGCCGCTCCGCGGCATGTGGGATCTTCCCAGACCGGGGCATGAACCCGCGTCCCCTGCATCGGCAGGCAGACTCTCAACCACTGCACCACCAGGGAAGCCAAAAAAATGTTGCTTCTTAACCTGGCCAATAAGCATATGAAAGATGTGCTTCATTAGTTATCTAGGAAATGAGAATTAAACCACAATGACATACCATTACCCAGACACTAGAATATCTAAAGTTATAAAAAACTGACAATACGAGAATGCAGAACAACATGGACTATCTAACAGAGCTGGTGGGAAAGCAAAATCATACAGCCACTTTGAAAAAGAGTACAGCAGTTTCTTATAAAGTCAAATATTCACTTACCATGCAATCCAGCAATTCCATTCCCAGGTTTTTCCCAAGGGAAATTAAAACATATGCCCACACAAAGACTTGTATATAAATGTTCATTGCAGCTTTATTCATAATTGCCCCAAGCTAGAAATAACCCAAATATCCATCAACAGGTGAATAGATAAACAAATGTGATACCACCCATAAAATGACATTCTAATCAGCAATAAAAGAGAACATGATACACACAACAACATGGACAAGTCTCAGAAACATTATGCTGTGTAAAAGAAGCCAGACACAAAAGAGTATGTACTATATAATTCCATTTATATCAATTGTTAGCAAAGGCAAAACTAATCTGTAGTGATAGAAAGCAGAGTAAAAAGACAAAGCAATTGCCTGGGGATGGGGGTGAGTGGGCATGAAGAAATTTTCGGTGATAAATGTTTCATATCATGATTGTGATGGCAGTTTATACAGTTGTATACATTTATCAAAACTCACAAGTGAACTCAATTGAGTACATTTAATGTGTGTAAGTTATACTCCAATAAAACTCATTTTCAAAAAAGCCAACAACAAATCAAGAAAAAATATTTCAACATACGTTTAAAGATGTAATATTCTTACTCTAGAGAGATAATGCCAATAATACCAACAACAAAAGCCCAGTAACTCAATAAAAAATGTGAAGGACACTGTGGATTTCCAGAACGCTGAAAAAACTTACAGAAACACCTGAGGACTGACAGCTTTCAACTTTAGAAAAAGACTTAGATGTGAATCCAATGCTTATAAACATTCCCTTAGTCAGAAGCTAATGGATAAATTTTTCTGGAATGGTAACATAAATCCCAAGTATAAATGGGTTATGGCTTAGGAAAAAGTGAGTTTTTCCAGAGCCTGGCAAAAACAGTGTCATCAGACAACACAGTCAGGGAAAGCTCTGCTGAGATTCATTGTATCTATTGCTTCCAGGAGTGGTCACCTCACTTCTGATAAGATTCTATTGCCTTTGCCAATTAAGCAAGGAAATTACTCTAACTCCACTGTGTATGAATGTGCTTTCTCCTTCCACCCACCTGAAATACATCAGTTGGCATCAGAAGTGAGACTGGCACAGACACACCACCACCCTTGTTAAAGAGTTTGGAAGGAGTGTTGGGGAAGACAAGTGAGGGAACGCTGCCTGAGGAAATATGGATGGAGATGAGAGAGACGAGAGCAGTTATGTGAGTTTTTCCCCTGGAGCAGTCGTAGAGTGGAGTTCACAAACTGTTCTCTTTACCTCTGGAAAGTTGAGCCCAAGGGATAATTCAAAAGAGGAAAGACAAGATAGTCTAAGGCATAACTCACTGCCATCTCACTAAGGTGGGGAGGATGATCACAGATTCCCAAAGGGCTGAAAAGCCAGGGGAGATAGAGGAGATACGCTAGAGGACCCCCCTCACATGCCTCTCAGATGGGTAGACAGCAGCTTTTCAGGCCAGGAATACGTAAGAGCTGAAGTTTATTTAGATGTGGGAAAGTATAAAAATAGAGCAGCAAAATGCTTTAACTCTTGCTAACCCAACTCTCTCTGTAGGAGGATAACAAAACACAAAAAAAGTGATATTAATTGATGCCAGTGGTTTTAAATGTGGGAAGGGGGTAATAATAAAGTTATGAAGAGCTTTGTCTTCCTTGATCCTTCCTGCAAAAGTGACCAAAGACTGGTTCTAATTTAAAGAATTTAACTGTGTGAATAACTCGATTTTAAAAGTTTGTGCTAAATCTTTCCTCTCAGAAAATTCTGAAATTGAGACTATGATTTGGACAAATATCTTTAAACTAACTGGGTTAAAATTAGTGTTGGAAGATTCCAGAGCTCATTTAAATAGGAATATAACATTTTCACTGGTAAACATACTATTTCTTTTGGAAGAATATTTGGGCTGAGTGTGAAAAGTAAAACAACCCCAAAACTATAAACCCCATTTCCAGGATGACCCGTATTTCCCAAGAAAATAGAATTAAAATTGTCTCAAGGCCATTTAACTTCTGTGTTTCAGACATAATTTTATTTAGGTGAAGACACTTGTGCTAGATCAGAACCAACTGAGATAAAAAGGAGTACCTGGAAATAGAGGCTAAAGTCTTAGGAAATAATTTCCCCCATTTGGCTATCTTTAAGAATCTTGGCTTAAGACTCTGGATTCTGCAACTACTTGTGAGTCAAGAAGGGAGATACTGATAAAAGGTAGATCTTTACAGATTTATAATTGTAAACAGAATATGTTTTTAAAGTTAGAGAAATATTCCAAAAGGAGTTATGAATTCCACATTTTAAAAAAGGGGTTTGAGTGAAAGGAAATGGATGGCAGCTCACTGAAGGATAAGTTCACTATGATCAGGAGCTCCAGCACCTGGAGGGGAGGAAACAAGCAGGACTGGGCAGGCAGCAAAGAAACAGGTGGCGAGAGCAATCTTATACTTAAGGGTGACTGCATGAGGGCACAGCAAGGTACAGAACCCTGTGGCCCAGAAAAGCCACACCTCCATGTCCCCAGACTAAAAAAAGGCTCACAGTGCTCATCCTACACTCAGCACAAGCTAAATGAAGATGAAAATCATATAAAACCTAGCAAAAACAAAACAAAACAAAACGCATTCACTAGCTGGAATGTGTGCGTGTGTTTGTGTTGTATGTTTGGAGATGTGTTATAGTTTTAAGAGAACACACACACACACTCAATCCTACAGTTAGTTCAACAACAACAAAAACCCAAAAACCCAATCAGAAAATACACAAAGACCTGAATAGGTATTTCTCCCAAGAAGATAAACAATTGCCAACTAGCACATGAAAAGATGTTCAACATCACTAACCATTATGGAAACGCAATGAGATATGACCTCACACCCATTATGATGGCTACTATAAAAAAAAATGGGAAAACAGAGACTAAGAAGACAATAGAAATAAATCAATGAAACTAAGAGCTGGTTCTTTGAAAAGATAAACAAAATCGACAAACCTTTAGCTAGACTCAACACTCAAACAGGAAAAAAAGAGGACTCGAAGAATATGAGTGAAGGAAGAGACTTACAACTGACACCACAGAAATACAAAGGACAATAAGCACTACATTTGAACAATATAATGAACAATTATATGCCAACAAATTGGACAACCTAGAAGAGACAGTTAAATTCCTAGACAACCTACCAAAACTGAGTCATGAAAAAACTGAAAATCTGAACAAATCAGCTACTAGTGAGGAGATCAAATCAGTAATTAAAAACCTCCCAAAAAACAAGACTCAGATGGCTTCACTGGTGAATTCTATCAAACATTCAAAGAATTAATACCAATCCTTCTCAAACTCTTCCAAAAAATAGAAGAGGTTCCAAAAATAGAAGAGGGAATGTTTCCAAACTCATTTTATGAAGCCAGCATTACCTTGATACCAAAACCAGACAAGGATGCCACAAGAAAAGAAAATCACAGGCCAATATCCCTGATGAACAGAGATGCAAAAATCCTCAACAAAATATTAGCAAGCTGAATTCAATAATACATTAAAAGGATCATACATCATGATCAAGTGAGACTGGTTCCAGGAATGCAAGGATGGTTCAACATCTGCAAATCAATGTGATACATCACATTAACAAAATGAAGGATAAAAATCATAAGATCACCTCAATAGATGCAGAGAAAGCATTTGACAAATTCGATATCCATTTATGATAAAAACTCTCAACAGGCTTCCCTGGTGACACAGTGGTTGAGAGTCCACCTGCCGATGCAGGGGACACGGGTTCGTGCCCCAGTCCGGGAAGATCCCATGTGCCGCAGAGCAGCTGGGCCCGTGAGCCATGGCCGCTGAGCCTGCGGATCCGGAGCCAGCCTGTGCTCCGCAACGGGAGAGGCCACAACAGTGAGAGGCCTGCTTACCGCAAAAAAAAAATAATAATAATAATAAATAAAAAGACTGACAATGCCAAGTGTTGGTGAGGACATGGAACAACTGGACCCTCACACACTGCTTGTAGGAATGCAACTTTGGAAAACAGTTTCGCAGTTTCTTATAAAGTTAAACATAGATGTACTATATGACCCAGCAACAGTTCCTCTCTTGGGAATTTACCAGAGAAAAATGAAACTATATGTCCATACAAAAGGCTGTATACAAATGTTTATACCAGCATCATTCATAACAGCCAAAAAATGGAAACAACCCAATGTCTATCAAAAAATTGAATGTATAAGCAAATTAGGTTTATCCACACAACAGAATATTATTCAGTAATGAAAAGAAATGAACAGTATGGATGAATCTCAAAAGTATTATGCTAAGTGGAAGAAGCCAGACACAAAAGGGCTACATATTGTATGATTTTATTTATGTGAAATTCTAGAAAAGGCAAAACTATGCTGGCAAAAAGCAGATCAGTGGTTTTGCTAGGTGCCAAGGGTGAACAGAGAAGATGGACTGCAAAAGAGCACAAGGAAACTTTCTGGGTTAATTGAAATGTTCTATACCATGACTGTGTGGCGGTTATACAACTATACACATTTATCAAAGCCCATCAAACCAAACACTTAAAATGAGTGAATTTTATTTTGTGTAAATTATACCTCAATAAAGGTATCTTTTTAAAAAGAATTTAGACAGTCACACGCTCTCCCACATCGCAGCACAGAGGCCAGGGGCCGACCCACCAGTGGCCTATCCAGTACCCATCCCTTCTGCTCCCTCCTTGCTGGCAGAGCCAAGTGGGGGCATCTGCCCTAAGGGGTGGTGTGGGTCCCTCTCTGGCCCAAAGAGTAAAGAGAGCTTTGTTCAAGTCCACCGCCAGTGGTGGGCAAGAAGGGGCCCCATGATGCAGTTCTGGCCAGAAGGCAGAGGCTCTGTGGGGGCTTCTGGAAATGGATCCCTTGCTTGTAAAAAGCTATGCCGAGAAGGGACTTCTTGCTTCCTGCCTCTAGACACAGCCCAGAGTGTTCTGTGACCCCAAGAACTGTACAGGACACCTCTCACCACTTGGAGCTGTAGCAGCCATCTTGCAAGCATGGAGGGACCTGTCTGAGGACCAGGACCTGCCCAGACATATTGAATTTGAATCCCTGGGGATGAGACCAGAACTCATGCATTTTCTGCAGACTCTCCAGGTGACTCTGGTGCACCCAGGACCGAGGACCACTGCTCTGAGCATACAGTGCTGGACCAAGACGTGCCCTGCCCAGCAGTGATTTCGAGCATTCCTTTCCCAGGTGACTGTGGTTGGCCCTGATCCATCATCAGTTCAGTCCTATGGGTGTGAAAGGGCTGCCATAATTATGGACCACAAACAGGGTGGCCTAAAGCAACAGAGCTTTATGCTCTCACAGATCTGGAGGTCAGAAGTCTGAAATCAAAGTGTCCGTAAGGCCAGGTTCCCCCTGCTGTCACATTTGGAGGTTCTGGATGGACATGAGTTTTGGGGGACCCTATTCAACCTAGTACAGCTTTCTTCTTTACTTTCTTTTCTCCTGCTCTCACTCTTACTGCCCTGGGGTTATACTTCTTTCCAATAAAACGTCAGCACGCAAGCTTGCTTTCAGGTTTTCCTTTCTAGGGAAACTGCAGTAAGAAAACAACCATATTCCAGACAGCGAGAACATTCCAGAGGTCGCCAGGCCCCAGGCGCTGAAGGGTGTGGACCCCAGACGTCGCTGGGACAGCCTGTCCCCGCTGCTTGGTGGCGCCTGGCCTGGCCGCTGCTCGCTGTGCTGCCTCCGCCGCGCTCCTCGGACTCGGGTTCACGCGTGTCTCACTTCATCCCAGTCCCGGGAGAGCAACGTTGGGTTTATGTCTTTATTTGATGAAAATGAGCTGTTGCGCAGCCACTGGTACCGTATTGGGTAAACACAGCATACAAGCAAGAAGCTTACAGCCTCAGTGGCGAAAAATTTTTCATGTCAGAGACCGAGAACTCTTGCAGTCGTTTATGTCATCCCTTCTTCTCCAGACAGGGGATACCAAAAAGCTGCAATCAAAGATCTCTTCATCTTATTGATAAAGCCACTAATGAGCCAAAATGTCTGTCAACGTCAACTGCAGCGTGTCAGACCAGTTCTATCGCTGCAAGATGCCTCGTCTGATTGCCAAGGTTGAGGGCAAAGGAAATGGAATCAAGACAGTTATAGTCAACATGGCTGACGCAGCCAAAGCGCTTAATCAGCGTCCAACGTATCCCACCAAGTATTTTCATTGTGAACTGGGAGCACAGACCCAGTTTGATGTTAAGAATAACCGTTACGGACTTCCAGGGAAGATGGCGGAAGAGTAACACGCAGAGATCACCTACCCCCCACAGATACACCAGAAATACAGCTACACGTGGAACAACTCCTACAGAACACCTACTGAACGCTGGCAGAAGACCTCAGACCTCCCAAAAGGCAAGAAACTCCCCACGTACCTGGGTAGGGCAAAAGAAAAAAGAAAAAACAGAGACAAAAGGATAGGGACGGGACCTGCACCAGTGGGAGGGAGCCGTGAAGGAGGAAAGGTTTCCATACACTAGGAAGCCCCTTCGCGGGAGGAGACGGCGGGTGGCGGAGGGGGAAAGCTTCCGAATCGTGGAAGAGAGCGCAGCAACAAGGGTGCGGAGGGCAAAGCAGAGAGATTCCCGCACAGAGGGTCGGTGCCGACCAGCACTCACCAGCCAGAGAGGCTTGTCTGCTCGCCCGCCAGGGCGGGAGGGGCTAGGAGCTGACGCTCGGGCTTCGGTCAGAGCGCAGGGAGAGGACTGGGGCTGGCAGCGTGAACACAGCCTGAAGGGGCTAATGCGCCACAGCTAGCCGGGAGGGAGTCCGGGAAAAAGTCTGGACCTGCCGAAGAGGCAAGAGACTTTTTCTTCCCTCTTTGTTTCCTGGTGCGCGAGGAGAGGGGATTAAGAGTGCTGCTTAAAGGAGCTCCAGAGACGGGCGCGAGCCGCAGCTGAAAGCGCGGACGCCAGAGACCGGCGAGGGACGCTGGGGCTGCTGCTGCTGCCGCCGCCAAGAGGCCTGTGTGCCAGCGCAGGTCACTGTCCACGCCCCACTTCCGGGGAGCCTGTGCAGCCCGTCACTGCCGGCCTCTGCCGCCTCAGGCTCGCCCCGCACTCCGTGCCCCTCCCTCCCCCCCGGCCTGAGTGAGCCAGAGTCCCCGAAGCGGCTGCTCCTTTAACCCTGTCCTGTCTGAGCGAAGAACAGACGCCCTCCAGCGACCGACACGCAGAGGCGGGGCCAAATCCAAAGCTGAGACCCGGGAGCTGTGAGAACAAAGAAGAGAAAGGGAAATCTCTCCCAGCAGCCTCAGAAGCAGCGGATTAAAGCTCCACAATCAACTTGATGTACCCTGCATCTGTGGAATACATGAATAGACAACGAATCATCCCAAATTGAGTAGGTTCTTGGTGCTGCAGCCAGGAGTCAGTGCTGTGCCTCTGAGGGGGGAGAGCCAACTTCAGGACACTGGTCCACAAGAGACCTCCCAGCTCCACATAATATCAAACGGCGAAAATCTTCCAGAGATCTCCATCTCAACACCAGCACCCAGCTTCACTCAATGACCAGCAAGCTACAGTGCTGGACACCCTATGCCAAACAACTAGCAAGACAGGAACACAACGCCACCCATTAGCAGACAGGCTGCCTAAAATCATAAAAAGTCCACAGACACCCAAAAACACACCACCAGACGTGGACCTGCCCACCAGAAAGACAAGATCCAGCCTCATCCACCAGAACACAGGCACTAGTCCCCTCCACCAGGAAGACTACATAACCCACTGAACCAACCTTAGCCACTGGGGACAGACACCAAAAACAACGGGAACTACGAACCTGCAGCCTGCAAAAAGGAGACCCCAAACACAGTAAGATAAGCAAAATGATAAGACAGAAAAACACACAGCAGGAGAAGGAGCAAGATAAAAACCCACCAGACCTAACAAATGAAGAGGAAATAGGCAGTCTACCTGAAAAAGAATTCAGAATAATGATAGTAAAGATGATACAAAATCTTGGAAATAGAATAGACAAAATGCAAGAAACAGTTAACAAGGACCTAGAAGAACTAAAGATGAATCAGGCAATGATTAGAAACACAATAAATGAAATTAAAAATACTCTAGATGGGATCAATAGCAGAATAACTGAGGCAGAAGAACGGATAAGTGACGTGGAAGATAAAATGGTGGAAATAACTACTGCAGAGCAGAAGAAAGAAAAAAGAATGAAAAGAACTGAGGACAGTCTCAGAGACCTCTGGGACAACATTAAACACACCAACATTCGAATTATAGGGGTTCCAGAAGAAGAAGAAGAGAAAAAGGAAGGGACTGAGAAAATATTTGAAGAGATTATAGTTGAAAACTTCCCTAATATGGGAAAGGAAATAGTCAGTCAAGTCCAGGAGGCACAGAGAGTCCCATACAGGATAAATCCAAGGAGAAATATGCCAAGACACATATTAATCAAACTGTCAAAAATTAAATACAAAGAAAACATATTAAAAGCAGCAAGGGAAAAACAACAAATAACACACAAGGGAATCCCCATAAGGTTAACAGCTGATCTTTCAGGAGAAACTCTGCAAGCCAGAAGGGACTGGCAGGACATATTTAAAGTGATGAAGGAGAAAAACCTGCAACCAAGATTACTCTACCCAGCAAGGATCTCATTCAGATTTGATGGAGAAATTAAAACCTTTACAGACAAGCAAAAGCTGAGAGAGTTCAGCATCACAAAACCAGCTTTACAACAAATGCTAAAGGAACTTCTCTAGGCAAGAAACACAACAGAAGGAAAAGACCTACAATAACGAACCCAAAACAATTAAGGAACTGGGAATAGGAACATACATATCGATAATTACCTTAAATGTAAATGGACTAAATGCTCCCACCAAAAGACACAGATTGGCTGAATGGATACAAAAACAAGACCTATATATATGCTGTCTACAAGAGACCCACTTCAGACCTAGAGACACATACAGACTGAAAGTAAGGGGATGGAAAAAGATATTCCATGCAAATGGAAACCAAAAGAAAGCTGGAGTAGCAATTCTCATATCAGACAAAATAGACGTTACAATAAAGACTACTAGAAGAGACAAAGAAGGACACTACATAATGATCAAGGGATCAATCCAAGAAGAAGATATAACAATTGTAAATGTTTATGCACCCAACATAGGAGCACCTCGATACATAAGGCAAATACTAACAGCCATAAAAGGGTAAATCAACAGTAACACATTCATAGTAGGGGACTTTAACACCCCACTTTCACCAATGGACAGATCATCCAAAATGAAAATAAATAAGGAAACACAAGCTTTAAATGATACATTAAACAAGATGGACTTAATTGATATTTATAGGACGTTCCATCCAAAAACAACAGAATACACATTTTTTCTCAAGTGCTCATGGAACTTTCTCCAGGATAGATCATATCTTGGGTCACAAATCAAGCCTGGTAAATTTAAGAAAACTGAAATTGTATCAAGTATCTTTTCCGACCACAATGCTATGAGACTAGACATCAATTACAGGAAAAGATCTGTAAAAAATACAAACACATGGAGGCTAAACAATACACTACTTAATAACGAAGTGATCACTGAAGAAATCAAAGAGGAAATAAAAAAATACCTAGAAACAAATGACAATGGAGACACAACGACCCAAAACCTATGGGATGCAGCAAAAGTAGTTCTAAGAGGGAAGTTTATAGCAATACAATCCCAATTTAAGAAACAGGAAACATCTCGAATAAACAACCTAACCTTGCACCTAAAGCAATTAG
This sequence comes from Mesoplodon bidens, assembly GCF_964165515.1. NCBI lineage: Eukaryota > Metazoa > Chordata > Mammalia > Artiodactyla > Ziphiidae > Mesoplodon > Mesoplodon bidens. Next base: position 62,468,952 of record NC_138178.1, on the reverse strand, counting down.
AGAAAGAAGAACAAAAACACCCCAAAATTGGCAGAAGGAAAGAAATCATAAAAATCAGATCAGAAATCAGTGAAAAAGAAATGAAGGAAACGATAGCAAAGATCAATAAAACTAAAAGCTGGTTCTTTGAGAAGATAAACAAAATTGATAAACCATTAGCCAGACTCATCAGGAAAAAAAAGGGAGAAGACTCAAATCAATAGAATTAGAAATGAAAAAGGAGAAGTAACAACTGACACTGCAGAAATACAAAGGATCATGAGAGATTACTACAAGCAACTCTATGTCAATAAAATGGACAACCTGGAAGAAATGCACCAATTCTTAGAAATGCACAATCTGCCAAGACTGGATCAGCAAGAAATGGAAAATATGAACAGACCAATCACAAACACTGAAATTGAAACTGTGATAAAAAATCTTCCAACAAACAAAAGCCCAGGACCAGATGGCTTCACAGGCAAATTCTATCAAACATTTAGAGAAGAGCTAACACCTATCCTTCTCAAACTCTTCCAAAATATAGCAGAGGGAGGAACACTCCCAAACTCATTCTACGAGGCCACCATCACCTTGATACCAAAACCAGACAAGGATGTCACAAAGAAAGAAAACTACAGGCCAATATCACTGATGAACATAGATGCAAAAATCCTCAACAAAATACTAGCAAACAGAATCCAACAGCACATTAAAAGGATCATACACCATGATCAAGTGGGGTTTATTCCAGGAATGCAAGGATTCTTCAATATACACAAATCAATCAACGTGATACACCATATTAACAAACAGAAGGATAAAAACCATATGATCATCTCAATAGATGCAGAGAAAGCTTTCAACAAAATTCAACACCCATTTATGATAAAAACCCTGCAGAAAGTAGGCACAGAGGGAACTTTCCTCAACATAATAAAGGCCATATATGACAAACCCACAGCCAACATCGTCCTCAATGGTGAAAAACTGAAACCATTTCCACTAAGATCAGGAACAAGACAAGGTTGCCCACTCTCACCATTCTTATTCAACATAGTTTTGGAAGTTTTAGCCACAGCAATCAGAGAAGAAAAGGAAATAAAAGGAATCCAAATCAGAAAAGAAGAAGTAAAGCTGTCACTGTTTGCAGATGACATGATACTCTACATAGAGAATCCTAAAGATGCTACCAGAAAACTACTAGAGCTAATCAATGAATTTCGTAAAGATGCAGGATACAAAATTAATGCACAGAAATCTCTGGCATTCCTATACACTAATGATGAAAAATCTGAAAGTGAAATCAAGAAAACACTCCCATTTACCATTGCAACAAAAAGGATAAAATATCTAGGAATAAACTTACCTAAGGAGACAAAAGACCTGTATGCAGAAAATTGTAAGACGCTGATGAAAGAAATTAAAGATGATACAAATAAATGGAGAGATATATACCATGTTCTTGGATTGGAAGAATCAACATTGGGAAAATGACTCTACTACCCACAGCAATCTACAGATTCAATGCAATCCCTATCAAACTACCACTGGCATTTTCCACAGAACTAGAACAAAAAATTTCACAATTTGTATGGAACACAAAAGACCCCGAATAGCCAAAGCAATCTTGAGAATGAAAAATGGAGCTGGAGGAATCAGGCTCCCTGACTTCAGACTATACTACAAAGCTACAGTAATCAAGACAGTGTGGTACTGGCACAAAAACAGAAAGATAGATCAATGGAACAGGATAGAAAGCCCAGAGATAAACCCACACACATATGGTCACCTTATCTTTGATAAAGGAGGCAGGAATGCACAGTGGAGAAAGGACAGCCTCTTCAATGAGTGGTGCTGGGAAAACTGGACAGGGACATGTAAAAGTATGAGATTAGATCACTCCCTAACACCATACACAAAAATAAGCTCAAAATGGATTAAAGACCTAAATGTAAGGCCAGAAACTATCAAACTCTTAGAGGAAAACATAGGCAGAACACTCTATGGCATAAATCACAGCAAGATCCTTTTTGACCCATCTCCTAGAGAAATGGAAATAAAGACAAAAATAAATACATGGGACCTAATGAAACTTCAAAGCTTTTGCACAGCAAAGGAAACCATAAACAAGACCAAAAGACAACCCTCAGGATGGGAGAAAATATTTGCAAATGAAGCAACTGACAAAGGATTAATCTCCAAAATTTATAAGCAGCTCATGCAGCTCAATAACAAAAAAACAAACAACCCAATCCAAAAATGGGCAGAAGACCTAAACAGACACTTTTCCACAGAAGATATACAGACTGCCAACAAACACCTGAAAGAATGCTCAACATCTTTAATCATTAGAGAAATGCAAATCAAAACTACAATGAGATATCATCTCACACCAGTCAGAATGGCCATCATCAAAAAATCTAGAAACAATAAATGCTGGAGAGGGTGTGGAAAAAAGGGAACACTCTTGCACTGCTGGTGGGTATGTGAATTGGTACAGCCACTATGGAGAACAGTATGGAGGTTCCTTAAAAAACTACAAATAGAACTACCATATGACCCAGCAATCCCACTACTGGGCATATACCTTGAGAAGACCATAATTCAAAAAGAGTCATGTACCAAAATGTTCATAGCAGCCCTATTTACAATAGCCCGGAGATGGAAACAACCTAAGTGTCCATCATCAGATGAATGGATAAAGAAGATGTGGCACATATATACAATGGAATATTACTCAGCCATAAAAAGAAACGAAATTGAGCTATTTGTAATGAGGTGGATAGACCTAGAGTCTGTCATACAGAGTGAAGTAAGTCAGAAAGAGAAAGACAAATACCGTATGCTAACACATATATATGGAATTTAAGAAGAAAAAAAATGTCATGAAGAACCTAGGGGTAAGACAGGAATAAAGACACAGACCTACTAGAGAATGGACTTGAGGATATGGGGAGGGGGAAGGGTAAACTGTGACAAAGCGAGAGAGAGGCATGGACATATATACACTACCAAACGTAAGGTAGATAGCTAGTGGGAAGCAGCCGCATAGCACAGGGAGATCAGCTCGGTGCTTTGTGACCGCCTGGAGGGGTGGGATAGGGAGGGTGGGAGGGAGACGCAAGAGGGAGGGGATATGGGAACATATGTATATGTATAACTGATTCATTTTGTTATAAAGCAGAAACTAACACACCATTGTTAAGCAATTATACTCCAATAAAGATGTAAAAAAAAAAGAATGACCGTTACATTGTCAGTGGACCTCATGAGGCGAATAAGCTGCAAGGCATGTTGGATGGATTCATTAAAAAATTTGTTCTCTGTCTTGAGTGTGAGAATCCCGAAATGGATGTGCATGTCAATCCAAAGAAGCAAACAATAGGTAATTCTTGTAAAGCCTTGGGCTACCGAGGCATGCTTGACACACCTCATAAACTCTGCACGTTCATTCTCAAAATCCCACCTGAGAATAGTGACAATGGTTCAGGAAAGAAAGAAAAGGAAAAGAAAACTAGAAAGGGCAAAGACAAGGAAAATGGCTCCGTGTCCAGCAGTGAGACACCACCACCACTACCACCCAATGAAACCTGTCCTCCTCCACATGCTGTGGAAGAAGAGGAAGATGATGACTGGGGGGAGGATACAACAGAGGAAGCTCAAAGGTGAAGAATGGATGAAATCAGTGACCACGCAAAAGTTTTAACTCTCAGTGATGATTTGGAAAGGACTGTTGAAGAGCGTGTCAATATCCTGTTTGATTTTGTTAAGAAAAAGAAAGAAGAGGGTAGTATTGACTCATCTGACAGATTATAGCTGAAGCAGAAAGACTGAATGTAAAAGCCATGGGCCCTCTTATTTTTGACTGAAGTTCTTTTTAATAAGAAGATTAGAGAACAAATTAAGAAATACAGGCACCATTTCTTACGATTTTGTCACAACAACAAAAAAGCTCAACGGAACCTTCTTCATTGTTTGGAGTGTGTGGTAGCAATGCACCAAGCTCAGCTCTGCTCCAAGATTCCACATATCTGGAAGGAGATGTATTATGCAGACCTTTTGGAGGAAGAAGTCATCATTAGCTGGTCAGAAAAGGCCTCTAAGAAATATGTCTCAAAAGAACTTGCCAAAGAGATTCGTGTCAAAGCGGAACCTTTTATAAAATGGTTGAAGGAAGCAGAGGAAGAATCTTGTGCTGGTGAAGAAGATGATGAAGATGAGAATACTGAGGTGATGTATTCAAAGACTGCCAGTGTACTGAAAGTTGAAGCTGTAAAGTCTGACAACAAGGACGATGACATTGATATTGATGCCATTTAAAGGGGTGGATGCAGCCCAGCTTAACAGTTTAATGCTGAGAATCTTTCTGCATCATCAGCCAGAAGCGCAACATGTATGTGCAAAAGCTAAAATGGCTTAACATCATGCTACACTTTCTACTAAAAATGTATTTCTGTGAGTGGTCTGTATTTAAACCCAACAAGACATCTAGGGAGTCCATACACATATCAGTGAGCAGATGCAGTGTGCTTATTTACAGCATGTTTCTTTTTGAAAAATTAGTGGTGGACACATTTGGATCACATTTATATAGTTATAAAAATAAAGATTTGATTTTGCTTGTTCTTCGGATTTTTGGCTCTGAATGACTTAAGTAAGCTGAAATAATTGGCCCCTTTAAAAAATGCTGCATCATCATTTAACCTGATAGGATTATTGGAGCCCGTCAGATATTGTCAGGTGCTGAGACTATAAAGAGGTCTCAGCAGAATGTGAACATAAATTTACTTATAAATACCTTACGTAGTCATTAAGAAATGTAGTACTTTTAAGTCTTATTTCTAGTTCCTCAGATTGGCATGTGGTAATGTACATTCTTCCCATGCCAAGGTGGACTGATAATCAAATGACAGTGCAATACCTTTACCTTACTGAGAAGTTAAAATGACCTGAGTGTCCTATAAATAAAATTTTAAGAATAGGTTTTGAAACTTGAATTGTGTTTTTTTCATCTCTTCTATACTTGCCCCAAATTGTAGTCTTTGAAGTCATGTGCACTTGCACGTTGGATGAGCCAGGGGAATTATTACATTAACATATAAGCATTTTATTATGTGTATGTAGCTCTTGCTTTATACTGAGAGAAAACTGAAACTCTGGGGAGTGATTAAATAGTAAGCTCTACGATTTTATTTGGGGGAAGCAGGAAAAGGCACACTTAATCTCTAGCAAACACTGAGCATAATTTTTCAGCATTTACTCTTGATTCAAATTACAATTTCAAAATATTTAGACATACTGTATCTTTTGTTCAGTGTGGATTTTTCCCCTGATAAACTATGGTTCTTTGATGACTTTTGCATTTGGACACATAGCTTATGCTTTTCAGGTTTTCATTGCTATCTTGCCACAATAAGTGTTAACTATGTCTCAAATTCCCCCCCACACCCCCCAAAATGTCTTATTTTTTAAAAAAGCTAAAAGCATACTTCTAAGAGCCTATACTTTGGTGTAAGACTTGGGGTGTTTTTTATTTTCACACTGACTCTTGTGAGATACCCAGGAAGTCTGTGATGATGGCAATGGAAAGCAGGTGCCTAGGGCCTGACCCAGCCCATCCTGGGCTTTAGATTTGGAAATAACCTCCTTGTGATGTGCTTGCCCAATCTGCTGATGTAAACTCCCTTGATAGACGGGCTTATGACTACATCTGAGAAATCATCTTGAAGATACAAATTTACACAAAAAGTACACTGTGGGAATCAAAATGCATGGAGTGAATTTTGGGGGGAGCATGGCTTATATCATTCACCTCTTTCTTTGTGATCCATCTCACAGATTACAATGAAACCTTAACAAATGTATGTGAGTTTTTTTCACATTGAAATTATATAAACATTTGGTATAATAAAAAATAAATAAAAAGAGTTTAAAGAAGATTTAAAAAATATTACTCAAGTTATGTATGTATATACAACATGCACCAAATTGTAGAGCTACAATATTTCTCAATAGTGATGTCTTAGAATTTAATAAACTTGGTTTTGTTACTGCAGTGCAAAAAATCATTCCATGTATGATACCAAGTTTGTAACAACATCTACCATTGGTGCAAAAGAATGGAGCAGAGATAAGGAACAGGGTGGGCCCCTATGTCTGAGGAAGCCAAACTGCATTAATGTCACCATTCGGCAAAGACCCATGATACTGACAAGGAGAATTAACTATGTGCTAGGCATCTGTCAGTCCACCATCTGGGATTCTACATTCAAAGTTGAACAACAAATCTTACCTCTTGGCAGCTGATACAAGCCCTAACAGTGGCAGATAAAGCACAACTGTACAAGTAGTGCTACAATTTTAAAAGTCACAAGGAATGCAAAGATGACTTTGCAGGTCATCTCACATTCAAAGATAAGGCTATCTTCCACTAGAGTGGAAAGATGAATCATCACAATACACAACTGTGGGATGCTGCCATATTATAACAGAATGTGTAAGGGATTCACCAAAAATTCATGTCTTTTAAATATATTTGACCTATTTGTTTATTACTGTTTCTCCCCACTAGAATGATGACACTCCATGATGACAGGGATTTTTGTCTTTGCTGTTCACTGCTATATCCCTAGCACCTAGTACAATGCTAAGCATACAGTAATTGTTAAGTGAATAAATTATGCCTACGTAGATATTCAGTAAATATTTGTACAAATTCATTATGTCAATGTAAATGATGTAATAACCTTCTCTTACATTTCCTTTCTTGTACAATTTCTCTGATTGGAAGTTAGTAATTGTCTTGTTTCTTTATTCATTTTGTTTCTAAATACCAATTTAAACATAAACTTTCAATCTACAAATATAAATGCTATAGAGGATGTGGAGAAAAGGGAACCCTCCTACACTGTTGGTGAGAATATAAACTGGTGCAGCCACTACGGAAAACAGTATGGAGCTTCCTTAAAAAACTAAAAATAGAGTTACCATTATTATCCAGCAATCCCACTCCTGGGCATATATCCAGAAAAGACAAAAATTCTAATTTGAAAAGATACATGCACCCCAATGTTCATAGCAGCACTATTCACAATAACCAAGACATGGAAGCAATCTAAATGTCCATCGACAGATGAATGGATAAAGAAGAGGTGGTATGTACAATGGAATATTTTATTACTCGGCCATAAAAAGAATGAAATTTTGCCACTTGCAGCAACATGAATAGAACTAGAGAATATCATACTAAGTGAAGTCAGACAGAGAAAAACAAATATTATATATCACTTATACGTGGAATCTAAAAAATAATACAAATGAATTTATTCACAAAACAGAAACAGACTAATGGACATAGAGAACAAACTTAAGGTTACCAAAGGTGAAGGGGGAGGGGAGGATAAATTAGGATTATGAGATTAACATAAACACACTACCATATTTAAAACAGATAAGCAATAAGGATTTACTGTATAGCACAGGGAATTATATTCAATATCTTGTAATAACCTATAATGGAAAATAATCTGAAAATATGTGTGTGTATATATATATTTATTTATATATATATAAAACTGAATCACTTTGCCATACACCTGAAATTAACACAATACTGTAAATCAACTATACTTCAATTTAAAAAATGAACTTTCAAGCAAGGAGATTCTTATTTCTCCTTTATATATTTCTTCATTCCAAAAGTTTCCTACAATATGTGTGTGTTTATGTGTATTCAGAATAAAGAATGTATGCATTTTTATAAAATTAGAGCTTTTGGAAAACAAGGTTTAAAATGTTAATAAATGCATATCTATCAATAATTATCTTAAATGTCAATGGACTATGTGTTCCAATCAAAAGACATAGAGTGGCAGGTTGGATAATAAAACAAGAGCCTACAATATGCTGCCTACAAGAGACCCACTTTAGGGCGAAGGAAACACATAGATTGAAAGTGAGGGGATGGAGAAAGATATTTCATGCAAATGGAAATGACAAGAAAGCAAGGTTAGCAATACTCATATAGACAAAACAGACTTTAAAACAAAGGCCGTTTGTTTAAAGACTTAAACATAAGACATGACACCATAAAACTCCTAGAAGAGAGCATAGGCAAAACATTCTCTGACATAAATTGTAGCAATACTTTATTAGGTTAGTCTCCCAAGGCATTAGAAATAAAAACAAAAATAAACAAATGGGACCTAATCAAACTTATAAGCTTTTGCACAGCAAAGGAAACGATAAAAAAAAACCAAAAAGACAACCTATGGAATGGGAGAAAATATTTGCAAATGATGCAATTGACAAGGGCTTAATCTTCAAAATATACAAACAGCTAATACAACTCAACAACAAAAAAAACAAACCCAGTTGAAAAATGGGCAGAACACCTTAATAGACATTTCTCCAAAGAAGATATACAGATGGCCAGTAGACACATGAAAAGATGCTCAACATCACTAATTATGAGAGAAATGCAAATCAAAACTACAGTAAGGTACCTCACACCAGTCAGAATGGCCATCATTAAAAAGTTTACAAATGAAAAATGCTGGAGAGGGTGTGGACAAAAGGGAACCCTCCTACACTGCTGGTGGGAATGTAAGTTGGTGCAGCCACTATGGAAAACAGTAACTAAAACAGAAAACTAAAACTAGAACTACCATATGATCTAGCAATCCCACTCCTGGGCATACACCTGGACAAAACTCTAATTGAAAAGGATGCATGTACCCCTATGTTCATAGCAGCACTATTCACAACAGCCAAGACATGGAAACAACCTAAATGTCCATCGACAGTTGAATGGATAAAGAAGATGTATACACACACACACACACACACACACACACACACAATGGAACACTACTCAGCCATAAAAAAGAATGAAATTTTGCCATTTGCAGCAACATGGATGAACCTAGAGATTACCATACTAAGTGAAGTAAATCAGACAAATATCATATGATCACTTATATGTGGAATCTAAAATATGATACAAATGAACTTATTTACAAAACAGAAACAGACTCACAGACATAGAAAACAAACTCATGGTTACCAAAGAGGAAATGTGAGGGGATAAATAAGGAGTTTGGGATTAGTAGATACAAACTACTGTATATAAAATAAACAATAAGGATTTACTGTACAGCACAGGGAATTATATTCAATATCTTATAATAACCTATAATGGAAAAGAATATGAAAAAGAATATGTATATATATGTGCAACTGAATCACTCTGCTGTACACCAGAAACTAACACAACCTTGTAATTCAACTTCACTTTAATAAAAAATAAAATTAAGAGTTTTATAGAGGACTCTATCAATTGATAATAGCATGCTTCAAGTTTTCTTTTAGCTATTTTCTCAAATCTATCCCTCTGCACATGCTCTTTATTCTATCCGGAAAACCCACACCCATCTCTTTATAAATCTAACCTGTCTTCAACCCAATCTCCCCAATGAAGAATCCTTTATAACACCGATTAATCTCAATCCTTTGATCCACTTTGACTCCCAATAAAACCCTAAACCCCTTTAGGGCAGGAAATATTCATTATGTTTTTTTATTTCCCACTGTTATAGAACATTCAATAAATGCTTAATTAGTTGAACCTGATGAATTTCAATGAGACTGAAGAACCTTGACGATACAAAATTAATGTAAAGCTACAAAGATAAATATATCTACATATTAAACTATACGCATAAAACCTACCAACAGTGTCTGTCCTTGGGAAATGAAGAAATGACCCGATATAACTATGGTGAGAACAAGATGCCCAGATTCTTCACTGGAGTCAAAAACCTTGAAAAAAGAGAGAAATGTGTATAAGACATTTCTGTAATACTAATAAACTTATAACCAAACTATCTTCTCACACTGATCTTCCCACCCTGAATGTTCCCTTTCCCTCATTTAATCGGTAATCAGTCCCCTATAGTTTCAAGTTTTCCTCATATAAGGGTTAACAGCCAGGCTTTTATAAAATATAACTAAAACCAATATTTTGAAACAACAATAGTAAATGAAGAATCAAGAGACATGGGGCCTGAGCCAACCACTTTTGAATTACATTTTAATAAATCATGAATTATCTGTGAGCCTCAGTTTCCTTTCTGTAAAATGGGGATAATGCTTTACAGGTTGTCATCAGACTACAGAGTCAGTTTCTTTGCCACATAATCCATTTTTCAAAACCCCTCAAAACTTGGTGTTTCCTTTGGATGAGCTTTAATTTGTAATGTCACTCTTAAAAATAGGGTGCCCCAAACTGACCATAATATTCTTGGTGTGATCTAATTATCTCCATTACTTGCAGTAATGAAGCCTACAATTACATTTATCTTTTGAGGGGGTAGTCCCATTGAAGAGTGATCTTACATCAATAAAACCCCCGGATAATTCATCACCTATGTTGGTAAATCATACTTTTACTTTCTGCATCTGAACCTAAACATAAGACCTTGCACTTACCCCCATTATATTTTATCTTGTTAGATTTGGTCTACAGTTGTGGTGGGGAGTTGAGGCAATTAAAGCAAAATGTCAAGGAGGTCATGACTCATAGATATTTAAGAGTGGGATTTGGGTCTTAAGTGACTACACTGTATAGGTATCTTTAATATCATTGATAAACACTGTTAAGGTAAACATCCTTGTATAACTAGGATGAAATTGTAGATTCACCTTAATGCTCAAAGCTCAAAATAATTAACACATACCTAACTCAAGTATACCGTTATAAGGTTACTGCATTCTATTGAGAAATAATGTTCTATCTTATAGCTCCATATGTGGGGTTTGAAGCTTCATTGCTATATTTAAACTCAAGATTTCCTACTGAGTTTTCTCTAATTCACTTTAAATTCCAAACTTAAAAATCGAATAACATTTTAGATGTCAAGGTGGGTATGCTAAACCCTGCATTATTTCTTTCAGTGGTTATTATTCATCCTCTTTCCCAATATTAGGAATTCAGTTATTTGTACAACACTCTTCCCATTATAGTTTAAACAGATTATCTTGTATGTTTCATGACCATTTAAAACCTCAAGAATAGCTAGGAATGAAGCATAGAAACTATAGAAACTGGAGTCTGTTAAGCAAATTCTTTGGGAGGCAATATTCTAACATAACAGTTTAACTATTTTTTTTTTAGAAATATAACATATATCCCCAAAAGTGTCCAACACTCAAATGAACAGTTCAATGAGTGATGACAAAGTAAACACACAATCACCATTCAGATAAAAAAACAGTAGCCTTTCAGAAGGTACCCTAGTGCTATCTCCCAATCACTATCTGCTCCCTCCTCCCTCTAATGTCCATCCTGACTTCTAACACCATAGTTTTTTTTTGTTTTTTTTTTTGCGGTACGCGGGCCTCTCACTGTTGTGGCCTCTCCCGTTGCGGAGCACAGGCTCTGGACGCACAGGCTCAGCGGCCATGGCTCACGGGCCCAGCCGCTCCGCGGCATGTGGGATCTTCCCAAACCGGGGCACAAACCCGTGTCCCCTGCATCGGCAGGCGGACTCTCAACCACTGTACCACCAGGGAAGCCCCTAACACCATAGTTTAGTTTTATTTATATGAATGGAATCATACAGAATTCTTTTTTTTTTTTTTTTTTTTTTTTTTGCTGTACGCGGGCCTCTCACTGCTGTGGCCTCTCCCGTTGCGGAGCACAGGCTCCGGACACACAGGCTCTGCGGCCATGGCTCGCGGGCCCAGCCGCTCCGCGGCATGTGGGATCTTCCGGGATAGGGGCACGAACCCGTGTCCCCTGCATCGGCAGGCGGACTCTCAACCACTGCGCCACCAGGGAAGCCCCAGAATTCTTTTATGTCTGGCTTCATCAATGTTGTTGCATATACCTCAGTTCATTCGGTATCATTACTGTAGAATACCATTCTATGATTATACCACAATTTATTTTTTCATTCTTTTGTTGATGAATATTGTTTTCCAGTTTAAATCTACTGCAAATAATGCTGTTATGAACATTCTTATATATGTCTCTTGTTGGGTAGAGACACTCATTACGAAGATGCCAATTCTTTCCAAATAATTTTATTGTTTTTTCTCCCCTGCCCTCCAAACTTTTACATCTTTTTTTTTTTTTTTGGCCGCACTGTGCACGCGGCATGTGGAATCTTAGCTCCTTGAGCAGTTGGAAGTGCAGAGTCTTAGCCAATGGACCACCAGGGAAGTCCCCAAACTTTTACATCTAATTGACCACTCAACATCTCTACTTAAAGGTCTAATAGTCATCTCAAAATTAACAGCCCCTAACTTGAAGTCCAAACCTTCCCATTCATTCATTCATTGAATATTTACGAAGTGTCGAGCAAGTGGCATCTGTTGCCTGTCACCAGGTGTAGAAGTCCAAGAACTTCTGCTCACATCTTGGTACTGGAGTCACCATGGAAAACAACACAGTCAAGCAGTGGAGGGAACAGCACTTGACTCACACAGAAGAAATAGAGCAAGATCAGTATCAGTACTGGGGGTTGGTTCCCCCATGGCCAGCAGGGGGAACCTAGGTAGCCATGCAGGGCAGCTGGCCTGCACTCACCCCTCATGGCTACAGCACAATGACTCCTCCTTCTCCCGCCAGGGGACAGATAAAACAATGGGGCTGGTCAGGTGCCATATGATGCTTAAGCAGAACACAGGAGCACAGGCTGTGAGGACTCTATTTCTTGCTAAGTAAGTGTTCCAGGCCCAAGGCCCATTCTTACAGCCGAGAGAGGGGTTTGCAAGACTGCATGCCCAAGACTGTCTTTCACAACACAAAGCACCTACCATGGACCAGGCTGTTGTAGGCTTTTGACTTCCACAGTTTTCCCATCTCAGAATATAATTCTGTCTTTCCATTTCGTTAGGCCAAACTGTGGAATCATTCTTGAATCCTCTACTTTTTGCATACACATACCCATCAGCAAATCCTTCAAAATATGCAGGATCTAACCACTTCTCACAGGTCTGGTCTGAGTTGGCATCATCTCTAGTGGGATTATTATAATAACCTCCTAACTGGCTTTCTAGTTTCTGTTCTTGCTCCCCTTTTCCAACACATTTTATTCTCAATACAGTAACCAGAGTGATCCTTTTAAAACCTAAGTCACGTCATGTCATTTCCCGTTCAAAGCCCTAGAGCAGCTTTCCATCTCATTCAGACTCATGCAAGGTGTTCCACACTCCATTACCTCTCTGCTCTCATCGCCCCTTTTGGCCACTCTGCTCCAGCCGCACTGGCCTCTGCTGCTCCTTAAACCTACAAGGCACATTCATGATTATAAAACTCAGGGCTTCTCTATCTGAAATTGTCTTCTCTTAGATCTACATGACTCACTCCTTGATCTTTTTCAGGTCTTTGCTTAAATGTCATATGCTTAAATGTCACCTTTCCTGACCATCCTAGTGAAAACGGCCACCAGCTCCCTGCCCCATTACCCAAACCAGATAGTTCCCATTCCCTTTTCCAATTTTGTTTCTTTATATTTACTTATTTATCTGTCTACATATCTTCTTTAAAAGAAGATTGATGTAAGGGGTTAAAAACAACACTCAATGAATCCAAATGAAGCAAGAATAAGAATATAAAGGGAAGAAAAGGTGGGACAAACACAAGACAAATAGCAAGATTACACACTTACACCTAACCCTTTCAATGATCACATTAAATGTAAATGGCCTTAATCAGGATTAATTTTGCTTCTCAGCTACCCATTTTCTCTTCATTATTTTTCAGTGAGAATACATGAAAAATTACTAAGAATCCTTTTCTCTTTCCTTATTTATTCTTTACACACTTCCCGCTCTTTTTTTCGCCCTCTAAAGAGATTTTTTTAAATAAATTTATTTATTTTATTTAAAAATTTATTTATTTTATTTAAATAAATTTATTTATTTTATTTTTTTAAATGTAAATGGCTTAAACATCCCAATGAAAGGCAATCTGACAACAGGATGAGGAGACAAGGCACAACTATATATAAATATAAAAATATGAAGAGGTGAAAACAAAAGGGTGAGAAAAATATATACCATGCTAATACTAGTCAAAAGAAAGCTGGAATAGCTATTAATTTTAGGCAAGACTACCAAAAGGTATAAAGGTCACTTCATAATGACAAGGCGTTAATCAAGAGACATAATTATCCTAAACATTCACGCCCCCAATAAGAGCTGAAAAATACAGGAAGCAGGCAAGGTTCTGCCTACCCAAGGCCGCTGCTGTGCAGAGACCCCGGGGGAAGCCACCGTCACCATGTCTGACCGGGAGGCAAAACCTTCAACTGAGGATTTGGGGGATAAGAAGGAAGGAGAATATATTAAACTCAAAGTCACAGGACAGGAGAGCAGTGAGATTTACTTCAAAGTGAAAATGACAACACATCTCAAGAAACTCAAAGAATCATACTGTCAAAGACAGGAAGTTCCCATGAATTCACCCAGGTTTCTCTTTGAAGGTCAGAGAATTGCTGATAATCATACTCCAAAAGAACTGGGAATAGAGGGAGAAGATGTGATTGAAGTTTATCAGGAACAAACAGGGGGTCATTCAACAGTTTAGATATTCTTTTTATTTTTTTTATTTTCCCTAATCCTTTATTTTTAAAAATAGTTCTTTTGTAATGTGATGTTCAAAACAGAATTGAAAACTGGCATCCCTTTGAAACATCTGGTAATTTGCATTCTAGTGTCTATTATTCATTATTGTTTGTTTTCACTGCGCTGATTTTTGGTGATCAAGCCTCAGCCCCCTTCATATTGCCGTCTCCTTTTTAAAAATTACATATGTGCACAGAGAGGCCGCCTTCCAGGACTGTCCACTTTCAGGCTTGTGATAATATCGACTAATGCAAGTAATCATAATGACTTTGCAGCTGGCCCTGAAGTTTTAGCATGTGACTGCTTCACTCTTGGACTATGACTTTCAGTGGGAGATGGAAGTTTTTCAGAGAACTGAACTGTGGAAAAATGACTTTTCCTTAACTTGAAGCTACTTTTAAAATCTGAGGGTCTGGACCAAAAGAAGAGGAATATCAGGTTGGAGTCAAGATGACAAAGGTGGTGAGAATAAATGACTAGCTCCAAAGATGGCTTCACTGAAGAGAAAGCATTATAAGATGAAGGACAAACCTTGTCAGAAGATCCCAGAAAAGTTCTAATTTTCCTTAGCAGTTAGTTATTCATGCAGAAGTGTATACAACAGAACACTGCTCTTTTTGACTTTATTTGTACTTTTTGGCCTGGGACATAGGTTTTAAATGGACATCGTCAGTACCAGCTTCATTAAAATAAACAAAATATTTGTAAAAACCATAAAAAATACATGAAGCAATAATTGATAGCACTGTAAGGAAAAATAGGCAAATCCACAATTATAGTCAGATTTCAACACCCCTCTCTCAATAATTGATAAACAGAAAATCAGCAAGCATATAGTAGATGTGAACAACACTATCAACCAACATGACCTGATTGACATTTATACAACACTCCACTCAATATCAGCAAAATATATATTCTTCTGAAGTGTACACAGAGCACTTACTGAGAGAGACCAAATTCTGGGCCATAAAACAAGTGTTAGTAAATTTTAAAGTATGTTCTCTGAGCACAGATTAAATTAGAAATCAATAAAAGAAATATCTCTGAAAAAGTCCCCAAACATTTTAAAACTAAATCATGTACTTCTAAATAACTCATGGGTAAATAAGAAATTAAGAGATAAATCAGGGAGTATTTTGAACTGAATATAATTCACCATGTCAACAAAATAAAAGAGAAAAATCATAGGATCACCTCACTAGATGAAAGAATATACAAAAGGCATTTGACAAAATTCAACATCCATTCCTGAGTAAAAAAAAAAAAAAAATCAGCAAACCAGGAATTGAAGGAACTTCAAGCTGATGAAGGGCATCTATGAAAAAACTATAGTTAACATCATGTTTAATAGTGAAAGACTGAAAGCTTTCTCTCTAAGATAAGGAACAAGACAAGAATATCACCACTTCTATTCGACACTGTACTGGAGGTTCTAAACACTGTAATTAGGCAAGAAAAAGAAGTAAAAAGCCTTTCCTTTCCAGACTGGAAAGGTAGAAGAAAAACTGTCTTAATTCAGACAACACGATCATTTATATAGAAAATCCAATTTATTTCCCTAGAACTAATAAATGAATTTTAGAAAGATTGCAGGATACAAGATCAATAAATGAAAACTAAATTTATACAAACTAGTAAAGAACAACTGGAATTTGGAATTTTAGAAACATCAAAATTTATAATAGCATGAAAAATATGAAATATTTAGAGATAAATATGACGAAGTGAAAGATCTGCACACTGAAAACTGACAGAAATTTAATACATAATAAATATATGGAGAGTTATACTTTGTTCATGGATAGGAAGATTTAATATTGTTAAGATGCTGAGGTAGGCAGAATAATAATCCCCACCCAAAGGTTCCTGTCCTTATCCCTGGAATGTATGAATATCTTATCTTACATGGCAAAGGGGACTTTGCAGATGTGATTAAGTTAAGGATCTTGAGACTAGGAGAGCTGGATTATCTAGATGGTCCCAATGGAATCCGAAGGGTCCCTACAAGGGAAAGAAGGAGGCAGAAGAGTCAGAGTCAGGGAAGGAAATGTGACTGCTGGCTTTGAAGATGGAAGGGTGGTACAAGGCAAGGAATTCAGGCAGCCTCTAGAAGCTGGAACAGGCAAGAAACGGATTCTCCCCTAAAGCCTCCAGAAGGAATGCAGCCCTGCTGACACCTTCATTTTAGCCTCATAAGACCTATTTTAGACTTCTGACCTCCAGAACTGTGTGCAAAGCATAAACAAACTAAGTTTGGGTTTTTGTAGGCCACTAAGTTTGTGGCAATTTGTTACAGCAGTAATAATCAAAAATTCTAAATTCTTTTGTAGAAATTAACAAGCTGATTCTAAAATTCATGTGAAATTCATGAAAAGAGACCATATCCTGAGCATTTAAGTCATTTAACATTAACAAACTACTCACTATGTACTGATCTCTCTTATAAATGTTAGGGAAAGAAAAAAAAAAACATAGAAGGGAATGTCCCTGACCATGAGCTTCACTGATTCATTTGTTCATTCAACAAATATTTATTGAGCACCTAACAGATGCCAAGCATTTTCTTAGATGGGACACATCACTGAACAAAACATTAGCTGCCTTCATGGAGCTAATGTGGGATGCGATGCAGGGTAAGGGTACAGAAAACAGTAAAAAATAAATATAATTAGTGGCACACTAAGGGTGAAATGGTGGGAGCAGTCAACCCTAGTACAGGCAATAAGGGAATGCTTTGTTGAGAATTTACAAACAATAGTCAAACTGACTAAAAAGCAGCTGCTTTTTATTACTACCATGAGCTAGCAACTCTAATCAATGTCACTGATGAAATACCCCTCCCTGAAAAAAATCTTTTGTTGATCTAAGTTTTAAACAATTGCTACAGTTGCTGCTGAGTTTAACTAATACACATGTAAGTTTCAAATTATCAGATTTTTATTATTTATTCTTTAATAAATGTTGTTTTCTACACAGACATTCATTTGGAAAACTCCCAGTTATAAAGCTGGCCCACATACATGCAGACTTAGCCACATACATCTGTTTCAAGAGAAGCTTATAAGGCTTTGACATACTTCAAGCTTGCCTAATGCAAAGTTCTTGTCTCAAACCCTTTCTTAGGATGCACTTCACTTCAACCCTGTGGTATGACACTCTTCTGCATTTAAACCATAGATTCAAAATAAACAATGATAGCACAGGGACTGTAAAGACCAAGAAACAGGACATGAGTTATTACAATGCTGTCATTTTATGGGACCTTCTTTTTGGCATTTATATTTGTGCTTAAAGTTTTAAAACAACGAAAGTGCAAGCAACGGGATGGAACATTTTTGTTTGGCAAATGCAAATTTTAGTTCACACTCAAAATATGTTACTAAATTTGAATAATACCTTTAATATTAAAATATTATTCTTTTAAACTGTTAAATGTTTCCAAACTAAATAGCAAAAAAGAGAATAAAACATATCAGCAATTTTATCATTAGTTGCCTAGATTGTATGTTTGGAGATTTTCAGTATTATTATTATTATTTTTTTTTTCTTTTTTTAAATTTTATTTATTTATTTATTTATGGCTGTGTTGGCTCTTCGTTTCTGTGCGAGGGCTCTCTCCAGTTGCGGCAAGTGGGGGCCACTCCTCATCGCGGTGCACGGGCCTCTCACTATCGCGGCCTCTCGTTGCGGAGCACAGGCTCCAGACGCACAGGCTCAGTACTTGTGGCTCACGGGGCCAGCCGCTCCGCGGCATGTGGGATCCTCCCAGACCAGGGCTCGAACCCCTGTCCCCTGCACCGGCAGGCAGATTCTCAACCACCGCGCCACCAGGGAAGCCCCAGTATTATTTTTTAAAATCACTTATTAGTTAAAGAGAAATCAATTCCATAAAATATCAGCCTCTAACCAAAGAAGCGAAGTTCAGACATTTACCTAGATATAAAAAACTGGCTAAACATTTGTGCTTTTTTTCCTGCCTTATACTACAGTGTGCATTTCCTTTTTCTTATTTATCTTACTGTCATGCTTATAATAATGAATCTCAATAAATTTCACTGTCTGCATGATAACTAATTTCATTTATGAAATTTTTATGAAAATATTCCATCATTTAGGGGAGTAAAGTGTTAAAAATTATCCATTTTGGGTTTCATATGTTCTAGGCACATCACTGAACATAATAAATAAGTAAATTATCTAGTATATAAGAAAGTGCTAGGAGCTAGGGAAAAGACAAAGCAGGGTAAGGGGAATGGGAGTGTAAAGACAGGACATGAATGTTAAAATATAAATAGGGTGGTCAGCATGGGCATCACTGAGGTGAGGCTTGAGCAAAGACTTGATGGCATGGGAAGGTTACTAGGTATCTCATGGGAAGGATACCAGGTACCTGGGAATTCCACAGTTACTATTTTTCATATATTTGTTGCAATATTTCATCTAAAAGATCTTTATGGTATGCTCAGTTTGAAAATGTCTAATTTAAGACTTCCAAGAGGTTCAAGAAAAAATGTAATTTGATTGCATCCCTGCAGTCTTCCCTTCCTAAATCCAATCCAAATACCAATTACCTTTCCTTGAGCAGTTATTAAAATCAGCATCCAAGTGGGCCAGAAGGGTGGGTTGAAGTCTCAGGATCCAGATGAAAAGAGCTGAGTTTTCCCCCTGGATGAGAATGAAGGCCCTGGCCTAAGCAAGTAGCCCTAGGGCAAAGGCAGGAATGCCCCAGTTCTTGGGAGAGAGGCTAACCTGTAGAAACTGGTCATCCCCCCCAACCCCCAAGAAGACCAGCCTGTGTATTCTGAAATTCCTACTGGACTCCCAGCCTCTAAGGAGTCATAGTGGAGCTGGGAAACTTACTTAGCTGAGTCCTTTCTACTCCTCTACAGAAGACCTAGAAGCCTGAGACTCATGTACCTCCCAACACTTAACACTTAAGGTATGTTGGACTTGAACCCCAAAAGTAAGAAGAGGCCTAAGTTAGATAAAGGAAAACGACAACATACCAAATAGGCTAAAGTGATAAAGAACAAACAGAAAACCCAGAACAGGTGGCTCCTAGCAGAACAAAACTGCCAGAGGAGATCAACATCAGCTTGAGCCAAAAAATAATAACAATAATAATAATTGTTATTATTTTAGTTCTTTTTTTAATATTTATTTATTTATGTTCCTTATTTTTTTTGGCTGCGTCGGGTCTTAGTTGCGGCATACGGGATCTTTGTTGAGGCACGCGGGATCTTTCTCGTTACGGTGTGGTCTGTTGGGGTTTCTCTCTAGTTGCGGGGCACCGGCTTCTCCCAGTTGTGGCATGCGAGTTTTCTCTCTCTAGAGAGAGAGCACAGGCTCCAGGACACGTGGGCTCTGTAGTTTGTGGCACGCGGGCTCTCTCGTTGAGGCACGCGAGCTAAGTAGTTGTGGCACGTGGGCTTAGTTGCCTCGCGGCATGTGGGATCTTAGTTCCCCAACCAGGGATGGAACCCGCGTCCCCTGCGTTGGAAGGCAGATTCTTTACCACTGGACCACCAAGGAAGTCCCAATAATAATTATTATTAGAACATTTAAGGAGACTTGGAGCTAAAAACATATAAAAATTCAATAGCTTAACTGAAGAACTGGAGACCATATTAATGGTCTGAAAGATCACGTAGGAGAAATATTCAGAAACACAGAGCATAACTACAAAGAAGAAATCATGTGTACAAGATAATGTGAAGCAAAGACTCAGCCCCAGGAGAACAAATGTTAACAGGAGCTAAAGTGGAAGGGGAGAAACAGAGCAAAGGCAATGATTAAACAGATAGCAGAACAACTATTCCACAACTGCAGAGATGAGACAGAAGATGGAAAGATTCGAGTTCCAGGCTTTGATGGACACACCCTAATAAAATTTCTAAATTTAAAGAATAAAGATATTAAAAGCTTCCAGTCTTAAAAAAAAGTCACTCTCCAACACCAGAAGATTCTGGAGAACAAACTCATTTTTTTTTTTTTAGTAAATGAAGGCAAAGAATCAAGCATTCATCTTACCTCTCCTATACAAACTGACCTCCAGGTAAACTCTAGTGGATATGAGGAAATCTTTCTTTACTTTTGTGAAGAATATAAAATATTTTATATTCCAGATAATAAATTAAGAAAAATGATAAAATTAGAATATCAACATTTTTGCAACTCCTAATTAATTAATGGCTCTAGGCATTGTGCTTCAATAGCAGCAACTCCCTGGAAAGATAAATAGGCATTACACACTTCCAATGGGAAGAAGACTAAACCACCTACTAAGTAGTCTGGCCAAAAAACCCCAAAAACAAAAACAAAAAACTCAGCCTGAACTTGATCAAGTCTCTAGATTCAGTTATCAATTCACAAGAAATACAGAGGATAAAGGATCACATTAACTGCACCACAGAGATGCAGTCAGCAAAATCATACTGTCAGAAATTCTTCAGAACTCGGTTTCTTCAGCGAATAAACTGCAAGGAAGGAAGAGAGGTGGATCACATAGAAGAAACCTTAAAGAATAAAAGAAATACTAATCAATCATCCACGTGTGGTCCTGTTTCGAAGAATTATGAAACTTATGAGACTATTAGAAATTTGAGCACTGACTATTTGATGATATTAAGGAATATTTTAGGGTGAAAATGATATTACGATTGTTTTTTTAAGTTCTTATCTTTTAGAGATACCAACTGAAACAGCTGATGAAATGGTATGATGGCTGTGATTTGCTTCAAAATAACATGATGGACATGGATAGGGTAGCAACGAAGCCAGATTGGCCATGAGTTGGTAATTGTTGAAGCTGCTGATATGTACATGTGGGTTTACCGTATGTTCCGTCTACCTTTCTTATATAGAAATTCAAGCATAATCAAAAAGTTTTACATGAGGCTTTTTTGTTGACTAAGTAGAAGCAAGGGTAAAAAAAGCATTCAGCTTACTACAAAGGATGCTACATGAAATATCCTAACTCTTCTGAGAAATTCCAAACATCATAATGCCTAATATAATCCAAGAGGCTGAGAAAAAAATTACTTATTTCTGGCTCTTGGGAAATATATATATATATTTTTTTTAATTTTTTTTTTTTTTTTTACCATACGCGGGCCTCTCACCAATGTGGCCTCTCCCGCCGTGGAGCACAGGTTCCGGATGCGCAGGCTCAGTGGCCATGGCTCATGGGCCTAGCCGCTCCGCGGCATGTGGGATCTTCCCGGACCGGGGCACGAACCCGTGTCCCCTGCATTGGCAGGCGGACTCTCAACCACTGTGCCACCAGGGAAGCCCGGGAAATATATGTAATGGGTGATAATTTAGCATTTTACTGGAATGTTCACATTAGCACAATATAAAAAACTCAAAAAAAAGTTATTTTTAATGACAAAGTCTTCAAAGAAAAAGATTATTTTAAGGTGTCATAACATATACCACGTTCATATCTTCTTTCTAGTTGCTAACCTAAATGTTGCTTAAGATTTAAGTCATCAAAACAGTACTATGGTACTGGCAAAAGAATAGACACATAAACCAATGGAACGGAATAGAGAACCCAGAAATAAACCCATGTATATACAAATCAACTAGTATTTGACAAGGGAGCCAAGAATATTCAATGGAGAAGAGACAGTCTCTTCAATAAATGGTACTGGGAAAATTGGATATTCACATGCAAAAGAATGAAACTAGATCCCTATCTTACATCACTCACAAATTTAACTCAAAATGAATGAAAGACTTAAATGTAAGACTTGATACCATAAAACTTCTAGAAGAAAACAAAGGGAAAAAGCTCCCTGACAATGGTCTCAGCAATGATTTTTTTTTTTTTGGATATAACACCTAAAGCACAAGCAACAAAAGCAAAAATAAACAAGCAGACTACATCAAACCAACAAGCTTCTGCACATCAAAGGAAATGATCAACAAAATGAAAAGCCAAGCTATGGAATGGATAAAAATATCTGCAAACCACCTATCTTATATGGGGTGAATATTCAAAAAATATAAGGAACTCATACAAATCAACAGCAAAAATCAAATAATCCAATTTAAAAATGGGCAAAGGACCTAAAAAGACATATTTCTAAAGAACATGTTCAAATGGCCAACAGGTACATGAAATGGTGCTCAACGTCACTAATCATCAGAGAAATACAAATCTAAACCACAATGAGATATCATCTCACGTTTGTCAGAATGGCTATTAACAAAAAGACAAGAGGTAACAAGTGCCAGTAAGGATGTAGAGAAAAGGGAACCCTTGTGCACTGCTGGTGGAATGTAAACTGGTACAGCCACTATGGAAAACAGTATTGAGTTTCCTAAAAAAGAGTTAAAAGTAGAACTACCATATGGCCCAGCAATTCCACTTCTGGGTATACATCAGAAGGAAATAAAATCACTATTTCAAAGAGATACCTGTACCCCCATGTTCACCGCAGCATTATTTACAATAGCCAAGACAGGGAAATAATCTAAGTGTCCATCAACAGATGAATGAATAAAGAAAATATGGTATGTATACACACACACACACACACACACACACACAAACACACAATGGAATATTATTGGGCCATTAAAAAAAAACAAGGAAATCTTGCCATTTGTGACAACATGAATGAACCCTGAGAGCATTATGCTAAGCGAAATAAGTCAGAGAAAAACAAATACTGGATGATCTCACTCATATGTGGAATTAAGAAAAAACAAATTCATAGCAACAGGACAGATTGGTGGAAAACAGAGGCAGGGGTGGGCAAAATGGGTGGAGGTGGTCAAAAGGTACAAACTTCCAGTTATATGATAAATAAGTTCTGGAGATGTAACGTACAACATCATGACTATAGCTAACAATATTGTATTGTATATTTGAAAGTTGCTGACAGTAGATTTTAAAAGTTATCACAAGGGAAAAAAAAATTGTAACTATGTGAGGTGATGGATGGTTAACTAATTGTGGCAATCATTTTGCAATATATACATTTATCAAATCATTATGTTGTACGTTTTAAACTTATATAATGTCAAACATCATTTATACCTCAATAAAACTGGGGAAAGATTTACATCAACCTGAGCTCTGGCTATTGTAGTATTTTGCCATCAACACAGTAGCACACACTGAGATACAGAGCCTGCCTATCACAAGCTTATACAAGCACAGCTTTTCAGGCACAGCTTATACACTGGTTAAATGATCAGAGAGCCTTTTATTTTATATTCATGTATTTGTGCAAGACTGTATGTACTATAGGACTAATCTAAAATTAATTAGGAAAAAGGTTAAAAGAAATATATGAAAATATAGAAAAGTATTTCAAATGTACTTACCTTAAAGTAACTTATACCTACATGAAAGGCTAAAATAGTGTTACTTGTCAGATATGACAAATTATGTCAAAACTTGAGTTTTTTCCTGCTTTTAAGACACCTCAGAAAGTGTCAGCACTCTATATATTGGCCCAAATTGCTGATTTATGCATCATAAAATATGAAAAATGTGCAAAATTGTTAAGTAGGCTATTAGCTGCCTCCTCACTTACTCCTGGTAGCTAAAGAGCCTCATAAATTATTTCAACAAACTTGTAGGACATATTATGCTAATGAAAGTGGCCCTGCTACATACCCACTACCAAACTGTAAAATTCAGTATTTTGCTTTTGATGTTTCACAGAAATGCAAAGTGTTAACAGTAACAATAATAATAAACACAATTTTAAGAGCATAACACCCAAAGCAGTAAAAAGAAAGTAATTATATATACCTGGGGAATCTGTTCTTTCTTTAGAATCTAAAAATATCATCTCATGCATCAGAGCATGAGACGTGATTCTCCTTCTTTTACCACATATACCCAAATAAGATTAATAATCGTGAAATTATCTAATCCTTTTAAACCTAGCTATTGGAGTTAACTTGATCACCTTGATTAGTAGCCATAAGCAAAATATATTTACTCAAAATACCTCCCATGCAACAGAGGAATAAGTTCTTTATGCCCTGATTACCAATCAAGGCCCCTCTGGTTATTGTTCTTTCTATAAAACACAGTCCTAGGACATTTCTCCAATACGTTTAAAAATCTCCCAAACGAATAAATCCTATGAAAATCACCAAGTATACCAGAAAGTGGTACCTCCCACTGGCACACCTACTCTAGGTCACTGCAACTCTCATACCTGCCACCTGCCTTGATATCTTCATAGTCACTCTCTTCTATTTATTCACAAACAAGGTTCACTTACGCCCATAACAATTCCAATATCCAAACTGTATTTCTAAATCTGAGTTCAAGAAACACTCTAATTTATTTCTCGGATGCCATGTAGTCATTTTTTAGGTGAAAAGCACCCTAGATTCCAAATGAGCAGGTACTTGAGCTTAATTGGCTAGATCTTCCAATGGTGATGCCTTAATCATCTCTAAACAGAGCCCTGAATAGTGTCCAGCACACAGTAGGCAGCGAACAAATCTTAAACATGAATGAATTTTAATTTTCTAAGGCCTCATTTTAAAATATAACTTCTTAGACTCCTTCAACAACTAAACTGAAAACAAAGACTTCACTATATTTGTCTAGAGAAATTCTACCTTAAATCATGTTATGCAAACAACGCATAGCCTCTATGAAAACTATGTCTGTTACACAATAAAATGAACCTTTTGTTTACTGAAGGAGAAAAGAGTTGGAAATGTGTATTTATAATCTTGTGCTTTGGAAAAAAAATTTTGTCATAGGAAAAAAAATGTTAGAACATCTGTTAGAAGGTTCTTCCTCAAAAGCGTAAGCAATCTACAATATGTCACTGTATGTGACATATAATTCAATTAAACATAACCACAATTATAAAAATTATTTCTATATCAGTCAGGTGTAGGCTAGAGTATGCTGTAGAAATTAACAACCCCCCAAAGCAAAGGTTTTATTTCTCACTCACACTACCTATGCATCCTCCTTCTACCTGTCTTCCCACTCTACCTCACACTGCCCATCTTTCTCACAATAGGACCTAAGCTGACAGAGCAGCAGATACCTGCAACACTGTAGCAAAGAGAAAGATGACAATGAATCATACACTGGCTCCTAAAGCTCCTGTCCATCAAATAGGTCATTTCTGCTCACATTTCACTGGCCAAAACCAGTCACATGACACACAACTTCAAAGAGGTCAGGGATATGCAATCTTAGTATATCTGGTGAACAACACCAATGACTACTACTTTAAAAAAGACATTATCTGGAATCAGATGGATTTAGGATCAAATCCTTGTTTTGCAACTTGGAAGTATACTTAAAAATAAAAAATAGTAATAACTACCTTATAGGGTCATCAGAAAGATTAAATGACATAATGCAAAATCAGATACTTACCAGAATACCTGACCTTGATTCATTCATTCAATAAATATTTGGGGGATATCTGTCAATCTCCATTCTAGGTACTGACATACAGTAATTATGTACTAAATAAGTTTTTTTGTTTGTTGCTATTGTTATTAGAAATGCCTTTTGAGTTCCAACCAGGGCCCCCAGGAATAAGCCTTCATTTCTTAGCAGTCTCCAGATTCAGAAGAGACTTGTTCTCTTGTTCTCCAATAACCATTTTCTTTCTTATATGGTAATAGAACCCCTGACTTTTAGCTGGACACATGATCTCGTGGAATTCAGACTACATATGCCAGCTGTCCATACAGTTAAGATGACCACAGCTCTAAGTTCTGACTACAGGAGGAGGTATCATGGGGCAACTTACCAGAAACTTCCTTAGGGGACAGCAGGTGTGAATCTTTTGTCTACTTCTTCATCCTTTCCTCCACCAGGCTGTCTAGAATATCAGTTCTATCTTGGACTATGAGACCATGGCCGCGCATGGCAGAGGAACAAAATAGAAGGATCCTCATTTCCTGACACTGTGGAGTGTCATACCAGCCCTGTACTGTTATGTGAATAATAAACTTGCGTCTTATTTAATCCACTGTTATTTTGCATTTTCTATTATTCAGAGTCAATCTTAATCCTAATAAATAGAGCAACATAACCTGTTAACTCTTTAAAAAAGCAAGCTGCATGAAAGAATAGTAACTCTTGATACCTGTACATCTTCATAAGAGACGATACCACTGTTGGTAGCAGCAGTGTACAGCAGAATGGCTTGAGAAAGACAACACTTTTAGAATCAGTTCTTCCACTCCTATGTAAACCTTTGGCAAGCTATTTAACCTAGCCAGGCATAAGCTTCTTGTATATAAAATGGTAATTAGATCTAAATAGAGCTATTAAATGTGAGAATTAGTGTGAAGAGGTTTATGAAAATACTTCATAAATTATAAATCATTAAATAGTATCAGTATTACTTTGTCAATTGTTCCCTCTCCCCACCTTTCCTTCAGAATTGGGGCATGAAGACAGATTGCAGTACATAAGAATCACCTAGACAGTCACCCTCAGAGATCCTGATTCATTAGGTCTAGCACAAGAACCATGAATCTGCATCTCCAACAAGCACCCCCAAGGGACTGTTGAAAGTAGCCTGCCTACTACACTTTGAGAAACACCACTCTAGTGATCAGACCCTACATATTTTTGCAATCCTGTGCTCAAGTGCCCCAATATTTTAAGACTGTGAGGAAACACAAGGACAGTTCCATAGCTTCTCCAGTGCCTAACTAAATGCCAAGTACCGAATAGATAATTTAATAATTTTTGTTGAACTGATGAACTGAAGTGGAAAATGACAAAATGGGACTGAATTAAATGACCCACTATAGATTTCCACTTCTGGCCAACATAATGTAACAGGGACCAAACTTGCCTTCCTGCCTGAAACAGCTAAAAACTTGACAAATTAGAGGAAACAACAGTTTTCAAGACACTGGATATCAAGTAATAAAGGACATGATTCCTGAGAAATAACAAGAAACAATGGAGGTGAGCTTTACCGTTGCCCTAGTTACTTCTTGGGGAAAGTTTCCAGGCCAAAGTACAAGGAGAAGGAGCATAGAACCTGGTGAGCTGTCCCTGAGTAGAGGGGAGAGAGCTGCCAAGTCCAGGTACGTCAGAGTGGCTAGAGTTTGCAAGCCAGAATACCGGAGAAGAGAGAGCTGTACCAAGGGAGACCCCTCCTCAAATCTTCAGCATACACACATGTGCGAGCAAATGACCAGAGGCTGGGCAAAAAACCACCTGAAAGGACTTAAAGGAACAATCCTGAGCGCTTACACAGGGCAGGGAATAGGGTCTGTTCTTATCAGCCAGAGTGAGAAACCTCATAATTTAAGGACACTGGATAGAGTTAAGTATGTTGAAGAATTTTGCCTCAGGAGTGGGAAAAAATGATCCCTAGATCAAATGCTGCTCTGGTCCCACCTGACAAAGCTCAAGCAAGACTTGAAAGGATTAAACTGTTTCCAAATAACTTATCCCAGCAAAAAGCTCAAGAATATTTATAGGAATCCAAAAATATCCTGCACCCAACAGGGTAAAATTCACATCAGGCATCCGATCAAAAATTACCAGGTATGCAAAAAAGAACTACTACTTCACTATTTTCAAAAATAATTTTCTTGGGCTTTTACTGAATCTCAAATTTTCCTTAAAAAAAACCCTACAATCATTTTTATCATTTTCACCCTGTGTGTTAATCGCAAAAGTCCTCATCTACATAACTGAACTGCTATTCCCCAAATGAAATATTAACACTTCTAAGACAAACAGCATAGTGGTTAAAGGAACAAGCTTTAGAGGCATGAAAAACAGGGTCTGAATTCTCTCTTAGCTTGTCTGTGTTCCTGGGCAAGCCACTGAACCTCTCTGAGTTGTAGTTCCCTTATCTATAAAAGGGGATAAGAATATTTACTTCACAGGGCTGCTATAAGAAATATCCTGAAGTAAACAATAAATAGTAGCTCTCACATCAGAATTAGCACACTATCATAAGAGAAGTTCAGAAAAGTTACCACACACTCAGACATTTACTGAGCACCTATCATATGCTAGGTGATATGTAGGCACAAGGAATATAAAGGAAAAAAAAGACACTGTTAAGGGGACCCAAAGTATATCTTATGTTGAATCTGCATTTAACAGTTCAAGTACAAACTTCATTTTGTATTTCTTAATTTCTAAGTAGGGCAATTATTTTAAGTTCCTTCTATAAAAATTAAAGGACGTTTTTCCCTTTGAAAGGAAAAAAGTAAGAAGTTGTCAGGTTCAACCAATTAGGGCATGTCTGAGAAATCCTTGGAATCTGAAAAACGTGGTAAAACTTGAATTGAAAAGCAATCTGCAGGGGTACCTTCAAGATGGCGGAGGAGTAAGACGTGGAGATCACCTTCCTCCCCACAGATACATCAAAACTACATCTACAGGGCTTCCCTGGTGGCGCAGTGGTTGAGAGTCCGCCTGCCGATGCAGGGGATACGGGTTCGTGCCCCGGTCCGGGAAAATCCCACATGCCGCGGAGCGGCTGGGCGCGTGAGCCATGGCCGCTGGGCCTGCGCGTCCGGAGCCTGTGCTCCGCAATGGGAGAGGCCACAACAGTGAGAGGCCCGCCTACTGCAAAAAAAAAAACAAAACAAAAAAAACACTACATCTACATGTGGAACAACTCCTACAGAACAACTACTGAACACTTGCAGAAGACCTCAGACTTCCCAAAAGATGCCCTCAGGCGATCTACACGCAGAGGTGGGGCTAAATCCAAAGCTAAACCCCAGGAACTGTGTGAACAAGAAGAGAAAGGGAAATTTCTCCCAGCAGCCTCAGGAGCAGCGCATTAATTCTCCACAATCAACTTGATGTACCCTGCATCTCTGAAATACCTCAACAGACAACTAATCATCCCAAAATTGAGGCGGTGGACTTTGGGAGCAACTGTAGACTTGGGGTTTGCTTTCAGTATCTAACTTGTTTCTGGCTTTATGTTTATCTTAGTTTAGTATCTAGAGCTTATTATCATTGGTAGATTTGTTTATTGATTTGGTTGCTCTCTTCCTTTTTTAATTGTTTTTACATATATATATTTTTTCTTTTTTCTCTTTTTGTGAGTGTGTATGTGTATGCTTCTTTGTGTGATTTTGTCTGTATAGCTTTGCTTTTGCCATTTAACCTAGGGTTCTTACTGTCCGTTTTTTGCTTTTGTTTTTGTTTTTTGTTTAGTATAGTTTTTAGCGCTTTTATCATTCGTGGATTTGTTTTTTGGTTTCGTTGCTCTCTTCTTTCTCTTTCTTTTTATTTATTACTTTTCTATTTTTAATAAGTTTTTCTATTTTAATAACTTTATTTTATTCCCTCCCTCCCTCCCTCTCTCTCTCCTTCTCTCTCTCCCTCTCTCTCTCTCTCTCTGTTTCTCTCTTTTTCTCCATTTTCTTCTGAGCCACGTGGCTGTCAGGGTCTTGGTGCTCTGCCTGGGTATCAGGCCTCAGCCTCTGAGGTGGAAGAACCGAGTTCAGGACATTGGTCCACCACAGACCTCCCGGCCCCACACAACATCAAACGGCGAAAGCTCTCCCAGAGATCTCCATCTCAATGCTAAGACCCAGCTCCACTCGATGACCAGCAAGCTACAGTGCTGGACACCCTATGCCAAACAACTAGCAAGACAGGAACACAAACCCACCCATTAGCAGAGAAGCTGCCTAAAATCATAATAAGTTCACAGACACCCCAAAACACACCACCAGACGTGGTCCTGTCCACCAGAAAGACAAGATCCAGCCTCATCCACCAGAACACAGGCACCAGTCCCCTCCACCAGGAAGCCTACACAACCCACTGAACCAACCTTAGCCACTGGGGAGCAGATACCAAAAACAACAGGAACTACGAACCTGGAGCCTGCAAAAAGGAGACCCCAAACACAGTAAGTTAAGCAAAATGAGAAGACACAGAAACACACAGCAGATGAAGGAGCAAGGTAAAAACCCACAAGACCAAACAAATGAAGAGTAAATAGGCAGTCTACCTGAAAAAGAATTCAGAGTAATGATAGTAAAGATGATCCAAAATCTTGAAATAGAATGGAGAAAATACAAGAAACATTTAACAAGGAACTAGAAGAACCAAAGAGCAAACAAACTATGGTGAACAACACAATAAATGAAATTAAAAATACTCTAGAAGGAATCAGTAGCAGAATAACAGGCAGAAGAACGGATAAGTGACCTGGAAGATAAAATAGTGGAAATAACTACCATAGAGCAGAATAAAGAAAAAAGAATGAAAAGAATTGAGGACAATCTCAGAGACCTCTGGGACAACATTAAACACACCAACATTCGCATTATAGGGGTCCCAGAAGAAGAAAAGAAAAAAAGGGACTGAGAAAATATTAAGAGATTATAGTTGAAAACTTCCCTAAAATGGGTAAGGAAATAGTCAGTCACGTCCAGGAAGCACACAGAGTCCCATACAGGATAAATCCAAGGAGAAACACGTCAAGAAACATATTAATCAAACTATCAAAAATTAAATACAAAGGAAAAATATTAAAAGCAATAAGGGAAAAGCAACAATTAACATACAACGGAATTCCCATAAGGTTAACAGCTGATCTTTCAACAGAAACTCTGCAAGCCAGAAGGGAGTGGCATGACATATTTAAAGTGATGAAAGGGAAAAAGCTACAACCAATATTACTCTACCAAGCAAGGATCTCATTCAGATTCAACAGAGAAATTAAAACCTTTACAGACAAGCAAAAGCTAAGAGAATTCAGCACCACCAAACCAGCTCTACAACAAATGCTAAAGGAACTTCTCTAGGCAGGAAACACAAGAGAAGGAAAAGACTTACAATAACAAACCCAAAACAATTAAGAAAATGGTAATAGGAACATACGTATCGATAACTACCTTAAATGTAAATGGATTAAATGCTCCAACCAAAAGACATAGACTGGCTGAATGGATACAAAAACAAGACATGTACATACGTTGTCTACAAGAGACCCACTTCAGACTTAGGGATACATACAGACTGAAAGTGAGGGGATGGAAAAAGATATTCCAGGCAAATGGAAATCAAAAGAAAGCTGGAGTAGCAATTCTCATATCAGACAAAATAGACTTTAAATTAAACACTACTACAGGAGACAAAGAAGGACACTATATAATGATCAAGGGATCAATCCAAGAAAAAGATATAACAATTGTAAATATTTATGTACCCAACAAAGGAGCACCTCAATACATAAGGCAAATGCCATAAAAGGGGGAACTGACAGTAACACAATCATAGTAGGGGACGTTAACACCCCACTTTCACCAATGGACAGATCATCCAAAATGAAAATAAATAAGGAAACACAAGCTTTACATGATACATTAAACAAAATGGACTTAATTGATATTTATAGGACATTCCATCCAAAAACAGCAGATTATACTTTCTTTTCAAGTGCTCATGGAACATTCTCCAGGACAGATCATGTCTTGGGTCACAAATCAAGTCTTGGTAAATTTAAGAAAACTGAAACCGTATCAAGTATCTTTTCTGACCACAATGCTATGAGACTAGATATCAATTACACGAAAAAATCTGTAAAAAATACAAACACACAGAGGCTAAACAATACACAACTAAATAACCAAGAGATCACTGAAGAACTCAAAGAGGAAATCAAAAAATACTTAGAAATAAATGACAATGAAAACACAATGACACAAAACCTATGGGATGCAGCAAAAGCAGTTCTAAGAGGGAAGTTTATAGCAATACAATCCTACCTCAAGAAACAAACATCTCAAATAAACAACCTAACCTTACACCTAAAGCAATTAGAGAAAGAAGAACAAAAAGACCCCAAAGTTAGCAGAAGGAAACAAATCATAAAGATCAGATCAGAAATAAATGAAAAAGAAATGAAGGGAAACAACAGCAAAGATCAATAAAACTAAAAGCTGGTTCTTTCAGAAGAGAAACAAAACTGATAAACCATTAGCCAGATTCATCAAGAAAAAAAGAGAGAAGACTCAAATCAGTAGAATTAGAAGTGAAAAAGAAGAAGTAGCAACTGACACTGCAGAAACACAAAGGATCATGAGAGATTACTACAAGCAACTATATGCCAATAAAATGGACAACCTGGAAGAAATGGACAAATTCTTAGAAAAGCACAACTTTCTGAGACTGATCCAGGAAGAAACAGAAAATATAAACAGACCAATCACAAGCACTGAAATTAAGACTGTGAATAAAAATCTTCCAACAAACAAAAGCCCAGGACCAGATGGCTTCACAGGCAAATTCTATCAAACATTTAGAGAGGGGCTAACACCTATCTTTCTCAAACTCTTCCAAAATATAGCGGAGGGAGGAATACTCCCAAACTCATTCTATGAGGCCACCATCACCCTGATACCAAAACCAGACAAAGATGTCAAAAAGAAAGAAAACTACAGGCCAATATCACTGATGAACATAGATGCAAAAATCCTCAACAAAATACTAGCAAACAGAATCCAACAGCACATTAAAAGGATCATACACCATGATCAAGGATCATACTCCATGATCAATTATCAATTACCCCAGTGGGGTTTATCCCAGGAATGCAAGGATTTTTCAATACATGCAAATCAATCAATGTGCTAAACCATATTAACAAATTGAAGGAGAAAATCCATGATCATCTCAATAGATGCAGAAAAAGCTTTCGACAAAATTCAACAATGATAAAAACCTTTTATGATAAAAACCCTCCAGAAAGTAGGCATAGAGGGAACTTACCTCAATATAATAAAGGCCATATATGATAAACCCACAGCCAACATCGTTTTCAATGGTGAAAAACTGAAACCATTACCTCTAAGGTCAGGAAGAAGACAAGGTTGTCCACTCTCACCACTCTTATTCAACATAGTTTTGGAACTTTTAGCCACAGCAATCAGAGAATAAAAAGAAATAGAAGGAATCCAAATCAGAAAAGAAGAAGTAAAGTTGTCACTGTTTGCAGACGACATGATACTATACATAGTGAATCCTAAAGATGCTACCAGAAAGCTACTAGAGCTAATCAATGAATTTGGTAAAGTAGCAGGATACAAAATTAATGCACAGAAATCTCTTGCATTCTTATACATTATTTTTCCTAATGATGAAAAATCTGAAAGAGAAATTAAGGAAACACTCCCATTTACCACTGCAACAAAAAGAATAAAATACCTAGGAATAAACCTACCTAAGGAGACAGAAGACCTGTGTGCAGAAAACTATAAGACACTGATGAAATAAATTAAAGATGATACAAACAGATGGAGAGATATACCATGTTCTTGGATTGGAAGAATCAACATTGTGAAAATGACTCTACTACCCAAAGCAATCTACAGATTCAATGCAATCCCTATCAAACCACCAATGGCATTTTTCACAGAACTAGTACAAAAAATTTCACAATTTGTATAGACACACAAAAGACCCCGAATAGCCAAAGCAATTCTGAGGAAGAAAAACAGAGCTGGAGGAATCAGGCTCCCGGACTTCAGACTATACTACAAAGCTACAGTAATCAAGACAATATGGTACTGGCACAAAAACAGAAATATAGATCAGTGGAACAGGATAGAAGGCCCAGAGATAAACCCATGCACAAAAAAAGGTTCACCTTATCTTTGATAAAGCAGGCAAGAATACACAATGGAGAAAAGACAGCCTCTTCAGTAAGTCATGCTGGGAAAACTGGACAGCTACATGTAAAAGAATGAAATTAGAACACCTGCTAACACCATACACAAAAATAAACTCAAAATGGATTAAAGACCTAAATGTAAGGCCAGACACTATCAAACTCTTAGAGGAAAACATAGGCAGAACACTCTATGGCATAAATCACAGCAAGATCCTTTTGGACCCACCTCCTAGAGAAATGGAAATAAAAACAAAAATAAACAAGTGGGACCTAATGAAACTTAAAAGCTTTTGCACAGCAAAGGAAACCATAAACAAGACGAAAAGACAACCCTCAGAATGGGGGAAAATATTTGCAAATTAAGCAACTGACAAAGGATTAATCTCCAAAATATACAAGCAGCTCATGCAGCTCAATATCAAAAAAACAAAGAGCCCAATCCAAAAATGGGCCGAAGACCTAAATAAATATTTCTCCAAAGAAAATATACAGACTGCCAACAAACACATGAAAGGATGCTCAACATCACTAATCAATAGAGAAATGCAAATCAAAACTACAATGAGGTATCACCTCACACCAGTCAGAATGGCCATCATCAAAAAATCTACAAACAATAAATGCTGAAGAGGGTGTGAAGAAAAGGGAACCCTCTTGCACTGTTGGTGGGAATGTAAACTGATACAGCCACTATGGAGAACAGTATGGAGGTTCCTTAAAAAACTACAAATAGAACTACCATACAACCCAACAATCCCACTACTGGGCATATACCCTGAGAAAACCATAATTCAGAAAGAGGCACGTACCACAATGTTCATTGCAGCTCTCTCTATATATATATATTTTTTTTTTTTCAGTACGCGGGCCTCTCACTGTTGTGGCCTCTCCTGCTGTGCGGGCCTCTCACTGTTGTGGCCTCTCCCGTTGCTGAGCACAGGCTCCGGACGCGCAGGCTCAGCGGCCATGGCTCACAGGCCTAGCTGCTCCGCAGCATGTGGGATCTTCCCGGACCGGGGCATGAACCCGTGTCCCCTGCATCGGGCAGGCAGACTCTCAACCACCGCGCCACCAGGGAAGCCCCT
This sequence comes from Mesoplodon bidens, assembly GCF_964165515.1. Classification (NCBI taxonomy): domain Eukaryota; kingdom Metazoa; phylum Chordata; class Mammalia; order Artiodactyla; family Ziphiidae; genus Mesoplodon; species Mesoplodon bidens. The sequence goes on along the minus strand of NC_138178.1, from coordinate 62,433,614 downwards.
GCAGCTCTATTTACAATAGCCAGGACATGGGAGCAACCTAAGTGTCCACTGACAGATGAATGGATAAAGAAGATGTGGCACATATATACAATGGAATATTACTCAGGCATAAAAAGAAACAAAACTGAGTTATTTGTAGTGAGGTGGACGGACCTAGAGTCTGTCATATAGAGTGAAGTAAGTCAGAAAGAGAAAAACAAATACCGTATGCTAACACATATATATGGAATCTAAAAAAAAAAAAAGTTCTGAAGAACGTAGGGGCAGGACCAGAATAAAAACGCAGACGTTGAGAATGGACTTGATGACACGGGGAGGGGGAAGGTTAAGCTGGGATGAAGTGAGAGAGTGGCATGGACATATATACACTAACAAATGTAAAGTAGATAGCTAGTGGGAAGCAGCCATATGGCACAGGGAGATCAGCTCGGTGTTCTGTGTCCACCTAGAGGGGTGGGATAGGGAGGGTGGGAGGGAGACGCAAGAGGGAGGAGATATGGGGATGTATGTATATATAGCTGATTCACTTTGTTATACAGCAGAAACTAACACACTATTGTAAAGCTATTATACTCTCATAAACATGTTTAAAAAATAAATAAATAAAATAAAAACAACCTGCAATTAACATCACCTTTCAAAATTATTCTCAAATTAGTAAACTAAATTACATGCAGCCATAAAGTACATAAAATGGACCAATCTCTTATTACGATAATCCTTTCAGAAAGGCTGGGCTAACAGATGTAAGGAATTAAAATCAAGTTCAAGATGTATTTCATTTGCTCATTCCACTTAAATGACAGATGGTTTAAATATTAACCCTATTAATAAAATGTTTGCATATCCATTATGAATCTGATTGCCTTACCTCATGACTCCACAAATTCATTTTATTAATTTTACTATAGGGCTGCCCATTTCATTCAAGGTCTTCTACACTTATGCCTCGCAAAGTCTGGTCCTTGGACCAACAGCATCAGCATCACCTGGAAGCTGGTTAGAACTACAGAATTTCACTGCCCGTACCAGATCTACTAAGTCAGAATTTGCATTTTTCAAAAATATCCCCAAGTGATTTCCATGCACATTGACATCTGAGTAGCACAGTTCTAAACTGTTGATTTTTTTTCACACTTTTTTTTTCTTACAGTATTACAAAAAGTGTATTTGCTTCCAAATTGTGGTTAACTTATCTACAGATAGTAACTTTTCATAATAATTCAATTCAGACAAATAAATCAATATATACATTCCATAGTCTATATACAAGATGTCTTAGACTTGACCTTACCTCTCAACTAGGACTTCAAGTCTTAGAAGTACTAGACTTGTTGTACCATTCATTTTTTCTCTTAAGTCAACATTTTTGCCTTAGCATGTAGCCACTGTGATGAAAGTCTTCTCTGTAATTAAACAACTGTATAGAACAGTACCAGGAAATCAGATTCTCCCCACAATTTCAGGAAAAAATGAAAAAACTCAAAATAGATTTCAAGGTTGAACTTAAAAGGCCCCTAGAGGAAAAAAAAGCCCAGAATGACTCTATTCTCCACAATAATATATTTTTATGCTTTACCTAACACATATTTTTTTTACTGCAGGTACCACATATTTTTAAAATAAGAAATTCACATGGGACTTAGTGAAGCTCTTTAGATGGCTCATCTTTTATCATTACTATTGCACAATAGTCACAGAACTCATAAAATAGAACAAATCTTGTTTTCTCTTTCGTTTTTCCCTCCCAAAATGACAGACCTGGGCTGAAACTGATCACAGCAGGTAGGATGGTTCGGCACAGATTCAAAGGAAGGTACAAATGTTCAGTTTTCAAAAGCACTGCAAAAGCCAAACCTCATCCCTTGTCACTGTAGCTGTGGCTTTATGCCAAACATCAGAAAACTGTTGAAAAGTGCCGCTCCTTATAAGCAATTATGAAGAGCTTTGCAAAGAAAAGGGAAAAAAAGTAATAACAGTTCCTTAGGATGGTCAATGTCCCTGGCCTCTGGGTTGCAATACAGGAATCTAATAGTTACCCAGTTGCATCTGAGGCCACGCATCCAACAAAGATGCCTGAGGTGAAAGGGTTTAAAGGGTGTTAAGAGAAGGTATCAAGGAACCTGTTGGGCAGTTTCAAAAATTAATTATGTCCTCAAACGTTCCCAGTTTTTTTTTTTTACAAGATCCTATTATAGATTAGTCATTCGATTTAACTCTTTATTCACCCCATTTTGCATCTGCAGCCTATATAATTTCTCAGGATACCGTGTTCCACAAGAGTACAACTAAGTATTTAATGCCTTTTTTAATGGTCTTAGCTCTAATAGTCTAGATTTGGTGAACAATTCATTATGCCCCATCTCTACTCACATTCACAGCCAAGTCTCTCAGAAGAGGTGTCCACGCACATTGGCCACACTTCCTCACCTACTAGTCACTCTTCAGCCCACCCCTATCTGACTTCCACCCCCTTCACTCCACTGAAACTTCTCTTGGTAAAGACCATTAAGGACCTTCATGTTGCTAAATCCAATGGACACCCCTTAGTCGTCATTATCCTTCACTCTGAGGCATTATTCAACAAAGTTAATTGTTCTCTCCCTCTTGAAGTAACTTTTTGTAGCTTTGATGGACCTGCTTTCTCCTGGGTACCTCCCAATTCTCTGTCCCTTGCCAATCTTCTTTAGGAAGTCGGTCCCCTCCTGACCTACCTTGGGGCTTGGTCCTGGAATCTCGTATCATCTCATAACTATAAATGTCACCTTCGTGTTGATGACACATTTACATCTCCAGCCCAGATGTTTCTTCTGAGTCTAGACCAGCATACCCAACTACCCATTCAATATCCCCACTTGGATGCTGCATAAACACACTGAAACCCAATACATCTGAAACTGAAGTCTTGGATCTTTCCTTCACTGTTCCTCCTCCAATGTTTCCCAACCCAGTTGATCCTGCCAGAAACACAAAAGTTCTTTACTCTCACCACTTATACCTAATCAATCTCCAAGTCCTGTCATTTTGGCCTCCAAAATATAGCTTTAACATGCCCGGTCTCCCCATCTCTACTGCCATCCTCCCTCCCCATCCTCCCACCGCTGCCCTCCCGTCTAAGTATTACCATCTCTTGCCTGCCACACTAAAAAAGCGTTCTATGTGATCTTCCTGACTCTACTCATATTCCTCTCCAATTCTATCTCCACACTTCAACCAGAGTGAACTTTCAAAGATGAAAATGCTCCAACTTAAAATCCTTCAGTGGCTTCCTATTGGTTTTAGGACACTGTTCACAAGGCATCTGCCTACCTCTCTAGACAACCTCATTCCATGTTATCAGTCTCCTTGTTCTCTAAGCACCAGCCTTACTCTTTCTGTCTGCACATTACACATGCTGAGGTTTTCCAGGTGCAGGGCCTCTGCACACGTTGCATCCTCTACCTGGAATAATTGTTCTCTTTCTCTTACTTTTCTCCTACCCGCTGCTGCCCAAACCACACCAACATATACACACATGCACAATCCAAAACCCCAGGGTCCACATCCAATAGTCAAGCCAGACCAAAAGGAACTGAATGATCAGTGACTCATGGCAATAAAAAATATCACCAGGACAAAAAAAGAGGATAATATCAGTAAACCCTTACATAACTTTATATGAGGCACTGTTTCAGGTGATTTATATATATTAACTTATTAATCAGTGCTCACAACAATCTTACCAAGTAGATACTATTATTATCCCTATTTTAAGAGAAGGTAAATAAGGTACAGAGAGAATAAGTAACTTAACCAAGGTCACAGAAATTCAGTGGCAAAGCTAGGATTCAAATTTAGTCCTTCTTCTGTGTGACTCTTGGCTGCCTGAAGAAAGACAACTTGATTAAAGACTATTCAACCCTCCCTTCCACATAAGGGATGTGAAACTAGTTTACATAATTATACAGCATCTGCATAAATACTATGTCCTCCACTAGACTAAAAACAAACGAGGGTAGGGATCATTTATACCTTGTTCACTGATATACATCCCCGAGCACCCTGAATAAAATCTAACACATAACTGACGCTCAGTAAATATCTGTCGAATGTATGAATGTTTACCACTCCCTTGCATAACTATTTTGAGAATGCACTGGGTTCCAATCATTATACGTATTTCCTACGTTAGCTGTCGGCTAACCGCCCCTATCAGTCCTCTCCTTCTGTCGGCGTGGCTCTCGGCACGGCACTCCGGTACCAGGCCACAGCCTCCCCTCCCTCCCCGCGGGGGGTGAGAGCCTCCCAGCCCTTCCCGCCCTCAGGCCTCACCTTCCATGTTGTGGAAGAGGCTGTGCCAGCTTCCTGGACAAGCCCAGGCAGCTCTCCAGTGCCCAAGGGCATGAAGCGGCCATACCGCTGCAGAGGCCACTGTGCCGCACCTTCTCCCGGGAGCCCGAAGCCCGCGTGCTCTTTTCCCGCCTCCGCCATGTTCGACTTCCTGGCTAGCGCAGCTCGCTGGTGCCTGCCAATCGGCTCAACTAACCAATCAGGAAGCGAGGTGACCCAAGGCCCACCCTCCCCAAGAGTAGAAGCCAATGGACAAGCCCCAGAGACTCGAACGGGAAGCGGGGTGAGGAGGAGCGGGGTGGGAGAGTTGGAGGGGAGTAGGGGTTGGGGGCGGTGCTCTTCGCGTTAAAGGCGTAGCTGTGGACCTAGGGCGTTTTCTCGTCGTGGTGGACAAAGTGAGGATGGTAACTTCCATCTTGAAGTGGGGCTGTGACGCTTATAAATGGTAGTTGGTCTTGCCTTTGCTTCGTTCGGGCCCTCCCCTTCCCTCAGGCAGCCCGGGTCATTGTCCGGCCGCTCTGAGACCTTTGAGAAAACTGGCCGACTCCCTGTGACTTCTACGTGCTGGGACTAGGCTGGCTCTTCGAGGCTGTCGAAAGCACAAGTGTGTTTTCCTTCCTCACAGAAGACTTTCAGGTGACAGTGGCGCTGCTCACCTGAACCCCACCGCAGCACAACCCCAGTTCCACCCACCATTCAGGAATTAGGGTTATTTCCTCATCATCCTGCAGCCCACTAGACATATTCCCTCCAGATGGGCAAGTTCTCTTAAAGAAGGTAGAGAATGGGTGGGATGCTGCCGACAGTGAAAGGTGTGCCTCAATCAAAAGCAGGTGCAACTCAGTGACAGGCCTGAGTGATTTATAATCAACAAAGCACTTCTACATCTGTTATTTCATTTGTCCTCTCAATAACCTTGTGGTAAATTAAAGAAGCAAAACAGAGATTATTACCCCCGTTGAATAGATGGAGGCAAAATAATGTCCTGAGAGTAGAAGCAATTTGTATAAGGTTACACAGCCAGAGTAGAACTGTGGACTCTGCAATCTCTCCATGTGTCCACCCCACTTGCAAAGAATTTGGGTATCTGTCCAGTTTGTGTCAGATCAGAAGCATTGTGTATGGAAGCTATGTTAACCAAACTAATAGAGTTAAAATGTAAACAATTTTTAAAACCATGCATTTCAAAGGGTACTAAATGTATAGACAATGGTTGGAGAAGTGGTAATTTTTCACTCAACAAAGCACCATTAAATATCTACAGTATATAACTATGTTAGTCACCACAGGGGTTATGGAAATGGGTAAGGCAGCATCTATCCTTCTAGGACCTCAGGATCTAATAAAAAAGACAAAGAGAGGTACCTATGATACCCGACAGTTAATGCCAAGGGAAAGGTGCTCTAAGGATCCAGATAGGGTAAAAGTCCACAAACAGGAATGGCAGTGACATTTCAGTCCTAACATGAAAGGTGAGAAAAAGCATCCCAAGGGAAGATGGAAGAAATTGGTATTCCAAATGGAGGGCAAGTTGAGGAGGAGAGTTGCAGAGATGAGGATAGTGACATAACCAGCCAGAATGCAAGGGATTTTAAGGAAGATGAGGCTACAAAGGTGAGTTAGGCAGAAGAGCACTGAACAGCAGCTAAGGAGAGTGAATTTTACTTGGTAGATGGTGGGGAGCATGGAAAATTGGCATAGGGGAGTGACACTATCATAATGGTGGTCCAGGCAGACTAATCTTTGAGGGGCATGTAGAATAAATTGCATTCGAGACAAGGGATATATTTTAGTTATCTTTCCATTAGTCCAGTAGAGCTTGAAGGGGTCAGATTTTAGAAATGACTTCTGAAAGTCCTTAAATGACACAGTAGTACTGTATTTAATATAGTAGTAAATGGTTAGAAACTTGGTTTGAATCCCAATTCCAGCACTTGCCAGCTGTGTGACCTTGGGATGTCACTTAACTTCTCTGTGAAACAGGGTTAGCAAATACCCACCTTACAGGGTCCTAGGGAGGATAAAATAAGATCATATGTGGGAAAATTCTTGGTAAATTACAAAGCGGTACACTGTGGGTACTTCCTATTTGCAGGGTTAAAGTGACTTTCCGTGGGCTCCCTATCGGCAGGAGGATGGAAATGGGAGCCTGACATTCGGTCTCAGAGGCGCTCACCTTCCAGGTCCAGGGCTGCGGATGCTGTCAGAACCCTTCACAGGAGCAGATGGTGCTCACAGTTGGGACCCTGTCAGTGCCCAAGGACACCCAGGGTCCTGCTGGGCTCCCACCTGCAAGCTCCCTTCCTAGACAGTGCTCAAGCTTCTGGGGCCACCAACGTCTGCCAAGAACAGATCATGTCTGCAAAGGGAGATTAAAGCCACAGCTCAGTGCACAGAGGCTCTTAAAAACCTATGATATTAACAAATGTGACTTGAGCATTCAAGAGGTCCCAGACACTGTACGAGGTGCCGGGGATATAGTAGATGACAAAACAGATGTGGCTACTGCCCTCCTGAAGCATATGATCTAGTGTCTGGGGGCGAGATGGGGAGGTAGACAGAACATTGAGCAAATTACTCCATGTTTTTAATGGCCATTGTGTTTTCTTTGTTAAAGAGAAATCTGTAATATTAAGGTGTAGTTTTATACAATAAAAAGCACAGATCTTATATGTTCAATTAGACAAGTTTTGACCCTGTATACATTCATGTAACCACCATCCAAACAAGATACAGAACATTTCCAAAAGCCCCAAGTTCCCTTAGGATTGCCTCCTTCCAGTCAGTCTCCAACTCCCAAGGGCAACCATTTGTCTGATTTTAACCAAGGTAGATTAGCTTTCCTGTTTCTGGACTTAGTATATATATATATAAAACCATACAGAATATGCTCTTTTATATCTGCTTCTTTTTGTTCAGTGTTATTTTGTCTTTTAGCTTCATCCATGTTGTTGTATGTACCAGTAGTTCATTCCTTTTTAGTGATGAATAAGCATTCTATTGTGTGATTATATCACGATTTGTTCCTCACCTGTTGATGGGCATTTGAGTTGTTTTCTGTTTGTTTGGCTTTTTAAGCTGTTATGAACATTTTTCTGTACCAGTCTTTTTTGTAGAGATGTGCTGTCATTTATCTTCAATAAATATTGAGTGAAATTGCTAGTTTCTAGAGCTAGATATGTTTAACCCTATAAAAACTGCCAGAGAGTTCTCCATAGTGGTTGTACCATTTTGTACCAGCAAAATATGAGAGTTCCAGCTATCCTTGCTGACATTTGTATTGTCCAGTCCTTTCAGTTTTAGCAACTCTAGTGGATATATAGTGGTATCTCATTGTGGTTTTAATTTGCATTTCCCTGATAATAATGTTGAGCCCCATTTCAAATGGCTTACTGGCCATTTGTGTATTTTATTTCATGAAGCTTCTGTTCAAAACTTTTGCCATTACTGATTTGTAAGGGTTCTTTACATATTCTAAATACAAGTTTTTTGTCAGATATATGTATTGAAAATATTCTTCCCATTCTATTGCCTTTTCATTTCTTTAATAATGTTTTCCAAAGAGCATAAGTATTTAATTCTGAATGAAGTCCAATTTATTAATTTTTCAGGGTTTCTTTTAGTGCTTTTTTTTTGTCCTACCTAAGAAATCCCTGCATACTCTAAGGTTGTACACATATTCTACTATGCTTTCTTCTAGAAACTTTATAGTTCTATCTTTTACATATGATCCTCCTTGCATTAAATTGTTTGTATAAAGTGAAGTAAGAATTAAGGTTCATTTTCTTATATGGATATAAAATTAATATTACACAGGAACAGCCCTCAACCAATGGCTGATGGAAATTGGCATACACATACCCCAATTTCCTCAGTCCTCAAGTGGACAACTCTGAGATTTGTGTAATACCCCATTCCCCAGAGTTCACCCGTGGGATCAGGCTCTAGTTACCCATGATGTAACTTGCTTGGTGATGATTCTTTTTTGGCTAACTTCTCTTCCCTGTCTCCCTCCCCTACCAGTGTTGCCTGAGATCACTTCTCAAATAAATTACGTGCACTTGAATTTTTGTCTCAGGGTCTGCTTCTGGGGGAACCCAAACTAAGACAGGGACAAACAAGGCAGACAGTTCCCTGCCTTCATATATTTAGCTATAATATAGTCACTTGCAAGAAGATGGTACAAAAGGCAGTAAGAGGAGGGAAAAGTCACTCTCACATCCAAAGCAGACCCTCCAATGCCTTGCTGACCAGCAGCAGTAGGACAACAGCATTTGTGATCAGGACTAATGAATAACAGGTGACTATGAGCTACTCCATCCCCCTCTTAGGAGACTGTTACCAGCTTTTTAAAACCTAGCCCCAAAGTATAAAAAAATGGTCATTTATTTCACTGCACATTTTTTGATCCCAAATCCTTTTACTGTTTAACTCTATTTTGCAGGTGGCACAAATGACAGAGAGATGCTGGTTTCATGAGTAGTCAGCATAATTGTTGGAGGCAGGTTGCAGGGCTGGTTTTGGAATCCTCACACGTCTCTTTCAAAGCAGGCCAGGGACCCCATCCAACCCCTCTCCGTAGGATGTTGAGTCAGCAAAGGAAATGATCGCTTCAGTCTCCTTGGGTCTCCTAGATGATAGAGAAATATGCACCCTTACTTCGCCTGCCATGTCCCTCAGCAACAGCTCTGGGGACCACACAGTGATTGGAAACTGCAGGGCACTGCTGGCGGCTGTGGGGTTTCCCAGAAAAGCCCTGTTTGCATAAGTCAAGCCAGGTGAGGTGTCTCCATGATGTCAGACCTGGGGATGCTGTGTAAGAAAGGGATGTTTCCATGGAACTCTACACTCACTTCTAGAAAGCAATTATTTTCAAGTTTCTGCTCTGTTTCTTTCGCAGGCAAAAACTAACTGCTCCATTTCAGGTAATTGAAGGGATTTCCATGTGACTGAGCACAGACAATTCCAACCTGTCCACAGGCTGCTGGTCACTGGCACAACATGAAGAGAGATTAATACAGACTTTTTCCACTTGTTAAACACACAGAGAATACTAATCAGCTAGTAAAATGTTTGCCTTCTGGTAGATTTGGGGGCACATTTTACCAAGGTGGATTAGAGTCAGAAATAGGAACTTTAAGCAAACGCTAAAGAAAGACCATGAACTCATACCTTCAAGGGAGGGGTTATATTTTACTTATGTTGGAATCCAGAGTTCCTGGCACATGGTAGGTCCTCGATTATTTTTTTAAAAAAGATTGCAAATTTTAATATGGAAGAGTGAAATGGATAACTTAAAAATCATTTTGAGGGTATAAATGGCTGACACGGGGAGGTGGTTAATAACCCTTTCTTATCTTTATCTCCACACAAGTTAGAACAAGAAGAAACATCTTCAGCCATATCATGAAGAACTGAAGCTAAAGCTGAGGAAGAAATTTTTGTATCTCAAAATCTTAATCTCAGAGCTGTATATTCAGGAAATTTACAACCCTGAAGCCTACAAATATATAGTCAAATACCAGAGCATAGACAGGAAGACCCCCTTGAAGTCTCTTCCAATTTGATGCATCACTTATTCCATCATTTGTTGCCTGACCCAGGAGGAGTCATTTAACCCACCTCTGTAGAGTGAGGCTGCGATATTTACAATTTACCCCTCAGAGGACAGATGAGAGCATCGTAAAGAAAACGCTTTGTGCCTGAGGGTGACTCAGCAGAAGCATTTTTGAGCTTAGTTGTTGAGAATATTTTGAATATATGAGCCTGCAGCCATTGCAACTGCACCTCCAGCAGATGGTAGGTTAGGACTGGCAGAAGCTGGGAGGTCAAAATTTTAGGGGGACCCCAGGGAATGGTCAGGGCTGCTTGCACTGTTTTCTCATGCCAAAGACTGCAGCCCTGAGTGCATCACAATATGTTTCCAAATGAAAATCCTTTCCCCAGGGGATCATTCTAACAATAAATTGAGAGACCAGGAGAAAGAGTGATTTTTTTTTTTTAGTGGCCATGTGAGTTCAGCAAATTTGTTCATTCCTTTATTCAGCAAGCATTTGTTGGGCTTACTCTGTGCCAGACACTAAGCAAGGTAACAGAGAAACAAATCTGAATAGGACACAGCTCTTCTCTTGAAAATGCTTATAGTCTGGTAGAGGGACAGACCCAAAAACAACTAATTTGCAGTGTAATGTGGACGATGCTCACTAAAGGTACAGGCCAGGTATTTTGTTGGTGCAAAGTAGGAGTGATACATTCAAAAAGGAGCAGTAGGGAAGGTGTGCAGAAGGGTGGAGACTCTTTTTTGTCTTGTGGTAAAATTCACATAACATAAAATTCATGATTTTAACCATTTTAGTGTACAATCAGTGGCGTTTAGGACATTTACAATGTTGTGAAACCATCACCACTATCTAGTTCTGGAACATTTTCATCACTCCAAATGGAAACAGCATACCCAGGAGCAGTCATTCCCCATTTTCTCCTCCCCCAGTTCCTGGAAGCCATTAGTCTGCTTTCCATCTCTATGGATTTGCCTGTTCTGGATATTTCATATAAATGGAATCATACAATAGACAGCCTTTCATGTTTGGCTTCTTTTGCTTAGCATAATGTTTACAAGATTCATCCATGTAAATAGCTTGTATTGTCGGTACTTCATTCTTTTTAATGGTTGACATACTCCATTATATAGATATACCACATTTTGTTAACCATTCATCATTTGATGGACATTTGGTTTGTTTCCACCTGGGTGGGGACTCTTGAACAGTGCTTTATTTATCTGAATAAAAATGGCTTTGCATGGGACTTCCCTGGTGGTGCAGTGGATAAGAATCCGCCTGCCAATGCAGAGGACATGGGTTCGAGCCCTGATCCAGGAAGATCCCACATGCCACGGAGCAACTAACCCATGCACCACAACTACTGAGCCTCTGCTCTAGAGCCCACGAGCCACAACTACTGAGCCTATGCACCTAGAGCCTGTGCTCCGCAACAAGAGAAGCCACCACAATGAGAAGCCCGTGCACCGCAACAAAGAGTAGCCCCTGCTCGCCACAACTAGAGAAAGCCTGCACACAGCAAAGAAGACCCAATGCAGCCAAAAATAAATAATTAATTTTTAAAAATGGCTTTGCTATCCTTGTAAAACAAGGCAATACAGACTTCCAGGCACCATAGTATATAGTTAAGTTTACTACTCCACAGCTTCTTGCATCTCCAGACACATAGCAATGACAGGTCAGATGTAAGAAGAAATAACCAAAAAGAGATAACTGGGATCAAAGACAAGGTAAGCATCTCTGGGGCCAGAAATTTGCAACAGTGAGTAAGGATGAAGCCAGGGTCATGCTGGGCTCCAAGTCTGGACCCAGACAGTCCAGGAGACTCGTTCCAACAGAGAAACAGGAGCCAAACAGCACCACACAAGACATAGAATAGAGTCAGGTTCCCTGCACGAAGCCAGGAGTGGGAGTCAGTGCCCCTCCTTTGAAGGGGGCCTAACATGGCTGCCACCCTGATGCTTGGTATAATTGTTTCCAGGTTAATAGAAACCTAAGGAGGCAGCTGAACAGACACAACCTCACAAGCAGGAACTGAGCCAAGTCTCCTGCAGCCTTTGTGACGGGATAACCCCAACGTTGCAGCAGAAGAGGGGCACTGAAACACCCCTATAAGACTTGGTTCTGGACTGGGGCCTGGGAGGTTAGAGGAAGGCAGCAACACATCCCTTCCACTACTAGAAAGTAAAGGAAAGAGTGGATATATGTATATGTATAACTGATTCACTTTGCTGTGCAGCAGAAAGTAACACAACATTGGAAATCAACTATACTCCAAAAAAATTGTTGTAATTAAAAAATAAGAAAAGAAAGTGAAGGAAAGATGAAGAAGCAGAGAACTTTCCACTTAAAATGACTTTTAAAAATCGAAAGTCTAAAACACATGAGGAAATACAATTCTAGGAAAGACAACAAAAGCAACAATAGCAATACAAACTCACTTCTGAAAAAATGAATTGAATAAAATAGACTAACAAAAATGTTTTAAAATGATCAGTACTGTTATGACCTACAACAACATGGGTGAATATAATTCATGGAGTATATTATATATCATATATAACAATACAGATAATATAATATTGAAAAAAGAAGCTGGACACAAGAATACCTAACAAATGTTTACATTGACATAATGTGAGAAAAAAAACCCAGACAAACTAATCTACAATGTTAGAAGTCAGGACAGTAGTTACCCTTGGAAGAGGGCCCAAATGGATGCTAGAAATATTTTATTTATTTATTTGGGTGCTTGTTACATGGATGCCTTCATTTTGTGAAAAGTCATTGTGTTACATATATAGTCAATCCTCTTTATTTGCAGATTCCATGTTTGCAAATTTGCCTACTCACTAAAATTTATTTGTAACCCCTCCCCCCTGCCCCAATCAATACATGCTACACCTTTGTGGTCCTTCATAGACATATGCGTTGAGGGGAAAATTCTGAGTCATCAGACACCTGTGGTCCCACCTAAGGTGGAACAAGGCAACACTCAACCCTCTTGTTTCAGTTCTCATATCATAAACTAGGGTCCTTTTTGTAGTCTACCTACTGCCATGTTTTTCACATTTTTATCTTTTTTATTGGTGATTTCACTGTTTAAAATGGCTCCCAAGCATAATGCTGAAGTGCTGGCTGGTGTTCCTAAGCTCAAGCTGTGACATGCCTTATGGAGAAAATATGTGTGTTAGATAAGCATCCTTCAGACATGAGTTATAGTGCTGTTGGCTTTGAGTTCTATGTTAATGAATCAACAATGTATATTAAATAAGGTATCATTAAACAGAAACACACATAAAACAAGGTTATGTATTGATCAGTTGATGAAATGTGGTGACCAGAGGCTCTCAGGAACCTAACCCTGCATTTCCCCTAGGAGCAATGGTTCAATATTCGTGAATTCAGTGTTCAATTTAAGCAATAAATACATTTTCAATGTAATAGAAACTAAGAAAGTTTATACTTCCAGACACTCATTAAAATAACTATTAAAGGATTTATTTAATGATAACACAGAAATTTGTTTAAAATGCAGAGAAATTGACTGGTAAAAAATAGTTTTTGTGTAAAAAGGAAATTCTAAAGAAGTGCAACAAGATGGAGGACGAGATGTTCAAAAACTAGTTAAATTATGGCAATGTCTGAAAGTAGGATTAAAATATTTAATAACATCAATTTTGTTAGAAAAGTTAGTTTAGTGTGTATATGTTCAACAAATTAGAGAAACTACTGAAATAATAGAAGTGTAATCTTTGTTCCAAAGGAGTAGACTAAAACAAGAGGGTTGGGATAAAGAAAAACCTATCAACAAAAAGGAAAAATAAAGAAAAATGGTAAAGAGAAATCATGCGTAAGCTGGTACTGAAAATTCAAACATATAGATACTCACAAAAATGTAATAGATTATACTCTTATTAAAAACATACATTTTCAAATCATACTTTTCAAGTTTAGCTATATGATAAAATTAAATACATTATATAAAGTTAGAATTATAAGATTATCAACTAGAAGAACATTAGACTATAAAATGTTCAAATTATCAGATGAAAACACTACACACACAGGTACACACATAGAAAACTAATCACAGATTATAAAGTGAAATATCAGTATAGCAAAATATCAAAAAAGAAGTATTGAAAACAGAAATATAAAAGACCAAATGTATTTTCATATTAATAAATGTAGATATCAACTCACCTGAGAGAAAAAGACTATGATCTCAAAGTAAAGTAGAGGAGAACTTTATGAACTTTGTTCACATTTCAACAAGTTTCTGAAGAGAAAAAAATTACATGAGGAAGGGTAACTGATAGAGTAGATCAAAGGAAACTGCAGCCCGGAGAATCTTAGAAGGATGATATAGCCTAGAAGAAAGACAACATGCCTGGCAGAGATGGCATGTATCCCCAGAAGGCAGAGTAAAATGTGGGGCAGAAAACAGATGGATTAATGGAATGTCTATGAATGGAACACCTTCTCACTACTTGAATGTAAAATACCTAGCCACAGGGTGTCTCCTCAAGCAGAAGTTTCTTTCATGGAGAAATTAAATAACTCCTATTTATCTGTCATTTGGGGGCTACTCAGAGTAAAAGTGAACTTCCTATCTGATAACATAAAGCAAAGTTCACCAATTCTACAGCCCAACCCATTTTATAGCTGCAATCAGTTTTTTAGTGCCTCACTCTTAAATAAAAACCCACAATATTATCAGATATTTGAGAAAAATCTCCACCACAAAAAAGAGACTACAAGAAAGGATAAATGACCACAGAGAAAAGAGATAACATAGAGAAGAAAAGAAAAATAATAATTCAAATCTTCAGAGGGACATGAAAATCGATTGCATCTGTAAAACAAGAAGAGGTTGCTATGAAAAAAGAAGCAATTAGAGAAAAGAGTGCTTTCAGAAAATAAAAGGTATGTTGAACAGATATAAAAGAAAGTAGAGAAGTTGGAAAATAAAGTTGAGGAACTCTCTCAGAAAGTAGGACAAAAAGACAAAGAGGTAGAGCATGCGAAAGAAAAGATAAGAACAATCTGGGAGTTCCAGTAGATCCTACTCAGCCATTCTGACAAGCATACAACCTGGAAAAGTAAGAGACATGTGGACAATCCTGGACCAATGGAAGCTGGAAGACCATGGATAAATGTGCTCATCTTCTATCCCTGGGGAATACATTTTCATGGTGCTTTCTCTGTGGTTCCCAAAGAAATCTATAGTGGAATGGAGCCCCACTAGAGCTGCTTACAATGGTGACCAGTTAGATACCTATTCTTGGACTGGCTTTCTCTCCTTCCCTCTTTCATTCTTCCCAGTTCCCCCACCTCTATTTCCAGGAATCACTTCCCAAAATAAACATGCAAGACTTTGTCTTGGTCTCTGTTTTGGGGGTGAATCTACACTATGACATAAAATGTTCCCAAATTTATCATGATTACAAAAAAAATCCAGCTTTATTCTTTTATGTGTTTCCAAGTAACCATGTATAATTTATTCTCTAGGGTGTAAACCTAAAAATAGAATTGCTCATTCACATGTATGCATTTTCCCAATTTTATTAGCAATTGCCAAGTTTCTTTCTCATGTGGTTGTACTAATTTACATTGTTGTCCATGCTGTTGAAAATTCACATTTTCCCACATCTTCTTCAATACTGGTGTTGTCTGATTTTAATTCTTGCAAATAACAGTCATTATTGTTTTGATATCCATTTCCTTGATCACTAGTGAAATTAAGCATCTCTTCATATGCTCACTGTCCATTTTGTTTTCTTCTTATATGAATTCCTTGTTCATATCCTTTTGAAACTCAATTTTCTATTGAGTTTGTCTTTTTGTTATTGATTTATAGCAGTTCTTCATATATTCTAGATACCCATCCTTTATCTGCTAGATACGTTGTGAATATTTTCTCCCAGTGTTTTACTTGTGTTCTAACTTACCCTATGATAATTAGCTTTTTATTTTTAATGGACTTAAATCTATTTTTTCCTTTATGTTTGTAATTTTTATGTTTTATTTAAGAAATCCTTCTTTTCTTGGAAGCTCATAATGATATTTACTTATTTTCCCTTCTTACAGTTTTACAGTTTGGTTTCACATTTAGGTCTTTAATACATCTGAAATTTATTTTCATGCATGGTGTGAGGAATCAGTGTTTTTGAGCTAATAAGCATTGAGAAGAAGCTTTTTTTTTTTTTGCCTTAAATAATGCTTCTTGCAGAAACATCTTGGCATTTTGCACAATGCATGTTTGTCAGACCTAGAAATGGCAGAAAGTTAGCAAAGGAGGGAAGAAGCATGAAGAAACTAGGGATAGTAGAGGAATTTCACATATCGTCCAAATGTGAGTGCTGAGACCTTGTTTAGGCAAAGCAATCATACAAAAACTACTTTGAAAATGTTTACAGTGGGTCTCAGTAGAACATTAGTGAATATTTTTCCATCCCCTTACACCCTCTAGTCAGTTGAAATATGTTCAGGGAGATTGTGAAAACTATGAGAAGAGAAAATAAGTAGTTTCACTCTGAACCAAACACAATGAAAAAAGGAGGTCTGCAGCAAGATCACTTTTCAAAGACTAAGCTAAAGGGTTTAGGAATGTTCTGCTATTTTGGAATAGCTACACACCCTATATTCATTCATTCATTCAACCCACATGTTTGTTTGTTTGGTTTTTTTGTTTGTTTGTTTGTTTTTTTTTTTTTTTGCGATACGCGGACCTCTCACTGTTGTGGCCTCTCCCGTTGCGGAGCACAGGCTCTGGACACGCAGGCCCAGCAGCCATGGCTCACGGGCCCAGCCGCTCCGCGGCATGTGGGATCTTCCTGGACCGGGGCACGAACGCGTGTCCCCTGCATCGGCAGGCGGACTCTCAACCACTGCGCCACCAGGGAAGCCCTGTTTGTTTTTTTTAACACACATGTATTGAGCACCTACTTCATTCCAGGGACTATCCTGGGTGCATGTGAGCTATAGAGATGAATAAATCCCTCTCCTTGCCCTCAGTGAGCTCCTTTCTAGGCAAAAAATACAAATACGTAAGGAAATAAATCTCCATCCTATGTGATAAATGTAACAAAAGCAACTACAGGGCACCACACAAACAGCACAGAGCACAGAGGAATGATGTATCTAGGTCCGGAAGGGGAGGAGGTCAAAGCCATGTTCCTAGAGAAGCTAACACATGAGGGATTATTCAGAGGTAAACAGTTGTGCACTAGGTCGACAGGGGATGAACATGAGGAGCCTTTGGAAGACGTTCTAATTTGAGGGAGCAGAGAAAGCAGATATGAGAGGCAATTGTGCCTCCAGCTAGTGGGGGAGGGTTTGAAAATGTCACAGAAACAACATCTATTTCTCCCAATTTTCTATCTTTTCCTCTCTGATTTGAACTTGTCTTAGTTCTGAAGAAAAGATACAGTGTCAGCAAAGAGAACAAACATGGGCTGAAATTTACCTTCTTTTGAATAAATATCTAGATTTCTTTCATTCACTAATAAAATTTACAGTTAAGCACCTATTGTGTGCCAGGTGCTAGAGACACAAGAGAAATTCTTGTGAAAAGATGGTCATGTTGTACACCTAAAACTAATACAATGTTATATATGAATTGTATTTTTAAAAATAGATAGGCAGGCAGGAATACAGACATTGATAAGATAGATCCTCCAGTGAAGAGTTGTACCCAGGTCCAGCACGTGTAAAGACAGCACCCAATTCTCTTTGGGAGAATCAGGGAAGAGAAACCAGGGAAGCATGTGATCCATGAGTTCAAACTTGATAGGTAAATAGAAAGTTTGCCAGGTAGAGAGGTAGGAAGGAGGTCATTCCAGTGGAGGTTGCAAGATGTTATGTGAGAAGACTGATCATAACCTCCCTTCTAGCTGTACTACCTCATCCACAGCACATAACTCAAAGAAAAGCAAAGCGTCCTCTGAAGTACAGAGGCCACTGATTGGACAAGAGGTGGCCTCCTGACAGGAAGACAGTGTCTTATGAAGTAACTGGGCACAAAGTGCTTTAACCAATTAAGAGGCACGGGAAACTGAATTTAGCCAATCAGACTGAAACCCTTAAGAATTTAGAGAATGCAGAGTGGGCTGTCCAGTCAGAGTAGAAGGATGATGAAGCCTGTGCTCAGAGAGAAGAGGGGACCTGGCTAGAGCCCCTGGTGCCTGGAGTCCCCTTGAGTACTGGATAGCTTCTTTTTTTTCTTTTTCTTTTTTTTTTTTTTTGCGGTATGCGGGCCTCTCACTGTTGTGGCCTCTCCCATTGCGGAGCACAGGCTCCAGACGCGCAGGCTCAGCGGCCATGGCTCACGGGCCTAGCCGCTCTGCGGGATGTGGGATCTTCCCGGACCGGGGCACGAACCCGTGTCCCCTGCATCGGCAGGCGGACTCTCAACCACTGCGCCACCAGGGAAGCCCCCCTGGATAGCTTCTTGATGCTAGATCCTGTCCACATGTGTCCTTACAATAAAGTCCCTTCCTTTCTCAAGTAGCCTCATAACTCCAGGTCTTGCAGCCAAGCCCTGCACAACTACCCACACACATATACAGTGTGCAAAGTAATGGAGTGGGTAGCAAAACATTTCAGGGAACCTGTAGTTTAGGGCAACTCCAGGAAAGATATAAGAAAGGTCCTAAGAGTTAACATTTACTGAGTGTTTACTATATGCCAGGATGGTTTTAAGTGCTTCACCATATAAACTAACCTAATTCTTAAAAGAATGCCATGAAGTGCTATTAGTCCATTTTACCAGTAAGGAAACCCGGCGATAGAGATGTAAAACAATATCCCCAAGTTTGCACAGATAGTAAGTGCACAGATAGCAAAGAATTTGAATGCAGGCAGTTTGGTTCTAGAGTCCTTGGTGGTTTAGCCACCAAGCCACACCCATTCTGTAGCATTAAGAGATGTTGCTGGAGAGGTAGGCAGGGGACAGATCATGAAAGACCTTGTATGCCTTGCTAAGGAGTCTACATAATTCAACAGAGCAGTCCTGCATTTAGCTGCTTTACATATTGCACTTCTGTTTGAAGATTTCATTTAGATATAGGGTCTGCTTCTAAAACTGTGATGGCAATGGCAGTGACAGAGGAATTTTGAGCTAGAGAGTGATGTGGTCTTTTGATTTACCTTTTAGAAGGATCAAGCTGGCATTGGTGTGGAGAATGAATTGTTGGTATCTGCAACCATAGGCAGGGCCATTGCAGTGGTCCAGATGAGAGGTGAACAGGTCTGATGTACAGCAGGGTAGCAGGAATGGGTGTGAGATGTATTTAGGAGGGGGACTCAACAGGACAGAAGAGACTGATGGAAGGTGAAGGAAGGAAGTAGGGGGCCTGGGAGGCTGGGACTTGATACTCCATACTCAAGGGCACACCTCATACATGTGCACATTGGTTTGCATGCCCACACTATGCATAGAGGAGCATTATTAACTCCAGGTAGGAAGACACACACTCAGATTCACAAATGCATTTCCACACTAGGTGTGGAAATCTGCAAAGCTCCCTTCCTCCTCTTACTCTCTGTCAGGATCCTGTTCTGAAATTGCTGTTCTATCTATTACAGATAGATTCGTCATAGATCTATCTATCTGCATGGTTCTCAGCCTGGGGCATCCCACCCCTCCATGAGGGGAGGTTTGAAAATGTGTGGAGGCAATTTTAGTTGCTGCAATGACCTGAACATCCTATTGACCTTTAATACCCAGGGACCAGAGCTGCTAAACGTTGTGCCATAAAAAACTGTCTCACCCCAAATACCCACAGCACCACCTCTGAGAAATACTGGAAGAACTTTGTAGTCCAAGATCCCTAGGTTTGAAACTCATTGCCTCCCTTTACTGGATGGGGCAAATTATCATTTTTGAGCCTCAGTTTCTCTACCTGTAAGATAGGAATCTATTACCCACCTCCCAGGATTCTTACATGGATTCTGCAAGGTAACATAATGCTTCACATGTATGGAGTTCTTGGTAAGACTAGTCTCCTTTCCTTGTTTAGCATTGCAGTCCTTTTCTCAACTTCCTTTTTTGGGTCACTAACTAGTGTTCTAATTTCCAAGAAGCAAATGTTGCTCCCGCCCCTCTCATGATCCTGGGTGCAGAGCAGGCTGTGCAGTCCACTTCAGGGGTAAGTGATTGACAGCAAAATGTCCCTTGAAATAACTCATGAACAGCTTGTGGAAGTTAGCTGTCAGAAATTCCAGTTCAGGAAGAGCTGTTTCCAGCACTAGTGGCTGTCAGCCCATTATATTTATAGAGACAAGGGCAGCGTGGATGAATGGATGGTTCAAGCCCAAAATGGGGGTGAAATGATGGAGAGGTCTGTGGCTGAGTTTCCTTACTTCAGAAATCAGAGAGCTAATCTTTCTACAAGGATGTTTGTAAGCCCCTGGGTTGTCTGAAGTTTTTCAACCAGTGTCTTCAAGATGGTAATAACAGATACTTATGTTCGATTAACTCAGTGATTAACTAAGGTGTCTAGCACTGAGCTAAACACTTTATTTACATTACCTCTAAATGTTCATAACCAATTTTCAGGGCAATTCTTGTATTACTTGTTTTATAGATGTGAACACTGAAGCTTGGCCAAGTGGAGTAGCTTGCCCAGCATTGCACAGCTACAAACGATCAAGCTCAGTTTGACACTGGCTTGTCTTGACTCCGATGCTGTCTCTCTTCACTAATTGCAACAGATGACCAGGAAGGCTTTTGCTGAGTTTTATTTTTGTTCTCTTTAGTCCATGGTTCCCTTGGTGTTTGACAGTGACAGTCCTGACCTCCCTTGAAGCTGTGTGTCTGGTGGTGGGAATCCCCCTGTCCATGTACAGTGATGGGCTGGGTGTCAGTGAGGATCCTTGGGCTATGAGGTGCCCAGCACTGGTGACTGAAGGTAGACCAGACTGTTGTATGTGATGGTGTCTGTTAAACGATAATAACTATAATTGTGGCTGAGGTCACTGCTGCAGTGTAAGAGCCACTGACCACCTGATTGATTGGGTGACCACCCTGATTGATTAATAATTGTGCCATACTGCTCATTATGTATTTTAAAAATTTATTTATTTTACTTTTGGCTGCACTGGGTCTTCGTTGCTGCTCACGGGCTTTCTCTAGTTGTGGTGAGGAGGGGTTACTTTTCTTTGCAGTGTGTGGGCTTCTCATTGCAGTGGCTTCTCTTGTTGTGGAGCACGGGTTCTAGGTTCATGGGCTTCAGTAGTTGTGGTGCGTGGACTCAATAGTTGTGGCGCACGGGCTTAGTTGCTCCGCGGCACGTTGGATTTTCTCGGACCAGGGCTCAAACCCGTGTCCCCTGCATTGGCAGGCGGATTCTTAACCACTGTGCCACAAGGGAAGCCCTCATTAAATATTTTGAATATCACCCCTAATTGTATTATTAAATTAAGGCTGATTTCAGAATGCTGGCCTCATTCTATACATGACTATGAAAAAGTCTAGTGAAAGGAGTTTGCTACTTTTTGTTGCATTTAGAACACTATTATTATAAATATCAAAGAGCATTTTTACATTTATGGTTTCTAAATTCCCAAAGAAATACTAGTTCATTGTAAGTAAAAATTTGGAATACACTTAAATACATTTATCTGTTAGCTGCCTAGCCAGGACTCTAGCAATACCCAAGATTTTTTTCAGGTATCTATCCCTCCCCATGGTAGCCCATCTGCTTTGGGTGGGCCTTGCTTGTCCCGAGATAATCAGGATAATGATTCACAAATGGAGATGTGACACAATATGACCAAGGAGACTCAAGTGTCAGTTGTCTGGGCCATATAAGAAAAAATTTTCCTCTTCTTTTGAAAGAGCTACCAGGAAAGAGGTCCTCTCCCTGGGACAACATGGTAAGTATCAGCAAAGCTTGGAACTTCTGTAGCCACTTTGGCACCATGAAGGGAGCCAGCCTTGGGGTAAAGTTGGAGCCTTGGAAGGCAGAGCAGAAAGAGGGAAGGAAACCAGTCTCTGAAGGGGAACAGCATCGCTGAACCTTTGAACCAAATCGGCCCTGAAGCTCTCCTCACCTCTGTCCTTTTCAGTTATGTGAGCCCATAAATCCCCTGTATTTTTCAATCCAGTTCAAGTTGGGTTTTCTATTCCTTGCAACTCAAAGCATAGTTGTTGGTTAACTGCCATAGAAATCTAAAAGGAAAAAAAAAAAAAGCAAGCTCAAAGCAGCCTACTATCAAATCAAGACACATTGTGAAGGCCGTTGGGCCTGCATGGCATTGTTTAAAGTGACCCTCATTTCCTTCAGCTAGAGAACAGATTGTGCTAAAAATCAGGCCAAGATTTGATTGTGAAGGAAGATGCATTCATAGCTCTAACAAATCTATGCTAAACTCAGGGCCCTGGTAAGGTGAGATCAGGACCCTGACGCATGGGATAGGGATATTTGGGTAGATGCCTTTGAGAACCTGGAATCCTCTGGGCCAGCAGGGGTGCCCCCCACCAACTTCTAGGAGAGCAGCCTTCCATTGCCACCCCTAGATTGATAACTAGGGTCAGGTCTCAGCATGGCTCAGGGGGAAAATATTGTCCTTCCTATGGAATAAAAGAGATTATTCCCCCAAAGAGCTGCAGAACATAGCAAATATGTGAAAAAAACATATATGGGGATGGACCTCAAGATTACTGGACAAAAAGATTTGAATATAAGGCTGGTATGGAAGATTTAATGATATGGAGACACTTCCATTACTTTGTCTTTAATATCATGGCAAGGGTGCCTGGACCTGGCACTAATAAGCTGTTGGAATGGCTCCTTGAAGATTGGAACCAATCATGGTCTATAGGAAATAAGGTGGAGGTGCCTTAGCAGAGTGTTAAGGAGGAGGTCAAAACCCTCCAAGAGGTAAGTATTAGAATGGGCTTATTATGTAATACCAGAGAGCACTCCAGTTGACTGTGTTCCCTGGGAAGGCCCAGAAGACACTTCCTTCATTAAGGCAATGAGGAATATACTAGTGAGGGGGTTCAGTGTTGTCTGCCTTCTGTAGGCCAGGGTTGATGGTAGGAGATGCTGCTGCAGATCTGGCAGCCCTAGCATCAACGAGATGATAGAATTCTGGAATAGAGAGGTCAGGAGGCAGCACATAACTTCAGAGACAATGTGGGTGTAAATACCATAATGAACATCAACACTTGTTATTTTGTGTTTGTTTTTTTAATAGTCACCCTAGTGGGTGGGAAATGGTATCTCATTGTGGTTTTAATTTGAATTTCCCTGATGGCTAATGAAAGACTCAGTTTCTTGCTTGTAAGCTTGACCACACATTAAAAAAATAATAATGGTTGTTATACTTTATGTCTAAGTCTTTGTAGTGGACATCCCCAGAATACTTTTCCCACCACAACACAGAGTCTTTCTCTGCAGTCAAGGATTATTAGGGTTAAGGAAAAAAAAAAAGATTAGAGTTAAGTATAGAGATGCACGGCTAGAGGGAGCAGTATGTTTTAGATTAGCCAGAATTTGTATCAGGAGAGGATTTCACATAAAAGTTTTTGACATATGGAGTAACTGGCATAGAAAAGAGATGGCTATTAGCAAGGCAAGAGTTTGTTGAGGAGATGGGCTCTCCAATTCCAAAAGAATGCTCATTAGGGGAGCATATATTTGGAGAGACATGGAAACTGTTCAAACCTAGCTTCTGCTATGTCCAGAACCTTCTCAAGCTCTAGATCCTAAAACCATATTTTGAAATTTGGGATTTAAACTGTATCCAAGCAACCATCCAGATTACCCACTGGGTTGTCAGTATGACAACACAGCTGTAAATCATTCATTCATTGATTCACTCATTCATTCAAGAACTAGTTTTCCAGCACCAAGGACCAGCATTGAGAACAGTGGCAGACACAGGATATATGGGACTCAACAAAACAGAGCAGGTCCCTGCTCTCCTGAGTCTTATGTTATAGCAACACCGAATACACAGCACTAGATGGCCTCTGAGCGTTCCTGGACCTGCCCCTCTCCCTCTTGCACAGAGTTTCTACCCTCACACAAGACAGTCACTTCTTTAAAGCTCCCATGGCATGCTCTAAGAATGCAGTTAGAATGATCCAGATAGAGACTATCAAGTGTGCCCTTTCACAAAGAGACAATCTCGATTTAATTAGAGCGAAGATGCCATTAACCCATTATTCAATCAACTGAAAGGCCCTCTAACCTAAAAATTTGGAAATGCAAATGAAGGCAGACACAGTTGGAGAGATTTTTAATATCTAAGTGTCCAAGGGCCAGATAACAGCTCACTCCACATGCACAGTTCATAGTCTCCAAGACTTTTCCCAGTAGTTACTATAAAAAGCTTTGAGATACCTTGAGCATAATCACAGTTCCAGGAAAACAAATTAGACAGCACATTAATTACACTGGTCGCTGAAAATATGGGGGGGCCAGGGGGACCAAATGAAGAAGGATTGGGGCCTTTGGGATAGACAGGATGGAATAGTGTACTTCAACTTGTAAAAAATGCAAACCAGGACATCTGGGAGAGCCGTCATCTGGAACCCAGATGGTCACAGGGAAGAACACTGCTGACAGAGAGCCCAGTGATTAAGGGGGGATTCATCAAAGCCACCGAGTGCAGATCTCTGGGCTGGGCCCCATAGAGGAAGCATGACCTTACCGTGCAGAAGCCCTGGCCATGATGAGCCATGGGGTAAAGCTCTCCTGAATGCCAAGTCAGAAAGGGCAGAGAGACACACTGACTGAATTGATACACTCCAACCTGAATGATTCTCTGAGAACAAACCCATCATTTTCCCCCAAATTGGCTGGAGTTTACCCACACCACTGCCATTGCCCATGCTGTAACATCTTCCATTCTTTTTCCATTTATCAATTTCTGTTTATCCTTCAAGACTCAGTTCCAGTGTGATTTCTTGGACCAGATAGCCCACAATTGCTCTCTCCCTTCCCCAAGCATTGGTGGCTTACAGAGTCCATATACTGATCATGGACTGCCTTGGGTAAGGAATGGGACCTTTATTCAGCTCCACCCATCCCCATCTCACTCCCAGCTCCTTCTCTCCCAACAGCCCTCCTAGGCTGGCCATTCAATTAATGACCACCCAACCCTCATTTAACAAATGACCAGTCAGTATTGCTTGAGCTCTTTCTTTGTGCCAGGCCCTGTGCTGGACACTGAGAATATAGTGCCTAGCGGACAAGACTTACATGGTTCTTGCCCTCTCAGAGCTTATACTCTATGTCTCTTAGGTCATTCTCTTCTTGACTGAGAGGAAATAAAACGTACAATCACAGGAGCTGGTCACACCAGCCAGGACTTTTAGGTCCAAAAGGGCCATTCAGGTAATGTGGAGCAGAGCAGGGCAATAAGAGGAGATCAATCCTAAAGAAATCAGGGTCAAGTCTCCAGTCTCAGTTCCTAATACTCCCTGGATCATCAGCATGGGGCTGGAACCCTAGGAGAAGGAGAAGGCTTTGTTTACCTGCCCTAGTGATGACCGAGGTCACCCAGAAATGGTCTTCTCTCAGCTGTGCTGCTAATCCTTTCTGATTCGAACTATCTATGCGTGGGTTGAGACAAATGTAAAGTAGATTGAGAAGAGTCTTTACCCTGGAAGTAGGAGGTCTGGATTCTATTCCTGGTGCTGATGATTGAGCCTTGGATGAATCATTTAAAGCTCTCAGACTCAGTTGCCTCATCTGAAAATGGGGATGGGCCTAAATCAGAAGGTCTCTTAAAGTCCTTTCCGAGTATAATTCTGAAATATAATACCCAGGGAAGTACATAAAACATAAATGTAGATTTTAATCATTCTCATGTAGTGAACACCAGATAATCAACAAGTCAAGAAAGAATATTTCTAGCACCATTGATGCACCTCTATGTGTCCCTTTCTAATCACAACCCCCTTTCTCCCCAAGAGGTGTATGCTATCCTGATATGTACAGTAATCACATCCTACCTAAGTATGCAAGCCTAGATGAGGTAGTTTAGTTTTGCTGGTTTTTACACATCATATGGATGGAATCATGTAGTGTTTATTCCTTTGTTTCTGGGTTCTTTTGGTCAAAGTTGTGTTTGTGAGATTCATCTATGTTGTTGAATATAGCTGGGTTCATTTTTGTTGCTGTATAATATTCCATTGTATGTATATACCACAGTTTATCCATTCTACTGTTGATGAACATGGGGTTTCCAGTTTGATGCTTTTGCTGGCAATGCTGCTATGAACTTTCGTGCCCATGTACGTTCTTATTCGGGAACTTCTGAGTTAGCAAATCTTCGACTTTATTTGAAAATGCCAGTTTTCCAAAGAGGTTGTACCACATTACACTCTCATTAACAGTGTAAGAAAGTTCCCCTTGCCCTACACCCTAGCCAATGCCTAGTGCTGCCAGACTTTAGAATTTTATTTAACCCATCCGATGGATGTGTAATAGAATCTCTTTGTGGTTTTAATTTGCATTTCCTTGATGACTAATAAGATTGAATCCCTTTCCTTAAGTATATTCAACATTTCGACCTCCTTTTTTTACAATGCATCTGTTCGAGTACTTTTTACCATTTTTAAAATTATGTTGTCTTTTTCTTACTGATTTGTAGGTGTTCTTTATATAATGTCAGTGTGGAAAATATCTCCCTCCTCTCTGTGTCTTGTTTACTCACTCTCTTAATAGTGTTTTTGTTGTTGTTTGTTTGTTTGTTTGTGATTCGCGGGCCTCTCACTGCCGTGGCCTCTCCCGCTGCGGAGCACAGGCTCCAGACGCACAGGCTCAGCGGCCATGACTCACGGGCCCAGCCGCTCCGCGGCATGTGGGATCCTCCCGGACCAGGGCATGAACCCGTGTCCCCTGCATCAGCAGGCGGACTCTCAACCACTGTGCCACCAGGGAAGGCCCCTGTTGCTGTTTTAACAGACTAGAAACTTCCCGAAGACAAGGCCCAAGAAAAGGGACTGGGCACACAGTGGATGTAAATACAGACTGAACTGAACTGAACTAAAATGAACTCTCTCGGGCAAAATGTTACATACAGATATACCTGTTTTGGGCTTTGCTTTATTGTATTTTTTACAGATTGAAGGTTTGTGGCAACCCTGCATCAAGTAAGTCTATTGGGACCATTTTTCCAAGAGCATTTGCTCATTTCATGTCTTCTGTGTCACATTTTTGTAATTCTCGCAATATTTCAAACTTTTTCATTATTATTATATTTGTGATGTGATCAGTGATCTTTGATGTTATTTTGCAAAAAGATTGCTACTTGCTGAAGGCTCAAGTGATGGTTAGCATTTTTAGCAATAAAGTATGTTTCATTAAGGTATGTACATTGTTTTTTTAAACACAATGCTATTGCACACTTAGTAGACTACAGTATAGTGTCAACATAACTTTTATGTGCACTGGGGAACCAAAAACTCGTGTGACTCACTTTATTGCGATATTTGCTTTATTGAAGTGGTCTGGAACCAAACCCACAGAATCTCTGAGGTCTGCCTGTATTTAGGGGATCTAGCAGAGGGTGGATGCATCAAGCAGTTCAATGCAACAACATAAATCATTCTAAGTATTTTGTGCAGAAGGAGATTTAACACAAGGAATTAGGTATGTTTTGGGGAGAGATTTGTGGTGTGGAAGTCGGGGTTCTGCCACCAGGCTGCTGAATAAGTGAACACACCACTGAAGCTATCAGGAATGCACTACTGCTGCCAATTCTACAGACACCACTGGACTTTAATCTCACAAAGCTGGGCACTGGACAGTGGAAGCCTGAGTCTAGCTGCTGCCATAGCCTTTAAACCCTATCAACCCTGTTTACCACCGGCAGCAGTAAGATGGGCTCCCCCTCACTTCTTATTTCCAAGTATAATTTGAGAGCATTTATTGGCGACAGCTACTTTGAATCCAGGAGCATAGCTGCAAAGGAGTCTAAGAAACATAGCTTTTATCTTTTTCATCAATCTAACTAGACGGTAGAATGGAAGTTGAGAGGCCAATCTTCCCCAGCAGGGACATGGCGAGGAGAGGAGAGGAGAGGGCTAATAGGAGGGGAGGGAGGGAAAGATGCGATCTGTGCTTTTCCTGCAGTTCTGTTGGAGGCACCAAGGAAAGGGGACCAACCATGGTATTTTCTAATCACTGATGGTTTTGCAAGAATAACTTCTGACAGGCCAGCTGACAGCTCCTGGGAAAGGAGTAAAGCAGACCACATGCTCATATGTGTCTCATTCTCTTAGTGAAACAGAAACAAATAAGCATGAGCTGGGGGAATTCATACCAAGGAGAGCAGCCTCTGTGAATTGACATGCTCCTGTCACTTTTCTTTTGTCTGGCTCCACTGCCCTTTAGAGGGTTTGCAAAGGGAAGCCAGGGGAGGGGAGAGAGGCTGGAGCTGCCCTTTTACCATGCTCTCTTATCCTGGACTTGGTCAGGGAGACACTGCCTGTCTGAGACTTCTCTGGAAATTCTGTAAGGGCCTCTACTCACCTAGCATCTCTCCAACCAGCGCCCAGAGTTGCCATTATGGCTTCTGCAACAATGTGTGCCAGGCCCTGTGCTGACTGCTTTGTGTATGGGTTTCATTCAATTGTCAACAAACATTCATTTAACAAATATTGGAAAGGTGGAATGCCTTTCGTATAGTAGGCTCTGGTCTAGATGAACAAAGGAAACAAGAATATCTGCCCTTATGATAGATGTAAATGAGAGTCAGTCATGGTATAAATGAGAGTCCTCAGATGCGGGAATTCTCCCATTTCTTTATTTTCACAGGCCAGAATAAATCAGTCTCTGAAGCACCTCAACCCTTTAACATATAAAGAACTGCTCACCATGTCTACCCCAATGCTTTGGTTCCTTTTCCCTCACTATTGGGCCGTACTTGGATCTTGGAGCCCGCTCCTCAGCCCCATGTGGTTAACATGGCTCTTCCTGCATCTTTTCCTGTCCCCTATCTCCTGCACTGCTATTCTTTTATTATTATTATTATTTATTTTTATTTATTTTTGGCTGTGTTAGGTCTTCGTTGCTGCACGGGCTTTCTGTAGTTGTGGCGGGCGGGGACTACCCCTCGTTGCGGTGCGCAGGCTTCTCATTGCAGTGGCCTCTCTTGTTGCAGAGCACAAGCTCTAGGCACATGGGCTTCAGTAGTTATGGCGCACGGGCTTCAGTAGTTGTGGCTCTTGGGCTCTAGAGCGCAGGCTCAGTAGTCGTGGCGCACGGGCTTAGCTGCTCCGTGGCATGTGGGATCTTCCCGGGCCAGGGCTCGAACCCGTGTCCCCTGCATTGGCAAGCGGATTCTTAACCACTGTGCCACCAGGGAAGTCCCTGCACTGCTCTTCTTGATGGAGTATTGACTCACCCATTATAGCCATCTACCTACTGACCACCACTCTTGTGCCATTCCAGCCTTCCTCCAAATCAGTTTGACCTACTGTCTCGAAGGTACATGCCACCCATGACACAGTGGGCCTTCACTTGCAGAAGGACCCCCGGATGTGGGTCTTCTGCTTGTGTGAGCGTTCCTCAGAGAAATTCTCCCATTTTCTGAGTGAGAGGAAAAATAGCTTGTCAGAGAGGCAGCTGTAAAGCCTGAGGACACTGCCTCAGTGGGGCCTGATCTATATCATCGTGAATTCTAACTGCAGCTGGATAAAGAGGAAATGCACCCTGTTCTAATAGTGGTGGCCACCATCCTCCTGCATCCTCTCTAGATGAATCTAGCCTGCGTACACGCCCATGCTGAAACTACGAAACTCAGAACCATCAACACATTAAAGGAGAAAATTCATACGACTTGCTTAAGAGATGCAGAGAAAGCAGTTGATTCAATACCCATTCACGATTAAAAACAAAAAACCTCTTAGTGCAATAAGACTAGGAGGGAGCATCCTCAACCTGATAAAGGATACTAATCAAAAAGTTACAGCAAATGTGTTAGAAGCATTCCTTTGAAAGTTAGGAATAAGACAAGAATGGCCACCAATACAACTTCTTTTCAATAAGGTACTGTGAGTTCCTAGCCAGTGCAGAAGAAAAAAAAAGATCTTGGAAAGAAAAAAACATACCTCTAATAAAGCATAAGGCAATGAGTACAGAGCTGTCAAAATGTATTAAAAATAAAGAAGCAAAACCATCATTATTTACTGAGAAATTTGCGTTAGAAAATTATTTGCATAGAAAAATCCAAGACAATCCACAGTAAAATTATTAGAACTAAGAATAGAAGATGAAAATGCTCAAATATCAATTTCAGTCATATACAGTAGCATTAATACATATAAAATATAATTTAAAAATACAAGTAAAACAGCAAAACAAAAACAAAACTAATAATTAAGAATAAACCTAACCAAAACATTCAGGGCATTTAATGGAGAAAATCACAAAACACTATTGAAAGATTTTAAAACAGACCTAAGTGTGTGTGTGTGTGTGTGTGTGTGTGTGTGTGTGTGTACGTGAGTATGTTATGTTACATGTTTTATATATATGTTTATATGTATATAATATTTATATTTGAGTAAACCCAAAATTGTAAAGATGGCAGTTATCTCCAAATAAATATCTACGATCAATATATTTTCAGGCAAAATCTCAATAAGATTTTTAGTGAAACAAAACAATTTGATCCTAACATTTACCTGGAATAGTGAAGGATAAAAAAAAGCTAAGAAAGATTTGAAGGAGAGACTCCCCTGACCAGATATCAAGATTTAGTCTAAAGCTATGGTAGCTAAGAGAGTGTGTTATTGGAATAAACATTGACAAATTGAAAACCCTACATAATAGAGAGCCCACCAACATGTCTGTGCCTATACGGATGTTTCATGTATTATATGATAGAGTAGAATTTTGAATCAGAAGTAAGTGGTGCTGAAAACATTGGTTATACTCATGTAAAAAATTAGAACTGTAGCTCATACCATACACAAAAATAAATTCCAGATGGATTAAAAGATCTAATTGTGAAAGGCAAAACTGTAGAACTTTCAGAGGAAAATATAAAAGAGTATCTATGTGACCTTGGAGTAGAAAAGGATGTCTTAAGTTAGGGAAGAAAGGCATCGGCAATAATAAAAATCAGATAAATTCAACTACATTAAGAATAAAAACTTTTGCACAAAAAAGATAACTATTGAGAAATCAAGTTTTTGACTGGGGGAAGAGCTATGCAATACATAAAACCAACAAAGGGTCAGTATATAGAATATACAAAGAACTTCTACAAATCAATGAGAAAAGGACCAATAATGCAAAGGTGAAAAGGAAGCTTCAGTGGCCAATACAAGGGAAAAGATGCACGGCCTCACAAATAATCAGCAAAATGCAAAATTAAAACAATATGGCGTATCAGTTCATACTCAACAGATGGGTAAAAATTAAGAAGTCTGATGTATACAGCAGAAACTAACACAACATTGTAAAGCAGTTATACTCTAATAAAGATGTATAAAAAAAAGAAGTCTGATGCAACACAGACTCTTATACAACTGCTTTGAAGAGGAGCTACTAAATATAAGATGTGTACACCCTAGAAATCAACAATTATTTTACTACCAGCTATATAGAAATCCAGCTATATACATGTGCATGAGAAAACATAAAATATTTTCATTTTAGCATAGTTTGTGTTAGAGAAATGTTGGAATCGACATAAATGTCCATCAACAGAAGAATAAATGAATAAATGTGATATAATCAGGATCAACATAGATAAATCCTGCAAAAATGTGAGTGAAAGAAAGCAAATTGCCAAAGGATACTTAGGTGTGATACCATTTATATAAAGTTAAAAAATATGCAATCCACAGGGAGATCAGCTCAGTGCTTTGTGACCACCTAGAGAGGTGGGATAGGGAGGGCGGGAAGGAGGCGCAAGAGGGAGGGGATATGGGGATATACACATATAGCTGATTCACTTTGTTATACAGCAGAAACTAACACAACATTGTAAAGCAATTATGCTCCAACAAAGATGTTAAAAAATAAATAAATAAAGTAAACTAAAATAAAAATATGCAATCCAGTACTAATTATCATTTACAGATAACGTACCTATGTAGTTTAGATATTAAAACGTTCATAAGAATGATGAACACCAAATTGAAGCTAGTGGTTACCTCTGAGGAGAAAGGGAATTGCAGACCATTCATGAAGGCTTCAGCTGTATCCATAATATTTTATTTTAATTTATTAAAAAGGTCTGAAGCAAAGATGGCAAAATGTTAATATTTGCCAAGCTGAGTGGTAGGTACATGGATGTTTGTTCAACTATATTATATACTTTTTTTGGTTCCTGAACTTATCTCCTAATTTTTAAAATTATATGGAAAAGAGCTACCATGCAGGTCAAGCCATAAATTCTCAGTAACTCTTCTGTCATCTGTCATCCCAGTCACGCTTGATCATCTAATCCCCAGTCTTCCTGGTGTAACCTGACCTTAAATAGAACACTCTTTGTGGAAGGGAGGGTTGGAACAGTCCACATCAAAGTAGCCATACCATGTGTTGCCTGCACAGTTGGAATCCTGGAAAGGATTAATTAGTCCTTTACTTCAGGTTCAAGTGCTATTATCCAACTTTTATGGAGCTGGTTAGGAAAGTTACTTGCGTCTGGGGCCCTTCATGGGTGTTCTTGCTGCCTTCCTCCTGCACTCTCCGGGAGAAGCGTGTGGCCACCCTCCCAGGAGGCAGGCATATCTCTGCCTCGCCCGCATCTTCCTGTCCTTTTTCATTTCACTTTATTATTTTTAACTTTGTATTAGGAAAGATTTCAAACATAAAAAGTAGAGTGACTGGTGAAATGAACCCTCATATCATCACCCAGCTTCAACAACTATTAATACTTTGTCAATCTTATTTCATCTATCTCCATGATTTTTTTTTTGCTGCAGTGTTATAAAGCAGATCCTAGACATCATTTCATCCATAAATACTTGTTTTAGCAGATGATTTTTTTAAATTACCATAATACCCTTACCACACCTAACCAAATTAATAATAATACCTCAATCTTCTAATAGAATAATATAGTATTACTTTCAGATCTGAACAAGTCCCTGTTCTTTAGAGGTTCCCACATATTTCAAACACACAGAACATAAATTTATTAAGGATCACAAGGGCACCTCTACTACTCTGGATACAGCACTGAGGTCTGGCACAAGTGGCCCAGAGCCCTAACATCCACTCTTGTAACTAACCAATTCAGGCCCCAGAGAATGGCTTATCCACCCTTCTTGCCCCAGGGCCTCTAGGTTAAAGGTCTGCATTCAAACACTCAGTAGGCGTCTGAACTATGCTGCTCTTAAAGTTGGAGATGTGTCCACTGCCTGCAGGATTTTAGCAGCAGAAGCACTTAAGTAGAGAAAAGACAAATTAACTTGTCAAATCCTTCCTCTTAGAGAGCATGAATACAGTAGATTTTGTGTAATGAAGTATCCTTCCTAGTAGTGCCAAGAGACCATTTTCTTGCTTCTCTTCATATTCTAGTTCATGGTTCTGGAGTCACTCATGAATTACAGTATTTGCAATAGTTGTATATCGTGACCGAGGAATATTTTGCAAAATTAAAGAATTCATGTTAGTCTTAAATTTGTATGTTAGATCTAGATGTGATATCCCTGAAGTATGATGCTGATTCTTAACTCTGGCAACTAGAAAGACAATGCATGCTAAAATTGTTAATTTTTTTTTTTTTTTTTTTTTTTTGGCTGTGCCACAAGGATTGCGGGATCTTAATTCCCCGACCAGGGATCGAAGCTGGGCCCCGGCATTGAGAGCGCCAAGTCCTAACCACTGGACCACCAGGGAATTCCCATGAATATATATTTTTTAATTTTATTGAAGTATAGTTGATTTACAATGTTGTGTTTAATTTCTGCTGTATAAAATTCTGAATATTTGTAATAAAAATACTTAAGATATAATAAAAAAATTAAAATGAAATTTCACCTTTAGCTAAATAATTTGGATTTAAACTCCTGATATATGATTTGTATTTTTTCCTTTTAGTTCAGTAGATAATTTAGAATATTTCAGACCAAGGATTGCAAACATTTTCTGTAAAGATCCAGATACTAAATAGGCTACATATAGCATACAGTCTCTGTCCCATATTCTTTGTTTTTGTTTGTTTGTTTATTTGCTTTTACAAACCTTTAAAAATGTAAAAGCCAACCACAATGAGATACCACTTCATAGCCACTAGGATAGCTAAAATAATACATACAGACAATAATAAGTGTCAACAAGGATGTGGGGAAATTGGAATCATCACACATTGCTGGTGGGAATATAAAATGTACCTCTATGGAAAACAATTTGGTAGTTCCTCAAAAAGTGAAACATGACCCAGCAATTCTACTCCTTGATGTAGACCTAAGAAAATTGAAAACGTATGTTCACACAAAAACTTGTGCATGAATATTCACAACAGTATCATTCATGACAGCCAGAAAGTGGAAACAATCCAAATGTTCATCTACTGATGAATGGATAAACAAAATGTGGTATGCCATGGTATGATAAAAAATACATTTGGTCTTTGTCCCCTGTTCCTGGCACAGAGCTCCTAAAATTCTTGGAATATCCTGAGTGATAGAAATGTCTTCTGTTGTTCTTTAGAGCCCTTTTAGACCACACCTGATTTTATGCTAATGACATGACTCAAGGTGGGGGTCTCTAGGTGGTTTCAGGATGGGAGCTGGTCACCTAAAAGACCAAACACATGATTAGAGGGTGAAAACTTTCAGCCCCATCCCCTGACCTCCAGGGAGGGTGTGAAAACTCTTGAACAAGGAGATTCAGAGAGCTTCTGGGTTGGTGAATACATTGACATACTGGGAAGATGGCACCCCCTAGAGGGGGCATGAAAGCGCCATGCCTCACTCCGGACCCCCTATACCTTGCCCTATGCCCTATGCCTATCTTTTCCAATTGGCTGTTCATTTGTATCCTTTATAATAAGCCAGTCATTATAAGTAAAGCATTTTCCTGACTTCCATGAGTTGTTCTGGTGGATTACTGAAACTGAAGGGTATCAGCTCCTGAATTTGTAGTCAGACAGGCAGAAGTGTTAGTACCCTGGGCACTCTGTTTGTGGCTGGCATCTGAAATGGGGGCAGTCTTCTGGGACTGAGTCCCTAAATTCTGAGGTCTGTGCTAACTCAGATAGTTAGTGTCAGAATTGAACTGAACTGTTGACATGCAGTTAGTATCTGAGAATTGTTTGTTGTTGGTGTGGGAAAATGACAAGTACTTGGTGTCAGAGAAAAACTCCACACATCTGGTATCAGAAGTGATATCAGAAAACACCACATCTGTAGCCATACAATAGAATATTATTCATACACACTACATATATGGCACATGCTACAGCATGGATGAACCTTAAAAACATTATTCTAGGTAAGAGAATTCAGGTAGAACAGCTCACATATTGTGCAATTCCATTTATATGAAATGTCAAGAATAAGTAAATTCATAGAGACAGAAAGTAGATTACTGGTTGTCAGGGATTGTGGGGATGGGCGATGGGAAGTGACTGCTAAAGGGTACAGATTTCTTCTGGGGATGATGAAATGGTCTGGAATTAAATAGTGGTAATGGTTGTATAATTCTGTTAATATAATGAAAACCACTGAATTGTACACTCTAAGAAGGTGAACTTTATGGTATGTGAATATCTCAACAGAGCTGTTATTTAAAAATGTAAAAACCATTTTTAGCTCAACAGCCATACAAAAACAGGCCAAGAGCTGAATTTGACCTGCAGACTGGAATCTGCTGACTCCTTTTTAGATGACAAAACGTTTTTTTGAAGCATGAGAAAAATAATTTAAATTTCTGCTCTTAACCCAAGCTGTGTAAATGTAAGGGATGTTCCTGATCCAATATCTAATCTCAAATTTTCTTGATTTTTTTCAAAATGTCTTTAACACATTCATTCTCTCCTCCCAAGGTTCTGTCCTGTCTTGTGTCTCCCTCCAGAGCCGGTAGTTGGTCCTTCCCTATCCATTGTTTCATCTGATTCCATACCAATGGAGGAAGAAGAGATGTGGGGAGAGGTCCTGGATCAAATATCTAAAACACAAGCAGACCTATCACACTGTGGAGATTCAAGAACATAAATCCTCCATATTTTATGGAATGATGTAATTAAGGGGATGATGGGAACAGAGTAAGTGTGGTCAGGGGTGGTGACAGTGGGGAGGATGTGTTGGTGGTGCCGGTGGTAGTGGAGGACAGAGTTCTGATGCAGATAACAGCAGTCCATAATGGGATGATAACCAAAAGGGAGATTTTGAGAAGAGTCCCTTTTGCCCTAGCAAATTTGCTATTTTCTCTCATTTTTGAGTTGGCCTGGAAAATGAGTCTTTGCCAGGGTCTGGGCAAGTAGGAGTCTGCAGTAATATTTAGAGTTCTATTTTGTGATTTTATGGAACTGCTGAAAAGGTCAAGAACATTTCTTTAAATGCCAATGGCCTGAGGGTCCAATTACCCAGGGGAGGACATTCTTGGAAGAGATGCTTTGTGAGTCTAGCAGAATGGTGTGGGAGGAGCTCAGCAGTAGGGATCCAAGGAGTGGCCCCAGGCTTCCCAGGGAGAGGGTCCTGGACAGGGAAGCAGAGGGAGGATGGGCTCTTGCAGAAGCTGTGGCTGCATCCCCCCATGGACAGAAAAGCCCAGTAGAGCTTCCCTCTCTGAGTAGAGCACACTGCCCTCTCCGGCCTCCCTCTAATGCTGGGTCCACAGAGCCTACCGGAGCCTAAGGAGCACCCTTCACCCAAACGTCAGACTATGGAGTCCCCAGGGTCCTTTGTGCAGATCCCTGGGACTGACCTAAGGAAGGCCACGTGTTCAAACCCCTGAGCAAGTGTTTTCAAACTTCAGTGAACATAGGTCTCTCCTGGAGAATGTATTAAAAATGCAGAGTCCTGAGCCCCACATGGATTCAGAGATCTTACAATGAGCAGTATTATTATTTTGTAATGGGAAAGGAAGTTATTTTCATGGGAGTTAGGCAGCTTCCTAATATGCATATTCCCAGGCCCCCAACCCCATTAAATCAATACCTGGAGGAAGGGATGCATGGAGGGAGGTGATGGGACCCAAGAACTTGCATTTTCAGCAACTTCCCCGGAGGATTTTGAGGCTGGTCTTCTCCAGGCTTCCCTCTAAGAACCAGTGTATTTGACTGGAGAATGCTTCGACCCCCTTGGATCTCTCCTGCAGAAAACTATGTCTGTTGAAGTACCAGGTGGGCAGCAGGATAACAGGGATTTGAAATCAGACATATCTGGGATTGAATGCTGGCTCTGTCACGTTCTGTATGACCTTGGGCAAGTTACTTAACCCTTGAGCTTCCATTCCCTCAGCTGTAAAACAGGGATACTAACGTCCAGATCTGGAGGTCATGGAAAGTATTCACTGAAATCGTGAAGGCAAAGAGGTTAGCCCAGAGCCTGGCACATGCTAAGTGCTCTGTAAGTGCAGCTCAGCTACTATTATTAAGGCATCTGGGAGGCTTCAGGTAGAGCTTCTGGTCCTGGCCATCTGTTTCCCTCTGCACACAGGGCTGGCAGTGTGTGGGTGCGTGTGTGTGCCCATGTCTTTGATCCTCCTTGTTGCACCTCCCCCCTGACCCATCACTACTATGCCAACCAGCTGGGATGCTGGCCCAAACAAGGCACTGGGGTGTGTTTTGCCAATATCCCATACCTGGTCATGGCCAGCTCCTCAAAAGGGGCACTCTGTGCTTATACACAAGGCTGATTTGAACACAGATGCAGACCGTGGCCCCATGCGACCCTGCGTTCAGGGCTTTCCCCGTGGCCTGAAACATTTGGAAGCTGGAGCTTACTCTGGACAGATGTGGCCAGGGTCCCATGCAGGGTCCTTCTCCCCTGATCCACTCTGCTCTCAGGACAGACTCTAGGGAATCAGTCCTTTCGCTGAGGCCAGTGGCAGGCCTGAGGGCTTTCACCATGTCTTTGGCATTCTCCCAGCAAACAGGGAGCTCCCCAGAGTTGGCCTGAAGGGACATGTGTGGACTTAGCTGGGGAGGGGCATTGAGGTTCCCTCCCTCAGCCTGCATTTGGGAGCCTGGGACTGGAAGACAATCCCCACCAACTGTTCCACCTGCCACAAATAGCTCCTGCTCAGATACAGTGGTCTCGCTGTTTGAAAAAGGAGCTGAGAACACTCTACACCTTGGCATGGCTTTTTTTTTCAGGCTACCACTTATTGAGTGCTTACTAGGTGCCCAGAGCTTACATTTCCTACCTCTTATAACCTGTACCATAACCCCGTTGATTAGGTACTATTATCATCTTCATTTTACAGGTGAGGAGTCAGGACCTCACAGAAACTGTTTAAGATCCAATAAGTAGGGAATTCCCTGGCAGTCCAGTGGTTAGGACTCTGTGCTTCCACTGCAGGGGGCCTGGATTTGATCCCTGGTTGGGGAGCAAGGATTCCACAAGCCGCGCGGTGCAGCCAAAAAAAAAAAAGATCCAATAGGTCGTAAAGGTTGACACTTAATTCAAACTTCAAATCCCAGGCTTCTGTCTTTGGACTTTATTCCAGCTGCTAAGTAAAGCTGACCAAGATGAGAGAAGGCCAGGGCAAGATGGTGGGTGTGGGTTACCAGGGCCAACATCTAGGGTGACAGGTAAGAGCAGTCCATGAGTCAGGATGACACGTTAGGAGGTATGAAGGAGGGAAGGAAATACATCCAGCTTGTCTGTGGCCCTAGCAAACCAGAGCTGGTGAGAGTAGTAGTCACAAAACTTCTGTAATAGGACCTGCAAATATATCCCATAGTCCTCCTGGTGAGAGAGCAGGTGAAGTAGATACCTACTCTCCATCCCTCCTCTCAGTTTCTGGGGAGGGCCCCCCTTCTCCTAGTAAATTGCTCCTTCCCCCTGTCCACTGTAGGGCTCCCATGGGAGCTGCCATTTCGTTATTTGGTCCACTGGCCATAGTTGAGAGCGCCAGGGACAGGAGCACCCAAGCTGAGCCAATCAGACATCTTTGCTGGGATTTTTTGAACTGGTACTGAGATAAAGAGCCCATCTCTCTCCAGGACCTACAGTTGCTAGGGGTAAAGCTCAGGAGGTGTAGGAAGCTGACCTGTAGTCAGATCGAAGCAGAGACAGGGATAGAGGTGTAATGTGGAAGACAGATTCCTAGCCGCATTCGAGACTTGAGTTCAAATGTTCCTGAGGCCCAATGGTATTCCTGCTCCCCCTAGTCTGACCGTTCAACACTTCTTTTGGTTGAGATGTGTTTGCCAATGTCCCATACCTGACCCCAGCCAGCTTCTCATAAGGGACAACCTGGCAACACCACATATACCAACAAAGTCCCTTTTTGTGCACAAGTTAGTATGAACTGGGTTCTGTCCCTTGCCACCAAGAGACCTGATCAAGCTATCCCCTCATCCATCACCACTGCTTGAGGAAGACACGGCCAGCATGTTCCAGAAAGCTGGGGCAATGAAGCCAACCAGAGGGGCCCAGGTGCTTGATGGTGAGATGTGGCCAAGTGCAGGAGAATCTCAGGCCTGGAACAGCTGGCCCCAGTTCTGGGCTGCAGAGCCCTGGTCAGAAGCCAATCTTCTGGGCCAGGCTGGCTCCTGGTACCCAAAATGGAAGCCAAAGGGGCTGGGCTTAGAGGTGGCCTCTTTAAATTTGTCATCACTCAGATGCCTGAGCCAGAAGTGATGCTTTTCCTCTGACCTGGGCAGCAGGGCTGAGTTTCAGGGAATCACTGTGAAATGTACTGGGCTTTCCCTGGGAGTCCAGGGCCTAGACAGATCCTTCAAGAACTCCTCAGCCAGATGTCCCTCAGAGCCAACATGGTTGGGAAGCAAAGAAAGGATGGGAGGGAGAGAGGCAGGGAGGAGAGGAAGAGGGGAACGAGTTACTCTGAGTAGGGAGAAGAGAGACAAGGAAGAGGAATCTGCAGAAAAATCCATCTTTATTTATTTTATCAGCAGTTCCCAAGAGGGGCTTCCCCCTTTCCTTCCTCCAGCAGACACCGTGGACTTTATTTGCCTTTTAAGAAAGAGCTTTTCTGCTCAGCTAGAAGGAGTGGTCAGGAGGGTAGGGCTGAACAGCAAGGCTCAGCAAGGCTCCTGAGTACCCCTCTGGGTCTCAGCTACCCCCAGGGGCTTTAGGTCCTAGGGGAAGGTCCTAGAGGACGCCCATTTTAGGATGGAGAGAGCTGGACCCTGAGACTCTGCAGCTGGCCCTCCTGTCCATACTGGAGACAGAGCTGAATATTTTGGCCTCAGTTTGCTGCCTGTGAAATGGGGATGGTGTGAATAGGGTCCAACTGCTGTTGTCCTAGTGGTTCTCCTGTTGAGGGTTTAGGGCAGTAAAGAAGTGCCTTGCCATCTCCCGCATACTCACGACCCTACCCCAGTCTCCTTTTGGCTTACACTAAACTTTCTGTTGTGTTTTCTCACAGGAGGGTCACAAAAGTCCCCAGAGGAAGGCCAAGCAATAGCCAGCAGCTCTACATCTCTACATTTCTGGAAGGATAAGTAGCCAAAATGGGAGGCTCCCTTGTTCAGAGCTGCTCGGCACATCCCCAGAGAACAGAGTTCTGCCCTCTGCACCATTCTGTTCTCTCCTGCAGCCCTGTCCCCACCTCTCTGCGGCCCCGCAACTTGGCATTCCCGACCTGGTCACGCATCTTTCACCGAGCATTTCTAGCTTTTGTCATGGGCTAACTTTTTACGCGTTATGCTCAGTCTCTTTGACTAGAGTGCGCTGGCAGAGGTTCGTCGAGGCTGTGTTTCACCGTCTCTCTGTTCCACTGTCTCTCTGTGCTCCCACCCCTCGCCCCTTCCCCTCCAAGAGCAGCCCCTGCCTGAGGACACAGTGGAACTCTGAAATATTAGGGGAAATGCAGGCTGACTGGTGGAGCATGCTGTGCTGTGAAAAGCTATTTGGACCCCATCCTGGCCCCTCTCCCCTTCCTCTCTAGACTTTCCAGACACCCCTGAGGTCTCTTCAAGGCACACCAAAAGCTGGTTAAGCCCCAGGGTGCTTGGGAGGTAGGGAGGGGAGAGGAGACTGTTCATTAAAATTCACATCAAGAGAAATAACTAATCAGAAGCCATTTGTTGCTTAATTGGTTTTAAACTTCAGGAAGATTTCTCATTAACCTAGGGGTGACCTCTGAAGAGCAGCCCATTTGGGAATGGGAGAACAACAGGTGGCAGGGAAGGGGGGAATGAGAGCAGAAGCCCCTTCCCCTGCCCTCTTCTCCCCAGTTGGGCCATCAGAGATGGTTCTGCACTTCCTGCCACAAGCTCCCAGGGCCAGGCTCGGCTTTGCAATCTTTCTTCCTTCAAGGCCCCCTCTTCCAGGAAGCCTCCCATGACTAGCCAGGGGCATAGCTACCCAAACTTGAGCTCCTTCTGCACTTACAGTCTGTGCCATATAAGCTGGGTGCCTTTTACAGCAGTTGATTGTGTTTCCCAGCCTGAGAGCTTCCAGAGAGCCGAAGCTTCCTCCCCATTCTCCTCCTCGTCTCCTTTCCTTCTACTTCCTCTGCTGCCCTTCCTCCTCCCACTCTTCCTCCTCCCCTCCTTCCTCCTCTTCACCCTCCTCCCTCTGCTCACCCACATTCTCCCCCCTCCTTGTCCTTCCTCCCCAGTCAACTCCCCTTGTGTGGCTAAGGGAAACATCAAGTTAGTGACCAGCACAAAGGGATACTAAAGCCCCTGTTATTTTCATCAGCATTCCAAAAGCTACTTCTCAAGTGTGGCCCCTATTCCAACCTCTACCAGATTGCTGCCTTCTGCCCAGGAGGAGGAGGGGGGTTGGAAATCCACTGTACTCAGAGAGATGGAGGAGCTAGAACAACTTTGCTTGGAGAAAAGAAGATTGGGGAGGCCATAATGACCCTACATATCTGTGAGGGGCTGGCTCAGCAGAGTGAACAGCCTTGTCTTGTGCAGGCCAGAAGGTCAGAGCTAAGGCTGGCACTGGACTCAGGGCTATCAGAGGGACAAAGAATCAGGCCCAATGTAAGGAAGAAGAGTAGTGAACATCCACTGGTTTTCCACAGGCTTCTAGAAACAGCATTCCTCCCTTTGCAGATCCTACCCTCCCACACTCCGCATGGTTCCAACATGGCTACCTTCAAAGTACACTGTCGCCCATCCTCTGGTCATGTGACAAAGCCTGGCCAATCATGATTGTCCATGGCCCTGCCCCCAGTGATTGGCTCAGGATGGGCATGTGACCCAAGGCTGGCTTGTCTTAATCCTCTCCTGGGAATTTATATGTTGTCACTGGGAGAAAGAAGCTCTCTTCTGGTTCACTAAGATGTGATGATATTTGCTGAGAGGTGTTGATTGCCCTCTCCCCAGTCACATGGAAAAACAGAGCCAAGAGCTACAGAAGGAGAGAAGGATGGTCCTGATAACATTGTTTGGATCTCTAGAGCCCTTGAGGTAAAGTCCTGATAACATTGTTTGGATCTCTAGAGCCCTTGAGGTCACCTCCATTCCTGCCCTTCCCAGTC
Source organism: Mesoplodon bidens (assembly GCF_964165515.1). Lineage (NCBI taxonomy): Eukaryota > Metazoa > Chordata > Mammalia > Artiodactyla > Ziphiidae > Mesoplodon > Mesoplodon bidens. Next base: position 62,391,163 of record NC_138178.1, on the reverse strand, counting down.
TCTTGGGCCAATAATTCCCTTTTTTGGTGAGCCATTTGAGTTGAATTTGTGTCACTTCAACTCAAAGAGTTCCTCACTGATGTAAGGATTTTCTCACAGTCAGACCTGTGCAAATGGGGGCTGGGCTGCCTCAGGACATGGCAGCTCTCCAGGCAGAGCAGGACAACCTCCTGCCAGGGACACTGTAGAGAAAATTTCTGGATCCAGTTGTGCCAGATAACAGCTAACATTTATCGAGTGCCTGGCGCTTTATAACCATTACCTCAGCTAATCCTCACAACACCCCTATAGGGAGGCATTATTCCCCCCATTTTATAGATGAGGAAACAGAGATTCAGGGAGGTTCATCACCTTGTCAAGGCGGCAAAGATCCAGGGTGAAGAGCAAGTCTTTCTTGACTTTAGGACTCATGCTTCTTTCTGCAAGCCCAGAGATTCAGAGGACTATTGTCCACACCCCAACTCAAAGCCCGGCCAACTCTGGAGGGGGCGGATGCAGACCCGGTTTCTGCAGTCAGTTCAGCAGCTCCTAAATAGGACAGTCGATAGAGGCACAGTGCTGTGTCCAGGTGAGCAGAGAGGCACATGGCCCCAGCTGCCTCTGGGGACAGGCTGCTGGCAGAACCACGGGAGCGGAAGAAACCCAGAGGTGGGGGGGAGGGCCTCAAGAGAGGGGGCAGGCCAGCAGGAGGCAATTCTTCCTCCAAAGACCTGGATGAGGGGCTCTGCACCTTTTTATGTATCACAGATGCAGGGAACAAAGATACATGTGCAAGTATGTGATGTTTTGCACACAATTTCAGGGGCTTTGGAGACTCCCCTGGAGCAATGCATGGAACCCCAGTAACCCAGTTAAGAACTCCTGATCAAGAAGCATGAAAAGTGCTCAGGGGCCTGCCCCAGGCTAAGTGGCAGGTAGCAATAAAATCTCAGAGTAAGGGACCTACCACAGATGATCATTTTAGCCAGCAAGTCTAACTAGGGAAGGTGACTAAATGTCTTTGTCCCATTTCCCTTAGGACCCTGCCCCCCAGTATCTTACTGACCCACAGTTCTCCTACCTCCAAGACTGTTCCTGCCCAGGGGAGGTGGAGGGATGTATCTGATGAGCTTCCTCAGCCTGAGATGGGGGAGGGCAGCTGAACACCCCCCCCCATGTTTTCTCAGTCCATGTCTACCCCAACCTGCAGTGCCGTGACTTTGGCAATCAATCCATTCTCCCCAAGGTTTTGCGAGCGGCAGAGTAACATGGGCAGCATTTCTTCCCTCCAGAATCCAGCAGCCAAAGATCCACAGACTAAGGTCTAGACCTGGTCCAACAGGGTAGCCACATGTGGCCATTTAAATTAAAATGAATTAAAGTTAAATGAAATTTAAAACTCAGGTTCTCACTCAGTCACACAGGCCACATCTCACATGCTCAATAGCCATGTATGGCTAGTGGCTACTGTACTGGGTAGTATGGATATAGAGTATTCCCATCACTGCAGAAAATTCTATCAGACAGCACTGGTTTAGACAAAGAGATTCTGAACAAAGACATAGACGGAACCACAATCCAGGAGTCAGGCTGCCTTGGTTCAAATCTGTACTCTACCATTTACTAGCTGAGGATCCGGGTAAGTTCCTTAACTTCTTTGATCTTCAGATTCCTTCTCTCTAAAATGGGGATAATAATAATGCCTGCCTCATAGGGTTGTCATGGTCATTAAATGAGATGGCCCACATGACAGTTTAGCACGGTGCCCCGCACATAGTCAGGTGAAGTGGATAGCTTCAGTGTGCCCCTCCAGACCCACTCTCTGCACTTTTCCACCCTACTGCGGAATGCCTGAGAAGCTGACCTTTTGGACTGCATCAGTGGATTTCCTTGCCCTCTGGCCTCTGGTTGGATTTGGTCATTGGAAGACACCATAGAAGACCAGAGGGCAGGTTGGGGTATTTGTTCCATGGCACCCTCCCTGCCAGGCCACTGTGGGTGGGCTCTGTCCCTCTATGAGAGGCCACAGCTTCTGTCAGGTGGCCCTCTTTGGAGAGGTCCTCACTCCAGGTTCCAGTAACTGCTCCTTCCATTTGTCCCTTCAGGCCCAGGGTAGAAGCCACTTCCCGCTGTTTCTCAGTGGGCTGCTGCACTGTCCCTTGTTGGTTTCCCTTTATAAATACTCTTCTTAAATTTTAATTTAATTTAATTTTTTAATTTATTATTTTTTAGCTGCATCGGGTCTTAGTTGTGGCATGTGGAATCTTCATCGAGGCATGTAGGATCTTTCCTTGTGGCACATGGGCTTCCCTCTAGTTGTGGAGTGCGGGTTTTTTCTCTTCTCTAGTTGTGGCAGACAGGCTCCAGGGCACGTGAGCTCTGTAGTTGTGGCGTGCAGGCTCCAGGGCATGTGGGCTCAGTAGTCTGTGACATGCGGGCTCTCTAGTTGAGGCGCGCAAGCTCAGTAGTTGTGGCGTGTGGGCTTAGCTGCCCCATGGCATGTGGGAACCTAGTTTCCTGACCAGGGATAGAACCCACTTCCCCTGCATTATTAACCTGTCCTCCATGACCTAGTGTGAATATGTCTTCTCTGTCCTGCGGGGTCCCTGACTGACACAGAGGCCTCTGTCTTGGTTAGCCCTCCTGCTAGGAAGGGGAGGAGGAGGAGGATCATGGATGTTCCTCTTTCTCCATCTCTGCCTCTGCCTCCAAACTTTCGTTTCCCAGAAGAGACTGAGTCTCAGGAGCTACCCAAATGAAGTGTGGAAGGAACAGCTCAGGGTGAGCTGATGAGGCAGGAGGGGTGAGCTGTTAGTGAGACGGAGAGGCAGCAATGGGAGGATGGAGGTGAAAAAGGAGAGAAGGGAGATGAGGAGACATCTAGGACCTCCTAGAGAAGCTTTGGCTTCAAAACAAGACAGATTCGAGGCTAAAGAGCAGAACGCAGTTTGACTGCCTGGGGGTGGGAGGGCCTGCTGAGAGGGTCTTGGAGCTCAGGCCTCTGCTGTGGAGTCCACACCTCCCCCACCACATCCCCTCAAACAGGACAGTGGGTCCTTTCCTTCCCAGGGCCTCCCTCTGGAGCCTGACACCCCTGCCCGAGCCCCCTCTATCTGAGCAGCCTGCCCTGCTTATCTGTCCCCTTAGACTCTGAGCTGTGACTCTTATCTGGATGCCTGGGCCCCTGGAGCTGGGCATTCTCAGAAAAGCAGGAGACAGAGAAGCACAGGAATGCTGGGGGTATGCCCCTAAAGAGACTCTATCTAACAGGGTGTCTGCTCCCCACCCTAAGCTCCCCCTACCCAACCCATCACCCCAAATCTGTGCTTCCCTAGCCAGGTGCACCTTTCTCATCATAATTGCCCGTCTCTTCTCTTGTCATGGCACTATCTAATTACCATTATATCACCAGCATCTAGCAACTTGCTTGACACATAATAGGTATGCAGCATCTAGTACATGCGCAACCAATATTTATTTATAAGAGAAGCTGCCTTTCCCCTCCCTGCCCAGAGCAGAAGACCCCAATCACACAGGCATGGAGGGTGGGAAGAGCCCTGCAGGGTGGGAGCCAAGAGACCTGAATCATGCTTTCATTCCATCAGCCTGGTGGCTTTGGACACTCCCTTCTCTTTCTGGACCTCAGTTTTCTTATCTGAGACTTGGACTTGATTGGACTTGAAAATCTACGGTTCTTGTGCCAAAGAATGATTTTGTAAAGTATCATGATTAATACATAAAGGTGATTAATACATGAAAGTTTTGAATCACAGTCATAAACCTTGGCATGTTAGTCTTTCTTTTTACTCATGGCCAAGAACCATAGGTATTTTTATCTACCCTCCCCCTTCTAAAAAGAGTCCATCTCCTCAACCGTCCATGTAAGGCCTCTGTGCCCACAAAATTAGGTAATTGATTAATTCACTCCCACTCTCATTTCATTCAACAAATATTTATGGAATGCCTGTCAGGGATGAATCGTGTATTTCCTTCACTGTCTTTGTGGGAAGCTCAGAGAGAGCTAGTAGGTACCAAAGATGGCATAGAATTTCACATGGGCATGGAGGTGGGTCAGGGGAGGGCCCTCCCTCATCACCTGCCCATTTCACTCCTTCTGTTGTTGAGCAAAGGTGCTCTTCTTGGGACAGATGGCCCTGTTGCACTGAGCAGAGGTCTGGCTGCCTCACAGGCTTCCCATGGGGCAGGTGGCGACATCTGATTCAGGGATTAAAAGCTCAGAAGTCTGGAAAGAGCAGAGGGCCAGGTAACCTCCAGACCTTTCCACATGGCCCACTGGAGAACCACTCATATCCATCAACTACACATACCAGCCAGATGTAGGTAGGAAGCATCATTAGGTTCCTCTCCAATGGGGCTGACCTGGAGCAAAGCCTCTGAGCCCAGGAACTGCCCAAAGGATTTTCCTGAGTCAGACTCACTGATGCGTGGAGGATGGACCAACAACCTAAGGCAGGATAAGCATGTTCACCATCCAACTCAAGGTTGAATGCTAAATAGGACTCACCAAGGACTCTGGCTAGAACTAAAAGGGCCTTCCCTCTGAGTGCTGGGTTCTGGTCTGGCAGTGTGTCTTTCCCCCACATAGCCATGGAAACTATCTGACAGTGTCCTCGCTCTCCTGTCCACAGTCTGTTGGTACAACCATAGCTTCATACAATGTGGCAAACACAGCATTCACATAACCAGAGTCACAGCCACAGCAAACAGCAGTCTATTCTTTCCAAGAATCCCTTGGATATTTCAGCCTTCCTATAACCTCCTCTCTCTCTTTGGTCTTAGGTACAAATGGGCTCAGAATAGTTTGTCTGCAGGGTGAAGAGGAGGGGAAACTTTCATTTATGTCATCTGGATTGAAGATGCCGGCTCAAGGGTGGTGGGCTGTCTGTGGAGCCCCAGATGGGGAATGTAGGGCAGCTCCTCCTGACGTGTCCCATGGGCGACACCTAGCAGCACTGGGCTAGGTGCATTGTTAAATTTGGCCAGGTTGTTTCCCCTTTGGAAAGAGAAGCTGCTGAGGGCAGCTGGAGAGAGTACACCCAACTGCGTCCACTAGCCCCTCAACAGATTCCTCCCTCAGGCTCAGGCTGGGGTCCTATGGCTGCTTGGCAATCCTTTTACAAAACAAGTGTTATTCAACTTACAAAAAAAAAAAACCAATACAGACACATCATAGAAAATTTAGAAAATAAAGGTAAGTAAAAAGAAAAATCACCCTTGATTCCACATTGCACCACCCAGAAACAGCCACTGCTAACTAGTATATATTCCTACAATCTTATATCTGTCCTTATATAGACATATTACATACTCTTTTCAAAAATCAGATTGTTGGGTTTATACTAGTTTTTCAATTAATGCATCCCAAATACTTTTTCATTTCATGAAATTAATTTTATTTTCCAATATCATTTTGAATGGCTGTATACCATTCTATTACATGAACCTGCTTTATCAAGTTGGGGTATAAATTAGATAAATATTTCATAAGTATTTTTTTTCTTTTAGCTGCACCATGGGGCTTGCAGGATCTTAGTTCCCCAACCAGGGATCGAACCTGTGGCCCCTGCAGTGGAAGTGCAGAGCCCTTTCCCCATCATAAGTATTTTTTTTTCTTTTTTTTTGCGATACGCGGGCCTCTCACTGTTGTGGCCTCTCCCGTTGCGGAGCACAGGCTCTGGACGTGCAGGCTCAGCGGCCATGGCTCACGGGCCTAGCCGCTCCGTGGCATGTGGGATCTTCCCGGACCGGGGCAGGAACCCGTGTCCCCTGCATCGGCAGGCGGACTCTTAACCACTGCACCACCAGGGAAGCCCCATCATAAGTATTTTTAATTAACCACTTAAGACCATCTGAAGTAACAAGAAATACAGTATCTCTCTCTTGGGTTCGTCCTCCACACTGAATTGCTCAAGCACATCAAGGACTTCCTCAAAAGGGCAGTTCATCCAAGGCCAGGTGACAAGAGCGCTGGAGCCTCTAATTAGCTGTGGCTTCTCTTGCTACCCACAACATGTCCCTGTAGAATCTGGTCCTGTATAGTCTCAGTGTCTTTGTCCACCAACGCAGTGATGTTCTCACTGGTTCAGATTTCTAAGAGTTTTCTAAGGTAATTCTCGAATGGAGGAAGACCCCCAATGTTCCAAAGTGCCTAGGATGGAAGAAGCTTCCAGCCCCATATACACACCAGCCAGAAATCTGCCAACTTAGCACCTGGCGCTGAGCTTGGACAATCTGTCAGTTCCTGCCACCAGTGGACCTCATTCAGAACCATCCTTATATATCAGAGAGGGTCTGACCATGTTGATCCCCAAAGGAAGGAGTAAAGTGTTTCCAATCCTTTCCTTTTGGAGCCTTTTTGCCCTATATGGATTTGCCCACCTCCTTCTCAGCAACCATTCTTGAGAAGTTAAATGAGTTTCCTCAAGTTTCCTCTCTGCACCTCAACTTTTTGCCGGTTTGTCATGCATTCGTTTATTTGCCTCTCATAACAGAACTATCCTTCCTTCTCTTCCAAGCTAAACTCATGTCTTGCGTAGGCTGTTGATACTGCTTCCTTCCCCTCCTATATGTCCCCTCTTTATTATTTATCCTGTCTGTATCATACATCTTCAACCTCTCCCTCTTTACTAAGTTCTTTTCCTCCCCAAACAGACAAATTCCTCAAGACTGCAAAACCAACAAGCAAATAAACCCTTCTCCAACCTTAATTTCCCTACAGCTATGACCCAACTCTCTCCTTACTTTTCTGGCCAAATTATTTTATTTTATTTTATTGGAGTATCATTGATTTACAATGTTGTGTTAGTCTCAGGTGTATAGCAAAGTGATTCAGTTATAGGTATACATATATTCATTCTTTTTCAGATTCTTTTCCCACATAGGTTATTACCCAAACTTCTAAAGAGAAGAAGTGAGAATCTACTGTTACTGTCTTGACTCTTCAAACCCACACAACCTGGGCACCTCAGCCATCATCCACTGAGATCACTTTCTCAGGGGTCAACACTAATCAGGGTCACCATGTATCCCAGTTTACCAGGAATAATCCTGGTTTATCCCTGCTGTCCCAGAGTCTTCTCCAAGTGTCCCAGTTTAAACACTAAATGATATGGTCACCTTACCAGTAACCAGCTACAACCAACACAGCCCACAGCTCCATCACAGCCATTCTCCACAAACTGCCAGCAACACTGGCCTCTATTGACTATGTCATTCTTGAACTTTCCTCCTCCTCTGGCTTACTTGACACCTCTCCACTGGTTTCTCACCCCTCCTTTCTGTTGTGCTTGCCCTCATCCACATCCACTGCATTCACTTTCCCCATAAATGCTGGAGCTTTGCAAGCTTCTGTTCCTCTCATTTAGCATTTACTCTCTGTCCGAATTTCACCCACACCCACAGCTTTAGCTCATCATCTCTGCCTTAGCCCCCAATTCAGTGCAAATCTAAAGACTTCTGGGAATCATGGTGGCTTAAATGCAGGTTTACAAAGCTAGCCTCTCCGAACTTGACAGAAATGAACAAAAAGAAACAAAAATGAGGGCTGAAACCGTGGCAAGATTCTCCTCAGACACAAAAGAAGATTTAAATAGAGACAGACCTTCCTCTTGCCCTGATATAAAGATATATATTCCCTCTAAATTAATTTATTAATTCAGCACAATCCTAATCAAAATACCAGCATGATTTTTAACATGATCAAATAATTTTATAGTTAATCTGGTAAAAGAAATAGCTAAGAGAATTCTAAAAGAGATGAGCAGTAGAGGAGAGAGACTCCTTTATCTGTTTTTAAAAAAGATAACAGAAAAAAAAAAAGATAGTACATTGCAGTAATTTGGGGGCATGGGGCAAGGAGTGATACTGGAATGGCAAAAGGAAAGGAAATCATGGAAGAGATATAGAATTCAGAAATGTATATAGAAATGTAGTAAATGAGAAAAGAGACATTGCTAATTAATGAGGGAAGATGGATTATATATGTATATGAAAATGTATTTATGGACAAGAAAATGTAAGTGAATATTTCTTGAGGTGGGGAAGAGCTCTTTAAGTATGTTATCTAGGTCAGAGATCATAAAAGCAAAGTCTGATATGCTTCAATATATAAAACTGAAAATTTCTGCATGGAAAACACTCCATAACAGAAGTTAAATAACAAATGAGGTGGGCTTCCCTGGTGGCACAGTGGTTGAGAGTCCGCCTGCCAATGCAGGGGACACGGGTTCGTGCCCCGGTCCGGGAGGATCCCACATGCCGTGGAGCGGCTGGGTCCGTGAGCCATGGTCGCTGAGCCTGCGCGTCCGGAGCCTGTGCTCCGCAACGGGAGAGACCACAACAGTGAGAGGCCCACGTACCGTAAAAAAAAAAAAAAAAAAAAAACAAATGAGGTGAGGGGGAATAAATATTTGTAGCAATAAATGATAGAAAAGGGAATATTCTCCCCAATATAGAAAGTGCTCCTTCAACTCTATAAAGAAAAGATGAAAACTGGGCTTCCCTGGTGGTGCAGTGGTTGGGAGTCCGCTTGCCAATGCAGGGGACACAGGTTCAAGCCCTGGTCCGGAAAGATCCCACATGCCGTGGGGCGGCTAAGCCTGTGCACCACAACTGCTGAAGCCCGCGAGTCACAACTACTGAAGACTGTGCGCCTGGAGCCCGTGCTCCGCAGCGGGAGAGGTCACCACAGTGAGAAGCCTGCTCACCGCAACTAGAGAAAGCCCGCACACAGCAACAAAGACCCAATGCAGCCAAAAATAAAAAAATAATTAATTAAGAAAGAAAAAAAGATGAAAACTAAATGGAAAGGGGGAAAGGGTATGAAAAGGGTTTGTAAGTCATTATTTGCTTAATCAGCCACCTTGTATAAAGGCAGGGAGGGTGTAATCAGCTGGAAGAGCGACAGAGCACAAATGTTATCAAACCCTCCCAGTCTGGGACTATAAATAAAGTTCCATTAACATCCATCACCCAAAGTTCCTGCTGTTTCTCTTCCAGCACCTACAGGACCTCTGCCCTCTTCCTCCTCTGCCACAAGTATTTCTGGGAGTTCCAAATAGGGAGCCCACATATGCTGAGGCATCACCCCATCAGCCACAATCCCCATATGGCTTCACTGGAATTCTTCCTCTCCTGTCCTAGTTCAGTGCCGGCTGCCAGCAAAGCCATTCCAACAGCGACCTGCGTGTGACTACTGCTCTGAGGTGGCACCTCCCTTCTAATGTTCCCAAAGCCACCATTCCCTGGAACCAGAGGGCACTGAGCCCCAGGTAGAGGTGAGGAGGATACCTCCTCTACCACCCTCTATCGGGCCTCCCTGCTAACACCAAGGGGATTAATCCAACTCAAGAGGAAGGGGAGTGGGGAAGGGGGGGCGGGGACAGTGAGGGAAGAGGAAAAAGGACAGCATGAGTTTCCTATTGCTGCTGTAACAAATGACCACAAACCTGCTGGCTTAAAACAATACACTTTTATTCTCTCACAGCTCTGGTGGCCAGAAGTCTGAAATCAGTTTCACTGGGCTGAAATCAAAATGCTGGCAGGCTGCACTCCCTCCAGAGGCTCTAGGGGAGAATCCTTGCCTTTTCCACCTTCTAGTGTTGCACTGTGTTTCTTGGCTCTTGGCCCCTTTCTCCATCTTCAAAGCCAGCAGCATAGCATCATGCTTCAGGGGTCACGCTGTCTTTTTGTTCTGTGTCAGATTCCCCTCTGCCTCCCTCTTATAAGGACACTAATGATTGCCTTGAGGGCCTACGCAGACAATCCAAAACAATCACATCTGCCAAGTGTCTTTTGTCACATAAGGTAACATTCACGGGTTCCAGGGATTAGGACGTGATTATCTTTGGGGACTATTACTCAGACCGCCACAGGGGCAGATGCCTTTTCATCATCCTCCAGACTGCTCACCTCTTTTCTTCCTAGCCCCCAACCACCTCCCCCATTTTAGGAAAATAGCCTCCATGCATATTTATAGATGCAAATAAATGCTAATATTGGGGGGGTGTTGTCCATACAAGGAGTATCAGATCCCCAGCCTGGCAAACCAAGTAAGTGCCCCATGATGGGGGTCAGTCCTGGACGTACATGGACAGTGGGTGGCAGGTCAGTGCTACAGAGTGAAGCCTCTGAGAAGGACAAAGCACCCCACCGGCTGATCACAGACAGAGTCACAGCAAAGAGAGGGCTTGGGGCACCAACTGACTGGAGCCCCTTTTCTACAGTCCCGTGGCTGACCTTGTCTGTCTCCCCACCAACTGCTGATGGTAGCAGCATCTTTACGTTTATCCCCTTGTTCCTCTACCTTCGTTGCCATTGTTTGCTCCTTCACCAACATGCTGGGCCCAACTCAAGGCTAGAAAAAGATGGACATTGGATGTAGGTTCAGGCTGATATCCAAGAGTCAACATAGGATGATAGCCTGGGCCTGACCAGAGAGTCCTAAAACAACCCTAAGGGAGATGGTTCTGAGATGGGCACACATAAACAAACAGGAGACAGGAGTAAGGGAGCACTGTGGGGTGGGGTCTGCCTCCAAGGACTGCCTTTGAAATGTGGTGGGCAGTGTTTTAAAGTCATCACCATAATTGTCAACATGGACATCTCCACAATCACCAGCGCAAGAGTGTCCCCATCACCATAAGCAGAAAGCCTACGAAAGTACAGGGGTGTAGAGTGACAGGGTAAGGAGGGTACTGATGGGAGGGAAGGCTGGGGAATTACTGTCAGCCAGGCTGAAAAGCAGCTTACTTGCCAGGTTAGAGAGTTTGGGTTTTATTCTAAGTCCAGTGGAAGTCATTGAAGAGTCTTCAGCAGACATGGCCAGTTTTACATTTTGGAAAACCCCTCTGGTAACATCATGGATAATGGATTCTAGCTACACAAGGCTCGAGGCAGGTAGGTCAGTTAGGAGGCTGCTGCCATAGCCTAGGCAAGAAATAATTTAGAGCTGTGTCAGTGGGCATGGTAAGAAGTAGACTTTTTTTTTTTTTCCGGTATGCGGGCCTCTCCCGCTGTGGAGCACAGGCTCCGGATGTGCAGGCTCAGCGGCCATGGCTCACGGGCCCAGCCGCTCCGCGGCATGTGGGATCTTCCCGGACCGGGGCACGAACCCGTGTCCCCTGCATCGGCAGACGGACTCTCAACCACTGCGCCACCAGGGAAGCCCAGAAGTAGACATATATGAGAGATATTTATGAAGGAGAAATAGCAAGACTTTTGAATTGATTGGATGTGGGAGGTGAGGGGGTGGAAGAACGATGCCCAGGTTTCTGGCTTTAGCCACCAGAGGGATGTTGGTATCATTCACTGAGTGGGAAGAACAGGGGGTCTTTGGAGAAGAGCATGCGGAGGGGGAGGTGCTTGTAAGACATCCAAGAGGCCATCGATCAAACAGGTCTGGAGTCCAGGGGAGCGGTCTGGGCTGAAGGCAAGGATGGGAAGTGAAGCCAAGGGCCTTGGTGAGGGTGTCCAGGGAGAGACATCACATGAGAAAAGAAAGGGCTTGCAACAGAGTCAGGAATAATGCCAACAGGTGAAGAGCCAGCAGAGGAAACCTTCCTCCTCACATAGGGAAACTGAGGACTGGCCAGGGATATAGAAAGAAAATCAGAAGAGTATGTATTCCTGAAGTCAAGGGAGGAGAATGGGGGGAGGGGAGGTGGTCAGTAGCATCACATGATGCTCAGGGGCCACGTAGGGACAGGAATGCAAGATGGATTTGGTCTTGCTGAAGACACAATGGGTAGCAAAGCCTGGTTTCTGTGGGCTAAAGAATGAGTGGCAGTTGAGAAAGGAAGGCATGTGAAGCCCACCCTTTTAAGAAGATTAGATGTGATGGGAAGGACAGAAAGGGACAGTGGGGTTCAAGGAGGATCTTTTTTGGAGAGAAAAGATTTGATCAGGTTGAAATGTGGATGGGAAGGATCCTGCAGGAAGAGGTTGGACACTGGGGAGAAGTGGTAACTGATGGACAGGATGAAGACAAGGCAGATAGGAAAATACAATGGGGTTGCCGGGCAGGCAGCACCGAGGCACACTAGATGATGAACTTGAGGAAGAGCAAATCTGGGTGGCTCTGTGATTTTTCCCTGATTGCCTCAGCAGGGCTGCTATAGCCCATGAACCTCAGAGAGGGTTGGTGGTTGCATTGATCCAGGGCTGGAGTTTCCAGATTGATAAACAAAAAGGATCGTGGGGCTGGAACAAGGGAGCAGAGGGCACTGGAGGTGAAGGTTGAGGTGATGGATCTTGGAGTCTAAGCTGGGGAAGGAAGGGGCCGAGGCAGGAGGTTGGTGGACAGAGCTTGCTCCACCCTCAAAGAGCAGGTGGAAAGGGGAGCCCCAGAGAGGGTGGAAGGAGACAAGGCTGAGGTTGGACTGGGGAGCCTGAATTTCAGACTGTAGAAGGTGGAGCAGCTCTAGGTGTTGGCCATGGAGTGGGTAGCTGAAATTGAGAGGAAGGGCTCTGAAAACCCAGAGTCAGGGCCAAGGTCCCAGCGCAGTCCTCTCCAGGACTTAGGTGGGGAGGAAGCCAGGTGGCAATGATCCCTGGATGACAGCCCTGAGGGTGCTGGGTGTGGGAGCCTCAGAGGAGCAGGTGGGTGGAGGAGTTTTATGGGTGGTAGAGGTCCCAGTGGTCTGGGAGAAGCCATAGGGAGTAACCACGTCACTTCCTGACCACGGGGCAGGGGTGGTCTGGGAGAATGAGGAGCCATCCTTCAAGGACAGCAGAGGAGGGGGTCTCTGTGGAGCGGCTGAGGGGCCCGTACTCTCAAGGGCCCTGGCAGAGAATTTCCTTTCTGAACATGACTCAAGAAGGGTGTGAGACAAGGGTCCATCAGAATAGCCTGCAGAGTTAGCACAGCAAGAGAGGACAATGACTCCTTGGCCAGAACTGTTTATGACCCATGTTGGTCAGTGAGAGCCTGACCGAAAGCTGCAATGACAACCATAGCCCTTGGAATCGTTATGGCTCTTCTGTGCTCTCCTTAGGCAGAAAACGATGTCCTGCTCATCCCCAATTCCTAGTGCCTTGGGGGTTGGGGTGCAGAGAGGAGATGAGTTCCCCAAATGCCCATGGACTGAAGGAATTCTTCCCAGTAAGTCCCAGGCAACTGGAGTCCAGGGACCTCTTTTTCACTAAAAAAAAAACACTTGACTTTGAAACTTCAAAATACATCTGACATGGGAGCAGTTGTGATTGAGAACATTGCTAGTGGTGGATGAGGGTAAGAGACTGGGTCAGACACAACTGCCTGCAAACCCTGGCTCTTCCTCTAACCGTGGAAGTCTGGACAAGTTGGTCAACCCCTTTAGCCTCAATTTAATCATCTGTAAAATGGGGATAATACCACTTACCTGACAGGCCTCTAGCAAGGATTACATGAGCTAATCCATACTAAGTACTTGGCATGGCGTCTGGCACAGAGCTCGCTCTCCTTAAATGTTAGTTATCATGACTATGAATTCAATTATGCTTTAAAACAAATGTGTATTTTTACTCATCACACTAGCACCCACACATGGGGTAAATGGTTGCTCATATACATGGAAGGCGCATTTCTTAGTCAGCGGGCTGTGCTTGGGGAGACTGCGGAGATTCAGGGACCCCTTGCAATAACTTGGAGCCTCACAGGGCCCCTCGGTCAGTCCATGTTAGCCCCTATCTCACTCTGCGATCTGATCTCTCCCCAAGGCAGGCATTATCGAGGAAACTGAGGCCTAGAAACTTGACCCTGGACAGACGGGCAGGAGTGCACAGCAGAGCTGGGCGGGAGCCGGCCTCACTCACCTCTCTTGTTTTCTTCCTGTGGCAGCTTCAGCCTGTTGGCGTTTCCACAAACGCTGGGCCTGGCTGGGCCTATGTGTTTGCAGTGTTGCTGTTATCACCGCCAACTGCGCTGCTGGCCGTGGGAGTGTGGGCCTGGGCTCCAGGAACTGTTGTCCCAACTCTGCCTGTGGTACCAGACTTAGTCACATTTCCTTCTCAGTCCCTACCCAGTCCCTGTCACAACATCTGTCACAGTGTGTCACAGCCTTTGTCACAGTCTCTATCACAGCATCTGCCATAATCCCCATCACAGCCCCTGTCACAGCCCCCGTCACAGTCTCTGTCACAGTCTCTGTCACAGCCCCATCACATTCTCTGCCACAGTCCTTGTCACAGTCTCTGTCAAAGCCTCTGTCATAGCCCCATGACATTCTCTGCCACAGTCCCTGTGACAGTCTCTGTCACAGCCCCTGTCACAGCCCCTGTCATAGCCCCATCACAGCCCCGTCACATTCTCTGCCACAGTCTCTGCCATAGTCTCTGTCACAGCTCCTATCCCAGCCCCGTCACATTCTCTGCCACAGTCCTTGTCACAGTCTCTGTCAAAGCCTCTGTCATAGCCCCATGACATTCTCTGCCACAGTCTCTGTCACAGTCTCTGTCACAGCCCCTATCACAGCCCCGTCACATTCTCTGCCACAGTCTGTCACAGTCCCTGTACAGCCCCCATCACAGCCCCGTCACATTCTCTGCCACAGTCTCTGTTACAGTCTCTGTCACAGCCCCTGTCACAGCCCCGTCACATTCCCTGCCACAGTCTCTGTCACAGTCTCTGTCACAGCCCCCATCACAGCCCCGTCACATTCTCTGCCAGTCTCTGTCACAGTCTCTGTCACAGCCCCTATCACAGCCCCGTCACATTCTCTGCCACAGTCCCTGTCACAGTCTCTGTCACACTCTCTGTCACAGCCCCTATCACAGCCCCTGTCAGTCTCTGTCACAGCCTCTATTGCCCTCTCCCTGACTCTGACTCTGCTCTGGAACCTGCAGGGTGGCCTGTGGGGCTCAGCCTCCGTTACACAGCGGAACTGTCTCTCCCTGGAAGGCGTCCAGCAGAAGCCTCATGTAAGAGCAGGTTATCCTGATGTGCAGGGTTTGCGGGAGGGAGGCTGGGCCATGGGGCTCATACAAAAGATGCGCTATGCAGGGAGCTGGAGAGCAGATCTCCCCAGCAGCCGCCTGGCCCTGGCTGTGGCTCACTCCCTGACCCCCGGGGTCAGGGGTCCAGGTCTCTGTCCCTGGGGGAATGACTAAATGGTTTTGTGTGACCCCACTGTGAGCCTCCAAGAGCAAGGACTGCGTCTTATTCTTTTCTCACTCCCTCACTGCCGAGCTGAGCATAGGGCTGGGCTCCCAGGGCACAACCCGATGGTCATGCCCAAAGTCCTGTCTTGTCTTCAGTTGGTTCCAGTCACTTCCCTTTGCCTCCAGAACGAAGCCACCGAGGGTCCTTGTGCTCACTGCTCTGGACCACCAGGGCTGCGGTCTCCCAGACCATCCAGTACACGGGGTCCCCAGTGCCTGGCGCTCCCACCTCTCTGCCTCCACTCTTCCAAACCACATGTGCCTTCTTCAGAGACCAATTCAAACATGACCGTCTCCCCTGCTCCCCTCCTCTATGCCCTTCCCCCTCCATCCTCTGCTCTCCAGCCACTTGTCCACATCACAGCACCCTCATCTCTGCTTCCAGATGGGAGTTTCTGTATCTGTGTTATTCCAGCCACAGCCTGAGGTGCCTGGAACTTAGGGGCTGGACCTTATAGCATCTTATAGAAGGTACTCCACAAGTGGGCTACATAAATAAACGGGTGAATGATTGAATAAATAAAAGGAGTAATGTGAAATTGGCGGAAGGAGAAAATGTAGAGGAGTGGGGAAGAGAACAGAGGGCGTGTCAGGGAGGACAGCATGGGCAGGGCTTGGCGGGGGGGAGGAGCCCAGTGCTCGTGGGGGGCTGTGAGCCCACTCCCTGGGCCACCTCAGGGTTCCCGAGTGAGCCCCATCTCCCCAGGTCTCCTCACTCCCCCTCCTTCCACCCTCCATCTTGCCCCATTTGCCAAGCCTCTTCCCTCTTCCTCCACTCCCAGGCCATCCTGTCTCTTCCTTCCCTCCCTAACACCTCCAGCCAAGGCTGTTGAAACCACCCCCGGGGCCTCTGTCTAAACTCACTTCAGCCCTGATAGATGCTGAATTCCAGACATGGGGCAGAGGAGAGTCTGGTCCTTACTTCTTGGCAGCTCGGCTCAGCCAGCACCTCGGGGGCCTCCTCCTACCCCAAGTGCCTCACTCTCCAACCTGGCTCTGAGTCCAGGTGGCCCAGATGTCCTGGAGCCCCAGCAGGACACAGAGACACAGTCCAGGACTGGCTGAGCCATCAGCACGTCTTTCTTCTGCCTCCCTGGGAGGAGAGGGGCATGGTGTCCCAGCCAGGGTCCTGGCAGAGCACTGGGGGAACAGCTGGGAGTGCAGGATGGGGAGACTGGAGAGATCAAGGGCAGTGGAGCCATGGCTGGCCTGGAGATGAAAGCCCTTTGGGCTCTGTTGGGCTCCGGGCACTCCCAGGTGGGGTCCTGCACAGAGGCAGGGGGTGGAGAATAGAACAATATAATAGTTCACACTCGCAGATCCTAAAGAAACCAGGCAGAGCTGAGAAGAAAGCAGGAAGTAAGCCCAACAGGAAATTGAACCTGGGGGGCTTTCTTTCACTAGTGCCTTAATGTCACTGGGGAAGGGTGGGCATGTGGACTCCCAGGGCATTTTTGCAGCCAGAGTCTGGTGGGGAGGATGTTGGGAAGGAGGGGATCAGAAGGACCCAATACCCTCCTTCTATGGGGACACAGCTTAGTGGTCCCTTAAGGTGGACCTTTACTCTCGCCCTGCCCTCTGGTGATGTCTCACTTACCCCACTGAGAGAATACAGCAGGCCTCACCCCTACCAGGCTGTTCCACTCACGGTTTCCCCCGTAACACACACACACACACACACACACACACACACACACCAACACACACACACACACACACACCCCAGTAGAAAACCCTACTAGAAAACCCAGTCCACTTTCCACCTCCTCCAGGAAGCCCACCTTGACCATACATACTCAGGAGGACAATTGCTCTGAGCTTCTGAACCACTTACTCTGACCCTTGATTACAGACCTCTGAGATAGCCTTTTGCTGCTTCGACCAGACTGGGAACTGCCCATGTTCTGCCTTCTCGGCCTCCATCCATGTGTGGCTGTGCTCAGGGACGGAGGCCGAGACTGGGTGATTGACTCGTTCTTTTCATACATCTACATCCAACTGGGCCAGCTCCCTGTTTGCCCTGTCCCCCTTCCAGTTTCTTCATCAGGAAGCCTCAAGACAGGAAACCTGAGGGAATGTAGTGAATTCTCGGGGGCCTAGTCCCCAGGTCAGGACTCCCAGCAGGAAGTTGATATATCCCTGATCCAGCCCACAGAGCAGACCTGCCTCAGAGCAGAGCAGAAGGTGCACTGGGAGGATGATATCTACGCTAAACAGAAAGATGAAGTTGCACCTGTGTCTGGTGGGGGTCTTGAGCACAGGGTCAAGGGTGTGACCTCTGAGTCAGTTCCCTCTGATCCCACTTAGGCAAATGCCCATCCCAGAGAGAAGAAAGTCTCCCTTCTGGACACCTGGCCAGGGCATATAGAGGATGGAGAATTCAAAAAAAGCAATCCTGTACAGCAAGACAACCCTTTCATCCCAACAGCCATTTAGATGAATATGACCTAAAATCAGATTCCAAAGGCCAAGTGTCTCCCCCTCTGTTGGCTAACAGTGGTTTCATTCAATATTCCGTTGTTCAGGGTTTATGGAGAACCGACCACACATGAGAAGCCATGCTCGCCACATTCGTTTTCTCATGTAGTCTTTACAATAACTTAGGAGATATATGTCATCAAACCCATCTTACACACGAGGAAGATTGAGGCATACACAGGCCGTAAATGACAGACATATTTCATTCTAGAGCTTTTGTTTTCCAGTTTCATGCTGTATCATTTATAGCAGGGGATCCCAGACTTTTGGAATACACAGACCAATAACATTTCAAAAATGACTTTTGGGAACAAACACAGGGCCCTATGCCAACTTTTTATTTAGCCAAGGACATAAAAAATACCCTCTCCCAGCACTATGATTTCATAAAAGGGCATTTTAACACAGAAAATGCGACAAGGATATGATGGTAGAATAAAGACAGTCTTCTAAGAAAGGACAGTTGGCAATCTTACCCTAAAATATCCTACATTGTTCTCTCTTTTTTGGTTAAATTTCAAGCAGAACTGGCCAAAACCTTGTCATTACACTGTGTGGGAGCCACTGCCCTATCCCAGAGCTGCCTCTTCTGCCCTATCCCAGAGCTGCCTCTTTAAGCAAGAAAAATGCCCTCAGACCACGAGCAAATAAACTTCCAGAATTTCCCATCCCCATCTGCCCATCCAGGTTGCCACCAAGTAAGATCTGAGGATGATATATAATAATCAGCTATATCCCCACCCCACCCCCAGCAGGTCGTCTGAATCTCACTGACATTCAGCATCCCTTCCAGGGAAGGAAGCCCATCTTTCCCAGCCCCTTCTCTCTTAGACCCAGCTCTTTTCTGGGTTTGCATTCCAGGAATACCCAGGCCCCCTGCAGCCCAGCAGGAAGCACATCTGTCTCCCAGAGGTACTCTGTTCCCCATTGCAGCTGATAGCCACAGATCTTCTCCCTATCTCAGTCTAAAGGTAGGGCCTTTCCCTTGCTAGGGTCTCCAGGTCCTGTGTATTGTGTTACAAGACCAACCACAGCAGACCTCAGGCTTTCTAGGCAGTGCTGGAAAGGAGAAGGTGTGAGACCTGAGTGGAACAATGGGGAGAGCACGGAATGGGGGGGCTCCATTCTTTACCTCCTCTCTGCTTTAGCCATGCCAGACTCAGAACTGCCTCTCCCTCTGGTACGTGGGCCTGTTCCCACTTCATCTGTGTGAGTCACCTGGGCAGCAGAGAAGAGCCTGACCTGTGGAGCTCTTGGATGGAGTTCCAGCTCCACCATTTTCTTGCTGTGGGACATTTAGGAAGTCACTTAACCTCTCTGTGCTTTAGTTCTCCTGCTTGCAAACAGTAGTAAGAATGTTAGGTTTAGGGACTTCCCTGGTGGTGCAGTGGTTAAGAATCCTCATGCCAATGCAAGGGACACAGGTTCGAGCCCTGGTCTGGGAAGATCCCACATGCCGCGGAGCAACTAAGCCTGTGTGCCACAACTACTGAGCTTGTGCTCTAGAGCCCGTGAGCCACAACTACTGAAGCCCACACACCTAGAGCCCGTGCTCCGCAACAAGAGAAGCCACCGCAATGAGAAGCCCGCGCACGTCAACAAAGAGCAGCCCTCGCTTGCCACAACTAGAAAAAGCCCGTGCGCAGCAACCAAGACCCAACGCAGCCAAAAATAAATAAATAAATAAATTTATTAAAAAAAAAAAAAGAATGTTAGGTTGAGCTATGCGAAACTGGAAAAATTTGACCATATTTGGCCCACAAAAATTTCACGTAGTTTAACAAATCAAGTGTGAACTGTAAAGTGCTAGATACATGTCTCTCATCAAATCCGACCCCTCCTCCAGGAAGTCCTCCCTAGCTATCAAGCTTCAGTGAGTTCCCCCTCCTCAAATCTCATTGGTTGAGGCATGATTTAGTACACACTTCTTTTCTGTCTTGAGTTTTCTCCTCTTGAGTTTTCTCCTCTTTCCTGAACATGAGTGTAGATTCCCCACAACTTGGATCCCATCAAGGGCAAGATCTGGGTCTCCCCCTCCTCTTTCTCCCAGATTGCTGGCATGCCACAGCTATCCTCCATTATGGTTTTCACAGAGAGGAGACAGGAGAGACCAGGCCTCACGAGGGGTTCCCATGTGCCAGCTTTATCAAACGGTCATTTCTTCACCCAAGGGTGGTCCTAGATGGTCCTGAATGGCTGGTGTTAATTAAATTGAGAGGAAGTGAGGTGCTAGAGGGGGAGAAATTAAGGGACCCTGACCCCTGGCCAGCCTGTGGTACCAGTGTCCCAGGAAGCTGAACCCTGGTTGTATCCACCATCTACTTCAAGGAGCCCCTTCAGTGGCATTAACTAACTCCTGGGGTCCCTCATTCGTGTGTTGAGTTGACATTTATGGATTTTCTCTCTGTCCCCCCTGAGTTGGTGTGGAGATCCCTGAGATGAACCAGACCTATCCTCCCCTCAGGGAGCTCAGTCCTGAAGGGGACACAGACTGCACTGTGTAATCAGTGCTCAGGTTGATGGGATATCCTGGGCCATGGGACCCCACATGGGGGACATGTCCAAGATTTGGGTGGCCAGGAAGAGGTTTCTAGAGGAGGAGATGTCCCTACCATGGGTCACTGGGAAGCCTGTCTGGGTTGACTTCCTGAAGCTGGGGTAGGGCAGCCTAGCTTCCGGCTGACACAGAAGCCCAAAGAAGTGAGTTAAATGGAGGTCTTCCTCCTGTGGCTGGCACACCAGGGCAGGCAGGGCTCACCGCTGGTTAAGAACACTCTTTCTCAAGGAGGCCCAAGGACGTTCAGGGATTAGGCCTCCCAGCATCTGTGCAGAGAACTGTTAGCTCAGAGATGCTCAGAAGTAGAAAGGCCAGCAAGCAGTGATGTCATCACCCTAGTCATTCCCTCTCCGCATGGGAGGTCCTGTGGTCCAGTGGGTAGAGAGCAGAAAAGCTCCTGCCAGGCTGCCCCCAACCCCCAGTCTTGCTTCCAAAATTTCTGCTCTGAATGGGGTGAGAGAGATGGTCACAAGTGGGCTAAGAATGAGAATAAAAAATTCTTTGAAGAAAAACTTCATGTTATTCCTCAGAGACATGGCAGGGCTAGGGGACCTTTTTGCCTCCCTTCTGTCAGAGTTTGCTGAAAATCCACCTCAACATTAACCCAGACTCCAACCTTCCCCAGCCAACCCCTTTCCTCTAATGCCCCATCCCCACTTCTGAGCTAATCTGGCATGTTGGCCCTGACAGGATCTGAGTAACCCCTGCGCCATCTTGGCAGCCCCCAGGCCAGGGAGAGGGGGTCTGGCAGCCCAGCCTGTGTGGATGGGGGATGGGCTGTCAGGCTGTCCTAGAGCGCTGGAGAGGAGCAGTCCTGGTGGGATTTGTCCATAAACCCGAGACTGCACACAGAGAGAGGACCACAGCCGGGATCGCCGGCTGGCTTGGGGGGTGGGGGTGAGGAGCGGACTCAAAGGGAGTGGGAGCTGTGCAGCTGCTTGGGGGTAGGGGGCCTGGGTGGAGCAGGAACTCCCCTAGCGTTGGGTGTCACAATTTGGATGAGAACCCAGGGAGAATGAGGTCCACAAGCTAGCCCCAGAGTGCCAGGTCGCCCGGAAGAGCCCGCCTGCTGGCTCCTGCTGCAGCCGGCTAGTCTCCGAAACCCGCATCGGAACCACCCCGGGAGAGGTGCGTGCGGGATCGGACCCCGCATCCGTGGTTGCTGCAGGCTCATTTCCTCGAAGTCTTACCTCGAACAGCTTGGTTCTCACCCGCGCGCCCTGTGCCTCCCGGAGTTCCCCCACGCCCTCCTGGCCGGGTCGCTGCGAGGCTCCGCAGGGGAAAGACCAGCGGGGGATTTGCCCCCTCCTGTGTCACAGGAAAACCCCGGGAGCAGCCCCGTCGCAGTGCCTTTCCCGGAAACCCCCCTCTCCAGGCGCGCTGCGGGAAGGCCCGGGGCTCCGCATGCAGACGACCCGCCTCCCCGGAGGAGGGTCGGAGACCCAGCTGAAAAGCATAACCGCCAGGGAGAGGCGGGCCCCGAGCTCGGAGAAGGAGAGATCGGGAAACCCCGCCCCACACCCCTGTCGGAACCCTAGGCTTGGGATGCACTCCCAGCCTTTGGCCAAGGAAAGACACTCGAGGGTTGAGGATTAAGGACGCCTCTCACCTCAACCCCTAGTTCCGGCGACGGTCCACCCTGCGCCCCACGCCGGGCCCGCCTCCACCCCCCCCTCCCGGCCCCCGGTCCCCGGCCCGCGCGCCACTGCCCCTTTAAGAAGCCCAGGTAGGCCGGCCCGGCTGCGGGAGCCGCTCCTATGGCAACCCGCGAGCTGCGGCGGCTTCATGAATATTCCGGGGCGCGGGAGCCGGGCGCTGCCGGAGGGCGCTCCGGGGGAGGCGGCCGCTGATGTAAGCCCGGCGGGCCGCTGGGCTCCGCTCGGCTGCAGCGGGAGCCCCGGGACGGGCCGGCCGGGCTTGGCCAGAGGAAGCGAGGCGAGCTCGCGAGTGACTGGCCACAAAGCCTGGGCGGCGGGACAGACGAACAGCCCGCCTGCCCGCGGGACACACGCCCCAGAGGAGTGCTGGTCTTGCGCTCTGCGCTCCGGAGCGGTTTTCCGAGCGCCGCGGCCGCAGCGCCGCTTCAACCCGCGCCCATTGTTCCCCGCGGGGGCGGGGCGCCTGGAGCCGGGCCGCGCGCCGCGCCCCTGACCGCGGGAGGGAGGGAGGGAGCGAGAGAGAGCGGGGTCCCCGCGCCCAGCCCGGCCCGGGAGGAGGCGCAGCGCGGCGAGCCCCGGGACCCGGAGCCGGACTGGGAGCCTCCCCGCTGCAAGCAACCTGCCCAGCATGGGCGCCTGAGGCGGCTCGGCGCCGGCGGCGAAGGACACGTCCCCGCGGGCGGACTGACCGGCGGGCGGACCTGCAGCCGGTCCGCGGCGCCGCACCCGCGCCCCTGCCCCCGGCCCCTGGAGCCATGGACAAGCTGCCGCCGTCCATGCGCAAGAGACTCTACAGCCTTCCGCAGCAGGTGGGGGCTAAGGCGTGGATCATGGACGAAGAAGAGGACGCCGAGGAGGAGGGGGCTGGGGGCCGCCAGGACCCCAGCCGCAGGAGCATCCGGCTGCGGCCGCTGCCTTCGCCCTCGCCCTCGGCGGCCGCGGGCGGCACGGAGCCCCGGGGTGCGGCCCTCGGGGCGGCAGACAGCGAGGGGTCGACCCGCGGCGCGGGCAAGTCTAGCACTAACGGCGACTGCAGGCGCTTCCGCGGGAGCCTGGCATCGCTGGGCAGCCGGGGCGGCGGCGGCGCCGGAGCGGGGGGCGGCAGCAGTCACGGGCACCTGCATGACTCCGCGGAGGAGCGGCGGCTCATCGCCGAGGGCGACGCGTCCCCCGGTGAGGACAGGACGCCCCCGGGCCTGGCGGCCGAGACCGAGCGCTCTGGCGCCTCGGCACAGCCCGCAGCCTCGCCGCCGCCGCCCCAGCAGCCGCCGCAGCCGGTCCCCGCCTCCTGCGAGCAGCCCTCGGTGGACACCGCGATCAAAGTGGAGGGAGGTGCGGCCGCCGGCGACCAGATCCTCCCTGAGGCCGAGGTGCGCCTGGGCCAGGCCGGCTTCATGCAGCGCCAGTTCGGGGCCATGCTCCAGCCCGGGGTCAACAAATTCTCCCTGAGGATGTTCGGCAGCCAGAAGGCGGTGGAGCGCGAGCAGGAGAGGGTTAAGTCGGCCGGGTTTTGGATTATCCACCCCTACAGCGACT
Source organism: Mesoplodon bidens (assembly GCF_964165515.1). NCBI lineage: Eukaryota > Metazoa > Chordata > Mammalia > Artiodactyla > Ziphiidae > Mesoplodon > Mesoplodon bidens. Next base: position 62,367,799 of record NC_138178.1, on the reverse strand, counting down.
TCAGGTAAGGGGGCCCGGCGATGATACTGTGGATTGCCTGAGCGGTCGCAGGCATGCTTCCTCTCTCTCGGCCCTGCCTCTCAGCCGGAGTTAACTTTCCTTCCTCGCGCTGGGAGCTTGGGGCGCCTCTAGGCTCTGAGACACCCCCAGACTTCCTCTTGCACCGCTCTGAGAACTTTCCTCTGTGCTCAGGCCTCCCAACCTCGTCCTCTCCGGGTCTGGGCCGCATTAGAGGCAAGATGAAAAGGTGTTCTGAGCCTGGCCTAGCCCTGCCCGAAGCCAAGATGATGCTTTACCACCTTAAGCCCCACATTCCACCTCCCTCTTCTGGGCTGCAGAGTCGGGGGGACATTCTAAAAGCTGCTCCAGGTCTTTAAGCCTGCAGAGCAGGGCGCCGAAGAGAGACAGACCTTTTGGCAGCTGGGCCAGCTCCTTGGGCGCTGACCCCAGGCATTAATATCTGCCTTCGGGTGTCCTGGGAAGCTGCAGCTGGGGAGGGAGAGCTGAGCTCCTGGAGGACTGAAGTCCAGGATAAAAGCCTTCTGCACCCACCTTAACCCTGGGCCCAGCCCCTCATGCCAAGTAGTGGACCAGGAGCAGGCACCCTGGTCAGCTGGCATCCAGACTAGCAGGAGAGCATGACCTTGCTTGTAGTGGCCAGTGAAGATGCCTGGTGTCCTGACTGATGAGCAGTTGCCCTGTGACCCTAAGCCCGTCCTGTGCCCCATCCTCACCCCAGCAGCCCAAGCTCCAGCAGCTGCTAGGTCTTTCATGGGTCAGTGGTGGGTCCCCAAACAAATGGTGTGACTGCCAGTCAGGGAGAGGGACCCCACCCCCTCCTCATCACCTGAGTCAGATGCCACTGAAGAGCAGATGCCACTCGGGGCCTGTGGGGCTATCTGTGCAAAAAGAGATATTGGTGATTGCTTCTGAAGTTGGGATCAGGGATGCCTCTACCCTAATCGAGATCTTGGGGTTCCTCAATGCCTCTCTGGGCTTTCCTGATACACAGGATTGAAGTGAGGGTCTGAAAAATGTTTATGCTTTTGAGCTGGGTTTGATTGATCCTCTCTCTCTCTGGGCCCTGCCCCCTATTTAGCTCTCTTCCCTGCCTACCCTGCTTGTCTGCCAATATAAATGAGCATTTTGCCAACCCAGAGCCCTCTTTGCAAACTTCAGGGAAGCTAGGTTTGTAATGAGAGCAAAGCCGTTTTCCATCCAATGAGAGAGATTTCTGGTGCTGGGAATGACCAGTCAGGCAACACTCAAGGGCTTAAAATAGGTGGTGAACGGAGGGCCCCTACCTTTTCCTTTTTTGACGGATTGCTCTGCCTAACCCTAATATCCAGGGTTCCCATTCCCAGAGGGCATAGGGGGACCAGAGGACAGACTAAACAGACAGCCACAGTCCTCAAGTTGTGTGAGCCGATGTGAGACCCTCTCATGAGGAACTGTGGCTGGTTCCCAGTGCCAGGTTCCTAAAGTGTGACCTCCCCTCTGGTCAGTACTAGGACCTGAGGATCCCAGCCTGAGCTAGGGAGGAGTGGGCAGGTGCTGTTGTCTCCTGCACCCCCTGGGGGTGCCCTGGGCTCCTCCTCTCTCTGAACTCCCTGGTTGTGATGGCAGGTAGGCCATGTCAATATCAACCTCCCTTCCTTCACTCAGCTCCCCTCTGGCTTTGTTATCTGAAAGCCTCTGTTCAGGGTTCTCACCACCAACCTCGTTGCCTGGGGTGGGAGGCTGCAAGAGGCCAATCCCAGGCATGCCTAGCTTCCATCGACAACAGGCATTGATCAAGCACCTTCTGGGTACTGGCCCTTGCCCTCCCAGTTGCCCCTTACCCTGGATGGTGAAGGGCTGGGGCCCGGCTGATTGCATCTATGGGAACCTCTCCCACCTTCTTGATCTTACTCTGCCTATTTTGGCATGTCTATCTGCAGTCCCCTTGCTGCAGAATCTCCTACTAACTGCAGGCCACCCGGGACATGGCAGAGGGGAGAGTGGTAGGGATAGGGAGGTGTGGCTGCAGCAGGATTGATAAACGGGCAACAGAAAAAGGGTCAAGCTGGGCTTTGAATATGGATTTGTGCAACAAGCAACAGGAACTGGTAGCTGGAAGCATACACCTTCTGTGTGCAGCCTGATGCTGGGTGAGGTGTAAGAGAAGAAATCCAAGAAAGACTGTCTGTGTGTGTGTGGAGGGGTTGTGGTCATGCCTCTAGGCCAAAACAGCTGGTCTCATCTTCACAGGGTCAAAGAGGCAAGGACTTGGCCAAGTCTTCTAAGCTTAGAAAACCCACCAACTCAACCCAGCCTCACCTCCCCGCCTTCCCCTCCCCCCAGCCAACCCAGCACCCTAAGGCTTAGTCCCTCAAGTTTCAGCCACTAGCCTTTGGCCTCTATGTGGAGCCAATCCCCACCGTCCAGCTCGGGCTTCACAAAAGCTTCTGCAAGCATTGCTCAGGCCAGTTGAGGATTTCTTCATCATTTTCATGGGCAGGAAGCATTGATCCAACAGAACTGGTTTAATAAAGAATCGCCAGTGGGCTTCCCTGGTGGCGCAGTAGTTGAGAGTCCGCCTGCCGATGCAGGGGACGCGGGTTCGTGCCCTGGTCCGGGAGGATCCCACATGCCGCGGAGCGGCTAGGCCCGTGAGCCATGGCCACTGAGCCTGCGCGTCCGGAGCCTGTGCTCCGCAACGGGAGAGGCCCGCGTACCACAAAAAAAAAAAAAAAAAAAAAAAAAAAGAATCACCAGCGAACTATGATAGATTGAGTTTGTGGTTTGGAGTTCAGGGCTTGCTGTCATGGATTGCTTCTGGCATCTCCTGTTCTTGGGGAGGGGAAGGTTGGGTGCCTTTTCCAAGTGCTGGACTGGGCTACACTCTGAGGGACCCACATAACTTGGACCACGTATATAATAGACTTTTCTTGGCTGCCTCTGCTTCTCCTCACCACCCCCGTGACGCACACACGCCATGCCCTGGCTACCCCCATGGCTCCTCCAGGCTCACGAGCTTGTCTGGCCTCCCCTCCCCTTCCACTCCACATTTGCCTTTTGAACCTGTATCTAGGGCTTGGTAAGGGAAGAGACCAGAATGTGCAGCCCGTCAGGATATTGGTCCCCAGGCTCCTGCCCAAGGCTGGTTGGGCTCTTTGGTCCAGGGTGGGTCCTTCCTTCCACATGAGGCATGTCCTAGAAGCCGAGCTTGGTGATGGGAACCTGGAACAAATAAAAAATAGTATCTGTGTGATCTTGATTTTCTAAGAGGAGAGAAAAGGAGTGGGGACCCCCAGTGAAGATGTATCAGGTTTTGTTCCCAGAAGCTGGTCAGGCTTTCAAGCATCAGGCTCAGGGGTTTGTCCGGGGTATGTGACATCTAGGTGTCTGAGCAGGTATCTTGGGGCTGTGGGGTGGACATAGGGGCTGGCAGGAAAGTCCCTCTGTGGGATGTCAGCTCTAGGGCTACACCTGTGCCCCAAACTCTAGCTTGGCCTTGAGAGTGGAAGCAGGCCGAAGCTTGACCCTGCTTATCCCTCTCCCCCTTCCCTTTCCTAGCCTGAGCCTTCGGAAGCTGTGAGAAAGGGAAGGAAACAGAGGGCCCTAGAGGGTCCTTTACTTGGGGACAGAAACAGCTGGGCTCCGAAATCATGGAAACTGGGCCAGTGGCTCGGTTGGTCCCAGGGTTGGCCTAAAACCAACTTCCTGTGCTGGCCCGTGACCCCAGGCACTGACATTGCCCACCTCACATCACTCCCCAGCTCTGTCTGCTATGGGGCCCTGCTTGGGTTATGAGCCTTCTCTGAGCCTCAGTTTTACCATCTAGAAAAATGGGAATCCTGTTGCCTATGGCCACGTCAGACAACTGTGGTCATCTGGTGGAGGTGAGGTGCACTGTCAGAGACCAGTGATGCAGTCATGAACCACACCGCCCTGCCCTCACTGCTCCCTTCCCTTAGTTCTGAGCAGCCCAGACGGGCTTCTGACCTTGGCGCAGACTAGTGGTTCTGAATCTGCATCAGAAAACTAACTGAGAACCTGCTGGAAACTATAGAGTCTCTATCCAGAAAGATACACGTATCCAGACACACTCAATATGCACTCAATTTCTGGCGTCTGTGGAACCCCTAAGTTGAAAGCCATCTAGGTTGTGAACCCCACTCTGGGCTATCCCAGAAGAGAGTCCTGGCCGGGGAGGGGCAGGTGCTAGCCTCCCAGAGCCTTCCCTGGGCCCCTGTAGTCTGAGGCTTGGGCTTCCCATTGCCTGCAAGAAGGAAATGAAAACGGGGGCAGAGTTAGATGCCTGGAGAAGGAAAGGTGCTCTGCTGGGGGACTAGTCACTTTTCTGTTTCCTCGGTGCCATGCCCATCTCTTTCCCTTTCAACCATGGGAGGGGCTGTTCAGGTAGGTGGTGAGGAGGAAGAAGGCAGCAGCCGGCTCTGGGTCTGGGGGGTTCTGGGGCCTTCCTGGAGGCATTGCCCGGGAATGTGCTTCTGCTATCAGTGTGAAAAGCCAGGCCAAAAAGGTGCTGCAGGCCCCTGTGGTGCTAGTGGAGGGGGAAGGGCGCCTTGGTGCAGAGGGGAATTCCAAGGTGAGCTGCCTGGGCGGTGCTGTCAGCTGGCACAGTGGGCAGCGGGATTCTCCAGGGATGAGGATGTGCTCAACCTGCTAAGACTGGAGCAGGTGAAGGATGTGCTGCGAAGGCCGGCATCCGGCTCGGGGCCGAGGTGCTCCTGGGATGCCAGGTGCACAGAAACCCGATGGGGCCAGCGGGCCAGGACCCTTACATTGCCTGGGTGGAAAGCCCTGGGCTCCACGTTCTCCCCGTTGCAAGGCTTCAGTTCCTGGTCTGGACACTGCCTGATGAGGCTGGGGGGCCTCTCCCCTGCCCAGCCCTGCTCCATTTGTTCCCCTAGCTGCTGTGAGCCATGAGGCTTTGGGCTGTCAAGTGGCCTGTCTTACACAGTGCTGGGCTGTCTGCCTTCCATGTGTCCTCCTCTCCCATGCTTTAGGGCCCCCGGGTCTTCTGGGATGCCCTCTCAGGCCACTGCAGCCACCATTGTCCATCTCTCCATCCCTGCCCATTGCCTGGCATTAGGATGGAGCTCTGTGTTTGTTACAATGCAGTGTTTCTCACAGTGTCATGTCATCCAGCTCACCTGGGGATCTGTTAAAATACAGATTCTGACTCATTAGGTCAGGGGTGGGGTCTGAGATTCTGCATTCCTATAAGCGCCCAGGTGATGCTGCTGGTGCCCAGCCCAGAACCATGCTTGGAGTACTGAAGTTCAGACTATGTGTTCCACGCTTAGCCTGGGCTCCCTGACTGAGTTCCTGGAGGCCAGAGACTCTGCCTTCTCCTCTCGGCCTCTAGCAAAATCACGGCAGGGTGAGTGCTGTGAACTGGGGTGAGCGGCTCTCAGCCACAGAGGTCAGTGCAAACTTGGGGGAGTCGGCCTTCCTCCCTTCCTGCTATGTTGCTTGGACCCTGCCGGTCCTGGATGCTGGCTGTTGCGGTGGGGTGAGCAGGAAGAGGCCAGGGGGCCAGAGGGCCCTCAATGCATCCTGTCCCACTGCTTTCGCAGCTTCTCTCCCATTCAAAGGGCCAGAGGGGCGGCCGGCTGGAGAAGTGGCAGGGAGTGCAGTGACTGCTGTGCTGCACTGAGATTTCTGGGAAGGAACAGATGTTGTCAGTGAGAGAGTCCAGAGGGGCTGGGCAGGAGAGCTGGTGTGAGGGGGCTCTGACAGTGGCTGGCTGGGAGGAGGACAGAGGCATCCAGCGGGAGCAGCCACCTTAGCACCTTGAGGTTGTGGTGGGGAGGGGGAGGTGTGTGAATCTTAATGCCCCCTCCCCCAGCCCAGACTATGCCTAGCAGCCCCCCTGTGGGCTGGGCTTGCCTTGCACTTCTCTCTGCCCCTGCCCAGCCTGGAAGGCACCAGTCTACATATAGATGACAGGGCTGACAAGTGTCATAGCAGCCTGAGTGGCCCTTGTGCCTGCCACAACACTGGCCACCGCGGGGGAGTTCACCCAGAGCAGAAGGTCCAGCCCCAGTCCCTGGGGGGACTTGTCATGTAACTGAGGAGGCAGCCAGCTCCAGCACACACACACCTCTTGGCTCAAGGGCTCTCACAAAGCTGCTGTTTCCAGTCGCTAATTAATAGAAGGGCTACGGAGGCCAGCCAGGCAGTCCTGCTTGGGCCCAGGGGATGTTGAAGAATCCACATTTCCCAGCCAGAGCGGGCTGTGGGGAGGGCAGGGGCACTGCCTTGGCTTCACAGAGGATGTTCTCTGCCAGCCAGGCTTTACTGAGAAAGCATTGCCAGGGCCCTGGAAATCTGCGATCCCAGAGCCTAAGAGGCCACTCAGAGACACTCTCTATCATCAGCACCTGCCCAGAGCAGGGGTGGGAGGCGGCACAGAGAGGTGGTGAGCTCCCCGTCACCGAGGGCACTCAAGATGGGACAGCAGTGCTTACACCAGAGGTTGCTAAGCAGCATCCTGTGGACCAAATACAGTGCCCAGATGTGTTCTGTTTGGCCAGCATAGTGTGTCATGACAAGTCTGAGGCAATGGTTAAAATGGAAAGATGTAAGACAAAAATTTGGCTTTCTAGCTTCTCTTGAAAAATTGGAAACTCTGGCAGCTCTGGCCCCACAGTGCCACCCGCAGCAGGGAGCTGGAGCACACTAGAGGCTTTAAACTGGCTTTTGCTCTCCAGTTGCCCACAGTCCCCACCTGTCCCTGTGGTCTCTGGCCATGCCACACCTGCACATTTAGCTGCCTGACCCCTTAGGCTTCTAAGTGATGAAACCAAACAGTGGCTCAAACCAATAGAGACTAAAGCCAGGTGGATTCACAGATCAATAACCACCATTTATGAACCATTACCATGTGCCAGACTGTTCTAGGAGCTTCTTTTCTTATGTTTTATTTATTCTTCATTGTGGCTCAAAAAATAGGTTCTATTATCCCCAGTTTACAGATAAGGAAACTGAGGCTCTGATGGGAAAAAACAAACAAGAAAAGATTTGCCCGAAATCACACAGCTATGAAGCACCAGAACTGGAATTTGAACCTCTTCTCTAGGACTCAAAACTCATACTTGTCCTTGCTCTCTGTTCCTTCTTTCTTTTTTTTTTTTTTTTTTTTTTTTTGCGGTAGGCGGGCCTCTCACTGTTGTGGCCTCTCCCCTTGCAGAGCACAGGCTCCGGATGCGCAGGCTCAGCAGCCATGGCTCACGGGCCTAGCCGCTCTGCGGCATGTGGGATCTTCCCAGACCGGGGCACGAACCCGTGTCCCCTGCATCGGCAGGCGGACTCTCAACCACTGCGCCACCAGGGAAGCCCCCCTTCTTTCTTTTCTTTCTTTCTTTCTTATGTGTGTGTGTGTGTGTGTGTGTTAGCTTTTAAAAGCGAAATTACCAAAGTAGTCCAAGAAAACATTCTCCTGAGAGTGAAAACATTGCAGATAATGCTGGACACATATTATCTGTGTGGAGGGGCTCAGCGGGCACGGGAAATTTAACAGGTCTCAGAATACCAGATCTGGACAGGGCTTGGCAAAGCTCCTGGCCTAAAGCCTTTATTTTATACACGGGGAGGGGAGCACCGGAGAGGGAAGGCGACTGGCCTAAGGTCAGAGAGTAAGTCCAAGTCAGAGGTGAAACCAGATCCCAAGCGGGTTATGTAACATATGGCTCAAAGGTCTTCAGGCTCCACAGTCTACTCCACCCCCAGCCAGAGGGGTCCAGAGAAGGCTTCTCCTGAATGGTCTCATCCCTGGAGCTTTTTCTTGTCGCCCCAGCCCCATGCCTGAATTTTGAAGTGTTAGGTATTTTCAGGGTCCCGTCTTAATTTAAGCTCATCAATGAGAAGGGAGTCTTTCCATTCCTGAAAATGCGGCATCTGGAGGCTGAGACATGCCTGTCCTAACCCCCAACTCTGGGGCTGCTGCTCCTGGGGATCCGGATCAGGATGCTTGTCCACCTGCTCCTCTGACACCGTGGCATGTCCTGGCTGGCATGGAGAGCTTTGGGATTTTGGAGCCACATCCAGATGCCATTGACACACCTGTTCCTCGATAGGAGTGTTTGGGGTTTAAAGGGGAAGGGAACAAATAGTCAGAGGTATCTGTGTTCTCTCCACCAGAGGAGTAGGTGGTCATGTGGTCTGTTCATTACATGTATCAGAGAAGTAAGGAAGTGGAGTCAGTCTCTGGTTTAGGGCTCAGTGTGTGTCCAGGGCCGAGACTCAGTCTATGCTCAGGATCAGGGTTCAGCCTGGGTCCAAGATAAGGCCTTGGTCTGAGGTCAGGAACTGGAGCCCTTGAACAAAAGCTTTGAGCCAAGCCCAGTGCCTCCCTGAGGCACCAGGGCTGGGGGCAGGGTGGGCATGTTGCCCACTCCATCCTATGCCCCCCACCCAGGAAGCCCTCCCTTCCTTTAAGCTCCCTGAGTTCCTATACCTCTTAGCATCCCAGCCAGCTGCCTTTGGTCTTCTCGGGGAGGTAAAGTACAAATTGTAAATATGCAGCGGTGCCACCGCTACCAACGCCAGAGCCACCAAATCTCACACATGACCACTCCTGCCCCGCTCTGGTCTCTTATTGTTTGGGGCTGTGTCTGTCTTTCCAGCCAGGCAGCCAGCTCGTGGCTCCTGCAGAGTGGCACTCAGGGCTGGGCAGAGAGGTGTGCTGGCTTGGTAGAGGGACTCTCTACTCCCCATTGCTCCCCCAGCTCTGGGCTCCCACAAATTGCAGAGCAAGCAGTGGGGCCTCCAGTCTGCTCACCGCAGCTGTGGGGGCCTGATAATTGGCTGCTGCTGATTTTGTGTCTGTCTAAGCATTTACCCGTGTGGGTGGATGTGTTATGTCTGCACGAACGAGGCTTTCAGAAATTAATACATAATACGGGGCTGGCTAATACATTATCTTCTGGGCTTGGGGAGGGGCAAGCTAAGGGAGGTCATGACCTCTGGGAGACCAGACACTGCATTCCAAGACTGTTTTCACCCATTATGATGGGGGTCACTCCCCACCTGGCAAAGAGGAGAGTAGGACTTCAGCTCCTCTTAGGGTCCCCCAGTCTGATTAGGGGGAGGGCCGACAAGAGGTAGACCAGTTTGGACTGATGGTCAGGGAAGGCTTCTGGAGGAAGCAGAGCTGAGCTGGATCTGAAGGAGAGAGAGAATCATTCTGCACACTTTCTTAGAGGCGAGTGTCTGGGAGCTTGAGCTGCCTGGCTTGGGTGGGTGTTGGCAGACAGTGAGGATTACTCAGATTGCTCAGAACCTGCCATTTTGGACCTGCACTCCTTAAGCTTTGCCCTTGAGGACTCTGACCCCATGGCCCCCGGTCTTGCCCCTGATGCTGCCTGAGTACGTATGTGTGTGTGTGTGTGTGTGTGTGTGTGTGTGTGTGTTTGCATGTGTTTGTATGCGTCTCTGGCCTCTCACTCTGGGTCCTTGAAGCCCAGGGGAGCTCTCTCCCAAGCCCTGGCTCCAACTGTAAAACCTCTGAGAAGACTTCCTTCTTCTGCCATCCTAGGCCCAGAAGGCAGGTGTTACCACTGCAATAATGTCACTGAGTGTGTGGCCTGGAGCCCAGAAGTAATTACCCTGTGGTTCCCCATCGCAGGCTGGAGCAGCCCCTGTGAACGATTAACCCGAGTCCCTGACCACTTGACGCCAAACCCAGCCATGGGCTTCTCCCACCTACAAACTGTCAGATATGATACGGGGCACTTATCCCCTTCCCCAGGGACAGGAAAGACCCTCACCCTCAGGTCTCATCAATGCCACTGGCAACTTTTAGGAGAAACTTGGTCCAGCAGGGGAGACTCTGCAGCTGTGGCCTGTCCTCATGCAACATCGGGGCTGGCCCAGCCTGGAGCCCTGGGCCTCTCATCCCAGCGTTCCCAGCTTGTAACTGACTACCCCTCCCACGCTGAGTTTACCCTCCTGACCCTCATCCTCTTCGGCAGTGTGACCTCAGCAAAGTCCTTTCCTTTCTCAGTGTCCAGAGTCAGGGCTCAGTCTGAGGCTGAGAAGGGAGCAAAGCTAACTGGCCAAATAGGTATTGAACCCGTAATCCTGACCCCATTAGTACACATTGAGCCAGCACGGCAGGGACAGCGCCGCTGACAAGTAGAGCTGATGGGAATCTCCCTCCCTCATTCCTGAGACTCTGCCGAGGCCCATCCAGCCGTGATCTTGGATTTACGGGGCCCTCGTGCTCCCAGAGTGGGTGGGGGATTCCTTAACTCCTGGCCTCTTTCTGCAGAGTTTCTGCCAGCCCCTATCCTGGGGCTCAGGGTGGGGGGCTCCCTAGCATGTTGTGTGCTTATGCTGTAACCCATTAACCCCTGTGGGAGTGGAGATCAGGCTTTCTTTTCTTTGTTCCCCGGGCAAAGGCCCCAACCCACTCCCTCCTCCCAGCCACCTCTTGTAGGGGGCCACTGTCCCCTCCTGGAAGCTCCAACCTGGCCTTGGAAGAGTTCAGATGTGAGGATCCATGGAGACCACAGGTCACACTGGACAACTATGGTTGGAAGAGTCCAAGGGGAAGACCAGCAGGACCATCACCTTCGGAATTGGCAGGGGAAGGAAATGTGGCAAGCTGTCCATCCTGTCCCAGAGGCTCTGGGGAGTCGTCCTCCTGCCATGTTGTGCTGAAGCTTCTGCTGACAGAGCTGAGGGGGCTGGCTGGGAGTAAGAGGCCAGTTGAAGACTTGGTTCTGCCTCATCCAGCTCTGTGGGCTGAGCTGAGCCCTCACCACCCTGGCCTTGCTCTCCTCATCTGAAAATGGGACCAGAGGTTGGGTTTTTGCAGGACCCCAAATCCAAAATTGGTGGCTGTAGAGTCACCTGGGAGCTTTATGCAATTATGGATGCCTGGGTCTCCGTGGGTGAGGCCCCGGGTGGATATAAGCTTGGGGAGCACCCAGGTGATTCTGCTTCTGTCACTTTAGGAGCCAATGAGCTGGCACCTGTAGGGCCCCTTCTGTGCTAAAAGTCTGCAGTTCTCTGACTGCACTGCATTCACCATAGCCCTTCAGTGCTCCCCAGAGCCTGGGAGTGAAATACATCCAAGCCATTCATGATGGGCCTCCCCAGGGAGTCATTCCCTTTTCTTCCTTAAAGGTTGTTAGCAAAGAGAACCATAAAACTCTGGGGCTGGAGGGACCCCAGGGAACATGCCCCTTGCTTAATGTCCTTGTCAGACTGTGTTTTCTTGGAGGGAAGGCGGAGTCCTGTCCAGCTCATGTCCCCAGAGACCAGGCACTCCCAGGAGACCCACAGCCTAACAAGAGGGCCACGTAGAGACCCTCCCAGAGTCAATATTTAGCCACCTTCTATGGGACAGCCCTCCCCTGGTGTCCTCATTAGCCCTGTGCAGCACCAGTGCTGCTTGGCCTTAGGGAGTTCTGCCCCAAATGCATCCTGTTTCCTCCTTCACAGGAGCGCGCCCTTCCCGCAGGAGCAGGTGAGCTCTCCTACCTAATTTCCCCTGAGCTTGTGCTCACCTGCTACTCCACAGCAATATTCCATTTTTGCTTCATTCTCCTAAGTTGGGAGAGCTGTGTTTGAGCCTTTTTTGTTTCTTATAAGCCCAGGTGGAGAAGTTCTCCAATTGCTGGTCCCCTCCACAATTTTCCCCAATAGTCTTGTCAGCTGAGTGAAGCTCAGAGAGGTTAGGCCACTAGCCTGAGGGAACACAGCATCCTGGCAGTTCCGGGCAGCTGTAGAGCAGGTGACCTCTTCTGTATAGTTTGATTGTGTGTGTGCACACTTACGCTAGTGTGTCTCTGTGAGTGCACAGATTTAGGGTCTCCAGAGAAAGTCTAAGACCATGGGAGAAGCAATGGGTTGACGTCTTGGTGTTCCTTATGGCCAGGCCTGTGCTCAGCTGTGCCATTGAGAAGGTGCAGTTAACGATCCTTTCCCTGAGGAGCTCTTCCTCCACAGCCTTCATGGATCCCCACGTCCCCAGAAGAGTCCTGACTACTCAGTCTGGCATTCAAGATGGCCCCATCTTTTCTTCAGATCAGCACTGGGTTGGGGGAGGGGGTGTCTTGGTTTTCTGAGATGTGCACTCTTCTCTCAGCAAGCTTTCCATCTGGCCAGCTGCCCTTGGCTGGCCTCTTTAGCCTCTGCACTGCAGAGATCCATGGAAGCGGCGTGTCTTTAGAGATTATCTGGCTCCATCCTCTCACTGTACCAATGGAGACACTGAGGCAGGGATTGTGAGAGGCAGGGCATTGTTCAAGGGCACAGCAAGTTAAGAGACTGAGATGGGTAGAACCCAAGACACTCGGGTCCCTGGCCTAGCTTCCTTTTGCTGTGTAGCAGGGACCTCCTTCCTGCAACCACAACGCCAACCTTCCTGACCAGTGGGCACTCTCAGGCCCCTTCCTCTTTGGGGCTTTTGTGCCCAACAAGCCATGCTGCCCCCCACCCCCCAAGACTGAGGGCTCCTTGACGTGGGACCAGTCCACACACTTCTGGATCCCCATAGTCCTCAGACCAGGACCTGCGTCTTAGTGGTTACAAGAATAATGATGATGATAACAGCCAGTATGTACTGAGTATTTGCATTGTGTAGCATATTATTATCTCACTGAATTCTCTCAGAACCCTGTGGGGTGGGATTAATGTACTCATTTTGTACATGAGAAAACAGATTGAAGGCTCCCATCCCCGCGCCCCACTGGATTGCACTTTGAACCATGGGGGTGGGGAGCTGGCAATTTGGAGAGAAGGGATTTGGAGATTCTGCCATATGGGATTGTAGAAATCACATGCTCCCCAGGCAGGGAACCCCAAACTGAGGATGTGGGAGCCCTTCCCTCGGGATTGGGCGTGACTAGAGGAAAAGAAGTGCGTAGATTCTGTCAACATCCCCGGGTGGTTGGGCACAATCCCCACGGCCTCCCTTTGATCCCCAATTAGAGTCCCCAGGTGCCCCTCCTTACCTTGAAGGGCGGTGGCTCTGCAGACCAAAGAGAAGGGGGGACTAGCCTGTGAGCTCGGGAGCGGGAAGGGGCATCATGGCCCAGTGACAAAATCATTGGACTTGGATGCCGCTGTCTCTACCGAACTCGGTTTTCCCTTGTCAGTGCCCCTCCCCCATCTGCTGCCTTCATATTGAAGGTTTTTGAGTTTTATTTTTGATCTTATTTTTCCTTCCCTTTCTTTGTTTTTGTTTTTCCTGCCATCCCTGTCATAACATTTTGTGTTAGAGGGTTTCAATATCGCCTCCTTTGCCCAAGTTGAAACAGGGACCCATCATTGTGTCTGTTTCCAGAACAGTGCCTTGGTCATGTCACAACCCCCAGACATTTTCCTGCCCCTCCAAGTACCCCCAAGCTGTGTCCATGAGCGGGTGTGTGGGGGGAAGTGGTGGTGGAAACCAGAGACAGACACTGCTGCTTGGAGGGGTTTTTAAATTATATTTAAAACAATTGTTTTGTATAAATAAAAGAAAATGGGAAGTGAAAGAAAAGAAAACAAATTTCAGAGAGGTTAAGTGATTTGTCCAAGGCCACACAGCCAGGTGTTCAAACACTACAGTGCTTAACCACTGTACTGTCTGCTACAGCTTAGCTACTCCAAGTGTGGCCCCTGGACCAGCAGCCTCAACATCACCTGGGAGCCTGTTAGCAATACAGGTGTCAGCCCTCACCCCACACCCAGAGAATCCGAGTCTGCATCTTGGTTAAGATCCCCCGGTGATTTGTGTGCAGATTACAGTTTGAAGAAGCACTGTGCTACGTGACCGAAAGATCACAGAAGGGGAAGGGAAGATTCTGGCAGTTCCAGCTCTCACCCAGCTCACCTTTTCCTTGGGGAATGAGGGACCAGGGCCTCAGCCCAGGACGGTGACTGACCAGGGAAGAGGCAGGGGTAAAGGGTCATTTTGTTTGGGTCTTCAAAAACAGAAACAAAACCAAATTTTGTTGTTCCGGTAATAGGTCATCCTTATAGAAAAGTGAGAACCTAAAGATACGCCAAAATCCCAACCACCCACCCATAAACCCAGCGCTAACTAGATGCCCTTGGCTCTGAATCTGTTTGGGAGGCCGCTTTAGGCGGCCGAGGGAGCAGCTACCTGGGAGCACTGTGATTCTGAGTCAGAGATTTTTGAGGTGGGTTAAAAATAGAGCCCTACTGGCCAGGCGGGGGTGGGAGGCAGACAGCCATTCATCCGCTGTAGCGGGGAGAGCCCAGGGTCGGGGAGGAGCAGTGAGGGGAGGGCGGGCGTTTATTCCCCTCAGAGGTGCGAGCGGAGGGCGGTGGAAGACAGCGCTTTCCAGCGTGAGGGGGCGAGGAGGCTAAAATGCCAGACTCCTGCGCCCCGCCCCCTCGGGTGGGTGGAGCGTGGGGAGGGGGCGGGGCCGCAGCGCTGCCTCCGAGAAAGATGAAGGAGACCCTGGACGCGCAGGGACGGGGAGGGGCTCGTTGACGCTTCCCAGCAGCTTTATTGATTGTGAGGGAGGGAAGGCAAGGAAGGTGGCCCACGTGTGTGCGTTCCCACGTGGGTTTTGTGGGCAGGCACGTGGTCTCCTTTGCCTATTACACCTGCCCTTCAAATGGCCTCCCTCTGTCTCCTCCTCCTTAAGCGCCTCCGGGAAATCTGCTCTTCCTGGCCTCGCGTCGGACAGCACCTTTGTCTGCATGGGCCGCCTGGGAGTTCCCCGGGGACCCGTGTGTCTCTCCCCTGACACATGTTAGAAGACTCTTTACAGCATGGGACACTGGTCGGTGGTTACTGGTGGCTTTATTTTTCTGATTAAAAGGTAATATTTGCCCACTATGGGGAATTTAGAATATAAAGGTGTAATGGAGAAAACACTACTTAGAAATATCAATGTTAACATCTTAGTGTATTCCTTTTTATTTATTTTTGCCAGTTTCCACCACCCCTCCCCCCAGCAGCCTTTAATCCACCTGTTTATTTAACAATAAGACAATTTTGCTGAGGAGCCCCACTCCTACCCCTACGGGCCCAGCTCTGCGTTTACATCTTGGAAAAGGAAGAGAAGTCATTTCTGCTCTTGGGGAGCACACAGCAGGTTTGGGGAGATGAGACTCATCCTGGGTCGACCAGGTGGGGACGATGTCGGGAGATTCTAGGGGAGAAGTGGAGCTGCCTCCTGCCCTCCCCCCCCCACCTCCTGGATCTCTGGGCCAAGCCTATTGGAGAGAAGGGAGAATCCTCAAAGTCCCCAGAGAGGGGGCATGACTGTAACAGAGGGGGCTTAGTGTGTTGTGTCACCGTCGGCCTGTGCTGGTCAGGCTGGAAATACAGTCATGGCCTCTGTTGACGTCTGTAGCCTCAGTGTCCCCCCACCAGCCCCCTGTCACCCCACTGTGTCAGAACCCCAACCCCATGTTTCTCCTGGCCTGTCTCTTGTTCATTTACCTCCCCCGCCCCGCCCCCTTCCAACTCCTCCCTCCTTCTCTGTGGCTTTCCCACCATCATCTTCACCAGGTGGGGGCCATTTGCTAGTGGATGTTGCTGGGAGTCTTCGTGCCTTGGGTGTTCGGATGGGATAAATTCCTCCCTGATCATCGGAGGCCTGTGAAAGCCTCGTGGGAAGGGGTGTCAGAGGGCTGTCCATTTTGTGTAGCTTCTCCTGGGTCACCTGCCACTCAGCCTTTGGCTCCCAAGGGATTCATTCAATCATTCATTTATTCACTCTTCCACCCATTCCCATATTTCCACCCATTCCTTTGTTTTTTGGACCTTTTTTGGACCTACCTCATAAAAAGCACTGTGCCAAGTTCAGAGAGTCAAGTGGCCACAGGATAGACAAACATGCAATTCCATCATAGTGTGACAAACACTATGCTAGGGCAGCACAAACAAGGGGCACCTAGCCAGATTTCCTAGGAGACAAAGATGGCCTCCCGGGCTTCCCTGGTGGCGCAGTGGTTGAGAGTCCGCCTGCCGATGCAGGGGACACGGGTTCGTGCCCCTGTCCAGGAAGATTCCACATGCCGCGGAGCGGCTGGGCCCGTGAGCCATGGCCGCTGAGCCTGCGCGTCCGGAGCCTGTGCTCCGCAACGGGAGAGGCCACAATAGTAAGAGGCCCGCGTACCGCAAAAAAAAAAAAAAAAGATGGCCTCCCAGGAGAAGTGACGGCTCCTCTGAACCAGGTGGCCTGGGGTGAGCAGGGGTGGGGAGGAGAGCTCCAGGCAGATGACAGTATGTAGGAAAGCCCAGAGGGGAAGGGAAGTGCGGTGTGTCTGGGGCACTGAAAGCTGCTGAGTGTGTCGGGGGCAGAGCATCTCACACGGGGGACGCGTGGCGAGAATCGAGGCAAGAGAGGAGGCGGAGTCCAGATCAGGAAGTGCCCAGGAATGACAGCGAGGAACTTGGAGTTTAGCTGGGAGTGTGGAAGGACTTTGGGCTTGGCAAAGCGTGGAGAGGTTGTGGACCCTACCCTGGACCCTGAGGTCTGTGGGGTCCTGGGAGAGGCAGAAGCCCAGTTAGGAAGCTGCTGAAGTAAGCCAGGTGGTGAGCTGATGAGCCGTGCCGAATCCCACATGACTGAGTGTTGGAAGGTAAGCGAGATGGGAGAGTCAAGGATAATCCCCAGGTTTCTAGGCTAAGCATTTGGATGGCTGGCGGTATCACATGCTGGAAGCACAAGTCTATGGGGGAAGCTGCTAAGTTATATCTGGCTATGTCAAGAGTGAAGTTCCCATGGGACATCGAGGTGTAGATGTGTAGTCAGCAAGTGAACACATGGCTATGGGGCTCAAGGGAGAGGTCTGGTCTGGAAGCCAGTGGAATAATGAAGCCTTGGGAGTTGGTGAGGTCACCCAGGGAGAGAGTAAGGAGGGAGAGGAGGTGGGGGCCCAAAGGAACAAAATTTAAAGGTCATGCAGGGGAAGAGGAGCTCCTGCAATGGGAGGGAAAGGAGAGGCAGAACAAAGAGCCAGCAGAGCGGGGTGTCTCAGCAGATATGGCACACAGCGTCAGATGATGCAGAGGGTCAAGACGGAAACAGACCAGAAAGTGTCCGTGGGATTTTGCAGCAGGACGTGTGCATCGGCAGTGTTGCTGGAGGGTTGAGAGGCGTGTTGGGGACGGACGTGGAAGTGAGAGAGTGGGGATGGCGACACGTCTTTCAGGAAGCTTGGTTCTGAGGGGAGAAGAGATAAGACAGTAGGGATTCAGGAGAGATTTGATTTTTTTAAGTGTAGAGAGCTTAAAAGCTGATGGAAAAGGATACCTAGAGAGGGAGATTGAAGATATGGGCGAGAGAGAGGATAACCTGTAGATTAAGCTTCCTGGGGAGGAAAAAGGGAACAGTGTCAAGAGGGCAGGTGGAAGAGTCACTGATTCCCTTGTGACTGGGGAAGAGAAAAGTGGTGAGGAAGAGACAAGCAAGGGAGTAGTCTGGTGGCAGGAAGAGGACGGGGACATTCTGGGGGCTTCTGTTTTCTCTGTGAAGTAGAAGTGGTGTTATCTGCTGGGAGGGAGAGGGGAAGTGGTAGTTTCAGAGCTTTGAGGAGAGGAGATAATTTGGAAAAGCTGCTGTGGGAAATGGGTGGGAAAGGTCATTAGGGTCTCCTGGAGGATGGGCTGGTAGAGGTGAGGGCCCAGCTGAGCATGGAAACCTTGATGAGGAAATAGAGGCACAAGGAACTAAGGCGCTTGGTATTTAGTAGGACTGGTCTGAGGTCTGAGGTTTTCTGCACAGCCCCCCATGTAAACAGGAAAAGAGCTGATGATGGTTCTGAGCTAGGATTGTGATCTGATGAAGTGGGTGCCAGAAGGATGGGGCAAGAGAGGTTGATGAGCAGGACCATTATGCCTGGGGGTGACGGGAGGAGGCAGGAGGGTTCTCATGGGAGAATTAGAGGGTCAGCCAACTTCAGGCTCCTGGGACACTAAAGAATAGACTTAGCATGATTGGATAAAAGAGCTGGAAGGAAAGGAGGTTAGGGTGAGAGAGAGCATTGAGATTAGAGATGGACCAACTGGAGACAGTGACCCGATCCAGGGTGTGCTCTTGGAATGGACTGGAGTGAAGACACTAGAGGCAGGACTTCAAGCCACTGGGAGGCTGAGTGTTTATTGTTGGGCTGCTGAGAAGGAGTAGAAGTCACCCAGGATGATGGCAGGATTCGGAGTGGAACAGAAGGTTGTGAACCAGGTGCCAGCATCACCAGGGTCCCCAAGGGTGGCAGATGGATGCTGGAAAGATGGGCAGCAAATGACAGGATGCTCAAAGGATCTCGTAGACATTCCTACCACAGACAGGAAGGGGCATCGGTGTGGAGGGGGGAGGGTGCTCACTCCACCCTCTGGGGTTTGGGAGAGTGACACAACTAAGGTTCGCTTAAGGGAAAAAGCAGACGGATTAGGGAGTGAAGAAGTTGGGGATGAAGATGCCGTGGAAGAGAGCACAGGAGACAGGTTTGGGAGGGAGGGGTGCAGTAGGAGTTGGCACAGGGTTTGGGAGAGAGAAAATACTACCAACCAGGTTTATATTTGTATAGAGTGCTTAGAAGTGGGACTCTGGAGTCAGGCTGTTTGGGTTTGAATTCCTGATCCACCATATACAGCAAATTTCTCAACTTCTTGTGCCTCAGTCTCCTCAACTGCAAAATGGGCATAATCATAGTATTTACTTCATAGGGTTTTTATGAGAATTAAATGAGATAGTCTATATAAGGGACTCAGGTGAGTGCCTGGCAAATAGTAAGTGCCCAGGAGATGTTGATGGCTGTCCTCCTCCGTTCTCATCGTCTTCATGAGCAGCTTGGGCAGTTATCTATGCTGGGCCTGGAATGGAGGGTGAAGCTCCCAGCTCCCATCCATTTCTCAGACACAAAAGACTCCTGGCTTCTTTGTTGAGGGGCTAGAAGGAGAGTTCGGTGGTACCTGATGAAAGGGGCAGGATGTGACGACTGCTAACATAGACACACTGCACAGTTAGGCGAAGCTCATGGAGAAGGAGGCAATTGAACTGGGCTTTGGATGAGAGAAGGGATTTCAAAAGATGGGGGTTCAAGAGGTAGGGGTGGTTCTCAGGAGGAGGAACCAGGAGGTGGATGGAGATGGGGCCTAAAGTTGGGTGTCCAGTTGACTCCTGTGAAGGAAGTGGAAGGGAGAAGAGGGAAGAGGGGTCAGGGGGTGCCAGACCAAGGAACTCGAACCTTCTTCTGTAGTCAGTGGGAGTCTACCAAAGGGGGGTTCAAACATGGAGTGACATAATCATAATGCTATTTGGCCAGACAACCCAGAGAGCATGTGGCTTGGAGGGAAAGAGGGAGGAGGCCGAGACCAGGTGGGCGGCAGGGGCAAGGGTCCAGGTGAGGAGTAGTGAGGAACTGATCTAGGACAGAGCAGTTGGGGACCGACTCAGAAGCTGTCATTGAAGAGGCCAGACAAGACTTGGCCACTGCTTGGGGGGCCTGCAGGGGTGGGTGGGAGGAAAGAGAAAGCAGCTGAGGATGGCTGTGAGGTTTCCAGCCCAGGTGATTGAAATGCTGACTGTGCCATTCAGCTTTGAGGAGAAAGATGCTGAGCTCAGCCTTGGACTTGTTGGGTGGAGGGGCCAGCAGGCCCTCCAGGTGCCAGGTGGGAATGCAGTCTGGTGCTAGGAGCGGTCTGAGTGGGAGCTGTCTACACAGAGGGAAAGGTACAAGATGGGGCCGTGGGTGTGCTGCTCACCCAGGAGAAAGCACGGGGGACCCCCCTCCCCCCGCATCCTGCCGCCAGCACTGCAGGGACACAGGCGTGTCTGGGACAAGCCTCCTGCCCTCAAGGAATCCACAGTTTTCTAGGAGATCCAGAGCCAGGGCTCAGGCTAGGCTGTGGCTCCATCAGTGAGAGGTTGGGGAGGCCCAGAAGAGGTAGCACTTCAGGTGAATGTTGAAGGATGGAAAAGATCTTAATGGGCGAAACCCAGACATTCTCTTTCTTACAGCTGACAGGATTCCCAGTGGATATCATTTGTGTCAAAATGTATGCAAGTGGGTGTGCAAGAAAGTATGCCTGTGTGAAAATGGATGCGTGTACGAAGACAAAATTTAACAGAGGTGCGTAGATGAGAGTGTGTGTACAAAAATGTGTTCATGTGTGTGTGAGAGAGAGAGAGTATATGTGCTCAGAGGCAAGCATGGGCAGGTGTGGACAAGAGGAAACCACTCACTGTTGTGGTCTCTCCCGTTGCGGAGCACAGGCTCCGGACGTGTAGGCTCAGCGGCCATGGCTCACGGGCCCAGCTGCTCCGCAGCATGCAGGATCCTCCTGGACCGGGGCACGAACCCGTGTCCCCTGCATCGGCAGGCAGACTCTCAACCACTGCGCCACCAGGGAAGCCCCTTGGGGTCTTTTTGAATAGAGCTTTTTCAGTCACCAAGGAGTCCCCCATTGAAAATGTGCAGGGACATTAAGGAATCACTTGAGATGCTTCTGATCACTAGGACTGAGGGAGAAGAGGGGTCAGAGAGCTGCGGATGCAGTGGGGAGGCTGTTGCGACTTCCCCTGGCTGGGCCAGGACCCTAGGGCTGGCAGGCACACCAGGAGCTGTCCGTGGTGCTGAACATTTTTTGCTCTCTGCCGGCCCAGCTTTCAGAAATCTGTGCAACCGTCTGGCAAAGAGTAAGGAAGCGTAGTGTACAAGGCCAAGGTCAGCTCCCAAAGCCCAACTTCTGTTACCTTCTCCAGGAACACTTTATGACCTCATCCTTCTAGGCCACCAGGAGCCCACCTTTTCAAATGCCGGGGCTGCTGCCTGGGATGGTTTCTTAACATCATTGCCCAACTTGTCTTCTGTCTTCTGGCTAAGCCTTGGACCATGAGCTCCCTGAGATCAGGGCATCTCTATGCTGAGGTAAATAGGTTCTGCCATCCAATTATCCAGGGAATATTGTGGGCCCTGACTTCCACCACTGGCTGTTCTGGAACCATTATTAAGTTCCCATCCACCCACCCCCTGTAGATGCTTTGCTTTGGCTCTTTCCTGGAAGATTTCATCTACCTCCCTCACCTCTTTCCTGTGAATTTTTTGACATGAATTACTTATTTACTCATTTAAAAATATGGGCTAGGCATAGGTCAGAGCATTTTACAAATATCAATTCATTTCGTTCTTATAACAGTTCCACTAGTTAGGTAATTTTATCCTCATTGAGCAGATGAGGAAACTGAGGCTTGGAGAGATTAAGCAACTTGCTAGCAAATGATGGAACCAGGACTCAAATTCAGGTGGGTTGGCCTGAGAGCCTGTGCTGCTTTCTTCCCACCATATTATGCTGCCTTTTGAGTGTCTCTTTGATGCTCCAGGACAGTGGTGTGTGGGATGAAGTGCTCCAGAGTTCCAACCCCAGCCCAGATCAGGCACCAGAAAATATTCCTTAGCATCTGGAAACTCATGATTGAAACAGTTAATCAGAATGCAAGGAAATGGGTGTTTTTGCCTCATGTAATTTGGTTTTATGAAGACCACTAAATGAAAACATTCTCCTGTTAATTACTGTCTCAAATTTGGTCTGTAATTGAGGGAACTAGAGCTTGGGAGAGTGTAGAAACCCACTGGAGTAGCAGGCCTGCCCGAGTCAGCATTCCAAGCTGCCTTGCACCCGCTCTGTTAATTTTAGAAACTCTCCCAGTCTGGGTGTATTATTAGCTTTATGTACAGAGGCCACAAGCCTCTCAGTGGCCTCTCTATGTCACAATTTTTTTGTTTTGTTTTTCCCAAGAGATTAAATAAAAGGTACAATGGCCATGTGTACATAGGGGTGTTTGCACACTGTGTGTGTGAATGAGGATACCTGTGTATGGCATCTAATGAGTGTCTGCAGCTGTCTTTGAATGGTGTGCATGAGGCTGAGTGGAGAGTATACACAGCTTGAGAGCAGCATAGAAGCTGAAACCATTCTCCCAGGGCCCACAAGTCATTAGCAGGATGTGCTGTGTTCTGTGTAGTGGGTATGAAGGCTGGGGTGGGTCCTCCCAGGTGGCACAGGGGGAGTAGGGCTGACGAAGGGGTGGCGGGCTCTGGGGCAGGGAAGGAGCTAAAGTTGACCTCTTGGCACCAGACTTAAGAGTGAAAAGCCTTAGCCCAGTGAGGCTCTGACTTGAAGTCCCGTCTTGATGCCCTGAAGAACTTGGCTTTCAGAGGAGCTGCCGGAAGCTGCCTTTCCAGAAGCCACACTTCCCTGAGCTGTGTGATGTGGGACAGCTCTCTCGCCCACCTTCAATGAAGCAGGCCCTGCCCTCTCCTTGACTCAGAGCGCCATTCTGAGTCTGTCAAAGAAAGCAATTTGCTGTGAAGTAATTTTTTTCAAACTTGGAACTCTTCAGGCCGGGGCACTTTGGTTTTGCGGTGGGACCCACTGAAGACTCGAGGAAAGCTTATCTTTTTGTCTCCCACTCCCTTCCCTCTGGCTTCCCTGCAGTAGAGAATTAAAGATGGCTGAAAGGTTATTTCTCTTGGGAGAAGACAGGCTTATTTCTTCCCAACATAATACCTTTATCTGTCATTGTGTAACTGTCTAAATTACTAGCAGAGAGAAACAGCTCTGCAGTGCAAGTTTTCAGTTTTAGGGCCAGCCCTGGGGTGGCTGGTTCTTGGGCAGGGTCCCTGGTCATGCCTTCTGCCTACCTGTGCTACCTGCATACTCCAGAGGGGCCCCTGCTGGGCCAGGTAGGAGACCTGTGAGTTGGCTTTTACCTCCTCATTCTGCTTAACCTGTCAGAGGCTTCACCCTGAGGGTCCCTCCCCACCTCCCCAGGAAATATTAGCAGTTGCTTTGAGGCCTTAGAAGAAGTGATGTTGGAAGCCCCCACTGGTCTCATTCTGTTGCATTGAGTGGTACCTCACTGGTGCCTGAAATCCTCCCGTTAACACTGCCTGTCACTTTGCTGTACACCTGAAACTAACACAACACTGTAAATGAACTATACTCCGATAAAAAATTTATTTTTTTTCAGTACACGGACCTCTCACTGCCGTGGCCTCTCCCGTCGCGGAGCACAGGCTCGGGATGCACAGGCCTAGCGGCCACGGCTCACAGGCCCAGCCACTCCGCGGCATGTGGGATCTTCCCGGACAGGGGCATGAACCCGCGTCCCCTGCATCAGCAGGCGGACTCTCAACCACTGTGCCACCAGGAAAGCCCCGATAAAAATTTTTTTAAAATTTTATCACAGAAACTTTGGTAACTGAAATAATTATTCTACCAAATAATGGTTAAAGGAAACTTTTTAAGAAAAAATGAGAAAATATTTGCAATATTTTATTGTGATTAATATATTGATTATTCAATCAGTATTTATTTAAATGTGTACTTGAACATCAAAAATATCTACTTTGCTAAATATAAATTATTTGCTGGAAAAAATAAAATAAAATTGTTGAAATATATTTAAAAAAAAAGAAAAACACTGCCTGCATTTGAAGATATCACTGACCTTCCCTACCGCTGTGTTAAAAGTAATCCTCTGGGGGAGAGAGATGGTCAGACATTTTCTGACTATAGGGGATAGACTAAAGGGAGGCCCCCCGAGAGCCAGTGTGGGAGAAGGCCAGATCAGAATTACAGGACCGAGTGGGGAGGCCCCGCCCCTCATTGCACAGTGGGGAAACTGAGGCCCAGAGTGGGGAGGGCACCTGCCTGTCAGTGACAGAGCTAGGACTGGATACCACGCCTCCAGCATCCCAGGCTCCTGCTGTGTGTCTGGACCTCACCTGTTCTCTGGTCACAGTCTGTGGCATGTCTGCCTGCCATCCTGTCTCAGGCCACATTTGACCCTCAGGGAGGATGGTGCGGGGGTGAATTACTTCTGCCGCTAAAACAGCCTCTCGCCTCTCTCTGGATGTTATTATTTAGTTTGCTTTTCAGCCTCTCACTGGGGCATGGGGATTGGAGTAGGAGGCTTGTCATCGGGGATCTCACGGAGGGGCAGGCAGAAGGCATCCCTAAGGATGACTAAGGAAGAGCCTGTTTCTATGCCAGTCATGACATCTTGCCCTGGTACCCATGCACCTATCTCCTGCAGGGTCTCAGAACCTCTGAAGACTTCTCTCTCCCACCTTTGCTGTCTCTGAGCTTTCTTTTAGTCTGTAATTCATTCTCTCTCTCCTCCTATGACTGACCTATGTGTCTCTGGGCAGATTTTACTGGGACCTGACCATGTTGCTGCTGATGGTAGGAAACCTGATCATCATTCCTGTGGGCATCACCTTCTTCAAGGATGAGAACACCACACCATGGATTGTCTTCAATGTGGTGTCGGACACGTTCTTCCTCATCGACTTGGTCCTCAACTTCCGCACAGGGATTGTGGTGGAGGACAACACAGAGATCATCCTGGACCCACAGCGGATTAAGATGAAGTACCTCAAAAGCTGGTTTGTGGTGGATTTCATCTCCTCCATCCCCGTGGACTACATCTTCCTCATTGTGGAGAC
The DNA here is from genome assembly GCF_964165515.1 of Mesoplodon bidens. Taxonomy (NCBI): domain Eukaryota; kingdom Metazoa; phylum Chordata; class Mammalia; order Artiodactyla; family Ziphiidae; genus Mesoplodon; species Mesoplodon bidens. Next base: position 62,343,358 of record NC_138178.1, on the reverse strand, counting down.
ACGCATCGATTCAGAGGTCTACAAGACTGCCCGGGCCCTGCGCATCGTCCGTTTCACCAAGATCCTCAGCCTCCTGCGCCTCTTGCGTCTCTCCCGCCTCATTCGATATATTCACCAGTGGGAAGAGGTGAGTGTTCAGACCCAAACCTCTTCAGGGAAGAGGTATCTTCCCTCTAGGGGAGTGAGGGACCAGCAGGTAACCTCAGATAGTTGGATGTGGGCTGTCGGATTGTAGCAGGCACATCTCTTCCAACAGGACAAATATTAGTAACTTCTTGACTTCTTATCATGCGCTAGATACTACACGAATCACTTCACAGGCAATATCCCATTTAAGTCTCTAACAACCATAGAGGGTACCATATAGGTAGGTATAAGTACTCATTTTTTACATGAGGACATAGAGAAATATGAAGAGATTTATATAGTGTCACAGAATTATTAATTGGTGGACCTGGACTCCAGAGCCTGCATTGTTAATCACTGCACTGTACTGTGGAGGTTGCAAACTCAGAAGCTTGTGGGGGCCAGGCAGGGAATATGAATGGGTGAAAAGGGCCATTTAGAGGACAATAGGGAATGTCGTGGACTGGGGAAAACTGGAGAACATATCTTCCATCTGTATCAGGCAGCCTCTACTCAACTCTAGCCACTGTGGCCAAGTGAGAATGGGCTCAGGGTTGCTAGATCTACAGATTTATCATGAGAAGCAGAAATCTGGATTTTTTTGCAAATTTTGTTGGCAACAGTCTTAGGTTGGGTTCTTCTGGTGCAGACCCTGAGATGAGGATTTGTATGAAAGTGATTTTTTTTTTTGATGGGGAGCAAAGTGTTTCCAGGAAAATCTGGTAAGGGACTGGGGAAGAGGGGCAGGGAAAGGAAGAAAAGGAATAGGAAGAAAAGGAATTAGGAAGGAAAGGAATAGGAAGGAAAGGAAGGAAGGAAGCCAAATAAGGGTGACACCAAGCAAATCTTGTGGGGAGCTCCAGGATGGTGTACACCACACCTGGGAGTTGCCCCAATCAGGGCAAAGGAGTTGGACTTTTTATATCTGCTCACCTGTCAGTCACTGGCTCAGGACCCTTCCAGCCCTTGGTGTTAGCAGGCAAAGCAGTTTCCTGCAGCCAGGCCTCTGATAAAGAGCCACAGGTGCTAGCTGTAGGGAGTGCAAGCCTGGTGCTTTCCTGGAGTTGTGTGAGCACAAACTGTAAAGGGATCCTAGTGGCTCTGGGCAGAGCACTGACTATAGAAACTGAATAAAAAATTGTAAAAGAACTAGGTGGCCAACACCATTCTGAACAAACCTAACTCATCTGTGGGCTGAATGCAACCATCTATGGGAGAAAGAGAGGACTGCAGGCTGGGGTTTGAAAAAAGCAGGTGACCTTGTGAGACTTCCCGCTACCACCAAGTACCACCTTTTGGAGGCAGCCACAGGCAGGCCAGCCTGAATGTACCAGGGTTGGGGGAGATGTGTTCTGTGAGACTGTCCGCCTTGGGGTCTGGAGCAGGCTGTGGCCTGGGGAAGCTTCCACAGAGGTGCATTTCTTGCCTTGGCTCACTGCTAGTCTCCTGGTCTCTGCACGATTGGATGGAAATTCCCACACACTCAGGACACGAAGCCCCCACCCCACTCCCAGCAACAGCACCCGTGGCTGAGAGTCGGGGCACTGGCAGATCGAGGTCAGAGGTGTCACGAACACCTGTGCTGCAGAAGTCCCTACACCAGCCTGGCAGAATCACTTCATGGCAGAAATTCTCTCTGGTTTGGAATTTGCATTATTTCTGCGGATAGGAGGAGCAGTGACTTGTCCAAAGTCATGCAGCAGACCTCTGGCAGAGCCAGATAGGACCCCAGTTAGCACTCTTGACTCCCGGCAGGGACCGGGTGTAGTGGAACGCGTGTGGGCTTTAGGGCTAGGATGACACGTGAGACCTGAATTAAAATCCGGCTCCACACTGCCAGCTGACTGACCTTGGGGCCACCTTACCCCCTGAGCCTCAGTCTCTTATCGGCAAAGTGGGTAGAAGTCGTACATTCCTCAGTGGATTGTTGTGAGGATTAAAAGAGATGATGTTTGTAAAACCCTTAGTGTGAAACTGGGTGCAGAGAACTGTTTAATAAATGCCCCTCCCCACTCAGTTGCCTTAGTAACCCCCTATGCTTCTACAGGGTGTTTACTTTCCTCAAATACTTTCTACCCATGATTTCATTGGTTGCTCAAGCCTGGCTGACAAAGTCAACAGGGCAGGATTTATTACCTGTATTTGTCAGGTGAGGAAACCGAGGGTGGAAGGGTCAGCTGCCCCAGTGGTAGGATCTTGACCCAGGCCGCCTGACTCCCAGTTCCCCGCCCTTCCCACTTTCTCAGGTGGCCTGAAAGGAGGCTGACTGGTCCTGTTACTGCTCCCTCTGTTGGGGACGACTCCCCGCTGAGACTGGGGAGGCAGGCAGTGGAGGGTCAAGCGGTGGGGTGAGTTCTGTGGGACAGATTGGGTTTGAGGAACCTGGGGGACATGTAGGTGCAGAGAGGTTGGATGTGGGTCTGAGCTCAGGGCTGAGAGGGGACAGTGCCTGTGGGGGTGAGGGTGGTGGTAGCCAGGGCCCCTCTGAGTGGCTGCAGAGGGAAGATGGAGGCGTATTTCCTGGAATGCCCTGAGGGGCTTGTCTCTTGGTTTCTGTCCCAAGTGGAAATTCAGAACCTCGTTGGCTCCCTCCATCCCCGAGAAACTCCGAACCTTCTGTGTGTCTTGGACTTAACAGCTGGACTGCCGTTAAAAGCAGAGTAGTCGCTCTTTCCCTTCTCTAGCATCGGTTCGTGTCTCCAGGCCCCAGCCCGCTGGGGGCCAGCCTTGCTCCCCACTTACACCTGGGCCCTGGGGGCCATGGTATTTTGGGGAGATTTGGCAGAGTTGCCAGTGGGCGGGCAGGGTGGGCCCCGGGACAGGAGCTAAGCTCTTCTTTTACTGCCCCCACTGCCCCTCTGGCCTGGCCACCCTCTGGGCTATCCAAAATGGCCAGGCAGGCTCTGACCCTGGACAGAGGCCCCAGGTCAGGACCCTGAACTGGACATCGCTCCCCTGTCTTGTGGGCAGGAAGGGAGATCTCAGGAGGCCAGATGGATGACTCCCCGCCCCCTCCACACAGACACCCTTATCTTGCCTAGCAGCTGGGAAGGAAGTTGCTTTGAGCTGCTGTCTGCCGGTCACACTGCCCAGCTAGGGGCTCCCGCCGGACTCCTGGGGTTGGATTGGGGTTTCCCAGCTGGCCCCAGGAACCCTGTCTCCAGACCCTCAGTAGCCTGCCCCACCCTTGGGGCTTCTCCCAGCCTCCCCTTGGCCTGGAGGCAGCCGCAGGGAGACCCTCTGAGGCCTCAGGTCTGCACGAGACCTGGGGAGGGAGGCGTTTCGTAGAGAAGAGCCTGCTCTATCTCCTCGTCCAACTCCAGTTCATGTGAATCTCTCCCCTTCTTTAGGCCTCAGTTTCCCTGACTGTCAGATGTATTCTGATGTCCTCAGAGGCTGGGGATCAGTCCCCACTCCAACCTCCCTCGGCGAGGATCATGTTAGCTGGTCATTCTGAGGACACGGTGGTGGTGCTGGGTGAGGGCTGGAGAGTCGGCCTCCCATGGGGAGGGAGAAGCTTGCCCAAGATCCCCTGGTGAAGCTGCAGAGATGCTGGATTCCTGACCCTCAGCCTTCAGCTGCCTCCCCCAGCCCAGCTCAGCCCAGCCCAGCCTCCCAGCCGAGAGTTCCCGAACGTTAGTAGCAGCTCTTGGGAGTCAGGGTAGGTGGAGGGTCTCAGCAGGCGTAGACGACTGTCTCAGAGGACGCCAGCCTCTGCCTGCATCCTGGGCGATCTAGGTCAGCATTCTCCCTCCCAAGCCTCTTCCCTCCCTCTGAGGTGCGAGCTTGTTATAGGCATGGAGGCTATTGTTAGAAACCGTGGTTGCCCCCCTTTGGATGTCCCCCTGCAGGGCCCAGCACCCCAGTGACCCATCCCAGAAGCCTCTTCTTTCCCTCGGCAGCATCTTGGCATAATGGGAGGGGCTGGAGGCAGGAAGTCAGGCCAGGGGGGCTGTGCAGCCCCCAGTGAGGCTCCTCTCCCTGTGGGCCTCAATTTTTCCACCTCTCTCAGAATCGGGAGTTTGGGATGACACAGAGGCATGGTCCTGGGGGGCAGGAGCTGGTCCTCTCTACGGGCCCTAGGAAGGGACCTAGCGTGACCCTCTAGTTTGTACCCAGGATACGCATGCACCAGCCACTGTTTCAGGACCTGGATTGCTGTTCTCAATGTGGCCGCTTGTTCCTGAGACAAAGGGAGGAGTTTGTTCTTCTTCCCCGAGGAGAAAACAAATCCCAGGAGGGAACTCAACAAGGCCCCAAGAAGAGACCTTGGCAGAAACTCCGGTTTCTGGTCTCTCCCCAGGACTGAGAAATCAGCTCTTTATTTTGAGGGCTGGGAAAGAGACAGAAGGAGAGGGACCAACATGTGCTGAGTACCTCCTGTGTGCCAGCTGTGGACATCCTCTCCTGATCCCCAAGACAGCCCTGGGAGCTGGCAGTTATTGACCCATTACACAGATGAGGAAACTGAGGCTCAGGGCAGAGAAGGCACTTGTCCAAGATGGGAGACGGTGAGAGACATGTCGCCCTGCCGTTACCCTGTGGTCCAGAAACTACAGAAGGGAATAGGAGTAGGAGCTTCCCCCAAGTGCCATGCTGGGCACAGAGAGTGAGCTGTCCAGGCCACCTGCCTGGCAAGCCTTGTGGGGCCCTTGAAATGAAGACAGTCAACCCCGAAAGTCAGAACCAACATCATAAGAGGGGGTTTTAATGAAGTATAAAGAGCAAGACAAATATTTGCGCAGTGCAGCTGACTTGCGGGTGGCCTATGGCCCCAGCCCACAGTGGGGACAAACGGGTGTTTAGCAACCTCTCCCAGCAACGTCCAGCCTTGCTCTCAGCAACCCCTGGGTGCTGTAGAGTGTTGGGGGTGGGGTGAGTGTCCACCGTCTGGGGTACCCTTCTAGCCTGAATGGATGTATCCCCCACCAACTCTTTGCAGAAAGCTCAGACTTTGCCATGCTGGTGCCCCTAGCTTTGTGTGTCTGAGAGCCATCTGCAGTACCCCTCACCACCACCAGAACTACCATCACCCCTCCCCTTCAGGACACTCCCAGCATCTGCATCCTTCAACCAATATCAGGCACGCCACCACCACCACCACACTCTCTGAGGATACATGAGTCTGTGCCACCTGCAGGAAAAAGCACCTTTTTTTCTTCCTGCAAAAGCACGTTCCCTGTGGGCTGTGCCTGCCCAGACTGGGGCCTTTTTCGAATGCCACTGTGTATACTCGTGGCAGCCCTGATCACCATCATCCCCACCACTGTCTTCATCACCTTCACCTTTGTCACTTAAGCACTTCTCAGTTCCTGAGACCCTACCATGTGCTCTGCATACTCGTTGCTGAGGTCAGTATAAAGGCAAAATTATACAAGGACCTGACCTTGGAAGAAAATTAGTTACAAAGAAAAGAAAAACAAGGATGATAGAAAAAGGAAAGAACACGTTGCATTCAAATGTGCCAACCTTGATCTGGTCTTTAAGACCCAGAGTAATACAAAGAAAGGAGCAGTTATTGCAGGCTATGGAGTCTGGGATGCTTTCTAAAAGTGGTCCAAGTCTTCCTTCAGTGTGGTATCTGGTTTTGGCTGTTAGAACAAGATACCACAGGCTGGGGGGCTTAGATGACAAATATTTATTTCTCACAGTTCTGGAGGCTGGAAGGATGAGATCAGGATGCTGTCATGGTCAGGTTCTGGTGAGGGCCCGCTTCCTGGTTTGTAGATGGCTGTCCTCCTGTGTCCTCACGTGGCCACATATCAACTCTCGTGTGTCTCTTCTTATAAGGGCACTAATTCCATCCATGGGGGCCCCACTCTCATGACCTAATCATCTTCCAAAGGCTCCGCCTCCTAATACCATCACATTGAGAGTTAGGGCTTCAAGATAGGATTTTGGGGAGATTTCAGTTCATACGAGTTGGGAAATGAAGGAACTTAATAATAATGATTCTCTCCCTCCACCACCCATGTATGTGTTCAGGGCCCAGAGCACTTTCTTAGCCAGTTTAATTTCTTGAACAACCCTGAGAAGTAGGGGCAGATGTCTAGCTTTGTTTTAGTTGAGGAGACGCTGAGATGTAGAGGGAGGTGAGGACAGGTGTTAGCCATCTCTGAGACTAGGTGGTCCCATGTCTCTCACCCTCCCCATCCCCCCAGAGTTGGGGAGCTGGTGGCATTCTGGTCAACCAAGACTTTGCAAGGTTAGTGGGGCCAAGGTCATAGAGCTGTTGTGTTCACCTAAGCAGCTGCTTTACAGGCAGAAGTGGGATCTTCCCTTGGAGCCACAGCTGGGGCGCTGGTACTCAGGGAGCTGCCTGCCCTGCCTGGTCTCTAGTGCCCACCCCTCCTTATACAGAGATGTGTCCGCTAAGCTGGGCAATGGCATGCTGACAGCCCTGGGGCTGGTTTCTGGGCCCCAGTGGGGCTAGGCTGCCAGGCACACAGCTCTATCTACAGTATTACGCTGTGCACCAGGCTTACAGAGGTGAGATGCCGGAGAGTCCTGCCTGGTCCTGGGTCCAGCTTGCTGTGTGGATCTGGCCACATCACTTGGCCACTTTGGGTTTGAGTTGTTTTATTTACAAAACGGAGCTACTGAAAACCACCCTTCCTGCCCTGGGCCAATCTAATAATTTGCAGGCAGCCCTGGGTTCAAATTTGCCCCTTCTGCTGCCACCGTGACCAAGGGCAAGTCCGTTTACTTCTCTGAGCCTGGGTGTAAAAGGGTTAACAACATTTTCAGCAAAGGGTTGTTGTGAGTTTGAATGAGATGATGACTGTGGGACCGTGTACCCGCCCCCCCAGGTTCGATGTTACTGTCTCTCTGTTGCAGGGGACACAGGGGTGATGGGACAGCTAGAGCTGCCATCCTCCAGGAAACTTTCCAAGCTCTGTTTCATCTTATCAGCTGGTACATCCAGAGTCATGATACTAAGGGGGCCACAGGTGGGCGCAACCCAGGGGTGATAGTAGTATTCATCTGTGGTTTCTCCAGACCAAGACCCAGGCTAAGCCTATGTTTCAGAAGGGGAAACTGAGGTCTCAAGTATCAGAATATCCTGCCACCAGCTACGGGGCTGTTGCTCAAAGACCACTAGACAGGGGTTGAAATATCTAGGGTCTGTTTCTTTGGCTCTCAGTTTCCCCCATCTGAAATGGGCTTAAACTAGGTCTCTGTGGCATTTGACAAGTCTTCAGGTTTGGCCCAAAGCCCCTCTCCAGGAAGGCTCTCTACCTGGGAATAATATGGAGGGACCAGAACTAGGGGTGGGAGACACCTCCAGAGTCTCCCAGGCCAGAGGCAAGGCCAGAACTTCCAGAGACCTCCCTGTAGACTTCTCTCCATCTCTGTCCCCTCCCCATCCTGTCACCATGGTGACCCCTGCTGAAACCGGACCAAGAGGCAGCTTGAGGAGGAGGGAGGTGGGGCAGGGATGCTGGGATGTATGCATCCTTGGCCCTGCCCAGCCACACCTCAGCCTCTTGCTTGGAGCCACAGGAGTGGAGATACACGGGTGGCCATGGTTGCTGTACCTTATTAAACTGTACAGGAGAGCATTACTACTCATACATGTTAACTAATCATAAGGATTAATTATTAATAACTTATCAATTAATAATGGTTTGCAATTTATTGAATACTTCCATACCCAGTACTAAGCACTTTATATGTATAATTTAATCCTTTGACAACCCACTCAAGGTAAGAAATTTTATCGCCATTTTCCAGATGAGGAAACATGATCAGAGAGGTTCAGGAACTTTCTCAAGGTCACACAACTGGGAATTGGGTAGGAGTTGGGCCTGGGATCAAGGTCTTTGTGAACTTGGAGCCTAGGTGTCTGTACTGCTCCCCCTGCAGTTCCGTGGCTGCCTTTGGCAGAACCCGCTGCCCCTGGGGGGTCCTGAGAGTCTAGTGACAGATTTAGGGAAACACCATGTCCCTGGTGTGACCACAGACCATAGTACCCCGAGGAGCCTCTGGTGGGCTGGCTCTTCTTCGTGTTGTCCTCACAGCCCAGGTGAGCTGCCTGTTTCCAGGCTGTATGGGGCTCTACATGCCCTCCCTTCACGTGTCCGGCCTGGGTGGCTGGACTCCCCATGGGAGCCCACCCCCATATCTGCACGGATCCCAGGTGGAGTCCCTCTGGAGCCCCACAGCCTGCAGGCTGCTTCTCCCAGGGCCAGCCTGATGCCTTCCCACCCTCGCCACGGGCGGGACCTGCACCGAGCTGGGTGCGCTGCCCAGTATGTGCAGAGCATCAGGGCCTGCAAGCAGCTGCGGGGTCTGCCCGGGAGCGGGCTGGCCCCCAGCTAATTGGGCCAATATCTGCCCGCAGATCTTCCACATGACCTACGACCTGGCCAGCGCCGTGGTGCGCATCGTGAACCTCATTGGCATGATGCTCCTGCTCTGCCACTGGGATGGCTGCCTGCAGTTCCTGGTGCCCATGCTGCAGGACTTCCCTGACGACTGCTGGGTGTCCATCAACAACATGGTGGTGAGTGCCCAGCCCTTGGCCCTCCCTCTAGGTGCGGGGGGAGGGGACCGACGAGATGCAAGTGGACAGAGCAGGGCACGTAGGGCCCTCTACTGAGTCTGGGGCCTCGGCGGAGCCCTTGGCTCTGTGCTGCTACCTCTGCCGCCTTACAGCCTCCACTGCAGTCGGGAGCCTCGCTATTTGGCCCTGATTGCACCCAGGGAGACTAAGACCTGGGCTTCCTCAGATTGTATCAGGTGTGGGAATACCGGGCTGGTGGCTCCTGCCCTCCTACCTCTGCTCCCCGAGGCTGACCAACCATTAAAAGCCAGCAGAGTCCTAGGAAGGAGAAACCAGTGAGGGGCACTGTGGCAGCCCACATGGACTCCCAGATCACACGTGGCTGCCACTTTCTGCTCCAGCAGCAGAGATGGGCTGTCCTTCCGCACCCTCCTCCTGCCCCACCCCACAGACACACAGCCGGGTCCTAGGTGGGGTCCTGAGCAGGGAAGGCAGGTTCGAAGAAGCCTGATCCCCTCCCTCTCCATCCACTCTGTGGGTGGGTGAGAGGAGCATGGGGCAGGGTTCCCCAGCCTCCTGTGAACAGGGCACGCTCCTGGCAGGGTGGCGGGTCCCCTGGGCCTATGGGCCTTTCTCTGGCTCTGCGAATCCCTGCGTCCCCCTCTCACTGCCAGTCAGTTTGGTTTGGTCTCTAGGCAAACCCTCCGGGCCCCAGGGGAGGAAAAACTGGCTTTGAAAGAGGTGAAAGAGACCCTGAGGCATCTTTCAGCATCAAACAGGCCTTTGCAAAACAGCCTTTTGATGAGCTAAGTGTAAATGAATCGGCCACATGGATTGAATTTCCTGGTCCCCAGAGGCTCAGCAGTAAAGCCAGAGCCCTGGCTGGAGGCAGCTGGGGACTGCCTGGGGGACGGGGAGCCCAGGCCCCCTCTATCCCTGGAGATCAATCCCACAGACCTCCCACCCTCTGGAATGAGAGTCCCTAGACTAGCTCAGCTGTGTCCAGGATGGTCTGAGTGAGCTTGAACTTGGCACGCAGCTCCTGTGCCCTCCTCCAGGTGCTGGGAACAACCTGGTGATTGCGGAAGTGCTTAGGGCTCTGGGCAGGGGTTCTGGGCGTCACGCAGTAGGGTGGCTTTCCACATTCATGCTAACGCATTTGCCTCTTGAGCAGAGAGCACTGGGGAGGTGGGTTTATCCGGTGGCCCCTTCATTTGGGGCAGTTTCCTCTGTGGGAGGGTGACAGACCCACACATGCATTAAGTTCAGGAGATGGCCCTTCTGAGCGCAGTGTTCCCACACTGAGCCTTCCTTGAGACACCGACTGGCTTTGGAGACAAAAATAGCCAGGAGCCTCGCTCCCTTTCTCCCTTCTCCGCCTCCAGCACTGTGTGTGTTTCAGGCCATCCACCTTTGGGGTGGGGGAGGGTAACTAGTGGCCGCAGCCCTGGATGGATGCAGGCCGGGTTCACACAGGAGGCGACTTAGCTCGGCAGCTCTTTAACTTTGCTCACCCAAAACGAGGACAGCGTTTTCGGCTCAGTCTGCCCGAGCTTGTCCCCCCAGGGGAAGCATATCTGGTTTTATAATTGAGGTCAGTGGGGAAATGGGCTTCACTTGGCAGTAGTTCGGTGCGGGGGATGGAGCTGCTTTGGCGAGCTCAGGACAGCAGGGTGGCCCAGCCTGGGGCCCTGGCTGCTGGGGAGGCTCCAGGCTGCCCCCGGGGCTGAGAGATCCGGGGGTGTGGAGATGGTGGGGTGTTAGGCTGGCACCCATCCCATCGCTGGGGCTTCTGGTCTGAGCCCTGCCCCTCCACTGCCAGAGAAAGGCCTAAGTGAGGGATTCACTTGGTCACCATGGGCAGCCAGTGTGGGCCTCCCTGCCCCTCACCCAAGGCTTTCAGCCAACAGCAAGGTTGTAAGCCCAGGCCTCAGCCACTGGGAAAGTTAGGCTGAGGGGTGGGAGGTGGCAGGGACTTTTCTAGCTCCTCGTGAGAAGGGCCTGCCCTCTCCTTGGCCCAGGTCCCTCCCACCCCTCCCCCAATCCGTCCACCTTTGCGTATGTCCACAGAACAACTCATGGGGAAAGCAGTACTCCTACGCCCTCTTCAAGGCCATGAGCCACATGCTGTGCATTGGGTATGGCCGGCAGGCCCCGGTAGGCATGTCGGACGTCTGGCTTACCATGCTCAGCATGATCGTGGGTGCCACCTGCTACGCCATGTTCATCGGCCACGCCACCGCCCTCATCCAGTCTCTGGACTCCTCCCGGCGCCAGTACCAGGAGAAGGTAGGCTGGAACGCTGGGGTCCACCCTGGGTTCTCTCAGGGGAACCTGCCCATTGCTCCTTCCCACAGGGAGCACAGGCTGCCAGCCACCGGGCCCCCGAGGGTCCAGCCCCCTGTGATGGGGGCTCCTGTATGGGTGACAGATTGGGGGGAACCCCTCCTAGGTGAGAACTACTTCAGCTCCCCAGCCTTAAACCTGTAAATGTCTTTTTATTTGTACCCCGCTTTCCTCCTGCTGACACTGGGGGCTTGTCTTTCCTGACTGAGGGCCCCTTTCCCTCCTGACCTCCCCACCCCCTGCCCACTATCCCCTCCAGCCTCCTCCTCTCTGAGGGCCTTCCCATCAGCATTGAAACTTGCTCCATCTCTCCCTTCTTAAAAACGTCTGTCCCTCCACCATCATCGGGCTTTGCCTGCTATCTTTTCTGCTGTCTGCCTCTTTTTCATGGACAAATTCCTAAAACCAACCGACCAACCAAAAAACTCGCATTGTTTATGGCTGCTGAACCCACTTTCTTCTCTCAGCCCACTGAGTCTGAGGTTACCTCTACCCTCCGTGTTGCTGAAGCCAGTGGGTTCTTTGGGGTCCTTGTCTTGCTTGGCCTCTGACAGTTATGACTCCCTGCTTGGCTTCGCACTTGTTTCCATGACCACGCACTCTCCATTCTCTTCCCTGCTCTCCTTGGCTGGCTCGTCTTCTCAGTCATCCCACATTGGGCCCCTGGTGGCGTGGGCCCAGCTCTCTGCTTCTCTCTCCCCCATCTTCCTAGGGGCTGCTCTTTTCCCACCTCACGCTCTGTGTCCATCTCAGTGCAGTGGGACCCAAACGGTATAATCAGCCCCCACCTCTTTCCTCAGCCCCGGACTACCTGATGCCTCCCTGGACCTCAGCCTCACCATGTCCAAAATGAGAACAGTCTCCTGCCTTCTCCACTGCAAACCTCCACTCTGTTCTGTCTTGTTAGTGGATACAGTGGCGCAGACGCCCAGGCCAGAAACCAGGAGCCATTTTTGATGCTTGTTAATGGCTGCCCCCGTTGTCATCTCCCTCCCCTTTATCCTGGCCAGCCCCTGCCTGGGTCACGGTAGCTGGAAGAATGTTAGGGAACTTCAGCTCCCAGCTCTCAATTCCTTTTTGTCATCTCTCTGCAGCCGTGTCCCCACCTCTTTGGAGCGCTAGTATGTGAAAATAGACTCCCCTGTTTCTGATTGTTCCTGGGGTACAGGGACTTCCCTTACCTCTCAGTGTGGGGAAGATCTGTTCTTGCCTAATTTTGCCTCCTGTCCCAGCCATGCTTCTGAAGATCCCCGCTCTCCACCCACAATCCAGGGATGGCTGGAGCAGCACCCACCCATCACCCCTGGGGTGAGCAGGAGCATTTCTTATTTGGTTAAGCCCTGGGCATTTAGGTTCACAAATCTCTTGTCCCCAAACCTCTTTTTAAGGCCCCTGCTCTACCCAGCCCCTCTCCTGGGCTGGAGTTGCTCTTCAACAAAAGATAGCCTCAGCCGAGGCCATGTTTGGATACATGCCCCACCTGATGGGTCAGGCATCCTGGCTTCAGCCTCCAATCCCTCTAACCCACTGCAGCCCATTCTACTGCCTCTGCCAGTTTGTTACAACGGATGGGAAACAGCTCCTTCTAGAGTCTGTGGGTGAGTCCTCTCTGGTCCACAGTGTAACACAGAAGAGACCAACATTTAGAGGAAACTCTATCGACCTCCTGGTCAGTGGGCCTCCTGTAACTGGGAGTTGGACAGTCCCTATTGTCGGCCGGCCGTCTTTCACAGTATTGAACATGGTGAGGAGTGGACGCTCTGATGGCGCCCCTCCTCCAATCCAAGCAGCTGGGAGTCAGGGCCACACCCACACCGAGGACCTCAATCTCACAGGTCGGCCATAAAGGCCCACAGGGTCTGTGCCAGCTCTGCTCACCAGCAGCCGAGACAGGGTGGTGCGAGCTGGGGCAGTGGGGCCGGCTGGCTAGGAGGTAACGCCCTCTCCCTCTCTCCTGGGACTCAGTACAAGCAGGTGGAGCAGTACATGTCCTTCCACAAGCTCCCGCCCGATACCCGGCAGCGCATCCACGACTACTATGAGCACCGCTACCAGGGCAAGATGTTCGACGAGGAGAGCATCCTGGGCGAGCTGAGCGAGCCGCTGCGGGAGGTGAGCTTTGTGGCTGCCGGCCCGGGAGGGGGTCCAGGCCTTCCTGCTGGGCGGCTCCCCTCACCTCCACCTCCCTTTCTCAATCCACCCTGTGTGGGGAGCAGGAGATCATCAACTTTAACTGCCGAAAGCTGGTGGCCTCCATGCCGCTGTTTGCCAACGCGGACCCCAACTTTGTGACCTCCATGCTGACCAAGCTGCGCTTCGAGGTCTTCCAGCCGGGGGACTACATCATCCGCGAAGGCACCATCGGCAAAAAGATGTACTTCATCCAGCACGGGGTGGTCAGTGTGCTCACCAAGGGCAACAAGGAGACCAAGCTGGCGGATGGCTCCTATTTTGGAGGTGAGACAGCCAAGGGGCCCTGGGGGGACAGGGTAATGGGCTGGAGAGACACCGAGGATGACATCGCAGACCCTCACGTCACTGCCTGGATGCGGGTGTCCGTGAGCCCAGGACAAGGGTGGTCCCAGAGACGAGAAAGACAGTCTGGTACCCATTTGGTTGGGGGCTGGCATCCCCGATGCGGTCACGGCCTAGGGGTGGGGCCTTGTGAGCCTGTCCAGCTTCTGTCCCAGACAGCGGGGCCCCAGGTCAGGGTGGGGTGGGGGATACTTTGGAGTCTGCCGGGGACCCCCCCCACCACTGCAACCCCCTCCCACCCCGTGACTCCTGCCGTCCCGGCAGAGATCTGCCTGCTGACGCGGGGCCGGCGCACAGCCAGCGTGAGGGCTGACACCTACTGCCGCCTCTACTCGCTGAGCGTGGACAACTTCAACGAGGTCCTGGAGGAGTACCCCATGATGCGGCGGGCCTTCGAGACGGTGGCGCTGGACCGCCTGGACCGCATTGGTGAGGCGGCCCGGTGGGAGGGTGGATTTCCCCCGCTGAACAGGCCGGGCGGGCTCCCCTCTCCTTCCACCCTATCCTGAGCTCCTGCTCTTGTTCTGTGGCCCAGGCAAGAAGAACTCCATCCTCCTCCACAAAGTCCAGCACGACCTCAACTCAGGCGTCTTCAACTACCAGGAGAACGAGATCATCCAGCAGATCGTGCAGCACGACCGGGAGATGGCGCACTGCGCCCACCGCGTCCAGGCCGCCGCCTCTGCCACGCCGACCCCCACGCCCGTCATCTGGACCCCGCTGATCCAGGCGCCGCTGCAGGCCGCCGCCGCCACCACTTCCGTGGCCATCGCGCTCACCCACCACCCGCGCCTGCCCGCCGCCATCTTCCGGCCTCCCCCGGGGCCCGGGCTGGGCGGCCTCGGGGCCGGGCAGACGCCCCGGCACCTGAAGCGGCTGCAGTCCCTGATTCCGTCGGCGCTGGGCTCCGCCTCGCCAGCCAGCAGCCCGTCGCAGGTGGACACGCCGTCTTCCTCCTCCTTCCACATCCAACAGCTGGCTGGATTCTCTGCACCCGCCGGACTGAGCCCGCTCCTGCCCTCGTCCAGCTCTTCCCCGCCGCCTGGGGTCGGCAGCTCCTCCTCGGCACCCACGCCATCTGCCGCGGCCGCCGCCGCCGCCGCCACAGCCGGCTTCGGCCACTTCCACAAGGCGCTGGGAGGCTCCCTGTCCTCCTCGGACTCTCCGCTGCTCACCCCGCTGCAGCCGGGCGCCCGCTCTCCACAGGCCAACCAGCCGGCGCCCCCGCTGCCCGGGGCCCGGGGCGGCCTGGGACTGGCGGAGCACTTCCTGCCTCCTCCAGCCTCGGCCAGGTCCCCGTCGTCCAGCCCCGGGCAGCTGGGCCAGCCTCCCGGGGAGCTGTCCCCGGGTCTGGCCGCCGGCCCACCAAGTACGCCAGAGACACCCCCGCGGCAGCCTGAGCGGCTGTCCTTTGCGGCAGGGGCCTCAGGGGGGGCCTCTCCTGTAGCCTTTACCCCCAGAGGAGGTCTCAGCCCCCCTGGCCACAGCCCAGGCCCTCCAAGAACTTTCCCAAGTGCCCCTCCCCGGGCGTCCGGCTCCCACGGTTCCTTGCTCCTGCCTCCGGCATCCAGCCCCCCGCCACCCCAAGTCCCCCAGCGCCGGGGCACCCCGCCCCTCACCCCGGGCCGCCTCACCCAGGACCTCAAGCTCATCTCAGCCTCTCAGCCGGCCCTACCCCAGGACGGGGCACAGACTCTCCGCAGAGCCTCCCCGCACTCCTCTGGGGAGTCCGTGGCTGCCTTCCCGCTCTTTCCCAGAGGCGGGGGCAGCAGCGGGGGCCTCGGTCTCCCCGGGAGGCCCTATGGTGCCGTCCCTGGCCAGCACGTCACTCTGCCTCGGAAGACATCCTCAGGTTCTTTGCCACCCCCTCTTTCTTTATTTGGGGCAAGAGCCACCTCTTCTGGGGGGCCCCCTCTGACTGCTGCTCCCCAGAGGGAACCTGGGGCCAGGTCTGAGCCAGTGCGCTCCAAACTGCCCTCCAATCTATGAGCTGCGCTCCCTCCCTCCCTCCTTCCTCTTTTTTTCTCCTTTCTTCCTTCAGGTTTAACTGTGATTAGGAGATATACCAATAACAATAATAATTATCATAAAAAAACCCACACCAGAAAAACAAGACAGCAGAAAACAACCAGGTATTCTTAGAGCTATAGAATTTTGGTCACTTGCTTTTATAGACTATTTTAATACTCAGCACTAGAGGGAGGGGGGAGGGGAGCAGGCAGGGCCCAAATGCAAAAGTGAGAGGAAGGCAGGTGGGTTCTCTGGGGCTTGGCAAGGGTGGGGGTGACCCACGTTTGGGGTACCTAGAGCAGACTTGTCATTGTATTCATTTTAGGGCAGTAGCCACCACCAGGCCCTTAGCTGTGAACCTGGAGCCCCACTCTGCTGGGGGTCATCTCATTCCTCCAGAAGGGCTGCCCTTGGGTTTGTTGCTGGGGAGCCTCAGTCGCCTGAGTCCTTGGGACAAACGGGCCAGGGCCCTGAGAGTCTTGCATTTTTTCTACTGCAAACTTAGCAAGATATGTATATGAATATGTATATGTATATATATGTAAGATGTGTATATGTATAGTTATGTAGTGCTCTGTAGAGCCATGTAAGATAGCCACTCACACGTGTGCACATGTGTGTGCAATCTAGTTTAACCCCATGTTGCCAGGACACCCAGGTCACCTTACATCCAGCAACCTGCCTTGGCCCGCAGGTTGGGCACCACAGGGCCTGGGGGAAGTATTCTCTCCAGTCCTCAGGGAAGAGGACCCCTGGGCTTCTCAGCAGGCCCCCTCTCTCCCCGTCTCTGGTCTCCAATCCAGTCCCAGCCCGACCTCTCACGTGGAAGCAGAAGACTCCAGGCTGTGCCTCTCCTTTCCTGTAGGGCCTCAAGCACATTCCCATCACCTCTGTGGCCCTCAGTTTTCCCATCTGTACAGGGGGAGGTGAGGGAAGCTTCTATTTATTGAGTCTGCTCTGTGCCAAGCACTGGTTTAGCACTTTAGACATGTTAACTTCTTCAATTTTACAAAGGCCAGGAGGTGTAGTTACCTTGATTCTTCCCATTTCACAGATAAGGAAACCAAGTTTTGGTAATTATTCCAAAATCGCATAACTACAAGTGGCAGAGCTGGGACTGATCTGAGATTGTAATCCAGGCCTACCTGAGGCCAAAGCCGATGCTCCTTTCATTAGAAAATTGTGTTGAGAGGGGCTGAATTCAACAGACCGGATTTTAGAGGTAATCAGACCTGAGTTCAAATCCCAGACCTGCCACTTCGTAGCTGTGTGACTTTGGGCAAGTTATCTGAGCTTTCTGAGTCTGTTACCCCATTTGTAAAATGGGAATACTTATGGTACCACCTCACAAGGACCTATGAGGACCAGATAAGAAAAGTTGTACGTGTGAAATGCCCAGCCCAGCGCCTTGCACGTACCATAGTAGGTGCTCAGTAAATCATGTTTCTTCTGCCCCCTCCTCATGTGCCCAGCGCATTGCCCCAGCAAGCTGTGGTGAGAGCCTGGGGAGCTTTGGCTGCGGGCTCCAGGGCTTATGATCTCAGGACACAGGAGGTGGCTGCAACTTTCTAAGGGTCTAAGGAAGGTGTGTGGCCAGTGGTGGGCTTGAGCCAGGCCTCCAGGTGTGAGAAGAGTTGGAGGGAGGGAAGGAGGGAGGGAGGGAGGCGGGGGGTCGGATGGAGTGCACAGTGGGGACATGACTGAGGTGGATGTGGAGTTGTGGAGTCAGGGGCTTTGGGAAGAGATCCAGAGGCTGGATGGTCAGAGGGAAGGCCTTAGATGACAGGCTAAGGGGACTGACCTTGATTCCGAAGGCAACTAGGAGCCAGAAGCAGGTCCAGAGCGGGGGCCGTTGTGAAAGCAGCTCAGACACCTGCCAGAGACAAGGCCAGTGGTCTGCCCACTGTCTAAAGGGCGGGAGGAGGTTAGGCTGCCAAGACCTGATTAATGAGGAGGGCTGGTACTGCCTTGGCCATCTAGAACCCTCCTCCATATCTTAAGCCAGAATGTTGACAAGATCAGGTTTTGTCCTGGGATGTGGACAAAATTTCTCCATAGATGGGTCACAGGGAGTGTGAGGCAATAATCCAGGGAAGAAGAGAGTGAAGGATTCTGGGATCTTAGGGAGAGACAAGGAGCCACCTGGCCTTGGTCTCTACTGGGCAGGAGAAGCCCCCTTGGGCCCAGGGAGTTCTCAGAGCTGGAAGTAGCAGCACACTCAACTTGAGTTCTGCATCCAAACTGTCTAGCCCTGAGTGTGTGTACACACACACACACACACACACACACACACACACACACACACACACACTTTATAGCAGCACACTCAACTTGAGTTCTGCATCCAAACTCAGTCTAGCCCTGAGTACGTGTACACACACACACACACACACACACACACACACTCACTCACTCTTACTTACTTTATAAAAAGCTCTGACTCAGCCCAGCCACTCCAGAGACTGGGAAAGCCAGGTCCGGTCAGTGGGCCCTCCCATCCCCAATCCCCACAAGCAATTTTCAAATCTTCCATTTTTAAAACAGAAAATGGTAAATGCGCCGAGTTGTATATTTTATTTCAATAAAAAAATTCCAGTAGGTGCTGCCTTCTTCTAGGGGCCAGGGATTGGGATGGGGGGAATTCAGGAGCCTCAGGAGCCAGGCCGTGGAGGGCAGTGGGACATAGTCCCTAGAGCACGGGGCGCTTGTGTGCACAAGCCTGTGCCCCCACAAGCAGGCAGACAAAGCTGCAGGGAAGCGCGAGGTCTGGCTATGGACAGAAGTGCGCACTGTGGGCGGGGCTGATGAGAGTCATTAAGGAGGAGGGTGAGAAAGAGAGTATGTGTCCTTTGTCTGCTAGTGTAGGTGCAAGACCCTGACTCAGGTCCCTCCCACCCCGGCTGTGGGGCTGCAGAGTCCCTGGGACTCCTTAGGAGGGTAGTCCTAAGGAGGAGGGTAGTCAGTGTGCACGTGAACTGCAGTTGGATACTGAAGAGGGAGATGCCCTCTTAGCTTGATTAAATGGGCCCTCAGAAGATGGAGGGTGGCTGGGGGACAAAAATTGACCAGGCTGGGGGGCGGATGTCATGGCCAGGACAAAAGGTTGCTTTTCAGAGTGGCCATGGAAGGGCCACAGCCCGTGGGCTCCTGCTGAGGTTGGGGAATCTGAGAGGCCTCACTGTTAGGAGGTGTGGCACCTACTCCCCACTGTGGTAGGAGGGGTAAGCCTGACCCCCAGACCCTCTGCAAAGCCTTCAGATGGCCGCGTCCCCCACCCCTGGCCACAGAGGGTCCCCGAGGGCCCTTGGAGCTGGACCTCGCCATGTAGGAGAGAGGCAGTGATCCACTGCTGGAAAAGCGAAGTCCCAGGGGCTCCCAGCTTGGCGCAAAGATTGCTGTGTAGCCCGCCCTCCGGAGGGGAAAGTCCTCAGAAAAGGGCAGGGAACCCGTCCCCATCCCCATCCCCATCCCCATCACTGATTGCTTAGTCGATGCTGTTGCCATGGTAACCGGCCTGGGAGTCCCGTTGCTAAGGAGGGAGCTCAGCAGGCCCTGCGTCCCCATGACAACTGCCCCCTGCAGCCCAGGCAGCGGTGGGTCCTGGGGGACGTGCAGGGGGGAGGGCACGGTGGGATGCAGGCCTGGCCTCTGGGTCTATGGGGAGGACTTTGTGGACAGACAGCAACTGGGGGGTGGGAGGGATTAGCTGCGGGCCCAGCCAAACCGAAAGGGGTAGATCCAGGAGACTCACCCCCACCCACCCTATGCTGGATCCACCCCAGGTCCACACAGGGCCTTGTTCCTCCACTGGGGCCTGGAGCAACTCCAGTCACTATCTTCTCTGTTCCCTGACTTCAAAAGGTCAGCAGTCTGCTTAGTAAGCACCTACTGTGTGCTAGGCACTTGGTGCTTTCCTGTTCTCTCATCCCATCCTCACAACAACCCTAAGGGGATAAGGATTAGCCTCAATTACAGTGAGCCAAAGGGCACCGACTCAAACCTTGTCCTTCCCATTGGTGGTACGTACCAAGGGCTGGATGGTAGGAGCAGTCTGTCTGTGCAGGTAAGAAAGGGTGCATAGTCTGTAGAGAATTTAAAAACAAGAATAAAAATGACTAAAAGTGGTTTGCTTCCTCTTATCTTTCACCATCACCAGCTACCAGCGATTCTGAACAGTCAGTGATAAAATACTCCTCCCCACCATGGCAGACAGCCAGCACCCCCTAGAAATGCCACCGAACCCCCTGCTTTGACTCCAGCGAAAACCTGCCATGCTTACAGTTGCCAGCACCAGGGTAAGGTCTGAAGGCACCCTCTCTGCCCTAGTAGGGCTAAACCAGATTGGGGTTTTTAAAAGAACATTTTAAAAGTTTAATAAAATCCCTCCCTTGACTCCATGTCTCTTCCCAGCTGCCGCTCCCATCTTCTCAGCCAAACTTCTTGAGATTTGTCTGGACTCCCCACCCTCATTTCCCTTCCTCTGAGTCACATCTTCTACACAGAACAACTGGGTCCTCCATGGCCCTCATTGTGAAATCCAGGGCGGATTCCTCGGCTTTGTCCTGCTGCCCTCCCAGCAGTGTGTGTGGCCTGCTGACCAGCCATCCCCAGCTTTCAGGACCTGCTCTCCTCTCGCTGCTCTGCCTTTCTGTTCAGCCTCAGCCTCAGAAGTAAGGGTTCTTTCTCCTGAGGCTCAGTGCTTCTGGGCCCCTGGCTGTGACCCCCATCTTCTCACTCCACATGTGCTTCCTGGAAGCCTCACCTGTGCCAAGGGCTTCCCCAGATTTCCCCCTCTGTTCAGGCCCCCACATCCCCTGAGCTTCAGCCTGGGTGTCTGCTGCTGCTGCCCCCATGCGGTTCCTCATCCTTTTCTGGTCAACCATGGTCCTTTTATTCTTTCTTGAGTTTGCAGCTTCCAGTGCATTACAGAGGGAGTTCTCTCCAACCTGGCCCTCCCCCTGCTGATTTTGCATTTTCAGTCTTCTCTTGAGGGTGGAATATTTCATACACACAGAAGAAGATATAAACATAATAAATACTTAATATTAAAAATGTGATAAACAGCCATGCACCAATCACTTGGTTTAAAAAACAACGTAAGGCATACCTTTGAAGGCATCTGCTGGTCCCCATCTGTATCCCTCTCTCACTCTCCAAGAGAAACCACTCAGCTGAACTTTAATTTTAGCACCCTGTTACTTCTCATGATACTTTTTACTACAGAAATAAAATGTCTCCAAACAACGTGTTCAGTTGTGTACCAAGGTGGAAGGGTGGGGATTGGAAGTAGTTGTCTTTGTGGGGAGGAGAGTTTTGTCTACAGTATTGTTCAGAATTGCTGATGCATGGGGATGAGCAGCAGCAGATTTAGTCCGTCTTATTATTGTTTTAAATTTCTTTACAAATAATGCACCTTTTCATTGCCTGCACCAGGGTGGGCCATACCTCTTCCACTTTCATATACCACTGAATGTACTGTAAATTTTTGAATTTTACGTAAGTGGCATCCTGCTGTATGTATTCTTTAGTAATCTGCTTTTTTTTCATTCAATCCTGTAATTTTGAGAGCTTGTTGATGCATGGAGCATAGTTTACTCATCTTTACTGCTGTATAGCATTCCGGTATCTGAATATGCCACCACTGACATATGTGTTCTTCGGGAGACAGATATTTCAGTCATTTCCAGTTCTCACTATTCCAGACACTGTTGCTACAGACATTCTTGTTTGTGGCTCCTGTTACAGATGTGTCAGAGCATCTCTAAGCTCTGCATCTAGGAGTGGAAGAACTGAGTCATAGGGTGACTTAATCTTCACTTAACAAGATAATGCGAAGCCGTTTTAACTAGTTCTAACAATTTACACTCCCACCTGCAGGGCAAGAGAGTTACTCTTAATCCACATTCTTGCCAATGATTACAATCATCAGATTTTCTTATTTTTCCCAGTCTAGTGATATCTAATTGTGTTTTAATGTGCAAATCCCTAATTACTAGTAAGGCTAAATTTTTTTGCATATTCATTTGCCATTTATGTTTCCTCTTCTGAGCAATATTTTTTCATGTATTTTGCCTGATTTCCTGTTGTTGTCTTTTTGTCGATTCATAAGAGTTTTGTACACATACATCTATTTGTTCATTGTATGTGTTGTAAATATCTTCTTCCAGTGTATGGCTTATATTTTCTTTCTTATTTTTGGTGTTCTTTGATGAATAGAAGTTTTACATTTTAATGAGATCAAGATAAGTGGTTTTTTTTTTTTTTTTTTTTTTGCAGTATGCGGGCCTCTCACTATTGTGGTCTCTCCCGTTGCAGAGCACAGGCTCTGGACGCACAGGCTCAGCGGCCATGGCTCACAGGCCCAGCCGCTCCGCAGCATGTGGGATCTTCCCGGACTGGGGCACGAACCCGTGTCCCCTGCATCGGCAGGCGGACTCTCAACCACTGCACCACCAGGGAAGCCCAAGATTAGTGATTAAAAAAAAAAAAAGTCTAGTACTTCCTTAGTGCCTTTTTTGCTGGTTTAAGAAAGCTATCTTCCTTTGTTGTTATAAAGATATTCTTCTATATTAATTTTTAAACCTGTGAAGCACTGCTTTTCACATTTACTTAACCTACTTGACCTAGACTTTGGGTATGATGTCAGAACATGGTTCAATTTCATTTTTGCCCCATGTGGACAACCAATTATTCCTACCAATTTACAACGTTACTTATATATCACATCTGGGTCTATGTCAAAGCTCTATTCAGTACCGTTAGCTTGTCTATCCTTGTTCAAACTGTCTTAGTTACTGTGGCTTTATAAAGTGTGTAGATCTTAGTAGAGCCACCTTTTTCTTCTTCTTAAGGCATATCCTGGCTACTCTAGTCTCTGTGCTACCATATACTTTGTACAATCAGTTTGTTAAGATGCATGAAGAACTCAGTGGACTTCTGCTTTGAAATTACATGAACGTTATTATTAAAATTTGTATTCCTATGGATGAATGGGGTACAACTCTCCCCATGTTTGGGTCTCCTTTAATGTTTCTTTTGTATTAGGGCAATTAGCACTAGTGACCCCAACAGAAAAAGCCCAAAATTTCAACGGTTTCACACAATGAAGATTTATTCCAGCCTCAGGTAAATTCCCCTGCAGGCCAGGCAACCACTATCCTTACTGATACCAACTTGATCCTGTGGTCTCCAAGATCACGTGGAAGGAGAAGAGAGAACCGGAAGAGATGACAGATTCTGAACTACTTCTCTCCGGCCATGACACACCTCACTTCCTCTCATGCTCGGTCATCGCTTGGCCACAACGTAACTGCAAAGGAGGCTGCCCTATGTGGGGAGAGCACATGGAATATTTGCTGGGCATTAACTGTATCTGCCAAATCTTTCACATGGCTTTATAGTTTTCTTCATGAAGATTTATGCATTTTGTTAGATTTATTCCTAGTACCTTTTATTTTTGTTGCTACTGCTAATGTATCTATTTATATTTAACAAAAGTCACCACTTTTCAGTGTACAGGTCATTGGGTTTTGACAAATTTACTCAGTCCTTAGAACCACTTCAACAATGAAGATAATGAACATTTCCGTCACTCCTCCAAATTCTCTCCCATCCCTTTGCAGTCTCCTACTCCTGACTCCTGGCAATCTGCTTTCTGTCACTAAAGTTTTGCCTTTTTTAGAATTTCATATAAATGGAATCATAAAGTATGTCATCTCTTGTGTCTGATTTCTTTCATTCAGTCTAAAGCCTTTAAGCCCTGTCCCTGTGGTTGTGTGTATTGTGGAGCAACCTTCCCTGGCACGAATATGCCAGGATTTGTTTATTCCTTTACCCACTGGCGAACAGTTGGGTTGTTTCCAGTTGGGCTATTAAGAATAAAGCTCCTATGAACATTCATGTTCAAGTCTTCACGTGGACGTGGATTTTCATTTTTCCCTAGTGGCACTGTTGGGTCATTTGGTAAGTATACATTTAAACTTTGTAAGATACCACCAGATTATCTTCCAGTGCTGGAATACTGCTTTGCACTCCCACCTGCAAACTGCATGAGAGTTCCAGTTACTGCAGATCTTTGCAATACTTGATCTTGTCTTTTATTTTTACCATTCAAGATGGTGTGTTATGTTAACTCCTGGTTTTAATTTCCATTTCCATAATGACTAAAGATGCTGAGCATCTTTTCTGAGTGTTTATTTGCTATCTATATGTGTTCTTTGGTAAAGTAACTGTTCAAATCTTTACCCATTTGTTTTCACTGGGGCATTTGTTTCTTATTATCAAATTATAAATAATATATTCAGGATACAAGTCCTTTATAAGATATATGTTTTGCAAATATTTTCTCCCAGTTTATGGCTTGCCTTTTCATTTTCTTAACCATGTCTTTCAAAGAGTAAATATTTTTAATTTTGATGATGTTCACCTTATCAAACTTTTCTTTTATAATTAGTGTCTTTTGACAAGTGAATTAAAAGGGTACACTAAAAAATGTTTACTTAACACAAAAGAAGGCAAATTAATAGAGGGACAAAAAATAAATACCTATATAAAACAAATAACAAAAGGCCAAGTGTAAATCCTACCTTATCAGTAATTAACCTAAAATGTAAACAGATTAAGCACTCAAAAGGCAGAAATTGGCAGCATGGATTTAAAAAACGATATAAGTTTGAGATATCTCTCTCAAAATTATATTACATAGTTTTAATATATAAATACATAATTATAAATACATTAACATTAGTCATTAATATATTAAGAATAGAGAATGCTATTTGTTGATATATTAATATACATTATATATTTTATATGTATTATATATATAATCCAGTTATGTACTGTTTATAAGAGACACACTTGATATTCAAAGACACAATAGGTTGAAAGAATGTGATAAGATATATAAACATGAGCCAGAAGACAGCTGGAGTGGCTATACTAATATCAGACAAAGTAGACTTTAAGACAAAATTGTTGCTAAAGACAAAGGCTATTTTAAGATGATAAAAGGATCAATCTGTCAAGAAGAATTAACAATTATAAACATATATACACCTAACAGCAGAGCCCCAAAATTCATGAAGCAAACCTGACAAAATGGAAGGGAGAAATAAATAGTTCAGCAGTAATAACTGTAGACTTCAATACACCATTTTCAATAATGGATAGAAGAACTGGATAGAAAACCAGCAAGGAAATAGAAAATTTGAACAACAATATAAACTAACAGGCATCTAGAACCCTCCACCTAACGACAGCAAAACTCATACTCTTCTCAAGTGCACATGAAATATTTTCCAGGGTAGATTATGTGTTAAGCTACAAAACAAGACTCAGTAAATTTAAAAGGATTGAAATCATACAACATGTGTTCTCTGACCATCATACAATGGTATTAGAAACCAACAACAGAGGGAAATTTGGAAAATTCACAAATATATGGAAATTAACACACTTCTACAGAACAAGCAGGTCAAAGAAGAAAGCACAAAAAATATTAGAAAGTAAATTCAGATGAATAGAAACAAAAACACAAATACAAAAACTTATGGGGTGCAGCAAAAGCAGTGCTCAGAGAGAAGCTTATAGCGGGAAGCTCCTATATTTAAAAAAAGACCTTAAATCAATAACCTAAACAATTCACCTTAAGAAACTAGGAAAAGAAGAGCAAACTAAGCAAAGCAGAAGGAAGGACTTCATAAAGATTAAAGCAGAAATAAATTAAATAGGTAATAGAAAGACAACGCAGAAAATCAGCAAAATCAAAAGTTGGTTCTTTGAAAAGATGAACAAAATTGAAAAATTTTGACAATTTGACCATTGACCCTCTTGGAGACAGTAAGGCAACTGAGTACATTTCCAAAAATGATGTAATAGAAATATGTACTCTCTTTGCAAAACACACATGCTTTTGTATAAGGTGAATGGACACAGTATTAAAGTGTTGTCAAAACTCTTAGCTAGAGAACATTCTTCCCCCTGGTAATTATGACTCTGGGATAGAATTGCTGTTACCGAACCAAAATTTGGGTCTGCTCACCCACAGCATGCAGTAAAGCCAATCTACAGGCACTAGGTTGTGGTGAAGGAAAGTGTAGCATTTATTATAAGGTGCCATACAAGGAGTCCAGGACAGTTAGTGCTCAAAAAGCCCGAACCCCCTGATGACTTTCAGCAAAGCATTTAGCATCCCAGCGTATGTGATCAGCTCATGTACAATCCTCTGACTGGTTGATCGTGAGGTAACAGGGTGGTGTCACAGGGGTTAACATCAGTCCTTAGGTGCCAGTAGGTCTGAGGTCTACCATGCTCCTGGTCATCAAGTAGTTAATTTCTTCCATTTGGTGGGAGTTTTAGCATCTGTGAAACAACTCAGGAAGTGTGCATCAGATACTGTCATCTAGGTACTTCAGAGAGGAGTTAAAGCAGAGGATATGGGGTAAGGGTCTGCCCCATAGGGAAGGCCCCATAGGGTCCCACTCGGTTACATTGCCATTTTCAAACTTCCCAAGTAACAAATTTTTTGATTTCTGTGAACAAACTTGAAATTGCAGTTTCTTTGATCTGACAGTCCATAAAAAAGATCTGAATAAGTGTTTCAAGGAAAGTTTTCCTTGAATATTTATGCAAATGTTGCAATGTTACCTCATTTGGGGGACATCGAATTAACTCTGTTAATTCTTTTTCTTTTTTTATATATTTATATATATATATATATATATATATATATATATTTATTGTCTGCATTGGGTCTTCGTTGCTGCGTGCGGGCTTCCTCTAGTTGCGGCAAGCAGGGGCTACTCTTCATTGCAGTACGTGGGCTTCTTATTGCAGTGGCTTCTCGTTGCAGAGCATGGGCTCTAGGTGCATGGGCTTCCGTAGTTGTGGCTCGCAGGCTCTAGAGCGCAGGTTCAGTAGTTGTGGTGCATGGGCTTCGTTGCTCTGCGACATGTGGGATCGTCCTGGACCAGGGCTCGAACCCGTGTCCCCTGCATTGGCAGGTGGATTCTTAACCGCTGCACCACCAGGGAAGTCCAACTCTGTTAATTCTTTATCAAAGAAAATAAACTTGCTACTTGCCACCCCCCCACCACACACACATAAAGAGAGAGCTTGACTGCCAAAAACCAAAGGACAGAGATAGAGAAGACTCAAAGTACCAGCAGGAATGAAAGATGGAATATTACTATTAACCTTTAAGAAGCGAAAAGGGACATAAGGGAACTCTATGAACAATAGTACACCAACAAATCAGATAACCTAGATAAAATGGACAAATTCTTAGAAACACACAAACTGCCAAAACTGAATCAAGGAGAAACAGAGAATCTGAATAGACCTATAACAGGTGGAGAGATTCAATTCGGAATAAACTTCCCATAAAGAAAAGCCCAGGACCAGATGGCCTCACTGGTGAATTCCATCAAATATTTAGAACCATGAACACCAATCCTTCACAAACTCTCCCAAAACGTAGAAAAGGAGGGAAAACTTTCCTTACTCGATAAAGCCAGTATTACACGGATATCAAAACCAGCTAAAAAAGTACAAAAGAAGAAAACTACAGACCGATATCCCTTATGAATATAGACACAAAAATCTTCAACAAATTCTCAAGGGAGGTGAGGAGTTTTACCTATTTTTAAAATACAGTGGTGCCAGTCAGGCTTCCTTGGTTTCGTTTCCTGACAGGTAGATTTCTCCTGGGCCACCTTCTCACAAGTTTCCCTTCCAGGTCCCAGGGCTCCTCTCCCTGCTTCCAGGTTCCTGGTATTAGGCTTTTCCCCAGGGAAGCACTAGCTTCCCTTTTTGTTTGCCACTTGGGTTGTTTCTTGTCCTCTGTTGGGGAAATCCCTTACTTTCTTTTGAGCAAATAATTTACAAGTCGTTCTGTTGTAATTTAGCCAGTATCTGAATCTTTCCTGCTTTTCAGATCTAGTGCAAGCAGTGCTGGAAGAAACTCTGTTTCCTTTCTCTAGTGAATTCCCCACCATTCTCACAGGTACTTACTCTGTGACTGGCAGATGCTGCAGTCACGGTTGGAAGTTCCTTCCTCACTTTGCCAGATCACTTGGTCAGGTCTCTTAGCACTTTTCATGCTGGATGGTGGTTTCTGTCTGTTAAATGTCTGTGTCCTCCTCTAGACTGTGAACACATCAATAGAGACGGTCGTACTCATTCCGCATCCTCAGCACCTGGCATGCAGTCAGCCTTCGGGAACCTTTGTGAAACCATGAATGATTTCCAGCTTCTAGGGTGAGGAAGAGAGAAGGAATATTATGGGCCAGTTTTCTGACTGGCCCATAATATTCCTTCTCTCACACCACCCACCCACCCACATGGAGATCTCTTTGGCTTTAGTTCCAGCCAGGTTCCCTCCTGTGTATTGGTCTAGAATGTTCATCAGCTGGTTCTTTTGCCATTTCCTAGGCAACTTTGTCTATGGGAGCCTGATCCATCATTCTGCCTTTGAGAATAGATCCCAGCTCTTCCTGTCCGCTTACAGAAAGCTGCCCAGAATTCTCAGCTGGGGTTGGAGTTTATGGAGAAAACTCATCTTATTCTGAACTCACTAGGACTGACCCCCACCTGTGGCACCTGGCCAACCAAATGCAGCTCGACCGGGCCTAGCATTACCTTTGCAGTGTTCCAGGGATATGGGGGAGCATAGCAGCAGCTCTGTGCATCCTCCATATCCTGGGGCCCCGGCACTTAATCCAGTGACAGGAGGCCTAGCACAGTCCTAGAAGCCCCAGCGCCACGCAGGATGGCTGGGATCTGTTCTCAAGGTATCTGATGCCCATGTGAAGAGGGTTAGCTTCCTACCTCTGCACTGGCCTCCTCCTCCCTCCAGATGGAAAGTCTCATTAATTCCTAGACTCAGCTCAGCCTTACCTCTGCTGCAAAACCTTTCCGAGTACATGCTCTCAGGAAGGATTAGGATTTTGTCAAATTCCCCCAGCACTGGGCCACAGTGACTGCAAGTCCATCTTCCTCACCTGTCAAGTTCATTGAGTCAACACCTCTAATGTGCTAGGTACTGGGATGGAGAATACAAAAACAAGCATGATTGTTTTCCTTAAGGAGTTCACAGTGTATTAGAAGAGACAGAGGACAGGAACAGGAACCATCAGGTTTAGCAGACTGAATGGTTAGGCTGGGTGTTTAAAGATAAATAGAAATTTACAAGGCAGAGAAAGCCAGTAGTGAGGGTAGGGGGTAGGGAGACAATTTGAGGCAAAGGGAATAGTACAGAGGTCAGACTTCATGGCTTATTCTCTAAGTGCAAATTGGTCTGTATTGCTAGGGCCAAATTTGGGTCAAAGGGCAGATTAAGTGGCAAATAAAAGTCAAGAGGTAGACAGGGCCACATTGGATTCTATTTTGCAGGGCAGGTGACAGGGGAGCCATTGCATGATGTTGAGCAGGGGAGAGAGGCCAGATTTGAGTTAGAAAAATCAAATCAGGCTGCGCAGAACTGCAGCCACAGAGCACGCACCTCCCTATCCCTAGCGGCTTTTGCAGCCTGAGCCCCTAGAGCTGGGCCACCCCGACACTGGGCTGGAGTCTGTGGCCAGTGAGGAAGCAGAGGGGGCCCGGGACAAGGGCCCCGGGGACGGCACAATGACAGCAAATAATTTTTGGTTGAAGAAGATAGAAGTTAATGTTTCAGAGGCAGAAAAGCAAACTGGAAGAAATGCCATGAATATGCAAGAAACATATATTGCTTACCTCATTGAAACAAGGTCAGCTGAACATATTGATGGTCAGAGTGTCCTAACAGACTCACTATGGAGGCAGCAGAGAGAATTTGAGTTGTTGAGAAACTACCTTTTAGTTTACTATCCACATATTGTTGTGCCACCTCTACCAGAAGAGCGAGGAGAATTTGTTTGGCATAAACTCTCTGCTGACAACACGGACTAGGATTTCATGGAAAGACAATGAATTGGTTTAGAAAACTTCCTCTTGAGAGTTGCTTCATATCCCGTCCTCTGTAGAGGCAAGATCTTCTATTTGTTTTTAACACAGGCAGGCAACTGGAAGGAGGCTGTGAATGAAACAGGATTTCAGCTGAAGGCAGACTGCAGGTTAAAAGCGCTTAATGCAACATTCAGAGTGAAAAACCCAGACAAGAGATTTACCGAACTAAAACACTACAGTGATGAACTACAGTCTGTCATCGCATATCTTCTTCGAGTCAGAGCGAGAGTAGCAGATGGACTGTATGGTGTATATAAAGTATATGGGAATTTTGGGCGAGTTTTCAGTGAGTGGAGTGCCATAGAAAAAAGAAATGGGTGATGGACTGCAGAGTGCTGCTCATCATAGGGATGTGTATGCACCTTCTACTGATGATATTTTGCAAGGTGAAGAACATTATGCAGATCAGTTAAAGGAGTATCTTTTTTATGCAGAAGCCATGAATAAAATGCGGGCTGTGTGCAGGAAACATGAACTTATGCAGTATGACTTGGAGATGGCTGCTCAGGACTTAGCATCCAAGAAGCAGCAGTGTGAGGAACTGGCAACTGGGACCCTGAGAACATTTTCTTTGAAGGGAATGACTACCAAGCTCTTTGGTCAAGAAACTCCAGAGCAGAGAGACGCCAGAATAAAGGTGCTAGAAGAACAAATAAATGAAGGAGAACAACAACTGAACTCTAAAAATCTGGAAGGCAGAGAATTTGTCAGAAATGCTTGGGCTGATATTGAACACTTCAAAGAACAAAAGAACTGTGATTTAAAGGAGGCCCTCATAAGCTATGCCGTCATGCAGATCAGTATATGCAAAAAGGGAATTCAAGTTTGGACCAATGCTAAGGAATGCTTTAGCAAGATGTAATCCTGTGAAATGAGTTTCTCTTCAGTCAAAGTGCCCCAAAACAGAAACACAAATAAAAAACTTTAAGTTCCTACCAGTATACACAAAAATATATAATAAGTTGAGTAAATTCAGCTTTAATTTGATTGTAGTGTTAATACAGCACAAAAGGATGTATTTTAATGAAGATTAAATATTACAATTTGAGGTTTGGGGGACTGGTGCTGATTCTAAAACATTAATTAGATAAAATATACCAAAAAATTGTCAGGCTTCTGAACCAATGACTGAATATCAAGATGTCAGGCAATTTTTAGATGTTCATTTTAGTGCCCACTGTTTCAGATCTGCTTATGTAGGGAGTTTTTTCCTAAGGTTGAATTCTTATCTTTATTTGGTAAGACCCACTAATCTGTTATAGGGGGGTTAATTTTTCTTGCCTTATAGTTGAGCTGTTTGGTTTGACAAAGCTCGGCAGAAACTTGGTGTGAAATCTAATAATTTCTCCCACATTCTTTAATGCCCCCAAACATTGCATACACTAGAAAATGCCTTCAATGTGTGTTTTACCAGAACTTTGATACTGGTCAAAAATTTTACACTGCCAACAAAGAAGACTCAACTTCTCAGATATATAGTGAAATGCGTTGTTGTGATCTAGGAATTGGTATATAGCAAGTTTTAATTGAGTATGTTACATACAAGCATTAAATTCTCAGATAATTCTTAACCTCAGTGATGAGCCTAAATTTACTCTGCCTGGCTCTCTACACATGGCATTTCAGGGTACACGGTGTAGCATTTCAATGTATAAGATATATGTAGTGAACAAATGTGTTAGTATCTTCATTATTAACATCCTTTTTTATTGCTTGGCTGTAATTTTTGTAAAGATAAATTATATTGCTTTTGTGTGTGTTTTTGTGGTATATGTTCAGAAGCTAAGCCATCCTTGGTATTTTGCTAGCTTTGCAGAACCCTACCTGTGTACTCATTATTACTAATTATGTAAAAACAGATTTCCAGTACTGTTCAGCGTTTGACTTTTTTTACGTTTAAAATGTTGCTGAAGTTTTGTGCTGTTTGCCAAACTCATGCAATAAATAAATGAAGTACTGTGTTATTTAAAAAAAAAAAAGAAAAATCAAATGGTGTGGAGGCTGGATTGCCAGTGAGGCTGAGGTGGGGGGATGGGTCGACGAGGAGTTTGCCCAATAGATGACCAACAGGAGCCAGTTTGGAGACATTTGAGAGACAGAGCTGCAGGGTTTGCTGAGCCATGTACTGTGGTGTTGAGGGAAGAGTTTACAATGGCTCCCAGAATTCTCCTTGGGGAGACCAGCTCCACAGAGGTAGAGCCACTAATGAGGGGCAGGCACCTGTGTGCACACTTATGATGGAGTGTTGGGGCTTTGCTCCAGGACACTGAGGTGGAGGGTGTGGAAATGTAAGATGACTGCAACCCAGACACGAGCTGAGGTCAGTCTGCCTAGTTAAACCTGGATAAGGCGGATTGGGATTCTCATACCTTGATGTGGGAAAGGTCTTGTGCCCTCCTGTGCCTCCTGATTTCTACGAACTCTCAGGTTTAAACTCTTTTGGTCACTTCTGGCTCTGAGCCAACCCCATTTTTGGTCACCCTCAATCACCATGCCAGACTTGTGGTCTATCCATCACCACATCGACCCAGATGCCCCTTTCTTTGAAGGGAGAAAGCCAGTAATTTGTGCAAGGCCTTGTGCACATGGCAGACGTTATACAAGACTTGGGGAGTTGGATGGGTTTACGTCATGGAGGTGCAAAGAGCAAACTGCACTAAATTACCTCTCAGATCCTCTCATTTCAAACATTCTTTGGGGCACCTTAAGGGCAGCCTCTTCCCACTGTGGGCATTCTCCCACCTGCCCCTCATTCTCTCATCTTCTTGTTGATATACCCGCTGCCTCCCCACCCCCAATTATTTCAGGAAATTCCAAATTCTTCTCACTATAGCACAGTAAGAGCTCCCTCTCACCCCTTCTGAGCTTAGCTCTAGGCCCATGTTTTCATTTCACAAACCCATCAAATCCACAGTTGAGTAAAAGAGCATCTTGGGATGAACATCATCCGCTGTGCTCAGAGAGTAGTAATTATAGTCACAGATAACATTTTTTCAACATTACATACTTTTAAAAGGTTATGGAAAATGTAAAGTACTATTTCCTTGAATTACTCTCTCCCACCTCGTCCCCTCTCCCCCTCCCTGGTGAACTCTCTCCTTTGGTAGCTGGGGACCCAAGGTGAAGAGTCATGCACCTCCTGTCTGAGGCCCCTTGTCTATGGGTAGGGCTGGCCCTGCTTTTCCACCCCCTGCCCCATGCCCCCTCCCCATCAGTTTGACAGCTGGTTCAGTGCTGTTCTCCAGTCTCTCCTGATGACACAACACTCCTGGCAGGAAGGTGTCTAAATTCAGGAGGGGCTGATAGACTGGGGAAAGAGGGCATTTCTTCTTCATATAGAGCCTTGTTCATAGTGTTTGTCTTAGAACCAACTGGAGGACATCCTTGCACCCAGTTCATCATTGTGGTATCAGCCTCATTTCTTATAACTGTGCCAGGCAGACAGGTCTTTGTTATCTTTCAAGTTCACCCCAGGACACCAAAGGGCCATGGCTGCTGGAATGGGAGGGTCCTGGCATCAGTAACACTAGGGACCTACAAGGATCCCTCTAAGGGAGCTGGAGGGGATGTGTGTATACGGGAAGCCTTCCCACACACTCCAGGCCATGAGTCCTCTAGCCTGTCTATCCATCCTTCTGGGAGGCAAGCATCTGCTATTATCAGAATCTGCCCTTGGCATTAGGCCTTCAGAGAGAGTGAGAAATTGTGTCTCCACTGAGTCCACAGTCCAGTGGAAAAAGACTCAAAACATAAATCACTGTAAAATGTGCCAAGTGCTCCATGTAGGGATGCAGAGGAGGGTCCCCACCGGTTCTCTGGCTGTTAGAACACGGGGGTAGTGGTGTTCCAGATGCAAAGACTGAAAAGCATGTCCCAGGTTGCCTTCCTCTGCTAGACACTGGGTGCACAAGGTGACAGCGTCTGGTCTGGGGCTGCGGCAGACTGGCACAGGCTCTGGCACTGGGAGCTCTGACTCCACCCTGAGGCCAATGGGGCATGGCTAATGGGAATGATGGGATGTGGGTTTCATAAAGTACACTTGGCCGCAGAGCAGATGAAGTCCTGGGGCCGAGGGAGCAGTTAGTAAGGAGGCTGGGCTCTGTATCCAGCCCTCACGCTACTCCACATTCATGGAGGGCAGGCCTATGGCTGCTGTGCTCCCCACTCACTATTCTGAGCCCAGACTCTCATACACCTTGAGAAAGCTTACAGTGTTATGGACCGAATGTTTGTCTCTCTCCAAATTCGCATGTTGAAATCCTAATCCCCAGTATGATGGTATTTGAAGGTGATTATTAGGCGATGAGGGTGGAACCCACAATGGGATTAGTGCCCTGGTAAAAAAGACCGCAGAGAACTCTACCACCCATCTGCCACATGAGACACAGTGAGAAGACAGCATCTGTGAACCAGGAGGTGGGTCCTCACCTGACACCACATCTGCTCTTTCCCTGATTTTGGACTTCCAAGCCTCCAGAACTGTGAGAAAATAAGAGTTTGCTGTTTAAGCCCCCTAGTCTATGGTATTTTTGTCATAGCAGCCCAAGCTGAGACACAGTGAACGCAGTCAGAAGTTGAAATAGCCTGGGAAAGGCGGGGCTCCTTGCAGACACCCGCTCTAGGCATCACACACCTGTGCGAGGCGGGGTGGGGGAGGCCCGGGCCTAGCGTGGGTCCCAGGCTGTGCGCCAACAGGACGAGCTGCTGCGCAGGATGCTGCCACAGCTGGGACGCGGCCTGCACACCATTCAGAAACGGCTGCGCTGGTTTGCCTGGGGGGGTGGGCACCTGGCTCTTTCTGACAGGTGTCATCTTTGATCCTTCGGGCTCTCAGTCCCTGCAGGGGAGCAATGGTCATGGGGGTGGGGACAGGGACAGGGCTGGAGGACACCCAGATCACCACCCGGCTCACCCGCTACACCGCCCTGGGTGCCCCTCCGAACTCCTGCCTTTACAGTGATGAGGGCAATGGTGAAGTCCACTTGAGGATGGGAAACGGGACCCCGAAGTTCTGTTTTCCTAGGGAAAAAGGAAAATAACACTTTGTCCAGACCAGAGTTTGATTGGATTAAAAAAAGTGTATTGGATTTCCAATACTAAATAAAAACATGAAATTGTTTTTCAAAAAGCCATAGAGTTTACAGCATCAACTACAGAAAAGGCCAAACAAGTGTGTACAGAAACTAGTCCCCAGCAGCCCTCCAGGTCCCCTTCCAGCAGGTGACAAGGCAACAGACACATTTGCTCCAAATCCTCCTGAAGGAAGCTGCTGGTCAGCAGCTCAACTAGGACATTACAAGACACACAATGGTTTAATTTCAAAAATCACAGGAAAATGTAAGAAAATGTATTAAACTGTGAAAAGGTGCAATACAGAATAACTTTCCTTTTTCTTAATTTAAAAAAATCCCCCAACTTTGAACAGTTATTTAAAAATAGGCCCCTCCCCCCCACCCCACTTCTGTGGCAGTATCCAGGTACCAAGGCCCTGAGGTAACCGAAGTATCAGGGTTCATGGGAGGCAATGCCCCGAATACCGAGCATGTTTCTTTGGGCAAGAGGTAAGACAGTTTCTAGGGAATCTAGCCCTCCTGGTGTCCAGAGTGTTCGGAGTGCTCTTTTCAGGATCAGTTTAAGTGCACTGGGTTTCCAGAATCTGGCCTGGCACTATCCTCCGTGACCAGCTAGCAGGGCAACAGGAGTTCCAGCACTGCATTTTTCATTGCCCCCAATTAAGAAACAGAGTTCATCTTCTAGAAAAGCAAATGTGTGATAAGACCTAAATAGGGGAAAAAACCAAGGTACAAAGGCAAGTGGGGCGCCTGTGTGGCCAGGGCAGAGCACAGGCCCCAGGACAGGCGGGTCCGAGTGCCCACTGGTGTTCTCAGCAGCTGACCTCTTCCTGGCTACAGAACCAAAGCTCGATCCGCCTTCTGCACCGCCTTCCACACTCTCTTCTGGGGATTTGTTGGGGAGTAGGGGGAGATGCCTGAGGGTCAGTCCTGTATTCTTAATAGATTATATTAAACAAAAAGAAAAATCTCAGCTCCTTACATTTTTAAGAAAAAGCATACAAGAACCTCCTGCAAAGGCAAAGGCTTCTTGTGTGGCCAGCCTCTCAGCACACCTCAGAGACCTCCTGCTGCCCTGTTCAAATCAGGGGCTTAGCTGAGCTGCTGGGATGGTGTGCGGGAGTTGGGGAGGCCGCTGTCCCCGTCCCCTGCTATGTACAGAACAATGTTCAGAAAGAAGTGGGGAGCCTCACTGGTGCTGCAGCCCCTGCCTGCTTCATTCTTGCTAACGCCTTCCCCACGGGGCTCTGAGGCGTGGAAGTGAGAGCTGGACTGGCTGAGGACAGGAACTAGGGAGAAGCAAGGAGTCCTACATGGGAACAAAGCTCCCTCCTTAACCTCCGACTTCCCCGAAGAGAACACATGGTAACAGCAGGAAAGGGTCTCTAACCTCTTCTCCGATTTCCCAGGAACTCAGCCAGGCTCGTGCCCTGTCCTGCATCACTCCTGCAATACAGCACCTGACTCCTCAGCGTGGACATTCTTATCAGGATATGACCAAGACACCAGGGCAGCTACATCCTCGAACCCACCTATTGCACAGAAGAAATTTTTAACTAGATCCAAATGAAACTCCAGTTGCAACTTAGTGACAATAGAGATGAACATGCCAGGACAATAAAGAAGATGCTTCCATTCTCTGCAGGCTTCTGGAAGGAAGTACAATGATTGAAACATTCACAGGACCTCAGCAGCCCCTCAATTTCCAGTTCCCAACCCCCCCCACCCCAATACTGCAACTGCACAGAAAGCAACAAACAAGTCTTTTCAATGTTACATTTCATTCAGATAGATCTGTAATCTCACAGTGATGAGAGGAGAAAGTCAGGCCTTTAATAATTATAATAAAAAAAATTAAAAAGCTTACAAACAGCAATGCAACATTTCCTCCCCCCCTCAAAGTGATGGATTAACAGCTGGTAGAGGATGCAATGACTCAGAATCAAAAATAAAAATAAAAACACAAAACAAGCCAACCCCTGGAACAACCCACACTGTCAATGACTTTCCATACGTAATTCAAACAAGTAGTCAAATGTCAACCACTTGTGGAGAACACCACAGACTTCCTTGGTTTTTGATAGTGTTTTTCTTTTGAAGGTAAAATAAAATAGGACACAAATAAAATTGTACATAAATGCCAACGTCTACACTCCATAAAGGCGATGCCGTCGTAGCATGAAGACACAGCCTGACCACAAAGTGAGACAGAGGTTGTACTTCTTGCCTCTTCCCTGGACACAACATTTTGGCCCATGGTGCCCAGTCCTGCAGAATATTGGCAGGCAAAGGGAAGCTGCCTTGACACGGCATCTTCCAGGCCGACCAGGAGAAGGCAGGCGGCCGGGCCTGGAGCTGGCCCCACGCGGGGGTGCTGGCCGGGCAGCCTGCTCACTCTGTGTTTTCAAGTGCTGTCCTCTCGTGCTCTGTACAACTCCTTGTTTTCAAGGCTAAGTCTCAAGACTTCTAGACTCAGGTCCGGAGTCACGTCCCGGTCAAGGTCGTCATGCTGTCGTGATGGCGTTTAGGTCCTTCATCAGTCCTTCCAGGTGGGCCATCTCTTTGGTCAGCTCATCTGGTTCATAGCTCTACAGAAAAGAGAACACTGTTACCAGGCACAGTCCAAGCAGCCGTCCAGAAGGAGGGCCCACAGAGAGACGTCAAAGTGTCAAGTGGTCAGTGACAAAACTGCCTGAGAGACTGGACCACCCAAGCCCCTGCTGGCCCGGCAGCATCAGAGGTTGCAGGATGTGCCCAAGCCAGCAACCACTCATTTCTTTCCACTGCAGAATGCCTTTCCTCCAACCCACACTGCCAGGGTCATGAGGACCTCACAGGCCAGAGGCCCTGCCACTCATCCCTTCTAGTCTCTGTTGGACCCAACACAGTTGGTATGTCCCCTGTATCTCTGGGCCCCAACCTCTCCTCCTAAGAGAGTCCTGTACCTGGAAATGCAGAGGCAGAACATATTTATTGGAATGTGGGAATGAAAGATCAAGGAGAGACCCTGTTGATCTTTGTTTTGAGAGCAACCATACAGGCACCTTCCTCTCCAGCATCCTGCTCAGGAAAGGTCATTAAGGGGGACTAAGGGGAAAAAGAACACGTGGATGGTTCAAACCAAGACAAGAGGACCAGAGAGACAGGACACAGTTAAAAGGCAGGCAGGTGGGTGGGCTGGTGTGACAAGCTAATCCAAGCAGATCAAACCCTCAGCACGGCCCCAGCTCACAGGAGCTGCTCAGTGCTCGCCTGATGAGTGAGTGAGCGACTCTGCCTCACACTTCTGGGCCAGCACAGGGTATCAGTGTGCCCGGTGCACTCTCAGGCCTTGGGACATGCACCTAGTCATCCTGGCGGGGCTGGTGGCCCTGCGAACTCACACTCTCGGAGTCTTCCAGCATCCTTGTGGTCTCCTGCACTTCAGGGGCACTGGGAACCACCACTGGCATAGGAGGCCGGCTCCTTCCTAAAGTCCCGATGGAGGCCGTCTTCACCGAGTGAATGTGATGATTTAGAGCTGAGGGGGAAAGGGCACCATCAGGTGTGTGGCTGAGCTTGCTCCTCCAGACCTCACAAAGGTACCCAAGGTCCAAATGCTGCTAAGGGTGAGGGATGCACCCAGACCCAGGGCAGAGATCCTGCTCTGAAAAGGCACTGGAACAAGATGGCAGGAGGGAGAAAGCAGGGCATCCAAGAGGCCAAATGTTCCATTTGGCTTTAGAAAGCTCATCTCCTAGTCCAGTTGCTCTCAAAGTGTGGTGGCCCAAGGGCCCCTGGCAGGATATCTGGGAGGTCAAAACTCTTTTCATAATAATGCCAAGACAGTTTTTGCCCTTCCACCAATGGTACAAAAGCAACAGTGGGTAAAACTGCTGGAGCCTTAGCACAAATTAAGGCAGTGGCACCAAACTGTAAAGTCATTCATGGACATGCATACTTGCAAGTTTAAAAAGAGCCAGTTTAAGATCATCGTTAATGAGGTAGCAAAAATTATGTTATGAAATCTCAACCTTGATTACACATCTTTTAAATATTCTAAAATGGAAATGTGGGTAAAATACTTCTGCTGTACACCAAAGCATAATAGCTGTCTTCAATAAAGGCACTTGTAATTGAGTTGTGAGCTGAACTGCTGCTTTCATCACGAAACATCAATGTTAGTACAGAGAAAGACTGACACACAAACCGGTTATTCAGACTTGAGCATTTGGCAGATACTTTCTAGAAAGTGAATGAAGTAAAGTCAGTCACTTCAGGGAAAACAATGGACAGTATTTATTTTCAATGATAAAATTTAAGTTTAAAGTGAAAAATCAGAATTTTAAAAAACTTGTATCTGCCACCATGAGCTTGAGAGCTTCCCAATACTTCCAGACATTGGTGATATTAATGAATGTATTTTTAGATACCGTTTAACAGAATGTATCAAAATTCGGAGGATCTGTATAACTTAGTGAACCATTACTTTCCAAAGACCAACATGTGATGTTCAGTACCGTGCATTCAAAGTACAAGATACGTGGATTTATTGGAACAGAGTACAAATAATTATATGATTTCTGATTCCACATTACAAACAAACCTATAAGAAACTACAACTTGTTGAGTTTTGCTGTAGTATCAAAAAAGAATATCCACAGTTGTCTGAAAAGGTTATAAAAATAATCTTCCCTTTTCCAACTACATATCTGTGAGGCCAGATTTTCTTCAACCAAAACAACATATTGCAACAGATTAAATGCGGAAGCAGGTGTAAGAATCCAGTTGTCTTCTATTAAGCCAGACATTAAAGAGATCTGCAAAAATATAAGACAATGCTACTCTTTTATTTTGAAATAGTTATTTTTCATGAAAAATATGCTATTTATCTTAACATGATAGATTAATTGCTATTTTTAAATGAATAAAATAGTTTTAAAATCTGTTCTGATTTCTAATATAGTAAATAATGATAGGTACAACCCATGTGAAGAAAAGCTCTTGTGTAGCTTCAACAGCTTGTAAGAGTTATAAAGCGTCCTGAGACCAGAAAGCTTGAAAACCAGTGATTTATTCTGAAACAAACCATCATAATAGAGAAAAATGTGAAAGAGTAGGAGGCAGAAAGCACGCCTTTGAGGTGAGAGGGCTTTTGTTGAGCTGGGTGAACTCGAGGAGTTAACTTTCCTTCTGCAGGGTTATTCCTCCACCCTAAGGTTCTTCCTTGTTTCCAAGTCTGGGCCTCCCTGACCCTTCTCCAGCTGGCAGGAACCCTATGGAGTGAGGCAGCTCTGGGAGGAGGCTGGGCAGACCACATCTGTTGTTCATACCCATGCCACTGGCTTTTACCACCAAGGACTCTGCACCCAAAACACAATTCAGAAAGTCAGCCCCTGCTCCCCGCCAAATTATTCTCTGGTTTACATATGTTCCCAAAGGAGGAGCCCTTAGACTCCCTGAGAGGGGCAATGCACCCTGCGACACTAAATTGCAGGGATAAGCTTGGAGGACATTTGCTTTGTTACTCAAGGGCCCCTCCAGTGGTGCTGCTGTCCCCACTCACCTTGCTGGGATAGTAATGGTGTGCTTGGCAACGCTGGATCATAGGTGGGAGGACCCGGGGGAGGGACTGCTGGCACAGCAAAGCTCTTCAGTGGGTGGGAAGGGCGAACGTGGGCTGTAGGAAGACTCTGGCCTGAATCTTCCTCTTGGGAGCTGGCCAAGTAAGAGGAGCTGGTAGCACCTTCAGGATCCTGGTGATCAGCACAGCATGGCTGAGACGAGGAGGCTGGCACGGTGTCAGTGCTGGGGGTGTTTCGAACAGATTCTACAGCGGGAAAGTCCAAATGTTAGCATTTCTTTTACCGCTGAACAGATGCACATTCCAGGGTTCTGGCTACCTCTAAGGGCTCCTGAAACCAGCTCAATCGGCACTTAGGATCAATGCTAGTCCAAGGGGACATGGATTAGCACCACTGTCAAAGCTAAGTAAGAACAGTCTAATCTAAGAGTCCTGAGCAATTTTGTCAACCAGATGCTGGATTTGTTTCACCTACACAACCAAGTGGTCACAATTTTACAGATTTAAAGTTCTTCTCAGTACTCACTATGGAGCACATATCAAGGTTCCTGAGATGTTATCTATTAAGATGTAAATAAGAAGAAAGAAGGGACTTCCCTGGTGGCACAGTGGTTAAGAATCCGCCTGCCAGGGCAGGGGACACGGGTTCGAGCCCTGGTCTGGGAAGATCCCACATGCCACGGAGCAACTAAGCCCGTGCACTACAACTACTGAGCCTGTGCTCTAGAGTCCGCGAGCCACAACTACTGAGCCCATGTGCCTAGAGCCCGTGCTCTGCAACAAGGGAAGCCACCGCAATGAGAAGCCTGTGCACCTCAGTGAAGAGTAGCTCCCACTCGCCGCAACTAGAGAAAGCCCACATGTAGCAACAAAGACCCAACACAACCGTAAATAAATAAATAAATAAATAAATAAATAAATAAATATAAATAAATAAATAAATAAATAAATAAATAAATAAATAAATGGAAGAAGGAAAGAAAACTGAAAATTTCACTCACTGATTGACAGTCTCAGAGACTAGCCTTTCACAGACAACATGTCTTACCACCAAGACTGGCTGGGTACCTGACAAGGACCAGCTCTGCCTGCGAGGCCTGGTGGTCACTGCAGGAGAGGCAGTGCCATAGGCCCTGCATGCTCTCTGGCTACTGTGCACACCCTCCCCAGAGCAACAGCCCCACAGCTCAAGTGAGACCTGGACAACCAAACAGTCCAGAGGTCTGTAAATGGTTTTAAGATCATGCCATGAGGTATTTGGGGGTCCAGAGAAAGAAAAAGCCTGGAGAAGGGGAAAACTCAAGAAGAACATGACAAAAATCTCAAGATACGTGAAGAGGGGTCAGAGTTGTTCTGGAAGGCAGCATGGGGGGTAGTAAAAGCACTGGCTTTGGAGTCAGATAGATCTGAACCCTAATCTCTACATACGAGCTGAGCGAACTTGGCAGTCACCAAATCTCTGAATCTGTTTCTTCACCTATAAAAATAGGGAGAATAACACATAATTCACCACGGATTTAATTAAGAAAATGTATGTAAAGTGGTAAACACAGGGTTTGAGTAATTGATAAGGTTCTTTTCTTCGTAAATAACCCGAGTGCTTACTCTGAGCCAGGCACCATGCTAAGTGCTTTATACTCATTAGCTCATTCAATCCTCCTAGTAACTTATTAGACACTGGGAGGTTAAGCACGGCCCAAGGACACAGAACCGATGGGGCAGGATTCCGAATCCCTGCCCGAGTCCCAAGTCCATGCTCCATCCACTACACAACACACTGCTCTTCCATGCCCAATACCACCCGTCCCCCGACTCTGCAGAAGCAGCACCAAGTCCCAGGGAGACCATATGAGGAAGACCTTTCAAATAGTGTGAGCTGGTGCAGATCACCAACCCCACCCTGAGGGGGGGTCTGGAGGATACCAGCTCAGGGCCATAGGCTGCACCAGGCAGCCTGAAGGAGGGCCTCCCTTGATTCCTAGAGTCCTCAAACTTATCAAGGAAAATAAACCCTTTTAAGCAGTAATGCATGAGCAACCTGCAGAAATCCAACCTTTCCCTGCCTTTGTTGCTGAGATAGCAATGAATCTGTTCTCTTCGGCTCTCAGGAGATGGGCCATGGCAGTCATGAGTGCTACTCCCTTAACTTAAAGGCCTTGGGTCCCAGCAATGAGCGACTCATACACCCTCCCCAAGTGTTGAGAGCCTGGCTATGATAACCCTCCCAGGCCTAGGTCACTTCTCATCCTTTCCAGGGGTACGCTGAGGATCTCACTTCTTATGCTTGCTCAGGTCAGCTATCACCACACCTGGGGAGCTGCTGGTCCCACCCTGTGTGATCCTGGGCCGGGTGGAAGCTGGTTATCGAGGGTAACAAGGATGAGGAGAGAGAAAGCAGGCTCTAGCCTGGACCATGTCACATTGTACTGGCAGATATGTTAGGTCAGCTCTGGGCACACAGGCCTACCTTGGATGCCTCAACTGCCTTAATTTGATGCATATGCTTCTGAGGGCCAGAAATGGTGGGAAACGTGAAAAAGGAAAAGAGGGCTACCTACGTGAATCCGAGTGTGGAGTAACTCCAGAAGGCACCAGCACACTGTATTCTCTGTGAAGGGTGTGCCCTGAAATTGTGCAACACCTCTGGCCCAGGAGGGAAACTATGTTGTAACTAAAATTTCTGCTTTGGTGAGGGACCTACTTCCCGACTGACCTCTCAGAGTTGTCTAAGACACACAAAGTGAACAGTGGCTGAGCGCTTGGGCAAGTGGAAAGCACGCTTTCTGCATCAGGTGGTAGTGACATAGTAAATGTTCAAGGAAAAGACACAGCCAATGCCCTCTAGAGCAAAGACGGCCCTGGACAAGGTCTAGTCATGCCAAGCCCACATCTACAGGTCTGTGGTAATACTGG
Organism: Mesoplodon bidens; assembly: GCF_964165515.1. Classification (NCBI taxonomy): domain Eukaryota; kingdom Metazoa; phylum Chordata; class Mammalia; order Artiodactyla; family Ziphiidae; genus Mesoplodon; species Mesoplodon bidens. Next base: position 62,300,301 of record NC_138178.1, on the reverse strand, counting down.
ACTCTAGAAACACAGGAAAACACAACAGGAGGAGAACTTTGATCACTTCTAGATACCTGCTCTACATTTCAAATCCATCTTCAGTGGCTCCATTACAAGTTTTACCTTCTTTTATCTCCTCTGGTCATTAAAACGGGGAACCCTTTAGTGGTACAAATAGTTACTTTTCCTCTTTTTGCTTTCCGCCTGAATCCATACAGAACCAAGCTTTTATCAACACTGGACCACTTGGACGAGGGGTGGGCGAGAGCCCTATGCTTCTTGCCAACCTTCAACCCCCTCCTTGTCCAAGAGGGAGGAGGAGGGGGCTGATCCGACTGGGAAGACCCTGCCATGCACTTAGGTAGGCTCATATCCCAGTGGGTGAGGCCTTTCTGCCTTAAAAATGGAGAAACAGAGTCAGGACACAAAAACCACTTTCTAAGAGCAGGTTTGGAGGGCTGCTTTCTTGTCTGTTCTGTCTGAGATTATGTCTGTGAGGCAGCCTTTGGTTCTCCATAGCCTCCTGTAGACTGTCTTTCCCTAAAGGCAGGGCCCCACACTTGGATTTGGAGGGAGGGAGAGGCCAATTTTAGACATGAGTTCAAGCAGCATTCTCCAAACCAAGTAAAGGTTTGGGAGTAGATAACTTTCGGAGTTATCAGGCATCTCTTAATAAGCTTTGACCTCCATTTGATGCCTGGGGTATGTTTATAATTGATCAAAACGTAAAGGAGGAAGGGATGTTATTGGCAACCCAAGCTTCTAGCATGAAGTTTTGAGGTTCTTTTAAAATGGAATTCACTTGAAATTCCCTTATTTTCCAGAACTACCAAAACTCAGTTCTACTAGTAACATACGTAACTATTAAAAGACAAATTTCAAATGATGGAAAAAGAGTACACTGTATAGATGAGAAGTGTTTTTTTTTTTGCACCTTAAAACTGAGAAGATGGAAATTAATTTTCAGTTAATGAGGAACAATATTTATTCCATTTGCTGTCCTCTCACCTTCACTTTTTCTTCCTTAAATCTGTTTCGATAGAGCTGTTTCTTAAGATTTCCTAACTGGGACATGTTAGTCTGGCAATGTATATCTTTAAATACACTGCAGATTGTTAGGCTAATTTCCTATCTATTTTTAGAGATGATCTATGCCTGTGAGCCCTTTCTAATTTCAGTAATCCACTAGGCAACCTGAGGTTTACAATATGCACAAGCTCAACATGGCCACTGGCCCTGCTGTCCCCAGGTGTTGCTCTTACTGTGGTACATGGCAGAAGTAAGTAATTAAGACCTAACATCAGAACTACCTTATGGCTGCCCTAAGAACCTTCCCAACATTAGGCAAAGGCAACATCTAGTGTCTGAAAATCACCCAGAATACATTTTCCTTTCAAACTGGAGGATTAAAAAAATAGACTGAAAATATGACAGAATTAAGATGCAAGGTGATGGAACAAGACATGGTTATGTGATTAGAGTTACGTTTTTACTAAAACAACACCTTGCCCTAAGCACTTAAAACTTAGGGGAAAAAATGGAGTGAATTTTATAGAAACAAATTTGAGTCAGTAACAGAAACGTTATGATAAACAAATAACACTGAAAAAAAAATTCCAAATCGTTCTAAGCAGGGCAAGTCCTCCCCATTGCAGCCTGCCGATGCTTTTCGGAATGCTTTCCACCTGGGGCTCCATCCTCATCTCTCACCTGTGGAATTGGCCCTGTCTGAAAGGGACATGGATGTGCCAATGGGCCATGAGCTGCCCGGGTGGTAGAGATGACTGCGAGCTGGAGAAGCGAGGCTGCTGGAGTGGAAATGATGGTGAGGGTTATCGAGGGAATGGATGGGATGGGCACTAATCACAGCTGTGAATGAACACAAGACAGAGAAATGCTTAACATGCTTGCACAGACACACACATATCACAGTTCAAGAGCAGTTACCCCGCGCCCCCCTCCCATACTGTACGACCACTTTCTTGGCTTTTTGGTGGCATATGGCTGAATTTGGACAATTAGCCATGGGTTTTATACTTGCTTTAAAAAATCAACACACTCCTATGCATATGTCTCTAGATATACACAGAAATAAAAAACGCTGAGGATTTTTACTAAAATGTTAACAGTGATTATCTTGTGGGGAAGAGGGGTGAAGAATTTAAAAAGAAATTTCTTTTGGTTTATCTTTATTTTCCAATTCTTCTACAATAAATATGGATTATATGAGTTATTAAAAATATCTCCTTGAATATGTCATAAAATATAAATCCATAAGCAAACAAATGGTGGTTTGGGTATCTATTATTTTTTTCTCTTGCTTAAAAAGATAGAAGTCCCTTTTCCTTTGAGTATATTCCTAATTCATTCTGTCTTTTCTTACTTGCTGAATGAAGCATGAAATAGGTATTTAGGCTGAATGAATAAGTAGCTGTTTAATCAGTTTTCATCTTAAAAGGAATGCAAGTGGAACTGAACTCTTATGTTCCAATCTAGTACTAAAAGCATGAAACACAGGCCTAGGGCACCATCTCTTCCTGCTTCCAGTCTGGGAGCTCAGCCACATCCATTCACATATTAAAAGATGAACGGATTTTTCCTAAAATGCCTCTTTCCTTCCCACACTGGCTAAGGAATTCAATTTGCTGCATTTAGCAAACAAATCCAAATTTTCACACAGATGTTCCACATACAACTTTCTATGAAGATAAAGTGCTTCTTTAATGAGGCTTAATTATCGATCCCAGAGATGCAAACAAACAAAATCAGAAGCCCAGTTGGGGTATAAACTTTTCTTAGGTACTCCCATAGAGTAGCTGGAGAAGCAGAATGTTTAACATCAAGATAACCAGCTCTAAATCCCCCAAACAGGTAAACAGGCAGGGTTGGCTAGGAACACATAGGATCTTTTTATTCTTCCCTTTAGGCAAGGACTTCACAAACTTTGTGATAAAACTTAATTTGCCTTTGGAGTCTATTAAAATATCTTGTCACCAAGAATTTCCCTAGATCTTTGGGGTGAAGAAAATCCCAGTCAATAAAGTAGAGGCCTTGGGCTTCCCTGGTGGCACAGTGGTTGAGAGTCTGCCTGCTGATGCAGGGGACGCGGGTTTGTGCCCCGGTCCGGGAGGATCCCACATGCCGCGGAGCGGCTGGGCCTGTGAGCCATGGCCGCTGAGCCCGCACGTCCGGAGCCTGTGCTCCGCAACGTGAGAGGCCACAACAGTGAGAGGCCCGCGTACCGCTAAAAAAAAAAAAAAAAGAGGCCTTTATTCTGCAGCTTTCTCTTTGCCATGTGCAAACAAGCAGGTGGCACAACCAGCCAGGGACCCTGGAGCAGTGCTGCCCCTCCCCGCTCAAGGCCTGGGAAACTAATCAGGGGCTTTCCCTGCCCTCAGGGATCAGAAGCTGCAGGTGGTCCCTTGGACTAAAATACAACTTGGAAAACCTGGCTGAGGAGAGGTCTTAGGGCAGCTTGGCAGTCAGCATCTCCTCCAGGGGAAGACAGGTAGTTTTCAGAAGTAGGATGTTTCAGAATCAATGTTTTCCAGAATTAAGGCTAGGGTGAGGGAAAAAGCCTCCTGATTTTTATCTAGGAAGTGCAACTTGAAAGTGTTTTAGGTACAGAGAGCTCTCACAAAAGAAAAACAAAGTTGACTTCAAGGCATTGCCAGTTTTTCCAAATTAAGTAAATTAAAAATGTGAAAGTGCCTGTCTAGAATACAGTTGGCAATCATTAGCTATTAGCTGAATCAGAATCCAATGCTTCTGGTGCAAGGCCTTTGATGGAACCTCATCCTGACACCACCAGGCCTTTCTCAACAGTGCTCAGACATTTATAGCCATGGTAGGTGGATGGGGGATGCAGACTCCAGGGAATCCCAGCTTGTGAAAAAGGACTGAAGCCACGTGGGGAAAAGCATATCTCTAAACCTGAAGATCACAAGTATATTTGGGAACCTGATTTCAGATTCTTGAATTAAAGAATCCACTCACCCACCCAACTGTTGAGGCATAAATTAAGTAATACTGTACATTTATGCATACTCCTTCCCACCACCAAAAAAAGAAAAAAAACAGGAATGCTGTCAACTAGTACAGCACATCTTTTCTGTGTAACATATTTAAAAGTAACAAATCTAGGAATAGGGTTAGTCAAATTTTACAAGTTTTAAAAATAAGCCAGTTCAGGCAAGAACTAAAGTCTTATATAAAACAAACAAGTAAGTGGTCAAGCTACCATCTTCTTATAAATCAAAAGCAACTGGAATGGAATAATTTACTCTTTTTTGGACACTTCTAAACCTGGGGACCCCGTCCAGGGCACCTCTGATGAGAGGGAAACCGGTTTTCCTTGCACACTTCCAAGTACAGGCCCCTCTTTTTTTTTATCATGGACCCTAAGCAAAAACTACTTTGTGCAGAAATGACCTATTAGCAAATCGGCCCTTTCCCTTTCAAAGCTGACTTTTAGAATCTCGTGCAAGTGACAGCGTGTGTGCAGACATTTACACTCTCAGGGATTCCACTAGTTTCCAAGTATATGGTGCCATCTTCTGTGTGTAGGATATCTGTGATTATTTAAAATCTCTGTCACTTGTTAACAGGTATGGCTAACAGTTCTGAAATGGGACATCTTTTAAGAAATGAATAAAAATCCAAAAGCTCATTTAGGTTAAATTAAAAAGTGATCTTTCAGGATTCGAATCCAGGCACCTGACAGTGTTAATGTTTACTAACCTACTGTTCAGTCCAGAGCAAATAACTTCAAGATCAAATAGTTTTTTAAACTTGATATTGGTAGGCAGGTGGCTTCTTATCTCTCTAGAATGGCACAGAGGACCCTCAACTGGAAGTCCCATTGTGCCAGCTAATCTGAAAGGCTTCCCCACCTTGAAAACAGTAACAAGGGAGAAGAAACATTAGTTAAAAAATATGATTGCTTTTTGGTTTTTTAATCATGACAGTTAACTTATTTTGAGTTTCAAATATTATTAAAGGAGGCTGGACAATTTTCATGCTTATCAAAGTGAAGCATGGGTCAGATAAGGTTGAAAAATATTGCTTTAAAAACTCCACGCTGTCCATCTAAAACTCCTCTAAAATATAACGTCTATTAACTAAAAAAAAATTCCGCAGGTGCCTATCAACACTGATTATGTATCGGGAAGCCCAAGGAATACTGTGACATATAGCCATCTTCAGCCCCATCTCTCCTGCAGAGACTCGATGTACTTTTAAAAAGACTGGTCACTTCCCTAATGCCTGGGAGACTTGTGGAAATTGGCTTCTTAGCTTATTTGCACTGAAATTAAAGAAGCTACTTGGAAGAATAAATATTAATTGCAAAATATGGCAAATGCTTGATACTTATTCCCTCATGGTGCCAAAGCTTTGGTAGATTATTTTTTGTGTTAGGATCAAGTGAAGTCAAAGAGATCATTGATAGTTGTTCCCCAACATGACTGGATAGATTGGCAGCCCTCAGGAAAAGAGAAGCTTTTAACTTACGCTGGGGTGGCTGGGAGTCAAAGGGCATCATCATTTTTGGTCTCATTCCCCGCCTTCCAGCCAGTGTAGACATGCTGTCCTCTGATTCATGCCCTAGACACCAAATATGGAGGCTGGTTACAAACATGTGCCCTAGGCCAATAAGCAGCCTCAGCAGTAAAACATTTCAAGTGGGGGATTCAGGACTCACAAACAACAGTGGGACAAGGTGTTTCTGCAGGAAGTGAAATAAAGAGGAAAATGACCATTAGCGCATTACAGGAGTCCCTGTTGAGGCAACTCAGTTGACACAACGCTGCTTACCCTGCTTCACTGCAGGTCTGTGAGGGAGAGCAGCCAGACCAAGAACATGCTGAACACCACAGTGAGAGTTGGGGTCCAACTGAAGGGACGGAATGAAATGCACAGACATAGGCTATGTTGACTCAAATGCTTGAGTGTCAAGTTGGTGAAGCACGATGAGAGACCTAACAGAGCTAGAAGACTGTCTCATCTGGGTATAGAACCTCTCCCCCCAACAAGCTAGCTATTCTTCATCAGAGGTTGATCCTGTAACACACATTTCTTTAAACCTAACCTCGTATAGGAATCACCAAATTAAGGCAACCTTACAAAACGGAAAATGGTTTAAATGAAAATAGTCTCCAAACATTTGGGAAAAACCTGCACCTCTATATGAATTCCGCCTTTGATGGATGTTGCTGTCCATGGAATTGTCAACCGGTGTGATATCTTGAGAGTTACGAGGAATTGGAGTATCAGTCATGATGGGGTTTGGGTCTGGAGACTTATCAATGGGTTTCAGCTCCAGTCTCTCATGATGGATCCAGAGGTCTGGGGGTTTGACATCTTTGGAGTTCCCTTTGTACTTGTGGGAGCCATTCACTGATTTGCAAGCAGCTCGTTTCCTAGGTACAAAAGTAAGAGGATTTTTTAAAGAAACTCTTGAATATTATTAGTCAAAAGGTTTGGATGATTAAAACTTCCCTTCTGAGAGATGCTTCAGGCAAAATCAGAAACAAACAAACAAGAAAAACAGAGTCAGGAAGTTTTCTTCTGGGAACAGTAAGTGTATCTCTTTGTCCACATATATTTAGAGGTATGTACGTGGGCATATTTGAATATTGCCTTGTGACTTTTTGAGTATAAACAGATTAGACAGCATTTTTTGATCAAATAATCTCTAAAGCAAAAGGTTGCTCCCCAAGTTTCCAATCAATAGAGAAAGGACACCGTTAACTAGAAATATAACAATGGAGTAGACATAGAGTCTGCTTATAAAGGAGGAAGGGAACTCCATTTTACGTAACTCAAACTAGGACCACCACTGGGTAAAGTCAAGAACGGGGATGACAGTGTCGACTTTTCTGTGCCTTAGTTTCTCCATTAAGTCACTCACCCAACTCAATAAGCATTTATTAGGTACCTACTGTATGTCAGGTCCTATGCTGGACTGCTGTGCCCTCAGCACTTCTGGCCAAGTGAGGAAGACAAACACTGAACTATTTTTTTCTTTTTTTTTTTTTTTGCAGTACACGGGCCTCTCACTGCTGTGGTCTCTCCCGTTGCAGAGCACAGGCTCTGGACGTGCAGCCTCAGCGGCCACGGCCAACTGGCCCAGCCGCTCCGCGGCACGTGGGATCCTCCCGGACCAGGGCATGAACCCGCGTCCCCTGCATCGGCAGGCGGACTCTCAACCACTGCGCCACCAGGGAAGCCCTGAACTATTATTTTAAAATGTTCTGAGCTTAATGAAATGCCAAGTGTTATAGTAACCTCTTAATAGCTGGACATACAGTGGACAGGAAAAATGTGAAGGAAAAAGTGACATTTAAGCTAAGACCTAAATGGGACAGGGCAGAAGGTGCATTCCAGGTGGTAAAATCAGATTATGTCAGAGCCCTGAAGCACAGAGCAACAGCCTGGTGTGTTAGAGGGACTGTAAAAAGTCCTGAGTGGTGGCAGTGTATGAACCATGGGGAGAATGATATGAAATGATGCTGGCAAGATGGGCAGGGATTAGATCATAAAGGGCTTTTAGAGCCACGCCAAGAGTCTGAAGTTCCCTCTATGAGTAAAGAGAAACCCCTAAATGGTTTTAAGCAGGAGAGTAAGGAGATGAACTCTGAGTTAAAAATTTAAACCAACTGGGATGTGAAGAATGGATGTGAGGGGTAGGGGACAAAACAGGAGGGCAGTTAGGATGCAACTGCAATAATCTCAGCCATGACTGATGGTGGCCTGGGACAGTGAGAATGGAGGAAAGAGAGAGATTTGGCAGTTATTTAGGAGCCCAAAATGACAAGACTTGGTGAAAAAATGAATGTGGGAAAGGATAGGAATAAAGAAACAAGAGGAATAAAGGATTATGCCGAGGTCTCTGGCTTAAGCCATTTACTAACACTGGGGAGAAGCAGGTTTGACAGAAAAGATTATAAATTGTTTCGAACATGCTAAGTGGCTCTGAGACACTAAAGATGAAACATAAAACAGGTAATTGGTTCTGAGACTGAGTCCAGCCTGAGACTCAGAAGAGAGAGGCCTTGGCTAGAGAGAGAAATATGGGAGTAGCTGAAATTCAGAAGTCAATGAAGCCAAAGAAGCAGGTATCACTAGGAGACAGCGCAGAAGGAGAAGAGAGTAATTCTAGGACCAGGCCCTGAGGAATGTCTGTATTTGATGGCTGAGTAGATTGGAGAGGCTGTGAAAAAGAACACACAATCACAGAATACAAGAGAATGTATTCAAGAGAATGTTTCAAGAAGGAAGGAGTAGTTGACTGTGTTAAGTGTTGAGAGATTAAGATAAGGACTGAAAAATTTCCTTTGGCTTTAGCAATATGGAAGTCACTGGTGACCTCAGCAAAAGCAGTTCTGCTGAAGCAGTAGGGGCAAAATTTGGATTAGAAAGGACGGAAGCATGAATGGGCAAGTGAAAAAATGGACAAGTGAGCGTAGACAAGTATTCGAGAAATTTGTGGTGAAGGGAAAGATAGAGATTTGTAAGTGGTTGGTGGTAAGGACCATGCAACAGAGGAAGGGTTCTAATTATTTCTTAAGATAGAAGAAGCTTGAGCACACTTACATGCTGAAGGGGCAGAGACAACAGAGAGTGAGAGGTTAGCTGTGCCGGAGGAAGGGACAACCGCAAGTACAAGCTCTTAGAAAGCAGGAGACGCGGGGATCCAGACGGGAAGTGGAGAACCGGTCTCCGACAGGAGGCAGGGGGAGAAAATGATTATTCCCAACATGGAAAGGTTTTTAGATTTGATGGTGGCACACTGAGGTAGTTCTCATCTTTTGAGAGTGAGGGGGCTATAGAAGGATGTGTTGAGAAACTACAAGGGGCTAGACTCTAAATACTCTGTCAGCTTTGAGGTTGTAAGAGTCTATAAACAGCTACAATTGAAATGGGAGGTGCCTCAGGTATTAAAGAGGAAGAGAAGTACTGAGAAAAGCTCACATATTTTCGATGGTCAATGGAACACTTGGAAAGCAGGTCACTGGGGGAGGAGGAGGGGAAAGCTCTATGAAGACTTGATACAATTCTTTTAACCAAAGGGACGCAAATTATAGGACCTGCAGATGCAAATACAGAGTACAGAGCCTATTACAAACTCATTTTCCTACCTCTCAATCTGAAGACTAAGTACTTTATTTTTTATTTACTTTGAATTTTAAATCCCCCCAAACATTAAGGAATTCTGTCATTTTGTTTTTTCAGATTCTTTTAAATAAAGATCTCAAGATGTCTAAAACTAGATGTAAAATCAAGTTCATAAAGATAAATGGGAAATGCTGAAAAAGAAGCTTATAGAAAAGTTGTAGCATAGAAAAATGTTATCTCTGAGGTTTTAAAGAGAAACAGTTTTCTACAATCGAAGGTAGGTAGGGAAAAGCTGTAAGAGGCAGCAACCAAGAGGCTTATAAAGGGAGCCCCCATTCTCTTGGAAAAATGATGAAGGTAAGCTATAGAAAGCTATTTTATTTGGGCAAAAGAAAGACTAAAAACATCACATCACCTACAGAAAATGACATAAAGCCATTACTAGTAGCAGTTAGATGGTAGCTTGTACTTGCCCTCTATTTTGAAAACAGATTTATTGTTATTAAATACACGCATCCTTGCCTTGGGCAGACCAGGTCTGATGATAATCACACAGATGTGAATTTCTCTTTTCTCTTTATGGAGCAATACCTCCATCTTACGATCCTTTAGGATACTGCAACTAAAGTTGTTCTATTACCCATACTGTGTTTTTGCTATTAGGGGTAACTCAAGAATCTCCTTTTTTATGGCATCTGTCTTGCTGGCCAGAGATAGGAGTAGAATATGACCTAGGGTCAAGGATTCTCTCAGGTTCAGGAGTGCAGGCTGTTATCAAGCACCATATTATGGAATCACCTTGCTATCTCCTCTAGACAATGAGCCGCAAGCCTCAAAATCCCAGAGGAGTTCAGAGCTAGCAGCCACCTGACCTCTCTGCTAATGTGATATGCTGATTATAAGTAGTCCTTTCTCGTTCATTTAATCAATACATCTCTCCACCGCATTCCCCCCACCCCACCTCCTGCAGTCCCAACCTCAACTTCTACACTTGGTAGCACCTCTTTAAAAATACTCTTAAGCTTAGATTTAGAGTCTATGGTCTATGGTCTCCGTCCATCTCGGCTGACATTTGTGCCATGAAATTCCACAAACTCCTGTGCATCTGGTTCACTGTGTGCACAGAGACAGTCTTCCAAAGGGGCCCCCAACAAGGCTGGACATTGTCCACTTTCCTCTCCAGATCGATTGTCTACTTGGCTCTGTGACTTGAGAGGCTGAGTTAAATGAACTATATCTACATGGTAACTCTGTCCCTGGCTTCCAGTTGGTTTGGCAGGTAGAATGCACAGGCAAGACACTGGAAGGTAGGAGGTATTTTCTCTCCTGCCCCCTCACTGCTGGGCTAGAGGTTGGCAGTAGTTACAGTCCTACCACCCCACATGGTTCCTGTCGCAAGCCCTCTCCTGCTGCTTCAGATCCCTGAAAACAGCTCTCTCTTCATCAGAAAAACCCCTCGCCCTTTTAAGGGTGACAGTGGCCTATCACTGCTGCTGGCCCTTGAACACTGCTGCCTAACGCTAACCCCACCTAGGACGTTGTAAATGGTCCCTTCATTAAAGCCTCCTTCACCCCCTTTCAGTGTGCCACCCCTTTCCTGCCAGGACCCTGAATGACACACACTTAATAAGAGGAACCATTCTGCATTTCCTTTAAAAATATTTAAAACATCGCTTTTCACGTATTTTATGTTTTAACTCTGTGTACAACTCCAGATACAGAAGTCACATAGAAGCAAAAGAATACATACAAAAAAATGTATGGGCTACAACTGGGGCTCCTTACTTTTTCTGGTGAGAAGTGGTACGCCTGGTGCAAAAGACAGCGATGATCACGACCACCACGATGGTGATGACGCCAACGGAAACGATGATGACCAGCAGCATGTTACTGTCTAGAGGAGAGGTGGGGCTTCCATGAGGGCTGTTACTGCCTGGAAAGGGAAAACCGTACGCTTGCTAGTGTTAGAGAATTCTAGCATAAAATCAGGCTACAGAACCGTCATGTGAGTATAGATACTTCTGTGAGCTTCTTGATAACAGTCATCACCGTGCCTTGTATAAAAGTGCCTCATGAACATGGCCATCTCCACTAGATTATGACATCTAGAGAGCGGAGTTTCTGCCCTATGCACAGTACCTTGCACAAAGCTGGTGTTCAATAAAAGTTTCTCAAGTTATACTGAACACTATGCTTGGACAAATAAGGGGGTCTGTCTCCTGGTGTCTTATGTAAATTCATTTTATAAAGCATCTTTTGTGAATCATTTTAGTTTTCTGACTTGGAAAGCTATTTAAAAAATGTACATTCATAGAAAACAAAAGGTTTTCTCCAACATATAGATGTCCGCCATCACAAAAAAATTACTTGAAAAATAACGTCTCTCTTTTTATAAATACACAGTCTATGCAGAGTTAATTTTCTTATTCAGCTTCAGGAAAAAGTCTGTACATATGCATTAATTTGACAAATATTTATTGAGTGGTTACTATGAGCCAGGCATTGTTCTAGGTACTAAGGATGCAACAGTGAACAACAAAGATAGGTAGGGGGGCAGACAATAAATAAATAAGAAATTATTAGTTTGTAATAAGTGCTATGAAAAAATAAAATGAAGGTATATGATACAGAGTGACTGGGTGGCTATTTTAGATTGAATGGATGGGAAAAGCTTCTCTGAGGAGATGGCATTTGGGCTGAGATTTGAATGACATGAATGATCCCACCATACAAAGACCTGGAGGAAGAACATTCCATAGAGAGGGAATAGCTAGTGGAAGGATCCTACGGCAGGAATGAGCTTGGCATGTTCAAGGAAGAGAAAGGCAGCCAGTATTGCTGAAGCAAAGAGAGATATGCAAAGTTAGAGAGAAGGAAGTGAGCAGAAAAAAGATGAAGGTGAGGCTGGAGAGGTGTGCAGAGGCCACATCATTTAGGACCTTGAAGAAACAGATTTTCTTCTTCTTCTTCCTATTATTGTTCCCTCATTGCTCACAGGATGAGGCTCAGCTTTTTATCAAGGCATTTTGTAGTCTTGCTCTTCCATTTTCTGAAACATAGTTCTTTGCTTCCCACCTCGTTATAAAAGTTATGCATGTTCATATTATAAAATATGGGAAATCCCTCTACACAGATCTAACCACTATAGATATATGGTTACTCTCTCTAGTTACTTCTAGTTACTCTCTCTTATTGCCTTAACAATCAAAGCTGTACAATAATAGGATGAGCTGTTTTGCTTAACTATTGCTAGTGACTAAATATTTAGTCACTAGAAGAAGTACTTAAGAAGAGTCATCCTACCCGTCTGAGATGTTGTGGAAGAAATTCCTACCATGAAGGTATGGCCTAGGAACCTGTGTTCTTAGAAAAGCTCCTAAAGTGATTCTCATACGCAGCCTGGCTTATAAACTTATGATCTAATCCAAACTATATTTATTGTGGGAATCCCTTCCATAACACTGGATTAGCGGACCTTTCACTTTTGATTCTATGATTTTATAGGCTACTAAGCACAGTCCTAAATGTGGGATAATTTTGACAGCTTAAGAGCTTATTCTTCTACATTTGCTTTAATCACTTTTATCCTTCATTTCTGGGAAAAAAGTCAGCAGATAGACAACTTGAATTGTACACACTGACCTTCAATAAAATAACATTTTTATATTTGGGAAAGACTATGGAACTGGGAGCCAATACAATTAAGCCATACTAGGGCTTTACATAAAACTTTTATTAACAGCAGTGCTGAGTTACTGGGTGGGGCAGTGGTGGGGCAGGCACTGCAATCAGAGGCTGGGGAGCTGGGGTGTGGGAGGCAAGCAGAGGTGGTGGTGGCAGTTCTTTCCTGCATTCAACAGAGACAAATTCTCATTTAATTGCAGTTGACCTCTAACTTCTGAGCTGGCCAAAAGCTCCCTTTTAAAATAGAGTAAGAATGAGCTGCCAATGGGAGCATCATCCCCCCTACCAGGGACATTAAGGCTCACCTGGACTATTGCAACAGCTTCCAAACCACTCTTTTCTGACTTCATACTCGTGACACCCAACTCATTCTCCGCTGTCATCAGGGTAATAATAGTAGATACTCAATAAATGGAAGTCATAGTTTACCAGTAGTATCAGACATCTTACATATGTTACTTACATGAGGAAGCTCACATTTCTTAGCATCAGCGCTTGAGCTTTTGACAGGCTGGTTCTAACCTACCTTCTCTAACACGAGACTCTCTATCCTGTCTCTAGGCAGTGTGATCCCTGGAGAAAGCAGCTATTTAAAATTTTTTTTAACATCTTTATTGGAGTGTACTTGCTTTACAGTGTTGTGTTAGTTTCTGCTATGTAACAAAGTGAATCAGCTATACATATACATATATCCCCATATCCCTTCCCTCTTGCGTCTCCCTCCCACGCTTCCTATCCCACCCCTCTAGGTGGTCACAAAGCACCGAGCTGATCTCCCTGTGCTATGCAGCTGCTTCCCATTAACTAGCTATTTTACATTTGATAGTGTATATATGTCAATGCTACTCCCTCACTTTGTCCCAGCTTATCCATCCCCCTCCCCGTGTCCTCAAGTCCATACTCTACGTCTGCGTCTTTATTCCTGTCCTGCCCTTAGGTTTGTTAGAACCATTTCTTTTAAGATTCCATATATATATATGTGTTAGCACACGGTATTTGCTTTTCTCTTTCTGACTTACTTCACTCTGTATGACAGACTCTAGGTCCATCCACCTTACTACAAATAACTCAGTTTAGTTCCTTTTTATGGCTGAGTAATATTCCATTGCACATATGCGCCACACCCTCTCTATCCATTCACCTGTCAACAGACACCTAGGTTGCCTCCATGTCCAAGCAGGCTGTTTTAAACTGCCGTGCCTCCACACGAGCTTTTATTGCATCCTAGGATGTTCAATCCCCTCCTCAACATTTAGCAATCTTCTCTGTGCCTTTTAAAATCTGGGTCAGAGATCATCTCTTCTACAAAGCTTTCTCTTTTCTCTATCAGGTAGTTTGCTACTCAATCCTCCTGCTCCTACAGCCTGTTACATAGAACCTGAACCTTTAGAAATATGTGTGAATAAATGAATGAATGCATAAATGAAAGATAGGACAAAGAAATAACTGCTTTTCTCACGGTCTTGAATATTATACTGTGGACAGCACATAAATGTAACATATGCATCCCAGGAGGAGAAACTCATAAAGTTCTAGAAATCAGAGCCTAAAAATTTCTTGAAGTAAGCAAATTTGTCTGGCTCTCCTAAGAACTGGCTGATTTCACAGAAGTCTGGGCAATATCACTTTTTATTTAAATAGATACTGGAGACTGAGATAATTTTATTTCCACAATTAGATCAGGAGTTTCCAGAGGACTAGAAACTCTTTTCCTTTCTCTTCCGTATGTTTCTTTTTTTTTTTTATTGGAGTAAAATTACTCTACAAGTGAGGAGACAGTAAGGGTCATTTCTAGTAACTACTTTTGTGGACATTTTGCCATCCTGGATTCCCACATCTGGTATAGAACCCCATGGCTTTCAGGCTGCGTGTGACAGTGGAAAAGGCACAATCTGAAGTCAGAAGACCTGGGTTTTGGTTCTAGGAGTTCCAGAATATGTGGGTGGATCCAGGCACAATACCTCTCCGCTGAGTCTCTTAATGTATGAAATGGGAAAAATGATACTTGTTCTCCCTGCCTCCCCACAGTGTTATGAGGATCAAATGTGATTTCATGTGTGAAAGTAACTTACAAATGGAGACGTTCAGTAGAGAAGTAGGTGTCATCATTTAAGTAATTAGAAGGCATCAGCTCTTAGGATGGCTTGGAGACTGGTAATAATTTTTTAGAATTCCCAAACTAAAAACACTGCAGTAAGTAGTGTGGGGAGAAATTAATGATTCCAAAGCACTTCTCTGCCTTGTTCTAGATGATAGCTAATCCCACTAAAGGGTTTATTTTTGAAAGCAAGATTCTAATTATTTTCTAGAGGCAGTGGGCAAAAGGAAGACTTGTTTGTTTAGAATTATTTTAAGCTGGATATGTGGGGAAACAATTTTATTTCTGGATCCTATAATGAATGAGTTTATAGTAATTCAGCAAACATTTGCCAGAAAATGCCTAAAGCCAGCTCTATTAAATAAAAAGAAATTAGTAACATGCTACAATCCACCACACAGGAGCTACAAAAAACATTTCAAGATTTCAAGCAGAACTGCATCATGCCCATAGGAGGCCAAAAAAGCCACAGGAAGGGCTTTACCGCTCATCGGAGGTTTGTAGTCGGATCCTAGGTCTGGCAGACGGCTTCCTTTCCCTGCAGACCCTGAGGCTGAAGAAGAAGAACTCATGTCAATAACAACCCAGTCCATTGGTGTGACAAGTCTACTTCATAGCTAGTGAATGTTTTCTACAAAAAAAAAATTTTCAGTCTACTCTGTCCATGAGAAAAGGAAGTAGCACGCACACAACAGGGGAAAATATAGCCTATTTGTGCAAAACAAACTAAGGTATAGCTTTCTATGCAATGAGGCATCTGAAAGGCTGACACCCTTGTTCCATGGCTGTATCTAGGGTGTAACAAAGCTGCCCCTTGCTGTTAAGGTTTCTCTAGCCCAGGAAACATTTGCTGAAATACTACCCAGAGCACTTATGGCTAAAGTAGCTTCTCGTGGAAAAGGGACTAAGGGGACCAGTTAGGTTAACTTCTGCATTAAAGAAATGGACTCTTCCAAGGGACCAGCTATGTTGATCTGGCCTAGTGGGTGTCAGTAGTGTTTGGATTCTTTTCTCAAAATATAAAGCTGCCTTTCCAAATATAAAGTTACCCTAATGGGAGCAGGAAGGCAACTGGACGTTCAAACTGGGTTCTCAGTTCTTGCTCAGTCAACCTAAATATCCAAAGATAAAAAAACCAAAGTCTTCCCTCTAGTTGCTCACAAAGGACATTGTCTCCTAATCCATCATCATGGAACATAACAAGTGAGGCTGCTGACCTTGGGCTTGGGACCACCTCATAAGCAGATCTCAGAAAACACAAAGATCAGTTTTTTAGAAATTTATACTCTTGGTCTTGAATTTTATTCTTCACATTTATAGAAAAAGCTGCCTTGTAAGGCAAATATAAGGAGTCCGTCCCCAGTAAAGCAAAGGTATTCCTCAATCCAAAGTCTGGGGCCAGAAGGCAGTCTCATACTTCTTTTGAAGAAGTTTGCAAGAACTGCAAAGTAGAGCTGTTCCACATAGTTAATAGAGCACAGTGCGTAACTGACTGCCTGCACCGCAACACTGGCTCCATCATGCACTAACTGTTTGACTTTTGGCAAGTTATTTAGCTATTATTTTTGGGTCTTAGTTCCCTCATTGTAAAACAGTGATAATAATGGTACCTACTTCATGAAATCGTTGTGAGGATTAAATGGAAATTTAATCCTATAAAGTATTTTGAATACTGCCTGACACACAGTAAATGTTCAATAAATATTAATTACTAAATAAATCCTTAGGGAAGAATATTATCTTATCCTTTGCAGAGGTAAAGAGCATGAAGCTTCAGAAAACACTTATAAATGAGAGTTATTTCTACAAGATAAAGCTTGACTGGAAATGCATAAACCAGATGTGTTGCTGTAAAACATTACAGCTAATATCAAGTACTGCTATAAATGATCAGACTTGGAGGAAATGGAAGAAATTAAAATCTGAAGGTTTCTGTATGAGTTCATTTAATGAATAAATCTAGAAATGAAAACAGTATTTTCTATGTTTCCAGAAGCTCAAAACCCCCAAATAAGGTCTCAGGTATCCAAAAGGGTATATTCTGGAATTTAACTCAGTCCTTGACACTTTCCCATTGTCCATACTCATTACTTTATCCCTTTACTTCTGACGCCATCATTCCTCCCAAATGGCACACACCATATTTCAAGATTCCAGTTTTTCTTTTCACTGTGATAAGCTGGCAGAGATGAAACAGTCCTTGTGAGGCTCTTCATATTTAAGTGTACTTATTTGTCAGGTAGCCCACATTTAAGCCAAACTATCCAGAGTAACATATTATGTAAATAATTGCCAATGAACACACTTTGCCAAGAAACCGAGTGGCTTAATTCCTATATTTCTTAACATTTTTCCTTTATATTTAACCTATGAACAAGAAATTCCAGGGATTAGCCAAACACCAAAAATAAATATGGGCAAAGAATTTTAAATACCAAAGGTGCGGTGTAGCTGAGAATTGCACCCTGGCTTATGGGGTGAAGTGAGGGAAGAACAGTGAGCACATTTATATTCTGTGCATATTCAGTCTAGTTACTTTTCTATTCTCAGGCTTAAGTCAAAGGTTCTACCATGATTAGGGTGCCTTACACACAGACACACACACACAGACACAGAGATATGTTTGCAGTTTCTCTAACATACAACAAAAGGCTCATTGAATGCAAACACATTTCTAAAGCACTAAAACTTGAAACTTCAAATTTTGAATCTTCCTTGCCATTAACCAAGATCCAAAGACTCCGTATTTCTAGTAACTACTCCTAAAGAATAAAAGCAACCATCAAATTTACTTTTACTGCTCTTAGTATAGAAAACAGATACCAACTTTAGCTGACTTCCCAGAGATGAAAATCACAAAGTATAGTTACCTCTCCACCATAGCAATTGCAGTGAAGAGACTACACTGACAATTTCAAGAATGGTGACACTGAGGCCCAAGCTTCCTAAACTTCCACTGTAAACTGTCTCTATCCTCTTTTAAAATAAGCAGATATATTTAAGAAAAGAAATGGAAAAACAGCTCTGAATTAAGCTTACAACAAGAGAATAGAGACCACTAATTTTGTCACAGATAATCACACAATTCAGTAGGGTACACTTGTAGATTTTCTGTTGGGGGGAGGAAAAGAGGGTATTCACTGAATTTGATTCAATTTTTCACTTAGAGATGTTAATAAAATTCTAGATGCTACAAATATGACAAATTGGTATGCTTGTTCTCATCATGGCCCAAATCCCTATCTGTGTTACAGAATTTCAGTATCTTAGAGCAAATGATAATCTGGCCCACATATAAGGCCAATCTCCTACAGCAGAAGTTCGACTCAGTTTTTTTCCTGCCAGTCTATTTAGCTTCTAAGTATCAATAGATTCCCCAGCTTTTCAGATACTCCAAGTGCCACAAACATGGACTCAACTCTACTGTGGCCAATAAATATTTGATTTTTAACACATGGTACTGGTACTGATTTTCAGGAAAAAAACCCCCAAAAAACCCAAAAAGCTAATAGTAGGTCACAAAAGAGAGGAAAGGAAAGAGAGGCCATCTACTCATTTACCTTGATCATTAGCCATTTTATCAGAGGAGTCCGCTAACAGGCCAAGCACAGGGGAAGAAAAAAACAAGAGCAAGGATCACAAGCTTTGAAGATGGGACAGGCAGAATTTTTAAAGGAAAAAGTAAAAACCCACAAACTTCCGAACACGTTGAGTCTTGTTTTTCATACTAACAGAAAAGAAATCCATGTATGGTTTCCATACTTCCAGACTCAGTTCCTGACTTTTATTCCTAAGCTTACTTGGTTCAATATTTTACCTTCACGTTCTTACCTAGAGTTTTCTCTAAAGGGCCCCTTTTAGTCTCTTTCTCTCTACAAAGGTCCATGAATAAGCCTTTCAGGTTAAGAGCCTGCATGTGTTGAAAGAGAATCATCCATCACAATAAACATGCTACTTCGCTGTATGGGAACCAAGAGAATCCCATCTGATCTGACTGGTAAGAACTTTTAGATCACTGTGATTCATCTGCCTCAAACAGCCCGAAGTCAAGAGTTCCCCTGTAAATTATATGTTTAGGTCAGTAACCTAGGGAACATTGATTTGGTAGTCAGTGGGTGGGATCATTTTGAGATAAATGCTCACACTGTGGCTCATAAGCGCATCATCAGGACTTCCTGTATCATCCACAGTCTCTACATGCTACAGTGACATGTGCACGCATAGCCCCACTCAAGAGACACACAATGAAACACTCTGTTTGGGAGGCTTTACCTTTGGGTGTTCTGAACTGGACAGCTTCAGACATGGGCCCCATGCCCTTTGAGTTCCGAGCTTGGATTTTGAAGTAGTATGGTGTGTCAAGTGTTAATTCTTGTATCTGGTGAGTCAGCCTGTTTCCCACAACAGGCTCAATAACCCAGTCGTGTATCTCTGCATTCACGTCCGTACTGTAATATATGATGTAACCTATCCAAAGGAATTAATGGGAAAAGAAATCTTATTCCTGCTTTTTCTTTTGCAATCAGTTAAGTCAATAAAGATATATGTTACAGCATATACAAATAGAGAACTAGTTACAGATTAAATTAGCAATGGTAAAATGCATTTTAAATGCTACACTAAACATAATATAGAGAAAACCACAATTTCAACAGTGCCAGACTGTAAGTTACCATCTATATCTGCAGCTGAAGTAATAAAAGTAAAGATAAAAATATAGGGTTAAATATTCTCATAAGCTAGGAAATTATATAAGGAAAATAACCTAATCATCATTCCAACATCCTATACTTCAAGGGTCTACAATTAACTCAATGCAGTTTTGAAAACTAGTAACTAGTAACGGCCTGACAATGCTATATATATATATATATATTTCTTAATTAATTAATTTAATTTATTTATTTTTGGCTGCATTGGGTCTTCGTTGCTGCATGTGGGCTTTCTCTACTTGTGGCAAGCAGAGGCTACTCTTTGTTGTG
Organism: Mesoplodon bidens; assembly: GCF_964165515.1. NCBI lineage: Eukaryota > Metazoa > Chordata > Mammalia > Artiodactyla > Ziphiidae > Mesoplodon > Mesoplodon bidens. The sequence continues at coordinate 62,280,438 of NC_138178.1, read as the reverse complement.
GTGTGTGGGCTTCTCATTGTGGTGGCTTCTCTTGTTGCGGAGCACGGGCTCTAGGCGCGTGGGCTTCAGTAGTTGTGGCTCACAGGCTCAGTAGTTGTGGCTCACGGCTCTAGAGCACAGGCTCAGTAGTTGTGGAGCACGGGCTTAGCTGCTCTGCGGCATGTGGGATCTTCCCGGAGCAGGGCTTGAACCTGTGTCCCCTGCATTGGCAGGTGGATTCTTAACCACTGCGCCACCAGGGAAGCCCAACAATGCTGTTTTAACTCTCACCAATGTGATTTCCGAGGAGAAAAACTCCTAGGAGATGCGCAGCCACCTCTGCTAAATTCTCCCAAACTTGGGGTGAAGTCACAGTGAAACGTCACCTGATACATCCACCAGAGGGCACTCAATCTCCATGGCTGAGGCAGGAAGAACCACAACCACAAGCCTACCTGACCTGTGCACTGCATCATTACTGGTTTTAAAGACAAAACAAAATGTAATCCATGTCAAGTCATGCTTAATTCCTTTATGGAAGAGGCACATTCTAAAACCTAAATTAAAAATTTCATAAAGACTTGGGATTTATGGAAAGGGATTCCTATTGAAAGCCAAGGCAGGACAATGCTAAGAAAGGCCTTCAGTTTCCTTAGGCTGCCTTATTCATACAAAGAAACTTCAGGAGGCATACACCTACCTGGAGCAGAGGCAGGTTTTCCTCCCTGATAAGGGCAAGGAAGGCATAGTGCCCTCTACTCTGAAAAAATTCAAGGTCCCTTCAAAGGCCTAAGCCAACTCGGCCTTTTAACTCTAGTTGTAAGAGCACAGGAAGCTGAAGTAGCAGCTCTGGGTGAAAGAAGAAACTAAAAGCCTAATGGCTTTTTTTGGCTTCTGGGTAAAAGAACTGAGTTTATATTTATTGGGTATTATCCTGTAGAATTAGGCAGGGTCTTTAATCTCAAAGCTGGTCATCTAGTCAAGAGATAGAGAAGAACAGCTTTCCTGAGGAAAATAAGTATGTCCATTAGTTCCACTATGACCAAAGGCTGTCTAGTGCAACCCATGACCTTCAGGCTTTCATGCAACATGGGTCAGAACAACCAGCTAGTGAATCATTTTTATGTCACTAAACAGCACGTCCTTGCTCCACCTTCCAGGACCATCATGACTCACACCTCATAAAATGGCCACGGCAGGGCTTCCCTGGTGGCGCAGTGGTTGAGAGTCCGCCTGCCGATGCAGGGGACGCGGGTTCGTGCCCCGGTCCGGGAAGATCCCACGTGCCGCGGAGCGGCTGGGCCCGTGAGCCATGGCCGCTGAGCCTGCGTGTCCGGAGCCTGTGCTCTGCAACGGGAGAGGCCACAGCAGTGAGAGGCCCGCGTAGAGCAAAAAAAAAAAAAAAAGGCCAAGGCAGCTTTAAGACCCCCACTTCTCCTAACAAGGAGGCACTCTCCTGGAATGCTTCTGCCAGGCAGGAACAGGGAACAGTCACACGCTCAAAGGCATCTTAGGCCTCTTACCTGTAATTTTGCCATTGGCTTCAGAGGGAGGCTGCCAATTTACAATGATGGTCCTAGGTTTTCCCTCTTTACTCACAACTGTCACATCCTTGGGTGGAGAAGTAGGAACTACAAAATAATAATACTTTCAATAACTCCCATCCATTTCAATTTAATTCACCCTTTCCTCAACCCTTTCCATTTACAAGGCACAATGAAGGGCAGAGGCAAAAAAGATAAAGCCTCCTGGCTTCAAAGAATTCACTGTCTATCTATAAATGGCTCCAATGAAAAGAAGAATATGCAAAGTACCAAAGAGGAAATACCGCACCATGAGGATACAGAATAGGCACCCAGATGGGGAGGTCAGGGATATGCCTGCTGGTTAGGGAAATCAAAAGGCATTTGTAGGCCCTGCTTGATAGATCGGGAGACTGAAAATGAGAAATGTTATATAATGTGCCCAAGATGACATTTTCCCCCCAATTTGGATTGCTTTGTTAGAATAGTTTTAAGTATAAAGTAACTTTCTCTCTACCTATAGTACGTAAACCAAATAGAGTGTTTGAAAACCACCATTCCCCCAAAGAATAAATGATTTACAAATTGATGGGGGTTTTTTTATGTTAAATTTACGCTGAAAAGATACTGTCAACTATTGAAGGTTATTGCTCTGAAATGTAAAGCTGTTTATGGAACAGAGAAAACAAAAAAATAAAAATGACAGTGCATCTGTATTTCCATGTTACGACTGAAAACTTTTAATGTACTAGTTGGAAAATAAGCAAAGTAAGGATATCCTTAAATTTACTCTTCTCTTCCTAAAATACTGGAATTCTCCTAGTATAAAACGAAGTGAGCCCAGTGAAATGCAAACTCCTGATGGAGTATCATTTATTATCTAATGGGCTGGAATGAAAGCATGAAGATATTCTTAAAACTGGCAAAGAAAGCAAACTCAAGGTCTATTTAAGCTTTTGTGCATTATATTTCTTTCTCTCCAAATCTATCCCCTTTTCTCTGCAGGAAATTCAACCAACTGTGAAGATAAAAAGACATCAGGGCCAAACCCAGTCTACGGAGACTTCATAGCTCCATTTTTTTCATTATTCATTTAAAAGGGAGAAAGAAATAGGAGGGTGGAATAGACAGAGCTTCCCAACGGTTACACACCTCGCCATGCTAGGGAAGTACAAGGGGCAGAAGGGTAGGTCTACCAGTGAGCAAAAAGCAAGCAAAATCTTAAAACTGGATGGCTTGCTTTCCCCTTGGTTTATGTAGCTGTCTTTTTTCTTTCATGTTTACTTACAGAGAAAAACCCTAAGAATACTCCAGTGGAATATTTTATAAGACACTAACCAGTTTGCAAGAAAGCTCCTAGGGCAGGCTTGGGAGGTTCTGGTAAAGGGCTGAGGCTCTAGCAAGCACAGCATTGGTGAAAGGCAGGCCACTTCATCTTTTCTATCTCAATTTCCCAGTAAGGCAAGGTTAATAACCGTAATTCCTTAGATCTACACAGTGCTTTACAGTTTACCATGTACTTTGTTTATAGGGTACTTTATTTTACCCTATAAAGTAGGAAAGGCAGAGATCACCTCTCTTTTATAGATGGAAGAGACAGATTCAGAGAGGCTGGATGACTTGCTTATGATCACAGTCAATAGATGGTTGACCTTGGAGTTGAACTCAAGTCTCATGACTCCTAAAATCTAGTACACTTTGCATTATATTGTCCTGCTATTTGCTAATGTTCTTGTACAACGATGAAAAAACATAATTCATCAGCTGAAAAAGCAAACACTGAACTCCAGCTGTAGCTGCTCACTGTGTTCTGTAAATATGTCAATTCATGCACTCAATTCTTTCCTTGGGTAGTAAAAACAGGTGATGAGATGTCTTATGACTTGAGATATGGCACAACATTAGCACGGACTTTCACTGGCTTTCACATCTTGCAAAGAGAAGACATGCCATGTGACAAAGTTCTGACAACACATACCTAATTCAAAAGTGGTCCCATGTGCTGTCATACTCCACGTGCTTGATCTTCGACCTTTGGTCACCATCACAGAGAATTCATAGAGTGTATTTGGTTTTAAACCAGTCACCAAATAACTCAAAGTCGTTGCATTAGCATTCTGGAAATATATGAATCAAGAGCTTCAGAGTCAGAAAGTATCAAGAATTAGGTTTTCAACCAGAACAAATGCGCCAGTACCTTATACTTGGTGTTTGCTGGGATGTTGGTTTTCCATCGGACTGTGTAGTATCGGGAGTCTGTAATCTTCTGGTGTTTGGGCAGTGAGTTGTCTGCCCATGTAATCCTTATGGTGTCATGACTCAGAATGGAAGCCTGAACTCCCACTGGTGGCATCATGGGAGTAGGATCTGGCACTGGAGTGTATGGAGCATTAATAACAAATAAATCAACTTCAGAAGTGTCTGGGTAAAAAGTAATTAAAAAATGGAAGTGCCATTTTAACATAAACAAAAATAAAAGAAAAGGGAAATGCAGGGTAATATAATGGAATGAAAGGTGAGAAATGGAGAAAGAGAAAGAGAATCCAGAGTTAACAGATAACCACCATTCATTTAAAAGAATATTTCCACTTGTGTTCTTTCAGGAAAAAATTGCAGGAAAGCATCTAGAGAAACAGTAATTAACTATTTTCTTCTCCTGTATTCTGTATGTATATTGAATAGGTATATAAAATTTGGTAATCCAGTGATTATATTAATGTATTCAAACTTGAATTTTCTTTTTCCTAAAAAATTTCCTTTAAATTACTTGAAAATTCTACCTCCTGTCCAAAAAGGATCATTAAAAGATGAAAACTGCTTTTAACATCAAGGGTATTCTTTCTAAACAAATAACACAAAGCTCATGACCTGTTTTAATATTTCAGTGACTATGGTTGAATTTTTGGGACATGGCTTATCAATGGGTATCACTGGACATGTAGGGGTCCCTACTCTAAAACATCAGTCCTGAATATCAGCCAACAGCAACTTAGCCTGGCCTTGGTATTGGACGTATCTGATACCCATGCAGGGTCCAGTTCAGATCTGCTGATGTCCTGGGTCTAAAAGAAGTGCAGCAATATGGCTCACATGCAAATAAAGCAAAGGGAACTCAAGGGCATTACTCTTCGTAGAGGAAAGGTAAGCTGACGCCACGCAGGAATATTTCCACCCTTTCTCCAGTAGACTTAGAACAACCCACTGATGAATCCCAACCAGTTATGGGAAATGCCATAGTTATTAAGGGTCTAAGTGACACAGCCTTTATGAACTCTAGAAATCAGAGCACTTATTTGATAGAAAGGAAAGTCTATACTCATGTGCTGTCCCGCACCATATGCAACAGACACATTCTCTAAGCATCATTGTCAAAACAAAGGCCAGAATGAGCACAAAGGCACCATGAGCCCACGGCAATACAGCAGCATCCATCTGGGCTTTCCCAACTCTTGGCCAGTTTTCTAAGTATATACACACTGATTTATTTTAAGTGAAGGTTTTAAAGTGGGTTTCCCACATAGTTACGGTGACTAGTCTTTTCTATACCCTAAAATCTGAAATGGCATGGGCCTTGTTTATGAATAATTGCCAAGCTAAAGAAATAGTCTCCATTTGTGTATTTCCTACACAATGAATACTAAAAATAACACAGGAACAGCATACGTTGTAATCAAGGGCTTTGTTCAAAGATCAGGACACATATCAGTTAGTTACAGAAAATGCACCTTCAGGTGCAAACATCGCCAAGACTTCTTTGAGAACTTTTTTCTTAATTGTAACAACTCTTGGAAAAGATAACTAGGTTACATGACTTATGAACATTTCCCCCTTGTATATTTCTAGCCATGTTATATTTTTAAGTCACATAAAAGAAAATAATTCTGAATTTTTTTTTATTATAGACTGATTTAAGAAAGTAGCAAACCACTTAAATATTCTTTTTCATCTTACTTTTTTTCCTTTCTGAAATACCAAAGCTATTTTTAAGAGAACTTATAAACTGTAAGCACACAGGAGCAGAAGACAGGACAGAACTATCAAATATGTAGCAATGGTGCTGGTGTTTTTAAGTAAAAGCATAAAAAAAGAGGACAGAGATTATCTTTTTAAAACAAATAATGCCAAATCCAGACTATTAAGCAAAGTATCCAGAATACATAGCAGGCAATACAGATTCACAATTTTGAGAGTCAAATAGAAAAGAGCATTTCTGAAAGTGATAAATTCTTTGGTTTTCAGTACCCTTTAGAAAACTTTGCAATTCTAATATATTCACTTCAATGAACTTTCTCATTCAAATCTAAATCACGTTTTACATAATCTACAGAAATTCTACATTATTCTTTTAAAGATATTTTAAATAGATTAAATTACAAAGAAAAATAATAAATATTTGATCTCTTTTGTAATAAATGTACAGTTGATCAAATGGATAGTACATATGACTTCATACTTTCTATAAATAAAGGGTATAAGAAACACATAGAAAAATACCTTCCCAACTAACTCAGGTGACTAATAAAAAAAATGTTGGATTCACCAATCATATACATTTATTCTATCAGTAACCTATATATTCCCTCAGAGATATGGAGATCCTTTCATTTTTTTTCTCATTTTAGTTATAACTCACATGACCAAAAGATGAAAAATCGTTTTTAATTCTCTCACGACTATGCTTTCTAGATCCCAACATATTAAAAACATGTGTTACACATTTACATAGATTTGTTTACATGACAGGACTGTTAACATTTTCTGAAAAGCAAAACAGGGATTCATAGAACTTTCCATGTTTAAAGCCCATTTATCTTCCTATTTGAAGCCTGTACCCTAAATTGCCATATACTTTTCCTTTCACTGATACATATGGGGCAGGCCTCATGCCAACATTCTACTTAAGCTGCTGGAAAAAATGCTGAAGACCAGAGATAGACAGGGTACCTTACCTGTGTGAGGTCTGGTCACAGCACTCTCATAGAGGGGGATACCTTCACCCACATTGTTAAACGCTTTCAGGGTAATCACATAGTGAGAGCTGGGATCTGAAGGAAAGAAACAAGTGGAAACACTTAAAAAAATTCTCACTACAGAATTAAAAAAATCACGGGTGATGATGCATAATCTTAACTGCAAAAAAAGCCAGGAAAGATTTTTAAATTTTTTATGTGGGATTATTCTGGGGGTGGGGAGGTATGGAGATGGCAGCATACAGAGTATATAGAAAAACTGGCTGGGATAAACTTCCTGGAATCAGTCCCAGAGTCAGGCTGACTGTTCCTGAATCCTCTCTTGGCTTCAACTAATCAATGGTTTAGTGATGTTATTGTATAGTGAAGAGCTTGGATTAAAATGAATAAATAAGATTTTCATGTGCTGGAAGCCCATAGGTGGAGCTTGGAATTAAACAAACCCCTTTCCTTCTCAGGAGGACAGCAACTGGAACAGCCAAGCTAGACAAGTAGGAGACAAATTGTTAACTCAGTTAACTGCTGAAGATCCTTAACTCTCTGGGGTGCCTCCAAATCCAGGAATGCCAACTTAATCCAGCCTTCATGCAGACTTCTTGGTTGGAAAAGACATGGCCCAGAATTTCAACCAGCTAGGAGGTGATGCTGCAGGAAATGTAAGACTGAAAGAAACACTCTTCCAGGTGATCATATAAAATGCTGCTAGTCAGACTTAGTGAAAAAGAGAGGTATTAAATAGTTGGAATAGTATTCATTCTCCTACTGGCTAAGGGAAATCAGGAAGAGTCTACTTTATCACATTCCTGATCCAGGCAAGGTTTAGTATGGGTACTTCAAAAGTCTAGCTTCAGAAATGAAGACCTGGGCTCCACTGAAGTGTTGCAGGGGGAGAAGCTGACCCATAACACTCACTTCTGGCAAAGTTGGGTTGATTTCCAAAGTGGCCACACCTCAAGTGGCCTGCATTACTTTAAAAGCTGCTTGGTGGTCCATCCTCTAGATACCAGTGAGCAATATATAAAGGCACCTGGTCTTCCAATGTGAGAAAGAATTGACAACAAATGGAATCAACGAGACTTAGTACTTGACTGGCAGGAAAGGGTGCTGATATGGGCAACATGGTGGAAGGTGATGGCATTCACCGAGATTGGGGACAGAGGCAGAGCAACTACGATACACATTTTCCAGACTTGATTCTAGGCCCCCTTCTCTTCCTACTCTTCACTCTCTCCCGATGTGCTTTCATTTATTTCCTTGGTTGGATTAGCACGTATGTGCCATCAAGTGCAAACTAGTCCTGACTTTTCTTCTGAGCACCAGACCTCTATGTTCAACTATCTGAATTTCCACTTGGATGTCTCAAATCTCTCTCTCTCTCTCCTTTCTCTGCTCCTTCAGCTGCTCCAGTTTTCCCTAGAGTTCATAAATGGCATGACTACGCAACCTGCTGCTCAAGTCAGAAACCTGGGAGTCATTAAGACCTCTCCCTCCTCCCCTACACAAATGATCAAGCCTTGTTGATTATACCTACTTGCTTCTCACCACTCTGCCTTGCTCCCTGGGCTCCATCTTTATTGGCCATCCCTCAGTTCACTGAGCACTATGTGCTCTCTTACTACTGGGCTGCAACATGTGCAGCTGTCCCTTATGCTGGGGACACATGCCACCCTTCTTTACTTAGACAATGCCTATTCATCTGAAAGGGCTCTTCCCAGACTAGGATTAGCCTCTCTAGTTACATAGCCTGTGGCACCTCATTTCTCTTCCTCAGCACTCTAAACAATTTCAATTATTTAGAAATTGTATTATTTCTAATAATAGAGATCATGTCTGTTTGATTCTTTGTCTCTAGCACAGGGTCTGGGGTATTTGCTGATTGATTGAAAGTTTTCAGGAGAAGATATTAATTTTTTTTTTTTTTTTTTGCGGTACGCGGGCCTCTCACTGCTGTGGCCTCTCCCGCTGCAGAGCACAGGCTCCGGACACGCAGGCTCAGCGGCCATGGCTCATGGGCCCAGCTGCTCCGCGGCATGTAGGATCTTCCCGGACCGGGGCACGAACCCGTGCCCCCTGCATTGGCAGGCGGATCTCAACCACTGCGCCACCAGGGAAGCCCGATACTAACTTTAATTTTGATTAAATTATGATAGAATATGGGACATATCCCAGTGCAAATACCCATCAAGCAGCTCTTATGTGAATAAATGAATTCCTAAAAGTATTTCTCAACTGCTGACTTTTGTTCAATACTATATGCATCTTATATGCATCTTAGCTCTATCTGTGATGATAAATATAGCAAGCTTATTTTACTTTATGCAAAATTAATTTTTTGCTACTTCTCAATGTACACTCTCTTAACTAATAAAATCTGTTCACTGTTTTCAGCACATACAGTGCTCCTTCTCATCTCTTCTTTTCAACCACTGTTCTGACTCAGTCTTTCAAGTACAGGTCAAGCTTCTTCCCTGACTGCTCTACTGTGCCAAACCACCTTTTCCTTCTCTGAACATACTTCACTTCAACTCATCTCATTGTTTCCTGTGTTTTACATTTCTTCTCCGATTAGACTGAAAGCACCTGAAAGTCAAAGACCATGTACTGCCTGCACTGCAGAGGATTTTCGTTTCAGTAGTTTCATAAAGGAAACAGTAGGAGTGGGTCACCACAGAGATATTTTTATCCTATCTTATTCTTTTGCTCTCCTACAATTGCCTTATAAGACCGTTCGTGTGGGGAACACTTCCTAGGTTAACTGTGCTGTTTCTTCTTGAAAGGAAAAAGAGAAAGGCTACTCTGTTTTTGAATAAAGCATTAGATTGCTGCTTATTTTCTACCAGAAAAGATGAAGGTAAGTAATTTGTTGGACACCTAAAATTGTCCTTAGGAAAGATATTTACAAAGAAATGATGTGAACAAAAAAGTTGGCCAGGGAAGATTCTGAATTAAAAGGCAAGTCTTTCAAAGAAAGATCTCAATAATGATATAATCCAATTTGGAAAAGTAATTATATCTACCCAAGTCAATTCATTTTCTATTATAAAATATTAACTATATCTCAAAATTTTGGCTTTGTAATTCAACTTTGAGGCATAATTAGTATGAACTAAAATGTACCCATTTAAATGTACACTTTTAATTTTGACAAATATATACACCTGTGTAATCATGACCACAGTCAAGATAGAGAATATTTCCAACACTCCAAATAATTCCCCTATGCCCCTTGCAGTAAATTTCCACCACCCCAATTTCCAGGCAACCACTCATCTTGCTGTGTCACTATAAGTAAGTGCTGTCCCTTCTGTAATTTCATAAAAATATAGTAACACAGTATGTATTCTCGTGTTTGGCTTCTTTTGCTCAGCATAATGTTTGTGAGATTTGTTTTGTTGCGTGTATCCATAGCCTATTTCTTCGAATTGCTGAGTAGTATTCTACTGTATGGATATAGTATAATTTACCATTTACTTGTTTACCCCCTTTAGATTATTATAAATAAATATATTATGAACATCTGTGTAGAAGTCTATGTGTAGATATGTGTCTTTATTTCTTTTGGTTAACTATTTATGAGTGGGAATGTTGGGTTGTATGGTCAACGTTTTAAGAAACCTCCAAACTGTTTTCTAAAGTGGTTGTACCATCTGATATTCCCACTAGCAACCGTGAATTCCAGTTCTGCATCCTTGCTGATATCTGGTATTTTCAGTCTATTAAATTTTAGCAATTCTAGAGGTTGTGTAGTGATATTGCATCGTGGCTTTATTTGCATTTCTCTGATGATTAATGAAGATGAGCATCTTTTCATATGCTTATTGTCCACTCATATATCATCTTCCTTGGTGTACTGTCCATCCAAATCTTTTGCCTACTTTTTTATTGGATTGTTATCTTCTTATTGAGTTGTTAGAGGTGCTTTTTTTTGTTTGCTTGTTTGTTTTTACATCTTCTAGACAGAAATTCTTTGTCAGGTACTTGAATGATGAGTACTTTCTTCTAGTCTCTGGCTCACCTTGTCATCTAATTGGTGTCTTTCCAAGGAGAAGTTTTAAATCTTGAGGAAGCCTGATTTATTAATTTTTTATTTTTAATTTGTGCTTTTTTGCATCCTAAGAGATCCTTGCTACCCCAAAGTCATGAAGATTTTTTTTCTGTTTTCTACTAGAAGTTTTATAGTTTTAACTGTTGTATTTAGATCTGTTTTTGTGTATGGTATGAGATAAGGGTCAATGAAGGTTCTTTTTTCTTTCTCATACAGATATGCAATTATTCCCACACTTTTTGTTGAAAAGACTATCCTCTTCCCACTGAATTATCTCAGTATTTTTGTCAAAAATCAACTGACCATATACGAATGGATCTATTTGTGGACTCTATCCTGTTTCACCTACCTTTTACATAAACACTATCACAATGTCTCCGTTACTGTAGCTTTATAATAAGTCCTGAAATCACGTCGTGTGGGTCTTCTAAACTTTATTCTTCTTTTTCAAAAATGTTTGGCTATTCTAGCTCTTTTGATTTTTCATGTAAATTTTAGAATAAGTTTATCAACGTCTAGAAAAAAGTCTACTGGGATTTTACTTGGGATTGCATTGGAGAGGACTGTCATTGTAATATACTGTTTTCCAATCCATGAACATGATATCTCCATTTATTTAAGTCTTCTTTAATTTCTCTCAGCCATCATTTTCCACTCTTCAGTGCACAGATCTTCTATATATATATATATTTAAAGTTTATTCCTAAGTACTTCATATTTTTGATGCTATTAAGTGGTATTGTTATTGTTTAAAATTTTTACTGGAGTATAGTTGATTTACAATGTTGTGTTAGTTTCAGGTGTACAGCAAAGTGAATCTGTTATACATATATATCCATTCTTTTTTTGATTCTTTTCCCATATAGGCCATTACAGAGTATTGAGTAGAGTCCCTTTGTGCTGCACAGTAGGTCCTTATTAGTTATCTATTTTATATATAGTAGTATGTATATGTCTATCCCACTCTACCAATTTATCTCTCCTCCCCCTTACCCCCTGGTAACCATAAGTTTATTTTCTACATCTGTAACTCTATTTCTGTTTTGTAGATAAGTTCATTTGTACCCCTCTTTTTTAGATTCCACATATAAGCAATATCATATGATATCTGTCTTTCTCTGTCTGACTTTACTCACTATGACAATCTCTAAGTCCATCCATGTTGCTGCAAATGGCATTACTTTGTTCTTTTTTATGGCTAATATTCCATTGTATATATGTACATCTTTTTTATCCATTCCTCTGTTGATGGTGGTATTGTTATTTTAATTCCAATTTCCAATTGCTTATTGTTAGTATGTGGAAATACAACTGTTTCTATATGTTGACTTTGTATCTTGTGACCTTTTAAACCCAGTTATAGTTTTAGTAGACTTTTTAATAGATTCCTCAGGATTTCTACCCCGGTAACAATGAGCATGTATAGTGCTCAGATATTGGTTTCTAAATTTCATTTATAAAAAATCAGGAGCAATAGCTGATTCAAGGGCAAAGGCTAGGAAAATACCAGATAAGCCTGTAACATCTTACTGTGTCAAAAAGAAAGAAAGTGTTCAAAGAAAGATGGGAGATGTCAAACAGAGAAAGAAACTAGTCATAAAGAGACTCCCATTGGCCACTCTTTCACTATGGAAGAGAAGGAAAGCTCTTTCTTATCAAAGAATGCTAATAAATGTAGAAGAAATAATGGAATTAGGAAATCACCACTTGGGAAACACCACAGTAATAACTGTTAACTAAAGATTCTAAAACTAGTGAGTAAAAGTTCAACAAGAAACAAGATATTTACAAAGATTCAAGGTACCTCCCCTACAAGGTATTTTGTAATTATGAAGGAAAAAAATAATTTTATAGTGGAGAAATGTGGAAGATACCAAGTGGTTAAAATTAACATCACTAGCATTAGACTCTCATGTGCCTCCTGATATGATGTACTGACAAGAACACATGCATCTATGTCACTCCTTCCAAAAATGCATAAGCTGAATGTAATGAGGAAATATTACACAAGTCTAAACTGAGGAACATTCTATAAAATATAAATGGTCTCTATGTATTTTACAAAAATGTCATAGTCATGGAAGTCAAGAAAAAAACAAGGAACTGTTTCATATAAAAGAAAACTAATGAGAAACAATAAATACAACATGTGACACTGCAACAGAAAATAACGTTTTTCTTTTGTTATAAAGGACATCAATGAGACAACTAGTAAAATATGAAGTCTATAGATAGTTTCACAGTTAATTTGCTCATTTTGATAACTGCACTGTGGTTATATTAGAAAATGCCCTTATTTTTAGGAAATGCAAATTAAAAGTAAACATGAGTGGATATAGAGGGGCATCATGTCTGCAACTTACTTTCAAACGGTTCTGAGAAAAAAAAAACAGGTACATATAGCAGATAAAGCATATGTGGTAAAACGTTAACCTTTGGGGAATATGGGTGAAGGATATATAAAAATTCTTTGTACTATTTTTGAAAGTTTTCTGTAAAAATAAAATTATTACACAATAAAAAGTTAGAAAGATAGAAATCACATGTGCGATTACTTCCTCTACTTAGCACACATACCCAGATTTTCGATGGTGTAATAGCGCTGTTTATAGTCCACTTTTATGGTCTGGGCATGAGGGCTGCCAATGCCATAACCAATGGCATAACCTCTGACCACAATGTTCTGATTCTCCGGAGGTGTCCAGCTTACTACGATGCTAGTGACAAGTGGGCGGACGTGAAGAGAACTAGGCACTTCGGGGACACGAGTTTCTGGGAAGGAAAACAGAAAAGCAGGATGATATCCAGAGCCACTTTCCTTTAGAATATTTCATCATGCTTGAGAAATGGTGTTCAGCCTTCTGCTTTGGGGCTAAGTCTTTTCCATTTTGCCCAAGAATTCAAAGAGGATCTGTATGTACAGTAAAGTATGGCCCATGGTTTTACTGCAGTCTAAGAAAACAAACTCAAACAGCCTGAAATACAAAACACTGCAGTATTAATTTGGAAGGGAAGAGAAAGAGATCCAAGAACGTCTTCCCAATGGAGAAAAACAAATAAATTGTCTTTCAATTGTTACCCATTCCTCTTGGTCCTACATCTGATTCCCAAACTCTACCAGGTGGAATGAGAAAGGCACAACATCAACTAATTAGAAGCCTGCTGTCAACAGGTGATCAAGTATCATATTACAGCAATGATATCAATTATTTACTTCCCAAAGTAATATGGTAAGTCAGAAAATATGAAACTTTAGAACCACAAATTGATTTAAATGGTGGGAGACTAAGAGGCTTTAAAAGGTGGCAATTTACAGTAACTTTCACATACATTATTTTAAGGCATAAATTTCTACCACTATTTAAAAATTAGTAAACAAAGAATTAGAGTAAATACCCAGGTCTTTTGTCTTTTAAGTGCAGTACCTGTCTCTGATAAAGGTACATACACACACCCACATGGAGTTACTGAATAAACAGGTGAGAAAAAGGGAAAGATTTCCAGGACTAAGGGAAGATGGAAACTGTAACTGAAATAAAGGCACAATTTATGTGGTTCAGCCTTAAATTTTAGATCATTTATCTATTTGATGGCCTTGGTAAAAAAACAGACTTAAAGCACTTGTACATTTTTACTTGTGCTGGTTCTGCTTAAAGGGACGGTTCTCTCTAAAAAAAAAAGAAACATTCCAGGAGACTTGCTGTATTACAGGAACGACAGCAGTATAAATCCACTAAAGTTCACAGATTTAAGCCATATACACCCAAAATCTGTGCCTTTCCAGTCTGACTCATTTGACTTCAGTTAGTACCTAGCCTGTGCCAATCATGCCAATTGTTGTTCTTACCATCTAAGTCACTTTCAAAAGTTTCAGCAGACAGCCAGTCAGTAGCAGGGCCTGTACCATTGATTGTTAGAGCAGCCACTCGGAAATTATATTCAGTCCCCCGATCAAGACCTGCAACCCAAACGACAGAAAAAAAAAAGGGGCTGAAACAAGAGCTTCGGAAAAACAAAAGATCAGCAATCTCTCATTAAAGCAAATATCTCATCCACCAACTTAATAAAAAGTTACTGTCTAGATAACATTTCAGTTAAAGTTAATACAGAACAAGCAATACATAAATACAGCACAGAGGAGCTCCTACCTCTGAAGTAGAGGCTAAAGCCCACAAAATCCAAGAGGAAAACAAAATGAGTAAAGCTCCCAGGAGACTTCAGATCTTTTAAAAGAGCTTAAAGGCATCTTAGAGATCACTTAATGCAATCCCTTCATTTTGTTACTAAGGAGGCCAAGGCCAAAAAGAGGTCAAAGGAATGAAAGAGTTACAACAAAGGAACAAAGTCAGTTGGTCTCAAAAGACACCAAAGACCAGAAAATAACGCAGAGGTATAACACCTACCAGTTTACCTCTGTTCTCTGGGCCACCCCATAACCACAGTGGAAAAAATTTTAAACATCAAATATGGCCTAGAAATCTATTTCTCAACAGCCTATTGCCCATAAGTATATACTATAAGTAAAGAGAAATAAAGCCTTTCTACTATGCAATCTTTCATATTTACTATCAGCTAACAAAGTACCTGATATACCAATGTACCAAAGGCAACAAAGATCTACATGTAAAAGTCTACCCTACAAACTGGGGTAACAGTCAATAATATGGTCAGCTATTCATATATTCATGCTTCCATTTTTTTCTCTCTCTCTTTTTTTTTTTCGGTACGCAGGCCTCTCACTGCTGTGGCCTCTCCCGTTGCGGAGCACAGGCTCCGGACGTGCAGGCTCAGCGGCCATGGCTCACGGGCCCAGCCGCTCCGCGGCATGTGGGATCTTCCCGGACCGGGGCACGAACCCGTGTCCCCTGCATCGGCAGGCGGACTCTCAACCACTGTGCCACCAGGGAAGCCCTTTTTCTCCTTTTATTGTGTTAAAATACATATAACATAAAATTTATCATCTTAGTCATGTTTAAGTGTACGGTTCACATGTATACATTTTTAGAGCACTTAGATTCTAGATATTGTGATAGGTCTTGTAAGGGTTATGAAAAATTATCCTACCTCCCCATATTCAAATAACAGCATCTTTGGCCAGCAACATAGTACAGAAACTCCAAAGAGAGAGCTACTGAGAGAGAAGTTGTCTAGGATGCAGGATGAGCCCTTGCTCAGTTAATCAATCCTGTCACGTGGTGTGAGAGGAGAGATGGCAGGGGTTCTGTCCTCTGCAGGCCCATCCTGATTCTGTTTGTCCACAAGAAAGCAAGAAGCAAGACAGGAGGAGAAGCAGAACGGCTGGGGCCAAGTCAGTTTACCCTCTCTGTCTCCTCCCTGCACACACTGAACAGGACGTGCCAGAGTGGGCTACACAAGCATTTGTAACTTTAACAGACAACACACATGGTTCAACTGAGGACCTGGAAGAATTCAACCAATCAGATTATCATTCCCTCTCCTCTGGGGAGTTGGAATGTAAGAGAGGGAGAGAGCAAGTGAGAGAGAGAGTGCACATAAGCAGGTGCAAGTGAGAGAGACGTGTGAGTATAGAGGCTGAGCTCCTCTCCCTCAATATAACCTAGAGAGCTCATCGACTAAAACCAAGGCACTCGATTCATATTATAAAGATATGGCAGAATGTGTTTAGTGCTGTAAGTGGTACAAAAAGAAGACACAACAATTACTTCTGGCTAAAACTTAAAATCCTATAATTTGTTGTTCAGTACAGGATCTTGGGAACCCACACTGTTCTCTAATACTTATCAGCTTCAAGTTAATGCTTCAAGAGAACAATGATCTCCACTTTTGCTCATCATTGTATACTCAGTGACAGTACCTGCTAATAAAAGTTCAATAAAGTCTATTAAACAAATGAATGAATCTAAATATGATTTTAAAATGCAAGAATTTTCTTGATAAAGAAAAGGCTATTTTTATGATGAAAGTGGTACTCTGCTTATACATCAAATGTTCCACTGAGAAAACGAATAGTATCCTCATGGGCAAGGACTGTATCTACTTTTATTTATTAGAAAGAAGAAGAGTGCCTGGTATACAATAAATATCTACTATTAAACATTCAAAATAAAAGCCTTATCTTTGGGAAATGTTATTTATCTGTGTCTGGAGTAAAATTAGACTGACTTTTAAGAACATCTGTGACCAATTTTGCTGTAATGCTCCTTTGGTGAGACTTCTTAGCAACACCCCTACAGCCATATTTACCTGCTGCAGCTTAGAGCTATGGGGTTATGAGAGGAAACTAGAAGACTGAAAGATACCCTTGAAGACAAGCATTCACCTTCTCCTATTTTGAAAGAAGTCAATCTCATCCATGAGGTGAGGAATACAGAGAAAAGCTTGCTGGTTTACTGGAGTACAGTTTTTCACTGTCACTGGCTCTCCAATTTTTAGAAACCTATACCTATACAGATTATATGGATTAGGGTTCATTTTTATCAGGTGTGCCACTTGCTCTGTTGCACACAAAGGGAGAACTATACAAAAGGGCTATCCTTGACAGAATTTTCTAGAACTTTATTATGTCTGTAGAAGCAAGAATGATTATTGCATGGCTGTGGCTATTCACAAATGTTGTTTCAGGCCACCTATACCTGAGTGGTGTCAGCGTTATAGAAGTCATTTTGTAGGTCTCTGCTACCAACTAGACTGAGTGGATTCTTTGCTTATATAGCTTTGTTTTACCTTTCAGATTACAAAAGAGTTATAATGTGTGTGTGTGTGTGTGTGTGTGTGTGTATGTATATATATATATATATATATATATATATATATATATATATATATATTCAAAAAAGAAAACATGGAGAACAAAGAAAAACACAAGTAAGGCAATGAAACTCAAACGCAATTTCACCAGAGATGGCAGAACCTGTAAGAGTGTTTTCCACTAATTTTTATCAAGTCAGAAGTAGAATGAACTCTTACAAATTGTTTTAAACCATTTTTGCTTTGTATAAGTCAAGGGCCCAGAGCAGTCATTAGACTAGCACAATTCAATGTTTGAGAGAGACACCATCTCCTAGCTTTCGCCTATGTGCAAAGCAGCTTACCTTCAATCAGCTGTGACAGCTGTGTCCCAGTCACCAAGGTCTCAGTGACATCGCTCTTTCGGGAGGCCTTTCGGTAGCGAACCTTGTAGCCAGTGATCTGCCCATTTTGTGTGGCCGGAGGAGGTGGCTGCCAGTGAATCACAATACTCTGGGAAAGACAAGATTACAGGGAGAAGACCAAATATATCAAATCTTGGTCCTGTTTTATGTATTATTACTCTGAATTCAGTGTGTAAGAGAAGGAACCATAAAAGCAACAGAGTGTTCAGACAGTTTTACTAAGTTATTTAATAATCACTCAAAAATAGTGTTTAATTTTAAAACCATCAAAGATCAAATGGGGAGACTGTATTTGTGGGCAGTATATGCTGGGCACTTGATTTATTTTGCCAGAATGAAGACATAGGGCAAGAGTCTCAGGAAAGTTTTTGAAGGAAAACGTAAGGTCAGAGGCATGTGGATTAGGAAGTAAACTACTGTTAGGTGTAAGGTTCTCTTCTACTTCCACTGTAGCAACAGCTAAATTAGACAATTTCTGTCTAAAACTTTTCAAAGAGGGGACTGTTAATTACCAGCTGGTTGTTTCTTAAAGGAAAAGGAGTCCCATAGTCCTTTTTGAAAGAACTGACCGTCTCAGTTGTCTATGCAGCCCAGTAGGGGTTTTGGGCGTCTGAGAGGCACACATGGCCTTCAGTGCACAGTGAACTTGACCAGGAGGGACAGCTTCAGCAATGCAACCATCTGACAGACGTCTACCTTTGATTCACACTGGGCTCACCTCACCGTACTAAACAGGCTATGGTATCATAAACAACAACTTACTTCTTTCTACCTGTCACCAAGGTTCCGGATGGTTAACATCTAGGATGTCATGATTTACATAATAATAGCAATGTACTTGAAGAAAGGCTAAAGTAATTTTTGCACAACAGAAAGGCAGTAAAGTTGAACAGAATCAACCAGAGTTGGCTTCTAAGCCCAGCTTTAAACTGGCAAGTGTAATATCTATGTTACTTTATTTCTTTGCTTGATTATGATTGTTTTGATACAGAATCTCTCTATTTGCCCTTCTGAGGCAAATAGAAAATGAACAACAGCAATATAAAGTTTTACCTTTGAATTTCTTACTTCTAAAGACAGATTCTGAGGAGCAGCACTGGGAACTGCACAGGCGAAAAAAAAGAAAAGAAAAGAAAAAAAAATTTCAATCACTCAGGCATCACCCATCATGTGACTGTTCTTGGCTGGACTTTATACAAATGCATATCTCAAACACTGATATACAACCTGAAGGTCTAACCCAGCAGCCAGTGCCCTCATGTTGAAAGTATCTGGACAAGGTGTGGGGCCATATCTGATTCATTTAAAATAATGAGACCCGTTCACATATGCACCCATACCCAAGTCAGGCTGTACCTTTGGGAAATCAGGTACTTATTTCAAGGATACGATAGTGACTGTAAACTTTTCTAGACCGCAAATACATTCTGAATCTTTAATGTATTCTTTTGAATATTCTTGGGAGTAGCATATCTTTATCTTGGGATACATTTTCTGGAAACAAGTCTAATGACTATGGCAAGTGAATCAACTGGGTAATATCACTATGAGTCCAAAATGTGATGTACACAAATCAATGAGCTTGGCTTTCTTGTGGGGTCCTAAACTGGTTTTAAAGGCAGCTTCCAGGTAAAGCAAAGAGATGTTTAAGCAATGACAGTCCAGTTAAGAAACCATCTGGCTTCCCAAGGGAACTATGTAGCAGGGAACACTCATTCAGATGTGAGAAGTTTGGGACCGTTGGTTAAAAAACAGCTGTATAACTTTAGCTTCTCACATATTAGAAGATAAGACAAGGGTATCTCAAAGTTTATGGTCCACACACCCTCCAGTGTCTCCTTTTGTAGTAATTATAGGAAGCAAAGAAAATTTAAGTAAACCTGATTAGTTTCTTCTCCATCACAAAATGCTAACCATGGCTCTTCTCTCCTAATCCATCCATGGAAATTTCTCCCTCCCGTTCTCTGACATTTGGTGACCAGGTATATAACTAAGTGCCCACTGCGCTATAGGCTTCTGGAGGACAGAGACGATTTCTTGTTTGCTGTTGAATCGTGTGCTAACAACAAAGTACATCAGGCCTCAATCAAGAGATCCAGGCACAGAGGGTCTGGAGAAGGACTTGGGAACCTGTGTTTTGAAAAAAGTCCATAGATGGTTTTGATCATCTCCCTGTTAAGAACCTCTGACTTAGCTGAAAAGGCACCAACATAATTGTTGTTGCTGTCTTCTTCTTCATCATCATCACCACTGCCACCATCATAGCTAAGATCTGCTGCATGCTCCTACATGACAGGTACTTAATCCTTAAAACAATCCTACAAAGGAGTTTCTATTATTATTCCCATTTTATAGATGAGAAAACTATAGATGCAGCTCAGGAGAGTTAACTTGCTCAAGGTATTTGTTTCAGCTGGTGTAGGAACTAAGATTTATCTTACTCCAAACTGCTGCCCTTAACCACCATGCTGAGACACATTCAGTTCCCATGACAGGCACTGTAGTCAGCATGCCAAGCCACTTAATACAGCTGAAAGTGGTTCATGGGTAGATTTAAGAGTCTACCTCAAAAAACAGGGTAATGTAGTTGGCTAACCAAACTACAGTTTGCATTTATTTTTCCCAACTTTTTATCCTGAGAAATTGCAAACACAAAGAATGACAAGAAGAATACAATGAACACCATGCATTCTTTTCCTGGATTCACCAATTGTTAATATTCTGCCACATCTGCTTTATTTCTCTCATTATATTTATACAAACATGTTTATCTATCTACATATTGTTTCTGGATGGCTGAGAGACAGTTACAGTCATCATGATACTTCACTCCTAGATACTACAGTATGTATCTCCTAAGAACAAAAACATTCTCCAACAAAATGATAATACAATGATCACATTAAAAATCTAATCAACACAAAAATATTACCTAATAACATATCTAATATGTAATACTGACTGATACTATACCAACCTAACATTAAGTAATTGTACCAAGAGTGTCCTTTTTAGCTGTTTTAACTCCCAGAATCAAAGACCACACATGTTTTATTTTATTTCATCTGTCTTTACTTTCCTTTAATCTAGATTCTAGAATGACTCCCCTACCTTTTTTGTTTTTTTCAAGAGACTACTATTTTCTAAGAATTCAGGACAGTTTATTTAATTATTTGCAGAATGTCCATCAATTTCAATATGTCTAGTTATTTCATCATGATCATATTTAAATTAAACATTTTTGGCAGGGATACAACATAGAGGTGAAGTTATATCTTTCTCGATGCAACATACCACATGATGTCAGTCTGCTCCTTTGTTGGTGATGTGATGTCTGACTACCTGCTTAAAGGAGTCAAACTATAGCTTCTAAGGCATGCTTGTTTATATATAAGGGCTATACACATATACACACATTTTTAAGAAAAAGACATTTTTGTTAACACTTGGATTTAGCTGAGTTTCAGGACGTAATACATACACTAAGTGCAATAAACTGCTATTTTCTGTTCTACTTTTAAGACATTTTTTAACAATGCTGATCTTGACCAACTCAATCTTGTTGGCAGGCTGTACTTTGAAAACGACTGCTTTAGGGTCATGGGTATAAGCAAATATTCAGTCACAGGTGAGAAATAAACTGTCACAAAATCCTGAGGAATGTAAAAGACCTATTTGTATGCACCCAACATAAGAGCACCTCAATACATAAGGCAAATGCTAACAGCCAAAAAAGGGAAATCGACAGTAACACAGTAATAGTAGGGGACGTTAACACCCCACTTTCACCAATGGACAGATCATCCAAAATGAAAAAAAATGAGGAAACACAACCTTTAAATGATCCATTAAACAAGAAGGACTTGATATTTATAGGACATTCCATTCCAAAACAACAGAATACACTTTCTTCTCAAGTGCTCATGGAACATTCTCCAGGATAGATCATATCTTGGGTCACAAATCTAGCCTTGGTAAATTTAAGAAAACTGAAATTGTATCAAGTATCTTTTCCGACCACAATGTTATGAGACTAGGTATCAATTATAGGAAAAAAAATCTGTAAAAAAATACAAACACATGGAGGCTAAACAATACACTACTAAATATCCAAGAGATCACTGAAAAAAATCAAAGAGGAAATAAAAAAATACCTAGAAACAAATGACAATGAAAACACAACAACCCAAAACCTATGGGATGCAGCAAAAGCAGGTCTAAGAGGGAAGTTTATAGCAATACAACCCTACCTCAAGAAACAAGAAACATCTCAAATAAACAACCTAACCTTACACCTAAAGCAATTAGAGAAAGAACAAAAAAACCCCAAAGTTAGCAGAAGGAAAGAAAACATAAGATCAGATCCAAAATAACTGAAAAAGAAATGAAGGAAACAATAGCAAAGATCAATAAAACTAAAAGCTGGTTCTTTGAGAAGATAAACAAAATTGATAAACCATTAGCGAGACTCATCAAGAAAAAAAGGGAGAAGACTCAAACCAATAGAATTAGAAATGAAAAAGGAGAAGTAACAACTGACTTTGTACTTCTGACACTGCAGAAATACAAAGGATCATGAGAGATTACTACAAGCAACTATATGCCAATAAAATGGACAACCTGGAAGAGATGGACAAATTCTTAGAAAAGCACAACCTTCCGAGACTCAACCAGGAAGAAATAGAAAATATAAACAGACCAGTCACAAGCACTGAAATTAAGACTGTGATTTAAAATCTTCCAACAAACAAAAGCCCAGGACCAGATGGCTTCACAGGCAAATTCTATCAAACATTTAGAGAAGAGCTAACACCTATCCTTCTCAAACTCCTCCAAAATATAGCAGGGGGAGGAACACTCTCAAACTCATTCTATGAGGCCACCATCACCCTGATACCAAAACCAGACAAAGATGTCACAAAAAAAGAAAATTACAGGCCAATATCACTGATGAACATAGATGCAAAAATCCTCAACAAAATACTAGCAAACAGAATCCAACAGCACATTAAAAGGATCATACACCATGATCACGTGGGGTTTGTCCCAGAAAAGCAAGGATTCTTTAATATACTCAAATCAATCAGTGTGATAAACCACATTAACAAATTGAAGGAGAAAAACCATATGATCATCTCAATAGATGCAGAAAAACTTTTCAACAAAATTCAACACCCATTTATGATAAAAACCCTCCAGAAAGTAGACAGAGATGGAACTTACCTCAACATAATAAAGGCCATATATGACAAACCCATAGCCAATGGTGTTCTCAATGGTGAAAAACTGAAACCATGTCCACTAAGATCAGGAAAAAGATAAGGCTTGCTAAAAAGACAAGGCTTCTCTTTAGCCACAGCAATCAGAGAAGAAAAAGAAATAGAAGGAATCCAAATCGGAAAAGAAGAAGTAAAGCTGTCACTGTTTGCAGATGACATGATAGTATATAGTGGATCCTAAAGTTGCTACCAGAAAACTACTCGAGCTAATCAACGAATTTGGTAAAGTAGCGGGATACAAAATTAATGCACAGAAATCTCTGGCATTCCTATACACTAATGATGAAAAATCTGAAACAGAAACTAAGGAAACACTCCCATTTACCACTGCAACAACAAAAACAAAATACCTAGGAATAACCCTACCTAAGGAGACAAAAGACCTGTATGCAGAAAACTCTAAGACACTGATGAAAGAAATTAAAGATGATACAAATAGATGGAGAGATATACCATGTTCTTGGATTGGAAGAATCAACATTGTGAAAATGACTATAATACCCAAAGCAATCTACAGATTCAGTGCAATCCCTATCAAACTACCACTGGCATCTTTCACAGAACTAGAACAAAAAATTTCACAATTTGCATGGAAACACAAAAGACCCCGAATAGTCAAAGCAATCTTGAGAAAGAAAAACAGAGCTGGAGGAATCAGCTTCCCTGACTTCAGACTATACTACAGAGCTACAGTAATCAAGACAGTATGGTGTTGGCACAAAAACAGAAATGTAGATCAGTGGAACAGGATAGAAAGCTCAGAGATAAACCCACTCACATATCGTCACCTTATCTTTGACAAAGGAGGCAAGAATATACAGTGGAGAAAAGACAGCCTCTTCAATAAGTGGTGCTGGGAAAACTGGACAGCTACATGTAAAAGAATGAAATTAGAACACTCCCTAACCCCATACATAAAAATAAACTCAAAATGGATTAAAGACCTAAATGTAAGGCCAGACACTATCAAACTCTTAGAGGAAAACATAGGCAGAACACTCTATGACATAAATCACAGAAAGATCCTTTTTGACTCATCTTCTAGAGAAATGGAAATAAAAACAAAAATAAACAAATGGGACCTAATGAAACTTAACAGCTGTCGCACAGCAAAGGAAACCATAAAAAGATGAAAAGACAACCCTCAGAATGGGAGAAAATATTTGCAAATGAAGCAACTGACAAAGGATTAATTTCCAAAACTGACAGGCAGCTCATGCAGCTCAATATCAAAAAAACAAACAACCCAATCCAAAAATGGGCAGAAGACCTAAACAGACATTTCTCCAAAGAAGACATACAGATCCAAGAAACACATGAAATGATGCTCAACATCACTAATCATCAGAGAAATGCAAATCAAAACTACAATGAGATATCATCTCACACCAGTCAGAATGGCCATCATCAAAAAATCTACGAACAATAAATGCTGGAGATGGTATAGAGAAAAGGGAATCCTCTTGCACTGTTGGTGGGAATGTAAATTGATACAGCCACTATGGAGAACAGTATGGAGGTTCCTTAAAAAACTAAAAATAGAAATACCATATGACCCAGCAATCCCACTACTGGGCATATACCCTGAGAAAACCATAATTCAAAAAGAGTCATGCACCACAATGTTCACTGCAGCTCTATTTACAATAGCCAAGACATGGAACCAACCTAAGTGTCCATCGACTGATCAATGGATAAAGAAGATGTGGCACATATATACAATGGAATATTACTCAGCCATAAAAAGAAACGAAATTGAGTTATTTGTAGTGAGGTGGATGGACCTAGAGACTGTCATACAGAGTGAAGTAAGTCAGAAAGAGGAAAACAAATACAGTATGCTAACACATATATATTGAATCTTAAAAAAAAAGGTTCTGAAGAACCTAGGGGCAGGACTGGAATAAAGACGCAGACATAGAGAATGCACTTGAGGACATGGGGAGGGGGAAGCATAAGCTGGGATGAAGTGAGAGAGTGGCAGGGACATATACACACTACCAAATGCAAAACAGGTAGTTAGTGGGAAGCAGCCGCATAGCACAGGGAGATCAGCTCTGTGCTCTGTGTCCACCTAGAGGGTTGGGATAGGGAGGGTGGGAGGGAGACGCAAGAGGGAGGAGATATGGGGATATATGTATATGTATAGCTGATTCACTTTGTTATATAGCAGAAACTAACACACCATTGTAAAGCAATTATACTCCAATAAAGATGTTAAAAAAAAAAAGACCTATTTGGCAGGCAAATATGATTACTAAGTAGAGCAAGCCCAGCCTTCCAACAGCCCTGTGATGGTCTGTGCTATGAACAAGCAATAATATTTACTTATACAAAAGCATCTAGTAAAAATAAAAATACAGAGAAACTATTTAGTACCAGGCACTACATGTTCTATGCTCTCTCACTGGATCTTTACAGCAACCCAATAAAGCTGGTATTATAAATTTCACATATAAGGAAACATGCTCAGACATGTGAAGTGACTTGACCGAAGTCACACTACTAGAACTGGTATCTGAACCAAATCTCCTTGACATCAAAGCTCATGATCTTGCTACTACGCCACCAGTGCCCCCCAAGCATGGTATTTTGTTCCAGAGGAAGAAAGACTCACCATCTGAAAATGTTCGAACAGCTACATCTTGTGTGGAGACTCCAGGACCATGTTTATTGTAGGCCACCACTCGGAAACTATACTCTGTATGTTTTTTCAACCCATTAATGGTGTGGGAGTGAGTTGAAACATCAACATCCTTGAATAAAATAAAACAATTTATATATACACAACTCAAGCCAAAAGATATGCTGCAAAATAAAGAATTAACTATACAAATTCTATATTTGACATAATGCAGATTTTTGTCCCTTTTATAGAATATTATTTAACAGTTAAAGCAAATTAATCATAAGCACTGCAGTTTGCTGAGAAATACTCCTTGATGTTTAGGAACGCTTGCTGGTAAAAACTACAGAATAAACCTTTGTACCAAGAAATAGAATCTATCAACTTTTCATTTCTTATACATATTTTTTTCCTCAGATTTCTAGACAAGCAGGTATTGAGTTTTGGAAATATATTTCAACTCTACTATTCCAATCAATGCATTAAAAATGGCTTCCTATTATACCTGTTCTTTATCAGTTCCTTTTTCCATGTAGTACAGTTTGTAATTCTGAATTTCCCCATTTCCAGACAATGGTGTTTCC
Source organism: Mesoplodon bidens (assembly GCF_964165515.1). Taxonomy (NCBI): domain Eukaryota; kingdom Metazoa; phylum Chordata; class Mammalia; order Artiodactyla; family Ziphiidae; genus Mesoplodon; species Mesoplodon bidens. The sequence continues at coordinate 62,254,299 of NC_138178.1, read as the reverse complement.
CAGGTGACAGTAATGGAAGTAGGTGAAGTTGCATACGCTCGGATGTTAGGTGCTGGGCCAGGGAGCTGAACTAGAAAGAAAATTAAGACAGTAAGACATAAATAAAATTTACTGCATCCCTCAAGACCATTCTCAGCAATAATGGCACACTATGTTTTTTTTTTTAATTTTTATTTATTTATTTATTTATTTTTGGCTGCGTTGGGTCTTCGTTGCTGCACGCAGGTCTTCTCTAGTTGCAGCGAGCGGGGACTACTCTTCATTGCGGTGCGCGGGCTTCTCACCAAGGTGGCTTCTCTTGTTGAAAAGCAGGGCTCTAGGCACGTGGGCTTCAGTAGCTGTGGCATGTGGGCTCAGTAGTTGTGGCTTGCAGGCTCTAGAGTGCAGGCTCAGTAGTTCTGGCACACGGGCTTAGTTGCTCCGCGGGGCATGTGGGATCTTCCCAGACCAGGGCTCGAACCTGTGTCCCCTGCGTTGGCAGGCGGATTCTTAACCATTGTGCCACCAGGAAAGCCCTGGCTATGTTTTTAAAACAATAAAAACTATGAAAACAAGTGATCTGACTGAAGTGGTTTCAGGATAATATATAATTAAATGATTTCCCTCTTTATGACTGAAAAACCAAAAATCATCTGTGAAGTATCTCAAATTTATTCAAAGGAAAAAGTGAACAGTGCAGAATTTTTCTTGTGGTTTATAAAATCCTAGTTTTGCAGTGGGACTGCAGCACATAAAAGCAAACATCACAAAAAGAGAGTCTTCTTTTACCAGGCTCTGGGGATACAATGAATGATGGACAGAGTCCCTGCCCACAAAGAACTCCCAGTCTAGAGGGAAGTCAGACATATAGTTACAAAGAAGATCCTAAGTGCTGACAGATTAGGTAACGTCTGTAATGAAAACTGAAAGAAGAGAGTACACAATTCTGCTTTGGGCGGGGGTGGTTAGGAAAGGGAAGGATTGGTGAGGACTTCCGGGGAGCAGGAAGAATGAGTAGTTTTCTCAGACACCAAGAGGGAAATTGATCCAATCAATTTGGACATAACAGGTGAGAAGACAGTGTCATGTGGTTCAGGTTGAAACAAAGAATGGATATGGGAGAGAGAATGCTGCAAAGGATGACAAGAGCCAGATAAAGGAGAACCTCTAAGGCCCTGCTATGAGTTTGGATTATTTCTTGTAGGTGTTAGGTAATTACTGAAAAATTATGAGCAGGAACATGACATGATCAGATCTGCATTTAAAAAGAACATGTGAACACATGCATGGAAGAAAAACAATAATGGCACAAGACTAGATAAATAATAATTTAAAAAATAGCCACCATTTATTGAATGCTTGCCATCAGTCCAGCATTAAGTGCTTTACATTTATTTAAATTACATCTTATTTAATCTGTGCACTAACCCAAATGAGACGGATACTGTTATCATCCCTACTTATGGATGAGGCTGAGAGGTTAAGAACCATTCCCAAATGATGGAAAAGTTGGCAAGTAGTGGAGCTAGGAGCTGAGCACTTCCTCGTTCTAAAACGTGGACTCAGGAAAACCAGTTAGGGGATTATGACAACACCCTCTGTGGGATGGTGTGACTGGAAGATCCCATGATTGGTTGACTGATTATCTGCCCAGCTCTAAATCCTACAACAGGTCACATCCTTTTTTACTATATTCTTTTTGTCTGACTGACAGGTTTGAGTCCCAATTTATACACAAATCCTGGCAGGTGCCTATATCTACACTTTGGTGGATGCTCTATATCTGAAAACCAGTTCTCTGGTGCCAGTGCTTCTGTAACAGACATCCGTTAGATTTAAGGAAAGGGGAAAAAACTAACAAAATGTAAAACAAACTGGCTTGCTTAAATAACAGCATGACAGCTTAAGATTAGTTTTCCTACCAAAGCAGAGAAACCTGAATATGGTTTTTTGGCAGTTGTTTGCTTTATTTAGGCATGAATCATGTTATTCACTTAAGAGCATATTTTGTGCAGCCTGACAGGTGGGAATTGTCACACTTCTGCTGCTATGGAAAACTTTCCTCTAACTTTTTAAAAGGGAAGGAGAACAGAACAAATTCCCTTGAAATCACTTTCAGTATATTCATTGGCTAAATGTAGGCAAAGATGATCCTAAAATAGGAGCTAGTAAATTATTTCATTTCATCTGTACAGTGGCATTAAAAAATGGAAAAAAATTTAAGTTGGTTTGAAAAGCTAAAAATGTAGTCTATTTTCCCAGGGCTGACTCCAACACTTACGGCCCCTCCCACCTGCCCCCAAGCTGAATACCTCCAGATAAAATGCAAATCTCTCTCCACTAACTCCTCTTTTGCCAAAACATGTTATAGTCACTCTCTACCCCTAAAATACTCTCACCAGAATCTGTTACCCCTTCCATCTATATTCTTATTTAGCTACTTTCTTTTAATCGAATTCCTTGAATAACTGATTGTGCTGCCTACTTTCCTTGTGATGACTGTACATCACATTATTGCCCGTTTACTTGTCTGGCGCTGGTACCAAACTGTAAGCTCCTTGTGAACAGAAGTCAAGTCTTACTCGTCTTTACATCTTGCTGCCTAGCGTGGTGCCTGGCACATGACAGGCACTCAATAAATCTCTTCTTTCATCTCTAACTTGACAATGCCCCTTCTAGTCCAGTGGTTCTCAATAGTCTGACTTATAAGTTCTGAAATGATAATGAAAACCACAGGCTCTTTCCCAAGGAAAATGTGAACATGTACAGACACACAAATATTTTCATGTATCTTCAGAAGGTTCATGGCCCCAGGATTGAACCCTGAACTGAATCAAATTCAGTGGTCTTTTCCTTTATTTTCATCATGACTCACCTTGCATGTGCACTGTTTGTCCTATTTTGGGGTGGGGTCAAGCAGTGTCCTTCCCCAAGAATGCTTGCTCTAAGCCAAATGCTTTAAGGCCAACCTCAGGTCTCATCTTTTTCTAGGAACCTGATTTGATATACCTAACTTTTACAGTAACTCTTCCTTGTTCTGTATCCCATTATCTCTCATGAATGATGCCTGTATGTGAGAGTTAATGAAGGAAAATTGAGTTTTGCTTCGTGGCTTGAGTTTGATATCTAATAGATTGTTCCTGCTCTCATCTGAACACAGTAACCCTGAAATTCAACATCCTTTCCCTGCAGCGAGAACACATTCTTTCCTTAAATCAACCCCCCGGCTCTCTGTTGGCCCTCTTGTTGTTGCTTGGGTTTGATTCCTGATCTTTAAGCTCTATTACTGAAATGATCAATGGCCTCCTATCTTGACTGCTCATTCTTTTTTTTTTTTTTTTTGCGTTACGCGGGCCTCCCACTGTTGTGGCCTCTCCCATTGTGGAGCACAGGTTCCGGACGCGCAGGCTCAGCGGCCATGGCTCACGGGCCCAGCCTCTCCGCGGCATGTGGGATCCTCCCGGACCAGGGCACGAACCCGTGTCCCCTGCATTGGCAGGCGGACTCTCAACCACTGCGCCAGCAGGGAAGCCCTTGACTGTTCATTCTTTAAGGGGAGAATTCCTATCTTGTCTATCCCCTGCATCTCTAATAGTTTGTGCAGTGCCTGGTAGAGGAGGTCCTCAATAACTGTTTGATGGGTAAATGATTTGCTGCAGCATTAGAAAGTGAAGTTCCACAGCTTCTCGACTTTACTTATTCTACCCATCAGGCAGAGTCCTTGAATTATTTCCACAGTTTCAGTGGTAAATTCATTTAATATGTTTAGTTCCCTGGTCAGTAGCTTTCATGAATTTATCTCCCATGCTCCCTAGCTGAAGTAAAATTTTGTTACTGCAAGTATGTTAATACAGAAACACTAGTGCAGTTAACAGTAAAAGAAATCTGGAAGAGGCTCCAAGGAAAAACAGTGCCTCAGGTTAAAAGTAAAAGTGTAGAAGAAAGCCTCATGAGATAAGCATTAATTCTGATTTGACTGCTTCTTGTCATTTCTGGCCTATAGTTTAAAACCAAAATTTAAGACATAGAAGACATTTATAAGATAAATCAACTTGACACTCATTTCAGTTGGAGAAAATCTTAAGAAATGTAACTGGAAGTAACATTATTTAGCACAAAAGACAGCAGGTCCAAAGTAAAGCCCTGAAGAGATTCCAAAGAGTGTGGTATGTATAAAGATCAGGGCAATCCCGTTGAACAATTATTAAATACCTACTTCCTATGTGAGGCACTGCATTAGATATGGTGTGAAATAAAAGGATAACAAAGACTCTGTCTTTGCCATAAAATTAATGAGATATATTCATAACCATAATTCAAGGAAGAAAATGATAATGTATCTTAGGACTGTCGAGATAAAATATTAGATAAGATCAGAGGGAAGATTCTAAGAAGGCATCTGAGCTAGGTCTTAAAGGATCAGTAAAATTTGGGTGTCTATCAGCAGAATTATATTGTCTTACACTATTTGCTACTGCTTGATGTGAATTAATTTGATCTCCCGTAACTATTTTGTAAGGACCTTGAAGGTGAGGAACTGTTATCTTCTGCACTCCTATGGTATGCCAGGCTATATATAAGGTAGCCCTTCATACAGGTCTCCCTACAGGTGGGGCTGACAGAGAGGTGGGAGACTTACCCTCAGGCTGTGTTTCTACTCGTAGTGGAGCTGAACTCTCTCCGGAGCCATGTTTATTTTGAGCCATAACTCTAAAGATGTACACAGTCGCTGGCATTAGGTTTTGGATGGTTACCTGCATTTCCCCGGGGCGACTGGTATTTTCAACACGTTCCCTTTGGAGAAAGAGGGATTGATTAGGAAAATTTCCAGAATGTGCAGTTTCATTTTCATTGTAATGCCTATAGATAGCATATGACATAAAATCTTAATAAATCCAAGCCAAATTAACTCAAAAAAGGAAAATTTGGGGGCGGAACAGTGCACAGAATATGGACGCTGGCAAAGAGCAATGTCATACATGTCTGATAAGTCGCTGATGTTCTTGCTTAAACATTACTGATATTGCTGGCCATAATCACAACTTCCTTTCAGAAAAGACACAAAGAGTCTTCTTGGTGCCATCTCAAATGGGGCAGCTGGTCACCAATTCTGTACACTTTAGGAATCACTGAATTTTAAGGGGTTATCCTCAGGGAGACATATAGAAGGTGATTATAGGTATGACCCAATTTTCACAGACAGTATCAAAGAATGCTGTGTATCTTATGGATAACAGACTCTCAATAAGAAGAAAATTAGAGATTATCACTTTCAAAACTGAGAACAAAACATTAAAAATTTAAATGAATCCAGTCTATAAAATAAGCTAATCATGACTGATTTTTATAATTTATTTCTTAAAACAAAAAATCTTCTTGAATGATTTTCAAACTGATTTGAAATGTTTAACAAATCTTATCACTAACAGTACAAATGGCCAGTGGTCTAGTGTTATGAGATGAAAACATAAAAACAGTTATCAGTTAGGTTCTTTAAAAAGGTGGCCTCCAGGCTCTATTTTGGGGGTCTCTGTGTCCACACTTGGGCCCATAATTATGCTCAGTATACTGTACTCACTATAACAAAACCCAGATTATATTTGCTTTCAACAAATATTGTAAAGAAAAATAATTGCTTTAGACAAATAGCTGGTCTTTAAGAATTACTGATCGTGTGAGAAAAGATCTGTGTCTATCTTGAGAGAGCAATAAAAGGGCCCAAAACTACTCTGTGGAAGAAATTATTTTAAATTACCTAATAATGTGTTGAATTAAATTCTTACTTTAAAATATTGATAATTTTCCCTGAAGCTACTGATTAAAATTTGTTTAGTTCTACATGGTCATATGCCAATTTGTCTGACTGTGTGTGAACATTTGCATTTCAGAGATGTGAGCGTTTTTCAATAGTTTTCTATAGTTCTTTAAACTATGTTACTTTAATTAAAACAAACAAACAGTACCCACCCACAATGTATTTATAAAGGCTGTCTGTCTATAGTCAGGTCCATTGGAAAAGAATATCATGGTAACAAAAGTTATTGCTCAGAGACACTTGAGATATCTATAGATATTATTTTCTCTTCAGCTAAACCTCTAAATCACAAGATTTAGAAGGAGAGTATCAACTGATTTCTTATGCTGTGAGGTTTCTGACACTTGATCCAATCACAAATGCTAGCTAAAAGGAAGTATGGTATTTGACATTTCATTAAACTAACAGCTCCATGCCAGAGCACAGAATAGTCTGTTTCGCTCACTGTACATGAAAGTTTAAACAAGTTCTCTCTCAGAAAGACAGCGGGGTGGGGGGGGGGGCACTATCTTACTTTAAATCAAAGTGAAAGAGTGTCTCATTCATGTTCACATACCACAGAAGCACTAGCAGAAGGCTCACACACAGAAGTAGCATCGCAAATGTGTGCTGAATGAATGAATGGAAATTTGCCTTTTGATGTGTAAATGATATAGTAATGATATCACGTTTATCTTTTTGTTTGTTCCTATGTAAAAGGAGAAAATATCTAGAACAAATTTCTACAGAAACATTACAATAAGAAAAAATCAGTAGTAGGTATGATTCCCTAAGATGAAACATCTAGCACCTGAAAAGGCTTCTAACAGTAGACTGGTCTGAGGTCCCAGAACCAAGTGTCTGTCTAGAAAAAAACTTTTGACTTCAGGAAAGATCCAGGGTGAGTTATGAAGGACAATTCTCATAAATGTGTGAGGTTACGATGGGTCTTAGGTTAGAATGTCTTAGCTAAGAGTCAAAAGAGAAAGGAAAAGATACACTTTATACTAAGACAGCGCTGGGCCAGAAGTTAGGAGCTCCAATTCTAGTTCTGGCAACACTACTAGCTTGCTAGGGGATTGTGGGAAAGTCATCAATTCCTTCTGGGCTTCAGTTTCTTCATGTATTAAATGTAAGAATGAGCCCAGGGTGGTGAACTTTTTCTTAAAGGGCTTGATAGTAAATATCTACGGGCCAAGATGCCAATGAAAAATATTACCAACCATCTCCACAGTTAAAAATCCAAGTATAACTTTGGTTGGTCCTCCCTATCCACAGTTCTGAATCTGGGGATTCAACCAATTGTGGATCGTGTAGTACTGTACTATGGATTTACTGAGAAAAATCCACATATAAGTGGATGTGTGCAGTTCAAACCCATGTTGTTCAAGGGTCAACTGTAGTTACTTGTATAACCTATTAAAATGTAACCGTTTGAAAAAATAAAAAAAACAAAAAAAAAAAGAAAAAAAATGTAACCGTTTGAAAATGTAAAAACTATTCTTAGTTCTTGGGCCATAAAAATAACAAGTTTGGGCTTCCCTGGTGGTGCAGTGGTTGAGAGTCCACCTGTCGATGCAGGGGACACGGGTTCGTGCCCCGGTCCAGGAAGATCCCACATGCCGCGGAGCGGCTGGGCCCGTGAGCTATGGCCGCTGAGCCTGCACGTCCGGAGCCTGTGCTCCGCAACGGGAGAGGCCGCAACGGGAGAGGCCACAACAGTGAGAGGCCCGCGTACCCCAAAAAACAACAACAACAACAACAACAGCAGCAACAACAAAACAAGTTTGATTTGGCCCAGGGTCTATAGTTCGCCAGCTCCCGGACTAGACTAACAGATACGTAAGGCTTTGTCCAACTCTGGAATAACTTACTCTGTACTTTCCATTTGGTGGCTAACAGAAAATACTGCTGTTTACATTAAAGGCATTGAAAAAAAAAGTGAACATTTCACAGGTGAAATGGCAGAGGAAGAACCCTTTGGAATTTCAGGAAACTCAGGTACCCAACAGAGTTATATAGCTCATGACCAAGGCACATAATGCCCCCTGGTGGTTGAATTATCAAATGCAGGAAGTAGGGGAATTTGTAAATGCAGGCAGCAGCATATATCCTCACATCAAAATGTTTTAAGTCTATGAAGATAATGTCTATGAAGACCTTCGTTTTTTAGATGAGAAAATTTAACTTATAAAGGTTAAATAAATTTTGTTTATAAAACACATAACAGGGATCTAGTCTTTGACTTAGTGTTATTTCTATTCTTTCATTGCTTCTATTCAGAAATCATAATCTTAAAGTAATGAAGTGACAAAAATTATTATTACAATCTCCAAGAATATTCCTTTGAAATATTCCCCAGATTTATTGTCTGTTCCAAGTCACTGCTGTCATCTTCATCTGGGCCTACTGCATGCCTAGATCAACCTAACTACTACTGATCTGTCTCCCTGACTCCACTGCTTTTCCTCTCTAATCTTATGCAGTGCCCTCCAAGTACTGCTAATAAAAGCTGTTTAACAGTGTACACTTGCTCAGGAGTCTAAAATGGTCCCTTCTTAACTGATTATGTCAAAATTCTTACTGGCATTCCAACACTTGGCTCCAAACTTCCACTTTATTGTAATCTCTTACTAATTCTGACCAAAAACTCTAGGCCAGAGCTTTCTTACTTTCCCATCCTTCCAACAACAGACAACACAAACTAAATTGGATCTTCCTTGCATCTCCTCTTTCTTCACATATACTTGCCCTGTCCTCCTGCCCCTGCCAATTTATCTTCTACATTTTTTCAATTCCAACTTCATTTATTAATCATCCCTGCTTATTTCAACACGATTCACTAATAAGTGATAGATTTTCATTAAAAACAAAAGTATATATAATTAAAAATATTAAAAGTCCTAGTTTTTCTCCCTCCTTAAAATCTGTTCCACCCTGAGACCTAAAGGTGGCATTTAGACCTGTATCTTGACATTTTGGGCAGGATAATTCTTTGTTTTGGTGGGTGGGGGGGAGCTGTCCTATACATTGTAGGATGTTTATCAGCATCTCTGGCTTCTACTCACTAGACAGCAGTAAGCATCATCCCCTCCCATCTCAGCTGCAATAACCAAAAATGTCAGCAGACATTGCCAAATGCCCACTGGGAGATGGCGGGCAAAACTGTCCCTGGTTGAGAATCACTGACCTAGGCATTTATGTACACATCAAAATACATAGATATAAGTCATTAAAAAAATTCCTGCATCATACTTCATATGGTTATACATATATTAACTATATGCCCATTCCTCTACCAGTGGACATGTACTTTGTTTCCTTTTTTAATCCTTACAAATAATGCTACAATAAGCATTTTTTATGAGTGCCCTATGTGTATGTATATTGGCGTATCTATAGGACAGACACCTAGAAGTGTAATTGTTGGGTTGAAAGGAATGTGCATTAAAATTTTTTTTTTTAATTCTGCCAAATCACCTTCTCCAAAGGCTCCTCTAACTTATACTGCCACCAAGAGCCTAGATTGGATTTAATCCCAACATTCAGCTCACTTAACACTGGATATTATCAATTTAAAATTTCTGCCAGCCTTACAGGTGAAAAATGGTAACTCATCATTTTGTATTTCCAAGATTGTTAGTAATCGTGAAAACTTTTTTTTTTAACTTTAATGGGCTTTCCACTAACTTCTTTGAGGCACCTACTTATACCATCTGCCTCGAGATATGTGTCTTTTACTTGTGATTTGTAGAAAGTTCTTTATATAGACTGGGTATCAATACAATCTTCTACAAATGTTAAATTTTTTCTCAGCTTATCAGTTGATAATTTGATTTTGTTTATTATGTTTATCACATGGAATTTTGCAGTTATATAATAAACTCTGTCTATCTCTCCTATATGGTTCCTGAATTTTCTGTCTTCCTTCAAAAGATACGTTAAGTGATGAAAATAGTTTCTATATTTTCTTCTAATACACTGTTTTAAAAATACGTCTTGATACATCTATAATTTGTTGTTATACATAAGACAGAGATACGACTTTTATTCCTTCTATTAAATGGAGGTTAATTATCTCAATATTATTTCCTGAATAATTATTTCTCCATTCATTAGAATTACTCACTTAACAAGTATTTATTTACACTTGTAGTGCTACTTATAAGCCAGGCTCTGTTCCAGGTGATGGTGATACTCCACTGAACAAGACAAACACCATGAATGCGTTAACATGAAGAGAAAATTTCTGAGTATTAAGTGTTCTGAAGAAACACAACACAAAAGCTAAAAAACAAAATACAGTGGTATGTTACAATGATGTTCTGGTAAATGTTTAACAACTGGCTCTGGTTTGTAGCACTTCTCACTGTAAATACTCCCTCTATGCTCAATTTTGAGCTACTGAGCCATGTCATCGGGTTTGCAAAATTTCCTGAAAATTTAACAACTGGCTTGGGAACAAGCCACCAAGCGCCCCGCTGTGCGACAGTGACCAAGGGGTTAAGCTGGATGGGTAGTCACGGAAGACCTGAGAAGGGATCATCTGAGGATGACGGACAAGAAGCCAGACAGTTATTTGTGAGGGAAATGCAGTTCTGCTAGAAGGAACAACAAGGGCAAAGGCCCTGTAATGCACATAAGCTTGCTTCTGAGGAATTACTAAAAGCTTTTTTCCTTCTGTGAAATCCCATGACGTTTGCAATGTGATCTAAAAGCCTACTGGAAATATTTTAAGACAGGTTCTGTTTGGTAGTAATATCTTGCCTTTCTGGGACTAGCTCTATGTTTCCTTATCTTTGTAACTCCCCAAACATCCAGTGCAGTGTTCGGATGAACATTCTATTACCCTGGGAGCAGCTCCACCTACCTGACTCAAATTATGTCACTCAGATGTCTCAAGAGTATTAAACCAAGGGGTACTGACTTGACGAAGGCGCCTATACTTGCTGAACTTGCCAGTCTGGTATTAAATACAATATATATCAAATGTAAGCACCCTTGTAGAAATACAAGCTTTATTTCATGGGTTAGGGCCATAACCAAAACAGATTATTTTAGTTTTCTGATTTTGGTGTGAAGTAACAGCACAATGAAGGAATCTACTTAGCAATATTCAGAGTACACAGTCAGCATGTGGCATGGCACCTATGGTACCTCCCAAAGAGTTTATAACCTGGTTGGGAAAACAACACAAATACACATAAAATAACAGAAGAGTAACAACTATGGTAGTATTAGATCATGTGTTATCATAATTAAGTGCCAATACCAGTGGCACAGACATACATACAAGAGAAAAGCTGTATGTGCTGAAAAAGGTAGAGAAAGATTTATGAGGGCTTCATGGGGCTTAGTCTGGGCCAAGAAAGATTAACTGAATTTTAGTTTTAGTTGAAAAACCTTTTTTTCAAGGGGGAAGTGACTGAAGAGAACAGACTGGGAAAAAAGGTTGCATAGTGACAGGAATTAGACTGGTTTCATTAGAAAGTGAGCTAAACTGGGGTTAGAGGAAAATAAGGTTGGATAGACAAAACAAAGGTAGACAGTGGAGTAAAGCAGCCTGGTGATTCTGGAGAATCTCCAAAAGCAATGGAGAGGCAATGTGAGTTCCTGAAAGAGGTGGAGATGGAGAGGAATTTAATGAAATGCTGTTTTAGGAAAATGAGTCACTAAATACTCTTGTGTCATCAAGGAGACGCCCCCACCCCACCTCAGAGCTCAGCAGCCCACATCCGTGTACGGGTGCAGACAGATATTCATTAAGATTACTTTAATAACTACCTTAATTTCTAGAATCTGAAAGTTCTAAGAAAGACATAGCCTATGGGTTGTGCTTGACTGACTTTTATGAAAAAACGGTAGCCCTGGTTACATTTTAATACTTCTAACTTAAATAACTCTCTCCCCAAGTCATCCCAGAGAGGCAGCAAAGAATACCAGGACTTCACTCTGTTTAGGAATTTACTTTTAATGACCTAAAACTAGGTCATCTCAGTGATCATATTTCTGGACTGAAAGTTGGTACAGATTCTACACAGTAGAGAGTCAGGGTGGGGACGGCTGGTCTTGGGTGGACAAGATGCAACCAACCGGCTCCAGACGTACAGGCACTTACCTAGCAATCCCCTCCTTGGTGTAGAAGACAGAGTAGGTAAGGTTGTCCCCATGAGGATCTGATGCAGGTGTCCGCCATGTCAATTTGATGAAGCGGGTAGAGACCAAGGAGGCCACGACATCTCGAGGAGCTGAAGGCAGTGGTCCAGTTGTGGCTGGTGCTAGATGGTCAGTAGTGGCACTGGTCAGTGAAGTGGGAGGTAATGTTGGGATGGCAACATCTTGTCATGTGCAAATATTGGGGAATATGAAGGGCAAACCACGACGGTTTTAAAAAAGAGAACAGAAAAACAAAAAACAAAAAAGAAATAAACAAAACCACGATGGGAAATAAAATAAAATGAATGAACATAAAAAAGGCCATTAAACTGAAGGCTAACATGCAGGCCAGGGGTAACTACTGAAAACTAATGGGCACTAGTCAAGACAAATCACTGCAGAGCAAGCAGACTTTCTGGTCACTATAATGGTTGTCGGCAAGGGACAGGGAGTGTGACAGCTAAGAATAAAACATTTCATGGAAGGACACATCAGTGCCCAAGTAATTTTCTTTAATTCTGAAAGCAGCATGCAACATCTGTCGAACTTTGCACATAAAAGTCTTATACATGATAAAACCTCAATATTTTTTCCCACTTTATCAAAATATGGAATAATGTGTGTAGTATGGATGGGCCTAATTACACTCAACATAGGCCCGAGACTATCATGATCTCACTGCAGAGCTGTGTGTGCCTTTAGCTCTGCAGGAGATTCAAGAGCCAGATCTTCAACTGGAGTCTAATATTAAAGTTTGCTCTCTGTATTTGGCAATACTCAGGGAAGTCTGATAACCTTTCTCAATTCACTAAGTTATAGTTCATTTCCTCTCATCAATTCATTTGACTACAACAGTATAAAATCGTGCATCACAAATTCCAAAGTCACACAAATATAATACTTATTAGGTAGCATATCTGTTTGGTACAGTCCTCACTGCAGTGTAATAGATTACGACACCTTGCAGACCTCAGGGACTTGATGGGACAGATGAAGCAGTGGCAAATCAGAGCTCTGCAAGTCGAAAGCCTCTGTCTGTATGCCCAGAGTCAGCCCATTCTGTTGCTGGACACTTCTGACTTTAGAAGTCCATTCCTAATATTAACCTAAAATCTCCTTCACCTTGGAGTATACATTTAATCTCACAATTTTCAACTGATGGAATTCATTAGAATTCTGTCATAACCTTAATGGGGAAATTAGAAGAGAGGCAGAGAAGAAAGCATGACAATTCTGGACCTCGTTTTCAATGAAATGGTAGGGCAGCAACCTCCTAAAAATGTCTATGAATTACAGGAGAATCTTTTAAAAGTGCGGCAGTCTAAATAAATATGCCAGAGAGAATAAATTCTCCAAGGGAAAGGCCAACGTAAAGTCTCTAGACAGCTACCATTTATTGAGCACTTTCTACATGGCACTCTCGCTCTTTACGTGGACTCATTCAATCCTTACAGTTCTGTGAAATAGGTACTATCACTGTATCTCTATATTATATGGAGACTGACATTTAAAAAGGCTAAATCACCCTTCCTAGGAATAGGAAGTGGTGGAGTGTTAAAACTAGCCATGGTTTTTAGCTTAAGAGGCTTCTGGATTTAGCCAATAGAAGTTTTTAGTCCTTGTTGTGCCACTCAGGGTTATGGGAGCAGTCAGGGACTCTTGTTTGTTTTTGTCAATTCCCCTTGCTCCCAAGTCTCGTGAAGGCAATGCAAAGGGCCCAGGATGAAGGCCTGCACATGCAGTAGGTGTTACAGGAGAAAAACCCTGAGCTTGTGGGATTTACCACTTTCATAGCAAGGGAAAGCAAGCTCCAGACAAAGAATGGACCTGCTGTGGATATCTTTTTTTTTTTTTAACATCTTGATTGGAGTATAATTGCTTTACAATGGTGTATTAGTTTCTGCTTTATAACAAAGTGAATCAGCTATACATATACATATATCCCCATATCTCCTCCCTCTTGCGTCTCCCTCCCACCTTCCCTATCCCACCTCTCTAGGTGGTCACAAAGCACCAAGCTGATGTCCCTGTGCTGTGCGGCTGCTTCCCACTAGCTATCTATTTTACATTTGGTAGTGTATATATGTCCATGCCACTCTATATGTAATTCTGTTGTGGTTGGAGACATACTTTGTATGGTTTCAGCCTTTTAAAAGGTACTTTTGTGTCCCAGTATATAGTCTATCCTGGCAATTGTTCCATATGTGCTTGGAAAGAATCTGTATCTGTACTTGCTAGGTGGAGAGTCTATGATGTCAGCTAGGTCAAGTTGACTGACAGGACTGCTTACATCCTCTATACTCTTTCTAACTGTTTTATCAGTTTTTGAGAGTAGGATATTGAAATCTCCAAGTGTTATCATTTATTTATGTATTCCTTCTTTGAATATACCAATTATAAATGCATATACATCTAACAAAAGGGCCCCAAAATATATGAATCCAAAGAAATCTGGGAAAACCTCAAATATTTGGAAATCAAAAAATGCACTCCTAAATAACCTGAGTCAATGAAGAAATAGCAAGAAAAAAATTTTAAAAATATTTTTAACTGAATGAAATGAAAATACAACATATTAAAAATGAAGAGATGTAGTTAAAGCAGTGCTTAGAGGGAAATTAAAATACCTTTACCAGAAGATAAGTCTCACATGAATTACCTAAGGTTCTACCTTACTGAAGAGTATAGACCTTAAGCTTTTTTTCTTTTCTTAATACAGCAGGTTAAGTTTTTTCACACACACACAAAAAGTAACCATGTGAGGTGATGGATGTGTTAACTAACTTAAATGTTGGAATCCTTTCACAATGTATATGTATCAAATCATTATGTTGTACACTTTAAATATATTACCATTTATTTGTCAATTATACCTCAATAAAGCTGGAAAAAAATTAAATTTTAACCACATTCTTAAAATACAAGGGTAAGAAATTAAGAGAAGATGTAAGCTACCAAAATAAAAAATAAAAGAGGGGACAATGCTATGAATCCCACAGATATTAAAAATTAATATTATGAACAAATTTATGCCAATAAATCAGACAACTTAAAGGAAATAAAAACATTCCCAGGAAGACAAAAATTACCAAAGTTACTCAAGAAGAAACACAAAATCTAGACAGAACTATAATAGATAGAAAAATTTAAATAAAAATCTTCCCACAGTGAAAAGTCCAAGCCCAGACTGTTTCACTGGTGAATGCTATCAAATATTTAAAAGAAGAATTAATACTAATCCTTCACAACTCTTTCAGAAAAAGAGTAGAAACACTTCCAACTCACTTTGTGAGGCTAGTATTACTCTGATATAAAAGCCAAAGATACCACATGAAAAGAAAACTACAGAACAACCCTCATGATCAAAGATACAAAAATCTTTAACAAAATATTAGCAAACCATATTTGGTAACATATTAAGAGGATTATAAACCATGATCAAGTAGAATTTATCACAGGAATTCAAGACTAGTTTAACATCCAAAAACCCATGTAATATATTATATTAACAGAAAAAAACCTGATCATCTCAATAGATGCAGAAAAAGCATTTGACAAAATCAAACACCTATTCATAATAAAAACTCTCAACAAATTAGGAAAAGAAGTAAACTTCCTAGACCTAAAAAACCTATGGTGAACATTATACTTAAATGGTGAAGGAATAAATGCTTTTTCCCCAACGTTGGAAACAAGGATGTTAGCTCCTGCTTCTCATATTAAGCATTGTACTGGTCCAAGCCAGTGCAAGAAGGCAAGAAAAACTGAATAAAGTTTAAAAAGGAAAAAGTAATACTGTTTTTATTTGTAATTAATAATTAACTGAGTAGAAAACCCTAATGAATCTAGGAAAAAAAAAAAGCTACCAAAACGAATAAATATGTTTAGCAAGGTCATAGGATACAAGGTCAATATATAAAAACCAACTCTATTTCTATACACTAGGAATGAACAATCCAAAAGTAAAATTAAGAGCACAACTCCATTTACAACAGCATCAAAAAAGAATAAAGTATTTAAGAATAAATTTAATGGAAGAAGCGTAAGATTTGTACCCTGAAAACTACAACTCATTGCTGAGAGAAATTTTTAAAATTCTAAATAAATAAAGATCTAAAGAAATAAATGTTCATGGATTAGAAGACTTAATGTTGTTAAGATGATAAGCTGCCCCTAAAATTTAATATGAAGATCTGCAAAAGATCTAGAATAGCCAAAATAATTCTGAAAAAGAAGCAAATGGTTGGAGGACTTGGATTACCCGATTTCAAAACTTACTATAAAACTCTAGTAATTGAGACAGTCCAGCATATGAATAGGCACATAGATCAGTGAAAGAGAACTGAGAGTCCAGAAGTATGCCCCTATATTTGTGGTCAACTGGTTTTCAGCTAAGGTGTCCAGAAGTTTCAATGTGGTAAGAACAGTCTTTTCAACAACTGGTGCTGGTACAACTACATATCTCCATGCAAAGCAATGAACTTAGATCCTTACTTAACACCACAGACAAAGATTAACTCAAAACAGCTCCTAGACTTAATAGAAGAACTAGAACTTCTGAAAAAATATCTAGGAGAAAGTCTTTGTGCCTTGGGTTAGAAAAGTATTCTTAGACATGATAACAAAAGCCCAAGATACAGAAGAAAAAAACAGATAAATTGTATTTTATTAAAAAAAAAACTTCAGCACATTAAGGAAAACACAACTAAGTAAATGATAAGCCAGAGACTGGCAGAAAATATTTCCAAAGCATGTATCTGATGAAAGACTTGAACATATAATTCAGAATATATATTCAGGATCAGAATATATAATGAACTTTTATAAATTAGTAAGAAAACAAGCCAATTTAAAAACGGGCAAAAGACTTCAAAAGTCATTTCACCAAAAAGAACATACAAATGGCTAACACACATGTGAAAATGTGCTTAACATCAATGTCATTAGGAAAATGTGAATTAAAATCACAATAAGATACTACTACAGGGACTTCCCTGATGGCGCAGTGGTTAAGAATCCACCTTCCAAGGCAGGGGACATGGATTCGATCCCTGGTCCAGGAAGATCCCACATGCTGTGGAGCAACGAAGGCTTTGTGCCATAACTACTGAGCCTGTGCTCTAGAGTCCATGAGCCACAACTACTGAGCCCGCAAGTCACAACTACTGAAGACTGTGTGCCTAGAGCCTGTGCTCCGCGACAAGAGAAGCATCCACAATAAGAAGCCCACGCACTGCAACGAAGACCCAAGGCAGCCAAAAATTAATAACTTAATTTAAAAAAAGATACTACTACACACCCACTACAATGGTTACAAACAAAAAAGGTACATAATACTTAGTGTTGGAAAAACTGGAATCCTCATACACTGTTGGGAATGTACTAATTCTTTAAATCGATGAACATGAATTGTCTCCATTTATTATTCACATCTTTAATTTCTTTAAAAAATGTTTTATAGTTTTCTGAGCATAAGTTTTAAACTTCCTTGGTTAAATTTATTAAGTATTTTATTCTTTTTGATGCTATTATACATGAAATTGTTTTCTTAATTTCAATCCCAGATTGTTCCTGCAAGTATATATAAATACAAATGATTTATGTATACTGATACTGACTTGCTAAGCTTATTTATTAGTTCTAATAGTTTACTCATGGATTCTTCATGATTTTCTATATACAAAATGATGTTATCTGTAGAGAGTTTTACATATCATACTTCAATAACACTGTTGAAAAGAATGAAATGGTTTAGACTGACTAGTTGCAACAATTAAACAATATTTTTTTTCTAGTGTAAAATAGCAATAGTTACTGAGTCCTAGGACTTCTCTGTTGCTCAAAACACCTGAGCTTAAAATCAACCTATCTGAAGTCATCACAAAATTAAAATGTCCAGAAACTACTCAAAGGCTTCACAGGTATGCCAACTGATTATCAAGGATCCTAAGGCATAAGTGAACTATATAGATATCTAGGCCAAATGTAGTAAAAATCTGGTACTTAAAAAAAAAAAAAAGGTCTGATTATATTAAGAATTAGGCTGGTTGCTTTTCCTTCTGCCACCAGAGTTCATTTGTGAAAATAAAAGATCTGATGATGTGCTCACTTCAGCAGCACATATACTAAAATTGGAACGATACAGAGAAGATTAGCATGGTCCCTGTGCAAGGATGACATGCAAATTCATGAATCGTTCCATATATTTAAAAATTCTCCAGAAGGGATCAATAGCAGAATAACTGAGGCAGAAGAACAGATAAGTGACCTGAAAGATAAAATACTGGAAATAACTACTGCACAGCAGAATAAAGAAAAAAGAATGAAAAGAATTGAGGACGGTCTCAGAGACCTCAGGGACAACATTAAACGCACCAAGATTCGACTTATAGGGGTCCCAGAAGAAGAAGAGAAAAAGAAAGGGACTGAGAAAATATTTGAAGAAATTATAGTTGAAAACTTCCCAAATATGGGAAAGGAAATAGTTAATCATGTCCAGGAAGCACAGAGAGTCCCATACAGGATAAACCCAAGGAGAAACATGCCAAGATACATATTAATCAAACTATCAAAAATTAAATACAGGGCTTCCCTGGTGGTGCAGTGGTTGAGAGTCTGCCTGCCGATGCAGAGGACACGGGTTCCTGCCCTGGTCTGGGAAGATCCCACATGCTGCGGAGCGGCTAGGCCCGTGAGCCATGGCTGCTGAGCCTGCACATCTGGAGCTTGTTCTCCGTAATGGGAGAGGCCACAACAGTGAGAGGCCTGCATACCGTAAAAAAATAAATAAATAAATAAAAACAAAGAAAAAAATTAAAAGCAGCAAGGGAAAAACAACAAAAAAACATACAAGGGAATCCCCATAAGGTTAACAGCTGATCTTTCAGCAGAAACTCTGCAAGCCAGAAGGGACTGAAATCCCAGGAATGCAAGGATTCTTCAATGTATGCAAATCAATCAATGTGATATACCATATTAACAAACTGAAGGAGGATAACCATATGATCATCTCAACAGATGCAGAAAAAGGTTTCGACAAAATTCAACACCCATTTATGATAAAAACCCTCCAGAAAGTAGGCATAGAGGGAACTTACCTCAACATAATAAAGGCCATATGTGACAAACCCACAGCCAACATCATTCTCAATGGTGAAAAACTGAGACCATTTCCACTAAGATCAGCAACAAGACAAGGTTGCCCACTCTCAGCACTATTATTCAACATAGTTTTGGAAGTTTTAGCCACAGCAATCAGAGAAGAAAAAGAAATAAAAGGAATCCAAATTGGAAAAGAAGTAAAGCTGTCACTGGTTGCAGATGACATGATACTATACACAGAGAATCCTAAAGATGCTACCAGAAAACTACTAGAGCTAATCAACGAATTTGGAAAAGTAGCAGGATACAAAATTAATGCACAGAAATCTCTTGCATTCCTATACACTAATGATGAAAAATCTGAAAGTGAAGTAAGAAAACACTCCTATTTACCACTGCAACAAAAAGAATAAAATATCTAGGAATAAACCTACCTAAGGAGACAAAAGACCTGTATGCAGAAAATTATAAGACACTGATGAAAGAAATTAAAGATGATACAAATAGATGGAGAGATATACCATGTTCTTGGATTGGAAGAATCAACATTGGGAAAATGACTATACTACCCAAAGCAATCCACAGATTCAATGCAATCCCTATCAAAGTACCCCTGGCATTTTTCACAGAACTAGAACAAAAAATGTCACAATCTGTATGGAAACACAAAAGACCCCGAATAGTCAAAGCAATCTTGACAAAGAAAAACGTAACTGGAGGAATCAGCCTCCCTGACTTCAGACTATACTACAAAGCTACAGTAATCAAGACAGTATGGTACTGGCACAAAAACAGAAATATAGATCAATGGAACAGGATAGAAAGCCCAGAGATAAACCCACTCACATATGGTCACCTTATCTCTGACAAAGGAGGCAAGAATATACAGTGGAGAAAAGACAGCCTCTTCAATAAGTGGTGCTGGGAAAACTGGACAGCTACATGTAAAAGAATGAAATTAGGACACTCCCTAACACCATACACAAAAATAAACTCAAAATGGATTAAAGACCTAAATGTAAGGCCAGACACTATCAAACTCTTAGAGGAAAACACAGGGAGAACACTTTATGACATAAATCACAGAAAGATCCTTTTTGACCCATCTCCTAGAGAAAGGGAAATAAAAACAAAAATAAACAAATGGGACCTAATGAAACTTAACAGCTGTTGCACAGCAAAGGAAACCATAAACAAGATGAAAAGACAACCCTCAGAATGGGAGAAAATATTTGCAAATGAAGCAACTGACAAAGGATTAATTTCCAAAATTGACAAGCAGCTCATGCAGCTCAATATCAAAAAAACAAACAACCCAATGCAAAAATGGGCAGAAGACCTAAACAGACATTTCTCCAAAGAAGATATACAGATTGCCAACAAACACATGAAACAATGCTCAACATCATTAACCATTAGAGAAATGCAAATGAAAACTACAATGAGATATCATCTCACACCGATCTGAATGGCCATCATCAAAAAATCTACAATCAATAAATCCTGGAGAGGGTGTGGAGAAAAGGGAACCCTCTTGCACTGTTGGTGGGAATGTAAGTTGATACAGCCACTATGGAGAACAGTATGGAGGTTCCTTAAAAAACTAAAAATAGAACTACCATACAACCCAGCAATCCCACTACTGGGTATATACCCTGAGAAATCCATAATTCAAATAGAGTCATGCACCAAAATGTTCACTGCAGCTCTATTTACAATAGCCAGGACATGGAAGTAACCTAAGTGTCCACTGACAGATGAATGGATAAAGAAGATGTGGCAAATATATACAATGGAATATTACTCAGTCATAAAAAGAAACGGAACTGAGTTATTTGTAGTGAGGTGGATGGACCTAGAGTCTGTCATACAGAGTGAAGTCAGAAAGAGAAAAACAAACACCGTATGCTAACACATATATATGGAATCTAAAAAACAAACAAAAAAATGTTCATGAAGAACCTAGGGGCAAGGCAGGAATAAAGACGCAGACCTACTAGAGAATGGACTTGAGGATACGGGGAGGGGGAAGGGTGTGATGGGACAAAGTGAGAGAGTGGCATGGACATATGTACACTACCAAATGTTAAACAGATAGCTAGTGGGCTTCCCTGGTGGCGCAGTGGTTCAGAGTCCGCCTGCCAATGCAGGGGACACGGGTTCGTGCCCGGTCCGGGAAGATCCCACATGCCGCGGAGCAGCTGGGCCCGTGAGCCATGGCCACTGAGCCTGCACGTCCGGAGCCTGTGCTCCGCAACGGGAGAGGCCACAACAGTGAGAGGCTCGCGTATCGCAAAAACAACAACAACAACAACAAAAAACAGATAGCTAGTGGGAAGCAGGCGCATAGCACAGGGAGATCAGCTCAGTGCTTTGTGACCACCTAGAGGGGTGGGATAGAGAGGGTGGGAGGGAGGGAGACACAAGAGGGAAGAGATTGGGGATATACGTATATATATAACTGATTCACTCTGTTGTAAAGCAGAAACTAACACACCATTGTAAAGCAGTTATACTCCAATAAAGATGTTAAAAAAAAAGAAAATAAATACACTTCAATTATAAATGAGATTTTGTTTAAGGCCTTTTACAGATACTGAGATACCTGTTCTTTTTGGTTTGTTTTCTGTGATGTAATATTTTATGTTACATCAATTTGTGTTAATGTTGAAATGTATTCATATTCACCTCCTTGGTAATGTATTGTTGTTATTATTTTATTTTGCCACTGTATGTGTTTTGCTAAGATTTTATTTGGGATGCTTGTATCTATGTTCATTCAAAAGGCTAAACTATTATTGTATTCAATTTTGGTCAGGTGTTTTTATTATGATTAAGCTGGCTTTCTAAAAGGACACAAGAAATTCTATATTTTTTCCGTGCTTTGCAAGAGTATAAATAATTTATATGAGACTAATATAAAAATTATCCATAAAGCAATTCAGATCTGGAGCCCTAATGGGGAAGGATATTCTTCAACAATTTAAAAAAATCGTGGTTGTCATATTCAGATTTTCTACCATTTCTTGAGTCAGTAATTGTTCCTTAAAATCATTCATGAGAATTTAGATCAATATAGTAAAGTGAGCATGCTCATTACCTTATGGGGAGGAAAATAAAGGATAAAGTGTAACAAGTGTAACAAGTAGATCAGAAATGTTACAGAATGCATGAAAGCAAGACAGAAGAATAGATACAGGGAGCCAAGTGTTACCCAACATGCTATAGGGCAGCGGTCCCCAACCTTTTTGGCACCAAGGACCGGTTTTGTGGAAGACAATTTTTCCACGGAAGGGGGGCTGGGAGGAGATGGTTCAGGCGGTAGTGTGAGCAATGGGGAGCGGCAGATGAAGCTTCCCTTGCACGGCCCAGGGGTTGGGGACCCCTGTTGTAGGAGACACTGTCGCAGAGATGAGCGTGGTCCCGTGTAGTCCCAGTGCCACAGTCAACAGGTGGGTGTAGAAAGTGGAGGAGTAGTTCCTCAGGGTGATGAAATGGGAAGCAGTGCTCAACCTCCTCCCTCTGCCCCTCCCCCCCACACTGCTTGCGGCCCAGCAGTGGGAAGCCCTCAGAGGTTCTGGTTCACAGTGGGCCAGCCCACCCCACCCGGTAACCCTATCGGTGACCGAACTACACAGAAAAACATAGGCAGAGAAACAGAGGGTCTTACAAGCCTTGCAAAATATGAATTCGCTGTTTTTGTAGGTTAGAAAATAGTCAAACATCAGTAATAACATTTGGTTAACCTGCTTTGAACCACCAGGAAAGGTCGATACTTAATTGCATTAAAATAAGGAACAATATCCACAGGTAAAATTGCAAAAAGAAACAAAACCAGCAAAAAACACTTTTCAGTAAGTAAAATTAATATTGTCAGTGATGATCAAGAAGACCACTGCATTCACAGAAGAGAATCAACACTTCTGCCTTAAGATTGAAATTTCTTCACAGAAAACCTCTTTGCCAATACCTAAAGAAATGAGTAAAAATTAAGAAACAAGCTACCTCTCTCCCATTACAAAATATATCAGGAAAGAAGGAAGGGAGGGAGGGAGGGAGACAGGAAAGAAAAAGAGAGGAGACCTAATTCAATTTGAGCAGACCTTGGGATAAACTTGACTGCTCCTATGTCTGTTTCAATCCCTAGAAACCATTCTGGTGAAGAGACATAAACCTGAGAAATTTTACTAATATTCCCAAGTCTGGAGAGATGAAAACTGAGGAGGCAGCTTTATCTTTTGACTTTTCTGATCAATAAGTAATAGAAATTACTGGGGAGCAGTGAAAGCATGAGATATATTGCTGGGTGGCCTCATCCAATTGGCAGAGTAAAAAAACTGATGATAGAAAAGATTTTCAAGAATGAGCAAAAACAAAAAATCTAAAAGAGTAATGTGAAAAGTATATTGGTGTTGACTTTTAGGAAGGTGAGTTGCCACCCTCTATCAAACTAGAAATGATAAATCCTTCCAGGAATTTATGCTAAAGAAATACTGGCACTTGTGCCCAAAGATGCAGAGATGCTCAATTTCCATGTTGTTGATAACAGCAAAGTTGCTAACATCCTAAATGTCCATCAACAGAGACATGGTTAAGTAATTTAAAAGGCTACCTTCCCAAGGAACACGGTGAAGCTGTAAAATTGGATGAGGTAGATCCACATGTCAACACTAGATTTACCATCAACTCATTTGCTTAAGTGAAAAAGGAAGTTCCAGAGCAGCATGGATAATATTATCTCACAGGTAGATTTTCCCACACGGAAGACATAAATACACACATATGTAAATGCCTCAGTGGGGGAAAACAATGAACACTCAACTCTTGGCGGTGGTTATCTTTAAGAAGAAGAGTTAAAGAGATATGGAAAAGGGGATTTCTTGGTTTTGCTGTACTTAATTGTTTGATTTCTTTCTATGACAATATACTCATGTTTCACTTGTATAATATTTGCTTAATAAACATAAAACATGCTAAAAAAAAGAAAAAGATCTGATGATCACATCACTTCCCCGAACTACCTACAGAATAAAGTCCAAATGCCTCAGCACAGTGTTCAAGGTCCTCTACAGATTGGTCCTATCCAGCTTTCCAGTCTCATTTCCAGGACATGCTGTGTTCTAGGTGTGCCTGGTTACTGAACAAGAATGGACTTTCCAGGTCTGTACCTATGTTCACACCACTACTAGGTTTAGAGAGATGAACAACATGTAAATCAGACTCGAGTCAAAGACAACTGGGAAATTTGAGAAAAGGTATTATACCTTGAAAATTTGAACATCAAAAATGCTGTTAGCTTTGACCTGCTGCTCAAATTCTGGGCAGTAGCTTCACGCTGGCACTTTGACTGATACCTAATGAATGATCTCAATCAGCTCTTAAGTGGAACTAACTGAAGTGATCTATGTGAGATCCTGAAGGATTATGTTTCTCCTGATCTAGCTTTTTGTTACTTGAATTAATCATCAGAGCTACTCTTCATTTTTCATTTGAAAATAAAAGGATTTGTCACTTTTCATTTGAAAGTGAGAAATCACTTTCAAAATCCAGCTACACTGTGGTTGATGGCTCCAGTTTAATGATACATTAGATTTGTGACAACGTGTCACTTCTAGTAGATTATAATTATGAGCTTAATCAATAGATCTATGCACTTAAAACAGTTTCTAGGTAGAGATCATTAAATTCTGTGCTGGGCACGTTGCTCTCGGTTAAGTGGATCCAGTTATCCTAATTTGACACCCACTCATACCAGCCAAGTGAGCTGTGAGCAGGCACATTTAAGTTTTCTTTTGAAACTCCGTTTTGAAATTTTCAAGACTTGTTTTAAAAATTTGTTTCTTTTTCATAATATTTCTTTAAAGACAGATTAGTTTTAGAACTTCTTTCAAAATCTTCTGAACTCCTTCAGAAGTTAAGAAAGTATCTTGGGGAAAATGTCTCTTTTGCTGCCTCCACACTTCCTTGTGTAAAGGAATTACTTTGTATTCCCCAAGAACATTCACAGCAGCATTATTCAGAATTCAGTGTTCAGAACTGAGTCAGATTTACATGGTGCTTGTTGCTCTAAACATAACAGCAATGTGATCACAAGTACAGTTCCACAGAGCATTTCTTTGCGGAAACAATCATATTTGGAAGATTGTGGAGACTGGCCATGCTTATCAGCATGTTGAAGACTCACAGCAATTTTGTAGGAGAAAAACCAGTTCAGTTTGTTAACCTAGCATTTCTCATTCTTATTCGATCATGAAATCCCTTTTCCCTCAAACAGTAATCCAGTTTGGGCAATCCTGAACTAAATGATATGTGAGCTAGTACCTAGCAGAGAGATCCTTTACAAGAGCCCCTGCCTGAAAACCTCCAGTCATTGTTCAAATGCTTCGGTAGATAATCTATTTCATATTTTTTTACTTAAAAATCAAAATGCGATAATAAGCTTGTTATAAAAGTTATTTAATACATTACATAAATATACAAAGTATAAGAATCAAAGTTTCACTTTTATCATCTCCAAAATACCACTGTTAAAAGTCTGGTGCATGTTCTTCCAAATATTTTCCTTTTCATGATACACTTACACATACACATAAGTATGAGAATGAAATTATACCAAACATGTTGCTTTCCAAACTGCTGTATGATATAATGTGTCTTTAAGAGCTTCCCATCAGTATATATAAACAGACCTGAATATTCTCAATTGCTGCATATTATTCTAAAATAAAAATACATCACAATTTTATTCATCATTTCTTTATGTTGCTTACATTTATGCTGTTTAATTAATCAATTAAGGCTCCTATGGGCAATGTTTCTGTAAACTTTCTTATACATGTATCTTTGTGTACAGGTATAGACATTTCTGTAAGACAAATTCCTAAAAGAGAAAATGTCAAGCCAAAGGTTTGTAAATGTGAAAGCTGAGAGATGAAGGTTATTTTGGCTTCAGTTTTAGGACAAAGGGCCAAATACATTTCTGGGTCCACCACTTTATTAAAATACCCCAGACAACAAATAGGACAAGAAGGAGGAACACAAACTCCATTTTGGACAAAACTGAGTGATATCTGTAATCCCAACCCAAAATATATGAAAAAAGAAGGGAGAGAGAAGAGAAGTAAATTAATTAATGGAGCAAAGTCAATCTAAGTGCCTCCAGAGGGACACACTGATGAGACTCAAACCAACCGACCTTGAGGAACGGGCAGCACTTCAGGAGACAGGGATGATGTGGGGGTAGAGGACTGAAGAGCTTTTAAATCTCCAACTCACCCCTGAAGATGGGAGGTTTACACTCAGGAGAAACTAAATTGGAGAGGCTGTGGGCTCAGAGGTGACCATCAGAGGGATTAAGACCACATACTAAAAACATGGAACTGCCTATCTCCCTCCTCAACAGGTTCCAGTAGGTTGGCAACCAGGTAGGCTTACTATCACTAGGTAGAAGACTGAAGCATCCCTCTCTGGAAAAACTGAGCAGAGCAGAGAAGACTCAGAAATACTGCTATCTGGTGAGGTCCCAGCAACAGTTACAAAAAAATTGGCTACCCAATTATTCTATAATAAAGCTCAGCAGTTAAAAAGCTTTACCCCCAAAATGGAAAACAGGATATTTACACAATCTCAAGGTGTAACACCTAAAATACTTATTAATTATAAAGAGAAAAATAACAACTTCCCAATGGAGAAATCTGGCAGAAACCACCATAACCACATGATCAAGTTGACATTACCAAATAACAAGACATATTGATATCATGTACTCCTGATTTGGATGTATTGAAAAGGGCACAGCAATTCTGTAGTATTTGTCCCCCCAAAAGTCCATACCTTAATGTAATCATGAGAAAACACCAGACAAATGCAAACTGAGAACATTACACAAAATACCTGACCAATACTTTTTGAAACTGTCAAGGGTAGGACAGACGAGGAAAGACTGAAGACCATCTGCAGATTGAAGGAGACTAAGGAGATGTGACAACTAAATGCAATATGCAATCCAAAAGTGGATTTGGAACAGAAAAAGAGCATTAGTGGAAAAACTGGTGAAATCAGAACAAACTTTGTAGTTTGGTTAATAGTTAACCAATGTCAATTTCTTAGTTTTGTTTACAGTATCAAAGTTATACAAGATGTTACAGTATCACAGTTATATAAGATGTTAACATTAGATGAAGTTGGTGAAGACTATATTATAAGAACTCTGCACAATCTCTGTAACATTTTTGTAATTCTAAAGTTACTTCAAAATAAAGTTTTTTAAAAGGCCCATTTATATAAACAGAGCTTTCAACACTTTTTAAAATACCATACTTTCAAATATGAATGAATTTCCAAAGACTACTTTGGCAAGTATTTGGGGGTAGTTCTCTTATTTGATCAAATTTTCCCAGTTTTTTCTTCGGCTCCCTTTATAATATGGTTCCAGAACCTTTTTATAAACTCTCAAAATGAAGTTGCCAAAATATACACAAAGATACTATATATTTTTGTTATTGTAATAAAAATTAAGAAAGCTTCCTGGCATCCATATCACACTGATGAAATCTACAGAGCCAGCAGTAACCTAAAAGCCATATGATTTCTCACATGTGGTACTAAGAAGAGTTTATTTCACTATCCTATACTGCAATTATGTAATTATTTAAAATTAATTATATACTGCTTGTACAGAGCTATACGAAAAGAGTGTTCTGTGTACAGCTGTGTTAATAGTGATTATATTAGCATTAACTTACGTGAACCTTTAGGCACAGTTCAACAAGATAGTTGAAAAGAGAAATTTATATTTGTTAGCATCATTGCTTTTTCTTAATTCTGGCAAACTTCTGCTCCTCCAAGGGTTATTTCAGATATCATATTTTTCCATACTAGAATTTCCATTTAGTTCTTTTTTACATTTCCATTTCTTTACTGAACTACCATTTGTTCCCTCACTATGTTCATCTTTTCCTTTATATCTTTGAACACATTTATAATAGCTGCTTTAAAATTCTTTGTCCGCTAATTTCATCATGTCTTCCATTTCTGGGTTTGTTTTCTACTGATTGACTTTTCTCCAGATTCTGGTTCACATTTCCTTTTCCTTTTTTTTGGCCAGTCCACTAATTTTGATTATATTTTAGACATTGTGTATGCTACCTGTTGGTTGTTTGAATTTTGTCATTTTCTTAAGTAGAGTGTTGAACTTTGTTCTGGCAGGCAGTTAACCCAACTTGTTCCTTTCAAGGTGTGTTTTAAGCTGTTAGGATGGTTCTACAGTAGCCTTGAACCTAGAGCTGTATTAGCCCTATTCTTAAAATACAGCCTTTCTATAGTATCTGCTGAATACCTGGTGTGTTTTATGAGATCTCTCTCTACTCTAGTTAAACAGAATGTGAATATTTCTCACCTCTGTGTATGCTCCAGTAATTCTGAAGCTTTCCAGTAGCTGTTCTTTCCTTAGTAGGTGTTCTTTGGACTGTGGAGAGTTTTGCTCTGTTTATGTGCAGCTTAGTATTTAGTAAAAGACTCAAGGGGAACCCTATACAGTTTTCTTGAGCTTCTTTGCACACCTTTCTTCTCTCCAGCAGCCTGCCCCACAAATTCCACCACCTTTCTAGCCCTAAACTCTGTTCTCTGTGTCCTCAGGTCACTGAGACTGCTAAGCTGCCTGCTCCCCTCTCCCAACCCTGTACTCCAGTCTGGAAAGTGCTTCCAGGAAGAAAGCTGGGGGTCATCTCTTAAGGATTATGGTCCTGCATATTTTCAAATGTCTAGAAACATTTATTTCATTTAATTTGTCCAATTTTCTAGTTGTTTACATGAGGAGGGCCAGTCCAATACTGGTTACTCTGGAATGCATACTCAGAAAAGTATAACTTCCAAGTACTTTTAAAATATTACAATAATACCATTATATCAATACCCTTTCAAAGAATTGTAATTATAAAAACCCACTGTATTAAAAGCATTTCTAAGCTCTGATCATTATAGGAAACATTTATGTATTTTTACATTAATTGTTGTATTCATTTGTTTCCTTTGCAGGAACTAATATCTACTACACATTCAATAAATATTTGCTCAGTGACTGAATAAATAAAAACTAAGGAAACACTTAAGAACAAAAATATATAATTGTGGGAATATGAAGGACTTTAAAATATACATTTACATCATAAAGAAAACTTTTGAAGCTGAATTTCTAAAGAGGACTTATTTAATTTACGTGAAAATAAAAACTTTTAACTACACAAAGCTAGGCAGTTTCCCCTAACATTCTAATCTAAGTAATTCTATTAGCCAAAAAAAGCCAAAATGATGTTTGTGTGTATATAAGTAAACATACGCTATTCAACTTTCAAATTAATCTCAAATTATTCTTCTCTAATTGGTAAAAGTTTCACCCAACCTCTTTGCTTTATCAAATAAAAGTTACATGTATTCAACACTCAATTTCACAAGATAGGTCTTCAAGCTTTCTTATTAGTAAGTAGCTTTGAATTCATATAACGTTCCACAATTCCAACTCCATTACACCATGAGCACAGTAGTTGGCCCAGGATAGCGTTAATGAAGTACTCAATGGTTGTGCTAATGAAGCCCAACCTGCACTCTGGATTCCTGAACAAAAGCAAAATTGTTCTATGGCTACAGGAAATACTTCCCATCCCAGTCAGGTTCCTGGGAGTGGATGAAGGAGTGACCAGGATGAAAAGTATCACCACCTCAAGAGCAAAACCAACAAACAGCTGTCCTAATGATGCATGAGGCACTGGATTCTTGTAAAAATGTAGTTCATAATTTCTCAATTTTTCAATAATTCTTTTTCTTCTGCCTCTTGTCTTACCTTATACATTAAGTCTGGTCTCCAAAAAAAATTTTTTTAAAAATGACAGTGAAAGCATCCTGGCATTTCAGATAGTAACTATAAGGTAATGTCACCATAGTACCATTGGGCCAAAGAGATAAGCTATTTTTATAATTGCCATTGGAAAGTCAATCAAAATTGCCATAAGTGCTTGTCCCATTCTGAAATTATCATAAAAATATATGTATGAATGTTCAAGTATCTCAGTGTTCATCCTTAAAATTTCTCTACTGGGTCCTACTCCACAATTCTAACAGAGAAGTTCATTTCCCCCCACTGTAGATACCTCAAAAAGCGCAATAAAAAAAATCTTGAAAGCATAGAAAAACAACGAGAGTCCAATAAAAAAAAACCTGTTCCTTCAGATTAAAAACATTCAAATGAAGCATTTACACTCAATGGGGAAATGACAATTATACAAGACTATTAATCACAACACTTTATTAAAAATAAAAACACTAACACAATGTGAAAGGAGTTGCAAATTATTTGCTCCTGAGAGTAATCTGTCACATAAAGGAGCCACTGAAAAATATGTGGCAGTTATAATGAGTTCAAGGCTGTATACTGGTTGTTCCCAATAGTATCTCTCAACAGATTAGGCATATTTCATGAAAGCTCATTAGTGAGAAGCATAAGAAAAAGATTTCTCCCCCCTTTCTCAAACTAATACAATTCATTGTTATTTTCAAATTTTAAATATAATAATATTGAATTAAAGAAAGCTAAAGCAAAGAAGTAATGCTACACAATGGTGGTGATTTAGGCTCAGCATCCTCTTGTACTGTCACAATCTGATTTATAAACATCTGCTCTAACATCTGCTTTCAGGAGACTCATATAAAGAAATAGCTGTAGCTCTGCTACCTATTGCCCTATCCCATTCTGCTGGATGCCCCCACGTGGGAGTTAGTGTTAAGAATCTTAAGAGTTTTATAGATTCTAAAGGTTCAAAGTACAGCTTTAGAAAATAGAGGCAGATTTTAGTTGAAAGTAAGGAATAATTTTTTAAACATAAAATTCTATTCAACAGTAGAATGGGATGGATGTCTTGTGAGAAAGAATTCCCTATCACTGGAAAACAGTTAAGGGTGACTGTAAAAACAATCACTGTATAGGTAAAATTTGTAACTCTAAAATTCTATGAATTTCTGAAACAGTAAAAATGGTCTTCCCAATAAATCTCAAGGATTCTATGCTTAACATATCACTTGTTTGAAATGGCACAAATCTGATTGTTATGTACTATTAAAAAGATACTTTATAATCAAATT
Organism: Mesoplodon bidens; assembly: GCF_964165515.1. Lineage (NCBI taxonomy): Eukaryota > Metazoa > Chordata > Mammalia > Artiodactyla > Ziphiidae > Mesoplodon > Mesoplodon bidens. Next base: position 62,223,137 of record NC_138178.1, on the reverse strand, counting down.
GCTTTGTGAAATTGTGACATGAATTTATGAATTGACAAATACATGCTATTCTCCTTCTGGGTTTATTGTGACAGAAACAATGATTTATTTGATGCCTACTTTTGATCTATGAATCATGTTCCATATTATGATTCATATTATTTAACTTCTAGAAGCAGAAATCAAAAGGTTTATTTCACATGCAAACAACTCCCAAATATCTTGAATCTCCTTGATAGATTTATGCAAATTCAGATACCTTTATCCATACCGGTATAATGAGGAGCCTCTAATTAATTCTAAAACTATTTGTCATTTCCCAAATATTCATAAATATTAATCCCAACAGCAGAATTAAAGCAGATATGCTCACGATCCCTACTCATATTAAATAAAATCCACACAAATACTTATAAGTCAACAACCCTGATGTAGAAATTGATTTAAAAGGATCCATGTATAAATAAAGGCTCAAACTGAACTGAATAAATACACATTATTTATTAATTAATAATATTTACCTAAATGGTACATATCAGGCAATGCTGGGAATCATAAAGATAAATGACACAAATGATAGAAGACACAAATCCTTTTCCCAGTGATCTTACAGTTTAGTAGAGAAGAAATTGTAGGCATCAAATGACTATATTATATATAAAGTAGGAAGTAGACAGTGCTAGGAAGGAGATCAAACAAATGTAAAATGAGGTAAAAAGTAAGATCTATTTTTGCTGGAATATTGCCAAGAGCTCTGCAGCTGAGGTGGCATTTAAAACTGGATCTTAAAAAATATACAGGATTTGGTCCTGGTAGAGGGAATTTTATCTTATGAACAAAGCAACTTAAGTAATAAAGTATAAGGTAAGTAAGGAACTGAACTTAATTGAGCTTGGTGGGGTAGAAGCTATATGTCCACGCAATTACCAGTGTTTAAATGGATCTGTGAGTTAGAAAGGCTAGGTTCATATCCTGCTTCTCACACATATATTAAATGTGTTATCCTGGGCAGGTTATTCTGTGGTTTTTAAACTTCATTTTTCTTAAGTATACATACAAATAATAACAAAGTCCACTTTACTGTGTTGATGTAAGGATTAAAAGAGATAATATATTAACAGCATTTAGCATGTTCCCTGGCACAGAGTAAGTGTTCAATTAATATTAACTTACTATTATCAGTAGTAATAATTGATCTATTTTGTTAATTGAAAGTGAATGATATTGGAACAAGTTGAGCTGAACACACATATCTACCTTCTCTTCCAACCAAACTCCCTTGAAATTACAGAAAAAACTACTTTAATAAGAAAATATGCCATCCTGAAAATTGAAATGTTGAGGAATTCTTAAACGATAGAAAGTGGTTTGGTGAAAACAAAAGAATAGAGAAAATCTACAGCCAAACCTGGCAGAGGAGAAAATAATTTTCAAACGAGCATGAAAGAGCAAGACCAGACATGTTCCAAAGATTAAAGACATGAGAAAACACGTGGGTAATTAAGTAAAAAACTATCTTGGAAATACCTTGGCCAGATATGTTTTCTCTTCTGCTCACACCAAGCCACATATTGCCCTGGTTTTACCCTTGATCTAAAATGTTAAAACCCCTTCCCCAAGGAAGAAACTTTTATGAATAGACTCTACATAGGTCAACAACAGGCAGACAAGGATAAAGATAAATATGTATAGAAAGCTAAAGCATCTGGAAATAACACAATAAAAGAAGTTTACAAAACTCAAGAAGTAATAATCAAGGGAAAAGAATAAATCAGCAAACAGGAGAAAACTTTAAAAGATGTTAAAGATTTGAATACCATAAAACAAGAATAAGTCATTATTTTAAGAACTTTTAGATATCTTAGAAAATAAAAATAAATGCAGGAGAGATGCCTGGTTTTGGTTCTGGCATGTAAAGAGCCTGAAAGTCACCATTCCCGTCCTTACAACAAGAAAAAGCTGGGGAAACTTACAATGCATGACTTTTCTTGGATTTTCCGATATTACAAGGCAAACTGCTGCCCCCAAATCTGGTGAGACAGGTGCATCCAATGACATACAGCAACCAAGATCTGCTTACAAGAATCAGAAGCCACTGGAGCCATAAACTGGTAGGAACACTTAAACGGTAATTCTGATGAACTGCTGGAGGTTGAGAGGAGACTAGTGTCAGAATAAGAAATTCCTAAGGGTCACAGTCTTAGTATTTTTATGGGCTTTCCCTATAGGAACTCTACCAGGTTCTCACTAGGAGGATGCAAAAAAGATCCCCTCCTGTCTCAGGCAGGGGCTATGAAGGAGTAACCAACCATTGTGAAACATGCTGAGAGCCTTTTCCATAACAAAAGCCTACTTTCCAGAGGAAAACATTTTGCTGGAGAACAATTCTGAAAACTTTATTCCAGTTGGAGGAAAGGAAGTCCGACCCCCTCCAATTTCTTCTAGCTTTCCTGTTTCACCTAAGGGGAGAGGGGGGAAATACAACAACTGACAGTCAACATGGGACAGAGCTTCCGTGTAGACTGGGAACACTATAGGCAGGGAAGGAAGCAAGGAGGAAAAAGCTATACCACTAGAGAAACACCTGTGAAGGTCACAGCCATGAGACGTAGGCCCACTTAAAATCTGAGACTTAATCAAAAGATTATAAAATAATGGTCCTCCTTCTCCACAGCGTAACATCACACAAATGAGGCTCAGGTATAACAGTGGATTATAGGTGAAAAAATTGCAAGAAATGCTCTCTCTGAGGAACAGAAAATAGGAAAGTTTCAAAGTCAGGAGTAGAAGCCAAAAAAAAACCAAGTACGCCTTGGAATTTGAAGCGTGTTACCTGTAGCTACAACAAACATTAAACACAACTCAACTCCTAACTAGATTAACATAAATTCTCACACTAAAGGCCTATTCACCTTAGTTCCCATTACCTGATACAAAATGCCCAACTTTCAGCAAGAAATTACAAGACACGCCAAAAGACAAGGAAAAAACCCACAGTCTGAAGAAACAAAACAACCCTCAGAACAACAGACACAGATGTTGGAACTACTGGGTAGGGAATTTGAAGTAACGATGACTAATACACTAAGGGCTCTAATGCATAAAGCAGATAACATAAAAGAACAGATACATAGGCAAACAGACAGAACTCTAGGCAGATAGACAGAACTCTAAGAATCAAAAGGAAACGCTACAAACAAAAAACAGTAACAGAAAAGAATGCCTTCAACGGGCTCATCAGTAGACTTGATATGGTTGAGGAAAGAACCAGTCAACTTGAAGATAGGTCAAAGAAAACTTCCCAAACTGAAATGAAAAGTGGAAAAAACAAAACAAACAAACAAAAAATCCAGAAACTGTAAGATAGTATCAAAAGGTATAACACATGGCTAACTGAAATGCCAGAGGAGAAGAAAGAGAGAATGGAGCAGAAGAAATATTTAAATAATGCCCAAGAACTTTCCAAAAACTAATGACAAGCACCAAACCACAGATCCAGGAGGCTCAGAGAAACCAAATAAGAAAAATATTTTAAAAATTCATACCTAAAACATATATTCAAACTGCTGAAAACCATGGAGAAAGAGAAATTCTTGAAAGAAGTCAGAGGGGGAAAAAAAAAAATCACCTACCTGCAGAGAAACAATGAAAATTACAATGAACTTCTTGTCAGAAACCACATAAGAGAGTACAATGAAATATTTAGTGTTGAAAGAAAAAAAAATAACCACCAACCTTGAATTCTATATCCAGCAAAACTACCCTTCAAAAGTAAAGGAGAAAGAAACACTTTGTCAGCAAACAAAAACAGAGAATTCATTGCCATCTGACCTGCCCTGAAAGAGATGTTAAAAGAAAGTCTTCAGGAGGAAGAAAAATGAAATAGGCCAGAAACTTGGGTCTACATAAAGGAAAAGTGTGAGAAAAGGAATAAATGGAGGTAAGATAAAAATCTTTTATTTTTCTTGATTGAGTTAAAAGCTAACTATTTGCTTAGAGCAATAATATGGATAAGTGAAATGAATGACTACAATACACAAGGGATGGGAAGGAGGAATTGGGAATACTGTTATAAAATACTTGTAGTACAAGTGAAGTGTTAATAGTGTTATTTGAAGATGGACTTAAATTAGTTTAAAATGTTTATTGTAAAATCTAGGGCAACTACTAAAAAAATATTAAAAGAAGTAAAACTGACACACAAATAAAGGAGATGAAATAGAATCATATAAAATACTCAAAACCATAAAAGGCAGAAAAAAGAGAGGGGAAAGAAACAAAAATGCAATGCATAGTAAGAAAACAGAAACACAGAAGATATTAATCTGACCACAGTAATAATCATATTAAATGTAAATAGTCTAAATACATCTGTTAAATGACAGGCTGTCAGAATGGATTAAAAAAAAACAAGACACACAACTACACATTGTCTATAAGAAACTCACTTTAAACAAACAAATTCAGATAGATTAAAAGTAAAGAGATAATTACCTCACACCCATCAGAATGGCTACTATAAAATAACAACAACAACAAAACAGAAAGTAACAAAGTATTGGTAAGGATGTAGAGAAAATGGAACCCTTGTTTACTGCTGATGAGAATGTAAAATAGTAGAATGGTATAGCTACTGTGGAAAACAGTACAGAGGTTCCTCAAAAAAATTAAAAATAGAATTCAGGGCTTCCCTGGTGGCGCAGTGGTTGAGAGTCCGCCTGCCGATGCAGGGGACACGGGTTCGAGCCCTGCTCTGGGAGGATCCCACATGCCGCGGAGCAACTAGGCCCGTGAGCCACAACTACTGAGCCTGCGCGTCTGGAGCCTGTGCTCCGCAACAAGAGAGGCCGTGATAGTGAGAGGCCCGCGCACCGCGATGAAGAGTGGCCCCCACTTGCTGCAACTAGAGAAAGCCCTTGCACAGAAACGAAGACCCAACACAGCAAAAATAAATTAATTAATCAACTCCTACCCCCAACATCTAAAAAAAAAAAAAAATAGAATTCATATGATCCAGCAACTCCACTTCTGGGTATATACCCAAAAGAACTGAAAGCAGGGTCTCAAAGAGATATTTGTACACCCATGTTCACAGCAGCATTATCCATAATAATGAAAATGTGGAAGCAGCCCAAGTGTCCGTTGGTGGATGAACAGATAAGCAAAAATGTGGTAAACATGTACCATGGAATATTGCTCAGTTTTAAAAGGCAGGAAATTCTGACATATGCTACAACATGGATGAAGCTTGAGGACATTATGCTAAGTGAAATAAGGCAGTCACAAAAAGACAAAGATTATGTAAAATTTCTGTTTGCCAAGGTGAAAAGAGTTCTGGAGATGGACGGTGGTGATGGTTGCACGGCAGTATGAATGCCAACAAACTGTGCACTTTAAAATGGTTAAGACAGTAAACTTTATATGTATTTTACCACAATAAAAAATTGGGAAAAAACACTTGCAGAAGATAAGATAGAGACAAGGAAGAAGAGGACAAGAATAGCTAGAACAAAAAACCAAATTCTAGTTTAGGATAATATTCAAGGGATGAAGCAGCCATGAACAGGAAGCAGATTACAAATTCTCTTCTTAAGCACTGTCAAAGGAGGCTGAGTTACAAACATCTTTTTGTTATGGATTAGAACAATGACTTCAAAATTTTGAGTAGGAGGATCCCTTTTTACATAAACATTTTTTTTTTTTTTTGCGGTACGCGGGCCTCTCACTGTTGTGGCCTCTCCCGTTGCAGAGCACAGGCTCCGGACGCACAGACTCAGCGGCCATGGCTCACGGGCCTAGCTGCTCCGCAGCATGTGGGATCTTCCCGGACCGGGGCACGAACCCATGTCTCCTGCATCGGCAGGCGGACTCTCAACCACTGTGCCACCAGGGAAGCCCCATAAACATATTTTTGAAGAACTTCATGTGTTAGTGGTTATTGTTTAAATATCTTTTCTTTATAAGACCACATAATTAAAGGTTACAATGAATTCAGTGGAAAAAAAAGTAAAGAGATGGAAAATGATATACAATGATAACACTAATCAAAAGAAAGCTGGAACAGCTAGCTGTATTAATTTTAGACAAAGCGGACTTCAGAAAAAGGAAGATTGCCAGGGATAAAAAGGGATATTACACAATAATAAGGTTTTCAATTCTCCAAGATGACATAACAATCCTAAATGCATATGCATCCAACAAAAGAGTGCCAAAATATATGAGGCAAAAATTGATAGAACTGCAAGGAGAAATAGGTAAATTCACTATTAAAGTTGGAGAGCTTAAACACCCTTCTGTCAGTAAATTACAGATCAAGCAGGAAGAAAATAAGTAAGGATATACATGATCTGAAGAGCATCATCAATCAACTTGATCTAATTGACATTTATAAAACATTCCAACCAACAATAGCAGAATGCACATTGTTCTTAAACTTAGATAAAAATTTACCAAGAGAGACAACATGTGGGCCATGAAACACATTTTAACAAATTTAAGAGAATAGAAATCACACAAAGTATGTTCTCTGACCACAATGGGGTTCAACTAGAAATAAGTAACAGAAATAAATGTAAACCCCCCAAATATTTGGAAATAAACACACATCTAAATAATCCATGGATGAAAGAGTCACAGGGAAAATGAAAAGATACTTTGAGTTGAATGAAAAATACAACTTATACAAATTTCTGGGATGCAACAAAAGTACTGAGGGAAATTGATAGCATTAATGCACATATTAGAAAAAGAAAAAACATCTACAATCTATAACCTAAGTTTCCACCTCAGGAAACTAGAGAAAGAAGAGTAAATTAAACCTAAAACAAGCAGAAGAAAGGAAATAATACAAATTAGAGCAGCAAGTAATGAAAATGAAAACAGGAAAACAACAGAAAAAGTAAGACTAAAAGCTGCATATTTGAAAATATCAGCAAATCAAGGAATCTCTCTAGCCAGGTGACAAGAAAACAAAGCTGCAAATCACTGATAATGGATATGAAAGAGGGGCCATCACTACTGATCTCATAGGCATTAAAAGTATAATAAAGGAATACAGATCTTCCTCGACTTACAATGGGGTTAGGTCCTGATAAACCCATTCTAAGTTGAAACTACTGTAGGTCAAAAATACATTTAATATGCCTAACCTACCGGACATCATAGCTAAGCCTAGCCTACCTTAAACGTGCTCAGAACTTTTACCTCAGCCTAAGTTGGACAAATTCATCTAACACAAAGACTAGTTTATAATAAAGTGTAGAATATCTCATGTCATTTGCTAGATACTGTAATAAAAGTGAAAACCTGAGTGGCTATATGGGTAACAGAATGATTGTAAACGTACTGGTTGTTTACCCTTGTGACTGCATGGCTGACTGGGAGCTGTGGCTTGCTGCTGCTGCCCAGCATCATAAGAGAGTATCGTGTGGCACACTGCTAGCCTGGGAAGAGATCAAAATTCAAAATTCGACATACAGTTTCTACTGAATGTGTATTACTTTTGCACCACTGTAAAGTCGAAAAATCTTAAGTTGGGGACTGTCTGTACTTCAAACTCCATGCCCATAGAATTAAGAAAACAGACCAATTCCTTGAAATATATAAATTATGAAGACTCACACAATTAGAAATAGATAACCTCAGTAGCCCTATATCTATTAAAGAAACTGAGTCAATAATTAAAAGCCTTCCGTAAAGAAAGAACCGGCCCCAGATGGTTTCACTGGTGAATTCTACCAAACACTCAAAGGATAAACAATATGAATTCTCCAGAATCTCTCGGAGAAAACAGAAACAGAATACTTCCTAAGTCATTCTATAGAGAAAGCATTATCCTAATATCAACACCACATAGATACTGCCGGAAAACTACAGGCCAATATATCTCATGAACACAGATGCAAAAATCCTTGAGAAAATATTAGCAAGCAAGCAAACAAATAAGTAAATAAATGGGGGGAGAACAGACAAATCTCCTGTGCAGAAAACCTGCAAATAGTTTATGTACTCTGCTATAAGAAGGTGGAGCATAGCTCCCTACTCCTTAAGTGTGGGCTGTGTACCATGACTTGCTTCCAAAATGTATAGTATGGAAAAGGGAAAAAGGAGTCACTTCACAGTGGACATACCTGTCAAACACTACCTCAGCCAGGTGATCAGGGTCAACACACACAGTGATCAGTCATGTTGATAGTACATACCTTGATATGATGTGATGAGAATGGAAATTTACCTCTTTGGTCCTCCTCCCCAAAACCCATATTCCTAGTATAATCATGAGAAAAATATCAGGCAAATCTTAACTGAAGGACATTCTACAAAATACTTGACCAGTGCTCCTTGAAACTTATCAAAAACAAGGAAAGTCTGAGAAACTACCACCGCCAAGAAGGGTCTAATGAGATGTGATGACTAAATGTAATGTGGTAGTCTGGATAGGATCCTGAAACAGAAAAAGGGTATTAGATAAATACTAAGGAGCTCTGAATAAAGTATGATCTTTAGTTAATAAGAAAAAGTATCAGTGTTGTTTAATTGTGCCAACTATATCTTACTAATGTAAGACATTAACAGTAGGGGAAATGGCATGGAATGTAGGGGAACTCCTTATACTATTTTCATAACTTTGCTATAAATCTAAAACTAAAATCTAAAATAAAAAGCTTATTAAAAATATAAGCAGATAAGCATACTGGACTCAAAGATAAAATTAGTGGACTAGAAAGTAATTCTAGGGATTTTGCCAGAAAAAAAACACTTAAGAAGTGGCATGTAAAGGGAAAGTTTAAGAGGAGTTAACAGAATAAGCAGCAAGAGCAACAAATGTCAAATACATACCATCATAAAAATTTTCCGGACCTAAACAGATGTCTGTTTTAAAGGGACCACTCAACACTGGACAATATGAATTGGGAGTGGAGGAAGAAAGAAATCAGCATCATGAAACTGCAGAATTCAAAGGGTAAAAATTCTAAAAGCTTACAGAGAGTAAAGCTTTAGACTATTATTTAAAGATGAACAAGAAAGAGTCCCAACAGTATGCCAAAATACAATGAAAGCTTAAAAGAGAGCAAATAATACATTTTCAAATATGCAGTCTTGAAAATTTACTTCTCACACATCCTTTCTGAAAAATTTACTGTAACATATACTTTAGAAAAATAAATTAAAAACAACAATTCCAAGAAAGTATAAATTGTAATCCAAAGAATATAACTGGGGGGAAGGTACAATATATGAGCAAGAAGGCAGTGAAAGCAGCGTGATAAAGTTTTTTAATTATCTGGTGAGGGGAAAGATATCATGGTTAACCCTAAGTGCTGCTAGGGAAAAATATGGGTAAATATCAATATGTATGCCAAATTTCAAGGATAACTATTTGAAAAATAGAAACAAATTAAGGTGGGTTGGCAGGACTCATACAGATGATAAGTGTAAACCTGTCTATAGTCAATAACCATAAAATAAAAGGAGAACAGAAGTTTGAAAATGAAAGACTAGAAAATATACATCAGGCAATGCTATTAAAAAGAAAGCAGGTATAGTAGTGTCAGTATCAGACGAAACACAGTTGAAGGCAACAAGAATTAGGGCTTTCAATGAGTGTTCCCTGTTGATAAAATAAATACCATGTTGTTTTGATTCTAAGATGCACTTTTTCCACATTTTAACATGTCTGAAATCAGGATGCATCTTATAATCCATGGTGTCTTAGATTTGATGAAACACAGTAATCCACCAGGAAGATTATGATTCCTAATGCATTGACAATATAGTTTCTGAATATATAAAGCAATAATAGTTAGAAACATAAGAGCTGAATAAATCTACAATCATACCTTTCTCAGAAATATATTTTCTTAGAAATTGGCAGATTCAGTAGACAAAAATTAGGTGAAGCTCTAAAGGATTTTACAACCATACTTAATAATGATCTAATATTTACGAACCATAATATCCAGCAAACATAACACCCATAGAACTGTCACCAAAAAACTGACCGTGCATTTTATCACAAAAAGAATCTCAAATTCCAATGAACTGAGAAATGCAGCCATCTGCTAACAGTAAGGGAACAGTGGATTTAAAATAACTGCTACACAGGGAAGGAGGAGGGAGTAGACTAGAAAAATTTAAAAGGATTTCCCAGCAGTCTGAGGCCCAAATGAAGCTGGTACTTATGAATTCAGTACTGGTCTTCCTGGTTGTGAGAGAATAACATACTCCAAAATAAAATAATTCAAAACTATCCAAATACCTGAAATGTCCATTAGCACCGTTGCTGAATAGCTAAGAAACTGGTTAGGGGCACAATGCAGTGTTAACACATACTCACAAAAATAGTTGGTTACGGGCTACTTATTTTGAGTATTCAGTTTCAAAGAAAGGGAATAGAGTTGCATGTGAATGTTCCCACAGACTTTAAAGCTCCCCCTCTGAGGAACTAAGTCCCAAAGGTAAAGCAGAACTAATCTGATACCAGAGGAAGGCACTCTATTGGACAGTTTTCATAGGCATATGTTCTGAAAAGCAGCCCTGGCAGTGAACTGCTGCTTTAAACAAATGACTTATATAAACAATTGAAGGAAGTTATAAAACAAAATGAACACAAAACATTCCTCCCATTCTTGTGTGCAGGAGAGATGTTTCAATTTTAAGGAAGTCATCTGACATTTTCCTGACATCAAAAGCACTCATTAAAAAAGGTGTGCCAGTTGCTGATGACGCACCTATCACAGCAGTGAGCCCAGAAAAAAGACAGCCTTCTCTCCTTTCATCCTAAATCAAAACGCTATCTTCTTAACAAGATTCCAAAACCCAAGAGGAAAGGAAAGACAAAATGTGTAAAGGTATTTCTGCTCATTACCCACTTAGACTAACAAAAAGGGAAAACTGACTTTGTTCCAGTGTGCTTAATGATTAACATTAACTCTAATCATAACCAATTTTCCAAGACATTTGAGTATTAGCATTTTCTAAAATTCAGATTCAGAAGTCAAAAGTCTAACAGTTTTTATTTCCTCTGATTGTGTAAAAAGTAATAGAATACAAGTAGTACCTAATCCAAATCTTTAACAAAACTACTTGACAAGAAACTACATCTACTCAAATTTGTAAAGGGGTGTAAACTGAAGAGGAGCTCTAAAAATTAGGAGACAATTGTCATCAGACTAGAATCCAGCTAAAAAGTCAGGAAACGGTCAGGAAGAAACTGTGTAAGAGGAAACTCAGAGAGTAATTCTGCTGGTGAACAAAGGCTGTTTCTTAAAATATGCACACAGCTAAAATATTAGGACGTTATAGTAGTTACGAGGCAGTAGTAGCATTTAAGATGCTAATACTATAGACACAATTTCTCAAAATGTGTATCAAATTATACTATACATTTTATGTCTGGTGATCTCTTAAGCATGCATCAATCAGGAGGTATTCTCAACATCAACAACACTAAAATCTAACATGAAAAACACTCTGATCCAGTACTGAAACTATATGAAATCAAGGCTATAAGCAGCCAGATGGTCAGTGATGTCTTTTAGACCCAAATGATATTCTGCCAACTCTGACATTACTGTGTAATTTAGCATCTTTTAAACATAGCTACCAATTAAAAGATATTCAGACATACTATCTTCCTTCTGGTGTTTTAGCACTGCATAATGAATTCTTTCTTTATAACAAAATAATAGGGACAATTCAAATTCAAGCCTGCTCTTTGATAATCTCTAAATCCATTTTGTGTCCAGAAAGGTCATCTGCAAAACTTCTACTTAACTGCTAAACACCAAAAATTGTAATTAAGGCACTAAATTATTACCTGGACCTCACAAGTCCTGGTCTTAAATTCGTGACTTTTGATATAGATGAAATGTTAAACATTAAACAAACTAATCATACTTTAATTTCTATTTCTACCTCCCCAGAACTATCTAAAAACAGAGCAGCAATTATAGCACAACTCAACAGTAATGGGGACAAACTTTCCTAACCTAAGTAGGCTAAGATCATAACCTTGATTTATACAGAGAATCTCTCTACTTGTATTTAGTGTAAAACTTCAATTTTTTCCTCTCCCTTATCTTAAATATCCAAAAAAATCACAAACCTTGTTCTACCTTCTTTGTAGAAACATCCAGCTGACATTTAACAAATATTTACCATGTATGAGCCATTGAGGGATAAAAAGAATTTCTCTTTCCACTGTCACCACCTAGTTGAGGGTCTCAAACATCACATCTGATTTGGTAGAAAATTCTCCTAACCAGTATCACAGATACCATTATTTTTCTCTCTAAACGCATTCAAACACATTTCAAATACACTAATCCTCCTAAAGTGCTACTGTTTCTTCATGTACCTGAAAATTGCTAGGGTCTTCCAGCTACTCAAAAAATTCCAACCTTTTGACTTGGTATTAAATAATCTGGTTTAGACACATCTTCCAGGATGTACAATCTTGTATTTATACTTTTCTGAGAACGCTGAACTGTACTGCTTTCTATTGTTCAAATGCAGTTTGAGTCTTCTTACTTTTACACCTGAAATGTCATTCTTTTTTCCCCTTTGTGTAACATGACCAATCTAAAATCCCATTCATCCTTCTATGCTCAGTTTAAATGCCATATTCTTCAAGAAGCCTTCCTTGTTTTTCATATCTAGCAGAAAGCATTTCTTCCCATTCAGAATTACAGTACCTCTTTGGCATTTAGCACAGCTTGTACTGCAGTTCTTTAGATTCATAATCCAAAACCTCTACCCTATTAACTATTTAGAACCTTTTAGATTCAATAAATTAGCAATAATTGGAGTGACTTTAGAACATATTGTCCACACCCAGATAACTTCGAGAGTGAAAAAAGGCACTTTTGGTAATTATGTTGGGACAACAGACATAAACTAGGACTGTCTCTGGCACACTAGATGCATGGTCATCCTTGCAAAATGATATACCTGACCAACGTTATCAATAAGTGTAATCACAGTAGACTGTAGATTTAAAAGACTAAACTTGAAATTAAAAGAACGTAAATGATCTCTGTCTTAAAAACATTAAACTAGGGACTTCCCTGGTGGCGCAGTGGTTAATAATCCGCCTGCCAATGCAGGGGACATGGGTTCGATCCCTGGTCCGGGAAGATCCCATATGTCATGGAGCAACTAAGCCCGTGTGCCACAACTACTGAGCCTGCACTCTAGAGCCCACGAGCTGCAACTACTGAGCTCGTGTGTCACAACCATTGAAGCCCGCATGCCTAGAGCCCGTGCTTGGCAACAAGAGAAGCCACCACAATGAGAAGCCCGCACATCACAACGAAGTGCGGCCCTTGCTTGTCGCTACTAGAGAAAGCCCGCGCGATGCAACGAAGACCCAATGCAGCCAAAAATAAATAAATAAAACATAAATAAATTTATTAAAGAAAAAATTAAACTTGCTTAAGTGACAGAAGTGAATTTTGAAACTAAAAACCTAATTATCAGTCCTAACTTTGATGCCAACTAGCTATGTGATATAAGGCAAGTCACTTAACTGAGTCTCCAGCTCAGCTAGACTAGATACTCAGGTCTCTAAGGTCCATCCCAGCTAGACTCTCCATGATTTTACATTACTTCTCCTGATGGCCTATATAGTAGGGTTAGTAACTATAAATCTCAATTTATTTACACAGTATGTATACTCAATAAAATACTTGTTGGTTTAACAAAACAAATTTGCTTTCAATATTTTAACAAATTATAGCTAACTGTCTTAGTATTTATATGACATGATTCATCTTCCAGGGAAAAAATGCTGTAATAGAAGATATTATATTTGGAGATAAGAAGATAAGCTATTTGGAGATAGTTACCAAATATTCTTAACAACCTATTTTTTTTCTCCCACAGCATTTTCTTTCAAGAAATAAAAACTCAGAAAGTTTTAAACTACCCTGAACAAAGTGAAAATCACTATGTATAGACCTGATTGCAATATTCCAAGTTTAATTTCCAATAGTTTTTATTTGGCTTTTCAAAATTTTACAGTAGTACATTGTTCTATACTCCTCATCTTCAGACTTTTCCAATTCTGCTCCTCAGATACAAGCACAATTAACAGATTGTTGTGTAGATCTTTAAAACTTTCTTACACATATAAGCATACATAAATCTTTATCCTACTCTCCTACCTGTTCCACCCAAGAAATCTTTTCTGCAACTTGCTTTATTAATAATAAAACTTAAGTATTTTTCCATCTCTACCTTATACAGATCTACATTATTAACAGGTACCTAGTATTCCATTGTATTCATGTATTTAATCAGCCCCTTATTGGTTGCATTGATTGGATTGCTTTCAGATTTATGCTAGTCTAACACAAGTATCTTTAAATATTTGGTAACTATACCTGCAAGATAAATTACTATAAAGAGAGTTATGTGATAAGAGGGTATGTGAATTCTAAATTACTAAACTGCATTTCAAAAAAATTTATATTGTCATCAAGAATGCAAAACACCAGTCTCCTCATCCGCAAGTCTGATGAGAATAAAGAAGTTAAAAAAAAAGGTAAACCTCTAAGTACCGACAAGTGCATAAAATACTGTTTGGTAAAATCACACAAAAATGATTTCACACCTTCAAATAAAAAGTTTATACATGAATGTGTGTATGTGTATATATAAGCATAAAACACACACACAGAGACTTCTCTAATGCTCAGGTCCCAACTAGCATATCCCATCAGAAAGGCCTCTCTATCCTATTTAAAGTAACTCCCAATATACCCTCAATAATTCTTTGTCAGAGCATTCTTTTTATTTCCTTTAAGTAGACACAAAAGCTGAATTATTCTGTTTATTTACTTGCTTAATGTCTGTCTCTGTTAATACAACAGAAGCACTATGAGGGCAGAGAATCATGTCTGCTTGTTAGCTATTTAATCCCTACCACTTAGGGCAATGGATATAGAATTTTATATCACATACAGAACTTTGTTCAACAAATATTTACTGAACAAATAAATACATATACAATGTTAACAAGGGCTATCTCTAGAAAGTGAGATTGGGGAAGGGTTAAAAGAAAGGTACAGTTACTTTTATTTCAGTCAATTATTCATTCTTATTTTTGACAATGAACATGTATTATGTTCATCTATTTCAGTGCCACGTTTAGTTTTATTTCAAATACCTTGCAATCTGGTCACATAGATCTTTTTTTTGTTTGTTTTACAAATTTAAATGATATAATTGAATATTAAATGGATTTCTGTTGTCTACTTTAAAAAAATCCTCAAACCTTGCTTCATGAAGTTAACCTTTTATATGCACTTTGATTTGGTTTAATGCCAACTACTGAATTCCCATTCAGTAGTTTGCCTTTGTATATTCTTTCAAATTACTATTACCTTAGGACTTCCCTGGTGGCGCAGTGGTTAAGAATCTGCCTGCCAATGCAGGAGACACGGGTGCGATCCCTGGTCCAGAAAGATCCCACATGCCGTGGAGCAACTAAGCCCGAGTGCCACAACTATTGAGCCTGTGCTCTAGAGCTTGCAAGCCGCAACTACTGAACCCACCCGCTGCAACTACTGAAGCCCGTGCACCTAAGAGTCCGTGCTCTGCAACAAGAGAAGCCACCGCAATGAGAAGCCTGCGCACCACAACGAAGAGTAGCCCCCACTAGCCGCAACTAGAGAAAGACCGTGCACAGCAACAAAGACCCAAAGCAGCCAAAAATAAATTTAAAAATTTAAAAAAATACTATTACCTTAAAGTTAGAGTACTTACAATTTACAAAATACTTCACAGATATTATTCTATTTGCCCCTCAGGTGTGTGCTATGCAGAGATTATTGTTTATACGTATAGACAAGAAAACCGATGCTCATAGAGATTACCTCATCTTAGTAGGGTTGGGACATAAAGCCAATACTTCAGATTTTGAGCACCAGGTTTGTTCTGTTACACACAGTGGCAGGTAACATAAAATTATTAGCTGGCAATGCCTTAATCTTTTTGCAAACAATGTATCTATTTATTTCAATACCTAGATAGAGTGTTCTGAAAAGCACCTTATATTTAATGCACCTATTTCTAAAACAACTGCATTTAACAGATTATTTGAGTGATGTGAGGCCTCAGAGATCATTTAATTCCTTAATTTTAAATAAAATTTAAAAATCACAGAATTTCAGTGCCCGATCCAATCACTCAGCAAGTTAATGGTAGATAAGAACCAGAACCCAGGCATTGACATTAGATGCATTTTCAGTATTAGAAAGTTCCTAGACATGGAATTCATGCTAAGAAGTCAAATTTCATCACAGTTGCCTTGAGTTAAAAGTTTTATTAAAGTTATAATTACTGCTACAAAAAAGAAAAATAACTGATTAAAATTTATCCTTTGATTAAAATCAACACCAACTCTCACACATTCTAGTGCTTCAGATTTAAAATATTCCACTAATGACTAACAATTTCCTGCTATCTAGCCAACTTTTAATCATGCCAGTTCATTAGTCACTTATTCCAGAACTTCTACTATTCAATATTTACCTCAGATACTATACGGAATTTTTTACAAATGTTTCTGGCAAAAAAAAAAAGTAAAGTTCAGTAACCTTATCTACCACAGCCATAATATCCTAGAAGTCATTTAATTAGTCGGTAAAATATGAATTTCCTTTACTAAAAACAAGTTCATATTACTCCCTTTTCACCAACCCATTTTCCCTTACTGGAACTAAAAAACTGCCAATTATCAGACTTGACATGAATGAATATACAAAGAAAAATCGTATTTGTGTTTTTATATCTCAGTCTTACATGATAGTTTTGGAATCTATTTTTAAATTCCAACTGACACAAAGAAAGGATAATAAAAAGTTAACAGACAAAAACACATTTTACCTTAATTCTTATTACTCATACTTGCAGTACTTAAATGCCAATACTTAAAAAAATCATTCAACAGATGATTATAAGACATAAAGTATATTAGCATAAAATGACATAATTTGAACTAGCAGCAAATAAAAATAATACTGTTATGTTGAGTTAAAATATTTTAAAAGCCACAATCTTCTAAAATCAAGAGCTGCTGTTCCTAAAAATGAATGAGTAAAGTTAAATACTAAAAAATGCATTTTAAATGTTTTAGTTAAGGAAGTATGTTTGACATCCAACTCAGAGAAACAGAGAATAGAATGGTGGTTGCCACGGGGTTGATGGATGGGGGAAAAGGGGAGATGCTGGTCAAAGGGTACAAACTTCTAGTTTAAGAGTTATAAGTTCTAGGGATGTAATGTACAGCATGGTGGCTATAGTTAACAATTCTGTAGTGTATACTTGGAAGTTGCTATGAGAACAGAACTTTAATGTTCTCACCGTAACAACAACAAAATGGTAATTACGTGAGGTAAAGGATGTGTTAACTAACTTTATTGTGGTAAACACTTTGCAATATATACATTCATCAAATCATCACATTGTACACCCATTGTTCATCTTAAACTTATACAATGTTTTATATGTCAGTTATACCTCAATAAAGCTGGGGGGGGAGGAAGTATGTTTGAGACATACTAATTCTCAAATTCTATTTCCCAATTTGATTAGAAATACTGTTTCCTAGTGTTGTTGCACAGATGTTTTATATATTTTAACTATAATTATGACATTTCATTTAATGTTCATAGGTGATAATTAACTTAAAAGCCATGCTGTCCAATTATATCACAGGCCAATTATGGCTGCTTGAAAGTACCTTCTTGCAGCCAAGCACTAGCCAAAGGCTGATGACACTTCCAAGAAGAACAAGAAAATTCCCTCTACAGGGCTTCCCTGGTGGCGCAGTGGTTGAGAGTCCGCCTGCCGATGCAGGGGACACGGGTTCGTGCCCTGGTCTGGGAAGATCCCACATGCCGTGGAGCGGCTGGGCCCATGAGCCATGGCCGCTGAGGCTGCGCGTCCGGAGCCTGTGCTCCGCAACGGGAGAGGCCACAATGGTGAGAGGCCCGCGTACCACAAAAAAAAAAAAGAAAAGAAAGAAAATTCCCTCTACAGAAATAATACTGTGTCAAAGATGCTCAAATACTTTCAGATTATTACTAAACAAGGTACGGGAAGATAAGCACCATCACAACAGGTTTTTTTCCACTTTCCATAATTTACTCCATGGTGCTTCTAGTGCCTAAGTGTCGCAGAGGTAGCCATGAAGACGTGCTAGCAAACTCTCTAGTTCGTAATTCTTCACTCACAGCTCCTCCTTGGAGTCAGTCGCCTTTGCGCATCTCCTAGTTATCCACATACTGTGTTTGACTTTCTTCTCGTGTCCTTTTATCTTCACCCTCCTGCCTTCTTCTGCCTTTTTCCACCTACCCACACTTATTTATAACATTTTTAAAAAAAAATAAATTTATGTATTTATTTTGGGGGCTGTGTTGGGTCTTCGTTGCTGTGCACGGGCTTTCTCTAGTTGTGGCGAGTGGGGGCTACTCTTCGTTGCCGAGCGCGGGCTTCTCACTGCGGAGGCTTCTCTTGTTGCGAAGCATGGGCTCTAGGCGTGTGGGCTTCAGTAGTTGTGGCTCACGGGCTCAGTAGTTGTGGCTCGCAGGCTCTAGAGTGCAGGCTCAGTAGTGGTGGCGCACAGGCTTAGTTGCTCTGTGGCATGTGGGATCTTCACAGATCAGGACTTGAACCCATATCCCCTGCATTGGCAGGTGGGTTCTTAACCACTGCGCCACCAGGGAAGACACTACCCACTTATTTAAATTTAGAAAGTTTTAAGTGAAACAGACTTTCACTGACCAGAAATAACTCAGAATCACAAACTATCAGGACTGAAAGATACGTATCATACAGTCCAGTGTTTGGCAAACTTTTTTCTATAAAGGGCCAGAGAGTTAATGTTTTAGGCTTTGTGGGGCATATGGTCTCTGTCTAAACTACTCACTTCTGCCATTATAGAGTGAAAATGACTACAGACCGAACATAGACAATCTGTGAACAAATGTGTGTGGCTGTGTCCAATAAAATTTATGCACAAAACCAGGAGGTTGGCTGGATATGGCCTGTGGGGCACCGTTTGCCAACCTTACTCTTGTCCATCCTCTGGTGAATAGCCCTACATCAACAATTCCCTAATTGCACCCTTTAAGATGTTAATGAGTCTATTAAAAAAAAAAAAAACAAACTCCATGGTCAAATAGATTTGAGAAATGCTATATATACTCTTGGAGATTCACAATGCTATGAACACAAAGGAAAAAAGGCTACAAGTGGGCCAGTCTCCATCCTGCTCCTGCAGGCTGCTTGTCCCTCTAGTCCTTGTCTCACTAAATCAAAGGTATCAGTGAGGTCTACCAAAATTTGCTCTGTTTACTTCCTACCACACAGCCCAACTCTCTTGTGAAGGGAGTTATTTGTAACTCTTTCTTAACTTCTATCCATGATGTTTTTGGCAGAAAGTTCTCAAAATTATGTGTTTGGTGTCTTTTCTAAATTGCAGCACTGACTGAAAGATGGCTTTACTATTAAGTTAAAAAAGAAAAACCTTTACTGATTATAAAAGTAATACAGGGCTATTTTAGAAAACTGAGAAAATATCACTACCCAAAGATAACCATTGTTATCTTTCCCACCATTTTGGTGTGGGAATGTCTAAATGTGTACATACAATTTTTTCAACTAAATTTGGATTGTTATATATAATTTTGTATTTTACTTTACTACTTGACATTATATCCTGAGATTTTCCTGATATCATTAAAGAGTGTTCAAAGACATGGTTTTTAACGGTCAAACAGCTTTTCCATCATAAGGCTGTACTATACTTATTTTAACTACTTCCTCTATTTTGGTACATGTAAGTCATCTCCTACTCTTTCTCTCTTTATCCCTATCTTTTTCTTTTTTAATTGATAATGCTGATATTAATAGTCTTTGTCCAAATCTCTGATTCCTTCCTTAGGGAAAAATCCGAAAAGAACAATTAATGGGTTAAGTCAGTAATTTTTAAGATATAATTGTCAAAATGATTTTAGTAAATGATATAACAATTTACATTTTCACTAAGAGTAAAAGACACAAACATAATTATACCCTAACCAGTCATTAAAAATGAACATTATATTTCATTAAAATATATAAAATCTTTATTAGGTAAAAATGACATCTCACTAAAATGATTTAATTTTATATTTTTAAGTGAGGTGGAACATATGTCCTGTGTAGAAACTATCTTTATCTTTGCTCTATTGTGAATTATATGCTTATGTTAGTCACTTTATCACACCCATTTGTGTGCATTCTTGTTACATTCAGAACACTAAATTTCTGTAATTCTTATGATATTCTTCCCTAGCTTGTCTTCCTTTAAAGTATTTCTCATACTTTACATACAAAACGTTTAAACTTTTATATCTTAAGATACCAACATTTTCATCTGTATTCTCTTTTATTTCTTTTATAAGTAAAAGTAAATGGTGATAGATTGGAAATAACCCAAATGCCTATTAACTGGTGAATGAATTAACAAATTGTGGTCTATTATAAATGGCGACACTCTTCTATCATCTTTTCAACCTTTTATGGATTTAATTTAAATTTTAACTCTATTTTATTTTGATATAAGGTAAATATATAATTTAATTCTTTCCAAATCACCAACAAATTGTCCATGTTCCATATAATGTATGATCCTTTCAATCTGCACTGATTTGTGATTTCACTTTTTCATACATTCAAAAATTGTGAAGTGTTATTTCTTCTACATAAGCTTCCTCTCCCACATTCTTTTAGGCCATCATTTTTTTTTTTTTTTTTTTTTTGTGGTATGCGGGCCTCTCACTGTTGTGGCCTCTCCTGTTGCGGAGCACAGGCTCCAGACACGCAGGCTCAGCAGCCATGGCTCACGGGCCCAGCCCCTCTGCGGCACGTGGATCTTCCTGGACCGGGGCACGAACCCGTGTCCCCTGCATCGGCAGGCGGACCCTCAACCACTGAGCCACCAGGGAAGCCCCTAGGCCATCGTATTTTTTAAATGATATACATAAGACTGAGAGTAAAGAGAAGATTTTTAAAAATCAGCAGGATAGATACAGGTTCTATTAGAAATAATTTAAATAACTGGAATTGATAAGGAAAAACCAGTAAGGGAATAAATTCTATCTTTAAGTAGATAAAATAAGACGTTGAGGTGTAAGTCCACATAAAATAGTGGTTGTTTACGGCAGAAACAAGAATGAACTCCTAACCGTTAAAAATTATATATAACATGGCAAAAAAATTATCAAAAGATAATAGTGATGGATCTACGGGGATCTTCAAGAGAATGTTCAGGGGTGAACTTCAGATGACTAAGACACTCCTCTGAAGGCAGAGAAATAAGACTTACAACGCCATTTACTGAAGAGAAAGTTAAGGAGTTTTAATTTTCAATAGTGTGAATGGCTACCACATGACAACTGGGGACACAGTAATCTCTACATACAAGAAAATAAAATATAGTTAGCTGCCTTCATTTATAGCAAGAGAAGAGTTCAGTTAAAAATCTTGAAATCTACCAAAACCAAAACTTGTTATTTTCTTCCTCAATCTCTTTTCTGAGCTTCTGACTTCCCTCTGACTCTAGACATTTTTTTTCTGGTTTTCTATTATAACTCAAACTCAACACATCTTAAATTGATGCTTTACCTCCCTAAACAAACCAGCTCTACTACCTTCCTTTTCAAAATTTTTGGCATAAAGTTGTTTCTAATATTCCCTTAAATCCTCTTAAAATCTACAGAATTTGTAATGATGTCCTCCCTTTCATCCCTGATTTGGTAATTTGTGTTTTTCTCGACCAGTCTGGTTAAATGTATTCCATTTAACATACTTTAATAATTAAAGTTCCTGTCTCATAGTTCCAATATCTGGGTCCCCTGAATTTGATTATATTTGATTGCTTTATCTTTCTACAATGAGTTGGAGTTCCCTTGCTTCTTATGTTCCTGTCCAATAATTTTTGACTGAATGCTGAGCATGATGTACAGAAAAGCAGAGGCTGATAATTATTACTTACACTTGGAAACTGGCATGTCTATTCTTCTGTCAAGCCATTAGTGTGGAAGAGTTTAGTCAATTTAGACAGGAATTAAACTTGGCACAGATTTTATTGTTCTTATAGCTACCTTCAGCACATCACAGGTTTCAAATTCTTCTACTGGTAGACTACCATTGTCTTGTGCTTAAGGTGAGAGATGAGGAGCCAGACAGTTTTTCTCAATTTTCCTATTTTCCTCGCAGCTTTCAACCATTCCTGTATACTTCTGCCACAGAGGGATCTCTATGTTCTTGACCTTCCCTGATCAGCAGAACGCTTTCGTATGGTGGTAGCCTCATGGCTGCGGCAGGTGGGATTTTCAGTTGTCTTGGTCCAGCCTCAGTATTAGATAGGCCCAGTGGCTCTCCTTCCTATGGCAGCCAAAATCTGCTTTGTACTTGTGTTGGTCTCTAGTAGTAGTTCCCTATTCTTCCTCCCGTGGTAAAAGACCTCTCCTAGGTATTGGTATAGGATTCTAGGGCCCCAAAGTTTTATGTACTTCTTTCAGAGGTAAAGGGTTTTTCTCTTCTACTCTTCCCCCAGCAGCAGTGGGTCTTTGCTTGTGTCCTGGGGAACAGAGGGTTCCTCCCCCAAGTAGTAGTTTTGCTTCTAATTCCCTCCAGGAATTTACGAAATAAGGTTTTCTGCCCCCTCTCCAATTGGTTTGAGGCTTAAGGGACTCTGAGTAAACAGGAGGGGCTTTGCACTTATGTTGCAGCAGCCGCAGATCACCTCCTTCACCTCTACTCCACCGAGGTAACTTTTCTCGAGTCCCTACCTTGCCCCCAGCCTTAATAGTGAGTATCCTTTGGAGCTCCAGGGAAATATATTTGCAAGCAAGTATGAACTCTCCTTTCATCTGAGGCCCCCAGAGATTCCAAGGTAGTCCATACTTAGTCTTTAATATTCAGTTAAAATTTTAGCTGATTTCTTATCCATTTTTATGACAGCCATCTCTTTCTCCTGTGTTCTACTAAAGGTGAAACAATTCATGATCCATTCTTTGGGAGAGGAGGGTTGTCCAATCCTTTCGAATTTAGGTTACTTGGTTGTTTTGCAAGCTCAGCTCTCTGATAAGCTCATAGAAATTATGGTTTTGTAGATCATCCAGCTTTTTATTGTAGGTTGAGTGGGGGATGTTCTGTGAACACTCTTTACAGCTTGAGTAGAACTTCCCTTCCACTTCAATTCAGCTTCCTTTTCTATTCTTGTAAAGGCATCACCATTCTTTCAGTCACCCAGATAAAACCTTATAAGTATATTTGATTTCTCTACAATATTGTTTAATATCCAATCAGTTGATAAAGTCTGAATTAGATAAATCACTACCATCTCTTAATTAGGATCCTTTCTATTTCTCTAGTACAGTACTACTTATTATTTCATCATTGTCTCTTACAGCAATATTCCTTCAACCACTCTGTCTTCTAATTAAACCTGACTTTGTCATCAGACTGCCCTACTACAGTATTGCTTTGACTGTTTATAACCAAGGCCATGATCAATCTGATCCTGTTCTGACTTTACAGGCCACCTTCCTACAGGAACAGATACTCTATTCTGTTTCCATACTGAGCCAGGTCCTCTTATTAACATCTGGAAATCTTATAATTTGAGGTCTATTACAAAGGAAGCACTTTCCATGAAAAAACTTCCCTGTTGACACAGAATTCCTCTCTTCTGAATTGTATGCTGCCTTATTTATACTATAAAAATAACACTTATTATGGACTAGTATTAATGTCATACACATCTCTTACAACATCATAAACCTCAGAAAGGCAGAGATCAGATCTTATAAACCGTTACAGTCTCTCTTTTAGTTTTCCCACATAAGTATTTATCTTACAAATTAAAATAGCAAAATTAATAATATGACATTTACTCTCCTTCCTAGAATCTGTGCATCCTTAATGCATCCTGACAAGGTCACTAAAAATTTTCACCAGCTCACAAAACATTGTCTGTTTTTGAAAGCTTGTTTCAAAAAAAATAAAACACACACTATGACTATAATTATTATGCCATCCAAGCATTTTCAGAGGAAAGTCCAGTTAGGATTAGTTTAGCATCCTCCTAGCAAAGCCACCATTTATACTGTTAGCATTAAATCTATAATGGTAATCACAAACACAAATATACTGAAGTCCGTTTATTTAGTTCCATGGAAATAACCCTAGGAGAGCCATGACATTTACTAAGGAAAAACACTGCCACTAATAAAAAGAAATAAGCCTATCTACCTCACTTATTCTGTTAATGCCTTATTTGGGAATCATACTCAGGCATTTTGCCAAAATGGAAAAGTGACATACTTCTACTATATCGTTTTCAATGTAAAGGGAAAGGTAAAACGACAGACAAACATAGGAAGAAAAAGAGCAGTTCTACTATTTTATGCCTTTTTATAACAGTACTCTGAAATACATTCTCAAGAAATAGCATATAAAAATCCTACATGCTATTTTAGTGAAAAGCCAGAGTAGCTTTGCCCATTAGTTTCCCTGATCACAATGCAACCGGAACTTAAATTTGAATGACACCCAATGAGATGTCTAAAGCAGCCTCTTTTTCATGCATTCTTGAGAAACACACAAAATGAAAAATGCTTTCCCTGCTAAAACAAATAGTACACCCAACAGTTATCCTTATCAATTTCATACAAAACTGTCATCCAACAGTTCAACTTCTAGTAATTTAGTATGAGAAAATAATCATATAAAGAAGTTCAGCATAGCCTCATTCATCATAGTAAAAAAACAGGAGACAGTTTAAATGCTAACCAATGGGGAATCATTTATATAAAACAAAGTGTATATTTACTATTCAACAATGAAAAATGTTGACACAGATCTATACTCACTGACATGGAAAGATGTTCACAGCATGCTGTTGCAAGAAAATAGGTTATAAAACCATATACACATCTGTGTGTGCTCATACGCAGTACTCCTAGATGGCAGGGTTTGAAGCATGTGCTTGTAATCAATTTATTGTCTTTCAGCTCCAAATTCATACTTTCCTGCCTGCTCTGCAAAAATGAAACCAGGCCCTTTACATATTTTTCCTTTGCTGACATGTGTTAAAACTTTATCAGTACAGGGTGCTGGTGAGTAGCTTCCCTCAATACCCCAACCCCACTGGTGGTTTTTTAGCAGAATACCTTCACTGAGACACCTCCTTGTGAACAGCTTTTGCCCAGCACAACAGACAGGAGGTTTTGAACAAGATTCTATGGGATGGCAGCACAGCAACTTCTCCATCATCCATTAAACCATGGCCACACCCTCTCTAACATGGTTTGGATCAGCCCTGAGAGGGGACTTTTCCTGAACATTCTCAGACTACGGGACGGGGCTGATCCTTATGTCTGCCATTCTTTTATATTCATTAGAATTCTCTTTACTCCTTACTAGCCAACCCCTTGCCACTCCAATCCCCGGTTACAGTTAATAATTTTTAATAAAGAATATTTAATTCTTTAGTTTTTGCTCAAACTACTGTGTGGTTTCCCCAGAATTGACCCTGACTGATGTGAGTTTTTTTTTCCCTTTTTACTTTTCAATGTTGTCTGAATTTATAATAAGCTTTTTTTTTTTCTTTTGCGGTACGCGGGCCTCTCACTGTCGTGGCCTCTTCCGTTGCAGAGCACAGGCTCCGGATGCGCAGGCTCAGCGGCCATGGCTCACGGGCCCAGCCGCTCTGCGGCATGTGGGATCTTCCTGGACCGGGGCACGAACCCGTGTCCCCTACATCGGCAGGCGGACTCTCAACCACTGTGCCACCAGGGAAGCTCTCTAAGCATTTTTTTGTGTGTGAAAATCAGAAAAGGCAAGTTTATTTTGGAAAAATTGAAGAAAAATTCACTAAACAAACATTAAAGTTTTTCTACTTTAATAGATCAGAAATATATTTGTAAGATTAAAATGACTGAAATCTGAAGAACATTCATTTGTGTACGACTATAAATGTTCAGTTTTTCTTTTCTTATACCAATTTCTTTTCAACATTATGCAAAATTGTGTTTCTAGGTCATTTAAAAAAACAGAAATGGGGCTTCCCTGGTGGCGCAGTGGTTGAGAGTCCGCCTGCCGATGCAGGGGACACGGGTTCATGCCCTGGTCCAGGAGGATCCCACATGCCGCGGAGCGGCTGGGCCCATGAGCCACGGCCGCTGAGCCTGTCCGTTCGGAGCCTGTGCTCCGCAACGGGAGAGGCCACAACAGTGAGAGGCCCGCGTACCACAAAAAAAAAAAAAACAAAACAGAAATGATTTAGACTGCTATTTTTTTCTCTCTTAGTTATGCCATATATTAGCCTTTACAAACAGGTTATTAATCATTAGATATCCTGGAATGACAGCTCCTGTGATAGGTCCTAGTTCCTCAAACACAGTCAGCCTCTTTCATCTTACTATTTCAGCCCCTCTTACCATGTTCAAGGATTATCAGTTGGGCTCCAGCTTGTGCATTTCCAACATCATTTTCAGCAATGCACTGATAGAACCCTTCATCTGATTTCACCAGACCCAAAACTTGAAGATTATGTTCCTTCTGAGGAAGAAAAACATAAATAAAATTTTATGATTTAACTGATAAACACTAGTTCAAAATCTCAAGGATATGCTCTTTCTGGAGAGGAAAAACAAGTAAAATTGTATGATTCAGTTACTGAATATTATCTACCTATGAATCTGTTAACTCAATTTTATTGACAAGATACTGACTCAAGTGACTAGAAAAGGAAACACTGTCATTAACAATTACGAACTCAATCCTTATAGAAAGTCTTATCTGCAATATATGCAAACTTACACCTTTGCTTGGAAAAATATCTGGCATGAAATACCATGTGACCATAGTGAGAGTCTGAATTTGTGAATTCAAGGCATTTTCTTAAGATTATCTCTAATATCAATAGTTCTAACAGATAAGTTAAATGAGGCCACATATATAAAAGCTTTTCTTAAACTACAAAGTACTAAATGAATGTCAACTATAGTTATTGTTATTGATATTTTTAAAAATAGTATGAAAATAATGATAAAAGAGTAAAAATGCTAATTTAACCATAACACGCTGCTTTTTAATTAGGGTTAAATACTTGTGAATTACTTTTTGTAACATATGAGATTACATACTTTAAAAATAGAAAATGTATTCCTATGAAGAATGAATTAGTTATATGAGAAATTTGTAATGAGACATTAAGTCTTGAACAACCATAATTACTTCTGATTATGTCTATGAATGTCAGGTATGCATCCTAATATATGTCATTAATCTTTATTACTAAAACCTAGATAATTCTGTTAACAGGATGTTAGATAATGATAATAATGACAGTGGATAATATTTACTAAGCATTTCCTATATACATATGAAGTAAAAAGAAATAATGACTGAGTCTTCCTAAGTAGATTTAAGGCTACTTATTTACTTTTGCTTTACTTTTTAAAAGAACCTTTATGTTTATTTTCACAACTGTCCAACACTGGGTCACCCTTATTTTGAAGGGTCTGGGCATCAGTATAAGAAAGACGGACTTCTGCTCCTTGAATAGAGAGCTATGAAGACAATTGGTACATGTGAATACACACATAGGATAATCATTACCCAGAAAGTGGTGGCGGCTGTGTTAAAGAGTGCTAGTACGTCCGAGTAGGACTAGACTGTTGGTTAGGAGATGTGGACTTCAGGCTGAGTTCCAACACTGACTTGCTCTGTGACCTTACATGAGCTACCAAAACATTTCTGGGCTCAGCTTTCTCATCAGTCAATGAAGAGATTATATTCTAAGCAAATTTTTCTATCTTCATCTTATATACACCATTTCATGTACTACAGATAACAGATCTCTTGGTGATTACATTTAAAGATATTTAAAGGTTTCAGAGATAAGTTTCTTTGAAAAATACTTACTACAATCTTAAAGTAATCACTTGGGATAACCATATCCCCATTCTTGACCCACTTCACAGTTGGAGTTGGCTTCCCAGTCACTTCACATTCAAATACAATATCCATAGATTCATGAGCATATATATTAGTAGGCTGCTTCAGGAATTCAGGTTGAGCTTTAAAACAGAAAGAAAATTAAGATATTAATAAAAATAAAAATAGGTAGCTATTTATATTTCAAGCAAATTTTAAAAATCATAGAATTCATAGGATTTTTAATTATTTGAGGCTTTCATACATTTTTAGAAAAACATAAGAAATACATACTTAAAATATGTTAGGAACATATCTTTAAAAATTAATATTCTGTCATAATTAACTGGCAGAATAATTATAACAATAATTTCTGAGTTTCTCTGTTGAGAAATATTTACTAAGTTGACTGTTTTGAAGAAAATGAAAATAGGAAAGTTCTAAGCTGTCCAAAAATTGAATATTGAAGTCTATTTCCCTAAGATTTAAATCACTTTAGAAAAGCCATGATTACAATTCAAAAAGAGCTGAGAAGACTGACATTATCTTCCTTTTCAGTCAGCTTGATGAGTAACAGAAAAACCCCAAAAATAATACAAATGTCACATCAGAGGCCTT
This sequence comes from Mesoplodon bidens, assembly GCF_964165515.1. Classification (NCBI taxonomy): domain Eukaryota; kingdom Metazoa; phylum Chordata; class Mammalia; order Artiodactyla; family Ziphiidae; genus Mesoplodon; species Mesoplodon bidens. Next base: position 62,194,541 of record NC_138178.1, on the reverse strand, counting down.
AAATGGTTTACTTACAGAAACACACACACACTTCCATTAGTAACACCTTTCATTACATGCAATGGTTTTTAAGGGTGGGAGGCAGAGTGACAGAATCTTTGGGAAATAGTTAAATGTATTTGAAAAAGCTTGATTATCCCATTGTCTCCCTTTCCCCTTAACCCAAAGTTGTAAATCACTGACTCAAATAGATTCAGTAAGATTTTGAATTTAAAGGGTAAAAGTAGATCATCTAGTCCAACTTCCTACCTAATGCCATAATTTCCTATTCCTGCTACATCCATGACAAGTGGTCTTACAAATCCCTGTTTGAAGTTCCAAATGACAAGGAACTCCCTATATCACAATGATGACAACAACAGTTTTTTTTTTCTTTAACAGTTGAGTTAAAATGTGCTCAGCCTGCTGGAATTTTGATTGGGACTGGGCTGAATCTGTGGCAATTTGACACCTTAACAATACCGAGTCTTCCTTTCCATGCACATGGTTTATCTCTCCATTTAGATCTTTGGTTTCTCTCATCACTGTTTTATATATTTCAATATACAAATTTTGTTCATATTTTATTAGCTGTATCCCTAAGTATTTTAAATTTCTTGGTGCTACTGTAAGTGGTACTTTTTTTTTTTTTAGTTTCTAATTGTTCACTGCTAGTATCTAGAGATGAAATTGATTTATGCATATTGACCTTTTATCCTGTGGTCATGTTAAACTCATTCATTAGTTCTAGCAGCTTTTTATAGACAATTCTGGGATTATTTATGTAGACAACTATGTTGCCTGTGAATAGAGAGAGTTTTATTTCTTCCTTTCCAATCTTCTTTCTTTTTTCATTTTTTTAATCTATTGTACTGGCTAGAGGGGGCAGGTCCTGGGAAGAAGTCCTGACTAGCTTTATAATTTGGGTAAATGAAGAGTAAGAGTATAGAGAGCAGGTAGAACCCCAGGTAAGCAGTAGAAACCAGAGATGGTAAGAATGTAACACAGTGATGCAAGATCAAGAAAACGTAAGTGTACAACTAGATGAAGTAAGGGAAATCTATTAGCAGTGAATTTAACTCTCTTTTCAAACATTGGTTAGTCATCTGTATTTATTCTTTTGTGAATTATCTATACACATACTCTGTTATTTTTTCAATTAGAGTGTTCACAATTTTCTTATCTATATATAAGAGCTTTTCACATAATGCCAGTTATTAATTTATGGCCTCTCAGCTCCAAATCCACTCTTCTTTGTAATGATGGATGTGGACCTTTGTCAGCTGATGCAATGTTAGACTTTGTGAACAGAGGGCACTGGAGGGACATTGTAAGGCATGGCAGAAGAAAAGGCTTATCTTTCAGGTTGGGGTGTGCTGTTCTTCTCGTCCCTACAGTGTGGCAGCTAGAAGGTATGTGGGAGACCCATTGGTGATCACCCTCCTGCAAGTTTCTCTGCTCAGTCTCTAGTAAGTTTCTCCAGTTTACTCTAGCAGGTAGCTTTCTGTGCACGAGCTCTGACCGCTAGCATTCCATTAAACAGCATCCAATATATCAGCTCTGACTCAAGGCACCCCGCTGAGGAACTTCCTGCTCATCATCAGTCTGGCCCATGGCATCCCAGCAGGAGGCTTTCCAACACCAGCTCAGGCCTGTGGCATCCAACAGGCAATCTCCTGTGGACCAGTCTGGCCCATGGGCTGTGTTCTCTGGCAGTGACTACACTCTCTCCAAGGTCTGAATTGCAACCTTGAGTAAGGGTGCCCTCTTCCAAGTTTGTTCCTTTTTTTGGATTCTCTCCCTCGGCTCTTGAGGTAGTAGCTAATTCTTATATTTACTCTTTCTTTATTCTTTAGAATCCTACTTTATCCTATTTAGTAGTTAAAACAATTTTTATTAGTTAATAATTCTTTATGTTAAATTCTCCTTGTTCAAATTCCTGGTGCAATTTCTGGCTCCTGACTGGACCCTGACTAATATAGTAAGATATTAATCCTTTCTCTTACATGCCAATATTTCTTCTCAGCTGTTTCTTTTGTCTTTTTAAATTTAGGATGCTTATTGTACCAAAGTTTTAAATCTGTATGTGGTAAAATTTATTAGTCCTCTCTTTTTTTGGCATCTGTATTTTATTATTCTTACTCCAAAGGGTTTTCCTTGCTTCCATACTATAAAAATATTCACTTACTTTTTCTTCTAGTATGTCTATGAAACAATCTTGACTTCACTGAGTTAAGCATACAGCTTTATATTTTTCTAAACAGCAACTCCAGTAGTCCCAATCAAAGTAACCCATTTGAAATAGTTTTAATATCTAAATCCTATATACTCTTAGGGGTTTATTTTGTATATTAAGTGGTTTCATTGACCTCTTTATTCCTGGGCCAGAACCACAAACTTAATGATTGTTACTATATAGTATTTTAAAATATTTGGCAGAACAAGTACTTTCCTAATTTATTCCTTTATTTCCTCAAAAAATTCCTAACATGTTCATTAAGATGTTTTTTCCCAGATGAATTTAGACTCATCTTTGTTTATGTTTCTCTGTTCCTTCTCAAAGAAAACAAACAAACAAAAGCAACCTGGAGTTTTCATTTGAACTGCAATAAATTTTAGATGCTGGAAAAATAAACATATTTGCAATCCTGAGTGGTCCTATTTAAGACTAGGTATTTAAGTTTATTTGGATATTATTAATGATTTATTGTAAAGACATTGTAATGACTGAAGTCAAAAGACCTACAGTTGAGTGCTGGTTCTACCACTAGACATTGTGCTGACCATCGGCTTCAAAACATCCATGGGTTTTAGTTTGTTCCTACACTAAATAAGGGACTCAAGCAGACTATTCCTAAGTACACTAAGATCTCAAACCAACTGTGATTTTATGATTTTAGTTTATACCTCTGTTGTATAGTAATTAGTAGCTAACATTCATGAGTGCTATCCACTTATTATCATTATCAATCCATGGCCAATACTGTTTCATCTATACCCCAAACCATCCCATGGCCTTCTCAGATTACTGTGAAAGCAAACTCCAGGTTTTATATTATTTCACATATGAATATTTAATTAAGTACCTCTACAAAACAAAAACTCCTATTTCTAAGCAAAATCATCATCAGGTTGGTATCTATAATAATTTCTTACTATCATCAATTATCCAGTTAGTATTCACATTTTACTAACTGGCCTATTTTTTTAAAAGGTGATTTATTTTATTTTAATTGTGCAAACAAGGTACATTCATTGGCATTGTTTCTTATGTTTCTTTTAATCTACAGGTTCCTCCTTTATCTCTTATCTTTGTTTGCAATGTGTTTGTCGAAGAAGTCATTCGTCCTGCAGAATTTCCTACAGTCTGTCTTTTGCTGACTGCATTGCCATGGGGTTATTAACATATTCATCCTATATACAGGCAATTAAATGTAGAAGCTTGATTGGAGTCAGGCTCTTTTTTTCCCCCCAAGACTACTTCATAGGCAGTGCCTTGTCCTTCCATCATTAGGGTTCATAATGTGTGACTGTGTCTCTTGTGATGTTAACAGTCTTTGATAATCATTGCCTACACAAAAGGAGTTGCAAAATAGTAATATTCTTATTCTATCATTCCTTCTATAAAGAGAAAAATCCCCTCATCAATTATTTGGTTACCCTTAAGTATATTTCTCACAGAAAGAACAGAATAATGCTCGATTCTCTCCCTTTGCTTACCAATTCCCAAAACAATTATCTGGTTCTCTAATATCATCTCCCAAATGTGATCAATGAAGGCTTTTTAAAAGTATCATTATGAGTTCACAGATTAAAATATATTTAGTTTGTTTCAATCCACTGAAGTTATCCTTCTTTTCATTTTCAAAGTATCCCATCTTTGACCAATGGAAGCGTGAGTCCACTGGAAGTTCCTGAGTCGTTTTTGACATGATCCAAGTGGTCTTTAGTATATTCCGGTCACTGTTTTTAGGTCCTATTTGTGGACAAAGCCAGGAAATCTGTACTATTTAAATATAAAATTATGATTTCATTCTGGTATCTCCAGTTAAGTTTGAGACTATAGGTTTTAATGGGATCCTATTCATTTTACATCTCTATTTCCTTTTTCTCATGCCAAAAAGCTCTGTTCTCAATGATGCCACCTTAATTATTTATATGCTTTATCTTACACTCAGTAGTCTCAGAATAACAATACCAACGTTTCCACCAAGAGATAAAAGTTGAAGATTTCTTTTTGTCCTTGAGAATATTCTACTAGGTATATACAGTTTAATTATTATTTTAAATTTATTTGGAACAGTAACTTTCACTTGGAATTTTAACTTTCTGTGTGGCTATACTACCAACTAGTTACACATATAGAGTCATTTGTTTCATTTTACTTCCCCTTTTCAGCAATTTAAAATCTGCAAAAAACGGTATATTCCAACAAGTCTTGCTTCTAACCCTGTTTTCTCTACCCTTTTCCCTCCCCTCTCCTATAGGTAACCATTAATTTTTTTTGAATGATGTACCTTTCATTTTAAAAATTATAAGCAAACAAACACAGTTTGTACCCACCCCTCTTCTTCAGATTAGTTATGTACTAAACAATTTTTTCTACCTTCAAAGCCTTCAATCTTAACCACTATGGTACCATATTTCTGAGGAATTGACATACGCCTTAAGTCTAAGGGACTGAGGCGCCCCCTAAAGCAGAGTATGTAATTCTGGAAAACAGCAAAATTCTCTTCAAAAGAAAATCCAATTAATATAATTTTAGTATGCATTTTCAGTAAACAGACTTTCAAAGACTATTAGAAAAAAATCATCACAAACAATGTTCAATTCATCATTTACTTTTCCCTTTCATGAATTATAAAATAATGCCTTTAAAATGTTCTCCGGATTTTAACTTCTCTGTAGATAGTATTCACACCAATTAAACACAATGTAAGAGCAGATGTTTGTGGTTGGGAAGTTAAATTGATAACCAGAGAGCAAATGAGTCAATTACCATAAGAAAATAAGCATCGTAATGGAAGATTATGCATTTTGTTACCAAAGAGATAATTAAGCTTCAAATTCTCTTTGACAGCTCCCTATCCCTTCTAATGCCATCATCATTACAAGAACAATTTTAGTTGCTAAATGCACAAGTAGAACTTAATACTAAAACATATTACACTTGCAAAATTCCCTACTGGAAACATCACTTAATTCCATAACTGTTATATAATGATGGAAATTGCCACTCAATTCAAACAGAAAACAATATAGGGCCAACACCAAAGTTTCAAGGTTACTTTATTATGCTGTTATTTAGAAGATTATAACCAGTTTCGTTTACATTAGTTCTGAAATGTTGGAGTTTCTACTGTTTGATTTTAAAGGTTTAGGCATTGAAATTCTTAAAAAGCACTTTAAGCAGAGAAATAAAGCAACTTTGTTCATTTTATGTTAAACTGCACACTGCACACTTGCTGTTCTTAAGCTTCTTTTCAATAATTCACAAAATTACATGTAAGTCCTTAAAAAAAATCCCAACAAATAAAACCCAAGCATTTTTAAGTCTGAAATCCCCTCAGGGATGTTGTCTGACAGTCTAATCACAAGTCTGCTGTAAGTACTGGCTCAACTAACAAAAATACATTAGAACCCTCCAATACTTCTTGAGAAAGCTTCTTGTTCCAATGAAGATGAATGTTGTCCTTAATCTCCAGGTAACAGGTGAAATCAATTATGTAGCAACATTATGACGGAGTTGCCACACGACCTCGAAATTACATTTCTATCCTATCCCTGTACCTCCACGTCCAGTTGCACTGCATTTCCTTACCCCTACCTCTCAACTTAGCTAACAGGTACTCATCCTTCAGATCTCTAAAAACAATCCCTTAAAGAAGCTTTTCCTGATCCATAGCCCCCCCCCCTTTTCCTCCCCAGTCCTAGGCCATCACTGCCCTATTTACCATTGAAACCCCAGTGGCCTAAACCATAATAGGTGTTCAATGCATATTTGTTAAAATCAATGGTTACTTGAATTCTAAAAATTCCATTAATCGGCACTATCAGAAAATTAGATGTTGAGAATAAGAATTTTTTCAAGGGGTTTCCCTGGTAGCGCAGTGGTTGACAATCTGCCTGCTAATGCAGGGGACACGGGTTCGAGCCCTGTTCTGGGAAGATCCCACATGCCGTGGAGCAACTGGGCCCATGAGCCACAACTACTGAGCCTGCGCGTCTGGAGCCTGTGCTCCACAACAAGAGAGGCCGTGATAGTGAGAGGCCCAGGCACCGCGATGAAGAGTGGCCCCCGCTTGCCACAACTAGAGAAAGCCCTCGCAAAGAAACGAAGACCTAACAAAGCCAAAAATAAAAAGAAAGAAAGAAAGAAAGAAAGAAATTTTTTCAAGGACTCTCAAGCTTCTCAAGGATTTAATGTTTTATACCACTGCTTCTCCAACAGGAATTCATAAATCTAATCTTTGCTGTGAATTTTCTGCATAAGTTTTAAAACGTGCTTTTAAATGTTTATAATATAAAATCTTAATAATCATATAACTTCAGCACTCACATTTATCTTTTTAAGTTGGCTTTTGTGACTGTAGAATTTAATCCTAGTGCAATGTTTCTCAAACTTGGGGTCTTAGGGTTCTTAAAGCTCTTAAATTTGACAACAGCTCTACACATGGTTTTTTGCTGAAGAATTCACAAAAATCTTTATTAAATATAGGTTCCCCTTCCCTGACAAGCCTGAACATACTTATTCTTTGTATGATATCCCACTATTATCATGATGAACATTAATTGTGTGCCACATTTACACAGAGAAGGTATGAAGGCCTCATGGTTGATTATTTTCACTTAGTATTATACATACATTAGATATGCTCCCTAGATAGCTAAACTCAATTTGTAAGCCCTCTGCTTTTCAGCATTGTAGGAGCATACAAATGAGTTAAAGAGATTCATAGACTATTTGCAGAGATATGCAAAGATACTTAGAAAAATGTTGGTTGTTGGGTTTCACCACACATGCTTGAGAATTCCAGAAGATAAGGCCATATAATCATCATCTTAACAAGTTTTCCCAGATTATTCTATCATGCTAAGGTGTGAGAACCATGCATTAGGGGGTCATTAAAGGAGACTACTGTATACATCATCACCTTTTTATATACACAGAGAACTCCCCAATTCTTGTGCCTTCCAGGACCACAGAATTCACTTGTTTGCTCAATTATTAAACAAATATGTAATAAGCAACTACTAAGCTACAAAGACGTTTTACTGGATGCTGTGAGGGAGAGAGATAATAAAGACATGTATTTAATAAACTGTAAAGTAAGATAGAAAGGTATGATATTTTAAGAGAAGATGACAGTGTTACATAGATGTGAATTCAAAAGGAAGAGATATAATTAGCTATTGATGCATAGAGGGATCTACAGAAAACTGGTTTAGTGGTTATCTCACAGGAGGGTAACTGGGAAACTGGCAAATAAGGAGAGTGACTTGTTACCATATACTATTTCCCTCAACTTTAAAAACTGTGGTAAAATAAACATAAGATAAAATTTAGTATCTTAACAATTTTTAAGTGCACAACTCAGTGGTATTAAGTACATTCATATTTTGGGGCAACCATCACCACAATCCATCTTCAGAACTCTTTTCATCTTGTAAAACTGAAACTCTATACCTATTAAACAGTAACACCCCACTCACCGGCCTCCCTCTAATCCCTGGCAACTGCCATTCTACCTCCTGTCTCTATGATTTGACTACTGTAAGTACCTCATATAAGTGGACTCATATGGTATTTGTCTTTTTGTGACAGGCTTATTTCACTTAGCATAATGTCCTCAAGGTTCATCTATGTCATAGCATGGGTCAGAATTTCCTTCCTTTATAAGGCTAACTATCTTCCACTGTATGTACATACCATGTTTTGCTTGTTCATTCCTCTGTCAATGAACACTTGGATTTTTTCTAATGTTTTAGCTATTGTGGATAATGCTGCTGTGAACATGAGTGTACGATTACCTCCTAGAGATACTGCTTTCAATTCTTTTGAGTATACCAGAGGTAGAACTGCTGGATCATATGGTAATTCTATTTTTAATTTATTGAGGAAGTACCATACTGTTTTCCAAAGTGGCTACACATTCCCACCAACAGTGCACAGGCATTTCAATTTCTCCATATCCTCACCAACACTTGTTATTTTCTGGTTCTTTGTTAGCAGCCATCCTAATGGGTGTGAGGTGGTATTTCATCGTACCATTATGCTTTTGTACCATTTGACCTTTTGCATGTTCATGGATTGTCTATTTAGAAATTTTTACTGACTACTGGATGATTTAGATTTGGCTGCTCCTGGCTACTCCTTAGTATTCTTTCACTTGTTTTTTTCTGTTAGCTTTTGCTTTCTTTTCTCCATCTTCCTTTTTATCATTTTGAATAAGTATTTAGTACAAAAGGTATAAAGAATACAGGAAACATAAAATCCTCCCCTTTATCAAGCCCAATACCACTACCCTCCTCAGAGATAAACACTACTAATATTTTTGGTGTGTGTCTTGCAAATTTTTTCTATGTATTTCAAACACACTACACACATACACACATTTTAAAGATACAGAATGGATCAGCCAATAAATACTCTTCTGCAACTTGTGTTTCTCTCTTAGTAATCTTACATATCAGTATATATGGCCACCTCTATTTTGATAGCAGCATAGTGATCCAGAGTCTGACTATATCACAGTTTATTGAATCACTCTCCTGCTAATGGACATTTAAGGTTGATTTTAATTTTTCTATTACAGGTAATGCTGTAATATGCATCTTTGCATATAGTTCTTTGTACACATGTGTAAGAGTTTCAGAAGAATAGAATTTTAGAGGGAATAGCTAGTCAAGGTGATTTCATATTTAAAAATTTTGTAAATATTACCAAAGGCTATACAAGTTTTATGTTCCCATCAAAGAATCAGTATCAATAACCATTCTACTGGAGGTCCTAGCTAGTGCAATTAAGAAAAATAAAAATACAAATACAGGGGTGGAGTTGGAGAAATCTCCTGTTCCCTCACACAAGCACACCATGGCAATGACTGTCTACTAGAATACTCAAGAAATCTTTCATGGAAAAATTCCAGTGTGCATTGTCATACTATTTGTAGTCAAGGGGAAACTTCAATGATTTAATCAATTGGCTAATAATTAAACTATGGTACACCAGCTGAAGGATATGTTATAGTCTTCCCATTCAAAGTGTAGGAATAACAGCACTGGCATCATCTGGGAGCTTGTTAGAAACACAGTCTCTATCCCCCACCCTAAACCCTCTGATTCAGTATCAGCATTTTTACGAGATCTCTAGTTGACTCACTGCATGTTAAAAGTTTAATAAATGAGCACTGCTTTGAGCATTTAAATACTGATGTAGTCTACATGTACAAACATGGAACAATCTAAAGATTAAAAAGTCAAAAAGCAACTTGCAACACAGATGGGATGATCCTAATTTGTTAACAAAAATATATTTCTAGATGTACACATAGGTAAATGCTTTTTAAAGACATCTAGAAGTATATACACTAAAATGATGACAGTGGTTACTTCTGAGGAAAGGGGTAGGGATGAGGAAGGGGCAATGAAGGAGATTTACTTTGCTAACATGGTTTGATTATTTAATAATAGTATTGTATTACTTATAAAGTTTAAAAAGGAAAAATAAAAGCCAAAACAATGAACTGAAAAGCTATTAGAACTGAATATAAATTTTTTAACTAGCAGTATAAATGATTAACATACTTTTCTCTGTCATTCATATTCTCATACAATACATATGTACAAATTTTAAAATATAATTCACAATAACAAAAAAAACAATTAAATAGATATGCACCTAACTAGGAAAGTATAAAACCTTTAAGACTAAAACTATAAAACTTTACTAAAGGACATAAAAGAAAGTATAAAAGAATGGAGCCACAAATATAGACCCAGGCATGTAAGAAATTCTCATGACAGAAGTGACACATTAAATCAGGGGGAAAAGATGCCTAACTCAGTAAATAATCCTAGAAATGATGAAGCTATTTGGAAAAGAATAATGCTGGGTTCATGCCTTACTCCTTATACCAAAATAAAGCTCATATCTATCAAAGAGTTAATGGTTAAAAACAGACCCATAAAAGCACTAGAAGAAAACATGAGATTTTAGAAAATAATCTTGGAAGGAGGCCTAAATATGACACAAACCAAGAAGCCGTAAAAGATAAACATACTGTGCTAAATAAAAAGTTTAAATTGTGCATGATTAAAAACTAACATTAAGTAAAAAGACAGGGGGGAAAGGGTACACAGAGGTCTAACTTCTTTAAAATATAAAAGTTCTAATAAAGAAAAAACCTCACAATCCAGTTAAAAAATGAGAAAAAGATATGAATGTACAGTGCGTAATAAATACACTTCGAAATATGTGAAAGGATACTAAACATCACTCGTGTAAAAATATGCAAATAAAAATGTCAAGATACTATTTTTTACCTCTTAGGTTGACAAGAGTAGGAGAAATGGACATTCTCATATATCTTGGTATTAATACAAACTGATACAATCTTTCTTGGGTAATCAGTATCTATAAAGTATAGATATATGGGCTTCCCTGGTGGCGCAGTGGTTGAGAGTCCGCCTGCCGATGCAGGGGACATGGGTTCGTGCCCCGGTCCGGGAAGATCCCACATGCCGCGGAGCGGCTGGGCCCGTGAGCCATGGTGGCTGAGCCTGCGCATCCAGAGCTTGTGCTCCGCAACGGGAGAGGACACAACAGTGAGAGGCCCGCATACCGCAAAAAAAAAAAAAAAAAAAAAGTATAGATATATGAAGTATAGTAAAGCAAAATCTAAGTTGCACATACTCTTTATAATCCAGCATTTCACTTTGAGAGATTCATCTAACAGAAAGACTCACACATTTACATAAACATGAGGGTATTCCCTGCTCGCTGTTTGAAGTAGCAAAAGACTGGAACCACTAAAGAATAAGCTATTTTAACCACAATCCATTAAGACATCACTGTTTTTTCCATTTTTACTCCTCTTCATGTTGGGTAACAGTGGAGTGGCTGAAGGCGTCTTTGAACTCAAGGCAAGCCATGAGGAAACTGAACTACATATACCTTTAGTTGGTTTAGTGGGATGATGTATTTATGTGATTTGTCGAAGCATCCATGTATACTTAAGCTGTCTCAGTATAGAATGGATTCTGAAATACTCCTTCTGCCCACTGTACCAACATGACCCGACACAGAGACACAAAGGTGCAGAGTCATATTCATGTCACCACAGCCTAAACACTGGAGCAAAAAGACCAAATTAACTTTCTATTCTCATAGAAAATGACCTTAAAAATCATTGTCATATGAGGAGACAATCAAATAAAATGCAGCCAAAACAAATATTACATAAGTGTCAAAAGTCAAAAAGAAATGTGATTTTTCTGGAATTTTGTGTTGTATGTAGTGATTATTAGTTTTTTAAAAAACTTAATTTGTTGTGGTTAATTTTCTCATTGTAAATAACTACTCTATTCATTTCCTTACACAAGGCTTCCAAAATAATTTTCACTCCAGGCCCCAGAAAAGCTGCATCTGCTCCTGATGACAATAATCTCTGACCGCTTGTTATACCTAATGTCATTTCTGCACAGATTTTTGCTTGACTAGGAACAGAATATCTCTAGAGGGATATAAAAGAAATTAATGGTAGTGGTTGCTTCTGTGGAGGGGGGGGATAGGACATAGGGTTATATTTCATTATATATATATTTTTTATCCTCTGCATATATTACCTATTAAAAATCTTTAGCTAAAAATAATGAAAGTGGAGAGACATACATACACCTGGCTGGGCAGATTTTATTTTGTAAAAAGGTCAATTATAATTCTTTTGAAGTTAATCTATAAATTCAATGAAATGCCATTTTATATCCCAAGAAAAATTTTAAGAAAACTTGACAAGCTGATTTCACAGTCTATTTAAAAAATGTGAGACTCTATATGTATAAAACAGAAACAGACTCACAGACATAAAAAACAAACTTAACAAAGGGGAAGGGGGGGAGGGATAAATTAGCAGTTTGAGATTAACAGATACAAACTACTATATGTAAAATAGATAAACAACAAGGATTTACTGGATAACACAGGGAACTATATTCAATATTTTCTAATAACCTATAATGGAAAATAATCTGAAAAAAATATATATAACCAAATCACTTTGCTGTATACCTGAAACTAACACATCATAAATCAACTATATTTCAGTCAAAAATTTTGCAAGAACATTTTCATAAAGAACAATGAGGGACTCTTAACAAAATATCAAAACTAACTCAAATGGTACAGTCTTGATGTAGGAACAGACAAACTGATCGACAAAATAGAGTCTAGCAATAAGACCCATATAATTTTGGAAACTGGGATTATATAGAGGTGATATTTCAAATAACTGTACGGCAAGAATAGTGTTGGGGTAACAATCCATTTGGGAAAATACAGAGTTTGATCTCCACTTATTACCATATATTTTAAAAACTCCAGATGGACCAAAGATCAAAAAGTAAAAATAAACTATAAAAGTATTAGAAGAAAATGGGAAAGAATATTTTTAATTAGGGGGAGGGGGAATTGTGCAGCCTAAACAAGATCCAATTCCAAAAGGAAAAATCCCAACATAATTGACTACATAGAAATGAAAATTTTCTGTATGATAAAATACACCTTAAAATTAAATGTAAATTATAAGAATGTTCATAGCAGCTTTATTTTAAGTAGCCCAAATCTGGAAACAACCCAAATGTCCATCAAAGGTGAATGAACAACTGTGATATATTTATACAACAGAATACTACTCAGCAAAAAAAAAGGAACTAGTGATACGTGCAATAGTGTGGCTGAATCTCAAGTATGTTGAATGAAACAAGATTAAAAAAGAGCACATACTTGTGTAATTCCATGTATATAAGACTTCAGAAAATGCAAACTCATCTACAGTGACTGAATGCAGATTTGTGGCTACTTGGAGATAGGAGTGTGAAGGGCAGGTGAGAGGGATTACCAAGAAGCATTAGACAACCTTTGGGAATGATGAATATGTTAATTATCTTGACTGTGGTGATATTTTCATGTGTGTAAACATATAAAATTTATCAAACTGTACACTTTAAATATATTAAGTGCACTGTATTGTATCAACTAATTACCTCAATAAAGCTGTTAAAAAACATGTGAAATATCTGAATAAGTTATTTGCAATTCATCTGTCAAAGAATATTTAGAATACATAAACAATTCTACAAGTCAATAGAAGACAACTCAAAAATTGTCCAGTAAGAACAAAGAAAATAAAAGTCAACAAAAATCTGAAAAGATGTCCATCCCCCCTGTGAATTAAAAAGCAAAATAAGATCTGTTTTTTCCCATCCCATTTGCACAGACTAAAAAACTTGATAACACCAACACAGGGGAAATTATGGGGAAACCAGTATTTCCACACTACTGGTAAGTAAATAAAGTGATACCACCTATTGGAAGGGCAACCTAGCAAGATATATCAATATTTAAAACATTAATACCTTTGACTTTAGCAACAGTAGTCCTAGAAATTATCATATAAAGATAAACAAGTGTACAAATGTATACGTATAAGGATGTTCATAAAAGTGTTATTTATAGTAGTAAAACACTAGAAACCACCTACATTATTTATTAGGGGTCTGGATAAAGAAATGAAAACACTGGAATACTATATAGCAGGGGTCAGCAAATTAAGGGCCATTTTCACAAATAAAGTTTTTTTGGAATACAGTCATGCTCATTTGTTTCGGTACAGTCTACAGCTGCTTTTCTGCTGCAATGACAGAATTGAGTAGTTGTGACAGAGGCCATAAGGCCCACAAGACTAAAAATCTGGTCCTTAAAAAAAGTCTGCTGACTCTGCTATAATTCCACTATATATAATATAGATTTGTATGTCCTGACACCGAGATGTGACCATGATACCCAACAGAAAAGACACAGAAAAAAACCAGAATGAATGGTATTACTTCATTTTTTAAGAAACCATGAATTTGTTCATGAAATAGTTTGAAATATATAAACTAAAAGGTTAACAGCAATGCTATTTGTGGGTGATGAGATTATAGGTGACTTTAATTTTTCTTCTTTCCAGATTTCTTTTGCTTTTGTAGAGGGAATATAAAATATCAATTATTCTTATAATCTAAAAAAGCAATACAATTATTTTTGTAGCATCAATTTACAGTCTGGAGAAATAATTTTGTAATCTTATTATGAAAACCTTGAACGAATGTAGTTACCTGAATAATAATTCAATCAAAACCAGTAAATGATCGTTAAGCTTCTTCTGAACTAATTCCTCACTTCCAAAGATGAAAAGCTTGTTCTTAAACATGTTCTTTATTTATCAAACTGTTACTGACATATTTATTTTTCACTCCTTACCACTCATGAAAATTCTCCAAATTGGCCTAGCAGAGAAAGATCTCTGTATACTATTTCCAAATGCAAATTAAAGTATATATGCTTGAAAATTCCGCAGAGCAGCTGAAAATGAGCATTTTAACTCTTAGGAGAAGTTCAATAAATCTCTGAATTTGCTGCTCAATACAAGCTCCAGCAGTTCAATACAAAGCAGAGTATTTATTTTTCAAACTGTTCACCCACTGGTAAGTCAAGGGCAGTCCAATAGTCATAGTCAATTTGGGTGCAGGCATTGAAGAAGTACATTGTCCATACAAGGTAAAAACAATAACTTCAATATTTAAAACATGAATACTTTCGACTTTAACAATAGTAGTCCTAGAAATTAACATAAAAGGTAACTAAGGAAGTTATACACTAGCACATACTGATGTTTTTCCATCAGTAATGTGCCAGCAATTCTCAACAATGTCAGTGATTAGATACTCCTCCCAATCAGAGTGGACTACTCCCACCCCTTTGTCAGCTGACTTATCATGTTTCATGTTTCATGAAACTTATCAATGTTTCATGAAATCAATTTTTTAAAATATGTAACAGGAAAAGGCAGGATGGAGTGGATTAAGAAATAGTGCACCTCACATAGTATGGGCAAATATTGCTCTGTAAAACTTATTTCAGAGACAGACATATATATGTATATTAGATTGTAGCATAAAATTATTTCTTTCTATTTATAGTAGTTAAAAATGTTTTAAAACCACTGGGAGAGAATAAAGACCCTAATGAACTGGTAAACACTGATTAAAGTGTTCAGATTAAAGAGGACTAGACCAGGAATCAGAAGTTGTGGGCTTTGCCTTCAAATGTGTTTTGTGATTTTAGGGAAATTACTTTTCCTTAAAAGGATATAAGAAATATGTATGTAAAAACACCTTGTTTGTTAGTACAAAAGATATTTAAAGAATATTCCAGGTAGATCCATGTAACATAAATGTGATAAAGTATACAGACTATACTTTGTAAATAAAAGTTGCTTGATATTTCTACTATAATAAAATTTCTTGGCAAATCAAAATGGCTCATAATTCCACTGCTGTCACTGTTCCATTTTTTTTTAAATGCATGAGCCAACTATTTTCAGCATGCCAAGGAAAAAATTTAAGAGGAAAATATAATTTGGGGACTTTAGAAGCTTTATCAATCAGTAAATTAGTAACAATACCTCTAAAGGGTTTTAGAAGAGAAAAGGGAACTAAAATCTGTTGAGTATCAGCTATGAGTCAGGTATTGTAACGTACTTTATTAAATCTCTTTAAAGTCTCAAAATGTAAAGCATATATACGTAAAGTATAATTCTGTTACACAATCACTGAAAATCAACCATTATGTTGCTACTAAAAAGGGCTGAAGATAACAACTCTGGCCAATGTGACAGTTTGCTTACATATTATTTTCTCACTTTAACACACTAGTGTGATATGGTCTAGATTTTATAGTTTTCTTTGACTGGACCTCAGGGCCAATGAATCACAAGTAATTTACCTACAAGCATGAAAAGCCAAAATTCCCCAGGGTTTTGGCAAAAAGGTGTTTTACCACTGCCAATGCAATGACTAGATTTTGTAATTAGATTTTTTAAAAAACCTTGTAATTAGATGAAGGCTAATATACTAAGCGAATTTAATTATTTACTCTAGGTACAGATATTATCAAAGAGCAATATATGAAAGCAAACATATTTGGGATCAATTTGTAAATTACTGACATTTCATAGCACATTTGACATTATTCCTTTGTTACTTCAAGAGAAATTCAAATAGCTATCCTGAGAAAAATTACAAATCCAAAAATAATAAAAGTAGAAGTGATGGAGAGCTAAGATTCAACTATTTCTAAAGACATGTAAACCAAAGGCCTGAAATTATATGTGTTTTAATTTTCCTATTGGCCATTTCTTTCAGGTACCAATAAATGGACAATTCTCTAACACAACACTTTAAGAATTCTCTTTAAGATGACTGACAAACCCATGTACCATCTACAGAGAAAATCTATATTTAGAAAATCCAGAAAATAACCTCACAAAGGAAGATACAGGAATGACCAATAAGCAGATGGTAAAGTATTCAACATCATTAATCACCAGGGTAATGCAAATTAAAACTATAGAGAGATACCACTACATAGTCACCAGGATGACTGCAATTAAAGAGACTGACAACACCAAATGCTGGCCAGGATGTGGAGCAAAAAGAACTCACATACATTGTTTGTAGGAATAAACAACCACTTGGGAAAAGGTCTGGTATAATACTCAGAAATACTACTCAGCAATAAAAAGGAATAGACTGCTAATTATGCAACACCATGGATGAATTTAAAATACATTATGCTTTGTGAAAGAATCCTTACATAAACAAGTATAGATGACATGACCACATTTATATGAAGCTTTAGAATAGGCAAAACTAATACACAGTGGGAAAACATCAGAAGAGTAGATGGCTCTGGGGTAGTAAGGACAGGATTTGCTGGGGAGGGAACTTTCTGCAGTGATGGTACTAGTCTGTATCTTGATAGGTGTTTTGGTGTATAGTAATGCATATTGTTGAAACACTATGGTCAGGCCACCTAAGATGGCTGCTCTCTTGCTCTCTATACATCCCGTCACTACCAGTGCCTGCTTCACCTACAGCCTACTCACATGACTGACCTTCCTACATACTTGCCCTAGGCCCCAGCTACTGATGTTCTAGCTTTAGAACAGAACTCTCTACTCTGGGGCCAGTGAGGGGCGTGCCCCTCTGCTGGTTTCCCTGGTAACTGATGAGCCAATCTGACGTCAATTCCCCCTAAAACTGGTAGTCTCCCTATCCCTCACCCCACACCCTCTGCCCTGGAAGCGAAGACTGCCACCATGTCCCACCCTGCCTTCTGCTGCACATGATGGGGTGCTGCTCCAGGACCTTGCTTCAGACATGTGAGAGCTCCCATCCATTAAACCACTCATGTCTTTGTTGCTGACTTTGGGCTCTTTCTTCAGTCTTGAAGGGGGGCAAGTGCAGCCCAACAAACACATTAACAGTACACTTAAGATGTGTGCATTTCACTGTATATAAATCTTACCTCAAAAGAAAAAAAACCCACAAACAAAATATTATGCCTAGCTAATATGAACTGAAGTATTTGGGGGTGTCTACCATTTACTCTGAAATGTATCAAAAAATTCAGATGGATAGATCGAGTGATAGACATGTGATCCAGCAATTACAATAAATGTCAATTGTAGACTCTAGGTAGTGGGTATTTTCTGTAAAATTCTTTCAACGTTTTATCATGAAATTTTCCCAATACAGAGAAATGTTGAAAAAAATGGAAAAGATTTTTTCTTTTAAGAAAAAAATATTCTTCACCACCCCGTCATTCTTACTACTAGAAAATTACTATGATTAAGGGTTTAAAAATAAAAGTGCTACCATTTGAAAAATAGTTGAGAAAAAAGAATAATACCATATAAGACAGAAGGAGAAATGCATGGCAAAGATCAGCATCTTGCCAAATGATTTGGTTTTGACAATGACACAGAACACCCAACTGACCCCAGTCATTTCTCAGTATTCCAAAGTTCACAAACCAAATTCTGTCCATTCTGTTTCTTCAAAACTATAGAAGAAAATAATTTAGGCCTGTGATCATTACTGAATTTTATCTTCCACATAAATATTCCTTTCTTAAACTTTTACTGAGAAATAATTCACATATAACATTATACTACTTTCAGGTATACAATGTAATGATTCAATACATGTAATATTGCAAAATGATCACCAAAACAAGTCTAGTTAACATCAAAAAAAAAGTCATTACAAATATTTTTCTTGTGATGAGAACCTTTAAGATTCACTGTCTTAGCAACTTTCAAATATACAATCCAGTATTGTTAACTATAGTCACCATGCTATACATTATATCCCCAGGACTTATTTATCTTATAACTGGAAGTTTGTACCTTTTGATCTCCTTCATCCATTTCACCCATCCTCCACCCCCAACGACCACCAATCTGTTTTCTGTATCTATAAGTTTGTTTGTTGTTGTTTTTAAGATTCCATCTATCAGGGCTTCCCTGGTGGCGCAGCGGTTAAGAATCTGCCTGCCGGGCTTCCCTAGTGGCGCAGTGGTTGAGAGTCTGCCTGCCGATGCAGGGGACAAAGGTTCGTGCCCCGGTCCGGGAAGATCCCACATGCCACGGAGCGGCTGGGCCCGTGAGCCATGGCCGCTGAGCCTGCGCATCCGGAGCCTGTGCTCCGCAACGGGAGAGGCCACAACAGTGAGAGGCCCGCGTGCCGCAAAAAAAAAAAAAAAAAAAAAGACACGGCTGACACATAATAATGCAGCTTTTGTCATTCTGGGCTAGAAATGCTTAATTACTTTTCTGCGTTGCCTACTGTATCCTTGAGGATAAGAACTGCATCCTATTTGATTTTATCTCCAGTGAAACTAGATTCTGCCTTCTGCCCAATTTACAGTAGATACTGAATAAATATTGCTTGGAAAATATCTTTGATATTACTTTTAAGATAGTCATTGAAATTCTGTTTTTGTAATCACAGACCAGAAAAAAATCTAAATAAGCAATGAAGGGGATGGTGTGAGGAAACTCTACGCCCACCCTGCGCAGCCTCCAGTAGAGTAATGCCATGTTTATCTATCAATATTTTAAATTTCTGGCTTTCAAAATGAGATTTTACTTTTTAGTTCCTTGCCTCCCAGATGACCCCCCCCAATAAAAAAGTTTGAAAATCTCTGACATGATCTCAATCTAAGAAATCTTTCTGGACAAAAAGACCAGTAAAATGTTGGTTATCATTACAGTGGGGATTGGGAAAAAGCAGAATAGATTTAGATTCACATAGCTTTGTGGCAGTTATTCTGGAATGTAGATTACGATTCAAAGCAGTTACATTTCCGATAAATTAAGGGTAACTGTGTTGTATTGAGATAAGATACTCCTGCTGGGGCAAGATCCCATCCCTGTGTATAAACTGGGTTTATCTGAAAGTGTCATCAATAAACAATGGTAGAGGGTGGGACTGTGTAAAGGTGGAAGAATCTGCAATGAAGAAGAAATATGTTCTAGATATTCTTCTCACCAGGAGATTATCTTTCTACTTCCCATTTTGGAGCTTCTGAGTTCAATTTTTAGTAAGAAGTTCATAAAACTTCTGCTGCTCCCAATTCTGGCTATCGTCTCTTTAATGAAGAAAGAGGAATCTAACTAAAATTAAAGAAGAGAATGGGAGTTTAAGAGATGTAATATATTTGAGAAACTTACTGACAATATGACTAAAATTACTGGCATTCTTCCTAGCAAGGATCTCTGCAACAAATTTGGTAAATTTGATAGCACCCCTTAAAGTAAAAGAAATATTGTTCAATAAAAGTAAGACAGTAAATACCATACAGAACATATTCCCTCAGAAATACTGAATATATCTAAAAATCAATGAATAAGAGACCCGGAGTGGGCTAAGCTTAAAATTCTGAGGTCAAGACACGTAATTTAGGAAGTAGAGTAGTAATGCCAAAGATGACAGTCAAACTTCCTCACTTATTTCTGGGCTAGAAGGGGATGACTTTGCCCTAATATCACAATTCTTATGTTCTTTAAATAAAGACTGAAGAATGCTTACTGATATTTTGTCCAATCTGCTCATCTAGACAAGCAAAAGTCCAGCATGCACTAGACTGGGCACAAGAGTGAAGTGTGACCGGCCTGGCTCACGGACTGCAAAATATGGTGCAAAGGTCATGTGATGGTTACTGGCATGTGACAAAACCAAAACAGAAAGTCTTCTGAGATGTCAATCTGAATGATCCAAGGAAGAAGCAGAATCTAGGTAAACAGGCAAAAAAGAACCAAAGAAAGTAGGATCAAGTGAAGAGGGCTTAGATAGAAAGAAAGATTCTTTGAACCCCGGGGGAAATTAGCTGAGGCACATTTACTAAATGCCTACAATGCGTCAGGGGCTATATTAGGCATCTTCTTTACATCATCACTACAAAGAAGGTGTTCTCATCTTCATTTTACAAATAAGAAAAATGAAGCTGAAGTAAACTGATTAATTTGTCAAGATCACATGGCCAGAGACTGGAAAACAGTGACATGCCACCAAAAACATCTCTCTTTTCATCATACCCTACTCCTTCTATGAGGTTCAGTGCTGATCTCTTAGTGGTTTTATAGAAACCAGGGATCCATTTCTATACCACAATTCCTGTTTATTTGCCCCACAAAGCTTCCCCCTGATTAGGGTCACTTGTTAACAGAAAATCACAATAGAGAGTTGAGTTCTTCTCATGCTGTATTTTGACTAATGCACAAACAACAAGCAGGTAGAATCTTCAGGCATCTCAATGGCTCTTCTATTCTGTAACATTTTCATGGTCAAAAACCATGCATCTGTATTCCACATAAATCTAGGTTCTAACCTTACATCACATTTCATTTTATTTCATGTGGATATTCCTTGTCTTTTCTGGAATACCTGCAGGTTCTCCCCTGAAGGTGGTTAGTTGCCATGGAAATGAGGCTACTGTAGTTCAGAATAAATTTACATAACTATTAGAAAATTATTTCAAGCTTGTAAAATATGGGATTTATCTGAAAGCTAACATGACCACTGATGCGATAAAAATCTAAGAATTGCGAAACCAATCCAAAATGATTCAGGTTCCAACACAGTATTATAAAACAACTGTAAATCATTCTTAATTTACAGCAAGGACTTCAAAAATGTAAAGTTTATAAAGTGAAATTGTGAAATAGTCTGGATAAAGACAGCAAACTATAAAAATGTCCCAACATCTCATCCACTAGTTGTCAAATATGCAGTGTCATGCACTACATTAGGTATGAAGGATCTAGAAGTTGACAAGACCTAGTCCTGTCTTCAAGGAACTCAGAATGGTAGGAGAGAAAGATACACAAAATGAAAAGAAATTTAAGTGTAACAGGTAAAGCAAGGAAGGTGTGTATAAGGTATATGTGCAAAACTAAAAAGTACCTAATGGAAAGAGGTGGGAAGAGGATGGGTACAAGAGATGGGAGTGAGCAGGGCCAGAGTTTCAGAGATTTCTGAAGAAAGCCAGGCAAGAGGGTGGGAAGAGAAAGATTCTAGGCAGAAGGGATGGTACAACAAAACAACTATATGGGGTTTCTCAGCAGCTAGCTGTTGCCCTTGAAATTAAAATACTTTGAGAAGCAGTGGCAATATTGCTCAGACTCAGACTCTCGTTCTCGCTCTGCTTGGCATTTGGAAGAAAAATGACCCCTTCAAGACAAGTAAGTATCCAGTATTCTGAAAATTACAGGGAGGAGACCTCAAGAGGAAGATATTTAAGGCTTCTTGCTATTTGGTTTGAGGTGATTTTAAGAAGAAAGTCAAAGAATATGACCCAATTTACACCATAACTTTATGACACAAATCATATCGCTCACATGGTACTTTGGCACCTTACTTTTCCTCATTTAATATATTCAAAGCATTTTAACTTGTCATTTAATAGTCTTCTAAAATATGATTTTTGCTGGATGCATAGTATTCTGGTATATGAAGAGACCATTATTTATTTAACCAATCAGCTATTGTTGGCCATTTAAAAGGTTTACAATTTTTCTCCATTAAATATCTATCACTCCAATAAATACATATCACTGCAATTTCTATGCAAAAATCTTTATACACATCCAGGATCATTTCATTAACGCGAATTATTAGACGTAGAACTGCTGGTCAAAGTAGGTGCAAATTTTAAGCCTTTTAAATTATATCATCAAACTGCTCTCCAAAAAGATTAAATTTGCACTACTACTACCAGCAATGTAGGAGACTCCCCATTTTACCGTAATTTTGCCAAAAGGAGGTTATTATTTTATTTTATTATTATTATTTTTTTTTGCAGTACGCGGGCCTCTCACTGCCGTGGCCTCTCCCGCTGCAGAGCACAGGCTCCAGGTGCGCAGGCTCAGCGGCCATGGCTCACGGGCCCAGCTGCTCCGCGGCATGTGGGATCTTCCCGGACCAGGGCACGAACCCGTGTGTCCCCTGCATCGGCAGGCGGACTCCCAACCACTGCGCCACCAGGGAAGCCCCAGGTTATTATTTTAAAACCCTCTATATAGGCCAAAAAAGGGGGCTACATTAACCTGCATTTATTCCACTATTAGCAAGGCTGAACTCTTTTCAGGTCAACTGTTCAGTTTCATAAACAGACTGTTTTATCTTTCCCTTTCCTTCAACTGAGGCTTTCTTTCATTCTTGTTAATTTATAAGTGCCACTTATATCTGCTGCAATTATTTTTCCAAGTTTTTAATTAAAGGATTTTGATCACTTTAGCCACTCTGAAGAATGGATTTCATAAGGGACCAGGTTAGAACAAGAGAGACCAGTTAGGATACTACTGCCACTGTCTTAGAAAAAAGATTAACTGAACTTGAACTAGGGGAGTAAAAGCAAGGAGAAAGAAAGACTAAAGAACTGGATGTGGGAAGAAATTTAGAAGATCAGAATGATCAAGAATGATTCCCAGATTTCTAGCAAAAGTGAATAGGTGGGCAGTGATACCACTGAGATACAGAAAAATGAGAGGAGAAAGATATTTAGGGAAAAATGTTAAGTTCAGTTTTGGGCAGGTGAAGTTTGAGATACCTAGGGGCATCCAATTAGAAATGTCTGAAGCTCAGCAGAGGGTCTGGTCTAGGAATCTCGGAGTTACTGTTATGTAAGTTATATCTGAAACTGTGAGCGTGAAGAATAATAGGTTGAAGACAGAACTTTGTGGAACACTAATATTTTAATGAGAAAGTTGAAGAAAAGATGCTCATGAAAACAAAAGTAATGGACAGGAAAATAAGAGGAGAAACAAGATAAATACAGTGTTATCAAGCCAAAGTAGTGGAGCATTTCATGGGTTGTAAGTAAAGATGAAGGGATTCAATGCACACCAAGAAAGCAAACATGGATTTTAAGGGTTTTAAAGCAGCCATTTGGAAGAAAGCTCATCTTTAATGACTTCAGTATTTTTTTTTAAGTTTCATGGTGACTATGGAAGACCTCAAAAGGTCAAGAATGGGAATTAATAAAGATGATAAAGTACTATTTGTGAACATATGTGTATATGAAGGTGACAATTATGACCTCAATAATATAAATGAGGGTAATGGTTCATCTTCCTCCAGAATAATCTTTTAGTGGCTTAAAAAAAAATCGCAGTTGCTTTTCACTTCCTCACACCATACACAAAAATGAACTCAAAATGGTTTAAAGACTTAAATATAAGACATGACACAATAAAACTCCTAGAATAGAACACAGGCAAAACATTCTCTGACATAAATCATAGCAATGTTTTCTTAAGTCAGTCCCCCAAGGCAACAGAAATAAAAGCAAAAATAAACTAATGGGACCTAATCAAACGTAAAAGCTTTTGTACAGCAAATGAAACCATAAACAAAACAGAAAGACAGCCCACGGAATGAGAGAAAATATTTGCAAATGATGTGACCGACAAGAATTAATTTCCAAAATATACAAACAGCTCAATATCAAAAAAAACAACCCAATCAAAGAATGGGCAGAAGACCTAAATAAACATTTCTCCAAAGAAGACATACAGATGACCAACAGGCACATGAAAAGATGCTCAACTCCACTAATCATTAGAGAAATGCAAATCAAAACTACCAGTCCGTATGGCCATCATCAAAAAGTCTACCAATAATGAATGCTGGAGAGGGAGTAAAGAAAAGGGAACCCTCTTACACTGTTGGTGGGAATGTAAATTGGTGCAACTACTATGGAAAACAGTATGGAGGTTCCTCAAAAAATTAAAAATAGAGCTACCACATGATCCAGCCATCCCACTCCTGGGCATATATCTGGAGAGAACTATAATTCAAAGAGATACATGCACTCCAATGTTCATAGAGGCACTATTTACAATAGCCAAGACATAGAAGCAACCTAAATGTCCATCTAGAGATGAATGGATAAAGAAGATGTGGTATATACATACAATGGAATACTACTCAAGTAAGTCAGGCAGAGAAAGACAAATATCATATGATATCACTTATATATGGAATCTTAAAAAATGATGCAAATGAACTTATTTACAAAACAGAAACAGACTCAAAGACATAGAAAACAAACTTATGGTTAACCAAAGGGGAAAGGGGGGAGAGGGATAAATTAGGAGTCTGGGATTAGCATGCAAACTATTATATATAGAATGGATAAACACCAAGGTCCTACTTTTCACCGCAGGGAACTATATTTAATATCCTGTAATAAACCATAATGGAAAAGAATATGAAAAAGAATATATCTATGTATAACTGAATCACTTTGCTGTACACCAGAAATTAACACAACATTGTAAATCAACTATACTTCAATAAAATAAAATTTAAAAAAAGATGATGTGGTGTGTACACACACACACACACACACACACACACACACAAATGGAATACTACTCAGCCATAAAAAAGAATGAAATAATGCCATTTGCAGCAACATGGATGGACCTAGAGATTACCATACTAAGTGAAGTGAGTCAGAAAGAGAAAGACAAATATCATATGATATCACTTATATGTGGAACCTAAAATATGATACAAATCAACTTATTTACAAAACAGAAACAGACTGACATAGAAAACAAACGTATGGTTAACAAAGGGGAAAGGTGGGGGTAGGGATAAATTAGAAGTTTGGGATTAGCAGATACAAACTACTATATATAAAATAGATAAACAACAAGGTCCTACTGTATACCATAGGGAACTATATTCAATACCTTGTAATAAACTACAATGGACAAGAATATGAAAAGTATATATATATATGTATGTATAACTGAATCACTTTGCTGTACACCAGAAACTAAGGCAACTTGTAAATCAACTGTAGTTCAATTTTTTAAAGTAAATAAATAAATAAATACATCTCAGTTGCTTTTAAAATACTAAAAGTCTATGAAAAGCAAGGTACAAAGGAAAACATGAATAATAAAGTAACCACAAACATGAAATCGTTCTAGTTGTCATATTTCACGATTTCAACACAAAGTTTCATTCATATATTCAATAATTATTTGCTGATA
Organism: Mesoplodon bidens; assembly: GCF_964165515.1. Classification (NCBI taxonomy): domain Eukaryota; kingdom Metazoa; phylum Chordata; class Mammalia; order Artiodactyla; family Ziphiidae; genus Mesoplodon; species Mesoplodon bidens. Next base: position 62,168,886 of record NC_138178.1, on the reverse strand, counting down.
ATCTACAATGATAAAAAATTATTAAGACCAGTCCCTGTTGATAAGGACCTCAGTCTAGCAGCAGTGGGGAAAGGCACATAAACAAATCAGTGAGAAAAACTACTGGTAAAAAGAGAGCTATTTTAAGAGACATAATAATTACCTGAGGGTAAGAGAATGGTTAAGAAAAGCTTCAAAGAGGAGTGAGGTGAACTATTCTTTAAGAACTATCTAGAAATTTTAGCTGTGGGTGAAAGGATACAGGGAACAGAGCCATCAAATTGCATAGTATGTTCAGATCCTAAATGCTGTCTGATAAAGATGAATCCATTTCCATGCAAGGTTCAGGTGGAAGAGTGCCAGAAGTTTATTTAATTAACCCTTATAATAACTCATTTAACTGATAAAAGAAATGAAGAAACAGGTAAGTAAGTTAAATAACTTGGCCAAGTTCACATAGCTACGTGACAGATGTAAGACTGGAACCCAGGCATTCTGGGTCCAGAGACTGCTGTTAACTGAGAGGTACCACACAGAAGTAGTTAACACATGAAGGGTCTGGGTGTGTTCTGTACATATGCCATAAGGAGTTTGCGTTTATGCTAAGCCAAGAGAACTGAGAGTTCTAATAAATGAGAGCAGAACACTGTAATTAATCATGAAGTAAAGGAAAGTTAGATCACGAAGAAGACTGGGAGAAAAGGGGAGATCAATGTCTTAATGTGGACAGAGATCAGAGTGAGCAGAATAGAAAGGCAGGAGCAGTATAGGGTTGGCCAAAATGTTCGTTCGGTGTTTTTCCGTAAAATGTCTCTAGTAGCGCTTAGTGATCTTTAACTTCATTCAAAACAATTTCGTTAGATTGTATTGCGACAGCTGTCATATCAGCATGCATTTTTAAAAAAACTTATCAAAATTGGTGAATTTTTGTAGAGCCATCTTAATATTGAAGACAGAAGAAAAAAGCAACTTTTCTGGCATATTACGCTTTATTACTTCAAGAAAGGTAAAAACGCAACTGAAACACAAAAAAAGATTTGTGCAGTGCATGGAGAAGGTGCTGTAACTGATCAAACATGTCAAAAGTGGTTTGCCAAGTTTCATGCTGGAGATTTCTCGCTGGATGATGCTCCATCGTCGGGTAGACCAGTTGAAGTTGATAGCAGTCAAATCAAAACAATAACTGAGAACAATCAACCACACGGGAGATAGCTAACATACTCAAAATATCCAAATCAAGCTTTGAAAACCATTTGCACCAGCTTGGTTATGTGAATTGCTTTGATGATAGGGTTCCACATAAGTTAAGCGAAAAAAACCTTCTTGACTGTATTTCCGCATGCGATTCTCTACTTAAATATAATGAAAATGTTCCGTTTTTAAAACAAATTGTGACTGGCGATGAAAAGTAGACACTGTACAACAGTGTGGAATGGAAGAGATCATGGGACAAGCGAAATGCACCACCACCAACCACACCGAAGGCCGGTCTTCATCCAAAGAAGGTGATGTTGTGTATATGGTGGGATTGGAAGGGAGTCCTCTTACTATGAGCTCCTTCTGGAAAACCAAATGATTAATTCCAACAAGTACTGCTCCCAATTAGACCAACTGAAAGCAGCACTCGCTGAAAAGCATCCGGAATTAGTCAACAGAAAGTGCGTAATCTTCCATCAAGATAACGCAGCAAGACTGCATGTTTCTTTGATGACCAGGCAGAAACTGTTATAGCTTGGCTGGGAAGTTCTGATTCATCCGTCGTATTCACCAGACATTGCACCTTCGGATTTCCATTTATTTTGGTCTTTACAATATTCTCTTAATGGAAAAAATTTCAATTCCCTGTAAGACTGTAAAAGGCGGGCTTCCCTAGTGGCGCAGTGGTTGAGAGTCCGCCTGCCGATGCAGGAGACACGGGTTCGTGCCCTGGTCTGGGAAGATCCCACATGCCGCGGAGCGGCTGGGCCCGTGAGCCATGGCCGCTGAGCCTGCGCGTCCGGAGCCTGTGCTCCGCAATGGGAGAGGCCACAACAGTGAGAGGCCCTCGTACCACAAAAAAAAAAAAAAAAAAAAAAAAAGACTGTAAAAGGCACCCGGAACAGTTCTTTGCTCAAAAAGATAAAAAGTTTTGGGAAGATGGAATTATGAAGTTGCCTGAAAAATCGCAGAAGGCAGTGGAACAAAAGGATGAATATGCTGTTCAATAAAGTTCTTGGTGAAAATCAAAAATGTATCTTTTATTTTTAATTAAAAACCAAAGGAACTTTTGGCCAACCCAATAGGGTGACATTAGGGTATGATTTCAGAGAAAGATGGTGTAATTTAAAACTTCAGTGATAGATTTGTTATGAGTATTAACAAAGTCAATTTAGAATTTATCAATTTGTCTCACAAAAATACAAATGGAAAAATTTATTCTTTTGGGGGGGAGGGAGGATGTGTATCATAGGCAATTATGAATGTTTTAAGAGAAAAGGAAAAACCCCTGTTTAAAAAAAAAACTCATGACCCATTTTAAGTGTTATCGACAATCTGAGATGACAGGAAATACACGATGAGCTAATTCACGTCACAGCATGTGTAGAAATCCCAGGAGTTAACGATAAAACAATAAATTTGAAATATTTAACAGATGAGGACTGAACTTATAACCCTTTCTGCATTAACACTCACTAAGGCATTTCCTGTAGCTGTAACTTTTTAAAAAATAACAGAAATCAGACAGCTATGACTATAAATATAACTATATAAATAAATACACATATATAACCTCCAACCATTTCTCATAAACTGCTTTCCCCATCAGAAAAAGAAACAAATACTTTCAGTTATGGGACAAGATTCAATATAAAATTTTCCAAAAATTTTTTGTACATAGTGACTTCCTATCTATAAACGAAAAGAGAAGGCCTCATGTGACACACATTAACATTACAGCTTGAATTACTGTAAATACCACCTAGATTTTGAAATAGAACATTAACACACCAGAGACCCCATTGTGCAATAGTCACTACCCTGCTCTTGTCCAAAAGTGATCACTATCGTGATGAATTGGGAGACTGGGATTGACATATATATACTAATATGTATAAAATGGATAACTAATAAGAACCTGATGTATAAAAAAATAAATAAGATTTAAAAAAATAAAACCATAGGTTAGTTTTGCCTATTTTTAAACTTTATAAAAATGGAATCATACAGTATGTATAATTTCGTGCCTGGCTTTTTTGATTCAATGGTATTATCCATGTTGTTGAGCGGTGGTCTGTCAATTTTCATTGTTGATAATATGCCACTGTATGATTAGAACACTATTCTATGGCTGATTGTTTCTGGTTTTGATTTACTGTGAATAAAGCTGGTGAGAACATTATCATGCATGTTTTTTGATGCATATAGTTATATACTTCTGATGAGTATACTCCTAGGAATACAACCATTGTAAAAGATAACGTTTGTATGCAGTTTTAGTAGAGTCTGCCAAACAGTGATTAAATCAATGTATAGTCCTAACAGCAGTATATTAGAGTCCCCATTATTGTTCCTCATCTTAGCCAACACCTGGTATTGTCAGTCTCTTGAGTTTTAACCACTCTGGTGGAGTACAGTGGTACCTCATTGTGGCTTTATATTTCTCTAAGAACTAATAAGAACCTCTTTTTCAAATGTTTAGTAGTCACCTGGAGACCTATGAGGTAGCTGTTCAAGTCTTGCCCATTTTCTACTGGATTATCTGTCTTTGTTTACTTACTGATCTATAGTTCTTTATAGAGTCTATATCAGAGGTTGAAACTTTTTCTGAAAAGGGCCAGATAGTACATATTTTAGGCTTTGTGGGCCATGTGGTCTCCGCCACAACTACTCAACTCCTTTGCTGTAGCATGAAAGCAGCCACAGTCAATACATAAATGAGTGTGACTGTGTGCCAATAAAACTTCATTTATGGACAATAAAATCTGATTTCATAAAATGTTATATATCACTAAATATTATTCTTCTGATATTGTTCAACCATTTAAAACTATATAAACTATTTTTAGTTCACAGGCTGAATAAAACGAAGGGGTTGGCAGACTTGGTCCATGAGCTGTATTTTGCTGACTCTTGGTCTAAATAAAGACCTTTGTCAAGTTATATATAAGTCTTGTCTTGTTATTCTTTACAAGAATCAACTTCTGGCTTTGCTGAAACTCTTTATTTTGACTGTTTGTTTTCTATTTCATTAATTTTTGCTCTTATGATTACTTGTTTACTTTGGGTTAAATTTGTTATTCTTTTTATAGCTTTTTTGAGATGGATATTTATTTGTTTATTTATTTTATTGAAGTACAGTTGATTTACAATATTGTGTTAGTTTCTGGTGTACAACAAAGTGCTTCAGTCATATAATATATATATATATTCTTTTTCAGATTCTTTTCCATTATAGGTTATTACGAGATATTGAATATAGTTCCCTGTGCTATACAGTACAGTACCACCTTGTTGTTTATCTACTTTATATAGAGAAGTTTGTATCTGCTAATCCCAAACTCCAATTTTTCCCTCCCCCTACCCTTCCCTTTTGGTAACCATAAGTTTGTTTTCTTATGTTTGTTTTTGTTTTGTAAATAATTTCATTTGTATCATACTCCAACTAGTATGATAATCCTTAGCTCCATCCATGTTGCTATAAATGGAATTATTTCATTCCTTTTTATGGCTGAGTAGTATTCCAGTGTGTGTGTGTGTGTGTGTGTGTGTGTGTGTGTGTGTGTGTGTGTGTGTGTGTGTGTGTGTGTGTGTGTGTGTGTGTGTGTGTGTGTGTGTGTGTGTGTGTGTGTGTGTGTGTGTGTGTGTGTGTGTGTGTGTGTGTGTGTGTGTGTGTGTGTGTACCACATCCTCTTTACCCATTCGTTGAGATATATATTTAAATCGCTAAATTTTCAGCATTTTCCCCCTTCTAATATATGTACTTAAGGCTATAAATTTCCTCTAAGCGTCCCCTAAGTTTTGAAAGGTTAAGTTAACAAAGATATGACCTATTTTTAAATTTTCATCATTTCATTTCTGACCCACAGATTATTTCAAAGTGAGTCACTTAAGTTTCAAACACTAGGAGATCTTGAACTTATCTTTTTTTTTTTAAGTCACTTTTCTGTAATTAGTTCCAACCTTAATTCCAGTGGTCAAACCTATAGAATTTCTATTCTCTCAAATTTAAGATTTGTCCTGTAGTCAGTATATGGTATATTTTATTGGGTGGGCCAAAAAGTGCCTTTGGTTTTTTAAGTAAAAATAAAAGATACATTTTTCATTTTCACCAAGAACTTTATTGAACGATGTATTTCACCCTTTTGTTCCACTACTTTCTGCCATTTTCCAGGCAACTTCATAATTCAATCTTCCCAAAACTTTTTATCTTTTTGAGCAAAGAACTGTTCCAGGTACCTTGTATAGTCTTCCAGGGAATTGAAATTTTTTCCATCATTCACTTTGTAATAAAGTAGAAACTAACACACCATTGTAAAGCAATTATACTCCAATAAAGATGTTTAAAAAAAAGAGAGAGACTATTGTAAAGACCAAAATAAATGGAAATCCAAAGGTGCAATGTCTGGTGAATACGACGGATGAATCAGAACTTCCCAGCTAAGCTGTAACAGTTTCTGCCTGGTCATCAAAGAAACATGCAGTCTTGCTGCATTATCTTGATGGAAGATTATGCGTTTTCTGTTGACTAATTCCGGATGCTTTTCAACAAGTGCTGCTTTCAGTTGGTCTAACTGGGAGCAGTACTTGTTGGAATTAATCATTTGGTTTTCCAGAAGGAGCTCATAATAAGAGGACTCCCTTCCAATCCCACCATATACACAACATCACTTTCTTTGTTTTTTTTTGTTTTTTTTATGCGGTATGCAGGCCAATCACTGTTGTGGCCTCTCCCGTTGCGGAGCACAGGCTCGGGATGCGCAGGCTCAGCGGCCATGGCTCACGGGCCTAGCCGCTCCGCGGCATGTGGGATCTTCCCGGACTGGGGCACAAACCCGTGTCCCCTGCATCGGCAGGCAGATTCCCAACCACTGCGCCACCAGGGAAGCCCAACATCACTTTCTTTGGATGAAGACCGGCCTTCAGTGTCGTTGATGGTGGTTCATTTCGTTTGTCCCATGATCTCTTCCATTCCACACTGTTGTACAGTGTCCACTTTCATCACTCGTCACAATTTGTTTTAAAAACGGAACATTTTCATTATATTTAAGTAGAGAATCACATGGGGAAATACAGTCAAGAAGGTTTTCTTCACTTAACTTATGTGGAACCCTATCATCAAAGCGATTCACATAAAGAAGCTGGCGCAAATGATTTTCAACACTTGATTTGGATGTTTTGAGTATGTTGGCTATCTCCCGTGTGGTATAACGTTGATTGTTCTCAGTTATTGTTTTGATTTGATCGCTATCAACTTCAGCTGGTCTACCCGACCGTGGAGCATTGTCCAGCGAGAAATCTCCAGCATGAAACTTGGCAAACCACTTTTGACAAGTTTGATCAGTCACAGCACCTTCTCCATGCACTGCACAATCTTCTTTTGTGTTTCAGTTGCGTTTTTACCTTTCTTGAAATAATAAAGCATAATATGCCAAAAATTTTGCTTTTTTCTTCCATCTTCAATATTAAAATGGCTCTACAAAAATTCACCAATTTTGGGCCTCCCTGGTGGCGCAGTGGTTGAGAGTCCGCCTGCCGATGCAGGGGATGCGGGTTCGTGCCCCGGTCTGGGAGGATCCCATATGCCGCGGAGCGGCTGGGCCCGTGAGCCATGGCCGCTGGGCCTGCGCGTCCGGAGCCTGTGCTCCGCAACGGGAGAGGCCACAGCAGTGAGAGGCCCACATACCGCAAAAAGAAAAAAAAAAAAAAAAAAAAAAATTCACCAATTTTGATAAGTCTTGCTTTAAATGCATGCTGATGTGACAACTATCACATACAATCCAACAAAATTGTTTAAATGAAGTTGAAGACATCTAAGTGCTACTAGAGTCATCTTACGGAAAAAACTGAAGGAATCTTTTGGCCCACCCAATAGTAACGGTTCACAGGCACTTATAAAACATAGAGTTTATTTGTTTGGTGCAATATTTTATAAATGTCAATAAGGTCAAGTTTGTTAATTGTGCTGTTCAGTTCTGTAATATAACTTTGTGGTTTTTATTTTGTATGTACTTATTTGCCTGTGCTACATATCCTATCAGCTACTGAAGTGTGTTAAAATTTATCACTAGGACTGTGGGTTTGTCTCGTCTACTTCTCCTTGTAGTTCTATCAGTTTCTGCCTTTCACATTTTGAAATTATGTTATGAGGTAATACATACTTAGAATCGTTTTATTTTCCTGGTATATTAACTCTTAATAATATGAAATGTCCCACTTTATCTCTAATAATGCATCTTGCTTTTTTGCTTGGTATCTACAACAGCTTTTTTCCAGTTAGTTTAGGCATGGTTTACCTTTTTCCATCCTTGTAATTTTCAAATTTTCTGTATCCTTATATTTAGTGTGTCTCCCATATAAGTAATACATTGTTAGGTTTTAATTTCTTTCCAATCTGACTTTTAATTAGAGTAGTTAGTCCATTTACAATTACTGATATATTTGTATTTAAACCTACCATCCCACTATTTGCTTTCTATTAGTCCATCTTATTCTATATTCCTTTTCCTTTCCTTTCTTACCTTCTTTTGGAGAATTTTTAATTTTATTTTTATTTTCTTCTTCTATTATCTTGTTAGTTATAGATTCTTCTATTATTCTTTCAAGGCTTCTCACAGAGATTACAGTACACATCCCTGCCTTATTAATCTCTAATATAAAGTAGTACTTCACCACTTGCTGGAAATTTTAAGAACCTTAGAAGACTAACTCCATATCCTTACTCCTGACTTATACGTTTGTGTACTGTATTTTAAATCTCATATAACATTATTATTTTACATATTCAATATTCACTTAGATTTACCCAAATATTTAACTTTTCCTTTGCTCATTTTTCTTTCATCACCTAACTTTCATGAAAAATATCATCAATTTGTGATGCGATCAAAGCCATCAATGTTTTATGTCATGATTTCTGCATCTAAAGTTTTACCTAAAGTAATCTGTTCCTGCTCCTAGGTGACAAAGTTATTCTCCTACAATTTCTTCTATTAACTTTACAGTTTTGCCCTTCAAATTTCAGTCACTATTAAACCAAATGCAAGTCATTTGCATGATCATTGTAACATAGAAATTCAATTTTTTTTCTCTCCATTTTAGGAAGCCATTTCCCCCCAAACCATTTACTGAACAATTAGCCCATTCCTCATTCCTTCCACTGGTCTATTTCTCAGTTCTTGTGACATACAATACTTTCTTTAAAAAAAAAAAAATCACTGTGACTTTTTAATACGTTTAAATATCTTGTACAGCAAGCTCTCACTCTTTTTACTTTCCATAGCAAACCCAGTAGTTCACAAACCTTTATTCTTCTCTGTACATTTTAGAAGAAAACTTCCAGGTTCATCAAAAAATCCATTAAGAATCTTGATTCATGTACGACAAATTTATACATTAATTTGGGAGGATAAATGACATTTTAAATATTATATCAACCCATCCAAGAGCATGAAATATCTATTTTGCTACTTATTTATCATCTATGTTCTCTACTAGAGTTTTAAATTTTTCTTGACAAAGCTCTTGTATATTCTTGGTGAGTTATCTTTCTAGATATTTTATAGTTTTTTCTACTGAAAATGTATCTATTTTAAAATAATTTTTCTTTTTAAATATTAAATATTTTCTATTGATTATTGCTGGTATAGAGAAATAATTTTGATTTTGATAAATTTATCCTGTATGGCAAACCTGCCCAATGTTGTTTTCTATTATATACTAGTTTGCTGATTCTGTAGGTGATTTCAGGTAGACAATCAAATCATCTGTCAATAGAACAATCTTATCTCTTCTTCCCATTTCAACACTATTATTTCTTTTTCTTCTCTTATGGTACTGGTAGAACTATGTTATTAAATAGTAGAGGTAACTCTGGCCAACCTAAACTTTTCTGTCTCTTCTGTCATTTTCTGAGAGGAGCATCGTAAACTCTCTAACAATTATTGATTTATCTATTTCCCTCAGCTGTTATTTAGTTTTTGTTTGATATATTTTGAGGCTGCATATATATTTATATTGACTATACTGTTTTTTTAGCTTTCTTTTATTTTTAATTACTTTTTATTGGAATATAGTTGCTTTACAATGTTGTGTTAGTTTCTTGCTGTACAGCAAAGTGAATCAGTCATACATATATCCCATGTTTTTTAGATTTCCTTTCCATTTAGGTCACCATAGAGCACTGAGTAGAGTTCCCTGTGCTATACAGTAGGTCCTCATTAGTTATCTATTTTATACATAGTAGTGTATACATGTCATTACCAATCTCCCAATTCATCCCACCCCCCCTTCCCCCCTGGTAATCATAAATTACCATACATCTTGATTCTATTTCTGCTTTGCAAATAAGTCCATCTCTACCATTTTTCTAGATTCCACATATAAGCGATATCATACAATATTTATTTTTCTCTTTGACTTTACTTCAATCTGTATGACAATCCCTAGATCCATCCAAGTCTCTGCAAATGGCACTATTTCATCCCTTTTTATGGCTGAGTAATATTCCAGATTATACATATGTAACATATCTTCTTTATCCATTCCTCTGTTGATGGACATTCAGGTTGCTTCCATATCCTGACTATTGTAAATAGTACGGCAATGAACATCAGGGTGCATGCATGCATCCTTTTTTTTTTGCGGTACACAGGCCTCTCACTGTTGTGGCCTCTCCCGTTGCGGAGCACAGGCTCCGGGGCCATGGCTCACGGGCCCAGCCGCTCCACAGCATGTGGGATCTTCCCAGACTGGGGCACGAACCCGTGTCCCCTGCATCGGCAGGCAGACTCTCAACCACTGCGCCACCAGGGAAGCCCACATGCATCCTTTTGAATTATGGTTTTTTCTGGATATATGCCTAGGAGTGGGATTGCTGGGTCATATGGTAGCTCTATTTTTAGTTTTTTAAGGAACCTCCATACTGTTCTCCATAGTGGGTGTACCAATTTACATTCCCACCAACAGTGTAGGAGGGTTCCCTTTTCTCCACACTCTCTCCAGCATTTACTGTTTGCAGACTTTTTGATGATGGCTACTCTGACTGGGGTGAGGTGATACCTCATTGTAGTTCTGATTTGCATTTCTCTAATGATTAGTGATACTGAGCATCCTTTCATGTGTTTGTTGGCAATCTGTATATCTTCTTTGGAGAAATGTCAATTTAGGTCTTCTGTTCATTTTTGGATTAGGTTGTTTGTTCTTTTGATATTGAGGTGCATGAGCTGTCTGTATATTTTGGAGATTAATTCCTTGTCAGCTGCTTCGTTTGCAAATATCTTCTCCCATTCTGAGGGTTGTCTTTCAGGTTGGTTTATGGTTTCTTTGCTATGCAAAAGCTTCTAAGTTTAATTACGTCCCATTTGTTTATTTGTATTTTCATTTCCATTACTCTAGGCGGTTGATCAAAAAAGATCTTGCTGTGATTTGTTGACTGTATGTTTTGTGTTATATCTTCTTGATCTATGATTCCTCTTACGAATAAATGTTCCTTCTGCTATTTTCGTCTTTTAGCTGGCTATCTCAACTTTCTTTTGTTTTGCCTATTATGTCTTTTCCATCCTTTTCTTTTAAATCTCACTGTCTTATTAGTTTTATGTGTATCTTTGCAAACAAAATATTGGGGTGTTTTTGTAATCTAATCTGCTTTTAATTGATGAGCTTGACCTATTTACATTATTAAAATTACCATTATATTGGGAGTTATTTCTACATTTTATTCATACTTTGTCTTTATACTATACAATGTTTATTTTTTCCCCCTTTTGTGCTTTCAGTTGGATAAACCTTTCTTCTGCTGTTTAAAAGCTATATGTATATTCTATTTCATTCTGTGGTAATTGCCCTTAAGTTCCAAACTCATATTTTACTTCTTAATATTTATATCTATAGGTGTACAGATATTAGTATTTCTAGCTTTCTCCTAACAACACACATACACCTGTCTACACCCACTACTTTGTATTGTCAAAAATTTTAGTAGTTGGCTATCATTAACATACTTTTTCTTTACTTTGATTCTCTCCTTTTTAAAAAACAACAATAATGAATGTTCCCAAGTTACTAATGCTGCACAGCAAACCCCAAAACATAAAACAACCATTATTGGCATAAAACAACCATTATTTTCTTATGCTCACAGATCCTGTAGGTCAGAAATTATGACAGAGCACAGCAGGGATAGCAGGGATGGCTTATCTCTGCTCCACAATGTCTAAGAAGACTTGAATGTCTGGGGGTGACACAGAAAGCTGAGGGCTGAAATCAACTGAAGACTTTTTCATTCACAAGTCTGGTTCCTTGGTTAGATGACCTGAAAGTTGGTCTCAGGTGGAGCTGTCTATTAGAGCACCTACAATGTAGGCTTTCCTCGTGGTCTGGGCTTCACACAGCATGGTAGCTAGGTTCTGAGATGGAGATCCCAAGAGGAAGTGTCTGGAAAGCACTAACTTCAAGAGAACCAAGAGGACTCTACATGGCTTTTTATAAGCCTCAGAAGTCTTGTGATAACTCTATTGATTCAAATAGCTCTAGGCCTACTCAGATTCAAGGACAAGGGGTGTAATAAACTCCAGCACTCACTAGGAGGACTTCAAAGAATTTGGGGGCTACATTTTAAAACTCCCATATCTCTTACAGCCTTTCCTGAATGTGTCTCTTCTTATTTGAGTATTCATTCCAAAAGTGCTTTCAGTGTGTATTTTTGTGTAGCAAACCTTCTTAGGTCTTGTATGATGAGAATTTTTACTATGCCTCACATTTCGGGTACATATAAATGCTATGTGAATTCAATGTTCTTTTCCTTTAAACCTTTAAAAAATTACTCCACTGTCCTCTTGAAATCACATCTCTCAAAATCAACACTAGGTGCAATCTAATTCTTGTCTCTTTATAGGTGATCTGCTCTTTGTCACTGGGAGCTTTTAGAAGCTCTTTTTGACTTTGATGTTATCAGCCACTGTAAATGAGTCTAATGGTGAGTGTTTTCTCCTCCCCAATATTTAGCAGTCATTAAAAGCCCTCTCAATCTAAGGTCTTCCATTAATCTTTAATTCTGAGAAATTTATCTTAATTATTTCTTCAAATATTTCTTTCTCTCTTTTTATTTCAGATCTCCTCTAGGATTCCTATTTATCTGGATACAAGCCCTTCTACATCTAACTTTCACACCCCTTGGTTTTTATTCTATGCATTCTCTCATTTAATGCTATGTTCTTAGAGAGTTTCTCAATGTAATCTTCCAACTCAGGAGTTTGTTCATCAGCTGTATACCTTAGACTATTACTCAGTCTACCGTGTTCTTTATCTTCACTACATTTTTCATACCTAATATTTCTACTTGGTTCTGTTTTCACATTTTCTAGTTCTTGCATTATATTGCTAATATCTTTCTTATCTCCTTAAATGTATTTATCATGCTTATTTTAAATTCTTGGTCAATTCTTCCACTAATTCTCCATCAGATGGTATATGTTATTCACTTGGTTGTCTTTCTCTGAGAGCAGCTGTACAATTCAGGGGAGTAGTTTGGCTATAAACTAATGTTCTTCTGGTGTACCAGCCTCTCTATCTGAGAACATGTATGGTCACCAGGCCCTAACTGCAGGAGGATGAGCCTTGGAGCAAAGAGCCCTAAGGACCTCAGAACTACTGTTTTTTATTCCAATTTGCTGGGCATTCCACAGGTAACTCCTCTGGTCAAGGTTTCATATTTAAATTCTTAGGTAGAAATAGCACGGGCCTCAGAGTCTTCCTAGGTTAAAACCTACCAATTTGGGAGTTTGGAGGCAGTGTGGGGGAAAAAGTTGAAAAGTGATCCCCTAAGGGCAGTCAGGCCATACCAGTTTCATTAATGCCATCAGAGCCCCAGTAGACCTTTTGAATGGACATGGAAGCCTGGGCCATTCCTGTTCATTTCTGCTGTGAAAAGACAGGCAAAGATAGTCTCAAGGCAACACCAGCGAGTAAGATAAAATTTAATAGCTTCCTTCCAATCTACTTTCTCACTGTTACCGCTGGCAGTCCTTCATCCCAGGCTGCAGCCACCACCCCCACAAACCATCTTTCACTCATCCATAAACACATACAGGTTCATAGCGCCTCAGTCTCCCCATAATTCCCTCTCACTCCTTTAGTTTCTTCAGAGTTCATTTTGGGTGAGGGAGTCAACAGCTAGAATTAGTTTGACAGAAAATGGAAACCAGCCTAGAAACTACTTTCTTCATCAAAGGTGTAAAGTCTTGCTCAATTTCAACCACTCCCAACCCAGTTCAAAGATTTCAGGCAAGCAGATGAATGAAAAGTTAATATTTAATAGAACATCTTACCACCGAAAAAGCTACCTGGGGCATCTAGTTTAGAGAGTAATTCTTTCATGGATAGAAATCTTATGCCATCTCTAGCTTCATACCTTTGAAAACACCTTTTACCTATTTTTTCTAACTTTTCATCAACCATAGACTTATAAAGCATTCGGTGTAAACTTCTGGGTGAAATAAAAAACAACCAAAACTCTTCTATTGGTCTGCTCACTAAGATTTTTGACCTTGAGATATTTTTAAGCACCAGAGTTCCCCAGTCATCTTCTGAAAATCAAAATCATGGCAGGCACTCTCAAACACATATGTACAACTATTAGCCTCAAGCCAATCTGAAACTATGTTAGATATAGAGAAGTTAGCAGTTAGGCTGCTATTTCAATAGTAGGCAAAAATGGAAGGACCTAACATAGAACCTTAGACATTCTCCCCAATTGAAGTTGGGGAGGAAAAGAAAGAGTTGGTGAACTGTTGAGAAGACTTGGTAAGTAAATGAATTTGGTTGCTCCCTAAAATAAGGGTATCAAAAAAGCTAGTTCAACCTTAAACTGTACTGTGGAATACAATATCTAGTACCAAGGAGGTGATGTTTTTGCTCTATTCTGTACTGGTAAGATGGTATCAGTAATACTTTTCAGTTCTGAGCACCACACCACATTCTCTGAAGGTCAAAATCTTTTTAATTTTTGCCAATATGATGGTGGGGAAAATGGTATCTTTTAAATTTGTCTTTTTCTGACTGCTAGTAAAACTGACTATCTACTGATGAAGAAATGCAAATAGCTAATAAACTCCTGTGAATTGCCTGTTGGCAGTCTTTATCAGCTTTCTTTAGGTTCTTTTTAAAAAAATCTCTTTCTGAAAGGTCTCTTTATTTTAATGATTCTGACTGACCCTTTCTCAGTTATGCGTTACAAATATTTTCTCCCAGTCTATCATCTGCACAGGGATTTTCTATAACTTTTTTTTTTTTTTTTTTTTTGCGGTACGCGGGCCTCTCACTGTTGTGGCCTCTCAACCACTGCGCCACCAGGGAAGCCCCTATAACTTTTAAAAAATGTGTATGTTGTCAGAATGTGTTGGTTTTTGCTTGACATGCCATTTTCTCTTTTTCCTAAGATAGTCTCTCCCATCAGAGATAATACAAATGCTATCCCAAATATTCTTCACCTTTTCACATTTAGACATTTGAACTGAAGTAGAGATCCAACTTTATTTCCTTCCACTTAAAAGTCTTTTGTACCAATACCCTTTAATAAATAAAACACTTTTCCCCTCTGAATTGAAGTACCAATTTGATAATATTTTAAAGTCCCATAATTACTTGTAACAGCTGGATTTTATTCCTTTCTATTGTCTAGTCTATTCTTGGGCCAATGCCATGCTGTTTTGATTGGAGAAGGTTATTTAATTTTAATATCTGCGTTTCTTCACTCTTATTCTTTTCTCAGTTTTCTAGAATGTATTCACTTAAAGGGCATTTTCTTTAGGCACAGATGATAAGATGGAACAGGATACAAAGTACCAGATGTATGTGTTATCCTGTAACTAAAAACTGCAGTTAATTAAGCTAATAGAATCTTAATTAGATTCCATACAATGAATAAAAACAAAGAGTAGAAATTAATTGCATGGACAAATGTAACTAATACATATGGCAGACACTACGCCTCCCATTTGAGGCTAATAACAAGGTATTTTACTTTGGAGGAAACTGAGGCACAGGTAGAAAAATGGAGAGAGTACCAAGCCAAGAACCTGACCAACGAAAAAAAAACAAAAAGAGAAAACATCCACCAAGGGAGGCACGGAAGTTCACTAATATTTTACTTGTCCAGTTCCAATTACCTAGAGGTAAAGAAATCAGTCATTCTACCACTGGTCTAATCCTACTTACTATCTAGCCAGAGCAATGGTTGAGCTCAAGTGAGGTAACAGTTATATGAATTCTAAGGCCTGCTCTTTTGATTTGCAGAGATTATGAATCCACCCACAAATAGCAATACAGAATATAAACATTCTATGCCTCTGCCAGCACAGTACCCCAATGTGCTCCCCAATTCCTATCAAACAGAGTAGGAATGTGACTACTTTCCACTCTGAAACCCACAAAATGTACCAAGAGAAAGAAACCTTCATATAAAATACGAGATCACCCCAAACCATGTATCAGGAAGTATTCTATCAAATACAATACACTTTGAGACAACTTGATAATGAATATAGTAAGTTAATATATACCTCTACATATCCAAGCAGTGCTGGATTTCCCTAAAAGTAAGAGAGAAGATCTTAAAGATTTTTATCTGAAACAAAGACAGATTTGCAGACAATTCATAGGAGAGAGAGCAAATGTTCCTCTGAGGGTACATTTCCATATGGAGGAAGAACAAGGGAGATGGGGAGGTTATGTGTACATGCCATGGTCATTTTCTTTGACTTCCAAATCAGAGAACCTACAAGGGAGATGCTGTGATGGTCAGCATTAGTTGAAAAGAAAGAAATCATCACATCAAACAGGTGTTATGTTGAGAGCCACACTGCGCTCCTTCCTAGGTGATCTATTCACCCTAAAGGAGGGAACACCAATGTTTAGGATATGTGGTTCTGTGTCAGAGAAAGAGACAGCATTTTTGAGAGAAGAAAAGTGAACTGAACCTTCCAGATGCCATAGATCACACCCTTCCCTACCCTACACTACAGATAATAACAACAATAACTAACTTTGAGCTTTTCCCATATTCTAGTCACTATTCTGGGAGTTTTACAAGCATTACTCTTCTAGTCCTGAAAACAACGCCAGTGAGGTAAGTACTCTTATTATCTCCACTTTACAGATGAGAAAAATGAAGGTCAGAGAAGTAAATTTCCTATGGTTATATAGCTAGGAAGTATAAGACCCAGCATTTGAACTCAAGTAGCCCATTTACTTTTAACTATTATGGTGTATTGCCTCTTCCACATTAACGTTTAATAATTACAAACCCATAAATTACATAGGATTTTTAAAATTTATAAAGGAAATATTTGCATACCTTGTACTGTAAGCTCTGCTTGAGCTTCAATTGTCTCATTTCCATTATCAGCTATACAAAAATAAGTGCCAGCATCATCCTCGGTGACATCACTGATCTCCAGACTACCACCTGCCAGCAATACCAATCTTTCAGAGCTGCATTAAAAAATATTGATACATTTCAGAACCAGGAAAATAATACCTGAAAAACATTCCACATAAAACAGATAAAACACTTAGGAGACAGTATTATTTATACAGCTATAGATGGACTGAGACCAACATAAAATATGAGAATTTAATTTAGTCCAATTTGCTTTGCTCATATTTCACATGCATAAATATCACAAATACAAATCAAAATGTTACAATGAATTATCTCCAACACTTTAATTATTCCCAAAGGGATATCATTTTTGTGACCAATTCTACTTCCCACAATCCATCTCTGCTTCTTTACTCTGCCCAGTTTTTTTTTGCAAATTATGTAATTTTCAAGTCTGGTATCAATCAGAGTCACACAACCACACCTATGCCATACTCAAATGACTAACAGACAGGGCAAATGTCAGATCAGAAACAGTAAGTCATGGGGTCACAGTGCCTACTGAAAGTTTCTGACGGTGGCTTCGCTAGGAAAGGGAGGAAAAGAGGAAGGGAAGGGAGAGAGAACAGTTGTCAGAGAGCAGCTTCCTGGGTGTGGTAGCTGGGCATGAACCAGCCACCGTCACGCCATTATCAACAAGGATGCTGATCATTACTAACCCAACTCTACAGAGTGACTTAAGTCTATTTAAAGAAAATATATATTTTTTATTTTTGTACAGGCGAAGTATTTTTATAAAGGAATTTTGCTATATGTAACATTGAGATGTATTATATATTATTTGAAGTTATCCTTGGAAAGGAAAATAACTACCAGAAGAAAATTTCATTTCTTCTCCCTACTCCCTCCTTCCCTTTTTCTCTCCCTCAAAGAGAATATTTAAAAAGAAAGCCAAATGATCCTATAACATCAAGGAAGAAATCACAAACCAACATTCTGATGAAATTTTTATAAAGTGAATAAGCTTAGTTAAATTTGGAGATTTTAGAGAGTTACAATTTTATTTTTACTTTGAGGTTCTACATCTAACTGATTTTCATAGGCAGATTTCTCTCTCAAATCTTAATATTGTTATATTTCCTATCTGTATCTATGCTCAACAAAAAAGTTTTGATTACAATTTGGCTTTTCATATGGAATTCTTGACAGGGAAAAAAGTCAGAGGAAATGACGACTATTCAGTCTGCGCCACACTTAGTAATTCTCATTGTAAGTAAAGTGCTATCTTGGCCTAAGTTTCAGTACACTGCGGGTTTGGGTAGTCTTCCTGAATCTGATAGGCAAGATTAAGTTTCTGGACAAAGAAAGGAAAACCAGAATCAGATTTGGTGACTTCTCTAAGAAATACCCTGCAAGATCATGACTAAACTTTATCAAGTGGCCTTCCAATGTGAACTATCTTAATTATTTCCTCAAATTACAACTTTATGTGATAGAGAAGCAAGACAACATATAATGGAAGAAAGTAAGAATGACTGGGATAAAAGAAACAGAGATAAGACAGGGTTTGGGTGCCTCAGAAAATAAATTTATGAAAATTAATATCCTATATATTACTCTTGGACAAAATCACAACTAAGTTTCATAAATGGAAAACAATGTTCACAAAAGGGAAACCAGCACTACACACATATGATACCCAGCTGAGAGGAACACAATTTGAAACACTAGCTGGTATGGTACCTTTGAAATTGAGGTATAGCAATTTATATCTAACACTTACACTAAAAAATATTCCTTATACTGCTATGCCTCATATTTGCCATAACTGAGTACGAGTACAGGAGAAGTCAATCTTTCTTAATGGAGCTTATTTTACTTCCCTTAAAAGAAGGCTGGGAGGAAGAACGTCCAGTAGCTTATCAGAATTCACTTAACTTGTTCACCTAACATATGGTGGCTTATAGTAAAATGGCAATCAAGCTTTTAAAGCTCCAAAATTCAAAAATGCAGGCAACAGAAACAATAAGTGAAAAAGCATTCGTGGTCAACGGACCCAAATTGAGTGTTGCTGGACACAGGAGTGTATGTATATATGTGTCTCTGAGTAGCCGGGGGTCAGCTGAGGAGAGCTTGGTGTGCTAAGGCTCAGGTCCCCAACCCCAGGCCGCAGACCAGGACCGGGACTGGTACCGGTCCACCGCCTGTTAGGAACCGGGCCGCACAGCAGGAGGTGAGGGGCGGGTGAGCAAGCGAAGCTTCATCTGCTGCTCCGCGTCGCTGGCATTACCCCTGAACCATCCCCCCGCCCCACCCTCCCTGGTCCGTGGAAAAACTTTCTTCCACGAAACCGGTCCCCTGGTGCCAAAAAGGCTGGGGACCGCTGTGCTAAGGAGACATTTCTTTAGCAAAAGGGAAAGGCTTTTGAGCAGATCAATAACAAGATCAGATTTAGTGAGGAAACAAGAGGAGTGGGGAAAAGATTACAAGTTGTAAAGTTAGTGTAATGGTTCAGAGTTAAAGAGGATGAATTATGGCAGCAACAAGAGGGGTAAAGAGAAGGCATAAAGTAATGACCAAGAGATTCTTAAAAAGCTGGATGATGAAGTTAAGGAGAGGGATTTATCATTCATTTAACAATTATTTATTGGTGTGCCTATATATGTCAGGTAGCAGCTGGGATACTGCAGTGAACAAAAACAAAATCAGTACTGTCATGCAACTGAGTGGGAAAGACATAAAAAATGGTAGTTCTACAAAATGGTATACCAAAAGAACTTGCCAGGAAATTAGAAATAGACATTTCGCTGGAGAGAATGGAAAATAATAATATCGAGAGCACAAAAGGACTTCTTACACACCCTCTTCCTCTAAAACAGCAGGAAAGGAAGGGTGGGTGAAAGCTAATCTTACATGCTCTCGTTTTTTTTTTCTTTAAACTTTTTATTTTGAAGTAACTGTAGATTCACATGCAGTACTAAGAAATAATACAAAGAGATCTCATGTACCCTTTACCTAGTTTCCCTCAACAGTAATATCTAGTAAAACTACAACCAAGAGACTGACATTTCCACCACCACAAGGATTCCTCATATTGTCCTTTTACATATAGCCACACCCACTTCCCTCCGTCTACCACCTCCTCATTAACCCCTGGCAATCACTAATCTGTTCTCCATTTCAATAATTTTGTCATTTCAAGAAGAATGTTATGTAAATAGTCATACAATATGTAACCTCTGGGGATTGGCTTTTTTCACTCAGTATAATTATCTGGAGATTCATCCAGATTGTTGCAATTATCATTCCTTTTATTGCTTAAGAGTAATTCCATAGTACGGATAGACATTGTTTGTTTAACCATTCACTCAATGAAGGACACCTGGGTTGTTTCTAGTTTGGGGCTACTATGAATAAAGCTGCTATAAATATACATGTACAGGTTTCTGTGTGAACATAAGTTCATTTCTATGGGATAAATGCCCAAGAATGTAAAATGTTAGGTCATATGGCAGTTGCAACATATTTTTTCAGAAACTGCCAAACAGTTTTTCAGAGTGACTGTATCATTTCACATTCCTACCAGCAATGTCAGAGTGACCCCATTTCTCCACATATTTGACAGCATTTGGTATTGTCACTTAAAAAATTTCAGGTATTCTGATAGGTATGTAGTGATATCTTGTAGTCTTAATTTGCAGTTCCTTAATGGCTAATGATGTTAAACAACTTTTCTTGTGCTTATTTGCCATCTGTACATCTTTTTTGGTGAACCACCTATCCATACCTTCTGCCCATGTTCTAATTCAATTATATGCTTTTTTTAATACTGAGTTTTGAGATATCTTTACACATTTTAGATAATACTCCTTTGTTAGAGATGTGGTTTGCAAATATCTTCTCCACTCTGTAGCTTATCTTTTCATCCTCTTAACAGGGTCTTTCACAGAGCAAAAGGTTTTAATTTTGATGAAATCCAGTTTCAACTTTTCCTTTTATAGACTGTGCCTTTGGTGTAAAATCTAAAAACTCTTTGCCTAGGCCTTGATCCTGATTTTCTCTTATGTTTCTTTTCTAAAATTTCATGTTGCATATTTTACATTTAGGTCCATGATCTATTCTGAGTTAATTTTTTACATAACGTATGAGACTCAGCTTGAGGTTCAAGTTTTTGTCTATGGATGGGTGTCCAGTTATTCCAGTAGCATTTGTTGAAAAGGCTACTTTTCCTCCACTGAATGGCTTTTGAATCTTTGTCAAAAATTAGTTGGGAATTTTTGTATGGATCTGTATCTGGATTCTTTATGTTATCCCACTGATGTATCGGTCTATCTTTACATCAACACCATATAGTCTTGATTACTGTAGATACACAGTAAATCTTAAAATCAAATAGACTGATTCTTCCCACTTAAAAAAAAACTGTTTTAACTACTCTAGTTCCTTTGCTATTCCATATAAATTTTAGAATAATTTTATCTATATTTACAAAAAGTCTTATTGGGATTTTGACAAGAATTGAGTTAACCTGTATATAAATTTGGAGAGAACTGACGTTTTTACTATGCTGAGTCTTCTAATCCATGGACATGGTATGTCTCTCCATTTATTTAGCTCTTCTTTGATTTCTTTCATTAGCATTTTATAGTTTTTAGTATACAAATTTAACAAGTTTTGTTAATTCACACTTAAGATGTGAGCATCTGCAAATGCTACTGTATTTGCAATTTGTGTTCACATGTTCATTGCTAGAATACAGAAATACAATTGATTTTTATGTTTATCTTGTATCTTGTGACATTATTGAACTCATTTCTTAGTTGTAAGTTTTGTGGATTCCTTAGGATGTCTACATAAACATATCTGCAAATAGGGATTGTTATATGTCTTCCTTTCTGATCTATATGCCTTTTTTTTTATCTTATTGAACTGGCTAGAACTTCCAGCACTGTGATGGTGAACTTCCTTAACTGGTTCCTAATCTTGATGGGGAAGTACTGTCGTTTGCCATTAAGTATAATGTTAGTTGTAGGTTTCTGTAGATGCTCTGAAGTTATTTTTCTAAGGTTTATTTTTTTTTAACATAATGAATGGGTGTTGAATTTTGTCAGCAGCTTTTTCTCCACTGATTAATCTGATCAGGTTTAGTTTTTTCTTTTTTTTCTTTAATTCTGGTGGATTGTACTGATTAATTCAGGGATACTAAGTCAGCCTTGCATCCCTGGAACAAACCACACTTATAGAACATATAACTTTTTATTTATTGCTGAATTCTATTTGCTAATATTTTGTTAAGAATTTTTATGTTCATATTCATGGGGGATACTAGCCTGTTGTGTTCCCTTTTTGTACTTTCTCTGGTTTTGTTAACAGGGTAATAATAGCTTCAATTCCTTCTCTTCTATTTTCTGGAAAGATTGTGTAGAATTGGTTTTAATTCCTTAAACACTGGTAGAATTCTCCAATAAAACTATCTGGACTTGCAGACTTTTGAGGGGGTTTTAAAATTACAAATTTAGTCTACTTAAGAGTAAGAGGGTTACTCAATTTATCTATTTCACATTGGGTTAGATGTGGTAGTTTGTGTTTTAGAGGAAACGGTTTGTCTAAGTCATCAAACCTACATGATGTATAGTTGTGTATAGTATTCCCTTATTATCCTTTTGATGTCTGCAGGGTCTGTAGGGGCATTCCTGGTTCAGTCCTAATACTGATCATTTGTGTCTTCTCCCTTTTTTTTCCAATTCACTGATTATTTCCTCTGTCTCATCAGTCTCTTGCTGAGCTCATCTATTGAGTTTTTCTTTATTTTGGTTATTGTCTTTGTTCAAAATTTTCCATTTAGTTCTCCTTTAAGTCTTCTTTTTTTTGTTTGTTTGTTTGTTTGTTTTGCGTTACACGGACCTCTCACTGCTGTGGTGTCTCCCGTTGTGGAGCACAGACTCCGGACGCGCAGCCTCAGTGGCCATGGCTCACGGGCCTAGCTGCTCCGCGGCATGTGGGATCTTCTCAGACCGGGGCACGAACCCATGTCCCCTGCATCGGCAGGCAGACTCTTGACCACTGAGCCACCAGGGAAGCCCCTTCTCTTTCTTTTTGAAGAGACTTTCTATTTATCTGCTGAGATACTCTATTTTTCCATTTGTTTCATGTGTGTTCATAATTCCTTGTTGAAGCATTTTAATGATGACTGTGTTAAAAATCTTTTTTTAATATATCTTTATTGGAGTATAATTGCTTTACAATGTTGTGGTAGCTTCTGCTGTACAACAAAGTGAATCAGCTGTATGTATACATATATCCCCATATCCCCCTCTCTTGAGCCTCCCTCCCACCCTCCCTATCCCACCCCTCTAGATCATCACAAAGTATCAAGCTGATCTCCCTGTGCTATGCAGCAGCTTCCCACTAGCCATCCGTTTCACTTTGATAGTGTATATATGTCAATGCTACTCTCTCAGTTCATCCCAGCTTCCCCTCTGCACCCCCATCCCAGGTCCTCAAGTCCGTTTCTACATCTGCATCTTTATTCCTGCCCTGCGACTAGGTTCATCAGTACCGGTTTTTTAGATTCCATATATGTGTGTTAGCATACAGTATTTGGTTTTACCTTTCTGACTTACTTCACTCTGTATGACAGACTCTAGGTTGATCCACCTCATTAAAAATAATTCAATTTCGTTCCTTTTTGTGGCTGAGTAATATTCCATTGTATATATGTGCCACATCTTCTTTATCCATTCATCTGTCGATGGACATTTAGGTTGCTTCCATGTCCTGGCTATTGTAAATAGAGCTGCAATGAACATTATGGTACATGACTCTTTTTGAATTATGGTTTTCTCAGGGTATATGCCCAGTAGTGGGATTGCTGGTTCGTATGGTAGTTCTATTTTTAGTTTTTTAAGGAACCTCCATACTGTTCTCCATAGTGGCTGTATCAATTTACATTCCCACCAACAGTGCAAGAGGGTTCCCTTTCCTCTGCACCCTATCCAGCATTTATTGTTTGCAGATTTTTTGATGATGGCCATTCTGACCGGTGTGAGGTTATACCTCATTGTAGTTTTGATTTGCATTTCTCTAATGATTACTGATGTTTAGCATCTTTTCATGTGTTTGTTGGCAACCTGTATGTCTACTTTGGAGAAATGTTTATTTAGATCTTCTGCCCATTTTTGGATTGGGTTGTTTTTGCAATACTGAGCTGCATGAGCTGCTTGTATGTTTTGGAGATTAATCCTTTATTGTTTCATTTGCAATATCTTCTCCCATTCGGAGGGTTGTCTTTTTGTCTTGTTTATGGTTTCCTTGGCTGTGCAAAAGCTTTTAAATTTTATTAAGTCCCATTTGTTTTTGTTTTTATTTCCGTTACTCTAGGAAGTGGGTCAAAAAAGATCTTGCTGTGGTTTATGTCAAAGAGTGTTCTGCCTACGTTTTCCTCTAAAAGTTTGATAGTGTCTGGCTGTACATTTAGGTCTTTAATCCATTTTGAGTTTATTTTTGTGTATGGTGTTAGGAAGTGCTCTAATTTCATTCTCTTACATGTAGCTGTCCAGTTTTCCCAGCACCACTTATTGAAGAGGCTGTCATTTCTCTATTGTATATTCTTGCCTCCTTTGTCAAAGATAAGGTGACCATATGTGTGTAGGTTTGTCTCCAGGTTTTCGATCTTCTTCCACTGATCTATATTTCTGTTTTTGTGCCAGTACCATACTGTCTTGATTACTGTAGCTTTGTAGTACACTCTGAAGTCAGGGAGCCCAATTCCTCCAGCTCCATTTTTCTTTCTCAACATTGCTTTGGCTATCCGTGGTCTTTTGTGTTTCCATATGAATTGTAAAATTTTTTGTTCTAGTTCTGTGAAAAATGCCATCAGTAATTTGATAGGGATTGCAATGAATCTGTAGATTGCTTTGGGGAGAAGAGTCATTTTCACAATGTTGATTCTTCCAATACAAGAACATGGTATATCTTTCCATCTGTTTGTATCGTCTTTGATTTCTTTCATCAGTGTCTTATAGTTTTCTGCATACAGGTCTTTTGCCTCCTCTAAGATCAGGAACAATACAAGGGTGCCCACTCTCACCACTATTATTCAACATAGTTTTGGAAGTTTTAGCCACAGCAATCAGAGAAGAAAAAGAGATAAAAGGAATCCAAATTGGAAAAGAAGTAAGACTGTCACTGTTTGCAGATGACATGATACTATACATAGAAAATCCTAAAGATGCCACTAGAAAACTACTAGAGCTAATCAATGAATGTAGCAGGATACAAAATTAATGCACAGAAATCTCTTGCATTCCTATACACTAACAATGAAAAATCAGAAAGAGAAATTAAGGAAACACTCCCACTTATCACTGCAACAAAAAGAATAATATACCTAGGAATAAACCTACCTAAGGGTGCTTTAAAAATCTGTCAGGTAATTCAAAGACCTGTCATCTCAGTGTTGGCATCAATTGATTGTCTTTTCTCTTTTGAGATTTTCCTCATTCTTGGTATGAATGAGTGATTTTCAACTGAAATCTGGATATTTGGGGCATCATATTATGAGACTCTGGATCTTACTAAACCTTTTGTTTTCAGCTGGCTTCTTCTGACACCCAGAGGAAAAGGGAGTTGTCACCTCATTATGTCAGGTGGAGGTAGAAGTCCAGGTTCTACACTCAGTCTCCACTGATACCTGAGGGGGAAGGGGGGACTCCTCTTTACCCCTTAGCAGGGTTGGGAGTTCTGGCTCCTCACCAGGCTTCCACTGATACTGCACCCCTGGCTGGGTGCAGTAACAGTAACTCATTACTGTTCCCCACATGGCACCCAATGACACCATGAAGAGAGGGTGTCAATGCTACATGTTGCTGAAAGTCCTGACTCTCCACAGGCCTCCTCTGATACCACTACAGTGGAAAAGGGAAGTTGGGAAGGAGTGTCTCTTATTGCCAGGTGAGATAAAAGTCCAGGCTCCCCGTGTGTCTCCACTGATACAGCAGGGGTGGGGGCCTCAATACTTCCCAGTTGGGATGAAAATCTTGGCTCTCTACTTAGCCTCTGACACCATATAGCAGGGAGGATGGGAGACCTCATTACAACCTGGTGAGGGTGGAAGTCTAGGCCTCCCACTTGGCTTTTGCTGGCATGGGAGAGGATGGGGCCACAGTTTCTTATGTGGTGTTTGGCTGGAGTACGAGTGATTATAGTCTAACAGTTTTTATCTTGCCAGGCTGCCTCTTTCCTGGTCTTTTGGCTAGAGAGAGCACACTTTTGGTAGAGCTTTTCTGTTTATGCCTAGTGGTGTTTCCAAGTTATCAGCTTCTTCAGCTCAAGCTGGGACATATGAGGCAAAAACAAAAACCAGGGAACATACCATCATGGTGTTCCTTTGGTCTAAAGGCCCCTAGCCAGTCAATCTTCCTCTCTCCACCTTTCAGAGTCTTATGTTTGTTTTACATATAATGGCTAGAGCTTTTAGTTGTATTTAGCAGGAAGAATACAGAAAAATACTACTCAATCTTCCCAGAAATGGAAGTCCTCTATTTGTTTTTTATATACTCTAATTTTTCTACTATTGTCAACTGTAATAACATTAAGCATCTTTATAACTATAACCTGTTCTTTTGCAGCTGGGTTCTAATCTATCATTCCACTAAAACATAACATTATTTAATTACTAAATTACATTTTGCTGTCAGTCACCTTGCACTTTGGCATCTGTATTTTCTAAAGTCTCCCCCTTTCAAATAAAACTACTCAATGAATGGGATACATTTCCACCACCGCCCCCACTTCAATACCTATGTTTGGTTTGGATCTGAACAAATTCGATCAAAAGATTAAGTAAATATATCAATTCTTAAGACATTTATAAAAGCCATGGAAATGTTTTAAAATATTCATTTTCAAAGAGGTCTTAAAATTAACGATAGAGAAGGATGTCTAATAATTTAAGATTTTTTTTTACTAGAGCCAGCCCAGTTACTACCTGGATTTCTAGCCACTTTTTTCTTTCAATTTCTAAATTTCTTTCTAATTTGAAGTCTAAACAATTTATTAACTAAGGTCCATCTACATATCTCATAAGGCTCTGGGAGAAACAGAGATATTTTGAGCAATTACCTGCATCTAACCTGAAGCACTCTTGTGTTCCATTCACCTACTTACATTTTCCTATACTACATTCAGATATTCAACCAAAATATATTGGTCACCATTATCCCTACTCAATTATATGCCAAGCACTATGCCTGGGTCTGGAAACATCAATGTGAACAACACCAACACTGTCCTGCTCTTATATTCTTCTGAAGCTTCCTGAGACAGTGATATATCAAAGCAATGCTTCTCAGACTTTTCTACCATATAACCCAAGTATTCAGAAGCCTACAGAACTCAAGGTTGGAAACAGTCTACTCAATCTTATATCTCCTATTTATCCTTAAAATTCAGAGTAATATTACTAGGAAATTACTAAATTTGTCTTAATTTTCTTCATAGCACTTATCATAAACTAAAATTTCATATGTTCATATGATTATTGCCTGACTTTTCAGCACTGGAATACGAGTTCCGTGAGAGCAAAAACCTCTATTTGGTTCACCACTCTATTCCCTGCTAGAATAGGGCCTAACATAATCAGCATTCAACAAATATTTGTTGAATACTGAATAAACAAATGAGAATCACAGAAATTCTCACTTTTATTTCTGACCTAAGAAATCAAACTCTTATATCATTATTTATCTTCAGAATGTACTTCTATGGTTATGAAATATAAAACTTTTAAAAATAACCTATCTCAGCTTTCCCATTCCTGATACTTTGTTCTAACAGGCAGCCAATTAAAATTTCTACTCTAAGAGCTTGAAATTTTTACCCCCTATTTTAAGGTTCCTTATGTTTCAGGTAGCGTAAGTTTAAAATAATTCCCTTGAAGTCTTAGAAATTCTTTGCTTAACATTTAGCTGGGAAAAAGAGTGGGGAAAAAAGGAAGTAAAATACAGCCAGAAGTTGGTGACTGCATAGGTATTCAGCAAGAAATCAGATGATACTTAAGATGATACTATCAGTTTTGCTAATGGAACATATGAGGAACAATCTGATTGTATTCTAGCATCCCCACTGATCAGTAAAGGTTGATCACCAAGCTGACTAGTCAGATATCCCTTTCCATGTCTTGTTTACTGAATGACACAAATTAAGATTATCTGTTTACTTTGAATTACTCAACTGGGAAGCTCTATACTTGCTCTGTCCAAATCAATAGCCACTAGCCACATGTGGCTACTGACACTTGAAATGTGGCCAGACTGACTCAGGAACAGAATTTTAATTTTATTTAATTTTTATTTAGATGTAAAAGTTGAAGTAGCATTAAACACAAACTTCACTGTTTTGGTAGAACTAAATTTCCCTTTCACCTGTACACTGTATAAATTAGTATATTTAGTAGTGCGTGTATACTAGAAATTTTAAAATTATATATGTGGCTTACATCACATTTCTATTGGAAAGCACTGCTCTAGGACAATGGTTCTCAACTGGGGACAATTTTGTTCCCCAGGAGACATCTGGCAATACCTAGAAACATTTTTGGTTGTCACAGCTTGGGAGTGCTATTGCATCTCATGGGCAAAGGCCAGGGATGTTACTAAACATTCTACAATGCACAAAATGACTTTGCTTGGTAAACAAAACATACCTAACTACCACCACCACCACCACCTCAGTCCTCTTACCAGAATACAACTGAGAAAAGTATCCATTACCTAAGGAAGTAATGAGGGGGGTTGGGAGAGATGACAGGTGGTTCATGTCAACAGAAAAGGCTGGTGTGTAAGATGAAAAATTTGTGATCATACAAGGAAGCTGGTATGATTTTAAAAGGCAAAAACAAAAGAATGAGGAATACATTTTCTTTTACTGTTTAAGTAAAGAAAAAAAGTACTATCGACAAAATGCATATGAGAGTAAGTGAGACGTCTCAGGTAGTCAGGATCAGAAACTCTTGCAACAATTTAGGGAAGGAGGTCCTAAGGCCTGAATTTAAGTGTACTGCAGCTCAGAAAAAAACCAATGGAATAATTAGCCCTTAATATCTTAAAAGCATTTTTTTCTTTAAAAATCCTAATCATATACGGCAATATAAACATATTTCAAGAATGATAAATGGGCATCATGATATAGTTAAATAAAAATGAAAGATATAATCATTTTAAAATTAATCAAGAGTCCCAAATAAGATCAGACCAAGCCTCACACTAAGGCTGAAAAGGCTTTTAGGCAGACATTTTTACCTTTCTGTGTCAAGTGCTTCCTCATTTTTCATCCATCTAATGGTTGGAGTAGGAAGTCCCGAAGCAACACATGGTAACACTGCACTCTGACCAATAACTCTGACTAAGGAAGAAGGTTGTTTCAAAAATACCAAGTCTGATGTAACCTCAGGATCTAAAAAAAAAAAAAAATTTAAACAAAAGACAATAATTAAGAAAGCACTTTACCACTTTAATGATAAAGAATGGCAAATTCCTATTCAGTCTGTGTGGCTTTATACAACAAAATAGTTTAAGCAAAAGTGACAAGAAAATTCCATTTAAATTAGCAAACATTTCTTAATAATTTCCATGTTTAAAACTTTGTGCTAGGCTCTCTGGGGGCCTTAAAGATGTACAAGTTATAGCTCCTGCTTTCAATGTGCTTACTGGTCATCCGAGTGAGATCTGACATGAATCCCCTTCATTTTAAAAGATAACATAAAGTAAATGCTTCATGAGTGGTACAAATAGAAAAAAAGATTGGGCAAGCTCAGGACCCTTAGCAGTATCCTCCCCACTCACAAGGATACCACAAGTGGTTTCTTTTCCTTCCCTACACCTGTGTGTTACTTCTGAAAATCTTTGATCTTCATGCTTTGACTTTCTCACTTAGACTGTCAAACCTTTGATTTTATAATGGTGCAACTAACAGGCTACCACTGTATGTGTATTCACTTCATACAGCTGCCCTCTTATGAGCATATGAAAAGGCCATACTCATAGGGTAGAAGATAGGGTTCTCTACTAGATGGGGGTGATATTTCTAATGTTCAGTTTTGAGAAAAAAGACTGTTCTCAGGCAGAGATGTGACTTTTATCCCCATACTCTTAGAAAAAGATGTTCTATAGCCATGGTAACCACCACCAGAGCTGGCTTTAAACTTATGTAACCAGTCGATGACAGTTCTGCAGCTATGGTAACAAGTAAACACCGTCTAATAGTTCAGTACAACTCACTTCAGTGAACATGCCTTTGAAAGCCAACCAATGAGTTTAACCAATGTCTTTAAAAGTCAGCCATTCAGTGGTGGAATCCCTTGCTTCTAAGGCTGACACTGCTCTCATCTCTGTAACCAACCATAAAACATGCTTCTATTACTGACATCAACCCATCCCAGCCTCCTAACCAACACACCAAGAACAATGTCTTCCCAAAAATTTTACAGGAGATTAGCAGTTTGCATTATTCAAGGTGACTATGCTTCACAAGCATAGCTCTCCCTTAAGTAAACAAAACATTCCGTACTTTTTGTTTCAGATATTTCATGGTGGCTCATCCTTTTGACACCAAGAATCTTATTTACTTGAATCTGGTTTTAGGATTTGCTTGACTGTTACCACAGATTTAGAGAAAAAATATGACCTCTGTCTGCTATCAAATATGCCCTCTGTCACATAAAAGCAAGTCAGGAAGTAGGCAGGAAGACATCGCTATATAGCAATAGTGCTTTTTCACCTTGAACTATTTACCTAGAATTAATCAAATTTTGATCAAAACAAACAAATCTGAACACATATTTATTGGCTTCTATGTGCCAGTTACCATTCTCAGCAGCAGAAAAAATTCCCCGCCCTAGTTGAGCTTACATACTAATAAGGGGAGAAAGACAATAAATAAAAGACATAGTATGTGAGCTGGTGATATGTTCTCAAGTAAAATGAAGGGGGAAGGAGAAAGCACTGGGGCACAAATGAAGACTGTTGTTTTAAACAGTGGTCAAAGAAAGCTTCACTGATAAAGTGATATTTGAGCAGAGAGGTAAGACCATGAGTCAGGCAGAGATATCTGAGGGAAGAGGATTCCAGGCAGAGAAAATGGCAAGTAGAAAGACCCTAAAGCAAGAGCATGTTTGGAGTGTTCTAAAAACATAAGGTGGCAATAATCAGAGTGAGGGAGAGAAGGGTATGAGATGTAAGAAGAGAGATGGGGGAGGGAGGTGGAATTAAGGTTATACAAAACCTTACAGGCCAAGGACTTTTAACATTTGCTCTGAGATGGGAAACCATTAGGAGGTCTTGCGCAAAGATGTGACATGATCTAATAAACATCTTAAAAGATAACTGTGGCTGCTGAGCTGAGAATACACTGGGATAGGAATGATAAGGGCAAGAACGATGATGACAAAGAAAGAAACTGCATTTTAAAAAACCAGTTCAAGGCCCATTAGGAATACTCTCAAGAGTGGCTGCTCATAACATTGGATAACATTGGCCTCCCTTTGCAAGCCAATCCATAGACTAAAAACATGCCTACAAAATGGTTATATATATAAAAACGGTCCAAACAATGTAGGGATGGTCCAACTCAGATTTGAAATGAGAAATATGGAAAGAATCAGGCATGTAGCAGTGGGAACAGAAGCTGAAAGGTCATGAAACACCAAGAGGGTAGAGGGACTATGAGGAGCCACAAGTGAGAGGACGTGATGAGAAAGCAGAAGTTACAGAGCTGAGAAAAGACGCACAAAACATATTATGAGGAAAGCCAGTAAGGGCAGAAAGAATGAGAACCCACAAAGAGAAGGAAAGACAGAAAGAGAGTGTTCATTAAAATGGGGGAGCATCGCAAAGATCCAAGAACTCTTGCTCACCAGTGTCTCTAGAGATGCTGTACTAACAGTTACTACTCTGCCCATCCCTTATATGAACCAGCCTGAGTGAGTCCCTGATTCTTATAAGTAAAAAGACTTAACTAT
Organism: Mesoplodon bidens; assembly: GCF_964165515.1. Classification (NCBI taxonomy): domain Eukaryota; kingdom Metazoa; phylum Chordata; class Mammalia; order Artiodactyla; family Ziphiidae; genus Mesoplodon; species Mesoplodon bidens. Next base: position 62,137,315 of record NC_138178.1, on the reverse strand, counting down.
AAAAACAACCCTATTACAGGGAGGTAAGAGAACTACAAAAAGTATGCTACTGGGGGACAGAGCAGAAGATAGAGGTTTGACAAAAGACACAGAGCTAATGTTTCTTTGGCCACAAAGAATGCCACAGATACTTTATTGCTTGGTAAATTTTTACTGACCAACACATTTGCTAAAAATCTGTCTGGTATGTTTTCTTCTTTTCTCTCCCTGTAAGAAACCGAAACTCTTTACGCTGACATTAATACCTCACCCCACACCTATAACAGTGTTTATTAAAAAAAATTCTAACTGAACAATTTTTATCCATTAATAAACATAAAGCCATCAGTGCTGATAATAAACTAATACCTGGAAGAACTTTTAATTCAACTTCATCACTATACTTTGGTGGCCCACCACTTTCAACTATGCAGCGATAGAGTCCCCCATCTCCTTCAGTTGCGTTGCTGATAACTAGTGTTCCACTTGGAAGTTTGGTAAGTCTATCATCCAGAAGAAGAGGCTGTCTGTTCTGTTCCCACCTCACAAATGGGACCAAATCTGCATTAACTTCACAATTCAGAATTGCACTGTTCCCAACATAAACCGAAGAAGGTTCTGGTTGGCTGGAAAATCTTGGAAGACCTAGGCAATAAAGAAAATGAGAAAATAAGAAGTAGTTAAATATTACTTTAAAATGTAGTCATAGGAACCAGGAGCAAGTCAGCCTGTGTGGCCACATGTGTAGTGGAGCCAGGGTCAAGAAGGTCCACGGGTCAGGATATTGGCTACATACAGGGATACAGATCAAGTAAATAAATGTACTAGGAATCACTGGAGTGAGATTCCTCACAGTTGAAGCAAGGTACAAATATTAAAAGCAGAAGGGTAGAATAAATCCCATGGTATTGCACTAGAACAGAGGTATCAGTGTAAACTTAACAGTTTTATCAAACTATAGATGTATATAGAGAGATGTATATCTGGATATAAATGTATATGCGTAAAATATATATACATTTCATATACAGTTATTACAGATACACACACACACACATACTAACTCTGTCCAGAGAGCCCAGAATCAATGTCACTTCAGCAGCAATGTGTACATATGGTGACCTAATCATGATTTCTAAATACCATTCTCCACTAATGCAGCTTGGAGAAATTGCTGATTCTAGGACTGGAGTAGGGAAAGAACAATATGAGTCTGGAAAATCTTGTGAGAGAAAGTAAGGAAGTATCTAAAGAATAACAGGGACATATCAAAAGGACACAGAAGTCAGATCAAAAGGAGTTTCCTCTGGCTAAATGTGGGATAATGATCATTAATGCAGGAAGAATCAAGAATGGATGCTAAAACTAGAAAGTGAAAGTTGGATGAAGAATAGGATATTTACAGAGTATCGAATTACTTCTTCTCAAAATACTTATTACTAATTAATAAAAGTACAAAATATTTATTAACTTTAGAGTAGAGAAACATAGTAGAGACAATCTTAACCAAGTAATAAAAGTTAACTTCTCCAGTAATGGAACAAAACACCACATGCTTCCTGATATGATGCACTAATAATACAGCATCACTTCTGTGATATTTCTCCCCAAAATGCAAAATCTGAATCTATTCATGGAGGAAAATTAGAAAATCTGAAATGAAACAAGGATAAACTGAAGAATGGTTTGAGATCGTAAGAATCTAAGGAGAGAACTACTAAGTAAAACTTGTAACCCTGGACCAGAAAGGAAGGGGGATGATGGGGCAAAGTTTCTGCTTTTGTTTTTTCTGCTACTAAGAACATTATTGAGACAACCAGTGAAATATGAATTGTATCTATGGATTAAATGATAGTATTTTATTAAGGTTAATTTCCTAATATTGATGGATGTTTACTTAGGAAGAGGTCCTTGTTTTTAGGAAATGCACACAGAAGTATTTAGTTTGGGGTAACATCTGCAACTTACTCTTAATGGTTTAAGAAAAAATTTTATGTGGGTACATGCATACTAGATGATAAGCAGATGTGGTAAAATGTTAACAATTGCGTAATCTGATTGAAGAATATATGAGATTTCTTAGTTTCATTCTTAAGACAATTCCACAAATTTATAATTATTTCAAAATAGAATATTAACCAAAAAAATGTAGTCATAAATACTTTGTAGATGCCACAGAATGTAATGGTTAAGAGCAGATATACAAGGATCAACTGCTCCACATCCTCATTTGGTACTGGCATACTTTTTGACTTTTAGCCACTCTAACAGGTGTGAAATGTGGTTTTAATTTGCATTTTCCTAATGATTAATGATTTTGAGCATCTTTACATGTGATATCAGCTACATCTACATTTTCTCTTATTAAATGTCTGTTCAAGTCTTTTGCCCATTAAAAAATAGGGTTGTTTTTCTTTTTATTGTTGGTTTGTAGTAGTTATTAAAAATATATTGTAGCCATGAGTTCTTTTTTAAGCATATACTGTGAATATTTTCCCCAATCTGTGGGCTGACTATTCATTTCTAAAGGTGCCTTTGATGAGCAGAACTTCTTCTTATAATAAAATCTAAATTATCTTTTTTTCTTAAAAAAAAAAAGAGCAGATATACAGAAAAACCTAGTGGTTACGGGGGGAGAAGTGGGGTGGGGACACAGGGGAGGGGGAGTGGAAGGTACAAACTATTGGGTATAAGATAGGCTCAATGATGTATTGCACAACATGAAGAATATAGCCAATAATTTTATAATAACTGTAAATGGCAAGTAACCTTTAAAAATTATATAAAAATTAAAAACAAATTTTAAGTGACTCTGATACACTCAGAACACAACAAAATGTTTCTTCAAAGACTAGCAAACATTAAATAATGAGAAACATAATTCCAGGTTTTCTAGTTCTATGATAGTCAATTAGTCTATATGGAAATGACACACAGGTTGTCTAGCTCTGCTACAAATTTTTTCTTATTTTTTATTTCAAGGGGATTTTTGAAGGAAAGAAATAAAGATAAAATTAACCAAATATCTACTTTTCAGAAATTGGAAAATTAGAAGAATTAACAAAGATAAACAGAAACTAATAAAGTAGAGGAAAAAAGGAATCAAATAAAACCAAGAACTAGTTCTATTTTTAAAAAGTCAAAATATTCTCCCTCCTGTGCTCTCATGAAAATGAGTAATTTTTTAAAATATAAACCCACAACAACATATGGGAAGTTGGCAGACAAGAGATTTCAAAAAGTTTCTGGATAGGGAAAGCAGATGGAGGAACTAGTAACTGACATATTGAGGCAGAAAACGCTGCAGCTTCTTTTGCTCACAAGTAGGAGGCCAGTTTGTCCTGCTGTCTTTGGAGAATTTCAGGAGAAAAGAGAGAGTGGGAGTGAGGCATGGGATTGACAAAAAGGGATTAACAGTGTTTGTATTTAGACTACCCAGTTACCTCACCTTTGGGCACAAAACACCCATAGCCAGGGGACTGTCCAGGCAGTAAAAGAAAAATTTCTGCTGTGGAGATATGAGACAGCCCAGAGAAAAAGACCTCTCATATTTAATTCTATGAACTATCTACTTAGTGTGCTTTCAAAAATTCCCCTCTTGCTTGACTTAGCCGGAGTCAGTTTCTATTGCTTGCAAACAAAGAACACTAACCAATAGTTTTTCAGAACGGCAATTTAGCAGGAGCATATTTTTGGGGGGCAGCATTTTTTTAAAAATAGTTTTACTGAGGTACAATTTATATATGATAAAGGCTACCATTTAAAGTGCACAACTCAGTGGTCTTTAGTATATGCAGAGTTGTGCAACCATCACTATCATCTAATTTTAGAACATTTTCACCATCCCCCAAAGAAACTTTGTATTCACTTGCAGTCATTCCCATTCCTTGTACCCACCCCTTTCCCACCCCCTTCATGCCCTCATTCCCCCCATCTCCAGTCCTATTCTATTCTATAGAAATAAAGATTTGCAAAAGTTTGTTCACTATACTACTGTCTACAACATCAAACAATCTTTATCCATCAAAAAGGGAATTTTTAGATAAATCACAATATATACAAATACAATGGATACTATGCAACTATTAAAAAGAACTTCTATTTATGTCTTAGCTTAGATATTATTTCCTCCTGATACCCAGGCCAAGAGCAGGTTAAACAAATCTCCTACAGAATGTTGTTTGCAGCAAAAGAACTTGGGTTTTGTATTAAAATTGCCTATTTACTTAGATATTAGGTCAAAAATGTTTCCTAAAGGATATGAAAGCTAAAAGGAATGATGAACAAACCTAGAAGAGGAGAAGAAAGAGAAGAAAAGGTGGAGGACAGGATTAATAGGCAGTGAGGAAGCCGTGAACAAAGGCCAGAGGCAGAGGATGAAAGGGAAGTGAAAACATTCAGTACTGCCAGAGCCTAAAATGAGGTGAGGGTGGTGATGGTGGTAGGGGGCAGGGACAGAAGCAGAACGGAGTGTTAGGAACGAAGCTGGAGAACTGGAGGTCAGCTCACGAAAGGACTCAACAGGCCTGTTAAAGAGTTTAGACATTAACTTGACGTTGTTTACTGGAGAGCCACTGAAGGGTGAGAAAGAGTGCTCTGACCACAGAGTGGAGACTGGGCTGGAGGAGGGAAAAAATGAGGTGGAAGACAGTTACAAGGTTGTGATGAGGGATGACCAGGAGCAGCCTCAGGAAGGAGCATGTGGATCAAGTACAGAGGAATTAGGAAGCAGAATTCACTGGATTTGGTAATTGGACGTGGGGGACAGCGGAGAGGAAGGAGTCAAGATTAAAAGCCCAGCTTAAGAACGTGAATGATAAACAAAAGCTGACCTAAGTGACATTACAGGGGCAGTCAGTCATAATGCTAACTTATTTATCAACATTTTGGAGAAAGTATGGCAAAAAGATTTTTGAAAGAAAGAGAAGAAAGAAAAAAGAGAAAAGGCAAACTGTCAAAAAGCCTGATTCTTTTCTCCTTTTATTTTTCTATCCTCAATCTGTGATTATGAAATAATTACAGTGGCTGTACATCACACTCAAATTCAACTTTGAGTACTTGGCTGCAAAGAGAAAAAGAGCCATCACACTCTGAATGAACAAGCAAATACAGCCTGTAGTGAGCAGGAGGTGGGGAGCCATGATTCTAGAGTGGGAACAAGATGGGAAACTACTGTCTCCGTCATATTCTTTGTTCACATGTTAGCATTTCACCAAGGTGATAATAAATATAAGACTTAAAACAACTTTTGTACAATCTGACCCTTAACAGAAACTTACTTCATCTGGTTCTCAAGTGTAGAAGCACTGATCTGAGGACTATAATATCTACTGCAAACAGTATGACCTCTTTAGGAACCACAGCTTATCTTTCTAGATCTTTAATTGTTCTTACACTTTCTAACATTTTTCAAACAGGAATGCGCTAAAAGAGAGTGAACTTTTCTCTTTACAACTTTCTGCTCTTTATATATATACATATATATCCTACGGATTTTTTTTAATTTTTAATTTTTAATTTTTGGTGGGCCTTCTCTAGTTGCAGTGAGTGTGGGCCACTCTTCACTGCGGTCAGCAGGCTCCCCACTACGGTGGCCTCTCCTGTTTCAGAGCACGGTATCCTACAGATTTTTAAATAATCCAATTAAATGTCATTTCCTTGGTTAAGGCATAAAGAACCAAGACTGACTATACTACAAGTTTTACAAAATCATGCCAAATAGTTATGCAGGTAGAGTAAAAGTTCACAATCAAAGTGACAATTTTCCTGCACAACTTCTTTTGCCATTTCCAAGTTAAAAAGGTAAAAAGACCTGGCTCAGTACTTCTGATAGCAACTTTAAGCCATCTAAACCATTAGAAAGTGGAGAAGTGCTGTAGTTTACTCCCTATAGCACTGATCAAGTCCTAGCATAATCCTATACACCTGGTATATGCTCAACAGATACTTGTTAAATGAGTGCATTTGCTGTAACCAGTTTAATGAAAACTCTAAGATAATACTGCTTTTATCAAGATTTACCCTTTATAAAAATTTTGAAAATACAAATAAATTACTCAACAAAACTTACCTGCTACTGTGAGCTTGGCTGTTCTGCTGACAATAGTTCCAAGACTCTCAACAGTGGCCACACACTGATAATAACCTTCATCAGGTTTATTGTGTTTGGAATGCACCACATTGCTAATAAATAAAGACCCATCTGGGAGAAGCTGGCGCCGATCGTCTGACACTAAGTTTAAAAAAGTTCCATCTTTTTTCCATTCAATTTTTGGAGAAGGTTCAGAATATGCTGAACAGTTTAGTATACCAGAAGAGCCTCTAATTGAGAGGGTATCCACTGGTTCCACCAAAAAATAAAATGGAGTGAATGTCCGAATGCTGGATCCTGCAAAAATAATAAAGAAAAAGAACAAAGTTAAGCAAAACTTTCCTCTACTACTGCTGTAAGAAAATATAACATGTCCGAAGATTATTTTTAAGTGGTTTCCCCCTTAGGTATGATACACAAATACAGTCATTTCACTATGAATATCTAATAAATAAAATCTACTTTTTATTAGGAAATCAAAATTTGACCCATTTAGAAGAACATTAGGAAAAAAGACCCTGCTAGCGGAGATAATCCAACCTTGTTAGATGATATGAGTATCTAGTAAAAGTTTTATTTCAAACCCTACAATGGGATTTAGAAATATTTAAAATTACAGTATTCAAAGTGAAATTTTCTACAGAATGTAAAGGAGGTAGAAAATTGAAATGATTCTTTGTTAATACGGTATCTCGTCTATGTTTACCAGCTATATTTCTTTCATAAATTCACTATACATACCCTTTGTCCATTTTTCTAGTGGATTATTCATCCTATTGACTAAAAGCAATTTTTGGACATAGCTATCAAGTTTTGTAAATGTTCTTTTTTCTACTTTGATATTATGATTTTTGTTATAAGAAAATACATTTTAACTACATAAAAGTAAATGTTACATTTAAAAAGGTTTTCTTTATCGCAAGAATATTTTTTAAAATTCAGCTTTGTTTTGTGCTAGTACTTTTGTGGTTTCATGTTCTATATTTAATCTTCATCTAGAATTCATTTTGATGTAAAGACCACTGGAGGGATCAGGTTAATTTTTCTAAGTCTTCAGCCAGTTCTTTGAACATGGAAAAAACATAATTTAAAGAAAACATTTGCTATAAACCCGATATTCTCAGCCAGAGAAAGCTTTCCAACTTAGTTTTACCTCTTTTTTTCACGAGAACTACTGATCAACTCCTTTGTGAACAACTCGAGTTGGAACCAGATTTCTTCATATGAACAAATGAAACCAAGACTTTTTCAAATATATATCTACACAGCCCTTTATTTATAGGTTATTTACATTATGAATTTAAGTATGACACTAATTCTTTATTACATAATAAAAGAATAGTTATAAATAAATATGAAACACACTGGCAGAGGAAAGGAAATAATATTCACTTGGTTTAACATTTTCCAACACTTACAATGATAAACAAATTCCAAATAGACTAAGCACCCTTTCCCAAACACCATGAGGGGTTTCAATCCCCATTTGATGAATATGAAACTGATTCTTCAAGTCCTAAAACTCTTGAAAGTGAGCTTTAGGAATTTTTCAGAAGTAACCTACAGTAATTTGCTTCTGATTACTATAAAAATTTTTATATTGCATTAATTTACTGGAACTATAGTAAAATAAATCAAAATATAAACTTCAAGGCAGTAAAAAATGGTTAGATAAGAAAATAGTTATACAGAAAAGGTATAAAGGTAATTTAAGTCTTCATTATACCACCCAAATTTAAACAACTCAGAGATGTATTAGATTGGCAGTTAAATTATGCAAATTAACAATTTAAAATAGTCATTACCTATATTAATAAAAAAAATTAATTAAAAAATTTGGACAAAGTCTTTGCCATTTGACAAAAAATACAAAAAAAAATTACACCAATGTAAATCTTTTACAGTTTAATGTTCTATCTTGATTTTGATTTTATTTCATTTAAGAAGCCTATGCCATATCAACCAAGTTGAACAAAAGAGTATATGTGTTCAAAAAATTAAGAAAGGGCTTCCCTGGTGGCGCAGTGGTTGAGAGCCCGCCTGCCGATGCAGGGGACACGGGTTCGTGCCCCAGTCCGGGAAGATCCCACATGCCGCGGAGCAGCTGGGCCCGTGAGCCATGGCCGTTGAGCCTGCGCGTCCAGAGCCTGTGCTCTGCAACGGGAGAGGCCACAACAGCGTGAGGCCAACATACCACAAAAAAAAAAAAAAAAAAAAAAAAAAAATTAAGAAAAAATTATACTCATGAAAGTTTACAAATGCCTTTGAAAAATCAAGGCACTTCAAAATTTTACCAAAAATATCCATCCATTCAGTATACTTAGAATATAGCATTGCTTAAATATTTACATTTATCATCTTTTATGTTATTCCCTCAGCAGGGGGTGACCTAGTATATTCTTCCTTCACTTAAAATCTCTCAAAGGCTTGCCACTACTTTTTATTTTTAAAAAAATCTAAATAAACTCCTAAACTGGCTTGCCGCATCACTCTGTGATTGGCCTCTGCCTACTCTCCAGGCCCCTCCCCTTGAATCATTCTTCCTTCACCCGGTAAAGCATGCTGCACTCCTGTCATACAACATCTGCCCTCTTCACACAAGCTATTCCCACCAGCACCCCTCTCCAATTAACTACTAGTCTTCCCTCAAGCTCAGCTTAAATATCACTTTCTCAGAAAAGCTATCTGTCCCTAAAGCCCAGGCAAGATTAGTTTGCCCTGTTACAAGCAGGCATGGCATAAAGTAATCTACCCACATAGCATTTCAAATGTATGCATCTTTAAATGTTTGTAATAACTTATTAAGGCAGAGAGAGTCGCCAATTTTCTTGGTTCCTGGTACCCTTATTTGTTCAGTAATTTTTTTCATGAATTCCTTAGGCTAAAAGAAATACCTAAGAGTTCTGGTTGTTAGGTTCAAATGAATGAATAAATACTTGTGTCTTAACAAGTTAGTACCCTTTTGAAAAAATAATACACATAAATTGAAAGATATTTTAACTTCATCTTTCAGTAACCACAATTACTTATTATGGGATGTGTGCACCTACTGGGCTTTGCACAACTTCTCAAACCTTGAAATCCCATTGGACATTGCCATCCTCATTTCCTGTTCCACACATTTCTGCATGATACTTGCTTTTTATCACAGTGACCACCAAAAACTCAACTTCACAAAGATATCGCAGCATCAAGATGAAAGCAGCACAATCAAATGTTGAACTGTGAACTACCTTGACCTAGAAGTTTACATGGTGTCTAACAGATATGTTTCCCTAAAAAAATCTGAAATATTCCTGTAAGTTCACTGAGGCGCTGTGGGGTATCTCAGGGTACAGTTTGGGAACTGCTGGTTTACAATCTATCTTTCTCCAGTGTTTTTATTCACCATATTCCCAGTGCCCACCTAGCACAGTGGATGGTATCAATCTTTAGATTATACAACCAGATAACTTCTAAAAACTTCCACTGCTTAAAGTATTAATGAGACCACAGGTTCCATTCCAATATAGGCAATTAGTATCACTCTCTTGCATAATATAACTTACTAACAAGCAGGGTTTTCATTAATTTTGATGAGTTTTTTTTAAAAAATTATATAGAAGAGCAAAGAAAACCAAGAAGAGCCAAAATAATTTAGAAGAACAAAGTAAAGTAACTGCACTCATCAGTTACCAGTATTTATAAAGCTACAGTAATTAAGCCACTATGTTCTGAAACAGGGAAAAACAGAGTCACATAACAAGCTACAGAGCCCCAAAACAAAGCTATATATATTTGGAAACTTAATATGCAGTAGAGATGGCATTTTGGGAAAAGGATGAATTACTCAACAAATGCTACTAGGGCAACTAGTTATCCATAGAGGAGAAAACTGGGACATCTACTCACAACATATAATAGACACGTGTTTCTGTGTATCAGGCACTGTTCTAAACATTATTTACATACTAACCATACAATCTTCACTACTATCTTATGAGATAGGTACTATTATTATTCCCATTTTAAAGGAGGAAACTGAAGCACAGAAATGTTAATTAACTTGTCCAAGGTCACACAGGTACAGTAAATGACAGAACCAGAGTCTGTGATCTTAACCACACTGCACCACCACTCATATACATATAGAAAAATACATTCCAGACTTATAAAAAAATTAAGTCATAAAAATTTTAGGAAAATACAGGGAGAGAGTACCCTGGAGTTAGGCAACCTTTTAAATCAAAATAGGAAACCTCAAAGCTAGAAAAGATAGATTTGCTTTACTTCACTGTGTTTAAATTAAAAAACAAAACAAAACAAAAAAACTCTTGTATGGCAAAATATCATAACAAAGCAAAAGAGACCAGACTGGAGGAAAATATATCACATATAACAGGTAAAAAATTTAAAAGGTCACACCACTCAACAGAGGGTGAAACTGTGTTCCAATAAAACTTTATTTACAAAAACAGTCAGCAGGATGGATTTGATCCATTGGCTGTAGTTTACTGATTCCTGCCTTAGAATATTTAGCAAGCAAAAAACGAGTAAGCTATGTTTCAACTGATCTGAAATGAGTTCTGTGAAAAATGGACAATGCAGACATATGCGTATGATTGTAGGAGCACTGAGAAACATAGGAAAGTACACTTCAGGTTGTTACGACCTGTCACTGGGAGGGGAAAGATGGGAGGGGACTGGTGGGGGATGGGGGGACAGGGAGGGAGGATAAAAATCCCCAAGCACAAGTAAAACAATTCTGTGATAAAAATCAGCTTGTATGTAATCCACTGATAAATATTATAAACATGTATGTGGTAGATATGGGTGTATGTTTACACTTGTGTGAATACCTAAAGGGATAGACTTAACTAGTCACCAAAACGGGGATCATCTCAGTGTGGTGAGATTTCAGTTGCTTTTTAACTATTTCTTTCATCTTTGGTATTGTCTGAATATTTTACATTAAAAATAGTATTGTTTCTTTAAGCAGAAATAAAGCTATTTTCATCTTTATATTTAGTGTACATAGGAGGGGACAATATGAAAAGTCTGGGGTATATTCATATACTTAGATTGAATGACTGTCAAAATACATATATTTGTTAAATAAAAAACATTCAAGTTTTAAAATGTGTATAACATGACCCCACTTATATTAAAATATATGTACACAGGTATATATATATGTGTGTGTGTGTATGCATATAATTAAATGTAAATATAGAGGGGAAAGTCTGGAAGAAAAGTCAACAGAGTTTTCTCCTGGGGAGAGCAGCAGGATTGAGCTGCTGATGGAGAGCGTATAGGGAGAAGGCTTTTTACTCCATGGATTTCTGTATTATTCACTTTTAAAAATATGAACAATTGCTTATACATTCTTCTTGTCATCTTTTTATTTTATGATAAAAATTTTTTTGTTGGTGGTGGTGATTAATCCTTTGCTGAGGACAGAGGTTTATTTTTCAAAAGATCCATCACCACTGTCTTTAACCACTTTTCCTTTGTCACAGTAGAAGAGTTATCAGACACTCACTCCCTGGCTGACTTCGTATAAAAACTGTCCTGTACTTCTCACCAGGGTCCTGATTCCCTATCCACTTAAGTTTGCTTAATTTTAGTTTACTACAACTAGAGTCACTGTACAAATTATTCTGAAATAGGCTTAATGATTCTATCTGATCTCTTCTACGTTCCCAGGTCTCTGAAAATTTCTCACTTCTTAATGGAATAGCTCTCACTTCTTGATAGACTATTCCTCACTTTTTGATAGAATATTTCACACTTCTCGACAGAATTCCATCTTATGAAAGGAAAATATCCACAGGGAACTCATTTCAGTTGGAATCCCCCCACCCCCAAATATCAACAAACCATAACACTCACTGCACACTTTAATTATGTGGCCAATAATTATTCTAAATTTTACTGTACCCAGAGTAAAAAAAAAAACCCAACAAAACACCACGTAGTATATAAATACTAGCAGAAATAAAATGATATCTAACTGTCTTATTGCTCAAAGAGGTTCAAAGTTATTGACAGTAGCAGAAATACAGAACAGAAGGGTAAGCAAACATTTTTATACACCTACAAATATAAGCATTCTGTAGAATGTTATTCATCCTAGGAAAATTATCTCTTCACTATAAGCTAAGAGACTAATGTTGAAGGACTTCATATTTCTTTTACTCCTTAACATTACTTTTGATCATCCCAACCCATCCAGTCAGTCTCTAAATCCTATATTTCATCCTTCCTGAGCTCTTGGTGTCCACGATCTCCATATAGCTCAGGCTCTCTTGCTTCTAGTTCTCAATTTATAATTAAAACATTTAAAAATTAGAAAGTTCAAATAATTCAACATTCTAAGGGCTCAACCAAATACATTCATGTTATCTACTAAGAAGAACAAACAACACTTAAGAGTTAAATGTTTTCTACCCCGTTTTGCTATACAGCAGTGCTCCCCTCTCTGCCTCACACAGCTAATTCCTCCTCACACAGCTAATTCCGCTAAACTGAATCTACTGAGCATGCAAAACTCCTTTCCTGGGGATTTCAAGTAAGATAAGTGGTTAGTAGTTAATATTATATGGATGATTTTAACTGTGTGATAAACACATATGGTTTTTTTTGTTTTTGTTTTTTTTGCGGTACGCGGGCCTCTCACTGTTGTGGCCTCTCCCGTTGCGGAGCACAGGCTCCGCACGCGCAGGCTCAGCGGCCATGGCTCACGGGCCCAGCCGCTCCGCGGCATGTGGGATCTTCCCGGACCGGGGCACAAACCCGTGTCCCCTGCATGGGCAGTTGGACTCTCAACCACTGCGCCACCAGGGAAGCCCAACACATATGTTTTGAAAAACTTTTATGGCACAGATATACCATAAAAACAGCAAATGTGAACTTCTAATCAAAGCAGGATCAGAAATTCTTTTTCAAGATCATAATATCCTAATAGGTAACATCTGATTGTTCTACTTTACAGCATCTACCTTCCCAACCACTCCTCAAAATGAAATATATGTGAATTTATTCAATAAACATTTATTATAGTAAGAGTGCTTTCCTTTTCTTCAATTTTCAGCCTTCCTCCTCTTGCCCTCCTCCCGCAAAAACAGCCATAGTGGAAAAAAACTTTGGTAAAATGCAGTCAGGCAGGCATGGTTTCGAATCCTAGCTCTGCTATACTAGTTAATTTCTCTCTGTATCCAAAATTTTCTCCCCTATAAAATAGGAAAAATAATGGCTTCCTTTTAAGGCAATTTCTGTGAAGACATGTGTAAAAGCACCCACCTCATTACTTGGTCCTCAATAAATAGTAACTATTCATAGTTCAAAAGCTTAAAATATTTCCCCCCAAATTGCTAAGATCTAGGACCTCGGCGTTCACCAGTCACATTTTAGAAACTGTTATGCATAAAATATGGACCTTATTTTTCTACTTTTAGTCACATTTTGACAATTACGTATAAAATAATGTGAAGTGATCTTAAAACTCAAGTTTGGTCATCTTTCTTCTCTGCCTAATCTTTCAACAGCTCCCTATTACAGCTAATATAAAATCCCAATTCATTACCACAGCATTCAGAAGGGCTACAGGATCTGGTTCCTGCCTCTCTACAGCCTAATCTTACATCACACTCCTTCAAAGTCAATAAACTCTGGCCACATAATTCAATTTCTTGAACAAGCAGTTTTCTTTCCCGTGCTGAAGTCTTTGCATTTGCTCTCCCTCTGCCTGAGCACTAGCTCCACACCACTCTTCTGTCACAGGGCTAGCCTTTTCTCATCCTTCACGTTTCAACCCAACTGTCACTTCTACAGAGGCCTTCCCTGACAACTCTCTCTGAAAAAGTCTTTTATCCTGCCCTTCATGTGCCCTTCTCAGCAATTAAGTTTGTTTTTGAGGCCTATCTTCCCAACTAGAAGGCGAGACTACAAGGGAGTATTAAAGTGACCCCTGGTTTGTCACTGCTACTTGCTATATGTACCTTGGCTTGTTTTTGTGTTTTGTTTGTTTGTATCCTTTTCAGAATCCTACAGGTTTGAAGGGTGGGTGGGCCAAGATGGAATTCAGTATTAGTGATTCTGAGTGACTTTGCATAACATCAAATCTCCACTGTTTTTTAAGATCAGCCTCATTCTCAAAAATTTTATATTCAGATGATTTCAAATCTGTCCTTTGTAAAAATGTTTTAGTATCACTTTTTAAAGTGTCATAAATAAATAATATTAATACCTTATAACTTCCACGTGATCAGCAAGAAGACTAGGTACAATCTGATAACCTACGAACAATACCACTAATGTTATGAACAGTTACCTGAAAATTCTCTAATTCTTAGAAAAAGTATGTTATTAATAGTTAACATGCCAACAATATTAGCAATACTTATATTACACATCAAAATAGAGGGAAAATCTCAATTGGTCAGTTTTCATTCTGCTAGATGAGAAAAATATAAGAATTTTTATATTAACTATATAGAACTGCTATTAACTATATAAACCTTCATGTTTAGATAGTTATCTAAACATTTTATAAGCAATTTTTTGTTATTTGTGGCCAGAAGACTGTCCTAAGAGTAATACATCTCACTCAGTACTTGATGGGTCTTCTGAATTTCTGAAACAAGTTTTTTTCAGTTCCACTTTTGCATATTATACTGAAGAAAATGTAAGCTCAATGATAATATAATGCAAATATTAACTTGGAGGTGAATCCAAAGATCTGAATGGTGACAGTTTTACACTGTAATTCAATACTTCTTTGATTGTTATGGTTCACACTTTTCTACCATGAGCAGTATGTTACTAGTGTTCTGACTACAAAATGTTTTATCACAATAAATTGTCAAGTTTTTTTTAAATAGGATATCTCCTTTGTAAAACTTCATTAAATACTTCCTTTCCAATCATCTACAGTTATTCTGACCTAATACAAAAATGGAGAGTAATCTAATTTGAAACACATTCTAAATAACTCTGAACTGGATACAACTATACTCATGAATATTCAATATCACTTCTACTCCATATGCTAACGCTTTATCTCACTGCTACAATTATATAGGCTTTTGTAATAGGGAGGTATTTGTGGGTTTTACAAAGAGAAAGGCAACAACAACCCAGTTTACTGTAGCTGTCAATATTTTGTGGGTTTTTAAGAAAGTCATAACAATAAATTTTTTATTAACTCATTGTCATTTGCAGAGTTTTGGGGTTTTCCCATTCATTTCACCAAATTATAGTAACCAGAGGAGTGAACACTTGAAACCAAAACTGTCCTGGAAAATCTAGTTCATCTTATTGGTTCATAAAGTCACCACAGAAGAGGTAAAGCAGGAGACTGAGGGCAAGAAACAGCCTGATACAAAACAGAAGTCAAAGGATCCAAGATCTAGTCCTAACTCTAACAAAATACAAGGATACTTCTAAGACAAAATAGTAATTATGGGACCAAGTCTAAAGGTACTATAATAATACTTAATATTTACTGCACAGTTACCATGTGCCAGGCATTATTCTAGCGCTTTACCTATATTAATTCTTTAAATCCTCCAAAACTAGTGGTAGTAATTATTATTATCCCCATTTACAATGAGAAAACTAAGCCACAAAGAGAATAAATAATGTCTAAAGTCATGAAGCTACCTATGAAGAAGGCGAGATTCGAACCAAGTTAGTCTGGCTTCCCTGTGCCCAAGATCATAACCACTAAACCAATATCCAACTGGATATTGGAACTATCCTATAGAGTAGCCACTTCGTGACGTGGCTATTGAGAATTTGAAATGTGACTATCTAAATTAAGATTTCATAAAATACAAAGCAAACTTAGAAGATTTAGTGTGCACACACACGAAGAATACAAAATATCTCATTAATAATTTTTATACTGATTACATGTTTAAATATTTTGGATATATTTAAATAGAATATTTAAAAATTAATTCCACTTGTTTCTTTTTAATTTTCTAATGTGGTACATAGAAAAATTTTAATTATGTGGCTTACACTATATTTCTATTGGTCAACACTGCAATGGACTATGCTACTCTTCATTAATATGCTTTAAAGCAAACAAGCAAGTTCTTTCTTAAAAAAAAAAGCTGCATTGTTTCTGCAAAGGGTAAAAGACTATGAATCATGACAGTAGATATGAAGGGATCAAAGCAAAGCTCTTTCTGGCTGTCAAATATAAATAACCGGTCTACCATATCTAAATAGTAAAAATTAAAGAATTTTAAGCAACTATCAGCACCCTCTCTTTGACACTTACTCAGAAATGCCTATTTAGAAATGAAACGTTTTAGAAACTTTTAATTAAAAATTGTAGTAATAATCAATTCATTATTGATGAATGCTCAAACTATTGGATGAAGGTTTCTGAAAAAAGGATAGTCACACAATTTCTGAGTGTCATCCACAAATTACTGATTATCTATAAAGAGGAAATGTACCTTCATAATGAACAGATCTGGTGGTCATCACCTTAACTAAGGGATCAAATTCAGTATTACCAGTAGTGAGACAGCCTGACATCATATACTCCCTGATGGCATGCAGTAAGAAGCACTGTAACATTCATGCTAGAAGTGTTGAACCTAAATCTAAGCATGAAGGAATAATACACAAATTCAGAATGTGAGACATTCTACAGAACAAATTCCCTGGACTCTTCCAAAAGGAGTCAATGTCATGAAAAACAAAGGCAAGAGAATTATTCTAGATGAAAAGTGACTGAAGAGACAAAAACAAATGCAATGAGTGGACTTTTATTGAGCCCTGGGCTTCAAAAAGCATGTAGGGAATATTTGGGTGAATTAAAATTTTTAGTATATTAGATAATACTCAGTTTAATTTTCTTAGATGTGATTAACGGTACTGTTATGTAGGAAAATGTCCTTACTCCTAGATGCTTTTGCAATATAAAAACATTAAGAGCAAAACACCCCACTGGATTGCTGATTGTCTAGGCAATTACAATATATCAGAAACTATGCAATATGAAGCATATACTCTTAGGCATAAGGTCTCAAGAAAATTCAAACAGGTAGAATTAATTATATAACCCAGAAGTTATAATTTATAGAAAAATAATCTCTTTGACCTAAATGATACGGTACACACTTGTTTGGTTCTTTAGTTTTTCCACTGATCCTTTAAGCTACCCCACATCATTCTAATAAATTTCTTTTTTGCTGAAGTTAGTTAAAATTTGTAATGCTTGGAATAAAAAATCTTAATTGATACTCTGGGTATATAAGATTTTAAAATAAATTGAATATCACTTTTTCATATAATTAAAGAGTTAGAAATTAATAAAGTGACAGCATTTTAAGAAAAGTGTTCCAAATATTATGTCAATTCAGTTTAACTTAACCTACTATCAAATCTATATTTTGACTATTTAAGGAGAAATTTTTCTAATTTTAGGATCTAGATCTTGACCTTTATAAAAAACAATGCACATAAAATATCCTCTCTTAATAATAACATAATTTATTATTTTTCTATTTTTGAAGTTTACTTCTCACTGCTATTTCTAAAGTGAGCTCTAATAACCTTTGATACCGCAGCCTTGTTCAGGGAAATTAGATAAAATAAGACTAAGATTAGGTAGAGTAAAAGTCCCTGAACAATATGCTAATTACCACAGATCACTAGGTCCAAAAGGGTTATTACGTTTTTAGAGAGCAGAGTTTCAAGAGCTTAAATTAATAACAATGACATCAAAGATTTCTGGACTTCAAGGGCTCTTTAAAATAATAATTTATACAAATTCTTTCAAACGTATTACTAAGGATCTACTATGAATAAGAATAAAAAATTCTTCTCTTGTTGTTTATTGTTTCTCACTCCACCCTTAAGCTATTCCCAATCCCACAATCCAACGTAAGCTTGATGAGAGCAGAAACCTTGCCAGGCATTTACAGTAGGTACTCAATGAATGTTTGCTGAATGAATGAAAGATGATAAGCACCTAAGTTACAATATTAGACACTAGTACCCACCCTCAGACTGCTTACAGTGAAGACACACAATGATATAATCACAACTCACACAAATACAACCACAGAACAACATGGTAGGAGCCACGACAGGGTATGTATAAGCTGCACAGAGAGAGGCAAACTCGCCTAGAGAGTCAGGGAAGACATACATGCAAAATGTGATTATAAATGTGATATCTGAGAGGAGGAGCCAGCCAGTGAAGAGCAGAATGTGCCCAGTCAAAGGAACAGCAGGTACAAAAGCCTAGAAACAAGGTGGTAGTGGAAGAGGCAAAGCACTCAAAGAAATTCAGAACTGGGTGGGCAGGGACCAGGTCATGAGGATTTTTATATGCTAAGTTAAGAAGTCTGGCAAGGGCTTTAAGATAAGAAGTGAAGATCACATTTACTTATTAAAAGAGTCATTTTTGCTGCAAAATGAAGATTAATTTAAAGAGAACAAGACTGGAGATAAGGAAAACAGTTAGGAAACCACTGCAGTGATCTCAGTTAAAACCTGATGAAGTCCTATTTAGACAAGTAGCTAGAGTGACTAAGAGAAATGGGCAGACTTAATGAATTTTTAGAGTCAAAGCAATAAGCTTTGGAGTCTGATTAAATGTGGAAGTGAGGTAAGTATGGAGTTACGGGTGATGGAGGAGTCCAAGATGACTGACAAGTTTCTGGCCGGAACAATGGCTAAACTGAAGTGCCAGTCACTGAGGAAAAGGACACAGTAGGGGGATCATGGTGTCTATCACAGAGATGGAGAGTTTAAGGACATACAAGCTTGGAACTCAGTAGAGATTCAGGATGGAAATACATGTTGAAACTGAAGTTACAAGAGAAAATTAGATAGACTAAGAAATGTAAAATGTGAAGAAAGCAGAGGGCCAGTTTCTGCAGAATACCAACATTTAAGGCAGAGAAAAAGCCTGCAAAAGTCACAGAGGTCAGAGGGCAAGAGAACATGCCATCCCAGGAGCCAAAGGAATATTTCAAGGAGGAGGACGAACTGCTGAGAGTAAAATACAGATGGACACTCATTCACTGGATACATTTTGAGAAGGTCATCGATGACCCAGGCAAGAACAGATTTAGTATAGTTAGCAAAGACAGATGCCAGACTACAATGCACTCAGGAACAAGATGGAAAAATGAAGAAACAGAGCCTGTAAAATGTAGAACAGCACTTGTCAAATGTTAGTGTATAGACCAATCACCTTGTTATATTCTGTTAAAATTCAAATTATCATTCAGTAGTTCTAGGGTGGGGATTTCTATATAACAAGTGTCCAGGTGCTGCAGATTCTGCCATTTCACCAAACAACACTTTTGACAAACAAGGGTATCAAGATCACTTTCAAAATGTTTGGTTATAAAAGGTAGAGGAGAGACAGGGTGGTAAATAAAGAAAATCTGAGCTTGGTCTTCTTTTATATTCTTTGTTACAGAGGAGAGACTTGGGCATGTTGAAAGACAGAAAGAACCAGTAGAGGGTAAAGTAGAATATTCAGACAAGAAGAGGGTAAGATTAGGATCCAAAGTAACAGGGACTAGACTTACCCTCCTGCCTTAGACAACCAGCACACTAGACAAAAATCAATGAAATAATGCTTTTCAGACAATGGACAACAGGCAGCACAGGACTATGACCCCTGAGAGAAAGTAAACAAACAAGATGATTTCTAAAATTACCCCCACCTTACAGCCTACAGATATCCCATCTTTCCAAGCCTTAGCTTGAGGAAGAGGAAAGCAGAGGGAGTTCCAAAATCACACAGAATTGAAAAGACAGAGGTCAGAGTTGGGGAGGCCAAAGTGACTACAATTTGCAGGGCAGAGTATGAAAGAGGAGGAAGCTGCAGAGAGAGGGAGCAAGGGAAGGAGGGAAAGAGGAACTCCTGAGTTTGGCATAAGAGTCCCCTTAAATCTTTGGATGACTACTAATGTGCACATGAGGGAACTGAAATTGTACAAAGTATGTTTTCCAACCATAATGGAATTAAACTATAAATCAATAACAAATATCTGGAAAATCCTAAAATATTTGGAAATTAAGCACCATGCTTCTAAATAACCCATAGATCAAAGAAGAAATCACATGAGAAATTACAAAATATTTTGAAGTTAATGAAGATAAAAATATAGCATGTCAGATTTGCACAATGTAACTAAAGCAATGCTTAAAGGGAAATTGTATCAATAGCATTAATATCTATAGTATAAAAAGTATATAGTGTAAAAAGACATGTAGGAGGGTTAATTTTGGATCAGACAAAGGACACTTCCTTTGTTATAACAATAAGTTAGGATAAGATTATGAGTAGGCTTGGTGGTAGTTAGTTAAGGGAGTCATTGTTAATTGCTTGTATAGTCTCTTAAGCATAAGGTGAGTACAACTGTTGATGGTGTGGGTAGGCTGCAGGGGTGTGTGTGGAAGGTGTCTGCTGGTAGTGATAAACACCTGAAGCAGCTTCAGTGAGAAAGGAAGAGAGCACAGAAAAAGGGAAAATAGGATTACTCAGCTACACTGAAAGCTCAGTTAAGGTTGGTAACTGTATTTAAAGAGGTTCAAACAAGAGAACATGATCTTGTAGAGTATAAAGGGAAGAGAAAGTTCAGACATTTAAAACTGAATTTTTTTAGGCAGATGAGTAAAAAGTGACAGTGAAATAGAGCTGAAGATATCAGAAAGTGGTTGTCAATGGAATCTAAAACAGATAGGAAAGGAAATAAACAGGAGTGAACTGTGATAGGTAAAAATGGTGCCAGTACAACGTGAGAAACCTGGAAGGAAAGGAGACTGTGCTGAGACTGTGATATTATTTCAGTATTTCAGCACTGCTGAGTGATGACAAGGGGCAGGGTGCCATTGTGGAAGCTGATGCTTGAAGTAACATAAAAGAGAAGTCACTGGAGATGAGGAAGTTAAAGTACTGAAAGTAATGAAGCTGGTATTAGAAAGATAAGCCAAGCAGACACACAAATTATCCAGAACAAAGACAGACTTGGAATGAAGGGGAAGATGGTAAAACAAGATGTAAAGTTTTCAATGAACCAAAGAGAATAGTAAGTACACAAATGATAGTGAACAAGAAAAACAGAGATAAAATTCAGTGGCCCACATCTTTAAAGAGGAGAAATTTCTCTGAGTAATTATTTCACATTTCAGAAAGCTATTTTCCATTATACTTCAGAGATCAGCTATGTTCTAGAGAGCTGATGTTGCTCTAAATATCACAGAGTACTTTTCTCATATGGAAAACAAGCATTACAGATTTTATTCAAGTACACCATATGTCTACAAATTGTTACCAAGTTCAGCTTAAAAAAATCCTGCATAAAGATGCATTAATTCTTGAACACAGAAAACAAACAGCATATGAATAATTTATTGAAAGCTTTTGCTGTCAGCAGCTTTATTAACAAAAGCAATATTTATGAAATCCCACAGGACAATCTAACAACTTAAATATATACAAAAGAGAATAACACAACACTACAAATCCTTAATAATGAATCTTATAGTATCAAAGCTATTTTCTGCAAAGAATGTTGTGCATGTACAAGCTCTCATTGCAAAATATACAGATGTCTCAGAAAAACCATGTCATAGTCTCACAAGGTCTGTAGACTAGGTTCTAGAATTCTTCTATTCAACTGTATATTTACTGGTGAAAATAAACTGAATTCAAAGGCTTGTTAACTCAAGCCTGCATTAGTAAGCTGTCATGTTGTCACAGACAAATTCAAATCTCATTCACTGACCTCTTAATCTCTTGGTAACACACTCCTGATGTGAAATAATCTTGGGGGGAGGAAAGAGAGGTGAAAACCTCTAAAACCTAATAAAGATGTTAACAGTATCAGAAGGATAAGACACGAGCCCCAAAATTCTCACAATGAAGCCACATATGTGCATATAAATAATAACCAAACAGTTGTAAATACATTTGTGAGAGTAAAATAAGACTTTTCTATGCTACTATAATTGTATACCACTTTCACACAGATGTAGAATTAGACTAAAATGAAATGCAGATGGTCCTCAATCATTTTAAAAGATGCTCAACCTCATTCATAATAAGAAAAATGCAAATTAAAACTGTGCTGAGACACGATTTCTCACCTATCATAATGGCAAAAACCCAAATGTTTTGAACATACTCTCCAGGCAATGGATAGGGAAACAGGCTGATGGGAATGCAAAATGGCATACCCACTACAGAGGGAAGTTTGCAACACCTAGCACAATTATATATGTATTTACCCTTTGATTTAGCAATCCCATGTCTCTGAATCTATCCCAACAATAGACTGGCCAAAATATGAAAAGCAAGACTAAGGTACAAGCTAGTCTATTCATTACAGCACTACTTGCAGTAACAGCCTGGAAACAATCCTGATATCTATCAATAAGGGCCACAATGAACAAACTATGGTACACTGACACAATGAGGTACTATGCAGTGGTAAATAGGATAATAGAATAACTTTATATGTAGTCTACTACAAAGTGATCTTTAGAATAAATTAAGTGAAAAAGCAAGACTGGAGAAAGTGGGTATATTTATCTAAGGAAGGTAAAATATGAATATATTTTAATTTTTAATAATTTTTAATCCATTTAATTTTTTAATCCATTTAAAGAGAAAAAATAATTTTTAATCCATTTAAAGAGAAAAAATATGACTACAGGAGACTAGAACTGAAGCTGGATGTCTCTGAATGGATCTTGTTCATCGATTTGACTTTAGGATCATGTAAATACTTTACATAGTTAAAAAACAAAAAATTAAAATTTCAAAGCTCCTAAAAATTAAAAGCAGAAATGAAACAAACCCAAATCTCCAGCTGTCCTTTTAACCACACAGAAAGAAATTAGTCTAAGAGAATTTAGGAACACAATAGCCTAACTGTACACAGTGGAATATACCCTAAGGACCAAAAGAACTACAAAAGTTTTAAACTGTTTTAATAACCATTTTGTTGCAGTTGCTATTGATATTGAGACTGTGCATGCATGTGTGTGTGTTGGAATAAAGGAAATGAGTAAATTCACTGAGGTCACAGAGAACAAGATTCTCAGTGTGGAAGAAAAGCAATACAGATGTAAAATCAGTAAGATTAGGTAAAAGCCATGTATCATCCCTCAGTTTTACCTGTATGTAGCAACACGAATTTGTATTTTATTTATTTTAAAAACATGTATTTCCTAGTGCACTTCACTGAAAAGGACTAGTGACAATGAGCAACCCAGTATCAATAAATACTTTCCATACCCAGATTTGGCCTCTAAATTCCATTTTTCCACACAAAATAACATTCAAATAAACTAGCTAATTCTAGGTTTGCAATTGGAACATGAGATGAATCTGCAGCATCTTGTCACACCAGAAAACACAAAGCTATCGATGACTACTAGCGTCATCCCAAAAAACCCAAGAGGCTCTTACTGGCCAAATATGGGACATTTAAGCATCAATCACCATAATAACATAATAAACTGAAATACTCAAGTATGCTGAATACCATTACTTTATAATGACCTAAAAACAAACACTAATCAGTCAGCTTTGGAGAATGTTACAGAATCAAATCATTATTTTGAAAAGTGTCATGTAATTAAGTGTTTTTCCTAATCCAACTGTTCCTTATGGCAATAAAATTGTTGATCAAGTAAGCTTCTGTTTATAGAAGTAGCCCACCTAATAATGAAGGAATGACACAGTATCACAATTTTGCAACCCCTAATGAATTAACAGCTCTGGGAAATAAACATCAATGGCTCAGGAGTCAGCAACTTTTTCTGAAAAGGACCAGATAGTAGTATGTTAAGGATTTGCAGGCTACATACAGTTTCTGTCACATATTCTTCTTTGTTTCAAAAAATTTTTAAAGACCCTTTAAAAATATAAAACCCAACTTTAGCTCATAGAATGTACAAAAACAGGCCACAAACCAGATGTGACCCATGGCCATAGTATGCTGAACTCTGGTGGCTAATAGCAACAGGGAAACAGACCCAATCACACATTATATGCCTCTTGATGAAAGCATACACCATCACTATCTATGTGGTAGCCTCAACAAAACAAAAACAAAATCCTGAATCAAGTCTCTAGATCCAACTACAAATTAAGAAAAAATAAATAAAAAGGACAGAGTAATATGGTGATAGACACCATGGGGATGCAATCAACATCATACCAACTGAGAGAAAATTCTTTGAGACAAATGACACAGTTACTTCAACAAATAAATTACAAGGAATAAAGGGAGGTAGGGGGGATAACTGTTAACTTAAAAGAAACTTGAAACACATACCAAACAACTGTGTAGATCTTGATTCAGATTCAAACAAACAAACAAAACCTTAAAAAATATATTGTATACAAACATACATAGCATTATTCATAATAGCCCCAAAGTAGAAACAAAAAAACAACCCAGGGCTTCCCTGGTGGCGCACTGGTTGAGAGTCCGCCTGCCGATGCAGGGGACACGGGTTCGTGCCCCAGTCCGGGAAGATCCCACATGCCGTGGAGCGGCTAGGCCCGTGAGCCATGGTCGCTGAGCCTGCACGTCCGGAGCCTGTGCTCCGCAATGGGAGAGGCCACAACAGTGAGAGGCCTGCGTACCGCAAAAAAATAATAATAATAAATATAATAAATAAAAATTAAAAAAACAACCCACTATCCATCAAATGATGACTGGATAAACACAATGTGATATATCCGTACAATGGATTATTATTCAGCCATAAAAGGGAATGAAATACTGATACAAGCTACAACATGCATGACCCTTGAAAACATTATGCTAAGTAAAAGAAGCAATGTGCAAAAAGCTACACATTGTATGATTTCATTTATATGAAATGACCAAAACAGGTAAATCCAGAAACAGAAAGCATTACCTTGGGGGTGGGAGGGCGTGGATAGGGTATGGGAAGTGACTGCTAATGGGGTACAGGGTTTCTTTTTGCGAGGATAAAAATGTTCTGAAATTGATTGTGGTGTAACTACACAGTTCTGTGAATATACTAAAAACCAGTGAACTTACATTTTAAACAGGTGAATATATGATATGTAAATTATACCTCAATAAAGCTGTTATTAAAAAACAAGTATTGTGAAAGCAACCAGGGCTCCGTGGAAAAATGGCTAATTCTAGGATTGGGGCAGGAAAGTCTGGAGCATCTTGTAGTGACAGAAAGTAAGAAGTACTTAAAAATACAAAAACAAAACAAAACAAAAGAAACCAAGATGGAGCTACACGAAAGGGACAAATGAACAAATAAACATTTCCAATGCCCAAAGATGGAACAATCTGAGCAACAAAATGAAGTGGTATTATAGTATAACCCAAAGTATAAAACAAATATCCATTAGTCATACTGATATAAATAAAAGGTTGAATAAATATAACAGTAGAGAAGAAAAGACAAATCTCCCATACACAAGAACTCCAAATAATTTACACAGATCCTCTACCCTCAAGGAGGAGGAGCAGAATCACCACTGTTTAAGTATAGGCTGTGCATAGACCTCCTTCCCAAAAGAGTATGGTATTGGGGTGGGGGGAGGAGGTGGTGCTAGTTTTACAGTGGAGAAACTTAACATTAACTATCTTAGCCAGGTGATTAAGGTAGACGTCAATAGTGAAAAGTTGGTTGATATTATACACCCTGGAAATGATATGATGACAACAGTTAGCACTTTACTTCTATGGTCTTCCTATTAAAACCATAAACCTAGTCAACTCATGAGAAAAACATCAGAAAAATCCTAACAGAGGGACACTATAAAATACCTGACTAGTACATCTCAAAACTGCCAATGTCATCAAAAACAAAAAAAGTCTGAGAAATTCTCACAGCCAAGAGGGACTAAGGAGACACGACAACTAAATGTAGCATAGTATGCTGGATGAGATTCTGGAACAGAAAAAAAAAACACTGGGTGAAAACTAAGAAAATCTGAACAAAGTATGGGCTTTAGTTAACAATAATACATCAATATAGGTTCACTAATTGTAACAAATGTACCATTCAAATATAAGATGTTAATAATTGGGGGAACCAGGGCCTCCCTGGTGGCGCAGTGGTTGAGAGTCCGCCTGCCGATGCAGGGGATACGGGTTCGTGCCCCGGTTCGGGAGGATCCCATATGCCGCGGAGCGGCTGGGCCCGTGAGCCATGGCCGCTGAGCCTGTGCATCCGGAGCCTGTGCTCCGCAACGGGAGAGGCCACAACAGTGAGAGGCCCGCATACCGCAAAAAAAAAATAAAAATAAAATAATAATAATAATTGGGGGAACTGTGTAGAGTATGAGAACTGTCTGTACTACCTTTGCAATAATTCTGTAAGTCTAAAACTAATAGTAAAAATAAATTTATTAAAAAGTAATTATTATGACATTTATAAAACAATTAGAAATGTAAACAGTAAGTGGGTATTATATGACAAAGTAATTATTTTCACTTTTGTTTTATATGTGAAAATCTTTATGACTGACATAAAATATAAACCCAAGAAAATAAGATAACTGAAAAAGAACAGGTACAGAAGTTACATGGTATAACCAAATACCAACTATTATACATTCAAGATCAATGGACTAATGAACATTTCCAATGAAAGTGTTATCAACTAAATGCTATAATAAATGCAAAATTTTTGTTTCAAGATTAGAAGTGCCATCAAAAATAAATGATATAATTTAGCAAAGAGGATCCTAAGATATTTGTTAGATAAAATAAGAACAAAACATATTGTTAACAAGTACCTAGAAATCCAGAAGGTGAGCTTTAAAATAAAGCTCTTAATTATCTCCCTCAGACCAAGACAGCAGCTGACACTTGTCTAGTACCCAGATTTCTCTATTACAATGATACTCTATATCACCCAAAGATAAAAGAGCAGTAACTAACCTAAATCCAAGGAACAGAAGTCAGAAAGCCATCTAACCCCTCCTACATTACAAATGTGACTTCTCTGTAAGAACCCTGTAATTTTACCCTATTTCAACATAAGCATAAAGGCATATTCTAAAGGCAAACAAAAGATTTGGGAATTATCCACATAATCTCTCCATCTGAACAGATAATTCAACTTCATGCACCTCCACTGAGTAATCACAAATCATTTTAAGTGTTTATTTAAATACTTTTTCTTGCAGGTGTCATATGAAAGAATATAATAGAGCACAAAAGAAGAATCAGTAAAGGCACCAAACACAGGGCTGAGTTCACTGCTGATTTTTATTAAATATCAATACTTTTATTATTTAAGAGAAAAATATTGTTTTCCATAGGACTAAGTCTTTAAAACAGTGAAACTAATTGGAAAAAACACGGTTATATAAACAAATTTTTGCCTCGTATACTCCACTTTTCAGGAATGTAATGCATAATGCAAGGTCAAATAATACTAAACCATAACTGCATGTACGTAAACCAATGCCCATACAGGTTCCTGCAGAGGAGGCACCAGTTTGTTTAACTAAAAACTTCTGGGGTTCAAATTTTAAAGTCTATAAACTAGCTATATAACTAGAATGGCTAAGTAAATTACAGCACACTGATATTATAAAGTCACCGAAAAATTGTGAAGGGAGGCAACAAGAGTAGTGCATAACAGCATGCGTTCAAGAGTCAAGCCACATGAATTCAAATCCCATTTCTATCACGTGCTAATTATGTGGCCTTAGGCAAATTATCTAGTCTCAGTTTACTCACCTATAAAATGGAAGTAAGAGTCACTGCCTCATAATGCAGATAGGAGGGTTAAATCATATAATACATGGAGAACATTTAGAACAGTACCTAGCACATAGTAGGCATTCATAAATGCCAAGCACTAGATTGTAGCAAAAAACTATGCTACAGAGTGTGACTTTAAAAAAATGTGAAATTATATCTGTGCTCTGATTATAACTATGTAAAACTATGTATATACAGATATAAGGAATAGGAAAGAGGTAATATGAAAACCTTATTTATTTGTAATGTTGGAATTATAGTGATAACTTTTAAAATTTCCATCAGTACATTTACAAATATATAATAAAATTATTTATACAAGACAATAAAACAGTTATAATTTTTATGTTAATAGTTATTTTATTAATGATTTCTAGTTAAAAATTATAGAATCTGCTGGTAATCAACAGTTCCATTTTGTTGTTTCTATTTAAAAAAAAAAATCAATCAACATATGCCCATTCATGGGGTTACCACCTCTCTCCAGAGGTTACCTTATTACCAAATTAGTGTGAATCCTTCCACATCTTTTTTAACAATCCTCTCTGTCTCTTTCTTTCATTCACACACACACACAGTTTAGGGGTTTTACCTTAAAAAATGAAAAGGACAGTATATGTAATTCTGCAACTCACTTAACGATGTGTCTTGAATATAGTTCCATGTCAATGCATATAGTTCATTCTTTTTAACAGATGCATAGTAATCCATGCTATTAATGTGTACTTATAACATCTAAATTACCATCCAAACCAGGACACTACTGAGAGTGAAAGAGAGTGCTCTTAAAATTATGCTGGTAGCACAGGTATAAATCAGACCCATCCCAAGCTCACTGGGACATATGACCACCCTACACAGGAGAGCTATACCTACTGGTTAGCATTTAAGTCATCTCAAATTTTTTGCTACTATGAACAATGCCTCAATGAGCATCCCTGTACCTATAACTCTTTGCACATATAAGAGATATCTGTAGGGTAGGTTTCTAGAAACAGAATTACTGAGTCAAAAATAATATCTATCTTAAATTTTGATAAATACCATCACCTACAAGAAGGATGTATCAGTTTATAATACCTGTCAATAGTATGTAAGATAACTTTTTCCTTTTTCTTTTATCAAAATTGGGTAGCTTTTTAAAAATTTGTTTGAACTTGCACCTCCCTCAATATGGGTAAAGCCAAGCATCTTTTTAACACATCTTCCATGCATTATATAGTTTTATTTGACTGCTTACCAAAGTCTTTATTCTTTTTTTCTCAATGTACTTTAAAAGTCAAAATTACAGAATTAAACATTGTTTTAATTTAAGACAGGAAAGAACCTTAACTACACCCTCATTCTATGCAAGGTGACATAGATGTCTAAAAAGTCAAGTGACTGTCCACTAGTTGGTCCTATATAATATTTCAAAACATTTTACTTATAACCAGAAAAAACTATCTTGCTTATCAGACATTTTTTCTCTAAGATATCAAGAACAATAATGATACTTTATCAGGTTATTTACAAATTACTGAGAAAATTAATTCTAATCTGTACTCCCACTCCCTTTACTACATATTAATATGCCCTGTCTTGAAAAAGCAAAATTTCCTACTTCTGAAAAGGGGACGAGGGGACAAAAGAAATTTGCCTTTAATGAAACAAAATTTAGTTTCATAATTATAATCAAGAAACAACAACACTACAACAACCTGGATGGACCTGGAGAGTATTATACTCAGTAAAGTAAGTTAGAGATAGACAAATACTGTCTGTTACCACTTATATGTGAAATCTAAAAAATAAAACAAAAGATGTATAACAAAACAGAAACAGACTAACGGATATAGAGAACTAGTGGTTACCAGTGAGGAGAAGGAAGGGAGGAGGAGCAAGATAGGGGTTAAGAAGTATGCACTACTATATATAAAATAAGCTACAAGGATATATAGTATAGCACAGGGAATATGACCAATATTTTATAATAACTTTAAATGAAGTATAATTTATAAAAATTCTGAATCGCTCTTGCACACCTGAAACTGATATAATATCATAAATCAACTATACCTCAATAAAAAAATATTTTAATACATACGAAGAGGGTGGCAAAGTCAACATGATGGTGTGGAAAGATGCCGAATTAGTGTCTTCCAACAACTAGGGCACCTGCCGGCCGCTGGTGGAGGACCCTGATGCCCAAGGAGACAGGAGGAACTGCCAAGTGAACCAGCTGGATGTGGGGGGACTGAGGGGGGAGGAGAAGTGGAGGCCAGACAGGATCGGAGCCCCTCTAGGCCGCATGGGTCCTTGGGGTCATAGGAGGGAGGCCGGGGAGAACAGGAGAGGCAGGTGGGAGGAGCCATCCAGGAGGAGAGGGAAAGGAGCAGAGGGCATTTGCCCCACCCACTCAGGCAGGGGAGACTGTTGAGCTCCCAGACTGGTCCACTACCCTCCAAGGCCCACCCTCCCTCCAGCTGCACTGATCCTTGGGGCATAGGAAGGAGGCGAGGGGAGAACAGGAGAGGCAGGAAGGAGGGGCGGGAGAGGACCAGAGGGCATTTGCCCCGCCCACTCAGGCATGGGGAGCTGCTGAGCTCCCAGGCCCGTCCCCTGCCCTCCAAGGCCCCCTCCAGGCCGAGTGGGTCCTTAGGGGCATAGAAGAGAGGCCAGGGAGATCAGTAGAAGCAGGTGGGAGGGGCCCTCCGGGACCAGAGGAGGAGGAGAGAAGAGGAGGGCATTTGCCCTGCCCACTCCAGCCCAGGAAGCCAGCTGGGCTCCCAGGTGAGGTCCCCCACCCGCTGAGACCAGGGGTGGGGGGCATGCCTGGGCCCCTTCTGTTCCTTGAGCCTAAGCCCCAGCCCCCCACAGCATCCAGGGCCTTTTCCAGCCCTGTGGGTCCTAAGCATAGGCCCCACCCACCACCCAAGCCTCACCCTTGCTTAGGCCCCGCCCTCCACAGCCAAGGCCTTCCCACCCCCTATTTTTTCCTTTTTTTTTTTTTTCTTTTCCCTCCTCCTCTTTTTTTTTTTTTTTTTACTATTGTGGTACTGATGTACCTCCCAGTTTTTGATTCAACTATATTTTTATTTTTATATTCTTTCTAACATATCTGTTAATTTTCCAGTCTAACTTTATGTTTTACTTTGTTATTGTTCTCTCTTTTTTTTTTTTGTCACCCCACGCAGCTTGGGGGATCTTGGTTCAAGAGCTGGGGGTCAGGCGAAACTCCTGCAGTGGGCACTCTGAGTCCAAACCACTGGACTAACAGAGAACCTCAGACCCCAGGGAATATTCATCACAGTGAGGTCTCACAGAGGTCTTCATCTCAGCACCAAGACCAAGATCTACCCAACAGCCTACAAACTCCAGTGTTGGAAGCCTCAGGCCAAACAACCATTAAGAAAGGAACACAGGGGCTTCCCTGGTGGCACAGTGGTTGAGAGTCCGCCTGCCGATGCAGCGGACATGGGTTCGTGCCCTGGTCCGGGAAGATTCCACATGCCACGGAGTGGCTAGGCCTGTGAGCTATGGCCGCTGAGCCTGTGCGTCTGGAGCCTGTGCTCCGCAATGGGAGAGGCCACAACAGTGAGAGGCCCACGTACCGCCAAAAAAAAAAAGAAAAGAAAGAAAAAAAGAATGGTAAAAGGGCTTCCCTGGTGGCGCAGTGGTTGAGAGTCTGCCTGCCAATGCAGGGGACATGGGTTTGTACCCCGGTCTGGGAAGATCCCACATGCCACGGAGTGGCTAGGCCTGTGAGCCATGGCTGCTGAGCCTGCGCGTCCAGAGCCTGTGCTCTGCAATGGGAGAGGCCACAACAGTGAGAGGCCTGCGTACCGCAAAAAAAAAAAAGGAACACAATCTCACTCAGAAAAAAAATTTAAAAATGAGAGGGCGGGCTTCCCTGGTGGCCCAGTGGTTGAGAGTCTGCCTGCTGATGCAGGGGACACGGGTTCGTGCCCCGGTCCAGGAAGATCCCACGTGCCACGGTGCGGCTGGGCCCGTGAACTATGGCCGCTGAGTCTGCGCGTCCAGAGCCTGTGCTCCACAACAGAAGAGGCCACAGCAGTGAGAGGCCCGCTTACCACAAAAAAAAAAAAAAAAAAAAAAAGAGAGGGCAAAAAATTATGTCACAGATGAAGGAGCAAGGTACAAACCTACAAGACCAAATAAATGAAGAGGAAAAAGGCAATCTACCTGAAAACGAATTCAGAGTAATGATTGTAAAGATGATCCAGAATCTCGGAAATAGAATGGAGGCACAGATTGAGGAAATACAAGAAATGTTTAAGGAAGACCTAGAAGAACTAAAGAACAAACACACAGATGTGAACAACACAATAACTAAAATGAAAAATACACTAGAAGGAATCAGTAACAGAATAACTGAGGCAGAAGAACGATTAAGTGAGTTGGAAGACAAAATGGTGGAAATAACTGCCGAGGAGTAGAATAAAGAAAAAAGAATGAAAAGAATTGAAGACAATCTCAGAGACCTCCAGGACAATGCTAAACGCACCAACATTCGAATTACAGGGGTCCCAGAAGAAGAAGAGAAAAAGAAAGGGTCTGAGAAAATATCTGAAGAGATTGTAGTCGAAAACTACCCTAACGTGGGAAAGTAAATAGTCACCTAAGTCCAGGAAGCAGAGAGAGTCCCAAACAGGATAAACCCTAGGAAAAATGCACCAAGACACATATAAATCAAACTAACAAAAATTAAATTCAAAGAAAATATATTAAAAGCAGCAGGAGAAAAACAAAAAATAACATATAAAGGAATCCCCATAAGATTATCAGCTGATTTTTCAGCAGAAACTCTGCAGGCCAGAATGAAGTGGCAGGATATACTTAAAGTGATGAAAGAGAAAAACCTGTAGGTTTTTCTGTAGGTTGTAACCAAGATTACTCTACCCAGCAAGGAGCTCATTCAGATTCGATGGAAAAATCAAAACCTTTTCAGACAAGCAAGAGCTAAGAAAATTCAGCACCACCAAACCAGCTTTACAACAAATGCTAAAGAAACTTCTCCAGGTGGGAAACACAAGAGAAGAAAAAGACCCACAAAAAACAAACCCAAAACAATTTAAAAAATGGTAATAGGAACATACATAATAACCTTGAATGTAAATGGATTAAATGCCCCAACCAAAAGACACAGACTGGCTGAATGGATACACAAACAAGACCCATATATATGCTGCTACAAGAGACCCATTTCAGACCTAGGGACACATACAGACTGAAAGTGAAGGGATAGAAAAAGATATTCCATGCAAATGGAAATCAAAAGAAAGCTGGAGTAGCAATATTTGTATCAGATAATACAGACTTTAAAATAAAGACTGTCACAAGAAATAAGGAGGGACACTACATAATGATCAAAGGATCAATCCAAAACAAGATATAACCATTATAAATGTTTATGCACCCAACATAGGAGCACCTCAACACATAAGGCAAATGCTAACAACCATGAAAGGAGAAATTGACAGTAACACAATAATAGTAGGAGACTTTAACACCTCACTTATACCAATGGAGAGATCATCCAAACAGAAAATAAATAAGGAAACACAACTTTTTTTTTTTTTTTTTTTTTTTGGCGGTACGCAGGTCTCTCCCTGCTGTGGCCTCTCCCGTTGTGGAGCACAGGCTCCGGACGCGCAGGCCCAGTGGCCATGGCTCACAGGCCCAGCCGCTCCGCGGCATGTGGGATCCTCCCAGACCGGGGCACGAACCCGCGTCCCCTGCATCGGCAGGCGGACTCTCAACCACTGCGCCACCAGGGAAGACCGGAAACACAACTTTTAAATGACGCAACAAACCAGATAAATTTAACTGATATTTATAGAACATTCCACCCAAAAGTGGCAGAATACACTTTCTTCTCAGTGCACATGGAACATTCTACAGGATAGATCACATCTTGAGTCACAAATCAAGCCTCAGAAAATTTAAGAAAACTGAAATCGTATCAAGCATCTTTTCTGACCACACGCTAGCAGAAAGGAAATCAATTACAGGAAAAAAAAAAACTACAGAAAACACAAATACATGCAGGCTAAACAGTACACTACTAAATAACCAAGAGATCACTAAAGAAATTAAAGAAGAAATAAAAAAATACATAGAAACAAATGACAATGAAAACACAATGACCCAAAACCTATGGGACGCAGTAAACGCAGTTCTAAGAGGGAAGTTTATAGCAATTCAGTCTCATCTCAAGAAACAAGAAAAATCTCAAATAAACAATCTAACCCACCACTTAAAACAACTAGAGAAAGAAGAACAAATAAAATCCACAGTCAGTAGAAAGAAAGAAATCATAAATATCAGAGCAGAAATAAATGAAATAGAAACGAAGAGAGCAATAGCAAAGATCAATAAAACTAAAAGCTGGTTCTTTGAGAAGATAAATAAAATTGATAAACCTTTAGCCAGACTCATCAAGAAAAAAAGGGAGAGGACGCAAATCAATAAAATTACAAATGAAAAAGGAGAGATTACAACTGACACTGCAGAAATACAAAGGATTATAAGAGACTGCTACAAACAACTATATGCCAATAAAATGGACAACCATGAAGAAATGGACAAGTTCTTAGAAAAGTACAACCTTCCAAGACTGAACCAGGAAGAATGAGAAAATATAAACAGACCAATCACAAGTAATGAAATTGAAACCATTATTAAAAATCTTCTAACAAACAAAAGTCCAGGACCAGATGGCTTCACAGGCGAATTCTATCAAACATTTACAGAAGAGTTAACACCTTTTCTTCTCAAACTCGTCCAAAAAATTGCAGAGGGAGGAACACTCCCAAGCTCTTTCTACGAGGCCCCCATCACCCTGATACCAAAACCAGACGAAGATATCACAAAAAAAGAAAATTATAGACCAATATCACTAATGAACATAGATGCAAAACTCCTGAACAAAATACTAGCCAAAAGAATGCAACAACACATTAAAAGGATCATACACCATGATCAGGTGGGATTTATCCCAGGGATGCAAGGATTCTTCAATATACACAAAACAATCAATGTGATACACCATCTTAACAAATTAAAGAATAAAAACCACATGATCATCTCAATAGATGCAGAAAAAGCTTCTGACAAAATTCAACACCCATTTATGATTAAAAACTCTACAGAAAGTGGGCATAGATGGAACCTACCTCAACAGAGTAAAAGCCATATACGACAAATCCACAGCAAACATCACTCTCAATGGTGAAAAACTGAAACCATTTCCTCTAAGATCAGGAAAAAGACAATGATGTCCACTCTCAACATAGTTTTGGAAGTCCTACCCACAGCAATCAGAGAAGAAAAAGAAATAAAAGGAATCCAAACTGGAAAAGAAGAAGTAAAACTGTCACTGTTTGCAGATGACATGATACTATACATAGAAAATCCTAAATATGCCACCAGGGCTTCCCTGGTGGCGCAGTGGTTGAGAGTCCGCCTGCTGATGCAGGGGACACGGGTTCATGCCCCGGTCTGGGAAGATTTCACATGCCGCGGAGCGGCTGGGCCTGTGAGCCATGGCTGCTGAGCCTGCACATCCAGAGCCTGTGCTCCGCAACGGGAGAGGCCACAACAGTGAGAGGCCCACGTACCTCAAAATAAATAAATAAATAAATAAATAAAAAATAATAAATAAATAAATAAATAAATATGCCACCAGAAAACTACTAGAACTAATCAATGAATTTGGTAAGGCTGCAGGATACAACATCAATGCACAGAAAACTCTTGCATTCCTATACACTAAAAACAAAAGGTCAGAAAGAAAGGAAACAATCCCATTTACCATCACAACCAAAAGAATAAAATACCTAGGAATAAACCTGCCTAAGGAGGCAAAAGACCTGTACTCAGAAAACTATAAAACAGTAATGAAAGAAATCAAAGATGACATAAATAGATGGAGAAAAATACCATGTTCTTGGATTGGAAGAATCAATATTGTGAAACGACTCTACTACTCAAAGCAGTCTACAGATTCAGTGCAATCCGTAACAAACTACCAATGGCATTCTTCACAGAACTAGAAGAAAGTATTTTACAGTTTGTATGGAAACACAAAAGACCCCGAATAGCCAAAGAAGTCTTGAGAAAGAAAAACAGAGTTGGCGGAATCAGGCTCCCCGACTTCAAACTATACCACAAAGCTACAGTAATCAAGACAGTATGGTACTGGCACAAAAACAGAAATACAGATCAATGGTATAGGATAGAATGCCCAGAGATAAACCCACACACATATGGGCACTTAATTTACAACAAAGGAGGCAAGAACATACAATGGAGAAAAGACAGCCTCTTCAATAAGTGGTGCTGGGAAAACTGGACAGCTACATGTAAAAGAATGAAATTAGAACACTCCCTAACACCATACACAAAAATAAAATCAAAATGGGTTAAAGACTTAAATGTAAGACCAGACACTATAAAACTCTTAGAGGAAAACATAGGAAGAACACTCTTTGACATAAACCACAGCAAGATCTTTTTTGACCCACCTCCTAGAGTAACGGAAATGAAAACAAAAATAAACAGAT
Source organism: Mesoplodon bidens (assembly GCF_964165515.1). Classification (NCBI taxonomy): domain Eukaryota; kingdom Metazoa; phylum Chordata; class Mammalia; order Artiodactyla; family Ziphiidae; genus Mesoplodon; species Mesoplodon bidens. The sequence continues at coordinate 62,100,926 of NC_138178.1, read as the reverse complement.
GGGCCTTAATTAAATTTAAAAGCTTTTGCACAGCAGAGGAAACCATAAACAAGACAAAAAGACAACCCTTAGAATGGGAGAAAATATTGCAAATGAAACAACAAAGGATATATCTCCAAAATATACAAACAGCTCATAGAGTTCAATATCAAAAAAACAAACAATCCAGTTAAAAGATGGGCAGAAGACCTAAATAGACATTTCTCCAAAGAAGACATACAGATGGCCAAAAACTACATGAAAAGATGCTCAACATCACTAATCATTAAAGAAATGCAAATCAAAACCACAATAAGGCATCACCTCACCCTGGTGAGAATGGCCATCATCAAAAAATCTACAAACAATAAATGCTGGAGAGGGCGTGGAGAAAAGGGAACCCTCCCACACTGTTGGTGGGAATGTAAATTGATATAGCCACTATGGAGGTTCCTTAAAAAACTAAAAATAGAATTACCATGTGACCCAGCGATCCCACTACTGGGCATATATCCTGAGAAAACCATAATTCAAAAAGACACATGCACCCCAATGTTCACTGCAGCACTATTTACAATAGCCAGGTCATGAAAGCAACCTAAATACCCATCGACGGACAAATGGAAAGAGAAGAAGTGGTACATATATACAATGGAATATTACTCATCCATTAAAAGGAATGAAATTGGGTCATTTGTAGAGATGTGGATGGATCTAGAGACTGTCATACAGAGTGAAGTACGTCAGAAAGAGAAAAACAAATATCGTGTCTTAATGCATATATGTGGAACCTAGAAACATGGTACAGATGAACCGGTTTGCAGGGCAGAAATAGAGACACAGATGTAGAGAAACATATGGACACCAAAGGGGGAAAGTGGTGGGGCGGGGGGTGGTGGGATGAATTGGGAGATTGGGATTGACAGATATACACTAATATGTATAAAATAGATAACTAATAAGAACCTGCTGTATAAAAAATAAATAAAATAAAATTTGAGAAAAAAAAAAGATACATGTACCACAATGTTCACTGCAGTATTATTTACGATAGCCAGGACATGGAAGCAACCTAAATGTCCATCAACACATGAATGGATAAAGATGTGGCACATATATACAATGGAATATTACTCGGCTATAAAAAGGAATGAAATTGAGTTATTTGTAGTGAGGTGGATGGACCTCAAATCTGTCATACAGAGTGAAGTCAGAAAGAGAAAAACAAATACTGCATGCTAATGCATATATATGGAATTTTAAAAAGCGGTACTGATGAACCTAGTGGCAGGGCATGAATAAAGACAAAGACACAGACACAGAGAATGGACTTGAGGGCCCGGTGGGGAAGGGGAATCTGGGATGAAGTGAGAGAGTAGCACTGACATACATACACTATTAAGTGTAAAATGGATGGCTAGTGGGAAGCTGCTGCATAGCACATGGAGATCAGTTCTGTACTTTGAGATAACCTAGAGGGAGGGGATGGGGGGGGTGGGAGGGGAAATGGGGATATATGTATACATATAGTTGATTCACTTTGTTGTACAGTAGAAATTAACACAACATTGTAAAGCATTTATACTCCAATAAAGATGTGGAAAAAAAGTTGTTACTATAATACTGAGATTTTGATTAAATGTAAGCCTACATAAGAACTCACATAAAATGTGTAAGCAAGAACAACTGAAAAAATGCACCTAGGTTGATTAAATTCCAAGCAAGACTTGCACACATCTATTCCGTGTGGTTTGTGTAAATTATACAGTAAAGTGTGGAATCCTATCACATCACACCAGGATATTGCAGTTTTAGTACTTACTTTAAGCTTAGGGTACTTAATGCCTAATTTTAATAGAGTGGACGTTCTGTCTTTCCCACTAGACTATATGCTCCATAAGGACAAGAACTATGTTTATCTTATTCTGTGCTCAACCCCAGAACCTAGAATAGTACCTAGAACACAGTACACATAAAATAATTTGTTAAACATCCCATAGTTTTGTGTTTTGCAGATTGTATTTGTTTTCTAGCTGTCCTGAAATAGAGTGTTCTTTGTATCTGGGTTCCTTTTTCATTTTGTGAATCTTGGCAAAACACCTGTCACAAATTAAGCATGGCTTAACTTTATTTTTTGAGTCTAGACTTTTATCTATACATACTAAGACATGGAAATAAAATTCCTGCTTTTTGTACTACCTCAAAGACCTGAAAATATAGTCTACAGTGGGAGGAAGCATGTTGTCCTGTTACTTTGTTAAAGGGAACTGAATGAAACTGAACATACATTGAGAAAGCAAATTTTAAAATGTTGGTACACAAATACAAAATCAGATTTTTTCAAAACTGTCACTGGAAAACCATGTTTCTTTCACAAGGGAGTGCCAGATGTCAAAAAACGCCATTTTTCTTGAGCACACATAATTTCCTAAACACCAATCTGAAAGTTCCTTAGCTGGTTAAACTTGGTTCAAAGCTTTTGACAACTTTATATTCTGAAAAGGCCCAATTTATTATAAATACAAGGTGATTATATAATTTATTATCCAAACCAGGACATTTCTTGAGAGAGGGAACACTAAAAATAATTATACCAGCAACAACAGGTAAAAACTGCCCTAAGCAAACCATGACTTATGTTAACTACATATATGTAACCTTGCTAAAATACACCTAAAATCAGATTACTGACTACTATTTTGGGAGTCTTCTCTACTTTTACACCAAAGGAATCTGTTTCACTAACCTTGTAGATCAAGATGTCTATCTGACACAAATGACATAAGTATTTCCTACGAAAAATTTAAAGCACATATTTTCAAGAACAATTTCATTAAAGGTAGATCGTGTAAATTACTCAATAAAATCAGTAGAGAATAATATTATGGAAATTGTGAATCACAGGTCACACCATTAGCATGATCAGAATTTCTTCCTGATATTTTTTCACAGTCGGAATTTAAAAGTTTTAATTTCTATATCAAAACTATCTCCGTAAGTGTGTACACTTATAAAATATACTCACAGTCATTTGAAAAACTAAACTTTTAAGAATGGTACAGTCCAGTCCTTAAAATTTCTTAAACTATGTGTATACATATTCATATATTAACATGTATTTATATATAAAATATAAATATATATATGCACAAACATTTTTCAAGTATCCATTAGGGAGAAAAAATTATACATTCTTTCTAGAAAGCAATTTGGCAATGTCTATGAAGAGTCAATATGTCAAACTTTAGTTCCAGAAATAAACCTTAAGTAAACTGTCAGGAAAAAAATTATAAAAAAGGCATTTATCACACTTAAATGTTCAACATTACAATACTGTTTATGTAAAATTATAGCATACAATGAAATTAGGAAGCCATACTGGGTCCAGGTATAAAATGACATTTGTAATATTATCCCAAACTTTGTTTTAAATACACACACGCACTTATATGCATTTAAAACATACACAAGCATATATGCAAAAGAAGAAAACTAGAAAAAAAATTCCAAAATGTTAACCATAATCATCTGAATTGTGAGATAAGTGATTTGGGTTCTCTTAATCAATTTCTATAGTTTCTAATAATATTTTCTTAGCTTTCTCCAATAAATGCACTACTATGCTGATTATGAAAGTTTTTAAATTTTACACTTAGTTTCAGAATTGAATTTTACCAAATACTTAAAGAAGAAATAACATACTATACAATCTCTTCTAAAAAACAGAAAAGGAAGGAACATGGCACAACTAATTTTATGAGGCCAGCACTACCCTGATATTAAAACCAGACAAAGACAGAACAAGAAAACTACAGATCAAAATTCCTCTTTAATATAGATAAAATAATTTAAGAAAATATTAGCAAATAAAATCCATCAATATATTAAAAGAATACTAAGTCATGACCAAGTAGGAGTTTATCCCAGGAATGTAAGATTACTTTTATAATCAGAAATTAATCAATGTAATCTACCAGAGTAACAGACTAAAAAGGAGAACTGCATGATCTTACCAAAAGATGCAGAAAAGTCCTTGACAAAATTCAACTTCTATTCATGATAAAAACTGTCAGCAAACTAGGAATAGAAACTTCTTAACTTGATAAATGGCATCCACAAAAACTCTAAAGCTAACATCATATTTAATGGTGAAAGACTGAATTGCTCTCCTCCTAAGATCAGGAACAAGTCAAAGATGTCGACACTTACCATTACTATATCACACTTTACTGGAAATCCTAGCTGGTATAATATGGCAAGAAAAATTAATAAAAGGCATACAGATCAGAAATAAAGAAATAAGCGTGTCACTAGTTGCAGACCATATTCGAAAATCACAAGGGATCTACAAAAAAGCTTCTAGAACTATTAAGTGAGTTAAGTAAGGTCAAAGGACACAAGGATATTTCTATATACTGGCAATCAACAATTAGAAATCAAAATTAGAAAACAAAACCATTCACAATAGCTCTAAAAACACGAAATATTTAAGTATCTGAAAACTATAAAATACGGATGAAAGAAATCAAAGGTGACCTTAATAAATGAAGACATTTTGTTCATGGACTGAAAGACTCACACAGTTAAAATGTCAATTCTTCCCAAATTGTTCTATTGATTTAATACAATTCCAATCATAATCCAAACCAGAATTTTTGTAGATAAAGACAAGATGACTAAAATGTATGTGCAAAGGCAAACAAAGTAGAATAGATAAAGAATTTCAAAAATTAGGAACAAAGTTGGAGAATTCAAACTACCCTATTTTAAGACTCACTACAAAGCTACAATAATAATGAGGTATTAGCAGAAGGTGAGACATATAGATCACTGGAACCAAAGACAGAATCGAGAGATGGACTCACACAATTATGGTAACTGATTTCTGACATAGATGCAAATACAGTTCAATGGAGAAACGACAGTCTTTTCAACAAATAGGGCTGGAAAAATAGAACATCCATATGCCACAAAAAGAAAAGAGGACAGAGAAACTTTACATAAAAAATAACTCAAGGGCTTCCCTGGCAGCGCAGTGGTTGAGAGTCCGCCTGCCGATGCAGGGGACACAGGTTCGTGCCCCAGTCCGGGAAGATCCCATATGCCGCAGAGCAGCTAGGCCCGTGAGCCATGGCCGCTGAGCCTGCGCGTCCAGAGCCTGTGCTCCGCAACGGGAGAGGCCACAACAGTGAGAGGCCCGCGTACCCCCCCCCAAAAAAAAAACTCAAAATGAAACATAAATCTAAATATCAAATGTAAGCTATAAAATTCTAAAAGAAATCAGAGAAGAAAAAATTTTCTAAACCTGAATTAGACAAAGTGTTCTTATACATAACACTACAAACATAATTCATAAAGGAAAATAAAATGATAATTCAAACCTCATCAAAGTTTAAATCTTTTGCTCTGTGAAAGACTGAGGGTATGAAAAGATAAAAGACTGGGAGAAAATATTTGCAAACCATTAACAAAGAAAATTGTAAACAGGCTATATAAAAACTAAAAACTGAAAACTCAACCATCAGAAAACAAACTAATTTTTTTAACGGGCAAAAGATTTAAATGGATATTTCACCAACAATGGCAAGTAAGCACAGGAAAAGACATTCAACAACATTAGTCACTAGAGAAATGCACTTTTTTTTTTTAAAGAATCAATTTTATTTATTTATTTGTATTTGGCTGTGTTGGGTCTTCATTGCTGCGCACTGGCTTTCTCTAGTTGTGGCGAGCGGGGGCTACTCCTCGTTGCGGTGCACGGGCTTCTCAGGCTCAGTAGTTGTGGTGCATGGACCTAGCTGCTCTGCGGCATGCGGGATCCTCCTGGACAGGGCTCAAACCCATGTCCCCTGCATTGGCAGGCGGACTCCTAACCACTGCGCCACCAGGGAAGCCCGAGAAATGCAAATTTAAAATACAAGATACCCCTACATACCTATTAGAATGGCAAATAAACAAAACAAAACAAACAAAAACTGACAATAGCAAGTACTGGTAAGGATACCAAGCAATTAGAACTCTCATATACTGTTGGAGGGAATATAAAGAAGTACAGCCACTCTGGAGAACAGGTTGGCAGTTTCTTATAAAGTTAAACACCTACTACATGGCCCAGCAATCTCACTCAGGGATATTTACCCTAGAGAAATGAAAAAATGTTGACACAAAACCTGTACATAAATGTTAATAACAGTTTTATTCATAATCCCCACATACTGAAGACAATCCAGTCATCCTTCACCAAGTGAATGGTTAAAGAAATCCACCATACACTGATAAAACTCACAGAACTGTACATGCATGCAAAATTAATTTTATAATATATTAATTTAAATTTTTAACAGAATTAATTATCTTTACCCAACCCCCACTCTTGCCACAAACTTTCTCATCACCTATGTTTCCTACATCAGTAAATAATACCACTATCCATCCAGTTGCTCTGATGCTCTATGAAAGAGCATCTTTCACAGAGCTTATGAAAAGCTCTATGGGTCAGCTAAGTACTCATTATATCTAGCTGACAATTCTGTACCCAATGCCTAGAATATAGCAGGTACTCGATAGATATTTGTTATCTAAATGTGAAATCTGAAACTATTAAGGAAGAAGAGAATGTAGGAGACAAAGGGTCACTAACACAAAAATGCCCAAAGAGTAAAGTGAAATTTTAAAAAAACAATGGATTTAACCACATGAAAATTAATTATTTCTGTTCAAAGGACACCACAGGCAAAGTAAACAAACAGATGACAGAGAAAAATGATCTGCAACGTCTAGAATCAACAAAAATGATATCAGGAATGTACAAAGAACTGCAAATTAAAGAAAAACTAGAAACCTGACACAAAAATGAATATAAAATGTAAATTTAAAAGTCACAGAAGCAGAGAGCTGAATGGTTGCAATCACTACAAGACTCATTAGTTATCAGGAATATAAAAAGAACTGCAAATCAACAAGACAGACCAGAAATCTGACATAAAAATTCATACAGGATGTAAATAGGAAAGTTAAGGAAGCAGACAGCTAAATGGCTGCAATCATCGCAAGACCCATTAGTAATCAGAAAAATGCAAATTCAACCAACACTGAAATAACACTCTACCTGTGTCAAAACGGCAGGTTAGAAAGATTAAGTCCTATCAAATACTGGCGAGGAGAGAGGAGATGGCAATTCACATGTATGGCTGGTGGGAGTATAAATGAATACAAACATTCTGGAAAACAATCAGGACATATTTAGTGAAATTAAATTATAAGTATGCTGTATGCATGTCCCCTTGCTAGTTTATAAACTCCACAAGGACAGAAGACATTTGGGTTGTTATTCACGCCTTTCTCTTCTATACCTAATACAGTGCCCAGTATATAATAAATATTTATTTGTGTTAATAAGCTCATTTAGGGCCATTAAGTACTGTTAATGTATTTGCTTAAAAAAAACTTTAAAATGCCTCTGGCTGTTTTTCAAAGTGAATAAACAGAATGCTTTATTTCTCTCTCCAAAAAATTGTCTTTGTCCTGATATCTTTTTTTCTGAGTCAATGATTATTCATATTAAAAGTTTTAGAATAATTAATGACAAACTTTTCTTCTCAAAAAGCTCATCTCTTTCGAATTCAAGGGGAGTACGTTCTCATAGTGACTGGAGTAACTATTTCAACTCAGTTAATAAACAAATTTCATAAGCCTGGAAGAGTCCTATACAATACAGTCAACAGAAATACATTAGTCAAAATTTCCCTGTTCTGTCATGTTTAAGTAAATTTTCTCACTCAAAAAAAACTTACGGAAAGAAAATGTCTTATCTAAAGAGGCTAAGTAAACTCTAAATCTAAACTCTCATCAAATATTTAATGCTTGCTGTAATATTTCACCACCAGGTGGCAGATCCATACAACTTTCTAGAAATGCTCTTATCAGTCCTGAGAAGTTAATCCAATTAGAAGGAATTTTAGGAAAAGTGAAATAATTTTAAGCATATTTGAACCTGAGCCAGTTAACCACAGGCTAGATGTGATTGCTCCTTAGAACATTACACATCTATTTAACTGTAAATCTGTCTCCAGGCCATGCAGGGCACACAATTATCTTTAAAGAAAGCAGAACACTAAAATACAATCTTAAAATGTGGTTATCCACAGTCCAGTCATTCAAAACCCTCAGAAGTGTAAGAAAGAGATTTGAATCCAAAAGTAAGGAAAGCAAGAGACGAAAAGAAATTGTGAAGAAAGACATGAGTAAAGAGAAGAAAGGACAAAGAGGAGAAACACCTACCAAACCAAGAAGCTATCAAAACCCAAGTTATAGCAACCCAAAAAACCAGTGACATTTCGGTGTTTTCAGAAAAATATTCTAATCAATAAACACTAATCTCAAGTCAATCAGTTAATTAAGAAACTGACTTTTCAAAAATTTTCATTAAAATGATTCTTAAATTCTAAAAATGTATTAAATTTCAAGATGAAATATACTACCTTGGAATGACTCTTCAGTTATTTTAAGATGCTATTGGAAACACTTCCTGCAAATGCATCTTTTCAGTCTAAGGAGAACATCCTCACCTGCTCACCACCCTGGCTGTGGCAAACCTCTCCTCCTCCAGCCCTAATCCAACTTCTCCTGCCTCTTCCTGGCCCATGTTTGCAGAAGCAGCAGCCATGGCTCCCGACACTCAGAAAGAGATCCCTGGCCACTGCAAATACCAGGCAATAGCTCAGCTTCCTCACTAATATTTCCTTCCTGGTATCCTTCAAATCTACTTCAGCCACGAATAGAAATCAATACCCAAGCTGCCTCAGGAACCAGGGCTGATCTACGTTTTGTGGGGTTTGAAGAATATATAATTTGGGGGCCTTTTGTAAGAAAAAGAATAGGGAAAAAGTCTCACTTTTGCAGATTGTATAGAAATATATAAGTACTGAACACATTGCTAGAGCCTCTCCCAGACCCTAAAAGGGGTCCCTGCAAATGAGGGGATGCAGAACTCATCAACTTACCGGTGAATCGTCCTGCCATGAACACATGCTAAGGAAAAACAAGCCTCTTGTTAAATACAACTGGTACATCAATTCCAGCCAGTAAAAGGAAAAATACTGCCTAGAGAGTTACAGCATTCTTAGTTACTTTAGAACAAAATGGCTAAAATTAAGGACAGAGCCCAACAGTCTAATGATGACATGAGAACAAAGCATGAGGAAGAAAAACTGTTAGCAGAACCAAGGAGGGGAATGTAGGGAACAGTTTTCCCCACTGGGCTCTTATTTACATAACCCAGCTTCAGAAAACTCTCACTTTTCTTCCCTGACAGAAGCACTCAAATAGAGAAAAAACAATTCTCAAACAACTTTGCACCATACACCCCATCATTCTATAGTCCACGGTCCCTAACACTATCAGAAGAAAGTTGCCAAACCTCTCATTCCTTCCTGTAATACAAACTGTTTTGATATACACAAAGGTCTCAGCAGCTTATCTAAGTGAACAAGAACACAAGTTCTCATTTCCTAATAACTTCCTGAATATTTTATTATCGTTTCCTCCCAGGAAATTTATTCACTCTATGTAGCTCCAACACTAACAGTCCATTTTTGAAGGGAAACTATTCAAATATACCAGAAGATCATACAAAAGATTACCTCCACTACTAGGTTATTGTTTGACATATGTCTGAGTAAAAAAGATATGACTTGAAAATACATATGAATTTCATAACAAACACACAGAAAACAAAGGGAGACATTTAAATCAGAATATATTTTCACAAACCAATTTAAAAAATGCAAAAAAATTAAAACTATATATTCATACTGATTGAATGGTACGTTTAGAATATACATCTACATTTCAACTATATCTACATTTCAATTATACCTCAGTAAAAAATTAAAATTAAAAAAAAGATCAAGAGTAAGATTGGGTAATTTCACCCACTAACAAGAAAAATTATTGGCATTCTTTACTAACTCTAGTTTCAGGGAAAATGCTTCCTAGAAATTACCTTGTTTTAACACCAGAATATTTTTAATACAAATTTGTATTACTTGGGTCACAATTTGGGGCCTACTGTATGGCATAACAGCATATAATACATGCCAAATTTCACAGCAAAACCTCTGCTCTTTGGAGCAAAGGATTTGGGACAGTAAATAACCAGTAACAGTAAGACTTCAATAATGGGCATTCTCTTCACCGTACACATTCCTGAACAATTTAAAAAGAACTTCTTTCCTTTCGCACTGGAACAGAAGAAGTAGGTATGACTAAATAAAGAGGATGGGAATGAGTGCACACTAAAGAGTTAAAGAGCAATGGTAAATGGGAGTGTTTCCTTAATTTCTCTTTCAGATTTTTCATCATTAGTGTATAGGAATGCAAGAGATTTCTGTGCATTAACTTTGTATCCTGCAACTTTACCAAATTCATTGATTAGCTCTACTAGTTTTCTGGTGGCATCTTTAGGATTCTCTATGGTATCATGTCATCCGCAAGCAGTGACAGTCTTACTTCTTTTCCATTTGGATTCCTTTTATCTCTTTTTCTTCTCTGATTGCTGTGGCTAAAACTTCCAAAGCTATGTTGAATAACGGTGGTGAGAGTGGGCACCCTTCTATTGTTCCTGATCTTAGAGGAGGCAAAAGACCTGTATGCAGAAAACTATAAAACACTGATGAAAGAAATTAAAGATGATGCAAACAGATGGAGAGATATACCATGTTCTTGGATTGGAAGAATCAATATTGTGAAAATGACTATACTACCCAAAGCAATCTACAGATTCAATGCAATCCCTATCAAACTACCAATGGCATTTTTTTTTACAGAACTAGAACAAAAAAATCTTAAAATTTGTATGGAGACACAAAAGACCTGGAATAGCCAAAGCAGTAGAGAAAAAAAACAGAGCTGGAGGAATCAGACTCCCTGACTTCAGACTATACTACAAAGCTACAGTAATCAAGACAATATGGTACTGGCACAAAAACAGAAATATACATCAATGGAACAGGATAGAAAGTCCAGAGATAAACCCATGCACCTATGGTCAACTAATCTATGACAAAGGAGGCAAGGATATACAATGGAGAAAAGACAGTCTCTTCAATAAGTAGTGCTGGGAAAACTGGACAACTACATGTAAGAGAATGAAATTAGAACACTTCCTAACACCATACACAAAAATAAACTCAAAATGGATTAGAGACCTAAATGTAAGACTGGACACTATAAAACTCTTAAGAGGAAAACAAAGGAAGAACACTCTTTGACCCAAATCACAGCAAGATCTTTTTTGATCCACCTCCTAGAGTAATGGAAATAAAAACAAAAATAAACAAATGGGACCTAATGAAACTTAAAGGCTTTTTGCAAAGTGAAGGAAACTACAAGCAAGACAAAAAGACAACCCTCAGAATGGGAGAAAATATTTGCAAATGAATCAACGGACAAAGGATTCATCTCCAAAATACATACACAGCCCACACAGCTCAATATTAAAAAAAAAAAAAAAACCCAATCAAAAAAATGGGCAGAAGACCTAAATAGACATTTCTCCAAAGAAGACATACAGATGGCCAAGAAGCATATGAAAAGCTGCTCAACATCACTAATTATTAGAGAAATGCAAATCAAAACTACAATGAGGTATCACTCACACCAGTTAGAATGGGCATCATCAGAAAATCTACAAACAACAAATGCTGGAGAGGGTGTGGAGAAAAGGAAACCCTCTTGCACTGTTGGTGGGAATGTAAATTGATACAGCCACTATGGAGAACAGTATGGAGGTTCCTTAAAAAACTAAAAATAGAACTACCATACGACCCAGCAATCCCATCACTGGGCATATACCCTGAGAAAACCGTAACTCAAAAAGAGTCATGTACCACAATGTTCATTGCAGCTCTATTTACAATAGCCAGCACATGGAATCAACCTAAGTGTCCATCAACAGATGAATGGGTAAAGAAGATGTGGCACATACATACAATGGAATATTCCTCAGCCATAAAAAGAAATGAAATTGAGTTATTTGTAGTGAGGTGGATGGACCTAGAGTCTGTCATACAGAGTGAAATAAGTCAGAAAGAGAAAAACAAATATCATATATTAACGCATATATGTGGAACCTAGAAAAATGGTACAGATGAACCAGTATGCAGGGCAGAAATAGAGGCACAGATGTAGAGAACAAACGTATGGACACCAAGGGGGGAACGTGGTGGTGGGGGTGGGATGAATTGGGAGACTGGGATTGACATATATACACTAATATGTATAAAACGGGTAACTAATAAGAACCTGCTGCATAAAAAAATAAATAAAGTACAGTTTAAAAAAAAAAGAGTTAAAAAGCCAGCATTCCGGGAGGGAAAACTACACTGTTTAGTATATTGTAGTATAGCCAGCTGGTTAACAGCCTTGCCTAAATTAAATTCCTGCTTGTCACCTACTAGTTATATAACCACAGAGTAAATGACTTGTTACACGCGACACACTTTTTTAAAGTCTCTGGCATGTAGAGCTTTCCACAATGAGAAAACTGAGGCACAGAGAGGTTAACCAGCTTGCCTAAAGTTCCCAAAACCTTGGGAACACCCAGCACTGCTAGTGAGATTTACAGAAAGACAAGGAAAATATAGCCAACTGTATCTTTTTTTTTTTTTGCAGTATGCAGGCCTCTCACTGTTGTGGCCTCTCCGGTTGCGAAGCACAGGCTCCAGACGCGCAGACTCAGGGGCCATGGCTCACGGGCCCAGCTGCTCCATGGCATGTGGGATCTTCCCGGACCGGGGCACGAACCCATGTCCCCTGCATCGGCAGGCGGACTCTCAACCACTGCGCCACCAGGGAAGCCCCCTAGCCAACTGTATCTTACACAGTCGAAACATAGGGCATCTCCTATACCTGTATAACCAACAACCGCTCATGCCACACCCTACTCCAGAGTGTCCCTAAAACCTTTTAAGAATCTTTTACTGTGTACTGGACTTCTTACTGAACAGCAAGGTAGGAAGCACTGCCATTATCTAAATTACACAGAACCTTCTGTGGAACGAGAAGAGGGGAGTGAGGCCAGCCCAATCACCTACACTGCTGCTCTTCAATCATCCTTGAAGGACATCATCATGTAAAACGGCAACAAATTTCAACTGACAAAATCTACAGAACACTGGAACAGCCACTATTTTTAATACAGCAACACAACTGAAAACAGTATACCACAGAAATCATTCTAAGATATCAATATCATTCTCCCTCTCCTAAGGAATTCTCAACTTATTTGAGCAGAGAATACTTTTTTTTTCCACAATAAAACTAATAACTTCTTGACTAGAGGAACAACGTTCCAAGAAACACCAATTTTTGGTAAATAGCCTAGACTCAACCCATTCCTCCAATTCATAGCATACCCCATTGCCAAATCAAGCACCCATCCCTATCTTGTGCCACTTCACATTAACACTCCAAACCTCTAAGTAAATTACTTTCTGTGCCCATATCACAAATGCTTTCTTACTCATACGTGTTTGCTCATTATATTTCCTGGCCCCCTTCCCATCTCCACATACTCTACTCAGCCAGGGCCAATAGCCTGTGTTCCGATGCAGGAACCATGTACTCAGCCCTTCACCATCCAGCTCAAATTCTACCATTCCTATAACGTTTACCCTGAGTTACTCTGTCTGGAAGTAACTTCTCCATTTTTAGAACTCTTAAAGCACTCTACACCCCTTTTACAGCATCATCACTTGCTACACAGCATTTTGATTATTTTTATGTATGATATGCCCTTTAACTCTTATTTCTCCCATCTCTCAATACCTAGCACAGTGCCTCACACATGTTAGCTACTCAATAAATGCTTGTTGAATGAATAAATGAGTCTGAGAATCTTATTTCCCATTGGAGAATCATAATTAGTTTTTAGTAAACAGTTAAATAGACTGGACTTCTCCCTCAGAGAACACAAACTATTTGAAGTTGCCAAGAGCTACATCTTAAATCAGAGAAAGTCACTGAGCTATAGAGCAGAATTTCATTCACACAAGCTTCCTTGTACTTACCTGTTTACATGTTCTTCTCTGTGAAACAGGCCTTTATACTGCCAAAATTGAGGAGGGTGGAGAACATAACTAGTTTAATTTGTGTTTTAAAAAATGCAGCCAATTAAAATGTAGTTATGACAGCCTGAAAATGTGGCTCAAAAATTGCTATGTTATTATAAGATACCACCTATCCTACAGAATTTTCCTCTTAATCATAGATGTTTTGGAACTTTTTCTGATAACTCAGGTCTTTCCCAGATAGTGCCTCACCTCCCCTTCAGGCGAAGAGGGAACTAGGACCTAAGAAAACATAGTCACCTTATAAACCAAAACATGATCCTTCTAAATCCTAGGAGATAAACAGCAATGACTTGGGAAGAGAAGAAGAAAGGAAGCGTTAAGGAGATGAACAAAGCAGTGGCAAAATAAAAGTAAGACAAGTCAGGCTTGCTTCTAAAGGAAAAAAATCTGGTATCAAAAGGAAGAAACAGCTTCAGGATTTGAAGAGGTTTGGGGGTGGGGGGAAGTGTTGAGGTCAGGAAGAATCAGAAACACAGAACTGGACAGAATGAAGTTACTTACCCTTTGCACTGTACAAGATCTCAGGCCTTCTCCAACTGCCATAGCCCTCAAGAGGCCCCCTTATGTTTACTGTCAGTACCTTCTATTTATCCATCGACCAATACTTACTGAAAATCAACTATGTATGTGGCACTGTTCTAGACACTGGGAAAATAGTAATGAGCATTCATCTGGCACAAAGAACAAGATATATGCTATTGTTATTTAACTTTTTCAGGTCCTTTAACCCTCAATCAGACTATAAACCTGTTGAAGGCAATATATTTCAACTAGATTACAAACACCTTGATAGTAAGGTAAATATTATGTACTAAATGTCATTATCTTCATAGCTTCCTGTATTTAGATATGCCACAGGATTTATTCATACCCCCGTGTTGCTACCGACAAAAAAGAAAATATTCATCATGACTATCTGAAGGTGAAGTTATGCCATCACAAACCAAAAGCAGCCAAAAGGGAGACCAGAACTGCACCTAAGTTCCTGGTTCTCTGTACTTCTGATAAATTCACTGGAATCAGTATTTCACCATTTCCCTCCCAGATTTCTACACTCTCTTTCCACACTCAACTATTCCCCAAACAGTGAAAATATGAGAAATCCATTTTATATGTGGCAAACTTTTTGCTATATTTAGTAATAAAGGAAATTCAGAGAGAAAATAAGCTACAAGAGAAAGTGTCATAGTGCCAGTCACAGCTCAAGTAATGGTAGATCTAATCAAGTGGACCAGAGAGAAAGGAAAGGGTGACGCAGATGATCCTGAAGGTCCCCTTCCAGTGGAAAAAAATTCATGAGTTCTCATATATGCACACATATGCGGACAAAATAATTTTAAAATAGGACTGAATTCCTTATTTGGTGACAAGGCATCATATGACACAAAAGAATCCATCAACCAGCCTGGTCTCCACATGGACAGTTTACACTGAGCAACACCCTTCCATCGTCTCCATCAAGTAGACAATAAGCACCAACATGTACTTCCAGATGTAGAGTTCTCCCAACTCAAATCTGTTCCCACTTCTAGAAAAACAACTGAAAATACATTATCTTCCTAATGATGGATCATGAGCATTTTTTTCATTTTATGAAGTTGGCACATATAAAGGTGTACCACTTACTTGGCATTTAATCATATACCACTTTGAGACATATTGATTCTTACATTGTCTCACGTTACATCAGAAAAGTTCCTTAAGGGCAAAAGCTGTTTATGTCTTCTGCAACTCTGTACCTGCCATATCACAGTATCCAGAAAATATAGGCACCAGAAACAAAATGAAACAAACAAACAAAAAAACACCACCACCAACCCGCCCAACACAGACACACACACACACACACACACAAACTGCTAGATAAATGGCTGACTTTCTATTTAACTTGGGATTCCTGGAAGGGTGCAATTGCATATTATATTCACTTACCTCTCTGTATGGTCTACAATATAATTAGCTACGTCAGAGGAACATAAATAGCTACTACTGAATCTAAGCCTCACATTTTTCATCTACAAAAGCAGAAAGATAAATTAAGTAATTCCTCTTATACTCTGATTTTGAAATAGTCTTTCATTCAAAAATAAAAGATTTCTGGAGACATAATATGTGCCAGATACTGAGGCTCTGAGGATACAGAGATAAAAGTTTAGGCCACTGAGGATACAGAGATAAAAGTTTAGGCCACTACCTAGAGGGGCATGGTCTAGTGATCATAATTTGAATTCCTCCATCTGGCCTCTGCACCCTGCCTGACCTTGGTCACACTCTGCCCAGGTCACCAGATGACAGCATTTCATATGTTTGCAAAGCAATCCATGTAAGCAGTGAGGAGGAGGAGTAGGCTGGGGATGCCTGGCTATGGATAAGACTGACAGGAAGGGGACAGCTACTGGGGAGGGATGTGAAGACAGACACAGAGAAAAGGGTTACTCCCCACCCATAAAGAGCCATATGCCTATATGGAAACATAGGGAAATAATTCTATCTGCCTGGAACTGTTATTATCTCTATCATCTAAACAAGATGATGGTTTCCCTCACACACTGAAAACCCATTTTATTACACTGAATACTGCAGTCACTTCTGACAGCTTCCAATGGACCACAGAAATAAGACAAAAGAAAAACAAACTAACAAGCAAGAGAGCTTCATTTTAGTCATTCATTTATCTACTTTCTATGCTTTTCTTCTCCTTACCTTACCCATGAACTTAGAGTAACAAAATGCCCAAACCGAGGGATAGGTTAGAAGGGGAGAAACAAGGAGACTGCCTAATCTTGAGACAAATAAACTACATAATTAGCCTCTGAATAAGGGGGAATGGGTTATAGAAGTCCCCACTTTTAGACACAACAGGTTTTTAGAGACGGATGTCTCAAAAGTGAATTACCCTGAGGTGAAATCCTGATTGTTTTTACAATGTATCTTAACTATGCCTGAGCTGTTACCTTTATCTGTTTAGACATGGATTGAGTCCTCAAATGAGCAAAATCTGCTGTGTAAATCAGCTACTTAATTAAAGAGAAGTTTAGTAGGCTGCAGGGACAGATTTGTTGAAATGGTGAATTAAACACCGTTACAGGAAGAGGCTTCCTTCACTTATTAATTCTATCATTAATCTACAAAATTTAAGTCTGTCAAGAGTAGTTGCTGTTTATGCATTTTTCACTTAAAGATAGTAGTTTAGGGTAAACATTTACTGAGAACCTACCATCTCCAAGGTGCTCAGCTCATGAGCCCCTAGCATGTGAGGGGAGAAAAGGCATAGAAAACAGTGTTATCCCCACAGAATTTAAATTCATAGTAAATCTAGTACAGTATATTCTCATATTAGTACTTTTTAAAGTACTGACAATCCTAACTCTGGTCTACTTGCTCACCAACTCTCCTGAAAACTGTTTCTTGCTTTTCAAACCTCTACATGCACAGCAGAAGACCTCACTTCCTTATTAAGAATATTCACCTATTCTACGCTCCTTCCCTCCAGTTAAAGAGTAAGCCTTATCTCTCCTCTCTGATCTACTGTAAATCTTTCTACTTGTGCTCAGAACCTTCTCAGGAAACTTATATTATTATTTCGTTTTCCTTGTATATTCAAACTACCCCTCTCACATAGTCTTCCACTGCCTTTTAAACATGCTCAAGAGTCTTGCCCAATAAACACACACACACACACACACACACACACACACACCATTCTTATTAGACTCAACCACCGCATTCAGTCATCCTCATTCACAGCTAAATTTCTGGAACTTTTCACAGTCTTCATTTCCTCCCTTCCCACTTGTCCCTCAACCTGCTTCCAAATTCCACTTAATGCTCTTAGTAAGGTCATGGGTGACTCATGGGTAGCTAAATACAAAACACATTTTTCACTTCTCACCATACTTAATCTACCAGCAAGTCTGATACTCCCTTCTTGACTTCTATGATACAACCCTCTCCTGGTTTTCCTCCTATTTCTCCACTCACTTCTCTGTCCTGTAACAGCCCATCCTCTCTACTCAACCATACGCTCTAAGCAGATGACTCATAAACCTACAGCCCACATCTTTCACTACACTCCAGACTGTAACAAACTGCCCCCTGGATAAGGCATATCAAAATTCATTATATCCAAAATTAAGCTCATGCTCTTCTTGTCCCCCATAAACTTATTTCTTTCTCCTCAAAAAATAACATCAACCATCCTGCTATACAAATCCTAAGGAAACTTAGCAATCATCTTGGACACGTTTCTCACTGCAAAATCCAATCCATCACCAAATTCTATTTTATCACCTAAATGTCTTCCCATTCCATTAACTCTTCTGCACCTCCATCATTCTAATCCAAGAAATCATTGCAGACTGCCCAGACTACCGAACAGCCTACGAGGCAACATTGGCACTACCACCACACATGTATACACACTGTGGTTTTTTTTCTTGCATGTAATATAATGGTTATTTAAATACCTTTTACTGGAATTTCAAATTCTTTAAAGTTAGGCAATGCACAAATCACTTGTTTATATATACATATATTCCTTCCCTATCTCATTCCCACTAAAATGAACTTTATCAAAACAGGGTTTAAGTTTGAATCATCCTCAACACCCCAGCACAGAGCCTGGCATACAGCATATACTCAATAAGGGTTTATTGAATGAATGAGTCTGAAATTCACAGTTTTGGAGAAATAATTTTTTAAAGTTTATATATATAATACTTTCAGTTTAACTTTTCATTTACGTTCCTGCTTCCAAAAGTTGAAGCAGTTAACAAAGCAAAACTAAAACTTTTTAAAATGTATTATAACTTTGAATCTTCCAGATATTACATTAATACAGTCCAAATTCTAATAAATTTCACATTTGAAAAATCATTTAAAGCCATTAGATACGATTATTCCCATGGAAAAAACAAAAGACTTTCAGCGAAATGGCAATTCTTTTCAACATTCCATATGTTCGTAGCTATAAAAAGACATTTCCTCAATATAAGTGAAATAGCAACTACCCTATCATATGAATTATATTCCCTTGGAGAGGAAGTTCATTCTAAAACACTATTTCTTTTAAATTCAGAAGCAATATTCTGGGGTTTTTTTCAGTCAACATTTAGAAAATATTTCTCAAGCTTTGTGAGTAAGAAATCTCACAGATGCTTCTTAAAATGCAGATTCCCAGGCCTCTGGAGCACAGATTTATCTCAGTATATATATAATGATGCTCTGAAAAATACTGAGTATACTTCAAGAATCACTTAGGCATGCTGCCATTGGCTAAAGCAACCAGCCCCTATGAAGATCTCAACTAATCTTAAAAGATAATATAAACCATTGATTTTGGGGAGGAGGTGGGGGGAGGGGAACCTTATTTCTGTTTTCTTCTACCTCTTCCATAATTCATTTTCATCACGAAATTATCCTGTGTTATGGTACACAACAAATATTGATTAAATATTTTTTCAATTGAAACTGAGTTGAACCGCATTCATATGTCATATTTACAGCTTGCAGAATTATACTTCATTTGTTTAATGTAATTAAAGGTATTAATACTTCACAATTATCTCACAAAGCACACCACTGCTTCCAGATGTTCTAACAATTGAACAAGTGTGAAAGCCACTGCATTAAAAACTGAAAACCTGGCAGCAAGTGTACTTTGTCATATCAAGTTTATAACATTACATAAATAATGTATTTAACCTAAGATGAACATATGAGGAAAATCAACTTATATCATAACAAAACATTAGTCAGGAAGATTCAATTTAAACAGCTTTTCCTAAATCGTACTATTCTTGTTGGATATAAAGTGAAGACAGCCAACATTCCTTATAGTGTATTTTATGTCTATAATAGAAATAACGTTGTCCTTCCTGAAACAGCATAATGAAGCTAGCCATTTTCTTTTCCAATCCACCCTGTGGCCTCAGCTACCTGCTTTCCTAATTCCTTCTACTATACCTAATCATTTAAACCACTTCCAAAGAATGATTTTCAGACTGGCAAATTCTAGAATTAAGACTGAAGCATATTCCTAATTCTTCTTCCCGTAAGTAAAAGGTTGCATAATGAATACATAACACTTCTACTTTTCTGTTTCATGTCCTACCTACCTTACTGAACTCTGAATTCCTTATTAAAAAGAAGTCATTTATAAAGCAGAAACTAAAAAAAAAAAAAAAAAAAGAAGTCATGCCATCCCACTTTCCATATATGTGTTACATATGAATAAATGCAATAATGCATGTAACATAAACCCTTATTCTTTGATATGATCACCTGGTCAGAGAATACACTGAAATTTACTATATATGGAAAAAAATGAGTAACACAGCCAAAATTATAAATAAGATTTTAACTGGAATATTTTCTACATACATTAAGAACTATTATCAATACTTTGTACCCATTTATATTTAACAATAGATTAAAAAAATCAAAATTTTAAGAACACTGCTGCTGTCATTCTCCCGAAGAAAAGTCTTTCGGCCTCAGAGAAATGTATCTCTGCCTCAAGAATAGGTATATGAGATTGAGAGACTTGCTGAAGTCTGTAATCCCCAAACCTAGCACAGTCCTGAAAACATACTCAACATTCACAAAAATGTCTGTGGAGTAAAAAATACCCCATTCCATAAAGAGTTCGTATCAGGCAAGAGTTAATTAGCCTATTAGAGTCCTTCAGAAATTGCATTATAATGTATATGTACATAAAAGTAAAAAGAAAATAATAAAACTATTCTTTTTTAATTGAGTCAGACACCAAACTAAACTAACTGAAAAAGAGAAAACACACACAGTGTAGATTATCAGTTCAAGATGGCAAAACTGAGCTCATAAATGTAATCAGTGCCTACCCAGCACTCCACCCCCAATATCCGCTGAAATAATCAAAGGAATAGATTAAAAGAAAAACCCAGGGGAAAAATCTGTAGCCCACTGAAGATCACAGAAGAGTGCCAACCATATGTGGGCCTGGGGTGCCTCCAAGAAAAAAGCCTGGCAAAGCACCTGGCAGAGCATTCACATTGCAGATCATGTGTGAAGTAAAGTTTTGAGACAAGGGGCAGAAAGAGAAGAGGCTGCTACTGCTAGTTCCACAGCCAACTGCCAGCATTTAAATTGTGAATTTTTTAATTCCAGCACTGAAAACAAACACAGTAGCAGTAAACCTATTTCACAGCAGTATGACTATACCTTGCACCCCTACTCCCTACAAACCAATGATCTAGCAACACAAAATTACTGCAAGTCTAAAATTTTCTCCTTTCATCTAGACCTGAAACATTTGAACACAAACCCACGTAAGTTTAAAAGAGTCCATATCAACTAGCAATACTCTGCACACACAGACACCATCCCATCATTACAAGTGCCCATCAACAGACACTTTAAAAGACCCAGGAGCTAAAGGAGTGATTGTTCTATCAACTGAAACAAAATTTTTCACCTGGAGAATTTACTGAGAGAAAACTTTAAAGTACTAGAATTCCCAACTACAGAAATCTCAACTGTAGGAATCCTAAAAAAAACTTAAGAGAATACCGCACACATGAAGAGAGAATCTGAAATCAGGACAGACTGCTTTCAGCCACAAAACAACTGAATAATTTTTCAAAGAAATACAACAGGGGCAATAAATGCAGATTGCACATGACAAAAAACCAGACAAGCGTGAAAATTTCTAACAGAACATAAATAGGAGAAAAGACAAAAGGGGCATTGCAAGAGTTCAGCTTCCAGGAATGACGGAGTAGGCAGTTCGGACCAACTCTTCCACTAAGGAGAAATAAAGAAACTAGACAAAATACGAAAGATCTGTGTGAGGGCAATCAAGGTCATGAGGAATTAAGGGACCAAGATCTAGAAAATGAGAAAGTCAAAATAAATAAACCTGGTATTTGGAGCTGTTTTTTTTTAACCTAGAGGTATCTGTGGATTCTAAAGGCCACTACTGCTGAAGAGGCTGAGAAGATGAGCATAGCTCTTGACAGACATAAGCCCTGAGGGGACAAAAATTGGAGCGAGGACCTGCCAAGGAGGAGGATAAACCTCTGAAACTGTGGATTAGGACCTCAAAGGGCTACTTACAAGAAATAAAAGTAAACCCAAAATATTTCAGCTCAGAAGGTCTGAAGCCCAATTTTAAATCATCTCAATCCCTGAATGGACTAAAGTGACCTGAGATTATTAGTGACTTCATATAACCACATTCCAGAAGAGAAGCAAAGGTAAATCCTTTCTGAGAGAAGATAGTAGCATTCAGATTATGTCTATAATTTTTCATCAACAATCCCTGGCACTCAATCACAAATAAACAAGCACATAAAAACAAAAGACAACCCCAAAACCAGGAGAAATAACAAATATAAAAGCAAACCTTCATGGTAACACATATGACAGGATGGGTTAAGGAATAAAGATACAGTATGGAGAATTTCAGCAGAGACCTAGAAACTATAAAAGGAAACAAAACAGACATTCTAGATCTGAAAAATACAATAAATGAAATTAAGAAATCAAGAAATGGAGTGCTGCCTCTGGTTATAGAATGCACAAAGTCATAAGAGACTGTCACTCTTACCTCAATAACCAAAACAACACAGATAAACTACAAAAACCATAGTTTTCCTGAACCCATCAGAATGACGAGGATTCAAAGAAGCCTTACACCTAAACTCCAATGGGGAAGAAAAAATATTTGAAGAGATAATGGCCAAGAACTTTCCAAAAATGATGAAAGTAATCATTCCACGGATACAAGAAACTCAGCAAGAATGATAAATACAAAGAAAATCACAACGAGGCTCATCACAGTCAGATTTATGAAAATCATAGAGAGTAAATCTTACAAGTGTCCAAAGGCGGAAAGAGGGAGAGAAGCACATTCCCCACAAGAGAGTAAAAATAAGACTTATGGCTGATTTCTCATCAGAAATGGAGTTCAGTGGACAATGGAATGACGTTCTTAAAGGGCTGAAAGAAAAAAACTGTCACCTAGAATTCTATATCCAGCAGCCCCCACCAAAAATATAAAATTGAAGATGAAATAAAGATGTTTTCGGACAGACAAAAGCTGAGTGAATTCATCTCCAGCAGACCTAACTAATACTGAAGGATATTCTCCAGGCAGAAGGAAATGACCCCAAATAGAAGCTCAGAGATGCAGAAAGAAATGAAGAGCAACTGATAAATAAAAGCAACAAGGGTAAATCTAAATCAATAATGGCTTATAAAATAATAATGTCATGTGGCTATCAAATATAAACAGAACTAAAATACATAACAATAATAACAAAAATTAGAAGAAAAGGACAAATAGAATTAAGGTGTTCAAAAGGTCTTGTTTATCCAATAAATGGTAAAAGTAATAAGTCAAAGATACATTTAACACCTTTTTGGCCAGAGACGTATTATGGCCACAGGCGTTAGTGTCTGCAAAAATCCCCCAGTCAATAATGTGTTAAGAACCACTAAATGAATAGTAAAAGAATATATAACTGGTAAACTAAAAGAGAGGGAAAAACTGCATAACTGAAGATAACCAAAAGGCATCAAGAAAAAAGAGAAAGGGGACCACAGAACAGGCAAAGCAATGAGAAGTAAATAATAAAAATGGAAGATTTAAAGCCGAATATATTAGCCATTACATTAAATGTAAATAGACTAAGCTCTAGAAAAAAAGGCAAAAATTGTCAGTCTAAATAAAGAAGAAAACCTAAGAGTATGCTACATACACAACATAAATATAAGACTATAAAAACGGCTGAAAGTAAAAGGGTGAAAACTCTTATTTTAACACTAAGCAAAACAGCTGATATAGCTATATCAAAATCAGAAAAAGTAGACTTTAATCACCAGAAAGATAGCAATTCTAAATCCGTATGCATCTAATAATATAGCCTCAAAACATATAAAGCAAAAATTGACACACCAAAAAAGGGGGAAATAAAGTGTCATAGAGAAAAGAGACAGAGAAAATATACTTATGTGGAATTCCAGAAAGAGAAAACAGAGTATAGGTAGTAAAGTAATAGAAGAAATTTTCCTACCCTAAAACAGATTCGTGTGTTCAGAACAACAACAAAACTCACTAATAAGAGAAATCATATTATACACACATTTTAAGTTAAATGAATTCAATCATACATGAGAGAATATGAAATAATTTAAATAGAACCATTCTACCTGCCATTCAGTATAAGCATGCAATATGAGACATGAACTTGTTGTTCTCCTAGTTGAGCTCAGCTCCAGTGTGCCTCTCTTAGTATGTGCATCTCATCACACTTCAGTTCTAGAGTTAAAAAAAAAAATGATTTTGAACAATACAAATGCAAGTCTTCGTCTTTATTTAGTAGTCAACAAAGAAATACCTTGTTCCAAGACTAAGAAGAAAAGTTATCTAAGCCCAACTAACTGAGATGAAATATCAGCCTCCAATGTAGGGTCTTCCTAAGGTATTTAAATGAGAAAATGATAATATGCAGTTTTCACATTACTGGCTGAATTTAAACCTAATGCCTAACCAAAAATGCAACTTCACTGTACCATTTTTTAAAAAGGAAAAAAAAAAACAATGAATAAACTTCCATCTAAACATATCCTGATGAAATTTCTAAATCTCAAAGTCCACGCACACACAAAATTCTACAAATATAGATATTCTTTAAAAGATGAGGGTATGAGGGTACCTAGTAGACATTAATATTATGTATAGCACTAAATTTGGAGGGCAGGGGGGGCGCTGTCCAGTGAGTTCTAAAAGAAAAAGGAAACTTATATCAAGGTCAAATTATTATGCATATGCAGAGGCAAATCTTAAAACAATTTTGAACAAAGTGGAACTACATACCAAGTTAGTACCATAATATTACCTGATATTTCTTACCCACGAACATTAATGACTGATAAATAAGGCTGACTCTGAAACTGCAAAATCTCTACTTAAATACACCTACTCTGAAGAAGGAAGTGCATACTTCCACAGAATTTTTTTAAAATAAGGATTTCTTCATAAAGTAGCCAAAATTAATTCCTCAGTACTTCCCAATACACATCATCCTGAAGCTTATTTCTGCAGCTCTGAATAAAATCCAGAGACATCAATGTTTCGTAAAAGATACCCACAAAGCCTAACAGGAAATAAATGAAGTTTTAGGAAGCAAATATGTAATGATAAGGTTAACTTTCAGGCATTAAGAACTGGAACAAGCACTACCTCCAGCTTCCCTTCTAGCATCACAATCTTTAAAAGATTACCTGGCCTATGATTTCATCATCTAATAATCACCCTCCGTTTCATAACAAAAGATAAACTTCAGAATAACAAAAGTGAGCCTTTTCAAGAAATGGTTTACTGATCAAGAACATTTTTGTTGCCTTTGCCTTTACTCTGCCTCAACTCATACTGCTCTTCATTTTACTCTCCAGAAAATCCTGCCCATCTAAAAAGCCTACTCACGCCTTCAAAACCAGCTCAAGTCCACCTCCTCGAAGAAACTTGTTAACCAAATACTCCAAACTAAACAAATCCTTATCCTTCCCCACATAAGCTTACTCATTTAACAATCTAATTATACACAGCCATCAGATAATATAAACCAACTTATTATATAAGTTTTATCTAATTTTCATGTATTTTTAGCCTCTCCATCCAGTTTATAGAAATAATAAAAACAACAACAGTTTACATTTAATGAGTGATTAAGATAAACCAGGCTCTGTTCTAAGCACAGACACATATTAACTCATTGTTTACCTCTGTTCAGAGTGATAAATTATTATATATGTTATTTATAGTAAAGAATTGGAAGCACTTCCTGGTGATCCAATGGATAATACTCCACGCTCCCTATGCAGGGGACCCGGGTTTGAACCCTGGTCCAGGAACTACATCCCACATGCCTCAACTAAGAGTTCACATGCCGCAACTAAAGGATCCTGCATGCCGCAACGAAGACCTGGCACAGCCAAATAAATAAATAAATGTTTTTAAATAAATATCTTACAATTCTTTAAAAAAAAAATTGTTCAGAATTGCCTTTTAAGCTTCCCCTCTCCCTGCCTAGCACTCTAATCCAGGGCCACACCATGCATGTAGAAGGGAAAAGAACAAACATTACGTTAGCACTATCCCGTTTATTCACACAGATGTTTCTGAATAAGATATCCAGGGGCAAAATGAACTGTTAACATTTTACATAGCTCTAATTCTAGGTACTTATCTTGTTCTGCAGACAGAGTAATATTTCCTTCCTTTGGACACCCAACGATGGGTGTATATTCAAGTCTTTGCCCTAGGTTTTCATCTTCCTTCCTCAGTGAAATGATCTAGTCTCATGGCTTGAACTATCACCTCTATCAGATAATTCCTGAACCTATATTTCAAGCCAGAGGTCTAGAGAGACCTCTCATCTGAGCCCCAATTCTGTAATACCTTTCCAGAGATGGTCTGCTGACATCTCAGGCTCAGGGTATTCAAAAATGGAAATAATATCCTGTCCCTTAAACTTGTCTTTCCTGCTACATCCTTAATCCATTTTCCACTTTAAACCACCTCAGTATCTTGAGTCAAACTGGCATGCAAGTATTTGGTTAACTGAACTGACTCAAAACTAAAATTGCTCTGTCTTAAAAGAGGTAGTAGCATCTGTTTCAATTCCTATTTTTCACTCAAATCAATGAGCTTTTTTCCCTTCAAAATAGAACAGTTTGAAAGTTTATGAATCCATATCAAGCAAACATGAACAGTGGTTAGCAGAAGTCAGGTAAGCAGACTGACTCGACTACTCTGCACTTCTCATTCCGTGAAAAACCACAAGTAGCCATGGGAGTTTTGACAGTTGTAAGTTTTAAATTGTTCCTATTCTTAATTATATTGTTTAATTTACATTTATAAATGAACCATTAATTCAAGACAGTATAAAGGAATATGAACAAAAGACAAATAGACAATTCTCAAAAATAATATAAACCATTAATAAAAATCTGAAAGACGCTCAATTCCATTAATCATTTTAAAATATAAAATTTAAAGAGATATATATTTTCATCTATCAGATTGGCAGAGACTATGAGGTCTGAAAATAACTAGTATGTTGGCAAGGCTGTGGGGAAACAGCACTCTCTCATTTGCTGTTGATAGAGAAAAATCAGCTTTTTGAAGAACAACTTGGAAATAACTAGCAAAAAATTTAACACACATGCTCTTTTACCCTACAATTCCACATTTACAAACTTATTCTATACTATATTTGAACATATGCACAAAGACATTTTGTAAAAGTGGGTTCACTGCATATGTTTGCAATAAAAAATGTGGGAGCATCAAAGGAACTGGTTAAATAAATTATGATACATCTATAAAATACCATGTGGCTATCAAAACAACTGTGATAAATTTGTATGTACTCACATGGGAAGATGTCCTAAAACACACTGGAAAACAGTATGCACAGCACTACCTCACTTGTTAGTTTTGTTATACATGTATATATTATAGATGTTAAATATTTAATTGTATATATAAAACAGAAAGTCCATAGCTATTAAAAGTGATTATCACTAGGGAGAGGGTTGGAATGTATGATCTCATTTTTTATTTTACATACTGTTTGAAAATTTTAAAATATTTTTTATTTTCTTAAAATCAAACCAACAATTAATTTTACCCCCAAATTTAAAGGTGACATACATATTATAGCCATCAGGGTTAAAAATGCTGCTAATAAGCTCTATTTACAATAATAGCCCAGAGATGGAAACAACCTAAGTGTCCATCATCGGATGAATGGATAAAGAAGATGTGGCACATATATACAATGGAATATTACTCAGCCATAAAAAGAAACAAAATTGAGCTATTTGTAATGAGGTGGATGGACCTAGAGTCTGTTATACAGAGTGAAGTAAGTCAGAAAGAGAAAGACAAATACCGTATGCTAACACATATATATGGAATTTAAGGGAAAAAATGTCATGAAGAACCTAGGGGTAAGACAGGAATAAAGACACAGACCTACTAGAGAATGGACTTGAGGATATGGGGGAGGGGGAAGGGTAAGCTGTGACAAAGCGAGAGAGTGGCATGGACATATATACACTACCAAACGTAAAATAGATAGCTAGTGGGAAGCAGCCGCATAGCACAGGGAGATTAACTCGGTGCTTTGTGACCACCTAGAGGGGTGGGATAGGCAGGGTGGGAGGGAGGGAGACGCAAGAGGGAAGAGATATGGGAACATATGTATATGTATAACTGATTCACTTTGTTATACAGCAGAAACTAACACACCACTGTAAAGCAATTATACTCCAATAAAGATGTTTAAAAAAATGCTGCTAATAGAGAAATTCTATGGCTTTGAGGGGTAGGGACTAGCAGAGAAGGAACCCTGCCCTGGCACCTCACCTCTTTTCCTATTCATATCTCCTTTTCTCCCACCTCAAGTGTCAGCCTGGACTCACACTAATTTGAGGTGAGATGGGACTCCAGAGATTTCTGAGGGAAGATATTTCTTCCCAGATAGCAAATGTATCTATAGGAGGAGGGGCAAAAGAAATGGCCAGGGGCAGGAAATACCCATTGGCAGTGATGGAGAGGAAAAGAAACTTTCCTCAACCTGGCTGAGACAACCATTTCTGTTTAAGGAAGATCTCTGTGTTCTTATGTTTATTTTAAATCTTATTCCTTACAAAGGTGACTAATTGCTGTTGTTAGGGGGCATTTCAAGACAGTCTTTCTACCACTTCTGATCAACTATCAACTTAGAAATAATACAGTTTGTTAGAACTACATATGAATTAAAGATAAATAGGCTCTAAATAAAGACTTTTGGGACTCTGAGGAACTTATTTACTTCAATGTACAGACTTTGAAAATTATTTCTCTTATTCCCTAGTCTTTAGTTATGTTCTGGAGGTGAGGGTGCATGATGGTTGAGTTCTATGTAGGTGGGGTGCTATTAATAAAGGGGTTATCGCCATAGGAAGTATACATACAATCTCCTGGACACACAACACTGTGTAAACTTAAAACTACTAATAACCCAACTTCAAACCAAAAGCTTTCAACTATTAACCAAAAAGATCCTCAAATTTTAGTTTTTACATTAAAAGTCATGCTATGAATAAAAATTATAAATAAGACTTATAATTTGTTATTCTATTCCCTGAATTTGTATATGATAATGCTATCATCTTAACTAGACCTTACACATAAAGATATTTCCTGGTAAATTTTTTTTTTACTCATTTACTTTGCACCTGAAAAACAAATGTTCTGTATTCAGTTTCCATGTCGTATCACTTTAAAAATTCACTCTGCTCAGGACTCCTCAGTAAGTTTTACTGGCTATTACTGACCAGTAATAAATCCTGAAAACCTGTACGATCAATCTCCGGATTTCCTGAAGACATGGAAGTAGCTGCACCCCCAGATGGCTCCATTATTAGCATTCTCATATATTCAAACATTCCAGTAATCATTTCACACAGAGGAAATGAAAAATAACTCCCTCTGAGAGTTCTAGTCTACTGACCTGTTAAAACTAAGTTGGGACTACTCTTAAAGACATAGAACCAAAATTATGAGAAAAGTAGTACTATTACTTGATTAATAGTAACACAATGATTCCAGAATTTGTTTCTCTACCTACAGCAGTAATTACACTTTCTCTCTCCAAATTAAGTTATTATCTCTGCTATTAGACCAAGGATAGAAAACATGTCCAATTCATCTTAGTATCTCCACAGTGCATGGCTTTGTGCATAATTATACCTCAAAGATAACATATTTGCAACTAGTCAAAATTACCTAAATTTCTAGTTTTGGCTATACAAGAACTATCCGACTTACTACAAAATTAAATGTAAACATTCTTGCCATAAAACAAACTTAAAGGAGGTTATTTCTTAATGCCATCCGCAGCAACATGGATGGACCTAGAGATTATCATATTAAGTGAAGTAAATCAGAAAGACAAAAACAAATAACATAGTATCACTTATATGTGGAATCTAAAATATGACACAAATGAACCTATTTACAAAACAGAAACAGACTCACAGACATAGAAAACAAACTGTGGTTACTAAAGGGGAAAGGGGATGGGAAGGGATAAATTAGGAGTTTGGGATTAGCTGATACAAACTACTATACATAAAATAGATAAACAACAAGGTCCTACTATATAGCACAGGGTATCCTATAATAAACCATAACAGAAAAGAACATGACAAAGAATATATATGTATAAATAAACCACTTTGCTGTACACCAAAAATTAACACAACCTTGTAAATCAACTATACTTCAAAAACAAATTTTTAACAGGAGGTTATTTCTCATGGTTCTTTTTAATAGGAAAAACAAAGACACAATCTGAAATTCAGACTGCCCAACTGCTAACTCCTTAATAAGAAGAACTCAAGTACTGATTTTAGTAAAATAGGATATATAAAACCACTCACTACCTCTCTCTCTCCTTTCTTTACATAAGGAAGTCGAAGGCAGAATCAAAATATCAGCTAGATCAGTAACCTTGCCAGTTTACTTTACATCCGTTATAAGCCTAAGAGTAAGTATATTTCAAGTAGTACTGCAACTTAAAATATCTCACAACTGCTTAACATTGAAGCTTTATTTCTTGAAATCAGCCCTAAAGCTATTTTTACACATATAAAATAAAATCATACACGATCATTTACGGGCAATTTAAAAGATTTTCCCAATCATATGCGACTTCACACTAGAAAAAAAAAAGATGCATAGTAACTTGGGCTTTAGAGAATGACAAAAGGTAATTCTTGAATCAAAGAACAGAAACGAGACCAGTGTTCAAACACAAAACTTAACAGAAGTCATTTAGCTGAGATGAATCTACCACTCAATTTTATAGACTTCAGAGTTATAGAAACTTGGAGATAGAAGGGACCTTTGAGATTACCTATTAATTATTAATTAATTCCTTCAGTTAACAGATGAAACAGAGAAGCTATGGGACCTGCATTTTAAAATAATGGCCTTAAGGTCACAATTAAAGATGAAAATATCTTGAAGAAATTGTAAAAGTACTGGTCAATGAATGGTATTACTCAATGGTATCATTACTCTTCTAAAATAAATGGAACCCTGACTTCCACATACACACACAAATTATCTTTTCACCAATAATCCTATACAAGGGAATCCAAAATACAGAAGGAAAAACTACATGTGGGAAGATGTTCATTACAGCATTCTTTATTAGAGCAAAATACTGAAAACAACATCAACATCTATAAAAGGAGAATAATTGTTAGCAGCAGTATGCAGTATAATAAAGAGCATAGGCTTTCGACCTGTAAAGGACTGGATTTGAATGCCAACTTTTCCACATGAGAGCTGTGAGGCCTATGACAAGTCACTTAATATTTGACACTCAGTTACCTCAACTGTGGAATGGGGAGATATTACCATCTTCCTCACAAGGATGTATAAAGGATTAAATGCATGTAATAGAGAGTGGTACAGTGCCTACAGCTCAGTGAGTATTCAATAAATACTTTTATTGGCCACTATTAATATTATATTCATGGGCTTCCCTGGTGGCGCAGTGGTTGAGAGTCCGCCTGCCGATGCAGGGGACACGGGTTCGTGCCCCGGTCCCGGAAGATCCCGCATGCCGTGGAGCGGCTGGGCCCGCGAGCCATGGCCGCTGAGCCTGCGCGTCCGGAGCCTGTGCTCCGCAACGGGAGAGGCCACAGCAGTGAGAGGCCCGCGTACAGCAAAAAAAAAAAAAAAAAATATTATATTCATTCACTGGAATAGTATACAGACATTTTAAATAATGATTATAGGAAAATCTGTATTCAGTGGTATGGAAAGATCTCCAACGCATTATTAAGTGAAAAACAAGTTGAAAAACAATAAGTAGTATGATCCTGCTTATGTGTAAAAAATAAAACTATACACACATATGTAAATATAGAAGGAAAAGTATTAACAGTGGTTATTTACAGGTTAAAAAAGGAATTTGTTGGTGGAAGTTTTATTTTATGTACTTTCTTTTTACTTCAAACAAACATGTATTTAAGTATTTTTTTAAAAAACTTACTTTAACTGGCGATTTAAAGATAGTGCGGCAACAAAGAAAAATGGAATAATGCACATATAAGGTTGTACATACACCATGATTACAACATAAAAATGATGTGCCATATAGACAGTGACTAGAAAGAAATATACCAAAATTATACCAGTGGGTCTAAATGAAATTTTTTGTCTGTTTTCAAAATTTTTAGTCAAAAAACGCCTTTGATTCTAAACAAATCCAAAACTGGGGTTATATTTTAATATCCTCTTTCACTGGCTTGTGTCCCATGACAAAGTCAATTTTTAAAAATCATAAACACTTTTCCTCACCTCATTAGCTCTCTGGGTCAATAATATCCTACCTATAGTCATTTCCACCGACTGCTCTCTTATTGTTGATGCAGTTTTACCTAGAAGCCAAAATGCCTACCAATGGCATGGTACATACCTCCCAACCACACAAAAGTCAGTAATAAAATGAAGGGTTTGGCAAGAAAGACTATGAAATAGATAAACAGAACTTCCACATAATGAGATTAATGTTACCCCTACATTTTATATTAGCATAGAGAAAACTCGTAAAGAAGAAACCAACAATGATCAATTGCTGGAAAAAAATTACACTTTCAAAAAATTTAATAGAATTATACTATATTTTTAAGTTCACAAAAGAACATTAAAACCATTCTATACAGACACTGCACTTTACAGTTTATAAGCAATTTTACATTTCATTCTTCTGACAATTCAGTTAGGTAAACAAGGTATTATTCTTGCCTGCCTATAGCCCCCAACAGATATATGGAAATGTGTAGAACCATGAGTCACATCCAAATCCTCTGCCTCCATATCCTAAGTCTTTTTTCACCATTCTGCATATTAACTTTCATATGGTTTACCAAAAGCAGTCACATTTCTTATCTCCTTTGAACATTCATCCTGGAAATCTATGAACTCCTTTATACTTCATCCTGTTAGGCGGGCAAAGCAGGGCATCAGTCTCTGCTTACAGATCAATTAGTATGATCACTGATCTTTCCAAAGATGACAAAACTAATAAATATTAAAATTGCAGCATATCCAGAAGAAGATGACCGAACTCACAAAAGGTCAAAAACTAAGTAAGATGAAGAGTGGCTGAAGGAATTAGGATGGTTAATTTAGAAAGAAGGAGAGAGCAACACACACACACACACATTTTGTCATCAGACATGTGAAGGACCATCATATAAAGGAATCAGATTTGTGCTGTAAGGCCCGGGAGTTAAAAGAAATTCAATATTCATTCAATAAACAATTAATGGGGATCTACTCTGTGCTAGATGCTTTTCTACACCACGTAAGAAAAGTCCGAATCCTCAAGAGGGTCAGACTAGTAGAGGAGACAAGAAATAAGTAACACAAGATGAAAAGGACTCAGAAAGCTATGGGCACACAGAGAATGATGACTCTAACTCTCTTTGCGGGAGGGGGCTAGTAGAAAAAAATGCACTGAACAGATGAGTAGGTGGGAAGTGGCATGAACAGGAAGAAAGGGACTTCTCTGGTGGCGCAGTGGTTAAGAATCCGTCTGCCAATGCAGGGAACACGGGTTCAAACCCTGGTCCAGGAAGATCCCACATGCCACAGAGAAACTAAGCCCGGGCATCACAACTACTGAGCCCATGTGCCACAACTACTGAAGCCTGCATGCCTAGAGCCTGTGCTCCACAACAAGAGAAGCCACCGCAATGAGAAGCCCATGCACCACAACAAAGATGAGCCCCCGCTGGCCGCAACTAGAGAAAGCCCAAGTGCAGCAACAAAGACCCAATGCAGCCAAAAATAAATAAATAAATAAATTTATTTAAAGAAAAAAAAACCAGGAAGAAAGAACAGCATGTGCAAAGGCCTGGAGACCTGAAGCTCTGCAGTTAACCTGGAGTGGTGGAGCACCAGGTACACATTAGAAGTGCCAAGAGATGAGGCTTTAAGCTGGGAGTGTGGGAGGCCTGTAATAAGGAACACAAAAGGCCTCACAATCTTCATGCCAAGAAGTTCAGACTCTAACACTCAAGCTACAGAACACTAACTAAGAGTTTATAAGTAGCAGAGTGGCATGCTCAGAAAAATATATAAGAAAGTTCATTCTAGCAGGAGGACAGACTTCTAGAGGCTAACAGTGGAGATAAAGAGATTAATTTACAGAGCTACTATTGTTACTCTAGGTGGAGTGATGATGATTCGAGAAATATCTAGGAGGTAAAAAAAAAAAAAAAATCAAGAACTACTGGCTATGGGAAAGAGGGAAGGAGGAGAGTCCAGGATGACTTCTAGATCTCAACTTGGTTGAGTGATGAACAGTGATGTCCAAGGTGGGTAACAAAGGAAGACAAGTCCACGCAATCATTCAAACAATGTGAGAGTCCTGGACCAGAAATTGGTTTGTTATTGTCTGGAGAGAGGGGATGAGGGAAGAGGTACAAAGATGAGTTTACCTTTGGTCTTGTGTAATGCAAGGTACCTCTTCAGTGAAGCTACAGAGTGACACGTGAAGCAGAGTGGACTAGGAGAGTCATTAGCTTACAGTAGCAACTGAACACAAGTAAAGTATACAGAATGAGATCAACCTTAGATACCAATATTTGATGAGAATATGAAAGAAAAACCTGAAAACAAATGAAGAATTGATCAGAGGAGTATGAGATGAATCGGGAGATAGGGTGACGCCAAAAAAAGGCA
Source organism: Mesoplodon bidens (assembly GCF_964165515.1). Taxonomy (NCBI): domain Eukaryota; kingdom Metazoa; phylum Chordata; class Mammalia; order Artiodactyla; family Ziphiidae; genus Mesoplodon; species Mesoplodon bidens. The sequence continues at coordinate 62,066,015 of NC_138178.1, read as the reverse complement.
GGAGAAGATAAAAAAAAACTCAAGAAGGTGGGGAGGGTGAAAATTAAAGTTAAATGTACTACATAAAGCAAAGTTTACTATAAGAAGTTATTCAAAACAGGAATAGACTACCTTGTGAGGTAATGAATCACATCATCAAGTTAATGATTCAGGCAGATAGAGTCACCTATGCAGGATGTTGACAAGAGGATTCTTACCTTAAATGAGAAGTATAGCTACATGACCTCTATAGTACACCTCTGAAGTCTAGGTCAAGGCTAGCCTCAGCATCATTAGGACATCAAATGTTCTTTTGCAATCTGATCAGAGAATTGGATATTTGATTATTCTAAGAAAAGTTTTAAAAAACAATTTCTACATATTTCATGTAACTCAGAAGCAACCAATACTGGATTAAAACTTTTCACTATTTCTGCTCTTGGGATACAAAAAATTGATGCTGAAATGGTAGAAATAGCTGATCTAGTCTACTTCAAATTCAAACTGATTTCAAATAAGCTCTCACATTGTCTTCCTAACGTTCTCCATTCTGGCATCCCAATCCCACCTGAGCACCATTTCTTAACCTGTTCCCTCTGATTAGAAAAGACCTGCAATGCATGGGTGGCTTTGTCATGTCATCTTTCCCCAGGTCCCTGCATATCTTTTCAGTAATCTGCCCCTCCTTGCTTCCTAAAGCCAGACTATGTGCCTAATCATTTCCAACCCTCTGCCACTGCTGACCATTTTCTATCACCAGTCCTTCTCTCTCTCCTCCACCTCATGTCTACCCAATGTTGGAAAAACACTCCATTTATCCTATTGTCCCACATCCTATTGTTCTCCTTTTACTACCAAATATCTCCATACCCTACCACCTATTCACTGTAATCCCCTACAGAAAGGTATCTCAGCTACCCCTCTACAGAAATTAAAAAATTAAACCACTTACGAATGACATCTGATTTATTGAAACAGCTTGTTCCACTGCTGCTTACTCCCTTCTCAATCCCCTTGATGTCTCTGCAGCTTGCGAAAGAACTGACCAACCCTTCCTTGCTGCAGTTATTCCTTTCCCTTTTGCAGTGAGGCAGAATGGTTTGTGGAAAGCACCCTGCACAGGATCAGAAGATCCGTGCTCTAGACCCAACCATACCACTAATTAGCTGTGACTCTCCTCACCTCCACTCCTACTCAGATCTCACTTCTGAGACACCCTGACACCCAGTCTAGGTTAGGTCCCTGCAGTATATGCTTTCTCAAAACCTACTCTTCTCCTCAGTAGTGCTTATCACAACAACTTAATTACTATATAATTAGTGGCTAAATGGCTATCTTTCCTACCCACAGGCCAGACGGCAAACTACATGAAGGCAAAGTGCACATTTCAGCCATGCTTTACACCTCTCATCAGCACAAAATAAAAACCCATCAATTGAATTAATGTTGAGACAGATGTTATGACTTCCTAAGAGACTTATTATTTTTATTAATCTAAAATTACTAGCACTTTACTTACAAAATTATTGACAAAATTTTAAGCAGTAACACACACATAATAGGATGAACTACATATAAAATTTTACATGTAAAATTAAATAAGAGTCTTCCAAGATAGTTACATTTTTCTTGCCTATCCACAACAATAGAAAGGGTTGGATCAGTTACCTACATTTCAGGACCAACATGTGTACTCCAGGCTGAACGTGCAAGTGTGATACTAAAACACTATTGTTTATGTGGCTGGTTTTTTTTTTTTTTTACAACTTTATTGGAGTATAATTGCTTCACGATGGTGTATTAGTTTCTGCTTTATAACAAAGTGAATCAGTTATACATATACATCTGTTCCCATATCCCTTCCCTCTTGCGTCTCCCTCCCTCCCACCCTCCCTATCCCACCCTCCAGGCGGTCACAAAGCACCGAGCTGTATGTGGCTGTTTCGGTAATACCCATTGGTACTTCAGGGTTAAAGCATTTAACACTGGCAAAAGCCGTGTGCTACATATACTCGGTAAGAATATCAAAAGAAAGCTTTTATCAGCCAAATTACATTGCAGTGTGATTTTAAATATAAACCAGGGAAAAACAAGTAATGGTTTAGTGAATAGAAGCTGCCACTGTGCCTGACAAGATGACTTTCAAATACAGAAATTTCAGATCTCATGCAAGTAGGTGAAAGTTGTCAAGTTTTACGATACACCACCTTGGTCAAACAATTTAAACAGATTACATGCTAATTTGTCCTTCATCTGCTGAGTGTGTCCCGCTCCGCAATTACACTGTAAGGTCCTTACGGGCAGGTTTGGCGTTCTGTTAATTGGTCCCCTTAAGTAAACAGGAATGCAGGTGACTTCAATAATCTATGATATAGAAAAACTGAAAATGGCTTTTGCAGCTAAATATACTTAAATATTGCCACTTGAAAACAACGTACAAGTACTTAAAATCCGATGCTTTGACAATTCCCTAGGTTAAGAGCAGTTAACAGGCTGTAAATATAGTTGTAATTCCCAGGAAAGAAGAAGCATTTTCATAACGGAAACACTAACAGAATCACTTGGAGCTGTTCTCCAAGGCGCCCTCATCGTTAAGTCAACACCACTGGTTATGAGGGGACAACCGTGTCCCTCGGACACCCTCTCTCTTCCACAGCCTCGGGGCTACAAATCCCGCACGAGGAGTCCCTCGAGATCAACCAGCGCTTCCCTGCGACTTCAGCTGGGAAATCCCTGGCCAGGGAATGCGGAGTTCAAGCCCCCCTCCCGCTTCCTTTCCTGAAAATTAATGAATTGGCCGTACGATTGTTTATTTAATGAGGTGTGTAGTGGCCTCTACTGGTGCTTGTGTGAGCACAAGAATGTCCCACTCTTACAAGTGGGATGAGCCTGGGGGAGGGGAGGGAGGCGAGGGGTGAACCTGCCTCCGGGTACAAAGCGCAGAACTATAGCCCGGAGCCCCCGATGCGCCCCCATGGCCGCCCCTCCCCCAGCAGCGCCCCCGCCTGCCCACTTCACTCTCTACCCTGCACGACCCCCTTTCTCCTCGGCAACCCGAGACGAGGCAGAGAAGTTCCTACACGTTTCCTCCTGGATCCTAAACAAAACCACCGCAGCGGCCGCCGCCGGTGCCGGTGCCGCGCCCCCACCCCCACCCCGCGCCTCCCGGGCCCGCACCCCGCGGCCGCCGCTTACCTGGGGACTGCGGCGGAGAGCCGCTCCTGGCGGCCGCGGCGCCCGACGCCCGGCGCTCGAGCAGCAGCAGGCAGCAGAGCCAGAAGGAGGAGGTGCTGAGGAGTCGCCCGGCTCTCCGCTCCGCCGCCATCTCTTCCCCGCGAGCGGCGGCGGCGGCAGCGCGGCGGAGCCCTCGCCTCCTTCCCTCCCGCGCGCCTCAGCCGGTCCCTCGCTGCAGGCTAGGCTCCCGCGGCCGCCGCCGCCGCCGCTGCTCCAGCCCGGCCCGGCCCGGCCCGCGCGGCCCCTCTCGCGGGAGGGGAGACTCGGGGGCGCCTCCCTCCTGCAGTGGGGAGGAGAGGGGAGGAGAGCGGAGAGCGGGGAGTCACTACATTCCGGGGAGGGGAGGTGGGTCTGTCTCCAGGTTCCAGGCGCCGCCACCCACCGCCGACTCCGGCTCCACACAGCAGCGCAAGGGGGGCGGAGACCACGGGCGGCAGGGGTGGGGGGCGGGGACCCGGGGCGCGCACCCCCGCGCACGCGCAGGCGCGCGCCTCCCTCGCCCACACCCCCTCGGCTCCGCGCGCGGCCCGCCCCCGCTCCAATCCCGGCTGCCGCCTCGCGGGCCGCGGCGGCGGGCACGCTCCCCTCCCCCTTGTCCCCGGAGCCGGGGACAGGCGCGGGGAGCGCGCGTCGAGCGCTGCTGCTGGCGTCAGGGAAACCCCGGAGAAGCGGATCCTCCTCCTCCTCCTCCTCCTCCTCCTCCTCCTCTTCCTCCTCCTCCTCCTTCTCCTCCTCCTCCTAGCCTCCTCGCACCGGGGAGAAATTCCCCTCGCCTCACCTCTCCAGACGCCTCTGGCTACGGAGACCTGAGGGCGAGAGGCGCTCCGAGCCCGGGCTTGTCCGGGAGGCCGGAGCGGGCGCGCACCTCTTTCAGCCTGGGCCCAGGGCCCCTATATAGGGCCTCAGAGGAAGCCGAATGGCCTCCGGGAGGAAACCTGGGTGCGCAGAGGGTCGGCGTGGGGACTTAACGTGCCAGCAAAAAACAATAGCGATCCCTCCCGGCTCTTGCTGGGACCTGGCGCGGCTCCCGTGGGAGGGGGCCCGCCGCCCCGCCTCTGACCTCCCGCTTCCCGGCCGGGCCGCCCTCGCCGCGAGCTTACCCAGAACAGTGCCGGGTCCGCCCGGACCGCTGGACCCGCGCCCCCACCCGCGGCTCTCCGCCCGGGTCCAGGGAAGCAGGGCGCAGACAAAGGTGCCCGGTGTCCACTCCACCAGCCAGTGCGGGGACCTAAGCCGAGCCCCATGACTCCCCAGGGCTGATCCTCGGGCTGTAACTGAGACCTTTTACCTCTACTTTTGCGGGCCACCTCGCATTTTCGTACCTGGAAATCACGTCTCTTCGCTGGTAAAGCGGGAGCAGGAGGGATGTGATTTTAAAGCACTTGGTAATCGTGGGGCAGCACCCAGGCTACCCAAAGTTAGGAGAAAGCAGTTTGGAGTTATACTGCTGATGAGAATACTGAAAATCTTATAAGTTACACCCATGGAAAATATTTTGGGAAAATTTTGTTGTGTTAGTTATGCACTTGGAGAGTCATGTTCGATTGTTAATATGAGTTGGATTTTTATTCACTGTACCGTATACCCAGTAACCAAAATGTGTTGCTTTCCGCAAGTAGATGGCTAGTTCTCTGACTTCCACAGCCCTCTGTGCCTTCTCGTAATTACTTTCTTCAGATATTTTCTTTTATTCTCAAGTGGCAGAAAGCAGTGTGAGGTTTGCGGTAACATTGGGAGGGATAAGCTCAGAGTCCTCATAAAACCTCTCAAACCATCAAAACGGTGGAATCAGGAACCCTTTGAAACAATTGACGCTTAAAAGAGCAGACACGGGCTTATTGTTTTCCACTAGGGAAACAATTTAAATATCTTTTTGTTTGGGTTAGACTTGTTAACCAGCAAAAATATTTCCTAAATACCCCTGCTTGACCAGTTACATTAGAAATAGATTACCTCCCAATTACTTCACAAGTATTTGCTTAATTAACCTTTAATAATCACATCATTATTCAGTTTTCTGAGGTAATTAATGAGAAAGCTCTTTGGAAACTAAATTGCCTGGCAAATGTTAATATTCAGTCATCTTTTCTAAGTCTGGAAAATTTTCATTGTATCAAGTATAAAATGCATAATGTGACTTTGAAAAGGAAACTTGCATTTATAAATGAGTTGTGGCTAATAAAGTAATCAGGTTGTTTTTCATGTATGACCTTTGTGAACTCTCTAGTTAATTTATCAGTCCACTGTGTGTATCAGGATTAAATCAGAAGTTTAAAGCACCTTCTGTAAAATAGGGTGACCGAATCGTATATTGCTGGCTTGTGCTTAAATCACAGTTTTAACAAAACCCACTCTAATAAACCACTAATAAATGAAGCCCCAGATTAAAAATTACAGATTTTATAACAGTTCAAGAGTAAGATTGTAAAGTAACCCAGACACACACTTGAATCCTTCACCTTGTTTCAATGTAACGGACATTGTAGACATTCCCTTTAAAAATCATCATTTGGAGTAATTAACCTCTCCTTTCTTTAGTAAGGCATCTCTGAGAAAACATTTTCTTAGGCATCTTGTTTATCATTTTCATTCTCCAAACAAGATTTCCAACTAATACATCAATCCACATTTATACGGCTAGCCAACGTATTTTTATGTAGTCCAAACTATTAATCTACAAAGTGATATTAAACTATTCATGAAATTAACACTTTTTTTCATCTGAGTAAAGTTAGAACGTGAGACCCATGTTCAAGGAATAGTGCACAAAGAAACTTTTACAGCAAAGAAAACAGACTGGCCATTGTGTTAGTGTAAGTTATCAAAGTGCAGGCCAAAAATAACTAGAGCAAATATTCTTGTGAAATTTATTCTAAGTACTATAATATAAAAATTAATAAAGCCTATGAATCTAAAACTTGGTAAGAATCTTATTCTCTATAGTGAAAGGATTATTTTTCAACTTTAGAGAGGCAATATAGTTCAGTGTTTAATTGCTGGCAGTAATTAGATTCTGCAGCTGATTCCCTGGCTGAATCCCAGTATCCAAGGTAGAGAAGAAAGCTAGCTCCTTGACAAGTAGATCCCAGTACAGAACACTCCCAAGTCACAGCAGTTTTAAACTAGGAATTACCCAGGTCTTAAGAACATGATTTTCTTCTGCATAGATGTTGACATTTTTACATTTGCTCTTTACATTCCACTAGGTAAGAATTTTTATTTCTCCCTTTCTCTTCCAAAAGCCACCTGTTCTAGGGAGCCATCTCTAATTAAGCCCAGTTAAGAAGGATATGTGCTCCCTAAGGACAAAGCCTTCACAGTATTAATTTTGCTTGGTACACGTTGCTTTAGTTAATCACACATCTTTAGTTCAATCTATTGACTCAACAAATATTACTGAGGACCTCTTATTTGCCAGATATGCTGGGTACTGGGATAACAAGATTATTGGTTCTTTCGTTTAATATTTATAATGCACTTCGTATGTCTCAGGTCCTGCCCTCTCTTAGGGGAATGCAATGGTGAGCCATATAGACAAGGTTCCAGGCCTAGCAGGAAAGATAAACAATTATAACAAAGAAGTGTGAAGAGTGTTATGGTAGGGAAAGATAAGGAATGTGGGAAAACATAGTAAGAGCATCTAATCTCACTAAATTGTTGGGGGGGGCGCTAGGGAGGAAAGAGGAGGAGGGCTGGGGAATTAGAGAAGCAGCATGAGTCTCTAAAATGAGACGAATGTGGAAGAAGAAGGGAAGGACTTGACTACCCCTGCAGTGGGAATTGACATCAGATTTGCATTTTAGAAGGATTACTCAGGCTGCTTCAAGGAGTGTAGGGTAAAAGGAGACAAGACCAAGAAAACCAGTTTAGATTTTTGTTAACAGTAGTCTGGGGAGGAAATGTGGGTGGCCTGGAGTAAAACAGAGGGAATTAAGAGAAGCGAACAGATAAGAGAGAGATTTAAGAGATAGAAACCACAGGGGTGTGTGGGAGAGAGGCAACATGGGTGATAGATTTCAGCTTGGGCCACTGAATGAAGGTGGTGACATTCACTGAGAAGGGACCAAGGAAGAGGAGTAGATTGGAGGCACAGTGAGTTTAATTTTGGACAAGTTTAAGGTGTCTATGTGATATTTGAGTAGAAATATCAGTAAACTGTTATTTGTGTCTGTAGTTTAGCAGGGAGAACTGGGCCAGAGAGAGGTGAGTCATCAGTTTATACCATATATTCCCAGATATAAGGTGCCTTTGAATACAGGGTGAGCCCCCATTTTCCCAAATAAAATCCATCCACCTAATAAAACTTTGTGGTCAAATTGCGTGTATAAATTTTTAGAGATATAGATGAAATAATCAAGGATCTACTTATAATGTTCACTGTATTAACTTAATTATACTTAAATACTTTAAGTTACATATTATATAAAGTGTAATTTTTTAAATAATTTTATTGAAACTCCTCACAGTGATTTATGATCACCAGGGTCACATTTTGAATCTCTGACATAGTTCTTAAGGACAGCCGTCTTCACTTCCACCTAAGTTTTTGACCCTATATATGGTGTTGTCACTGGGAATTTTATTCCAGGCCGCTGTATCTAATCACATTATATCATTCATCCTGTAATTGTATTCACTATCATATCATCTTCCATATCATCTTTCAAAGGCCTGTTTACAAGGACATCCAATATTTGCAAATGTGAAGGAATTTCTCTAGAACTAATTTCTAAATCTGTGTTAAATTTCCTTCCTTCCTTTCTTACCAATTCTGTCAGGTGACTTCTATATGAACATTGAATGAGATCATTGCATGCTAATGTGTATTCCCCCAAAGAGCATTTTGTTATTCAAGGACTTTTTAAGGGTCAGAATATAAGGTGACACCCTCAAGAGATTATTGTGTGCTGGAAGAAGGCAGGTGTTGGTCTTATATTCAGGTATGTATGGTAATGCCAAGAAAGTGGTTGAGATTGTCTCAGGAAAGTTGAGGACAGAAAGGAGGATTGAGGACTAGGACCAAACCTGAGGAACACCAATATGTTTAAAGTATAGAACAGAAAGAGGAACCTGCAAAGAAACAAGCAGACATGTAAAAGAAAACCAGAGGCATATGGTATCACAAAAGCCAAGGAAAGAAAGTGTTTCAGGAATACAGGAGCAGTCAGTAGTGTCATGTGCTCCTGAGAGGTCAAGTAAGGTAAGACCTGAAAAACACCCATTGAATTTGGTCATGAACAACCTTAGTAAGTGCAGTTACAGCAGAGAGTAAGGCCACCTGATTTGCTACAGCTTGTCACTGAGTATGAAAAACTTCTTCAAGGAAGAAGAAGGAGGAAGAAAGAGTTGTGAAATCTAGGATTTTGTTGAGAGGGCTGTGGACTTCAATGCTAATATAAGGAGCAAATATAGCGGGAAGTGTTGAAGATTCAAGAGAGAAAGGGAATAATTGATAGCTGTAGAAAAAGCGTAGTAGATAATTTGGCAGCTGTAATTCAGTAAAGCCCGTGATTATCTGACCTCAGTAGTCTCAGGCAACTGGCAATAGGCAAAAAGGACTTCACAGAACAGAGTTACACCCTGGCCTTGTGGTTTCCAGGCAGCTTTCAGCTGTATTTGAGCATGTTCCCTTCTCGTGACACCTTAATGAAGACTGAAAATAAGAGGCAGTATTCTGACATTTGCTACCCAGTCCTCTAAAATTCTATCCTCAAAGGATACATGGTTGGGTTCCAACAAACAGCAGTCACAAAACAAGGCAGTCCAGCTTTCCAGTAAGAATGACAGAATCTTGCTTTTTGATTGCAAGAAACAAAAACCTAAAACAAAATACTATCCTAAGTGGAAAGAAATTTTAATGGAAGAACCCTGGGATCTTAGAGCAAGGATGCAGCCGGACCTCAGGAATAGAACCAGAGCCTAGAGCACCTTAAAGAACCCAGAAAGTCCTCTTTTGGAAAGTGCCTTGCCTCTGTACATATCTCTGAATCTGCCTCAGCTTCACTCTTGTTACAGAATGGCTTTCTGCGTGTCTTGGTCCACATCACAGAAAACGGCCACTACCATCAACTTCCAAGTTACTCTGTTGCCGTGTGATGCTGACTGTCAGTCCCAATTACAAATTTCCCAGTGAAGGGACTGATTGCCAATCTTGGTTTAGATGCCCACTCCAAATCATTCGGGGAGTAATATGACAGCTCCCATTGTAACCAAATAAATAAAGGAGGAATGTGAAATTAATGGAAAAGAGGTGCCAAACAATTCAATAGGCATTATGGCAGCTGGGTTCTATTTGTCACTATATCTCAATTGCCCAGCCTGGTACCTGGTGTTTAATAAACATTTGTCTAAGGAATAGATATTTGATGTTGATATAAAGATTTTTTTAATTATGGAAGGGAATTTAGATATTGGTCAAGGGATTTGCTTGGATGGGAAGAGCCAGAAAAGAAGGAGGAAAAGATGAGTATAGGCAAATAGGGTTGTAAGAAGATACAAAATTTGTCCTTGAGCGGCTTGATATTCTCCGTGAAGTAGGCAACAAGGCCATCTGCTGCAAGAAGAGAAGGGTTGTGGTAGGGTGTTTGAGGAGAGTGGTAAATGTTTGAAAGAGTCACAGAAGGGTTTAAGAGAAAGAACTATATATGTATATATGAGCCCAGCTGAAATTATCAGTAGTAATAATATATTTGTGATTTTTCTCCATCAGGCAATGCATGGTAAGAAGAGAGATGGTAGATGGTTGCAATGACCCAGTTTCTAGGAGTAGGTGAAGAAGCAAAAGGACAAGGGACTGAGGCACTCAAGGATTCTGAAAAGTGAATTTATTGAAGTGGTAAATCATGTGGTTTAGTCTACATAGGGAAGGAAATAAATCGAAAATGGGCAGAATGACTAAGATAAAAAGGAGAGTGTCAAGGAATTGGAGCACTCACGAAAACCAAAGAGTAAATGCACTATGTATGAGAAAGGAAGCAGGAGCATAAAAGAGAAGATTATGTATTCAACACTAGAACTTTACTGTTTCAGAAGAGTTAAGGAAACCGAGAAACTTTTAGATAGTAGTCTTCGGTGCATTGCCTTGGGGTGCATTACTCATATGTGTTGGAAATGTTGGGAGTTTCTTTCTTACTGCTCTGGACTCAGCTCCATCCAGTTGCCTGCATTGAGCTTGCATATGATAAACACACACACACACCAAGCTGCTTTCCACAAAGGATTTGAAGTGGCCAAAAAAAGAGATTACCAGAAGTGGTGATGTAATTAGATAACAGTAGTAAGCAGTGACTCAAGCAGAGATTACCAGGCTCCTTATTACAAGTTATAACCCCCGGCACATGCACAGACAGCTCTCCAACACTAGGAAGCTGAAGTAGGCAACATTAAAAACTCCAAGAAGCTTATTTATTCCTTTAGCTTATGTTCTATATAAGGGTCACCTGTGTTTTGGTCCCCTTTTCTCAACCCTCCTGGGCCATCCTGAGCTGAGAAACTCCCACACAGAAGACACCCCCAACCTTACCACTAATTGGGAAACAAAAAGAGAGTTGCCTCTTTCCAGGTTTCAATGGGAGGAAGGAATCAATGGGAATGCTATTCTGTATTGGTCATTTCCTGCCCTGCGTGTTGCCATGCAATCTCCTCCTAGGTGTTGAAGGTGGTGGGGAAGGAGAAGGAGGAGAGCAGAGGCAGTGTCGCCAAGAGATGGGTCATCCACAAGGCCAATGAAGTCACCCAGGATGCTAGGCGTGGAGTGGAGAGAAAGAGTGCAAGCCACTCTACACATAAGATATCTGAGAAGTGACTCAGATGTCAGTCATTAGATGACCAAAAAAAAAAAAAAAAAAAAAAAGACAGTGAACTGGATGCCTGGATGCCATGATTCTCAAAATCAAACAGAATTCCTATTTTGCTTGGGATTTTTTGTTTTTGCCCCAAAACATAAGCAAAATGTTGAGAAATGACAGTGGAGGCCCAGGTGAATATTAACACCACCTCCTGGTCACTTGAGATCTGAACAAATGAGGTCCACAGAAGTGGCCTCAGGAGAGACTGTCAGCTTTCAAATAAAGCAGGAGATAGAGGGAGTCCCTGTGCAGAGACTGGGGGAGTGGAGGCATTTGTTTACCATCCAGTGGGACTTCCAGGGGAATAGAGAAAATGGTTAGGATGGAGGGTCAGCAATGAGAGCTTGCATCAATGAGGAGGAAGCACAGAACATTTTAAAATAAGCCTGCAGGACAATGACCACTAGCATGAGGGGTTCTGACTCAGTGGTGACACTAAGCCGATGTATCATGTTGAGGTCTGTGGACTGTGTTTGGGTCAGTAGGTGGAGGCCCAAGGGCCAGAGGAGGGTCAGTCTGTTGGCTCCTTGCATGAGGGTTCTAGATCTCTCATACACACCTTCAGGTGGACAGCCAAGAACTATAGCAGCTGGGGCAACACTGCAGGAGCAGTAGTGACCCAAGGGCAAATGTAAGAGAAGTTCCTCCACCCCAGAAGTTCAAGAGTGCTGCTCCTAGGAGCGAAAGCCTCCCTGCCACTTAGGTCAGGTATTCTCAGAGTCACTCAGGGACTGTGTTTAAACAAACACAGATTCCTAGACCTCACCCCAATCCTCTTGAATTAGAAACTCCCAGGGGTGGGACATAGGAATCTGTATTTTTGAGAAGTCACTCAGTGACTTTCTGTATAGGAGGAACTTAAGGGTGGTGATGTAATTAGGTAACAGAAGTAAGCAGTGACTCAAAGTATAATCAGCTTTATAGATTTTCACATGCTTAAGCCCAAACTTATATAATTATACTAAAATAAATCAAAACATTCTCTTATAATTCCTTATTTTTAGCACTTTTGCTTTTTCTCCTCTCTTTTTCCTGCTTGTCATTGTTTTAATTTGATATCATACCCTCTTATCATTGATGATTTTAAAAACTGTCCCTTTTGCTGTTGCATTTATCATATTTTCCAATATTAAAGAAATGCATCTTATGGAACACCTGAAAATGTCAAAAGTAAATAGAAGAAAATCACCTGTATTCCCTTTTCCCACACCATTCTGAAGGTTTAGCTGTATCTCCTTCCATTTTTATTTCTCTCCACAAAGTTTCTATTTCTATATTTGTAATCATAACATATATAGAAAAAGAAACTTTATAAGCTTTTCTATATGTACTTTCTTAAACTAGTTTCTTTGTAGGAAACTAGTGTAGGAAAATTCGTTATCCTTACATATATATCCTGCTCTCTTAAACTTATTATTTCATCATAAATACTTCCCTATGTTATAAATTATTATTCTTAAAAATGTAGGTAATAGCTTCACAATATTATATTAGGTAGGTGAATCATTATTATCTAAACCATTTCTTATTGTTGGACATTTGGAGTTGTTCATTCATTCCACAAATATTTATTAACTTCCTACTATGTGCTGGGCAGGGTTCTGGAGCCTGGAAATACAGTAGTAAAGAAAGTAGGTAAGGACTTCCCTGGTGGTGCAGTGGTTAAGAATCTGCCTGCCAACGCAGGGGACAAGGGTTTGAGCCCTGGTCCAGGAAGATCCCACATGCCGCGGAGCAACTAAGCCCATGTGCCACAACTACTGAGGCTGTGCTCTAGAGTCTGTGAACCACAACTACTGAAGCCCACGCGCTGAGAGCAGAAAGCCTGTGCTCTGCAACAAGAGACGCCCCCGCAATGAGAGGCCAGCTCACCGCAACGAAGAGTAGCCCCCGCCCGCCGCAACTAGAGAAAGCCCCCCACGCGCAGCAACAAAGACCCAATGCAGCCAAAAATAAATACATAAATTTATTTAAAAAAAAAACAAAAGTAGGCACATTCTCACGGGGCTTACATTCTAGTCGGGGAAGACTGGCAAAAAACAAGTCAGATGATAATAGATGCCATAAAAATAAAACAGGGAAAGGGGGCTAGAAGATGACAGGGCTGCTATTTTATAGAGCACGGTTAGCACAAATAATGCTGCAGTGAGTAGATTAATTTACAGTACTTTCGACTTCTTCAAATTATTTTGTCACGATAATTTACCAGTGAAAAATTTACTGCATCAAGAAGTGTGAATATTTTCATATTCTTGATACATACTCTTAATTACATTCCAAAGGGTTATGGCAATCTGTATTCCTACCTTTGCAGTGGCATCATTGAGTTTTTACACTATTTTATAATCTTTGCTTATTTGGATTTCTTGTTGATTTGAATGAGATTTTAAAGAGCACAAAATTAACTTTTATCATATTTGCTGCAAATAACTTTTCCAGATTCCTGATTGACTCAATTTTGGTGGTGTGTTGCTTTCTCCTTCCATAACCACCATTCGTCCCAACACTCTGCTGAATGATATTTTCCTCATACATTGGTTTGTGCGGTTACATTTATCATATACAGTATTAACATTTTAAGTACATCAGGATCTGTTTCAAGGTTATTTACCTTGTTCATTTATCTGTCTATTTTGAGTTAATGCCACACTGTTTTAACTATGCAAGTGTAAGACATTCTAATATCTGGCCCAGCTAACTCTCCCTCATTATGCTTACCTTTAGTATATATTTTTTGTTTTCTTTATGGTTTTTCTTCTAAGTAAATTTTATACTAATTTGATCAAGTATTCATCCCAGTCTGCTTCCTACCATTTTTGCATTTTTGATGCCGTTAGGAATGATATTTCCTTTTTCATCACATTTTAATACATTATTGCTGTTACACAGGCTACCTATTGATTTTTGTGTATTTATCTAATCCTACCATTTTATTGAACTCTTTTTACCAATTCAAATAGCTTTTTAATGGAATCTCTTTGGTTTTATAGATATATAATTCATTTTCCCTTCTCTTTCTAACAGGTTTTACTCTGTGTTCTTGATAATATGTTACTTGATGTTTTAGGATTTATTACTGTTATGTTTTTATTTTGAAATACACCTCTTATCAAAATAACATTAGACTCTTTACTGAATGGCTTTGGCTTTGAATTTTACTTTCTTTATGTTTACTTATGCCTAATATATCTTTGCTTTGCTTTTACTTTTAAATTTTATCCTTTTTGTTTTAGCTTTGTATAGTGGACACTTGTGGGAGTGCTTGTCATCCACCCATTCTCTTCCAAGCACTTGATGCTACCATGTTAGTTCAGTGTGACCCTATTTCCTGGCCACAGCTGATTGGGCTTGATGTAGACAGCCCACCTGAGATTGGCCAATCATGGCACCCTAATGCACTGGCCATATTTGATTGGTTCATATATGGGTACCTGACCTAAATGGAGTCCATAAGGGACTCTTTGACTTGAATCCTGAAAGAATGAGTCTTGTTTCTTTCTGGTGGTTTAAAGTCTAAAATTCTAAAACCAGAAACTGTCCAAGGCCATGTTTTTCAGCATGTGTCCAGCAAGACAGAATGAAGCTGATATACAGAAGCTCATCAACAATGAATGGGTGAATGTCATCCAAGTCCTCAGTTTCTGGTGTTTCTGAGGTACAGTTGCATCTTTGCACCTAGAGTTGTTCAACAATACGTGCAATCAAAAGATTCCTAGTTAATGTAATATATATCTTTGTAACCAGTTGAGATTCACTGTTGAAGCAGGAATGCAAGTGAGATAGCTTTCCAGTTTCTCAAGGTGATAAATAATTGTTTTTTTGTTTGTTTGTTTGTTTTTTGCGGTATGCGGGCCTCTCACTGTTGTGGCCTCTCCCGTTGCGGAGCACAGGCTCCGGATGCGCAGGCTCCGTGGCCATGGCTCACGGGCTCAGCCACTCTGCAGCATGTGGGATCCTCCCAGACCGGGGCACAAACCCGTGTCCCCTGCATCGGCAGGCAGACTCTCAACCACTGCGCCACCAGGGAAGCCCAATAATTGTTTTTGATGTTATATTGGCCAGATCAGTTCATCAGAGAACTAAGAGAGGGAAGAATACAATACATTAGTTTAGGTTATCTAGGTCCCATTCCCCTCACCTCTTTTGCCACCAATTCTCCCACTCGATTGAGGTCATAGGTAGTCTGGTCACAATGTGACCACTTTTCCAGAGCACATATCTGGGCAGCAGCCAATTAGTTTCATGGCCTCTGGATGAAGTGAGAGGAAAAGAGACTAGATTGATAGCCTTTGAAAATAAACTACTCCCCTTCTAAAACATGCCCTGCAGTGTTGTCTCCAGGACTGTCAGCTTGTACCTTTTGCCAGATAAAGGTAGTCAGAGAAGAAAAAGAATCACTTCAGGGAATTGACTTTCCAAAAGGAACATCCATCCTGTCACCTCCCAACATTCTTAGGGAATTGATGGTCAAAGTCACACTCTCCAGGCACGTGACACTGAGGGGTACTGATCCTAGACGAAAATGGAATCAAAGACTACCACATTTCCCTGACAGTTAAGCCACCAAGAATGTCAAGATCTGTACGTCTGCTTTCAGGACGATGGAGTCATCGTTTTGGATAGTTTTAGTCCCTTACTAGCAACTTAGAAATCAAATTACTCGGCTGACTGCCAGAGGCTCTAGCTCACTGACTGAACCACTAAATCAGACTAATTGAGGTAACAAATATGCCTGAATAGTATTTCCTTGAGAAAACGCAACCTTCAGAAGCCACAACATTTACTTGTGACTTGGCTGGACATACTGACAGCTAAGCATTTCTGAGGCTGCCTTTGATTTGTATTGATTAAAAGAAATACGGAACGAATTTTAAGAGTCCAAATGTACCTTTGCCCTGATTCAAACACAAATGGAAACACCAGATGGAAATTTATAAGTAGAATACAAACCTAGCCCAAGTCAGTAACAATTGAGAGCATTTATTGCCTGCCAGTCACTTTCAGACTCATATGAAATGATCTGAGGGGTTTGGTGTAGTTCATAATATGCCAAATGTCAATGGCACAAATGCCTTCTAGAAATTATTACAGTTGTTTGGCTACTGTGTTGACAGTCTCAGCAAGACAAATAAGAAGTAGAAGGTTACCAACAGCATACATTCCTTTCTCAGTCCTAGATGTGGTGCTCTGAAGACAAAACTGAGGTGAGGACATATAACTTTTACTATTTCAGCCAACTTGACAGATATCTTCGAAATGTTCAGTTTAGCTCTTTTAATCACAGTGATGCAAACATTAAGGGAGAAAAATCAGAGGATTCCTTTAATAATTGGATTGTAAAGTTAATGGCAAGAAGGAAATGTTGTAATATGATTCAATATGGTATAATGCGAAAGGAATCCACTGGAACTGTGTGACAGCACGTGGACGGAAGAGATTTTCCTGAGGATTTGCCACGTGCTGTTATGTTCATCAATGCTTTGGACCCGAAAAGGAGCTCAAAGATGTTCAGGTTTTATTTTAAGTGAATTATTCATAGACCAAATAGCACATTAAAAATAGCATTACTGCCCAATCCTTTTTCGCCAACACGAAAACTCTAAGAGAAAGAAAGGGTAACCATCGCAAGTAGAATAGTTCAGCCACAACTCAAAAGAATTGAACTTTTTGTGTGCCTAGCTTTACCGCGCACTCACTGGTTTACTTTCATAGATTACCCAAATTCCCTGTAGCTACATGTGCCAGATTCCAGAGATACTTCAACAACTATGAGCAATGAGGTGGACCATATCAATGTAGAAAGTAATCTATGAACTACATAGTTCATTTTTCTTCCTCTGACTTTGGTACTGAAAGATACTTTATGAGGAAACACGATTTTCTTCCAGGGGGTCAGCCCTGAATATCCGCAGCTTCCCTGATGGGCCATTATGAACTATTTGCTCATTTTTCTATGTCCTGAGAGAGCAGTTCTCCTAAAGCACAGCTCCAAGAGGCAGCATGGATGAATTAGAGGAAAAGAAGGTATAACACGAGTCAGGAGGCCAGAGCTTGGCTTCCTGCTCTACTCTAGTTGAACTTGTTTATTATTACTTCATCTGTTTCCAATACAGCTAGACTCTGAGTGCCGCTGAGGCATGAAGAGTATCTCCACTGGGTTACAGGTGAAGCTGAGATGCTGATTTCCTCAGCCCTTGGGGTGGCTGAGGGGTCACAAGCATACTCAGTAGAATGTTCAACCCCAGCACGCTGTAAACATATTATCAGTTTCTATAAGAGCCAAGATATTAAAAACACTGTGTTTACTAATATTGACATTTCTCAGTCTAGAAATACAAAGGCTAAAATAGGACCAAAACTTTAAAAAGATATGGTGTGAACACAGTGACAACTCACCCTTCTTGGGTTTCCTGTTCTGCTCTTACTTTCCTCCTGTCCATTTTCCTTATAGCCATCATAAAGATGATTCAAAACACATGTCCTCCTTCAGTCCCATCAGTGATGCCAGTTGTCTACAGGGAAATGTCAAAACATGGCCTATCAGATCCATCTTACTCTAGCCTCCGTCTACTTTCCAAGGCTCATCTCCAATACTGCCACCCGAAACCCTGCAGCACTATCACATAGCTTCTAGCTCCTTAGTTATCCCATGCTTTTTCACGCCTCCATGCTTTTGCTCAAGCTGTGCCCTCTGATTAGAATGTGTATGCCTGGTAAATTCCAAGTCCTCTTTCATATATCAACTCTTCTAGGAAGCTTTCCTTGCCCCAAACCCCATACTCCCACAATCCCACCATCATACAGCTCCCTCCTTTTTAGTTAGCAACTTGAACACACTTCTGTGATTGTACTTTTTGCCATATTATGATTTGCAGGTCTGGCTCTCCCACTACGGCAGGGACCACGCCTTATATTTCTCATTAATTCTGAGGGCTGGCACTGTAGATGCTGGGGTAACGTTTGTTGGGCAGATGGACACGCCAACAGATGGTTGAATGGATGAATGAATTCAAGTTAATGTGGCCTTGTTCGCAAAATCTCAAAACTGTGGTACAACAGCTTTATGAATAAAAAGAGGTAAAATTTTATATAATGTACACTCATTTGGCACTTAGCATGTCACAATTTATCCTTTTATATTAATCTCCTGTTTCTCCCAGGAGATTATAATTTACCAACATACATACCGGTGAGGCATGCTGTAGGTAGCGAGAGACTTGATTCTTCTTGGACTTTGTATTGCAAGTGTCTGGTCTCCAAGACAAGTCCAGCCACTATTGTTCCAGGGGCCCTCCTGGGAGCAGCATTATTTAATGGGCAACCAGTTAGAACCGTGTGGAGCTTAAGATTTGTTGCCAAAGCCAAAGGCCTGCCCACCTTCTAATCTCTGGAGGTGTTCCTATGTATTAGTAAGAACACTCCCTTATCTTTACTTCTGAGCCCAGAGCTTAGCTGAGTAAAGTAAACAGACTAGAATCAAATGGCTGAGTTTCCACTCTAATTCAAAGCATTATCTCTGAATAGAATAATGAAGTTTCATTAGGGATTTGGGTCTTTTACAGTGATTGCCAAAAAAAGTGGTTGCTACAGCAAAGAAAAATATCGGAACAAAACAGGACTCAAATTGAGCAAGACTCACCTTTCTATTTCCTTCTCTTCCTTTCAGTGCTGGGATTCAAGAACTGTGGTGATTATGTAGATTAGTAGTATCTACTGTTATTCTTCTCATCTAAATCAGAGGCCCCAAATCATGGACATGCAATTTGCTAGGGAAACAGGACGTTCTGCCATTAAGTAAAGCCTCTCTGATGTCCCTGTAAGAAAGCCCTTGGCTTTTTAGCCCTCATCAGCTCAGCCCTTACAGTGTCAGCTTTCAGGAAATATCAGACTCTTCTAAGTTTATGGAGTTCCTGCTTTCGGGAAGCATTTTTTACTGCACAGCTAGAGAGTGTCTTTTTGAGTTTGGACTTCCTAACCTTGAGAAGGAGTTGACGTGCTTCTTCAGAGTGTGAAATGAGCAGATGGTGTTGTTTCACTCCAATTTGTTTTGCATGGAGTGAGGAGAAGGCTGTGGGGGAAGGGATAAATGTGTTCCATTCCTGATTGCTAAACACAACTTATTGGCACAAAACAGCCACTTCACTAACGTTGGATCATCTACTTCTTAATAAGGACTGGCACTTTACTTACTCCACTTGAGTCTGGAAGTCATTTTCACCATGTTTTTCACTTTATCCAGAAGGGATTATACTCTCATTACAGCAAAAAACAACATATTTGGACTGCTCAAGCTGATAACTGTGAGTCCTTCGAGGTTATGAAGTCAACCAATGCATATTCTTTTTTAATAGTAGTTACCCCTCTCCAGGTATGTCCACTTCATTTTCAACCCTACATTCAGCTCACCAACACCCAAAGATGTCCCCAGTGAATCAAGACAAGGAGCCTGAATACACTCATGGAAAAGTTCATAAATTTCCAATGACCCTCAGCTAGCTGACCCTCTGTCAGCTGTCACCATGTGTGTGCTCTGTTTCTACTACACACTGCTTTGATGCAGCTCTAGCAGCTTTTTATGCCATCCACCCACCCTGTTTCATCCACTGGCACAAAACCTCAGTAATTAACGTAAACTTTGCTGAAGATTTCACTGGGGGAGAGAGAAGGAATGGAGAAGAGAAATAACATTCATACCACCCAGAAACACCCCCCAGACATCATCATCTACATGTGCATTGTGTTTCTCTCTACCCTTCATCCATACAGCTCTAAATTCAGTTCTGCCCCCTGATTTGCAGAGTCCTGTCAGTAAAAGCTTTGCAGTTATTGGACCTATCACCCTCTTTAGAAGGCAAGTTAGTAACCATTTATTATTATATAAGCCTACCCTCTGGGGGTTTCACCCTCACCCAAAGAGACACTGAACAACACCAATATTCTCCCCAGTAAGTAATCTTGTTAATATAATCTTCTTCACCTCCTTGTGCCACCTCCAGCCCAGTCTCCAGAATTCACTAAGGCTACTTCCTTCTTTGTTTATTTAACCTGTTACTCCCTACTGTTGTCTCCAGTTTCTTTGACCTCCTGTGTTCTCTGCCCCTTGGCAACCAAGACTCATTTTAGCCCTTCCTTACTTTGGTGATCTGTTTTGGATGCCCTTCTTCAACCAGGCCCGCCCATCTCCCTAGAACAAGGATGCATACACTGCTGCCTCTTTAGGGGAGGGCACCCCCCGACACACACCGCTTCCATCCTGCCTGGACCACCCGCTGAGAGTGGTGAATTGGGTGACACCAAGTCCCAGTTCTTAAATGAGATCCTGACATAGCATACAAGGAATTTACAAATGTGTCCATCCTCCACTAATATCTTTAACTCTGTGGGACAGGGTACTAGTAGCCTCAGAGACTGACCATAAGCTGACGATGGCTGATCACAGCTCAGTTCTGGAATTCTCCCTGGTCTGTGCTCTGTCGGCTGTTTGTCGAGTTTAACACTTGCAACCACCTAGCTGATTTGACAGCTGTCCATTTGGGCCTGGCTCTGCCTTTGGAATACTCACCCTCGGAATTAGAGCCTAGCCTCTGCACCTCAGTGTCAGGTTTGACGTTGCCTGGGGGCTCCCCTCCTATAACTTTGGTGGCCTTGCCTTACCATAGCTGTGGGAAGACCCTTACCTGGAGACCTGCTTCGTGGGCATCTCCCAGTCCCCCTCCACCCCAGTCACTAAGGTGGCACAAAACATGTTCAAAGTTTCCAGGAAAAGAGCTATATGAACTTACAAAGTTATAATAGGTTTGCCAGGTGTCTGGTACTGAACCAGACAATCTGGTACTTTAACTTCCTGTCTAGTTGAAACAAAACAGAAAAAAAATTTTTTTAAAAGAAAGCACATATTTCTGAATACTTACGAGATAAAAGAACTATTTCTGAAATGTTATATATATAAGATGCTACACAAATGATAAATACAAACATTTGAAATAGGCAGATAAATTATTTAAATCAGCTTTTATATCATCCCTTCTTCCCTCCAAGTCCCATCCCAAGTGCATGTTTGGTACGTTTATAGAAAAAAACCTAGAAACCTAAATTATCATTGTTGAATGCTGAACCTCCTCTTTTTTTAATTTAAAAATGTACTGTTAAAAGAAAGTACAGGGCTCCCCTGGTGGCACAGTGGTTAAGAATCCACCTGCCAATGCAGGGGACAGGGGTTCGAGCTCTGGTCCGGGAAGATCCCACATGCCGCGGAGCGACTAAGCCCCTGTGCCACAACTACTGAGCCTGCGCTCTAGAGCCCACGAGCCACAACTACTGAGCATGCGTGCCACAACTACTGAAGCCGGCGTGCCTAGAGCCCGTGCTCCTCAACAAGAGAAGGCACCGCAATGAGAAGCCTGGGCACCACAACAAAGAGTAGCCCTGACTCGCTGCAACTAGAGAAAGTCCGCGGGTGGCAACGAAGATCCAGGGCAGCCAAAAATAATTAATTAATTAGCTAACTATTTTGAAAAAGAAAGTACAGTAACTAGCTCTGGCATTTTTTAAAACAAACTATGTATGTTAGGAAGATGTATAGATAACAAAAGTATGTGTTCAATCAACTATTTAGAATTATTTTCAAATGTTTGGTTTTCAACAGAATACAAAATGTGGTCTCCCTGAAATTTGTCTCCTAATCTTTAAAATACAGATGGATTTCAAAGGATATTTAATCATGATTTTTATTCCTTTTTCATTTAATGATGTATTTTTAAAGTGCTATTTGATATCTCAGAGCACCTCATGAATTCTTTTTTTTTTTTTTTTTTTTTTTTTTCTTTTTGCGGTATGCGGGCCTCTCACTGTTGTGGCCTCTCCCGCTGCGGAGCACAGGCTCCGGATGCGCAGGCCCAGCGGCCATGGCTCACGGGCCCAGCCGCTCCGCGGCATATGGGATCCTCCCAGACCGGGGCACGAACCCGTATCCCCTGCATCGGCAGGCGGACTCTCAACCACTGCGCCACCAGGGAGGCCCATGAATTCTTTTAATAATTTCTTCTGTTTTGAGCTAAGAAGCATTTTTTGCCAAAAGGAGCTGGAACATACAAAGCTTTGGGACTATATTAAACTGTACTGGTTTTTCATTTTTTGAAAGCTTGCCAGAATATTATCTTCTCCAGTTGATAATTTTTTCCTTTTTTTCCGCACCTAACAATTGAATAAAAGTTAAAAGGTCACATCTTTCTCATCGTAACACCAAAGCAAACATTTCTCCAATTACCCATAAAGGGCAGATGTTTCCAAGGAATTATTTATTGTATATTAGCAAAAAGGTACAGGCTGTAATAGAAGGCTCTGTGTCACACATATAAGTTCTTAGCAATAACAATAAAGTATCCCCAAGCCTAGGGGAAAAAGAAAAAGAAATCCTGCCACATCGACTATATTTCTAAGAATGTGTTACCCAACTGACTGCTAAAATGCAATTCTGTTGTGGATCTGAGGAATTGCTTCTTGTAAGTATCACCTTCACAATTCATTTGTTTCACAAATGTTTATTGCCTGGCACTGTTATAGGCACCAGAAATACAGCAGCAAACAAAATAGAGGAAAATCCTTGCACTCTACAGCTGTGAGAAGAAAGTCACAGTTCATTTAACAGTACTAGCTTACTAAAAGTATATATAGTACATGAAAGATTACTAGAATCCAAAGAAATCCAGGCTTCCACAGTCAGATTATAAATTTCTTTCTGGGTGGTACCCTTCTGGAAAAAAGGACTGAGAAGTATCCCTCTCCAAACTCTTCCTCTGCCCAGATCAGTGTTTGTCAAACCCATCAGTAATTTGTTGAAACCATGGATGGTCCATTTCGGGACAAAAAAATTCTGAATCCCTGGAAGAATTTCTTTATGTAAATAACCAACATAGAGCTTCCCTGGTGGTGCAGTGGTTGAGAGTCCGCCTGCTGATGCAGGGGACACGGGTTTGTGCCCCGGTCCGGGAGGATCCCACATGCCGCGGAGCGGCTGGGCCCATGAGCCATGGCCGCTGAGCCTGCGCGTCCGGAGCCCGTGCTCCGCAACGGGAGAGGCCACAGCAGTGAGAGGCCTGCACACCGCAAAAAAATAAATAAATAAATAAATAACCAACATATTTTTCAGGTTTACCTGATTGCCGCATGAAACAACCATTCTTCACACGTCTCTAGTAATATAAGAAAAAGTAGTTTTGGCCAATGAAATTTAATCAAATCAAATAAGGAAATATTCTCATACTGTTGCATGTAGGTTTGTCTTACAAGTACAATGCTATAAAATGGCATATGTATTATGTAGACAACTGGGAAAAGCCAGGTAAGTCCCATCCACCCACACTCCCCTCTCCCTACCCCAATTTATCTCTTCTACCCAGATGTCTCACTGCAGGAAAAAAAAATCCACTATGGGACTGTATTGAATTGCCTTCTCTAGGTATCATTTTTAAAAAATATGCAGACACCTCTTGGAGGAAGTTATCATACTCTGCTAACAGTCACTACATCCAGAAGATTGAAGGGAACTAACACTGAAAGGGTTCACGCTGCATGCTAGGCACTTCACATGTCACATTGGTTAATTCCTACAACAATCTCTAAGAGAAGCTTTTCTCATCTTAGTGATGAGGAATCTGGGGTCCAGACAGGTTAACTGACAAACTGCCAGATCACACAGCCCTCAGTGTAGGAGCCAAGAGTCAAATGTGACCTTTCCCTCCCTCCGTCTGAATTCATTTATCAAATCCCTCTGCTCTGTGGCACAGCAAACCTAACGATAGCCTTGAGAGTGATGACTGCCTGGCAAAAGGGTTGAAAGTGAGGGGAAAGAACAAAGAAATGAAAATAGAGACAAAAAGGAAACATTTTGCTGACTTTTCACTTTTCTAGGAGGTCAGATTCAGCACAGAGCTACATTCTTACTGCTTTGATAAAATTCCTGATCCTCAGAAATACTGACTTGGCAGGACCTTAGAGGTCATCTAGCCCAACCCACCATTAAAAGCTTTATTCAGTCATTAACTCACTTTATTACTGTTGGTGATCTGGGAAGGAGTGTCACTGACTTGGCAAGTGAGAGCATTTCTCTGGACCACAATTTTCCACTATCTCATTGTGGGCTGGTCTGGAGAGATCTGACTTTAAATTATAAGAATTCTTTACAACTATTTAGCTTTTCACAATTATCAAAAGGCCTTCACATACATTATGCTCTTTAAACCCTCATTTCTGTGATACAGGGAGGGGGTTGTTTTACAGGGGCAAGAGCCCAGACCTAGGCCGGGTAATTGGGGTTGAAATTCTCACTAGCAACACACTAGCCATGGGAACTTGGGGAGATCATTTAATCTCTTTAAGCTTCCTTGGGAAAGTTGCCTTTTCCTTTAAGCCTCCAAGTCCTCATCTGTAAAATGGGGACAATCATATCCCCCACACGAGGTTGAACTTAAGTGAGGCCATGTGTATAAAGTGCTTGCTCATGGCAGGTGCTCAGGGTTGGTTGCTTTTCTCTTTCCCGCTCTTCTTTTTACAGCCCAAGAACTGGTGGTGAGAAGAGGTCAAGCAACTTTCCCAAGAAAAAACAGCCAGAGATTGGTGAACAGAGGCCAAGCCCTTTTTCTGCAATTCTAGGGCTCTTTGTACTATATCTTCCTGCCTGGAATAACTTTCTCTTCCTTCTCTGCCCTTTGGATTTGTACACACCTGACTCTTTTTACCTAACTCCTGATTTCTTTGTACAGTACTAGATTTCTTCCACTCCCTTTCTTTATGCTAGGCCTCCTGTTTTGCTGTTTTGGAGAGCTTGCCAATTTCTGTGCATACTGCCTCTTTCTAGTTTCCTGTATGATGTATATGCTCTTTGGAAGTTTAGGACAAATGCACAGGGTGCTTTCAGCCATATCCCTCAAATGTGAAATCTGGTCCTCATACGGGAGACAGAGCAGCTGTGGTGGCATTTGGGCAGATGGGCTCTGAGTCACCTGGCTTCTGGTGCCCAAGTATGATGTGCTACCGGCTGCCTTCTGGATTTTGATTACCGCTCCCATGGCACTGCAGCTTCGCAACGCTCCTCCAACAAACTCTGATTCAAACAGCCCTACACTCAGCCTTTCACATACCCTTGTAGCACACGGAACCAGTGCAGCCCACTGGGAGACCCTCAAATGAATTGCTGCCAAAGGAATTGGTGTTTTTAAAGAGGTCATGGTTAAACAGAAATACATCCAAGTCTTAAAAACTATCTTTATTTAGGTAGTTTTCGAAATGCACGGTCACAGTATTGAACCAGAGTGCGAAATAAATGTGTAGGCAAGCAGATTTACGTTACAGCGTGCATACATAACGTGGGTATTTATGCAGAGCACATAATAAAAAGATACTTGTCACTCATTTCCTTTGTCATAAATTCAAGTAGTACAATTGGAATATTACCCAACCCAGAGAAAATATAGTATCATAGATCTGAGAGAATTCTCAAGAGATCATCTTGTCGACCTACCTAACTGTAAGCAGAGGAAATGTCTAAACTAATCAGAATTTAGAGTTAATGTTCCCTTATTGTAGATCTCTATTCTGCTATGAAGCCTATTTACATATCTAAAATTGTTTTCTTACAGCAAACAAACAACCCCTTGAGAATTGCCACAAAAAAGAAGGATCATATTTGTTTTCCTTCCCAGGGAAGGCCCTAGGGATATGATCTTAGAAAATCTGTCAAGAAATTCAATGTCACACATCCCTTAAGTCCACAGGGGACTCTATTCCCTCCAGGCTCCCTCTCTCCCTTCCCTGAAGGGTCCTCAGGTGTTGGCCCACCATGGCCCAACTTGTGCAAGGCTGATTGCCTACTTGATGCCTCTGGTCTGTAGGACCACAGGCAATTTCTAGAAATCTTAGTTTTCTGGGAGGTCAAAACAAAAATAAATTTAGCTGTTGGCAAGAGATCTATGCTCTTCTGGGCGCCCATTAGAACTAAAGATTCTCACAGTCCATTACAAACCAGCTTCACTCTTAACGCTTTATTGTTCCCTGCCCCGGAGCACCAGCCCATCCCTCAAGGGATGAGAGAAGAGAAGGGGAAGGACAAACTGAACAGCAGGAGATAGAGATGGTCTTGGTCACATGTGTCCGGTCCAGCGTGCCCTTCCCCTCGCCCTCTGCCTTTCCTCATGTTGGTCCCTCCTCCCGCGGAGCAAAGCAAGAAAATCAAAGCAAAGCAAAGCAGACAATGCAAAACTGCAGACCACATATGGAAGCCTGTAGGGCACAAGCAGCCTTTTCTGCACCCTGCCTGTCTACCACACTCAGCATGCTCTTAAACTTCTTCACACAGTTGACAGAATTCATTTGAAAGGGCAGCTGGAGTTTATCTCCCTTTCCCTGGATTCCCATCTCTCCAGAAAAATCCAAAGTTCTGTGGAGTAACAAAATAGCAATATTCCCCTAAACAGTTTTAAAATATGCTTATAAGCAACATTGTAGGAAAGAGGGAAAAACAAGTATGCACAAGAGCTGGCTTAACTATTTTGTGAGCCAATTATAAAAAGAAATCTAATTTTTTTTCTGTGAGAAGACAGGGAAAGCAAATAGGTTCTATTCAGCCTTAAGAATTAGACCCCACTAGGGCAAGTCCTCACCAGGGGCTATTCACTTCCAATCAATATAGAAATTGCACCCCCAGCGACTCTTCCAGGGTCCCAGCAGCCCCCAAGACTCTAACATCCACTCTCTATGAACCCTGCCACTGGCTCAGAGCTAATTTGGGACACAATTGCTTGCTCTTTGTCTGTAAATCTAGTGAGCCCCATTCACCTCTAGTGTTTCTTATAAACATGAACACACACTTTCAGCCTTTTACCTTCTCTTGTTTTTCTTTCCTAGAGTACTTCCTGTTCCAGGTCAGGGACTGGGACTTTGTGAGGTTCTTTCTGGCCTAGCCCAACTCTGCACAGCCCAGCCCAGCCCAGCCCAGCCTAGGTGCTCACACTATGCCCATTACCTGCAGTCTTTGTCCTGCCCCTCAACATCTTCCCGTGCATTAACCTGGCTCCATAACATTTCAAGCAAGAGATCCTTGTTGGTGAGGATTGATTGTCAGCAGAGTTAAGAATGTGGGGTCATAAGGGACGTGTCCTCTCAGCTGTACTTTCTGTCTAGATTCCAGTGCTTCTAACTGTACTATGAGAGATCCAAACCTTGCACTTAGTTTCCCCAAAAGGGAGAACTGAACTGGGTGCATATTAGTCTGCAAGGGCTGCCATAACAAAATACCACACACTGGATGGCTTACGCAACATAAATTTATTTCCTCACAGTTCTGGAGGCTGGAAGTTGAAGATCAAAGTGTCAGCAGGTTTGGTTTCTTCTGAAGCCTCTCTCCTTGGCTTGCAGACAGCTGCCTCTTGCTGTGTCCTCACATGGTCTTTCCTCTTCGCGTGCACACTCATGGTGCCTGTCTGTGTATCCAAATCTCCTCTACTTAGAAGAACAAGAGTCAGATTGGATTAGGGCCCACTCTAATGACCTCATTTTAACATAATCACTTCTTTAAAGGATCTGTCTCCAAATTCAGTCACATTCTGAGGTACTAGGGGTTAAGGCATCAGCATATGGTTTTGGAGGAGGAGCACAAGTCAGCCTCTAACAGGTAAGTTTGCCACCTTCTGATATGAAGTGCCCTCACTGGGCAGATTTTATGCCACACTATGTCAGAGGCAGTTATCATGTCCAGCTCACGGGTGGCTGCCTTTGTCTTGGCATCTGTGTCTGATGAAGCCAGTTATGGTGAGGGTAATGATTTGCTTTCACTCAAAACATGGCATAAGCAATAGCAACTGCCACAGGAAAGAACCGGTTTGGGCCACTTTCCTGAAAGGTAACTTCAGGTGTGGCAGGTGTTCTCAGACTCCTGTAGCACAGGCTGAGAATTCATGTGGTTGCCAGCTGTTGGCAGCATATCAGGTGCTTCCTCCCTCCCCATCAGACCAGATATGAAACCCAGGACTGTGTCCTCCCCGCCCAACCTCACCTTGGCCCTCTCCAGCCTGGACCCAGTTTCTATATCACTGGCTCACCTGGCTTGATGCTTCTAAACACACACACAGCCCTCCCCTGGCAAAATGGCAGCTCTCTCTAGTTTCTTTGTTATCTACCCCTTGACTCATCTTCCACTAATACTTCTTATAAACCACTCAGTTCTCTTGGCTTCTAACCTCACTACAGCCTCCTCACTATTGCTTTCAGATCTTCCCTCAACTCATCAATCCCATGACTTGCTTTCCAGGTCACACTTGACTTGGACTCCAGTACTTCTCCATCAGTCTGCTCCCCTGAGGCGGCCCCGATCTGATTATTCTAGGATGGGGACACAAACCTGCACACGGTATCTTGGGCATGAAGGTTTGATGAACTTGGTGGGTCAGGGCTCAGGTTTTGGCTTTTGGGGAATGCAGTGCTGGAGCTTCTGACGTGGCTAGAAGACTTATCACCCTACATACTTTGTAATTCTTAGGGTAATTGAGAGAATGGCTCTATTAGTCAGGGTTCTCCGGAGAAACAGATATACATACATATAAAATGGGAAGTTGGCACATGAGATTATGGAGGCTGAGAAGTCCAGCAGTCTGCCATCTGCAAGCTGGAGACCCGGGAAACTGAGTGGTATAATTCAGTCTAAGTCAAAAGGCTAGAAAACCAAGAGAGCCAATGATGTAAATCGTAGTCCAAGGGCAAGAGAAGATGAGATGAGATGTCTCAGTTCAAGCAGTGAGACAGTTAAAAAAGGGGACAAATTCCTCTTTCCTCTGCTTTTTGTTCTGTTCAGGGCCCCAATGAATTGGATGATGCCCACTCATGTTGGGGAGGGCAATTACTTTACTGAGTCCATTGATTCAAACGTGAATCCAATCCAGAAACACCCTCACAGGCACACTCAGAAATAATGTTTAATCCAGGCACCCCATGGCCAGTCAAGTTGACACATAAAATTAACCATCACAGGGTCCTTTCTGGGTTTCCACCTGCTGGGGGGAGGGTAAGAAGTGGGTCATCTTCATGTACAGCTAGACATGCAAGCATAGATAATTTATTTGGCAGTCTGCACCCTTAGGCATGGCAAAAGTTAGTCAGGCCCATGCTGGAGAGAGGGAGACAGAGGAACAAATGAGACTCTTCCCAGAAGCACCTCCAGCCATGGACCAGGTGGCTAGGTTATGCATAGGTTGAGACGCTTGAGCCAGTAAAGACCTGGACTGCTGCCATATTAACCCACACCTGGGCAGGCGTTCCTCCAGGGAGACCTCTTACCCTTCTCCCCTCCTGGTACCAGGATGACCCAGGACATACAGACTGCCTCCCAGGGAGCAGAAAGTCAAGGAACTGCCCCCTTCTTTAGTTTTCAGTTAGAGCCTTGCCGCAGACTCAGCCCCAAGGTGACTTGCGGCCTAAACTCAGCTGCTTCTGCTAGGGTTCTGGGGCTATTTGAAAGGAAAAAACAGCAACCAGTGAGTTGAGGTTCCATCTGCTCACCAGGCCTAAATGCAGCCTTTGCTGAGAGCTGATACCGGCTCTTCCTCATCCATCTGGTGAAGGGACCCAAGGTTCCCAAAGCTGAATCTTTGAGGGGAGCAGCCAGGCCTACAGAATCATGTTCATTCACTGAGGAAGGGGGAGAAGGCATCTCCCAGAGCTACTTGGCTCTGCAGATTCCACTGCCCAGCAGGAGACATTAAGTTTGCCCTTTGGGACCCAGGGGTAGTGAAGGTATTCAGGCATTTAGAGAAAACCTGGAGAACCAGCTGATAACAAGCCCCTGGGTCTCCTCTTAGGAGACGTGGCCAGTGCTGTCAGAACGACCCAAGTCCTAGAGTGATGTTCCTTTGAAGTTGCAGAGCTACCGCCACTTTACCAAAACTTCCGAAGAAGTACAGTTTCACCTGGTCTTCGAGCTAAGGTGTTCAAAGACTCCTTTCACGTTGTTTTGTTTGGATTATGTTTTTGTCCGCCAGGCATCTTTCATCTTGAAGAAATGTCCCTCCCTCACACTGTGTGATTCAGGGGAAGCTACAAATTAGGGAGACCTGACCCTTCCACCACAATCCCCGGTCAGACCCTCTTTCCCAGGTATTTGAACCTGGAGTGGGAACCCAGAGAGTTATAAGATGGATGGAACTGGGCTTTCCCCAAAAACTGTTGCACTGGAGGAAGGCAGCACCTCCCTTGTGTTAAAGATGAGAAAACTGAGGAAGAAAACCTAGGGACTTCCCTGGTGGTCCAGTGGGTAAGACTCCGTGCTCCCAATGCAGGGGGCCCGGGTTCGATCCCTACTTAGGGAACTAGATCCCACATGCTTACCACAACTAAGAGTCTGCATGCCACAACTAAAAAAAAAAAAAAAGTTCCTCTGTGCTACAACTAAAAGATCTCATGTGCGGCAGTGAAGATCCCGTGTGCCACAACTAAGACCTAGAGCAGCCAAAATAAATTTTTTTAAACAAAGAATCAATTTAAAAAAAAGAAAAAAGAAGATGAGAAAACTTGAGACTCAGAAGATTAAATGTCTTGTCCGATGTGCCACACTAGTAAATGGCAGAACCAGGATCTGAACCCAGGTCTGTGCAACCCCAAAGCCCGTGATTGTTTTGTTCATTGAAAGAGTCTCCATATACAAAGTACTTATTTCCACTTTTTACAATAGAGAAATTAGGGGGAAATGGCTATAGTGCTTGGTACTTTCATTCAGTGAGCTTGATGTAGAAGCATATATGAGATTCAGTTATTTCTCATTTATATGCGTAGTATCATGGTATTTCATCTCCCCACCTTGCTGCGATTCCCACATCTGATCATCCTTGTGTTTCTCACACCTCCTACCATTAGCCAATGAAGAGTTTGCAGTCTTTTAGAAGGACGCTACTCTCAGATTTCAGATCTGCCCTCATCCTCACCTCCATTAAACAGGCACTGTCCTATGCATGTGCTTGGTTTTCCTGAATCTTTCTTTTCTCACCCAATTACTGTGCCCTGTTGGAGTCCCCCCACCCCACCCCAGCTGCCTGTAAAAGCAGGCTGGAAGCCAGCGTGTCCCAGTAAATACTGAAACTGTTCTTGTGTTTTGTCATTAGACATTACCCTTTAACCAAATAAATCATGTCTGCTGAGGGCACAGGAACCTCTTCAGAGATGGTTTATTTTCATACCACCTGCGAGCTTCTTTCTTCCTGATAAATCAGCACTGCTGCTTTACTCTCAATGCTCCAGCGGTAACAAGGCACAAAGACCGTCAAGCTTCAGCCCATAAGTGACTCTAAATGCACCTATTATTCCACTGTTTTTCCAGCTGACTCCTCCTGAGTTCAATCCTCTGTGCTAGGCAGTTGTAAGCATCCCTGTATCTTGCTGGAGGCTCACAGGGTTGGAGAAAGCATTTGATTTCTTGGGTGTGCTGCATGCTTTGGGAAAATCAAACCAAACAAACAATTCTTATTTGAAAATCATATTCTTTTCATAATCCTCAAAGGGAAAACTTAAATACAGTGTCAACTTCATCCAATTAGCCCAGAAGCATATGTCAGGCTGTTTCTGTGAAGATAAACTCCAGAAAAAAGGACCTGCTTGAAATACCCCTTGTGGACTTGAAAAACAGTTTCAGCACTGTGTAGCCATTGGCCTTGATGTACCTAGAAGCAGTGGAAGGTGCACTGTAATTTAACATAGCTTGAGCACAATTATTTCCTCTTTGGAGTCTAAGGGTCATGATCAGTCGTGCTTGGGTTAATTCTTGCAGTCACTTCTCTGCTTCTGCTATGGACTCTGTCAACTCTTGCCTCCCCCCAGCCCCCATCCCCCTTTTATTTAAAGTGCCTGCCTTTCTAGGCACTGTGGGGAGGGAGACACAAGAAATGGCCAAATAGATCCCTTTCAAGGGCCTCTCAATACCAGTAATGTAAGCAGATTGTATCGCTGGTGGCTGGACCCTGAAGAGAATTTCAATTCTATCAGAAGCAGACGGAAATAGGCTTTTAAAATCCTTCCTCGCTGAATTCTAACCTGCTTGGGAGCTGGCTGCCCACTTTTGCCTGTCTCCTAGCAACCAAGACCCTTTCTCTGCAGGCACTGCTGCTGTCCACCAGGCCAGACTTGGGAGAGTCAGCCTCTCCCTGCTCTCCCCAGCACAGGGCATGGATGTCACCGAGGGAACGGGTGTGAGCACTTGGGGAAAATTGCTAAACGATCTGTAAATTCACGGTGAGGATGACAATCTAAACAGGGCCACCTTTCACACATTTTCAGGGGATCTTGGGATTTAAATTCATCCTTCTGCTTCCTTCCAATAATAGCTTGCATGGGTGGAATGCTTTGTATTTTACAAAATACTTTTGCATCCATTACCTCATGCAATTCCTCACAAGAGCCTTCAGAGACCTCTACAGTGGGAGAAAGCATAGGGAAATTGTATAAGTTCACTTTTAGATGCTTTTAAAGGACCCAAGAAGAAACTCCAGGTCATTCAATTAGTAGGATAAAAAAAAAGTGGGGAAAATTCCAAAGACCAGTCTTTATTACTATTATAGTAGTAGTAGTAGTAGTAGTAGTAGTAGTCGTCGTCGTCGTCGTCGTCGTCATCGTCGTCGTCGACGTAGTAGTACTACTAGTAGTAACAAGGTAGTGTTCTGGCCAGCTAAACTTTGCCTTGTGCCTAGGAGTTTGAGTAGAGCCCAGGAAAGGTGATGTATTTTCTATCATTCTTATCTCTTCCCCAGCAGCCACTATTGGGATTAAAAGTGATAGAAGTCCCTTTGTTTATAATGGCTTTATTCTGAGTTTTACCTATAGCATTCTTCCCTTCCCGTGAAAAGAGGAAAAGCAGAAGGGAGAAAAAGCTCTGTATTAGTCTGCTCAGGCTTCCATAACAAAATACCACAGACTGGGTGGCTTAACCAACAAAATTTATTTCTCAGAGTTCTGGAGGCTGGGAAGCCCCAGATCGAGTTCTGGCTGGGTTGGGGTCTGGTGAGGCCTCTCTTCCTGGGTTACAGATGGCTGCCTTCTCACTGTGTCTTCACACGGTGGAGAGAGAGCTCTGGTGTCCCTTCCTCTTCTTATAAGGGCACCAGTTTTATCAGATCAGGACTCCACCCTTATGATCTCTAACAAAAATCACCTCCTGAAGGGCCCCATCTCCAATACAGTCACATGGGGAGTTTGAGCCTCAACATATGAGTTTTGGGGGGACACAACACAGTCCTTATCAATCTCCTTCATTCTTCTGCAGGACGGAGGGAAGACAAGCAAAATCTTCTCATCTATTCAGAAACCCTGCAAAATCTCCCTTATTTGGGGTGGAGGCAGTCTTTAACCTCTGGGCCAGGAACTTTGGCCCAGTGATAAAAATGTTTGTTTGTGTTTCCTTGTCTCCTGTGTGGATTGGAGCCCTTTGAAAGAAGTTATTGATTCTCTGTGGTTTACAGCATCTTTATCATTTTAATAGTGTTCAAACAACTAGCATGATTGTTCTAAAAGACTCTGCTATTAACGATGGGGTCTAAGATGCCATTGAGGAAGATGCTACCGCCATCTCACTTAGCACAGCACAGTTACCAGCAGCCTAAGCTCATTGGGAGAGATGGCCGCAGCTGGAGATCTCAGAGTGACCCCTTCTCATGTGACAGCACGTTCGACAGCAGCAGCTGCAGTGATGGCGGTACCCCAGGTACCAGGAAGACCAGAGATGGTGGTCTTCTGGGAAACACACACTCCCTCACTCGTGCCCTGGCTGTTGATGTCATCTTCTCACCAGTATTTCTGGTTGTCAGACTGAAAGGAGAAATGGGAACTCTTTGTTGCAGCCACAAGGTTCTTCATCATATCATAGAAGGTTCTGGATAAAGGCAATCCGGCTAAACAAAGTCCTAACTTCACTGGTTCACAATCTTGAAAAGAGACAACACAAATATAAATTTTTAAAATAAACTTTAAATTTTGGAACAAATTTAGATTTACAGAAAAGTTGCAAAGATAGTGCAGAGAGTCCCTGTATACCCCTCAGCTATTTTGTGTCCCCTAATGTTATCTTACATTACTAAGGGACATTTGTCAAATTAAGAAACTAACATCGGGACATTACTGTTAACTCTAGTCTAACTTTACCCAGATTTCACCAGGTTTTCCATTAAGGTCCTTTTTCTGTTCCGGGATCCAGTTTTGGGTCTCACATTGCATTGAACTGTCATGTTTCCTTAGGCTCTTCTAATCTGTTGCAGGTCCTTAGTCTTTCCCTGTCTTTCATGCCCTTGATATTCTTGAAAAATACTGGTCAGATATTTTGTAGGATATTTCTCAATTTGGGTTGGTTCTGACATATTTTTTATGATCAGACTGAGGTTTTGGCTTTTTTTTTTTTTTGGAAAAAATACCACTGGGGTCATGTGCCCTTCTCATCACACCATATCAGAGGGTACCTGATAGCTACATGACATCAGTGATGATGCTAACCTTGATCATTTAATGAGGGTGGTGTTTGCCAAGTTTCTCCACTGTAAAGTTATATTTTCATACTCTATTCTTTGCAAATGAGTCACTAAATCCAGCTAATCCTGGGTGATGGGGGATGAGAGGAGAGAGTATCTATATATGTTATTTGGGAAGATTTGTCTCTTTTTCCCCACTTATTTATGAAATATGCATTTTTTAAATATCACAATACATGCCCTGGAAGTTCAATGCTCCTGGTCTGAAACAAAGTCAGGTACTCTCAGGCAGGAATACCAAAAAAAAATAATCAAAAAATAGAAGGCTTAGATCCCATTTCAAAATCATGGAATTTTGAAATTGTTAATGGAGTCTTTCATTTTAAAAAATGTTTTAAAATACCCTCCCTTTAACCACTTTGTAATACATACTAGTTATTAGAAAAGATATCAAACCACGAGATGTCCACTTCAACAGGCCTTGCTAAGGACTGGGAATTACTTCTGAATTGAGGCCATAGAGGGGAATTTTCAGGGCAAAAATGATATTGTCTCTTGTGAAAGGTGAATGTTAATCTTCAGGATTAAAAAGAGAAGAAAAGGAAAGGTACAAGCTCCTTCACAAACCAGAGAGCAGAAGCTTGACAGGGTAGTATAGACCAGAGATAGCGCTTCTCCTGTCTGGAAATGCAGAAAAAATTGCAGTATTGATACCATAGGCGGCCTGGAGGATCTCTTGAAGAAAAAGTGCCTCTTCCTAACTTGGGGTTGGGAGAGATTAATCAGCTGGATTTGCAGAAACGAGGAGTCCCTTGGAAAAGTCCAACAAGGCCAAGAATCAAGCAACAGAGAGCCAGAGGCTTCCCAGGTCAGAGCAGAATCAGCGGGGAAGCCTAAACCGAACATTCATTCTAAAACCAAGGCAAAAACATCAACCACCAGTCAAAACAAAACCAGGAAAACCTTTTTTAAAATGTTTACTTTTTAATTTTAAAATAAAATTATATTGCAAATATAAAGTAATCAAAAGTATATACAATGAAAAGGAAGTCTCCTTCTAACTTCAAATCTGTGGGCCCATTCTTAAAAGGCAACCTCCATTCATGGTTTCTTATGTTTTCAAAGATGCCCACTGCAGCATTATTTATAATAACAAAAAGGCTAGAAGTTACCGAGTGTTCATTGGTAGTGACTAGTAAAATAAACTTTTAAAATTTATTTAATACAATGGGATGCTATGTAGATATTACAAAGAATGAATTCATTTTAAACACTTATATGGGGAGGTCTGCAGAACATATTATTAAGTGAAAAACAAAGCAAGGTATGTAGAACATGACTTGTCTTTCTGATTAAGGTCACATGAGCCATATTTAAAAGTAATTGCCCCTTGGGCTTTCCTGGTGGCGCAGTGGTTGAGAGTCCGTCTGCCGATGCAAGAGACACGGGTTCGTGCCCCGGTCCGGGAAGATCCCACATGCCGCGGAGCAGCTGGGCCCGTGAACCATGGCCGCTGGGCCTGCGCGTCCGGAGCCTGTGCTCCACAGCGGGAGAGGCCACAACAGTGAGAGGCCCACGTACCACACACACAAAAAAATTAATTAATTGCCCCAGCATCACCACTAAGGTTAGTCTTATCAGAAAATGGGAAAGAAGTCAAAGACTTGGCAACAGTATGTTGGAGAAGATTGTACCTACTAAAATGATGTTACTACTGCATTGTCTTGAATCTAAATGTCACCAGAAATTTTGCCCTTGACACTAACATGGCACCTCCTGATGTAACTCATGGCACACCACAATAACCTGTTATGAATACTGTGTTTCAATGGTTCTAAAACACTCTTTTTGTCATATTTTAAGAACTCTGAAATCAGGAGGTGTCTTAAAAATCTCTGTCCTCCAGGTAGCAGTTGGTGAGGGGACTGTCATTGCCTGCATGTGCACAGCAAAATTTGGTCAGGGGCTTGGAGGAAAATCTAAGAGATGTTAGTTCTAAAATTCTAAAGGAATTGTTGCATCAGCAAGGATGATACTCTGTGTGTGTGTGTAAGGAGGGGAAAGGAACAGTCTTAAAAAAACACTAATTCAAAAAATAACTTACCAGAACCGAACTCTGAATGTGAAAAGTTTTAAGAACACTGTAACCAATTTATTTTGTTTAGATTTTTCCTTTTTATGTACACACAAGAGTAATGTAGGATAAAAATCTATGTCTAAATAAATTTAAAGAGTTCTTTCAACAAGTATAAAAAATTCCAAGCAATAAAACAGCATGATATCAGAGTTTAATCGGCAGCCTTTATTATTTCTTAGCAGAACATAAAACAAGGGTATGTCTTACAAACAATGGTATTTTAGATTCAATGAAACATGGGGTATGTTTCTTATTTTTTTTAAAAAAAGACAACCTGCTGAGGGATTCAGAATACACAGCTCATATCTTTGGTGGACCCTGCTCTTAAATAAATTGGTTGAGTTTCAGGCACTCTTCTGCATCTATGAAAGGAAAGGTTTGGATCTGAAAAACATTGTTTGGGAAAGGACAAGAGAGAGGTGGTTAGTGAAAGTGAATGTATTCTTTCTTTACCTATAAATTGTCTTTTTCATCGTAACAAAAGTGTATTAACAATCATTCAGGGACTTCCCTGGCAGTCCAGTGGTTGGGACTTCGCCTTCCAGTGAGATACCTGGGGTGTCTCTCATGCACCTAGCAAGTGTGTTAGGTCCACTGCATGAGGTGCTGTTATTTTTTTCTTCTCCTTTGGTCTGTTCTCCTTCCCTTGGGAGTGCTCAAGTCCACTCAGTGCTGGCATTTAGCCAGGCACTGCTGCTGCTTCCTCTGGCTGCTGCTGGTGCATGGCTGTCCCCACATTCTATTGCAAACTAGGGGAAATAACTACTGTATCTCCCTTTTTGGCTTACACTATTGCCATGTTTTCAGTCCTCTTTACTGTCTAGGAATGGGCAAGTGACTTAAACTGAGCCAATAAAGGCTCTTCCCTGGAATTTTTGAACTTGAGGAACTCAAGTCTCTAGAGTGGTAAATCTAATGTGAACTTGGGAGTTGCTGGCAGATAAGTTTCTAGAACTGGTTTGAGTCAAGAAAGCCATAATGGGACTTCCACATTTCACCTTAAATAGTTGTATGCTATATCTTCCATATTCTTTCTTTTAAATAAATAATTTCTTTCTTTCTTTCAGAATTTAAAAAGTTAGTTAAATGAGAGAATGTGCAGTTTTTCATGTTTTATCTTAAGATCCAAACTTCTCTGGTGGCACAGTGGCTAAGAATCCACCTGCCAACGCAGGGGACACATGTTCGATCCCTGGTCTGGGGAGAGCCCACATACTGTGGAGCAACTAAGCCCATGCACCACAACTGCTGAGCCTGCGCTCTAGAGTCCATGAGCCACAACTACTGAGCCCACGAGCCACAACTACTGAAGCCCACGTGCCTAGAGTCCATGCTCCGCAACAAGAGAAGCCACTGCAACAAGAGAAGCCACCGCAATGAGAAGCCCACACACCGCAAAGAAGAGTAGCCTCTGCCCGCTGCAACTAGAGAAAGCCCACGTGCAGCAATGAAGACCCAACGCAGCTAAAAATAAATAAATAAAAATTAAAATAAAAAAAAAAAAAAAGAAAGCCAGCATGCAGAGAAAAGCAGAGACCTGGATTTCAGGCCCGGCTGAAACCTTACCCTTCTTTGTGATTTGGTTACATGAGTCAAATTTGCGTAAGCTAGTTTAATTTGGGTCCTGTTACTTGTAAAATGAAGTATACTCACCACACCGTGACACTCCTCATTCAGTATTCACACCTACTCTTCTTCATACCTAAGTCCACGATGGGTTGCAGTGGGAGATAAACCCAGGCGAGAGATCCTGCATGGAGCCATCACTCACCAGCTGCATCAGCCAAAGCTATGGTCTTGGGCTAAACTGGCCTGTGGCTAAACAGTTTAGCTTGCGGCTAAAGTGGCTAAACTCTCCTACGATAAATTCTCTACCTGACCTTTCATCTTTATAAGCTCGGTACTTCCTCTCTGTTACTCAAACTCTATTTTTCCCCTCCCTCCCAAACCACATCTCTTTTCCTCTGATGCTCCCATTCCTTTATTACCAAATTCCTTTATATCTTCAATATTTTCCTCAAATATTTCCTGCATTTCCAATCTTCACTGGTGCCAAACTGTCTCCGAGAGACATCACTTTCTCTGCTGCCCTCTTGAAAGGAGGCTGCTTGTTTTTATATGCTTCATGTTCTTCAGCCTCAGAAATTGACATCTTGTCCTCCTTGTTCCAAAAGGCTGCTTCTAGAACATTATCTCCTTATTCTGTTGTGAAACTAAGAAGCCCATTTTTAGCCCTACTACCCTCTCCTCATCTTTTTTTTTTTTTTTTGTGGTACGTGGTCCTCTCACTGTTGTGGCCTCTCCCGTTGCGGAACACAGGCTCCGGACGTGCAGGCTCAGCGGCCATGGCTCACGGGCCCAGCCGCTCCGCGGCACGTGGGATCTTCCCGGACCGGGGCACGAACCCGTGTCTCTGGCATCGGCAGGCGGACTCTCAACCACTGCACCACCAGGGAAGCCCACCCTCTCCTCATCTTGATGCCACCTTTTACTGCCCTCTTAGTATCTCTCCTTCATTTACTGGTGACATTGTCCCTGACTCACAGACTCTCTCTCCACCCCGATGCATGCCATCATCCTGGGGAACTTCAAGGTCTCCACAGGAACAACCATCCAAAATCTTGGTCTCCTAGTCACTGACTTTTTCACTGCCAAAGGCCTTCCCTCTGACACCACCCCAGACATCTCCTCCCACTGTTTCTGTTTGGATCCTGTCATTTCCCCCAAACTGTACTAATGTCCTTGCCACTAATTTCGACATCCTGCTAATCTAACCACCACTTCTTACCTTATCTTGCTCATCCAATGACTCACCATTTCTGCCCTTCAACA
The DNA here is from genome assembly GCF_964165515.1 of Mesoplodon bidens. Classification (NCBI taxonomy): domain Eukaryota; kingdom Metazoa; phylum Chordata; class Mammalia; order Artiodactyla; family Ziphiidae; genus Mesoplodon; species Mesoplodon bidens. The sequence continues at coordinate 62,026,500 of NC_138178.1, read as the reverse complement.
ATATTGGGGCCTCATTGGAGCTACTCCTTTGACCTTTCTGCTTTCTCCTTGTCTGTCAGCTCCTTTAGCAGAAATGGCATTCTAATGCTGTTCTAATTCTAATGTCGCTGATTCAGAGACATTAGTATAGGAAGTGGTCTCTGGTGCTAGAGATGGCATGATGCCATGTCCAGCAGAGATAGAAGCAGAGCTATATTTGATTTCCCCACATTCTTGACATCTCTGAGGAGTATTAGTCTTTCTAGGCCTTGCCAATATGATTAAAAAAAAAAAAAAAAGCTCCTTCACTGATTACTTAATTTGTATATCTGATTACTAGTAAGGCTAAACATCTTTCTGTATGGCTATTGGCCATTTGTGTTCTTTTGTGAATTGCCCGTTAATGTCTTTTGCCTATATTTACATTTGGGTGCTCATCTTTTCTTATTAATTCATAAGAACTCTAAATATTAAAGAAATTAGTTCCTTGTTATATATATTGCAAATATATATTTGTCTTTTAACTTTTATTATGGAGTGGTTTCCCCTCTCTAGAGATTTTTAATTTTAAGATAGTTACCCTAGTGGTCTTTTCTTTACATTTCCTGCCTTTGATGGCAAGTTTCAAAAAAAACTTCCCCATTTGTTCTATAGACATCTTTATGTTTCAAGTTTTTACATTTTAAATTTGTAATCACCCACGTATTTACTTTGATATGAACAAGTGCAATGTGGATCTAGTCATTTTTTTCCCACTAAATGGCCAGCAAGATGTCTCAACATCATTTATTGAATGTTATCTGATTTCCAGTAATTTGAATTCTATTCCATTGATCTGTCTTTCCTTATGCCAGAACCAGACTGTTTTAATTTCTATAGCTTTATAAAATGTTTATAATCTCCTAAAGTAAGTTTCTCTCATCTGCAAGATATCATTATCCTGATTCTCCATTAGGCAAGTGTTTTCTCATGACCTCCAAGTAAAGTTTTTGTTGTTTTCACAGAAACTAAATATATAAATTTATTTACATCTTTTGCCAAAGGGATTATTTTTTATCAACTTGTTTTTTGTTTTTTTGTGTTTTACAGGTATTTCCTTTGTTTTCTATATTTTATTCCATATTCTATGTTGTATTAAAAACAATAATGGGGGGCTTCCCTGGTGGCACAGTGGTTGAGAGTCCACCTGCCAATGCAGGGGACATGGGTTTGTGCCCCGGTCCGGGAAGATCCCACATGCCACAGAGTGGCTGGGCCCGTGAGCCATGGCCGCTGGGCCTGTGCGTCCAGAGCCTGTGCTCTGCAACAGGAGAGGCCACAACAGTGAGAGGTCCACATACAGCAAAAAACAAACAAACAAACAAAAAACAATATTGGGAATGTTTTTTAATTGAAATACAGTTGATGTACAATATTATATAAATTACAGGTGTACAATATAGTGATTCACAATTTTTAAATGTTATACTCTAATTATAGTTATTATAAAATATTGACTATATTCCTTGCATTGTGCAATATATGGTTTCTTGGTTTTTTTTTAAATTGAAGTATAGCTGATATATAATATTATATAAATTACAGGTGTACAATATAGCGATTCACAATTTTTGAAGGCTACCCTCCATTTATAGTTATTATAAAATAATTGCTATATTCTGCATGTTGTACAATATATCCTTGTAGATTCTTTTATACCTAATAGTTTGTACCTCTTAATTCCCTACCCCTGTATTACCCCTCCTCCCTTCCCTCTCCCCACTAGTAACCACTGGCTTGTTCTCTGTATCTGTGAGTCTGTTTCTTTTTTGTTATATTCACTAGTTTGTTGTATTTTTTAGATATAAGTGATATCATACAGTATTTGCCTTTCTCTTTCTGACATTTTACTAAGAATAACTCTCCAAGTTTATCCATGTTGTTGTAAATGGCAAAATTTCATTCTTTTTATGGCTGAGTAGTATTCCATTATATATACATATATATATACACCACATCTTCTTTATCCATTGATCTGTTGATGGACATAGGTTGCTTCCATAGCTTGGCTATTGTAAATAATGCTGCTATGAACATCGGGGTGCATGTACCTTTTCAAATTAGTGTTTTTTGTTTTTTTCAAATGTATACACAAGAGTGGGATTGCTGGATCATACGGTAGTTCTATTTTTAGTTTTTTGAGAAACCTCCATACTGTTTTCCACAGTGTCTGCACCAACTTACATCCCTACCAACAGTGTAGGAGGGTTCCCTTTTCTCTACATCCTGTAATAGGAATGTTTTATTTGCTTGAATTATCTGTGGTAATTTATAATTCAGAAGTTCTGTTTAACCTATTCTACTAATGTCTTTCAGCTTAGAAAAGTAATCCGTAAATCTTCATTTCTTTATCAATGGCAAAAGCATAAATCTTTTCATAAAACTCATGTTGTTTTTTTATAATTAATATTTTTTCATTTTTAAAAATATCTTTATTGGAGTATAATTGCTTTACAATGGTGTGTTAGTTTCTGCTTTATAACAAAGTGAATCAACTATATGTATACATATATCCCCATATCCCCTCCCTCTTGTGTCTCCCTCCCACCTTCCCTATCCCACCCCTCTAGGTGGTCACAAAGCACCGAGCTGATCTCCCTGTGTGATGCAGCTGCTTCCCACTAACTATCTATTTTACATCTGGTAGTGTATATATGTCAATGCTACTCTCTCACTTCGTCCCAGCTTACCCTTCCCCCTCCCCGTGTCCTCAAGTCCATTCTCTACATCTGCATCTTTACTCATGTTGGTTTCTTTTCTGTTTAGTCATCAATGAATAAAATAAGTAGATTCAGACTCAGGGTTTGCCAACAGACAAGATACAGGAATTTGCTTGACGCTTTCTGCTCGAAACCCATAGATTGGATTGATAAAGGAGCTCCCAGCAGATATTTTTTGGTATATTTCTGCTGGACGCAGAGACATACTCCAATCCACCTGCCATCCATTCCAACCTGTAAATTTTCCAAACAAGAGGGTCAGATGCAGTTGGTGGCTTTTCTCTAAACAGTGTCAGACTGAAGGCTGCACACCTACAGCGGTCTTCCTATTTCCACTCCTGCTCTCACTGTAGAGGTGACTCTCTGTCCAGGATGTGGTGCTTCTTGGCTTGCCTCCTGCCCCTTCCTGCTCTATTGCATGCTGGGAGTTTCAGTCTCCAAGTGCCTGGAGAGCAATGTGAATGCTGGTAGACTGACAGGAGGCTGAGCCCAGCTCATTCAGAATGTGACTCCAGAACAGTTAGGAAATGGCAATTTGTTTTTCTGGATTGTCTGGTCTGCACCTGAATTATGTTTAGATAATGAAGGAAGACTCTAAGTAATTCCTTCTTTCTCTAGGCCATCTGCCCTGTTCTCCTTCAGAGGTTAGAGCATGCAGGAGGCAAATCAAATAATATGCTTCTTAATCCTTCCTCTTGTCTGCCCCACTGCAGGCCTATGACATGGTTTTATTTATAGTTTCCAACGCTGTTGCTAGTTTTGTATCATGGTCTATCCTCCTGGCATTTTAATGGGAAGGCAGGGGGAACTGTATCAGGAACAGCACTCTGCTGCCAACCAGAAGCCATCTATATATCTTTTTTTCAAAGTAAATGATGTAACTTAAAGCCTACCCATTTCAGGAAATGCAAAATTTGCAGTTCTTGTGGGACTATTATATCACCATCTTTGCATTCACTTAGGGTATTTCACTTAAGAGGCAGAGTAATAATCTAAGGTACTTCATACTTTACATGTATTAATGCAATAGTCACAGGTTAATATTTCATTAGGACTGAACTAACTATTTACAGATGTGCATATTAAGGGGGACTATCTTAATATTATACTGGTGGGGGGAGGTTCACAAATCTATCCATTTCAAAATGATTCATACTGACCATAATGGTGTCTCATTATAAGAAAGTATAGTATTATATCGACACATTTCTCTTAGTGTGATATTAGTAACTTTCTTTTCTTTCTTTTCAAAAATATTTATTTATTTATTTATTTGGTTGCACCGGGTCTTAGTTGTGGCACGCATGTGGGATCTAGTTCCCCGGCCAGGGATCGAACTCATGCCCCCTGCATTGGGAGCGTGGAGTCTTAACCACTGTGCCACCAGGGAAATCCCAGTAACTTTATTTTCTAAGGAGTCCTGCATAGTGCCTTCAAATGTAAAAAGAGATTTTTTTAAGTTAGGGGCAGGGAGGAGGGCAAATGAGTTACTAGGACAACAAAGAGGAAAAAGGAGAAAATAATATTTTAATTTTTTTTTCTTAGCCTTCCCCCCCACCAAACTGTTGTTTCTTTGCTATGAAATGCAACAGCCCTAAGCTTTGTTATTTCAGCATTTGTTCTGTCTCTACTAACTGTACGAGCCTGGACAAGTCCTGTCCCTGATTTTTCATAAACTGTAGAGTGAGGCAGGGATATGTCAGGCCAAGGAAATATGTTACATGACAGCAGGTGTAGCTGAAGTTTTTCAGTGAACCACTGGGTCTTGGGGGTAGAGAGTGGGAAGCAAACATTTATTAATTTCTGTTAATAGGCTCTGGCACAAGAAATCTGTGATCTGGATCCTGCTGGACTCAGGACCACAACGGAAGCATCGTGTTCACATCCAGGCCCCTCATTTTAAGACAGACACACTACACTGAGAGAATGCAATGTGCCTGGGAAAAAGTATCCAGGTGGCAGAAATTAAAATGAAAGAAAACACACACACACACACACACAAACACAAACACTCCATGGATGGTAGAAGAACATATTGAGAAAGGGGCAGAATATTTTAGAATTAGAATATTTTAAGTGACACTATGGAGAGAAGATGTTACAATTTGTCTCTGTAGCTCCAGGGAGCTGGACTAGGAAAAATGCCTGGAAGTCTCAAGGGGACAAATCTGACTCAGTGAGAGGTAGGATTTTCTCACAATGGGGGTTATTTAGCTCTGAGAGGGGCTGCCTGCTGAGTTGTTGCATTTCCTTAGTACTTAGAGTTCATATGTTAAGTCAGGGACTCAGAGATATAGGTCAGGGTTCCTACTTGGAGGCGACAAATAATTAGATGATCCCTAATGTAAGATTTCTATTCCACTTTCCTGTTACAGGCCGGGATTATAATTGAAACATTACATTATAATATTTAAATTCATGTAATACTTTTATATACCATCAGACCATGCAGCAATAGAAACGCAGGTCATGGAGTGATTTGAATCACAAGGAAATCACAAAGAGGCTTATTCTTTGTTCCAGAATTTCAGAGCTAAATTTTATGACCCAAGCTTTTGATGGTTAAAAAAATATTCTGGTTCTTTTTCAATGTATGACGGTATTTTCAAAATACCTCTCAGCAAAGGTTAAATTATTTTTAAGCCTCTCTCTCTCCTGCCCTCCCCACTGACTGTTAAGGCTTAGCCATAAGACTGAAAAGAGGAGGAGGGAAACTAGGGAGGAAAAGGAAGAGGGCGCCCATCTCTTCTGGCCAAGGTTACTGAGAAGGAGTCCCAGGCAAACAGCAAGAGGAAGTAAAAGAAACACCCCCTCCTCTGGCCTAGGAGACTGGAACAAAGAAAGAGAACAAAAGCAGGAGAAACGAGACTGTGCCCAGAATTCTTCAGGGAGACTTCAGCTCAGAGTGGGGAGGAGTGTTAGTCAGGTTATGGGGGATCCTAGGTGGGGGCAGATGTCTTTGACACTCTGGAAGGAGCTGTCTCAAAGGCTGCACTGCCCCAGCCTTTGGGGGTTACATCAGAGTACTGTTTGGTGGGGCAGCATGGTTTGCAGAAGGAGTTTGGTTTTTCTGAGTAGCTGCTGTTTTTGTTGAGACATGGGTAGGACCTAGAAGTTTCCACATGCCCCTGTGTGAGTGCAAATTCAAGACACAGCTGAGCTGAAGGCTGGGGGGCCTGCAAGAGGGCCTGTGATGGTGAGGGGCAAAGAGTCGGACCTGTCCAGGAACTGGGGGGACGCCAAGGAAGAACCTCAGAGGGCTCCGTGATGTCCACAGGAGCTGAGGAACCAGTCAGCCAGGGAGCTTCTCTGTGGCTTGCTCAGGCTGAGACCAGACCACAGACAATGGCAGAGGAGGCTCACAGAGCAAATGAAGGTGTCAGAAAGAGACACCATTGCCAGAGGGGCCAGTGAGGATGTGGAGAGCCACACAGGAACACAGATCTGGATCTAAGACCTTCTTTCCTGCTCACAGGCACTAAGCCATGCCCCTTTCTCACACACCTAGGTGCCATCTTGCAGAGGAGCAGGGAGAACAGCTGGATATCTGAGAGGCAGAGCATTTTTACTTAAAGGGATTGAGCATTTTCTTAAGGACATCGTTTAAATGATTGTACCACTATACCAGGTTATAAGATTGGCCTAAAATTTAAAAGTTTTTGCTGGCTTCCCAGTAGGTGAGACCTCACCAAAGATTTGTTATGGATAACCTAGAGAAGCAACATTCTCTTTGCACATCTGAATTGGAGCACAAATAAATTTTTGACTCCATTACAAATGTCAGTAGCGTAAAAACTGTGACACTGAGCTTGCAGATAGACATTTGTATTTCCAGTGCCTAGGGTGGTACCTAGAACATAGAATGTGCCAGATAATTATTTGTTAAGTTAATAAATTAATTAATGCCAATTTTCAGTAATAGGGTGAAAGAACATTTTTACAAACTCAGATGTGTTATTGTAGAAATATCAGTCACTTCCTTGGTTCGATGCAGGCTCTCTGGGGGAATCTATATAATTCAGTCTCTGTCTGAAACAGGACCAGCAAGATAAGGTATCTCATCAGGGAGAAATTGAAAAGAAGAAATGGAGTAGGAGGGACTAGCATCAGAAAGGACTGTGTAATAAAGGTCACTGAGAGGAGATGGAAGAAAAAATCAATGAAGAGCTGCAAAAGACCAAAAAAAAAATTGTAATAGCCGAAGATAATTTAAGGCAATGACAAATGGAGTTGAGTTTGGGTTATGTATATGAGGTCTACCTTGTATAGTCCATTTTATTTTTATGCAATCTCCTTAATACTCCATGTCATAAAGCACTTAACATAAAACACTCAATAAGAGAACCAGTTACAGACTGGAAAAGACATAAAAATAATTTAACATTTTTTCACATTGCATTTTCATACCAATTAATTTTAAAATGAGTTGCTGTGTTTGTTGATCTGCATATTTACTATTGAACACAAATCTCCTCTTTGCATCAGCATTGCTCAATACAGTCATGGGATAGAATCAAAGCCCCTGGGGGTGATGCTTTCATAATACACTTTATGATAGAATTTCTGCAAGGCTAAAGACGGTCCACTCATCCTAAACACCTTTTTCTTCCTTATCCATCTCTTTCGATTCTTTTTTTACATTATTAACACTTCGTATCTCAGCTCTACCCCAGCTCAGACTCTCAACTCCTCTTGTCTAAACCAAGGATAGAAGATATATTTAACTCCTGTGCCATTTCAAATGGTGCTGTATTGAAAAGGATTCTGAGGCCTCATCCAGGTACACAGGGAAAGAATAACAAGATCATTGAGTGATGTCTACTGTGGATGTGGGAGAAGGAGGGCCAGTATGTCAACCATGCATGCACCATCCCTGGCCCAGGTGTTTTAACAATTTCCTCACTATCTCTTCATCTTCAGTCTCTTGCCTGCATAATACTATCTTCCTAAAGTAGTCAGGAACGTTCACTTTCCCCCTCTTACACCTTTCATGGCTCCTTATTTCTTACTTATGGGAGTCTAGTCTCCTTAGCATGGTGTTCAGGGCCTTCACAGTCTGGCTTTACTTTTCCAACCTTCTATTCTGTTATAGCTTTACATCCCTTTACTAATTTCCCCACTTTCCAGCCACTCTGGACTCTAGATTCCAGGAGTATGCCTGCATTCATGTTTTACCCTTTCTATGAAATAGCCTTCACTTGTATATCCTCATCTTTTGTGATTTAGTTCAAATGCCCGCTGCTTTGAAAAACCTTCTCATGTCCCTTCCGACCAGTCAGATTTAATTGATGATTCCTGGAATATATTGTGTACCCAGATGAAAATGAGTTCAGGTAAACACTGTGAACAAGAAGCTACTTGCCAGGTTTTGCCAACTCTGGGTCCCAGGGCCTTTATTGTGATAGTCAGAGTAGTAACATCCTAACCAGAAATGTATGTATTGTAATACCGGGACAGACTTTATAAAAGAAACGAAGGGAGAATCAGTGAACCCATATTCTGGAATGAGACTAAATACTATTAATTTTTAAGCCTAAATATATTTGGTGAGCTTTGAAATTAAGTTCTTAGCACAAATGAACCAGTGGAAATCTTACCTAGACTCTGTTCTGATTCGACAGCAGTGAATGTAAATGAATGTAAATTTAAATGAGATAAAACTACCTATTAAAAGTAAAAGACTCACTGGGTTTTTATTTTTTAAATAACATTATATGGGTTATTTATTTGAGATATTTTTGCAACATACCTACTCTGAAAAATGGAAAATACAAACATGGGAAAATATGTGCAAGGAATGTGAACAAACCAAAAAAAACAGATTAAGATATTATTATCAGATAAAGTTGAATTCAAAGCAAAAAATGCTAAATGGAAAATACTATGGCCATAATGAAATACAAGAGCAATGAATATTTTTGTACTAATCAACATAGCAGCGAAGTTAATCAATGGGCTATACTAGTGAGAACAAATGAAAATGTCTTTCTGTGAAGGCTACACACAGAATGGCCCAGGTAACTCTTGTGAGATCCAGTCTTCACTGATGCCAAGCTACCTACTAAACATCTTCATTGGATATCTAATAGGCATCTTAAACTTAGATTTTAAACACAAATTATTAATTTATCTCCAAATCTGTTCTTCTGGAAATCTCCCTCCATTCTTCCAATTGCTCAAGCCAAAAACCTTGGAGTTTTTCTTGACTCCCTTCATTCTTCCACAGCTCACATCCATTCCTTCAGCAAATTCTGTTCTACCTCCAAAATACAGCCCAAACCTGATCACTTTGTGTCATATCTTCCATTGCAATGCTGGTCCAAGCCATCTTCACCTTTCATCTAGATTATTGCAATACCTTTATAGCTGGTCTCTCTTGCCCTCATGAGAACAGCCAGAGTGGTCTCTTTTAAATCCAAGATTGTGTCATCCTCCTGCTCAAAGCTTCAATCACCTTCTGTCGACTCCGGAAGCCCTTACTCCAACCTGCAAGGCCCTACGTAATCTGGCCCCCACTTACTTCACTTTATCTCCTTTCACTTTTCCCCTTGTCTCACTGTGTTCCAGACACATTGACCTCCATGCCACTCATAAAATAAGTGAGGCCTGTCCCTGCCTCTGGAGCTCTGCCCTAGCTGTTCCCTCTGGCTGGAACACTTTTGCCTGGAGAGCAGCATGATTCACAGGAGGTACCTGTCGAAGGAGGCCTTCCCTGATCACCCTCAATGAAATAGCAATTCCCCTCATTCTCCGCCTTTCCCTCCTCTCTCACTTCCCATCTTCATACCTGCTCTGTTTCTCTACATAGTCCTTCTCACTCTCTGACCTATGATATGTGCTTACTATTATTATAGTTTGTCTGATTTCTGCAGCTCCTCCTTCCACTCTAGAATGGGCCATGAGGCCCACTCAGGGATTTCTTTTTGGGGTGGGGTGGGAAATGAGTTGTTTGTTTGTTGCTCTAGCCCCAGAATCTATAACAATGCCTGGCATATGGTAGACATCTAATAGAAGGATTGAATGATTGGCCAGTTACCCTTAGCTATCCCTTGGAACTCAGGAAGGATCCATGAAGGCCAGGGAGAGGTAAAGGTGGTTGGCCGAGCTGGCCTAGACTGACTCCTCAAGGAGGGGCCTTGGCTCTTGGCTCCACCTCAGTTAAGGGAGCAGACGTTGTTAGTTCTTGCCTTGTTTGTAGGACCTCTATGTTGTTAGTTCTTGCCTTGTTTGCAGGACCTCTATGGTGTCTCTCTTGGCCTTTCTTGCTTTCACTTCCCTCCCTTTCCTCTCACTACCATCACAAGCACCCTGGTCAAAAAGCCTTTCTAAAGGCTTTATGAAGCACTTTCTAGTTCTAGGGCATCTGCCGTGAGCAGCTGTGGGGCTCCAGGGTGTGGACTGCCTGATATTTTTAGGCAAAGAGAGTGTTTAGCAATGAGCTCAGCCACATGAACTGGAACAGAATAGGGTCAAACCACCTGCTCTAGCTCCTGCGGTGTAACTGATGCCTCCAGGTGCTGTTAGCACACGATTCAATTTGTGCTTGTACTCGAAGGTCACATGTAATTAGTTCATTAATGAAGAGGTTAAGAGTATGGACTTTGACAGACCTGAGTTCAAGCTCTGCCACTGAGTAGCTCTAAGACCTTGTGAAAGTCACTTGAACTATGTAGGCCTCAATTTCCTCATTCATGAAATGGAATAATAATAGTACTTGTTTCAGAGAGCAAATGAAAACCCAGGTCAAACATTTAGCACAGTAGCACAGTGCTTGGTCCACAGCAAGGACTCAACTAGTACCAGATGCTACTGTTACAATGGCTGGTATTTCCATCCAAATTATATAGTGAAGCACATGTACTGTGAGAGATTCCTGACAAGAGGAAAATCTCTTAACTCTCATCCTGACCCCAAAGGCTTAATACAGACCACTGAGTTCTGAATTCTCAGTAACTGTGCTGTGTCCTTGAAGTTGCTGAGTAGCTAAAACTGGGGAGGGCCCGTGAGACAGAGTCTGAGGGATTAAGAAACAAAGTAAATGTTTACCTGCATTTTATGTGCTTGGTCTGTTAAATAGCTCTGTTTTCATTCTTGGCCCCAATTGATCAGTGATTCAAAGGAGACCTTAACTATGCACTCCTATATATAAAGTTGATTTAGCTGTTTGTTTTGTAATGGTATTGGTATTTTTGGACTTTTAGAGTAGACTTTACCATTATTATCAACTGAAAAGTAATGTGCCCTGCTCAGTATGGATTTCCAATCACTACTGAAGGAAATGTGACCAGATCTGTGTTTGTGTGTACCATGGGCTAGCTGCTATCAGACACTTTTTTCTCTTGCTTGTTGTATGTCTTCGTAGTTTTGGTGTACATGTTAACCTGGAGACCCCTTTGAGATTAAAAATATAAAAATAAAAATCTGAGGTTTTCACTTTCTTTTGTTCTCCTCCACAAAATTTAGTTGTGGTCTGTTCAGTGAGAGATCTTGAACAGGGGAAGTGGTTGGATGCCTGAAGAATGGGTTCCTGACTCCCATTTGCATTCTGCCATCTCAGTGTTTTTTGGAACCCAAGTTGCCTCTTTCTTCAATCTCTTAGGACTCATTCCTTCACATTCTTAGCTCTACAGGTCTCTGTTTAATATGCATTTGTGTATGTGTCTGTGTGTATGTGTGTAAGATAGACAGAAAGACCTGTCCTTGACATAAGTGGGATTCAAACCTATCCAGGAATGTCTGATCAACCAAAGGACAGATCCACAAGAAGGAGTTGATTTATATGAAGGTTTAGTATGAAACGTAAGGCATTGGTTGGAGCTTATGAAGGGAGAGCTAGTGTCAGCTGGAAACTTGTTCCATGCTCCTCTCCCAAGGGCTCAGGCCTGAGGTCTGTGGAGAGAGAGACTGGAAGAAGGAACCATTTCCACAGGGACTTGGAACACCCAGAGATCACTGGGTAGCTCCCACGCAGTAAGGAACTCTGCTGGTATAGGTCTTTTTTGGCAACACTGGGAACCCAAGGAGAGAGGACTTCAGGACAAGCAGTAGCATTCTCACAGAGGACCCAGCAAAGGCGGCAAGGATGAGGCACCCCTCCCAGCAGCTTCTTAGATAATACCCATCACCCATTGTAATGGGTGCGAACCACACCAACATTCTTACCCTCAATGTTAACATAGTGTGCCCTTCTGCCAGGCATAGTGCAGGGCACATTTAATCCCATTTTACAGATAAGATAGTAAATTGTCCTAGGTCACCCACACAGCATGTGATGTATTTGATTTTAATCTAGGCAGTTTGACACCAAACCTCTTGCTCTTAATCACCCCTTGATACATCTCCAGGGTTGTATGGAGCAGAATAGAAAGTCCAGAAATAGACCCAAATACATGTGAGTGTCTTGTAGATGATAAAGGGCCTATCTTTAAAAAGTGCAGGCAAAAAAGGATTTATAAATAAATGGTATTGGGGCAAGTGTGCAGCCATCTGGAGAAAGGTAAAATTGGATCCCTACCTCACACTGTACACTAGGACAAACTCCATATGGATCAAATATATGTTTCAGTATAAACATAAAGTCATATGCATGCTAGATGAAAACATGGACAAATTCCTCTATAACACTGGGGTAGGAAAAGCCTTTCTAACAGGAGTTCAAAAGTCATACATGAAAACCATGCTAAGTTCAATTATATAAGAGTCAGAAGACAAATGACAAAAATGGAAAAAAATGAATACAGCAGAAAAAGGGCTAATCTCTGTTTATATAAAGAGGTCTAAAAACTGAGAAGATAAAGACTGCTTACTCAATAGAAAATTAGGTAAAGGACATGGACTGTTGACAGGAAAAAATGCAAATGATTCTTTTTTTTTTTTTTTTTCGGTACACGGGCCTCTCACTGCTGTGGCCTCTCCAGTTGCAGAGTACAGGCTCCGGACGCACAGCCTCAGTGGCCATGGCTCACGGGCCCAGCCACTACGTGGCATGTGGGATCTTCCCAGACCGGGGCACAAACCCGTGTCCCCTGCATCGGCAGGTGGACTCTCAACCACTGTGCCACCAGGGAAGCCCGCAAATGATTCTTAAATATATGAAAAGATTCTCATCCTAACTCATAATAAGCAAAATGCAATGAGATGTTATTTGAAATGATGTTGAGATACCATTTTTCACATATCTAATTGGCAAAAATTCAAACATTTGACAACATATTCTGTAGGCAAAGTTATTTGGGAAAACAAGCATTCTCCTCCATACACCATTGGTGGGAGTTCACAGTGCTACAACCCTGTGGTGGGCAATATGAAAATATCTATTAAAATACAAATGCACTGACTTTCTAACCCAACAAGTCTATTTCTGGGAATTCATCCTACAAATCCACCTGCACATGTGCAAAATGACAGATGCCTAAGTTAAATCATGACGGCATTGTTTGTCTTGGCAAACTGGAAATAACCCAAGTGTCCATAATTTGGGATCTGATTTAACTAGGCTAAAGACACACAGTGGAATACTGTGCATTTGTAAATTGAAAGGAAAAATACATAGGAACCTCTCTAAATATTGTTTTGTCAAAATATACAGGCCATATTGCAAAATTTAAAAAAAGGCACAAAAGAAGCTATATAATTTGTTACCTTTTAAGTAAGAAAGGAAAAAACAATAAAAATATATTTGCATTGGCATAAAGAAATGGAGGGAAATGTAAAATAGTTTAAAAGTGTCTCTTGGAGCAGAGGAATGAAGAACAAAGTGGCAGGGTGTGGGAGAGAAACCTTACATTCACTCTATAACTTTTTATACTGTTTTGATTTTTAACCATGAGAATACATTAATAAAAAAAAAGAACGAAAAAAACTTACTTGTCTATATATTTATGTTTGTTGGCTGCTTTCCTCAACACTGTGTGCTGATTTTAGCCTTGGTTAACAGAGGCTGACCTAGTTTTGGTCTATCTTCAAAACAGTGAACTGATCCCAAATTTATCAGCCGTGCAAATTAGAACCAGGTCAGTTGTGTTTGGTCCAAGAGTGCAGGCAGTAGCAGCTGAGCAGGACAATTTCTTAAAGATTTTTGGAAGAGGCTTATAACTGAATATTATTAGGCCAAAGAATGACAATAACCCAATTTAAAGTTATAAGTAGCCTACTCCAAGAGAAATGCAGTTCTCCAGACTATTCTAGAATCGAGACACAGGTCGAAGTCAACATGGGGCTTACTGTCAGCTCTGTGGTATCCGGGAGTTCTCTGCATGGCTAACCCATCTGACAACAAGGGGGAAGTAGGTCTCAGAACTGGAGGCATGGCCAAGGACAAGGAAAGTTGATGTATACCTTTAGCCTCCACCATTCGTTGAATGACAACAGAGGGAGTTGAAATTGAGAAAAGACATAATTGAAGGAGAAGAGTAAGTGAGCTGTGGGCAGAAGAATCTGAATAGACATTTTTCCAGAGAAAACATACAGATGGCCAACAGGCACATGAAAAGATGCTCAGCATCACTAATCATCAGAGAAATGCAAATCAAAACGACTATGAGATATCAACTCACACCTGTCAGATGGCTATCATCAAAAAATCCACAGATAACAAATGTTGGCAAGGATGTAGGGAAAACAGAACCTTAGTACACTGTTGGTGGGAATGTAATTTGGTGCAGCCACTATGGAAAACAGTATGGAGGTTCCTCAAAAAACTACAAATAGAGCTACTATATGATCCAGCAATTCCACTCTTGGGTACATATCGGAAGAAAATGAAAACACTAATTTGAAAAGATACATGTACTCCAACGTTCATGGCAGAATTATTTACAATAGTCAAGATATGGAAGCAACATAAGTATCCATCAACAGATGAATGGATAAAGAAGATGTGGTGTATATATATGCGATGGAATACTACTCAGCCATAAAAAGAATGAAATTTTGCCATTTACAACAACATGGATGGACTTGGACAGTATTATGCTTAGTAAAATAAGTTAGGCAGAGAAAGACAAATACTGTGTGTTATTACTTAAAAATGGAATCTAAAAAATAAAACAGACTACTAAATATAACAAAAAAAAAGCAGATTCACAAGCAAAGAGAACAAACTAGTGGTTACCAGTGGGGAGAAGAAAAAGGGAAGGGGCAATATAGGGGTAGGGGATTAAGAGGTACAAACTACCATGTGTAAAATAAATAAGCTACAAGGATATATTGTACAGCACATGGAACATAGCCAATATTTTATAATAACTACTAATGGAGTATATTCTTTAAAAATTGTGAATCACTATGTTGTATGCCTGAGACTAATATAATATTGTAAATCAACTATACTTCAATTTTTAAAAAAAGAATAAATGACCTGAATCAAGAAGGTTAAATAAGGGAGAGAAGGAAGGAGAAGGGAACTAACACTTTTTTTTTTTTTGCAGTACGCGGGTCTCTCACTGTTGTGGCCTCTCCCGTTGCGGAGCACAGGCTCCGGACACACAGGCCCAGCGGCTATGGCTCACGGGCCCAGCCGCTCCGTGGCATGTGGGATTCTCCCGTACCGGGGCACAAACCCGCGTCCCCTGCATCGGCAGGCAGACTCTCAACCACTGCGCCGCCAGGGAAGCCCGGGAACTAACACTTTTTGAGAGCCTACTGTTTGCAAGTATTTTGTTATTAAATCCTTCCAACAGCCCTGTGAGCTAGGTTTTATTGCACATATTTTAAAGGCGAGGAAACTGAGGCTCAAATTGTTTAACTAAGCCAAGCTCAGGAAGGTAGTAAGCGATGAAGTCACAGCTCTTTGATGCCATAGTCCATGCTTCTGGTTCTGTAACTTTCAAGTTCATATTTAGCAACAAGTTTTTCAAGTCATTGTCACCTTTTTCTAAATAGTCTTAGTTTCTCCTGGTATCCCCAGCCCCAGCTTCCACCAGTAGAGAAAGCTTTGAAGCCTTCCAAGACCTGCCCTTCAGCTGCCAGAGCTCCCCCGGTCACACCCTCCCTTGGATTTTTTCCTGTTGGTCCTTGATCTCTCCCTGCCCTGGCCAAGGCCTCACGTAGTCAGTGTTACAACTCTGAATGCCTACTGAAAAGATGACCATCCACTCTCAAGGGTTTTGTTTGTCTTTAGAGCTTTATCTCTTGAGGAACTTTCCCTGGTTCTGTCGATTCCCAGTTCAAGTGGTACCACCTTAGGTCAAAATTCAAGTTGCCCTTTGGTACCTGCAGGTGGAGTCCAGGCATCCCCATTCCCCTCCCGCTGATTGGTCTCTTGCTTACTGTTTCAGGGAACTCTGATGAGTTAGGAAGAAGCCTGTGCCTTCTCTTTGACTTAGAGGTTTTATCTTGAGGTAGAAGGTCTTTCTGACTTCCCCTCCTCTTTAGGGGATAGTGGGTCTTGATGTCAACTCTTAAGGTGCCAGGTTGTATGGCCAGATTTGCCTTTAGACCTTTGAAGTCTATATTCAGATAAGCCAGTAGCCATATTGGATCTGGTCCCAGATGGTGGTGGCTAACTCAAGCATTTCTCTCCAGGCCCAAGGCTTCCCAGCCACCCAGCGAGGCAGCACATCCTTCTCTTGTTTGCAACCTACATACTGCTTTCTGCCTGCCCATCGCTCCCTTCATGTGCCACCTCTTCTAGAATCAATAAAATCTCAAATACACTTAATCACTTAAATAGAAGTTTCGTGGTGCTATCCATCTGACTGAGGTGTAAACATACATGTGTAAGACACACCACATGCTGGTGTTTACCCAAGTTAATATGCTGCCATTCTGAGGCATTGTGCACCTTTTTTTTTTTTTTCTCACTGAATCTTTCAGTGAAAGCCCAGTGACCTTTATTCTGAAACAAGGCCGTAATCTGTGAAGTTAAGTTCCACTGCTGCACACATTTTGACTTGTAAGTCATAAAGGGACATCCACAAGACCTGACTCTTTATAGATAAATTTAACATATACATATGTATCTTCCCTGGGCACCTCAGATTAGAGGCCTTTGGAAGAACACAGTGTTCATTTTTATTCCTCTCATAGCTGGAAGCTGCGTTAAGCCGTTACTTTTTTATTGATGAGCCTAGAGCCCAAAGGCTGGAGAGTTCTGTCTCCTGCTGGTCACTCCTCCCCTTTAGGGAGCCTAAGAAAGCTATTTCGCATCTTGGAATAGCTAAGAGCCCTGTGTAGAAGCGTCTAGAAGAGATGCCACTGGCAGCTACAGTCCATGCTTGAACTCTGGGAAACAAATCACCCACTTTCCAAACTGTTGCAATTCACTACAAGTCTTAGCATTAACAGTCCCTGTTTCAGACTGGCACCCAAATGTCTAGGGTTTGGAAATTTATAATTGGTACTTGAAAGAGCCACCAAAACTTCTTGGGAAAAAAAGGTTGAAAGACTTTCTCACAAACATCGGTATTTACGCTTGCCAGGTAATTTACAACAACGGTCCACTTGCCCATCTCGTCTTTAGAAAAGTGAGTACGCAGTTTCTCTGTGGGACAGCTGTGCCCCTTGACAGCCTCCTTTCACAGCCAGCTTTGTATGGCTTTGCTTCCTTCTGCTCTGGAAATTGCAGAGGAATGACTTGGAGATTCAGGTGGGAATGTTCAGCAGGTACAAATGAATTCTGCCAGCCATCAGCGCACGTTCC
This sequence comes from Mesoplodon bidens, assembly GCF_964165515.1. Classification (NCBI taxonomy): domain Eukaryota; kingdom Metazoa; phylum Chordata; class Mammalia; order Artiodactyla; family Ziphiidae; genus Mesoplodon; species Mesoplodon bidens. The sequence continues at coordinate 62,009,121 of NC_138178.1, read as the reverse complement.
TGTTTGCATACAAATGATCCCGAAGATTTAAAAATACTGAAGTGAGATGTGTAAGTCAATGATTTTCTACCTTCTTCGTAAGGCTTCGGGTTGGGAAACTGACAGGAGAAAAGCTCTCCGCTTCAGCAGATGACCCAAGCATACTTAAATATGTGCCTACGTCTCTCTATTTAAAATTTAACCCTTCCATTTAAAAATAGTTGGTCGATAAACTTATTTTTATATGGTGAAAGTTATAAGGTTATCTCTGTATAATTTTTGAAAAAGTCAGAAATAAAACGTGGCAGGGGTGGACTCCCAATCATCATCCTACCATCCAAAATCAAGTGCTGTAACATTTTGTTATATTTTCTTCCAGTCTTTTGAAAGCTTTGGCTTTCAAGATTTTGCTCTTTTTTTTTTTTTTAAAGGAACTGATTCCCTTGCCAATATTGGCCTCGCCAAATACAAAGTAAACCTTATAAGACAACTGTACTTTTCTCATTCACCACTGGGCCATGTAGACAGCCCTGGGGCACTCTTCCTCTCCCACAGCCCTTTCAAGAGATGGGGCTGAACTTCTTCACAGCTTGGGAAGTAACCTTCCCCGGTCTCCTTTTGGAATCTATACATTAAGGTTTTCAGGAGTGGGCCCTGCTTTCCCTTTATGTAATTCTCTGGTGATTTAGCCAACAGGCTCTGTCCCCCTTCCCTTTGGACATGGTTTGTCAAACGGCCCCTGTCACTGCCCTGAGGAAGTATTTTTCACACTCAGTCTGTCCTCCAAGCTCAGTCCCGGGAGTTAGCAGCTTCCCTCCGAGGGAGACAGATGTCCCCTTAACAGCACCCTCAGTGAGCAGGAAGCCCGAGAAAGGTGGCAGGGTCCAAACAGCCCACTGCCAGGTTATTTCTGGTGGCAGTTCTATTTCAGAAGAGCTAGGCTTAAACTTGACAAGATTAATAGGCACGTTAAAAAAATCTAAACACAGGCTGGAGGAGTGCCACAGAAGTCATTAGTACATGAACACACACAAACTTTTCTCTCTTTTCCCACTCCCTCTTTGCCATCAGATTCTGGGTGAATTTCCATTTGGTTTTTGCTCAAAGTTGGATGAGAAGGCCTTAAGAAGATAGGTTCTGGGGTATCTGTAGGAATAGATACCTAATTTGTGGGACAGTGCAAAATAAAAATGCCTGCCTTTTGTTCAAAAAGTATTAAGAATGTCACAGAGGTGACAACAGGGCATTAAAACAAGTACAGGGTCTGTCTGAACATGGGGTACTATGTGACTGCACAGGCTGCATGTACGATTCATATTTTTGTAAGCATGTATCCATGTGCCTGTTCTGGTCTAAGGGATCTGCTTTGCATGTGGAGAATACTACTTCACTTTCTTTAAGCAGAGCAGTAGAGATGGCCTGTAATGGAATAAGCCAAATAGGATATTCCTGGGCCCATTCCTCTAATAAGCTCAGCTATTAATGATTAATTCAGGGTCTGGAATTAAACCAGCAAGTGACTGAAAGGGAGAATATATTGATGAGTGATATGTTGTCGTTAACAGAACATGAGTAGCTTTATTTCTTCCCGTTATTATCTCAAGTACATGCTCTCCCTATGTTATCACACATTTTATACAAAAGATACCAATTCTGGTAAATCCTTGGGAGCCAGGTCCATTTTGGTTTCACTTCTAACTCCTCCAAGGCACTTAGCACTGTGCTTAGCAATGATATTGAATGAATCAATTCAGGAATGGCCAGAATGTCAGGTTTTGGAGAATGAAGGAACAAAGGGAGACCTTATGCCTTTATTTCTTTAAAAAAAAAAAAAAAAAAAAGGTTGAAAATACAGGAAATGTTTCTTCGCAGGGCCTGGGCAGAGCAAAGAAAGATTGAACCACGTTCAAGGTTCGGCGGAAAAAAGTAAACAAGGGAGAGATTATACATAATTATAGACAATCATGTTTTGGGGGATAAACAGCAATCAAAAGCAAGGAGGTGCCGAGGCCTGGCCCCTTTCCAGCCTCAGCCAGGACCCAGTAGTGGAGAGAAAGCCGTGGTGGGAAACATTCCCCTGAGACCTGTTTTCAGTTAGTTAGGGGACAGCCTGTTGAGCTATTTTGTGTTGTTTGGATTTTACTTTTTCTGCCCAGGGGTGGGGTGGCAGTTATGGAGTTGCGCTGGCTGTTCCCTTGGCACTTTGGAGTTGATTTTTCTTTTTTTAAAATTTTTGTCCTAAGGCATTACCAAAAAAAAAAAAAAAAATCAGCTCTCCAAAGGAACACTGAAACCAAAGCCAAATCATTTGAAATGCTTGGCCAGTACAGAGGAAAAAAAGAATTTCTGAACCCAAATCTCTCCATTTGTTTAACACATCATAGGCCAGCCAACTAAAATGTATTCTTTGCAAAAATCAAACAGTGACCAAGTTACTGCAAGAGACAAAACAAGAGACCAAGGAGATGTTGACCACTCAGACCCCAAAAATACATTTTGGGAAAATAAAATTACATTTCGTTTTGCACATTTTGCGGTCAAGTTATCCAAATAATTACACCTAGATCTCTGCTGGGTGTTATCTATGGGACTCCACTGTTGTTTTTCTGAGCTTAAGCCCCTAGCAGCACTAAGACTTGATTGGATGCTGCAAAGACTGACTTGGGAATTGGAGAGCCCAAATCTTGAGAATCCTACCAGCACCAGATGGCTATGGCATAAGCCTAGGAAGGAACAGCTCTCATCCCCTGTTCAAAACCTGCTCTTCACACCCTTAGGTCCCTGAGCATCATCAGCGTAATCTTTACCCCTGTGTTTAAATTAAATATGTATTTCACACATAATCATAGGGTACTATGGGACTTCCAAGATGGTATCCACCTGAATTAATCATGTTAAGCTTCTACACAGGTAATTAAGTGGGTAGAAATAGCCTGGGGCATTGAAATAACCAAAACTGCTTCGGTGTTGGGACTTTGAAATGTCTTCAGAAGCCTAGCAAGGGTGAGGCACAGTAGTTCTTAAAGTGAACATGCATTAGCATCACCTGGGAAGTTTGTGTAACCTGCAGAATTGAGGCTTCACCCTCTGAGAGTCTGATTAGGTGAGCTGGGGTGGGGTCCACCAATCTGCATGTTATAAAGCCAGGTGATTCTGACTAAGGTGGTCAGAGGCCCATGCGTGGAGAGATATGCTGTAGGTTTTCAAACTTGAGCAAGCATCAGAATCACCAGGAGGGGTTGTTAAAACAAAGATGCTGGGCCCCACCCGCCGAGTTTCATATTCAGGAGAAATTTGTGGAGAACCCAAATTTCTAACAAGTTCCCAGGTGATCCTGCTACTGCTGCTGGTCTAGACATCACACTGTGCCACCCACTGCTTTAGACCCTTAGTATTCAGAATATGGTTCCTAGAAATCAGCAGCATTAGCATCACACAGAAGCTTGTTAGAAATGCAGAATCTGAAGCACCATGCCACACTTCATGAATCAGGATTTGCTTTTTACTAAGATCCCTACGTGATTCACATCCCGTGAAAGTTTGAAACCTGTTGATTTCAATAATAACAGGCGTTTACAACCTTAAGTACACATTAGAATCACCTGTGAAGCTTATAGAACGGACCTATTCTTGGAACCCAGCTCTAGAGACTTCTGGTTTCATTGCTCTGGGTACAACCCAGGCAACAGGATTGGTAAAAGCTCTCCAGGTGATTCTAACATGCAGTCAAGATGGAGAACCACTGCTGAAGAAGACATTGGGTGAGTATTTGTTGCATGATTGTTGATAGGAATTTCTAGCAATGCCGGGGAGATAACTGCACTTTAACTCCTGCCGAATTGCCTGTTTGTAAACAGGGTGCCCGCCACACCGAGCATTCACAGCCCTGACACGAGCGACCAAGGCAGAAGAAAAGTCTCTTAAAATGTGAGTACTCTGGGCATGCACAGAAACTAATACAGAGAAAAAGAAGAGAACTTAAACACACACACACACACACCCCTCTAATTAGTATTCTTAGTGAGACTTGAGAGGACATTGCAGTGCTAAAATAGAAAAAGAAAAAAACTGCCATGAAAAAGGAGCAATCTGAGAACGAAAAGTTTTTAGAGATGAAAAACATTGTTAAAATGCTCAGTAGAGCAGTAAATAGCAGAATGTATATTATAGAGTGAGGAATTAGTTATAAAAGTGGTTTCTAAATGCCCAACTAGCTGAATTAAAGTCAGCAATCTTCCAGTGCACTTTAATACTAAAAATGTCTCTGGACCCTACCCTAGACTTGTAGAATCAGAATCATCAGGTGGGGGCTGGAAATCCATATCTTTAACAAGCTTCTGGAGGTCATTTTGATGGGGTACCAGATCTTAGAACCATTCAGTCAGAAGACAGGCTTAAGGGATTCTCCCAGAACCCTTAAGAAGAAGACAGGGAAATTTTGAGAAACAACAAACAATAAGGGGCACAGAAAGGGCCATAATGTTGCAAAACTCTGTTGGGGCAGCGGGAGTGGGGTGGGAGGGTGGGATGGGCTGTGGGTTGCTTGTGCACCTTTCACCACCTGTGAGTGGTGGCTTCCGGGTTGCCTAATGTTGTGGTCTTGAATGGAGGATGGATGTCGGAAATATACTATATGTAACAGAAGTTCCAGAAGTAGATAAATGAACAAATGCAGATGAAATTATCAAACAAATAATAGAAGATCATCTTCAGATCAAAAGGCACACCAAATGAGAGGCTGGCTCTATTTTGTTAGAGGTTTTATTGAGATATAACTCTCATAGCCTACAATCACTCATTTAAAGTGTGCAATTTAATGGTTTTTAGCATATACACAGTCATGCAATTATTAATTATAGAACATTTTCATAACCTCAAAATGAAGCCCCATACTTATTAGCAGGCATTTCTCATTTTCTACCTCCCACTGTCCCACCCCCCAGACTTAGGCAACCACTAATCTACTTTCTATTATTTGCCTATTCTGTACATTTCATATAAATGGAATCATACAATATTGGTCTTTTGTGACTGGCTTCTTTCACTTAGCATATTTTCAAGGTCCATCCATGCTGTAGCATGTTTCAGTATTTCATTTCTTTTGGGGCTGAATAATATTCCATGGTATAGATATACCACAGTTTACTAATCTATTCATTACTTGATGGGAATTTGGATTATTTCCACGTTTTGGCTGTTATGAATAATGCTGCTATGAACATTCGTGTACAAGTTTTTGTGTGGATGTATGTTTTCATTTCTCTTGGGCATATACCTGGGAGTGAAATTTCTGCATCATGGAGTAGCTCTATGTTTAGCATTTTGAGGAATTACCAAACTGTTTTTCAAAGTGGCTGTACCATTTTACAATTCACCAGCAATACATGAGTGTTTCAATTTCTCCACATCCTCAAGAATAATTGTTATTGCCTGTCTTTTGATTTTAATCATCTTGGTGGGTATGAAATGACATCCCGTTGTGGTTTTCATTTGCATTTCCTTGATGGCTAATGATGTTCAGCATATTTTCATGTGTTTATTGGCCACTTGTATATCTTCTTTGGAGAAATGTTTATTCAAATTCTTTGCCTATTTTTTAATTGGGTTGTTTGTCTTTTTATTGTTGAGTTGTTTGTATATTCTAGGTCCTAGACCCTTCTCAGATATATAATTTGCAAATATTTTCTCCCATTCTGTGGGTTGTCTTTTAATTTTCTTAGTAGTGTCCTTTGAAGCACAAAAATTTAAGCTTGCTTAAGTCCAATTTATCTTTTTTTTTTATTTGTGCTTATGGTATCATACCTAAGAAGGCTGTCTAACCCTAGATCACAAAAATGTACTCCTTGATTTTCTTCTAAGAGTTTTATAGTTTTAGCTCTTTAGGTCTATTATCCATTTTCACATAATATTTGTGTATATGGTATGAAGTAGGAGTCCAACTTCATTGTTTTACATGTGACTCTCTAGTTGTCCTAGCACCATTTGTTATAAAGATGATTCTTTCCCCCATTCAATTGTCTTGGAACCCTTTTGGAGAATTAGTTAACTATAAATGTAAGAACTTATTTCTAGACCTCAATTCTGTTTCATTGATCTGTATATCTACCCCCTGCCAGTACCATAATGTCTTGACTACTGTAGCTTTGTAGTAAGTTTTGAAATTGGGAAGTGAGTCTTTCAATTTTATTCTTCTTTTTCAAGATTGTTTTGTAATTTTGGGCCTCTTGGTTTTCTATATACACTTTAGGATCAGTTTGTCAATTTCTGGGGAAAAAAGGCAGCTGGGATTTTGATAGGGTTTGTATTGAATCTGTAGCTCAATCTGAGATGCATTGCCATCTTAACCCCTTACAATTATGTCTCATTGGCCAGAGCTGGTTACGTGTAGGTTTGCCAAATAAAATACAGGATTCCCCATTAGAGAATGAGGTATCACCTCACACCAGTCAGAATGGCCATCACCAAAAAATCTACAAACAATAAATGCTAGAGACGGTATGGAGAAAGGGAACCCTCTTGTACTGTTGGTGGGAATGTAAATTGATACAGCCACTATGGAGAACAGTATGGAGGTTCCTTAAAAAACTAAAAATAGAACTACCATACAACCTAGCTATCCCACTACTGGGCATATACCCTGAGAAAACCATAATTCAAAAAGAGACATGTGGGCCTCCCTGGTGGCACAGTGGTTGAGAGTCTGCCTGCTGATGCAGGGGACATGGGTTCGTGCCCCGGTCCGGGAAGCTCCCACATGCCGCGGAGCGGCTGGACCCGTGAGCCATGGCCACTGAGCCTGCGCGTCCAGAGCCTGTGCTCCGCAACGAGAGAGGCCCGCGTACAGCAAAAAAAAAAAAAAAGAGAGACATTTACCACAATGTTCATTGCAGCTCTATTTACAATAGCCAGGACATGGAAGCAACCTAAGTGCCCATCGACAGATGAATGGATAAAGAGGATGTGGCACATATATACAATGGAATATTACTCAGCCATAAAAAGAAACGAAAATGAGTTATTTGTAGTAAGGTGGATGGACCTAGAGTCTGTCATACAGAGTGAAGTAAATCAGAAAGAGAAAAACAAATACCGTATGCTAACACATATATATGGAATCTAAAAAAAAAAAAAAACGGTCATGAAGAACCTAGGGACAAGACGGGAGTAAAGACGCAGACCTACTAGAGAATGGACTTGAGAATATGGGGTGGGGGAAGGGTAAGCTGGGACAAAGTGAGAGAGTGGCATGGACATATATACACTACCAAACGTAAAATAGATAGCTAGTGGGAAGCAGCCACATAGCACAGGGAGATCAGCTCAGTGCTTTGTGACCACCTAGAGGAGTGGGATAGGGAGGGTGGGAGGGAGACGCAAGAGGGAGGAGATATGGGGACATATGTATAGTTGATTCACTTTGTTATAAAGCAGAAAGTAACACACCATTGTAAAGCAATTATACTCCAATAAAGATGTTAAAAAATAAATACAGGATTCCCAGTTCAATTTGAATTTCAGATAAACCACAAATAATTTTTTGTCATAAGAATGTCCCAAATATTGACTAAGACATACTTTTACTAAAAATTATTTGTGGTTGATCTGAAATACAAATTGAACTGGGCTTCCTGTGTTTTTATTTGCTTAATCTGGCAACCCTATTCACATGGCCACCCAGAGCTGTATGGGGTGTTGGAAAGGTGAAGTGAATATTTAGCTTTTCTAGCCTCTGTATTTAAGGAAGAAAAAGATGAAGGGGTTGGCAGTTGGTGTTAGATTATCTAACGAGTAGTATCTGCTCTTGCCTTGTTCTTTTAGTCCCAAATTCTTCTTTGTCTAAAATTAGATTTTGGACCCAGATTTTTGTTTTTTATTTTGACCTGGAATACATTTGTCCATCCGTCTCTTTTCAAACTGGCTATGTCATTTTGTTTTAGGCAGAGCTCTAGAATGTAGTTGACAGCTCATTTCACCTTTAAAAATGATCCCAACCTCAATCTTTATCTTTTAATAGAGAGATCCAGTACTCTTATGTGTTATATGGTCATTTGCCTTCTTAATGTATTATTTTTTGTTCTGTTTCCTTTCTTCTTTTTCTGTCACCCTGACCTCTCATAATGGCTTTGTTTCCTCTCTTCTTTTAGGATTTGAAATCTACATATTCTATTTCTGATTTGCCTATGGTTACCTTTATCCTACAATTTGTAACAGAAATATTTGAGCCTATGTTTCTCTGGGTTCCCCGCTGAACAAGAAATGACAGTTGGCAGTTATCAAGTCTTACCTCCTCTGCTACCTTGTAATCTTGTTTAAGAATTCCAGAGTACAACTGATTTTGTTTGACATCATATGTCCTTCTCCATAAAGAAACGTTTAAAAAATGTTTGCATTGTAATTTACACTGAGAGTATCAGCATTTAAATTTAACTGTTTTTCAGTTTTTCATGCTCCTTCATCCTTTCATTCCTTTATTCCTATTTTTCATTTGGATGAAATTTTTCTTTGAGAAAAATTTTTGAAAGGATACATGAGTGACACCCTTCCCAAACCTTTGCATGTCTAAGCATGTTTTTCTCTCTCCTTACACATGAACGGCCATTGGTTTGCCATAGACTCTTCAGGCCTAATCCTCTACCCTCAGAAGTCTGTGCACATTGTCATCTCCTGATATTTAGTATCACAGAAGAAAAGTCCAGCACCAATCTACTTCACTTTTCATGGTAGCAAATGTATTATTTTCTGACTAGATGATTTTAAGATGTTCCTTTTTCCTTAGAATTCATAAGGTGTGAGGCTTAAAGAAAAAAAATCAACCCACTGTTTGTGATAAGGATACTCAAAGTAGAAATACAAGGTGTATTCATTCTGTATTGTTGCTGTAACAAATTACCACAAACTTCTGGCTTAAACAACACACATTTATTGTCTTACTGTTCTGAGGTCAGAAATCTGACAATTGTGGGCTACTGGGATAAAATTTAAGGCATCAGCAGGGCTGTGTTCCATCTGGAGTCTCCAGGAAATAATCCATTTCCTCCCATTTTCTCTCTTCTAGAAGCTGCCTGCATTCCTTGGCTAGTGGCCCCCTTCCTCCATGGCAAAGCCAGCAACATAGCATATCTCTGACCCTGCTTCTACTGTCATATCTCTTTTACTTTTCTGCTCTCCTGCTTCCACATTTAAGGACCACTGCGATCACATTGGGCTCACCTGGATATTCCCAGTGACTTGCCCTATTTTAAAGCTAGATGATTAGCAACATTAATCACATCTGCTAACTTAATTCCTGTTTGCCATGTAACCTAACATATTCACAAGGTCCAGGGATGTGGGCCTGTTTGAGGTCCACTATTCTCTATTCTGCCTACCATTCTCTATTCTCCAACCTTATAAAATACATCTGCAAAAAACAAAACAAAAAACAAACAACAAAAAAAACATAGCTAATAGTCATACTTCATGGTGAAAGACAATGTTTTCCCCCTAAGATCAAGAATAAAACAAGGATGTCTGCTCTTGTGGACATTGTGCTGGTGGTTCTAGCCAGGGCAAATAGGCAATAAAAAAGAAATAAAAGGTATCTGGATTGAAAAGGAAGAAATAAAACTATCTTTCTTTTCAGATGACATGTTCTTATAAATAAAAAATCCTAAGGAATCCACTAAAAACTGCTAGAACTAGTAAACAAGTTGAGCAAAGTTATAGGACATAGGGTCAATAGAAAATAGTCAATTGTATTTCTATACACTAGCAATGAAAAATATGAAAATAAAATTAAAAAACAATTCCATTATAATAGCATCAAAAAATAATAAAATAAAAGTGAATTTAATAGAAGTACAAAACTTGTACTCTGAAAACTGCAAAACGTTTTTGAGAGGAGTTAAGGACAACCTAAATAAATGTTCATGGCAATGCTGGTGGCAATGTAAAATGGTGTAGCTGCTATAGAAAACATCCATCTCCAGAACTTTTTCCATCTTACAAAACTGAAACTCTGTACCCATTAAACAACAACTCTCCATTTCCCCCCTTCCCTCAAGCCCTGGAAACCACCATTCTACTTTATATCTTTAGGAATTTGATTAAGCACTTTCTGTGAGTGGAATCATACAGTATTTATCCTTTTGTGACTGCCTTATATATGTGACTGACTTAGTATACTTTTCAAGGTTCATCCATGTCATAGCATGTTTCAGAATTTCCTTCCTTTATAAGGCTGAATAATATTCTGTTAGATGTGTAGACCATATTTTGTTTATCTATCCATCAAGGGACATTTGGGTTTCTTCCACCTTTTGTCTATCGTGAATAATGCATGTTAACTGGGTCAATACCCTTTAGAAAGCTTTGCCTGTAGCCACATCTTATGACTGTTATTTTTGGTCAGAACTGAATCCTACCTGCAAGGGAGTCTCAGAAATGTAGTTTTTATCGGGGTACATTGAGTCCCAAAATAAAGTTGGAGTTCTATAAGGTTACTAGGTAAACTAATAGCAATCTCTGCATCAGATTGTTAAGCCTATAAAAAGTGAGTGTAGAGCAGCTGGCAGTCATCATATACAGTGTATGGAGAGAGCCTACCAAGAGCTGGGGAGACAGAAGTCAGACATCATTTGACTCCTTGTTCCAGCTGTGCTTTAACCTCCCAGCTACACCAATACATTCCTTTGTTTCTTACAAGCTAGTTTGAGTTGGGCATTTGTCATTTGCAAGAGAAACAGTTCTGAATAATGCAAGAATCACCAGGAAAAGATTGGTTAAATAAATTCTAGTACATCCTTAGAATAAAATGCATGTCTATTAAAATTAAATGTGTATAACAATATATATTTATCTCTATCTATATACCTCTGAAAATTTTTTTAAATACACCAAAATGTTCATGGTGATTTATCTCTGAGTGGTGACACTTTCAATAATATTTACTTTCTCCTTTACATCTTTCTGAATGCTGCATAGTGAACATGTATTACTTCTAAAATAAAAAATACATACATAGTTATTTCCTTTTGTAAAAATGAACAGAAATTATACGATGATCTTATTTTAAAGTGTGTGTGTGTGTTTGTGTGTGTGTGTGTGTACTTGTATTTGCATAAAATAAAGTCTGGGAAGATATTCACTGAGAGGTTAGCAGTGGTATCTCTGGCTGGTAGGTCTCCTGGTAGTTTTCATTATAATATTTTCTATTTGGAGTTTGTCTAACTATTTTGCATTAATTACCTATTTACAGTGTGTGATGGTTAGTTTTATGTGTCAGTTTGGCTTGGCTATTGTCCCCAGTTATTCAATCAAACACTAATATAAGTGTTGCTGTGAAGGTGTTTTATAGATGTGATTAATTTCTATAATCAGTTGTCTTTATTAAAGGAGATTATCCTCAATATGGGTGGGCCTGATTCAATCAGTCGAAAGGTCTTAAGAGCAGAACTGAGGCTTTCCTAGAGAAGAAGTTCCACCTGGGGCCTGAAGCTTCGGCTTGTGTCTGAGGTTTCCAGACTCCCCCTCCTGAAGGCCTACCGAATGGATTTCAGACATGCCTGGCCAGCCCCAAATTATACAGTATAAGCCAGTTCCTTGAAATTGATCAACCTCCACCTTTCTTCTAGCTCTCTCTCTCTCTATACACACACACACATTTTATACCTATGTGTGTGTATATATGTATTGTATATATAATTTTTTTAACTGGTTCTGTTTCTCTGGCAGATCCCTGACTGATACAGATTTTGATACCTTGAAATAGAGTGCTACTGTAACAAATACAGTTCACCTTTGAACAACAAGGGATTACATACGTTAACTCTCTGCACAGTCAAAAATCTGGGTATAGTTTATAGTTGGCCCTCTGTATCTGTGCTTCCTCTGTATCCATGGTTTTGCATCATGGATTCAATCAACCTCAGATTGTGTAGTACTGTAGTATATAGTTAGTGAAAAAAATCTGTATATAAGTGAATCTGTGCAGTTAAAACCCATGTTGTTCAAGGGTCAACTGCACCTAAAAGTGTGGAAGTGACTTTGGAATTGGAAAATGGGTAGAGGCTGGTAGAATTTGGGGGCACATGATAGGAAAAGCCTAGATTGTCTTGAACAGACTGTTGGTAGAAATATGGTTGTTAAAGACTGTGTCCAGTAAGGGCTCAGGAGGAAGTAAGGAACATGGTAGAGAAAGCCTGCACCATCTTCAAGTACAACACGTATCATCATAAATAGAATGTTGGCAGATACATGAATATTAAAGGTGCTGCTGGTGAGAGTTCTGAAGGAAATGAAGAACATGTTATTGGAACTTGGAAAGGAGATCTTTCTTATACAGTGGCAGGGAGCCTAGCTGAATTGTGTCCTACAGTGATGTGGAAAGCAGAACTTGTAAACAATAGACTTGAATATTTAGCTGAAGAGCATTCCAAGCAAAGTGTTGAAGATGCAGACTGGTTCCTTCTTATTGCTCCTATAAAATGTGAGAGGAAAGACACAAATTCGGGAAAGAAATGTTAAGCAAAAAGAAACCAGTACTTAATGATCTGGGAAATTCACAGCCTATCCAGATTGCAGAAAATGCTAATATTAAGAGATTAACTGTTAGGAAATTGTGCTCTGGAGAGAAAGCCAAGTTTATGGCTGGACAACCTTTTGCTAATGCTGAAGCATTAAAGGTGGGACTCATGGAGCCACTTAATAATCTCAGCAGAAGCCAGAAATAGATGTGGGATGAGCCAGGAGTCTGTGGAGGACGCTTCTATCTAATGGTATGAGTCTCTGAAATATAGGGGAGACTTACAAAGTTTTTGAGCACATTAAGCCAGCAGAAATACTGCTAACTTGTATTAAAAAGGACAGGGAGGGCTTCCCTGGTGGCACAGTGGTTGAGGGTCCACCTGCCAATGCGGGGAACGTGGGTTCATGCCCCGGTCCGGGAGGATCCCACATGCCACGGAGCGGCTGGGCCCATGAGCCATGGCCACTGGGCCTGCGCGTCCGGAGCCTGTGCTCCGCAACGGGAGAGGCCACAACAGTGAGAGGCCCGTGTACAGCAAAAAAAAAAAAAAAAAAAAAAAGGACAGGGAGAGGATGAAATAAAGGATGGCTGTCAGACTCCGAAAATTCTATAGGCAGGAAAACTACTCAGCTGCAAACAAGGAAAAGGAAGAATAACTCCTTGGGCCTTGAGCCCAGAAGTCAAGAGGCCAAAGTCAGAGCCCTGGCCCCAGAGGGAAGACTCTTGAACAAGAGAGGGTTGCTTCCAGGCCTTGAAACCTAATGGAATTTTCCTTGCTGGCTTTGGAAATTGCTTAGAAGTAGTGATCCCTTTATTCCTCCCATTTTTTTCCCGTTGGAATGGGAATATCTACAACTATTATACTATGCCTGTACTACCATTTTATTTTGGGAACAGAGACTTGTTTTTTAGTTTCACAAGTGCACAAATAGTGAAGAATTTACCCCAGGATGGATGATGCTTAATCTCACCCATACCTGATATAGATGGTGCGATTTTAGACTTCTGAGCCGATTAGATTTTGGACTTGGGTTGATGCTATAATGGGTTGAAACTCTGCGGATGTTGGGATAGGGTGACTGTATTTCTCATGTGTGACAGGTATGAATCTTTGAGGCCAAAGGGTAGACTGTGATAGGGTGGGAAAAAAATGATCGCTTCAAAGATATCCATATCCTAATTTATGTGAAAAAAAAGTCTTTGCAGATATGATTAAGTTAAGGATCTTGAAATGGGAAGATTATCCTGGATTATTCAGGTTGGCCCTAATGCAATTCTTATGCAAGGGATGCAGAAGGAGGGAATGTTTACACACAGAGAAAAGGTAATGTGATGACCTCAGGATGGAGAGAGAGATTGGAAGATACTACGGGTTTTGAAGATGGAGAAAGAGGCCATGACCCAAGGAATACATGCAGAAATGAGAAGCTGAAAAAGGCAAGGAATGTAGCTCTAGAAGTTGGGAAAGGCAAGAAAATGGATTTTCTCCTAGAGTCTCTGGATGAAGCACAGCCCTGCAGACACCTTGGTTTTGGCCCAGTGAAAATAATTCAAACTTCTTGCCTCCAAAACCATAAGAGAATAAATTTGTGTGTTTTTAAGTCACCAAATTTGTGGTGATTTGTTACAGTAACAATGGGAAACTAGTGCACTATATGATCAGAGACATAATGTAGCAATATTAATTTGACCCATATGCTATATATAAATACTACTGAGGTTGAGTTCTAAGATTTTATTTGGAAAGTTTATATTGGTATTCCTAAGAGGGTTGGTCTGTACTTTTCTTTCATGTATTATCTTTGTCAGGTTTTGGTGTCAGGATGTACTAGTCTCTTAAAAAGAAATGGGGTGCCTTTCCACTTTTTCTAAGTTCTAAAACACTTGAAATAGCCGTGGAAGCAGTGAAACTCTTTGTTTGCAGTGTTCTGATGAGGGCTGGTTCTTTGCCAACATTCTTAATTTCTTCCATGGTCTTTTAAAATTTTCATAATCACATCAGTGCATCAGACAAGCTGTTTATATATATCTTTTTAAATCTCCACATAATATTTCTATGGGGTAAGTTCTATTGTTTGTATCATTTCACAGATAGGGAAACTGAGGATGAGAGAGGTGAAGTAATTTGATAAGGTTACACAGCTCCCATAGGGCAGAGCTCAGACCTGAAATGAGGATTGTCTGGCTCCAAGCTCTGTACTTTCTACCTTTGCTTTGATAATGTCTCCTGGTTCTATACTTCTTTTTACTAGTCTATACTAGTCTATATTTTCTTAGGAAATCTCTCATTTCATTTAGATTATTAAATGAAAAGCATAGCATATAAAGTATTTAACTTCTGCTAAATTTCATCTGCATTTGTGGCTGCATCTCTTTCCTTATTCTAAATTTTACAGAGTTATGCTTCCTCTCTCTCTCTCCTTAAATTGACTGCTTTATGGATAATCTATTTTATTACCCTCTCCCTCCCCATCCAGCTATCTGACTTAATTCTTTTTGTTTGTTTTCAAGCTAGTAATTATGGTTTTAAAATGTTTTCTTTTATCCTATTTGCCCTAACTATGTTTTGTTGTTTTTCTCTAGTTTCTTCACTCGCTAAATGTTTATTGGTTGCTTAATATGTGCCAGACATATTCAATTGATTACTTAATTCCTTCTAATTTGGTAAGTGAGGTGTTTAAGTCTATACATTTCCTTCCAAGTACAGCTTTGGCTACATCCTAAAAGTTTCAGAGTGTACTGTTCACAATATTAATATTTACCAAACATTCTGTATTTACATTTTTGTTCCAAGGAGTTTTTGGTTATTCTCCCATTACCTATTTATAGTGGCACTGAATTGTAATCAGAGAATATAGTTTATTTGTAAATTTTAGAATGTCTCATAGACCAAGAGATCAAGTTTTATAAATATTCCATGGACTTGAAAACACTGTGTATTCTCTAGTTACCAGATCTGGAAATCAATATTAGTATTAGTATTAATCAATATTAGATCATCTTTGTTCTTTCAATTATTCAACTCCTTTGGATTTCTCTCTATTTTGCCAGCTTAACAGACAACAACTGAAAAGGATATGCTAAATACAGAGGTATTTTTTATTCAACAGGATTTGTTGTATATATGTCAGTTTAACAGTGATGGTATAGGCTGTCAGCCAGGATATAAAAATAGAGTTCAGCAGTATCCTGAGACTCACATACCCTGCAGAATGTCTCTTCATTTTGTTTTCCCAGTAGAATCCCTCTGGGTTTTTAATACCCAAATTTTATTGAACACATATATTTGTCAATATATTTTTGTCTGATGTTTACATAGGAAAAAATTGTATTTACATACCAAAAACTCAATTCAACATTTTTTAAAATTCAACATTTTTTAACAAAACAACATGCAGAGAAGTCTTAACTTACTTTCCAAATGTAAATGGTAGATTATCAGAATCATGTACGTTCACAGGGTCATGGGAACTACACGTGCTACTGCATATGAAGCAACTGGCCTTTGCTGCTTTTGCTGCTGCTGTTTTTTAAGGTATAATTTATATATGGTAAAATATGCTCTTTTAAAAAAAGTATACAGATCTGCAGTTTCAACAAACCTCCCCACTATCAAGATAAAGAATATTTCTTTCATTCCAAAAATTCCCCTCTGTGCCCCTTTGTAGTCAACTCCTCCCTTACCCCTGCCACCCTGGAAACCTCTGATCTGTTTTCTGACCTATAAGTTCAGAAAAACTATAAGTTGTGCCTTTTCAAAGTGACATATAAATGGAATCATACATTAGGTGGCCTTTTGAGTCTGGCTTCTTTCACTTAGCATGATGCATTTGAGATTCATTTGTATTGATGTGTGTATCATGGTTTGTTCCTTCTTATTGCTAATAACCTTCCATTGCATGGATAGGCCAGTCCATTTATCCATTCCGCAACTGAGGAACATTGAGTTGTTTCCAGATTTTGATTCTTATGAATAAATGCTATAAATTCACATACAGGTTTTTGTGTGAACATACATTTTCATTTCCTTCGGATAAATATCTAAGAGAGGGATTGCTGAGTCATGTAGTTATTGTATATTTCTCTTTATAGGATACCATTGAACTGTTTTCCAAAGTGACTGTGCCATTTTACATTTCCACCAGCAGTGAATGAAAATTCTTGTTGCTCCATGTCCTCGTCAGCACGTGCTATTGTCAGCTTTAAAAAAAAAAAGTTAGTTATTCTAATAGAAGCATAGTGCATTTCTCTGATGACTAATGAGGATAAGCATCTTTGCATGTGCTTTTTTGTCATCCATATATCTTCTTCAGTGACATCTCTGTTTAAATCTTTTGCCCATTTAAAGTTGGATTATTTATATTTTCTAATGTTGAGTTCTGAAAGTTCTTTATAGATTCCTGACTCAAGTTCTTTATCAGATGTGTACCTTGAAAACATTTTTTCCCCTGTCTGTGGCTAGTCTTTTCATTCTCTTAACAGTATCTTTGGAAGAGGAGAAGTTCACAATTTTGGTGATGCCCAATTTAACAATCTTTTTTCTTTTATAGACTGTGTTTTTGGTATCATACTTGAGAATTTTTTACCTAATTCAAAGTCAGAAATATTTTCTTTTAGAAGTTTTATAGGTTTAGATTTTTCACTTAAGTGTTAGATCCACTTTGATTTAGACTTTATAATTTTGACAATCAAATGATGGTGTCTTAAGCATTTAACAAGGAAAAACGATAGTTGTTACATACATAGGTATTTTGCTATATGTCAGTTATGTTTTAGGAAATTACTTTAGAGTTTTGGGTTGTTACAGAATGGATTATCCCCTTTTAAAATAATGATCAGTGTTTGGGAGCAGAACTTTTGGTTTTTCAGGAACATATTATTGATGTTAAGTTAGATATGCTTGGGTTTTTTTTTAAGATTTTTTTTTATGTGGACCATTTTTTTTAAGTCTTTATTGAATTTGTTACAGTACTGCTTCTGTTTTATGTTGTGGTTCTTTGGTCGCAAGGCATGTGGGATCTTAGCTCCCTGACCAGGGATAAAACCCACACCCCCTGCATTGGAAGGCAAAGTCTTACCCGCTGGACCACCAGGGAAGTCCCTAGATATGCTTGTTTTTGTTAAGATGGGATTGTACCTCTCTAGCTCTCATGCAAAATGTTATTTTATGGAAGCATAAACTCTCTTTTCGTAATTATTATTCAATAGCAGGGTCGGAATAAATAAGAATGGATGAAACTGTATTCAGGTCACTAAAATATGAGTTTATTTGCTTCATTTTAGTCCCACTGAACGTCCTTGCTTACAAAACCAAGCTACTTCTCTAAAAAATGAGTGAAATTTTAATAAGCTGGAGGAAGTAGGTGCCCAGGGGAGAATGGATCTGTTGCACTGTCAGAAAACCCCTCTGCCAGCACACACACAGATAAAACATGCACGGCAGAAGGAATGAAAAGAATCAGCCAGCTAAGGAGACTCATACAGATTGTGTTTGCACCTGACAAAACTGTGAGTGGGCAAAGCATTAAATTCTTTTTTGTATTCATTTGCTGTTTTGTTTGAATTTTTTTACTGTAAGTAACTCAGCTTGATGTGTTTCTTGCTGGAGATTTTCAATAAATCATCAAGAACTACACATATAATCAGATAATTCCTCATGGCGTTTATTCACTTATTTATTCTTCCACTTACTTAATATATACTGGCACCTACTCCATGTTTGACATACAACAGTGAATAAGGAAGATGCAGTGCATTGGTTCAAGGGCACTTAGCAATTTGAGAGTGATGGGCAGTAGACAGAAGATTCAAACCTGGAGGATCTTGAAGAATATCTACCATAATCACTACAGGAATGAGGGTCTACTGATAGGCACGTAGTCATTGTAGAGTTGCTGGGGGCCCTAGGGGCTGTATGCAGCACAGGTTGTGCTGTGGCCCTGGCAAGTTTGGGTGATGGGCTCCCGAGAATGCTCAGGAGCAGGAGGGCATTTTCTCTTGTGTATTAGTTTTTTACTGCTGCTGTAACAAAGTCCTACAAACTTGGTTGCCTAAAACAACACAAATATATTATTTTACAGTTCTGGAGGTCAGATGTCTGAAATGGGTCTCCTGGGCTAAAATCAAAGTGTTGGCAGGACTGTGTACCTTCTGGAGGCTCTAGGGGAGAATCTGTCTCCTTGCCTTTTCTGGTTTCTAGAAGCCACCTGCATTACTTGGCACATCATCCCCTTTCTCCAACTTCAAAGCTAGTAGCAGAGTATCTTAAAACCTCTGACTCCAATACTCTTGCCTCCCTCTTTCATTTCGAAGGACATTTGTGCTTACATTGCATCCATCCAGATAATCCAGGGTAATCTCCCCATCTCAAGATCCTTAACTTCATCACATCTGTAAAGTCCCTTTTGCTATCTAAGGTAACATAGTAACAGGTCCTGGGAATTAGGATATAGACATATTTGAGGGGCCATTCTTCTGCCTACTAAACCTTGGGCTTCCTGGGCCCATCATTTGTCTCATGCCCTACAGGTAGGCCTTGCATCTTTCATGATGCCCTGCACTCAGAAGTCCAGGACACTATTCTGGGTATCTGGAAGGAGGCAGGCCAGGAAGTCCGTGGATATGTCATTAAATGGATAATCACTCCTGGTCCAAAAGATCATGTAGGACCTTACCTACAACTTCAAGAAACCTGTAGAAGGCTGTCTTCCAGGCCATCCTAGATAGCCACTTTGCCCCTAAGCATCTCTTATCTGTGTATCGGTCAGAGTAGTCTAGGTTCTGTTGTGGTAACAAGTAATCCCCAAATCTTGATAGCCTATAACAACCAAGGTTTACTGGGTAAACCTGGTAAATCCATATCCATCATGGATCAACAGGACTCTGCTCTGTGCTCCTTACTCAGAGACTCAGGTGGACAGAGCAACCACCATTGCAAACATCACCCATTGTCATGGCAGAAGGATGGAGAGAGATCACGGTGGGGGAGGAGCGTCTTGCCCAGCAATTAAACACCTGGGCTTAGAAGTGACACATCACTTCTGCTCACAATTCATTGGTCAAAGCTAGTCAACTGGTCCCACTAAAACACAGTGGGATCAAGAAGAGCAACCATGCCATGTGTCCAGAAGGCAGAGAATCAAGAGTATTTGGTGAATAGCATTAATGACTACTAGCTTAGTGTTTTCCACTGGTTCCTGATTTGAATGAGGCTTTGCTCCCTGCAAGGCTGTCTTTGTGAATCCTAGGAATGATCTGAGATAATCCAAAAACTGGTGTCAAGTAGTAGCAAATGGTAGCCTCATATCATCACCATGTCCACTCCTTGCAGGCATGGTTTATCTGGAGCTTCCCCTGCAAAAAAAGCCCCAGGATGTGGCAAAAATCTGATGTGCCCTTGAGCTCCTGCAGACCTGAGTATGAGGCTTTGAAAACCAGTCCTTATACTTGGCAAGGTCTGTCCCAGTACAGCTCAGAGGTAGCAAGTTTGCTTGGTTCTTATCCAAGTGGGCTATGAGGGTATTTGCATGGTCTGTTGGTACCAGGACATTGGAGTGAAGCTGGCAGAGCCAGGGGATTCATTCCAGCTACATCTGATTATTAGCAGGAAATAAAAAAATGAACATAAGGCGAGTGACAATACTAACCTCTCTTGGGTCGCTCCCATCCAACTCCAGCCACCCACCTCAAACTCCACAGGTAAGACTCAAAGCATCTTATAGGTGAGAGGTTCCACTCCCACTCCCTACTAAACTCTGCCCCAAATGTGGATGTTCGAAAGATATCAATACATTCACCTGGACTGGGACCAGCTTGTACTGGGTGGTTTATGGGTGCTTTTGAGCCAGAGTCCAGCTCCCAAATTTGGAATGGATGGATTTTAATTAAAATCTCCTTGCATTTTGGTGAGTAGTCAAAACACTCTCTGGATCAGAGAGGAACTTGAGGTGGTTTGTGAAAATCTCAAGTAGAGCTGGCTAATTCCTCTTCCCACATTTCTTCTAGAAGGACACAGGGCCCACCCAACTGGGTCCCCAAGTACCAAACTTCACTATGGTAGTCAGGGTAGATGGTACCCAGCTCTACATCCTCATTGCATTCTCTCTGTGGCTGACTGCTTGGGGCTAAGAATAGAAAACCTGCTGTACTCCTGCCACTACTTCTCCTCAAACCCCTAGTAAGGCAACCCTGGTCCCAGTGCCTAGTAGCATTTTGAGTCAGTGGCTACAGTCCAAGCTGGTTAACTATGGCTCGCTCCTCAGAGATCCTGTTGGTGCAGCCAGCTGGCCTGGCCCTGACAGAGGGCCCTGGGTGCTGAATGGTATCTGCTTAGGTGGATCTCTTGGGAATCCAAGACCCCTTGTGTGGGCTGTTGACAGCTTACGCAGGAAGACCCACCTCTAGGTTCCCCCATTAGGTGTGGGCAGACAAGCCTCTATTGGTATGATCTGATGGAAAATGACCCAGGTGCAGCCTACAAATCTCCACAGTTGCAAAGAAACCTGGCTAGAAAGACTGCAGAACACAGAGTAGCAGGGACTCTGATATTGGAGACATCATGGTCAGTGGGCACGGCTTATGGGTGGCTTAAAGTAAGCATCTGGACCCTGGCCTCACCCTTGTCCTCAGCTAGTGAAGGCCTCTCTACATGGAGAAGTTTATGCTTTCCTCCTCCTAGAGCCTATACTGAGTACCTCCAAACCCTAGGATAGATCTTCCTTACCATGCAGCCAATAGGACAGCCCTGGAATGGTGGGTTCTTGGCTCTATACCCCATGTGAGCTCTAGCTCTGAACTCTGGAGAGGTGAACTTGAGTCTCTAAAAACTTAGTGGAGGAGATTTTTTTCTGAATAACTGAAACTAATGTATATTTTCATATTGGTAAACACAGAATTTACAGATATTGAAGCAGGGCCAATCTCTTGGCTGGCAAATGAATTTTGAAATATCTTTGAAAAAAATGGACATAGGTGGCCCAGGAAAAAAATCAGTTTCCTCCTGTGGAATCTACCACAAGGTCTAGGGGACACTGGCCACAAAGCTCTTTCACATTCTGTCTGTGTGGACTACAGTTTCCAAGCAATGCATGAACTAAGCGTAACCAGTTGGTTGATGGAAAGAATTTCTCTTTATAGAAGCATTTTAGCAAATAAATGAAAACCAAAAGATAGAAGGTCACCATTTTGCAACCCTTTATAAAACAGTTGAAATAGTAGATCAGACAGTGACACTCAATGGCTGTTAGTATCGCACACAAAAAATACAAACAGAATTATGTACTCCCTGGTGGAAAAACACAACACCATTTATAAAGTATTCTTGTTTTAAAAAAAAATCAAACCTGAACTCATTGAAGCTCTTTACCAAATGAAAGAGAATATAAGGGAGAGGGGAACATGCTCAATAATACCACAGGGATGCAATCAGCAAAATCCAGGCTGCAGGAAACCCTACAATTCAAATGGCTGAGTTTCTTCAGTAAATAAATTTTGAGAGAAAAAGAGAAGCTACATGGAAAAAAAAAAGACTTCTAAGCCACATAAACCAATTATGACATATGGATCTTATCTGGATCCTCACTTGAGCAAATATAAAAATAACACATTGGGAAATTTTAACACTGACCAAACATTTGAAGACATTAGGAATCGTTTATTGTTATGTGTAATAATGGGATTGCATCCAAAAAAGTCTTTCTCATTGGCAATATATGCTAAATTATTTACAGATTAAATGATATCTGAAATTTGATTCAGAATCATCCCAGTAAAATGAGAGATGAGGAGTGGAGATGAAAGTAAGTGGGTATAAAATTGAAACAAGATTGGCCATGAATTGATAATTGTTGGAGCTGGGTGGTGGGTTTATGGTATATGGGGGATCATTTCACTATTCTCTCTACTTTTGTATATCCTTGAGATTTTCTAGAAGGCAAAGAGGAGGAAGGCGGAGGAAGAATGAATCAGGTGGTAATGCAGGGGGTCGAGCAGAGGAGACTGGCAGCAGGGGTGGGGCTGGGGACTGTGAATTGGCAAGAAGCTCATGGGGTTAGACTCCAGAGATCAGCGTCTGTGGCCTTCTGTGCTGGCTGGGCGGTGCGAGAGGGCCTGCAAGACTGGAAGCTCTCCTCCTACCTTCTCCACAATAGCAAAGCGGCTCTGAGTCTGTGTGAACAGGGAAAGCCTGCCATCTGTACTTCCATTTCAAAATGAAAATTAACCACCTTTTCCCCTGAAAATTACCAGAATGTTTCTCCCAGATGGGAACTATCTGGGTCTCCCTTTGGCAAAAGGCAAAATTTTCAGCACTGTGCTCTCAGAAGAGTCGATCATGAATCCAGAAAAATTCTCAGTAGAACTAAAGGAAGCTCAGGGCCCCTTGATAAAAAGTATTTGAAATGCAGGGAGCTGAGAAAAGGAAAATCAAAGCCTGAGACTGAATCAGGAATTAGACCAGCTCCTGGAATATATTTAAGTCAGATCAATCCACGAGGGAGTTTTAGTCACAGCTCACTTTTTCTCTCCCACAGCCCATGGCTGGTATCCTAGCCCTTCAATCAGCTCACCAGAAATGCAGCAACATCCATCTTCTAAAATGCTTTATCACAGTTTTGCAAAGTCCTAGTATATCCCCACCTGCCTCCCTTGTGTGTTTATTTACATATTGATTTATTTATTCCTCTCTCTACAGCAGCAAGCCTCTTGAGATTATACTATTTTTTTTAATTAAAAAAATTTTTTATTGAAGTATAGTTGATTTACAATGTTTCAGGTGTACAGCAAAGTGATTCAGTTATATATATATACATCTATTCTTTTTAGATTCTTTTCCATGATAGGTTGAGATTATACTATTTTATTTACAAAGATATTGGGGTCATGCATCCGGACCATGAAGTCAGGGAGAAGGCCATCCTTTGCATGTGCTGAGCTGCACAGATCAGTCTTGTCAAAAATCACGTGTAGGGAGGGAGTGTGAGGATGCAGCCTCCAGACTGCTGACTCCCTTGGTCATCTTGCTGCCAAAGGAAAGGGCTTGCACAAGAGGGAAGTCCAGGAGAAGAAGGAAACGGGAATGAAACAGCAAGCAAAGTGATAGCAAAAGCAGCAGGGAGCTCTGGGTAGGACGTCACCAGGACCCCACCAGGCTGAGGAGTCGGGTCTCCCTGCTGCAACCCCAAATGGTCCAGTGTCCCCAACAGCAGGGAGTCTGCCTCATCTGCTGTCAGGGCCTGCACAGCGCAGGCCCCTCTGATTCCCCACAAATTGTTTCCCAGACAGAGAGGACTGCTAGAGGAAAGAAGAAAGGAAGCAAGAGAAAAAGAGAACACACAAGAAAAGGGCCTGGAAGAAACTGAGATGAGGGAGAGAGATCTGTCCCCTGGCAAAGGCCCCGGGCTGCATGAAAAAGACTTCCAGCACTTTTTATAGACGACCTTTTTTTTTGTGCTAGCAAAGCAAATGCTGGAAGACTCCCTTCCTTCTGATTAGCATTCTTATCACTACATTTCCTCTCTCCTCTCTCTCAGTCTCAGGAGCACTTTTATTTTTAAGGGAAGGATTAGCTGACACACAGAGATGACATCTTCTCAGGGATCACAAAGGAATTCTCATTGGCATTGTGTTGGACAAACACATGCTGTCCACCGCCACTGCTTCTGGCCAGCTAACTGGTCAGACTAGAGAAGCTGAGGGTGCCCGGAACTTGGCTTTCAACTTCCTTCTTAGGGTGGAGGCTCTGAGACTTCAATGTTTAAAAGGAGATGTTTGTGTTTGCGTGGGATGGGTTTGAGGAGGACAGCCTTGTAGGAGGACGTCAACTCAAGGCTGGGGCAGCTTTCTGGGCAGGACGTGTGTGTTCCAATTGTGGCTTGAACTTCCAACTGAGGTTTGGAGTTGGAACCCGAATTTGGCCACTTCTTAAAGGGCCAGTTCTCACGCAGCACCAGTGGGACAGTCTGATGAACTCAGCTGTCTTGGCTGAAGGCTCTGAGACGAAAAACTTCCCCACCAAAGGCTGCATTCTTGAACCTGCTGCCTCAGAGGTTTGAAGGGAAAGTAGCAAAACGAACCTCATCCACTCATCCAGGGAAAGTTCAAGCTAATACATCTTGGCAAACATAATGAAAAACACAGACAGTTGCTTTAAGAGAGGAGCCCAGAAAGAGGTCAAGTTCTGCTGAGAGAGGCAGAGCAGCAATTAGATGGGAGCTTATGTTGCAGCGTGGCGGCAAAGGGGTCAGAGAGAGGATAGGACATTCTGCATCTGATTTCAGGAAGGGGGCATCTCGCCACCCTGCCACAGCAGTGCTGAGCTCGGTTCTGGGAGAGCAAATCTGGAGCCGCAGAAACCCAGGGCACTGATAGGGCCGGGATGGAGAAGCACTGAGCAGGGCTGGATTTATGGGGCCACGTTCAAGAGCTCAGTGTGGCTTGTGTTGCTTGGCTGAGAGGAGAGTCAAGGTTTTATGCTAGTGATGGGTCCAACCACATGTATGCAGGGAAGGAGGAGAGTTACTTTACTCTGATTCGAGGTTTCAGAATGAAGAGTTCTCATTGGAATGTATAGAATAAAATTTTCAGCAAAATCAATGACACCCCCACATTCTATCAGCTTGTGGAATACTCTTCCGAGGGAAGTGTTGGAAAAATAACGTTAGGAGATATTTCCAATTATAGAGGGGAAATTAGTACCAAATTCACAAATTACATATCCAGGACCAGCTGGAACATAATAGCCACATGTTATCTTAGATATAGGATCAACCAACTGGAGAAAGAATCTGAGGAATCGAGATCAGAGGTATGATTTCCACCCAAACAGTCTGGGTAACCGCCACACTCCCCAGCCCCCCAATCCCTCCACAGGCTTATGCTAAGACAATTATTGGGACCAGAGAATAGAAGAAAGCCCATTTATATGCTTTGCTTTGACTCTCAGTATTTTTTAATTTGCTGCTATTTACCAATAACTTCTTTTAATTGGTTCTTAAAGGGAAAGAATTATATATCTCCTATTCTCCCATTAGGAGCTATATTTCAGAATAACCAAATAGCCCCAGTTGAGAGGCAAAGCTCTTTTTTACAGAAAAATGCAAGCTTATAAATTAAAAAGGAATGATAGAATTGGAAAGTTTCCATTTTGCAACCCCCTATTGGGATACTTGATTCAGACAAGGATCATCAGTGGGTGCTCAAACCATCCAGAGAAAGTTTGATAGTGAATTACATATTGACAAGGTACCAATTATCACCCTATAGCTTACTTGCTAGTTCCAAGGAAGGGGAAACCTTACTTTGCAGTGAAGCGATCAAGCCATCACCACTTTAACCCAGTGATCAATGTTGGCATTACTAACAGTAGGCCAAGCCAACATTACAGTTGACCCCGAGAGGTGCCAAACCCAGTGCAGTGGGAAATCCACGTATAGCTTAATTTTTTTTTGATATCCCTAGGCTACACAGTTCATCTGTGAGTTTTTTCCAGTTGTCATGTCTCCAAAAAAATTCCAATATGTTTATTGTAAAAAACTCACAAATAAATTGACCCACATATTTCAAACCCACGTTGTTCAAGGGTCAACTGTATATGCCTCCTGGTGGGATGCAGTGCTAAGTACACAGCATCATCTATGAGATTTTCTGGATAAAAATATTTAACCTGAATCACAACAGGACTTTAGATTTAACTTCCATCTCAGGAGAAAAACAGGGGAGGCAGGAACATGTTAGGTGTCACCTCAATGAAGCAATGAGGCAAATCCAAAAGATGGGATATTCTGCAGTATCTTCAATAAGTCAGTGTCATAGAAAAAAGGAGTGGGGTGTGAGTTCTAGGTCAAAAGAGACTTAGAAGAGCTAATTACCAAATGATTCTTTATTTGGTCCTGGAGTGAGCAGATCAGCTGTAAAGGGTATTTTTAGGAATAAGGAAGAAATCTGAATAGACTAGGTATTATACGATTTTTAGGAATTATTGCTAACTTTGTTGGGTATGATAATGATATCATGGCTGTGGAGGAAAATGTCCTTTTTAGAGAAGCATACTATATATAATATCTAAGAATGAAGTGTTATGACTTTTACAATGTATTACAAAATACTTGAGAAAAAAGGTAAGCAAAATAAAAAAATGTTGCC
Source organism: Mesoplodon bidens (assembly GCF_964165515.1). NCBI lineage: Eukaryota > Metazoa > Chordata > Mammalia > Artiodactyla > Ziphiidae > Mesoplodon > Mesoplodon bidens. The sequence goes on along the minus strand of NC_138178.1, from coordinate 61,982,498 downwards.
GCTGACCATAGGAAACAATGAGAACAAATTCTCCCCTGCAAATATTTGTTGGCTACATGCTGGGTATACAGCAGTGAACAAGATGGGCACATGGGTCCCACTCTCATGAAACTTAGAGTTCAGAGGAAAAGGTCAGGAAAACCCAATAATGATAATAATAAAGACAACCATTATTTAGCATTTGTTATGTGCCAGTGTAAGAGTGCTTACCTGCAGGACCTTATGTAATCCTCCCAATCGCTCTATGAAACAGGTACACTTATGCTTCAGCAATTGGAGTTCAGAGAGGGATGTCACGAATCGCAAGGCACAGAGCTGGTGAGTGGCTGAACCAGCTCCTAAATCTTAGATTTGTGTGTGCTGGTCCTGGCTGCTCTCCAGGTGTGTGGCAGGAAGTCCCTGCGACTCTGTAATGTCTGAGCATGGATTTACACTGCCTCCTTTTCTCTACTTCCGCCTCTTTTCTCTTGTAGTTGTTGTAAAATGACCTCAATCTTGGCTGTCAACCAAAAGATAAGTGATGTTTCATTTATAGAAATGATACAAAAAGTAAAAGAATAAAAATGCAGTGCTTCTCATCTCTAAACTCTTTGAAACTGCCTAGATTCCTCCTTGGTCTCTAGCACCTCCTTGGTGCTAGAACCTACATTTTCAACTTCCTCTAGTTAAGACTGCTTTCTCTTCAAACACATTAAGATAAATATATTTAAGACTAAGTATTCAGTTATTTAATGCTATGGATGGTCTTCAGTTATTTTACTTGCTAGCATTAAGCAAAATTGTTTCCCATATTGAAAAAATATGCAGCTTTTCTCTACATTATGCCTCTAAGAGCTAGAACTGGACCTTGACCTCCACTTGGCCGTCACTGGTTATCAAATATTTATTCAGTATCTACTGTGTGCCACGTACTATACTATATTTATAACATGGTTTCCTTGGCCCTCCAGGTTCCTCAGGACTGCTTTACAAACAAGGTTTGCAAATCCTGGCTCATTTGCAAATTGGGAATGGCCTGAATACTGGCCATATACGTGCTTAGGGCTAGCATTCAGTGTACACAAGGAAGTCAAGTTTTATGAGCCTGTCGCCACTGCATGATGCATTGCCAAAGGCATTATGGTAACTAGTTTCTGCAGTAGAGGCTCCTCCTATCAGAGGAGGTGTGGTGGGTCCCAGGCAGCTCCCAAAAGCTCAGCCATGACCTGGGCACCGACAGCAGTGTTGCAGTGAGAGGGCTATGACAAGGGGCACAGGGAAACCCCCCAGCCAGGGATCATTGGCAGTTCAATTGGAGACAGATATGTAGTGTCCCCATCCTTGGGCATCTAAAGCCACCTTATTTGTGGCTTTTTTTCTCTTCCTCTTATGCCCTTAGGAGCTCTATTGATGTTAGTGGATTTCCATATCCGAGAGGGACTTGAAGAGCTCCAGAGGTTTAAGGATTTATTCCTTGTTAGCCAGGAAGTCCGAGGCAGAACCAGAAAGGCACAGCTCAGCACTCCGGCCGCGCATTAGATCCTGCCTTAGTTACAGCCGGAGGACTCCAAGTTCCCTTGTGCCATTAAAGGAAATACTCAGTGGGGCTGCACAGGCTTTGGCATGTGTGAAATTTCACACCTCAGAGATAGCACTTCTGTGTGTGTCTGGGCTGCTTTCTTACATGTTAGGTTTTTTAAAAGTGTGAGTTATTCTATACCAAGACGTTTATCATAAATTATTTAATTTCTTTCCAGAAAAACATTTCTCCATTCTCCATTTTGTTAATCACCTAGCTAGTCACAGAAGCAACTGCTGTGTTTTTTTTTTTTTTTTTTTTTTCTTTTTGCGGTATGCGGGCCTCTCACTGTTGTGGCCTCTCCCGTTGCGGAGCACAGGCTCCGGACGCGCAGGCCCAGCGGCCATGGCTCACGGGCCCAGCCGCTCCGCGGCATATGGGATCCTCCCAGACCGGGGCACGAACCCGTATCCCCTGCATCGGCAGGCGGACTCTCAACCACTGCGCCACCAGGGAGGCCCTGCTGTGTTTTTTTGTGGGGTTTTTTTTTCCACTTTTAATTTTTTATAACATCTTTATTGGAGTATAACTGCTTTACAATGGTGTGTTAGTTTCTGCTTTATAACAAAGTGAATCAGCTATACATATACATATATCCCCATATCTCTTCCCTCTTGCCTCTCCCTCCCACCCTCCCTATCCCACCCCTCTAGGTGGTCACAAAGCACCGAGCTGATCTCCCTGTGCGATGTAGTTGCTTCCCACTAGATATCGATTTTACATTTGGTAGTGTATATATGTCCATGCCACTCTCTCACTTCGTTCCAGCTTACCCTTCCCCCTCCCCATGTCCTCAAGTCCATTCTCTATGTCTGCAGCTTTATTCCTGTCCTGCCCCGAGGTTCTTCAGAACCTTTTTTTTTCTTTTTTTTAGATTCCATATATATGTGTTAGCATACGGTATTTGTTTTTCTCTTTCTGACTTACTTCACCCTGTATGACAGTCTCTAGGTCCATCCAGCTCACTACAAATAACTCAATTTCATTTCTTTTATGGCTGAGTAATATTCCATTGTATATATGTGCCACATCTTCTTTATCCATTCATCTGTCGGTGGACACTTACGTTGCTTCCATGACCTGGCTATTGTAAATAGTGCTGCAATGAACATTGGGGTGCATGTGTCTTTTTGAATTATGGTTTTCTCTGGGTATATGCCCAGTAGTGGGATTGCTGGGTCATATGGTAATTCTATTTTTAGTTTTTAAGGAACCTCCATACTGTTCTGTATAGTGGCTCTATCAATTTACATTCCCACCAACAGTGCAAGAGGGTTCCCTTTTCTCCACACCCTCTCCAGCATTTGTTGTTTGTACATTTCCTGATGATGCCCATTCTAACTGGTGTGAGGTGATACCTCATTGTAGTTTTTTTTTAAAGTATGCACACAATTCTATGGAATTCAATTATTATTATTTTTTATTAGCTTCTGCTTTATAACAAAGTCAATCAGTCATACATATACATCTGTTCCCACATCCCTTCCCTCCTGCGTCTCCCTCCCCCCCACCCTCCCCATCCCACCCCTCCAGGCGGTCACAAAGCACCGAGCCGATCTCCCTGTGCTATGCGGCTGCTTCCCACTAGCTATCTACCTTACGTTTGGTACTGTATATATGTCCATGCCTCTCTTTCGCTTTGTCACAGCTTACCCTTCCCCCTCCCCATATCCTCAAGTCCATTCTCAAGTAGGTCTGTGTCTTTATTCCTGTTTTACCCCTAGGTTCTTCATGACATTTTTTTTTCTTAAATTCCATATATATGTGTTAGCATACGGTATTTGTCTTTCTCTTTCTGACTTACTTCACTTTGTATGACAGACTCTAGGTCTATCCACCTCATTACAAATAGCTCAGTTTCGTTTCTTTTTATGGCTGAGTAATATTCCATTAATCTGAATCCTACACATTGTTATTTATTTATTTATTTATTTATTTATTTATTTATTTATTTATTTATGGCTGTGTTGGGTCTTCGTTTCTGTGCAAGGGCTTTCTCTAGTTGTGGCAAGTGGGGGTCACTCTTCATTGCAGTGCGCAGGCCTCACTATCGCGGCCTCTCTTGTTGCGGAGCACAGGCTCCAGATGTGCACGCTCAGCAATTGTGGCTCACGGGCCCAGTTGCTCTGCGGCATGTGGGGTCTTCCCAGATCAGGGCTCAAACCCGTGTCCCCTGCATTGGCAGGCAGACTCTCAACCACTACTCCACCAGGGAGGCCCCCTCATTGTAGTTTTGATTTGCATTTCTCTAATAATTAGTGATGTTGAACAGCCTTTCATGTGCTTCTTGGCCATCTGTATGTCTCCTTTGGAGAAATGTCTATTTAGGTCTTATGCCCATTTTTGGATTGGGTTGTTTGTTTTTTTAAATACTGAGCTGCATGAGCTGTTTATATATTTTGGAGATTAATCCTTTGTCCGTTGATTCATTTGCAAATATTTTCTCCCATTGTGAGGGTTGTCTTTTCGTCTTGTTTATGGCTTCCTTTGCCATGCAAAAGCTTTTAAGTATCATTAGGTCCCATTTGTTTATTTTTGTTTTTATTTCCATTACTCTAGGAAGTGGGTCAAAAAGGATCTTGCTGTGGTTTATGTCAAAGAGTATTCTTCCTATGCTTTCCTCTAAGAGTTTTATAGTGTCCAGTCTTACACTTAGGTCTCTAATCCATTTTGAGTTTATTTTTGTGTATGGTGTTAGATAGTGTTCTAATTTCATTCTTTTACATGTAGCTGTCCAGTTTTCCCAGCACCACTTATTAAAGAGACTGTTTTTTCTCCATTGTATATCCTTGCCTCCTTTGTCATAGATTAGTTGACCATAGGTGTGTCAGTTTATCTCTGGGCTTTCTATCCTGTTCCTTTGATCTATATTTCTGTTTTTGTGCCAGTACCATATTGTCTTGATCACTGTAGCTTTATAGTATAGTCTGAAGTCAGGGAGTCTGATTCCTCCAGCTCCGTTTCTTTCCCGCAAGACTGCTTGGGCTATTTGGGGTCTTTTGTGTCTCAATACAAATTTTAAGATTTTTTGTTCTAGTTCTGTAAAATATGCCATTGGTAATTTGATAGGGATTGCACTGAATCTGTAGATTGCTTTGGGTAGTAGAGTCATTTTCACAGTATTGATTCTTCCAACCCAAGAACATGGTATATCTCTCCATCTGTTTGTATATCTTTAATTTCTTTCAGCAGTGACTTACAGTTTTCTGCATACGGTTTTTTTGTCTCCCTAGGTAGGTTTATTCCTAGGTATTTTATTCTTTTTGTTGCAATGGTAAATGGGAGTGTTTCCTTAATTTCTCTTTCAGATTTTTCATCATTAGTGTATAGGAATGCAAGAGATTTCTGTGCATTAATTTTGTATCCTGCTACTTTACCACATTCATTGATTAGCTCTAGTAGTTTTTTGGTAGCATCTTTAGGATTCTCTATGGATAGTATCATGTCATCTGTAAACAGTGACAGCTTTATTTCTTCTTTTCCAATTTAGATTCCTTTTATTTCTTTTTCTTCGCTGATTGCTGTGGCTAAAACTTCCAAAACCATGTTGAATAATAGTAGTGAGAGTGGACAATCTTGTCTTGTTCCTGATCTTAGAGGAAATGGTTTCAGTTTTTCACCATTGAGAGCGATGCCGGCTGTGGGTTTGTCATATATGGCCTTTATTATGTTGAGGTAAATTCCATCTCTGCCTACTTTCTGGAGGGTTTTTATCATAAAATGGTGTTGAATTCTGTTGAAAGATTTTTCTGCATCTATTGAGATGATCATATGGTTTTTCTCCTTCAATTTGTTAATATGGTTTATCACATTTATTGATTTGCATATATTGAAGAATCCTTGCTTTCCTGGGATAAACCCCACTTGATAATGGTGTATGATCCTTTTAATGTGCTGTTGGATTCAGTTTGCTAGTATTCTGTTGAGGATTTTTGCATCTATATTCATCAGTGATATTCACCTGTAGTTTTCTTTCTTTGTGACATCTTTGTCTGGTTTTGGTATCAGGGTGATTGTGGCCTGATAGAATGAGTTAGGGAGTGTTCCTGTGCTATATTTTGGAAGAGTTTGAGAAGGATAGGTGTTAGCTCTTCTGTAAATGTTTGATAGAATTCACCTGTGAAGCCATCTGTTCCTGGGCTTTTGTTTGTTGGAAGATTTTTAGTCACAGTCTCAATTTCAGTGCTTGTGATTGGTCTATTTATATTTTCTATTTCTTCCTGGTTCAGTCTCAGAAGGTTGTGCTTTTCTAGGAATTTGTCCATTTCTTCTAGGTTGTCCATTTTATTAGCATACAGTTGCTTGTAGTAATCTCTCATGATCCTTTGTATTTCTGCAGTGTCAGTTGTTACTTCTCCTTTTTCATTTCTAATTCTATTGATTTGAGTCTTCTCCTTTTTTTTCTTGATGAGTCTGGCTAATGGTTTATCAATTTTGTTTATCTTCTCAAAGAACCAGCTTTTAGTTTTATTGATCTTTGCTATTGTTTCCTTCATTTCTTTCTTTTTAAAATTAATTGATTAACTTATTTGTTTATTTTTGGCTGCATTGAGTCTTTGCTGCTGTACACGAGCTTTCTCTAGTTGCAGTGAGCGGGGGCCACTCTTTGTTGCGGTGTGCAGGCTTCTCGTTGCGGTGGCTTCTCTTGTTGAGGAGCATGGGCTCTAGGTGAGTGGGCTTCAGTAGCTGTGGCTCAAAGGCTCTAGAGCACAGGCTCGGTAGTTGTGGTGCACAGGCTTCGTTGCTCCACGGCATATGGGATCTTCCCGGACCAGGGCTCGAACCCATGTCTCCTGTATTGGCAGGCGGATTCTTAACCACAGCACCACCAGGGAAGCCCGTATCCTTCATTTCTTTTTCATTTATTTCTGATCTGATCTTTATGATTTCTTTCCTTCTTCTAACTTTGGGGGTTTTTTGTTCTTCTTTCTCTAATAGCTTTAGGTGTAAGCTTAGGTTGTTTATTTGAGATATTTCTTGTTTCTTGAGGTAGGATTGTATTGCTATAAACTTCCCTTTTAGAACTGCTTTTGCTGCATCCCATAGGTTTTGGGTTGTCGTGTTTTCATTGTCATTTGTTTCTAGGTATTTTTTTAATTTCCCCTTTGATTTCTTCAGTGATCTGTTGGTTATTTAGTAGTGTATTGTTTAGCCTCTATGTGTTTGTATTTTTTACAGATATTTTCCTGTAATTGATATCTAGTCTCACAACATTGTGGTCAGAAAAGATACTAGATACGATTTCAGTTTTCTTAAATTTACCAAGGTTTGACTTGTGACCCAAGATATGATCTATCCTGGAGAATGTTCCATGAGCACTTGAGAAGAAAGTGTATTCTGGTGGTTTTTTTGGATGGAATGTCCTATAAATATCAGTTAAGTCTATCTTGTTTAATGTATCATTTAAAGCTTGTGTTTCCTTATTTATTTTCATTTTGGATGATCTGTCTACTGGTGAAAGTGGGGTGTTGAAGTCCCCTACTATGATTGTGTTACTGTCGATTTCCCTTTTTATGGTGATTAGCATTTGCCTTATGTATTGAGGTGTTCCTATGTTGAGTGCATAAATATTTACAATTGTTCATCTTCTTCTTGGATTGATCCCTTGATTGTTATGTAGTGTCCTTCTGTGTCTTTTGTAAGTCTTTTTTTTTTTAATATCGTTACTGGAGTATAATTGCTTTACAATGGTGTGTTAGTTTCTGCTGTATAACAAAGTGAATCAGCTATACATATACATATAACCCCATATCTCTTCCCTCTTGCATCTCCCTCCCTCCCACCCTCCCTCTCCCACCCCTCTAGGTGGTCACAAAGCACCGAGCTGATCTCCCTGTGCTATGTGGCTGTTTCCCACTAGCTAACTACTTTACATTTGGTATTGTGTATATGTCCATGCCACTCTCTCACTTTGTCCCTGCTTACCCTTCCCCCTCCCCATATCCTCAAGTCCATTCTCTAGTAGGTCTGCGTCTTTATTCCCGTCTGGCCCCTAGGTTCTTCATGACCATTTTTTTTTTTTTAGATTCCATATATATGTGTTAGCATACAATATTTGTTTTTCTCTTTCTGACTTACTTCACCCTGTATGACAATCTCTAGGTCCATCCACCTCACTACAAATAACTCAATTTCGTTTCATTTTATGACTGAGTAATATTCCATTGTATATATGTGCCACATCTTCTTTATCCATTCATCTGTCGATGGACACTTAACGTTGCTTCCATGTCCTGGCTATTGTAAATAGAGCTGCAATGAACATTATGGTACATGACTTTTTGAATTATGGTTTTTTTCAGGGTATATACCCAATAGTGGGATTGTTGGGTCATGTGGTAATTCTATTTTTAGTTTTTTAAGGAACCTCCATACCGTTCTCCCTAGTGGCTGTATCAATTTACATTCCCACCAACAGTGCAAGAGGGTTCCCTTTTCTCCACACCCTCTCCAGCATTTATTCTTTGGAGATTTTTTGTTGATGGCCATTCTGACTGGTGTGAGATGATATCTCAATGTAGTTTTGATTTGCATTTCTCTAATGATTAATGATATTGAGCATTCTTTCATGTGTTTGTTGGCAATCTGTATATCTTCTTTGGAGAAATGTCTATTTATGTCTTCTGCCCATTTTTGGATTGGGTTGTTTGTTTCTTTGATATTGAGCTGCATGAGCTGCTTGTAAATTTGGACATTAATCCTTTGTCAGTGTCTTCATTTGCAAATATTTTCTCCCATTCTGAGGGTTGTCTTTTGGTCTTGTTTATGGTTTCCTTTGCTGTGCAAAAGCTTTTAAGTTTCATTAGGTCCCATTTGTTTATTTTTGTTTTTATTTCCATTTCTCTAGGAGGTGGGTCAAAAAGGACCTTGCTCTGATTAATGTTATAGAATATTCTGCCTACGTTTTCCTCTGAGAGTTTGATAGCGTCTGGCCTTACATTTAGGTTTTTAATCCATTTTGAGTTTATTTTTGCGTGTGGCATTAGGAAGTGTTCTAATTTCATTCTTTTACATGTAGCTGTCCAGTTTTCCCAGCACCACTTATTGAAGAGGCTGTCTTTTCTCCATTGTATATTCTTGCCTTCTTTTTCAATGATAAGGTGACCACATGTGCGTGGGCTTATCTCTGGGCTTTCTATCCTGTTCCATTGATCTATATTTCTGTTTTTGTGCCAGTACCATATTGTCTTGATTACTGTAGCTTTGTAGTATAATCTGAAGTCCGGGAGCCTGATTCCTCCAGCTCCATTTTTCTTTCTCATGATTGCTTTGGCTATTCGGGGTCTTTTGTGTTTTCATACAAATTGTGAAATTTTTTGTTCTAGTTCTGTGAAAAATGCCAGTGGTAGTTTGATAGGGATTGCATTGTATCTGTAGATTGCTTTGGGTAGTATAGTCATTTTCACAATGTTGATTCTTCCAATCCAAAAACATAGTATATCTCTCCATCTATTTGTATCATCTTTGATTTCTTTCATCAGTATCTTATAATTATCTGCATACAGGTCTTTTGTCTCCTTAGGTAGGTTTATTCTTAGGTATTTTAATCTTTTTGTTGCAGTGGTAAATAGGAGTGTTTTCTTAATTTCACTTTCAGATTTTTCATCATTAATGTACTGTCTCTTGTAATAGTCTTTATTTTAAAGTCAATTTTGTCTGATATGAGAATTGCTACTCTAGCTTTCTTTTGATTTCCATTTGCATGGAATATCTTTTTCCATCCCTTAACTTTCAGTCTGTATGTGTCCCTAGGTATGAAGTGGGTCTCTTGTAGACAGCATATATACGGGTCTTGTTTTTGTATCCATTCAGCCAGTCTATGTCTTTTGGTTGGAGCATTTAGTCTGTTTACATTTAAGGTAGTTATTGATATGTATGTTCCTATTCCCATTTTGTTAATTGTTTTGGGTTTGTTATTGTAGGTCTTTTCTTTCTCCTGTGTTTTCTGCCTAGACAAGTTCCTTTAGCATTTGTTGTAAAGCTTGTTTGGTGGTGCTGAATTCTCTTAGCTTTTGCTTGTCTGTAAAGGTTTTAATTTCTCTGTTGAATCTGAATGAGATCCTTGCTGGATAAAGTAATCTTGGTTGTAGATTTTTCCTTTTCATCACTTTAAATATGTCCTGCCACTCCCTTTTGGCTTGCAGAGTTTCTGCTGAAAGATCAGCTGTTAACCTTATGGGGATTCCCTTGTATATTATTTGTTGTTTTTCCCTTGCCGGTTTTAATATTTTTTCTTTGTTTTTAATTGTTGATAGTTTGATTAATATGTGTCTTGGCATGTTTCTCCTTGGGTTTATCCTGTGTGGGACTCTCTGTGCTTCCTGTACTTGACTGAGTATTTCCTTTCCCATATTAGGGAAGTTTTTGACTATAATCTCTTCAAATATTTTCTCAGTCCCTTTCTTTTTCTCTTCTTCTGGGATTCCTATAATTCAAATGTTGGTGCATTTAATGTTTTCCCAGAGGTCTCTGAGACTGTCCTCAATTCTTTTCATTCTTTTTTCTTTATTCTGCTCTGTGGTAGTTATTTCCACTATTTTATCTTTCAGGTCACTTATCCGTTATTCTGCCTCAGTTATTCTGCTATTGATTCCTTCTAGAGAATTTTTAATTTCATTTATTGTGTTGTTCATCATTGTTTGTTTGGCCTTTAGTTCTTCTAGGTCCTTGTTAAACATTTCTTGTATTTTCTCCCTTCTGTTTCCAAGATTTTGGATCATCTTTACAATCATTTCTCTGAATTCTTTTTCAGGTAGACTACCTATTTCCTCTTCATTTGTTTGGCCTTGTAGGTTTTTGCCTTGCTCCTTCATCTACTGTGTGTTTCTCTGTCTTCTCATTTTGCTTAACTTACTGTTTTGGGGGTCTCCTTTTCGCAGGCTGCATGTTCGTAGTTCCCATTGTTTTTGGTGTCTGACCCTAGTGGCTAAGGTTGGTTCAGTGGATTGTGTAGGCTTCCTGGTGGAGGGGACTGGTGCCTGTGTTCTGGTGGATGAGGGTGGATCTTGTCTTTTTGGTGAGCAGGACTGCTTCTGGTGGTGTGTTTTGGAGTGCTGTGACCTTATTATGATTTTAGGCAGTGGGTGGGGTTGTGTTCCTGTCTTGCTAGTTGTTTGGCTTAGGGTGTCCAGCACTGTGGTTTGCTGGTCATTGAGTGGAGCTGAGTCTTAGCATTGAGATGGAGATCTCTGGGAGAGCTTTTGCTGTTTGATGTTATGTGGAGCTGGGAGGTCTCTGGTGGACCAGTGTCCTGAAATTGGCTCTCCCACCTCAGCGGCATGGGCCTGACACCTGGTCGGAGCACCAAGACCCTGTCAGCCACACGGATGTTCGAGGGGAGTGGTTTCATACTGAAGGGTCATGGAGTTCCCTGTAGTTGGCCACGTCAGACTCGGAGCAGAGCTTAGACTCTTGTATTCTGTTTTATTTATAGAGAACATCATATTGTAAGCATGCCCTTTCTGTCAAATAATTTTCAAAAACATTATTTTTAATGGCTGCATAATTATTCAGTGATTGAATTTACCGTAATCTATCATTTAACCAACCTCTGACCATGTAGGTGGTTTCCAGTATTTTACTATCATAAAATATACTTTGTTGAACACCCTCAATATGAATTTTTGCCCTACCAGGGTTATTTCCTTAGAATAAATTTCTTGGGTGGAATTTTTGCATCAAAAGGAATGCACTCTTGAAAGTCCTTTATCCTCCAGAAGCCTTGGTAACTCACCCTTCTGTCAGAAAAGTGTTGTCCATTTGATGGTACTAGACCATTTTACAAATATAATTTTTAAAGCTCTCCCAATTTAATACATAAATATTAAGACATAAATGATGTCTCTGTATTGTTCTAAGACTATTTGATTATTGGTGAAACTATGCCTTATCATACCATAAGTTTCTAGGCAGAAAAAAAAATCCTTTCAAGCTTTGGTTCTATTTTATCATTATGATTTATTACAGGGTTTATTCTGAAGTTCCCTGTTATAAAAATAAGGAAATGTTCAAAAGTATTACTTAAAAAGTATTAATTGTGGAGGATTTTCAAATGTTGCTGATTATCATAGATGTGCTTAGGTTCATTCAGCAACAATTTTCATACATAGGAAAAATACCCACAATATTTTTGCAAAGACTATTACAGTTTGCTTTTGAAAACACTTTCCCCAAACACTTCATAGGTGATCTTGCTTCTGGTGTTTCAAATATAGGTTTTCCCCAATGTTCTGCACCCAGTCCTCTCCTTTTGTCTTGAAATTAAAGTCAGTAAGCCATATCTACCTGCTACTTTGTGCTTCACCAAAACAAGACAAGACGTGGGCCTTGGCTTATAGAGGCTTACAATTTATATAGATGCCAATATATAGAACTAAATTAAAATGCCTATAGTGGCAAGTGTTTTTGTAGGGGTATAAGATGCTGGGAGGCCACTGGAGGGTGTGTTACACCACCCATGAGGATTTAGGGAGGCTTCTTATGCTGGATTTTGGAAGACAAGGCAGATTTTTTTCCCAGAGTGACTAAAAAAATTTTTCTGGTCTCAAATGCTCTTGTAGAACCTTTGCACTCACCTATGAAGGTTGGAATCTATGTCCCTTCCTCTTGAAAACCTGACTGGGCCTTTGTGATTGTTTTGAGGGAAAAAATGTAGCAAAAGTAATGTTGCATGACTTCTGAGGTTAGGTCATAAAAGGTGATGTGGCTTTCTCCTGGCTCTGTCTCTCTTGAGACATTAACACTTTTGGAGGCACCATGTGAGAAGTCTGGCTACCCTGGACACCTGAGCCACCATGCTGGAGAGGTGACAGAGAGGGGGTGAGGCAGAGAGAGAGAGAGACGCCTGAAGAGCCCCTGCTGTTCCAGGCCCCACCTGTGGGATTCTTCCCTGCCTGAGCTCTAGACGTGTGAGGGAGAGGAACCACCTTCATTATTAGGGATGATTAGTTCATCCCTAATCACCACCTGATTACAACTATAGTTGACCCTTGAACAACACAGGGAATTAGAGGAGTGAAGTCGAAAATCTGCCTCTAACTTATAGTCGGTCCTCTGTATTCAAGGTTCCTCTGTATCTGCAATTCAACCAACCATGAATTGTGTAGTGTTCACTGTTGAAAAAAATCAGCATATAAGTGTACCTGTGCAGTTCATACTTGTGTTGTTCAAGGGTCAGTAGTACTTGAGACATCCTGAGCAAGAACCACCCAATTAAGCCCAATCAATCCACAGAACCATTAGAGTTAACAATAAAGTGACTGTTGTTGTTTTAAGCCACTAATTCTGAGGTCACTTGTTACCCAACAATAGCTAACTGCCCCACCAGATGTGGGAGAAAGAGCATTCCAGGCAAAGGGACAGTCTGGGTATTTTTCTCTTTCAGCTTGCTTTCTGTTTTGTTTCCAACTGTCCTTTCTATGCAGATAACTCCTATAGCTGCAACTTCAATTCTCCCCTCTCCCAAATTGATGTGCAATAGTCCCAGCTGTTTATTGGACAGCTCTATCTAGGTATCCTACCCGAACTGCCAACTCCATATACCACAAAAGGAACTCAAAATGATCTCCTAGGAACATATTTTCCTATGTTCAGTATTTTTGTTAATGGCACCACTACAGTCCCAGTCAGCTAAGCTGTTCACTTTGGTGTTTTCACTGATTTTTTTTCCCGCTACCCAAATTTGACATCCAGTCCCTTCCTACATCCTGCAGTTCTACTTCCATAATACAGTTGACCCTGAACAACCTGGGTTTGAACTGTGCAGGTCCACTTATACATGGATTTATTTCAATAGCAAATAGTATACTACACGATCCTAGGTTGGTTAAAACCGTAGATGTGGAGATGGAGGGTCAACTATAAATTATAATAAATGTGGATTTTCAACTGTAGCAAAGTGTTGGTGCCCCTAACCCTTGCATTGTTCAGGGGTTGACTATATTTTGTATCTGTAGTAATACCACCATCACCATGTTTTCGAACCTACTTCAAGTTTATTTTATTTATTTATTTATTATTATTTACCTTGGCTGTGCTGGGTCTTAGTTGTGGCACACGGGATCTTTGTTACGGCATTCGGGCTTCTTAGTTGGGGTATGCAGGGTTCTTAGTTGTGGCATGCGGGCTTCTTAGTTGCAGCATGAGAGCTCTTAGTTGCAGCATGCATGTGGGATCTAGTTCCATGACTAGGGATTAATCCCCAGCCCCCTGCGTTGGGAATGCACAGTCTCACACACTGGACCACCAGGGAAGTCCCTTAACCTACTTCAAGTTTAGATCCCTCACATGGCCCAGACCAATACCCCCAAACTAGTCTCTAGTTTCCTCCATTCTCTGCCGCCACGATGGTTTTACCACAAAGCAACTCTGATCATGTCATATTTTGCTCACAATCTTCCAGTAACCTCTTACTCCTTCTCCCCCACCCCAAAGGTCTTACCAATGTATGGAACAAGTAAGAAAAAACAAACAAACAAGGAGGATGTAAGGCTTCTGATTTGAGCAGATAATGAAATGATACTCAGTTAGAGGGTAAGGAAGGCAGATTAAAAAGTAGAAGGCCTTCTGTGTTTTCTGTCAGTCTCCACTCACCCCAGCATTGTGTAAGTGTCCTACATTCCTGGGGACTTGTCACTTGCCTGGGTCATATTCCTCCTAGTCACCAGTCATTCCCTCTTCTGTCTACATGGCCAGCTCAGGGTGGGACTGGAAAGAGGTTCTGGGAAGAGCATGGAACCAGCCTTGAATGGTGGCTGAAAGCTAGGGAATAGGAATGGTCTGCAGTGTACATCCAAGGGTCTAGCACAGTCCTTGGAAGAAGATCAGTGCCAGAGAGGCATAGCAGAGAGTCAAGAGCAAGACCCGTAGGAAATACAACTAGGTCTGAGGCCAAGGAGAATGTGGGCAGAGAGTGAGATTATAAGCACAGAGTAGCTGCCTGGGGTGGAGCAGAGGAGATGGTGGGGATGAGAAGGGAGTCAGTGATGGTCCATGAAGCAATGAGGTGGGTGAGATTCACTGCCTAGGGCATCAGGCTGGGCTCTCTCCAGGGAATCTTGACACGCTATTCCCTCTGTGTCTTAAAGTGGAAGCTGCAAAGCACCTGATCCCATCCTTATTCTTTCTTGGATGAAAGGACTGAGTGGTTGGCATCAGTAGAGCAGGACAAAAAGAGTAAGAAGTGGGATGACAGCAGAGTGCCAGGAGGAGAACTGACCAGCAGGCTGGCCAAGCATTCCAACTTCTAAGATCAACCATCAGGCCCACAGTTCTGGTGCCTTCAACAAGCTGAAGAAATGGCAAGAAGCCTCCCTCCTCTGGTTGAGTAGGTCCTAGGAAGTTCCAATATGGAGCACCCAATATAGGGGTCAGATTATGTGAGGCAGGGAGAGCTTGCAGGAGACTCTGTACAGACCATGACAAAGGTTGTCCTTCTGGAAAATGCCATGCCTGGGAAGCTTGAGGTTAGCAAGGGCTATACGGTTGTGGGGGGGGGCATCCACCAAGGGTTGTTGGGTAGGACGGGTATTTCAATCATTTAGTACTCATCAACAGCTTTTAGCTGACTTCTTACTGAGCTACATCCTATACCAGTCTAGGGAAATAATGGAGAAAAACACGGTCCCTAGCCTCAAGAAATTCAGTGTATTAGGGGAGTCAGACCAATAAAAAGTGATTTCAGTGCAGTATGAGGCAGGCGGGGAAGCCTCAGGTGGGACACTTAACTCTGATCTGGGTGTCAGTGAAAACTTCCTGGAGAGAATCTTGATAATTTCTTGAACCCAGGAAACCATCTGTGTTCCCCTAACCCAGGTTAGAAATTTCTCAGCACAGAAATTTGGCACCAGATTTGGGCTTTGCCTTTTAGGAATTTAGGATGTCCTTGACATTTCAGGGAGCAACTCACCCCAGCAATTACAGGCCAGGAGGTCTCAAAGTAGCTGTACCATTGCAGGTCTCTGGCCGAGTGGCTCGCACTGGATGATGTGTCTCTCCACTGGTGGGTGTGGTCATCTCGAGCTCACAGTGGCTGGGCACCTGATTTTCAAGAAAATCAGTCTCACAAACATGTGGGTAGATAAGCGCCCATACCGTCCATCCCCAGAAATCTGGGGGCAGCCACTGGGTTGAGAGCAGAAGTAGATGAAGGCAGGCCCAAATGAATTAGCCCATGGTGTACTCCTCACACACCAGCACAGCCTCTAACTCCTTCCTGGCTCCCCACCTGGCCCAGAGGAAGAACAGTTGCTAGCCTGACAGGTCAGAGTCCAGAATATTCATTGGGCCACATTTTATTGACAAGCAAGTTTACTGTTCTTTAAAGGCACCCACCCTAGGTTCCACTTTCTCTCTCTTTCTTCCTGTCTTGGTCCTAGGAAGGTCTTCGTCTTTGGGGCCTACTGTGCTTGTGCTTCCTGCCTGTATGTGGTGAGCAGCCCCAGGACAAACCTGGCCACGCTTTCTCTCCCTGAATAGGTAAATGAGTCAGATTCGGCCCGGTCAGTGTTTGGCATGTGTACCTGCATTTGCTCCCGCTAGATTTAGATTCAGGAAGAGGGGAAGTGGAGGATCTTGCATAGACCTCAGCCATCTCATACAGTCATCGTTGCACCAGCTTCTTCATTTTCGTGTCTGCCACTAACAAGGCTGATTTTTAAAGTGGCACTTCTTAGTTCTCATCCTTCTACTCTTCCTTATACGGGCTCCAAAGGAGCAGGCTGATTGGCAGGATAGTATCAATATTTTAGCCTTCCTGCGTCCCTGGTTATAATACCATTATAATATTTATAATTCCACCGAAAACTTACCCCCGGCCTTTAAGGGTAAAGGGAAGGCAGAGCTTTCTGTTTATGGGCACATTGGACCAAAGCCCAAAGTCCTTGGGATCCTCCCAGGCATACTGGCTCAGCTTCAGGAAACAGCAGTAAGCAGACAGATTGGGCAGCTCAGGGCCTGGGGTGAAAGTAACAGCCTTGCCTTCAGCTCTCCAGAGTCAGGAGACTGTGCCAGTTGCTCAGCCTTTCTTGGAGCATGATGTACTGTGGCATGAGTCTGGCAAGGTTTTCAGCTGGGAGGCCTGGACCAATTGGTCCCGGGGAGCTGGGTGTGTGTGGAGAGGGGGGTTGGGAGGTGGCAGGAATCATGCAAGTCTTTCTTGGACTGATCTCTGAGGGGCCTTTTACTCCTGAATGAATCCTGGCCAAAAAGGTCATAGTAGGCCAAATAATGCCTTCCAAAAATGACTACACCTCATCCCTGGAACCTATGAATATGTTAAGTTATGTGGCAAAAGGGACTTTGATGTAGTTAAGATTATTATAGTTTTTAATTAATTAAGATGTGATTAAGCTTATGGATCTTAAAATGGACGATTATCCTGGATTATCCAGGTGGGCTCAGTGTAATCTCATAGCCCTTAAAGTAGAAACTTTCCAAGCAGAAGAGAAGGCATGAAAGATAAGGCATGAGAAGGACTTGAACTTCTGTTACTGGCTTTGAAAATGAAGGATGCCATGAGCCAAGGAATGTGAGTGGTTTCTAAAAACTAAGAATGACCCCTGGCCAATGGCCATCCTTCCTACAACTACTTGCAGCTGGATTCTGCCAACGACCTGCACAGGCCAGAAAGGATCTTCCCCTAGAGCCTCTTAAGCCTCTTGTGGTAATTTGTCATGGCAGCAATAGAAAACCAATACAGAACTGGAAGGCTAAGAGGTATTACGGAGTCAGTCCATGACCTTGGTCTTGGAGTGCACTTAGCCATCTGCACTTCCTTCAAGAGCTGGTAGATAGAATTCCTAAAACACAGGCTGATTCTCATTGGGATGCCCTACCAGCCTCTGGGGGCTCTGGTTCTGAGCAGTGAACTCTGTCTTTCTCATACACTGTTGTCATGGATGTTATCTGGGCCCTCCTATGGCAGTCCTGGTCCCATTTACCTGCTGATAGATGGCTTTCTGAGTGTGGAGACCCCACAGTTGCCCCGAGGCCTTCCAAGCAGAAAGAGTGGCAGGGAATAGGTATGTCTAGTGCAGCCAGGGACAGCATACTTCGTGACCAAAAGGAGAGAGTTGTGGTGATCAAAGGTAGTATCTTGTCTTTAAGGGTATGGTTCTAGACCCTGGGGACAGACATATCAGCTGAGAAGTCTTTGAGTCCTCCTGGAGACCAGGTCAGAGGGAATTATGTCAGCTCTGAGCTGTGGGATCAGCCAAGGATAGGCCTCAACCTTCATGAGAGTCTCCCTGGCGACAGTGCCTGGACACAAATGATCTAGAAGGTAACCTTGCTCAGATTGGATCCAATTAGCCAGAGGATGTTAGTGAAGCTGGGTTTTTACTGTATTTGTCTCAATTGGCCTGCTCTCTTTATTAAAGAGGAGCAGATTCATCTGATGAACCACCAGGTATTACTCACCCAACTTCTCACCTAAGTGGACAGCATTTGCAGAAACACAAACAGCCCCAACTTGACCAAGTTGTCCAGGTGGCAGAGGGGGTAATAGTTTAGGAGGGAAACCAGGGTTCTATCCTTTCACCAAATCTTTCTGGCAAATTAATAAATTGGGAGAGGAAAATCCCAATTAGATTGTAGCCTTTCAACTCAAATCCTAAAAAGGAAATCCTAACAGTAACCAAACCAACAGGGAATGGAGTCAAGGGGATTTCACTCATACTATTTTTTAAGCAAATGGTAAATCCTAATAGAACTGCTGTCAAAGATAAGTAAGCAGCAAAAAACTCAGCATGGCACCTATGCAAAAAAGCACCTACAATAAAAGACTACAGTAGACAAAAGATGAATGAAGAGAATTCTTCTGAAATTTTACTCGAGGAAACAGAAGAATGACAAAACCTTGGACTGGTGAGAGGCAGGAGCCCAGTTCTTTCATGCTCTGCTGGTGGTGACATAAATTGGCCCAGCCTTTCCGGAATGCATGAGGATGGGAGGAAGGAACATTTTAAATGAGTGTACCTTTGACCCAGCAATCCCACTTCCTGTAATTTTCCCCAAGACAATAATTACCAAAGCCTACAATGAGCTACAGACAAGGGTTTCCATCTCGGCTTTGTTTATAATAGTAAAAAAAAAAAAAAATGGTTGGGTTAAATCACTGGTTAAAGAAGCTATAGCACTTCCATATAGATAATGTGTAAATGATGATGTAGCTCTTTATTTGATGACATGGAAATTTGCCTATGACACATGTAATTGAATGCAAAAAGGGGGATAACAGAACAGCATGGTCCCACTTGTAAAATATTTTACTTTTTTTTTTTTTTTTCTTTCCTGTGGTACACAGGCCTCCCACTGCTGTGGCCTCTCCCGCCGCGGAGCACAGGCTCCGGAGGCACAGGCTCAGCGGCCATGGCTCACGGGCCAGCCGCTCCGCGGCATGTGGGATCCTCCCGGACCGGGGCACGAACCCGCGTCCCCCGCATCGGCAGGCGGACTCTCAACCACCGCGCCACCAGGGAAGCCCTCACTTGTAAAATATTTTAATAAGTGCACATAGAGGTCTGGAAGGATGTTTACCTTAACAGCTGAATTTTACTTTATTCTTTGTGTATTTCTTATTACTTCAACATTTATAACGAGCATGAATCTTTAACAGAATAAAGCTATTTTCAAAATAAAAGAAGAAAAAATGTGGTGGACGTCGACTCGATCTACTGGAAGTGATGAAACCCATGGTTGACAAGCTGGAAAATGTCAGTTACTGTGGGGAATCATAAAGAACGACATAGGCATGTGTTAAACATTTTATTTCCATTTAACACACATAAATGAACACCCATTCACTGTTTTTGATACAAGGCTGTGTGTCATCAAACTGCTGTCTCAATGCAGAGCTCTTATAGATTGTTTCCCCATAATATCTGCCTATATTTAATTTGATACTGTTTTTAACTCCCCTTTATCAAGGCAGTACTCCTTCCTATTTCTCCTCTTCCTTGCTTGCTTCTAGATTAAGAACAAAAAAAGTTGAAAACTTGTTTTTTTTAACCTGCTGTTTCGCAGGGGTGACCATGTGGCAAAATTCTGGTCAATAAGGCATTAGCAGTCTACTGAGGTTTTCTGGGACTGCTTTATTTATTTATTTATTTTTTTAAATTGAAGTAGAGTTGATTTACAATGTTGTGTTAATTTCTGCTGTACAGCAAAGTGATTCAGTTATACATATATATACATTATTTTTTTAATATTCTTTTCCATTATGGTTTATCATAGTATGTTGAACAGAGTTCGCTGTGTCATACAGTAGGACCTTGCTGCTTATTCATTCCATATAAGAAAGCCTACATCTTCTAACCCCAACCTCCCACTACATCCCTCCCCCAATCCCCTACCACTTGGCAACCACCAGTCTGTTCTCTATGTCCATGATTCTGTTTCTGTTTCATAGATAGGTTCATTTGTGTCATATTTTAGATTCCACGTATAAGTGATATCATATGGTATTTGTCTTTCTCTTTCTGACTTACTTCACTTACTATGACCATCTCTAGTTGCATCCATGTTGCTGCAAATGGCATTATTTCATTCTTTTTTATGGCTGAGTAATATTCCATTGTATATGTGTACCACATCTTCTTTATCCAGTCCTCTGTCAATGAGCATTTAGGTTGTTTCCATGGCTGGGCTATTTTGAATAGTGCTGCCATGAACATAGGTGTACATGCATCTTTTTGAATTATAGTTTTCTCTGGATATATGCCCAGGAGTGTGATTGCTGAATCATATGGTAATTCAATTATTAGTTTTCTGAGGAACCTCCAGACTGTTTTCCACAGTGGCTGCACCAACTTACATCTGGGACTGCTTTAGCTTTCAGCCTTCCATTTAGCTGTCCAGGCAGCTAGTAACATTTTGATCCTTTACTCCTATTCTGAGTTCTTTACTCCCATCCTTACATCACTGGACCCACCACACCCGCTGGGCATTGCTGGCTTTGCCAGACATCACTGTGGATACAGTAGGACTCCTTGACCCCATCGCGTTAATTGGAAACTGACACTGCATCTGCTGGGCACTGCTGTAGCTTGCGTGCATGACTGCTGCTGCTCCTGTCATCTCTGCCGTGTGTTGCTGCCATCATCATAAGCACCACTGCCAATACCCCAGGCCCCAAGGTGTCAAAGCTGTACAGTGGTCTATAGCAAAATGGGGGGAGAGTGCTTCTATCCCTTGATATGTCACACTCGGAGGATCCCCAAGGGAGGACGGCTTATACCCCTCTGTCTCTCTGAGTATTTGGCAAAAACTCCCTTTCCATTTTATTCACGCTCTCTTGCTGTGACCTGAGCCACAAGAGACTGGCTGGGGCAGGTCTGAGTGAGGGGCACCCAGCTGTATTTGGAGTTTTCTCTCCTCCCTGAAAACCAAGGTTCCGTTAATGGGTCAGCTTGGTATACTTGACTTCTGTGCTGAGTGAGTTCTGTCCTAGTAAACTCTTCGACTCCACATGCCAAGAGACCCCTCACAAATTCTCTAGACATTTTTATATTTTATGGGTAAGTACATTTGGATTCAAGCTGGGTTTCCCATTGCAGATTTTGGCAGCAGGGGAGGGGGAAGCAGGTAAATGTTCTTAAGTCTTTTTACTTTTAAACAAATAAATCTTCTTTTATGATAAAATTAATAATACTCTTTATGAGAAGTAAAATACATAGAGAAAAAAGACACAGTGAAGAAAATAAAACTCACCTGTAATCCCACTACTTAGAAATAATCACAAATAATGCTTTGAAGGTCCCATTGTTTTTTTTTTTTTTTTTTTTTTTTTTTTTTTTTTTTCCATTTTTTTTTAAGTTTATTTATTCATTTTTTTAATTAGTTTCTGCTTTATAACAAAGTGAATCAGTCATACATATACATCTGTTCCCACATCCCTTCCCTCATGCATCTCCCTCCCTCCCACCCTCCCCATCCCACCCCTCCAGGCGGTCACAAAGCACCGAGCTGATCTCCCTGTGCTCTGCGGCTGCTTCCCACTATCTATCTACCTGACGTTTGGTAGTGTATTGTTTTTCATTACTAAGATCACACCGTATATGTAATTTTTCAGGCTGCTTTTTCAATGACTCACCATTATATCATAAGCATTCTCCCTTGACACTGAAAATTATTTATAAGCAAACTTTTAATGGTTATATAATATCCAATGTTACGTGCATTAGTCTTTTGACTGAACGTCTCAGAAATCTGTTCAAGCCAGTATAATTTTTTTTTGAATGAGAGACATTTATTATGAGGATCAGGGATGTTTCCTGGAAACTAAAGGCAGAGATGTGGCCAGACCTCAGGACTAGATTACACACCGAGGCTGGACTAGAGTGTAGGAAAGCCAGAAAGCCCCTTACCTCCAACCGGCCTCTGTTTTCCCCCCTGCTTCTTCAGTTTCCTTGGCTTTCATACATCAGCTTTTACAGGAAACATGGCCATTGACTCCTGAGTTTACATGTCCAGGAAGTCCAGTGAGAAATTAATCTCTCTCAGCTCTAGTGGCAAATATTTGAGGAGAAGCCTTGGTTGGCCCAGTTCTGATCAGGTGCTGACCCTGGTCCAGTCAACAGCAGGGAGGGGACCAGGGTCATCTGGTGGGAACCTGGCTGTTCCAACTGAAATATGAACATAAAGAGTAAAGAAGAGGGAGTTTCTCCAATGCTGGGACAGGCAGAGTCTGCCAGACAACCAATGCTGATATTCCATAGTTTACCAAAGCATTGTCCTGTCATGTTAATCAATACACTCAAGCTGATACTGAGCTGGGGGTGAGGGTTGATGTGTTACCTCACTCCTCTCCCCAAGAGCAAACAGCTCCCAGACCCTGCTCGGCAGAGATACCAACTTACACTCATACATGGGTATTAATGGAACGAACAGAGAGAACTCTTCTAGGTTAGCAAAGGCCGTCTCTGGATATCTCCAGACCCAGGCTGGGAGCGTTTGGTATGCAGTTCTCCCTTCCTGGGAAAGCTTCAATTTGTCCATAATATGAGAAGTCTCTCATTTAGTAGGGTTAATGACTGGTATATTTTAACAAAGGAAAGGAAATGTATCTTTTCATCATGAATAACCAGCCTGCAGCAGGGGGTAATTGTGTCGGAAATAAGGCTGAGATTTTCGAAGGAGTTGGATGGTTTTATGATTGTTAATAACATTCACAGTTATGCATGCATAGATTTCATATTTCATGGTATGAGCTGATTGCCTGGAGGGGTCAGGAAGGCATATTTTCTAGGATTACATGAGTGGGTAGGCCCGTTATCAAAGACTTCTACCTTCTTCTGAAGCATTAATTGCTGGTCAGTGACTTGATGAAATGATCAGAAATGAAACAAAGTCCTATGGATTTATGTGCTTCTCTCTGGGCTTGTTCCCGAGGTCTCACTGACTTGCCAAGAGCCTTGGGGGACGCTCCGGTTCAGTGGTGCTGGCTCAAGTCTGGGAGGGGCTGGTATTGAGACCTGTATCTCTTGGTTCCATTCTGATTTCCACAGATTGAGAAGTAAAAGAATTTCCTGCCTCGCACAGGAAGGAATCTCCCCCAGACACCCCCCAACCGCCCTGCCCCCAGCCATGGGAATTCCCTTCAGGCTCCAGTGGTGAGGACTGACTCTTGCATCAGTTCCCTTGCTGTACAGGAGGCTGGCAAACACAGCCCTAGGGTTCCCTTCTTGACACCGTCCTGCAGGGAGGCTGGCTGGGCCAGCAAGAAGGGGTCACTGTTGGGTTGGCTACTGGGCAACTGTGTGTCCCACCCTGCGATGCACAAAGCCTGGTGCCAGGTGTCACGGTGAGACACAGAACAAGTACAAGCCGTGGCTTCCACCCTCAGGGAGCTCAGTATCAGTCAAGTGCAACCAAAACGATGATACTGACTCTGAGTAAGAAAAGAAATAAAAGGCTGAAGAGACCAGTATGTGCTGGAATAGTTGGAACAGACTTTTGGAGGTAGTGAGACCAGAGCAGGAGCCTTAAATGGATGGTGGGATTTTTTAAATGGAGAACATTCCAAGCTGGGGGAGGACACACAGGCTAATAGATGAAGCACAGGGCACCACGGGGTGGAGGCATCCGGGCTGAGTGGAAGGGGATCCCCAGGACCAGCCCAGAAAGAGGCTGTCTCCACAGACCGGCTCGAGGCCTCAAGGCCCTGAAAGGTTGGCGGAGAATTTGTACTGAGTGCGGAAGTATTCGTGACCCATTGGAGGTTCTTGAGCCAAAGGAAGGGCCCTTTCAGGAAGAGGACCCTGTTACTAGTATGGTGCCGGGTGAGAGGGGAGAGAGCCTCAGAGAAATAGGTTAAGAGATGGTTGCAGTGATCTGGGTACTAGGGGGGACAAGAAAGGTGCCTATGTCATGTCCTGAAACTGCAAGACCGGGTTCCAGATAAGAAAACAAGGTTACCGATTAGGGTGAAGAATAGGAAACTCGGGGAGGGACTGGTAGGGCTGGTTGGTTATTCAGGAGGCCTGAGCCTGGGAGGATCAGCTTTTGAGGGAAGCCAAAGGAAACTCCAAATGCATCCTCAACATAGGACAGTCCTATAGAGCCAGAGAAATCTGTAGCTCAGGAGAGCTGCCATGAGGGCCTGGCTGTTGGGGACAGCCTCCGGCTGGCAGCAGAGGAGAGCCTTGCACTGCTCAGAACCTGGGGTCCTTGAGGTAGACCTGATCTGACATCTCCCTAGAGCATCCGGGAGGCTCAGCTGAGGCAGTGAACTGGGACTGGCTGACTGTCAGACCAGGGCAATGGCCTTGGAATCTGAGTGGAAAGGGCAGGTCCAGGGGGCCCCTTGAGACTCTCACCTTCTGGACAAATGTCAGGGCAGAGCACAGACATGCAGCCTCTCGAAAGGAAACCATTCATCAATCATTGAAGTAAACCCTGCAACAACCTCCGGGAAAGGACCTCAGGGATGTCGTTTTGTCACATAACCCCTTTGTCATAGAGCAGGGGAGACAGGCCCAGAGAGCAGGGGCACTTGCCAAAGATCACAGATGAGTCCTACCACCCATCCTAGTGCATGGGGACTCTGACGGGCAACACCCAGAACACAGTGAGTCTCCCTGCTGTCTTTCCAGCCCTTGTCTACCAGCATGGATGCTGGAAGGCTGAGCCTGTGTTTGCCACTTCAGCCCCCTCTCTGCCAAGAGACTCATTTGTCCCAGTGGTGTAAGCAGCTGGCTTCTCTTCCTCAGATAAATCCCACATTGCTCTGAGCGAGGTACTTCCCTCTCCCTCAGGGGACACCATCTCTTCCTCCCACTTGGCATCCTGCCAGGTCTTTACCCTGGGGGGCAGCCAGCATCAGGCCTCCCAGGGCCCTCAGAGGGCAGGGGTTGCACTAACAGGGCTACAGCTGTGCTGAGAGGGTGACGGCCAGGTCCCTGGTCCTTTGGGGTGTTGGCCTCTTCCCTTGAGCCAAGCCTGGTTCTTGGCACTGAGTTGAATTGTGAATGTCCAGAGACTTCTCTGGGGACCCAGGTAACCTGCCCTTGGGTCAGCATTTGGGAGGGAAGAGGCTCAGAGAGAGAGAGAGAGAGAGAGAGAGAGAGAGAGAGAGACACACACACACACACACACACACACACACACACACACACACACACACACACACACACACACACACACACACACACACACACACACACACACACACACACACACCCCCCAGCTCTCGGAACTGCTGGGCTGGAACGTGGCATAATCAATGTATTCACAAAGCACAGGTTTTAATAATGAGACCAGGAAATTGGAGCACTGGCTTTCAATCCTGGTTGCACGCTGTAATCACCTGGTAAGTTTTTAAAATTCTGATGCCTAGACCCCACCCCAAAAGAGTCTGATTTCTCTGGTCTAGGATGTGGCCCAAACATCAGGATATTTAATACCAATGTTCAGCCAGGAGTGAGAACCCTTGAATCAGAGAGATTGAGAGAAGTTCATTTTACATTGCAGAGAGTCAAAAATATGGCCTCTCATCATCCCAATTTTTATAGGCGCTACAGGTTCATCTGTGGGTTTTGCTTTACCTTCCAGTAATTGCATAGCAACTTTCCTTTGGGGAACAATTCTTCTCATTTCTGCCCACTCTCTCCCAATCCTCTCCAGCTTCTGGAGTGGGTACAGGGCCCAGATGAACTCAGCTAGGCTCAGTGAACCAATAGGCTGCTGACCTTGGACTTTCCCTGAAGCTATCAAAAAAGATAAACTCTCTCTCCTGGGCTTGAAGCTCCTAGCCTGTGAGCCTCAGGTTTCTGGGGTCACCATGAAGAGAGGGTGGGCCTGGAAATGAGACCAACACAGGAAGAGCAGAGATTAAAAAAAGAAAAGGCACAGCACTAGTGACAACATCTAAGCACCTGGATCCAGCTCTGTTTGAAGATTCCACTGGGTTTCACCTTTATTGAGTCAATGGAGTACAGATTTTGTTTAACCCAATTGTATTTGAGTTTGTCAGTTGTATCTATAAGAATCCTACCTAAGAATATTTCTCAAAATCTTAAAAATAAGCTCTGATGGACATAAAGTTGTCTTTTTCCCCTTGTATTAGTTCTGCCTAAATAGGTTAATGACCAGAGCAAGACAATATTTTGGACTTAAATAGGTCTGGCTCTAGGATGCCTACCTCACAGGTCTGTTGTGGGGAATCACATGAGATAAAACTTATGTAATGAGAGGTCCAGCCGGGTGTCTTACCAAAATGTTATGGTTTGTTGTTACGTTTTGGTTTTTTTTTTAGATAAGCTGCCAGCCACAACTCAGTCTGGTTGGGGGCAGGGATCACCTCACCTACCCCTCTCAGTTATACAAACTGTCAGTCCAGCCCTGGAGAAAAGATGTAACAGGACTTTTATTTGATGTGGCAAAGCCAGACAGTGCCCTGAGTAGCAGAACTTTGGGAAACAGGAGAATCAATTTGCAAAAAGCACCCAGAAACCCTTCTGGGAGGATTGAACTGTTAGCCCAACTCCTCTCTGAGACCCGGGCTGGTCCCCTGACCAAGGCCCAGTGCCAGAGAAGAGCAAGAAGAACACTGAAACAAAGCTGCCATGAGAGCAGAAATGGACCAGCAGGATGTTCTGTATGAGTCATAAATGAGAAATGGGAGAGAATGGTTCTAGGTTTAGGATATCAGGCATGCTGGAGCCTGCTGTGTTTCCCCCTTCTAATGGAGACCTCCACCTTGCAGAAGCAGCAAGAAGCAGTCACTCCCTACCATGGTAGCAGCAGTCATGGCTAATGGGTGTTAAAGCACTATGCTAAGCTCGTTTACATCATTACCTCCTTTAATAATCCCAAGAATGCTATGAACTTGGTACCATTATAGTCTCAGTTTACAGATGACAAAGCTAGGAGAGTAAAGATGAAGCACTTTCCCCCAGGGAGTCTGACTCCAGAGCCCACATATCCCACCATTCCTTGGCCGTCTCCCTATGGACAGTCTGACAAGTGCTTCTTGCCCTCTATCTCTGACCTCCATGATAGGCAACCTCACTGGAGTGGACTTTCACCCTGGCCAAGGCTGGGGGAAGAAATGTAGCACGATGTAGCACTATGACTCGAGGGCCTTGGCCATTTTGGGGTGGAGCCATGATGATACTGGAGAAGTGGAATCACCTCTACCCCAAAGGGCCTATTCCATGGTAGAAGCCAGAGAGGACCAGTTACTCTACTTGGGAACAGCTCCTCTGCCCCAGGCAGCTTCTCCACAGCAGCTAGAGATCCTTCCCTGCCTGGACAACACAATAGATCACGGCAGAGAATGTGTTCTTCCTCCCTGTATCCCTTCTTACTTTTAGTAACAGAAATGCCCCAGCAAATCTTAGCCAGCCATGTGGCTGCCCAGCTAGAGACTATATAACCCAGCCTCTGTTGCAGCTAGGTATATCCATGTGACGAGGTGTTTGGCCAATGAGATGTGAGTAGAAGTGGTGTGTGCCACTTTGCGGTCTTAGCTTAAAATGATTGGGTTTCCCTTTTCTCTTCTGTTTTGGGTGGGAAAGAGTAACAAATGGGTCAAAGGCCTTGGACCCAGAGCGGAAGCCACATATTCAGAACGTACCTCAACAACTGTATGGGCTTTTATGTGTAAGAGAAATAGGCATCTGAAACTTCTACCTTAGATAAGTCACCATAGTTTTTGGTTTGTCTACGTCCTCAGTAAATAAAACTCAAACCGACTGAACTATCCAACCCCCTAAGAAAAACAAACCCCCAACACTTATAGCACATGGAAATTCCTAGACAAAGATTTTGCTAAGGGAGAGGAGTCTTGAAGGAGGTACACTGGATTTCCTGAGAATACAAGCATGGCTGGCCATTAACTATAAGGAGGGTTATTAGTTAGGATAGACTAGGTTATGCTTGATTAATGAGCAACACCAAAATCTCTGTAACCTAATGGACAAATGTTTATTTCTTACTCATGTAAGTCCACTCCAGGTCCAGATGATTCTTTAGGGCAAACATACTCCATGTGGTGACCCAGTGACCTGAGCCCCTTCCATGTTTTGGCCCTGCCGTCTTTACACAAGTCCTTCTCCAATACCGCTGCAGCAGGAACAGAGAGCCTTGCAAGTCTCCCATCATCAATTACATGCTTTGGTCTAGAAGTGACACATGTCACTTCCATTTACAACCAATGAGTGACCAGAGCTGGCCATACAGCTCTAACTGCTGGGAGGCCGAGCAGTATCATCCTCCTGCTGCCAAAAGAAGAGCACAAACGGAAGTCTGCCCCAGAGAGGGCCTCTCTGATCATACACGTAACATGCCCAGCACAGGGGCTACATGCTCGATAAATAGGGCAAAGTGGGGAGAAAAGGCCCAGAGCAAGGGAGGAGGAGAAAAGAGAAAAAGAACAAAGAGAGAAGCATGGAGGAAATTTATAGAAGGAAATTAGCTCCAGAACCCAAAGCAAGGAGGCCCCAGGGCCCAGCCAGTGGTGTGCTAAGATCCAGTTCACACACCAGCTCATGAGAGTCGTTTGCTAAATTTTCAGGAATTTGGCAAACCAGTTGTTTAAACACAGTGATTATTAAAAATTAAATTATATCCGGTTACAGTTAAATACATTATATCAAAGATGAAGGTAATAAATACTCAGAATACATCACTTCCTCCTTCTCTTACTGCATTTTATGACTCTCTCTGTTCCGGGGGTTATTCCCATCCATTACAGCATGGTGTGCTACTGAACTCCTCTTCCCGACTCTGTCCAGAGAAATGATTTGGTAGCTGGTGGGAGTATTTACCGCATGGAAATCAGCAAATGCTACAAATCAGGGCTTTTGTCCCCTAGAGAGCTGGTGGTTGAACATTTATCAGCCCAGGTCTGGCCTTCCTCTCCCAGCACATCTAAACTGGGAGTTTCAGTGAAGCCAGCAGTTGTGCTCTGACCTCTCCAGAGCAGGGCGGAGGCAGGAAATTTCCATTTGTCACCCGGGATGGGTTGAGAGCAGGGAGTTTCGGGAGTACTGATGGGTGAGCATTTGCATTTGGAGTTCCTATGGGAATGGGCTGTTGGGTCAGCGACCCTATATCATAGCATTTTGCAAATACCGACATTCCCTTCCATGTCTGCAAAGCATGGCCCTTGCTCAGAAGCCTAAAGAATTGTTTGGTTCCCAGGAACCAAAAGCTGGTTCTGAATAGTAATAATCACCTGCCAGGAGCCTATTGACCAGGAGGACTGCCTGCTGCCTGTAACTCCTGGTAACAGGGAGCCCTTCTGAGAGCCATCCTTGCACTGGCCCCACAATGAGATGGTGGTGCCTCTTTCTCCCTTGAAGCGTTTTGTACTGGGTCTCTAAGACAGTAGCTGCCAGAACTGAAGCCAAGCCTGGCAACTCAAACAGCAAGAGGCCTGAGTTTACTTGGCCAACTCAGAATCTAGCTGTGCGTGCATGGGTCTTGTTTCTATAGCCACTGTAAAATTCTCCTTTCACTGGCTACTTCACTTTCCCCTGAAGCCCTGAGCCCTCTCTCCTCCCCTTCGCCACCCAACTCAGCCATTACTGGCCCCTTGCCCTCCTGTGTTCAGGGTCCCTTTTAAAGCACTATTAGGTGTCTGGATGGTTTATGGATCTCTGGGCTTCTGACTCCATGTACTGCATTACTGTAAAAGCTGGACCATCAGACACAATTGCAGAGGGGAAAGTCGGAGGGCGTAGTGCGTGAGTTTAGTTTTTAATGCGAGAATGTATTACACCAAATGGACGGAAATGCTACACTGGCAATTTTTACTTCTTTATAGGTTTCTGATTTTTAAAAATCAGTTAGCATGTTTTTAACTTATATTAACTCACATAGCCTCAACATCTTCAGTCTTTTGGAATCACCACTACTCTAGTAGCCAGTTAAACTTGCTCAAGCCTCCATCCCATGTGCCATGGCCATTTACCGCCCTTCCCACGATTTCTGAGGGATCCCAAAAGGTTTCACATTCTCCTGGTCTACAAACTCAAATTCAAATTCCTAATCCTTCTGAATTCCGGATCTTTTCTTGTTGCCTGCCTTTGAGTAACAATTTTGTGTTCTCTTTGATTTTCTAAAGCTCCACTCACATAAGGTTTTACATGTGACAGACTCTTTTTTCTAAAGGTTTGAGGATAACTAAGGGGTCTATAGGATAGTACAGAGCAGGGAACAACCTACAGTGGAATTTTAGACCAATGGGATCTTACAGGCCTGGACCATCCCCACCACAAGGATGTCAGTGGCCAGCCTTTCCTTGAGCCCCAGCATCTGCCATTCCTTGGACCTGCTCTCTTTCTTACTATCTCCTTTCTAGATCTTTCTCCCATTCCCAGGGCCTTGGAGACTCTCTCTACCTGATTGCCAGGACAAAAGTGGTGACCTTTTCAGAGTAATCTAGCCCCGTTTGGTTTCCATTTTCATCCATTTAGACTATCCCATTCATAACCAATGAGCCCATGATGGACTATTTTAATCAATAACACTGTCCACCCCAGCCAGTCATCCTGGGCTGACACCCCCAGCAACACAGAGAACAGGGGAGAGGTTTTGAAATTTTCATTTTTCGAAAACTTACCTAAGAACACCTCCTCGGTGTAAAAAAAAAAAAAAGAAAAATCAACCACACTTTCCCTTAACACTTCCCACTCTCTCCTATGATCCTACTCACCCCCCACCCCCAGATGACCACTGCCAGGGGGTGCCTGCCAGACTCCTTTCTATGCATTTCCACACATTTGGAAATATATGTAACTTTTATTTGTGTGAGAAATTTATTTGTAAATTCATGCATGTTATTTTGCAAGTTGCTTTTCCATTGATAACAACGCGTGTTTTAGATGTTTTCATGCCAGCATCTTTCAGAAACAGCAACGTTCAGTTAGGAAACCACCCACGTGCCCATCGATAGGAAGAGAGTAAATTGTGCTCCGTGAGCACCTTGAACCTCCGTGCAGAAGCAGATACCCCACACCAGCAGCCAGGACTGAAGGGAAGCAGAGAAGAGCGGTGTCAGAACCCGCTGCCTCCACGTGGGATTTCTATGCCAGGCCCAGTGTCCTTCCTCAGACTCAGACCTGGCCCCTCCAGCTTGATTCTGGACTGAAGGACAGACCCCTCCATCTCTCTCTTCTTTACTGACCCGGAAAAGAAGCCCAGGAGCCCTTTGGATTGAAGAGTGTTACTGCTATTTGCCTTGGAGACCCAGACCCCGACCAAAACTCCCAGCATGGACAAACGCTTGGGTCCCTGGTCAGTGGTTCCTAACTTCCTCTGGGATGACGATTCCCGGGGAGGGGTCGTCCCCACCCTGACCGCAGAGTTTCTTTTCATGTTCAGGCCCCTTGGTCAGCACAGTGGTTCAAGTGGGCAGATTGTGTTCCTGAGGCCCGCAGGACTGAGCCATCCTGGGTCCCTCCACCCAGCCCCGCCCAGCCTGAAATGATTACTTGGGGACATTTTTCCATGGCCCATTGAGATCCAACCTGGGGGCTGAGCTTAGTGCTGGGTGTAAATCCCAGCAGGACACTGGGGAGGAAACAGGAGCAGAAGCCCAGTGTGTGACCAGGCCAGGCTGGGAGGCCTGGATTTGTCGGTTGTGGAGGATCCAGGACGTGCTCCTGACACAGGGAGGACTCTCCAGCGTTCTCCCTTGGGCTTGGGAAACACAGGGTGAGAGGGTGGTGGGCAGGGGACAGGCTTCTAGAGCAAGTCAAATTTGGTGGTTTCCTTACCAGGGCAAGTTAACCTGGTGCTGACCCAGAGTCATGGTCAAGTGGAGCCAAGATGATTGCTGGTACAGAGAGTCAAGTCTGAAGATGGGCTGAAGATGAACAGGAGTGATCCAGCTTCCCTGGAGGCCTCCTTCACACCCTTCCCCCGGCTGTCCCTGCCCTCCTGGGCCCTCACTTCATCTGCACTTAACACCTCTGGATTATGATTGTCTGTGTGTAAACAGTTTGCCAGGTTGTGACTTCCTCCCTCGCTGGACTCAGTGACAGGGGTGCAGAGAACATGGCTCGGTGCTGACGCTCTGTATGGTCAGCACAGCTGCTCTTCCTGCAACGACTGCATATGATGGGGTCCAAAGGAGCGAGCATGGCCGATGGACCCACTGGCTGCCAGTGTTGGTGGTCTGAATGCCCAGGGCAGGCCAGGGTGTCAGTGACATCGGTGTCTGTGGCTGAGAGACCTGGGGGTGGTGTGAATGTGGGTGAGAACATGCCTCTTTGCCTTCCTCTTCTACTTGGCTTCCTGGCAACAGACCCAGACATCTGACCATTCTCTTGCTTTATGCCTAACATATAACCTCCCGGACTGGCTCTGAGTTACATGGAGGTTATACACATGTCATCACAGGGGTCCCAAGCCCAAGTATCACTTGCTCAGGCCTCTCCTGATGAACCTAAAAAACACTTAGCTCACCTCCTAGTTACTCGATATTACATTAACCTGTTTTATTTTTTCATGTTACTTAGAACCACCTGAAATGATTGGTGGACATGTTCAGTGTGTGTCTCCCTAAGGAGAAGACAAACCCTATGGGAGCAGGAGGTTTGCCTGTCTTATTCCCTCTTGTAACCCCAGAGCCTGGCACATGCTATGGGGGTGAGAAAGTGGGGGATGAATACGGAGGAGTTGGGGCAACCAGTTCATGTCCACCCGACACCCAGGTGCAGAAACTAACCCTCACCACTGAGTTCTGGTTGGAAACGGGCCAGGACTTCCCACCCAGGCCTACTTTAAGAGTAATATCAACTCATCTGCTGGAGCTACGCAAACACATATTAACTCCAAAGGGAAGGAAAAGCTGGGGAAACAAGGAACGGCTGTCATAATGAATCAGAACTTGTGCTATTTATCACACACCCACAACAAACACACAAAAATGTTGAAAACTGGTGTTTGCAATGGTCCTGTTCTCCCCTTAACTGGCGTTGGCACTGGTGATGTCAGCCCCAGCCCGACTGGAAACAGAAGAACCCCAAATGGGCCCAACTGGTGCGTTCCTGAACTCAGTGAAGGGAGGAGACTGGGGTGGGAGACCTAGGAAATTTCCCACTGACTCCTGGGATTTTTTTTCCCCTTAATAAAAATAGTCACAAAAAAACTAAAGAAGAAATTCACTAAGTCTTTTTCCTTCCTAAAGTCATCACCTTCTTGAGCTCACTGGCATGTGGTAACGTGCCCAGCAGGGACGGCCTGGAAGACACGGGAAGGCAGTGCCCTCTGCTAATAGGCGGGAATGTCAGCGCTTCTTCTCCTCCCATTTTACCAGGCCTTCCTTTCCAGGGGCAGTCACCTCCAGGGCTCCTGGGGACTGCTCTGTAACAAGCACGGTTCTGTTTCTGTTTCTAATGGAAGACTGGCATTCAACCCACAGGAAGGAGATATTAATCACCACAAATGGATGCAGATTGCCCCTCTGAGCTTTGTAAATTCCACACCACCTCTTGTTTCACTGCTGTGGGCCTCGGTTTTCAGCGCGCCCTGCCAGAAATGAAAACCTTTCATCAGTGGAGAAGCGGGGCCTGGCTGCCTCTGTGTTTGGGCTACAGAACTGAGGTGGAAAGTGTTATTTTAGGGTGTTGCCAAGAGCGAGAGCTGTGATTCGAGCAGCAAACTCAATTACGCTCACCTTTTCACTTTTTGAAAATAAGAAATAATGTTTTAGGCCCAAATTTACCCTGTTGATATTTTATTTATTTATTTGGGTTAGGAGAGGTAATTTAAGTTAAATTCATTCAGTGGACTTTGAGTTATGGGAAGAGGAAAAATAAACTCTCTGTTATCCGTGGGATTTTGTGTGTAAACACACATGCACGTATGCACCACAGATGCAACACACACACACAGCTACAACAAGTCAAACAGAGACACATAGCTAGTCATTTAGGATAAAAACTCACTCTGTAAGCTGCGAGAGAAGGTTATTTAAAATAATAGAAATAGAGGCAATTTCAATATAAATTTTCAAACATTTTCCCACAAGTTAAAAATCAAAGTATAACAAAGTGGTACTCTATATGGCTAGGATATCTGGAAACTTGGCCTTTTAGTCAGCAGATCATTTGTAAGGACCTACTGTATGCCAGGTCCTATGTAGGCTCTGTTTCTACTGGGAGATGAAAAATACAGACCCCAACTAGCTTGCCTTCAGTCCTGGGGACAGGACGAGGGAATGTTTTGGATATTACATGAGAGGTTGGCAGTAGGAGGCAAGTGAACCAAGGAGAAGCTTATAGGGAGAATGACCAGAAGTTGCCTGAATCAATAGAATAAGAAAGAAAAACAGATGCCTATAAGGTGTCATCAGTTGATGAGAAAATTTTAAATATTAAAAAGCAAGCATTTTTTTGAATGAATGAATAACAAAGAAGAGCCAGTTCTTAAGATGGGTAGAGTGGGGCACCCATCTGCTGGGACAGGCCCCTTTCTGAGACAAAGGCAGGGTATCCGCTCACAAACAATGTGACATCTTAGAAAGGTCCCATGCGGCCCTGTGATTCCAGGACATTTCCCTAAGTACTCATAAATGTGTTCTTTCCAGCCATTAAAAGAAATGCAGAAGATTGGGGGCAGGGGGGATGAAATACAGAAATCTTGAGCTTTGAAATCTTTGGGGATGGAGGAATCTTATGTATAAACAAGAAGTCACAGCTGAGCAATGACATGCCGTGTCATACGTGCACAAGAGAAACAATATTCCTGAAAAGCAAAACTGTGGGCAGACAGTTCCGGCAAGATCTGAGTTGAAGGAATTCATTTCTCGCATCCAATAAGTGCTTTAGGCTTGAGTTATGGGGACAGCCTCGTCTGATCTGACAACGTAGCCTGTCACCATCTGACGGAAGCAACCTGACATTTGAAGGTTTTGTGACTTGATATTATCCATCCCTTTCTCTTCTGTGTTTTCAGCTTGCTGTGAGTTGGCAAACTGTGAGTGTGACGTTAGTTTCCTAGGGCTGCTGTAACAAATGACCACAAACCTGGTGGCTTAAAACAGCGGAAATTTACTCTTTCACAGTTCTGGAGGTGAGAAGTCCAAAATCAAGGTGTCAGCAGGACCATACTCTCTCTGGAAGCTCTGGGACAGAGTCCATTCCTTGCCTCTTCTAGCTTCTGGTGGCTGCCCGGCCATCCTTGGCTTGTAGCTGAATCACTCTGGTCTGTGCCTCTGTCTTCCCATCAGAGCCTCTTCTGTCTGTCTCTCCCTTCTGGGTGTATGTTATAAGGACACTTGTCATTGGATTTATGGCCCAATGACAGATAATCCAGGGTGATCTCCCCCTCTCAAGATCCTTAATAACATATGCAAAGACCCTTTTTCCAAATAAGGTCACATCTTCAGGTTTTGGGGATCAGGATGTGGACTTATCTGGGGGTCACCTTTCAGGCCACTATGTACACCACCACATAATTGTCCACGGGTGCTGGTAAATCTTTCAAAGAGGTTGACTTCAAGGGGATTCTGCAAGAAACAGAGGGCGCACAACGCAGCAAAGTTCTTCTGGGGGTAGGATGACAGTGGTTCCAAATGTGAGCAGCAAGACAGGGGCCACACTTTAAAGAGCATCTTGGCTTTTCTCTCAGTCTTTTGGACATGACTCCTCACTCTTCAAGTGTCTGTCTGCTAAAAGTCAGAAGTATCTCCGCTAAATTGAAATCCACAGTCTCTCAACTATGAAACCATTTCAACTCTGCCTGCACAAACCTCCCTCCCTGACTTCCATCCCAGAGAGGAAAGGATTTAGCAGCTGGCGTGTATTTCAAATGTCAGAGGCTTCCTTTTTCTCAAGAATGGGTGTGTAGCTGGGGTGAGTGAAGACACTTCATGCTGCATTAGGCATTGTACACTAAAGAGAAGCTGATAGGAGAAGAATTAATTACAGTTTAACAATAATAATAAAAAGCAAAGCCAGAGATTGAAATGAAATAGCCAGGGGAACAAATGGGTTTCCGGGAAGAATGGTGTCTATTCACCATGGAGAATTTATATGTAGAATAAATGCTGGGAATTGGAGCACAGAAGAGACAATCAAAGGCCTGAGGAGGCTCCAGCAAGCTGGGGCTGCTTTCTATTGAATTGTCTCATTAGCTGGCTGGAGGTATAAATAAATTCCTCCAGTGTCTTTGTTGTCTGACAAGATGGAAAGCAGAATGAGTCTTGACCGGGCAGGGGGTGGGAGATTTGGGGAGAGGGAGGGTGACCCTGACAGCCCTTGGAACCAAGGGAAGGGCTGGGAAGGAGTCTGCAGGGAGAAAAGACTAGCCAGCGGACTGACGGACGAAGGTGTCTGCTTCCTTTCATGGTAGAGGCAACCGGCAGTGGGCGGCACTGAGGGCCAGGGCGGGGCTAGGATTCACGGAGCCCAGAGGCTTTGTTCTCAGGCCAGACACAGGGCTTTATCATGGCAAACCCCACTTTACATCACCACAGCTTACACTGGGAGCAACACTCAGAGCCACAAAGCCTTCCTCTGGGTGCCCTCAGCCACCACCTTCAATCACAGAACCCTCCATCAACAGCCGTGTCGTGCTTGTTTGCAAGGAGTTTTATGCGAAACTTGTTGCAGTGAATAGAAGTACCAACATTTGTGAATAATTAATATTTTTTAAAAATAAGAGGATACTGAGAAGGTGGCAGAGGTGGCAACATAGTTGCTATTTTAGTAACAGCTTTATTGAGATATAATTCACATACCATACTACATGATTGTACTACATACCATACTGCATTCACAGAGTTGTACAACCGGCACCACCATCGATTTAGAACATTTTCATCACCCCAGAATGAAACCCGGTGCCCATTAGCAGTCACACTTCATTCCCCCCCCCGCCCCCCACGCCGCTTTCCCTAGCCTTAGGCAACCACTAATCTACTCTTTGTCTCTATAGATTTGCCTATTCTGGACATTTCATATAAGTGGAATTATACAATATCTGTCCTTTTGTGTCTGGCTTATTTTACTTAGCATAATGCCTTCAAAGTTCATCCACGTTGTAACATGGTTCAGAATTTCCTTCCTTTTTAAAGCTAAATAATATTCTATTGTATGTATATAGTACATTTTGTTTTTCCACTAATCTGTTGATGGGCATTTGTGTTGTTTCTACCTTTTGGATATTATGAATAATGCTGCTGTAAACGTTCGTGTACATGTTTTTGTGTGGACATATGTTTTCGTTTCTCTTGGGTATATACCCAGGAGTAGAATTGCTGGGTTACATGGTACCTCTATGTTTAACATTTTGAAGAACTGCCCAATTGTTTGCCAAAGTAGCAGCAGCATAATTTTTGAACTCCTCAGTTTCCTCCATAAGAAGAAACAGAACATGGGAATTCCCTGGCGGTCCAGTGGTTAGGACTCTGCGCTTTCACTGCCAAGGTCCCAGGTTCAATCCCTGGTTGGGGAGCTAAGATCCCACAAGCCGTGAGGCAAGGCCAAAAAGGAAAAAGGAGAAACAGAACAGAAAGGATAGCAAAACAAAAAGCCCACAAACAGCAACCGAAATGTTTCTGAAAGTGGGGTCTCCAAACCAGAAGTGTCTGTATCACCTGTGAATTTGTTGGAAATGCAGATCCCAGAGGCCACACTAGACCTCTGCATCTGTGTTTCAACAAGCCCTCCAGGCATCTGGTGATGCTGATTCTCAAGTTCGAGAACCACTGATCTACAACTGAACTGGGTGACAAGGTATCATAACAAACTCCAAAGTACAAGCAGGTGGGTACAAGCTACTTATAGCTGCAAGATCACGTGATTTTGGCAATTAGGTGGGAGGAAGGTGAGAAAAGGAAATGGTCCAGTAGCCCTGAGAACCAGGGAGTCACAGATTGCCTTTGGAATCTTGGTCGCCCAACCTGAGAACATCAGCCAAAAGCTGGAGGAAGTTCAAAGTCTCCAATTTGCATGTGAGTGCAAGAGGATCTCAGGAGGTGGAAGGTGCTGGAAGAGTCCTGGCTTTCTGAATGTTCTTAACTAACAAACCAAAGTTTTTTCTAGGGTACCTGCTGGGAGTAGAATTTAAATTGAGTATCACAGGGATGAAAAAAGAGAGAGAGGGGATTCAGGTAGATGTGAGAGAGAAGAGCAGTGGAGACACAGCTGAGAAAATACTTGGAGAGAGAGAGAGGTTGATTGATTGATTTTCACGAGATTTAATCATGTTGTGAAAACAGCGAAGGAGAACTTCCAAGGTAGTGAATCTAGGAAAGTTATCCTAGCCTACCTTTCCCTCCTAAAAGTACAAACATTTATCTCATTAAAATGAGCAATAGAAAATGATCGTGAGCAAAT
This sequence comes from Mesoplodon bidens, assembly GCF_964165515.1. Taxonomy (NCBI): domain Eukaryota; kingdom Metazoa; phylum Chordata; class Mammalia; order Artiodactyla; family Ziphiidae; genus Mesoplodon; species Mesoplodon bidens. The sequence goes on along the minus strand of NC_138178.1, from coordinate 61,944,149 downwards.
CCCCCACCAAGTCACTCTAAGAGAAAAGAAAATAAGGGGCATAATACCGTCTCTGCAGATGACAAAGGCATGCTAGAAAGACATGCCTGCAAAACAGATAAACCTTGTAACCTAACATATGAAATGAACTAAAATAAATTAAGAAAAATGATGTTATGAAAGAATAGTCCTAATACTATTAGATTCTAATAAGCTTGGAAACACTTAGAGGTGAGGTAATTGAGAAAGGAAAGGTTTGAAAAGAGAAGTGACAGAACTCAGAAAAGAATAAGAAATAAAAAACAATTTTGTAAATGAAGATTAAAATGGAAGGACACGTTCCAGCTATCTACTGATACATAATGAATTACCCCAAAATTTAGTGGAAGAAAACAATAATTGTATGGGGATCATGGATTCTAGCCTTAGCTAGGATGACTTGAATGGCTGTAGGCTGAGACAGCTGGGAGTTGAAGGTCTACTTCCAAGACGGCTTCTTCAGTTTCATCTCTGGCACTTGGGCTTGGCTGGCTGGAGGGCGGGTTCAGCTAGGCCTGGCGGCTGGAGTGCTGACAGGTGGCCTGTCCTGCATAGCCTTCTCAGGGTAATCAGGTTTTATATATAACGGCTCAAGTTTCCAAGAGTGAATGTCCCAAAGACCAAGGCAGACTAGCTGGGACTTTTCTGACCTAGCCTTGGAAGTCACATAGCATCTCTTCCACTGTGATCTATCAGTCAGCACTGTCACAGACCCACCCAAATTGAAGGGAGGAGACATAGACTCTATCTCTTGTTGGGAAGAGTGTCAAAGAATTTTTGTCCATTTTTCTCAGCTTTATTAAAGTATAATCTGAATACAGTAAAATTCATCCATTATAATCATGTTGGATGACTTTGGATGATTAGATATAGTCTTGAAACCACCAGCACAGTAAAGATATAGAACAATTCCCTCACCTTAAAATGTTTTCTCACGCCTCTCTGTGGCCATGGTTTAAAGCCACTACAGAATCTAAATATGACTGAACACTAGTTGCAAAGGATCAAAGATTCTTAAATAAAAAAGAAATGAAGAAAGTGAAAAATGATTCAAGAGAAAATGGTGTGTGCACCTCATTAGGCAATGAAGACCTAATGCATGTGGAATAGAAATCCTGAAGATGACACCTAAAGCAACAGAATGAAACAAACACAAAGATATTTAAATTAAGAAAGTTTTTCTGAAATAAGACTTGAAAGTTCATAGTGAAAGGTCCATCTCATATCTGGGAAAATCAGCCTACAACAGCCAATATTCTAGTAAAATTGCAGATAATGACAATCAGAAGAAGAAAATCCTGGTTAAAAAAAAAAGCATTTCATTTTGTTTGTGAGACCACTTGGGGGTCATCTGGGATAATAATTCCTTGCAAGGGGTGGGGAGATGGTATTTCTATGTAAAAAATGTAAAACCAAGTCCAAGTTTCTTATAGGTTCAGGAACACAGAGGCATCGTGTTATGTCCTCCAGGAAGCAGACATCAATAGAGATTTTTGGAGTGATACCTGTAAAGAGTAAAGAATAAAGGGGGAGAAAGAGGAGGCAGGGAAAGCTTCATGTTGCCATGCCAGTCTAACACCCGTGGAAGGAGAGGGGAAGAGGAATGGCTGGGTGGAAGAGTCTCAGACTTTGGGGCAGCTTTGAGAAAGCTGTCAGCCCAAAAGGGAGCTCTAGCACCAAGGGCACCTAACAGGACTTCAACGTGGGGCAGCAAGAGTGGGAATTAGTACACCCTCCATGCTAGGTCATTGCCAGGGGCTACCCAGGAAGTGCACCTAGAGCTTGGGGCAAAAGCTCCAGTGAATCCCCAAGGCACTATAGCCAGAGGCTGTCAGCTAACTGCACTCCTCATAATGATATCAAGTTCTTTCGTGAAGGGAGATCCAAGTGGCACACCTCCATGGCCGCCACAACAGGGTTTAGCAACATTTCCATCAACAAAGTTATGATATCTTTAAATTAAAGCAAAGCACGTGTATCATAATCATTTTAAACATGTAGGAAAGTATAAAAAGAAAAGGAAATTATTGTTATCCCACTAGAGATTTTCTATCTATAACATATACAAATAAGATCATGCTCTACATACTGTTTTAAACGTTTTACACTGAAAATACATTACAAACATATTCATGTTCCCTTTTAATTTACATAAATTTTCTAATGATGGCATAGTGCTCCTTTGTATGACTGTACCTTAATCTGTTTAAGTGGTTTCCTATGGATCAGCACTTCAGATGTTTCAAGTTCTTTGTAACTGTAGACCTCATTGCAATGACAATCCTGGCACATGTGCTCTCTTCTTGGAGATCTCCAGGGATTCCAGAGCCTGCCTCAGTGGTTCTCTCTGATACTGCATCGTCTTGACAGGATGTTGCCCTACCCAGGGGCTCCCCTGAAACATTGCCAAGGGTGCAGGAGTGCAAAAATAAGGACCCCCAAGAGAAAGGCAACTGTGTCAGGTGGCTCTGAGAGCCCTTGTGGTACAAAGAGCCAGGTCCAGCATCATGGCTCAGGGAAACCAGATTCCTTTCCTCCTGATATGTTTCTGCCAAGGATCATGGCCCTATTGGGCTGTTTATTTTATTTTGCTGTCTTGTTTTATATCCACCTGCTGCTTTCAGAGATTTGGTTCCCCCAGTTCCAGTGAGAATTAGGGGAAGAAAATCCTCAGAGGTAGAGGGCCATTGGCAGCCTTCGTAAGAGTGGCTTCCCCAGCCTTTACCTGGGAACAACCTCCATCTAAGCCCAGCATGAACAATCACAGTATCTTCAGTTTCCACGGCAATTTGCAGGGCTAGCTCCCATGCGGAGCCTAAACGATTCTAATTCTGTCCCTCCAACCCTCTCAGGTACCAGGGCAGAACCCAGCCGAGGTACCAGCAGAGGCTGGTGGTTGGTGCACCTGAAGCTGGAGATCAAGAGCCACAGAGAGCTAGAAAGAGAATACAAATCAGACGCTGGTGCTCTTTGTTTTCTTACAAGTGAACTTAATTTCTGTATCAAACACCTTTCTACCGCTCTTATGATTTTCTCCTCAATCATTTCAGGAGTTCCCCCTCCCCTTCTTCCTGGCGTTGGAAGTAAGTTCTTGGGCTTACAGAGCATCAAGTGGGAGAGTTCTTACCCATTCTCAGTCTTTGTTGTATGTCCACCAACATCTGCTGAGCTGAACATCACCCCTGCTGACCCCACACAGATGTCTGCCAAGAATTGTACACACCCCATCTGCCGGGCAGGCCACAGTCTGTGCTGGTCACTCTGCATCCTTCTCTTCCTTCTTTTCTGGATTTCTAAGTTTTCTGCCTAAACACGTGCTGCTTTTGAAATTAGAGGGAAAAGTTATTAAAATACTGTTATTTAAATGTATCTTTAGTACAGCCGAATATTGCTTTTCTGTCTTAAAAGTGTGCTTCTGGGGTGGGAAACGGGCAGGGTTTAGAATAAGCTCTAGATAAAGGTCATCACTTGAAAGCAGAACTCGGACAGTTCAACCTGTGATAGATGCAAAGCAAACCCACCTTAAGATGTGTTTATTAAGATGTGTTGCTGGGGATTCCTGAGTGATGCCCTGGCTCCGTGGAGGAGCCCTGGAGTTACATGTAGGAAGGTGTGACCGGAATGTGACTGAAAGCAAACAAAACTGCCCTGCCTGTGACTTTCTGGCCCACCCGGCTGAAGCAGGGCTGTGTTATAGGGCAATGAACACAATGCAGGCTGGATCAAAGGAGCATACAGCCTTCCAGGAGAACCCTGACTAGGAGTATGCAGATATACAAATGTACTCCCTCGTTCCACTCCCTCCAAGCGGATTCCTAGTTTTGAGAAAATGGCTACTGTAGCCAAGAAAGCACTTCTGTTCTGTGTGTCTGACATTGTCCAGAGAAGGGGATGATCTGGCCAGCCCGCACAAATGTCCTGGTTTTGTTGGCTGGCCCTAGTGTGGAAATGGGTCTTTAGACTAGTGGAGTTTGATGATGCCACTGTCCATTAAGATAAGCCTATCTATTACAAAACTTTCTAGAAAGCAATAATGGCAAGTTGTATCAAGAGCCTTTAATAAGTCTATACACTTTGATCCAGCAACTCCACTTCTAATAATTGTCAGAAATTCAAACAGCTTTACACACAATGGTGTACATTAAGGTGTCACCCAGAGTGGTAACAAATAAAAACCTCAGTGTTTGACAATAAGGGAAGAATGTTAAATAATTGTATACCCATACGTTGGACTAGCATGAAGGCATTACAAGTGATTTTCAGATAATTGTATTGGCAATGGGAAATGGTCATAGTATATAGTAAGTTTAAGAATTGGGATTCAGAGCTGTGTATCTAATATTATTTTAATTTTATAAAATGATTACATGCATATTCCTAAGTAAAATATTAGAAAGAAATATATCAACCCTTTAGGTATTCATAGCTGGTGATGTTTATTTTCTTCTTTGTATCCCTCACCAAAGAGACAGCTTTTTGTTGTTTATAAAAATAGTTGGATAGGGGCTTCCCTGGTGGCGCAGTGGTTGAGAGTCCGCCTGCCGATGCAGGGGACGCGGGTTCGTGCCCCGGTCCGGGAAGATCCCACATGCCGCGGAGCGGCCGGGCCTGTGAGCCATGGCCGCTGAGCCTGCGCATCCGGAGCCTGTGCTCCGCAAGGGGAGAGACCACAACAGTGAGAGGCCCGTGTACCGCAAAAAATAATAATAATAATTGGATAAAGCAATTATACTCCAATAAAGATAATAATAATTGGATCTATTTGTTATTCTACCAAGCTCACCAATTTATCTTATGACAGTAATGTGGAATTCAGAGGTATAGTAGAAAAGGCACATATCCAGCTAGCTGCAGGTTTTAGGCAAGTCACTTCATTTCTCTATACCTGAGTTTCTTCATCTGTATGATGGGAATGATAATATTTACCTCCCATGGCTATTTTGATTATTTAATAAGGGGAATATAAAGTGATGCGCACATATTAAGTGTTCAATAAATATTGGATTCTTTCTCCTGCTTCCCCCCTCCCCACTCCTACTTTCATTTATACCAATAGGAAGTAATAAAAAGAATGTGAGTATTTAGATCTATGTACCATTCTATTATTCATTATAAATTAATTGGATGGCCTGATAGTTGTGGTTTTTAAAAGCACATGTTTCAGAAAGGAGGAAAATCTCTGTGCTTGAGGAAGATGGCAGGTAACAAGGGGAGGTTTCAGAGAGAACACAGACGTTCTTAACTTCTATTTTCATCTGTCTCCCTATCAAGGAGAAATGCCATCAAACCAGATTGGAGGAAACTGAAGGCCAAGATAGGCACACAGATAGTGGGAAACTACTTTAACCAAATATACAAATTGGACTCTGCCTCACTCTTGGCTGCAACATGAAAAGGAAAGTTGCATTCCGTGGGAGGCCACTGTTCAAATATTGCATAAGTGTCTTTGATCTGGTGGAATTTTTCTTGAACCCCTTAAAACCACACTGAGAGCACTGAGAGCCAGGGGAGCAGAGAGGGGAGAGGATTTGGGAGAAAGAGGTCTTTGGAGAGAATGGTTTGCGTCCTGTGGGTACTTCCCCTTCAAGGAGAAAGAGACAGAGAGAGGCTTCAAAGGAGAGCAGTTGGAAGGCAGAGGCTGAGGACGGGACACAGGAAATTGGGGTCTGACTCCTGCCTGAAAAATCTAAAGAATGAGAAGCACACCATTGTAAAGCAATCATACTCCAATAAAGATGTGAAAAAAAACGAAAACAAACAAACAAAAAAAGAATGAGAAGGCTTGAAGCACTTGCCAGGCTCAGGGAGTGAAGAGCTAGTTTACAGAAGTACAAGTGAAGAGCTTCCCTACCCTCAAGACTTCTCAGCACCACCCCACCCCAGAGGAGTCAGAATTCCAGGTTAGCACGCTGAAGTAGGAGGAAAGGGGAAAAAAAAAAAAAAGATGCCTAACACACAGTTTGACCAGCTGTAAGCTTCCTGCCTGCAGCAGGCCTAGGCTGATGAGGAAGATTTAACTTGCAACAAAGCTCACAGTTCTGCTCCTTATGTAGAGTAGACTTCTGTATCTAAATGGAGACTGTATTGGTGACTTAAAGTGATTATAGAACTTTCATTTATCATGAGTGATCAGAAAAGTCACGGGACTGACGAATTTTCATCCACAAACAGCAGAAGGATATCCCCCACTGGATTAATTTTAAGAGACAGATGGAGATGAAATAAAGTTGCTTTCTGCTTATACCCCAGAAGTTCACTTGGACCAAATACACTACCTAGCTTGCTTAAATGAGTTTAAGTCAGCTGGTCCAGAAAAACGACCTTCCAGATGGCCACAAGAGTCACCTGTAAAATCTTTGCGATGTCCTGGAAAATGGAGAGCATAGCCAAAAAATGAAAATGTCCTGATTTTGAAATGGGGTGATAGATGAAATTTACAACCTGGCTGATGCGTGCCACCAGCGCCAACACAAGTCTTAATGGGATTATTAAACAGGTGGTTTTCTGAGTACTTTAAAAAGAAAGCGTTTTGGCCAGGAGCGAGTATGGAGTCACTAGGCATACGTCTAACCTGGTTTCTTTTTTGTATGAATTATTAGATTAGTGGCTCAGGAGGATGTCATAGACTCAGTGTCTTATTTCTGCGAGGGCTTTTACTAAATCCCTCCTGATTCTCTTGTGCAAAGGTAGAGACCTGTCAGTGGGGACTGAGAAGTAGATTTATAGTTGGTTGAACAATTGCTCTGCAGGAGTGTTGATGAATGAATCCCTGTCATCCAGGAGGGGGGTCTCTGGAGGCACTCCAGTGGGCTTTGTTCTGGCTCTGTCCAGGTTAATATTTTTTATTAATAACTTGGAAGATGACATAGAAGTCAATTTTATCAAAAGTGTGGAAGACACTAAGGCAGAAGAGATAGTGAACACACGTGAAAGGCTATAAATTTTTTAAAATTTGCAGTCATAACTGCTGACAGTTCGGCAGTGAAAGTTGAAATAGCGGCAACCAGGGCAAAGCCTGCTGAGGGCTGATTCAAGCCATCTTTTCACCCCCTCCAACAAATGCTAACTTGCACAGCCCGCTGTTGCTGGAGGCCCTCTTGGTTACCTAGTTCCCTATGCCACCATCCCCAGGGTCAGCCTCTACCTTACTCTTCTCGTTAACTTAATGACACCCCAGCTCCTCCCCACAGATGGGTCCCAACATTGACAGGCAAAGCCCACTGCTGCACTTGAGCTCCATCAGGACCTTCCCAGCTTAGGCCCCTGTCCTGACTCAGCCACGTTTTAACTCTCTGGGCATCCTGCCAGCTCATGGCCCATTATCAGTCCCCCAGAGCTCTGTGAACAGGACCAGGAATTCCTTTCCCTCCTTCCACCAAGTGTCTACTTGTTTCAACATCCTAATCCCATATATCCATGGGCATAAATATATATGTACTTCCCACCGGCATGCAATCTCACAGGGATGAACGTCAATTCTGCATTGTTTAAAAATTCAATTATACCAGTACAGAGTGGGGGAGACTTGTCTTGACAAGACTCTACATTGAGCCTTTGGGCCAATTTGCCTAAGACCATTTTGCCTAAAGTCAATTTGCTTAAAGTTCCGGCTGTTAAAAATGTATATCTTTTTTTTTTAAGATATTTTTCTTTTGATGTGGACCATTTTTAAAGTCTTTACTGAATTTGTCACAATATTGCTTCTGTTTTATGTCTTGGTTTTTTGTCTGCAAGGCATGTGGGATCTTAGCTCCCTGACCAGGGATCAAACCTGCATCCCCTGCATTGGAAGGTGAAGCCTTAACCACTGGACCACCAGGGAAGTCCTGAAAATGTATATCTTAAGAGCACATTTGTGGCTCTTAAGAATAAAATCACTCTGTCTCTATACAGCATTTTGAGTGTTGGATGATTCCTCCTATTGTAAATATTTTGTGAATTTGTAAGCAAATTTAAGGGACTTCTACTTTTATGTCACATTTTTGTAAGTTATTTTTAAACTTACAGTATATCATTTGGCAGATTCTAATAATGTTCTATGCCTAGGTATAGACCCTAGAGAAACCAGCGTATTTTTACACAAAAAGACTTGTGTAACACATATGAGCAGAAAAGTTCATTCCTGTTTTATTCATAATAACCACACACTGGAAATAACACAAGTATCCATCAACACAAGAATAAACAAATTCAGTTATATACATACAATGAATTACTACTTCATGCAACAACATGGATTAATCTCAAAAACATATTGAACAAAAGAAGCCAGGAATGCATGGGTATGATTCTATGTGTATGAAGTTCAAGCAGAGGCAAAAATTAAAATATGGTGGAAGAATTGGTACAGTTCTTATCCAAGAGTAGGAATTGACTGGGAAGGAGCATAAAGGAATTTCCTGGGGTAAGGAAACATTCTATGTCTTGATCTGGAAAGTGGCCACATATGCAAAAAGTCATACATACACAAAAAGTCATCAAGCTCTACTCTTAAGATTTGTGCATTTTACTAGGTATAAATTAATACCTCACTAAATTATTGTTTATATTTCTTTATATTTCATATGTAAGTTTCCACTCAAAAGCACACCAAGTTTGAATATTTTTACCTCTGGTTTGAAGTTTAGTGAGGTTTTTACATACTTTTGGGGGGTAAAATTTTAATTTTGAAGGAAAATTAGCACACCTTCAGGTTGGTACCTGTTTAGTGAGCTTCACTTCATTTGAATAGTAGACATGTGATACATCCCTCAGCATATTCAACTCCATGACAGTTTAATTTTCATAACATCTAATTGGAAAAGTCATGCCAGGTGATGGATCTGAACACACACGTCAGCACACAGCGTCCCGAGTTCAGGTAATTGTGGATATTTGCATCTGGGATTGAGCCACAAGCAATTTTCCATAAATCATCCTCAGTCTTCATGCCCTTGCCCAAAATAGACAGCTCTCACCCACCCACATCCCATGCTGATCCTAACGGATGGTTGGCAGGCACCAGCTGGTGTCCTGCTTCCATATTCCCGTTAGTTTGGAACAAGGCCAGCCCAATGGGCAGGCTTTGAGTAACTCTAACTGCCTTGAGGTTGCCAGAGGAACGTAGGGGTTGAACTCCTTGTACCATCTCTCAGGGAACAGCTCTGCAGGCCCCACCTGCATGCCCATTCCAGGTCACTCAACTTCTCCTAGGATGAGAGACCCTTACAGAAGCAGCAGCCCAATCCCCCATCCTCTCTCCTTGACAATAATGTCAAATACAGCCCACATGGAAGTAAAATCAGAACATTCCTCTGTAAATATCCACTGGAAGTTTTGTTAATACATGATTAGTGTTGCTATGGTCAATGCTTGGCAAAATCCCCAACTGGAGCCTGGGCCCCCAGTTCTGGCCATGTAACATTTTTTTCCCCTTTTTAGGGGAAGGGAAGGTATTAATAGATTAGGCCTATTGTTTTTAAGCAAGGTAGACTGAGTCCCTGGTGCTCTTTTTTGTAAGATGTCTGTCTGGGAGCCCTGAGGAGAATGAGCATTATCCCCTAATCCCTAGTTAGAGACCCTTTTGTGAAGGAATCCTGTTGGCTTGTTCTTTTGTGCCATAAATAGATTAGGGAGAATCATGTTCCTCTGTGTCCGAAATAAGGTAGAAGGAAGGTGTAAGTAGATTGCATCCTGAGCCATAATATCTGGCCTGGAAGAGAAGAATGAGAGAAATAAGGACCTCCTCTCCCTTTTCTGGAAGAGTAGAAAACAGTGTGGATAATGCTTTCATTATTTTATTATTATTTGTTTTTTGATGGTACATTTGGTAGAGATTAAAGGGTTTTCGCCAGTCTCTCAAAACTCAGCTTGGCTTTGAGGAAGAAAGTCCCCAAGTTTAGCAGGCCCTGAAACAGATGTCTCTAGTGTCTTAGCTAATAAACCCACCAGGCTCTTGGGTGAGTGATCAGGCATATCAAAAAGGTTAGAAGCGCAACCTCTAGAGTCAAACTGACCAAGGGTTGAATCCTGACCAGCCATTTTACCTCTAGTTTACAGGCCTCATCTACATCTCATGGTGTAGAGTTAATAACTACACCACCAGGTCATTATGAGAGTTAGATGATACATGTAAAGCACTAAGAAATAATAATTCTTATTTATTGTTGTTCTCAAGAAAACACACAGGAGGTGCTGCATCCCATTTTGGGGGTTTGGAGATTTAAAAGGAAACATAAAGTGGGAAATAGTCTATGACAAAATGTCAGATCATGGGAGGTCTGGAAATCTTGAAATACGCGGAACAGTTAAGGAAACTAAGGGTGTTTTGCTTGGAAGAGAAAGAATTGTCTACTTGAAGGGCTACATAGTATGCCAGTAGTGGCTAAAAAGCCACCTGACAAGGATGTCCTGTGCCGGATGGCACCTTTCAGCTCTAAATGAAATTCTGATCCCCCAAAAGGCTCTGCCCTGAAAGCAGCAGAAATTGGGTGGGGGGGGGCGGTGGGTAAAGGCTGTGACGCATGGTTAGCAGCTGATATCCAGGGCCCCCTGTTGGAAGATGCTGAGCAGACACAAGCCTGGCCCTCTGGCTGGGCCAGAAGGACCTGGGACCCAGAACAGCCCAGGGAGGGAAGCAGGTAGTGGTTTATCCCAATTGGACCAGAGAGGTCTTTTGGAAAGATCCTAACACTATTCCTAGTATTTTGTCCAGTTTCAGGAGAGGCTACCTCAGGTCACAAAAGCACTCCTCCTGGGTGGAGTGGAGTTTGTTTCCTTGTGGTCTGGCCAGGAAGCGCCCAGCTGGGTGGCCAAGAGGCTGGCTGCCTTGGCTGGAAGGCTGAATGACTGGCCAACTGGTGCATCTCCAGGGAGCAGATTGATCCGCCTCGACTGGCCGGCCCTCCAGCCGCTGTCGCTGCCTGCAGAGCGTCCCCCTCCAGCCAGCTGCTTTTCTCATTGCGAGGCTTGTAAATGGCGTGATTTACGACTGTGCTCATCCATGCTGGCCCCCGGGTATACACGCTTTCCCTTCCAGGCTGGAAAGTGAATAATGAACTAATCACCCTGCTTCGAGTTCAATACGGAGCTGAGTGTTTACAGATCTTTATTGTACTGTGCAAGCCAAGTCGAACCGCTCCATTTACACTCCTGATTCATTTAAGTTTGTACAATTCTGCCTGCTCCTGGGGAGTTGCAGGCTCATGGCTTCTTGGTCTTGGAGAAAGCCTCACGTGTCCCTCCCAGCCATCCTCTCCCCTAAGAGTGGATGCCAAAGACTCCTGGGAGCTCAGAGAAGCCAAGCCACTTCCTGAGAGACTGCTGTCTGGGATGTCTCATGTCCCAAATGGTGCTGTTTAGGGCATCTCTCAGCATCAACAGAGATAACTGATGCCAGCTGGTGTGTGTAGCACAGAGACGGCACACAGGAAATGCTTGTTGAATGAAGGACCCTGGCTCCACAGACACAAAACTAATGTTTTGCAGTCAAAACAAACTAATGTTTATCAAAACTAATGGCTTGCAGTCATGGCTATTCTGGTTTCTCTTTTCCCTTGTTCAGGTTCTGTAGGACTTTAGAGCAGAGTTTTCACTAGGTCTCAGATCTGTTGAGATCTGAGTGATGAGATGGGGCAAATTCTTTCTCAAGTTCACTGGGAAGCAGTAGGATGTCAAGTCTGCGTTTGAAGATTTGGAGCTTTCCCAGCTTTGGCCACTTTTCTTCACCTCTCAGAAACCAAAGTCTTAAACAGGTACCTTTACCCAGTGCTTGAATAAGAAAAGCAGTAGACCTCAGGGCTCTGGACAGAGAAGGCTGATCTGGGCTTCATCCTGATGGGCTCCAAGAAAGGGACACGTGTAGTCTGAAGACATATTCATGTCAGACTGCAGCTGAGATACTGCCTCATCCACTTCATGATCCAGCCTTCCCACTCTGCACACCTTGGTCCTACAGCCCAGCAGGACCTCCACACCCAAGCTTCTCTTTTTGAAGCTTTTGTTCACATTGTTCTGTTCTCTGAGCCCTTGCTTCCTGCCCTGCTACTTGCTGGGGTGCCTTCTCCCCGCCAACTCCTCAAGAACTGCCTCTACAGCTATCTCCCCATGAAACCTCCAGGCTTCCTCTTATCAGTGTGGTCTCTCTTCCTTTTGGTCTTAGCCACACTGGTGGCTTAGCATTTGGTCTGAATGCTCATCCCTCATTTAGACCTTCTCTAACTTTCCCCCATTCCGTTGTCTCCTGGCCAACTGGGCACGGCTTCTGCATTCTCACTCTAGTCACTGGTAAAGTGTGAGGACAAGAAGGAGCTGAGGGCAGCCCCACAGCCACCATTAGGAACCTCATTACAGACCAGCCGTGACTGCCTTCTTTCATCCACTAAACAAAATCATTTACAGAGCCCCTGCTCTGCCCAGGCAACAATGAACATGGCTTCACCTCTTCTGGTTTCTCCCCTCCTCACTCCAGCCACATCAACTTTCTATATACCCTCAACTCTGCCGTGATCCCTCCTGCCCCAGGGCCTTGGTATATGTTCTTCTCTATGCCTGGAGCATTCATACTCTCCTTCTCTCCTAGTTTATTCATTCTGATCTTTCAGAGCTCAACTCAAACACCAATTCTCCAAGGGAGACCATCCTGGAACCACCAACACCAGTGATCCTGTCTCTTGCCCCTTGGGCTGGATGTTTTCTCTGAAACTCTAATCACAACTCTAATCACAATGAGTAATTATGTAATCAGTTGTTTAATATTCACCCCACCCCGCCCTGAGATGTAAGCTCTCTGAGGGCAGGGCCATGTCTGCCTTGCTCACTGCTCTGTTTTTATTGTCTAGAACAGGACCTTATACACTGGAAGTGCTCAATAAGTACCATTTAAATAAATAAATACAATGTATAATGAAAGACATTTAAAGATCTCTTCTTACATTTCAATCTAGTAAACCTATCAATAGGGGAAATGTGGTCAGTGGGCATGATAGCCAGCCACTGGTGGTCTCCATTCCTCTTGCCATTCCAAATGCTAGTGATGGTGCTTTTCATCTTGCAAGATGTTGCTCACATACGACACTGCAGGCAGAGTTGGAAACAGGAGTCATCCTGGGAACAATACCTACTGGGGATTAGAGTTTTTCATACACTCCATCATAGAAGATCCAGGGGCTACATCTTATAAGATTCAGACAGACATGGGGTGAGCTGTGCATGTCCACCTGCCATCATCTGAAATCAAATGGAGTGTAGAGTAGGGGCATATGTGTAGAACTTATGAAAACATAAAATTAGTAGAATATTATTTACTATAAGAATCAGAAAAGAATTAGAAAATCATTTGTCATCCTTAACAGGATGCAGAAAGACACAATGTCTATAAAACTGGAGTATTATCAGAGCCTAAGTGATCTAGGGGAAAGGAAATACCCACCTCCAGTTAGCTCTAGCATCCCATGTGGGAGGCTAGAAATACACAAATCCAGCCACTCTAGCCATCCTCTCCCACCTAAAGATGGGTCAAAACTGAGAAACACTTGTGAAGCTCACAGTTCAGAGGCATATGCTCACTAAAAGACTGAACCCTAATCACAAGACTATAGAATGCTTCCCCTCCCCCACACCTCCCCACCACATTACTAAAGGCCTATATTCAGCAGTTCCTTCTACCTGGTACATCAAGTCCAGCTATCAAGAAAAAAAAATACAATGCATAATAACAGGCAAAAAACAATTTTTTTACAGCTTTATTGGAGTATAATTGCTTTACAATGATGTGTTAGTTTCTGCTTTATAACAAAGTGAATCAGTTATACATACACATATGTTCCCATATCTCTTCCCTCTTGCAAAAAACACAATTTGAAGAGACAGAGCAAGTGTCAGAACCAGTCCTGGCAGGGAGTTGGAATTACCATACCAGGAATTTAAAACAACTATGATTAATACACTCAGGGCTCTGATGTATAAAGTAGACAGCATGCAAGAACACATGGATAATGTAAGCAGAGAGATGGATATCCTAAAAAAGAATCAAGCTAGAGATCAAAAACACTGTAACAGAAATGAAGAATGTCTTTGATGGGCTCATTATTAGACTGGACACAGCTGAGGAAAGAATCTCTGAGCTGGAAGATATATCAATAGAATGCTCCAAAACTGAAAAGCAAAGAGAACAAAGACTGGGGGAAAAGCCAGAACAGAATATCCAAGGACCATGGGACAATTCTAAAAGTGTGACATACATGTAGTGGGGATACCAGAAGGAGAAGAAAGAAAGAAAGGAAGAGAAGAAATGTTTGAAACAATAATGACTGAGAATTTCTCCAAAGTAATGTCTGTAAACCACAGATCCAATAAGCTTAGAGGACAGTAAGCAAGATAAATGCTGGGGAATAAAAAACAAACCTAGGTATATCATTTTCAAACTAAAGAAAGTCACAGGCAAAGAAATTCCCTGAAAGAAGCCAGAGAGGGGAAAACATCTTACATACAGAGGAGCAAAGATAAGAATTACATCAGACTTCTCCTCAGAAACCTCTTATGCAAGCACTAAGAGAGTGCAGTAAAACATTTTTTTATTTTATTGAAGTATAATTGATTTACAATGTTGTGTTAATTTCTGCTGTACAGCAAAGTGACTCAGTTATATATATTTTTTCTTTTTTGTGTTCTTTCCCATTATGGTTTATCACAGGACATTGAATATAGTTCCCTGTGCTATACAGTAGGACCTTGTTGTTTATCCATTCTATATGTAATAGTTTGCATCTGCTAATCCCAAACTCCCAATCCTTCCCTCCCCCACCTCTCCTCTCCCTTGGCAACCACAAGTCTGTTCTCTATGTCTGTGAGTCTGTTTCTGTTTTGTAGATATGTTCACTTGTGTCGTATTTTAGATTCCACATATAAGTGATATCATATGGTGTTTATCTTTCTATTTCTGACTTACTTCGCTTAGTATGATAATCTCTCCATCCATCCATGTTGCTGCAAATGGCATTATTCCATTCTTTCTTATGGCCAAGTAATATACCATTGTATGTATATACCACATCTACCTTATCCATTCATCTGTTGATGGACATTTAGGTTCTTTCCATGTCTTGGCTATTGCAAATAGTGCTGCAATGAACATAGGGGTGCATGTATCTTTTTGAATTACAGTTTTCTCTGGATATATGCCCAGGAGTGGAATTGCTGGATCATATGGCAACTCTATTTTTAGTTTTTTGAGGAACCGCCATACTGTTTTTCATAGTGGCTGCACCAGTTTACATTCCCACCAACAGTGTAAGAGGATTCCCTTCTCTCCACACCTTCTCCAGCATTTATTATTTGTAGACATTTTAATGATGGCCATTCTGACCGGTGTGAGGTGATACCTCATTGTAGTTTTCATTTGCATCTCTCTAATAATTAGCAATGATGAGCATATTTTCACATGCCTATTGGTCATCTGTGTCTTCTTTGGAGAAATGTCTATTCAGATCTTCTGCCCATATTTCTACTGGGTTTTTTTTTTTTTTGCTATTGAATTGTATGAGCTGTTTGTATATTTTTGAAATTAAGCCCTATCAGTCGCATCATTTGCAAATATTTCCTCCCAGTCCATAGTTTGTCTTTTCATTTTGTTTATGGTTTCCTTTGCTGTGCCATAGCTTGTAAGCTTGATTAGGTCCTATTTGT
This sequence comes from Mesoplodon bidens, assembly GCF_964165515.1. Classification (NCBI taxonomy): domain Eukaryota; kingdom Metazoa; phylum Chordata; class Mammalia; order Artiodactyla; family Ziphiidae; genus Mesoplodon; species Mesoplodon bidens. The sequence goes on along the minus strand of NC_138178.1, from coordinate 61,928,468 downwards.
TTATTTTTGCTTTTATTTCTATTGCCTTGGGAGACTGACTTAAGAAAGCATTTGTGCGATTTATGTCAGAGAATGTTTTGCCTATGTTCTCTTCTAGCAGTTTTATGGTGTCTTGTCTTATATTTAAGTCTTTAAGCCATTTTGAGTTTATTTTTGTGTATGGTGACAGGGTGTGTTCTAATGTCATTAGTTTACATGTGGCTGTCCAACTTTCCCTACACCACTTACTGGAGAGACCGTCTTTTCACCATTGCCTCCTTTGTTAAAGATTAATTGTCCATAGGTCTGTGGGTTTATTTCTGGGCTCTCTTTTCTGTTCCATTTATGCGTATGTCTGTTTTTGTGCCAATACCATGCTATTTTGATTACTGTAGCTTTGTAGTATTGTCTGAAGTCTGGAAGGGTGATGCTTCCTGCTTTGTTCTTTTTCCTTGGGGTTGCTTTGGCAATTCTGTGTCTTTTATGAGTTTGTATAAATTTTAGGATTATTTTGTTCTAGTTCTGTAGAAAATGTCACTGGTAATTTGATAGAGATCACATTGAATCTGTAGGTTGTTTTGGGTAGTATGGCCATTTTAACAATACTAATTCTTTCTTTTTTTTTTTAGTGTTGACTTTTTTATTAATTTTTATTGGAGTATAGTTGCTTTCACAATATTAATTCTTAAGTGGAATAAAATATTTAAAGTGTTGAGAGAAAAAAATCTCCAGTCTAGAACTCTGTGTCCTGAAAAATTATCGTTCAGAAATGAAGGAGAAATAAAGACTTTTTCAGAGAAACTAAAATTAAGGGAATTTGTTACCAATAGACCTGCCTTGCAAGAAATGTTAAAAGAAGTTTTTTTTAGAGAATAGGTAAACAATATAGTTCAGAAATATGGATTTACTTAAAGAAAGGGAGAGCACTGAAGGAGAAGTAAGTGAAGATAAAATAAAAACTTATTTTTCTTGTTCTGAATTGATCTAAAAATAATAATTTGTTCAAAATAATAGCAACAATGTGTTTGAATATATATCTCTATATATGCTTATGTATGTTTATACATAAGTTAAATGAATGATGACAATGATACAAGGGCTGGGAGGGAGAAATTAGGACACTTTCATTATTATAAGGTACTCATACTACCCGCGAAGCAGTAAAATGTTATTGAAAATGGACTTGTAAAGGTGTATTACAAACTCTAGAGGTACCACCGAAAAAAAAGTTTTAAAAAACAAGTATAACTAATATGCTAAGAAAAGAGAGAAAATGAAATCATACGAAATGCTCAATTAAAACTACAAGAGGCAGAAAAAGAGTGGAAGACAAAAATAGGAACAATAAACAAGAAAAATACATAGAAAATAGTAACAAATATGGTAGATAGTAATCCAACTGTATCAATGATCACTTTGAACGTCAGTGGTCTAAATGCATCAATTAAAAAGCAGATTGTCAGAGTGCATCAAAAAACAAGACCCAACTAGATGTTCTCTATAAGAAACCCAGTTTAAATATAAAGACACATATAGATTTTGTTTTTTATAAATTTATTTTATTTATTTATTTTTGGCTATGTTGGGTCTTCGGTTGCTGCGCGTGGGCTTTCTCCAGTTGTGGCTAGTGGGAGCTACTCTTCTTTGTGGTGCATGGGCTTCTCATTGTTGTGGCTTCTCTTGTTGTGGAGCGTGGGCTCTAGGCACATGGGCTTCAGTAGTTGTGGCTCATGGGCTCTAGAGTGCAGGATCAGTAGCTGTGGTGCACAGGATTAGTTGCTCCATGACATGTGGTCTCTTCCCGGACCAGGGCTCAAACCTGTGTCCACTGCATTGGCAGGCAGATTCTTAACTACTGCACCACCAGGGAAGTCCCTAAAGACACATATAGATTTAAAGTAAATGGATGGAGGAAAATATACCATGATAACAATAATCAAAAGAAAGCAAGAATAGCCATATTAATTTCAGACAGATCAGACTTCAGAGAAAGGAAAGTTATTTGGGATAAAAAGGGCATTACATAATGATAAAGAGATCAATTCTCCAAGAAGACAGTACCAAATTCTGGCAAGGATGTGGAGCAACAGAAACTCTGATTCATTGCTGGTGGGAATGCAAAATGGTACAGCTACTTTGGAAGACAGTTTGGCAGTTTCTTACAAAACTAAAATATACTTTTTTTTACATGTTTTATCATTTTATTAGGAATAATTCCAGATGGGTTATGAATAAAACTTATTCATTGAGTTTGATGAGTTTTCCAAAAACTCTTAATGAAGACGTTCACCAATAAATGATAAAACATCAGCAGAACTATCATATACTGGGCAAAGAGTCAGGCTGATACCAAAAGCAACATGCAACATAAAAAAGATACAATATAAAGGAAGACAATCTGCTGAGTATTAAAAATCATCTCAATATGAACTCTTTGCAACTAGCACAGAACTAATTAGCTATCAAATCCAAACCACACCAAGGTAAGCTTGGCTGATAGAAGCCAGGAATCAATAATGGGGGGAAATATAAGCTCCTCAGTGCAAAAGAACTGAATAGTGTTTTGGAGCATTTCCCTGGCTGGTACAAGCAGTATTCAAAACTCTTTTTGAAAAAAAAAAGTCTTTTTGGCAAGGGAGAAAAATAAAGACAAATGGAATGCTACATTTTTAAAATCAGCAGACTGTCGCAGGAATGATAAAGGTATCAGTAAAGTAGCAAGGGGATAACTTTAAAACATTATTTGTTGTGGGCTCAAAAAAACATTCAAAATGGATTTATTTAAAGGTGTCACGTTAGCTATGTCTAGGCACTTAGGCTTAAGGAAAGTAACATTAAAAGAGGATACTTTTTTTCCCCAAGTTAAGAGAATCTCTTTAAAACCAAGCATATTGCTAAATGGCAACATTATACTTGGTAAACAATAATTGGCAACAAAATAAACGCTGTACTATTCTGCCCAAACCAGTCCCAGATACTGTTAATTAACCAAGATGCAAACTAATTTTGTTGTAACAAGCCTAGACCAATTCCATCAAACATGTCCTTGGTTAGATATCCAGTTTCATTTAACGTTTTGAAAGCTCATTTGACAGCCAGTCAAGTCTCTCATACAGACCAGTTCCTTGTGTAGCACAAGTGGCTTGAACATACCATGTTCTGTTACGAAGAGACTGAGGACCTAACTTATCTGTCATTTCACTAATGGCCATAGCATTCGGCAAATCCTGTTTGTTTGCAAAAAGCACAAACATGGCATCTCACAGCTCATCTTCCTGAAGCATTTCTGCAGCTCTTCTGCTCCTTCCTGAATTCTTTCATGATCATTGCTATCGACCACAAAAATAAGACCCTGGGTACTTTGGAAGTAATGCCTCCAGAGAGGCCTAATTTTATCTTGACCACCAACATCACATACTGTGAAACAAATGTTCTTATATTCTACTGTTTCCACATTAAAACCAATGATAAGAATGGTAGTGACTATCTCTCCTAACTTCAGTTTATACAGAATGGTCATCTTGCCAGCAGCATCCAATCCAGCCATCAAAATGCACATCTGCTTCTTGCTGAAGAGACGGGAGAAGAGGGAGGAGATGGTGAAGCCCATGGTGGTAGTGGCACTTGCGAAGGGCAGGAGCAGAAGGGGTTTGGGGTGACCCCAGGCCTTCTTTCATGCTCCTGGCAAACTCAGGGAGGAAAGAGGAGCTGAGGGCCGCAGGGATGGCTCACTAGCCGGTGTGTACGATGGAGCTCCCCTCTGGGACAGGAATTAGCAGGGTGATGACCTGCTCAATGACTCTAAAATACTGTTATCATGTGATCTATCAATCTCACTCCTTGGTATTTACCCCAATGAGTTGAAAACTCATGCCCACACAAAAACCTGCAAACAGATATTTATAACAGTTTTATTCATAATTGTCAAAACTTGGAAGCACCGAAATGTCCTTCAGTAGGTGAATGGATAAATAAATTGTGATACATCCAGACAATGGAATATTATTCAGCGCTAAAGAGAAAAGAGCTATCAAGCCACAAAAAGACATGAAGGAAACTTCAGTGCATGTTACTTAGTGAAAGAAGCCAATCTGAAAAGCCTACACACCATATAATTCCAACTCTATGATATTCTGGAAAAGACAAAACTATGAAGACAGTAAAAAGATCAGTGCTTGCCAGGGTTTGTTGGGGAGAGGGATGAACGGGTGGAGCACAGAGGCTTTTTAGGGCAGTGAAAGTATTCTACATAATACTGTAATCGTGGGTACATGGCATTTTACATTTGCCTAAACCCATAGAATATACAACACAAACAGTGAACCCTAACGTAAACTGTGGGCTTTAGTTAATAATAACATATCAATATTGGTCCATCAGCTGTAACAAATGTACCAGACTAATGCAAAATGCTAATAATTGGAGAAATTGGGGTTGGGAAGTGAAGGGAACTCTCTGTACTTTCTGCTCAAGTTTTCTGTAAACCTAAAACGGCTTAACAGTTTTTAAAGTCTATTACCTAAAAAAAAACAAGAACATCAACAACATGGAAGTAATGACATTAAATGATTGGCAAGTCATCTTGGATCCTGAATTCAGTTGAACTGCATGTACTCAGGGACAGTCTATAAGCCGAAGACAAAGCTAGACCCCCAAAGTGCTTCCTTGGTGAGTTTTCTGCTGTTTTCTTTAAGTTGCAGCCATGTCTGAACTCTGGTTTTGCCATTTCTCTACAACTTGCCCCGTTTGACAACTTGAACAATCGCAGCTCTCTTCTGGCCCAGCACTTACTAACAGGGGTTGCATCCTTATGCTGTTGGTATTGTATGCTGAGGAAATTACTAAACACATTTTTTTATCTTTCCCTTTACAAAATAGAGCTGCATAAAGTGACATAGCAATCATTTTCACAATTAGGGAACTCGAGTAGTCGAGAAGCTAATCAATTATACTGTACAGTGCTCAAAGGCTCAGAAATTTGCAGGACCGGATACCTCTGGAAGTAGGAGTAAAGGTAGATCTGAAAAGAGAAAGGTAGTGAAAGTCAGCTAAAGAAACAGTTAGACTCCCCCCCCACACCTCCCCCCCCACCACCACCGACCATGCCCTCATCCACTTAGCTCAGCTAGGGAATAGCCCCTGCCTCACTCTGCAGAAAACTGTAGGTTTATTCTCTGGAGAGCACAAAACAAGTCCTAAGAAACACCAGACTCAATTGAAGGCAGGGATTACATACTGGAAGTTGAAGCATCCTGCTCTCTTCTCACACTTGGATTTCAGAATCCTAGAAACAATACATGGCTTCTGGCAGGTTTCTATGGGGAGTCTAACCAGTCTAAAAGGGGAAAAAAAAACTATTCAGTGAAGCCTCAGTTGACAAGTCTTTCACACTGGCCTGATTATCCAATCATCTTTTTAGTGCCCTACACCTTGAGCAGAGCATATGAAGACAACATCATTAGTTACCAAGGAAATGTAAATCAAAACCATAATGAGATAACATTACATACCACTAGAATGACTAAAATTAAAAAGACTGTTAATACTAAGTGTTGGTGAAGATGCAGAGCAATTAGAACTCTCATACATTGCTGATGGGAATGTAGAAACAGTGCAACCACTTTGGGAAAATGGTTTGACAAGTTTTTTTTTTTATAAAGTTAAGAATATCCTTACCATAAACCCCAGCAATTCTACAACTTGGTATTTACCCAAGAGAAATGAAGACATTTGTCCATACAATACATTGTACACAAATATTCATAACAGCTTTATGCCTAATAGCTTCAACTGGAAACAAACCAAATGTCCATCTCTAAATGAATGAATAAACAAATTGTGCTCTATTAATGTAATGGGATACTATTCAGCAATAAAAAAGGAAATAAACTACAGATTCATGCATCATTAATGAATCTGAGAAACATTACACATGAAGTCATTTGTATGGAATTCTAGAGCAAGCAAAACTAATCTGTTGTGGCATGAAGCAGATCACTGTTTGCCTAAGGTTGGAGTTGGGGGAATAATGACTATAAAGGGTACCAGGGGTGATGGAAATATTCTACATCTTGATTGTAGTGCTGGTTACATGGGTATATACCCATAAATACATGTTAAAATTGGTACATTTATTGTATGTAAATTATACCAGTGGAATGAGAATACAAATTGTATCTCATAAAGTTTACTTTCTAAAAAACTTCATTACATATTCAGGATCATTGGACATTTGAGAAAAGCATTTAATATGGGAGAAAGAGGCCAAGAGAAATAACCAGAAAAAGTAAGCTGAAGAAAACAGACTGTGTATGGGACAAAAAAAGATTTTAATGAAAACTTACCATTAATATCCTCAGAGATATACTTTGCTTCAAAAAAATGATACAACACCTACAAAATAAGAAAGATTGCTATAGTGAAATAATATTCAGAGAACAAAAAAAGAGCTCTTATAAATTAAAAGTACAACAGCAAAAAAATTTTAACTGAATAGAAATGTTGGAAGATTATCTTTATTTATTTTTTATATTGGAGTATATTTGATTTACAACGTTGTATTAGTTTCAGGTGTACAGCAAAGTGATTTAGTTATACATATACATATATCTATTCTTTTTCAGATTTTTTTCCCATATAGGTTATTACAGAATACTGAGTAGAGTTCCCTGTGCTATACAGTAGGTCCTTGTTGATTATCTATTTTATATATAGTGCTGTGTATATGTTAATCCCAACCTCCTAATTTATCCCTCCCCCTATATTTCCCCTTTCGTAACCATAAGTTTGTTTTCTAAGTCTGTGAGTCAGTTTCTATTTTGTAAATAAGTTCATCTGTATCATTTTTTTTAGATTCCACATATAAGTGATATCATGTGATATTTGTCTTTCTCTGTCTGACTTCACTTAGTATGATAATCTCTAGGTCCAACCATGTTAATGTAAGTGGCATTATTTCATTCTTTTTTATGACTGAGTAATATTCCATTGTATATATGTACCGCATCTTTCTTATCCATTCCTCTGTCGATGGACATTTAGGTTGCTTCCATGTCTTGGCTATTGTAAATAGTGCTACAATGAACATTGGGGTGCATGTATCTTTTCAAAGCATGGTTTTCTCTGGATATATGCCCAGGAGTGGGATTGCTGAATCATATGGTAGCTCTATTTTTAGTTTTTTAAGGAACCTCCATACTGTTTTTCATAGTGGCTGCACCAATTTACATTCCCAACAGCAGTGTAGGAGGGTTCCTTTTTGTCCACACCCTCTCCAGCATTTATTATTTGCAGACTTTTTTATGATGGCCATCTGACTGGTGTGAGGTGATACCTCATTGTAATTTTGATTTGCATTTCTTTAATAATTAGCAATGTTGAGCATCTTTTCATGTGATTTTTGACCATCTGTATGTCTTCTTTGCAGAAATGTCTATTTAGATCTCCTGCCAATTTTTTAATTGGGCTGTTTGCTTTTTTGATATTGAGCTGCATGAGCTGTTTGTATATTTTGGAGATTAATCCCTTGTCAGTTGCATCATTCGCAAATATTTTCTCCCATTTTGTGCATTGTCTTTTCATTTTGTTTATGGTTTCCTTTGCTGTACAAAAGCTTTTAAGTATAATTAGGTCCCATTTGTTTATTTTTGTTTTTATTTTCATTACTCTAGGAGGTGGATCCAAAAAGATACTGCAGCAATTTATGTCAAAGTGTGTTCTGCCTATGATTTCCTCTAAAAGTTTTATAGTATCCGGTCTTACATTTAGGCCTTTGATACATTTTGAGTTTGTTTTTGTGTATGGTGTTAGGGAGTGTTCTAATTTCATTTTTTAGATGTAGCTGTCTAGTTTTCGCAGTACCACTTATTGAAGAGACTCTCTTTTCCCCATTGTGTATTCTTGCCTCCTTTGTCATAGGTTAATTGACCATTGGTGCATTGATTTATTTCTGGGCTTTCTATCCTGTTGCATTGATCTATATGTCTGTTTTTGTGCCAGTACCATACTCTTTTAATGACTGTAACCTTGTAGTATAGTCTGAAGTCAGGGAGCCTGATTCCTCCAGCTCTGTTTTTCTTTCTCAGGATTGCTTTGGCTATTTGGGGTCTTTTTTGTTTCCATACAAATTTTAAAGTTTTTTGTTCTAGTTCTGTGAAAAATGCCATTGGTAATTTGATAGAGATTACATTGAATCTGCAGATTGCCTTGGGTCATATAGTCATTTTGACAATATTGATTCTTATTGAAGATTATTTTTTAAATATCTTCCAGAAAGTGGGAGGGGGGAAAAATACTAAAAGTATGGAAAATAGAAAAGGAAATCAAGACTCAGTTTGGGAGGTCTGTGATATGAATTACAGAAAGAAAAACGGGAGGGAATCATCAAAGAAATAACTCAAGAAAAATTTTCAGAACTGGAGAGCAGGTGTTTCCAGATCAAAAGAACCCTTTGAGTATCTAATGGGTAAAAATAGAGCCACACTAAGGCATGTCATGATAAAATTTCAGAAACTAAAAACAAAGAGGAGATGTTTCCAGAAAGGGGGAAAACGTCTTCATACAAATAATTAAGAATCAAAATTGCTTTTTAGACTTCTTGATAGCAACATTAGAAGCTGGAAGACAGGGAATAATTCCTCCAAAATTCTGAGTTAAACTTGTATACCTGACCTAGAATCCTAATTTAAGTCAAATTGTCAATTAATGGTTGTTTTTTAAGAAACTACTAGAGGTTGTGGTTCATCAAAACAAAGGACTAAATATAGAAAGAGATGGGAATCAGGGACCAGGGGATCCAAAAAAGGTATGAGGGAACTCCCCAAGATAATGGTGAAGGAAACCAAGATCACATCTGTTTCACAACCAGCCCATACCAGAGCAGATTAGAAGGCTCCAGGGACAGGTACTCCCAGAAAGTGAAATTGAATGTACATCTGATGCATCTGGAGCAATCATGAGCAGATATAGAGAATTGGTAGAGGATGTGGGGTTGAATTAGCGATAATAATACACACAAAAAAACTAGGCAAATGGAAAAATTAAGACAGTTAATTCCAGGGAAAGTAAAACCTTATGCAGGAAGGGAAAAGTAATCTTAATCATAGGACACTCATAGTTCAACCATGAATAGTATTTACATCACCATAATAATGTAAACATTGAATATTGAGGTAACCAAATTTATGATATAAGTTCATTGAGAGCATAAGGAGATGGGAAATATTCATGCTTGTGAAAATCTAGAAGTAGCAGCAGAAGCATGTTATTTAGTAATTCAGAGGTAAATAGAATCAGTTAAAGAGTTGGAAGTATAATAGTTGCCTCTGGGAAGCAGGAAATTAAGGGAAGAAGAGATGAGTTGACAATTTTGTAATAAGCCATGCAGAACTCTTAAAACTAAGCACACAACACCTAGCTCCTTGGAGAAATGGCTGATCCCAAGGCTAGGACAGGGTGGGTACAAGATGAGCCTAGAACAGCTTGTTATTCCAGAAAGTAAGGAAGTACTTAGAGAATGCTGGGGTGTGTCACAAGGACACAAGAACCAGCTTGAAGGGATCCCCACTGGCCACATCTGGGACAGTCTGCCCAAAATACTTAAGTGCAGTAATGTGTTATAAACCATGGAAAAAATAAGGGTGTGTGGACCTACACTTAAAACTGATAAATAACAAATAATAAATAAATACATAGGGGTGGGAGTCGGGGGGGTTGGTCTCTTGAATGTCAAGGAGGTCTCTTGAAGAATGTCAAGAGCCAGCTGGTGGATGTGGAGGGAATTCTAGAGTTAGGAAAATCTTCATTTTGTAATCATCATTATAAAGATTGAATCAGGCAAGAATCATCAGTGGATACTAATTCTAGGAGAAGTTCTGATGGGAAGCAGGATACTTATATGGTCTTAAAGTGTCTATCTATAGGCTGCTTATTAGTTGCAAGGGAGAGGCGAAGAACTAATTCTACAATGACAGAAATAGGGCAACACCTTGGCAGAGTGATTAAAATTAATGACAGCTAGGAGGGACAGGTGAACATTGTGTGTTTCCAAATGTGATACCCTGAAAGGACACCACATCTCCAATACAGTATTCTGGTCATGAAGTCATAACCACAATTTAATCAAAATGAGTGTTTGTATATATAAGGAATATTCTAGTTTAAAAGATAGGTGAGAGGGACTCTATTCTTAACAAATGTCAATGTCATAAAAATCAAAGAAAGGCTGTGGAAATGTTCTAGATTAAAAGAGGCTAAAGAGATATGAGAGCTAAAAGCAGTACTTGACCCTTGACTGGGTTCTGTGCTGCGGGGGAAAATGCAATAAAGGACATTATTAGATCAACTGACAAAATTAGAATACAGACAGTAGGTTAGATAACAATTACTGTAGCAATGTAAGTTGTAAGTATGTGAAATTGTTAACTGTACTGTAGTTATGTAAGAGACTATTTCTATTCTTAGGAAACACCAAAGTATTTAGGGGTAAAGGACTATGAGGCATATAGCTTACCATCAAATGGTGCAGGAAAAAATTTTGGAGAGAGAGGGTACATGATAAAGCAAATGGGTTTAAAATGTTAACAATAAGTAAATCAGGGTATATGGATGCTTCTTATTCTATTTTTATAAATTTGAAATTATTGCCAGATAAAACGTTAAAAAGAAACTAAACACATCCTTTTTTTTTTTTTTTTTTAAGGTTAACATATTTTTTTTTCTTGGCTGCGTTTGGTCTTTGTTGCTTTCTCCAGTTGCGGCGAGCAAGGGGCTACTCTCCGTTGCAGTGCGCGGGCCGGGCTTCTCATTGTGGTGGCTTCTCTTGTTGTGGAGCACAGGCTCTAGGCACGCAGGCTTCAGTAGTTGTGGTGCACGGGCTTAGTTGCTCTGTGGCAGGTGGGATCATCCCGGACCAGGGATCGAACCCATGTCCCCTGTATTAGCAGGCAGATTCTTAACCACTGCGCCACCAGGGAAGTCCCTAAACACATCTTGATGTCCCCTGAATTTTAATTAAAAAAATAATAGTACAATAAATACTATGTATCCACCTTAAGAAATAAAATATTACAAATGGAAAAAATTTACATTGAGCAACCTGAGTATTGATATATTTGTGGGGAAAGACTAATAAATCACAGGTTCCACAGATACACAGAAGACATAGATTAGATATATATGTAGATATATTTCTGTGTCCCTAGTATCTAGTATCTTTCATCTAGAGCCTGCTAATATGTGCTCCCAATGCTTAAAGTTCAGCATGTATTGTATGGTCTCAGTGATTTAAAAAACATAAAAGTATGGTTATAAAAATTATACTATGAGAAAATACACAAAACTGAATTTCATTTTCTGCTTCATAAACTTATGTATTTTCCAGACTTTCTCTAATGAGCATACTTAACATTTATTTTATCAAAATAGTTACAGTTTTAAAAATCAGCCTAGGGCTTCCCTGGTGGCGCAGTGGTTGAGAGTCCGCCTGCCGATGCAGGGGACACGGGTTCGTGCACCGGTCCGGGAAGATCCCACATGCCACAGAGCGGCTGGGCCCGTGAGCCATGGCCACTGAGCCTGCGCGTCCGGAGCCTGTGCTCCACAACAGGAGAGGCCACAACAGTGAGAGGCACGTGTACCGCAAAAAAAAAAAAAGCCTATATAATTTTGCATGTATCATATGATCACAATCAATAAAACTATAGACAACAAAAGAATGAAAGGGAATGTACCAAAATTGATTAGTTCTGGGTGATGAGAACATGATGTTTTTTTCTTCTTTCAATCCTTCCCTATTTTCCTAATTACTGCTATAATAACAAAACACCAATTTTCTTTTTTCATCAATGAGAGAGTTACAGATTATTTTTTAAATGAGGTCCTCACACCTCACTATATGCACCAAAACTAATTCCAGGGATTTTAAAGAATTAACTTTTCAAATTGTACAAAACTTGGAGAATATGAAATCAAACCGCTTGAAGGGGGTAATTTTCTAAACGTATGAATACTAAGAGAAATCACAAAGAAAAGGATTTGCTGTGTAAAAATTCTGTAATATTGTAAAGTCAGAATAGTATCTCAAGTCCCAAGGTTGTGACTTCACACTTTGACAGGAATGCTAACATAAGCTTCCTTAACCCTTCAGCCCTTTTGACGTAATCTCTCTCCAGGCCCCTCTCCTTGGTGGCTCAGATTGGCCCGTTTATTCATTTCCACTCCCACCTCTCAGGGAAGACAACCTGGAGGGTTCTAGTGCAACAAGCTCCTTTCTTGCTTGACCTTGACATAAAGCAGTTACAATTCTCAACACTCTCCTTCCGTCTCTTTGCTTCCTGACCCTCATAGAGATGAAAGCTAGAGACCGCCTTTTTCCCTCCTTTATCCCATTTCCTGGCAGAAGGCGAGAGGCTTCTCTCCCCAGCTTGGCCAAGGACTCCTGCAGAAGGGCCAGTGTGGCCGTCCTCCTCTCTCCAGGATGGCGTCTTTGTCTACGATTGCTGTTCCATCTCCAGCAGCGAGGCAGGCCATCTGCTGATGCCTACACCAGCTGCCGTCTCGTCTTAGCTTTCTCGTCTCCCCCGAGAATTCCCTGATTCAGGCACATGGTATTCTCTCCTGCCCTTGCTCAGCCTGGGTCCTTATCTTTAGGGAGCTTTCACAATCTCTCCCCTTCACTTAGCATTGCCCTGGTTTCCCCTTGGGGACTGAGCTCTGTAGCCCTCCCCGAATGAGTCCCCTAGTGTTATATATGCCACCACATGGGACCATAGAAAAGGGAGAACGCTCACAGGGGACATATAGCTTCCGCCAGGAGGAAAACAGATCCCGGGGCTCTCAATCCCAGGGGACCTTAGTTTCAATTCCCCATATGGAGTCTCAGACCTGTGAATCATGCCCAAGTTTGAAATTTTACTTCGGTATAGTTTCACGGAGAAAAAGAAAAAATATTTTAAAAGCTCATTCATTTAGATAAGACTCTTTTTCCACCTAGAAAGCTCTCCCCAACATGTCTCCACATTTTTAAATCAGACACATCCTTCAGGGTCTAGAATAAATGCCATCTCCATCAGAAAGTCTTCTCTGATCTTCAGATGAGTGTGATCTTTCCTCCTTCTCAAATCTCCTAGTCCTGTATTCATATGTCTCCTGGGCAGAACAGATGCTTCCCATCCCCTGCTACAATGCCCATGCCCTGCCTTTCTCAGCCTACTGCTGAGTCCTCAGCACACGCAAGGCCCAGCTTGGTCAAGTTACAGCATGAACTGAGTTGACCTGAGCGAAGCTGCTGGCAACCCTGAATCATGACAGTAATAATTCTCTGCAAATGGCTGCTGGCTGGCTGGCTGACTGCATAAAACTCCTACCCAGACCACAGAGCTCTGTTTTCCAGAGCTCTCTAGTGCCCTGCGCCCCTGCTCTCTCCATCATGACCTGGTCCATGCCAGGCCCAGGACCTTGAGCCCAGCATGGTTCTTATAACACTAATGAGTTACAAAACTCGTTTTCCTTCTTCCCTTCATTGTCAGTCAGGTCCCTCAAAGCAGAGACTGAGACGGATTCTTGGGCAAGTGATGTATTGAGGGAGTACTCTCAGGAGAAACCTGTAGATGAGTGAGAGAAGCAGGAGAAGGCAGGGGAGGAAGCTTTGCAAAGACGTCAGGGGAAATCTAGCCACAGCCTGATCAGTGGAGAGCCCTGAGTCACCAAGTGCCCAGAGGCAAGGGGGCTGGGCTACTAGATTCCCACACTGGTCAGCCCTTGGCCAAGATGCCTCCTGAACGGGTGAGATTTGTAACCTCCTCCACTTCCAGCTTCTATCAGCTGAGGGCACGCCTCCAGGCAAGAGTGCAGGTGTGAGCCGTTAGCAGCCAACACCCACAGCAACCAGAGGTTGGGTGCACCAGCCTGGTACTGGGGATCTGGGTGAGACACTAACATCTGTTACACCCCCGGCTATGGACTGAATATTTGTGTTCCCCTTCCCCACCAAATTCATATGTTAAGGCCCTAATCCCCAATGTGGTAGTGTTTGGACATGGAACCTTTGGGAGGTAATTGGGTTTGGATGAGGTCGTGTGGGTAGAGTTCCCATTATGGCATTGGTGCCCTTCAAAGGGAATGAAGAGACCTGAGCTCTCTCTCAGCCGTGTGAGGATACAGTGAGAACACAGCTGTCTGTGAGCCAGCAAGCAGGCCCTCACCATCACCCGACCATGCTGGCACCTGGATCTGGGGCTTCCAGCCTCCAGAACTGTGAGAAATAAATGTTTGTTTTTAAAGCCATCCATTCCATGGTATCTTGTTACAGCAGCCCTAACTGACTAAGACATGCCCCGTTACTTTTTCTCTTCCTACGCATATTTTTTTGGACAGGTCTGTCACTTTCACTTTTTTTAAAAAAAAAAAACCTTCATAGTTGGACAGGAACACAATCACCTAATTCCAGTCTTGATCAACATTACTGAAACCCCAGACTACTTGCTTCCACAGATTGGACAAGGGGTCATTTTGAAGTTTCATCACAGCATCTTAGAGTTCATCTACTCTTGTTTCTTCATTTCATAAATGAGGAAACTAAGGCACAGATAGACAAGATTTACTTTGTGCAGCAAATTTTGTAGCAGAACCAAGCCTGAGGCTGCCTAACTTTTAGTCAAGAGCTCTTCCACCATACCCCCATTCCTCCTTACATCATTGCTTTATGACTGTTTTGCTAAGATTTTCTAATTAATCATTATTGGAAATGATCATTAAGTTCATTGCTTGGGAAAAAGTTGCATGCCAGGAATAGTCTTCCTTTCTGTGGTTTATGTCTTAGATGAGGACATGGAGTTAAGCCAGATATAGAACCTACTTAAAACCCTACAGAGTTTTAAACCAAACTTGAACCTTCTGGAGTTCGTTTATTCATTCTTGGCAACTTGCTGCTTCCGGATTCTTGGAAAGTTGCTGGCTCATTTAGAAGAAAAACTCATGAGATTTCTTGTGCATTGAGTAGCTCTTACAGAACAATCTTTTGAAGTGTAAAGTGTAAATGAATAAGAAACAGAAGACTGAAGTTCTCCTAAAATACACATGTATGTAATCATTAAGGGAACAGGCACACTAGGCAAAATGCATAATGGTTTCTTGTGCAGAAAGAGTGTTATGCCCAGCAAATCCCAAACATGCTAGAGTTTTCCCTTTTTCCGAGACTCTCTTTGTCAAAGGACATTTGAGGGAGCATGACCAGGGCTAAACCCATTCTACTCTCTCTCCCAAGCATTTCTCTTGAAATATGCTCTATGAATAAGGGTTCTTTCTGCTTTGCAATCCAAACTGGTCAGAATAACCCATCACGGAATCAGAGCCTTTAGGCTAAAAGAATGTGGTCGTCCAGTTTCCTGACCATCATGGGCCAATTAGGACAATTGCTTTTCTGTATTTAAAGCTCTGAAGGCTGAATGCTGTGGAAGAGCGGTCGCCTCAGAACACACATGATTTCCATTGACACAAATAAGACATTTTTGCTTCTTCTTTGACCTTCAGTCACCTAGAAGGCTGGCTGGTCTCTACCTTGGTCCACACTCCAGCTCTCTCCTAGCCCTAGTTCAGTTTAAGACTCAGTAAGGTTTCCTCCTATACAACAGTTCCTCTCTGTTGTATATTAGATATGACGGTACTCCTCCTTAATAGCTGGTCTATCTGTCAAAGTAAAGGACAAATATAAGCAATTGTCTAATGTCTAGAAACTCCGTTTGGTTATTCTAGCCAATTGGCTCCCACTTCACCCCACACATCACTCTTCTTCAGCATGATGAATTAGATTAAATTCTCCCTCCACCACACCAGTAGGATGGAGCATCACCCCTTCCACACAACTGCAACAAATTTTCAAAACAATTTTCAATTCTGTTTACCAGCTTTTAAACATTCCAGGTCTCCCTACTGTTTTGAAACATGGCAGATACAGCATAGCTGAGTAGATGGAGCACAGCCTTTGGAGCCAACTGACCAAGCCTAACTCCTGGCTCTGCCCCTTTTTATCTTTGTCGCCTTGGGTAAGCTACTCGACATTTCTGAACCTGAGTTTCCTCATCCATATAACAGAGTCACAATGGTTAGCTTGTCAGGGAGTAGTGAAGGTCGAATGAGTTGATGTTCAAAAATACCCAGCCCATAACAGGTGCTCAAAAACTGGGAGCAATTGCTATTATTACTGTTTTAGTGACATCCGTTCTTCATTGCAGATTGTGAAAACTCACCCCAATCTTACTGAAGGTCCTCTTGCTGACAGCTGGGACCAAGGTCCAAACCGTTCCTGGAGCCCTTGCTGCACTTCCTCTCCTCCTGCCCCTCCACCCCAGCCATGGAGAGGAGTGTGTAGACTCAAGAAATTGCGTTCTCAAGGTTTCCCAAGGTGAAGCAGGCCCTCCCAAGTAAAGAGATGCTTGAATTATCATTCCTTTCTTGTTATTCCTCCAGGTTTTGTTTGGTGATGGGGGAATATTTTGAAGCATCAGCTCTTCTCCTTCTCCCAACTTGCCTCTACCTCTGACTTAAAAAAAAAAAAAAATCAGCCGTTTGCTGCTGCATGATCTAGCTCTCCCCAGAGGAGTTAGCCAAATTTCCAGGTATTTCCAAGTATATATGAGGCATCTGGAAATGTGGGTCTGGAGTTTAGAAAAGGGTTAAAAGATGGAGACATGGATTTAGACATTGTCTTAGTCAGTTCGGGCTGCTATAACAAAAGTACCAGAGATTGGTGGCTAAAACAACAAACATTTATTTCTCACAATGCTGGAGGCTGGTAAGTCCAAGCTCAAGGAATTGGCAGATCCAGTGTCTGGTGAGAGCCCACTTCCTAGTTTATAGACACAGCCACTTTCTCTCTGTATCCTCACATGGCAAAGAGAGAGAGGGCTAGCTCCCTTCTTCCTCTTGTAAGGACACCAATCCCCATCACAGGCTCCACGTTCATGACCTAATTACCTCCCAAAGCCCCACCTCCAAATACCATCACATTAGGACTTCAACATAAGAATCTGGGGGGAGACACAAACATGCAGAATATAGCAGACATCCTCTACCTGAGCTATTCATTGAACCCCTGGGAGTGGGTGCAGTCTCTGAGGTGCTAATACAGCTCATGTGCTCACAGAGCCAAGAGATGATATGTAATATGTCATATCATCTATTATGTAATAGCCAAGGAAACTTCGAAAAAGGAAAATAATGAGGGAGGAGCTCACCTTAGAGGATGCTAAAACATATTACAAAGGTAGTTTGAAAAAAATCTAGTATACTACCCAACAGAACAAAATAAGTAGTCCAGACCATAGTGCACACATAACAAATTCATATGTGATCAGTAAATGCTGCCACGTAATTGGTTGGCTGTTTGAAAAATCGAATTAGTTCTTCAGGCAGCAGCAGTTAGTTCTTACCCAAAATTCTACAGGATCCCCCAACTGGAAGCAAAAGACTGAGATGGTAGAATTGCAGGCAGAAGCAGCCTGGGTCCCTGAGTCACCACTTGGAAGAACACACTCAGGAGCGCCACCTGACCATTACTGGGCTTGACATCAGTGAGAATTAAGGCTTTGTTGTGTTAAGTCTTTGAGATTTCAGGGTTTAACAGTTGTAGCAGCTAGCGTTAATTATCTCAAATACAACGCCTTCGCACCTTATGCCACACGTCAAAATCAAAATAACTTCTAGATAGAATAAAAATTAAATGTTAAAAACTGGAAGAAAATAAAGATGAATGTTTATTTGACCTCTGGATAAGGTTTTTCTAAGGCCTAAAAGTGGTAGAAGACACTACAAAAGAAAAGATCCATAGTTTAACTTCAAAGAAAATTTAAAACTCTGTTTACAACAGATTTGAATTTAAAAACAGAATTGAATAATAAGTGGGAAGGATATGTTTGCAGCAGCTATGATAAAGGGTTAATAGCCCTAATATTTAAAGAGCTCATAAAAATGGAGGCCAGGGGAGAGAGAAAGGATTATCTGAAGCAAAGCTTTAATCATAGCTGGCTTGTCCTGATACCTAAAATGTTTCTGAGTTCCACTGGTTCTGCCAATTGATTTGTGTTCTGTACATGCAAACTGTATTTAACATTGGCTCAAACCCAACCTAATTAGTAAAGTCAATCTGCCGCAAAGAAAAGATCATTATGATGCTTCATACAGCCAAATGTCTGTGATATTTCTAGTATGTGCTATTGGAAGATCTCCACATGACTGCTCCCCTCTGTTGGTGCAAGAAATTTAGAGCTGATCATACCACCCTTTCTGGGAGCTGTACACTAATGGTAGGACTGTCCCTAGGAATAGAGCTAGAGCAGATGATGAAGAAATTGAAGCAATTTAAAAAACCAATCCTGCTTGTATTCATTGGGTCATACAGTCATTGAATTATATTATTGAGCCCATTACCTGGTACTAGTTACTTTCTATGCATTACCTTATTTAATCCTCACAACGACCCTGCAGCTAGGTCTCATTTTTTCCTCTTTTTCAAATAAGGAAACTAAGACTCAAGTGGGTGAAATAATTTGGCCAACATTACACAGGGAACTGGCAGGGCTGAGATCTGCGCACATTATGTTTGACTCCAAGGGCATGTCCCTAATCGCTGCCACGTTGCCTCCTGCTGATCTGAAGGAAGGTTCAACATAGATGACATTTCTGGCAAGAGCGGGGCTTGAGGGGACATACAAGGGAATGGAGAATGGATAGAGTGAGGCAAGGGTATGGATTCTGCTGCCAGCTACCATCTGGCCTAAAACAACTAAGGAAAACCCAGACAAAATATATGAAACAACAGTTTTCAAGATACTAGATATCAGAAAGAGAAGGATGGTGATCCTTGGGAGATGGGAATAAATGTAGGTCCTATGATTGCCCCACCTAACTGCCCAGAGAGATTCCAGGCCACACTGCAGGAAGCGGGAGCCCAGGCAGAATCCAGCAGTCTATTGAGTTGAGGAGATGGAGGTGGGATGGCAAGGAGGCTACAATTCACAGGCCAGCAACTGGGAAAGAGAGAGCTATACACGGAGAGAGAGCTCTGGAGATCTGCAGAGAGTCTTTGAGTTTTCAGCTAAGTTCTCATCAGTACCTACATATAAAGAAACAATCCAAGACCATGGAAAGAGAAAAGATTAGAAGGAAAAATTCCTGGGGCTCACACAAGGCTAGAAATGATTCTTGTTTTCAACAGCCAGACTGGAAAACCTCAGAAATCATGGGACATTGGGAAAAGTACCAGGAAGGGTTTTGCCTCATTTGTGAGGCAGAATTAACCCTAGAAAAAATTCTGTTCTGGTTCCATCTAACAAGGCTTAAAAGTAAGATCTGAAAAAAAAAATCAAACTGTTTCCAAGTAATTTAGCTGCATCCCAGAATAAAGCTAAAGAATCATATAGGAAGAAAAAAAAATATCCAGCACCCAACAAGGTAAAATTCACAGTGCCTGACATCTAATAAAAAATTAGGATTGAAAAATAGAGGAGAATAAGGCACGTAATGAGGAGAAAACCAACCAATTGAAACTGACCCAAAAATGATACAGATGATGGAATTAATAGACAAGGATATTAAAAGTTATTATAACTGCATTCCATATGTTCAAGAAGCTAAAGGGAAGATTGAGCATGTTTAGTAGAGACATAAAAGGTATAAAAAAGATCCAAATCATATGTCTAGAGATCTAAAAAAAACTGCAATATCTGAGATGAAAAATAAGCTGGATGGGATTAGACAGCACAGAGAAAGGAATAGCGAACTTGATGACACAGCAATAGAAACTATCCAAAATAAAATAGAGAAAAAGGACCGAAAAAAATAAACAAAGCAACAGTGAGCTGTGGAACAATTTTAGTAAGCCAAATACATGGGTAATTGAAATCCCCAAAGGAGGACAGGACCAAAAGAAATGATGTTGAAGAGATAATGGCTGTAAATTTTCCAAACTTGATGAAAACTATATATTCACATATCCAAAAAGCTCAACGAGATCCAAGTACAAAAAATATCACAACCAATTGCTTAAAACAGTATAGTTAGTAACCCTACAAAGGACATAAAATGAAATAATAAAAATACACAATTAATTCTAAAGAAGGCAGGAAAAGAACACAGAAAACAAACAGCAAAATGTTAGATTTAAACCCAACCATGGGGCTTCCCTGGGGGCACAGCGGTTGAGAATCCGCCTGCCAATGAAGGGGACACGGGTTCGAGCCCTGGTCTGGGAAGATCCCACATGCCACGGAGCAGCTGGGCCCGTGAGCCACAACTACTGAGCCTGCGCGTCTGGAGCCTGTGTTCCACAACAAGAGAGGCCGCGATAGTGAGAGGCCCGCGCACCGCAATGAAGAGTGGCCCCCGCTTGCCGCAAGTAGGGAAAGCCCTCGCACAGAAATGAAGACCTAACACACCTAAAAATAAAAATAAAAATAAACTCAACCAAATTTTTTTAAAAAATCAAATTAAGGTATATGTTCTAAACTACCCCAGAAAAAAAATTTATAAGATTGGATAAATAAAGCAAACTCAAACTATAGGAAACCCACTTTAAATATAAAGACACAAATAGATTTGAAGGAAAGGGATGGTAAAAGGTATACCGCAGCTCATTAGATTCCTAGGGCTGCCATAACAAATTATCACAAACTTGTTGCCTGAAAACAACAGAAATTTATTCTCTCACAGTTCTGGAGGCTAGAAGTCTGAAATCAAGGTGTTGGCGGGCCATGATCCCTCTGGAGGCTCTAATGAAGAGTTCTTCTTTGCCTCTTCCAGCCTTCTGGTGGCTCCTGGTGTTCCTTGTCTTATGGCAGCATCATTCCAATATCATCTCCATCTTTACCTGGCCTCCCCTTTGTCTCTGTGTGTCTTTTTATGTCTCGAAAGGACACTCTTATTGACCCACCCTAATCCAGTATGATCACATCTTGATCCTTAATTGCATCTGCAAAGACCCTATTCCAAATAAGATCCCATTCTGAGGTTCCAAGTAGATATGAATTTGGGGGGGACACTTTTTAACCCACTACACATTCTAATACTAATTTTAAAAACCTGGCGTAGTTATTGTAATACCAGACAAAGTCGATTTCAGAGCAACAAATATATCCAGGGATAATAATATCATTTCATATTGATAAAGGGATCAATTACTCAAGACATAATAATTCTAAATGTTTATGCAGCTAATAACAGAACTTCAAAATACATGAAGCAAAAACTGATAGAACTACTATGATAAATAGACAAAAATTCACAATTATAGTTGGAGATTTCAACACCCCTGTCTCAATAATTGACAAGATGAGTAGAAAAATAACCTGTAGGGCTACCCTGGTGGCGCAGTGGTTGAGAGTCCGCCTGCCAATGCAGGGGACACGGGTTCGTGCCCCGGTCTGGGAAGATCCCACATGCTGTAGAGCAGCTGGGCCCGTGAGCCATGGCCGCTGAGCCTGCGCGTCTGGAACCTGTGCTCCACAATGAGAGAGGCCATAACAGTGAGAAGCCCGCGTATCAAAAAAAAAAAAAAAAAAAAAAAACCTGTAAAACATAGAAGACCTAAAAGCACTATCCAAAAAATTGACTTAGTTGATATTTATAGACCATTCCACACAACAAGAGCAGCATGTACATTATTGTCAAGTGCACACAGAATATTTACCAAGATGGACCATATTCTGGGCCATGTACCAAGTTTTAAACACTTTAGAAGGAGTCAGTTCATACAAGGATGTTCCCTGATTGCAATGGAATTGAATTATATGACAATAACAGAAACATCTCTGGAAAAGTCTCCAAATATTCGGTAACTAATAACAAGAGAAAAATCAGTGAAACCAAAAGCTCAATATTTATTGAAAAGATAAATAAAATTAATAACCTCCCAGATAGACTGATCAAGAAAACAGGATACACAAACTGCCATTATCAAGAATGAGAGAGACATCACTACAGATTCTAAAGATATTAAAAGAATAAGGGACCATTAATCTGAGCAGCCCAATAACCATTAAAGAAATTTAATTTGTAGTTAAAAACATTCCCACACACACAAAACAAATTCTAGGCCTAGACAACTTTACTGGTGAATTCTTCAAACTTTAACAAAAGGTGATAATACCAATGTTACACAAACTCTTCCAGAATACTGAAAAAGAGGGAGTACTTTCTAACTCATTCTATGAGGAAGTTATTATTACACTGATACCAAAATCAGAAAAAGACAGAAGAAAAGAGAAACACCAACCCACATCCCTAATAAACATTAATAAAAAAACAAAATTACAGGAAATTGTATCTAAAATATATAAAAAGTATATCACAACACAGTGGGGTTTATTCCAGTAATGTAATATTGGTTGAACATTTAAAAATCATCAAGTGAAATATGGTCATTTCTGTAAATGCATAAAAAATATTTGGCAAAACCCAACATCCATTTCTGACAAAACTTTTCAGAAAACTAGGAATAGAAGTTTCTCAACTCAACAGGGAATATCAGCAAAAACCTACAGGCAACCTCATACTTAACTGTGAAAGACTGAATGCTTTCCTCCTAAAATCAGAAAAAGCTATGTTGTCAGTTCTCATCATTTATATTTTACATTGTACTGGAGATTCTAGCCAGTGAAATAAGGCAATAAGAAGAAAGAAAAGGGATAGACTGAAAAGAAAAAAGTAAAACTCTCTTTATTTGCAGTCACCTATATAGAAAACTCCATGCAATCTATGAAAGTTACTAGAACAAACAAATTAATTTAGCAATGTTGCAGGACAAAAATCAATAAACAAAAATCTATTTCTTTTTTATTGAGGTACAATTGACATATAACATTATTTCAGGTGTACAACATAATGACTGTATACACATTGAGAAATGATCACCACAATAAGCCTAGTTAATGTCCATCACCATACATAGTAAAAAAATATATTTTTTCTTGTGATGAGAACATTTAAGGTCTACTATCTTAGCAACTTTCAAACATGTGATAAAGTATTATTAACTATAGTCACCGTGCTGTACATTACCTCCCCATGACATTTATTTTATAACTGAAAATTTATACCTTTTGACATCCTTCACCAATTTCACCCACCCCTCACCCACTACCTCTGGCAACCACCAGTCTGTTCTCTTCTTTTTTTTTTTCTTGGATTCCACATATAAGTGAGATCATACAGTATTTGTATTTCTTTGTCTGAATTATTTCACTTAGCATGATGCCCTCAAAGTCCATCCATGTTGTCACAAATGGCAAGGTATCATTCTTTTTTATGGCTGGATAATATTCCATTGTAAATATATACCACATTTTCATCAATCAACGGACAGTTAAGTTGTTTCCATATCTTAGCTATTGTAGATAATACTGCAATGAACATGGGGGTGCATGTATCTTTTTGAGTCGGTGTTTTTGTTTTCTTTCGAAAAATACCCAGGTGTGGAATTGCTGGATCATATGGTAGTTCTATTTTTAATTTTTTAAGGAATCTTCATACTATTTTCCATAGTGGCTGCACCAATTTACATTCCCATTCACAGTGTACAAGTGTTATGTATTCTTTACCTCCTTGCCAATACTCATTATTACTTATCTTTTTGAAAATAGTATTCTAATAGGTGGAGGTGATAGCTCATTGTGGTTTTGCTTTGCATTTCCCTGATGACTAGTGATGTTGAACATCTTTTCATGTACTTATTGACCATCTGTGGGTCTTCTTCGGAAAAATGTCTATTCAGATATTCTGCCCATGTTTGAATTGGATTGCTTTTTGCTATTGAGTTGTATGCATTTTTTATATACTTTAGGTATTAAGCCCTTATCAGACATATAATTTGTAAGTATTTTCTCTCAGTAGGTTGCCTTTTCATTCTATTGATGGTTTCCTTTGCTGTGCAGAAGATTTTTAGTTTGATGTAGTCCCACTTGTTTTTCTTTTGTTGCTTTTGCTTTTAGTGTCAGATTCCAAAAAAATCATTGCCAAGACCTATGTCAAGGAGCTTACTGTCTACGTTTTCTTTTAGGAGTTTTATGGTTTCAGGTGTTATATTCAAGTCTTTAATCCATTTTGAGTTAATTTTTGTCTATGGTGTAAGGTAGTGGTCCAGTTTTATTCTTTTGCATGTGGCTGTCCAGTTTTCTCAACACCATTTATTGAAAAGACTGTCCTTTCCCCATTGTATATTCTTGGCTCCTTTGTCATAAATTAGTTGACCATATAGGTGTGGGTTTATTTTGGGACTCTCTCTTCTATTCCATTATCAATATGTCTGTTTTTATGCTAATATCATATTGCTTTGATTACTATAGCTTTGCAATGTAGTTTGAAATCAGGGAACATGATGCTTCCAGCTTCTTTTTTCTTTCTCAAGATTGCTTTGGCTATTCAGGGTCTTTTGTGGGTACATACAAATTTTAGGATTATTTGTTTTATTTCTGTGAAAAAATGGAAATTTTTTCCACTGGAATATTGATAGGGATTTCATTGAATCTGCAGACTGCTTTGGATAGTATGGACATTTTAACAATATCAGTTCTTCCAATCCAAGAGCAGGGAATATCTTTCCATTTATTTGTGTCTTCTTCACTTTCTTTCATTAATATCTTACAGTTTTCAGTGTACAGGTCTTTCACCTCATTAGCTAAATTTACTCCTAGTTATTATATTCTTTTTCATGCAATTGTAAATGGGATAGTTTTCTTTTTTCCCCCAATATTTTATTTATTTATTTATTTATTTATTTATTTTGGCTGCATCAGGTCTTAGTTGCAGCACGTGGATTCTTCATTGAGGCATGCAGGATCTTTCCTTGCAGTGTGCAGGCTTCTCTCTAGTTGTGGCATGCAGGTTTTTTCTCTTCTCTAGTTGTGGCAGGCAGGTTCCAGGGCACATGGGCTCTGTAGTTTGCAGCACGTGGGCTCCCTAGTTGAGGTGTGCAAGCTCAGTAGTTGTGGTGCACGGGCTTGGTTTCTCTGTGGCATGTGGGATCTTCCCGGACCAGGGCTCGAACTTGTGTCTCCTGCACTGGCAGGTGGATTCTTAACTTACACTACCAGATTTCAAGACTTCTAAAGCTACAATAAGCAAGAAGTTGTGGTATTGATGTAAAGATAGACAAATAGATCAGTGAAGCAAAATAGAGTCCAGAAATAGACCCATGTATGATCAATTGATCAATTCGTTTAAAATAATGTAATATCGGTTGTTGTTTGAGGACTGGGGGCAGAGGATGTGGGGCAGAGAGGCGTGGAAAAGGATTGCCAAGGGGAACTTTTGGGCACAGTGAATATTTTCATCTATTTTTTTAAAAAATAAATTTATTTATTATTTTTTTTAATTTATTTTTGGCTGTGTTGGGTCTTCGTTGCTGCACGTGAGCTTTCTCTAGTTGCGGTGGGCAGGGGCTACTCTGTTGCGGTGCGCAGGCTTCTCATTGTGATGGCTTCTCTTGTTGCGGAGCGCGGGCTCAGTCATTGTGGCTCACGGGTTCAGTAGTTGTGGCTCGCAGGCTCTGGAGCGCAGGCTCAGTAGTGGCGCACAGGCATAGTTGCTCCACAGCATGTGGGATCTTCCCGGACCAGGGCTCGAACCCATGTCCCCTGCATTGGCAGGCGGATTCTTAACCACTGCACCACCAGGGAAGTCCCGAATATTTTCATCTTCTTGATTGTAGTGATGGTTTCCTGAGTGTGCATATTATACACTTTAATATGAAGTCAATTATACTTCAATAAAATTGTTAGACAGACAAGGAGAAGTAGGAAAGGAAGGCCTGAGATGTTTGGGGAAGGTCACTGGAGAATACTTGGGGATTCATGACTCTTGAAGAGAAGGATCCAACTGATAACATTAGAAATAATAGTAATTATTATTGTTATTATAGGTAATGTTTATTGTCTGCTTACTATCTTGTACTTCTATATGGGGGGAAACTGAAGCTCAGAAAAGCTAAGCATTTGTGCCAGGTCACAGAGTCAGGGAGCAGTGGGATAGTGATTTGGATCCAGATTCCATACACTTAACCAGATCACTGGAGGGTTTCCAGAAGAGACCACAGGGAGCCCTGGGTTTCCTCCAACATTAGGGAGGTGCTAGCGTGAGTCTAGTAAGAGCAGTTTCCAGCCCTGCAGACTCTGCTGGGCCATGCAGACTCGGAGCTGCCCAGTCCCACGAGCCCTTCCCCTCCTGTTTCTGCTCCCGATGCTCTGAGGCCAGGCAGGCACAGCCATCCTCGACAACTTTCAATTCCGGCAGCACTGGCCTCACGAATTCCAAGCCAGGATGCTGGGAGCCAGAACTCCAAGAGACATTTGAGAAGATGAAGACGAAAGCTGTCGGGAAATGTGACACATGAAGGCATGCCTGGAATATCTGCAGGTTCAGCCGCTTCTCTGAATCCTCCCGGAGTTGGGGGGAAGGGCGGGAGGGGGCGCTGGGGCCAGTCATGACAGGTGCTCTAGGATGTCTCACTAGGCCTGGGAGGGCCTTGGAAGAACTAGAAGAGAGAGCAGCAGACACAGTGAAGCCTCAGGGGGTTTTGCCAGAGGAACCAGACACCGCAGAGGGCTGACGGTTTGATTACGTCAGAGGGGCTGGCAAGGCCACGCCCTCCTCCGAAACTGGCTCTAGGCCTATAAGAGAGATATGTGGGAGAATCCCACATATCCCTACGTTTTGCAGCCACCGTCAGGATGCTGCCATTCCTAGCCTGGATCCCCATGGGATCCAGCTGCAATCAAAGAATCTGAGACAGTCACACTCCAGGGGAAGCTGGAGAAGGGGTTCTGTCAGTTTTCTTGACATGGGTCAGGGGATTGTGACACTGTATCACTGTCTCCTTCTGCCGCTGACAGTAGCTCAGGCCTGTATTTCCTCAACAATTCCCCTTAGGGTAGCAGCATTGGAAAAACGGAAGGGAATTCCTACCAACCTCCCCCTTTCCAATCTCCGCCTACCCTACCCTGTCAGTTTCCTATGGCTGCTGTAACAAACTACCACAAACTTAGTAACTTACAAAAACAAAAATTTATTATTTTACAGTCTGAGGTCAGACGTCTGAAATGGCTCTCTCAAAGCGTTGGCAAGGCTGCTTTCCTTTCCAGGGTTCCAGGGGCAAATATACTTTTTTGCCTTTTCCAGCTTCTAGAGGTCACCCACATTGCTTGTTTAATGACCCTTCCACCTTCAAAGTCAGCATTTTGCCTAATGAAACATCTTTCTCACATCACATCACTCTGATTCTGACTCTTCCGCCTCTCTCTTTCTCTTACAATGACTCTTGTGATTACACTGGGCTCACCTGGATAATGCAGCATAATCTCCCTATGTTAAGGTCAACTGATTAGCAACTTTAATTCCGTCTGCAGCCTTAATTCTCTTCCTCCCTATCATCTGGCGTATTCACAGGTTCCAGGGATCAGGGCAAAGACACCTTTGGGGAGTTATTATTCTGCCTACCACCCCTCCCCCTCATACACAAAAAAACTTATATGTCTACTTAATTACAAGGATTAAACAAATCTTACGTTTCCAAGAAGTGGGGGACAAAGGTGAATCCTAGCAGCTTCTTCGAATTTGCTTTGGACAAGAAGATTGGTGAACAGGAGAAATGTTGCTTTAATTCATGGCATAAAAAAAAATCACCAATGATACCCCAATGCTCTCTCCCTGATGAAAAGATCTTGGAAGCCACTCAGGTAAATGCTTGTCTTTATAAAGGTACTTACAGTTCTCCAACTTCATGAAGGGAATGATGCCAAACCCCCAGGATCTCACCCAATCGTCAGAATAAGGAGCTAGTCCTGACAAAGGGATTTTAGAAAATTCTTCCCAGCCAGAGAGACCGCCCTTTCTTAATTCTGAAAAGGTTGCCCGCTTTGGGCAGCCAATTTGTTGTCTGTTTACAAGTTCACGTCTATTATGGCCGTAGTTTCCTCTGCGTTGAGCAACTAAAAGCCAGACCTGGAGTCAAACTCATTAGAGCCCCTCTCTGGATTCCAATAACACATGCTGCCAGCCTTAGAGCTGTGCTTGATTCAGGCTGGGCACCTGATAATGTGTGTTAGTAACCAGTAGCTGTCATAACAATTTATCACCAGCCTAAAATAACAGAAATGTATTTTCTCACTGTTCTGGAGGTCAGAAGTTTAAAATCAAGGTGTGAGCAGGGCTGGTTCTTTCTGGAGGCTCTGGGGAGAATTTGTTCCATGCCTTTCTTCTAGCTTCTGATGGCTATCAGTAATCCTTGGCATTCCTTGGCTGGTGGCTGCATAACTCCAGCCTCTGCTTCCATCTTCACACGGCCTTCTCCCCTGTTTTTCTTCCTCTGTACGTGTATGCTCCTCTTCTCATAAGGACACTTGTCAATGGATTTAGGGCCCACCCAGTTAACCCAGGATGATCTCATCTCTACATCCTTAACTCAGGTACATCCGCAAAGACCCTTTTCCAAATAAGTTCACATTCATAGGTATGATGAGTTAGGACTTGGACATCTTTGGCTGGCCACAATTCAACCCCTACAGAGTAGAATCTGGCCCCCAAATGGCATTAGGTGAAGTCCTGAGACTGAGCCCAAACTCCACTCCTCCAGTGCAGGCCACACCACAGCATCACTACCCTTCGAACCTTTGCCAATGTATACAGTCTTTTCTAGCCAAGAATGCCCTCCTCTCATATGCCTGGAAAATTCCTAGTTATTCTTCAAAATCCATCTCAAGAATCTCCTTCTTTATAAGATCTTGCCTGGCCCAACTCCACAAGGGATACTGATCAAACCATCTTTGTGTTTCTCTTTCTCCAATGAAATCTTGTATGTTCTTCTATTATAGCACCTATTATAATTATCACTTCACACATCCGTTTCTCCTACTTAGGCCATAAACAGCCTAAGGATTCAAAGATCCGCATGCTCACATGCATCCATTCATTCAACAAATATTTACTGAGAGCCTGATATGCATTCGGCATGTAAGAACAGCTAAGGAGAAGCACACACAACTAAGATATCTTATAATGTGAGAACACAGCTTAACCCAGATCTGGGAAACAAGAGGAAGTTCCCTGAAGATATGGTGTCCTTTGAGCTGAGAGTGGAAGAATATACTAGAAATTAACCAGAAAGAAGAGGAAAGCGTATTCCAGGCAAAGGGGATAACATAAGCAATGACCCAGTGGTAAGAGTGAGCTTAGCAAGTTCAAGGACCTGGAAGAAGTCAAGTGTGGCTGGTGCAGGGCTGGAAGTTCCTGTACTTTCAAAATGAGGCTGAGATACAGGTAAGTGTCATAGTACACAGCACACAGGACTTGTGAAGGTGTTTGGTCATTATTCATCTTTATGTCCCTGCTTAACCAATGAATTAATGAATGAAAATTGACCATCATCCACTGAGATCACACCAAGAGTACTTTTGCTTTTGCCAAGTGTGCAAAGACAATATATATATATATATATATATATATATATATATATATATATATATATATATATATATTATCTTTTCAAACTGAATTCATATCCAATAGCGACTTGATTCAGAGTTGAGAATCTAGTTTCAAACAAAAATATCTTGGGTAGTAAGTACTGACTGAAAAGTACCAGTATACCTGTACCAAATACTGGATTGGGCTTGGTCTAAGTCAAAGATACTTCTAACTTACGGAAGGAAAGAAACTAAAATAAAATTAACAAAGAGCTTAAAAATATCCACCCCAAGAAAAGGAGGTCAGGCTGCAGCATTGATTGGTCATCCAGGTCACAGACAGTGAGCTGAATCAGTAACTTGGGGAGTTGTTAAAAATGGAGCTTGTTAAAGATAGAGAAGTTCAGACCCACCCTAGGCCCAGATCAGAATTTTCAGGATGTGGCTCAAGCCACCTCAAGGTTGCTATTAAGCACACCAAAGTTTGAGGATCACTAATATAGTGACAATTTTACTATGGCAAAATACATCTAGTGATTTTTTTATCATGAAATGTTAGTGGCATTATTTATAGTGACACTGTAAAGAGGATGAGAACCAGGACAAATGAGATGAGGATGGCAGTGGATA
Source organism: Mesoplodon bidens (assembly GCF_964165515.1). Classification (NCBI taxonomy): domain Eukaryota; kingdom Metazoa; phylum Chordata; class Mammalia; order Artiodactyla; family Ziphiidae; genus Mesoplodon; species Mesoplodon bidens. The sequence goes on along the minus strand of NC_138178.1, from coordinate 61,898,415 downwards.
CTGGGAAGGTCAAACGATGAAGGTTAGGCTCCTGAAGTAAACAACTCTGAAAGGACTGATAAGTTCTTTTCAATCACCAGTTCTCCTTGGTGGTGGAGAAAATGTTTAGGGTACTGTTATAACATGAGGTTCTTATTCCCTTAGCCCTGTACCCAGTAAGGTACCACCTTGACACTTCTCCTGCCTCTTGATCACAAAGTGTGTTTACATCACTGAGAATATGAGACGTGATGGCACAGCCCAAGGGCTGAGAGCTCAAGAGCCAGGGAGGAAGTCAATCCAGTAGCCAGAGTCACCGCAGCCCTCCAAGTGGCTGGGGTAGAAGTAGTAGTCAGCCCTGGGGGACAGACACCAGTTCTCCTAGGGGCAGATGCTGTCTGTGGCTAAGGATTTGGTCCTTAAAATTATCCACAGATTGCTCTGCATCCTATAGGTTTGCCATCTGGCCAGTGAGACTAATAGCCCCTTGCAGAGAGCAGGAGGACAATGGGACCTGGATACCGAGCAGACACAAGGGGAGGGTGCACAGAAGCAGCCCATGGAGCGGTCCCTGCTGGGTCCCCTGACTCTCAGCCAGCCCCTGGTGGAAAGGCTTCATGTTTCCAAACTGCTCCCCAAATTATATTTTTTAACATATGAAAAACTTTAATAAATAAATGTAAGTGTTTTCTTAGAGCCTGCTTGTCTGGCCTGGGCTCCCTGGCAAGGAGAGGGAGTCTAAGGTGTGCTTAAAGTTAAAAGCTGGTGAGAGAAGTCTATGTAATATCAATGGTTGTTTCCATGTTGCCAGTAAATGGGTAAAGGCTAAGGTCTGGGGCAGGGCAAGAAAGAAGGGATCAGGGATGGCAGGTAGGCCCCAGTTCTTCCTTACTCGTTCCTACTTTCAAAATAAGGTCACATCATAAGTGAGATTCCAGCTCACAGGCCAGCTTGCCTTTGGAGAAGTCATGCAGATAACCTCAGAGAAGGGCAGCCTTCACCTGTAAGCCAAGAAGACACCTGGGCTCTTCTCTTGAGCCCTGTGCTTCTCCACCACCCTGACGTAAAGGGACCAAAGTTTGTGAGGGGGAATGGGAAAGAGGGTATAGAGACAAAGCTCCCAGGTCACACTGCGATAGGCTGAACAGTGACTCCTAAAGATGTCTACACTCTAATCCCCAGGACCTGTGGATGTGTTACGTAACATGGCAAAAGTGTCTTTGCATGTGTGATTAAGGTTACTGATCTTGAGACAGGAAGATTATTCTGGATTATCTGGATGGCCCCAAGTTTATCACAGGAGCCCTTAAAAACTGAGAACTTTTCCAGGCTGAACTCAAATAGGTACCATGGGAGAAGAGGCAAGAGAAATTTAAGGAGGACTTAAATGAGTGGACTTGACCCACCACTGCTGGTTAAAGATGGAGGATGGAGAAAGAGGGCCACAGCCAAGGAATGCTGGCAGCCTCTAGAAGCTGTGAATGGTCTTCCAGTGACAGCCAACAAAAAACAGGGACTTCAGTCCTACAACTGCAAGGAACAGAATTCTGCCAACAGCCTGAATGAGCAAAGAAATGGATTCTTCTCTGGAGGCTCCAGAAGGGAATGCAGCCTGCAGATATCTTGATTTTGACCCAGTAAGATAAGTATTGGACTTCTGCCTTACTGAACTGTTAAATAATAAGCAGGTGTCATTTTAGCTGCTAAATTTGTGGCTATTTGTTATAGCAGCAATAGAAAACTAATACATCTCCCTCCATAGACCTATCCCAGTGGATGCTGGGAACTGAGCAGGAGCCAGCCTGGGCCTTATGGGCTTGTAGCTGACTGGAGTAGGTTGTGTAAAGGTCTACACCCATGGAGGGGTTGGCTCCCTAGACCCTAGAAGATGGGGGTTTGGGCAAGGTGAGAGTAGAATCAGAAAAAATCACCATCTTTACTTTCTATTCCAAACAGGGTAAAAGGGGTTCAGAAAAGTGTTTCCTGATTCCATGGGTGGCCAGGTGGTCTTTCTCTTTTTCTGACTAGCTCAAGCTCCTCACTGAAGCCTGCAATGATCCCATGCCTCCAGGGTTCTCCCTCAGCTCCCTGGAAGCCACCCTGGCTGGGACAGGGGACTGGAATCTGCCATCCACTGATGCAAGTAGGGAGGCATGAGGAGGGATGCACCCCAGAGGACTTCCCCGGCCTCAGCATTCTTCCTACCTGTTGGCGGGGGGGTGGGGTGGAGATGTCATGTCTTTATCCACCCCCAGAGATGTGAAAGTCTCCCAATCACTTGTTTCCAAGGGTGGGGGTGGGGTGGGCAGGAGAAGGAATCCCTACACTGGGGCTAAACTTAGGATGGAGCCCAACTTACATCTCTGGGCTGGGCACACAGAACGCTGAGTGCCACGGCAGTGCAGGAGAAACATGATGGGCCTACAGTGGGCAGCTGCAGAGCACCCAGGGAAGCTCCTTCTCCCCAACCACAGGCTGGTGGAGGCCAGGGATTGCTGCAGCCAGATCTGCTAATAGCACCTCTCTATCTCCTCAGGTATGTGCCTAAGGGCCTGAGGGGGAAGGGCTTTCCCAGGAGATACCAGGAGTCTTGGTCAAGCTCTCAGGAGGCCAGGAGCCCCTGAGCCAAGGGGCAGCCCCACTGCCTGGAGTGCACACATTCCCCAAGCCAGCTCAAGCTCCCATGACCCCTCCCAGATGGGCCAGGACTGTGCAGCCACTTATCCAACAGGTGAAGGGACTGTTGCACAGACACCTGAGACCAGGGTGGGCACGTCTGTAAAAAGATAGGGCTTCACCATTTTCTCAGCTCTCTGAAAGTTGCACATTCAAGAACCTTCTTACTCTGTCCCCAGACTCCCTCCCAGCCATTCTCTTGCCACTCCCTGCCGCATTGAATCACTTCCTCCCATGTGCCATGCACACTTAGGCCTCTCTGACTTTCTGTAGCCAGACCTTTGTCTAGAATGCTCTTCCCCGACTCATGAAAATAAATTCAAAGTCCAGTCCCCTCGTCATCCTCTCTGGGGAGCCTCCTCCAACTTTTCCTCATTTCCTACTGCAACTTGAGCAGAATCATTGCTTTGCCTTTAAGAATATTTATATTGCTTGGCCCAGACCTCCCTTATGTACACTTGTTGCAGGATAATGGTTTGAAATATTAGCCAATGAGTTCTAACCCCTTCTCATACTTTCCTTCAGCCCAGATTCCTTTCCCCATCTGAACTGAGTCATCCTTCACTGCCTCAGGGAGAGGTTGACAGAGCAAAAGATGGAGTCAATTCTCATATTTTGAGTTTCAATAGCCTGGTCACAAAGGGTTATGGAAACAGTTTGTTTGCTGGAAAGACGGGGGAATTCACAATTCACAGAAATTGAAGCTGCCTATCGTTCCCTCTAATTCTCTCCTTCAGAGATTAGACCAGACCCAGGACCAGTGCAGCAGCTTAACAATATCACAGTCTATGATCATGGTGCCCTTAAAGTTGTGCAACACACAATCTACATGAGTGTGCAGAGTGGCCTTAGCACCACGCTCTTTCCCTATTTCCACTATCTCCCCTTAGCATGGAAGCCCTTGTCCACATTCTTGGCTCCTCATGGTTACAGAATAGCTGCTATACCCCTAGGCGTTACATCCATGTTCCAGGTGGAAAAAAGAGAGAAAGGCAAAAGGCTCTTGGTGAGATTTTTTTTTTTGCTGTACATGGGCCTCTCACTGTTGTGGCTTCTCCCCTTGTAGAGCACAGGCTCCGGACACACAGGCTCAGCAGCCATGGCTCACGGGCCCAGCTGCTCCATGGCATGTGGGATCTTCTCGGACCGGGGCACGAACCCGTGTCCCCTGCATCGGCAGACAGACTCTCAACCACCGCGCCACCAGGGAAGCCCTCTTGGTGAGAATTTATTCAGGAAAGGACACCTTTCATATGGACTACTGCCTTGATCTCATTGGCCAGAACTGTATATATCCTATATCCTCTACTCATAAGGAAGCCTGGGCAATAGTCTTTTCATTTTCCAAGCTCTATTATAGGAAGGTAAGGAAGAAGCTTTTGAGTAGCCAAGTCCCATTGTCTTCCACGAGGGGAGAGTACTTCAGGCAGGGGGCACAGCATGTGCAAAACTTGAGAGTAAGAGCATCCCTGCTGCATTCCCAGGGCTACAACAGTGCTGGGACATAGAAACACTCACCAGACACTTGCTGGATGAATGAATGGAGAGATGAGGTGAGAGCCTAGCATGGTAGAAAAGCTACAAGAGGGGCTTCCCTGGTGGCTCAGTGGTTGAGAGTCCGCCTGCCGATGCAGGGGACGTGGGTTTGTGCCCCGGTCCAGGAGGATCCCACATGCCGCGGAGCGGCTGGGCCCGTGAGCCATGGCTGCTGGGCCTGCGCATCTGGAGCCTGTGCTCCGCAACGGGAGAGGCCACAACAGTGAGAGGCCCGCGTACCGCAAAAAAAAAAAAAAAAAAAAAAAAATAGGTAAGGAGTCCATTTGGAGACTATTGCAAAATCCAAGCTAGAGAAAATGGTAGCCCAGAGAGTACTGTGGTAATCAGGGTGGAAAGACATGGTCAGAACCTAGAGATATTTGGATTGCACATGACAGTGGGCTGAACATGGGAGAAAAGAGAAAAGTCAAGGATAGATTCAAAATTTCTGACTTGGGTTACTGAGTCTATGGTGCTACCACTCATTGAATCAGGAAGCATAGACATAGCAGGTTTGGGTTTGGAGCAGGGTGATGATGAATGCAGTTTGGACGTTATACCAAACTCTGTTATGTTATGCCCACACCCCAAGATCTTCTCATCCTCACCTACCCCTCAGCGTTTAGTCACCATTTCAATGAGGATCCTCAGCTGCAATCACTAGTGCCCACTCACCTCATCCCTCATCAGGTTGGACTTGGAGTGATTCTCTTTAGCTATTTGAACTGCTTCTTAGGGCTCCTTGTGTAGTAGACAGATGTAGTAGACAGGACTTGGGTAAATGTGCCACCAGAACCTTCTCCACATGTTCCACAAGCAGCTGTCACAAATGGTTAATTCTATTCCATCCCAGGTCCTGCAGCTTGGCCAGCAGGTTCCCAGGTGAAGCTCCATCTCCACTTCTTTGTTTACCATAATGCACTGCAGCATCTCTGCCCACTCTCTCTGCATCAATAGTTCCTTCAAGCTCCAGCCCTCCTTGGACTTGGCTGGACCCACTGGAGCTATGGCTTCTCTGATCAACTTTAGGCTCACCAAACTGGAAGCTTGTGATCTGGTTTCTCCAACACAACCCAGAAATGCATGAGAATTAATAATCATAAAACAGACCTGACCCATGAGGTACAGGAGAAAAGAAGAAGCCACCAGGTGAATCTTTCTCTCTATGCCTCCTACACTAAAAGAGTGTTCTTCAAAGCATGGTTCTTCTCTAAGTCCCGTCTAGAGGACATTCCATGTGCCTAAGCAACATTTTTTTAAATTGCAGTATAGTTGATTTACAATCTTGTGTTAATTTCTGCTGTACAGCAAAGTGAGTCAGTTATACATAAATATACATTCTTTTTAAATATTCTTTTCTGTTATTGTTTATCATAGGATAGTGAATATAGTTCTCTGTGCTGTACAGTAGGACCTTGTTGTTTATCCATTCTATATGTAATAGCTTACATCAGCTAACCCCAACCTCCCACTCCATCCCTCCCTCAACCCCCTCCCCCTTAGCAACCACAAGTCTGTTCTCTACGTCCATGAGTCTGTTTCATAAACAGGTTCATTTGTGTCATATTTTAAATTCCACATATAAGTGATATCATATGGTATTTGTCTTTCTCTTTCTAACTTCAGTTAGTATGATAATCTCTAGTTGCATCCATATTGCTGCAAATGGCATTACTTCGTTCTTTTTTATGGCTGAGTAGTGTTCCATTGTATATATATACACCACATCTTCTTTATCCATTCATCTGTAGATGGACATTTAGGTTGTTTCCACGTTCAATAACATTTTTAATTTTTTTTTTTTTTTTTTTTTTTTTTTGCGGTACGGGCCTCTCACTGTTGTGGCCTCTCCCGTTGCGGCGCACAGGCTCCGAACGCGCAGGCTCAGCAGCCATGGCTCACGGGCCCAGCCGCTCCGCGGCATGTGGGATCTTCCCGGACCGGGGCACGAACCCGTGTCCCCTGCATCGGCAGGCGGACTCTCAACCACTGCGCCACCAGGGAAGCCCTCAATAACATTTTTTAATGAAGCTGTGGCTACTTTGGTGTATTAGTTTCCAGGGCCACCATAACAAAGTAGCAGAAATGGATGGCTTAAAGCAATGGAAATTTATTCTCTCACAGTTCTGGAGGCCAGAAGTCTGAAATCAAAGTGTTTACAGGGCTGTGCTATCTCCAAAGGCTCTAGCAGAGAATCCTTCCTTGCCTCTTCCAGCATGTAGTGGCCCCAAGTGCTCCTTGGTTTGTGACAGCTTCACTCCAGTCTCTGCCTCTGTTTCACAAGACTTCTCCCCGCTGTGTCTGTGTCTCTGTGTGTCCTTTCCTTTTCTAATAAAGACCCCAAACATATTGGATTAAGGCCCACCCTAATACTTGATTCAGAATATATTTCCTAGGATATCCATGCCAAGACTTATTGAGTTTGGGACATCCAAGTAGAGATATCTATCAGGTGATTAAAACTGAAGCACAGGGGAAAGGTCTGGACTGGAGGAATAAATTATAGTATCTGTTTTGTTCATTCTGTATTCTCCTCTCTTCTTCTGGTAACAAGACATCACCTTTATTTTAGAAAACCATCCTTCCGCACAATTCATTGTGGTCCTGGGGGCGTTGGCAATTACAAGCCACCACCACCACCCCAGACTCATTACATATTTCATTGAGTAGGCCTGTGACTCCAGCTGGATTAAGCAGAGCCAGGGAATGAAATAATGATATCGGGAGAGAGAAGTTCTTTCTTTCCTCCAGAGTGGTTCTCTAGGGTGACAAAACCTTGAGCTATCTACAACCACTCCTCTGCCCCCACTCACACTGCATGAGGAAGCCAGTCTGCAATAGAAGAAAGTGAGGCCAATACAGTGATAGAAAAAGAACAGAGAAGAGAATGGAGGGATAGAGAGGCCTGACAACATTATTTGAGTCCCCAGAACCAGAAATGTCTGAGGTCAGTGCTGTCTCTCAACTAGTCTGTCATACTAGACAAAAATTTCTCTTTATTTTTGCTTGAGCTAGTGTGAATTGAGTTTCTATCACTTGCAACCAAAAGTGCTCACTATATGAATGACATCATGATTAGATACTAACAGAATAGATTAGATGCTAAATATGTAGCCCGACAAGAGCAGAAGAACTAGGGCAGAGACCCACAGAGCAGGAACATTTGAGCAACAGTCAGAGAAAGTTTTGTGTGTGTGTGTATTTTTTTTAATTTGGTATTTTGATAGCTTTTAAAAAATGTTTTATTTTATATTGGAGTATAGTTGATTAACAATGTTGTGTTAGTTTCAGGTGTACAACAAAGTGATTCAGTTATACATATAATGTCTCTATTCTTTTTCAAATTCTTTTCCCATTTAGGTTATTACAGAATACTGAGCAGAGTGCCCTGTGCTATATAGTAGGTCCTTGTTGGTTACCTATTTTAAATATAGCAGTGTGTACATGTCAATCCCAAACTCCCAATCTATCCCTCTGTATTATCCTTTCCCCCAGTAACCACACGTTCATTCTCTAAGTCTGTGAGTCTGCTTTTGTTTTGTAAATAAGTTCATTTGTATCATTTTTTAAGATTCCACAAATAAGCAATATCATATGATATTTGTCTCTGTCTGACTTACTTCACTTAGTATGATAATCTCCAGGTCCATCCATGTTGCTTCAAATGGCATTATTTCATTCTTTTTAATGGCTTAGTAATATTCCATTGTATATATGTACCACTTTTTTTATCAGTTCCTCTGTTGATGGACATTCAGTTGCTTCCGTGTCTTGGCTATTGTAAACAGCGCTGCAGTGAACATTGGGGTGCATGTATCCTTTCGAACCATGTTTTTCTCCGGATATACGCCCAGGAGTGAGATTGCAGGATCATATGGTAGCTCTACTTTTTTAAGGAACCTCCATACTGTTCTCCATAGTGGCTGTATCAATTTACTTTCCCACCAGCAGTGCAAGAGGGTTCCCTTTTGTCCACACCCTCTCCAGCATTTATTATTTGTAGACTTTTTGATGATGGCCGTTCTGACATGTGAGATATCTCATTGTAGTTTTGATTTGCTTTTCTCTAATAATTAGCAATGTTGAGTATCTTTTTATGTGCCTCTTGGCCATCTGTACGTCTTCTTTAGAGAAATGTCTCTTTAGGTCTTCTACCCATTTTTTGATTAGGTTGTTTGTTTTTTTGAGATTGAGCCACATGAGCTGTTTGTAAATTTTGGAGACTAATCCCTTGTCGGTCACATTGTTTGCAAATATTTTCTCCCATTCCATGGGTTGTCTTTTGGTTTGTTTATGATTTCCCTTGCTGTGCAAAATCTTTTGAGTTTAATTAGGTCCCATTTGTTTATTTTTGCTTTTATTTCCATTATTCTTTTGTTTGTTTGTTTGTTTTGTTTGTTTGTTGTTGTTGTTGTTGTTGTTGTTGTCGTTTTGCGGTATGTGGGCCTCTCACTGTTGTGGCCTCTCCCATTGCGGAGCACAGGCTCCGGACGCGCAGGCTCAGCAGCCATGGCCCACAGGCCCAGCCGCTCCACAGCATGTGGGATCCTCCTGGACTGGGGCACGAACCCATGTCCCCCGCATCGGCAGGCAGACTCTCAACCACTGCGCCACCAGGGAAGCCCTCCATTATTCTAGGAGAAGGATCAAAAAAGATATTGCTATGATTTATGTCAAAGAGTGTTCTGCCTCTGTGTTCCTCTAAGAATTATATAGTATCTGGTCTCACATTTAGGTAAAAGAGACTGAAGACTAGCAGCCAGAGAGGTAGGAAGAAAACAAGGAGAGTGAGGTCATGGAAGACAAAGGGAGTGAGACTTGTAAGAAGGCTTGGTCAGTATCATCAAGTGCTACGGAGAAATCAAACAAAAAAGAAATGGAAAATTTCATTGGGTTTAGCAGTGGGACACCCCTGGTGATCATGATGAAAACGGTCTCTATGGACAAAAGGGGGTAGAATTTTGATGGTCAAGTGTTGAGGGGTAAGCAAGGAAGAAAGTAGACACAATGAGTGTAGAAAACACTCAAGAAATTTGGTTGTAAAGGGGGGAAAGTGACGGGATGACAGCTGGTGATGTCAATGAAGCTTTTTTTTTAAGATAACAAAGATGTGAACACATTTAAATATGTATTGATGGGAAGAGACCAATAGGAAGGTAAAGATTACAGCTATATTGGGACTTCCCTGGTGGTCAGCGGTTAAGACTCCGCACTCCCAATGCAGGGGGCCCGAGTTCAATCCCTGCTCAGGGAACTAGATCCAGAATGCCGCAACTAAGAGCCCTCATGGTGCAACTAAAGATCCTGCACACCGCAACGAAGATCCCATGTGCCACAACTAAGAGCTGGGGCAGGCAAATAAATAAATAAATATTTTTTTTTAAATTGCAGCTAGGGTTTCCCTGGTGGCGCAGTAGTTGAGAGTCCGCCTGCCGATGCAGGGGACACGGGTTCGTGCTCCGGTCTGGGAGGATCCCATATGCCGTGGAGCAGCTGGGCCCGTGAGCCATGGCTGCTGAGCCTGCGCGTCCGGAGCCTGTGCTCCGCAACGGGAGAGGCCACAACAGTGAGAGGCCCGCGAACTGCAAAAAAAAAAAAAAAAAAAAAAAAAATTGCAGCTATAAGTGAGGGAGGAGACAGAGCAGTCCCAGGGAAGGTGAGAGGGGCTGGAATCTAGAGCATAAGCCTTCACATAGTAACAGGAGGGTAAGAGGGGAATATAGGAGCAAGTTCAGATAGGTTTGAGGTTTGATGGCAGAAAAATGGAGGAATTTTATCTGTGAAGTAGCAGCAAGGTTATTGCTGATGACAGCATGGGGCTAAGAGGTGATGGGCCAGGGAATGGTCAAGGTGGAAGTTTGAGAAGGATTGGAATGGTGCATGTGGAGAACAGGAAACAGAGCCCCAGAAGAAACCTAAAGGGATGACCTGATGTGTGGAGCCGCTCTCAGCAGTGTCAGTACAGGTGTGAAGAAAGCAAATGGTTGAGTCCACATGGGGTTGGGATTTTAAAGGACTGAGGAACAGCGGAGTAGAGGCCCTTGGAAAGCAAGATAAGGAGGGAAGGGAAGGGAAGAGAGGAGGAGGCTGAGAGAGAGGCTAGAAGTGGATGGTTGAGGACCTGGAAGTGGGAGGATGGAGAACAGGTGGAGAGGGTGTGTTTGGGCACAGACACTCATGAAGCCCCTACCTGGTACCAACCAGAGGCCCCCGCCTGCCCCCAACACCCATTCACGATTTGGGTCTCCTTAACTAAGTTATGAGTTCCACGATATGCAGGGCTACTTGGCCATTGATGACAGATGAGGATAGATAGATAGATAGATAGATAGATTTTGCATCAGGGAAAATTTTCAGTTCCTTTACCCATGAGGAGTTGCCAGGTAGGGGTCCCCACTTTTATGGCCATCACACAAGCACACACAGACATAGGCAAACACAGGGTGCAGAGTGCAGGCCTCTGGGGGCGCATGGACTGAGGCCAACACAAGGATTCACCGCTAATAATGCTAAAGCCATCTCCACTTTGTTTTTCCACCAACACTCCAGCCGCACCGGGCTCCCCTCTCTGGTCAAGGCCAAAGACTGATGGTGTCAGTAATAGCCTCTCAGATCAGGAACTGGCCTCCCACCCATACTCTGGGACTGATGAAGCAGGCTCCACAGAGCCAGCTGCCCCTGGCCCTCCCACAGGGAGAATGACCAAGGGTGCCAGCTGGCCTCGCCCACGGCCTGAGGACTAAGCTAAGCAGAGCAGCCCCAGGAGCCCCTGAGGGTCCTGACGGCCAGTCCATCCAGATGATTCAGTTCTTCAACCTGCCTGTGCTGCTCATTTTCCCTGATGGAAGAGCTCTAGTTGCCCCCATATTTTGCCCAAAGAAAGCAGGGCTGAGGGGAGAATAGGGTCTGAGACAGCAAGAGGCAAATGCCTACAGATTGTCCTCAACCGTCCTTCCCAGAGAAATCAGCACTGGACCGCGAGTCACCTCATTAGACCCAGAGCAAGGCAGGCGCCTCTGAGTCGATGGTAGGATGATAAGGAAAGAGGAGCAGGAAATGCGGGCTTTCTGGAGCTCTTCTTCCCAGCCAACCAGGAATACTCATGCTATTGCCAGCAAATCTGCCTAGGTTAGAGGTCTCTAAAAGTCGGTCCCCTGAGCTTCTTCCCTTGACAGTTTCTAATGGTGATGCGACTTAGAGAAACAACTCCCAGAGAAGGACCTTTTGAGTCCTGGGCTAGGAAAGGCTTCCCTCCCAGGCCTCCAGGAAGCTGGGACGGAGTAAGCAAGGAGAAAGGGGATTTTCTGTTCCTGCCGCCCTGCCAGCCACCAGCCCTGGAGGGATTGTGTGCTACCCACTGCCCACAGCTGCCCAGGTGCAGGGCTCCAGGCTGAGAACAGCTCCCTTTTACTCCCTCCACGCTGGCTGGGTCGGGGCTGAAGCTGACAGCAGGAGAGGGGCTGAGCCGCTGCAGGAGCAGGGCAGGCCCATGTGGGGAAGCGGCGGGCAGCTGGGGGTGCTTGAGGGACAACTCCCCCTGCGATTGCCCACTCCTTGCTACTGCTCCTCATGCCGGAGCTGGCCTGGGCCTTCACTTAACCCCTCTCACAAGAATGCTGGGTGATTGATGACTCTGGCCTTGGCAGTGATGCAGAGCTGGGTGGGAGGTCGGTAGAGATGAGAGGTTCGGCAGCAGGGCAAGGGGTGGCTTCCTCGTGGGCCTGGCCCTCTGGCCTGACACAGTGGAACTGGTGGAATATGTCCACCTGAGTGAGGTTGGACAGTAGCGAAAAGAGAGAAAAGGAGAGTGCCTCTCAGGGCTCAGGTTTGTGTGCATATGGGATGTGTGCGTGTGTTCATGCATGCATGCATGTGTGTGTATGTGTGCATGTGTGTGTGTGTGTGTGTGTGAGAACATTGCTCCTGTGTGACAAAATAGGACTGGCTTACGTGGAGGGAATATTTGAGTGTACAGTGCCCTCTGACAAGGGCATGCTTTGGTGCAGGATGGGCTGGTGGTTATTGTGTGTTTCTCAGTCATCCATTTGTTGTATTAGTTATTTACTGCTGCATAACAAATGACTCCAAAACTTAGTGGCTTCAATGAACAACATTCCTCATCTCACTGTTTCTGTGGGTCAGGAATCCAGGCACAGCTGAGCTGGGTCCTCTGGCATGAGAGTCTCATGAAGCTGCAATCAAGGTGTCAGCCTGGTCTGCAGTCACCTCAAAGCCCAACTCTTCTGGCTGTTGGCAGGAGTCAGTTTCTCACTGGCTGTCACCTGGAAGCCACTCTCAAGTCCTAGCCACATAGACCTCTCCATAGGGCAGCTCACAACATGGCAGCTGGCTTCATCAGAGCCAGAAAATCAATAAGAGAGAGAGAGAGAGGGAGATGGAGTCATGATCTTGTATAACCTAATCTCAGAAGGGACATCAGGGACTTCCTTGGTGGTCCAGCGGTTAAGACCCTGTGCTCCCAATGCAGGGGGCCCGGGTCTGATCCCTGGTCAGGGAACTAGATGCCACATGCCGCAACTAAGAGCCCACATGCCGCAACTTAGAACCCACATGCCACAACTAAAATATCCCTCATGCCGCAACTAAAAAAAAAAAAAAAAAAGATCCCACGTGCAGCAACTAAAGACCTGGCACAGCCAAATAAATGAATAAATATAAATTTAAAAAATAAAGAAGTGACATCCATCACTTCTGCCATATTCTACTCATTGGAGGTGAGTCACTAGGTCCAGCCCACACTCAGGGGAGGGGATTGCACAGGGACGTGACTACCAGTAAGTGGAATCATTGGGGGCTGTTTTGGAAGCTGCCTACCATGTCCATTAATTCATTCAGCAATCATTTAATGAGGACCCTCTATGTACCAGTCACCATGCTGAGTGTGGATGGTAGAACAAAACGGTGACTGTCGCTTGAAGATTACAATCTGGAAGGTGAGGCACATATTAACTAAAGAAACAAGCAAATGAATATCAAAATCTACTACAGAAAATGCCTCAAAAAGGCAGTGGGCAGTGGTGGGGGGCAGCACATTGTGCTATGAGAGCATTTCACCAGGGGACCGGGCCAGGGGGCACCCTGAGGAAGGGATGATTGAAGAAAGAGCTAACGTGTGAGGGAAGACCAGGCGTTAGCTGGGTGATGAGAAGAGGTGAGAATGGCAGGGGGCACCCAGCCGGCCAAAGGAACAGCATCACCTGTGTTTGACTGTGGTGTGTGTAAGCCAAGAGCCCATGTGCGCGTGTGTTCTGTTCCTGGGTGGATATGGGTATTTACACTGTGTGTGTGGACATCGTGGGGAAACAGCACTACTGGTGCACTTAAAAGGCTCTAAGGAAGGGACAGGAGGTGGCAGAGGACTGAATCTGAGCAGCACTCTCTCTAAACATCCAGAATTATGTTTCTTCACTCTTCTCCCTGCTCTTCCACCCTCTCCATGCCCTCCCTGGAAGGTTTCTTTGGGGAGTCTTTTATGTCCTCATAAAAAGCAAAATCTGCTGATGCAGCCTAATGCATTATCCTGAAAAGCAGAGCTGTCTGGGGGAACTAGTTCTGCCCCTGACCCTGCTCCTGCCCCAGAGGGGAAGCTCCATTCAGCAAACCGGCATCTCCCTTGTTAAAGAGACGGCCTTTTGATTGAGACCAGTGACTTTTTATGGGTCCAAATACAGGAAGGCAGGGCCCCCTGTAGGAGGGAGGTGGGGGGTGTTCTGCAGCCAGTAGGAAGGATAGAGCAGGGGGTGGGAAGGGAGCTGGGAGAGCCCCTGGTCAGCACAAGGCCCCTCTGGGTGTCAATAGAGCCAAATGTGGAGGAGGCTGGTGCTGAGGCAGGATGCAGCATGACATGTGGCCCAGCCCCACACACCTGTGTGAGGCTGACGAATCCCACACACTGCCTGGTCACTCGGAGACAAGTCCTACACAAGACCTACACAAATCCGCAGAACTGAGCAAAAGCCTACATGATCCCTGTCCTCTAGGCACCTGAGGAGGACTTCCCTCTTCCCAGCAGCACCTTGGTAAGCTATGCAAGCAGTCCCTGTGTCTGGAATCCTGCCCCAATCCCTCAGCCCAGCAGTAAGCGTGTGACTCCCATTCATTCATGTCTTCATTCATTCAGTAAATATCCACTCCTGTGTGCCAGGCACTGCATTAGGCTCTGGAGACACAGATGTGGTTCCTGCCTTGATAGACTCTCCAATTCAAATAGCAAGTAATCACTGAATGATTTTTCACTCACCGGGTAATGACAGTTGTGAAAGTGACATGAAGGAAAAACACAAGTGAGAGCTAGCACGGTTTGGAAGACATTATGATGTCAGGGAAGGGGCTCCTGGTCTATATGTTGTCCACTGGTCCTTGCTGAGCCCTGCAGAGGTGACCTGGCCTGTCCAGGTGTCAGCCTTTGTCCCCATGACATTCCTGCAACAGTGTCCATTGCTGGCGTGACATGTGGTCCATTTTCCCAGCAGATTAAGAGTACCGTGGTCTACTCCCTTCTGACCCACCACCCATTTTTACAGTGGCCGGCCCTGTCAATCCTCTGATCCATCGCTATACTGTGCTGGCCTGGGACAGCCCTTCGCATTGTCTCTGCTCCAGGGTCCCCTTGCCCTAAAACAAATTGGACCCCTTGTGGCCATGGGAGCTCACCATAGTCAGCCATCTGCTTGGCGCCTCTCCAGGGCCCAGGAACATTTTCTTATCCCCTTTACAAACCACTGGAAGTGAAAGAGTCTCTGGGTGGGGTGAAATGAGAGGCTAATTCAGATTCTCTGCGACAAAAAGTTCTGCCATTTATATCCTAGAAGAAATGAGACAAAGTCTCCTCCATCTTTACATCCCCAAACCCATCATGAACCATGATGTGGGGACTGAGGTACCAGCCCCACCATGTTTCTCCCTGGTCCTCATCACTTGCCCTGCAGCCTGAATTTTTATCTCTTTCTATGTCCTACTCTTCTTTCTTCCCTGTTCAAACACCCAGTCCTCTGAGCTTGGGATCTTCAGAGCCCACAAATGCTTTTTTCTCCACCACAAAGTCTGACTTTAACAAATGAAAATCTTGCTTTTATGACCATTATAATTTCCATCATTTTAAAGCAGTGGTTCTTAACCTTAGCTGCACTTTGTAGGGACCTGAAAAGTTTCCATTCCAGGAACTTCTGATTTAATTGGTCTGGGGCTTAGCCTGGGCGGCAGGATTCTTAAAGCTCCCAGATGATTCTAGTGTGCAGCTAGGGTCAGGAACCACTGCTTTAAAGAGTCCCATTTATGAATAGCAATGATTTCTTTTGTCTCCACTAATCCTGTCCTCCCCGTGAAGAAACCTAAGCCTCAGCATCATTCATTGATTCAACACGTGTTAGTTGGGCCCCTTCTTTGTGCACTGTTCTAGGTGCTTGGGACACAGCAGAAAACAAAACAGACAAAAATCCCTACCCTTGGAGAGGTGACATTCTAACCAGGAGAGACAGGCTAGAAACAATAACAATAATATGTAGTAAATTTCATAGTACATTCTCAAGTGAAAAGTGATAAAGGAGAGGGGATAAAAACAGGGTGAAAGGATCTGAGAGGGAGAAAGTTCATCAATCAAGCTAGACCTTATGGAAAAGGTGACATTTGAGAAAAGACTTGAAGGAGATGAGGGAGTGAGCCAAAGCAAATTCCCAGAATAAGAACCATGGTGGATATTTCACAATATTATCCTGCTACCTGTATGTAGGAGGGAGGACCAGAAGGACTTGGTGATTGACTGTTGGGGTGAGTAAAAACAATCCCTTAGGGATGACCCTCAGATTTCTTACCAAGTGTCCTTCACTGAGCTGGGGACACTGAGATCTGGAGGTGAAAGTCTAAAATTACATTTCAGACATTCTGGTATGAGGCATCTACAAGACATCTAAGTGAACCAAAACATAGACCTGGGGGCGACCAATCTCAGCCCATGGACCACACCTGGCTTGCCATCTGGTTTTTAAATTTTTAAATAATTGGAAAAAATCCAAATGAGAATAATATTTCCTGACATGTAAAAATTATGTTAAATTCTAATTTTTAAATGGTCAGAAAAAACTGAAAGGAGAATATTTCCTAACACATGAAAATTATGTAAAATTCTAATTTCAGGGTCCATCAACAAAATTTATTGGAACACAGCCACGCCCATTCATTGTCACATTTTCCATGGTTGAGTTTGCACTATAATGGCAGAGTTGAGTAGATGGAACAGACACCATTTAGCCCACAAAGCCTAAAATACTTACTGTCTGGCCTGTCACACAAAGACATTTGCTGAGCCCTTGCATAGCCGATTGGATGCATGGATCTGGAGCTCAGGAGGATCATGTAGGCTGATGATGTGGGTGTCGTTAGCATCCAGAGGTATTTAAGTCATGGATGGCGATGAGATCGGAGCTTGAGAAGGGAAGAGGATGAGGTCAGGCCCTGAAAAACTTGGATATTTGAAAGTTGGATGGAGGAGAAAGAGGCTAGGAAGGAGATGAAGAAGCAGTAGCCAAGAGGTTGGAGGAAAATCCAGAGACTATGTTGTCATGGAAAAAAAGAAAAAGTGGGTAGACCAAGAGGTCAAAGATCAATGCTGCTGGGAAGTCAAATGTCATGAGAATGGAAAGTATCTAATGAATTTAGCAACAAGAAGGTAATTAGTGGGAAAATTTCAGTGAAGCCATAGTGGGAAAATTTCAGTGAAGCACAGAGAGAGGAGGCCAGACTGGAATGGAATGAAGAGAGGATGGTGAGGAATGGGGATGTGATATGAGGATAACTTTTTCAAGAAGCTCAGCTGAGAAGGGGACTGCATCAGCCCATAGAGATAAAATGGTGTCTAGAAGTGGAGGAAGGTCAAGGAGGTTTCATTGTTGGTCAATGTTTGTTTTAACATCTGATTGATCAGAGGGTATTTGATTGGCAAAGGGAGAGAACAAAGACACAGGAGAGGGAACAGCCACGGATGGAACAAAGTGGCCTGGCCCTGTGGAAGCTCACTGGCAGGAGCCCTGCCTGGGCCCCTCCTCTACCGCCATGAGCCCTTAGAATTTGG
Organism: Mesoplodon bidens; assembly: GCF_964165515.1. Lineage (NCBI taxonomy): Eukaryota > Metazoa > Chordata > Mammalia > Artiodactyla > Ziphiidae > Mesoplodon > Mesoplodon bidens. The sequence continues at coordinate 61,881,137 of NC_138178.1, read as the reverse complement.
GGAAATAAGCTCAGAGAAGGGGAGCCCCCGCCCTCTATGGCAAGTGCAGTGGAAACGGGAGACCCTCTGGATGCAGACAATGTAACTTAAAATCCTGGCTCTGCCTCTGTGTGACCTTGGCAAGTGACTACTTGGAGTCTCAGTTTCCTTATCTGTAAAGTGGGGCTAAGCCTCCCTAGTTCACAAGACTGGTGAGGATCAAGTGCGATAGCATTCATGCACCAGCCACTGTCTCTAACACATGGGAGACACTCAACAAACGTTAGATTCCCTCCTCCCTGTCCCAAACCACTCCCAGCCCAGCTACTTCTCAGACTTTGTCTTGGAAAAAAGAGAAAAGTATCTTGGACACAAACTTGACCTACATTCAGTGCCAAGTCTCTTGTCTTTGAGTCTCAAGTCTATTGCCTTTGGAAGAGAGGCAATTCCAGGGATGCACTTAGCCAGCTGGCCCAGACTTGGCCAGATGTGTTGTTTTGGAAGCTCCCAGGGAAGGAAGGATCCTGAGATTCCTACTTCCATCTAGACCCTGGCATGAGCCCTCTGACCTCCTGAACTCTGGAAGCTTTTGTCAAAACAGGAATTCCTAGCCCGTTTTGTCAGAGATCTAGTTTTGTAGGGGGTTTTGTGGTATCGTGGACTGTGGGGCTGGCTAGAATTGTCAGCAGGGCACCAAACTTTCACCTCCAGAGAGCTTACAGGAGAAGATTGTTTCTCGTTTGACTGCTGAGAGCCCACAGAGATGGACGGTGCCCAGCACAAAAGAAGGTGTGGCCAAGATCAGGAGACATGGCCGATGCTGGGTGGGGGGAGTGGATTGACAGGCAGTGTCCAGCATTAGCACACTTGTGGGGCCATCTGCACAGAACACCTGCCTCCTGCAATCAGTCTCTCGGGCTGTGACTCAGCAGCATCCTGTTCTAAGCATCATCTCCCCAACCTGTTGTTTAGAAAAGATAAAATAGATCTATTTCCCTGGCATTTCCCTTTCAAAGCTGGCAAAGTGGCTGCAACCCCTGCTTTATACTCAGTCAGGGAAGCATTTCATCATTTTCTAGGACAAAAATCCTATGAAAGGGACAGACCAGGCTGGTCTTTCATCATAAGAGATCAGCGCAGCAGGCCAGGGAGGGAAAGAAGCCATTTGTTCTGGAAAGTGAATCAAAGTATCAAAGCTGCCTCCTGCAATTGTTTAAATTAAATATTATGTTTCAATGAATGTAAGATATATAATTAATAAAGGTACCCCAGCTTTTTTATAGTCTTACTGGACTGCAAAGAGATCGTTACCAGAACAAACTTCTCCCACAGTGCCCCAGATGACGGGTGTGTACTTGTGAGCTGATACATGCATATGTGTGCATATGCAAGTGAGCGTGTATGCCTAAGTGTTTCTGCGAACTTGTGGCTAAGGAGTCATTTACTACAAAAAGCCCACCTAAGCCAACTTAAGTAAAAAGGAACTTATTATAAGGAACTGGGAACATCTCGCTGTAACAGACAAGTTGGACAGTTTCCCTACCCTGTCAGCGTCTGCACCTTCTGATTGGACCAGACCACCCCCTCACTGACAGCCACAGCACATTGGACTGGGACATCTGACCCACGTGGCATTAGTTGACTTCTCACTCCCAGAAAATTGGGACTGGGACACAGACATGTGAGTTAGTTCATGGTAGTGTACCCAGGAGGACATGTCTCAAAGACATGTGTCAATGTTTGAATTATGTAGCACCTTAGCACAGTGGTTCTCAACCGTTTGCATGCCACAGGATCATGTAGGATGTTTGCTAAAAATGTGGTTTCCTTGGCTGCATCCCCAGAGATGCAGGGCTCTGAATTTTTAATAAATGCTTCAAATGATTTGAATGCAGGTACTTCAGCAAGAGAGAAAGGAAATCAGATGAGCAAGGAAAGAATTTCATTGTCCCAGAGAGAAAACGAAAGAAACGAAAGTAGCTGCTTTGGTTGACGATGGCTTCCTTTCGCAGTTCCAGTCCTTCATAAGGCCCTTTTGTCTTTCCTGTCCTTGTTTTTTGTGGATAACTTTGATTTGTAATACTCTCTAAGTTGGTTTCTGTTTCTTGCTACCAAAGAATTCCTAAAAGCATTTGTGCTTATGGAACCCAAGGGTATGTGACCATCTGGTCCCATTAGCCATAACTGGTAGGAGAGGGGGCAGGACCACTTGCTACAAATGGCCACCTTGACCCACCTCTCTGACAGGTACAATAGCAGGTCCTTTCTAAGAAGGAATGTTGTCTGGGAAGACACCCCAAACACATTTACCACAGGAGAATTTTCTGAGAGGGCCTAAGGGCCCGTGGGCATTTGTCTGCCTGTGTGTGCATGCATGTGCCCAGCTCTGGTCTGCTGCCTATGGGCCCTGGGTATGGTATTTTCTCAGAGACAAGAGTATAATTGTGAGTGGGTGTGTGTTACTGAATCAGTCTGTGCACATGAGTGGGAGAGAACGAAGCCAAGCTGCATTCTAGGTTATAATTGTCCACATTAGAGACTCATTAACTATATTACTACATCTATGCATAGTACACCAGATCATATTTAGAAATGAGCTTCTTAAAGAGATAGAACAGAGAACCCTGTTATTGGGGCATGGTGAGGAGCAGATAGCATTTGGAAAGGTAAAAAGTAATAAAGGTTGCTGCTCAGAATACCTGGGGCTGGGCAGAGACAGACACCAGGAGTCTGTAAGGTCTATCCCCAGACATCCCCAGCAAGCAGCAGGTTCAGTCTGCATGGTGTGGGAATGTGGCCCGAGAACCAGGAGATAACAAGAACACAACGTGCCTGGTGAGAAGTCCCCGAGGGGTTGAGAGTTCACTCAGTGATCAGAAGAAGAGTTCTGGTACTGTCTCAACAGGATGATTTTTATCTACTTTCATGAGACTCTTGCAGCACCCTAAGAGCATTTCTACATCTCTGAAAGTCACCACAATTAATTTTTCATTATACAACAGAGCAAAGAAGAGAAAACCTCTCCTTCCCATAGACCCCCCCACCACAAGCACTTTATCTGTATCTCTCTGGTGTCATGTGTTACTTTCTATCTCATGTTGTATCATGTACATTTCCATCTACAAGCTCTTTGGAGGACACCCTCAGCCCCTCACCTAGATCCTCCTCAGATCCCCTTTGGCAGTGCTCATCCCCCAGCTTCTGTGTACTTTGCTACTAATTGTTTGCAGCTGTGACCTCCTTCAGAGGCTTGCTGTTGGGCTCCTGGAGCTGCTGCAAACACATCCACATATCCAGAGTTATAGGTCTGGGAGTGCCTAGGAGTTTACTCCCCATCCCCTCTCCACCACCTTCCAGCAACGACTAGCTGGTACAGGGTTAAAAAGCCCACCTCTCTTGCCTGAGTAGATGCAAACTCTTAGATGCAATTTATACTCCAGAGCTCCCCAGGGATCAGGCAGAGGTTTTGACTTCAACTGAAATCCTTCCTTTCACTGACCTTCCCCTTCTGATAGTGCTTCCTCCACTCCTTTACTGATTTCTCCTTGGAACACTTTCTTAGCAAGTCCCTTGAGCTCAAATCCTTGCCTCAGAGGCTGCTTCTCAGAGAATCTTATTCCTAGTGTCCTAACTCTGCCCACAGCCCCCCAAAAGGCAATTCTACATACCATAGGACTTCACCTCCCTGGCCACAGCTAATTAGACCAGGTGGATTCCTTATCAATGCAGAGCCAATTAAATTCTCAAAATGCATAATCATTCTACATGTGAGAACTAAACTATAAAGCTCTTAGAAGAAAACAGGAGTAAATTTTCTCAACCTTGGGTTAGACAATGGTTTCTTAAATACACAGTTTGCTTGGACTGCTACAAGAAAATATCATAGACTGGGTGGCTTAAACAACAGACTTTTATTTCTCACAGATCTGGAAGCTGGGAAGTCTAAGAGCAAGGTACTGGCTGATTTGGTTCCTGGTGAGAGCCTTCTTTCTGGCTTGCAGACAGCAGATTTCTTGATTTTTCGTGGTGCCCTCATGTGGCAGAGAGAGAGACAGCAAATTGTCTGGAGTCTCTTCTTGTAAGGGCACTAATCCCATCTTGAGGACCCTACCCTAATGACCTTATCTCCTAAATACCCCATCTCCAAATACCATCACATTGGGGGTTGGTTCTTCAACATACTGATTTGCGGGAACACAATTTGTGTGCCAAGAAGCACATGAGAAAATGCTCAGCATCATTAATCATTAGAGAAATGCAAATCAAAACCACAAAAAGATACCACCTCACAGCCACTCAGATGGCCAGTAGGTGTCCAAAAGTCAGACAGTCACGAACGTCATCAAGGATGTAGAGGAACTAGAACCTTTATACACTGCTGGTGGGAATGTAAAATGGCGCTGCCACTTTGGAAAACATTTTGACAGTTTCTCAAATTGTTAAACCTAGAGCTACCATGATTCAACAGTTCCACTCCTAGGTGTATACCCAAGAGAAATGAAACATATCCACATAAAAACATGTACACAAATGTTCATAGCAGCATTATTTACAGTAACCAAAAAGTAGACACAACCCAAGTGCCTCTCAACCGATGAGTGGATAAACTAAATGTGGTATATCTATACAATGGAATATTATTCAGCAATAAAAAAAGAATGAAGTACTGATACATGCTCTGACATGGATGAACCTTGAACATGTTATGCTAAGTGAAAGAAGCCAGACCTAAAATATTACATATTGTTTGACTTCATTTATGTGAAATGTCCAGAATAGGCAGAGAGACAGGGGATAGATTCGTGGTTGTCTGGAGGTGTTGTGGTGGAGGGAGGTGGTGGGGATGGGGCATGACTGCTAATACATCCAGGATTTCTTCTGGGGGTGTTGCGACTGTTCTAAAATTAGATGGCAGTGATGGTTGCACAACCCTATATATATATATTTTTTTAAAAACCACTGAACTAGGGGCTTCCCTGGTGGCGCAGTGGTTAAGAATCTGCCTGCCAACGTAGGGGACACGGGTTCAAGCTCTGGTCTGGGAAGATCCCACATGCTGCGGAGCAACTAAGCCCGTGCACAACTACTGAGCCTGCGCTCTAGAGCCCACGAGCCACAACTACTGAACCCACTAGCCACAACTACTGAAGCCCGGGAGCCACAACTACTGAAACCCACGTGCCTAGAGCCAGTGCTCCACAACAAGAGAAGCCACTGCAATGAGAAGCCTGCACACCGCAACGAAGAGTAGCCCCCGCTCGCCACAACTAGAGAAAGCCCGCATGAAGCAACCAAGTCCCAGGGCAGCAAAAAATAAATAAAATAAATTAATTTTAAAAAAACCACTGAACTTAAAATAGGTAAATTTTATGGCATACAAAACACATCTCACTAAAGCTATTTAAAAACAAAGCCTCATAGTTGGGTCCACTGGCTATTTCTTTGTATCTTCCTGATAAACGGGCTCCTCCTCCCCCTGCGCTTCTCCTTTACTATTTCCTCACAACCACATTCACAACACTAATGACACCAGATGTGTGGAGGTTTTCCACACCAAGCAATTCTTTGCAACACCAGCTGGGTGTCCTACAATTCAATGCAGTTTGACACTAACCAGAGTTAGTTAGACCCCCACAGGTTAAGGGCTTCATCCCACAAGACTGCCCCCGCCTTCACCTCAGACTCCAGTCACAAATCTAGGTTGTCACCTGTGCTTCTGAACAACCAGCTATAAATCAGTTTCCCATAACCCCGTCCTTGGGTTCAATCATTCGCTAGAACAGCTCCCAGAACTCAGGGAAACACTTACTTATGCTTACCAATTTATTATAAATGATATGATAAAGGATGCAGATGAAGAGCCAGATGAAGAGATACGTGGGGTGAGGTCCAGAAGAGTCCCAAGCACAGGAGCATCTGTCCCCATGGAGTTGGGATGTGTCACCCTCCCAGCACATGGATGTGTTCACACACCTGGAAGCTCCCTGAAACCCCACACTTTGGGGATCTTTATGGAGGCTTCATCAAGTAGGCATGATCGATCACTAACAAAATCTGCAGCCCTTTTCTCCTTCCCCTTCATGGAGGATGAGGGTAGGGTTGAAAGTTCCAAGCTTCTAATCATGGCTTGCTCTTTCTGGTGAACAGACCTCACCCAGGAGCCAACCGAGCATTGCCCCATTAGAACAAAAGACACTCCTATCACCCAGGAAATTCGAAGAGTTTTAGGAGCTCTGTGCCAGGAACTGGGGGCAGAGACCAATATATATTTTGTCTATTGTTTCACACTAGCCTTAAACTTCTGAGTGGGTTTCTGTATCCTGATGCCAAGCATTCCTAAAGACACCACGTCTCTTCTCCCTATTAGACTGTGAATTTCTTAAGGACAGGCTGTGCACATAATTCGTATATCAATATGTTGCTCCAAATGCCTTGCACTCTCTTGCTCTCAATCTCAGAGGAAGAGTTACCTTTTCTCCTGCCCCAAACACACCTGTACACCTGTAGTTACCCTCATACCACTCTGTCCTCTTGAGGGCCTCCTTTTCCTGTCTCCTTCAAGACCTTCCATATTTTAAAACACAGAGTCTCTGGTCATTCTTGGACCCAGGTCTCCTCAAGCTATCCTGATACTTTCTCCATCCTTCACAGCCAACCTTCTCTGAAAACCAGACTATTCTCTCTCACCCTGTTTCCTCACCTCTTTTGTCCATTATAGGCTGGTTTCCACACCATCACTCTCCTGGACACAGCTCTCACCAGGATAACCTGTTAATTCCTCATTGCCAAACACAGTAGATTCATTTAATCCTTGTGTTAGTCATGGTCTCAGCTTTTACATAGCTTTCTCTTGGGTCTCCTCCAGCTTCTCTGACTGTTCCTTCTAAGAATGTGTCCTGCCTCTATTTCCCCTGTCATCCCTTAAAGGTTCCCCAGGGATCTACCTTCTGCTATAATGCCTCCTTCATCATCACAGTTCCCTTGGATGATCACATAGATTCCCAAGGTTTAAACCTCCAAAGATTCCCAAGTTGACATCTTCAGACTAGACCTGTTCCCCAAGATTCCAGCTCGTACACTTCCTAGACATCTTGACCTTGATATTCCATAGGAATCTCAAATTTGATATGTCTAAAATGTAATTAATTATCCCCAACCTACCCCCAACTTCCACCACAGACCTACAACTCAGGGGGTCCCTATCATTATGCTTAATGACACCACCATCCTCTCCAGTTCTTAAGCAGAAAGCTAAAAGTATCCTCAGACCCTCCATCTCCCTCACCCCACATAAAATCTGTTAACAGGTTATTTTATTTTACATTTAATAAATCTTCACACACTGGGCTTCAGCCACACTGAATCATTTGTAGTGCCTGAGATACACCGTGACTTTTCCCCACCTCTGGACTTTAATATGCATTCTTAACCTCTCTTTGGAATGCTTCTTCCTATGTCATCCTCCAAAACACAACCCAACTACTGTCCTTCTTGGGAAGCATCTTCCATCATCCCCAGCAGAATCTGCTGCTCCTTTGAAATACTGGACACCAACTGCTGGACTCTGGCCCACATGGTTACTTTATGCAACTTTCCCAGCTCCCTCTGTAGCCTCAGTCCCAGGGCACAGAGGGAGGAAAGAACACAAATCTAAGGGATCTTCTACCCCTCCTTCACTTGTGTCCCTGTCCTCCACCCATTTTCCCTCACCTTTCTCCTGCTCTCTTGGGCTATGGTTCCCAGGTTCACGTGTCATCTGGCTTCTGATGGTGTTTGGCCCTTGGGGAGCACTGGCAGGAAATTGAGTCAGGGTTGGGGAGCCAGGCTATTTCTCCCTCTGCCTCTGCTTTAGTTGCATCTCTGGCAGTTGCTGTGTCTTTTCCATCCCTCCAGTTCCTGGCAGACAAGCCCACTTGGTTCAAACGCTTACTGAGCACCTTCCAGCCTAAGGGTGATAGTTCTTCCTGCTACTGTTAATCTCTGAGTTGTCTCACTGTCTTCTGTTTTACTTCTTGGCCCTTCTGTCACCTGTTGTTTAACAAATTCCTTTCATTAACGTCCCTCATTTTAAATATTCAAGTGGTTGCTATTTCTTGGTTAGATCTTGACTGATCCAACTCTAAATAAGAAAGAGCTTCACTGTGAGGTGAAGACAGGAGTCTGGAGCCTTGGGAGCATAGGGGAGAGGACTGGACTAGAGACCCTTGTGGGAGAGTCATTGACATAGAGGTGGAGGATAAAACCTAGGAGCACTGGAGGATGGAACCATGAGAGCAGCAAGATTGATTACACAGTGGATAGGAAGCTCACTACTCAGGAAGCAACCCATCCCAAATTAGTGAAAAATACTTGGTTAATATTAATTGAAATCTGCCTCACTCTAACATGCACCAATTTTTACCATAGATAAAATCTCATTTTTTCCACATGCTAGTCTTTTAGGTTTTCAGTGAGATATATCTTGCTGCTTCCCTTATCTTCTCTACTGTGACATATCCAAATCTTTCCACTTATTTTTGATGGGGCAAGGTTTCTGGGGCCCTCACTCTCCTGATCTGGTTGCTCTCCTCTGGACATGCTCCCATTTAGCAGTGTTCCTTTAAGACAGGCTCCTAGGGTGGAACGCAGGTCTCTAGATATCATCCCACCTCCTTGCTGCAGACATTAAACCTCTGCTGATGCACCCAAGACTGAATTCCCTTTTGGAGCTGTGAGCCCAACTATTGGTTCACTGTGGATTTTCAGACATGTCACAGAATGGGAGAAAGGATGAGTCTTCCATTTGAGCTAAACTTGCCCATTCTTGTCCATGGTAGTTTGTTGGACAGCTCAAGATGCACTCCAATCCCCTTCTCCTTGCCCACCTCCACTCTAGAGGAGGGAAAAGTGAAATACTTTCTTTCCCAGCTTTCTCTGAACCTAGTTCTGGTCAATTAAATATGAATGCAAATCTGTTGGGGGCTTCTGAGAAAGCTTTCACCTTCCTAATAATAGGAACAGATGTCTCTGGAGCCATCCTTTCCTGGTCTTACCTGCCTTTAACACAGTTATAATGTGACTCTAAGAGAAAAGCCTAGAGAATCTCAGAGAGGCTAGCCTTGACACTGTTGGGTCACTGAGCCAACGCTGACAACCACCTACTTTTGGACTTCTTATTGTGTTAGGAAAAAAGTCTGAACCAACACACTGGGGAAAAACATTGTCAATTTATATTACAAAGAGTGAACATCCCTAACATTTAATAGAGTTTCTACAATAGAGAAATCAACAACTATTTAGAAAAATAAGCAAGAGACATGAACAGACCATTAACAGAAAAGAAATGCAAATGAATGTCTCTTTACTATATGAAAAGATGCTCAACTTTGCTCATAATAAGAGAAATACAAACAGTGATTTCATCCTCGTCTATTACGAGGGCAAAAATTCAAATTTTAAATTTATTTATTTTTTATATTTTATTTTGGGTCTTTGTTGCTGCGCGTGGGCTTTCTCTACTTGCGGCAAGTGAGGGCTACTCTTCGTTGTGGTGCGCGGGCTTCTCATTGCAGTGGCTTCTCTTGTTGCAGAGCACAGGCTCTAGGCCACGTGGGCTTCAGTAGTTGCAGCACACGGGCTCAGTAGTTGTGGCGCATGGGCTTAGCTGCTCCATGGCATGTGGGATCTTCCCGAACCCGTGTCCCCTGCAGTGGCAGGCAGATTCTTAACCACTGCGCCACCAGGGAAATCCAAAAATTCAAATTTTGACAACCTACTCTGTCAGTGAAGCTCTGGGAAATAGACACTTTCATAATTTGAGGATGGGAATGCAAAATCGTACAACGCCTATGGAAAGAAATTTAGCAAAATTATCTAGGCATTCAGTCTTTAACCCAGCAATCACACTTCTAGGAGTATATCTCAAAGATAAAATGGTAAAACTGGGCTTCAGAAAAATCAATGAAAAATCTACAGTTAATATCATATAATGGTGATAGACAAAAAGCTTTACCCCTAAGATCAGGAACAAGGCAAGGATGCCTGCTCTTTCTACTTACTTTATTCAACATTATGTTGGAGCATAATTCAACAGTGCAATTAGGCAAGGAAAAGAAATGAAAGACATCTAGTCATTATTTGCAGATGACTATCACCTATGTAGAAAATCTAATGAAATTTACAAAAAAAGCTGCTAGAATAAATAAGTTTGCACTATTGCAGGATATAAGATCAATATACAAAAATCAATTATATTTCTAGATATCAGCAATGAACAATCAGAAGTTGAAATATTTTTAAATACCAATTAAAATAGCATACACAAATATGAAATACTTAGGGACAAATCTAACAAAAGATGTGAAAGATCTAAACACTGAAAACTATAAAACATTGCTGAGAAAAATTAAAGATCTAAATATACTATGTTGGGACTTCCCTGGTGGTGCAGTGGTTAGGAATCTGCCTGCCAATGCAGGGGACACAGGTTCAAGCCCTTGTCCAGGAAGATCCCACATGCCATGGAGCAACTGAGCCCGTGTGCCACAACTGCTGAGCCTGCATACCACAACTACTGAAGCCCACACACCTAGAGCCTGTGCTCCACAACAAGAAAAGCCACCACAATGAGAAGCCTTGCACTGAAATGAAGAGTAGCCCCTGCTCGCAGCAACTAAAGAAAAGCCCGCGTGCAGTAACAAAGAACCAATGCAGTCAAAAATAAATAAATAAATAAATAAATTGTGTTCATGGGCCAGAAGACTTAATAAGATGTTATTTCTCCCCAAATCGATATACAGATTCAAAGCCATCCTAAGCAAAATACCAGCAGGCTTTTTTGTAGAAATTGATAAACTGATTCTAAAGTTCATATTGAAATACAAAAGACCTGGAGGAGCCAAAACAAAGTTGGCAGAGAAGAAAAAAGTGGGAGGACTAACTGCCTAATTTTAAAACTTACTATAAAGCTACAGTTATCAAGATAAATATTGCTGTAAATGCAGACAAATCAATAAAACAGAAAATAGAATCTAGAAATAGATCCACATATGGACAATTGATTTTCAGCAATGGTACAAAGGCAATTTAATGGAGAAAAGATTTTTTTTTTCAATGATACAGGGACAATTGGCTCTCCATATGCAGGAAAATGAACTTTGATTCATACCTTGCACTATTTACAAATATTAATTCAAAATGAATCGTGGATCCAAATGTAAACTAAAACTATAAAAATTTTTTAATCTTATTGAAGTGTAGTTGATTTACAATGTTGTGTTTAATTTCTGCTGTACAGCAAAGTGACTCAGTTATATATTTTTTTCTTTTTTCTTTTTTTTTTTTTTTCTTTTTCCTTTTTGCCGTACGCGGGCTTCTCACCGTTGTGGCCTCCCCCGCTGCGGAGCACAGGCTCCGGATGCGCAGGCCCAGCGGCCATGGCCCACAGGCCCAGCCGCTCCGCGGCATGTGGGATCCTCCCGGCCAGGGCACGAACCTGTGTCCCCTGCATCAGCAGGCGGACTCTCAACCACTGCGCCAGCAGGGAAGCCCCATATTTTTTCTTTTTCATGTTCTTTTCCATTATGGTTTATCATAGGATATTGAATATACTTCCCTGTGCCATACAGTAGGACCTTGTTGTTTATCCATCCTATATATAAGAGTTTGCATTTGCTAATCCCAAACTCCCAATCCTTCCCTCCCCCACCTTCACTCTCCCTTGGCAGCCACAACTCTGTTCTCTATGTCTGTAAGTCTGTAAAACTATAAAACTTTTAGAAGAAAGCATAGGACAAAATCTTTGTGACCTTAGGTGAAACAAAGATTTCTTAGATATAACACTGAAAGTACACTCTATAAAAGAAAAACTGGGGCTTCCCTGGTGGCGCAGTGGTTGAGAGTCCACCTGCCGATGCAGGGGACATGTGTTCGTGCCCCGGTTCGAGAGGATTCCATATGCCGCAGAGCGGCTGGGCCCGTGAGCCATGGCCACTGAGCCTGCTCATCCGGAGCCTGTGCTCCGCAACGGGAGAGGCCACAACAGTGAGAGGCCCGCGTACCGCAAAAAAAAAAAGAAAAAAAAAAGAAAAATTGATAAATTAGTTTAAATTTTTTAAAGATTAAAAATTTCTGCTCTTTTAAAAATACTGTTAAGAGAACAAAGACAAATCACAGACTGGAAAAAAATATCTGTAAATCATTTACCTGTTAAAGGATATGTATACAGAATATACAGAGGACTCACAAAATTAAGTAAGAAAATAAACAACCTAATTAAAAATGGGCAAAAGATTTTAAAAGACCAAAGAATACATATGGATAGTAGATAAGCATATGAAGATTTTCAATGTAATTCATCATTAGGGAAATGCAAATTAAAACCACAAGAAGATATTACTACACGGTTATTAAAATGACTAAAATAAAAAGAATGACCCCAGCAAGCATTGGCAAGGATGCAGAGAAACTGGAACACTGCCAGTGGGAATATAAAATAGTGCAACTACTTTGGGAAATAGTTTGTCAGTTTTTTTAAAAGACAAATATAGACCTACCACATGTTTCAGCCTTTCCACTTCTGAATATTTACCCAAGAGAATGAAAGGACATATCCCAACAAAGACTTGTAGATGAATGTTCACAGCAGATTTATTTGTAATAGGCAAAAACTATAAATGATTCAGTTGTCCATCAGCAGATGAATAGATAAACAAATTTCAGTGTAACCATACGAGGGAATACTACTCAGCAAGGAAAAGAATGAACTGTTGATAGATGCAACAACATAAGTGAATCTTAAAATAATTATGCTGAGTGAAAGAATATAGACAAAAAAGGGTCCATACTGAGTAATTCCATTTATATAGCATTCTAGAAAATGCAAACTAATCTATATTGACAGAAAGCAGATGAATGATTCTCTGGTGTGATAGGCAATCTCTAAAATGGCTCCTTATACTTGCCACCTCCCTTGTGTAATTCCTTTCCCTTGAGAGTGAGCTGGATGTAGCTACTCTAATGAACAGAATGTGGCAAAAATGATACTTCACTTCCGAGATTAGGTCATAAAGAGATGATGACTTCTCTCTCTTTCTCTCTCTTATGAAAACAGCTGCCATGTTGTAAGCTGCCCTAAGGACAGGCTGATGGAAAATGGAAGTCATGCACTCAACAGCTTGTGAGGAACTGAATCCCTCCAACATCCATATAAGTAAGGTTGGATGCAGCTCTTCCCTTGGTCAAACTGTAAGAGGAGACCACAGCCCTGGCCAACACCTTGGTTACAACTTTGAGAGAGACCTTGAGGCAGAGGCACCCAGGTAAGTTGTGCCCAGACCCCTGCCCCACAAAAAATGATAACTGTTCGTTGCTTTAAGCTGATACATTTTGGAGTTATTCCTTACACAGCAATAGCTAACTAATACACCTGTAGATCAGGGGTAGGGGCAGGTGTGACAGGTGGGAGAGAGGGATTGCAAATGGGCATGAAGAAAATTTTGGGAGTGATGGATACATTCATTATCTTAATTGCTGTGGTCCCATGGATGTATACATATGTCAAACCTTACTAATTTATACACTTTAAATATGTGTAGTTTACTGCATGTGAGTTATATTTCTATGAAGCTGTTTTTTAAGAAGTTTGCTGAAAAGTCAAGTAAGGAAAGGACTTCATCAATGGATTCAGTAACATGGAGGTTAACAATCTAGAGTGACTTACTGTCTGGATTTGCCAGGGACTGAGGTGAGTGTAAGACATTCCATTTTAAAAATTGAGAAAGTCCCAGGCATATAGGGATGAGCTGGTTACCCTGCTGACGACACTAACAAGAGTAATAGGGGCATCCATTGCGGAAGTCAATGGCAACCTTGTCAAAAGTTGTCTCAGCAGGATGATGGGAAGAAGAATTGGGAATACTGCATATATTATAGTCAACTCTTTTGAGGAGTTTTGTTGCTGTAGTGAGAAAAAAATGGTGGGAAGAGCTGGAGCGGGTGTGAAGTCAAGGAAGTAAGTTTTAAGATGGAAGTCATTACAGCCTGTTTGTGTGCTAAGTGAAGTAATCTAGTAGAGAGCAATTTTTTTATAATACTGAGAAGAGATACTTGCAGGAGAAAAGGCCTCCAGTAGGTGAGAACTACTTGTTAAAGTCAGTTTCCTCAAGTGTCCTAAGGCTCCCTGCCAGGCCACAGGGGCTCCCAAATGGGTCACAGGACCCAAAAGTACAAGTTCTCTCTTCAGTTCTTAGATCCAAATTGACTCTCATATTTTGAGTCAATTCAGGGTTACTTACTAGTCAGGTAATGAACTAGTCATGAAAGGTTACTAAATGTGCTATTCATCAACGAAAATGACCCCCTGCTTTGATTGTGTCCTTTGCTAAGAAATCTGTCTGTGACCCAATCTTTAGCAATGTTGTCAAACTCTTACCCTGCACACACACTTACTTATGGTTAGAATTTCACAATTTGGGGGAAGGATGCATTGTCAGTATTTCATCAGTGTTACACTGAACTGGCTGTGTTTTTTTTCATTGCTAATTGCCTTGCCATTTTTATTATAGAAGTCTCTTTTCATTTAGCTTTATCAGTATCCATTTAGCTTTTTGTAAGTTGTTAGGTTAATTTCAGAGTCTACAGTGATTCAGATTTGCATCAATAATTTTTAACCTATAATATTCCTATAATAGACTTCAAGACCCTGTGAGTCTGATGTTCAAATGTGAATCATTCACCTCTCTGTTGACTGTAGGGGAAGGTGTCATGTGTGGTGGACCGCTTGTGACTATTGACTACTTTAATAAGTAAAATCAAATTATTGAGTTATTTTTAAGTTTTTAGGAAATTGTTTTATAGCACAAAATTTAGTAGTATGTTCATATTCTTCTAACTAATAAGTGAATCATTTATATTGCTGGCAACATGATATATCTAACTTGTGTTTCTTCTCTTTCTTTGTAATCCTGGAGTTTTTTCCTAGTGGAAACTCAAGGAGATGGGAGAACACAAAGCTTTATATTCTCCCTCTAGGTGCCGCAATCAAAAGACTCAGGAGCCCCTGATTGTAGAGGGCTTTTTAGGGCTTCTCAGGACAAGGATTTGTGCCGGCACAAGTCAAGTTTACATTTCCCAAATCATGTCAGCTGTGGTTTTCCTAATTCCAGGCTAGCTCACAAGTGTCCACAGGCCATTCCCTCTTCCCAAGGAGTGCCCAGAGGACACTGTGGCTTTGCTGCACAGGAATAACATCCTATTTTCTGGGCTGTGTCTTTGCTTTTTTCTTTTCTCCTTTGCCCTCTCTTTTCCTTGTCCCAAGATTGACTGTTCTAACTATAGTTTCTAACAGGTGTGCAGCCAGGGCAGGGAGGCTGTGGTCCAGCTGTCCCCAGACACATGGATTCTCTCCAACCGTCTTGCTGGAATCATGGAGCCCTGAGCACACTCACTGAGGGAGGATAACCCTCTTGGGGTCATGGCAGGGGGAGGGGCAAAGACAAGGGAAGCTTCTCATTCCCAGAGCAAAGCAGAGGCCGGGAAAGTGTGGGAGTTATCCCCAGATCTGGGAGCACTGCTCGGGTTCAACAAGGAATCAGGAATTAGGTCCTATTTTCCCATTCGTGGTTGATACTGCCAAATGTCTACTCAATATCCATCCCCTCCTCGTTCTTTCTTATTAATATAACACTCATTTGAGCCTCACCTGCCTCAGAGTAAGCACCTACTATGGGTGAACTACTGCTGTATTATTTAATGCACACATAAACTCACTGTGCAGAAGAGTTTGTGCCTACAGTCAGTGACTTACCTGAGATCTCACAGCCAACAGGTGGCAGAACTGGGTTTCAAACCGAGGTCTGTCTGACTCAGAGGTGTATCCTCTTTCCTCTCTACCTCCTGTCTCCCTAAGAAGAGGAAGATCCACATGCAGAGGTGGGAGCCCTAGAAAGCACCTATGATACCCAGGCTTATCTCTGGGGATAAGATCATCCCATAGAAAAGGTGGCAGGCTCTCCGCAGGACCACTCAAAGTTTCACTCCCTTCTCTCAATGCATGGCCCAGAGCTTGGCTCAGAGTACAGGCTCAATGGGAAAAGAAGAAATGGAGGAGAGGAGAGACAAAGGGAAAAAAACGAGGGAGGGAGGGAGGAAGATATCAAACAGGCATGTCTTCAGCTACCTGCCCCAGCCCCAGGTCCCAGGTTTAAGGATAGTTTATCAGTTAGGACTTACATTCAGTGAAGGAAAACAGAGATGGAACTTAAAAACATAAGAGTTTATTATGACAGGTAGATAGTGGTGTTGTGTTAGTGGTTCAAAGATGCCAGGTTTGCAGTCTCTGTTTCTCCTCATGGTCACAAAATGGCTGTTGTAGCTCTAATCATCATGATCTAGGCAGGAAGAAAGGAAAGCAAATCTTTCTTGGAAACCTTTAACTTATGTCTTAGTGGCCAGAACCGGGCTGGGAAATGTAAGGTTTTAATTTTGTTTGGTGTTTAGCAAGGCTTCTTTGCTCTGTCACCCCCTTTCCCTGCCTCCTTCTCCACTTCTCATCCCAGGAAATGATCTCTAAAGTTCAAAGGAGGCTCAGCTCACACACGTACCCTCATAAGAAAGGACAAAGCAGGTCCTGCTGAAATTATGAAGATTCTAGAAGATGGATCCAAACCCCAGAAGTTTCAGACTTGACTTTCAGAGCACAAGCTCTGCCCCCATCTGACCCACTGGGCTTTCTGTAGCTTGATGGCTCCTCTGGGAGACCCCCTAGTCCCCAGAACACACAGAGAAGGCAGGAATTGACCACAAACATCAGGGAACAAATCCTGGGTCAGTTATGATGTTTTCAGCTACAGGTAACAGAAAACTTCAACTCAAAGTACAATATCTCTGAGAGAGTTTATCATCTCAAATATCAGGAAACCCAGAGATGAGAGGAAAGGACTCCAGACAGGGTATTTCAGCACTCCAGTTTTTCTCTCTCTGGTTTTCTGAGAGCTGCCCCACTCTATGTGTTGGCTGGTAGCAAGATGGTCACAGAAGTTTCCAGGCATCACAGCTGGATGAAGAAGAGAGACCATCTCTTCCTGGGATATTTATTAGAAGTGAGAAAACCTTTCCCAAAAGCCCCCTGCAGATTTTTCTTCATGTCTCCTGTGGCCTCTCCACATGGCCTGGGCTTCCTCACACTATGGAGGCTGGGTTCCAAGGGCAATATCAGGATAGAAACATAACCAGATGGAAGCCATATCTCTTGTCATGACCTAGCCTCAGAAGTCCTGTAGTGTCACTTCTACCACATTCTCCTCATGGAGATGGTCACAAAGTCTCACCCAGCTTTAAGAAGAAGGGAAATGAAATCTAACTCTTGATGAAGCAGTAACAAGTTCTGGAAGAGCATATGAGAACTGATACATTATGGCCACTTTGGGAAAATACAATCTGTTGCATCAGAAGATCCTGTCGCTCTCTGCATAGCCTCCCCTTTCCCACCACCCCCTCACTGATCACTTCCATATCCAGGTCTTACCTGGCATGATCTAGATCACCTGCAGAACCCTACTGCAAGGGAGTCTGGGAAATGTTGTTTGGAGCTTTCCAGCCTCTACAGGCAGGAAGGTAAGCTGAAGCCGGTCGGAATAGGTAATGAAGGAAACAGCTTACAGTGTCTGCCACAGCTAAGAAAGAAGAAAGAGGGAGTAAATAAATAATTGAGAAGTGGCTCGTGGGGTCTGCTACAGATCCGTACCTTTTATAATCTCTACTGCTTAACTCTTTCCTGCAACATCCAACAAGTATCTATTGAGCGCCTCCCGTGTTCCAAGCAAGCTAGACTAAACAAGACAGATAAGGATTTTAGAATCTATGAAAGACAGTCTTAGACAGAGAATCATTATAAATAACTACGTATTTACAGTTGCTGTAAGGGCTTTACAAAGAAATAGTGTATTCTGTCCTTCCTATTCCCACATATATATCTTGCCAGCCAGCCTGATAAGAAACTTCAGGCATTAGAGACTGCCCTGAGCCTTCCATAAATCCTCTGTAGTCATTACAGGACAAAGCTCATCTAGGTGCTCAGATATTACTTAGTGTATTAACTACTCAGAGTTAAGCAGTAAAGATTAATAAAGGTAAGTAGGTGTTTAAATAAATGTAAAATTCTGTAACAGGCTAGTATCAACCGTATCTGGACAAACTTGGCACTAACCAAAGAAAAATAAAGGCTTTGGCCTCAAAGATGAAAAAAGTTCAATTCCAGGTATAATCCCAATACTGACAAGAGTAGGCAGTGGGGTCTATCTCAAGACAGAAATGTGAAATTCCAGTGCCAAGGCCAACATTAGCTACTTGTTTCAGGAGATGTAAACATTAGATTTCCTCAACATCAGCCCTGAGAAATGGAACTTAAGCTCTCAAGGAAAATCTGCCATTTATTCCAGGGAAATGTGGGTGCTGACAATGGGATGAGGTAACCGTGATTGGACTAAATGTCTGGAAACAATTACATCCATATTGATCTACACCAAAGGTGTTCTCATGGGGTCACATGTTCAGTGACCCCAGAAGGTCTGTGTTTTAGTCTTGTTAAAATAGATTCCCCGTTTGGGCTAACCACACAGGGCTCTTTTAGTAGCTAAACCAAGAGCTGTGTTGATGACATTGTAATATATATTAAATCATATGTTATTTCCTCAATTAACATAACGAAGTCAGGGGAATAAACAGCACAGCTTCACACCCATTCTTTTCCTCTCTGATGTTTTCTTCTTAAGAAACAAACACACAGCTTCATTACCAACAAGCTCAGAATAAATTAATTGGAGCTGAAATCTGTGAAATTAGATTCACTTTTCTAATTAGCTGAAGAGTTCACAGATACCAAGGTGGTCTTTATCTCAGGCTCTCTTCTTCTCTGGAAGAGTATGGCCATTTGTGATCTCAGAAAATTAAGCCTTCCCCTCTTACATTCTACAAAGGAAATTCTGTTTGAAGTGTAAATGTGAATTTCCTTTGGCCACCTGGAAGATTATTTTGAAGCTGTGAATCCTGAGCAAATTCCCCATTATTCCACCCCATGGTTGGGAGATTGTGTGATACAGCAATTTCCCTTTCCAAAGGATTTTTCTTTTTACTAATAATGTCCTCAGCTTAGTTGGCATCTTCCTCCATGGAGTTCAAAGTGATTTTGAGACTTTTTGTCTTCAATTCTCACATCCCAGACAGAAGAAGTAGGGGCCAAGAGAGAAAGCAACTGCTTTCCTGACAGTCAAGTAAAGGAAGCTGAGGTCAGGGAGCCAGGTGCACATGGAACAATGTTCTCAAGATGACCCAGTGGGTCAGTGGCAGCCCTGGAGCATCCCAACTCTATTTTATTCCTTACTCCAAGCTAACCAACAATCCCAATTGTCTCCCCAAAGTCTAATATTGTCAAACAGACCCATGGGGCTCTAAGTGAGAACTCTGGAGGCCTGACACTGCCCCTTCTAATGATTCACTCTCAGTGACTTAAAGTGACACAAAAGGGCAAAATTTGTCCAATGAAGGAATCAGCTCCCTGTCCATAGTAGCTAGATGCTCACTTTCAGGAATTTCCTAAATCATGTGTGCATTCAGTTATTTGACCAAATTTTATTAAGCATCTATTATATGTCAGATACTATTCTGGGCACTGCAGATAGAGAAATAATAAAATGAATGAAAATCTTTGCTTTCACAGAGGTTGTTTTAGCGGGGAAGACAAAGAGTAAGCAAGATAAATAAGCAAAATATAAGGTTTATTAAATGGTGATAAATGCTAGGGAGAAAATAAAGTAAGGAGGTGGGATTTAAAATTTTAAGGTGCATGAGGGGGTGTATTTTTAGTTGGAATGACCAGAAAACACTGCGTTGAAAGAACCCAGGAAGAGGTGGGAGACCACAATGAATGCTGTGGAGGGTAACCTACCCTTGTGTGGAACAGAAGACTAGATGTTTTCTATAGTCTCCTTTGAAGTAAATTTATTCCTCCTGCTTATGCATTTGTGAATGTGGCTGATATCTATCCTCTATAGGAGTTAAGAAATTAATTAATATCTGTACTGAGTTGAATAGAGTCCCCCCAAAATTTACATCCACCTATAACCTCAGAATATAACCTTATTGGAAATAGGGTCTTTGTAGATGTAATTAGTTAAAATGAGGTCATACTGGATTATAGTGGGCCCCAAATTCAATGACTGGTGCCCTTATAAGAAGGCCATACAGGGGCTTCCTTGGTGGTGCAATGGTTGAGAGTCCGCCTGCCGATGCAGGGGACATGGGTTCGTGCCCCGGTCCGGGAAGATCCCACATGCCGTGGAGCGGCTGGGCCCGTGAGCCATGGTCGCTGAGCCTGTGCATCTGGAGCCTGTGCTCTGCAACAGGAGAGGCCACAAAGGTGAGAGTCCTGTGTGCCACAAAAAAAAAAAAGAAGGCCATACAGAGACACAGAGAACACACATGGGAAGACAGCCATGTGAAGATGGAAGCAGAAATTGGAGTGATGGGGCTACAAGCCAAGGAATGTTAAGGGTTGCCAGTAACCTCCAGAAGCTAAGAGGAAGGTAAATTCCCCCTGAGAGCCTCTAGAAGGAACCAACCCTGCCAATACCTTGATTTTGGACTTCTGTTCTCCTGAGCTGTGAGAGAATACATTTCTGTTGTTTTAAACCACCCAGTTTGTGGTAATTTGTTACAACAGTCATAGGAAACCAAGACAGATTTTGGTAGCTGGAAGTGGTGCTGCTATAACAAATACCAAAAATGTGGAAGTGCTCTGGAATTGGGTAACAAGTAGAGGCTGGAAGAATTTTGAGGTGAATGATAGAAGAAGCCTAGACTGCCTTGAAGAGAGTGTTAGTAGAAATATGGACATTAAAGGAGATTTTGTTGAGAGCTCAGAAGGAAGTTAAGAGGATAATAGAGAACACTTCTGTTATCTTGGATAAAACATATACTGTCATGTACAGAAAATTGATAGACATACAAACATTAACGATGTCTCTGGTGAGATCTCAGATGAAAATTAGGTCACCTTTCTTCCAGTATTGGAAACTGGAAGAAAGGTGAGCCCTGTTATAAAGTGGCAGTGAACTGGGCTGAATTGTGTTCTAGTGTTGGGTGGAAAGTAGGTCTTCTACTTACTAAGGGTATTAGATAAGGATATCCTTAGTAAGGATAGTTAGCTAAGGATACTTCCAAGCAAAATATGGAAGGTGTAGTCTGGTTTCTCCTTGCTGCTTATAGCAAAAAGTGAGAGGAAAGAGATAAATTGAGAAGGAACTATTAAGCAAAAAACAACCAGAACTTGATGAATTGGGAAATTCTCAGCTTATCTATATTATAAAAGATACTAAGGCACACTCTGGAGATAACATCAAGGGTGTGGCCAGACCTTCTACTCAAGAGATTTCATGTGTAATTCGTTGATCCAACTAACCATCTCAGCAGAAGTAAGGAGGAGAGTTGGGGTTATCCAGGAAGGACCTAGAGAGAACTCTCATGTCTCATGACATGGATCCCACAAGGATTTTGAAGATGTTATGCCACCAGAAACACTACCAGCTTGGGCCGAAGAGAGCAGAGATGGAACAAAATGAAGGAACACTACTGACTGCTGGGATTCTACAGGCAGGAAACCAGACAGTAGAGCTACTCAACTGTTATCCTTCAAGAGAAGAGAAGAATGACTTTGAGGGGGCTCGGAGGTCAGCAGGGCTACTTGTTCCCCTAGAGAAAGTGAAACCCAAGACACCAGGGCCCTTGAGCAGCAATTCTTGTTCTCCACACACAGTACAGAAGCAGAGGAACGTCAGGGAACAGCAGAGGCAGAGGCTGAGGTGCTTGGGTATCAGCAGCAATCCTGACAGATTGGCAATTAGACACCCTATCCCTATTTTCCAGGTACCATATCAGCCTCGCTATGCTGGTGAGATCCTGAAGAGGAAAAGGAGGCTCAATAATTAATCTAATGGAATTGTCCATTACCTTTGTGGGATAAAGCTACAACATCATTATTAGGTTACTTTAAAGGAAATGAAGAACGTATGTATTTCTTATACACATGAGTGAAGAGACTAAAATTTATGTCTACCCGAATGTTTCCAAATTGTCCTTATAAAAAAAGATTAGGGGGCTTCCCTGGTGGCGCAGTGGTTGAGAGTCCGCCTGCCGATGCAGGGGACACGAGTTCGTGCCCCTATCCCGGAGGATCCCACGTGCCGCGGAGCGGCTGGGCCCGCGAGCCATGGCCGCGGAGCCTGTGTGTCCGGAGCCTGTGCTCCGCAACGGGAGAGGCCACAGCAGTGAGAGGCCCGCGTACAGCAAAAAAAAAAAAAAAAAGATTAGGGCTTCCCTGGTGGCGCAGTGGTTGAGAGTCCGCCTGCCGATGCAGGGGACACGGGTTCGTGCCCCAGTCCGGGAAGATCCCATATGCTGCGGAGCGGCTGGGCCCGTGAGCCATGGCTGCTGAGCCTGCGCATCCGGAGCCTGTGCTCCACAATTGGAGAGGTCACAACAATGAGAGGCCCACGTACCACCAAAAAAAAAAAAAAAAAAAAAAGATTAAACCAGTGAATATTCTTAAAAGCAATTATGAATGGAGCTGTTTCCTTAGTTGCATGAATAGTAGATGTATCTGTTATCTATTACCATGGAAGAAATCTCCCCACAATTTAGTGGCTTAAAACAACAATGATTTATTATTTTTCATGATTATATTGATTGGCTGGGAAATTCTTCTCCTGGTTTCTCCTGGGCTTACTCATTTGGCTGCATTCAGATGGAGGTTTAGCTGGGCTGGAAGGTTCAAGATAGCCTCATTCACATGCCAAGTGCTGTATGTCAACTGGGGCACTTTGGTTCTCCTCCATGTGGACTCTCATCTCCCAGCATTGACTTCCATACATGATGGGCTCAGGGCAGCATTCCAAGAGAGGGAGAGTAGATACCGCAGGGCCTCTGAAAGCCTGGCTCTGGAACTCACACAAGCTCACCTGTGCCACATTCTATTGAGAAAAGCAAGTTATTAAGCCAGCCCAGAGTCAAGGGGGTAGAGAATTGACTCTACCTCATGATGAAAGAAGAGGCAACATCGCTTATAAAGATGTGTGACCATGGGAAGGCAGGATCCATTGGGGTCCATTGTTATAATGATCTACCACAAACCGCCCTCTGGTCCTAATGATTCACATCCCTGCCACATGCAAAATACACTCATCCTCTCATGAGACCCACAAATTTTCAAACAATTACAGCATCAGTTTCCAAGTCCAAGAGCTCATCATCTAAATCAGATTCAACTGTAGATGGGGCTTCTTGGGAACAGCTCCTTGGATAGTGCTCATGTTGATCCAGAGACCCATGAATTAAAAAAACAAGTTATTTGACCTCAACACAATCAACAGAAAGTGGCAAGACAGGAATAGGCTATCCCCCAAGAGACATCTCCATTTAAAAAGAGGGTAAATGGGAGACACATAATAGTAACTGTTTCATAGCATTTTTGAAATCTAGCTGGGCACATGTCAGCAGTTCCCCCAACTCTAGGGTCAAAGAGTGTTCTTTATTAGGGGTCTATTTTCTGCTTCCTGGGAGTAGTTCCCTAGTTATTGTTCTCTTTGTTTCTTTGCTCCACCATCTGAGACTTTTTTCCTTTTCAATAATTAGTGGATCATATTTACAGCTGGGTAGCTCTCTCTACCTGCTTCCTGCCTGCAAGAATTTAAAAGCCCAGAGACTTCTTTTCATTTTGCTGTTTCTGTTCCTTTTAATCCAAGCTAGTAATGTTTTTGCTGGTACAATTCTCTTTAAAATTGTGTGGGTTTCCCATGAATCTGATTGAAAATCACTGCATGCTTCAAAAGCCACATTCATACTTTCCAAACTATGTGTCTTTCTACTTTAGGTTGGTGTCAGAGTTGTGTTAGAAGCTCACGTGTCTATCTAAGAGGATCTATTAAACACCACCTTAAATCTTTCTGAGATCTAAACAAAGAGTCTTATAGTCATGATCATGATTCATTCTTTACCTGAGACCATTTCTTACTTTGAGAATCTTTTGCTGGCGAAGAGTGTCCTGGAATCTCCACATTGCCTCTAAATTCTTCCTGCAAACTGAATAGTCTTGAGTTTCTTTTTCTCTTACAATACCTTATCATGTGCTGCTAAAAGAAGCCAATGGGCACTTTCAATATTCTTCCTGGAAATCTCCTTAGCCAGATCCACAGGTTCATTAACTACATTTTTTGTTCTCAAAGGTAACACTAATTGTTCCTCCACAATATAACACAGGTTGCCCTTTCTCCAGATCTAAAGAGCCGTTTTCTCACTGCCTTTCCAGCAACCACATCCTCATCATCCTTCCAGCCTCTAGCTGCCACTCAGCCCCAAAGTCTACCCACATTTTAAATTTTTGTTAATAGCACCTCTACTAAGTACAAAGTTCTGTTTCAATTAGTCTCTGATACATTAAAAAAAAAACTACCCCAAAACTTAGTGGCCTAAAGTCAGCAATCTGGGCTATAGCTCAGTTGGACAATTTGTCTCTGCAGCAGATGGTTTCAGCTGACTCACTCAAGCATTTGCAGCCAGCTGGTACCTCAGCTGGGGATGGAGGAACAAAGATGGCCTCACTTACATGCCTAGACTCAGCTGAGATGACTGACATGATTGAAGATGGCCTGGGCCTCACTCTCTGCACAAGGATTATTATCTTCAAGGAAGCTATCATGTTCTCCTTTACAGGGAGTCTCAGGAAACAGGAAAGGCTCCTAAGGACCAGGCTCAGAACTTGCACAACATCCCTTTCTCTGCATTCTCTTTGGTCAAGCAAGTCACAAGCCCAGCCCAGATTCATCATGGGAAAGAACTACAGAAAGGCACAAATTCAGCACCTTTGGTTCTCAATACTATATCAGGAGCCTAAAAGATTGGAAGTGGTCTGGGACCCTCTAGGCCAAAGGAGAGGCTCTGATCCAGAGTAAGTACTCAGTCAGTGCTGACAAATGAGCAAATGAACATGTGCAACCTGCTCTCCTCACTGACTGAGAGCGTAACTTGCCCCAGGAGAGAGAAATTCCCCAGTCCTGCCCTTTGCTGCATCGCCATCCCCTCACTGTAAGCTCTGGCTTTGGCCCCCTCCTCTCCACTCTCACCCGCAGATGTGGAGCCAAGACCGGAAGGATAACCCTCATAGCCACAGGTTCCCGCCCGCTCCCCACTTGGAGTCATCATGCCTGGGTTACCATGATGGCAATGGGCTCTCTCCTGAAGTCCAGCAGCACAGCAGCTTGGGACCAGAGACCCAGAATGATACAGAGAACAGAAAGGAGGGAGTGGACAAGAAGATGCACGAGAATGTCCCCACCACAGCATGACCTCACCAGCCACAGAACCATAGACCATGGAGGGCCTGAGCCACTGCACAGGTAGAAATGGAGAGCCGGAGAGGAGCCTCTGGTCAGTGGTCAGTGGCAGAGCCATGCCTCAGGCCTGGGGGTCTGACCTTTAGTAGTCCATTTATTCTCTTAGAAGGTCACTCAGCAGACACTGACCTGGATCTGAAGGCTTGCCAGGACTTGCCTCTGGCACTCAGGAGAGGGTGCAGGGGAAATAGAGTGAGCAAAGAGAGAGGAGGCTGTCCCTTCCCCAGGGATCCCCCCCAAAAGAACCCTCTCTCCACCTGAGGCCTCCCGTCAGCAGGAACCCCACGAAGCAGGGCCAGGTCTTGGGAGTATCTCTTGGTCCGGAACTTGCTGTGTTCTTCCTGATCCATCAGAGGGGAATGTTGCCTCCCGCCACTAACCCTCAGTGCTCACCCAGTATCCCCAGCCTCTTGCCCCAGCTGCCAACTGGGACAGCCCTGACACAGCCTTCACCAGCCCCATTCCCTCAGCCCCCACCTCCCCTGACCCTCCCACCCACTCCAGGACACCCACCTGTGTCAGCCCCCAGAGTGCACAGCCCTGAGCTCATCAGTCAGTCACCTTCCCTGCCCCTGCTCTGCGCTGGGCCCGGGAGACAGCAATGATGCAGAGCCAGCCCTGCCCTCAGGTCCTTCCAGATGTAGACAAATAGCCATTTCCCTCTGACAAGTAGATTGATGCTTTCCTCTCAGGAGAGGCTCTTAGAGCCTGGGAAATGTTGCCCCCTCTGCGTCCAGAGCAGCTCTGAGGGCAAAGAGACCCGGAGCTGAGGTCCCTCTCCCCAACCACCACCTCCTCCCTGGGATTTTCCATAAATCCTTGGGTGACAGGGAGAAAAGGACTAAGAAGAGTGAGGGAGGACTGGAGAGAGGTGCACACTCACAGGCATCCTCGTGCACACACAGACTCAGGCCTGCACATCCCGCTCAGAGAGGGGCACACACATGCCACAAGGTACATGCACACAGAGACACAAATACCAGGCGCACGCTCGCACATGCATGCACACACACACACAAGCATACCTACACACACACACACTTAGACACACAAATGCCTGCACACAGTCACACCCAGGTAAATGCACACATAAATGTACCTACTGACATAGGGCACTCACATCATCACACAGGGTCATGGGCAAACACATAAATAATATGGAGATACACACATGCTGCAGCCATGGCACACAGACACTTGCACATAGACTAGTTCGCATGAGGTTGCCCGAATCTCATAATCACAGTGGGCACGTGCATCACAGTGGCTCCACCTGGGGCTGGGCGGTGTTCTCTACAGCCTGGGGTATAGCACAGCCCCTACCGGGGTGGTCTGAAGACTCTGACGGGAAGAGGGGAAACGGAGAAGGGAGGAAGATGCATTCTGAGGAAGTCCTTAGCCAGGCTGAGGGACGCATCCAGTGGCCCTGGGACAGGGGAGGCTCCAAAAGAAGTGTCAGGCAATTACAAGTCTGGGGGTGTACAGCTAGCCACGCTCCCCACGCTGCAGGCCAGGAAATGCCAACCCAGTGTCCAAAATGAGGGGCTGCTATCCGGGCCTGAGGAGGCTTCGGCTGAGAGGGAGGGAAGCAAAACCTCCCAGCCCTTGCCCTTCCCCCACCCTCACTAGGAATCCCGACACAGACCTGCTGCTGCAGCAGATTTGCAGGGGCGGGAGCAAAGGAATCGATGAGGCTCAGAGCATTTACAGCCAGTGGGAAAAGCTGCCCTGGGCCTCTCTGACATCAGAAATAAATGGTTCCGCGAACAGAAAACCACTCAGACGCGGCCAGAATGACCAAACTAGTGAGTGCTTCCACCCTGAGGGACTGCTGGCAGCTTCTGGCTGCAGGGAGCCCTGGCAGGGCTGTCTGTGCAGCCCAGGGTCAGATCACACAGCATTCAGGCCCCAAGACCCCAACAGCCCAAGCCACAGCCACCGACATTTCTGCCAGGCAGCCTCTCAGCCCTGGGCACACGTGAAACCAGAACCTGGGGGCCCATCCTCTTAAGAAAGCAGCTGCTTGGAAGGATCTGTCTGTGGACAAAAAATGGGGTTTTGTTTTCTTAAACAGAAAATCTGGTTTCTTTCTCATCTCACATAACTCCAAGTCTGCTGACAAACTCTAGAAAGGAAGAAACCAGTAGGCACACGAGATCCCTGGCTCATGCAGGACCCCAACCACCTGCTAAATCCCTCCAAGTGTTTCTAGGGGTCCCAGAAGGTGACCCACATGTGCTCATGGATGAAGCTGGTCAGTTGCTATACAACAACTGCAGATTTATTCCTCTTCTGCTAGGGACTATGTCTGTCTGACACTGCCACTTCTGCTGGGTAGTTCTGGGTCCCTCTGACACCTCTGTGGGGCCAGAGCCTGTTCCCCAGCCAGGCAAAGTGGGGCAAAACCTCTCTCCTCCCTTGCCATGCTCAGTCAGAGGCATCCAGAGCAGGGCTGCTTGGGCCCCACTGCCTTACAGAATTTTAGGGAAATGAGTTTTGCCATTCTGACCATCCCAGCCATTCTCCCCTCCTGTGCCTTAGCATCCAGACATGAGCCCGTGGGCGCTGGTAATGGAGACAGAGGCAAGGCTGGACCCAGAACTACTTTGCCCCTAATGCCTCCATTGGAAAAACTCAGTGGCCTGGTCACCTCTTCCCAAAGGACTGATGGTCTACACGAAAGAGGATCCTGTCTCACCGGTTGCCAGAAATATCTAGCCTCATCTGAATTCTGGAGATGGACGTTGGTTTGGCTCAAGCAAGGAGTCCCATTACATGCAGACACCTTTTGAGCCTACAGAAGTAATGACAGCACCCTAGTAATGTCAGAAGCAAGGCCCCGGCTTGGAGCCACCCACCAGTAATTCCACCTGAATCTGCCCAACAGACAAGAACATTGTCTCCCAGGGGTGGATCCTTGTGCCCTGCTCTGAGACCTGACCACCACCTGCCCCCTAGTATAGTGGGCAAAGGCAGAGGATCTAGACTCCCACACTCCTCGCTCTACTTGCTTCTGTTCCATATAAAATAAAGACTGCTGGTGTTGAAGAAAGGAGGGATTACTGACCCGAGCTAAAACCCGATGTTCTTCCAAGAGCTCACCCCACCTCACTCCTCCAGTTCTGGCCTTAGTACCCTTGCTCAGTCTTGCAGCCTCTACCCTGCTGCTCTGAGACAGGCCCTGAGGACCCATGACACTGCAGTCTTGATAACCAGCCTCACCAGAGACCCTGCTCACATCCCAACTTCATTTCACCTTCAGTCTGACCCTGAGTGACTCTATCCTGCAAAGCTGTAGCCTGTTACCTTTGGCTTCTGTATTTACAGGGAAGTCTGAGTGTAGTATCACTCTCTGGCTGGACATCACCCAAATATCCACAATCTTCTCAAAGACGATGCTAACAACATCCCCAAGTGTGTTCTTCTTGGGCTCAAGCAACCCGAAGAGGATTCTTGGCAGAGAAGAGACCTCTAGAAGAGCAGATCTGTGTCTCAGCTGGCACAAAGTGAGAGGAAGGTCTCACAGTTGGCTCTGAGGACTAGGGGAACTGTTTGGGGCTGTGATCCCCCTTGGGGGGCAGCAAAGGATGTGAAGTGGTTCAGAACATGCCACCCCCAAATATACTGCTTTGGCATGTTGATTATCTTGAGCTGAAGGCACTTGAGAAACAGCAGGTGCAGGAAGAGCTCCCTGCTCTCCCCCTTTCTACTTAAAAGCAGGTCATAAAATCTCCCCTGAGAAAGGTGCTCTCCCTGCACCAGGAAGAGAACATTCTCATCAGCAGAGCCTGGGAGCCGACGCCTAAATGAGCCTGTACAAGCAAACCTACTAAAATAACCCTTATCTTCCATTCGTTTCCCCCATATATTCTGTAGGCACTGTCCCACAGTGTACTGCCCGGTCCCCTTTGTCTTGACACATCCCCACAATTTATCATCCTTTGTAAAAAAAAGGGGATAGAAGCTTCTGGGCCTAACGGCTTCTTCGGGTCTTCATTTTCCTTCTGAAGACTCCCATGTGCACATAAAAATATTAACTACATTTGTATACTTTTCAGTATACAAATCTAACAGATAGATTATACTGTTAACCTGCTTAATTCTTAGGCCAGCCACAGAACCTAAGAGGGCAGAAGGAAGCTTTCCCTCCTCTACAGGAGCATCTTAGAACCCAGCAGTCTGAGGAGATGTGCAAGGTGTGCTGATCATTTAGTTGCCCCCAAACTTTAATAAATGCTTCAGAGTTCAAAAACTCCAACATTTCTGTCATTCCTTAGGCCAATTCTGATGCCTCTTGCTGTAAATGCGGGGTATCAGGTTGTTGGCACTTGGGTGCTATGGTGAGACACCAACAACGACTTAGTTCATCTCTTGACACCAGCTGCACGAGGCATGTGGAGAGTCCCCTAGATGTGAGAGATGACACCCAGGACAGGGCCCTGCACTGTAACCCACTATAACCAGTGCCCAGGCACCGGCCTGCCTTTGGGTTAGTCCCACAAGGGAACTAGGAAAGGGTTCCAAAAGAGAATACAGGAACCAAGAAGGAGGGTGTAGAGAGAGGTGATGCAAACTGTGCTAGGAGAAAGGCATACCGCCCACGGCCTTGGGGATATCTGTGAAGATGAACACAGGGGCTGGGAGAAGCAGATAAGGAGCCCTTCCCGTCCTGGAGGTGAGACATCTCTAATCCTGAAGTGCACGCACCCAGCCTTCCGCTCCCCTGACTCCACGTGCCCTCTCTGTCTGGGACACAGAGACATGGTGCTGGCCACAGGTGCCTTCCTGGTCAGTTCTGGGAAATTCACTCCAGGCTTCTGGTATGGTCTGTTTTATGTGTACATTGACCATAGGGAAAAGAAGCCCTAATATCTCTCTCTACATACATTGTGTGTGTGTGTGTGTGTGTGTGTGTGTGTGTGAATACTATTATTATTATTTTTAAATCTGACTGCAGTCGGAGACGTGGTCCTAAGAGGACGATAGAATTCCTCAGAGGGAGAGAGCTGCTCTTTTTCTTGGGAAAACACCTTAATGGATCTCTTAATTATGCAAAGAGAGGCTCCAGAGCCGCTCTGGACGTGAGGATGAGACGAAGAGGAAGCTAAATTGCACTACGTAAAAACTCACAGGAATTTTGGAACCATTCCAGGAGGTCATCTTAGAAAAGGTGTCCCTGGCAAGAAGGGAAAAGTCAGGGGCCTAAGGAAAAAGGCAGCTGCCACAAGGAGCTGCCTGTGCCGACAGCCCTTCCAGCACTGACACCCTAGGGGACAGCATTGGTTTCCTCCCCACCACACTGGAGTCACTTTACCTAGAAGTTAATGAAAAGGGTGGCCTAGAACGCTGGAATGTTGAGGCGTCTGGATTACGGATTTCAACTATTTCGCTCCCTGGGTTGCAGATTTTCATTATAAAGCAATAAATTGGCTTTTTGGTGTCTACATCTGCTTTTCTGGGAGTCGGGGGAGGGTGGAAGCAGCATGGGGAACAGTGAGTTGGAGATGAGGCAACTGACACCAAAGAGAGATTCAGGGATTGAACAGAGATCACCCAGGGGTATCTGACTTTAGTTCTGTTTTGTGCTTTGCGAGGTCACCCTCTGTCCCATTGCTTCATCAAATCATCACTAAAATCTGCATCACTTGCTAATGATTTGTGGAGTCCTATCTGACCTTGGAAGGATGTGATCATGCTAAGTCCTGCCCCAGCATGGGCACGGGTGATAGCAGACACTTGGTCACACCTGGGCTCCACCTGAACTGAACGTGTTCCATTCAAAGCGCTGTCCTTAATTCTCAGGTTCTGTCCTTCCTATTTTTTATGACATGATGAGATACTTTTTTCACATACTTACTTGACAAAATAAAAATTTCAACTTAGTATTGCCTCCCTTTTTATTTTTATTTTTTAAGTATAGTTGATTGACTACCTTATTTTCAGGTGTACACATAGTGATTCAATATTTTTATAGGTTATACTCCATTTAAAGTTTACCTCCCTTTAAAAAAACAAAAACAAAAAAACCTTTCTTACTGGTTCTTGAAATCCCAGAGTCAGACATAAAGCCACACTGACGGTCCTGCGCCTCACATGAATCTTACTGAGGTCAGAAATGCAGGGACCCTTGTGAGGGGAGTGGCCCTCCCTTTCATAAAGCTTTTTGCTGCTTCTGCATTACCGTGTGCAGCGTTACTATTCTCTGTAGCATCAGGAAGGCCAGCACAATCTTTGAATCAATGAAACCAGCCTTTACAGGCAACAAATGAAAGTTTTATGGACACTTCATGTCCTTGGGCAAACTTCTTGGGTTTTTTCTGAATAAGCATCAGACTTAGAGGCGCATGTATTTTCATCTGATGTTCAGTTCCCAACATCAGAATTTTTCATCTCCTCAATCATGCTTAAATATCGTTTAGTCTTGATTATACATCATGAGGGAAAAAGCTTTTTCATGGTATCTTGTAGCCTTTTACCTTGTCCTGAAGTGCCATGGCCCTTTCTCACCCCTTATCCTACATAAGGTCTCCACCTCCCCAGGCTCCTGCACCCACGCCTCCTCCCAGGATCTCCCTCCTCTCTGACCACGCCCAGATGAAGCTCTTCCTCCATGCTCTGCCCTTGGTCCTCTTCCCTCTCCACACCAGTGCTTCTCAAAGTGTCATCTGGACCTGCATGCACTCTGTCCAGGTAGCCTGTTAAGCACGTGACTTCCTCCTGCGGGTCTTGGAGAGGCTGTGAATCAGCCAGAGCTGGAGCTCAAGGGGACCTGAAATTACACAGAGCCACCTATGAACCTCTCTCCCTTCCCCAGGTCAGATGGAGGCTCAGTGGGTGACCACTTAGGGCAGGGCTCCCAGTGGCACACCTATCCTAGGTTTCCCATCATGTCTTTTAAGAAGGCTTCTCCCAGTCAAGATGTGCAGCCACATCTGTTCCCTTCTCTCTCCCCCACAATCAGCAAGGACATTTCTGCAGCACTGCACTGGGCCTTCACAGCTCTCAGGTGTTCAGGCCCCTGTGCCCCAAGGTCACTGGGAAGGAACTCGTGGCCAGCGCCTCTGTGTGTGTGCAGGCAGAGAGTGAGCACGGAGCCAGGTGTTTGCACCATGTGACACTCCACCATCTGCACATCCCTGCCAGCACTTGGTAGTACTCAACTTCTCTTTTTGCCAGTCTATCACATAACAGTCTTTCTTTGTTGTTGTAATTGGCATTTCTTTGATTACTAATGTGGTTTGAGCATCTTCTTAAATACTCCTTAGCATTTTGAGCTCCCTCCTCCATAAACTGGTCATTACCCTTTGCCCATGGTTCTGTGCCTGCTTCTCAGCTGCTTGGCTCTGCCCAGAGGCTCTTGGGAGGGAAAGAATCAGTCTGGACTCAGAGTTATCTCCACCCGCAGAAACAGCTTCCACGGTTTGGAGCTGCAGCCCTCCCTGGACACGCTGTCTCCTGAACTGCCTCACCCACATGTGCTTAAATAAATGAGCAGTCCTAAACCAGGGTGAAGAATGTGCAAGACCCAGAAGCTCAGTGACCAAGATGCTACACTGGGGAGCAGTTTATCTGGTGGGCGGGCTTCCTGGGAGGAAAAAGGCCAAATTCCAGAGGTTTTTTTTTAGCCCCTGTCGGGAAAGGCTAAACAATTGTTCCGGCAGACACCAAGTTGGGAGTGGAGAGGGCTGGAGTGAAGCCCTGATTACCAAGGGCTCCTTGTTCCTGCTCAGGCTTCTGGCCTATGGAGTGAGATGAGTTATGGAAGAATATTAACCTCCCTGTAGAACGCGGGCCACACCTCCTTCATACGTGCTGAGGACATTGAACCTTCATAGATGGAGCTTCCACACCAAAGACGTTGTGGCACTGTGGCCTTTCACATTGAACCCCAAACCATTCCCCCACATGTTGGGAACACACATAATATGTGTGAGGCATCGTGTGAGGGCAGAGATACATGTGTCCAGTCATGTGGGTTTGGGCGGCATGGAATATTCGTTGCAACATGTGTGTGTGCCTGTGTGCTTGTAGGTGGGACATGTGTGTATGTGGGTCTGCTTATGTGCAAGTGTTTGTATGAACATGACTGAGCACAAGTGGTGTGTGCATGTATGTGCACAACTCTTACAAAGGACAAGGAAGTGAGGGGTGCCATACTATGATAAATGAAGAATATGAAAAGCTCATAAGGAAAGTAGAAAAAGAAATTGTTATTGACTGAAAGTTTGTGTCTCCCCCCAAAATCCACGTGTTGAAATCCTAACACCCCAATGTGATACTATTAGGAGATCGGGTCTTTGGGGGTGATTAGGTCATGAGAGTGGACCCCTCATGAATGGGATTAGTGCCCTTATAAAAGAGACCCCAGAGAGCCCTCTCTCCCTTTCCACTATGTGAGGACACAGCAAAAAGATGGTCGTCTATAAACCAGGAATAGTGTTCTCAACAGACACCAAATCTGCCAGTGACTTCATCCTGGGCTTCCCAGCCTCTAGAACTGTAAGAGATAAATGTTGGTTAAGCCATTCAGTGTATGGTATTTTGTTACAGCAGCCCAAGATAAGACAGGAACTAAAGGAAGTAAAATTGTGTTTCTCCCTTCTCCTCCTCTTCTGTATACCTTCTCTGACTTTCAGCACATGGTGACTCAGAAATGTTCTGAAAAAATCTTAGAGTTGGATGGAATCATCTAATGCTTGAAACCCTTTGGCAGCACCCCCAACAAGTAGCTGTCTTCTTCCGTTTAAACACTCGTGACGGGGCCTAGGGTGTTCACTGCCACTCCAGGGAGTACATCTCTTTATCAGGTAGCTCTGATCACTGGAAATACCTTCCTAAAATTACCTGAAATCAGTATCCCTGCAGATTCCACTTGCTGACACAGGTTCTATCTGACAGTTTTCCCAAACCAAGTGTCTCTTCCCTGTGCCAGCTTTGTCATGGTCTCTTGAAATATGACCCCCAGGACTCAACATGATTCTCCAGACTCAGTCAGGTCAGAGTAGGCAGGACAGTTGAAAAGTATTTGCCATATCCAAAACAAGGTAGGGATAGGGACTGATATCTAGAAAATTCTGAGATCTCTTACAAATTAATGTAAAAAAGACAGGCACCATGAAAATTGGCAAAGGATAGCAACCAGACAATTTATGGAGTAGGAAACTCAAAAGGCTGAGGAGTATCTGAAAAGATGCTCAAACTGTATAGCAATCAAAGAAATGCAAGTTAAAACAACAATGAAAGATTATTTTACATGTGGTAGACTGGCAAAAAGAGAAGTTAAGTAAGACCAACTATTGGCAGAGATGTGGGTGGTGGAACTCTCACCACTGGTGAGAGTGTCAAATGATGCAACAACTTGGGACAGCAGCCTGGACTGCCCAGGTAAAATAAGAAGGCACTACCCTCTGACTCAGTAGATCCTTGCCTGGGTATATAAATGCCCAGAGGCATTTTCATACAGGTCCATAAGGACATGTCCAAGGATGTTCATACAGTTGTTTGTAATTGCAGGAAGTTGAAAGCAATCTGAGCATCCATCACCAGGGGAGTAGGTAAATATGGGAGGATTCAGCATTTTAGAAACATTTAGAAGCAATGAACTTGATGTACTTGTGGCAACATGGATGGAATTTACAACAAAGTGCTGTTTGGGAAAAATAAAACACAGAATGAGCTCTATGATATGATACATTTATATAAATTTTGAATGACAGCAATACACACTTTACAAGATGATACACAAATAAGAAGAGTGTATTCTAGGCAGACAAGGAATGGAGAGAAAAAATAACAAATTAAAAAACAAATGAAACAAGAAAAGGGGCTTGTGTGGACTGAAGATAGTGATATGCCAAGAACCAGAGGTTGAATAAATAGCATATTTCCATTAATGTGGCCTAAGATCATATTAGCATTTTTAAGTAGCTACACAAAGACCAGGTTTCTATGCCAGATATTCCTACCACCCCCATCTAAATAAATGCTTTTTTAGACCTAAATACAGAACTACTCACTTAGTCCTATTTCAGCTTATCTTGGCAGATTTGGTCCATTTTTCCAGGTTATTGAGCTCTGTATGGATCCTGATTCTGTTATCCATGATGCTGTTACTCTTCCTATCTTCGTGGCATTCAGGATTAAAGTCTACATGACCTCTTCAGTCTCTTTATTTTTTAAAATTTTTTTAAATTGAAGTATAGTTAATCACAATGTTGTGTTAATTACTGCTGTACAGAAAAGTGATTCAGTTTATATATATATATATATATATATATATATATATATATATATAAAATACTGACTATAGTTCCTGGTGCTATACAGTAGGACCTTGTTGTTTTTCTATTCTATATATACCAGTTTGTATCTGCTAATCCCAAACTCCCAATCCAACTCTCTCCCATCCCCTGCCCCTTGGTAACCACCAGTCTGTTCTCTATGTCCCTGATTCTGTTTCTGTTTCATAGATAGGTTCATTTGTGTCACGTTTTAGATTCCACATATAAGTGATATCATATGTTATTTGTCTACCTCTTTCTGACTTACTTCACTTAGTATGATAATCTCTAGTTGCATCCTTGTTGCTGCAAATGGCATTATTTCATTCTTTTTTATGGCTGAGTAGTATGCAGTCTCTTTAAATCCTCTCCCATTTAACTCTTGGTAGGCATCCACTGTAGGTCAGACCTTGTACCAGGTACTGGTAATACCAAAATGTAAAGAATGAGGGCTTCCCTGGTGGCACAGTGGTTAAGAATCCACCTGCCAATGCCAGGGACACAGGTTTGGGCCCTGGTCTGGGAAGATCCCACATGACAAGGAGAAACTAAGCCCGTGCACCACAACTATTGAGCCTGCGCTCTAGAGCCCGCGAGCCACAACTACTGAGCCCACATGCCACAACTACTGAAGCCTGTGCACCTAGAGCCCATGCTCCGCAACAAGAAAAGCCACCACAAAAAGAAGCCCGCACACCGCAACGAGAAGCCCGCACACTGCAACGAAGAGTAGCCCCCACTCACCGCAACTAGAGAAATGCCATGCGCAGCAATGAAGACCCAACGCAGTCAAAAAATAAAGAATGAGTCCCTGTCCTCAAGGAGCTCACAGTCTAGAAGGGAGAGAGACATGAGAACCCAAGGTTACAAAGTAGCAACATCCTTGCTGCAAAGCAAGGGACATGGAAACAGAGGGAGGAAGGGCAACCAGGTCTCTCTGGGGATTAGAGAATGCCCCAGAGGGGGAAGAATTTAGGCTGCAACTTGACAGGAAAGGAGTCAGCTGGGAGGGAGAGCTGGAAAGAGAGTAGCAGGAGGAATGGTCCTTCAAGGAAGGGAGTGAGCATGCATGTCTGTGTTGGCCTGCCCAATCTCCATTCCAGCTTCTCCCAGAGTCAGTTCTCCATTTTTCCTCTGAAAAACTGTCCCACCCTGGAAAAGCTGATTCCAGCCCCTGCTCCAGGGATGGTCTCAAGACCTGGACCATCAGAGCATCACCTTCCTCTCACCACTGTGATTGGTTAATAAGTGGGCACCTGACGCAAGGCAAGCCAATCAGATGCAACCAGAGCTAATCCAGTACTTGGTTTGAGTACCCATGAGAGAGGGACACTCTTTCTGCTGGATTTGTTCCTGTGAGGATGTAGTCATCTGGAGCTGTGGCAGTTATCTTGCCACAATGTGAAGACAAGCCTATAGGAGAAAGGAACCAAGAAGGGAAAAAGCAGAGTTGAGAGATAAACAATCTGGTGACACTGCTTGAGCCTTTGGACACAGCCACACCTGAAGCTGAGCCAGATCTACCCCTGGACATTCAGTTATGTGAACAAATAAATTCCCTTTTTGCTTAATTCCATTTGAATTGGATTTTCTGTTCCTTGCAATTCAAAGAGTCTTGACTGGTCCAAAGTGACAAAACATGAAATTAGACAAGTAGGCAAGGGCCAGATGGGAATTTAGTTTCTATCCAATGGGATAAGCATTGTAGAAACTGAAGAATCCAGAGCGAGGTGTAAAATTACATGATTTGCATGATTCACACCAGAGATTAGTATGGTGGCCAGGGTGGAAGATGAGACCAGCGGCAGAGAAGCAAGTTAGGAGCCTAATGCGGTAATCCAAGCAAACAAAGATAGCATCCCAAGCTAGGAAGAGGAAGGAGTCTTAGCTTAGTATGTTATAACAAATTGCCATAGACTGGCTGGCTTAACCAACATTTATTTCTCATAGTTCTGAAGTCTGGAAGTCCAAGATCAGGATACCAGCATGGTTGGGTTCTTGGTAAAGGCCACCTTCCTGGTTTACAGATGGCCATCTTCTCATTGTACCCTCACATGGTGGAGAGCAGAGAGAGAAGCAAGCCGTCTTGTTTCCTTTCTTATAAGGAAGTCCCAGAGGCCCCATCACCAAATATAACCACATTGGGGATTAGGATTTTAACATATGAACTTTGAAGGGATACAAACATTAAATCTGTAACAGAAGGAAAGGAAAGAATGGACTTAAGAGAAACTTAAGAGGTGGGATCCATTGGATTCAGGAATGGAGTAGAATTGAGAGAGACATGGGGATAAGGGAAAGGGAAGATTCTGGAATAACTCTTGGGTTCCTGGTACTGGTAATTTTATGGGCCACAGTGCCCTACCCGGAGACAGAGAACACTGCAGAAGACACAGGTTTATAGCAGAGGAGAGGGAAGAGATGGAGGTGAGAAGGAAAGGGAAGTGATGGGTTCAGTCTGAGACATGTTGAGTTTTAGGTGCCTATGAGACATCTACTGAAATGTCCAATAATGCGTCCAGAGGTCTGGAGTTCAGAAGACAGGTCCATGGCTATGGATATAGACATAGGGTGAGAGAAGACTTCCCAGAAGAAGTGATAACTGAGCTGAGAACCCAAGAATGACTTAGAGAGAGCTCGGTGAAGAGAAAGGGGGAGAGCTTCAGGCAGAAGGCACTGCGTACATGAAGACCCCAAGGCCTGAGAGAAGTTGGCCTCCGCTCTGACAGTCTGGCCTTCATTTTGAAAATAATAAAGAAAATGGAGATTCCTGGTAAATGCAGCACATCCACCTCTGCCTGTATCTCCTGTGAGCCCCCAGGAGGGCTGGTAGAGAGAGAACGTGGCCAGCACAAAAGGGACCAGCCATGGCAACTAACAAAAGCCAGAGGTATCTTCTTGTCAAACTCGAGCAGCAAAGCAGCAGACGTAAGCAAAGAATAGCTAAAGCCGTTCCAAGAAAGAATTTCCTTTGAAAT
Organism: Mesoplodon bidens; assembly: GCF_964165515.1. NCBI lineage: Eukaryota > Metazoa > Chordata > Mammalia > Artiodactyla > Ziphiidae > Mesoplodon > Mesoplodon bidens. Next base: position 61,842,482 of record NC_138178.1, on the reverse strand, counting down.
ACCACAAATGAAAAACAAAATCCTCTTAGCCTAGTGACGGGCTCCTGATGGAATAAAGCACTTTCTCTGAAACTACCCCCAAATTAGCGAAACCATAATTGGGATTACTAAATGAATAGATCAGAATTCCATAGAGAAAATATTTACTCAGGCAAAACCTCCTCAATTCAATAGCTCTTTCAATTAATTTTTTCTAAAGTTTTGGATTTCCACAGACTAATCTGCTGGCATTTAGAAGGATTTGGAAGCCACTCTCCAAGTAATTAAAAAGTGTGAAATGTCTTTGCCAGGAAGCTCTTTGGGGACCTTTTTGGTAACATACAGAGAGGAGAAAGGTATCTGAAACACCTGCCTACAGCCGACAGGACCCTGCCTCTCAGTGCTAGTTCATCTCCCACTGGGACATGCCTTACAAACTTTCTCAAGCAGCCTAGGGTTGTGCAATGCCTTGGCCAAGTCCTAACATGGTGGTTGCCCCAGCTGGAGGGACAGAGCAAGCATGGGAGCCTCCCTCACTGTAGAACCGAAGGTTTCATTTGGAGGAAGCTAATGGATGATTAGAGCTGATAGGGCTCACACAACGGAGACGGACTGTGATACTTTGATTGTGATACTGAATCAAGCCTGGGCCACACGTGAGATAGGCTGGGACCTGCGACCCTTCACCAAAGTGCTGGCACCTGGACAAACATTTCATCTCCTTGAGCAACAGAATACAAAGAACCTATAAGGGACCAAACACAACTGCACGCACGCACAGTTGGGGCAATTATGAACAATAAGATACAAAAAGGTATCTAACTACCAACTACCATTTCTAAGGAGCCGGGAGCAAAAGCAGAGTACTGCGCACGATCTCTGCACACAGCACCACCAAGGGCAGGGACAGACCATCTAAGCCGCCCTCCAGCCCGACCCACGGATCTGCCCACATCCTCATCCCGTTAAAGGAACCAGCCGCTCTTCTCAGGGAGTGAGCAAGGGTTACTTGTTTTTACTCCCTCATGCTGCAGCATGAGTCCTAATAAAGCCTTGCCTGAATTCCTCGGCTGGTCTCTTATCAATTTCTACTGATTAAAAGAGTCCAAGTCCCCGAGTCGGTAACACATGGAGTGCTGAGATTAATTTAGAGTACCCTTAGATTTTGACAAGTGGGACATCTGGGAGAATCCTTGATGTGTAAGGTAAGCAAGGTCCTACCCAGAGCCCTAACTCACCTATTGCCTCTGTGTTCCTGACCCGCTCACATTCCCCAACCACACGAGTCTCTTCATCTTTCTCCAAACTCACCTTTTGCCCCAGTTGTGCCCTCTATTTTAAATGTTCTTTTCCTTAAAGAAGGGAGTTGTCAGACTGGAGAACACAGTGTAGAGGTACCCAGTGCCCCAAGTAGCCCTGAACCCGGGCCTGGTGCTCTTGCAGTGCAAGCCTCTGATCCACCCTCACCAACCCTCAAGCATTCCTCCTTGTTCCTCCAAAGGAAATCCACCACACAATACATTAGAGTAAGAAATTTATTTATTTATTTATTTATTTTTATTTTTTGAGGTACGCAGGCCTCTCATTGCTGTGGCCTCTCCCGTTGCGGAGCACAGGCTCCGGACGCACAGGCTCAGTAGCCATGGCTCACGGGCCCAGCCACTCCGCGGCACGTGGGATCTTCCCGGACCGGGGCACGAACCTGCGTCCGCTGCATCAGCAGGCGGACTCTCAACCACTGCGCCACCAGGGAAGCCCAGAAATTGATTTTGTTCTGAAGTTTCAACAGGGAAGACACAGTAGAGTGTCACATCGCAGAGCACACAGCAAACTCAACAGGAATTCCAATTAGACATGTCACTCTCCCTGCAAAGTTTCTCGTCAGCCACACAATTCCCCTCCCTCTTGACCCTTCCAGAAAGCTTCAGCCTCTACTCCTGCCACCCACCCCCATATATTTCTCTCTCTTCCTGAAGAGAAGTTTAACTTTTCCTTGTCTTGCTTCCAATTTTCGAGTCTTCCTCCCATGACCTCACTCAACAGTCTTTGAGTTCCATCTTCTTTAGGAGGCAGTGGGAAGTTGTAAATAACAAACAATATTTTTCCACGTCAGACCTCTTTTGCTTGTGAATAAGTGCAGAACTCCATGGTTTGAGGCCTGGCTGAAGATGAGTGAGCAGCTTTAGTGGTCACTCTGGCTGCGGGACCTCCCCGGAACCACCTGGGCCTTCCTGTCCAGGCTGCCCTGAGATCCTTCTGAAGATCCTAGCAGGGGCTGTTCCACTTGGAAGTGGGCTGCAAAGGCCTCACCAGACCACAGGAAAAAGAGACCCAAACTAAAGCAAGAAAGTGGAAGAATGGATCTTTACAGGAAAAGATGCCCATGCTTCAGTTGCCTGAGGGCAGCTTCTATAAACTATAAAATCTCAAGTCACAGGACATTCCGATTGGGTGGTTGCTGGGTTCCCACATGCCTTGAGAAAAGGAGACAACCAAATCCTTCCTCTCTTCTTCAAGCCTTGCCCACCTATTTCCACCTGGGAAAGCTGGGGTTGCCATGCCGATCCGACTCAGGTAACCGAATACAGCTGTTTCCACAGGGGTGGGCCTGAAAGCTGCTGGCAGGAGAATTCAGCTGAGTCTTTAGTATCTGTTTGTACCCATATGTTGCCCTGCGGGGGGGGGGGGGGATTATAACTCTTACTCAATAGAGGAGGATAGAAAAACATATCTAATGGACTGGGGCAGCCCCAGATAGATGTCTCATTGCTGAACCCCTAGGAAGGGCTCAACTTAATGCCACTTGAATTTAAGCCTGTGACTTAGAGTTACCTGTAGGCTGGGATGAGGATGGGAGCAGTGGTTTGGAGTCCTGGCTGGTGGGGGGTGTCTGAATTTCTGATTCACCAGCAGGGGGCAGCAGTGAGCAAGAACCAGAAGTAGTTTGTAGGCTGACTTCTGCATTACTGGAAACTTTGGAAATACTGAGGAGGGAAACACTTGGAAGGATTGGACTTCCTGTTATTCAGATTGGTGGGGATGCAGAGCCTTCATACATTGAGATATTTTGTTTGGGAGCATTTTACCTGCAGAATCCACCAAGTTGGCTGTTGTCAGATATTTATACAGATTTTTACATTGATTAAGATAGGCATCTGACAGATTGTACTTCCCAAAGATGGCCACAGCAATATCACCCATCCCACATGTCCTTCTATGATGTAAACCTACCACACCCCTATCAGGAGGTTGAGTTTATTTCCCCTTTGTATCTAAGTTATCCCACATTTGCTTCAACCAATAGAATACAGCAAAAGGGATATTGCATCAGTTCTGGGCATAGCTTTTAACTGGCCTAGTAGCTTCTTCCTCCTGACTCTGGGAATGCTCTCTCTTGGGTCCCTTTCAGAACTGCGCTATTGACTATATTTTCTTCTTTTCTGTATTCTTAATACTCTGACATTTGAGGCCTTGCTCTGGAGAGAATGCCCCTCCCAGGGTTAGTTCATTCCTAGACCCTCCCTTACAAGTGTGCCCTTGATATACAAACCAACAAATCTAGAGCCCACACTTCCACCATCTCCTTTATCATATTCTTACACACTAAGCCAATATCCCCTGTGCCTTATCTCACTCCAGGGCCACGTGCCAGACAACCAAGGACCACCCCCATAGCCAGGGCCTACCAAGATTTATTCAAACTATCCAATCCTAAACTTACTCACTGTGCCTACCCTGCCTCACCCATGTCTTCCTGCAAAAACCTTGATAAAGGCTCTGGAACATGCTCTCCTCTCCCTGATTTCTGCCTCCTGATGACCCCAGTGCTTCCTTGTGTGGCCCTGCATGGCAGGCAATGCCTCCTGTTTCTAGGGATCTGTGAGTGTAAACGTCTTCCTCCGTGTCCATCATTTCCATGTCTGCATGTCTTACCATACCTGATTAAAACAAATCCTGGGTACACTTTAGAACAGCCACCATGCTATGAGAAGCCCAAGCCACATGGAGAGGCCACAGGGAGGCGTGACAGTCAGTAGCCCCACCTGAGCTCCCTGACAACGCCTTGTGTCAGCTGCCAACCACATGAGTGAGCCCTCCTGGACATTCAGCACAGAAAACCACACGGTTCTAACCAACTTCTGACTGCAACTGCTTGAGAGATGCCCAGTGAGCTCCCCTGAGCTAAGCCCAATCAACTCGCAGAATAATACATTGTGCTGTAAACCACTCTGTTTGGGGGTGGTTTGATACACAGCAGTAGATACCCAGAGCATGCATGATGTTCTTTCACCGAAGGATCAGTTCCCATAACGTTAAATTCCCACGAATGGTACTGTAGCTCCCTGCTACTCAAAGCTTGAGGACCACCTGGAAACTTGTTACAGATGCAGAATTTCAGCCCCATCTCAAATTTACTGAGCCAGAGTTTGCATTTTCACAAGAACCCCTGATGAGTTGAGTGCACATTAAAGTTTAAGAAGCACTGCAGAAGAAAATATTGACTATACTCTGCCCAGCTCCCCTCGAATCCTTACTGGAGCTGTTCTGTCTGTACATGCAGCCAGCCAGAAGTGTCTGGGAGTTTATGTCCCCTGGGGTAGCCCACACAATGACCAACCAGTATGACAGTATGAAAGCCTAGCTCTCTTGCCTCGAGGTGGAACAAACTAAGGGGTAATTTTCTCCAGAGCCATCAGGATCAGTCTAAGACTCGGACTTTGCCTGAGATTTCACTCTTGCTTCACCTCCTCCTCTCCCCTGTCCTGCTTTCCCCACTCCCTTTCCAACTTTTCTGACGAGCTCTTCCCTAATAAATCCCTTTTAGGTGACCCCTCATCTCAGGATCTGCAACAGGTACCTCACATGAGAACATTTCAACTAATCAGAATGAGACACTGCCCTATCCCATCCTAGGCCCACAGGTAGTAGTTACTGACTAACATATTAGAACAGATAGCATTGGGGGGATAAAAGTCCTGGGGTGGGGGAAGAAGGCGATGAGCAGAGACAACTCTTTTGAAGGGCTTTGCTATCGAGGGGAACTAAACGATGATGCAGGAATTGGAGAGAAATGAAAGTTGTGTTAATTACATTGCTGTATAACCCATAACTTCGAAACTTAGCAACTTGAAACAACAAACATTTAGTATCTCACACAGTTTCTGAGGGTCAGGAATTCCTCAAGATGGTCCTGGTTCAGAGTCTCTCACAAGGTTGCAGTCAAGATGTCAGCCAGGGCTGCAGTCCCATCTGAAGGCTTGGTGACGGCTGGAGGATCTGCTCCTGAACTCACTCACATGGCTGCTGGCCGGAGGCTTCAATTCCTCTCCACTTGGGCTTCTCCACAGGGTTGTTCATGACATTGCTTCCCCCATAGAGAGTGTTGAAAGAGACGTATTTGCACATGTGTAGGCAGGAACTGGGAGGGACATACTGTTAACAGTTGGTAAAAATCCTTAACTCTTGGGAGTGGGATTGAAGAGCACAGGACTGTGGGAATGAGGAAGATAGACTCCCACTTTGTATGCTTCTAAATTCCTTCTGTAATTTTAAAACATTAAAGGAGAAAGCTTAAATGAATTGCCAGTAGCTGGTAATGAATAAAACTGCAAAAATACCTATGAGAAGGAGAAGTGACAAGCATAGAAAATTTGAATTGGGTCATAAAAAATATGTGGAGATAAAATAATATGTGGATGATTTTAGAGGCATGTATCTGTCCCATATGGGATTTCTGGAAGCAGGTTGTGAGCTCTGGAATTACTGCCGACCCCAGGCGAAATGGAAGTTCCTACCTCCACTAAGAAAACGGAAAGCATTCCGGGAATCTTCTTTCTCTCCCATTTGCTCTCCCCAACATAGGGGGGCATCAGCTCTGACCAGCTCTCGTGGCCTTCTTTCACCAGCTGCCTGTCTGGGGACTGACCATAGGCTTTCTAGTCTCATATTCGTAAACACCTCAGATGCAAACATCTCCTGCTTCCTACGGCAGGCGTGACCATTCGCCCTGGATGTAGGGTCCCAAGTGCTCCAGCAGACACAACAACTGAAGCAATTCAGTCTCAGGTTTTAGCATCAGTCCCTAAGAGTAAAGACAGGTAAATAGTTTACTCTCAGCTCTAGAAATGCACCTGCCCTCTGGCCCTGCCACAGAAGTAGCCACATTCCCTGAGTTCAAGGGACAAAGAAGCCCTCTTGAGCCTGACCCCCTAACCCAACAATGTGTGGAGCTGACCGTCAGGCCCAGGAGAGGTCCTGGCTGTGTTGAAGGCAACATCACACTCTCAGTGCGGTCCTTGGCTCAGAAGCCTCCTCTCCAAGCATGACACTCAATGCCCCCTCATTGTACACAGATGTGGGGTGACTCAGGGAGAAGCAGGAGCTGCAGAGGCTTGTGGAAATGATGGGAACTTAGGGGTCTGCACCTATGTCAGGACAATGAGAGAACAGAGGTCTTGGTGGCCTGAAATGAGAGCCGCATGACATAGGGTAAAGCTCAGAGACTGAAAAAGACTGAGGGGTAGGACTCATCCTGCTGGTTTCTGGTGCCACCCTTAGACAGAGGCAAGAGTAACACCTACCCAGGGTCTCTTGACTTTCTGAGTAGTGTGGTCCGTGGACCAGTGCCAGTCCACAAACGGTCTGTTACTGGTTCTTGATGAGTTCACACAAAAACCGAGACTAATTTCATGTCTGTTGAATCTGTAAAACTTTAGCCTTGTATTTTGTATGGATTTTTTAAATTTCATTTTTCTAGTGATTTATTTTTATTGGATTTTTACAAAAGAATTGGTTTGGATTGGATTGGAAGGTTAAAAACCGACCCTGCACCACAGAAAATTTGCAAAGCCCTGCTTTAGAAGATCCCACACATCACAAATACACAAAAAATAAATTGATTAAGGAGCACTTGGGATCTGGTGCTCAGCACAGGCATAGCGCAGGTATGCAGGTAACACAGTTCAGGCCCCAGGAAACACCACTGCCCTATGCCCTAGACACAAAAAACAACTGTGTCTGAATGTCCCAAAGGTTTCTTGGCTGTGCGTCTACCCACATCGGAGACAGACACTGCTTCAGAGTAAGAGGAAGATTTGAGTGGCAGAAGCACTTAGGTAAGAAAAAAAAAAAAAAAAAAAGACAAATTAATTAACTTGTCAAATCTTTTTTCTCAGGTAGCATGAATGCAGTAGTTTCTTGCAGGGTGAAGCGCCATTTCCCAGGAAGGCCATACATCCATTTTCATGCTTTTCTTTGTGCTCCAGTTCGTGGTCCAGGGGATACTCATGAAATGGTGTGGTACTGACAGTTTCACATGTTGGCTGAGGATATCTTGCAATGTTCACACTTTATTTTACCTCTAAAACCATATATATAAGTATATAAGTATAGATACATGATACTAATTCTTCCCATCACTGCATGAATCTAGATATTACTTTAAGAGATGGTGAAATTTATAATGTAAGAGGTAGAAATTTATATTGTGAAATTAAAATATTTTGTAGTATTTTCTGTAATAATGTTAACTTATCTTAACTCCGTTAAAATATTTGAATAGAATGTGTACAATTCATGGTTCACTTGCAAATTTAAATATGGTTTTTAAAATTTTGATGACAATCTCACTTATTATTGAAAGTTTCTCCAAATCAAAAGGAATTTTTTAAATTATCTAAGAATTACATTGATTCAAAAAAGATAGTCTAGGGCTTCCCTGGTGGCGCAGTGGTTGGGAGTCCGCCTGCCGATGCAGGGGACACGGGTTCGTGCCCCGGTCCGGGAGGATCCCACGTGCCGCGGAGCGGCTGGGCCCGTGAGCCATGGCCGCTGAGCCTGTGCGTCCGGAGCCTGTGCTCCGCAAGGGGAGAGGCCACAACAGTGAGAGGCCCACGTAACAAAAAAAAAAAAAAAAAAAAAAAAAAAAGATAGTCTAATTTATCATCATTTTCAATAGAACATAAATTGTGCAAAAATCTTGATTTTTGGTAATTAAGTAATCAAGGTAATTAAGTAATATTGCAATAAGGAAAGCAAGAAAAATAAAGTTAATGAAAAGATATACAACAATTTATGATTTATGTAGATGTTGATCTTATTACTTATCTAAACATCACCACCCAGTCCACAGAATGTCCAAATATGTGCAAAAATAATTAAATTCTGTTATCTTAACTGGCTTGCCAACTTTCATTCCTATAAAAACCACAGTGTTACACTGTGTTACACTGTAAATAATTTTTTTGACCTTATGAAAGTGTATTTTTCAAGATAGGGGGATAGAATGTTTTATCTAATAGTTTATTAGCTTTGTTTATAATTTTAAATATTTACCCATGTACTACATGGGCCTCCATTTAGTATATAGACCTGTTTAGAGTTGTCTTCCTGAGCTAGGCTAGGGCTGCCCAGCAGTTGACTGGAGGGTAGTGAGTTCACTGCACACTTTAATTCACTTAGGAGAGGGAGCATCAGGTGGATGGAGACATGACTTGAACACAAATATCCAAAGGGAAACATGGCTTTTAGATAATAATTATTTGCAGCTGATCTCATGTCTCATTTATTCTTCAGTTAGTAGAGATTTAGATAATAATTATTTGCAACTGATCTCATGTCTCATTTATTCTTCAGTTAGTAGAGGTTTTTGTCTGAATTTGGCTTAAGAAAGTCACTGTAGGTGTGACTGACAGTGGATGTCTGTAAGAGCCACCTCCGTGATCCTCCTTTGTGGGTGTCCCTTCTTTGATCCTGGAGGGACAGGATCTGAGTCCTGCTGAGAGAGGATGCCTCTGCCCTAGATAGTCACTCCTCCAAGCCCTGCTCTGGAATCAATGCTGCTGGTTAAGGACAGGAGGAAGTGAGCTTCCAAACATCCACAACTGTCCACCCTGCCCCACACTAGAGGTGGAGATCTCCTATGGACAGAAAAGATCACAGTTTACCCCGGTGCCTCTGGACCGTGAGCCCTGAGGGAAAGCACTGTCATTTACACCATTTCTCTGCTGAGAGGCATTTGCTTTGTTCCCAGGGTGTGTGTGTGTGTGTGTGTGTGTGTGTGTGTGTGTGTGTCTCCACACACACAGGCATCATGCATGCACCTCTATGATCAAAGCTGCAATAAAGCACCCCTGTACATGGGCCCTTAGATGGAGGCTTTCATTTCTCTGGAATAGATTCCCTGGAGTGGGATTACTAGGTCAAAGGGCATATGTATTTTTAATTTTAAGGGATTTTTCCAGATTGATTTCCAAGAAGGCTGTAATAATTTATATCTTCACCAGCAATGATTTTTTAAATTTAATTTCATTTATTTTTTTATACAGCAGGTTCTTGTTATCTATTTTATACATATTAGCGTATATATGTCAATCCCAATCTCCCAATTCATCCCACCACCACCACCGCCCCCCTCCACCAGCAATGATTAAGTGCGCACTTTTCCCCCATATGCAATAGGTATAGAAGCCCTTTTTAATTTTCCCAGCCTAAAAGGTGCAAAGTGGTATCTTATTAGTACTTTAATTTACATTACCCAGAATTCTAATGAATTTAAGCATCTTTCCATATAGTTGGATAATTTTCTTCTCTGGCTTGCATTACTATCATTTTATTTATTTCTCCATTGGGTTATCTTATCAATGGGTAAAAGTTCTTTACATACAGCTTTGACTATCAGCTGTATTGCACATATTTTTTCCAAATCTAATGTTTGTTCTTGACATTGCTTACAGTATCTTTTGCCATAAACGTGCTTTTAAAATGTCTTTATGCAAAAATGTCTATCTTTTTGATCTCCTAGATTTCCAACTTTGGCTGGGAAGGTCTTCTAACCCCTAGTTTATATGAGGCCTCCTTGCCAAATTTTTATTGAAGTATAACATACATATGAAATACTGCACATATTTTTGTGGATCCATAAATTTTCACAAGTGAAAACACTCACGTAACTGGGACCCAGCTCAAGAAACAGAACATTCCCAGCACCCTAGAAGCTCTCTCATGTCTCCTTCCAGTCATTACCCTCCCCAAAGATTAACCTCTACCTTGACTTCGAACATCATAAGTTAGTGTTGAAAGTTTATTTAAACGAATCATCCATATGTACTCTTTTGTGTCTAGCTTCTTTAACTCAGCAATGTGTTTGTGAGATTCATTCATGTAGTCCACTCATTCTCATTGCTGTGTAGTATTCCTTACATAAATATACCACACTTCGTTTACCTGTCTTATTGTTGGGTTGCTTCCAATTTGGGTCTTTTACAAATAGTGCTGCTATGAACATTCTTGTACATAATTTTGGTGAATTTATGTTTGCATTTCTGTTGTATATTTACCCAAGAGTGTAACTTCTGGATCACAGGAGAGATGTACATTCAGCTTTTGTAGGTATTGCCAGTTTTCCAAAGTGGTGATTCCAATTACACCCTCACCAGTAATGTAAGAGATGGCTTGGTTGCTCTATATCCACCCCAGAACTTGATTATCATCTGACTTTTTCATTAGGTGGATATATGCTAGTGTTGCACTGTGGTTTGTCCTGCCAGATTTTTCATATTTTCTTTTTTACATTTTAAGCCCTTAATTCAGCTGGAATTTTATGTTTGTTTATGATAAGATAGGAGTCCACCCTGACTCTATTTCAGACAAATAGACAGATGTGCCAGGTTAAATAATATATATTTTTGCCCAGCTTTGTCTTGAGTATAAGTAGGCATATGCCAGGTGGAGTGAGGTCGGGGACAGCACTCCAGGCTGACGGGGCTGCAGGAGCAAAGGCACAGAGGCATGAAGTGGCATAATGTGGGTAAAATTAAAAGTGTGAGCAGCAAGAGGCACAGGATGGGAGGCAGAGCCAGCTCTTGTCTTTCTCGCAAGAGTCCACAGGCACAAGGCTGCTGTTGAATGGGTGCACCAAAGAAGGAAGGATCTCCTCCATTTCTGATGTCTGGGGACCTTCTTTGAGATTCTCATTTTGAAAAGTGTGATTATGTCACTTTTAGGGGAGTGCTAACTGAGGTACTTATTATGATCCATGACATTTGTTATTTCATTTAATCCTCACAATGACTTCCTGACGGGGACACTATTAACCTCGACTTACAGATGAAGGCTGGAGGCTCAGAGAAATCAAGCAGCCTGCCCTCAGTCACACAGCTAGTAAGAGCTGAGATTAGAGCAGCCCAGGTCTGTCTCCCACCTGAGTTCCTACTCTTTCTTCCAGACACACTGTTGGCACTGCCAGTGGACAGTGACTTGAGCTTCCAGCCACTTTCCAAACAATGGAGCATGTGATGAAGCAGGGATTTATAATCATTCCTTCAAGCCCCTGCGAACAGACCTTGTTGGTGGCTGCTTTCTCTTCCCCAGTCACCCTGAGTGGTTGATTTCTTGGGAAACTGAGTTGCTGTTCCAGACTGCAATGGCCTCTTCAGCTGAAAAGCAAGCAGAGTCATACTGAGGTGGCTGTTCTGGGCCCATACGTGCAAGTTTATGAGTCCACGGAGAGAAGCGAGCGCACTCCAGGAGAAGCAGAATGTGGTGAGAGAGACAGAGAGCGCAAGGTTGCCTCTGTCCTCTGCCCCCTTCCCATTTGCAGTTCTAAGTCACAGAAGACCCAGCTGTTCTTTTCCCACCTGGGAGAGATCTCTGTGCCCTACAATAACTGTCCCCCACCCCCTGTAACCTGCACTATCTCTGTTCCCCTACTGCCAGGGAGACATGGACACTCATTGACAAGAACACACTGGCATTCAGACACACATCAGACACCCAGACACACGCAGGTGACACACAAGCTCCACGCTGGCACAGCAGAGCCCAATCCCCACTTACAGAGAAACTGCTTCCTGGAATGTGAAATCCCAGAGAATCAATCTAGCTCAAGCATTTTCAAATCATGCCATGTGAATTATCCCGCAGAAGGAAGTCACACAAATAATGAAGCGATTTCCCACCAAAGGGAAGACTATAACTGCTAGAGATAATTGTAGAAAAGTACACTGAAATTATGAGGTGCCATTTCCCTCTATCAGATTGGCAAAGATTTAAAAGCTTGATAATATCCGGTGTTGGTGGGTGTGTAAAGATAGGCCATTTGGCAGAAAAAAATAAAGAATTACAACTTCTGGGGTAGGTAACTTGGCAATAAATGTCAAAACGTTAAATGCAGCTGCCCTTAATCCCAGTGGTTCCACTCATAAAATTTTACATATGTAGAGATAGATATCACCACACAAGCATACGGATTAAGGAAGTTCACTGAAGTATTTGTTTACAAACCAGAACATTGGAAACATCTAAAAAAATCCATTAATAAAAAACTGGCCAAATAAGTTAATGGTATACAACTACTATATATAAAATAAATAACTAATAAGAACCTACTGTATAGCACAGGGAACTCTACTCATTACTCTGTAATGACCTATATGGGAAAAGAATCTAAAAAAGCGTGGAGATATGTATGTGTGTGTGTGTGTGTGTGTGTGTGTGTGTAACTGATTCACTTTGCTGTACAGCAGAAACTAACACAACATTGTAAATCAACTATACTCCAATAAAAATTAATTTTTAAAAAGTTAAGTATACATATCATGGAATACTACTTAGCCATTAAAATGCTGAGGTGGACCTCTATGGTTCTAACATGGAAATATGTCCACAATATATTTTTTATTGAGGGATAGTTGTTTAGAATATTATATAAGTTTCAGGTGTACCACATAGTGATTCACAATTTTTAAAGGTTATACTCCATTTACAGTTATCATAAAATATTGGCTGTATTCCCTGTGCTGTACAATTTATCCTTGTAGCTTATTTATTCGATACATAGTAGCTTGTACCTCTTAATCTCCTACCCCTACCTTGCCCCTCCCCGCTTCCCTCATCCTACTGGTAACCACTAGTTTGTTCTCTTTATCTGAGTCTGTTTTTTTTTTTTTGTTATATTCACTAGTTTGTTGTATTTTTTTAGATTCCACATAGAGGTAATAACATACAATTTTGTCTGTGTCTGACTCATTTCACTAAGCATAATACCCTCCACGTTCATCCACATTGTTGCAAATGGCAAAATTTCACTCTTTTTTATGGCTGAGTAGTATTCCATTATATATATATTACATTGTATATACCACATCTTCTTTATCTGTTCATCTGTTCATGGACACTTAGGTTGTTTCCATGTCTTGGCTATTGTAAACAGTGCTGCTATGAACATTGGGGTGCATGTATCTTTTTGAATTAGTGTTTTTGTTTTTGTTGGCTATATACCCAGGAGTGGAATTGCTGGATCATTGTACTTCTGTTTTCAGGGTTTTTAAAATTTTATTTATTTATTTAGGCTGTGCTGGGTCTTTGCTGCAGCATGCAGGCTCAGTAGTTGTGGCATGCGGGCTTAGTTGCAGTCTGTGGGATCTCAGTTCCCTGACCAGGGATCAAACCCAGGCCTCCTGCATTGGGAGAATGGAGTCTCAACCACTGGACCACCAGGGAAGTCTCTATTTTCAGTTTTTTGAGGAACTTCCATACTGCTTTCCCACAATATGTTTTTTACTTGAAGAAAAAGTAAAGTACAGAAGAGCACATTTTTTAAATCCCATTTGTGTTTTTAAAAACATGTTTGTATATGCATAGAAGGTATCTACAAGGTGTACAAGAAACTGTTATAGTAGGTAGCTCTGGAGTTGAAAGGAGAGAAGGAGTGAGGGGAAGAGAAAGGAGGCTGATTTTTTTACTTAATAACCTTCTGTACTATTTGACATTTTCACAATGAGCATGCGTTAACTGTATAATAAATTATTTTAACTGAGATTTAAAAAAATATATTAAGGTTTCCTGTAAGATTTCACTTAGAAACAGAGCTCTACCACAAAAATTTTGAAGAACCTTTATGCCACCCAACCCTACTGTACAAATTGCCAGGTGAAATTGTGAAAGCCTTTGGAAATGAGGAGGAAATGTACTGTATAGAGTACTGGGCTAGTGTAACCTTCCAGGCTATCTGACTCTATAGTAGTCTCCACCTGCCATTGTCTCTGAGTCTGTAAATTGTAGAAAAATGAAAATAATACAAATGAGTCTTGTCCATAGCAGTAAATTCATTTTGTCAGGTGAAGGTACAATTGATTTCCCCCCACTGTGGAAGAAGCCAATTTTGGATCAATTAACAAATTCATTTCATTATTCTTCATTGCCAGTATGTGTACCTGGTCTATTATCTTATTTTATTTATTTATTGGCTGTGTGGGGTCTTGGTTGTTGCGCACAGGCTTTCTCTAGTTGTGGTAACCGTGGGCTCAGTAGTTGCAGCACGAGGGCTCTAGGGTGCAGGCTCAGTAGTTGTGGCACATGGCCTTAGTTGCTCCGTGGCGCGTGGGATCTTCCCAGACCAGGGCTCGAACCCGTGTCCCCTGTATTGGCAGGCGGATTCTCAACCACCACGCCACTAGGGAAGTCCTGTGTATCTGGTCGTTGTATTATCCTGTGAACTGATGTTTAACACATCACTGGTTCCCTCATTAATTAAATAAAATCTGACACGTGTTCATTTTATATTTTTATGAGTTACGATTTTTCCGTTTAAACAATGATCTTTTAAGAAAGTGGAGACAGTGAGGACCAGTTGACTAAAAGGTTTGCCCAAGGTTAGGTGGTCTCAAATTTGTCTATTTTACCTACATCATCAAGTAACAAGGATTGAAATCCTTTCCAATTTGACTTGAATACTTACTCCGTATAGAATATCGTTAATTTATAAGATGCTTTCTCACAAATATGTATACACACAGTCACACACGCACAAACACCCTGCTGACATGTACGAACTCCCACACAGATGCAGGACCCCTCCCCTCCCCCTGCCCCCCACGCGCGCGCGCGCGCGCACCACTGGAACACTGTTCTCTTCTACAAAGCGGCTGAAGGGCTGGGGGTGGAGCGTGGTCCCTTTCCGCAGACCCTCGATTGTGCCACGCAGGGAGAAGAGGTGGCTCCCTCACTTATAACCGTGGGCCAGAGGCGGAGTGGTGCTCGGGTGCTGCGATAGGGGCTCGAGTCCGGGGAGGCAGGCCAAGCCCCATCCTCAGAGACAGCACAACCTGGGAAGTGGGCCGCCCCCCTGGAGAACCAGGCACCGCCCCGGGCGCCACGCCCCGGAGTCCTGGGGGAGTCCAGTAAGGCTGCCCGGAGCCGGTGGCCTCCGCACTGAGGTTTGAAAACCCTGGAGTCGAGACTTCAAGCCCAGGAGCACGGCGGCTGCTCGACTGAGCAGGGGATGAAAAAAGCCGAGTCTCCAAGCGCGGACCGGTTGAGCTGATGGTGTTTTTGTTGTGCGGGAAAAGAAATCCCACGAGAAGAAGACCCGGCCCTTGGCCGGGCCCCTGAGCCAGGAGCGGCTCGGCTCGAGACATCCCTCCCCTTGGCCCGCGCGGTCCCCGCCCCGCGAGTCTGACGCTCTTGCCGTGGGCTCTCGGCGCCCCCTTGCGGGCTCCGAATGGCTCTCCCTCCTGGCGCGGGCCAGCCGGGGGAGGTGTCGGCCGGAGCCTGAGGGGCGCCCCCAGGATGCCGGCCAGGCTGTCGGGTCCTCGGTCCCTTCGAGGAGCCGGGGGCGCTCCTGTAGGCGGGGCTTGGTTCTGATGCATCCCCGAAGGTTCCGCATCCACGCATCTCCATCACCGAGGGAATTCCATCCCCATTCCGCAGATGAGGAAGCCGAGGTTCAAAGTCAGAGCCTGATGCATCCACGGGCACCAGGTGGAGTCTGTGGGACCCCAAGGCCCATCCTCACTCGCGTTCGTCTTTCTCCGCCTAGGGACCACTTCCTTTGCCCTAGAGAGCCTAGTGTAGCCACAGACTCTATGGTTTGAAGTGCACTCCACGTTCCCTCTCTGTAGGATTTCTTGGAGCCCGAGAGGTCGCCTGGAGCATCCTTCATGGAACGGACTGGCCAGGCTGCGGTGTGGACAGCAGTGCATGTGGAGTGGGGTTATTCTTATCTACTGCAGAAGGGAGGTAGAGTAACTTTACTGGAGGCAAATCTGAGAACATCATCGGTTGTGCCCTTGGACATAGGTGTGACTCTATCCTTAAGAGACGTTTAAGAAACTCAGCAGATTTTGCTGTGAGAATGTTCATCCCTCATTGTTTGTAATAGCAAAAACCTGTGAGAAGTCTAACTCTCTACCAGTAGGTTAAATAACTACTGGTCTATGCAGCCATGAAAAATCATATTGGATAAAAAATTTTGGTGATATATCAAAATGTTCATTATATTGTTAAGAAAAAATCATTACAAAACAACGTATACAATAATAAAATTCCACTTTTGTGAAGATGGATGTATCCGTGTACACTCATTAAATAAAAAAGTCTGCAAAGATATACAGCAAAAATTAACATTGACCAGTGGCATTAAGGGTGACTTTTAAAGTACTTATACCTTTCTGTATTTTCTAAATGATATATACTGAATATGTATTGTTTTATGATTTATTTTTTTAAGCAGAAAAAGCCCAGTATTCACTTACCCCAAGAAGAGCAGCCTAAAGAGTTGCATCGGGCTTCCCTGGTGGCGCAGTGGTTGAGAGTCCGCCTGCCAATGCAGGGGACACGGGTTCGTGCCCCGGTCCGGGAGGGTCCCACATGCCGCGGAGCGGCTGGGCCCGTGAGCCATGACCGCTGGGCCTGTGCGTCTGGAGCCTGTGCTCCGCGGCGGGAGGGGCCGCAGCGGTGAGAGGCCTGCATACCGCAAAAAAAAAAAAAAAGAGTTGCATCAAGGAAGTAAGAAAGAGGATTATTGGGACATTTCCTTCCCCCATCCCAGGACAGCCACAGGAATCATGGTCACCAAGAGCTGCTCCTTCTGAAGAATGTGACAGTGATGATACATTTTCCAGAGTGTTGATTATAACAAAGTTTGCAACATGACTCAATTGGTGGATCACGCATTTGGCCACAAATCAGGAGCTCTGGAAGAAAAATCGCTACTGGATACCCACTCAAGTTGTAATGGATAAAGTAACTGACCAATGTGCCAGATTCCAGAAAGTTGACAAATATGCAGTAAGTAATGCGGTTCCTTTCATGTACTAGCTCCATGCAAATTGACTGCAGCACATAGAGCAACATCTGAAATCCATTGAAGAAGGAGGGGATTTATCTGCACCAACCTGGGCTTGCAGCTCTAGGCTGTGCATGGTGAGCATGTGAAGCCATCCTGTTGATGGATTCAGTTGTGATTGGGAACGGTGGTGACAAAGTAGGCTGTCAGAAAGGAGCAAGTCGTCCATATTCTCCCAGGCAAGGAGACAACACTGAAAACTACTTTAGGCTTTTTCCTTTTGAAACTTGGCAAAGTGGAATTTGCTGAAAAGTAAGCAGTACAGTCTGTTTTTAATTTCATTTCTCAAGAAAGCCAGCTAACTTTCATCATGACTTACTAAGCTTGTATCTTTTTTGGAAGTTAACTTTTTCGTAAACCTTAAATAAAGATATGTAGAATTTTTATGTGTGAAAATAAAATCTAATTGTTAGCGTATTTTTCCAGTGAAGTAGTATCCACTATCCACTTTTTGTTTTGAAAGTTATTCTCTATTGTTCTAAACAGTACATAGTGCCAAAAACTAAGAAAAACATGTATGATAGTTTTAACATCAGGAATGACTTTTTTAAAGGAATCTGTTTGCAATAAATTGTAATGAACTGTAATGACCCTCTAAGGAAAGATTTAGATGACCCTTTAAAGAAAGATTTAGAAATAAATTGCTAGAAGTATTAAGTCATTAACAACTAAAAAAAAAAAAAGAAAAACATAAACATGAATGAGGATGGTGGGAAATGAATTGCGTTCTCTTTCTAGGAGGTAGGGAAGTAACATCCACACTGGAACCTGCAGGCCCTGCCACTGCTGCTGAGGCCAGTGACCCCAAGAGCTGACCACTTGGGATATTTGCTGCCCCTGGGCTGAGTACTATGGTCTAAGTCTGTGGTATAAAGAAGGGCTACTGCCGTAGAAGGAGATAGATGCAACCAGCTTCGTTCTCAGAAGAATTTTTTTCTTTCTGTCTCAGAATTTTTTTAAAAGAGAGTGTAGCATGTCTTTAGAAATCAGAGATTCAAATCTCAGCACCCAATGTCCCAACCACCACTATCACTAACTGTGTGCTTTTGGACAAGTTGCTTAATCCTTCCCAGTTTCTCATCCGTGACATGGAAAGAACAATATTCATATTGTGCAGTAGCTGGAAGATTTAATATTATTCAACAAGTATTTATTGAATGCCAGGCACTATTCTAGTCACTGACTAGGACAGACAAGCTCCCTGTTTTCATAGAATTCATATTCTAATTGGATGAGATCACGATAAACAAATGAGAAAATCAGATATGAATAAGTTCTAGAGAGAAAGTAAAGGAGGGAGAGATGATAGAGCCCTACAGGCTCATGCTGTTATATTGGCTGGTCAGGGAAACTCTGTGTGAGCAGATTGTATTTGAGCAGAGATATGAATGGCAGGCATGCAGAGATCCAGGGGAGAAACTGGATAAAGGGTCCAGAGGACTTCTCTGTACTATTTTTGCAGCTTCCTGTGAATCTATAACTATTTCAAAGTAAAAAGGGTTTTAAAACGCAATTAACTATTGATACACACTACAGCCTAGATGATCTCAAAACAATTATGCTGAGTGAAAAAAGACCAAAAAGAGCACATACTGTATGATTTTATTTATATAAACTTCTGGAAAGTGTAAACTGATCCATAGCAACAGAAAGTATTTCATCAATTCCCTGGGTACAGAGTAGGAAGCAGCGATGTCTGGAAAGGAAATGGTGGGAGAGAGGGATTACAAAGAGACATGAGGAAGCTTTTGTGGTAATGGATATGCTTATTATCTCGATTGTAGTGATGGTTTCAGGGTGTGTATATAGGGTAAACTTATTAAATTGTATACTCTATTGTGAAGTTTATTGTATGTTAATTTGATCTTAATAAGGTACTAAAAAGTATTAAGTACCTAGAAATAAATAATGCTAAAGATGTGCAAAGCTTCTACACATAAAAGTCTAATATGTTATTGCAAGATATTTAGATAGATCTAAATAAGTAAATGGATGTATTGCAGTCTTGATGGTACAACTCAACATTGAAAAGATGTCAGTCCTCCCCAAACTGAAACTGATGAAAATCCTAACTGGTTTTTTTTTTTGACAAGTCAATTTGAAAATGTATATGGGAATGAAAAAAGGCCAAGGACAGCCAAGACACTCTTGAAAAATAAGGTAAAAAATTTACATTATCACATCAGAATAGTGAGGTGCTGGTGTGAGGACAGACCAATGGAACAGAATAAAGAGCCCCAAAACAGATCCACACATATGTAGACAATTGATATTGGACAGAGGTGGAAAGCAGAGTCATTGAGAAATGACCAATAAAAGGCACTGCGTCAATTGGGTATCTATAAAACTTCCTCCCACAGTACACAAAAATCAATTTCAATGTGGATTAAACACATAAACATGAAACGTAAAACCATACAGCTCTGAAAAGGTAGTATAGGAGAATATCTTCGTGACCCCAAGTAGGGAAATATGCTTTTAAACAAGTAACAAAAAGTACCAATGATAAAGGAAGAGGCAGCAATAAAAAGGAAGAAACTATTAACTACATTAAAATTAAGAACTTTATTCACTAAAGATAGTATAAAGAGAATGAAAAGACAAGCAACAGGGGTGGAAGACAAGATATTCGCAACTAACTAACAGATAAAAACCTTGTCAAAACCACAGTGAGACACAGATAAAAACCTTGTCAAAACCACAGTGAGACACCTTTCTTTGCTGCTAACATCCTATAGAATGGCAAAATTTTAAGAATCTGTTGGTGTGTACGTGGAGCAACAGAAACCCTCATATGCTGCCAGTGAGAGGGTAAACTGACGTACCACTTGGAAAGATGTCTGATATTATCTAATAAAGTTGAGGAGGACAAGCGCTATCATATGACTCAGAAATTTCACGCTTAGTTTATACCCTAAAGGAACTTCTATACCTGTGTATCAGTAGTGTGTGCAGAGCAATATTATATATAATAGTAAGGCACTGGGAAAACTCCAAATGTTCTATACACAGTAATGTGGATAAATAAATTGTAGTATTTTCATTCAATGGAATATTGTTTAGGTTCTGAGTAGCTAAAAATTAGAAAAGTTCACTGTACAGTGATCTGTGAAGAGATGCCTGTCCTCCTTATAGTGAGAGAGTGGCAGCCCAGGAGGCCTGAGAAGAAAATTAAATATAGTTCTCAGGAACCAATCATAGCAGTGGCAGGGAGTGTTTTGACATGTGTCAACATGTAGCAGACATGTGCTAGGCTCTTTTAAGATAACTCTAGCTCCCACAACCATTCAGTGAAGTAGGAATTATTCTGCACGTAAAGAAACTGAGGGACAGAAAAGGTTAACTGACTTGCCTGAGGTCACACAGACAGTGGATGGCTGAAGTGGAGTTTTAAAACCAGGCATCACATCCCACATCCTCTCCATTTAAGTCGAAAGTGGTGATTGCCTGGCAACAACCATTCACCACCTCTCCTTTCTTCCAGAACCCTGATTTTGTCATGATGTACCCCCTCCTCTGTGCTGTCACCCTAGGGATGGCAGAGCCAAAGACAGAACAAGCCTGGGCCCCTGACGACTGGAGAGCAGTGACGTCCTGCCAGACCAGTTGAACGTTTTTGCTTCCTTTCATTTACTTTTTCCTTTATTGTAGTTTGGAAAACAACTCTTAGGCTAAGTGGCTCGAGAACCGTTAAGGTTCTTGAATGAAGAAGGTAAGGCAGTTGGAAGGCACACTTTCCATTGCCTTCCAAACGTACGTAGCAAGTGTTACAGACCCCAAATCAGAACTATAACATATGCTGCATGGCCTCCAACAGGGCTGGTTGACACAGCCTGCAGAGGAACGCCAAGCAGAAGGGCCTGTATGTGCAAAAGGGCTGCAATAGGCAGTGTGATAGCAGCATTCCAGGGAGCCTGAGCCATTCCAGGAGAGCACTGTGGGGTCAGTCTGTGCTTCCCCACCACCTGCACCACCACCCCGCCCCCTGACTCATTTGCCCTGTGAAGCTCTTGGGTCCCTGCCACACAGAAGCTCAAACAACTCTGCACCTTCCACTTTCCCCTGCTCAACACTCCCTCTGAGTCCAAGCAGTTCGTCCCAAAGTGGAAATCCAGAGCCACTACACTGTTACATCCCCACAAACTAAGAAGGTCCCTGCTCCCAACCTGTGTAGGAAGTTCTGTGACTGTCAAGGAGCTATCATGCCCTCCTCACTGCTTTGCTGCTAACATTCTTGTCACCCAGCTCCTGTGCCTTCAACGGCCCTGCCTCTCCCCATTCAGCAGCCCATCCTCTGCACTTTGCTAGTGCCCTCCTGATGGCAGGTGAGGGAGGAGGATGTCTAATTGCCCAGAGCTGTGGCTGCAGACACAAAGCCTTCTCTTTTCAGATCCTGGGATCCTTTATTCCTTCTTTTCTGTCTCCTGGGAGTTTTCTATAACCTTCAAAGCTGTGCTCTGTGGTGTCCCTGGCATCAGCAAAGGCCTTGATACAGAGCAGACTTCAGCGAGCAGCTTGGATAAAACCCCAGAGGCTTGGAGCTACGGGAAGAGTGGGTTAGCCCAGGTTTCATGAGGATGTTTGGTCCTACTTTAGTTTCTGTTCCAAATGTGGGAACAAACGTGCTCCTTAAAACCCTTGAGATCACATGGGTTGTGTTGACTGGCATTTATGTCAAAGTCAAAGCCTTAAGCTAATTTGGGACTGACAGGACTCTGCTAATCCCTCATAAAAATATGGGATCTGCTCCTTGACCTTCCAGGTCAGGATCTTGGGTGGGACACCTGTAGCCTTCGTTTGCCTCTGAATTTTCTGGAATAAAGTTGCTTTTTTCTCTCATTTCAAGGTCCTGGGAGAGAGAACCAATAACAAAGGCCATGTCTGGAAGCAATATGGGTTGGGGGAGGGGTGACTTGAGGCTTGTCCAGTCCTTTTCTCTTTGTTCAGACTAGGCAGCGGAGCCACAGCTGCCCAGTCAGGGCTGTTCTGTATAATTGCCCCCAGAAATCTAACTTCTAGAAAGACAACTGGCTTGCGAAGCATTCCAAACTCATTAAATAGATAGATGATCAGAATCTGAAATGGCTATTGTTCACTAAGGAAATCTTTCAAGAGGGACTATACTACCAAGAGAGCTGAATGCCTGCCCCTGAGCCTCTAGTGAGGAGTGGAAGGAATCAAGGCCCCTGTGATTGTATATAAGACCAGAACCCACATCAGGCTCCACCATGACTGGCAACTGTCACTCACGTTCTTCAATTCCTGCAGCTCCTGCCTTTAATTGTCTGTTGAAATTGAAGTTGGTGCTGGGCACATTGTCCAGCCTCGCCACCACCCACAATGCAAACAGGTGCTGACTGAACAACAAACAGGAGCCCCAGAGTACCTCCATAAGGACCAGATGGGGCACGCTTGCCGCTGCCACCCACAGAGTACCAGCAGCCTGTTTAGACTTTTACATGAGAAATGAACTTCCATTTTGTTCAAACTGCTGTTGTTTGTTACCAACCTGGGTTCTTGGACTCTTTAATCAATAGAAATTAATAAGAGGCCAGATGAGAAATTCAGGCAAGGCTTTATTGGGACTCATGATGCAGCACAAGGGAGTGAAAACAAGTAACAGGTGCTCTTTCTGGCTCCCCGAGGTCTGGGGGGAGGGGAGCAAGCTGGTCCTTTAATTGGGGTGAGGGTAGGGGGCAATCGGTGGGTCGGGCTGGAGGGGTGGCTTAGGTGGTGTGCCCACCCCCTTGCTGGTGCTGTGTGCAGGGGGCATGCACAGTACCCTGCTTTTGCTTCCGGCACCCCAGAAGTGGCGGTTGGCAAGGGAGCAGAAGGGTGGGAGAGGATTGGAGTGGGAGTTTGGGATTAGCAGATGCGAACTGGTATGTACAGAATGGATAAACAGCAAGATCCTACTGTATAGCACAGGGAACTATAGTCAGTATCCTGAGATAAGCCATAACGGAAAAGCATATGAAAAAGAATGGATATATGTGTATAAATGAGTCACTTTGCTGTACAGCAGTAATTAACACAACATTGTAATTCAACTATACTTCAATAAAAATAAATTTTAGGGCTTCCCTGGTGGCACAGTGGTTGAGAGTCCGCTTGCCGATGCAGGGGACATGGGTTCGTGCCCCAGTCTGGGAGGATCCCACATGCCGCGGAGCGGCTGGGCCCGAGAGCCATGGCCGCTGAGCCAGCGCATTCAGAGCCTGTGCTCCGCAACAGGAGAGGTCACAACAGTGAGAGGCCCGTGTACCGCAAAATAAATAAATAATTTAAAAAATAAATTAAAAGAAGCGGCAGTTGGCTTTTGGCCTTTTTGTATCTTGTTGTTCATAATTTGCTGTGACTGCCCATGCATGCAGTTATTTTTAGTCCCTCATAGTTTCTTTGTACTCTTGCTCCAGGAGGAGAGGAGGAGATGTTTGTCCAGGTGCAAGCACTGCAGTAAAGGGTTCCAGGTCCCAGGTTCCAGCCTGCCTCTGTTTTGCCTCTGTGGGTAAACCCCAAATTCTAGTATTGTATATTTGAAAGTTGCTAATAGAGTAGATCTTAAAAGTTCTCATCACAAGAAAAAAAATAGTAACTATATAGGTGATGAATGTTCACTAAATTTATTGTGGTAATCCCCATTTTATTGCACAAAATGTATATGTATAGAAAATCATTATGTTGTACACCTTAAACTTATACAGTGTTATATGTCAATTATAGCTCAATAAAACTGGAGGGGGAAAAAGTTCTGGCAAGGCTAGAAAGAAGCAGAAGAATTCAGTACATAGTTCTGGCAGTTCAGCAGGTGTCCTGGAAGCCAGAAGGGAAGGCCTCAAGTGGCTTTCTCTCCACATCACTTGGCGTGGAGCACTTCTCTGCTCCTCTAAGCCTGTCTGCTCCATGGTCTTCCCACAATTCAGCTTCCTCTGCTCCCCCAAATCTTCACCTTGGAAATATATTGAACTGGCCCTATCTGACCTTCAACCTTATGTGATCTTGCAGGTCCACAACCAAAACCAACTAGCTACAGACTCTTGGTTCAAATTCTCAGTAGAGAGAAATGGTCTCTGGCCAACCAGTGAATTCATTGCTTTTGAGATAATTACTGGTTCAGTCACTTCTGGGGTGGTAGGAAAACCTGCTCACTGGGGGTCATCTGGGGGAGTAGTTTCTCTGGGAACTAAATGACACGTCTCCCTGAGGAGAGAGAAGGGATGGGCAACTCTAGTGAAGACAGCTTCACACAGATCTCACTGGCTCCTTGGCTTCTTTCTTTTCCGTGGTAGCCCAAATCTCTTCCTGTGTGAACATCTCCTTTGAAAGCGATGCTATGGTCGGGTGGGCTGGGTGGGGTGAGCCGCAGAGGATAGATGACCAGGATAGGGAAGTGCTGGCGATACGGGGCTGGGGGAAATGAAGCCTAATACCCAAGATCAAAGCTAGAGAAATAAGATCCACTGCCAAGTCCAAAGGTCAGGGGCAGTGTGGAAAATCAGACACAGAGCCAAAGTCAGGAGCCAGCAGATCTGGAAAAACGGAAACTGGCCAGGAACAAGACCAGACCCGGCATGATGGCTGCTGAGAATGAGTGGGCAGCAAGCCTAGTTTCACTGGCTCTCGACCTAGGCTCACACACAAAAGAGTCACAATGAAGACAAGGCCTGCTGGGTTTAAGTCATATTACCAAGGGAGAAGAGGAGAAACGAGGGTTTCTTAACCCAGGTCCAAAACCCCCCTATGTGGTACACAAGAATGTGTGCATTTGTGCATTTTCTGAAGTTGTTAAAGGGAACAGCGCCCCCAAAAGGGTTATTTTAAGGTTTGAATCTGATCATCCAGCAAGGACGATCACTGAGGGCTCTCCCAGTCTCGGCAAATGCCCCGAGCAGCTGCGGGTCTCCGCCACGCTCCAAAGGGATAGAATCCCTCTTGCCACGCGTGCCCCAAGGGCTCACAGCAGCGCTGCTGCCATCTGATTCCTCGGGGGAGCGCCTAGCCCCGGGCCTGAAAGAGGATGAGCTTAGTTAACCGGGGGGGGGGGGGGCGGGGGGTTGTCGCTGGTGTCGCTGGTGGCGCAGTGGTTGAGAATCTGCCTGCCAATGCAGGGGACACAGGTTCGAGCCCTGGTCTGGGAAGATCCCACATGCCGCGGAGCAACTAGGCCCGTGAGCCACAACTACTGAGCCTGCGCGTCTGGAGCCTTTGCCCCGCAACAAGAGAGGCCGCGATAGTGAAAGGCCTGCGCACCGCAATGAAGAGTGGCCCCCACTTGCCGCAACTAGAGAAAGCCCTCGCACGAAACGAACACCCAACACAGCCAAAACTAAATAATTAATTGAAAATCCTTCCCTCTACTTTAAAAAAAAACCACAAAAAACAGTGGAGGTTGGACAGACGGGCAGAGGGACAGATTAAAACAGGGGGAGTGTGATTTGTGCCCCTCTGAGGAACTGCAGGCGCAGCTCAAATGGGGACACCGACTGGCTCAAAGATTGACATGGGGTTTGCCCGCTTCTTCAAAATCCGTCTGGTTCATCTTACTGGGAAAACAAACGTATCTGTGCCGCTCTATTTCGGGGTACAGATGGAGTTCCCGTAAGGGGTACAGCGCCCGGACAGGCACTATGGCCTTTGTCCAACCTCCCTCAGGGCCTCCGAACCGCGAGCGCCCCCAAGAGCCAGGACTTGGACAAAGCAAGAGGGCTCTCCTCCCCTCTCTCACGTCCATCGCCCCGCCCCTCCGGGGGACTGCGGCGCGCCGGCGTGACGTAGCGCGCGTGTCGACGTCGGCACGAACTAAGCCCGGAAGAGGCGCGGACCGGGAAAGGAGCTGTTCTCTGCAGCTCACACACCTCTGTGTCTATGGCGCTGTGGCGCGGCTCCGCGTACGCCGGCTTCCTGGCTCTAGCGGTGGGCTGCATCTTCCTGCTGGAGCCGCAGCTGCCGGGGTCGGCGCTGCGCTCGCTGTGGAGCTCGCTGCAGCTGGGGCCTGCGCCCGCGCCCCCAGGACCCGGCTCCCCTGAGGGCCGGTTGGCTGCTGCCTGGGACGCGCTCATCGTGCGGCCGGCCCGGCGTTGGCGCCGCGTGGCCGTGGGGTGAGTGCCTGCGGAGCCTGCCTCTCTGGACCTCTCCAGGAGGTGCGGGCGCTCCGGGCCTCCGAGGGCTGCCTTGGCGGAGGTCAGGCGGCTTGGGAGCTGGGAGGTAGAGCCGGCGCGGAAACGGGTTCCCAGAGGTCCCCGGGAGCCCCTTCGGCGCTGGTGTCCACGCTGCCTCCTTGGCGAGAAGCGTCGGACGTCTGGGACGAGCCCCGTTCGTCACTGCTGCAGGGACTCACCAGACTGCTTTTTCCTGTCGGCTGGCCCCTGCGCCCTTCTCGTCTCGGTAGGACCCCCCCTTCTCTCATCTCCATAGAACCAGCCTAATAGCCTCTTGCAAATCCCGCTCAGCCTGACTCCTTACAGTTCGAGCCTCCTTCATTCCAAGCCCTCCTCTGGCGGCTGCTCTTTGGCAGTCAGAGATGGTTGGTCTTATCACTTTGGCGGCACCCTCTTCTGAACTACTTGAAGGAGTGGTCGCTGCCATTAGCTACCGAGTTTATTTCTTTACGCCGTGTTTCCGCTTCCTTAATGCCGTAGTCTGGAGACCACCATTCTACTGAAACTTCTCTCTCAAAGCTCACCGGAACCGTGTTGATTTTCACATTCAACTGCTTCTTTTAACCTTCTCTGTCGACTGTTTGCAGCCTTCCACGCGTTAAGCACACACTTCTCCTTGAAACTCCTTTCTTCCCCTGATTTCAGTGACATTGCATATTTAGGGTTCTCCCAAATCTCAGTGCCTCCTTTCTTTGTATTGCCCTCCCGCGTGTAAGTAATTATTCCCTTTACACGAATTTTAGTTCTTGTCTCAGTTCGACTTTAATATCTTGCCCTCACCACAAAAACAGGCCTTCTACTGCTCTACTAGTTCCTGTGAGTATTGGGACCAGAAAGGTTAAGGTAAAGCAGAGTTATCCTGAAGATTCAATTAAATAATCCATGCTATTTAGCATAGTGTCTGCTTTAACGAGCAGACACCTAACGTTAGCTACTATTTTTTTATATCAGCATATTTATTGTTTCTTCAGATGTATCCTCTTTTACCTCTTCTTTCAAGTTCAGACCCTTTCACCTGCATCCTTATCAGCTTCTTAATTGTCCTCCCTGGTTTTGTGAGCATTCATTCAACAAATATTTGTCAACTACATGGTATGTGTCAGGCCTGTGCTAGGTTCTGAGGATACAGGGATGAATAAGGCAAGGTCCCAGCCTCGTTTGTTGGAAACAAATATATTCGTTATTGTGTTAGTCTGCTCGGGCTACCATAACAGGATACCACAGACTGGGTAGCTTAAACAGCAGACATTTATTTTCTCACAGTGCTAGAGGCTGATAGCCCAAGAGCGAGTCCTCTCTTAAGGCCTTGCAGATGGCTGCCTTCTTGCTGTGTACTCATTAGACCTTTCCTCCATTCATGAGCACTTCGCCTTGCAGATGGCTGCCTTCTCGCTGTGTACTCATTAGACCTTTCCTCCATGCATGAGCACTTCTGGTGTCTCTTCCTCTTTTTAAACAGACACTAGTCCTATTGGATAATGGCCTCATTTAACCTCAATTACCTCCTTAAATAACTCCTACCTCCAAATACAGTCCGATCTGTGGTTAGGGCTTCAATATGAATGGGGGGCGGTGAGGTGACACAATGCTGTTTGTAATGATTAGGAAAAGTGCTTTGCTGAACTAGTGGTGGAAACAAGGTAGCCTTGTGTCCCAAAGAAGAATTACTGATTCTTCGCTGGATGAGGTTTCAGGAAAAGCTCCATCTGAGAAAGTGACAATCCATTTACTATTGCTACATCACAAATCACCCCAAAACTTAGTAGCTTAAAACAATGGTCATTTTATTCTCATTATTCTGAGGTTTGATTGGGTTCAGCTAGGCAATTCTCACTTGGGGTTTTGTGCAGTTTCAGGCAGATGATGGCTGGGACTGGGATCATCTCAAGGGTTGATTGTTGTTGTCGGCTACAACCTCAGCTGTGGTTTCACCTGAACACCTACAGGTGGTTTCCCTATTTAGCTTTTTCACAGCAGGGTGACTGGGTTAGGGGAGGGAATTCCCCAAGAGGACCAGGCAGAAGCATTAATGCCTTTTGTGACCTAATCTTAGAAGCACATATTGTTGCTTCTGTCATAGTCTCAGGTCCAAATGGTTTTAAGGGGAGGGGACATAGAACACACCTGGATGGGGGGAATGTGAGCATCACATTGTAAAAAGAACATGTGGGATGGGACATCTTGTGGCCATCTTGGAGAACATATTCTGCTACAGTGACTTGCAAGGGCCAGGCCCTGGAGAAGAAATGGAATTTCTCCACAAGAAGATGGGGGAGTAAGCCCACCTAGGCAGAGAGGACCAAATGTGAAAAGGTATTTGGCTCGTTTGTGAATAGCAAGTTGGCCCTGTATTTAGGGCAAGGGCCTTATGGTAGAGGGATGTCAAGCGATGATGCTGAAAGGAGCCTTTTGTATCATGGTAGGTGATGGGAAAGCCATAAAGGTTTATAAGCAGGTAAATGATGCTAAGTTCTTTGCAGAGACTAACCAGTGGAATGTGAAATTTGAGCTGTGGCTGTAACCTATTTGACTGCTTCACGCTATTTTTGTGGGTAACAGACATCCATTGTTACCAACATTTCTCGTCACCCAGATTTTCAGCCAAAAGATGGGAATGTACAAGGAGTAGGTGGGTGCAGTACTGGTACCAGAATCTCATTTGGCAGGTGCGTGTGTGTTGTAGTTTGATCTTTCAGGAGAATACACACACACACAAACACACATATATTCACTCTCTTTCACATACTCAGTCAAAACACACAATTTGATATGACGCATAAAAAGGAAAGTCTTGAGACTGACGCTAGTTAAGAGTCCATAGAGCTTTTTCTTGTTTGGCAATGGTTTTCAACAGGTGAGATTTGAGAAGAGGTTGGGTGTTGTACAGTAAATAGAGGCATCAAAAATGACAGGACCTTAATACTGGGGATCTTAAAACAACCTTATGCAGGCAGATACAGAGATTGTCATCCAGCTTTCACAGGGAGTAAACTGGGGCTTGGAAATACTGATTTGCCGAAGATCACACAACTGTTGAATGCCCGAGGTGCAGCCTAAACCCATTTCTGGCTCCACATTCGTGCCACGTTGTTGCCACGAAGAGATTAAAGAAAAGGAACAAGTTTGTGGTGGAAGGTAACCATTTTGATTTCAGAGGAGGGGAAATGTACATTCCTGTGGAATTTTAGAGGAAACTGGGCCCTCAGCTGCCGACAGCCAGAGGCTGTAGTTGAGAAGCAGGGTTGCAGACCTTGGAGACTCCAGCACTTAGGCTGAGGCCAGAGACTGGACAACATCACCCAGGAAGAGAAAGAAGGGAAGGTAAATGGCAAGGGTGGGATTCGGGGAGGCACTGCCATCTATGTAAGGGGCAGGTGGGAAGGGACCGGGGAAATAAAGGATAGGAGAGGTTTCAAGAAGATGGTCAATGGCGAGCCCACTGCCACATCTTTCTAAAGCATGTGCTCCCTCCCCTGCTTCAGAATCGGGCCCTGGTCCTAAGGTTCATTGGGTGAATGATGAGCCCCTCATCGTAGCCTTCATTCTCCCTTACCTGGCTTCACCCTGACCTTGGAAACCTGTCTAGCTCTTCTCCCCTGTTGAAACTCTCCTAACCGGATCAGCATTCCTATTGTGTCCAGACACAAGGTTAATCCCTTTGTCTACATCTTTGCTTGTGTATGCTCCCTGTGGGTTTCAGTATCAGATAAATCTGGATTTGAATTTAGGCTTCTCCAGTCATGGCCTTTGGAATATTAGTTGACCCCCAGCCTCACTTTCCTCAGCTGCAAGCAGTGATGACTACTTCCCTATCTTAGAACATTTTGCGGATTGGTGTGGTCTGTCTGAAAATGCCTGCTTTCTTTCTCCGTCCAGAGCACCATCCAGGGTGTGGCCCAAGGACTGCTATTCCTGCCTCTTGAATTTGTCTTCTCTACCGTTCTGTATCTTACAGCGATTATGATTAGCTCTCATAATATCTCAGGTAGAGTGTGAAAGCTAGAAAGAACCTTAGGAAACGATTTACAGACAGTAAAACAGAAGAGAGGTGATAAGGACCACCATCCTTGTCTTTAAGGAATTTACGATCCAGAAGAAACTGTCCCTCATTCCCACCCCACCCCCAAGTCTCTAATAATACGGCCGGCAGCCCTGGCTCCCAGCAGCCTCTCTGCTAGCACAGCCACTTGTTCAGGCATTCAGCATCTGTTGCCTCACTTTATCTTCCAGTTGTTTCATCTGTGTCTGTGTTTTCTCAAAACTCACATTGTAATCTTTTATACATTTCTTATTGAGCTGTGAAATTCTGCCTAAGTGTCAAATGAGCATAATTTTGTCTTCTGGTTTTTTTACCTCCCCCCCCCCCGCCCTTTAATTTTCCCCGATAAGAAAGCACCTTAGGTAATGTGCTTGTTTACGTTTTAGTATGCTGTTGAAGTGCAGAGAACGATTCTTGTTCTGGTTGAAGTATTATAAAATATAACTAGAAAGCACACCTAAAAGTACTTTGTTTACTATCTGGCACATAGTAGTGTTCAATGATTTTTTTGTTTTAAAAAGCTACAAAGTAAATTTTTTCCTCTCTAAGATTTTTTCCTTTAGTATTCAGGACATGATTAGGTAGGGGATACAAAACATTCCTATGATGGTTACCTTGTTTTAACTCAATTTGTTCATTTGGGTTTTGTCTTGTGCTGCAAAATGTGAACATTGTTCCTTTCAGTTTTGTTTTTCTGTAAGTGCAGCTTCCTCCATTCTCATCTTTAAAGAATCAAACTCTTTAAAGTCTCAGCACAACTAGATATGGAGGTGGTGTTTATTGAAGTCGATTTTGAAGTCGTTATTTCCAAATATGGGTATATCCCTCAGTATCTGAACTTTTGCTGTCCAGACTCAGGACCCAAATCCACTTGGATACATTTTCTAGGTAGGGCTGCTTGGTGGGAATGGGTGTCTCACACTATCCAAACTCTCACTGTCTGAACATTGGTAGCCTACTAGAGTCTGAGAGCCAGGGATGCCTGTATTCCTGTTAAGATTCTACCCTTCAGACATCTAACGTTGCATCCAGTAGAAATAAAGGACACTTCGTGTGAGGTGGGATTGAGACCAGTTTACAAGGTGTGTTGGTTCATTATTATGTAAGGCTGTGAAAGGATTCTGTTTTAAATGTATCATTAAGAACCTTCCACATGCATGTCAATGTGTTTATGTGCTGAAAACTATACTCACTTTTAGATTATGTTTTTCCAGTTGACGAGAGTAATTATATGTGTGTTTGACTTTAAAGGAATAAGAACATTTGAGTATTTAAATGCCGTGCAGTAGGCAAAAACCTTTTCAAAAACTTGGGATTCATAGGGGAAGAATTAATAAAAGAATCTTTATGATGAGTATGCAGTCAGTTTTGCGTCGTGAGGAGGGATGTGTTTCTTCCTTGCCCTGTAAACCTTCCTTGAGTGATGTAAATAATATGTAGCCCACATGAGAACCTTTTAAAAATTGTTATTAAGTTCTAAAAGTAATGTATGCTTGTAAAAATTAGAAATATATCTGATGAAAAATAAAATTCCTCTCCCTTACCACCATCTCATTCCTCATCTTAGAGTTGGCCACCATTAATGATTTGATCAAGAGATTTTTAAAGGAGACTGGAAGGGAAACACTGTAGTTATATATTATACACTAAAATCCAATCCATTGGACCTTCTTTATTGATGACTTTACCTTCTGGTTTCAAAGCTACTCGGAATTAACCTGGAAGCACAGCCTTGTCACCAGAAGCTGTTTCAGTTGGTCTTCCAGCCCCACTGGCAGGGATGGCAGAGGCAGGAATAAAGGTGCCTGTGGTGGGGCAGGAAGACCTCATTTAGCTACCCAAAGTGTTTGGAACTTCTCGTTTAAGGGATGACTTTTAGCAAAGAAACATTGAAAATGTAAGCCAGAACTTTTCCATGCACACATAGGAGGGGCCATGCCAGGCAGCCTTATATGTACTTTATAATTTCTGTAGCACCAACCAAGTGATGTTGCACTGGCTTCTTACCAGCCTTTAAAGTTCATGGATAGGTCTGGTGAACACCTGCCAAGTGATGAGTTGTTACAGGCTACAGGTGCACTTAAGTCTTTAAGGCACCACTCAGCTCTAAGAATTTCAGCTGGGAGTATTTAGACATTTAGGTATTTAGTGTATTTTACCACCATCCTGATATATCTTTCAGGGGAAGATGGATTTTGACCAAAACTTTTATTTTGCTTACTCTGCAGCAAGCAGTGTTCCTAAGCATTTATTAACTTAAGCTTCACAACAGCTCTGAGTTAAATACTCATAGTACACCATTTTATAGATGAGGAAGCTGAGACAAAGAGAAATTAAAGTGACTTGCCCACGTCACACAGCCAGGGTGAATCCAGACAGTTTGGTTCTGCCACCATTTTCTCAGAAATGCTAAATTTGTGTTATCATGATACTTTATTCTGAAATGCTGAGCACCTGTCTTCTCTCTTTGTAACTAGTCTAAAAGTTTGCCAAACTGTTGCCAAGAGTCCTGTGTTCTGATCCTAAGACATACATCCAGATAAAGTAATCCTCTTTCTGCCATATGCTATTTACTTTCCAATTCAGGTTTCAAATCCACTTCATCTGCTTTTCTGTTTGAATACAGGCCTCTGAAACATTTCCCTGTTGTTAAATGCAAAGTAGTTGCCCCAGTGCTTCTGTTTCTTTCACACTGTCTCTTTCTTCCTTCCTTCCTTCCAGAGTCAATGCATGTGTGGATGTAGTGCTGTCAGGGGTGAAGCTCTTGCAGGCGCTTGGCCTGAATCCTGGGAATGGGAAAGATCACACTGAGCTGCGTTCGAGGAATGATCTAGAAGAAGCCTTCATTCACTTCATGGGGAAGGGAGCAGCTGCTGAACGCTTCTTCAGTGATAAGGAAACTTTCCATAACATCGCCCAGATTGCATCAGAGTTCCCAGGAGCCCAGGTCTGTTTGCCAGTGGTAAATTAAGATAGGGTGGGGAAAGACACCTTGTTTGTATGGTTTCTAAAAGCAACCAAGCAACTTTTTTCTCCAGTTTGCCCTAAGAGGGTAATTGTTAGGAATCCAATTCTACAATGTTTTTCTCTTTTTTTTTTTTTTTTTTTCTTTTTGCGGTATGTGGGCCTCTCACTGTTGTGGCCTCTCCCGTTGCGGAGCACAGGCTCCGGATGCGCAGGCCCAGCGGCCATGGCTCACGGGCCCAGCCGCTCCGCGGCATATGGGATCCTCCCAGACCGGGGCACGAACCCGTATCCCCTGCATCGGCAGGCGGACTCTCAACCACTGCGCCACCAGGGAGGCCCCTGTTTTTCTCTTTTTTGAAAACTGTATCTGACCTTCCTTTAACTCTGCTGTTTCTAGTCAGTCCAATTCAGCCAACGTTTATGAAGCGTATTTACTAAAATTTTGGTTCTGGGTTATCCCTTAAATTGCTCTTTTTTCGTGTTATTCAAGTTTAAGGTAGGAAAGATATCTACTCCAAACTTGTTTGGGTATTGCTTGGCTGATAACTTGCAGTAATCTCAATATGGCTGAGTCTTTCCTAAGCAAAACAAGGCCAAACCCACAGAGAAAGAGTTCTAGCCTTTGCCTGGGAACGAGGGAGCTGGGTCCTTACCTCTGCTCTGCTGGTCCAGAGCAAGTTTTCTCATCCTCAGCATTATTGACATTTAGGGCTAGAGAATTTTTCCTTGTGGGGATTGTCCTGCACATTGTAAGATGTTTAGCAGCATCTCTGGCCTCCACCTGGTAGATGACAGTTTCACTCCTCCTCTTCCCCAGTTGTGACAGTTAAAAATGTCTCTTGACATGGTCATATGTTTCCAGGGTCAGGGAGAGGAGGGATGCAAAATCACCCTGGTTGAGAACCACTGGTCTAGTTCGGTGGCTCTCCGACCTGAGTGTGCATCAGAATCACTTGGAAGGATATTGAAACACAGATTCCTGGGCTGCACTTCCAGAGTTCTGATTCAGTGCCTGTGGGGTGGACCTAAGAATTTACCCTTCCAGCTGCTTTCCTAGTTATGTTGATGCTGTTGTTCTGAACACCTTGTTCTGAGAACCATTGTTCTATAGGGTAGAGCCTCTCAGAGATAGAACTTAGAGCTCCCCAAGCCCACCTGGTGATCATAAACAAAGCCCTGGGGCCTGCATGGTCCAGACACTTCCTCAAGGCTCACACACCTGCTGCTACACTTGCCCTCACACCTCTTACCGGCAAGTTTTGGTTGTTTAAGCATCTCTCCACCCCACCACGTCTCACCCCCAAATTTTCTTAGCTAAAATCTTCCTTTGGCCCATCACCCCAGTCTGGGTGTTACTTCTGACAGGGGGAGCTCTTAATGCCTTTTTTTTTTTTTTTTTTTTTTTTTTTGCGTTACGCGGGCCTCTCACTGTTGTGGCCTCTCCCGTCGCGGAGCACAGGCTCCGGACGCGCAGGCTCAGCGGCCACGGCTCACGGGCCCAGCCGCTCCGCGGCATGTGGGATCTTCCCAGACCAGGGCACGAACCCGTGTCCCCTGCATCGGCAGGCGGACTCTCAACCACTGCGCCACCAGGGAAGCCCTTAATGCCATTTTTGATTGGTACCTTTCATAGACCATTCTTTGTGACCACTTATTTTGATAACTATTAAGATTTTAAAGTTTTTTTTCCCTTTTTGTCTGCGCAGCGCAGCTTGGGGGATCTCAGTGTTCCCCAACCAAATCCTAACCACTAGACCACCAGGGAACTCCCGAGATTCTTATCTTTTATGAAAGAACCTTGATAGTTCTAAAAAGATGGCAAGTCTACTGCTTAAAAGTCTTTTAAGATTGTGGTATTTAAACCACCAGTTTGCTTTCTATTTTAGTTTCTTATGCCTTTTGTTTCATAATGCAAACATTTTTTTCTACAGAAATTTTATCTAGCTTTTACATCATCTAAATTATTTCTTAACATTGTAAAACCTAAAATGTGTTATTTATCTTCCACTAGTGTGACACTTCATTTGGTGCCTTGTCAAACTCCCTTAAACTATAAGGCAGATTGACTGGTAAACAGCAGTTAATAATAACTATTACATGAAAACTCTAAAATCCACTTGATGGAATCTTAATGTTTCACCCAAGATTTTTAGTAAATTCTTGTAGCCACCATAGTAAATAAAAAATTAAGGTTAACATGTTAAAAGGCCAAATTTCAGCCTGTATATCACAAAGTTTTAAATTTATCTATAGTAAGCCATTACTGTCCCACCTGAATCCAGTGATCGGTCAACACAAACCTTGGTTGGGCTGAAAGTGAGGTCTAGCATCCAGAGTTGAGTTACTTATTCTGTGCCTCTGCATGGGACTGGGGACTAGGAAGGTGAGGTGGTAACGTTCCTCCCAGGCAAGGCTGTTGATGAGGTTTCTCAACTTTCATAATAGAGCATCCGCCATATTTCGTACTTGTCAGGTTTCCAAAACACGTGAATCCGTCCTTAGCACAATGGAATACTAGCCTTGAATCGCTTGCTCTTCTCCTCTAGGTCCTCAGCTGAGAGATGTGGTGTTTAGGAGACAACATTGTCCTCTATTGGAGTCTGTTACCTTTAGAATTTACTCCCAGGAAAGCTCTTATGTTTCCTGATGCATCAGTGTGTTCTTCCTTTCTTAAAATCTAGCAACAAACATTTACTGAGCACTTATTGTAAGAAGACAGTCCTTGCCCTGAAAGAGCTAGACATGTCCCCAGATGATATTAGCCCAAGTGGACAAGGGCTGTAATGGAGGTTTGTTCTGAGTATAGGGGTGGCGAGTAGCAAGGGATCTGTAATCCTGCCTGGAAGGGGGGTTGTGGAGGTGGAGGTGGCCATGGGAAAAGGGAGACAGAAGGCATTGCAGAAGAGGTGATGCTGCAGCTGATACTTGAAAAGTGATCAGGGACTTACCAATGAATGAGAATGGGGAGGCATCCTAGTCAAAGCAGCATGTGCCAAAGGCACAGAAACAGGGAGGAAGGCAGACTTGGAGAGCTGCAGGCATGGTACAGAAGGGAGGGCAGGAGATGGAAGTAGAAAGGAAAGCAGGGGACAGATAAAGAAAGGCCTGTGTGCCTCACTTAAGAGTTGGATTTTAAAACTGATTCGGAAAGATACATGCACCCCAATGTTTATAGCAGCATTGTTTACAATGGCCAAGATAAGGAAGCAACCTTAGTGTCCATCAGTAGATGAACAGATGAAGATGTAGTGTGTGTGTGAGTGTGAGAGAGAGAGAGAGATGGAATATTACTCAGCCATTAAAAAGAATGCAATTTTGCCATTTGCAGAAACATGAATGGACTTGGAGGGTATTATGCCAAATGAAATAAAGGCAGACAGAGAAAGACAAATACTGTATGATATCACTTATATGTGGAATCAAAAAATAAAACAAACTAGTGAATATAACAAAAAAGAAACAGACTCACAGATAAAGATAACAAACTAGTGGTTACCAGTGGGGAGAGGGAAATGGGGAAGGGGCAATAAAGGGGTAAGGGATTAATAGGTACAAACTATTAGGTATAAAATAAGCTGCAAGGATATATTGTACAGCATGGGGACTATAGAAAATATTTTATAATGACTATAAATGGGGTATAACGTCCAAAAATTGTGAACCACTCTATTGTACACTTGTAATTTAAATAATATTATATATCAACTATGCTTTGATAAAAAAAATTGAGTTAGATTTTAGTTCACTGTAGTATTTATTGATTGATTTTTAGGAGGAGACTGTCATAGTCATCTACTCATTTTAGAAAGGTTACAGTGCTGAAGATAAGGTCTATCCATGCTTGTCATATTTCCTTTTGTTTCCTTATCTGTTCCGGTTGCCTGGAAGCTCAAGGCCAAATTTGATCTACAGTTAAGGCAATTATACTAATTTCCAAGGGTTGCAATTTGTTTTTTCCACCTTTCCTTATAATTCACTGTCTGTTAACCTATGGGGTTAATGTTTTTATTAACCTCATCTGTATGTACTTATAAAGTCACTGCAAATTTTTTTTGGAAAAAAATGGACTGTAAATTAATTCAATAAATCAAAACATTATTAAGCTTGGGTAACATAGTTATGCTAAAATACTGTCTAATAACCTTGAACTGTCTTATAGCACTATGTAGGAGGAAATGCAGCTTTAATTGGACAGAAATTTGCAGCCAACTCAGATTTAAAGGTAAGTCAAATTCCCAGATTAAAACCTATGTCCTTCACTAGTGTTTAAGTAATTTTAGAAGTAAGAATGAGTATCTGTCTGTTCCTTGATTCAACTTGTGCCAGACCCTGGGGCTCTTGTTAGGAATATAGTAGTGGAAGGAGAGGAGTGGTAGCTAATGCTTTCTGAGTGCTTACTGTGTGCCTGACGATGTTTCTAGTGTTTGATATGGATTACCTCATTTAATCCCTGCAACAGCCTGTAAGGCTAGTTGGTACTCGTGCTGGTACTGCTATTCTCTTGCTTTCCACATGAAGCTTGAGGCATAGGGAAGTTCATAGCTAATAAGAAATAGAACAGGGACTTCCCTGATGGCACAGTGGTTAAGAATCCGCCTGCCAGTGCAGGGGACATGGATTCAATCCCTGGTCTGGGAAGATCCCACATGCCACGGAGCAGTTAAACCCGTGCGCCACACCTGCTGAGCCCACGCACCACAACTAGTGAAGCCCACACTCCTAGAGCCTGTGCTCTGCAACAAGAGAAGCCAACACGATGAGAAACCCGCGCACCGCAACGAAGAGTAGCTCCCGCTTGCCACAACTAGAGAAAGCCCATGTGCAGCAACAGAGACCCAACGCAGCCAAAAATAAATAAATTAATTAATTTTTTAAAAAAAGAAAGAGGGCTTCCCTGGTGGCGCAGTGGTTGAGAGTCCGCCTGCCGATGCAGGGGACACAGGTTCGTGCCCCGATCCGGGAGGATCCCACATGCCGCGGAGCGGCTGGGCCCGTGAGCCATGGCCACTGGGCCTGCGCGTCTGGAGCCTGTGCTCTGCAATGGGAGAGGCCACAACAGTGAGAGGCCCGCGTACCGCAAAAAAAAAAAAAAAAAAGGAAAGAAAGAAAAGAAATAGAACAGTTCTAACCTAGGACCCCAGAGTCCATGTTCTTGAGTACCTTATGTAATGGTTAAGAGCACGTGGGCTCTGGAGTCAGTGCCTGAGGCTGGGAATTGTACAGTGATGAGAGAAGACTTAACTGGCTGTTCTGTGAGCCTGGATCCAGAGTGTTGAAAAATGAACACCAGTAGATAAGGACATGTCTTCAAGTCTTAAGCCATTTGGTTTAAGTAGAATTAAAAATTACTGCTATGTTCAAAATAACATCTGAGTAAGAAGCTCTTTTGCTACAAGTGGAATAGATCTGAGGGGGAAAGACAGCAAGGAGGTTATTGCTGCTGTCTTGCTATAAAATGCTTGCGGTTTGGATAGGGTAGCCAGAAGAGGAGAAGCCTATCTAAAGCCTACTAAAATGGAATCACTTGGTGCTAGGCCATACATGGGGCCAAAGAAGATAGGTTTAACAAAGATGATTCTAGAGTAAGTGAACTTGAGAAGTGCAGAATAGATGTGGCTACTGACGACAGAGAAAGGAAACCATAAACAGTTCTCAGAAGCCCAGAGATGGACCCAAAAATTCAGATAAATGTTCAACAGTTTGAGGGGAAAAAATTCACATGGAGCCACACTACACCGAGGGATGGATGTGCTTAGATGTGGAGAGCATATTAAAGTGTGAACATTCACATTTAATAAGAGTTAAAGTTTTCATAAAATATTAGGGTGTGGGAAATTTTTTTAAAAATAGTCATTATCTTTATAGATAGTAATTAACTCCCAAACAGAGAATATTAGAAATTACAGGGCTGACCTTCAGAAGTATTACCAGCTAATGGATGGAAGAGAAGGAAAGATCAGTCATAAACTAATTAGAGAGAACCCAGGCCCTTCCCATCAGAATCCTGGGCATTTGTATGGGTCCATAAAAGGCCACTCTCTTGACCCTGAGAAGTAATTCTGGCCCTGGAAGTCCTGGGTTAGATTGACCTTTCAATATTGCCCTCGTCTGGGACCAGTATTTGCTGTTGGTCTCTGGAGAAGCTGGGCCTGAGACCAGTCCGACTGGAAAGCATTCTGATTTTTAAAAAAAGGAAAAAAAAAAGTCTGGCCTTGGTAAAAGATTGAGGAAAGAAAAGGGATATCTGTTACTCAGTCCTCACAACAATCTGATGAAGTTAAGGTATTATCACCGTTTTAAAGACAGGAGATCCAGAGAGGTTAAGTAATGTAAGAGATTAAGTAATGTGCATAGGGTCACTTAGCTAGTAAATGAAGGAGCCAGGATTCAAACACTAGGCTCTGCCATGACCTCACCACCTTATACTGCTCTCTCAGAGAGATTCAGTTTAACTTGCTGAAATGCTTCTCGACATGGACCAAGTGATCATCTGAGAACGACCACAGATTAAGGATTAGGTATTTTCCAAAGGCAATAATGATCGTTAACACTTTCATAGTTCTTACTGTATGCCAGGCACTGTCTTAAGTGCTTTACATTATATTAACTCATTTGATCCTCACAGTGCCCCATAAGGGAAGTCTATTATTATCCCCATTTTGTAGATAGAAAAAATGAGGCATGGAGAAGTTAAAACTGTTGAAGGTCACATACCTAGGAAGGAGTAGAGCTGGGATTTGAACCCAAGTAGTCTAGCTCCAGCATCCATGCTCTTTACAACCAAGCTATGTTGTCTCAGAAATAGACCCTGGTGAATATAGTAAAGGTAAAGTCAGTGGAATGGTGAAGTAGGAGCCAGATTGCAGAAGAGAGCAGTGTCTTTACAGAATATATTTTGGAATTTAGCCAAGAATTATAAGTAGATGTTGGATCTTGTCAAATGCTGCTTCTGCATCTATTGAGACAATTGTGTGGTTTTTGTTTTTTAACTTTGGTATATGGTTATTACATTGATTTTCAAATGTTAAACCAGCCATGTATCCCCAGAATAAACCTCACTTGCTTTTGATGTATTACCCTTTTTATATATCGTTGGATTCAATTTACTAAAATTTTGTTTAAAATTTTTATATCAATTTCCCTGAGGGATATTGGTCTGTATTTTTCTTTTTTTTTTTTTTTTTTTTTTTTGCGGTACGCGGGCCTCTCACTGTTGTGGCCTCTCCCGTTGTGGAGCGCAGGCTCAGCGGCCATGGTTCACGGGTCCAGCCGCTCTACGGCACGTGGGATCTTCCCAGATTGGGGCACGAACCCGCGTCCCCTGCATCGGCAGGCGGACTCTCAACCACTGCGCCACCAGGGAAGCCCCCTCTTTTCTTGTATATCTGCCTGGTTTTAGTATCAGAGTAATACTGACCTTATAGAATGAATCGGGAAGTATTTCAATTTTTTAAAAAAAGTGTGTAGAATTGGTATCACATCCTCCTTACATGTTTGTAGAGTTCACCAGTGAAGCCCTCTAGGCCTGAAGTTTTTGATACGGGAAGGTTTTTTTTTTTTTTTTTTTGCGGTACGCGGGCCTCTCACTGCTATGGCCCCTCCCGCTGCGGAGCACAGGCTCCGGACGCACAGGCCCAGCGGCCATGGCTCACGGGCCCAGCCGCTCTGGGGCACGAACCCGCGTCCCCTGCATCAGCAGGCAGACACCCAACCACTGCGCCACCAGGGAAGCCCCCGGGAAGGTTTTTAACAATTTCGATTTAATAGATAAAGAGAAATTCCGATTTTTTATTTCTTGAGTGAGCTTTGGTAGTTTTACCTTTCAAGAAATGTGTCCATTTCATCTAAGTTGTTGAATTTATTGGCATAAAGTTAGTCATAATGTTCCCTTATTCCTTTAAGGTCTGTAGAATCTGTAGTGATGTTCTCTCTCTCTTTCCTGATACTGGTAATTTATGTCTTTTTCTTTTTTTCTTTTCCTTGATAAGTTTGGCTATAGGTGTGTCAATTTTGATCTTTTCAATAAACAATGAGCTTTCAGTTCTACTGATTTTTTTTTCTGTATTTTTCTCTTTTCTATTCATTGGTTTCTGTTTGCTTTGAATTTAACTTTCTGGTTTATTAAGGTAGTAGCTGAGGTCACAGATTTGAGACCTTTGTTTTCTGGTACAGGGCGTTTAGTGCTATAAACTTCCCCTTAAGTACTATTTTAGCTGTATCCCACAAATTTTGATACTTTTTGTTTTTATTTTCATTCAGTTCAAATGCTTTCTGATTTCCCTTTGATTTCTTGAGATGAGGTATTTAATGGCCCATCTATGTACTACTTAGAAGTGTGTTATTTAGTTTCTAAATATTGGGAGGGTTTCCAGATATCTTTCTGTTCTTGATTTCTGTTTGAATTCCATTGTGATCAGAGAATATGCTTCTCTGATTCCTATTAAATTTATTGAGACTTTTATGACCCAGAATATAGTCTATCTTGGTGAAGTTCAATGTACACTTGAAAAGTACATATTTTTCTGTTTTGGAGTGGAGTGTTCTATATATAAATGTCAGTTAGGCCAAGTTGGTTGATAATGTTATTCAAGTCTTCTATATTCTTAATGATTTTCAGTCCACTTGATTTACCTAATACTACTGAGAGAGGGGTATTGACATCTTCAGCTATACTTACGGACTTGTCTGTTTCCCTTGCAGTTCTATAACGTTTTGCTTCATGTATTTTTAAGCTGTTATTAGATGCATAACTCTTTAGAATTGTTACCTCCCTCCATGAATTGACCCTTTTATCATCACCAGGGATAAAGAAAATAATTTCATAATATTCTTTGCTGTGTAATCTATTTTGATTAAAATAGCCATTCTAGCTTTGAATCGTGTTATGATATATCTTTTTCCATCCTTCTGCTTTTAACCTATTTGTGTCTTTATATTTAAAATGTGTTTCTTGTAGGCAGTATATAGTTGGGGCTTGCTTTTTAATACACTTTGACATTCTCTGTCTTTTATTTGGGGTGTTTAGACCATTTACATTTAATATGATTATTGCTATATCAGATAGGTTTAAATCTGACACCTTGCTACTTGTTTTCTTTAGTGGTTGCTTTAGGGTTTATAATGTACATTTTTAGCTTATAACAGTCTGCTTTCAAGTGATATTATTAAATCACCAGATAGAATGTAAGAACTTTAAAATAGTATACTTCCATTTCTCCCCTCCAGTCTTTATACTATTATTGGCATATACTTTACTTCTAGATAGGCTATAAATCTCATACTATGCTGTTAATATTTTTCTTCAAACAGTTAATTATCTTTTAAAGACATTTAAATAATAAGAAAAAGATCTTATATACTTATCCAGAGTTACCATTCCTGGCGTTCTTCATTCCTTTGTTTAGATCAATATTTCCATCTGGTATCATTTTCCTTCTGCCTAAAGGATTTCCTATTTCCTGTAGTGCAGATCTGCTGGTGATTAATTCTTTCAGATTTTATATATCTGGAAACTCTTTTAGGCTAAATTGCAGCAGGATCTGTAGGGCTTACTCAGTTTTTTTCTGTTTCTTAGGGATCACTGTCCTTTGTTGCCCAGTGCCCAAATGTTTTGAAAACCATTATTTCATAAATTTTATCTGTTTTGTTGTTGTTTCAGGCAGTAGGGTAAATCTGGCCCTTGTTATCTCATCTTGGAAGCTGAAGTTCTAGCCAAGAATTA
This sequence comes from Mesoplodon bidens, assembly GCF_964165515.1. Lineage (NCBI taxonomy): Eukaryota > Metazoa > Chordata > Mammalia > Artiodactyla > Ziphiidae > Mesoplodon > Mesoplodon bidens. Next base: position 61,799,493 of record NC_138178.1, on the reverse strand, counting down.
GAGAAAAGAAATAAAATTATAGGGCCAAGACTTTTCAGAATTAGCAAATAGCGAGCATGTGTCGAGAGGGAAGTGTATTTTCACCCACAAGCTGGGATTTCTTAGATGCATGAAAATGCCTCTGTACAAACAAGCAGTTAATTAGCAAGTAAAAATGCCTTTGGAAGCTTCTGGATGGGACATATCAAATCTGAAATGGTGACAATCATCTTTGAGGACTTTCCTTCGAATCCTGGTCCAGGCCCTCATGGTTCAGGGGCTTTGAGTCTGTTAACCTGGTCATGAGTGGGGCCAGAGCCGGCATGGCAGAAACAGCAGCAGGTGTGAAATGGCTTCCAGAAGGAAAAGCCAGGAAGAGGCCCAGGTTGGAGTTGAAGAAAAGGTTTTTAAAACGTTGCAGAGCACCTCCCCCCATACTGTCTGAATCGAGGTGCTCTTTAATTCTTCTATGTGGAAGGCTATCTTGTTCACAAAGCAGCTAAGTGTAGTAGGGAGCCTGATCCCACAAATTAGTTCCCCTGGTTGATTATTGTGGTTCTTTTCTATACTGTGTAAATTCAAACAGTTGTTTTCATCTGGCAGTTTTGAGCAGACAACATCCTGTATTTGTTTGCCTACACAGGATGTGAGTCAGTTAAGAAAAGAGAGAAAGTGAGGTACAGTGTGTCTTAGTCTGCTCAGGCTGCCCTGATGACAAAATGCCATAGACCGGGTTGCTTAAACAACAGAAATTTATTTTCTCACAGTTCTGGAGGCTGGAAAACCCAAGATCACAGTTCCAGCAGGGTTTGGTTTCTGATGAGAGCTCTCTTTCTGGCTTGCAGACAGCCACCTACTTGTGTGTCCTCACATGGCCTTTCTTTAACAGGTGTGGTGAATAGAGATATCTCTCTCTCTCTTCCTTTTCTTATAAGGCCACCAATCCTGCTGAATTAGGAACCCACCCATATGACCTCATTTACCTCCTGAAAACCCTATCCAGATATCATCACATTGGCAATCAGACTTCGACATGGGAACTTGGGGTGGGGGTGGGAAGGCCACAAACATTCAGTCCCTAACAGGGTGCATGGGATTCAGCAGCAGCCTAGGTACCTGTGTAATATTTGTGACATGGGTCTTTTGTCAGCCTCTCATTTCTGGGTACGTTGTGTCTATACCCCCCAGGCCCTGGTAGTAGCCCCTCTAGTCCGTACCTCCAAACCAAAAGCTTTCAAAATTGGATTTGGAATCCAGTGTTTTGTTGAAATGAATAGAAGTGCTGGATGTATCTTACTGAACAGATTCCATAGGACAAGGGACAGATCTCCTGATAGACTTCGTATTGCTTGTCTCCAGGTTCTTCTTTGTGGTCCGGTTGGTCCAAAGCTGCATGAACTTCTTGATGACAATGTATTTGTTCCACCAGAGTCACTGCAGGAAGTGGATGAGTTCCACCTCATTTTAGAGTATCAGGCAGGTAAGAGGAAATGAGTAAGTAATGGTGTAAACCTGGTCAGAGGGCTGTGTGTTGTCAGATGGCGGTATCACTGTGCTAGAAATTTATCTTTGTAAATTGGCAGGATCCTGTTCTTGCCTTACCAAAAGCTTCCTGGCCCCTGGTTCTGCTGAGTTGGTACTGACCATTGTCTCAAGGGAGAGTGATATAGAGTATTACAGCACTGAAGAAAATTCCCAGGTCTGCAAATGTAATTGATCTGAACCTAAGAGATATCAGGCTGTAGGAAAGCAAGCATCTTGAATAAAAATGAAAATGTGTTAAACACATATATATAAAGTTTTTCTTTATTACTAAGATGAGAGAAGGGCAGGTAAAATCTGCTGAGCTCTGTGCTGGGTTCTGCCCTAGGCCTTTCTGGCCAGCTGTTCCAAGCTGCTTACGGTTAATACCAGGCCTCTGGCAAACTTCCTTTGAAGCATTTTATTTTCCCTTGGGTGCATAAGTGGAAGTGTTTTGTATATAACAACACATTTTATTCCCCATTACATAATGTTCCAATGTTTATAACTCCAAATCCACCCCATCCCACCCTACCTGCCCCGAGTAGATTTTATGTGTTATACAGGCTACAGATCTGATTTCTGAGAGAATCCTAAATACCTGAACGTATTCTAATTTTGTTTATTTGATTCCATGTATTTTCCCTGCTCAGAACTCAGACTCTTGAATTTCTGATTCAATACATTATTAATTCACGTTAAAGATTCAAGCATCTAAACAGACTAATTGGTACCTTAAAGCAGTACTTGCTTAATATGCATCAGTGAACTGCTTCCAAGTCAGACGATTAAGAGAGCCTCACCTACTAGAGTAATTTAATATAAGATACCAAATAGTGTATCTTAAAAATTATGCCTTCCGCCAAGTACAAAAAAAATAATTGTTTCTTGTTTCTGGTTCTCTCTTGGGTGCTTACTAGAATGAGGGAATTAGGGAGGGCAGGGTCAGAAAATTAGAGACAAGATGTTGGAGTGGGCAGTTCCCATTTGCACAGTTTCTGAGTTTCTCTCAGTGGGAAATCAGAATGATGGCTCTTACTGCCTGAAGGTAGTGGTATGGAGTGAGCTGCTCAAATGAAAGGCGTGAGCAAGTCTGTTGCCTGGAAGGATCTAGAAGAGCTGAAGGTATGCCTTTGAGGCGCTGCTGCTGCTGCCAGTTCCAGATTCATCTCACGTCCGCTCTGTTGGCGCTCACATCATGAACTTGGGACCTTTCTGGTCCCTGTGCCTGTCATTTTCCCTAGTGACTACAGAGTAGAGAGACTAGTTTCTTCACCAAGACTTTGCTGTTGTATTTGACAGCTGTGCCTTGTATGTGGTTCAGAAGACAGCACAACTTATCTTGAAAGGAGATTGTCTCCATCCTTGGGTTTACAAGCTTCTTATTTCAGTTTTTCTTTTCTATGCCTTATTTTTTAGTACAAAGCGGTGGCCTTCCACTCAACTTTATGTAAAGTTACATTTTCATCGGCCCCTGGAGGAAACCTAGTCTAGCAGCCCTCAGGTCAGCTCTCTTAACAGAAATCCATCCCCTGCTTCTCTCTAAATGAATAATTCTCAGAGGGGATTTGTCAACTTTTTTTTTCCTTCTCTCCTACCAGACCTTTCCAGAGAAGCTTATTTTCAGGCTTTGGGCTGGGGATCCAGTGAGTCACTGCATAGGTTTTGCTGACTTACTGACTGAAGGGCAAGATCATAAATTGAGAGAAGGGATCACTTAAGGGAATAAATTCAAAGCTTAGTGAGAAAAGAGGGGCGTTGAATATTATTACGGGCTCACCCTGTCTGCGTTTCAGTCATTTTGCTTTTCGGGCCACTCCATCAGTCAGTCCTGCGTCCTGTGGAAACTGCCAGCGAACAGCTCTCCACATCCCTCCTTGTCTTTGCCTTGCGGAAGCCTGTTTATTTTTGCCTCTCTCACTTTTTCCCTGAGGAAATTAATTTGTTTGGAATGCCATGTGGCTCTTCTCTCCTAGGTTAAGTTAGTGCTTCTTCGCAGTTTCACTCTGAGTGGCATTTCCAGGTCTCTCCTCGTGGAGAACACTCATGTTGTGTGTTTTTCCCATTGTACAGCGTCTTGTTAGTTGGGGAAGTATTCGTTTAGAATTCATACCCGCATCTTTTGTGTCATGGACATTGGAGTCATCGTTTTGTTCTCTTCCTCGTGTGTTCTTTTGCTGATTCAGTCACGTGGCTATATGCTGGGTGCGATGTGAAGCAGTAGAAATATGATGATAGAAGAAGACACAGGCCCTACCCTCAGTCCACATTCCCTACAGGAGGTGGAGTCTTGTTGAATAAATGATTGCACAGTTATGTGCCAAGTCCTGTAATAGGGCCCAGTGGTAGCCCAGGGAAGGAGGTACTGTAATCCAGTCTGCTTGGAGGTGGCAGAGTTCAGAAAAGCTTCCTAGGGAAGGCCGTCCCTGTGCTGGGTCTTCAGAGATGAAGCAGAGTTGGAATGCTGCTGTCAGCTGTGTGGATCACCACTGGGTATTTTCTTTGGACAAATAATAAGGCATGGGCCAGGAGTTAAGAAAGGAACGTGGTATTTTAACAAGTATAACCATTGCATCAGGTTTTAGGAAATAGGTGATGTTTTCTTTCCTGTTGTACAAATGACCCACGTATGAAATGTTTTTCAGAGGAATGGATTCGGTAAAGGTGAACTCAGAGCAAAGGAAGGATGGGTTTTCCCCGCCTTGACACCTGCTCTAGAGTAAGCCCCTCCCCTCCCCCCACGCACACTCTGCAGGGAGACGGGGCTGCTGTTGGCAGAGGAAGCAGGAAGCAGGGCGCTGACCCGGGGGCCACATCAGCCGGCAGCGAGGAGACCCTCTCCTGGGGTGGCTGCCGTGGGGAAAACCTTTCTGAAGGAATAGCCAGTAAATGATAAAACCAATGAAAGACTAGCCTTCAGCATATGGACTTTGATTTTGTAAATGGGACCGGTCCTTTGCGTGGAGGGAGAGCTGTGTAACCCTAGGTCATAAATCCTTGCCCCCCAGTCTCGGGCAGTGCGCCAGGCTGGGGGTGACTGCTCCTCCTGGTGCTCAGGGGACATGGCCTCCAAGGCACTGCCTCAGGCTGAGTTTTGAGATTTTCAAGACTTCAAGGAGAGGAATGTGGGATGCGCATGGGATGGCACTGAGTGAACTTGGAGAGGCCTCTCCGCCCCCCACTGCCCCCTCCCCTAGGACTCGGGCACTGGCGCACTCCCCTCAAGTGCTTGGCAGCTGGGGGCTCTCAGTTGGTAGTTCCCCACCTGACTGCACATCCGGGTCTCCAGGGGTGGGGCCCTGCCACCTGCACATTAAAATCTAGGTTCCGCTGGAGGCCCGTGCCGAGAGGCACTCCTGTAGCTGCACACAGACTCCCAGCTCCTGCCCCCGCCCAAGACCCCACCGGGGAGGGTCTGGCCTCCCTCTGCTTGAATCAGATTAGTGAACGCTGAGTGGGCACTCTGTGCAGGGGACTGTGACTGGGCTGTGGGAATCAGAGACATACAGTGTTGAGGGGGGATGGGGCACAGACCTGCAAAAAGTGAAGTAATGATACAAGTTTGAATACTAGTTAACATAGTATAAGAGAGGACTCAAAGCAAAGTGATGAGTCACCAGACCATGTAAAGGAGAATCTCTGGGTCCTCAAAGCAGTGAGAGTACACCTCAGGCTGGAGCAGTTGGCATCCCTTTCAGGAGGTAGTAACACTTGAACTTAGTCTTTTATTCATTATTTATTATTCCAAAGCAGCTCGCTCACGGGAGGCTAGAGCAGCCAGATACTCTTAGCTTCCGGATCAAGTGCCCAGGAACCACCAGTGGGCGGCAGGGAGGAGGAGGTACAGTCATTCCAGCCTCCTTAGGTCCCAGCTAAATGAAAGGTGCTGGGGCGTTACTGTGAGGTGGAAGGTGCTTTGGGAAAGGCAGCATGTCCTACATTCGGGGACCCGCATGGTGCCCACTGTGCACCAGTGTTTGGAAGTTGTGCTCTGCGACTGGGAGGGACACGGGCGTCCTGTGTTTGGACAGGAGAGCTTCCCTGGGACTCGAGGGGAGCTACTTGCCAGCTCCTTGACAAAGGCACACAGCACCCGTGCTGTGTTTCTGTGTTTTTGTGGGGCTGGGGTTGGGGTTTGGGGTTTGTTTCTGACCACCATCCTCCTGGCTGCGGCACCATGCTTTCCTTAGGCCATGGCAGCCGGGGTCCACTCAGCCAGAGGCCAGCCTGCCCAGAGCCAAGGCTCCAGTGAGGCCCCCGCCAGCCCCCGCACAGCTAGGAGACTTAAAGCCTCTTCCTTTTCTTCCCATTGTGTTGACTGGGCTTTTCTAGGGGAGGAGTGGGGCCAGTTAAAAGCTCCCCATGCCAACCGATTCATCTTCTCCCACGACCTCTCCAACGGGGCCATGAATATGCTGGAGGTGTTTGTGTCTAGCCTGGAGGAGTTTCAGCCAGACCTGGTGGTCCTCTCTGGATTGCACATGATGGAGGGACAAAGCAAGGAGTTCCAGAGGAAGAGACTCTTGGAGGTAATAGCACTGTTACGGAATTTCACAGATCGCAGCTAGTGTTTTCCTTCAGATCCCTGCCTCTCTCAGCCTCTGCAGCTTGTGCTGCCTTGCCCTGGGTCCTGGCCTCCCGGGACGTGTCGTGGCAGCCGAGAAGCCTGCCTCCCACTCCAGCGAGGCTCCTTACGGGGTTCTCTCAGGCACGGGCAGCATCTTGAGTAGGACAGATCAGAACATCGTCTTGCCTGAGCCTCTGCTTCCTGTGCTAAACTGAACGTGGCTGCAGACTGCAGTGTTTGTAGTTTGTGTTCTTTGTGTTTTCTGTATCATCTCATTCACATCAGCTGTGCTGCAGATTCACACAGCAGTTGAAGCTGAGTGCTCGGTTTAGGTCCCCAGGAAGAGGCTGGCTGCGTGAACGTGCAGGGGCGGTTCCTTGTGCGCTCTGAGTCCTTAACCCCAGTGCCTCTCTGCAGAGCCTGGTTTTCCCTGTTGGGAAATGCCTCCCTTGTCCACAGTGTCTGTGGCCGCCCACGTGGCCAGGAGCTTTCATGAGGATGCACTGCCTCTCGGGACCTGTTCCTTCCCTCTTGCCTGACTTCCTTCTGTTTCTGATGGCAGTGCTCTCCTCTTGCCTCTGCAGGTCATGACCTCCATTTCTGACATCCCCACGGGTATTCCAGTTCACCTGGAGCTGGCCAGCATGACCAACAGGGAGCTCATGAGCAGCATTGTGCATCAGGTAACCCACGGGCAGCACGGTGGGGGGGGGGGGTCACTGAGGTGTGGGTGTTGTCTCACTCAGACCTGGGTCCATGAGATCCAAGTCCAGGAGCCAGGACTGTGCTGGAACAGGATCTCCTACTAGATTAGGAATATGGCGGTGTTACTGATGGGCTCTTGGGGCGTGTTTCTCTTTCTGGAATGGGAAAGTTGGAAGTGAATGCCTTTTGCAGCAAAACTCAACGGAGAAAACTGAAAGCCCAACTTGGGTGCTTTCAGTTGAACTTCAAAAAGTTCAGAGAAAGAAAGCTTTGGGGGGCGCTTCACTCCCTCACCATCAGGCCCTGAAGTGTTCAGCCTTTCGACAGTAGCAATGACCGGATAAATCCAAGAGTGTGATGCTTAAGAGCACAGACTTTGGAAACCAGGGTTGGAATGCCAGCTTTGCCACTCGCTAGCTTTGTGAACTTAGGTTAGTTAACCTTTCATTTCTTGTCATTTAACCTCTTTAATGGGTAATATATTTCATGTGGTTCAAAACTCAAAAAATATTAAAAGATATACAATGAAGTCTCGCTTCCTCCTGCCCCGTATCCACTGTTAGTAACCTCTTTACTAGTTTCACCTGCTCCCTCCAGAGTTATTGTGTGCGTATATAAGCAAATATGGGAATATAGCCTTATTTTTTCATCCCTTTTTACCTCCAAATATAGCATAGCATACTGCATACACTGTTGTACACTTTGCTTTTTTTCACTGGATGCGTTTTGGAGATCTCCTCTTCGTCATCACTTGGTTAGAAGAAGCGTGTGGTGCATCCAGTGTCTTTAACTCCAACCAAAGCTGGGCATTTGGCGGTCTGCCCTTTGCTGTCCCATACAGTGCTTCAGCAAGTAACTTTGTATGTGAGTTTATTTTGCCCATGAGCAGGTACATGTGTATGGTAAGTTCTCAGAAGTAGAATTGCTAGATTGGGGCACAAAAAGCATTTGTAAGTTTGATATTGCAGAATTCTCGTCCATGAGCACTGTACCAGTTTACTTCCACTAGAATTCTCTACAAGTGCTTGTTTCCTCATATCCTTGCCACTGGAATGTGATTAAAAACATGCTTTCTTACCAATCTGACAGGTAAAAAGTGGTATTTCAGAATAATCTTTTTTTAATAGACTACTTTTAGGGCAGTTTTAGGCTCACAGCACAGGTGAGCAGAATGTAGAGCCCCATGTAGCCCCTGCCCTCCACACCCAGAGCCTCCCCCATCAACATCCCCTGCCCCAGAGTGGGGCATTTGCAACAGTCAGTGAGCCTACATTCACATGTCATCATCACACAAAGTCCATCGTTTACATTAGGGTTCACTCCTGGTGTTTTTCAGTATCATTTTTTTTTTTCTTTTTTACTTTTTGGCTGCAACTTGCAGCATGTGGGGTCTTAGTTCCCTGACCAGGGATCGAACCCGCACCCCCTGCAGTGGAAACGCGGAGTCTTAACCACTAGACTGCCAGGGAAGTCCCATTTGGTATAATTTTTATTCTCATATTTCTCTTTTTGAGGTTATTTTTTCACTTCTTTAAAAAGCCATTTTTATTTCATTTTCTGTGTAACTTTCTACTTAACCTTTCTAAGCCTCAGTCCCCTTAACTGTAAGATGGAGGCAATCCCTCCTTCCCTCAGAGCGTTACAGTAAGAAGTGAATGAAATAGAGCCAGTAGCTCAATGTCTAACGCAGAACATGCAGTAAACGGAAGTGGTGTTACATTAGCAAAGGGACAGGCCCTTGATTTTTTTTTTTTTTTTTTTTTTTTTGCCACACCGCACAGCTAGCGGGATCTTCGTTCCCCAACCAGGGATTGAACCCACACCCTCAGCAGTGAAAGTGCGGGGTCCTAAACACTGGACCACCAGGGAATTCCCAGGCCCTTGATTTTTAAAAAAATATATGCACGTGCACACACACCCCTGCATACCCACAGGGCTCATCTCTCTTGCACAAACATTCACCTTATTCAGGTCCCTGGCTCTAAGGAACGAAGTGCTAAGTAAGAAGGATAGCAAGGTGGACATAGTGGTACCCCTCAAGATAGAAAACCATGGCTCTTGTTTGGTGCCCTTTCACACACAGTGTTATTACTAAATTCAGTCTTCCTAACCCACACCTGCCTAGAAAGCTTAGATCAGACGTGAAGCCACTCTCCTTGCTTCTTGGTGTTGTGTGTGAGGAACCCTTACAACCCTGCCTGTGGGCTTCTCCACTGTACTGGTGTGACACCTGCTGACATTCGGGAACCGAGAGTCAGGCCTCATCGGTGGTGAGAGCCTCTGCTGTGTGTGCAGAGGCAAAAACTGGGCACCGTGGAAAGCAATACAGAGCGTACCCCTCTGCCTTTGTCTTCCAGCATATAAACAGAAGACTGGCTCTAATACAGAGTTACTGCAACTTTCCAGTTGACCGCAAGTGATGATGAGCATGGAGATAGGGGTGTAATAGCCAAAACAGGGACCTTGATCTGTCACTTCCCCCCGCAGACTTCAGGAGCAGGGAGTCTTGTAAAGAAGAAAGCTGCTGGCCCTACCTGCCTTCCCTGACATTAGTCGTCGGCTGTGTCCTAGGATACTTAGGAGCTAGATGTCCATCAGAAAAAGACCCGCATTCTGTTTTTGTTAGCAGGTCTTTTCTGGCGTGACTTCCCTTGGGCTGAACGAACAGGAGCTGTTGTTTCTAAGCCAGTCGGCCTCTGGACCTCACTCTTCCCTCTCTTCCTGGACTGGTGTTCCTGATGTGGGCGTGGTCAGCGACATCCTCTTTTGGATCTTGAAGGAACATGGGAAGAGTGAAAGCAGAGCCTCAGACCTCACCAGGATCCACTTCCACACGCTGGCCTACCACATCCTGGCAACTGTGGATGGACACTGGGCCAACCAGCTGGCGGCCGTGGCTGCAGGAGCTCGCGTGGCCGGGACCCAGGCCTGCGCAACAGAAACCATAGACACGCGCCGAGTGTCTCTGAAGGCGCCCCGCGAGTTCATGACCTCCCGTTCGGCGGCTGGCTCCAGGGTCATGTTAAACCCAAACGAGCCAGTGGTCGAATGGCACAGGGAGGGAGTGTCCTTCCACTTCACACCAGTGTTGGTGTGTAAAGATCCTGTTCGAACTGTGGGCCTCGGAGATGCCATTTCAGCCGAAGGACTCTTCTATTCAGAAGTACACCCTCACTAGTAGGAAGATTGTTGTGAGTCATTTTTCTGAAGGAGGAAAACTAGCCAACCTAAGAATGACAGGAATTAAGTGGTTTGGGAAACAGGATTGAGAGTGTCAAAACCGTTTCTAGATCTAGTTGAAAGACAGCCAAAGAAACAACAGCAGATTAAACTGTACCAGATACATTCCAGCCAGTTGACCATTACACAGAAACATTTCAGGTTTTAATCAAAATTCAGCTATTTACTAACGAGACTGGATTTTTCTTCTTGTTTTTTGTTGTTTGTCTTTTTTATGTTGTGTGTTACAGGGGTGAAAACTTGATTCCCAGATCCCCTCTTCAAGTATTTTAGGCCTGACTTCTTTACCCACGAGAGCATGTCGGTTTGGAGAAAGCACTCCTCCTTGCCCACCTCGGGAGTGCGTGCTCCCTCACCCGCTCCCCTGTCTCTGGTAAAGTGCAGTGTGAGTTCTCGCGTTCTCTCCGCTCAGCGCCCATGGCAGGATCATGATTTCCATTCAGTGTTCTAATGAAAAAATTGAATGAGCACACCTTCTCAGTCTTCTGCTCTCAAACTTAGGACAGAGCCACAAGTAAGGACAAAATAGGCCCTCCTGTGCTTCAGAGACACAGCAGAGGCTGGGAGCCTCGTGGTTCCCTTGAGGGAGCTAGTCACTCTGCAGTTGAGGAGCCTGGCTGGCTTGCAGGGTGGGGCTGTGAGCTGAAGGGCTGCGCCTTCCTGCCCTGGCTCCTTAACTGTAGGCTGGCTGGTCAGAGGCTCCTGTGCCTGGGCCCAACCTCATCGCCCAGCTCTGGACGTTCTTTCTGCAGTAGAAGACTGATCTATGTTCTTTCTGATCCTTGAAGGCATCTTACAACTGGAATATGCTTCTGGGTGTATAACAGATCATGTGTGTTTTACATTGACACATCACATCCATTAAAGAGTTTGACCTCATAAGAGTCCCAGGATCATGAATAAATTTGTCACGTTATGTATTTATTTTTTATAAATCAAGGAGACTTCAGCGTGCTTTTAAATATTAAAAACAATTTACATTTCAGGAGTCCGAAGTCTGTTTGTGATTGATTTCATTTCTACGACGACTCTGGAGCCATAAATCATTTTGATCTTGACTTGTGACTTACATGTTCCTCTGCTCTTGAGGTGTTTGATTATCTTGTCTTCCCCATCACTAGGTTAGGCAGCCCCTCACACTGAGTCTGAGCTGTAGGTCTGTCTTCTGGTTTAAAGTGACAGAAGAGGGACTTCCCTGGCAGTCCAGTGGTTAAGACTCCATGCTTCCAATGCAGGGGCACGGGGTTTGATCCCTGGTCTGGGAACTAAGATCCCACATGCTGTGCGGTGCAGCCAAAAGAATTAAAATTAAAAAAATCAAGTGACAGAAGATACTAGTATCAAGTACTTGAGCCAGTATGACCCAGCAGTTGGAAAGAGTGTGGTGAGCCTTCTCAGTATGTTCAAAGAGCAGTATAGACACGTGCCAGCTGGTGGCAGGCCAGCTTAGGTCACAGGTAATCATTCACGCTGGGCTCACAGCAGCAGCTTCTGGAATCTCAAAGCTACCTCAAGTTCTCCATTTATGACCTTCCCCCCTGCCTTGCATGAGAAGGAAAGGCTTGATTACTCCTTCAAAGACAAGCCTAGAGAATTATGCAGCTTGAAATTCAAAGCAAGTAGCTTATTAAGAAAATCTGGCTGTTACCTCATCAGTCTGCCTTGAAGCTCAAAAATAATTAAACCACTTCCTAGTCTATTTTTAGAAAAGCTTAAGTGAGAAGAGATTTCTATTTTCCCAAGAAGAGTTAGAATAACTCATCACTTACGTTCTAAACCTAAGCAGCAGTGTTCTCCATGTGACCTTTTTCTTACAGGCAGCCCCTGTCCTTAGCATATTCTCAACATTTCTCCAGTTTTCACTGGTGATGTCGAGGAAGGCGTTCAGGAGACGGCAGCATGTACCTCAGAGCAGTGTTTTTCAAAAGGTGGGTTTTGAACGATTAATCATTACTAAATCAACTTGGTGTTTATAGAAAGTATCAAAATGCATCATACATTATGGGGATAATTATTTTAAGTAATGTTTTGTAAAACTTTATTCCTGAATGTGTGTGTGTAGATATGAATATACATGCATCCCTCTGTGAACATCCCACCTTGTTGAGAAGTAGGCTAAGCTTTGGAAGTAAGATTAACTGGGCTGTATCACCCAGGACAGACAGGTGGAGCCAGAAGTGAGTTGGAAAGGCAGGAGAAACAAGAGGTGGAGCTTCAGGCCCCTTTTCTTTGAACTATATTTTACAGAGATTTCCATGTATGATTTTATATGAAGAAGAAAAGCTTGAAAATCCCCTGGACTGGAAAGGGTGCCCGGTGAAAAACGATCCTTCCTAAAAATGTTCTAACACTCATTTTTGCATTCCCTTGAAATTGATTTAACACCCAGGGAAAAGCTGCAGCACACAAAACACTGTCAGGAGATAAGAATTCAGCCAAAAATCAGTAATATTTATTGCGCAGATTCAGTTTGCATTTTATTCTCTTACTCTGCCAAGTTTGAGTGGGGCAGAGGTAATCATCAGCAGAAGAAATCCAAATTCTGTGCAGGGTTTGAGGTGGTGAGTATCGTATGACATTGGACAAGGTACCTTTCCTGAGCCTCATTTTTCCTCATCTGTAAAACGGGGCTAGTAATGGTCCTTACCTTCGTAGGGTTCGTAATTAAAGAGGAATGCAGAGCAAAGTATTAGTATGTGGCATGTGTATAAAAGTTTAATAATTGTCAGTTACTGTTACTAAACTGAACAGGCAATTTTCTGGGTCTCTTTAGGACTACTGAAAATCATTGAAAAGCTACCACAATGATAATTTAACATTTTATTTTTGGGTCTTTTTTTAGGTAAAGATTTTCAAACAGTGAAACTACAAATTTTAAGTCCATTTGGTAAGTTTTGAGAAATGTATATACCTATCTAACCCAAGTGCCTATCCAGATACAGAATGTTTCCATCATCTCAGATAGGTCCCTCAGGCTACTTCCAAGTTATCCTCAGCCTCACCCTCAACCCCAGCCCCCTGAAGCACCCACTATAATCTTTTTCACCATAAATTAGTTTTGCCTGTTCTGGAACTTCATAGAAATAGAATCATAACAGTATTTAGTCCTTTTGTATAAAGCTCTTTAGTTTTATTTTTTTGTTTCCTCACTGATTTTTAAAAAAATTCCTATTGAAATATAGTTGATTTACAACGTTGTGTTCATTTCAGGTATACAGCAGAGTGATACATTCTCTTCCATCATAGGTTATTACAGAATACTGAGTGGAGTTCCCTGTGCTATACAGTAAGTCCTTGTTGATTATCTATTTTATATTTAGTAGTGTGTATATTTTAATCCCAAACTCCTAATTTATCTCCCCCCTTCCCCTTTGGTAACCATAAGTTTGTTTTCTATGTCTGTGAGTCTTTCTGTTTTGTAAATAAGTTCATTTGTATCATTTTTTTAGATTCCCCATATAAGCAGTATCATATATTTGTCTTTGTCTAGCTTGCTTCACTTAGTATGATAATCTCTAGGTCCATCCATGTTGCTGCAAATGGCATTATTTCATTCTTTTTAATGGCTGAGTAATATTCCATTGTGTATATGTACCACATCTTCATTATCCATTCATCTGTCGATGGACATTTAGGTTGCTTCCATATCTTGGCTATTGTAAATCATGCTGCAATGAACACTGAGGTGCATGTACCTTTTCAAATTATGATTTTCTCTGGATATATGTCCAGGAGTGGGATTGCAGGATCATATGGTAGCTCTACTTTTAGTTTTTTAAGGAACCTCCATACTGTTCTCCATAGTGGCTGTACCAATTTACATTCCCACCAACAGTGTAGGAGGGTTCCTTTTTCTGCACACCCTCTCCAGCATTTGTTATTTGTAGACTTTTTGATTTTGGCCATTCTGACTGTTGTGAGGTGATACCTCATTGTAGTTTTGATTTGAATTTCTCTAATTAGCAATGTTGAGCATCTTTTCACATGCCTTTTGGCCATCTGTATGTCTTGTTTGGAAAAATGTCTTTTTAGATCTTCTGCCCATTTTTTCATTGGTTTGTTTGGGTTTTTTTTTTTTGATATTGTGCTGTTATGTTTGTATATTTTGGAAATTAACCCCTTGTCAGTTGCATCATTTGCAAATACTTTCTCCCATCCTTTGCTGTGCGGAAGCTTTTAAGTTTAATTAGGTCCCATTTGTTTATTTTTGTTTTTATTTCCATTACTGTAGGAGACAGATCCAAAAAGGTATTGCTGCAATTTATGTTGAAGAGTGTTCTGCTTATGTTTTCCTCTATGAGTTTTATAGTATCCAGTCTTATTTAGGTCTTTAATCCATTTTGAGTTTATTTTTGTTTGTGTTAGAGAATGTTCTAATTTCACTCTTTCACATGTAGCTGTCCAGTTTTCCCAGCACCACTTGTTGAAGAGACTGTCTTTTCTCCATTGTATATTCTTGCCTCCTTTGTCATAGATTAATTGACTATAAGTGCATGGGTTTATTTCTGGGCCTTCTATCCTGGTCCATTGATCTATATTTATGTTTTTGTGCCAATACCATACTGTTTTAATTACTGTAGCTGTAAAAACCCTTTTCGTTCAGCATAATGTTTTTGAGATTATGTTGTTGCATGTAGTTTGTTGCTTTTTGTGGCTAAATAGTATTCCACTGTGAATACAGTGTTTCCGTTTGGGGCTTTTATGAATAATGTTATCGACAAGTCTGTGTGGGCATTTTCCTTCCTCTTGGGTAAAAATACATGGGAGTAGAATTGCTGGGATGAATGTATATCATGAGATAAGTGACAGACCTTTCTCCAAAGTGGATGGCCCGTTTTACACTCCCACCAATGATGCATGACAGTTCTGGTTGCTTCTTGTTCTTGCCAGTATATAGAGTTGTCAGTGTTTAACTTTAGCCGTTTTGATGTGTACATAGTGGTATTTCATTGTGGTTTTATTTTGCATTTCCTTGATGATGGACAATGAGCACGTTTTCACATGCTTACTGGCCATTCATATATCTTTGTGAGGTGTCCAAATTTTTTGCCCATTTTTTTTCATTTGGTTTGTGTATGTTGTTGTTTGGGTTATTAGTTTTTTTATTATTGAGTTGTAGGAGTTTTTTATATTTTCTGGATATAAGTCCTTTGTCAGATGTATCTTGTGAATATATTCTCCTTGAATATATTCTCAATCTGTAGATTGATTTTCATTTTCTTCGTGGCATAATGGGAAGTTCTTGATCCTGTTTTTTTAAAATTTTTGTAAGACTGGATTTAATAGAATTCACTGGTGAAATCATCTGAGCCAAGAGTTTGTTTAGGGTAGCTTTTGATTTATAGATTCAATTCCTTTGATAGGACCTATGAAGCCTGTACATTTCATCTTGTTTCAGTTTGGGTATGTTGCATTTTTTCAAAGATTTTGTATATTGCATCCAAGTTGTTTTATTGTCATAAAATTTTTCATAACATTCCTTTATCTTTTCCATGTCATATAGGACCTGTAATGCTATCCCCTTTCATTCCTGATATTGGTAATTTGTCTCCTCTTTTTTCCCCTTCATCAGTTTTGCTAGGGATTTGTCAATTTTTGTGCATGTGTTTTTTCATAGAACTTTTGGCTTCTTAGATTTTTCTTTAATATTTTCTGTACTTTGGGTTTATTTTGCTCTTTTTTTAGCTTAAGGTAGAAACCTTTATCAGTGATTTTCTACCTTTCATTTGTTCTAATAGAAGCATTTATAGCTCTAAGTTTCCTTGTAAGCATAGCTCTTAACTGAACCCTACAAATTTTGTTTTCATTATTCAGTTCAAAATATTTTCTAATTTCTCTTTTGATTTCTTCCTTATTATAAGTATGTGTGTTTAATTTCCAAATATGTAGGTTTTCTAGATATCATTATTAATTTCTAATACAATTTCACTGTGCATAGAGAACATATTCTGTAAATTTCAATCTGTTGACTTTTGAGACTTATTTTATGGCCCAGTATTTGGTCCGTCTTGCTAAATGTATTATGTGCACTTGCAAAGAATGTATTTTCTACAGTTACTGCTTGTAGTGTTCTATAAATGTCAACAGAAATTGACAAACTGGCCAATATGTCCTTTTACAATTTTTGTCTAAGTAATTCTATCAATTGCTGAAAGAAAAAGTGCTAACATATCCAACTATGATCGTGGATTTAATTGTATCAATTTTTACTTGATGTACTGTGAAGTAATGTTAGTTGCGTACATATTTCTGATTTTCTACTGAATTGACTGTTTATCATTATGAAATGCCCCCCTTTATTTCTGGTAACACCCCTTGTTTTGAAGTCTACTTTATCTAACATTAGTATAGTACTAGGCTTTTTTATCCTTTCTGTGCTTTTTAACTGAACTGTTTAGTCCACTTACATTTTTAAGTCTAATTACATTTTAATGTAATTATTGACATGACTGGATTTACATTTAACATTTTGCTATTTATTTTCTCCTTGTTCCATCTGGTTTTTTACCCCCCTCTCTACTGTCTTTTTATTGGGTTGGCCAAAAAGTTCCTTTGGTTTTTAAGTAAAAAGATGCATTTTTCATTTTCACCAAGAACTTCATTGAACAACATAGTCACCGTTTTCTTCCACTACCTTCTGCCATTTTTCAGGCAAGTTCATAATTCCATCTTCCCAAAACTTTTTATCTTTTTGAGTAAAGAATTGTTCCAGGTGCCTTTTACAGTCTTCCAGGGAACTGAAATTTCTTCCATTAAGAGAATTTTGTAAAGACCAGAGTAAATGGAAATCCGAAGGTGCAATGTCTGGTGAACACGGCAGATGAATCAGAACTTCCCAGCCAAGCTGTTAACAGTTTTTGCCTGGTCATCAAAGAAACATGCAGTCCTTGCGTTATCCTGATGAAAGATTATGCATTTTCTGTTGACTAATTCTGGATGCTCTTTGTTGAGTGCTTTCAGTTGGTCTAACTGGGAGCAGTACTTGGGATTAATCGCTTGGTTTTCCGGAAGGAGCTCGTAATAGAGGACTCCCTTCCAATCCCACCACAT
Organism: Mesoplodon bidens; assembly: GCF_964165515.1. Classification (NCBI taxonomy): domain Eukaryota; kingdom Metazoa; phylum Chordata; class Mammalia; order Artiodactyla; family Ziphiidae; genus Mesoplodon; species Mesoplodon bidens. Next base: position 61,782,431 of record NC_138178.1, on the reverse strand, counting down.
ACACATCACCTTCTTTGGATGAAGACCGGCCTTCGGTGTGGTTGGTGGTGGTTCATTTCGCTTGCCCCACGGTCTCTTCCATTCCACATTATTGTACAGTATCCACTTTTCATCACCCTGTCACGATTTGTTTTAAAAGCAGAACGTTTTCGTTATGTTTAAGTAGGGAATTGCATGCAGAAATACGGTCCAGAAGGTTTTTTTCGCTTAATTTACGTGGAACCCAAACATCAAAGCGATGAACATAACCAAGCTGGTGCAAATGATTTTCAGTGCTTGATTTGGATATTTTGAGTATGTCGGCTATCTCCTGCATGGTATAATGTTGATTGTTCTCAATGAATGTCTGTTTGTTCACTATCAACTTCAACTGGTCTGCCCAACCATGGAGCATCCTCCAGCAAGAAATCTCCAGCACAAAACTTTGCAAACCACTTTTGACGTTTGATCAGTCACAGCACCTTCTCCATACTCTGCACAAACCTTTTTTTTGGCGTATCATCAGTTGCGTTTTTACCTTTCTCGAAATAACAAGCATAATATGCCAAAAAATGCTTTTTTTCTTCCATCTTCTATATTAAGATGGCTACACAGAAAATTCACCAATTTTGGTAAGTTTTTTTTACATGCGTGCCAATATGACAGCTGTCACAATACAATCTAACAAAATTGTTTTGAATGAAGTTAAAGACAACTAAGGGCTACTAGAGCCGTCTTACAGAAAAAAAAAAAACTTTTTGGCCAACCCAATAGCTATCCTTCTTTGCATCTTTTTAATGGTTACTCTAGGGATTATAATATACAGCCTTAACTTTTCACAAACTATCTGGGATTAGTTTTGTACCATATCATGTGAAATATAAAAACCTTTCAACCATAAGTTTCCATATACCCCCTTGTCCTTTAGTTATACATATTAAACCTCACATATACTGTTACAATTTTTACTTGGAACAGTTATGTGTATTTTTTTAAAATTAAACCAAGATAGTATTTTACATTTACCCACTGGTTTATATTTGTTGTCTGTGGGAGGATTGGTCCATTGTGAGCTACTCTCTATTATCAGACAATAGGGGTTTTTCCTTAAGAACAAAATGATCATTCTAATCATACACTCCAGAATTTTACTAATATTATTCAGTAAGAAGAACACTTTTCCCATTGCTAGTTCATACTTCCACTTTCTTGCCTCTAATTTGAGCCATCTAAAACCATGTCTGTATCTGTAACTGTGTACTTGGTCTCATTTTTCTAATTGTCATGTAATTTTCCTGTGATGACATGAGCAACTCCCATACTAGGAATTAGAATAGCTCCTTTCTCAACAGAGTGAATGAGACTGCAAATCCACAAGCCCCAAAGATTGGGCAGGTACAAGGTTCTTTTAAAAAGTTTTTATTGTGATCCCTCATTTTTATACCTGAATAACTTTGCCCAAAGGGATGATACATAATCTTTATTCTGAAAAGTATATATAGATATAGATAATGTATTGATAACATCTGGTCAGTGGTATCACTGATTGTCAAATAAAAATTCCTCAGTTAAGCAGCTCTTCCTTTTTTTTAAAATCCCTGGTGCTGATACCAGACCAGCCCTTTATCTCTACTCTTCATACTGACATGATCTGGCTCTACACTCTGACCTCTCAAGAACAAGTTATAGGGACTTGTTCTGGATGCTCTTGGGCAGGTGCAGCTGGGATACTCACTCAGTAGTCTGGGCCTCAATTTAAAGAGCTTGTTTCATTTTTTTTTCTTTTAGACTATTAGAGCTGGATTATTAATCAAAGATTTGTGTTTGCTTCAGTGGCTGATATATACCACATAGCCCAAGGATCAGCTCAGCTAAGACAAGGCTTCGTCATGACAGGACTGCTGCGCAGAGGTCTGTCTCAGACTTTCCTTCCACAAAGGAAGGGGTCAGCCAGCCAAGAGATAAAGTCCTTTCCAACACAGATAGCATCACATGCCCTGCTGGCTCTTGGAACTACATACATAGAGCCGAAGCCTTGCTCTCAATTCTTCGGGAACCTGTCTGGGCCATCTTCTCGCTCGTTCCCGGCTGATGGGGCAGCAGGGGCTGCACAGGCCTCAGGCTCCTCGTGATCATCGTAACACGTTCTGTGTTCCAGCTCATGATGCCCAGGGAATGTGCTGGCCTCCATGCTGCCTGTGTCACGGGACCTTTCCTAATCTGGAACATCCTCGCCAAAGAAACCCCAACTCTCGGCTCATCCTACACCTATTTTTCTCTTATTTGTGCTGGTGCTTCAGTTGGTTGTGCTTCCACAGTGGGCTCTGGCTCCAGAGGAAGAGACGGTGGCTTTGTGAGCTGGGATGTTCCTCCGGCACCTAGGAACAAAACAAACAGCTTGAATTCTCAGTTCCATGGTTCCAGAAGAAATCAATATTTTCACTGTCAAGTTTCAAGAAGAAATCCCATATTTTCTTTTTTTTTAATTAGTTTCTGCTTTATAACAAAGTGAATCAGTTATACATATACATCTGTTCCCATATCCCTTCCCTCTTGCGTCTCCCTCCCTCCCACCCTCCCTATCCCACCTCTTCAGTCGGTCACAAAGCACCAAGCTGATCTCCCCGTGCTATGCGGCTGCTTCCCACTAGCTATCTATCTACCTTACGTTTGGTAGTGTATATATGTCCATGCCTCTCTCTTGCTTTGTCACAGCTTACCCTTCCCCCTCCCCATATCCTCAAGTCCATTCTCAAGTAGGTCTGTGTCTTTATTCCTGTTTTACCCCTAGGTTCTTCATGACATTTTTTTTTCTTAAATTCCATATATATGTGTTAGCATACGGTATTTGTCTTTCTCTTTCTGACTTACTTCACTCTGTATGACAGACTCTAGGTCTATCCACCTCATTACAAATAGCTCAATTTCGTTTCTTTTTATGGCTGAGTAATATTCCACTGTATATATATGTGCCACATCTTCTTTATCCATTCATCCGACGATGGACACTTAGGTTGTTTCCATCTCCGGGCTATTGTGAATAGAGCTGCAATGAACATTTTGGTACATGTCTATTTTTGAATTATGGTTTTCTCAGGGTATATGCCTAGTAGTGGGATTGCTGGGTCATATGGTAGTTCTATTTGTAGTTTTTTAAGGAACCTCCATACTGTTCTCCATAGTGGCTGTACCAATTCACATTCCCACCAGCAGTGCAAGAGTGTTCCCTTTTTTCCACACCCTCTCCAGTATTTATTGTTTCTAGATTTTTTGATGATGGCCATTCTGACTAGTGTGAGATGATATCTCATTGTAGTTTTGATTTGCATTTCTCTAATGATTAGTGATGTTGAGCATTCTTTCATGTGTTTGTCGGCAATCTGTATATCTTCTTTGGAGAAATGTCTATTTAGGTCTTCTGCCCATTTTTGGATTGGGTTGTTTGTTTTTTTGCTATTGAGCTGCATGAGCTGCTTATAAATTTTGGAGATTAATCCTTTGTCAGTTGCTTCATTTGCAAATATTTTCTCCCATTCTGAGGGTTGTCTTTTGGTCTTGTTTATGGTTTCCTTTGCTGTGCAAAAGCTTTGAAGTTTCATTAGGTCCCATTTGTTTATTTTTGTTTTTATTTCCATTTCTCTAAGAGGTGGGTCCAAAAGGATCTTGCTGTGATTTATGTCATAGAGTGTTCTGCCTATGTTTTCCTCTAAGAGTTTGATAGTTTCTGGCCTTACATTTAGGTCTTTAATCCATTTTGAGCTTATTTTTGTGTATGAAACCCCATATTTTCTGAGACTGGTGGGACTGTGGCATATCTGGGCAGCTGTGAAGGAAGACCATAACTGAAGAAATAAAGCAACAGTCAAGTCTGCCTTCAATGACCTTATAAAAGAAATGTTTAATTACCTGCACCATGCTGACTTATGATAAGGCAGTGAGAATTAAAGCGAGACTACATAACGAAAGGTGCTGCAATGTATTTCTAAACCTGAATATTGTAAAGACCCAGTGTATTGACATCCAGGTAAGCCTGCCAGTAGCTGTTACCATTTACACAAATTGCTTTAAGGAAACAAGTGAGAGTTTGGCCACCCTTGAGCTTTTTTCCCCTTCTAGGCAGCACTACATTGGATGTGTCCTGAGTCTGAAAAGCACAAGCCTCATTCAAAGCCGTAATCTCTTTGCAGGCACATGTGGCTTGTACCCATAGGTCTTCATATAGCTGTGTGTAGCTTCCTACCTGAGGGGAGCTTCCTGTATGCGGCTGCTGAAGACATTGCCTGTCCTAGAGCTTGATTAGAACCCAGAGGCTGCTGGAAACTGGCGGCTTTACTGGTTGAAGTGGTCCGCTGCTTTGATTTGGGATCTTTAACTGGTTTAGTCCAGACCAGTGCCTCCCCGACCTGGAGAGCAGCTCCCAACTTCTGGGCCATCTCCACCATCTTGTGCCCAAGTGGGAAGGAAAAAAAAAAAAGAGTCACAGGTCTGACCGGCAGAGACAAGCCTTATCCCAGGTCTTCAGTGGGCAGGTGGGGATTAGCTGAAATAGTGTCTGCTGTACTAGCGTTTGAGGGAGGAAACACTTACTGCAAAGAAATCATTCTCCAACAGCAGAGACCATATTGCCCTGAGTGGATGGCAAGGGAGTTCTTTAAAGGCTCTCAAACCCAACAATTCAAGTTTGGTGCACTGTTGGACTAAATTCCTGCCTTTCCTATGTGAGGAGAATGGGAGGAAGCTACAAAGAGGCATAATACAACTCATTTGAGCTGAGGTCTATCAATAATAGATATAACTCAGTAAGCCTGAATTTCCTCTTATTATTTTCTTCCAGGAAAGTTTCTTCTCAAGCTGTTCTTAATTGAAGAATTCATGCCACTAGGAACGTCTAAGCCAAAACAGGCATGAGCCTATATAATACCTTATATTTGGGTTATTTGGGCTTGATTCAAAAGTCTTGTGACAGCTTGCTTATGACTCCTAGGAGCGAAGACTTACCTCCGGGTCAAATTCCAGAGAGCTGCTGTCCTTGAGTAGGTTGACTTTCTTCTCCATCTCCTGGTACTGGGCCAGGGCGCCCCTCTCCTCTCCCCGGTTGTACAGCAGCACAGCATAGTTCAGGTTTACCAAAGGGTTACACCTGTGCAAACAGACAGCGATTCTTATGGAGCTGGGGCTTAGCAACACATGGTCATTTAGAGATCCTTCTCACTGCACAAAAACAAAACTGGCTAAGTACAGACAGCTCCACTCCACAGCAAGGTGGGGCACACACGTGTTGTGTGGACCTTTGGAGAAGAATCAGGGAATTAACTGCCCAACCAGCAAAGCAAGTACTGGGACCAAGCCTGACATCTCAGCCCTCAAAAGAGATGAAAAACAGGTCCCTACCCTGCTGCCTAACAGAGGCCAGTGGAATAAATCCCAGGATTTATTCTGAGCCCAGAGTCCCATGTGACATTCCAGCGAGCCCACAGCTATCAACAGCCCAAGCCCAGTGCCAGCTCTCACGTTCTCTGGCCTCCTGACTACTAAGGGCTGGAAATGTTTTCTCAGAAAGAGTCAGCGTCGGGCCCTGCGGAGCCACTTGGTGCTCAGGAGCCACGTTCTTCAGCACAGAGGCCCGCTGTGCACAGAGGCACAGGGAGCGAGCAGCTGGGCTGGCTCGGCAATGCCGGGGCCGTGGCGCCACCTCGCGGCTCTGCGGCGTCCAGCCCTCCCAGCAGCGTTCCCGACAGGGCGGCATACTTATCCAGGCGGACTGCTTCTGCGTAGGCTCTCCTGGCATTCTCTGTGTCTTCCAGATTGGTCAGAGCCACTGCAACGAAGAGAGTGAGTGCAGTGGCTGAAGAGCCCAGCGGAGAAAACAAAGGCAATGTTTCAAGACGGCAGTTCGTTCAGCCGCCAAACCTAACTAACTCCTGCTGTGCCCGCCCAGCTCCTGGCACCACCGTCTGCGCAGCCACTCAGCTTGGATTCCAGGTATCATCTTGTTCAACGGTCCCCTCTCCACAGTTAGTCAGTGGCCGGGTTCCATGAATTCCATTTTTTACAGCTTCTTTGGTGACACTGCCCTGGTTTAGTCGTGCCAGGCCTTCCGTTTTGCTCCCCGAGGGCACTGTCCTGCTTGCCACAGCGCAGGCTGCCAGGTATCTCGCTGAGACAAATCTGACCGCGTCACTGGCCTACTCAGGAATACTCACATGCTCACTGCTCTCCAGCACCCATAACCGTACCTTTAAACTTTTGTTTAACAACAGAACACTCTCCCTTTTTAAATCAGTATTTTCTGAAAGCCTGACCTATAACACAAACAACAGCAGAGCTGCTCTGGAAGCCCTGCGTGCTCCACCTCCCCAGCTGTTCATCTACTTCTACCAGACACAAGAGATCTAGGAACACAGTTGGGAAAAACAGAGCCTCTGGGATCAAGGGTACAGTCCCTGTGCTGTACTCAATGGTCCTCCATACTCTGACGCCAGACTACCTCTCCTGACTCATCTCCCACCACGTGCTACAACACCATTGCCCACTAATGGCCTGGTACCTCCTGCAGTTTCATGGCTGCATGCCTTTACTCAGGGACTTCTCAGCCATTCTGTACTACTGAATTCCAGCTTATCTTTTCACAACTCAGTGTGAAGACCATCTCTACTTTGTGAAGTTAGAATTGCTGCTTATGCCATACGGTACAGCTATTTGTTTACATTCCTGTATCCCATTATGACTGGACTATCTTTGTATTCAGATAGCCCCCAAGTAACCACCATTCAATTGGCTTTTGCAACCTTTCTCTTATAAATCAGAACCTCACAGTAATGACCAAAACAAACAAACAAAAAAAACCCAAAAAGACGCCTGAAGACTACTGTCAATGAGAACATGGAAACTGCTTTTAGGTATACATTTCTTAACTTTAGTATAAGGAGAAGTATCCCCCAGAAAGAATATTTAGTCAGTACTTTTATACTGTACTAGCAACAACAATAATAGACTAATTATATAATGACAACAAAACCAGTAGTTAACATTCATTGTGTCTAATCACGTAATCCTTTCATCAACCCTATGAGATATAGCTAGTAAGTAGTAGAGGCAGGACCCTACCTACAGCCCAAGATCTTAACACCTGATGATAACTGGAGCTTGGCTGGATTCAATACATGAACTGTCACGGGAAAACCACTGTTTAAAAGATGAACTAGAGACGAACCTGATTGAACCTGCTGGTCTCTGAGTGAAATTCCCCTAAGTGAGAAGCAACAAGGTACTTTGTCATCTTTTTCTTTCATATTTCTTCAAACTCTAGGACAGTAATCCAGATTCCTATGGGATCTGCAAGGGAATGGCTTCTGTGGGACATTTAACCACTGGCCTCCTATGATTCTAATTCATTTTTCCCTGAGTACAGAATGCGAAAGGGCTTCTTCACACAAATGTCTCTTACCAGCCAAGAGCATGTAGAGCTCCCCCATCTTTGGCTGGAAGTTGATGGCTGCACTGAGAAAATGGAAGGCTGATGCATACTGCTGCATAGTCAAGTGGACAAGGCCCAAATTATACAGAATCTTCCAGTCGAAGGGTGCCAAGTAGTTGGCTCGTTTCAGGCAGCTGATAGCCTGGAGGAGAGAGCAGGCACTCAGTGAGAGGCTGGGTGGGGCAAGCTGGCAGAACCAGTAACTGAACACAAACCAGGAAAATGAGGAGACACTCACTGCCACGTATTTCTTCTTGCCAAAGAAACACATTCCAATGTTATTCCAGAGTGGAGGACTTTCTGGAACAGCACAAGCTACAATTCTGTATTTGGTGAGGGCAACATCAAATTCCCCATGGGTCTGCATCATGCTGCCTGCTGCCAAGATGGCCTGAAAACATGGGATGTGGAAAGTTGGTAATTCAGTCATTCCCAAAAGGCTGTTGCAGTGAAGTAGCCTTCCTGAGTACAGATACTCAGCAGGCCCATCAGCACTGGTGAGACTGAAAACCTTCTTCCAGGGACCTGTATACTATATCCAAGCTATTGGAACAAACGCTCATGAAGAACACTCCCGCACCCCATACTGGCTCTCTTCGGCGTAATACAGAAAAGTCACTGACTTTACCCAGCTTATTTCTTTCCTACTGGTGGCCAGGGGAGTCACTATTTCAGAGTATCAGGGCCCTGTAAGTAAAAAGCACCTTTAACCTGTTCCCTACAGCCCCTACTTGGTACACCAAGTGCTCTAGACAACTCAGGTGCACCTGTCTTTGGCCACTAAAGGTGCAGCTCCTTCTGCCACAGGGCAGAGGGTGAGTCAGCCTTAGGCTTCACTGATCAAGCTTTTCATGTCTCTAAGGAAAAGGGTTAAGGTGGGGGTGCTAAGTCAGGCTAATACGACTTCCAAGATAGGACTGAGTCTGTACTGTTAACAGACGGTTTTGCTGCATCTCCCTCAGTGATAACATATCCTCATGATGATCTCCTCCTCCCCAAAGTCATATCTGGACAAGAGTTGTAATCTCAGATTCCTCAGGAATCAAGTCATTTCAGCAGACAGTAGTTATAGAGGCTCTGCCAATTTCCTAAGTAACATATAGAACTTCACCTGCACTACAGTTTTGCTTTCTGCACAAGTTAACAGGCCCAGTATAACAAACGTGCTCTTTTAGAAGATAAGACACTTTACAGTATTTTCAAATGAGAGCCATGTTTATTTATAACTTTTCTAAGGAAAAAGTACTTTCTCAGATACACAGAACGCTTTCTAGGGCCAGATCACCTCTAGGAGTGGTGGGACCATCTGTGTGAAGGCTCTTGGGTTTGACAGCCTGCAATACCTTGTAGTTGGTGGGGTCGTAAGTCAGTGCATTTCCAAGATGTTCAAATGCCTTCTGGTAAATGCCGAGCTTGGGGAAAAAGCAAAAGCCAGAGAATTACATTGCAGGGGACGGTAGTTAAGGAGACTGGCCAACCACACCCTCATCAGACACACCCTGACTTTTCCGGGTTCTTCGGACAGAAAAAGAGCTACAGATACCGGGTTCTTAAAAAAGGAAATTAAGATTCCCACGTTTGTTTTCCCTACTATTTCGTTGATTTGTCCCCTAATAAGGTCAAAGTAGCTGTTTGCCAGGAACAGCCCCATCCACACTAGCGCTGTTCCACCCAAGGCCTCTTGGCAGGAAATGGGCTGGTTCACCGCATTTCCCCTGGGGCCAGCCTCCCAAGCCAGAGCCCGGGAAGGCCCAGGGTTAAGCTCCTTTGAAAGAAAACGGAAACAAACGAAAAGGCTACCACAGATGCAGGGCTGGAGGCAGGATCAGCTAAGAGGGGAACCTGGGGCATCGACAGGGTGTGGGGGGCAGGGAGAAGCCCTGAGGGATCCCTGGGTCCCAGGGCCTCAGGCAGACACAGAACAGCAATGGGGCCAAGAGAATCCCACCCATACTCGGGAACGTGGAGGGGATCTAGACAGTGCTTTGCCTTCTCTCTTTTCTAGAGGACGTGGCTGGGAAGAAGGAACAACAGAAATGGCCTTTGCCCCAAAGCCCTAGCGGTACCACAGCTTCTCCTCCCACCACAAAATGCCAGCCCCTCTGATCCCAGTTATTTCTCGTATGTGTTCTTGCCTTGGTTGGATAAGAATTATAATTGCACTAGGCTCAAACAGATTTATTTGCTTCTGATTTGAATGCTGAAAATTAAGTTAATTCCTTTAGCAGACAAAGAATATCAAATGCAGAGAGTAAAGTTCATGTCCTTCTTATGGCCTTTAGTAAGTTGTGTTAAAGTAAAAATGCAGGAAAACCACAACACACACAAACCCAAAAGCACTTCTAACGTCAGTGCATGGATGAGCAAAGAATTCCTCTTACCTGAAGGTAGAGTAATCCTAAAGTTGTGAGAAGTTCTGTATTTTCTGGTGAGAACCTGCAACACAGAGATGCTCAGAGGGGAACAAGATGTGTATGAGAGACACTAAGATACACACATAGTAACTCACCCTTGTGCACTACCTGAGACACCACTGCACCTCCCACTTCCCGTAGGAACTCTCAAAGGGATTTGGGAATTTCCTTCAAAGTAGGTCACCTCAACCCTAGCTACAGGGAGGATTGCTCAGCAAGAAAGAATGGGACTTGGGGGCTTCCCTGGTGGCACAGTGGTTGAGAGTCCGCCTGCTGATGCAGGGGACACGGGTTCGTGCCCCGGTCCAGGAGGATCCCGCGGCTGGGCCCGTGAGCCATGGCCGCTGAGCCTGCGCATCCAGAGCCTGTGCTCCGCAATGGGAGAGGCCACAACAGTGAGAGGCCTGCGTACCGCAAAAAAAAGAATGGGACTTGGAACCCAGACTCCTTTCGCAGGACGTTTTCTTAGGGCCAAAGTCCTTAGAAAGAACCTATGGGACATTTTGTGCCACTGTCTTGATTACACTGATAGAATTCAAGAATAATGCCCTGTAAACCAAGTTAGTCTAGAACACACACGGTTTTAGCCCTTTCCCTCTTGTGAGATTTTTTTTCCCTGTTCTCACTGCACTCAATGCCAGCCAGCATAATTTCCCACGTGATTTAGGATCCCAAGGCCCCTAATGCTCTGCTCTCCACATTAAACAAAAAGCCATACTAAACAGCCAAACTAAAGAAGGAAGACACATACCCGCTCTAGGAAAGAATTAGCTGTTGGCTTTGTGGAGTAAACACCGGCTTAAGTAAAAGATTATCTGCCTTTCCAATCCCTCAATGACATTTGCCTTTGTCACAAAACGAAAGCAACACTGAGCTCACATGATCTGACTACAGGAATCACTAGACAGCTTCAACAGTGAAAATGACAGAAGGTGAAGAACAGTGTCTCCTGTTTCTAAGGAATGAGATAGGGTGCTGGTTACCTATGGGGAGACCAGAACCACAGGGGCCAAAGCCCCAGCCCGGGGAAGCCTGAGCTGGCCAGACAGAGCTTACTCAGTTCAACTGAGTATTCACCCTTCACTTTCTGCCATAAATACCCATCCTGATCATTTCCTCCCCCAAAGCAAGTAAGTAACTTCCATGATTCTGGTGGGTGTCCATCCCCCCACCAAAACATGACTACTCTCTCCAAAGCTGCGGGTCATAAACAATGGTTTCTGTAATCTCAGTGAGGCTCCAAATGCTCAGCTGACCTCTCTTCTCCTTTGAGAATTTCAGTGACTTAAGTCCTTGACCAGCCACTAGAAGAATGTGTGAGCTAATGTAATTTATGTGAGCTAATGAGCTCAAAGAGCCAACTTACAGAATGCAGGGGTCAGGGGTCAAAGCTTCCACCCAGCACCAAAGAGACTTCAACATAACGCTACATGGCCTCCTTCCTACTTGTCCATATAAACAGCCTCTTGATGACAGAAGTCTCTTTTGTAGCTTAACAAACCAAAGGATTTTTATGTCTTTTCAGATATAAAATATGGTTGAAGAAAATTCCAAAAGCAGTCTTATGACTAATATAACCAGAAAAGTTACTATCATGGTAGAAGACAAAGGTAATTAACAAAATTAATAGAAATCTAAGTTTAGTTCAAAGTCTAATTATCAGGAGTAACAGGCTTTGTGGCCTTAAACCAGAGATGAGGCATTCTGTTAACTGACCAAACAAATGAGACACTACAGCATTTTGCTACAGCTCTCCCACTTAAAACAAACCCAAGACCCCAGACAGAAAAGACAAGATAGCATGTGTCCCTAGAAAAGAAACACAGAACAAACACCACACTGGGAAAGCCAGGCAGTTACGTTTTCAAGGGGGATTTGGCTGACCCTAATGATATTTTTCAAAAGCATGATATTGGTCTCTGGCTAATAAGGCCAGATCTTTATTACTCAATCAGGAGATTTCTCTCCCTAATATCCTGAAACACAAGATCTTTTATAAAGTTTAAAACCACAATGGCAGACTGCCAGCTGACTCCGAAATCTCTCTCCTTCCTCCTAAGCACATCTGGCCAACTCCCTTGCAGCTAGATGTGGCCACCTCACTAATTTCGAACCACAGAATGTCAGCAGGAATGATGTGTGCAACTTCCTACTTATTCAGTACTTAGCTTCCTATACCACGTCCCCCGACCACAGCCTGGAGCACAGATGCTACAGTAAGTCAGCTGCAACCATGCAGGTGAAGGCAACAACCTAAGGAATGATGAGGAAGGAACATGGAAGGAACCTGGATCCCAGACTGATCTTGTGGAGCAAAGCTGCCCACCTAGGCTAGACCAGCTACACTGATGGGTGAGGAAGAAACATGTCTGTCTTCCTTACTTAAACCATCGGGAGCTCTAAACCTTAGCTTAACAGTAACTCTGGCTCCTACAACTCACAATGTGTAACCAGTCACACGTGTTCTCTCTTAGACTTGGGAGTTCATGTCTAGTCCCATTTTTGTTTTAGTTTCTCGCTGCTCTAAAGGAACAGACACACTTACTCCACTGCTTTCTTGTAGATTTCGATAGCCTTGTCCAAGTCTCCCTCCAGCAAGTGGATCTTGCCCAGCATTATGTAAGTCAGATCATGCCTGTTAAGGTGTAGGGCATTGTGCAACTGGTCTTGTGCCTAACAAGATTGACAGAGTAAAGAGAACCAGATCACTACCGTGAAAGGACAATGACCCTGTATGGCTAATGTAAAGAAAGAGCTCCTGCTATACTAATAATGTAAGAATATCACATTTCAGCAAATGCCCCATTACCCAAAAAACTAAAACATACCCAAACCGTGCTTGCTCACAGGACAGCTGGCAACATGGAGTGTCTGCCTCTAGAGCCACTTGGGAGGCTTGTACAGATGATTAAACTTTTTGAGTGTTTTCTGCTTTTTGATATTCACACCCATGACTCATATTTCGTAAGTCAAAAGGGATATCATGGTTGCCCCAAACTCGACCCCAGCTGCACCGCTGACCAAATGCACACCCTTCCCCAGGGTGGACCTCATTTTCCTCACCAATATTTTGATGAATGAATGAATCCTCATTTATTCATTCAACATGTATTCATCAAGTGCCTGTTGCTCTAGGTACTAGTATACCAGAGCTAACGCAAGAGCTTATGTTCTCGTAGATGATGAAAAGGGCTTCGTTTAGTCCTTCACTGATTCAACAAGTATTTCTATAAATGTCAGGTACTGTATTTGCTTAGCCTGTAGGCTAAGCCTGTAGGCTTTATAGTAAAATCTAAATATAATGCTTCTCCTCCATACAGGTCTGACCAAAAACCAATTCCACCTCTCCCTGGGCTCAGAATAATCCTGTGAATAGATATGTACTTACTTGAAATATCCTCTGAAGAGAGAAAGCTCCTAACCAAATATGTAACACTGAAGATCTAGATCTGCCCAGAAAACCTAAGGGACCCACTAAATATGTATATTTTATTTACATAGATATAGGTATTATTTATTTTTATATATCTCACAAGAGCAAAAGTTATTCTCATACCTCAACTGCTGATGTACAGGTTTTTTTTATACCCCTGAGGGACTGATTAGGTTGCATCAGTTTACAAATTGATATATATTAAACACTGTCAAATGGGTATCAACTAATTCAGATTCTCAGTCCTGTCAGCACTGGAGAAAGGAGAATAAAACTTCATAATCACTAAGTGGGAGCTTTATGAACCCCACTATCATTAACTTTTAGAGTTCTCTATAATTTGGTCTATCCCTCAATTAAGATATATACATTTTTTCCCTTACTGAGTACCAGGGTAAGTGCAAATGTTTTATCTGATGTAAGAGCCTTAGGCACTACAGCCTAATCACAATGAAATATAAAAATGAAACATCAAAATCTCACACGGAAAATAACCTTAAAAACAAACTCTCAGAAATCAAATCTATTTAAGATTAAAAATTCATTTCCAATGACCTTAAAAACTAAAATCAGTTGCCACTGGAGCATAAGATAGCTCACAAGGTCATAATTACACTTTTAAGACTTACAGGTCCACTTTTTGATATCTAAATTTTATTGAACATTTGTGTTTCCATTCTGGAAAATTCTGGAAAATTAAACTAGGGGGTGGAAAATAAGAAGAGAGGAAGAAAGCAATTAGATTGCCATTCCCTAATAATATTTCTAGAATTTGTCACTTTCTTGTTAAAAGCAGAAAAAAAAAACATGACTAGTGACAAACGAGAATAAAAATGGGGATAAATGTATATGGCAGTTTCAATTTTTACTTCTAAGAATCTCGGCAAGCAGTAGGAATAATACAAAATGAGCAATGGCACCTCTGTAACAAGCGTACCCTCAGTGAAATCCCCAGCCAACCGCCACCATTTCTATAAATTACCTTGTCCAACTGTTTCAGGTAAATGTAGCAAACTCCTAGGTTATGACAGATCTCCTACACACAAAAGAAAGGAAAACAACTTACTAAGTTCCACAGTAACTATAGAGTGAAACAACAGGCGTCTAGAGATTATTATTGCTTGGCAAAATTTAAACTTTAAAACATGCACTATGGTTAATTTTTTACTTGAATCTTAAACAGATTATAAGAGATAAAAGCAGAATAAACCAGTGATCTTCCTGGGTCTATTTAGTACCTTGGGGTGCATGCCCAGCCCATTCCTACACCTTTTTTCTCTAAGAGCTGCTCACTGAACAGCTTTGTCCCCTCTTCTCAGAAGAGACTACCACAGCCCCTTCTCCAGCCCTAAGGAGGTGTGTGTGTGTGTCAGAGTCCTTTTCCTAGGAATCTAGGAATTCACTAGGTGGTATGGACTTGGGGACTGACAGCGCCATCTGGAGGCCACTAGTATGCAATACACAGATGTAATTGGAGCCGATCTTCAGAAGACTACAGCACAGGTCAGCAAACTCTGGCCCACGGGCCAAATCCATCCTCTGCTTTTTTCTGCAAATCAAGTTGTACTGGAACACAGCCACAACCGCTTGTTATGTATCGTCTACAGTTCTTTCACACTAGAACTTCAGAGTCAAGTAGCTGCAACAAAGACTGTATAAATCCACAAAGCTTAAAATATTTACTAACCTGCCCTTTACAAAAGAAAATTTGCCAACCTCTGATCTACAGAAAGAAAATAAATCAAGCAGAAGAAATGCAGAGCAGCTACCTTGGTTGCTGACATCTTTCCAGTTCTAGTTCACCGCAAGACCAATCTGTATTTCCTGACCTTGTGTGTTCTGTAAAATCTCTCGAACGCCCTTATATTAAACCTCCCTTTATTTAAGGCAGCTTTAGAGAAAGGAAAATGCAAGGGTGAGAAAACTGCTCCTGGGAAACAGTAAGGACCATCTTGTTAGTAGTGGGGAGGTGGAGAAGCACATTCAGACCCAGAAGTGTCCCTCTCAGAAGAAACATGAACCTTATAGGGCTCAGAGACAACAACTGGTTTAATGTTTTCCAAGTTCCCTAACATAACAACAACAAAATAGCAATCAGTGATTCTATGCCAGATGTTTTTCATATACATTAATTTTCCCAGCAAATCTGTAACATAATATAACTATTCTGATTTCAGAGGTAAGAAAATGGAAGCTCAGAGAAGTTAAGTAGTTTGCCTAACTTAGGTCAAAAAGTGTCAGCACTGGGATTTTCTTTTCTTAGTTCTAAATCTTAAAGAATTTCAACCATATATAAATATAGACGGAATCACCATGTACTCGTCATCCTGCTCCAACAATCATCCAATCCATACCCCCCCATCTCTCCCACTACTTTTGTAAGCAAATACCAGATAGTATCACATTTTATCCACAAATATTTCAGTATGTATTTCTAAAGGATAAGATCTCTCTTTTTTTAAGCTACCCACAATACCATTATCATACTTGAAAAAAAATTAGTAACTGCTGATACTGAATCATGTTCAAATTTCTGATGAATGTCTCACATTACAAAAAAATTTTTTTTTCTTCAATCACGATCGAGGGACTTCCCTGGTGGTCCAGTGGGTAAGACTCGGCACTCCCAATGCAGGGGGCCAGGGTTCAATCCCTGGTCAGGGAACTAGATCCCACATGCGTGCTGCAACTAAGAGTCCGCATGCCACAACAAAGATCCCATATGCCGCAACTAAGACCTGGCTCAGCATGCATGCATGCATGCATACATACATTTATTTTTAAAAAGTCATAATCCAAATAATTTCCACACATTGCAAAGCACTGGAATTTGAACTCAGGCCTGTCTCTAAAACTTGTATACCAGACTTCCCTGGTGGTCCAGTGGTTAATAATCCACCTGCCAATGCAGGGGACAGGGGTTCGATCCCTGGTCTGGAAAGATCCCACATGCCGCAGGGCAGCTAAGCCCATGCGCCACAACCACTGAGCCCATGTTCTAGAGCCCACAAGCCGCAACTACTGAGCCCATGTGCCACAACTACTGAAGCCTGCGTGCTCTGGGGCCCACATGCCGCAACTACTGAGCCCACATGCTGCAATTACTGAAACCTGTGCACCTAGAGCCCGTGCTCCACAACAAAAGAAGCCACTGCAATGAGAAGCCCACGCACCACAACAAGAGTAGCCCCCGCTCGCCAAAACTAGAGAAAGCCCACAAGCAGCAACGAAGACCCAGCTCAGCCAAAAAAAATTTTTCAAATAAAACTTGTATACCTTCCACTTCATCACCCTATAAGAATATACACAGGGAGCTGGAGAGGAGAAATGTAGCCCTACTTGTCCTTTAAATGTACTGGAAGGTAACTAACCCGTAACCTTTTTAAATCATTTCTCATAGATATTATTTGAAAAAGCAGTAGCAATATGCCTTAAACAAACTGACAACCAAGAAAATTTTTGAAATTTGAAAAGGAAACTAGAACAAGTCAGAGTTAAATCCTGTCTTTCATGGGGTGAGAAGATGCAGCAGACATCCTGCAAGGGCAATTGGTACAGTGGAAAGATCACAGGCCTAAAGTGAGGAATCCTAGATTCTAGGCCTGAATTCTGGCTCTGGTTCTGCCACTACCTCACTGTGTGCCCTTCAGCAAGTCACTCCATCTCCCAAAGCCTCAGCTTCCTCATCTATCAATACGGGAAATTCTCCCTACTTAACAGCTGTTCCACAAGTCAAATGAGATCATGGCGGGAGGAATTATTATTCCCCTGCTGCGGCCAGACTGTGGAATACCCTGATGAGTCGAAGGAAGTAGGGCTACAAGGTTTGCTACAGGCCACAGGCACTCATGAAGCATGTAGGGCAGAGAGTGGCTGTTTGGGGAATGACCACCTCTACTGGCACCAATGGACTGGTTATCCCAGGTGAGTCAGTAATACCAAATGAGCTCTTTCAACCAACTGGACAAACTGAAAGACATTCTCCATTCCCCCTGTCCTGTCCCTGAGCTCTCCTGTCTCACTTCCTCTCTGTCTCCATCTATGGGCTCATTTTCTCTTCAGCTCAGCCCTTCAAACTGTTTTTTCCAGGATTCCATCCTCAGCTCACTGCAGAGTGAGCTCATCCAATTTCATTGTTTTAATTATCACCTTTAAGTTGTTGACTCCAAAATGTGTATCTGTAGCCCAGAACACTTGAGTTTCAGATTTCTATATCCGACCATGTATTGGATCATCTCAATTTAGATATCCTACCAGAAGGTACAATTCATCATGTCCATAATCTTCTAAAAGACAGGACTTAACTCTGATTTGTTATCATCACCCTCTCCCAAAACTTGCTCCTCTTCCTTCCTGTATTTCCTATTCTAGTTGATTGTCCCATAAACCACCAATCCATCTTTGCATCTGCAGCCCAGTGCCTGGCACACAGACGTTCATTTGTTGAAAGAAGGACTAAGTGAATGAAACGGCAACTCAATTTTCCTTTATCTGTAGCTTTACTTTGGCCTTTGGCTATAAAATACTCAATGGCATAAAGACGTAAACATCTCAGTCTTTAGACCTGCAGAAGAAAAGTGACTGACAAAAATAATAGTGCTGTGGGACTTCCCTGGTGGCACAGTGGTTAAGACTCCACACTCCCAATGCAGGGGGCTGGGGTTTGATCCCTGGTCAGGGAACTAGATCCCACGTGCATGCCGCGACTAAGAGTTCGCATGCCACAACTAAGGAGGCCACGTGCTGCAACTAAGGAGCTAGCAAGCTGCAACTAAGGAGCCCGCCTGCCGCAACTAAGACCCAGTGCAACCAAATGAATAAATATTTTTAAAAAATAATAATAATGATAGTGCCATAAGAACTGCAGGGAAAACCCATGCTAGCTCTTTCTACTAATCAATCTAATCCTTCACTCTTAGATATGTCTTTCTAAGAATCATCAGATATTCTGAAAAAACCAATAGCATGAAAAAGAAGAACCAAAACAGAGGAAGAAAAAGATAATTGTGGAAAGCAGAACAGAACTTCAAAGGGTCAGAGACATAGAGAGGCTGCTTCAAGAAAAGACAAAGTTCTTAGAAATTAAAAATATAATTACTGAAATAAAAAATATTGAACAGGTAGGCTAAATAACAGAATGTGAATATAGCTAAAAACAGAAGTGATGATCTGGAAGATAAGACTGAGGAAATGTCTCTGAATGTACAGCAAAGACAAGGAGGTAGAAAATATGAGAAGCAAGTTAGGAGACAAGTAGAACAGGTACAGAACACGTCTGATAGAGTAGAAAACAGTGTGGCAAATGCTGCTAGTTATTTACCTAACATTCACTCTCTCTGTTTACCTTACCAACAGAACCCTAATTTTGTTTAGAGTGACAATATATTTCCCAACCTTCCTTACAAAAGGGGTAGTTGGTGTGATGTAAGTGAAAGTCTGCTGGGGATTTCTGGGAAAATTATACTTCCTTGATGAAGGTTATGTCCTTTTCTCTTTGTTGCTTCCTCTTTCTCCCTACCTAGAATGACAATGTGATGTTAGAGCTGCAGCAGTCATCTTGTAACCATGAAGAAAAAGCCTCAGCATTGACATCGTTGGACCACCAAATCAATGTCGGCAACTACTTACCTGGATTTCTTGTTTCATAAGAAAAAAATAAACTCCTAATTTATAAAGCCAATGTTTAATAAAATGTTTTGTTGCAGTTACACACAATCCCTAACTGATACAAAGAGACAACAGAGAGGAAAAAATAATCAAAGAACTACTCAAAAAAAAAAAAAAAAAACCTTGCTGACCCGAAGAAAGGCAAGGGTCTTCCAAGTGAAAGAGCCAACTGAATGTCCACAGATAAGGGGGATAAAAGAGAAAAGAAACACGTCTAGACAACTATTACTGACATTTCAGAACTCCAATGATAGAAAATCCTCAAAGCTTCTAGAGAGGAAAGTGGGGTTATCAACAAGAACCAGACTGGTAACAGACTGCTCATCAACAACACTGACAGCCAGAAAACTAGGCAGCAATGTCTGCTGAGTTATGAGGAAACATGATTTTTGATCTTATACCCAGCCAAATCATCGATCAAGTGTGAGGATAAAATAAAGACAGTTTTGGCATGTAAGAATTCAGTAATAACAAAAGACAGCCATATGATAAATGGAGCCATTAGCATGTCACTAATAACAAAGTTCCCTACTTACCCAATCTTTCTGGTTAAGTTTAGCTGCTTCATTATATACTTCAGTGGCAGCTTTATGTTTTCCCAATAGAAATCTAAGGGAAGAAACACATTTCCTGTGATTATTAACACAAAGCTTTTACAAGACTATAACCCCACCAGGCCCACATCTGACTCATGCTCCAGCCAGCAGAGAATTCGGACGCCTCTTCCCTGTAAGCTGGCTGTACTGGTTTAGCCAGTGCGGCTGCTGCACACCAACAGCAGAAGCTCTCGTGGTAGGGACAGAGTTGGTTCCAAGGCCTTGGGCCTATTCTACACCAATTTTAGTGGAAGTCTTCTGTAATTTATTTTCTACAATACACTACAAATGTAGACCAAAAAAGAAACAAGCCAAACTAATTACCATGTTAAACAAAAACTGCCACAATTTTTCATCATGATCTATTATTAGGGACAGGCCCTTCTCTCCCAAACTAAGTCTCTTTCCTTGATACTGGATCATCATTCTGGAGACACAGGGGAAAATCAGCCTCTATGCAAAGACAGTGCAGGTTATGAATGACAACGTAGGTAAGAAAGTGAGAGTGGGAACTCCCCAGAACACTTTACTACTCTGGAGTAGTAAAGCTATTAGTACTTAACAGCTTATGAAGACAATGGAGGTTGCCTGCATCTAGGAACCTTCAAGGCATTCACTCAACAAACTCTTACTAAAAACCTACTGTGTATCTAGTATTATGCTAAGTGTTGGAACAGTAGGTGAGAAAAATTCCATGGGCTGCCAATACGATTAGGGTACTTGAGACACAAAATGTTCCTATTTATATGAGAAACATTATCGGTGTTCCCCCATCAAACTAGAATATACAGTGTTTGAAATACTCAGTTCCTTTACACTAGTTATCTCATTTTCTCAAATTTCAAAATTAATCCACACTCTTCAGAGTGAATCTATTATACCCATTAAGCAACCCTCCCTCTATGTATCCGGCTGCCAGAAGCAGCTCCAGCCTGAGAATGCACTTTACATTGTTCTGTCAGTGCCCTAGGGCCTCCAGGCTGCCAATACTCACAAAGATCTGGCCACCTGCTTGAGGTTATCAGCAGACTGAGGGCTGAGAACAGCGCACTTCTGAAAGAGTTCTAGGGATTCTTGGATATTTCCTTCCAGGCGAAATATCAATGCTGCCAAGAAAGAGAAAACACAGAAAATAAAATCATGTTCTAGGAAGAATGGAGCCTGACATCTGAAAAATTGGGGAAGAGGGAGGTAGGAAATCATATCAAAGAAATCCTTTGGATAATTGTCTCTAATACAATCAGATATGACTTCAGATGGATTGAAACAAGCAGCAAAGTTGTTGATGAGCTAAAACATTTTTTTTAAGGTATCTGGAATCTACCTATTCCTCCACTCCCAGCTTCCACCACGCAGATAATCGGGTGCCTTGTAAATTATCCCACAAACTCTTCACTATAAGAACATTCTTTTTTTTTATTAGTTTCTGCTTTATAACAAAGTGAATCAGTCATACATATACATCTGTTCCCACATCCCTTCCCTCATGCATCTCCCAAGAACATTCTTATAGCTCCTCATCAGATGCTCTATTTATCATGATAATTCCGATATCCACCTGACAGTTTTCAGAGTACACCCAAATGGGGCAAGTGCAATCAATAACTCAAGTCCAACAAGGAGATGCTGGCAAAGAATGCAGTAATATTTCAGACTTGGTTTTCAGTATAGCAACCAATCAGAATCAATCATTTTTCAGAAGAATTTACATGCTTAACTACTACCAGGCACTATAAATTTGGAACTTGTGATATTGGGAATAAAAGAGCATTATTTGGGCTTCCCTGGTGGTGCAGTAGTTAAGAATCTACCTGCCAATGCAGGGGACACGGGTTCGAGCCTTGGCCCAGGAAGATCCCACATGCCGCTGTGGCGTAACTATGCCCGTGCACCACAACTATTGAGCCTGCGCTCAAGAGCCTGCAAGCCACAACTACTGAGCCCATGCGCCACAACTACTGAAGCCCACGCGCCTAGAGCCCACACTCTGCAACAAGAGAAGCCACTGCAATGGGAAGCCCACGCACCACGACGAAGAGTAGCCCCTGCTCGCCACAACTAGAGAAAGCCCGCACACAGCAACAACAACCCAACATAGCCAAAAATAAAAATAAACAATTTATTTTAAAAAAGAGCATTATTTGCCATTATGTCCTAGATATGTCAATATCTTACCAATTATGTCAGAAAATTATATATTAATCTGAAGACTACAAATGCAATGAGTGGTAAACAAAACCATTCATTTACATCAAAGAGTCAAAAAGATAGTTCCTGGGAAAACTAAGGATGCTACTTTGGGCACTACAGAGTAAAATTCCAGTCAGTGGTTCCTATACTTGATTTCTGATGAATTTCATTTATTCTCTGTTTTATCCTGTATACCTCTAGGCTTCTTCCCTTCATCCTGACTCACCTTACAAAAAATCCTCAAGCTTTTCCTCACCTCTTTTAGCTTGACTACAAGGAACCCTTCCAAAAGCCTCTTCTGGACCTGAAACTGCTGCATGAGGCAGGGACCCTAACAACTGTTCTGAAAAACACTAGCCGGAAACTAGAATAGGGGTGAAGGATAGTAGCAAGGTTTTTTAAGAGAGCTAGTCACTTCTGAGGTCAAATCCAGCACAATAATCATGTTCTGATTTCAAAAAACAGTAATATTGAATAAGAGGTTTGTGGAACATTTACTTGAATTTAAGTATTTCGTAAGTTGTTTGCTCTTTTTCCAGAACCTAGGCAGAGTGTGCATTTCTCTGGCAAGAGAAGAAATATATGTCTTACCTTGGACATAGATAGCATATTCACATAACCCCTGAGTCTCCTGAAGCTGTTCTTTGATAACATCCTGAAAAAGAAAGAAACAATACTTCTGAGTAGTGGTTAAGTATCTTCAAGTGTTTTTAAGAAAAGGTAAACATGGACAAGGAGTACATGTAAGAAATCTACGATACTTAATGATGACTAGTAAAGTAGTTCATTCAGATTTTTAAAAAATTTTCAACTCTTGTTATGATTGCTTATTCTAGAAGAGGGGTCAGCAAAGTACAGCCCACAGACCAAATCCGACCCACACAGCCTATTTTTGTACAGGTCTCAAGCTAAGAGTGTTTTTTTTATTTTTAAAGGGTTATTAAAAAATAAGAGGGGCTTCCCTGGTGGCGCAGCGGTTGGGAGTCCGCCTGCCGATGCAGGGGACATGGGTTCGTGCTCCGGTCCGGGAGGATCCCACATGCCACGGAGCGGCTGGGCCCGTGAGCCATGGCCGCTGGGCCTGTGCGTCCGGAGCCTGTGCTCCGCAACTGGAGAGGCCACGGCAGTGAGAGGCCCGCGTACCACAAAAAAATAAAAAAATAAAAAAAAATAAGAGAAGATGAAGTATATGAGACAGAGACTATCTGTGGCCTGCAAAGCCTAAAATATTTACCATCTGGCCCCTTACAGAAAAAGTTCACAAACTCCTATCTACATTCTAACTAGGCAGGCTAAGAAAACTATGAAAAGATTTCCATGCACCATTATAGATGCTAGGAGCTCTCTGATGAGCAAAGTACAGGCTCTACCTTTGTCCTGTGATGGGCTAAGACCAGGGAGCTATACAGCTCAGAGGGCAATCACCTGATTCTAACCTGGAGAATCAGGGAAGGCTTTCCAGGGTAAACAGTTTCAAATCCCGTGTTAGCAAGGGATGGGAGAAAAGCTGAGGTGGCCCAGAGAGTCAGAGAGAGAAGGGCTTCAAATGCCATGCTAAAAAAGGTCGAGAGCAATGGGAAAATCGTGATAAATTTTAAGTGGGAAGTAACCAGATTCTGTTTGCTCCATTTTTGGAACATTGTGGAAATAGATGGAAAGGAGGCAAGATTAGAGGCAATGTTGGCCTAAGAACTCTTGTGGTTAATGTAAATAAAAATGACAAGGATTAACTAAGGCGTGGGGTGGGGGGGAAGTGGACAATGTCTTGAGATAGTAAGAGAAAGATCTCCAGAACTTGATGATTATCTATATTATATTAGGGAAAGTGGGTCAGAGGATTCTGACACAGACAGCTGGGTGAATGATGGTACCTATCCCCGAGACAGAGAACAGGAGGAGGAATAGGTTTGGAAAGAAGAAGATAAATTCAGCTACAGAAAAGATGAATTTGAAATGCCTGGGAAGCATTCAGTACGCATCTCTAAGATCAGGAAGAAGTGTGTGGAATGAGCAGAGAAAGGAGTCAAGGACAGAACCTAGAAATAGCCCCAACTCTTAAGAAAAAAGCAAAAGAAGAGAAGACAAAAAAAAAGGAAACAGAGAAAGTGGTCAATAAAGGAAAAGGGAAATAAGAAAAGGATAATATCACAGATGAAAAAAAAATCTTTCAAGATCCATACTGGAACATTGCTAGTTCTTTACATTGTCATAGGTACAAATGTCACAGGTATAAAAACTACAACCTTAAAAGCATTATAAAGCTCCGAATGCCAAAAAACGAGAATACCAGGGATATATTTTGCATGATGATACTATTCTCTGCCAGCAAGTATGTAACGTATATAGTAAGTTACCAAAGATACAGCTTAGAGAAAATACAAATGGTTTTAAAATATATAAAGGACCAAGCTCACCATAATAAGAGACTTATAAAACTCAATGAAATGCCTTTTTTCACCTATCCAGAGATCAAACAGTTAAATACTATGCCATATTGAACATCTGCTCTCCACCATGAGACCAACAAGCCCCAGAGAGTGGCTGCTCCTTCAGCCTGGTCTTGAAATGAAAAGACACATGGAGCACACTTGAACCTGACCCACAGCCTGTGGTCAAACCCAGCCAACCCACAGCCAATCTGAAGGCCCATGAGTAATAAGTATCTGTTGTTAGAGGCCACTGACATTTTGAGGTTGCTTCTTAAGCAGCATTATCATAGCAAAAGCTAACCAATACACAATATGCAGAGAAATGAGATTTCATACATTTTTAGTGAGAGCTAAACTGTCACACAAACTCTGAGTGACAGACACAGTTAGTTGCCTAACCAAAGCCTGCCTCTCATGTTCTCTATCACTGGCCTCTCACCTTGCATGCTTCATAATCCTTCCGGATATAGTGGAGATGTATCAACCAGTTCTTCTTCTCCAAAATAGGAAACTCTGGAGCTGGGGAGCATATTTTGACAAAACAAACAACACAGTCATTGTTAGGTTTTCTCCTTGAGCATTGTCCTCAACTAACCACAAGCATACTGTAATATCACATTAAATTCTTCATGCTGCTGGATCATAACACAGTGCATCAAAAATGTGTGGATTATTAAATTAAGGGATACTTGTCCTACTATTACACATTGAATATATACTTCTGTTCAGTTTTGGTCATTTATAATGTCAGTTTCTCAACTGATAACTTGCCTGAAGAGAAAAACAGAATCATTCTTTCCCTCTTTTCCTCTCTCTCTCTCCCTGGTTTTAGAACGTGAATAAGATGACTTTCCAAAGGATATTTCAGGAG
This sequence comes from Mesoplodon bidens, assembly GCF_964165515.1. Lineage (NCBI taxonomy): Eukaryota > Metazoa > Chordata > Mammalia > Artiodactyla > Ziphiidae > Mesoplodon > Mesoplodon bidens. The sequence goes on along the minus strand of NC_138178.1, from coordinate 61,757,375 downwards.
TGTTACTAACAAAATATACATACCATAGTTAATATCACATCTGATAGATCAGAGGACCCAAAATAGTTAAACACAGTCTTAGCAATAGCTCAAATGTGAAACATTATACTGTTGCCCAGGAATGAGAAGTCAACAAGGAGAAAAATATTTGAGCCACTGAAAATGATTCATGATACAGAAACCCTGAGTTACTATCCCTTCGAATTCAATTAAAATACAGGTAAAAATTCATTAAGAAATTATTTTTCTATGGTAAGAAGGAGGACAAGTATTCACACCAACCTCAGAACAGTGGTGACCTCAAGGAAGGGAGAGGGAAGAGTAGAATTAGGAAGCAGTAAAAAGGAGATTTCAACTGTTAAATGCTTTATTTATCAAAACAATTAAAAGCTCTAAAGTATACATGGCTAAGTGTATTTATTTATTAAATCTGTCCTGTAAGTACACAGGTGTTTATATTTTTTTATGCATTTTAATACATGCTTGAGGTAATCCCTGTTTTTTTTTTTTTTTTTGCGGTATGTGGGCCTCTCATTGTTATGGCCTCTCCCATTGCGAAGCACAGGCTCCGGACGCGCAGGCTCAGCAGCCATGGCTCATGGGCCCAGCCGCTCCGCGGCATGTGGGATCTTCCCAGACCGGGGCACGAACCCATGTCCCCTGCATCGGTAGGCGGACTCTCAACCACTGCGCCACCAGGGAAGCCCTGTTTTGTTTTGTTTTGTTTTAACGATCATTTTCTTTTTGTTGGCCACACCACGCAGCACGTTGGATCTTAGTCCCCGACCAGAGATGGAACCCACACCCCCTGCAGTGGCAGCATGGAGTCTTAACCACTGGACCACCAGGGTACTCCCTGATTTTTAAAAATGTAAAAGAAAGGGTATAGCAGGGGAAGAAAGGGAAATGATTTGTAATCATTTGTAATCACTCTGTTCCAGAACCTTAGGCAATATATCAACAGAAAACCCAAGACTTATATGTCCATAGTATGACAGGAAGGAAAAAAAGCTTACTGTGACCCAGAATTAACATTGCAGGAACACAAAAATTAAGAATGCTGCTTACTCTTTCCCAAGAATAGGGAACAGCAACAGAATCTGTGAAGTGAAATTATGACAGAAAGTATGGATATGATTTTATATACTGGAAGAAAGAAAAAAAAGATAAAATGTTAAGCAACTAACTCTTCATCTTCTGATTACCCACATTCTCTGACTGAGACCACCTTTCTTCTAGTCAGCAAGGGCCTATGTGAGATTCTTCAATGACTTTTGTCTCCTTCCTTCTCTTCTCCCAAGCCCCAACAATCATCAGATGTTAGCCGTTCATGTTCTGCCTAACTAACCACTTCCAGAATTAAATTTCCTACTAAAGACCACACAAATCACCAAGCTTAAAGATGGATGTGAGGGACTTCCCCTGGTGGTCCAGTGGGTAAGACTCCACGCTCCCAATGCAGGGGGCCCGGGTTCAATCCCTAGTCAGGGAACTAGATCCTGCATGCATGCCTCAACTAAGAGTCCACATGCCGCAACTAAAGATCCCACATACTGCAACTAAAAGATCCCGCGTGCTGCAAAGAAGATGCCACATGTCGCAACTAAAACCCGGCACAGCCAAAATTAAATAACTAACTAAATAAATATTAAAAAAAAAAAAAAAAAAAAAAAACAAAACAAGACGGATGTGAGTGGGTGTGCATGTAATCTTGGATCAAGTCTCAATTGTATGGCCTACCTCAATGTTACCTACCCTCTAAAGCAGCAGTCCCCAACCTTTTTGGCACCAGGGACCAGTTTCATGGAAGACAATTTTTCCAGGGACCGGAGGGATGGGGTGGGGGATGGTTTCAAGATGATTCAAGCACATTACATTTACTGTGCACTTTATTTCTATTATTATTACATTGTAATATATAATGAAATAATTATAGAACTCACCATAAGGCAGAATCAGTGGGAGCCCTGAGCGTGTTTTCACTTGCCACTCACTGATAGGGTTTTGATATGTGTCTGCAGGCAATTGATTTATTATGGTCTCTGTGCAGTCAAACCTCTCTGCTCATGATAACCTGTACTTGCAGCCGCTAGCATCACCGTCTCAGCTCCACCTCAGATCATCAGACATTAGATTCTCATAAGGAGCGCGCAACCTAGATCCCTTGCATGTGCAGCTCACATTAGGGTTCGCGCTCCTATGGGAAACTAATGCCGCCGCTGATCTGACAGGAGGTGGAGCTCAGGCGGTAATGCGAGCGATGGGGAGCAGCTGTAAATACAGATGAAGCTTCGCTCGCTCGCCCACGGCTAACCTCCTGCTGCGAGGCCCAGTTCCTAATGGGCCATGGACCACTACCGGTCCACGGCCCAAGGGTTGGGGACCCCTGCTGTAAAGGGAAGGAGACAACTGAATCCTCTGAGTTTACAATATCACTAAGTATCATTGCTTCCACAACCTAAAAGAAAATTTATAAAATACAAATTTGAGTCTTGCCTATTATTACAATCTTACAATAAAAGATGAGGTACTTTTTGTGTTCCATGGGTGAAGAATGGAGGAAAAAAATGTTCGATCTGTAAGGTATCTCAAGGGTCCAGAGGCTCATGAAATGGAGTACTAGGGGTGAGAAGAAGGGAAAGCACCACCAAATTCAAGTGCCTAACAGTCATTTCACACTCCTGACGATACAGTTTGTCTAAAAGCTAAAAGAACTCTAGGCTCATCAAAGACTTTATAAATCATTTCAGTGCCCCATAACTGTCCTATTAACTGTGTAGTCCTGGGAAATTTAGTTTCCTCATCTATAAAATAGAGACTCATTCATTCATTCAATAAATATTCACTGAGTACCAACCACATGCCAGGCACTGGGGATAGAAGAGCAAACAAAACTGGTTATAAGCTTTCAGGGAGCTTATAATCAGGACAGGGGTGGGGGGTGCGGGTTTGGAGAGTGCTGGCAGAAGGGATAGATGATAATAAAATCTCCATTATTAGTGATATTCTTCTCACATTTAAATAGGAGAGTCAGGGGATAAAATGCCCCACAGAGATGTGAAGACTGAATGACAATACATATAAAGAGGTTCAAGTACTGTCTGGTACACGCTAACCCTTAAAGAAGTGTTAACTGTTGTTGCTGTTATTTTTATCATCATTATTATTAGTCATTTTCAAAAATGAGGAAATTCTGGATACCACAGAAATCCCTATGAATTCTGAATTTACAGTTAGAATTTTACCTGTAAATGTGTAAGTTGAATTTCTTGTATTCCCAATCAGTGCTCACTCCAATTCCCCCTACAAATAGGGATACTGGTTCTTATATGCTTTCACAAGTATTATGAGAATTACCTATTTGAAAGGTCCTCTAAAAAAGATAGACATGGGGCTGCCCTGGTGGCGCAGTGGTTAAGAATCCACCCACCAATGTGAGGGACACAGGTCCTGGTCCGGGAAGGTCCCACATGCCGAGGAGCAACTAAGCCCATGCAGCACAACTACTGAGCCTGCGCTCTAGAGCCCGCGAGCCACAGCTACTGAGCCCACGTGCCGCAACTACCGAAGCCTGCGTGCCTGGAGCCTGTGCTCCACAACAAGAGAAGCCGCCACAATGAGAAGCCTGCGCACCGCAACGAAGAGTAGCCCGCGCTCACCGCAACTGGAGAAAGCCCACGCACAGCAATGAAGACCCAGCGCAGCCAAAAATAAATAAATTAAATAAACCAAAAAATAAAATAAAATAAAAAAAGATAGACATGTAAGTGCAAAGTAGAGCCTCCTCTATTTTACAGCAGAGCGAGGTGGTCATCTGCCATGTTACACTTTAGTAGGAGTCTGTATTACCATGGAAGTCAGGCGGCCAGCTGATGAGATAAAGACAAGGTAAAGCCTTTCAGTCATCACCAAGGCAGTGGGGGCAGAAGGCTGGCAACCTGGCAACAATATGCCCTTGCCCTTCTCTTCTCCTGCCCCCATTCCACTCTTTTGTGACACCTCTTTCTTTCCTCCTCTAAGGATGAACAAGACATATCTTAAACAATTCCATAACTGAACAAACATGACATCACAAGAATTCTTCCCTGTAATTTGCCCTAGGTACGAAATTCTCATAGAAATAACCAAAACTCAAAACTTTACATAAAACTGATTAATGGTAGTGAAAAGCATCCTGGATATATGAATGTTGAGCAGAAAATTCCTGTGCTTTGAATTTTTAGTTGAAAAATTTTCTAAAATGACTAAGGCTTTTGTAAGTACATTGTAAATGAACCCTTCTTTGGTAAAGGATCTCTTCCAGGACCAGAAGACAGGCAGCACATCAAATTTTTATACGTAGAAGTCCAATCTTGATTCAGTACCAGACTTCTATGGGACTTGGAGCAAGTTATTTAAGTCTCTGGGCCTCCATTTTCATGCCTATAATTTTCACTGGAAAATTACAGAAAATCTGAAAGTGATCATTCAATAAAATGTTAATTTCCTCATGTTATAATAGGAATTATAACACTTTTCTACCTCAATATATTATTTGAGACATCAAAAGATATAACAGATCTTGAAAAGAATGTAAATGGAAGACATTTTTATTAGTATCGATTTGAGCTCTGTATCAGACAGGGTCTAACAAGGAAACCCAGAAACCACTTGAGGATGTAGAACAGAAGGACTTCAATGCAGTGAACAGGTGAGGGAAGAAATGAGAGGCCCAACAGGGAACAGTGATGCAAATCAGAGGTTAGCATGGGAACAAGTCACTACCACCTCTAGGCTGAAGGAAAAAGGGAGGGAATGTATTGCTACCAGTATCCAAGGCTGAAGTTACCTGGAGGAAGCTGAAAACAGAATGGCCTGACTGGCAGAAGCAACAAAAGAGACGCTTCCAGAAACCACCCCACTCCTCTAACTTTCCAAAGCAGAGAGAAAGAGGGGAAAGCCCTGGCTTCTCCTACTTCCTACCCTCCAATCTCTTGCCAGTTCCTCTCACTTGCTAACCCAGCCAGAAACTGCTGACACCAGAGCCTGGGAAGGAATGAAGCCCACAAGGGTCAGCTGCTCACAATACTCAGCGGAGAAGGGAAGGGTGAGGAATGGATCTGAGGGCAAACAGGCCCAGGGTCAGCAGAAATACCAACTCTGCTCAGGAACATAGATGATGATGGAGGAGGAGGAAACTGGACTGAATCAGTAGTCACCCAAGGATCCACGTTAGAAGATAACTTTTTAAAAAAATATTAAACTGCTACCTAACCAACTTGTTTGATTCTCATGAGCTTAAAATGCGATGAGGAAGAAAGGAAAAGGTCATATAAAAGATCAATTATGGTTTTACTACATACCCTAGATTATTTTATCTTACTTTCTCAAATCAATGGACAACCTGGAAGAAATGGACAAATTCTTAGAAATGCACAACCTGCCAAGACTGACTCAGGAAGAAATAGAAAATATGAATAGACCAATCACAAGCACTGAAATTGAAACTGTGATTAAAAATCTTCCATCAAACAAAAGCCCAGGACCAGATGGCTTCACAGGTGAATTCTATCAAACATTTAGAGGAGAACTAACACCTATCCTTCTCAAACTCTTCCAAAATATAGCAGAGAGAGGAACACTCCCAAACTCATTCTACGAGGCCGACATCACCTTGATACCAAAACCAGGCAAGGATGTCACAAAGAAAGAAAACTACAGGCCAATATCACTGATGAACATAGATGCAAAAATCCTCAACAAAATACTAGCAAACAGAATCCAACAGCACATTAAAAAGATCATACACCATGATCAAGTGGGGTTTATTCCAGGAATGCAAGGATTCTTCAATATACACAAATCAATCAATGTGATACACCATATTAACAAGTTGAAGGAGAAAAACCATATGATCATCTCAATAGATGCAGAGAAAGCTTTCGACAAAATTCAACATCCATTTATGATAAAAACCCTGCAGAAAGTAGGCATAGAGGGATCTTTCCTCAACATAATAAAGGCCATATATGACAAACCCAAAGCCAACATTGTCCTCAATGGTGAAAAACTGAAACCATTTCCACTAAGATCAGGAACAAGACAAGGCTGCCCACTCTCACCACTCTTATTCAACATAGTTTTGGAAGTTTTAGCCACAGCAATCAGAGAAGAAAAGGAAATAAAAGGAATCCAAATTGGAAAAGAAGAAGTAAAGCTGTCACTGTTTGCAGATGACATGATACTATACATAGAGAATCCTAAAGATGCTACCGAAAAACTACTAGAGCTAATCAATGAATTTGGTAAAGTAGCAGGATACAAAATTGATGTACAGAAATCTCTGGCATTCCTGTACACTAATGATGAAAAATCTGAAAATGAAATCAAGAAAACACTCCCATTTACCATTGCAACAAAAAGAATAAAATATCTAGGAATAAACCTACCTAAGGAGACAAAAGACCTGTATGCAGAAAATTATAAGACACTGATGAAAGAAATTAAAGATGATACAAATAGATGGAGAGATATACCATGCTCCTGGATTGGAAGAATCAATATTGTGAAAATGACTCTACTACCCAAAGCAATCTACAGATTCAATGCAATCCCTATCAAACTACCACTGGCATTTTTCACAGAACTAGAACAAAAAATTTCAAATTTTGTTTGGAAAAACAAAAGGCCCCGAATAGCCAAAGCAATCTTGAGAACGAAAAACGGAGCTGGAGGAATCAGGCTCCCTGACTTCAGACTATACTACAAAGCTACAGTAATTAAGACAGTCTGGTACTGGCATAAAAACAGAAAGACAGATCAGTGGATCAGGATAGAAAGCCCAGAGATAAACCCACGCACATATGGCCAACTTATCTTTGATAAAGGAGGCAGGAATGTACAGTGGAGAAAGGACAGCCTCTTCAATAAGTGGTGCTGGGAAAACTGGACAGGGACATGTAGAAGTTTGAGATTAGATCATTCCCTAGCACCATACACAAAAATAAGCTCAAAATGGATTAAAGACTTAAATGTAAGGCCAGAAACTATCAAACTCTTAGAGGAAAACATAGGTAGAACACTCTATGACATAAATGACAGCAAGATCCTTTTGGACCCACCTCCTAGAGAAATGGAAATAAAAACAAAGATAAACAAATGGGACCTAATGAAACTTCAAAGCTTTTGCACAGCAAAGGAAACCATAAACAAGACCAAAAGACAACCCTCAGAATGGGAGAAAATATTTGCAAATGAAGCAACTGACAAAGGATTAATCTCCAAAATTTATAAACAGCTCATGCTGCTCAATAGCAATAAAACAAACAACCCAATCCAAAAATGGGCAGAAGACTTAAATAGGCATTTCTCCAAAGTAGATATACAGACTGCCAACAAACACATGAAAGAATGCTCAACATCATTAATCATTAGAGAAATGCAAATCAAAACTACAATGAGATATCATCTCACACCAGTCAGAATGGCCATCATCAAGAAATCTAGAAACAATAAATGCTGGTGGGCCTCCCTGGTGGCGCGGTGGTTGGGAGTCCACCTGCCGATGCAGGGGATACGGGTTCGTGCCCCGGTCTGGGAGGATCCCATGTGCCGCGGAGCGGCTGGGCCCGTGAGCCATGGCCGCTGGGCCTGCGCATCCGGAGCCTGTGCTCCGCAACGGGAGAGGCCACAACAGTGGGAGGCCCGCGTACCGCAAAGGGAGAAAAAAATAAATAAATAAATAAATGCTGGAGAGGGTGTGGAGAAAAGGGAACACTCTTGCACTGCTGGTGGGAATGTGAATTGGTACAGCCACTATGGAGAACAGTATGGAGGTTCCTTAAAAAACTAAAAATACAACTACCATATGACCCAGCAATCCCACTACTAGGCATATACCCTGAGAAAACCATAATTCAAAAAGAGACATGTACCAAAATGTTCATTGCAGCTCTATTCACAATAGCCCGGAGCTGGAAACAACCTAAGTGTCCATCATCGGATGAATGGATAAAGAAGATGTGGCACATATATACAATGGAATATTACACAGCCATAAAAAGAATCGAAACTGAGCTATTTGTAATGAGGTGGATAGACCTAGAGTCCGTCATACAGAGTGAAGTTAGTCAGAAAGAGAAAGACAAATACCGTATGCTAACACATATATACGGAATTTAAAAAAAAAAAGTCATGAAGAACCTAGGGGCAAAACGGGAATAAAGACACAGACCTACTTGAGAATGGACTTGAGGATAAGGGGAGGGGGAAGGGTAAGCTGTGACAAAGCGAATGAGAGGCATGGACATATATACACTACCAAACGTAAGGTAGATAGATAGTGGGAAGCAGCCGCAGAGCACAGGGAGATCAGCTCGGTGCTTTGTGACCGCCTGGAGGGGTGGGATGGGGAGGGTGGGAGGGAGGGAGATGCATGAGGGAAGGGATGTGGGAACAGATGTATATGTATGACTGATTCACTTTGTTATAAAGCAGAAACTAATTAAAAAATTAAAAAAAAAAAAAAAAAAAGTATGTTCAAAGAATGAATAAAAGAGGATAACCCTTCTTCCTTTGACTCTAGTCAACCATTTCCTTAGAGAATCTTGATTTAACTTCTTGGTTTCTAATTAAAGCATGTAGGCTCACTCTTCTTCTAAGCTTCCTCTAAACACTAATACCATAATGGATGAAAGTGATGGGGGAAGGAATCTACCTGAGTGACATTTATCAAATGTTCTCTCTATGCTAATATCTAGTTCAGATCCTTTCAAGATATACACTACAACTTATATATAAAATAAGATGACTTCCCTTTGGCAAATAGTAATGGATAAATAAAAAAAATAAAAAAAATAAAAAAAAAAAAAGAATTCCTGCAAACAGTCATTAGGGATCATTTTGGGTGATGAAAATGTTCTAAAAGTGGGTTGTGATGGTCACTGCACAACTATATAACTCTACTAAAAACTCATCAAACTGTTCACTTAAAATTGGTGAATGTTATATTGTATAAATTAAACCTCAATAAAACTGCCTAAGAAAACAAACAAATAACCACTTTACCCCAAAAAACTTTCTTACTTTTTTTTTTTTTTTTTTTGTGCGGTACCCGGGCCTCTCACTGTTGTGGCCTCTCCCATTGCGGAGAACAGGCTCTGGACGCGCAGGCTCGGTGGCCATGGCTCACGGGCCTAGCCGCTCCATGGCATGCAGGATCCTCCCAGACCGGGGCACAAACCTGTGTCCCCCACATCGGCAGGCAGACTCTCAACCACTGCGCCACCAGGGAAGCCAAAAATACTTTATTTCTTAAAAAAAGAATATCCTTCTTACATAACCGTAGTAAAATTATCAAAATTAACATTGATACGATACTATTATCTACCGTAACAACCTTATTCATATTTTAACAAACATCCTAATAATTTCCTTTGTAGCAAAAGTCTTTAATTTTAAAATGTTTTAAAAGATGTTTCTCTGCTCTAGTTAGGACCAGGTGCCACATTCAGCTATCGTGCCTCTTTAGTCTCCTTTACTCTCTTTCATGACCTCAACAGCATTTTTTTAATTTTATTTTTTATAGGTTTTATAGGTTCTTATTAGTCACCCATTTTATACACATCAGTGTATACATGTCAATCCCAATCTCCCAATTCATCACACCACCACCCCCACCACCCCGCCGCTTTTCCCGCTTGGTGTCCATACGTTTGTTCTCCACATCTGTCTCAATTTCTGCCCTGCAAACCGGTTCATCTGTACCATTTTTCTAAGTTCCACATATACGTGTTAATATACAATATTTGTTTTTCTCTTTCTGACTTACTTTACTCTGTATGACAGTCTCTAGATCCATCCACGTCTCTACAAATGACCCAATTTCGTTCCTTTTTATGGCTGAGTAATATTCCACTGTATATATGTACCACATCTTCCTTATCCATTCGTCTGTCCATGGGCACTTAGGTTGCTTCCATGACCTGGCTATTGTAAATAGTGCTGCAATGAACATTGGGGTGCATGTGTCTTTTTGAATTATAGTTTTCTCTGGGTATATGCCCAGTAGTGGGATTGCTGGGTCATATGGTAATTTTATTTTTAGTTTTTGAAGAAACATCCATACTGTCCTCCATAGTGGCTGTATCAATTTACATTCCCACCAACAGTGCAAGAGGGTTCCCTTTTCTCCACACCCTCTCCAGCATTTATTGTTTGTAGATTTTCTGATGATGCCCATTCTAACTGGTGTGAGGTGATATCTCATTATAGTTTTGATTTGCATTTCTCTAATAATTAGTAATGTTGAGCAGCTTCTCACGTGATTCTTGGCCATCTGTATGTCTTCTTTGCAGAAATGTCTATTTAGGTCTTCTGCCCATTTTTAGATTGGGTTGTTTGTTTTTTTAATATTGAGCTGCATGAGCTGTTTATATATTTTGGAGATTAATCCTTTGTCCGTTGATTTGTTTGCAAATATTTTCTCCCATTCTGAGGGTTGTCTTTTTGTCTTGTTTGTAGTTTGCTTTGCAAAAGCTTTTAAGTTTCATTAGGTCCCATTTGTTTATTTTTGTTTTTATTTCCATTACTCTAAGAGGTGGATCAAAAAAGATCTTGCTGTGATTTATGTCAGAGTGTTCTTCCTGTGTTTTCCTCTAGGAGTTTTATATTGTCCAGTCTTTCGTTTAGGTCTCTAATCCATTTTGAGTTTATTTTTGTGCATGGTGTTAGGGAGTGTTCTAATTTCATTCTTTTACATGTAGCTGTCCAGTTTTCCCAGCACCACTTATTGAAGAGACTGTCTTTCCTCCATTGTATATCCTTGCCTCCTTTGTCATAGATTAGTTGACCATAGGTGCATGGGTTTATCTCTGGGTTTTCTATCTTGTTCCGCTTATCCTATGTTTCTGTTTTTGAACCAGTACCATATTCTCTTGATTACTGTAGCTTTATAGTATAGTCTGAAGTCAGGGACTCTGATTCCTCCAACTCCGTTTTTTTTCCCTCAAGACTGCTTTGGCTATTCGGGGTCTTTTGTGTCTCCAGACAAATTTTTAGTCTTTTGCTCTAGTTCTGTAAAAAATGCCATTGGTAATTTGATAGGGATTGCATTGAATCTGTAGATTGCTTTGGGTAGTATATTCATTTTCACAATATTGATTCTCCCAATCCAAGAACATGGTATATCTCTCCATCTGTTGGTATCATCTTTACTTTCTTTCATCAGTGTCTTACAGTTTTCTGCATACAGGTCTTTTGTCTCCCTAGGTAGGTTTATTCCTAGGTATTTTATTCTTTTTGTTGCAATGGTAAATGGGAGGGTTTCCATAATTTCTCTGTCAGATTTTTCATCATTAGTGTATAGGAATGCAAGAGATTTCTGTGCATTAATTTTGTATCCTGCAACTTTACCAGATTCATTGATGAGCTCTACTAGTTTTCTGGTGGCATCTTTAGGATTCTCTATGTATAGTATCATGTCATCTGCAAACAGCGACAGTTTTACTTCTTCTTTTCCAATTTGTATTCCTTTTATTTCTTTTCTTCTCTGATTGCTGTGGCTAGGACTTCCAAAGCCATGTTGAATAATAGTGGTGAGAGTGGACATCCTTGTCTTGTTCCTGATCTTAGAGGAAATGCTTTCAGTTTTTCACCTTGAGAATGATGTTTGCTGTGGGTGTGTCGTATATGACCTTTATTATGTTGAGGTAGGTTGCCTCTCTGCCCACTTTCTGAAAAGTTTTTATCATAAATGGGTGTTGAATTTTGTCAAAAGCTTTTTCGGCATCTACTGAGATGATCATATGCTTTTTATTCTTCAATTTGTTAATATGGTGTATCACATTGATTGAATTGCCTATACTGATGAAACCTTGCATCCCTGGCATAAATCCCATTTGATCATGTGTATGATCCTTTAAATGTGTTGTTGGATTCTGTTTGCTAGTATTTTGTTGAGGATTTCTACAACTATATTCATCAGTGATATTGCTCTGTAATTTTCTTTTTTTTTTTTTTTTTTTTGCGGTACGCGGGCCTCTCACTGTTGTGGCCTCTCCCATTGCGGAGCGCAGGCTCTGGACGCGCAGGCTCAACAGCCATGGCTCACGGGCCCAGCTGCTCCGCGGCATGTGGGATCTTCCCGGACCGGGGCATGAACCTCTGTCCCCTGCATCGGCAGGTGGACTCTCAACCACTGCGCCACCAGGGAAGCCCTGTAATTTTCTTTTTTTGTAGTATCTTTGTCTGGTTTTGGTATCAGGGTGATGGTAGCCTCACAGAATGAGTTTGGGAATGTTCCTTCCTCCACAATTTTTTGGAAGAGTTTGAGAAGGATGGGTGATAGCTCTTCTCTAAATGTTTGATAGAATTCACCTGTGAAGCCATCTGGTCCTGGACTTTTCTTTGTTGCAAGGTTTTTAATCAGTTTCAATTTCAGTACTTGTGATTGGTCTGTTCGTATTTTCTATTTCTTCCTGGTTCCGTCTTCGAAGGTTATCCCTTTCTAAGAATTTGTCCATTTCTTCCAGGTTGTCCATTTTATTGGCATAGAGTTGCTTGTAGTAGTCTCTTACGATGCTTTGTATTTCTGCGGTGTCCATTGTAACTTCTCCTTTTTCATTTCTAATTTTATTGATTTGAGTCCTCTCCCTCTTTTTCTTGATGAGTCTGGCTAATGGTTTATCAATTTTGTTTATCTTCTCAAAGAACCAGCTTTTAGTTTTATTGATCCTTGCTCTTGTTTTCTTTGTTTCTATTTCATTTATTTCTGCTCTGATCTTTATGATTTCTTTCCTTCTGCTAACTTTGGGTTTTGTCTATTCTTCTTTCTCTAGTGCCTTTAGGTGTAAAGTTAGATTGTTTATTTGAGATTTTTCTTATTTCTTGAGGTAGGCTTGTATAGCTATAAACTTCCCTCTTAGAACTACTTTTGCTGCATCCCATAGGTTTTGGATCGTCGTGTTTTCATTGCCATTTGTCTCTAGGTATTTTTTGATTTCCTCTTTGATTTCTTCAGTGATCTCTTGGTTATTTAGTAACGTACTGTTTAGCTTCAATGTGTTTGTGTTTTTTAAGTTTGTTTCCCTGTAATTGATTTCTAATCTAATAGCGTTGTGGTCAGAAAAGATGCTTGATATGATTTCAGTTTTCTTATATTTACTGAGGCTTGATTTGTGACCCAAGATGTGATCTATCCTGGAGAATGTTCCATGCACACTTGAGAAGAAAGTGTAATCTGCTGTTTTTGAATGGAATGTGCTATAAATATCAATTAAATCTATCTGGTCTATTGTGTCATTTAAAGCTTGTGTTTCTTTATTTATTTTCATTTTGGATGATCTGTCCATTGGGGTAAGTGAGGTGTTAAAAAGTCCCCCACCATTATTGTGTTACTGTCGATTTCCTCTTTTATAGCTGTTAGCAGTTGCCTTATGTATTGAGGTGTTCCTGTGTTGGTTGCATATATATTTATAATTGTTATATCTTCTACTCAGATTGATCCCTTGATCATTATGTAGTGTCCTTCCTTGTCTCTTGTAACATTATTTTAAAGTCTATTTTATATGATATGAGTATTGCTACTCCAGCTTTCTTTTGATTTCCATTTGCATGGAATATCTTTTTCCATCCCCTCACTTTCAGTCTGTATGTGTCCCTAGGTCTGAAGTGGGTCTCTTGTAGACAGCATATATGTGGGTCTTGTTTTTGTATCCATTCAGCCAGCCTGTGTCTTTTGGTTGGAGCATTTAATCCATTCACATTTAGGGTAATTATCGATATGTATGTTTCTATGACCATTTTCTTAATTGTTTTGGGTTTGTTTTTGTAGGTCCTTTTCTTCTCTTGTGTTTCCCACTTAGAGAAGTTCCTTTAGCATTTGTTGTAGAGCTGGTTTGGTGGTGCTGAATTCTCTTAGCTTTTGCTTGTCTGTAAAGCTTTTGATTTCTCCATCAAATCTGAATGAGATCCTTGCTGGGTAGAGTAATCCTAGTTATAGGTTCTTCCCTTTCATCACTTTAAGTATATCATGCCACTCCCTTCTGGCTTGTAGAGTTTCTGATGAGAAATCAGCTGTTAACCTTATGGGAGTTCCCTTGTATGTTATTTGTCATTTTTCCCTTGCTGCTTTAATAATTTTTCTTTGTCTTTAATTTCTGCCAATTTGATTACTATGTGTCTCAGCGTGTTTCTCCTTTGGTTTATCCTGTATGGGACTCTCTGCGCTTCCTGGACTTGGGTGGCTATTTCCTTTCCCATGTTAGGGAAGTTTTCTACTATAATCTCTTCAAATATTTTCTTGGGTCCTTTCTCAATCTCTTCACTTTCTGGGACCCCCTATAATGTGAATGTTGTTGCATTTAATGTTGTCCCAGAGGTCTCTTAGGCTGTCTTCATTTCTTTTCATTCTTTTTTCTTTATTCTGTTTCACAGCAGTGAATTCCACCATTCTGTCTTCCAGGTCACTTATCCGTTCTTCTGCCTCAGTTATTCTCCTATTGATTCCTTCTAGTGTAGTTTTCATTTCACTTATTGTATTGTTCATCTCTGTTTGTCTGTTCTTTAATTCTTCTAGGTCTTTCTTAAACATTTCTTGCATCTTCTCGATCTTTGTCTCCATTCTTTTTCCGAGGTCCTGGATCATCTTCACTATCATTACTCTGAAATCTTTTTCTGGAAGGTTGCCTATCTCCATTTAGTTGTTTTTCTGGGGTTTTTTCTTGTTCCTTCATCTGGCACACAGACCTCTGCCTTTTCATCTTGTCTTTCTGTGAATGTGGTTTTTGCTCCACAGGCTGCAGGATTGTAGTTCTTCTTGCTTCTGCTGTCTGCCCTCTCTCAACAGCTTTTTTGAAGATGCAGGTTAATTATATTGTAGACTGTCCCTCAGTTTGGGTTTGTCTGTTATTTCCTAATGATTAGATTGACGGTATTATTTTTGGCAGGAATACCACACAAGTTATTTAGGAGGCACAAGATATCAATTTGTCCTATTATTGTGACCTTTTAATTTTTATCACTTGGTTAGGGTGGTATTTGGTAGGTTTTTGCATTATAAAGTTACTAGACTATAATCAAAATGTATCTTATGGAAAGATACTTAGAGACTCATGTAAATAGCATGTTTTGGGGTTTTTTTTTAAATATTTATTTAGTTATTTGGCTGCACCAGGTCTTAGTTGCAGCACTTAGGATCTTCATTGTGGCATGTGGGATCTTTAGTTGCAGCGTGTGGGACCTTCAGTTGCAGCATGCAGGCTCTTTTACTTGCAGTATGCGGGCTCTTAGTTATGGCATGCAGAACCTTGTTCCCTGACCAGGGATCGAACCCAGGCCCCCTGCATTGGGAGCGTGGCGTCTTAACCACTGGACCACCAGGGAAGTCCCCTAAATATCCTGTTTTTCATCAAACTTTTACCCACTAGTTTTAGCATCCATTGAGGAGTCTTGCATGAATCAGTTATTACTATGATGGTTGCCAAATGGTAATTTTCTAACTCTATCATTCCTTCTACATTTATTAGTTATCACTCTATTTTATAAGGGAGAGTTTTTCCTTTTGCTTCATTTCTTATTTACTAGTATATTTATATCAGTATGGACTGGTGTATTCTTATTTTATTCAGTGTGTTATAATCCATTGCTATGATTATTTGAGGCTTCAGTCACTTCAGAACTGGCCACTGGCCAGTGAAAGCCCTTCAAACCCACTCCTGCATCTTTCCAACAAATACCCATCACTAGGTAAACTATTCCTTACTTTCTGGCACAAGATGTCCCAGGTTCATTCTCAGCCTTAGCCATGGAATTAGGCATTTCTCCAAGGAACCCGTCCGTGTTCCTTTTACTGCAGAATAGTGTCTAGAAACTAAGATCTGGGCACTAACTGTACTCACTGCTACTACTAGGGTGTCATTGCTGCTACCCCTTGTCAATGGACAGAATTAAGAAAAATATATATTTTATATCTGCATATCTATATTAAAAACCATGTATTTAACACTGATAACTGCCATTTCCAATCCAGTATATCAGGGTTTGATCTCAGCTCACTCCTTTCTGTATTATGTAATTCCCTTCTCCAACATAAGAAAATTTGACTCCAATAAACCACAGTATATGTGCTTCTGCTTATATTTTACTTTTAAGGTTTTTGTTTGCCCAATCTTTGTTGATATGAATATATGATTTCCAAAGTCAGAACTACACAGAAAGACATACTCAAAGAAGTCTTACATCCTCCAACCTTTCCACTGCATTTCTTTGCAAGGCTTTGTAAACAGCCAATCCCATTTGTTTCTGAGATATCCTTCTGGTGTTTCTTTTTACAAAAATAAGCTCATAGGGCTTCCCTGGTGGTGCAGTGGTTGGGAGTCCGCCTGCCGATGCAGGGGACGCGGGTTCGTGCCCCGGTCCGGGAAGATCCCACATGCCGCCGAGCGGCTGGGCCCACGAGCCATGGCCGCTAAGCCTGCGCGTCCGGAGCCTGTGCTCCACAACGGGAGAGGCCACAACAGTGAAAGGCCCGCGTACCACAAAAAAAAAAAAGCAATAGAGAAAAAACAATAAAACCAAAAGCTGGTTCTTGGAAAAGATCAATAAAATGTATAAACCTCTAAACAGACTGATCAAGAAAAAAAAGAATTACTAAATTCAGGAACAACAGAGGGAACATCACTATACATCCTGGACATTAAAAGGAAAATAAAGGAGTATTATGAATTTTATGCCAAGAAATTTAATAACTGAGATGAAATGGACAAATTTCTTTGAAAGAGAAACATTATCAAAGCAGTCTCTAAAGAAATATATAACCTGAATAGTCCCACATCTATTAAAGAAATTTAGTTTGTACTTAAAAACCTTCCAACAACAGCAAAAAAATCCAGACCCAGACAGCTCCACTGTCACATTCTAGCAAACATTTAAGAAAAGAAATAACACCAATTCTATACAAAATTTTCCAGAAACTAGACGAGAGAATAGTTCCCAACTCGTTTTAAGGCCAGCATAGCCCTGATACCAAAAACAGACAAAAGCATCACAAAAAAAGAAAACTATAGACCTACATCCCTCATAAATACAGATGCAAAAATCCTTAACAAAACATTAGCAAACCGAACCCAGCATTATATAAAAAGTTTAATACACCATGACCATGTGGAGCTTATCCCAGAAATGCAAGGCTGGCACAACATTCCAAAACTCAATCAATGTGATTCAATAGATAAAATCTTGGGTCATGGAAGCCTGAAATCGAGGGCAGGATAAGAACGGGTTATACCCTTGACACTTTACATGGCTGTGTCACCACCTTGCACAATTCCAAAGGCATCATTTATATTGAAGTCTTTGTGTTCTAAACAAATCATACCCCTGGCACTGTGCAATATAGTGGTATTGCAAATGTGTAAAATGGTTGCCCAAAAGGCAATGCAACCTTGAGTTGGACTAACAGAAATGAAAGATCCAGATGAACAGACTTTATCTTCCAGACATTACACTTGGCCCTGTTCACACAATATCTGGAATATTCTACCTAGTCCTGAACTCTAATACTTCCAAGAGGGCCAATGAATTTCACTACAGAACCAAAGTAATAATGGCAAAAGAGTTCTAAACATTATATATGAAAAGAGTTGAAGAAACTGGAAATGTTTAACCTTCAGAAGGAAGGACCTACGGAGTATACACTATAATTATATGCCTTTATTTTCTATGCCCTGAAGACTGTCAACTCCCTGAGGGCAGAATCCAGCCCTATTTATCTGTGTATTGCAAATACCTATCACTGGTCCTGGAACCCACTAAGTATTCACATGTATGAGGGGTTCAAGAACAGGAAAAACTAAACTTTAATACTAGAAGTCAGTGGTTGCTCTGCAGTGGGGAAGGGAGAAAGAAATGATTGGAAAGGGCATTACGGCACTATTACATTCTATAGCATCTTGTCAAATGTGCCCCTTCTCGCCAGAGCTGTAAAGTTTTTATCTCATTAGCCTGAATTGGCCATGGGCCAGTTCTTTTTTTTTTTTTTTTTTTGCCATATGCGGGCCTCTCACTGCTGTGGCCTCTCCCGTTGCGGAGCACAGGCTCCGGATGCGCAGTCTCAGCGGCCATGACTCACGGGCCCAGCCTCTCCGCGGCATGTGGGATCTTCCCAGACCGGGGCACGAACCCGTGTCTTCTGCATCGGCAGGCGGACTCTCAACCACTGCGCCACCAGGGAAGCCCTATGGGCCAGTTCTTGATTGGTGTATACTAATTACAACTCTCCTGGACTAGGAGTCAACTGAACCACAGAGTTTGACCCTGGAGGAATTATGGAAAGAACACTGGAGAGATGATTACAATACCCACAAGTCCCACCACCGGACTAGCCAAATCACTCTGGTGATGAAATGAAATGACAGATACCACAGCAAGATGATTCTCATGTTCAGAAATGGTGTTTAAATTATTAACGATGATGTTAGACATTGGCAGAATTCATCCGAATTTCAAAAATAATCTAAATTGTACATGTGCTGCTCTTTATAGTGTTTTCCTAAAAAACTCTTTGAAAGTATATTCCTGAAAGTTAATATTTTCCAAAAACTTGTATTATAATTTCGAAGTGTAACTGAAATGCCCCAAATAAACACTTTATTGACAAAATCAACTTTAAAACTCTTAGCATACAACAGGAAAACACATGCTGCAAAAGGGCATATAGCCTGGTGCTCAGGTATGCAAACAAGAGCAACACACAGTACCCTGGGCAAGTCACACCCCTTCCATGATTTCCTCATCTAGCAAATAATAAACAAATGAATAAATAATAAAACAGATGGTCTCTCCTGCTAAACAAAAAGTTCAGGTATTTTCCAATGCCTGGCAAGTAGCTAGGACATCCAGTCCTTTAGACATGGAAGAACATCCAGTATAGTCACTGACAACTTGATGCAAACCCTCCTAAGACTTCATAGGTTAACAAATGAAGAAATCCTATTCCTCTATATAAAATATATATCTCTATTGGATTTTATTTTATTTTAAAAAAAATTTTCTGGCTGCGCTGCATGGCATCTTAGTTCCCTGATCAGGAATCAAAACTGGGCCCCCGGCAGTGAAAACACCGAGTCCTAACCACTGGACTGCCAGGGAATTATCTCTGTATCACATTTTTAAAGGCAGTTCTTTACAATATAGGTCCTCACCTAGTTAGGCTTCCCAGACTCAATTTTTATAAAACCTCACACTCATTTAACATATGTATACATGAGATTATTTGAGGCATGATATGTACTATAGGAACTTTAGAGTGGTTTTTCCACAAGTAGAAAATCAGTACACATTTATATAATAATAAAACCCCATTTAAACATATTTACAGGTAGGGACTTCCCTGGTGGCACAGTGGATAAGACTTCACGCTCCCAATGCAGGGGCCCTGGTTCCATCCCCGGTCATGGAACTAGATCCCACATACATGCTGCAACTAAGAGTTCGCATGCCACAACTAAGGAGCCCGCCTGCCGCAACTAAGACCCAGCATGACCAAATAAATAAATAAATAAACATATTTATAGGTAAAATCAATCCCGTCATATCTAACAACTTCACAAAATAAAAGCTAGATATGGCAGAACATTCAGCCTACTGCTTTTCCCAACAATCATATTTTTAAAAGCTCTAGTGAATACAGGATAGAAGAATCAGTAAGACAGAGAAATTGTGCAAATATACACACAAAATGAAATTACATACAGACCTTTTTTCAGCCGGGGTTTTAGAGATTCAGCAGATGCAGGAAACTGAGTTCTCTGAAATGAAAGAAGTCTGTTAAAACACCACCATAAATCTTGCTAGCTTAAAGAAGCATCCAAATAACAATCATCAATAGCTCTCCAATCATGCAAGTAATCCATTACCTGCATACATGTACAAAGAATTATTTTGAATATGGTTTAAAAAACAAATGTCAGGTCATACTTTTGCTGTCCAAACTATTAATAATGTATAATGCATATTTATAATATATAGTTACTTACAATATATTTATTATAATTATAATGCATGATATAATGTATACAAATTAATGTCAACATACTAGTATTATACTTAATGCTATACTTCTTAGCAGCCAACCAAAAAAGTGATAATTTTGATAAGAGGAAGCTTATGAGGTCACCTACACAGAGATGGTCTAGCACTCAGTTCTAGAAGGGAGTATTTTAAAAGGGGCATTATTATTTAATATTATAGATACTATACTGTACTATAACTTCACAGAAAATCTTCAAATGAATTTTTCTTTTATTTACCTCCCATGTTATATATGATAAGGTATGATATAAGCAAAAATAATGGCTGAACATTTCCAGAAGTAATGAGACACACTAATCTTTAGATTCTGGATGCTCAACCAATTCTAACCAAGTTAAATGAAAATAAATCCACACCTTACATACATCATAGGGACCTGCACAGGGACAATAATAAGTTCTTAAAAATAACCAAAGAAAAATAATATCACCAGATTACCTGCAATGAAAGGACAGTTAGATTGACAGCTGACTTCTCAACAATTAAAAATGGAAGATAATATCATATGACATTATAAGAATAACTATCCCCAAGAGTAAAGTACTAAGTAAAATGAATATTAACCTAGACATGAGATCAGCAAACTATGGCTCACAGGTCAGATACAGCCTATGTTTATGTGGTCCACAAGCTAAGAATAATTTTTATATTTTTCATGGTTAAAAAAATTTTTAACAATATTTTATAACACATGAAAATTATATAAAATTCAAAATTCAGTGTCTACAACCAAAATTTTATCACAACAGTCACACTCACATGTTTACACATTGCCTATAGTTGCTTCCACTCTACAACTGCAGAGTTGATTTACTTGTGACAGAGGATATATGGCCTATGAAGCTCAAACTATTTACTATTGGCCCCTTAAAAAACAGTTTGCCAACCTCTAATCTGAACTCTTACACGAATCAAAACTAACGTTCACGAACAATGGCAAATTTTAAAAGGCTTTCAGACAAATAAAATTTGACAGTTTTTAGAATCCCTAAATAAACTTTTAATGGACGTATTTACATTAGGAGAAAGGAAAACAACCCCAGAAGGAAGGAGTGGAACAAGAAAAGGAATTGGTAAAATACGGACATATATTATAAGCATCTACTTACTGAATAAAACAAAGTATAATTTGTGGTGCTGAAATGAGAAACACAAAAACTAAAAAACTGAACAATGGCATGAATTGGCAGAAAGCAAAGAGTAACAAAACATTCGATGATCCCTGTATTATTCAAACTTTAAGTTAAAATATGTATTATTTTTAAAAATCTGGACACTCACTTAAGGAAGATTAAAGTAAGAAAAGGAGAAAAAAATGAAATTCTCTAGTTAAAAGACAGATTATCAGAATGGATTTTTTAAAAAATCTAGATATATGCTATCCGTATGCAGATATCAGAATGCGGAGAAAGCTCTGACCCTCTGAAGATGCTGGGCTGGCAGGTTCATGCTGCTGATTAGCAGGTGTGTTGACAAGCTTTCTAGAACCTATCTGGGGTGAGAAAGAGGGCTGTGGGGAAAAAAAGACTTCTAATGTTAAGAATAGCTAAGGAACTTCCCTGTTGGCGCAGTGGTTAAGAATCCACCTGCCAATGCAGGGGACACAGGTTTGATCCCTGGTCCGGGAAGATCCCACATACCACGGAGGAACTAAGCCCATGCACCACAACTACTGAGCCTGTGCTCTAGAACCCTCGAGTCACAACTACTAAAGCCCGCGTGCCTAGAACCCATGCTCTGCAACAAGAGAAGCCACCGCAATAAGAAGCCCGCACACTGCAACGAAGAGTAGCCCCCACTCTCCATGGCTAGAAAAAGCCTGTGCGCAGCAACACATACCCAATGCAGCCAAAAATAAATAAATAAATGAATAAATTTATTAACAAAAAAAATCTGGGTACTCACTTAAGGAAGATTAAAGTAAGAAAAGAAGGAGAAAAATGAAATTCTCTAGTTAAAAGATTATCAGAATGGATTTTTTTAAAAATCTAGATATATGCTATCTGTATAAAGAAATATCTAAAACATAAGGGCAAAGGAAAACAAAGTAAAAGGATGAGAACAGATACAGCAGGAAAACAGAAGCAAAAAGAAAAAGTAGCAGTATTAGCACTGAGACAAAATAGACTTCAAGAAAAAAACCTTCATCAGGAAAATGAAAACAAATTAAAATAAACGGAATATTAAAATGGAGAGAGAAAATTTTAAAAACTTTAAAAAATACACTATACATAGAGAATCCTAAAGATGCTACCAGAAAACTACTAGAGCTAATCAATGAATTTGGTAAAGTAGCAAATACAAAATTAATGCACAGAAATCTCTTGCACTCCCATACACTAATGATGAAAAATCTGAAAGAGAAATTAAGGAAACACTCCCATTTAACACTGCAACAAAAAAAATTAAATACCTAGGAATAAACCTACCTAAGGAGACAAAAGACCTGTATGCAGAAAAGTATAAGACACTGATGAAAGAAATTAAAGATGATACCAACAGATGGAGAGATATACCATGTTCTTGGATTGGAAGAATCAACATTGTGAAAATGACTAAACTACCCAAAGCAATCTACAGATTCAATGCAATCCCTATCAAACTACCAATGGCATTTTTCACAGAACTAGAACAAAAAATTTCACAATTTGTATGGAAACACAAAAGACCCCGAATAGCCAAAGCAATCTTGAGAAAGAAAAACGGAGCTGGAGGATTCAGGCTCCCGGACTTCAGACTACACTACAAAGCGACAGTAATCAAGACTGTACGGTACTAGCACAAAAACAGAAATATAGATCAATGGAACAGGATAGAAAGCCCAGAGATAAACCCACGCACCTACGGTCACCTTATTTTTGATAAAGGAGGCAAGAATATACAATGGAGAAAAGACAGCCTCTTCAATAAGTGGTGCTGGGAAAACTGGACAACTATATGTAAAAGAATGAAATTAGAACACTCCCTACACCATACACCAAAATAAACTCAAAATGAATTAAAGACCTAAATATAAGGACAGACACTATAAAACTCTTAAAGGAAAACATAGGCAGAACACTCTGTGACATAAATCACAGCAAGATCCTTTTTGACTCACCTCCTAGAGAAATGGAAATAAAAACGAAAATAAACAAATGGGACCTAATGAAACTTAAAAGCTTTTGCATAGCAAAGGAAACCTTAAGCAAGATGAAAAGACAATCCTCAGAATGGGAGAAAATATTTGCAAATGAAGCAACTGACAAAGGATTCATCTCCAAAATATACAAGCAGCTCATGCACATCAATATCAAAAACAACAAACAACCCAATCCAAAAATGCACAGAAGACCTAAACAGACATTTCTCCAAAGAAGATATACAGATTGCCAACAAACACATGAAAGGATGCTCAACGTCACTAATCATTAGAGAAATGCAAATCAAAACTACAATGAGGTTTCACTTCACACCAGTCAGAATGGCCATCATCAAAAAATCTACAAACAATAAATGCTGGAGAGGGTGTGGAGAAAAGGGAACCCTCTTGCACTGTTGGTGGGAATGTAAATTGATACAGCCACTATGGAGAACAGTATGGAGGTTCCTTTAAAAAGTAAAAACAGAACTACCATACGACCCAGCAATCCCACTACTGGGCATATACCTACCCTAAGAAAACCATAATTCAAAAAGAGACATGTACCACAATGTTCATTGCAGCACTATTTACAATCGCCAGGACATGGAAGCAACCTAAGTGTGCATCAACAGATGAATGGATAAAGAAGATGTGGCACATATATATAATGGAATATTACTCAGCCATAAAAAGAAACGAAATTGAGCTATTTGTAATGAGGTGGATGGACCTAGAGTCTGTCATACAGAGTGAAGTAAGTCAGAAAGAGAAAAACAAATATCGTATACTAACACATATATATGGAATCTAAAAAAGAAAAAAAATGTTTCTGAAAAACCTAGGGGCAGGACAGGAATAAAGACACAGATGTAGAGAATGGACCTGAGGACACAGGGAGGGAGAAGGGGAAGCTGGGACAAAGTGAGAGAGTGGCATGG
The DNA here is from genome assembly GCF_964165515.1 of Mesoplodon bidens. NCBI lineage: Eukaryota > Metazoa > Chordata > Mammalia > Artiodactyla > Ziphiidae > Mesoplodon > Mesoplodon bidens. The sequence goes on along the minus strand of NC_138178.1, from coordinate 61,733,246 downwards.
ACTTATATACACTACCAAATGTAAAATAGCTAGTGGGAAGCAGCCACATAGCACAGGGAGATCAGCTCAGTGCTTTGTGACCACCTAGAGGGGTGGGGTAGGGAGGGTGGGAGGGAGATGCAAGAGGGAGGAGATATGGGGATATATGTATATGTATAGCTGATTCACTCTGTTATAAAGCAGAAACTAACACACCATTGTAAAGCAATTATACTTCAATAAAGATGTTTAAAAAAATACATAAGGTAGGGAAGGATTACTTCCAACAAGATATAAAAGCACAAACCAATTAAGAAAAGATCTAAACATTCAACTACATTAAAATTAATAACTTCTGGGGATTCCCTGGCAGTCCAGTGGTTAGGACTTGGTGCTTTTACCGCCAGTGTCCCTGGGTTCAACCCCTGGTTGGGGAACTAAGACCCCATAAGCTGCGCAGCTCAGCCAAAAAAAAAAAAAAATTAATAACTTCTGTTCCAAAGAAGAAATAAAGACAGAAGACTAAGAGAAGAAATTTGCAATACAAAACAAAACCAAAAAATGACAAAGAATTAACAGCCCACAACTATAAATAACTATAAATCAATAAGAAAAACAGTGAGGTAGAAAAATAAGCAAAACATAAGAACCAGGCATTGCACAGAAAAGGAAATGGAAACAACCAGTGATGCTCTACCTAATTACTAATCAGGGAAATGTAAATTACTATCACATTAAGACCTCATTTCACATCCACCATGTTGACAAAATTTAAAGCTATATCAAGGATGTGAGCAACAGGAACTGGTGGTAGAAGCATAAATTGTTACAATCACTGCAGAATCTCCCATAAGTTATAAAGTTGAAGATGTACGTACGTAGCCCAGAAACCAGCAATCCACTTTGAGGAATACCCTGGGGAAATTCTTAGATCAGGAGACATATATGAGTGTTCATAGCCAGGTCTGAGATACTCTTACTCCTTAAATTTTGCACCCTAAGCACTTCAGTTGCCTTACCCTAGTCCTGGCCCTGTTCATAGAAGCATTCTTTTTTTTAAATTAAAAACCAGAAGGAAAAAAAAAGTTGAACTTACAGAAACAGAGAGTAGAAAAGTGCTTGCCAGGGTTAAGGATGAATATGGTCTAAGGATCTAATGTATAACATGGTGACTATAGTTGATAACATTGTACTGTATAATTGAAATTTAAGAGAATAGAATTTAACTGTTCTCACACACAAAATAGTTATACATGTGAGGTGATGAGTGTATTTAATTAACTCAGTGGTGGGAATCCTTTCACTGTGTGTGTGTGTTGTATCCTCACGTTGTACACTAACTTTATTTGTCAGTTATACCTCACTAAAGCTGGAAAAAAATCAGAAATAACCCAAATCTCTAATAGAATTCCCTATAATGAGATACTTCACAGCATTAAAAAATGAAAAAACTAAACATTAATTTTTAAAAAATCAATATATTGTTTAAGGGTATTAAGTATGATAAAAGCTATAAAGAAAACCAAAAGGGGGACTTCCCTGGTGGCCCAGTGGGTAAGACTCCACACTTACAATGCAGGGTGCCCAGGTTCAATCCCTGGTTGGGGAACTAGATCCCGCACACATGCCGCAACTAAGAAGTACACATGCCACAATGAAGATCCCGCATGCCACAACTAAGACCCGGTGCAGACAAAAAATAATAATAAATGAATAAATAAATTTTTTAAAAAGAAAACCAAAAGAATAATTAACATAAAATTGAGGAAAGAGATCATTTTTGATGGAGAAGGAGGAAAATGAGGTAGGGGAGACATTTAGGTTTCAAAGTTTTTTTTGTTTTGTGTTTTTTATGTATTTATTTATTTATTTTTGGCTGCGTTGGGTCTTCATTGCTGCGTGTGGGCTTTCTCTAGTTGTGGTGAGCGGGGGCTACTCTTTGTTGCGGTGCCTGGGCTTCTCACTGCAGTGGCTTCTCTTGTTGCGGAGCACGGGCTCTAGGTGCATGGGCTTCAGTAGTTGTGGCTTGCGGGCTCTAGAGTGCAGGCTCAGTAGTTGTGGCACACGGGCTTAGTTGCTCTGCGGCATGTGGGATCTTCCTGGACCAGGCCTCAAACCCGTGTCCCCTGCATTGGCAGGTGGATTCTTAACCACTGTGCCACCAGGGAAGCCCCAGTTATGTTTAATGACTCATTTCTTAACATGTGAGGTAGGAACACATGCTTTCATTATAGAGTTGATGCTTGAACAACAGGGGTTTGAACCTTGAAGGTCCACTTATATACGGATTTTATTCAATAGTAAATACTACAGTGCTACATATTCCAAGGTTGGTTGAATCCACAGATGCAAGGGAACTGGGGATAGGGAGGGCCACTGTAAGTTTTACTTAGATTTTCAACTGTGCAGAGGATCAGTGCCCCTAATCCCCATGTTGTTCCTAGGTCAACAGCATTGTTCTTTAAAACTTACAAATAACCTTTTATTCTTTCTTTTAGAAGTATGATATATTTCATAACAACCAAAAAATCCTCAAAATAAAAGAGAATACATAATTTGTTCTTTTAGCTATTTTATTACCTTGATTTAACATATACAGAAATCTTAATAATAAAAGAAATAACCCATTTTTAAATGGGCAAAAGATCTGTAGAGACACTTCAAAGAGATATAGATGCATAAGCACATTAAAGAATATTGAATATCATTATTCATTAGGGAGATACAAATTAAAATCACAATAACCACTACTACACATCCACTAGAATGGCTAAAATCAAAAAGACTGACAATACCAAGTGTTGGCAAGGGTGTAGAAAAACCGAATCCCTCATACACTGCTCATGGGAATGTAAAATGGTATAGTATAGCCACTTTAGAAAACAGTTTAGCAGGTTTTTTTTTAAAACATAAATTTACCATACAACCCAGCCATTACTCTCCTAGAGAAATGAAAACATATGCATGCAAAGATTTGCATGCCAGTAACAATAGTGACATTATTCAAATAACCAAAAACAAGAAACAATTCAAATGTCCATCAATTTGTGGATAAACAAAATGTGTATGTTCATATGGTGGAATTCTGCTTAGAAATAAAAAGTTACAAACTACTGCTAAATACAACAATATGAATGAACCTTAAAACACATACTGATTCCATTATATGAAATTGTAGAAAAGGCAAAACTATGCAGACAGAAAGAAGATCAGACATGGGCTTGGGTTTGGATTAGAGATTGGCTGCAAGTGGTTACAAGGGAACTTTCTGGACTGACAGACGTAACTGGATCATGGTGACAACTGTTCAACTATATAAATTTACTAAAACTGACCAAACTGCATACTTAAAATATGTAAATTTTATGGTATGTGTATTATACCTCAACAAAGCTGTTTTTTTCTAATATTTATTTATTTATTTGGCTGTGCCAGGTCTTAGTTGTGGTATGCAGGATTTTCGTTGCTGCATGCGGGATCTTTAGTTGCAGCATGTGGAATCTTTTAGCTACGGCATGCAGGATCTAGTTCCCTTACCAGGGATCCAACCTGGGCCCCCTGCATTGCAAGCGCAGAGTCTTAGCCACTGGACCACCAGGGAAGTCCCACAGCTATTTTTATAATGCAAAAGAACCCAATTTTCTTATTATTATTATCTAACTGGGATTTTCTTTTTACTTTGGGGAAAAGTAAGAATCTTAAAAGAGTCAAAAAGCATTTTCATGAGTCAGCAATGCTTTCTTCTGCACAAAGTAGAATTAAAATAAATTATAATTTTTTGATGAGTCTTTTTCTCAAAAGATCTTCCAGGACATTCTGAGATACAAAGGATTCTATTAGCCCACTCAATCTCATTCATAACTGGGATATATATAGAATAAGTTCTTTACTTTTTTTGGTTCTTTCATTTTTAAGTATTCTGTGATGATTTGTTCATCTAACAAATATTCATGTAGCACTTGATATGTGCTAGGCACTATATCTGAGCCAAATCAACTAGTGCAGTAGTAATTTTTGCTTTCTGTTCTGAAAGGTTTAATCTTTTAATTTACAGGAAGATTGATGGGTATTTATATAAATACACCAAAAAATAGTAATTAGGGAGTTATAAAAATGTTTATAAGTATAAAGCATAGAAACCAGAGTTATTTGCTTGTTTTTTTTAAGATCTCTAAACTATTTATTATATATTCTTTTTTTTTTTTTTTTTTTTTGCTTTACGCGGGCCTCTCACTGTTGTGGCCTCTCCTGTTGCGGAGCACAGGCTCTGGACGCACAGGCTCAGAGGCCATGGCTCACGGGCCCAGCCGCTGAGCATGTGGGATCCTCCCAGACTGGGGCACGAACCCGTGTCCCCTGCATCGGCAGGCGGACTCTCAACCACTGCGCCACCAGGGAAGCCCTATATTCTTAAATAAAACATAAATATCAGTCCCTAGTTTTCCTAAGGAATAGGTAATAATCTTCAGTAGTTTGGTAGCATATTAGAATTTCTGTGTGTCCCACCTTGAACTAGTTTTACTCCACTTTGCTGGGATGTCTCCTAGTCTCAAGGCCTTTGCTGCAGAATTCTTAGATTTTTACTTATGAATTTGTTCAAAATTCTCTGAGTTTTAAGTCTTTTAGTCTTCTCTCATCCACATCTATGTATATCCATATCTATAGATCTACATGTTTTTCCTTTGTGTCACAAACAGATCACAAAATATACCCTTGTTAAAAACAAGACAACAGGCCCAACATGGAATCATATTTGCTAAGCCTCATGTCACCAAACGGAGACTTACAGTTTCAGCTCTCCCAGAAATGGAATTTTAAACCAGTCAATCAGGAGTCAACTGTTCAGCCCTAGTTATATAATATGACTGATAAACCTCTGCCAACCCCTAAAGGAAAGTGACCTTGCAATAACCAACGCACTTTTTGTCTGTAACTTCCTTGTTCCTGCTCCTTGTTGCCTATAAAAGTATTCTATTTTGTACAACTCCTCAGAGCTCCTTTCTATCTGCTAGACTGGATGCTGACTGATTCGTGAATCACTGAATAAAGCCAAGCTGAACGTTCTTTTTTTAACACCCCACTCCACAACTAGCTTTTATTTAAATGTAAACCATGGAAATCTCTCCACATCAACGTATGTAGTTCTAACATTCTTTTTAATGGCTGCATACTATTCCTCAGTATGGGTATATCAGAAGTCATCCATTACCCTACTAATGGGCATTCACTTTGTTTCCAGCTTTTTGTCATTACAAACAGTACTGCAATGAGCACCTTGGACTGGGTGCTTATGTTCTGCTTTTATTTCAGTGGAATACAGGTCTAGGAGTGGCACTGCTAGGTCCTTTTAATTCTATTACACGATGCCATATCACTTCCAAAAAGGATAAAATTCAAATTTCCATGCAGTGGTAACCTGAAAGATGAGTTACTATAAATATAACACTGCTAGCATTAAACTTGATAATAATGGAAATGATTAGTTAACTTGCAGCTGAAGTGCTAAAGTCATATCAAAAAAAAAGCCGGACTTCGCTGGTGTCACGGTTATTAAGAACCTGCCTGATAAAGACACAGACCTACTTGAGAATGGACTTGAGGATATGGGGAGGGGGAAGGGTAAGCTGTGACAAAGCGAGAGAGAGGAATGGACATATATACACTACCAAACGTAAGGTAGATAGCTAGTGGGAAGCAGCCGCATAGCACAGGGAGATCAGCTCGGTGCTTTGTGACCGACTGGAGGGGTGGGATGGGGAGGGTGGGAGGAGGGAGACGCAAGAGGGAAGGGATATGGGAACAGATGTATATGTATAACTGATTCACTTTGTTATAAAGCAGAAACTAATAAAAAATAATAATAATAAAGTCAAAAAAAAAAAAAAAAGAACTCGCCTGTTAGGCTTCCCTGGTGGCACAGTGGTTAAGAATCCGCCTGCCAATGCAGGGTATACGGGTTCGAGCCCTGGTCCGGGAAGATCCCACATGCCGTGGAGCAACTAAACCCTTGCGCCTCAACTACTGCGCTCTACAGCTCGCGAGCCACAACTACTGAGCCCGCGTGCCACAACTACTGAAGCCCACAGGCTTAGAGCCCGAGCTCCGCAACAAGAGAAGCCACCACAATGAGAAGTCCGCGCACCGCAAGGATGAGTAGACCCTGCTCACCGCAACTAGAGAAAGCCTGCATGCAGCAACGAAGACCCAACGCAGCCAAAAATAAATTTAAAAAAAGAATAAAAACGTCATCCTCTTTAATTCACTACCAGGGATTCAAAAGTATAGAACAATTCTGCCATCACGTTCCTATTCCGTTCATGAACACCTACCTATACCTGCAGTGAGGACTAGAGGATAAGCTATATTTGCAACAATGTCATATTACCCTTATACCTTACATTTAAGACTATGTAGCTGAAGTATTTTCTTTAATATGTTTTCAATGTCTAAAATCTAGGAACATTAATCATGCTTTTAATTTTTTTTTAATTCGTAGCTTAACAAAAATCTTTGCTTTGGGCCTCCTGGTCTGTATTCAGAGTTTTCTAATTACACTATAATAATTTGATTTCGCTGCAAATGAAGAGAGACTAGAAAACAAACAGGCCCCCTAACAAGGTAATACTGGCCTTGCTCCCTAGCAGCCAAAACTAAGTTATAAAACAGTCTGTCAAAGGCTGCTATTTTGTCTCCTAAATTTTCCAGGGGGGTGTTCAAAGGGCAATAAATCCCGAATAAGTAAGTAAAGTCATTCTAATAAACGCGCAGAACATGCTCTGAAATTCAATATTAAAACAAGGTAGACAAGGTTTCACACTTGGAAATTTGTAGAAATTAGATCCAATTATGAATTTACGCCTCAAAAATAACTACTACTGGGTCATCCCGAATTCACCTGAGTTACTCTGTATTAGCAGTTCTGTGGAGTTTAAATCAACGACTAACTCAGGCCAGATGAATTCCTAAACTTGCGAAAACATGCTCTCGCCCCATCCGCAGACGGTACTGACGAAGAAAGCTTCCAGGATTTGTCTCATTCAATTCCTAATCCAGGGGATTAACAGAACCTGTGTCTGCACGGGTGGTAGTGCTTCCTTTCCAAACCCCATGAGACAGAAAACATGGAGCTAGGAAAAGAGCCATTTCCGATGAAAATCTCCTAGAGCACCCCAAGAGAGACCCAAGTCCTAGCACAGGCCCAGAGCTGCAAAGAACTCAGCAGGGCCCCAGACGGAGCAGTTCCCGGGAGTCGGACCGTGTCGCCCCGGCCACCCCGAGGCGCTCCAGCCCCGGCCACGCATTTCCCCAGCGGCAGCTGCGTGGGACACAGGCCGACGGCCAGCCCCCATCTCCGCTCCGCCCGGCCCTGCCCAACCACGCCTGGCAGCCGGGACACCAAGCAGAACCACAACGCTCACCATCGCGAGTCTCTGCTCAGCCATCTTAGCTCCGCCCACCGCTGCGAGACCGGAAGTCGGCCGTTTCCCAAAAGACCAGGCAAGCGGAAGTCGTAGGATTGGGGAAGAAGGGAGGGGCCTGAGTAGGGAAAGAAGTAGATCACCGAGCGGGAAGCTTTGCCTGGGAGGCGGAGGGTCTTCTGGAAGCGGGGAAAGGGTCGGGTGCTTTCCTGCGGTCCACGTGGCTCTAAAGGAGCCGGTGAGGGAATGCGCAGCCAGTCGTCCCCTTCATCCCGGCCAGCCCCTACCGCCCTACACCATTGTGTGGACGCTGCTTGAGAAACCCCCAACAGCGCTGGGCGGAGTGGCCAGCCACAACTGGGACGGCAGCGCGCCCTCCCGCCGCCTGGCCCTGCTCTGCTTTGATGCCACCCAGCATTTATTTCTAGCGTCTTTACGGGAGTCCCGGCCCCCAAGCCCAAACCCTACGGCGGAGAACCTCATTCTCGCCTTACATAAAAATTCCTTGTTTCTCGGCTTTGTCCAGCTAAGGTATTACCCGCCTCATCAGCCTCCCACTTTTGTTTACGCTAGAGTTCGCAAATCCGCTGCCGGTGGGCTGCATTTGAAGGCAGTCTTGTTTTGACTGGAAATACTTAAAAAACAGGAGATCTCGCAAGAAAGCCAGAAATTCGGCCTCGGAATAAATAAAGATCCGACAACGGACCTGCATTCCTGCTTGGCGGTAAAATAGATCTGAAAACAGCTGCTACTGTAGTTAGGCATTTGTTGGCCTTTTTGCCACAGTCCTCTCTTTCCAGCACACTTCAGCCGTTTTTACATTACCTTTCTAGCCCCTGCTGTGGTGAATTAAATGCTCAGTCTTTCCACTGGGTGATCGTGGAAATACGTGAGCTTTCGAGTCAAACATGAGTTCCGTATGTGACTACTGCATGACGTGAGCCAGTCATTTCTTTGAGCTTCATTCATTTCAGTACCAGGAGCTATGCGATGAGCGAAATACGTGGGATCCCTGACCTTCGAGTGTAGCGAGGAAGTCACACATTAAATAACGTAAGTAAAGTTTATGAAGAAACAGTTCACTAAAGAAGAAATACAAATGCCTCTTGAACATACGAAAATATAACTTTGCAAGGAAGAGAAAACATGCAAATTAAAGTTTCCAAGAGATATTTTCCACCTCTTACATTGTCAGAGAACAAAAATTTTCATTGAGTTGTGAGTAAACATGCATTCTTCATCTGTGGCTAGAGGGAATGTGAATTGGTACAACCTCCATTGACAGCAGTTTGGAAATTACTACCCAAATTTAAAATGCACGTAACCTTTAACTTCTTTATTTTAATTCTAGGAATATATTCTATAGGTATAAATGTGGAAAATGACTTTAAATACAAAGTTATTCAATGCAGCATTGTTCATAATAACCAAAACCTGAAAACAACCTAAATGCCCAATAATTAAGGTTAAAGAAATAATGATGAGCCCATACTGTATGGTACATGAAAAAGAAACCATTTACGTAGCGATATAGAAGAATTGCCAAGATATATTAACAGATAAAAACAAAGTGCATAAAATGTACATAGGATCTGTGTTAATAAGAGAAGGCAAAAATAAAGATGAAAATTATGTACATAATTGCTTATATACGCAAAATCTCGGAAAGGATATTCAAAATGCTAAAAGTACTTGTAAGGAAGAAAACTGGGTAGCAGAGGGACGGGGAAGGGAAGAGACTCTATACCCTGTTACAATTTGAATTTTGTATGAAATGGATGTATTACCTATTCCAATAACAGAGAAAATTAAAAGAACAACATAACTATATAATTAGAATTGTGATAAATGCTGAGGAAAAATACAGAGTAGTAAAAGCAAATAACAGGGAGATCCAATCTAGACTTGTTTAGACAGGGAAGTTTCCCTGGGTAAGGTATGTTTAAAATGAGACCTAAAGGATAAGGCATTAGCTTGGGGAAGGGGGATGAGGAAGTGGGCAGGCTGGGGAAAAATTCTAAGGCAAAGGAAAAGCTTGTGCAAAGGCCCTGAGGATGGAAGAACCTTGGCCAGTTTGCAGCACAGAAAGACCAGCATGGCTGGAAAGAGGAAGGGGAAAAGAGTTGGTTGCAATAGGTGGAGAGGTAGGAGAGACTAGTGGTGTAGATCCACAGAGGCCATGCGAGGGATTTTATTCTAAGGACATTGGGAAGGCACTAGAGAGTTTTGGGCAAGGAGTGACATAGTCAAAATTAACATTTAATTCATGTTAAATGAATTAATGTGTTCATGTTAGCTAATGAGTGGAGAATGAATTGAGAGGGGGACAAGAATTGATAACCTAGGGGTGACTAAAAGGATACTGCAAATGAAATGATAAAACAGTTCACTTGGACTAGAGTGATGGGAAAAGGAGAAAAAGTGAATGGATTCTCAAGAATTTTAGGAGGTAAAACAAATTTCCTAAGGTGTAGAATTGGATATGGGAGAATGAAGGAAAGGGATATAGATGTCACAGAAAGATTACTACGTTTCTAACTTTAAAAGCAACTGAGTGAATAGTATAGTCAGTTACTGAGATGGGGAGCCTTAGGGAAGATGATGTTGGTAGAAAACTCATGAGCATACTTCCTAATATATAAAATCTCCCTGAAAGGGGTCCTGTGAGAAATGACATTTTTTGTGCCTACGTTATTAAATAAGTAGAAGCCATTATTATATGTTTAAAAATCTCTCCTTTGACCCCAGATCTTAGAAAAAAGAGCACTTTCTGTGCAAGGGCCTTTTTCATGAGAAAGCACGTTGGTTTCTCAAATGTCAACAACCAAACTTAATGTGCTAATTAGATAGGTAATTAGAAAAAAAATCTCAAAAAACATAACATCTTCACAGGAAGATCCCAGAATCACATAGATAATGTTTCCTGTATAAGTCTTCATTTCCCTTAGAAAACCTCCTTGGATGTAATCTTGTTTATCAGGATCATTCAAGTCATATAGCTGGGTAAGATATTCCAAACAAAATGGTATTTATCTTTTTTACCCCATAGTGGGGGCTGAGGAGGCAAGAGAGCAATCTGACATCAGTAACTTTTTAACATCCCCAATATATGTATAAAGAAGGAATTACAGTTCAGTTTCTACATTTTAAATACTTTAATATGTCACTCCTACTCTGGTAAGGTCTATAGCCAGCTTTGTTCTGACACCACCTGCCAGGCAACTTTCCAGAACCTCATGAGTCTTTTGCGGTACCCAGTCTTCCCCAAACCCATACTACCAACTGCTGAGAGCCCAGCCAACACCTTGAGAAACACTGTGAATTAATATGAAGCTCCAGGGACCTTCACGAAGCATTTTAAATATGCCCATTCCTGATACTACACATACTCAACCACAAATGTGGGCAAAGGCATATATACTGCAATGTTTGTGAGAAAAACAAAAAAAAAACTGGTAACAACCCAAATGTCCATCACCAGGGACTGTTCAAATAAATCACAGTACATCCATACGAAGACATATTATGCAGTCTGTAAAGGACTTCAAGATGGTGAAATAGTTAAATGAGAAAAACAAAGTATAGAAGATATAGTATGGTTCTATTTGTATTAAAAAAAAATAAGGGGGGAAGATATGCACACTTTTTGTATACAGAATTTTGAGAAACAATCAAGAAACTGGTAATGATGTTTGTCTCTGTAGAGGGAGTAGAGAGGACTTGGGAACCTATAATGGGAAGGTAATTTGCTTTTCATTGTTCACCACTCTATAAAATTTAACATTTTATTATCCATGTATATATAATTTTAAAAATTACTTTTAAAATATGTAAATGAAACTTTTTTTTAAACTCCCATTCCTAGAATTCACTTCTCATTTGGATGTAGAAAACCACAGAATATATCTCCCACCCTAGCAAACAAAGGCTAGATTAGCTAGAAAATCAAAAATATTTTTAACTCATCAGAAAGCTAAGGACATAAAGAAACCCTAAGTGAACTAACCTCCAGAAAATGCTAAGTCTGCTAAGTCCTTCATAGGAGAGAAGAGATACATGGCTGCTCATATTCCTGGCTGAACTATGCTAAGAAGAGAAATCCACCATAGGGGAATAAAGAGAAGCCAGTGGAAATTTAACAAAAATGTCAGTCTCATTGAGGCGGGCATGACATTAGAATCTAGAGGACCCAAATCCACAGAGAAAACCTGCACCCACCCACCAATCTTACCTCTTGGATCTTAAAAAGTACAGGTAGGTAGTAACCAAAAGTGGGAAGGGAGTGTGTATAATAGAAAAGTTGAGACAGATTACTCCTTCCCTTGAGGTAAGTGGAGACTTTCCGAAGTGCGAGATAACCTTAAAATGAGGAGGCAAAGCAGGAATGCTGAGAAATCCACCACAGATACTCTTGAAGGCTGACAGTGAGGCAGGAGGGCTGAGAGGCCCATCCCCCAGGCATTGTGGGCATTCTTCCTGAAAAGACTAAGGGTAGGGCACACACAAGAGCTGAGAGAAATCCACCTCTACCCCCCTATCCCAGTGCCCAAGAAAACCTGGCAGCTAGGCTGGTTTGTCCACATTTTCCACTAGAAGAGGTCTCCCACATTTCCAAAAGCTGACATCTTAGCCACGAAGCAAAGTCAGGGTGAACTGAATCAAACTAAGGCTGCAATAGTGCCCAGATCTAGGTCAAATATACATCAGATTGACTGAGCCATTACTCAAATGGCTGAAAGAAAAATGGGCATGCCCCAATTTGAAGTAATACTTACTTAAGTCTCCTGTTTTTATACAAAACGTCCAGCATACAATCAAATATACAAGACATGTGCAAAAGCAAGAAAATAAGATCCATGGTAACAGAGGGAAGGTTCAAGAGAAGCAGAATGAGAAATGACCCAGATGTTGAATTATCAGTGGGATCTTTAAAATAACTCTGGCTGAAAGTAAAATGCATATAAATCTAGTGGAGGCTAAAATATTACAATCAATAGATAGGGTTTTTGAAATAACTATGATGAAAATGCTTTAAAAACTCTAGTGGAAAATGTGGACAACATACATGAAAAATGGAAAATTTAAGCAGAAACATGGTAACTATACAAACATAATGAAATGCTAGAAATAAAAAGTACAGTATCAGAAAGATTTCATCAGATAGGTTTAAGAGAAAAGCATCAGGGTACTTGATGACAGCTAAATGGAAAGTATTCAAACTAAAAACAAAAAGAGAAAAGAATGAGGGAAGATCATCTGAGATCCATCGGATAATACCAAATCATCTAATATAGGTGTAACTGGAGTCTCAGAAGGAGAGGCAAGGTGGGAGAGTATGGAACAGAAGAAATATTTGAAGAGATAAAAGCCAAGAAATACTCAATATTAATGAAAGACAGCAACACAGATACAGGAGGTTCAGTAAACTCCATACAAAGAAAAACATACCTAGACATATCATAGTCGATCTGCTGAAAACCAAAGATAAAGAGCAGATGTAACCATGGGGGGGAATCACATTATGGACAGGGAGACACATAAAAATGATGATTTGTTACCAGAAACAAATGAGACCTGAGGACAAATAAATGACTTTAAAATACTAAAAGAAGAAATAAAAGGTCAACATAGAATTTAATATTCAACTAAAATACCCCTGAAAAATAAAGATATTCTCTGACAGATAAAAGCTGAGACCATTCATCTTTAGAAAAACTGCAATAGAACAAATGTTAAAAAGAAAGTTCTTCATATTAAAGGGAATTTATAACACATGGAACCCTAGACTTGCTGGAAAACATGAACAGAAATAATAATGAAGTATTGTGGGAAATGAAGTATTCTGTGGGAAACAGAATAGAGAGTCTAGAAATAACTACACACACATATGGTCAGTTGATTTTCAACCAAGATGCCAAGTCAATCTAATGGGTGAAGGAAAATCTTTTTAAACAAATGTTGCTGGAACAACTGGGTATCTATGTTGAAATAAACCTCATTCTGTACAAATAATTAATTGGAGATGGATCATATACTTAAATGTAAAACTCCAAACCATAGATTTAAAACCTAAAACCAGTGAGATGGACCACAGATAGCCATAAAATCCCAAACCATAAAACTTCTAGAAGAAAATACATTCTTTGTGAGCTTGGGGTCATAAAATCATAAAAGAAAAACTTGATAAGGTAGACTTTATCAAAATAAAAATTTCTGTTCATCAAAAGATCCCAGTAAGTGAACAAACCATAGTCTACAAAAAATAATCACAGCACATATACCCATCAAAGGACTTGTATCCAGAATTCACAGAATAACCACAATAAAAAGACAATTCAATTTTAAAATGGGAAAAGACATTTCATGAAAGATATACAAATGTAAAACAAGCATACGAAAAGTGCTCAACATCACTAATCATCAGGGAAATACAATGTAAATTAAAATCATAGAGTTATTTCATACCCACTAAAATGGCTAATATAAAAAACACTGGGGCTTCCCTGGTGGCGCAGTGGTTGAGAATCCGCCTGTCGATGCAGGGGACACGGGTTCGTGCCCCGGTCCGGGAAGATCCCACGTGCCATGGAGCGGCTGGGCCCGTGAGCCATGGCCGCTGAGCCTGCGTGTCCGGAGCCTGTGCTCCGCAGCGGGAGAGGCCACAACAGTGAGAGCCCCGCGTACCGCAAGAAAAAAAAAAAACACTGATAATATGAAGTAACTGAAACTCCCATACATCACTGATAAGAGTACAAAATGATAAATCACTTCAGAAAACAGGAAGGCAGTTTCTTAAAAAGTTATCATATGACTCAGCAATTTTCTACTCTTAGGTATTTATCCAAGAGAAATGAAAACATGTACCCACAAAACAAAAAAATATAACTTAATATATATATATATATCCTTATTCATAATTGCCCCAAATGAAACAACCTAAAAGTCCATCAATAGGAGAATGGATAAACAAATTGTAGTACATTTATAGAATGAAATACTACTTAGCAATAAAGAATAATTTATCAATACATAAAGTCCAAAAGCAGGCAAAATAAATCTTCAGTGAGAAAAATCGGCAAACGATCATTAGAGTAGGGAGGGGAGCAGGGATGATTTGAAAGATGCACAAGGGAACTTTCTGGGTTAATGGTAACTATATCTTCTTTTGGGTGGTTAACTCACAGAGGTATACAATCGCTGAAACATCAATCTGAACACTTAACGTGTGCATTTATAATACATTGATTTCTATATATCAACTTAAAGGTGAGTTGAGGATACCTACTCCAGGAGCATCTGTCCCCGACCCTTTACTGACCTATCTGATTTGTTCTCCTCAGTATGATCTTTGGGCTCTAATCTGTTCAGGGCTAGGCCCTTGATCATACAATTTATCTTAAAGGGCACACAATCCAGTGCCCCTAAGTAGCATTTAGAATCTGTGAAGCAATTCTGTGGAACCAACAGTTCATTTCCATTGGTTAGTGAGCAACCATTTGACCATTGTAAGGCACTGACTTATACTAATGTGATTTTAACATGAATCGATGGTATTAATACTTAACTTACCCTATTGCAAGGTAGTCAAAACAATGGAGTAAAAATTAATTCTTCAAAGGCATGTAGAACACTATTATTCTTCATAAAAACCATTCTCTGGTATTTGCTGCCATGACATTTACAATGCTCTAAACCAGTCACAGGATTTTGGATACAAATTTATTTCCTATCCAAAGCAGGTGGACACTCAGATCATGCTTCCTCCTTTGTTAGAAAACACTATAGTGTTTGCCCTAGTTATGTAGAAATGAACCACAAGTCAGGGTCATATGGTAGGAATTTATTAACAAACCAACAACTTTGTTCATACCAGGAAGACCAGCAATTAGGTTATAAATGACTTGAGAGCAGGTGCAAGAACTTACAATTCTAGAGCATTTTATTAGAATGTCTACTGCCTAAGTAGACCCATAAGAGATGCTCCATGAATTCTGCTTATCATTTTACATGGCACTCCCTTTGAGAAAATGATGTGACCTGCAGGGGTGGGAGTACACACAGGGAGTCCCCCTGTGAGAAGAAGGTGGGAAATTCAATAAATAGTGATGTTTTTGGATAGGGTCCCTCAGAAAACTCAGGACAGTGTGTTTGCTCACTCCTTAGGAATCCCAACTTGGCCAACTGATTCCAGAGAACCAGATCCTCACTGCAAAAGCCCTGATTCACAATTCTAAGAAATTGTCATTTAACATACACTGAAGTGGTTTCTAGGGCACTGCTTTGTTGTTACCCACACAGAAACCAATTTTAACCATCAGAAGGAAATCTAAAATCTAGAGAAGCAAGTTTTCATCCTAGACAGCTTTCTGGAGAATTACCTGTCTACAACAGAGAATTCATTTCTATAATCACCTTCCATATTCTCACTCTGAAAGAAACTTGAATACTCCGTGGCAAAAAGCAGGCAGCTTGAAAACTAAAAACCAAACTTTTATACAGGTGTAGTAGTGAGGAGGGATATACAGGTGCTAAATAAAACACCAAATCAGGAAATATTTTGTGCACAGGAAGCCACATCATCAGCTCAGTATCGGCAAGACTGCCTTCTGGAAAGGGTTTGGAAATACGAGACTTGTTTTTTTAAACTCTCATTAAAATGCCAGGGTGGCTCTGAAATGTGAGGGAGAAGAAAAAGGCATACTTTGGGTCCTTCTTAGTAGAGTATCTGAGGTTAACAACAAAAAGACATGTTTTGAACAGAGAGGAGCCAAAAATAAGAATTAGTCATGGGAGTCTCCTGAGGTTGGAAGTCCCCTAACTAGTCTATGTAATTTTAGCAGATACTTTTGGCAAGGTTGTTTGAGAAGCAGCTATAGTAGTGAAAAGAATTTAGTGTAGTGCTCCAAATGTGCCTGCAGATCTGCCATTAACTGGCTGGGTGACCCTGGGCAACCCACTGAGTCTCTATGTAGAATCAGGATTAAATGCTTCAGACAAACAGACCCCTTTGTTCACTGCTGTACCTCTAGTGCCTAGAACAGTGCCCAACACCGTGGGTGCTGATAGAAGGAAATTAGGCTTGAATCTTCATTCTGCCACTTACAAAAGGATGACCTCAAAGAAATAACCCACCTTCTTTGCGCTTTTCTTATTTATAAAATGGGGGTGGCAACTATCTCATATGATTTGCAATTTTAAAAAGATGGCCATGAAGCATTTAGTAAACACTAAATAAGTTAGCCATAATTATCTATTATATACAAACTCTTTAAATTTATTTAAAAAAGAAAACTTTCAGGGCATTTTGGTATTGTCAAGGACACCTGTGATGTACAGCCAGTGAGCCGTATCTCCAAAATTTGCCTCCCAATCCACAGGGGTAACCCCCCAAAGCCACATTTGTACCAATGATCTTGTTCCATGGCTCTGTCTGGTTGTCTACATGTGTCTGGGACAGTTAACATGTAACACCTAGAGCTATGGCGGTGGCTGACAGGAAAAGCAGAAGTCTTTAGAACGATGTGGATGTACAGACTGCAGACAGTGCCAGTTTAGGAGTCCAAAATGGCTTTCTAGTTCCTGGATCTGATCTCATTCTGCCTTTGGGAGTCTATGAGACAGCTCTGTATCCTTATTTTTTGCCTGTTAGTACCAGTAAGCTCATTATTTGTAACTAGGATTTGTTTTCCCATTACTTTTCTTTGACCCTCACAATACTCCTATAAAAGACAATATGACATGATAGAATGAACACATGGAATTAGACAAGCACAATGCTGCCATAAACTGTTAAGTTCGAGTTAATAGTCTATACACCTTTCTTCTCATTTATAAAATAGGATAGCAAAGCCTACTTTGTTTTAGAGCTGCTTAGAAGATACAAATAACATAAGTAAGGCATCTGGCAAGAAGCACTCAACAAATTATAGCTCCTATTAGTATCCCCATTTTACAAAGGGAAAATTATGGCTGAGAAATACTGATATTCTTTCTACTACGCCAACTACACTGGGAATAAAAATAGGAAAACCCACTGTCTTTTAACATACAAGTTCATCAAAAAAATGAAAGTGACAGCAAGAAACTTGTGACTTTCAAGTGCTCTGAATTTAAGTGATTAAACAGAATTGTGCACTGACTCGAAACAGATAGCTTAATCAACAACTTGCTCAGACTCTACACTAATTTACTTGCAGATAGGGTTCTCTCCCTTGATAAGAAAATATATTGCCAGTTGACGTGAATATTCTACTGAGCTTATCAGTTCTACAGTTCTTTTAGTTTTGTGAATTTTATTTTCTCCAAGGTGGACCACTTACAAAAAACCAACAAAAAAACAAATTGGGCGCTTTACACTATACCCGAGGCGGCACCATTCCACAAAACCCATTCAGCTAGGGCCTACAGTGTGGCCCTTTCCTGAGCTTGTAAATTCGCCCCACGTCCTACTGTCCCTTATGACTAGAGTGCTCAACTACATTCCTCTTTGAAACTATGTATCTATATCAATGGTCTCAACCTTGCCTACAGGTCTCAGACTGCACTGCACAATCATCAGGGTTGGGGATGGGGATAGGACTTTAAAAATTATTGATGTTCAGGACACAACCCAAAGCAATTAAATCATAATTCCTATGGGGGAGAACTCAAGCATAGTGTTTTTTGGTTTGTACTTTTGAAGTTTCTCAGTGATTTCAATGTGTAAAATGGACATTAAATTAGAACACAAGTTGGAAAATGACAAGGCCCATGTGCAGTTCTTTGAGCCACATTTAAGAATATTTTACTGATCATTTCAAAATTGAGAGAATTCACGTAAAGTGTATTTCATAGGCTCCTCTGAGAGCCCACTTAGCCCAGGGTAGTCTATTAAAATGTTTACCTAGTTCTTGTAGACATCTGAGTTTGAGACTCTTGCTATTACTTGAAACCCGTGGATTACTGTAGTAGTAAAGTTGTGCTTTTGGCATTGTTAGAGCTGCTAGCTATCAATGTGTGACTGATTTATATACTAATTGGCTCCTACTCTGAAAATGGCCCTAAACAAGCATATCTATAGTTTAATCGTAGTCTGAAAACTGCTTTTCAAAAGAATCTCGTATTATTTTCCCCAGCCTAAATGCTATTGCTTAGAGAAACATCAACCACAGTTGCCTCCACTCCTGCAGTAGGCACTATTTGATTACTTCCAGTTGAGCATTTCCGAGTCAGCTATTTCATCTTGGGTAATTAAGTGGAGAAACAAATTCCTTAAAGTGAACCAGAAATACACCAACTTTATCCCCAAAGAAACCTGAAAAAGTATGAGGGGTTCACACTTTTTCCTGTTCTGAAGGAGCCAAGATTTCTCCCTAACACTCACTACTTATCTTCTGAAAGTCCCATAGGTCATCCAGTTCCAAGAAGAAATGCTGAGAAACAAATGGAAATGAGCTATTCTGGGCATTTTCAGTTACAAAACAACTTCTGTAACAAGTTCCAACAGACTATCCAAAATTCTTCACATTGGAAATTCATTTGAAATAACTAGACCTACAACTGCAAATTACTTGGCCCCTGTTTATCAAATCAAATGATGAACTGTTTACTGTCAACTATCACACAGTCTTCTCATGATGCCTGTCCTAATCACCAAGATGGGAAGAGCTATTCTTCTATCCATGGCTGATTTATTTGATGAGGCAAAACACAGAGCCACATTAGTTGCAAAGTCTGCAATAGCAAATTGAAGATCAGAGATAGTACATAGCATTCCTCTAACAGTAGCAGTGACAGGCATTTATAGTCTTTGATGTGGTTTAAAAGTACAACACTGTAGATAAGAACCACCTTTCTTGGTATTGAATGCTAGGTCATTCTGAGACCAGACTAAGAAAATACGATACAAAGAGGTAGTATGATGTTCATCAGATAGAAGAAAGCTTGAGTCCCAGATAGGATAAATTGTGAAATCTTGGGCAAGTTACTTAACCTTGTTGAGCCTTATTTTCTTTTATAAAACAGAGTAATTTTTACCCCACTTGCTTTAGACAATGATACAAGTTAAAGTGCTTTGAAGATACAAGTGATAAATGAACTCTCATAATTACAGATCCAAATAAGACCAAATTAAATTGTCCTAAAATCTGGACTTGGCTAGAATATCAATAACAAAGATCTCAACTTTGGGACCTTCTTTAAGACAACTCTCCCTCCATTCCTATGGGAGATATCAGCTTCTAAAAGTGAGCTAAGTGGAAGTAATGTGAAGGAGTTTTAAGCATGAGAATGACTTTTTAAATATTTTATCTTTATAAATTGACAAAGATCTACTGAGCATTTAATATCACTGTTACAACATGAATAGCAATCTAAATTCAATGTTCAAGACACAGAAATTGGAAGTCTTCGAGAAAATGCTCTGAAGGCTTCATTAACCAAGATAATTGTTGGGGATAGTCTCATTCACAGTTCCCTGAAAAGAAACTGAACCAAACCTTGACATTTCATGTTAAGTAGGAACAGTGAATAAGGCACATACTGCAGGTGACTGTTAGGCCACCGTCTTTTTTCTTTTACCTATAAAAATAAACATAAGTAACTAATGGAATAACAAAATAAAAGTTTATTTTATTAGAATTAGGAATGTTCTTTCCCTCTGGGCAACCTGAACAGTCCAGTTACAATGAATATCTAAGAACAGTTATTTCCACAGCACAGGGTGCTCTATGCACAAAATTACAGGGTTAGGAGCATTTTATCAATTTATCAATCTGATTGTCTCACCAACCCGCCCCCTCCCATCCCCCAAGTGCTCTATACTGGGATTTGTAGCTAAAAGATTTTGTTACATCAAGTCCTTTTCTCTCTTATACTAAATTTCAGTTCCTAATCATGGTTGATCCACATTTTACACTGCAGATTCAACCATTTCAAATCAAGTCAGTCAGTCTTGGATCTGTTATATTTGTGTGTATGTATACACCTGTGTATTTAATATATTTATTTAAACACACATAAAACACATACAATCTGGGTCGCAGCAGATTACACAGAACTTAGAGTCTGATGATATTATATACTACTCAATTTTACCACTGTGGTTTGTATCCTGCGCTTTGGATCGACATTTTATTGTAAATCATTTAAAGTCCATCTACTGCTCAATGAATTGTTCAAATGAAGCATGCACTTTTCAGAAGACCTCAAGAAGACAGGGAGACCCTGGTGCTGACCATGAATAGAGCCCTCTGACAGAAAGACTTAGGTAGGTGAAACAGGGAAGCTGTCATACAATATGGCTTGCCTATCCCAGCTGGGGTCACTGAAGTTACTAACAATGAAAGCAATTAACTCAGGGAATTCTGTCAAATATGGAGACAGCTGTTAAAAGCTTGGAAGTGGAAAAGGCCAATTTATCTTGATCCATACAAATTAGGGAATGCACTCACAATTGCTATACCCTCAGGTAATATGCCAACACTGAAACTAGAAAGCAGCTCTAAAAAGCACTGTTCCTCCATGGGTGGGGGCTGATATTATGAAGTGCACACATTGTTTTTGGATAATTGTTGTAAGGGGAGCATGTAAAAAGGATTTATGACACTCAAACTTAGATACTGCAGTTAACTGGTAAGGTTTTTTAAAAACACCACACATACACAAAACATTTTAATGGAACCACATATATCTAGATAGCAACTCTGGCTGCTTTTCAAAGTTACCAGGGAAAGGAACTTATTCAAGCTTTCTTTAAAAAAAAAAAATCCTTAGTTTTGATAAATGTCTTTTAAGATTGATGCAGTCATTGAAAATAAAGTCAAATGGTTGACAGGGAAAGGGGAGGAGAAGAGAATACGGAAGAAGCAGACACTGAGTTCAGATTTGCACCTAAGGTGGCAAGAGAAGGGAGAATAAAAGGTACAGGTAAAGTTGATCCTAAAGCAACAAGTGGTTTAAGGAAGCAGCATAATATATTCAGCAAACATTCACTGATTTTTGATGGGAAAAGAATAGTTGCAAGTACATCTCATGTAACAACCTTCTCTAAAAGGAAAAGTAGGGTTGATTTAGCAAAGCCTAACTTAGGCAAAAGGCCAGAGGAAAGTGAACCTACTTCCCAATGATGTAATAAGATGTACAATGCAAGAGCAGACAAAGCTGCCTCACAAACGGTAAACACTCCCTAGGCGCAAGACATTTAGAGGAAGACAAAGAGGTCCTTCAGCCACAAGTGGTATTTAGTATTAAGACCTCAATCTAGTTGCCTAGTTCACTCTGTACTCCTGTATAAAACTGACAGATTTAGGGATGCTAATCTGTTGAAAAATACCACAGCAAGAATGGCCTAAACAGATACATAGTTAATAAAACCACCACCACCCTTTACTTTTAACATAGCTCTTAGTAGAAATTTCATAAAAATGGACATCACAGCTAAAACACATTATTAATTCTCCTATTTGCTGACAATAGAAAAGAAGCAAACAGTGGTTTCTATTTAAATGCACTAGATGGGAATATCAAGTTCTAGGGTGTTTGCCTTCAAACTGAACCCACAGCAACACACATAAGCAATTTCAGTATCTGCCATTTTTAATTCACAATCTGAAAGTAAGTGAATGGCTATTTATTTATATTTAAAGGAAAAACATTCTATCTGACACCCTAACGTAAAGAAGGGGTGAGAGAAGAGCCATAACTAAAATCTTAAAAGGCTCAAAGCAGCAATTAAGGGGAAAAATTTTTGAAATGTTTCCTCTGGATGTGACAGGAAGCCTTCAGCTATATGACACGGGCACACAAAGGCTTACGTAGATGCATGAGGCCGTGGAGAGGGATGAGGTTGGGGACTGGGTGATTCTTGAATTGCAGCAGCAAAGCTCCCTGTTGCAGCCCTTATCAGGCCATGGCATTTAGTCAGAACTTGACTTCTCTATACCCAACCAGGAGCTGGGAATTCAGGGCATGAGGCCCATGGCTAGCAACAAACATATCAAACCAGAGAGGGCAAAGTAATCTAAGGAAGGGAAATGAAAGAGTTCTAGATAGGTCTTCCAGAGGTGCTAAACCAACACACCTTTTAGCCCAACCCTCAACCCTGGAAAGATAAAGCAAACTGAAAGAAAATGCACAGCAAAAGACATAATCTTGAAGATTTTTAAAGAATAAATATTTTTTGTAATTAAACATTATGCAAACACGTGCCACGCTTGCTTTGTCCATGCATATGCGCTATATACAATTTTGAAAAATACTGTGTTGTCCTCTTGTTTTAAAAGTCATATACAAAGTTTTTTTTGTTTTTTTTTTGTTTGTTTGTTTAACCCCTCTTTCTGCCTACCCTCTTCCCCGCCCCAAGAATTTTCTTTACAAGTAACTAATCATCATTCACTCATGACCTTGGGGTATGAGAGAGAGACACTCTGCGTGTTTGGGTGTATCCGTATGTGCAGGGGAGGAAGGGGAAGAGGTCCTTTACCAAAGTACAACAAAATGGCTGGTCTGGACATGAAAAGCAGTGTCAAAGAGCTATTTTAAATTTTAACTGTACTACACTCAGGAAAAAAGAAAATGAAAAAAAGGAGTCAGCTTTGAGAATGAAGCTACGTTACAAGTTAAAGTTGGAGGGCTTTTAGTGTGTCTGTCACACTTTTGTTGGCGGCCTAGAATACTGTTGTACAATGGTTTATCTACCTTTTTTTTTATTACAATATAATTTACTTAAACTTTCCATTAACAAAACAGAATTCTGGTACTATAGACCAGCGGTGTCAGAATAGGCTTAGTGCCTCCTTGTTTGTATCTATTTTGTTTTGTTTGTTTTAATTGCATGAGCACTCTAGATGATAAAGTTTTCAGAGTTCATTTTATGCAGGGCCATTCTCAGTCCTCAATGTACTCCCACAGATCTTTTTCATAGCCTTCATGCACATGCTGTAACAAAACCCTTCGTCGACTCTCACAGTATCTGTAATCAAAGAGAAAAAAAAAAAACCCGTTGTCAGCCTCCAATATTAAAAAAAAAGAGGCATTTACTTATTTTTTAAGGTTCCCTACAGTTTATCCAGACTTAGAACCAAGCACCTGATTTTTGTTGTTGTTGTGTTTTTTTTTTTTTTTTGGCTGTTCCGCATGTCTTGTGGCATTTAGT
The DNA here is from genome assembly GCF_964165515.1 of Mesoplodon bidens. Taxonomy (NCBI): domain Eukaryota; kingdom Metazoa; phylum Chordata; class Mammalia; order Artiodactyla; family Ziphiidae; genus Mesoplodon; species Mesoplodon bidens. The sequence continues at coordinate 61,709,717 of NC_138178.1, read as the reverse complement.
TCCTTGACCAGGGATTGAACCCGGGCCCTCAGCAGTGAGAGCTGGGCGTCCTAACTACGGGACCGCCAGGGAATTCCCCCAAGCACCTGTTTTTGTTTTTAAGAGGCACATTTTCAGGTCTAGATGTAAAGACATGACTATTTCTCATTTTAAAAAGGTATTTTTTGAAGTTCCCAGTTTGGGGAAATCAATTCTAGAGCAATAAAATAAAGGCCTTAGAAATCACCTGACTCAATCCTGTCATTCTACAAGTAAGTAAACAGTTTTAGGAAGAAGTAGTTTCAGGGGTTATTTATTCACATCTGTAAAACCTTAAAGTACTAGGGGCAGCTATAGCTGGCTAAGGGAAGTGAAAATGTTACTTAGGACTAAATCTCCAAGTCTTCCAAATACCCAAAGGCTTCTACTACTATTAAAAAGATATTAGTATTTGCCAGAAAACAACTGTGGGAGAAAGAGCTCCATGTTGAGAAAGCAAACATTCTGCATCTTTCACTTAAGTGGTAACATATCTTAAAGTATCATCTATCTCTAGGACAAAGTAAATGTCTCCTTAGAAAAACTCTTTAAAAAGTTTGGGTAGCTCACTTGTCAACAGCCATGATCCACAGGATCCCTAGGCTAGGGCCAGCATCATAATCTCACCCCTCATCCTAATAGCCACTTGCCCTTTTGGGGCTCCTTCTTCCTGTCAGGGCAGCAACTACATAGATAAAACTGCATGGAAGAAGCTGAATCAGCCAGTGGGATAAAAAGCTGATTTCCTCCCTATGCCTGACTAGCACTACCTGGAATCTGTTGCCCAAAGGACAGAAGCAATCTGTGAGAAACATGGCAGCTGCTCAGTTATTGAATATGCTAAACCCAAGTTTCACCATCATCTAACTTCACCACTAAGGCATACCAGACCACCGGTGGCCGACATTTTTGTTCAACAACTACTGGAGAAAACCTTACCTGTACTTATCTTGTACTTTCTGCTTTATATCCTGCAGAGAGTCTTGGGAAATATCTCGTTCAAGGTAGCCCGAGAGCACCTCTGTGGCATTCTCTAGATCTGCTTGGTTATTCTGTAAGAGGAAGAAAAATATATAGTAAATTTTGCCTTCAAAAGAAAGCTAAAAGATAAACCATCTTAGCTGCTTCCTTGATAGACTGTGGCTCAACACCAATTTTCTAATTTTCACAGGTGGTTTAACTGCACCTGTAAAGCCCTTCATCACTTTCACCCCTAACAACTTGTTTTTTCTTTTCCAGGACAATTTTTTAAACATTGAAAGAACTAAAGATTTATCCATTACCTCTGGAAGAATATTAAGGACAATCTGAAAGGACATAAGAAAAAGGTTTTGGAATCTTCCAGTTCTGAAAACTGCTATTGGCTAAAGCTCGAGGAAAAATAAGAAACCCATTATTCTTTATATCTAGCTAGATATCTACTTCTTATAAGAGAGCACTGTATGGAAGATTAAAATTTTGTTATCCTTTACTACTATGGCTAGTTCTATATATTTACCCATATAAATTCCCATCTGCTAGTCACTGTTATTACCCAGCCATCTATCAACATCAATGTTGCATGCATCAATTTTTAATGAGCATCTCTACTTGAAAAACCTCTACTGCTAAAAGCCCCCCTTTTAATCATTACTTCTCCACAAAAGGCAAGCACCATATTAACTTCTAATACCATGTATTAGTTTTGCCTGAATAAAGACTTTGAAAGAACTTATGACATGCTAGGTGTTACATAAGCATTATACATGGATTGTCTCACTTAAACCTCTTAACATTTATAGAAAAATTATCCCCATGCTAAAATAGAGATATAGACGAGGTTAAGTAATTTGCTTCAAGTCAACAGACCTAAAAAGTGATGAAGTCAAGATTCAAATTCAGGACTAATTCCAGAGCCTGCACACTAAATCACTAGCTGGCTAAACCACATCAATTTGAACGTAGTTTACAGCAAGAAATCTAAATTTCTTGTATCTTCCTAATAAACATGAAACTTTTCTTTTTTAATTTTTAAAATTTTTATTCATTTTATTTATCTTTGGCTGTGTTGGGTCTTCGTTGCTGAGCACGGGGCTCTCTCCAGTTGCGGCAAGCAGGGGCCACTCCTCGCCACGGTGTGCAGGCTCCTCATTGCAGTGGCCTCCCTGGTTGCAGAGCACGGGCTCTAGGCACACGGGCTTCAGTAGTTGTGGCACGTGGGCTCTAGAGTGCAGGCTCGGTAGTTGTGGTGCACAGGCCCAGTTGCTCTGCAGCATGTGGGATCCTCCCAGACCAGGGATCAAACCCGTGTCCCCTGCACTGGCAGGCAGATTCCTATCCACTGCGCCACCAGGGAAGCCCTTAACACTAAACTTTTAATCCACATTTTTGGGCAGAGAGTAAACTTTAAAACTCTATATATCTAATCTATGAAAGGCAAGTAGTCCTATGACACACAGGTGGTTTTTTTCCCCACTCAGTAACTATTCCTACCTCAAAGATAATGGACTGGTTATTCTTTTTGAGGTAGAAAGCGAAGACATAAGTGTACATGAGTGTGGCACGACACTGGCAGAGGACATCAACTGCTTTCTTCAGGAACTGCACCTCAATCCAGGACATGTTGTGCTGTTGCATCTCTTCCATTTTCTGCTTCACCTGAGCATATAGTTTGTGCTCAAAGCGTAGACTCTGCATGTGGTTCATATAGCGATTACAGTAGAACAGGTACCTCTGAAGGGCTGCCCTAGATCGCTGTCCCATTAAGAAAAATTAAGGTCACATAATTATAACAAATGTATTATATATACACAAAAGCTGATATCATATTTACTGATGAAACGGTATAGGAATTTAGGCTAAAATCGGGAACAAAGAGACATCTACTGCTACCTTTGTTATTTAATATTTTTTGCATGTCCTATAGCTGTACTTTCCAATACAGCAGCCACTAGTCACAGGTGGCTATTAAATTAAAGTAAAAAATTCAGTTCCTCAGTGTTCAACAGCCATATCACAGTCAGTGCCTACCACATTAGACAGTAGTAATAAAGAACATTTCCATCATTACAGAATGTTCTACTGGATAGCTCTGTTCTGTGGTATGTAATAAGGTACATCAATATTTTAAAGTAGAAAACAAAAGAGAGGCAACCAGACATCATATAACACCTAATATAATGCAACAGAAACTATACAGTACCACCAGTTAAGTGTTCTGTGTTCTTTCCACACCCTTCCCCAAATCAAGTCTGAATTCAATTATCTAGAATTAACCACCAGTTTCAGGAAATTCAGGGACAGAAGAACCTATTAAATAAAACCAGGGAGCTGCAATCAGCAAATCCAGAATGTGTTAAATTCTACAAGAAAAATAACTTAGCTTCCTCAACAAACAAATGGCAAGGGAAGAAAAAAAAAACAAAGAAATGAAAGGACCTATAGATTAGAGGACCACATCCAACTTGTGCACCTGTATGGACCCTGATTTAAACCAACTATAAAAGAAAGTTTATGAGATAAGTGGGGACATTTGAACACTGGATAGTTGATGATATTAACAAAGTACTGCTTTAAGTATATAATACAGTATAATTATAAAATAATATATAATAAATATATATCCAAACATAACTATGGTACTACAGCTTTATGAAGAGTCTTTTAAAGTACATGAAGTATTACAAAAATATAAATATATATATATATATATAAAATATCAGGTCTAAATTTGTTTTATATTATTTATCATACTGCAAAAAGAATTCACATAGGTCTCTCCCATTATACTGAAAATCTCTAGAGGAGATACAGTTTTAAAACAGTAATCTTGGGGGAATTCCCTGGCGGCCCAGTAGTGGTTAGCACTCTGTTCTCACTGCCAAGGGCCCAGTTCCAATCCCTGGTCAGGGGACTAAGATCCCACAAGCCTTGAGGCCCAGCTGGCCAAAAAAATAAAAAAGTAATCTTGTTATCTCTAGCACCTAATATGCAGAAAATGATAAAGGCTTGTTAAATGCAACCACCATGGAAGGGTTTATACATACATATTTCTTTTCTTTTACTATCACCTCCTCTTCCTCTCCTCATGCCTTAAAGCCTACTAAGAGCACAGATACTACTAGGCCCTATGCTTGGTCTCTTGCTTACAAATACTATCTCTGAACCACATAACTAGCCAATCACATGATCCAGTATCATACAACATTGAAACATCTCAAAAAACCTACACAAGCCATATTATTGCAGCAGTCAGGTAGGTATTAAATCAATGCTCACACGATGGAAAATTATTCCAATTATATCTAAAAATATAATATGTAGAAAATAAGCTGCTTGGCATTTTATCTCCCCCCAAAGCACTAATATTTTTAAGCCTGTCAAATTCCCAAGATGAAATGGAAAACCTAAATCACATATTAAAATGTATGTTACAGGACTTAATGTGACCAGCATTTGATTTAATGTGACCAACAATTCTCAAACAGCTTGCATCACTAAAATACCTTTAAAATTCAACATGAAAGAAAACCCACACCAACACTGCAAATAAGACCCAATTTTAATCAAATGCCAGAATCTGGATTGAGAAATGCAATCAGTATCCTGAAAACACTTTGGAAAAACAAACAAAACAACAACCTGACTGCTTAGAACAGGGGTAGGCAAACTCTGGCCTGTGAGTGAAATCCAGCTGCTGCCTATTTTTTGTAAACTAAGTTAACTTGGAACACTGCCATGCCCACTCTTTTAAGTCTATGGTTGAGTCAGCATTTCAAGAGCAGGGACAGAACTGAGTAATTGTAACAGAGACTATATAGTCAGCAAAGCTGAAAATATTTACTATCTGGCAACTCACAGGTCTAGTAGATATGAAAATTCAGGGAATTCCCTGGTGGGGGAACTAAGATCCCACAAGCCTTGAGGCCCAGCTGGCCAAAAAAAAAAAGTAAGCTTGTTATCTCTAGCACCTAATATGAAAAGAAAGTCAGTCTAGTAGATAAGAAAATTCAGGGAATTCCCTGGTGGTCCAGTGATAAGGACTCTCACTGCCAGGGGCCTGGGTTCGATCCCTGGTTAGGAAACTAAGATCCTGCAAGCTGCAGAGTGCAGCCAAAAAAATAAATAAAAATAAAAATAAAAAAAAGAAAGAAAAGAAAATTCAAATGTCCACCTCTGTCATAACTGTGGCATAGTATATTAAGTCAACAACTTTCTACAACACAGGTAACATCCTTCCAAGGCACTCAAAGTACCATCTATGTTCTTTCTGTATTGTGTGCCAACCTTCTAGTACTTTTTAAGAACTATAACTCCCAGAAAGCACTAGGCCTGAGTATGGAAGTAGGGGAAGTGAGGAAAGAATATGCTAGATGTGTGCAATGGTGTGCTCCATTCTGGGAGGTATGGCTCCCACTTAAATAAACAAACAAATACAGGCACTCTATGAAATTTTTCCCTGTACACCCACAGGATCAGAAGATTCTAGTTTAGTCCAAAAGAAATGAGCTAGAAAAATAATGCATTCTAGCATCTACAATCTACACATTAGCAGGGCTTAGAAGCTATATGCCCAATAATCCACCCTCCCTGTGGACCTCAGAAAGGGATTCTACCAGCACCCAAATGCAGACCAGGTAAGGCCAAGGATAACCCATATACTTTTTGTTGTCAGCAAATACCATATTCTGGCTAGATCTAACTAGACTACTCTTCATTCAGGATAAGTAAAAACTAAAAGTCTAACATGGTTATTAGGAAAAATGTAATGCAGCATAAGAGAAAAATAACAGTTCTTTATGGACTCAAAAAAAAATATTATCAAAATTAGAAGAAAATTTTAGGAAAATTTATGGTCTCTCCAGCAGAATTTAAGACAATTGTGACTGCTTAAAACAAAAGCAGAAAGCCATGAGGGCTAAGATTTAAAAACAAACAAACAAACAAACCCAAAACAGAAGGAAATGCAATGACAAACTGAGCTAAATAAAATGCAACACTAGAATCGATTCCAAATGGGAGGTAGGAAAAGCATGACTGTCATTGTAGAGTTTTGTATATAAAGATTACACGGGGTGATATTTCTCAAACTGGAGTCTAAGGATGCTAGACAAAACTGGAGTAGGGGTGCCAAATAATCTGGTTTAAACAGACCATGGAATGTTTAAATATTAAAAATCTGATAATAACCTAAAGAAAACACAAACACTCCGGACCATATGAATGAACTTATGAGAATCAACATTTTCAGGTCTTACATTTGTGAAATGGCTAAAACTGGCATTAAGCAGGATTACTTTAACTGCACCAGAGTTGAGAATAATAAGTGATAAAAGAATATATTAATGATAAATTCTGATCAAATCAAATTTTGACGCACTGTAGGGGTGAATGTACAATAGGTGAGATATAGAAAACTGGTGGGAGAACAAATTATCACATGGCACTTAGTAGTATGCGTAACCCTAAATTTAAAAAACCTGGTCTGACAACAGTCTATCAACAGTAATTTAATTTCAGCAAATAACTTATCTGTCAAATTAGTTTTAACTTAAGTTCCACTGGTTTTGTGGTCTTCTTGGTTTGGTTGTATAGTTGCTTAAGAGTTTACAGCTGGTTTTATGTTTAAACATATTTAAGTCGTATTATAATAAATATAATTTAAATCAACATTGGAATTTGTGGGGGGGTTTTTTCCTCCTTTAAAAGGATAACAAATATTGTGAAAGTCTGTAATATGACTGCCTAGGTTATATAAATATATTCCTTTGTATTTATGGCAATTTAAATTATAATAAATTTTAAAGAAGCATTTAAAAAGTGAAACAATAACAAACAGGTTTTGTTTTGGATTGCATCCTGGCAAGACAAGCCATTTAAAAAGATTTCTGGGGGGCAACTGGGGAATTTCAACACAGAACGGATGAATGTAAAGAATGATTAAATTCCAGGATTCTACTATTATGACAGAATTATCAGGCTGAAAGGAACTAAAAGTGTTACCGAATCTAATCCACACCTAGGGTTTGAATCCCTTCTACTACAATAGTGGGTTATTTCCCCATCCAGTAAGAGGGAAATCCCTACCTCCTGAGACAGTTCATTCCAAATCAGCTCACTGAAAATCATTAGAGCTTCTTGATGAACAATGAGATAATTAATTAATTAAAAGAAGTAAGACTGCATATAAATTGCAGCAGTGCCATTTAACAAATACTGTTCTTTAGTCTCCTTGCTGGGAAGGGGAAGTCTTGATACTGAAGACTACTGAAACCTGAAAGTGTGCTAGATTAATTTTTAAAAATGCAAACAAACTTATAAATAGGAGTACTCCTGATATGCATTTTGCACAATATCCCCTCTCTACAGGTACACAGATACCCAGTATTTACTGGAATGTCATTTCAGCAAATCTTTCAGAACTGAACACTCCAGCTAAATCATTCCCTAATCAACATAAAATGCGTATTATTCCTGTTCAACTGTTTGAAAATAAATGACTTACCTCCTGTGCATCTCTTGCTGCCTTTGCATCATCCTCATTATAGCGGTTACAGTTGTACCTTAAAGTAAGTGAAGAGGATTCCATAAAGCCATAAATCAATGAAAAGGGAACAAATCACAGAATATTAGCCTGGATTTAGAGATTACCTAGAACCAATACTCTCCTTTACACAGATAAACTGAGGCACAAAAAAACAAACAAACACCCCTAGTGTTTGAATCCTTTCCATAATAGTGTGTCAGTTCTCTACTAGTAATAGGCAGTTAGTTCTCCACCTCCTGAGGCAGTCCATTCAAATCAGCTTACCGATAATCATTAGAAAACACTGTTATTCTAGAACTTCCACTTACCAACTGTAGTTTGAACTTCTAATTCAATTTTTGAAGAGATCACCTCATCTCCTAGGTTGTCTGTTATTTAGCCAAATATTCCCAGTTTTTCCAGAATTACTCACCTTCTTATCTTCACTTGTATACATCAAAGAAAACCAACAGCTGACAGACTGCTATGTAACAGGTGCTGTGCTATGTGCTTTATATGCTATTACAGTTTACAAGAATCACTGAATCTTCCTAGAGAGGTCAGCTCAGAGTGGAGATGTATAAAACTGGCACTTCCCTTGTTCCTCTGTTTTCTTTTATGGGAACCTACATTACAGGAGCAGCTGATGTTTACTGAGTGTTAACTACATACCATCCACTTACTAAGGACTTCAACTGTACTATCACGTTTAATCCCCTCAAGCACCTTATGAAATATTATCCTCATCGAGCAGATGAAGAGAAGATAAGCAACATATTTAAGGTCACAAAAATAGAGCTTCAGAGATGGAAACTAAACTTATGCCCATCTGGCAACTGAGGCCCATGCTCTTAACTAGTGAGTTCATGTCTTCAGAGTCTTTTAACAGTAATCTTCTCAGAAGAATTTTGAATTTAATGTAAATCTTGTTAAACTGCATTCATTATTCCAGCTTGCCAAGTCCTTCAGGGTTATAATGGTTTATATAGTCAATATCCCTCTTCGATGTTACCCCAAAATGTATACAAGATTCTTATACTAGTTCAAGAAAATCATCAGTACAACTGACCAGAAAAGCAGTATATAGTTGATGTGAATAAAAAAATGAGGACAAAGCCTTTCAGCAAACCTTTAAAGCGTTCCCCTAGAAGGCACAAACCTATTATCTGTACTCCAAGAAATGGTCATTCAATTAATCCCAAACCTCCCTGTCTGTATTCACAGCCTAGGCCACAAACCTCTCAGTCCACAATGAAATACCTTGCTGAAATCTACCAAACATTCCCTAATCCATCAACCTAATAATACCATTTGATTCTGGAATTTCACATAAGAGAAAAACTAAGTTATACAGTTCATATGCAGCTTGTGGAATCAGAAATTTTGGAAATTTGGGATTACATTCTCTCTGCTCCCAATCTCTGGTACCTTTCCATTTTCCGTAAGTACTCAGAAATAACCAACAATGGCTCACTGATCTCATCTTGAAGTTTTTAAAGTAACCCAGACCACAAATCACCTGAGTCAGGAGACTTATTAATTTTCTCCCAGCCTGGGTTATAATCCTCTTTTACCAATAATTACTCTACTCAAGTTAGCCCAAAGACTGCCTCTTCTTGCCCTCTACTGGTCAACTATTAACACCTCTTCTTTCTATCTGATACATCCTTTTATACTTTCCTTTTGATATTTTTAGATACTTTTAAGCCTCAACTCATTCTGGGCTTTAATCTGCCAACATTAAGCACTTTAAGGCCAAGAAAGCAAGCAGGGTCCATCTATACTTCTAACTCAGATGACTGATAGTGCTACTTGGAATGCTTTTTTGAAGATTTCTGAGGCACTTTCAGATTTAAACAAGAAAGCACAGCATGATATACCTGCAATGTTAAAGACACAGGCAACATTTCTGACACCTCTGGTCCAGGCCATTCTTCATTCTTCTGTATCCATCATTTGTTTGTACCCTTTCCATTTTTCAATACAGCTCATTGAAAATTTGAGTTGTGATAAGAGATTTCCTTACACACACACAAAGTCTCTTTAATATCTCCTCTTTCTTATTCCCTCTCCCTTTCACTAGGCTTGTTTAAATAAATTCAAGTGAATTTAGTTTCCAGGAACACTCTAATATTCCAGTTTGACCTCCTAAAACCTAGAGTACCTATACCCCAAATACCTTTCCTTGGCTCTCACGGTGGTAAAATCACTTTCTTTACTTCTATCTAAGCAATTAGTTTTTACCTGGCTCAGAATTAATTTCAGACAAATAATCCCTCTTACTATTCCTCTAATTAATGAATCTAAAAGGGAAGACTTGCCACTGTCTTAAGTTCAGATCCTCCTCATCTTGTCTTGAACTTGCAATTTCTTCCCCTCCCACCCACGCTCTACAAAGCAGTCACAATGTCCAGATAACGTATGTAAGTAAAGCACGTAAAACAGAACCTTCTCATCTGAACTACAGATCTAATCTTGTCACTCCCAGTTAAAATCCTTCTGATAATGTCCAAACTACTTTAGGTCCCAGCCTACTTTCTCTTTTCCTACTCCCCACAATTTGAGTGGCCAACACCAATAGAAGACAGGCAAGTAACACAAATGAATGAAACAGGCAATTTGCATACTATAACACCGAGAAATATTTCCACTTTTACCATTTTCTCATTTTGAGAAAAATGCATCAAGGCATCCTCAATCTAACTTGTATTTTTCCCAAATTGATAAGAAACGTACTTGGAACAAACGTATGTATTGCTACCAATGTGACTAGTGCCATCATGATATATGAAAATGCCAATAAGCTCCGGTCTTGGGAAAACAAACTGCAAAGTAAAGGCTCCATCTCGATTCCAGGTAATTTCTGCCAAACAGAAATGCAGGCCTGTTCCTATGTTTCAAAGCAAGGCTAAAAATCTAGATTGCATTGGGCAATTTTTCCAATTTTTAAAGTTGGAACAAATTTTTTGTCTAATGGCGGTGCAGGGTAACTAAAACACAACTGTGGAAGGAGTTTTGCCAAGTCTCTTAGTTTTCAACTATTATCTAGAAAGACATATTAGACAATGCAACTCTTTTCTGGATAAGTCATGTACTTTCACATGATTCTACCATTGTTCATGCAGCTCTTTTTGCCCTGAATGTTTTTCCTACCACTTTTTAAACAAATGAACCCTTAGTCCTCCTTGAAGTTCAACTCAACTGTTACATGATCTGTGAGATAAGCCTTATTAATCCCTCTCTCTGGATATCTTGCATATACTTTTAACACTGATCACACACTGTATTCATTTATCTAGATGGTGATTTCCATGAGGTAGAAACCTTATTCATAATATGTGGCAGATATATCACATACTTATATGAACATGTTCTTCCCTTCATTTCCCCAACCTACCAGGCAGATCCATGTGGTTCCCAAGGGCCAAGACACACCCAGCAAAACTCTGCTTTACAGTTCTGGTTACGACAGACCATGTGATTACAACCGCCATCCTTCTCAATTGTGACATGGCATTTGGGACATTCCTATGAAGAGAAACTATAAAGTTGGTGTCAATGCTACACTGAGGAGAAGCCAGTTTTAGATTTGGTTTATTTTTAAATACCACATTTATTGTGATTAATACATGTAAAGCACTCAGTGTCAAACACTTAACAAGTCCCATTGAAAATGAGTTGTTATTATTACTGGCTATTAAGATGGTTAACAACTTAAGGATCTGTTTTAGTGGGGTTGGGAGAAAAAAACATTTTAGGTACTTTTAACCAAACACATACTAATAATAGTTTTATGGGAGGTTAAACATTTTCTCCATGTAAATATAATATATGCTTCTAGTGTCATCTAGAAATAATCATTGAGTACTTCCTGTATCCCACACACTGTTCTCAGTGTTTTATATGCATTAACTCATAATCTTTATAGTGGCCCTACTCCTATTTCCATTTGTCAGATGAATAAACTAAGAATATTTTAAAGAAACTAGTCCAAGGTCACACAGGTAGCAAATGGTAGAGTCAGGATACAAACCCAAGCAATGTGGCCTCAGGAATCAGGCAAGCAAGATTGGTAAATTCTTTTTGTGGCTACTGAATTTCCCAACTTTCTTGTGGTCCATTTACAATTGTGCTACAGAGATCACTTTTCTTTTTTCCAAGACTGTATCATTTTCTCGGTTGCTAATAAGCCAAAGTTATTACCCTGCAGGCATGTTTTTTTTTCTCTTGAAAAATCTAGAAAATTAAACTTACTCATTATTATTTTTTTTTTGCACAGGCTCCAGATGCGCAGGCTCAGCGGCCATGGCTCACGGGCCCAGCCGCTCTGCGGCATGTGGGATCCTCCCGGACTGGGGCACGAACCCGTGTCCCCTGCATCGGCAGGCGGACTCTCAACTACTGCGCCACCAGGGAAGCCCCTACTCATTATTTTTAATAAAACTATAAGATGCAAAGCTTGGATTTTGTTGTACATTTTTGTATCTGACATCTGTTACTCCCATAACCGGGTGAGAGTATCACCCATTATATTACTTGCAATTCAGCTACTGTGAACAGACTACACTACCCATAAACTATAGTAATTCAATAGGTCAATACAGCAATATTTAATTATACATTTTCAATCAAATTTTTGAAGTCACTCACATAAAAAATACTACATTTTCCCAAAGAAGCAAATTCCAGGCCTAATATATCTGTTTCATTCTATATTTCTTAGCTATAATTAACTAATTAGTATTAATTTCTTAATATACCAACAATCTGCAAATCCTTTAAAAAAAGCTAGTAACAAAAATAAGCTTCTGAAATGTCTCAGGAGAAAAACTCCTCAGTTTCATCTCAAAACTGCCAAGTAGATAAACCTGTTATTACAAATTGCCATTCTTGCTTAATAATCTACCTTCTAAACAAACTCAAAACATATTCAAGCCTATATTCCCTATTTTAAACATCTTGGGGATTTAGAGTATTTGGGGATTTTTCTAGATGCAGAAAGAGGGCTACAGTTTAATCAAACTACTTAGGGAAAATATAACTGCCCTATTCTAAATACTAGTTTGAAAGCAGATTCTGGGATTTCAATGAACATTTCTGGTGGGGAAATCTTCAATTTTTGAAAAAGAATGCTTGGCTACCAGGAAAGTTTTAAAAAATAACAAAAGCAACCACTTCCTGACATTATAGTTAGGTTTTTTTGAGTGCCATAAGGTATGTTTATCATGATGGTTTTAGAGAGTACAGAAATATCAACTTCAAAACTACATTCCTCAAAGATGTGGGCATTTGTTTTATGCCACAGGACTCACTGTTTTACTGCTAATGCTTTCTGGGAGATAGAAATGTATACATATATTTTAATCTTTTTGGGTAGAGCAGGGTACTAATGGTATAAAATCATGTGCTGGACTTCATCATTTAAGCACTCATTCTTATCACTATCCTGAGATTGAGTGATGGAAGAGTGCAAAGCTGTAACTAACTCTGGTCAAACAACTCAATATTCTTTAAAACATCATCTTCATATGTGAAAGACAATAATTAAAATGAATAGCTCATGAATAACCCTATTATCCATCACTCAAGTCACTTCCTATAGGAATAGGATGTAAGATTGAATGTTTACACAATTTTCTACTAAGAAATTAGCTGGGTACACAGTTCAGATTCAAATGCTTACTTATTACTTAGTGATAGAAAAGACGGGTGCTCAAGATTATCTGCATTTGTAAGACATTCATCTAGGGTTAAAGAAGTGGTTCATGGCATGAAGATACTGAATTTTGAAACTAGTATCATGACCAATGTTATTCAAAAAATAAAACCCAAAAAACCAAGGATACTCATATTACCCCCAAAGCTTCTATTTCTCAGGATTCAAGTCTCTTAATAAATCATATTTTGGAAGTTTAACATGTTAAAAATGTTAAACTTGTTAAGCCCAATTCAGTTACATAATAATAAGTTACTCAGTTATTCTGACTGAACTGCCCTAAAGAATGACTCCTTAGAAGTTAAACCCTGGGGATTTTAAAAGGCAGAAATAGAGCCTAGTCAAAAAATAAATAAATAAATAAAAAGCTAGGTGGAAAAATACTCTATAATACATTTGCATACTAAAAGGCAGCCAGAACAGTATGAAAAGATATTATCAAACCCCAGGGTAGAAAAATTACCAACTACTGCTTTTCTGATAGAAGAAAACTTCTACAGCAGAGGACCGTGCATATTGCACTATAGTAATCAATAAAATAAACTCAAACAGTAAAACAAAGGCAAGTTATTAATAGGCAATAATTCTGAAAATAAAAAGTAAACCTTAATCAAGAAAAAGGTAAAACAAGGCCCTTTATTAGGTAAACTTACTACTTTTGCTAATGCTGATACACCTATCCTTATCAGCTTCAATACCAAGAGTTTACTGAAGGAAAATACCAACCTTTGTGTTGGCTGCAATCCAATTAGAGGTTTCACTGTCATCATCACACTTTTTAATCCACTTCTTCAACCACTGTTTGAAAACAGGAACCCTTTTCAGTACAACAGAAGACTCAAGGATAGCAAATTACATCAACACTTAAATACAGTCCAGCTTAAATGTAAAAACCAAAGGATAAGATTATCACTGGGTTTACCACCTTTTAAACCAAGAAATCCTGTGATTCTCATATCCAGTCCAGGTACATAAAAAAAATCAACCAAAGGAGGACTTTCTCTGGCTGAAGCTAAGTGGGGAACCTAGAGCTCAAGGAGAGAGGCCCAGCTGCAAAGTGTGTCATTCCCCTTAACTAATTACAAAGCCTTCCAAGGGAGGTGCCTTAACCCTCATTATCTTGATAATAATCAGGAGATGACTTTATTCCTAAGGAATGTTCCCTGAATACTTGCAAAGATCACCTGAAATAAAAAGGGCAAAATACTATCTTCCATTTACTAATGAATAAATAACAAACTTGTGGGCTGTGGCTTTCAGTCATCAAGTCTTAGAAGTACTCTACTACCTTATTTAAAAATGAAAATGCCAGGCAAACTCACCTTACATTTAACAGGGTCATGCCAATTTTCTCCACAGTTAAAGCTGTTAAGTGACACAAGAGTTAAAAGAATTAAGTCCTGCCTACTGTAAGTAAAGTAAACAAACAAACAACTTCATGCTTTACAGTTTCTCAATACTTTCACCAGTTTCTAGTGACTGCAAAATACAAGGACAGGAACCATGTCTATTTTATTCTACAGTAAATTATTTAGCATTTAGTATTGGGACCAACAGATATTTGGGTGTCTGTGTGTGAAATGAGGAATGACTTGTAAGCATGAAGACATTCTATGATGACAATTTCATAACAGATGACTATCTAAATAGCTACCAAACTGTAAAGACAATAAAATCAGTATAGTTAGATTTGTATTTTTCTGATAGCTTTTAATATGTATAATTCCTTGCTGCAACCATTATCTAACTGAAACCAAAATGAAATCATGTTCAATAATTTGAACTTGAATTTCAACCAACGCTTCATAGGCATATATTAAATATTTTATTTAACACTCCAAATGAAGAGTTAAAGAATGACTTTGTAGGGTAATTCTATACTTTAGTACTAATGCACAGTAAGCAATATGTGGGAAGCAAACAAGTCACATCTCTGCATGATCCAAACAAATGAACTTCAGCCAAGTAGAGATAAATTGTACCAAACAAGGTACAAAGCAAAAGACTATGTCTACATATTCTCTAAGACTATATATTAATTGCTAATCCCTTTCTGTTTTCTAGGCACATGGTATATACATTTGTTTAAAAAGTATAAATTAAGAATAAACACAAATGCTTGTGAAAAAGTGACCATGGTATGGCTGATTAATTAGCTAATCAAGTAATTTGGGAATGCCAAGAATCCCTTGCAAATTAGAAGAATAAAGTGCTACATCAGTTTAAATGAAGTCAGGATAATGGTTACTTCTGGAGATGAACATGGGGAATGGAATGGAGAAGGGAACATCAAGAAGCTTCAAATGGGGCTTCCCTGGTGGTGCAGTGGTTGAGAGTCCACCTGCCGATGCAGGGGACACGGATTCGTGCCCCGGTCCGGGAGGATCCCACATGCTGCGGAGCGGCTGGGCCCGTGAGCCATGGCCGCTGAGCCTGCACGTCCGGAGCCTGTGCTCCGCAATGGGAGAGGCCACAACAGTGAGAGGCCCGCGTACCGCCAAAAAAAAAAAGAAGCTTCAAATGTATCTGTCAGGTTTTATTTCTTGACAAAAACAAACAAAATACTGATTCTGATTAAGCTGGGTTGTAACTATGTAAGTACTCATTGTTGTTATTCTCTATACTTAAGTCTGTATTTGAAATATTTCATACTAAAGGTATATTTGAAACTAGGTAAGGAATCGGACTCTACCCTCTGTCTACAGGGTAAACTCTGAAACAATAATGCATATTTAATCTTTACCAAAATAGCATGTATTTTACATAAATTTAATCTCTTTGAGTTTACCTACTCTTTTTGGAAATATTTAGTATTAATGATGTATATGTCTAATTCTATAGATGTTTGGAGAAAAAAAAGAATGATACAGAATACCAATAAAATGTTTATTTGTTAGTTACAGAGCCCCCTGGCTTGACTGGCTTCTCATTCCTAAAAGATCCATAAGGGAATGGAAGACCATCTTAACTCTCTAATACGTGATATTGGAAATTCCCTGCTAAATTGAACCTAAAATTCAAAGGCTAAAGAGTATGCTATAGCACTCCCAGGAATCCAGGTTACCAAGAAAGCTGTGGCCAGGGGCCCCATAGAAGAACTCTTAGTTAAAGAAAGCACATCTATCAACTAAGTTTTATCTTTCCAAATTTATCTGCGTATTTTTAGGAGTAAGATTAAACTTGTTAGAATAAAGGAAATTAAAAACAAAACAAAACACCTAACTGTGTATTTTATTTCCTAAGAGAGAACCTGAAAACAGATCAAGAGCCATAAGGGAACCAAACATAATTTGACAAAATAAGCAGTCAATCAGAAATGAGAAGAACTTTTAAAATTTACAATAAATAATGTAATAATAAATATAAAACGGATAAACTTGAAAAAAAAGAAATGAGAAGAACTGAGTTTTTGTCCCAGTTCTTTAAATTTGCTGCCATATACTTTCCAGTGGAGCACACAAGAGAATGTGATTACAGCCGTATTTTTTTCCCATAAGAAAATAAATCCAAAAGTTAGAGCAATAAAGAATATTTTCTACTATTTTTTTTCTTTTTCTTTTTTTAAAATTGGGGTATAGTTGCTTTTTTCCTACTATTTTACTAACAAAAATAAATAGAAAAGCTATGTGCACCACTCCAATTTAGGAAATAACTTGCTTACCAAAACTGGCGCCCACATTTGCAGCGAACAGGTTTAGCATCAGGATATTGGACTTTAACAACATGGTGGCAATCTGGGGCAGGACACCACTTTAACAGTCGATTGCACTGAAATACAAGTTGGAACATAAAAAATGACAGCAAATTAAATCATGATGCAAGATTTTCCAGTACACCATGCAATTATTTATACTACTTCCTCACTATCACAAAGTGGGGATGGTGTCACCGACACATAAAAACCTGCCACCAATATTTAGTCTCCTACAGCAATGCTTTTGGACGTACTGTTCTTCTAAGATTATAGATCCCTTGAAGACCTGGTATTATAAAATATAACCTATCTCTTATTCTACCTTCAAAATCCCACTGAGAACTTTAAAATAAATGATCACCATTATGTGATCATTAACAAGCATCAATTTGTCTATGGTTCTATTTCAGGGTAATTTTAAAAGACACAAGAAAACAAGATACGCTTCTACTTAGGGAAGGCGTTTACATGTTATAGAATAATATGAAACAAGCTGAGGGATACACATGGAATTTCTCTCTTTGACCACAGAAAGCTCTTCTAAGAACAAAAGCCAGTGCCTAAACCACAGCAAAGATTCCATTTTAGTTCATCAAAAGAAATACGACTTTTGAAGTACTTTTATTATGAGACAAAACATGGCTCAAGGAACACTCACTCCATCAGAACTCAAGTTTATTGACCATTTCAAAAAATATACTATCCCTAAAAAATGCTATTTTCTAGAAGATCTGACCTTCAGTTTAATCTCTAATAAAAATTAAAATTACATTCTAGAACTGAAATACCAAGTTACACTGGTGCTCTTGTACAGGGGCTGGCAAACTTCTTTCACATAGAGCTAGAAAGTACGAGATATTTGGCTCCGTGGGCCATATGGCCTCTTTAGCAACAACTCAACTCTGCCACTGCAGCAAAAAGCAGTCACAGAATAAAAAAAACTGCCTGTTCAAATAAATCTTTATTTACAAAAACAGGCAGGCCATAGTTTGCCAACTTCTGTTAATACATATTTGATAAAAACAAACAAAAAAACACTACATAATTCTTTTTAAACGAAGTTTACTGATAATGGAAGGTAAAACAAGCAGAGATATAGCAGGGTTAGAGTGCCCAACATGATTAAACATGACATCACTAATAATCAGCTAAAATTCTCTGCTAGGGATAAAAGAAGACTATAAAATAATTTTATTCTCAAAGCTCAAGATCAATGAAAAGACATCTACTTATTGGTTTGTCACATTCCTTTGAGAATAAAGGTATTTTGGTATGCTTCATAAATGAAGACAAAAACTGAAGTTACTGTAAAGGTGTTTCTTATATAAGACAAACTGATATTTCTATTAATAAACAGAATTCCTTTTATTTAAAGAAGGAAAACTTATGCGATCACTTACCTCTACAAAGCTATTTGTTATTAAATGCTGATACTTTAATTTAACTTTTGAATCTGTGATCAGGCGCCTGCAAGCGAGAGTAAAAGTTTATTAGGAAGTTTTCAGCTAAGAATATTTTCCACATTTATAAAATAAAATTTCAATGCTCTGTGCTATAAAAACTGCCTTAAATTGAAAATACTAAAATACACATAAACTGTCAACAAATGGAGCTGCAGGAATCAAAATAATAATTTCAAAGTTTCTATAGTTTTATTTTGGTAGACATTTCCCCATTTCTTATATTCTAACTATTCTGTTTTTACCCAGTTTGTATTGTAGTCTAATGATTTTCCAATATTGTCAAATTTAGGCCCCTTTCAGAGTTTTCTGACTCTGATATCTTGCCTTAAGACAGCAATTCTCAGCCACCTTTTCTAAGATCCCCTCCCAAAAATCTGTGTGTGAAATAAAGGATGTTGGTAGGAATGTTCAGAAATGGATCCAGGTTTTGCTAGATATAATTTTGATAGCCTCCTTCTTCTGAAATCTTTTGGTAATTTATCAGAAATGCTTATTGACTGCAACCTGACTTCCTTTATCCACCTAGAACACCTTAATTCACAAGAATTTCTTGAACTCACAGGAACCCATGAAAGTGAAGAACCCTGAAGCTTACGTTTCATTAATTTTAATGGTAAATACTCCTATGAGTATTAGAAGAAAATGATGTTAAAGCAGAAAAAGAGTAACTCACAAAGCCAGCAAGAACGATATCAAAAATGCACAGTCCAGAGAGAGACTTTCAAGATGGCGGAAGAGTAAGACATAGACATCACCTTCCTCCCCACAAATACATCAGAAATACATCTACATGTGGAACAACTCCTACAGAACACCTACTGAATGCTGGCAGAAGACCTCAGACTTCCCAAAAGGCAAGAAACTCCCCACATATCTGGGTAGGGGAAAAGAAAAAAGAAAAAACAGAGACAAAAGAATAGGGACATGACCTGCACCTCTGGGAGGGAGCTGTGAAGGAGGAAAAGTTTCCACACATTAGGAAGCCCCTTCACTGGCAAAGATGGGGAGGTGGCAGGGGGGAAGCCTCGGAGCCACAGAGGAGAGCACAGCAACAGGGGTGCAGAGGGCAAAGCAGAGAGATTCCCACACAGAGTATCGGTGCCGACCAGCACTCACCAGCCCAAGAGGCTTGTCTGCTCACCCACTGGGGCGGGTGGGGGCTGGGAGCTGAGGCTCGGGCTTTGGAGGTCAGACCTCAGGGAGAGGAATGGGGTTGGCTGCGTGAATACAGCCAGAAGGGGGCTAGTGCGCCACAGCTAGCCGGGAGGGAGTCCGGGAAAAAGTCTGGAACTGCCTAAGAGGCAAGAGACCAGTGTTTCGAGGTGCATGAGGAGAGGGGATTCAGAGCACCGCCTAGATGTGCTCCAGAGACGGGCACGAGCCTAGGCTCACAGAGAGGACACCAGAGATGGGCATAAAATGCTAAGGCTGCTGCTACAGCTACCAAGAAGCCTGTGTGCAAGCACAGGTCACTATCCACACCTCCCCTCCCGGGAGCCTGCGCAGCCCGCCACAGCCAGGGTCCCGTGATCCAGGGACAACTTCCCTGGGAGAACCGCACAGCGCGCCTCAGGCTGGTGCAACATCACGATGGCCTCTGCCACGCATCCCTATCCCTCCCTCCCCATCCCCACGCCCACCCCCGGCCTGAGTGAGCCAGAGCCTCCTCATCAGCTGCTACTTTAACCCCATCCTGTCTGAGCGAAGAACAGATGCCCTCAGGCGACCTACACGCAGAGGCAGGGCCAAACCCAAAGCTGAACCCCAGGAGCCCTGCAAACAAAGAAGAGAAAGGGAAATCTCTCCCAGCAGCCTCAGGATCAGACGATTAAACCCCCTCAATCAACCTGATGTACCCTGCATCTCTGGAACACCTGAATAGACAACGAATCATCCCAAAACTGAGGTGGTAGAATTTGGGAGCAACTGTAGACTTGGGGTTTGCTTTCTACATCTAATTTGTTTTTGGTTTTATGATTATCTTAGATTAGTGTTTAGAGTTTATTATCATTGGTAGATTTGTTTATTCATTTGGTTGCTCTCTTCCTATTTAAAAAAAAAAAATATATATATATATATATATATATATATTTTTTTTTACTTTTTCTCTTTTTGTGAGTGTGTATGTTTCTTTGTGTGATTTTGTCTGTATGGCTTTGCTTTTACAACATTTGTCCTAGGGTTCTGTCTGTCCATTTTTTTGTTGTTGTTGTTTTTTTAAGTATACTTTTTAGTGCTCGTTATCACTGGTGGATTCGTTTTTTGGTTTGGTTGCTGTCTTCTTTCTTTTTTTATTCTTTCTTTAAACTACTTTTTAATTTTTTTATTTTTAATAATTTATTTTTTAATAACTTTAATTAATTTTTTTTTCTTTTCTTTCTTTCTCTTTTTCTCCCTTTTCCTCTGAGCCGTGTGCCTAACAGGATCTTGGTGCTCCAGCGGGTGTCAGGCATCTACCTCTGAGATGGGAGAGCCTAGCTCAGGACACTGGTCCACCAGAGGCCTCCCGGCTCCACATAATATCAAACGGCGAAAGCTCTCCCAGAGATCTCCATCTCAACGCTAAGACCCAGCACCACTCAACGACCAGAAAGCTACAGTGCTGGACACCCTATGCCAAACAACTAGCAAGACAAGAACACAACCCCACGCATTAGCACAGGGGCTCCCTAAAATCATAATAAGGTCATATCACCCCAAAACATGCCACTGGACGCAGTCATGCCCACCAGAAAGATAAGATCCAGCCTCACCCATGAGAACACAGGCACCAGTCCTCTATACCAGGAAGCCTACACAACCCACTGAACCAACCTTAGCCACTGGGGGAAGACACCAAAAAAACCCGGGAACTACGAACATGCAGCCTGCGAAACGGAGATCCCAAACACAGTAAGTTAAGCAAAATGAGAAGACAGAGAAACACACAGCAGATGAAGGAGCAAGGTAAAAACCCACCAGACCAAACAAATGAAGAGGAAATAGACAGTCTAGCTGAAAAAGAATTCAGAGTAATAACAATAAAGATGATCCAAAATCTTGGGAAGAGAATGGGAAAAATACAAGAAACGTTTAACAAGGACCTAGGAGAACTAAAGAGCAAACAAACAATGATGAACAACACAATACATTAAATTAAAAATTCTCTAGAAGAGAGAATGGACTTGAGGATATGGGGAGGGGGAAGGGTAAGCTGTGACAAAGTGAAAGAGTGGCATGGACATATATACACTACCAAACGTAAGGTAGATAGCTAGTGGGAAGCAGCCGCATAGCACAGGGAGATCAGCTCGGTGCTTTGTGACCGCCTGGAGGGGTGGGATAGGGAGGGTGGGAGGGAGACGCAAAAGGGAGGGGATATGGAAACATATGTATATGTATAACTGATTAAATTTGTTATAAAGCAAAAAATTTAAAAAAAAAATTCTCTAGAAGGAATCAATAGCAGAATAACTGAGGCAGAAGAACGGATAAGTGATCTGGAAGATAAAATGGTGCAAATAACTACCACAGAGCAGAAGAAAGAAGAAAGAATGAAAAGAATTGATGACAGTCTCAGAGACCTCTGGGACAACATTAAACGCACCAACATTCGATTTATAGGGGTCCCAGAAAAAGAAGAGAAAAAGAAAGGGACTGAGAAAATATTTGAAGAGATTATACTTCAAAACTTCCCTAATATGGAAAAAGAAATAGTCAGTCAAGTCCAGGAAGCGCAGAGTCCCATACAGGATAAATCCAAAGGGAAACATGCCAAGACACATATTAATCAAACTATCAAAAATTAAATACAAAGAAAAAATATTAAAAGCAGCAAGGGTAAAACAATAAATAACATACAAGGGAATCCCCATAAGATTAACAGCTAATCTTTCAGCAGAAACTGCAAGCCAGAAGAGAGTGGCAGGACATATTTAAAGTGATGAAAGGGAAAAACCTACAACCAAGAATACTCTACCCAGCAAATATCTCATTCAGATGCGATGGAAAAATTAAAAGCTTTACAGACAAGTGAAAGCTAAGAGAATTCAGCACCACTAAAGCAGCTTTACAACAAATGCTAAAGGAACTTCTCTAGGCAGGAAACACAAGACAAGGAAAACACCTAAAATAACAAACCCAAAACAATTAAGAAACTGGTAATAGGAACATACATATCGATAACTACCTTGAATGTATATGGATTAAATGCTCCAACCAAAAGACATAGACTGGCTGAATGGATACAAAAACAAGACCCATATATATGCTGTTTACAAGAGACCCACTTCAGACCTAGGGATATATACAGACTGAAAAGGAGAGGATGGAAAAAGATATTCCATGCAAATGGAAATCAAAAGAAAGCTGGAGTAGCAATATTCACATCAGATAAAATAGACTTTAAAATAAAGACTATTAGAAGAGACAAAGAAGGACACTACATAATGATCAAGGGATTGATCCAAGAAGAAGATGTAACAATTGTAAATATTTATGCACCCAACATAGGAGCACCACAATACATAAGGCAAATGCTAACAGCCATAAAAGGGGAAATCGACAGTAACACAATCATAGTAGGGGACTTTAACATCCCACTTTCACCAATGACAGATCATCTAAAATGAAAATAAATAAGGAGACACAAGCTTTAAATGATACATTATACAAGATGGACTTAATTGACATTTATAGGACATTCCACCCAAAAACAACAGAATAAACTTTCTTCTCAAGTGCTCATGGAACATTCTCCAGGATAGATCATATCGTGGGTCACAAATCAAGCCTTGGTAAATTTAAGAAAATAGAAATCGTATCAAATATCTATTCTGACCACAATGCTATGAGACTAGATATCAATTACAGGAAAAGATCTGTAAAAAAAAAAAAAAAAACACATGGCAGCTAAACAATACACTACTAAATAACCAAGAGATCACTGAAGAAATCAAAGAGGAAATAAAAAAATACCTACAAACAAATGACAATGAAAACACAATGACTCAAAACCTATGGGATGCAGCAAAAGCAGTTCTAAGAGGGAAGTTTATAGCAATACAATCCTACCTCAAGAAACAAGAAAAATCTCAAATAAACAACCTACCCTTACACCTAAAGCAATTAGAGAAAGAAGAACAAAAACACTCCAAAGTTAGCAGAAGGAAAGAAATCATAAAAGTCAGATCAGAAATAAATGAAGAAGCAATTAAGGAAACAACAGCAAAGATCAATAAAAATAAAGCTGATTCTTTGGGAAGATAAAACTGATAAACCATTAGCCAGACTCATCAAGAAAAAAAAGGGAGAACACTCAAATCAACAGAATTAGAAATGAAAAAGGAGAGGTAACAACTGACACTACAGAAATATGAAGGATCATGAGAGATTACTACAAGCAACTATATTCCAACAACCTGGAAGAAATGGACAAATTCTTAGAAAACCACAACCTTCCAAGACTGAAGCAGGAAGGAAGAGAAAATATAAACAGACCAATCACAAGCACTGAAATTGAGACTGTTATTAAAAATCTTCCAACAAACAAAATCCCAGGACCAGATGGCTTCACAGGCGAATTATATCAAACATTTAGAAAAGAGCTAACACCTATCCTTCTCAAACTCTTCCAAAATATAGCAGAGGGAGGAACACTCCCAAACTCATTCTATGAGGCCACCATCACCCCGATACCAAAACCAAAGATGTCACAAAGAAAGAAAACTACAGACCAATATCACTGATGAACACAGATGCAAAAATTCTCAACAAAATACTAGCAAACAGAAATCCAACAGCACATTAAAAGGATCATACACCATGACCAAGTGGGGTTTATCTCAGGAATGCAAGGATTCTTCAGTATACGCATATCAGTCAACGCGATAAACCATAGTAACAAACTGAAGGAGAAAAACCATATGATCATCTCAATAGATGCAGAAAAAGCTTTCGACAAAATGCAACACCCATTTATGATAAAAACTCTCCAGAAAGTAGGCATAGAGGGAACTTACCTCAACATAATAAAGGCCATATATGACAAACCCACAGCCAACATCATCCTCAATGGTGAAAAACTGAAAGCGTTTCCTCTAAGATCAGGAACAAGACAAGGTTGACCACTCTCACCACTATTATTCAACACAGTTTTGGAAGTTTTAGCCACAGCAATCAGAGACGAAAAAGAAATAAAAGGAATCCAAATCAGAAAAGAAGAAGTAAAGCTGTCACTGTTTGCAGATGACATAATACTATACATAGAAAATCCTAAAGATGCTACCGGAAAACTATTAGAGCTAATCAATGAATTTGGCAAAGTAGCAGGATACAAAATTAATGCACAGAAATCTCTTGCATTCCTATACATCATTTTTCCTAATGATGAAAAATCTGAATGAGAAATTAAGGAAACCCTCCCATTTACCATTGCAACAAAAAGAGTAAAATACCTAGGAATAAACCTACCTAAGGAGACAAAAGACCTGTATGCAGAAAACTGTAAAACACTGATGAAAGAAATTAAAGATGATACAAACAGATGGAGAGATAGACCATGCTCTTGGGTTAGAACAATTAACATTGTGAAAATGACTATACTACCCAAAGCAATCTACAGATTCAATGCAATCCCTATCAAACTACCACTGGCATTTTTCACAGAACTAGAACAAAAAATTTCACAATTTGTATGGAAACACAAAAGACCCTGAATAGCCAAAGCAATCTTGAGAAAAGAAAGCGGAGCTGGAGGAATCAGGCTCCCAGGCTTCAAACTATACTACAAAGCTACAGTAATCAAGATAGTATGGTACTGGCACAAAAACAGAAACATAGATCAATGGAACAGAACAGTAAGCCCAGAGATACACCCATGCACATATGGTCACCTTATTTTTGATACAGGAGGCAAGAATATACAATGGAGAAAAGACAGCCTCTTCAGTAAGTGGTGCTGGGAAAACTGGACAGCTACATGTAAAAGAATGAAATTAGAACACTCCCTAACACTATACACAAAAATAAACTCAAAATGGATTAAAGACGTAGACCTAAGTGTAAGGCCAGACACTATAAAACTCTTAGAGGAAAACATAGGCAGAACACTCTATGACATAAATCACAGCAAGATCCTTTCTGACCCACCTCCTAGAGAAAT
Organism: Mesoplodon bidens; assembly: GCF_964165515.1. Classification (NCBI taxonomy): domain Eukaryota; kingdom Metazoa; phylum Chordata; class Mammalia; order Artiodactyla; family Ziphiidae; genus Mesoplodon; species Mesoplodon bidens. The sequence continues at coordinate 61,684,181 of NC_138178.1, read as the reverse complement.
GGAAATAAAAACAAAAATAAACAAATGGGACCTAATGAAACTTAAAAGCTTTTGCACAGCAAAGGAAACCATAAACAAGATGAAAAGACATCCCTCAGAATGGGAGAAAATATTTGCAAACAAAGCAACTAACAAAGGATTCATCTCCAAAATATACAAGCAGCTCATGCACATCAATATCAAAAAAACAAACAACCCAATCCAAAAATGGGTGGAAGACCTAAATAGACATTTCTCCAAAGAAGATATACAGATTGCCAACAAACACATGAAAGGATGCTCAACATCACTAATCATTAGAGAAATGCAATTCAAAACTACAATGAGGTATCATCTCACACCAGTCAGAATGGCCATTATCAAAAAAATATAGAAACAATAAATGCTAGAGAGGGTGTGGAGAAAAGGGAACCCTCTTGCACTGTTGGTGGGAATGTAAATTGATGCAGCTACTATGGAGAACAGTACGGAGGTTCCTTAAAAAACTAAAACTAGAACTACCATACGACCCAGCAATCCCATTACTGGGCATATACCCTGAGAAAACCATAATTCAAAGAGTCATGTACCACAAAGTTCACTGCAGCTCTATTTACAATAGCCAGGACATGGAAGCAACCTATATGTCCATCGACAGATGAATGGATAAAGAAGATGTGGCACATATATACAATGGAATATTACTCAGCCATAAAAAGAAACAAAATTCAGTTATTTGTAGTGAGGTGATGGACCTAGAGTCTGTCATACAGAGTGAAGTAAGTCAGAAAGAGAAAAACAAATACTGTATGTTAACACATATATATGGAATCTAAAAAAGAAAAGGTTCTGAAAAACCTAGGGGCAGGACAGGACTAAAGATGCAGATGTAGAGAATGGACTTGAGGACATGGGGAGGGGTAAGGGTAAGCTGGGACAAAGTGAGAGAATGGCATGGATATATATACACTACCAAAAGTAAAACAGATAGCTAGTGGGAAGCAGCCACATAGTACAAAGAGATCAGCTTGGTGCTTTGCGACCACCTAGACGGGTGGGATAGGGAGGGTGGGAGGGAGATGCAAGAGGGAGGAGATATGGGGATATATGCACATGTATAGCTGATTCACTTTGTTATAAGGCAGAAACCAACACACCATTGTAAAGTAATTATACTCCAATAAAGATGTTAAAAAATGCATAGTCCAATCTCATTAAAATCTCTTAAATGTATAGCAAAGTTTTGTACAATTTGGCTTCATCTATTTCTTGAGTTTCTTATCCCACTCACTTCTCTTTTTCCATAAGACCCCACCCTGGGACTTTCCTGGTGGTCCAGTGGTTAAGATTCTGAGCTTCCACTGCAGGGACCACAGGTTCTACCCCTTGTTGGGAAACTAAGATCCTGCGTGTGGCACAGTGTGGCCAAAAAGATAGAAAAAAAAGACCCCACCTGTCCTGAGCTACTTTCAGTGTACTCCCCTCATATCTGTATTCTTTCAAAAGAGTATGCACCACCCTTCCTCAGAGGCTTTTGCTTGGGGCCACCTCCCTTGGAAAGGAAACAAAAGATTATCATAGTGGGGCTGAGGCGGGACAACCTAGGTTAGAATACTGGCTTCACAACGTACTAGCTATGAACTGAGGGTAAGTTCTTTGACTTTTCCATTTTTCAATTTACTAATCTGTAAGATGGAGAGAAGAAATAGAGCTGGCCGACTAGAATAGTGCCTGGCAAATAGTAAGCACTCAATAAATATAAGATGAAGTTGCTATTATTATTATTATTTTATTTCACTCAGCTAAGATGTATTGATACTCATGGAGGCCTTTTCTGACAATTCACCATACCAGTCTAGACACAGACCACCTTTACCTTAGTTCCTATGGCACATTATACACCTCTCCTTTATAGAATGTGTCTTAATTTTCATTAGACAGCTATCTGTATAATCATTTGTTTAATATCTGCCTTCCTGTTTCCCTATCCCCAACCAAACAATAAGCTCCATGAAAAGATCTCTTATGTCCAGTACACTGCCTGGTCTGTGGTAAGTGTTTAATAAGGATTTTTTAAATGACTAAACCTCCACATCTTGCAGATGTTGAAAATGAGGTATAAAAATGATTAGTGCACTTGGCAGTTCCTCAAAAAGTTAAACACAGAATTACCATATGACCCAGCAATTTCACTCCAAGGAATCAAAAACATGTGTTCAATAAAAGTCTTGCACACAAATGTTCAAATAATAACACAAACGTTTCCACAAAAAGTATAAATAACTCAAATGTCCAAGAATTGATGAATGGAGAAATATGAAATATCCATATAATGGAATATTATTTAGCCATAAAAAGGAATGGCATCCTTATACATGCTACCACATGGATGAACCTTGAAAACATTATGTTAAGTGACAGAAGTCAGACACAAAAGATCACATACTGTATGACTCCATTTTAATGAAATGTCCAGAATAAGCAAATCCATACAGACAGAAAACTGATGAGTGGTTGTCAGGGTCTAAGGGGAGGAGGGAGTGAGGACTGACTGCTTAGTGGATATGGGATTTCTTTTGCTACACTGAATTGTATACTTTAAACTAGTCAAAATGGTGAATATTGTTATATGAAATTCACATCAATTAAAAAATAATTAAGAAACAGACTCAAAGTCAGAATCCCTGATTTCCAAATACATCTTACTCCTTCTATTACCAATAATGCTGCTCTGATGTGACAAACCCTAATGATTTCTTATAGATGATTCTAGCCTAAGCATAACTGGCGAGAATAAAGGTCAGCCATAGCTATTAGGCCAAGCTGACTAAGCCTTAAGTTCGTGACAGGGAAGAAAAAGAAAGTGATCTCCCATTTTTGAGAATAAGCATTCTCAAGAAGGCAAGTGTCAACCTGGCCGTTAATAAGCTAATTATCTTCACAAGGTCCTGCTGCCATCACTTATGATGAAAATAGCTATTATGCCAATTCTCACCATAGAAGGCAGCTCTTTATCAAGGTAAAAAAAAAAATGACTTTTACTGAATGCCATCTATATATACATTCTGAGCACACGTTCAAAAGCATTTAAACGCCCTTGAGTTTTGGGATAATTCTACGCTTTTACAAATGAGATAACTGGAGAGCTGTGCTTTGAAACCAGGTAACTTTAAACACAGGGTTTTTTTTTTTAAGTATGCCAAGTACTTTAGTATACTTACACTAAACATATAATATTTATATGCCTTATACTTATATAGCACCCTGAGTAAGTCAACAATATTATGCTTCAATTTAGGACTAATGATGAAATATTTTTCTTTGAAAAGGGTTTTTTCTCCCCCTGACAAACCAATTATAGGTAAGTATAAAGAATGAAATAAAAATCACCTTTAACCCTATTGCTCAGGAGGAATAATCACTCAAGATTTTTATGAATCTAGACTCTTTCCTCTTTTTTCTGTAAATGTATGATATATAATTTTAAATAGAAAATTTACTACATATTATTTTATATCTTAGTTTTTTAAAACTAACATTATAGGCATTTTCCAATGTATTAAAATAATTCATAAATCTTTTTAAAAGCTGTTATTATATTCCATCTTCCCCTACTAGTGGGCTTTTCGGGTTGTAGGATTATGACAATGTGATGATTAACAACTTTATAAAAAATCTCTGCTCAAATTTCTGGTCATTAAAAAGAAATGTAACATATACTATCATCTGAATTCATGTAATCACAATCAAAGGTCAAAATGATCTTACAATCATCTCTGGCTCATCTCCTTCTTTTATCAGAGTCTGACTCTAACTCTACCTTGAAAACACACCCAAAATCCAACCATTTCTCACTACCTCCTCGGCTACAGTCCTGTATCAAACCAACATCATTTCTCTTCTGGTCTGTTTTAATAGTCTCGCCATCTCCTTGCTCCCACTTAGTCTTTTTTTTTTTTTTTTTTGCGGTACGCGGGCCTCTCACTGTTGTGGCCTCTCCCGTTGCGGAGCACAGGCTCCGGATGCGCAGGCTCAGCGGCCATGGCTCACGGGCCCAGCTGCTCTGCGGCATGTGGGATCTTCCCGGACCAGGGCACAAACCCGTGTCCCCTGCATCGGCAGGCGGACTCTCAACCACTGCCACCAGGGAAGCCCTAGTCTCTTTTTAATACGAGCAGTCAGAGCAATCCTCTATGACCAAGTCATTCCTCTGCTCAAAATCCTCTCATGGCTCTATCTTAGAATAAAAGCCAAAAACCTTAATGGCCTATTAGGCCTGACACAATCAGCTTCAAGCAGCCCTCCAACACCCTTCTCTGCTTCCCTTCAATCTGTAACTTTACATTTATAGTTCAAAAACATTTTTTAAAGTTTAATAATTATCAGTAATTTAATCCCTATCTATATACACTTTACCTTATTAATTAGCAAAGCTTGACAAATTATTTCATTTTGCATTTCAATGAGACGAGGAAATTATTTTCAGTGTGAACTTGAGTTCTGATCCCTTAAGCATATATTTTAAAACTGACAGTATTCTATACATTTGTGATAAATTTCCTACTTAGAATACGGAAGTAGTGCTTTTCTGTTTCATCGCAGAGAAATGATGGGGGGGGGGAGCATTAATTTACTCCACTATGAGACATACAACTTTAAAGTCACATGTTTTCAAAGCATTCTCCATAAACTCTCTGTAGACTGCCTTAAATACAACCTTGGGGTAAGCAAAGATTTAGTAAGTAGCAATAATCATAAATGAGGGAAAATGAGGAATTAGATGCCATTAAAATAAAAACTTTTGTTCACCAAAAATCATTCAGAGAGAAAAAAGGTAAGCCACACATTGGGGAAAATAGTTGTAATACATATATCTAACAAAAGACTCATATCGGAATATTTTAAGAATTCTTAGAAAGTAATTAACAAATAGACAAAATAACAAAATTTTAATAATGAGAAAGTGACTTGAATGGGCACTTCGTAAAAAGGGATATCCAAGGAAAGGTGTCTGACATCATTACCCACCAAGGAAATGCAAATTAAAACCACCATGAGATATCCCTACATACCCACCAAAATGGCTAAAATTAGAAAAGACTAGTGATACAAGTGTGAACAAGGACTAGAGCAGTCACACATAACTAGGAGAAGTGGAGGTACAACTACTTTGGGAAAGTAGATAGATACTCTGGCAGTATCTATTGTAAGGCTAAAAATCTCACTCTTCAGTATATACCCAAAAGAAATCAGTACATATCTACCCAGACACTTCTGGAATATTCCTTGTAGTTTTTTCACAGTAGTCAAAACCAAACCAACAAACCAAAAAAACTCCAAGTATCTATTATCAGGAGAATGAAATACTACATAGCAAAAACAAAACAAACCTAAAAACATACACATATACTTAACAACATGCACGTACCTCAAAGAAACACATTACATTAACTGAAGCCGATACACACTCAGAAAAAGAACATGCTACATAATTCCATTTAAATGAGGTTCAAAAACAGGTAAAATTAACTAGTGGTGACAGAAGTCAGAATAGGTAGTGGGGGTGAGATGGATACCACCTGGGAAGGGTCACAAGGATGAATATTCTGGGTACTGGAAAAATTCTGTACCTTGATCTGGGTGGTTAGTAAAACATACTTCTAAAGTAAATGTACTTTACACACTTTATTGAATTTATTTTAGAACTTAATTCAAAAAGTAAAAACAAAAACCAATGCACAGCAAATTGAAGTGATTACAATTAAATAAAAATGATGTATTTCCACTGTAAAAGATGAGATGCTCTACTATACTGTGATTAATACACATATCAAAGTTCAGTTTGTCTCTTGCCTCAGATGGTACAAACCATCTGAGGGTCTACACAGCTTCACAAGCCTAGGTGATAGAATGTAAAAAAATAATCATCTGACTTGGATGTTTGGAATATTCCTTCTTCTTGGAGCAGCACAGACTTACAGGACTACATTTACTTTGCTCTGGATCCATTCAATTACTTGGTTTTATGTAATATTTACAATTATAATATTATAAAAGCACTGGCTTACCATTTTGTGACTAAACCTACCGACAAAACATAAGAGAAACTGTTCCAGAATAGATTTAACTATAAAGTTGACAATATAAAGTAATTATGTTATCTAACAGAAATTAGGGGGTAGAAGAGATTAAAGGTGAATGACAGCACAGAGGCAGCAATTTCCTCACCTTACATAGTAAGTAGTTAAGATTTACTGCTTAAAGTTGATGGAACAGGAAATAACTATCAAAGAAGAGCTTTTAAGTTATATTATCTAATTTAAGACCATCTATTTTTAAAAGAACATTTCTGCCCTTTTCAGACAAGTGAAGAATTAGCCAATAGAGGTATGGAATATCTATACCAAGATCCTAAGATCCATTTAAAAAAAATCTTTTTTTATAATTGAAGTATACTTGACTTACAATGTTGTGTTAATTTCTGCTGTAGAGCAAAGTGATTCAGTTATACATATATATACACATTCTTTTTTATATTCTTTCCATTACAGTTTATCACAGGATATTGAATATAGTTCCCTGTGTTATATAGTAGGACCTTGTTGTTTATCCATTCTATACATAATAGTTTGCATCTGTTAACCCCAGACTCCCAATCCATCCCTCCCCCATGCCCCCTCCCCTTGGCAACCACAAGTCTGTTCTCTAAGTCTGTTTCTCTTTGGTAAATTTATTTGTGTCATATTTTAGATTCTACGTATAAGTGATATCATATGGTATTTGTCTTTCTCTTTCTGGCTTACTTCACTTAGTATGATAATCTCTAGGTCCATCCATGTTGCTTGAAATGGTATTATTTCATTCCTTTTTATGGCTGAGTAGTACTCCACTGTATATATGTACCACATCTTCCTTATCCATTCATCTGTTGATGGACATTGAGGTTGCTTCCATGTCTTGGCTACTGTAAATAGTGCTGCTATGAACACAGGGGTTCATGTATCTTTTTGAATTACAGTTCTGTCTGGACGTATGCCCAGGAGTGGGATTGCTGAACCATATGGTAACTCTATTTTTAGTTCATTTTAAAAAAATCTTATGTATCACTTAAAGCTTTAAAAAAAAATCATCTGGAATAATTTTGCTAGAACTGAGTGGCAATGAGTTTGTCATCATCTCTGCTTATCTGTTTCTAAAAACCCCCATATATGAAAATAAACCACTCCATTTTTTAGACACACCTTGCAGGATGTTGAATCAGAACATCACAATTCCAGATATGTGTTAATGATAACAATGATTAGTCAAGGTGTGACTAAATACATTACTTGCAGGTCTTTAAAAGATTAAACAGACACAAGTTTACCTTCATCATCCCTGAGATTACTAGAGAAGCTATACATAGAAAAAGAAATTTAGGCCCCAAACAACTACATAAAAAAACTAACCTACTGTGAGTTCCCTGGCGGCCTAGTGGTTAGGATTATAGGCTGTCCCTACCGTGGCACAGGTCCAATCCCCGGTCGGGGAACTAAGATCCCACAAGCTGCACGGCGCAGCCAAAGAAAAAAAAAACACAAACCACTAACCAACTACTAGTATGAACAGAAAGAGACAAACATTTATTCAGTCTCAAGTGATAAATAATTTAGATAAATAGTTTTAATTAATCTCATGAAAGCATCAAAGAAGGGGAGCCCCACTTAGCCAAATAGCCCTAATGGTATCACAGCACAAATCAATCACTGGAGTTAGCAATGATAACATACGCTTATGAAAGCAGGGAGAATAATATATTTCCAGTTACTTATTCAAGGACACGTGCCTATTACACACGTTGCGAAGGAGTAAAAAGGTGAATCCAATGAATCACTAATCTTAAGAAGTGAGTCTAAGAAGCACTGAAAGATCAGTGAATAATTTCTGGGTAGTATTTTACCAAGGTTAGAGTCACACATCCTGAATGGAAGTAAGAAAAGAATTCAGTCAACATAAATAGGGTACCTGGGGTCAACTTACAGCCTAAGAAAGAATACAGACAAGGATATAGGCAATTACAAAAGTGCAGGGTAAGGGAAATATGGAGGAGCTAAGGAACACATAGGATGTCTATCCAAACCAAAATGAAAGTGAGTTAAACTGAGGTGTTAAGAATGACTAAGATGATGAGTAGATTAAGAGAACTGGAGAGTAAAACAGAAAGCGAGTACTGCTTGTAAGAAACAAAGTCAAGAGACAGTAGAAAAAAAAAGTTAAAAAAATCCCACCAAACCAAATGCAAATAAAATGCACAGTACTTTCAAGAAACCAAGCTCTACGTAGCTAGAATAATGTGAGAAAAGGTGAGGCAAAAGATGAAGTTGCATAGGTAAGCAATATAGGACAATGAAAGCCATTTGTGAAGAAGAACTGGAAGGTGGTAACACTGTGTATAAGGGAATCACTTAGGAGCCAGTTGCAGATTCCCAGCTAAGACAAGACGATGGCGTGAATCAGGTTAATGGCAGTAGAAACAGAGAGAAATGGATGGATTTAAGGGTAATTAGGATGTGGAATTTATAGAATTTCGTGCAAGGATGACTGAAAAATGCAGGAGAAAAGTGAATCAGGGATATCACCAAGGTTTCTCATTCAGGCAAATCTTTAACACCAAGTGATGCCATTATTTGATACTGAGAAGCAAGAAGAATGAGTCTGGTGGTGGTAAAGGTAGTAGGAGGGCTGGACAAGATAAAGCCAGAGGAATGTACAAATGAAGATGCCTGACAGGCACTAGGGTATATGGGTCCCAAGCTCAAATGAGAGTGTTAATCTGGAGATATAAATTTGGGAATTTCCGGGGCTTCCCTGGTGGCACAGTGGTTAAGAATCTGCCTGCCAATGCAGGGGACACAGGTTTGAGCCCTGGTCCGGGAAGATCCCACATGCGATGGAGCAACTGAGCCCATGTGCCACAAATACTGAGCCTGTGCTCTACAGCCCGTGAGCCACGACTACTGAGTCTGCATGCCACAACTACTGAAGCCCACGCCCAGAGCCTGTGCTCTGCACGCAAGAGAAGCCACTGCAATGAGAAGCCCGTGCGCCGCAAAAAGTAGCCCCTGCTTACTGCAACTACAGAAAGCCCGCACAGAGCAACGAAGACCCAATGCAGCCAAAAAAAATTAATAAAATTAATTTTTTTTTTAAATTGGGAACTTCCAATGTATGCCTAGGGAAAGTGTATAAAGTGCATAAAGTGAGAATAGTGGGATAGACAGAACCCCGAGGAGCACTCTTTTAGGAAGAGGCAGATAAACATGATTTTGTAAAGTAAGAGTACAACTAGAGTAGGCCTAGAGTGGTGGCCTTAGGAGTACACGGCTACGGTGAAGGGGATTTTCCTGGAAATGAGTAGATCACAGAAACGAAAGGCTATGGCAAGAGTTTTCGAACCTAAGTATGCAGCAGAAGCATACTAAGACAGCCTGTCGTTCATATTGCTGGGCCCTGTCCAAAGAGTTTCTGATTCAGTAAGTCTGGAGCTGGGCCTGAGAATACGCATTCTCTTAACAAGCTCCATGCTGATGCTGCTGGTCGGGGGACTCCACTTGTAGAACTACAGGGCTAGGGTGCAGAATGAACTACACATATGGACACTGAAACCACACTGGATGACAGCAAGCCTTGGGAGAAAGAAAAGACTGTGCGTGAGGTGACAGCACTACAGACAATTAAATGGGACAGACCGAGGTGTCAAGCAGAGAAAGGCACAAAGGACCAGGGTACAGCTGGACCACAAGACTCTAAGGATTTATGGAGTCCAAACTGAAGAAGCGCAACGGTCTGAAAACAGCATTTGGGACCAAGGGGAACAATGGCTTTACCTCTGGACCATAAAATGCACAGGGGAAAAAAAGCTAGCTTCAAATTGAGAGGCCTAAAGGGTAATATGTCTTCAGGAAGAATCACGTTTCAGTTTCAAGTTCCAAATGAGTTTAATTCGAATTAAAACAAGAAACCATTCTTAAAATCTATCAACTTGGAAATGTTTAAAAAAACTGATAATCCATCACTGGGAAGGATTCAGTGTCTCTCATACTAAGAAAAAAAGAAGCGTATTTCAGTTATGGATCTTAAGATTTTTTAAAAATAAATTTATTTATTTATTATTTATTTTTGGTTATGTTGGGTCTTCGTTGCTGCACGCAGGCTTTCTCTAGTTGCAGTGAGCGGGGGCTACTCTTCATTGTGGTGCGCGGGCTTCTCATTGTGGTGGCTTCTCTTATTGTGGAGCACAGGCTCTAGGCGTGAGGGCTTCAGTAGCTGTGGCACGCAGGCTCTGTAGTTGTGGTTCATAGGCTCTAGAGCGCAGGCTCAGTAGCTGTGGCGCAAGAGCTTAGCTGCTCTGCGGCATGTGGTATCTTCCAGGACAAGGGCTCAAACCCATGTCCCCTGCATTGGCAGGCAGATTCTTAACCAGTGTGCCACCAGAGAAGTCCAGATCTTAAGATTAAACATGAAAAACTGCACATTCTCTCATTTAATTAACCTTTTAAATTCTAAAAGAAAGAAATTATTTATTTAAAAGAAAGAATATGGAAGATATAGCATACAACTATTTAAGGTAAAATGTGGATGTGCACCAGCATGCACATCCAAAGAGCTGAAGAAGCCCCAAAGATGATAAACACAAGGAGAACCACATCTAGATATATCATAGTCAAAACTGTTTTAAGCCAAAGACACAGCAAATCTTGAAAGCAGCAAACAGGGGACAAAAATATAATTAATAGCTGACTTATCAGAAACAATGGAGGTAAGAAGACAATACAATGACATATTCAAAGTGATGAAACTATTAAACAAAAAGCCAAAGAGCATATACATTTGTAGAAATCACCAAACTGCATTACAAAAAGGTTCCAACAGTATACTCCCCATTGTACTATATGCTCACTCATATTAGATATTACCAAATTCTTTCTTATTATCAGTCCTAATAACCTTCTTTGATGAAACTCATCATAAACTGTCAAACTCTTTTCATCCTCATCTCTAGTAATCTGCTACTCTGTGCTCTAGCTACTACAGAATACATAACAGAGAAGTTCATGGACTATTTAAAAAATATTGGCATCCCTTCTTTAATATTACCCTCAACCCAAAATTTTACTCTTTGATATTACTCCCTAAGTAAAGCTTCCCTAAATTCTTCAGATAGAGTAATTTGCTTCTTTGTAAATGTACTTTATATATACATTTATATATAAAACTTAAACTATGCATTTTATTTATTTATTATTATGAACCTCTTGGAGAAAGGAAATGTATCGTAATTTTTTTTGTTGTTCTCCTGTGTATATGTGCTAATGAGTAGGTTCCCAGTAAATGTTTGTGGAATGAATGAAAAGATACAGTGACCTATGCTGATGAAATGTACTGATGAAAAAAGAATACAAAGAATTAAAGTATCAGCGGACAAGATAAAGAAGGCTGCAAGGATGGCGGTACTTTAAGATGATACGTGTTTATGTTTGTTCGCTTAAAACAATAATGGAAATAAGATTTACTGAAAGAAACAGTATTAACACAAGCTGACAACAACAGTAAATATATTTTAGTAAACCAAAGTAGGTTAGGATTAACAAAGTGGAATCAGTGGCTTTATAAACTGTACTGGTTAAGTCAATTTATGGCTTCATTAGATTAAGAAATTTGCTCACTAAAGCACAAGGCTGCTTTTACTTTTATTACCTTCAAATCCCAGTGCTTAAACACAGACATACCTTTATATAGGCAATTATCCAGGGCTAATTACACAATTTGACTGTGGATCATACAGGCCCTTGATATGTTTATCTTCCTAGACTGAAATCAGTTAGGTAGCCTGAGGTCATGAAAACAGCACTGACTCAGGAATTAAACAACCTGGGATTTTACCCCATGTACAGGAGCTAACTATGCTTGTTTCTTCAAGTTTCTTTCTCTACTTCAAAAGGGAACCTTTCACAAGGCCAGTAGATAGCCAACAGCCTCCAGCTGCAGTGTCTTTGGGATCCAGTGGCAGTGTTCCAGCTGAGGCCACATTCCCCCTGGTTAACTCCCAGTGAGAGACTGAGCATGACAATGGTACCAGGGCCTGGCCATTTCTGCTTACTGAGGTATTCCTCTGTGGGAAACCTATATGCACTGGAGTTCCCCACAGGGCTGACAGAGACTCTCACAGCTGCAACATAGTCTGAGTCTCTTCCTACTGAATCCTCCTTCCTTCTTTCTCTCATTTAACAAGTGTCAGAACTGTATCATGGTCTGTCTAGTGCTCCTCCTCCTCTTTATCCTACATAGATGCTATCCCACAATAAATCACCTTCCCTTTTAACTTTGTCCTGGCATCAGCTTCCCAGAGGACATCAACTGACACACTGACATATCCTATTCTCCAACTACAAGGTTTACTGAAATCTAGCTATCATGTATTGCCAACTTTACCAGAATACTGACTGGGCGTTTAACCAGGTTACAAACAGGCTTGTGTACTACAAAGGAATATAGATTAGAAAGTCTCCTCAGACTCGAAAAATTTCACCTCCTCTATGGTGTTGAGCGAAAATTAATTTGGTTTAACCAACTAATCAATATTCAACATGCAGAATCTATCAAAAGTACTTACATAACTGTGTTGTCATCCACTAAGATATCACAACCATGTGCAGGACACGAAATAGTCTGAAAAAGATCAAAATTTAAACTATGTCTTCATTCAACAAATATTTACTGAATGTTTACCATTGCCAGGAACTTTGCTAGGTTCTGAGGATACCTTAACATTTATAGGACCTTAATCACTCCCCTTCTATTAAAGGAAACGTATGTGTGTATGTGTATCACCATAAAGTAAGTAAAACTGCTAACCCAAACAACTGGTTTTTCAATATAAAACTTGACTGGCAAAAGCAAGAGATATGACAAAAATTCTCAACAAGTTTAGCCTGATAAATACAAATGTTAATGCCTGCTGAGAAAATATTACCTGGACTGGATCTTTAACTGGAATGCCTCATTGTAAATAGAAAAAAGTCTCAATTATCTTTTAGTTGTTTTAATCTAGAAAAAAAGTCCACATGCAATTCACAACCCAGAATGCTTCACCTGTTTATATTTGTGTAAGGGTCTAAACACTATAAGAAATTCTAGAAAAACTCAGAAACAAATTAGCATTTTTACCTGTCCCATGCCTTCTTCCATTATTTTGGTAGTTAAATATTCGCTCCAGCACTGCATACAAAACTTATGTCCACATTCAAGGCCAGTGAAATACTGCAACAAAAATAATACATGGACTTTGAAAAGACATTATCAGGAGAATCACTATACATAGTGACTCAATAAGGCCCTACTAGGTCACATTTCTCGCAGTGGCTAAAATGTCCAACTTAACATGACTAGATGGGCTCCTAAAATGAACTTCTAGGTGGTGAAATCTATACACGCAAATTCATTGAACACAAAACACCTATTAATGAGATATGCATCTGCAGTAGATATTTATAATTTTTAGGAAAGGCACAAAACAAGTTTGTACCAATAAGCATATGAAAAGATGCTCAATATCCTTAGTCATCAGGGAAATGTAAATCAAAGCCTCAGTGAGACATCACTTCACACCCACTAGGACAGCTATAATCAAAAAGACATAATAAAAGCATTGACAAGCATGTAGAGAAATCAAAACTCTCATACACTGTTGGTGGGAATGTAAAATGCTACAGGAACTTTGGAAAACACTGGCATTTTCTCAAAAAATTAAACAGAGGGCTTCCCTGGTGGCGCAGTGGTTGAAAGTCCGCCTGCTGATGCAGGGGACACGGGTTCGTGCCCCGGTCTGAGAAGATCCCACATGCCACGGAGCAGCTAGGCCCGTGAGCCACGGTCACTGAGCGTGCGCGTCTGGAGCCTGTGTTCCGCAACGGGAGAGGCCACAACAGTGAGAGGCCCGCGTACCGCAAAAAAAAAAAAAAAAAAAATTAAATATACCATATGATCCAGCAATTCCACTCCTAGGTATATACCCAACAGAAATGAAAACATATATCCCACATAAAAACTTGTACACAAATGTTCACAGCAGCATTATCAACAATAACCCAAAAATGGAAACAATTCGAATGTCCATCAACTGACAAATAAGCAAAATGTGAAATATCAATAATAACAGAATATAATTCAGCCATAAAAGGGAGCAAAGTATTGATACATACTATAATGTGGACGAACCTTGAAAACATGCTAAGTGAAATAAGCCAATCACAAAAGAGCACATACTGTTTGATTCCACTTATATGAAATGTCCATAATATGCAAATTCATAGAGAAATAAAGTAGATTTGTGGTTGCTCAGGGCTGGGAAGCTTAGGAAGGAATGAGAAGTGACTGTAAACGGAACAGGTCTTTGGGGGGTTACTAAAATGTTCCAAAATTAATTGTGGTAATGGCTGCACAACTCTGTGACTATACTTAAGACGACTTTAAATAGGCAAGTTGTATGGCATGTGAATTCATCTTAATAATGCTGTTATTTTACTTTTATTTTTTGGCCACGCCACGCGGCTTGTGGGATCTTAGTTCCCCAAACAGGGACTGAACCCAGCCCACGGCAGTGAAAGCACCAAGTCCTAACCACTGGACCGCCAGGGAGCTCCCAAAGCTGTTATTTTTCAAATGTGACACAAATACAGCACTTCATGGAGCTGCATGGAACATGGCTAAACTAGAAAATAAAATGTTATGGAAAACAAAATATTTCCTCAGAATAATAGTAACATTTGAATAATAGTAACATTTTGGTCTAATCTTATACTACTTATATGATTTGAAATACTATCTGTTTGACAGTTGGTTAAATGAAGGATACTACTATCTCCTATAATGGGATATTAAAATCAGGTACTTTAAATAATATTAAGAGAGTCTAGAGGACTGTATTTTCAAAAGACAAATAATGGTTATCACACTTTATTGTTTTTAATTTTTTAAGTTCTTTTTTTTTAGATTTTCTTTCTTTTTTTTTGGCTGCGTCGGGTCTTCACTGCTGCGTGCAGGCTTTCTCTAGTTGCAGTGAGCAGGCAGGGGCTACTCTTCACTGCGGTGTGCAGGCTTCTCCTTGTGGTGCCTTCTCTTGTTGCGGAGCACGGGCTTCAGTAGTTAAAGAACAGAGGCTCAGTAGTTGTGGCTCACAGGCTCTAGAGCACAGGCTCAGTAGCTGTGGTACACGAGCTTAGTTGCTCCGTGGCATGTGGGATCTTCCGGGACCAGGGCTCAAACCTGTGTCCCCTGCATTGGCAGGTGTATTCTTAACCACTGTGCCACCAGGGAAGTCCAATGGTTATCATATTTTAGTTTAAGAATATTTTACAATATTTACTACCAAATTATTATTATTATTATTTTTTTTTTTTTTTGCGTTACGCGGGCTTCTCACTGTTGTGGCCTCTCCCGTTGCGGAGCACAGGCTCCGGACGTGCAGGCTCAGCGGCCATGGCTCACGGGCCCAGCCGCTCCGCGGCATGTGGGACCCTCCCGGACCAGGGCACAAACCCGCGTCCCCTGCATCAGCAGGCGGAATCTCAACCACTGCGCCACCAGGGAAGCCCTACCAAATTATTTTTAAATGAGTAAGTAATATAGGCTGATGTTAAAGACAATTATTTAACAATATGAGTTTATGTTAGAAAAATAAGTCTCCCTCATCCCCATCCTTCTCTACCTTGTCCTCTCCCTCTCTACCCAGAAGTAATCACTATTTCCAATATCTTACATATTATATTCTTTCAGAGATGTTCTAATGTACACAGGTACACACACGGTAAAAGTACCACAAACTTTCTTCCGCATCTCGGTTTTCTTTATTATTATTATTACCTTTGTGATTAAATGACTGTGTATCAGGAAAAACTTGTGCAAGTGAAATTGTAACAGTATAAATTTAGAATTTGATTATTACAAAGCTTTCTTTATAGGGGCTGTTGCAATTTATACTATAGAAGAGAACCTTGGTGGGAATATGACCTTGGTGACCCTTGGTGATCCACGTCAAAACCTTGGTGACCCATGTCAAAACAATGTATTATCCAACTCCTTGATCTCTGCCAATCTAACAGTTGAAAATGAAGTAACTACCATTAGTTTTCATTTTAATTTCTTTTTATGAGTGAAGTTAAAACATTTGAAAAAAGATTTAAGGCTGTATATTTCTTTTTCTGTGAAATTTCTTCTCCTATTTTGCCCATTTTTCCTCTGGGCTTTTTTTCGAAATGATTTACGGGGGTGTTTTACTTACATAGAAAATTGGCTGTTTATAAGTGTGGAAAATATTTTCTCCCAGTTTCAATGTTTACATTTTGCTGCTACGCAGAAGCTCTTTATTCATATAAGGCAAAATGTATTAGTTTTAGAATCTATGGCTTCTAAATTAATTTAGATACAAGCAGTTAGGTAAGAACTGAAGTTTCCAGATGGCTACCAAGTTGTTCCATCAACCATTTATTAAATAATCCACCTTATCTGAAATGCCTCCTCCATTATATACTAAATTCTCCTCATGTATACTTGACTCTCCTGTTCCACCGCACTGCCTATTCCTGTTTTTTCGGTTGCCCCGGGTCCTAGTTGCAGCTCGCACGCTCCTTAGTTGTGGCATGCAAACTCTTAGCTGGGGCATGCATATGGGATCTAGTTCCCTGACCAGGGATCAAACTCAGGCCCCCTGCACTGGGAGTGCAAAGCCCTATCAACTGTGCCACCAGGGAAATCACTACACTGCCTATTCCTGAATTTGGTAGGACTAGTTCCCTCCCTACCACCATCAATCTATTCTTCTTTTTCTTTATTTCATTATTATTCCTCTTTCCAAATACTTGGCATTCATTTATCTCCCCTTTTCTTCATACAGACCTTCCATATTTCTTGCCAAGTTTATTCCCAGATCTTTTATTCATTCTGTGGCTCTTAGAGTGGCATTTTACATTCTATAACATTTTCTAATTAGCTGTTATTTGAAATATGCTTACAAAATTTCTGATGTTGCTTATGATACAGATGAAAATAGTCAGGATACAATATTACAGCATATCAACTATATAAAAAATACCTGGAAAGTAGCCAGGGAAGAAAATGTTTCAGAGCCCTGAGACTAGTTTTACAGAACAAATCATGGAAAATATCAAGGTTAAAATATGGTTCTATTCAGGGACTTCCCTGGTGGTCCAGTGATAAAGAATTCGCCTTACAATGCAGGGGACGCGGGTTCGATCCCTTGTCGGGGAACTAAGCACACGTGCCACAACTACTGAGCTCACGAGCCTCAACTAGAGAGCCTGCATACTGCAAACTACAGAGCCCATGTGCTCTGGAACCCGCATGCCACAACTACATAGCCCACACACCCTGGAGCCTGTGCACAACAACTAGAGAAGAGGAAAACAACCTGCACACCACAACTGGAGAGAAGCCCACGCTCTGCAACGAAAGATCCCGCGTGCCACAACTAAGACCCAACACAGCCAAAAATAAATTAAAAATAAACAATAAATAAATATTTTTTAAAAACATATGGGGAGGGCTTCCCTGGTGGTGCAGTGGTTGAGAATCTGCGTGCCAGTGCAGGGGACACGGGTTCGAGCCCCGGTCTGGGAAGATCCCACATGCCGCGGAGCAACTAGGCCCGTGAGCCACAGCTACTGAGCCTGCACGACCGGAGCCTGTGCTCTGTAACAAGAGAGGCCGCGATAGTGAGAGGCCCGCACACCGCGATGAAGAGTGGCCCCCGCTCGAAGCAGCTAGAGAAAGCACTCGCACAGAAATGAAGACCCAACACAGCCAAAAATAAATAAATAAATTTATAAAAAAAAAAAAAAAAAACATATGGGGGGGCTTCCCTGGTGGCACAGTGGTTGAGAGTCCGCCTGCCGATGCAGGGGACACGGGTTTGTGCCCTGGTCCGGGAAGATCCCACATGCCGCAGAGCAGCTGGGCCCGTGAGCCATGGCCGCTGAGCCTGCGCGTCTGGAGCCTGTGCTCCGCAACGGGAGAGGCCACAACAGTGAGAGGCCCACATACTGCAAAAAATAAATAAATAAAATAAAATAAAATAAAATATTTTAAAAATGGGGACTTCCCTGGTAGCGCAGTGGTTAAGAATCCACCTGCCAATGCAAGGGACATGGGTTCGATCCTTGGTCCGGGAAGATCCCACATGCCACGGAGCAACTAGGCCCATGTGCCACAACTACTGAGCCCACATGCTGCAACTACTGAAGCCCGCGTGCCTAGAGCCCACGCCGCACAAAAAGAGAAGCCACCGCAATGAGAAGCCCACACACCACAACGAAGCACAGCCCCCACTCACTGCAACTAGAGAAAGCCTGCATGCAACAAAGACCCAGCAGAGCCAAAAAAAATAAATAAATTAAATTTTTAAAATATGGTGCTATTCAGAGATTGACAATGATTCTAACTCATTCACAAAGTGAGTGAAGATGAATATTTGGGAAATCAATATTCTCATCCATTAAAAAAAAGATCTGGGGGCTTCCCTGGTGGTGCAGTGGTTGAGAGTCCGCCTGCCGATGCAGGGGACACGGGTTCGTGCCCCGATCCGGGAAGATCCCACATGCCGCGGAGCGGCTAGGCCCGTGAGCCATGGCCACTGAGCCTGCGCGTCCGGAGCCTGTGCTCGCAACGGGAGAGGCCACAACAGTGACAGGCCCACGTACCGCAAAAAAAAAAAAAAAAAAAAAAAAAAAAATCCAGGAAGTCAATAAAAAGAATCTATTCTCATTACTCCCCAGTAGTGAAGGAGATATGGCACTAACCTGTTGCCAGATTACTAAAGGAGAGTATTTGATTTTTGAGACTATAATGAGAAGGGGCATTCTGTAAAGGACAAATACAATAGAGTCATGTATCGGCAAGTCTAAAATGTTTTACTGGTGACTTAAAAACACATACACAGGGCTTCCCTGGTGGTGCAGTGGTTAAGAATCCACCTGCCAACGCAGGACACGGGTTCAAGCCCTGGTAGGGGAAGACCCCACATGCCGCAGAGCAACTAAGCCCATGCACCACAACCACTGAGCCTGCACTCTAGAGCCTGCGAGCCACAACTAATGAAGCCCGTGCACCTAGAGCCCGTGCTCCGCAACAAGAGAAGCCATCAAAATGAGAAGCCTGCGCACTGCAACGAAGAGTAGCCCCCCACTCGCCACAACCAGAGAAAAGCCCGTGTGCAGCAACAAAGACCCAACCCAGCCGAAAATAAAGAAATAAAAAGAAAATGGCCTTAAAAAAAAAAAAAAGAACACATACACATCCTCATGTGCTTTATTAATTTTTCAAAGACTGAGAGATTAAAGGTCACAATGGTTAGTAAGTGATCACTATAAGTAACACCTTCACTTCTGGGACTTCTACACCAGGGCTCATTATAAGATAAGAAAAAACCAGAAAGAAAGCTTTTTTTTCCCTCCCTTTCCAATAACTTTTCTTTGTTTTTCTTGAGGTGGACCATTTTTTAAAGTCTTTACTGAATTTGTTACAATATTGCTTCTGTTTTATGTTTTCGCTTTTTTTTTGCTGGGAGGCATGTGAGATCTTAGCTCCCCGACCAGGGCTCGAACCTGCACCCCCTGCATTGGAAGGCAAAGTCTTAACCACTGGACCACCAGGAAGTCCCCCAATAACCTTTCTAATTAAACAGATAACAAGACTAAACAAGATAAATTACAAAAATAAATCACACACGCATGCCCAAAGATAAAGCAAAAACTAACCTGTAGTATAAAGACATATTCATTGTGCTCAAGAGTTTTGTCATCAGGCTTTCCTGGTGGCACAGTGGTTAAGAATCTGCCTGCCAATGCAGGGGACATGGGTTCGAGCCCTGGTCCGGGAAGATCCCACATGCCATGGAGCAACTAAGCCCGTGCGCCACAGCTACTGAGCCTGCGCTCTAGAGCCTGCAAGCCACAACTACTGAGCCCGTGAGCCACAACTACTGAAGCTCATATGCCTAGAGCCTGTACTCTGAAACAAGAAAAGCCACCGCAATGAGAAGCCTGCACACCACAACAAAGAGTAGCCCCTGCTCACCGCAACTAGAGAAAGCCTGCGTGCAGCAACGAAGACCCAACACAGCCAAAAATAAAATAAATTAATTTTTTTAAAAAAAGAGTTTTATCATCATGGATATATCAGGGTATCATCCTGTCTGTCTTAGTTCCCTTTCCTTCCTCCTCCTCTGATATATCTGTTCCCTTACTACCTTGTGTTTACCTACTTGGCTCCCTGGGTCTTTCCCTGATTCAGGGGATCAGATTATCTATTCGTTAAACTTACCCCTGTTTATATCATAAATATATCTGACCAAGAATACACTAAAAATATATAAAATATTATCTACAACAGAAATTAATGGTGCTGAAGAAAAAGAACTGAAAAAAGAATACATACTCTTAAAAGTTTCACTTATCTCCACCATTTACACAGATAGCAACTAATGTCAAAGAAAAGAACATTAAGAATTATCTTTCTTCTATCAGAAGTTGCCCATATAATCTCTAACTTGAAGCCATTTTGTTCATAAAAACTGAGCAAATAATCAGGGCACCAGTTCCCTCATCTGTAAAATGGAATGAGTTAAAAAGGAAGATAGAGCACAAAGATTCAGAAGTGCCCCAGGGATGAGGAAGCCGAGGGTGGACAATCGTCACAATCTTCAACTTTGCTTTTATCTATTTAACATACCTTATTCTTAGAAAATACAAATTATTTATGTCATAAAAATGATATGGTAGCTCAAGCTATATTTCCTAGTAGAGCTAAATCTTATGCTTTGATTCAAAAGAACATTATTATAAAGTGAGTAACTGTTGCCAGGAGCAGGAACCCCCTGAACTGGCCACAACACAAGGGGGCAGAGGGATGGGGGAGGCATCTCTGAACTTAAAGAGTGTTCCAAAATCTCAGGAAATTGTTTTTAAAGAAGAGACCACCCAAAATAGTTAACTCCAAAGTATTATAAACTAAGCTGTCAGAAGCATTTACTTAAAAAAAAATGTTTTCATGTCGCACTGTAATAAAGCAAAGTTGCTTTCTACGAGAAAGGTATCAAAGATACACAATAATAAAAGGCTAGTATCAGTGTTTGAAGAGAGTAGTGGAAACTGAAACATGGGAGTTATTTAAGTAATGTAAGTAAAGAAATCATCCATCCAATTAATAAAGCATGAATGAAGAATCTCAGGTGACATTTACTTGCAAAACGGAATAGGTTAAAATTATCCTTCTTCATTAGCCTAAAAACTGTGAGAAAAGAAGTCCTAGTTTCACCATGATTACTTTTTCCTAACACGGTTTCCTTAACACTTTAACTTACTTTCCAACCCATGCTGCTGTTTGCTTTTCCTGTCATTTACATAGCCAAACTTCCTTTAAAAGAGTAATCTGTTTATATTTATTGCTTCCCCTTCCTTTACTACTTTCAAGTCAATAATTCTTCAACCCATGCAGTTTGGTTTCCCATCTTACCACAATACTTAAAATATTGATAACTTTCCAGGATCATCAGTCAACTTCTTGTTGTTAATTCCAAACTCACCTTTCAATTCTTTTCTCTGAAGCTAGCACTGTTTACCATTCTTGGAACTGCATTCTCTTCCTTTGGCTTCTGTATTTCCTAGTTTACCTAACTACCACACCTTCAGAGGTTAGTTCAAATGTCAGTGTCTGTGGGAAGTTCTCCCTGATCCAAAACTGGGTTAGGTGTCTCTCCAACATGTTCCCACAGTATCATGCCCTATCAAAGCATTTACCATTTTTTCTGACTATGTCATTTTACTCATCTGCCCAGCTAACCTGTAAATTATCTAAGGCAGGCATTATGCCTTTATTCTCTGTTGTTTCTAACACTTAGAATTGTGCCTGGTGTGCTGAATGATTGAATGAATAAATAGTGGTTTCTCCATTATCAGTTACAAGTGCAAGCACAATTTACACTGCGAATATCTACTCATGATTTTCAATTCTAATTTGTTCAGACTGCCAATACCAAGGGCACTGAGGAAGTTACAGGAGTTATTTGCAAGCAGCTAGCTTCAGTACTCGGATTACATTTAAGATTTAAACTAAGGAGGAGC
This sequence comes from Mesoplodon bidens, assembly GCF_964165515.1. Lineage (NCBI taxonomy): Eukaryota > Metazoa > Chordata > Mammalia > Artiodactyla > Ziphiidae > Mesoplodon > Mesoplodon bidens. The sequence goes on along the minus strand of NC_138178.1, from coordinate 61,662,030 downwards.
TGCTGTAATAGAGCACAAAGGGAAATGCCAAGGAATAAGGAAACCTTGTATAAGCTGGGACAAATTATTTGGGTCTCAGTATTACCTCATAGAAACATTTATAAACTGTAAACACTACACAAATGTCAACTATTAAAGAAAGATGATAAAATGGTCAAAACATGGGGCTTCCCTGGTGGCGCAGTGGTTGAGAGTCCGCCTGCCGATGCAGGGGACACGGGTTCGTGCCCCGGTCCGGGAGGATCCCACATGCCGCGGAGCGGCTGGGCCCGTGAGCCATGGCCGCTGAGCCTGCGCGTGCGGAGCCTGTGCTCCGCAATGGGAGAGGCCACAACAGTGAGAGGCCCGCGTATCACCAAAAAAAAAAAAAAAAAAAAAAAAGGTCAAAACATGAAATTAATGTATTTTTAATAGGAGTGCTGATTGTTCTTTTTAAATACTTAAGTTAGGATTGTGATTTAAGGAGAGAGAAATGAATAAATAGTAGTTCAGGCTGACAGAGGTTTGAAAGAATATCTTATTCAATTTATTTGAAAGATTAAAAACACTGAGAACCAGCCAGATTAGATGATTTACTACCCAAAGCCAAAAAGCTAGTGTTAGAGCTGTGATCAAAACTTGAGAATTTGGAAATTCAATTCAGCATTTTACCTACTAAATTATTTTAACTCTGATTTTCCATTTCTCTAAGAGCATATAATTAACTTTCTTTTAAAACTTCTTTTCTAAGCACTTGTATGTGTAAACAAATTAACTTCCTTCAAATGGGAACCTTTAGAGCTACACATGTTAAACTCTAAGATTAACAATGAAAAACCTTCAATATGTTAAAATATATAACATGGGTGACAATGACCTGGTATACACTAATTACTAGAAAAAGCTGCTTAACTATTAGACAATATGAACAAGGTAGTTATAATTGTTGTATAATTAAATTATTCTTAGGTATCTTGAAACATCTTAAGAGGTGAATTACAAAAGTAACTAAACCCCCTTTTTTTCCACAAATGTAATATTCCTACAGTTACCAATAACGTGCCTTCATAGGAAGACTATGTTTATTTAAGCCTAAAATTTCTTCACTAGATACCCCAAAGTTAATCATCTAAATTCAATAGGTTTTTAAGAGTGATACTTGTACTAAGGAATCTCCGTTAGAATGGATCTGTGTGAAAATCCTGAAAACCCTGAAAGCTCCCTAGTGAAATAGCATTAAAGACATTTTATAAGTGTTTTGGATATTTATTCTAAAAACTTAGTTTTAAATCTATTTTAATTTTGATGGAAAATAATTCTGTTTGCTGCCTACCTATTACACAATTCTCTCACGGTGGTAATATAAAAATGGAAAAGATTTAAGTGTGTAATGACAACTTGGACACGTTGCTGCTTTAAAAAGCAAATGGGGGCCTCCCTGGTGGCGCAGTGGTTACGAATCCTGTCAATGCAGGGGACATGGGCTCGAGTCCTGGTTCGGGAAGATCCCACATGCCGCGGAGCAACTAAGCCCGTGCGCCACAACTACTGAGCCCGAGTGCCTAGAGCCCATGCTCCGCAACAAGAGAAGCCACCGCAATGAGAAGCCCGCGCACTGCAATGAAGAGTAGCCCCCGCTCACTGCAACTAGAGAAGGCCCACAAGCAGCAGCAACGAAGACCCAACGCAGACACACATACACATACACACACACACACACACACACACAGCGCAAATGGGGGAGGACTGAGAGAGAACAAGCTCTTACTCTTTCTTTTCCTTTCTTCATCCTTAATATATTGATAGGTTACTGCTTTGCTACAATCCCAGATTCCCAGATCTTCCTTTATTTAAATAATGAAAAGTTGATTTACCCTCTGAAATAGAGAGTCAGTGCTAGCCTTAAACTACCAGATACTCACCGAGTTAGGGTAGTTCAAGTAGCAGATCTGACAAGGCATATCCTGTGCTGATGACCTTGTATTCATCTGGCGGGTTCGAGACTTTTTACTTGGATTAATTACATGACACTCAGCAAAGAGCTTCTCCAGGTTTCCATCAAAGTACCTGCATTATTTAAACAGAAAGGATGAGAGCCCAGCAATAGCACACTGTTAAAGCTCTCCAAAAACCTGATTTTCTATAGGGAAAGTCAGTGAAGTAAATTAAACCAAGACCATAACCTTCCTTGCTCAGAAGAAATAAGCTGTATGGCTACCAACTGTAGCAAATAGAAGCATATGTGTATGAAAGCAGATTGAATTTTTGTTGCTATTTTGACACTTTTTACTTTGTTTCTATCATGAGAGGTTAAGCTATTAGTAATATTAACAGCACTACAATTAAAACCTAAGGATGAAAGTTGTACTATCTCTAAGTGGGACCTTATGAAGAGTAATGGTATTTCAAAAGGCTAGGCTATATTTTATACCAATGAATTCATTTTATTAATAATTTTAGTTATACCAGTTTAAATATATTAGCAAGTAAACCACCTATAAAGCATACCTTATCCCACAAATCATTTAAAAAATGAAACTATTACATGTGTCTCATTCTACAAAAGACTTGCTTTCTAAATATTCTTTTTAAAGTTTTTAATAGGAAAAGGGAAGAAGGAGGAAACAAAAACATGTATCTTTAAAAGTTTTTGTATCAAATAATCTATACATTAGCTTTTTCATAAAATATGTATCAAAATATATAGAAGTAGTTCACCATCTAATATGTCAACAGCATGGTATGGCAAGTACTAGCTACAGAGTTTCAACTGAACTGTAAACTTCTTGACAGAAGACAGTGGTAAATAGCACAATATCTCCCATTAATCCAGTTAAGACATGGTCTTTGGCCTCCTGAAATATCTTAATATTCTAAATGGAAAAGCAATAGATAGAAAAACTTTCAATTTGTGAATCAATATAACCAGCAAAAATATTAACATGGAATCTGATCAACTTACTTTTTAGCTTGTTAAGTCTAGGTTTAAATAACTACAAAGTTCTTTATATATAAACAGGAGGCTCTCAAGTTAAAAATAATCGATACTCAAGAGATTCTCAATATTTTTAGTGGAAGCCTTGTTCAGGCTTTGTTCAAAGCATTTGCTACATCTCCGGAAAATCACTCATGAGAACAAACCGCATCACTCTCCTAAGACTGATAAATATCTTTTTATAAATACTTTGACTACAGTTATGTGTCAATGAACTGGTCAAGTTATCAATCAAAATGTCAACATATTATAAAAGAGGAACTCATATGAAGTTGTCCCTGATCAAAATACATAGAGCAGATAAATCAAATGCTCTCCTACAAAGGTTATCTCTGAAAAAAACCTAAGATGTAAGTTTTATCTGAAAAACAGAAAACGTATGAAGCTAACACTTAATATGAATAGGTAAACCAACTAAACCCCTTGTTTTTATAAAAAAATATTCATGCTCACAAGAAAAGACAAACTCTTGGCATCTAGAACTTAACTACACAAAATTAGCAACTCCTAATACTTTGTGAACAGACTAGACAGCATTCTATGCAAATACAAACAGACATGTGCATATTTCATGTAATCTCATATTCCAGGCTTATTACCTGCTTTCTTCACTGAACAATATGTAACATCTTTGTCATGAGCATGGGTGGGTCTACATTATTTTTCATTGTTGCATATTTCCCTGTAGGTATATACTATAATTTACTTAACCAACCTTATACTGAAAGACATTTAGAGATGTTCCACATATAACAATCCTAGATTAAAATCTTGTCCCATTTGATGGGGGAAAATAATTAGACCTAACTTGCATTTCTTTATTAGTGAAGCTGAACTTCACTAATTTTTCTGTGAAGATTCTGTTATTATTTTATGAGTTTAGTATGTAAACAGGAAGATAACCCTTTGTTTTATGGATTGCTTTCTTCCCACAGCTTCTAACTTGCCTTTGAATCCTGCTTAATGGTGTTTAATTGCCACTTTTAATTTTTATGTAGGTAAATTTACGATGCAAAACTGTTGTGATTTATGGATTTCATATGAAGTTTTAAAAAAGATCTCTATACCCAAAGACTATAAAAATTATTCATGATTTAGGTCATTCCTTTAAACTGTTTCCATTAAAACTGTTGATTCACATGGAAATTATTTTTGTGTAGTAAGGGGGAAAGCAGGGATTCCATTTTATTTTAAGCCAAATGTCTAACCATTTACTTTAGGTCTCAGCTTGAACTGCACTTCCTCAAATAAATCTTCTTCGACAGCTCCTCCCCCTCCAATTAGGTAAGGTTCCCTTGTATTACGTCCTCACAGTACTTTGTACTCCAGTGCGACACATCACATTACTAACTCTGTAATCGCCATTTATGTTTTTCCTGCTAGAATGTAAACCCCATGAGGACTATTTTATTACTGAGGTAGCCCTAGTACCTAGAAGAATCTTACTGTAAGCGTTCAATTTCTTTTTAAAGAAGAGTGACTTCTTAATGATACCTGATAATAAATCTGAATTCCTTTATTTAGGAATATTTCTTAAAGATAGCAATATATTAGAGTTTATAGTTTTTGGTCTATTACAGAAGGCAAATAGCTTTCAAATACAGCCCAGGTAAACAGAATGGGGAGTTGAAGAATCCACTCATATTGCTGATCACAGCAGGCAGGCCTAGAAATTTTTTTCATTTATTAAGTTCCATCTTACAGAAATGTAACATTTTAAAATTTGTTCTTTATTTTTATTTATTACTTGCTTTGTCCACCAATGACTCTGCTATAGTTTTCCGGAAGATACTGAAGTCTAATTTATTTTTACTAAACATAACTTAAAATGGGTACTTAAAGCTATTTCGCCAACTTTCAATGATACACTGATTGTCCTTGTATTATATGACCCTACACTTAACCCTATAGTTTTGTTTGGAACTTCCTGGAGCTTTTCCCAGTTGATTATCATTTTACATAATTTTTTCACTAATTACACTGTTTTGACATTATATAGCTTTTCTTTCAAGAATAGTAAAAACTGCTTTTTGTTTCCTAAGCTTGATAGCCCTAATTAATTACTTAGACATAATTAAAATGTTTAATTGTATTCAAATGCTCACTTTGGCCAAAATCCTACTCACCCCACCCCCAATATTCTCTATACTGACAGCCTCCATTTTCTTCTGGTACCCACTGTTATTGAAGTCTGTGATCAAAATAATTCTCATTTTATAATTCAAATCATTTTTCAACTGACATATATACAAGGTTTCTTCATTCTTTAAGTTTAGTTCTGTAGGGTTTATCTTAGCATTTAACTTTCTCTTTTGAAATGCCATTCAGGTAGTAATTACTTCAAGAGCTTTTAGTTATTAAGACCTGCTTGATTTGTACCCAGCCTTTGCTAATTTTCCTCCCTGTCTACCATCTACTAATTCCTTCTTTGTCCTTTTCTTCTCTTACGTATCTCCATTTTCCATAGTATCTGCTCTATTTCTTGCGGTTGCCAACGTGGTTTTATCTTCTGCAAGATTACTGCTTGTCCCTTTATTTTTTTTCTTAGTTCTGTCCGCTTCCTTTTCGTCTTGTTCTGTTGTTTCATCAGTTTATCTTTGATCCCTAATCTCATAGAGTCTATGTTTACTTTAATCTTCTTAAAAGAACAAAGAAGGTTTTTTCAGCCTGCTAATTATGATAGTTTTCTTAAGGACTACTACTATGCTCAAGAATACAGGTGGATTCTTAACTCCCCACAGTTTGTATACCTGGTCACTATATATTTGAAAGTTCCTTCAGTTTGCTGGCTCTTACATACACCCTTGCCTGTGAAAAACAGACCAAAATGAAGACAGACTAATTCAGTGTGAAGCACTGAAGTTCAGGTACCTTGTTTAATGAGTTAACACACATATTTCTCTCTGCTTCACTGACTTTGGTCAACAGCTGCAAAGATTATGGTAGGACACTGCTGCCCTCCTTTCCTGCAAAATTTGCCCATCCTTTTGAGAAAATCATATTGATGAAAAGAAAAACAGAATAGCAGTGTGGTTTTTCCTTCAGTCCAGCCTTTCCTCGGTGGGGCAAGGGCATGATTAGAGTATCCCCACCCCATCTCTCACATGGCCTAGATTAAAGATTGTTAGAATGGCTAGGAATTCCCTGGAGGTCCAGTGGTTAGGACTCTGTGCTCTCACTGCCAGGGCCCTGGGTTCGATCCCTGATTGGGGAACTAAGATCCTGCAAGACCCACCACCAAAAAGATTGTTAGAAGGGCGATTTGAGAGGTTCTTCAGTAGAGATTATAAATCCTCTTCTCTCTCTAAGGTTCTTTCTGTTCAGTATGCTTATATAAATATAGTTAAGCAAACTGGCACTTAATCAGCCAACCTTCCAGAAAATCTAGATCTTCATTTTTCATTTTCCTTGACTATTAGACAGAAATATACCACATAACAAGAATTAAATTTCAAGGCAGGAAGAGTTACAGCTTAAAAACTATGTCTGGTTATGGAGAGGGGAGACATGGCAGGTGTGGTATATCACTGGCTAAAGTTTCTTCTTGAATCCTGAATGACTAGCATCACTGTTTGCCATGTCAATATTTAATTTTGTCATTGTGAGTTTATTTTAAAAGCCACTAGGGCTTCATACTTCATAAAAAGATCACTGTTGATGTTGTACTTATTTTCACAACAAAATGGGAAAAGCAAAACTGTTAAGCTAATTTAAAGTTATATACTGGGCTTTTCTACTGCTTATTTTTGGGTTACCAGAGTTCAATTCTCCTTATAGGTCTTTAATGCTCCCATACATTTTTATACATCACTTATCTACTACTATAAGCCTGAGAGAGAGCTAAAACACACAAACATATATATGAAAATTTATTAAAATAATTATATATATATATATCCACAAATAAACATGTATAGAAGTAAATGAACTTTTACTTCTAAGTAACCAAATAATTTTTGTTTCACGTTCTCATGTGGCATTTTATGGGTACCAGATTTCAATTTCAAAAGGCAACAAAACAGTTACAATTATTCTATACTTTATGTTCTGACAAAGCACTAAAAAAGATCTGTGACATCAACATCTCTTCTAGGAATTGCCATTTCAACCATCCTTTGCCCCATTAACCTGCTTCTAAACGGTGTAATTCTTTCCACTTTTAGAAAAGGTATATTTAAGGAAAAATATCAAAGGTGCAAAGGAAAAGGTTTCCATTTATATCTTATGGATGAATAAAAACTGCCATATTTATAAAAAGCAAAAATAATAGATAATGAATGAAAACGTGTCTTAAACCAGCAAAACGGAACAAGAGAGTAGACACACCAGGAGATAAGGCTTTCTCCAGTCTTTACATATAAACATTATTTTCAGAGCTTATTCCTCATCTTCCATAGAAAGAAGCCAGTAGATCTAATATTGTATGGTAGTATAAGCAAGTCATTAAGAATTACTGAAGAGTTCTTTTTCTTTTGGGGAATGAGATTAGAACTGATGATTTGAGCACTATTTTTCATTTATAACCCCCTTAAAAGCTTAAAATAAAACTTAAAACCTTTCAGTAACTTCAATTGTGTTACTTAGATAAAAATTTAAATTTAAAAAGGGCTCCTGAAGTAGAAGGTAAACTTTAAACAAATTAAAAGATTTACCACATTCTTTGTGGTTTTTAAAGGTACTCTTTCAAAAGGACTAAAATTAGAATATAAGGTTAACTAGCAAACATATGAACCTCTACTAAGTAAAGTTCAGAATTCCAGAGAACTAGTTAACTGTCTAAGGATTTAGGGATAGAAAATCTTTTTTTCTAAGGAAGACTTTTGGTCCTCGTAAGAAAAAAGATCTAACGAGGACATACACAAGTCTATAAAAACTTGCTTTCAAAGTTTTGGGTTTTTTATGCTAGTCTAAAAGATAAATTTAGCTCATATTTTAATATTATTATACATGGTTTATAGCTAAGTAAATGTACTGATTATGTATTTTTAAGAAAGAAATACTTTTTGAGATTCTGATAGATTTTTTTCCCCTATAGGGGAAAATGCAACCTAAAACAAAACAAAACCAAAAACCCAGCAGGATACTAAAAAACAATCTCCTGAGCTTGCTTACTGCTAAACAAAAGACCACTTGACAAAAAAGTTACTAAATACTGATAATATTACTTTCAAGTTGCAGTACAAAAATCTTATTGTGTAATTTTTAAGAACCTTCTGTTCTTCCATACTTTATCCTTTTGGTTCTAAGTCTTGATGAAGGCAAGTGTATGAAGAAAACTAACCACAGTGAAACAGATCTAAGATAACTCCATCTAGGCTTCAATTAGCAAAATCATAACAGAAACACAATAACTATGCCATCTTCCAAAAAGGCTCCCATTCCCATTTATTACAGAACAATTTAAATACACAAAAGCCAAAAGAAAAATAACTTGAACTCCCACATACCCACCATCCAGCTTTACCTACTATCAATATTTTGCTAATTAAAAGACTTTTTTGAAGAATAAGACTTCATTCTCATATGAACTTTCAAGGCAGATCTGAAACTACGCCGGACATCGTAAGAAGAAGCTAATAACTATTCCCTTCATAACAGAGAAGAGAGAACTCTACACTAGAGGCCTCAGAAGACACAGATGCTGGTTTCACTGGGTATTCCAGCCACACTTAAATACGCATGTGTCATCTTCACTGGTAGTTGTCCATGTTCTTTGGCTTGATTATGATTATTCCAATTTACCAAGTTCTTCTAACCTGAAATCCCTGGCACTTCAACAACTGTACAGTACCCAAAACATTCTATCTTATTTACACATGCTCATTCCCCTCCCCTGAGAATCCAAAGCTTTTATTAATTTCTCAAAAGAGACCATGGCTCTCAGGAGACCACGGCCCCCAAAATGACAAGAACCAATACTATTTTTTTAAACTATGTTTTACTTCAAAGAAAACAAAGACAGTGGTTTCTGTGCCCTCTGTCCAGATATGTGCATGCAAGGGAAGTCTACACCCTCTGCTCTGCTCAGCTCAATGGTCTTTTCCTCCTGTTACACATGAACAGCACAACTCAGTAAATAAAATGAAATAAGCTACTTGTGATTTATGCAATAATGGGTCTGATTCCAATTAAAGACAAAAATGATTTCTTTGAGTACAAAAAGATATACCCTTTTATTATTCTGATAACGGTGTTTCAATATATTTAATGGAAGCCCACAGGTTGTCAATGTTAAGAGCCTATAAACCAAAGTATGTTTAAAAATCTCTCTATGCTAAAACCAAGAATAAGTTACCAAAATATGAGACAGGGGCTTCCCTGGTGGTGCAGTGGTTGAGAGTCCGCCTGCCAATGCAGGGGACATGGGTTCGTGCCCTAGTCCGGGAGGATCCCAAATGCCGCAGAGCAGCTGGGCCCGTGAGCCATGGCCGCTGAGCCTGCGCGTCCGGAGCCTGTGCTCTGCAACGTGAGAGGCCACAACAGTGAGAGGCCCGCGTACCGCAAAAAAAAAAAGAGACAGTATATGATTAAGATCATTTTTACATAGTTCCCTCACAGATTAACCAACCATATGTGGGAAATGTGCTAGTTAGCGGTAATGTTAATTGCTTTGAAGGAAAGAGACCTACAGCTATTTGCAGTATGTCATTCTAAGTATGCAAGAGGTAGGAGGAGAATGCTTAGGGAAGTATAGAAAATAGTACCTAACTTCAGGAAGTCAAAATGACTTAACAGTAAATGTGATAAGAATTCAGGGAATAAGGAGATCCAGGGGGCATCATACAACCCAGGACAAGAACTAGAAAACTGCTAGTACTTCAGAAACCCTCCAAACATCCCTTTCTCAGTAACAAGCTCCTCTTTCCCCCAGAGATAATCACTACCCCATTTTTCTTTAGAGTTTTACCACCTAAATATGCACCCTTAAAGAATATAACTTATTTTTGCCTGTTTTTGAATTTCATATAAACAGAACCATACAGGGGATAAGTATTCTGTCGAATTTGTTTTCCTTTCACTCAATATAACAGTTTTTAAGATTCATCTATGTAGTCACTCGTAGCTCTAGTTCATTTATATTTAATTGCTGAAGTTATATAAATATACCACAATTGTGTATCTATCTATAGACATTTGGGTTGTTTGTAGTTTGGAGCTGGTATGGGTAACGCTGCTATGAACATGCTTACATACAATTTTCAGTTTAGACATACATATTTCTTTCTGTTAGGTATATATACCTGTGAGTGGAATTACTGGGTCAAAGATATGCATGTAAATGCTGAGAAAAAAATAAAAAATTTATATTTCTTTCTAAAATCATTTATTTTAACAACTTATCTGTAGACTCCTTTGGATTTTCAATGTAAACAATTCATATCATCAGTGAATATTAACTATTTAGCATCTGCCTTACAACCATTATACTTTATTATTATTATTTTCGGTATACTACTGGCTAGGATCTCCCTCAGTATGAAGTGAATGTTGAACATAAGTGAAGATAACAGACACCCATGTCTTGAACTCCATCTAAAAGAGAAATATTTTCAGCATCTCAGCATGAACTATGATATCTCCTACAGATGTTTTTACAGATTTATTAGATTAAGAAAGTTCCCTTTAATGCCCAGTTTGCCAATGGTTTTTTTAAAATCATGAATGATTACTAATTTTTAGCAACTGCTCCTCTGCATCTACTGAAATATTCTTCTCATGAATTTGTTAACTGACCAACCATATTTAATTGTTTCAGGTTAAACTAACCTAGCATTCCTGGGATAAATCTCAGCTGGCCATGCTGGAATATTATCTTTTTTACGTATTGCTGAATTCAATTTGCAAATACTTTGGGTTTTTGTTTCCCTTTGTTTGCATCTATTTACATGATAGAACCTGTAATTTTTCTTTGGGTTTTGTATCAAGATTGTGATAGACTTAAGAAGGTGAAGGATCCTCTTTTTCTGTTTTCTAATATAAAGTTATATAAGGTTAGAGCTACTGTCTCATTAAATGTTGGTAGAAATTTCTAGTATATCCATCTGGACTTGGACTTTATAGAAAATTTCACTTTATAGTTATAGCCCCATATGGGTTTTTTATTTCTTATGTAAATTTTTATGAATTGAAAATTTCTAAGAACTTATCCATTTCATTTCAAATTTCAACACAGTTATTCACATTATCTTATGAGGTTGGGTTTTCGTGGTTTTTTTAAAATATCTGCAGGATCCAAAGTGACATTCCTTTTCATTACTGATATTATTTGTGCTTTCTTTCCTTGGCTAATCTCATCTTTTGGCTTCTTAATCCCCTTTACTGTATGTTTCTTTTCCATTTTATTAAAGTCTGCTCTGTTATTTCTTCTTCTATTTTCTCTTAATTTATTTTGTTGCTCTTTTTCTATCTTGACACATCTAGCTCATTAACTTGAGGCTTAAGATGAATGCTTAGCTCATTACTATCCTGATACATGCACTTAACACTAATTTATACACTTTTTAGCACAAATTAGGCTGCATTCCACAATTTTTTCCCCTTAACATTCAAATAGTTGCTTAAATAACAATTATGAATATTTGAGACTTAAATCAACACTGATAGAATTTTAAATATTGGCTTAAAAAAATATAAAGGCTAGGTACAACATAAAGCCATCTATATTAATTAAAAGATAGCACTGTTTCTAAATACATTTTCTATGGTTACTATTCTAGCTTAGCACTTATTTTCTTTCACCTACTGAGGTATCATCCTACCATCACTTCCACTTCTGCTATTGAGAAGTCAGCTGTTCTCTAGAAGAATGTAAATATAATATACACTTTCTATATCTATTTTTCCCTCTATATACATTACATACACACACACTCTCAAAATTTTTTTTTTTTTTTTGTGGTACACGGGCCTCTCACTGCTGTGGCCTCTCCCGCCGTGGAGCACGGGCTCTGGACGCGCAGGCCCAGTGGCCATGGCTCATGGGCCCAGCCGCTCTGCAGCATGTGGGATCCTCCCGGACCAGGGCGCAGGCCCAGCGGCCATGGCCCATGGGCCCAGCCGCTCCGCGGCATGTGGGATCTTCCTAGACTGGGGCACAAACCCGTGTCCCCTGCATCAGCAGGCGGACTCTCAACCACTGCACCACCAGGGAAGTCCTCTCACACTTTTTAAAAGTAATCTTTCTTGCATCTTTATTGCTTTTATGATTTTCTCTTTATTTTTATAGTTTCACTATGATGTTTTAAAATGTGGATTTCTTTTTACCATATTTCATAAAATCTAAAATGCTTTGGGGGGCTTCCCTGGTGGTGCAGTGGTTGGGAATCCGCCTGCCGATGCAGGGGACACGAGTTCGAGCTCTGGACCAGGAGGATCCCACATGCCATGGAGCAACTAAGCGCGTGCGCCGCAGCTACTGAGCCTGCGCTCTAGAGCCCACGAGCCACAACTACTGAAGCCCGCGTGTCTGGAACCTGTGCTCTGCAATGAGAGAGGCCACCGCAATCAGAGGCACGCGCACCCCAATGAGGAGTAGACCCCGCTCAGGGCAACTAGAGAAAGCCCACGAGCAGCAACAAAGACTCCGCGCAGCCAAAAATTAACTAATTAATTAATTTTTAAAAGTAAAATAAAATTCTTTAGTACCAAAATTTCATGATCTTACCAGAAAGTGAAATGGGAAAATTTTTACATAAGTCACATTTTCAATCTTGTTGGACTGTAAGGTGCCGTCAATTGAAAGATGCATTCAGGGCTTCCCTGGTGGCGCAGTGGTTGACAGTCCGCCTGCCAACGCAGGGGACGCGGGTTCGAGCCCTGGCCTGGGAAGATCCCACATGCCGTGGAGCAGCCAAGCCCGTGTGCCACAACTACTGACCCTGTGCTCTAGAGCCCGCGTGCCACAACTGCTGAGCCCATGTGCCTAGAGCCTGTGCTCCGCAAAGCCACCGCAGTGAGAGACCTGCGCACCACAACGAACAGTAGCCCCCGCTCGCCGCAACTAGAGAAAACCCGTGGGCAGCAACGAAGACACAATGCAGCCAAAAATAAATAAATAAAATAAAATAAAATAAGAGTAATCCTGAATCTTTAAAAAAAAAAAAAAGAAAGAAAGATGCATTCAGATTTCTAAGATGTGAAAAACTACATCTTACAATCAATGAAACAGTATTTTATTATGCATGGGAACTGTCAAGCTTCTTAGGGCAATTTTGTCTCTTACCAATCTGGAAAATTAGCCATTTTACCTTCGAATATCATCTCTGCCCCATTTTCTCCTCTTTTTCTAAACTCAAGGGAGATCTTCTTGTTCTATCTTCTATTTTCTTAACTTCTCTTGTGTATTTTCCATCTTTTATTGTCTGTGCTTAATTCTGAAGTGTTTTGATCTTCTAGTACACTAAACCTCTCTTTAGCTTTGTCCAACCTACTGTTAAAATAATCCACTGAGTTAATTTTGCTTATTTAATGAGGTTTTTTTTTCAAATCTGTACAACAGCTCATACTTTCTAGTTCCCTTATGATAGCATACCCATTTTAGTCTATGTCTGACTAATTCTAACATCTGGAGTCCCAAATTAGTATGTTTTCATTACAAAAATAATTTGAGGAAGTAGTCTGAGTGAGGCCTTATGTTCTTTCCCTAGAAAAGATTTACACTTGCTTCTGTCAAGTGCCTGGGTACATTAACAGCCTGGGACCATCTTAATCTAAGTTCAAGGCTTAAGGTTTTCTGGGCCACCCAGATGACCTGAATATATCTTCAGTCTTTAGAGGAGCTGGTTTACCTAATCCCCACTCTTGGTGGGCCGAGAACTCCAACTTTTTTCCCACTAACCAAAGGCCAACAAAAATCACAGCTCAGTCTCTTAGCCACCTCTTCTGGATCAGCACATACTTCTAGGGCAAAGCAGACTGCGGTGCTTGGCTCATTTGTCTAGATTTCCACATTCTCTTGGGCCTTAACACTGTAATTCCTATTTTTCTAATTCTTTGATGTTCTTTCTTTTTTTTTTTTTTTTTTTTTTGCTGTACGCGGGCCTCTCACTGCTGTGGCCTCTCCCGTTGCGGAGCACAGGCTCCGGACACACAGGCTCCGCGGCCATGGCTCGCGGGCCCAGCCGCTCCGCGGCATGTGGGATCTTCCGGGATAGGGGCACGAACCCGTGTCCCCTGCATCGGCAGGCGGACTCTCAACCACTGCGCCACCAGGGAAGCCCAGATGTTCTTTCTTTTTAAATTTATTCATTTATTTATTTTTGGCTGCTTTGGGTCTTTGTTGCTATGCGCGGGCTTTCTCTAGTTGGCGGCGAGTGGGGGCTACTCTTCGTTGCAGTGCACGGGCTTCTGATTGCGGTGGCTTCTCTTGTTGTGGAGCACAGGCTCTAGGCACGCAGGCTTCAGTAGTTGTGGCACATGGGCTCAGCAGTTGTGGCTCGTGGGCTCTAGAGCGCCGGTTCAGTAGTTATAGCACAAGGGCTGAGTTGCTCCGTGGCATGTGGGATCTTCCCGGACCAGGGCTCGAACCCGTGTCCCCTGCACTGGCAGGCGGATTCTTAACCACTGCGCCACCAGGGAAGTCATTCTTTGATGTTCTTGATTTTTTAAAAGATGTTTCAATATTTCATCTAGCTTGTATTATTGTATTTAGTGGATGGAATAGTCCAAATTACCAGAAGTTTCCCAGTCTCCTGTATTTTCTGTCTCAGTTAAAACTCCTTCACATCTCTTACATCAACACTCTGCTTTCAATTAACTGTCACCAACTTAAGTCAAGCCAACGTTTCCCTTTTATCTGTATTATTGAAATAGTCTTCCAATTCGCCTTCCTGCCTCTTATCAGCTTATACTGCTACTGTAAGATTTTTTTCTACAATAATGCTCTTGTATTACATTTCTGCATAAAACTTACTCAATAGGAAAGAAGTCCAAATTTATTTGCTAAGCATTCAAGGTCCTCCATAATGTACTTCCTACTAAACACATCCAATCATTTCCCCTCTATTCTTCATGTACTCTAGCCACTCTAAATCTCATTACCATTCAATACATGTTCCTTAAACTCCCTCCACGCCAACTTATTTTCTGAACCTGAAATGCCCAGATTTCCACATTGCCCTTCCACCCCCCGCCCTTCCAGGTCCAATCAAATGCCATCTCATCAATAAATTATTTCTCACCTAAGTCAGAAATAGCCTTTTATGGAGCCAGAAGGGAAAAGCTCCATGTGCCTCTGTGTCTGCGTGGGCCAGAAGAGTTCTGCATGCAGACTAGCAGGCCAAGATCTGAGCCAAAGCAGCATTTTTATTTCAGATTTTAATAACCTTTTGTATGTGTTGAAAACCAAACCTTTTTAACAAGTTTTTAAAGCTTGTCATAAAAAACAGACATTTTGGCTTCCCTGGTGGCGCAGTGGTTGAGAGTCCGCCTGCCGATGCAGGGGACGCGGGTTCGTGCCCCGGTCCGGGAGGATCCCACGTGCCGCGGAGCGGCTGGGCCCGTGAGCCATGGCCACTGAGCCTGCGTGTCCGGAGCCTGTGCTCCGCAATGGGAGAGGCCGCAGCGGTGGGAGGCCCGCGTACTGCAAAAGAACCCAAAAACAAACAAACAAACAAACAAAAAAACAGACATCTTTTACAGTGAAAAACACACGGGGGAAAAAATCATCTATTTTGATGCACCCTTTGATAATGATAAAACGCCTCACACATCACTCTCTATAGTGCACAAAATGAATGAGTTCTGAGCTAAGTAGAAAAAAAGGTCAATGCTGTTTTCGTTTTCTTTTAGAATCATTACCTTCTACCATCTTTTAACCATCTGATCTCTATAGTAGAAACACTATCATAGTTAACATAGGTAAGTTTGAAACTTGTCTTATTTTAATGTAAAATTCCTTTTTCCTACAGGCAGTCTCTCTCCTTCCTCACAATCTTACTGTGCAGGTACTATTGTTGCTCTTGTCAATATTGTCAGAAATGTTATTTTCTTTTAAGTGAAATTTCTAGCCTATACTTTGAAGTCATGTGTTCCCTCTATCTTTCAAATTTCAAGGTTCCCCTTGACACTCTCCCTTACCCCAGGAAGCCTTGGAGACCTTACCCTGGCTCTCTGGACTTTGCATACTTTAAATAATATAACTACCCTTAACTACCTGAAAAAAAAAAAAGCTTCATAATTTTCATACCTTATTACTAATTTTAATGGGTTGTTAATTTCAGTCCTGTAGTTTCATTTTGTTTAGATAGGGCTAGGCAAGAAAATAATAAAGACAACCATATTCAGCAGTGGGAAAAAAAAGAGAAACAAATAACCTTTTATGTATTCCCATAAAGCTTTGTATTTAAGTACCTTGGGGATAGAAACTACGTATGATACATTGTTGCGTGTACCTCTTCATCACTAAACTTCTGCTCAATGTCTTACACATAACTAATTCTTGAAATTTATAAAGCAGCAAGATAGCAGGGAGACTAGGGACAACAGAATGGATTTAAAAAATAAAAAATAAAAGGAAATAAGTTCACATGAGGTAAATAAAGGAGAAAACTGCTCCAAGTTCATACAGCTAGTAGGTGGTGGAGCAAAGATCCATGTTCTTAACCACTATAGTATAATAAGACAGTACATTTGCTGCTTTCCACACACAGTTCCCCAATAATACCTGAGTTGTTTAAAGAGGAAAGACCTCACTATACTGTAGAATAGTAATGAATGCTATCACAAAAGCCAGACATCTGACAAACCAAATTTACTTTCACATTCCAGCAGTTAACTGTGAAATGATATACTATTATTAATGTGTATAAGGAAAGCTCCATACTATCATAATAATATACAAGGGCTAACTCTAGTACCTAATCACTAAATGGGTGTTAATGCTTCAGAATGAAAAGTGAAAAGCTATTTGTAACATAGTCTGGAAAAGACTGATACCGGTTTTTAAGATTCTTTGATCATACCAGTCCATTTTAAAGTAGTGAGTCATCAGCCACCTGTATTTCCCCTCACCTCAGACAGGCCAGTTAACTCATTTACACTCACCTTATATACTGTCAACTAAAATGAGTCTTAAAATACCTGTAAGAGAAGAATCTCAGCTGCAGGAAAGAAGATAACCGACTTTTTACTTGTTACCAACTTTAAAGGAGCTTAATTTGGCACAGGGTGGCTGTGGTGGGGGTGTTTTGGCTCTAACTCCTGCCAAACGAAAATCTGATTTACATGCACGTAATAAGTTAAATAAAAGTTATATTGTAGAAAACAAAACCTAGAACGGGCTGAATTTAATTAAAATATTTACTAAACACTAACTATATATATTAGGAGTTGTGTTAGATGCTAGGAATGAAAGACTAGTGAGGTATTTTCTACACAAGGAACTCTAACAGAAGTGGTGAAATATCAAACCAAATACATATTAAAGCACAAAGGAAAGAGTAATTAACTGTCTTGAGAAATAAGAAAAGTCATCTTAGACGGAAACCTTAAGTAGGGTTTTGAAGAACAATCAGAACACAGGACAATAAGAAAGGCATGCTAGGAGAGGGCCCATGACAGTATAATTCCAAAGGTGCTCCCTAGAGCTGTGGAGCTAATAGCCTATATTGACACACACAGAAACCCTGTGGTCAGATAAAGGAAACATTTCCAAAGTTGAGGCAACACAAAAATGAATTTGGTGACCACCTTAAAAGTTCTGTACTACTAATGTGTAGTATAAGAAATAAAGAGGGGACTTCCCTGGTGCCAAAGTGGTTAAGAATCCGCCTGCCAACGCAGGGGACATGGGTTCGAGCCCTGGTCCAGGAAGATCCCACATGCCGTGGAGCAACTAAGCCTGCGTGCCACAACTACTGAAGCCAACATGCCTAGAGCCCGTGCTCTGCAACAAGAGAAGCCACCACAATGAGAAGCCTGCGCACCGCAACAAAGAGTAGCCCCTGCTCTCCACAACTAGAGAAAAGCCCATGCGCAGCAACGAAGATGTAGCCAAAAATAAATTAATTAATTTAAATAAATAAATAAATAAATAGAAGATTCAGAAAGGCAGACAGAAGCTGGAATTGTCATAAAAAGAAAGAGAAGGACAACTCACTTTCTCAGTCTCTCCTGCTGGGAGGATAAATGCCTGGCAGGAGCAGGGTGATCTTTAGTTTATGTATAGTACTGAAGAAGGGTCCATGAGAAATTCATTCTACCAAAGAGGTAAGGAGATACCCAGCTTTCAAAGGCTGCAATAGCAGAAGTACTAGTCATGGTGCCACGTGCCCAATATTTGATGCTACGAGCTGTGATGCCCGTGCCCAATGGCAACAGCAACAGCTCTTCCATTAGAATAGTTTGACTCTGATTTCTGGCATTTTCTTGGACTCACACACTTCGTGGCTGATTCTCAATACGTAATGTCTTTTCCACTTAACCTCTTAAAGTTTGTTGACAACTAAAAAGCCTGACTGATAACACCAGAAAAGGAGATGGTTCAAGATATGACAAATGAAATAATGGAAGGAACATCCCACAAAAATTATGATAGAATCAGAGTCCAGATGGAAAGGTTGGCCTTAAAGAAGGACAGATTTGTTACTGCTGCACTTCTGATTATCCGATTTTCTGTTTTGCTTCACCTGGAGAAGCATGGGAAGAAACCTAGAGAATAGAGAAAATTCTATTTAATTTGTAAAAGAGAAATGAAATAAATCTATAGAGTTAAAAAGCAGAAGGCTGGGTAAGAAAGAAAACAGCAAAGGTCTGGAAAACGGCTATTTATAGAGACAAAAGAGACCAAAAAGTTTAAATGGCCCCTCCCCACCTGCACCAAAACGTATTTTTTTTTTTTTTTTTTTTTTTTTTTTGTGGTACGCGGGCCTCTCACTGTTGTGGCCTCTCCCGTTGCGGAGCACAGGCTCCGGATGCGCAGGCCCAGCGGCCATGGCTCACGGGCCCAGCCGCTCCGCGGCATATGGGATCCTCCCAGACCGGGGCACGAACCCGTATCCCCTGCATCGGCAGGTGGACTCTCAACCACTGCGCCACCAGGGAGGCCCCAAAACGTATTTTTAAAAAGAATAAATCGCTCGTTTTTAGGATCAGGACAGATCTGTTTAAACTGTAGACTAGAAGGCCGGGGGGGCAAGTAAGAAGAATTATTGGCAAGAATCTATTTATACTTTTATTGCCCCCACTGGACCATGAATTCCTCCCTCCAGGGCTGGGACTATGGCTCACTAATGAATAAAATAAAAGAAACATTTATATGCCTAGTATATGGAAATAAGAAAGAAGAGTAGAGAGGACTAAATTTAAAACACTTCACAATTTTGACTAAGAATCATCTTTAAGTATGTCAAATGAATCTAAATAACACTTGAATACATTCTGTGTTACCCACTGGGAAGCAAGATCTTTTTTTAATGTTATGTAACAAAATTTATTGGCCATATTGTCTAACTTTGTAACTCCTGGGATCCTAAATAATTACAAGTTTATCATATGAGTAACCTTCATTTTTATACTCACGAACTGGGAGGCACAGTATCACTGAAGCTAAACCTCCTTACATTCCATGCTTCTTTTCATTTTCCAAGGGTATTAATGGGGTGAGGGGAAAGGGGTGAGGGGAGAGGGAGGAATGGAAAGGAGCCTCGGCATTGGCACTTTAAAAATTCTCAGGTGATTCTAATGTAGAGCCACTTTAATAGTTTATCAATTGATTCTCTTGAGTCTCCTAGGTATTGATTATATTGTCTATATAGAATTTCTCTTCCTTTTTTAAAAAGAAAGTGTTTTCATTAAAAATGAGTGCTTGCTTTCTGAAATGGTTATTTTATTATAAAGTTCTGTGATTACTGAGGAAAATTCACAGAATACAAAAAAGCATAAAGAATCTTTTAAAAAATCCATAATCCTCCAATCCCCAAAACAATCTTCATGCCACTTATTTAATTTTCCATGTTTTACTTATCAGAACTTCCAATACATTTAAATGGTGGTGACAGCCAGTAACTAACGTTTCAAAATTAAATATAATTTTGCTGTAGATTATTAGTTAATACCCTTTATTAAGCTAAGAAATTACCTTTTTAGTTTGCAAAAAAATTTTTCTAACACAGGGGTAAATGCACAATATTATTAAATACATTGCTGGCATTCATTATAATTACCTCTTGGTTTCTCTTCATTACCGTGTTAAAAGTAGTAAATGTTATAGACAAGTCTTTTCTCCAGTGGTGACCCATTCTTACATTCCTAGGAGAAATCCTACTAGACCATTAATTCTTTCAATTCAATTATTTTATCCATGAATTCAAAAGGTATGTTCATAATGAAGATGGTTTTCTTATGCTGTCTTTGTCAAATTTTGTAACCAGGGTTATTCTGATTTGGCTAACATGAATTAATGATGTCCTATCTTTTTCTATGTTCTGAAATAGTTTTTCAGAACTAGAAAAACTGGCAGTTCCTTAAAGGTTTATTAAGACAGAACTTACCCATAAAATCATCTAGTGCTTTTGGGGGAAGGAGAGGGATCTTTTAGTATATTTATTACATTTTTCCACAGTTGTTTTTGTATTTTTTTTGGGGGGGTGGGGAGCGGTAATTTCCATTTCTAAGCTTTCGAACTTAATGGTAAAAGTGGTATACACAGTATTAATTTAAAACTTTGAAATATTTTTCCTAACCATAATTATGCATTATTTCCAATATTGTTTATTTGTGCCTTTTCCTCCTACCAAATCACATTTGCCAATGGTTTATTTCCCTCCCTTTTTTCAAAATAGACTTTACATTTATTTATTCATTCATTCATCCATTCATTCATTTATTTATGGCTGCGTTGGGTCTTCGTTGCTATGCGCGGGCTTTCTCTAGCTGCAGAGAGGGGGGGCTACTTTTCGTTGCGGTGCGCAGGCTTCTCATTGTGGTGGCTTCTCTTGCTGTGGAGAAAGGGCTCTAGGCGCGTGGGCTTCAGTAGTTGTGGCACGCGGGATCTAGAGCGCAGGGTCAGCAGTTGTGGTGCACGGGCTTAGTTGCTCTGCGGCATATGGGATCTTCCCGGACTAGGGCTCAAACCCGTGTCCCCTGCATTGGCAGGCGGATTCTTAACCACTGCGCCACCAGGGAAGTCCTACTTTTTTAATAGCAGTTTTAAGCTCAAACCAAAACTAAGCAGAAATTACAGAGGTTTCCCATATACCCCGCCGCCACACACACACACACACACAACACAACCTCCTCCACCATCAACACCTCACATAAGAGTGGTACATTTGATGCAATCAATGAACCTACACTACTGACACATCATTATCACCCAAGTCCATAGTTTATTTACATTAGGGGTCAGTTTTGGGGTTGTACATTCTATGGGTTTAGACAAATGTATAGTGACATATACCCATCATAACAGTTTCATACAGAACACTTTCACTGCCCTAAAAATCCCTTTTGATCCACATACTCATCCTTCCCTCCCTCTAATCATGATCTTTCCATTATCTCCGTAATTTTGCCTTTTCCAGAATGTCATATAGTTGGAATCATACAGTATGCAACCTTTTTAGATTGGCTGCTTCCACTTAGTAATATGTATTTAAGGTTCTTCCGTGTCTTTTCATGGGTTGATAGCTCATTTCTTTTTAGCAATGAATTACATTCCATTGTCTGAATGTGCCACAGTTTATTCACCCATTCACCTCCTGAAGGACATCTTGATTGTTTCCAAGTTTTAGCAATTATGACTAAAGATGCTATGAATACCCATGTGCAGGTCTTGGTGGGCTTACGTTTTCAACTCATTTGGGTAAATACCAAAATGCATGACTGGACTGTATGGTAAGAAACCGCCAAATTAGAAGCAAAGTGGCTGTACCATTTTGCAGTCCCACCAGCAAAGTTCCTGTTGCTCCACATCCTCATCAGTATTTGGTGGTGTGTTCTGAATTTTTTTTTCTCCCTTGGCCGCACTGCGTGGCATGTAGGATCTTAGTTCCCCAACCAGGGATCAAACCCATGGCCCCTGCAGTGGAAGCTCGGAGTCTTAACCACTGGACTGCCAGTGAAGTCCCTGTGTTTTGGATTTTGGCCATTCTAATAGGTGTGTAGTGGTAATTTTAACTAGCAACTTCATTTTAATTAGCAGTGCCCTAATGATGATGTATGATGTTAAATATATCTTCATACGCTTATTTGACATCTGTGTATCTTCTTTAGTGAGGTATCTATTAAGATTTTTGCTCATTTTAAAATTGGTTCTTTTTCTTACTGTTGAATTCCAAGAATTCTTTGTATATTTTGGCTAACATATCTTTTGCAAATATTTTCTCCCTGTCAGTGGCTTGTTTTCTCATTCTCTTGATATTTCCCTTTTTAAAAATCCATTTCAAAGATCCATCTTTCTGCTTTATTTATTTTTGTTCTCTAATTCATTAATGTTGCTTTCATCTTAAATACCTATTCTACTCTCTTTGGGTTTATTTTGTATTTTTCTAACTTACTGTTTCAAAGCCTCACTTGGTTTTCTACCTATTTATCTTTTTTCTTATAGATACTAAGACTGTAAATCTCCCTGTACCTCTTCAGCTACATCCCACATTTGTCCTCCCATTATTTAGTTCTAATTATTTTAATAATTCCATTTGGGGATTCTAAGAGTTTTTTGCAAGAGTGAAAATAGAACACATATCAATTTTTCTTGGAATTTATTATAGCCCAGAATGTGATCAATTTGAAAATAATATACTCTGAAGGGTACACCAAATACCAATTCATATTTTAAATCCTCTCTATGTTTATTTATTGATAAACAGTCTAGAAGAAAACTCTAGTGTAACAGTTATGTGTTGAGAGACAGCATCCACAAAACAAGAATAAAATGAATATGTTGGATACGGTTGAAATAAACAATTCAAGATGGCTAAATAGCAGAATGGAGGCAGAAAGAAAAGCAAGTTAGTGAATTAAAGGTAAACCTGAGGAACTTCCACAGACCAAAGCAGAAAGACAAGTACAGAAGAAACATTTTGAAAAAAGGTGAAAAAAATCCAGAAGTTTCAACATGTAACCAACAGGAATTCTAGAAAGCACCAAGAGAATGGAGAAAAGATAATATTAAAGAAATAACAGATAAGAATTTCCCAAACCAAAAACATGAGTCCTCATACTTAAAGTGCCCAACTAGCTATGTTTTCAAAACCTACTCCAAAATTTCAGAATATTAAGGATTTCTCTTAGAGCACTCAAAAACTGATCACATATGAAACCTGACTTAAATGACTAAAGGAGGTATTATTCTAGAGGGAAAAAAAGTACATCTGGAGAAAACAGTAGGATGCAAGAAACAAATTAGCCAAAAAAAACATAAGTTAAATACACTGATAGTAAAAATGCTTAACATGAAATGAAAAATTCAAATATTATCAACTTATCCAACTGAGAGGGGAAGAGCGGAGGATAGAGAAGAAAAGTATGCTACAGTTTTTGTCTTATGCAGGGCATGGATATAAATAGTGTGACTAAATATTGTTATAAACTTTGCATATACATATAACTATGCATATACAAATTGTAAGGTTCACCCCTAGAAAAGCTGAAATAAAATATATAACTTTGAAATTATAAGGGGGGGAAAAAGGGAAAGAAAACTTGATCAAACCAAGAAAGTAGTCAAGAAACTAACCAAACAGAAAACATGGTAAATATAAAGCACAAATTAAGGTAAATCAGTAGTGAAATATAAACATATTAGTAATTATGAAATAAAGTGTAGCAGTGCTACTATCAGACAACACAGGATACAGTAATGTGAAACTCATTAAATGACACAAAAAGATATTGCATAATGATTTAAAAACATTATTTAAAGATTTACAAGTACCCAGTAACATATCTCCAGAAGATGTAAAACAGAAACTGAAATTACAAGGAGAAACTGAAAAGTTCATTCACACTAGAAGTTCCCAGAAGCTGCCTAATTTTCAATTCATACTCATCACACTTAAGTTCTACAATATTTAATTGAACAATGCTTTCAGCAGTGTCAACAGTGTTGTAGGACAAACGTGAGAATGTCTTTGGAGAGATATATTAATAAGAAACAAACTGTAAATAAGTCTAGTTCAGTAGAAGAGTATCAGATGTAATCAATGAAAACTACTTTTTTCCTAAACTTTCTTGTGTCATAAAGTAAGTCTGAAAATAAATATGAGCAAAATTAAGAAATACCACTGACTTCAAAAAAGGCGGTCAGCTCCATGGGAAAAAGAAAAAAAAGAAAAATCACACTAGTCAAGGATTTTATTCTTCATGAACCTTGGGAAAGCTGTATAGTATGTGTTTAAGAACATAAGCTTTGGAGTCTAACAAACCTGAGTTTGAGTGCTAACACCTTGCGTTACAAAACTGAGATAAACATATCAAGCTCTAAGTCTTAGTTTCCATATCAATTAAGTGGGGATAATTTGCAGCTCCATAAAGCTATCACCTGGATAAAATTAAATAATGCCTGGCACAGAGGACTCAATAATTAAGAATTATTGTTGTTACTATTAAATTGTAGCTGGGGTGCAAGATGTGAGAAACTGGGTAATATTCTTGGTATTATTTAATATCTGTTTTGCAAAGTGCTTTTGATTTTAAAAATCAAATGGGAAATATTTTCCATTTACTTCTCATAATATTTGGGTTCTCAGTTCATAACAAAAACTAGTTGTAATTTTAAAATTAAAATTAGAATTGCTAATTTTAGACTGAGAGAATAAGGCTGATAGAATAAAGGCTCTCATCCTACCACAAAGTGCCCCAAATTTCCAATTTAAGGAAGAGAAAAAGATAAAGAATGGCACTATTATTATCATTCTCCAGTCCCAGTAATTTCTTCCCTTTTGGAACCAGAAACATTTCCAGAGAGAAAATACCCAATGGAATTTAATCCTGCACAGAAACAGAGAACAAACCAGTCAGTCCAAACAGCTGTTTTGGTGGCAAGGATACTATCCCTGGAGCGACTTCTTTGTTTTTACTGAAGAAATGTCATTATTACACCTAAGGTAGATTTAAAGGTTTATGGGCATGAAGGTTTTAAGTAACTAAAGGAAGATCTTATTCGTGTGCTCCAAGAATATATCAAGCCCTTTACATATTTTTAGTTCTCAGTACTCAAGAGGATACATTTTAGAAGACACAGAAGCAGAGCCCCCATACCTCACCTCCAAAATAAAAGGAGAAATATTAAGCCTGAGCTCCCTTAACACTAAGTTTATTGCAAAACTTACAGATGGGGAATACATTAAAGCAAATACCACTTGTACACTGGTTTGTTCACATACTTACTTGTGTCTCATAAATTCAGTTCAACAGGCTCTCTGTGTTACTTCTAAGTATAAAGCTGACAATATAGTTCCTTACCTTTCCATTAGCTTCTCTTTATCCCAATTGAAGTGGCTAAGGAGTATTCTTGTGATAGTTGCTGGATTCTAAAGAAGGGGGAAAAAAAGTCATTTTAAGGTAATAGCACTTCACTGACATTTAGTGAATTTTTAGGTTGAATTTAAAGTTCTACAACACCCCACCCAAATTTCCTTTCCTAAGATATTTCTTTATTCCCCTAAGAAAATACAAACTTTTTATGGACACCAAGGGGGAAAAGGTGTGTGTGAGGGGGTAAATTGGGAGATTGCGATTGACACATATACACTAATATGTACAAAACAGATAACTAATAAGACTTGCTGTACAAAAATTAAATAAAATTAAATTTTAAAAAAAGGAAAATACAAAGTTTTAATTATAAGATCAAGACTATTTAAAAATAGTTTGTCACACTAATATGTCAGGTTTCTATGGGATTCTAAAGTAGAATTCAAAATAAGCCAAGAAAAAATTAAATGAAAAACTACTGTATAATTAAGCGCTCATTAAAGTGAACCTTTTTGCAATTAGATTTAACAGACTGCCACATCAGCACACTGTAAATCAATAAAATTTCTAAAATTTTATGTACTGAATAGTTCAAATGAATCCAAACCATTTTTAATTCAGAAGGTCCTTCAGACATACTTAATGAAAACAACAAAATATCTGCACTATGAAATAATTTATAGAATATAATCTTCAGCTGCTATTTCGTTTCTAGAAGGAAAGGCTACCACCATGAAATAAGCCCGAAGTCGACTGCCTTATCATTCAATGATGTCACAAATACTTCCATTTCCCTTGAAACCAGTGAGCAGAATTTTAACTCAAAAGGCAATGGTGGTGGTGGTGGGGGGTGCCCATGGCCGGGGACTTCCCTGGTGGTGCAGTGGTTTAGAATCCGCCTGCCAATGCAGGGAACGTGGGTTCGAGCCCTGGTCCGGGAAGATCCCACATACCACGGAGCAAATAAACCCGTGCACCACAACTACTGAGCCTGCGCTCTAGAGCCCGCAAGCCACAACTACCGAGCCCATGTGCCACAACTACTGAAGCCCGCGCGTCTAGAGCCCGTGCTCCACAGCAAGACAAGCCACCGCAATGAGAAGCCTGGGCAACGCAACGAAGAGTAGCTCCTGCTCGCCGCAAGCAGAGAAAGCCCACGTGCAGCACAAAGACCCAACGCATTCAAAAATAAAATAAATAAAAATTAATTAATTTTTTTAAAGGCAATGGGGGGCTTCCCTGCTGGCCCAGTGTTTAAGAGTCCGCCTGCCAATGCAGGGGACACAGGTTTGAGCCCTGGTCCAGGAAGATCCCACGTGCCGTGGAGCAACTAAGCCCATGTGCCACAACTACTGAGCCCACGTGCCACAACTACAGAAGTCCGCGCGCCTAGAGCCCGTGCTCCGCAACAAGAGAAGCCACCGCAATGAGAAGCCCACATACCACAACGAAGAGTAGCCCCCGCTCGCCGCAACTAGAGAAAGCCCATGCACAGCAACGAAGACCCAATGCAACCAAAAATAAAAAAATTTAAAAAAAAGGCAACGGGGCCTAAGAGATGGATGAAATCCAACTCATTCAAAGATACTAGAGCTAGTTACAATGTCAGAAGTGAAATTCAAACCTGAGTCTGCTTATTTGTATTTCACGTATGATTTTATTACATCAAATAACATTATAAAAAGGTCTCTGTATATAAACTACTTTTATTTCACCATAGTTAGACAACAGTATTAGTTAACTACTGATTTAGTTAAAAAGTAATCCTGTATAAAAATATCATGAAAGAAATCCCTATCCATTATTCTCAATAATACCATTTTTCACAGAAAAATTCACATACATCCACTTCCCCTTTGGCAAAAATGTCAAAGATGCAGACATTATAAGTCCCAACCCTCCACTCCAGGCACATTTTGCTAATCCATCTAGGTATTCCTTACTTCTTGAACCCAGACTCCCTTAAGAGTCCTCCTTTAACACAGCACTTGAGAAAGACACTACCAATCTAGAAGAATTAATATATGTGAAAAGGAACCTATTAGCTGATCCTAAGTTGTAATATCTGTACAGAATATAGACATTGTCAAGTGTCCAGAAATATGATACAACAGGTTTTTACAATAGGATTTGCCTACAATTGAAACAGCTATTCATTTAGTCATATGTAAAATAAGGGAAATAATCCTATTAATTGGGAAAATTAAGTCTAGTCGTCTCCACTGGGGTTTTGCAAATATAACTTTGCAGCATCCAATGCATGATATAATCTCTGCCACCAGACAGCACACTTGGGGGAAAATGTTTCAGGAATTGTTAATTCTCAACTTGCAAAGAGAAAAAAAAAAGGGAAAGGAGGGGAAATGCCCTCTTTGACTTAATATTGCTAAATACCTTTTCTGTGTCTGAGTTCAAAAATTGGTCTCGGGACTTCCCTGGTGGTCCAGTGATTAAGACTCTGTGCTGCCAATGCAGGGGGCGTGGGTTCAACCCCTGTTTGGGGAACTAAGATCCCACATGCCGAATGGCAGTGGCCAAAAGATTAAAAATTAACTAACTAATTAATTAATTAATTAAAACTGGTCTCATCCAGAGGTTCCCAAACCCGTTACTGGTTCTTCAAAAGTTACTATGGAATGTTCTGTTAAAAACAGATTCCTGGGCTTCCCTGGTGGCGCAGTGGTTGAGAGTCCGCCTGCCGATGCAGGGGACACGGGTTCGTGCCCCGGTCTGGGAAGATCCCACATGCCGCGGAGCAGCTGGGCCCGTGAGCCATGGCTGTTGAGCCTGTGCGTCCGGAGCCTGTGCTCCGCAACGGGAGAGGCCACAACAGTGAGAGGCCCATGTAACGCAAAAAAAAAAAAAAAAAAAAACAGATTCCTAGGTTCCACCCCCAAATGTGCTCATCACCAAAGGGATTCAGAACATTAGGCTACTCATCCCTCAGGATGAAGAAAACATGACAACTTTTCTGATTTTAGCCGTTTAAAATTTTCTCTGTAGGTGTAATGTGTTTAATAATGTACACACTGTATTGGAGGTACATGCTCAAAAGTTTTTCCCAATAGGACATTACTGGAAAATCTGGCTAAACCACATGATGATGCCAGAATATCTACATTCTGCCAGGGCTCTACACTATAGGTCAGAGGCTGTTTCACAATACTAAATAAATATATTTGGGTCACTATCTTAATGCAGCTGGCTCAAGTCATTTACGTGCATTGCACATAAATGGAAAGGTGATGGTGGGGGGGAATGACATTTACTGTGCATCTACTGTATTCCAGACCCTGTACAAGGTATTTTATACATCTCGTTTAACTCTCAAAGCACTCTGTAATGTAAATATACTTACCTCCCATTTTAAATATGAGAAAACTATGACTAGGCTCCAAAAGGTTACAAAAACTACCCAATATCATGCAGCTAATTTAGTGGAATAGTTGTAGGGACTTCCCTGGTGGTCCAGTGGGTAAGACTCCACTCTCCCAATGCACGGGGCCCGGGTTTGATTCCCTGGTCAGGGAACTAGATCCCGCATGCATGCTGCAACTACAAGTTCGCATGCCGCAACTAAGTATCACACGTGTGGCCAACGAAGATCCCGCATGCCACAACTAAGACCCAGTGCAGCCAAAATAAATAAAATAAATAAATAAATAAATAATTTTTAAAGCTGATATTTAAGTGGAATAGTTGTGAATTCTCACCTAGGACAATTTGGATCTAATATTCCTTCGTTTATTCTATATAGGACAATCCAAAGGAATATTAAAGAGCTCATTTAACTACTAGTCATATGTCTAAATATCCTTTATATCCTCCACCAAAGGGTAATTCAGGGCAGGATGAAGAGAGAATGGCAGAAAGCTAAGAGGCGCAAGTGAGCTTTCTGAGGGACTGAAAAATGTTCTACTTCTTGAATGTGATAGCTGGTTATATGAGGGAAAACATTTATCAAAACTCAAACTATACACTTAAAAATGGGTACCTTTAGTCATATCAATAATATTTATTTTTATTTAAAAACAGAACAATCTGTCTTCTGATCCTGACCAAGATGGAGTAATTAACACAACTCTCTCCCACCAATTACAACTAAAAACTCTGGACAAAATACAAAATACAACTAACAGAGTACTCTGAACATTAAATAACAGCAGGCAGATTGGGGAGAGCAGTGAAAAACAACAAATAAGATGATGGTGAGTATCGTTTTGTTTTTTCTCCTTTATTTCCTGGCTTTGACACAAGGGTAGGCCAAATAGGCTTACTGTACAGTAGGCACAATCAGCAAAAGCTGAAACAAGTGCATCTTCTTGGCCAGAGGACTAAGGCAAAAGGCTCCTGGAGAAGGTGGGGAGAATACATTTTTCCTTTTTCCCTTGTTTCTCCCAGCCCTGACCTGAGGCCAGTCCCAGCCATGAAACTACACTACTGCAGACCACAGAAAACCACAAGAGAAAACCGACTGCTCTGAACACAGGAACCAGGAAGACGAACCCTGGTGTGAAAAAAAAAAAGAGGGTGGGAGAATCTCTATTATTTTCTTTTATTTTTTTCTCTTGCCACTTCACCTCAAGGCATGACAGGCAGGAAACTAAAACTGAGAGAACTCCATGCATCTGGCTAGAGGAATGAGGGAAAGGGCCACTGGGAGATAAGAGTGTAGAGGAAATCACTGAAAGGAGAGAGATGGAGAAGTAGATTCCTAATTCTGTGTATGAACCAAGTCCTGGGCTCACATGTAAGCTATACATGTGTGGAATACAGCCAAAGAATAGGAGAGGCTTCCAGAACCAGAACCAGAACCAGAACTATGATATAAACCACTGCCCAAATCCTAGATCAACCTAAGTGGGAATGGGAGGGGCAAACTCAATATAGCAAAGACTTTGAAAACTAAACAGATAACGGAACCAAATCTGTACATAAAGTGAGAAAGAACTTTCAGGTAGAACCTAACTGGGTTGACTTATTTACTAAAACAAAAGATCCTCACCACTCTCTAAAGGATTTTAAGAGGACGCAGAATCTCACGCAACATTCCAAACATCCACGAAAGAATCCGAAATTACCAAAGCAAGAACAAAAATCTGATCAATTATCAATGGAGAAGACAATTATTTGATTCTAACCCCAAGATGACCCAGATATTAGAATTATCAGACAAAGACTTTTAAAGCAGCTGTTAAAAACATGATACATTGGGTAAGGGTGAACACCTTAAAATGAATGAAAGAAATTCTTAGGAAAGAAGCTCAAATTATAAAAAAGAACCAAATGGAAAATTTTAGAACTAAAAAACCCTAAGATCACTCGATGGGCTCAACAGCAGAAAGGAGATGACAGGAGTCAGTGAACTTAAAGATATGTCAATAACAATAAAATTGTGTATATGTGTGTGTGTGTGTGTATACACACACACACATACACACACACACACACACACATATATAAAAGAAGTCTCAGGGCCTTGTGGGATAATATCAAAAGCTATCAGCCTAGAATTCTATACTCAGTGAAAGTACAGTTCAGGAATGAAGACAAGGATACTCTCAGACAAAAGAAAACTAAGAGAACTCATTGCCAGCAGACATGCTCTAAAGGAAATGCTAAAAGAACTTCTTCAGACAGAAAGCAAATGGTACCAGAGGGTAACCTGGAACTTTAAGAAACAAGGAAGAGCAACAGAAATGGTAAATGAGTAAATATCATAGACTATTCTTCTTTTCTGATGTTTCTGAAAAATATACAAAACTGTTGAAACCAAAATTTATAACATGTCATGGTAAGGTGAAGGATTAGATGTGACACATATGACAACTACAATATAAAGGGACTGATAGAAAGGTCATCTATATAGCTATAAGGTTCTATGTTTCACTTGGAGTGGTAAAGTATCAACTCTAAGTAGACTGTGAAGAGTGAAATATTTATATTATAATGCTTAGAGCAACCACTGAAAAAAAAAAAGAGAGAAGGTTAAAAAAGTTAAAAAATGGGCTTCCCTGGTGGTGCGGTGGTTGGGAGTCCGCCTGCCGATGCAGGGGACACGGGTTCGTGCCCCAGTCCGGGAAGATCCCACATGCCGCGGAGCGGCTAGGCCCGTGTGCCATGGCCGCTGAGCCTGCGCGTCCAGAGCCTGTGCTCCACAACGGGAGAGGCCACAACAGTGAGAGGCCCGCGTACCGAGAAAAAAAAAAAAAAAAAAGTTAAAAAATGACTGATCATTTTGTGTGATACTAGCTTTTGGTTTAAAGTATATGTATGTATTAAAAGTTCAATGAAATATCCACCTATTTTCATTTAATTAAGCCCTTAAAAATCAAAAACAGATGTTGACCTTTATCAAATGCTGTTACAATATCAAAGGAAATGATCACATTGTTGATCTTTTTTAAACCTATTGATGAGATAAATTATGTTAAAATAATTTCTAATAATAAGCCATTCTTGTGGGGGGAAAAAAAAACACCAGTAGACACATGAAGTGGAATATTTTCAAAATTCCAATCCAAAAGAAAGCAGAAAAGGAGGACCAAAGAGAAAAATAATTTAAAAGACCAAAATTCAACCACATCAATAATTACATTAAATGTAAAAAATGAAGGAAAAAAACCCACTTAAAAGAAGGGGATAACTATATAAATAGCAAATTATTACGCTGTATACCTGAAACATGTCATATGTCAATTACACCTTAATTTTTAAAAAAGAAATCTTTATGCTGCTAAATAAGAGACAACGAGCTTAGTTCTTTTTCAAAGGCAAAATTATTTGTTGTTTATAACAACCCATTTTCCAATATAATGACACATAGAGACTAAAAGGATGAAAAAAGACGTATCATGCAAAACACTAATCAAACAAAAGCTGCAGTGGCTATATTTCTCAAAGTAAACTTCAAAACAAGAAAATTTACCAGTGATAAAAAAAAAAAAACTCACAATGGAAAGGTCAAGTTACTAAGAAAACATGCACTTAACAACAAAGCCTCATAATAAATAAAGCAAAAACTGTTAAAAAATGAAAGAAAAACAGACAAATCCACAATTATACTTGGAGATTTCAATGCTCCTCTCTCAGTAATCCATTTAACAAGTAGACAGACTATTCGGAAAATAAACCATCTTCTATCAAATAACCCAAGGGCCAACAAGGAAGTCTTGAAGAAAATTAGAAAACATCCTGAACTGAAGAAAATGAAATTACAACACGTGAAATTTGTGAAATGTAGCTAACACTGTTTAGGAGGAAATTTATTGTACTAAATGCTTACATAAGAAATACAGAAAGATAAATGGTTTTTTTTAAAAAAAGCAAACTGTATCTAAAGCAAGCAGAAGAAATAATACAAAGAGAAGTCAATAAAACTGAAGATAGAAAAACAAGAAAAAATAAATGAAACCAAAGCTAGTACTAAAGATCAACAGAACTCTAGCAAAGACTAACCAAGAGAAAAGAGACCCAAATGACCAGGAATTCACAACGTAGATAAAACAGACCAATTTTCTTAAAAGTCACTAACTACTAAAATTCACAGAAAAAATGGATAATATGAACATTCCTATATCTATTAAACAAACTGAATGAGTAATTAAAATCTCTGCACAAAGAAAACTCAAGACCCAAATAGTTTCACTGGTAAATTCTACTAACCGTTTAATACAGCGGTCCCCAACCTTTTTGGCACTAGGGACCAGTTTCGTGGAAGACAATTTATGGACGGTTCAGATGGTAATGCTTACCTGCCACTCACCTCCTGCTGTGAGACCTGGTTCCTAACAGGCCACGGACCCGTATCGGACCTGGGGGTTGGGGACCACTGGTTTAAGGAACCCAAAAATATCAATTCTACACAATCTCTTACAGAAAACAGAAGAGGAGGAAACACTTCCTAATTCCTATTATAAGACCAGCATCACCCTGCTATCAAAATCAGACAAAAAAAATTATAAAAAACTACTACATGAGCAAAGATGTAAAATTCCCCAACAAAATATCAGGAAATCAAATCTAGCAATATATTAGAAGAAGGATAATTACACCACAACAAAGTGGGGTTTATCCCAGTATTGCAAAGCTACTTAAACATTCAAAGAAAACAATCAGTAAATATAATCATATTAACAGACTAAATAAAAACTACAAGATCGTAACAGTAGGATGCAGAAAAAGCATCTGACAAAATTTTACATCTGGTACTCATAAAAACTCTCAGCAAATTAGGAACAGAGGGAATTTCCTTAATTTGGTAATCTATTAGAAAAACTACAGCTAAATTACAGAAAATCTACTAGAAAAACTACAGCTAATAGAAAATCTATTAGAAAAATTACAGCTAAATTACAGAAAAATTACAGTTGTCGTGTTAAAAATGACATGATCTATGTAGAAAATTCCATGGACCTACAAAAAAAGTTGCTAGAATGAGTTCAGCAAGGTTCCAGAATATAAGACCAGTATATTTTTTTAATTTTTTATTGGAATATAGTTGATTTACCATGTTGTGTTAGCTTCAGGTGTACAGCAAAGTGAATCCGTTATACATATACATATATCTACTCTTTTTTAGATTCTTATCCCATATAGGTCATTACAGAGTACTGAGTAGAGTCCCCTGTGCTATACAGTAGGTCCTTATCAGTTATCTACGGACCAATATTTTTTTAAAAAACAGCTGTATTTTTTTTACATACTAGCAACGAAAAAATGGAAATCCAAAAAAATTTTAAGTTCCATTTACAACAGCACCAAAATATGAAGTATTTAGGTATAAATTTAACAAACTATGTGAAAGTACACATATGCTGAAAACTGCAAAATACTAGTGAAGGAAATTTTAAAAGATCTAAATAACTGGAGATATGCCATCTTCATGGGTTGGGAGACTCAATGTAGTTAAAATATTAATTCTTCCCAAACTGATCTATAAGATTCAACTCAATACCAATCAAAACCCCAGTGGGATTTTGGGGTAGATATCAACAAGATATTTCTAAAACTTATGGATTAGCAAGAAAACTAGAATAGCCAAAATAATTTTGAAAGGAACACCACCTGACTTAAAAACATACTACAAAGGTATAGTACTGGCAAAAGAATAGATACACAGGTCAAAGGAATAGCAGGGAAGCCAGAAATAGATTCATACTAGTATGGCAAAATGATTTTAACAACAGTGCTAAAACAATTCAATGGGGGAAAAAATCTTTTCAGGAAACAGTACTAGAAGAATTAAGACATCTATCCATCTACATCCATACAGATATATTTTAAATCAACTCTGACCTATACCTCAGACTTCATATAAAATTCGTAATGGATCAGACGTAAATGTAAAACATATAAGTATAAAACTTCTGGGAGAAAAATCTTTGTGACCTTGAGTTAGGCAAATAGTTCTTAGGTATCAGAAGTACAATCCATAAGAAAAACAGATAAACTGGAATTCATCAAAATAAAAAAGGCACTTAAGAGAAGGGAAAGACATGCCACAAACTGAGAGAAAACATTTGCAAACCACACATCTGACAAAGAATTTGTACCTAGGATACATATTGCAAAAATCAGGGCTTCCCTGGTGGCGCAGTGGTTGAGGGTCCGCCTGCCGATGCAGGGGACGCAGGTTCGTGCCCCGGTCTGGGAGGATCCCACGTGCCGCGGAGCGGCTAGGCCCGTGAGCCATGGCTGCTGGGCCTGCGCGTCCGGAGCCTGTGCTCCGCAACGGGAGAGGTCACAACAGTGAGAGTCACGGGTACCGCAAAAAAAAAAAAAAAAAAATCACTTGAAGCCTAACAAGAAAACAAAAACCCAATTCTAAAAATAGGCAAAGCTAGGGCTTCCCTGGTGGTGCAGTGGTTGAGAGTCCGCCTGCCGATGCAAGGGATGCGAGTTCGTGGCCCAGTCTGGGAAGATCCCACATGCCGCGGAACGGCTGGGCCCGTGAGCCATGGCCACTGAGCCTGCGCATCCGGAGCCTGTGCTTCGCAACGGGAGAGGCCACAACAGTGAGAGGCCCGTGTACCACAAAAAAATAAAAAGAAAATAAAAATAAAAATAGGCAAAGCTCTCTTCTAGTTATCGCGGCGTGAGACACCCTCTACGAGGAGGTGCGGGAACCGCATGGGAACCAGCACAAGCGCCAGAAGTTTTTGGAGACGGTGGAGCTTCCGATCAGCCTGAAGAACTATGACCTTCAGAAGAACAAATGCTTCTCAGACACCGTCAGGCTTAAGTCCACTCCCCACCCCAAGTTTTCTATATGTGTTCTGGGGGACCAGTGTCATTGTGATGAGGCCAAGGCTGTGGATATCCCCCACATGGACATCGAGGTCCTGAAGAAACTCAATAAGAATAAGAAACTGGTCAAGAAGCTGGCCAAGAAGTATGATGCCTTTTTGGCTTCAGAGTCTCTGATCAAGCACATCCCACAAATCCTGGGCCCAGGCCTGAATAAGGCTGCCAAGTTCCCTTCCTTGCTGACCCACAATGAGAACATGGTGGCCAAAATTGATGAAGTGAAGTCCACCATCAAGTTCCAGATGAAGAAGGTGCTGTGTCTGGCAGTGGCTGTTGGCCACGTGAAAATGACCGATGATGAGCTTGTGTACAACATCCACTTAGCCATCAACTTCCTGGTGTTGTTGCTCAAGAAAAATTGGCAGATCATCCGGGCTCTGTACATTAAGAGCACCATGGGCAAGCCCCAGCGCCTGTACTAAGGCACAGCTTAATAAACCATACTCCCACCATTAAATAAATAAATAAATAAAATAAAATAAAAACAGGCAAAAATCTGAACAGACATTTCACCAAAGAAAATCCATACAGAGACATGAAGAAGCACATGAAAGGATGCTCAACATCATTAGTCATTTGGGACACACAAACTGAAGCCACAATGTTATCACCACATGCCAATTAGAATGTTGGGGTGGGGGGAGAAATCTGACAATCCCAAGTGCTGCAGTGTGTGTGGTGCAACTGGAACTCTCATACACTGCTGGTGGGAATGCAAAATAATACAGCCAGGGCTTCCCTGGTGGCGCAGTGGTTGAGAGTCCGCCTGCCGATGCAGGGGACACGGGTTCGTGCCCCGGTCCGGGAGGATCCCACATGCCGCAGAGCGGCTAGGCCCGTGAGCCATGGCTGCTGGGCCTGTGCGTCCAGAGCCCGTGCTCCGCAACGGGAGAGGCCACAGCAGTGAGAAGCCCACGTAATGCAAAAAAAAAAAAAAAAAAAATACAGCCAACAAGAAAAAGTTTCAAAGTTTCTTACAAAGATAAACATAGGGCTTCCCTGGTGGCGCAGTGGTTAAGAGTCCGCCTGCCGATGCAGGGGACACGGGTTCGTGCCCCGATCCCGGAAGATCCCACATGCCGCGGAGCGGCTGGGCCCGCGAGCCATGGCCGCGGAGCCTGTGTGTCCGGAGCCTGTGCTCCGCAACGGGAGAGGCCACAGCAGTGAGAGGCCCGCGTACAGCAAAAAAAAAAAAAAAAAAAAAAAGATGTTAAAAGATAAACATATACTTAGCACAACCCCAGAATCTCACTATTAGGAATTTACCCAAGTGAAACGAAAACTTATGGTCACCCAAAAACCTGTATGAGGGGCTTCCCTGGTGGCGCAGTGGTTGAGAGTCTGCCTGCCGATGCAGGGGAAACGGGTTCGTGTCCCGGTCCGGGAGGATCCCACATGCCGCGGAGCGGCTAGGCCCGTGACCCAAGGCCACTGAGCCTGTGCGTCCGGAGCCTGTGCGTCCGGAGCCTGTGCTCCGCGACGGGAGAGGCCACAACAGTGAGAGGCCCGTGTACCGCCAAAAAAAAAACTGTATGAGGATATTTACAACAGCTTTATTTGTACCTGGCAAAAACTGGGAACAATCTAAATGTTCTGCAACTAGGGAATGGATAAACAAATCGTGGTACATCCACTGGATGGAATACTACTCAGTAATAAAGAACTACTGACATACGCAACAACATGTATGAACCTCAAATGCAAATTCTAAGTGAAAGAAGCTAGACTCAAAAGGCTATATATTGCATGATTCCATTCATATTGACAAGGTAGAAAAGGCAAAACTATAGGGATGGTGTACAAATCCCCTGGTTGCCAGGGATTAATGGGGGAGGGGTTGACCAAATAGGGTAGAAGATGGGAGTTTTTTTAGAGGGTGATGATGGAACTGTTCTGTAAGTTCACTGTGGTGGCAGTTACATTCTCTAGGCATTTGTCAAAACTCATGGAATTGTACACCCAAAGGTATAAATTCAGTGTATGCCAACTGAAATATAATTTTAAAATATAAATTATAAAAGTAATCTTAACCTGCACTGGATCCTCTATAATGGAATTCTGACTGATAAAAGTACAATGATACCTTATAACCCATCAATTACTGGGTATTTATCTGGAAAAACAAACAAAAAACCCCGCACAAAACACTAATTCAAAAAGATACATGCACCTCAATATTCACCGCAGCATTACCTGCAATTGTCAAGATATGGAAGCAACCTAAGGGTCCATCAACAGATGAACAGATAAAGAAGATGTGGTATATATATGCAATAGAAATTTTGCCATTAGCACCACATGGATGTACTTGGAGGGCATTATGCTAAGTGAAATAAGTCAAAGACAAATACTGTGTGATATCACTTATATGTGGAACCTAAAAAAATACAACAAACTAGTGAATATAACAAAACAGCAGCAGACTCACAGATACAGAGAACAAACTAGTGGTTACTGGTGGGGTAGGGGCAACATAGGGCCGGGAGGTACAAACTACTGGGACAGGCTACAAGGATTTATTGTACAACACAGGGAATATAGCCAACCTTTTGTAATAATTGTAAATGGGGTGTAACCTTTAAAAATTGTATAAAAGGGCTTCCCTGGTAGCACAGTGGTTAAGAATCCACCTGCCAATGCAGGGGACACGGGTTTGAGCCCTGGTCCAGGAAGATACCACATGCCGTGGAGCTACTAAGCCCATGCACCGCAACTACTGAGCCTGCGCTCTAGAGCCCGTGAGCCACAACTACTGAAGCCCGCATGCCTAGAGCCCGTGCTCCGCAACAAGAGAAGCCACTGCAATAAGAAGCCTGGGCACAACAACAAAGAGTAGCCCCCGCTCACCGCAACTAGAGAAACACCCGCGCACAGCAACGAAGACCCAAGGCAGCCAAAAATAAATAAATTTTAAAAATAAATAAATAATAAACATTGTATTTTTAAAGTGTGGCATCAAAAGGGCAATCCTAAACAGAAGAACACAGATGTCAAATTATTTAGTTCCAGGCACTTTATATACATTATTATTTCATTTAATCCTCACATTAACACTTTATGTAAGGTAAGCATTATATACATTTTACAGATGAGGGTAGAGAGGTTAAGTGACCTGACCCAAGATAAAACAAGATTTAACAGGATCTGAATATTAGATGACATTTATAAAAATTTATACTTATGGCACCCTTAAAGATTCTTATTTAATTGCTTTAGGTTGGGGACTGGTCAAAGGAGAGAAATCCACCTGTGTATGCTACCAAAATTCGTAATTAAAATTCACTAATCCATTATTCTAGTGGAAAGTCAACTCAAGCTCTTGGATGAAATAAACAACTCTTCACCGTGTTCTCACTGGTGTTCCTCTTTTTTTTTTAAGGATATAAACAAACCAAACAAAATCAGTTAATGAGAGAAATCACTATAATTAGAAAACTAATACTACTGGCAGCGATACATTTAACTTCCAGGACAATAAGGCAATCTAAAATGTCACATCATCTCTAGTTATAAACCCTAAAACAATGGTTTCCCCATTCTGGCTACATATTAGGATCTCCTGTGGAACTTTAAAATACCAATACGTGGGGCTTCCCTGGTGGCACAGTGGTTGAGAGTCTGCCTGCCAATGCAGGGGACACGGGTTCGAGCCCTGTTCTGGGAAGATCCCACATGCCGTGGAGCAACTAGGCCCGTGAGCCACAGCTACTGAGCCTGCGTGTCTGGAGCCTGTGCTCCACAACAAGAGAGGCCGCGATAGTGAGAGGCCCGCACACCACGATGAAGAGTGGCCCCCCGCTTGCCGCAACTAGAGAAAGCCCTCACACAGAAACGAAGACCCAACGCAGCCAAAAATAAAATATATATATATATATATATAAATTAATTAATTAATTAAAAAAAAATACCCATACATGGACTTCACCTCCAGCAATTCTGATTCAATTGTCTGGAATGGGACATGGACACATGTATTTTTCACCCAAACTTTTAACCTCAAGTTCCCGAGATGATAGTAAAATGCAGCCAGAATTAGGAACTAATGCTCTAAACAGTTTCCCACTATGGGAGCTCTGAAAAAGTAAAGTGTATATGTAGAACTCTCATATGAATATAGTAGTAGTGTAATATTTTAGTAATTTGAAGAAAATTACATTTTAGGTAGCACAACTGATCAAAACTTAAAATGCACTTGACCTAGGACCTAGAAATTCCACTTTTAGGAACCTAGCCAAAAGAAATCCACAAGTGTAAAAGGGTAAGAATAAGAAATTTCACATGCACATTATTTGGAAAAGCAATAAAGCAAAGACAACCTACATTTTCCCAAGAGGAAACTGCCTATAAATTATGTTGTAACCATACTTAAAATATTATGCAGCAATTTAAAAAACAAAAAGAAAATAGATCTGTGTGCACTGGAATGGAAGGATACTACCGAGATACCACTGAGTGAAAAAAGCAAGTTACTGAGCAATGTACAATATTCCATTTTTGTGTTAAAAAAAAAAGAAGAAAAAAGTAAATTTGTATGACATATTGAATGTGCACTTTAAAAGGTTTAGAAGGCTGTCCTTGAGAATTATATCCCCAGGGACTGGTTTGGGAATAGGGTAAAAGATTTTTTCTATTTTATAATCATATTAATAGAAATTTAAAATGTTACTTTTACAATAATTAACAGTAGTATAGGCCTTGCTACTTCAAAATGTGGTCCACAAAATCTCAATCACCCTAATCTCAAAGGGTTAGTTAGGAATGCAGAATCCTAGATCCCAATCCACATCTACTGAATGTTCATTTCAACCAGACCCTCAAAAGTTCCTGAGGTGACGTGTACGCACATTAAAGTTTGAGAAGCACCGGTACAGACTATAGGAAGCAACATCTGAGCTGGTCACACTAACTGTAAAAAGTTTCATTTCCAAACTCTCAGATTTAATTAAATACTTGATTTCCTTCTAAGAAATGATCATGTATAATCCAGGTATAATTTGCCTTCCATTTAAAGGTATATAAGAATGCTGAGAGCTTTATACTAAGAGTCACTAAAAGGCTGCAATATAATTAACATTCAATGACATACAATAAATCCTTTAGGTATCCAAAGTTCATACAGTACTACATACAAAATGGAAGAGTAGTATCTTGTCACCAAAAGATGCTCTTGACTTTGATCAATCAGGATTAGGTGCCAGGAATAGAAACCACTAGATATTCTGAGCAAAGGGGGAGTTAATAAGAGAGCAATTGGGTGCTTAATAGTTTTAAGGACTGGAGGAATGGGGCTTAAGGCTATGTCTGTCTATAAGAATGACACCAGAACACTACACAACTGAAACACAAGGGACTCTCTCCACCTTAAGCCACCAATGGAACCATTAAATTCAAGAACAGCAGATAACTGTGATCCAAAGGAATCAGAAAGTCACCACTGCCACTGCCACAACTGCCACTATATAACCATGAAGGTGATGTACACAAGAGTCTAGCTGCTGCCTTTGCTACAAATGCCTCTTGATAACACAGAAAGTGAAGAATGAACAATGCAATGCTGCATTTCCGCTACTGCAGAAAAATCTCACATTTTCACAACGCAGAAGAAGGGGGTGGGGGGGATGGGGAGAGAAAAGGGAAGAAAGACGAACCCCCTTCACACCTCACATACGTATCTAATTGCCAGCAACTATTTCACATCTAAAACCCTCAATGCAAAACAGTCTGAGAAATAAAGTTTTTGGCTTTCTAGCCCAACAATACAGAGAGGTAATTAGGAGGGTTGAGGAAGACCATCTCACAGAATTCTCAGATGGCTTAAAAACTATATTCACAAAAAGAATTTACAACTAAACAACACTAATCCTCCAAGTTTCCAGTTTTGAATATTTACTTCTAAGCTACCATCAGCAGAAGGAAGGTAAAAGAAAAAAAGGGGGGAAATGAAGATGCTTCCTGGATATTATTTTAGCAAGAAGTTCACACTTTACTCACTACCCTTGGGGATTATTTAAAATAAAATTTAACACCAACAAGTTTTGACCAACTATTTGTAATTCTGTAGATCCGTGATACTTAACTTGAAATTTTGCTGAGATATGCATCTGAACTACAAATTTAACCCTGATGTACCAAAAGTTGTTAATGAATGCACCTAGCCAACTACCTATCAATAACATTTCAAATTTGGCTTTGTTCTTCACCTTGCCCTTCAAATGCCTTGTAGGTGTTATATGACGGAAATTACTTCCTCCTATATCATCTCAAATTTGCAAGGTCAAAGATCTCACCTCTAGAGAATGTCAAGAGTTTAGTCAGAATAAGAGAAATAAAATGTTTCTGTCAATGGAAGGAAGGTTACCAAACTGTGCATAATCATTTAATTTTCTGTAAAAATTCAACTGCAAACCAAAGGGGTTGGGTGATGGAACAGAGATATATTTACATAAACAGTAGAAACAGTATGTAAAACTTCTATTTTACAACAGAAAAACAAACTCATGTAAATAGCAGTATATACTTTAGCATTTAGTTGAACAAGAGCCAAGTCACCTCCAACAATCATAACTCTAGTTTTAAAATTTCACCGTTAAATGAGGCCTCATTCAGGCAAAAGCTGGGGGGAGTCTCAGTCTCCTAACTAGCTATTCCTTGAGTGGAGGGAAAAAATCCTATAGATAAAAAAGGTAAGAACTAAAAGGTCGGGCCAAGAATCAGGTGACTCCAATTCCAAACTATCTTGGCATAACGGAGCTAATCGAAACCACAAATGCAGATTCTATATAGACCACCTTATGATATTTTACTATTTTTGTGGTGAACTGTGA
Source organism: Mesoplodon bidens (assembly GCF_964165515.1). Taxonomy (NCBI): domain Eukaryota; kingdom Metazoa; phylum Chordata; class Mammalia; order Artiodactyla; family Ziphiidae; genus Mesoplodon; species Mesoplodon bidens. Next base: position 61,619,508 of record NC_138178.1, on the reverse strand, counting down.
GAAATAATTAAGGTTATTTAGCAACCTTGAGTTATCTACTCACATTCTCACCCCTGGATTCCAATGGTCAAGCCCAAAGTATTAGCAATCCTCATGGATACTGTGGCACATACTGAAACTGTTCCACCACCACAACCAAAACATCTGAGTGACTTCCATGTACTGTCACTTCACCTTAACACTACCACCAGCCGTCTCCAAACTACCTAAAGATGGCATACAAAAATTAGTTCTGTGAGGTGAACTGAATATTGTTAACAAGTCTTGTATGTAGTTAGTTACTTCTTCTTCTGGAGGCACTTAGAAAAAGAGATACCTATACATTCCCAACTACTACTTTTTTTTTTTAAAACAGTACTTGACCTAGTACTTTTAACTGTATCTTTTAACTAGTATCTTTCCTTTCCCAACATGGCAACTCGAAATACCTATCGATAACTGGTAGGATTCTGATTAGCAACTGACTGACGACTTTTTACTTATTCATACTCTATACATGTATATGTGGTACACAAAATTTTGTACAATATAAACATAAGTGAGATTATTTGAAAATCATAGTGCTTTAGAGAACAAACGTATGGACTCCAAGGGGGGAAGCGGGGGTGGGATGAATTAATTGGGAGATCGGGATTGACATATATACACTATTGATACTATGTATAAGATAGATACCTAATGAGAACGTACTGTATAGCTCAGGGAACTCTACTTAGTGCTCTGTGGTGGCCTAAATGGGAAGGAAATACAAAAAAGAGGGGATAAACGTATACATACAGCTGATTCACTCTGCTGCACAGTAGAAACTAGAACACTGTAAGGTAACTATACTCCAATAAAAATTAAAAAAAGAAAATCAGGGACTTCCCTGGTGGCGCAGTGGTTAAGAGTCCTCCTGCCAATGCAGGGGACACAGGTTCGAGCCCTGGTCCGGGAAGATCCCACATGCCGCGGAGCAACTAAGCCCGTGCGCCACAGCTACTGAGCCTGCGCTCTAGAGCCCGTGAGCCACAACTACCGAGCCCACAAGCCACAACTACTGAAGCCCACGTGCCTAGGGCCCGTGCTCCGCAACAGGAGGAGCCATCGCAATGAGAAGCCCATGCACCGCAGCGAAGACTAGCCCCCGCTCACCGCAACTGGAGGGGGCCCGCGCGCAGCAACAAGACCCAACGCAGCCAAAAATAAATAAATTTATTTTTTTTAAAAAAAGAAAATCATAGTGCTCATATTTTAAAAGTGTGAAAGTTTTACTTAAGTAAATTTGTATCTTACAAATGCTTTTCTAAGAAAAACTACTTGAAAATAAAGTGACTGTAAGTGTCTTTAAAGATCAAAAAGTAGTCATAAATCCAAATGATCTTGAAATAGACAAAAATATACTCCTGTATCATTTAAAGAAAGTTTTATAACAAAGCTGTAACAGGCCACATACATCCCAGTACATTCTCTTGCCAATTATTCTCAAAATTCACAGCTCAATGGTTAAGAATAATGAACAAGGGACATGTGGCATATACAACTGGAATCTTTCTTCATGAAGGCTTGGACTAAGAACACTTTTACATATATTTGCAGAAGGGATTTTAAAGAATGAAGGTATCACTAAATGTGGACCTTTAAGGATGGGATTGCACTGAATCACTGTTAAATTGTTAAAAATTTAGTGGATGGGGCTTCCCTGGTGGCGCAGTGGTTGAGAGTCCGCCTGCCGATGCAGGGGACACGGGTTCGTGCCCCGGTCCGGGAACATCCCATATGCCGTGGAGCGGCTGGGCCCGTGAGCCATGGCTGCTGAGCCTGCGCATCCGGAGCCTGTGCTCCACAACGGGAGAGGCCACAACAGTGAGAGGCCCACGTACCAGAAAGAAAAAAAAAAAAATTTAGTGGATATACACAGTTTTAAAAGCTAATAGTAACCTCAAGGTTTAACAACCATCTTTGCCACATCCCAGTTGCTAATCATTTCCAATCCTTTGAGGAAACCATTTTAAATTCTTTTAGCTGTTTCTTCTGGTATTTATTTTTATCCTAAATAATATGCTTATGCTCAGATAGTTACTATCTTTCCATTTAAGATATTATCTATCACCTTCCTTGTGAAAGTTGAAGATTTAGCACTCCTACATGCACCCACTCCCAAATCATCCTTATAATATTTTATCATAGTTTTTATTCAAGCCACTATCCATTGTTTTTAACAATCAACTAATAGGAACTCCGAGAGGAGAGGGAAGGGAATTACCAAAGCAGTATTAAAAGTTTATTTCCCAAAGCTTTAAAAGGACACAAGTCTTCCAGTTGAAAGGGTCCAATATGATCAGAAGATTCACATTTATACATCTCTTCAGAACACAAAGGATAAAGAGAAAAGGCTGAAACTTTTTAAAAAAGTTATCAAGAAATGGGAAGCAGACTGGTATTAGATTTATTAGCAACAGTGAATGCAGAAGGCAGTATCTTTCATATGCATTCCAGTCCAAAAGTTTCCTGACTAGCCAATCTAGCAACCAAGATTAAAGGCAAACTGAAGACATTATCAGTCACAATGAGCAATATCCTAAAAAAAAGTTATGTGGGAGTTAAATTAAGAATGTAGTCCAGCAAAATGAGACTAAATCAAGAAAAAAGACATAAATCTAAGAAACAGCGGCAGAAGTGTAATGTAAAAGGTCGTGATTGATGGCTACACAAGAGGCCTAGTGGGAAGGGCATCCTGATTACAAGAACAAAATGGAGGACTCCAGGAGAAGTGCAAATACAATCCAAGCGTAAACTGGACTACTTGGACTGTCACTAAATGATATAACCATAAAAACAAACATTACTCAATGGTGTCACTTTAAAAATCAAGCTATGAGCGAACTAAGACTTCATTATGATCACAAGACAAAGGAACTTTGATAACATAAAAGTATAGGTAGCATAAACTGCAATCCTCAAAGGTGCGAAAAGGAAGAGGAAAGAGATAATGCCAAAGGGTGATGGAAAGAAAAGGGTGTATTAATTAAAATTATAAATGTAATCATTTGAAGACATAATAGGTCTTTACTTTTTTATTTGCTACCATATGCAAGTATTACTCTCTTTTTTTAAAATAACAAATTACAGATTGGAGAAAAGAGCTACAATAACTATCATATAGTAAGAACTAACTAAGTGGCTTCCCTGGTGGTGCAGTGCATAAGAATCTGCCTGCCAATGCTGGGGACATGGGTTTGAGCCCTGGTCTGGGAAGATTCCACATGCCACAGAGCGACTAAGCCCATGCGCCGCAACTACTGAGCCTGTGCTCTACAGCCTGTGAGCCACAACTACTGAGCCCGTGCGCCTAGAGCCCATGGTCCGCAGCAAGAGAAGCCACCACAATGAGAAGCCCGTGCACCACAACGAAGAGTAGCCCCCACTCGCCACAACTAGAGAAAGCCCGTGTGCAGCAACGAAGACCCAATGCAACCAAAAATTAAAAATAAATAAATAAAATTTTTAAAAAAGTTTAAGAGCTAATAATAGGCACAAAGGATATGAAAAGGCAATTCAGAGAAATGTTCAGTTAAAACAACCAAGTAAATTTTCTTTATCAGACTAATGAAAATTTTAGGATTCTTAATAGTGTCAGCAAGAGTATAGAGAAAATGATAGTTCACACACTGTCGGTATAAACTCCGTAACCATTTTTGAAAACATTCAGTCGTATTTATAAAAACCGTAAATGTCTATACCCAAAGGCCAGCAAGCTCACATCCAAGGTTAGGTTAGGTGAAGAAAGGAAAAGGAAGGAAAGGAAGGAGGCACACAATAGAGAATGAACAAAACGTCCAACAATAAGGTCATATTAGAAAATACTGTACAATCGTTAATTCCATAGTATACCATTGAAGGAAAAAACAGCAACTTGCAGAATAAAGTGAGATTGGAAAGGAAGTGGGAAAGAGTACAAATACAGCTATCTTTCTTCTAAAATAAAACATTTCAATTGTAGATTAAAGTTTGACATAAGCATAAGAAAGCACTACTTTTAAAAAAATCAAATCTTAGCATAATTTAGATAGTTAAATAGTTTCCATCTTTACCCTCTTACTAAGAATTCCTTTTCATAAAGACACAGATTAACCAGATTTTTGTAAAGATATCACCAACATGCATTTTAAGAAGGTGAAAACTAAAAAGCAGAAGTTACTTTTGAAATGTCAATCGTGGCAGTCAGGATTAGAACATACCTAGGTCTCTAAAATTCAGAACTATTTTGCTTTATACTGAGTTGGACTGCTAGATCTGACCATTTTGAAGAAACTATAGATTCATGACTAATATTCATTTTAATATGCCATGAGATAAGATAAAGAATAATTTGTGATTTATCTAGACCATGAAATACCTAAAATACTTCTGAAAGAAGGTGCTAAATATGAAAGTTTTAAAAAGTTAACCAAAAAGGTTTCTAAGACCAAAAAAACAGGGGGGGCCGGGAGGAGGGCATCTTAAAATACACCAAAACATCTTGTCTTAAACACTATTGAGCCAAAATATCGGTACTGTGGTTTACCATGGAACTTGACTTCAAAATACATTTCCACATTCAAGCGACAGTAGACTAGATCTCTTCGATATAGTATATAGAGTTTATTAAGGTAACTATTATCATCAGCTTTTTTGGGCCAGAATTTAGGCTATAAGTATGTAAGATTTTAGGTTTTACAGTCATTTTGAAAACCCAGCAATCTTCACTGAAAATCAAATACCAACTTTTATCTGCCTTTTCATTTGGGAAGCCTTGAGATGCACTGTATTAACCTATTAGAAAAACAAAACCTTTCTTTTAGAAGCACAACAGCAAAGAAAATGATGCAAGTATCTGTATCATTCAGCTATCCCTACAAAATCTCACTTTACAGCCAATACTAGAGTAATAAATAAGCAATCCAACATTTTACCGTATTATATATAAAGCTTTCATTTCTTTTTCTTCATGTTTGCATTGTGCTGCCTAAGTTCTTAAAACTTGCCTGTGATTTAGGTCTTAGGATTCAGCTCTCTCATTCTAACCCAGTATTTACTAAAAAAAAAAAAAAAGCCAGGAATTGCTATTACAACTGCTATCATTTAGCAAGTAAATGGATCCAAATATCTAAGTAAATGCTACGAATATTTAAATAAAAATCCTTAAGATTCCTTATATAAGTTAAAGAACGACCTGGAAGATTTCGATTATTTCCATCAAAACAGCATCAGATATATAACATTAATATATAAATATACACACATGGTCAGATCAATCTATCTTTCCTGCTTCTTCTCCCAGTTTTATAAATGTGATCCTTATGCAACCAAAAATAAATAAAATAAATAATAAATATTTTTTTAAAATAATAATAAAATAAATGTGATCCTCTGTCATCATAGTTTCTGAAAATCAACCAGGTCCATGAATCAAGCAAATATCATAAATATCCTCCATTTAATCATTTCTTCTATTATTCAGCATTTTTTAAAAGATAGTGGCAAATACCAATTTACTTTGTTGCCTGAGTGCCAAGTAAGCTTCTGGTTTAAACAATAAAACTGTGCCCTTTGTAAACAGATATGTCAAATTTGTCATGTCAGAACAGGCTTTCCATAAAGATTCACAGGATAAACAGTATGCCTTTAAATAATTAGGTATTCGCTGCCAATACGTGCTCACACATATGTGTTTAGTGATCCTTTAATAACTTGTCTTTGGAATGATTCTGTCCTACCTTTGCTGCTGCAGCCCTCCTGTCCTTTGCATCACTGAATTCATACTTCTGGAAGTACCCAATATGCACTGTAACAGACAGATGGACAGATCAATGGGCCACAGCGACAAAGGCCAGAGAGACAGACTTGACAAAAATTAAAATCAAGGTATATAAAGGGGAGGGAGGAACCAGAAAACATATCTACCTATATTCTATAGTAAAATACCTGAACTTCAGATCTGCAACCCTCTCATCCACATACCAAATAAATTATTCTTGATTTCCATTTTATTCTCTTCTTTCAACTAGAAATAGTACCACTGCCATAGGCAAAATAATCAGTATTTTTAATACCAACAGCAGTTACAGATACATCAGGGATTTCTGTAACCATGCCACACGATTTCTTCAAATAGAGGTTGCTCTTTAATACACAAGAAACTATGGCATCCAAAGAAGACTATCTATGACAAAATTAAAATGGCAACTATTACACACAGAAAATTTCTATTGCAGTGTCAAGGCCTATGTGATTATAGTATACTACTGGGAATCACTGAATGAAAGTCACATTTCAGCATTTTATCACTTTATTTTTCTGTCTTTCTATGTAAAAATGTTTGCTCACAGCACATCTAGATTAATTTGGGGGCTTAAAAGAATGTATTAGTGCCATTTAGGCCAATTTCCAAGATAGAGTAAAACATTTATACACAAAACTACCAACAGTATCTTTAAAAGCCATGTAGAGTCCTCCTGCTAGCTCAAATCCATTCAAATGAGTATTCACACTTCAAGAGGCTTCTAAAAGTTATTTTTTGAAAAGTACCTTTATATCTCAGAATGCTGGCTTGGCTTAAGCTTCATCAAAAACTTACATCTATGTACGTCATTTTAATTTAATCAAATATTTTATCTTGCATGTATCTAAAATAATACAGAGTCAAGCTACATGTTTAAGAAACACTGAGGGAAAATGTTTCCCCTTCTATTTCCAGGGGATCTAACCATTTACACATTTCTTATTGTAACCCCTCAAAAACATGAGCAGGTAATGAGTAATGATAATCAAATGTAATGCATAATCTCTGACTAACTTCTAGACTAGAAGAAGAAAAGCTATGAAAGACAACTGGGAAAATGAGAATGTGATATGTATATTAGATTTTTTTTCTATGACAACTTTATTCAGATGCAATTCATATATCATAAAACTCACTTTCAAAATGTGTGATTCAGTGGTTTTGATTATATTCAGAGTTGTGACACACAGTTGTGTTAACCATTAATTTTAGAACATTTCATCACCCCAGAAAGAAACCCCATACCCATTTGCAGTCCCTCCCCATTCTCCCCTTTCCCCACCCAGCCTCTATTTTTTGTCTCTATGGATTTGCCTATTCTGGACATGTCCTATAAATAGCATCATACAGTATGAGGTCTATTGTGACTGGTTAATTCTGTCATTTAGTTTTACTTATCTAGGAAGGCCAACAAGCTGATAGCTTGCCATGGACATCAAATAGGCCTGTTTTACTGGGGGAACGGAGAGGAACTATTAATTCAGAAGGTTAGTTAAAAGAAGGCTGCGTAAAGCTTCAGCTACATTATAACAGATGAGGAAAGACAATTTATTAAAGTTAAATAACTGATACAAAGTCACAGAGCTGATAAAAGGCAAAGTTGGAACTAAACTTGGTTCTATATGATGCTAAAGACTTCACCACTAAACTATTTTATCTCCTAATAAAATAATCCACCAATTCTCACTGATGCTACCCTCCTAATACCTTGAATACCTCTCCCACCTCTCCATTCCTGCCTTGCTAACCTCTCATATGTTTCTTGCTCAGATTATTGTAATACATTTCTCACTACTCTCCCTGCTTCCTAATATCATCCTGTTCTCATTTACTCCCTATACTGCCAACAAAGTGGTTCTTCTCAACACTAATCCTATATTAAAAGTTTATAATTGTTTCAACTGGCCCCATCTCATTTAGCACTATGCTAAAGCCTTTCACAAACTGCCTACCTGTCTAGCCCCAGCTCCTACCACACTACTTTCCAATAATTTTAGCAATCTTTTCAATTCCTTATTGTTCATTCATCAACCTAGACCATTAATAGCTTCTGGCTTTGTACATTCCATTAATCTTCCTCATCTGTCTGGAATGCCATCTCCAACCCCATCTGCCTAGTGAGTTATTATTCATTTTCAAAACCTAGCTTCAGACCCACTTCCACCAGGATCTGTCAGTCCTTCCCAGAAAACAGCACTGAACATTCCTTCTCTGACCTTGTAATTTTTACTGTTGTACATATCACTGTATGATAATTTACTTAGACAAGCCTCCTTAAAGAGTTGTCCAGTATCTGTATTCCCCGAGCACGGTGTAGCCACTAAAAAAATAATAGGTAAAAAATCAATCAAATACTCAACTTATATACTGTTCTCTAATTAAACTGAAGCATTATTTTTAGGATCCCATTAACCTCAGAAATTCATAAAATAATCATGATATTTAGGGTCTTAAATGGAGGATAAAAATCAGGTTAGGGGAACTGTGGAGGTTCTACTTTTAAGAGAAAAGTATTAAGAATAAAGATAGTAACAGTAGTGATAATCTCTGAGGGAGGGAATCAGGTAGTTAAGATATTAAGGTGGGAGATTTTCTACTTTTTTATCTTTTGTACTTTTTGTATTTTGAGCCAAGAAAATATATGCATAGTCAAACAAAAGTTTTTTAATCCTAAAAAAAAAAAGTATCAAGTCTTAGAATACTAAGGCTGTTTCAATTTTTTTTAAATCAGAGGTTATGGAGGAGAGTTCAGTCATATTGGCCCCAGCATGCAACATATTTCTGTATTTTGTTTTGGTTACACAGAATGAAAACCCTGATTCACAAAGATATGAAATTTGCATTGCCATTTCAGAATATTCTTCACTTAAACTGATCCAGAAGCTTAAAAAAAGGCAGTAGAAAACAGTTTATTCAGAGTTGACTTGTTAACACTGTCTAGCAACTGCCTTTATTTTTATAAATGCTGAGTCAGAGGAAATATGCAGAACTCAAAACCCCAAAACTATTAATAGTAGAGACATCAAGATGAGTTATCTATCCACTCGTTACTGCAAAACCTGCCAATGTCTGCAATGAGGGTATGAACAAACATCTGCCTCTACCTTGCCTGGTATTTATTTAATTGAACAGGGCACGTATGTGCTGCTACAATGTTCTACCTTCTGTAACTCTGAGCAGGCATACACAGGTCTGAATCCAAAATACCAGTTCGTAATAATCTTCACTCAACAATCCATAAGAAGTGAAGCAGAAGGTTTATTCTGGATCTGCACACACAAAAAATGTTAGCGTGGATATAGTTTAACACATTGGTAATCTCCAATATGATAAATAGTTCTTTAAAAATTATAGAAAGGCTATCATGAGAAAGGGTTAGAACCAGGTAGGTTCAAGTAAAAAGCCACAGAGAGACAGATATTAACACCTGGAAAAACTCAAAATCAGAGCTGTTCAAACATGAAATGCGCTCCCTTCTAGAGTGGCTGTGGGGGTTTAAGTCACTGCGGAGGTTCAAGAATAGGCTTAAGCTACTCTTAACCCTAAAAGGGATCACTTAACAGGGAGGTGGTATACTTGGTAAGTTGTTGGCCAGCATAACCTTTAAAGATCCTTTTCATCCTTGTTAATCTTACTCTATGTGAATCAAAAATTGTGTTGACTTTGACATGAAACAAATATCAGGCAAGTTTACTGTCATCTTTCATTCTTTAGCTATTGTTTACATATTATGCTTGCATTCCTAAGGGTGCCTAGAGGATTTTTGTGAATTTTAAAGTCCTATTTTCACCCTTTTGGCTTTACAGTTGCATGGAATGCAACATTATAAATCAAGCTTCAGGTACTCATATATTTCAAGGACCCAGTGTTAACTACATTAATGCAACGTGAATTGAGATGATTATAGAAAACAGACAAAATGTTTAGGGCCAATGAGACGGAATTATTATATTTAAAAAGTCAGTTAGACTGGTAAGTAATATATATACTCTCTTTTCAAAGGAATATTACTTCCATATTAAATGAGTTTAAATAGTAAGTTATCAGTAATACACTCCTCTAAGAACGTCACAAAAGAAATATTTTCTCATTATTGAACAAAATAAGTCAAGTCAGCTAATCTCCCTTTAAATATATAAAGCATTTGTTATCCAGGGCATCCATAACGATTTCACAACGCTATTCTCCCAGAATCTCTTGGTGCTTCTGTCAGGAGAATGCTGACTTTGTGGACCACTGGTCTCCGTTTGTAATTTCATACATAAATCACAAATAAATTTTATATTATATGTACATTCTATTATAACATCCATCAAATATGTAGAATTATTTAATGTTAAAACTTTGTTTTTAAATATTTAATTTGTACTAGAAAATAGTAAATGTTATAAATAGCAATTTTGGCTTGAAATTTTCTTTTTTTTTTTTTTTGTGGTATGCGGGCCTCTCACTGTTGTGGCCTCTCCCATTGCGGAGCACAGGCTCCGGACGCACAGGCTCAGTGGCCATGGCTCACGGGTCCAGCCGCTCTGCGGCATGTGGGATCTTCCCTGACCAGGGCACGAACCCGTGTCCCCTGCATCAGCAGGCAGACTCTCAACCACTACGCCACCAGGGAAGCCCTTGAAATTTTCTTGAAGGTGGTATACATGTAGGCTGGGAAGTTTAAATGGGGCCTGTAAATAGTAGACTTCTGCCTCTATATCACTCTGGTTTATTATTTATTTGGATTCATAAGGAACAGCACTGAAGTCACAAAACAGAGCCCACTGACTCACTCTGTACAAGTCAGTCTCCTGGTGCATACAAAGCTGGAGACAGAAAGGTAGAACAGGTCTGGAGAGACAAACAGAAAATGCGCAGCACACAAGACAATAACATTCATATATGTTTTATTTATATTTAATGATATAAAATACTGAGTTCTGACCCTACCCATGAAAGCCTGGGCAAGTTACTCAATTCCTCTAAGTCTCAATTTCCTTATCTATAAAATAGTAAAAATACCATCTACTTCAGAGAAGAGTTGTGATGACTAACATTCCCTTAAATAACTGGTTAAGAACAAAAAATGGAAAATGTATCAGAGAAAGAAGAGTTAATTCAGTGAAGTCAACAGAAGAGGAATGTGAACAATTCACAAATGAAAAACATAGGGATAGTACCAAGACTTATTTTTATCAATAATAAAATCAATAAGAAAACTCATTCATATTCAATGTTGACTCTTCAAATCAATGTTTATCAGCTATGGTCCAAGACCTGTGCTGGTCAATGAGAATACTAAAATTAATACACTGATCCTACCTTCAAGGATTTTCAGAGTCTATTTAGCATGAGAATAATAGAGATTATTTTTTAAATAGAAGTCTATACAAAATCCTGAGACCCACTTAAAGGGAAAGATTCAAAGAAGAAATGATGTTTAAGGTGAGTCATAAAGTATTAATGAGTTTATCAGGGGAAAAGCATTTGAAACAAAGGAAAAAGCCTTACAAAGGCACAAAGAAAAATTTCACAGGGACTATCACTATTTTGCTATGTCAAGATGAGTGTGAAGAAATGATGGATAAGGTAGACAAAGGTTGAATTATGAAAAGCCTGATCTATCATGCTTAGAATCTTTTCTCCTAATCTGCATCCTCTTGTAACCTAGTTACTGGAACCCCCTAGGCTCAGAACCCCTAGGCTTAGTAGGTTCCTCATAAGCACCCCTCATAAGCACCATTTCCTGTCCCATTCCTACTGCTTATCATGATTGGTAAAGATTTGGTATACTTTCTCAGGCCATAAACTTAGACCAAGTATGAACATTTTTGACACTGTCATAAACTGAACAGGATGACCACTCAGGAAAAAAAAAGGAGACATTCAGCATTTCCTGAAAAATCTGTGGTGACCACACTACACTCACAAGGCCCCATTTTCCATCAATATCACCCGTTTTACATTCTTTTAATTTTTCTGATTTTGCTAATGAGACCCTTCCAATAACTTCTAATAGCTTCTAACAAGACTCTACTTATCCACACAAAGGACTACTTTCCTTCTTTCCTAAAAACCAACTAGTCTCTTTGGAAGGCAGGGCTCTCCTTAAGCAAGCAGCAAAGAGGGGTCAAACCACAACAAACGTGAAACACGTCAGGGTTGACCTGATGTAAAAATAACATCTCAAAAGACAAACTGGTAGGTGTGGGATTTCTGGGTAATGGCAGTACACTAACATACTCAACTATGAAAACCAGGCCAGGGCAAGTCAAGAAACAGGATATAATTGAGATCAGGCTACATGTGGATCAAAGTGGGCATGATAGGTCCTGAGTTATTGACTTTATAATCAAGGATTTATTTACGTCTGCCCTTCCTAGACTACGAACCTTGGAGAGGAAGGAATGTTCTCCACTCATCTTTGTACATCTTGAAAGCAGTTCTTCAGCACAAACCAAGCCTTCAGATAAATGCATCCTCTGCTGACAGGATGACTACAACCTCATTAGAGACCCTGACCCAGAATTACCGAGCTAAACCACTCAAAACTATAATACAGTAAACGTTTGCTGTTTTAAACCACTAACTGTTAGGATAATTTTTTATGTAGTAATAGATAACTAATACAAGAGACTCATCTAAAATCAGTCAATTAGATAAAATGAAAGATTCTTTTAGGACTGTAAAGCTTTCAGTATACAAATACAAAGAAAACTTAAGTACGAGAATTTGGCTCAGTCAAAAGGTCCAACTAAAATCTGAAAAAGTTTGGTACAGCAGAAAAAACTTCTATTTTAAAAGTCAAAAAGCCCCAGTTTCAGGACTTCCCTAGTGGCGCAGCGGTTAAAAATCCGCCTGCCAGTGCAGGGGACAAGGGTTTGATCCCTGGTCTGGGAAGATGCCACATGACGCAGAGCAACTAAGCCCATGTGCCACAACTACTGAGCCTGCAAGCCACAACTACTGAGCCCGCGTGCCTAGAGCCTGTGCTCTGCAACAAGAGAAGCCACGGCAATGAGAAGGCCGCGCACCGCAATGAAGGGTAGCCCTCCGCCCGTCGCAACGAGAAAGCCCCTGCACAGCAACCAAGACCCAATGTGGCCAAAAATAAATTAATTAATAAAAAAAAAAGACCCAGTTCCAATGACCTCCACCAGTCTCTAACAGAGAAACTCCTGAGCTTCCCTAAGAAACCCATTTCTCAGCTTCCCTAACTTAAATTTACTTATCTATATAATGGAGATAATGTTATTTTCTTGGGATTTTGTAACGAATACACGTGAAAACACCCTAGCATGTTTTATAAATATCATCTATTATCACCACTTTTGTCTATGGTTTGTGAGTCTCCCCTTACATAAAAATGAGTAAATTACATCTTTTTCTCCCCCATTCTGTTATTTTCCCAAATCTAAGATATTCCTTACTGCCATCTTTAAAATGTCATACTTTCTAGCTGGAATTCTAGTTCAAGGAATGCAGGCAGCCTCTAGAAGTGAAACAGGCAAGGGAACAGATTCTCCTCTAGAGCCTCCAAAAGGAACACAGCCTGCCAACTCCTTGATTTTAGCCCAGTGAGACTCACTTTGAACTTGACTTTCTCAACTGTAAAATAATGAATTTCTGTTGTTTTAAGTCACTAACTTTGTGTTAACTTATTACAACAACAAAAGAAAACTAACACTGAGACTTGTCTCAATGAATGGAGGAACACTTTGTCTTCCACTCAGGACATTTACTGAATCCTGGGATTGCACAGGGCCGAGACTAAAAATCTAAAACCTCTGAAAGGCAAAGGGGCAATGATTAAAGTTTGGGACCCACCAGGGGAGGGGCTGCTGAGGAAAACACCACGTTCTTAGTTGAAGACTCTAAAAGGCCAATGGCAGATAAGAGATAAGCTGAAACTGAACAGGGCTAGAACTCAGCCTTACTGGATTAAGGCAACCATTCATCACTCTCACTGTCAAGCAGAAGGAAAAATAAAAATCCTCTCTGGAGGAATCCATCATCATCCAGAATCTCTAACTACTTTATATACAGTGTTCAGCATGAAATCAAAATATGTCAACTGACAGGAACACCTGACTGAAAACTGGGAGGAAAATAAAGATAATATGAAAAGACTAACAGATAATTCGGATATTGGAGTTAGCTGACAAAACTTTTAGGAATAAATTCTTAATATGCTGGAGAAGACAGAGCAAAAGATGGAAAACAGATGAAAAAGAAGAAATCACCAGAAAATTAGCATCTATAAAAAAAGAATCAAATGGAAACTCTAGAATATAGTATCTGAAATTAATAATCAATTGAGGGGTGTTTTAACAGCAAATCAGACAAAGGAGAAGACAGATTTAGAGGCCCAGATGATAAATCAATGGAAATCATCCAAACTGAAGCACAGAGAAAAAAGGATGTAAGATGCACAAAAGAGCATTGGACACATATGGAAAAACCTCTAATGTATATGTAACTGGACTCTCAGAAGGAAAGGGGATAAAGGCAAAACTGAGCATTTCCAAAACTCATAAGACATCACAGATTCAAAAGGACCTGAAAACACAAAGCAAGATAAACACAAAGAAAACCACAACTAGACACAAAGTAAAAAATATTACAAACATCCAGATTAAACGTTCCTTAGCTTCCTCCTACCGCAAACAATGGAAGCCAGAAAACAATGGAATCTTTAAAGTGCTGAAAGAAAACTACCACCAACCTAAAATTACAAACATAGCAAAATATTCTTCAAGGATGGGGGTGAAATAAAAATATTTACACATTGGGGCTTCCCTGGTGGCGCAGTGGTTGAGAGTCCGCCTGCCGGTGCAGGGGACGCGGGTTTGTGCCCCGGTCCGGGTGGATCCCACATGCCGCGGAGCGGCTGGGCCTGTGAGCCATGGCCGCTGAGCCTGCGTGTCCGGAGCCTGTGCTCCGCAACGGGAGAGGCCACAACAGTGAGAGGCCCGCGTATTGCAAAAAAATATGTATATATATTTACACAAAAAATGTTTACTAAGTGCCTACTATGTGTCAGGTACTGTCTGGGCACTGGGACTACAGCAATGAATAAAACAAAGTCACTGCACTCATAGAGCTTTCACTGAAATGTAAGAAGTCAGAATATAAACAGATTAACAAACGGAATATGTCAGGTGGTATCTCTGCTAGCTCCTCCTTGAAATATTAAGCATCCCATTCTATTTCCAAACATCTTTCCCAAACTAGTAATACCTCATGATTCACATTTCTAATATTTCTGTTAATACCCCCCACAGCCTCTAACATAGCTTATATATAAATGTTTCCGAATTATCAGTAGTAATTCCTAATCAGCAGTAATTCCTAACTTGTCATATATAACCCATTGCTAATTTACCGTAAACTCATATAACGTGGTTAGTCATATCTCCTGTCTGCACACCAATACTATGCTTCCTTAGTGATTCAGAAATATTTCAGAATATCAGAGCAGTGATTCTCAACCTGTTTGGTCTCAGAATCCCTCTTCATCTTAA
The DNA here is from genome assembly GCF_964165515.1 of Mesoplodon bidens. NCBI lineage: Eukaryota > Metazoa > Chordata > Mammalia > Artiodactyla > Ziphiidae > Mesoplodon > Mesoplodon bidens. Next base: position 61,604,196 of record NC_138178.1, on the reverse strand, counting down.
AAATTATTGAAGGTGCCAGAGTTTTGCTTATGTGAATTATAACTATCAATATTTATGATGTTAGATATCAAAACAGAATTTTTAAAATATGTATTAATTCATTAAAAAGTAACAGTAATAAACCCCATTATATGTTAATACAAAAATCATTTTTATGAAAATTATATGTTCTAAAACAAAAAAGTGAGAAAAGTGCACTATTTTAAAGTCTCTTTAATATCTGGCTAAATAGAAAACAGATTCTCATATCTGCTTCTGTATTCAATCCTTAAGTATGTTGTTTTGTTTAAAGATTTAAAGAAAATGTAGCCTCTCAAAGATATGTAGTTGGAAAAAGCAGAACTTTTATAGCCTTTTCAGATAAGTACGGATATTCTTTTTGATATTACACCAAAACTCAAAAAGTGGTCATTTCTTAAAGGCTAGTTGTAAAATAGAATCTGAAACAATATCAAAGAACTTTTCTTGTTCTTGCTATATTAAAATCCAATCTTGAACTCTGAATGGATCATTTACCAATGCACGATTGTGAAATATCACAATTGGTCACTGGAAAATTGGTCATTTGGAAAATACTGGTTCATTATGTTAAGCAGATCTTCTAAATGTTGACATATTATACAGTATTTCATCAGGAAGCTCTCAGCCTCACAATGGCAGATATAAGTTTTCCAAAATTCTAATTTTCACTTAAAAACTAAATATTTTATCATTGGCAACAAATACTGTAAGCAGTTTTTCTTAAAATAACAGGTGTATTTCCTTCATTTTGAAGAAACATTTACAAACATTTGTCTGAATAACCAGTTTCCCAGTCATTTTTTCAAGTAAAAACGGTGTTCCATCAAACAAGCAGCTTGTTCAGCTCACAAATCAAATGTACAAATGTTTTTCTTCAAGACAACCTCTGTACTTTAGTATGCAGAAGTGCTTTATGCATACCACCAATTTTGCCACATAAGCTACTAAGAAAATGTGTGTACTTAAGGGATACGATATAACACTAATAATTTTTACTGCTTCACCCAGGACAATAAGTGAAACCAACAATTTTACTGAGTGTATGGCAGTGAAAAAGAAAATGACTACTGGTATAGTTGGTGCCACTGATTTGACCTGTGCTAAGGTTCCCGCGGTTTTACCCACCCACTGCTTCTGCACCATCAGTACAAATCCCAGCACATTAAAAAAAAGGCAAGTAGCACATTAAAAAAGGCAAGTAAAGTCTTAAAAAGTTTTCCTCTTATGGGCCATACTTTGAGAACTACTGTATTAGAAGGACTCAGGTGTTTTTAACATAACTCTCAGTTCATATAAAGTGCCAGGGAACTACATGCAAATAATAAAGTTTAATCTAAAACAGTTGCTATATATTCAGAGGCCTTAAAAAGCTTGCCCCGGGCTTCCCTGGTGGCGCAGTGGTTCAGAGTCAGCCTGCCGCTGCAGGGGACACGGGTTCCTGCCCCGGTCCAGGAGGATCCTGCATGCCACGGAGCGGCTGGGTCCGTGGGCCATGGCCGCTGGGCCTGCGTGTCCGGAGCCTGTGCTCCGCGGCAGGAGAGGCCACAACAGTGAGAGGCCCGCGTAACACACACACCAAAAAAAAAAAAAAAAAAAAAGCTTGCCCTCTTGGAATTTAAACACTTTTTTCTTGCCATCTTCTTACACTATTACTGTGGTGTTACCTAGAAATCATAAAATAATTTATTAGTGCCAGAAGAAAATTGTGTCTGGCTCCCTTTGGTTTACAGATAAGGAAACCAAAGAAGCAAGCACTTGCTAAAAGGACAAACTTCAGTATGTATTCACTGAGTCTCTACTATGTCAGAGACTGTTAGTGTGACATATGCTATGGATGAAGACTCAGCTCTCACCCTCAAAACCCTCACAGCTAGCTAGTGACTTAGGTATTGGGATGGCTATATTACAGCCTCATGTAGGCCACACCAAACATCCTTACAAAGTGCTATGCAAACACAGGTAAGAAAGCAGTGATGGTAGAGAAGAGCGACCTGGTAAGAGATACGTAATATCTGAGCAGAGTATGAGTAGGACTATATCAGGCAGTTAAAAAGAGAAAGAGCATCACAAGAAGAGGGACCAGCATGAGCAAAACAGGAAAACATAAATGTGTATTACATATTAAGAAATTATAAGAAGTGCACTGGGGTTGGTGGGAGGATCGGGAACAACAGAAGATAAAACTGAAAAAATTAGCTGAAATCAAGATGGGGAAGCCATGAACACCGTACTATAGAATCTAGACCAGACGTATAATAGGAAATGTGTGTGGCAGCAGGGAGGACAATGAAGTCTCTTTTTTTTTTTAAGCAGGAAAATGACTAGTATATTTGTATTTGGTAGTATGATAGACAGCCTGGAAGCCCAGGGACAAAAACGCAAAACAAAAAGAGGACCTAGGGAGTTTCCTGGTGGTCCAGTAGTTAGGACTCCTGGATTTCAATGCCTTGGCCTGGGGTTCAATCCCTCGTTGGGGAACTAAGATCCCACAAGCCACATGAGGAGACAAAAAAAAAAAAAAGGCCTTAGATTAGGCTTAGTTAGTAAAAAGGAGAGGAATAACATAAATTTCAGAGATAACTTGATCAGGGCTAATTAGATATGGGAAATGCATGGCAAAAAAGAATCAATGATGACTTTCAAATTCCAAGAATGGTTAACTAGCAAGTCAATCAAAGGAAGAACAGCCTTAAGGAGAGAAGGCAGTAAATTTGGGTTTCAAATGGGTTTCAGAGAAATATCTGTCCAAAATGTCACAAGTTTCAATGTGTCCATATTAGAGGTTTTTACTTATAAACACTTGCTAAGAGAATCAGAAAATACTTCAGTCTCTAGCTTATACTTAACCCCTAAAAAATGTACAATTGTGATTGAGAAAGGATATATTACCAAGTAATTGAAATCATTTAATATCTGAATTAGAAGTATGACAGTTTCAAAGGAGATAGCAAAGCAAGCCTGGGGAGAAGTGTCTGAGATTATAGCTATTCTTAGCATTGTCTAAACAAATGTCTTAGTAATAAGGAAATGCTACCTAATACTTCATTATCTGCTGTAGTTTTTGCCAAAATGTATTAAGTGTCAGGTCACGGTGACACTTCTTCTAAATGGAACATAGGAAAAAGGAAAAATGCTATTCAGCAAGTTTACATTACAGGGAAAAAATACTACACGAAAAATCTCCCAATGCAGTATTTGGCCTTAATACTAGCATTCTCATTTTTAAAAATGAAAAAAAGTAGGGCTCTGAAAGTTAATCTGCCAGAGCAGCTGCTAACTCAATAAGACCTTTTAAAACTGCCTCTAAGATACCAAACTACCCATTAATTTAATTCAAATACCAACTGGGTATCTACTATGCACCAAGATACATCAAGAAATATTATTCAAGATCAAGCCAGATGACTACCTATCACTGGGTGAATAAAAATTTAGGAAGAAAGCTAAAATTTAGGAAGAAACTTAAATTACATGATTGTAGAAATCTACTGATTCTATAAAATGTGCCATTCTTTTGGAATTGAAGATCTATCACTGGCCCGCATTTTAATTAGCTTGGGCAGTTTCGATTTGCTTTGTTTTAAATACAGTAGGCTTTTTTAAACACTGAAAATAAGGCAAGGACTGCCACTACTATCTCCATGGGCTCCAAAGGATCCAGTCATCCCAGGTTAGAAGCAGCCTCGGATTACAGATTATTCTCTCACCTAGTAAGTGATCATCAAATGTCAGCCTAACTACTCATTCTTCCATTTATCCCATCATTTAATGGGAATAATTAAGCTACTTGTAAAGGTACATAGTAACACAGTGTGTGAAGATAGTCAAGATCTTAGCAAAGGGGACTCCCCGGGTGGTGCAGTGGTTAAGAATCCACCTGCCAATGCAGGGGACATGGGTTCAAGCCCTAGTCCGGGAAGATCCCACATGTCGCGGAGCAACTAAGCCCGTGCGCCACAATTACTGAGCCGGCGCTCCAGAGCCTGCGAGCCACAACAACTCAGTCTGCGTGCCACAACTACTGAATATCTCACACCTAGAGCCCATGCTCCGCAACAAGAGAAGCCACCACAATGAGAAGCCCGCACACTGCAATGAAGAGTAGCCCCCGCTCACCGCCAACTAGAGAAAGCCCAAGCGCAGCAACAAAGACCCAACACAGCCTAAATAAATAAATAAATTTATTTTTTTAAAAAGATCTTAGCAAAGTTATGGGCCTGTGATTCTTTTTTTTTTTTTTTTTTTGCGGTAGGCAGGCTTCTCACTGTTGTGGCCTCTCCTGTTGCAGAGCACAGGCTCCGGACGCGCAGGCTCAGCGGCCATGGCTCACGGGCCCAGCCGCTCCGCGGCATGTGGGATCTTCCCAGACAGGGGCACAAACCTGTGTCCCCTGCATCGGCAGGCGGACTCTCAACCACTGCGCCACCAGGGAAGCCCCAGGCCTGTGATTCTATACCTATGAAAAGTGTCTAATGGAAAAACAGAGAAGTAGGCAACATACATATTCAAAGATATAGGTTCACTGTCATAAAAGGAACAAAGAAAAGGGGATTGATTAACTTCAAGAAGGAAAGTTTTTCCTTCATGCTTCCAAACAATAATTGTTAAGAAAACAACAATAAAAACCTTCATCCAAAGGGCCACCCTAGGAACAACAGGTCAAAGTTAAAATGGAAACAGATTTTAATTCCATTTTTTTTCCCTAAATCAAGAGTTAAACTTAGAATGAGCTACATCACAAAATATCTGTCATTTACTCATAGTTAAGCAGACCGGAATGTTAAAGACAGAGGATTCTTAGAGACACTGGACAACAACAGGGGCTTTCAACCCTAGTTGTACATTTAAATAAACCAGGGAAAACTTCTGTTTAATGACAATGCCTGGTCCAAACTCCCAGAGGCCCATTTGCTTAGTCCTGGGTTATGAGTGCCAGCATTTTTTTAAATCCTCAAGTAAAGAAATCTGAATAAAATGAGTAGACTGCATCGATGTCAATATATTGATTATATTATACTACAGTTCTGCAAGATGTTACCACTGTAGAAAAATCAGTAAAAAGGGTATATGGGATCTCTCTGCATTATTTCTTGCACCTGCATGTGACTCTACAATTATCTCAAAATTTAAAATGTGATGAAAAATTCCCAGGTGATTCCACTATGTAGCTAAAATTAAAAACAAACAAACAAACGAATGGAGAATCTCAGATTCCTGCCAAATCTAAGAAGCTGCAAATTATTCTTTCAATCTCAGCCATTGAAAGGTAATTAGGAATGTTTATCATTTAAAGATATAATACTTTGCAAAGCCAAACACAAATAATTTATGCTTATTCAAAACTAAAAAATCCAAATTACTGTAGTACCCTCCCATTAGTATATAAATTGATTGGATAAACATTATACAGTAGTTCTCATTCACCTCTTGACTAAGCCAGATTATATATATCATGGTAGGTAGCCTGTAAAATGGCCCCCAGGATCCCCCTCCTCGTCTTCCTACTTCTGTGTAATTCCTTCCTCTTGAGTGTGAGCTGGACTTACTCACTCAAAACAAGTAGAATATGGCGAAGGGATGGGATGTCACTTCTGAGATGAAGTTATAAAAGACTGTGGCTTCCATCTTGGGGGCTCTCTATCACACACACCCCCTCCTGGCACCCGCCCCATGGGAAAGAAGCTACTGTGTTCAAAGCCACTTTCTGGAGAAGCCCACATGTCAGGAACTGGCCAAAAACCAGCCAGTGAAAAATCTGATGCCTGCCCAACAGCCACACGAGTGAGCCTGGAAGGGGATCTTCCCCTAGTCAAATCTAGCTGATATGTTGGTTGCAGCCTTATAAGGGACCCTGAGACGAGGCACCCAACTAAGGTGAAGCCAGAATCATGGCCCACAGAAAATGTGAGATAATAAATGTTTGTTGTTTTTAAGCCACTAAGTTTTGGTAGAAATATAGGGCTAAAGATAACTAATACATACAGCTGCCACAGGTCAAATCCAGAAGAAAGTAATCTAATCTGATGACTTCTGCCTACCTTTGTTCATAGTATCAAACCTCCCAGTTTCTACAACAGTATCACCTATAACTAACAAACTCGGTTTTACCTGAGCTGACTTCACCATCACCGGGACACACTTTCCTCATTCTTACTTCAATTTCTTAGAAGGGCTTCCTATCCATCTGTTCTATCCATCTAAATCCTAGACATCTTCCAGATAACACCCACAGATCTCTCTTCCATGAACACCTATTACTATCCATTTAGCACTGACCTAATAGCTCTGAGTGTCTAAATTCAGAGACCATGAACTCCTTGAGAACAAGTCTCATATTTTCTTCAACATGTTACACAGTATTGAGCAGTTGCATTTACAGTATCCAAGACCTTACATCCCTTCCAGTGTATCAACTAAAGAAACTCTCTCAACTATTTTTGTTTAAAAAACAAAAACAAAAACCCAGGGGGTGAGGAAGGGTGGAAGAAAACCCAAGTGTTCCAACCTAGAATGTGAGATGTCACTAGTTTGGCCTGCATGTTTGCAATAACTGAGTAAAGACCACCCTAATCTGAAGGATTACAGTAATGATAACAAATCCCCTCCATAATTAGCCTAGTAAGTGTTGTGCAGGCTCTTGAAATTTTCCTATTATCAGTTTCTTAAACAATCTGCCTTCCTTCATTAACCCACTCTCTAGTAATTTATCACTAGTCATTACACATGGAGAAACACTGCTGTTAAATTTCAACTAGACCAGTGGTTCTCAAACTTTAGCTTGCATCAGCATCACCTGGAATGCTTGTTAAAAGAGACTGCCGGGGCTTCCCTGGTGGCGCAGTGGTTGAGAGTCCGCCTGCCGATGCAGAGGACGCGGGTTTGTGCCCCGGTCCGGGAAGATCCCACATGCCGCAGAGCGGCTGGGCCCGTGAGCCATGGCTGCTGAGCCTGCATGTCCGGAGCCTGTGCTCCGCAACGGGAGAGGCCACAACAGTGAGAGGCCCGCGTACCGCAAAAAAAAAATAATAATTAATTAATTAATTTTAAAAAGAGAGACTGCCGGAGCCCACCCCCTTAGTTTCTGATTCATAGGACTAATGCCATAAGTGATTCAAAAAGAATTAATGTAATTTAAAGCCTACAGCTCAAGGAGATCAGCTGGGAAAAGATAAAAGTTCAAGAGGAATAAACCACACCAAACACCTTAATAGCTTCAAAATACACACACACACTACTTCCCCTCTCCCCCACCCTAAAAGTTAACCAATTTAAATTCATCTTGATACAACCACTTGAATTCAATTTCTTGGAAACAATGAGCACCTCCAACTCACTGAGGTTTTAAAAGGATGTTAGAAAAACAAAGCATTAATGTAAAAAAGACCAATCCATTATTAGTTCATCACTCCTGTTTTAACTTCCCAGATCCAAAAAACAGGCAAAGGAAAACAAAAACTGAAGGTTCTGAGATGTAAATTAACTTGCCAGTTAGGAAAAGCAGTGGCTAGAACCGACTCCTGTACCAATACACAATACACTGGACTATACTGTCTCTAATTTATGCATGAAACCTCACCTTAGAAGCTCTTTAATTAAATATTTTAATTAAATAAATAAATGGGTGAAATAATATTAAAGATTTCAAATCAACAGCCAATAGAAAATTTCCCTCATAAAGGTTACATTATTTCTGTTGCCTTTAAAACAGGTTATTTAGAATAATAAATAATAGGAAGACGCCCACCCACTTCTCTTTATGCCTCCTCTCTGACCACTCACATCCAACAGCCCCACGCGCCTCTTCCTCAGCACACCCTTTAAACGTGGTATTTCCTAAGGGTTACTTGACCTTCTCACTCTACTCATTCTCCCTGAGTGAGTCAAAATCATGACACTGGATGAACTATGACTATTCCAGTGGTTCGGAACTATCACTAGAGTGGCTAAAAATATAGAGATGCTTAGGCTCCAATTCATATCTGACTAATGGATAACAATCTCTGGGAATGGAGCCCAAGGACCTCTATGTTCCCCACCTCCATATGCTTCTTAGGCAAGAACCATGTCCTCTAGAGTGACAAGCACAGACACAAGGCACAACCAACATCTGCTAAAGATTGCTGTGGAAACACAAAACAGTAAGTTTAAACATCCCTCAACTGCAGAGTTGTGTAGTGTTAGTTTAATAAATTACTTAGATATTTAGGCAATTACGTTAGATAACCACTGTATCATTATTAACCACTTTAATATGAACAATACTAGTTAAGTTAAATGTAGCTAGGTAAATAGGGGCTTTAAGCACTTCTCTATCATTACTATAAGTTAAAGAACATCCCTGATCTTTTCTTAAAAGTTCAAAAGGTAAGCTAAGTAGCCACAGAGAGTTTTAATAAAACAAGAACAAATTAGACAAACTATAACAAGAGTTACAGAAAGCCAGAAAACCAAGAGCTTTTTCTAAAAGAAAAAGTGTTGACTTACTTGATTGAAGACTAGAACTAACACACAGATATCTACAAATAACAGTATTAATCTGTTGTTGCCCAGAAAAAGTAATCAAATTCCCCCAGGAAAGATTAAATTAACTTGGCATCCTTTTTACATTCAATCTCTTTCTCCTGCACATTTATTTTCAAATCCACTAACATAACTGATTCAAAAGTAGCACTGGGAAGAAGGCGATTTAAATTATCTAGAATTAACAGTAAGCTCCCTGATGTGAACTAAGTAAAACAATGGTTTTTAAACTTACTTAAAACTTACTGTCATATTAAACCAACATTAGTTCTTTTGTTTCGTTTTGTTTTGTGGTACGCGGGCCTCTCACTGTTGTGGCCTCTCCCGTTGCGGAGCACAGGCTCCGGACGCGCAGGCTCAGCGGCCATGGCTCATGGGCCCAGCCGCTCCGCGGCATGTGGGACCTTCCCAGACCGGGGCACGAACCCATGTCCCCTGCATTAGCAGGCGGACTCTCAACCACTGCGCCACCAGGAAAACCCACCAACGTTAGTTTTAACTGAAAAACTTAAAGGCTCTATGAATATAAACAGGCCTTATAAATCAATAAAAGATAAACATCCCAAAAGGGGGTAAAGTGAGCAAAAGCAAAGGGCAATTTATGAAAGAAATACCAGTGCCCAATAAACACATTAAAAGTTCAATCTCATCAGTTTAAAAATAAAAAAGCAGGGCTTCAGTGGTGGCGCAATGGTTGCGAGTCCGCCTGCCGATGCGGGGGACACGGGTTCGTGCCCCGGTCCGGGAGGATCCCACATGCCGCGGAGCAGCTGGGCCCGTGAGCCATGGCCGCTGAGCCTGCGCGTCCGGAGCCTGTGCTCCGCAACGGGAGAGGCCACAACAGTGAGAGGCCCACGTAATGCAAAAAATAAAATAAAATAAAAAATTAAAAAAATAAAAATAAAAAAGCAAATTTAAAAAATGATAACCTTTCTGAAGCAATGTGGTAATATGTATCAAATGGTTGAAAATAAGCAAATTCTTTGACTCAGCAATTCAATTTATCCTAAGAAAATAAAACATTCAAAGATATATCTATAAGCATATTCCCAATGAGGTTTATAAAAAATGGAAACTGGACAATAAAAAGGAAGACCAATAATAACAGATTGATTAAATAAATTAGTTTAGATATGTAATTGTGTAAGCACCTGAAAAATAATTACTTATTGGCAGGAGAAAATTGACACTCCTGTTTTTGTAACCTGCTTTTTTCTACTGAAAACATAAAGAGAACACAAAGTTTGACTGTGTTATTATTAAAAAAATATATGTACAATGTATCCGCAGGTCTGGAACAATTACTACATTCAAATTCTGATGTATCTCTCCCAGTGGCAGGCAAAGTAATTCTTTTGTCTTTTTTTTCTCCTTACCGCATCAGTTTTTTTCTTACAATGTAATGTGTTACCTGTGTAACTTTTTAAGTTTAAATCTATTAACATAAATAACTTATAACATAACCAAAGCCTAGTTTAGTGTACCATTTGCCTAGTGTATACCATTTGGAGAAAAAACGGTCTGGGATAAATCCTATCCTTTGATTTACTGATGTTTCTAAATATGAACTTTTAACAAGGGAAAGATACTTATTTCAGCAATCCTACTTAAGAGCATGCTTAACATGAAGTAAACTAGGAAAAAAAAGAGTTGTATCAAAAATCCAGCATGAAAACATGATTAAAGTAGGACACCTAAAAAAATCCCTAGTATTTTGTAGGTCTCCTTAGTTCAGTTCATCTGCTTTTATTCCTTTTCCCCTAAACTAACAAAGAAAAAATGATGGCACATGCATTAGCTACATCTCTGTTCCAGAAGCGACATAAAGAACTTGTAAGGTTTGGCCTCAGTGATTAAGGACACACCTAAGAGCTGAAAACGCTGGATGAGATTTACCTACATGAAAACAGACTATAAGTTACAAAGTTAAATAATAAATATCCATGAATTTTTAAAGCTAATTAAAATGCCAATAAGCTAGGTACAAAGTTTGAAAACATCAGATTTTATATAGATTTACTATATACTTTATATCATAAATAAATGAAAAGAAAATTCAGGGTTTCACTGTAAATTGTTTCCTCAAAAAAAGAAAATTTCTCAATTTAGCGACCTAAGAACTCAACTGTCATATTTTTAGGATCAGAAAGAGCAGTAAAACTTATCTTTCTTCTACAACCCTTCAATTTCCTCCTCACGCTACATCGTCTATAGAAAATTTGAAATTTCCACTCTTTAGTAATAGCACTAGATTTTCAGATTTTTATTTACTATTATTCAAAACACTCTCTCCAAATAGGCCTAAATAGATGGTTCCACTTTCAAAAGAAAGTGTCGCTTACTAAACAGTACTGTAAAAATCTATTAATCATTTAAACTCAACAAGTAGGCAGTGACATACTGCTAATTTGCCAGTGAATATTGGCCAATTTTAAGGGGGGAAAAATGACATATCAGAAGGCAATAGTAACCTGCTGCTCACGTAGTTTCATTCCATGTAACTAGTGTTTTCTAAGAGCTGCACTGAATCAAGACTCCATTTCTATTCTTCAGTCATACCCCTGACCCCTCATAATTGTTTTCTCCAAATAAATGTAAACTTTCGATTTCCTAAAGCTCAAAAACGCAAAATCTGACCCACGAGAAGGTTAAATGAGATGTGGTTATCAACTTAAACCGAGCCCAACTTGCTGACCACGAAATACAAATTATCAGAGAAAAGGAGTCCAGAAGCAGAAAGTCTCCACTTGCTAACTCACAGCAGAGTCCTGTCCAATATTACACAATAACACTGCGTTTTGCTGTGGTTTTAGCTGCAAGGCTGGGTGTGCAAGCTGCAGCAACTATTCCAACAGCTTCAAGTATGCTACAACTGAAAAAAGTAGTAGTCAGGACCCAAAAGAACAGCAAACACTTAAAAAGAGGCAAGCAGAAGCCTCACCATCAGAAAAGAAGACCCATCAGCACCTCTTCCGAGAAATAGTTCCCTTCCCCCACCTTTAAGTAGGCACTTAAGACTGCCAAGCAGATCCATTTCTTTATTAACTGGTGCCCACTTGGGGCAACCGTACACCAAGCAGCTCTTAGGCCTACTCTAACCCCTTCCAAAAGTTCTCAAGTGAGACTGAAGGCCGGGGAAACCGTCTTGAGGGCCCAGTTCTTCCAGCTCTCCTCCACCCCACCTACGCCCCGCCCCTGTAGGCGCTCCTAGGGCCAGAGGAAGGACACCCGGCCCAGGGACGGGCAGGAATTGCCCGTAAGAGAAGTCTTAGGCGGCCGGAGGCCTCCGCCATAGCAGGACCTGGAAAGCACCGCCCCCAGCGCACCTCCCCACACCCGGCGAATGTCTGCTCTATCCCCAGCAGAGACAGCGGAGGAGACAGGGCCGGGAAGCACCGGGCTGGGCTGCGCACCAGGCCCAGGCCTGCCCCTCGGGGCCGCGCGGACCACCCGAATCTGCTCCCGGGTCCGTCCCGGTCCAGCCCGCGCCGGGGCCACCCTCACCTGGATGACCTCGTTGACCTCCCGGATACATTCCACCATGTGTTGCAGAATCTGCTCGGCCGTGAGCACCTCGTAGCGGTAATCCTCCTCCTGCTCGTGCCCCGGCCCGCCGCCGCCGCCGCCACCACCGCCACCACCGCCGGGCCCCAGAGCGCTGCCGCCGCCGCCGCCCGTCTCCCCGCACAGCAGTCCGTCCCGCTCCCCGCCGACGCCCAGCCCGGGCTCCACCAGCTCCACCTCGCCCAGATCCAGGTTATCATCGTCTGGCTCGTCGTCGTCCTCGTCCTCCTCCTCCTCGGCGCCGCTGTCCTCCTCACTGCACTCTTCGTCCTCGTCGAACTCGTAATTGTAGCCCTCGTCCGAGTCCATGGCGCGACGCGCGGGGGCCTGGCGGACGCTGGCCCCTGAGGCGGGGAGAGGGCGGGGACGCCGAGGCCCCGGCTCTCGCTCCGGCTCCGGCTGATGTCCGGACGCAGGCCTGGCTCCGGCCCCGTGGGCCGCGGCTCCTCCCCGGGCGCGGCGGCTGGCGGCGGCGGGGAGGGCGCGGAGGAGGGAGGGAGGGAGCGAGGGGGCCGCTTGCCGCCCGCCTCAGTCAGACGCGGCTCCGCTCTGGCCTCCGAAGGAAAACTGTCCCCAGCGATACCTCCACGGCCGCTGCTACTGCTACTGAGCCAACAAAGGGGCGTGCGTCACCGCGTCGCGCTGCGTCGTCGCGTCACTGCTCTTGACGTAATTGCGCCCCGCCCCGCCGCCCCTGCGTGGAGTGCGGGGAGACCCCACGGCCCGGGCTGGCCCAGGGAAGGTGGCGCGCTGCGGCGCGGCGGGAATTGCCGGCTGGGTTCCGGCTGCGGTTGCTCTTTGGGCCGACACCAGCGGACGGTGTACTGGAGGAGGCTGTGGCCTCCTGGTCACAGAGGGGGACGGTTGGGGGGGGCACCTGGACCACCCAGGTGGTGGTTTTTGCCGCAGGCCATGGGGATCCAGCCCCTCGCGCAATCTGTGGGGGAAGGTTGCCTTCCCACCGGGCCGGGGAGACCCTTCCCGCCCGCCCTGGAGTAATTTCAGGAAGACCTCGGCTGTTCAGCTAATATTCCTGTTGCCTGGGCTACTCAGTGAATTCTGTTTTATGCAGATCTTCTAAACTGTGTAGCAGCTGAACCTCGTTTTAAGTAATTCATTTGATTCTGTACAGACGTGCTGTGATTTTTAAGTCGCCTATAGTGACGTCATTTAAAAGAAGCGTTTCCTGAACTCGGCTTATCAAGCACCTATTCAAGGCCCTAAACAATGTTACAGTCGTGGCTTGCCTTAAATGAGCACCGTGTAAGGGGTTTACATATATGTTTCTCATCTTCACAGTACCCATTTTATACCTGAGACTCAAAGGGAAAGAGAGTTGACCAAGACCACAGAACACTTGCTCTATTTTAGCGCTTAGGTGACCTTAAATATCAATCATAAAAATACTTTATAGGGGCTTCCCTGGTGGCGCAGTGGTTGAGAGTCCGCCTGCCGATGCAGGGGACACGGATTCGTGCCCCGGTCCGGGAGGATCCCACATGCCGCGGAGCGGCTGGGCCGGTGAGCCATGGCCGCTGAGCCTACGCGTCCGGAGCCTGTGCTCCGCAACGGGAGAGGCCACAACAGTGAGAGGCCCGCGTACCGCAAAAAAAAAAAAACACTTTATAATGCATAATATGTATTATATACTGCATTGTATATAAAATGCATTGTAAGACAACACAATACCGACAATAATAGAAATATCTACAGAGACCAAATAAAGCAGAGATAGTGCTTGTCTCTTATCTGAAAATGTGATGTGTGAGCTGAGTGTTGATGGATGGCTAGGAGTTTTAACAGAGAAGGTAGGGAAGATGGTCTAGCCTGAGAAAAGAACAAAAGCAGTAGCACAGTAGGTGTAAAGTAGTTTATTTTGGGGAGCTTAAAGTGCAAGCAGGGTAAATGGCAAAATATTAAGCAAGTTGGTGACCAGGAAAGTGAGAGTATTTTATGACATTCTAACAGTAGGCCTAAATCTTTGTAAGTGGGACGGGAGAACCAGAGAAATGTTCTGAAGGAAGAAGAGGCATGAGAAAGCTCCCTCTTGGGATAACTTGAAGGACTGGCCAGACTGGAAAATTTTTAAAGTCTGAATACCTAACTTACTTATAAACCTTACCGTTCAACCTACAGGTTCCTTTTGGAAACTGATTCTGAAAAGTGAAAAATTCCTTTATAATGTTCATAAGCCTCTACTAATTTGTCTATTTTGTAAATTTTTTAATAATCAGATTTCCTAAAACAATCTTAGGATTTGCAAATTAAAGCTTTTAACATCAATGCTGGTAGGTCTTGGTCCTTTGATTCTATTTAGCGATTCTAGGTTGTTGCCACACCTGGGGCAAGTTAAGGACACTAGTAACCCTTCTCATCCCCACTATCATATACCTACAGAAAAAATCAGCAAGGCTTGTCAGTACCCTAAACTCCTTTGCCCCATCTTTCTTTTCATCTACCCCTATCTTGAGTGAACCTTACCATTCACATCCTGCCCTTTGGTACTGGAGCAGCTGACCACTATTGGAGAAATTTTCATAATCACATGCATTCTGTTATTAAATTCCAATCACCTACCACACCTGAACCCTCAACACCACCCAGCAATCCTGTTAAATTTTTCTGAATTGTTCTCCCACTCTAGGCAACTCTTTCAAACCTTTGCCAGTTTTTTCAAATCCCCAATCCTGCTCTTCCAAATCCTCTCAAAGTAGTGACTTTACATCACAGAGACATTTGACATCATAAGAACCAATATGACTGAAGCATACTGAGCAAAAAGAGAGTGTTAGGGGATAAAGTCAGAGAGGGCAGATCAAGGCAGAGAGCCAGTAGGACCTTGTAGGGCATCTTAAGAAGTTCACATTATTACAATAGGAAGCATTAAAGGATTTTAAGCAGAAAAATGCAAACATATGATCTGTGGGTTGTTTTATTTTTTTAATAACTATGGGTGCTTTGTGGAGAATGGACTATGAAAGCAGAGACCAATTATGAGGCTGTCTCAGTAGTCCAGGTGAATAATGATAATGGCTTGGGCCAGGGTTGTGACAGTGGGGATGATGAGAAGTGGTCAGTTTCATGTATAATTTGAAAGTAGAGCCAACAGATTTGCTGATGGCTTGCCTGTGGGGTTGATGGAGGAATCAAGGATGCCTCTTAAATTGGGGGCTTGAGCAACTGGGTGAATGGTGGTGCTGTTTACTGAAATATGTTAAATTTGATATGCATGTTAGACATCGAGGTAGAGATGTTGAGAGGGCAGTTCCATAGGCTAATATACAAGACTGAAGGTCAAGAGAAGTTAGGGCTAGATATAGAATTTCACCAGTGTTTATGTCAACAATGTTGAGAAGCAGCATAGGCTAAAATTTAAGAGCTTAGGCTCTGGAAGAAACAGAGCAGAATTCACCTCTGTCCCTTCAGTTGTTATCTATAACTTTGAACGAATTACTGAGCTTCACTTTGGAGGATTATAATTCCTATTCTCATAGGATTATTTGTGAGGAGCAAATGGAACAATATATTTAAAGCACTTGACACAGTGCCTGGCACATAGTTATATGTTCACAAAATTAAAACTTTTAAAAAGTGTCATAAGTCACCTTACATCTTTCAGGAAAAGAACAATAGCCAATTGGATTTATAACCTTTTAATTGATTTTATTTTGATTATACATGTATGTACATGGACTATGTCATCCCTGTTTTCCAGGGAAGAAAATTGTCCTGCTTTTTTCTTAGAAATCTTTTCCATAATCTGATGACTCCTTTTTTGGTCATTATCATAGTGCTTCTGAATTTTGGGGTCTCCTATGATGGTAAACCATCATAATGAAATTTTCAGCAACACTCATTCCATTGATATTTTTCTAAAATATCTTAGAATCAGGTTAGTTTATAGTGCTATTAAAGAAAACCAGTATAACAACTCCTCTCTGGCCCCAAATTGGCTAAGGGATGACCCACATACAATGTTTTTTTAAGTGACTTGATCTTAAAGGTACTACCTGTGTTACTGCCTTCTCAGCTATGGTGATTACTGGGTTGAAGTACAATAGTCTGTAAACAACAACAGGACAAGTTCCTTGAAAAAGAACAGGAAAGTTAATATTTCCTTGGTGTCAAAAGAATAATTGTTTTGTAATTAGGTACTCCCATTTTCCCCATGTCCTCATAAGGTCAAAATTATTAGTACATATTTATTAAATATCTACTCATGGAGCAAAACTCCATAAATATTTATTTGCTCACCAAATAGTTATGAACTAAATTCCAACAGGAAAAATGTGCAAGTGCTTTTCAGATAAATAGAAATTAAAATAGCACTGGAATTTTTCTAATGGCAGATAATAGTGCTGTAAGCTATGAAAAAACCTCTAGTAACGGCGGGGCACTAGGGTGACCAACTGTCCCAGGTGGCACAAAACGGGGGTTTCCTGGGATGTGGAATTTCCAGTGCTAAAACTGGGAAATCTCAGACAAACTGGGATGTGGACACCTCACCAAAACTTCGTGTGATTTAATTAAAACACCATTTCCAAACCTAAATGGAAGTTGCTTTTTGTCATTTTGCTTATAAAGTTTTTTTAATGCAACATTTTTGGGTTTTTTTTTTTAATGCTTTAGTTGTTCCTGTGTTTTACCAGGTAGGAGGTAAGAAAATGAAATTTTAATTTTAATATAAATTTAATTTAAAATTAAATTTTAGCAAATGTGCAAAGAGATTCTAATAAGCTAATTGAATACTTCGCATTTCTTTAAAAACATCTGTGTACTTCATATTTTGTTATAAATAACAATTAAGTGTTATACCATTGTTGAGAGGTAGATCTTACACCAGTTCTATGTGGTAAATAATAATAAGGCTTAGAGAAACTGTGGTTATATGCCTCATTAGAAGTCTGGTAGAAACAGTAATACAGTAACCAAAAATAGAACCTGATAATCCTGACTGCAGCCCCCTGTCTAAAATACACTCTCTACCTTATCTTTCTTCTAGAATACAGAATTATAGACTTTATTATTGAACCAGAGATTTTAAACAAGTAATTATCTACAATGTGTGGTAAGATAATGCTGGATCTAGAAGTAGAGTATATACACGCCCTCATACAATTAGACAAATGTACAAAACCATAGTATCTGTGTTCCCCATAATTGCAAGGCACATTTATTTGGCCTAATAGTGTGCTTATATTACAGCAAAAAAACAGCAAATGATCACCCACCCCACCAAGAAGTGAGCATATGTTTGTCCTAATGACTTAATCATTTGAAGAAAAAAGGTTTTTTTGTTTGTTTCTTTGTTTCTTCTCTTTTTGGCCACACCGTGAGGCATGCTGCACTTCCATGAGCAGGGATGGAACTTGTGCCCCCTGCAGTGGAAGCGCAGAGTCTTAACCATTGGACCACCAGGGAAGTCCAAAAAAGTACTTTTATAACAAAGTTTGCAAGAGAAATGCTTCTCTGGTTTACCATATCCCTATTGTGTTGCCCTGTGGATGTATTTGAATGAATGAATGAATGAATGGGCAAAAAGTGAGCAAATATATTATTGAGTGTCTATTATATGCTAGAGTAGATGCATGCACTTTTTAAATTTACTCCTTATGATCTCATGAAGTTGGGATTCTTTTTTTTTTAACTAAAGTATAGTTGATTTACAATGTTATGCCAATCTCTGCTGTGCAGGAAAGTGACTCAATTTTACACATATATACATTATTTTTTTAATATTCTTTTCCATCATGGTTTATCCCAGGAGATTCCATATAGTTCCCTGTACTATACAGTAGGACCTTGTTGTTTACCCATTCTAAATGTAATAGTTTGCATCTAGATGTTGGGATTCTTTATTTCTTTTTTTTGAATTTTTGAATTTTATTTTATTTATTTTTTTATACAGCAGGTTCTTATTAGTTATCTATTTGATACATATTAGTGTATATATGTCAATCCCAATCTCCCAATTCATCACACCATCACCCCAACCCCCTGCCGTTTTCCCCCCTTGGTGTCCATACGTTTGTTCTCTACATCTGTGTCTCAATTTCTGCCCTGCAAACCGGTTCATCTGTACCATTTTTCTAGGTTCCACATATACGCGTTAATATACGATATTTGTTTTTCTCTTTCTGACTTACTTCACTCTGTATGACAGTCTCTAAATCCATCCATGTGTCTACAAATGACCCAATTTCATTCCTTTTTATTGCTGAGTAATTTTCCATTGTATATATGTACCACAACTTCTTTATCCATTTGTCTGTCGATGGACATTTAGGTTGCTTCCATGACCTGGCTATTGTAAATAGTGCTGCAATAAACATTAGGGTGCATGTGTCTTTTTGAATTATGGTTTTCTCTGGGTATATGCCCAGTAGTGGGATTGCTGGGTCATATGGTAATTCTATTTTTAGTTTTTAAGGAACCTCCATACTGTTCTCCATAGTGGCTGTATCAATTTACATTCCCACCAACAGTGCAAGAGGGGTCCCTTTTCTCCACACCCTCTCCAGCATTTGTTGTTTGTAGATTTTCTGATGATGCCCATTCTAACTGGTGTGAGGTGATAGATACCTCATTGTAGTTTTGATTTGCATTTCTCTAATAATTAGTGATGTTGAGCAGCTTTTCATGTGCTTCTTGGCCATCTGTATGTCTTCTTTGGAGAAATGTCTATTTAGGTCTCCTGCCCGTTTTTGGATTGGGTTGTTTGTTTTTTTTAATATTGAGCTGCATGAGCTGTTTATATATTTTGGAGATTAATCCTTTGTCCGTTTATTCGTTTGCAAATATTTTCTCCCATTCTGAGGGTTGTCTTTTCGTCTTGTTTGTAGTTTCCTTTGCTTTGCAAAAGCTTTTAAGTTTCAGTAGGTCCCATTTGTTTATTTTTGTTTTTATTTCCATTACTCTGGCAGGTAGATCAAAAGAGATCTTGCTGTGATTTATGTCAAAGAGTGTTCTTCCTGCGTTTTCCTTTAAGAGTTTTATAATGTCAGGTCTTACATTTAGGTCTCTAATCCATTTTGAGTTTATTTTTGTGCATGGTGTTAGGGAGTGTTCTAATTTCATTCTTTTACATGTAGCTGTCCAGTTTTCCCAGCACCACTTATTGAAGAGACTGTCTTTTCTCCATTGTATATCCTTGCCTCCTTTGTCACAGATTAGTCAACCATAGGTGTGTGGGTTTATCTCTGGGCTTCCTATCCTGTTCCATTGATCTATATTTCTGTTTTTGTGCCAGTACCGTATTGTCTTGATTACTGTAGCTTTGTAGTATAGTCTGAAATCAGGGAGTCTGATTGCTCCAGCTCCATTTTTTTCCCTCAATACTGCTTTGGCTATTCGGAGTCTTTTGTGTCTCCATATAAATTTTAAGATTTGTTCTAGTTCTGTAAAATATGCCATTGGTAATTTGATAGGGATTGCATTGAATCTGAAGATTGCTTTGGGTAGTATAGTCATTTTCACAATATTGATTCTTCCAATCCAAGAACACGGTATATCTCTCCATCTATTTGTGTCACCTTTGATTTCTTTCATCAGTGTCTTATAGTTTTCTGAGTACAGGTCTTTTACCTCCTTAGGTAGGTTTATTCCTAGATATTTTATTCTTTTTGTTGCAATGGGATTGTTCCCTTAATTTTTCTTTCTGATCTTTCATTATTAGTGTATAGGAATGCAAGAGATTTCTGTGCATTAATTTTGTATCCTACAACTTTACCAGATTCATTGATTAGCTCTAGTAGTTTTCTGGTGGCATCTTTAGCATTCTCTATGTATAGTATCATGTCATCTGCAAACAGTGACAGTTTTACTTCTTCTTTTCCAATTAGTATTCCCTTTATTTCCTTTTCTTCTCTGATTACCATGGCTAGGACTTCCAAAACTATGTTGAATAATAGTGGCAAGTGGATGGACCTAGAGTCTGTCATACAGAGTGAAGTAAGTCAGAAAGAAAAAGACAAATACCATATGCTAACATATATATATGGAATTTAAGAAAAAAAATGTCATGAAAACCTAGGGGTAAGACAGGAATAAAGACACAGACCTACTAGAGAATGGACTTGAGGAAATGGGGAGGGGGAAGGGTGACAAAGTGAGAGGGTGGCATGGACATATATACACTACCAAACGTAAAATAGATAGCTAGTGGGAAGCAGCCGCATAGCACAGGGAGATCAGCTTGGTTCTTTGTGACCACCTAGAGGGGTGGGATAGGGAGGGTGGGAGGGAGGGAGATGCAAGAGGGAAGAGGTATGGGAACATATGTATATGTATAACTGATTCACTTTGTTATAAAGCAGAAACTAACACACCATTGTTAAGCAATTATACTCCAATAAAGATGTAAAAAAAAAAGTGTAAAAAATAAATAAATAAATAAAAAATAATAGTGGCAAGAGTGGACATCCTTGTCTTGTTCCTGATCTTAGAGAAAATGCTTTCAGTTTTTCACCACTGAGAACAATGTTGGCTGTGGGTTTGTCGTATATGGCCTTCATTATGTTGAGGTAGGTTCCCTCTATGCCCACTTTCTGGAGAGTTTTTATCATAAATGGGTGTTGAATTTTGTCAAAAGCTCTTTCTGCATCTATTGAGATGATCATATGGTTTTTATTCTTCAATTTGTTAATATGGTGTATCACATTGATTGATTTGCATATATTGAAGAATCCTTGCATCCCTGGGACAAATCCCACTTGATCATGGTGTATGGTCCTTTTAATGTGTTGTTGGATTCTGTTTACTAGTATTTTGTTGAGGATTTTTACATCTATATTCATCAGTGATATAGTCTGTAATTTTCTTTTTTTGTGGTATCTTTGTCTGGTTTTGGTATCAGGGTGATGATGGCCTCACAGAATGAGTTTGGGAGTGTTCCTTCCTCTGCAATTTTTTGGAAGAGTTTGAGAAGGATGGGTGTTAGCTCTTCTCTAAATGTTTGATAGAATTCACCTGTGAGGCCATCTGGCCCTGGACTTTTGTTGGAAGATTTTTTTTTTTTTTTTTTTTTTTGCGGTACGAGGGCCTCTCACTGCTGTGGCCTCTCCCGTTGCGGAGCACAGGCTCCGGACGCGCAGGCCCAGCAGCCACGGCTCACAGGCCCAGCCGCTCTGCAGCATGTGGGATCCTCCGGGACTGGGGCACGAACCCGTGTCCCCCGCATCGGCAGGCGGACTCTCAACCACTGCGCCACCAGGGAAGCCCTGTTGGAAGATTTTAAATCACAGTTTCAATTTCATTACTTGTGATTGGTCTGTTCATATTTTCTATTTCTTCCTGGTTCGGTCTTGGAAGGTTATACCTTTCTAAGAATTTGTCTGTTTCTTCCAGGTTGTCCATTTTATTGGCATAGAGTTGCTTGTAGTAGTCTCTTATGATGCTTTGTATTTCTGCAGTGCCCCTTGTTTAGAAGTTGGGATGCTTAATTTTATGGGTGAGGAAAAAGACGAAAAGTAATTTGCCAAAATTCACCACAGGTGACAGAGCTTTGATTCAAGTCCAAGTTTTCAGAGTCCAAGCCCACTGTTTTTTCCATACAATTCTCAGTAATAGTAATAAGAGCTTATCCCTTTTCTAGAATGTGTTTTTGTATTTGTTATAATGGAATAATTGCTATCAAGCCTACTGTTGTCCAGATTGTCAGCATAAACATTGACTGTATGCAATGTTTGTTCCTCCTAGAAACAGGTAATAAAAATAGAATAGTGAATAAACAATTGTGTTATCTTCAGTCCAAGTAGTCCTGCTTTAATCTTGCAGATACAACCTTATTGCTTTTAATGAAAACTTAAAATACATGTCACAATTTTTTTTTTGTCAATCCATGAATAGTTACTTATTAGTGACTACCCAGTGCAAAACACCTTTCTACACATTCTGGAGAGATTTAAATAAGAAGAACCCTGCCATCTAAGAAATCATTATTTAAGGGAAAGAGATTTAAATTTAAAGGAAAGGTTAGTTATAAAAATGGTAACTGTGACAAACCAAGAAGAATGGCACAGATGGTACATGCTAAGGAGTTTACAAGAGACACAAGTCACTAAACTGAGATGTTCTAAGAAAGCATTATATGCTGGACTTTCTCATACCTCCGTGCTTTTGCATCTGCTATTCCCTCTGCCTGACATCCTTCCCAATCATTCTTTACGCCCAGTTAATACATACACTTCAAGACTACTGTTTTCTAAGCCATTCCACACTCATCACTTGATGCCTAGAACATGAGTTGTCTATGTATCTCCCATTGTCAACACACTTCCAAGCTTTTGATAATGTTGGAATGAATTAATATAAACCTAAAGCTATAAACCAACAGACATTGTCTTCTTACCTCAGTGTGTTGATTGAATCTTGCTGACATTTTATCAACATTAGTGTTCTTACCTGTTAATTCTTCTAGGTCACCATGAAAACTTGAAGGTTGTGTGGAAGAGGAGGAGGGGACATGAAACCCTTATCTAGGGTTTCTCTAGGGCAAATGCCCAGCTCACGTCTCACATCCTCAGTGGTCCCCCAGCTTTGAATAGTTCATGGCAAGAGAGGATTGATGTTGGAATTCAACACATTGGACACAACTGATACAATGCAGCCTGTTTATGAATTAGTGAAAGACTGTAGCAAGGAACCAAATGGAAAAGCCTTAAGGGCCTGAAGATTGCAGTAACCAAGGGAACACAGAAACAGCAGCATCTGACAGGTCCATCTAGCTCCAAAACATTCAGAAATGAAAACGTTTTTCTTTTTTCTTTGTCTTCTTTTTCGTTTGTCTCTTTTTTTTTTTTTCATTTGTTTTGTTTGAGACAATACCACGATTTAATAAGCATAGTCACCTCTTCCAGTTCCAGGAACCAGATGCCACTCTTTATAGTTATTTTGTAATGTGGCAAGAACCGGTTTTTCAATTCTGTCTTCTAACTATACCCTCATAGTTAGAAGTAATAATGTAATGGTAATAATGGAGGGTTTGTGATATATGACTTCTTGTACAGTCCAGAATTTTTTATAAGCTGCTTCACATTTTGCTTTCATGAAAAGATAATTTAGCCTGTTGGATGCATGTTTTGACATACTCAAATTCCAAAGCACTGAACAGAGCTCCCATTTTAAAGAGTTTGAAAGGTCAATAAAAATAACTATAATCATTACATTGTCTCTAAATGTTATTAAAATGGTATAGTTATAAGTTATTGATTAGTATATTTTTACATAAAGCAAAGCAAGATATATGCACACACATTTTCTGTGAATGATAACAAACTGCATATATGAGCTATGAGTCTTTTTTTTCTTCTAGGTGATCGGATGTGGGAGGTTGCAGGTAGAGAGGGTCAAACAGAGGGATGTTTTGAAAAAGTGAATATTACTCAGCTAACTGTGAGAGGCCCTATTGTGTGGCAGTCAGCCCCATAGGTTCCAGAGCTAGAAGCCCCACTAATTAAGTACATGACCTTAGGCAAGTTACTTAACCTCTTCAGAGTCTGTCTTCCCATCTTAAAAAAAAAAAAAGAAGAAGAAAAATAGGATTTTCCTCAGTGGATTGTAATGATTACCTGACTTAATGGAACGGACTCATTACATTAACATTATTGGACACAGGATATGTACAATGTTTTTTTTAGACCTGAGAATACACACAGATAATTACTCAGTCAATTTTAAAGCAGTTGCCCTTTGAAGAGTACAGACCATTATTCATTTATCAAATTGTTGAAAAATGTTGCTGTGCTCTTCTTATATGCTTGTATTTTTTTTAATTTTTAAAAAAATTTTATTTATTTTTGGCTGCGTTGGGTCTTCGTTGCTGCCCACAGGCTTTCTCTAGTTGTGGTGAGCGGAGGCTACTCTTTGTTGTGGTGCACAGGCTTCTCATTGCAGTGGCTTCTCTTGCTGTGGAGCATAGGCTCTAGGCACATGGGTTCAGTAGTTGTGGCACACAGGCTCAGTAGTTGTGGCTCACGGGCTCTAGAGTACAGGCTCAGTAGTTGTGGCACACAGGCTTAGTTGCTCCACGGCAGTGGGATCTTCCTGGACCAGGGATTGAACCCGTGTCCCCTGCATTGGAAGGCAGATTCTTAACCACCGTGCCACCAGGGAAGTCCCATAAAGAGTACTTTTTTCTTTTCACACACACACCCCCAAGAACCAGTTTTTCCCCCTTGGAGGCAATATTGCCCATGTTGAGAACATATGCACTTAGCTAAGGCTATTGCTTTCAAAGTCTAAGATTGACAGTCAAATTCCAGATTCAGAATTTTGATAAATATCTACCAAAGAATAAATATAATATAAAAATTAAATTTCCTGAGTTAAAAATAAAACCCACAGAATTAGATTAAAAAATAAAATAATTGTGTATATTCTTGTGTGTGTACTTGTGTGGCTCAGCTCAGGGCTGCCACATTATGTAACTCCAGGGGAGTGTATTCACAATATAGTCTGTGTGATGGGAAAGGAAGGAGAACATGTAAAGCAACTTGAAACTATAACCACGATGTGGTTGAAAGAGAAACTCAAGTTTATAAATTATTTCAACTTCAGCCCACTCTAATCATCGTCAATGTTTCCTGACATTCCTATCCTGTACATAATTAAGTTTGTTATCTGAAAAATGTAATTAATTCTCTGAGAATGTTTAAATCACTCATATTAATTTATATACAGGCCAGAAATGTATACCAACCAGAAAATTCATAGTGTATACACATTCATTTTAGTCCTCAATCTAGAACTAAGAACACGAATGCTATGCTAATTTTTACTTCATATAGACATTCTTTACAAATCAGTGCATCAAAGCTAAAGTACCCATTCCAGGGTAAGACTGAATTCTCCTGGCCTATATGTCAACGAACTGAGGGAAGTCTCCAACCCACAGCCTGTAGGGAATTGAATGCTTAATTAAGAACTGAAAGCTTTAGTTCAAAAGCTGAGGAGGAGTTAAATCCTGCCAACAATCACCTGAGCGAAGCTTGGAAGTGAATCTTTCTGCAGTGAAGCATTCAGGTGAAATTGCAGCCCTGTTTCAAGGCCAACACCTTGTTTAATCCTTGTAGGAGATCCTAAGACCAAGGACCCAGCTAAGCCACACCCAGATTTTGACCCATGGATACTCTGAGATAATAAATGTTTGTTGTTGTTGTTGTTGTTTTTTAAAGAAGATGTTGAGTGTAGGAGTTTATTAATTAATTTATTTATTTTGCTGTGTTGGGTCTTCGTTTCTGTGCGAGGGCTTTCTCTAGTTGTGGCAAGCGGGGGCCACTCTTCATCGCGGTGCGCTGGCCTCTTACTGTCGCGGTCTCTCCCGTTGCGGAGCACAGGCTCGAGACGCGCGAGCTCAGTAGTTGTGGCTCACGGGCCCAGCCGCTCCAAGGCATGCGGGATCCTCCCAGACCACGGCTCGAACCTGTGTCCCCTGCATTAGCAGGCAGACTCTCAACCACTGCGCCACCAGGGAAGCCCTGTTGTTGTTTTAAATTGAACTTTCCTTCATTCCAACGAAAATATCTGCTTTTCCATGATCAGCTGTTCAGTAGGTGCCAGAATAATTGGTTAGCCTACCTACTATACACTACCTTAGAACTTAGCACTTTTTCATAACATTCATCAAACTTGTATAATATCTTGCTTCTCTCTGAGTTTGTAAATTACATAGTTGGTCAGAGACTATTCTTGTCATGTTTATTACTATAAACTACATATATAACAAAGTTTTCAATACTTAGAAGTCATACAACAAATAAAGATCTAACTTGTTTCCTCATTCATTCTTTCTAATCTTTCAAATTAGATCTTTACCCTATGTCATATATCAAAATAAAATCCAGATAAATATTTAAGTATAAGGAAAGAAAACATTATTAGTAGAAGAAATATTGGTGAATATTTAATCATCTGAGAGTGAGAAAAGCCTTACAAGGGTAGTACCAACAACAATATCTATAAAGCAAAAGATTAATAGTTTTGACTACATAATTTGAAGCTTCCTTCTGTAAAAGCAACATCATAAATAAAAAACAAAGACAAACTGGGAAAAATATTTGACATACATGACAGAGAGTTATTTATCTTTTTAAAAATTTATTTATTTATTATTATTTTTTAGGCTGCACTGGGTCTTAGTTGTGGCATGCGGGATCTTTAGTTGCGGCATGTGGACTCTTACTTGCAGCATGCATGCGGGATCTAGTTTCCCAACCAGGGATTGAATCCAGGCCCCCTGAACTGGGAACATGGAGTCTTACCCACTGGACCAGAGGTCCACAACCATTTTGGCACCAGGGACTGGTTTTGTGGAAGACAATTTTTCCACGAATGGGGGCGGGGATGGTTCAGGTGGTAATGCAAGCTATGGGGAGTGATGGGGAGCAGCAGATGAAGCTTTGCTCACTCTCCCGCTGCTCACCTCCTGCTGTGCAGCCTGGTTCCCAACAGGCCACGGACCGGTAGGTCCATGGCCTGGGGGTTGGGGACCCCTGCACTGTACCACCAGGGAAGTCCCAGCGTTACTCATCTTTAATGTATACAAATCTCACATGAATTAATAAGAAACATTCATATATACACATACTAGTGTGTTTGAGGGATGGACTAAGACATAAGCTGAAATACAAATGTCCAATAAATGACCCCCAAAGGTTAACTTTATTAGTAATTGATATGGAAATTAATACCAATATTTCATTTTCACCTGTTAAAATGGTAGAGATTTTATAAAATGCTAATGCTGATTTGATGGGAGAGAAACAGGGATAGAATGACACTTTGTAGGAGTACAGCTTTTCTAGAGGGCAATTTATAAGTATGAAAAATCTTTAAATGAGCATATAATTCTTCTAGCAACTTAACCTAAGGAAATTTGTATACGAATCTGGCTGCAAAATGTTCAAGGAGTGATTGGTTAAACAAATTATAATATAATACAAAAATTGAAAAATTGAAAACTATGCTACCATTTAAAACTATATGATAGGGATTCCCTGGTGGCACAGTGGTTAAGAATCCGCCTGCCAATGCAGGGGACACGGGTTTGAGCCCTGGTCCGGGAAGATCCCACATGCCGGGGAGCAACTAAGCCCATGCGTCACAACTACTGAGCCTGCCCTCTAGAGCCCACGAGCCACAACTACTGAAGCCCACGTGCCTACAACCCACGCTCCACAAGAGAAGCTACCACAACTAAGCCCGTGCACCAAAACGACACTCGCTGCAACTAGAGAAAAGCCCGCGCGCAGCAACGAAGACCCAACACAGCAAATAAATAAATAAATTTATTTTTAAAAAAAACAAAACAAAACAAAAAGAACTATATGATAGAAAACTATGAATTGACCTGGAAAGATAGTCATACTGTGCGGTTAAACAGGGAAGAAAAGGCAGCTGCAAAGCAGTGTTAAAGGATGGTCCTAGGCTGTGTATGTGCATTTGTATGAGCGAGTTAAGGGAATTTCTAAAACTTTATTAAGTTTTCATTTATTAATCATAAGATCCACCCTTTTTTTTTTTTTTCCTTGCAGTACGCGGGCCTCTCACTGTTGTGGCCTCTCCTGTTGCAGAGCACAGGCTCCAGACGCGCAGGCTCAGCGGCCATGGCCCACGGACCCAGCCGCTCCGTGGTATGTGGGATCCTCCCGGACCGGGGCACGAACCCACATCCCCTGCATCCGCAGGCGGACTCTCAACCACTGCGCCACCAGGGAAGCCCAGATTCACCCATTTTAAATGTACAATCAAAGGATTTTAAATACATTTACAGAGTTGTGCAACCATCTCATTTCAGTTAAAGAGATTTTTCTTTTATTTACCTGTGTTTTCTTACACTTCTACAATAGGTATGCTTAACTGGTAATTTTTTAAATTTAATTTCCCCTTTACTACTGACTTCTCCGAAAAAAGAAGATGCAAAATGCCAAAATAACTATAATGGTAGTTAAAAGGTTTTCCAAAGAACGAAAAAAGTAGCAAGCAAATACACTTTAATTCTTATAGGATTGAAGACTCACAGAGATTGAAGGACCTGCTCTCAGTATGTGTAAGTATGCCTATTTGCAAAAGGGCTTTACTCTTTTATCCCTGCCTGCTCTCTCTCTCTCTCTCCCCACCACCCCGCCCCGCCCCGCCCCCGACCTTGGTGATCCTCTTAACATATTTCAGCTTAAAGGAATAAGAAGTTTTAGTTTTGGAGTCGTTAAAATTCCTAATTCAACCTGAATTCTTAAAAGTAAATGGAATTAGGGTGATAAATATAAGGAAAAACTAATTCAAGAAATAAATAGGAACACGGAATCAGAAAAAAATGATAATGGAATAGATTGCTCTTTCAGAGATCACCATGTAATAAATAATTGTTACAGCTGTGGAAGCTATATGGTATATACCAAGTAAACACTGATTTCCTGGGCAAAACTGCAATCATTTTCCGTGTTTAAATATCTTATGCCATCACTGAGAAATCAGATCTAAAAATGCCAGATAAATAGGGATGAGATGTGAAATTTTCTAAAGTTTTATTCATTTTGCTTTACAGAAATAGAACATATACCTGTATTTCACTGTTATTATGTAAGCCAGTGCTGGAATAAATATGAAAATATGGGAGAGGAGGGTGAAATTCCAAAGCCCATCATGTCAGAAAAGAATCTTAAAATACGTTTTTCACACCATAGGACCACAGAATATTATGAAATGAGATACTAGTTATCTCTACTTCAATCTATTTACTTTATGAATAAGAAAATTAGAAAGATTGTGATTTGCCCATGGTGATACTACTAACTAGTTAGTGACAAAAAAAAGAAAAACTTAAAACTCTCACCTCTTTCTTCTTAATCTACTGCTTTTTACCTTTAATCTTTGCTCTTATGGGAGGCAATATAGTAGAAGCTCTAGAGTCAAAGTGTTTGTTTCAAATTCTGGGTTGCCGCCTAAATAGCTCCACTTTTTTTTAAAAATATTTATTTATTTATTTATTTAAGCTGCACCGGGTCTTAGTTGCGGCAGGTGGGATCTCTAGTTGCAGCATGGGGGCTTCTTTGCTGAGGTATGCGTGCGAGATCTAGCTCCCCGACCAGGGATCAATCCCAGGCCCCCTGCATTGGGAGCACGGAGTCTTACCTACTGGACCACCGGGGAAGTCCCATAGCTATGTGATTTTACTTAAGTCAATCAATCTTTCTGGGTCTTGTCTGTAAAATGGAGGCACTGGTAGAATTTACTTCTTGAAGTGTGGAAAGATTGAGATATTACATGTAAACTGCTTATTACATTGCCTGACACATAGTAAGTACTTAATAAACATTAGCTATTTATTATTCAGTGTAAATAGGGTTTTAAAATGAAAACATGCTAGTCAGGAGTGTGACTGAAGAATTGTAGAAGGAGGGGTCAAAGAAGTTGAATTTATTTGTAGAGGCTGGAAAGAGAGAAGAGGGCATGGGCTGGAGAGGGAAACAAACTAGGTATGAGTGAGTTAGAGCAAGATAACCAGAAGGAAATGGGATCATAGGAGAATTTTAAATAAATGATGGACCCAAATCTCTGTAGAGATCTGGGCTACGGTGGAACTGTGAGCCTTACAGTCTAGGAGGAATAGGCTTCAAAGACCATGTTCCCTGAGCCAAGGCAAGAGAGCCACCTTTACATACTTACCTGCCCAGGGCAACTGAGGAAAAGAGCTGAAATCAGAAGTGTGCATAGAAATAGCAAGGGATTAAGAAGATGTATCAGGCTTCTTTGGGGAAAACTAGGCAAAAGAGAGACTGACAGGTGCTGGGAAGGAATGGAGCCAGGACATCGGGCAGTAAGTGTATGGAACTGCGAAACACTCTAAGACAAATCTTCTTATAACAATTAGTTATTTTTAAAACCTAATTTTATACTCTTAAAAAGCTGGCCTAGCAGTGGTTGAGAGTCCTCTTGCCAGTGCAGGGGACACGGGTTCGTGCCCCGGTCCGGGAAGATCCCACATGCCGCGGAGTGGCTGGGCCCGTGAGCCATGGCCGCTGAGCCTGCGCGTCCGGAGCCTGTGCTCCACAATGGGAGAGGCCAACAGTGAGAGGCCCGCGTACCGCAAAAAAAAAAAAAAAAAAAAGCTGGCCTAAGTATGGTGTGATCTGTAACATCCTACCAAACAGTTAAAGGCCAGAAGGTTTGGTCCTGGAGTCAGAGCCAAAACAATTTCAGGTGGTAGTTACAGGCATCCTTGTTTACCATTGGTAAACAAAGAGGCTTTTCTCCAAGTATTTATGGCATTTTGTCACCACTTCTCCAGAGAGATTTGTTCAACGTTACCATAACAATAATAGCACTCCTAAGAGTTCTATGTACCTCATCTAGATAGAACATTTCTTCTACGATGGGGTTATGCATAATCTTCATATGCATAATTTCTCTTAAACAGCAGAGAGTATTGGGAATTAGAGTATTTACAATATGCTCTTGGTTCCTCAGAATGTCCAGACAAGTAGCATTGACTGGGTGTTGAGCTGATAGGGACTTTAGAAGTCCCTCATTCTTCAGAAAGAGAAACAGAGGTTCAACAGAGTAAACTGACTTGCCCATTACCAAAACGACCAATAGCAGAGCTGGCACTAGAACTGCAATTGCCTAATTTCTAGTGCAATGGCCTTTCCGCTGTGATAGATTATTAACTTGTAAATTTAAGCCAGTCTTTAAAAAAAAATTTTGACCCAGGGGTTCCTAAATACTTGCCCGGGAACTCGTGATAGATTGGCAATAAAAAATTATAAGTAGGGCTGCAGTGGTTGGGAGTCCGCCTGCTGATGCGGGGGACGCGGGTTCGTGCCCCAGTCCGGGAGGATCCCACATGCCGCGGAGCAGCTGGGCCCGTGAACCATGGCCGCTGAGCCTGCACGTCCGGAGCCTGTGCTCCGCGGCGGGAGGGGCCACAGCAGTGAAAGGCCCGCGTACCGCAAAAAAAAAAAAAATTATAAGTAGTGCTTCTTAGAGATGCTTATCTTGGGCTCCATTTCCAGAGATTCTGATTCAGTATGGTCAGGTTATGGAATTTGTATTGGTTAAAAACTACCCATTTAATTCTCTTGATCATCCATGCCTAACAAGTACTATCTGGTCCAGCCTTTGATCAGATGCACCAATCCCATCAATAACATTCATACAGCTTCTGCTTGAATACCTCCAGTATAAAGTCTATTGTATAAACAAGTCCTTGATAGCATGATACCTAAGCAGAGGAGAATGAAGGTGGGTTTTAACTTCTGTTTTAAACTTCAGAAAACTCAACTCAGGTTTATGCAGAGAAACAGGAATTCTCCATATATGAACAATCAGTTGGGCATAGATATCAGTTCACATAATTTGGGGCTATATTAATAGAAATAGGGAAAGAGGCAGAAGATCTGCTGACTCAACAGTAGAACCCAGGATCCTGGGCTTAATGATACTTTTCCCTAAATTAACTCCGTGTCCAGAATCAGTTGAGCTCTTACCTCTTGACACTTATAATTAAGGTTTTACTATCAAATAAATTAGTGTATACATTATTCTGAGGCTAGCTGTATAAAGAGTAAGTAAAAACTTTATTATAAAAGCTATTATACTATTACAATTAATATAAAAATATAATTATATTATATAAACATAATTTATAATTTCAGAATTCCCCCCTTCTCCTTCCTAAGTAACCTTGATTTTTATTCAACTATCCCCTTCTCTCCCATGAATTCTATATGTATCTTTGGAGCTGACCTAATCCCTAGTCTTAGGAGCTTTATTTTGACTAGGGCAAATTTAGTAATCCCACCCCCACGTCTGTGTTAGCTATTTGCTCCAGAGCCAGGCTTAAGGCAGTGAGCACACAGTATTCTCATGGTGACTCTTATTGGTCTGGGGGTGAACCAAAACTGATCCCCACAAACTGAAGGGAAAGACTTAGGTTCCATAGTAAGTGAGTAGGTCCTTTCTCTCTCCACGTGTGAGTAAGGATTCGTATCACCACTACCGCTGCTGGCAGCCATCATGTGACCAAGAGGGAAGCCACTGGAGGGAAGCGATTTGAGCCACCCAACAGACCGAGGAGGGCAGAGCTGAAAGGGTAGCATAGACATCGGGCCAGCAGGTGGTTGCACCCTACCTGGAGACATTCTAACCAGTGGATTTTCTGTTTTGTGAGATCATAAAATTCCATATTGTTTGAGCCTGAGTGAGTTAGGCCTTACTACATGCGGCTGAAAATACCCTAACTATCCATGCATAAAAAACGTTGTGAGGTTCCGCCCAACAAATACTTTGTTTTAAAATGTGACCAGGTCCCAAGGGGGAAAAGTGATGAGGTGGGGGGTGGGGGTGGTGTGATGAATTGGGATGGACATATATACACTAATATGTATACAATGGATAACTAATAAGAACCTGCTGTATAAAAAAATAAATAAAATTCAAAAATTCAAAAAATAAATAATTAAAAAAATTTTTTAAAAATAAAATGTAACCAGCTCTAAACCCTCAAACTAAAGCAAAATTATATTTGATAATCTAATCAATTAGTATATGATGTGGAGTCCCTGGGTCCCTGGCTTTATCACCAAGCCTTCACTCGCATGGCTGTTGTCCTAACTACACAATCTGTAAGCTCTTGTTGTGCGGGTGGGCAAGTCTGAGAAAGGCTCTCTAACCCCATTCAGGAGCTAGGGCATGGTGTTTACATTAATACTCAAGAGTAGGTAATGGATCTGCATAGAAGATTTATTTATTTATTAAGCACATACCATGCAAAGACTGAAAGGTGAGGCCATTGAGATACAAGCGAAACTTGAGAACTGTAATGAAAACAAGCAGGAGGGAAAAATGTTTTGAGAAGGAAAAAATAATCAGCCTTGCAAGTGTTGCTGAAAGCTCTCTTGGAATGTAAAATGCATTTGAGTAGGCAAGATATTCACACACTATAAAACAAAGTTTCAAATGGCAAATGTCGTGTGAAGTCGAAGTCTGTGGGTCCTAGCGCCTTGCTTCTCAAATGGTGGTCCATGAACCAGTAACAAAAGCATCACCTAGCAGCTGTTAGAATTGCAGAACCTCAGATCACCCAGAATCTACTGAATCAGAGTTTTATATTTTAATAAACTGATGAAGCCTGGAATTTTAGGAATTTAACCTAGTGGTATGCAGTATGAATTGGAGAGAACAGAGTGAGATAAGGGAATAGGCTTGATTTGTTTTACCACTTCTATTTTTCAACTGAAGATTTTACTGTATATATAATTTGTTTTATATATACAATTTATTCTTCATCTTTAAAAATGTATATATATAATTTATTATATATGTATAATTCTTTTTTACCTTAAAAACTCATTTATATATTTATATCTAATTGCTTTATAGATGTGTGTATATAAATGTTAAATATATACACATATAATTCTACATATATGATAATTTACCATACAATTTTTCTCCACCTTAAAAAATTTTTTATTCTGGACAATATTCCCTCTTAATTCATAAACAGCTTCCTCATTCTCTTTAACAGCTCAATGGTATTCCACTGACTGAATAAAGTTATTTATTCAGTCTCTCTGATAGGTATTTGTTTACTGACTTATTTTCACCAGTAAAAATATAGTGAATGACTGACTGCATATGAAACCACTTTCCTTATGTGTGAGTGTATCTGCAGAATTAAATTCCTAGAAATTGAATTCCTGGGTCAAAAAAAAAAAAAGAAGTATATTTTAAACATTTTGATTCTTACTGCAAAATTGCCCTCCACAGAGGCAGTACCAGTTTACACGTGCTATCAAAATTTTTAGCATTTGCCTGGCAGATGAAAAATGGTAGTGCATTGTTAATGAGGTTGAACATCTTTTAATATGTTCAGGAGCTATTTGGGTTTCATTTTCAGTGACCCATTTGTAATTATGTGGATTGCTTGTCTTTTTCTTTTCTTCAAATAATTTTTTAAAATATTTATTTATTTATTTATTTAGGCTGCGCTGGGTCTTAGTTGTGGCATGCAGGATCTTTAGTGGCAGCATGTGGACTTCTTAGTTGTGGCATGCATGTGGGATCTTGTTCCCCGAACAGGGATCAAACCCAGGCCCCCTGCAGTGGGAGCACAGAGTCTTACCCACTGGACCACCAGGGAAGTCCCTCTTTTTACTTTCTTGATGGTACTGTTTGCAACATAAAAGTTGTTAATTTAGATGTAGTCCAATTTATTTTTTCTTATGTCACTGAGCTTTTGGTGTCATATCTAAGAAACCATTGTCTAAGTCAAGGTCACTAAGATTTATTCTTATGTGTTCTGAGAGTTTTACAGTTTTACATCTTATATTTAGGGCTATGATACACTTTGAGGGTTTTTTTTTCCTGATATAATATATATGGGTTTATTTCTGGACTCTGGGTCCTATTCTGTTGATCTATATGTCTTTTCTTCTGCCAGTACCATCTCGATTACTGTAACTTTTTAGCAAGATTTGAAATTAGAAACAGTAAGTCCTCCAATCTTACTCGTCTTTTTCAAGTTGATTTTGGCTGTTCTAGGTACCTTATATTTCCATATGAATTTTAGAATCAACTTTACATTTCTGCAGAAAAAGCAAGCCAGTCTTTTGATAGGGATTACAAATCTGTAAATCAATTTGGCAAAGATTGCCATCTAAACAATATTAAGTCTTTCGATCCACAAACATGGGAGGTCCTTGCATTTATTTACATGTTCTTTAATTTCTTTAATGATGTTTTGTAGTTTTCAGCATACAAGTATTGCACTTCTTTTGTTAAATTTATATCTAAATACTTATTTTCTTTTTTTTTTTTTTTTTTTTTTTTTTTTTTGGCGGTACGCGGGCCTCCCACTGTTGTGGCCTCTCCTGTTGCGGAGCACAGGCTCCGGACGCGCAGGCTCAGCGGCCATGGCTCACGGGCCCAGCCGCTCCGCGGCATGTGGGCTCCTCCCAGACTGGGGCACGAACCCGTGTCCCCTGCATCGGCAGGCGGACTCTCAACCACTGCGCCACCAGGGAAGCCCCTTATTTTCTTTTTGATGCTATTGTAAATGGAAATTTTTAAAAATTTCATTTTCATAATGTTCATTGCTAGTGTATAGAAATACACTTGATTTTTGTATATTGATCTTACATTCTGTAACCTTGATGAACTCACTTATTAGTCTGATGAATTATACATATGAATGCATACTTATAATCACCAGCAAGATAACAATATAGTACATTTCCAGTAGCCCCATTATTACTGTACCTTTGCAGAAGTAACCAGCCATCTTACTTCTATCACCACTGACTCATTTGATCGTTTTTCAACTTCATATAATGTAATCATACCTAAGTAATCTTTTGTGTCTGTCTTCTATTGCTCAACATAGTGTCTGTGAGATTTATCCATTTTGTTGCATGTATCAGTGGTTCTTACTTTTTAATAGTTTTATAATGTTCCATCTGTATGAATATACTACAGTATATTTATCCACTCTTCTCTTGTTGGACACTTGGGTTGTGTCTGGTTTTTGGCTATTATGAGCAGAACTGCTATAAACATTCTTGTACATGAATTTTAGTGAACAGACACAGGCATTTCTGTTGAGAATAAATCCTAGGAATAGGATTACTCAGTCAGATGACAGCACATACAGAAAAAATTACAAACCAATCTCCTTCATTATAGTTCAAGTTCTTTCTCAGGTATCTTCTTCTAGTCATGACTTGGCTTTTCACCTTCCTAATGGTATCTTTTGATGAACAGACATTCTTAATTTTATTTTATTTTTTAAATAAATTTATTTTATTTTTGGCTGCGTTGGGTCTTCGTTGCTGTGCATGGGCTTTCTCTAGTTGTGATGAGCAGGGGCTACTCTTCATTGCGGTGCACATGCTTCTCATTGCGGCTTCTCTTGTTGCAGTGCATGGGCTCTAGGCACACAGGCTTCAGTAGTTGTGACACGTGGGCTCAGTAGTTGTGGCTCGCAGGTTCTAGAGCGCAGGCTCAGTAGTTGCAGCGCACGGGCTTAGTTGCTCCACGGCATGTGGGATCTTCCTGGACGAGGGCTTGAACCCATGTCCCCTGCATTGACAGGCAGATTCTTAATCACTGCACCACCAGGGAAGCCCCGTTCTTAATTTTAATGAAATACAATGTATAAATTTTTCTTTTGTGATTAGTGTTATTTTTATGTACATGTGTGTTCTGTTTAAGAAATCTTTGCTTATCCTGATCTCATGGAGTTATTCTCTTATAATTTCTTCTAGAAGCTTTATTGCATTTACTTCTATTCAGTTTTACCACATGTTTAGTTAGGTTCATGTATCCTCTACCACAGTCAATATACAGAACAGTTTAATCCACACAAGGATCCCTTTTGTTGTCACTTAATAACCACAATCCCATTTCATCTTGCTCCCTTCCTCCATCCCTAATCCTTGGCAACCATTCATTTTTCCTCCATCTTTAAAATTTGGCACTTTAAGGATGTTATATAAACGGAATCACTGAGTAAATTTTCTTTGGGTTTTTTTTTCATACTTCCCTTGAGACCCATCCAAATTGTTGTGTGTATCAATAGTTTGTTCCTTTTTATTGCTGAGTAATATTCCATGGTATTTATATAGCACAGCTTAACCATACACCCACTGAAAGACATTTAGATTGTTTCCAGGTTGGGGTTATTATGAATAAAGCTGCTAACATCATACTCAATGGTCAAAAGCTGAAAGCATTTCCTCTAAGATCAGGAACAAGGCAAGGATGCCCATTCTCACCACTTTTATTCAACATAGGAAGTCCTAGTCCTAGCAATAAGATAAGAAAAAGAAATAAAAGGAATCCAAATTGGAAAGGAAGAAGTAAAACTGTCATTATTTGCAGATGACATGAAACTACCAAAAAACTATTAGAACTCATAAATGAATTCAGTAAAGTTTCAGGATACAAAACTAATATATGGAAATTTTGTTGAGTTTCTAAACACCAACAACAAACTATCAGAAAGAGAAATTAAGAAAACAATCCCATTTACAATTGCATCAAAAAGAATAAAATTCCTAGGAGTAAATCTAACCAAGGAAGTAAAAGACCTGTACTTGGAAATCTCTAAGACACCGATGAATGAAAACTATAAAACAAATGGAAAGACATTCTTTTTTGGAGCAATATCCATTTATGACAAGAAGCTAGAGTCCAAGGAGAAAACTGGCTAAGGGAGTTTTGTTTTTATTTTGCTTTTTACTTTTTAAGAACAAGTTTATTTAAATAAAATTTAAAGCTGTTGTGTTGCTAAATTATTATTCTATTTCCCAAAACCTTTAGAACAGTCAGGTTCACACAAATGACTTGTTGAGTGATTTTTTTTTCTCCCAGATGAAGTCTATGTCATCATTTTTGTCTTTTTCAGGAATGAGCTCATTCATGTTTTAGCGACCCTGAGCACCTTTCCTTTAAGCCCCTGGAATGAACTGGGTGTGCAGTGCCTCTTGTGCACTATTAGAGCTCCAGAAACTTGTATTTTACCCTTTATTCTTATTGCCTTTTCCCCCCACTGCACAGTGAACTACCTGTTAATGTTTAATAAATCTTTGTTAAATTTTTGCTGGTTGGATGATGCATGGGAAGATGGTTATGAATAAGACAAAATGGAGGTTACAGGTTTCCAAACCAGCCAAATATCTAATGCTGCCATGATTTTAAGCAAAATTATAAAGGAGATAAAGTTTGTGTTTATCAATCTCCCACATTTGTTTCCTTTTAAAAAAATATTTATTTATTTATTTATTTACTTATTTGGCTGAGTCAGGTCTTAGTTGTGGCACACAGGATCTTCACTGTAGCATGTGGGCTTCTCTCTAGTGTGGTTCGTGGATTCCAGAGCGCGCGGGCTCAGTAGTTGTGGCACGCGGGCTTAGTTGCCCTGTGGCATGTGGGCTCTCAGTTCCCCAACCAGGAATCGAACCTGCATCCCCTGCATTGGAAGGTGGATTCTTAACCACTGGACCACTAGGGAAGTCCCCCACATTTGTTTCTACTATTCCAGTGTCCCTGCTCTCCAGGAGAAAATGGAGGTTACAGATTTCATCTTGCCTGGAAGCTCTCAAAATTCTCCCTCTCATCTAGACCTTCCCTTGGCAAGTTTCCTTTTTCTTCCTTTGTCCCTCAACTATCAAATCATCTGCTTAGTAGTATTTGGCTATGTAATTATCTAATCAATTTAGGTAACCTAAATTAAGGTACGACTAAACTATTAACTATTCCCATACAGAATCTGTACTTTAATACGGACATCTGTTAATTCATATTTACTGGGAGGAATATATTTTAATGTGCCCTGCATTGTCTATCCTTTATTCCCAATCCTGGTGCCTTATCTAATGTTCCAGAAAGTAAAATATGTGGAATGGGGATGATATTATTTGTTGAGGCCTCTTTTAAAGATGATAAAATTAAGGGCCATAGAATTTAGCTAGTAAGAGGTACAGGCAGGCAGAAATAGTAAAATATCGACCGTTTAAGGAGTTAAGAGTGGGTTTTCATGGTGAACTACCAATATTGCCAACCAAAAAACTAGCTTCCGGTTTTAAAGGCCACAACCCCTTGTGCAAAACCGTTTAAACCCTCACTGAAATTCCCTGAGTCTAGATGGTATACTCTTTCAGAGAGTCTGTTCCTTTTGCCTTTACCTTTTTCCTTCCTTTCTAGTTCCTGCAAATAGTCGAAAACCATGGGAATCACCTACATGTTTTAAACGAGCTCTCTGAATAAAAAATAAGAAGTGACTTGCCAAAACTAGCCTTGGAGGTAGAGAACTGAATTTAATTACTCTGACTAGACTAAGTTACCTACTAAGATAACCTGGGGTTGTATGGGCCAACAGGAATAATTTCTCTATTTTTCACTATATAGGGCCAAAACAGTCAGCACTAGAAAGTTCAGAGCCTTGCTGGTCAATGAAGGAGCTTAGGCCCAAGAAAGTTAAATGTTTGCCAAAAGTCAGTCTAGCTCATTAGAGGAGTAAGGCCCCAAAATGAGAGTCTGAATTTCCAAACCCAGTGCTCTTTCCATTCTGCTGAAATGTTCCATTGTGTGGTCATGGGAATCTGGAAAGGCTTAGTGGATTGGGCACCCCACATTTTGCAGCCTTTCCCAGTCACAGCACACAACACTACATGGAAACTTCTTTTAATTAGCTTTTCATCACTTTATTTGTGATTCGTAGGTTATTGGTGTCTTTGACCTAAACCATACAAATGACTCTCTTTCGTCTGTAATATCAACCTATTCAGCGAATGAGGCATAGTTTAGGGGAGGGTTCAACAGTCACTATACTGTCATCTCAGAATTACCTCTGATACTCCTACTCCTCTTCATACAGACTCAACAAATGTCTTCAGCCCTGAAGGGAAATCTCTCTCATAGGCTTTTTTTTTTCCCCTGCCCTCTACTACCTTGTATCTAAGACTAATCTTTTTGTCTTGTTATCATCATTTATTTCAGCTGAATCTGTCTTCATCACCCCTGTCTTCAGTCATTTTCCTTTCATTAACGTCAGGTCTATTGCTTGACATATTCACAATACCTACTGTTTTCTCTGCTTCAGGCCTTGGCTCTGCTGTGTCTACTGGTTCTACCTCAGTAGCTGACCTTGCCTGAGTTCTTAACTCATCCCATATTACTGACTCACTTCCTATCTCTGGCCCTGTCTCAGTCCCTGCCTCTGTCTGGGTCCTTGATTGTGCCACTGAACTTAAATGTTTTTCTGTTACGTGTTTCTCACCCATGGAGAAACACCTACATTTGCCTCAGATAGACTCAATTCTACTGTGGCTATATTTCCTATCCTTGTCCTTGTTATAGGGATCACAAGGAGATTTTGATCTGGAAGAGAAACCTGAGAACTTAAGTGACTGAGTCCAGAGAGGAACCCTAGAGAAAAAGAAAAAGTCAGGGTCAGCACTGTGGATGAGTAATAGATAAAATCTTAAGTCATCAAACACCCCTGAAGAGTAACACTGGCTTAATTATAATGTAATTTGATTAATAATACATTTCTGAATATCCTGTTCATTATCTTTAGGAGCTTGGAATTCAAAACACTGGTCCCAGCTTTTCTGTAGTACAGTGTCTTCTGGGGGTATGCAAGCCAATTTATTGAGGCACAGGAAGAAAATAATAATTTCTTTCTGTAGTTTTAGCAAATAATGTTTTAAATTCTATTTTTGAGTATATTTTACAATGTAATGACTATAATAGTAATGTAATACATGTACATATTTTATAAATAAATTTTATAAAGTGTCTTACTAATAGAGTGTGTGATGCAATGGTTTAGAGACCACTGTTGTAGTTAATAAAAATAAGTATGTGGTTTAGAAAGATTATCGGAGAAGTGTTACACAGGCAAAACTCCAATGTTATTGCTTTATTCTGGAGATCCATAAAGATGGAAAGCTTATTTGATGTGATAAAAGGGGAGGAGAATTAAGGAACTGTCTTCTGGAAGAACAGAAGAACAATGAATAGCTCAGTTATACCTTTGCCTTCTTCTTCTATTTCCTGAATCTTTCTCCCGTTTGTTCAGGGTCAGGTATCATTATAGAAAAAATGTTTTAGATAAATTGGAAGCACTTGCTTTAGAATGCTCACTGACATGACAATGACACTTGCAGGACACTTCCAAATTATGAGATTCTAATATACTAAACAAACAACCAAAAGAAAGGGAAAAAGAGATAGAGAGAAGGGCCAATCATCTAGAATTGCTTTGTCTGTGCCTTCACTACCTAACAGGAGCTTTAACTCACCAACTATCATGTAGAAGATACTGCCCCAGCAATTGATGCGGTAGACTAGTAGGAAATGGGGCTCTGAGACTTTCCTACTATACAGTTTCACTTGCATCAGGAATAAGATGAGGCATAAGCATAGGCAGGTGCCTGGGATCAGAATGAAAGAAAGCAATTACTACCCATGATGATTAATATGCTAAGGGCTCCAATGAGTAAAGTAGACAGCATGCAAGAATAGCTGGGTAATATGAGCAGGGAGATGGAAATTCTAAGAAAAAATTTAAAAACAAATGCTAGAGATTAAAAAATACAGTAATAGAAATAGAGAATGTCTTTGATGCGCTTATTGGTAGACAGGATATGGCTGAGGAAATAATCTCTGAACATGAGAATAGATCAATAGACATCTCGAAAAAGAAATGCAAAGAGAAAAAAGACTGAAAATGTGGAACAGAATATCCAATAACTATGGGACACCTACAAAGCTGTACCATACATGAAGTCAGGATGCCAGAAGGAGAAGAACGAGAAAGAAACAGAAGAAATATTTGAAGTAATAAGACTGAGGATTTCCCCCAAATTGATGTCAGACACCAAACCACAGATCCAGGAATCTCAGAGAATATCAAAAGCAGGATAAATGCCAAAAAACAAAACAAACAAGCAAAAAACAAACAAAAAATACTACACCTAGGCATATCATATTTGTTTATTTATTTATTTATTTTTGGCTTCGTCGGGTCTTAATTGCAGCGTTTGGGATCTTTTCCTTGTGGCACGTGAGCTTATTTGCCCTGCAGCATGTGGGATTTTAGTTCCCCGACCAGGGATCGAACCTGCATTCCCTGCATTGGAAGGCAGATTATTAACCACTGGACCACCAGGGAAGTCCCTGGGCATATAATATTTTGGGGGGTTTTGTCTTTCTTTTTTTAATTTATTTTTATTGGAGTAAAATTTCTTTACAATGTTGTGTTAGTTTCTTTGTACAATGAAGTGAATCAGCTATATGTATACCTATATCCCCTCCCTCTTGGACCTCCCTCCCACCTCCCCCCACCCCCATCACACCCATCTAGGTTGTCACAGAGCACCGAGCTGAGCTTCCTGTGCTTTACAGCATGTTCCTGATAGCTATCTATTTTATGCATGGTAGTGTATATATATCAATCCTAATCTCCCAATTTGTCCCACTCTCCCCTCCCCGCCCTCCATCCACATGTCTGTTCTCTATGTCTACTTCTCTATTCCTGCCCAGGAAATAGGTTCATCTGTACCATTTTTCTAGATTCCACATATATGCGTTAATATACGATATTTGTTTTTCTCTTTCTGGCTTACTTCACTCTGTATGACAGACTCTAGGTCCATCCACATCTCTACAGGCATATGATATTTAAACTGAAAAAAATCAAAGATAAAGAATCTTGGACTTCCCTGCTGGTCAAGTGGTTAAGACTCCACGCTTCCAATGCAAGGGGCAAATGTTTGATCCCTGGTCGGGGAACTAAGATCCCACATGTGGCGCAGCATGGCCAAAAAATAAAATAAATTAAATTAAATATTTTTTTTAAAAGATAAAGAATCCTGAAAGAAGCTGGGATGGGGGGACACCTTACCAATAAAGGAGCAAAGAAAAGAATTACATCTGACTTCTCCTCAGAAACCATACAAGCAAGAAGAGAGGGGAGTGAAATATTTAAAGTGTTGAGAGAGAAAAGACCCTAACCTAGAACTCTGTAGCCTATGAAATTACCTTCAAAAGTGAAGGAGAGGGACTTCCCTGGTGGTGCAGTGGTTAAGAATCTGCCTGCCAATGCAGGGGACACTGGTTCAAGCCCTGGTCCGGGAAGATCCCACATGCCATGGAGCAAATAAGTCCATGCGCCACAACTACTGAGCCTGTGCTCTAGAGCCCACAAGCCAAAACTACTGAGCCTGAGTGCCGCAACTACTGAAGCCCATGTGCCTAGAGCC
Organism: Mesoplodon bidens; assembly: GCF_964165515.1. Classification (NCBI taxonomy): domain Eukaryota; kingdom Metazoa; phylum Chordata; class Mammalia; order Artiodactyla; family Ziphiidae; genus Mesoplodon; species Mesoplodon bidens. The sequence goes on along the minus strand of NC_138178.1, from coordinate 61,561,327 downwards.
CGTGCTCCACAACAAAGACAAGCCACTGCAATGAGAAGCCCACGCACCTCAACAAAGAAGATCCCCCGCTCGTCACAACTAGAGGAAGCCCTCGCACAGCAACGAAGACCCAACGCAGCCAAAAATAAATTTAAAAAAAAAAGTGAAGGAGAAATAAGGGCTTTCCCAAACTAAAATTGACAGAATTTGTTGCCAATAAACCTGCCTTGCAAGAAATTTTAAACGAAGTTCTTCAGAGAGAAGGAAAATAATACAGGTCAGAAACTTTAATCTATATAAAGAAAGGAAGAGCATAAGAAAAGGAATAAGTGAAGGTAAGATAAACACTTTCATTTTTCTTATTCTTAATTGATCTAGCAGGTAACAGTTTGTTCAAAATAACATCAACAATGTATAACTTATATATGCTTATGTGTATATACACACATATGCTTATGTTTGAGTGAAATTAATGACAGCAATGATATAAGTAACAGTAGAGAGGAGTTAGGATTATTTTGTTATTATTAGGTACCTGCACTACCTGTGAGCAATAGAGTGTTATTTGAAAGTGGAAGTTGGATTAGTTGTAAATGGATTTTGCAAACTCAAGGATAGCCACTAGGGGCTTCCCTGGTGGCGCAGTGGTTGAGAGTCCGCCTGCTGATGCAGGGGACACAGGTTTACGCTGCGGAGCGGCTAGGCCATGAGCCATGGCCGCTGAGCCTGCGCATCCGGAGCCTGTGCTCTGCGGCAGGAGAGGCCACAACAGTGAGAGGCCCGCGTACCGCAAAAAAAAAAAAAAAAAGGGGGTGCTTCCCTGGTGGTGCAGTGGTTGAGAGTCCGCCTGCCGGTGCAGGGGACGCGGGTTCGTGACCCGGTCCGGGAACATCCCACATGCCGCGGAGCGGCTGGGCCCGTGAGCCATGGCCGCTAAGCCTGCGTGTCCGGAGCCTGTGTTCTGCAACGGGAGAGGCCACAGCAGTGAGAGGCCCACATACCGCAAAAAAAAAAAAAAAAAAAAAAAAAAGGATAGCCACTAAAAAAAGTAATAAAAACAAGAAGTATAACTAATTTGCTATGAAAAGACAAAAATGGAATCATATAATATGCTCAATTAGAACCAAAAAAGACAAAAATAGAGTGGAAGGCAAAGATAGGAACAATAAATAAGGGTGACAAATAGAAAATAGTAACAAACATTGTAGATATTAATCCAATAATATCAAAAATTAATTTAAACATCAATGGTCTAAATATACCAATTAGAAAACAGAGGTTTTCAGAGTGAATAAAAAGCAGCACCCAACTCTATGTTATCTAAAAGAAGCCCACTTTAAATAAAAAGACACACATGGATAAAAGGTAAAGGGATGAAGAAATATACCATGCTAACACTAATCAAATGAAAGCAGGAGTAGTTTTATTAAGTTCAGAAAGAGCAGGCTTTAGAGAAAGTAAAGTTATAAGGGATAAAGAAGGGTGTTACATAATGATAAAAGGGTCAGTATTTTAAGACACAGCTATCTTAATGTGTATGCGCCTAACAAAAGAACATAAGGCAGATACTGATAAAACTGCAAGAAGAAATAGATTAATCCATTATCACAGTTGGAGACTACAACACTCTTCAGAAATGGACAGATCTAGCAGGTAGAACATGAGTGAGGGCACCATCAATCAACTGGATATAACTGCCAACTCTAGACTACTTCATCCAGCAGCAGGAGAATTTTTCTTAAGCTCATGTGGAACATTCACCAAGATGGACTACACTCTGGGCCATAAAACCCACCTTAAAAATTTTTTAATATTAAAATTATACTATGTATGCTAAAATTCAACATTAGAAAGATAGCTGGAAAATCCCCAAACACTTGGAGATTAAATAACACACTTCTAAATAACACATGGATCAAAGAAGGAACTTCAAGAGAAATTTTTTTAAGAGAAATTTTAGAATAGTTTGAACTAACTGAAGATACAACTGGCCAAAATTTGTGGGGTGCAGTGAAAGCAGTGCTCAGAGGGAAATTTATAGTACTGAATGCATCGATTAGTAAAGAAAAAAGATCTAAAATCAATAACCTATGCTTCCACCTTAGGAAACTAGAAAAAGAAGGGCAAATTAAATGCAAAGGAAGCCGAAGGAAAAAAATAATAAAAATTAGAGTAGGGCTTCCCTGGTGGCGCAGTGGTTGAGAGTCCGCCTGCCGATGCAGGCGACGCGGGTTCATGCCCCGGTCCGGGAAGATCCCACATGCCGCGGAGCGGCTGGGCCCGTGAGCCATGGCCGCTGAGCCTGCGCGTCCGGGGCCTGTGCTCCGCAACTGGAGAGGCCGCAGCAGTGAGAGGCCCGCATACCGAAAAAAAAAAAAAAAAAAATTAATTAAAAATTAGAGTAGATATAAATGAAAAAAATTTATAAAAATTAGAGCAGATAATCAGTGAAATGAAATGAACGTTTCTTTGCATGTTTGGAATTCCTATTCGCAGGTACCAAAATAATTTTGCTGGCTTTTTTGTTTCTTTCGCTCCTTCTATGCTCATTCCATCTGGTAGTTTTGGGGTTTCCTTACTTTGGCCAAAGGACCCACTCCAGAGTCAGGTCTCATAAGATGGTATTTCAGATTTCCTGTTCTGTTCTGACCCAGTTAATGAACCAATGCACTGCTTGGTTGAGCAAGGTTGTACTTGTGTCCTTTTACCTCTCTCAGTCTGTGGTTCCAAATAAGCTACAGCCCCAGTCAGTGCTTGGCAGTAGCTTTTGTTTGGTTTCTTTTCTTTTCTTTTTTTTAAAAATTTTATTTATTTTTTGGCTGTGATGGGTCTTCGTTGCTGCACGCGGGCTTTCTCTAGTTGCAGCGAGTGGGGGCTACTCTTCGTTGCAGTGCACGGTCTTCTCATTGCAGTGGCTTCTCTTGTTGTGGAGCACAGGCTCTAGGCAGATGGACTTCAGTAGTTGTGGCACGTGGGCTCAGTAGTTGTGGCTCGTGAGCTCTAGAGCGCAGGCTCAGTAGTTGTGGCACACGGGCTTGGTTGCTCCACGGTATGTGGGATCTTCCTGGACCAGGGCTCAAAACCACGTCCCCTGCATTGGCAGGCAGATTCTTAACCACTGCACCACCAGGGAAGCCCTCAGCTTCTTTTCTTAAGTCCCTAGTTTGAGCTAGAGCTGTGAATCTGGCTCTAGTCCATATCTTGAGAAGCACTTCTGGTCCTTTTCACTCCACAGGACCTGTCTTCCTGTCTTCCTGTTCACCTCTGCTTACTTTTGGACTTAGAGACCATTAAGTCTATGGTTTAACTCAATCATAGCTTTGTGGGTTTTGTTATTTTTCCAGTCTGTGAAAACGCTTGTCTTGTTTTGACCTGGCTATACATATATATACCCCCTCACCTCCGTATCTCTCTCCACTTCATCTATTATGTAATGTATCTGGAGCAGAAGGGATGTATCAAAGGGTCATTTAATGAGCTATCTTATTGGAAGTCTACTTAAGTTTTTTTAAGGAATTCTCTACAAGCAAAGAAAGAGAGAAGAAAATAGAGCATTCAGTTTCTAAAGAAGCAGCAAAAGACTCTCTATGCTTAAAGATCATTCTCTGATAGTAAAGTAGAAACTTAGTTATAATTATTGCCTATTCTCCTGTAATAGCCAGGGTCTTGATTGTTACTCTCTGAATACCTAGCATCCTCCTTTCTCATTCACACCTGCTTCCTTCTTCTCACCCCACTTAAAACTTCCATTCCCTGAAGAGTCATCAGTACTCAGCTCCCTGTCAATTTAGTCATATAATTATAGTATTCAAACTGAATTATAAATAGTGCTTGTGAACTCAGTAAGTTCTTAATTAGTCAATATGTGGGGTATACTTAGCAGGTGAGTGGTGATGGGAGGAGGGGGAGTTGGACTTGACTATATGTCTATTCTTACAACCAAACAAAGGCCCAGGAACAGCCTGAAGAGCCTCTGAAATGAGGCCCCTTGAAGTAAGGAGACACCAGTCACTCTGCAATAACTAAGATCACCAGCATGGAGAAAAGGAGCCAACATGGAGAAAAGGGTTTTCTAAGGCAGTGTCAAAATGGGGTGTGTGTATATATGTGCATTTGTGTGTGTCTCTATGGGTGGGTGCACACATGCATGTGCTGCTAAACTCCTACCTTTAGGAATAAAAGCAGAAGTATTAACCTGTCTTCTGGTCATCATCTGGAAATGTTTGGGAATGACTGACCAGGGACCAGGATTATAAGAACTGTTAAGTTTGTTTTCTACAAAGGTTACCAGTGACTCTCTAAATTAAAACAAAAGGATCCCAGGGCTTATCTTTTTTTAATTAATTTATTTATTTTTAAAATTTTTGGCTGTGTTGGATCTTCGTTGCTGCATGCGGACTTTAGTTATGGTGAGTGGGGGCTACTGTTCATTACAGTGTACGGGCTTCTCATTGCAGTGGCTTCTCTTGTTGCAGAGCACGGGCTCTAGGCATGCGGGCTTCAGTAGTTGTGGCTCGCGGGCTCTAGAGTGCAGGCTCAGTAGTTGTGGCGCATGGGCTTTGTTGCTCCGTGGCATGTGGGATCTTCCCAGGCCAGGGATCGAACCCATGTCCCCTGCATTGGCAGGTGGATTCTTAACCACTGTGTCACCAGGGAAGTCCTGGGCTTATCTTTAAGAGCAGCAAGGGGTGAAACTGGACACTATAGTCCATTCCATTGCCAGGCTTGAGAAGAAGTAGAATGGACCTCAACAAACAAAAGAGTAGTGGCAGCTACTAAAGGAATAAAGGACAAGATGAAGATCAGGAACCTTCTGCATGGAATCTGGTCTAAGTTTAAAAGGGATCTTTAGCCATCAAAAGATCCATGTGATTGCCTGAATTCCCCCACCCTTACTCAGTCTTAAACAGTATACAAAACATGGAAAAAATTTTAACTTTGTCCATGTATATACTTAGGCTGGAGAAAGTCCTTTAGCCTCATTTGGCTCAGTAAAACATAATCTAAGGAATCAAAAGAGTCATAGGCCTATCAAGAATCTGATTGAATGTATGGCCCTCTTCACAGAAAACAGCATACACAAGTTTTGTATAGAATTTCAGAGAGCTTATGGATGCTTGGTTAACATAACCTCTAGCATAGGGAGAAGCAGTTGGTTTACCTAACAGACTGTAAGGTTTTCAAATTACCAATCTTCATAAGAAGTGGGATGTCATAGATTCCCCAGGATCTACCCAGCACCTCTCACCTCCTTTGGGTGGTAGGTATTATCTCCATTGTTGTTCATTCCATTTCTGGTAATGATTGCCAATTAGATTCAACAATATTGTTCAAATGCCTTCCATCCTGGGTATTCCCAAAGCCACACACGATAAAGAAAATTTCAAACAAAATTTGGTGACATTTTTCTACATTGACCATCCTGGTCTATGAAATCCCTGATGCCCAAAGAGAGCTCTGATCCATGCACTGCATCTATTGCTAGTTTCTTTCATTCATGACCCTAAACACTAATGTTTTCTTTTAGAAACTTTTTCTTGGGTGAGTTTTCATTATTTTCTTTATGACTATCATACATATTTTGGATGCAACATACACAAAGGACATTTCATCAGCTTTAATGCTCTCTACTTCAGTAATATGGCCATGATATTAGGAGAGTTTCCTCGAATCTGCACAAACATTCCCTAATCAGTTAGCTTCTCCCGTTTTAAGACAGGAAGTAGTTGGGTTACCCTATCACCATCACAGTTCTGTATTTGATAGTTCTTTCTCGTTCTCACTTGTAGATTCTGTCTGAAACCCTGACCCAGCATCTTCAGCAGGCGATACTGTAGTCACTGGACCGATCCCCATCCCTGACTTGTCTATGGGAACTGCAGTGACATTTTGATCAAGGGGAGGAGATCTGGAAGTTATGTGGTTGAGGAAGGAGATAATCCCTAGGAGAAGAGAAGAAGTCGAGGTGAGTTTCAAGAGACAGATGGCCTTTTGGCTTTTAAAATTCTAACTCATTCTTTAAATACTCAGCTCAAAATGCCTCTTTTCAGTGAAGCCAACCCTCCTTCCCCCAGCAGGCTTCCATTATCCTTCTGTGCTTCCATTTCATTATTGTACTTCTTACATGGTTGGAACAAAGCTAGAACCTCCTGGATGCAAATCATAGTTTCACTACTTTCTGTGTTGTCTTAAGCAAGTTACTCAACCTGTCTGTGCCTCAGTTAGTGGTAGAACAGTTTACTAATTCTAGCTTTTCAGACTCCAAAATCTGTGCTTTTTTTTTTTTTTTTTTTTGCTTTTTGGCCACGGCACGCAGCATGCGGGATCTTAGTTCCCCAACCTGTGATCCAACCCGCACCCCCTGCAGTGGAAGCACAGAGTCTTAACCACTGGACCGCCAGGGAATTCCCAATCTGTGCTTTCTTTACCATACCACTCTGCTTCTAGATGTATAAGTGTTCTTAATAGGAATAGTTAGTGTTTCTATTTCTCTTAGATTCCACCTCCCTTCCAAGAAACGATTTCCCCTTCCATCCTTCTAGCATAAAGCAGGGAGGGGACTGACTTACCAGCACACATGTATAAGAAGTCACTCCCCCAATTAATATGATAGGTCCATAGGAGAGCTGATTCCATGGCATCCCTAGAATGCCAGTGAACCTGTGCCAGAAATAGGATGAGGCAGAGGAGCAAGCAGGAGGCTAGGAGCAGAAGAAAATACGTCATATCCCTCAGTGTCTTCAATCTGCCTCGACAGCCACCCCCAACGCTTCATCTACTTCCAGACACCATATTGTATAGAAAGGATCAAGAAGATAAGAATCCAAGGACTGACCAAGGTGGGAGAGAGAAGGGGTCTGGCATAAGTTAACTAATGGATGTTTTATACAATAAGACAAGGCAGGTAGCTGGCAACTTGATGTAATAATGAAGAAGAGAAAAGGGACAAGAAAAAGAGGATGAAAGCCCACACAGAGGAACTATGTCCCCTCAACAATTTTACCATAGTATTACCGTGCCATCTAGGTCTGTACCTGAGATGAAGCTGAGCGTGGATACCTTCAGATCCAAGTTAGGAGTCATTTTTCCTCTTCTAGGGAGGCAAGATCTGAAGAGCCAGCCAATAGCAACAAGTATGGTGAGGACAGAGATGAGAAAGAAGGCCCTGGAATATTGGAGGTAATCTGCCAAGGAGATGCAGAAAGGAAAGGCCTGGTTAGTCCAGTGGGGGACCTCTTCTTAAGAATACCAGACAGAGTCTTAGAGAAGGGAGTGAAGACTAAAGAGGATGAAGCTGAGCTTGCTATGTGGCATCCAGGGCACAAATAAGGACCTTCTTTCCCAGCTCTTCACTGATACTTGGAATTTTTCACTATGAAGGCAAAACCTTCACTGTAGAACTAAAGGTAATATACAAATAGTTCTGGGTATATTAATTCATTAACTTAGATGTAAACTAGCTTACAAGAGGTGTGACTCTAACATCACAACACAAATTTAAACTTTTTCTTGTTCCTAATTCTAATTCTAAAAGTAATACATGTTCAATATAAGCATTGGAGAGACTAGAAAAGTACCAAGAAGCAGCAAGAATATCAGCCACAATCCCACTACCCAAAGACAACCATTGTTAGCATTTTATTTGGTTTCTTTCTGGTATTTTTCTATCCTCTGTACACAGTGGATATGATACTGAATTTCGTGATTTTTAAGAGGATTACATGGTAAGATTTTTCCCAGATCACCTGCTGTAAACATCATACTTAATGGCTACAAGATAGTCTATCATATCAACATACTTTGCTTAATGATTTTATCGTTGTTGGAGTTTGTTTCTATTTGTTTTTTCTCTTTCAAATGTACCTGGCATGTACAGTCCCTGTCAGCCTGTGACTATAAAATGAAGTCACATTTACCTGAACTCCCATACTGTAATGATTTCAAGACCCAATTTACTGGACTGCAGGAATGTAACACCCCACAAATACCTCCTTTTTTTCCTGAGAGTCTCTCAAGGTCCCATCTCGCATGTGTTTGAGGACAGGTCTGCTGAAGTTCTTTTGCTCCCATGCCCTTACCCTAGTGCCACAACACTCCTTCTCTCTCTTATCTCTTGGCTCCAGAGCTCTGCTCTCTTTGGCTCTGACCCTTCAGATTGGATGTTGGTAAGACAGAAGAGGGAGCATGCCAACCCATACTTTTGGCTACCATATCCCTAACATGGAATAGATCCTTCCCTTGACTTCCCCAGCAGTTTCACAGAAGATTTAAGAAATAGAGCAACTTACAATTACATATAGATGTATCTTTCTGAGATACCACGGATCCGCCAATATCTTCAATATCCTTTATAGCAGGGGTCCCCAACCCCTGGGCACCTGTTAGGAACTGGGCCGCACAGCAGGTGGTGAGCAGCAGACGAGCAAGCGAAGCTTCATCTGCGGCTCCTCATCACTCACATTACCGCCTGAACCAGTCTCCCCCTCGAAAAATTGTCTTCCACGAAACTGGTCCCTGGTGTCAAAAAGGTTGGGGACCGCTGCTTTATAGGGTGCCTCCTGGTCTAGCTTATTTTCTGTCTCAGTGTAACAAGGGCCAGGTCATCCCTACCACTGAAAGTTCTCTAAGCACTTCTATGTCTAAGAATCCACGTGCATCTTCCAAGTAACCCAGAGAGAAGAGTACCAAGCTTATCCCAGTTGACAAACTGCCTCTTAAGTTTTATTTTGTTCTCTAGAACACATCACTGGCTAACACAATCAATAACAGTAATTTCCATTAAGAGAAACCACACTCCTACACACAGAGGTCAGGTGCTATGTGGCCCCAACAAGTTAGCCACATTAAAACATGATAACCCAAGGGCAGCACATTTTCTGAAAACTGGGTCGTTCAGAATTAGCCAGTCAGAACCATCAGCCTAGACTGAGCTGCATGAAGCCCAGTGTGATAGGCATCTTTTGCAGTATTGCGCCCCCAGTCCCCCATGGGCCTTAGCAGTCCCTGTCTAGAGCCCTGGATCCTTATAGCTCCCTTGACTATAGCTAGTAGGACCAAGGAAGGGTACCAATTTAACTCTGATCCTTGGATATCTGGATTTGGGACTGATTGATGCTAATTTCCTCTTTTGCTTGCTTGAACCAAGAAGATATAAAGCTAGCCTGGTATACCCCCTTTTTCAGGCACTTACATACTAATAAACAGGAAAAGCTGGGCTGTAGAGATAAAATAAAGCATAAACAAAGGTGAGTGACAAAGGAGCTCTGGAGAGACTGAGTGACTGGCTGACTTGATTTTCTTTGCCTGAGATCACAGCCTCTTCTGGAATTCCCTGAGGTCCAGAAAACTTCCTGCCTTTGGGAGTCTATGAGATGCTTCTGAATCATTATAAAGAAGTTCACTCTTTAGCTTATGCTATTTCAAATGGGTTCTGATACTTAGAAAACAAAAGAGTACTAAGATATTCAGTCCAACTCCTGTCTAAGATACGTTACAGTCCAGTCTTTCTTCTACCATGAGGGGAAGAATGTACCTTCACGTTCTTCTTACAATTTTCTCAGTCTTAGCTGCTCACCTCCTGAAAACTCCATAAACAAGATCACTCACGAGTCCACAGGAACAACTAAATATCTGCAGCATAGTACAGTCTAACGGCTCAAAGGAACCAAGTCTACCAGTCATAATGATGCATAAAAAATTATCTAACCAAACTAACTAAACACTTACCTTCAGAGTCTAAAACAGCTGCATTTGGCTAACTTCATAGTCTTTTAAAATTCATGTAACAAAACAAAACAAAGGTCTGAAAGGTGAATTTAAGCCTCTACCTCCTGTAAGAGCAAATCCTATTTCAGCTTTTAAACAGCAGTCTTTACAGCAGCTTACCCATTAATAAAAGGCCTTACTTGTATGTCTCAGTAAGAATAGAAAAGATCCTGGATGGATACCCAGAACCCTGGAGAGGAAGCTTTGAAATCTTCTTAGTGTTTAGATTCCCTTGTAACCATTTGGTATACCAGAATAAATCATCCCTACACAGCTTGTGGGTATTTATTGTGTGATGGTTCCTGGGGTCCTGGCTCTGGACCAAAGACCTATGCTTTCTTCCCCACCCTCTGCAAAAAAGACAGTTCAAGTTACTCTCTGTGGCAACACATTCTTTTACATTATGGTCTGATCTCACCTATGCTATGGGGGAAATTAGCAGAAAGGTCTGTTCCACGCTGAGACTTAGTAGTAAAAGTGAAGGATGGTGTCCTTTACTCCCATCCTTTCTTCATCCCATTACCTACCTACCTACTACGGCACAGAGGCTATCAGTTATCTAGAACCAGGGGAAGACAGAGGCAGAAGAACAATGGCCTGAAGTAAGTCCAGGACAGAGGAACATGAGCACACATGTACTTGAGCCCACTTGAGATAGCCCCAGTGAAAGTCTCAGAAATGACTGGGGGGCTTCCCTGGTGGCACAGTGGTTAAGGATCCACCTGCCAATGCAGGGGACACGGGTTCAAGCCCTGGTCCAGGAAGATCCCACGTACCATGGAGTAATTAAGCCCTTGTGCCACAACTACTGAGCCTGCACTCTAGAGCCCGCGAGCCACAGCTACTGAGCCCGCATGCCTAGAGCCCGTGCTCCGCAACAAGAGAAGCCACCACAGTGAGAAGCCCGTGCACTGCAATGAAGAGGAGCCCCCATGCTCTGAAAATAGAGAAAGTCCCCATGCAGGAATGAAGATCCAATGCGGCCAATAAATAAATTTATTTAAAAAAAAAGAAAAGAAATGACTGGGGACACCATGGGAGAGGGGGCTAAATTCTTGCAATCCAGTAGGTAAAAGTTTGAAGTTCTTGAACTTGGGCAGTAATCAATTTGGGCAATAATAACATTATTGTTACAGGCTGATGAGGCCTGGACATACTGATTATATTTGGGGAATTCCTTATGAGATCTGTATTGCAGACTGATTACTGACCCTAGAATTAGGACTAGTTAACACTGGAAACAGGGTGGATACTTGACTTACAATTGTGTACTTAAGGACTCACTTAGTTGACATTCTCCAAACGATTAACCGTTGGCCTCATAGGTGAATTCAAAGCTCCATGAAATAAACTGCTTTAAGTGGCAACATTTCAAGATTCTGACTCATTAAAGATTTAAATAATAATCTCAAGGCCTGAGGTTTAGCCTGGGTTACATAAATATAATTGCAGCTTAATTTTTCTGCCTATGTCTCTCACTCCATTTCTCCAGAAATGGAATTAGTGAGTGTAAATCTCTGGATGCACATAATCATATTGCTTTAGTTGTTCCTATTTATGTGTCCTCAGTGCGTATGGGAGTGTGCAGCATTGTGTATTACCATTTACAAATCTCTTTTAATGTCATGGCTGAAAAATCCTATCTCATCGTTCATTTGATTCGCCATTCTTTAATGGCTGATTGAGGTTAAAGTCATTTTTCCCATGTTTATTAGACATCTGTAGTTTCTGTTTTGTGAATTGTTTACAAAAAATTTATTTATTGGGGTATTTGTCTTTTTTGTAATAATAATTTGTATATCTTATATATATATATTAAGGCCATTAACCTTTTATCTTTCATATTTGTTGCAATTATTTTCTCTAGTTTTTATTTGCAGTTGAAGATGCAGTTGAATTCTCTGCCTGCCTTTGATTTTAGTTTCCTCCGAAGATCTCGCTTTACGATCCTGCTCCTTAGTTCCAAATACAAAGCATGAGCCAAATAAGTGATGCTCCACTTCAGGGTTGGGCCTAGGTCTCCCCTCCCCCCAAATCTGGGACTCCTGTTTAATCTAAGAAGTGAAATAAACACTTTACTCATGTATGTTTTCTTTCACAATACCTGTTCTTTGTGTAAATGTTTCTCTTGCAGATGTTGGGGAAACTCTTTCGTGTAGTTTTAGCTTTCCTCTAAGTCTTAGTTCTGGTTGAAAAGCCTCATGCATATGGTATCTTCTAGCCCTAGACATTTATTTTTAAATATTATGTGTTGCATCTTCAGATTTACTTAAATTCACATAAAATTTGACAATTTATTCTCTAAATAGCTGGCATTTGTTATACTACATATCTGACATGCATTTAACTTCTCTTCTGTTGCTAGCATAAGAACAAACTGACCTAGAAAGTTAAATCTGATGGAGGTTGAGACACTTTGTTCTGTCTCCCAGCTATGATCAATCACTTCTGTTTCTGCGAACCACATTAGAATAACAATCTCTTTGCATCACAGGAACAGCTCATAAATGACAAACGAGTTCTTCCCAGAGGGTAAAGAGACTATCAACTCATAATTTGGGAGGGGAAACAACCTGGGGTAGGAGGGAGAAAGAGTACACCAAGGACACCAAAGAGAAGAACGGCCATGTTCACAATCTGGCTGAGATCCCTCCTAGACTTGGAGAGGTGAGGGGCAAAAGATCTTGGAGGAAGAAAGACGAAGGGCCATTGGGGCAGAAAACTCTGGAACTGTGGGGCCTGTGGCATTCAGTTTAGTGGCACTCACAGGGTGGCTTGGGTGTGTGGCTCCAGCACAGCTCGTGGTTGCATGAGATCCAGAGTCCTGCGTAGAGCTCAAGGCCATTGTTGATCACCAGGAACTGCACCCAGTTCAGTGGGGACACGCAGATCAGCATTAGGAGGCTAAAACCACAGAGGCTGCCACAGAACATTCGGATGTAGGTGTGTGTCTGATCCACATGCTGCTGCAGCCTCTGGGGTGACATCGAGGCACTCGGATGTTGGTTGGTGGGGAGGGTAGGCTACAAGGATGAGGGATGAGGAAGATATTGCCTACCCAAAAAGATAACCCTTGACCCCCAGGGTCTCCTGCTCTTTTCTGCCTCAAGTACCCCCATGTGGCTTCGATTGGTGGATAGCTTTCCCTACCCCTTCTGTAAAAAACAAATATTTCTGGGTCATCTTTTCCCTATCTTTAGGACACTCTGTCTAGACCTGCCTTTAAACAAGTCCTCCTCTTCCCATCTGAACTACAATTCGGTACCTCCTCACCCTTTGGTATTTCCGGTACCCCTTGACTTTGGGAAACTTGGGACAGTAGAAGGTAAAGATTAATTGCTCCTTCCTCTCCATCTTGGTAGCCAGTTCACTTCTAACTGCCACGGAACTTGTCTCAGCATGTCCTCATACACACGGACAGAATCCAAAGGGGTTGGAAACTGTGGCGTATATCCCATTTCTGCTTCATACTCTGGGTCTGATCAGACCAGGAAGAAATCATCACGTTCTAAGCATGTGCGTGTATGTGTGATGCTCTTCACCCTCCTTCTCTGACGCCTCCTAACTCCTTTATTAAATAAATCCACAAATATTTTGTCACCAGTTGCTGTGTGTCAGTCAGGCTTTGTGATAGGTCCTGGGACATAAAGATAAATAAGACATAGTTCCCTAAAAGCAAATAAAAAAGGATAACTCTGATGTCTCCAGGACTCAATAGTTTGTGGTTATAATTTAAGATTATATGATCTTAATCTACCAAGATATATATAAATATGTCTATATATATAGATATATCTCAGCAGCCCAGAATTCATGTTCTTGCCCCAATTTTAAGTGGAAGACCCCAGGTGTGTCTCATAGGTGGAAGAACCAGTCTGTCAGCCATAGGCCTTCATTTGGCATCCACCTTTGTTTTCCTTTTTTGCTCTGGTTCCCCCTCTTCAATACCCTCTACCCATGAAGCCATTCAAGGGTACAGCCTCTGCCAAGGCCACTGCTGACACAGGGCCTGTAAAAATGCCAGTATCCCACCCCAGGGGGATACCAGCCAACATGCGGAAAGCTACCCCTCAAGATAATGCAGCAGAGTTGGGTTCTGTGTGGAAGTGAAGAGACTGGCCTTTCCCTGGCTCCACAGCAGCAAAACATACACACAGAGTACCTCAGAATCTCCTTCTTAAACAACTCTCTCAGCATTGGTCCTAACTCCTTTCCCCACAAGGGCTCAAAATCAATCCAAGATGCTGAACAGATGTCATCCTGTTCCACAGCATGAACGTTGATTCAAACAAATGCCCGGCTGGATTACCAACTCTTGTTTTCCTAAGTTTGGCTGAATCAGAATGTCCCATCACACTTTCCTCCCAGTATACGCTCTCCCCACCCACCCCAACTTGTTGAAACCTATTCTTTATTTCAGCTGGTGGGAACGACTAGCTAGGTTACGTACATGCTTTAGCAATATAGTCTTCCTTCTGCAAAAGTGTTACTTGACTCTCTGTCTCCTAGTACTTAGCCTACTGCCTGAAAAGAATAGTATTTAATGTTGAATGAATGAGTGAGCAACACATTTTTATATTAAATACAGAGGTTGATACAGAGAACAGAACATTTAGCACTGTCAGAGGGAAATTAGGGAAGGTTTACTGGAAAAGACAATGTCTTAGCTGGATTTTAAAGGAATTTGACAAATAAACAAGTGGAAGGGAATGTGAAACAAAGAGAATAGTATGTCTCAAGGCAGAAAGCCATGAACACCATGAAGTTCTCAGGGCACTAGAAGCAGGGTGGTTCTACTTGGTGCAAATCAAAGATGAGGGTTGAGGGTTGCATATAGAGGTAAGGGCTAGATCACAAAGAGTCTTTTATGCCATGCTATGCAATTATATTGTTAAGTTTTAATTGCTGGGATACTCTAGCCCTACTGGCATGATTATAAGAAAGACTTTTGCAGCTGCATCAAACTGACTTGTACAGCATATCTGTTAGATACACGTGTATGGCTACAGAGCTAACATAGGCTGTGAATAGACAGGCCTGTGTTTCCATCCTGGTTGAGCACTTACTTAGTTCCGACACTTACTGGCCAAGTTCCTTTGGGAAATTTCCTTAACCTCACTGAACTTCAGTTCCCTCATTTCTAAAACTGGGATAATAATCATTCCTGTCTCATAGAATTAATGTGAAGATGAAATGAGATAACACACATAACGCTCTTGGCACAGTGCCTTCATAACTGCACGATAAATATTATTATTGATGGATATTGATATTATTGATAAATATACTATAATGGTGAGCAATTAATACGTGCTTACTAAATACTATCTATTATTATTAAGTTTTAACTGTCTTTCCAAGATTGCTCGAGCATGGCCTTGGCACAGGCCACCATGAGACAGGTGAAATACTTGTGTTAATGGAAAGGATGCATCACCCCTCACCCCTCTAGTAGCAGCAGTAAACAAGCACATTACCAAAGAGATGATACTGATGTAAGGAGGTCATTTTGTGAACAGTGTCTGATTTGGCAAATGATGCAACCCTCTAGCTATTAAAGGAATAGGTCAGGCACCCTTCAACTCCCAGGCCTATTTCAACGCTACCAAAAAGGCAGATGTTCAGGCCAGCTTGGAACTTGCTAGGGCCTGGGATGCATATGACAAAACAAGCATTTATTCACATCTTATGGCTGTGTATATTGTGATTCACCTACCTTAAAAAGCAATTTGGGGTCCCCAGTCTGTGCCACCACCTCCGCTTCCAGGCCGGTGGTGCCCCAGGGGAAGCATGGCCATGGACAGTGGACCGAGTGCTTTGAGCACAGAATGATACTATGTGGAGCTGCTGCAGAAACAATATCATGATGGCTATTTATGTTCCCTGCTGCTCCCTGCAGAATCCCAAAGCTCTGCTCTTGCATTGAGGGCCTTCAATGTGGAACTGGCTCAGGCTGATTAAAGACTCGGCCTCTGAGAAAACAATTGGACTGATGTGAATGCAGTTTTGAAAAAAAACTGTGGACTATATATACTGTGATAATCCGCCCCATCAGCCTGTGGCTATTGAACTACGGCAGGTCTGCACACCAGCAGAGCAGGCCCTGTTTCTGGGCCCCAGATTGACTTCACAGAGCCCCAGTAAGATGGAAAGCCAGGGCCCCACATGAGGGACTGAGAAGAAAAAGTGGATGGGGAGCTGCTGTCAAAAGACATAATCTGACCAAAATATGGCTTCTAAAAATCATTGATGAAGGAGAAAAAAGTTTGGATGACACAGCATATCATAATACACAGAAACTGTACAGTTATGCAGAAAACACACAGAGCTCTCTTCCTTATTTAAGACTAGAAGTACTGGGTATAAAGGATCTTGGTGCAGATCATGCCACAAGTCACACTGGAAAAGCACAAGGAATTGTCATATATGTAAGAGCAATGTCCTATCATAGTGGCCGAAGAACGGTGTTCCTCCCCTCAGATATTTGTGTGTTTGACAAATACAGCACATGGTGTTTCACAAGAGGGTTTTCTACAGAAGAACCAATGATAAAAATGTGAGAGACATGATATACGTCATTACTAGCCAGGCATATTTGTACTTAAAGCATGCTAGGTCCTTCCACAAAGTGAAAGTGAAAACTTCCTGCCTTTCTTCAGGATGCTTTGGAGGACTATCTAAAGAAAATTCAATAGGTGGATTTTGATATATTCTACCCATCTTGATAGCAGAAAAATACATTACTTCCATTATCTTTGTATACTCAGTCATAGAGAAAAAGATATTAAAATAATTTTATGGTACTGAAAAAAAAAAGCAATTTTGGTTAGAAAAAACGTAACATCTTTGTGATCTTGAAGTAGACCAAGATTTTTTCTTTTTTTAAACAGGACACAAAGGACTTCCCTGGCGGTCCAGTGGTAAAGAATCCACCTTCCAATGCAGGGGACTCGGGTTACATCCCTGGTCAGGGAACTAAGATCCCCCATGCTGCGGGGCAACTAAGCCTGCGCGCCACAACTACTGAGCCCCGATGCCTCAATGAGAGAGCCCACGTGCCACAAACCACAGAGCCCACGTGCTCTGGAGCCTGCACACCACAACCAGAGAGAGAAAATCCGCATGCCACAACTAGAGAGAAGCCCATGCACTGCAACGAAGAGTCCACATGCCGCAACTAAGGCCCAACACAGCCAAGAAAGGAAGGAAGGAAGGAAGAAAGGCTAGCTATCAAAGCCTTATTTAAACAGGACATGAAAAAGCATTAGCCACAAAGGAAAATTTTGATAAATTGAATTATGCTGAAATTAAGAACTTCTGTTCACAGGAAGATACCATTGAGAGTAAAAAGACAATCCACAGAGTGGGATAAGGTATTGCAACGTTTATATCTAACAAAGGGCTTGTAGCAAGAATATATTAAGAACTCTTACAAATCAATAGGAAAGAAAACAACCTACTAGGAAAATGAGCAAAGTCCTTAATTAATGCTTTGCGAGACATCAAAATGGGCAAAATACATATAAAAAGGTGCTCAATTTCATTAGTCATCAGGGAAGTGCAAATTAAAACCACAATGCAATATCACTACACTTCCATCAGAATGGCTCTAATGAAAAAATATTGGCAAGTATGTGGAGCAACTGGAACTCTCATACGCTCCTTTTGGTAGTGTAAATTGGTAGAATCACATTGAAAAACTACTTGGCAGTATCTGCTGGAGCTGAATAAACACATGCCCTTTTCAATGTACGTAGGTATGCAAAAGGAAAGTGTCCTTATGTCCACCAAAAGACATGTATAATGCTCCCAGCAACACTTTTTATAATAGCCCCAAACTGGGAACTACCCAGTTGCCCAGCAGCAGAAGAATGGAAAATTGTGGTACATTCATACAAGGAAATACTATACAGCAATATGAGTAATCTACAAGCACATGAAATATGGATAAATCTCATAAACATAATGCTGAGCAAAAGAAGCCAGACACAGAAGAGTACATATGTATGATTCCACTCAAATGAAGGGCAAAACTGGCAAATCAGTGTTGTCAGAAGTCAGAAATACCCTTGGGAGGAAAATGACTAAGGACTAGGAAGGGACTTTTGGGGTGCTGGAGATGTTCTATTTCTTGATTTGGGCACTGATTACCAGAGTTCTATATTTATGCTATACTTTAATAAAGAGTTAAAAAAATTAGATACATATATCAAGAATCTTTTTTTAAATCAAGAATCTTAAAAATGTATCTTTTGTCTTGGTAATTTCACCTCTAGGAATCTATAAAATCAATATTTTATTGTTATAGCTTATTTATATAACCTTATCTACTAGGAACTGTGCTAGGTGCTTTACATAAACTCACTTGTTTGTTTTTTTTTAATAAATAAATAAATTTATTTATTTATTTTTTGGTTGCGTTGGATCTTCATTGCGTCTTCGTTGCTGCACACAGGCTCTCTCTAGTTGCGGTGAGCGGGGGCCACTCTTCGTTGCCGTGTGTGGGCTTCTCATTGTGGTGGCTTCTCTTGCTGCGCAGCACGGTCTCTAGTCGTAGTTGTGGCTCGCGGGCCCTAGAGTGTAGGCTCAGTAGTTGTGGCGCACGGGCTTATTTGCTCCGCAGCATGTGGGATCTTCCCGGACCAGGGCTCAAAACCATGTCCCCTGCATTGGCAGGCGGATTCTTAACCACTGCGCCACCAGGGAAGCCCAATCCACTTGCTTTTGTGAATCAAAAATTTCCATTTTATTTCTTAATTTGTTATTGCTAACATAAAAATACGCTATCTTTTTCTATGTATTTATCTTTTGTCAGGACACTTGACTGAATTATTTTCATTCTAATAGTTTCTTTGGATAATTCTCTTGAATTTTCTAAGTAAACATCATATCATCTGAAAATAATGATAATCCTGTCTTTTCCTTTAGAAAATGTGTCTTATTGCACTGATTGGACAGTTTTATTAAGGATAGTGGGCATGCTTATCTTACTCTTGACTTTAGTGGAATGAACTCTATTGCTTTTCGTTTCATATGTACATTCATTTTCATGTTAAAAAAGTTTCATTCTATTTCTATTTCATCAAGATTTCTAATTTAGAATAGCTGTATCAAATTCCATCTGAACCTCTAGAATATGGTCTTTCTTTTTTAACCTATTTAACATAAACATTGCCTTAATACATTTCATATTGTTTAACTAGTTTTACATTCCTGTAATAAAATATGTTTGGACAGGATATATTATTATTCTGATATACTTCTAGGAGTATTTGTTTTTATAGTTGGCCCAAGAATTATTTAGAATTTTAAAAGTATATCTACATGTTTAGATTTTTTTCTCCCCTTAATTTTGATATATTATGGTCAAAGAACATGTCCTATAAGAATTCAAAAAAGTAATGTTTACCTTTTTGCCAGTTTTTCTAAATGTCCTGTGGACATTTAATAACAACGTATGAGACACAAAATTTTAAATGTATTTGTGAGGGAGATAAGATTCTAAACCTATTATAATTAAGTTATTAATGATATCATTCAAGATGTTCCTATTCTTATTTTTCTGCACCTGATAAAATATTCTCAGAGAAATGTTAAATGTCTCACTATGATTATAATTTTTTCTTTTCCCTTATATTTCTTCTGGTTTTTGCTTTATATATATTTGTTAGGTGTCTAATGGTTTGTGATGTCTATCTTCTTTTTGAATTGTAACTTTTATCATTAAAAATATTCTTCTTTGCTCCATTTAACTTCTGTGTGTCTTGGGTTTTTTCACATGTTAATAAATGCCTTCCTTGCTCTCTTTTTTGTTTGCATTTTTCTGGTACATCTCTGACCATTCTTTTAGTGTCATCATTTTTGTTTCATTTAAAATGTCTCTTATCAACAACATTTAGACTGTTCTTTGCTCAATTTGAGAGTCTTCATCCTTTAATGGGGGGATCTAACCTATTTACACATAGGGTGATAGTTTAGATAGATTGGGCTTATTCCTACCCTCTTATTCTTTGTATTTTTGGTTAATTATATATTTATGTTACTTCCTGCTGTCCCTCTTATTTTTCCAGAATGATCCAGCTTTTTTTTCTGTAATGATGTGGAAGTCATGTATCCTGTTTCTATCTTGCTAGAGCTTATCTGTCAATTTTATTAGATACATCTTCTAAAAAATTAATTTCAAGGCATCAACAATAGCAATAAAAAGATAAATACTAGTGTTGGAAGAGAGTAATGAAATGGGCATTTTTACACATTTTTGGTGGGAATGTAAAATCTTATCCCATGTTTCCAGGTGTTTATAGTGAGGGGGTGGGGAAAGTAGCCCTGATTATGTGGCTTAAACCAGGGAGGGCCTGGGGCTATTTCAGTCTCATCCAAGCTACCAAACTGACGGATGAAATTTCTAAATGAAAAGCCAAGTATTCTTGGTGAGAAAGGATGAAAACAGATGTTGGCATGGCAACCAGTACCCTCTACAATGGTCATTGTAGCATTGTTTACAACTGAGAAAACTTGGAAGCAACCTAAATGTGCATCATAGGGAATTGGTTAAATTATGGAACATGTGCACTATTCTTCTGTTCTTCTGGGGAGATCAAGAGAATCTTGATTTGGGAATTCCCTGGTGGTCCATTGGTTAGGATTCAGCTCTCTCACTGCCAGGGCCCCAGGTTCCCGGGTTTGATCAGTGGTCAGGGAACTAAGAACCCGTATGCCTCACAGCGTGGCCAAAATTAATAGAGTCTTGATTTGCACAGAGCTTTGGAAGATAGTGGGGTCTCCAGAGGCATAGATAGGAGAATAAGAAGACCCAGGGGCTAGAAAGTCATGGAAAATTTTGGGTCTTGTGCAATGAATGTCAAGTCATGAGGGAACAGATATTATAAGGAAGTTCAAGTAACTGACAAGCAAAGAGGAAAACTGACCAGAGGAGCAGATATTCAGAGTGGAACAGAAAAGTCATAAGAGTAGTCAGGCCCTTGATTTCTGCTCTTTCTGAAGTCTGATTTTCTGCTTTTTTGGGTTGTTACGTGTATCACTTCAGTAGACCTCCTTTTCCCTGAAATAACATGAGTCCCTATTCCTTGCAAGCAAAAGGCATGTCATGGAGATAAAATCAACGTACTGTGACAGTGTGAGGGCTTCTTATGACAGACCTGTATTTAAAGATAAGAGGCAAGTCAAATTATCTGGTAAGCCCTTTATCCTAATCTACATCTCTGAGCTCAGCCTACTCTACTAGCTGCCATCCCTCCTCTGTGCTCCTTTTGTCCCTCACAAACTTCTCTCTCACCAAAGTCCTCTTTCCCCCTAATTTTTAGCCTTCCTTCCTTTTTCCCTTGACTGTTTCATATGATCTCAACTGTCATCTTTGAGCAGATGATCCCCAGAGCTCTCTTTTGAGCTCCCAGCCTGTATTTCCTTGGCCCTGCTGGACATTCCAACTCGCTGTCCTTCCGTCTCCTCCAAAGCAGCATGTCTCAGAGCTCATTATCTTTTTTTCTGAAACTGGCTCTTCCTTTTGTATTCAGTTAATGGCACCATGATTCCCTCAGGAAACCAGACTGGTACATCTATTTCTCTCCTCTTTCCCTTGTCCCCATCCCTACTTCACCCAGTTAGTTGCTGAGTTCTGTCATTTTATATCTGAAACATTACTGCATTTGACCCATATCCCTCTTTCCCACTGTATCTCCTTTTGCTCAGATCTGTTTTGTTTTTTAAAATTTTTTGGCCATGCTGCGTGGCATGCAGGATCTTAGTTCCCTGACCAGGGATTGAACCTGAGCCCCCTGCATTGGAAGTACGGAGTCTTAACCACTGGACCACCAGGGAAGTCCAATCAGATCTACTGAAAGTTCCCTCAGGGCTTTAGTTTTTCTAATTTTCTGACCATAGAAAACCACCTGTGTAAATATCCAGGCAATTTTTTTTAAGTCTATGTGTAGGCTAGGATTGGATAGATATAGGACAAGGCCAGTTATTGCAAGAAATGTATGTCTAGAGTTAGGGAAAGTTGTTAAGAATTAGTTAGGGAGGGACTTCCCTGGTGGCGCAGTGGTTAAGACTCCACGCTCTCAAAGTAGGGGGTCTGGATTCGATCCCTAGTCAGGGAACTAGATCCCACATGCATGCCGCAACTAAGAGTTCACATGCCACAACTAAGGAGTCCACAAGCTGCAACTAAGGAGCCCACCTGCTGCAACTAAGGAGCCAGCGAGCTGCAACTAAGGAGCCCGCAAGCCACAAGTAAGGAGGCTGCCTGCTGCAACTAAGACCCAGCGCAACCAAAAAAAAAAAAAGAATTAGGGAGTAAGCCTGAAAAGATAACTAGAATAGTTATATGACTAAATAGGAGAGAAGAGGGGATAAGGCTCAAAAAAAAAAGACAAACTGGACACAGAAATATTTTTAGTATCCCCAAGGAATGCTGTACATGTTTAGTAGTGGTACATTGGGTAGCATTCTGTAATTCTGGAAACAGCATGGGAGGAGCTGGAGGTAACAGGGTACAGCAGAGGTAGGGATGGCTCCATGTGAATTGGGATGAGTCTAAAGAGAGTCAGGGACCATAGATAATTTGGGCCATCTCCACTTCTGTAAACTTTGACAAATTGAACAAAGCTTAAGTCTCACTGGTCTGGCTAGCCGATGTGGAAGAGGAAAAATGAAGCCATTGATCTCAGGTGAATTGGGGCCTGCATTTCCTGAGCCCCATAGCATGTGAGAATGGTCAGGTTGTTTTAGAGAGCTCTGAGCCAACAGGCTCAGCCTCAGCTTCAACCTAAGCCTCAGCCCCAATCTACCTGCACATGGCTTTCCCCATTTGATTCCTCCTATATATGTTAACGGATTAATCTTAGCAAATTTCAGCTCTGGTCTTGTCACTCTGCAGCTAAAGAAATTTCTCTAGCTTCCCATAGACTCAAGAGTAAAAGCCCAATACAATCTTCAGCCTAGCTTTCAAGGAAGTATGATAGATGTAAAAGCAACAGATTTTGGCATAGAAGACCTGGGTCCAAATACTGGTTCTGACAACTATCTATGGGGCCTTGGTCAAGTTATTTTAATTGTCAGAGCCTGCTTCCTCATCTGTAAAATGTAGATGATACACAATTTCACACAGTTGTTGTGAGAGATAAAGAAGATAACATGTATCTAGTACACAGTACCTTGATCAATAATTTCCTCCTTTCCTTACTTCATTATCCAGCTTCAACTTACTTTTTCTAAAATTATTTTTATCCGTATTTCCCTTTATGCACTATTGGTTCTAGTAAAACAGAATTGCTCACATCCCTGGTATCACACCAGATTCTTCAGAGATCTCTGCCTAGGTTCATTTGCCATTTCATTCTATTCATTCAAAAATATCCATTAAATGACTATGATGTGCCAGGTGCTGTTCCAGAACCTGGGGATCTTAAAGTGAACAACTTAGATGGAGTTTTCTTTCTAGACTGCAGTCCTTCTCCATGGATTGCTCTTTCCTCTACACAATGAAATTCTTTCAAAATTTAATACAAATGCTTCCTCATTCATTCAACAAATACTTGCTGAACACTTACTATGTGCAGATTCTTGGCTCAGGCAGTAAGGATACAACTGTGGAAAAGATACCACTCATTCAGCATGTCGTCTGTGGAGAACATGGACAAGTAAAGAGGCTGCAATGAGGGTGCCATAAAGAAACATCCTAGAGGAGATGTCTAAGTGCTTCCCAAAGTTTCTCACATCAGAGCACATACAGGTGATTGTTCTTGGCTGGAGATGACTGACCAGGATGTCTAGCTACCCCAGGCTCTGCCTGGCCACCCCAAGGATTGAGGGGAGGGGGTGGTCACTGTCTCAGCACACTGGTACTCCATTCACAACATACTTGTTGGTCTGGTCTAGGCTAAGACCTGAAGGATAAGTAGATGCTAAATAGGAAAAGAGATATTCTGGGCCTTTCACTTATTTAACAAGTCTTTATTAAGAATCTACTATGTGCCAGACACTGTGCCCAGGGCTAGGAATACAACAGTGAACACAGAACCTGCCCTTAAGGAACTTTTACTTAAGGGATACAGACAAATGGACAGGCAATTACAATATTGAGGTAAGTGCTCTGATGGAGATAAGCTCAGAGGGCTATGAGATCTTACCCAGGTGTGAGAAGTCAGAGATTTACAGGGTGGTAAAATATAACTTTAGACCTTCAAGTAAGTGGTGGGAGTGGGAGGTGGGAAAGGCATTCCAAGGAGAAGAGAATATGGTAGAAGTGAGATAATCACGGCACATTTTTGCCTTGCTATCCCCCAAAACCCTATGCTCAATATGCCATCTTCTTCCACACCTCTATGCTCTGCCCATGCTCCCCTTCCCTGCCAACTCATGTTCTGGAAGCCAGCTCAAACCACTTCCTCTTTGAAAGACTTCCCCAGGCAAAATTAGTCATTCCCTCCTCTCTCCTTCTACACTGATGACACTACTTTATGAACCAAAATTCTGGACACATTGTCTGACAGTGAATTCTTTTTCTGATATGTAATTTTATTAGATGCTATAGATATGGAAATTAATCATGTTTTATTCATTTAACAAGTTGTCTTTAGTAAACAGAAAAACAGAGAAAACAACCAGATATTATATACTATATATTATCTGTGTCATTATTTTTGTTATTCATCTACTGTCAAAATTGATGGCAATGTTGTGTATATACAAATCTAAAGAGTTTGTAATGTTAAATAACTTAATTTTAATTTTTGCTACTATTTCTATGCTGGGCTCTGAAAATTTACTTGTATTATGCTGATTTTTTTTTAACTTTTAATGGTCATTCATTACTTTTCTGATTGTCTGATATACTGTCAGATAGAGGATAACTGGAATAATAGGTTTGGAATATTCTCTCGACAATAATCTCTAAGTATTTTCATTAACAATTTTTACAGTCTCCTTATTGGGGTCCAGTTCCTTCATTTTGTGACTCTTCTATGTAAATTACTTCTCTCTCCTGGTACTGTGCTCTGATAATATAGTGGTGAGCAAGGAAGACAGGGTCCCTGACTCAGTAAGTAACTGTGTTCTCACTGATCAGCCCTCAAGCCTCTCGTGTATTAACCCCTCTGCTTCTGAGCAGATCCACTATTTCCTGGATCTACAGCTCTCTTCCTTTCCCACTGCTATAGTTCAAGGTCTTATCTTCCACCTCCAATTAAAAAAAAAAAAAAAGCTCTCCCTAACTGGTTTCTTATCCATCCGACTATTCAACATGAGATTTCTAAAATGCAAATCTTTGGGCTGATTTTCAATTGCCCACAAAATGAAGTCCTGACTCTCGGACTTCCTATGTAAACCCCTGCGGAACTTCTCTCTGGGTATAAGACCTATCTTACCTCTGGGTATAAGACCTATCTTATCTCTGGGTATTCTCCAGCTTGCACCCAAAGTTCAAGCAATGTCTTACTGCTTGCAGTAAGTACCGGACCTACCTGTTCGCGGAGTTTTGTCTGCGAGGAGAGGAATTGGGGGCGGTTACTAGGAGATTATCAACCATTAAAGGAAGAGCCTACACCAGAGGCTGGAAATGGGACGCCTCAAGCTTGCTGTGAAAGTATACATTTTTTCCCCAGTCGTAAGTAGATCCCATTTTTGTGATCTTATGATGCCCTCTCTAGCTGAGCCATTCTTACTACCTAATTCCAGCCCCTTTCTGACCCACAGCAACAAAAGGAGCTGTGCTTTTAAGCCTCCATTTTTTTCTTTCTTAAGTTCCCTGGGCCTGTGACGTCCTTTACCTCCCAGCAGGCCTCGCGATCTCTTATTCCGTATTCACGATTCGGGAAACTTTCCTTTCTCGCTCGCCCACTCGGCCTCCCCACGTGGGGCTTCTACCCTCTGGTGCGCTTATAGTTCTGTGACCGCAGGACTGACACCTGCGGTGGTGCATTTAGCTACTGCTCCACCAGGCCCGTGAACCGCCTGCACCTGAACCATCGCGGATGCCCCGCACCATCCACTGCACGCCACAGGAGCTCCGGGCTCACGCCGGGACTGGAGGGACGGGGAATCGGTTCTTCGGCGTCGCTGATGAAGCGCTGCCTCCGGTCACGTGACGCGCCCGTTGTCACGCGGGGGGCGGCTCACCTGACCAGGGTGTCACGTGGCCCGGCCCGCTGGGAGAGAGAACACCAGTGGGCCATGGCGGGCTCCAAGCTCTGGTTTTCGCTCCTGCTGGCGGCAGCGTTCGCTGGGCGGGCGACGGCTCTGTGGCCATGGCCCCAGTACATCCAAACCTCCGAGCGGCGCTACACCGTCTTCCCGCACAGCTTCCAGTTCCAGTACCACGTCAGTTCGGCCGCGCAGGTAGGCTGCTCCGTCCTCGACGAGGCCTTCCA
Source organism: Mesoplodon bidens (assembly GCF_964165515.1). Lineage (NCBI taxonomy): Eukaryota > Metazoa > Chordata > Mammalia > Artiodactyla > Ziphiidae > Mesoplodon > Mesoplodon bidens. Next base: position 61,535,195 of record NC_138178.1, on the reverse strand, counting down.
ACGCTACCATCACCTGCTCTTCGGTTCCGTGTCCTTCCACTTTCCCCAACCCACGGGTGAGTTGGACCTGCCCCGTCTCGTTCCCGGGCTCCGAGAGGGCCTTCCTTAGGACAACTCCCCCAAACCTCCTGAAACGCCCTTCCTTTGGCTTTTGACCAACCCTCTAGTCTATCCCAGTCCTCTAGCCTCCACTTCCACCTGCCCTTTTTCTCCAGCTGTCCTGTCAGCCTCCCCAAGGATTAGTCCCCCACCTCCATTCACTTCTTCACTGAGCTGACTTCTGCGGCCAGGGCTTATCCGGAATCCTGCCCTTGGGCTATGTATTTCACCAAAAATGTCTGCTTTAGGACTACAGTTCATTCAGGATAGCAAATTACTGAAAATACGGTGCCAGTAGACATCTGACCGTGTTCAAGTGTCCAGGGTCCTAGTGAGGCTGTGACCAGGGCTGGGGAGAGGAGACCAGAGCTGACATTCAAAATTGGTTAAGACAAGAGAGAGAAGCAAAATTACATAAAAGTATCTGACACATAACATATTAGGTAAATGTTTAAACTGTGAGAAAAATCATAGAACACTTGCATAAGGAAATGTGTTTTGAGCAGCCACTTAAAGTGAGGTGGTGGATGTACAGAAATTGGCCAGGACAGAAAGGATGGTATTCAAGGAAGGAAGGCAGGCTTAGGCAGAAGCACAAAGGGTTATGATTGAGCTCAAAGTTCTTGGCTGGTGTGTGTAATGAGGGTGGGGGGGCTGGGGAGGGGTGAGGTTGGGGCGAGTGTGAGATTGAAGAGTCGGGAGTGCTTTGGATATGGGTTTCATCTGAAATAGCAGGGGCTGGCAGTTTTCTTTAAGGCAGTGCTGAAAATTGTGTTTGAGGATGATTATTTCACAGCAAATAGAAGAGTAGAGTCATGAATAGAGTCAGCAATGCAAAGAAATAAAATTCTAGCTTATGGGCTTAAAATTTAGAATTTTCTTGAAATTCTCCTGGAATCTAGTTCTCTGGTTATGAGGTATAGGTGTTTATGGAGGGAAGCCATATTTATGGTTGAGCCATATGGTAGTGTCATTTTTTTCTGGCATTTCAAGTATGCTTAAATTACTTTCAAAAGTTGTCATATGAGGGACTTCCCTGGTGGTGCAGTGGTTAAGAATCCACCTGCCAATGCAGGGGATATGGGTTTGAGCCCTGGTCTGGGAAGATCCCACATGCCGCGGAGCAACTAAGCCCGTGCGCCACAACTACTGAGCCTGTGCTCCAGAGCCCACGAGCCACAACTACTGAGCCTGTGTGCCACAACTGCTGAAGCCCGCGCGCCTAGAGCCTGTGCTCCGCAACAAGAGAATCCACCGCAATGAGAAGCCTGCGCATCACAATGAAGATTAGCCTACGCTCACCACAACTAGAGAAAGGCCGCACGCAGCAGTGAAGACCCAATGCAGCTAAGAAATATAATTAATTAATTAATTAATTAATTTTTAAAAAGATGTTTAAAAAGTGTTGTCATTTGATATGTAGAATTAAAAGTATTTAATGAAAAAAATGGCACTTAGAGTGTGACAGATGATTTAGGGAAAGAAATAGCATCAAAGGTAGTTCTTCACTGGTAAGATGCATTAGGCCAAGGAGGATAAAAGGTATGCTCTTGTGTCCATGGTCGATCACATACTTCTCTGAATCCTTCATGACAAGTAATAGAATGCTTCACATAAAACTGGCACTCAGAATATGTTTATTTTGGTATAGAAAAGTTAGGGACTGACTTAAATCTGTCACCTAATTGGTGGTTTGGTATGTGCCTATTCCAGTGCTGGGCACTCAGTGGTTACAGGAAAAATATATGACCCAGTCCCAAGCTTTGCAGTCTAACTGGGAAATATGAAGCAAAAGGATACAGTGTGTTTAAAATGCTTAACAGACACAGGGAACTACATTCAATATCCTGTAATAAACCATAATGGAAAAGAATATGAAAAAGAATATATGTATCGATATATATGTATAACTGAATCACTTTGCTATACACCAGAAACTAACACAACATTGTAAATCAACTACACTTTAAAATAAAAGGCTTAAAAGGTAATGAGAATGTGTACTAGTATTATATAAATTAGAATAATTCATATACTTCTAAAAATTAAGTCTTTACCTGCATTGCTATAGGACTAGAGTTGAATCAAGAAAAGAGAAATAGGGAGGTTATGTGACAATGGTGTGCTGTAAATTCCCTAATGAAACAGATTTAGAGACAGATAAGAAACTAAATAAAATGTTTATTTCAATTTATTACCTCCCTGTAAATGAATTTGCTCTATTAGTTGAGGGGTCTTATCCACTGACCTAATGAAAGGTGTTTTGGATGAACATTACCAAAGATAGACAAGTAACTTGTTTCTCTGATGTTCCTCCTATGGAGTCTTCTCTTTGGAATACAGGTTCTGGGAGAGTCTTTCAAATGACTTGAGCCATAATCCTATTTCTGCAAAAAGAAGGAAGAATCTATGGAGGAAAACAACATCAACAAAGCCCAAACTGTAGTATATTTCCCTATGGGGTTGATTTTAGTAAAGAAAACAACATATGCAAGTTAAAATTTAGCTAAAGCTTCTCCTCCAGATAACTTCCTTCCTTGTAGGCTTTGGGCCAGTGTCTTTCTTTCTTTTTTTTTAATATTTGAATTTTATTTATTTTTTATACAGCAGGTTCTTATTAGTTATCCATTTTATACACATCAGTGTATACACGTCAATCCCAATCTCCCAATTCATCACACCCCACCCCAACGCCCCGCCGCTTTCCCCCCTTGGTGTCCATATGTTTGTTCTCTACATCTGTGTCTCTATTTCTGCCCTGCAAACAGGTTCATCTGTACCATTTTTCTAGGTTCCACATATATGCGTTAATATACGATATTTGTTTTTCTGACTTACTTCACTCTCTATGACAGTCTCTAGATCCATCCACATCTCTACAAATGACCCAATTTCATTCCTTTTTATGACTGAGTAATATTCCACTGTATATATGTACCACTATATCTTTATCCATTCGTCTGTTGATGGGCATTTGGGTTGCTTCCATGACCTGGCTATTGTAAATAGTGCTGCAATGAACATTGGGGTGCATGTGTCCTTTTGAATTATGGTTTTCTCTGGGTATATGCCCAATAGTGGGATTGCTGTGTCATATGGTAATTCTATTTTTAGTTTTTTAAGGAACCTCCATACTGTTCTCCATAATGGCTGTATCAATTTACATTCCCACCAACAGTGCAAGAGGGTTCCCTTTTCTCCACACCCTCTACAGCATTTGTTGTTTGTAGGTTTTCTGATGATGCCCATTCTAACTGGTGTGAGGTGATACCTCATTGTAGTTTTGATTTGCATTTCTCTAATAATTAGTGATGTTGAGCAGCTTTTCATGTGCTTCTTGGCCATCTGTCTGTCTTCTTTGGAGAAATGTCTATTTAGGTCTTCTGCCCATTTTTGGATTGGGTTGTTTGTTTTTTTTAATATTGAGCTGCATGAGCTGTTTATATATTTTGGAGATTAATCCTTTGTCCGTTGATTCATTTGCAAATATTTTCTCCCATTCTGAGGGCCGTCTTTTCGTCTTGTTTGTACTTTGCTTTGCAAAAGCTTTTAAGTTTCATTAGGTCCCATTTGTTTATTTTTGTTTTTATTTCCATTACTCTAAGAGGTGGATCAAAAAAGATCTTGCTGGGATTTATGTCAAAGAATGTTCTTCCTGTGTTTTCCTCTAGGAGTTTTATACTGTCCAGTCTTTCGTTTAGGTCTCTAATCCATTTTGAGTTTATTTTCGTGCATGGTGTTAGGGAGTGTTCTAATTTTGTTCTTTTACATGTAGCTGTCCAGTTTTCCTAGCACCACTTATTGAAGAGACTGTCTTTTCTCCATTGTATATCCTTGCCTCCTTTGTCACAGATTAGTCAACCATAGGTGCGTGGGTTTATCTCTGCGCTTTCTATCCTGTTCCATTGATCTATATTTCTGTTTTTGTGCCAGTACCATATGGTCTTGATTACTGTAGCTTTATAGTATAGTCTGAAGTCAGGGAGTCTGATTCCTCCAGCTCCGTTTTTTTCCCTCAAGACTGCTTTGGCTATTCGGGGTCTTTTGTGTCTCCATATAAATTTTAAGATTTTTTGTTCTAGTTCTGTAAAAAATGCCATTGGTAATTTGATAGGGATTGCATTGAATCTGTAGATTGCTTTGGGTAGAATCGTCATTTTCACAATGTTGATTCTTCCAATCCAAGAACATGGTATATCTTTCCATCTGTTTGTGTCATCTTTGATTTCTTTTATCAGTGTCTTATAGTTTTCAGAGTACAGGTCTTTTACCTCCTTAGGTAGGTTTATTCCTAGGTATTTTATTCTTTTTGTTGCAGTGGTGAATGGGATTATTTCCTTAATTTCTCTTTCTGATCTTTCATTGTTAGTGTATAGGAATGCAAGAGGTTTCTGTGCATTTATTTTGTATCCTGCAACTTTACCAAATTCACTGATAAGCTCTAGTAGTTTTCTGGTGGCATCTTTAGGATTCTCTATGTATAGTATCATGTCATCTGCAAACAGTGACAGTTTTACTTCTTCTTTTCCAATTTGTATTCTTTTATTTCTTTTTCTTCTCTGATTGCCATGGCTAGGACTTCCAAAACTATGTTGAAAATAGTGGCGAGAGTGGACATCCTTGTCTTGTTCCTGATCTTTGAGGAAATGCTTTCAGTTTTTCACCATTGAGAATGATGTTTGCTGTGGGTGTGTCGTATATGGCCTTTATTATGTTGTGGTAGGTTGCCTCTCTGCCCACTTTCTGAAAATTTTTTATCATAAATGGGTGTTGAATTTTGTCAAAAGCTTTTTCTGCATCTATTGAGATGATCATATGGTTTTTATTCTTCAATTTGTTAATATAGTGTATCACATTGATTGATTTGCCTATACTGAAGAATCCTTGCATCCCTGGGATAAATCCCATTTGATCATGGTGTATGCTCCTTTTAATGTGTTGTTGGATTCTGTTTGCTAGTATTTTGTTGAGGATTTCTACATCTATATTCATCAGTGATATTAGTCTGTAATTTTCTTTTTTTGTGGTATCTTTGTCTGGTTTTGGTATCAAGGTGATGGTGGCCTCAAAGAATGAGTTTGGGAGTGTTCCTTCCTCTGCAATTTTTTGGAAGACTTTGAGAAGGATGGGTGTTAGCTCTTCTCTAAATGTTTGGTAGAATTCACCTGTGAAGCCACCTTATTCTGGACTTCTCTTTCTTGGAAGATTTTTAATCACAGTTTCAATTTTATTACTTGTAATTGGTCTGTTCTTATTTTCTATTTCTTCCTGGTCTTAGAAGGTTATGCCTTGCGAAGAATTTGTCCATTTCTTCCAGGTTGTCCATTTTATTGGCATAGAGTTGCTTGTAGTAGTCCCTTAGGATGCTTTGTATTTCTACGGTGTCCGTTGTAATTTCTCCTTTTTCTTTTTTCTTTTTTTTTTTTTTTTTGCGGTATGTGGGCCTCTCACTGCTGTGGCCTCTTCCGTTGCAGAGCACAGGCTCCAGACGCACAGGCTCAAAGGCCATGGCTCATGGGCCCAGCCGCTCCGCAGCATGTGGGATCTTTCCGGACCAGGGCACGAACCTGTGTCCCCTGCATCGGCAGGTGGACTCTCAACCACTGCGCCACCAGGGAAGCCCCTCTCCTTTTGCATTTTTAATTTTATTGATTTGAGTCCTCTCCCTCTTGATGAGTCTGGCTAATGGTTTATCAATTTTGTTTATCTTCTCAAAGAACCAGCTTGTAGTTTTATTGATCTTTGCTATTGTTTTCTTTGTTTCTATTTCATTTATTTCTGCTCTGATCTTTATGATTTCTTTCCTTCTGCTAACTTTGGGTTTTGTCTGTTTTTCTTTCTCTAGTTCCTTTAGGTGTAAGGTTAGATTGTTTATTTGAGATTTTTCTTGTTTCTTGAGGTAGGCTTGTATAGCTATAAACTTCCTTCTTAGAACTGCTTTTGCTGCATCCCATAGGTTTTGGATCATTGTGTTTTCATTGTCATTTGTTTCTAGGTATTTTTTGATTTCTTCAGTGATGTCTTGGTTATTTAGTAATGTATTGTTTAGCCTCCATGTGTTTGTGTTTTTTAAGTTTTTTTCCCTGTAACTGATTTCTAATCTCATAGCGTTGTGGTCAGAAAATATGCTTGATATGATTTCAGTTTTCTTAAATTTACTGAGGCTTGATTTGTGACCCAAGATGTGATCTATCCTGGAGAATGTTCCATGTGCACTTGAGAAGAAAGTGTAATCTGCTGTTTTTGGATGGAGTGTCCTATAAGTATCAATTAAATCTATCTGGTCTAGTGTGTCATTTAAAGCTTGTGTTTTCTTATTAATTTTGTTTGGATGATCTATCCGTTGGTGTAAGTGAGGTGTTAAAGTCCCCCGCTATTATCATGTTACTATCGATTTCCTCTTTTATAGCTGTTAGCAGTTGCCTTATGTATTGAGGTGCTCCTGTGTTGGGTGCATATATATTTATGATTGTTAGATCTTCTTCTCAGATTGATCCCTTGATCACTACGTAGTGTCCTTCCTTTTCTCTTGTAACATTCTTTATTTTAAAGTCTATTTTATCTGATATGAGTATTGCTACTCCAGCTTCTTTTTTTTTGATTTATTAATTTTTATATTTTGACTGCATTGGGTCTTTGTTGTTGTGCACAGGCTTTTCTCTGGTTGCAACGAGCAGGGGCTACTCTTAGTTGTGGTGTGCGGGCTTCTCATTGCAGTGGCTTCTCTTGTTGTGGAGCATGGGCTCTAGGCGCACGGGCTTCAGTAGTTGTGGCATGCAGGCTCAGTAGCTGTGGCTCGCGGGATGTAGAGCGCAGGCTCAGTAGTTGTGGAGCATGGGCTTAGTTGCTCCGTGGCATGTGGGATCTTCCCGGGCCAGGCCTCAAACCCATGTCCCATTCATTGACAGGCAGATTCTTTTTCTTTTTTTAAATTTTATTTATTTATTTATTTATTTATGGCTGTGTTGGGTCTTCGTTTCTGTGCATGGGCTTTTTCTAGTTGCGGCAAGTGGGGGCCACTCTTCATCGCAGTGCACGGGCCTCTCACTGTCGTGGACGCTCTTGTTGCAGAGCACAAGCTCCAGACGCGCAGGCTCAGTAGTTGTGGCTCACGGGCCTAGTTGCTCCACGGCATGTGGATCTTCCCAGACCAGGGCTCGAACCCGTGTCCCCTGCATTGGCAGGCAGACTCTCAACCACTGTACCACCAGGGAAGCCCCGGCAGGCGGATTCTTAACCACTGTGCCACCAGGGAAGTGCCTCCAGCTTTCTTTTGATTTCCATTTACATGGAATATCTTTTTCCATCCCCTCACTTTCAGTCTGTATGTATCCCTAGGTCTGAAGTAGGTCTCTTGTAGACAGCATATATATGGGTCTTGTTTTTGTATCCATTCAGCGAGCCTTTGTCTTTTGGTTGGAGCATTTAATCCATTCACATTTAAGGTAATTATCAATATGTATGTTTCTATGAGCATTTTCTTAATTGTTTTGGGTTTGTTTTTTTTTTTTTTTTTTTTTTTTTTTTTTTTTTTTTTTTGCTGTATGTGGGCCTCTCACTGTTGTGGCCTCTCCCGTTGCGGAGCACAGGCTCCGGACGCGCAGGCTCAATGGCCATGGCTCACGGGCCCAGCCGCTCTGCGGCATGTGGGATCTTCCCGGACCGGGGCACGAACCCGTGTCCCCTGCATCGGCAGGCGGACTCTCAACCACTGCACCACCAGGGAAGCCCCTTGGGTTTGTTTTTGTAGGTCCTTTTCTTCTCTTGTGTTTCCCACTTAGAGAAGTTCCTTTAGCATTTGTTGTAGAGCTGGTTTGGTGGTGCTGAATTCTCTTAGCTTTTGCTTGTCTGTAAAGCTTTTTATTTCTCCATTGAATCTGAATGAGATCCTTGCTCGGTAGTGTAATCTTGGTTGTAGGTTCTTCCCTTTCATCACTTTAAATACATCGTGCCACTCCCTTCTGGCTTGTAGAGTTTCTGCTGAGAAATCAGCTGTTAACCTTATGGGAGTTCCTCTGTATGTTGTTTGTTGTTTTTCCCTTGTTGCTTTCGATAATTTTTCTTTGTCTTTAATTTTTGTCAGTTTGATTACTATGTGTCTTGGCATGTTTCTCCTTTGGTTTATCCTGCCTGGGACTGTCTGTGCTTCCTGGACTTGGGTGGCTATTTCCTTTCCCATGTTAGGGGAGTTTTCAACTATAATCTCTTCAAATACTTTTTTGGGCCCTTTCTCTCTCTCTTCTCCTTCTGGGACCCCTATAATGTGAATGTTTTTGCGTATAATGTTGTCCCAGAGGTCTCTTAGGCTGTCTTCATTCTTTTTTCTTTATTCTGTTCCACGGTAGTGATTCCACCATTCTGTCTTCCAGGTCACTTATCCATTCTTCTGCCTCACTTATTCTGCTATTGATTCCTTCTAGTGTATTTTTCATTTCAGTTATTGTATTGCTTATCTCTGTTTGTTTGTTCTTTAATTCTTCTAGGTCTTTATTAAACATTTCTTGCATCTTCTCGATCTTTGCCTCCATTCTTTTTCAGAGTTCCTGGATCATCATTATTCTGAATTCTTTTTCTGGAAGATTGCCTATCTCCACATCATTAGTTGTTTTTCTGGGGTTTTATCTTGTTCCTTCATCTGGTACAAAGTCCTCTGCCTTTTCATCTTGTCTATCTTTCTGTGAATGTGATTTTCCTTCCACAGGCAGCAGAATTGTAGTTCTTCTTGCTTCTGCTGTCTGCCCTCTGGTGGATGAGGCTATGTAAGAGGCTTGTGCAAGCTTCCTGATGGGAGGGACTGGTGGTGGGTAGAGCTGGGTGTTGCTCTGGTAGGCGGAGCTCAGTAAAACTTTAATCTGCTTGTCTGCTGATGGGTGGGGCTGGGTTCCCTCCCTGTTGTTTGTTTGGCCTGAGGCAGCGCAACACTGGAGCCTGCCCAGCTCTCTGTTGGGGCTAATGGCAGACTCTGGGAGGGCTCACACCAAGGAGTACTTCCCAGAACTTCTGCTGCCAGTGTCCTTGTCCCCATGGTGAGCCACAGCCACACCCTGCCTCTGCAGGAGACCCTCCAACACTAGCAAGTAGGTCTGGTTCAGTCTCCTATGGGGTCACTGCTCCTTCCCCTGGGTCCCGATGTGCACACTACTTAGTGTGTGCCCTCCAAGAGTGGAATCTCTGTTTCCCCCAGTCCTGTTGAAGTCCTGCTAGCCTTCAAAGTCTCATTCTCTAGGAATTCCTCCTCCCATTGCCAGACCCCCAGGTTGGACAGGCTGACATGGGGCTCAGAACCTTCACTCCAGTGGGTGGACTTCTGTGGTATAAGTGTTCTCCAGTTTGTGAGTCATCCACCCAGCAGTTACAGGGTTTGATTTTATTGTGATTGTGCCCCTCCTACCATCTCACTGTGGCTTCTCCTTTGTCTTTGGATGTGGGGTATCTTTTTTGGTGAGTTCCAGTGTCTTCCTGTTGATGATTGTTCAGCAGTTAGTTGTGATTCTGGTGCTCTCGCAAGAGGGAGTGAGCACACGTCCTTCTACTCTGCCATCTTGAACGAATGTCTCCTCCAGTGTCTTTTTTTTTTTTTTTAATATAATAGTGTTTATTTTTACTTGTTGACAGTTTGCTTTATTTATTTATTTATTTTTGGCTGTGTTGGGTCTTCGTTTCTATGTGAGGGCTTTCTCTAGTTGCGGCAAGTGGGGGCCACTCTTCATCGCGGTGCACGTGCCTCTCACTATCGCAGCCTCTCTTGTTGCGGAGCACAGGCTCCAGACGCGCAGGCTCAGTAATTTTGGCTCACGGGCCCAGTTGCTCCGCAGCATGTGGGATCTTCCCAGACCGGGGCACGAACCCGTGTCCCCTGCATCGGCAGGCAGACTCTCAACCACTGCGCCACCAGGGAAGCCCCTCCAGTGTCTTTTTTTTTTGGCTGTGTTGGGTCTTCCTTGCTGCACATGGGCTTTCTGTAGTTGCTGTGAGCAGGGGCTACTCTTTGTTGCATTGCGTGGGCTTCTCATTGCAGTGGCTTCTCTTTTTGCGGAGCATGGGCTGTAGGCGCGTGGGCTTCAGTAGTTGAGGCGCATGGGCCTAGTTGCTCCGCAGCATGTGGGATCTTCCCGGACCAGGGCCCGAACCTGTGTCCCCTGCATTGGCAGGCGGATTCTTAACCACTGTGCCACCAGGGAAGTCCCATTGGCCAGTGTCTTTCTTTTTTTTTTTTATTTTTTTCAAATTTTTGGCTGCATTGGGTCTTCATTGTGGCGTGCGGGCTTTCTCTTGTTGCAGCAAGCGGGGGCTACTCTTCATTGTGGTGTGCGGGCTTCTCATTGTGGTGGCTTCTCTTGTTGCAGAGCACGGGCTGTAGGCGCGTGGGGTTCAGTAGCTGTGGCACATGGGCTCAGTAGTTGTGGCTCACGGGCTCTAGAGCGCAGGCTCAGTAGGTGTGGCGCTCGGACTTAGTTGCTCCGTGGCATGTGGGATCTTCCCGGACCAGGGCTTGAAGCCGTGTCCTCTGCATTGGCAGGCAGATTCTCAACCACTGCGCCACCAGGGAAGTCCCATGGGCCAGTGTCTTTCTTAATCCAGCACAGCTTCTGGTTTTGATCTTATCCTGGAATTCAGTGAAGTTCATACTTACATTTTCTTTTTTTTTTTTTTTGCGGTACGTGGGCCTCTCACTGTTGTGGCCCCTCCCGTTGCGGAGCACAGGCTCCGGACACACAGGCTCAGCCGCCATGGCTCACGGGCCCAGCCGCTCCACAGCATGTGGGATCCTCCCGGTCCAGGGCACGAACCCGTGTCCCCTGCATCGGCAGGCGGACTCTCAACCACTGCGCCACCAGGGAAGCCCCATACTTACATTTTCTAAAAAACAAGTCTAGTGTTGAGGTTCAACTCTATTGTGAATTTTCCTCCAAGGGTTAGCTGTAGTCATTAATTGTAAATGATTTGTGGAAGTGTTTAGTATTTGCTACCTGTTTTGTAATGGACAGGTATTTCTGCCAACTGGAGGGTGTGTGTTGCATGTTGTTAAACCTGTTAAATGGAATTATTTTAGATATTTGAATAAGCCTAGTTCTCTGTTTTGATTATTAAGCCACATCCTGTTTGCAAATCAAAGATCTGATTATTTGGGATTGCACCCAACTAATGTTGCTCCAAATAGTTTTTGGGGTGCTTGATGGAGTTGATAAAGCCCAGGTAAAGTGAATAAATCTGATTATGTCATACGACTGCATTCTTCTTTGCTTTTCCTGAAACTAGTTGATTGAATCTATAGTCCTTAATGGTTATTATGAAGTTCCAGTCCTGTTCTGATGTTCACACGCACATCCCTATGAGTTACTTAGGATGCCGCTGTCCCTGAACAAAATAATTCCCACCACCCTTCCCCAGCCCTTTTATTCTAGAATGGAAGGAAGATTATTGTATGAGTATCTGCATCCTTCTGCAGCCATTATCAATATTTGATTTGCTCATCCTCAGATATTAAGTGACCGAGTTAATAAGTGGCATAATTCATTATAATTTGAATCTCCTAAAATACCTCCTTTGGCCATTCCTTCTATACTTACGCCCGGAACATAGTAGATACTTAATTATTTGTTGGATATATTAAAATCAACTTAAAAGGGCTGCTTTGTATAAAAGTTTGTAAAAATGCGTCATGGTTTTTGTTTATTTCTAAGATCATCAAAAAGGAGATGATTCGCAGGTTTCATTTAGAATTGATTGTCTTTCCTTTCAAGTTTCAAATTTGGAATATTAGCATGTGATTCCATGGAAAGGAGGATCACACTATGCTGTGGTCCTAACTCAAGCTGCCCTTAACCCATCACAAAATTGGAGATGCATTGGAAATGCATCTAGAGAGTGTAGGAAGAAAACCGATAAGGGGCAGCCTGGCTGGGGAGAAGAGTAATGCTGATTAGTTTTCTCTGCTCTAATTGGACTAGTGGCTGTGTACACTTTAACCTTTCCCATGACAAGGACAAGGCATAGTCCTGCAGAAGACTTACATATATTGTCTTAAAAGCAAAGAGGAAGAATACAACGCAGGAAGAGAGTTTTGTAGTAGAATTATTTTTCTTGTGAAGGGGTATACGGAGGACGGAGGGATACATAAAGAGGAAAAATACAGTGATTTGGGAAGAATAGGTTGCAGGAGCATCATTTTTAGTGAGGGGCAAAATAATTGTGTTCCATTTTGAATTCCTGGGCCTAGATTAGCTTGGCCTGCAGTCCTCAACCAGCCTCTCTTCTCACTGCTGAACCCAAGAAGCTCAGCTTGGTCAAGATGTGTGTGGATAGTCTGGGCCTGGTTTATGAAAAATTCCAGTCCTATTTCCTTGAGCTATCGTTGCTTCCCCCTCACCCTGCTTGAAGACCTATCTCAGTAGAGGACTCAGGGTCTGAAACATGATTTATTCAGGAGTCAGCCAGAGAATGTTTATTAATCACTTCTTTAACTATGTGCCCTTGGCAAATCGCCTAACTTGCAAGCACCTACTGCTGCTTTTTTTTTTTTATGTGCCTACATTCCAAGCATTTCTGAGGATAACAAGGAGATAATGATGAGTGTTTTTACAAACTTTGGAGGAGGATACACAGCAGAAGAAGAACTTGGTGATTTTAAAAATGAAACAAAATACAAATAAGACGTCTAAGCCGCAGAGCTGTCCTTCCTCCCATCTCCTTCCACTCCATTTCCTCACCTCCACACAGGAGAGTGAAGCAGGGCAGCTCTTTCCAGGTGATACCTTCTTTTTTGATTTGTTTTTGTTTTTAACAGCAGGTGTGGGATTTTTTTTTTTTCCTTATAGCTACTCAGTCTTTCTGGGGCATGTTGTCGATTTCTTAGCCTGCTGAAGGCATAAACCTCAGTCCTTTTCCTAATGATTTGTCAACTGAAATAAAAATGCACAACGTGAGAGCTGTGAGTTTCAGTTTTATTTGGGGACTTACTGAGGACTGCAGCCCAGGAGACAGCCTCTCTAATAGCTCTGAGGAACTGCTCCAAAGAGGTAGCCAGGGAGGTCAGCAAGCATATATGTGATTTTGGAGAAAGGGGTACATGCAATCAAGCACACATCTCGGTAGGAGGTTGCTGTTGGTCACGAGGAACAGATATCTTAATGATTTTAGTGCTTTTCTGAGTATGGAAAGATGCCAGAAATTGGATTTATAAAATTTTCTCCTGAAAATATCTAACTATCTGCAGGCCAGTTTTCCCAGAGCCCAGAGTGCCTCATTCCTCATCTCTGCTCTGAACTCCTGTCAGGGTGTGTTGAAGGTCAGCAACTGCATTGGCTAATCACCCAATTCTTGTAGAGCTGGATGGTGAGTGACATTCTTCAGGTAACAGTTATACAGAAGGAAAAGAGTTTTGCTGCCCAACCAATACTTCTTTTAGAAATGAAGGAGATTACTCTTACATTTCTGCATTTTCCAAAATTTCTTCTGCTGGCCCTAGAAACAAGTGACAAGATTAGAGTCAATGTGCATCACCAAGAGGTTTAACCAATTGGATGAGAAGCTTTCTCCCACCTTTGTGGGGCCACTGAACACAAGGTCAGCTGTATAATTGTTACCTAAAGGATGTCACTCGCCATCTAGCTCTACAAGGATTGGGTGATTAGCCACTGCAGTCGCTGACCTTCTCAACACACCCTGATAGGAGTTCAGAGCAGAGATCTGGAATGAGGCATTCTGTGCTCTGGGAAAAGGAGGAGGTTGGGTCTGTAGAGGTGAGAGGTGTATATGTGAAGGATTTTCTATGATCTGCCTCAAGGCTTATGGTTCTGTAATCTGTTGTAATAGAGAAATGGGTTTGCTTTTCTTCTCTATCCCTGGTTGTAGTGAATAAGACCTATTACTGGGTCAGGAACTTCTCTCTTTTATTTCCCCTGCATCCGTTTTAAGCTGCTGTTATTGCTTAAGCTCTCTGGCCACGCACTCCACCCTGATCTCTAGCCAGCAGTGGGGTGCTATCGCTGTGTCCACATCTTGAGGTTGGCTGCGGCTTGGGTCTGGTGTGGAGCTCTCTTCTCTGGAAGTGTATGCTCAGATGCAGGAAGTTTAGGTGCTTGTCAACTTGGGTGTCAGTAAGTAGCCTCCCTTTCTTTTGTAAAGCTTTGGGTTGCGAGCAAGGGAGATGGCTCACCAGGTACACTGTGTCCTGGATGAAAAGTTTAACTGCTGTCCTATTCAACTTTGTCCTGGTAGTAAGTAGTAATTAGGAACCCACATTTGTGGCTTTGGTCTTTTGACTAGGGCCACAATCCTAGTTTGAGGAAGATTCAGAGTTCCAAGCCCATGTCCCTTTTATATGTTGGAGTGTCAGCCTGTTTGCCGTACAGGGTGGCACCACACAGTAGTGGAGCCCTCAGGCTTCTGTAAGAAGCTCATGAAAAGCCCTCAGGGAAGCTGCTCTTATGGTGTGGTTATCCCACAAGGCACCCTGCCCCTGGGCTCCTCCAGCCAAGTGGCAAAAGTGACTTTTTAAGAAAAGGGAAGTAGGACTTCCCTGGTGGCGCAGTGGTTAAGAATCCGCCTGCCAAAGCAGGGGACACAGGTTCGAGCCCTGGTCCGGGAAGATCCCACATGCCACAGAGCAACTAAGCCCACGTGCCACAACTACTGAGTCTGTGCTCTAGAGCCCGCAAGCCACAACTACTGAGCCCACGCGCCTAGAGCCCGTGCTCCTCAACAAGAGAAGCCACCGCACACTGCAACAAAGAGTAGCCCCCGGGGCTTCCCTGGTGGCGCAGTGGTTGAGAGTCCGCCTCTCGATGCAGGGGACATGGGTTCGTGCCCTGGTCTGGGAAGATCCCACATGCCGCGGAGTGGCTAGGCCCGTGAGCCATGGCCTCCGAGCCTGTGCGTCCGGAGCCTGTGCTCCGCAACGGGAGAGGGGAGAGGCCACAACAGTGAGAGGCCTGCGTACCAAAAAAAAAAAAAAAAAAAAAAAAAAAAAAGAGTAGTCCCCGCTCGCCGCAACTAGAGAAAGCCTGTGCGCAGCAACGAACACCCAACGCAGCCAATAAATAAATAAATTTAAAAAGAAAAGGGAAGTAGAAAACGGAAGGAAACTAGCATTTATTGAGTATCTGGCACTTGCTGTATGTTATGCTATCTAATCTTCATAACAGCTCTGTGAGATGGTGTTATACTCATCTTTCAGAACTGAGACTCAAAGAGGTTAAGTAACATGTCCAGGGTTACACAGCTAGTAGTGGTGGAGCAGAAATCCCAGTCTGGTCTCTTTGTCTACCAAGATGTTTCTCTTTTTGCTGTGCAATTTTAGGGCACTCTACTCATAAATACCTTTACCAAGTGTTATACCAATTAGCGATTTGGAAAACTGCTGGCCTCTGGTAGGATTAAGCCCTGATCAGTAACTTCTGACATCTAATTGCTTTAATCATTAGCACTCAAATTCTAAATATTTTGATCCCTGGCCCATTGTTTTCGGATTCCAGTAGTATTTCTAGCTGGCTCCCTCCCTTCCATTCATCCTTAGTACAAGCAGTTTTTATTAAGCAACAATAATTTGTCAGTAGCACTGGTCCAAGGAATATTAATGAGCTTCCCCTGTCCTTAAAGAATTTATAGTTTCATACCAGAAAGCTACAGTAATCGAAACAGTATGGTACTGGTACAAAAACAAACACATATTTCAATGGAACAGGATAGAGAGCCCAGAAATAAACAGGCGCACTTATGGTCAATTAATCTATGACAAAGGAGGCAAGAATATACAATGGAGAAAAGACAGTCTTTTCAAAAAGTGGTGCTGGGAAAACTGGACAGCTCCATGTAAAAAAATGAAATTACAACACTCTCTAACACCATACACAAAAATAAACTCAGAAAGGAATTAAAGACCTAAATGTAAGACTGGATACTATTGAATGGGAGAAAATATTTGCAAATGATAATGACCGATAAGGGATTAATACCCAACATACGTAAACAGCTCATACAACTCAACATCAAAAAACAACCCAATAAAAAAAATGGGCAGGGCTTCCCTGGTGGCACAGTGATTGGGATTGCCGATGCAGGGGACGTGGGCTGTGCCCCGGTCCAGGAGGATCCCACATGCCGCGGAGCGGCTGAGCCCGTGAGCCATGGCCGCTGAGCCTGCGTGTCCGGAGCCTGTGCTCTGCAACGGGAGAGGCCATGACAGTGAGAGGCCTACGTACTGCAAAAAAAAAAAAAAGAAAGAAAGAAAAGAAAAAAGGGCAAAAGAAATGAATAGACATTGTTCCAAAGAGGAAATGCAGATAGGCAACAGACACGTGAAAAGATGCTCAATATTGCTAGTCATCAGGGAAATGCAAGTCAAAACCATAATGAAGTATTACCTCACACCTGTCAGAATGGCTGTCATCAAAAAGAACACAAATAACAAATGTTGGCAAGGATGTGGAGAAAAGGGAACCCTTCTACACTGTTGGTGGGAATGTAAATTGGTGCAGCCACTGTGAAAAACAGTGTGGAGGTTTCTCAAAAAACTAAAAATAGAGCTACCATATGACCCAGCAGTTCCACTCCTGGCTATACATCTGAAAAAAAACAAAAACACTAATTAGAAAAGATACATGCAACCCAGTGTTCATAGCGGCATCATTTGCAATTGCCAAGATATGAAAGCAACCTAAGTGTCCATCAACAGATGAATGGCTAAAGAAGATGGGGTGTGTGTGTGTGTGTGTGTGTGTGTACACACACACACACACACACACACAGTGGAATACTACTCAGCCATACAAAAGAATGAAATTTTGTGATTTGTAGCAACATAGATGGACTTGGAGGGCATTATGCTAAGTGAAGTAAGTCAGACAGAGAAAGACAAGTACTGTATGATATCACTTATATGCAGAATCTAAAAAATACAATGAACTAGTGAATACAACAGAAAAGCAGACTCAGATATAGAGAACAAACCTAGTGGTTAGCAGTGGGGAAGGGGGAGGGGCAGTATAGGGGTTGGAGAGTGGGAGGTACAAACTTGGGTATAAGATAGGCTCAAGGGTGTATTGTACAACACAGGGAATGTAGCCAGGTTACATTATTATTTTGTAATAACCTTAAATGGAAAGTAACCTTTAAAAGTTGTATAAATTTTTTTTTATTAATTTTTTTTTTTTTTTTTTTTTTTTTTTTTTTTTTTTGCGGTACGCAGGCCTCTCACTGTTGTGGCCTCTCCTGTTGCGGAGCACAGGCTCCACACGCACAGTCTCAGCGGCCATGGCTCACGGGCCCAGCTGCTCCACAGCATGTGGGATCTTCCCGAACCGGGGCACGAACCCGCGTCCCCTGCATCGGCAGGCGGACTCTCAACCACTGCGCCACCAGGGAAGCCCTAAATTAATATTTTTAAAGACTTAAAAGAACTTACAGTCTCTGGAAGTGGAAACACAGACATATGGTAAAGTGTGATTTTTGCTGATAACTGAGGTACAGGTGCTTTGGGAACACCTGACGTGTGCATGCAGGGGGTACATTTTGAGAAGACTTCCAGTAAGAGCTGTCTAATGAGATCTGAAAGGAGTTAATGGAGGTGGAGTTATTAATCCACACAGAAAGAAATGCATGTAGGAAAGGCCTTTAGGAAAGAAGCTTCCATGACATATTCAAGAAACTCAAGGTCAGTGTGGTCAGTGTGAAGCATGCAGCTGCATGGTGGGTCAGCAAGTTCTGAAGCTAGTGAGGTGGTAGATGCAAGGTCATGAAATGACCTGGTGAGCCCTGATAAAGAACATGAACTTTACCCTAAGGTCAAGGAAGGCCAATAAAAGCCATTAAACAGGATAAGTGGCTGCATTGGGGATTGGTGGGGAATGGGAATAGAGGCAGGAAACCCAGTTAAAAGGCTCTTATAGTGGTCTAGATAAGAGATAAGAGTGGCTGAAGTGGGTTGATGGCTGTACGGACAAAGAAAACTAGAAGGACTGAAGAAAAACTTAGCAAGTGGATGTCCATTGACAGATAAATGGATAAAGAAGATGTGGTATATATACACAATGGAATATTACTCAGGCACAAAAAAGAATGAAATAATGCCATTTGCAGCAACATGGATGGTCCTAGAGATTATCATACGAAGTGAAGTAAATCAGACAAAGACAAATATCATATATGATATCACTTATATGTGGAACCTTAAGAAATTATACAAATGAACTTATTTATAAGACAGAAACAGACTCACAGACATAGAAAACAAACTTATGGTTACCAAAGGGGAAAGGTGGGGGGAGGGATAAATTAGGAGGTTGGGATTAACATATACACACTACTACATATAAAATTGATAATCAACATGGACCTGCTGTATAGCACAGGGAACTCTATTCGATACTCTGTAATAACCTATAAAGGAAAAGAATCTGAAAAAGAATAGATACATGTATATGTATAACTGAATCACTTTGTTGTACACCTGAAACTAACACAACATTGTAAATCAACTATATTCCAATATAAAATAAAAACATTTTTAAAAAGAAAAAAAAATTTAGGAAGTGGAATGCTTGAAGGTGGCGGTTATGATGGAGAGGGGGGTGTGAGCATGGCTCCAGATTTGTGATTTAGTAATTTGAATGTGTTCAGCTGCCATTCACAAGGATAGGGAAAACAGTAGGAGAGCAAGGGAAGGGAGGGAAAGAGTGAAAAGAGAGAGAGACAGAGAGATTGATTAAGAGTTTTAGAGGGGCTTCCCTGGTGGCGCAGTGGTTGAGAATCTGCCTGCTAATGCAGGCGACACGGGTTCGAGCCCTGGTCTGGGAGGATCCCACGTGCCGCGGAGCAACTGGGCCCGTGAGACACAACTACTGAGCCTGCGCGTCTGGAGCCTGTGCTCCGCAACAAGAGAGGCTGCGATAGTGAGAGACCCACGCACCGCGATGAAGAGTGGCCCCCGCTTGCCACAACTAGAGAAAGCCCTCCACAGAAACGAAGACCCAACACAGCAAAAAATAAATCAATAAACTCCTACCCCCAACATCTAAAAAAAAAAAAAAATTAAAAAAAAAAAACCTTTAAAAAAAAAAAAAGAGTTTTAGAGGCAGATGGGAATGACTAAAAGTCAGTTTGGGGCTTCCCTGGTGGTGCAGTGGTTGAGAGTCCGCCTGCCGATGCACGGGTTCGTGCCCCGGTCCGGGAAGATCCCACATGCCGTGGAGCGTCTGGGCCCGTGAGCCATGGCCGCTGAGCCTGCGCGTCCGGAGCCTGTGCTCCGCAACGGGAGAGGCCACAGGAGTGAGAGGCCCATGTACCACAAAAAAAAAAAAAAAAAGTCAGTTTGATTTTGGACCTGTTGAGTGTGAGGTTAGCTGTATGGTACTGAAGCTTGAGAGAATGAGTTGGGACATTTCCGAGTCCAAAAGTCACCTAGGATGATAGCTAGCCTCCGGATGGAGAGAAAGACTGGAGACCGGAATCCAGTCTTGGGTAAATAAAGAAGTGACAGGAAGTTGCAGAGTGTCGTGACAAGGAGAGGCTCAAGATTTTACAGCTGAATATCATGAGCCACAGAAGAGAGGTTGTTGTTGCTGCACTTGATGGTAGAGGGTGGATGGCCTGGAAGCAGCCCCATGGCTCAGCCCCAGAATGTGAGGAGGAGCTGCCACTCAGAGCAAGTGGTAGGGGCAGCAGTATCCTGGGGAGAGCCAGGCTTCAGTTAAGGAGGAAGTAGAAAAGGCTGTGGGTCTTGGTAATTGAATAACCATGGAGTAAGGCTCCAGAGGGTTGGCAGGGATGGATGATGTGTAGTACAGGTGGCTTGGTGGGGAAGAGGAAACAACCCTTAGAGAGATGGGAGTGTGGGCCCAGAAATGAGCAGAGGTGTTTATGTATTGGGCAGAGTGACAAAGGATGATAGCAGTATGACACAGTAGGCTTCCATGACTATAAAACCATGTCAAGGAAACAAGTTCTAGAGGCAAGCAAAAGTTCACGTATGTGTGTGTATGTATGTGTATATATATACGTGAGAATTTACTATATGACAAAGGAAGCATTTCCAATCAAAAGTGAAAAGATGTATTAGTCAATAAATATGTAGGGATGACTGGTTATCCATTTGGAAAATTTTAAAATCTTTACCTCATGTCAAGCACAAAAGTAAATTCCAGGTATATTAAAGATCTAAGGATATGCTGTAAAACTATTAGAGGGAATCAAAGGAATGATTCACGTAGTCCCAGGGTAGAGGAGGTCTTTCTAAGCAAGCCAATAAAGGAAACCATAAAGAAGACTAACAGATTTGACTACATACAAATTAAAGCAAAAGAACCCATAGGTTAAAGGACAAAATGAGGCAAATATTTGCAACCTTAAAAGAGAAGGTTAAAATCTAGAAAGAGCTCCGCAAATCAATAAAAGAAAATTACCTTTAAAAAAAGTGCAAAGACAAATGAACTTATCTACAAAACAGAAGCAGACTCATAGACATAGAGAACAGACTTGTGGTTGCCAAGTGGGGTGGGTGGAGAGAGGGATGGACTGGGAGTTTGGAATTGGTAGATGCAAACTATTACATATGTTTGGATATTACATATGGAATGGATAAACAAGGTTCTACCCTATAGCACAGGGAACTATATCCAGTCTCTTGGGATAAACCATAATGGGGAAGAATGTAAAAAAAAGAATGTATGTATATGTGTATAACGCAGTCATTTTGATGTACAGCAGAAATTAGCACATTGTAAATCAACTGTACTTCAATAAAAAAAATGTTTTTGTTGGAAAAAAAGTGCAAAGAATATGACCAGTAAATACAAAGCAATGCTCAAATTCAATCATTATTAAAGAAATACAAATTAAAACAATGCTGTATTTCTTTATCAATCAGGCTGGCACAGATGAAAAAGAAGTGACGTAGTCTAGTTTTGGAAGGACGAAAAGATGGGCCCATATATTTTGGCTCAGGTAAACTAGTACAGTAATTTGGAAGAGTAATTGGCAGCATCAAAACTAAAAACTTTAATATTTTTGGCCTAGCATTTCCACCTCTAGGAATTTTCCTACCAAAATCTCTCACAACTGCTTTAACAAGAATATATATATGAATATTTACTAGAGCATTGTTTATAATATTGAAAGCTTAGAAGCATTCCCAAATGTCCACAAAGAGGAGAGAAGTTAGGAGTTTCACCTTTTTTAAATTAATTAATTAATTAATTAATTTTTATTTTTGGCTGCATTGGGTCTTCGTTGCTGTGCACGGGCTTTCTCTAGTTGCAGTGAGTGGGGGCTACTCTTCCTTGTGGTGTGCGGGCTTCTCATTGTGGTGGCTTCTCTTGTTGCGGAGCACAGGCTCTAGGCACATGGGCTTCAGCAGTAGCAACGCGTGGTCTCAGTAGTTGTGCGCAGGCTCTAGGGCATGTGGGCTTCAGTAGTTGTGGCTCGAAGACTC
This sequence comes from Mesoplodon bidens, assembly GCF_964165515.1. NCBI lineage: Eukaryota > Metazoa > Chordata > Mammalia > Artiodactyla > Ziphiidae > Mesoplodon > Mesoplodon bidens. The sequence continues at coordinate 61,513,669 of NC_138178.1, read as the reverse complement.
TAGAGCACAGGCTTAGTAGTTGTGGTGCACGGGCTTAGTTGCTCTGCAGCATGTGGGATCTTCCCGGGCCAGGGCTCGAACCCATGTTCCCTGCATTGGCAGGCAGATTCTTAACTGCTGCGCCACCAGGGAAGTCCCCCAGATTAAGTTTTAAAAGTAGAGGAAAAAAGAAAACTTTTACTTACAACTTTTACAAAAGAAGACAGAAAGGAGAATATTCAGGATTCACCTAGGGGCTAGATGGATTGTATCAATATTTCTGAGTAGGTATTAGTAGTCTCTGGTGGGTGAAGAATCTTAGGACTTGTGGGAAGAGGCACCACGGTCCAGACTGAATCCAGCAGCACTATGGAGGGGCTCCAGGCTCAGGGCAGTTGGATTCTTAGACTCCCACTCTACCAGGAGAAGAAGTCTGACAGGGGTGGTCTTGCTTCTTCCCCTAGACACACCGATGCTCTTGTGTATCAGCTGCTTCCCAGGCTTGGAATACCTTTTCCTCTCTTGGTAGCTGGCAGACACCAACTCAAGGTTCAAGGTCCTGCTCGTAGGTCCCCTTTCAAGGTTAAGCCTCTTTTTCTCTGCATGTATTGCTTGGAGGAAGCAATACATGCAGAGAAAAAGAGGGAGAAAATGTGGCATTTTCAGGGTTCTGTAAAGAGTTCATCGTGCTCCTGTGAGAGTTCCCCCACAGGAGCAGAGAAAGATGAGGCTCGAGTTCGTGTAATCATCCAGCAGATTCTGCACTTTAACCTGAGAGCTGTGGGGAACCGTTGTAGGCTTTTGGGCAGAGATTTTCATAATCTGATTTTCATATTAAAAGATCACAAAGGATAAGAGATTGAAATGGGATATATGTGGAGGCAGGGAGAGCAACTGGGAGACTTTTTTACAGTCCAGATGAAAATTCACAAGAGGCTAAATTAAGGCATTGACCCAGTGGGGGTGGGAAGATGGTGGTGATGTCAAGAGCCAGGAAGGATTTTGTAGTTATAACACTTAGTTGGGTCTTTCTTTTTAACTGCTGTAATCTCAGTGCTTAGCACAGGGTTTGGCACATAGACAGTCAATAAGTATGAGTGAATAAACTTGCGCTCTACTCAGAAGGATGGGAGAAGGAAGAGGTTTCTGGTCTGGGTAAATCAGTAGATGGTGCTGTTATCAAACTGAGGGAGAAGGTCAGCCGGGAAGAGGAATGAAGAGTTAGTTCAATTCTGTATTTAAGATTTGAAGTGCTTTTGAGACATTTGAGTGGAGGTACTGTATGACTCTAGAGCTCCAGAAGAGTTGGCATGGAAAGGTAGATCTGAGAATCATCAGTCTACCATGGAAGTGGATGACATTGTCCGGAGAGAGTATAAAGTGAGGAGAAAAAGAGAAGTCTGGAACCCTGGGGAAACCAGCATGTAGGGGTGGGTGAAGGAAAAGGAGAATGAGGAAGCATGTTCAAGGAGTGAGAAGGAAAACCAAGACAGAGCAGTGTCCCTTAAGCTAAGGGAGTTTAGTTTCAGGAAGGTCAGGGCTGTCTGCTGTCTGATGCTGCCAAGAGGTCCTGAAAGTGTTAGTAGCATGCTCCCTCTGTACAGCAGGGATTTTTGTCTGTTTTGATCACTGTTGTTTCCCCAGCACAGAATAGCCTGGCTCATAGTAAGCGCTCAGTAAATAACTGTTGAATGAATGAATGAATTTGTTGAAAAGGATCCCTTGAATTTAGTTGCAGAACTACAGGCCCTTGGTGAAGGCATTTTCAAAGGAGCGATGGTGAAGGAAGCCAGATTATAGTGGACTGAGGAATAGAAAGGAGGTCAGGCAGTGGCTACAAAGAGAGGACTAAGGATGGCCAACTCCATGAGCACCTCTCATGTGCTGGGCACTGAGCTAAGCACTTCACACACTTTAACTCATTTAATCTTCTCAACAGCCCAATGGGGTAGGTACTGTCATGATCACCAGATGAGGAACCTCCAGCTTAGAGGGAAAATAACTTGCTCAGGGTCCCACAGCTAGGAAGTGTTAGAACCCAGATTTGAACCCAGATCTGTCTGACTTTGAAATTCAGCACTGAACTGCTCAGGCTACATTTCCTCTAGAGTTTCTTTTGTAACTGGAAGGAGAGAGAAAGAGTGACTGTTCGAGATGACCTGGAGTCAAGACTAGGAAGACTTGCAAATATTTTAATGCTGATGGGAGAGAATCAGCGGAAAGAAATAATCTGAAGATTTGAGGGGAAAGAGAGATAACTTATACAAGAGGAGCCTGAGTAGAGTTGCAGAGCACAGGTGAAGGGAAGCCCCTTCCACCAAGGTAGGAAAAGGAGAAGGTAAAGACCAGGTGTGTGTTGCAGGTATTTTTGTCAGGGAGGAGCAGGGAAGGTAGAGGTGGATGATTGCTGATTGTCAGCTGAGAGTAAAGGAGGTTGTGATCCAGTTATGGACTTGAAGAAAGTGGTACCAGTCTGAAATAGCTGTTGCAGAGAATAGAAGAAAGCAGTGGCGGAGAAGCAGATTTTCACAATTGGCATCAAGGGCCCATCCAAGATGAGAGACCAGGATAGGTGCACGGAAGGCAGATGTTAGATTGATCCAGGTTGAGGGTTTTGCCCACTGTGTGCAACCGAAGACAGCGACAGGCTGTTGAGAGTGTTGGCTAGATTGTGTTTGAGGTGATGGGTCACCACATCTAGGGCAGCAGTGAAGGAGGTGAGGATGGGAGAGGATTGAGAACAGAAAGGGAATGGAAGGATCATAGTACTGGCATCTGGACAAAGTCCAACAGCAGGAATTGGGTAGTAAAAGGGTCTAGGATTCCCTTGTTCTCGAGTTCCACATCCAGAGCCGACCTGGGATGAATAAGGCTAAATTGTGCTAAAAAGGGGGGCACAAGGGTAGAAGACTAACCGTGGTTATCTCTTCAGAGAAGAAGAGGGGTGCCAAAGATAACTTCTTTTTTCTTTTTGCTGTAAACACTTCTGGGCTGTTTGCATTTTTTTAACTTCTTAAATTTTAAAAAATACAAACTTTTCAGTGAACCCAAAGAAAAGAGCAGGCTTCCACGAAAGCAGGGGGATGAGGGAGCTGTGGAGATGGGAGCAGTGGTCTAGAATGGGACCCCGCAGTATGTGATTTGTCTGCGGAATCACGAAGTACTGGCTCTGAGGAGGAGCAGCTGGGACCTGGTCCTACCCTGCCATTGTTTATCAGGGAGGAAGTGGGAGCCCCGAGACTCGCTCTGCTTGGCAGCAGCAGGGCCAGAACCAGAACTAACCCTTCCTGATCTCCCAGCTCAGTGCTCTGTTTTCCATGCTGCTTCCTGAGCACTTGAGGCTTCAGAATTTCCTGCTGTCCCGCCCGGGCTCATTGCGAGTGTTCCCGTGCGACTGCTGGTGAGCAGGCTGTTTGCCAGACCCTGCTTCCCACACCTCAGTTCTTCCTAGCGCAGGGTGTGTGGGTGTTTGTAGAGGCGGCTGGCTTATCCCCTGCCTATTTCCTGTTCTCTTCAGAGTGGCAACTTGGAGGCGGAAAACCACAATGATGGTCTCTGTTTACATCCTTTAAATGACCCAGTGTCCCTCCTGTTTTGCCAGCTCTCACATCGCTGCCTCCCCTGGTCCTTTCTCCTCAGAGCTTGTTTAAGCAGCAGCCATGACTCTGTGTCTTCTTTATCAGCCCAAACCCACATGAGTCACTGAGAGCACTTAGGATGGGGCTTCTTCACCATGAGATTGGTGGTCAGGGGTGGAGGGATGAGCCCTTAAATTAAGGGCACTGTTCTAGGGGAAAAATCCTTTCATTTTTGTCAGATCTTCAAAGGAGTCTGGGACCTTCCCCACTAAAAGACCATGGATTTAGAGAATGGAGTATAGGTGTGTTTTAGAAAAACAAAAATATAATAACAACAGCAATTAGATGTTTTCTTGTCTTCTAAGTAAGTTCAGATAAACCTGGTGTTTGTGCAGCCTTTCTCCTCATCAGGACAGTGACCATGGCAGTTGCATATGAATAGTTGTGATTTCTCCTCAGTTTGGTAGACTGAGGTCCAGAGGATTAAGACTACAGCTCAGGACTTCTGTCCTCTTTTGCATGCCCGCCTGGGTAGATGTGCACATGAGCTCTCCACACAGTGATATTGGGGCTCCACAATGTGTGGGGTCAGGTGGGGATAAGGAGACAAGGGATGAGGCCGTGGTTTAAGGAGGGATATTCTTTTATAGTTTTCTTCACGCCTGCCTCTCAGTGAAGTCCTCCTTGGTCTTTGGGGTTTGTAGAGATGGCCTGTCTGCTTAGAGAGCTTGGAATGGCCCTGCACATTCTGCTTTGAGTGTGCTCTCTGCCCTGAAAGTCTGGTTGTCCTCCTATGTTGTGGGGATGAATCTTCAGGGTTTAGAATGGAGTTGTGAGTTGGCCTGTCCCAGAATAGCCTCAAATTCTCTTCTGCCTCCAGGGTTTAAGCAGGTATTAGTGTGGGGCAACAGGATATTTACAGGCAGGGGAAAGAATATGTTTGCTCATTATGGTGAGAAAGGGCCCCTGATTGGCTTGCTTCCTGGCCGGCCTGAAAGCCAAGATGCAGCCATGTGGTGTAGTGATCAGGAGATTTGAGCAGGCTTCCTTGAGATGGTTCAAGGCTCCTGGGTTCCTTCTGCCTAGAGTTAGATAACATTTGGGATTCCAGTTTGGTTCTGAATCCTCTCTCCCTGCTTTTTGCCAGACCATCCTACCCCTGACTTTATAGTTCCATAGGAAGTCATGGATGTTGTGGTGCCAGTGGGGATGAATGTGGCTCCAGAAAAAGAATAAGAGAGTGGGAGTTCACTGAGGTTCAGGCTTGGAGTGGTACAATCAGAACCACCCTGAAGGTCACGGAGAAGAACCAGTGGGAGGGTGGGAAGAGACAGTACATTAGTGTTTTGATTTGGGCTTTTTTTTTTTTTTTTTTTCTGCGTAGACTGGGATCTGTTAAACTCTATTAGATAGTATGTTGTCTCCTACTGGGTGGCTTTCCACTGTTGGGAAGAAGTCTGCCTTAGACAGAGAACCTGTTTAGGAAGAGGAAGGAAGGAAGCAGGATGGGCTGGTGGCCACGTGCCTTTGCTGGAGCGCCCGCTAGGTCATCTCAGGCCTCCTTTGCATAGAAGATCCTCCTGTCATCTGCTTCATCTGCTCACATTAGCTCCTGAGCTTTTACAAAGTTGGAAGCTTTCATCTGGAGCCCTCCAGAGCAGTGCTACTTCAAGTGCCACTCTGCAATGAGATGAGAAGCGTACGCACCAGAACGTAAAACGGTTCCCTTCAATAAGAAAACCTTGTTATGAAAAATTGTTAGACCTAAACAGTGTGTTTGCTCTGACATAGTTGCCTCACATTCTGGAGTCATATAAGCTTCCTATCTGGTAACCCACGAGTAACACCGTTTGCAAATCAGCAGCTAATCTGCAGACCACACTTTGACTAGCAGTACTCTAGAGCCATCTTTAGTTCAGAAGCAGTCGTTGAGGTCTTGGAATCATGTGCTTGGCCTCTACAAGTCAGAAACAGAGAGCCCGGTTACAGAGGGCTGCTGCCAGGCCAGTCATACACGGGCCAGGCGGGTTACTGGGGAGAGCAGAGCACGACCGAAGTGACCAAGTTGAACAGATGACTAGGCAGTGCCAAGGGCAGATCCGTCCCCTCCCCCTCACCACGGGCACACAGGCTGAAGGGACCAGAGCCAGCAACCCTTCTGCAGGGCCTTAGTTTTTGCCTGTTGTTTCTGGTGGCAGGTCAGCCTCACTGAGTTCATCCTGTCCTTGCAGGAAAATGGCATACGTCAGAGAAGAATTCGTTGGTTATCCTTGTTGTCACTCCTGGATGTGACCAGTTTCCTTCTTTGGAGTCTGTGGAGAATTGTAAGTACCACCTTGTTCCCTGTTCGAGAAGAGAAAGCACTTGTCTCGAGCTTTAACTCCGGATGGCCTGGCCTAAGTTGCGGATGCTACGCCTGGAGCCCTCCATGAGTGTGGGGACCAGGGCTCACCAAGTGCCTAGAGCCGTCAAAGGTGAATTTTTCCTATGCAGTCTAACCAGCATCTGACAGTTGGCTGTGAACATCACACTGGCTATTCACTGAGTCCCACAGGACACCTGCCTTCTGGACTGAATATAATCCCACTGGCATTTTAGGAACTTGTACACTTTGCTGATTTTCTCTAAGAGACCCTACCCTGGGAAGAGAAGGAGTTTACGGCCGTTTGAACCGAGAGGAAGTCAAGGCGTTGGTTCTGTGGCTGCCACCCGTCTTCCCTGAGCAGCGGCATTTGGGGACATCTCCGTCTGCAAAGCGAACATTCAGGTCTTGGCTTCTTCCTTACGTTCCTGATGGAGTAGCTGAAGCTTGGAGACAAAGGGACAGGAGGGTGATTTCAAAGGCTCTGGGAACGTCGTAACCTGGACTCACTCCTCCGAGCATCCCTCTCCCCTTCATACTTGGAGCTAAAGCCTGGCAGGAATTATGTTTCCGGTGGGGAAACTGACCCACAGGGTGGGTGGTGCTTTATAGAGGAATCTGTATCAGCCTGCCCCTCCTCACACACTGTCTTCCAGGGCCTCGGAGCCACTGGGTGACCACCCTCCCACTTTGGCCCCAGGCCTGAGTGCAGCCTTGCTTGCTCAGGGAACGCCTCCTCTTTGAAAGAAAAAAAAAATGTTATCTTTTTTTTTTTTTTTGGCTGCACCATGCGGCATAAGGAATCTTAGTTCCCCGACTGGGGATCAGACCCGCGCCCCCTGCAGTGGAAGTGCGGAATCTTAACCACTGGACCACCAGGGAAGTCCCTTGTTGTTATTTTTTGTTTTATAATATATTGCATTTTTATTCCTAAATGAAAGAGAACTATCCATATATAACAGGGAAAAATCCACATGGGTGACAGCTTATCTTTTTTTTTTGAATTTTATTTTATTTTTTTATACAGCAGGTTCTTATTCATCTATTTTATTATACATATTAGTGTATATATGTCAATCCCAATCTCTCAGTACATCCCACCACCACCCCCACTCCCTGCTTTCCCCCCTTGGTGTCCATACGTTTGTTCTCTATATCTGTGTCTCTATTTCTGCCTTGCAAACTGGTTTATCTGTACCATTTTTCTAGATTCCACATATATGCGTTAATATACGATATTTGTTTTTTCTCTTTCTGACTTACTTCACTCTGTATGACAGTCTCTAGGTCCATTCATGTCTCTACAAATGACCCAATTTCGTTCTTTTTATGGCTGAGTAACATTCCACAGTATATATATACCACATCTTCTTTATCCATTCATCTGTCGATGGACACTTAGGTTGCTTCCATGACCTGGCTATTGTAAATAGTGCTGCAGTGAACACTGGGGTGCATGTCTTTTTGAATTATGGTTTTCTCTGGGTATATGCCCGGTAGTGGGATTGCTGGATCATATGGTAATTCTATTTTTAGTTTTTTAAGGAACCTCCATACTGTTCTCTTGTTGTTATTTTCTAATCCAAGGATTTACACAGAACATGTGATTGTAATCTGAGCGTAGAAATCCTTAACCAAATGGGGTCGTTTCTGTCATTTCAGACACCCTGACTGTAAATGATGAGCAGTGTTTCCTCCTCTCAGAGACTGTCTGGGGCGCCCTCCGAGGTAACAAGATGGGGCTGACGCTGGGAGAGAGAGAAGGATGATGTGGGAAGGTCAGCCCTGGTGGGGTAGGGGGCAGGACTGGGGGCCCAGTGAACACCCCCACCTTAGGAAGCTTGCTTTATGGTCCAGTTAAGAGTATTTCCCCAGCTCCCTGAAGGGAGTATTCTTACAGCTGTCTCCAGAAGTTGACAGGTGTCAGCCTGTGCAGGGGCAGCCACTCCCCTGGGCAGGTGCTCTGGGGAAGCAGCGGGCAGGCAGCTGGGGAGAGGGGCCCACTCTGCCACAAGCACTGCTTGTTCAGCTCTCCTTTCAGACACATGATTGGAAAGGTTCTTTAAAAACTAGATCAAAAGGAATAGATAAATGTCAAAAAAGAGGTAAGGAGTGGTAAAATATGTAGAACTCTATTATTTGGGGAGAAACTGAGGACTTTGCTAGCTAACGGGTGATAGGCCCCCCTGCCCTTCTTCTTGGCTTACTGAAAAGGTATTCGGTCCCTAGATACAGACTTAGCCAAACAACTCTACCACTTTTGGTAAAAGGTCTGCTGGTGAATGATGAGAGAAATTCTCACTGAACTCCAAACCTTGTTTTGGTTTGTCTTTGTTCCCTAGCTTCTCCTCCCCTCCCCTGTGTTTTGGAGAAACAGCATGCCAACTCCCCTTTCTACCTCTTGTAGCTTTTGTGTGGGTGTTAACTATTAGGCAGGTTAAGGTAGGGGAGATCTGGGACCCCGAGTGCTAGGCGTCAGAGTCAGACTGGAGAGAAGCCCAGATGGTGGTACACTGGAAGTCTGCCTCAAATGAGCTACTGAGTGACCATGAAAGTCTCACAGATTCTTAAATTCTGAAAATTTAGGATTCTGGGAATCCTTCACAGGGCTTCTGCTGGATTTTCAGAAGTGAGGCCCCCCAGCTGTTGAGAACATCTAGTGCTCTGGACTCAGCATGTCTGCCCTTGGGCTTTGCTGGAATCTAGGAGTCTGTGTCCAGTCTTCTGGGGCAGTTGCTGCCTGCCACACCTCAGCTCCCTATAGCTGGTTCTCTTCTTAGGCTCTGAAGAGGAAAAGTGGAGGCTTCTTTGTCTTCTAAGTCCAGCTGTGGACCCAGAAGTTTCTGATTGAGTTTATGAAACTCAAGTCAATGATCACATTCTCACAATTCAGTCTGGGAGAAGTGAAGGGGCAACAGATTGGGGGCCCCTTTTTCTCAGCTCCCTTAGCTCCTGTTGGGTATTATCCATGGAAAGCTTTAACCCCTTGTGAGCTGGCTTGTCCCTGTGTCTGTCCTCATGGGCACACATCTTGGCCTCTCTTCTTTTTTTTTTTTTTTGCGGTACGCAGGCCTCTCACTGTTGTGGCCTCTCCCGTTGCAGAACACAGGCTCTGGACGCGTAGGCTCAGCGGCCATGGCTCACGGGCCCAGCCGCTCCACAGCATGTGGGATCTTCCCGGACTGGGGCACGAACCTGTGTCCCCTGCATCGGCAGGCGGACTCTCAACCACTGCGCCACCAGGGAAGCCCCTTGGCCTCTCTTCTTAATATCTTTGTAAATTCAAGGCTTAGGAAGTATAGATAAGAGGCATGTGGGTTAGTGTATTGCTAGGAGGGGCACAAAAACCCCTTACGCTGCCACCTCCCCAGATAAAATACAGAGTAAAAATAGATACTGGCTTCCTACTAGCCCCTTTTCGTAACTGTTGAGAACCATCAAGCCTACTCTAGATCCCCTCTCACTGTGTGCCCAAGCACTGTGCTGTGCCACATGGGAACCTTCCAAATGGTTCCAAGTCTTTACCCACCTCCCTAAGTCTTTACCATCTGCCTCTCTACTTCCCTGCAGGTCTGGAGACTTTTAGCCAGCTTGTTTGGAGATCTCCTGAGGGCACGGTGAGTGTGGTCCCTCAAAAAGGGCTCCTTTTAAATCTCTGGGGTTTGCTCCCAATGTTGAGAGTCCTGGAAATATCTTATTTTACCTTGAACAGAGTCCTGGTGGCTTGATATGGCCCCAAAAAAGAGTATTCAAGGAGATATGGGTGGAAACTGGTTTGGTAGATTTTGCCAGTTGGGGTATAACTTAGTTCACCCTGGGTCATTGTTTAGCAATGACCTTGAGACCACACTGCTTTGAAGAAAATATTAACAGTCAGTGAAAATCTGGAATGTGTGGGCTGAGTGGTATGTGGGACGGCTGTATTTGGCTGGCACAGGACAGTTGCTCTCTGGACAGGTACCTGCTTATGGTCATTGAGGTAGAGGTGTGCGGTGTTTGTGGAGACAGTTACCCTGCAGAACAGTCACAGGTTGGCTTTTCAGGAATCTTGGAAGACTTTTCTCATCCCCCTCCACCCCACTGGTGAATTTCCTTTGAATCTTAACATGTTCGGTGTTTGGTCCACACAGTTCTATATCAACAAGACGGAGATTGAGGACTTCCCCCGCTTCCCTCACCGGGGCTTGTTGTTGGATACGTCTCGCCATTACCTGCCACTGGCTAGCATCCTGGACACTCTGGTACCCAGGCCTTAAGGCCTTCTTTGCCCTCAGGGTTCTGGGGTAATGGGACAACAGATAGATCAGGTGCCATATTCTTAAAGAGTTACAGAGAGAATGTGCATAACTTTATGAGCTCCCGGGAAAAATGTAAAAGATGACCTGCTCCAAGATTCAAAAAAATAACAAGAGTGATTTAAACCTACCCCACTGGCTACTGAGGACCAATGTCCGGGCTGTCTCCAGCGATGCAGGAAGTGGTTTGGGGAATTGACTTCTTTGACTGAGCAGAGCTAACTTTAGTTAGTACAAAGTCATAGGAAAGAGATGTTCAAAAGCCTTAGCTGGGGATGTTCCTAACTGTCTTGAATTTGATGGGCAGTCTTACCTGACAGCTGCTGATCTAGCTCATGTGTCTAACTTTTCCTTTGCTCTCCTGATGGAACCAAAGAAGTGGACACATCCACCAGTTTGGGCATCTGAGATTTATGGACTATAGGGCTACTAAATTCACAACAGACCTCACAGTTTGGAGAAACACTAATCAGACAACCCAAAACAAATGGCAGGAGGAAATATTAGTTTTCAGGGTATTGTGGGGCTTTCTGAAGACCGCAGGTTACCACGGAGCTGCAGCGCTCCTCTCGATGTGACCGTAACTCATCCCCCAAAGAGGAGATACTACTTCTGTCAGCCATCTCTGCATGTGCAGGGTCTTCCCCTTCCCTCCACGCCAGGCACAACCCGATGGGAGGGTTTGATAGGGAGAACCTGTGAACACTTAGCAGGAAGCTGGGCAGGTCGAGCCTGTTAAAGTGTGTGGAGCAGCCTGCCAAGCTTGGGGCTGAAGCTGGAGAAGTGCTGAGTTAACAGTGCGTGCTCTGACCTACAGGATGTCATGGCGTACAATAAATTCAACGTGTTCCACTGGCATCTGGTTGATGACTCTTCCTTCCCATATGAGAGCTTCACTTTTCCAGACCTCACCAAAAAGGTATGCCTTAATTTCGCCCAGACCAAGTTGATGGCTTGAAGTCTGAACCTGGCTATGGCTCCCTGCTGGCAAGGACACCAGCTCTCCTCCTAACCAGCCAGTTTTAGGTACACACTGACATATAGGGGGTGGGCACTGGATTTGGAGTCAGGAGACCTGAGTTCAGGTCCAAACTACACCATTCATTTGCTCTGTGACCTTCAGGAGAGACTCTCTCCTGGTCCCATCTTCTTTTTATTTATCTATATTTGGTTAGCTGGGCATAATAACTACCTTGTTCATCTCACTGGCATCGTGGCACTGAGATAAGACAGTAAATGTGATAGCTTGTGGGAAATTATGGAGAAGTTCCTTGAAGACAACCCTGATACCAAAGGGCTGTTGGTAGATTTTCTGAGATCCAGGGGGGTCCAGAAGGCATTTTGAGTATCCTTTCCTCTGCTAGCCTTCAGGAAATGAGATCCTGAATGGTGTTTTGTGCCTTTCAGGGGTCCTACAACCCTGCCACCCACATCTACACAGCACAGGATGTGAAGGAGGTGATTGAATATGCGCGGCTTCGGGGTATCCGTGTGTTGGCAGAGTTCGACACTCCTGGCCACACTCTGTCATGGGGACCAGGTAAGAATAATGTCTGGAGGTGGAAGGGAGTCTACTGATTCCCCTCAATGGGACTTTAGGATATTGGCTCTTGGATGTAGCATGCCTCAGCCTTGGTCTCTGGAAGAATGTTTTCCATCAACTTTTTCCACTGGGAATTTAGATAGGCAGAATTTACTTTGGGCGAAGGAGCCCGCTTCTTACTATTAAAATATGGGCAGGGACTTCCCTGGTGGCGCAGTGGTTAAGAATCCGCCTGCCAATGAAGGGGACATGGGTTCGAGCCCTGGTCCAGGAAGATCCCACATGCCGCGGAGCAGCTAAGCCCGTGTGCCACAACTACTGAGCCTGTGCCCTAGAGCCCGCGAGCCACAACTACTGAGCCTGCGAGCCACAGCTACTGAAGCCCGTGCACCTAGAGCCTGTGCTCTGCAACAGTGAGAAGCCCATGTACCTCAACGAAGAGTAGCCCCTGTTCTCTGCAACTAGAGAAAGCCTGTGCACAGCAACAAAGACCCAATGCAGCCAAATAAATAAATAAATTAAAAGGGCAAATTCTTCTCAGACGTCCTTGCCTCATGATGCCCTTGTACGTTGTTGTGCCCTAGAGTGGAAGAAAGATTTTGCCAGTTTTGCTGGATCAGGCTGTCTGCTTTTCTGCCCATAGGCTACGTGAGGGCAGACTTTGGGACCGAGGGTGACCCCTGCTGGAAGAGTGTGTCAAGGCAGGAGTATGTGTGTGACAGTTGTCTGTGTATGATTGTGGACATATTTGTATTTCTTTGATTGTCACTAAATGCTCATAATTACCAGTGTCTGTGAATGCCTGAGTGTTCCTGTCTGTGTGCATGTAATATCTGAATGCAATTGTCATCATGTATGTGACTGTATGTGGGGTCTGTGTATTTGTGACACTAGTATGAGGTTCTCTATTGCCTTAGGTGTCCCTGGATTATTAACTCCTTGCTACTCTGGGTCCCACCCTTCTGGCACCTTTGGGCCAGTGAATCCCGCTCTCAACAATACCTATGAGTTCATGAGCACATTCTTCTTGGAGATCAGCTCTGTCTTCCCAGATTTTTATCTTCACCTTGGAGGAGATGAGGTTGATTTCACCTGCTGGTATGAGCCCTGTGACCTTCCCATCCTGGCCTGATGAACTGCCTACTCAGAGTAGAGGTTAGCCCCTGAGAAGCTACCTGTCTCAGGTGTTCCTCATCTGTCTCCATCCTGATGGCTCAGGTCTTCGGCCTTTTCTCTCTCCACCTACAGAGAGGCCCTACCTGATTTTGGCAAGGCTGTGAATGTGAAACTCTCCTTTCCTCTTGTCATAGCCTTGAGATATTTACAGAAAAACCAGCTCTGGGCACAGAATTGTCTTGGAAAAATCAGGATAGAGAAAAACAATCCCTGCTTTTGACAGCTTAAAATAGTCTGGTTGAAGAGACAGGACACATATGAATTCGAGGCTAATATATGACAGTGTCTAGTTAGTATTATATTGTAAGCTTCCCACCCTCAGATCTGCTTAGCTCAAAAGAGGCTCAGGGGCTTCTTGGCGAAGTGGGCACTAGCGCTGGATCTGAGGAAAGAGTGGAGGAGGGAAAAAACAAAATGTAGACCTTGTGGGATAAGGGAGCTGCAATGGGTGACAGCAATGCTTGTATCCAACTGGAATAAAGAATAAATATTAAGGGAAAAGCAGACTATGCCCAGGGTATGGGAGGTAAGAGACAGAAGCCAGAATCCAGTGTGCTGGAGCCCCAAGCCAAGACCTCAGAGCCACGTGTCATAGCCCAGAGAGACTGATATGTGTTCTCTTTGAGGGTGAACTTGAAGCTCTTCAGATCCAGACTCAGCCTTTCTCAGCCTATGTCAGTGGCCCCCTTCATTTAGCTTTGTTTAGCCACACCTCCCAAATTTGTGGCCTCTTGAGATCCTCAGTCGATTGGTTTTTCAGGTGAAAAAAAGGAGTTGTGGGAGGCCAGGTGATACATCCCCAAGCTCTGGGCTTTGAGGATGTCAAAAGAATTAATTTTCATTTTCTTTTGGGATTCAGGAAGTCCAACCCAGATATCCAGGCCTTTATGAAGAAGAAAGGCTTTGGTGAGGACTTCAAGCAGCTGGAGTCCTTCTACATCCAGACGTGAGGAAGGAGGGAGGGTGGGCAGGGTCCCTGGTCCCTGGGGGTCAACTCCTGTGGAGTCCTCACTTTCCATAGCAGGACCAGGACCTGCTGGACCACTCTCTGGGCCCCTGAAGGGGTCCTTTGTCATGTCCTTTCGTTGGAGTGGTTGATTCCCAACTGGTCAGTCAGGAATGGGCCCCTAACCAGGCTCAGCCCCCAGGGCACTGGCACCTGTAGCACAGAGCCTGTCTGAACTAAGCAGACATTCTCTTTACTCTCTAAGGCTGCTGGACATCGTCTCTGCCTACGGCAAGGGCTATGTGGTGTGGCAGGAGGTGTTTGATAATAAAGTAAAGGTGAGCCAGGGGCAGAGAGAAGGGGCCACCCTCGGTGCCTCCTCGTGGTCTCCCATCCCTTCCCTGCTCCTGGGCAGGTACAGAGGTTTGAGCCCTGGGTGTGGGTGTCAGAGCCTCCATCTGTCTTCCCTCACTATGAACGGATCAAGTTATTTCTGCTGCTAGGTTACTTGGGATTCCTGAAACTGGCATGATGGGTTGAGTTTTCCTGCCTGTGTCATAGACTAGGATCTTCCAGGGCTACCTTCTCCTTCATTGTCGAGCAGTAAGATCCCAGCTTCCTGCCACGTCAGGGGCTCTGCAGGAACCTCGTCCCATCCTCAGAAGCATCTGGAGATGCTTGGACATGGTAGCTCCTGATCTGATGAGTCTCCTGGGCCCCACTGCTTGTCTCCCTTAGCTCACAGCCAGTGTTACTATCTCAGTGTAGACAGGGAAGCTGCAGAAAGACTGGGGGAGAGGCAGCAGGGAGCTCTCCTAGGGCCTATGGGGCCCTCGGCCTCTGCACTGGGCTAGAAGCTCAGTGCTTAGGAGTCACAGAGAAATGCTTTGCTGCTGGGGAGCAGAGGGAACACATACCCCTTGGCCTGGGTTGCTTGCATAACACCGTGGCCCGGGAATCTCCTACTGCCCTTTGACCTTTCCTGACAGGTTCAGCCAGACACAGTCATCCAGGTATGGCGAGAAGAGATGCCTGTAAGGTACATGAAGGAGATGGAACTGGTCACCAGTGCCGGCTTCCGGGCCCTGCTTTCTGCCCCCTGGTACCTGAACCACATAACTTATGGCCCTGACTGGAAGAATATCTACATGGTGGAGCCACTGGCATTTGAAGGTAAACAGGGAGCTCTCCTTGCTGCCAAAGGCGGCTGAGTGGGGTACAGGGCGGAAGCCAGGAGATTCTGGGCTGGACATTGCAGGTCAACAGACGAAATGACCTATCTGAGGAGAGGGCCACGTTGGGAAGGCGGTAGAGGCCTGTGGTTGCTTGTTTTCCCTCAGGTAGCCCTGAGCAGAAGGCTCTGGTGATCGGCGGAGAGGCCTGTATGTGGGGAGAGTATGTGGACAGCACAAACCTGGTCCCCAGGCTCTGGTAAGGGCTTCCGGGGGATGTGGAGGGTTGGGCCTGTGGGCGTGGGTTCTCCCTCACAGGCTCAATCCCGTCCAGCCTCCCCCAGCCGAGCACCCTCCTTTCAGGCCTGGGAGAGAAGGGGCATCGCAGTGTTGCCCCTGTTTGTATGTAAGTCACCTCCCACCTGACTTGCATATTTACTCCTCCAGCCCATTAGGTGTGTCGGATGGAGACTGTTGTCCCCATTTCACAGATAGAGATAAGGAGTCCTGGAGAACACGTTGAAAGAATGTTCCCTTCGGGATGGCTTGCTCAGGATCCAGCCCTGAAGTGCATGTGATAAGGCTCCTCTATGCTGTCCCCTCAGAGGCTGCAGCCCCTCACCAAGTCTGGTTGGGTGCGTAGAGTTTACATTTTGAGAACAGCTGCTGCGGCCGCTCTCAGTAACTGTTCACGACGCCTTTAAGACGTAATCTGGTTCCCCTGTGTTTGGGAGAGGAGGAGATGGGATCCCGATCCCCATTTTACTGAAGATGGAGCTGGGCCCTAGAAGTCCCTGTGAGCCCTCCAGCCGGCTGTCACTCTGATTAAGGTGTCGATCACGTCCCTTGTCCCCAGGCTAGTCCAGGGTGCCTAAACAAGAGGCTGTGGGTGTCCAGCACCCTTGCCAGGAATCCAGGGCCCAACCTGGTGCGTGTCCCCTTTCCTGCAGGCCTAGAGCAGGGGCTGTTGCCGAGAGGCTGTGGAGCAACAAGATGGTGACCAACCTGGACTTTGCCTATAAACGTTTGGCACACTTCCGCTGTGAGCTGCTGAGGTACGCAGGCCATGGGCAGGTTGGGGGCTGAGGACCCCTACTGACAGGAAAAGAATACTGATAACAGCTGACACTTGCAGGGGCCTACTGTGTGTGGCAAGCCCTGCGCTCAGCCCTCTGCCAGCATTGCTTCATTGACTCTTTACCATAACCCTATAAGGGGGATGTAGTTTTATCCCCATTTCAGAGGTAGGCAGCTGACGCACAGAGCAGTTAAGTAACTTGCCCAAAGTTGCTCAGAACCAGGATATGAACCAGGCTGACTTCAGAGTCTGCGCTCGTAGCCATGGCCATGCTTTTATGGGTTCTCATGACACCTGTGCCCCTGTTAGGATGGGCCTGCGTAAGATGGTCATTTCCCTGATTCATTCACTTACTAGGTCTTGAGGCCCTAGGGGAAACAGCCTAGTAGAGAGGGGAGTCCCAGGCTGAGAGCCAAGCATGGTGGGGTCTAAGCCTCAACTGTCTGTAATTTACTGGGCGACTTTAAGCTAGTTCCTTACCATCTCTGAGCACATAACTTATTTGGGTAATAAAGGAGGCATGCCTAGAGGTACCCTAAGGAGATTGGTCAGGTCCTGGAACTTGTGAGGCTGAGACCTAAGGATGGGATTTCATGTCCACACCCTGTGCATGGGCTGGACAGTGCCTCGGTTCCCCCCCTCACCACATTTACAGAGTTTTAGAGCCATTAATGGGAGCTCAGTGGGCCAGGAGCACTGGGCACC
This sequence comes from Mesoplodon bidens, assembly GCF_964165515.1. Classification (NCBI taxonomy): domain Eukaryota; kingdom Metazoa; phylum Chordata; class Mammalia; order Artiodactyla; family Ziphiidae; genus Mesoplodon; species Mesoplodon bidens. The sequence continues at coordinate 61,496,835 of NC_138178.1, read as the reverse complement.
CCTTAGGCATCCACCTTTTTTCTAAAGGTACTGAGTTATTTGGGGCTGGGGCACAGAAACAGGCAAGTCAGAAATACGGAGGTGTTCCTCAAGGTTCCGGGGTGTCCCTGTATCAAAATCACCTGGGGCACCTGTTCAGATTGCAGATTCTTGCCAACACACAGCCCCACCCCAAGCAAGAATCTCTGGAAGTGAGACCCCCCCAAGGAATTTTGGTCTAGTGGCAGTTTGAAACCCACTGAACTGGGGGAAGGGGAGAGCATTGGTTGTGGTGGAGAAGGTGTTGCTGGGGCCCAAGACCGTGCCCCTTCCGAGGGGCTCATCTCGCCCTGTTTCTTTACGTCTTCTCGCAGGCGGGGTGTCCAGGCCCAGCCCCTCAGCGTAGGCTACTGTGACGTGGAGTTTGAACAAACCTGAGCAAGTACCCCAGGCACCGAGGAGGGTGCTGGCCCTAGGAGAGCGGTCGCGGGGCCAGGCTTCCACTGTACCCCACCCAGGGGAAGGGGCCTGTGTGCCTGGAGACAAGGGGGCTGGTGTTGGTGCTGGTGTCCAATAAAGACTGATGTGGCGTTTTTCTATAATGAATGTGGATTACCTGTGTGAAAAAAAATGTGAGTGGCCCTAGGGTAAGGGAGCTGCCAGAACTGGCCTTCTGCCCCTGAGGATGATAGGGCTCAGCGGGGCCCAGCCAGGTTGGGCTCAGTCAGTATCTGCCCCTGGAGGGATCTTATAAGTTGAGGGCTGGGAATGAAACCTGTAGCCTTTGTGCTGTCCTGCTCCGCCTGAGTTATGATGCCTCTCCAGCCCCACACATAGTCCAGACACATACCCCATCCTTAGACTCATCACTTAGACCTCCAAGGCTTCTGTATACAGAAGACACCATAGGGGACCAAAGAAGTTCTGGGAAGCAGCAGGGGCTCCAGCCCCAACCTGGTCACAGAATAGCTCCTCCCCCATGCATACTCACAAACTTCCCTCCCCTAGAGCTTTTCTTCTGCTTTGGGTTTCTTGTTACTTCAATTGCATGCAACCATTATTAAATATTGAACACATTCTATGGTCTTGGCACTGTGGTAGGTGCCAAGAATTTGAAGAACTTAGTCCCCAGAGGCCCTGTTCAACTCCCCCAAATGGCAGCAACTTCCACCCCTCCTCCCACCCATTTTCAGTCCAATAGCATCTTCTCAGAGAATTGATGGCACAGCTGAGACCATGACAGGGAAGCCCCTGGGGGACCAAGAGGGGGGCATGTGGCTCTGGAAGAGTGTCTTTGCACAAGTTGACCAGTTTTCCCTAGGAGGAACTGGCTCATCGTGGACCCAGACTGCCCCCTAGTGGTTTCATTTTCACAAGTGACAGTGCAGCCCAGAGGCTGGGCGGTAGTGGACAGCAGCAGTTTTAGATGAGGATTTCTTTGACCATTTTTTTTCTTTTACCTGTCCCTGGGCTGGAAGGACAAAGGAGAGGTCCCAGGCATTTCTTTCAGAAAGTTTCCAATCTAGTGGATACAGAAACTTGGGGAAAGCAGGCCTGAGAAGGGATCTCAGTAAAATTTGGTCCTTAAATAGCATCCTTCAGTCCCTTCATCATGCTCCTTTGGGGACTTGGTTGGACGTACACCAGCCTGGCCTTCTTGCACTGTTACCATAGGGGCAGGTTGGGCACCTTCTACCTGCAGAATCCTCTAGGGAAAGGGTATTCGCACAGCCCAGATAAGCCGAGCCCAGGGCTCTGGCCTGGAGAGATACGAGTTAAATAAGGCTCTACCATCTGTACCCACCAAAGCAGCACCCTTACTCTCTATTACCCGGAGAAGCCTTTGGGGTAGTCCCAGGCAAGGACCCTGCAGAAATGCTGCTATACTTCAAGTGCCCCTGCTTCCTTCCTGATCATAACTGGAATATTGCTTTTGTTTGGGATAATGTTAAATAAAAAAGATCAGACACTAAATTGTAAGTCTCAAGTCAATGAAGGAAGAGACCATGAAAACACCTGTATTAAAGCAGTAAAGGTCTATGATTTCTTACTCGTCTCGTAAACATTTTCTTTAATGTTGTTATTTTTACAATTAAAAAAATCAGTGTGGGCCTTCCCTTGTGGCGCAGTGGTTGAGAGTCCACCTGCCGATGCAGGGGACACGGGTTTGTGCTCCGGTCCGGGAAGATCCCACATGCCATGGAGCGGCTGGGCCCGTGAGCCATGGCCGCTGAGCCTGCGCGTCTGGAGCCTGTGCTCCGCAACGGGAGAGGCCACAACAGTGAGAGGCCCGCGTACCGCAAAAAAAAAAAAAATCAGTGTGGCCTGATCAAGTGGTGGGATGTGCTGATCCCCAGCCTCCACCACTGCATCTCTGGGCCCACTGATCATGACAGCATTTACCTGAAGGTCATCATCAGACCTTGAACTGCTCACAGGTCAGAGACAGTGCCCGTAGCAACCGCCCAGTCGGTTCCGATGCACAGAATCACTGCTTCCCCACCTCATCTCCCTTAACCTGTCCCACCCTGTGCTGGGCCAGACTCCTCTGGCCTGCTTGTGTTCTCTGTTCACCACCAGGGGGCGGGGAAGTGCCTGGACTGATTTCCTGGCTCTAGTTATCTTTGGGCACAAAGGGTCTGCCCCTGCTCTCCTCTGAATCTCGTAAGGATGCAAAGCAGCCTTAATGGGAATATAAGTAAAGGAGTGAATGGAGGCTGGGAGGACATTCACCTCCTTGGTAGGAGTTGGGGCAGTGAGCCAGGTACCCCTCCCTTCTTGGAAACCTGATGTTTTGAGGTGCACCTCCGTGGATTAGCATAGGGATAGGCTAGCAGAGGACTTGGGAGCACAGGTGCTCCATAGCACTAGTGATTGGGGACACAGCAAGGGGTGAGGAAAGCCAAATGATACTTGGCTCTCCAAGGGAAAGGTGAAAAAAGGATTCTATGATATAGATTGAATTTAACTGATAGCAATGTAGATGTACACGCCTAGTGGCAACATTGCTAGCACTCTAAAGTTTAGATTTTTATAGTTTTTGTCAATATCACTTGTAAGATTAATCAGTACAGGCTGTGACAATTGTGTATCATGTGCTTTTTTTCACTAAGAAAGAAAATAAGTAGGAATTGTCTTTGTCTTAAAATCATTCTGTATTTCTTCCTTTATAAATAAACACTGAAAGTTTGAAAATCAGTGTCCCTTTATACTGTTAATAAATATATAAATAATATAAATACATATTAACTACCTTCAGTGAAGCATTTACTTGTTGATTTTTTTTCGATACTGTTCACTCTAACTATATATAAATCTTCACATTTGTTTTTTAAAATCCTTTTTGAAGTAGCCCTGTGTGTGTGTGTGTGTGTGTGTGTGTGTATTTTACTGCATTTTTCAGTGAGGTTTTTAAAAATGGAAATGTCCATGAACCTTGCTTATCTTCACAGTAATAACCATATTCTAACCACATCCATGTTAGGTCTTCCCTGCCACAGTAAGAACTTTTATTTAATGATTTCAAATGTTTCGAACAATACTGTAGAGAATAAAATAATACACACAGTATAACCACCACTTAGCTTTATCACATCTTAGTAGTTGTGTTTGCTTCAGATTTGTTGTCTTTTTAAGAGATGAAACATTATATATGTCCCCCTTCCCAGTTCCATTCTCTTGCTTCTCAAAATAACCACTTTCTAGCTTTTATTTCAAATCTTACTTCCTCTGGAATATCTGATACTTAGCTATGATTTTTCTTCATTGTTAATAAATTCTTTATGGCTCACTTCATAGCAAATGAGGAAGGGATGTTTTGGGAAGCCACTCAGAAAAGGGGTGTGTGTGTGTGTGTATGTATAGACAGACAGCTGGCAGGCAGACATGGGAAGAGGGACATCTGTGCTGTGCTGATGTGCTGCTGGACTTAAGAGCGGATGTTGGGGGCACCTGGATAATTATTATAAAAGATATTTATTTAAGAAGAAAATATTTGGAGAAAACTATGCAAACGTTTGTCTATACTCACATAAGTCAGAAATTTGAGTGAAGATATTTGGGGAAATCCATCCAGGGGAACAAAAATGCTTTGTCATTTTTTTTTTAATGTATTATTTATTTATTTATTTTGGTTGTGCCTGGTCTTCGTTGCAGCACACGGGATCTTTTCGTTGTGGCATGACGACTCTTAGTCGTGGCATGCATGCGGGATCTAGTTCTCAGACCAGGGATCGAACCCGGGCCCCCTGCATTGAGAGTGCAGAGTCTTACCCACTGGACCACCAGGGAAGTCCCTGCTTTGTCATTTTTATGTGCTTGCTGTGTCAGGCGCTGTTATAAGCACTCGATTGGATGTTAGTTTATTTAATCCTCATCCCAACCAGTGAGGTAGGTATCAATATTATCCTCACCTGACAGATAAGGAAACAGACATAGACAGTTTAAATGATTTGTTCATGGTTAGATAGCTAGGCTGAGTCAGGATTTGTGCTCAGGGACTATGGATCCAAGCTCGCCTAGTTAATTCTAGCCTGTCCTGCGCCCCGCCATCAGCCACAGCCCCAAACTGAACCAGACATCTTCCTGCTCTTGAGCTCCACGTTCAGACAGACACACAGATAAAGCTGGGTACTCAACTATGTCTGGGCTCAATTTCCTCCCACTTTTCAAACTCTTCCTTACAAATGGTTCCTTTCAGCACACACACATGCACAGTCTCCCTTTTTTTTTTTAATTTTAATTTTTTTTGGCTGCGTTGGGTCTTCGTTGCTGCACGCAGACTTTCTCTAGTTGTGGTGAGAGGGGGCTACTCTTGGTTGCGGTGCGCGGGCTTCTCATTGTAGTGGCTTCTCTTGTTGTGGAGCACAGGCTCTAGGCACGTGGGCGTCAGTAGTTGTGGCACACAGGCTCAGTAGTTGTGGCTTGCAGGCTCTAGAGCGCAGGCTCAGTAGTGGCACATGGGCTTAGTTGCTCCACAGCATGTGGGATCTTCCCGGACCAGGGCTCGAACCCGTGTCCCCCTGCATTGGCAGGCAGGTTCTTAACCACTGTGTCACCAGGGAAGCCCCATCTCCCTTGTCTTTAAACAAAAACTCTCCGGCCTGCTTTTTCTCAGTCAGGTTGCCGGAACCAACTGCAAGTTTGGCTCCATTTCTCCACTTCTCATTCAGTCCTCATGAAGGCTGCTCTCACTGAGGCCAACAATAACCTACATGTTGCCGAGTCAAGGGACATTTCTCAATAATAATGAAAACATTACTTGACCTTTCCTTGTATTTTGAGATTTTGATCACTCCTTTGATATTCATTCTTCCCAGACTTCTTTGACACCATCCTTCCCTGAGTTTTCTCCTACATCTTTCATGATTGTTTCTCAGCCTGCATCACTGACTCTTCCAGCAAACTCCCATCCCACAACCAATCATGTTTTTAAGGGTCTGTCCTCTTTCCTCTTCTATACTTTCTTCTCAGTGATCTCGTTTACATACAACCAAATCTTTAACTATATGTATATATCTATATCTATATCCTCTGAGCCCCAAACTCATCCACTTCATATCACCCGAAGCTCATGTGCCAGACAGAATTCATCACCTTTCTTCATAGCTCCCTACTCTACTCCTATACCACTCTTCTGCCACTCATTTGAGCCAAAATCTGGGAATCATCCTTAATTGCTCCCTATCTGTCACAATTGCCTTCTAATCTGTCACCAAGTCACGCCCACTCTGTATCAGTAAATCTTAGAGCCATTTACTCCCCTCCATCTGCACTGCCACCATCTTTTTATAAGCACATAACATCTACCCTGAACTTGGAAGAGGATCCTGATGCACCTGCCTCAAGTCTTTTTTTTTTTTTTTTGCGGTACGCGGGTCTCTCACTGTTGTGGCCTCTCCCATTGCGGAGCACAGGCTCCAGACGCGCAGGCTCAGCAGCCATGGCTCACGGGCCTAGCCGCTCCGCGGCATGTGGGATCATCCCAGACCGGGGCACGAACCTGCATCCCCTGCATCGGCAGGCGGACTCTCAACCGCTGCGCCACCAGGGAAGCCCCTCAAGTCATCTTTTTAAGCTGCAAGTCAGGTTATGTCAATTTCTTGCTTTTAATTTTTCCAAATTGCCCCCTTGTCTAATTCACTTAGCAGGGTATGTTAGTCTCCGACTTCAAGATGCTGTGTTTCTTGAGCTCTCCATCATCATTTCCTGACTCTATCTGCATTAGTCAAGACTTCTTTAGTTGCAGGGAAACAACTCAAATTGGCTTAAGCAAAAATAAATGAACAAATAAAAAATAACATTGCCTCATGTAACAAGAGTCAACAATTATATGATCCTAGGAATAAATCTAATGAAAGACATATAAGAACTTTATAGAGTAAATTATTAAAATTTTCAAAAACACGCAGATGTCTTCGGAAAGAAGACCCAAATGTAGATATGTAACATGTTCAAAAATGAGATGACCCAATATTGTAAAGATTTTTAAATTATCTGTAGATTCATTGGGATTCCAGTTAAAACCGAAATTTATTTTTATTCTTAATCTAATGAATAACAGTTTGTTCAAAATAATAACAGCAATGTTATTGATTATGATATCTTATGGATAAGTGAAATAAATGACAGCAGTGTTGTGAAGTATGGGAGGGGGAAATTGGGAATACTCTATTATAAGGCTCTTGTACTACTCATGAAGCAGTACAGTGTTATTTGAAAGTGGACTTGGATAAGTTGTAAATGTATTTTACAAACCTTAGGGCAACCACTAAAGTGAAAAAAGAAGTATAACTGATATGATAAGAAAGGAAAGAAGATGGAATCATTAAAAATGCTCAATTGAACCATAAAAGGCAAAAAAAGACTAGAAGACAAAAATGGAAACAACAAACAAGGGCAACAAATGGAAAAGAGTAACAGATATGTTAGATAATAATCCAGCTTTATCAATAATCACTTTAAACATGAATGGTCTCAATAAAACAATTGAAAGACAGAGATTGTCAGAGTGGATAAAAAAGCAAGACCCAACTACATGTCTACAAGAAACCCACTTTAAACATAAAGACACAGAGGGATTACAAGTAAAGGGATGGAGAAAGATGTTTCATGTTACACTAATCAAAAGAAAGCTGGCATAGCTATATTTCAGATAGAGCCAACTTCAAGGAAAATTGTCAAGGGAAAAAAAGGGACATTACACATACTACCCAAAGCAATCTACAGATTTAATGTGATCCCCATCAAGTTATGCATGACTAGAACAAATAATCCTAAAATTGATATGGCCCATAAAAGATCCAGAATTGCCAAAGCAATCCTGAGGAAAAAGGACAAAGCTGGAGGCATAGCCCTCCCAAACTTCAGACAATACTACAAAGACAATACCGATCAAAACAACGTGGTATTGGCACAAAAACAGACATATAGATCAATGGAACTGAATAGAGAGCCCAGAGATAAACCCACACACCTATGGTCAATTAATCTTTGACAGAATAGGCAAGAATATACAATGCAGAAAAGACAGTCTCTTCAGCAAGTGGTGTTGGGAAAGCTGGAAAGCCACATGTAAATAAATGAAGTTAGAACACTCCCTCACACCATACACAAAAATAAACTCAAAATGGCTTAAAGATGTAAATAAAAGGCATGACACCATAAAACTAGAGGAGAAAATAGGCAAAACTTTCTGACATAAATTGTAGCAATGTTTCCTTAGGTCAGTCTCCTAAAGCAATAGAAATAAAAGCAAAAATAAACAAATGGGACCTAATCAAACTCAGAAGCTTTTGCACAGCAAAGAAAACCATAAACAAACTGAAAAGACAACCTATGAAATGGGAGAAAATATTTGCAAATTATGTGACCAGCAAAGGCTTATTTTCCAAAATATATTTTATAAACAGCTCATACAACTCAATAACAAAAAAGACAAACAACCTGGGCTTCCCTGGTGGCGCAGTGGTTAAGAATCTGCCTGCCAATGCAAGGGTCGTGGGTTCGAGCCCTGACCTGGGAAGATCCCACTTGCTATGGAGCAACTAAACTTGTGCACCACAACTACTGAGCCTGTACTCTAGAGCCCGCAAGCCGCAACTACTGAGCCCACGTGCCACAACTACTGAAGCCTGCGCGCCTAGAGCCCATGCTCCGCAACAAGAGAAGCCACGACAATGAGAAGCCCGTGCACTGCAACAAAGAGTAGCCCCCGCTCTCCACAACTAGAGAAAGCCTGCACACAGCAACGAAGACCCAACACAGCCAAAATTAAATAAAATTTAAAAAGACAACCCAATCAAAAAATGGGCAAAAGGCCTAAATAGACATTTCTCTAAAGAAGACATACAGATGGCCAATAGGCACATGAAAAGCTGCTCAACATCACTAATTATTAGAGAAATGCAAATCAAAACTAAAATCAGGTATCACCTCACACCAGTCAGAATGGCCATCATTAAAATGTCTACAAATAACAAATGCTGGAGAGGGTGTAGAGAAAAGGGAACCTTCCTACACTGTTGGTGGGAATGTAAATTGGTACAGTCACTACAGAAAACAGTATGGAGGTTCCTTAAAAAACTAAAAATAGAGTTGCCATAGGGGGAACAAATCAAGGATTTCCATTTTCACCTCTCATATTCAAGATGTTACTGGAGGAGAATCACATGTCCTAGGTTTCTGAGTTTTATGAATTTAACTTTGGTACTGCTTACTGAGGTTGTGTACTTTAGACATTTGCATAAATTAATAATACAGCATAAGTGGGAATTCCCTGGCGGTCCAATTGTTAGCACTTCGTGCTTTCACTGCCAAGCAGCCGGGTTCAATCAATCCCTGGTTGGGAAACTAAAATCCCACAAGCTGCGCAGCGTGGCAAAACAACAAGAACAAGCAAGAACAACAACAAAAACAAACAGCATATGCTAAAACAAATTAAAGTGCCTAAGGTAGAGCTTTTATATTATACATGATCATTATGAGTGTTGCCACTATGTAGGGGAAAGAACTCTGATCAGAAATCTGGATTCCATCAATGTCTTATTTTTTATATATATATATAAAGAGAAAACTGGACTAGATGTAGCTACACTTTGTTGGGCCCTGTAACTGTGATTATTTCCTTGATTATTTAAAAAATATAAGTAAAAAGAAATAAATATCAAAACACTTAAAAAATATATTGTACTGGAAATTCTAGTCAGTGCAATCAGGCAGGAAAAAAGTACAGATTAAACAGGAGGCAGTAAAACTGTCTTAATTTGCAGATGACATGATTCTTTATGGAGAAAATCCAACTGAATTATACTTTTATATACAAGCAGGAAACTACTATAAATTGCAATTTTTAAAAAGATATAATTTGGGAATTCCCTAGCAGTCCAGTGGTTAGCACTCCACATTCTCACTGCCAAGGGCCCAGGCTCAATCCTTGGTCAGGGAACTAAGAACCCACAAGCTGCATTGTGTGGCAAAAAAAAAACCATACAATTTATAATAATATCAGAATTTTGAACTTTGACAAAAGATGTGAAAGACAAAAAATATTTTGAGAGAAAGTAAAAGTCTAAATAAATGTAAACATATACTTTGTTCAAGGGGCAGAAATCTCAGTTTTGTTAAGATGTCAGTTCTCTTCCAAATTTGTCTACAGATTCAATACAATCCCAGGAAAAATCTCAGCAGGCTATTTTTGTTTAAGAAATTGACAAATTGATTCTAAAATTTATATAAAATGCAGAGGTCCTAGGATAGCCAAAACAACACTGGAAAAGAACAAAACTTAGAGGTCCAGCACTAACTGATTTCAAGAATTATGGTAAAGCTATAGTAATCAAGGCAGTGTGATATTGGCATAAAAATAAAGAAATCGGATAGCCGCATCCACCAGAGGGCAGACAGCAGAAACAAGAAGAGCTACAATTCTGCAGCCTGTGGAAGCAAAACAACATTCACAGAAAGACAGACAAAATGAAAAGTCAGAGGACTTTGTACCAGATGAAGGAACAAGATAAAACCCCAGAAAAACAACTAAATGAAGTGGAGATAGGCAACCTTCCAGAAAAAGAATTCACAATAATGATAGAGAAGATGATCCAGGACCTCGGAAAAAGAATGGAGGCAAAGATCAAGAAGATGCAAGAAATGTTTAATAAAGACCTAGAAGAATTAAAGAACAAACACCTAGAGGAATTAAAAAATTAACAGAGATGAACAATACAATAACTGAAATGAAAAATATACTGGAAGGAATCAATAGCAGAATAAGTGAGGCAGAAGAACAGATAAGTGACCTGGAAGACAGAATGGTGGAATTCACTGCAGCAGAACAGAATAAAGAAAAAAAAAATGAAAAGAAATGAAGACAGCCTAAGAGACCTCTGGAACAACATTAAACGCAACAACATTTGCATTATAGGGGTCCCAGAAGGAGAAGAGAGAGAGAAAGGACCCGAGAAAATATTTGAAGAGATTATAGTCAAAAACTTCCCTAACATGGGAAAGGAAATAGCCACCCAAGTCCGGGAAGCGCAGAGTCCCAGGCAGGAGAAACACGTTGAGACACATAGTAATCAAAGTGACAAAAATTAAAGGCAAAGAAAAATTATTGAAAGCAACAAGGGAAAAATGACAACATACAGAGGAACTCCCATAAGGTTAACAGCTGATTTCTCAGCAGAAACTCTACAAGCCAGAAGGGAGTGGCACAATATATTTAAAGTGATGAAAGGGAAGAAGCTACAACCAAGATTACTCTACCCAGCAAGGACCCCATTCACATTCGATGGAGAAATCAAAAGCCTTACAAACAAGCAAAAGCTAAGAGAATTCAGCACCACAAAACCAGCTCTACAACAAATGCTAAAGGACCTTCTCTAAGTGGGAAACACAAGAGAAGAAAAGGACCTACAAAAACAAACCCATAACAATTAAGAAAATGGTAATAGGAACATACATATTGATAATTACCTTAAATGTGAATGGATTAAATGCTCCAACCAAAAGACACAGGCTGGCTGAATGGATACAAAAACAAGACCCACATATATGCTGTCTACAGAGACCCACTTCAGACCTAGGGACACATACAGACTGAAAGTGAGGGGATGGAAAAAGATATTCCTTGCAAATGGAAATCAAAAGAAAGATGGAGTAGCAATACTCATATCATATAACATAGACTTTAAAATAAAGAATGTTACAAGAGAAAAGGAAAGACACTATGTAATGATCAAGGGATCAATCCGAGAAGAAGATATAACAATCATAAATATATATGCACCCAACACAGGAGCACCTCAATACATAAGGCAACTGCTAACAGCTATAAAAGAGGAAATCGACAGTAACACAATAATAGTGGGGGACTTTAACACCTCACACCAATGGACAGATCATCCAGACAGAAAATTAATAAGGAAACAAGCTTTAAATGACACACTAGACCAGATAGATTTAATTGATATTTATAGGACATTCCATCCACACACAGTAGATTACACTTTCTTCTCAAGTGCACACAGAACATTCTCTGGGATAGATGACATCTTGGGTAACAAATCAATCCTCAGTAAATTTAAGAAAACTGAAATCATATCAAGCATCTTTTCTGACCACAATGCTATGAGATTAGAAATCGGTTACAGGGAAAAACACGTAAAAAACACAAACACATGGAGGCTAAGCAATACATTACTAAATAACCAAGAGATTATTAAAGAAACCAAAGAGGAAATTGAAAATACCTAGAGACAAATGACAATGAAAACACGACGACCTAAAACCTATGGGATGCAGCAAAAGCAGTTCTAACAGGGAAGTTTACAGCAATACAAGCCTACCTCAAGAAACAAGAAAAATCTCAAATAAACAATGTAAGCTTACACCTAAAAGAACTAGAGAAAGAAGAACAAACAAACCCAAATTTAGTAGAAGGAAAGAAATAATAAATATCAGAGCAGAAATAAATGAAATAGAAGCACAGAAAACAATAGCAAAGATCAATGAAACTAAAAGCTGGTTCTTTGAGAAGATAAATGAAATTGATAAACCTTTAGCCAGACTCATCAAGAAAAAGAGGGAGAAGACTCAAATCAATAGAGTTAGAAATGAAAAAGGAGAAGTTACAATGGACACCGCAGAAATACAAAGCATCTTAAGAGACTACTACAAGCAACTCTATGCCAATAAAATGGACAACCTGACAGAAATGGACAAATTCTTAGAAAGGGATAACCTTCCAAGACTGAACCAGGAAGAAAGAAAATACGAACAGACCAATGACAAGTAATGAAATTGAAACTGTGATTAAAAGTCTTCCAACAAACAAAAGTCCAGGACCAGATGGCTTCACAGGTGAATTCTATCAAACATTTAGAGAACAGCTAACACCCATCCTTCTCAAACTCTTCCAAAAAATTGCAGAGGAAGGAACACTCCCAAATTCATTCTTTGAGGCCACCATCACCCTGATACCAAAACCAGACAAAGATACCACACAAAAAAGAAAATTACAGACCAATATCACTGATGAATATAGATGTAGAAATTCTCAACAAAATACTAGCAAACAGAATCCAACAACACATTAAAAGGAGCATACACCATGATCAAGTAGGATTTATCCCAGGGATGCAAGGATTCTTCAATATGCGCAAATCAATCAATGTGATACACTATATTAACAAATTGGAGAATAAAAACCATATGGTCATCTCAATAGATGCAGAAAAAGCTTTTGACAAAATTGAACACCAATTTATGATAAAAAACTCGCCAGAAAGTAGGTATAGAGGGAACCTACCTCAACATAATAAACACCATATATGACAAACCCACAGCAAACATCATTGTCAATGGTAAAAAATTGAAAGCATTTCCTCAAAGATCAGGAACAAGACAAGGATGTACACTCTCGCCACTATTATTCAACATAGTTTTGGAAGTCCTAGCCATGGCAATCAGAGAAGAAAAAGAAATAAAGGGAATACAAATTGGAAAAGAAGAAGTAAAACTGTCACTGTTTGCAGATGACATGATACTATACATAGAGAATCCTAAAGATGCCACCAGAAAACTACTAGAGCTAATCAATGAATTTGGTAAAGTTGCAGGATACAAAATTAATGCACAGAAACCTCTTGCATTACTATACACTAACAATGAAAGATCAGAAAGAGAAATTAAGGAAATAATCACATTCACCATTGCAACAAAAAGAATAAAATACCTAGGAATAAACCTACCTAAGGAGGTAAAAGACCTGTACTCAGAAAACTATAAGACACTGATGAAAGAAATCAATGATGACACAAACAGATGGAGAGATATACCGTGTTCTTGGATTGGAAGAATCAACATTGCGAAAATGACTATATTACCCAATGCAATCTACAGATTCAATGCAATCCCTATCAAATTACCAGTGGCAATTTTTATAGAACTAGACCAAAAAATCTTAAAGTTTGTATGTAGACACAAAAGACCCTGAATAGCCAAAACAGTCCTGAGGGAAAAGAAACGGAGTTGGAGGAATCAGACTCCCTGACTTCAGACTATACTACAAAGCTACAGTAATCAAGACAATATGGTACTGGCACAAAAGCAGAAATATAGATCAATGGAACAGGATAGAAAGCCCAGAGATAAACCCATGCACCTATGGTCGACTGATGTATGACAAAGGAGGCAAGGATAAACAATGGAGAAAAGACAGTCTCTTCAATAAGTGGTGCTGGGAAAACTGGACAGCTACATGTAAAAGAATGAAATTAGAACACTCCCTAACGCCATACACAAAAATAAACTAAAAATGGATTAGAGACCTAAATGTAAGACCAGACACTATAAAACCTTAGAGGAAAACATAGGAAGAACACTCTTTGACATAAATCACAGAAAAATCTTTTTTGATCCACCTCGTAGAGTAATGGAAATAAAAACAAAAATAAACAAATGGGACCTAAGGAAACTTAAAAGCTTTTGCAAAGCAAAGCAAACTACAAACAAGATGAAAAGACAGCCCTTAGAATGGGAGAAAATATTTGCAAACGAATCATTGGACAAAGGATTAATCCCCAAAATGTATAAACAGCTCATGCAGCTCAATATTAAAAAAACAAACAACCCAATCCAAAATCAGGCAGAAGACCTAAACAGACATTTCTCCAAAGAAGACATATGGATGGCCAAGAAGCACATGAAAAGCTGCTCAACATCACTAATTATTAGAGAAATGCAAATCAAAACTACAATGTGGTATTACCTCACACCAGTTAGAATGGGCATCATCAGGAAATGTACAAACAACAAATGCTGGAGAGGGTGTGGAGAAAAGGGAACCCTCTTGCACTGTTGGTGGGAATGTAAACTGATACAGCCACTATGGAGAACAGTATGGATGTTCCTTAAAAAACTAAAAGTAGAATTACCATATGACCCAGCAATCCCACGACTGGGCATATACCCAGAGAAAACCATAATTTAAAAAGACACATGCACTCCAATGTTCATTGCAGCACTATTTACAATAACCAGGTCATGGAAGTGACCTAAATGCCCATCGACAGACGAATGGATAAAGAAGATGTGGTACATATATACAATGGAATATTACTCAGCCATAAAAAGGAACAAAATTGGGTCATTTGTAGACACGTGGATGGATGTAGAGACTGTCATACAGAGTGAAGTAAGTCAGAAAAAGAAAAACAAATATTGTATATTAACACGTATATGTGGAACTTAGAAAAATGGTACAGATGAACCGGTTTGTGGGGCAGAAATAGAGACACAGATGTAGAGAACAAACATATGGACACCAATGGGGGAAAATGGTGGGGGGACGGGTGGTGGTTGTGGTGGGATGAATTGGGAGATTGGGATTGACATATATACACTAATATGTATAAAATAGATAACTAATATGAACCTGCTGTATAAAAAATAAAATTAAGTTAGAAAGAGAGAAGAAAGAAATGGGTCAATGGAATGAAATAGAGTCTGGAAGTAATCATGTAACATAAACATACAATTAATTTTTGACAAAGGCAGTTCAGTAAAGAAAGGGTAGCCTTTCTCAACAAATGCTGCTGGAACAAATGGATATCCATATGTAAAAATATTTTTCTTAGTTAACTTGATCCATACCTCACACCATACAAAAAATTATTTAACGAAAATGATTCTTAAAACTAAATGTAAAACCTGATGCTATAAAAACTTCTAGAAGAAAACATAAGGGAAAACTCCTTGTGTCCTTGGTTTAGGCAACAGTTTTTTAGTTATGCTACCAAACCCATTAAATAACAAATTGATAACTTGGTCATCATAAAAATTAAAACTAAAAACTGCTATTGAAAAGTCACTGCTAAGAAAATGAAAATACAAGCCACAGACTGGGAGAAAAATCTTTGCAGAGTATAACTGACAAAGAACTTGGAACTACAATATCTAAAGAATTTCCAGGACTTCCCTGGTTGTGCAGTGGTTAAGAATCCGCCTGCCAATGCAGGGGACATGGGTTCAAGCCCTGGTCCGGGAACATCCCACATGCTGCAGAACAACTAATCCCATGAGCCACAACTACTAAGCCTGTGCTCTAGAGCCCACAAGCCACAACTACTGAGCCTGTGTGCCACAACTACTGAAGCCTGCACACCTAGAGCCCGTGCTCCGCAACAGAAGCCACCACAATGAGAAGCCCACGCACCACAACAAAGAGTAGCACCTGCTCTCCTCAACTAGAGAAAGCCTGAGCACAACAATGAAGACCCACCAGAGACAAAAAATTTTTAAAAAATTATATAAAATAAAAAAACAGAAGAAAACCATTAAGAAAATAAAAGAAGCTATTAAAAATCAGTATAAGTAAGAATTAGAAAAATTCAGAAATGTGATAATTGGAAAAAATTAAGATTTTAAAAAGTAAGCTTACAAAACTCAGGAAAAAGAATAAACAAAGTTATTTCTGAAATGAAAAGTAAACTAGAATGGGGGCTTCCCTGGTGGCGCAGTGGTTAGGAATCTGCCTGTCAATGCGGGGGACATGGGTTCAATCCCTGGTCCAGGAAGATCCCACATACTGTGGAACAACTGAGCCCGTGTGCCACAACTACTGAGCCTGCATTCTAGAGCCCACGAGCCACAACTGCTGAGCCCACACCATGACTACTGAAGCCCGCGTTCCTAGAGCCCATGCTCTGCAACAAGAGAAGCCACTGCAGTGAGAAGCCTGTGCTCTGCAACAAAGAGTAGCCCCCACTCTCTGCAACTAGAGAAAGCCTGCACGCAGCAACAAAGACCCAATTCATCCAAAAAAATAAATAAATGAATAAAAATCTAAAAAAAAAAATTTAACAGAGCCTCAGGGACCTATGGGATTCTAAGAAAAGATCTAACATTCTTGTCATCATAGTCCTGGAGAAAAAGGTAAAAAAGATGAAAAAGTACTTGAATGGCTGAACACTACCCAAATTTAGCAAACCCCAAACAGGATAAAGGCAAAGAAATCCACTTCAAGACACCACATAATCAAACTTCTGAAACTAAAGACAAAGAGTAGAATTGCAAAAGCAGTGAGAAAGAAATGACACCTTACCTATCAGAGAAAAACAACTTGAATGATAATAGATTTCTCATCAGAAACTGTGGAAGCCATAAAGAAATGGTACTTTTTTTTTTTTTTTTTTTTTTTTTTTGCGGTACGCGGGCCTCTCACTGTTGTGGCCTCTCCCGTTGCGGAACACAGGCTCCGGACGCGCAGGCTCAGCGGCCATGGCTCACGGGCCCAGCTGCTCCGCGGCATGTGGGATCCTCCCGGACCGGGGCACGAACCCGTATCCCCTGCATCGGCAGGCGGACTCTTAACCGCTGCGCCACCAGGGAAGCCCCAAGGTACATTTTTTTATGTGCTGAAAGAAAATAACTGTCAAGCCAGAATCCTGGGACTTCCCTGGTGGTCCAGTGGCTAAGGTGCCACTCTCCCAATGCAGGGGGCCTGGTTTTGATCCCTGGTCAGGGAACTAGATCTCACATGCCGCAACTAAAAGTTCACATGCTGCAACTAAAAGAGCCCACATGATGCAATTAAAAGAGCCCGTGAGACTTCCCTGGTGGTGCAGTGGTTAAGAATCTGCCTGCCAATGCAGGAGACACGGGTTCGAGCCCTGGTCCAGGAAGATCCCACATGCCATGGAGCAACTAAGCCCATGCACCACAACTACTGAGCCTGTGCTCTAGAGCCCAAAAGCCACAACTACTGAGCCCGTGCTCTAGAGCCCACAAGCCACAACTACTGAGCCCATGTGCCGCAACTACTGAAGCCCGCACGCCTAGAGCCCGTGGTCTGCAACAAGAGAAGCCACCACAGTGAGAAGCCCGCGCACCACAACGAAGAGTGGCTCCTGCTCTCCACAACTAGAGAAAGCCCGTGTTCAACAGCAAAAACCCAATGCAGCCCAAAATAAATAAATAAATAAAAAATTTTAAAAAGAGTTCGCATACCACAACTAAAAGAGCCCGCATGCTGCAACTAAAGATCCTGCATGCTGCAACAAAGGTTCCGTGTGTCACAACTAAGACCCAGTGCAGCCAAATAAGTAAACATATTTTTTTAAAAAGCCGGAATCCTATATTCAGCAAAAATAACCTTCAGGAATGAAGGGGAATTCAAGATACCAATATTTTCAGATGAAGGAAAACTTAGGGAATTTGTCACCAGAACAACTACATTAAAAGGATGGCTAAAGAAGTTATTAAAATGTAAAGGAAATGATAAAAGAAGAAATTTTAGACTATCTGGAAGGAGGAAAAAACAATGGAAAGATGAAAATATGGGGGGACTTCCTTGGTGGTCCAGTGGTTAAGATTCCACACTCCCAGGGGGAGTGGATTCCACATGCAGGGGGCATGGGTTCAGTCCCTGATCAGGGAACTAAGATCCTGCATGCTGCACAGCGCAGCCAAAAAAATTTTTTTTAATAAAATAAGATTTTAAAAAAAGATGAAAATATGGGTAAATATAATAGGCTTTATGGCTCTTCTTGAGTTTTCCAAGTTGTTTTTGAATAATATTGATGTGGTTCTCAAAGTATGTAGAAGACATAGTTAAGACAATTATATTATAAATGAGGGAAGATAAAGGGACTTAAGGTAGGTACACTTTCTATACTTCACTTGAACTGGTAAAATGTCAACACCAGTAAACTTTGATGTGTATGTATAATGTACCTAGAATAAGGAACAAGTAATCCTTAGGAAGATAGTAAAAAAAAAAAACCCAAAAACCAGAGATATGAAGGACAGAGGGAACAAAAAGAAGACAGAAGATTAAGTGGCAGATTTAAGCCCTAACATTATTGATAATTACATTAAATGTAAATGGTCTAAATACAACAATTAAAAGACAAAGACTGATGGCCTGAATTTAAAAAGTGACCCAACTATATCTTGTCACTTCAAATATAACAGTATAGGTAGGTTGAAAATAAAAGGATGGAAAAAGATATACTATGCAAACATTAACCAAAAGAAATCAGGAGTGGCTATATTAATATCAGATAAAGTAGATCTTAGAGCAAGAAATTTGTCAAGAACAGAGAATGATATTACATAATGATAAAAGAGTCAATCCTAAATGTATATGCACCAATCAACAGAGTTGCAAAATATGTGAAGCAAAACTAATAGAACTGAAAGGAGAAATAGATAAATTAATAATTACAGTTGTAGACTTCAATACCCATCTCTCAACAGGTGATAAAACAAGTAGCCACAAAGTCAGCAAAGATACAGAACTCCACAACACCATCAACCAACAGGGTCTAATCAGCATTTACAGAACAATCCACCCAGCAACAGCAGAAAATACATTCTTTTCAATCACAAAAAAACTCACATTTACCAAGATAGATCATATTCTGAGGATCACAAAACCTCAACAAATGTTAAAAAAATTGAAATCATACAGAGTATGTTCTCTGACCACAATGGACTCAAACTAGAAATCAGTAACAGAAAGATAACAGGAAAATCTCTAAACACTTGGAAACTAAACAATACACTTATAAATAAAAAGAGGACGTTTCAAAGAAATTTTAAAAAATACATCAGGCTCAGTGAAAATGAAATGTTCTGGCAACCCATTCCATAATCAGGTAATTATAAGGAGTAACTTCTATTAAAAGTCAAAAAAGAATTTTAAAAAATCACAGTTTATTTCTGAATTTGAATATTGTTGTAAGAACATTTTATTGATTCCAGCTGCTACTGCTGCTCTTGAGCAGTTTCTTAGAATAGTCAATGGAATTGACAGGTTAGCAATTTTACTGAAAGAAGGTAAGAAAAAATTAATGAAATAAACATATAATTTATTATATTACTTCTCCGAACATCACTGACCCATCAAGAGAATACTCAGACATGAGCAAGAGTAATAAAATTCTATCAGGTCTGATATTTTGCCAACTTTCAGTCATATAAAAACAGCTTTACACATATTTTTCATTTTTATTATGAAAGTGTATTTGTGGAAATAAGAAGTGAACATATTTTATTTAACAAATTGTAACTTGATTTATATCTTTTAAATATTTAGATACACATTATGTCTGTTTTTCATTACTTCTCTTGCCCTGGGCCCAGCAGATGTTAGGGGTGGGCCTGATCCTAACCTCCTTGACCCTCAGACTCTCAGCTTCTTTTTCTGGAAAAGGAGGATAACACTCCCGAGCTCACGAATTCGGATGAACTAGGCACCTGAGCAAATATGGCTAATATAAGTTCCCTCACTCTCCTGATGAGGAATTCGTGTTCTAGGAGTGTTTTGGAGATTTTGTTTTGTTTTTCTTTCTTTAAAATTTTATTTTTATTTTTTGGGGTGTGCACGGGAGACGAATGTGTTTATGCACGGGAGTCTCGTGGGTAAGGAAGTGGTTGAAAACACCGAAGGGAGAGTTGTGTGATAGGGCGGGGTGGGATCGGCTCCGAGGAACTGGCTTTGGTAGTGGGAATGGAGAAGAGGAATCCCCATACGCCCCCGCAGGAAACGCTCCAATGATTGGAGGTGTGTGTGCTTGTGTGTGCCGGTGTGTGAGGAGGGGGTTATCTCTGGCTCCCGCAGACATCACCACGCATGACGAAGCTACTTCCCCTCACGCGGTCCAAGGCGCACACGCGCGATCCACGGCCACGCCTGCACACACTCGACACACACAGGGTAACCGAGGGTCCGGTTGCCATGGCGAGCAGGAGCGCGAGAGCCCTGCCGCCCCGCCCGCCCCCGGCCGAGCCCGGTCAACTCCATCTCTGATTGGCCGCTGCTTCCTCATTATGCAAATCATTTGCGTAGACCCGGCGGCCAGCTGCCTTACGTCATCAAACACGGGGGCTGGGGCTCGGGGCTCAGCTCCGGGAGAGCTCGGGCGGGAGCCCAGAGAGCGAGGCGCGGGGACCTGAAGCCAGACCCCAGCATCCCGCCGCTTCGGCCCGGGCCTGCCCCGCCCCCTGCCCCGCCCTTTTCCAGCCCGCCCCACCCTTTCTACGCCCCTCCATCCGGACCCCGCCCCCGGTGCAGCCCCCCGCCCTCGCTGCCCGTGTCCCGCCCCCTCCCCCCCTGGCCCTCGCCACCGGTCCAGGGAGGGGACGGCGGGACAGGCGGGACCGGCGGGAGGGCGGACCGGGCGGGAATATGGCCGCAGCGCCCGGAGGGTCTGCGCCGCCCGCCGGCCCCGGCCCGCGCCTGGGTTTCAGCACCGCGGACAGCGGCGTCGGCATGAGCGGGCTAAACCCGGGTCCTGCCGTGCCCATGAAGGACCACGACGCCATCAAGCTCTTCGTGGGGCAGATCCCGAGGGGCTTGGACGAGCAGGACCTCAAGCCGCTGTTCGAGGAGTTCGGCCGCATCTACGAGCTGACGGTGCTGAAGGACCGGCTCACCGGCCTCCACAAAGGTGCGCGGGGGTCAGCCCAGCCCAGCCCAGCCCAGCCTGCCCAGCCCTGCCCAGCCCCATTCCGATTAGAGTGCGGCCCAGCCCAAATCCCAGCCTCAACCCCAGCCCCAACCCTAGCCCTACCTAGAGCCAGTCCAACACCAGTCTAATACCAGCCCACTTCAGCCCAGTCTTCTTCCCAGATCACAGAACCCCCAACCCAGAATTTTCTCTCTGACATCCTCCCTCTGATCATCACTCTGGTCCCGACATGTACTCCACTCTAACCTCCAACTCCCTACCCTTCACGTCTCACAGCCCAACACTCCTCGCCTTTCAGCTGGACTTCCCTCTGTCCCTCCCATCAGACATCTCAAATCCTGGAATTTGGAAACTTATTCCACCTTCTAGGTCTCTGACACCTTCAATCTCCCAAACCCTGGACCCAATCATTCCTGAACCACCATCCCTCCACCCCAATCTGGTGCCACCCCACTCAGGCCTAACCACCTTCACACACATTTTGGGCTTGCACCCCTCATTCTGGCCTCCAAGACCAGTCAACCCCCAGAACCTTCTTTTGATTCACACTGCCAACCTAAAATCTCACAGACCCAAACTCTCCCCTTCTTCAGAACCCATGCCTGTCTAAGTCACAAAATCCAATTCCCCTCCCAGGAGGCTCTCAGCACCAAATTCCGCCTTCATGCTTAACAATAGCCCCAATCTCTCCTACTCCCATCCAGAATCCTAACACTGTCTTCCTTTTCTGATCTGAGTCCAGAACTCTGATCTCAGCTGGGAACTCCAGCCACCTTGTGCCCCCTCATCTCAGGTTTCTTCTCAGCTGAATCTACACTTCTTTTACCCTCTAATCTTCCCACTCCTGTGACACATATTTGTCCCTTCCCAATCCTCTTTATGGCCTCCTGCTCTCCCTCCCTCACAGGGTGGTCCTGGACCAGAGCCTGTGGACCAGAGCCTCAGGGTCGGTCAGGTTGAAGAGGCAGAAAGGGGTCTTCTCCCTGCCCTTGCTAGAGAGAGACGCACCACGGTCCTGTCCAGCCACACCCCTTTCCTCCTGTAGGAATAGGGAGGAGGCTTGTTTACATGCAGAAAAGTCTGTCCAGGCTGGGCTGGAGTAAGAGAGCCAGAGACACATTCATACATGGGCAGGGGAAGGAAATTATTTGAGAAGAAACACCTTTTCCTCTCCCCACCTTCACCATGCTGCAGTTTCAGGGTTTGGGGAGTGGGGGAGGGCCCCCAAGTATCCTCCATGATCTTTCCAGGAGAGAAGTGGTGGGTCCTGGGTAACAGCTAAACGTACTTTCCTAAGGGCTAAGAGCTGGAATCAGGCTGCCACCTTTTCAACTCAGAGGCTTTGGAGAGTTCCTAGGCACACTAACATAGAGGCTCCAGGAAAATGCCCATAGAAGATCCGGGAGCAGCTGTGAAGCAGTGCATCTTCCACCCTCCTGTGTGGGGTCATTTTTAGAGGGGCATGAAATGACAAGACCATACCATCCAGATTCCTTCTAACACAGTCCAGCTGCCCAGCTGTACATCCATCCATGGCAATTTATTTTCTTATTTTCTAGACATTTATTTCAGTATGTAAGTACAAGCTAATCTTTCTGAGCCATCTGTACAGTAAGGGAAGTGTATAGAATACCTTTAATTCTCACTCAAACACCATCAGAG
The DNA here is from genome assembly GCF_964165515.1 of Mesoplodon bidens. Lineage (NCBI taxonomy): Eukaryota > Metazoa > Chordata > Mammalia > Artiodactyla > Ziphiidae > Mesoplodon > Mesoplodon bidens. Next base: position 61,474,222 of record NC_138178.1, on the reverse strand, counting down.
TCTCTGAACTGTTCCCTCATCCTTTCTCTCTTTCTCTCTACACTTAGTTCTAATTCTTCCTGTTATTTTTTTTCATTCATCTGTCCTTCAAGCCATGCTTCTCTGTCTTTTTATCCCTCCATTCTTCCACTCCCTTTCCCAGGTAGTCACACAGGGCTCCTTTAGGCAGCAACTAGGCCCTCGAGCCTTTCTGAGAGGGCCCCAGCCCTGCCCAGTTCTGATGTCAGCTACTATGGCTTGGTGGCAGTAGATGGAGCAGAGATGTAAGCGGAATCAGGTGTTTGGTGATTTATCCCCAAACCAACCCACAGCTCTTGAAGGCGGGGTTGCCTTGCAAGATCACTGGGGAGGGTCTCCAAGTCAACATATTCTCCACCTTCTCCCCAGCAACAGTGATGTCCAAAAGCCAGAGTGACTCGTTTTCTTTTTGATGGCTGAGTACCACGGCGGGCAGCCACAGTGCTTTGAAAACAAGCTCAGCCTAGGAGTTTGGAGATTCCAAACCCTATCCTGCCACTTATATACTCTCTGGGCTTCAGTTTCCCTATTGATATGATAAGAGTTTGTCCCAGGAGTTCTCTAAGGTCACTTTAACCCAATGAATGGCAGATATCCGCCCACCTTAAGAGGGCAACCACATAGGAGACATTGGAGAAAATGTTCCCATTTGCCTTTGAAGTCTGCTGAGGTCTAAGTGGAAAACTGCACCAAGCTCCTAATGGCTTCCCACATCCACTTTATCTTCCTTCAGTCTTTCTCCTTCCTACACTCAGAAGGTTGTTTTTGAAAACACAGACCTAATGTCACAACCCTTTAGTGGCTCTCCACTGTTCTTAGGAAAAAGTTCAAAATCCAGACTGAGGTTATAGATGAGCTGATCCCTGCATACCTCACTGGCCACTCTGCCCCTAAGTTACCAATCTCCAACCATACTAGCCTTCCATCCATTTCCCCAACACACTGAATTCTTCACTCAGTCATCACATGTACTATTCTCTCTGCTTGAAATAATCGCCACACTTTTTGTTACCTCATTAACACCCGTTTGTTTTGAGAATTCAGTGTGTTCTTTGAGACATTCCTCAACCTTGTGGAGTTAGATACATCCCCCTCATGATCCTTTACGTGATCCCCTTGAGGGCAGGAAATGTATCTGTCTTGTTGCCACTTTACCTTCAAGCTGTCATAATGTCCCACCAAAAATAAGTATTCAATAAATCTTTTTGGAATGAGTGAGTGCTCAACGACTTTTGGAAAGGAAGGAATCTTGGCCCTGTGCTTCCTAGCAGGCTACAGGTTCTGAGGCTGGACAAAGAGAGGGTAGGACTGATCCTTTGGCTCAGCCCCGACTCCTTCTCTCCCCTGTATCTACTGGTTCTTTTAGAGAAGTCAAATTTAGGGCACAATAACTATTTAAGAGGCCCTATCTTGAAGTCCTGGGAGAGCTGACAGATCAAGTTCCTTGGATAGGATTGGAAGTCCCTAGAAGCTCCTACCCATAGGACACCCTTAAACCAGTCCCATCTTCCAAGCCTCAAAATTATCCCTTCCTCAGACTCAAACTAGGAGGAGGTGTTAGGAAGGAGTTCTGGGGTCCTGGGGTCCCAACCTTTCTCCTCCTCTTCTGTCTCCTCCCATCTGAAACTGAGTTGGGAAGGAATTGAGGCTGATTCTGAGAGACTTTGGGAGTATGAATCCAAAAAGGAAAGGGGAGGCTGGGGTTAAAGCTGAAGGCAAAGCTGCTTAGGGAGGTCTAACCCTAACAGGATTTATGGCTGGAGTGGGGAGGGGAGATGTGGGATTGTATTAGCATGTGACTGGGTGTGGGTACACATGTTCCGTAGGCAAGAGGCCACGAGCAATTGAGAAGGAGCCAGAGCCTGGGACATAGGCACACGAAGCCCCTCCCTTCAGAGAAGGTGGGAGGCAGAGAAGCCTTCTCAGAAGTAGTGTCCTTGTTCAAAGGAGAGTGGCCTGGAGTTTGTCAACTTAATGGGGTCTTTCCAGGAAGAGTATCTGGGGGTTTCAGGAAACCCCCTGAGCCAGCCTCTTCCTCCCCAGGCTGTGCCTTCCTCACCTACTGCGCCCGGGACTCTGCTCTCAAGGCCCAGAGTGCACTGCACGAGCAGAAGACCCTGCCAGGGGTAAGTCCACCAGGGTTGGGGGCGGGGGGAAATCACCTCAGGCTGGGGACATGCCCTATGTGCATGCCAAAGCAGCAGATAGGGGCTGGGCTGGGACCAGGAACTAGAAGAAGAGTCATCTTTCCAGGAAAGGACTTACCTGTACCCTTAACAGCTACAGGTTATGTGTTATGTTCAGTCTTCTGGTCCAAAGAAATGGGCTCAAGACTCTTGAGCTAAGTGTACCATGCCCATATTTAGGAAAAGCATTACTGTTGTGAGCTATGCTAGAGTTTGTCCACGTTGGCTAAAATCATGATTTTAGGTGTCATTTGTCACTGGTGTGAGCATATATGCAGATACATGGAGGAGAGGCTCTGATGGTCTGGTATCCCACTTCCTCCAGTTCTAGGGTCCTTGATGGCACTTCCCTCTGGTCCTCTTCCTGTAATGTTTTTTTGGGGTGTCTTGACTCACCAAGATTGCTTTCCCTCCACACCCCAAACACTTAGCTAAAGTTAAGAGAGATCTGATTCCACAGGCAGCTAGGCTACTGTGTATCAGTGGCACTTGATATGGCCTTGGCTAATGGCTAATCACTGGACAAAAGGCAAAGTGGGACCTACTGTGGAAGGAAGAAAGTGGTGATTGTTAGGAACTAGTGTGGGTTCACCAAGAGCAAGTCATACTACACAGCCTCATTCTTTCTTGTCCAAGGAGTGATATGTCTAGAACAAGAACGCTATTCAAGTGTCCCAGGCAGGCCAAACATGGGACTCATATCCACTTCCAGGCCTCAGATTTAAGAGGGTCATTAGCCTACCAGAAAGAGACTAGGATGGGATGGGGACATAAATATATTATGGAATGATAATTTGAAGAATTGGGGATATTTAGCTGGAGAATATAGGGTTTAGTGGGGGCTGCAATAGGGAGGCATCATAACATAATAATTAAGAATACTAGTTTTTTGAGACTCACAGACTGGATTTGAATCCCAGCTCTGCCATTTACCACTTCTGTGTCTTCAGATACATTACTAGAAAATTTTCTCATCTATAAGGAGTGGGTTATACTAACACTTAGCTCACTGGGCTATTGTGAGGATTAACTGAGGCTTAGCAAGTGCCTGACACAGAGTAAGATCTTGATACATATTACTGTTAGGGTGGGTAACCGCTTTCAGGTCCTGAAGAGGGATTTGGTTTCCTATGGGTGGCCTCACAGAGCAGGAGCAGGATCAGTGGGATATAAAGAACAGATGCTCTAATTTCAGCTCCGTGTAAACAAGTCACTTCTCTGAATTGGAGCTCTCCAGCAATAAGACAGGCTTTACTTAGAGCTGATCAGGCTGTTATTGGGGCGTCAGATCCTAGAACCAATCCTTGTAATTGAAGGAACTTGAGCCTCGCTCTTGAAGACTCACTGTCAAGTAACACTAACTTATCACCCTCGCCAATCCTCTGTATGCAGGCTCTGGAGTCAGACAGACCTGGGTGTCAATCCAGGCCCTACCACTCACTAATTATATGACCTTGAGCAAGTCTTTACCTCTCTAAGCCTAAGCTTCCTCATCTGTGAAATTGAACTTGTAGGGTTGTTATAATAATTAAATGAACTAAGTCATGTAAAGTGCTTAACACAGATCTTGGCAGACAATAAGTACTCAATACAGGTTAGCTGGTGGTAGTAGTAGTAGTAGTAGTAGTAGTAGTAACAGCAGCATTACTAGGAGTAATAGTAGAAGTCATTACTCATCCAACCTTGGGAGTAAATGACTTCTGTCACTAGAATTGAGTCAATGATACAAACGGTAACACTCCATGTGGGAAACATCATGGTAAAGGTGCAGAGACAAGAGGAACAGATGGGTGTGAAATGAGGCTGGGAGTGTAGAGGAGGGGCCCCCCATGTGAGCAGGGGCCAAACCAGAGAGAAGATCCACAGAGGGCAGTGGCTGAAGAGGAAACTTTGAACTCCAGGCTGAGGGGTTTGGACTTTATCCTGAAAGCAAATGAAAGGCACTGAAAAAATTAAGATGAACTTTGGGAGGACAAATCCCCTCCTCAGGGACTTCCCTGTTGGTCCAGTGGTTAAGAATTCGTCTTGCAATGCAGGGGATGCCAGTTCAATCCCTGGTTGGGGAACTAAGATCCCACATGCCGCGGGGCAACTAAGCCTGCATGCCACAGCTAGAGAGAAGCCCGTGCACCAGAACGAAGAGCCTGCACACTGCAACGAAAGATCCTGCGTGCCGCAACTAAGACTTGATGCAGCCAATAAATAAATAAATAAATAAATAAATGTTAAAAAAAAAAAAATCCCCTCCTCAACCAGCCACAGGGTTCCACAAGAGACGGGGTACCTGGGGTACTCTATGAGGCTGAGAGCACCTGAGATAAGGACAGTGAAGCCCTACACTACTGGGACAATTTCTGGGAGAGAAAATAGAAATAATAATAACTAACATATATTGATACCAGACAGTGTTCCTAGCACTTTACAGGTTCAAATTCATCTAATCCTCTATGAAGAAGGTATTGTTATTGACATTCCCATTTTATAGATGAGGAAACTGAGTCATAGAAAACAAGTGACTTGCCCAAGGTCATGTAGCTACTAATGGGAAGATGTGGGCTTTGAGTGCAAGTAGTCTGGCTGCAGAACTCGTTCACTTAACCACTGCACTGCTACCTGAGCCAAGCTGGTGGCAGATAGGGGTCTAAAGTTCTGGAGGGGATGGTGACTGGGTACATCTACCCCCTCTCACCCTTTCATCTACAGGCTTCCAACATGGCCTGACTTCCTCTTGTACTGCCAGGATTGGCTTATTCACCCTCCTCAGCTTAACAAAGTGAAAATTAATATTTAATTATTCTCCTAAATGAAAATCGATGGCCCTGTTGGCCAGCCCCAGCAGTGGCCGAGTCATCAATCTTTCCTCTGGGCCTGCCAGGGGCAGCAGTAGCTTTAGTCACCTGGCCTCAGGCCCACCAGCATGGAGAGGAGGGTGCCCAGCTCTCTGTAGGCACTGGGTCCTGGGCACACCTGCCATCTACTGGAGAAGCAGGGACAAGACTTCAATCTGGACTCTGACTGGAGGCAGGCAGGACTGTCGCTGTGGGACTAGGAAAGGCTGGGTCAAACCTAAAGGGAAAGCCTGAACTGCTAGGAGAAATTTCATGTTATCTGCTGGACTGGGACCTCCCCTCGACCCCCCTCCACGAGCTCCCTGCTAATTTCTGTCACCTATCAAAGCTTGACTCCCTACTCAGGACTCCCTTCAAACCTCAGTGGTCTGTCCCATCTTCTACAGCTTCGTCCCCATGAAGCTAGAGTTACTTCTTTCAGCCTCACTTTAGGCTCCAGAATCCACCTGAAGAAAGTGAGGCCCAACCTCAGCCCCACCTTCTGGGATTCAGAAGGTTCCCTCCTGCCCCCGCACTTGTCTCCCTCCATGTTCATGCTCTCCTTTCCCCTGGGCATCCATCCCTTCAAACACCATGAAGGAGACAGACATAACTGAGTACATTTGCTTTGGCAGGTTGTGCCCTGCACAAAACAGCTTGAGTGTAAAAGGCAAACAGGGCCCGAAATCCAGCCATGCTCTATTGACCAAGCCATGCACATTATCACAGGACTATGTCAGCCCAGAGGAAGGGGGACATTTTTCCTAATTTGCCCACAGGGTTGCCTCTTTGTAACTCACACAAAGGCACTGTATGTGCTAGCAGCTGCCCAGTGCATGAGCTGGCACCTTTGCCCTCAAGGAGCTTCCAGCCCAGAAATAACTTGTTGCACCTCAGTGGGGTTTAACCTCTGGGCACGTAGAAGAAGTATCAGGGGTGGAGAAGGAGGAGATGCTTCACAGGGGAGATGCTGTCTGAGCTGAATCATGATCATACTTCATCATGTTTGAAGGCCTAGAAACCTAAAAGACAAAAGTGTCTTCTGGAATTCTGGGGACAGTCAGGGAAAGTGCCCAGCAAAGATGTCTAAGGCTCCAAGTAAATGGAGAGTATCATGCATGCTGGGCAGCACGGGAGGCAGGACTAACAGGTTTTGGCTCCCAGTCTTAGGATCTCGGGCTTTACTGGGCGGCTTGCAATGGGGAACTTGGGTATATTTTGAGCAGGGAAGAGTGAGGGACTGGTACTGAAAGATCACTTTGGCTACAGCGTGAATGCTGGGGTGGAGAGGACGCAATGCTGGAGGCAGATGACCCTCTGGAAACGCTTGCTGAGGGCATGTGAGTGATGATACTGGCCTGGAGCTGGGGTTAGGGTAGGAACGGAGAGGAGAGGATGGACTTGAGAACTATTTAGGGAATCCATATAGATTCTAGAACGAGTGGGACTTGGCAGTGGGTTGAATTAGAGGAAGGGGGTGAGGTAGAACAAAGTACTGAAAATGGTGGTTTCCTTTTTATCGGCTCCACTCTTTCTTGCACCCATGACACCTCTCTTAGACCCATCAGTAGTCCCTTCTTTGGGGAGGTTCCAATAAGCATTCTTCCCATGGTGGGGGGAAGGGGCTGAGGACATGAGTGCTGAGTGGAGGGAAGAATTGTGATCAGGACAGAAGAGTGTGAAGAGGGCAACGTGGAGCCTAAAGGCAGGAATTTTTGGCAAGTCAAGCAGGGAGAAGGGGTAAGGTCTTGCCTTCCCTGCTGCTTACAGGGCAGAAGGACTAGGACGCCGTACGTGTCTGTCCTGCCTCTGACCTTCTCCACTCCACTGCTTGGAGCAGGTTGTCCTCTCCTCTTTCTGACATACTCTCCCTTGATTTCCCCTCCAGGGCTGAGCCCTGAAGCAGAAATATGCCTGGACTCGGGAAAGTCTCAGGGGAATAGATGCTCAGCCAAGGGCAACAGCTCCTGTGAGGTCCCATGACAAGTTCTTGGCCAAGGAGGCAATGCCCTCTTTTCTTCAAAGGGGAACAGTGATTACTTGACCCCGCTTCCACATCCCTCCCCTGGCTGTGGCAGGAACGAGGAAGGGTAGGGTTGCTCAGGTAGCTTATGTGGGCAGCTCTCTTTCTCCTTTAGCCACACAGAACATACCTAAAAACCGGGTGTCCTCCCTAACCACTTCCCAGTGGAGACTGAAGGCCCAGAGCCTGGGGAGCATTACTCTTCCCAACTCTGTCATCACCATCTTGGGCTCCTCCCCTGAGGACTTCCCCTGCACCTCCTAACTCCCAAACTACCAAATTCCCCAACACCTAAGCCATAAACCTGAGAGTCAGCCAAAATTCCCTCCTCTCCCTCAGTCCCCACATCCAAGAGAACTTTAGTCCAGTTAATTCTTCCTGAACATCTCCTGAATCTGTCCATTTCCTTCTGCCCTAGTCCAGGTCACCCTCACCCTCACCTGTATCACTGATCCTCCTGCCTCTAATCTTTCCCTTTCCAATCCTTTCTCTGCATAATGACAGCTCCTGGGATCCTTCATAAGACAGACCCCTCCGCTACTTAATATCCTTCCCTGGATCTCTATTGCCTTTGAAATACAACAAAGTCAATGTTCCTTGTCATGGTTTTCACAATCTGCCCTGATCTGGCCCCTGCCTACCCTTCAATTTCATATCCTTCCATTTAAAACCCACACAAGCAAAAACAAACAAACAAAAAATGTATTACATCTGGTGCACCTACTAAGATCTTGCCTTTGTCATTTTCACCACACCCCTTCAAGGTGGAATCCTGAGTCCCCTTTTACTAGTGGATACTGAGGCTCAGAGACCTTAAGGAAGTTGTCAGTGATGGAGCCAGGATTTAAACATATGTCTATCTGACTTGGCAGCAATCTGTACTACCCTAGCTCCCTCGGTGTCAGGTGCCCACCAGAAAACCCTTGCTCCTTCAGACTTGCATCTCCCTCTCCGTACCCCAGCCACCTGGAGTGTTCAGCCTCCAGCCCCACCTCTCCCACGATCTCCACATGGCCCAAATGACCCCAGTGCTGCAAGACCCAGCTCAAACCCTGCCTCCCCCATGAAACTTTCCCTGAGCCAGCCTCTCCAGCTGGAGTCAGCCTCTCCCACAGCACTTTACCTTGCACGCCTCCCAAGGTCCTGGTCCCTCTGTGCCTCGTTATTTGTGTTCATGTCTTAAGAACGGAGCTGAGTGACACAATGCAAAAATCATGGACTTCAGTGTCAGGCAGACCTGGAGGCAAATCCCAGCCCAACCACTTACCCACCATGTGATCTTGGACAAGTGATTTAACCCCCCTCAGCCTCAGCTTTCTCATCTATACTGTGGAAACAATGGCACTATCTTGTAGAGTGGTTGGAAGGAATTTAGAGACAATGTATGTAAAGTGCCCCAGGAAGGGCCTGGCACATAGTGGGCTCTCTGGAAATGGTGGCATTATCTTCCCCTCTATACGCCTTTGAGGACAAGGTCCTAGGGTCATCGCTGTCTCCACTGAAGGGCCCAGCCCAGGGCTCTTCACAGAGTTCTGGACATACTGGCAACATGCCCGAGTGGTGGAAAGTCTAGGTGCCCAGCCTCCGAGACCTGGACTCTGCCAGGTCCATGTGGGACATGTATGTACCACCTAATGCCCACTCTCCATCAAACAGTGGTGGAGAGGGGGAGGGGGAAAAGGGACATCCTCCAGAGCACCGATGAGCTCCATCTCCCCAGAAACCCAGCTGGGGAGGCAGCTGCCATGGAAACCACTGCTGTTACATGTGCTCATCACTCTAGGCTCCAGCGAGAAATTCTTAGGATCTATTTAAGAACTAATAAAACAAGGATGGTCTTGCTCACCCTCACTGCCCCCCACCCCAGGCTTCTACCCTTCTGCCACACTCCTCCCTACCTTTCCTGCACCCCGCCTTCCTGACCCCTTTTCCCCTCATTTCCTTCCATCTCCCCCAGTATTTCTCTCTTTCCATACCCCTGTGTAGGTCTGTCTTACTCCCTCATGATTTCTGTCTTCCTATGTCTCTTCATCTCTCCCTGTGTCTCTGCTCTCCATGGCTCTGTTTCTTTTTTTTTTTTTTTGCGGTACGCGGGCCTCTCACTGTTGTGGCCTCTCCCGCTGCGGAGCACAGGCTCCGGACACGCAGGCTCAGCGGCCATGGCTCACGGGCCCAGCCGCTCCGCGGCATGTGGGATCCTCCCGGACCGGGGCACGAACCCGTGTCCCCTGCATTGGCAGGCGGACTCTCAACCACTGCGCCACCAGGGAAGCCTGGCTCTGTCTCTTGGTCTCTCCTCCACAGTCACAGGTGGCCATGCCCAGGGATGGGTCCTGTCCTCCTGGTCCCTGGTCCAGGCCATCCAGACCTGTCCAGCTCGCCCTGATCTCCTTGGATTGATCTGTCACCCCTCTAGACTGCAGCCCGAGTCCTGTCGGTGTCTCGGCCCTCACCCACAGCCTGGTACACTGCAGGTGCTCCACCACCAGCGGGTGGGTGTGTAAGAACGCATAAGAACCTGAGCCCTGGGTGGGAGGGGGATTGCGCTGGTTCAGGCTTGGCCTGTTTTCCTTTCCTTTCCTTTTTTTTTAAGCCTTCCCCCCTCCCCCTCCCCCAAATTTGATCCAAAGGAAATTGCTCAACTGTGACTGCCAGGGCGTTACTATGGTTACTAGGTAGCACTTGTGGCTATGGTAACAGGAAGCTGCCTGTTGTCTCGGCAACGAGCACACTGGTAGAGGATGGAGTGGCCCCTGATTGGTGCAGAAGCATTGCATTTCCTGAGGGGAGGGGGTCAGATCATCACCTTCTCAGGCCAGATGGCCATCAGTTCCCCTTCCTCCACGAACAGGAAGGCTGCTCTTCTTTCCTTCCGGCACTCAGCTGTCTGCCCCCCAACAATAATTCCTCACATCCTACGCACCCAGCTCTTGGCTGTTTACAAAGACTTTTTGCGTCCCCATTATGTCATGTGATCCCCACAACACCCATGAGAGGAAGGTGAGATGGGGATTCAATCGTGAATTCTCTCAGGGTGGCTGGGGGATGGGAGTGGGTGGGGTATATATCGAAATCACCTAGGAGCGTTTACAAATTATACAATCCCCCAACTTAAGAGTCTGATGTGGTTCCCAGGTGATTCTTATCTACCCCTGATCAGGGAACCCCTGAATTAGAAGGTGAAATTGGTTGGTGGGGGAGGGTATGGAGGGAGGAGTCAAGCTGCTTTCCAGGTTTATAGCCTGGATGACTGGAAGGATCAGGTTTGGGCCAAAAGATGAGCTCTGGTTTGGGTGTGTTGAGTGGAAGGTGCCAGTGGACTTTCTAGGCAGGGTGTCTGGCAAGAAGCTGGGCACATGGGTCTGAAGCTCAGGAGGGAGGTACAGGCTGGAGACGCAGAGCTCTGAGTCATCACTGTGGGGACAGGAGCTGAGGCTGTGGGTGTGGATGAGATTAGCCAGGAAAAAAGGGAAGAGTGGGATGAGTAGGGCCAAGGATGGTGCCCTGGAGAGCTCCAGCATCCTCAGGGGAAGGGGTCCCAGGGAGGGGACTGAGAGGGTGAGGGTAGAAACTATGGTGACATAGAAGCTTGGGGAAGGTTTTTCTCATTTGACAAGTTGAATCTGAGAGAGGATGGCTTACTCGAAGTCATACAACCATTAAATGGCAGAGTTGGGGGTAGATGGCCCTAAATCTGATTCCCAGATTGTTTAATCTAAGTGACACATAGAAGTATATTCTCAGTTTTAGACACAGAACACACATCTGCCCTCCTACCCAATTCCTCGCACCCAAAGCCTTTAAGGAAGTCCAGGAGCCAGAGGGACAGGCCGCACATGGTCCCTACACAGAGCCAAGGCAGGAGAATCTTTCTGACCTCCACAGTCCCTCCTCTGCTTGCCCCTGAGCTTCCTATCGCCTAATTCTTCAGGCTTCAGCCCCTTCTAAACTCCTGCCTTTAAGGGAGGAATCTTGGAGAAAATCTATAATCCCTGTGTGAGAGTGGTGGGGTGTAGAGTTCAAAGGGGTGAGGGATTAGATCCTGAGGAGTCCAGGGGTGGAGAAGCCGGGGCAGGGCCAGGCAGTCACGCTGACTGGGTGTGTTGGTCCGATGTCTTTCAGATGAATCGTCCCATCCAAGTGAAGCCGGCTGCCAGTGAGGGCCGAGGAGGTAACTTGCCTGCTTGCCGAATCTCAGGGTATCATCCATGTCGGGGATGGTGGGCCCACTTCTGGAGTCAGGCCTATCTAGGGTTTATTACTAGAGCCTCCCTGGGTAAGGGGGGCAAGCAGGGAGGGACCAGATTACTTAGCACCAGACAGCTGAGCCATCCCAGGTCAGACTGAGGAGGCATGGGGTCCCAGCATCCCCAGACCCAGAAGAGGCAGGAGATAGAGGCTGGACATAGAGGAAGGGAGTTCTTGCCACCTTGCCCCTGGAGGGAGCTCATTCCTGTTTTAACAGGTGGAACTTCCAGGTTTGTTTGAAGAACCAGGTTAGAGTTATTCTCCTTTTCCAGATCTTCTGATTACAGAGAATTCAGTCCAGTCTGGGTTGGAGCCACTTATTCCTTCATTTCAGTTGCCTTGGGAAAAAGATAAGGCTCGTAAGACAGATTTTGTAGGCCATATTAAGGAACTGAACTCTATGCTGAGGACCATGGAAAGTCTTCAAAAGTTTTTTTTTTAGCTGCACTGTTTCCTAGTGCAGAAAGACTAATACTCCTTAAGAACAGGAGGGTTTGAGAGCCTGTGCTTTTTTTTAAAATCTTTATTAGAGTATAATTGCTTTACAATGTTCTGTTAGTTTCTGCTGTACAACAAAGTGAATCAGCTATATGTATCCCTATATCCCCATATCCCCTCCCTCTTGCGTCTCCCTCCCACCCTCCCTATCCCACCCCTCTAGGTCGTCACAAAGCACCGAGCTGATCTCCCTGTGCTATGCGGCTGCTTCCCACTAGCTATCAGTTTTACATTTGGTAGTGTATATATAAGTCCATGCCACTCTCTCACTTCATCCCAGATTACCCTTCCCCCTCCCCGTGTCCTCAAGTCCGTTCTCTACATCTGCATCTTTATTCCTGCCCTGCCACTAGGTTCATCAGTACAATCTTTTTAGATTCCATATATATGCGTTAGCATACGGTATTGTTTTTCTCTTTCTGACTTACTTCACTCTGTATGACAGACTCTAGGTCCATCCGAGCCTGTGCTTTTTGACACCCAGCCGAGTTCTGGCTGGCTTCCATGCTGGAAAAGCAATACCAGCTTCTGGTGTCAGTTCTTGGTGTCTTTCTTGTCCTTGGGTGTTAAATCATTCCAAGAAATCTGCCTGGAGCACTCCCTGACATTTGCTGACTCTCTCTTAAGACTTTCTCCCCACCTTAGGGAGGTCAGCCATGGCTTTTTTTTTGTTTTTGTTTTTTGCAGTACGCGGGCCTCTCACCGTTGTGGCCTCTCCCATTGCGGAGCACAGGCTCCAGACGCGCAGGCCCAGAGGCCATGGCTCACGGGCCCAGCCGCTCCGTGGCATGTGGGATCTTCCCGGACCGGGGCACGAACCCATGCCCCCTGCATCGGCAGGCAGACCCCCAACCACCACACTACCAGGGAAGACCAGCCATGGCTTTTTATTAGGTAAAAGAAGCTGCCCAAGATCAGGGAGAGAATGGAACCCAATTGACAGACATTTATTGACTCCTAATAATTCTGCACATCCTCTCAGACTTCAGGCTCAGTGTCCACACCTACAAGGGACTCTAGTAGCTTCATAGTTCCATTGTGGAGTTCTTTCCTCCAAGAAATCCATTCTTCCTCCTTTTAGATTTTCTGATCTTTGGTCTTTGATTCTCCACTTCTGGTCAAGATGTTATCATCCCACTTTGTCTTGAGGAGATATTTCCAAGCTTCCTTCCTCTCCTCCAAACACACATCCTCCTTTTCCATCTCATTCTTTCCAGACTGGTTTTTGAGAAGTTCCAGGCTGCATACCAAACCTCTGGTTCACTTGTCCCAAGAATTTCTGCTTCTTGGGAAACTGTTAGGCATCAGGGCCAATGTTGGCCAACTTCTCAGCCCTGCCCACAAACACTAGACAGCTGAGAGGTCACCTAAGAGTACTTGAGTGAGCTAAGAAGCAGACAGGTTGGGCTGTAACTTGTTCAACCATCCAACCAATATCTTTTGAGTAACTTACTCCACATTAGGAATGCAAGGCAGACCTGGCACCTGGTCTCATGGAGCTCTGGAGCTATAAGGGGATATAAACAGTAAAACAAAGCTATCATCCAGTGTGATCAATACTTTTCAAGTCCTGGGGGATTGAAAAGCATTGGGGAAAACATGGGGCACCTTAGTCTGGGAGGTCAAGGTGGGCTCCCAGAGGTGGTAATATTTAAGCTGAGATCTCAAGGATGAACAAGAAGTAGTCAAATAGAAAAAGGAGGAGCAAGTATTTCAGGCAGAGGGAAGAGCATGTACAGAGCTCAGAAGAACATAATGCAACTTGGAGTGGTTCAGGAACTAAATCCAGGATCCTGGGGGCACACTTGCTGCTTGGAGTCCAACACCTCTTGCCAGGGTGAGGGCCACTGCCCAAAGGAGGCCTCCACACTGATTATGCTTCTGCTTAGCCTAGTCCAGATGTCTTGGTCATCTGGGCTCCCAGCAGTGGCATCAGCATGAGTTTTATCATTTGCCTCCCCGTTTTTGTACAGGTTTTTCAGGTGTAATATCATTGACATATTCTGTACATATGGCATTTCACCTCTATACCTGTTCAGATTCTGAGCAGCTCAAGAGAGCAGGAAAAGAAAATCTAGCTGAAAAGAGGTCTGCCTGGCAGTAGAATTCATAATTTTAGTAGTTATGTATAACATAGCTATTTCTTGACAAGTGATGGCTTTTTTTTTAACATCTTTATTGGAGTATAATTGCTTTACATTGCTTAAGTGATGGCTTTTAAAGAGCATATACTCCACAGGCATCTATGGATAATCCTTCTTGCAGTTTTGGATGACCAGATCTCTCAATTCTTTCGTGTTCCCACTCAAAGTCACCAAATGTTCCCTGATACACATTTGGGGGAGAGGAGGCATATGTACTAAGTCTTGCAAAACAGTTGGGTCTTTACAATTTACAAGTATTTTACTACCAACTGATCTGTGTTAGATACTAATCAAAAGGTGTTTCTTCTCTTCAATGCTATTATATATCTCTTCAAAAGTGAGTTCAGCTCTCTGCTGAATTTTGACACAAATTAATACTTTAGAAACTCAACTTTTAAAATGGTATTGAATTTGGTTTTGAAATGTAACATTTGACACCAATGTAGGACAGCTTGTCCCATTCAAGTCTTATCTCTGTTATCCCAAACATTCTATAAACCTTCAGAGTTAATGGTCACACCTGCCCTGATACAGTTAAGCCTTTGAGCTTGCATATTTTAAAATTATTCCTGAAATTAAATCCTTTGTTTACAGTTGATTAATAATGATTTTTACATCTGACAAAAATACTGGTATTAATGCAGACATAATCAAGGGGGTATCAAGGCAAATGTAATCTTCCAAAATTTTGCCATTTTTTTCTGGAAGGGATTATTAGATTTTTCTTCCCATAAAACAGGGATCACTAACTCAAATGCTATAGGAGCCAGGTAAGTAACCCTAAATGGGTGAGACTGTCATGACATAATGAAAGTTTCCTGTTTTAATTATATTAAATGTTGGCAACTAATTCAATTTTTAAAAGTAGGTCAGCATTGTGACAGCCTAACTAAACCTATCAGGTTTGCTTCTTGGGTCCAAAGACTGCCATTTTCTTTCCCATCTGCCATACAGGAGTATTCTATTATGTACACATGCATGAGCTTTTTGACAAAAATAGTTACTTTACATTCTGTCTCTTGAATTTTCATGCCAATGCAACAGAGTAGTATTACTCTTATTTTTAATCACTAGACATGAGGTTTGTGGTTGAAATAACCTATGTATTTTTTTATTTTCTTATAACTTCTATTATAGGTCTGTTTTATTTTCACTTCCAACCAATGTTGTAGAAACCAAAGTGTTAGCACAGCAGGGGAGTGCCTGAATAGAAGTAAAATTGTTTTCATTGAAAAAAATGTTTAAACAAATTTATAAAAACATTTTTCATAACACCTTGGAAAGATACAGAGACATCCTCTCTTCTTCCCGCTATAACATTACCTACAACATCACTGTTCTTAAAACCACCCATTTGTTCCTAGGAGGAGACCAAACAGCTCCTCCTAAATCTGAAAGATCATAAGACTCTCTGTAAACCATGCTCTACAGGTCACAGATAGTCTCGTGAACTTGATTCCCCCCACAAGCCTCTAGCATAGGTAGGGCAGGAAGAGCTATTTCCTCCAAGCTTCCAAATAAGGAAACAGAGGCTCTGAGGGCAAAGCCATCTCTGACTTTCCCCATCTGACTTGGAGTCCCCTCGTAGGCACTTCGAAATAACCTATATTTTAAACACACTGTATGTTGCATTACTTTTAGAAGTTACTGGTAACACTTGCACATTCAATGCTTACAATGCAATAATAGTAGCAACACAAGATCTGCCCGATAGAAGGTTTGGGGTCCTCTTCTTTCATGGTCATCCCTCGCAGCCTTGGTGGCACTCAGAGTGCATCCAAGTCTTCATGGACTATATTATAGTAGGCTTTTAATGTATGCCAGCCCTATGTGTATGTTTATACATATATATTTATACATATGTTTAATGTATCCCAGTTCCCATAAATTCTGCAGTCAAGTCCCACACTGTTCATATACTCGATGCTCTGTGCCTACATTT
Source organism: Mesoplodon bidens (assembly GCF_964165515.1). NCBI lineage: Eukaryota > Metazoa > Chordata > Mammalia > Artiodactyla > Ziphiidae > Mesoplodon > Mesoplodon bidens. Next base: position 61,458,335 of record NC_138178.1, on the reverse strand, counting down.
TACATCCTGTGGCATTGAACAGTACACTCTTTTTTTTTTCCCAATAGATTTATTTATTTATTTATTTATTTTTGGCTGTGTTGTGTCTTCGTTGCTGAGCGCGGGCTTTCTCTAGTCGTGGCGAGTGGGGGCTACTCTTCGTTGCAGTGCGTGGGCTTCTCACTGTGGTGGCTTCTCTTGTTGCAGAGCATGGGCTTTAGGCACGCAGGCTTCAGTAGTTGTGGCTCGTGGGCTCTAGAGCGCAGGCTCAGTAGTTGTGGCGCACGGGCTTAGTTGCTCCGTGGCATGTGGTATCTTCCCCGACCAGGGCTCGAACCCGTGTCCCCTGCATTGGCAGGCGGATTCTTAACCACCGTGCCACCAGGGGCAGTCCTTTGAACAGTACACTCTTAAAGGAAAATTAATCTAATTTTCCAAAGTGAAATTATCTCATAATATACTAAAGGCACCCATTTCTTTTTTTTAAAATAAATTTATTTATTTTATTTATTTATTTTTGGCTGCATTGGGTCTTTGTTGCTGTGTGTGGGCTTTCTCTGGTTGTGGTGAGCGGGGGCTACTCTTTGTTGCGGTGCGCGGGCTTTTCACTGTGGTGGCTTCTCTTGTTGCGGAGCACGGACTCTAGGCACGCGGGCTTCAGTAGTTGTGGCTCACGGGCTTAGTTGCTCCATGGCACGTGGCATCTTCCTGGACCAGGGCTTGAACCCTTGTCCCCTGCATTGGCAGGTGGATCCTTAACCACTGCGCCACCAGGGAAGCCCAAGGCGCCCATTTCTAATTAAATATACATAGTGCCAAAAACTTTTCCCTCAGCATTTGAGTTTAATTGAATGTGAACATTAAAATGTTTGCCTGAATGAAAATTCAAAGTTCATGTATTTCAAAATGTTAAATTAACCTCAAATTACATGAGGTCAGAGCTAGGGATCCCTAAATCCCTCAGACAATGGTAACTAAATAGATCTATTTTATCTGCTCTTCATAATGGAGACTGTGGTTGATTTTTCCTAATTTAGATTATCTCTACTATGGAAACACTAAAAATAAGTTGAACTGTAAGTACCAATCAGATAGGGAAAGTATTTTTTAGTTCTAAGGCAAAATCTTCAAAATCACTGAACTCCTGTATTTTCTTTCCTATCCTTCAAATTTTATAACATAAAATCAATAAATTCATAAGTCACAATTGTGATTGCTCTTTCCCCAACTTGGCTGTATTTTTTACTTAGCAAATATTTACAGATCCAAGATGCCTACGGTACAGAAATAGTTTAAATAATAAATCCATGCAATCTTTTCACTTTAAGGGTGTTTTTTTTTTTTACTTTAAAATTTAAAACTTTCTCTGAGGTAATGCCTCTGTTTTTTAATCTTCACATTTGGTTTAACTCAAAAGCCAATTATCGGTCATCACATCAACCCTCCTATAACCATCCTATAATTGTTTAATTTCTCCCTGAATTTGCAAGGGTTTGTTTAAATATCAGCCTGGATTTTGAGTAATAAACATATATTACTATCTAACTAAGTAAGCCATCTTTTCCAATTTTTTTTCTAGGATTCTATTCTATTCAGTGTTTAACAACCAAACTTTAAGTTAAAGTTAAATTTTGAGCTAGAATTTTCAGAAGTTCTTAATACTGGGACATATTCTCTGGCCTAAATCAGACACGGATCTTAGCAACAACTGTTCTGTTAGTCAGTTGACACTCATATCTGTCTTTGATCCTCACACTGATTTAATTCTAAAAAGTATTCTTCCAACTAAAACCTGACTGGATAAGGCTCACAGTACTGCATAAGACCTGGTAATGTCAAGTTAATGTTTCACTTCCTGAAATGCATTCTACCTCCGAAGGAAAAGAGTGGTGCTTTCCTTCAGTTTGACTCAGAGTGAATCACCCAAAGCTAATTGTTGTAACAGTTTTAAGCCATGGCTGTGGCTGAACCTCTGACAAACCCTTCAGATACAAGTGTATAGCCCACAAAAGAAAAATGCACCTCCGGAGGCTGAGATCTTCTCTCTTAAGGGAACCTGAAAGCCCAGGCTTGGTCTACCTTTCTTACTCGCCTCCTGGCTCTCCTGGATCAGGATGAAGGAAAAGTGGAGTCTCTGTTCTTTCTTAATCTAAGTCCCTATTTTTCAGGCCTCCTCCTTCACTGTATTTTATTTTAATTGGGGTAAAACAGACATAACATAATCTTTACTATCTTTACCATTTTTAAGAGTACAGTTCAATACTGTTAGCAATACTCACATTGCTGTGCAACCTCCAGAACTTTTTCATCTTACAAAACTCAAAGTCTGTACCCATTAACCAACAACTCTCCATTTCTCCCTCCCTCCAGCCCCTGGCAACCGTCTTTTTGTGACTGGCTTGTATCACTTAGCATAATGTCCTCAAGTTTCATCCACGTTGCAGCATGTGTCAGAATCTCCTTCCTTTTTTTTTTTTTAACATCTTTATTGGAGTATAATTGCTTTACAATGGTGTGTTAGTTTCTGCTTTACAACAAAGTGAATCAGCTATACATATACATATATCCTCATATCCCCTCCCTCTTGCATCTCCCTCCCACCCTCCCTATCCCACCCCTCTAGGTGGTCACAAAGCACCGAGCTGATCTCCCTGTGCTATGTGGCTGCTTCCCACTAGCTATCTATTTTACATTTGGTAGTGTATATATGTCCATGCCTCTCTCTCACTTCATCCCAGCTTGCCCTTCCCCCTCCCCGTGTTCTCAAGTCCATTCTCTACGTCTGCGTCTTTATCCCTGTCCTACCCCTAGGTTCTTCAGAACTTTTTTTTTTTTTTTAGATTTCTCCTTCCTTTTAAAAGCCGAATGATATTCCATTGTACATATATACCATATTTTGTTTATCCATTCATTGGTTGATAGACATTTAGGTTGCTTCTACCTTTTGACTATTGTGGATAATACTAAGGTGAACATGAGTGTACAAATATCTCTTTGAGACTCTGCTTTCAATTCTTTTGGATATATACCCAGAACTGGTATCGCTGGATAATATGTTAATTCTATTTTTAATTTTTTGAGGAACCGCCGTACTGTTTTCCATAGCGGCTTGTACCATTCTACATTAGTGCACATACATACATAATTTCTCCTCATCCTTGCCAACATTTATTTCCCCCCCCCTTTTTTTAAATAGCAGTCATCCTAATGGGTGTCACTTGATATCTCGTAGTTCTGATTTGCACTTTCTTAATTATTCGTGATTTTGAGCATCTTTTCATATATTTGTTGGTCATTGTATATCTTCTTTGGAGAACTATTCAGATCTTTTGCTCATTTTTAAAAATTGAATTATTTTTGTTGTTGTTGAGTCATAGGAGCTCTTTATATATTCTGGATATTAAATTTTTATCAGATATATGGTTTGCAAATATTTTCTCCCATTCTGTATGTTGCCTTTTCACTCTGGTTGTGTCCTTTGATGCACAGTAGTTTTAAAATTTGATGTAGTCCAAAATTTCTATTCTTACTTTTGTTGCCTGTGCTTTTGGTGTCATATCCAAGGAATCACTGCTAAATGCAAGGTCATGAAGTTTTCCCCGTTTCTTCTAGGAGTTTTATAGTTTTAGCATTTATGTTTATCTTTGATCCATTTTCATTTAATTTTTGTATACAGTACAATGTAAGGGTCCAACTTCATTCTTTTGTATGTAGATGTCCAGCTTTCTTAGCAACATTTGTTTAAAAGACTGGCACTGTTGTCGAAAATCATTTGACCATATATGTGAGGGCTTATTTCTGGCCTTTCTATTCTACTCCATTGGCCTAAATGTCTCTCTTTACACCAGTACCACACTTTGATTACTGTAGCTTTGTAGTAAGTTTTGAAGTCAGATAGACTGAGACCTCCAAAATTCTTTTTCTCCCCAAGATTATTTGGCTATTCAGGATCTCTTGAGATCCCGTATGAATTTTAGGATCGATTTTTCTGTTTCTTAAGAAAATGCCACTGAAATTTTGATAGGTATTGCATTAAATCTGTAGATTGCTTTGGGTAGTACTGACATCTAACAACATTAAGCCTTTCAATTCATGAACATAGGATGTCTTCCATTTATTTGCGTCTTCTTCAGTTTTCTTCAGCAATATTTTGTAGTTTTCAGGATACAAGTCTTTTGCAGCCTTGTTTAAATTTATTCCTAAGTATTTTATTCTTTTTGATGCTATGTGGAATAGTTTTCTTAATTTCATTTTTAGATTGTTCATTGCTAGTCTGTAGAAACACAACTGATTTTCTTGTTGATTTTTAAAAATTTATTTATTTATTTATTTATTTATTTATGGCTGCATTGGGTCTCTGTTGCTGTGTGTGGACTTTCTCTAGTTGCAGTGAGAGGGGGCTACTCTTTGTTATGGTGCGTGGGCTTCTCATTACAGTGGCTTCTCTTGCTGCGGAGCACGGCTCTAGGCCCGCGGGCTTCAGTAGTTCTGGCATGCGGGCTCAGTAGTTGTGGCTCGCGGGCTCTAGAGTACAGGCTCAGTAGTTTTGGCGCACGGGCTTAGCTGCTCCATGGCATGTGGGATCTTCCCAGACCAGGGCTTGAACCCATGGCGGATTCCTTTTTTTAAAAAATAAATTTATTTATTTATTTATTTATTTAATTTTTGGCTGCATTGGGTCTTCGTTGCTGCATGCAGGCTTTTCTAGTTGCTGCGAGTGGGGGCTACTCTTTGTTGTGGTGCGCAGGCTTCTCATTGCGGTGGCTTCTCTTGTTGAGGAGCATGGGCTCTACATGCACGAACTTCAGCAGTTGTGGCTCGTGAGCTCTAGAGTGCAAGCTCAGTAGTTGTGGCACACAGGCTTAGTTGCTCTGCGGCATGTGGAATCTTCCCGGGCCAGAGCTCGAACCTGTGTCCCCTGCATTGGCAGGTGGATTCTTAACCACTGTGCCACCAGGGAAGTCCAGCAGGCGGATTCTTAACCACTGCTCCACCAGGGAAGTCCCAGTTGATTTTTTTAATAGGAGAACTTTGCTGAATTTCTTTCTTAGTTCTAATAGTTTTCTTTTGGAATTAAAGCCCTCCTTGATACTCATCAGATCTGATAAGGAGACTTTGTTTCCCCTGGATATTTCCTTCACTCATTTCCTAGTCTTCCTTGGCTCCTTATGCTGCAATCATCACTGAGAACGTCAGAGTATCAAATGCTGCCATCAATAGGATCTCCTGGGTTGGTATTTGGATGGAAAGGTGGACTGGTAATTTTAGGATGTGTCTGATGGTTGGTACCCCAATGCTGATTTCTTGTCCCTGCAGTGTTTCTACAATCATGATATCCCACCAACATGGAAGTGAGTGGTTGTGGGGGGCTTAGAAGCCAGAAACTTGGGACTCCTTTGGGACAACTTGGGCAGAGCCTTCTTTCTAGAACAGCATCTTGATACCTTTCCTGAGGAAGATGGAGTGGACTGACTCTGACTCTGGGCTTCCAACCCCATCATTTCCTACATTAGAATCCCTGTATGACCAGCTGCGCAAGACAGCTATATGGAGATGAACCTCTAGGGTCCAAACAACTTGGTTTGGGTTCAAAAAAGCATTTGGTAGAAGAGCAAGGAGTACACATAGGTGGCCATGATGAAAATGCAGTTACACCATTCAACTGTGTGTCTTTCCAACTATGTCTCAACTCCACACTGATGCTATCTTCCAATTCCATCCACTCCAGGAAAGTTGAGCCTCCCAGTTTGAATTTCCATCTTTCTAGGGACCCACCCACCACTCATGGAATGATTTTATTCAGACATTTCCAACCTACCTCTTACAGAATCCTCTTTCTACCAAACTGGTATAGTTTGACCTAGAGGATATTGCATTTTCTGGGCTAAATCCCATCATCTCCATCTCTCTGGGAGCATGCATCAGCCCTCAAAATCTTCAGGGCTGTGGATTTGCGGGCTACTCTCAAGAGTCTAGCCTGTAATTCTCTTTGACCAGGTCTCTTAAGAAATTTATCCCACCATTTCAGGATCATCTGATGCTTATATTCACTGTGACCCAGATCATCCTCCTGTCAAACACCATCAAGGTCCCTGTAAAGTGGCAAAGAGGACACCAGGATTCAAGGTGATATCTGTGAAGTGGGCAGCATAGAGATTAGCCCATAGCCCAACCTCATTTCAATTTCAAATTCTGTACAGCCCAGTAGTCTAGAACCATAGAGTCCGTGCCCTATCATGGAAAAGGAAATTCTTAATTTGGGAGACTCTCACTGGAACAGAAGGATCAGAGATTTCATGGTCTGTGATATGAGCTGTGACTGACCATCATCAGAAAAGAGCAGAAAGAGGCAGAGCAGGTGAAGGATCGGACCACTGTTCACACAAACCTCTTTTCTGTCCTGGGGGCTCCAGCTCAGCCATGACCTCTCTCTTCCTACCTAGGGCTACCTGGATGCTGTTCCATGTGGCATGACAGCTTACCTAGGTGCTGTCATCATCTTGCAGACCCTACCCAATGTCACAGCTGCACTATAAATTAGGGCATCATGAAGCCCTGAGACTCTGGAGACCCTAGGATCTTCTCCAGCCCCTCCTGGGCCTCTTTTAGACACATGGGCATAATTTAGTTTCATAGCTCAGAACAATAACAATCTCAGAGAGTTTGATTCCCTGACCAAATAGGGCCTGTCTTCCAATGTCAAGGTAAAGCCACCATCAGATTAGTCAAGAGAATCATGAAAGATCTTTCCTGACTTCTCAGGTTCCTGAAGAGAATGATCTCAGATCCCTCTTCATACACCATGTGGAATTCTATTTTCTATCTTTTAGGTCAGTGGTTTACAAAGGACTTTCCTTGGAGCCCCCTCTAGGGAGTACCAGGGGAAGATGAAGCAAGAGGAACTCCAGCCTTCCTCCTACTTTTCTGGCTTTTCCAAGCAGTTCTACTTTTCTCTTACATTTTGAGCGTCATCCTAATATTTTTGTTAGAGCAATGGATTTCACAGCTGTTTTAAAAGGTTAGGAAACCAGTGATCCATTCCAAGGGCACTATTCTGTGGCTAACCCTGCCAGGAGTGAAGTATACCCACTGGTTTGTACTCTCACCACAGAAGGTTGGTACCTCTACTGGAATTCTGGCCACAAGTACATTATCTATCCTTTCCCCGTCAGGATTTCTGGGCAGTAATCCTCTGGACAGAGGGCAGGATTCTGCTGAAACACACTCTGTCTGTCCCATATAAGCCACAGCCCCTGCCCTCCATACAGACACAGCATTAACAGGCAGGCGACAGATACCAAGGTACCCAGGGCAGCCTAGGCTGAATTCCACACCATCCAGGTGAAATATGGACACACACACATAGCCTTGTTGGAGATTACCTCCACTGCTAATTTCGGCCAGTCTGTTCTTCCTTTTCACTGTCACCCAGGCTTCAGTCTATGACCTTCACCAGCCTTGTTTCCTTTGCACTCAGGATCCAAGGACCCCCATCAGCCTGGCCAAGCTTGTCAAAGAGTGAAGGAGTTTGGGATGGGTTTTCTTGGGCTTCAGGATCTCAGAGGTGAAGCCTGAAGCCAGATTCCCACCCACTCTTTCTCTCCCAACTTGTATTACGCTGATGAAGCCCCATCTCAAAATCAGAGACTTACCTTGGTGCAGATGAGAGGGGCTTTGACAGCAGGACCTGTGGGCTGGGCTCCTCTACCACACACTCCTGGATAGTGCTCCTGAGGCCCGACTTGCTGGATGTGCAGCTAAACCCTGGTTTCCAGCCCCAGCTCTCCAGCTTTCTCCAAGGTCACAGGGCCCAGCTTATGGCCCCTTTCTGGGCATCTCTACCATTCCCATAGGAAGGGTGGACACAGGGAAGGATCCTCAGGTGGCCATCCAGCTCTATAGGCAGAACTTGTTCTCCCATAGCATGAACACCTGGGGAGAGATCAAGGCAGGAAGACAGGGGAAGTCAGAGAGGAGGCAGCAGGGCTCAGTGAGGGCCCTGGAAGCTCAGTGAAGGAATAAGGGAGGTAAGGAAAGGGGTCATGAGTTCAGTAAACTTAGTGGGCAAGATGCCAGTGTCGGAGGATCGGGAACCCAAGCGTCCTGTTCTCTTTAGGCCTTTGGGAGGGGCACACAGGTTGAGTTGGGTGCTGGAGTTGGGGATTCATCATTCCAGTGCTCATGGTCTGGGGTTGAGGCAGTGCAATGAGACAACTGCTTTCTGTGCTGTTTTTTTTTTGACCCAGAATCCTGGACTCTAGCCACTGCCATCAGGCTTATCAGGAGGGTGTACTTATCTTCTCCAGACCCAGTATGAATACAAGGACTCCCCTCCCTTAATAGGGCTGAAATGGTCCAAAATAGCATTTCCCAGACTCTAAGAACAGAAAGGTCAAACATATAAAATGATGCATGTAGGGCTCTATCCAACCAAAAATATGGACTGAATCACTTCCCACAAGAGCAACAATGAGTTCCAGGACCAGGTTTTCCTGATGGAAATCTGGAGTTTCTTTCCTCCAGATCTGTCTGTAGGTCATCCTGCCCCTCAAAGAAACCCAATCTTGTGGCCCCAAGTGAGTAGGGCCTGTTCACTCACCTCTTCCCAGAGCTAGGCCGTGGTTAACTACCTTCCTAGGCTCCTCCTGTTACTCTGGGGAGTCCAAGAGGTCTTAGGGTTCCCAGGTGACTCCTGGATTTGTCCCCAGAGGACCGAAAACTGTTTGTGGGTATGCTGGGCAAGCAGCAGGGTGAGGAGGACGTCAGACGCCTGTTCCAGCCCTTTGGCCACATCGAGGAGTGCACTGTCTTGCGGAGCCCCGATGGCACCAGTAAAGGTGACTTGAGCTGACCCCTGGATTTCCTGATGACCCCGCCTCACTCCGGACCACATGACCCTTTGGCCTCTGTGACCTGAGCCACCTCTATCCTGCCCCAGGCTGTGCCTTTGTGAAGTTCGGGAGTCAAGGGGAAGCTCAGGCGGCCATCCAGAGTCTGCACGGCAGCCGGACCATGGCGGTGAGGGCGGGCGCTGGGGCCCAGGGTGAAGCCAGGGGTCTGGGGACTGGCTCCTCCTCCCCACATGCCGGGGAAAGGGCCTGAGGAGCAAGGCCCTCGGCCCAGGGCCGGGGCTGAGGTCTAGACCCGTCCTTGCAGCCTCCCCTGCCTTACCCAGGGCGCCTCGTCCAGCCTCGTGGTCAAGCTGGCGGACACGGACCGCGAGCGCGCGCTGAGGCGGATGCAGCAGATGGCGGGCCAGCTGGGTGCCTTGCAGCCGGCGCCGCTGCCGCTGGGGGCCTGCGGAGCCTACACCACCGCTGTAAGTGCCTGGCCCGGCGGGCGCGGGCGGGCAGCGGGTGAGCCAGGCGTGGGGTGGGGCGCCGGGGCAGATGCCCGCTGCTGGGCCCTCCACACCCGCCCTTCTTCCCTCCCAAAGATCCTGCAGCACCAGGCGGCGCTACTGGCGGCAGCGCAGGGCCCGGGCCTCGGCCCGGTGGCCGCAGTGGCGGCACAGATGCAGCACGTGGCGGCCTTCAGCCTGGTAGCCGCGCCGCTCTTGCCAGCTGCAGGTACTGCGCGCGGGGGGCGGGGCCCGCGGCGGGAGCGGGGCGGGGCGGGGCTGCGGCCTGACTCTCCCACCTCCTCGCCACCTGCAGCCAACTCCCCGCAGGGCGGCGGCCCCAGCACGCTTCCGGGTCTCCCGGCGCCCATCGGGGTCAATGGATTCGGCCCCCTGACCCCCCAGACCAACGGGCAACCTGGCTCGGACAGTCTCTACAATAACGGGCTCTCTCCTTACCCAGGTGGGCCCCCCCACCCGCTCCGCCCAAATGTCCCCCAAAATGGAGTGGGGAGCGGGGGTCTGGGGGGGGGCGGGTGGCAGGGCCTGGCCTCCTTGAGAAGGGACTCCTTCTCCTTCCCTGCCGCCTCTCACAGCCTCCCTCCACACTCCCTGCGTTCTCACCTTACCCTGCCCGCCCGCCAGCCCACCTTCACTGTGGGCCTTGGGCCCCTCTCTCCCCAGCCCAGAGTCCCGGCGTGGCTGACCCCCTGCAGCAGGCCTACGCTGGGATGCACCACTACGCAGGTTTCACTTGGCGCTACGCGGCCTGGGGGGTTTGAAGGGCCCCTGAAAGTAATAGGGAGATTTGGGGGGGGGGGTTAGGCTCTGTGCTGAGGAGTCCGACCCTCCTTTCGCCCACCCTTGGACCCAGAACGACCTTTCTAGGGGTGAGGGTTACTGTGCCCTGGCTGAGTTGGTCAAAGGTGGCCAGGCAGATGGGGCCCTGATTGGGGGTGGCTCCTGGGGGTCACTGCCCACTCCCACCTCTGTCTCCAGCAGCCTATCCGTCGGCCTATGCCCCAGTGAGCACAACTTTTCCCCAGCAGCCTTCAGGCCTGCCCCAGCAGCAAAGAGAAGGTGAGGGACAGGGGTCTGGAGATCAGGGCCTGGTGGGGCTGGACTCAGGATTCCTCCCCTGAACCAGCCTGCTCCTGTTCCTGCAGGCCCCGAAGGCTGTAACCTCTTCATCTATCACCTGCCTCAGGAGTTTGGTGATGCAGAACTCATCCAGACATTCCTGCCCTTTGGAGCCGTTGTCTCTGCCAAAGTCTTTGTGGATCGAGCCACCAACCAGAGCAAGTGTTTCGGTGAGCTGAGCCCCATCCCTAGGCCTCTCCCACTCCCAACTTCGAGATTCCTTACAGACCCTAAGACTGTACCTCCGGAAGTCAATGATTCCTAGAAACTGAGTGTATAGCGCTCAGCAGGGTCACAGACCAGTGATGAGGCTAAGCCCAGACCAGGAACAAGTCTATTTCAGGTTCACCTGGGAAGGTCAGGTGTCTGGTAGATCTTCAACCAGGTTAAGCTTTAGAGTCTAGCCAGGGCAGGTGGAGTCTGGGTCTGGGACCAGAGATCCCCTCCAACTGCAATTCAGAGGACCAGAATGGGGGCTGTGGAGAGAGTTTTCCCACACCAGGGAAAGACAGGGAAACACCCCACCAACACACTACCTGCCTCCCCAATACACACACTCAGAATTACCTCCTGTCCTTCCAAGAATCACACGTTTAGGAAACTCAGGCCACTTGCCTGTGTAAGTACGAGCATGTGTCCGTGTGTGTGCACACGTGCAAACACTGGAGGGTGGAGGAGTACTGATTGATGGAACTGGCCTGAGGGGGCAAGGAGAAGGGGCTGGTCATAGAGAAAGGAGGCCCTGCCACGTAGAGTTCCCAGCTAACCTCTCTGCACACACCCTCCAGGGTTTGTTAGCTTTGACAATCCAACCAGTGCCCAGACAGCTATTCAGGCCATGAATGGCTTTCAGATTGGCATGAAGAGGCTCAAGGTCCAGCTAAAGAGGCCCAAGGATGCCAACCGGCCTTACTGATCTACTCTCACTGACCAGCTACAGAAAGGTGAGTCCTTAGTGGACCCCTGGCAGATGGGGCCTGAGTGATGGAGGCGCTCTCAGCTTTGATATTCCTTTTGGGATGCTGGGGGCACCAACCTCTGAAAAAGTCTGGGAGAGAAGAGCCAGGAGTTAGGAGGAATCCTCAGTCTGAGGCTGTGTTTTTCCTTCAATCTAAGGACTGAGATAAATTAGACAACATTCCTGCCCCCACAGTCTGGGAGAGACAATTACAGTAAGATCCAACCAGTTTGTTCCACTCCAGAGATAGCCACAGGGGACCATAGTAGAGAATTCCTGTGTGGGGAGGGCAGGGGGGTGGAGAACGAGACTAGAAAAGTAGGTTTGTGCTAGCTTGTGAAGGGTCTTAAAGGCCATGAGTTTGGACTTTATCCTGAAGATGGTAGAGGACCACTGAGGAGTTTAAGCAAAGAAGGGACAGGATGTAAGGGCTGGGATAATGGCAGTGAATATGGAGATGAGGAGAGAAGCAAATACACTGAAGATGCAGGATCTACAGGGCGTGGTGGTGATGGGGAGGGCTATGACAAGCTCTCAGGTTTCTGGCAGGGCCGGCTGCCTGCGACTTTTAGAGATTGCTGTCTCAGAAGATCCACAGGACCCTGCCTCACTTGAACTACCCCCAGGGAGCCCTCTGGAGCGGGGGCTGGGCTGAGGTCATCTGCCCAGGACCCAGGGTCTGGCTTCAATGGAAGCCTGAGGTCCAGCCACTCACCTGAGCCTGAGGTCCAGCCACTCACCTGTCACGGATAGGGCAAGCTGCTCTTCTTGTCTTGCCCTCCAGAGTGATTTTTTCCTTTTTTTCCCTTTCTCTCTCCTTATCAATTAATACCCAACATTTGGAAACTGAAGAGTGAGAAGAAAGGAAAAGAAAAGCACAGAAATGCTTGAGCAGCCCTTCCTGAAGGAGCAGCCACAGATGGAGGTGGACCCAAGGCCAGTGCCTGGGCTCAAGCCACTTTAAGGATTGTTTTCACCAAGTGGGTTGTTCTGTGCCTGTGATGTAGAGCTCAGGCTGGCAAGGCAGCTGGGGCTGGCTGAGGAGTGACTGTCTAGGGGAACCAGCAGAGGGCCTTGGGGGGTGCCAAGGGCTTCTCCACGAAGGAAGCCCAGATTTACTTCTTTCAAAATCATATCATTCCTTAGAGTTTAGGGACCAAAGGACTATTGCTTTTTAAAGAATTATAGAATTATATATATATATATATATACACATATATATATATATAAATTAAAACAAAGAAACAAAAAAATCACAAGAGAAACAAAAAGGACAGTATAGAGTCTAATAAGAGCTGCCTTTAAATATCCCTAGGAGGCAGGGTGAAGGAGACCCTTGAAGCCTAGGCAGAGGAAGGCTGTGGAAAGATTGTTCTGTGTCTCATTCCCTCTTAACACCCCCCACCTCCACCCCACCACCTTTTAAAAATAATGAAGGACTTGAGGTCTGGGCTTATATGCAGGTAACAAGAGAGTTATTGAAGCAGTGAACCCACAATCCCCAAACTCAGAGAGCATCCATGAAGAGGCCTCAAGGAGGAGCTCTGGCCTGCCCTGCTCTTTGCCACCCCGAAAAACCCCTTAAGCCAGCAGGGGTGGGAACCTGCCTTTCCTTCTTGACAGTCTTTTCCGCGGAACCACTGCTTCCTCAGGCAGGAAGAAAGGGAGTTTGGACTGCCCCAGCCTTTCCCTTCCCCATCCAGTTAGACAGAGGCCCTGCCTTTGGCTGAGCCGAGACACCTCCTGTTTCCCCTCACCTTGAGCCAGCCCCAGTGTCCCCTTGCTCCAGACCACCTTCTGTCTCTAAGTCTAAGTTTGCCCACCGGTAAAGTAGATTCAGGATATATGTAGAGGGCTGTGACAACAGACTTGGAAGGTTCGCTACTGTATATACTGCCATTGAGAAGGGGATAATTTTCAATATGTAGAAGCTTCAGAATTTAGAGGTCCCTCTTTACCCAGGACCTGGGAGGGAAGTAGATGTTTTGCCAAAATACTTCATCATTCCTTTAAAAACTACATCTTTCCTATGCAAGCGTGTCTCAATGTGCTTATCCAAGGTGCTTCTAGATGGTGAGCAGTGTTCAGCTTAGAAGTGGTGTGTGCTCTGTCTGTCTGTCTTTGTCTGTCTGTTGTATACAGTGGGTGCCATATAAAGCTGATCAATGGTGGTGCTTCCTGCCTGCTTCTGTGAGATGGGCAAAAGATTCAGCTTAGAGCACCGTGACTCACTTGCCTTGGTCAGCCTTTCCTGGGCCTGCAGGGCCTTGCACATAACTTTTCCTAGGAGGATAATTTTCCCTCTACCCCACAGACCTGGATCAAACTAGTCTGGGGCCCCAGCTGTGTGGTGGGCACTCTGGTCCCTAGATGTTGCTGAGACTGGAGGCCTCTGATCTGATATCACATCAGACAATAAAGCATGTGGGGGCGGGGGCGGCGGGTTCCTCCTTAATAAGAGTTTCTAAGAAAATTTGTTCCCACCTGTTCCTCTGTCTTTGACTCGTTTTTGGAGGGAATGGGATGAAAAATAACATTGCCAGGTAAGGTGCGGTAGTGCACAGGGCTGACATGTAGACTGACCACCCTGGACACAGATGGGAATGTTAGCACCTGCACATTCAAACAGCTGTTCACATGGAGGCATAGAGACCCCTCACTGCTAGGTGCTGAGCACTTAGGGGGAAGGACAGTCGGATAGTGTAGTTATAATGGAGGGCCCCAGAGAGTCTGTGATAGCAAGAAGAGTACCTAATTCAGACTTGACTGGTAAGGCAGGTCAGAGAAAGGTTTACTGAAGAAGATGAAGGAGGGGAAGGGTCTTCGAGAATGAACTGGCACATTTGCACAAAGCCATTTGTACAGCCGCATCATGCTGATAAATTATTAACAAGAAATCATAATGATAACCATTTATTCAGTGCCAATTATGGGGCAGACAGTGGGCACCAAGATAAGACCCTTTCCCATTTCTAACTCTGCCCTGACCCTTAACTCATCAAGTCACGTCAAGACACAAGCCAAAATGGCATTTGAAGTATCTTGTTTCATGGTTAGGGGCTGGCAGACCATGTATAAATGCTACAGAGGTTGGCAGGATCTAGATAAGGGGTCGGCAAACTATGGCCTGTGGGCAAGTCTGGCCTACAGCCTGCTTTTGTATGGCCTACAAATAATAATGTTTTTTTTACATTTTTAAAGGGCTGTAAAGATAAAACAAAAAAGAATATGAGACAGAGACCATATGTGGCCCACAAAGCCTAAAAGATTTATCTGGTCCTTTAGATAAAAAGTTTGCTGATCCCTATAAGCTCATGGAAGACGTGTATAATGTCTAATGAGTTTAAGCAACAATGGTGTTTGTGTCTCTGTTGTGTGTGCATGTGTTAGTCCAAATCCTTTCAGCTGCAAGTGTCAAAAACCCAACTCAAACATGTTGAAGCCAATAGGAAATTAGTTGGCTTACATAATTGATAAATCAAAGGATGTGTCTACCTTTAGGCATGGCTTGATCTGGGGGTTCAAATGATGATGTCTCCATCTCTGGGCTCTGCTTCTATTTGGTGGCCTCACTAGTTCCAACTCTAAAGACCTTGGGAGGACTTTGGCCAGAATGGACATGTGGCTACCTCTAGGGTGGAAGAGTAGGCCACCGTAATTGACAACTTCACAAGGACTGTGTGGAGGGGAGAGCTGGGTCTTCAAAAGAAGGGATGATGGGCAGGTAAGCAATTTGCATCCACAGTATTCCTTCCCTTTATTGTTCACCTTCCACCTATACTTTTCTTGACAAGCATACACTTTCAAAAATGTGCCTGCCTAACAATGCAGTGTTCCCAGGCCCAACAAAAAACACAGTCACCCACTTCTGAATAGGAGACAAAACAGAATCATGCCCAGTTGCTTTATTGAGCCCTCAGTCCAGAGTCCCTTTGTGATGTGCAATTCTTGACAGGTCTGGATATACCTTCTTGTGATTTTGCAATCTCTGGCTTAAAGATAAATTTAGCTACCCCTACATAACCAATATGGAGAGAAATAGGGTAACCATTTAAAAAAAAACAAAAAAAAAACCCTTCCAGTTGGAATAGGGGAGAAGAGAAAACAATGGTCACTAATCTATAGCATATAACACATCCTTCTGGACAGTGGAGCAAGTTTCTTCGTCAACAAAACTGATCGCTCTTGGTCCTTTCCACTGGGAAATATCTCCCTCCTTTATGGACAGCCCTGAGAAGATACCTCTTCTGGAATTGAATCATCCACCCTCCCTTTAGACATGGGTTTGGACCCAAAGATTGCCTTAGAGATTATGCCTTCCCAGATCCCCGATTGCCTGGTGAGGATTCTCTGGACAATTCCTTACAAACCAAATGATTTGATTCCTGGGCTCTCTGTGAGCTAGTAACCATCGTCAAGAATCTTGCTGAGTTCTTGTCCTTGAGTCTGGATCTGGCCCTTGTGGTTTCTGTCTCTTAGCAACAGGTCACACTTGGCCCATTCCCCTCCCCTCAGCTTCATGGTTTCCACAATATCCTGTCTGTGATAATAAGTCAAACTTAATCTGCTCAGTGCCCTCAGAGAGAGATTACCTATATAACACTTGGCTGGCTCACACTCCAGTGACCCTGACTAGATAGTCAAAATCCCTAAGTGGTACTGGCCCCTAGGTCTCAGATCCAAGGCAATGCTTAGGACAGGAGTGAGGCAACCACACAAGCACTTATTCTGGACAATCTGCAGCTTGCTCCACTCCTCGCCCTCTGGCTATGGTCCATTATTACACTAAGGCCACATCACCAAAGCACTCCTGAGAAGAGTCTGTCAGTGGACGTTGAATTGGGGGGGGCCCTCTGAGAACTTGTTTAACTTGGGGACTGTGGGCAGAGTCTTCAGCCTTCAGGAGGGCCCCCGGAATTTCCCTCTGTCTCTCTGGATGCAACCTGGGTGTCTTGGATACAGAGAGAGAAGACCTTTGGTCTGAGATGGGACTGACAACCTCTGACCTCATAGCAGCTCTGGATCTACTGTGTGCTCTGACCAGACCTGGGGTCTCACCACTGCCTCAGTGGAACAGAACATGCATGTAATACCCTCCAGAAGAGGGTACTAAGGTCAGGGAGGTCACAGAATCTCTCTTTATCTTTTCCAGCTTTGTTTGCAATCTTTGGCATCCACTGTCCTCACTGTACCTGCCTTCACTGGGACACAGCCAAATCCAGCAGGGATTCAGAGGCTGTTTTGGGCCTGTGTGCCTCCCTCAGCCAGTATATTTGCTCAAGCATGTTACACAGTCCTGTGTTCTTTGGGAGAACCAATGAAGGAATAAACCTCATGGGCTCAGGAAGCTCAGAGCCAAAGCGGATTCTGTAGCTGCCCTTTGAGCTTGAGCCATGTGAGGTCCACAAAGAGTTGACCAAATCTGCGCCAAGTGCAAACTCAGAAAGGGTGGAGAGCTACTCTTTTTCTCCCCAACCCCGCTTCAGACACTGCCATCACAGTATGGTAGCCTGGGCTGATCAGATCCTTTGATTGGCCATCTGTAGTGGGGACTTTAAACTTCCATGCTTTAGCCTTCTGCCCTCTAGTGGCCTAAGAGCACAGAGACCCAGAAGGCAGAGCAAGCTGCAAGCCTGGGTTTGACTCTTCCAAAGGTAAGTCTTAGGTACCCAGGAGAAAATGCAGGGAACCACAGAAAGAGCCTGAGAAAATTAGCCTCAGCTTCTTCTAGGGAGTATGCCAGAAATGGGCTGACCCTGCACCCTTGCCAGCGGGCCTCTGACAGGAATCCAGCAGTCTGGGCTGGATTTCCTGCATGTGAGCAGGAAAAATCGGTTGTGCCCTCAGGACCTTCCTGCTACCCCACTGTTGGGACTCAGTGCTGGGATGGGGGCTTTGACTGCGGCTCCATATCTTAACGCAAGTGCTCTAGAAAGCAGACTCTGAGGCAAGGATTAAAATGCTCACACTCTTTGGGGAGATGGAAGCCCAGGATGATGAGAAGGGAGAAGAGACATGTGGCAGGGGAGAAAGATGTGAAGCAATGCAAGACAACGTATTACTGTGGTGGCGACTGTTTCACATGAGCTGTGAGGAGAGAGCAGGTGACTTGACAGGACTGTTTGCTAAAGCACATGGTGTTTGCAGGGAGAAACGGCACCTTAGAACCGTTCACCAGGAGGAGAAATGAGAGGGAATTTTCCCATCTGTTCCCCTCTCATCTCCTGTTTTCTACTGGCCAAGGTGCACCTCACGGAGAGCTAACCCACTGCATTTCTGAGTTGCATCACCCTCTGGGTGGCTGCTTGGGAAGTCAGATCCCATGCCTGCCATGTGGCATTTCTACCACAAATGTGGAAGTGGAGGGGCTACTTGGCATGAGTGGGGTGCCAACCAAGAGAGAGAAAGACAGAGGTAGCCCAGGGAGCCCAGAAAGGTGCATGAGGGTTGTGACCAATACATCTCACTCTCTCCCACAGGATTCACAGCCAAGGTCCCCAGGCACCAGAACCGCCAGGACTGTCTGAATTTTAAGTAAAATAAACATTATTTAATTTTGGAGAAAGAAGATGCGTTCAGGTGTGGCTCGGAGCATCAGGCTTTTTCTCTAGAACTTCCCAGGCCCTAAGCTCCAGTATCTCCTGCTTGATGTCCCACCTCTCTGCCTTTATTCTCACTCATTTTAGTTTGGGGTAGGGGATCTGGCTTTTATAATCTGTAAGACACATGATTATCTGACCTTTGGCAGTCTAGCTAGTAGGCCAAAGGCAAAAAAGGCAACTCTAAACAAAGCTGCATATGGTCTGGTTCTGCCAGCATGGAAGCAAGCTGAACTGCAGTCCCTTGCTAGAAATCTTGCGGGAGGCCAGCATACTCCAACGTCCAGACATTTGTCCAGTGTGTCCCTGGAGTCTCCATCTAGGATGGATGCCTGACCCAAAGCTCCAGATAAAATAGAAGATCACGTAACCAGCTGACCTGATACCACATAACGGGGATTTCTAACTTCCCACTCAAGGATGGGCAGATCCCCACACTACCTCCACTTCACTTCAGTTCCACCAGATACACATTCTAGAGTCTGTTGATTGCACACACCATTCCATTTGTGTATCAGGTCTGGTTTAATTACAAGCGACAGGAACCAACCCAAACCAGCTTATGCAAGAAGGGAGCTGAGAAATGTAGTGCTATTACCAACCAGGCAGGGCTGAATTCAAGGGCTCAAACAAATGTCATCAGACCTCTCTCACTTCATCTCTCAGGGCTCTGCTTCTCTTTGTTCCTTGTCCCCTTCTCTTTCCTGCCATAAATATACTTTCTCCCTGTGATAGAGAGCTGGGTGATAGCAGCTTCAATCTCACATGCTCCTGGCACCATGGCCTCAAAAGCAAGAGAGTTTAAGGGGAAGGTTATGATTGGCTCTGCTTAGGTGACAAACCCTTACCTGAACTAATCACTTTGGCCAGGGGGATGGAGTCCCCTGCCTAGCCTGATGGGTCGTGTATCCACCTCTGTGTGGTGGAAAATGGGAGGGAGCAGAGGTGGCACTGTGACTGTCAGCCCCACTAAGTAGTCATAGAATGTAAAGACATGTCCTGCATGGTCTGTAAAAACATGTAGTTTGACCTGGCTGGAGCGTAGGATGCAGGTGAGGGAGTGCTGAGAGTCAAATAGGAGCCACAGCCATAGAAGGGGTCCATATTTTATCCTGGAGGTGGTAAGGAGCCATTGAAGAATTTTAACAGAGGAATGACATGATCAGCTTTGGGTTCTAGAAAGATTCCCCTAGGCAGCTAAGTGGAGAAGAGATCAGAAGAGTTGATACTGGGCTAGTTAGGAGGCTAGTACAATGGTTCTGGTGAGGAAGAGTAGGACTATAAAAGAGGGATTGATTTAAGATGTAATAAGAGGTAAAATTTGTTCTGTTCACACGAGGGTGGGAGAAGTCTTAAGATGTTTTCCTCTCAGGGTTCCAACTGAACAAGTCATAGGTGCTATTTACTAAGCTAGGGTCATGAAAAAAATGCAGATTGCGAGGAAGAAGAAGAGTTTGCCTGTGAGACATACAAGTGGAGTTGTCTCAAAGGCAACTTGAAATGCAAGAGGTAAAAGATGGAGATGTATATTCGGGAGTCCCAGTCACCTGCAGTCAGTGTGTCACCTGGGACGATTTAAACAGAAAAGCCACTTTTTTCTTTTAGTGCTAGCAAAGAACTAGAAACACTTTTTACTGTGTAAGTGTTCTCACTTACCCCTCTCTCATTCTAAGAAAAAGATTTCCCAGGCTTATTAGTTTTTGTTTTTGTTTTTGTTTTGTAACATATACATGTATCTATTCTTCAAATTCTAGAAAAGCCGTCTCTTGAAACGGCACTGGGTGGGTCCCGTCCCGGGATTGCCAAGCAGGACATGCAAGCTTGAAAAACAACTGGGAACAATGGGAGGCCAGTCCACCGGAGCAAAAGCCAAAATCAGATGTCAGGCTAGCACAGTGAGAATATTGCCACTGTCATCACCACTGGACACTGGATGTCACCACCACCAGTACCCATGCCACTACGGCCCCCAAGCACAGGATAGAGCTGATTGCACTGTGGCCACTGCCACCAGGATGAATTCTCCTTGGTTCTATTGCTCTGAATCATTTACTCCAGAATCTACTTTTCCGGGGGCTACTTGGCCAAGCTTAGGTCACATACCTCTGTCTTAGATGCCAAAAAGCTGGGAAAGCAAAGACCCAACCTTTTCAATATCTGTCATGGAAGGTGGGCTCTGCTTACCTCTAAGACTTGTAACACAGGAAGGTGAATCAGATTCTGGGAAGTCCCTGGAAAGAGTGATGAAATGATAAATGGGTGTTGACTGAACTGTTTTTTTTTTAAATTATTATTATTTAAATGATGAATGACAGAAAAGGAGTCTATTAAGAAAGTTGTGAAGGAGCCACATGAGGTTTAGGAAGAAACTGGAAGAACATAGCCCATAGGAGCCAACAGAGGAAAGGGATGCAGGGACTGCTGATCAACGATGCCAACTGACATCAATGGTCAAATCAGTTGAGCCTGGAATTTTCCAGTGGGTTCGGCAGCTCAGAAGTCATCTGTTACTTTGCTGAAAGTATTTTCAGTAGAGATTTGGGGGAGAGGTAAGATGGCACTAGATTTATGGAGCACATGGGAGGTAAGGAAGTAGAGATGGAGAGTGGAAACCACTCCCTAGAAGCTTGGTTGAAGGCAAGAAAAAGTGTGTAATAATCAGTAATGTGTGGGATTAAAATTGGATTTTTTTTAGGTTGGGCTAGTTGATCAAGTTTATATGCTAAGATCAAAGAGTAAGAGAGAGGAAAAAGTTGACTATCCATGAAAGAGAGATGAAAACAAAGGATCAAATTTCCTGAAGAGACAAAGGGAGTGAAAAACAAATTGCAGTGAAACAATTAAGCTTGGATTTGAAGGGAGACCTCACTACCTCTGAGAAAGAAAGGGAGGGAGAGATTCAAATGTTTGGAGGGGGCTGAACATTAAGGCAGTTTCCTCACCATTGCCTTTATTTTCTCTGTGAAGCAGAAAGGGGGATGGTGGCGGAAGCTGATGTGTAGAAGGATTGCTGGGTACACTCAGGGCCTAGCTGAGGAGACTGTGAATTTGTTGTAGCTCTATATTGGGTCTAGGGTAAGTTTTCTTAACGATTTATTCTAGATAAGGGTGACTCATAGATTCTAAGGTCAGAGGGCCTCAGAAATGGTCTGGGAAACTTTCAGGAACCAGACAGCAGTCTTATGATTTCTGGTCTCTGCCTGTCCAGGCTTCGTTCTCTCTCTGCAGATAAACTTTCTCCATTCCTCATTCCTCATAGTATCTGGGAGGTGGATGCACCATAGCTCCTGAGTTTATATCTCTTCTGCTCAAGAAACCAGTCCAGTTAGAATCATAATCTCTCAGCCCTAATCCAAGATTCCCAGGAGAGAACATTTGCTTAGCTCAGCTCGGATTAGGAATCCACTCACAGTTTGATAAACTGCAGCCAGAATGCCAGGGGTCACAGAAGACAAACATGGCCCTGGAGCCTATAGATCTGGAGAGTGAGTGTGGAAAATTTAATTCCCAAAGAATAGGGCTCGTGGGCTGGACTAACATAAAACAGTGTCCACTCACAAGCTCAATTCTGTGGGACTGGGTGATTTCCTTTATCCCGGTTTAGGATAGGAGAATAGAGAAGATAGATGGCTGGAATATCTGTGGCTATGATTATAAGGGCAAGCATATTAGCAAAAATGTGGTTAAAGTAACTGACCATAGGATCTAGACCGGATGGAAAAAGTGAAGCCAGGAAAATACTGATCAACTATGAGGCAGTTGAGATTCATGGGATTCATAATGAGTAGAAGAGCTGGTGGTGTGAGTTGGGGGGAAGTGAGGAGGGGAAATCCTGGAAGGTTATGGAATACTGGACTTTGACATTTCACTCATGGGGACAGACCTCCCGTGCTTACCCAAAGTGCTGCTGTTCAAACACTTCCACACATGCTTGGCTCCCCAAAGCTGCTATGGGGCCCTTGCTGGTGAGTTGTTTGAGGGAGCAGAGCCACCTCCTTCCCCAACGACTCTGAACTTCTACGTTCTGTCACTAAGGCTCCAAGTCCTGTTATTTTATATACCTCACTTTTTTCAGTTATTATACACAATGCGTGTAACAAACTAATATTAAGACAGTGTTGAAGCCCAGGCTCAGAGGCCAGGTGAGAAGAGCAGGGATATCAAAAGGGATAGTGAGAAGGGAGATGCTGAGGTTATCCAAATGTAAAAAAAATCACTGCGAAAATTTATATATATATATATATATATATATATATAATTTTTAAAAATATTTATTTATTTGGTTGTGCCGGGTCTTATTTGTGGCAGGTGGGCTCCTTAGTTACAGCATGTGGGCTCCTTAGTTGTGGCACACGGGCTCCTTAGTTGTGGCATGCATGTAGGATCTAGTTCCCGGACCAGGGATAGAACCCAGGCCCCCTGCATTGGGAGCACGGAGTCTTATCCACTGCACCACCAGGGAGGTCCCTCACTGCAAAAATTCTGACTGAGGCCAGCTCCGGAGGGATAGATATGTTACGTGTTTACATCACTCAGAGCCAAAGCCTTCCTTGTGTACACTGTGTCTAGCTAAAAAGAGGGAATGAGGAAGGTAAGTAGATATAAGATAAGCTTTTCCCCATTAGTGCTGATGGAAAAGAGAGGCACATGGGAGCTCCAAGACACCCAATTCTGATAAGGATGAAGAGAGGTCTGGCCACGTCTCAGGGGAATAACCATAATAACCACGGTTAACAGCTTCCATTTATGGACGACTTCCTAGTCCCAGGTTTTCTGCTGGTTACTTTATATGAGTTAGGTTGAACCATATGAAATTTCTGTTTTGTAAAATACAAAGAGTCAAATACCTGCACATTCATACGGTTCGACATACCATCTCATTTCATCCTCACCACAACAGCCCCATTAAACGGATATCACTGTCCCCACTTTACAGATGAGAAAACCAAGACTCAGAAAGTGAAAGTCTTGGTTTAAGGCTGAACAATCAGTAAGTGCTGAAACCAAGCTTTGAACCCACGTTGTCCCAGTAGAAGGCCAGAGTGCTTTCCAGCACACCACAGCTACCAGGGGAGCAAAAGAGTTAAACTTAAGAATTAAAAGACGCTGGAACTTCCCTGGCGGTCCGATGGTTAAGACTGTGCTCCCAGTGCAGGGGACTCAGGTTCAATCCCTGGTAGGGGAACTAAGATACCATATGCTGCGTGGTGCAGCCAAAAAAGAAAAAAAATTAAAAACAAAAGAAGAATTAAAAGACCCTAAGGTGTTACAGACTAGAGATTCTTGGAGTCAGCAAGGTCTCAGGGGGACCGTCTCAATCTTTATCCGCCACCCGGGTTCTAAAGTAGAGAGGTAGCCGGAACTGCCTTCCCCGCTCCTTCCTCCCAACCACAAGGGGCGCCAAACGCCAACAGCTTTGCTCAGAGGGCCCTCCGCGCACCCGCCGGGCCTCTCTTGTTTCTCCACGCACCCGCCCAGCCCCACGGCGCAGGCGCCACCCTCCGCTCCGCACCCTGCTCCCAACCATCGATCACTGCGCAGGCGCCCCAACCAGGCGTCGGGGGAGGTGGTGGGCCCAGGGGCAGGCCGCGTGGCAGTTGGTCCGGAGCGGGTCACGTGGTCACGGTGCCGCCGCGCGAGCGTGCGCAGAGTGGCTCAGCGCGGCCGTGACGGAACGACGAGGCGTGGAGTTGCGCGACCTCGTCCGCCCGGCCCGGCCCCCGCCCCTTGGCTTGCCGCTCCGCCCCCGCGGGGCGTCCCGGGCCGCTAGTTCCCTCGGCGGCGGCCGCGCGCGGCCCGGGGTCGCCGTGAGTACTCACGAGGCCAGCCTGTGAGGCGGCCGCCACGGGGACGGGACGGGGCGGGGCGGCCGGGCCGCGGGAAGGGTTCGGGGCCCGCCCCGCCTCGGCCGGGGTGGATAAAGTGAGGGGCTTGCGCCGGGTGGCTCTGAAGGGCCCTCCTGGCCTTGACAGGCTTCGCTGAAGGCTGGGCGGCTGGCGACACAGATCGGGCACAGAGCTTCTTCCCCGGGAGGCAGGTGTTGGGTGTCTTTGGGGTCTCCGGAGGAAACCGGAGAAGAGCTTTTAATTGCTCCCCTAAAGGAGGCCTCAGGGCCTGTCCTGAGAGAGCGGTGGCAGCCAGTGTTCAGGGGCTCACGCCGGCCTCTGCCTCCGCCGGGTATCCTGGATAGCGGGAATCGCAGGTCTGTGGCTTCTCCCCCGCACTCTTTGTTCTGTGGCCTAGGCTTTCTGAGAGGAGCGCTCGCTGTAGAGCGGAGTAACCTGCTTGCCCAGTACCACAAAGCTGGGAGTCAAACCCAGAGTATAAACGATGAGATAGGAGGCTTTGACTAGATGTAAAGTTGTCCCACCGGAGAAGCGCCCTTGGGGCTAGGCCAGGACCTTTGTCATCCGGACTTGAGGCTTATTTACATTTGGCCTGTCCCCGTGCAAATTCTCCGTTAGCTGCCATCATCCAAAGCACTGAAAAACAGACACCCTTCTCTGGGCATTCTTCACACAGTCTGTATTTGGCCTGGCTTTTCTTGAAAGGTTCCCTGCTTTACCTCATTTGGATAAGTTAGATAGGTCTCTCTTGCTTAAGTCATTAACAACTCCCTTAAGTGGTTGTACCCAAATCACAGGAAAAGTGGCTGTAATTAGAACCTGTCAGATGTGCGTAAGTCCCAGTTCCACTTTACTCCTGACCCTAAGCAAGTAGCTTGACCTCCCTACACCTGATTATTCTATACATAACATGAAAGCTTTGAAATAGACCATCTTTCAGGCTTATTCCTCTTTAAAATGTCTGCGATTCCATAACTACCCACCATTCCCCTTTTCCCACTCTTCACCATTTAAACCCATTCTCCATCTCTCCAGAGAAATGAGCCTTGAGATTAGAAGGTGGGAGTCCCTTTCACTGAAACAGCCTGGTTTGAAAAAGGTGGTAGTTTCTGAATTGTCTTTTCCCTGGACAGGAAAAATTTCCTCTGAACTACCTTTTTCTCCTTGTGATAACAACAGAAAACAAGCAGCAACAGCCCTTGGAGAGAGACTAAGTTTTCTTGACTTCCACAGTGACAGAGAGCTTGTGAAAGTTGGTACTTCTGGCCTACGCTGCCATCATCCTACCACCCAGCCCAAGACAGCCCAGGCTGGACATTAGTGCCTCCCTCTTTATTCCTCTGTGATCATCCAGATCAGCACCTGACTGTTTATTTTCAAATCTCACAAACACAGCCGCCAGATCTTCATATTCTGGTTCTCGGCTGCTCTTGAAGGTGAATGGAGTCTTGCTTTTAAAAATCATTTTTGTATGATTTTTGTCATTTTTGTCTACGTAGATGTGTTTAAGTTCTTGTATGTCTCTCCCCTTTGGCTTACGTCTCCAGCAGACAGTTCATTCATTCATTCACTCATTCAGTAAATGTGTGTTGAGGGGCTGACATTATAGGCAAAAGAGTCGAAGCCTCTACCACCATAGAGCTTATATTCTGGTGGGAGATAAATGCAATAAACATTTTGTACGTCAGAGCGTGGTAGATGCTGTGGAAAAAAAGCAAGGAAGGGGGATGGAGAGTGCTAGTATGTTGTGTGTTGGGGTTTTGCTGTTTTATATAGGATAGTCAAGGTGACCTTCAAGCAGAGATCTGAAAGGGTAAAGGAGTAAGCCATGTGGGTATCTGGTTGAAAAGCATTCCAAGAAGGGTGGCCAGCAGGGGCAAAGGCTCTGTGGTGGGAGTATGCTTGATATGTTTGAAGGACAGCAAGGAGACATTTATGGAGTCTTAGTGATAATCTTCCTGTTCACATTTAGAGTTAACTTTTTAGAGAGAGCCCTTACAAGAGTACAAGAGTAGACTCTGATTTTGTTTTTCTTTTTATGGAAATTTCCAACTATACACAGAAGTAGAGAGTGTAAGAAACCGTTATGTACTCATCATTCAGTTTCATCAGTAATCAACATTTTGTCATGTTTATTTCATCTCCCCCCCCCCACTTTTTGTGCTGGAGTTGTATTTTAAAGCAAATCTCAGATATCACGCCATTTCACCTCTAAGAACTTCAGTTGCAGTTTCCCTTTGCATTTTTTTTTTCTGCATATTGTTTTTGATGGGTCAGTCAGCACTGCCAGCTGGAGGACTGCTGTGCTGTTTGCCCTGGCATTGTGCTTTATAACTCCATTCTGCGTCAGTTACCAGGTTTAAGTTGGTATCTGAGGAACAGACCATAGGCCGTTGAAACACGCAAGGATTTAGAACAGTGGTTCTCAGAATAACTTGGAGGGCTTGTTAAAACAGATTACTAGACCTCTAGAGTTTCTAATTAGTAGGTCTCAGTAGGGGGTCTGAGACTTTGCATTTTTAACAAGTTCCCAGGTGATATTGATGCTGCACATCCACAGACCTTACTTGGGAACTACTGATCTAGAAACGTAAGGTTAAATAGAACCATATTAAAGACCAAGAACACCTCTGTGTAAGGTTGGAGTGGATGAAACTGAGATAAGTGCAGAGCCAAGAAGGCCTAGGACAGTGGTTTTTAATCTTGTGAAAGGGGTAGGGGTTAGTGTTTTTCTGAGCATTTCTTAGGATCATTATTACGTTATTTGGGGAGTAGGTTCCAGGAGGAATCCAGGGCATTATTTTGGCTGTGACAACTCAGACTGTGTCTACCAGGGAATGATCAGTGTTGTTGAGGACTTTTAAACTTAGCTATGATTGTTATATAAAGGCTTTTATGGATACTGGTGTTAAATAAGAGATAATGACTCAATTTGGAGAAGTAACTAGAGGTAGAGAGTCCAAAAAAAGAGTCTGCTTCTGATGGTGGTTGGCGCTATGAAGAATATTCTAAAATGAACTGACTAGACTGAGTAGCATAAGCATCCGGTCCTGCCATCATTTTTGGCTTCAGGGGTTGATATAGCATTATGAACTAGAGCAAGAACTTGCTTCAATCACAACTCTCCAGCTGGAGAACAATAATGTCTTATGTTTGTATAGTGCTTTCACGATTCATTATTTTTAAAGAACTGTGTGTACAAGTGTGTGTACATGCATGCAGGTATGTCTCTGTGTGCAAGTGTCTGTACATATGTATAATAAAAGTGTACCCATAAATGTGTGCTTGTGTATTTGCCACCCAGTTATCAAGTGGTGATGAGATCAATTGTTGTCTACTTTCTACAGGACAGTGACTTGTTACCACCACAACAGCAGAGCCTGCCTTCCTCAGCAGATCTCCAGTCAGCCCCTGACATCTCCCCCTCCCTCCCTTGTCTCCCTTTGTGGCCTCCTAAATGCCCATCTCGTTGGCCTGGGTTCAACTGGTGGTATGGAGGGGTGCTGCCTAGCACTGACCTGGGAGTGTGTGTGACCCACTGACCCAATGGTGAGAACTGACTGCCCAACTCTCCAACTGATCATCCAGGGGTAGATGGAACAAAGTGCAGACCTCACCTTTTCCCGGTGTTTTCCCTCCCACCCTTTTGGTAAATAGAGTGGCTATTTGAAGTTAAAGAAAGGAGAAGGGGCATGGAAACAGTATTACTTGGTGTGTGTATAGGGAGTTTTCTTGGGAAGGAAGGGGAGAGTTAAATAAGGGTTAGAAAAGGAGTTATGAGACAAAAGAGCTAGGTGTGCTTGAGAGCCACCTTGGGTAATGATCCAGGAGAGGCCAGCTTGTACTAAAACTTAGATATGCCTAGGAATCAACCTTGACATTGAAATCTTCGTCATGCCTCCCCCACTGGCTACCAGAGCCTCAATCATCATACCCTATACCTAAGAAGGCTAAAATTCCCTACTGCTTTCCTCCATGACACCAAGTCAGTGCTAGACCATGGATATGACCAGATTCAGGAAGAGAGTGAGACGCTCCCGAAGGGTGAGGGGAAGGGAGCAAAGGGATTAGGGCCTCAGTTATTCTATCCCAAGGGACCTCCCATTCTTTGTGGAAACCTGTTTCCCATCCTAACCCCACTCTGTTCCGTGGCATAACAGGGACCCAACAAAGGGTTGTATCCTTATTTCTCATCATTAGGACATCAAAGGCCAGTTCTGGAATGATGATGATTCGGAGGGAGATAATGAATCAGAGGAATTTCTCTATGGAGTTCAGGTGAGATTACAGCCCCCAAAACCCATGTTGGATGGTCTAAACGTGTGCTTTTCTCTGGATACAAGAGTGAAAGATTATTTTGAGTAGAGATGAAGATACAACGTCAGTGTAATCTGAGGATTGTCTTGTCAGAGCTGATTTCCTATCTTTGCTCTTGCCTGGAACTCATATCTTTCCCAGTGTAAACTACACCCTCTGTACATGGAGGTTACCCATATCAGGGGTCCCTGGTCCGAGGCCTGTTAGGAACCGGGCTGCACAGCAGGAGGTGAGCGGCAGGCCAGCGAAGCTTCATCTGCCGCTCCCCATCGCTGCCCATTGCCTGCATTACTGCCCGAACCATCTCCATTCCCACCCCCACCCTCCACCCCCGCTACCCTGATCTGTGGAAAAATTGTCTTCCAGGAAACCGGTCCATGGTGCCAGAAAGGTTGGGGACCGCTGACCTATATGTTCTTAGTTGTAAAACATTATTTTCTGGCTATTCCCTCACTAGCCAGCAGGGGTCGTTTCATTCATTAGGGTCAAATTTTTAAAAGATTATTCTACCAATGATTGTTTAATGCTATCACTGCCTAGGGCATGATCCTGAGCAGGAATGTTGGACTCTAGACAGAACCAATCTGAGTTAAATTCTGTACTCTTCAGTCTGCTCTGAGTTCTTACGAAGGGATCCCTAAGTGTCCTGGTTAGGGTTGACAGAAAAAGCTGAGGCTTAAGGATGTGAACTCCTTAAGCAAAGCCTGCAGTTGGTCTACTAAAACTTCCTAGAGTGGTGATGGAGGGAGACTTGTCTGTCAGTGAGACTTGTCTGGTGGCCCAGCTAGGGCCACCACCAAAAGCCCCTTCATATAAGCAGCTTTTGCTTGTATGTATTGCTGTAGTTTGATATCCCTGTTCTGGATGTTTCTTCATGTTCTGTTTTTCATCTCTCTTCCCCTTTGTCTTTCCCCTCCACCATTTTTGCTGCTGACCTAGGGGAGCTGTGCAGCTGACTTATATCGACACCCACAGCTCGATGCAGACATTGAAGCAGTGAAGGAGATCTACAGTGAAAACTCTGTATCCATCAGGTGGGACTCTACTTCAGGGATGGCAGGGGACTCAGCCACTTCTTTCTGAGTTGTTAAAAGGGTAGAGGTTTTTTCTTTATGGTATGATGGGGGCGCAGGTGGTCTGTGGACCTTGATAAGTTTTGAGCTTAATGATAGTGGGAGTTGTTTAGAATACTTGAGGTTGGCTGACAGGAGTAAGTAGGAAAGTATAGCCACTTTTCTTAGAAGTTCCCTCTTATCCTAGACTCCTCTAGGCTGATAGTTTCACCTTTGAGGTAAGAAGGGCTTTTGGCCTGGCAAAGGCCCAGATCATAAAAGTGGCTTCAGGCTGTAGCTAAGAACCTAAATACAGAGCTGGCTTCCACCCTTCCCTCTCCCTTATCCCCAGGCTCTGTTCTCCTTCCACCTCAGTCTCTGTTCCCTTTCTCCCTTAATGAATCTCACTTGTGGTTGCCTGTATCTCTATAGAGAATATGGAACTATTGATGACGTGGACATTGACCTCCACATCAACATCAGCTTCCTCGATGTAAGTGGTGCTGATACCTGCCAACAACATGTCTCGTTGGGCTTGTGGATTTTGCCATGTAGGCCTGGAGTCTTGTTCCTGACTGCTGTATTTGAAGCACATATTATTCATGCCTGTCTTTCCTAGATCATCAGCAGACAGTGCTGTGTGCATGTGTGTATCATATAGTGAAAACTTCAAGTCCGTTCCTCTCTGTTGCTAAACTAGAAACTATTGACCTTACTCTTTTAGGAGGAAGTTTCTACAGCCTGGAAGGTCCTCCGGACAGAACCTATTGTGTTGAGGCTGCGATTTTCGCTCTCCCAGTACCTTGATGGACCGGGTAAAGGCAGTGACTTTGGGCATGTGGGTGCTCTGTGTGTGGTCTCATCCAAAGTCCTAAATTAACTGAGGTAGAGAAAAACTAAGAACAAGGCCTGTTGGTGTAATCTGTAGGCCATTGGTAGGAGCTTTTCAGTCTCTTCTCGTTGGTGTCTTCATACCCTATTGCCTGATAGTCATGCCTTAAAGGCCTTCCTGGTTAATGAAATTGTATTCTCCAGTTCCCAGATATTACTTATTCCTCCCCTTCCCCTCAACTTCCAGTATAAGTTGAGGATATTTGAAATTGGTCAGACAGTTCCCAGAATCTACCCTCTGCCTCAGATATTTCCCTTGTCCATCATTATTGTTTAGAGTACCCTTAGAATCTGAGGAAGCTAATCCACTGAAATGGGGCTTTGGACTCCCAGGAGGATAGACATGGATACATAGTAGGAGCTTTCTCTTCTCTTTGCAGAACCATCAATTGAGGTTTTCCAGCCATCAAATAAGGAAGGATTTGGGCTGGGTCTTCAGTTAAAAAAGTAAGAACTTTGATCTTTCTGGTTATGAACATTGAGGGAAAGAGAGATGGACATGTGGATGGACAGGCAGACTCTTGAATGTTTCTTTCCAAAAGTGTATTTCTGAGATATGCCCAAGAAAGACTAAAATAAATTTGGGGAGCCAAATTTATGGTTAGGTAAGGGAGCTTGTGTTTCTGGGGTATCTGGCCTTGGGGCTTCCTGGAGGTGAGAGGTGAAACTCATCAGTACTTAGCATTTAAGGAAAAGCGCAACCCTGGCATTAGAGTCATGCTCATCACATTTCCTCAGAGTGGGGCTCTAGGATTTCAGACAGTTTTAATTTATTGAATGTGTTGAGCACCTTGCTAAGTATTTGGTATACAATACTGAGAGGTGAACTCAGTTAAGTTCCAAACAGAGTCCAGTGGATACATGTTCTAATACAAGTGAATATGTAAGATTTAGAACACAGAGGAAGGTGTAGGTGTAACTTAGTCTGGTGGCAGGTGGGTGAATGAAAGATGAAAGGGAGATGATTACTGGTCTTCAAGGATGGATAAGAGCTGCCCATGTAGACAGTGGAGTAAATAACATTTGCAAGGGCACAGTCATGTGAAGCAGCATGTGTGTAGGAAGCTTCAAGTAGTTTTGTATTGCTAGTAAAATGCAAGGGGAGAATGGTAGGAACTAAAGTTAAAGCCAGAGAAGCAGGAAGGAGTCCAAATCAGAGGGGATCTTGGGCTTTTGGTAGCATTGAAAGGTTTTAGGCAGAGAAAGGACGTGGTCAGATTTAGTTTTTAAAAAACCATTCTGGTAGCACTGTGCAAAATAGGTAGGAGGGGTGAGATAAGAGACCAGAACTGTTTTAATAGGAGGCATTTGTAGAAGTCCATACATGAGATGATGAAAGCCTGAACCAAAGTACAACTGTAGGTAAGATTAGAGATGAGAGATAGACTAGAGAAATTTGCAGCATTTAAAATCAATAAGACTTGAAGAATGATTTGGGTATGTTGTATATGATAAGAGCCAAGGAATAGTGGAATATTACTCTTAGGTTTCCAGCCTCGATGTCTGGGTAAATTTTAATACCACTCATTTATATAGGGATTTAGAAGAGGAGCACGTTTGTGGGACGAGGACAGATAGTTCCATTTTAAACATGTTGTTTAAAGTTAACTTTAAGATATTCCAGTGGAGATGCTCAATACAGAATTAGATATGTAGATTTGATACTTACAGGAGAGGTTCAGGTTGAAGTTATATAGCAGTGTATGGGTGAGACTTGCACCCAGTGTAGAATATGAGATTGCTAAAGGAGAGCATGATAGAATGAGAAGAAAATAAAATCAAGGGCAGAACACCCTTTAACCCAGACAAAATACCAGGAGTAGGTAGAGGAAGAAGAAACACTGAAGGTAGGTCAGAGAAATTGGAGAAGAATGGGAAGAGAATAGAGTCAGAGAAGGCAAGGAGGAGCATTTCTACAAGGAGGGCCAGATGCCAGAGAGGATGAGTAAGAGGAGAACTTAGGAGTTTCTGTTGGATTTAGCATCAAGGTGAGAGCAATTGTGGTGGAGTGGTGAAGGTAGAAACCAGAATACAGTAAGTATTCTGGAGAAGTGAGTGATTGGCAACAAAATAGAAACAATAAGTGTGGATTAAGAAATTTGGATGAGGATATAAGGGGAAGAGGGAGAGGTAGCTAGACTGAGGTAAAGAAACTTGAAACTTTTTGTAGACTTCAGTAAAGGAACTGACAGGAGAGGGGGATGATTGACAGATCAAGGTCCCATGAGGGGCTGAGATCTAGAGGACAAATAGAGCAATTGATCCTTAATAGGAAGGTCACCTTGTCTCCAGAGAATGGAGGGATCAAGTAAGGGTAGAAATGGAAATAGATTCTGTAGTAGGGTTGCAAAATTATGGAAGATGATATCTCATGCCTTCAGTTTTCTCTATTGAGAAGAGAGACTATCAGTTGTAGGTGAAGTTAGGAGCTTAAAGAAGGTGATAAGGATTTGGAATAAGAAGGTAGAGTGATACTAGAGAGAACTGATCAAGGACAAGTGAAAGGACTGACAAGACTAGCTGAGGGCCCAGCCCAAGTTGGAAACCATAAATTTGGGGATGTAATGTTTTGCCTAACAATGTCATACCCTTCGTGTCCCTTGTCCTTTTCTTCACTATTCACAAGGCAGAGGGTGGTACTCACCACTTCTGTTCCACTTTCAGTATAGCTCTTCTTGGCAATAAATTGCCAGGTTCACAGCTTTTGCAGACTCACCTTTGAGATCTCCCTCTAAAGGCAAAGCATCTAAGAATTTTTCTGGACCATTAGACTAGGTAAGGGAGTGGGAATTTACCCACGAAGGTAAAGAGGTACTTTAGGACAGTACATTTCCATGTGCTAAGATTATATCAGTGGGGTCTTGAGACACACCTTCCCCTACAACAACTAGCTTTGCAGTCCCTGGGTCTGAATTTTAGATTAGTTGCCTTTCATAGTCCTATTTCTTGACCTGGACTTCCCCTGCCTGAGCTTCTCTAAGCCTGTTCCTCTTTAATTCTTTAGGATCCTGGGTATGTTTACATCCCAACAATGGAAACATCTCAGCAACGATTTCTTAAAGACCCAGCAGGAGAAGAGGCACAGCTGGTTCAAGGCAAGTGGTACCATCAAGAAGTTCCGAGCTGGCCTCAGCATCTTCTCACCCATCCCCAAGTAAGTTTCTCCATGAGCTGATTATCTCTAATCACTGTAATCTCATCTAAGCCTCCACCCCACTTTGTTGATTATGTACATTATTCTATCCTCTTCCTAGGTCCTCTAAATTCTGTACCTTTTTTTTTTTTTTTTTTTTTTTTTTTTTTTTTTTTTGCGGTAGGCGGGCCTCTCACTGTTGTGGCCTCTCCCCTTGCAGAGCACAGGCTCCGGATGCGCAGGCTCAGCAGCCATGGCTCACGGGCCTAGCCGCTCTGCGGCATGTGGGATCTTCCCAGACCGGGGCACGAACCCGTGTCCCCTGCATCGGCAGGCGGACTCTCAACCACTGCGCCACCAGGGAAGCCCTATACCTTTAACTACTAATACCATCCACATGGTCCTGTCCCTTATGTGTCTTTACCCTTCTACTCCTGACCCAGTAGTCATATCTCGTCCTTTATGTAAAAGACAGTACCTAGCGCATGGTATGTGTTTGGAGAAATGTATGCTAATCTCTCCATCTTTACTTTCTTTGACACTTATCCTTATTCCCTATCCTAAGGAGGCAGAGTCAGAGCTAATAGGCCCCAAGTCCTTGCTCTTGTGGAAGGGCACATTGATTTACTACCTAGGTTCTGGAAATAAATATTGCTCAATTCTTTGATCCTAGGCCTACATTTATCCCCCCTGGTGCCTTCTGATCTTCCGAAAGGCAAATACAAACCCAGATTTGTAGTTTTCCAGGTGCCATTATTGACCCACAGACATTAGGCTCTTTGGGGTCCAACTATTGCCTAGTAGTTTACACACACACACACACACACACACACACACACTCTCTCTCACTCTCTCTCTCTCTCTCTCTCTCTCTCTCTCTCTCCCCCCCCCTCCCCCTCCCTCCCTCCCTCCCTCTCTCTAAGTGAAACGGGCATCCTCTCCAGGGTATCATTCCTTACCTGGCCTAGATGCTGCAGAGAACGACCTAGGTTTTGCCTTTGCCTGCCCTCATGTTCCAATCTGAAGAACACATAGATAATGACATAAAAATCAAACCAGTTGTGTAGTGATCTACTTGCTTTGACAGTTTGGTCCAGTGGAACTTTCCTCAGATATGAGTTGCTCTTTGGCTTAGGTCATTTCATCTATTTTTATCTCCAGACCTCTTCTTTTTTTTTTTTTTTCTTTTTCTTTCCGGTCATGCCATGTGACATGAGAGATCTTAGTTTCCTGACCAGAGATCAAACCCGCACCCCCTACATTGGAAGTGTGGAGTCTTAAACACTGGACCCCCAGGGAAGTCCCTCCAGGCCTCTTCTAGGGCTCATACTGAATCCTCAGTCTCATCACTTCTCTTTGCTCTGTGTCAGGTCTCCGAGTTTCCCTATCATACAGGACTCCATGCTGAAAGGCAAACTGGGTGTACCAGAGCTTCGAGTTGGACGCCTCATGAACCGTTCCATCTCCTGCACCATGAAGAACCCCAAAGTAGAGGTGTTTGGCTACCCTCCCAGCCCCCAGGCAGGTCTCCAGTGCCCCCAGCACGTGGGCCTCCCTCCCCCAGCATGGACCTCTCCTTTGGTACATGGCTGAGGAGGGTTTGACTTGGGTGTTAGAGGGTGGGAGAGGAAATGTGGGAATACAGCTTCTCAAAGTGGGGTGGGGGTCTGGTTGTCTAGGCATCATAAACCAAACCTGGGCATGAATCATGAGTGAGTAGAGTGGAACACATTTTTTAATAGTTGTGAACTTATATCTGAACAGTCTGGCAGGCTTCTCTGATAGTATGTCAGGAAGCAGAGAGTCTGGGGTTGGGCATCCCACGGAGATGTCATGTATGATTTTGTTAGGTTGTGGTTAGGACTTGGTAGTCAGCTACTTTACAGACCTATTCCACCTACCTTGAAGGGGTTTAAAGACAGGTGAGTCTTTTTTAAGAACCTTGGCAAAAATGTCTGAAGGTCTTCTCTGCAGCTTGGGGATTACTTAGACTGATCAGCGTTAGGGCTTAGCTACTTTAGGAGAATTTTAGGTGGTGGGTGTGAGTGAGGTCTTCCTAGTCACCAGCTTCATAGGAGGTTCACGGAGTCTATCTTTTTCCTCTCATCAGGTCAGTGGTCACTGCAAAAACATCCCCACTCTGGAATATGGATTCCTTGTCCAGGTAATCAAAGGTTCATTCCAAATCCTTTCCCCTGTTTTCTGACCCATCTGATCCCCTAACATCTCCCAGCTCTTCAGTCAGTTAGCAAACATTTCCTGAATTGTTCTGCTTCCAGAACTATACTGAGTGTTGTGTGGATAGGAGAAAAGAAGGCATAGTTCCCACCGTCAAGAAGCTTATAGCATTATTGGGAAGACAATGTTTATAGACCACTTACGATCAAGTGCCAAATGAGACATTACAGATTTTAAGTGCGCTGGTGCCAAGATGAGAGAAGGATTGACACTGAGTTTCTTATGATCCCGCACCTCCTTGCTCAAGTGGGCTTCACTTTTCCTCACAAACTTTCACTGCTTAGCCGCTTCTGGTCATTTGCTTCTTTTTAAACCCTCTTTATTTTCCAGACATGGTTTCACTTTTTTTCTTTAAATTTATTTATTTTTATTTTTGGCTGCCTTGGGTCTTTGTTTCTGTGCATGGGCTTTTCTCTAGTTGCAGCGAGCAGGGGCTACTCTTCGTTGTGGTGTGCCGGCTTCCGTAGTTGTGGCACTCGGGCTCAGTAGTTATGGCTTGTGGGCTCTAGAGCACAGGCTCAGTAGTTGTGGTGCACGGGCTTAGTTGCTCCGCGGCATGTGGGGTCTTCCTGGAGCAGGGCTCGAACCCATGTCCCCTGCATTGGCAGGTGGATTCTTAACCACTGTGCCACCAGGGATGCCCCATGGTTTCACTTTTGCATCTCCATTATCTTTGTTCATGTCATTCCCTCCACTGACCTTTCTCACTATATCTGCCTATTGCAGTCAAGTCTCAGATGCCAGCTTTTCCATAAAATCTTCTCTGTTACTTGAAATGTATTAGCTGGAAGTGTGTCTGTCTCCTCTCATTGAACTCTTTTGATGTTTTTTGTTTTATATGGCACTGATGTGTCAGGAACCATATGCTGCCTTGAATTGTAATTAATTTGTGTACATACCACATCTTCTCTGTTGGAGTACGGGGTCTGAGAAGACAGTCTTTTATGTTATTGAATAATCAAGGAGACCTTTCACTGAGCTAGGTGCATAGTAGGCATTCAATAAATCTGCATTAAATGAATGAATAAAAGCCCTTGCATGTCCATTTACCATCCCAAAAGTTTGTGAAATGGGAACAATTTGATTTATACACAAAGTGTACATGGTCGCAAAAGCCATGTTAAGACAGAGTGTATAAAAAATACTTTAGGATATTGCTGCATGAACTCTGGATTTGTGCTGTCTTCCCAGCACAGAGTTTTATCTATTGTCTTGATCAGTTTACAGGCTGATTGTTCTAGGTAGTTAAAATGGCTTCTCAGGCATCTGATCATGAACTGAATACTCACTTGTCACATGGGGGCAATCGGTAATTACTACAACTAATGTTAATAGTTTGATTAGTACTTGTTTATAAAATACTTTCACAGAAATCATCTTTTTACTCTCAGTACCTTTGTGAGGTGAATAATGTCCATTTTGTAAATGAAGAAACCAAGGCTCAGGTTAATTGACTTGCCCAAAGTTATATATGGTATTAAGTAGTAGAGGGGGGAATCTTAACCCAGGTCTTCTACCATGGCTGGTCTTATTTTTATTATACTATATAGTCTTAGCTCTAGAGTTAGGCTATCAGTTTAACTAAGTGCAGGATCCAAGAACAGATTCTACCTTAGGCACAGGGCTGGGAGGTAGGAAGGTAACTGGAAAAGAAGTTCAGATTATTTCCTACATCTGGGTTTGTGCTTCCAAAAGATAAGTAGAGTCTCTTCTCTCCTCAGATCATGAAATATGCAGAGCAGAGGATTCCAACATTGAATGAGTACTGCGTGGTGTGTGATGAGCAGCATGTCTTCCAGAATGGGTCCATGCTCAAGGTACATGCCTCTATTTCGTGACCCTCTTTCTTGCACCCTTAGCTGAGGCCCCTTAATTCCTCATCTCTTCATTTTCCCTTTCTTCCTGGATCTATGGTAAAGGTAGAATTCTGTCCACACTCCTTGAGACTCTAGAAATAATTGTTTTTCTCAGAAAGCAAATCTCAGCAGTCCTGTTTGGAAAGATGAGGATATGTGAATATCAATCTAGAGTTGTCTGAGGTCAGGCACCCCTCTTGCACCATGATACCTTCTTATTGGACACCTCCTGCCACCACCATCTCTTTAATATGTCCATTCAGCCAGCCGTCTGTACTCGTGAACTGTGCGTTTTCTCCTTCTACACCTTGGGAGTCATGTCCGGAGCTGCAGAGGAGGTGGCCACTGGAGCAGAGGTATGGGGGAGGGAAAAGCTGCTGGGGAATTGGGATCAAGAAAGGCTGGGGAACACAGCAGTTTCAGTGCTTGGAATTTAATCTCCAGAAATGCTTTCCTATGAAAGGATGTTCACTATAGTATTGTGGGTTTTTAAAAATATTTTACTTATTTATTTTTTGGCTGCGCCACGTGGCTTACAGGATCTTAGTTCCCCGACCAGGATTTGAAC
This sequence comes from Mesoplodon bidens, assembly GCF_964165515.1. Classification (NCBI taxonomy): domain Eukaryota; kingdom Metazoa; phylum Chordata; class Mammalia; order Artiodactyla; family Ziphiidae; genus Mesoplodon; species Mesoplodon bidens. Next base: position 61,420,418 of record NC_138178.1, on the reverse strand, counting down.
CTGTGCCCTGGGCAGTGAAAGCGCAGAGTCCTAACCACTGGACCTCCAGGGAATTCCCTAGTATTGTTCATAATAGTTAAAAAAAAAAAATGGATACAAGCCCCTCTGTACAGGGTCCAGTTAAAGAATGATGGTATGTCCTTTGCAGTAGAAATTTTTGGATAGAAAATTGTAGCATATATAAAAAAGAAAACAGTATGTATAATACAATGCTTTTTTTTATTGCCTATATAATAAAATAACAGTTTCTGTAGGGAAAATATCTGGAAGAATATACATCAAACTTAGCAGTAGTTATTTGTGAGGAGTGAGATTTGGGGGCAAGGGGATGATTTTCCTCTTTTTTTAATCACCCTTTTAAACATTGTTCTTGAATTTTTATAATGAGGTTATATTTTCTAATGGAAGAATCATAAACATTTGTCTTTTTTAAATTTTATTAAAATATAGTTGATTTATAATGTGTTAGTTTCTGCTTTAGAGCAAAGTGATTCAGTTATACATATATATACATCCATTTTCATAATTCTTTTCCATTATGGTTTATCAGAGGATATTGAATATAGTTCCCTGTGCTATACAGTAGGACCTTGTTGTTTATTCATTCCATATATAATAGTTCGCATCTGCTAATCCCAAACTCCAAATCCATCCCTCTTCCACCCCTCATATTTGCTTTTAAAAAGAGAAATGCTGGGCTTCCCTGGTGGCGCAGTGGTTGGGAGTCCGCCTGCCGATGCAGGGGACATGGGCTCATGCCCCGGTCCGGGAAGATCCCACATGCTGTGGAGCGGCTAGGCCCGTGAGCCATGGATGCTGGGCCTACATGTCCGGAGCCTGTGCTCCACAATGGGAGAGGCCACAACAGTGAGAGACCCGTGTACCGCAAAAAAAAAAAAAAAAAAAAAAAAAGAGAAATGCTGAGAACCTCTAGAAGGTAGAACTATGCTGGGTACTGTGTGACTCCCAGCACTGGGAAATCATTTAGCTTTTGCCCCCTTTGTCTCCTTTCTCTTAAGGTGGTGGATCTGCTGGTGGCCATGTGTAGGGCAGCTTTGGAGTCCCCTAGAAAGAGCATCATCTTTGAGCCTTATCCCTCTGTGGTGGACCCCACTGATCCCAAGACTCTGGCCTTTAATCCTAAGGTATAGTTGTTTGGGAAAAAAATCAGGACTCAGGAACAGAGGTGGTAAAAGACAGTGGAAGACTTTGGGCTGTCATTCCAATAGCTTGGAATAAGGAGACAGAAGAAATGGAGCACTTGTTTCTTGGGAACTCTTGCTTTAGCCGTTTTAGTGAATAAATAACTAAACATAACTAATAATATAAGATAAATAATAACTTCTGAGTTTCTCAGAAGAAGGGGAGAACGATTAATATTAGTTGTGTTATGATAGGGAATAATACAGACTTTGGAGCCAGACAGACCTTGATTCCATTTGAGGTTCTGCTACTCCCTAGCTGAATGGTGTTAGGCAAATCACTTAACCTTTCTGAACCTCAATTTCCTTATCTATAAAAAGGAGATAATATCTACTGTTATAAAAATGGGAGATAATATATATAAAATATTGTATAAGTTAGGTTTCTCTAGAGAAACAGAACCAATAGGAGATGTTCAGAGAAAGAAATTTATTGTAAGGAATTGGCTCATGTGATTATGAAGGCTGAGAAGTACCAGGATCTGTAGTGGGCAAGCTGGAGATTCAGGAGAACTGATGGTGTAAGTTCCAATCCAAAATCCAGCAGGCTCGAGATCCAAGAAGAGCTGATTTTTCAGTTCCAGTCTGAAAGTAGGAAAAGACCAGTGTCCCAGCTCCAGGCAGTCAGGCTGGAGAAGTTCCCTCTTACCCAGCTGTTTTGTTCTATTCAGGCCTTCAGCTGATTAGATGAGTCCCACCTGAATAGGGATGGCAGTCTCCTTTACTCAGTCTGCTATTCAAAGGTTAATCTCCTCTAGAAACACATTCACAGCCACACCCAGACACACCCATGGCCCAAATTAACACAATTGATGATTGACAAAATTAACCATCACAAGTACCCAGCACAGTGCTTCACTATTACTTTCATTGCTATGTATCAGGCACTATACCAGGTTCTTTACATACATTATTTAATCTTCAGGTCATCTCTCTGAGGGTAGTGGGAATTTTTATCATCACTTACATACAGGGATACTGAGGTTCTAAGAGGTTAAGTAACTTACCCTATTATTCTCAGCTGGTAAAAAAAAAACTAGCATGTGGTTCTAGAACTTTTTGACATTAAATCTGTGTTCTTAACATGACATACTATGCTGTTTCCCTGGGGCCTAGAATTCTTGTGTACATCTGGCCCTCCTTTTTATCATATCTCCTCCACTTTTGTTCATCTGGTTCTTCTCTTCCCATTGATTCCCCACAGAAGAAGAATTATGAGCGACTTCAGAAAGCTCTGGATAGTGTGATGTCCATCCGGGAGATGACCCAGGTATTCTGCCCTCTGCCTTTCCCCTGCCTGCCCACTCAAGTGCCCTGTTCTGTTTGAAATTCATGCAAGTGGAGTGAAGATGTAGAGATGCTACTCAAGTCCCTCACTGTATTCTCTTTAGTTTTCCCTCTTTAGCCTTCCCAGTCTTTGTCCTCTGTTTTGTTAGCTCTGTTACTCCTATTTCTCACTCCTTATGTCTCTCTCAACCTTTACCTTTGCTGCTGATTCCTTCACAAGTTGTTCCTATTTAATGTTTTTTCCATAATTCTTAGGGCATTAGAGAAGTGAGGGAAAGACCTCTGTCCAGGGTTGGGAGGGTGAGGAGGGGGGCTTGGAGGTAAGGGACTAGACCCAGGGGCCTACATCTTCTATCCTTCTAGGGGTGGGGCAGCCACATGGAGCAGTGACCATCCTTTGACTCAAGGCTGTCTCTCACCAGACTTCCCCACCCCTCGTCTGCAATCTCTGCATGAATAGACATTCATTTGTACTCACATTTACAGGTGGGCCTCTTCTCAGCAAATCCTATATATCACAGTTCAGATTAACACATAACATACACCCAGGAGGGATGATTTACTTGTCAGAGGGACTCTTATGTTTTATGTAAAGTTTTATCACAGGATTCCTTAGCCTAATCTTTCTGGGACATTGATTTTATTTATTTATTTGTTTTGATTTATAATCAACTTTTTAGGGCTGTAGGAATTGCATAAAATGAGGGAGACCCACCTGCATGTTGTTTTGTAAGCATTTTCAGTCATTTTCATATTTATTTATGAGTCTTCCCAACCTGACTGGGGTCCTTGAGGGTGGGAACCCCATCTCCTCTTGGTTTGGTGTGGTCTTCAGTGCCTACCTTGCCCTGGGTCCTAATAGTCTGTGGAAAGTGGGAGGGCTCCTATCTCTCCTGGGAGATAACCTTATGGCCATTGTCTTACAGGGCTCATATCTGGAAATCAAGAAGCAGATGGACAAGCTGGATCCCCTGGCCCATCCTCTTCTGCAGTGGTATGAGTAGAATGGTTCATCCTTTGGTGGGTGGGGGAATGGGGCATAGTATCAGACATGGAGCCTACACCTTCTCTTAGAGGTGGTTTCAGCATCCTTCCCAAGGTTATAGATATTATGGCTGCTCTTTCTTGGGTTTTACTGATACATCGGCCCTTGACAGGAACTCAGATCCTACAAAGAGCCCACAAATTCTAATGTGATGTCTCAAGTTCTCTTTAGGTGTTTCTTATTTCCCAATAGGTTTTTGAGTGCTGCTTGCATGTAGGAATTAACACTTCATTTCAGTTAGGGTTTCTATGCATGCAGAGAAGTCTGTCTCCCTCTTCTACGCCCTTTCCATATCTCAGGCCCTTCCCTGTTGATGTTGACTGTCCAGAGCCTTGAAGCACTATTATTACTCCCTTCTCCTAGCAAGGGTTCTGACCTTTCTCTATTTCCCTCCACCCCTTGCCCTCCCTCCCTGATTTGATTTCTCTTCTCTTTTCCTGACATAGCTTTCCCCTTCTAGCTTACTTCCCTCTGTCTAGTCAGCCTTTGACATTAGTACTTTCTCAATTCAACATGCTCCCTCTTAGTATGAGGAATGACCAGGCATAGACCATCCAGGATGGCATCACAGGTACATGAGTGAAGCACAAAAGGAAAAAACCATGTCCCCTATAAGAGATAATACTCCCTTGCTGAGCCCTCAACAGTTTATGCCTTTGTTCTCTCCTGTCCTCTAAGTTCAGCCTACATATGGCCCAGTCTGTCCCCAAACCCTCAGGAAGTTTGTTCTAGTTTCTTCTGTTTTTTTTCTGCAGCTCAAACAATAACTTTCCATTCCCCTCATCTCTGAGAGCCTTCAGCCTTCCTTTGAGCTCAGGCAGGATGGCTCCTGAGCCCCAGTTCTAAATTTCTAAATCCCAAGTGTAAGTTGTCAACATCCTAATACAGACCCCACCTTTCTAACTTTTTTTGGTAGCTGACCTCTTGTGCTGACCTTTTGTTCTATCCTTTTCTCTCCCTAGATGTAGCAGCCCACCTCCCACCCCTCTCTTTCTTTCATCCATTGTGTTTAACTACCCAGTAACTTGCTGGTCCCTGGTCAGTAACTTCGCTTTTACATTTTTATACACAAACATTACCACCCACAGGAATATCCAGATAGTGTCATGGACTCAAACAGCCCTGGAATCCTTGCTTGTTCTCCCAGGGGCAGAGCAAGGCTGCTACTTTGTTCAGGACGGCCTAACCACACACTAATTCTATCCTTTTTGTTTTTTCTCTGTTTTGTCCTAGGATCATCTCTAGTAACAGGTCACACATTGTCAAACTACCTCTCAGCAGGGTAAGTGACCATTCTCCCTCTAAACACTAAATTTCTGGTGAGGGGCAGGGAGGGGCTCCAAACCAGCTAACTGAATTGGTCCTAGACCTGCCTGGTTGGGCTTGTCTCAGTAGTCTTTGGGCCTACGCATATTTCCTTTCTTTGGGGTCAGTGCAAGCCTAATTTGCTCCCTTCCCTCCCTGATCTCCATTTCTGCTCTGTTTTCCTGACCCCACCCCCACCCTGGGCAGCAGCTGAAGTTCATGCACACCTCACACCAGTTCCTCCTGCTGAGCAGCCCTCCCGCCAAGGAGGCTCGGTTCCGGACCGCCAAGAAGCTCTATGGCAGCACCTTTGCCTTCCAGTGAGGAGTGGGGCGGGGCTGGGGATGGGTGCTGGATAAGGCAGAAATAATGTAGAGGGATGGGAAGGCAAGTTCACTTGAGGCATATGAGTTTGTGTTATCTATGTCCATCAACCAATCAGTCAACAGATACTACATGCTATTGTGGTAGGTGCTGTAGAGGATAAAGATACATAAGATACAGTCTTTACTCTCAAGCTACTTGTGATGTAATTGAGGAGAAATGACATTTACTTATAAAAAGATGTGGTTGAAGGAACAGATTAGCAGGGATAGATTTGAAAGCTACTTTGAAGGAAATGAGCAATTTATGCCCAGTTGTGAGAGGAGAGAGAGAAAAAGAGAGATTAAAGGTAACTTAAAGGGATTGGTGGTACCCTTTCCTTAAAAGAGATGTGAAGTCATTACTGGAAGCCATATTCGGGATCAGTGATAATCTTGTTGAGTTTGAGATGAATTTGTTTAATTTGAGATATCAGGATAATAGGCAAATGAAAATATTGAACCAGCAGTTGAGGATTTAGGATGGGACTGTTTGAAGCGTGGAAGAGAAGAGGAGACTGGATATTAAGATGTAAGGGTTAGCCACACACACACACATCTTGCATGCCTATGGCTATATCCATGTGCACATCCATTGCTAGGTTTATTTGTGTCCATCTTTATGTCCTGTGAGTGTGAGAATGGGTGGGAGTGGCAGTCTTGGAAGTGCTCCTGGGAACCTCATTCCATGAGGAGACATATATTCTACCCTGCCTTACAGTGGGTCCCACATTGAGAACTGGCATTCGATCCTGCGCAATGGGCTGGTCAATGCATCCTACACCAAGCTGCAGGTGAGGCTGTGCCCCTTTTCCCTTTCTCTCCACCCCCCTCCCTGCCCCACTCAGTTTTGAAGTCTACTCTACAGTACTTAACTGTTTTTGCCTCAGTGTCCTCAAACCTAGTCTCCCGTGAGGCTTCCCTAGGGAGGAAGTTGAAACTATATGTATAGAATGAATGTGGCTGTTGTATTTTGACCCTAGGCTGTGTTTTTTGGTGTTTTTAGGAATGGGAATGTATCTGTAGGCAGAAATAATAAATTGCTGATCGCAGCCACTGTGATAAATTAACTTGTTAGAACTTTTCAATATATGTGACTGTTCATTCAGAGAGTTGATATAGGAGACTTTTTTCTTTGCCCTGCAAGACTCCAAGGAATAGTTATTGTTCCTCCTCCTGACTGCCTGTTCTGTATTCCTTTTTTGGAGGGTGGGGATCTGCATATATACCAAGGCCTAGGGACAGGAGCATGGCTTCTGAGGGACAGACTCAATGCACTCCTCACTCTCCAAGGCATCAATATGTACTATTTCACAGGCAAAGGGGTTAACTTGCATCCACTTTTCAGCCAATCAGCTTTTCAAGAGTAGGTGCCTAAAGTTATCTGAGCCAGTGAGAAGATTAAATGGAGGGACAGGGGGCTGGATAAGCCTTGTGGCTGCCTAATACACAGCCATGGGTGGGCCCAGGCTCATATTGCTCATCCTGGTGTTTCCCTGCAAGCTGCATGGAGCAGCCTATGGCAAAGGCATCTACCTGAGCCCCATCTCCAGTATTTCCTTTGGATACTCAGGTAAGAAATAATCTTTGGTCACATTGACTCTATTTACATTGCATCCGTTTTGTGAATACATAATCCTATGCTGTCTCCTCTTTCATCATGGACACTTGGTCTGTGTCAGCTCTCTCCCCAATCATGGATACATAATCTTTCTCTGTTTTCTCTCATTAGGAATTTAGATTCTTTGCAAGTTGAGGCCAACTATCTCCCTTTCCCTTAGGTATCCTCTTCTCCATGGGGATGGTTTTATTCATTGTGGGGCCTTGGTCCTGGGAGTGGGTTAAGGAATAACTGGGAAATGAAACTAGGCTCTTTGGAGAACACATTTTTGGTGTTGGCATTAGCCTGTCATTATAGATTGTGTGTGTGCACACCATACGTGCATGTGAGTTTATATATGAATGCACATGAAGGCTTGAGCCCCCTCCACTGGCTTACATTTCTGAAGACATTGTTCTCCTCCTTGTCAACCACCTTTTAAAGTTTAAACTATGTATAATTATACACTATTGTATTAGTCACGTTGAATGCAAGAGGAAGCATTTTATTCCAAAGATAAGGCATAAACAGTGTCCAGATTCTAGTCAGGAGATGAGTTCAGCTTTGTCCAGCTCAGAAAATGAATCTGACTTAGCTCTCTCATTGTTTCAAGTTTATGTCTGAGTTCCTTTTCAGTCTTTTGTTCTTGTTCTGTATAGTCTCTATATAAAAGTGAGCCACCATATAGTTGCATGTCTACCATATGAAGGGGCCAGTGCTAGATTTTTATAAATTACTATTTAGTATTCTCCATTAATTGTAACTGTTATAAAGATAACACTTAGTTCCAGAATAACAGAACTAGAAAAGTCTCTAATGACAGAATAAACCAAACAAAGTAGAAGAAAGAAGTTAATATAGGTAAGAACCAAAATCAGTGAAATAAAAACAGGTACAATAGATAGGCTCAAAAAAGCCAAAAGATGATTCTTTTAAAGAACTAACAAAACAGATAAACCTGTGTAGATTGATTAAGAAGAAAAAGAGCACAATTAAATAATATTATGAATGAAAAAGGGAACACAACTATAGATATAGCAAAATTTTAAAAGCTAATAGAAGAATTCTGTCAACTTTATGCCAGTGATTTGAAGACTGTCAAAACTGATAAATCCCTAGAAAAATATAACTTAACAAAACTGATTCAAGAAGAAATAGCCTGAATAGCTCTAAAATTGTAAAAGACATTGAAATAGTAGTTTCAAATTTGCCACAACAAAACAAAACAAAAAACTTACCAAAACCAGATAAATTTTTTTAAACATCTTTATTGGAGTATAATTGCTTTACAATGGTGTGTTAGTTTCTGTTAAACCCAGATAATTTTACAAGTGAGTCTTAAGTCACACTTTCAAAGAACAAATTATCCCAATCTTAAACAAAATCACCCAGAGAATAGAAAAAGATGGAATTACAAATCATAAAAGATTGGTAAATTTGACTTTATTAAAACGAAAAGCTTCTGTTCATCAGAAGACACCTTAAGAAAGTGAAAATGCAAGTTACAAACCAGAGGACATTTGTAACACAACTATAAAAGATTAGTAATAAAGATGCATTTTAAAAATTCTTACAAATAACAAAAAGACAACCCCCCCCCCAATAAAAAGGCAAACAACATGAACAGGCATCTCACTGAAGAAATGACCAAAAAATATAAGCAGCTGCTCATCCTCTGTTAATCAAGGAAGTAAAAGCAAGACCATATGACTTACCATGTAGCATCTATGTGGACTGGCAAAAATTTAAAAATCTGATAATACCTCTGATTGTACCAGAGGTTGCAGATAAGCAGGATCTGTTTTATCACTTACGGGAATATAAATTGGTACAACCACTTTGGAAAACATTTGGTGTTAAATTTCATAAAGCTGAGAAATTTTATCCCTGTGACCCAGCATTTTCATTTCTGCATATGTGCACCCAAAGGTGTGTACATGAATGTTCAGAGTAATATTGTTTGCAACAGCAAATCTTAGAAACAACCCAAGTGCTCATCATCAGGAGAATGGATAAATTTTAATATATTCTCACAATGGATTATTATCAATGAAAATGAACCAACAGTGGCATTCAGCAACATGGGAAAAATGTTGAGTAAATAATAGTTGAGTGAAAAAAAAAAAGGCAAGCCCAGAGGACTACTGTATAATGCCTTTTTTATGTTGCTCAAGAATTAAAATTAGGACTTACCTGGTGGTGCAGTGGTTAAGAATCTGCCTGCCAATGCAGGGGACACGGGTTCGAGCCCTGGTCCAGGAAGATCCCACATGCCGCAGAGCAGCTAAGCCCATGCACTACAGCTACTGAGCCTGCACTCTAGAGCCCACAAGCCACAACTGCTGAAGACTGTGCGTTTAGAGCTTGTGCTCTGCAACAAGGAAGCCACTGCAATGAGAAGCCCACACACGGCAACGAAGACCCAACGCAGGCAATAAATAAATAAATAAATAGATAGATAGATAGATAGATAGATAGAAACATTAAAATTATTTAGTGTGTGCGTGATAAAACTAAGGAAAAAATAACTCAAATTTTGGGATAGTGGATATCTCCCAAGTGGAGGCAGATAGTTGGGATAGAGTTAGGAGCACTTAGATGTAAGTCACTGGTAATGTTTTAGTTCTTGGATTTCATTCTTAGGTCTGTAGGTATTCATTGTCCTATTAAATAAATGATAGTGTGTTGTGAACCAAAGGTTATGATTAATCCAAGAAGGGTAAGGGCCCAGTGAATATATATTTATTGAATGTGTGAATGAATCTTGTTCTGTGTGCCTGGGGTCCACAGTCAGGGTGGGTTCAGGGTAGTCTTTTGGCTTTGTCTAGGTTCCACAATTTTTATCTTTGTCCCAGCCTGAGCCTCCCTCTAATTAAGCTCTTATTCTAAGTAGTGAGATCCTCCTGGCTTTTAGTGCCCACAAAATTCTTTCTTCTTGTCTGTTTTCTCCCTGTTCTCTCCCTCTCTCCTCTCCCATTGGCCTTTATTACTGAGTGCCTGAATACCTTTAGTTATTAGATGGAGCCAGGAATCTCTATTGACTTCTTTCTTTTTTTTTTTTTTTTTTTTTTTTTTTTGCTGTACGTGGGCCTCTCACTGTTGTGGCGTCTCCCGTTGTGGAGCACAGGCTCCGGACGCGCAGGCCCAGTGGGCATGGCTCACGAGCCTAGCTGCTCCACGGCATTTGGGATCTTCCCGGACCAGGGCATGAACCCGTGTCCCCTGCAGCGGCAGGCGGACTCTCAACCACTGCGCCACCAGGGAAGTCCTCTATTGACTTCTTAACTTTCTTCTTCATGTACTGATAACATAAAAACATCATACGGCACCATCTTTCTCCCTCCGAAGGTCGATTTGATTATAGATACAAAATACCTTATGCTTTTACTACTGGAGTTATAGGTTATCTTGTCCAATCTCTTATTACTTTACAGGTAAGAAAGTAGATACACAGAAAAGTTAAATGACTTTCTTAGGGTCACACAGATCTAAGTAGCAGAGTTAGGACTGGAATCCAGTTTTCCTAACTTCTAGGCCAGTGTTCTTATCATTATATTGGACTCACAGGGTAGGGTTTGCTTGAATGACTGAGTCTGAGGGCCCCATAGATATGTGAGAGTCTCTGATGCTGGGTGAGATGTGTGTAAATGTCCGAGTTATTTTAGTTAACTCCAGCATTTGGCCAACTCTGTCTTTGTTTGTTTCCTTCCACCCCTCTCTGCTCTGGTTTTCTCTATTTTTCCTCAGGGTATCTGTAGCCTAGTGACATTGGGTGCCCTCTGGGGGTCAGTGTAAATAGAGAGCATTCATTTGACTAGCTGAGCCTCTAATGACTTGGCCATAGTGAGCAGGTTAAAATGAGGGACAGTGGGAAAGGAGATGGTAAACTCCATCTATGTGTTTAGTTGTGCTTAGAAGCTTCTCACAGGTGTATACCCTGGACACAGCATCCACGGATTATTCTGGCCTCCAGGTTCTCAGGGTGTCTGGTCTCAGGGAAACTGACAGAAGATGATTGGGTCATTACGGTCAGGACATTGTGCAACAGGATTGGGATGGGACAAGATTTGGATTATATCATAAGGGCCAGCTCTAAGACCAGCCATAGAAATCAGATTGTTCTCTCAACATCTGGGATAGAACCTAAATGGGAATTTCACTCAGAACCATGCACTGAAATACCCAGGCTGAGAAAATCATCATGTTTGGATGCAGAGCTAAACCTAGTTAAGGCTAATGGAGAAGTTGTAAACAGAGGGGTGGTGGGTGTCCTGTAGGAGAAAGAAATTGGCAATTCAAGTCTTGAGGCTCTCACTGCCCTAAATTTTTTTCAGGCAATAAATCTGTCATGGGGCTTCAGTGTGAGTGCATGATGAATTGACAGCCTGAGCAGTGAGGAATGTCAGTCCAGTGGCTTTCATCCCTACTTCTATACCATGGCTATCACAAAGCCAAGACTTGCAGCAGAGTGGAGTTAGTAATAATAGAAAGTTCCAGGGTGGACTGGTGAGATGAGTGCCCTGCTTATGGCCTGCAATGATAGCATCATTTCCCATCTTCATCCGTCTCCCTCTTGGGTCTCATGGTCTCATACACAGACTCATCCCTGACTGTGATAAGGCTGGGCCTGTGATAAAGCTGAATACAGAGACTGAAGTCCTAATCATAGGCCAGAAAGAGTTGGGAATAGGGGCACACAAGCACTGTGCACATCTAAGTAGGAAGACTCCGGAATGAATCTATAAATGTTATAAACAGGGCTATTCAGTGAGGGGCAAAGATGGTGGAGGATTTATGGATTCAGATAGGGTGAAAATGAGCGAATTGGCACCTCTTCCTCAAGTCTGGGAGGACTTTCTGAAGGAAGCAGGACTGTTCAAGGTAGTTGCCGTTGTGGTTACCTGTGGAAAATTATTCATCACTTAACTGCTGTGCTTTCTCCCTTTTCTCTGAATGACCCTGGTCAGAGCTTTTTATGTAACTTTGAACTAGAGCAGATCTGACTTGCTCTGCTTGCTTCCTCTCCAGTCACTTCACTCAGCCTGGCATTTGACCCGAGGTGTTGATGTCACCGCTCTCCTAGGCCCCTCATTCCTGACTCATTTCTTGTGTTACTCCCTGTCTTAGAACCCTTCAGTGATTCCCGGATGTTCTCAGGATAAACTCCATTTGCTTTAACATGGCCTATTAGACCTGCTTGATCTTATCCTAGCTTATCTCTTCCACATCATCTCTCACCACTTCTTTGCCATCAACTAAGCTGCTACAAACTAAGGCACACTGCTTTGTTTTTCCTCCAGGCCTTTTATATCCTATTATCTCTGCCTAGAATACTTCTTTCCTCTTCATTTAGCTAACTCTTCCTAATCCTGTAGTTCTCAGCATAGCTGTCACCAGGAAGCCTTCTTCAAACCCCAAGGCTAGGCTAGTTCTCCTCCTCTGGCTCACACAGTGCTCTATATTCTCCCCATCATAACCCTTACCATACTCTGTTGTAATTATTTGTTCCTTCCCTGTAATCTCCATCAGACGAAATTCTGTGACGGCAGATACACTGTTTGCTTTATTCACTGCTGTATCACCAAGCATCTCTAGCTCAGTGCCTGGCACATAGTAGGCACTCGTTAAATACTTGATTAAGGAATGTGTGAATGAACTGGTGTGTTTTTCTGTGACAGGAATGGGAAAAGGACAGCACAGGATGCCCTCCAAGGACGAGCTGGTCCAGAGATATAACAGAATGAATACCATCCCCCAGGTATTATTAGTTACCATTGCTCCACTGAGGCAGGACCCTTCCTCTGGGATAAGTTTGGCTACAGAGATGGATGGGGAAACAATGGTGGTGGTGGAGGTGGTGGTGGGAGGTGGTTTAAAGATCATTTGAAGGAATCAGATATGCTCTAAGATGAACACATTTCTAGAGTCATCTGTGGCCTCAGTCATAAGTATGAAAGCAGAGACTGAGTTTAAATCCAGTGACATGAAAACGTAAAGATGGAAGCCTGGACTCATCCAGATTGATTATGGAAAGCAAAAATTTCAGGGGGGTGGCTGGATATCCCAATCTCCATCCCCAACCATTACCAGCTAACTAGCCTCTCTAGGGAAAGCTATAACCATCTACCTGGCTCTGCTCTCCTCTTCCAGACCCGATCCATTCAGTCAAGGTTCCTGCAGAGTCGGAATCTAAACTGTATAGCACTTTGTGAAGGTAGGTATCTCACCCAGTCCCTGTTTTTCTGGGTCCCCAACCTTTATTTCTCGTGCAACTTTGGCACATGATCCAGCTAAGGGTGATGTTGAAGCATCATATCTTCCCTTCCCTGCCTGGACCCTCTGACCCAAGCATTATATGTGTAACTTCTGGCCCTTCTCTTCCCAGTGATTACATCTAAGGACCTCCAGAAGCATGGGAACATCTGGGTGTGCCCTGTGTCCGACCATGTCTGCACACGGTTCTTCTTTGTGTAAGTCTAGGAGGGTTCCTTGGGAATTACTTGGAGGAATGAGGGTGGGAGCATAATGATATGTGACTACTGGGAAAGTCTGTTTCTGTTATCAGAGACTTGTCCCTGGCTACCTGAGTGGAGCTGGCACTGGGACTTTCCCCTTGGAGGATAGGGATGGGTATAGATAAAGGTCTGTTTAGAGGAAACCAGATAAGCTGAATCTCTTCCACCCTAAAGAGTATCAAGAAAGGGTTTTGACTTCTTGGATGGGATGGCCACACCTCCAAATGCAGTTCCACTGGCTGACATTATTCTGGTATTGTTCTCCCTCTTATGCTCACACTTGCCCTATCTTTGGCAGATATGAGGATGGTCAGGTGGGCGATGCCAACATTAATACTCAGGACCCCAAGATACAGAAGGAAATCATGCGTGTGATCGGAACTCAGGTTTACACAAACTGAGGGGGCCCCAGCCCTCGTACCACCCCCGTTCCCCCAGGATCCATCTGCCCTCATAAAAGGGCTCAGGAGCAGCAACCGAGGCTGCCCTGAGGAATCAAGAGGCCATTACCAAGGGGCAGGAAAAGGATAGAAGAGACGGCCTTCATGGTGGAGACTGACCCAAGAACCACTCCACATTTGGATGGCCCAGACTGACTCCTTACCCGATTTTCCCAGTTGACTTCACCCTGTTTGTAAATAAAACAATAAAATGGAAGGTGCTGTGGATTGGATATGATCACTGTGGTCTGACTAACCTTGGCCCAGCACCTGCCCCAAGCCCCCATATGGGGGTGGGGGTGGGGAGAGTGGAATATCATGAGGGTTGGGACTATTTATCTTGGATGGAGTCAAAGCTAAGTCCATCTAGTATAGTATACTACGGATCTGTCAACATTTTAATCAACGGATTAGATAAAGGAAACTTACGCAGAGGACACAAACTGAGAAGGATATGGAATACCACTGGTGACTCTTCTTGAAGGTTTAAAAGGACCACTGAGGCCAAAGCAGCTCAGATCTCCTTTCCTTAGGACCTCTACTTTCTGCACAAAACCTATCCGCTCTCCCTTGCTCTGTGTCTTGGGGGCTGGGCCCTACTCTCCTCCTCCTTGCAGCTATTTCTTTGGGATAAGGGAGGTGGGGGGAGAGTTGGCAGGTGCAGGAAGCAGGTTGAAATCTATAAAGAGATCCTAAGGAAATAAAGCCTCCCTTAATGAAACAAAATCCAGATTCTCCAAGGATAGCAGTGTGAGGGAAGACAGCTGTTTCGAGGAGACTAACTGTTTCAGTGAAAGCCATCTCCCTGTTGAAATTCCCACTGCCAACCTTCTGCTGGCCTTTAGGCTGTGCTCTGTGTACCTAAAACCCTAAGTTAGTTCTAAGAGACAGGTTGGATATTGCCAAATATTTTATGAACTATTAATGAAGAAAACAGGAATATAAGCACAGAGACTACAAAAAGCATTAAACAAGCCTGGCTTTTACGTATAGGGTGTTTTTGTTTTGTTTTTTGTTTTTGCCGTACGCGGGCCTCTCACTGTTGTGGCCTCTCCCGGTGCAGAGCACAGGCTCCGGACGCGCAGGCTCAGTGGCCATGGCTCAGGGGCCCAGCTGCTCCGTGGCATGTGGGATCTTTCTGGACCAGGGCACGAACCCGTGTCCCCTGCATTGGAAGGCGGACCCTCAACCACTGCAGCACCAGGGAAGCCCAAGTATAGGGTTTTTAAAATTGTTACAGCTTCTTGATTTATAAAGCCTGTGCTAGACTACCTGTTGTCTTTCATTACCTTCATCCTACCTTGGAGGTAACCTTCTTTGCCTGGGTATCTTACCTGCTTTGTAGTTAAGACTACAAAGCCTGAACTTAACATGGAAGTACCATTCTTAATGGTCCATACCCCTAGGAGCTGTTTCTTAAACTTCTTTACCCCCCTTTTTTTTAACTTATTATTTTATTTGTTTATTTTTGGCTGCGTTGGGTCTTCGTTGCTGCACGTGGGCTTTCTCTAGTTGCCGTGAGCGGGGGCTACTCTTCATTATGGTGTGTGGGCTTCTCATTGCAGTGGCTTCTCTTGTTGCAGAGTACGGGCTGTAGGCACGCAGGCTCTAGAGCGCAGGCTCGGTAGTTGTGGCGCACGAGCTTAGTTGCTTTGCAGCATGTGGGATCTTCCTGGACCAGGGCTCGAACCCGCGTCCCCTGCACTGGCAGGCGGATTCTTAACCACTGCACCACCAGGGAAGCCCCCTTTACCCCTTCTTGATAAAGACTGCTACATTCTGACTCTACAAGTCTCTTCTCCTATTCTGGTTTCAGGTCTAGGAGAAGTTTCTCTAAGTAAATGAACCCATCAGGGAGTCCACCCTAACTGAAATTCCTGCCTCGTGGGAGGACCCTTGCAGCTCACCTGTACAGTATCAGAGATAGCTAACATTTTTTAGTTCTTATTAGGTAGGTGCTGGGCATTATGCTAAGCACCTTAATAATTTGCTAATACCTTGGCTTGCTTACTGTGTGCTTGGTATTGTTGTAAGCTCTCTACCTGTACTGACTAATATAATTCTCAAAACAAGCCTATGAAATATATGCCATTATTCCCATTTTGTAGATGAGAAAACAGGCACAAAGGATAAGTTATTTGTCCATATTCCACAGCTAGTGACTGACAGGCAACCAGACTCCAGAGCTGCCATTCTGGTTCTATGCTATATAGCCTTTCAAACTTTACAAATATTTTTTCATTTAATCCTGACAACAAAGATGGAAGATGGTGGTTTTTTTTAAGAGATCTTAAATAATGTGGGTAAGGTCTCACAACTGGTTAGTGGCCATCCTGGGTTTTTAACCAGAGTTGCTGTACTCCAGGGCCTGAGCTCTTAACTCTTTTACTTCCCCAGGGGTTCTCAAACTGCTTCCACTGGTGTTCCAGGAATTGAACCTAGGTTCTTGGCTACTCAAATGTTATAATGACATTTTTGCTCAATTTTCTGAAATTGGTAATAGACTTTTCTCATTTTTAACCATTTCTTACAGTTTTTCTTTATCAGTGGCATCTGACATAGCAAGTACTAGCAAATGATGGAATGAGAATTGATGAACAGATGGTGTGTGTTACCAGAAAAACTCAAAAAACTTGAGCTTGCCTCATGGGAATCACTTTTTTTTTTTTTTTTTTTTTTTTGCGGTACGCGGGCCTCTCACTGTTGTGGCCTCTCCCGTTGCGGAGCATAGGCTCCGGACGCGCAGGCTCAGCGGCCATGGCTCACGGGCCCAGCCGCTCCACGGCATGTGGGATCTTCCCGGACCGGGGCACGAACCCGCGTCCCCTGCATCGGCAGGCGGACTCTCAACCACTGCACCACCAGGGAAGCCCCCGGGAATCACTTTTTTTAATAGCATATGCATAGTAGTCTTTTAATGCTAATAAAATCGTAATGAAATCAAATATACCATTTTATAGTGTTCTACATAACAGCATCAGAACTTTTCGAATCTGAGAAGTTTGAAAGCCATACATAACCATATTTGAAAAAATTCAAAACATGTATTGTGTAAAACAAATCTAATAAAACCCGCAGCATTCCTATAACAAGAATGCTTTCATTGCAAGGAAAATTGTACTGGGCCCTGAGTTTCTGGAGGGGAATCCTCCTACAGCCTCTAGTGGGAGTTGAAGGAGGATTGCCCCTTTCTCCCACCCAGACCTGGCTGCCTTGGAGGTGGGGAGGTGGAGCCTGTGAAAGCCAGATCTGAGCAAGACATCATCCTTCACCGAAGCCAGGACAACAAATACTACACACAGTGGTTGACAGTGGCCTCGTACCTTTCACATAGTCCTGGGCTCAAGCAGCCTTACTCATTTAGACCTGGCCATGCTTTGTTAGGGCAAATAGGGCCTGGAAAATGTTTTCCTCAATTAGTTCCAGGTGGAGAGTAGATGGCTGTGATTTCTGGATTGAGAACTTAAAACTCCTGGAGTTAAACCTTCCCCTTACCTCTCATGGTAATTTTCCATCCAGGCAGGGTGTGGCCATGACTCAGTTTGTGGTGAGGATGTGGCCATCCATAGGGGAGGAGCCTTCTGCTAGATTCTGCCTTTCATTCTGGCCAATGGGGAGAGGAAGGGAAGAGTCTGATGCTGAGTCATAACTGGGTTACTTACCAGCTTCTCACAGGATGGATTCTGAGATGGAGGTTTGGGTGGATGATGTCTCAGCTTCTGGGATCAATTTGGGAATGGCGGGGAGGAAGCTTCAGGGGTCACATAATTCCTTCCGGGTCCTTCTCCCCCAGAAGGCGGGGGGGAATAAAATAGTTCATTTGAAGGGGCATCGGTCTCTGGAGTACTGTATAGATTTTTCCACAAATATTTCAGAGGCACCCTGCAAGGAGCCCAAAGATGTCACCCTTTAAGTTAAAGTATTGCCTACAAAAATTATTTTATCTAGGAGACCAAAGTCTCCTTTGGCCTAGCTGTCCTTTCTAGGATAAGTGGGTCAGGTTAACTTGTAGCCAGTGAGCATGGAGGTGGGGACTAGAAGTATGGTGCCAAGGAAAATGCGGATTATGATTGAACTGTAGTAGGAAGACTTCCTGGGGAAGGGGGCATTTGATCTATTGTTTGCTGATGCCTTTCTTTCCTTTTTTTTTGGTAAAACTTCTCATTTTATTTTATTTTTTGGCCACAGCATGCGGGATCTTCAGTTCCCCGGCCAGGGATCGAACCTGTGCCCCCTGCAGCGGAAGGGCGGTCTTAACCACTGGACCGCCAGGGAATTCCCGCTGATGCCTTTCTTGGTCTTCTAAATCTGGATTACTTTGGGGGAATAGGGTCTGCTTACAGTTCCACTTGCATCTTAGGGAGCCTGAGCTCTGGCTACACTTGTAGGGAAAAAGGAGAGAGCACAGGCCTCCACAGGAGTGGCTTGGTGGATAGGACTAACCCACCCTAAGGAGGCTTTGTCCTGTGAGCCCTAGCAATTCTGGGCTAGAGAAAAATTGTTGGAGGCCATGTTGGCTGAGGCAGTACTTCCTGCACTGGAATGAACAAGGACTCCTCAAGATCTCCCCTCCTTCTAAGTGCTGATGAGGCATTTCCTCACAGCTGCATTCAGAAAACATTTTTTTACTGTTCCTTTACCCTGGAATGGGCTTCTCATACCCATCTCTGTGGTAACCACCCCTCCAAGTCTCCCCCTCCATGAATTTTTCCCTTTCCCCCACAGACAGCCTGTTCTCTCTTTATCCCTAACTCCAAAAGGCCAACTTTCTCTTCCTTCCACAATTTGTCTGGGGGATACTCTGGAATTAAGATTTTCTGCCACTCTGGTGGGCCTGAAGAGACCTTGGGAATCTGAAGGAAGGCATAGAAGAAATTACAGTCTACTTGGTCTGGCTCTGGAAAGGGCATATGAAGTCCAAAGTGATAAGCACTTCTAAATCTGACATTCAGGCCAGTGGGCTGCCCTGGAAACTGTATTGGCCTGAGAGAAGTAACAGTGCTATTTCAGGCAGAGGCCAAGAGGTCACGTAATGGTAAAACCTGTAACCTTACCCTGTTCGCCAGGGCCAAGGCTTGTCTTTAGGCTGCAGGGTTTGGTGGGGGGTATTGTTTGCTGACAAAGCTACCTCTCCAGGGACTCCAAATGACCATCAAGAGTTAAATCATTAAACTACAGATTCTGTGATTCCGTGGTCGAAAATCCAAACAGGTAACACAGCAATCTACACCCTCACTCACACCTCGGTCCAGTGAATCTAGCAGCCCCCTCTCCTATCCTGCCAGGTCTATGAGCACAGTGAAAGGACTGGCTCGTGGAGGAGGAGCTAGCTTCCAGGGGAGTCTGTGTCCTCCCTCAGCCTCCCCTGTTTCCTGTAGCCCTGGGGTTACTTGTTGCTGGGTCAGAGGAATGAAGATTTGATTCAGGAGGATGGCTCAGAGAAGGGCAAACAGAGTTACTTGAATTGAGAAATATGTTCTGGCACTAGTCATAAGGAAACACCTCCAGGACTAGTCAGTTCTCAAAGAGAACCCCTATTGGGCCGTGTGCTATACTCATTCACAAGCATCATCTGATCAAACCTCACCCTATGGAGCAAGAATTGTCTTCAGTTTACTTTTAAGGAAATGGACTCATTAAATTACAGGATATGGTCATAGGGCTAGTGAGTGGAATTGGAATTAAATATGATGGAACCTACACTTGCTTCTGTACTATGATGCTTCTCAGCAAAGTAATGACAACCACCTTAAACTCTGTGACAAATTTTCACTATACATCTAATGTGAGCAAAAATATGGTGGATTAGTCTCTGCCAAAGTTTCACGGACAGCATTTTTATAACTATTGGATGATCAATATCTGTAACTGAAGAGCAGTAGTTTGCTATCAGCTCTTCAGTTTAATACACGTTGCTTTTCAATCATGGGAATATATATAGATTTAGATCTTTAAAATGCAACATAGTCCAGCATTGGCCAGATATTGCCCCTCCAGTGTTGTTCACCACTGTACTTAGTTCATGTTTAGCTCAGGGGCCAGAGATGGCCATTTATGCCATCCCTCTTTCTCTGAATAGGGAGGAATCTGATTCTCCCTGGTGAGGCATGGCTTTTTTTCCTCTCAGCAACTTCATGTGCTCTTACCACCTCAATAACCAAGCTTTTACTTCCTATCTACAACTAAGGGGACCAGAAAGGACTTACAGAAGAAATTAAAATATTTTATCTCAAACAAATTTAGGTGGTCACTTTTTCCTTGTCAGCTTATCTGAGCTAACAGGAAAGCATAATGAAGGCCTGTGATTCAGCTGCAGGCAGGGTGTCTGCCTGAGCAGGTCACACCCTTTGGTCTCATTTTCCAGGAAAAGGAAAGAACCTAAGATAATCGTATTCACGATTTTTAACGAGGCAACATTGTATCTGCTCTCAAAACTTGCTCTCTTGAAAGATGGCAAGAGTTAACAGCTGTTTCGTTGATAACTGCTGTCATCACTTGTTATTGGCTAGTTACTGGGAAATCAGAAAATGTCTTAGAGAAGAATGTAGGAAAAGCAACAATAATTGATTTAAATACACAAGCTTGGAAACAAAAGTGCTTACTTCGGCAGAGATTACGGGCTCTCACGTTGTGACATTTCCTGATGGAAATACAAAAAATACTAATACCTTCTATTCACTTTCTACTCTCAGGCACTCGCTCTGCAGGACTCTAGCCCCTACTTAAGTATTCACATGGTCCCAACTTCCTTCTTTGTTCTAGCCCCAAGAACAAAAGGGCCTCGTGCTCCCGCTCCATGCACACTCCGCCCTCCCTGGTTCTCCCTAACCCCGTTCCAGTGTCGGAGCCCCTCCGAAGACGGCCCAGACCGCCAACCATCCCACGAGTCACCATCCTTCCCCACCTCTGATCCTATCTCGGGCTCGCGAACCTCGGGTTCGGCTCAGTCTCCGGGGTGTGCAGTGGGGCGGGCACCCGGGCGGGGGGAGGCGGGGAGTCGCAGGGCAGGGCTGGGGGAATGCTGCCTGGGACCCATAAATCTAAGCATCATCTGGGTAGGCCAGGGCAGCTCAGCTGGGGCGGCCTGGGCCAAGGGTCAAGAGAAGAGCCCTGGTCCAGCTTTCCAAATTGGCGGCAACAGGTGGCCCGGGCGCCGGGGGGCCTGGGGGCGGGGTGAGGTCCCCGGAGCTCCGGGGGCGGGTCCTGCTGCCTCGCAGCTTCCCCATTGGGCGCTGAGGACGTCAGTGCTGCGATTTTTCTGTAACGTGTCCTTCCGCCACGGAATGTAGTTCTCCTCCAAAGGGCAACCTGCCCGCCCATTCCGCCTCCGCAGCACTCCTACTGAAGGTGACTGTGCCCGGCGAGGATGCAGAAGGGCGGGGCCCCGCGAGCTGGGAGCCAGGATTGGGTGGGGGGCGGGGCGGCGGAGGGATTGCGGCGGCCCTTTAGCTGGGATAACCTTGAGGCTGAGGTAGCTGATCCCCGCACTGGAGCGACGCGTTGCGAGCTTTCAGACCTTTCTGCGGTAGCAGCGCATCCCGAGCCGGACGACGTCGGAGGTGAGCTTGGGGAGAGATTGGGCCATCCGTCCCTACCGGGGCTCCGTTCCCCCCTGCCAGTGCGGAATCCTGGCCCGCCTGCGCACTCAGTGTGGCGCAGGATCCGTGGCATATTAGATTCACCCGGTTGGGGTCTGGAGAGACGAGAAAGGCTGCCCGCGCCTAGGGCCTCCTCTTCAGAGCCCCCAGCTCCTGCTTCTTCCGAAGGCAGATGGGTCAGCCAACCCCTTTTCTGCCCCAGTCCCTGACCTTCCCCCACCCCCCAGTCTGGTCCCATCCTCCCCTCCCTTTACCTCCCTCTTCTGTCTGGTCCCATCCTCGTCTTCCTCCCCTTATTCTCCCCTAATCTGATCCTTTCCTCCCTCAGTCTCCCTCCTCCCTCCCCACTTTGCTCCCACGCTCGCCTCCTCCCCTTCACCCTTAATACTCGCTTTTCGTCTTCATCCTGTCCGTGTCTCCCTCATTCTGATGCTTTCTTTGTAACCTCTCCTTGAAACTCCTTCTTTAGCTCCGCTCCCCCGTCCCTCCTCCATTCGGATTCTGTCCCCTCCTCGTACCTTCCCCCATTCATGCCCTGGCCCCCGCCCCTCCCCCTCCTCTCTGGTCACGTTCGCTCCACCGCATCCCTCTTCTTTGCAGCCTCCTCCTCGCCACCCGCGTCCTCGCCCCTCCCCCTCTGTTCTGGTCACGTCCGCCTGCTCTCCCGCCCCCGCCCCTCGGTCTCCCATCTCAGTCCTGTCCCCTTCTCCCTCAGAGTTCCCCAGTCTCGGGCTCTCCTGCAGCCCCGGGCCCACGTCCCGGCGTCACCGCCCGAAGTGCTGTGGTCTGCGGCTGGGCGGGCTGGCTCGCGTGCGGCCGGGAGATGCAGCGGCGGCCCGGGGCGCAGCTAGAGGGTTACGTAACTCTTGGTCTTCCCTGCTGCAGAGGAAGAAAGGGTGGCTGCCCTGTGGTGGCGCGTTCCTGTTTTGTGCCGCCTTGAATACGATGGGGCGGCCGCAGGGCTGCTCTTGCTCCTAGGAGGTTACTGGGCTCCATCCCGCCAAGGCGGGGCTGCACGTAGCGGCCCGGGACCCGCCCTGCATCGCCCCGCCCCGCGGGATCGCGGACCACCGACCTTCGGGCCCGTTACCGGCCAAGCACATCTCTGGCCCGACAAGCCTCCGCATGCTGCTCAGAGGCCTCCTTGCGTTCGAGCCACTCACCTGGCTCCCCGCCTCTGCTTCTTGTTACTTAACAGATGCGGCCGATTGTAGAGCGCAGAGGCCACGGGTTGGGGTGGGAGCAGGTTATGGGGAGAGTAGAAATACGTCAAGAGCTTGGTGCCACGTGCCTGCATTCACTCAATAAAAACTCGTGTATAAAGAGCTGTTTTGGGGAGCGGCGTGGACACAGGATGGTTAAAATGGTTATAGCCCACGGAACTCACCGTCTAATTAGGGAAAGAACATGAAAGTTATCAGTGGTAAGTGCTGTGAGAAAGGTACACACTTCCTGCTGGGGGTTGAGGGGAGGAGGCCTCACACTGGGTTTGAAGAAGCAGGAAAGCACCTTCCAGTCTGAAGGTTATTTAAAGACCCAGTAATGGAGAGGCATCCCTTGGCTTCTTATCTGTGTCCTTGAAGCCCAGGACACTGATCCTCCTCTGCACAAATCATCCCGATAGTTGAGGTCCGGGCATGATTGACAGAGGCATTGGGAAGGTGGAAACGGGCTTTTTATAGATCAGGTTTAACTCATTAACATACTGACTTGAGTAATGGTGGGAGTTCAGCCTCTGGACCTCAGTTTCCCATGTGTAACTTGTAACATTTTTCCTCTTGATTGTTGAAAGGATTGGTTGATATATACACACCTACATGGATATATGTTGAATACTCAGTGCAGTGTCTAATCTCAGGTGAGATGCCTCCAAATGTATTCTTTTGGTCACTGAGCGCAGTGACTTAAACCGTAATCGAACGCAAAGGCTCCTCTTCTGTCTGCCATCCCCAAACACATACTCATAGTTAATCTTTGGGAATTAGGCTCTCTAAATAGCAGACGTCTCCTGGAAACCAGTCCCCTCCGGGATCCTGGTACAATGTTTACAGAGTAACTAATAATGTTACTCTTCAACTCTCCACTTGCTTACAGGGGCTCTTTGGTCCTCTAGACAAAGGAAGGCAGGAGGGGGATGATTTGCAGCCTTTGGTGTTTGGCTACAAGAGTAGAAACAAACTTGGGACCCCAAGACTGAAATCTTCACCTGTTCCATTCCCACCCACTCCTGGTAGGGTTCTGGGATTTGCTCAGCCAGCTGGTTAAGTGTGAGGTTAGGATTAGAGGCAAAGGACAGTAGCTCCTTGTTAGCCGTAATGAGGGTGTGGCCACTCCCTGGGGTAGAGAGGAGGGCCTAGGTCAGGACTCTGCAGCTTTGTTAGCAAATAATTCGCCCTCAGGTTGCCTGAGGATGCTGTTGGGAATGCAGTGGGCTGTTCTGAGGGGAAGAGTATGTAACCCATCACCAGGTCTGTGTGTGTAGGTGGGGGAGGCTTTGGGGAAGATGACTCAACCTTTGAATTTATCTGCTTTTAAGAGAACTCTCTTGATTGGGTGAGTGGGGAAACTGCATTGTGGTCTTTGCCGGCTTAAAAAGTCCCCTCTCCCCTTTCAGTGAGTCAAATAATGAAGCATGCATTTCCCCCAGTTAAAAGTGTCTCAACTAAGTGACAAATGGTTGGTGGAGGTCCCCAGGCTCTCTGTACTGCGCTTAGGTGCAGCATGGCAGAGCCTCATGCCCAGGTGATACAGTCTGCACACCTGTATTTCTGAGCCTTGTGCAGTGGGCATGGCAGCCATTTTGGGAATACGGGTTGTAGTGGACATGAATAACGATGACTTAAAGAATGTCCTTGAACTCATTTTTGAGTTACTGGACTTGAGCCTAAATATATGGACATTAGTCTTCTGTCTAGGGTAGCTGCTCTCACTTTAAGCACTGCATTAGAAGTAAATAATTTAAGTGTTGAATTCACAGTTTAGCCAAGAGCATTATTGGGTCTTTAAGAGTTGCAGCCCCAGTGATTTGGCAAGTTTGGTAGCTGTTACTCTAGACAGAGCTAGCACCTTATGGGAGGTGCTTCTGTGCTTTGAATATTGTGACATTAATGTGGGGTCACAGGAAAAGCCATATTATTTCTTAAAGCTGTTTATTAATGTTGAGGCAGTGGAAGTAATAAGGAAATGGTTGAGAGCAGGAAGGTAGAAAAAAAATGCAACTCTTGATTACAAACTTGCACTACAGGGGTTTTTATTTTTCTTCAGCTTTTATGAAGGCACACCAGGGTGTGTTATTTTGGATAAGAGCTAAGACTGAGGTGAAGGTAGGGGGAAATGACTCATTTGACATTATCTTTATTTCTGAATTATTCAAAATATCCACAGTCAAACCCCAGTTAACTGGTACACCGCAAGACTGAGTTGTCCGTGGGAGCAGAGTTTTCTTGCAACCTTGTTGAGGATCTTGTGAAATATGTGATTTATTTCGTCAGTGGTCTTATAGGACCTTGAGTCATCACTTTAAGCATCAATTCTGATACAGATAGGAATAGAACTAAATGAAGACCATTCTTTTTTTTTTTTTTTTTTTTTTTTGTAGGGGTGGGTGTGGGGCTTTGCGCCCTCACTGCCGAGTCTTAACCGCTGGACCACCAGGGAATTCCCAGTGAAGACCATTTGTAATACTACCATACTTCTGGGAACTTCCTTTTTTTTTTTTTTTTCTTTTTCTTTAACCACAAGCCAGCCTTAGACTAGATAAATGAATAGGCTGATTATTTGGGGCTTTGTTAAAGAAGCTGTTTGGGGAAGGTGAGCCAGCGTGGGTGGTCAGGCAGCCTCTGCTCTACCTTTTAGCCTCCTGCTATTACTGCTCAGCTTAGGAGGGGAGGTTGGCACGGCCACCAAGTGGTGCAGCCCCGCCCTTGCGGCCGTTTTTCCTTCATTGGTTTGTGCTGGTCTGCACGTAGGAGGGAGAGCCAGCCTGCAGTACTTCTGGTGGCCTCTGCGACTCACCTCCCCCAGTTCTTTCTATAGGCAAAACTCCTGGGGAACTGTAAGCCTCTCTTTCCTGACGCCAGCAAGCTGTGTTTCCGAGGTCAGATAAGGGCTTTAGTGGGGGAGATGCCAAGACCAGATATGATAGGGCAGCAAGGTTGCTGGTCATAGCATTTCAGAGTATGGACCAGCTCAGCTGATGCAGTTTTAAAAAAAAAAAAATTCTCTGAAAGGAGTCCTAGCCCTTCCAAACATTTAATCAACCAACAGATAACGTTTAACTTTAGACAAGTGGTATCACTCCTATCTCAGGTGATGAGTGCAAAATAATTACTGGGTCAGCTGAGTCAGTCATGGTATATGAGACAAAGTTGTACACATTTTGGGGGAGTGCTGGAGTTTTGATCTAGTTGAGGCAGGGAAATAAAGACTTGGTAAACAAAACTATCCTGATACCTGATATCCCTCTTTTGTTATTACATTAGAGAGCAGATTAACACATGTCACCCAACAGATGGGCAAACTTTTTTTTTTTTTGCGGTGGGGGCCTCTCACTGTTGTGGCCTCTCCCGTTGCGGAGGCTCCGGATGCGCAGACCCAGCGGCCATGGCTCACGGGCCCAGCCGCTCCGCGGCATATGGGATCTTCCCGGACCGGGGCACGAACCCGTGTCCCCTGCATCGGCAGGCGGACTCTCAACCACTGCGCCACCAGGGAAGCCCTAAATTTTTGTTTTAAGTCTAAAGAAAATCTGGATTTTTTTTTTTTTTTAACTTTTGGCCGCAATTCACAGCTTGTTTGGCTGCACTGCACAGCTTGCGGGATCTTTGTTCCCCAACTAGGGATTGAACCCAGGCCCTTGGCAGTGAAGGTGCAGAGTGCTAACCACTGGACTGCCAGGGAATTCCCTGGATAAATATTAATGGTCAGTTCTGGGTGGTAAAAATCCAGATGTTAATATTTCTTTCTTTAGTTCAAAACAAAACAAAATAGAAGCAAACCTATGATGGTTACTGCAGGAAGACCAGGTATAGTAACTAGGTCAGTGCTCTGGGAGAGCTGGCACTGCCCTTCTCCTTTCATTCCCCCCTTCTTCTCCCTGCAGCTGCGATGCAGGGCAGCTCCTCCTTTAAATGCTGAGCCAGTGCCTCCCTTTGCTGAGGCCATCACCCATCCTGGTGTTGTACCTGACTTGCAAAGGCCCTAAATCAGTGTCCCAGGTTCCTTGCTGCTTCCAGAGTGTAAATATCATGCCCTGAAGCATTGCTTCATAATTTTAAGCCTAGTAAGGACCACAGCTCAGCAAAAGGTTCATCTAAACTTCCTCCTTCAGACTGAACCAGTTCTCTTCTCCGAGCATCTGCCATCAAATCCTCGGCATCTGAGATGGTAGAGGTTTCTCTGTCGGGACTTCCTGCCCTGGAGTTGAGTGGTCCTTTTGTGGGTAGGCTCATTTAGTATCAGCTTTTGTGCACTATTGCACACTCGGATTTGAAATAGGACCTTGGGCTCCTGCTTATAATGTTTGTCACTTAGTTCTAGCCCTGAATAAAAGAGAAGGGAATTTTACTTGAACCTACAGGTGGGTTCATTTTGTTTTGTGTAACCTGGTGACACCAGACTTTGCTTTCTGTTACGGGGCCTGCTGAGGGTAGAATGGACTTAATATAACTCCCATCTCTTAGCTAAAAACTGCTTGTCCTTGCCCTACTCCATATGCAAATACTGTTGTCATTACTCTAACTGTATATGAGGATGAACAGCCATTCACTTCAGACCTTATTAGGTTCTGTGGCTTGCCAAGCACCCATTTTGATCTTCTTGCTACCATAGTCAGATTAGGGCCAGTCTTGGGAAGTACATTTTTCTGCTCCATCATCTAGGAACAGAGCTCCTAGAGAGCAGGCTGGCCTGAATGCCTTGTCCAACACGTTGTGGTGCAAACTTTCTAATGGATGTTGGTGTTCTGAAGATTTGGGAATCCCACCTTCATGCTGGCTTGTAGACTTAAGAGGTGTAGGTAGCAAATGGATGTCAGAGTGGGAAACACAATCATAGGTACCAGGTGCCATCATTATTGAGTTAGTCTGTATGGTGAGATTGGCATCAGAGCAAAAATTGGTGCAGGGAGCCCTGGCTGGTTAAATAAAGATTTTATGCAGGTGCGGGCTCATAGGCCAGGCTGGTTTACTAGGGCAGAATGATGTGGGCTTTTGTGAAAGCTAGAATTGGTGGAGTGAAGCGTGATTCTTTCCCAGAACAACCTGCCAACAGTACTGACACTTAAGTGGTGTTGGGTATTTTTTCTTTTATGATTTTCACCCTCAGGTTTCTGAAGAGTGACCAAAGAATTATGTCTGGCATAAACAAAACTATAGCTTCAAAGAGCCAGGAGCCACTTGAGAAAGGCAAGGTGGGAGTAGGGGCCCCTGGAGCTGAGCTGTGACTGTGCCTGCTCTGTCCTTTCGGCCCACACACACTGAGGCCTCTGATGGTGTCTCGTTTCTCACAGAGGAGAAATGGCTCTGAGGAAGGTCCTACAGCAGGAGCTCAGGCTCAAGAATAAGGCTCCCATACCTGGGCACAGCATTTGCCCGCCATCAGTGGCTATGCTGGGCTTCCACGGCTGGCTGGAGGTTGCCTCTGCATGTCTGTGCCTCCTGCAGAGGAGGATGCTGTAGTGAGTCAGAGTGGCATGAGCTGGCCGCGTCTGCTGGCAGGCACTGTGCAGACAGCCAGCCTGAGGGAGGGCAGCTCTTCCCAGAGGCCTGCCCTGAGAAACCACCGCTGAGGCTGCTGTCCAGGGGCTGGGGGAGAGTCCAGAGTGTGTTTTAGGTAGGATGGGCAGCTTGTGCTCCGGAGAAGAGGCTCATTGGGCAGGAGAGCCCTGAACCTCCCTGCAAGGGAGGCTCCGGGGCAGAGCCTGAGGGGATAGAAAACCAGTTGGTGACCTGGGCATGAGACATGAAGTCCCTAGTTTGGTAGAGGTCTTTAAGGACGTGGTGAGATCTTGTAGGAATGTGGATGGACTTGCTGATAAGCCAGTTCTTTTGGATTGCTGGTGTGCAAATGCACTCAAACAAAATTTCACTTGTTATTTTTGTACCTAGTAACCTGGGTAAGCAAAAGATCAGAGCTTGCAGACCTCAGATTTAATTTGAGATGGTGAAATAGGGTTAGTGTTTGAGCCCAGTATAATTGTATCTGTTAATAGCATCTCCTGTCCTTGAGGCAGCCCTTCTGTACCAGAATATCCTTGTCACAGAGATTTTGCTCTGATGCTTGAGGACAGACTAAACAGGAAAAGAATTTTGTTGGATTTGGGCATGTGACTAACAGGTTTTTTGGCACAGAGTTGTCCTATGGACCATATTAACTTTTTGTTTTTTTGCACTTTGAGATTCTGAATAGATCAAGGTTGACTTTTTATTTTTAATTTTTTTTTGGCTGTGCTGTGTGGCTTGCAGGATCTTAGTTCCCCAACCAGGATTGAACCCAGGCCCCAGCAGTGAAAGTGCCAAGTCGTAACCACTGGACCACCAGGGAATTCCCAAGGTTGACCTTCTTAGGTCAGTGAAACTATCCTGCAGTGCATTTGTGATCTAGGGCCTAAGATGCATTATCCCACCTCTACTGTGTTTAGAATATTCCTGAAGTACCTAGAGCAGCAGTTGAATAATGGAACGGGGAGCTTCACATTTGTTTTAATTCCAACACTTTTACCAGAATGCTTTTAAATATATCATGTTAGAAGAGGTACATTTGTAATTTTTCTTATTATGAAAATGTTTAGTATCAGTAAATTTTTTAGTAAGGAGAAGAAAGAAATTTGCAATTTGCTGTAATCCTACCACCCAGATAACATGTTGATAATATTTTGTTAGATATCCTTCCAGTCCTGTTATGTATGTTTAATTTATTGCCCCTTCCCGACCCCCCCAAAGAAAAGGGAGAGGGACCAGGTTCTTGTATAGAATAGTGAAATGTTAGTAAACCAAGGTTTAAAGAGACTTTAAAGGAAGGCAATCTTTGGGGTGTTAGGGGAGGGGATAAAGCATTGCAAAGGAGCCATTAAGAACTGTCTTACCTGCGAATTTTCTGTTACCAGTTTCTTGGTATTTTCTTGGGTGGCTTCTGTGTTTTCATTTATAACATAGCTGAATCTCTAGGAACAGCTACTACCTACTACTACCTGGATACCTGGTTCTTAAGGTAGTTTCTCCATTACCCCAAAGAGCTTTAGGTGCACTCAGCTTTTACCTTAATCCTTATACAGTTCTTCAGGGCAAGCCTTTCTCAGCTCCGAGCAGTCTTTGCAGGTGGGACCAAGGAGCCACCCTGAGCCAAAAAAAGAGCATTTTGTCACCGGAAGCCCAAGTCCAGAGAACACAAGGTGTGACGCAATCAGTGGCCCCAGCCGGGTCTTTGCAAGGAGACCCTAACGTCTCAGGTCTAGAGAAGATCCAACTGATGATTTTTAAGAAGAGTCGGGTTAGTTACTTCAACCCACTCATTGAGATCACAATACAGTCCTCGGACTGGATGACTCCCTTCGCCTGGAGGCCACAGCAAGGCCTGTGTGTTCCAGTTGCCTTGGTGTGCCACCGGGTACCATCTCTTCAGTAATGTTCCCTTAACAGCCAGACTCACCTAAGCCCAGGTGCTCTGGAGCTATATACACCCTACTTCAACCGTGAGTGCAGGTAAAGGGACCCTGGCTGCCCAGGCCGTGCTGTCAGGAATTCAAAAGTTCCTCGGATTTGGTGGGGAAAGGGACATAGGTATAACTTTGATTTTGACAAAGAGGCATTAAGATACTCTGAAACATCATTCAGTAAACAACTGGAATACCCCCAAGTACTTGGTGCTAAGGGATACAAAACCAAATAGGTCACGGAGGAGAGGATGTTGTTTTCATTTTGGTACCTGGTATGTTGTAGGGAGTTAGGAAACACATATTGAAAGGAACAGTATATATGCCATGTGGAATAGTTAGCTGGTATCTTATTTACTCGTTTTTAAAGATTTAGTTTCTGTAGCTGGGGACTTGTAGCCATCAGTTTTCAATAGCTTACAGGAAATTCACTCACAACTGGTCGCAAAGCTTCTTGGGCTTTTCTGGACTTCTCGAGGGTGGCAGAGATGGGTTTAGATGGATGCTTTGTTCGAGCCACCCAGAGAGGCCACAGAGTCGGGGATGGAGGAGGAGACAGAGTAAGGGTTACGTGTATGGGGTGCCTTGATTTGGAGCCCTGAGATTTAGGAGGTGGTGGGACAGGGCGAAAGAAGGGCTTGTTCCTGAGCCTGGGCTGAAGCACTTAGGCAAAGGATTTGAGAAGGAGTAACCCTTGGTCTGAAAACTTGAGGAAAGGAATGGCATTCTGATGAGGCATGTCAGGCTTCTGGCTCACATCCTTCCCTGATGGTTCTTGAAACACTGCCTGGAAGCTTCTCAAGTCTCTGTCTGTAATCAGCTAACTAACCGGCTGAGTGAGTTTAGTTGTAAAGTCAGTAATGAAGAAAAGCAAAGGTCGGGGGCAGTTGTGCCCCTGTTTAGGATTGTGACCTGGGCTGATTAATTACCTGGAACAGATGGTCTTTGTCACTGCGAGTGGCGTACTTGTCAGCCTTAGAAAGGGAATCGGGTGGTGCATTAGAAAATCAGCTGGGGGAAGGATTTGACAAGCGTTAATTTCTTCATAGTGCAACTCTCCTGTTAATGTAATTGTAATAATTTTAGAACCAGACTAGTACCATTATGATTATCCTTGGTTTGATGCAAATTGCTTTGCACGTCCTAAAGTCCTTCTGACCAAAAGTACCATATGTAATTTTTAGGTACAGATTCCTGGGATGAAAGATTTTTGCATTCAGGGTTCTGGCTGAACTTTGCTTCCTGTCCAGGGAATGGTTTTTATTGCTTGTCAATGGGCTGGGACCTACTCTCCAGCCTAGGATGAATTGAGTAATGGACTTACGTGGTCCTGTGGGTTAGTGAAAACCTAGGACTCCAGAACTAGGAGGACTGCCTGGATAGTGGTTGTCTCTATGACCAGGAAAGTCACTCTGGGTTTGGTTGGGGATTGTTAAGAGGAAGTGTGGGTGCCCCTCCCCATAGCAGATGTTTGTAGCTTTGAGACAGCTTTTCATACAAAGTTCTAGATTCACCAACTAGGGGTGAGTTTTTATATCCCTGGAAGATTAGTTGCAACTTCCTTTTGAGGAAGCTCCTGCAGTGCATGTAAATTGATGTTATTTTTATAGGATTAGCAGGGATACTGTTGAGGTAGATATTAGCCCAGTGTAAGGGAGGCATGCTTACAGTGGATGCCTGGCACGTACACGTGTTGGGTATGTGGTTTTAACTTGTTCTCTGAGGCCTTTTCCACTTGCTCACAATAACGTGAGCCCGTGGCCTGACTTGAGGAGCACCCACACAGCCAGAGTGTGGCGGGGCTCCCTGTGGCTTCTGAACAAAGCATGCTTGTTGAGTTAATGTGTAAGCAGGAAGCAGCTTCCTGTGTCAAGCTGTATATTATAGCCGCCTCAGGCTTCTCAAACTGATCACTCTCTTCAGCTCCCCTGGACCCAAGACCTCAGAAGCCATGTCGAAGCCCCATAGTGATGCCGGGACTGCCTTCATTCAGACCCAGCAGCTGCATGCGGCCATGGCTGACACATTCCTGGAGCACATGTGCCGCCTGGACATTGACTCGCCGCCCATCACGGCCCGGAACACCGGCATCATCTGCACCATTGGTGAGTGGGGGGTGCCCCCTCCCCCCGAAACATGGGCTTCCTGAGACAGTGACCTTTCCTCTCCTGAAAAGACTAAATAAATGTGGCAGACCTGGGTACTGAGCAAGATGCTACAGAGATTCTTATGAGAACTGGTCAGAGGAGTTTGCAGTAAAGAATTCTTTATGCTTTCTGCGTTCTGCTAAAGGTAAAATTTAGAGGGTATCTTCCTTAGTAGAGCCTCTCAGAGATCTAGGGAAGGATCTTTTTGACATGCTCTGTACAACCAGAATTTTGTAGTTGGACATCTGGCTGGGTTTCAGGGAGAGCGTAAAGGGCTGGCCAAGACTTACCTAGGCTTTCCTAATTAGATGGAGCCTGTAGAATTTGAAGGAAATGGGAGATGTCCTTCTAAATCAAGAAACTAGGCTAGCACAATAATAGTCATATGTATGTTTCTGAAAGAATTTTGAGTTATTTGGGGGTAAAAATTATCAAGAGTTCTTTAAATTGAAGCAAACTTAAAGTGTTATTCCTCCTTTGGATAATTAACACTTAATGACTTTAAAACATTTTTTTTTTTTTCTACTAGGCCCAGCTTCCCGATCAGTGGAGACGCTGAAGGAGATGATTAAGTCTGGAATGAACGTGGCTCGTTTGAACTTTTCTCATGGAACTCATGAGGTGCGCCTCGGCTGGCTAGTTTGGCCACTGGGGCAGCTTGTAGGAAACGGGGTGGGGATGTCGTGTTCATTTAGCCAGGGTGGACTGGGCAAGAAAGTGTGGGTTTTACAGCCAGTGGGAAGATTGTCTTCACCAGCCCATCCCTACTTTCTCTTCCCCGTCTCCTGCCATCTCAAGTGGCCAGGTCTCCTCAAGCAAAGAATACCTCCTTTGTAATTGGCCCTGGTTCTCCCCAACACCTGTGCTCCATTAGCCCTCAGCAAGGAAAGTGTGCAAGGGTTCTCCTGGAAACTCCTCTAACCCATGGAGCTTGACACTCCTGCCCCAGGGTTTCTGTAACAGCTCATAACTGCAGTGACGAACCAGTAAGTTACCTTGCAGGTTATTCTGGCCTAGTTTAGACCCAAGATAAACTGGGCAGGTCCAGGAGAAGGGTTTCCATTATTGCAAGTGAAGACTGGGTCTAATGCACTAACACTATCTGGCATATAATACCCTACCTAATCAGCATTGTGTTCTCAGCCTGTCCCTTCCCGGGGGTTTTGGTACATTAAAATAAAGTAAAGTCAGCATACTTCCCCAGCAGTGTGGTAGGAGTGTCTTAGTGCTGGGGCTGTTGATGAGCTGACCTGACTCGTTGGACCTTACCCAGGGACCAGGTGGCAGCTACTGGGAAGTGCTCCATTCGTGCTTCTGTTCCCAAGATCAGAACAAACTCATTTTGAGGAGTGTGGGACCAGCCTGAGGGACAGTGCCTAACCTTCAGGTTCAACCACAGGCCATGGGATTTCATCATGGTATTAACAGAGGAGGAATGGGGGAGGCAAACTTTCCCTCCTCTTGACCTCTGTATTTCCTGTTCAGGATAAAGAAAATGCTACTCTGTGAGGTCAGGAGGTGAGGGGTTGCCCTCTGGCATTTGGAAGTTGGTGTTCAGTTTCAGCTAAAAATAAAGCCTCAGGAAGTGCAGTCTGAGAGGTGAATTCCTCCTTTCTGGAAACATGAGAATCTTCATTGTAGGTTTTCTAACCCATGTTCCATAAAGTTTATGGCCTGGCAGGTGTCCGGCCTCCAAATATCATGGGGGCCTGACCAAGTTTAGATGAACTGTGCTCAGCAGGCACCCTGGGCAAGTTAAGACATCCATGGATGGCATTCTGTAATTTTCCAAAGGCAGGGCGTCCTCGGCAAGAGTCACTAGGCATTCCTGCAAGTGTTAGCTTAGTCCGAAGAGAGAACTAAAGACATGACTGAATGTCAGTTCACAACTGATCCCTACTGCTGGCCTGTGCCAGGGTCTCCTGTGTGCAGGGGGAGTAGCAGAAATAGATTTTAAGAAGTTGACCTTTAACTAGGCTTTATGGCCTCTTCCATCCAGTAAAATAATACCACACAGCTCTGAAATGGCAAGAGCGAGTGGTATCTGCCCCTGCTGGAGCGGGGCTGGCTCAGAGATTTTGGTTTTTTTAAACTACAAGAGGCATTTGGAGATTATCTGTGCTTTAACTCATCTTCCCAGATCAGAGTTGGGATTAAAAAACAAAACAAAACAAAACACCCAAGTCCCTCTTGTGGGTTTAATTTGAGGTTTTTGACCAGGATAAAACTGTGTGGTCCCTGGGATCAGGGTTTTGGAAACTGATCTGAAATTGTTCTAATGTTAATTATATAATGTAAACAGTGTTAGTTTGATGAGTGGCTGGGACATGCTTTTCCACCTCTTGACAATTTTTAAGACTCTTCTAAGCAGAGCGTTGGAATTGCTTTTTCTCTCTCACTCTGACAGAGGGACATGCACATGTCTACATCTGATCTATTGGTTTTGTTGTTGTTGCATCTGATCTTTTTTATTTTATTTTTTTGCGGTACGCGGGCCTCTCACTGTTATGGCCTCTCCCGTTGCGGAGCACAGGCTCCGGATGCTCAGGCTTAGCGGCCATGGCTCACGGGCCCAGCCGCTCCGCGGCATGTGGGATCTTCCCGGAGCAGGGCACGAACCCGTGTCCCCTGCATCGGCAGGCGGACTCCCAACCACTGCGCCACCAGGGAAGCCCCCACGAAGAACTTTTGACATCTTGGCTCTGAGTCCCTTTTTAGTCAAACAGGAATGGCAAATGGAAAAAGAGAAAGGGCTTCAGAGGCGAGAGTGAAGCCAGGATTTGTTGCAAGTGAGAAATGGCAAAGGTCAGTTAGTTCGGAGAAAGGCGTATTCCCATCTCTTTCTGTTCCACTTCCGTTTCTGATCAGACTGCAGGAAGTGTGATTGTCAGAACTAGGCCTGCATGACCTTAGCAGTGAATTATTTAGCTTGGGCCACTGTTAGCTTAAGTAAATAACTGAGTTTGAATTGCAGTTGTAATCAGTAGAGGAAAAGCTCAGAATTACCAGATCTATCAGTCTGACATTGATGGCCAGATCAGTATTATCCAGATAGAAGTCCTAGGTTCTTTACCCCAGTCGTCTGCTTTATTTGCTGAGGGTATTTGATGAATCCTAGAGGGGGAAAAGGGAGACAGGCCTCTTTTATGTTGACATGTCTTGCCACCAAAACGTAAATATTCCAAAGTTCCTAAGATTTGCCCTTAGAGTGGGTGAGGGCTGTGGTACAAGTGGGTAGAGGCCAAGGGGGTTGACGTAAGCCAGTAGAGGATGCTCGGGGAGTGGGCAGCGTGAGTGTATACGCTGGAGGTGGAGGTCTAGAACAGCCATAGCTCTTTGCTGAGTGATCAGCTTCAGTGCCGGTCCTAGATCCTAGTGTGTGGGAGGACGCTTATCATCTCCCCTCCTTTCCCCCAGTACCACAAAGAGACCATCAAGAACGTGCGTGAAGCCACGGAAAGCTTTGCTTCCGACCCCATTCTGTACCGGCCAGTGGCTGTGGCCCTGGACACTAAAGGACCTGAGATCCGAACCGGGCTCATCAAGGGCGTGAGTATCCTGGGGAGAAGCTGGAGAAAGGTGCAGGGGACCCCAGAGACATCCTCAGCAGTCTGTCCCGGCTGGAAGCCACATTTCTCAGAGTTTAGGTCTATAAATGAGAGTTTTATCCATCACTGTAAGAAGTCTTGATTTGATCTACTTCGCTAAGAAACAATACCAGAAAGGAACCTCTTTTACACTCCAAACCTACTTCCAAGTCTCTAACTTGGGGGAGCAATTTCTTTGTCTCTTTTCCCCTATCATTAAATAGTATAACTAAAACATTCTAGGTTTCTCTTGGGTTATTTCCTTGAAATATACTAAGTTAGACAGTCTGATTATTTCTTTCCAAAAGAAAAGGCTTTATTGTTACCTGCAGCTGAGATTTGCTCCTGTTCCCTGGAGGAAAGAGCTTGTCTTCTCCCGCTAGGAGGGCCCGGTTTCTTTGGACTTGTGGTTTACTGTCTTGTCTGCAGAGCGGCACCGCCGAGGTGGAGTTGAAGAAGGGAGCTACACTCAAGATCACCCTGGATAACGCCTACATGGAAAAGTGTGACGAGAACATCCTGTGGCTGGACTACAAGAACATCTGCAAGGTGGTGGATGTGGGCAGCAAGATCTACGTGGATGACGGCCTTATTTCCCTGCTGGTGAAGCAGAAAGGTACGTACGCGAGAGTCAGGGTCTAATTGCCTAAAACCAGCTCCCGTCTCTAAGTTTCTCTGGTAGAAGATAGCTTATTTGGCTGGCAGTGAGATTGGGTCTCTATATTCTCAGAAATTCCTTTTATAATAAACTCCTAGCCTCAAAAACAGATTTCACTCCAACTTAACTGAACTCTTGGGGAGGAGATGAGAAGGTTTCTTTTTTCCTTTCTTTCTTTTTTTTTTTTTTTGTTGGCTTTGCGGTGCAGCTTGTGGGATCTTAGTTCCCCAACCAGGGATTGAACCTGGGCTGTGTTCCACGAAAGCGTGGAGTCCTAACCACTGGACCGCCAGAGAATTCCCGAGATTTCTTTACTCATCTTCACTACTTTAGGGTTTCTGCTTCCCTCCTCCATCCCCTCAGTAGGGTACGTAGAGGACTCCAGTGTGCCTGGGAATGAGAGCTAACATTTAAGTGCCAGGCACTATTCTGAGCATCTTACATGATAATTTGTTTGAATTTTAAAACCATCTTATGAGTAGATATTATTATCCCTATTTACCTGAGGCACAGAGCGGTTAATTGACTTGCCCACGGTTACACAGTTAGTGGAGCTGGGATGTGAACCCTGGCAGTGTGGCTCCAGCACCCACCATGTGCTATTTCCCAGTTCTCTGTAATGGGGAGAGCCTGCTTCCTGGTGAGGACAATTTTGCCCCTGTGGCTCTGCTTCTCGTACCTACTCCATTTCACACAGGTCCTGACTTCCTGGTGACGGAGGTGGAGAACGGTGGCTCCTTGGGCAGCAAGAAGGGTGTGAACCTACCCGGGGCTGCTGTGGACCTGCCTGCCGTCTCAGAAAAGGACATCCAGGATCTGAAGTTTGGGGTAGAGCAGGATGTGGATATGGTGTTTGCGTCTTTCATCCGCAAGGCATCTGATGTCCATGCAGTCAGGAATATCCTGGGAGAGAAAGGAAAGAACATCAAGATAATCAGCAAAATTGAGAATCATGAGGGAGTTCGGAGGTAAGTCCACCCGACTGTCCCTTGCCTCCTTCAGCCCCAGCCCAGCTTTCTGAAGAGCACGATATATCCTGTGAATACTTGGCTACCTGCCCATCAGAATGAGACTCTCAAGCTTATCTCAGACCCACTGAATCAGAATATCCTACGAGGGGGAGTGGAAGGCGTTGGTATTTCAAGGAAAAAACAAAAGCTTCCCAGGTGATTGGGGTGCGAGCATCTTGATGTTGTTCCATGAGCCCAGAGACCAGCATTGGAGAGGACAGGGTCACTGCTTCCAGGCTCAGGAGCCATTGTGCTGCACTCCTGACACTGCCTTTGTTTGCTGGAATTGGGGACCACCAAGGGGGAAGACAGCAGGCTCTCAGGAAGGGACTCCCTCCCTTGGGAGCCCCGTGGAAGCTCGGGGCCTGGTGTTGACACTGAAGCATGGGCCTCCTTGTCTTGCCTTAGAAAGCAGCCGGCTTGGTGATTGGGCCAGCTCTGGCATGGTATCTGCTTCTGAGGGGAAAGCATGCCGTCCTCCTCCAGGTCCACATTGTCCCAGCACAGGTCCACCACCTCCCTAGTGCTCACCAGGTAGGGCCTTATGAGTAAGGCCAGCTGGGTGACATCTGTTCCTCTTTGGTTCCCTACTAGAACCCAGCGCTGCTGACACCCCACACCTACTTGTGGGGATTAGGTGTGTGCTTGGGAAGAGTGGGGGGAGCAGTCATCCTGTTGTGACCTTTCCATCCTCAGCTTTGTGTCGATGTCTTTTGTACCGGGAAATTTGGGGTCCTCCCTGTGCCATGGGTCCTCCAAGCCATGGGTGCTTGCTGGCCTTGGCTCCAGGTCAGGCAAAGCCATATTCTCATGCCTTCAGCAAGTTGGAGGGGGCCCCCTGAAGGAGCAGCCCTCAAGTGTCCTTGGCTGGGAGAGGCCACGGACCTTTGTGTCAGGAGCAGTCAGCCGCCTTGGGTTCCCTTTCTGCCCTGGAAGTGCCAACTGGAATGAAGATGGTAGAGAGACACCTTAAGAGGGGCCTCATAAGATGCAGATGGAGAGGAAATGAGCCTATGGGACTTTGGAGGAGACCTCGTCCCCTCCCCTTTCCCCCAGTGATGTGTCCATACTGGTGCTAAAGAAGCCCAACAAGCAGAACTGCTGGCCCCCTTTGGGGGACTGAAGTAGCTGGAACACCCCACCACCTCCATGCATCCATCATGATGTCGTGGGTAGTTGTCCTGGTGCAAGGATGGCTAAGTCAGAGAATCCCAGGAAAACTTCCTTTGCATCACCTTACTTGTGGCTCCTGTTCCATATAACCTCTCTTTTTCCAACTTCCCTGTCAGGTTTGATGAGATCCTGGAAGCCAGTGATGGGATCATGGTGGCGCGTGGTGATCTAGGCATTGAGATTCCTGCAGAGAAGGTCTTTCTTGCTCAGAAGATGGTGATTGGGCGGTGCAACCGAGCTGGGAAGCCTGTCATCTGTGCCACGCAGGTATGTGCCTCTTCCCGAGTTTGCATCCTTGCACAGGGAAGCTTTGGAGGACACACACACACACACACTGGGAAGCTTTCGAGGACACACACACAGACACACACACACACCACAGGGAAGCTTTGGAGGACACACACACACACACAACACAGGGAAGCTTTGGAGGACACACACACACACACACACCACAGGGAAGCTTTGGAGGACACACACACACACACACACACACACACCACAGGGAAGCTTTGGAGGGGACACACACACACACACACACACACACACACACACACACACACACACACACACACACACACACACACACACACACACACACACACACACACACACACACACACACACACACACACACACACACACACACACACACACACACACACACACACACACACACACACACACACACACACACACACACACACACACACACACACACACACACACACACACACACACACATCCCACCACCCCTCCCCTGCCCCGTGCACCTACACAGAGCTGTACTCTGCACATACACATGATCCAGGGGGTCAGTTTGTGTCTGAAGACAGCCCAGGCCACGTCTCACGAATACCCTGTCCCCTGCCAGATGCTGGAGAGCATGATCAAGAAGCCTCGCCCCACCCGGGCTGAGGGCAGTGACGTGGCCAATGCAGTCTTGGATGGAGCCGACTGCATCATGCTGTCTGGAGAGACGGCCAAAGGGGACTACCCGCTGGAAGCTGTGCGCATGCAACACCTGGTGAGTTCTTGGGGCCCGCCTGTCACCCTGGCTGGGGCTGGGATGGAGGCGAGCTCTGGCACAGAGCGACACCTTTTAGGCTTCTGCGCCCACGATCTTTTATTCTCCAAGTCACAAGCAGAGTGAGGAGGTGTGTGCTGGGGGCGTGGAGGTGTCTTGTCTTTTTTCTGTTCTGCCTGCCTGCCCACACCCGTCTCCTAGTTCCTTCTGTTCTGGAGGCGGCCTCCATCAGCCATAGCACAGTCACTCCTGTCTGCAGGACTGTGAATCCTTCCCTTGGCTCAAGTACTGGGATATCTGTACCTCTTCCTCTGGACAGCCTAGAGGACCTGAGTACCTCTGCCCTGTTCTGGAAAAGGCCAAGAGCTCCTGCTCGCAGCTGTCCTGTTCGGCTTCCATTTTGATTCCCCACCTGTCCCCAGCCAGGTGCCTCCCTGACGGGGGCCTCTGGGCCTGCACTGGAGGCTGTTGCCTGCACTGACTTGGCTGCAGGCTGGCCTTGCATGGTGCCTGCAGCAGCGCCTGCTTTGCTGAGCTGTTGCACTCGCCCTAGACTAAAAACTGGGGTTTAAGTGATGGGTGACAGGCCCACAAATAGAAACAGGTGGAAGGCTGGCTGATCCCACCTGGCCCTGGGGTGAGAGCATCTGGAGGAGCCCTGGAGGCCACTCCTCTTTCTCCTGTGGGAGCTAGCTTTTCAAGGGTCTCCCGCTCTGCCATGTCCCACAGCCTGGCTGCTCCTGCTCTAGAGCTTACTGAAGAGTTAACACAAGATGGGTCATCAGGCCTGGGAAAACGAGTGTTGCAAATGAACTTTCACAACAGCCCTAGGTCGCTGTTGATAATGTATAGCTCAGTGAACTTGCCTCTTACCCTGAAACGGTGTTTCTTTAACCTTCCTATTCGCTTTCCAGCCAACAAAGGACCCCAAGCCCTTTGTGTGACACCCCCTCCCCTGCATTCCCCCAGATTTAAAACAATCCCCCCAAAAGAACGTCTGGACTAGATAATCATCCTTCCTTCATTTTCTATGTGATTGTTAGGCTTAGATGGCTTCCAGAGAAGACATGAGAGTTATATTAAATACTTTTTCAGGCATGAAACAAGACATCTTGACTACAGATGTCTTCTGGTCTGTCCTTGGCACCCTGGGTGGATTTGCCCATGATGAAATTGGTAGAGACCAATCCCTGTCCCTGGGACAGCTGTGTTTCCTGGCTGATATACCACCCTCTGTGTGTGTGACATGATTGCTCTCACAGATGCTCATGCACTCTGGGCTCATGGTCATTCTCACAACTGCCCCAGTGGTGAATGCTTCCTCTCTCCTGGGGGACAGTGGACCTTGGACCTCTCCCCTCCAGAGTGGCTGCCATTGTGTTTATGGGTCTCCACACATCATCCCTTCTCTATAACTGCCTTGCTTAGTTGTGTGGCCCCATTGCCTCTGAGATGCGAGAGTGACCTTGACCTGATTTATGGAACCATGAAACCACATAGACTGTAGGGACTTTCATGTCTCTACCAAATTTAACCTCTCAAGGCCTTATTTATGAAATGAATTCGATGGCATATGTTTAATTATAGCCTTAGCGTTAAATTTCACTACTATTGTTAAATGTCTGTTAAGTCCTTGTGTAGATTGACGTAATCTCCATAACCTCAGTGAGATAGATGTCACCCCATATTATAGATGAGGGTACATGGTAATAGGGCTTGAGTTTGGACCCAGATCTGCTGACTCAGAAGCCAGTGTTCTCTCCTGCAACATGGTACTTCATCTAGCAGGAGATCAAGACAGGTATCCATGTGGGGCCTGTACTGGGGTCACAGTCTAAGAACCAGACTCTGGGCTCTGAACCCATGTCTATTTTTCCATACCCCAGTCTTTCCTTTGAACAGACAGACACCTTAGAACTGCAAGATTGGGATTGCATGGCATTGCTCAGGAGATAAGTTATGGGGTCTGGGCCAGTTGGTACAGGCCTCTCCTGTCCATGTCACCAGTTAACACTGGCCAACAGCTTCCCCTCTTACCTGTCCACTGCTTTCTCCTTTATCTCACTGATGCAGTTGATATCCCTTAAATAAGGGCTAGACAGTACCAGGTATGGTTCTCTTTCCTGTTCATGTTTCCTGTCCTTTTGGGCTGCATGCATTCCATTCTTGCAGGAAGAAAACCTTTAACCTAGCAAATTCTGCCACTCATCTTCTTATCCTGTCAAATTAATGAGGTGGTATTCCTGATTCTTCCCTCACCCATCATTTTCTAAGATGCTGGTAATTGCATTATAACC
Source organism: Mesoplodon bidens (assembly GCF_964165515.1). NCBI lineage: Eukaryota > Metazoa > Chordata > Mammalia > Artiodactyla > Ziphiidae > Mesoplodon > Mesoplodon bidens. The sequence goes on along the minus strand of NC_138178.1, from coordinate 61,378,515 downwards.
CTCTAAAGCTTAAATTTTCTTCCTAACTCTTGGTGTTATCTGAGCCAGGTGGTCTGTAAATAACTCAGTGGCTTTCTCATGGGTCTTTTAATCATTTGAATTAATCAAATGTCTTGTTAAACTTACCTGCGTGTTTCCACAGGCACCTGTCTCTTCACATGGCTGTTCCTCCTGACCTCAAAGCTCGCCAATTTTCCACCCGCCTGCTTAGAACGCGTCAAGCCGCGTGACGTTGGCTTTGTCTGACCTCAGTTTTCCAGCACTGCTCAGTGTGCTTGCACGGCATGCCATTGGACAGGCTGGTAGCATCCCTGTGTCCGAAGCCAAGCAAGCACTCCATGTGTGCGTGGAGGCCAGGCATGAACCCTGGTAGTAACCACCAGACAGCCATGTGAGGAGGGAGGCCTGTTCCTTCCTGTGAGCTGTGTTCATGAGGCAGCGTGGTCAAGTCCTGCCAGGGAGCTGTGTAGGCCTGGGAGCCCCGGGGGCCCAGCCTCTGCATGTTTCCATGCCCAGGCACTAGAGCCTGCCACCATACTGTCTCCCTCCACCTCCACCGCCAATCAAAAAGTCCTTCCAAAATCAATAGATCCTTCCAGAACGGAAGAATCAATTTCCCCTCGGTTGGAGGGGAAGCAGTAGCAGTTGATGTTTGAAATCCTCCACGCATCCCTAAGCGGGCTTTCATCACCCTGCCTCTTTGCATCTGCCTGAAGGACAGACTTAGCCAATTAACCTAAGGTACCTTCCCCTCTTCCTTGCCTCCCCTCCCCTCCCCCTAAACCTTACAGATAGCTCGTGAGGCTGAGGCAGCCATGTTCCACCTCAAGCTGTTTGAAGAACTTGCGCGAGCCTCAAGTCACTCCACAGACCTCATGGAAGCCATGGCCATGGGCAGCGTGGAGGCTTCTTATAAGTGTTTAGCGGCAGCTTTGATAGTTCTGACGGAGTCTGGCAGGTAGGGCCCCGAGGGCAGGTAACTTCCAGCCGCTCTAGAAGACAGCCAGGGCCCAACCCTGCACCTGGGGCTCGCACTCAGGACCTCTCCTCTCACCTGCAGGAAGCTAGCCAGGGAGTCAGGGCAGGCCAGGACCGCAGGGTCCTTCAGCTCGGCAAGCACAGCGACGTCACAGGCGCCTGGTGAAGGGCTGGTTCCTGCGAGTCTTGATCTCGCTTAGCTCAGAACCTCCAGCGATTGGGCTCTTCTTGGCCTCTGCACCCAGGGACACGCTCCTCACCAGCTGTCTGTGCGACTCTTCCCCTCCCTCTCCCGTGTGACACGGCTCTGACAAAGCTCTGTCCCCCTCTCGTCCCTCTGGACCGGTGTTGCCTCTCCCTAGATTGCCCGTGAGGCAGAGGCTGCCATCTACCATTTGCAATTATTTGAGGAACTCCGCCGCCTGTCGCCCATTACCAGTGACCCCACCGAAGCCGCCGCCGTGGGTGCCGTGGAGGCGTCCTTCAAGTGCTGCAGTGGGGCCATAATCGTCCTCACCAAGTCTGGCAGGTAGGAGGTGGCAGCGGCTCCCTGGGAACACCCAGCTCAGCGGCACCTTTCCTTGGGGGTCCTGGGAGCAGTGCACTAAACGGTGCTCAGATGGCACCAAGCCAAGGTAAGACCCCTCAGCCTGTGCCCGGGACCCTGCAGGGACGGAGCTCCCCTGGCCCCCTGGCCAGGCTCTGGGAGCGAGCAGAACCCCTGCCCTGGGCCTGAAGGACAGGATCCCAGGCAGCACTCACAGGCGTGTCAGACCATTTGGGTCCAAAGCAAGTTTATACCCTCACAATGAACTAGAGACTTAATTACATAGACAGATAGACTGATGACAAATGGTTGATATTTGAAAGCTGTTTTTCTCAAAAAGTAAAGGATAACCAGTTTTAATTATTCTAGTTGCTATGTGCTCTTTAAAAAGTTCAGTGTGGAAAATTACTGCTGTTTGCTGACATGCTGTTTGGTTGGTGCACCCGTCCCATCGGTCTTTGAGTCCCAAAGACAAGTGGGTGCTGCCCAGGAGAGGTCACCGTGGTGTGTTGCTGGCACTTGGGCCGTGCAGCCAGGCTGAGAGGCCTCTGCTCGGCCTCAGGCTCGGGGCCCCTTCCAGATCACTGGGCTGTCGTGCTTCCCTCCCTGGGTCTGGGGTGTGCTCCTCCTCCACAGGGCAGCTAGGGTTTCCTGGAGGAGGCGGGTGGAGAGGAGCAGACAGGCAGCCCCACGCACAAAGGAGCAGCAGATGGGATTGCCTTTAGGACCAGGACACACGATGTGTGCAGATGCCCTCAGTAGAGGGCTCGGGATGAAAAGCTCCCACCATTTGGGTTGACCTTTGTGAAAAAGTCCAGCCTTTGCTACTTGGCTATTTTTAGCTCCAGGCTTCTGGGATTTCACTCAGCAAGTCCTGACTTTAGCACTTGCTGCCCTCTGAAAGCCTTGTATGGAGGCCAGGCCTTAACGCAGGGCACCCTCTGCTGTGACATGGCTTAAGTTTCCCTGACACCTGTTGAATGTCCTCACAGCTTCCAGGCCCAAGTTCCCCCTGCAGGCCCCTCTACCTCCCGAGGCACATCTGCAGCCACACGTGTACAGTGTCAGTGCTGAAGGAAGCACCTGGCTCTGGGGCTGTACAGGGGTCCTCTCCCCTCCAGAGGGACCTTCACAGGCAGAGCCTCCCCCACTGACACTCCCATCCCCTGGTCTTGCCTCCTGGGTAGCACCTATATTTCTAAGCCTCACTTAGATATTCAGGTTTGACTGTGGGGCTCTACAGCCCAGTTGCTGGGACTTTTTCAGGGACCCGGGGGGTCACGTGGAGTCAGGAGAGGGCATGGCAATAGGGAAGACTTGCGTTGTAGATTCCAAGGGGGACTGGTGGGCCCTGCTCCTGTTTTCTTGCAAATGTCAAGAGTCAGGTGCTATTCCCATGTTGCTTGGCTTGTAGCTGCTGCCAAGTACGGGCCATGTGGGGTAAGTGGGGGAAACTGACCTTGCTGGGTCGGCATGATCCTGGGGCCCTGGCCTGTTGGGAGGTGGGTAGGGCAGATGGGTAGCATAGCTATGAAGAATTATGTGCTGTGGACGATACAGGATGATGAGCTGTCCCAGTCTTGGCAGCAGATGTTGAAATGGCCAGAGAGCCTCAGGCTGGCATAGGGAGTTGGATTAGAGGGTGAGTTGTTGCTGAAGGCCCTGAGGAGCTTCCTGGGACACTGTTTAACAGTTCTCGTCTGCTTGTCCCCCATCTCAGGTCTGCACATCTGGTGTCCAGATATCGCCCCCGGGCCCCCATCATTGCTGTGACCCGGAATCACCAGACAGCTCGCCAGGCCCACCTGTACCGCGGCATCTTCCCTGTGGTGTGTAAGGACCCAGTGCAGGAGGCCTGGGCTGAGGACGTGGACCTCCGGGTGAACTTTGCCATGAATGTTGGTGCGTGGCTGGGAGCAAGGGCTAGAGGTGGAGGGGTGGAGAAGGTGCCTGAGTACTGGTCTCTCTGAGACCCTATAGAAGGGGGAACATGTTGGCCTTTGGGTGCAAGAGCCCTAGCTGTCCTCACTGGGAATATTCTCTGAATCCTTCATCCCATTCCCTGGAGTCCTGGGCTGAGCCCAGGAGGGAAGAGGGGCCTTTGAGTTGTGGGGCTGAGCACCCCAGGTTCTCTCCTCACTCTCTTCCAGTCTGGGATCCAAAGCAAAGGATCCTCAATAATCGGGGTTGTCCATTCTTTGGCATCTGCTCATTATTGAGGTTTTTCATAAAATTAGCCAGAGGTCCTGCACTTGGGGCCAGCACACGTACAAATTATGTATTCATATGGCCTTTGTCCCAGTATAAGAGTAGGATATCATGTGATGAGAGGAAGCAGCTAGCTGTGACCTTGGGCTGGGCTCTCCACCCTCTAGAGTAGAAAATGAATGATGTCCAAAGGTCCCTGCCGACTCTGCCATCTGAGCCATAAGGATATATCAAGGCTTCCCTCATCCCCTTTGCCTGGGCTGTGAGCCTAGCGCCACCTTGTGGTGTAAGGGAGTAAAGGCCCGTCAGCCCTGCTTAGCTTCCTCTGACTGTGGGGCAGTCTCCCAGGTGCATTCCTTCTTGGCTTGATTCTTCACTCACCAGCCCCTCTTCTTCTCTTCCTCCAGGCAAGGCCCGAGGCTTCTTCAAGAAGGGAGATGTGGTCATTGTGCTGACCGGGTGGCGCCCTGGTTCTGGCTTCACCAACACCATGCGTGTAGTTCCTGTGCCGTGATGGGCCCCGGAGCCCCTCCTCCAGCCCCTGTCCCATCCCCCTTCCCCAACCCATCCATTAGGCCAGCAATGCTTGTAGTGCTCACTTGGGGCTGTGGTGTGGCACTGGTGGGCTGGGACGCCAGGGAAGAAGATAAACGCCTCTGTGAAACACGGCTGTTTTTAAGACCCTGCTTGGGTGGGGTAGTTCAGAGCTGGGCCACCCATCATGTGGCCCCATCTGAGCAAGGGACGAAGGAGGGGTGCAGGCAGGACTGGAGGCCCCAGAGCTTCACATAGAGGGCAACAGCTTCTGCTTCTCTTCCTTTGTGTACTCGATTCAGTTCTTGTAGAAAATGGATACCCAGAGAACTCCCAGCCCTGGCGTGGGATCAGGAGATAGTCGGCTAAGAGTAGGGGCCTTAGGGAATGGGGCAGAGGTTCCAGTTTAAGCAGACTCCGGCCCTGGCCCTTACTTGCTTCTCCAGCCCCCTCAGCCTCCCTCACTCCCACCTTGTTGTGCACTGTGCACTTCTGTTCCTTCACTCGACTGTTGCTGCAGACAAACACTCCACCCTCCACCTTCCATTTCCCTCACTACTGCAGCTGCCTCCAGGCCTGTTGCTATAGAGCCTACCTGTATGTCAATAAACAACAGCTGAAGCACCTGTTTCCTCTCTTTTCTGATGGGGGGGCGGGTGGTTGAACTCTGCCCTCTGAGTAGGGTGAAAATGGTAAGAGCCCTGTGGCTCCTGGTGAGTATTCCTGTGTAACAACTCAGGCCACCTGCCATCCTGTCCCCTGGGGTGCAGACGTGCTGGGGAAGCAGTCGCTGACTGTCTTAAGAATATAGGTTACCCTTTTCAGCACCCTGGGGTCTAAAAGCTCCTGCAGCTGGGGAAATTTTAACAGCTTATTTGGACCAAAGATTGGAGAAGGCAGCAACAAGGCCCCCTCCCTCCTGCTCATGGGTAAACCAGGAGTAAAGTGGCCCTTGTCCTGCCCCTCCGCCTTAGGTCTTCCTGCAGTAGAGGCCCTTGATATGAGACCAAGTTCTGCTCCCAGTTTCCAGAGTATTTGTGGAACCCTGGGCTCCCTTTGTGCCCCTTCTGTTTTCCAATGCCCTCCTGCTATGATACAGCAGGCTCAAGGAAGGGGGGGAGGGTTGGGAAGGGAACTAAATCTGGCACCTTTCCTCTCTCCTGACCACTCTGAAGGACCAAGCCTATCCTGGTGGGGATAAGAGGGAAGGAGCCCACAGCCCAGGTTCATTGTCACACTGAGCTCTTCTGCCTGTGCTTTCCTACTCGATTTCTGGCCATCTGCAGTCCCTTTCCAGACACCTCCAAAAGATTTTTGCCTGGGGAGGCACTGAAAAGTCCCCAACTCGGGAAAGCACATGAAATCATTCCAGCGCCGGAGTTGTTCAAAATCCCCACTGGTGTTCCCTGCTCATGTCCTCACTTCTCTGGTGTGGAGAGAAATTGAAACTGCCTTGAAGCTTAGCGTTGGGAGGTTTTGGGAGGAATGGGTTTCTGCAAAGGGCTTCGGGCTCCGAGACTAAATGGCTAAAGAGGGAGAACCTGGAGCAGGCACCGAAGGCCCTCGCTGGGAAGAGCAGAGGGTGCAGACCCAGGCCGTCCTCCGGGGTAGGATCCGAACAGAGCTTGGGGCCCCACCTGGATCTGGAGAGAGGGAGGAACAACCAATGGGCTGTGCCCGTCCCGCGCGAGCAGCCAATAGGCGGTCGGGGGTGTGTCATCCGAGGCGGTCGGGAGTGGGCATTCGGTCCTGCGGCGCGGTCCCCGGCGCTCGCTGGAGGCTCCGCGATGACTGCTCTGAGCCCGGGCGAGGCCGCCAAGGTGGGCAGGTAAGGAGCTGCGACCCGCGGACCGGGCTCCAGGGCCCAGAGGCCGCCTCGAAGGGACGCTGCCCGGCGGGACCCGGAGGCCGCTGCGCCTCGGCGCGTTCTACCCGCGGGGCAGGCGCTTCCTGGCCCGCCGGAATGCGGGCTTCACTCCAGACCTGCGCCGCGCGGGCCCTGGCGCTTCCCGGGCTAAGAGGTGTTCGCGCTGGGGCAGGATGTCAGGCTGTAGGCGCTTTGCGCGAGGGGTTCGAACCTGTAGGATGAGGGACATCCAGGCGGTATCAGGGAGGTGGAGGGCTCCTCCCCTCGGGATACCTCCCGTGGTCCATCATCACTCTCCTCCGCCGCCGTCTCTGGGCATTCATTCATTAATTCCCCAGCCATATCGACCCCCAATCCTGACTGCCCCCCACCCGAGGGCTGGCGCTTCCCTTCTGGCCCCCGAAAGGGTCAGCCTCTCTCTTCCAAACGGGTCTGCAATTGTAGCGGCGTTCGGTTGCCTGGGAGGCAGCGTGGAGCTGCCCCAGGACGACTCGGCCGCACCCATCCGTCAGGCCCTTCGCCGTCGGGCAGGCTGGGGCGTCTCTCAGCATCGAGATCTGTTCCACAGACACCCTCGGAGGAAGGAAAGTTCTTGCAGCTGGGCAAGGGGCAGGGAGGCAGGGCAGGCAGGAGGTGATGTTTCAGGTGGCACCAAGAATTGTGGCCTCTGCCCCATGAAGTCTTGGGGCCCTGCAGGTAGGATTATTTGGGGAAGACAGAGCCAGTGGATGAAGCTGTAAGTTCCTGCCCTTGCCCCAGTCCCAAACCCCACAGCCTGAGCTCTGAAGGCTGGCCATCTAGCACGGGGACAGATAGGGTGAATGTGGTGTGAGCCCAGTGCCCAGTCCACACAAGTACATGGAACTGGTGGAATGTTTAAGGGCTCCCTCTGTCCTGTCTTCAAAGAGGCTGGTGAGGCCCTACCCCACTGGCATTTGCCCTTTGCTTTGCTTGCCCCACTCATCCTTGCAGGAATCCGGCTCCTAAGGAATGAGAGAATGTCCTGACAATCCGTGATGCCTTTGCCCCAGTGTACACCCCCTAGCTGACTCTGAAGTCCAGTTCCTTTCAGAGCGAAGACTTATGGGGTTGCAGGGAGAGGTGGCATAGAGGGTGTCCTTCCCATCCTGCAGTGAGGGGGCCAGTATGCTCCTTCCGCAGTCCTCTTACCACGCTGACAGACACTCTCAGGTCTGAGGTTATGGTTTGACAGGACCAGTTAAGCAGTGCACATCTCTGGGGCAAATGGGCAGATCTAGAGCGCATCATGTCACCACAGAAGCTGACAGAAGCTGCTCCTGAGTTTCCAGGAGCATTTCTGCTGGGGCCAAATCCAAGTTCTCCTTCCTGACTTGCCTTTGGGAGAATTTTCTGAATAGCCTAGAGGGGACAGCCCAGATCCTATCCATGCCTTGATGTTAATGGTTGCTTTGAAATTCCTGAGCTTAGGCGAGTCTTCAAAGCCTTAGTGCAGACCAGAAGGATCTGGTGCCAACCCATCCACCTAGGATGACCCCCTGAGGCTGAAGTCAGCAGTACTCAAGATGGGCTATGCCAGCCAGCCTCCCTCAACCTCCTCCATGGTGCCTGTGCTTGGGTAGCCCCCCCTAGTCCTTAACCTGGTTAAGTCGTGGCTTTGGCCCTTGAATCCCACATACCATACTTATCAGACCAGCATGAAGAGCCTGTCTCATCAGAAGTTCCTATTTTGCTGTGACCTGGGACAAGTCCCCTCTCTGGGCCTGCTTTGCCATCATAAGGTAAGGAGGTTGGATTGTAGGCTCCTTAAAGGCCTTCTCCATGCAGCCATTCAGTGACTCTGCTAACTAGCCTGTTTCCCCCTTGATTTCTGAAGGTATTTTATCTCTTTACATAATTACTTCGTTGCTATGACTACCTATGGAAAGCCCATGAAGTCGAGACCCATGCAGCATTCCACTTTGGTGTCAAGTGTCTGAGTGCGGACACCAGAAAATAATTTGCTTTTCTCCTTTCCTGAGAAGTGAAAATAATTCCCCCCAATTCTGCAGCCATCTCTTATGCAAGGGTAAGTTTGGCAAGAAGTCAGTCTTGGCCACTGTGCTGCTATTCACCTGGGCCACAGGGCACCAGTCTGTCACCACATGTTATCACCAACCTTTGAAGCTTTGATTAATTCCCCTGCTGTTTACTAACGTAGGAAAGGAAGGAGGAGGGGGAGGGCAGAAGCCCTCGGAACGGAGCTTCCTTTGTAATTAAGAAGTACCTGCCTCCCCGGGGAGTCCCTGCCAGCTACAGCATGAAGGAAGGCACTGTTCCCATGAATATAAGCCTCCACGGGGCAGGCTGGTGTCTCCCTTCTCCCCACTACAACTACACATTTTCATTAGTTTACAAGTGCCTGGTCATAATTTAGGACTGGAGTGTTTTAATAACCTGTGGAGGTTGAGCCAATCTTTAAGTCCTTGTCCTAAGTTAGAGTTTCCTCAGATGATGTTTAAAACCACTAGAAAATCACATTGTTAATTTTTTTTTTTTTTTTTTTTTTTTTTTTTGCGGTATGCGGGCCTCTCACTGTTGTGGCCTCTCCCGTTGCGGAGCACAGGCTCCGGATGCGCAGGCTCAGCGGCCATGGCTCACGGGCCCAGCCGCTCCGCGGCATATGGGATCCTCCCGGACCGGGGCACGAACCTGTATCCCCTGCATCGGCAGGCGGACTCTCAACCACTGCGCCACCAGGGAGGCCCCACATTGTTAATTTTTAAATAGGACGTTGGTTTTGGCTGGGACTATTCTTTAAAAATATGAACTAAAGGGGAAAACGTAGGTTTTTGAGGCAGGAGCCTGCTGTGTCCCCCTTTGCCTGGCAAAGTAATAAAGCTATCCTGATCTATTTCACCGTCAAAAAAATATGGACTAAAAAGCATATAAAGAATTAGTTTAAATCAAACACAAATTGCTTTTCCTTCTGACGTGTTGACCTGGCACCTCATGGTATGTTAAATAATTGTCAAATTCATACTGCTATTTCATTTCACTGGTGTCTTGGGGTCATTGGTGGCTTAGGGTCAGAACAGCAGCATGGATGGGATGCCTGAGCAAACAGCTGTGACTGATTGTAAGAATGTTTTTCTCACTCCCTCGTGTAAAGAAAAAAAATTAAATATTTCTAATTTATGTTAACATTAATCAAATTATTTGAAATTTGCCCATAATCACCAGGGCCACACAAAATGTTAATTTTTAAATAATTTTTGAATTTTGAAGGACTATTCAACAATTTTATTTTGAAATAACCTAGTGACAATACCTCAGAATCGATATTCATATTCATACTGGGCTTCTTTGATTACCAAACCAGTTGAAAATGTTTATATATTTAATTGTTAAATCTTTTCGTTGTGGAGAATTTCAAACACACACACAAGAAGAGTAGTATAATAAGCAGCGTGTGCCCATCACCCAGCTTCAACAATTGTCAAGTCATGGGCCTCCCTTCTCCCACCCTCCTGGATTATTTTGAAGCAAATCTAAGATATATTATTTCATCCACATTTATTTCAGTGTATACCTATAAAAGATAAGGTCTTTTAAAAATATAACTACAATACCATTTTCACACCTGAAAAATAACAATAACTTCTTAAAATCATCAGATAGCTAGTCGGCAAAGTTCCCACATCACCTAGTAAATGTTTTTGTGCCATTTTAGAAACTTTTATAAGGATTCAAATGAGGTTTATACAATTGGCTGAAACATCGAATCTATATATCTGTGTCTCTAGTAGTCTCTTGTAATGTATAAATTCCCCTTCCATTTCTTCTTTTTTCCTTGCAACTTATTTGTTGGAAAAAATCTTTTTTTTTTTCCTATACCATTGCCCAGTTTGCTGGTGCTGTTTAAAAATATTCCTCTGACTCCTGTATTTCCTATAAATTGGCAGTTGGATCTAGACATTGATCAGATTCAGGAGGTACTGAACACTTGAGAAAACACATAAGGTCTGGTTATTTCTCTTTGGGGCATGTTAACAGCCATTGATGATTATTTCATGTAAACCCATTATTTCATTAGGGATTGCAAAATGGTATTACTCCAATTCTATCATTCTTTCATTATTTATTAGCTTGAATATTTCTATAAGAGAAATGTCCCTTCTTCAACTATTTGGTTACCCAAATACTAGAAAGGCAGAATAAATCCTCAGCTCTTTCCTTTTACTAGTTTTGTTTGTTTGTTTGTTTTTTTGCGGTACGTGGGCCTCTCACTGTTGTGGCCTCTCCTGTTGCGGAGCACAGGCTCCGGACGCGCAGGCTCAGCGGCCATGGCTCACGGGCCCAGCCGCTCCGCGGCATGTGGGATCTTCCCGGACCGGGGCACGAACCCGTGTCCCCTGCATCGGCAGGCGGACTCTCAACCACTGCGCCACCAGGGAAGCCCGCTCTTTCCTTTTATTTACAGATTTTCAAAATAATGAGATGGGTCCCTAGTAATCACCAAAGGTGACCAATGAGTCATTTTGGTATTATTATGATCTCATGGATTTAAACATATTTGATGTGTTTTAGCTCATTGTAGAGATTATTCTTATTGATGCTCAAATTGTCCCATCTGGCCCTATCTTCAGGTTGGCTCCTGAATACTTGTGCCATCACCCCAGTCTTTGATGGCTTCCTTGCTTTCTGGTATGATTAGATATTTTAGGCCCATTTGTGTATTTCCTGCCCCAAATCTGGAATCAGCCATTTCTCTAAGGAACACTGGTTCCCTTTCGGGAAATTGCATGACCATAATCTAAGCACCAGGGGTGTTCATTGTTAGCTGAGTATTTATTTTTTTTAAAGTAATCAGTTTTGAAGTTTATCTTTTAAACCCACTTGATTGCTGATCAAATTAAAGTCGTATTTCCTATCATTTTGGGAGTCATAGGCTATATTAAAAATATAGCACAGCAAAGTGACTCAGCCATACATATACATGTATCCATGAAGAAACTTTAAATTATACTTGGCAGTTGTTTTAATAATCTCTCTCTCTCTCTCTCTTTCATTTTACATTATGAGAATTGAAGCCCGCAGGAATTGGCAAACTATGGACAGCAGGCCAAATCCTGCCCATTGTCTGTTTTTGTAAATAAAGTCTTACAGTCATGCCCATTTAAAAAAAAAAATCTAATGAAAGTGAAATATTCTCTTTCCAGAGACATGTTCCTTTGTTCAGGCACAACAGTTTTGCCCAAAATTCCAGGAGTTCACAGACCTTCCCTGCAACCCTTGCCTGGATTCCACGGTCCATTAGACTGTCACCTGGGGTCCATAATGATGGAGGAAGACTTGGGAGGACTGGAAATAACCTGTTGGCCCCATGTAAGAGCAGCAAATGGGAAAGCTAATGGGTCTTGCAGTATCAGACCCAGGAGAAGAGAGATTAGGAGTAGTCATTGCAGAGACTCTGCACTGGTCACACCAGCAGTGAAGATCTGGTTTTATCAAGAAAGGAACATGATGTCAAAAGTTTGTTCTTTGGTGAAGGATCAGTAGATAGAGAGAGGTCCATTTGGGTGTTGGAAAGAACTTTCTAATAATCAGAACTTCAGTGACATACCTGATAGATCAGTTACATGTAGGCGCACGTTTTGAAATGTCTTGTGCCTAATTGCAACTTTTCCCTTTTTTCACCCACTTGAATATTTACTTCCTTACACTAAGTTCCTTGATGTGGATAACACTGAGTAAGGTTGTTTTATTCCCCCCTTTTAAGTCATTCTCGGTTACGTAGTTACTGTGATATAATAATAGGAAGAGCCTGAGCTTTCAGAAAGACCTGGATTCAAATCCTTACTCCACAAGTTACTGCTGAGTTACTACTGGCTCTGAGCCTCCCTCTCTTCTCTATAAAACAGGGTTACATCTGGCCTACTTCGAAGATTCTCAGGCTGTGTAATGGCCTGGTACACAGTAGATGCTCACCAAGGATGAGTTTCCCTGTGGTTCCTCCAGCTTTGAGAATCTGAGACCAGGTCTCTGATGATTCAGACCCAGCTGTAAGAAAAGCTTGGTCTTTTTTTTTTTTACTATTCAAGGTGCAAAGTTCATTTTTTAAAAATAAACTTTTTAATCTTTAGATAATTGTAGATTCACATGCAATTGTGTGAAATAATTCAAAGATCTCGTGTACATTTTCCCCAGTGGTAATATCCTGCACAACAATGGCACAACCAGAAAACTGACATTGATATAATCCCTTTGACCTTATTCAGCTTTCACCAGGTTTACATGCATTCATTTGTGTGTGTGTGTGTGTTTTGTACAGTTTTATCACATGTGGGAATTTGGCAAAGTTCATTTTTAAAATCAAGGTTTCTTTTTCTGTTGGATTCTGAGGGTTTTCATGTAAGAAGCATGTTTTAGAAATTTGGAATTTAAGAAGTGTCTATTAACATTGCTGTGCCTTTGGAACAAGTTTTTTTCTTTCTGTGTTTTTCTCCTTTTTTTTTCATTCTTTCACCAAATGAAGATAGTTTATTGTGATCATAAAATTTAGGCAAAGTAGGGCTTCCCTGGTGGCGCAGTGGTTGAGAGTCTGCCTGCCGATGCAGGGGACACGGGTTCGTGCCCCCGTCTGGGAAGATCCCACATGCCGCGGAGCGGCTGGGCCCGTGAGCCATGGCCGCTGAGCCTGCACGTCCAGAGCCTGTGCTCCGCAATGGGAGAGGCCACAACGGTGAGAGGCCTGCGTACTGCAAAAAGAAAAAAAAAAAAAAAAAAAAAAAAAACTTAGGCAAAGTATACTACAGTAAATTATAAAGAAGAAAAGAAACACCTACAATCCCAACTCACGGAGGAAAATAATGTTAGAATTTTGGTGAGCATCCTTCCCAATATATTTTATAATATATGCTGTTCTATATAATGTTTTTTCCAATGTTCTATAATGCTATCCTTTGTGGTAGACTTATTTTTAATAAGTTTTAATAATTAATGATAAATATCATTTTAATAGTTACATAGCCTTTCATTCTTTGAATAAACCATAATTTGTTCATGCCCTATTGTTTTTTTCCCTCTTTTACAAGTGTAGTGAACTACACTTCAGTGCACATTCTTATACACTTAAATTTGTGTTCAGTTATTTCCAAAGAATAAATTGTTAGAAGTGGAATTTGTGGATCTGTTGAGTATCTACATACAAATGTATGTACATTTTCACACACTGCCCTCTCACACAGGAGTGTGTGAGACTGACCATTCAGCAACATGTTGATCAACAGTAGATGTTATTAAACTTTTAAGCCTTTGAAATTTAATAAGTAAAAAAAGATATCCCTTCTATTTTATTTTTAAATATCTTTATTATTTTTGTTGATTTTAAAAGTATTACACCCTGTTATAATAAGTTCAAACAAAACAGAAACTATTGAGAGTGAATTCTTCTCTGAGATATAATCACTGTTGTTTGATATAGAACTTTTAATTTTATAAATGGGTTATATCTTGGTTACTTATATGTACTTTTCACTAAACAACATATTTTGGACTTTTTTCCATATTAGCACATGCAGCTATACTCTAGTCTTTTAGTCAATTGCATAAGACTCTGTTATATTGATAAAATATTATTTTGGTATTTCCACCTTTTCCTTCATACTTGTTAACTAAAGGAATGTAAATTTTTGCCTACTTGTCCATTTATTTCCTTGTACCAAGTTCCATGAAATGGAGTTGTAGGATCAAAGGATTTACATTTCTTAAATAATTTGATATATGTTAGAAAGGTTAACTAAGTTTTAAGTCTCATTATGGAAAATAAGAATGCTTATTTTCCACATCCTTTCCACATCCTGTAATATTGAGCACTATAATTTTTTTAGTGTTTACCAGTAAGATAGGTAATAGAGATATTTCTTTTTTTGTGACTTGCCTTTTCATATTCTTTACCCACTTTTTTTTTTTTTTTTTTTTTTTTGTGGTATGCGGGCCTCTCACTGTTGTGGCCTCTCCCACTGCGGAGCACAGGCTCCGGACGCGCCCTCTCAGCAGCCATGGCTCACGGGCCCAGCCGCTCCGTGGCATGTGGGATCCTCCCAGACCAGGGCACAAACCCGTGTCCCCTGCATCGGCAGGCAGACTCACAACCACTGTGCCACCAGGGAAGCCCCTTTACCCACTTTTCTATTAGATTGTTTACCTTTTTCTTTCTGACTTGGATGAGTCATTATCATTTAAAAACACCAATCCTTTGTTGTTTGCATCACCTTTAAATTATTTATTTATTTATTTTTTTAGACCAAATTGCGGTATGTGGGATCTTAGTTCCCTGACCAGGGATGGAACCTATGCCCCTGCAGTGGAAGTGCAGAGTCTTAACCACTGGACCACCAGGGAAGCCCCCTGCCAGTTTAAATTTTGATGTACAAAGGGTTTTAATTTTTATGCAATTAAATCTTTTATGTGTTCTGGGTTTTATCTTGCTTAGGAAGACCTTTCTTGTTATGTTAATATTCTCTTCTATTTTATTTTAGTTTTTTATTGATTTAGAAAATATTTGGACGTTTAATCTACCTGGGATTTATTTTTGTGAATGGTGTGAGGTAGCCAGTTGCCCCAAGAACATTTATTGGACAATCTGTTCTTTCCTTACTTATTTGAAACAGCTTCTTTCTTATATACTAAATTCTCAGATACCCATAGATCATCTTCTGGACTCCCCTTATGTTCTATTGATCTATTCATTTTTTCCTAAACTAGTAAGTATTTTAATTGCTCCAGCTTTGTAGTTTATTCTGACATCTGGTAGGGCAAAGCCCTTGCATGAAATTTGGGATAAATTCGCTTCTTTAAAACTTTCAATCTTCCCACTCAGGAGCAGAGTTTATCTCTCCATTTATTCAAGTGTTCTTTCGTGTCATTTTAAAAATGTCTGTGATTTTCTTCTCATAAATTTCTCTACATTTTAAAAGTTTATTCTTGGGTAACTTATATGTATTGCCATATGAATAGAATCATTTCCCCAAATATATTTTATAACTGTTTATTGCAGGTCTACTGAGAAACTATTGATTTTTATATTGATCTTGTAACCACTAGAATAACAATTAACTCCATGAGAGTGTATTGTGTGTCTATCCTTATCACAGCTCTGCCTAGCCCATGGCCCAAATATAAGAATATCTGGGCCACTTTCTTATGATTTTTCCAGTTGATGACATATCCTCTAGTTAGTTTATGTTACCATCTTTCAAACAATAATCATTGCTTTTTATTGGGGTGGCCAAAAAGTTCAGGTTTTTTGGTAGGATGGTAGGAAACCCGAACGAACTATTTGGCCAGCCCCAGTAATGTATGAACCTTGGATTTCTTTTTCGTTCTTTTGTGCAGTGGCTAGAACTTCCAGAACAATGTTGAATAACAGTGGCGAGAGCAGGCATTCCTAGGGGGTTTCCACCAGTTGGACAATCTGGGGTTCTCCCTGGAGGGAGAGGTACCAGGACCCAGTAAGCTCTTTAAGAGTATGTCATCACCCGGGAATCAGAACCCTTAGACGAGCATGGCTTGGGGGAGCCCGGTTAGCAGAAGCCTGTGGCAGGGCGCGGAGCTGGACCCTCCTGGGACGTCCCAAATCCGGGCCAACTACCAGGTTTGGGTCCCGGAAGGGGTGCGGGCTCCCTTTCCAGGAAGCAGAGGTGCCGGCATGGTTGCTGTTTTTCCAATAGCGCTCCAGTCTACGCAAGCTTTTGCTCTTCCGCCTACAGACCCATCGGCCCCCGCCAAGGGGTGGGCAGGGCAGGGCAGGGCCGGGCGGGCTGGCGTGGGGCCCTGCGGTGCTGGAATTCTGGGTGTGGCTGCCTTCTCGGCGCCGGGTGGCGCTGGGCTCTCCAGCCCTTCCAAGGGCTGGCGCAGAAAATGGACTTGTGGTTCGCGGGCTGCGGCAGAGATGCGCCAGGGGTGAGGAACGTCAGGTGAGGATGGCTGGGGAAGGCTAGACCAGGCGGGGAAGCTGCGGGCAAGGGCAGCACCCACTCCCTTCCCGACTGTGGACATCCCGCTCAGGGAATCAGGAGAGGGAGGTACAGTCCCATCCCCCAGAATCTCCTTGGTCTTTCACTGGGAGGAAGGCAGGATCCGAGGTTGGTGGGGCTCTGAGCTGGCCGGCGGCCTGGGCTGCGGGCTGTGCTGGGCAGCATCCTCACTTGTGCTCAGAGGACTGTCCTCACTGTCCGTCCCTGGGATGCAGTCAGCAGCGTGGGAGAGAGGGAGGAGGGACAGGCCTTTAGCACCCGAGTCTGGATTCAGACCCCCACTAGGGCACCGAAACGGTCCTGGCTAAAGCTGCAGATCCCCTCCTTGTTGCTAAAGTTACTTAGACTGCCTTTCAGTCCTCCCGCTGTTTGGCCTCTCAGCAAACTTCACTGCTTTCCCATTCCTCCTTTTTGAAGTACTCTTTCGGCTTCCATGACAACCTATACACCTGGTTGTTTCTTTTTTTTTTTTTTTTTGCGGTATGCGGGCCTCTCACTGTTGTGGCCTCTCCTGTTGCGGAGCACAGGCTCCGGACGCGCAGGCTCAGCGGCCATGGCTCATGGGCCCAGCTGCTCTGCGGCATGTGGGATCTTCCCGTACCGGGGCACGAACCCGTGGCGGACTCTCAACCACTGCGCCACCAGGGAAGCCCCACACAGTCTTTAGGTGCTGTAGTTCTTGAGGTCCCAGGCTACTCTCCTTCCCCTCCCTCTTCCCCATCCTCCTAGTGGAGATATAATTCACACACCATAAAATTCATCCTTTTAAAGTGTGCCGTTCAGTGGCTTTTACTGTATTCACAAAGTTGTGCAACCATCATCACTAATTCTGGAACAGTTTCATCACCTTCAAAAGAAACCCTATGTGCATTAGTCACTTCCCATTTCCCCTTCCCTCCAACCCCTGGCAACTACTAATCTACTTTCTGTCTCTGTGGATTTGCCAGTACTGGACATTTCCTGTACGTGGAATCATACGATATGTGGTCTTTTGTAACTGGCTTTTCATTTAGCATAATGTTTTTAAGGTCCATTCATGTTGTAATATGTATCAGTACTTCATTCCTTTGTATGGCTGAATTATATTCCACTGTATGGGCATACCACATTTTGCTTATCCATTCATCAGTTGGGTATTTGGGTTGTTTCCATTTTCTGGCTATTATGGTAATAATGATCATAATGCTATGAGCATTCCTTTTTAAAAAAACTTAAAAAAATTGAAGTATAGTTGATTTACAATGTTGTGTTAATTTCTGCTGTACAGCAAAGTGGTTCAGTTATACATACATATACATTCTTTTTAATATTCTTTTCCGTTATGTTTTGTCACAGGATATTGAATATAGCTCCCTGTGCTCTACAGTAGGACCTTGTTGTTTATCCATTCTATATATAATAGTTTGCATCTGCTAATCCCAAACTCCCAATCCATCCCTCCTCCACCCCCCTCCCCCTTAGCAATCACAGGTCTATTCTCTGTGTCTGTGAGTCTGTCTCACAGAGAAGTTCATTTGTGTCATATTTTAGACTGCACATATGAGTGATATCATATGGTACTTGTCTTTCTATTTCTGATTTCACTTAGTATGATAATCTCTAGGTCCATCCACATTACTGCAAATGGTATTATTTCATTCTTTTTTTTTTTTTTTTTTTTTTTTGCGGTATGCGGGCCGCTCACTGCTGTGGCCTCTCCCATTGTGGAGCACAGGCTCTGGACGCGCAGGCCCAGCGGCCATGGCTCACGGGCCCAGCCGCTCCACGGTATGTGGGATCTTCCCCGACCGGGGCACGAACCCGTGTCCCCTGCATCGGCAGGCGGACTCTCAATGACTGCGCCACCAGGGAAGCCCTATTTCATTCTTTTTTATGGCTGAGTAATATTCCATTGTGTATATGTACCACATCTTTACCCATTCATCTGTTGATGGACATTTAGCTTGTTTCCATGTCTTGGCTATTATAAATAGTGCTGCTATGAACATAGGGGTGCATGTGTCTTTTTTAAAAAAATAAATTTATTTATTTAATTTTGGCTGTGTTGGGTCTTCGTTGCTGTGTACAAGCTTTCTTTAGTTGTGGTGAGTGGGGGCTACTTTTCGTTGCGTGGCTTCTTGTTGTGGAGCACGGGCTCTACGTGCGCAGGCTTCAGTAGTTGTGGTACATGGGCTCAGTAGTTGTGGCTTGCGGGCTCTAGAGCTCAGGCTCAGTAGTTGTGGCACACGGGCTTAGTTGCTTCACGGCATGTGGGATCTTCCCAGGCCAGGGCTTGAACCCATGTCCCTTGCATTGGCAGGCAGATTCTTAACCACTGCGCCACCAGGGAAGCCCCCGCATGTGTCTTTTTCAATTGTAGTTTTGTCTGAATATATGCCCAGGAGTGGGATTGCTGGATCATATGGGAATTCTATTTTTAGTTTTTTGAGGAACCTCCATACTGTTTTTCATAGTGGCTGTACCAGTTTACATTCCCATCAACAGTGTAGGAGGGTTCCCTTTGCTATGAGCATTCTTGTACAAGATTTTGTGTGTACATATATTTTCAGTTTTCTTGGGTATATGTACCTAGGAGTAGAATTGCTGGGTCATATAGTAAACGTTTTACCATTTGAGTAACCACAAAACTGTTTTCCAAAGCAGTTGCACCAATTTACAATCCCACCAGCAATGTGTGAGGGCTCCAGTTTCTCCTTATCCTCACCAACACCTGATATGAATTACAGTCTCTCAGGGGTGTGAAGTGGTATCACATTGTGGTTTTGATTTGTATTTCCCTGATGACTAATGATGT
The DNA here is from genome assembly GCF_964165515.1 of Mesoplodon bidens. NCBI lineage: Eukaryota > Metazoa > Chordata > Mammalia > Artiodactyla > Ziphiidae > Mesoplodon > Mesoplodon bidens. Next base: position 61,359,589 of record NC_138178.1, on the reverse strand, counting down.
TGAGCATCTTTTTGTGTACTTATTGGTCATCTGATATCTTCATTGGAAAAATGTTTATTTAAACATTTGCCCATTTTTAGTTGGATTATTTGTCTTTTTATTTTTCAGTTTTGAGTTCTTTAAAAAGATTTTAATTGTGGTTAAGAAAAACACATAACATGAAATTTACCATCTTAACCATTTCTAAGTTCATTTGTACAATTCACTAATGTTAAATATACGTATTCATGTTGTTGTGCAACCAGTCTCCAGAACTTTTTCACCTTGCAAAACTGAAACTCTATACCCGTTAAATAACTCTCCATTCCACCCCCCTCCTCCAGCCCCTGGCAACCACCATTCTACTTTCTGTTTCTATGAATCTGACTACTCTAGGTACTTCACATAGGTGGAGTCATACAGCATTTATATTTTTGTGACTGGCTTTTTTCACTTAGTATGACATCTGCAAGGTCATAAGAGTTTTTAATATATTCTAGATACTAGTCCCTTATCAGATGCATGATTTACAAATATTTTCTCTCATTCTGAGTTTCCTTTTCACCTTCTCAATATCATTAGCAGCACAAACATTTCTAATTTTGATGAAGTTCGATTTATCTATTTTTTCTTCTGTTTCTTGTGCTTTTGGTGTCATAGCTTAAGAGACCATTGCCTAATCAAACAAAGATTTACACATACGATTTCTTCTAAGAGTCTTAGCTCTCACACTTTTGAGTTATTTTTGGTACATGGTGTGAGATAGGGATCCAACTTAATTCTTTTGCATGTGGATATCTAGTTGTCCCTGCACCATTTGTTGAAAAGACTATTCTGTCCCCCGTTGAATTGGTCTTGGCACCCTTCCCGATAGCTTCTCTTCTTTATGTACCCACTTTCCCTTCCTAGCTCCTGTACCCATCCATGGGCCAATAACTCAGAAATGTATCCCTTCAGCCTGGACCTTTCTTCTGAGCTCCTTACTCATATGTAACTTGATATCTCCACTTAAATGTTTCTCACACATGTTTAAGACTGAACTCATGATTGTTTCCTTCAAATATGTTCTTTTTCCAGTATATTTTCCCCTGTTTTGCCTCAGCAAAACACAGCAGTATCCTGCTTGCTTAAGCCAGAAATCTAGAGTCAGGTTTGACACTTCTTACCTTATGCCCCACATCCAGTTGATCACCAAGTCCAGGTTGGTTCTACTTGGAAATATATATTGTGAATCTATCCCTCAACCTCCATCACCACCACTGCCACCAAATCTGAGACCTCATATCTCTGCTGGAATACAGTCTCCTAACTGGTCTGTCTCCATGGAAAATTCTAAATATATACGAAAGAGGAGGAGAGTTGTAGGAGGGACCCCCATGTATTCATCACCACCAACTACAACAACCACCAACATCAGGTTGTCCCTATTTCATCAGTACTCATCCTGTGCTCCCCCTGCCCCACACCCTTTGGATTACTTTGAAATAAATCTATGTATTAGAGTGATCTGTGACCACGCCTAGGGGTGCCAGCTCAAACAGATGCTGCTCCATACTCTTTAACGTACGAAGTTGAGGGTGTATTTCCCCTTTTAAATCCCTTCATTGGTTCCTCATAGCTTTTCTTCTTTTCTTTTCTTTTCTTTTTTTTTTTTTTACTATAAACAACTTCATTCATGGACTTTCATATAAGTATAAAAGTGATAGATATTAAAATCACACTTTCACATACATTTTCCAGAAAAAGCCAATTCCTGTATATACTGAAAATCAAAGTCCCCAGAAGAAACCAGTTGTGGGGGTAAGCAGCTATATCTAATGTCTCCGACTCCATTTCTGCAGCGCAAAAGACCCCCCCATAGTTTTTAAGAGAATGACAAAAACCCTTACTGGGGCCCACAAGACCCCGCATGATCTAACCCTGCCAACCTCTCCTGCCTCATTGCTCATCACTTCACTACTCACCTCTACCCTCCAGACACAAAGGCTCTGTTTATGTTTCTCATACGTGCCACACACATCTGGCCTCAGGGCTTTTGCACATCATAAACCCTCTAGTAAACCCTCTACAAGGACTCCTTCCCAACACCCTCCAATCCTCCCCACCCGACCCTGCCAGCCCCTCAGTCTGATTAGCATCCATTGGCTATCAGTGCAAATGCTGCTGCTGCTGCTTTGGGAGGTCTTCTCCACTCTCCACGGGTGACTCAGGACTCCTTGACAGAGGTCCTCCTAGGACGCTGTGCTTTGCCTTCGTAACGTACATTACACAGTTATAATTCTGTATCGGTCTCTATAAATATTTGTTTCATGTCTGCCTCTCCCACCGGGCATTTTGGGGATAGTAGCGTGCCTTATCCCTCTTCGTATACACAGCACTTACACAGAACTGAGCGAATACAGGCGTCCAACTGGCATTTGTAGGATGGAGGCAGAGGGGCCGGCAGCCCTCTGAGGGCTGTGCTTCTGCCAGCCTGTCCTGGGATTGGGGTTTTTCTGAGCACAGAGAGCCAGTGGCCATCTGCCCCTCACCCAGTTCCTGGCTAGGCTTTGTTATTCCCTCAGACAACATTTGCTTTCCCTCCTGGCTTGAGACTTTCTTGCCCCTTTGCAGGGGAGTAACTGAGGCCCAGAAGGGGAGAGTGGCTTCTCCAAGGACCCACAGCAGTGAGAGGTACTTCTAGGCCTGCATCCTGTCTTCCTGTCCCCACGCCCAGGCTCTTCCAGGACACTGAGCCTGCTCGAGACTGCCTGTGCCCTGACAAGAGCCAGGTGGGTCCCCAAAGCCACAGTGATTCTGAGGTGGGTGTCCCAGGGTGGTTGGAGTTGGGTATGCTGGATGCTACCCATGGATGGACAGAGCTGACTTGTCCCAGGAGTCGCCACACCTCCGGGCAGCCTTGAGTGGGGGTGAGCATCTGAGGGCGTCTGTGGGCCCTCCAGTCAGCCGGCCCGGCAGAGGGTGGCCCCCAGGAGCACAGGAGTACTCTGTTTCTTCATGAATGCAAGTCTGTGTTTAGACCTGAATGACCAGCTTCTTGTCTGGAAACAGCCAGGCCCCAAGTGGCCTGCCAAGAAAAAGTGGTCTGTGACCAGGTCCAGGGGTGCCAGCTCTCACAGATGCTGCTCCAGCGGTGGGCATTGTGGGAGGAGGCCAGCAACAGGCAGGTCACTCTCTGCAGAACCAATTCCCTGCTCCATCGTAGCCGGGGCTTTGTAGGAAATCCTGCGTATCCCCAGGAGCAAAGCTTCCAGGTTTCAGCCATGTGTCCATCTGTCTCCCTGGTGACTGTTCTCACTCTGCAGGTCTTTGAGCTGTGGCCAGGAAGGGGGCAGCAGCTGCTGGCCTCGTACCTCTGGTGGAGGGAGAAGAGAGGGTGGGATCCTGAGTATGGTTGGGCCTGAGCTGTGGGAGGACCTCTGGGCCCCAGGGGATGGGATGCAGTCCGTGGATGCCACCCAGATGTAAAGAGGGCCCTGCCCGCTGCCACTCTCCCAGGGGAAAGGTTCAGTCACGCAGGACATGTATGGAGCTTTGCGGGTGCAGTGGGGGGCCTGGTGGTGTCCCCATCTCTACTTCCCATGGGGAGCTCACCTCTGGGCATCCTTCAAGGGACATGATGGGAGGGTAGGGGGGCAACTCAGCTCTCAGTGGTGCAGGCAGGGGTGGGAGGCCCAGCGGGCAAGGCTGTGAGAACCGGCCCCCTTCCCCAGGGCTGGGCCGTGACCTCTCTCAGATTCTCACAGGGGCCCTGACCATCTGCAGGCCAGGGAAGGGATTCTCCCCATTTTAGAGAGGAGGGAGGAGACTCAGAGATCCCTGGAGGCCACCCGGAGGGTCAGGGGAGCCAGAGGCAAACTTGAGTGAGTTGTTCTCACTCCAGGCCGCGCCGCTGTTTTGTGGGACTCTAGTTCCCTGGCCAGGGACCGAACCCAGGCCCTTGGCAGTGAGAAGGCAGAGTCCCAACCTCTGGACCTCCAGGGAATTCCCTTACTCCAGGTCTTATGTTGGCATCCTGAGGCCCCACTACTGCTAAACAAACTACACAGAGGGGTTTTCCACAGGGAGCATTTGTCTCTTCGGTAAACAGTTATGGAGTACTTACTGTATGCCTGAGGTTGTGCGAGGCCCTGGGGTAAGAGGTGAATAAGACAGTCTGGGGAGGGAGACAGCCTCATCAACAGGTGGTGCAGCAAAGGAGGCTATCTGAGCATAAGTGGGCACAGGGCGGGATGGCTCTGCTCTCCCTGGAGGTACAGGCCGGCCAGGCTTCAGGGAGGAGAGGTCCTGGGGGGTGAGAAAGAGGGGGACCCTACCTCGGGCAGCAGCAGCTTAGCTGAGCAGGGCCCAGGCAGAGCTGGGAGGGGGTGCTCATTAGCGCAGCTCCCGAGGGCAGGAGAAGCGTCAGCCTGAGCACTTTGCTCCCAAATCCTGTCCCCATGAAGAGCAGGACCTTTCTGGTGTGCTGAGAGCCCAGGCCTGGGTGGGAGGTCAGGGAGAAGGGAAAAGGGGTTGGGGCCCTTTAACAAGTGCTGGTCCAGTCAACCAGGCAGCTTGGCTGCCGAGAGTGGGAGATGGGGCCAGCCTTGCCCCTGGCCCTCCCAGCTCCCATTGGATGGGAGGACCCAGGGGTTCTGAGATCCCTGTAGGTAGAAGGAGTTCTTGTTAGCACCAGCGCTCAAAGGGGTCCTTGTTCAGGCTGGATCCAGCCGCCCTCAGAGGGCTGGGCCAGCCCACATCTTCCTAGCAACTAGCTCACCCAGTGTGTTTGGTTCTTGGAGTAAGGGAGATAAAGGCTGGGGGGTTCTGATCTAGGGAACTCCACTTCCCAGAAGGGCTCCCACATGATCATCTCAGCCCAATAGACACCCCCCTCCTTCTCCCCTAGTCCCCCTGTACTGGGCCTGTGGGGAGAGCGGGGGCCTGGCCCTGCAGCAGGGAAAGCTCTAGGAAAGGGCAGAATTTGGGTCCCTCGAGCCCTCCAGGCACGGTAGAAAGAGTGCACACTTTCAGCCAGACTGGATTTTGAATTCGAACTCCACTGCTTTCCAGTTATGTGGTCAGGAGCAAGGTGCTTTACCTCTTTGGGCCTCAGTTTCCTCATCTGTGCAATGGGAATGGTGCATCTCTCTTGCATGACTAAAACTGGACTGAGATTAGAGGAGATCATGAGCCAGATCTGTTCACCTCCTTCCCCCTGGGGGCTCCCTCGTTAATGGGGCCAGACTTGGTCTGAACTTTCTTCAGAGGCTTCTTCCCTTTCCTGGTCCTGAAGGCTCATTGCAGGTATGGTACCCCCAGGTGTGGGTATCAGCCGTCTATGGAGTCTTGGCCCTGCCAGTGAACCCAGCTGAGCCTCCCTTCTTCACCCGTGAAGTGTTAAGTTGTACTACCTGCCCCACTAGTTGCGGCGAGCCGGGGCTACTCTTCGTCGTGGTGCGCGGGCTTCTCATTGCGGTGGCTTCTCTTGTTGCAGAGCATGGGCTCTAGGCGGGCGGGCTTCAGTAGTTGCAGCACTTGGGCTCAGTAGTTGTGGCTCGCGGGCTCTAGAGCGCAGGCTCAGTAGTTGTGGCGCTCGGCCTTAGTTGCTCCGCGGCATGTGGGATCTTCCCGGACCAGGGCTTGAACCCCTGTCCCCTGCATTGGCAGGCAGATTCTTAACCACTGCGCCACCAGGGAAGTCCCATCGTGTCTTAAAGGACATCACATGTGTGCCCTCGTTTGTGGTCTTCAGGCAAACCAGGTATGGGGGTTTTTGGTCTTGGCTGCAAGGGCCGGGGCATTGGAAGCAGATGGAAAGTCAAGGAGCAGCCGAGGGGAGCGGACCCTCTTTGCTGTCTCCCAGGGTGGGGCTTGGCCCACAGCCCACCTGCTTCTCTCTTCACTCTCTTCCTCATCCTAGACCCAATCTCCAGGTGCACCCAGTCACTCTGGGCCAGCACACCTGTGGCTCTCTCCTGCCTGTTCTCAGCCTTTGGCCCCCCTCCTCCACCTCCCGTATTTCCCAGTTAGGATTCATCAGAAAGGGATCCTGATGGGCCAGCTCAGCTTTTCATTCTTTTTTTTTTTTAATTTTTATTTCAATGTGGACCATCTTTAAAGTCTTTATTGAATTTGTTATAATATTGGGTTTTTTTTTTTTATGTTTTGGTTTTTTTGGCCGCAAGGCATGTGGGATCTTAGCTCTCTGACCAGGGATCGAACCCGCACCCCCGCATTGGAAGGCAAAGGCTTAACCACTGGACCGCCAGGGAAGTCCCTCAGCTTTTCATTCTAAAGAGGGCACTGGTCAGCTTGCGGGTGGCTTTGCTCGGGTCTGGAGCACCCCCGTGGTTCTGTCCTGTAGCCCGGGTCATCTGTACAAACTGGGCCTCCACACCGCCCCGCATTTCAAAGCTGCCACAGGTAGTAAAGGGAAACGAACCGTATTCCTGGCCCGGGGTTCTCAGACCAGCTCCTGGGAAGTAGGGATTGTGACTAGGCTGAGCACCTGCCCCACCCTGAGTCCTTTGCCAGGGTTGCTGAGCAGGACAGACGGATTGGGGCCCAGCATGTGGCCCCCAACGCAGAGCCACACTCCCTTAACACTCAGTCTGGAATTCAGTTATGGGATTCTCTCCCCTTCCCTAATGGGTGGAAAAGGTGAAACTTGTCCTTGTCCTGGATATGGATTATCAGCTTAGAAAAATAAAAAGTGAGGTGCAGCCTCTATGTAAGAAATAATAGAGTTATTTTTTTGCAAAAGGAGATTGCCTTTCCTCTTCAAGTTTCAGTGTATTGACGACGAGCCTGACTCTGTCCACGTTATTCCAGTTTCCCTTGGGGAGAGGTCTTGTCAGCCATTTTCTGGGCTGTACTGCGGGCCAGTGGCCCTGAGAGAAAGATAGGGAGGCTTTAGGGCAGGACACAGTGTGGTTCAGGGCTGGACGCTGCCACACGGGAGGGCTGGCCTTACTTCCTTGACAAAACTCAGGAAATGAACTCTGCGACCTTAACAGATGAAGGAAATCCCTATTAAGAGCGTGATTCCCTGTTTTGCCAAGGATGTTCTTGGAACTCCAGAGGGCTGGGTGAAGGCACAGGAGGGTCAGGGCCCCAGGTCCGGAGCCCAGGTGGGAGGACTGGCCTCGGAAACCAGGAGGTATGCGTCTCCCTCTGAGTCCCAAACAAAGGAGGGGTTTAAAATCACCCGAGAGCTTTTAAAAGCCTGAAGCGGAACCTCATGACCCAGCAATACCAGCCCTAAGTGTTTACTCATAGAAACGAATACTTGTGTGCACAAGACACAAGGTGCTGAAATGTTTATAGCAACAGTTTTGTAATAGGCAAAAACTGGAAACTCAATAGTAAAATGCCCCTCAACAGTAAGATTAATAAATGAGTTGCAACATGTCCATATAATGGAACTCTAAACATCAGTGAAAATGCACAGTTTGCAGCCACACACAGCACTGTGGATGAATCTCACCAGTGTGTTGCCGAGTAAAAGAAGAACACGTACCACGTGATTCCATCCACAGAAAGTCCCCGAAGAGGCAAAGACAATCTGTGTTGTTGACAATCTGTGTTGTTGGAAGTCGCGCCGGTGGTTCTCTTTGACCGGGGGTGGGGGGTTGGGAGTGGGCGGTGAGACTAGAAGTCGTGGGAGGGGCTTCTGGAGGGCAGGTTCTCCGGTATGCACCGTTTGTGAAATGCATTGCACGGTTCACTTACTTTGTGTGCACTTTTCAATATGTAAATTATACATCAGTAACAAGTTAAAAATATATAGTTACCTAATTGCTACCCCCAGAGGTTCTGATTTAACTGGTTTGAGAACAGAGCTCAGGGATCATTTTTCTTTGGTTGGTTTTTTGAAAAGCTCTACAGGTGATTCTAGTGTGTACCCGGCAGGCTACCCTTCCGAGTTAACAGGATGGTCTCTTTTCTCTGTGAAGTAGGTGGTGAGCTGTGTGCTGAGACGTAGAGGTGGGGTGCAGCCAGTGAGCACTGCTGTGGGGCTGGGAGGGGCCCAGCCTGTGCTTTTCCCCAAACACCCATTCCCATCCCTTCCGAGCCACTTTACCCTTTGCCGTATGTCCTCTGTCTCCCACCCGGGCTCCTCTTTGATCAGTCAGCCGGCGCGGACTGAGTGCCTGGCGCTGCCGGGCCGGGCTGTCTGCCTGCTCCACAGGCCGGGGCTCCCGGAGGGGAGGGCCCATCTGTGGGTGACCCCCCTCCGCTGCTGTCCACCACCCCTCCCCTTACTGCTGGGCATCCATCGTTCTCCGTGCCTCCTTCACTCTTACTGCCTGGCTTTTTAAATTTTTATTTATTTATTTATTTATGGCTGCGTTGGATCTTCGTTGCTGTGCACCAGCTTTCTCTAGTTGCGGCGAGCGGGGGCTACAATTCGTTGCGGTGCGCAGGATTCTCATTGCGGTGGCTTCTCTTGTTGCCGAGCACGGGCTCTAGTCGCACAGGCTTCAGTAGTTGTGGCACGCGGGCTCAGTAGTTGTGGCTCGAGGGCTCTAGGGCGCATGCTGGGTAGTTGTGGCACATGAGCTTAGTTGCTCTGCGATGTGGGATCTTCCCGGACCAGGGCTCGAACCCAGGTCCCCTGCACTGGTAGGCGGATTCTTAACCACTGTGCCACCAGGGAAGTCCCTGCTGCCTGGCTTTTTTTCTCCCCTCCTCCTTCTTGAAGTGTCATCGTGTCCCTTTCTCTGTCTCTCCTTCACTCATTCATTTAGCAAACACTGGGCGCCTGCTGTGTGCTGCAGGTACAGAGATGTAGAAGACACACCCCTGGTGGAGCTCAGATGTCTAAACAGACAAGCACAGTCTGGGGTGGTAAGGGCTGGAGCAGCAGCGTGAAAGAAGGGACCAGGGACTACTGAGGAGGGATGACCAGCTCTGCATGGGGGAAAGCTGGGAAGGCTTCACAGAGAAGGTGATGCCTGATCTGGGCTTTGAAAGATGACCAGGGAATTCCCCAGGTAGATAAGCATGGCAAGGAATTCCAGGAAGAGCAAACATGCAGGGGTGAAGGGCCACCGCTGAGCTGCATGGGTGAGTCTGGAAAGGAAGCAGGAATGTCAGGAAGGCCAGGTAGGAGGCAAGAAGGAGCTACAGGAGGAAAGTCAGCAGGAGGGGGGCAGGCTCAGATCTGGGCCCCAGGTGGCTCTGTTGGCAGTGTGGGTGTGGGAGAGTGCCAGGTGTGGAAGGGCAAGGCTGGAGGCAGGTGTAGTTAGGAAGCTGTTGCCAGCATCCAGGAAGAGGATGATGGTGGCCTAGGCTTGCCTGGTATAGCAGAAGTGGAGACAGTAGATGGTATGGTGGGTCGGGTGGTGCCAGGCTCTCGGGGCCTTGGTGGTTGACTGGTTGCGGCGGTGGGGAAGAAGCGTGAGTTGAGGATTCTGGCTTGGGTAACTGTGGAGGATGGGGCCTTTCAAGGGGAAGCAGATTTGGGGGGATGATGCTGAGCTCACTTTGATGGATTCGTCTAGATGGCAGGCTCTGCCGCTCTGGAGGGATGAGGTGTCAAGGTTAGGGATTTAGGTGGGGGAGTATCTACCTGGTGTGAATATTTTGAGCCTGGGGGAGGCATCCAGAGCGGAGTGCATGTGTCAAGTGTCCCATGAAGCTTCGTCTGTGAGGTCCCTAGGAAGCAGCTAGACTGAGCCTCTCTGGGTCTTCTCTGCACTGCCTCTCTCTCCCTCTCCTAACCTCTCTGTGTCTCCCCTTTCCCTTCCTTTTTTTTTGGCTGTGCCGCTTGGCTTACAGGATCTTAGTTCTCCGACCAGGGATTGAACCCGGGCCCTTGGCTGTGAAAGTGCGGCGTCCTACCACTGGACTGCCAGGGAATTCCCTGTGTCTCCCCTTTCCTGATGGGCCTGGCCCCTCTCCCGACATCTCTCAGTGCTAGCTGCCCATCCCCTCCCTCTCAGCAGCCCCCTGGGCTGGGCAGGCTCATACTGGGCTCATGGGGTGATAAGCTCAGTAAGTATTTGTGGAAGGAATGAAGGAATGGGCAGTTAGCCTGAGTTCCCACTTGGGCCAGCAAGGCCTGAGTGCAGGGCAAGCACACGTTGTGTCCTCTGGATCAGCATCTTGCCTTTGGACCAGGCTCAGCAGAATGAAAGGGCCTCATCTGAGGAATTTTCAAACCTTTTCTACCCCCTTTAATGTCCAGCATACTGAGCCTCCTGTGCTCCATCACCCTCATGACAATAATGACATTTTTTTTGTGGCTTTGATTGAAAAAATAGATACAGTTTTGAAGACCCTTGATATTAACTCCGTAGTCTGCACGTGGAGGTGCGATGGGGATGGATGGGCAGTGGGTATAGTTCACAACCCACAGAGCAAGAGCAACCGGGTCGAGGAAGCCTCTGTGGGAGTGGACTGCCGGCAGTGTGCGACGACCCAGGCTGGCCCCTCACCAGCGCCCTGCTCTTGCCACCTCCTTCCTCTGCGTCAGGGCCCTGTTGGTCCTTGGGTGGACCCCACCTGCCTGGCTCCGTTGGTGAATTCTCAATGACTATCACCCCAGACCTAGCTTTCCCTCTGACTTTGCTCCCATCTCTTTATTTTTACTCATCTAAACAAATACTATGGGAAAGAAGACGAATCAGTAGAAAGTCTGACTTGAAGGTGATTTTGAAAGCAGTGCATTTCGGCCATAGCCAGGGTCTCTGTATCAACAGTATTATCAGGACTGCCCAGAGGGGCTGATTTTAATTGATGGACATGAAGGATTGACTTGTGACCATCATGTTCATCACATGAAAAGGGGTTGCTTTGAGTTTGAACGTATTTGAGTCATTTACCCCAAGGGACTCCTGTTTTCTTACCGTTATTTTTTCATGGAGATGCTATGGGAATCGTGGCAGCCTTTTTTTTTGTTATTCTCATGGCCCATCTCTCCTCCAACCTCTGTTCTTGATCTCACTTAACACTGTCCACACAGTCCTTCCTCAGACATGTCACGCTGGCGGTGCCCCAGGCTCAGGGGCTGCGATGTTGCAGGAGGCGTCCTGGAGCCCCTGGAGGTGGGCAGTTAGAGCTCACACACAGGTGCCTGAGAGGGAGCCTGGGGTTCGGGGCTGAGAGCCTGCAGTAGGGCTTATCACTAGGCTGGGGGAGGACTGACGGAAGGCGCCCCTCCCTGAGGTCACATTTGAACTTAAGGATGGGTTGGGTTTAGAATCCATGCAAAGGCATGATTATCACGCAGGGTTAGGTGATGGAAGCCAAGCAGGATTAGAGTCCCACCAGCTGGTAAGGCTCAGCTTCCCTTTCTCTGGGAGTCCTGCTGTAACTCTTTCACTCTGTGTGTCCTCTGAGCTCCTGCAGCCCTGACAACTCGGATCACACTTTCCAGGGCCTGAGTGACAGGCTCCCTGCCTCTGAAACCATGATCAAGTTCCTCCTTCTTCCTCTTGGGGTCTTGTTGTATCCTTGGTCCCCAGGGCTGGAGTGTGTTCCTTAGAGCGGCGCCCACACCCATCTCCTCCCTGGTGGCCCCGTGGGCTCCTGGGCTGCAGGGTTCAAGCTCTCTAAGGCTCGGTGGTTTGACTTGTACACACTCTGCCTCAGGGGCCTCTCCTCTCCTCAAAGCAAGAAAGAAACAGAGAGATGAAAGAGAGGGATGGGATCTGCTGCGCAAAAATTAAACACAAGTACAGCAACAATACCACAGAACTGAAAGGCAAATGGGGGAAGTGTTTGCAAAAATGATAAACTAAGGATTAATCTTCTCAACAAAGAAGGTATACAAATCAGTAAGAAAGACATGAAGATCCTTATAGACAATTCACAGATGAAATCCCAATGGTTAATATGTATTTGGCAAAAATGTTCAACCTGTCAATAAGCAGAAATAGAAATGAAAACAATATATTTTCACCTATCAAATTTGCAAAGGTGAGAAAAAGATAATACCCAGTGTACGGCCTGGATGTAGGGCAACGGGCACCCTCATATAGTGCTGATGGCTATGCTTGTTGGTATAGCACCTGGAAAGCATTTTGGAAGTGGGTCTAAAGATTCTGAGAGGGCTTCCCTGGTGGCGCAGTGGTTGAGAGTCCACCTGCCGATGCAGGGAACACGGGTTCGTGCCCCGGTCCGGTAAGATCCCACATGCCGCGGAGCGGCTGGGCCTGTGAGCCATGGCCGCTGAGCCTGCGCTTCCAGAGCCTGTGCTCCGCAATGGGAGAGGCCACAGCAGTGAGAGGCCCGTGTACCACACAAAAAAAAAAAAAAAAAAAAAAGATCCTGAGAAATGCTCATTCTCCATCCACGAATTTCACTTCTGAGAATCTATCCAAGGAATCAGTAGTGACATGGGGAATTTCTCACGAAATTATGTTAAGCAAAAATAGGGCATACAAATTATATGATATATAATTCCACTTATGTAAATTATATATTTATACATAAATGTTTTCTTTGGGTGATTTTGGGGGAATGTTTTTCTTATGGGTGATTTTTGATCATCATACTTTATATATTTTATATTTCTCATATTTTCTATAATAAGCATTAAAAAAATCAAGGGGGAGAAGTCTCTGTGAAATGTGTTATGATGGACCCAAATAAATTCAGAAATTAACTTTAGGAGTCAAAGGGTCACATCACTAGCACAACCTGTCACTTTGAAAGATTCAGGACATACATGATATGTGCACCAAAACTTGCCGTGAGGTTGAGGACAGAGGTCACCAGGCCACATGGCTGTGGTTGGGCTCATTTGGTGGCTGAGATCACCTGGCTCTTTGCTGTGTGACACTGGGGACAGCCTGCCCCTGGCAGGTCTCAGTTTCCTATCTTTACAGTGGTAGGGTGGGAGGGTCAGATTAATAATCCTGGAGGGGCTTGGCAGGTCTTGGCTAGGCAGTAACTCTGTTCTTTTATTTATTTATTTATTTAATTTATGTATTTATTTTATTTTTAAAATTATTTATTTATTTATTTTGGCTGCACCGCGTCAGGATCTTTGTTGTGGCATGTGGGATCTTTAGTTGTGGCGTGTGCACTTTTAGCTGCTGCACGCATGTGGGATCAAGTTCCCTGACCAGGGATCGAACCCTGGCCCCCTGCATTGGGAGCGCGGAGTCTTACCTACTGGATCACTGGGGAAGTCCCGGTAACTCTGTTACTGAAGAAGAGAATTTGACTTTGCCTGGTGACACTGCTGAGAGGGACGGAGCGCTGGGATCTGCAGGTTCAAGGTTCCAGCTCGTTACCTGCTGAGACCAGTGCACAGACCCTGTTACCTATTCATGACCGCCACACTGTCCTGCCTTGGCCCTGCTTCTTGGCCACCCTCTCTTCCTATCACCCCTGGGCCCACTCAGCTGCGGCTAGTTTGCCTGCTCAAGCTTTAGTCTTTTTGCTCTGGAGGAGCAGGAAGGGGAGGACCCTAGGCTTTGGAGCTGTTTAGTAGAGGCAGGAATTCAAAAGCCTTTGGGGACCCCCACCTGCCTATGGAGAGGGTGTCTCCCCCCTCTCGGGCTCTCTCTATGGGACATTTTTGTGATGGTTTGGCTCTCAGGTCTGAGCTACCCTGATGGTCTGAAGGCATTGAGGCCACTTCCTGGTGTGGGGCAGCCCTGCCCCCTAAGCCCACACTCAGCTGTGGGCTGACGTTCACGTCCACATCTGCATAGTATCAACTGCTCAGCCTTGATAAGGCCTCCTGTGCTCAGAATCCTTTCCCAGAAGCTGATGGTTTATGGTAATACTGCCTGGGCTCCTCCGAAACTTGAAACTTTTGCTTTCGGTCGGGGCAAGTCACAGGGTCCTCCCTCCCAGTTGCCTTCTCAAGGGTGGGGCTGGAGGCCTAAGAGCTGCCTGGGAGATTGATTTTCCTTCATACCCAGGCATAAACTGGACTTCACACTTCCAGGAAAGACAGTGAGTGAGTCTCCTCTCTCTGTCAGCTGCCCTGAAGCCCTGCCTGGGCTGCTGCCTCTGGACTGTGACATCTTCAGCTCACCTTGAATGGCAGGGCCGGTCTTGGGTAGGCTGCAGAGGCAGCTGCCCTGGACATGGTGGAGCTGGCTGAGAAAGGTGTCCCCAGAGAGCCCCCCTTCCTGATGAGGGCGTGTTTCTCCTCAGTATTCAACAGATGTACGGAAAGACGGCTTCTTTGAAGAGCACGGAGAAACTAGGCAGGGTCCAGAGACCCCGAGGCTCCAGGTGAGGCCCCTCTCCCGATCAGATATACAAACTGGTTGGGGGCGGGAAGCCCTCTGGTGGTGACCTGTTCGAAAGGGGGCCTTAAGGCTGCGTCAGGGGGTTAGGTTGGGCATAGGCTGCCCGGGGCCTCTTCCTCCCACTCCCAGGCCTGTCCCAGCACACTGGGACCTAGCAGAGTCCAGGCTTCTTGGGTTACCAGCCTCCTCCCTGCCCACCTGTCCTCAGGCCAACCTGGCCCGGGCAAAAGTTTGCGTTTCAGCACCACCCCCTCTCCGCCAGCCCTGGTAGCATCCGTCAGGTCAGGTGAGTCTGCCCAGCTCCTCATTGCAGAGCTGCAGGCCCGGGGGAGGGCAGTCCTGCTGGGATCAGGGCCCATGGCCAGGCCCCAGAGCCGTAAGGCTGACACCCCCACCCCACCTGCTCCCCAGACTGGTCCCCATCCCTGTGTCTCCTGCTCATTCACTCTGCGGTCCGCTCCTCTGCTTGCACCTAGGCCAGAAAAATGGGAGAGGGCTTTTGATACTCAGGGGTGGGCAGCTCTGGGACATCGAGGCTCAGGCTGAGCATACCTCCTGGGGGCGGCTGCTCACAGCTGTCAGGGAAGAGGGCTCTCAGCGACCCCTCCCTGCCGCAAGAGTGCCCCTCCCCAGGGCGAGCTATGCGCTCGCTGTGAAGGGCCCCAGCCTCCAATCTCTGCCCCAAGCTCGTGGCTTGAGGCCAGGACAGAATTGGCACTAAGGATGCGTGGGTAGGACTTTGAGGGCTCCTTGTCCCTGGAATGGCACGTCTCCTTTGCAGTCTGCACTGGCCAGAAGGCTTGAAGGGTGAAGACATAAAGAAGTGCAGCCGAGAAGGGGTAAGTGTGGGGAGGCCACTTCACTGCCCACTGAGAGAGGGGTCCCGGGCTGCCTGAACTTGGTGACTGTTGGCTCCTTGGCCACAGGCCTGTCACCAGGAAACCTAGTGGGTGTACCCTTCTGGGTGGGAGTTGTGTCCTCTTCCAGTCCTAGGCTGCCTGTCAGGACCTCGCGTCACCAGGAGACAAGCTGTGCTTGGAGGTCAGCCCTCCACACCCACTGGCTGCTTACCCACTACTTCGTGCTAAGTCACCGCAGGACCCCCACCCCTGTGGCCTTATTTCCTGGTGGCTGGAGCAGGGCCCTCTGGTGGTCCGATCTCCTGGGACTTCTCAGACCCAGCTCGTGTGTTTGCAGACGCTACTGAGAAAATACAACCAGCAATATCACAAGCTGTTTAAGGACATCCCCTTGGAGGAGGTGGTTCTCAAAGGTGAGCTGTCTCCCCGGATGGCTGGACAGGCGCCTGCAGTGCCCAAGGCCCAGGTCCTCTCCCCCAGAGCTTCCAGGCACAAATCAGATATGGGAACTGGCTGCCCTTTGAACGTGCCTTTTCTTCAAAAGTGTGAGAAGACTGGGCTGATTTGAGATATGAAGTTGAACTTACAAAAATTTTCTTGAGGCAATGTCGGGGCTTCCAAATCTTACTTCTGTCCTGCTCTTATCAGTGACTATTCTCTCCTGCTCAGGCCTGCCAGGGAGTGTGTGGGAGCATTTGCACAATCAAGGCCCTCTCTCCCTGGCAGGGCAGGGCAAGGAGTTCTGCCTGTGGAGGTGAACATCCAGGCTTAGGGGACCAGGGCAGAAACCTGCCGGATCTTTTGGGGCATGGATGGAGGAAGAGGAAACATCTAGCAGTCTGGTGGGGTGGGAGTGGTCAGGAGTTGTGGGAAAGGATGCTAGGGTGCTGGGGGAATGGGTTGCTGGGGCCTGGGATTGGGAAGGGTACTGAGGAGGACAGTCCCCGAGGCTGCACTCTGGACTCCTGAGTGGGAGGACCCAGGCCCTGGGGCTCCCGGGCTGGCCTTGCTCACGGCAGTCTCCTGTGACTTCCCAGTGTGCTCCTGCGCCCTCCAGAGGGACCTCCTTCTCCAGGGCCGGCTCTACATCTCCCCCAACTGGCTCTGCTTCCATGCCAGCCTCTTTGGCAAGGATATCAAGGTAGTAATAAGTGGTAAGGGCTGCCACAGCCCAGGGAAGAGAAGCCCATGCCCTGTGGGCACACCTCAAGTCAGGCCTGTCCCTCCACACGCTGACACTTGGTGAGGCCTCTCACTGTGGGGCATCCCACCTGGTGTCCAGGGCAGTTAGCCCCACCCCTTCCAAGCAGGGGCCCCAATCTAGACTCCACATCTGGCCTGAGCAGCCTGAACAGTTCACTGCCAAATTATTCTGCCTATGGGTACCTCCAAAATGCCTTCAGAATCAGAGTGGGATATCACACTTATGGGGGCCCAAAAGTGGCCATGGTGGCTCAGGGAACTCTGTTACTGGAGTATGGGATTCACCAGGGCAACCATCCTTGCCTCCTGGATGATGGGGTGAGAGGCTGGAGCAGCGCGTGCGGCCAAGGGGTGGGGGATAACTGAAGGGAGCCTGCGTGAGACAGTGGAGGCTCAAATACTCTCCCACGTGGGACCAGACATCTCCATGGTGCTTGTGCTTGGGTCACTGCCAGCTGCGGCTGGCACCCTAAGCAGGAAGCAAAGGGACTGTGTCCTTGGGGGGTGAGTCCTGAGAGAAGAATGCCTCTCTCCCTGTCAGGTGGTCATTCCCGTGGTGTCTGTGCAAATGATCAAAAAACACAAGATGGCGCGGCTCCTTCCCAATGGCCTGGCCATCACCACCACCACCAGCCAGAAGGTCAGTGAGATTCTGGGCCAGCGCTCCCTTGTCCTTCTCCCCATCCCAGCTCTAGGAGTCCACAGCTTGACCCTGGCACTCTCCCAAGTCTTTACATACCTTGCCCCTTTCTGTTTTCTTCCTATGTTCTAGTATGTCTTTGTGTCACTGCTCTCCCGGGACAGTGTATATGACATGCTGAGGAGGGTCTGCACCCACCTACAGGTATGAAGCTTGGGGCCAGGGCTGTCGCGGCGGGGCTGGCCCATCTCCCCGGCACAGGAAACAGGGAGTAACAGGCTCAGGCTCAGTGAATTAGAGGCAGTCCTTGGACCATGTGTCTATGCTTGTGAGCCTCTTTGAGGCCACTGGGCCCTTGTGTGTCCCCACGTATAACCCTCACTTGTGCTTCCTCGGTGCACAGACGGACAGGAGCATGTGGCTGCTTCCCAATATACCTACAGCTCTCTCTTGCCTATGGTGAGGAACGGGGAGGGCAGCAGCTTGGGGGAGTATGTTGCCTTGGATTTGCCTTCTGCTCCAGCATTAACTAGGGATCCCCCTGCAAACTCTAGGAGCTTTAGGCTCTATCTGACCCGAAGTGGCTTATTTGGAGGTAAAGCTCTCTTGGAGAGTGTTAATACCTCCCCATGCCTGACTTTGGCTGTTCCAGATGGACAAGTGATCCCTGTTCCCTTCCCTCCTCAGCCTTCCAGCAAGAAGAGTCTGAGTGCAAGAGAATTTCTAGAGGAACCTGAGTGCGAGTCTCTGGTGAGAGCTGAGGCTGGGAGCAAAAGTGGCTGGCCTGAGATTGCCTGTGGCTCTAAGGCTTCAGGGCCTCCCAGGCAGGAGCCCACAGTGCAGAACTGGCGCAGCAGGCTCAAGAGCCAGTGGCCATGCTGTGTCAGGGGGTCCCCTAGACCCACCACGCTCCACACCATGCAGAGCCACTATGTCCTGGGCAGATGTGCTAACTTCCTGAGCAGAACAGATGCCCAGCCCCCGGAACACTGCCCAGGTTGGACCCTATACCTTCACGGGTACAGAGCCAGCAACCCCTCTTTCCTTTAGCAGTCAGGAGGGCCTTCAAGGGGCTGGAGATGTCCCTGGGGAAGAGCGCTGAAGGCAGTCAGAACCGAGGCAGGCTCCTTTTAGATTGGCCAAGGTCCCAGCTGTTTCTTTTGCTCCTGGGATCCTGGGTAAGCAGAGTTTCTTGAGCAGGGGTGGGGGGTGGAAATGATCCCAGGGTGTTTGACGTCTACTTCAGTAACTATTAAGCGTTTAGCCAAGCATACGATACGCACAATACCATGCAGGGGATGGAAGGCGATGTTCCCCTTTTTATTGATGGGGACCTTAAATCAAGGTCAGTGACATAGGGTTAGAGCCCAGATTAGCAGGAGTCACAACTTATTCCACCTAAGGTATATAGTGCCAAGCTGTCTTGGACTCAGCCGATCTGAACATGTACCTGGGATGGCTCATGTCTCAGATTCCACTGTGGTTCTACACTAGCAGTCTTCAAAGACACCATTCCCTGGAAGAGTGGCTGGTCACAGCAAGGGAGCAGATGAGACGGGTGACTGCTACGGCGGTGGCTTCCCCGCTTCTGGGCACCTGCTTTCATGCTTGCTGGGCATATTGATACTATCTGGAAAGGCTTTGACAAATCTAGCGTGAACCCCTTAGGGCAAGTGGGGTCCCAAGGGCGCCACGGTGAGACAGCTTCTCCTGCCTTCTCTGCAGGAAGTCCTCATCCCTGAGATGAAGTGGAGAAAAGTGTGCCCTGCCTCCAGGTCCCTGTCCCTCCCAGACAACATCCCTTGTATCCCTCGGGCATCCATGGACTCCACGGATGACTTCTTCCCCTCCAGGAAGCCTCCGGGGTCTGGTGAGTTCAGCGTGCTTGTCCATGGCAACTGCTTGCAAAGACCAGGCTTTCCTGCCTCCCACTGCTGCAAAAAGAGGTCATCACAGCCAGCAGGCCTTCTGAGAGCTGTTTCTTTCTTTCTCCAAATCCATAAGGGAAAGCCAAGAGCCCAAGCGGCTCCAGAGAACACGGGCGGGGGAGTGGGCTGGGGTCCTGCCTTCTGCCCAGGAAGCTGCCTAACGCCGTCCTGTTGCAGAGAACGCTGACTCTGAGGAGGAGAGGCTGGAGGATGAGCCCGAGAGCAACGGGGAGCAGAGGCTCTGGGATCACGGGCTCCTGCAGGTCTTCCTCGTGCTGTAGGTGGCTGCATGGAGGGTGGTGGGTGTCTAAGTGTTTAGAGCCGGGGCCTTGGTGTGTGGGGAGGTCAGTGTCCAGAGCGAGGGGAAGGTTCTGAGTCAACTGCAAGCTCCCGGGTGGCGTCTGGCAGCCGTGCAGCAGGCTCTTCTAGAGCAAGATAAAGTATCTCCAGTTTTCATCCCTACAACCCTGTAATTTAGGGTTAAGGCTGTGGAGAGGGGCAAGACATGAAACATGTTGAAGAAAGAAAAAGTTGCACAGGATTGGGGAGGAGGAGGGTTGGGAAAATCTGAGAGGCCCATCAGATAGACTAAGGGAGAGCCATGGCCTTCCCACTGCCCACCATTGGGGTGTTTTCTGGAAGCCCAGGCTTGTCTGTAATTCTGCCTAAGCAGAGCAGTGAGCATGGTGGGATGTTTTATGAAGAGCCAACCTCTGGATTCCCTCACCTTACCTCATCACCTTCCTCCGGCTCTGCTGGCTGGGTTTTGACTGTCAGCCTCAGCACTTGCTGGGGGAAGGGCTACCACCTTAGGGGGTAATCTTAGTGGCCTCGCACAGGGGGTGTAGGACCAAGGCGGCTGGTCAGAGGGAAGGTGGGCCCAGCTGAAGGACCCAGAACTCGTGCTGGGCTTCAAGGACACCTCCATGGGGATGAGTCTCAGGACCCCCATGTGCCCTCTGGGAAAAAAGATGCCTAGGTCTAGAACGTAACTGCAGGCAAAGGGTTCTTTAATTCTTCCAACTGCAGGAACTAGCTTAGTCCCACTCCTATTTTTGGTGATTCTGTAAAAATGCCCCGTTTCTAGAAGAGAGATTCAACTCCTCCTTACCCCTCTTTCTCCAGGATCTGCTTCTTGGTCATGTCTTCATCGTACCTGGCGTTCCGCATCTCCCGGCTAGAACAGCAGTTATGCTCCCTGAGTTGGGGCGACTCAGTCCCTGGGCACAGGTGATGCCCTTTCTCTTTCTCATGTTTCTGGGATTGAGGGTTAAGGACAGCAGCCAAAGCCTATGGCCAGGCTGCTTGTCAGTCTGGCTGGTCCTGGCCTTGCCCTTGAGCTGGCTTGATGGCCCTTAGCAAGGTTGGGCAGGGTACACAGATCCCACCTGGACCCCCTCTCATGGGTGGACAAAGTCTGCACTGACTCATGTCTGCCTTCTAGGCCCTTTGTCTGACCTGGTCATCTCTCCTGTGTGCAGGTAACAGCCACTTGGCCTTTGTCCCCACTCCTCCAAGAAGAATGCTCTGGGTGCTAAGGTGCCACCAACAATCCGCTTGGTTTATGCTGCTGCTGTGCTGAGACTGAGTCTGAAAGAAAATATTCCAGATCCCTTCTCCTCCCCACAACTCTTCTCCCTCCTTTAATGAGTGATCTTTAGTACCTGTTTACAAAGCTCCTACAATTTTGGGACTCGGACAAAAAGACAGATTTTTGGATCTAGCTGAGGAATTCTGTACACTAAGCCTCAGCAGCCACTTAAATGAAAAAAATTTTAACTTGTTCCTTGGAAACAGCTCTGACACACAGGAAGAGCACTTGGGGCCACTGCAAGGGACAGAGGCCATGCTTTGGTACCTGTCACTTGGCTCACTCCAGTGGTGGGACAGAGGCCAGAACCCAAACCACCAGTGTGGGCTCCGCTCTCTCCCAGCATACTGTGCTCTCACTTGGACGCCTGAGAGTCCCTGTTTGGGGGCCCAAAGGACTTCTCTGCAGTCAGCCAGGGACCCATGCAGGGCAGACTGGAGGGAGTGAGGTAAGCTATGAATGAGGAGAGGAGGGCCTGTGGCCAGGAATCCAGCAAGAGGAGTGTTCACACTCTGTGCAGAGGCTCTGCTCTGGCCCCTCATGAGGAGGCTGGCTGAATCTGAGAGGACACTGCCTGCAGCAGGGGACTGTGGCAGTGGCTGTGAAGGAGAATAGAGGTCCAGCATTCTGTGTCCTCAGCTGCTATTTCCTGGTGAGACAGGTGGAGCAGGGCCTTTTGGTCACTGTGGTCGCAGACCAGGTACTGGATCTTTCCCTGGTGTGCTCACACATTTCCAAGGTGCCCCAGGTGGGAAGTGAGGGATAGGAGGGTCAGTGGCTGTGATCTGAGGTCTTGCTTTGTACTCTCTGCCTGACTGCCTGGATTTTGGGTGTGGCCAATGGCAGCCTGTCGGGCTTGGCTGGGCACCGGGCACGATGGTGCTGGGCCACCACAGGGCAGAGCTCACCATGTCACCTGCAGGCCATGCAGGAGGGTCCTCCATTCCACGGGCTCTGTTCTCCATGAGTATAATGGAGGTGTCCAAGGTGGGCCTGGGACAGTGCAGGGACCAGGCCAAGGGGGTCTGTCTGATACCTTTGGGGACAAGAGAGGTAGAGGATAGGAAGAGTGGACATGGTAGTGGCTTTGCCTTAGAGATTCTTCCTTCTCTGTCAAGGTCTCCTCAATTCTAAAAGCTTCTCTGTGCCTTAAAACTCTGGCCTGTTCTCTCTGGGACTCTGAAATGCTAAGAGAGTGCCTTTGTAGGTTCTGGAAAGGGCTTAGTGGGGAGGCCAGACTTATCAGGAAAAGTCACTGGCGATGGGGTGGGTGGTGTCAGAAAGAGCCACTTTTTCCCTCTTCAGACACTTGAGAGGTTAACTAGGGAGAAATCCAGGTGGAAGTTATTTACTGTGGAGCTGTGACTATCTGTCCTATTTATGACAAACCCAAATGAAGACTGGAGGGACTGACAGGAGGTGACAACTTCCTAAACTCAGACTGGAGGTCTCTTCATTCTCTCCCCATCCCAGGTTCTAGGATTTGGCTTAGAGCCTGGCCTTCTGGGATACCTGCACTAAAGCTGTATGTCTCAGGTGAAACTCACTGCTCCATTCTCCCCACATTGCCACACCGGATGAATGCCCGTCCTTTTTTGGGAACCAGCCCCCTTAATCACTCCTTTCTATCAGATTTTCAGGGAAATAATCCTACTTGCCCCAGCGCCTCCCCTCCCTGGTCCTTGCTGAAGGGCAGGGAGAACAGGTCCATTCTCTGAGACTTGCTGGGTTGAGCCAGAGGCCATGAGAGGTGCCAAGTCTCCAGTCTCCATGCCCCAGGCTCAGAGACGGCAAGAGGCGTGCAGTAGAGTAGGTGGCTTTGGAGGCCCTCTTGGGGTCCAGGGCTTTGAGTGATAGGAGTGTGCGCCTGTCCCTCTTGGAGGGCCCTCTGTTTCTCCCTTCTGTCCCCCAGCCTGGCCCTCTGGCCAGCGTACCTTCTGTTGTGCTCATTTATAAACCATGTGTATTTATACAGACCTGCTTGCGTTGGCGGATGCTCCTCTAATTCCCTGAGAATTTGGTTCAACTATCCTTCAGTTGTTCCACTATGGCGTTAGCCTTTGAAAATATTTTTAAATAAAAAATCCGATTTTTCTAGTGTCCCGTGGTATGGGAAGTTCACTTTTATCTTTTGACTACTCATTAAAAGTGCTCTTTACTGACATATTTGGCACGAAGGAGACTAACGGAGCCAAAGTCATTCCCAGAATCCCAAGTACTTTGCACATCTCACAGGACTTTAGCTGACGTGACTTGTACTTCAGGCATATGGGGAATGGTAAGGATGGCCACAGCACACCACCATAGCCTCCTCCCTCTGTTGGATGGACACTGAGAATGCTTCCCTGTTTCTCCTGGGCAACTCCAAAGCAATGCCCCTGGTTCGACTAGTACTGTGCTCCTGACTCAGGAATTAAAGTCTGAAACTCAGAGCTAGAAAACCCCTGTGTCCTTTTCTATGACATCAAGCCTAGATTATGGAGGTTAAATTCCAATTTGGGCCACGTCACCTCACTTTCTCTCTGGGAGGCCCCCTCTAGTAGTGATTCATTCGTTCAGTAAATGCTGAGCCCAGACTATGAGCTGGTACTAAGCTAGGCACTGACGATAGAGCAGTGAACATGTCAGGCAATATCTCTGCAACCCCCATGGCACTTGCATTCCACGTAAACATAAGTTCCAAGTAAATCGTGAACAAAGTAATTCCAGATTGTGATTAAGTTCCATGAAGGAAAGAAACAGTGATACGAGATACAGTAAACAGGGAGGTGGCTTTGGATGGGTGGTCAAGAAATATTCTCTGAAGTGAGGTTTAAGCTGGTGCTTAAAGGATGAGGAGCCAGTCATGGAAGGAGCTGGGAAAAGGGTCGGCAACTGTGAAAGGTAGGAAAGAACCCTAAATGTCTCTGAGGAACAGAGAGACCATCTGCATAAGTCTAGAATACTAGTCAGCGGGAGAGTGACATGAAAAGAGGTTGGAAAGGGCAACTCAGCAACAACAAAACCTATTTAAAAGTCGGTAAAGGACTTGAATAGACATTTCAACATCACTAGTCATTAGGGAAATGCAAATCAAAACCACAATTAGATACCACTTCATATCCATTAGGATGGCTACTATCAAAGAAATGGAAAACAAAAGTGTCACTGAGGATGTGGAGAAATTGGAACCCTTATGCACTATTGGTAGGAATGTAAAATGGTGCAGCCACTGTGGAAAACAGTATGGCAGTTCTTCAAAAAATTAAAAACAATTACCATATGATCCAGTAATTCCAATTCTGAGTATACACCCACAAGAATTGAAAATAAGGGTTTGAAGGGCTATCTGTACACCCATGTTCATAGCAGCGTCAGTCACAATCAGCCAAAAGGTGGAAGCAACCCAAGTATCTATCGACAGGTGAATGGATAAACAAAATATGGTGTATACATGCAATGGAATATTATTCATCCTTCAAAAGGAAGAAAGTCTTGACATATGCTACAACATGCATAAACCTTGAAGACATTATGCTAAGTGAAGTAAGCCAGTCACGAAAAGACAAATGCTGTATGACTCTACATATATGAGGTAACTATGGTAGTCAGATTCATAGAAACAAAGCAGAATGGTGGTTGCCAGGAGCTGTGGGGAAGGGAAATGGGAGTTATTGTTTCATGTGTACAGTTTCAGTTTTGCAAGATAAACAGTTCTGGAGATGGTGATGATTGCTGGACAATAATGTGAATGTACCTCACACTGTGGAACTATACACTTAAAAATGATTAAGATGATAAGGCTTCCGTGGTGGCGCAGTGGTTAAGAATCCACCTGCCAATGAAGGGGACACGGGTTCGAGCCCTGGTCCAGGAAGATCCCACATGCCACGGAGCAACTAAGCCCGTGTGCCACAACTACTGAGCCTGCGCTCTAAAGCCCACGTGCCACAACTACTGAGCCCACGTGCCACAACTACTGAGCCTGAGCTCTAGAGCCCGTGAGCCACAACTACTGAGCCCAAGCGCCTAGAGCCCATGTTCCACAAGAGAAGCCACCGCGGTGAGAAGTCCACGCACCGCAACGAAGAGTAGCCCCTGCTCGCCGCAACTAGAGAAAGCCCGCGCACAGCAATGAAGACCCAACACAGCCAAAAATAAATTAATTAAAAAAAAGATTAAGATGATAAATTTTATATGTATTTTGCCACAATAAAAAAAATAAGAGGTTGGAGAGGTAGGCAGGAGAAGGGAATTTGGATTTTATACATTCCCTGGGTACTGCAGCTCGTCTGAAAGTTTGGAGCTGGCAGAATCAGTGGTTACTGAAACCAAGTGCTTTCTTTTGCTAAAGTAAATAAACACGTGGATGTAATATGCAGAAAAATATGGCTGAATTTCTACATACTATCACACACCTCCTTTTCACTATTCCCAGGGAGTGGTTCATAGCAGCAGCATCACAGTGAGGGCATATCATATTTTTTAAGTTGAGCTAACTTTATAAGGGAGAAACAGCAGCCCTAAACTTGGAGAAACGGAGGGATATATATATATGTTTTATGCGGGAGCCTCAGTTTGCAACATGGGCTTTAGCCAGATAAGGAAGAGTCGTGAGAGTGGGCAGAAGTTCTCGTGAAAAAGGCATTCAGGAGTGAGGGGGACTCTGGGAGAACTGCATCCCACCAGAGACATCCTGGGAGTAAGAAACTGCCCCCACTCCCAGGCGCCCACCCAGCCAGCCCTGGCCCTCTCACCTGGTGGCCATGCCATTAGGACACCTATCGAGCTAGGTGAGGTGGTGACCCTGTGCTGCTCCTCTCTCCTAGCAGCTGCACTGCAGAATCAGGGCATCCTAGGGCAGAGGAGCTTTTCAGAGAAGGCTCTCCTGTCAGCCTCAGGCTGGGACAGGCCAGATCCCTAGGCTGATCTCACTCTGGCGGGGTGGGGGGGTGGGGGGAGGTGAGATGCCACTGGGCCACTAGGTGGCAGCAAAGTCCAGCAGGAACTGGAGCCAAGGCAGTGAGGGACAGACTTCGCTCTTCTTTCTCATAGAAAGGGCCCCCCACCACCACATGCTGTCCCCAGGCCCTGGCAGTGGCAGAAGGGAAGCTGGGCAGGCTCCCAGGGCCATTTCTCCCCGGTGCCCTTTGGTCCTTTCTCTCCTCTCCCCTCTTCTATCATACCCCGGGGGAAAGGCCTGAGGTGATTATGAGAGGAAGGCGTTCCCAAGGACTCTGCAGATCTCCTGAGGTCTGGTCAGTCAGAAGGCAGAAGTGGCTGGTGTGAAGAACAAGTGTGGTGTGTGTGGTGTGTGTGTGTGTGGTGTGTGTGGTGTGTGTGGTGTGTGTGTGGTGTGGTGTGTGGTATGTGTGGTGTGTGTGTGTGGTGTGTGTTGTGTGTGTGTGCGGTGTGTGGTGTCTGTGGGGTATGTGTGGGGTGTGTGTGTGGGGTGTGTGGGGTGTGTATGTGGGGGGTGTGTGTGTGTGTGTGGTGTGGGCTCTGGGGGTGAGTGGGGAGCTCAGCTTCCAACAGGGGCACAGAAACCCCAGGCTTTCCCCGGCTCTGCCCTTGTTGTCAGTAGCATCTTCTCTTACCCAGGGCACAGAATTACAGAAACCTGGATTCTGCAAGGTGTGATTTCACTCCTTCTCCTCCTACCTTCATTTAGAGATAAGGGGCTGGACCCCAGAGCAGAGAGGATTCAAATTTAACGGTTACATGGCTACATACGCTTTGCCCACTGAAAGTGAGGGGGAGGGAGGCGTTTAAGCCTCTGAAACGATAATCCAGAGAAACCCGAGTTTATCCTCCGCGGGCCTGACCTCCACAGAGCCAAGGAGCACCTGGCGCCCAGCAGGCCCTGCTGGCTGGTCCTCCTTCGCGTTGGCAGGGCTCCTTGCCTTCCCGGAATGTGTTCCTTCTTGTTTGCCACTCAGTGCCTGGCCCAAAGCCAAACCTGGGCTGCTCAGAATACCAAGCCCCACTCACTTCTCTCACAGGATCCGCGACAAGGCTCTCTTCCGCTTGGGGAAAGGCCAGGCCCGCGCTGCAGCCTCATCCTGCTGGTGCCGACTTCTCTAGGACATCATGCTCTCTCCAGTGGCTGAGGGCAGGAACACTTAGGCAGGATGCAGCTGGCACCCCGGCAAAGCAGAGAGTGGCATATTGACATCTTATCCTTTTGGCAGCCTTCTAAATTGGGCCAGAGTGGGCAAAGTGTTACTCACAAGCTGTTCATTAACTTGTTAAATGCGGAAAGGTTGGCTTAGACTCCACTTGGGGAAAATGTGACACCCACTGCTCCTGGATTCACTCTAGCATGAAGGAGTGTTAATTGGTGTAGGATTCCTGATGGAAGTTTTTCTTTGCTGTTAGTTCCAAATAGCAGGCTGGTCTGAATGCATGCTCTCTCCAGTTTGTAATTACATTTAAAAGATTTATTAAGCACTTGCTATGGACTCCTGAGTGTATTCAATAGATACTATGATTCTGTAATTTTCTGAGCAACAAACTGGGTACCAGGCCCTATGCAAGGTACTTTTTATGCTCATTTGACTCTCACAACAAGGAACTCTCAATACAACAATATGGTTTTCACACCTTACGCTGTGGAAACTGAGATCGATAGGCCAGAAATACAATATGGACCCCTTCAAAGAGTTTATTGAGGAGACAAGATAGAGGGAATAGCTGTATAACAGTGTAGACATGTGAGCCCTGATATGTACAGAAGGGAGTGGCATAGATTGACTCAGTGGCAAGGGGTGTGCCACACGTGTGAACTTCAGAGGCTAAGAGTTGGATCAGAGGAGAGCTGTGGGGAGGGTCCTCACCGGTTGTGTGTTTGGGGGGGTAACGTCAGTAAAAGGATGGTGGTGCGAAGGATGGTGCCAATGAAAGCTTAGGAGCAGCAGAGTTCCTGCTGGGGAATGGATACGTTAAATGTGCAAAACACCTCAGGATCTAAACGCCAGGATGAGAAGGAGAGACTTGATCTTTCAGGCAATGAAGAGCTATGGGGGCTACTGGAACTTAGGAGTGATGGATAAACGTGATGGTTTAGGAATGCTGGTTTGGCAGTGGGGCACAAGGTAGATTAGAAGTCCACCAGAATAGTCTAGATGGCTGTTTCTCAACCTCAGCACTACTGCCATTTTGGGCTGCATAATCCTTTGTTATGGGGGGTTTGTCCTGTGCATTGGTGGGTGCTTGGCCACATCCTTGGCCCACCTGATGCCAGTAGCACCTCCCACCCTTAGCTGTGACAACCAGAAACATCTCCAGACATTGCCAAATGTCCCCTGGGGGACAAAGTGGCCCCTGATTGAGAATCATTGGTCTAGAAGGCAGGAGGTAAGGGCATGGACCTCAGAATGTTGGCAGGTATTTTCATAACCAACTGCATCAATCTACTGACTTTTAGAACAGCTGACAAAAGTAAAAATGATTTCCCTGCCACAGGAAATTCGTCATCAATGCCAAAGAACTTAATGGCCTAAAGAGGCTCAGAAGTAGATCATTCTGCATATTAGAAACCTCTAGAGGATACACCAAAACTACAGATAATGTGCTCAATAGCAAGAAAGTGGCTGATATCAGGATTTCTCTCTCTACCCCCTCACCCCCAAGTCACATCTTACTCAACCACTGCTTTGAATAAGGAATGTCCAATCTGTCCACAGGCAGAAAAGCTACTGATCTGTAATTCTGCTAGGCTTGCATTCACCTTTTTAACATTTTGTTTTTGGCAATTGGTAGAGTGCATGGATAGAGCCTGGCCTGCAATGAAGAACTATGATTTACCAAGATGTATCTTTGTCTAAAGCAGGAATCAGTGAAGATCAGATAAGACCACTGTAAGAACTTTGGCTTTTACTCTGAATGAAATGAGAGGCAAAGGAGTGAATACACTTTAATCATATAGGCTTTAAAAGGATCTTTGTTGGCTGTGAGGCAGGGAAAGGTGGAAGCAGGAAGGTCAGTTAGGAGACTTTGGGGTGATTGTGTTGAGAGATGACACAGGCTCTGACTCAGGTGGTAGAAGCAGAGATGGTGGAAATGGGCAGATTCTGGATATATTCTGATGGTAAAAACAACAGAATTTCCTGTCAAATTAGAGATGGAGGATAACAGAAAAAGAGTCATAAAGGATGACTCATGTTTTATGGCTTGAAGAGGATGGACAGAGTTGCCATCAGCTGCGATGAAGAAAGCCATGAGTGGTGCATTTTTTGGGAGGAAGATCAGAAGTGTACCACTGAACATGTAAAGTTTGAGATGAGTTTTAGACATATAAGTGGAGATGTCAAGTGGGCAATAGATATATGTGTCTGGAGTTCAGGAGAGAAGTCTGGGAAATACAAATCTGGGAACTGTCAACATATGGATGGTATTTAGTAGTAGGAGACTGGATGAGATCACCAAGGACTGAGTGTCCATTGATAGAGGAAAGTATGGACGACTGGGCCCTGTGGCACACTGTGATCAAGAGATCAGGAAGAAAAGGAGGAACTAGCAAAGGAAACTGATGAGTGCCTGATAAAGCACAAGGAAACCCAGAAGAGTCTGGTGTTCTGGAAGGTAATTACCATACGGCAAGGAGGAGACTGACAAATGCTGCTAATAAACCAAATTTCTTTTACTGTGGCTCAACAAAATTTCTTTTTCACTTGAATATAACCCAGAAGTTTCCAACCTGGACAACTCCAAACAATTTAATGTTTAGGGTTATTCTTTCAGTACAAAAATGGCCCGAGCCCCATTTCCAACCACCGTGGTCAGTCCTGAGACTCAATTTCTGCAAGAGTTTCCAAAGTTGCTTCTGTGTCTCCTGGGTTAGACCATGATGCAGTCTGCTTGTCTACTGTCTACTGTTCCTTTAGCTACTGCCTTCTTGCCCATGACGTGCCACTCCTCATCCTTTATTCCTCCAAATGATCCACCACCAAGATAATCAGATGTATCCAAATTGCATGAAAGATTTAGAGTTAATGGAAGGCTATGGCACAAAGCTGAAAACAACTTCAAATTCAGTGCACACGTGACTGCTTATAGCAATCTGACAGCCATTCTCTCTCTCAGGAAACTTCTCACCAGCCATGTCCTCCAGTAGGCCCCTGCCTCCTGCCGTGTTTCTGGCATGTATCCCATCTCAGTTCTTTTCACCAACCTCCCTCTACTTTCTTTCCTAGGCCTCATTCTCTTTTTCTAGGGCATCCAATGAAAATTCAATTTCTTTCATCTTATTATTTGGAGTAACTGATCTCTCTTTGTATCCTCCTGGCCCACTTAGGCTAAACCCAGAGAGTTGACTTTTCTCAACCAAAAAGGTCCATCAAGATATTTACCTCAACAAAACAACAAGCTCTCTAGCAATAAATTATGCGACACTCCTGAAGTCAGAAAAGCTACATTCAGTTTTTGTTTTTAATAGAAGTTTTTCCTTTTGGGTAAATAAAACAGAAAAAAAAGCATTACCACTAACAAACCATACAGCAGTGTATCACAGTGGTTAAGAGTAGAGGTTCTGGAATCGGCACATCTACATTTTTTTTTTTTTTTTTTTGCGGTACCCGGGCCTCTCACTGTTGTGGCCTCTCCCATTGCGGAGCACAGGCTCCGGACGCGCAGGCTCAGAGGCCATGGCTCACGGGCCCAGCCGCTCCGCGGCATGTGGGATCCTCCCGGACTGGGGCACGAACCCATGTCCCCTGCATTGGCAGGCGGACTCTCAACCACTGCATCACCAGGGAAGCCCAGCACATCTACATTTAAACCTCATTAATTCACTTGGGCAACTCTAAGCTTCGGTTTTCTCATCTCTAAAAGGGGGACAGTAGTAGCATCTACCTTAGAGCTTTATGGTTATTATTAAATTGGAAATTTACACCAAATCCTTAGAAGTCCCTGACACATAGAAAGAGCTCAATAAATGTTAGTTATTATCTATTAAACTTAAAGAAAATTTAAACTTAAATAAGTATAAAACCTAGTGTTGGTATGGCTACACAGAATTAAACATAGGTTTTTATTATACATTATTAATGGTATACCGCACATTGATTCTCTTTTGAGAACTCTCTGGATATCTATATGAAGGGAAATAAATTGCTCATATGCTTTGATGTCTCAACTCCACTTCTGTATTCCTCAAGGAGATAATTTGGAATGAAAAAGTTGTTTATGAAGAGTGTTTGCAGCAATGCTATTCATAACAACATCGGAACTAACCAAAAACAACCCCTAACTTTGGGGAGGAAACGACTAAGAAAGTTATGACCTATTAACCTGTTGTAACCCCAGGTTACCATTAAACATAACAAGTAGACAATGATTAAGGGAGGAAATGTGTAAAAAGCAGAATTAAAATAGTGCTTATGCATGGATTATAACTATGTAAAATGTGAAAATCTCTAAAAAATCAGCAGATAAGTTGAAGAGATGTCCATGGTTAGAGTTACATGTTTAGCGAGTTCCTTGTTTTCTGTCAGGTTGCTTAAGTTTGTCAAACCCTCCCCCAACAATAGCTTGGTATTATGCAAGCATGAAAAGTTATGCCGATTAACAGGGCATTTTGATTTCTGCTTTAATACCATGGAAAGATGATGGGCTGTTTTTTGATAAATTGCTTCTATATTTGTATTTATTTTATTATTCAATGAATAATAACCAGTGTCTATATGCCAGGCACTATACTAAGCAGCATGGATTCAGTGGTGATGAGACATCGTCCCTGGACTCCAGGGCTTCCAGTTTAGTGGCAAGACTGGAAAATCTTGCCACTATAAATCACCTTTTTTTTTTTTTTTTTTTTTTTTTGCGGTACGCAGGCCTCTCACTGTTGTGGCCTCTCCCGTCGCGGAGCACAGGCTCTGGACGCGCTGGCCCAGCGGCCATGGCTCAGCGGCCATGGCTCAGCAGCCATGGCTCACGGGCCCAGCCGCTCCGCGGCATGTGGGATCTTCCTGGACCGGGGCACGAACCCGTGTCCCCTGCATCGGCAGGCGGACTCTCAACCACTGCGCCACCAGGGAAGCCCAATCACCTATAATTTTACACCACCAAAAATTACAGGTGATTTGGGCACACTGAAAGGGTTCATGATTCTAGCGTATTGTTTAACAAGGAAAGCAAATTAGTCTGGTGCATCAGGGAAGATTTCCCTGATGAAGAGTGCTGGAGAGTTAGAGGGGGAGAGAATAGCAAGTAGGAAGGCTTTAAGGGGAGAAAAGAATGTGCTCTGCTGGAGGAACTAAAAGAAGGTCTGCAGAGTTGGGGAACAATAAACTAGGGCAAGAGGGATCTAGCTCACAGAGAGGCAAGAGAAGCCAGAAGAGGCCAGATTGTGCAGAGCTTTATTAAAGATACTGGCAGGATATGAAACAGACTGGGGGATGGACAATATGTGTGAATACCGGAAGACTACTTTACAAGCTATTGTGGCAGTCCAGATGAGAGATGATGGTTGCCCGGATGACAGCGGTGGCATTGGTGAGAGAAATCCATGGAGTTAAAGGATATTCAAGATGTAGAATCAACACGACTAGGAGATTGGTAAATGTGAAGTGTGTGAGAGACAAGTAAAGGATGACTCCTAGATCTCTGGCTAGAACTGGGTGGGGCAGTGGTGCCATTTCCTGAGGTAGGAAATACTGATAGAGCAGATTTGATGGGGGAAGTTGAACTTTGGGATTTGTTGGGTTTGAGTTGCCTGTGAAATATCCAAGGGAAGATGTCTGGTAGGCTGGTAAATGGATATTCAGGTAGAAGTTTGGCAGAGGTCAGGAGAGAAGTATAGGTCTGATGTGCCCAAATCTATCACTGGCCTGGGGAAAGATGGGAGAGCCTAGGAAGTGTGTACAGAATGAGAAAAGGGATTTGGGAACAAAAACCTGAGAATCTACAGCAAATAGACAAGAAACTGGCAAATAAGAAAGAGTGGTCAAGAAGTACTAAAAAACTAGGTATCACATCAATTAAAGGAAGAGTTGTTTGAAAAGGAGGGTTTAATGTTGCTAGGAGGACTAGTAAAATGAGAACCATTAGTGCTCTTGTTTAAAATTTTTTGTAGAGTGGTGGGCACAGAGTCTAGATTACCGTGGGTTGAGAAGTGGGCAGGAGGTGAGAAACTGACACTTTAGATCTGGCTGTAAAGAGGAAGAAAGCAAAAGGTCAGTATCTAGAGGGAGACATGAGGGCATGCTTTTATTTATTTTTAAAGATGGGGAGATTTAATACATATGTACATCTAAATGCTGATGGAAAAGAGCCAGTAGAGAGAGGCTCCTGCTGCTGCTGCTGTGTGAAGGAACTGTCTGCACAAGATCCCTGTGCACAGGTGAAGGCATTAGCCACAGCTATGAGGGTCACTGCAATAGGAGTGAGGAAGGCTCAAAGGTGTGTACAGATATAGTTAGATGTGTAGATTTGGTGTCAGGAAAGTTGAAGTTCATGACAGTTCCTATTTTCTCTCTGAAGCTGGAGAGTGTGGGAGGAGGTGAGGGCTTCCCAGGTTTGTGGAATGAAGACCGAGGCAGCAGCTGTGGAGAGCTAGAGTGTGAGCTGGCAAGGGAAGCATGGCCAAGGGCAGAGAAACTTGTCCTAGCCTGTGTCGTGGGGGACAGGTTTTCTTCTAAGTACAGGTTGCTCTGTTTTGGTACACGGAGGGAAAAGAGCCAGGCAGTAATTCTTGTTCTGGCTTTTAACCCAAACTGCAGGATCCAAGATTAATTTTTTCCTGAGTAATGGTAACTCTTCCCTAGTACTAACACTTTAGTTGGCTACCTCTTCCTTTGACACTCTGACATGAATGTTTTCCTTACACAAGAAAACTTCATTTAAATGCATCTGGCACTTGATTTTTTCCTTGGTGGAGTTTCACTTGCTTCATTTTGGAACACAGTGACCAATCTCCCCAGTTTTGTACAGTGTGCCACCTCTGCCTAGTACCATTTATTTGACTCAATTCCTTTAAGTCCTTTCTTTTGTATGAGTCTTCCCCAGGCTGCTGCTCTTGTTCTACTTCCCATCTTTCATATACATGAAATCTGAAAGGAAGTACAATGTGGGGCTTTTAAAATGCTTTAGGTCAGTACATCGATGTCAGGAGCTGATCCAAATATGATCTAATATATAAAACAAAGCCAGTTATTATATACACTTCGTTACCTAGCAGTTAATTGAGATGACAGTTTCTCACTACTGGTTTCTGTAATATACTTGCTGAATTTAGGAAATTTATAAAGTGAGGCAAGATTACATTTACAGTGTTCAAGCAAGGAGTTTTTGCTATGATTTTCTGGAAGAGGGAGAAAGGTACAAGTGGAAAGAGTGTGAGAAGAGGAGATGGAGGCCCTGCCCTTGAGTCTTGGTCCTGTCACTTGAAATCATGTGGCTGAGCTCCACCAAGTTTGTTTCTTATCTATAAAATCAGAATAATAAGGAAAACAACCAAGATGGTGGAGTAGAAAGACCCTGAGCTCACCTCCTCTCACAAGCACAACAAAATCACAACTATCTACAGAACAACCATTGATGAAAAAATACTGGAACCTACCAGAAAAGATTTTCTACAACTAAAGACATAAAGAAGGAGCCACAACGAGTAGGGGAGGAGGTGTGGACTTGTGATATAATTAAATCCCACACCCCCTTTTGTTTGTGGGTAGAAGACCCACAAACTGGAGAATAATTATACTGCAGAGGTTCTCCTACAGGAGTGAGAATTCTGAGCCCCACATCAGGCTGCTCAGCCTGGGAGTCTGGCACCGGGAAGATGAGCCCCCAGAGCATTTGGCTTTGAAGGCCAGTGGGGCTTAATTACAGGAGCCCCACAGTACTAGGGGAAACAGAGACTTCACTCTTAAAGGGTGCATGCAAAATCTCATGCGTACTGGGACCCAAGGCAAAAGCAGTAAGTTGATAGGAGCCTGGGCCAGACCTACCTGTTGGTCTTAGAGTCTCCTGGAGAGGTGGGAGGGTGGCTGTGGCTCACCCTGGAGACACAGACACTTGTGGCAGACGTACTGGGGAACATGCAACCTCAAGAACACTCCCGGCAGCTGCCATATTGGCTCATTAGTGCCAAGCCCTGGCCCCACTCAATAGCCTGTAGGCTCTAGTGCTAGGATGACTCAGGCCAAACAACTAACTGGGTGGGGACACAGCCCCACCCATTGGCAGACAGGTGGCCTAAAGACTAAAGAGATCACAGCCACCTCTAGACACTCCCCTAGACATGGCCTAGCCCACCAGAGGGCCAAGACCCAGCTCCACAAACCAGTGGACAGGCACCAGCACCTCCCACCAGGAAAGCTTGCACAAGCCTCTAGACCAGTTTCACCCACCAGGGAGCAGACACTGGAAGCAAGAAAATTATGATCCTGCAACACAGGCCAGACCCTACCCTGGGACCGGCTGGGCCCTGCCTTTGCCCACTAGCAGGGCAACGCAACCTTCAGGACACTCCCGACCCCATACCCAACTGTGTCAGGAACTGGCCCTCTCCCACCAATGATCTGAAACAAGATCTGGGATCCCTGGGCCCTGCAGCCAGACTTCAGGAACCAGCTCTGCCTGCCAGAAGCCCAGCACCAACCCCAGGATCTGGTTTCACCTGCCAGTAGGTGGGCAACAGCCCCAGAGTCTTCAGGACCCTGACTCTACCTACCAGCGAGACAGCACTAGCCCTGGGGACCCCTAGGATTCCGTAACCAGCCACCTTAGGACCAGGCCCTGCTAAACAACATGTAGCAGAATCCACGCAAGGTAGGGCCCGTTAACCAACCAGACTAGAGGCTAACCAAGCCTACCAGACAGCCCATACAGTCAGCCCACTACACAGAAGGACCCATGCAGCCCTCTTAGGGGGAGCCCCTAGAGCATATAGCCTGGGTGATGAGAGAGGAGTGCACTGCGGGGATGCATAGGCTGCCTCCTACAGAAGGTCACGTCTCCAAGGTTGAGAAACGTAGGTAACCTATGACATACATAAAATACAAACAGCAACTTAGACAAAATTACATAGCAGAAAAATATGTTCCAGGTGAAGGAACAAGATAAAACTGCAGAACAACTACTAAGTGAAGTGGAGATAGGCAATCTACCTGAGAAAGAGTTCAGAGTAATGATCTTAAAGATGATCAAAGAACTCGGGAGGAGAATGGATGCACAGAGCAAGAAGTCAGAAGTTTTTAACAAAGAGTTAGAAAATATAAAGAACAATCAAACAGAGATGAACAATACAATAACAGGAATGAAAAATACACTAGAAGCAATCAACAGTAGACTAAAGGATTCAGAAGAACAGATTAGTGAGCTGGAAGACAGAGGAGTGGAAATCACTGCCGTTAAACAGAAAAAAGAGAAAAGAATGAAAAGAAATGAGGACAGTTTAAGAGACCTCTGGGACAACATCAGGCACACTAATATTTGCATTATAGGGGTCTCAGAAGGAGAACCTCCCTAACCTGGGAAAGGAAACAGTCACCCAAGTCCAGGAAGCACAGAGTCCCATACAGGATTAACCCAAAGAGAACAACCATGACACATTTTAATCAACATTACAAAAATTAAAGATAAAAAGAAAATACAAAAGCAGCAAGGGAAAAGCAACAAACAATATACGAGGGAACTCCTGTAAGGCTATAAGCTGATTTTTCAGCAAAAATTCTGCAGGCAAGGAGGGAGTGGCACGATATACTTAAAGTGATGAAAGGAAAAAACCTACAACCAAAAATACTCTACCCAGCAAGGCTCTCATTCAGATTTGATGGAGAAATCAAAAGCTTTACAGACAAGCAAAAGCTAAAAGAATTCAGCACCACCAAACCAGCTTTACGACACGTTAAAGGAACCTATTTAGGCGAAAAATAAAAGGCTACGTTTAGGGACAAGAAAATTATGGAATGAAAAAGCTCACTGGTAAAGGCAAAGATAAAATAAAGGCAGAAAATCATCCACACACAAAGGTAGTATGGAGGTTAAAAGACAAAAGTAGTAAAATCATCTGTATCCACAATAAGCATTTAAGGGATACACAAAACAATTAGATGTAAAATATGATATCAAAAACAGTAATCGTGAGGGGAGAATACAAATGCAGGGTATTTTAAATGCACTTGAAATTAAGAGATCAGCAACTTAAAACAATCATGTATATAATACACTGCTATAAAAAACCTCATGGTAACGGCAAACCAAAAATCTATACTAGATATACACCCCAAAAAGAAAAAGGAATCTAAATATAACACTAAAGATAGCCATCAAGTCACAAAAAAGAAAACAAAAGAAGAAAGCGGGGGGGGGGGAAGACCTATAAAAACAAATTCAAAACAATTAATAAAATGGCATTAAGAACATACATATCGGGCTTCCCTGGTGGCGCAGTGGTTGAGAGTCTGTCTGCCGATGTGGGGGACACGGGTTTGTGCCCCAGTCTGGGAGGATCCTACATGCCGCGGAGCGGCTGGGCCCGTGAGCCATGGCCGCTGAGCCTGTGTGTCTGGAGCCTGTGCTCCGCAATGGGAGAGGCCACAACAGTGAGAGGCACGTGTACCGCAAAAAAAAAAAAAAAAAAAAAAAAGAATCCACCTGCCAATGCAGGAGACATGGATTCGAGCCCTGGTCTGAGAAGATCCCACAAGGTGCGGAGCAACTAAGCCCGTGCGCCACAACTACTGAGCCTGCGCTCTAGAGCCCGCGAGCCACAACTACTGAACCCGTGTGCTACAACTACTGAAGCCCGCGCACCTAGAGCCCATGCTCCACAACAAGAGAAGCCACCACAATGAGAAACCCGGGCACAACAAAGAGTAGCCCCTGCTCATAGCAACTAGAGAAAGCCTATGCGCAGCAACAAAAGACCCAAATGTAGCCAAAAAACAAAAAACAAAACCATACTGATAATTATCTTAAATATAAACAGACTAAATGCTCCAACCAAAAGATAGACTGGCTGAATGGATACAAAAACAAGACCCGTATATATGCTGCCTACAAAAGACTCAGATATCTAGAGACACATACAGACTGAAAGGAAAAAGGTATTCCACACAAATGGAAATCAAAGAAAGCCAGAGTAGCAATGCTTATATCAGCCAAAATAGACTTTAAAATAAAGACTGTTAAAAGAAACAAAGAAGGATACTACATAATGATCAAGGGATCAATCCAAGAAAAAGATATAACAACTGTAAATATATATATATACATACACCCAACACAGGAACACCTCAATATATAAGGCAAATATTAACAGAAATAAAAGGAGAAATCAACAGTAACAGAATAGTAGGGGGCTTTTTTTTTTCTTTTGGTGGTACACGGGCCTCTCACTGTTGTGGCCTCTCCCGTTGCAGAGCACAGGCTCCAGACGCGCAGGCTCAGCAGCCATGGCTCATGGGCCCAAGCCGCTCTGCGGCATGTGGGATGTTCCCAGACCAGGGCACGAACCTGTGTCCCCTGCATTGGCAGGCGGACTCTCAACCACTGTGGCACTAGGGAAGCCCAGTAAGGGGCTTTTTAACACCCCACTTATATCAATGGACAAATCATCTAGACAGAAAATCAATAAAGAAACACAGACCTTAAATAACACATTAGGCCAGATGATATTTATAGAGCATTATATCCGAAAGCAGCAGAATACACATTCTTTTCAAGTACACATGGAACATTCTCCAGGATAGATCACATGCTAGGCCACAAAACAAGCCTTGGTAAATTTAACAAAATCGAAATCATATCAAGCATCTTTTATTTTTTCCCCCAACCACAACACTATGAGACTAGAAATCAGCTACAAGAAAAAAAAAAACTGCAAAAGACACAAACATGTCATAGGCTAAACAATATGCTACTAAAAAATCAATGGATCACTGAAGAAATCAAAGAAGAAATCAAAAAATACCTAGAGACAAATGAAAACAAAAATATGATGATCCAAAACCTATGGGACTCAGCAAAAGCAGTTCTAAGAGGGAAGTTTATAGCGATACAAGCTTATCTCAGGAAATGAGAAAAATCTCAAATAAACAACCTAATCTTACACCTAAAGCAACTAGAGAAAGAAGAACAAACAAAACCCAAAGTCAGTAGAAGGCAATAAATCACAAATATCAGAGCAGAAATAAATGAAATAGAGGCAAAGAAAAAAATCAATGAGACGAAAAGCTAGTTCTTTGAAAAGATAAACAAAATTGATGAACATTTAGCCAGACTCATCAAGAAAAAAAGGGAGAGGGCCCAAATCAATAAAATCAGAAATGAAAAAGAATTTACAACCGACATCACAGAAGTACAAAGGATGATAAGAGACTACTATGAACAATTATATACCAATAAAATGTGAAACCTAGAAGAAATAGCCAAATTCTTAGAAAGGTACAATCTCACAAGACCAAACTAGGAGGAAATAGAAAATATCAATAGACCAATTAGCAGTACTGAAACTGAATCAGTAATTTAAAAATCCCAACAAACAAATGTCCAGGACCAGATGGCTTCACAGGTGAATTCTACTAAACATTTAGAGAAGAGTTAACACCTATCCTTCTGAAACTATTCCAAAAATTGCAAAGGAAGAAACACTTCCAAACTCATTCTATGAGGCCACCATCATCATCTTGAGACCAAAATCAGGTAAAGATATCACACAAAAAAGAAAATTATAGGCCAATATCACTGATGCACATAGATGCAAAAATTCTCAACAAAATACTAGCAAACCAACTCCAACAATACATTAAAAGTATCATACACCATGATCAAGTGGGATTTATCCCAGGGATGCAGGGATTTTTCAATATCTGCAATTCAATCAATGTGATACACCACATTAACAAACTGAAGAATAAAAACCATATGATCATCTCAACAGATGCGGAAAAAGCTTTTGATAAAATTCAACATTCAGTTATGAAAAAAACTCTCCAGAAAGTAGGCACAGAGGGAACCTACCTGAACATAATAAAGGTCACATATGACAAACCCACAGCTAACATCATGCTCAGTGGTGAAAAGCTGAAAGCATTTCCTCTAAGATCAGGAATTAGACAAGGATGCTCGCTCTTGCCACTTTTATTCAACATGGTTTTGGAAGTCCTAGCCACAACAATCAGAGAAGAAAAAGAAATAAAAGGAATCCAAACTGGAAAAGAAGAAGTAAAACTGTCACTGTTTGCAGATGACATGATACTATACATAGAAAATCCTAAAGGTGCCACCAGAAAACTATTAGAGTTCATCAATGAATTCAGTAAAGTTGCAGGATACAAAATTAATATACAGTTTCTACTCACTAACAATGAAATATCAGAAAGAGAAATTAAGGCAACAACCCCATTTACCATCACATCAAAAAGAATAAAATACTTAGGAATAAACCTACCTAATGAGGCAAAAAAACCCCTGTACTCTGAAAACTGTAAGACACTGATGAAAGAACTGAAGTCGACACAAACAGGTGGAAAGATATTCTGTGTTCTTGGATTGGAAGAATCAATATTAAAATGACCATACTATCTAAGGCAATCTACAGATTTAATGCAATCCCTACCAAATTACCAATGGCATTTTTCAAAGAACTAGAACAAAAAAATTTTAAACTTGTACAGAAACACAGAAGACCCTGAATAGCTAAAACAATCTTAAGAATGGAGCTGGAGGAATCAGGCTCCTTGACTTCAGACTATACAACAAAGCTACAGTAATCAAAACAGTATGGTACTGGCACAAAAACAAACACATAGATCAATGGAACAGGACAGAAAGCCCAGAAATAAACCCACGAACTTATGATCAGTTAATGTACAACAAAGGAGGCAAGAATATACAATGGAGAAAAGACAGTCTCTTCAATAAGTGGTGCTGGGAAAACTGGACAGCTACATGGAAAAGAATTAAATTAGAACATTCTCTAACACAATAAAAAAAATAAACTCAAAATGGATTAAAGACCTAAACATAAGACTGGATACTATAAACCTCCTAAACGGAAACACAGGCCTAAATCACAACAGTATTTTTCTGGAACTGTCTCCTAGAGTAATGGAAACAAAAGCAAAAATAAACAAATGGGACCTAATTAAACTTACAAGCTTTTGCACAGCAAAGGAAACCATAAACAAAACAAAAAGACAACCTACAGAATGGGAGAAAATATTTGCAAATAATGCAACTGACAAGAGATTAATTTCCAAAATATACAAACAGCTCATACAGCCATACAGCTCAATATCAAAACAACAACAAAACAAACAATCCAATCAAAAAATGGGCAAAAGACCTAAAGAGACATTTCCCCAAAGAAGACATACAGATGGCTAACAGGCACATGAAAAGATGCTTATCACCGCTAATTATTAGAGAAATGCAAATCAAAACTACAATGAGGTTACACCTCACTGGTCACTAGTCAGATGGCCATCATTAAAAAGTCAACAAAGGGTGTGGAGAAAAGGGAACCCTCCTACGTTGTTGGTGGGAATGGAAACTGGTGCAGCCACTATGGAGAATAGTGTGGAGTTCGTTAAAAAACTAAAAATAGAGTTACCATATGATACAGCAATCCCAATCCTGGGCATACATAGGGAGGAGACTCTAATTTGAAAAGATACATGCACCCCAATATTCACAGCAGCATTATTTACAACAGCCGAGACATGGGAGCAACCTAAATGTCCATCGACAGATGAATGGATAAAGAAGACATGGTATATTCATATATATATATGGAAGCAACATAGATGAGCCTAGAGATTATCATATTAAGTGAAGTCAAAGATAAATATCACATATCACTTCTATGCAGAATTTCAAAACATGACACAATGAACTAATTTACAAAACA
The DNA here is from genome assembly GCF_964165515.1 of Mesoplodon bidens. NCBI lineage: Eukaryota > Metazoa > Chordata > Mammalia > Artiodactyla > Ziphiidae > Mesoplodon > Mesoplodon bidens. The sequence goes on along the minus strand of NC_138178.1, from coordinate 61,318,354 downwards.
GAAAAAGACTCACAAGACAGAAAACAAACTTATGGTTACCAAAGGGGAAAGTGGGGGTGAGGGATAAATTAGGAATCTGGGATTAACAGATACACAATACTATATATAAAACTGGTAAACAACAAGGACCTACTGTATAGCACAGGGAACTATATTTAATATCTTATAATAACCTATAATAGAAAATGGAAAAAAATCTGAAAAAGAATATATACATGTGTAACTGAGTCACTTTGCTATACACCTGAAACACTGTAAATCAACCATAATTCAATACAAAAATAATACCTGGAAAAAACTTGACAATTAAATGAGATTATAATTATATATAATAACATATATAAAGTACTTTGCACGTTATAGAATGATACAAAGATTAGTTGTCATTTACCACCCTTGAGTAAGTTTTCTCTTTTGACATAACAGTATTTATCAGGCCATTTTTCATACAGCTGAATGGGTGCACTATAAAACTAAGTTTTCAAACTTGCTGCTAGTCTTAAAATGGACTGGTAGTAGGACAGAGAAATAGGTTTATTTTTGTGTGTACTATATGCTTTACACACCATACTGAATCCTCATTGTACCTGCTTAAACAGACTGAAACTTCATTTTGCAGATGAGGCTACTGAATCTGAAACTTGCCCAAGACTATAAGTATATAACTGACAGTGCTTGGATTTGCAATATTCATGCTCTTTCCCACACCATAGCATGTAAATTTCTGTAACTATTTTCCCCTTTTCTAAGTGATGGAAGAAAAACATTTCAGTATCAGTAAATAACCATATGAGTTTGCCATTTCAATGGAATACCTATTATTAAAACATATAGTCAATATGGATATAGTAAAAACTATAGATAAAAATAATAAGACATATCAGAAATATAATCCACTTGTTTTTAAATTATTCTGATCCAATTAGGACTAGTGCTTAGGAACTTCAACAGCTATCTAGCCAAAGGGCAGAAATATTTTGATCTGGACAATGTTAAATATAAAACTCAATGATATTTTTGACCACCATCTGAAGCTGGGTTTATATATGGTGACCTTTCAATTCCATATGAGACACAGGTTGGACGAGTGTGAGTTACTTATGGATCAATACAACAGGATATTTGAAAGCAGGGTGGTTCAGTGTAATAACTGCTCAATCCACTTTTTTTTGTTTGTTTTTTTTTTTGCGGTATGCGGGCCTCTCACTGCTGTGGCCTCTCCCGTTGCGGAGCACAGGCTTCGGACGTGCAGGCTCAGCGGCCATGGCTCATGGGCCCAGCAGCTCCACGGCATGTGGGATCTTCCCGGACTGGGGCACAAACCTGTGTCCCCTGCATCGGCAGGCGGACTCCCAACCACTGCGCCCCCAGGGAAGCCTCTCAATCCACTTTTGAATAAACTGCTTACCCACTGAATATTTTTAAATTGAATTCTGCACACTAGATCCTTTTGACTCTAAAAGAAGGGAGCACTGTACCAGCGAAAGATCTTTTTCCTATTGTATATCATGTAATATCAATGGTATATGGTCAAGCAGGTGTATAACTTACAGGCTGTTACAGTATCTAGTGAAGTATTACAAGTAGACTCAAGTTCTCCTGTCATTTACAACGCTAACACTTACAAATGGCATACTCAAAAGTTTTACAGAAGTAGACTAACTTGTGGTACAATCCAATCATGTTATGTATCTGGAAAAGGAGACCTTAGATTTAGTCTTTTTCTTTTTTTTTAGACTTTACTAGTTTAGTTCAAAAAATAATTTATTTCTGGCACGAATCTTAGGGAGTCAGGAAAGATTGCTACCATATGTACTATCTTTAAGAGGGAGACAATCTGACATTTAAACAGACATACTTTGCACTATTCATTATCAGAAAGACAACAACTTTTCCCAGAGAGAATTTGACCCTTTCGCAGTCTAGACTAGATGCCTAAGTCAACAGTTATTTAAACAATATTGCTTTCTTATCATATCTACACTCCTGGCCTCAGCAACCTGTGTCCTTTTGCTGTCCCTCCCTCCCTATTTCACCTCTATGGCTGATTGCCAGTTCCTAATCTTTTTTTCCTGCTCCCAGCTTCCATTGGGTATCCTTTTTTATCCCAAATATACTGACTTGAAATGGAAACTTTTTTGGTAGCTTTCTCTTTGACTTTTAGTTTCAACTTGTGTTCACTGAGGCCTGCTATGTGACCTGTACTTATTTACACTTACTGGGTTTTCCCTTCCCGACTAAAAGGAACTGGGTTACTGCCTCTGTGGTCACTGAGTGGTGAGGTTACTTTGGGCCATGTGGGCTGGGGGCAGGGTTGGGCTGGGGGCAGGGTTAGGCTGGGGAGGTAGTGAAATAAGTTTCATGGCTGAAGCTAATCTTTGGCTTTCAAGTCTCATACACATTGCAATCTAATTCTCATTAGAAATAGAATATGTGCATCTAACATATCATTTAAATTATTAATTATCTGAAATAACTCTGAAAAAACATATCCATGATTTAGGAGGGATAGCTTTTCTTTTTTACTCTTAGCTCCACATTTTAAAAGTTACATTGTCTGCATTTTGAATTAAGTGAAAGGGCTGAGAAAGGTCTCTTTTTCTCCTTTATATCTAAAAAATAAACCAACTTTCAGTCTGTAAGTTTCAGATACAATAATAGTCCTCAAATCACCATGACTAACTGAAAACAATTCTGTCAGATTAAGGATAGAGAGGAGAGGAAAAATGACTATCAGAAAGCAGAAATAGGGCTTCCCTGGTGGCGTAGTGGTTGAGTCTGCCTGCCGATGCAGGGGATGCCGGTTCGTGCCCCGGTCTGGGAAGATCCCACATGCCGCGGAGCGGCTGGGCCCATGAGCCATGGCCGCTGAGCCTGCGCGTCCGGAGCCTGTGCTCCACAACGGGAGAGGCCACAACAGTGAGAGGCCCGCGTACCGCAAAAAAAAAAAAAAAAAAAAGAAAGAAAGCAGAAATATTTATCTGAAAAACCAGGGAATCTTGGGAAGTTATCAGCTATAAGTTTTAAAACCATAGAGCTTTGGATATAAGGAAAGAGTGTGTGCATGGCTAATAGACAAGGTGAAGGAAAGCTTGTTATCAGTCCAGAGTAGCAAGGCAGCTCACTCACTGAGCAATCTAAGAGGTCCACCAAGACATTTATTTTAATGAAGTTATTTAATATTCCCCCTTTCTTAAAGCACTCCGGGAATCAGATGGGGGAAGATGGGCTAACACCATCTTTATCAAGTATTGGCAAAAATTATAGCTGGGAAAGCCTTTGCATGATGAATGGAAGAGATCTCACAGAACTGAGTAACCAATTCTCTTAATATTTAGATGTTGAATTAGGTTAGGTCTTGATCTGCTTCTAGCCAGTTGATCTCTTCAAATATGTCGACTGACATTCAAAGTAAGATAGACAAGATGAAAAGGCAGAGGGCTATGTACCAGATGAAGGAACAAGACAAAAGCCCAGAAAAACAACTAAATTAAGTGGAGATAGGCAACTTTCCAGAAAAAGAATTCAGAATAATGATAGTGAAGATGATCCAGGACCTTAGAAAAAGAATGGAGGCAAAGATTGAGAAGATGCAAGAAATGTTTAACGAAGAGCTAGAAGAATTAAAGAACAAACAGAGAGAGATGAACAATACAATAACTGAAATGAAAACTACACTAGAAGGAATCAATAGCAGAATAACTGAGGCAGAAGAACGGATAAGTGACCTGGAAGACAGAATGGTGGAATTCACTGCCATGGAACAGAATAAAGAAAAAAGAATGAAAAGAAATGAAGACAGCCTAAGAGACCTCTGGGACAACATTAAACGCAACAACGTTCGCATTATAGGGGTCCCAGAAGGAGAAGAGAGAGAGAAAGGACATGAGAAAATACTTGAAGAGATTATACTCGAAAACTTCCCTAACATGGGAAAGGAAATAGCCACCCACGTCTAGGAAGCGCAGAGAGTCCCATACAGGATAAACCCAAGGAGAAACACACCGAGACACATAGTAATCAAATTGACAAAAATTAAAGACAAAGAAAAATTATTGAAAGCAGAAAGGGAAAAATGACACATACCATACAAGGGAACTCCCATAAGGTTAAGAGCTGATTTCTCAGCAGAAACTCTACAAGCCAGAAGGGAGTGGTATGATATACTTAGTGATGAAAGGGAAGAACTTACAATCAAGATTACTCTACCCAGCAAGGATCTCATTCAGATTCGATGGAGAAATCAAAAGCTTTACAGACGAGCAAAAGCTATGAGAATTCAACACCACAAAACCAGCTCTACAACAAATGCTAAAGGAACTTCTCTAAGTGGGAAACACAAGAGAAGGAAAGGACCTACAAAAACAAACCCAAAACAATTAAGAAAATGGCCACAGGAACATAAATATCGATAATTACCTTAAACGTGAATGGATTAAATGCTCCAACCAAAAGACACAGGCTTGCTGAATGGATACAAAAACAAGACCCATACATATGCTGTCTACAATAAACCCACTTCAGACCTAGGGACACATACAGACTGAAAGTGAGGGGATGGAAAAAGATATTCCATGCAAGTGAAAATCAAAAGAAAGCTGGAGTAGCAATACTCATATCAGATAAAATAGACTTTAAAATAAAGAATGTTACAAGAGACAAGGAAAGACACTAAATAATGATCAAGGGATCAATCCAAGAAGAAGATATAACAATCATAAATATATATGCACCCAACATAGGAGCACCTCAATACATAAGGCAACTGCTAACAGCTATAAAAGAGGAAATCAACAGTAACACAATAATAGTGTGGGACTTTAACATCTCACTTACACCAATGGACAGATCATTGAAAGTGAAAATAAATACGGGAACAGAAGCTTTAAATGACACAATAGACCAGATAGATTTAATTGACATTTATAGGACATTCCATCCAAAAACAGCAGATTACACTTTCTTCTCAAGTGAGCATGGAACATTCTCTAGGATAGATCACATCTTGGGTCACAAATCACAAATCAAGCCTCAGTAAATTTAAGAAAACTGAAATCATATCAACCATCTTTTCTGACCACAACGCTATGAGATTAGAAATCAATTACAGGGAAAAAAAAGTAAAAAACTCAAACACATGGAAGCTGAACAATACGTTACTAAATAACTGAGACATCACTGAAGAAATCAAAGAGGAAATCAAAAAATACCTAGAGACAAATGACAATGAAAACACGGCGATCCAAAACCTATGGGATGCAGCAAAAGTAGTTCTAAGAGGGAAATTTATAGCTATACAAGCCTACGTCAAGAAACAAGAAAAATCTCAAAGAATCTAACCTTACACCCAAAGGAACTAGAAAAAGAAGAACAAACAAAACCCAAAGTTAGCAGAAGGAAAGAAATCATAAAGATCAGAGCAGAAATAAATGAAATAGAAACAAAGAAAACAATAGCAAAGATCAATAAAACTAAAAGCTGGTTCTTTGAGAAGATAAACAAAATTGATAAACCATTAGCCAGATCAAGAAAAAGAGGGAGAGGACTCAAATCAATAAAATCAGAAATGAAAAAGGAGACATTACAACAGACACTGCAGAAATACAAAGCATACTAAGAGACTACTACAAGCCACTCTATGCCAATAAAATGGACAACTTGGAAGAAATGGACAAATTCTTACAAGGGTATAACCTTCCAAGACTGAACCAGGAAGAAATAAAAAATATGAACAGACCAATCACAAGTAATGAAATTGAAACTGTGACTAAAAATCTTCCAAAAAGGAAAAGTCCAGGACCAGATGGCTTCACAGGTGAATTCTATCTAACATTTAGAGAAGAGCTAACACCCATCCTTCTCAAACTCTTCCAAAAAGTTGCAGAGGAAGGAACACTCCCCACACTCATTCTATGAGGCCACCATCACCCTGATAGCAAAACCAGACAAAGATACTACAAAAAAAGAAAATTATAGACCAATATCACTGATGAATATAGATGCAAAAATCCTCAACAAAATACTAGCAAACAGAATCCAACAACACATTAAAAGGATCATACACCACGATCAAGTGGGATTTATCCCAGGGATGCAAGGATTCTTCAATATATGCAAATCAATGTGATACACCATATTAACAAATTGAAGAATAAAAATGATATGATCATCTCAGTAGATGCAGAAAAAGCTTTTGACAAAATTCAACACCCATTTATGATAAAAACTCTCCAGAAAGTGGGCATAGAGGGAACCTACCTCAACATAATAAAGGCCATATACGACAAACCCACAGCAAACATCATTCTCAATAGTGAAAAACTGAAACCATTTCCTCTAAGATCAGGAACAAGACAAGGATGTCCACTCTCACCAATAATAGTTGAAACTATTATTCAACATAGTTTTGGAAGTCCTAGCCATGGCAATCAGAGAAGAAAAAGAAATAAAAGGAATACAAATTGGAAAAGAAGAAGTAAAACTGTCACTGTTTCCAGGTGACATGATACTACACATAGAGAATCGTAAAGATGCCACCAGAAAACTACTACAGCTAATCAATGAATTTGGTAAAGTTGCAGGATACAAACTTTAATGCATAGAAACTTTCTGCATTACTATACGCTAAAGATGAAAAATCTGAAAGAGAAATTAAGGAAACACTCCCATTTACTACTGTAACAAAAAGAATAAAATACCTAGGAATAAACCTACCTAGGGGGACAAAAGACCTATATGCAGAAAACTATAAGACACTGATGAAAGAAATTAAAGATGATACCAACAGATGGAGAGATATACCATGTTCTTGGATTGGCAGGATCAACATTGTGAAAATGACTATACTACCCAAAGCAATCTACAGATTCAATGCAATCCCTATCAAATTACCAATGGCATTTTTTACAGAACTAGAACAAAAAGTCTTAAAATTTGTATGGAGACACAAAAGATCCCAAATAGCCAAAGCAGTCTTGAGGGCAAAAAACGGAGCTGGAGGAATCAGACTCCCTGACTTCAGACTATACTACAAAGCTACAGTAATCAAGAAAATATGGTACTGGCACAAAAACAGAAATATAGATCAATGGAACGAGATAGAAAGTCCAGAGATAAACCCACACACCTATGGTCAACTAATGTATGACAAAGGAGGCAAGGATACACGATGGAGAAAAGATAGTCTCTTCAATCAGTGGTGCTGGGATAGCTGGACAGCTACATGTAAAAGAATGAAATTAGAGCACTCCCTAACACCATACACAAAAATAAACTCAAAATGGATTAGAGACCTAAACGTAAGACCGAACAGTATAAAACTCTTCGAGGAAAACATAGGAAGAATCCTCTTTGACATAAATCACAGCAAGATCTTTTTTGATCCACCTCCTAGAGTAATGGAAATAAAAACAAAAATAAACAAATGGGACCTAATGAAACTTCAAAGCTTTTGCACAGGAAAGGAAACCATAAACAAGACTAGAAGACAACCCTCAGAATGGGAGAAAATATTTGCAAGTGAGTCAATGGACAAAGGATTAATCTCCAAAATATATAAACAGCTCATGCAGCTCAATATTTAAAAAACAAAAAACCCAATCTAAAAATGGGCAGAAGACCTAAATACACGTTTCTCCAAAGAAGACATACAGGTGGCCAAGAAGCACATGAAAAGCTGCTCAACATCACTAATTATTAGAGAAATGCAAATCAAAACTATAATGAGGTATCACCTCACACCAGTTAGAACGGGCATGATCAGAAAATCTACAAACAACAAATGCTGGAGAGGGTGTGGAGGAAAGGGAACCCTCTTGCACTGTTGGTGGGAATGTAAATTGATACAGCCACTATGGAGAACAGTACGGAGGTTCCTTAAAAAAACAGAAATAGAATTACCATATGATCCAGCAATCCCACTACTGGGCATACACCCAGAGAAAACCGTAATTCAAAAAGACACATGCACCCCAATGTTCACTGCAACACTATTTACAATAGCCAGGTCATGGAAGCAACCTAAATGCCCATTGACAGACGAATGGATAAAGAAGATGTGGTACATATATACGGTGGAATATTACTCAGCCATATAAAGGAGCGAAATTGGGTCATTTGTTGAGACGTGGATGGATCTAGAGACTGTCATACAGAGTGAAGTAAGTCAGAAAGAGAAAAACAAATATCGTATATTAACACATATATGTGGAACTTAGAAAAATGGTACAGATGAACCAGCTTGCAGGTCGGAAACTGAGACAGAGGTGTAGAGAACAAATGTATGGACACCAAGGGGGGAAAGCGGCAGGGGGATGGGGGGGGCTAGTGTGATGAATTGGGTGATTGGGATTGAAATGCATACACTGATGTGTATAAAATTGATGACTAATAACCTGCTGTATAAAAAAATAAAATTCAAAAAAATAAAATAAAACAATCCTTTTACATGTCACTAGGCACTAACTAAAAATCAACAGAATAGCACAGTGAGTTGGCATACGGCTTTTAAATTGTTTATTTTAGTTATAGGTCATGTTATGTCAAATCATTTTTGACAAAAAAGAAAATATGTGGGCTGTGCAATAAGGTTTTGGTTCTGCTATAATTTTCTTCTTGTATTCTGGACTTCACATAGTCTTAATTTGTTTTACTGATCACTGCTTTTCCTTTGGAATAAGCCAATGTGGATAAGGGAGACCAAAAGGGAATTAATAAGTGTTAAGATAGCTTGGTTTTAAGGTTTTGGTGCATATTTTCAAGACATTTTCACAGAACATATTGCTCTCAAGTTACGGTTAAAGTGAAACTTTCCATTAGGATAATACAGAGGATAACATTCTCTCAGGAAAAAGTAAGAATTCTAAACTTTCCTCTACCAGGTATCTTCCCTCAGGCACTGAGGTTGTAGCCATCCAATACATGGGGAGAGGCAGAAAGAGGAGACTTCAAAAGTCACAAATATATTTCAACAGCTAATTTTTAGCAAGTGTGGCAATGAGATCTTTCCATTGTCCTCTCTTCTTTGTGATGTACGTAGGAGTGAGTAGCTGCAGTAGTGATTCTGGCTGTTGCCTGAAGTAGTTCTGACACAAGGCCTCAGTGTTACATATCACGTACATCCCACAGTCATAGCTGTTTTGTTGAGCAGGGGCTTTCTCTTCCACAAAGGCCAATTTGTCTCCTTTCCTGCCTAAGAAAGCCTCTAGTTTCTCTGCTACCTGCTTTGCATGGACTAAGTTGCTCCTACTATGAGAATCATAATGAAAAAAGCTATTTTTATCTTGGAGATAAACCAACAAACTCCAATGGGTTCCCCCAGCTGCCTGGTTGGAATTATCATTGATGGCTAAAAATACAACTCTCTTGTGAGGGAGGTCCAAGGGTTCAAGGAACATGGCGATCTCTGCTGGGTTGCCAGTGCACTTGATGAACTGGGTGACTTCAGGGCTGATGAAGCAGACATGGTCAGAGCAGTCATGAAACTGACTGTTGGCAAAGTACTCAAAGGCAAACCCAATAATATGGTCATTGAGCCAGCTTGGAGGATCCAATAGTGAGACATCTGATTGCCGCAGTAGACTGTCCATGTAACTCAAGACTACTGGGTCCATCTTGTACTGACCAGGGCTGCTCAGAAATTCCAGAAGCTGAAGGAGAGGCAGAAGACAATATTTACTGTTGAATATGATACTTGGCTGTAAAATGGGGATCATAAATAGCAACTACTCTTACAAGGTTTTGGGTAAGGATTAAATATAATTGTAAAGTGTTTAGCAACAATGTCTGGCTAAGAGTAAACACTCAAAAAAACTCTAGCTTACGTGCTTTATGTTAACAATTAGTTAGAATGAAACCTTTGGAAATTCTGCCTCTGAAATAGTAAGCATGGATTTAAAATCTCCTCTTTAAATGCAGAGATTGGTTAAAATTATAACTAATGTTTTACCAAACTCTATAGCATTAACCATATATTTGGCACTTTAATGAATATGCATGATAAGAATGGCAAATTGTTTTTATATTAAAGATGAATTTTCAAGGCTTCCCTGGTGGTGCAGTGGTGAAGAATCTGCCTACCAATACAGGGGACATGGGTTCGAGCCCTGGTCCAGGAAGATCCCACATGCCGCGGAGCAACTGGGACCGTGCGCCACAACTGCTGAGCCTGCGCTCTAGAGCCTGTGAGCCACAACTGCTGAAGCCTGCACGCCTAGAGCCCGTGCTCCGCAACAAGAGGCCGCCGCAATGAGAGGCCCACGCACCGCAACGAAGACCCAACTCAGCCAAGAATAAATAAATTAATTAATTTTTAAAAAAAGATGAATTTTCAGAGTCCAATTTAAATGTTACTAATTACTAAGGGAAACAGCTTCCATTTCAAAATTAATTTTCAAGAGATAAGATAAACTATTGCTTCCTCATTCCATAATGGAAAGTGACAGTGATTAGAGTAGTTAAAAGGAACTGTAATTTCAAGAACAGAAAATCATGAGAGTAATACAAATGAAATTCATTCCTGATTCTGCCCAGTTATGAACATGAGTGACAGTCTTTCCCATCTTTAACCTCAAGGGGTAAGACAGAGACTACAGAAATTCTTCTGACACTGAAAGGTAGTGTGGCACAGGAATCATGAGACCTGGGTCTAGCCCCAGTTCTACCACTGATTTGCTAGTATCATCCTGATTAAGTCATTTAATTGACTTTGATTTTGTCCTTGTGTTTGGTCACCTGTAAAAAGGCCCCAGAAAGTTGTAGAAAAGGCCAAATAATTTTACTCGAAGGTATTAAAAGAGTATAAAATGTTGTACAAATAGTATTTATGTTATTAATTTGATGATATTAGTAAGATGATTGGACAATCTGGATAGAGCTCCAAACTAATCAAAGGAAATGAGGTTTGGAAACAAATATCCATTCATATTATCTTGTTCAAACAAAGGCACGACTGACTTAGAGTGGGAGCAAGACAAGTCATATAGTAAGATTAATATGCTCATGATCACCTGAGGTAAGGTGCTAAGAGACAAGAAACGTGATAAGTGTGGTAATATAATATTTGAACCTAACAGAGGTCACTGCTATGCACTCACTTGGCAGCATAACAATATTTCTAAAAATCATAAAGCAATAAACTGTCACATGCAGATTGAGAGTACAAAGCAAAGCATATTGTAGGAAAATAACACTACTATGAAAGACTGGGCTAGAAGAGTGACATCAATTTAATCAATTCTGGCCATTAGACCAGTTATTTTACCACTTGGTTACACTATTAAAACAATAAAATTTTGTGACATAACCATTTTCATGTAATCAAAACCCTACAAAAACCCATACAGAAAAATAAATATACCCCTGAAGAAAAAAACCTCAAGTAATGAGGTAGCTAGGAAGCACCAAAGATGGTTTTTTTGTGCATACAGTATATGAACTATTTCAGAAGTAATACAAGTCTGTTGATGAGTGTGTATATCAATCTATATAAAATAAGATGGCATGAATTAAGATTTTCTTAAGAAGAAAGAATAACTTGAGCACAGACATAAACTGGAGCCAGGAACGAAGTTAACGAGGCATAGAGTACATTTGTTATGGGTGGGCCACAAATTTGGCTCTTGCTTTTTTGGCAGCTAACCAGAGAGTGTTAAGTTAAACATTCACAATGTCCATAAGGTAAAAGCAAAGCAATTGCTCTGGAGAGGTAAAAGCATTCTCTGTATTAAGGTCAGACAGATTTCTCTCAAGAAATTTTCATAAAAGACATGGTGTATTATAATGAATGTCCCATAATATCCTCATAAAAGATGAAACAGTTTCAGAGGACTTGTTTCTTACAATGATCCTTAATATCCAGCCTGATGGGAATGAGCAAACAGCAATCTAGTAAAAGCAGCTGTGGGAGGCTAGGTGCTCAGCTGGCTGCTGATGTGACTGGATTTAAGAATATGTGAGTATGAAAAGGGAATGACTGCATGTGCATCAAGCAAGGCTCCCTGACTCTCCCCCTCATGTCTTCAATGACTAAGAGGAGTGGTAAGGGCCAGACTGTACTGCCTGGTAAATACCTGGAGACCTGCTCTCTATGCTGCCAGCTGAAATCAGACCCACACCTTAACAGCAAATCCAACTAGGGGTAGAAGCCCACAAGAAGAGTGCCTGAACAGACAGGCGTCTCACCTTGGAGGGAGTGTCCACAGGCAGGGCCAAGATTTTCTTCAGAAAACAGTTTTTGTGTTTTGTTTGTTTGATTTTGAAAACATCCAACATACAGACATTGGGTCAATCAGGACTTAATTCTATTCCATACAGCATGATTGCAATAGTTTAACCTCAACAATTCTAAAGCAGATGGAACCAGACTGGTCTTTGGGCAAACCACCTTGGCCAAGAAAATGGATGCTAAACTTCATATCGGAAGACTTGAATTTTAGACTCCATTCTGTTAACTCATTGGCTATATGATCATAAACAAACTACTTCATTTCTTTAAGACACAGTTTCCTTTTCTGTAAAGTGAGAATATTAATACATGACCTTTACCAACGGGTATTTGTCAGTATTAAATGAATAAACGTAAGTAACTAATACTTTAAAAAAATATAACATAAAGTAGTATTTCCAGATATCTACTGGGTCACCAGGAAATTTATATCCTGACAACTGGTAACTGAACAAATGTTTATTGAGTGTTTCCTATGTGCTAGGGGCTAGAAAATCAGAATGGGGATAAGACAGTCATAGTTCCTACCCTCACTGAGCTTAAGCCTATTATGTTATAATGAATACATAATGAATATATACATCTCTTTTAGTCAATAAACACCTATTGAGTACCTAATATTAGGTGTCATGGGAGATACAAAGATGTGTAAGGTAGCTTACACTCAAAGAAGAAACCCATAAGCCACAAATAAAATGAATGGGAATTCAAAAGACGGAAATGGATGGAGAGCTCAGATCAGGAAAGACTTCAAGGAGAAAGTGGCATAAAAGTGGGCTCTTGAAAGGCAGGTAGAGTTGCATGCATGTAGAAGGGCATTAAGAAGGCAGAGAGGGCCTCCCTGGTGGCGCAGTGGTTGAGAGTCCGCCTGCTGATGCAGGGGATGCGGGTTCGTGCCCCGGTCCGGGAGGATCCCATATGCCGCGGAGCGGCTGGGCCCGTGAGCCATGGCCGCTGAGCCTGCGCGTCCGGAGCCTGTGCTCCGCAGCGGGAGAGGCCACAACAGTGAGAGGCCCGCGTACCGCAAAAAAAAAAAAAAGAAGGCAGAGAGGCAAGGAAAGTGCCTTTAAGTGTGTAGTCCAGTTTGTCTGGAATGAAGTTGGAGTAGGGATGTAGGTGAAGGTTGGAGGATGATTATCAGAAGCTAAGTGTTGATAGACTGATTTCCAGGTGTAAAGTGTAGAACTTATACTGGAGAAAATGTGGAGCCATTAATGGCTTTGTCAGTGCTTTAGGAAGATTAATGATTCAGGCATAGTATACAGGATTAACTGGTAGGGAGAGAAATTGGAGGTGGAGATCAACTAGATTTTCATTGAAAGTAAAGGTAGGAGGACATGACCTAAACCAGGTGAAATGGTAGTAGGAGAGAGGCAAGGAGGAAAAGATATTATAGACAGAGTATCCATAAGGGATCAGAGGAGGGTAGATTAAGAGAGAAGAATTAAGAAACGGTCTGGAAGCTTTCATTGGAGTGACTGGAAGAACAATGATCCCATCATTAATGGAGTAAGGGAAAAGGAGATGGAAGGGGACCTAGCAGAAGAACCAGGAGCCATCTGGAACCATCCTAGGGTTATATCCTTTCTATACAGTGAGCACTGTGCTTAGCATATCTGAGGTACAATAAATGTTTGTCAGATGAATGAACCTTTTTAAAAAGGGAGTCAGAAAATACAGATTAGGAAAAAAAGGGAAATAAGGCATTTTAAGATTTTTGTATTGTCTGTAACATCCCCATTTTTGCTTTGGTTTTGTGTTTTGTCTGTTTTTCTCTGTTGATTAGTAGTAAATTCCTTTAGAATTAAGAGACCTATGTATCTGGTCTTGGTGGATGGTAAGGAATATTGGGGAGACAATGACCTCATAGTTCTATTTGTAAAATCCTACAAAATATAGTATAGTCATTTTCACAATGCTGATTATTCCAATCCAAGAACACAGTATATCTCCCCATCTGTTTCAATGAAATTAGAACACTCCCTAACACCATACACAAAAATAAACTCAAAATGGATTGATTAAAGACCTAAATGTAAGGCCAGACACTATCAAACTTAGAGGAAAACATAGGCAGAACACTCTTTGACATAAATCACAGCAAGATCCTTTTTGACCCACCTCCTAGAGTAATGGAAATAAAACCAAAAATAAACAAATGGGACCTAATGAAACTCAAAAGCTTTTGCACAGCAAAGGAAAGCATAAACAAGACGAAAAGACAACCCTCAGAATGGGAGAAAGTATTTGCAAATGAAGCAACTGACAAAGCATTAACCTCCAAAATATACAAGCAGCTCATGCAGCTCAATATCAAAAAAATAAACAACCCAATCCAAAAATGAGAAGATCTAAATAGACATTTCTCCAAAGAAGACATACAGATTGCCAACAAACAAATGAAAAGATGCTCAACATCACTAATCATTAGAGAAATGCAAGTCAAAACTACAATGAGGTATCACCTCACACCAGTCAGAATGGCCATCATCAAAATATCTACAAACAATAAATGCTGGAGAGGGTGTGGAGAAAAGGGAACCCTCTTGCACTGTTGGTGGGAATGTAAGTTGATACAGCCACTATGGAGAACAGTATGGAGGTTCCTTAAAAAACTAAAAATAGAACAACCATATGACCCAGCAATCCCACTACTGGGCATATACCCTAAGAAAACCATAATTCAAAAAGAGACATGTACCAAAGTGTTCATTGCAGGTGTATTTACAATAGCCAGGACATGGAAGCAACCTAAGTGTCCATCAACAGATGAATGGATAAAGAAGATGTGGCACATATACACAATGGAATATTACTCAGCCATAAAAAGAAACGAAATTGAGTTATTTGCAGTGAGGTGGATGGACCTAGAGTCTGTCATACAGAGTGAAGTAAGTCAGAAAGAGAAAAACAAATACCGTATGCTAACACATATATATGGAATCTAAAAAAAAAACATGGTTCTGAAGAACCTAGGGGCAGGACAGGAATAAAGACACAGACGTAGAGAATGGGCTTGAGGACACGGGGAGGGGGAAGGGTATGCTGGGACGAAGTGAGAGTAGCACTGACATATACACACTACCTAATGTAAAACCGATAGCTAGTGGGAAGCAGCTGCATGGCACAGGGAGAGCAGCTCGGTGTTCTGCAACCACCTAGAGGGGTGGGATAAGGAGGGTGGGAGGGAGACGCAAGAGGGAGGGGATATGGGGATATACATATGCATACAGCTGATTCAATTTGTTATACAGCAGAAACTAACACAACACTGTAAAGCAATTATACTCCAATAAAGATGTTAAAAAAATATATAGTATAGTTCTATATTTTGGAGCCAGGGGGCTTTGAGTTCAGGATCTGACTTTGCCACTTGCTATCTGTGTGACTCTGGACAAGTTATTCATCCTCTTTCCTGGCCTCATTTTCTTCATCTGTAAAAGGAGGTAATAATAAAACCTGTCTTTCAAGAGTTGCTTTGTGAATTAAAAACACAAATGAAAAGACTCAGCACATTGTCTGGTAGATAGCAAGCTCTCAAAAAAAAATTGTTTCCTTCCCTGTTCTCTATATATTTGGGGTGGTAATAATGAATCTTAAAGATTTCTTGAAAATAAAGCATCTGTTTGTCTCTTTATATAAAGCTACAAAGTCACCAAGGATAGATCTAGCCAGGGCATGACTCTGCACTCTTGTACTTTACCTTTGGCATAAGCAGAGTGAATGCTAACTCCAGAGAAAAGCAGTCTCTCAACTTGAGTGAAGCATGCTGTTAATGTGTTGTCAGCATACACAAACCTTGTGGTTACAGGGTTTAGTTTATTATATTCTTCCAACTTCTGTAGCTAAATGAATACTGAATTCATAGTATAGAACACTTCCCAAATATTTAATTTTAACAAAAGGAAGAGACTATTTTTCATATTAATCTTAAAATCCTTAAAATGCATACTACTTGAATATTTCTGTTATAGAAACAGGGAAATTAAATTAAAATAAAAATTAATTTAAAGGGAAAGTTTATAATTCAATAGGAACCATTCTGATTTCCTGCTGATATAAGTAAGGCAAGAAGCTGCAGGTTCAGTAGAAAAAACACTAGGCTGGGAGTCAGGAGACTTGGGATTCAGTTCAGATCTGCAATCAACCAGTTGTTTGACTCTGGAGAAGACATTTTAAACTTCTGGGTCTCAGCTTCATCATCTGTAAAGTGAGGTTTGGACTAGATAAATAGCGGTTCTAGCCAGGGATGCACATTTGAATCATCTATGGAGATTTTAAAGAACACATATGGTCTGTCTCTGGGGGGAGGGTCTGGGCACCTGTATTTTTAGGATGTTTCCAAGTGATTCTATGATTTCTAAAAGACTCCTCTAGCTCTAGGGTTGTACAATTCTAAGCTCTCATCTTTGCAAATTTAAAAATCTTCCCTTGTGGGAAGTAGCCACATAGCACAGGGAGATCAGCTCAGTGCTTTGTGTCCACCTAGAGGGGTGGGATAGGGAGGGTGGGAGGGAGACCTCAAGAGGGAGGAGATATGGGGATGTATGTATATGTATAGCTGATTCACTTTGTTATACAGCAGAAACTAACATACCATTGTAAAGCAATTATACTCCAATAAAAATGTTAAATAAAATAAAATTAAAAAAAATCTTCCCTTCCTCTTTAAAGTCTTACTGGAACAAAATCATGCTCATTTGTTTACATATTCTTTATGGCTGCTTTTGAGCTATAAGAGCTGAGTAGCCTGCAAAGTCTGATATATTTACTGTTTGCCCTCTTACAGAAAAACCTTGCCAATCCCTGTTTTAGACCACTATAATGTAACCGATTATAAATGTCTAGGCTTAATTAATTTTAAGAGCTTTTAGAGATCTAATAAAGCATTGGAGCTATTTGTTAAAATATCTCAAAGGCAGTTTCCAAGTAGATTAACCTTTAACTAGAGGTGTTACTGCTGATTCAGTTGGAATTTTTGATGAGCAAATACTTAAAAATACTAATTACAGTGGATATAAGAATTGCCTACATTAGAGATGCATAAATATTCATAAGATCAAAAATATACATGAAATTTTTAATTAACAAGCATTTCATAAGGTATGCATCAATTCTCATAACTTCTGGGAAAATATGCCTGTTGTGGTTAAAACCACAGTAGTGAGCCAGATAAGTTTTACTGTAAAGCCCCAAAGAAAACACTATCCCAGAACTGTGACTTTTATTCATTTTTTCCCCCTAATTATTCAGAAAGCGTTCCTTAAAAAAAAAAAAAAGGAACAGCTTCATTTAGTTATGTTTTTAAACACTACAAAGGGCAAAGCGCAGCTATTTACTCATTTTAAGTGAAGATTATAACAGTTAGTAGTTTTGAAATGCAGTTCTCCTTTCCCCTCCTCACTCCCTTCAGTTTTTGTTTTAAATTGTATCAAATTGCAAACGCTCACAGATATGGTCTGTGCTCCTCTAACTAGATACATGGCTATGTGCCAGCAGGTATTGACAGACAAAAGCAAACAAACACACCCACACACCGAAAATCAAACATAGGCTAATAATCCCAGTGCATCTTCCTAGAGCTTCAATTTCACTAATTTTGGGGGAAAAGAGCTAAGCAATTTAATCTTAAATATTGATATTTTTATATCTTAAATACTTAAAACATTTAAATCAGTAACTTACATCTTAATTAACATAAACATGGACATGATAAAGCATAAAATGCAAAAGCAGCATAGATTTTTAAAATAAGAAATTTCCAGAGAACTTTTGCACCTGAGAAAGGCGATTTTCTCTGCTTCATTCACCCTACTCTGCTGGCTTGGATACTTCAGTGGAACAGTTTAGTTACTCTCCATACTTGATAGGCCTGTAACATAAACCCCTAATTCTTAGGAACCAGATTCCCTAAAAATTAATAAAGACATGAGCAAAACCTTACGCTTTAGCAGTTTAAATGTGTATAGGAGCAAGACAATTATTCAAGCAAATTTATTCATTCGGTCAAAATACATTTATTGGTGTTTTCTGTGTGCCAATTTTGCCTATAATAATGACTAGAAATTGAACCTAATATTATATAATGAAAATATAGACATCATCCCTGAACTTTCTATTTTCTTCATACCTCCTCTCCAATTGATAAGTCCTACTGATTCTACAGCCAAAATGTTCTGAACCTGTCCAATGGTTTTCATCTTTACTTCCATCACAGTCAAGTGCATCAACATTTCTTACCTTGATATAGCCTAACAGGTCTCCTTACTTCTACTATTGACCCCTCCAGTAAATTCTCCATACAGCTGTCAGAGTAATTGTTTAAAAATTTGTCAGGTCACACCTGTCCTGTTTAAAACCCTTTGGTAGCACACTATTACACTCAGAAAAAAAAGTGAATGCCCTGCCCTAGCTGCTTACAAACACCCTGCATGATCACATGGTCCCAGCTACTGCTCCAATCTCATTTCCATCACTCTCCCCCTTGCCCACTAAGCTCCAGCCACACCACCTTTCTTTTTATTCTTCAAACACGCCATGCTTTTTTTCTCCTGAGGGCTGGGGTACTAGCTGTGCCGTGCCTGAACCTTCTAGTGGTTGGCTCCATGTGTTGGGTAGATTTCAGTTTAAATGTCACTTATTCACAGAGATCTCCCATGATCAGTCAAAATAAGAGGCCACTGGTCACTCTCTTGTCCTCTAATTTCAATTCCTTGCATAGCACTTGTGGCTGTCTGACAGTTTTCTTTTTCATTTATTTGTTTATTGATTAACACTCCCCCTCCCCAGGCCAAAAATGTAAGCTCCATGAGCATAGAGAATAAAGGACCTTGTCTGCCTAAACTTGTTTACCACCTTGGCCCCCTGGGCCTAAAACAAAACTTGTCGGGCAGACAATAAATAATAATTGTAGAATAAATGAATGAATAATGGAGTATGGATCTTCACATGATATATATCATGTTCTGCAGAGAAATTCTTACCTTTATAGAGTCTTAGAAGTGTAAAGGCCTTTACTATCCCTTCTAGTCTGACTTCCTACTCCATGCAGGAATTTTTCATTTCTGCTCTCAGGGAAAAATGTGCAGGAGCCTGACTTACAACTGCTGTGTAATACTGGAGCAGAAACAGATAAATCAATGCAACAGTACAAAAACAAATCCATGCATTTTAGAAACTTTAAATATGATGATGAAGACATTATAAATCAATGGGAGAAATTTATGGATTATTCCATTTTCAATGAACACTATGTTCTATAGCAGTGCTGTCCAGTAGGACTTTCCGTGATGATGGAAATAAATGTTCTTTATCTGCAATGTCCAATATAGTAGCCACTAGCCACATGTGGCTATTGAGCACTTGAAAATGGCTAGTGAGACTGAGGGACTGATTTTATTTATTTTAATTAATTTAAACTTAAATTGAAATAGCTACATGTGGGTAGTGGCTACTATTTTGGACAGCATAGTTCCATAGGATTTCATAGGTATTTCTGGAAAGAAAAAAGATTATATGGTTAAGTAAGTTAGGGAAATGCTGCATCCTAAAACTCTGTATTGTTGATTCATAATGCACACAAGCATATTAGAGGCTACGAGAGGTTCTGCAATAAAGAAAATTAACTTTTCTTGGTCTGATTTTTTTCCCAACTCATTTGACCAATGAAATCCTTTTTGTGTTTGTTTTGGTGTATTATCTATTAACACCCTATTGTCTGTGCAGTGAAGTTTGGGATATGCTAACTGGGTAATTTAATAAATGGCACTGGAACAAGTTGTTAATCATTCGATTAAAAAATGAAGTTAGATCCCTACTTCAGACCTCATATCGAATTATATTTCAGATGGAGTGAAATTTAAATGTTAAAAAGTGAAACAAAAATATTAAAAGAAAATAGAGCTTAAAAACACTTATACAACTGGTCAATAAACACATGAAAAGATACTCAACACCTTACTAGTAATCAAAGAAATGTAAGTTGAAGATTTCATTTTTTACCTGTCAAATTAGCAAAGATGTGGAAAACTGATAATAACCAGCATTGCTGAGTAACTATGGGAAAATGGGCATTCTTATTGTTAACAGAAATGTAAACAAATGCAAGCTTTTTGAAGGATAAATTGCCATTATATTTTAATATTTAAGAAATGTCTACAGGTAGGTATTACACTTTCAGAAATTTATCTGAAGGGAAACATTAGGATATGTGCAAAAATTTAACAGGGATGTTTACCACAGCAATATTTATAACAGAAAAATTGGAAACAATCTCAAAGTTTAAAAGAGGACCGGTAAATTTAAATAATAGGATTTCCATTCAATGGAATACTTTGCAGCCATTAAAAAATGAAGTTATAGAAATAAATTTATTGACACAGAAAAATGTTCATAATATGTTATGGAAAGAAAGGTTATATAAAAATCTGTACACAAATATACACAAAAATAGTCAAGAATGATAGCCATCTAAAGTTATATACAGCTTTCTTTAAGAATGGAATTTTAATACTTTTAAACTTTTTTCTTTTGATATTGACTGCTTAATTTTTTCCCCTTTCTTTTTATAATGAGCACATACCAGTAAATACAGCTATTTTCATTCAAGAAAAAAAAAATGCACCACCTCCCACTCTTACACTGACCTAAAAATGTCTGTTTCTTCAACTCACTGGTCTCACTTTTGTCCTCCGGAAAAAAACAGTAAGTCTAATCTCTCTTCTACAAAACTTCGAACACAAAGATTTAAATATAAATATAATCTGATGTTCATTAAAATTAGATTACGTCCAACTTCTAATGAATGATTCCCTTTGCAATTTCACAAAAAGAATCACATCCAAGACCAAATGTGCTTTTCATGGCAGCATAAGCAGAAAAATTTTCAGGAAGGAAGCTGAAGCCTTATTTTTTGGTTTCAATTTCCCCTAATTAAACGTTTCCTTCTAATGCTAGCCTAAACCATCCAGAGATTTGTATAAAGTGGCATGTTAAAAATTACCATCAAGATTTTACATCCCTGTTAAAGACAGAGATTAGATTTTACTCAACCCTGCTATCTTCAGTGCTTGAAAACACAAAATTGTTATAAACATAGGAAGATTTCTCAATTTTATAAATTATTTATAAAATTTGAACAATATTCCTCTAATGAATATTTTACAAATAGAGGAATTCAGCTCTCAAAGCAGAAAAACCATTTGGTATGATGATGATGCCTGGTAACTCTACAGCCATAAATTCCATTTGGCCCTACCTTGGGCCAGGGAGATAGACTAAGTAACCTTTTAGAATTTCTTCTAGCACTGAGGCTCTCCATTTATTGTTCTGTTACTTATTAGGAATGGCTATCAATGGCTAAGGGGTCATTGACCAGAAAAAGAACTTTATTCTTAGTCTACCATTTCTACTTCAAAGGTTCCATCTATAACTGTGTCACTATTTATTTTCCTTTACTTGGTGTAAACACCAGCCTTTTCTTAAAATGATTTTGTTTTGCTTAAATTTTCTGAGAAATGACTTAACACAATTGCAAAATTTGAAATGACTAGGGCTGTAAATAGTGTTTGGGGAGGACACCAGATTTAATGAGAGGTCTAAGATATTTTACAAAAGAGTAGACAGAATTTTATTTAGTATATAGCTAATATATCCTAGCTGATAAGACGTGGTCAAGCTAAAGTTATAATCTGCCTGGTTTCGTAAATCACTGTGTTTAGCCCACAGTAGCTATACGCAAGCATTTTGTTTGAAAGAGTATAAAAAAGCCATCATCTTTTATTCTTATTTGTCTTCTAGATTTCAAAGCCTGGTAAGTTATTTTTTTCATAGATAGTTAAGAGGTAAATTGTTATTACAAACTCCTATTTAATGGGTTTCAAAAATGTGCTTGGTGTATAGCAGGTGCTCAATAAATATTTAATGAACAAATGGAAGAAACAATGAATTTGTTTTACTGTACTGTGCTGACAGGAAAACAGTGTCTGATGGGACCCGATTATGACATATAGAATTCTTAGCAATTTGTCTTTAAATGTTAATTAATACGAATACTTGTGAGTCATCTGACCAGGTCTGAATTATATATTATTAAGTAGGACTAAACATTTCCAGCAACTATATATTTTAGCTGCTAATATAAAGTGCCAAGTTGCTGCAACAAACAGTAGTGGGAAAATTACAGCCAGCTAAGGCCAGAAATCCACAAGCTATTGTTTTGAAGGAATTTAACCTATCACACTACTCTGAGAGAGCATTTATTTATTTTTTGGCCCTGAGGGAAGGCAGGCCTAGAACGATTTTTAAACCTACAATATAGATGCTCAAAAATAATAACTGTAACCAGGACAATTTTTTTCAGTATCATGACTGTGTTCTAGTGCTTTTATAACAGATGAATGTGCGAAAGTGTAGTCATCTAATTGGAAGCCAGAGAAAGGAACTTCCAGAGATTTTCTTTAAGTAATAAAAATGCTTAAAATCTCTCATATGTTTCAAGTATTCTCTCTGCTTTAAGAGAGACCTATTCCTCCCTTCCCTAAAAAAGGAGACAGACAGATGAAACTCAGAGTCTACATAAACTTGATTTTCTATCTGTGTTGAACCATATCATTACCCAAACGGTCTCCAGTAGGTAGATGGACAAAGTGAATATAAGCTAGTTATGCTGAAGAAGGTAGCCTCTCAGAGAATCTGGTTCAGAAAAGTTAAGTAACCTTACTCATTTGGATTAGTAATACTTAGACATCAAATTCAATTTTTTCAATAATATGGTTAAAAAAGCACATTATTTGGAGAGTAGCTGGGATTTGAGCAGTAAGTTTTATATAGTCTGGCAATGGTCAGGTTCCAAAGAGATGGGTTACCTGGGCCTTGAGGACTTCCTTTTTGTTTACTAATGCATTTTACTCATCCAAGAGGTTTAAGGAATTGGCAAGGAGAGGAGTCTGGACCTTAAACAGTCAGAAATTTAGGACTTACAGATGTAGATGGAATTTAACCAAGAAAGGCCTTAGCAATATCCAGGAACCTAGATAAGCAGTAAAGCCATTGCTTATCAGAAGTTCTAACATTATAATTTATAACATAAAAGAATGGGCTAGCCTCTTGACAACGTAAAATGCTAACTGATCTCTATACAGGTATGCGTGTCCTTGTTGAAAGGTATGTAATTCAGTCCAATCTTGTTCTTTAGATTGGTCACATTGGGAAAATAAAGGAACTTAGCAGACTCTTTGGAGATCACTTTATGATAAAATTTATTTTTAAAAAAATTTAATTATTTATTGGTCTAGTCTCTTCATTCCTATCTTTTGATGATCTAACCTATACATTGCTGCTACATTATTTTTCAAACAGAACTCTAGTTTCATTATTCTTCTCCACATTTTTAAACATTTCTCCATCGTCTACCAAAATTAAGTACAAACTACAGCATGGCATTAAATTATTTCCACAAAAATAGCCGCAACCTATCTTTCCCAATTTACTTCTTGTACTTCTCCCACATACACAGCCACAAGGTCAGTTCTCCTGCAGGCCCAAATTATTAGGCAACAGTGGAGTAGTAGTGGTTACTGCAACTAAGGTACAGGAAAAAGGGAAGAGCCAGTTCCCCACTCCCACTCCAACTGAGAGGTTAAGAAGTGAACACTGCTCAAGTACCTTTCCGAAACACAGACTTGATCTGTCATGCTCTTGCTTAAAACCATTACAGTAAGCTTTTTATAAATCTAGAATCCATGGGCCAGGAGGTAGCTAGAATTAATGGTTCCATGAACTTGGAATGGGGAAAAAAATTGCATCTTTTCAATAAACTCTAGCTGAAATTTAGCATTTTCTTTACTAATTGTAGGCAATAATCCTCAGTGGTATTAACAGTCCCTATGTCTTTGTCACCATTAGAAATATATTTTCATATCACATTAAAGTTGTTGCAGTTACCTCAAAATATAATTTATACTCATCACTATTTTGAAATTACATAATTAGACCTGCTGCCAGATGTTATTTAATATGTAAGGAAGCACATATATAACTACATCACACATTTGTTTTAATATTTTTAAAACTTTCAATAAAATAATTTCATTTACATTTCTATGTATTTACTTTAAACATTTAAAAACATTATTCTGAGATAAGGTCCACAGGCCAGGCTGCCAAAGTGGTCCATGACATAAAAGAGGTTATTTTACTTTTACCTTTGTTATACTTATTAATTGCTTATTGTATATAATCTAAACACTTTAGCATGGAATTCAAGGCTCCTCATTAACTGTTCACACCCACTTTATCATCTTTATCTCTGTCCCACCCCTGCTTTTCATACTAAACTCTAGTCATACCAGACAATAGTGACTCTCTCTTATCTGGTGGCAGATAGGTTTTTGAATTAACCCTAGTTAATAGACAGTAGCCATGCACTGGCTTGGGCTTTGCCTTACCCAGACCTTCTCTGCCTGCCAAGTGAATTCCTTTAAAGGTCTGTTTTCCCTAATACTACGAGGTCCTAATAGGGCTGAATCTTAAATCTTTATCATTCCTAATGTAAATGATCAATGAAATGAATATAAAAGACAGATTCTAAATTGGCAAGGCACTGTGTGTGGTAATAATCTCTAGGGGAGTGAAGTTAGTCTCCGAATCTCATAAATTCGCCAAGCTCTGACCTTTTTGGGGATAGAAATGAGGAGGCCCTTGAGCTCTAAGGCTGGATCCCCAGCTGATAAATCTCGGATGGAGGGGAAAGGGAGGGGAAAGAGAGCAGTAACTGAGGTGGATCTGATTAAGACTGAAGGATGGAAATGTGCTGAAGGGAAAGGCAGGAGTGACTTCTCCCATTTACCAGAGCAGTTATTCAAAACTATCATCACTCTGACCAAGCGTCCCATTCCATCCCCAACTCTCTCTCATCAAATGACTCCCATCTTAATGTTACAGAGTCAACTCTATTAACCTTCTGCCTTCCCCTACTTCCCATCCTTTCCTTTGCTCTAGTTTAGTGGTTCTCAACCCACAGCATTAGTCACCTCAGGAGTTTTTTAAAAAGAAACACTGATTCCTGAGTTTGTTTAATTGGCCTCAGATGGAGCAACTTCATTGGTTTTATTTTTTCAAAAGCTTCCCAGGTGACTCTAATGTGCATACAAGATTGAGTTCCACTAGTGTTCTTGGTTCTGTAAATTAGCTATTCTCATCCATAAATTGTCTACTTCTTGGTTCCATGGTACACTTTTATGCCTAAGAGTTTCCCATCTTAAAAGAACACACTGTTGCGGCCCACACGCTTACCCTTCATCTCATCACTTTACAACGATGTTTCTTTAAAGGGTAGCCTACACCTGTATGGTTTTTACCAGTTATGTTCCACGACTTTTTACTCTTCCAGCCAGTACTGGCATATGATTTTGTACCCGTCATTCCCTCTGCTTCTATCTCCTCTCATATTTCTTTGACCAGCTACTGCTCACTAGCCTTTTAACACAAATTGAGTGACCTAAAGGTCACCTTGGAAAGGGTTTCCTCAAGTCCTTCTATACAATCATGCTCAGAGTATCCTGTGTGTGTGTGTGTTTTTTTTTTTTTCTATTATAAATTTACTTTACTACCACTGCGGATTCTCTCATCGTCTCGACATAACAGAGCGCTTCAGAAAGCTGAGACTGTTTCATTTGCTTCTGGCTTTCTGGAGCCTAACTCCTGGAAAGCACTCAGTGAAAAAAGTCTGAGTAATGAATGGAAAGAAAGGCTAGGAAACGGAGGTCTGGGGCGGGAAATGAGGGGGAGGGCGTGTGTGTGGAAACGGGGTGGGGAGGGCTGACGGGGTGGAGCTGAGAACCCTGCGCCAAAACTGGGGAGGGGGCAAGGATACCCTAGATCTGCGTGGGCGGTAAAGCGGTCCCCGGCCCAGACACACCGACCAGCAAACCCAAGTGGGGAGCAGGCTTCTTACCTGCCTCGGGCCTCACCAACCCAACCAGACTTCAGGCGGCTCTCTATTGGCCGGAAAACGAAAGCTACGGTCGCAAACCCAGAGTTTTCTACCCCAACATTGCGACATTCCTCTTCATTAGAGAGAAAATCTAAGGCAGAGTTCCCAGCTCTGCCGTAAGGTGAGGAAAAAAAGCTTGGGCGGGGCCGCCTGGGACGGATGAAATGGGGCGTGTCCGCGCAAGCGCATGCTTGACTCTCTGGCGGCGTCACGTGCGGGGGCGGGGGCGGGGCCAGGCGGACCGGCCAGCTCCGGCAGGCGGTAGGGGGCGTGGGAGGTAAGTGCGCGCGCCTGCCCGTTTGCAGCCGAGGAGTCGCGCGGGGCGGGGCCTTGTGCGCGGGGTCGGGGGCGCGCGGGCCGGAGCGGACGGGATCGGGGCGGTGGTTGGCTGTGGCTGCTGAGAATCCAGCCAGGACGCCGAGAGGCGGCGGAGGAGGCACCGGCGGCACCGGCATAGGGGGCGACAGCGGTTGAGGCGGCGGTCCAACGCGTGCTCTCTGGGCGGGTGCGGCGGGGGATGTGCCTGCCCAGGCCGGGCGGAGTCTCTCTGACAGGGCGGGGGATGCGCGGCGGCCGCTCGCCCGGACCCTAAGGCAGCTGGGCCCACCCTCTCCAAACCCTCCGACCCTCGGTGGTCTCGGCCTCTGCTGTCTCCTCCGGCCTGACCCTGCGGCTGAGGCTGGCAGGCGGCTTCCGCCGAAGAGGAGGGGGCTGCGGTGGCCACCGCGGCGGAGCCCGAGGTAAGACCCGCCCAAGCCGCCCAGCGGCCCTGCGGCCCGGCCCGGCCCACGTCTCAGTCTCTCTCTTTAGCTTTTGCGGGGCCGCTCCGCCCCGCCCCGGCGGAGACGCCCCGCGAGCGGGTCTGCCCCCGCAGCTTCCCTGACATCCGATCGCTGCCCCGGGTCCCCCGTAGACCTCACCCATCGTATCTTCCATTGCCCAGACACCATTCCGGCCCTCCAGCCTCTCTAGGGGTTCTGTCACGGGCCCCCCACCCCAGCACACCCTACTGGAACCTCCTTCAGACTCTTTTCGGACGCTTAATGGGGCCTCGAGACTCTGTCACATCCTCCCATGAGCTGACCCGGGTTTGTCACTGTTCCTCAGACCCAGTTACTGCCACCCCCTAACCCATTGCTACCCCCAGTTCCAGGGCAGATCCATCATGCCCACCCCTCTTCTCTCCTCCCCCGCCCCCCCCCCACCTCGCTCACCGCCTAGCCGACTAGCTTTTGCCCTACCCAACTCGGCTTTCAGATAGTGTGCTTCGTGATGCTCTTACCTCCCAAGAGATCTGGTGTCAGCCCCTCTTTAGACACCATCAACAGCGGCCTCTCCCCCCGACTCCTACTGTAGCCTCTCCCCCAGACCTCTTGTCCTTAGGCAGACCTGATTATCTTTCTCCCCGCTCGTGATCCTTTCTTTGGTTGGAAGGGCTTTGCCATGAAATCCTGAAGGGGTGTTTGCGTAGCCTAGTGTATTCACTCCGGTGGGGCTTAAGGGGACCAACTGACACCCTTGTTTGGAAGGTTTAGTCTGGTGGCTATAGAGGAAGAGGGAAGAGCATGGAAGCCCCGGGCAGGGGGTGTGTGCTGTTGTAAGGTCTCACAGCCTGCTTCTCATCTTGTCTCTTCTGTAGAACGTGTGAGGTAGTCCAGATCGTGACATTTTAGGGACTTCTGTAAGGATCAGAGCACACAACACTAATGAATATAACTGTGTCTCCATTTGGTATCATTTGCTTCACTTTCCTAGATTTTTACAGATCTTTTGCACTGTTTTTGAAGGATACCAGGGTGCTTTTTTTTTTTGATTTGCTGTTTGCGAATTTGCTGGAAAAGTAAGATTTGTAGCTTTCCTTAATCCCTGAAGACTTTAATGTCAGTTTAATAATAAAATTCTGCTACCTGGTGCTACTGTCTTGCTTTTCCAAGGAGCAAGTACAATTATCATGCAGTGTTCACCGATGTCATTACCAACAGTCTTCTCAATAGTAAAATATTGAATAAAATGTAGTTTGTTGAACTCCTGAGCTGTCAAGAAGGAAAGGTAATTTTACACCAGATGATCAGTGCATAATTTTAACCTTGGTATAGGGATGAAGTATAGAGAGGTTTTTGTAGTCAGTACTTAAAATTTTTTTATTTTGTGTGTATGGAACTGAGGAGGGAGAAAATCATATTAAAATTATATGTCATAACTAGACATAGTATAAAAGTCAAAAGGTTCAAAAGAGTATGCAGTAAAAAGTTTCTTTTCCCCCTTTTTATCCTCTAACCACCCATTTTCCCTCCTTAGATGCAACCACTGTTTCCATCTTTGTGTGTGTCCTTCCTGTGATATTTTTAGCATACAAGTCTATACATTTATATTTTTAAAACACTCCACAGACAAATCCTTGCATACTGTATACTATGGATATACCACCCCCCCTTTAATAATAGATCCTAGAGTTCATTCAACAATAGTACATTTGGAAGTGCCTCATTTACTGGGTGGATAGTATTCCGTTCTGGTGATATTGAGGTTATTTTCAGTCTTTGTTCTTATAAACAGTGCTGCATGCTTTTCTTTTAAATGTATCATATGTTTTGTATGTTTTAAGTAATTTTCAGGATTTGAAAAATTTCATGATGATTCTTTTGTGAACCTACAAAAAAGCATATAACTAAAGTAGATTTCTCACTGAACCTCTGAGCTTCCATGGAGTGACTGGCTTTGATAGAGATTATAATGTTTGTCAAGTAAGTTACTGAAGGATTTAAAGAAGGGGACTGAACTGATAAGATTTGCATTTTTAAAAGATCACTCTGTCTGCTTTGAGGAGGGTGGATTGAAAGGTAGACTAAATGTGTCAGGAGGGTAAATGATGATGGTGCAGTCTTCATTTGGGTTTTGAGAGTAGACGGGATTTGGTGATTTCATTGGATTTGGGATTAGGGTGAGGGTTCATAGAAGATAAGATCTAGGTTTCTAGCTTGTACCTTTCACTGAGGTGGGGACCCATGTGAGGGAGGAGTGGAATTTTTATTTTTGTCAAGAAAGGGGAATTCAATTTGTGGCATGTTGAGTTTGGGTGATTATACTTCTATCAGATGTAGATGGCCAGGAGGCAACTGGATTTGTGGCTTAAGCTCATTATCAAGTTCTGGGTTGATAGTAATAGATTTGCGTGCAAAAGGTGTACTGAGAGGAGAAGAGATTGTAGGATAGAAATCTAACATTTACAGTATAGGTAGAGTTGAATGTCTAAGCTAGTAAATTATGTGATTAAGTTCTCTAAAAAGTCTTGTTATAGTTTAAACATCAGTAGGTTCACTGTCTGACAAGACTTTTTAACAGTGTTTTCTCTGAGTGGTATATAGTACTGAGGGAAATGGAGTAAACTTAGATTATTAAAAAGGTAAAACCTCAGTAGAAATTAGCAACATAAATCCCATTTTTTCCTAATCATTTAGATTATACTATTGTAAAAGTTTGTTCAATCTTCATTGTTTACAGAGAAGTATAGGAGCTAGGAATATGTGGTTTGCCAAGAATATTAAGTTTTTTGGTTTGTATGCTTTCTAGTTATATTAGTAATAAAGATTAGTCAAAGATTTTTCAGTCACGTTTTTAAAACATAGCATGACTTAATGTAATTATTCCTAAGTCCAGAGCTGCAGTGTAGAGCTCTTGCCTTTACTCTGGACCCCTGTAAATCACTTCTAATGGACATCTCCACTGGGATTCATATTTCACAAGCACTTCACACATGTACAAAATAAAACTCTTCTCTGCCTCACTTCCCTCCAAAAAGGTGGGGGTAGAAGGAGACAAACTGCAACAAAATTTTTTCTTTTGATTGCCTGTCTTGATGAACGGTACTACTCTCTCCTCCTCATGAAGCCTTCAGGAATCTGGGAATCATCCTCCACTGCGCTCTGTACCAAACTACCAACATCACAAAGTCCGACACGTTTTCCCTCATGATATTTCAGATCATTCCTGATTGCTATTTTTGTTGTCTCTTTAACCCCGAATGTCTGTTGGTCTTCTTGTCTTCTCATCTGCCTCTTGTTTTGCCGTACCCTCTAGTTCATTCTCTCCACTTTTGCCAGAGTAAGTGTTCTAAAATGCTCTTTTAGTTAGGCTCTTTCAGTTGCAATGAAGAGACTCAAGTTACCTTAAGTAGTGGAGTGCTTATTGAAAGAAAACATGCACAAGGGAACCCCGGAAAAGTTAAACAGCTTGGTCTCAGGAAGAACAGGAGCTTAAAAATAAAACTAGAGGGCTTCCCTGGTGGGGCAGTGGATAAGAATCTGCCTGCCAATGCAAGGGACACAGGTTCGATCCCTGGTCCAGGAGGATCCCACATGCCGCGGAGCAACTAGGCCCATGCGCCATGACTACTGAGCCTGCACTGCAGAGCCCGTGTGCCACAACTACTGAAGCCCGTGTGCCTAGAGCCCGTGCTCTGCAACAAGAGAAGCCACCGCGATGAGAAGCCCATGCACCGCAACAAAGAGTAGCCCCCACTCACTGCAGCTAGAGAAGGCCTGCGCACAGCAATGAAGACCCAACACAGCCAAAAATAAATAAATTTTTAAAATAAGTAAATAAATAAATAAAACTAGAAGCAGGAAAAGACAGATTTCACTCTAGTGCTCTACTGTTAACTTGTCTTAGCTACCTTTTCTATTTCGTTTTGTATTATTTTTTCTCCCTAATCCCCTCCCCCACCCAATCTCATGGCTTCCATTTATTCCTAATTTCTGCTTCCTTATAACTACCGTGTCACTCCCATGCCAACATCTTGCCTCCCGGCTACTGTCTTTTTTCTTTTTTAACATCTTTATTGGAGTATAATTGCTTTACAATGGTGTGCTAGTTTCTGCTGTATAACAAAGTGAATCAGCTGTACACATACATATATCCCCATATCTCTTCCCTCTTGCGTCTCCCTCCCTCCCGCCCTCCCTATCCCACCCTTCTAGGTGGTCACACAGCACCAAGCTGATCTCCCTGTGCTATGCGGCTGCTTCCCACTAGCTATTTTACATTTGGTAGTGTATATTGGCTACTGTCTTTTAAACTTGAGCTTCTGTTGCTGACTTTTTCCTAAGATTTTCTGGTTTGAATTCCCAAGAAACAATCTCTTTGGCTCAGCTCTGTAATCATGGGCTGCTAGCAAGCCTGTGTACTTGGGTCATGTGACTACTTCTGGCCATTTAGTGTTGGCTGTGTGTTTATTTGTGCATGTGGGTGTGGGGCAGGATCATAATGGTGAAAAACATGGGGCAGTGTGCAGGATAACTTTCCCACAAAATGGGGTTGCAAACATGGCAGGCACCATGATTGACATGGTACAAATACAAATCTAATCATATCCTTTCCTATTGAAAGATCTTCAGTGCTTTCCCATTGCTTTCAGGATAAAGCTTAAACTGTAGCTTGGCATGTGTGTGAGATCCTTCATGATCTGACTCTTCTTTAGGCTTTCCTTCCTTGCTCTCTTCCTTAAATTCTTTGATCCACTCATTGAACTTAGGTCTTTGCACTCTCTGTTCCCTTTCCCGTCTTTCTCTTCCACCTTTCTCTGCTTAGCAATCTGCTATCTGATCTTCAGGACTCAGACCAGGTGTATCTTTGGGAAGCTTTCCTTTACTTCCTCCAGGTTAAGTTAGGTGCCACTCCTATAGTGTGTAGTGCTTGCTTCTGTCACAGCTCTCTAATGAAATTCCTAATAGCTTGTCTATTTTCTTCACTGGGCTGTAGCTTCTTTGGTATCAGTACAATATAGTAAGGCACGTTTTAAGATTGAAGAATTTTTAAAAAGAATATGCTTATTATAAATTATAATGTATATAAAAAAGTACACAGATCATAAATGTGCAGCTCAATAAATTTTCAGAGTGAATACACAAATGTAACCAACACCTACCTCAAGCATGATACAGGATATTACTGTCAATACAACCACACACGCCACCTTATGCCCTCTTCTGGTCGCTAGTCCAGTTCAAAGAGGATTTAATTTTAAATGGGAAAACTCTTTAACGTAGATTTCTCTACATATTTTTTGTGTATCCTTAGGCATACAAGAGACATAGATATTAGAATTTTGAACCTATGGAAAGAACATACGTGATTTATATTAGTGCAATTTTGGCATATTTTTGTGCAATAGATAAATTCAAAATCACATCATATTTTAATATTCAGTTATGGGATGTTTGTATTTAGGTAGATTCTCTTGTTTTTAAGTTTAATATTTTAGAGTCGTGGAAAAGAATATGACAGACCAAAGAATATTTGCTTAAAATAGCCTGTTTTGAGTGGGGATCATGCTTGAGATGGGTATAGTAAACATGTAAAGCACTTTCCAAATGGTGTTTGGCCTCTGGGTTTTAATGTGAATTATGTTGCTAGCATATTTTGGCAATGGGGTCATCCAACGGGCAACTGGAGTATAATTTTACATGTACAGTGAGGAAAGGACTAGCTGTCCTGTGTCATAGACAGCTGGCTTGCTAAGAATTGAGTTTTTTTTGCAACTAGCAATAATTTTAGAGCATACTTATTTTTTTTCTCAGTTTTGATTTTTCTTAAACTTTAAGATTATGTGGCTCTTTGACTATGAAGGAATGCTATTAAACATACTTTTTCCTTAGATGGACTTTTCTGTCTGTAAATATTAAATTTGTTAAGGCCAATTAAGTGGAAAGAATACTATAGACTTTTAAACCTGGATTTTCAACAGACCTCGATTCAATTTCCAGCCTCATCCCTTATGAGCTGTCATTTGTGGGCAAGTCACTTAACATTTCTGAGCTTCAAGAATGTTCATCTCACAAGATTATCATGAGTTAAAACAGTTTATGTAAAGCACCAAGCACATAGTAGGTACTCAATAAGTCTTCATTTTCCTCCTTGAATATGTCTATTTCTTGTTATGTTTAAATATGAGATCAGGAATTTAAAGAATTTCATTGTGTGGCATAAATAAATGACCATCAAAAGTTTGTTGCCAGTAGAAGTCAATCTTAGAAGGATAGTCTGCTAGCTGTCTTTCAAGTGTGATCATAGTTTTCAATTCAAAAAGGCTCGAAAGAAATGCTTCTCTTCATGTCTTAGTATATCAGGTTAATGGATGTTAGAATGTATTTTGATTCAGTGTGAGGTACAACAAAATGTTCTGTTTGCCAATGACAAACATTCCTTAAATCATTGACAGATTGTAGTACTATTGCTGTCTGTAGTGTGTAAGTATTTGAGATCTGTTTACTTATATTGATCAGATGATAGTGGGCTGAGTAGTCTGGATTTTTTTTTTTTTTTTTAAAGACAGTAACTTTATTTTAATTTTTTGGCCTTTGCCGCGTGGCTGGAGGGATGTTGGTTCCCCGACCAGGGGTTGAACCTAGGTCTCCAGCAGTGGAATCGTGGAGTCTTAACCACTGGACTGCCAGGGAATTCCCGAAATTTTTATTTATTTATTTATTTTACTATAAGGGAGAAAGTTCTTCAGATAACTATGTGGATATGAGTTTATAAATGATCTTGAGATCGTATTTTTTCCTTACCTTCTTTTGCAACTCTACCTTATTTTAGTTCTCTTCCTGCCTTCCCCCTCCTTCTTTAAAAAAAGAAAAAAATTATTTATTTGGTTGCAGTGGGTCTTAGTTGTGACAGGCGGGCTCCTTAGTTGTGGCTCACCAGCTCCTTAGTTGTGGCACGTGGGCTCCTTTAGTTGCAGCAGGCAGGCTCCTTAGTTGTGGCATGCGAACTCTTAGTTGCGGTAGGCATGTGGGATCTAGTTCGCTGACTAGGGATCAAACCTGGGCCCCCTGCATTGGGAGCGTGAAGTCTTATCCACTGCGCCACCAGGGAAATCCACCCCCACACACTATTTTTTTAATAATGAAAATACTTAGAAAATGTTGAGGGACATCCCTGGCCATCCAGTGGTTAAGACTCCGTGCTCCCATGGGTTCAATAGCTGGTTGGGGAACTGAGGTCCCGCACGCTGCACGGTGCGGCCAAAAAAAAAAAGTGTTGAAAAGTTGAAAGAATAGAACAAAGAACATTGATAAGTCAGCCACCATAAGAACCTGCTGTATAAAAAAATAAATAAAATTTAAAAATTAAAAAAAAAAGTTAACAGTATGCCATCCATATTTGCTGTATTGTTTTCTATGTGTATGTGTGTGTATATACTTTAACTGAACCTTTTGGAAATTGAGACTATTTTGACTTTTACCTCATAACACTTGAGCATATATCTCCTAAGAAAATATTCTCCTTATCACCACAGTGCCATTACCAACACCTAAGAAAAATAACAGTAATTTCCTAATAACATTTAATATTCAGACTACAGTTAAATTTTCAGTTTTTCAAACCAGAATTCAGGCAAGATTTTTGCATGCATTTGATTATCTTTAGTTTCTTTTAATCTAGAAAAGTTTCTTATCCCACTCCTTTTTCTTATGATATTGAAATTTCTTTGACAAGACTAGATCATCATCTTATAGAATGGCCTTTTTTTTTTTAACATCTTTATTGGAGTATAATTGCTTTACAATGGTGTGTTAGTTTCTGCTTTATAACAAAGTGAATCAGCTATACATATACATATATCCCTATATTTCCTCCCTCTTGCATCTCCCTCCCTCCCACCCTCCCTATGCCACCCCTCTAGGTGGTCACAGAGCACCAAGCTGATCTCCCTGTGCTATGCGGCTGCTTCCCACTCACTGTCTATTTTACGTTTGGTAGTGTATGTGTCCATGCCACTCTCTCACTTCGTCCCAGCTTACCCTTCCCATTCTCAAGTCCATTCTCTATGTCTGCGTCTTTATTCCTGTCCTGCCCCTAGGTTCTTCAGGACCATTTTTTTTTTTTTTAGATTCCATATATATGTGTTAGCATACGGAATTTGTTTTTCTCTTTTTGACTTACTTCACTCTGTATGACAGACTCTAGGTCCATCCACCTCTCTACAAATAACTCAATTTCATTTCTTTTTATGGCTGAGTAATATTCCATTGTATATATGTGCCACATCTTCTTTATCAGAATGGCCTGTTTTCTAGTTATCTAATTATTTCTTTGTGCTTTTGCTTAACTTGTTCCTCTGTTCCGTGTATATCTTGTACAGTGGAAGTTATAATTTAAAGGCTTGATTATGCATGGTAAAAAGTTTTGGCAAGAATACTTTATAGGTGATATTATATTTCATGTTGCATACTGTGGGAGATATATGACGTCACTATTAGTGATCTAAGTTTTATGAAGTTTAAAGTGACGTTTGCAGACTTCCCTGGTGGTGCAGTGGTTATGAATTCGCCTGCCAATTGCAGGGGACATGGGTTCGAGCCCTGGTCCAGGAAGATCCCACATGCCGCGGAGCAGCTAAGCCCGTGTGCCACAACTACTGAGCCTGTGCTCTAGAGCCAGTGGGCCACAACCACTGAGCTTGCACGCCACAACTACTGAAGCCCCTGTGCTCTGGGGCCTGTGCTTCGCAGCAAGAGAAGCCACCGCAATGAGAAGCATGTGCACCATAACGAAGAGTAGCCCCTGCTCACCACAACTAGAGAAAGCCCACGTGCAGCAAGGAAGACCCAACGCAGCCAAAAATAAATAAATAAATTTAAAAAATAAATAAAGTGGTGTTTGCTGTATCTTTCCATTGTAGAAGTATATTCTTTCCTCTTATGATCATCAAGTACAATAATCTTTGGGGGCAATACTTTGGTATCATACAAATTTTCCATCCTTCAAAATATTCTATACCTAGCAATTTTAGCATCTTTTGTGAGCCTTGGGCAAATGAGTTATTTGATTGAAGGTTGGAAAATGGTGATTTTTTCTAATTCTGTAATTTTTTAATATTTATTAGCTGTCATTCTTCTGTTAACAAAAGGTTTATAACCTTCATCACCTGGGAGTGAACTGTACTTCCTAAAAGGGCAGAATAAGTAAATGCTTAATTTTTTCTTGTCTAATTTTCAGAGTGAGGGGTTGGTCTAATAGTCATGTACAGTGGTGACAGATGAGTTTATTAATGGTCTCTTGGATTTTTATTTATTACAATTAGTTACAGTTGTTCTTTTTTTTCAGATTTTATTGAAGTAGAGTTGACTTACAATGTTGTGTTAATTTCTTCTGTATAGCAAAGTGACTCAGTTATACATATATATATATTCTTTTTCATATTCTTTTCCATTATGGTTTGTCACAGGATATTGAATATAGTTTCCTGTGCTATACAGTAGGACCTTATTGTTTATCCATCCTATATGTAATAGTTTGCCTCTGCTAATTTCAAACTCCCATTCCTTCCCTCCCATTGTTCTTTTTTGCTGCTAAGATTGTCTCAAATAAGGATATTGGGAGTCCCTTCAAACAGACACCTGATTCTTTTTGCATAAGCCTATTATTAGTCTTTGAGTGATTCTTTTTGCATAAGCCTATTATTAGTCTTTGAGTGATTCCTTACTTTCGGGTAGAAGACATCTTAGCTCACCAAGGACTTCTGCTTTAGACAGGAATCAGCAGTTTCTCCAAGGAGATCTGTCTCCTTTTAGTGGAGGATGATATTTAGAAAACAACATCTGGATGTTGGTATGCTCCCTTTTATGGAACTGTCATCACTTCTAGGTCTTCTCAGGAGAGAAAAAAAAGCATGAGGTCATATTGATAATTCTTACTCAAATTTAACATTGCATGTTTCTTCATCTTTTTTTAAAAAAAGTACTTCAGTTTTAATCTCTTTTATATTGAAAATCTTAATTTTTATTAACATTGATTTTTTTCCTAAGTATAACTAATGTAGTTTTAAAATAAATAACACTACCAGTAAATTTTAAGATTTCTTTGCATCTCATTTTGTCTTAGAACGTATCCCACCAAGGTTATACTTATTGTTAGTACTGTGTTTAAAAGTCACTTGAAATCATTATTTTCTCAATGTGATTGTTACCAGTTTGGTATGTATTTAGGTCCATTTGTTTTTCATTTTAGGGTTTGCTTCCTCTGTTTTTTTAAATTTACTGTTACCCTTTGAATATGTAAGATACATAGTTCAAAAGGAGAAACCAAATGTAAAGGTATATGTAGAAATCTTATTTTCATCCTCATCCCTTCTGTTTCCTTCTTGCTCTCCTATAGATAATCATTTTTATAAGTTTCTGATCAATCATTCCAGTTTTTTCTTCTTCCTTTGAAGTTAGGTGTATGTGCATGTGTGTACTCTCCTTTCATACCATATGTACTATTCTGTATTTCTTCTTTTTTTTTTTTCCATTTAACAATATATTTGGGAGAATACTCCATATTGGTACATACAGATCTTATTCTATTTTATGGAGGCATAGTATTCTATTGTGTTGATATACTATAATTTTATTAACGAGTCTGTATCTGATAGATATTTGTGTTTAATCTTTTGAACTATGAATAGGTAATACATACTGAATAGATTAACTGAAAAATAAAGTTTCTTCCCCCGGTAATTAAGAGGAGTTGATTTGTTCCAGAGAGCCCTATAGTCTGAGGGGGCTTTAGTTTTTTGTTTTTGTTTTTAAAAAATATTTATTTATTTATTTATTTATTTATTTATTTATTTATTTATTTATGCAGCGCTAGGTCTTAGTTGCGGCACACGGGATCTCCGTTGCAGCATGCAGACTTCTTAGTTGCAGCATGCATGTGGGATTGTCCCCGACCAGGGATCAAACCCCGGCCCCCTGCATTGGGAGTGTGGAGTCTTACCCACTGGACCACCAAGGAAGTCCCTGAGGGGGCTTTGTTATTGTGTTTTGTTGTTGTTGTTGTTAAGAGGATTTCAGGAGAAGTAGATATATTTAGGTACACTTTCTTGCACCTAAATATTAGGTGATGATATCAATGATGTTAATCTGCTTTGTTTTATGGCACCTGGTCAGAAGGGACAGAGGTGATTTACCTACTTCCTCTCCCTGTGCTTCCTGGCTCCTTGAAGCATTGGAACTAAAAATCTGACGTCCTGGGTGTTTTCATGTAAGCATAAGTCAGGTTCTTTCCTTACTGTTTTTTCCCACAACTTCCCCTCTCCTTAACCTTTCTTCTTCTTCTTTTTGCCTTAAATCTTTCAGATTATCCAAGCATTCATTGGACAGATACTTAGCGTCTAGTAAGGCAGATAAAATGTATACTAT
Source organism: Mesoplodon bidens (assembly GCF_964165515.1). Classification (NCBI taxonomy): domain Eukaryota; kingdom Metazoa; phylum Chordata; class Mammalia; order Artiodactyla; family Ziphiidae; genus Mesoplodon; species Mesoplodon bidens. The sequence goes on along the minus strand of NC_138178.1, from coordinate 61,279,953 downwards.
GAGTGTAAAGAGTAAGAGATAGGAATACTAAAGACAGAGGGAATACTAAAGACAGAGATAGGAATACTAAAGACAGAGGGAAGGGTACAGGAATACTAAAGACAGAGGGAAGGGTACCTGCTAGGATATAAGGAATTCAAGCTCTCGGGCTTACATAAATTGCTTTATCATATTAAGTTACTATAGCAGGGACTTCCCTGGCGGTCCAGTGGTTAAGACTCCATTCTTCCACTGCAGGGGGCACAGGTTCCATCCCTGGTCAGGGAAGTAAGATTCCGCATGCTGCGTGGCATGGCAGATGTTTTAGAGAACATCTAAAAAAAAATTACTATAGCAGTCATAAGCAGTTGTTACTTTTCCTTTTTATTCGAACATACGGGAGAGTGAATAAAACATATGCAGTTTAAAGAAAATTATAAAGTAAATATTTGTGTTGTCATTGCCCAGGCCAACAAACAAGAATTACCTCCCCATTACCTCACTCTCCCCTTGCCCTTGTCAACATATCCCACTCTGTGGAGGTGGCTATTATCCCGACCTTTTGTGACTGTCATTTTCTTGCTTTGCTTCATAATCTTAAATCCCAGGTCATATATCCTTAAACAATGTAGTATAGTTTTCCTTGTTTTTGAACTTCATATGAGTACTTTATGTGATTTAAAAAATTTAGTTCAGCATTTGTGAAATTAATTGCAAGTTGTTGGCTGTCGTTCGTTAGATTTCATTGTGGTAATGTATTCCAATGTATACTACAATTTAATCATTCTAGTTTTGATAGACATTTGAGTTGATTCCAATTTCTTGCTGTTACACAAATAATTCAGTGGTGAGTGCTCTTGTACCTGTTTCATGTACGCAAGTGCACAGATATTTCTGTAGAATTCCTAGGAATGGAATTGCTGGGTTGCGAGGTATGCACACATTCAACTTTGATAATGACAAAGTGTTTTTCAAAATTATTTCAATTTATAATTCCAACACAATGAGAGTTCCCTTTGTTTTACATTCTCAGTACTTGGTATTGTCAGACTCTAAGTTTTACCAATCTGAAAGGTGTGATGGTGTCTCATGATTTTAATTTGCATTTCCATGATTACTAATGAAGTTGAGCATCTTTTCATCATCATTTGAGTCTTCTTCTTATGACGTACCTGTTCAAGTTGTTTGCCCAGTTTTTTTCTGTTAGGTGGTCTGTGGTTTTCTTACTGATGTTTAGAAATCCTCTGTGTGTGTGTGTGCGTGTGTGTGTTTTGGCCATGTTGCGCAGCTCGCTGGATCTTAGTTCCCTGACCAAGGATTGAACCCAGGCCCATGGCAGTGAAAGCGTGGAGTCCTAACCACTGGACTGCCAGGGAATTCCCTACATGTGTTTTGGATAATAACACCTGTTTTTGGTGTGTTATTTCACTTTCTATGGTGCTTGTTGATCAATAGAAGTTCTCAGTTTTAATGTAGTTGAATTTATCAGCTTTGGCTACTGCTATTTGAATCCTTTTAAAGAAACCCTTTTGTAGTCTGAGGTAAAGTAGTTCTTCTATATCATCTTCTAAGAGCTTTTAAGTTTTAACCTTTCACAAATTTGTTCTTTACCTGGAATAGATTTTTATGGATAGTACGAGGTCCAATCTTATTCTCTCCCACCCCAAATGGACACTCAGTTGTTCCAGCACTGATTTTGAAAAATTCATCTTTTTTTTTTTTAAAGGCAGTTATTTTTTTATAAATTTACTTATTTATTTTTGGCTGTGTTGGGTCTTCGTTTCTGTACGAGGGCTTTCTCTAGTTGTGGCAAGCGGGGGCCACTCTTCATCGTGGTGCGCGGGCCTCTCACTGTTGCGGCCTCTCCCGTTGCGGAGCACAGGCTCGAGACGCGCAGGCTCAGTAGTTGTGGCTCACAGGCCTAGTTACTCCACGGCATGTGGGATCTTCCCAGACCAGGGCTTGAACCTGTGTCCCGTGCATTAGCAGGCAGATTCTCAACCACTGCGCCACCAGGGAAGCCCGAAAAATTCATCTTTACTGATCTGCAGTGCCACATCTCACATATGTCCAGTATCCATATTTGCATACTTCTGTTTCTGGACTTTCTTCTCTGTTCTATTGGTCTGTTTGTCTATTCCTGTACAAGTGACACACCGTCTTAACTACTTATAGCTTTAGAAGTTCTGATACCTGGTAAGGCACGTCTCCCCACTTCGCTGTTGTTTTTCAGGAGAGTCTTGGCTGTTTTTGGCCCATTACACTTTCATATATATTTTAGAATCACTGTGTCAAATTCCACAAAAAACCTCCCAACAAGTAATTCAACATAAAAACAGCATTTGAGATTTTTATTGAGATTGAACTGGTTCTGTAGATTTATTTGGGGAGAACTGGCATTTTTCCAACATTGAGTCTTCCAAATTAAGAACGTGGATATCCTTCCATTTCTGTAATGAATCATGATAAGGTCTTATTTTTTAAGTAGAGGTTTTATACATTATTTGTTAGATTTGTCACTGAGCACTTCATATTTTCTGATGCAATTGTAAGTAGTGATATCTTTAAAAGATTATTTTCTATTGTTTGCTGCTGGCATATAGAGCTATAAAACTAATATCAAACTTGTGTCTGTTAAATTAGAGAATTAATGAGATTATCTGTAGATTCTTTCAAATTTTCTATATGCGCAGTTATGTCATATGCAAATAATAACAGTTTGTTTCTTGTTTCTAATCCTTATACCTTTTATTTTTTTCTTGCTTTCTTATGCTGCCTACAATATACAGCTATCTCCAGTATAATGTTGTTAGAAGTAGATGGGGGCCATCCTTTTCTTGTTTCTGATCTCAAAGGAAAAATTCAGCCTTTCCACACTAAGTATGCTGTAGATTTTTGTAGATACCTTTTATCAAATGAAGTTTTGTTCTATTCCTAGTTTGCAAAGACTCCTTTTGAGATGTAAATAAATAATTGAATATTTATGGATCTTAAAATATGGTTGATTATATTAATTGGCTTTCTGATATAAGTATCAGATTTATCTTTGCTTTCCTGGGTTACCTAACTTGATCATAGTATACTGTACTTACATTGTTGGATTTTGTTTGCTAATACTTGTTTGGGAGTTGTGCGTGCAAGTTCTGGAGTACGATTGGCTTATGGTTTTGCTTTCTTGTCTGGTCTTTGCCAGATTTTTTGGTTTCAATATTATACCAGCCTCGTAAAAAGAATCGGGAAGGGGCTTCCCTGGTGGCGCAGTGGTTGAGAGTCCGCCTGCCGATGCAGGGGACGCGGGTTTGTGCCCTAGTCCGGGAAGAGCCCACATGCTGCGGAGCGGCTAGGCCCGTGAGCCATGGCCGTTGAGCCTGCGCGTCCGGAGCCTGTGCTCCGCAACGGGAGAGGCCACAACAGTGAGAGGCCCGCGTACTGCCCAAAAAAAAAAAAAGAATCGGGAAGAATTTATTTAAGATTGTATTATTTACTTCTTGAGTTTTGGGGGGGATTTGCTGGTAAAGCAGTGTGGCTCTGGCGTTTTCTTTGTTGGAAAGATTTTTTTATTAGGGTCACTAAGTTTTTTTTTTTTTTTTTAATGGGACCAGTCAGTTTTTGTGAGTAAATTGTGCTGTTATACATATTTTTAGGATATTTTCAATTTCATCTAAATTAAAAAATCCTTTTACCATTGTAACATTTTCGGCATTGATATTTTTCCCCTTTTTTCCATTCCTGATCACTTTCTCTTTTTTACCTCGTTACTTTTGTGAGAGTTTTGCCAATTTACAGTTTTTTCAAAGACCCACTTCTGGCTTTGTTGGCCCTTTTTATTTTATATTTTTTTATTTCTCATTTCTATTCTTTTCTTTTACTTGTCCTAGTTTTACTTTCCTGTTTTTTCTATCTTCTTAAAAAGACAGTTCCCAAATTTTCACTTTTTTCTATTATACCTATTTAGAGTTATAAATTTCCCTATAAAGTATTGCGTTAGCTGCATCTCACAAGTTTTGAAATGTAATATTTTTGTTATGGTTTATTCAAAATATTTTCTGTTTACTTATTTTCACATGGATTATTTAGGACTAGATTTTTAAGTTTACAGCTGTGTGAGGATTTCCTGCTATATTAGTTATCTATTGCAGCATAACAAGTTAAGCCCCAAACTTTGTAGCTTATTATTGTTTACAGTTTTTGTGGGTCAGGAATTCAGGAGTGGTTCAGCTTGGCAGTTTTGCCTGACTCAGTTCCTTGCCATATGGGTTTTTCCGTGGAGCTTTTTTTTTTTTTTTTTGCGGTGCACGGACCTCTCACTGTTGTGGCCTCTCCCGTTGCGGAGCACAGGCTCCGGACGCGCAGGCTCAGCGGCCATGGCTCATGGGCCCAGCCGCTCTGCGGCATGTGGGATCTTCCCGGACCAGGGCAGGAACCCGTGTCCCCTGCACTGGCAGGCGGACTCTCAACCACTGCGCCACCAGGGAAGCCCCCGTGGAGCTTTTTAAGTTTAGTTGTTAAGGTATGACTGCTAGAATTCCTGAGGGAGAAAGTGCTAGGTAGAAGCATGTTGCTGTTTATGATCTAGCCTCAGAAGTCACTCAGCCTCACTTCACTGCATTCTTCTGGTCAAGACAGTTGCAAAGGTCCATCCAACTTCAAGGGGCAGAGAACATAGGGAAAAGTGTCAACATCACATTGTAAAAGGGTATGTGGGATGGGATAGATGTTGGTGTGAAAGATACTATTTGTTACTCCTAGTCATTTTTTTGTTACTGATTTCTATTTGTTTGAAAGAACATGATGTTATGATTTCAGTGCTGTTTCTTTTCTTTTTCTGGATCTCCAATTTACATATATTAGATTTTCTCTCTTTCTCACGTTTCTTTTTTTTTTGAAGTTTTTTTTCTTTTTTTTTTTTTTTTTGCAGTATGTGGGCCTCTCACTGTTGTGGTCTCTCCTGTTGCAGAGCACAGGGTCCGGACGTGCAGGCTCAGCGGCCATGGCTCACGGGCCCAGCTGCTCTGCAGCATGTGGGATCTTCCCAGACCGGGGCACGAACCTGTGTCCCCTGCATCAGCAGGCGGACTCTCAACCACTGTGCCACCAGGGAAGCCCCTGAAGTTTTTTTTTCTTTAATAAATTTATTTATTTATTTTTGGCTGCATTGGGTCTTCTTTGCTGCAGGCTTTAGTTGGAGCGAGCGGGGGCTACTCTTCGTTTCAGTGGCTTCTCTTATTGTGGAGCACCGGCTGTAGGTGCTTGGGCTTCAGTAGTTGTGGCACGTGGGCTCAGTAGTTGTGGCTCTTGGGCTGTACAGCACAGGCTCAGTAGCTGTGGCGCATAGGCTTAGTTGCTCCGTAGCATGTGGGATCTTCCCAGACGAGAGATTGAACCCATGTTCTCTGCATTGGCAGGTGGATTCTTAACCACTGCGCCACCAGGGAAGTCCCTCTCACATGTTTCTTAACCTTTTTTTCTGTATTTTTCTTCTTTCACTGTGGGCAATTTCTTCAGGTAGGTCTTTTAGTTCATTCATGTCTACTATTCCATTTTAAATTCCAGTTGTGTTTTAAAATTTTACAAGTTCTTTTTAGCTTTTAAAATCTTCAAAGTCATTTTTTATGGTTCTTGTCCCTTTCAGATATTTTCAGTCTTATTTATCACTTGAAACATTAGTAAGCAATTATATTTTCTGTGTGATCATATCCAATATCTGAAATTTTTGCAGATCTGTTTCCATTCCTTGCTTCTTCTTATTCATGGTGCTTTGTTTCCTTCTTGCTTGGTCTAAATAATGTGTTTTCTTGGGACATTATTTGTGATGCTTGCACACGTGTCTTCTCGATGCCTGTAACCTGGGTTTTTTTTGTGTCATTCAGGTAATATGAATTAAGGCGACAAAATTGTGTGAGTGTTGTATGTATGTGTGTGTGTAGGGTAATAGTAGCTGAGGTGGTCTTGTGTCTAGTGGTTACAATTCAAAGCATACTGTGGCCTATGCTACCTGTTTTTGTAAGGTTGCAAGCTAAGAATGTTTTTTACATTTTTATTTTTATTTATTATTATTTTAAAATTTTCTTTATTTTTATTTTTGGCTGCGTTGGGACCTTGTTGCTGGGTGCCAGCTTTCTCTAGTTGCGGCGAGCAGGAGCTGCTCTTCCTTGCGGTGCGTGGGCTTTTCATTGCAGTGGCTTCTCTTTTTGCAGATCACGGGCTCTAGGCGCATGAGCTTCAGCAGTTGTGGCGCATGGGCTCTAGAGTGTAGACTCAGTAGTGTGGCACATGGGCTTATTTGCTCCGTGGCATGTGCGATCTTCCCAGACCAGAGCTCGAACCCGTGTCCCCTGCATTGGCGGGTGTATTTTTAACCACTGTGCCACCAGGGAAGTCCTCTACATTTTTAAATGATTGGAAAAAAGGAATAATATTTTGCAACATGTGAAAATTTTATGAAACTCAAATTTCAGTGTCCATAAATAAAGTTTTATTGGAACACAGCTGTGCTTATTTATTTCTGTATTGTCTGTGGTTGTTTGCGTGCCACAACCACAGAATTGAGTGGTTACAATAGAGGTCAGTATGACCTCCAAAGCCTAAAGTATTTATATCGGGCCCTTTACAGAAAAAATTACAACTTGTCAGGAACTCTCATTTACAGCTAGCTCAGTGCCAACACAAATTTCCTTGCAGTTCTTGGGGGATAGGGTAGAATGGGACAGGTTTATTTTGGTTTATTTTATGAGTTTGAGTTTTATTGTATAGGGTCTCGTATCAGACTCACTTCCTAGCGTGGGTCCTGGGTTTGGCTTCTGTCTTTATGAGACTGTGAAAACCAAAGCCCAACCTTGGCTTCAGTCAGGGGCTAACTTGGCTTCAGCATTCTGCTTACCTCTCTGTTTTGGCCTTATAATTCTTATGTTTTGTCCTTATAATTCCTTACCATCTTGTTAACTCTTTGATACTTTTTAGAACATATATTTTCTATTTTATTAATTTAAACAATTTCAGTGGGTGTTTTGTTCTAAATAATTGGCCATATTATTGGAGATTGATATTCTTTTTGAATATTAAGAAATTAAGGCTCAAAAAAAAAAAACAAAAGAAAGAAATTAAGGCTCAGAAATAGTTAGCCCAAAAGTTATACTACTGGCAAATAGCCAACAGAGACTTTGACTTTAGGAAGCTTATTTACCATCTAGGAGTGTGAGAAGTTAGGATTGTACATCATTTCCCATGTTCCTAATATAATTAGGATTTCTGCTACTTGGGCCATGCAGGAGAAATGTCTTAGTTACAGAGGACAAGAAAGGCAAAAATACTTATAAGCTCTTTGGCAGAGAAAACAAGCACCATATGTAGAAGCCAGAGAAATAAAAAATGTTGAGAAAGAAATGGAAAATTATTTTGATTGTATAAAAGACAGTAAAATTTAGTAAATTTGCCGTATTAACTGTATGAATCAAAGAAGAAAATAGGTCTTTTAATTTTGCACCTACTTTGTAGCAGTCATTTTTATATATAGTATCACATTTAACTTCATAGCAACTGTGAGTTAGGTGATAATGTTGATTTAACAAGTATGCAAACATTTAGAGAAGGTAGTTTATCAATTTATCCAGGATTATGCAGCTAGTAAGTGCTAAAAGTAGGATCTGAACCCCTCTGTGACTATAAAGCCCATGTTTTTTCTATACAATTAGATTGTAAAAAAAAACAGTCTCTAAATGGTTAATGGAGTGTGTATGAAAATATGTGGTTAACATTTCTATACTTACATGAGAATTCCTCAGGCTTTCATTTAGAGGTTAGTCTTATTTTAGACAATTCAAATAAGTAGTATTTGGTTTCTAAGGTCACATGGATTAGAAGCAGCAATGAGAAAAAGGGGCATTTGTAGGTTTTTATGCTGACAGGGTGAAATTTTTTCTATAAACTAAAAGTCAATCTGGTGATACTGAGGATGGGGACAGACAGCCTTACTTTTCTTTTTTTTTACGGTATGGCCATTTTTTTTTTTTAACATCTTTATTGGAGTATAATTGCTTTACATTGTTTTGTTAGTTTCTGCTGTATAACAAAGTGAATCAGCTATACGTATACATCTTACTTTTATATATCAGTAGTTTCTATGAATATCACTATCATAAAAATTAACATTTATTGCAGGAGTCCAAATTCTTTTTTTTTTAATATTTATTTAATTTATTTTTGGCTGCATCAGGTCTTCATTGCAGTTTCGGGGGCCCCAGGGTGCGTGGACTCTGTAGTTTGCAGCACGCAGGCTCTCTCGTTGAGGCACGCGAGCTCAGTAGTTGTGGCACACGGGCTTAGTTGCCCTGCGGCATGTGAGATCTTAGTTCCCTGACCAGGGATTGAACCTGCGTCCCCTGCATTGGAAGGTGATTTCTTTACTACTGGACTAACAGGGAATTCCCAGGAGTCCAAAGTCTTAAGAAACACATAAATTATATTCAGTATACTGTTGTCCCTTGGTATCCACGGGGGACTGGTTCCAGACACGTGACCGTGGACACCAAAAGCTGAGGATGCTCAAGTTCCTTACAGTTGGCCTTCTGTATCTGTAGATTTTGCATGCGTGGATACTGAGGGCCGACTGTATTCTGCTTAAAAGGATAATAAAGTTAGAAATACGTTGTAGAAATAATTTCATCCAGAGAATTTGAAAACAGCAACTTCTGATGCTTAAAGAGCTGAAATTCCAGTTTATTGGGAAGCTTGGATCTCTAGAATGACTTCTCTAGAAGTTCAGAATAGCTGACAATTGTCTCTTGTGCTAATAAGTAATTTGTATTTGCTATCTATCTGATTCTAATTACTCTACAGTAAAATAATGATTAACTTGCACTCTTACTTTACATAAAACTAGTAATTTTTCATAAATATTCAGTCTTTGTAAGTTATTAATTTAGCATTGTTATCTCACAGCTTAACAAAAGAGAGGTAAGATTGTTTAGAATCCCACTTGAAGTCATTCACATAATATAGTTTTTTGACACATAGTGATGGCACCTTTTTAAAAAGACCAAAACCAAAGAAAACTTTTAAGATTGAAGTTTTTTGTAAATGGTCTGGCAACTCTGCTGTTGATAATATCAAGGTCTTGAAGGAATAAAAATGATCAATTTTTCAATAATGTTTTGAGTCTTGAGGCAGTTATTTTGAAGTGTTAACTTAGTTGTTCAGTGTACCATTTTAACGAGAACAAAATTTTAGGCTTTATTGAGTAAGGGGTACTCTGTTCTCTGATCATACTTCTACCTTTGGAAGACTGTTGCTTTTGCAAAAATGCACGTCACTGATCAGAGAAGGGAGGCTGGATGAGTGAGCAGAGACATATCAGTGTAAATAGAAAGAACTCTTAGCACATGTTTTGTTGATGGGAACCAGCAAAGATGGACTTTCTTTAGATAGTATGTGAAGAGCAGTCATTTTTCACTGTGATAAGCTACATAGAGTTAACATTTGAATTTTCTCAACTCAAGGATAGGTGCAACTGTCAGAAAAAAAATAATCTGTTGGTGTGAGCAGTAAGATAAATAATCGACAGAAACCAGCATGTTATTGGTTTATTTAGTGACCAGAAGTACTCTCTCATTGGTTGGTGATGCTTCTAAATGCCTAACGTCAGTAGTACCAAGGCTGAGAAGTATACATGAAGCAGTTGGGAAAGGAGTGAGTTGGGAGGAGGGGGGAAGGTGTCAAGAGTGCCTGGCAGGTGGCAAATATGTCAGATTACAAATTTGATAGTGTATTGGCAAATAGACCTCTGGCAATTGTAGATACTAAGAGTAGAGATCAGAGATGATCATAGTTGAGGGGATGGAACAAAAAGGACCTTGAGTATAATATTTGAAGCTCTGTTGGTAAAAGAAAGCCATACATATATGACACTAGGCACAGAAGACATTGTACTTATTAGATGATGGAAAAAAACAAGTTAGTATCCTGTAGAATTCATTATAATATGGTGTCAAGTTAAGATTTATTAGTAATTGTGTACCAAAGATTGCTGTATGGTTGTATTAGTTTGCTAGGGCTGCCATAACAAAATACCATAAACAAAATTTCTGTGGCTTACTCAACAAAAATTTATTTTCTTACAGCTCTGAACGTTGAAAGCCCAAGGTCAAGGTTTTGGCAGGTTTGGTTTCTCCTGAGGCCTCTCCTTGGCTTGTAGATGGCCACCTTTTTTGCTGTGTCCTCACATGGCCTGTTCTCTGTGTGTGTGCATCCCTGCTGTCTTTTCCTCTTTCTATACGGACACCAGTCCTATTGAATTAGGGTCCCATCCTGATGACCTCATTTAACCATACTTATCTCTTTAAAGGTTTTATCTCCAAATATAGTCACATTGTTGGGGGGTGTGGTTAGGGTTTCAACATATGAATTTTGGGGGGACACAATTTAGTCCATCACAGAAGTAGTACCCAGACAACAGAACAGAATAGAAGCTAAATTTTGTCTAGAGAAAGGCATAGTGGAAAAGAATATAAGAAAGACAAGCATGGGATAGTTTTGAGGCATTGGTACATTGTTAGTTTATCAATGCTATAATAGCATATCTCAGATCAGTCCTTTGCATTCTGAAATAATGGATGATGTTTAATGTTGTGTTAGAACTTCACTGATGTCCAGCAGGGTGTCAGACTGTACATTAAGTTTTTTGTGGGTTTTTTTTGAGGGGGGAGGGGTCTAGGAGTCAGCTAAGTAGTGAAAGAGGAGGGTGCAGTGGAAGTACTGTAGTCATTGTAGGGATGGAATTATTGATAAACTAGGAATCAGCCAATAGCACTTGTTCCTAGTGTGGTCAGTCACAGTTGAGTGAATTAAAATTCCTTATAGGTGTGGAAATATTTAAAAATAAGGATCTATGTCCAATGTTAATTTACTCCAAGGCTGTTTATTCTTAAAGATTTAGAAAACATTTTGAAATTTTTTCTTCAAATTCTGAAGCCTGCATTTAAAACCTAGAAATAGCCAATTTAAAAAATTAATGTAGATTTTCCGAATAGAGATTAAGAGACACAGATTTAGGTATACCCCCACCCCCATCCTTCCATCCTGTTCCCTTCACAGCAGTGCTGTTTTCCCATATGATAGCTCCCTAGCGCTGCTCTTTCAGTTTGGTACATGTTTTTCCAGATAGTTATCTATGCATTTACTTACATGCATATATATGCACTTGTAGAACATATATCATCTTGTTGTAAAACACATAACTGTATATGTCCTTTGTTCTATATGCATTTTCAAATAAGAGGTCTAAAGAACCATTTATTTCATTTTTGAAAATTAAGGTATAATTTACATGGATTAAAATGACTGAATCTTAGAGTTTACAGGTTGATGACTTTATATAAATTTGTTACAAATTTATTTTTAATTAATAGACTTTATTTTTAAAAGCAGTTTTAGGTTTACAGAAAAATTAGGCAGAAAGTACAGAATTCCCATACATCTCTTCACCCTATCCCTCCAGTTTCCTCTATTATTAACATCTTGCATTAGTGTGGTCTGTTAGTTACAAATGATAAGCCAGTATTGGTACATTATTATTGATTGGAGTCCATAGTTTACATTAAGTTTCATTCTTTTTGTTGTACATTCTGTGGGGTTTCCCCACATTATAGTATACCAAATAATTTCACTGTCCTAAAATCTCCTGGGCTTCATTCATCTATTCATTCCTCCATCCCTCCTCTGAACCCCTGGCAACCACTGATATTTTTACTGTCTTTATATTTTTGCCTTTTCCAGAATGTCATATAATTGAAATCATATAGTACGAAGCCTTTTCAGATTGGATTCTTTCACTTAGTAATATACATTTAAGGTTCCTCTGTGTATTTTCATGGCTTGATAGCTCATTTCTCTTTATTACTGACTAGTAATACATTGTATAGGTACCATAGTTTGTTTACCCATTCACCTTTTGAAGAACATCTTGATTACTTCCAAGTTTTGGCAGTTTTGAATAAAGCTGCCATGCACATTGGTGTACAGTTTTTTGTGTGGACATAAGTTTTCAACTCATTTGGGTAAATACGAAGGAGTATGATTGCTGGATTGTATGGTAAGAGTATGTTTAGTCTGTAAGAAAACTGCAAAACTATACTGTTTTGCATTTCCACCAGCAGTGAATGAGAATTCCTGTTGCTCTACATTCTCACTAGCATTTGGTGTTGACATTGTTTTGTTTTTTTGCTATTCTAATAGATGTGTAATACTATCTCATTGTTTTGATTTTCAATTCTCTAATAACATATGATGTTGAGCATCTTTTCAGATGCCTATTTGCCATCTGTTTATCTTCTTTGGTGAGTGTATAGATCTTTTACCTGTTTTTCCACCTTAATTGGATTGTTTGTTTCCTTGTTGTTAGGTTTCTAAGAGTACTTTATGTAGTTTGAATACCAGTCCTTTATCAAATACGTGTTTTGCAAAGATATTTTTTCCCGGTCTGTGGCTTGTCTTTTCATTTTCTTAAGTGTCTTTTGCAGAGCAATATTTGATTTTAATGAAGTCCAACTGTCTTTTTTTTTTTTTTCTGTGACTTGATATTGTATTTAAAAAGTCATTACCAGGACTTCCCTGGTGGTTCAGTGGTTAAGAATCCACCTGCCAATGCAGGGGACACGGGTTCGAGCCCTGGTCCAAGAAGATCTCACATGCCATAGAACAACTAAGCCCGTGCGCCACAACTACTGAGCCTGCATGCCACAACTACCAAAGCCCACGCGCCTATAGCCCGTGCTCTGCAACAAGACAAGCCATTGCAATGAGAAGCCCGCGCACCGCAATGAAGAGTAGCCCCCGCCTGCTGCAACTAGAGAAAGCCTGTGCGCAGCAACAAATACCCAATGCAGCCAAAAATAAATAAATAAAAATAAATAAATTTTAAAAAAGTCATTACCAAACTCAAGGTTATCTAGGTTTCCCCCTATGCTGTCTTCTAGGAATTTTATAGTTTTTGTTTTATAGTTAGGTCTGTGACCCATTTTGAGTTAATTTTTGTTCAAGGCATGAGGTTTATATCTACACTCTTTTTTTTTTGCATGTAGATGTCCATTTATTTCAGCACCATTTTTTAAAAATTGATTTTTATTGAAGTATAGTTGATTTACAATGTTGTGTTAGTTTCTGCTGTACAGCAAAGTGAATCATTTATACTATACATATATCCACTCTGTTTTAGATTCTTTTCCCATATAGGTCATTACAGAATATTGAGTAGAGTTCCCTGTGCTATACAGTAAGTTCTTATTAGTTATCAATTTTATATATAGTAGTGTATATATGTCAATCCCAATCTCCCAATTTATCCCTCCTCTCCTTTCCCCCTTGGTAACCATAAGTTTGTTTTCTACATCTGTGACTCTGTTTTGTAAATAAGTTTATTTGTACCATTTTTTTAGATTCCACAGATAAGCGATGTCATATGATATTTCTCTTTCTCTGTCTGACTTAATTCACTCAGTATGACAATCTCTAGGTCCATCCATGTTGCTGCAAATGGCATTATTTCATTCTTTCTTATGGTTGAGCAATACTCCATTGTATATATGTACCACATCTTCTTTATCCATTCCTCTGCTGATGGACATTTAGGTTGCTTCCATGTCCTAGCTATTGTAAATAGTGTATTCCAACACCATTTGTTGAAACGACTATCCTTTCTCCATTGAATTGCCTTTGCTCCTTTGTTAAAGATCTGTCGACTATATTTGTCTATTTCTGGGCTTTTGTGTTCCATTGATCTATTTGTCCATTCTTTTAGCAATACCAACTGTCTTGATTACTGTAGCTTTATAGTAAGTCTTGAAGTCCTGTAGTTTGATTCTACAACCTTGTTTTTCTCCTTTGATATTATTGTTGGCTCTTCTGGGTCTTTTGCTTTCCATTTAAACTTTCTAATGAGTATGTCGATATCCACAAAATAACTTGCTGAGATTTTGAGTGGGATTGTGTTGAATCTATAGATTAATCTGGGGAAGGTTTGCTTCTTAATATTGAGTCTTCCTTTTCTTGAACATGGTATAGCTCTATGTTTATTGAGATTGTCTTTAATTTATTTGAGCGAAGTTTCATAGTTTTCATTTTAGACGTCTTTCACACCTTATTGCTAACTTCACTGCTAAGTGTTTGTTGTTTTTTGATTCTGTTGTAAATGGTATATATTTTTTTTTTTTTGCGTTACGCGGGCCTCTCACTGTTGTGGCCTCTCCCCTTGCGGAGCACAGGCTCCGGACGCACAGGCTCAGCGGCCATGGCTCACGGGCCCAGCCGCTCTGCGGCATGTGGGATCTTCCCGGACCGGGGCACGAACCCATGTCCCCTGCATCGGCAGGCAGACTCTCAACCACTGTGCCACCAGGGAAGCCCGTAAATGGTATTTTTTAATTTCATTTTTCCAATTTTGTTGTATTAGTAGTTAGAGTTTACTTGATTTGTATATATTGACATTGTGTCATTTGAACTTGGTAAATTAAATTGGATTCTCTGTGTATGGTCATGTTATCTGAGAATAAAGATAGTTTTACTTCCTTCTCAATCTTTATGCCTTCAGTTCTTTTTCTTGCTTCATGGCACTGGCTACTGCCTCCAGTACAGCATTGAATAGAAGTGGTGAGAGTGGACATACCTTTTTTGTTCCCAATATTTTCTGGTACTCTTCATTTTTTCCTGCAGATCCAGACTTCCATTTGAGATTATTTTCTTTTGAGTCTGAAGAAATTCCTTTAGTTTTTCTTGTATATCTGCTGGTGATGAGTTCTTTCAGCTTTTGTTTGTCTGAAAATATCTTTATTTTAACCTTCATCTTTAAAGGATATTTCTTGCAAGGTTTAGAATTCTAGATTGACAGTTTTCTTTTCTTTCAGCAGTTGAGATACATTATCTGTTATCTTCTAGCTTTTATTGTTTTTGATGAAAAGTCAGCTGTCATTCTTGTTGTTAACCTGAATGTAAATTGTCCTTTCTTTGGATACTTTAAAGATTTTTTCTTTATTTTTGATTTTTTTAAAGATTTATTTTAATTAATTAATTAATTAATTAATTTTGGCTGCGCTGGGTCTTAGCTGCAGCACAAGCGATCTTCTGGTTGCAGCATGCAGACTTCTTAGTTGCGGCATTCATGCGGGATCTAGTTCCCCGACTAGGGATTGAAGCCAGGCCCCCTGCATTGGGAGTGTGGAGTCCTACCCACTGGACCACCAGTGAGGTCCCTATTTTTGATTTTAAGCAGTTTTACTATGATGTACCTAAGTGCAGTTTTCTTTGTATTTATTTTGCTTGGGGTTTGCTGAGTTTTTTGGACCTGTGGACTTATTTTTACATCAATTTTGAAAAAATTCTGCCATTTTCTTTTCAAATATGTCGTCTACCCCATTCTCTTTTTCACCTCTTTCCAGACTGTTTGATATTACTTAACAGATATCTGACTCTAATCCTGTACTTTTTTGTTTAATTCTTTTTTCTCTATGCTTTAGTTTGGATAATTTCTATTGATTTCTTACATTCAGTGATCTTTTCTATATCTTGTTTATTGTCAAGCCTATTCAGTTAACTTTTTGTTTCAGATATTGAATTTATTTATTTTTTTTAGTTTGAGAATTTCCATTTGGCTCTTTTTTCCCAGTGTTTTCATTTTTCTGCCATAATATATTAAATCCATATTTTTCTCAAACATGTATTTATAAGATTTATTTTAAAGTCTTTGCTGACTCCCACATCTGGGTCATGTGTAGGTTTGTTTTGAATTTTTTCTCTTGCCTGTTGGTCACATTTTCATGATTCTTTGAATATCCATTAATTTGTATTGCATGTGAATATTATATATAAAAAGAACAGTTAGAATGAAGTTTATAACTGCTTCCTCCTGGAATAAAACATGCTAACTCCTCAGATAGACCAAAAGGGTTAAGGGCTAATGTCTTCATTCTGACATAGAATTGAATTATAACTGGGCTGGATTATAGTTAATTTTGGTTTCCAGTGTTTTGAGGATGGATTCAATCTCCACCCTACAACAGAGCTTGGAATTTAAGTACGGCAGATTCTAGAGATCTCTTTATAGCCCTACACTTGGCTTACCACTCTCCAGAAGATCCCACTCTGCCCTCCTAGTCTACCCCTAAGTTTATGCATGCTGCTCCATACTCTCTGAAACCTTCCTGGGGAAGAATTTTTAGGCTGTGTTGATTTGTTCTGCTTGTGGGACTCCTCTGGATTTCAGTCCATCATATTGGTTGATAGGGTGGTTTGCCCCTTTGCTCACCATGGCATTAGAGTTGAAACTGGTCACTTGTTTCTTTACCTAAAAATGGCTTGTCCCTCTATGGATTTGAGTTTTTTTAGACTTCTTTGTGTTCTCAGCTTTCTGATGGGTTTAAAAAATTAATTTTGTCTAACTTTTAGTAGTTTGTCCAGATTTTTTCCTTTAATTTATGGTGGGGATGACTCTCTTATGACCTTATATATTCTAACTAGAAGAGGAAGCCTCAGCATGTTATTTTATTAGTTGAGTTAAAAATTCGTTAGAAATTTTATTAGTTTCTTCATTTGCACAGTTTGAAAAAGTGGTGTTCTATTAATTCCTTAGTAGTATCAACAAATTTGCTGGCATGTCCAAGTGACTTAAGCTTTGTTTTCCTTTTTGTTTCCATTGAAGGTGATATAAACTATATGGAGCATGTTTATTTTTTATTATAATTGGACAGGAATGGCTAGTCAAATCTAACTTTCCATCAGTTCATTTTTTTTCTGGATTTCAGCTTTTATGAGTAAAAGCCGAGTTATGAGGATAAAACTTTGTTTATGTCTGTTTTTGTGCTAGAAGGACAGAGTTGAGTATTTGGGAAAGAGACCTTATGACGTGCAAAGTTTAACATATTATTTACTGTCTATCCGTTTATGCAAAAAGTTTGCGAACCCCTGCCATGATTAAATGGCAGTGAATAATACTGCCAATTAAATAGCTTGTCCCAGGTCACACAGCTACTTTGCATTAGCTGTCTTTAACTCTCCAGGGGGCTTTTCCTATAAAACCATTGCCATGGTGAACCATTGCTAAACAGTTAATCCCAGCTATAGTTTATGTATTTGTTTATCTCAAAGTGTGGCTGTTCCTAATCCAAATTTCTTCTTTCAGTTCTTCTGAGATTGTCATTGATATATATATATTTTTTTTGCGGTAGGCGGGCCTCTCACTGTTGTGGCCTCTCCCCTTGCAGAGCACAGGCTCCGGATGCGCAGGCTCAGCAGCCATGGCTCACGGGCCTAGCCGCTCTGCGGCATGTGGGATCTTCCCAGACCGGGGCACGAACCCGTGTCCCCTGCATCGGCAGGCGGACTCTCAACCACTGCGCCACCAGGGAAGCCCTGTCATTGATATTTTAATTTAGATTCCCTTGAGATGTATATCTCAAAGCACTACGTTGGCTCTATGGAATAAATTTACTAGAGCAGGGGGTATGCCTAGTTCTAATGGCTGTTGCCAAATGCGTTACTTGGTTATGATTTTTCGATGTTCCATAAATCCTGATAATTGCAGTGGTCAATTGGTTGAGTCAGGTACACTTTCTGATTCATCCTAGTTACAGGAGCCACTTAAATAACTTTAAAGTATCTGAGGCAAATGTTGCAAATTGTTGATCTGTTATAGGTCTTATGGTCTTTAGAGGTAAATGCTGATTTAATGCAAGGTCATACCCGACAGGTGGTTAACAGTGGTTTAGCTTTAACTTCTGGGAATAAGTGGTTCCTATATATCCACAATGTCTTAAATATTCATATTATTAGAGGATGATACTATAAAAATAGGTTACTAACCATGAATGATTTATAATAGGAAAGATAAGATGCCTGCTTTAGGTAACAGGTATGTAATGGGATGCTCAATAATAATAATAATACCTGCCAAAACTTATATGCTGTTATCATGTGCCAGATATTGTTTTAAATTCTTTTCATATGTTAACTTATTTATCTGTCACACTAACCCTATGAGGAAATTGAGGTACATTCCCAGACTCAACCAGCTACAATTATGAATCAAACACAGAAATGGTCACAAATGATTTCTGTGGTTTCATATCCATAGGTCATTTCTCTTATCTTTATCTGACTTCATGTGCTGCTTCTTGAGATACTTCTCTTTTCATGACCCTTCATTTGTCTGGTGGTTTTCCTCTACTTAGATGTATCATCTAGAGGAGGCTGTTTATCCTATGTTCTTCAGTTTCCTCATTGGAAGATGGAGATAATAGGGCTTACTTCACAAAGTTGCTCTAAGATTTAATGACTCAAATGAATAGTTTGGCACATAATAAGTATTCTAAGTGTTAACCATTATTACTATTATTACTACTACTGTTACTACTCTGTGTTTTTAAGTCATTAGCTGCTCTATTTTTTTTTTTTTTTTTGCGGTACGCGGGCCTCTCACTGTTGTGGTCTCTCCCGTTGCGGAGCACAGGCTCCGGACGCGCAGGCTCAGTGGCCATGGCTCACGGGCCCAGCCGCTCCACGGCATGTGGGATCTTCCCAGACCGGGGCACGAACCCGTGTCCTTTGCATCGGCAGGCAGACTCTCAACCACTGCACCACCAGGGAAGCCCTAGCTGCTCTATTTTTGACTCTCATTTTTTTCTCTGCTGGACCACTAAACAGTGGTGACCAAAGGGCTTGGTCATAGTTTTTTTTCTCTATCTGCAGCCTGTGTGTGTGAGTTCATCTAGTCTGATTGCTTCACATGCCATCCATATGCTAATAGGTACCAGATCTCTAGTCCTATTCTCATTTCTTTTACAGACTTGTATATCCAATTGCTTACATGATATTTCCACTTGCCTATCCTCTAGGTATTTTAGAGTTAATATGGCCAAAGACAATCTAAGCCATATTCCCCCCTCCCTCCCAAAGAACAACAAAACAGCATCAACAAATGAATGTAAACAAACCTGTTCTACTCCCTTTCCCCCATTTTAGTAGATAGATAGAACCACTGTTTACCTGGTTACTTTCAGTCAGATAAACCAGGGTGTTGTCTTTGTTCCCACATCTAATCCATCAGTGAGTCCAGAATGCATACCCAATCTGTCTACGCCTTTCTATCTCCATTGCTACTATTCTATCCATCAACCATTTCTTTTGCCTGGGCTACTACGACAACCTCCTAACTGGTCTCCTGCTTCTGCCCCTTCCTCCCGCTGTCCTCTAATCCTCTTTCTTTCAAGCAAGTGGAATAATCTTTTAAAAACATAAATCAGGTTGTATCATTCCCTGTATATAAAAACAAAACAAAACAAAACAATACAATACCCTAGGCTTTCTATTACGTTTAGAATAAAATCGCAGACTGCAAGGTACTGTACAGTCCAGTCCCTTTCTACCTCTGACCTCATCTCTGATCATTTTCCTCTTTGAATGCTTTGCTTCAGCCACACTAAGCTCTTTTCTGTTCCTCAACCATGCCAAATTTGTTTCTGATTTTGCACTACCTATTCCTCTTAGCTTGGAGTATTTCTCCCGTATGTTAGAATAGTTGGCTCCTTCATTGTCCTATAGGCTTCTTACCACCTCCCAGAAGCGCCTTGAGGGCTACTGATAACTAAAATAGCACACTCAAGCCCTCTAGTATAATGATAGACAAACTACTGCCCACAGGCCAAATCCGGCAGGTGGCCTGTTTTTGTATTGTCTGAAAGCTAAAAATGGTTTTTACATTTTTGAACCTTTAAAAGAGTGAAAGAAAACCCACAAAAAACCTGAGTATGTGACAAAGGCTATATGTGATCCACAAAGCATAAAATATTTACTATCTGGCCCTTCACAGGAAAAGAACTTCTAGCTATAAAAAATTACTTTGTTCATTTGTTTCCTTGGTAATTTTTTTTTTTGTTCTCAGAGTGTTTAATTGTTGAAGAGTTTTGGCAAGTTGGCTAAGTTGTCTGGAATGAAGGAATTGAGCAACAATAGTTAATAAAAGGAACATTAGAATCATTGTTAAAAGGATAGAAAAGTAGGACAGATAAAAAATGTAGTAGGGACAAAGACTGAAGAGTCTGTGGACTTCTTTCAAAGTGGACAAGAAGAGATAGTCTGTTCAAAGGATCTACTGCTTCTGAAAGCTCCTCGGAATATGGAGGACTCAAATCTGAGTTTAAGGTATACCTGTGAAACTATTCAAGTGCTTGAGAGTATGCACATCTGAAAGGCCACTAAGTACCTGGAGGATATCATATTACAAAAGGATGTGTTCCACAGACAAAGTATAGTAGAGTTGAAAGATTCCAAGGCCAAAATAAGTGCTGAATTCTGGTTGCACAAACTTAAGCATGTGGAAAGTGATGCTGAGTCTCAGTATTTTGATGTGCATTTTGTAGTGATTGAGTATATCTTGTCAACAAGACCTCCAAAATATGCAGACATCTGTGGAGCTCCTAAGTGGATCAACCTGTAGATGAACTTCCCTAGTATCTGATTTTCATGAAAGTCAGAGGGAGAGGTGCTCAAATGAAGGATATCTTGAAAGAAATAAAAATTTGTAAATATGTAAATTAAGAAAAAGACAAAGTCTCTCTTTGTTTTGCTTATTCCCATACTTACTGCTGGCTGTAAATAATACATGTTTCTACTCTTTTTTTTTTTTTTTGCGGTATGCGGGCCTCTCACTGTTGTGGCCTCTCCCGTTGCGGAGCACAGGCTCCGGACGCACAGCCTCAGCAGCCATGGCTCACAGGCCTAGCCGCTCCACGGCATGTGGGATCTTCCCAGACCGGGGCACGAACCGGTGTCCCTTGCATTGGCAGGCGGACTCTCAACCACTGCGCCACCAGGGAAGCCCCTGTTTCTACTCTTTATTACATGTTTACTTCAACAGCCGGATAGTGGTTTATCACAAATTATATAATTGCTTATGAACCTCTATCATATTATTGATTCTGTTGATGGGGGCATCATGAGGTACAGCCCTTTGTTTCACGTATTTTTTCAGCAAACATTTTTTGAGTTTTTACTAGATACTAAACTAGTTGTGTAGCAGATATAAAGACAGAAATACTCTGCCCTTAACAAGCCTATAGACTAGTAGGGGAGACTACCAAATATGAACTGAGCAATTAGATATACCATTTGGAGTTCATTGGCAAAGCTAAGCTCAAACATCACTATTGCAAAGAAGCCTTCCTTAGGACCCCAGTCCTTATGTCAGAGAAAAGCTAATGCTGAGACTTGATCTCTGTTCTCTAAAAGCTTATGATTTCATAGAGAAAATATGATATGTCCCTTATCAGCTATAATATAAGGCAGTTTATGACAGGCAAAGTAGCATAGTAGTTAAGAACCCAAATTCTATGGTTAGACCACTGAGGTCCAAATCTTGGCTCTGCCATTTACTAACCTATAACCTTAGACAAGTGGCAGCCTCCATGTGCTTCAATTTCTTCATTTGTAAAACAGGGATAATAATAGTATACATTTAATTAGGATTGTTATGAGGATTAAGTGATTTAAGCACATAGTAAATGCTATATGAGTGTTTATTGCTATTATTATTATTATCATGTTTCTTTTTTGTGCTAAGTTGTAAGCAAATTGTTTGAGAAATTGGGGCCTGGCTCCTAACTCCAGATCATCCATGTACTGATTATATTATCTTGGGAACATCACATAACCTCTCTGGAATTGGTTTCTTCATCTGTAAATGAGAGTAATAGCATACATTTCTTTTTAAATGAGGTAATACATATAAAACACACAGAACAGTATCTAACTATATATTCTCAATAAAGAGGAGATATTTTTCTTAAAGCTGTGAATGAAATAAAGGAAATGTTACGGAATTTCACTTCAGAGAAGTGAAGTACTGTTGAGATGTATAACATTCCTGAGCTCATAGGAGTCACTAAATGCATGTTCACTTAATACATTTATTTAGAGAATGGGAGCCTAGGGGGAAAGCTGTTTGAAATACAGGTTTCTTTCCATGAGGAGCATGGAAAGATGATTTGATAATCTTGTAGGCAAATATCATTGACCTAGTAAAAGGAAACTTAAACATAAATGACCTAGAAAAAGTCACTTACAGTTTTCTTTTCTATATACAAATAGAATTTTTGTGTTTTCATTAAGAATTCTAAAAAATTGTAGGATTCTTAGTTTTTCTGTCAAACTATGCATTGTTTTGTAACTATGAGTAAATTTGAGGGAGTTTCTATAGAGTAGAAAATTTGCTGAGTAAAACAATATAATTTTTTATAGCTTTAAAAGATTTGTATTGGAATAAATAGACATTTAGAAGTTTCTGAAATTTTATTAATTAAATATATAAAGCACAGGAGCTTCATAAGTAAGTACTCCATATTATGTTGGTGTATTAAGAAAAAAATGTAATTTTACAAAGAATGGAAATTTATCTTGTAGAGGGAGAGATTTTAAGTTGTTTAAGATTCATGTTTTGGTTATAGTCTAGTCTTCACATGGTGTCCCTGTAGAATGGCAAAAGGTCCATTATTTTGAAACTCTTAAAATACAGTTGACCCTTGAATAACATGGGGCTTAGGGGTACTGACCCTCTGTGCAGTTGAAAATTTGTGTCCTAGGGTATAGTTCACCCTCCATATCTGTGATTCCTCCATATCTGTGGTTCCACTTCTGTGGATTCAACCAACTTTGGGTTATATAGTACTGTAGTATTTACTGTTGAAAAAATGTCTGCATGTAAGTGGATCTGCACAGTTCAAACCCGTATTTTTCAACATCAAGTGTAATGGAACATTTAAAAAAATAAATCTTTGGGAACCACAAGAGATGCCCAATTGCTGAAACAATCTCGAGAAAAAAGAATAAATCTGGAGTTATCACGTGCCCAGACTTCAGACTATATTACAAAGCTACAGCAATCAAAACAACATGGTACTGGCACAGAAACAGACTCATAGATCAGTGGAACAAAATAGAGAGCCCAGAAATAAACCCACACACTATGGTCAATTAATGTACGACAAAGGAGCCAAGAATATACAATGGAGAAAAGACAGACTCTTCAGTAAGTGGTGCTGGGAAGGCAGGGCAGCTACATGTAAAAGAATGAAATTAGAACATTCCCTTACACCATATACAAAAATGAACTCAAAATGGGTTGAAGACCTGAAACCATAAAACTCCTAAAAGAGAACATAAGCAGAACACTCTTTGACATGAATCATAGCAATATTGTTTTGGATTTGTCCCTAAGGCAAAAGAAACAAAAGCGAAAACAAACAAATGGAACCTAATTAAACTTAAAAGCTTTTGCATAGCAAAGGAAATCATTGATAAAATGAAAAGACAACCTACTGAATGGGACAAAATGTTTGCAGATGATATGACTGATAAGGGGTTAATAACCAAAATGTATAAACAGCTCATATAACTCAATACCAAAAAAAAAACAACTCGATTAAAAAATGGGCAGAAGACCTGAATAGACATTTTTCTGAAGAAGATATACAGATGTCCAAGAGGCAAATGAAAAAATGCTCAACATTGCTAATCATTAGAGAAATGCAAATCAAAACCACAATGAGATATGTGTAACTGATTCACTTTGCTGTACAGCAGAAACTAACAACATTGTAAAGCAACTGTACTCCAAAAAAATTAATTAAAAAATTTAAAAAAGACAATAAGTTGCCACCTCCTACCTGTGAAAATAGCTATGATCAAAAAGTCTATAGGGCTTCCCTGGTGGCGCAGTGGTTAAGAATCCACCTGCCAATGCAGGGGAAACAGGTTCGAGCCCTGGTCTGGTAAGATCCCACATGCTATGGCGCAACTAAGCCCGTGCGCCACAACTACTGAGCCTGTGCCCCAGAGCTCGTGAGCCACAACTACTGAGCCTGTGTGCCACAACTACTGAAGCCCGCATGCCTAGAGCCTGTGCTCCACAACAAGAGAAGCCACTGCAATGAGAAGCCCGCGCACCGCAAGGAAGAGTAGTCCCCACTCACCGCAACTAGAGAAAGCCTGCATACAGCAACAAAGACCCAACGCAGCTAAAAAAAAAAATAATAATAAAGTCTGTAAATGTTAGCAAGGATGTGGAGTAAAGGGAACCCTAGTGCACTGTGGTGGGATTGTAAATTGGTGCAGCCACTATGGAAAACAGTATGGAGGATTCTCAAAAAACTAAAAACATAACTGCCTTATGATCCAGCAGTTTCACCCCTGGGTATATATACAAAGAAAATGAAAACACTAATTTGAAAAGGTACATACATCCCAATGTTCATAGCAGTATTATTTACAATAGCCAAGTTGTGGGAGCAACCTAGGTGTCTATCAACAGATGAATGGCTAAAGAAGATGTGGTTTATATATATGATGGAATATTAGTCATGAAAAAGAATGAAATACTGGCATTAGCAACAATGTGGATGGACCTAGAGGGTATTATGCTTAGTGAAATAAGTCAGACAGAGAAAGACAGTACTTTCTGTTATCACTTATATGTGGGATCTAAAAAGTAAAACAAACGGATGTATATAACAAAACAGTAACAGACTCACAGATATAGAGAACTACTAGCGGTTACCATGATGGATGGGAGGAAGATAGAGGTATGGGATTAAGAGATACAAACCACTGTGTATAAAATAAATAAACAATGGGACTTCCCTGGCAGTCCAGTGGTTAAGAATCTGCACTTCCAATGCAGGGGCACGGGTTTGATCCCTGGCCAGAGGGAGCTAAGATCCTGCATGCCGTGTGGTGTGGCAAAATAAATAAATAAAATAAACAAGCGACAAGGATATATTGTACAGCACAGGGACATATAGCTATTATTATATAATTTTAACTATAAAAATGTTGAATCACTATGTTATATGTCTGAAACTAATATAATATTTTAAATCAAGTATACTTCAATAAAAAATAAATCTTCGTAATAATATTTAGATGCTAATTTTCCACTTCCTCAAGGTATTTAGAGATTATGGTAAGTGTAATTTTGAGACATTATTAACTTAGTAGGAATAACTGCAATATCAGACTGATATTACATGGAATACCGTTTTAACTTCAAATAACCAATCTCTACCATTTTAACTTCAAATAACCATCTCATTAGTTATGTTAAAGTTTTTCCTCTTTTTTTTAAAAAATTTTATTTATTTTTGGCTGTGTTGGGTCTTGGTTGCTGCACATGGGCTTTCTCTAGTTGCAGTGAGTGGGGGCTACTCTTCATTGCGGTGCGTGGGCTTCTCATTGTGGTGGCTTCTCTTGTTGTGGAGCATGGGCTCTAGGCATGCGGGCTTCAGTAGTTGTGGCACGTGGGCTTAGTAGTTGTGGCTTGCCGGCTCTAGAGCGTAGGCTCAGTAGTTGTGGCACATGGGCTTAGTTGCTCTGCGGCATCTGGGATCTTCACGGACCAGGGCTCGAACCCATGTCCCCTGCATTGGCAGGCGGGTTCTTAACCACTGCGCCACCAGGGAAGTCCCTTTTCCCTTTTTTTATTGAGATGTAGCATATAGCAAGTGCACAAGTATTCAGTGATCACAGTTTAAAAATTATATGTATATACCTGCTTATGTACCATCTAAATCAAGATATAGAATGTTTATAAAACTCCATAAGGCTTCCTTTCGTGCCCTTCCTCCAAAACTCCTTCTCCCCTAAAGAGAATCATGCTTCTGAAGTTTATAACCATAGATTTATTTTGTCTGTTTGTGAACTTCATATAAATGGGATAGTTTAGTATGTATCTTTTTGTATCTGGCTTTTTTTCACTCAACATTATGTCTGTGAGTTCATGTTATATCAGCAATTTGTTCTTTTTTAATGCTGTATTGTATTCCATTTATTTTATTGTTGATGAACATTTTGATTGTTTTCATTTTGGGGGCAATTTTATGAATGAAGTGGCAATGAACATTCTTGTACAGATCTTTTAGTGGACATAATCCATTTTGATGACGTTTGGAGTATTCCATTGTGATTTTGATTTGAATTTCTCTGATGACTAATGATACTGTATTAGTCAACTATTACTGCTTAATAAACAACCTGAAAATTGCCAGTGATGTACAACAATAAGTATTTATTTGTTGGTCATGATTTTGTGGGTCAGCTGGGATAGACTTTGCTCTGTGTATCCCATCTTCTTACTGGGACTAATAGGCTAGTTGAGGCATGTTCTCGTGGTGGTACAAAGGGCACAAAGCTCATCTAGCTTACCACATATTTCAAGATTTCATTTATATCGTGTCTGTTGACATCCCACTCTAAATTGTCATGTGTCTTAGCCTAAATTCAGGGGATGGGAGGTATACTTCTCCGGAGGACAGTGAAGGTAGGTAGTGAATATTTTTGAACAATATTTTGTTCAAAAAATATTGATATTTTGAACAGTAATCTACCACAGATGTTGAGTTCTTTATTGGCCATTTGGATACTTTCATAAGAGCCACTCTTCTATATATATTGTTGCTGGCCATGCTTACTGTATCAGCAACATTAATTACCTCCTTAGGAAAGGACTTTGATTACTTGCTCATTTTTAAAGCCACACCTGTCAAATTGTTGTTGAAAATAACTCTCAAAGAAGTCAAAGTGGTGTATATACATGAAAACAGATGAGAAAGTCAGTAGGAAAAAGCTACAGTGAAGTTTAATAAAATAACTACCTTAAGCATTAAAGATGATTGGTAAAGTACATGGATTAATGTGGATTTGAATTCATTTATTCCTTTAACAAATATATTTTTGAGTTGTGGATACCTATGATGAAAAAGGCAAGTCTTTTCCCTTTAATGGGGAAATCAGACAGTAAACAAAAATACAAATAAATAATATAATTCTAGGTAGTGCATCAAGTCCTCTGATTAAAAATAAATCAGGGCAAGGACAATAGAGTGGGGAAAGAGGGTTATTTTAGATAAGGTAGTAAAGAAAAGCCTCTCTGAGGAGCTGGCATTTGAGCAGAGACTTCAGTGATATGAAAGAAGGTCCAGGCAGAGAGAACCAGAAAGAAGCGTAGAGGTCCTGAAGCAGGTATAAGCTTAAACACAGAAAAAAGACCAGTGAGGGTAGATTGAAGTGGAGTGAGGGAAAGATAGAAGTTTCAGTTTTATTTAATTGTGTTATGGAGAGTCATTCAAGGTTTTGAATAGGAGAGTGGCAAGATCTGATTTACCTTTAAAAAGGGTGACTGCCTGTTCTGTTGTGTATAAAACGGAATGTAGTGGAGCAATGATAGAAGCAAGGATGTCACACTTCAAGTAACTCAGATGAGAGAATGATAATGGGTTTGAACTAGGTGATAGAGATAGAAATGGTAAAAACTGGTTAGATTCAGGATATATTTGAAAGGCAGACCAATAGTAATTATTGATGGATTGAATCTAAGAGGGATTTCCTTACAGAATTCCTTACAGGGAAGGGGTTGGAAAAATTTAAAGGTAATGCATTAGTTAGGGTAGGCTAACTACTGTAACTAAACAACCTCCAAATATCTGTGGCTCTATGCAATAAAATTTTATTTATTATTTACTTCACAATCCAATGTAGGTGAATGGGGTTGGGGTGATGGTGGGTACTCTTTTCTACGTGGTTATAGGGGACCCAGAGTCCTTCCATCTACTGGCTCTGTGTCCCTTAGGGTCTTAGAGCTTTATCCTGGATCCTCTCCAGACAAGGAAAGGCAGACCTTTTTTTTAGGGGCTTTTATTGGCTCAGCTTGGAGGTGATATACATTACCCCTGCTCACATATCATTGGCATGGGACTTGATCACATGGTCACATGTAACTAACTGCAAGGAAGGTTGGGAAATAAAGTCTAGCTGAGTGCCCAGGAAGAGGAAGAAATGGGTTTGTAAAAAGAGTATTTGGGGACCTTTGGAAGAAAAAATCATTACAAAACACATAGTTTGCATAGTTTAAAAATACAAATATTTGCATATCTAAATAAGTTACATGTATGTCTATATACATATGTACCTAATTTTATGGCACTTTGCTTTATTGTGCTTCACAGATACTGAATTTTTTACAAATTGAAGTGGCCACTGCATTCAAGCAAGTTTATTGGCACCATTTTCCAACAGCATGTGCTCACTTTGTGTTTCTGAGCCACATTTTGGTAATTCTCTCAATATTTCAAACTTTCATTATTACTGTATTTGTTATAGTGCTCTGCGATCAGTGACCTTTGATGTCACTATTGTAATTGTTTTGGGGTGCCACAGCCACGCCCACGCAAGACGATGAACTAATCGGCATATGTTGTATGTGTTCTGGCTGCTTCACCGATTGGACATTCCCCCTGTCTCTTTTCCTGTCCTCAGGCCTCCTGATTCCCTGAGATATAAAAATATTGAAATTACGCCAATTAATAACCCTACAGTAGCTTCTAAGTGTTCAAGTGAAAGGTAGGGTCGCATGTCTCTCACTTTAAATCAAGAGCTAGAAATTAAGTGTTCAAGTGAAAGGCAGGGTCGCATGTCTCTCACTTTAAATCAAGAGCTAGAAATGACTAAGCTAAGCGAGGAATGCATGTCGAAAAGCTGAGATAGGCTGAAAGCTAAGCCTCTTGTGCCAGTTAACCAAGTTGTGATTGCAAAGGAAAAGTTCTTGAAGGAAATTAAAAGTGCTACTCCAGTAAACATCACAAATAAGAAAGCAAAATAGCCTTATTGCTGATATGGAGAAAGTTTTAGTGGTATGGATAGAAGATCAAACCAGTTACAATTCCTTTAAGCCAAAGGCCAATCCAGAGCAAGGCCCTAACTCTTTTCAATTCTGTGAAGGCTAAGAGAGGTGAGGAAGCAGCAGAAGAAAAGTTTGAAGCCAGCAGAGGTTGGTTCATGAGGTTTAAGAAAAGCTGTCTCCATAACATAAAAGTGCAAGGCAAAGCAGCAAGTGCTCATGTAGAATTTGCACCAAGTTATCCAGAAAATCTAGCTAAGGTAATTAATGAAGGTCGCTATGCTAAACAACAGATTTTCAATGTAGATGAAATAGCCTTCTATTGGAAGAAGATGCCATCTAGAACTTTCATACCTAGAGAGGAGAAGTCAATGCCTGTTTTCAAAGGACAGGCTGACTCTCGTTAAGGGTTAATGCAGCTGGTGACTTGAAGTTGAAGCCCAGTGCTTATTTACCATTCCAGAAATCCTGGGGCCTTTGAGAATTATGCTAAATCTACTCTGCCTGTTCTCTAAAATGGAACAACAAAGGCTGGATGCCGTCACATCTGTTTATAACATGGTTTACTGAATATTTTAAGCCCACTGTTGACACCTGCTCAGAAAAAGAGATTCTTTTCAAAATATTACTGCTCACTGACAATGCACCTGGTCATCTAAGAGCTCTGATAGGGATGTTTGAGATTAATGTTGTTTTCATGCCCCCTACACAACATCCATTCTGCAGATCAAGGTGTAATTGTGACTTTCAAGTCTTATTATTTAAGAAAAACATTTCATAAGGCTCTAGCTGTCATAGACAGTGATTTCCTCTGATGGTTCTGGGAAAAGTCATTTGAAAACCTTCTGGAAATGATTCAGCATTCTAGATGCTATTGAGACCATTTGTGATTCATGAGAAGATGTCAACACAGAAGTTTGGAAGAATCAGATTCCAACCCTCATGGATGACTTTGAGGGGTTCAGCACTTCAACAGAGGAAGTAATTGCAGATGTGGTAGAAATAGCAAGAGAATTAGAATTAGAAGTGGAATCTGAAGATGGGACTGAATTGCTGCAATTTCATGGTGAAGCTTGATTGGCTGAGGAGTTGTTTCTTATGGATGAGCAAAAAGAAAGTGGTTTCTTGAGGTGGAATCTACTCCTGGTGAAGATGCTCTGAAGATTATTGAAATGACAACAGAGGATTCAGAATATTACATAAACTTAATTGATAGAGCAGCAGCAGGATTTGAGAGGATTGACTCCAATTTTGAAAGAAGTTCTGTGGGTAAAATGCTATCAAACAGCATTGCATGCTACAGAGAAATCGTTCATGAAAGGAAGTCAATCGATGCAGCAAACCTCATTGTTGTCTTATTTTAAGAAGTTGCCATAGTCACCCCAACCTTCAGAAACTACTGTGATCGATCAGCAACCATCAGCATTGAGGGAAGACCCTCCACCAGCAAAAGGATTACAACTCGCTGAAAGCTTCAGTGATGGTTAGCACATTTTTTTAGCAATAAAGTAGTTTTTAATAGAGGTCTGTACATTTTTTAGACATAATGCTATTGCACACTTAATAGACTATAGTATAGTGTAAACATAACTTTTATAGCAACGGGAAACCAAAAAAATCTTTGTGACTTGCTTTATTGTGATATTCACTTTATTGTGATGGTCTGGAACTGAAAACTGCAATATGTCCAAGGTGTGTCCGTATGTGATTATACATTAGTATGGTAATAAATATATTTATTTGTAGAACATTTCAGTTGTAAGTACTAAAAAATGAAGAAACATGAATATTAGCTCTTGAGTACCACTTTCCCAGAGTCATTTTTCTAAAATAAGTTCAAAATGTTTAATAGCTCTCTCACCATGAAATTTATAGCAGTACCCAAGTCAGTAATGTTTTCTCAAATGGACCCTACCTTGATAGTAGAATGTTCTTCTTTCAAAATGTACTGGTGAGGCTCTTGCTTTGAGTGAAGCTGTAACAAAGCTGGATTTTTATTTTTCAGATATACGTTTGCCTGATTCTGTCCTTCCAATCCTCTTGTCACTGAGTGCTAATACATGATCCTGCTTGCTAACGTTCATAAATAGATCCCTATGATAAAGCAAGTATAAAGAGAAAGGACACTTCTTTTTTCTTCTTGAAAAATAACTTTGAGAACTTGATAAAAAAGTAAAAGCAACAATGCATATTTTTTGAAAATTAAGTTTTATTAGCACAAAGACAGAACACTGCATTAAAAATCTTTAGTTATTTCTTTTTATCTTTTTTTACTGAACTTCTGATTTAAAGGAAACTATTCCGAACTCTGTTTCCTTCACCATAGTTTTCCTCTATAATTAGTCTCTTCTAACTCAGTCCAGTGAATGTCATAAGCTAGCCTATTCTGAACCACACCCCACTGACCACAGCAACTGTCTCACCACATTGTTTTTCTGTTAGCATGTACTTTTGAAATAACTACTTTGGGATAGGGCATAAAAAGAATATTAAATAATTTTCTTTGTATAAGTACCAGTAATTCCTAATATGCATAGTTTTATTTTATTTTTAAAATTAGTCATTTATCCCCACATCATTATTGAGTAATCCATTTTTCTCTGCTGATTTGAAATATTTATCATCAATTTTATAGATCTTTTTTTTTGCTCTTTAAGCCTTAATTTTCTATTTTGAAAGGTAATAGTTTGTTTCCTGTCTCAGAGAATTGCTGTTCAACTCAAATGAAGTAATGCATGTCAAACTTAATTTTGGTGAACACTATAAAAGGAAAATTTGATGATTTCCCCAAAGCCTAATATTGTGGTTCATGTTTTATATATGTATACTTTTATATACAATTTTGTAGTTTATGTTTTTTCATTTGACGTTATATTGTACATCCCTTGCCATATTTCTGCATGGTTGGCATTGCAAGTATCCTTCACTATCTAAATCTGTTTAATTCTTCAGTTTTGATAGTGGATTTGGATGCCCGGGGAGGTACTGCCTTATTTGAATTTATTTGGTTATGCAAGTGGATAGCAAATTGCATGATAGTGAAGGAAGTATCCAAAAGTGTATTCAAATATATTTGGTTCCTGAGTTTAGATTGTTAGATTTTGGATATGAGGAATTTGTATAACAAGGGAGGCCAATATTATCAAAGGATATTATGCTAAACCTGTTGTAGTGGGTTCTTTTGTTGACAGAGAACAGAAAAACCCAACTCAGAGTGGCTCACGGAATAAAAAGCAATTGATTGGCACAGTTAACAAGAGGTTCAGTGGTTGAGTTTATCTGAGGCACAGCTGGATTCAGTGGCTCAGTGTTGATAAGGTTTTGCTGTGTGTTGAGTTAGTTCATTTCTTTTACTGCAGAGAGGCTTCTTCTGTGCATTCAGAGAAGACGACTGCCAATAGCTCTAGATTTACATTTTTCTAGACTAGCAGCCCTAGTAGCAAAAAAAAAAATGCTTCTTTCCTAATAGTTACAGCAAATTTCCAGTAGGGAATCTCAGTGAGCAGCCACTGTCACTAGGGGGAATGGAATAAACTGATTGGCTGGGCCTGGGTCACAACTAAGTGGGGGGTGAGGTCAGTCCATTCAAACTGTGTCATATGACAAAGGAGGAGGAGTAGTTCTTCAAAGGAAAACACAGTACTTTCACCAGAAGAAGGTATAGATTACTTACGGGGCAGACTAAACTGATAGATGTCCGTATACCTATGCTATAGTGTGTCATACGATGACTCATTTTTTCCATCACCCTTTCTTTAGTCGAAATACTACAAGATGTTTTTTCTTTCAGCACCAAATTTGGCTTTTAGTTGGTATTGATGTACTATAGGTTAAAATTGGGCTGGGACTTCTCTGGTGGCGCAGTGGTTAAGACTCCACGCTCCCAATGCGGGGGGCCTGGGTTCGATCCCTGGGCAGGGAACTAGATCCCACATGCATGCCGCAACTAAGGAGCCTGCAAGCTGCAAGTAAGGAGCACACCTGCTACAACTAAGGAGCATGCCTGCTGCAACCAAGACCCTGGCACAACCAAATAAATAAAATAAATAAATAAATATTAAAAAAATTGGGCTCCTATAGCCTATCTAGTGATAAAGATCAGCTAGCATGCACTTTTTTTTTTTAAGTCTTTATATTGAATTTGTTACAATATTGCTTCTGTTTTACGTTTTGGTATTTTGGCCGTGAGGCATGTGGGATCTTAGCTCCCCAACCAGGGATCAAACCCCCACCCCCTGCTTTGGAAGGTGAAGTCTTAACCACTGGACTGTCAGGGAAGTCCCTAACATGCACTCTTGTCACATCTTACCTGAAAAGCTGTTCCTCAACCCATCCTTTTTTTTTTTTTTAATTCTTTCAGAAAAAGTGTTTTTTCTTTTTGTGAGAGTTACCTGTCTACCTTTGACCTAAATCTTATTTTGTCTTGCTTACCAAAGAACCTTGGCTCATCAGACCTTCATTTTTTTTTTTGTTTTTTCGGTACACGGGCCTCTCACTGTTGTGGCCTCTCCCGTTGCAGAGCACAGGCTCCGGACGCGCAGGCTCAGCGGCCATGGCTCACGGGCCCAGCCGCTCCGCGGCATGTGGGATCTTCCCGGACCGGGGCACGAACCCGTGTCCCCTGCATTGGCAGGCGGACTCTCAACCACTGTGCCACCAGGGAAGCCCCAGACCTTCATTTTTTTAAGTTTTCAGTTCCTTTTTCTCTGCTTGATTCTATTTATAACCATAAAGGTGTGCTGCCAAGCTCCCTAACTAATAAACATTTCACTCATACCTCTTCTCCTTTCTTTTATAGCAGATATGAGCAACACCTGCTAGTCTACTTGCCAATCTGTCACTTCCTGTTTAACTTCTTACAGTCCTTTACTATTTTCTACTTTTCAGGGTCACCAGTGATATCCTGAGACCTTTGTCTCAGGTGTAAACCTAGTATTACAGTATGTAAGGGCTAAAAAGGGCCTTAGAGATATTTAACTCAACTTTCTTTTTCCATTTTGCTTGAAGTTATTTTGATTATACCAACTTTCTTTTGGCTAGAATTTACATGGTGTATCTTCTTTTTTTTTTTTTTTAACTTTCAGGTTCTGTATCCTCATATTATACATGTGTGTCTATTGAAAACAGCACAGAGGTGGATTTTAAAAATCTGCTCTGGCAATCTTTGTCTTTTAAGTGGAGCATTCACACTTAATACAGGTACTTATATATTTAGTATGCTTTCCATTTGTTCCATCTGTTCTAAATGCCCCCTTGCCCTCTTTTATATTGATTAGTTTTTATCATGCCGTATTTTCATTCTACTAGTTGTAAAGTTATACTTTTTCCCTTTTTCTTTCAGTGGTTATCCTAGAATAGGAGTTGGCAAATGTTTTCTTTTAAGGGCCACATAATAGACATTTTTGGCTTTGTGGGCTATATGGTCTCTGTCCTAACTGCTCAGTTCTGCCATAGTGCAAAAGCATCCATAGGTAATAGGAAACAGTATAAATTATAGAGGACTAGATGCTATCATCCAGATAGATGAGCACTGGGTTGAGACCAGAAACTGGGAGAATATTTTTATCTTTAAAGTGAGGTAGTAGAAGAGGAACTGTAAGATTGATTCAGAAAAAGAATCAACCTATCAGGAAGATAACAAGAAAAAGAATTGTCATGTGAGGGCTGTTTTAAGAATGAGAAGATGGCCACATAGTCAAATGCTACAGTGTGGTGTGTTAAGATGAGGCTTGAGAAGAGACCTTTGGATTTGGCAACCTTATGGTAATTGGTGACGTTTTTAAAGAACATTGGCAGTAGCTTTCTATGTGGAAAGAGTGGTAAGGGAGTGGAAAGTGGATATATAGACCACTGATTCCTGAATGCTGTTCTCTGGACCAGCAACAAAAGAATTGCCTAGTTGCCCCAACCTCAGAACCATTATTGGGCCTAGAAATGTATATTTTTTAAATTTCCCTAGATGATTCTGATAAACACTCACGGATTGCTGTCAAGATGTATTTAAGAGTGATTATTTATTTATTTATTTATTTATTTATTTATTTTGTGGCCATGCTGCGCAGCTTGCGGGATCTTAGTTCCCCAACCAGGGATCAAACTGGGGACCCCTGCAGTGGGAACTCGGAGTCCTAACCACTGGACTGCCAGGGAATTCCCTGCAAGTGATATTTTGAGGCAACCCCTTCTTTCTAAACACAAAGCAAGACTGATAAAGTAACAAAAAGAGAAAACTGAATTGACATAAATGGGGCTCAAAAAGGTAAACATTTCTATTTTGGAAAGAGAATAGAACAGAAAGCAGTGACTGGGGCTTATGTCTGGGAGCTTGCAGGGAAAGCATCTGAGGTTTTGGCCTCTGAGATAATGTGGAAGTGTCATTGGAATTGGGCTCATTGTTGGTAACCATGGGCCAGGGTAGGTAGGGCTCCTCTATTGAAAAAGGTATTTCTGAGTTTAGCTCTGGGGCTGCTTTTTTTTTTTTTTTTTTTTTTGGCTGTGCCGTGCGGCATGCAAGATCTTAATTCCCCGACCAGGTATCGAACCTGTGTCCCCTGCATTGAGGGCACAGATTCTTAACCACTGGACTGCCAGGGAAGTCCCCTGGGGCTGCCATATGATTCACCTTTATAGATCAGACTACAGTTATGCAGTGCATCTCCTGAAATAGTACACAGCACAGCCTGCATGACTGTAAGGAGTAGCTTTGCTGCTTTCTATTGCCGGAAGCCATAGTTTATACGAGGCCTTATACCTACGGACTCAGGAGAACACAAACATAGCTTTACAGCTAGAAACCTCCTAGCTTAAAGCATATTCTTACTGTTACTGCAGGACAGATCTCCTGATTTGAATAGGCCAACTGTAAGAAAAATATTTATGAGATAACTGGGGAAATCACACACTGACCAGTTGTATTAAAAAATATTGATTTTTAAAGGTGTGATTAATGGTATTGTGGCTTTGTTTAAAAAAAGTAGTAAATAGTGGGTTCTTAGTAAATGCTGGTATGAAAAACAAAAGTCTTCCATTAAAAAGTTCACTTCTAAAGCTAAGTTCTCAAACAAATTAAGTCATCTAATGCTGAGAAACATACGAAATAAAATCAACAATCAGAAGAGCAGTTCACGCTGATGACATTAAAATATGAGTCTGAAAAATATCAGATTATATATTATTTAGGATTTTCAGGGAGGTAAGTAAGTGAGTAGTGTCTCTTAAAACTATATGACATACAGAGTGAAGTAAGTGAGAAAGAGAAAAACAAATACTGTATGCTAACACATATATATGGAATCTAAGAAAAAAAAAAAGGTCATGAAGAACCTAGGGGTAAGACGGGAATAAGGACGCAGACCTGCTAGAGAATGGACTTGAGGATATGGGGAGGGGGAAGGGTAAGCTGTGACAAAGTGAGAGAGTGGCATGGACATATATACACTACCAAACGTAAAATAGATAGCTAGTGGGAAGCAGCCGCATAGCACAGGGAGATCAGCTTGGTGGTTTGTCACCACCTAGAGGGGTGGGATGGGGAGGGTGGGAGGGAGATGCAAGAGGGAAGAGATATGGGAACATAGGTATATGTATAACTGATTCACTTTGTTGTAAAGCAGAAACTAACACCATTGTAAAGCAATTATACTCCAAAAAAGATATTTAAAAAAAACACTATGAAAATGACAGAAACCTTAGAAGTGAAAAGTGTGATTAAAAACAACAGATGGGGCTTCCCTGGTGGCGCAGTGGTTGAGAGTCCGCCTGCCGATGCAGGGACACAGGTTCGTGCCCCGGTCTGGGAAGATCCCACATGCCACGGAGCGGCTGGGCCCGTGAGCCATGGCCGCTGAGCCTGCGCGTCCGGAGCCTGTGCTCCTTAACGGAAGAGGCCACAACAGTGAGAGGCCTGTGTACCACAAAAAAAAACAAAAAAACAAAAAACAGATGGTGTTCATGAATGGGAAGTCAGTAGGATGTCAGTTTTTTCCAGTATTAATCTTCAAAATCATTGCAATGTCCATCAAAATGCCAAAAGGTTTTTTCATTGTAGTTGATATGCTGATCTTAAAATTTTTATAGAACATAACTGAAGTAACATTAAAGAGGAGCAAACTGAGGTGGTATGCCCTCCAGATATCAAAACTTATAATAGAGCAGTAATAGGTAAGACAGGCTTATTGATGGATAAATAGACTAGTGGAAAACAGTACAGAACCCGGAACAGATTGAGACTTATCTGGAATTTGCCACAGGACAGAAGTGGCATTATAAGTCAGTGGGGAAAGATTAGACTCTTCATTGTGATGCTGGTTCATTTGCTAATCTGAATTGACTTGAAAATAATTACAAGCCCTATCTCACAGCATACATGAAAATAAGTTCTGTATGTGTTAAAAGACCTACATAAGAAAAGCAAAATTTAGGCTTTTTAGAAGAAAATATAAGATAATAACTTTATATCCTTAGGATAAAGGAGGATTTTAAAAAATGATACCAGGAGATAATAGTATGTAGGTTTTAGAGCCAGACTGCCTGCTTCAAATCTCAACTTTATTACATTTGGTCAAGTTCTGTAAAATTTCTGTGTTTTCTCATTTGTAAAATGAGGATGATGATGATAAAAACAACCCTGAGGGAGGAATTGTGAGGATTAAATAATCCATGTGCAATGCTTAGAAAAATGACTAGTACAAATAAGCACATAGTAAGAGTTAACTGCAATTGTTGTTAATGTTGCTTCTTAAAAAAGAAATAATAACCTGTAAAATATTGATAAATTTATTAAAAATACAACTTCTCTACAACAAAAGGCAACATGAACAAAATAGAAAGATAAGCTACAGAATGGTAGGAGATATTTGTCACTCATTCAGCTGAAATTGATTAATATCCAGGATATATGAAAAATCATTCAAATTAATAAGGAAAAGACAAGTCAAAAGGGGAAAATGAATGAACAATCATAGCTCCAATGGCAAATGATAGGATAAGTGTTGACCCTCCTTACTAGTCATGAAGGAAATACAAATTGAAGTAATGAAATACCTTTTTACATGTCTTATATTGGCACAAACTCAAGTCTGACAATACTGACTTTTGGTAAGGAGGCAGAGAAACATGAGCTCTTCCTACACCGGCTGTGAAATAGTCAGTTGGTACAACTGCTTTGGAGAGCATTTTGTTAATATCTAGTAAAGTTGAAGGTGCTTAAAACCCAGCAATTTCACTCTTAGGTCTACAGTCCAGAGAAATTCTAGCAAAGGTATATGAAGAGACATGTATGAGAATTGCAGCATTGCTTTAATAGTGTAATACTGGAAACATTTTAAGCGTTCAGTGGAAGGATTTAGTGTAGTAGATTGATAAATTGTGGTTTAATTAATAGTAGATTGATAAATTGTAGTATAAGCATACAGTGGGAGTTTTTGAAAAATAGACTTTATTTTTTAGGACAGTTTTAGGTTCACAGCAAAATTGAGTGGAAAGTACAGAGATTTCCCGTACATCCCCTGCCTGCCCCCACATATGCATAGCCTCACCCATTATCAGCATCTCCCACTAGACTGGTACATTTGTCACAATTAATGAGCCAACATACCATGTCATATTGCTTGGCAATTAATGAATGTTACATGTATCAGCAGTTTATAAATAGAAAAGACAATGTTAAGTTATAGTGAGATGCAGACTGTTTGGTATAGCATTTTTTTTAAAACTTAAAAATTGGAAACAATACTATCTATAATTTATGGGGACCCACATATGTAGTAAAAATATAAAAGCATGTATGGGAATAATACCAACCTCAGGATAATGGTTACCTCTGCAGAGCAAAGGAAGGAGCTTTAATTATCTCTCTAATATTTTGTTTATAAAAATAATCTGGAGTGATTACAGCAGTTTTCAAACGGTGAATTTGGGTAGTAGATTTATGGCTGCTTTCTATATTTTCTATAGTATTCTATGCTTTTGAAAGATCATCTAGGAAAAAGGTAAACAGAGTATCTTCATTAGAGAGGACTTTGACAGAAGTAGTGTAGTAGTCTGAGAGAAGCAACTGAAGGTATTTTTCTTTTAAAAAAAAATAACAGCATCTATATGTTAAAGGAGGCAATAAGTGAAAAGGGAAAGATGGATAGCATATGGGAGCTGTTTTTTGATGGGGCAAGATACTGATAGAGATGCTAAGAAATGGGAAGTATCTGGAACATTTTCTCTGTAGACAGAAATGGAAGAACAGAGATGAGATGAAAATAGGAATACATTTTGAGTTGAAGTCATTTAAAAGAAATCACTGTTTTCTCAGGTATAAAAGTTGAAATCATTCTTTTAGAGGTGTGATATATGTGGGGTTTGAGAAAATTGGAGGGTATGCAGAATACTTGTAAGAAATGAAATAAAGTTAGATAAAAAGGCAGCATTGAAAGAAAAGGGAACGTTGAATAAAATTTGTAATGGTGCCTAGTTGTATAATTTTGTCAGCTTTGTTCAGCAAGCCAGGGGCAGGATCAATTTTGTTGCTCCCTTTACATCTTCACCTTAAGGGAGACAGAGTCCAGAAGTCCTTGAAAATATGTCTATTCTGTAGCAGGTTTCTCTCACTGTTTTCTTGGTTATAACTTCGTCTAGTTTAATTTCTGTTTATCTGATCTCATCTTCTTACTGTTTTTAATTTCACAAGTTTTTGCTCTGTTGATGCACTCTTTCTCAGTTTTGCTTTAACCTTAAGAGCTTTTGGGTGTGGGGTGATTAGATTTGTGTGACTGTTCTGTCCATCTTAAGCCAGTCTTCAATGAGGCTCTTTTCATATATAAAGAAAGAACTTGATTCTATTGCCAGGTACCTTAGAAACATTCAAGATAGTAGAGGACAAATTAATTTTTATTTTTACTCTTTGGGTTTTGAATTATTAATATAACAAAAGACTGAAAAAATTTTGGCTGTTTTAGGAAGTGTGCAGATTTGGACAATAATATGAAATATTATGTGATCTCAACGAGACTGTCTTCAAGAACCATTCTTATACTGAGAAGAGTTAGGATTTTTTGTCCTAAAAGGTGTAATCAACTTGATTGTTAAGCCTCTTTTTATTGAGCTTCAGAAAGCAGTGGCTGTGTGATGTGACTTCTTAATGTTTCACATCTTTTATGTTGCAGCAGTTCTTTTGCCACGAAAATGATTTGTGCAGTCTTGAACACATACTATCCATGCTGATGGGACAGGATCCAATATGAATATAAATGATGGAGGAAGACGACGCTTTGAGGATAATGAACATACATTACGTATATATCCTGGGACAATTTCAGAAGGGACAATCTACTGTCCAATTCCTGCCAGAAAAAACTCCACGGCTGCTGAGGTGATTGACTCTCTTATAAACAGACTTCATCTTGACAAAACAAAATGTTATGTTTTAGCAGAGGTAAAAGAATTTGGTGGAGAAGAATGGATACTCAATCCAACAGACTGTCCAGTTCAGCGAATGATGTTGTGGCCCCGAATGGCTCTGGAAAATCGCCTGAGTGGAGAGGACTACCGTTTTCTTCTGAGAGAAAAAAACCTTGATGGATCAATCCATTATGGTAGTCTTCAGTCATGGCTACGGGTAACAGAAGAACGTCGCAGGATGATGGAACGGGGTTTTCTTCCACAGCCTCAACAAAAAGACTTTGATGATTTATGTAGCTTACCTGATTTGAATGAGAAAACTCTCTTAGAAAACCTACGAAATCGCTTTAAGCATGAAAAAATTTACACCTACGTTGGCAGTATTCTAATAGCTATTAACCCATTCAAGTTTCTTCCTATTTATAACCCCAAATATGTCAAAATGTATGATAACCACCAATTGGGAAAACTTGAGCCTCACATTTATGCTGTGGCTGATGTAGCTTATCATGCCATGCTTCAGCACAAAAGGAATCAGTGCATCGTGATTTCAGGAGAGAGTGGTTCTGGGAAGACTCAAAGCACAAACTTTCTTATTCATCACCTTACTGCCCTCAGTCAGAAAGGATTTGCCAGTGGAGTGGAACAAATTATTCTTGGAGCTGGACCAGTACTTGAGGTAAGTGTGTAGAAATACTTTTCTTACTCTTAAACATATCTTAAAAAAAATAAAAGTTTGTTAGATGTGAGAAAATGAAATGAAACTAAATAGAAGTATAGACATCATTTTTAGTTACCAAGGAAAACTGGAAGATAGGAAAGCAGAAAAAGGCAGTGTGGAAAATTGAAAGGTGTGACAGTGGCAATATTTTCTTCAAAGGATGTCTTTGGGCCATTTCAGAGGATGCAAAGGAAAGTTGATTGGAGTCAGATATATCCCCCTGTAAAGGGAGACCGCAGGCGCAGGACTCCTGCCTGTGTTGGATTGTGGAAATAGGTCGTTGGGGAATATAGTCTTGTCAATATATTTTTATCTGTGCAGCCTTAAAATCTGTGCCTAGGATTGAAATTCTAAGGGTTCATTTTTGAAAATGCAGAGAATATGGGAAAAAATTTTTAGTTCTGTGTTTTAGAAGTAATACCATCAAGGGTAGAAAGGAAAGAGAATACACTATTTTTGTTTTAGAGCTGAAAGGAAAGGTAATATTACTTGTTTTTTGAAAGAGATTTTTGTGAGGTATAATTGCACATATTTAAAGTGTACAATTGGATAAATTTGACATGTATTGATATATACCCATTAAACCACCACCACAGTCAAGATACTGAACATATCCATTATCCCTAAAGTGTTCTCATATACCTTTTTAATGCCTCCTTCTCACCCTTTCTAGCCCACTCATCTATAAGAAACCACTTATGTGCTTTCTGTCACTGTAGGTTAGTCTGTACATTCTATAATTTTATATAAATGGAATCATGTAGTATGTACTATTTTATGTTTGACTTCTCTTACTTGGTTTAATTATTTTGTGTGAGTGTCAATAATTGATTCCTTTTGCTAAGACAGTACTCCATTGTATGGATATACCACACTTTGTTTATTCGTTCATCTTTTGATGGACATATACGTTGTTTCCAGTTTTTGGCTATAATGCATAAAGTATTCAAGTTTTTGTGTGGACATACATTGTCTTTTCTCTTGGGTAAATAGCTAGGAGTGGAATGACTGGGTCATATGGTAGGTATCTGTTTAACTTTTAAAGAAACTGCCAAACTTACATATAAATTTTACATACCATTTTATATACCCACCAAACAGTATATACAGTTTCAGTTATTCCATATCTTTGCTAACCCTTGATATAGTCATTCTTTCTAATTTTAGCCATTCAAATAGGTGTACAATGGTATCTCATGATTTTAATTTGCATTCTATAATAACTAATGATGTGAGCACCTTTTCATGTGTTTATTTGCAACCTATATATGTTCCTTGGTGAAGTGCCTGTCAAAATCTATTGCCCAACTTGTTATTGTTGTGTTTTGAGAGTTCTTTGTGTATGCTGGGTGCAGATCCTTTATTAGACATGTTTTGAAAATAATATACATTTTTCCCAGGTTTAACCCTCTTTTTTAAAATTTAAATTAAAATTTTTTTATTTTTTAGCTTTTTTATTGAAGTATAGTTGATTTACAATGTTGTGTTAGTTTCGGATGTACAGCAAAGTGATTCAGTTATACATATACATACATATTCTTTTTCACATTCTTTTCCATATGGTTTATTATAGGATATTAAATATAGTTTCCTGTGCTATACAGTAAGACCTTGTTGTTTATCTATTTTATATATAGTATATAGTTTGTA
The DNA here is from genome assembly GCF_964165515.1 of Mesoplodon bidens. NCBI lineage: Eukaryota > Metazoa > Chordata > Mammalia > Artiodactyla > Ziphiidae > Mesoplodon > Mesoplodon bidens. Next base: position 61,237,516 of record NC_138178.1, on the reverse strand, counting down.
TCTGCTAATCCCAAAGTCCTAATTTATCCCTCTTCCACTCCCTTTCCCCTTTGGTAACCATAAGTTTGTTTTCTACGTCTACGAGTCTGTTTCTTAGTAGTCAGAAACTTCCAAAAGAAAAAAAAATTGCCCAGGACCAGATGACTTCACTGACGAATTCTACTAAACATTTAAAGAAGAATTAACACAAATCCTTCAAAAATTCTTCCAAGAAATAAAACAGGAGGGAGGAACACTTTCTAATTTTATAAGGCCCAAAATATTTCACTGATACCAAAATTAAACAAAGACACCACAACAAAAGAAAATTACAGACTGATATCCCTTGAAACACAAACATTCTTAAAGAAATACTGGCAAACTTAATTCAGCAAAATATAAAAAGAAGTATACACCATGGTAAAGTAAGATATATATTAGGGAATGAAAGTTTGGTTAAACAATACAAAAATAAATGTATTATACAATATTAATAGACTAAAGGACAAAAACCACACCATCATCAGAATAGATACAGAAAAAGCATTTGACAAAAACAACACCCTTTCATGATTAAAAAAACAAAACAAACAAACAAACAAAAACACACTCTCAACAAACTAGGAATAGGAAGGAACTTTCTCAATCTGATTAAAAACACCTATTGGGGCTTCCCTGGTGGCACAGTGGTTGAGAGTCCGCCTGCCGATGCAGGGGACACGGGTTCGTGCCCCGGTCCAGGAGGATCCCACATGCCGCGGAGCGGCTGGACCCGTGAGCCATGGCTGCTGAGCCTGCGCATCCAGAGCCTGTGCTCCGCAACGGGAGAGGCCACAACAGTGAGAGGCCCATGTACCGCAAAACAAACAAACAAACAAAAAAAACACCTATTAAAAATTATAGGTTAACAACATACTTAATGGTGAAAGACTGAAAACTTTCTCCCTTTGATCAGAAAGAAGACACAGATGTCTGCTCTCACCATTTCTTTTTTTTTTTTTATTTGGGTGCACTGGGTCTTAGTTGTGGCTCGCGGGCTCCTTAGTTGCGGCTTGCCAACTCCTTAGTTGCAGCTCTCTGACTCTGGTTGTGGCATGTGGGCTACTTAGTTGTGGCATGTGGACTTCTTAGTTGCAGCGGGTGGGCTCCTTAGTTGCGGCGCGTGGACTCCTTAGTTGCAGCTCACCGGTTCCTTAGTTGTGGCATGTGAACTCTTAGTTGTGACATGCACGTGGGATCTAGTTCCCTGACCAGGGATCGAACCTGGGCACCCTTCATTGTAGCGTAGAGTCTTAACCACTGCATCACCATGTTTTTTTTTCCTTTTTTTCCCTTTCTTTTTTTTTTTTTTTTTTTTTTTTGCGGTACGCGGGCCTCTCACTGTTGTGGCCTCTCCCGTTGCGGAGCACAGGCTCCGGACGCGCAGGCTCAGCGGCCATGACTCACGGGCCCAACTGCTCCGTGGCATGTGGGATCTTCCCGGACCGGGGCACGAACCTACGTCCCCTGCATCGGCAGGCGGACTCTCAACCACTGCACCACCAGGGAAGCCCTTTTTTCCCTTTCTTGCTCTCTTTTTTGGTACTGAAATATAGTTGATTTACAATGTTGTGTTAGTTTCTGGTGTGCAACAGAGTGATTCACTTATACATATATATACATATTCTTTTTCTTTTTTCTTTTTTTTTTCATATTCTTTTTCATATTCTTTTCCATCATAGGTTATTACAAGATAGGAATATAGTTAGTTCCCTGTGCTATACAATAGATCCTTGTTGTTTATTTATTTTATATGTAGTAGTGTGTATCTGCTAATCTCAAATTCCAAATTTATCCCTCTCCCACCCCCTTTCCTCTTTGGTAACCACAAATTTGTTCTCCATGCCTGTGAGTCTGTTTCTGTTTTGTAAGTTTATTTGTGTCATATTTTAGATTCTACATATAAGTGGTATCACATGATATTGCTATCTTTCTCTTTCTGACTTCACTTAGTATGATAATCTCTAGGTCCATCCATGTTGTTGCAAATGGCATTATTTCATTCTTTTTTTATGGCTGAGTAGTATTCCATTGTGCATATATACCACATCTTTATCCATTCTTCTGTCCATGGACATTTAGGTTGTTTCCATGTCTTGGCTATTTTAAGTGGTGCCACTATGAATATAAGGGTGCATGTATCTTTTCGAATTAGAGTTTTCTCCAGACATATGCCCAGGAGTGGGATTGGTGGATCACATGGCAACTCTATTTTTTAGTTTTTGTTTAACAAACACACCTGTGGGAAAAGGTTGTTCTCAGTGAGTGATCTTCAAGTCAGGTCACAGAAAGATAGCCCTTTGAATGAGGTTTTCTAGGAAAATGCCTAATAGGTCAAATTGTGAGTTATCTTTGGGACAAGGCTTTAACTCTAACCCTAGTCTGATATTTGCAGTGGCTTCTAGGCTAGACTGCTTTTTAAAAAAACCCTGTAATTGTAGGGTGTCAGTTTTCTCTTCAGTGTGGAGCTAGGGAGAGGGAATTGGTAATCAGGTAAGTTAAAATGCCATCAATACCTGCTTTTCTTACTGAGATCCAGCTGTTTTCCTTGATTAAATGTTCTTCTACAAAGGATTATTCCAAGCCCTCGTTAATTTCTAGAATCATCAAAAAGTTGATGTTACTTTTGACAAATAACAATTTTTGTTAGTCTTATTTGTTTTATGAAGGGGAGATGAATTTCAGAGATCTTTACCATTTTCTCTGATCTCATTCTCAGTAATCTTATCAAGAGGTCTAAGTAATAAAATGTATTTTATATATTTACTCATGTGGTTACTATTTCTACTGTTCTCTATTCCTTACATTGATCCATGTTTGAACATGATAGCATTTTCCTTTCGCATGAAGGACTTCCTTAGTTCTTTTAGTGTGGGTTCACTTATGATGAATATTTTCAGATTTGTATATCTGAAATTGTCTTTTATTTGCCTTTATTTTTTAATGATTTACTTTAAAAAGTAGATATTAAAATTAAAAGAAATAACTTTACAGTAAAATTCTATGAATTGTAAACATATTAATTTGTGTAACCATTTATGGGTGTAGGTACAGAGTAGTTCCACTACCCCATGAAACTCCCTCATGCTATTCCTTATCTTCATACCCTCTGCCCTCCCATACTCCCATAACTTGTGGGAACTACTTGTTTGTTCTTCATTGCTGGTTGTTGTTGTTTTTTTTCAAAATGTCATATAAATGGAATCATACAGTATGTAGTGTTTGGAGACTGGCTTCTTTTATTCAGCATTATGTCTTGAAGATTTCATTTAAGTTGTTGAATATGTGAGTTCAACAGTGGGTTCTTTCTTTTAAATTTTATTGAGATATAACTTGAAATAAAATATAGCCATTTAAAATGTATGGTTTAGTGAATTTTGATAAATGCATATACCCTGTAACCACCATCATACCATCAAGCATAGAATATTTTCATTACCCCTTGTGTCCCTTTGTAGACATTTCCCACCCCCATCCCCATTCCCAGACAGCTTCTAATCTGCTTCTTGTTACTCTTGTTTTGACTTTTCTAGAATTTCATATTACAATATGTACTCTTGTGTATGGTTTCTTCCACTTAACATAATGTTTAATATTTGTCAGTGTTGATGTCTGTACCAGTAGTTCCTTCTTTATTGCTAGGTGATATTTCATTGCATGGTGTATACTTTTGATTATAACTTAGGAAACATATATTTTTCATTCTTTCTAAAATAGCACTGTCATTTTGTTTTAAGTAGATATAATAAAGCGTACATTATGTAATGAAACTTTATTTCCTTTATACTGTTCTAGAATTTTAATTCTTTTGATGTAATTATTCTTTTCCTAGCTTATTGCTATTTCACTTAAGCAAGATTTAAAAAATATATATGTATAAATATATCAAGAATATTTGCTGGCTCTGGAATGTGAAAGTGAAATCTGATTTGTAATGAGCAATAAGTTTTTAAAATTAAGATTTATTTTACTGAATAGCATAAAATGCTGTCTACTTGGTTTCATTTCAAATATTAGTTGCTTTCTTTTACTTTACCTTAACTATAAAAGTGAATTGCTTTTCTACTGTCTCTTTAACATTATTTTCTCTTTGAGCTGATCTAAGCAAGATTTTCCATTTTAAAAAAATAAAATTAATGAGAACTCTTTATTTTGACAGGCCTTTGGAAATGCAAAGACAGCTCATAATAACAATTCAAGTCGTTTTGGCAAGTTTATTCAAGTAAATTACCAAGAAACAGGCACTGTACTTGGGTAAGTAGCAGTAGCAGGCTTTGGAGCATGTTTATATTTTTGCCATTGCCCCTTCATAAACCATAGGTTGTTCATTTGCTTTTTAATGAGAATAGTGACATTAGTGTTTATATTAAATTTTTTTCTTCTCAATTATTTCTTTCTTTTGGAAAAGTTCAAACCTGAGAAAAGTTCTAAGAATAGTGTAACCCCCATATACCCTTAACTTAGATTTATAAGTTTTTAACAATTATATGCATTTGCTTTATCTTTCTATATTATTTCTACATTCATTTTTAAAAAATTGTTTTTGAGTAAGTTGGGCAGGTAACTTGACCCCCTAATTACTGTATTTCCTAAAGCAACCACAATGACATTTTCCTACTTAATACTATTTTTTTTTTAAATATCTTAATTGGAGTATAATTGCTTTACAGTGTTGTGTTAGTTTCTGCTGTACAACAAACTGAATCAGCTATATGTATACATATATCCCCATATCCCCTCCCTCTTGAGCCCTAATACTATTTTATACTTAAGATATTTAATTTTGTCATAATAATAATTCTTATTATACAGTCTGTGATCAGAGTCCTCTCTGGTTGTGCCAGCAATATTCTTTATAACTTTTAAAAAATTAATAGACTATTTTAAAAACAGTTTTAGGTTTATGACCTAAAATGAATAGAAAGTTTTAGGTTTATGACCTAAAATGAATAGGAAGTACAGAGAGTTCCCATATACCTCTTCACCCTATCCCCCAGTTTCCCCTCTTAATAATATCTTGCATTAGTGTGTTCCATTTGTGTTGTACCTTGAATGGGCTTTGACAGATGTATAAAGGTATGTATTCACCATGACAATATTATATGGAATAGTTTCACTGCCCTAAAGATCCCTGTGCTCCACCTGTTCATCCCTTCCCACCCACTAACCTTTGGCAACCACTGATCTTTTCACTGTCTTAATAGGTTTGCATTTTTCAGAATGTCACATGGTTGGAATTATATAGTATATAGCCTTTACAGATTGAATTCTTTGCTCCTTAGCAATAGGTATTGAAGGATCTTTCATGTCTCTCATGGCTTGGTTTTATTGGACTAATAATTTTTTGGATAATTGACATCTTTATGCTTTTTAGAAGTGTTTTTAGTTTTTTTATGTTTCTTGTTGAGTTTATTCCTAAGTATCTTATTTTATTTTTAATGTTGTTATTAAAATGTGATTTTTCTCTTGCATTATATCTTCTAAAATTGCACATTATTTGTATATGTGAAGGCTACTGATTTTTATATTAATTTTATATCTTGTTATCTTACTGAATTATTTTATTGTTTATATTAGTTTTACTGTTGTTTCTCTTAACATTTCTAGGTGTATTATCATATCTGCCTAGATAAATACTTTAAATTTTTTTCCTGTTCCTTGTATCTCTGATTATTTTCTATTTTGTCTGATTACATACCTCCTATACTGTGATAATATTGTTTTAGACCTTTGTGTGAATGCCTTTAATTTTCTTCACTAAGTAAAATACTGGCTTTAGGACATTTTATTGTGTTAATGAATTAAACATTGATTTTAATTTTCTTTGAGTGTTTTTGTCAGTAATGGCTATTGTATTTTATCAAAGGCCTTGTTGGCATCTATGGATATTAGCTTGATCTTCATTTTGGGATCTATTAATATTACCATTATTTTGCATTCCTGGGGAAAAAATATCTCACTTGGTCAATACAAAGACACAAACACCCACAGATGTACACGCACAGACATATTTATACACATACATATGTAAACTGGTTGTTGTGTTCTGCTTGCTAGTTTTTATTTATGATTTTTGTATCCATATTAGTGCTATATACTCACCCTCTATGCGAGTTCTTCCTTACGTCCTTTTTCCTTCTTGGATTGAATCGTATGTGTCTCTCTTGGTACATCCATAATATTCTGGTCATTGCTGTAAAATAAACCCTACCAACTCAGCATGATAGCTGCTAGTTTACCTATTTTCTCCACTAGTTTGTAAGCCCCTTGAGGACAGGTAGTGTATCACTTATTTCTGTATTTGAACAGTGCTTAGCACAGTGCCCAGTTAATGAATACTTACTGAGTAAATTGGTAAATAAGAAACTTATTTACCAGAATTTATTCCAGAATGTGGCAACAGCATGGATATATAAAAAAAGTATATCTTTGAGCATTATTTAGTAGTCTGGTCAAACTGTAATATCTGAAAAGATGTCCAGTGGTATTGAGCCTAGAAAGAAAGTAAAGTCTTTGTCACGGGAGGGTGACAAAGAATGTACAGTGGTATTGAGCCGGGAAAGAAAGTAAAGTCTTTGTCACGGGAGGGTCTTATGTGCCATGTTTTGAACTTCTGACTTTATTTTGCTTTGTTGAAAGAAAAAAAAAGACTTAGGAGTTTATGAACTTAATGTGGATGACACTAACAGTGTCCATAACACAATTATAGTGGTAAATGTACTCTGGAAGGCAGCTGTGCTCACCACTATACCACCAGCACCGGTGGTACCTGTACTCTGGATAGTATTCTTTATACTTTTGCATCTTCTCTAATAAAATATTTGTCTACTTTATATTAAGCTTTATTACTTATATCAATAAATTTTATTTTTCTTCTAGTGCCTATGTTGAAAAGTATCTGCTGGAGAAGTCCAGGCTCGTTTATCAAGAGCATAATGAACGGTACATATTTTAATATGTGTAATTAGATCAAGTTAACATTTGTATCATGTAGATTGACTTTTCAGATCTTTGTATATTATGACCTTTAATTCAGTTTATACCATGTATAATTTTATATATAATTGCTATTTCTCTCATGGGCAGAATACTGTACTTTTTAAGAAGCTGCTAGGAGGTCTTTTTTTTTAATGGGTATATAGAAATGTTGTCCTTTCTAAATTCTAGGCAAACTATCAGAACAGGAAAATAGTGGTATCTCAGGTGGGTATCGTTTTGTGAGCATTTTGCCTTTGGACCTTGTGTCACGTCTTGGTGTTCTTTCCCTAATTTGAGAAAAGTTTTTAATAAAGCTCTTAATTTCTCTGTAATCTTTGAGGTATATGGAATTTCAGAGCTGACATATATGTAACCTTCTTTAGATGAGGAAGCCAAATATCAGAGAGGTAAATGATTTGCTTCATGTTATAATGAGACAAAATGAAGAGCCAGAGTTTGAAGTTAAACAAACCTATATTCAAATATTGGATATGCTTTTGGCATATCACCTAACTTCTCTGCTTCTTAGATACTTTTTCTCATTTTGCAGATGGAACACTATCCTGAAGTTGTTTAGAGGATTAAATGAAATAACGTTTATAAAATGCTCAGTGTAGTCCTTATATATAATAAAATTTCACTAAACATTATCATAATTAATTACCTGTAAGCTTAGGACTAGAACTCAGACTTTTCTGTTAATTTTTTTGTGGCTAGCTGATGAGGAAATCTGAATTAGAGATGTTTCAGAATGAAGGGAAGAGAGTTTGGGGAAGAGAATAGCCTCCTGAAGACATGTAGAGGTATCAGATACGGCTATTAGAAGGTTATTAGTAACTTTTTCTAACACATTTTAATAGAGTAGTAGTGATAGAAGCCTGGTTTCCTTGGTTTTGAAGAATCAATGGCAGGAGAAGATCCAGAGCTTATATAAACTGATTCTCTGTTATCTTGCTAGATTTGATTTGTAGATGTATGTATAATCCTTATTACATGTTGCTGGATTTGGCTTGCTAGTATTTTTTTTTAACATTTTTATTGGAGTATAATTGCTTTACAATGGTGTGTTAGCTTCTGCTATATAACAAAGTGAATCAGTTATACATATACATATATCCCCATATCTCTTCCCTCTTGTGTCTGCCTCCCTCCCACCCTCCCTATCCCACCCTTCTAGCTAGTCACAAAGCACCGAGCTGATCTCCCTGTGCTATGCGACTGCTTCCCACTAACTATCTATTTTACATTTGGTAGTGTATATATGTCCATATATACGCTACCACTCTCTTACTTTGTCCCAGCTTACCCTACCCCCCACCGTGTCCTCAAGTCCATTCTCTAGTAGGTCTGCGTCTTTATTCTCGTCTTGTCCCTAGGTTCTTCATGACCCTTTTTTTTTTTTTTTAGATTCCATATATATGTGTTAGCATACGGCATTTGTTTTTCTCTTTCTGACTTACTTCACTTTATATGACAGACTCTAGGTCCATCCACCTCACTACAAATAACTCAATTTCATTTCTTTTTATGGCTGAGTAATATTCCATTGTATATATGTGCCACATCTTTATCCATTCATCTGTCGATGAACACTTAGGTTGCTTCCATGTCCTGGCTATTGTAAATAGATCTGCAATGAACATTGTGCTACATGACTCTTTTTGAATTATGGTTTTCTCAGGGTATATGCCCAGTAGTGGGATTGCTGGGTCATATGGTACTTCTATTTTTAGTTTTTTAAGGAACCTCCATACTGTTCTCCATAGTGGCTGTATCAATTTACATTCCCACCAACAGTTTATGAGGGTTCCCTTTTCTCCACACCCTCTCCAGCATTTATTGTTTGTAGATTTTTTGATGATGGCCAGTCTGACCAGTGTGAGATGATATTGCATTGTAGTTTTGATTTGCATTTCTCTAATGATTAATGATGTTGAGCATTCTTTCATGTGTTTTTTGGCAATCTGTATATCTTCTTTGGAGAAATGTCTATTTAGGTCTTCTGCCCATTTTTGGATTGGGTTGTTTGTTTTTGTGATATTGATCTGCATGAGCTGCTTGTAAATTTTGGAGGTTAATGCTTTGTCAGTTGCTTCATTTGCAAATATTTTCTCCCATTCTGAGGGTTGTCTTTTCGTCTTGTTTATGCTTTCCTTTGCTGTGCAAAAGCTTTTGAGTTTCATTAGGTCCCATTTGTTTATTTTTGTTTTTATTTCCATTTCTCTAGGAGGTGGGTCAAAAAGGATCTTGCTGTGATTTATGTCATAGAGTGTTCTGCCTATGTTTTCCTGTAAGAGTTGATAGTGTCTGGCCTTACATTTAGGTCTTTAATCCATTTTGAGTTTATTTTTGTGTATGGTGTTAGGGAGTGTTCTAATTTCATTCTTTTACATGTAGCTGTCCAGTTTTCCCAGCACCACTTATTGAAGAGACTGTCTTTTCTCCATGGTATATCCTTGCCTCCTTTGTCATAGATTAGTTGACCATAGGTGTGTGGGTTTATCTCTGGGCTTTCTATCTTGTTCCATTGATCTATGTTTCTGTTTTTGTGCCAGTACCATATTGTCTTGATTACTGTAGCTTTGTAGTATAGTCTGAAGTCAGGGAGTCTGATTCCTCCAGCTCCCTTTTTTTCCCTCAAGACTGCTTTGGCTATTCGGGGTTTTTTGTGTTTCCATACAAGTTGTGAAATTTTTGGTTCTAGTTCTGTGAAAAATGCCAGTGGTAGTTTGATAGGGATTGCATTGAATCCATAGATTGCTTTGCGTAGTAGAGTCATTTTCACAGTGTTGATTCTTCCAATCCAAGAACATGGTATATCTCTCCATCTATTTGTATCATCTTTAATTTCTTTCATCAGTGTCTTATAATTTTCTGCATACAGGTCTTTTGTCTCCTTAGGTAGGTTTATTCCTAGATATTTTATTCTTCCTGTTGCAGTGGTAAATGGGAGTGTTTTCTTAATTTCACTTTCAGATTTTTCATCCTTAGTGAATAGGAATGCAAGAGATTTCTGTTCATTAATTTTGTATCCAGCTACTTTACCAAATTCATTGATTAGCTCTAGTAGTTTTCTGGTAGCATCTCTAGGATTCTGTATGTATAGTATCATGTCATCTGCAAACAGTGACGCTTTACTTCTTCTTTTCCGATTTGGATTCCTTTTTCTTCTGATTGCTGTGGCTGAAACTTCCAAAACTATGTTGAATAATAGTGGTGAGAGTTGTTTTGTTCTTGTTCCTTGTCTTGTTCCTGATCTTAGTGGAAATGGTTTTAGTTTTTCACCATTGAGGATGATGTTGGCTGTGGGTTTGTCATACATAGCCTTTATTATGTTGAGGTAAGTTCCCTCTATGCCTACTTTCTGGAGGGTTTTTATCATAAATGGGTGTTGAATTTGTTGAAAGCTTTCTCTGCATCTGTTGAGATGATCATGTGATTTTTCTCCTTCAGTTTGTTAATATGGTGTATCACATTGATTTGCGTATATTGAAGAATCCTTGCATTCCTGGGATAAACCCCACTTGATCATAGTGTATGATCCTTTTAATGTGCTGTTGGATTCTGTTTGCTTGTATTTTGTTGAGGATTTTTGCATCTGTGTTCATCAGTGATATTGGTCTGTAGTTTTCTTTTTTTGTGACATTTTTGTCTGGTTTTGGTATCAGGGTGATGGTGACCTCACAGAATGAGCTTGGGAGTGTTCCTCCCTCTCCTATATTTTGGAAGAGTTTGAGAAGGATAGGTGTTAGTTCTTCTCTAAATGTTTGATAGAATTCTCCTGTGAAGCCATCTGGTCCTGGGCTTTTGTTTGTTGGAAGAATTTTTTTTTTTTTTTTTTGCGGTACGCGGGCCTCTCACTGCTGTGGCCTCTCCCGTTGCGGAGCACAGGCTCCAGACACGCAGGCTCAGCAGCCATGGCTCACGGGCCCAGCTATTCAGGTATTCCACAGATGCAGGGTACATCAGGTTGATTGTGGAGATTTAATCTGCTGCTCTTGAGGCTGCATGGAGAAATTTCCCTTTCTCTTTGTTTGCACAGCTCCTGGGGTTCAGCTTTGGATTTGGCCCTGCCTCTGCATGTAGGTTGCCCTCTGACGTCTGTTCTTCATCCAGATGAGGGGCGGTTAAAGTAGCGACTGATTACGGGGCTGTGGCTCACTCAGGCCGGGGGGAGGGAGGGGTACGGAATGTTGGGTGAGGTTGAGGTGGCAGAGGCCAGCGTGACGTTGCAACAGCCTGAGGCATGCCGTGTGTTCTCCTGGATAAGTTGTCCTTGGATCACAGGACCCTGGCAGTGGTGGGCTGCACAGGCTCCCAGGAGGGGAGGTGTGGATAGTGACCTGTACTTGCACACAGGCTTGTTGGTGGCTGCAGCAGCAGCCTTAGCGTTTCATGCCCTTTTCTGGGGTCCGCACTGATAGCCACAGCTTGTGCCTGTCTCTGAAGCTCGTTTAGGTGGTGCTCTGAATCCCCTCTCCTCTCACACCCCGAAACAGTGGTCTCTCGCCTCTTAGTCAGGTCCAGAGTTTTTCCCGGACTCCCTCCCGGCTAGCTGTGGTGCACTAGCCCCCTTCAGGCTGTGTTCACGCAGGCAACCCCAGTCCTCTCCCTGGGATCTGACCTCTGAAGCCCGAGCCTCAGCTCCCAGCCCCCACCCGCCCTGGTGAGTGAGCAGACAAGCCTCTCAGGCTGGTGAGTGCTGGTCGGCACCGATCTTCTGTGTGGGAATCTCTCCGCTTTGACCTCTGCACCCCTATTGCTGTGCTCTCCTCCTTGGCTCCGAAGCTTCCCCCTCCCCACCCACTGTTTCCACCAGTGAAGGGGCTTCCTCGTGTGTGGAAACTTTTCCTCCTTCACGACTCCCTCCCAGAGGCACAGGTCCCGTCCCTATTCTTTTGTCTCTGTTTTCTCTTTTTTCTTTTGCCCTACCCAAGTACGTGGGAGGTTTCTTGCCTTTTGGGAAGTCTGAGTTCTTCTGCCAGCATTCAGTAGGTGTTCTGTAGGAGTTGTTCCACATGTAGATGTATTTTTAATGTATTTGTGGGGAGGAAGGTGATCGCCACATCTTACCGCCATCTTGAAGGTTCTCTCTGCTATTTCTTTCTTTCTTTTTTTTTTTTGCGGTACGTGGGCCTCTCACTGCTGTGGTCTCTCCCGTTGCGGATCACAGGCTCTGGACGCTCAGGCTCAGCGGCCATGGCTCACAGGCCTAGCCGCTCCGTGGCATGTGGGATCTTCCCAGAATGGGGCACGAACCCGTGTCCCCTGCATCGGCAGGCAGACTCTCAACCACTTCGCCACTAGGGAAGCCCTGCTATTTATTTCTTAATGCTTAATTGAATCTTGTCTAGTTTCCTTTCATTTCAGCCAGAAAAACTCCCTGTAGCATTTTTTATGGGGCCCATCTGTTAGCTCTGAAGTATATTAATTTTTATCTGGGAATATCCTAATTTCTCCTTTATTTTTGAAGGATAGTTTTGCTGAGTATATAATTCTTGATTTTTTTTCTTTTAGTACTTTGAATCTGTTTCCTTTCCATGGTTCCTGATGAGAAATCAGTTGGTAATCTTATATTACGATCCCTTGATGAGGCATTTCTCTCATGGTGCTTTGAAAATTTTGTCATTGTCTTTCAACAGTTTTAATTTGTCTAGGTGTGGATCTCTTTGAGTTTTTCCCTCCTGGAGTTCATTGAGTTTCTTGGATGTACAGATTGATATTTTCATCAAATTTGGGGAGTTTCTGGTCATGTTTTTCAAATATTCTTTCTGCTTTTTTCTTTCTTCTCTTTTTGGGGCTCCCATTGTGCATATTTTGGTGTTCTGTATTGTGCATGTGTTGGTGTCTGCTTAATAGTGTCCCACAATCTCTGAGACTGATAATTTTTCTTCATTCATGGTTCTTTCTCTTCCTCAGACTAACTAGCCTTAACTGACCTTTCTTCAAGTCCACTGATTCCTTCTTCTGCTTGCAAATCTGCTTTTGAGCTCCTCTAGAGAGTTTTTCATTTCAGTTATTATACTTTTCAACTCCAAAATTTCTTTTTTGATTATTTTTGTAAGTTCTGTATACTTATTGAGAGCTTCTATTTGATGAGACAGCATTCTCATACTTTAGTTCTTTAAACATGATTTCCTTCAGTTCTTTGAATGTATTTAAAACAGCTGATTAAAAGCCTTATCTAGTGAGTCTAATGTCAGGACCTCCCCAGGAACAGTTATTATTGAATGTTTTTTCTCCTTTGTATGTGGTATATTTTGTTTGTTTGTTTGTTTGTTTAATTAAAAATTTATTTATTTATTTATTTCTGGCTGCATTGGGTCTTCATTGCTGCGTGCGGGCTTTCTCTAGTTGCGGCCAGCGGGGGCTACTCTTCGTTGCAGTGTGCGGGCTTCTCATTGCAGTGGCTTCTCTTGTTGTGGAGCATGGGCTCTAGGTACCCGGGCTTCAGTAGTTTTGGCACATGGGCTTCAGTAGTTGTGGCTCGCGGGCTCTAGAGTGCAGGCTCAGTAGTTGTGGCGCCTGGGCTTAGTTTCTCCACGGCATGTGGGATCTTTCCGGCCCAGGGTTTGAACCTGTGTCCCCTGCATTAGCAGGTGTATGTCTAACCACTGCGCCACCAGGGAAGCCTGTATGTGCTATACTTTCTGATTTCCTTGCGTGACTTGTAAATTTTTGTTGAAAATTGGACATTTTAAGTAATAATTGGACATTTAAAATAATCATGTGGCAGCTCTAGAAATGAGTTCCTCCCCTTCCAGGGTTTGTGGTTGTTACTTTTGTTTCTGCTGTTTGTTTTGTGAATTTTCTGAGCTAATTTGAAGTCTTTGAAAAGTATTCTTTTTCAAGTGTAGCTATTGAAGTATCTGCTTAGTTAGATTTAATGATTGAGCAGTGTGTTCCTTAAATGGTTGGAAACAGTAAGTCTCCCAGACTTTGCCTCAGGGCTCTCTATGGGTATTGGGCCATGACGTTTATTAACACCTAGGTAGGCATTTTGTAATTCTGCCTTAGCCTTTACTTCCTCCTTGTGCAGACCTTCTGGGTTAGTGATAGGTGAGAGGTTAGTATATCCTCTTGTCTTTGCTGAGTGGACATGCAACCCTGGGCATGGGCACAGCGTTATGCATGCACATGGCCTTTTAGATTCCCAGGAACGTATTGGGGCTTTTCAAAGCCTCTGTGGATGTCTCATTCCCCACCTTTTCCCTTTAAGTTTTTTGGTTAGCCTACTGTGTGCCCCAACTTTTATTCATCGCTGCAGGAGGCTGATATGTTCAAAAATTGCCTATAATTGTTTCCTACAAATGTCTCTGGGGCAAAGATTTTCTTACTGGGCTAACACTGAGTCAGGTCAAATAAGGATAGTTTTGAAAATGGCTCCTTCCAAGGAACTACCAGACAGATCAGATAATCATATTTCTCAGGGAATGAGACTCTGAATGAGCCCCAACCCCGTTCTGCCCTCTTTTGGAGGCTGCCAGGCTTAGGGTGTCCACCTCAGTTGTAAGCTGTTGGTATTGAAAGCTACCATGGATCTGGTAAGCAGGAGGTGGAATAGGGCAAGTTAAAAGGCCATCAAGCTTCTGTTTTTACTGAGATTCAGCTGTTTTTCTTGTGTAAAAACTCTCTGGATTGCTGTTTTCTTTTGGTTAATTCCTAGAGTTGATTCTGACAAATTTGCCAGTTTTCTAATTGGTTCTGTGGAGAGAATTTTTAGAGGTCTCAAGTTTACTGTATTGCTGCCTTCACATTTCTCTTTTGTATTCAGCACACAAAACATTATTTTATTTTGTAGTACTTATTTTTTATTTGGGCCACACTGTGTGGCTTGCTGCATCTTAGTTCCCCGACCAGGGATTGAACCTGGGCCACGGCAGTGAAAGCTCTGAGTCCTAACCACTTGACTGCCACTTGAATTCCCCTGTAGTACTTAAATATTGAATTTATCACCTTTGTATTAAAAAAATAAAGCTGAAACAGTTTACTAATTAATGTTTTCTTTTTCTTGTTGAATAATAACCATTAGACCATGTTCATTATAAAGCCATACTTTTTTGTTTCCAACAGGAACTATCATGTATTTTATTACCTCCTGGCAGGAGCAAGTGAAGAAGAGAGATTAGCATTCCATCTTAAACAACCGGAAGAATATCATTATCTCAATCAGGTGAGAGTTCATGAAAAGCATTTTGAAATGTAGGGCATTATTAAATTTTAGCTCTTGAGGAAAGTTAATTTTCCTAGTACTTTGTTTCTGAAACCTGGTTGATAGTGAATATTAACTAGCATTTTCATGTATGCAATCTAAAAATCTATGTGATGCAGTTCTTAAATTTTAAAATTATTATTATTCTTATATGAATTGGAAAAGATTAGTTATATGTGAACCTTTTGTTTTTTGTGAGACTCTTTAAAAGAATAATAAACTGTTAATAGATACTTCCTATTTAGAAAAATGCTTTACTCTTTCCAAAGTGATTTACCTTTTACAGACCACAGCATGTTAAATGTTACTAATGATTCATGCTTGCCCTTGTCAAAGGAATACTGAAACTTTATTTGCATGTTTGAAGTCTAATACATATACCTCTTTGCATGATATTATGATACTGACTTAGAGTATGATTATTTTTATAACTCAGTGATTATCCTATTAAACATTCAGTATGAAAATTCACTAAAGGAAATGACTTAGAGAATTTGTAACTTACCTTGTAACTCAGAATTCACCCCTAAACTTCCATAATAAGTAGTAATTCTCACAACTTTTCATTGTATTGGTTTCTCCAATTTTATTCCCCATATTAACAAAAATTCTAGAACTGGTAATAATGGAATTGGTCTGATAGTAGACCATTTAAATAACAGATTGTTTCCCCTCATTTTTTTGTTTGAGGCAAGATGTAATGTCTATGGAAAGAAATTCCTTTTGGGTAATTTAAAAAATTCTTATGAGGGTTTTGTAAGGAAATTGACACTTTGATATGGCTCGGTGATTGTAGTATGTATTTAGGGTTATGAAAGTAACATCTCAGACTTTTTGCAAGATATAGAGCATGCTGTATAACTGATATTTCCTAATTTTGAAACTACATATTTATAAAAGCTAATATAACTCTGTATTACTATATTGAGAATTTCAAAATTATGTTATATATCACTTCCCAGTATGACACTAGGCATTTTTACTGTATTGAATTTAAGTATATTAAAAAAAATCATTGATTTAGCTTCTGAGTATTTTCCTTTCCTTTCCTGTTTAAACTATTTGCCTTATATATAGGTGATTAAATATTTTCCTTTTTAAAAAGTAGTAATTGCCCATAAATGAGCTGATAGTTGTTAGTATTAGAGAAATCCAGTGTTTATTGCATCTCTTCCAGATATTTTTTGTAATCAGTGTCCATACCATACATATTCTTGTCATAAGGTCAGTATTCAGAGACTATGGGACCCAGCAGTTACTATATTTCAGAGTAACTGAATAATAACAAATATGGATTGGTTATGATAATATATGATCTCCCAGAATCTGAATGTTTATACTTAGTTCTTTCTTGTTTTGTGCTGGTATACAAAATAACTTTCTCTGGTAACAGCTGTGCTACGTGAGCACTACATCTAAGAGGTAATTAGAGAAGTGTAATAATCATTCCTTCTACCTAACTAATCTGCCTTACTTTCAGATAACAAAGAAACCCCTCAGACAGAGCTGGGATGATTACTGCTATGACTCTGAGCCGGTCAGTACAAGTGCCTAAATATTCTGTGTTCCTGTTAAAGGACCCTCACCTTGCTTATTTGCATCTGTCTTGTGACTTAGGAAGAAAATTAGCTAAAATACAAACAAAGAATCTAAGAAAGAAGATAAATCAATGTTTAATTTATTTGAATTGATTTATTTGTATGTGTATGGTTTATTGATTAAAAACCAGTCAATTTACCATTTTTGGATTGTTTTTGCTGTTTAGACTGTATTCAATATTTATTTTGACCATTAATAAATACATTGCATTCCTGATTTCAACATTGTTATGGATCCTTATGAACTATAGGATTTTTTTCCTTGAGATGTGTTTCTTTCAGTTCTTTTTTCAGTAGTTTAGTTACCCACATATTATGAGTAATATTTATTGTTTATTTTAAAAAGTTACATCCTTCCTGTTTTATATGTCAGGTAACAGTCTTTTCACATAATGAATGCATACTTTTTTTTTTAATAGCAAGAGAGGCTATAGCCTTTATGTAATTTTCCAAAAATTCCTATAAATAAGATTATTTTATGTTTTAAATTGAGAATGATTTAAGGGCATATATGATGTAATATAAAATGAGTAGGTAAATTTAGCTTTATTTGTTATATTTTGTACGAACAAGTTTGTAATTGTAAAAAGAACACAAAAAGTCTTTTTCCTTTACTTCAGTTTGCAATTAGGTCAGATGTGAGAGGCTGAAAACATGCACTCATCTATATTCATTAACTAATGAACTAATTTATTAACTGTTCCTCCTGTAAACATAACATGTCTTATTCCTTGCTTTAAATAACCATCACTTTAATTCTTACTGCATGTGATTACAAACTCCTCTAATTGGAAAACTATCAGAGTTGAGAAGTATTAGTAATTATGACATTAATTTTTTCCTTCAGTTTAATTGCATTACCATTTCATAATAAATCAAGTAATTTGCAGTTTCAGATTTAATATTTTGGAAAATAAATTTTAGACACTTAAATTTATAGATACTGATAACTTTTAATAGAAAAATTTTATGCTATTTTGTCACTCTTGAGAAGCTACCATCTTTCGCCTAGTACACCAAGTGACTGTGTGTGCCTCATTGGGAAGTAGGTAGGAGACTGGGAAACTCATATGGTGAATATAAGACTTGATTGCCTTTACAGAGCTTATAGTGAAATTGTGAACTGGTCTGCTATTGTTTAGACAGTGTAAGTAATGCTTAAGAATTTTGGGGCTCTGAAGTAGATAGACCTGACTTGAATACTGGCTCCATCTACTTACTAGTTTTGAGAACCCAAGCAGGTCACTTATTCTTTTGTTTCCATCACCTATTTAAGGGAATAATAATGGTCTTTAACTTTCATGAGTATTAAATTAGTGCATCTAAAGAGTTTGATAGATTGCTTAATACTGTGTAAGCGCACAGTAAATGTTTCCCCCATCGCTGCCACCACTGAAAACATCACTCTCCATCTTTTCCTCTTAGAAGAACTTTGTAACCATACTCTCCTACTCCCTTAACA
Organism: Mesoplodon bidens; assembly: GCF_964165515.1. Lineage (NCBI taxonomy): Eukaryota > Metazoa > Chordata > Mammalia > Artiodactyla > Ziphiidae > Mesoplodon > Mesoplodon bidens. The sequence continues at coordinate 61,219,248 of NC_138178.1, read as the reverse complement.
TTACTTTCATCACTACCCTCCCATTTATTACGTTTTCAAATCTATTATAGTTAGAACTTTGATTAATTTCTGTTGCTTTTTATCCGCAAGGTAATTAATGCAAACAAGCAGTCTATTTGAGGATCTTTTGTTTTATTCTTTCTTAGCTCCTCCTCATAGTATATTTGGGGGCAAACTAAACTTGTTTTACTCTGAGTTATTAGAACTTATGTGACTAGCATTATAGGAAGAGAGGATTAAGGAGGGTTCTGCAATTTGTGTTGTATTTTTTAACATACATTATTTGGAACTGTATAAATGATCCCAAGAGGAGAAAATTGCTTTTGACAAGGGACCTGTTGTTGCCCATTGTACAGTGATTTAATTCGTTTTAAGGGTTATCCTATTAATACAAGCTCAAGCAACTAGTGTTTCATGGGAGATAGAGGATTTAGAACTGGATAGATTTTGGTTTGGCCACCCCTGTTATTTAGGTGACTTATTTAACCTCTGAGTCTATTTTCTTCACTATAAATGTACATACAATTAAATATACATATGCATAATTAACTCCTTGTGTTTTGAGGATTTAGAGATTATAAACGGTAAGTGACTCATAATGACTGATATGTAGAAGATATTTAGTAAATGCTAATTTCCCTTCTTTAAATGGTAATAATCTATTCAAACAGTTTTACCTTAAAGCCAGTTCTGAATAACTTCAATGGAAACAGTTAGTGTCACCTAATTTTTAAATTTTTCTGAACCAAGCTTTGAATGATTTTAGGGTCCAACTATCAGGCGAGTTTAGTGAGAATTGCCAGAATAGTTCTTAGGATATTGACATTCCACCATGCTGCAGAGGATTAGAACTCATATCTCAGTGAGGCCAAGCTTCCATCCTGGTCATTACTGCCTTTATAGGAACCCAACCATTTGTATAGTACCTGGCCTCCCATTTTCCCATGAGGTAGACCTTCTGCAGGAATCCTGATGCAACTTGGGCAGGAATCTTTGAATCATAATGTTTCCATTCTCCCTATTTTAAGTATTTCTACAACATAGCACTCTTACTGCTATTCACTGTCCAACAGTTTATAAATTTGTGGTCACTCCCTTAAATACTGCCTTTTTGGCTTTATGCCAGTCCAATATGAAGGTCTCTGCATGCTGCACAACTTCCTTTGCATATATTTTTCCATTTAAAAACCACTTTAACATCCGTATTATGTTTGATCATTATAAAACCCCTGGTTGTAGTTAGTATGGTTACCTTTCACACCAGAAGCAACAGTGGCTCAGAATTTAAGTGACTTCCCCCACGGTGATGAAGCAAGTTAATAGTGTAATTGGGATTCAAATCAGGCTATGTTCTTTATATTCTTTTTTCTTAAATGATCTTCAGCATCTTTACTAATTCTCAAAGTCAATTATTCCTATTTATGTCCTATATTATCAACTGGTAGCTATAAAAAAGTATGATTTTTATAAGCACCGTTTTAAGAAATATATACAGCGTAGGAGAAAAATGTGTAATTTGACTCTGCTCTTCACTTTCTCTCCTTCATAAATGTTTACTATATGCCAGGCTTATTGTAGGTGCTTATAAATGAGAAAGCATTCTCATCATCTCATACAAAGGGAAAAAAGGCTGATAGCATGAAAGAACATTTTGGTGTGTTTGTGGGGAGTGTGCAGTGGCGTGTTATCAAGTAAGACTAGAGCCTGAGCTAAGTTTGACAAGAGGAATCAACTATTTTCTTTCAGTGGAAAGGGTCCTAACAGTTGTTGGTTAGTTCCCTGCCTTATTCTTTGACCCTTACCATTTCATTGTTTTCTAAATGACCTCCAACAGCTAGTATTTGTATCTTGGTGCTTGAAGGCTTTTCTCAGAACCCTTGTGCTCTTGCATGACCCTCTAGAAGTTCCTAGGAGTTAACAGCTTATCTCTAGAAGTCCTCAACCAATAACTCATGGGAGGTGGTATATAAGTGTTCCCGCTCCTTCACCTGTCTTTTTTTTTTTTTTGGCGGTACGCGGGCCTCTCACTGTTGTGGCCTCTCCCGCTGCGGAGCACAGGCTCCGGACGCACAGGCTCAGCGGCCATGGCTCACAGGCCTAGCCGCTCCGCGGCATGTGGGATCTTCCCGGACCGGGGCACGAACCCATGTCCCCTGCATCGGCAGGCGGACTCTCAACCACTGCACCACCAGGGAAGCCCCACCTGGTCTATTTTTTATACTGTTTCCCAGAGATTACTTTGGGATTAAAGTCCAGTTACCCACTGTGGTAGCTACTTTAATATTGTACCCTCTTTAGGCTACATTGCCTTCCCTACATTCCGCTAGTACTTGTACTGTCTCAAGGTCTGCTTCCATAGGAACTCAGATTAAGATAAAGATATTTCTGGTCTGGTAGTTTAGTCCATCCTTAGTTTTTCTAATACCATTGTCATCAGGGAAATACACATTAAGTACAAGCATTTAAAAGTTAATTATGATTTTGGTCTTCACTGAGACCATTTTGTATTTCCAAAGAACAATTTGATTACAGATAACAGCAAGTATAAATGTATTTATATTTTAGTTCTTTATTCAATTTATGTTCTCAATATTTTATACACATTGTTTTATTCATTCTTGTGGTAGATAAGAACAACCGTCAGTTATGAGAATCATTACTGTATCATTGAGTTTACACAAGTAGAAGCATAGTTCTCTTTTTCCCCACTGATTTATTATAGAAAACTTTTTACTAAATCATAAAATGAGTGAGCTATTTGTGGTTTTGGGGGGAAGAAAAGCAAGAGCTTTTAAAAAGCTTTACTATAGGTAAAAGAAAAATGTGTTAACTTAAAATTTTTTAGTAGGTAGGATGTTGGCATGTCTGTAGAAGTATGTCTTAAAATTGCTTACTAAAATTTTATAGTCAGAAAATTTAAGTACATGGGTTCTCAGAAAGAACGTTTCTTGAATTTAAAAATTTAAACTATCCATGTATACCTTTCCATAGAGAATAAAAATATTTTAATAGCATTCTAAGACTTAATATTTAATTTTAAATTTTATTATTTACATATATATTCATTAACTCATTCTTACAGTGCCTAAAGCAAGTTGTACATGGTAGATACTTGATAAATACTTTTTAAAAAATAAATGAGCACTTTGTTTACTTCTCAAAAAAGAATATCTCATTCAGTTAAATAAATCATTCATTGTATATCTACTTTAATAATTTCCCACTTTCTTCTTGGCACTGATTTGATATTGGAGAACTTCAGTAAATGAGACAAGTAATAGTTCATGTGTTCATTGAGTATTTAATACAATATTTCATAGGAAGATAGGCATTAAAAAAGTAAATACATGTGAGGAGGTTTTTGAAAATGTTAAGTGTAAGGGACTGTGAGAACATATAGTAAAGGGATTTAAAGACTTATTTATTGTTTTAAAGATTTAGATTATGTGTACAGCGTCACCGTTTGACTTTTGGGGGAAGTGAAATGCAAGAGTTGCTCTAGAAGAGTAGTATTTTTTTATTTGGTAGTACATAACTATTTTTACTGACTCATATCATGTATGTTATTTGCAGGTTTTTATACTTTCACATATACTTTTTTATTTTGCTCACTGATTACCATGTTGTTTATATTATTAGGAATATAATATTTGTTATTTCTAATATTGATATAATATAAACATCTTTGTATTATAAAAGTCTAGTCTCCACTTCTCAACTAAATTGTTGCCTGTTCTAAAATTTATTTTTGTGTCCCAGGATCTAGTTCACCTTGCATATGGGTAGACACTTACTAAATATTTGTTGAATAAATAACATTTGTTTGTGGAATTGAGCTCTCTTAAATGCTTTGGATCTCCAAGACTCTTCAGAACCACTCAAAATCAAACTATGTATCAGAACATTTTATACATATTGCTAGCTCTTAAGTTACTTTTGAGATCCTTGCTTGAGTGATTGTGAAAGAGGGAGAAAAGATAACCTACTGGTATTTTGGTAGGTGTGTGTTTAGTGTGCATACTTGTAGTAAGATAAGAAGGCTAATGAATTTGGCAGTGTCTAAATATTTCACCAGCTCTAATTTTTATAATAGGTATATTTATCTAAAATTACTGTATTTCCACGTGGCTTAGGTTACTTTTCAATAGGTAGTCTTGATTTTTCTCCCCCTTTTTTCTTAAAAAAACAGGATTGCTTCACAGTGGAAGGGGAAGATTTGAGGCATGACTTTGAACGCTTACAACTAGCCATGGAAATGGTAGGATTTCTTCCCAAGACACGAAGACAGTAAGTTTATTTATTGTATTCTTATACCCTTGGTAGAGAATAGATCATGATGTGTGTTTCAAAAATTCCTCTTCTTTGATCCTTTGAAACAATTTTCTGATATTCCTGATCCAGTGCCTGATCCAGTTCCATCTTAACCGTTACTTAGAATTAGAAAATTTATTTTTTTAAAAGACTTGTTTTGAATTGCTTTCTTTTGTCATAAATCTTTGAGAGTCTGTTGAAAGTTGGAGCTCTTCTTCCTGTAAAATGTAATACATAAACATTTGCATATTATTGCAAGGGCTCATGGTGCCCCCCAAACCTCTCCATGTACCTTACCTAAAAACCGTTGCTTTGTAACACTATTTTATAACTCCTTGTTTTCTATATCATTGATCTTTAATCTTATTAAGACATGCATACATTTCAGTATAACATAGTTTTCTATGTATTTCAACTGTAAATTTATGTCTGTAGCATTGTGCTAAATGTATATTTTTCATTGTAAAAAAAGTAGAACTGTAAAAAGGTTGAGATAAGGATGGAGTAAATTATGCTTAAAATAAAGAAGTAAATTATATTTAAAATAAAACAGACTACTCTAAAGATGCAAATAACCTTAACCTTATAAGCTTTTTGAGAGCAGGGATTCTTAATTCATATTTATAAATCTTTTAATATTGAATTATAGTTTATTCAATTGTTTATAAGACATTTATTATTGCTGGAGACTATGCATCACATATTTGTGGGTGAGAAACATTATTGTGCTGATTATTGAATCCAAAATTCTGAAATAGTGTAATGTGCAACTATATAAACTACTACTAAAAGTAATTTTTTAAAAAATGGCTCATAAGTTTGTTTTTTTATGTTTTTGGCTTTCAGTAGTTTTTATATTTCAGTTGATACTGAGTTTCCTCTCTAACTCAGAATGTTTTTATGAAATATTCCTTTAGAATTGACTTGTATTTTGTTTGAGTCGTGTTAATGACTCAATCATTTAAAAATTTTGAATTATTTGAAAAATTACACCTATGAATTAGATGTTGCTTCGGACCTCCGAAAGTACAGCTATTAGGTTCCTAACACAATATCTTTGTTTTATTTAAAATGCTTCCTAATTTTAGGAAGACACATAGTTAAAATTTCATAAGTAGAACAGATTTATTCTGAGGAAATAACTGGAGAAGGCACAAAGATGTGTGTATATATAGATTTCTAGGAAGGGCTTTTAGATGGAGTATTCAACTGTGTTAAATGCCTTTGAGATATCATGTAAGTTAAGGACATAATATATTTTTCTAAGTTACATGGAGGTTCTTGGTAACTTCTATGAGACATTTTACTGGGAGGCAGATGCCAGAATGTGTTAGCAAATAGGGAATGACAAAGTGAAAGCAAGGAGTGTAAGTTAACATTTCAATAAGCTTGTTTGTGAAGTGAAGATGTGGGATCTAGGATGGGTTGTTTAAAGTAAAAGAGAAGTGAGATTATTTTGATAGAAAGTTCTTGTCAGGTTCAGGCGAGAGCTAGAAAATTGGTATAATAATGTTCCGGAGTAAACTGAGTTCCTGAGATGTATAGCACAAGTGTAGGGATTAGTTGTTGTCTGGAGGAGGGGCATGTGTTCTTCTGAGACAGGAGGGAAGGACAGTCCAGATGCAGATGTTTCACGTTAAGGGCCTGATATTAGATAATATATCCCAGTGGCCTCATACTGTTTTTTAAAAAGCATTTATAATATGATGGGAAGTATAATATGACGTAGGAAAGCATTTAAAAAGTATAACTAATAATAAAAAATCACCTAGGTTACTTTGTTAAAATACAGATTCTAAGACCTTTCTTTTAAAGATTCTGATGCAGTAGATCTGAAATAGACAGTGTAAGGAAAGGACATTCCAGGCAGGATGAAAAGCGTTTAGAAAGTCCATGGACTTTTGAAACACTACGGCAGATTCAGACAATAGTAGGAAGTCCCCTTCAAATAGCTATATCTGACAGGTGATATAATTCTGAAAGGGTTATGTAAAGCGCTTTGCACAGTGCCCGACATAGTGAACACTCGATAAATTTTAGTTATTATAGTTATTATTATCCTATTTCTTATTTTTCTGAAGACTAAATGCTTTGTACTGGTTAATTTGCTTGATTAGAATTTTGGAATGAAATAAGCTTAGAGAATGCACATAAGCAAGCTGTAATTTATGGTTTTATTTTCACAGGATTTTCTCTCTTCTCTCAGCAATACTACATTTGGGTAATATCTGTTATAAAAAGAAGACATACCGGGATGACTCCATAGATATATGTAATCCTGAAGTTCTGCCTGTTGTCTCAGAATTATTAGAAGTAAGTGATTACATTCTCAGTTGTCATTTCAAATACTGGGTAACTTTTCAGTTTTTATTTTGTGTAACTAGTTTGTAGGTATAAATGGGTTAATACTTTTTATTAATAGTGTTACTCCAAAAGTTGGAATTTTTGCTGTTGTGTGTGCCAGAATCTTTAGAAGATTTGGGTTTTCTCCCCTGCCTGCCTTTGCCCCAGATATCCATGATTCCTCAATTTGCTGAATAGGATGAGTATTTCACTCTATACTGTATCATGTTCTAGGCCTTTGTAATTTTTCTCCTTCTATATTTGATATTTCCTCTCATAGTAGGATGTTGGTTAGATTATTTTATTTGAAGATGGGGTATCTGGATGGGTGGAGAAAAGGGTACTACTTTTTCTTTCTTCATGGCTGAATGGGAGCCAAAGGTCTTCATCTCCTATGACATTTCCTCCCACATCAGGGTCTTTATTATTACCCTATTCTTTCTTCCTGGAGTGATGATTTCTCATGTTTTCTGAGCTAACTACTCATCTTAAAAGGGATATGATTTTTGTAGACCCTCCCCTCTGACAGGAAATATATGTGTGTATACTCCCCTGAGTATATTCACATATCTACAAATATTTTTATGTAACCATCTATATCTATATAAACATGATCTGCACAGCAAGGGAAACCATAAACAAAGTGAAAAGACAACCTACAGAATGGGAGAAAATATTTCCAAACAATGTAATTGATGAGGGATTAATTTCCAGAATATGCAAACAGTTCATACAGCTCAATATCAAAAAAACAAAACAACCCAGTCAAAAAAATGGGCAGAAGACCTAAATAGATATTTCTCCAGAGAAGACATACAGATGGCCAACAGGCACATGAAAAGATGCTCAACGTTGCTAATTATTAGAGAAATGCAAATCAAAACCACAATAAGGTATCATCTCATATCAGAATGGCTGTCATCAAAAAGTCTACAAATAGTAAATGCTGGAGAGGGTGTGGAGAAAGGGGAACCCTCTTGCACTGTTGGTGGGAATGTAAATTGGTGCAGCTGCGATGGAGAACAGTATGGAGGTTCCTTAAAAAACTAAAAGAAAAATAGAGCTATAATATTATCCAGCAATCCCACTGCTGGGCATGTATCCAGTGAAAACTCTAACTCGAAAAGACACATGCACCCCAGTGTTCATAGCAGCACTATTTACAATAGCCAAGACATGGAAGCAACATAAATGTCCATTGACAGATGAATGGGTAAAGATGTGGTGTGTGTATACACACACACACACACACACACACATACAGATACGTACACACACAATGGGATACTACTCAGCCATAAAAAAGAATGAAATAATGCCGTTTGCAGCAACATGGATGTACCTTGAGATTATCATACTTAGTGAAGTAAGTCAAACAGAGAGAGACAAATATTGTATGATATCACTTATATGTGGAATCTAAAAATATGATACAAATGAACTTATTTACAAACAGAAATAGACTCACAGACATAGAAACCACATTTATGGTTACCAAAAGGGAAAGTGGGAGGGAGGGATAAATTAGGAATTTGGGATTAACCAATACATACTGCTATATATAAAATAGATAAACAACAAGGACCTACTGCATAGCACAGGGAACTGTATACAGTATCTTATAATAACCTGCAATGGAAAAGAATCTGAAAAAGAATACATATTTATATTTATTGTATATCTATATAAATAAAACTGAATCACTTTGCTGTACACCTGCAACATTGTAAGTTAACTATACTTCAGTAAAAAAATAAAAATTAAAAAAAAGATAAACATGAGATTATACTGTTGTTTCTAACTAATCCATTAGCACATGTATCATTCTAGCCTCCTCCCCTTGCTTATCTGTAAACTCACACTCTAACAGTGAGGAAGCTGTCTCCCATCAATCTGCCATTCATTTAGGTATTCAATTCTAGTATACCTGTAAAGCAGTATTAGAATTTTTAACCCATATATCTGTGGGAAATGACTTTATGGTGTCGTGTTACCCCTAGTTTTACAGACTCCATTTATTTCCAGAATTACTTAGGTCAGCACCTTTTCCTCCCACCCCCTTCACTGAGGTTGTTATATTTGTCATACAGTTTTCATGTCATGGTCTGTAAGATTCCCACAACATCTTAAATAATTTTCTAAAAATTTGTACACATTAAGATTCACTCTTTTTGCTATTTAGGTTGTGACAGATGCATAATGTCATGTATCCTCCACTACATTATCATACAGAATAGTTTCACAGTCCAAAAAATTCCCTGTGCTTCACATTCAATCCATTGTAGCAAACTACTGATCTTTTTACTAGCTCTGTAGGTTTGCCTTTTCCAGAATATAACATAATTAGAGTCATATAGTATGTAGCCTTTTCAGACTGATTTGTTTCACTTAGCAATATACATTTAAGATTCATCTGTGGCTTTTCCTGGCTTGATAGCTCATTTCTCATTATTGCTGGGTAATATTCCATGGTGTGGATGTATTATACCACAGTTGATTTATCCATTCATCTGTTGAAGAGCATGTTGATCGTTTCCAGTTTTTTGCAATTATGAATAACCTTTTTTTCTGTTAAAATGTCACTTATCTTTCAAATCTTGGTTCATATACTACTTCATGGGACTTAACCATATTAAAGGGTCTAAACTGACTCTATCAGCATAGAACATTTGCTTCTCCTTAGCATAGTTCAGTATTGGCTTTGTAGCATAAAGTTAATTGTTTACCAGTTTGTGTCCATTATAAGGTGGCAGCAATGTTCTTTGAGAGCAATGGATGCCTCTTATTGATCTAACCTTACAGTGTTTATTATTTTGTACATGCCTTGCTGTTGCTTATTAACTTTAATGGAATGAGTTAGCCTGGAAGAAGGGTCAGGAGGGAGTACCTTGAATTGGAACTAGATTCACTCATTGGAAAGAAGTTCCAGGGTGTGGAGTGTGGTATCTGAAAGCTGTAATTTTGAAGGTCATGAGGGTCAGAAAACAGATGTATTTCAGGCAGGCATTTCAGGTGATATTTTAGTCAAACATTTGGTATTGTGACTAGTGGTCTTTCTTATAAGTTCAGGCATTCAGCAAGTACCAAGGCTTCTAGTCCTAGTGCAGTATTACTTTTTTTTTTTTTTTTTTCTTTCTTTCCGGTACGCGGGCCTCTCACTGTTGTGGCCTCTCCCGTTGCGGAGCACAGGCTCCAGACGCGCAGGCTCAGCGGCCATGGCTCACGGGCCCAGCCGCTCCGCGGCATGTGGGATCTTCGCGGACCGGGGCACGAACCCGTGTCCCCTGCATCGGCAGGCGGACTCTCAACCACTGCGCCACCAGGGAAGCCCAACAGTATTACTTTTTTTGGTGAGAGACTAGTAAGAGGAATTCAGGCAATTTAAAGAGGTATTGGTAAAAAAAGGAAAAATCCAATTCTGAGAATTGGACTTACCAGTGTCAGAGTTAGAGTAACAACTAAATGTGATTTGATGGCAAATCTCACTTTTGAACTCAAGCTTCTCAAATTCCTTCTTGTTATATATAGTTTGGACTGGTTCTAGGAATGGAGGTTTAGTAAGTAGAAAGATGATAATCTTCAAAGTCAATGAGCTAGAGAAGGTCTGAAAAGACCTACCAGGGTATCCTGCCTATAGTTAGATCTTATTTTAATTTATTATTATTATTTTTTAATTAAAAATTTTTTTTTGGCTGTGTGGCTTGTGAGATATTAGTTCCCCGACTGGGGATCGAACCTGGGCCCTTGGCAGTGAGAGCGCAGAGTCCTAACCACTGGACTGCCAGGGAATTCCCATAGTTAGATCTTATTTTTAAATATGGTTTTCTCTAATTGATTAACATTGATAATGATAATTGGAACCTTAAGGCTTTCATTGAAATAAGATTGAAAGATAGGCACAATAACTGGTTTAATTAAAATGTAAACTCTTTAGTAAAGGTTTAATTTAATTTCCCTCCTTCCCAAAGTGATTCAATTCAATAATAAATATAGATTTAGCTTTTAAGAACAAATAATGGTTTAATTTTATTTATTTTTTCCAATTATTTTTTTAAATTTATTTTTTCCAATTATTTTTTGTAGTTACCTCAGGCAGTAGTGAACGGTTTGCGTCTTCTGTGTACTAAATCCTATCTGGGGTAGATGCTTGTAAAATTATTAAAAGCAAACAAGCTCCAATAGATTAGTTGTATTTAATTGTGGAGCATGTTTTTGTTGTGCAATATTAGAACCATCATCATTACCATAAATTGTTCAATTTTTAGTAGATTTGTGTGTTTTGAGTATATTTAACATCTATTGAAACTATTAAAGAATGAATTTTTAATATACATATCAGTTTCTCAATTAAGTGAATATGAGAAACATTGTAGATTGGATATTGAGCCCATTGCTAATTATTAATATTTTGTATTAATAAAGTTTATTTATTTATTTATTTATTTATTGGCCTCAACACGCACCTTGCAGGATCTTAATCCCCGACCAGGGATCATACCTTGGCCCCAGCAGTGAAAGTGCCGAGTCCTAACCACTGGGCTGCCAGGGAATTCCCTCAATAAAGTTTATTTTAAAAATTTAAAGTCATATTTGCACGATTAAGACTATTCAGAAAATTATAGAGGTAGCTGATTAAAATATGAATTCAGTGATTTTTTTAGGATGTTTATCAAAATACAAGCAAGATTAGTGTGTTTTGTGTGATTTTGTGTGTATGTGTGTAGATCTGTGTATGACCACTGTCAGGTTTTAGTGTCAGCATTAAATCAGCTCCTTAAAATGAATTGGGTGGTTTTTCATTCTTTAAAAATTTTTTTCTGCATCTAAAAGAGGAATCATTAGCAGAAAATCTTATGTTCCTTAAAGATTTGAACAATATCAACCCTGTGACCAATTGTATTTGATGTTCTTCCAGTTAGTTTTGTGTTGACTGATTTCTCAGAACTTTCAAATCTCGCTTGAGTTGATTTTGATAATTTATGTTGTTCTAGGAAATAATTTGTTGATTAAATGTTTAAAACTTATTACTTTTGCATTCTTTTAAAATATTTTGTTGATGTTTAAAATTTTTTTTTCTATGGTATTAGCTTTCAGCTTTCTATTTGTGTTTCTTAATTTTTTCTTTTGATATGTGAGATTTGTCTTTCATTTCTTATTTACTTATTATGTATTGATTTCTATTTTAATATATTTTCTTCTTTTTTTCTGTTAAATTATGAAATGTTTTCAGCATACAATATATGTGGAAAACAGCATGATAAATACCTGTGTACTTGAAACCTCATCCAAGTAATAAAATATTGCATGTATTTGAAGTCCACTGTGTTACTCTGCCCCCAGCAGAAGTAAATACTACTATGAATTTAGTTTTTTTTCAGTTTTTATTAATTGAAATTTTAAATGCAGTCGAAAACAGAGAGAACCCCAAGTACCCCTCATATAATGAACATAACCCAAGTACCCATTGTTAAGCTTCATCACTTATTAATGTGGCCTCTCTCTTTTTATCTGTATCTTCACCTGTTCCTTCCCAATTTTTTTAAAACAAATTCCAAAACAAAATCCCAAATATCTAAAAGATAATTTAGATGTTTTAAAAATATTCACAATAATTAAGAACCTACTGTATAGCACAGGGAACCCTACTCAATACTGTGTAATGACCTATATGGGAAGAGAATCTAAAAAAAGAGTGGATATATGTATATGATTAACTGATTCACCTTGCCGCACACTTGAAATTAACACAACACTGCAAATCAACTATACTCTAACAAAACTTTAAAAAAACTAAACAATATTATTAAAACACCTAAAAAAATTAACAGTTGTTTTTTAGTCTCAGACATATAGTCAGTGTTCAGATTTTCTTTTTCGTTTATGATTTCTGTACAGTTTCTTAGTTTTCATTGAGTTATAAATAACATACAACATTAGTTTCAAGTATAAAGAATAACATTTCAATATTTGTATATATTTCAAAATGATCACAGTAAGTCTGGTCATCTTTCAGCATACATAGTTACAAAAAATTTATTTTCCTGTGATTAGGACTTTTAAGATCAACTCTCTTAGCAAGTTTCAAATATGGATTACAGTTTTTATTAACTGTTGTCACCATGCTGTACATTACATCTCCATGACATGTGACATTTATTTTATAACTGGAAGTTTGTACTGTTTTGACTTGAATTTAGTTTTTGTCATTCCTATTCTTGTTTTTACACTTTCAGAATAGGTAGGTGTTTCTTTTCATAAAGAATATATAGTTTAGTTGTTCTGCATGTTTTCAGACTTTATATAAATGTTATACTATATGTATCATTCTAAAACTTGACTTTTTCACTTCATATTTTGTTTTTGAGATTTTTCAGTGCTGGTTTATATATTCTAGATTCTTATTTTTAGCTGTTGTATAAAATTCTGTTATATGAATAAAACAATGTATCTTTTTTAGTGGAGAGTGAAGTTGTTTGTAATTTTCCATTTATAGATAGTACTATGACAGGCATTCTTGTACATGTCTCCTTGTTAACATGTGTGAGAATTATTCTAGGGTGTGGTCCAAGGAGTAGAATTCTTGGGTTATGGTATATACACATATTGAGCTTTACTGACACTGGCAAATTACTCTCTACATGGTTGTACCAATTTATGCAAGTGTATGGAAGTAACCTATGCTCCATGTTGTAGCCAGCTTACATTTGTTTGTTCCTTTAAAAAAAATTTCTTGAGTCTACTACATAGGTCATTTATTTTTAAATATTTTAAAAATAATTGCTTACATGAACAAATATACCTCACAATAATACTACAATGGTTTTTTAAATTTTTTATTTATTTAATTTACTTATTTTTGGCTGCATTGGGTCTTCATTGCTGTGCGTGGGCTTTCTCTAGTTGCGACGAGCAGGGGCCACTGTTTGTTGTGGTGCGCTGGCTTCTCATTGCAGTGGCTTCTCTTGTTGCGGAGCGCAGGCTCTAGGCACGTGGGCTCCAGTAATTGTGGCACATGGGCTCAGTAGGTATGGCTTGCGGGCTCTAGAGTGCAGGCTCAGTAGTTGTGGTGTGCGGGCTTAGTTGCTCCACGGCATGTGGGATCTTCCCAGACCAGGGCTCGAACCCGTGTCCCCTGCATTGGCAGGTGGATTCTTAACCACTGCGCCACCAGGGAAGCCCCACAGTGGTTTTTATCACATATGTTTTTTCTTTGTTTTCTTAGTTTTGTCATTTTGTGTAATCTGGTATTAATATTTTTTGTTGTTGTTGTTCCGTGAAATATTTTAAATATATCTGAAAGGTTGAGGTTTTACATTTAAACTTTGGCTGTTCATTTTGTGAAGTTAATGTGCCTCAAATTGTTTCCATCGTTTGGAATTTGAAGATTGAGCAATGGATGCTCCAGAAGAAGGTGTATTTTCTTTGTTGTGTAATCATATTTTAAAAATGGTCGACCTGTCATGAATTTGCTGGTGACAGGGTAATGCCTCACTCTCTTGTTTTAAAACTCAGTTTCTCCTTGTACTCGTCTTTTTTTTTTTTTTTTTTTTTTTTTTGTGGTACGCGGGCCTCTCACTGTTGTGGCCTCCCCCGCCGCGGAGCACAGGCTCCGGACGCGCAGGCCCAGCGGCCATGGCTCACGGGCCCAGCCGCTCCGCGGCATATGGGATCCTCCCAGACCGGGGCACGAACCCGCATCCCCTGCATCGGCAGGCGGACTCTCAACCACTGCGCCACCAGGGAGGCCCTGTACTCGTCTTTTTGCTTGATATATTTTATATCATATTGTTTACATAAAATTTTATGAATGTCAAAGCTTTATTATGTATGGATGCTTTTATAAAATGGTCTTGTTTAGCATTTCATGCCCATCAGCATGGCAAAAACCAAAAGTCTGATGATACCAAGTATAGTCAAGGTTTGAAGAAATAAGAACTGTCAGTGCTTCTGCTAGAGAGAGCAAATGGGTAAAACCCATGTACAGGAGTTTGGCAATATCCTATAAAGCTGAAAATAGGTACACTACAACCTGGTAATTCCACGTTCAGGTATGTACTTCAGAGAAACTCTTGAACTCACATGCAAAAATATTCACTGCAGGCTTCCCTGGTGGCGCAGTGGTTGAGAGTCCGCCTGCCGATGCACGGGACACGGGTTCGTGCCCCGGTCTGGGAAGATCCCACATGCCGCGGAGTGGCTGGGCCCGTGAGCCATGGCTGCTGAGCCTGCGCATCCGGAGCCTGTGCTCCGCAAGGGGAGAGGCCGCAACAGTGAGAGGCCCACCTACCGCAAAAAAAAAAAAAAAAAAAAAAAAAATATTCACTGCAGTTTACTTTCTGATGGTGCAAAATTGTGAATAGCATAAATGTCTACAAGTAGGAGAATGGATTGTGCATGGTGGTAATTTATATAGTGAGATGCTATATAGCAGTTAAAACGAATAAGCTTGATCTAAATTACCAACATAGATCCCAAAAACATGTTTGTAATATAAAAACATGAACTGAAATTATACATATATATGTATGTGTGTATGTGTGTGTGTGTGTGTATAAAAACATGAACTGAAATGATACATGTGAAATTCATGATTGTACTGGCCTCTAGAGAGAGAGTAAGAACAAGGGAAGCATCAACTTTATCTTAAAAGTTTAACATCTGTAAGTGAAAATAAACATCTGAAACATCAATAAGTATCCATTATAATGTCCCTGGAATTCAAGAAGTATTGTCACTTTTTAGTCCTTGTCTCCAGGTTGTGGGATTATGGTTGATTGTCTTAAAATATTTTTTGTGCCATCCTGTATTTTTCATATTCTGCACGATGAAACATGTTTCTCTATTATGATCAGAAAGAAAACTTTAATTTAAAAAGCCCCATCTGTCTTATTTACCCTTTGTGTCTTTTTTATGGTGAAGTATGGTGAGTGGGACACTTAAATTCCACTTTGGCCAATATTTAAATTGCCCAGTGAATTGTCTTTTTGTTTTTTCTCTGTTGCATATTTACTAATCTCAGTCATTTTTTTTCTCTATTTGACTTTTCAATAAATAATTCAACCATAGTCATAAATCTTTTATATTGAATTTACTTTTCCACTGTATAGGTTAAAGAAGAGATGCTATTTGAAGCACTAGTTACAAGGAAGACCGTGACAGTGGGAGAAAAGCTTATTTTACCATACAAACTGGCAGAGGTATGAATAGATTTTCTTTGAAATCAAGGAACTCTGAACATTTTTAGAAGTTTAGGTTTATATTCTTTCTGTTAATAGAGTGAAAATAGCAGTATGGATTGAAATATTTTCTGGGCTCTTGAAATTTATCATGAACTTTCTGTCAACTTGGAAACTTAAAGTTGAGTGTAATTTTAAACAATACACTTACATTTTTCTCCAATGATCTCAATCTGATCACGGTTTTTAAGTTTCATAGTATTACTATGGGATAAGTAGATGATAGGTAGAATTATAAATAAGCAGTCTTTAACCCAAATGATTATTCCTTGTTGAGCACATCATATCTTCCAGCATATCATACTCTTTTGGTTTACTTTTTCATTGTTGGCCACTCCTTTGCAGTTCTTTTTGTTTGTTTTTTCTTTTCTTCCTGACTTCTTAAAGATTGGGTGCCCTAGGACAGTC
Source organism: Mesoplodon bidens (assembly GCF_964165515.1). Taxonomy (NCBI): domain Eukaryota; kingdom Metazoa; phylum Chordata; class Mammalia; order Artiodactyla; family Ziphiidae; genus Mesoplodon; species Mesoplodon bidens. Next base: position 61,202,950 of record NC_138178.1, on the reverse strand, counting down.
TTTGTCTTTTCTTCTCTATATTCTTTATCTAGATTTTCTCACTTAGTCCCATGGCTTTAAATATCATCTGTATAGTAAGGCTTCCAGGTAAGTTTTATTGCTATAGTGTGCCAATATTACTATTATACCACTCAGGTGTATAGGAGTAGGAAAGTTATTGAAAAGCCTACTATTTTATGGTGAAATTTTATGAAAGTGTTGAGAAATCAAACTGACAATTATAAAGATAGGACAGGAATATGAGATTGGAAGTCAGAGAGATGGGGAAACAGTGATTTAACTGTAGAGAATGCTTTCTAGGCAGACATTGATTAATTTATCCCATTGATCCATTTATCCCATTTTTGGGGTCTCTCCTAATTGTACCTACAGGTCCACATTTCTTCATTATATCAGGTATCTTATATCGTATTTTATAGTTGCCAACTTTGAGAGCTCCTTTCTAGACAAGAGCAAAATCCAAATCGTTTTAAGAGTTTTGTTCATCTTTTACATAAAAGTTCAATGCTTTTATATTTTCTTTCTCAACTTTTTTCATTATTAAATATTTCTTTATGTTTATTTACATGTTTAACTTTAACTTCAACATTTTGAGATTATTTTTGTAGCCCCTGCTTTATTTTTGTTTATGTTTGTTTGGTATATTTATTTGTTTAGTAAATATTTGAAAACACTTTTTGTGTCTGGAATTGTGCTAGGCATTATGAGTAAAATGAAGAGCAGTCCGTAAGGATTTTAGTATTTTGTCTGAAGAGCAATGGAAAGAAGTGTTTTAAGCAAAAAAGTTGCCTTAGATATTTTTTTAAGGACAATCTGGCAGCAGTGTGAAAAAATCAGTTGGAGGAGAGCGTGTTAGTTTTCTATAGCTGTATAACAAACTTAGTGACATAATATAATACAGATTTATTAACTGACAGTTTCCTTGGATCATCAGTCTGGGCACAGGTTAGCTGGGTCCTCTGCTCAGGGTTTCACCAGGCTGATGTCAAGATATTCATAATGGCTGTGATCTTATCTGAGACTCAACATCCTCTTCTAAGTTCACAGGTTGTTGACAGGATTCACTTCCTTGCAGTTGTAGGACTGAGATCCATAATTTCTTGTTGGCTGTTAGGGGCCATTCTCAGCACCTAGAGTCTACTTGCCATTTCCTGCCATGTGGTCCTGTACACAACATGGCAGTTTGCTTCTTCAGGGCCAGCGGGGGAATCTCTGATGGATGGGCTCAGTCCCTAGTAAGTCAGCTCTACCCAAGACAGTATCTCTTGGGTTAACTAAAAAATTCACCTGATTTTGGGCCACAATTATATCTTTAAAATCCTTTCACCCTTGTCATATAACATAAGATAGTTATGGGAGTGAAATCCATCATTTACAGTCCTGTTCACACTTACTGGGAGAGGATATAGAGAACATGTACACCTGGTGATGGGAATCATTCTAACACAGAGGGCAAGAGTGAATGTGGAAAGATGAGTTTGGAGGCTATAGTAGTTAGTACTCCTGAGGAGAAAGATGCTTGCTGCTATGTCTAGAATGGTGACCTACTGATAGGGAGAAATTTATTTAGAAAGAAAAGAAATTTAAAAAGAAAGAAATTTAGATGGTAAAATCAACAAGATTGGGCAATGATTTGCTTAGTGGGAAGCAGGGAGGAAGAAGGAGATGTCAAGGATGAATCCTGGTTTTCTGGTACACACAACTGTAGAATACTGGTACCATTCAGTGAGAAAGGAAACACTGAACGAGGTCTTGTTTGAGTGAGAAAATAATTAATTGGTATTTGGGCTTATTGAGGTTAAGCTGTGATAGGCAAGACTGCATTTCAGAGAAAACAGGCTAAAAGTATAATATTGGGAGTTATGGTATACATAGGCATTATATTTGTATATTTGTTATATTTGGATTCTCTAAATATTTTAATTTGATATGGAGGTTTGTCTTTTAACTACCGAATTCAACTCATTTATATTCATTGTAATAACGAACATGTTTTCTTACTGTGTGTTTTAAAATATTTTGCTTTTGCTGAATTTAATCAGATCATCTTTATTCTTTTTCCCCTCCTCTGGGGAAAATAGAATGGTTATTCTCTCTATATATTCTACTATTGATTTTCTTTTTATTTTAAAGATATTTGGTTGATAACTTGCCTAAGAATAGAATTTTAGGGCCACATCCTTTTTTCTCTCAGAATTTCTAAACGTTTTCCAATTACTTTCAAGTGTCTAGTGTTGAAGATAGAGAATTTAATACCTGTCTTCTCTTTCCTATGTAGGTGATAGTTTAGGTAGGTAGTTTTTGTTCTGGAAACTTGAGGGGTTTTTTTTTTTCACTGAAATTCAGAAATTCATTCATCATCTATGTGTGGTCAGTTATAGTATTGTCTCCATTTTACAAATGTAAAAAAGCTGTAGCCTAAGAGTTTAAGTAACTTGACCAAGGTCAAATAGATGGAATAAGTAGAGAAACCGGGACTGGGAGATAGTCTAGCTCTTAATCAACACTCTCTACTTCCTCTAAAATTAAGAACATAGATATAAATATGTACCTGAATATACAAGCTTCAAAATAAGTCCCTAGATGAGAAGTACATAAATTATTAGGATTTGTATTCTTTTAAGTTCTAGGACTCAGCTGTCTAAGATACATGCCCCACAACCCTCTTTTTAGGTTGAGGTACTTTCTAAATGTTGGATTTTCTTTAAGTAATAGACTTCATTTTTTAGACTAATTTCAGATTTACACAAAAATTGAGCGGATAGTACAGAGAGTTTCCATAAACTGGGGAAAGCTTGAGGTGAGGGGAAAAAGTAAATCACATAACTCCATAATGAAAGAATTGTTACTGTTTGGGGATGGAGAAATTCTGGAGGTTACTGTGGATGACAAGCTGAAGACAGCCAGGAGTGTAATTGTGGTGTATGACTAGGATTCCACAGATAACTGATGCCTTTTTGATAATTGATTCCTATGCCTGGAATACTCTTCCCCCCTTTAGCTGGCAAAGTTCATTTATTTATAAAGTTCCTATTCTACCTTCTTTACTAGGTGAAATATATACCCCAGTTTTCAGTAAAAGTGTTTTGAAATGTGTGGACTCATGTTTTGTTTCCTTTATCTTTCATGGCAGTTTTAGCCTGGATTCCCTGAGTTGGATTAAATTAATGAGTATATATAAAAAACTTCAATTGTAGGTTATTTATATTGAAAGAAAAATTAATTTCTAATTCAGGATAATAAGCTTTTTTTCTTGAATGAGAGCAAAACACTTTGTTATAGTATCTTAGTCAGATTGTTGCCAATTTCACTTAGACTCCTAACTTTTTTTTTTGCAGGCTGTGACAGTGAGGAACTCCATGGCTAAGTCTTTATATAGTGCCCTGTTTGACTGGATAGTTTTTCGGATTAATCATGCACTTATGAATAGTAAAGATTTGGAGCAAAATACCAAGGTAGACATATATTGGATTATAATATATTTTTCCTGAAAAACTGTTTTAATAAAATGGGTAATGCATAAAATTTTAAAACATAGAATTATATAGAGTAATAAGTATCACTTTTTATCTGTATTCCCTGCTATTTCTCTCCTTATTTCTGCTTCTATGATCCTATTCAGTGAAACTGTTCTGTGTGTCTTTCCAGAGCTTTTTTCCTATGTACTTACATTCCTATAGATGTACATGTACAGAGTTGCTTTTAAACATAAAAATAGGATCATGCTATCTGTATTGTTTCTAATTTGTATTTTTTTTACCTGGTTATGTCTTGAAATATATCTAGACCTCATTATTTTTAATATTTAAATGTAAAACTTAAATATTTAAATGTAAAATTGCTCTTACATGACCTTTTCATAATTCTAATCTAATATACCAAGTTGACTTATTTTTTAAAATTAATTAATTAATTTTATTTTTTGCTGCGTTGGGTCTTCACTGCAGTGCATGGGCTTCTCATTGCAGTGGCTTCTCTTGTTGTGGAGCACAGGCTCTAGGCGTGTGGGCTTCAGTAGTTGTGGCACGTGGGCTCAGTAGTTGTGGCTTGCGGGCTCTAGAGCACAGGCTCAGTAGTTATGGCGCACGGGCTTAGTTGCTCCGTGGCATGGGGGATCTTCCCGGACCAGGGCTCGAACCCATGTCCCCTGCATTGATAGGCGGATTCTTAACCACTGTGGCACCAGGGAAGTCCCAAGTTGACTTATGTTTGAAGATCATTATTTTCACTGTTTTTTGTAAGGGCTTAGAATTAGTCAGCAGTATTAATCACACAAAATACTCTTAATGGAGACTTTTAAAAGTTTCTTACTATTTATCACTCATTACATCAGTTTGCCCAGTATCTCTCTTAGCACCAGTGGAGAAAAATTTTTTTCATTTAATCAAAATTGTCATACAACTGTATTTTAAGAATAAGGTGGGGTGGTGAGAAGAATGGTGGTTTGGGATATTAGAACTGAATATTTATCATCCATAGTAAGAAGTTAGAAGGTAATTTTTGGAGGTAAAATATCAAGAAATAGAGGAATAAACATTTTTTACTATATTATACTATTCTTTACCAAACAAGTAAAAAGATTTGAGTGTTGTTGACTTTACGGAGCAGAAATTGAGGGTGGAGAAGGGATTGTTGTTTTTGTTATAATCCTTTTAGAACTGTTTAATGTCATAAATCTTGTGTGTTTCTTTTTTTTGATAAAAATTTTTAAAGTTTTAACTTCAAGAAACCACATATTCTGATATCCCGTTTCATTTCTAGCCTGTGTAAGACTATTTAAACATACCTGTTAGCTTGATTCTTTTTTTTTTTTTTTTTTTTGTGGTATGTGGGCCTCTCACTGTTGTGGCTTCCCCTGTTGCGGAGCACAGGCTCTGGACACGCAGGCTCAGCGGCCATGGCTCACGGGCCCAGCTGCTCTGCAGCATGTGGGATCTTCCCGGACCGGGACACGAACCCATGTCCCCTGCATCGGCAGGCAGACTCTAAACCACTGCGCCACCAGGGAAGCCCAATTCTTAATGCAGAATTTTATTGGGATAGAGAAGTCAAACTAGGAAAAATTGCATGATCCTTTTGGCATAACCAGGCATAGCTAGGAATAACCTAGCTTTACTTTAGTAACCTTCTGACTTTCCAATAGCCTGTTTTTCCCTTCCCTGTCTCTTGGGTTTTAGAGATTTGTGATATTGAGGTAACAGGTCATTAACTCTGCTTTGTACATTTCTGTAATCAATGTATTACATGTGTTAAAACTTTGGATCTTTTTTTATAATTAAGATAAAAAGAAAAAGATGAAGAAAAAGAGAACTAACATGCTTTTCATTTGTAGTATATTTTGACTGAACACTGGCCCCCCAAGTTTTCCTCTCTACTGCTGTTGAAGAACATTTTGTTACTTATATTGTGAATATTATTCATGAAATAAATTTGAGCATCCTTTTTTAACCATAATTTTTTTCCTGTTTCACAGACTTTGTCCATTGGTGTTCTTGATATTTTTGGGTTTGAAGATTATGAAAATAACAGCTTTGAACAGTTCTGTATTAATTTTGCTAATGAACGCTTACAACACTACTTTAATCAGCATATCTTTAAATTGGAGCAGGTGAGTACCTGAATGTGTGTACGCTTGCCCCCTTCCTGCTCCCTAAACCCTAACCCCCACCTTCACATACACACACATAAATTTTTGAGTCATAGTCGTGATAAGTATTTTAAGTGTTGTATTTCAATACAGATATTATTGACTTCATATTAGTGTAAGCAAATTACAGATCAGAGCATAGTTTGGGGGCCTTATCACACAGGGTTTTCTTTTTTGTTTAATAGGCCTCAAGTATTAGAATCAATAATATGTGCTTGTTTGACTGCACCTTTGAATGAAAAAATACATGGGTTTGTTTTGAATTTTTGTTGATGTTTTTGATTTTTAATTGCCACCATGGGCTTGGTCACTGTGTGTAATGTTAAGTATGGTTGTTGGATTCCTTTGATCTCTTAGTTGGAGGATGGGATAGAGGAGCTTATTAACAGAATCTCAAATCAGCTCAGAATGTGGATACAAAGAAATAGGGCAGTGTAGAGAGACCAAAATGAGTAACTAGATATTTCTTGTGAGAAGTTCAAATTGACTGAATTAGTGTAGAAAGAGCAAGCCATCAGTTTCCATGAGAGTTCTTAGGGTAAATGCAGGGTTGAAGGAAATGTGGGCTCTTTCTCCAAGTGAAGTTTGAATTCAGTAACAAGTTGAGATTGTAGCCCAGAATTTCAGTTTGTATAAAAAGAAGCAGGGTTCACATTCACCTCAAAGGAAATAGTGAAGAAAATAAATGAACAGAAAACCACAACAGGTCTTTCCTGTCACTGAGGCTTGCCATCCTCTGTCCTGGCTTTAAGCACTGCTATTTTACTTAAAGAGTTATAAGGACTGATTAATATTCGCACAAGCAGCCTTAGTCTTGGCCATTTTGATGATTCCTTAAAGTTTTTAACACATGACCTTTTAGCTAGACTGTTTTTTAGAGCTGTTAAAAGATAGTATTATTTGTTATAATATCACCTAACATATATGTAGTGCTTACTCTTAAGTGGGTACTCTTTTTATTCTGGTGTTGCAAATGATGCCTAAAGCCTGTATTCAAAACACTCTGGCTTCATAATTCTTGCGTTTAATCAAAAGTTGAGCTGGGATTGGTTTCTTTACTCAATCCAGTGTTCTTTTTACTAGATTATGCTAAATCAGTATTTTTATCTCCTAAAATGGCTGTGTGTGTTGGAGGGGTGGAGGAATGCATTTTGTTGACAGCGTTTTGTATTTTTCAAAGAAAAGCATCAATTGCTCTGTGGATCATTAAACAGAAGACTGGTTAAATTGCTTTTGAAGAAGAAAGGTGTTCTCTTATTGTGAACTGAAATTATTCTTACCTTATTTAGAAGTCTAGATTAGCCATGGAGGAGCCACGAGAAATGCCTTACCTAAAAACATGTATAAAAATAAAACCTTACAGTTGATGGAAAATGTGTTCAAAACTACTTGGTGGGTGGGTGATCCTCATTTATTTGCTACCCTGCATATCATAGTTGTGGGCAATGTGGTGGAATTATGGATCACAAGACATAGATACTAAGGTATAGCTTTTTTTTTCTTTCTTTTAAGTCTCAGTATTTTCTTCTGTTATTTGTGATGTAATGGGTAAGCTTTTGATATAATTTATGGAAAGCTTAGAGAAAATTTATACTTTTTGCCACCCCATCTATTTTATTCTTCCTTTCTCTCCCTCCGCATGTTTTTCTACTTGAAATGGATTTTCTGGAAATAAGAGATTTAAGTCAGTTTAAATATTGAGTGTTTTATTTATTTGTGTATCACTGGTCTGGTACCTGTTATGAGATGGGTACTCAGGGACTATTTGTTAAATTCAGTTGAATACAGAATCAGTTAAGTAGATTAAATTTTTTGAAAAAATAAAACACAGAAATAAAAAAGTACCAAAGATGCTTTGGGAGGAAACATCTTGAAAATCTTGATTACTGAAGTTTACTTCTAAATTTTGCCCAGAATTAGTACATATGCACATAGGATGGGAGAGAGATGTAATAGGTGCCATGCAGGATGATAGGTATAAGGTAATCAGATATAAGGTAAAGTAGTGATATAAAGGATGAAATTGATTAGAACTTACTGAAAGTCTGCAAAGATTTCCCAGGGGTGATTCTGGAATAGAGTTTTCAATAGAAGTTGAGCTCACCAGACTGTCAGTGGGGAAAAGATATTTTAAACAAAGGTAACAATATCTTTAAAACTGTGAGGCATAGAATAGCACAGCAGTTTTGATGAATTGGAAATGATTCAATATAGCTAAAATATAGGATATAAGGATGGAGGCAGGAAGGGAGATAAGTTTGATGAAATAGCCTGGGGTCAGAGAGTTGTGCAGAGAAGATTAGAATTTTTCTTTTAGAGAATGAGGAGCTATTTGAAGTATATTTAGCAGAGGATTTGAATTGGAACTGTGGAAGATGGATTGAAGAGAGGTGAACTGGAGAGAAGGACATAATCCATGAGCCAGTTGAAGTAGTATGGGAGAGTGATTCTGAGTCCTGAATCAAGGTATTTGTAGAGATAATGTGGAATAAGAGACAGACAAAAAGAGGTTTCTGTGATTTGAAAATCTGTTTCCTGTTATCATTTGTAATACTGCTCTTATTTCCTTTACTTGCTCAGAATTATTCCTTAGGTCATTGATTCATCAGTAAATCGAATAACAATTATGTATCAGGCACTGTTAGGCATTGAAGATAGACATTTTAGAGTTCAGGGATCTTACTGTGGAGTTCATAATCTAATGAGTTGTTCTTTTGTCTATCCCACTTCTGGGGATGTCAGACTAGGAAATTTTGACGAAACTTGCGTGCAGAACACCTAAAAAAAACTGAACAAAATATATTTGAAAGCATTGGAGTACCTTCAAATAAGTGAAGTTTTACAGGGCTTAGATATTTAAGCACGAAACCCAGGGAGTTGAGCCCAGCATTCGGGGACTGCTTTGTTCCTAGAGACGTTTCTGTTCTGGTAGAGGGCTGCCAGATTCTGAAAGAGTCAGCCTTGAGAATCTGAGAAGCCTAAAAGGGTTTTCTCCAGATTAAAGAACAAGGAGGAGCCCCCTGGCAACTCCCACAGGCTTTAGGTTGAAGACCTCAATGGGTTATATCTTACAGTAAAGGTAAAGCAGAAATAGAGAAGGCATCATAGAGGCTGAAGACCAGTTTAAAATAATCTCAGTTCTTGATTGGGTTAAAATAGCGTAGAATTTCCGGCATTCTTAGCCACCTGCCAAGAGCAAATTCAGTCTCCAGTGGAGGAAGAAATCATTCTAGTGCTAAAGTTATCTCTATACTTTTTCATATACAAGCATTCAGTTTTTAACTGAGAAGTTTGTTTGTTTTTTAAGACATACAAGGAAGGAAACCAACATGAATAAGAACCAAGTGAGATAATAGGCTATACCATAGGGGATCCAGATAATGATTTTATCAGACATGAACTTTAAAGTAACAGTGGTTTCAAGAAATTTTTTAAGTGATAATTTTATTAAAGAACTACAAACTGTTTTTAAAAAATCCTAAATTTAGGAAAATTTAAAACTAATTTAGAACTAAAGGAGAATTTTAAAAATTTAGAACTAAAATGTAGAGTGAAATTAAAAACATTAGTTTTTCACAGTTCATTAGATATAGCTTAAGAGAAAATTAGTGATGTGGAAGATAGGCCAGAAGAAATAACAGCCTGATGAATAAAGCTAAAAGAGGAAAATACAAATAGTGTAAGAGACATGGGGCATAGTAAAAAAGTCTAACATATGTGTAACAGGAATTCTGGAAAGATGTATGTGAAAGAGAGAGAATAGGATAGAAGCTGTATTTGAAAAAAGTGATGGCTGAGAATTTTCCAAAACTTAAAACACAAAACAAAAAAATTTCAACAGGCACACATTTGAGAAGCCCTAAGAATACGAAACATGATAAGAACAAAGGCAGCCATACAGTAAGACAAAGACAGGGACTTTCCTGGTGGCACAGTGGTTAAGAATCCGCCTGCCAGTGCAGGGGACACGGGTTTGAGCCCTGGTCTGGGAAGATCCCACATACCATGGGGCAACTAAGCCCATGCGCCACAGCTACTGAGCCTGCGATCTAGAGCCCGTGAGCCACAACTACTGAGCCCTTGTCTCACAACTACAGAAGCCAGCGTGCCTAGAGCCCGTGCTCCACAACAAGAGAAACCACTGCAATGAGAAGCCTGCGCACGGCAACAAAGACCCAATGCGGCCAAAAAAATAAAACCCCAATGAAAACAATATCTGAGAAGCAGCCAGAGATGGGGGAAACAGTACCTTTAAAGAAGCAACAGTCGGGCTTCCCTGGTGGCACAGTGGTTGAGAGTCCGCCTGCCGATGCAGGGGACACAGGTTTGTGCCCCGGTCCGGGAAGATCCCACATGCCGCGGAGTGGCTGGGCCCGTGAGCCATGGCCGCTGAGCCTGTGCGTCCGGAGCCTGTGCTCTGCAACAGGAGAGCCCACAACAGTGAGAGGCCCGCATACCGCAAAAAAAAAAAAAAAAAAAAAAGAAGCAACAATGAGATTGAAAGTCAGTCTTTCGGGGAGACAGTGGATGCCAGAAGACAGTGGGGTATTTTCCTTAAAACTGAAGTATGTTATTTGGTCAGTAACTAAATTATTCCCATTGTCACTCAGAGTTTCAGGAATGAATGAAAAGCAATGAACAATGTAAAAAAGTGGGTGAATCTAAATGAATTTTAACAAAATTAGACAAAGATAAAAATATCTTTTGTGGGGCTTCCCTGGTGGCACAGTGGTTGAGAGCCCGCCTGCCGATGCAGGGGACACGGGTTCGTGCCCCGGTCTGGGAAGATCCCACATGCCACGGAGTGGCTAGGCCCGTGAGCCATGGCCACTGAGCCTGTGCATCCGGAGCCTGTGCTCCACAATGGGAGAGGCCACAGCAGTGAGAGGCCCGTGTACCGCAGAAAAAAAAAAGAAGAAAAAAATATCTTTTGTGGTTTAATGTCTGTGTGGAACTAAAACTTGTGAGTACAATAGCATTTAATTCAGGAAGCGATACAGAATTTAAGGTATTGTAATGTCTTTGTATTAAATGCCAAGTGGTAGAAGATTTTTTTCTCTGTTAGACATTGGTAAGTTAAGAATGTCTTATGATTTTAGGATAACCACCAAGTAATAAAAGAATATAAAACTCTCAAGTTAATATAGGAAGCAAGTGAAGTAAAAACAACTCTAGTAATACAAAAGAAAGCAAGAAAGAGGAATAAAAGCAATAACAAGAAAGCAGGACAAATAACAAATGGTAAGATGGTTGATTTAATCCCACAAATACCGGTAATTGCATTAAATATAAATGGACGAATTACTCCAACTAGAAGCCAAAGATTGTCAGGCTGAATATAAAATAAGACTAAATTGCTCCTTCTAAGAGAGACTCTTTAAATATAAGCATACAGGAAGGTTAAAAGTAAAAGGATGGAAAAAGATTTAGCAAGCCTTAACAAAAACAAAAGAACTGATATAACTGTATTAGTATCACACTTTAAGCATTGCTAGAGATAAAAAAGGAATATTTGATAATACTAAACAGATCAGTTCATCAGAAAGTATACAATTCTAGATTTATAGGTACCTCATAATACGGCCTCAAAGTATATAAAACAAGAAATTGATAAAGCTAAAAACAAACATATATTTGCAATTTTAGTGGAATATTTTAACATACCTTGCTGAATAGCTGATAGAACAAGCAGACAAAAAATTGATAAGGATACAGAAGATGTAAAGCACCCAGAGAATTGGGTGGGTGCTTTTTTTTTTTTTTGCGGTACGCGGGCCTCTCACTGTTATGGCCTCTCCCATTGTGGAGCACAGGCTCTGGATGCGCAGGCTCAGCGGCCATGGCTCATGGGCCTAGCTGCTCTGCGGCATGTGGGATCTTCCCAGACCGGGGCACGAACCCATGTCCCCTGCATCGGCAGGCAGACTCTCAACCACTGCGCCATCAGGGAAGCCCGGGTGGGTGCTTTTGAGGGTACCTAGTCCTGCCTGCCCTTGATGTCAGAATGCCAGTTTCCCTGGGTCTGAGGCCTATATCAAATAAGGATATAGAAGATTTTTAAGGCAAATACTTATCTGACATATATAGATAACTGCAAATTTACAATATTTGCTTATATACTGGACCATAAAACAAGGGTCAAATTTCACAGTTTTGAAATCACACAGATCTCAGTACCATAATGAATTTATATCAGAAACCAACAACAAGAAGATAACTGGAAAATACTTTATGATTAAAAATTAAGTAATGAATTTCTAGATAGCCTAGAAGTTGAAAAAAATTAGAAAATATATTGAACTTAATATATTACGTATTAAAACTTGTGACTAAAGGTGCACTTGAGTCACTAAGAAGTGTGACTAATGATTTACTTAGAGGAAAATTTTATAGCTGTTAGAAGATTTTAAGGTTGAAGAGCAATGATTAACAAACTGGAAAAAGATCAGCAAAGTAAACCAAAGGAAAGTGGAAAGAGGGAAATAATAAAGAAAAAAAAAGATTAAATAAAAGCGAAAACAAATATATTATGGGAGCGGATCAACAGAGTGAAAAGTAATACTTTGAAATGATTAATAACATTGATATAACCCTTAAGAAATTGGTGTGAGAGAGAGACAGAGAGGGATATAAATAGCCAGAATTCCAATGATAAAGACCACATCATTGTGTATCCTACACATGTTAAAAAGATAGTAGGATACACTAAACAACTTCATGTCTGTAAGCCTTATTAAATGATAAGAGAAAAAACTTTTCAAAACTGACATAGATGAAATACAAAGTTTATAACTATTAAAGAAATTGAATATGTAATTAAAAACCTTTCCATAAAGAACATTGTAAGCCAAAATGGCAACACTGATGAATTCTGCTGACTTTGAAAGAATTATTTTCAGTTTGACATAAATTCTTATGTGGAATAGAAAAAAAGGGGACAATTCTCAACACATTTTTGGGGGCCAGGATAACATTGCTTTCTAAATCTGTGAAGGATTTTCTTAGAAGTGGAAATTGTCAATTTCACTCATAAATGTAGATTTAAAAATTCTAAACAAATATATATCCAGCAAGATACATAAAAGGATAATACATCAGAACCAAATGGTGTTTTTCCTGTGGCGTGTTACATCTAACCACCTATCAATTTAATTCATCTATTAACAAAACAAAAGAAAAATTCATAGTGTTCTCAATAGAAATGTAAAAAGCATTTGATAAATTTACATATTCATTCTTGTTAAAAACAAAACGAAACCCTTAGCAAACTAGGTACATATAGAAGGGAACTTCCTGATAAAGGGCATTTACAAAAAAACCAGCAGTTAATGTCAAGCTTAATGGAAATAGACTGAATGATTTCCTCCTAAGACTGAGAACAAGGCAAGGTTGTTTTCTAAGAATTTTTATCAGGAACACAGGCATGTGAGGACATCCAAATGGGAAGTAAACATAGGACAAGATTTTTCACTTATTAGTCATTAGGGAAAATAAAATTAAAAACATAATTAAATATTCCTAAGCATTCACCAGAATGACTAAAATGGAAAAGACTGACAATACAAGTATTAGAGAAATACTGTGCACCGGAAAGTCCCATACACTGGTGGTAGGTGCATAAATTGGTACAACCCCTTTAGAAAGCTGTTTGGCAGTATCTTCTGAGGTTATACATGTGTAGTTTATAAGCCTGTGGTTTCACTCTCAAAATGTGTATAAATGTTCAACAAGAGTTTTATATAGAAATGTTCATAATTTCATTATTTTTAATGGCCAGAAATCGGAAATAAGTGTAATGTCTATCAATAGTATATAAATAGGTGAATACATTGTATATAAATACTCTACAGTATTGGTTCTCAAAGAGTTGTTCTTCTCCTACCCCTACTGGTACCATTGACATCACCTGGGCACTCCTTAGAAATGCAAATATAGGATCCCACCCTATACCTACTTATTCACAAATCCTGGGTTTGTGGCTTCTGTTTTTAACAAGCTCTCCACATGATTCTGTTGTATATTAAAGTTTGAGACTTAATCTCCGTAGCCAATTTTGGCATACTTTTTCTGTAAAGGGACCAGACAAATCAGTTTTCTAGGTTTGGGGGGCCGTATGGTCTCAGCTCTGCTGTTACATTGAGAAAGCAGCCTAGACAATGCATAAATGAGCAAATGTTGTACTCCACAACCCCAGCCCTACAGCAATTAAAATGAATGAACTTTAGGTGCATCCTACAACATAATGTTGAGTAAAAGAAAAAAAGCCAGATGAAAAGAATATGTATTCTATGATTCTATTTATATAATATTTATACACAGGTGAATCTTATCAATGGTATTAGAAATTAGGATAGTAGTTAACTTTGGGCAAGAGGGTCTGAATCATCATTGGGAAAAGGGGATGAGAAGGGATTTTGGACTGCTAGTAATGTCTATAAAAATCCATATGCTTGTACTATTTAGTACGCTTTTTATCCATGCTATGAAAAAGAATAGGGAAAAAACTTCCTTACCACTGCTTGGGGGTGACCTTTGTATAGCATTACTTACTTGTGAAATTGTTAATTATGAGGAAAGAATTATGCATTTACTTTTGCCAATTAGAATGACTGTTGTCTATAGTAGGGTCCACTTTTTCTTTACAGGATAATGATAATACGGAAAGAATGATAAAATTACAAAATCACTATTTCACAAAACCACCATATTTGTAGAGAAGTATGCAAGTGTAATCAGTGAATACTAAAACCATCAGATGAACAGGATATTTATTTGGTGCCTAAATATCAGTGCAATGTAGAAACGTAACTTCTTTGTTCTCATGGGCATCTTTCTGACAGTTTAAAAGTAAAAGCATCACAGAGATGAATAAAAGAAGATTTCCTAGTATAGAAATTGAGGAAGGACCAATGGGGGCTTCATAAGAGAGTTCTGAATAGTTGCTAGTATGTGAGCTTTGAGTTATTTAGTCTTGAAATTTGGGAAACTACCCTGCCCCCACCTTTTGAAAGGTGTTGTAAGAGTTTTATTTTGCCGAAGTTCAGTGTGTATGAATTCCATATGATTTCTATCAGTGATCGCTGGAGGTGATAGTTTTCCACTTTTCCCAGACATTGTTTCATTAAATTCATTGTTGACGATCCAGCAGTTCTTTTTGATGGCTTAGAGTCGTGTGGGAGAAATTAGGCTTTTTCTTTTTTTTTTTTTTTTTTTTTTTTTGTGGTACGCGGGCCTCTCACTGTTGTGGCCTCTCCCGTTGCGGAGCACAGGCTCCGGACGCGCAGGCCCAGCGGCCATGGCTCACGGGCCCAGCCGCTCCGCGGCATATGGGATCCTCCCAGACCGGGGCACGAACCCGTATCCCCTGCATCGGCAGGCGGACTCTCAACCACTGCGCCACCAGGGAGGCCCCCAGGCTTTTTCATTTTATATTTTTCCTTAGTGCAGTCATCAGATAGTGTGGCTAAAACAAATCCAGCCCTAAATTCTCATCTGAGTGGAATCACAAATAGGATTCTAACCAGAAAATTTGGTTGCATGTACTTTTAAAAGAAAACAGACATACCCTATATCAAGATTTTATACAAGTGAAATTTATACATTCTTCCATTGTGTGGATTAGTGATTTAAAAGAGAAAAGTTTAAACTATTCTTTTAATCCTGGTAAAAGCTTTTTAGTCCTTATTCTCACATTCCTGTTATTTTCTGCAAGATGAATATATTGTTAATATGTTATTTCCTAGGAGGAATATAGAGCTGAAGGTATCAGCTGGCACAATATAGATTATATTGATAATACCTGTTGCATAAATCTTATTAGCAAGAAACCAACAGGCCTGCTCCATCTTTTGGATGAAGAAAGCAAGTGAGTATGATTCTTTTCAGTTTTGTTATTGGCCATTTGGGCTTTCCATGTCTTCTTAAGCCCTACATTTTCTTCTTAACATTATTAAGTAAAGAGCCAAAGTTTCCCATATATGCCTTTTTTGTGTGTGTTTGTGTGTTTCTAAGAAAATTGGATGGACTTCACTATAGAACTCATTTTTTCCTTGAGTTTTTCCAGATTTCTTCTACAGAGTCACTTTGATTTTAGATTTGTTGGTTTATATTTATTTTTTGTTTTTGTTTTGTGTTCCTCTCTTCTTGAATTAAGTTTGTGTATGTGTGTTTTAAGAATGGGTTTATTTTTAATTTTTATTGGCATCTAGTTGCCAACTAGATGCCAATAAAAATTAACTTTAAAAAAAGGGTTTTTTTCCCGCAGTTAAAGAAGGTCCTTTTTATTTTTGCAGTGTCATTCCATACAAAAGCAATAGAAAGATAACAGTCTTAACAAAAGTTTACAATTGAATATTTGAACAGAAAATCTGTACACATTATCATTTACAGCAATTTTACGTGGTAAATTAACTGATTGTAAAAAAAAAAAAAGGTCTTTCTAAATCCTTCTGCTGTCTTAACTCTTGGAGTATTTTAGGTAGAAGGCCTACTTAGTGCTATTTACAAGTACCAAATTAAGACTGTATAACTTACATAAAGCCCATTAACTTACCAGCTCAATTTAATATTTTGACTATTCAGTGCTCTTAAAAAAAAAAGTTTTATATATGAGATGTGTTTGCAGTTTTCCTGTTTTGCAGAGGAGAAGATAATAATAGATTCGTGATATCTGCCATGGCTCTGCAGGTTTTAAGTAGCAGCATATGCTAGATATTTGCCACCCCTTGATAACACTGTTCAATATACTAAACTTATATGTATGCTTCAGAAATAAAGCTTCCTATAGCATCCTCCAGAGCGTTCTCAGTGCTCTATAAAGTATTATTTATAGTTTAATTATCCTAAGAGATGGCACATCTAGAATTGGAGAAGCCAAAGTGGTGAAGTATGTGTTGGTTTTCTGTGACTCTTTAGTAAAATATTTAGAAATTGAATTAGTTCACCTGATTCTTAGCTTAATATTATACTCATTAAACTACAATATAAAATATTAAGCATTTACTATCATAGGATGACTATATACCAGGTTTGTGTGGGACAATCTAAAGTTTATGCCTGTTGTTCACTTTAGTTATTAAAGGTGCCTACTTCTACTCTCAGAATATCCTGGTATGTATGGTAAGTTATATGTCACCCTGTTAATATGCCATAAACACAGAATTGCTACATAGAATTATAAAGTAATATGGCAGAAGGCAAAATATAATGGAAAGGAGACTGCTAACAGTTACATCTACCCACCTTATCACCAGTCTATCACATTTATTTCCATTAATCTAAATGAATTAAAATGCAACCAACACAAAAAAATTTTAATTTTATGTCCAAAGTCGTGAAGGTTTCTTGTATTGCTCTATATGTCCTGAAACATACATTGTCTCTTATAAAATTGTAAGGTTATTAGTTCTTAACTCAGCCTGCATACCTTACTTCTGGTGTATTTTATTTTGGAAAGTGTCATAGGTGATTTTTGATATTTAGTGTTGAGACCCATTATGGTAGATATTGAAATGATAAGCAGTTCTTTTTGTTTGAG
This sequence comes from Mesoplodon bidens, assembly GCF_964165515.1. Taxonomy (NCBI): domain Eukaryota; kingdom Metazoa; phylum Chordata; class Mammalia; order Artiodactyla; family Ziphiidae; genus Mesoplodon; species Mesoplodon bidens. Next base: position 61,185,767 of record NC_138178.1, on the reverse strand, counting down.
CTATATTATGGTAAAAGAACAAGAAAGTTTAAGCAGTCCAGAAAAAGATCATATATGTAGTAAATGATGGACTCAAGATTCAAACTCAAATATTCAGATTCAAATACCTGGACTCCAGGTATTTCTAACTAAGCTTTATTTTTTTTTTTAACCTGAGCTTTTGTTTTCCTTTTTTATTGAGGTAGCATTGGTTTATAACATTATGTAAGTTTCATGTTTACAACATCATATTTCTACTTCTGTATACCCTACAGTGTACTCACCACCAAAAATTTATTTTCTGTCACCATAGAGTTGATCCCTTTTACCAATTTTGCCTTCCCCCCTGCCCCATCCCCTCTGGTATATAAAAAACGAATGAACAAATGAAAACAAACTAAATGAATAAACCAAACAAAAACAAACACGTAGATACAGAGAGCAGAGTAATAAGCGTGTGCTTTGAAGTATTGTCCTGTATTGCTTCACCATAATACTTAGGCTGTAGAGTCAGAAGTTCAGGGTTGTATTCCAACTCCCCTTAACAAATCTCTTAATATCCTTGGTCCTCAGTTTTCTTGCATGCAAAAAGGAAATGATGATGATAAATTATAATGCTGTGTGCTGTATATCTTATGGTGTTGTGAGCAGCAAATGAGCTAGTGGATATATAATTAAAACATGAATAGAGCAAAGGGGTTTTGTCTGGTCTGTTATTCTTTAAGCAAAATTTCATTGAGTGCACATCTTATTTTATAAAGACCATCTTTACCTGGTCAGTTGGTACCTCACATAAATGTAAATATTACCCCATGAAGAGAATGGCACTTCTTTGCTGTTACCCAAAAGCTTCTGGGGTTAAGCCACATGGCCAGAAATCACAGGGAGACAGACTTTGGCTCAATATAAGGAAGAACTTTCTAATCATTAGAGCTGATTAGCAGCTGCTTCATAAAGTAATAAAATTTCCCATTATAGTAATTATTTTGCATCATCTGTCAGGGTATTATTGTAGGTAGGAGATTGGACTGAATAATCTCTTAATTATCGCTTCAATTATGCTTTTATATTAGTTCTCCATAAAATTTTTTAATAAACCATAGTATTACTTTCCTTTCTTTATAAGTCAGTCTGTCAGTCCTATTATTACCTCCCCTTGTAAATGGACCAGCTTTGTCTCTATGCTTTAACACTCCAGAAGATGCAAAGGCATGAAATATTTTCTCTCTGTCATGTACCTACAAAGAGAGGTTGAAAATAAATTAGTCTCATTTAGGAAGAGCTGTTTTGGGAATCACTTTGAGTATTTTTCCTCTAAAAATATTTTCTTCTGTAGGGAATACATTACATGAAATATATCCTTAGTGGTGTTCCTGCTTCATTCAGTGTGTTTGTAGTGCTTTAGATGCATGGGTTGGAAGTTAGAAGTCTTATTTAATCTTGTCTTTGCTATCTGCTGGCTGTTCAAATTTTATAAACTAGATTCTAAAGGATGCAGTGTGGAATTTAGAAATGAGGAACGGTGTGAGCAAAGCTAAGAGTGTTATCAGTCTTTTCTATAGTACTTAGTGTGATCTGCTGACAGCAGCCCTGGCTGCACCTTGACGGTTGTTAGAAGTACAGAATCTCATACTTCCATCCCAGATTTCTTTTTCTTTTTTCTTTTTACGTCCGCACGGCATGCAGGATCTTAGTTCCCTGACCAGGGATCAAACCCGTGTCCCCTGCACTGGAAGTGCAGAGTGTTAACCACTGGACCGCTAAGGAAGTCCTACACTCCGGATTTCTTGAATCAGAATCTTCATTTTAACAAACTGAAGTTAAGATCAGAGCATTCATTTAGGACAGCATTTTATCAATCTTACCTGTTCATAAGAATTACCTGGGGAAACTTCTAAATAGGACTGATGTACTATTACATCAGTTACACCAGCCTAGCATCAGTTCAGTAGAATCACTGGAGATGGGGTACAGGCATTGGTATTTTGGAAAGCTCCCAGAGGTACTTCTTATATGCAAAGAAACACTACTCTAAGGCTGCCCCTGCAGGTAGCCTTTGGGGGACACTAGCTGAAGAGCTTTGAAATGCACAATATCGACTCTGACTCTGTTCCAAGCCCTTTTGCTTGGTTATGTAGTATGTATCCACAAATGTTTGTTGAATGCAGGATATGTGGAGAGTTTTTCTTTCCATCTTTCCTTGTTTGGAATAAAAATTGTTCTCATATCTGTCCTCCTTCCTTTCAAAATTTATTTTCTCCATTCAAAAGTAAGAGAAAAACAAATCATAAGCTTTTTGATTACTCAGAGGATTAGAAGGTAAATAAACCTTTACCGAGAGACAATGAGGTGAGCATCCTTCCTGAAAAGAAGCATTCTGCTGTGGAGTAGTGAGGGGTAAGTTTGCAGAGGTTGGGTTGGTCTAGGCTTAGGAGCTTGGATTCCAGTTTTCCAGAGTAGGAGAGGCACACAATTAAAGCACTATTGTAGGAAGATTTATTTTGATAGTTCCGTTTGGTGACATGAAACAAAGTAAAATTAGAATCGCTGAGGCTACTTTAGAGGCTGTTGTGGTACTCTCTGAAATTGTTTAAGAGTTGTAATCCATTCTAGAATGGCTGAGAGTTCTGGATAGGAGAGGAAGAGCCTAGATAGTCGAGATATTTTGAGGATGGGATAGTATTTGAATGCAAAAGCAGGCCTAGTTGACTAGGAAAATGGCAGTCTTGGCAACATAAAAAAGTAGGTAACATTTATATCATCCCTATAGGATGTCAGCTAGTGTTAGGTGTTTCTACCTACTAGCACTGTGTTACCTCATTTTACTCATTTTATGTATTAAAAAACCAGTTCTTAAAGAAGGTTGTACCTAGCTTGCCCAAGGTCACAGACAGAATTGGTAATCTAAGCAATGACTGTCTGACATCAAAGATCATTCTCAGGAGATGGAGACAACCTAAGTGTCCATCATCGGATGAATGGATAAAGAAGATGTGGCACATATATACAATGGAATATTACTCAGCCATAAAAAGAAACGAAACTGAGCTATTTGTAGTGAGGTGGATGGACCTAGAGTCTGTCATACAGAGTGAAGTAAGTCAGAAAGAGAAAGACAAATACCGTATGCTAACACATATATACGGAATCTAAGAAAAAAAATGTCATGAGGAACCTAGGGCTAAGATGGGAATAAAGACACAGACCTACTAGAGAATGGACTTGGGGATATGGGGAGGGGGAGGGGTGAGCCATGACGGGGTGAGAGAGTGGCATGGACATGTATACACTACCAAATGTAAAATAGATAGCTAGTGGGAAGCAGCCGCATAGCACAGGGAGATCAGCTCGGTGCTCTGTGACCACCTAGAGGGGTGGGATGGGGAGAGTGGGAGGGAGGGAGACACAAGAGGGAAGAGATATGGGAACATATGTATATGTATAACTGATTCACTTTGTTATAAAGCGGAAACTAACACACCATTGTAAAGCAATTATACTCCAATAAAGATGTAAAAAAAAAAAGATCATTCTCCTTCCTGATTCCAATACATACTATGTAATTAACCATTTTCGTTTTAATTTTAGAATCATTTTTACGCATTAGATATCATATTCAGCATCTTTACAATCTCATGTCACATTATTTTTCATTATTTCAGCTACTGTTAAATAAAACTATTCTCTGAAAGATACTTGCCATGTCCTTTTTATTTGTCAGTGATTATTTTCTGTATTTGAAACTCCTACCCAACCTTTAACATCTAGCTCGTAATTAATTGCCTCCTTTATCCTCTGTGAACCTTTCCATTGTTCCCAACTAGAGATTTCTTTCTCTTCTGAAGTTTTATATGCCTGTACTATTATGTAGTTACTTCTTAATATTATTTGAATGATTCTCAGATATGAAATGCTCATCCGTGAGTATAAACCTATTGATGTATATTTGAAATAATAATAGATATAATATAAAGCTATACAGTAACTGGTGTGGGTAAGAAAATTACTACTTAATTCATACATGAAGAAAAAACAAAATATGACAGTGATTTAAAGGACCTGTCCAAATTGAGAGATCATTCCCTTACTGCAAGTTCTTGACCCAAAACAACATACGATTTAGTTTTTATTATTCTTTGGGTTTTATGGTAGTGCAGCACACTGTGACCTAAGCTAAATATCCAAAGACCTGAGTTAATTTCTCACTTCTGCCACTTGCAAAGTGTGAGTTAGGCAAATCACGACTTTTGAGCTCTCATCTGCAAAATAGAAATACCAATTCTTGTTTTACTCATTTTTCAGCTTGTTATGAGAATTTATTTAAGTGAAAACTCTCTGTAATTTGCTAAATGTGTTAGATGGAAATGTAATTAAAATGTATTTAGAAAAACTACTGTATTAACTGCTGCATCTTTAGTGTTTTTGTTTTTATTTTTAATTCAGCTTTCCACAGGCTACAAATCAAACACTGCTGGACAAATTTAAGCATCAACATGAAGAGAATTCTTACATTGAATTTCCAGCTGTTATGGAGCCTGCTTTTATCATAAAGCATTATGCCGGGAAAGTGAAATACGGGATAAAGGTCAGTAAATTTCTCACTGAATATGCCTTTAGGGCAGAGGAGTGTTCTTAACTATATCACCATCCCTGTCACACCACCCTCTTTGTAGTTGTTCAATAACAGTGGGAGATAGTTTAAGGATACTACTAAAATTCATACTCTGCTTTACAGTATTCTACTGTCATTAGAAGATGGTTTTGTTTGTTTCCTCCTGCGGCTAAAATTGCTGTCAGCCCATTCTGTATGTAATAGTCTATTTATTTATATTCTATTTTTTATTTTCTAATTTTTTAAATTAATTTTTATTTTAAATTTAATTTCTGTTTTATACTGGGGTATAGTTGATTTACAATGTTGTGTTAGTTTCAGTTGTATAGCAGGTGTACAAGTATACAGCAAAATGGTTCCCATATAGGTTATTACATAATCATAATAGCCTTTTTAGATCTGAAAGAATAGTTACCATCAGTAAGTCTTAAATCCACTAGTTTATCTATGTAGTTGGTTGAATTTTTCTCTTCTCTACATCCATTAGGCCTGACAGACTTCATGTCATCATGTACCATTGGGTATTTGTGAGCTTGTACTCCTAATGAATATGTTGAAACTCTTTTCTTTTTATACAGCAGGTTCTTAATAGTCATCCATTTTATACACATAAGTGTATACATGTCAAACCCAATCGCCCAATTCATCACACCACCACCACCACCCCTCCACGACTTTCGCCCCTTGGTGTCCAGACGTTTGTTCTCTACATCTGTGTCTCAATTTCTGCCCTGAAAACTGGTTCATCTGTACCATTTTTCTAGCTTCCACATACATGTGTTAATATATGATATTTGTTTTTCTCTTTCTGACTTACTCCACTCTGTATGACAGTCTCTTGATCCATCCACATCTCAACAAACTGATATTCCATTGTATATATGTACCACATCTTCTTTATCCATTCGTCTGTTGATGGGCGTTTCGGTTGCTTCCATGACCTGGCTATTGTAAATAGTGCTGCAGTGAACATTGGGGTGCATGTGTCTTTTTTTTTTTTTTTTTTTTTTTGCGGTACGCGGGCCTCTCACTGCTGTGGCCTGTCCCGCTGTGGAGCAGAGGCTCCGGACGCACAGGCTCTGCGGCCATGGCTCATGGGCCCAGCCGCTCCGCGGCATGTGGGATCCTCGCTGACCAGGGCACGAACCTGTGTCCCCTGCATCAGCAGGCGGACTCTCAACCACTGCGCCACCAGGGAAGCCTGCATGTGTCTTTTTGAATTGTGGTTTTCTCTGGGTATATGCCCAGTAGTGGGATTGCTGGATCCTCTGGTAATTCTATTTTTAGTTTTTTAAGGAACCTCCATACTGTTCTCCATAGTGGCTGTATCAGTTTACATTCCCACCAACAGTGCAAGAGGGTTCCCTTTTCTCCACACCCTCTCCAGCATTTGTTGTTTGTAGGTTTTCTGATGATGCCCATTCTAACTGGTGTGAGGTGATAGATACCTCATTGTAGTTTTGATTTGCATTTCTCTAATAATTAGTGATGTTGAGCAGCTTTTCATGTGCTTCTTGGCCATCTGTATGTCTTCTTTGGAGAAACGTGTATTTAGGTCTTCTGCCCATTTTTGGATTGGGTTGTTTGTTTTTTAAATATTGAGCTGCATGAGCTGTTTATATATTTTGGAGATTAATCCTTTGTCTGTTGATTCATTTGCAAATATTTTCTCCCATTCTGAGGGTTGTCTTTTCGTCTTGTTTATGGTTTCTTTTGCAGTGCAAAAACATTGAAGTTTCACTATGTCCCATTTATTTACTTTTGTTTTTATTTCCATTACTCTAGGAGGTGGATCAAAAAAGATCTTGCTGTGGTTTATGTCAAAGAGTGTTCTTCCTATGTTTTCCTCTAAGAGTTTTATAGTGTCCAGTCTTTCTTTTAGGTCTCTAATCCATTTTGAGTTTATTTTTGTGTATGGTGTTAGGGAGTGTTCTAATTTCATTCTTTAAAATGCAGCTGTCCAGTTTTCCCAACACCACTTTTTGAAGAGACTGTCTTTTCTCCATTGTATATCTTTGCCTCCTTTGTCATAGGTCACTTGACCATAGGTGCGTGGGTTTATCTCTGGGCTTTCTATCTTGTTCCACTGATCTTGTTTCTGTTTTTGTGCCAGTACCATATTTTCTTGATTACTGTAGCTTTGTAGTATAGTCTGAAGTCAGGGAGTCTGATTCCTCCAGCTCCGTTTTTTTCCCTCAAGACTGATTTGGCTATTCGGGGTCTTTTGTGTTTCCATACAAGTTGTGACATTTTTTGTTCTGGTTCTCTAAAAAATGCCATTGGTAATTTGATAGGGATTGCATTGAATCTGTAGATTGCTTTTGGTAGTATAGTCATTTCCACAATATTGATTCTTCCAATCAAAGAACATGGTATATCTCTCCATCTGTTGGTATCATCTTTAATTTCTTTCATCAGTGTCTTATAGTTTTCTTCATACAGGTCTTTTGTCTCCCTAGGTAGGTTTATTCCTAGGTATTTTATTCTTTCTGTTGCAGTGGTAAATGGGAGTGTTTTCTTAATTTCTCTTTCAGATTTTTCATCATTAGTGTATAGGAATGCAAGAGATTTCTGTGCATTAATTTTGTATCCTGCAACTTTACCAAATTCATTGATTAGCTGTAGCAGTTTTCTGGTGGCATCTTTAGGATTCTCTATGTATAGTATCATTTCACCTGCAAACAGTGACAGTTTTACTTCTTCTTTTCCAATTTGTATTCCTTTTATTTCTATTTCTTCTCTGATTGCTGTGGCTAGGACTTCCAAAACTATGTTGAATAATAGTGGTGAGAGTGGACATCCTTGTCTTTTTCCTGATCTTAGAGGAAATGCTTTCAGTTTTCACCATTGAGAATGATGTTTGCTGTGGATTTGTCATACTTGACCTTTATTATGTTGAGGTAGGTTCCCTCTATGCCCACTTTCTGGAGAATTTTTATCATAAATGGGTGTTGCATTTTGTCAGAAGCTTTTTCTGCATCTATTGAGATGATCATATGGTTTTTATTCTTCAGTTTGTTATATGGTGTATCACATTGATTGATTTGCGTATAGTGAAGAATCCTTGCATACCTGGGATAAATCCCACTTGATCAGGGTGTATGATCCTTTTACTGTGTTGTTGGATTCTCTTATAAGTATTTTGTTGAGGATTTTTGCATCTATATTCATCAGTGATATTGGTCTGTAATTTTATATTTTTCTAGTATCTTTGTCTGGTTTTGGTATCAGGGTGATGATGGCCTCATAGAATGAGTTTGGGAGTGTTCCTTCCTCTGCAATTTTTTGGAAGAGTTTGAGAAAGATGGGTGTTAGCTCTTCTGTAAATGTTTGATAAAATTCACCTGTGAAGCCATCTGGTCCTGGACTTTTGTTTGTTGGAAGATTTTTAATCACAGTTTCAATTTCATTGCTTGTGATTGGTCTGTTCATATTTTCTCTTTCTTCCTGGTTCAGTCTTGGAAGGTTATACCTTTCTAAGAATTTGTCCATTTCTTCCAGGTTGTCCATTTTATTAGCATAGAGTTGCTTGTAGTAGTCTCTTAGGATGCTTTGTATTTCTGAGGTGTGTGTTGTAACTTCTCCTTTTTCATTTCTAATTTTATTGATTTGAGTCCTCTCTCTTTCTTGATGAGTCTGGCTAATGGTTTATCAATTTTGTTTATCGTCTCAAAAAACCAGCTTTTAGTTTTATTGATCTTTGCTATTGTTTTCTTTGTTTCTATTTCATTTATTTCTGCTCTGATCTTTATGATTTCTTTCCTTCTGCTAACTTTGGGTTTTGTTTATTCTTCTTTCTCTTGTTCCCTTAGGTGTAAGGTTAGATTGTTTATTTGAGATTTTTCTTGTTTCTTGAGGTAGGCTTGTATAGCTATAAACTTCCCTCTTAGAACTGATATTTCTGCATCCCATAGGTTTTGGATCGCCGTGTTTTCATTGTCATTTGTCTCTAGGTATTTTTTGATTTCCTCTTTGATTTCTTCAGTGATCTCTTGGTTATTTAGTAACATATTGTTTCGCCTCCATCTGTTTGTGTTTTTTATGTTTTTTCCCCTGTAATTGATTTCTAATCTCATAGCGTTGTGGTCAGAAAAGATGCTTCATATGGTTTCAATTTTCTTAAATTTACTGAGGCTTGATTTGTGACCCAAGATGTGATCTATCCTGGAGAATGTTTTGTGCACACTTGAGAAGAAAGTGTAATCTGCTGTTTTTGGATGGAATGTCCTATAAATATCAATTAAATGTATCTGGTCTACTGTGTCATTAAAGCTTCTGTTTCCTTATTTATTTTCATTTTGGATGATCTGTCCATTGGTAAGTGAGGTGTTAAAGTCCCCCACTATTACTGTGTAACTGTCGATTTCCTCTTTCACAGCTGTTACCAGTTTCCTTATGTATTGAGGTGCTCCTATATTGGGTGCATATGTACTTATAATTGTTATATCTTCTTGGATTGATCCCTTGATCATTATGTAGTGTCCTTCCTTGTCTCTTGTAACATTCTTTATTTTAAAGTCTATTTTATCTGATATGAGTATTGCTACTCCAGCTTTCTTTTGATTTCCATTTGCATGGAGTATCTTTTTCCTTCCCCTCACTTTCAGTCAGTATGTGTCCCTAGGTCTGAAGTGGGTCTTTTGTAGACAGCATAGATATGGGTCTTGTTTTGGTATCCATTCAGCAAGCCTGTGTCTTTTGGTTGGGGCATTTAATCCATTCACGTTTAAGGTAGTTATCGATATGTATGTTCCTATGACCATTTTGTTAATTGTTTTGGATTTGTTTTTGTAGGTCCTTTTCTTCTCTTGTGTTTCCCACTTAGAGAAGTTCCTTTAGCATTTGTTATAGAGCTGGTTTTGTGGTGTTGAATTCTCTTAGCTTTTGCTTGTCTGTAAAGCTTTTGACTTCTCTATTGATTCTGAATGAGATCCTTGCTGGGTAGAGTAATCTTGGTTGTAGGTTCTTCCCTTTCATCACTTTAAGTATATCATGCCACTCCCTTCTGGCTTGTAGAGTTTCTGCTGAGAACTCAGCTGTTAACCTTATAGGAGTTCCCTTGTATGTTATTTGTCATTTTTCCCTTGCTGCTTTCAGTAATTTTTCTTTGTGTTTAATTTTTGCCAGTTGATTACTATGTGTCTTGGCGTGTTTCTCCTTGGGTTTCTCCTGTATGGGACTCTCTGCACTTCCTGGACTTGGGTGGCTGTTTCCTTTCCCATGTTAGGGAAGTTTTCGATTATAATCTCTTCAAATATTTTCTCTGGTCCTTTCTCTCTGTCTTCTCCTTCTGGGACACCTATAATGCGAATGTTGTTGCGTTTAATATTGTCCCAGAGGTCACTTAGGCTGTCTTCATTTCTTTTCATTCTTTTTTCTTTATTCTGTCCCGTAGCAGTGAATTCCACCATTCTGTCTTTCAGGTCACTTATCCGTTCTTCTGCCTCAGTTATTCTCCTATTGATTCCTTCTAATGTAGTTTTCATTTCAGTAATTGTATTGTTCGTCTGTGTTTGTTTGTTCTTTAATTCTTCTAAGTCTTTGTTAAACATTTCTTGCATCTTCTCGATCTTTGCATCCATTTTTTTTCCGAGGTCCTGAATCATCGTCACTATCATTATTCTGAATTCTTTTTTTGGAAGGTTACCTATCTCCACTCCATTTAGTTGTTTTTCTGGAGTTTTATCTTGTTCCTTCATCTGGTACATAGCCCTCTGCCTTTTCATCTTGTGTGTCCTTCTGTGAATGTGGTTTTTGTTCCGCAGGCTGCAGGATTGTAGTTCTTCTTGCTTCTGCTGTCTGCCCTCTGGATGTTGAAACTCTTAACTCCCGTGGAAGGGCATCTTCATAATTTTGCCCATTTCTTTTTTTTTTTATTTTTATAAATTTAATTATTTATTTGTTTTTATTTTTGGCCATGTTGGGTCTTCATTGTTGTGCGTGGGCTTTCTTTGGTCGCGGCCAGCTAGGGCTACTCTTCGTTGTGGTGCGCAGGCTTCTCATTGTCATGGCATTTCTTGTTGTGGAGCCCAGGCTCTAGGTGCACGGGCTTCAGTAGTTGTGGCACGTGGGCTCTAGAGCGCATGCTCAGTTGTTGTGGCGCATGGGGTTAGTTGCTCCGCGGCATGTGGGATCTTCCCGGGCCCGGGATCGAACCGGTGTCTTCTGCGTTGGCTGGTGGATTCTTAACCACTGCACTACCAGGGAAGCCCTTGCCCACTTTTTGTTTGTAATTGATGAGCCCATTACCCTTCAACCAGTTGATGTTTAAGCCTGCCATTTAAGAGAGGTTCTAAGTAATGCAGTGACGATATGGAGAACGGTGGAGCAATACGTTTTCTCATGGATCTTGACGTGAGAGTCAGAGTTAAGATCACTCATTCATTCATCACTGATTCATTTATTCAGGAAGTACTGATATTTATTAAACACAAAACACATGTCAGACCTTGTGCTTGGTGTTCAGAATATCTAGTGAGAAATTAGCAGACATGTTCCTGGCTCTGTATACACATATACACACATATACATATATGCATGTGTGTGTTTAATATAGATAAATGGGGTTATGTGTATAAATAAAGTAATGGGTTTTGTGAGAGAAAGTAGTGAAATAGTGGATTTTGAATTTGTGGATCCATAAACACCTCTTTGAGAAACTTGAAACTTGAGAGATGACCTGAAGTAGATGTTACCTTGGTGAGGGGTTGGGATGGTGAATATTATAGGCCATGAGATAGGACAGAATTTAATATGTTAAAATAATTGAAAACAGGTCAGTGTTACTAGATTATAGTGATCAAGGAAAATAGTGGCATGAAATGAATTCAGAGAATGGACAGCAAGTTAGTTCTTCAGGCCTTCTAGACCAAGTTAAAGGAGTTTGGTTTTTGTTGATATTATTATGAGGAGCTATGAAAAGATTTTTAAGCAGAGGACATGATATGTGTTTTTAAAAGATTGATTTCTTGGAGGAGAAGGAATAGCAGAGGGAGAGATTGGGAGCTGGGAGATGAATTATGTAGCTTTTTAAAATAGTTGAGGTGAAATGTTAAGGTAAACTGGACCACTGAGATGTCAGTAGAGATGGAGGAGATCTAGATGATTATGAGATAGTTTTTGGAGGTACAGTCAGTAAACCTTATTGATGCATTCCAAGTAAGTGATCTCTGGCTATAGCTGATGGGTGAGTTTGAGGTGCTATTTCCTGAGGTGGAAAAGATGGGAAGGAACAGATTTTAGAACAAACGTTAAGAATAACAGAGTAGAGGGCTCCCCTGGTGGCGCAGTGGTTGAGAGTCCGCCTGCTGATGCCGGGGACACAGGTTTGTGCCCCAGTCCGGGAAGATCCCATGTGCCGCGGAGTGGCTAGGCTCATGAGCCATGGCCGCTGAGCCTGTGCGTCTGGAGCCTGTGCTCCGCAACAGGAGAGGCCACAACAGTGAGAGGCCCGCGTACCGCAAAAAAAAAAAAAAAAAAGAATAACAGAGTAGAATGGTGGTTACTAGTGGGTGGGGGAATTGAGGAGATGCTGGCAAAGGATACAGACCTGCAATTAAATTCTGGAGATCTAATGTGCTACATTGTAATTATAGTAAACATTGTATTTATAGTTAACATTGTGATTATAGCATTGTCTTCAAAGTTTTTAAGAGACCAGATCTTAAATGTTCTTCACACAAAACAAAAGAATGATGATTATATGACATAATGGAGGTGTTTGCTAACTCTAAAGTGGTAATCATATTGCAGTATATAAATGTATCACATCAATATTTTGTATACCTTAACCAATGTTGTGTCAGTTATATCTCAATTTAAAAATACAGTCTAAAACAAAAACAAAAAAATGTTCATTCATATTATCAGATAGGCTGAAAGTAAATAAAAGGATGGGAAGAAGACACACCAGGCAAACCCTAACTAAAAGAAAGCTGGTATAATTACATAATTATCAGACAAGATAGACTTTAAGACAAGAATTATTATTAGATATAAAGAAGCACATTTCATAACAATAAAAGGGACCAGTTCAACAGAAGACATATCAAAAGTTATATGTACCTAATGACTTCAGTTCAATTATATAAGCCAAAAGGGGAGCAAAAGTAGAACTAGACAAGTTTACCATCAAAGTTGTAGATTTTAATACGTATCTCTCAGTAACAACAGAATATGCAGACACAAAATCAATAAAAACAGAACAATTGAACAGCAGTACTAAACAACTGACCTAAGTGGCATATCATAACTAGATATTCTTTGCGTGTTTAGAAATTAAGTAAAATTCTTCTAGATAACGCCTGAGTTAAAAAACAAATCACAATTAAAATGATAATATTTTAAACTGAACAGTAATGAAGATAACAACATATCAAAATTTGTAGGATGCATTTAAAGCGATAACTTTAAAAGCATATGTTAGAAAGGAAGACTGGTTGAAAATACACTAGGGAAAGAACAGCAAATTAAACCCCCAAAAGTAGAAGAGGGAAATAATAAAGAGCAGACCAGAAATCAATATTATAGAAAGCAGACATACAGGAGAGAAATTAACAAAGCCAAAAGTGAGTACCTTGAAAGGATAACAGAAAATAATAGAGTTGACCCTTGAACAACATTGGTTTGAACGTGGGGGTCCACTTATACACAAGTGTTTTTCAATAAATAGGTACTGTAGTGCTACCCGATCCACGATTGGTTGAATCCATGGATACAGCACCGTGGATACTATAAAGGGCTGACTATAAAGTTACACAGGTTTTTTAACTGTACGGGTGGGTTGGCCTCCCTAACCCCCATGTTGTTCAAGGGTAAACTGTATAAGTAAAAGGTAATAGAAAATAACTAATGAAAGAAAAAAGAAATTCACAGATTACAGATAGCAGAAATGAATAAGGGGATTTAACTACACACGCTACAGATACTAAAAAGATATGAACTTATTTTGCCAGTAAATTTGACAGCATAAATAAAATGGAAAATTCCATGAAAAATACATTGCCAAAATTGACACTGGAAATATAGGAAAACCTGAAAACCCTATGTCTGTTAAATAATTTGAATCAGTAGTTTAAAACTTTACACAAAGGAAATTCCAGGCCCACATGGTTTCACCGGTGAATGCTTTCAAACATATAAGCAATACTAGTCATGCATTTTCTTTCGAGTTTGAGATACCTTTAAGATGTATAAATGGATCTCAGACATAACAAGAAATATGTGAGCTGGAAATACAGATTTGGGCTTCATCATTTAGATAGTGTTTCAAGTCATAATTATGGTCCAGATCAACTGATACAAGATGATCGAGGAAAAAATATGAGTACACAAGATGAAACCCTAAGAATTTTCAATACAGAACCAACAGTGGGGACTGAGAACGGACTGCACAAGAACTAAGTAGTAAATCACAGTGTGTTGTTATGGAAGCCAATAGAAAAGAGTTTAAAGGATGATGTGATTAGTTTATGAAATATACTTAGAAATCTAGAAATATGAAGACAGAGAGACAAGACCATTACATTTGAAAAAGGAAGGTGTCTTGTCAACATTTGACAGTCCTCATGGAAAAGAAATCTTGAATTTTAGGTTTTATGGTATAGTTATTAATAGGACAGGATGATCTTCGGAGTAGGGCAGACTGATATTTTAGGTCCTATTACTGGTACTTATGTTTGACCTCTGATGAAATTCTCTACCTCTGTTTACTCACCAGTAAAGTGTGGTTTATAATTGATTCCACTTTATTGAGTAATCGTTAGAATTAAATAAGTTACGTATAGTGCTTAGCTTAATGCCTGACATTTGTCTTCCCTCAGTAGGTGTTTACTTCTGCTGGTGATTTGATTTGAAAATTCTTACTCAGTTTTACTAACGTTTATAATATATACGTTTGCTCAAAGGGTACTTAGGGACCAACTTAGCACCAAGACTTTTGGCTTGTTTCCCCTGTTCTCAGGAGAACCAAGAATTACTAGGAAAGGAAAGCCCTAAAGGTAATAGGACAAGTTCAAGCTGCCTTCTGGACATGAGGGTAGATGACGTCTTACTAGGCATGATTCTCACAGAATTCTGAGTTAGAGCTGTTCTGTGAAGCTGCAACGACATGGAGTGTTTTACTCACCAAGTTTTAATCCTTCCATCTGGGTGTGGTTATAGTCAAATGCCTAGACTACACGTATCAGTCTGGGACCTTCTTCCAGGAGTGTTAAGCTTCTTGCCCTCCCTATATTTCTGTGGGTATTTAAACCCATTTTCTTGTGTTCTGTCATCGCCAACCCCCATTGACAGGTGGTTTTAACTGTCTATTTACAGTTCTTAAGTAATCTTATCCAGCTTTAAAAATCTGTATGCTGATGATACCCAAATGCATTTTCTGAAATCTCTGTAAGAATCTAGACAAATATATCCATCTGCCTACTTGATGTCTGTATGCAGACATAGTATACTGGTTATAAGTGGCTGAGTTTGAACCTCTGTTCTTCCAGTTACTGTGTGATAGGAGCCAAGATAGTTAACCTTTCTATGACTCACTTTCCTCATGTATAAAATAGGAATAATAATATCATCTACCTCAAGGAGTTGTTAAGGTGATGAAATGAACTTCAATGAGACAACACATGTAAAATGCTTAGAAGTGTGCCATACACTTAGAAACCTCTCAATAAATGTTACTTGCTATTATCATTATTCTCAGCATCTCAAGCTTCACTTGGACAAAACTTACCTCTTAATCCTCATTTTCTATCCCTATACCTTCTCTCTTCTCTAGTCTTCTCCATATCAGTATATGGTACCTCTACCCACTTTGTTGCTCAAACCCAAAATATAGGTGTTAACCTAATTTCCTCATTCACTCACCATGCCCTAATCCACCAGCAAGTCCTTTGTCCTTACCTCTAAAACATATCCCAAATATGATAACCATTTTCCCTTTCCACTGTAGTCCAAGTCACTGTCAGTTCTTCTTCTGGAATACTGCAGTAGCTGGCCTACCTTTTCCATCTTTGTACAGTTCATTCCCTCTGCACCAACCAGTGATGTTTATAAAACACCAGTTAGCTCATGTCATTATCCTTCCAGTGGCTTTTCTTTACACTTGAATAAAACCCAAACTCCCAGTTCAGGCTTACATAGCCTACATAGCCTATTTATTTGCTTATTCTTCTACCACTCTCACCCTTGCCAAGAATGCTCCAGCCGCTGGTCTTACTGGTTTTCTCCTAACTTGTTCAACTCATTGCCACCTATAGGTAGTAGGTGTTCCCTTTGAAATGCTGTTCCTGGTCTTCTCATTTCTGGCTCCTTTTTGTTATTCAACTCTCTTATCATTTTATGTGATAGTCCTGTAGAGAGTCTCTCCCTGACCAGTGTTTAACAAGCTGCAATAAGATTGTGGAATGCTCATTCTAATTTAAATTAATTATTGAATTAAATAGTTTTAGGGTCAGATGGGACTTTGTAGAGGATATCTATCTGGTCCATTTAGCTGCCTAAAACAGAAGTCACTTCTATAGCCTTATTCAACCACTGTTCATATATGTCACCCATTATCTTCTTGGTTTAATAATTTTTTCAAAAGTAACACTGGTACTTTTTTCATGTAGGATTTCCGGGAAAAAAATACAGATCATATGCGCCCTGACATTGTAGCTCTTCTGAGAAGTAGCAAGAATGCATTTATCTCTGGGATGATTGGAATTGATCCTGTAGCTGTTTTCCGTTGGGCAGTTCTCCGAGCTTTTTTCAGAGCTGTTATTGCTTTCAGGGAAGCTGGGAAAAGACACATTCAGAGAAAAACTGGTAAGCAGTAGACATCAGTATTCTACCATGCTTCTGTTTGTTTTCTTACCATGCCCTAACATCATGTTTCAGATCTAATGAGTTCTGGTGAGTGTATGTGTGTGTATATATATGTTGGTACATTTTTATTAATAAATACTGATAGGAATAATGAGTGTAAAGCACCTGGTATTTATTAGGCATTCAGACATTGGTATGATTTTTAAACAAAAAGTGAAATTATTATTTAATTATATAGAATTTAATATTGATATTTTTCTGTTTTCTTCTTAAGTCCTAGTTTTTACTACAAATGAAACATAATGTGGAAGCATAAATCAGGAGGCAGAAAAATTAAGATGGAGGTAGTATAGTATAGTGGGGTAACCCAACTTTAGTAATCAGTTGTCATCTCTTCTCTTGACTGATTTTGTGACTATTAGCTGTTTTTCTTGGAGTGTAATATCGCCTTCAATATTATGAGGGTAAAATCAGATAATACATGTAAAGTATCTGTTTATGAGGTGTTAATTTTCTTTTCCTCTTACACTTAAGTCAGTTAGCTGGATTTTACTTTAAAAGTTAGGAATGGATAAAACAGGATACTTTTTTTTGTGTGTCTCCTCCTTAAATCATAAAATATTCTCATTTCACATTCTGTAGGAGGAGCATCTCTAAAGCACTTGCTACCTACTTGAAATGACACTGTTGCTTGCTGTAGCTCTAGCCTTAGATAGACCATTGCTGCATAGTGAGGATATTCTAATACATATGTAATTATTTAAAAGAATTTTTTTGGCCAAGAAGCTTCAGCAGAAGTGCAGGAGGACACACTTTGTGCTTTCAGAACTCCTAGACTTACTCATAGGGCTTTTGGGCATGTGCACTAGCAGTAAAACTTTAAATTCAGCTTTTATGTATTTTAAATGAATAAAATATTTTAAAGATTGTATTTCTAAAATGAGAGGCAAAACTAATTGAATTTCATTTCAGTACTTCAGATTATAATGTGTGCAAACTGGCCTTTGCGGATAGAACTATAGTTTTTTTTTTTTAAATAAAAGGAGTATCTTAAAACTGCTTTGCCTTTGCCAAAAATTATTTCTAAGAGGCTATCTTTGCAAAAAGCTTGAAAAAATTTTAAATTGAGGTATAATGGACATATAACATTATATTAGTTTCAGGTATATAACATAATGATTCAATATTTGTGTGTACTGCAAAATGGTACCATCCATTACTATATAAAGTTACAAAACTTTTTTTCTTGTGATGAGAACTTTTACAATTTAACCTCTTGGCAACTTTCAAATATGTACAGTACTGCAATATTATTGACTACAGTTACCAGCAAAAAGCTTTAAGGAAAAGTTTTTTCTTTTAAGATACATTCTTATTTATTACAGTGGTCTTATCAATTATGAAAATTTTGAAAATTGATACATATCCTGCTAAGACATAACTGACTAAGATAAGAAACTTTTCTTATATTTACTATTGAATACATTGCTTTCTGTAAAAGTTATTCACATTGAATGTTACTTTGGCATTTAAAATATTATTTGTGAAAGCTGGTTCTATGTGTATTAGTATTAGTACAAAGACATGCAGTGCTACTAATGATCAACAACTGAAATTATCTTTGATAATTTCTAGATTCTTCTTGTTTTCTAATCTAGTTTTGCTTTCTGGCCAGCATAGAGCTTCCACATAATAAACTCTTTTTGAAAACTCTTTTATACTGGGATATAACATGTATACAGAAAAGTGCACAAAACAAAACATATAGCTCAGTGAATTATCACAAAGTGAAAACACCCCTGGAACTATCTTCTAGGTTAGGAAAGAGAATATTACCAACATGCTAGAAGTCCCCCTTGCATAAACTTTTAAAATTTCACTTTTTATCAAGAAAAAAAAAAACAATAGTTCATTTGCATTTTGAGGCAGTGACTGAGCAGGTTTGTTACAGAGAATAATTGTATTACAGCATATTAGTGTCAGTGCCAAAATTTAGCATTTTTCCTCCCTCTGCACCACTTACCACCTGCTGTTTTCTGGTGGGTTTAGGATAAACGGCTATTATAAAATTAGAACACTGTAGTATTGCAAAACAAAAACTAACAGAGTAACTGTGAAAATGAACTAAGTAGTAGATGCAGAACTCTTATAATGACCATAAGTAGTATGCAAACATATCAACGTGAAACAGGAATTGGAGATTATTTAAGCAGAAGTAGAATATATGAAAGGCAGAAGGTAACCCAGTTCAGATCTTGAATGAGAGTAAGAAGAGGTCAAAGATAATATTTCTAATGAAGAAAGAAGATGTAGACTGCAGAAGTGCAATATATTTTCACTTCCTTTAAGAAATAAGATATTTCACTGGACTCTTAGCTGATTGTCAACAAATACCTTGATGGTGAACCAAAAAAATCCTGGATTTTCTTAAGGAATTCCCTAACATTCTTTTTCTTCATCAAGCCAACTGAGCCCAAATGAGAATATCAAATTTAAATCTACTTTTGACTGTTATTTTTTCTTTTTTATAGACTTTCAAATTAGAGGGCACAGTGCCATTTTAAGGTCTTTAAATAAAAATTAATTCAACTTATTCCTTTTAAGAATAAATTTGTTATAGTTGTGGTATGTTATAGCGGGGGCAGGTTATCAGGAAACCATAAAATGTTCTTAGTAGAGTCATATAAATAGGCATTCTGAGTGAAGCTACATGTTGGCCCTGCTGGGAGGTGGAATTAAAAATGGTAATGATTTTTCTGGTCAGCAGTGAGGTATTGGAGTACAGGTATTCCAGTGGTAGCATCCACCTTGCCTCTGATTTACTCCTCCTGAATAAGAAAGAGCCTGGACTAGAAAGTACAGGGGAGATCATAACTTGACCATAAATTATACAGTATGCAGATGTGAGTGCAGTGATGCTTATTTTGTTCTTTTGGAGTTACATAAAAGTATAGCCAAAGAGGAATTTTAATCCATCTAAAAAGGCTAGGCAGAGACAGCGAATTCAGCTGTGGCATTGGCATAAGAGGCAAGAACGAGGGGCTTCCCTGGTGGTGCAGTGGTTAAGAATCCACCTGCCAATGCAGGGGACATGGGTTCGATCCCTGGTCCGGGAAGATCCCACATACTGCAGAGCAGCTAAGCCTGTGCAACACAACTACTGAGCCTGCGAGCCGCAACTACTGAAGCCCACGCACCTAGAGCCCGTGCTCTGCAACAAGAGAAGCCACTACAATGAGAAGCCTGCGCACCACAATGAAGAGTAGGCCCCGCTCACCACAACTAGAGAAAGCCTGCACGAAGCAACGAAGACCCAACGCAGTCATTCATTCATAAATAAATAAATAAATAATAATAATAATAATAATAATAAAAGGCAGGAACGAGAGTCCAAAGTGTCATTTGGTTCCTTAATCTACAGGGAGAAAAGCTGAAGCCATTCATATAGTGTCTGCAGATAGAGAGCTTTAATGGTTCCCACATAAACTGTTCCTCTTCCCCATCCCACACAATGGACTCCATAAGTCTAATGTGCTCCCATTTGTTTTTGCAAGTGGGAGAAGGATTCCAGTGACCATCTATTTCCAGAAATGACCAGGTACTAAAACTAATTTAGATATCACCTAAACAGGGTCTAGGATCTCTATGCAGTACTCTATCCATAATTCTACCCAGTACTTAAGACAATTAAGAGCATTTTTGTTAACAAACAAAACCCTGACCATTATTTATAAATCAATTCTGTATCAGGCACTATGGTGTGGTGAATAAGAGTAAGGGTTTTAGATTAAATGTCAATGAAACGGTAGAGTAAGGACCTCTGAAAGTTCTCTCTTCCATAAAAGCAACAAGAACACTTGCAAAAATTGTCAGAATAACTTTGCTGGAGCTCCGTGAATTCATCAAAGGCCTTCAGTAATCTGGGAAGTACATATACAAGAAAAAAGGCTGAATATTGATAATGACAGTGCACTTTGTAGTGTTTTAACTTGCACTACTCACCTCCCTCCCTCCCAAGCTCTACGGTAGCCTTGAAAATCAATAGCCTGGAAGCACAATGAAAATCAGCAGTGTGACAACCCCTGGAGGGAACAGAGGGGGGCTGGCGCTCCTTCAAAGCCCCATTCCCAGAGAATATTCAACTTATTTGGTAGTTCCCTGGAAGACCCCACTTACAAGGCTATCTTTTATCCTGACTTGGAGCTTGCCCAGTATGAATAACCTTTTACCTAGGGGTTTTGTCCAAAACAATCAGAAGCAGTTGTTGAACATTGCAACTTTCTGATGCAGTAGATAACAGCTGGGGCAAAAACTAACCAAAACATTTGAAAGGAAAAGCTGGAGAATGAAGTTTCCATAACGGCTATGAAAAGTTCCCATATATTCATGGGAATCTAGATAGCTATGCACATGCATAGGACTGTATACGTGCCCAGGGCTATGCATATGCTCAGTAAAGACCTGAGGATATCCTGATTTCTTACGTCAGGATAACCTTCAGATTCTGTGCAAGCAGGACAAGGCTAAGTTGTAAACTGCCTAGCTGAGTGTTGAAGGTATGCACCAACATACACACTCCGTGACCCTTGACAAAAACTGGGAGAATTAGTGGTTTCAGGCATGTAAAGATACCTGCCTTCAATCAATAGCTGACATTTAAGCTAACTGAGCAGAGATTTCCATGGTCAACTGTGACAAACTTTACAGAATTAGTTCAGGAAAGTCCTAAACAAATAGTAGCAACTGTAAAAAACAGCAACAACAGCAAATCCTGGGAAGAGAATTTTCAGAGTTGCCATGTTATGTAACTACCCCTGAAAAAATCCAGACATTGATATTACTAGACAAAGTCTTTAAACTATTTTAAATATATTTAAAGACTTAAAGGTAGCTATATCTAAAGAACAAAAGGAGAGTATGAGAACAGTGTCTCACCAAATGGAGAATATCAATTTTATACACACACACACACACACACACACACACACATCAATTTTGAAGTGGAAAAAAATGTACAATAACTGAAATGAGAAATTCAGTAGAAGAGTTCAGCAGCAGGTTTGAATAAGCAGAAGCCAGAATCGGGTGAACGTGAAGACAGATCAGTTGAGATGATCTGGCTAAGGAACAGGAATAATAAAGAATGAAGAAAAATAAACGGAGCTTCTAGACTTGTGGGACACCATGAGGCATATAAACTTCTGAGAGTCCAGAAGGAAAGGAGGGAAAGGGAAAGAAAGAATATTTCAAGAAATAATGGCTAACACCTCCTCAAATTTGCTGAGAAAATTAATCTACACATCTAGCAAGCTCAACAAACTACAAGGTGGGTGAATTCAAAGAGATTCAAACTTAGATATATCATAATTAAACTGTCTAGAGGTAAAGAGAGAATATTGAAAGCAGCAAGAGAAAAATGATTCATCATGCACAAAGTGTACTCAGTAAGATTAAAAGTTGATTCATCATTAGAAAGCATTGAGGCTAGAGGACAGCAACTTGGCATATTCAAAGTGCTGAAAGAAAAAAACATTGTCAATCAAGAATTCTGTATTCACTAAAACTGTCCTTCAAAATGAAATTATGACATTCCCAGATAAACAGATCCTGAGCGACTGTTACTAGCTGCCCCACAAGAAATATTAAAGGGAGTTCTTCTGGCTGAAATGAAAGGTCACTAGACAGTAGCTCGAAAGCACATGAAATAATAAAGAGCACCATTAAAGGCAGCTATAGAGTTAAATATAAAAGATAGTAAAAATGTATTTTTTACATTTTGTAACTTTTTTTTCCTCCGATGTGATTTAAAAGACAACTGTGAAAAAGCAATAATTATAAATCTCTCTTGGAGGGCATGCCATTTTAAAGATGTAATTTTGCATGACAATAACAGCATAAAGAAGGAGGAAGGGAATGAAGCTATATGAGGAAAGTTTTTATATACTATTGAAATTAAGTAGCTTTTAATCTAGATTAGATTGTTGTAAATTAAGATGCTAATTTTAATTCCCTTGGCACCTGTTAAGAAAATAACTAAAAAATAATATAGTAAAAGAAATGACCAGAATATTAAAATAGTATACTAGAAAACATCTTTTCAACACAAAAGAAGAGAGTAATGAAAGAAAAGAGGAACAAAAATAATATGTCTTACAGTATATGTGGAAACTAAATAACACATTTCTTAATAACCAATGGGACAAAGAAGAAATCATAAGGGAAATTAGAAAATAGTTTGAAATGAATAGAACAAAATATACATGCATATCTTATGGGCTACAGCTAAAACAGTGCTTAGAGGGAAATTTATTTCTCCCTTAGAGAAATTTATCTCTATTAAAAAAAAAAGAATATCTCAAATCAATAACTTAATGCCCCACCTTAAGATTCTAGGGAAAAAGGGAAAACTAAACCCAAAGCAAGCAGTAGGAAGGACATATAAAGAGTAGATCTGAAATAAATAAAATAGAGTAGAAAACAATAAAGAAAACAAATAAAACTGAAAGGTACTTCTTTAAAAAGGTAAACGAAATTGACAAACCTTGAGGTAGACAGACCAAGAAGAGGAGAGAGGAGACTCAAATTACTAATTTGGGGAAAGAAAGGAGGGTGTTGCTGCTGAACTGATGGAAATAAAAAGGATTATAATACTATTAACAGTTGTATGTCAACAAATTAGAACCTAGTGGAAATGGAAAAATTCCTAGAAATATGCTAACAGCCTATACTGACTCCAGAAGAAATAGAAAGTCTGAAAAGGCCCGTTACAAGAAAAGAGGTTGAATTAGTTATGAAAAAAAATCTTCCCACAAACCAAGGAACAGTGAATTCACTGATAAATTTTATCAAATACTTAATGAAGAATTAACACCAATCCTTTATAAACTCTTCCAAAAACAGACGATAAGGGAATACTTTCATTCTCAATCTGTGAGGCCAGTATTACCAGCATACCAGATAAGACATCACAAAAATGAAAACCACAAACCAATATCCCTCAACAAAAATCCTCAACAAAATCCTTGCAGACTGAGTCCAGCAATATGTAAAAAGTATTTTACACCATTATCTAGTGGAATTTACCCAGGAATGCAAGGTTTGTTCACCTTAGAAAACTCAAATCAATGTAATACACCACATTGATAGACTAAAGGGCAAAAATCAGATCATCACCTCAATAGACACAGAAGAGGCACTTGACAGACACGAATACCTTTTCATATTTTTCATCATAAAAATGCTGAACAAATTAGCAATAGAAGGGGACTTCCTCAATCTGATAAGGGGACCTGTGAAAAACCCAAAGGTTATATCATTCTTGATGGTGAATGACTGAATACTTTTCCCTTAAGATCAGAAACAAGACAGGATATCTGTTTTCACCTCTTTTATTTAACATTGTCCTAGAAATCCTGGTAAGAGTAATTCAGGCAAGAAAAAGAAAAGATATCCAAATTGGAAAGGAAGAAACCATTTTGTTTGTAGATGACATATTTTGTGTAAAACTTCCTAAGGAATCCACAAAAAAATCTACTAGAGATAAAAAATGAGCTCGAGTTGCAAGACACAATGTCAACATGCAAAATTGGTTGTATTTCTAGACATTAACAGTAAACAACCTGAAAACAAAACTAAGTTGGTGCTTCAGTTACAAGAGCACCAACAAGTATAAAATTCTTACTAATAAATTTAACAAAAGAATTGCAAGACTTGTTCACTGAAAGTATAAAATATTATTGGAAAAACTTAAAGAATACTGCAATAAATGGAAAGATATTCTATGTTTATGTATTGGAAGGCATAGTTAAGATGGCAATACTGGATCTACAGATTCAGCATAGTCCTGTCAAAACCACAGCTACCTTTATGCAGATATTGATAAGCTAATCCTAAAATTGATACGTAAAGGAATCCAGAAATGCAAGAAGGACAAAAATTGGAGGATTCACATTTCCCAGTTTGGATTAGGCAGTGGATTCTTAGGTATGACAGGATTAGGTATAAAGCACAAGCAACCAAAGAAAAAATGGATAAATTAGACTTCATCAAAATTAAAAACTTTTGTGCCTCAAAGGATACTATTTTTTTTTAAATTTATTTATTTTTGGTTGTGCTGGGTCTTCGTTGCTGTGCGCGGGCTTTCTCTAGTTGCGGCAAGTGGGGGCTACTCTTTGTTGCAGTGAGCGGGCCTCTCAATGCAGTGGCTTCTCTTGTTGCAGAGCACAGGCTCTAGGGCTCACGGGCTTCAGTAGTTGCGGCGCAAGGGCTCAGTAGTTGTGGCTCGTGGGCTCCAGAGCGCAGGCTCAGTAGTTGTGGCGCACGGACCCAGTTGCTCCACGGCATGTGGGATCTTCCCGGACCAGGGCTCGAACCCGTGTCCCCTGCACCGGCAGGCGGATTCCCAACCACTGTGCCACCAGGGAAGCCCTCAAAGGATACTATTAAGAGAGTGAAGGGACTTCCCTGGTGGCGCAGTGGATAAGACTCCACGCTTCCAATGCAGGGGGCCCGGGTTTGATCCCTGTTCAGGGAACTAGATCCCACATGCATGCCACAACTAAGGAGCCTGTGAGCTGCAACTGAGGAGCCCACGTGCTGCAACTAAGGAGCTGGCGAGCCGCAACTAAGGAGCCCACAAGCTGCAACTAAGGAGCCTGCCTGCTGCAACTAAGACCTGGTGCAACCAAATAAATAAATATATTTTTTAAAAAGTGAAATGACAACTCACAGAATGATAGAAGATATTTATAAATCATGTATCTAATAAGGAACTGGTATCTAGAATATATACAATTCTTGCAATTCAGTAGTAAAAAACTAATAACCCAATTAAAAAATGGGCAAAGGATGTGAAAAGACATTTCTCCAAAGAAGATATGCAAATGGTCAATAAAAAACATGAAAAGATGGTCAATATAATTTGTCATTAGGGAAATGCAAATTGAAACCACAGTAAGATACAACTTCACATCTACTAAGATGGTTACAATAAAATAGACAGGTAATAACAGATGTTGGTAATAAGGATGTGGAGAAATTGGAAGCCTCACATGCTGCTGGTGAAAATTTAAAATGGTGCAGCCACTTTGTAAAACAGCCTTGGTAGTTACACTTCACCCAGCAGTTCCACTCTTAGGTAGATACTTAAAAGAATTGAAAGCAGGTGTTCAAACAAAAACTTGTACTTGATGATCTTAGCAACATATTCATAATAGCCAAAAGGTAGAAACGACTCAAATGTTCATCAGCAGATGACTGGATAAACAAAATGTGGTATATCCATACAATGGAATGCTATTTTGTCACATAAATGAATGAGGTACTAGTACATGCTATAACATGGGTGAACCTTGAAAGCATTTTGTTAAGTGAAAGCATAAGACACAAAAGGCCACATACTGTATGATTTCATTTATATGAATTTTCTAGAATAGGCAAATCTGTTGAGAAAGAATGTAGATTAGTGTTTGCTCAGGGCAGACAGGGAGATAAAAAGGGGAGTGATAGTTTAAAGTACAGAGTTTCTCCCTAAGGACTCCACAAAAAAACTACTAGATCTAATAAATGAATTCAGCAAAGTAGCCGACGTGCAGCCTCAGCACTTGTGGCTCACGGGCCCAGTTGCTCCATGGCATGTGGGATCTTCCCAGACCAGGGCTCGAACCTGTGTCCCCTGCATTGGAAGGCAGATTCTCAACCACTGCACCACCAGGGAAGCCCCATCAGTTGTATTTCTTTACACTAACAATGAAACATCAGAAAGGTAATGTTAAAAAAAACCCCAAAAAACTGGGACCTCCCTGGTGGTGCAGTGGTTAAGAATCCACCTGCCATTGCAGGGGACACGGGTTTAAGCCCTGGTCTGGGGAGATCCAGCATGCCACGGAGCAACTAAGGCCATGTGCCACAACTACTGAGCTTGTGCTCTAGAGCCCGTGAGCCACAACTACTGAGCCCTTGTGCCACAATTACTGAAGTCCACATGCCTAGAGCCCGTGCTCCACAAGAGAAGCCACTGCAGTGAGAAGCCTGCACACCACAACAAAGAGTATCTCCCCTCTCCACAACTGGAGGAAGCCCGTGTGCAGCAACGAAGACCCAATGCAACCAAAAATAAATAAATAAATAAATAAATAAATAAATAAATTTATCTTAAAAAGCCCCAAATACCTTTTAAAATTGCACCAAAAGAAAAGTATCTAGGAATAAACCTGACCAAGGAGGTGAAAGACTTATATACTGAGAACTATAAAACATTAATAAAGGAAATAAAAGAGGATTCAAAGAAATGGAAAGATAGCCCATGCTCTTGGATTAGAAGAATTAATACAGTTAAAATGGCAATACTACCCAAAACAATCTACAGATACAATGAGATCCTGTCAAATTATCCATGACATTTTTCACAGAACTAGAACAAATATCCAAAAATTTATATGGAATCATGAAAGACCCAGAATTGCTAGAGCAATCCTGAGGAAAAACAACAAAGCAGGAGGACTTCCCTGGTGGCACAGTGATTAAGAATCCATCTGCCAGTGCAGGGGACACAGGTTCAAGACCTGGTCTGGGAAGATCCTGTATGCTGCCGAGCAACTAAGCCCGTGTGCCACAACTACTGATCCTGCACTCTAGAGCCCATGAGCCACCGCTGCTGAGCCCACATGCCACAATACTGGGGCCCGTGTGCCTCGAGCCTGTGCTCTGCAACAAAGACAAGCCACCGCAATGAGAGGCCTGCGCACTTCAGCAAAGGGTGGCCCCCATTCAATGCAACTAGAGAAAGCCCATGCGCAGCAATGAAGACACAATGCAGACAAAAATAAATATTAATTAATTAATTAATTAAAAAAAACCCAAAACAGGAAGCATAACTCTTCCAGACTTCAGACAATACTACAAAGTTACAGTAATCAAAACAATGTGGTATTGGTACAAAAACAGGCATACGGATCAATGGTACAGAATAGAGAGCCCAGAAATAAACCCATACACCTATGGTCAATTAATCTTCAACAAAGGAGGCAAGAATATAAAATGGGAAAAAGACAGTCTCTTCATCAAGTGGTGCTGGGAGAGTTGGACAGCTGCATGTAAATCAGTGAAGTTAGAACACACCCTCACACCATGCACAAAAATAAACTCAAAATGTCTTAAAGACTTAAACATAAGACATGACAGTATAAAACTCCTAGAAGAGAGCAAAGGCATAACATTCTCTGACATAAATCATACCAATGTTTTCTTAGGTCAGTCTCCCAAGGCAATAGAAATAAAAACAAAAATAAACAAATGGAACCTAATCAAACTTACAAGCTTTTGCACAGCAAAGGAAACCATAAAAAAACAAAAAGACGACCAATGGAATGGGAGAAAATATTTGCAAATGATGCAACAGACAAAGGCTTAATCTCCAAAGTATACAAACAGCTCATACAGCTCAACAACAACAAAACAACAACCCAATTGAAAAATGGGCAGAAGGGCTTCCCTGGTGGCTCAGTGGTTGAGAGTCCGCCTGCTGATGCAGGGGACGTGGGTTTGTGCCCCGGTCTGGGAAGATCCCACATGCCGCGGAGTGGCTGGGCCCGTGAGCCATGGCCGCTGAGCCTGCATGTCCGGAGCCTGTGCTCCGCAGTGGGAGAGGCCACAACAGTGAGAGGCCCGTGTACCGCCAAAAAAAAAAAAAAAAAAAAAAGGCAGAAGACCTTAATAGACATTTCTCCAAAGAAGACATACAGATAGCCAGTAGGCACATGAAAAGATGCTCAGCATCACTAATTATTAGAGAAATGCAAATCAAAACTACAATGAGGTACCACCTCATGCCGGTCAGAATGGTCATCATTAAAACATTTACAAATAACAGTGTTGGAGAGAGTGTGGAGAAAAGGAAACCCTCCTACACTGTTGGTGGGGATGTAAGTTGGTACAGCCACTATGGAAAACAATATGGAGGTTCCTCATAAAACTAAAAATAGAATTACCATGTGATCCAGCAGTCCCACTCCTGGGATCATTACTTGATTGACTTTGGGAGGGGTAGGGGTGGTATTTACCAGAAGGGAATGAAATAACTTGCTGAGGTGATGGAAATGTCCTGTATCTTGATTGAGGATTATATGATAAAACTATTTGTTTAAGCTCATCAAACTGTATACTTGAGATTAGTGGAGTTTACTGTATGTGAAATATACCTTTAAAAAATGGCCCTAAGGCCTGGGAGCTGGCATTACAGAAACTATTATAGGATCAGAGACATGGCTTCAGGTTTCAATGATACAGTGGAGCTGGGATTGAGCCCCTGTTTTATATGGTGTAGGAGCTTCAAAGAGCTTGAACTCTTCTGTCACTGAAAAGATAATTGTAAAACTCTGTCTGTTGGCCTTGACTAGAAGAACAAGAAGAATCATATCAGTGTATGTTAGTCCTTAGATAAAGTTTGAAAAAAAAGTTGCCTAAAAAAATTAGTGCCCCATATCTTCTTCACCATGTGAGAGAATTTATACTGTTTGTTTGGTGCATAATCTCAAACTAAGAAATTATCAAAACTAGGCTAGGAACTTAGCATAAGCAAACACTAAATAAACCTCTTTTAAGAGTTTGAGACTCCACTGAAAACGTACTTATAAAATCATCCTAGGAAACCAAACCACCTTGACAGGGAGTTAGTACACACACAAAGGAGTATCACTTTAAGGTTTGGAAATAGTATTATAGTCTGTAAAGCAGTGTTTAAAATTGTTAAAGAGTTAAAGGAACGCATAGAAAGCAGAATGAAAGAACAGAAGTTAAAAAAATAACAAAACCCTAAGTTACAGGTATGATGATGAGATACAAAACAGTCGGTGAGACACAAAACAGTCACAGATATAAAATTACCCATATCCAAATGGCATTGCCACAATTTATTTAGATAAAATAGAAAATTGAGTACAGAGGCTGTAGTCAAGTTGAGCGAGTTTTAATTTAAGATTACATAATAATTTACTATATTTAATATTCTGAACTCATATAAAATACTTTAATACCATAATCTTCTTAAAATTATTTCTGACTAACAATATATCATTAGCTATTGAAGGGCCTGAAAGTCTGTTGATAACTTTCAAAAATTACAATTTGGATGGAGTATGAGTAGAACTCACCAGGTGGTTTTTTCCTCAAATGGTCCCCCTCAACTGATGGCTTACCCTAACCCCTAGTCCCCACCCTGTTACTAACCAAGTGCAGCCTCATCTGAGCCTAAGCATTCCTTCCCCCCCACAAGAGTCCTATGAAGGAGGGGATTATTGAGAATAGAATATTTTTATTGAGGTATCTTTTGACTAAGAAATGATGGTAATACTTGTCTCTTCTTGAAACATTGAACATATACAGCTATGGACTCTCTGTACTGGATAAATGAGATAGTGTTTTATTAGCTTACTTTTTAATTATAGGATATGAAATGTTTTTTTTAACTTTACAAAAGCCTGATATAGATATAGATAGATATCAGATATCTGTTTCTATATCTATCTGTCTATCTATAATCTGATGTTATGGTATCATGAGATTCTGTCTCTTTAACTAAAACGTGGATCCCTATTCTCTGGATGTAGATATTCAGTTTATGGAATTATAGTTTGGTTAAACCATGCAAACCTCTTTGAATTACTCTGCTTCTGTTTAACTTTTTAAATGATTCTGCCTTGAGATCTATTCATAGATAGTATCTTATTCCTAATTATACAGTAAATATGTACTAATGGAACTTTAGTTCATAATTATGTGTTGCTTTATTTGCCTCCATCTATTGTTAAACTATTCACTTTTATTTTATTTTATTTTTATTTATTTATTTATTTTTTGTGGTATATGGGCCTCTCAGTGTTGTGGCCTCTCCCATTGCGGAGCACAGGCTCCGGACCCGCAGGCTCAGCGGCCATGGCTCACGGGCCCAGCCGCTCCGCGGCATGTGGGATCTTCCCGGACCAGGGCATGAACCCGCGTCCCCTGCATCGGCAGGCGGCCTCTCAACCACCGCGCCACCAGGGAAGCCCTCACTTTTATTTTTTAAAGGCAAACCTACATACATTTGAACTTCATGTCCTAACTCTAGAGATGTTCTTGTGTAAATGATACTTGGCTCCTCCCAAACCTGGAAAACCTGAATTCTCTTTTAAATACATTTATTCCTAATATTTGTGGTACAATCTTCCTTCCCTCTTTACTGCTCAAGTGTCTCACTGTTTCAGTAGCACTAATCTGGGGCTTTGTTCCTTACTTGAATGTACTCTGGTTCCTTTCCTCCCAATAATTGATTCTGACAGATTTTCCAGCTTTGTTTTCAGATTTATAAGTACAGAAGTGCTGCTGGGTTTTCCTGCTCTCTAGTGCTTTTCTTCCTACTCTTTCAACATTGACACACTTGGAATTCCTACAAGTGTGGTTAATTGCGAGATTTGTGAACCTTTAACTTTTGGTAAATTATTTTGGGTATATTTCTCTTTGGGGTTCCATCAGAAACAATGTTTCTTGCATTGTTGCCAACTCTATGCTAATTATATTTCAGACCTGATAAAAATGAGTCCATTAAAAAAAAGACACCATACAACTGTTTTCGAAATTTCCCTGGTATTTTAAATTAAAATTTTTTAGTATAATGTTAACTCACAACACTTTTGAGTACTGAAAAAGGATACTTTTGAATACCTGGACAGGACCTTTATTTTTTCTTATTGTTTTTGTGTAATTTCCTCAAATTAATTGGAAAAATTATTCATATTTAACCCCAATTATTTGATACATTTTTATTTACTATTAAGATAGTTGGCAGCACTGTCCTTGATTCTCTATTGGTTTGGGCTTATATAATGTCTTTTTCTTTTCTCCATTTTTTGTTTTTCTTTTGCTTCCTAAGGACATGATGATGCAGCGCCATGTGCAGTTTTGAAAAGTATGGATAGTATTAGCTTTCTCCAACACCCAGTCCACCAGAGGAGCTTAGAGATTCTGCAGAGGTGCAAGGAAGAGAAGTACAGTAAGGCTGCAAATCCTGATAAATAAACTCTGTGTCATCACATCCATTTGGAAATGGAAACCAGGAGCATTCTACACCTGGGTGGGACGTAAATAGCTTAGGCGATGTGACCTCTATAATCCTTTGACCAGTGAGTCTCAGGATACTTCCATTGAGACTTTCATTGTTTTTTTTGAAAAAGTTGATATACCTGTTCTTTTAACTTGGATGACTTTTAACTTGGATGACTATTTGTGATCCTTGAGCTGTTAATTATACTTGGTTACAGACTTTGAATTGGTTTCTGCTTTTG
Organism: Mesoplodon bidens; assembly: GCF_964165515.1. Taxonomy (NCBI): domain Eukaryota; kingdom Metazoa; phylum Chordata; class Mammalia; order Artiodactyla; family Ziphiidae; genus Mesoplodon; species Mesoplodon bidens. Next base: position 61,154,054 of record NC_138178.1, on the reverse strand, counting down.
ACTTTAAAGTATCCAAGTGATGGGTAAAAATGAATAATGATTTTTTCCTGTTGGTTTTTTTTTCAACTTTATTGAAATCTAATTGAGGTAGTGTAAACTGCATGCCAAAGCATACAGTTTGGTAAGTTTTGACATATATGAACTCATCACAATCAAGATAATTAACATATCTAACACTGCCAACAGTTTCCTCTGTCTCTTGAGAATTCCTGCTGATTTTTATGCTAATTTACACTTGAATTTTAACATCAGCAATATTGCTTTCACTGGCAAATTCACTTAGTTTGACTATAGTTCTCCTATCAGATTTTATCATGTCTGATTTAGAGCAAAGCCACCAGTTAATGTTTTGTCTAAGGAAGAATGACAGAATCATAGAGGGTGTTCTCTTGTTTTGTTTGTTTGTTTGTTTTTTATAAAATTGGTGTAAAATGATGCCCTTGGTCTCCATTTTCTCCTTTTCTATTTGTTGTACTCATTCTGCATGAAAATGGTTCTTTTGCTTGTTGTGGGAAAACAGTTGTTTGGCTACTGCTATTGCTATAGTGAGAATAAAAGGATCCTTCAGAATACTCAAAGCCTAACTCAGCAATTTGCATATAATGGACTAAATTACTTATGTAGTCTGTTCTGAGCTTTTTACAAATCACAGATTTACTTTGCTAACTTCACAGTTCTGTGACTGAAATTCCATGGAATATTAGTATTTAATTATCAGTGAAAGGAGAATATAAGTAGAATTCCTAAGAGCAAATGTTGTGGGTTCTTTCTTCAGTTCTTACTTATGCTGTCTTGGTATAAGAAAATGTGTAATGCATTTTGAAAAATGTTAAAATATTTTCTCATTTTAGAAGAATGAAGGTAAGTATTGTGTTTAAAAAAGACATCTTCAAATGTTGCTCTTAATTATTGCTATGGTTTCTGAAAGGTATACAAGTACTTATTCCAAATATCCATCTTCCTTTTCTTAATCTTTTAATTCATGGGACATGATTGAAAACAGTCTACAAATCTTTTGGAGGGAACTTAATTCTTTTTAACTTTTAAATAATTGGAAGTAGTTTATTTGCTTCGTTGATTTTCATGACTCTCAGCCTGACAACCCCAGGCCTAATTGTATTCCAGTTAGGTATATATGGGTGTAGAATAGGAAGGCAAGGGTTTCAGCAGCAGCTACATGAGGATATTGTACATTGTACACATGCACATTTATTTCTACATTTGTGGAAGCTGGGCTTTTCCATTACTTTAGGTAGTTTATTTTCCATTATAGTACTACCAATAATTAAAATTTTATAATATATAAAATGATAAATTCAAGTTTGGGAGATTGTTTTTAAAAAACCGGGGGACTACTAGCCTTAGGTAATAGTAGTGGTGAATTGATGAGGTGAATGAACCCTGCCACAGGTAACAATGATAAACCCTGGAAAAAAATTAAGGTAACATTATTTGAAAGCACTGGAAAAGAGATAAAAAAATACTAACAGACCCCAAAAGACCAAAAATAAGCACAGAAACTAGTGGGGAGTTTATTCTTTAAAGTAACTAAGTAGTGGGTAAGAATTGTGAATTTGTGGCTTTTTGCATAAGGTTCTCCCTAACTGCCATAGCTTCAGAGACAGAAAACCACAACCATACTGGCTTGAAGTGTCAGAGGATAAAGTTGAGGAGTAGCAAAGAAGCTTGAAATTTAGGAGGAAAATCCTGGAATGGAGAGAGCTGCCAAAGGCTAAAACTCAAAGGGTACGAATTCTGCCATCCATACCTGGCTGACTGTTGTGAGTATTCAGGGGAGACTATAGGAGCTCTGTCAAAGAGCAATGCAAACCAAATAGGAGATAACTTTGGAAAGACACAACTGCAGTAGGTGAGATTTGCAAGTTTACCGATTTTTTTTAACTGAGGGCTTTTTGTATCTCTGCATAGCTCCTCTTGGGGGATAGCTGAATTCTTACTGCCTTTAGTTGGAATCCCATAGGTAGAGGTGAGAGAGAAAGAAGCAGAAAAATATTGGAAGAAATAGTGGCTGAAAACTTCTCATGTTTGAGAAAAACTAGCTTGGAGATTCAAGACAATCTGTGACCTCCAACTAGAATCAATACAAAAGAAAACCACAACTAGACACGTTATAGGCAAATTGCTAAATGCCAAAGATAGAAACAAAATCTTGAAAGCAGCCCAGAGAAAATATGGTACATTAAATATAGGGGAATACAGGCATACCTCAGAGCAATTTCAGAATCAGTTCCAGATCACTGCAATAAAGCAAATATCACAATAAAGGGAGTCACATGAATTCTTTTGGTTTCCTGGTTCATATAAAAGTTATGTTTACACTATACTGTAGTCTGTTAAGTGTGCAGTAGCATTATGTCAAAAAAAAAACAATGTACATACCTTAATTAAAAAATACTTTATTGCTGGGCTTCCCTGGTGGCGCAGTGGTTGAGAGTCCACCTGCCGATGCAGGGAACACGGGTTCGTGCCCCGGTCCGGGAAGATCCCACATGCCGCGGAGCGGCTAGGCCCATGAGACATGGCCGCTGAGCCTGCACGTCCGGAGCCTGTGCTCCGCAACAGGAGAGACTGCAACAGTGAGAGGCCCGTGTACCACAAAAAACAAACAAACAAACAAACAAAAAAACTTCATTGTTAAAAAATGCTAACCATAGTCCGAGCCTTCAGGGAGTAGTAGTTACATCAAAGATCACTGATCACAGATCACCATAACAAATATTATAATAATGAAAACTTTGAAATACTGCAGGCATTAGCTAAATGTGACACAGAGTCACTATGTGAGCAAATGCTGTTGGAAAAATGGTGCTGACAGACGTGCTCAACACATGGTTGCCACAAATCTTCAATTTGTAAAAAACGCAATATCTGCAAAGCACAATAAAGTGACGTACAATAAAATGAGGTTTGCCTATAATGATATGGTTAACACTTGTCTTCTCATTAAAAGCAATGGAGGCTGGAAGATATCCAAAAATCATAATTAAAATCCAACAAAACAATTCAAGACCCCAAAACAAAAGCAATGTTCAGGCAGTTCAGTTAATTTATAGTTTGGGTCCAGACAAGTTAATTGTCTGTTAGAAGAAAAATCAAGGCTGCAGGAAAACATAACAATTCATTGTTGTTACAATGTATTATCCACAATGTCCAATCATCAGTTAGGAAAAGTATCTTTCAAAAATGAAGCTGGAATAAAGATATTTTCAGATAAACAGATAATCTGAGGGAATTTGTCATCGTAATGTGTTCTATGAAAAAGATAATGGAAATTCTTTAGGTTAAAAGCAAATGACACCAGATGGTAATTTGAATGTATAGTAGAGGCTGATAAACGTTTTCTGCAAAGGATCAGATGGTAAATATTTTAGGCTTTGTGGGTCATATGGTCTGTTGAAACAACTCAATTCTGCTGTGAAAGGAGCTATAGAGACAATACATAAATAAATGAGCATGGCTACATTCCAATAAATTTTATTATAGACACTGAAATTTAAATTCCATATAATTTTCACATGTCACAAAAATATTCTTCCATTGATTTTTTTCCTCAACCATTAAAAAAATGTAAAACCATTCTTGGCTCTCAGGCCATGCAAAAATAGGCAGTGGGTTTGATTTGGCCCATGGACTCTAGTTTGCTGATCCATGAGTTATTGGAAGGAATAAAGAAACCAGAGGTAATACATATGTATAAAAATAAATGACTATACATATTTTCTTTCTCTCTCTTAGTTCTTTTAAAAGATATATGATTATTTAGGGTAAAAATTATGACATTGTTCTGGTGGTTTAAAATGTGTCCACAAATTTTTTGATACTCCTCCCTTCAAAAGGCATGTGCTGTACTTAGTGATTTGCTTCTAAAATGTAATGTGGCAGAACTGACAATGTGTGACCTTCGAGATTAAGACATAAAAGGTATTGTGGCTTTTCCTCCTCCATGTCATTTTCGGTGCTGCCACCTTCTCTCTATAGTGATTATTCTCTGAGATTTGCAGGGAGGAAATTAGAAGAGTGGGGAGAAATTTTGGTTCTTGGGAGCATGAGCTGAAGCCCCACTTCCACAAAGGTCAGGAGCCCTGGAAAAGGGAAGGAATAAGATGCTGGGGGAAGAGAGAGAGAGAGGGTAGAATAGTAGAATGTCAATTTAATTTAAACCCATACTTTTGACCTTCTTGGGACAATGGAGACTGTGATGTTCCTGAACAAGATGAAGGACCAGCAATTGTCAGAGAAGGGCTTGTCACTGTCCTGATGTGCCTGCCTTAATGTCCATGACCTCAGGCATCAGTGTGGTCACACAAATGATTGAAAATTTAAAGTATGTTGTCTGACCAAAATGGAATTAAAATAGAAATCAGTAACAGAAAGACATCTGAGAAATCCTCACATATTTGGAAAATAACATGTATAAGTAACTTATAAGTTAAAGAAAAATTTATAAGGGCAACTTGAAAATATTTTGGTCTGAATGATAATGGAAACACAGCATATTAAAAGTTGTGGAATGCAGCTAAAGAAGCGCTTAAAAGAAAACCAGTAGCTTTAAACCCTTATATAAGAAAAGAAATGAGGTAAAAAATCAATGATCTGAGCTTTTACTTTATGAAGCTACAACAAGAAGGGCCTATTAGAGCTAAAATTACTGAATAGGAAGCTGACCAACAGTAGAGAAAATCAGTGGAAACCAAAAGCTGGTATTTTGGGTTTTTTAGTGTTTTTTTTTTGTTTTCTTTTATTTATTTTTTTAATACAGCAGGCACTTACTAGTCATCAATTTTATACACATCAGTGTATACATTTCAATCCCAATGGCCCAATTCATCACACCACCACACACACACCCCCGCCGCTCTCCCCCACTGGTGTACATAACGTTTGTTCTCTACATCTGTGTCTCAATTTCTGCCCTGCAAACTGGTTCACCTGTACCATTTTTCTAGGTTCCACATATATGCGTTAATATACGATATTTGTTTTTCTCTTTCTGACTTAACTTCACTCTGTATGACAGTCTCTGGATCCATCCACGTCTCAACAAATGACCCAACTTAATTCCTTTTTATGGCTGAGTAATATTCCATTGTATATATGTACCACATCTTCTTTATCCATTCATCTGTTGATGGACATTTAGGTTGCTTCCATGACCGGGCTATTGTAAATAGTGCTGCACTGAACGCTGCGGTGCATGTGTCTTTTTGAATTATGGTTTTCTCTGGGTATATGCCCAGTAGTGGGATTGCTGGATCATATGGTAATTCTATTTTTAGCTTTTTAAGGAACCTCCATACTGTTCTCCATAGTGGCTGTATCAGTTTACATTCCCACCAGCAGGGCAAGAGGGTTCCCTTTTCTCCACACCCACTCCAGCATTTGTTGTTTGTAAATTTTCTGAGGATGCCCATTCTAACTGGTGTGAGGTGATACCTCATTGTAGTTTTGATTTGCATTTCTCTAATAATTAGTGATGTTGAGCAGCTTTTCATGTGCTTCTTGGCCATCTGTATGTCTTCTTTGGAGAAATGTCTATTGAGGTTTCCTGCCCATTTTTGGATTGGGTTGTTTGTTTTTTTAATATTGAGCTGCATGAGCTGTTTATATATTTTGGAGATTAATCCTTTGTCCGTTGATTTGTTTGCAAATATTTGCTCCCATCCTGAGGGTTGTCTTTTTCTCTTGTTTATGGTTTCCTTTGCTGTGCAAAAGCTTTGAAGTTTCATTAGGTCCCATTTGTTTATTTTTGTTTTTATTTCCATTACTCTAGGAGGTGGATCAAAAAAGATCTTGCTGTGATTTATGTCAAAGAGTGTTCTTCCTATGTTTTCCTCTAAGAGTTTTATAGTGTCCAGTCTTTCTTTTAGGTCTCTAATCCATTTTTTTTTTTTTTTTTAAGATGTTGGGGGTAGGAATTTTTATTAATTAATTAATTTATTTTTGCTGTGTTGCGTCTTCGTTTTTTATTTATTTATTTATTTATTTATTTATTTATTTATTTATTTATTTATTTAGGGCTGTGTTGGGTCTTCGTTTCTGTGTGAGGGCTTTCTCTAGTTGTGGCAAGCGGGGGCCACTCTTCATCACGGTGCGCGGGCCTCTCACCATCGCGGCCTCTCTTGTTGTGGAGCACAGGCTCCAGACGCGCAGGCTCAGTAGTTGTGGCTCACGGGCCTACTTGCTCCGCGGCATGTGGGATCTTCCCAGACCAGGGCTCGAACCCGTGTCCCCTGCATTGGCAGGCAGATTCTCAACCACTGCGCCACCAGGGAAGCCCTCTAATCCATTTTGAGTTTATTTTTGTGCATGGTGTTAGGGAGTGTTCTAATTTCATTCTTTCACATGTAGCTGTCCAGTTTTCCCAGCACCACTTATTGAAGAGACTGCCTTTTCTCCATGGTAATTCCTTGCCTCCTTTGTCATAGATTACCTGACCATAGGTGCGTGGGTTTATCTCTGGGCTTTCTATCTTGTTCCATTGATCTATATTTCTGTTCTTGTACCAGTACCATATTGTCTTGATTACTGTAGCTTTGTAGTATAGTCTGAAGTCAGGGAGTCTGATTCCTCCAGCTCCGCTTGATTCCCTCAAGACTGCTTTGGCTATTCAAGGTCTTTTGTGTCTCCATACAACTTTTAAGATTTTTTTTCCAGTTCTGTAAAAAATGCCATCGGTAATTTGGTAGGGATTGTATTGAATCTGTAGATTGCTTTGGGTAGTATAGTCATTTTCACAATATTGATTCTTCCAACCCAAGAACATGGTATATCTCTCCATCTGTTGGTATCATCTTTAATTTCTTTCATCAGTGTCTTATAGTTTTCTGCATACAGGTCTTTTGTCTCCCTAGGTAGGTTTATTCCTAGGTATTTTATTCTTTTTGTTGCAGTGGTAAATGGCAGTGTTTCCTTAATTTCTCTTTCAGATTTTTCATTAGTATATAGGAATGAAAGAGATATCTGTGCATTGATTTTGTATCCTGCAACTTTACCAAACTCATTGATTAGCCCTAGTAGTTTTCTGGTAGCCTCTTTAGGGTTCTCTTATTTCTTTTTCTTCTCTGATTGCTGTAGCTAGGACTTCCAAAACTATGTTGAGTAATAGTGGTGAGAGTGGACATCCTTGTCTTGTTCCTGATCTTAGAGGAAATGGTTTCAGTTTTTCACCATTGAGAATGATGTTTGCTGTGTGTTTGTCATATATGGCCTTTATTATGTTGAGGTAGGTTCCCTCTATGCCTACTTTCTGGAGAGTTTTTATCATAAATGGGTGTTACATTTTGTCAGAAGCTATTTCTGCATCTATTGAGATGATGATATGGTTTTTCTCCTTCAATTTATTATATGGTGTATCACACTGATTGATTTGTGTATATTGAAGAATCCTTGCATCCCTGGGATAAATCCCACTTGATCGTGGTGTATGATCCTTTTAATGTGTTGTTGGATTCTGTTTGGTAGTATTTTGTTGAGGATTTTTACATCTATATTCATCAGTGATATTGGCCTGTAATTTTCTTTTTTTGTAGTATCTTTGTCTGGTTTTGGTATCAGGGTGATGGTGGCCTCATAGAATGAGTTTGGGAGTGTTCCTTCCTCTGAAATTTTTTGGAAGAGTTTGAGAAGGATGAGTGTTAGCTCTTCTCTAAATGTTTGATAGAATTCACCTGTGAAGCCATCTGGTCCTGGACTTTTGTTTGTTGGAAGATTTTTAATCACAGTTTCAATTTTATTACTTGTGATTGGCCTGTTCATATTTTCTATTTCTTCCTGGTTCAGTCTTGGAAGGTTATACCTTTCTAAGAATTTGTCCATTTCTTCCAGGTTGTCCACTTTATTGGCATAGAGTTGCTTGTAGTAATCTCTTAGGATGCTTTGTATTTCTGCAGTGTCTGTTGTAACTTCTTTTTCATTTCTAATTTTATTGATTTGAGTCCTCTCCTTTTTCTTGATGAGTCTGGCTAATGGTGTATCAATTTTGTTTATCTTCTCAAAGAACCAGTTTTTAGTTTTATTGATCTTTGCTATTGTTTTCTTTGTTTCTATTTCATTTATTTCTGCTCTGATCTTTATGATTTCTTTCCTTTTGCTAACTTTAGGTTTTGTTTGTTCTTCTTTCTCTAGTTCCTTTGGTGTAAGGTTAGATTGTTTATTTGAGGTTTTTCTTGTTTCTTGAGGTAGGCTTGTATAGCTAGAAACTTGCCTCTTCGAACTGCTTTTGCTGTATCCCATAGGTTTTTTTTTTTTTTTTTTTTTTTTTTGGCGGTACGCGGGCCTCTCACTGCTGTGGCCTCTCCCGCTGCAGAGCACAGGCTCCGGACGCGCAGGCCCAGCGGTCACGGCTCACAGGCCCAGCCGCCCCGTGGCACGCGGGATCCTCCCGGGCCGGGGCACGAACCCGCACCCCCCGCATCGGCAGGTGGACTCTCAACCACCACGCCACCAGGGAAGCCCTATCCCATAGGTTTTGGATCATCGTGTTTTCATTGTCATTTGTCTCTAGGTATTTTTTGATTTCCTCTTTGATTTCTTCAGTGATGTCTCGATTATTTAGTAACGTATTGTTTAGCCTCCATGTGTTTGTGTTTTTTACGTTTTTTTCCCTGTGATTAATTGATTTCTGATCTCAAAGTGTTGTGGTCAGAAAAGATGCTTGATATAATTTCAGTTTTCTTAAATTTACTGATTCTTGATTTGTGATCCAAGATGTGATCTATACTGGAGAATGTTCCGTGCGCACTTGAGAAGAAAGTGTAATCTGCTGTTTTTGGATGGAATGTCCTATAAATATCAATTAAATCTCTCTGGTTTACTGTGTCATTTAAAGCTTCTGTTTCCTTATTTATTTTCATTTTGGGTGGTCTGTCCATTGGTGTAAGTGAGGCGTTAAAGTCCCCCACTGTTATTGTGTTACTGTCGATTTCCTCTTTTATAGCTGTTAGCAGTTGCCTTATGTATTGAGGTGCTCCTATATTGGGTACATATATATTTATAATTGTTATATCTTCTTCTTGGATTGATCCCTTGATCATTATGTAGTGTCCTTCCTTGTCTCTTGTAACATTCTTTATTTTAAAGTCTATTTTATCTGATATGAGTATTGCCAGTCCAGCTTTCTTTTGATTTCCATTTTCATGGAGTATCTTTTTCCATTCCCTCACTTTCAGTCTGTATGTGTCCCTAGGTCAGAAGTGGGTCTCTTGTAGACAGCATATAGATGGGTCTTGTTTTTGTATCCATTCAGCCAGTCAATGTCTTTTCGTTGGAGCATTTAATCCATTCACGTTTAAGGTAATTATTGATATGTATGTTCCTATGACCATTTTCTTAATCGTTTTGGGTTTATTTTTGTAGGTCCTTTTCTTCTCTTGTGCTTCCTACTTAGAGAAGTTCCTTTAGCATTTGTTGTAGAGCTGGTTTGGTGGTGCTGAATTCTCTTAGCTTTTTCTTGTCTGTAAAGCTTTTGATTTCTCCACTGAATCTGAATGAGACCCTTTCCGGGTAGAGTAATCTTGGTCGTAGGTTCTTCCCTTTCATCACTTTAAATATGTCATGCCACTCCCTTCTGGCTTGTAGAGTTTCTGCTGAGAACTCAGCTGTTAACCTTATAGGAGTTCCCTTGTATGTTATTTGTCTTTTTTCCCTTGTTGCTTTCAATAATTTTTCTTTGTCTTTAATTTTTGCCAATTTGATTACTATGTGTCTCAGCATGTTTCTACTTGGGTTTATCCTGCCTGGGACTCTCTGTGCTTCCTGGACTTGGTTGGCTCTTTACTTTCCCAGGTTAGGGAAGTTTTCGACTATAATCTCTTCAAATATTTTCTCGGGTCCTTTCTCTCTGTCTTCTCCTTCTGGGACCCCTATAATGAGAATGTTGTTGCGTTTGATGTTGTCCCAGAGGTCACTTAGGCTGTCTTCATTTCTTTTCATTCTTTTTTCTTTATTCTGTTCCACAGCAGTGAATTCCACCATTCTGTCTTCCAGGTCACTTATCCGTTCTTCTGCCCCAATTTTGCTGCTATTGACTCCTTCTAGTGTAGTTTTCATTTCAGTTATTGTATTGTTCATCTCTCTTTGTTCTTTAATTCTTCTAGGTCTTTGTTAAACATGTCTTGCATCTTCTCGATCTTTGCGTCCATTATTTTTCTGAGGTCCTGGATCATCTTCACTATCATTATTCTGAATTCTTTTTATGGAAGGTTGCCTATCTCCATGTCATTTAGTTGTTTTTCTGGGGTTTTATCTTGTTCCTTCATCTGGTACATAGCCCTCTGCCTTTCTGTCTTGTGTGTCTTTCTGTGAATGTGGTTTTTGTTCCGCAGGCTGCAGGATTGTAGTTCTTCTTGCTCTTGCTGTCTGCACTCTGGTGCTGTACAAAAGGCCAGTACACCAGACTACTCTTATATGTATTCCAGAATTTCTGTCTCAGTTTCAAAAATATGTCATCCTTTTCCTGGAGAATACTCTTACCGAAGTAGAAGGCAGAGATGTACACCGGCCCGCTGAGCTCCTGGTCGCACAGCACCTTGGTCAGGACGGTGCGCGGCGCGCGCCCTGGCAACACACGCACAGCCACACATAGTTGAAGTTTGTGTGGAAGGCCATGGCCATGGTCGCCATGGGCTGCATCTGCCACCAGTGGCAGGCCCGCCCCACAGCCGCTTCTGCAGCGTGTTGCCAGCTGAGAAGAGCGCGGTGTCCAAAAGCTGGTATTTTGAAAAAAACAATGAAATTAATAAAGCTTGAGTCCAGCACCATTCAGTAGAACTTTCTGTGAGTATGGAAATGTTCTCCAACTATGCTGTTCAAAACTGTAGCCACTAGCCACAGGTGGTTGTTAAACACCTGAAATTTTAAAAAAATTTTAAAACTGAAGTTTTAATTAAATCAGTTTAAATTTGAATGGCCATGTATAGCTAGTGGCTGCTGTATTGGATAGTGTAGTTCTGGCCATTCTGATCAAGAAATATGAGAGAAGACACAAATACTGTTATCTGAAATGAACAGGTGGACACAGTTACATATGGTATAGACATCAAAAGTTTGAGGAAAGATTGTGAACATTTATGCCAATATATTCAACAACTTAGATGAAATGGACAGATTCCTTGAATGTCAACAGTTATCAAAATTGACCCAAGGAAGGGCTTCCCTGGTGGTGCAGTGGTTGAGAGTCCGCCTGCCAATGCAGGGGACATGGGTTCGTGCCCCGGTCTGGGAGGATCCCACATGCCGCAGAGCGGCTGGGCCCGTGAGCCATGGCTGCTGAGCCTGCGCGTCCGGAGCCTGTGCTCCGCAAGGGGGGAGGCCACAACAGTGAGAGGCCTGCCTACCGCAAAAAAAAAAAAAAAAAAAAAAAATTGACCCAAGGAAAAATAAAGAATCTCTTTATCTGTTTAGTCCTGTATCAATGATTGGATTCATAAGTAAAATCTTCCCACACATGAAAACAAAAAAGTCCAGGCGTATATAGCTTCAGTAGTCAATTTTATTTAAGAAATGTTTTCATTTTTGTTTTTTTAATTTTCGGCTACTGTGCGCAGGCTTTCTCTAGTTTCGGCAAGTGGGGGCTACTCTTTGTTATGGTGCATGGGCCTCTCATTGTGGTGGCTTCTCTTGTTGCGGAACCTGGGCTCTAGGCTCACAGGCTTTAGTCGCTGTAGCACGTGGGGTCAGTAGTTGTTCCACGCGGGCCCTAGAGTGCACGTGCTTCAGTAGTTGTGGTTTGTGGCCTCCAGTAGTTGTGGCTCATGGGCTTAGCTGCTCCATGGCATGTGGGATTTTCCCGTATCAGGGATTGAACCCGTGTCCCCTGCATTGGCAGGCGGATTCTTAACCACTGCACCCCCAGGGAAGTCCTTAAGGAATGTTTAAGAAAGCAATTATACCAGTTCTCCTCAACTCTTTCAGAAAACAGAGGAGCAAGTAGTACTATACAAATCATATCATTAAACCAGTATTATTACTCTAAAACCAAAATTAGATAGCATTACAAGATAATTACAGTCTAACGTTCCTCACAGTGAGAGATGTAAAAGTCCTTAACAAAATAAAAGCAGCCTGAATTCAGCAGTATATTTAAAGAATAATACATGAAGACCAAGTAGAAATTCAGGAATGAAAGATTAGTTTGATATAGAAAATCAATCAATATAATGTATTATATATATATGTATATATAGAGTCATAATTTATAATATAGATATTAATCATCTAAAAAAGAAAAACCATATATCGTCTTAGTAGATGGATATAAAGAATTTGTCATAATTCTATGCCCATTCCTATTTTAAAACTTTTAGCAGCCTAGGAATAGAAGGCAACTTCCTCAACTTTATAAAGAATACACATGAAAATTCTACAGCAGACTTCATATGTAATGGTGAAAGACTGAGTACTTCTTCCCTGACATTAAGAACAAGGGAAAGATATCTGATTTTGCCTCTCAGATTTAACACTGTACTAAAGGTCATTGTGCAATAAGGCAGCAAAAAGAAATAGGTACATAAATTGAAAAGGAAGATGTAGACAACATGATCATCTATATAGAAAGTACTAATGGGTTTAAAAAATGCTTCTTTAATATTAAAAGTGAATTTAACAGTCTCACAGTATACCAGCTAAATATAGAAAATTAAATTGTAATATTCTAGCCATGAACACTTGGAAAATGAAACTTATAAAGTCCATTTATATATCTGTGGCAGTCAGCTACAGTAGTTATTCCCCATTTATCCCCATCTTCTGGTATTTACAACCTTGTGTAGTCTCCTCCCACATTTTACCAGTGTTGGTCTATGTGACCTATAGGACATAGCAGAAGTAATAGTACATCACTACCAAAATTGTTAAAAAAGACTAGTTTCCATCTTAGGTACTTTCTCACTTGCTAACTCTCTCTCGGATCACTGTCTCTTGGAGGATCAAGCTGCTGTTGTGAGTAGCCCTACTGAGAATCCCACTGAAGCCTCAGGTCAAAGGCAGTGGAGAACTTTGAGGCTTGCCTCTAAGGTCACATGAGTGACCTTAGAGACAGGTCCTTCAGTTCAATTATAGCTTTGAAATGACCACAGCGTTGGCTGACAGCTTGAATACAACTCATGAGAGACCCTGTCAGAACCACCCAGCTAAGCAGCTCTTGAAACCTGTTCCTCTACAAAGTCTGTGATATTACGTGTTATTTTAAAGTGCTAGGTTTTGGAGTGATTTGATATGCAATGGATTATAATATAGCATACCAAAACATGAAATATTTAGGGATAAATTTAACAAAATACTGTTAGACCAGTATACAACTGAGAGAAATTGAAAAATGCCTAAATAAGTGAAGATAGATACATATTTTTGTATTTCTAAGATGTCAGTTCTCCCCCAGATGGATCTGTGGATTGAATGAAGTCCCAGTGAATATCGAAGCAGATTTTGGGGTAGCAATTCATATGCTGATAACTAAAATTTATATAGAAATGTAGAATATCTAGAATGACCAAAACAATTGTGAAGAAGTATAATGAAGCTGGAGATCTTACACTATATGATTTTAAGATTAAAATAATCATGACATTGTTCTCTTAGTGTAAGCAAGAGAGCAATAGAAACCTACTGTATAGCACAGGGAACTGTACTCAATGCTCTGTGGTGACCTAAATGGGAAGGAAATCCAAAAAAGAGAGCAAGTATGTGTATGTATAGCTGATTCACTTTGCTGTACAGTAGAAGCTAACACAACATTGTAAAGCTACTATACTCCAATAAAAAAATTTTAATAATTTTAGAAAAATTGAATAAAATCCTTTTCTGTAGAAAAAAACAAAAAACAGAGTCCAGGAAAAGATCTATACATATATTGTCAATTGATTTTCCCCAAAGGCCCTCAGATAATTCAGTGGGGGTATATATAGTCTTTAAAAAAAAAAAAACAGCACTGGAACAACCTGGATATCCATATGTACAAGAGAACTTTGACCCTTACCTTATATTATACATAAAAATTAACTTGAAATGGGTCATACAGCTCTTTGCAAAGAACAAAACTATTAAATTGATAGAAGAAAACCTGAGAGAAAATCTTTGCAGTCTTGGGACAAAATTTATTAGATGGGACATAAGAGCATGAACTATAAAAGGAAAAAATTGAGAAATTAGAGTTCACCAAAATTGAAAACTTCTACTTTAAAAAAGATATTGTTAAAAAAAACATAAAACATATCACAGCCTGGGAAACAATATTCATAATAATTTATGATACATAACCGATAATGGACTTCAAAATAAAATATTTTAAAAAAACCTCCTGCAATAATAAGAGAAACAGTTGAGTTAAAAATGGTCAAGAGGGGACTTCCCTGGCAGTCCAGTGGTTAAGACTCTGTGCTTCCACTGCGGGGGGCGCAGGTTTGATCCCTGTTTGGGGAAGATCCCACATGCCACGCGGTGCAGCCAAAAAAAAAAAAAAAAGTTACTTTCTGGTTAAAAAAAAATGGTCAAGAGGTTTAAGCATACACTTAGAAAAGAAGATATATGAATCATCTATAGACGCATTAAAGATTACCAGCTTTATAAGTCATTAGGGAATGCAAATTATAATCACAGTGAAGTCACATTAACACTGTGTCATGGCTAAAATTTAAGAAGTTGACAGTACTGATGATGAGTGGAGCAGCTGGAATGCTTATACACTCTGCTGGCAATGTAAAATATAGTGCAGTTACTTTGGAAAACAGTGTCAGTTTTTTATAAAGGTAAGCATATGCTTTCCATATGTTCTCTCCACGTAAGAAGTGAACACATATGTTCACATGAAGACTTTTTATAGATCAAACTCTAAAATGTAATGTTGAGTGAAACCTTACACAAAAGAGAACATACTGTTTTATTCCACTTATATCAAATTCCAGAAAATGCAAACCAGTCGATATGGACAGCAGGTTAGTGGTTGCCTTGGCCCAGGAGGGTGTGTGGGGGATTGTCGAAGAAAGGGTGTGAGGGAACTTTGGGAGATGATGCAAATTTTTCTTTTCCTTTTTTGGCCATGCCACACGGCATGCCGGATCTTAGTTCCCCCACCAGGGATCGAACCCATGCCCTCTGCAGTGGAAGTGCAGAGTCTTAACCACTGGACCGCCAGGGAAGTCCCCGGAAATATTCTATATCTTCTTTTGGTGGCAGTTTTGTCTAAACTTAACTAACTATATGCTTATAATGAGTATGTTCTACAATATGTAAATTTTACCTCAATTTAAAAAATTAATTGCATATCATGAAGCCTGACATAAGTCATAGATAGATATCTAGAAGAGACTATTTTTCATGGAATTAAGCATACCAAAAATAAAAATACGTTATGGGAACCCCAGGAAGTGTCCACACCTTACTCATCAGGGCCTCCTCGGGACCAGAGTGGGAACTAGCCAGCTTGCCTGATCTTGGGGAAGGCTTCAGTGCCAGGAAGACCTGACCATCTTTTGCTTTTTGCCAGGGCTGTGGCAGGGCACAAAGATTCTGACGTGGGGACCTCCATGTTACTCTGAAAAGAAAGAGGAGAAACAGCCTGGCATTTGGAGTCAGGCAGTGCCAGGTACAAATTCTGGCTCTGCTACTTAGCCCCTGTATTCCTGTGTGTGGAAGATGTTGTTTCTCAGAGCCTCAATTTCCTTCTCTGAAATGTAGTCCCCACTGCACAGGGGCAATGCGAGGCTCAAATGTAATAATGAATGCTAAAGCCCTTATCTACTACCCACTGCAGAGATTTGCATTAAAATAATTTAAAATATTCTTTAAAAAATGTCACGTGATCAGAATTCTTGTTTGAAAATGGCAGACAGAAACAAATACAGGATATGCCAATGTGTATTTTGGGGAAGCCTGCAGGAAAGTCAGGGAGCTATTTCTATTGAGTTGATAGAATAAGGCTATTTATCAAATTTAGGAAATCAATGTGGATAAACAAACATGAATGTCTGCCTTACAGACAACCACAATAACAAAAATTGATTCTTTTTTTTTTTTTGTCTGCTGCAAGTGGCTTGTGGGACTTTATTCCCCAACGAGGGATTGAACCCATGTGTTCGGCAGCGAAAGCACAGAGTCCTAACCACTGGATCACCAGGGAATTCCCTGAATCTCTCTGTCTTCTAAAGTAGCACGAGAAACCTTTATCTATCAAATGAAAACTAACAAGGGGGAATATGGATTTGAAGAGTGAAATAAAAGTGAAACAAAATACAAGAAACAAGTACTATGATTTAAATTAATAAAAATAGATTAACGTCACCAATTCAAATCTCAAAATGAATTTTTCAAAAAGTTTAATTAAATGATATCTAGATTCTTAAAATGATAAAAAGTAAAAGGATGGAGTAAGCTATATCAGGCAAAGGTGAACAATAGCAGTAAATAAAACTAGATAGTAATTTGAGCAGATCTTCATCAATAGAATTTATAAAAAGATTTAGTTGAGAAAGACAGAAGCTGAACTCACTAGGACGTTTTGAGAAACTTGTAAATACAAGTTATTATTTTATAAAACTTAATGCCTAATTTGCTTGATTAATGGGAAGAAAATAAGGTGAAAATAAATACTGGGTAACAATAGCTATGATAGGAAGGGGATGACTTGTATCAGATTTAAAGGTTCTCGTACTCTTTAGAAAAAGAGACTAGAGAATTAATTTAGTTTAGAATTCATGAATATGTTAAAAATTCAAGAATAATCAAAGAGGAGAGTGTATATAACTTCCAAAACAAAGCAAAGAAATCAGAATATAAAGAAAATAGTTCAGTAGAAGTCTGGGTAAAAGCATACAATAATTAGGGTAGATACAAAACATAAAATAAGGCAGAAAAAATTCCAGATATATCAGTAATACCAATAAATTAAAACAAACCCAACTAAACAGTTTTTAAAAAGATTATGCAATTAAAATAAAATTCAGCTGTAAGATGTTTATAAGAGACAAACCTAAAGCATATGAACACAAAAAGATATGACCGCAAAAATATAAAATATTCGAGTAAAGTTGTATCAGAAAGTTTATTCTTACTCTCGTACATTTTCACACCCCCTTTAGACAATTCCTCTTAAGATGTCTGTTACTATAAATTAATTTTGCCTTTTCTAAAACAGAAATGGAATCATACAGTATTCTTTTGTGTTCTGATTCTGTTATGTAACGTAATTATATATGTGTTCATTTATGTTGTTCCCTATATCAGTAATTTGTTGCTGAGTTGTATTCCATTGTATATGTATATACAATTGTGTATACAACTTTGTGTTTATCATTTATTTCTTGATGGATATAAGGTTTGTACTGTCTTGAGCAATTGTGAGGAACCCTGCTATAAACATTCTTGTTCAATTCATTTTGTGTATATAAATTTTCATTCCTTGGGTAAAAGTTATGATGGAGTTTACTGTGTCATAAAGTAGACATATGTTTAACATCCTTAGGAACTATCAAACTTTTGGTGCTTTAAAGATGTTCCATTTTCTTTTGTCCTACATTATTTGTGATGTTAAACTCAGATGTCATTCTGTTGTCATTCTTTCATATCTAATGTACCTTTTTTCATCTGGCTGCTTCAAGATTTTCTCTTTATTTTTTCATTTTCAGCAGTTTGACTGTGATGTCCCTAGATATCATTTATATTTATATTTATGCTGTTTGGTATTTGCTATACCTTTTGGATCTGTGCTTCATTATTTTTCATCAAATTTAGGAAATTTTTGGTCAGTATTTTTTCAGAAATCTTTTTCTGCTGCAATTTCTCTTTTTCTTCTGAGACCCCAATTACATGCTCTTAGAATATTTGATATTGTCTCAGATTCCTCATATTCTGTGGATTTTTCTTCTATCTTTGTTCTTCCTGTTCTTCATATTGGATAATTTTTATTTATCTGATATCAAGTTCATTATGCTGTTTCAAGTCGCCTTGTAAAACCATAGAATGAATTTTTCATTTCAGAAAATTTGAGTTTTCAGTTCCAGAATATCCATTTGGATTCTTTTTACAGTTTCCATTTCTCTCCTGAGATTTTTCTGTTAGGTCATAAGACTGTCTTATACTTTAAGTCATTGAACATTATGATAGCAATTTTAAAGTCCTTTTATGCTAATTCCAACAAGTGGGCAATGTTGGGATCTGATGCTGTTGAAATGGGATCAAGAAGAAAGGTGCACAGGACCTCATTTTCTAATCTCAGTGGTCAGTTGCAAGTGTTCAGTATATTATTCCTTTAAAATATTTAATAATTAATGTTTAAAAAATCATTACACAAAGGGAAATAACATGCATAAAAGAAACACCCTGTTGTGTTGGCAAGGAAGATACTCCAAAAACGAGAAGAAAATTCCCGGTGGGCACTTTACAGTTTAAGAAGAATTTAAGAACATGAATCCAATAAAGCAGTAGCACAAATTTAAGACTATGAAATATCAGAATGATGTTGAAATAGGTTTTGAACTACTAAAACAAGTAGAGGCATAAATCAACACCTATGCGATCTCAATAGAGGAAACATATCTGAAAATTGCATTACTAATATTAAGGAAAGGCCTGAAGTGATTATATTTCAATATGCTGAAGAAAAGAATTCATATGGAGAATAGAAAATGATAATTTGTCATAAGGATATTTGGTGTCTATGACTTAGGAACTGAATAAATGAAACAAAAACAATGCATTCAAATATGTAAGAAAATAAAGTTGTTCAAAGTTCTAACTGAATTTGTTGATCCCAAGACATATATTTTCCAGTAACAGTTTTTATGTGGGTATAGATGTATGTCTTAAGTTCTGTTGGGTATATACTTAGTAGTGGAATTTCTGGGTCATATGGTAACTCTGTTTAATTTTTTCTTGAACTGCTAGACTGTTTCGCAAAGTGACTACCATTTCACATTCAGCAGTGTATGCAAGTTTCCAATTTTTACATGTCCTTGCCAACACTTACTATCTTCCTTTTTTATTATAGTCATGCTAGGGGGTGTGAAGTGCAATCTCATTGTAGTTTTGATTTCATTTCTCTGATGACTAATGATGTTGAGCATCTTTTTATGTGCTTATTAGCCATTTGTGTGTTGTCTTTGGAAAAATATCTATTCATACTCTGTTCATTTTAAAATTGGGTTATCTTTTGTATTATTCAGTTGCAAAAGTTCTTTTTATACTCTGGATTCAAGCTTCTTATCAGATATTTGATTGGCCATTTTCTGTTGATACCATTTTGTGGGTTGTCTTTTCACTTTCTTGATATAGTGTCCTTTGAAGCACAAAAGTATTAGATTTTGGTGATGTCTGGTTTATCAGTCTTTCTCTCTGGTTGCTTGTGCCTTTGGTTTCATCTCTAAGTAACCATTGCCTAATCCAATGTCAGGAATATTTACTCCTATGTTTTAAGAGTTTTATACTTTTAGCATTTGTATTTTGGTCTTTGATCCAACTTCATTCTTTTCCATGTGGACATATAGTTTTCCCAGTTTTTGTTGAAAAGCTTATTCTTTTCCCATTGAATTGTCTTGGCACCTTTGTCAAAATTTAGTTGATCATAAATGTATTTCTGTACTTTCAGTTCCTTTCCATTGATCTATTTGTCTATCTTTATGCTGGTGCCATACTGTCTCAGTTACTTTATCTTTGTAGTAACTTTTTAATTCAGGAAGTATGAGTCTTCCAACCATGTTCTCTTTTTTCAACATGGCTATTCTGGTTCCTTTGCATTTCCATATTAATTTTAGGATCAGCTTATTCATTTCAGTAAAAAAAAAAAGGCAGCTGGAATTTTAATAGAGATTGCATTGATCTGTAGATGAATTTGGGGAACACTGCCATCTTAACAATATTAAGTTTTACAGTCCATGAGCATGGATGGCTTTCCATTTATTTAGGTTTTCTTTAATTGCTTTTTATGATGCTTTATAGTTTTTCAGTAGACATTTTATATTTTTTGTTCAATTTATTCCTTTTATATTATTTTATTGCTATTATTAATGGAATTGTTTTCTTAATTTCATTTTCCAATTGTTTATTGCTAAGTTGATTTTTGAATATTGATCTTATATCTTGTAATTCTGCTAAACTTGTTTAATAGTCCTAATTTTTTGTGAATTACTTAGGATTTTCCACATACAAGATTGTTATCTCAAATAAAGATATTTTTACTATTTTAAATATAGTAGTGTCTGTCTGTTAATCCCATACCCCTATTTTGTTCCTCCCTGCTTCCCTCTCCTCTTTGGTAACCACATGTTGGTTTTCTGTATCTGTGAGCCTGTTGCTGTTTTGCATATACATTCATTTGTATTTTTTTTAGATTCCACATATAAGTCATATATAGTATTTGTCTTTCTCTGTCTGACTTACTTCACTAAGCATAATATTCTCTAGGTCCTTCCACATTGCTGCAAATGGCAGTATTTCTTTTTTTTTTTTATGTCTGAGTAATATGCCATTGTATATATATATCACATCTTCTTAAGCCAAGTGTTGGCTGATGGGCATGTGGGTTGCTTCCATGTCTTAGCTATTATAAACAGGGCTGCTATGAACATTGGAGTGCACGTATCTTTTCAAATTAGTGTTTTCATTTTTTCCAGATGTGTACCCAGGAGTGGAATTGCTGGATCATATGGTAGTTCCATTTTTAGTTTTTTGAGAAACTTCCATACTGTTTTCCACAGTGGTTGTACCAATTTACATTCCCACCAATAGTGTATGAGCACTCCCTTTTCTCCACATCCTCGCCAGCATTTGTTATTTGTGTTTTTTGATGATAGCCATTCTGACCGGTGTGAGGTGATATCTCATTTTGGTTTTGATTTGCATTTCCCCAGTGATTAGCGATGTTGAGCATCTTTTTATGTGCCTGTTAGCCACCTGGGTGTCTAGCAAATATTTACTATTGAAGTATATTAATTTCACTTGTTCCTAGAAAAATTATTTGATGTTTAATTTATCTTAGCATTGATTGAAAATTTTTGATTTCTCTATGCTAGGTATAACTCGGAAAAATCCCAGAACACCTCTTTCTGATCTCCAGGGAATGAACACTCTAAATGAAAAAAACCAACAGTAAGTGTGTTTGGTTTAAGTTTTCAAGGACGTAAAGAAGAAATAACTAGAATTCTTATTAATACTTCTGTGGCTTTAAAAGTATGCAGTAAATCGGGCCTTTTTCTCTTTAAATTTCTTAAAGTTTTTGTAAATGGTGTAATAAGTTAAAAAGGTTTGAGTTAACAGTACAGTAAATTATCTAAGATTGCCTCTAGTAAAGTGGTTGTACAGTGTAAAAAAAGTTTCCCCAGGATAATTAAAAATGAGTGCTTATGTTTTAATTTCTGAGACCCTTCTTACGTTTTAAATGTCTTTTGCAAAAGTAATGGGTATTCTGCTTCTTTCCATGGAGAAGTCTTATTGGTAAGTAATAATTGAGTAGTTTGATTTACATCAAACTGTCCGATACCTTTTCTTGATGAGTGTGATACCCAAAGCTTATCTTTTACCATTTTCAATGAAGAATTCTTAAGTAAAATTTGAAAGTAACAAATATAAGTAATTTTGGGGGTTCGTAAATAAAGCTCCTTTTCCTTTACACATACTGTTTTATAAAGATTGTACTTTAAATGAGCAAACGAGCATTGTTTAGTGTCTAGAGTCTGCTGTGTACATTTTAAACATCAAGAGAATTGAGCTTCTTAGTGTCCTGGTAAGATATAAGATTAGGATGATCAGTCATTTAAAATTAAAGTATAACTTCATTGATCAGGTTTTCCATTTTGAGTTACTATGTCTTTCTAATATATATTGTCACTTCTCTGCTCCATAACTTTTTTTTTATAACTCTTTATTGCTTATTACAAGAAGTCTAGGTTCACTATTTTAACCTGCAAGAGCCATCACAGCCCAAGTATCCAACCTCAACTGTACTTACCTTTAACGCCAGCAAATTGAACTACTGGCTGTCTTTATAGTGCATGCATTTTGTTTTCTTAACAGTGACAGTTGGCTGACGATGAAAATCACCATTATATGTGCATGTTAGATTTTACCCAAGAACAAATTTAGATCATTAATCTGGTGACCTGTGTACCTTTTTTATTTCAATCTATTGGCAGTATTCTCACCCTGGTCATTAGAGATCCCTAACTTAAGGAACTCATTTTCTTGATTTGGGTAAAAAAAGGAACTGTACTTGTTGCATTTCCCGAAGCAATTTAATGGTTATAACTTTCCTAATTCCTAGTTTTTGTTTTTGTTTTTTTCTTGGCCACTCGCGCAGCTTGCAGGATCTTAGTTCCCCGACCAAGGATTGAACTTGGGCCACCGCAGTGAAAGTGCCATGTCCTACCCACTGGACTGCTAGGGAATTCCCAGTTATGTTTCTTTGTACTGCTTTCAATTTTGGATGCCTGAAGAGATCTATATGGGCTTCTGTTTTTTATATATCAGTTGGAATAGTCTGATATATTGGTTTAAGATTGGTCTGGGCTCAAGCAGTTAAGGTGATTTTAGGCACTCATGGAATGACAAACTAATTTTGTAAAGATGTGTGTATAAGCTCATTTTTGAGACCCTTCCTCACAGAGAAATTGATCACATCAACTTGATTCTTTTCCTTTGTGTACAATAAAGAAAGATATGTGGCATTGAAGTAATGTTATCAGGAAAAGGCCAGCTAGCAGTCTTAACAAGAGAGCCTCCCAGCTTGTGTTTGTTGTATTGGTGAGTTTATTTTAGACATATTTTAGAGAAAATTGGTGAGAAGATAGAGAGGATAGAACAATAGATACTCAGAAAATCAAATCAGTCATGAAATCATTAGCTTGTATCTACTAAGTGGAGTCTTTTGGACCTTCCCTATGGAACACTCCTAATCAGTGACTCTTAAATGAAAGAGTGGAACATCCAATTTGCTGGTGATATAGGACTAAGAATTGATGTAGTCTGTATGAAAACAAGGAAACGCAAATATAAAACTATTTTTAGCCAGTGCAAATATTCCTCAAGTGAGAGATAAAACTTTCATCAATGTTGAGTGGGCAGTTGCTTTTTGGTAAGAGGGTATAAACTGGAAACAGATGTCTTTGTATCAGAATATGATTTGAAAAAAGTACAGAGCCTATAATTACATATCATGAAGCAGAGATGGTAAATAGAGGCTGCTGAAGTGACACTTAATGTGAATAACTAAAAAGACTACCCTGGTTTCAAAGATACATTCGTTCCTAGATGGAAAAAGCTCTCTGAATAGTTGTAGAGAAGATTGTGTGAAGAATAAAATATACCACCCTATATTGGGAAAATATGCCTTTGGAAACTTGTTATTTAGGGGGCAAAAAGAGTATTATCAGAATTTATTGTCGACGAGTACATAATGAATTTGCACATTGTCCAAGTATATGGTACGTTTTATAATTAAATGGGGTCTGCTGTACTATCATGCTAACCCCAGGGCATTAAGGAACTAGAATAAGTCTCATTAAAACTCATGGGTTATGACACCAGTTTTTAGGACTTCGGCTATATTGATAACCACATATTTGAGTCCTGGGATAAACCTATCCTCTAAGAGTTGACTATGTAGCATGTGTGGATCCTGATTTCTATTCTTAATGCAACTGAAAACTCACTGTCTAAAGTGTTATTTTTGTTTAAATTCAACTTTTCCTCTTGATCTGGGCAAATGACTGCTTACCATCTGAGACATTGTATTATAAAATGCAACAACGAGAACAAAAATAAATACTTTTTTTGAAGGATAAGTCAAATAATTTATTACTAGGGTTTTTTAAGTAATTATCATATTTAACATGATTTATAAAGGTGAATGGATTTCAAGGTTCTCTTAGAACCAGTATGACTTGGTGTCACATAAAACAGCTTGGAGTAATTTCTCATATGTTACAGCCAGATAAATCTCATGGAATTTGATCATGTCTTAGAATGTATTTTGTTTACCCTAATGAAAAAATACAGAACTTGGTTATTAATGTAAGCAGTTATTTGTGGTTAGCAGTTCATATAATAATAGCAAATTAGTAGTATGAAATAATACTCATATTTTAGTATAAATTTAAAACATTAAGTATTATAGGGCTTCCCTGGTGGTGCAGTGGTTGAGAGTCCGCCTGCCGATGCAGGGGACACGGGTTCGTGCCATGGTCTGGGAGGATCCCACATGCCTCGGAGTGGCTGGGCCTGTGAGCCATGGCCGCTGAGCCTGCGCGTCCGGAGCCTGTGCTCCACAACAGGAGAGACCACAACAGTGAGAGGCCCGCGTACCGCCAAAAAAAAAAGTATTATATAGCTATTTCAAAAGTCTCTTCCAAATTTTTTCACTTTAATATATACTATGTTGGTTATCCTAAATAATATTTGTGTGTTTTTACGTAGTTTGTCCTTTGTTTTAAAAATTAGTGGCTTTTTTACTGGAGCATTATTTGCATGTAACTCCATTCCTGAAGGTCAGATCATTCTTGAGAGAAAAATAAAGAAATAAATTAAGACAGATACAACTTCTAGTTCTGCCAGATCATTTGTTTATTTAACAAGTACTTTGTGCCAGGTCGTGTGGCGGAAACTGGAGATTCATTACTTTGTGAGATAAATGTGATAAATGATATGATTGGAGAAATATAAGATACCATGGAAACATAGAGGAGGACTTTTAAATTTTTTATGCTAATACTGTATTTAAAGAATTAGATATGGGGCCAGATGCATCAGAAATGTTTTTCAGAAAAAGAATCTTTTAAACTGTTATCTGCGTGAAGAGTAAGGGTGAACCCTTTGAAGAGGAGGGTGATGTTTTACAGGCAGAGGAGCAATCTGTATGATGGTCCAGGAGCAAAAAGAGAGCTCTCTCTAGAGAGCATGGCACGAATAAAGAATTAAAAGAATGTAAGAAGAGAGAAATGATGAGAGTCGACTCTAGAAAGACAAATAGACATAGGCTAATTCATGTGGGGCTTTGTTAGCTGTATTGGAGATGCTGGACTTCCTCTTAAGGGTAATGAGAAGTTATTTAATGCTTTTAAGCAGGGGACTGACTGGTATTTCAAAAGAATCTCTATGGTTGCTTTATGGAGAATGATTTGGAGAGGCACTGGATTGGATACAGGAAGACTAACAGTTCTGGCAAGAGATGATGGCTTGCAGTAGGTGGTTGTGGGTACACATTGATGTGAACCTGTATTAAGGAGGAAAATTGAAAATCTATATGTCTCTCATCTGATTTTATGAGGATTCAGTGTTTATGAGAAGTCTGTATTGGATTTTCTATGCTTTGTGCAAATAATTTTTATATGTATGCAACAAATATATGACAGTGATCTAATGTATATATAAGGAGTACATTGTATATAGAGAACAAAGACGTTGTGTATGCCATCAATCTTAATAGCAATGTACTAAGCTAAGGGAAGCCTCTAGAAAAACTGAGACAGATACCTACGTCAAGTCATTTCATTGAAATAACCAAGTGGCACAAAGTTTTTTTTTTTTTTTTTTTTTTTTTTGCCGTACGTGGGCCTTTCACTGCTGTGGCCTCTCTCGCTGCGGAGCACAGGCTCCGGACGTGCAGGCTTAGCGGCCATGGCTCACGGGCCCATCCGCTCCGCGGCATGTGGGATCTTCCTGGACCGGGGCACGAACCCATGTCCCCTGCATCGGCAGGTGGACTCTCAACCACTGCGCCACCAGGGAAGCCCTGGCAGAAAGATTTTTAAGTACACACAGAGCTTTTTCTTTCTCCCCAGCATCCCATTGATTGTCCTCTCTTAAAAATAGGCTCAGCCTATTTTTGCTTTCTTTCACTTCCAACATTCTACTTCACCATTGAGCCTGCCATTCTAATGCTAGGACTCTTCCTGTTACTCAATGTGTAAAATACCAGTAAAACCTTTTTGCTATATTTTAAGCCTTTACATAACACATAGGAGAAAGAGCACAGGTTTGGGAGTCACCAAAAATTTGTTCTTGGCTCAGCTTATCTTCGTATTCTGAGATTGTGACTCTTGTAGCCTTCGTTTCCTGAAAAGAGAGGGTGGGGGGAATCTGTGTCTTATATAAAACTTGTGGAATATATTGGGTGAGGAGACAGAGTAATTAAGGATGATTTCTGACCTAGTACTTAAGTACTTAAGAGGCAACAGTTTTGAAGAGGGAGTGATAGTTTCAGCCTGCACATGTTACTTTGAGATTCCTGAGAGACCTTCATCTAGAGAGAGAGAATAAGTCATCGGATTTACAGATGCACTCAGTTGATTCTTGGACTAGAAGATGTATTTTGTTATTAATTGGGGATCTCGGTGTTTAGTTGGTGACTTCCAAATGTCTGCTATCCCTAGATTGTTTCTCTTGGGTCAGTCAGTTTTCCCTGCCTATAGCTTTTAAATCTGGCTACTGATGTTCTAGGTATGTAGCTGGGCTTCTCATGATTCCATATGCATACTTCCACTTAATTCCTCCTATTTTCAGTGTACCTCACCCACCCCTACCTTTAGCTATGCCTAATGTCTCTGACTTCTCCTGAGAGTCTGTGTTTCCAACTTTTCTATAAAGTAAAATCTTTGAAAGGTTTGAGGAAGGGAATGTTACTTCACTATATAGGGTAAGAGTAAGGATCTAGCTCATTTTTAAAGACTTTCAAACTAACTTCCTATTTTTAGCCCCATTCAGCATCACCCTTGCAGTGGTACCAGTTATCTCTAATATCTGAACCTTTCCAGAGTTCTGAATGAGAACACACTTGCATTTTGTTGTTTTAGCCTCTCTCCCACTCCAAACCCCAGCCTCTACACACACACACACACACACACACACACGAGCATATGTGTATTCTCAATCATGCCTACCCCTATAGACTCCCCTTTTCTATGATTCCGACGTACATATAAACCTAGGTTTTAATTTTTTCTAGTCTACTACATCTCTTATTACATGTCTGTCAACTTTAAACTTTTACTGTTCCTTGTCCCTTGCATAGTCTTCCTTCTCACTCTTTGTCCTTGTGAATTTATGACTTTGTCAGATTCGTGGTATTTCAGCTGGGGGCTGACATAAACAATTGCTATGGAGTATGCTATGGCAGCTTATTATGGGTTTCCCTTATGCAACCACCAAATAGTGTATTTACAAATGTAGCTTATTTAAGAATGTTATCCTAGGGAGCAGGAGTGGGGATATGGGAATAAAAAAGGGAAGGATAGAGAATCCATACAAGAATCAATGAATGAGTTGGCCACTGGTTGCTCAATCCTGTGGGACCAACTGAGAAGCTTAATGATTTGTGTCTCAGGACCATCTATTTGCCTTGAGGAAGAAAGGAGGAGGGACTTATCCATTGCTCCAGGGGTTGCTAGCCCCACAGAGAGTTCTGCTTGTGTAAGTGCAGAGCAGAAGCCTACATCAGACAAGAGGCAAGTGTCTGGAATCTAAAACTAAGTGCTGCCAGCAGCATCTGTTTGACGCTGGACAAAATTTGTGTATATGACTAGTTACCATTTGCAACAGCAGCAGCTAGAGTAAGAGGTAAGACTTAGGGGATTTGAAATGGAACATAAGAAGTGTGCAGTATACAAGTTTAATAGGAAGCTTTGATTCAGTCTTTATACATTAAGGTAGCATTTGATACAAGAGAATATACAAAACACACATATACATTAGGAAGCATATCAATAAAATGAATACCACCCAAGTTCAGAACCAGAAGATTATTAGTATTGCTGCAGCCACTTTTTTATCATATATTTTCTGATCATTCTCCCTCTCACGCCACAGGTAACTGCTATCCAGAATTTTATGTATACCATTACTATGCTCTAAAAAATAGTTTTACATTAAACGTATGTTTTTCTAAGCAAAGAGTTGTTTGGCTTGGCTAGTTTTTGAGTTTTAGAAATACTAATATATAGTATGTGGTTGCTGTGACTCTTCTCCTCAGTAATATCTATCTAAGATTCATCCATCTTGTGGCATGTAATTTGTTCTTTTTAGTTGCTATATAATATTATATAGTATTGGAGGGCATGGGGAGTTATTGTGGAATGGGTACAAAGTTTCAGTTCGGCTGAAAGTTCTGGAGATAGATAGTAGTGATGGTTGCACAACAATAAATGTACTTAGTGCCACTGTATTGTACACTTAAAAATGGTTAAAATGGTAAATGTAGTTAAATGTGTTATTTTTTTCTCTATTATTTGTCCTTTTAATAACTTATTTAAAGAATTGTTTCCTCAGTCCAAAGTCATCTATTCAGCCAGATTTTCTTCTAAACTTTGGTGGTGCTTATATCCATTTCAACCCTAAGCTTTTTTGACAATTGTTTTAATTTCCTCTGATCATGTACAGATGCATCTTGAATTAATTTCATCTTCTTATAGAAATCTCTCCTGGCATTTTTTTGATCAGAAGGGTTTGTTCTCTAGATCTACCACATAGCTGTCACAGTGGTATCTTCTTTACCTTTGTATTGGTCATTCCTTATGTTATTCTTCTGTTTTGTATCAACAGTTTTTTCTACCATTTTTTCCTTTTATAGATCTACTTTTTAAACTTTTACAGAGCATATTCTCTAGAAGCTCCATGAGAAAGTGTATATAGGAGGAACATGTTTTTGATTCCTTGTATAACTAAGCATACATTTATTCTGCCCTCACACTTGATTGGAAATTTGAGTGTGTATAGACTCTTGGTTGGAAATACTTCTTTTCAGAATTTTGAAGACACCGCCACATTGCCTTTTAGTTCCAGCATTGCTGATTTCTGAGGCCTTGTTTTAAATAGCTTTATTGAGATATAATTTACATACCACAAAATTTTACCCACTTAAAGTATACAATTCATTTAAGAGTTGGCCAACTATTCCAAAATCTAATTTGGAACATTTTAGTCAGTTCAAAAGGAAGTTTCCTGTTTACTAGAATGTTTCCTTTTCTCGTACTCTCACTCACTGTAGGTAAATATGATCTACTTTTTGTCTTTGTAGATTTGCCTATTCTGGAAAAAAAATATTTTTTTTGGAAATTTTATATAAATGGAATCTACAATATGTGGCCTTTTGTGTGAGACTTCTTTCGCTTAGCATAATGTTTTCAGTAATCTAGGTTGTAACATATACCAGTACTTCATTCATTTTTATGGCTGAATAACATCTCATGTTATGGATATTTTGGCTACACGTTTATCAGTTAATGAACACTTGGGTTCTACTTTTTGGCTATTATGAATAATGCTGCTGTGAACATTCATATACAAGTTCTCTTGTGGACGTGTTTTCAGTGCTTTTGAGTACATGCCTAGGAATGAAATTGCTGTGTTACATGGTCACTGTCTGTTTTGTTTAACATTTTGAGAGTTTGCCAAACTATCTTCCAGAGTGGCTCGGACATTTTACATTCCCAGTAGTAATGGATAAGGGTTCCAGTTTCTCCACATTCTTGTCATTGTGTTATTGCCTGTCTTAGAGGGAATGAAGTAGTATCTCATTGTAGTTTTGATTTGTATTTCCCTAAATAATGATGTTCAGCATCTTTTTATGTACTTATTAGTGATTTGTATATGTTTTTTGATGATTCGTATATCTTCTTTGAATAAATGTCTATTTTGTCCATTACAATTTTTTTGGTAAATATTCTTCTTTCCGTGTATGTAAATATAATTGTCTTAAACAAAACTGTATCATGCAACAATATTTAGATTTGATAATATATGCAGACAGCTCTTTATGCCATTAAATACTGTTCTCCCACATGATTTTTTTTTAACAACTTTATTGGAGTATAGTTGCTTTACATTGTTGTGTTAGTTTCTGCTGTTATAGCAAAGTGAATCAGCTATATGTATATTTATATCCCCATATCCCCTCCCTCTTGTGTCTCCCCCCCACCCTCCCTATCCCGCCCCTCTAGGTGGTCACAAAGCACCGAGCTGATCTCCCTGTGCTATGTGGCTGCTTCCCACTAGCTATCTATTTTACATTTAGTAGTGTAAAATACCAAATGTAAAAATAGAGAGTCAGTGCCACTCTGTGACTTCGTCCCAGCTTGCCCTTCCCCCTCCCCGTGTCCTCGAGTCCATTCCCTACATCTACGTCTTTATTCCTGTCCTGCCTCTAGGTTCTTCAGAGCCATTTTTTTTTTTTTTAGATTTCATATATATGTGTTAGCATATGGTATTTTTCTCTTTCTGACTTACTTCACTCTGTATGACAGGTTCTAGGTCCATCCACCTCACTACAAATAGCTCAGTTTCATTTCTTTTTATGGCTGAGTAATAATGATTGTATATATGTGCCATCTTCTTTATCCATTCATCTGTCGATGGACACTTAGGTTGCTTCCATGTCCTGGCTATCGTAAATAGAGCTGCAATGAACATTGTAGTACTCTTTTTGAGTTATGGTTTTCTCAGGGTATATGCCCAGTAGTGGGATTGCTGGGTCGTATGGTAGTTCTATTTTTAGTTTTTAAAGGAACCTCCATACTGCTCTCCATAGTGGCTGTAACAAAAATGTTCTTAACTACAATTATGTGTGTTTAGTGGACCAACCTTCATTGGACATCTACTATAAGCTAAGAACTGGAGGACAGTGATGAGTAAAAATTTTGTGATTCTTGGTCTTATGGAGCTTACTCTCCAGCTCCCAGAGGGTTTATGTTTACTATGGGAGAGAAGGGGGACACAAAACAATTAAAAAATTGTACAAGACCATATAAATTTCCAAAAGCTATGGAATACACTGTGAGGTCTCTGTGGGAAGACATGGGCTGTGGTCTCCTCTCAGGCAAGGGGAATGACATATACAAGGGCTCATTGTTAGCTCAGAGGGGAAATGGGTTTAGGGGAGCAGTAGGAAACAAAGTTGAATAAATACAGTAGGGCCAGATTGTGAGGCCCTTGAAATCAGATATAGGAATTTACATTAAACTTATGTGTTAGGAAATAGTGAATCTATTAAATGAGTGTGTGTGTGTGTGTGTGTGTGTGTGTGTGTGTGACAGAGAGAGACACAGAGAGAGAGACACAGAGAGAGAGAGACAGAGAGATGGAGAAAGAGGAGAGAGAGCTAGTGAATGAGCAGAGGAATAAATTCTACCAGGGTTTTCTTTCTAAAAAGTCCCTTCACTGGCTCCCTCTTGGCAAAGAGTATAGTCCCAGCTCTTAGCAGGGCACACTGTACCCCGCACAAGCAAACCTCACTTATGTCCTCAGCCTAGTTTTAAACATTCACCCCATGACTCCTCATTCTGGACACACTGAACTTCTTGCTCTTCCTTTCACACTGTGGTAGCTTGGAGCAGATATATTTACTCTACCCTGTAACCCTTTCCCTTCTTTCCTGGGCTGTTAACACTGTATCCATCATTGCTGCTGAGAAATTTTCCTCAGCCCACCCCAGCCAGAACTGGTTTACTTCACCTTCCTTTCTATCATATCACTTTGTACATGTCTCAGTTACAGGATTTATCACATTTATTATCACTGTTGATATATGACAGTCTCTGTCCCCTATTCTACTAGTCTGTTCATCTCAGACTCATCTCTGTCCCCTACTAGCCTGTGAGTGGGACCACGGCTTAGTCTTCTTCATTCCCCCAGCACCAAACACAGAGGCCAGCACATGCTAAGATGAGGATGCTGCATAAGGTATCATGTCCCACTTAGGGCTGGAAGGAGCAGGGCAGAGGGGTGGCAGAGAGAGATTAAAGAAAAAAATGAAGGAGACATTATGGAAATCATAGGGAGATCAAAGTAAGGGGATAAATGAGACGAGGGGCAGCATTTGTATGAAGCACTGGGATGGGTAATATGAAGACCTTGCTCAAAACAGGTGGGGTCAATTTAAAAAACCAACATTTTTTCAGCACCTACTATGTGTGGGTAACACTGTGTTAGACACTGCGGGGATATAAAGTTAAACAAAACACCTTTCCCTATGATTTGGTTGGGAAGATAAGACAAAGACTGGCAACATTCATGCATACAAATACAAAGTTTTAAGGTTCTTAAAGTTCAGTATCATTTTCAACTTCAAGACATTTAATATGAAGCCCCTCAGCAGTCAATAAGATATTGTTTTAAGAAATATTAGATATGGAAAGTGACTTGCCTAGTTGAGATCTCAGCAAAGCTCAACAAGCCTAGACTTGAAACAATTTTCTTAGAAAGTGGACTAAGACAAATTGACATGGAAATGTAAATTTTAATACCATTTAGGAGTATTTCTCATTTCTCTGTGTCTCAAACTGTATATTATGAGCCTTTTTTTTTTCTGTCCCTGAGTTCTCTCTACTTTATTTATTTATTTATTTATTTTTTACATCTTTATTGGAGTATAATTGCTTTACAATGGTGTGTTAGTTTCTGCTTTATAACAAAGTGAATCAGTTATACACTGATATGGGTATGCGGCTGCTTCCCACTAGCTACCTATTTTACGTTTGGTAGTGTATATATGTCCATGCCACTCTCTCAGTTTGTCACAACTTCCCCTTCCCCCTCCCTATATCCTCAAGTCCCTTCTCTAGTAGGTCTGTGTCTTTATTCCCATCTTACCCCTAGGTTCTTCATGACATTTTTTTCCCCTTAGATTCCATATATATGTGTTAGCATATGGTATTTGTCTTTCTCTTTCTGACTTACTTCAGTCTGTATGACAGACTCTAGGTCCATCCACCTCACTACAAATAACTCAATTTCGTTTCTTTTTATGGCTGAGTAATATTCCATTGTATATATGTGCCACATCTTCTTTATCCATTCATCCAATGATGGACACTTAGGTTGCTTCCATCTCCTGGCTATTGTAAATAGAGCTGCAGTGGACATTTTGGTACATGACTCTTTTTGAATTATGGTTTTCTCAGGGTATATGCCCAGTAGTGGGATTGCTGGGTTATATGGTAGTTCTATTTGTAGTTTTTTAAGGAACCTCCATACTGTTCTCCATAGTGGCTGCACCAATTCACATTCCCACCAGCAGTGCAAGAGTGTTCCCTTTTCTCCACACCCTCTCCAGCATTTATTGTTTCTAGATTTTTTGATGATGGCCATTTTGACCTGTGTGAGATGATATCTCATTGTAGTTTTGATTTGCATTTCTCTAATGATTAATGATGTTGAGCATTCTTTCATGTATTTGTTGGCAATCTGTATATCTTCTTTGGAGAAATGTCTATTTAGGTCTTCTGCCCATTTTTGGATTGGGTTGTTTGTTTTTTTGTTATTGAGCTGCATGAGCTGCTTATAAATTTTGGAGATTAATGCTTTGTCAGTTGCTTCATTTGCAAATATTTTCTCCCATTCTGAGGGTTGTCTTTTGGTCTTGTTTATGGTTTCCTTTGCTGCTCCCACATGATTTTTAATGACCTTATAGACTTCCATGGGGGTGGTTATAATATAACTTCTTTCATTTATTTCCAATTGTTGGTTATTTAGGTTGTTTCTGATTTTCTTGATATTGATGAAAATTTTTGTAAAGTTTTGCATGTTTGATTATTTTTTTATCTTCTGTTGTTCTTAGTAAGAAGCTTGACCAGGAGGACAGAACAAAGTTATTACAAGATTTTAAAGATATTGTCCTGGCTATCTAAAAAGTAGTATAGTTTAAATAAAGAACTAATTGGAAAATAAATATTTTAAGGTTATATTCCATTTTTCAAAAGCAGGAAGTTTCAAAAATAGTACAAAGGAAAAAAATAGTTCATAGAGTCCTATGTACCCTTCACTCAGTTTTCCTTAAATGACATCTTATATACTGGTAGTATATTATCAAAACCAGGAAAGTTACATTGTTACATTAATATTAACTAGACTACAGTTCTCACCATTTAAAAAAATCTCTGAAAAAAAAATCTGTGTGTATGGGTAGTTTTTTGCAGTTTTATCCCATGTATGGATTTGTGTAACCAACACCACAATCAGGATACCGAACTCTTTCATCATCATAAAAGAATTTATTCATGCTGCTTATTTGTATTATCCTTCTTCTTCCATGTCTCTTTCCTGTCCTCTAGCAACCACTAATCTGTTCTTCATTTCTGTAGTTTTGTTATTTTGTGAATGTTATATAAATCAAATTATATGGTATGAAACTGTCAGGGAGAAAAAACTTTTCGTTTGCCTTCTTAGGTTCAGTGGCTGCGGGCCTGTAAGTTAAACTAATGAAAGACAATTAACAGGAGAAGAAGCATACAGTTTTTATTAGTATTTTACATACATGAGTATTCTCCAAAAATAAGTGAAACTCAAAGAAGTGGTTACACTCAGTGGCTAATATATCCTTTTTAAAAAGGAAAGAGGGTTTGGGCTTCAAACACAGACAAAAGCCATGACATTATATTTTAATACATTATATTATTTACTGCTTGTTAAGTGGTATAGTTAAAGGTATTAGCTATATGATGTGCTCACCTTGATGCACATTTGAATGTGAATGTGCTAGAATCCGTAGAAATATTTTGTTCTGAAAGAGTAAAAGATAAGCCAAATTAATCAGTAATCTCTCTGATAAAACCATTTTCTGCTGGTTTAGCATTTTTTCTAAATTTTAACTTTAGTGTTTATAGTTTTATTTTACTTTTTAAAGAAATGTATGGAGTTTTAGGGATGTCTCAATTAACAAAGCAAATTGTACTCTATTTAATTTTTACAGTGAAACATTTGATTTTGCCTGGAATGGCAGAACTGGGATTCGCCAGAGCAGACTATCCAGTAACACCTCCTTGCTTGATAAAGATGGGATATTCGCTAATTCAGCTAGCAGCAAACTCTTGGAGAGAGCCCATGGAATTCTCACGTTAGTATTGATCAATAATGTGGATTGCTTTTTTATGACTGATTTAAAATTTCTGGCTAAAAAAGAAGAGAGGTGATCATGAAGCATTATTTTCATGAGTAGAATTTTGAGTGAAACAAGACTCAAAAGTAGTCAGAATTTAGAGCTGTAACAGTCTCCTGTATTATAAAGCTGGTGTTTGTTTTCATCTCACCAGGAGAATCAGACTGAATATACTTATTATGGAGATGACTCTTTATTGCTCTTTAACAGACCCTACATCCAGAGAGAGCAAAAACTGATAGCTCTTTTTAGGATTCCTAGTCTTTAACTGCCGTTGTCCTTTAATTCTGGCAATCCTAATAAATTGGGCAGGAAAATCCCTTATGAAGTGGTGAATGGGGCCATATACAGTTTACCCCTCAACACTGCATGGGTTAGAGGTGCCAACCCTCTGTACAGTCAAAAATTTGTGTGTTTCCTGTAGTCAGCCCTCCATATCCACTGCTCCTCGGTATCTGTGATTCCACATCCACAGACTCAACCAACCTCAGATCAAGTACAGTAACTTGAAAGACAATTAACAGGAGAAGAAGCATACAGTTTTTAAAAAACTGTTGAAAAAAATTCCACTTATAAGTGGAACTGCACAGTCAAAACCTGTGTTGTTCAAGGGGCGCCTGTATGGTGATATATAACACTTAACCCAAGCCTGCCATTCCTCCTTACCTGATTTAGAACTGGTTTGAGGACCATAGATATAACCATGCATGGTAGACAAGTAAAAAGTTCTTAGCTACCTATATCAACATATTTTAAAAACTTCCGAAGCATATTTTTTGACCACTAGCTAGAAGTGTGACTGAATTGGATTCCTTAATCCCTAAATCATCATTTAACAGTGTTAATAGGCTCAATTTGTATAAGTCTTGCTATACTCCAGAATTAGTAGGTGAAAGAGCTTAGATTCAAGCCCAGGTCTTCCTGACACCCCAGCCCATGTTCATAAGCATTGGGCTTTATTCCCTGTATGTAGCCATTAAAAAAAGAAAGATTTGATATAAGTGTGATACTGAATTATGAATAAGGGAAAAAAGGGCAAAAGAGAATTTTTAATTTCTAAAAATGGAAGATCATGAGTCTTAGTGAAAAGTACATTTTAAAAATTCATGAAATTAGCTATCTATTTAAGTTTAAAATGACAGAAACAATGCCTCTATAGGTTTAAGAATGCAGAGCCCTATTAACATCCAAAAGAAAATGAAACTTCAGCTTTGAATGTACATTATGTTACTTATCATCGGGCTTAAATGTGTTTGTACCTGTATTACAGAGCAGGCATCTCTTTTCTTCGCTTAACCTTCCTTCCCAAAGATGACTGCTTAGTTGAATTAGACAGTGTTTTCATTTAGGCGACCTATAACTTGGAAATGGGTATATAGTCTGTTGTTTTAGTAGAGACCTTGAAATCATTCGTCTCTACTGTGGTTTTTTTTTTTTTCCTAATGTATGATTTATCTCTATAGGAGAAACAAAAATTTCAAATCCAAGCCTGGCCTTCCAAAGGTGAGTATTACAAAAAATTTTTTTCTGTTAGTGCCCCATTTCATAATTATTTTTTTATTATTCATCAAACGATCTTCATAAGCAAAAAAGAAATATGTTATTTGTACCCAAAATAGAGGTTAATTGTGTATATTCAGTTGAAACCATTTTAGAAATAATGCTGGATGTTATGAAATGGCCAAGTTTAATGGTTCAGGTAAATACTTGTGATATGTCCCATTTTCTAGTGTTTGAAGAGCTTCTGAATATAAATGTAAATTTTTGTTGAGTAATTGCATCTTTGTATAAGATCTTTTCATTTCTCCTTGAGTCAGTTTAAGATAAAATTCTGAATTTTATCTGATTTAAAAATAATTTCTAAGTAATGCTTACCTAACTCTCATCATCATTAGCGTTAGTTAGCCAGGTTTTTCTGTAAAGGTCCAGTTAGGCTTGCAGGCTTATCTCGTCTAGTCTGTGTTATAATTACTTAGCTCTGCTATCATAGCACAAATGCAGCTGTAGACAATATGTAACTGAGTGAGAGTGACTGTATTCCAATAAAACTTTACTTATGGACACTGAAATTTGAATTTCATTTAATTTTCACATGCCATCATATATTATTTAATTCTTTTTGCCACCATATAAATCTTATAAAAACAGTGGGCAGGATTTGACCCAGGGGTTGTAATTTGCCTACTCTAATCTACATTCCAAAATATTTATTAAATTTACTAAAGAAAGAAAAATCTTACTGAGTTTTTCTCTCTTGTGCTCTCCCAAAGAAGGAGTCCTGTCATTTGTAACTTTGTTAATGGGCATAATTTCAAAATTTTAAAAGAACTGAAAAAGAGCTATTTATTGTCATGGTTCTCAAGTTCAAGAAAGAAGAAAATGAATCTGTCTTTAATTTTTCCCTCTACTTAAGTCACCTTATATTTCCAAAGAAAATTTAATGTACTGCTGATGTGGTTTGTGGTAGTGACAAATATGTTTTAAGCCACAAAGAAAATTTACCTAAGTGGTTTGTGATTATGGTCTTACATGAAACGATTTTATGTAGAGAGAAAGAGAGGAGACTACATTCATTGTCAAATATTCATTATCGTTCATTTGTCTTTCTTTTTTCCTTCACTGTCTCTCTAGCCTTTTAATATTTTGAATGCCACCTCTGGGCCTAGTGTTTGTGCTGTTCTTTTCCCTCTCCTCAAATGGATAAATTATTTCTTTTTAATTGTATAGTTGATTTACAATGTTGTGTTAATTTCTGCTCTACAGCAAAGTGACTCAGTTATACATATATATACATTCTTTTATAACTTCTTAAACTTTACATGATAGCCAACAAGAATATGTTGGATACATCTGAAGTAAATGATTCCATTCAATCATCAATCATGGGAATCCCATCTATTTCTCAATCTTTTAAAATTAAGTATGGCTAATTTTTTGTTTATTTTAGTGTGTCTTGTGTATTCAAGTACATATATTTAATATTAGAGAGGCAACATAGTCTGTGAGAATATAGACCTTGGAGTCAAACTGACCTACGTTCAAATGATGGATCTGTTACTTGCTCTTTGATTTTTTTTTAATTAATTAATTAATTTTGGGGGGGCTGCATTGGGTCTTTGCTGCTGTGTGTGGGCTTTCTCTAGTTGCAGCAAGTGGGGGCTACTCTTCGTTGTGGTGGTGCGTGGGCTCCTCATTGAGGTGGCTCCTCTTGCGGAGCATGGGCTCTAGGCACGCAGGCCTCAGTAGTCGTGGCACATGGGCTCAGTAGTTGTGGCACTTGGGCTTAGTTGCTCTGCGGCATGTGGGAGCTTCCTGGACCAGAGCACGAACCTGTGTCCCCTGCATTGGCAGGCAGATTCTTAACCACTGCGCCACCAGGGAAGTCCCTGCTCT
This sequence comes from Mesoplodon bidens, assembly GCF_964165515.1. NCBI lineage: Eukaryota > Metazoa > Chordata > Mammalia > Artiodactyla > Ziphiidae > Mesoplodon > Mesoplodon bidens. The sequence continues at coordinate 61,115,800 of NC_138178.1, read as the reverse complement.
TTGATTTTTGGAGTAAGTTCTCGAACTTGTCTTAACCTCTGTCTCTTCATTTGTAATGTGGGGGATAATATATGTTAGGATGAGAGATAGATACTTGGTATGTGCATGATTAGTATTCAATAAATAATAAGTATTTTCTTCATATTTGCTACCAGAATGTTAGAGCTGAAGTTGTGGCTTATCTGTGTACATGCATGTAGGCATGATGTGTGCTTTGTTTAGTAACCTCACTCTTCATCTTACTTTCCTACCCTTCTTTAAATATGCCTCATTTTTTCTAATTATGCTTAATGAGTGTTTGTGTTTTGCTTGTTTCTTTCAGTCCATTTCAAACCAAGGCAAAACAAGTATATATTAATAAAATTAAAGTAGCAGATCCTGTATCCTCATTGACTATGGTCATTTGCTGATTAAGATATTTTGGTTGCATTAAGTTAGTTTTATGTGATGTGGAAGGAAGCAACAGAAGTGTAGATAACCTGAACTTCTTTTCCCTTTTGCTCTTTTGTGAAATCTGCAGCCACTTTCTTACCTTGAGTATGAATCATTATTGTACGCAGCCCTACAACTTTTATCGCTACTGGAAATAAGATTCAGTCACCTGTATTAAGGGCACATCATTTTATTGATATAGGTAGGATTTAGAATGCTTTATTTTTATTACAGTTCTGAATAAACACGGGCAAATGTTCAACACATATAACCTCCAGCAGCCCTTAGCCTTCTGTTAATATAGTTCTGTTTTGATAGTTCTTTCCCTTTCTCTCCTAGAGAGTACTTTCCCTCTCATACCTTGAAACCATCACTTCTATTAAATATACCTTTCTAATATGATCTACCTTTAAATTTTCAGTCTTTTACTGACAGTTCCCTTGTTGTACATTTCTACTTTGACACCCTGCTCATCTCTCAGACTTGATCCCCAAAGCGATTTTTGTTTGTCACTCCCCTACTGAATTTTTGTAGTCACTCAGGCTCAAACGTTGAAGGTAAGTTTACTGTCCATTTTAGTTGGCTTTAACAACATGAGCAATATTTTCTTAATCTTTGTGGCTATAGCACCTTGAACAGCAAACAGTAAATAATTGCTTAAAAAAGAATGAACTGACTAATCTTAATAAGCTAAACAATGAAGATGGAATTAAGAAAGGAATAAAGTAGATAGTGAACAGAAGACCTAAGAAAAGAATTAACTCTGTATCTGTTTTCTGCTAGATCTTGGGCCCACAGTTCAGTTCTTGGTTTTTGTCACATCATACTGGACTACTGAAGCTGTCCCTTGACTGGATTTATCTCTCTCTTGCCTCCTTAGCCTCTTGTCTTCCACATTGTTCTGCTCCGCCTTGTCTCTCCTTTCTTCCTTGCCCTGTTTTATCTTCTTCATAAATCTTAATAACCCTCAGATTATCATTTATTTTTTAATTTCCTTATAGTCTGTTTCCCTGTACTTGAATGCAATGTATTCCTAGCACTTAGAACAGAACCTGTAGTAATCACTGAATATTTGTTGATGGATCTAATCATGGTGAGTTTTGTGGACAAGAGACTGGTCTCCAGTTGCTGGGGAAACATTGTTCAAAAATCATTACTTGCTAACCATTCATTCATTTATCCAAACTAATATTTATTGAGTTTGCAGTACCAGACACTGTTTTAGGCATTGGAGGTGCTGAGATAAACAGTCCAGTCAGAGAATCCTTGCTCTCTCATAGTGATTCTTTTAGAGAAAGAGAAAAAAATATACAAGTAAACAAAAGATGATTTAGATGATATTATGTGCAAAGAGGAAAATGAAATGACATATTATTGATTTAGAGGTGGGCTACCTTTGGGGTATTTAAGAAAATAGCTTTATGAGAAAGTTTGGGTATTTAAGCTATAAGTTGAATGCTACGAAAAATCAAGCAATGTAAAGGTCTAGCTATAGAGTATTCCAAGCAAATGAAAAGATTGGACAGACCTTGAGATAAGAATGAATGTGGATTTTTTTTTTTTTACCTTTCTAATCATTCCTTGATGGGAAGGACTTTTTAATAGTTTAAAAAAAATAGTTACTTGTATTTTTCACAGTTCATCTGACCCTTTTTCACATAGTGACATTTAGTAATTAATTTTACCATTGCCTTAGATATGGTTTATAAAATGAAACCATTTCCAAGGTCTTTTTATCCGAAGTATCTTAAACGTTTGGGGAAATAATTTTAGGCTTCAGTGCTAATTTCTTTTTACTTATGGATAAACCACAAAACTCTTCTAATTGAGTCCTGACCAGTATGGAAAATTATTTTTTTCTTAATATACAATGAATCTTTTTGTAAGAATTCAAAAATGCTAATAAAAATAAAGTCTAAACTCTCAAAATTCAGTATACACATGTACTATACATATTTACATATATATTATTGTTTTGTGTGGGGTTTTTTTGGTCAAGAGTATTTGCAGATATTTTTCCATGTCAGTAAATATAGGTTGCAGTATTTTTAGGAGCTGTATAGTATTCAGTTGTGTGAATGAAGCTTACTTTATGAAAAAAATTCTGTATAGTTCCTTATTGCTTTTGTTTAGAATTTTTCACTATTTTTTTGAAGTACACTGTCAGAAACAACATTCAGAGCTCTCCTTAGATAAATACGTAGACGTGAAATGGTTTATCAGAAAGATTATAATGATTTGCATTCCTAAGAACAGTGCATAAATATGCCTATTTCATGTATACTGGGTTTTATCAGCCTTTACTATGTTTGCCAATCTGACGTGCAGAAAATCTCCTTAAAAGAAAATGTGTGTTTCTTTGATTAAAAGTGAGATTGATTGTCATTATGTTACTTGTCATTTATATTTTGAGAATTGCCTGTTGAAGTCTTCTGCTCATTTATTATCACTGGATGTATTTTTTAAAGAATTTTTTTTACAGTTCTTATGTATGGATAATAAGTCTTTGTCATTATTGAAAATATTTTTTCTTAGGTGGAATTGTTTAAATGTATATTGTACTTAATGCCACTTGGAAGTTTTTATTTTTTAATGTTTATCTTGTCAAAATTAATATTTTTTAGTCTTTTAATTTGTCATACTTTTAACTCAATTCTGTGCTTCTCATACAATAAAACTTTTACTACTTTTTAAATAACATATGCAGTTGCACATCTGTGTAGATACATTTTTTCCATTGACAAACTCACAGCCATAAATTAGTAGGATTTTAAAAATTGATTAATGATTAGCTAAAAAAAGCTCCGAAATACTTTATCAGTGTCCTGTTTTGTATTCTTTAGTTGCTTTATGTGTAACTTATATCTTATTTTTAAGATTAATAATTAGGACCTCAGGATGCGGGTTGATAGGGACTACATTTTCTTTTTTTCTGTGTATGTGTTCCTGGCTTACCTATTATATAGCCCAGGGATTGAATTTAATTTATTATCTGTGTGATCGGAATTCAGTTGCAGATAACTAACCACCATAGATATTTTTAAGTAGAAAGGGACTTAATTCAAAGAGGTGCTTACAGAAATCATCAGAAGTATTAAAACAACAGAGCAGAACTGACCTCAGCTGTACTCAGAAAGCTAGGAAACGAGGAAGCCACTATCACTGGTGCTGCTTCCAGGCTCATACCACCTGTGGTGTAATCCAGGCATCAGGAAGAAGCTGCTACAACTGTTGGCTTCAGGGCTAAGGTGCTTTTACTAGAGTTGCAGTGACAACACAAATGCCCTGCACTCTGCCTCACAACACTTTAAAAAGTAGTGCCTGGGCACTGGGACCACCGAAAACTAAAGTACTTTTGTGTACACGTTTGCCAGCAGAAACAAGCTAGTAGACAAAGCCTCTGCCTCAGTTAGACCTTCCCAGTTTCACGTGTGGGAATTGGTGAACTTAAATCACATCCAGAACCTGAGATGTAAGAGAGTTTGGGAAATGTAGTTTCTTTTTAGCTGGTAAGCTTCTGTAAGAAAGCAGAAGGAGGGTAAAAATGGATGTTGAATATTAATCGCTCATATTCACCACAGTCATTATATGCAGGAATAATGAAAACTAGCTTACAATTTTGTTTTTCCTATTCTTAGATTAATTTACATGAAGAATTTGATTTTTTTCCCCTGCTTTTCAGCACTTGCTAGAAGTAAAGTCTTTAAAGCACCTGACAAGACTGACCCTACAGGATCGCATTACCAAGTCTCTTCTTCATTTGCACAAGAAGAAGAAACCTCCCAGCATCAGTGCCCAGTTTCAGGTTGTTTCCTGTTTTACCTTTTTTTCCTTTTATTTTTAACAAAGAGGAATCTGTTTTGTTCAGATTGGCATTGTAAGGTCAAAGTGATCTGCAAGATACCTGAATGGGATATGATTCATGTGACTAAAAAGCTATACTATAATGGTCATTTTGGATGGAAGTACCAAAGATGGGGAAAAAAAGTCAAGTGCTTTTGTTTTTCATCCTTGTATCTCTGGATAGTGCATATCCCAAAGAGTAATTTATTATTTTCAGTGTGAGGAGAAAAGCATCAGAAAACTGACTGCCCAGATATGGTCACTGTTAACATAATGATGTGTATTTCTCCCTATATATGTAAACCTCATGCTACTGCCGTCAACATTTAACTCAGTGGAATTGTAAGTTGTTTCTTGATTGTTTATTTTTGTTTTGTGTATACAGGAATCCAGTTCCTTTCATTGTAACTGGGCATTTAGGAATAAATATGATCATAATAAATTAACCAAATAACCTCCAGAATAACTTTACAAAATTCTCTTTGAATTCTTCCCATTCTTCTCAAATCATCTCTAACATTCTATTCATTTGCTAGATATTTATGAAAAAGAGCTGAAAATCTTAAAGGAAAGAGTGCTTTACACAATTTTACTCTACCTCATGCTTTTATCACAGAAGCGTCGTTCACTGTTAACTAAAAATTTCTTTATCTGCCGATAGCTATACTTCTATGTTATCACGTTTTTCAATGCTTCTGTTTAATCCAGGAGACCTGAATGTAAATTATCTACTAACATATCACTGGATATGATCTAGTTTGATTTATAAGCACAGTTCTTCAAACTGTAGGCTAGAAATGTCATTTTATTTTAGACAATTTTCACCATAGGCCTAGAGAAAAATTTGATTCTATAAAAGCTACTTGGTCAAAGTGCTCGTTTTGTTTTGTTTTGTTTTTTTGTGGCCTCTCCCGCTGCAAAGCACAGGCTCTGGACACGCAGGCTCAGCGGCCATGGCTCACGGGCCCAGCCGCTCTGCGGCATGTGGGATCCTCCCGGACCGGGGCACGAACCCGTGTCCCCTGCATCGGCAGGCGGACGCTCAACCACTGCGCCACCAGGGAAGCCCCAAAGTGCTCTTTAAAAAAAAAACAAAAACAAAAAAACAAGATCGAAGAGCCAAACAGCTTATTAGGTGCTAATAAAGTTAAAGGAAAGACAATTGAATATATAATGGAAGCTCTGCCATGAATTAAAAAAAATCCTTCTTAAATCACAATCCTATGGGTTAATGGTATTTGATTATTTAAAAAAAGAGAGAGATGTTGCTTGACCAGACAGGTCTGTCTGTACCTCGGTGATGTCTTTACATCCCAGAGTTTGGGTTTTCACTTTATGGATTTAGAAATGGAAAGGTGAATTTACAGGGAAAAAAATATCATGCTGACTGATAAACTATAAACACTGCTGTAAAACAGTATCAAAGTTTATTAATATACAATGAGAAATAAGAGTCATAGGCAGACTTGTTATAATTGTTAGTTCATGATCGCATTTACTCCTGATTAGCAGATCAAGGTAGGAAGCCAAATTCTGATCAAAAGGTAATGTGGTGAGCTTGGCATCTGAAAAGGAAGCATTAATCTCATAATTATGAAGGGTAGAACCATTAAGCTGTTGTGTCCTTTATTTTGTTACCTTGGATCTTTTACAGGTTCCTGTATACCAAACTCAGACTTTAATCTGAAGAGTACACATTATAGCTACTACAATAAAACTTAGTTATAATTACAATCCTATCATGTCCCTTAAAATCCCCCAAATTCAGGAATTATGGATATTTTCAAATTAAATTCATGTATTGTATTTAACATTTGCAAAAAGGGTCATCTTTAATGTTTCTAATACATTGTTAAGTATTATAAAAGTAATGAGTACTATATTTTCCAGATCCTTTACTAAATATTTATACATACACATTATTTTTCCTCCAATTCTGTGAGATAAATACTGTCATTCTTATTGTACAGGTGAGGAAATTAGAAATGATGAAGATAGATGGCACCCAGCTGTCTTTGACTTCATACACTTCTTGTGAATGAATATTTACTTTCATCAAAATGAAATCATAGGACTCATGAAGGATTAACTGATACAGGAATTGCCCTTCTGCTCTAAACAACTAGAAAACTAAAAAACTAAAAAACTAAAAAGATAAGAATAGAATGTTTTTAGATATTAGACAGTAAGCATTGCAGGATTATGATCCCTGAGAAGAGGGAAATAAATGAGGCAAGTCCCAGGTTACTGCATAAAGGCAGTTTGCTATAGCCCAGGGAGAGGGAGTCCAAACAGATGCCAAGGTTTTGCTCTGGACCTGCCCTCACAAAGCTTAATAAAAGCAAGTCTTGAAAGAATCAAAGTGAACCTTTATAACTTAACAGCCCCAGGGGAAAATGTCTGTTGCTCTTTAAAGGAATATAACAAAAGCCAACAATGTAAAATCACACTAGCATCCAATCTGAAATTATTAGGCATGCAAAGAAAGAATCAGGGAAAAAACAACCCATAGCAAGGGAGAAAAAAAATCAATCATTGGAAACAGATCTAGGGACTTCCCTGGTGGCGCAGTGGTGAAGACTCCATGCTCCCAATGCAGGGGGCTGGTGTTCTATCCCTGGTCAGGGAACTAGGTCCACATTCATGCCACAACTAAAAGTTTGCATGCTACAACTAAGGAGCCTGTGAGCTGCAACTAAGGAGCCTGCCTGCTGCAACTAAGACCCGGTGCAGCCAAATAAATAAATAAATATTGAAAAATGAAAAAGAAACAGATCTAAAAATGACAGAGATTATGGAAATAGCATTTAGATGAGGATCTCAAAATAGCTATTATAAATCATATAAATATGTCCAAAGAAAAACATGAATAATGATGAGAAAAAAATAGAAGATATGAAAAAGACTCAAATGGAACTTTCAAAGATTAAAAATGTAATATTTGAAAATAAAAATAAGCTAGATGGGATTAACACCTATTTGCCGAGGTAGTGAATTAGAAGTTACATTTACTTTAAAGTGCAGAGAGAAATAACAAAGATGGAAAAAATGAAAAAAAGCATTAGTCACTTGTGGGAAAATATTAGATCATTGAACATAGGTGTAATTGGCATCTAAGAAGGAAAGTCAAGAGAGGGGGATACAGAAAAAAATTTGAAGAAATAATGACCAAAATATTTCCTTATTTTTATGAATAATATAAGCTCAAAGATCAAAGAATCTCAACAAATCCCAAGCAGAACAAACCTAAACACACCAATACACATCACATCAAATTGCTAAAGCCAGTTAAAAAGAGAAATTTTAAATACAGCCAGAGAAAAAAGACAACATTTATGTGCCATGAAATGAAGATAAGAATAACAGTAGGTTTCTCATCAGAAACTATGAAAGGCAGAATTCAAGAATAGTATTTTTAAAAAACTGAAAGGGGAAAAAAATTGTCCCTCTAAAATTCTATGCACATGAGTATTGAGGGTTATATAGAGACTTATTCAGACAAACAAAAGTTGAGAGAATGCATTGCCAGGAAATCTACATTATAAGAATGTTAAATTTGGGATAAAAATGATGAGAAAACCATAGGTTTTGGATCTATACAAAACACTAAATTGCCAGAATGATAGAAGTGTAATTAACTATAATAAATACTTTTTCTCTTCTTTTAATTTTTTAGAAAGATAATTGACTGTAGAAGAAGAAAAAATAATATATTGTGAGGTAGAAATAAAACGTATGACAAAAGCACAAAAGGGAGGGGCTAAATGTAAGTTTATACTGTTGTAAAGTTTATACTCTTGTAAAGTTACAGCATTACCTGTATACTATACACTATACAGGTAATGGTGTAGCATTATTTGAAGGCAGATTGTGATATGTTAAAGATGTAAAGTCTTGAGAAATCCTTAAAAAAATAAAAGCTTATCATAGGTAATGAGCTAATAGCAGAACTAAAATGGAATCATAAAATACAGGTGATCCTTGATTGAACTGCATGGGTCCACTTACACATGGATTTTTTTCAATAGTTACACTACAGTTTTACACGATCAGTAGTTGGTTGAATCTCAGGATTCAAACTCCAGATAGGGTGGAACCAAGTATGCCGGGGGCCAACTTTAAAGTTACATGTGGGTTTTCAACAGCACAGAGGGTCAGTACCCCTTACCCCTGTGTTGTTCAAGCATCAACTGTATACTCAGTTTAAAAAAGGCAGGATAAAAGAAAGAGCAGATTAAACAAATAGAAACAAATAACAAGGTGGTAGACCATATGTATATTTTCCTTATTTCAGTGGTTAGATAAATAGCCACCCTCACCCTACTCTGGATTATTCTCTTTTGAGACTTTTTCTACTGCCAGCAAATGTTAGTATCCTTTTAGCCACCAGACTGTCAAATAAAGTAGCTAAAGTCTTAAGTTATGAGCGAGATGATGCAACTTGATCATAAGGCAAAAACTATGCATTGTTTATGCATAGAGCTGTATATGAAAGGAGACCACTTCATAGGCACCATGTGTCTGCTCAGTTAATGCTTTAAAAGGAGTTTTGTGGCTTTCACTTAGGATAATAGGTCATGCACATGCTGTTGCTGTTATATCTGCTGAAACATGCGGATAAAACTACTGCCCCTCTCTTGGCCTGACAAGACACGCATGCTTGGCTGCTCAGAGACCCACAGATTGCTGGGAAATATATCCACCACTACATCATTAGTCAGTGTAGTCCTTTGCTTGTAGTGGTGGAAATTCTAAGTGTTTCTGTTCCTTGGCTAAGAGTTTTTCTAACTTGGGGTTTTTTGGCAGAAATCTGAGTTCTCTGCATAAAGGCCCGGTTTGAAGAAAATAATCTACTTCTAGTTCTACCTCTGGAACTAAGAATTAAGTCATTACACAAACTCAACCAAACTGATTTTTATTCTCGAATATGTATCTGTGTATTCTGTTTTCTACAGTAGATACATATTGGTTTTATAGTGAGAGGAAAAGATGTCTAAAGAGGATTATTTTTTTCAAAGGTGGTTTATTTATAGCAGCAGAAAGTGAACCAGTGGTTTCCTGGGACACTGGGCGGGGGCAGTTATTGACTGCAGATGGGCAGGAGGGGACCTTTTGAGGGGTTGGGTGGAAGATTTCTAAATCTGGATTGTAATGATGGTTGCACAATTGTATAAATTTACTAAAAAAATCATTGATCTATGCACTACAATGGATACATTTTTATAGTATGTAAATTGTAATTCAATAAAACTGTTAAAAACAAACTCACTACTAAGAGAATGAAAGGGCAGGCTACAGGGTATATACATATACTTGCAATACAACTGAAAAAAGACCTTATATGTGGAATATATGAAAAACCACAAATCAGTTCTTGAAAAGACAACCTAATAGAAATGGGCAAAGGTCTTGAACAAGCAAAACTCTCTTATATCAAAAGATGTTATCCAGGGCTTCCCTGGTGGCGCAGTGGTTGAGAGTCTGCCTGCCAATGCAGGGGACACAGGTTCGTGCCCCAGTCCGGGAAGATCCCACATGCCGCGGAGTGGCTAGGCCCGTGAGCCATGGCCACTGAGCCTGCGCTCCGCAACGGGAGAGGCCACAACAGTGAGAGGCCCGCGTACCGCAAAAAAAAAAAACAAAAACGTTATCCAAAAGGCCAATAAGCCTATCAAATACATCCTCAATATTATTTATTATTCATCAGGGAAATGAAAATTAAAACTGCCTATAAGGCAATAATACTACACACTTTCCAGCATGGCTGAAATAAAAAAGATTGATTATGCAAAGTATTGGCAAGGATGTAGAGCAACCAGAATTTTTATGCACTGCTATTGAAATATAAATTGATGCAGGGATTTTGGAAAACAGTTGAAAGACATGTAGAAGATTGTTCATAGCAACTTTATTCCTAACAGCCCAAACTTGAGCAACCAAATATCCATCCTAAACAGATAACTTAACTGTGATATAGTCATATAATGAATCACTACTATATAGTGCTGAAAATGTACAAGATACAATTGTATGCAACAAATACAAGATAGTACATAGTGTATCTTTCTCTTTATATAAAGTTTAATAGTAGGTAAACTGACTTACCATCTTGGAAGTAAGGATAATGGTTACCCTTGGTTGAGGTGTGGAGGGTGGAGGCAGGTAGCCTATGTACAGTGATCTTGCTAAGTTCAGTGGGATGGAGCACAGAGGGACTTCTAAGGTTCTAATAATATTTTATTCATTGATTTGGGCTCTGGTTTCAAGAGTGTATTCCCTTTGTGAAAATTCATCATACTGTGTATTTATGATTCAAGCCTTTTATATTATGTGTATTATATTACAGTAACACACACGAAAAGAACACCTAAAAGTAAAAAAATGTGTATGTTGATGTAATATATATGACAGCAATAACAGGAGTCTATGTGATTGTAAGACTTCTAAGTTTTACTTGAAATCATAAAATATTGACTCTAAGTATACTGTGCGGTCAGGTTAGTATATTGTTATCCATAGAGCAGACACACACACACAAAACAATACAAAGAGATGTAGCTGAAAAGCCAACAGATAAATAGAACACTAATAAACAAAATATGTTATCTGACTGTAATTAAACCAGAAATCAATAAAATAAAGATAACAATCCCCAAATATTTGGCAAATTAAAAAGACATCTAAATAAAACATGAGTCAAAGAGGAAGGACAATTTTTAAAATATTTTAAATGGAATGAAAATAAAATACCACAGTTTGTGCAGTGCAGCTAAATCAGTACTCCAAGGTTAATTTATAACATTAAATGCTCTTATTAGAAAAGGAGAAAGGCCTTAAGTCACTAATCTAAGCCTCTGCCCTAAGAAACTAGAAAAAGAAAAACATTAAACCCAAAGCAAGCAGGAGTGAAATGATAAAGTAGAAATCATCAGTGAGATCGAAAACAGAAAAATAATAGAGAAAAACCAATGAAATAAAAAAGCTGGTTTGGGGCTTCCCTGGTGGCGCACTGGTTGAGAGTCCGCCTGCCGATGCAGCTGATACGGGTTCGTGCCCCAGTCCGGGAAGATCCCACATGCCGCGGAGCGGCTGGGCTCATGAGCCATGGCCGCGGAGCCTGTGCGTCCGGAGCCTGTGCTCCGCAACGGGAGAGGCCACAACAATGAGAGGCCCACGTAGCACCAAAAAAAAAAAAAAAAAAAAAGCTGGTTCGTTGAAAATGTCAGAAAATTTATAAACCTCCAGTCAGACTAATCTGGAAAAAAGAGGCAAAGCACAAATTATCAGCATCAGGAATGAAAGAGGGAACATCACTACATACTCAAACATTAAAACTGAAGCAGGGGATTACTACCTTCCTGGATACCCTACTGGATGTTTTTCCCAAAGTTACTCTGAGACTGCATGAGTTTGAATAAAGTTGTTTCATGAAATGTGAAGAAAGGTAAAAAATTTATTATAGACTTAGATTACTATAAAAGATATCTGCAGTATTTACTATTGCCAGTCTGTCAGCTTTAAGGTTAAACTGCCATCCTCGTCCTTAACTGGCCTCAGTTTAATCAGTATGGCAGTGTACACAATGTGCTTTTCAGAAACAAACCTATTTCTATGTATACCACTTTTTTTTGCATATTTTACCAACATTGTTGTTTATATTTATAAACCATTCGTTGCCAGTTTGGAATGAGAGTAAGTGCTAATTATATTCCTTTGTATTGCAGGCCTCATTAAGCAAGCTGATGGAAACACTTGGTCAAGCAGAACCATATTTTGTAAAATGCATTCGCTCCAATGCCGAAAAGGTAAAAATGTCTGTAAATAAGAGCTTCTAGCTCAGCTTACTTCAAACCAAGCTTTAAATTCTTTCTAAGGAGAATAAGTGGCGGGGAAGAGCTATCTATAATCTTTGTAAGGAAAACGGTGTTCTGTATTTTCTATGAATATCCTTCTTATTTCCTCACTTACCTGCCTGAAAAGTATTTATATGGGCTCAATTTAGCATCTCCTAGAATTTAGCATCTCCTACAGAAGCAAAAATCTCTTGAAATTCCATCATATAAAAGAATTTTATGCAACTTTTGTTACCCGTACCAAGGTTAATCTCTCTTGTTTAGATATAAGGTATCAATTATTCTTACAGAACTTGCATGGCATTTTTCATGTTTAGAGATTCTTGTCTCTTCAAAATAGGGAAGATACTCAACATTCTTGATTTCTTCTTGTTTTATATGACAGTCCCCCTTATTAGAGCTTTGCAAAATATATCTGTTAAGTGTAAACAGTTGTCATTTTTATGTCCATCATAGGAAAAAAATAGTTCTAGCCCAAACTGCTAAAATGTCTTAGGAATTAGGTTCAGCTTTCTTAATTCTTAATAAGCAGTCTCTAGCTCTGCTAGTTATAAGCTTTGTGATCTTAGATGAGTTACTTAACCTTTCTATGCCTTAAATATTTTCATCTGTGTAACAATAAAATGGAATTGTAGGACCAACCTCATAGTGTTTTGTGAATACATATGAGTCAATACCTATAAAGTACTTAGAATGTTCCTGGCCCATACTAAGCACTTAGTAAATGTTAGCCATTCTTTTATAGTGACAAAAGAGGAAACCATTTTATTTACAGTTAAATAGAAGTTTGAGTCCTTGTTACTCTTGCTATGCAAAGCGTTCAATTAATGAAGTATTTAAGGGCACAGGATAAGTACAAAATAAATATTAACTGCTATTATTATTTAACATAAGTTGCCCACTTGACTTTTTTTTTTTTTTTTGACAGCTGGTATGCCCCATCTTTCTGCAGGAAAATATTTGAGATTGCCTTAGTGGATCATTGAAAATAGTATTTAGAGAATAGGGAGAAATATCAGAAGCTCCAAATACAGCCTCTTTTGAATGTCTAAAAATATGCCTATGAGATACCTAGGAGTGACAAAGTGTCATGACTGATGATGATCGAATGCCTCCCTTTAGCCTCTTCCCTATTGATACTTACACAATGAGAGATCAATTCTCAGGGATTATAGGAATTTTTTGTTTTTCAATGTGTCATACCAGTATCATCAGCAAAAACTAGGGAAGTAAACTTCTTTTAACCTTGTACTAGTCATACAAGAAGAAATATGTCAGCTCTCAAGTTAACCAAGGCAACTGGAAGAGTGTGGGGTAAGTCATTTCTGAGTGAGATTGTAGATAAAATCTTACTTAATAAAAATATAGACAGTCTTGACTATGTATAAGTAGATTAACCTTGTTACAAATTTTATAGTGACTAGACTATGTGGCCTGTGGGCAATTACATTCCTTTTGAGCTTTGAAGGCCCTCTTCTTCTGCAAGTAGAGAAGCCTGAAAGCTTGGTGTCTCTTTTTTCCTTTTGGTCAGGCAGTTAGAACTTTTCTGAAGCTACCAGCTGGGGAGGTGAGATTGTCCCACCACCTCTGCTGTATCTTAACCAGACGGCCTCCAGTCAATTCCTAGATATTCAAAACTTAACTACACTTATAAGACAAACATTAATTTGGAGATCTATTCTCCTGGGTTAATCTTTTTTCCATTTGCTTTGTTTTAGTTGCCATTAAGGTTCAGTGATGCCTTGGTACTTAGACAGCTTCGGTACACTGGGATGCTGGAGACAGTTCGAATTCGCCAATCAGGATACAGCTGCAAATATTCTTTCCAGGTTATGCTTTTATAGTGATATTTAAATATATTTGTACATCAAGTAAATTATTCCTATGCCTTGCTTATTTTTTATTTGGGTCTCACTTGTTGTTTATTTCTCCTGATTCTTCCTTTACATTCTATCTTTTGTATACAGAATTGAAGAGGGATAGAGAATACTCATTTCCATTGAATGACAGCAATCTCATTAAGCTTGTGTTGTAATAGAATCCACTACTTGGCTATTCTCATTTGATCTGAATGTTTGTTAATATAAGTTTACCCATAACATAGCAGTTCTTCACACTGATTACGCCAGTAATTGAACTACTTCAATCAGAACTATCTAGTTCAAAAGAAAAGATCCCATTTGATTTTTCCTAAAGTCTTCTCAGCAGGATTTTCTTACATAGGAGGCTGCCAACAAGGCTCACAACTGTTCTCATCAGCTACTGCTGCTATGGATATAGAAATTATTTTGAAGCTTTTCAGCAGCTGAGCAGGTCTTTACTGTTGAGGGAAAGCTTTATTCTCAGTTGTACCCTGAAATAGCTGTCACCTTTGCTTATTTTTCTGCTAAAAAATTCAGATTTTTGTTAAATAACCTTTTCTTTGGTCTTTAGTACAGCTTTCTCAAAGGGAGAATTAGCTTCTGCCCTTCTTCTTTCATTCCCCTTTGATAACAAAATATGTAGGAATCACTATCTCCCCCTACCATTTTACTAATTAACCTTTTGAAATATTTTAAACTAACAAGTAAATTCTTGGTTTCACCCTGTTTAAAATAATGAGAAAAAGGTCAATAAAAGGACAATTAGCTAGTTTAGGATTTTGTTTACATATAATTCTTTTGTGATTTTACAACATTTTCTTTTCACTTTTCAGGATTTTGTGAGCCATTTCCATGTACTTCTTCCCCGAAATATTATTCCATCCAAATTTAACATTCAGGATTTCTTCAGGAAAATACATCTTAATCCAGATAATTATCAAGTTGGAAAATCCATGGTAAATATAATATATACAGCTTTTGCCAGATTGAGTGCATTTTTGTATATAAGTAATAATGGCAGTCTTTGCTGAGGAGAATGTTTATAAGAAAGTGTACCAGATATCATAGGGAAATCGATTAGGCCAAGATTTTTACTTAATAATATAGTCAGTATTAATCAAAGAGCTTATGGCCAATGCTCTAGTACTGCCTGTAATTTTAACTGCTTAAAAAGCATTTCTTCCTAGGTATTGCACTGTAATTATCAACTCAATTTGCCTAAAGTGACCTTATCCAGATTCCCCTACTGTCTTTAACTAATCAACTAGTCTTTTTCTCTGTCACCTTTCTTCTAGTTTCTTAGGCTAGAAACCATAATCATATTTTGGCTTACCCTTCACTTTAATCATTTTACAAAGTTCTGTTTCTGTTTTTTTCCTTATAAATGTTTCTCACATCTCTCCCTTTTTCTCCATTCTTACTGTTTCCATTTTAGTTCTGTTTTGTAGCTCTCACACATTTCTCTTATAGTAAACAGATCCATCATCTAATGCCAGTCTATTTTTTATTCCATTTAACTCACTCTACCCATAGTGTCAAAATCATCATCTTAATATACTTTATGTCAGCCTCCTGCTCAATAATAATCCCTTTATAACCTCCTCATTAAATCAAAACATCTTTCTCTTTTTCAAGAACCTCCATGTTGTCACTTCACACTGTTTTTTTCCTTTTTAATAAATTTATTTATTTATTTATTTATTTATTTTTGGCTGCAGTGGGTCTTTGGTGTTGCGTGTGGGCTTTCTCTAGTTGTTGGCTGAGCAGGGGCTACTCTTTGTTGCGGAGCACGGGCTCTAGGTGCGTGTGCTTCAGTAGTTGTGGCATGTGGGCTCAGTAGTTGTGGCTCGCGGACTCTAGAGCGCAGGCTCAGTAGTTGTGGCACACAGGCTTAGTTGCTCCGTGGCATGTGGGATCTTCCCAGACCAGGGCTCGAACCTGTGTCCCTGCATTGGCAGGTGGATTCTTAACCACTGCACCACCAGGGAAGCCCCACTTCAAGCTATTAATTGTTCCATTGTCCCAGTATGTATCTTTATTCTTTTTTTAATAATTTTTTTTTTACATTTTTAGAAATTTATTTATTTATTTATTTGGCTGTGTTGGGTCTTAGTTGCGGCAGGCGGGATCTTCGTTGCGGCGAACAGGCTTCTCTCTGGTTGTGGCACGCGGGCTCAGTAGCTGCGGCATGTGGGCTTGGTTGTGCCGTGACATGTGGGATCTTAGTTCCCCGACCAGGGATCAAACCTACATCCCCTGCCTTGGAAGGTGGATTCTTAACCACTGGACCACCAGGGGAGTCCCTGTACCTTTGTTCTTATTTCCAACTCCTTGTTTTGCTCTGTCTCTTGCCCTGAATAGCTTACTGTTTTCCTCTTTGGGTATCTAATATCTACCTGTACTTTCTAAGAATATTTTTTAATTGTTGACAAAAATGGGAAGTGATGGATGTTAATTAGATTGTGGTAATCATTTCAAAACGTTTATACATACATCAAAACATCACATTGTACACCTTAAATATATACAGTTTTTAATATCTACCTGCTCTTAATGTTGAAGTGTAAATCCTGTTTCCAAAGGGACTATGTCTAAGTTATCTTTGTACCCCCCTAAATTCCTAAAGATTTATAATAGAATGAAGGAGTAACTAAGTAAACTGATGAATAGCTTTGGGCAGCAAGAAGCCTTTGACGCATGCTGGGTTTCAAAAAGACTATCATTATTGGTTTCTTCATATTATGATCAAACTTTAAAATCTGTGGTTGTCATCTTTTTTTTCCCCACTCCAACATCTTTGAAAAATATGACATATTAATATTACCAGTACTGCATTGGCTTCTAATGGTGAAGTTCCCAAGGGAATAATGTATCACAGTCTCTGGCACTGGGATTTTTGTAGTGATGTTCACCTTTCCAGTTCCCCTTCTATATTCTAATGCCTCCTTTCCAGTTTGAGAATGACTGCTCTGGCTAAGTTGATGGAAATATCTATCAGTACTGCTTGTACCTGTCTGCCACTATGTCTGTTCTTCTCTAAAAAAGCTTACCATAGGAACGATGATGCATGAAATAAATTTCTCATTTCTTCTTAAGCTGTATGCTTCATCTTTTTTCCTTCTGGTAGGTGTTCCTAAAGGAGCAGGAACGACAACACCTACAAGATCTGCTTCACCAAGAGGTGCTCCGCAGAATCATATTGTTGCAGCGATGGTTCAGGGTCTTGCTGTGTAGGCAGCATTTCCTCCATCTGAGACAGGCATCCGTTATCATCCAGGTAAGAAACAAAAGATTCTTTGCATGAGATTGGCTAG
The DNA here is from genome assembly GCF_964165515.1 of Mesoplodon bidens. Taxonomy (NCBI): domain Eukaryota; kingdom Metazoa; phylum Chordata; class Mammalia; order Artiodactyla; family Ziphiidae; genus Mesoplodon; species Mesoplodon bidens. Next base: position 61,098,496 of record NC_138178.1, on the reverse strand, counting down.
TTTATTTAGCCAGTGTTTTAGTAACTAGAACTGTTTTACTGTGAAACATTTAAGTAAGAATGTAAATTTCTTCAGTGGTGAGAATGTGTCCTACTCATTTGTTAAATGTCCACAGCATCCAACAGATTACCTGGCATATAATAATAGACTTTTAATAAATATTAATGGAGTTAAATTGAAATTAAATTGAATTTATAGTTATAATGTCTTGTGAGGTATGATTAGGGGCAAAGGAATTATGTGCCTTAATTTTTGTTGGCAAGTTATTTTTAGTTTTCTGAGTGATATTTGAGAATTATATGTACATTGTTGTTGTTATGTATTCATTTTGGATGAAAGGTATCATATTTTACATTTATCTTTTATTTTCTCCCTCTTTGATTTATATGATGGCTGTTTTCCACAGGATCTTTACTGTTTGTACAAGAAAATCTTTAATATCTTAATCTTTGCAATGTATACACGTTGACGTTAAACCCATGAATATTGGCAAATTGTAGGTGAGAATATAATGTAATTTGTTAAAATTAATTTGTAGGGCATGAAAGCATCAAAAAGTTTTAAATTACTTTAAGTTGTATAATTAACTTCATTGAGGTTATATTATCTAAAATAGTTATTTTAGCCAGGCATATCTGGAAAAGGAAACTTTTTTTACTTCAACCACCCACAATTTAGCTGTTTAGCCACTTAACCTCTAGTTATGACATAACAAATTTCTGTGAGAATGTGTTATAAGGTATGACAACAGTTTTTATTATTTTGTCTTCCCCACAGCGATTCTGGAGGAATTACCTAAATCAGAAGCAAGTCAGAGATGCAGCTGTGCAGCAGGATGCTTTAGTTATGGCTAGTGCAGCCACTCTTCTTCAAGCTTCCTGGCGTGCCCACTTAGAGAGGCAGCGGTATTTGGAGCTCCGGACTGCAGCCATTGTCATCCAGCAGAAATGGAGGGAACACTATAGGCGGAGGCACATGGCTGCTATCTGCATACAGGCGAGATGGAAAGGCTACAGGGAAAGTAAGAGGTATCAAGAACAAAGGAACAAAATTATCCTTTTGCAATCACTATGTAGAGGATTCAGAGCAAGACAAAGGTAATCTTTTTTGCTATAATAATAAATTCCTCACTTGTCAAATACTTCTTATATGTCTGCTCTAACATTTGCCTAACTTGAGTTAGAATTGGTTATCTCAGTTTGTCTTCTCCACTAGAAATAGAATTGTGAAATGTGCATCCAAGTTAAAGAAACACTTAATATTATAAAAAGAAAAATTTTGAGACTTTCCACTTTTAAAAAAATTCTCAATAAATGTATTCTCTGCAGTGGTAACCAAGAGATATCTCTAGCCTATTTTTTTTCCTGTTTTGATATAGATTTAAAGCTTTAAAAGAACAAAGACTAAAAAAAACAAAACTAAAACTTGGATTGGCAAATATCAAGCCATATGGAACTCTGGAAATTCACGGTTCAGACCCTTCAGAATGGGAGGATTGTTCATTTGACAACAGAGTAAAAGCCATAGAGGAATGTAAATCTGTGATAGAGAGTAATCGAATTAGTCATGAAAGTTCAAAGGACTGCTTGAACGAGTCCCCAGACAAGCGACAGGAGAGAGCCAGAAGTCAAAGTGGTATGGACTTGCAGGCAGATGTGACTGTAAGAGAGAGACCCAAGTCCTTGGAAGATCTCCACCAGAAAAAAGTGGGTCGGGCCAAAAGAGAAAGTCGGAGAATGAGAGAACTAGAGCAAGCTATATTTAGTTTAGAATTGCTGAAAGTCCGTTCTCTTGGTGGTGTGTCTCCTTCAGAAGAACGTAGGTGGTCTGCAGAACTGATGCCTGAGGGCCTTCAGTCTTTACAGGGTACACCTGATAGTGAAAGCTCTCAAGGAAGCTTGGAACTTCTGAGCTGTGAGGAAAGCCAAAAGAGCAAACCAGAGCCCATAATTCTAGATGAAGGAGATGTGCCGTTTCTGTCACCTAAGATATCTAGCAGTCCAAATTTTGATTCACAGGACAATGCCCTCAGTACCTCAAGTGAGACTAACTATACATTGATTCAAAAGAGGGCACCTTCTGACTCAGTGCATTTAAAGAATGGGGCTATGAAGGAAAAACTGGTTTGCAGTTCTGAATCTATTACCTGTAAACCACAACTGAGAGACTCTTTTATTTTAAATAGTCTGCCTACATTTTTTTATATTCCCCAACAAGACCCACTGAAAACAAGTTCTCAGCTAGACACAAGTGTCCAGAGAAACAAACTATTGGAAAGTGAAGAAACATTTCCATCTCTTACTTTGGATATCAACAGGGAAGCCAGAAAGTACCACTTTCCAGGGGAAAATCAAGTTGTTGCTTCTTTGAATACAGATTCTTCCAATATTGTGCTTAAGAAGTTAGAAAAGCTAAACACTGAGAAGGAAGAAAGGCAAAAGCAATTGCAGCAGCAGAATGAAAAAGAGATGATGGAACAGATTCGCCAGCAAACAGATATTTTAGAAAAGGAGCGTAAAGCCTTTAAGACAATTGAAAAGCCAAGAACTGGGGAGACTTTTCTGGTACCGTCTTTCCATCAGTCAAAGCAAAGAATAGAGAGGCCATCCTCTCTCCTCATCCTGAATACCCTAAATAAGGACGAACCCAGTGTAGCTGGGACTCCATCAGTAACTGTTAAAGATGCTGCTCTTGCCCCAAAAGACAGTCCCTCTGCTCACTTACCCTTGAAGGACCGACCTGTCACTCTGTTCTTTGAAAGAAAAGGAGGCCCATGCCAATCTAGTGCTGTTAAGGAATTATCCAAGACAGACAGAATGTCCACTCAACTGAATGTAGCCTGTAAACTCTCTAATAATCGCATTTCAAAAAGAGAACACCTTAGGCCAACTCAACCTTGTAGCTACAAATCTGATGACCCTTTCAGAGATGGAACTACTAGGGCCATTTTCTTCACGCCAAAGGAAAATATGAGTAGTTCCCTGTAAGTGAAGTCTTTATTTATTTTTATGTATAAATGGGAAACTTTTTGGAAATTTTCATTAGGGTGCCTTGATGTGCCTCAACTATTTGTATGGGTGCTACTCAAATTAGCCATTTTCTGTGTGTAAAAAAATTTCCTAATTGTTGACTCCACCAGCCACCTGAAATTGGATATAATTATACCCTAGGAGTCTTTGACTAAGCACAGATAGCACGGTTTTTGGTTCCTCCCCATTAAGTGAGAAAACATTTGTGAAGGGCTGTACAGTGCCTGGAAACTTAGTAGGCAGTCAGCAATTGCTGGTTGCCCTAGAGCTGTCAGGTGTAGCAGTCCAAGCTTGTTAGTATCAGGCTTTAAAGTTAATGTGCTTTGTCAAAGCTGTTGGCCTATTTATGGTCTGCATTAAGTTCTTTGTACTTTTTTGGGCGGGGGATAAAAACCACATAAAATTTACCATCTTAGCCATTTTAAAGTGTACAGTTCAGTTGTGTTAACTATATGCACACTGTTGTGCAGCAGATCTCTAGAGCTTTTTCATCTTGCAAAACAAACTCAATTACCCATTGAAAGCAGCTCCCCTTTTCCCCTTACCCCCAGCCCCTGGCAACCACCATTCTACTTTCTGTTTCTAAAAATATGACTACTGTATTTTGTTTGTTTGTTTGTTTTGTTTTGTGAGATCTTAGTTCCCCAACCAGGGATTGAACCTGGGCCCTTGGCAGTGAAAGCGGGGAGTCCTAATCACTGGACCGCCAGGGAATTCCCTGTGACTACTTTAAATACCTCACATAAGTGGAAGTTCTTTATTCTTTTAAGTTGTCTTAAGTAGTGGTAGCTGTGAGAAAGCATTTCTTAAGTGGTACATAAAAACAACTTTGATAAAATTTAAAATATTTATATTAAGGCTATGTATACAGTGAATTCTTTCTGTTCTTGTGGGAGAATATCACTTTAAATGAAAGGAGGGTTATATCTTAGGGCTAAAAAAGTTAAATTTCATGTTAACTCTGAAAATAACTTTTTCTCATCATAACCTAACTTTTAACTCTGTCAGTCTTTAAAATTACAGATTTTATAGAAACTCTTTGTAAATATGGGCAAGAGATCATTTATATTTTATTTTTCCACTAAGAATTTTTATAGAGGAGTATGAAATGCAGTTGACATGACAACTACATGACAACTTGAGATCCTAGTGCTGCACATTAACCTAGAGATTGCCCAGAAGTTCAGACTCTGTGTAGCATATAAGCCCACCAGAGAATGTTAAAAACATATTATTTCTGTCATTCTGATTAATTTTAGTTATGTGAGGGGTGTGCATGTGTGTGTGTGTGTGTGTGCGTAGTTGTTACATCCATGAATCTGTTTTGTAGAAGACTTACAGATTTCAAAAACATTAATCATCCTTGTGAATTATTCCTTTTATCATTTTGCCAAGATAAAGTCTTATAGCTACTTGACCTAGTTTTCTTTACCTTATTAATATCTGTGTATCTTCAAAATGATTATATATTAGATTGTTTGTGTGAAAGGTTAAGTAAAATTCATACTTCACATCTTCTCTTGTTCTATAAGTAATACTAGAAACATTAGCATTTTATAGACTCATAAATGTTAGTGTTTCTAAGTTATAATATCTAGTCCAGTTCCCACATATTATAGATGAGGTCACTGGTGCCCATGGAGGTGAAATGACTTGTATAAGGTCACATATTTAGAGAAACAGCTGAGACCAGAATTTGAGTTTCCTGTTTAGAAATCAGCATTGGATGTCATGATTAAGAAGTAACATTAGTGTCCTTTCTATGCCATAGTGGTGATAAGTGCATCTTAGTCTTCAGCTGGTTAGTAAGGGAGAACAAAAAAGAAATCACGGAGAAACTAAGAGAAAATGCTGTGAGTTTAAAAGTTAGTTAGGGTGGTCAGGTGCTATCAAAGGTCCTATTAATTGTTTCTCTTTTGGAGGAAAAAAATCGAAGGTAAATGGCTCAACTGTGGCAAGAGAGATTTTTAATAACCAAAAGGGTTATTCAGGACAACCTAGGATTGCTGGACTTGATTGTACACTGGTCAGAAGGGAGATCTCTGAGAAGCTTTTAGCTATCAGAAAGATTGACATCTAATTAGCTTTGTTTAGGGATTATTGCATAGGGCAAAGGACAAGATAACCTAGGCCTTCATTTATAAAATTAAGTGGAAGATTTTGAATGCAAGGGCAATTACTCTGCCAAATGGTATTATAAGTTAGTGTCTACTTTAAACCCAGCAGTATGCTAGAAGGTAAGATATGATTTTCAGTGAGTTTACAGTCCTGTTATTGATAAATTTTAAGACTCATGGTTCTGAGTTAATATAGATAATTGGGGCCATAAAAGTACAGGTTCTGTTCAGATTTTCATCAGACACAGACATTCATTTCTACAGAGAATTTAATGATAAAGCAGTCATATCATGTGGTTATTCAAGCAGAATTAAATTTTCACAGACTAACACTATACCATCTTTATGGTTTGGGGCATACTTCTTTTAGCTTGATAACAATTTCTTATTCTGCCAGTGTTGATTTTATTCTAAAAATTTTAAACTAAGACCACAGATGAAAGCTACAGAGAGATTTCAGAATGAAAATTTGCTTATCAATAGGACCATCTCAGTATAAAACAAAGGACCATCTCAGTATAAAACAAAGTAATGAGGTCCTCATCACTGGGTGGCTACTTATCAGGTATTTTATAATGATTAGAGTAAAGGCCCCTTCTTCTGAGACTGATTCTAAAGATTTGGGGATTTGGTATTTTCCCTTTCTCATTATCAAATCCATTTCTTTGGGCTTCCCCGGTGGCGCAGTGGTTGGGAGTCCCCCTGCTGATGCAGGGGACACGGGTTCATGCCCCGGTCTGGGAAGATCCCACATGCTGCAGAGCGGCTGGGCCCGTGAGCCATGGCCACTGAGCCTGTGCTTCCGGAGCCTGTGCTCTGCAACGGGAGAGGCCACAACAGTGAGAGGCCCGTGTACCGAAGGAAAAAAAAAAATCAAATCCATTTCTTTGACCTGACTTGTTAGACTGTATTTCATGCTATACTTTTAAGACTGCTGCCATGAGATACCTGCTAGGAATTGAAATGTAATCCTGTTGTTTTATCCTAAGTGTCACCAAGGAAGCCTTAAACAGTGGAAATCCTCAACTCCATAAACAAGATGAACCAGCTTGGAAATCTGTGAAGTTAACTGGGCCGGGCCAAGGAGAGGTAAGTATTGACTTTTGTTTTATTTATCTTCTCTGCAAAATAGGTGCACGCTGTTTTGGAAATTATTATTCTTGTAGGTAGAGCACCTCATCTACTCATTTACTCCCAAGTGTTTACAGAGAGAGAAGCCATGAGTTAAGTCTGTTACACTTAGAGAGGAGTACTTCAGGCAGGGAAGGGTGCCTAAAAATCCAGATTATATTTACAAAAAAGAAGTTGCTGAGGAAAAGAAGGCAATTTATGCAAGTGACTTTGGTGACTCATGGCAGTGAAAGATGACTTCCTTGGCTATGGAGAAGAACAGTATAGATTTAGCTTCCATTCTTATTCTTTGTCCAGAGTAATGAATATGGATTGCTTTTGGTTATCGCTGTCACTTCTAGTGGAAAGGGCACAGGGGTGGAGGGGATGTTTCAAGAAATTCATGAGCTCTCTGATGTCTTTCATTGGCATCGTCTCCCAAAAACCAAAACAAAACATTTTTGTGTTATTTGTTTTATCATTTGGTCAAGCAGGTTGCCAGACCGGCCCATAAAAAGAAAGCTCGAATGGCGCGGACGCGCTCCGATTTCTTGACTAGAGGTACTTTTGCCGATGGGGAGGGGGATACAGAGGAAGATGATTACGATGACATTATTGAGCCCCTTCTCTCCCTTGACCAAGCTTCTCACTCTGAGCTAGGGCCTGTACCCGGCCTGGGTCAGGCCTCTCACAGTGACTCCGAAATGGTAATTTTACAGCAATATAAGAAAAATAGGCAACAAGCACATCTGATGGGAATAGTCTTTGCTAATCTAAAGCTAACCTTCACAGCTACTTCTCCTTATAATGGTTTGTACATGGGAAACCTCAGTGAACAAAGCAACTAAAGCTAAACCTTAATTTAGTAGGACTTGGATAAAGGGCACTTTAACAGTATATGTCAAATCATAAATTAGGCAAAAAATATTAAAGTTATTTAACTTAGCACTAATGTAGGACTTTTCTGTGTTATATCTTTTTTTTTTTTTTTTTTTTGCAGTACGCGGGCCTCTCACTGCTGTGGCCTCTCCCATTGCGGAGCACAGGCCCCGGACACGCAGGCTCAGCAGCCATGGCTCCCGGGCCCAGCCGCTCAGCGGCATGTGGGATCTTCCCGGACCGGGGCACGAACCTGTGTCCCCTGCATCGGCAGGCGGACTCTCAACCACTGTGCCACCAGGGAAGCCCATGTGTTATATCTTAAAAGGTCTAGAGCAGGGAGCCTCAAATTTTTTTTTTTGTAAAGGGCCAGATAGTAAATGTTTTAGACTTTATGGGTTATACAGTCTCTGTTGCAACTGCTTAACTCTGTTACTGTAGAGTGGAAACAGCCATAGGCAATAAGTAAACAAAGGCACATGGCTGTGTTCCAATAAAACTATTTACAAAAACAGGCAATGGGCTGTATTTGACCTGCTGGTCATAGTTTCTTGATCCCTCCGTGGTCTAGTGAATAGGGTATATAAAAAATAATCCAGTAGCTTTTAACTGAAATGGTATTCTCTCTTCTTTTCTTTTCTTTTTGGCTTTAAAGTTGCTTCCCTTCTGCATTTTTTAGTAATAGAAAATAAACATGAATTTTTAAAAATTTAATAAGCAATGCCAAAAATGTCTCCTTGGGCCAACCGAGCCAACTAAAAGGCTATAGATAATGTGAATTTGTCTTAATCACAAATTACAACATTGGAGTTATGTTTGAATAAAGCTGCATTAAGAAAATAACTATTGGGGCTTCCCTGGTGGCGCAGTGGTTGAGAGTCCGCCTGCCGATGCAGGGGATGCGGGTTCGTGCCCCGGTCGGGGAAGATCCCACATGCCGCGGAGCGGCTGGGCCCGTGAGCCATGGCTGATGGGCCTGTGCGTCCGGAGCCTGTGCTCCGCAACAGGAGAGGCCACAACAGTGAGAGGCCCGCGTACCACAAAATAAAATAAAATAACTATTATCATATCTCAACCCAAATTAGGCATATATAGTTTGATAAGTACAAATGTATTTATAGGTATAAAGTGTTTGATTTTGGAATTGTCCTGGAAAATACAATATGAGTACCCTGTATGTCTATTATGTACTAAAACATTATCACTGAGAAGGTGGAATGATATGCATTTTATTTCCGTGCATATCCTTAATTAAGTTGGGTCTCTAATGTTTCTCTTTAGTATCTGTTCATTATGGGAGAAACATTTTAGGATGGCCTCTTTTTGACTCATTAAATATTTTATCTTTGAACTGTTTTAAAAGCTGTTTGATTGTTCCAAAGACCTAGTTAATTAAAATTTTTTCTAAGTTCCAGAATATTCTCATTGTCTTTATCTTTTATTGGAGATGGACCCAGTTTTTATTTATTTATTTATTTATTTATTTATTTATTTTTCCAGTACGTGGGCCTCTCACTGCTGTGGCCTCTCCCGTTGCGGAGCACAGGCTCTGGACGCGCAGGCTCAGCGGCCATGGCTCATGGGCCCAGCTGCTCTGCGGCATGTGGGATCTTCCCGGACCGGGGCACGAACCCGTGTCCCCTGCATCAGCAGGCGGACTCTCAACCACTGCGCCACCAAGGAAGCCCTGGACCCAGTTTTTAAATGATAATATTGATATTCTAAGAAAGAAAAAATAAAAACAACAACAAAAACAGAAAAATGCATGACCAGTTCTCTAATTAGACAAATGAGTCATTACCCTGAGCCAAACTGTAGGACTGTAAAAGTTGCAGCCTGTATATCCATTGATATATATAATTAGAACCAAAGCGTTCTCTTCGTTGTAGGATAAAATAACTCCACTTTGGAGGTGCCCTATTTCTGAGTTATAAATAATGAAATATACTCTATCATATGCTTAGTTGTTAAAGATGAAATTATGTAATGGAGCAAACTAATTTTAATGAAAAGCACTGCTATACATTTTTAGTGTAAATAGGGAACATGCTTAAATTATTCTCCAAAGTGTACATAGATTTTTCATTTGTTGAAGAATTTAGCATTTATAATTGCTGTTTCGTTCCTGAGAGTTTCCTTTGTTACAAACCTTAGTCTTTTGGTGGTAGAATTCTTTCTCACTGAGAATTACTGAGATGAACCAGGAAGTTGGGCTTTCTGCTTGGAGCATTCAGCCCCTTTAAGGGTTCTAGCTGGTAGTCTCTGCCTGTGATTCTGTTCACCTGCTTGACAGTCACTGCATGCCAGTAGTTGTAGAGCACCCTCCTGCACATTTTGTTAGTCACCTCTCCAGCTTTCTCACTGTCCTTCTGTTTCATCACTAGCTATTTTAGGAATAGTTGGTGGTGGTTGTTTCTGGTGAACACTTGCATGAAGAAGCTTTGCTTTCTAGAATATGCTGATAGATACTTACTGGGGTTGGGGGTGGGAAGGGTAGGGACAGTTTTAAAGTGTGTTTCTGTTTGTTTATCTTGAAAATATGCCATGTTCTAATGTTATCTGATATTGTGAAAAATGAAGTCTACTTGTTTCTAAATGGAATCTACTGAATTCTCAAAATCCACATATCTTCAGGATTTTAAATGGGCTTGATTTTCTGGGCACACGCTTTTTTAAAAAACTGGATAGTTTTTGTTTTTTCTCTGGACAAAGTGATTTTAATAACTGACATTTGCCAAGAAGTGTGTCTGTCTTCGAGGAAGCCATCCACTGACCTTTCCAGTTGTGAAATAACTGATCTAATGAGATAAAGACAGTTAGAAATGAATTACCTGAAGGGGATTTGATAAGCATTACCTCCTGAGCTGGTGAATTGTTAATTAGTTGTTACCTGCTGTAGAGGAGTTGAGGTTTTCCCTCCTTATGACTTTACTGTTTTTTTTAAACTTCCTACTTTTAACTCTGCCATTTGAATAACTGTTTAGTCTCTGTATGTTGCTTTCACTTAGTTTTTATACCTACCATGTTTTATTTTATTTTATTTTATTTTAACATCTTTATTGGAGTATAATTGCTTTACAATGGTGTGTTAGTTTCTGCTGTATAACAAAGTGAATCAGCTATACATATACACATATTCCCATTTCTCCTCCCTCTCGCATCTCCCTCCCAACCTCCCTATCCCACCCCACTAGGTAGACACAAAGCACCGAGCTGATCTCCCTGTGCCATGCGGCTGCTTCCCACTAGCTATCTGTTTTACATTTGGTACTGTATATATGTCCATGCCACTCTCTCGCTTTGTCCCAGCTTACCCTTACCTCTCCCCATGCCCTCAAGTCCATTCTCTACATCTGCGTCTTTATTCCTGTCCTGCCCCTAGGTTCTTCAGAACCTTTTTTTTTGTTTTAGATTCCATATATATGTGTTAGCATACGATATTTGTTTTTCTCTTTCTGACTTCACTCTGTATGACAGACTCTAGGTCCATCCACCTCACTACAAATACCTCAATTTCATTTCTTTTTATGGCTGAGTAATATTCCATTGTATATATATGCCACATCTTCTTTATCCATTCATCTGATGATGGACACTTAGGTTGCTTCCATCTCCTGGCTATTGTAAATAGTGCTGCAGTGAACATTGTGGTACATGTATCTCCAGAATATACAAGCAGCTCATGCAGCTCAATATCACAAAAACAACCCAATCCAAAAATGGACAGAAGACCTAAATAGACATTTCTTCAAGGAAGACATATCGATGGCCAACAAATACATGAAAAGAACGTCAACATCACTAATTAGAGAAATGCAAATCAAAACCACAATGAGGTATTACCTCACACTGTTTAGAATGGCCATCATCAAAAAATCTACAAACAATAAGTGCTGGAGAGGGTGTGGAGAAAAGGGAACCCTCCTGCACTATTGGTGGGAATGTAAATTGATACAGCCACTATGGAGAATAGTATGGAGGTTCCTTAAAAAACTAAAAACAGAACTACCATATGACCCAGATATCGCATTACTGAGCATATACCCTGAGAAGACCATAATTCAAAAAGAGACATGTACCACAGTGTTCATTGCAGCACTATTTACAATAGCCAGGACATGGAAACAACCTAAGTGTCCATCAACAGATGAATGGATAAAGAAGATGTGGCACATATATACAATGGAATATTACTGTTAAGCAATATTTTTAAGGTGGCTTTCATATCATTTTTTAGTCTCTGAATCATCTGGATGGTGAATGAGTTAATAAAATCATTTCTATCCCTTATTTGTAGGATTGGTATAGGTAACAGTTTTCTCTGTATAGTTTCTTCTACCGTTTGCTAAACTTAAAGCAATCATCTCCATGGGTATGACTCCCAAATAGCTCTCCAGAATTTGTTGACTTTATCTACAGTATGCTAAAACCAAGTTTTTCATTTCCCCCCAAAACTCCTATACTTCTTATATTCCTATTTCTGTTTGTTTTTCTCTGAGATTCTCTTCAATCCTTATCTGTGTTGAATTTTCCTTCTCTCTACTGTCCACTCCACAAAAAACTGCCAGAAAAAAACCATTTATCAAGGCTAAATTTATTAGCTTATTTTACAGTAAGGGAAAGTCCACCTTGACTAAGTCTTAGTAATTTCTCAGAAGGGGGAAGTCAGGAAAGGATATTTATAGGATTTTAGGGCCTAGGCTGGTGATTTTGAAGGTCTTACAAGTTTGAAAACCAGCTGAATTGAACAAAGTTTATGACATAAAAAGTTTAGATTGGTGGCCCCAGGACAGCAGCCACACTATTGAATATACTTGGTATTTATTTATTTTTTAATATACTGTTTTCTATTTGATTTTGTTTAATTTCTTCAAGCCTGTTAGGTCTTTCTGGTTTTCAGTTTTGTTCTCGGTTTTTTATTGATTTTTTTTTTTTTTTTTTTTTTGGCTGCACTGCACGGCTTGCAGGATCTCAGTTCCCCGAATAGGAATTGAACCCCGGCCACAGCAGTGAAAGCCCAGAATCCTAACCACTAGGTCACCAGGGAACTCCATACACTTAGTATTAATATGTGTATTTTATTCCCCCCAAAAGTCAGGGACAGTTCATAGCATTGCGACTCTCCACTGTTTGATTTGGTAGAATTTCCCTATGAAACCATCTGGGGTTGATACTTTTTTGTGACATAATTCTTTTATTATAAGTTCCTCTATTTCTTCTAGGAGAGTTAGTCTTTAAAGCTTTCTGTCTAATGGGGGCAATTTTGGCAACTAGTTTTTTCCATTTCAGCTAACTTTCGTATTTATTTGCCTAGAGGTCTGGAAAGTAGTCTCATGATTTTAAAAAATTCTCTGTTTCAATGGTTATTTCCCTTTTATCATTTCTTATTTTGTAGATTTTTTTCCCTTACCTAGTTGTTTGTCTATTTTGTTAATTTTTTCCAAAGTAACAGGATTTGGTTTATTTATCATACCTACTTTTTTTTTCATTCTCCACTGATTTCTGCTTTTACCTTTATTATTTATTTTATTATGCTTTTTTTGGTTTACTTTCTTATTTTTCTAGCTTTTGAGTGGTTAATTTAATTCATTTATTTATTTTTATCGATACAGGTTTGTAAGGCTATGGTTTTTCCTCTGGTCACACTTCAGATGTATCTTGTTTATTCTAATATGTAAAGGATTTATTATTTTTTAAGAAAATCTGTAATTTTAGTTTCTTTTTTTACCCAAAACTTGTTTAATAAAATTTTTTGTGTTTTCAGATGAAGAGGCTTTTTTGTTTTTTAATTTTTGTTAGTTTCTAGTTTTATTGTATTCTGTTGAAAGACTTTATGATGCTTCTATTTGATCAGATTTACTGGTATTTTCTTTGTTACTTAGTATATGATCAGTTTTTGTGAATGTACCATGTGCATTTTTTAAATTGAAATATAGTTGACGTACCATATTATGTTACTTTTGGATATGCTATGTAATGACATTTGCATACATTATGAAATGATCACCATGATAAGTCTCGTAACCATCTGTCCCCATACAAAGTTATTATAATATTACTGACCATATTCCTTATGCTGTATATACATCCTCATGACTTGCTTACTATTAAACTGGAGGTTTGTACCTCTTAATCCCCTACATGTATTTCGCCCACCTCTGCTACCCCGCTCCCTTCTGGCAACCACCCATTTGTTCTCTGTATCTGTGAGTCTGTTTTCATTTTGTTCAGTTTGTTTGTTTTGTTTTTTCGATTCTGCATATGAGTGAGATCGTGTAGTTTTTGTCTTTGACTGACTTATTTCAGTTAGCATAATACCCTCTAGATCTGTACATGTTGTCTCAAATGACAAGAATTAATTTTTAATGGCTTAGTAATATTCCATTGTTTATATATATACCACATCTTTTTTATCCAGTCATCTATTGATGGGCACTTAGGTTGCTTCTATAGCTTGTCTATTGTAAATAATACTTCAATGGACACTGGAGTGCATATATCTTATATTAGTGGGGTTTTTTTCCTTTGGATAAATACCCAGAAGTGGAATTGCTGGATCATATCATAGTTCTATTTTTAATTTTTTGAGGAACCTCCATATTGTTTTCCATAGTGGCCATACCAGTTTACATTCCCACCAACAGTGAATGAGGGTTCCCTTTTATCCACATCCTTGCCAACACTTGTTATTTGTTGAATGTGTATTTGATAAGAAGATATATTCTCTATTCAGAGTATAAAATTTCAATATATATCTGTAAGCTCTACCTTATTAATTATGTTGTTTGCCTTCTACATCCTTATTATTTTTGATCTGTCTTATACAGAATGTGTTAACATCTCCTGTTATTCATTGTGAATTGTGGCTTTTTAGTATTAAGAAGTGTCCTTTGTCAGATTCCATGTTTTTTGCTTGAATCCTACATAAATAATAATATCACAGCCTCTGTTTTCCTATTATTTCCACTTGCCTAGAATACTTTTGCTCTCCCCTTTAGTTTTAGCTTTTCTGGATCCTTTTGTTTAGAGGTGTGTTTTTTTGCACAGTATAGTTGGGCCCTGCTTTGTGAGCCAAATTAAAAAAATTTTCCTTAATAGGTGAGTTAAATCTATCCATATTTATTGATGTAACTGATAGATTAATTCTCCACTCTTTCTTATAATTTTGTTACTATTATGTTAAATTTGCTGTGTTTATGTTACTTTTCTTTGATCTTTTATTTTTTTTAATTTATTTTGATGTTTAGGAGAGGTTGTGTTCTTGTTCTGTTGATTGTTTACCTTTATATATAACTTTTTAAAATGCCTTTAATATTTTTTAATTTAACCAATTATACTCTAATTAGTCATTTTAAAATAAATAATATTCTCACCTATTGTGACACAACTGATGATGAATTATTCTAGTCTCTATTCCCTTCTACTCCTATTTTTTAGGCTTTTATTTCTACTTTGTCAGAACATGTAATTTTATGTATGATTCTTTCACTGTAGTCCCTACCTTTGTTTTTGTCTTACATCTATTATTAAATGTATTAAATTATCACTTCAAGTATTTTGCAGATGTTTCCCTGTTTATCTCTTGGTTGGATGAAGCTCTCCCCCTTAGTAGATTACTTACGAAGGGCCATCAATATGGAATTCCCCAAGATCTTTCTATAGCCTTGATGTTTGAAGGGACATCTTGGCTACATACAAAGTCCTTGATTCATATTTTCTTTCTCTGAGTTTTTTGAAAGTGCTATTTTATTGTTGTCTTACTTTATTTGTTACTGTTGGTAAGTCTCTTACCAGTCTAAATCTCTTGCCCTTATAAGTTATTTGATGTTTTTACTTGCATGCCTTCAGAGTTTCTTCTTTATATTTAAAGTTTAAGATATGTCTTTAAATCGATC
The DNA here is from genome assembly GCF_964165515.1 of Mesoplodon bidens. Taxonomy (NCBI): domain Eukaryota; kingdom Metazoa; phylum Chordata; class Mammalia; order Artiodactyla; family Ziphiidae; genus Mesoplodon; species Mesoplodon bidens. The sequence goes on along the minus strand of NC_138178.1, from coordinate 61,083,466 downwards.
ATTACAGATTAATTATCCTGTATATCTGCAGGACTCTGTCAATGTGTAAATTCTGGTCTTGCCTTATTTTTGAAAAGTTTTACTGGATGATAGTTTTAAATATTGTGTTCTGTTGTTTTGTTTTTCTTGTTTAGGGACTGCAATTACAAACAAGTATTTTTCTTTTCCTATCATCCATTTCAACTACCTTCTCTCTGACCCTTTTTGCTTGTTTCTTTATATCATTTTATATATTTTTATTATCTTCCTGCTTTTGTCCCCTTTAAATTTTCCATTTGTGCTTTTTCTCCCTTAGGCATCTCATAAGTTAATCTTCATTTCACTTTCTTATTGATTGATTGATTGATTGATTACTGTGTCCTAGCTGCTGTGCACAGGCCTTCTCCAGTCACAGCAAGTAGGGGCCTCTCACCACAGTGGCCTCTCCAGCCGCGGAGCACAGGCTCCAGCCGCACTGGCCTCAGCAGTTGTGGCCTGTGGGCTCGGCAGCTGTGGCTCACGGGCTCCAGAGCGCAGCCTCAACAGTTGTGCTGCACGGACACAGCTGCTCCGCGGCACGTGGGATCCTCCCGGACCAGGGACTGAACCCGCATACCCTGCACTGGCAGGCGGACTCCCAACCACTGCACCACCAAAGACCTTTACTGTCTTTTTATTTCTTTCATGAGTTCATTCAACTCTACTTTCATTTCGACCCAGTTTTTGCTCTCTCAGGGTTAACTGTTCATTATCTTGATAGCTGCTGTTTCTTTTTTTTTTGGCTGCATTGGGTCTTCATTGCTGCACTTGGGCTTTCTCTAGTTGTGGCGAGTGGGGGCTACTCCTTGTTGCAGTGCACGGGCTTCTCATAATGGTGGCTTCTCTTGCTGCAGGGCACAGGCTCTAGGCACGTGGGCTTCCGTAGTTGCAGCACACGGGCTCAGTAGTTGTGGCTCACGGGCTCTAGAGCACAGGCTCGGTAGTTGTGGCGCACGAGCTTAGTTGCTCTGGGGCAAGTGGGATCTTCCTGGACCAGGGATTGAACCCATGTCACCTGCATTGGCAGGTGGACTCTTTTTTTTCTTTTTTTTTAACATCTCTATTGCAGTATAATTGCTTTACAATGGTGTGTTAGTTTCTGCTTTATAACAAAGTGAATCAGCTATACATATACATATATCCACATATCTCCTCCCTCTTGCGTCTCCCACCACCCTACCTATCCCACCCCTCTAGGTGGTCACAAAACACTGAGCTGATCTCCCTGTGCTATGCGGCTGCTTCCCACTAGCTAGCTATTTTACATTTGATAGTATATAAGTCCATGTCACTCTCTCACTTCGTCCCAGCTTACCCTTCCCCTCCTTGTGTCCTCAAGTCCATTCTCTATGTCTGCATCTTTATTCCTGTCCTGCCCCTAGGTTCTTCAGATCCATGGTTTTGTTTTAGATTCCATATATATGTGTTAGCATATGGTATTTATTTTTCTCTTTCTGACTTACTTCGCTCTGTATGACAGTCTCTAGGTCCATCCACCTCACTACAAATAACTGAATTTCGTTTCTTTTTATGGCTGAGTAATATTCCATTGTATATATGTGTCACATCTTTTTTTTTAACATTTTTATTGGAGTATAATTGCTTGGCAGTGGTGTGTTAGTTTCTGCTTTATAACAAAGTGAATCAGTTTTACATATACATATATCCCCATATCTCTTCCCTCTTGCATCTCCCTCCCTCCCATCCTCCCTATCCCACCCTTCTAGCTGGTCACAAAACACCGAGCTGATCTCCCTGTGCTATGCGACTGCTTCCCACTAGCTATCTATTTTACATTTGGTAGTGTATATATGTCCATATATACACTACCACTCTCTCACTTTATCCCAGCTTACCTTTCCCCCTCCCCATGACTCCAAGTCCTTTCTCTAGTAGGTCTGCATCTTTATTCCTGTCTTGCCCCTAGGTTCTTCATGACCTTTTCTCTTTTTTTTTTAGATTCTGTATATATGTGTTAGCATACGCTATTTGTTTTTCTCTTTCTGACTTACTTCACTCTGTATGACAGACTCTAGGTCCATCCACCTCACTACAAATAACTCAATTTCGTTTCATTTTATGGCTGAGTTATTCCATTATTATTCCATTATTATTATTATTATTATTATTCCATGAGTTATTCTCATGGAATAATACTCATTATTCCAATAATTATTCCAATAATTATTGGAATTATTATTCCAATAATACTCATTATTCCAATAATACTCATAATACTCATTATTATTCCATGAGTTATTCCAATATTCCATTGTATATATGTGCCACATCTTCTTTATCCATTCATCTGTCGATGGACACTTAGGTTGCTTCCATGTCCTAGCTATTGTAAATAGAGCTGCAGTGAACACTGTGGTACATGACTCTTTTTGAATTATGGTTTTCTCAGGGTATAAGCCCAGTAATGTGATATCTGGGTCATATGGTAGTTCTATTTTTAGTTTTTTAAGGAACCTCCATACTGTTCTCCATAGTGGCTGTATCAATTTACATTCCCACCAATACTGCAAGAGGCTTCCCTTTTCTCCACACCCTCTCCAGCATTTATTGTTCGTAGGTTTTTTGATGATGGCCATTCTGACTGGTGTGGGGTGATACCTCATTGTAGTTTTGATTTGCATTTCTCTAATGATTAGTGATGTTGAGCATCCTTTTATGTGTTTGTTGGCAAACTGTGTATCTTCTTTGGAGAAATATCTATTTAGGTCTTCTGCCCATTTTTAGATTGGGTTGTTTGTTTTCTTGATATTAAACTGCATGAGCTGCTTGTAAATTTTGGAGATTAATCTTTTGTCAATTGCTTCATTTGTAAATGTTTTCTCCCATTCTGAGGGTTGTCTTTTCGTCTTGTTTATGGTTTCCTTTGCTGTGCAAAAGCTTTTAAGTTCCATTAGGTCCCATTTGTTTATTTTTATTTTTACTTCCATTACACTAGGAGGTGGATCAAAAAAGATCTTGTTGTGATTTATGTCATAGAGTTTTCTGCTTATGTTTTCCTCTAACAGTTTTATAGTATCTGGCCTTACATTTAGGTCTGTAATCCATTTTGAGTTTATTTTTGTGTATGGTGTTAGGAAGTTTTCTAATTTCATTCTTTCACATGTAGCTGCCCAGTTTTCCCAGCACCACTTATAGAAGAGGCTGTCTTTTCTCCATTGTATATCCTTTCCTCTGTTACCAAAAATAAGGTCACCACATGTGCATGAGTTTACCTCTGGACTTTCTGTCTTGTTCCATTGATCTATATTTCTGTTTTTGTGCCAGTACCATACTGTCTTGATTACTTTAGCTTTGTAGTATAGTCTAAAGTAGGGAACCTGATTCCTCCAGCTCTGTTTTTCTTTCTCAAGATCGCTTTGGCTATTTGGGGTCTTTTGTGTTTCCCTATAAATTGTGACATTTTTTGTTCTAGTTCTGTGAAAAACGCCAGTGGTGGTTTGATAGGGATTGTATTGAATCTGTAGATTGCTTTGGGTAGTAGAGTCATTTTCACAATGTTGATTCTTCCAATCCAAGAACATGGTATATCTCTCCATCTGTTTGTATCATCTTCAGTTTCTTTCATCAGTGTCTTATAGTTTTCTGCATACAGGTCTTGTGTCTCCTTAGGTAGGTTTATTCCTAGGTATTTTATTCTTTTTGTTGCAGTGGTAAATGGGAGTGTTTCCTTAATTTCTCCTTCAGAATTTTCATCATTAGTGTATAGGAGTGCAAAGGTTTCTGTGCATTAATTTTGTATCCTGCTACTTTACCAAATTCATTGATGAGCTCTAGTAGTTTTCTGGTAGCATCTTTAGGATTATGTATGTATAGCATCCGGTCATCTGCAAACAGTGACAGTTTTACTTGTTTTCCGATTTGGATTCCTTTTATTTCTTTTCCTTCTCTGATTGCCAGGGCTAAAACTTCCAAAACTATGTTGAATAATAGTGGTGAGAGTGGGCAACCTTGTCTTGTTCCTATCTTAGTGGAAGTGGTTTCAGTTTTTCACCATTGAGAATGATGTTGGCTGTGGGTTTGTCATATATGGCCTTTATTATGTTGAGGTAGCTTCCCTCTTTGCCTGCTTTCTAGAGGGTTTTTATCATAAATGGGTGTTGAATTTTGTCGAAAGCTTTTTCTGCATCTGCTGAGATGATCATATGGTTTTTCTCCTTCAGTTTGTTAATATGATTTATCACATTGATTGATTTGCATATATTGAAGAATCCTTGCATTCCTGGGATAAACCCCACTTGATCATGGTGTATGATCCTTTTAATGTGCTGTTGGATTTTATTTGCTAGTATTTTGTTGAGGATTTTTGCATCTATGTTAATCAGTGATATTGGCCTGTAGTATTCTTTCTTTGTGACATCTTTATCTGGTTTTGGTATCAAGGTGATGGTGGCCTCCTAGAATGAGTTTGGGAGTGTTTGTCCCTCTGCTGTATTTTGGAAGAGTTTGAGAAGGATGGGTGTTAGCTCTTCTCTACATGTTTGATAGAATTCGCCTGTGAAGCCATCTGGGCCTGGGCTTTTGTCTGTTGGAAGATTTTTTTTTTTTTTTTTTTTTCGGTACGCGGGCCTCTCACTGCTGTGGCCTCTCCTGCTGCGGAGCACAGGCTCCGGATGTGCAGGCTCAGCGGCCATGGCTCATGGGCCCAGCCGCTCCACGGCATGTGGGATCTTCCTGGACCGGGGCACGAACCCACGTCCCCTGCACTGGCAGGCGGACTCTCAACCACTGCGCCACCAGGGAAGCCCCTGTTGGAAGATTTTTTATCATAGTTTCAATTTCAGTTCTTGTGATTGGTCTGTTCATATTTTATATTTCTTCCTGGTTCACTCTTGGCAGGTTGTGCATTTCTAAGAATTTGTCCATTTCTTCCAGGTTGTCCATTTTATTGGCATAGAGTTGCTTCTAGTAATCTCGCATGATCCTTTGAATTTCTGCAGTGTCAGTTGTTACTTCTCCTTTTTCATTTCTAATTCTATTGATTTGAGTCTTCTCCCTTTTTTTCTTGATGAGTCTGGCTAATGGTTTATCAATTTTGTTTATCTTCTCAAAGAACCAGCTTTTATTTTTATTGATCTTTGCTATCATTTCCTTCATTTCTTTTTCATATATTTCTGATCTGATCTTTATGATTTCTTTACTCTGCTAACTTTGGAGTTTTTTTGTTCTTCTTTCTCTAATTGCTTTAGGTGCAAAGTTAGGTTGTTTATTTGAGATGTTTCTTGTTTCTCAAGGTAGGATTGTATTGCTATAAACTTCCCTCTTAGAACTGCTTTTGTTGCCTCCCATAGGTTTTGGGTCATCGTGTCTCCATTGTCATTTGTTTCTAGGTATTTTTTGATTTCCTCTTTGACTTCTTCAGTGATCACTTGGTTATTAAGTAGTGTATTGTTTAGCCTTCATGTGTTTGTAATTTTTACAGATCTTTTTCTGTAATTGATATCTAGTCTCATAGCGTTGTGGTCAGAAAAGATGCTTGATATGATTTCAATTTTCTTAAATTTACGAAGGCTTGATTTGTGACCCAAGATATGATCTATCTTGGAGAATGTTCCATGAGCACTTGAGAAGAATGTGTATTCTGTTGTTTTTGGATGGAATGTCCTATAAATACCAATTAAGTCCATCTTGTTTAATGTATCATTTAAAGCTTCTGTTTCCTTATTTATTTTCATTTTGGATGACCTGTCCATTGGTGTAAGTGAGGCGTTAAAGGCCCCCACTATTATTGTGTTACCGTCGATTTCCTCTTTTATAGCTGTTAGCCGTTGCCTTATGTATTGAGGTGCTCCTATGTTGGGTGCATGTATATTTATAATTGTTCTGTCACCTTCTTGGATTGATCCCTTGATCATTATGTAGTGTCCTTCCTTGCTCTTGTAACAATCTTTATTTTAATGTCTATTTTATCTGATATGAGTGTAGCTACTCCAGCTTTCTTTTGATTTCCATTTGCATGGAGTATCTTTTTCCATCCCCTGACTTTCAGTCTGTATGTGTCCCTAGGTCTGAAGTGGGTCTCTTGCAGACAGCATATAGATGGGTCTTGTTTTTGTATCCATTCAGCAAGCCTGTGTCTTTTGGTTGGAGCATTTAATCCATTCACGTTTAAGGTAATTATCGATATGTATGTTCCTATGATCATTTTCTTAATTGTTTTGGGTTTGTTTTTGTAGATCCTTTTCTTCTCTTGTGTTTCCCACTTAAAGAATATCCTTTAGCATTTGTTGTAGAGCTGGTTTGGTGGTGCTGAATTCTCTTAGCTTTTTCTTGTCTGTAAAGCTTTTGATTTCTCCATCGAATCTCTATGAGATCCTTGCCAGGTAGTATAATCTTGGTTGTAGGTTCTTCCCTTCCATCACTTTAAGTATATCATACCACTCCCTTCTGGCTTGTAGAGTTTCTGCTGAGAAATCAGCTGTTAACCTTATGGGAGTTCCCTAGTATGTTATTTTTCGTTTTTCCCTTTCTGCTTTCAATAATTTTTCTTTGTCTTTAATTTTTGCCAATTTGATTACTATGTGTCTCGGCGTGTTTCTCCTTGTGTTTATCCTTTATGGGACTCAACACTTACTGGACTTGGGTGGCTATTTCCTTTCCCATGTTAGGGAAGTTTTCGACTATAATCTCTTCAAATATTTTCTCTGTTCCTTTCTCTCTCTCTTCTCCTTCTGGGACCCCTATAATGCGAATGTTGTTGTGTTTAATGTCCCAGAGGTCTCTTAGGCTGTCTTCATTTCTTATTTCTTTATTCTGTTCCGCAGCAGTGAATTCCACCATTCTGCCTTCCAGGTCACTTATCTGTTCTTCTGCCTCAGTTATTCTGCTATTGATTCCTTCTAGTGTAGTTTTCATTTCAGTTATTGTATTGTTCATCCCTGTTTGTTTGTTCTTTAATTCTTCTAGTTCTTTGTTAAACATTTCTTGCATCTTCTCGATCTTTGCGTCCATTATTTTTCCGAGGTCCTGGATCATCTTCACTATCATTATTCTGAATTCTTTTTCTGGAAGGTTGCTTATCTCCACTTCATTTAGTTGTTTTTCTGGGGTTTTATCTTGTCCCTACCTCTGGTACATAGCCCTCTGCCTTTTCATTTGTCTGTCTTTCTGTGAATGTGGTTTTTGTGCCACAGACTGCAGGGTTCTAGTTCTTCTTGCTTCTGCTGTCTGCCCTCTGGTGGATGAGGCTATCTAAGAGGCTTGATGGGAGGGACTGGTGGTGGGTAGAGCTGACTGTTGCTCTGGTGGGCAGAGCTCAGTAAAACTTTAATCTACTTGATTGTTGATGGGTGGGGCTCCAACACTAGCAGGTAGGTCTGGTTCAGCCTCCCCTGGGGTCACTGCTCCTTCCCCTGGGTCCCAACGCGCACACTACTTTGTGTGTGCCCTCCGAGAGTGGAGTCTCTGTTTCCCCCAGTCCTGTCAAAGTCCTGCAGTCAGTTCCCACTAGGCTTCAAAGTCTGATTCTCTAGGAATTCCTCCTCCCATTGCCAGACCCCTAGGTTGGGAAGCCTGACGTGGGGCTCAGAACCTTCACTCCAGTGGGTGGACTTCTGTGGTATAAGTGTTCTCCAGTTTGTGAGTCATCCACCTAGCAGTTACAGGGTTTGATTTTACTGTGATTGCGCCCCTCCTACCATCTCATTGTGGCTTCTCTTTTGTCTTTGGATGTGGGGTATCTTCTTTGGTGAGTTGCGGTGTCTTCCTGTCAATGATTGTCCAGCAGCTAGTTGTGATTCTGGTGTTCTCGGAAGAGGGGTTGAGAGCACGTCCTTCTACTCTGCCATCTTGGTTCCTCTCCTCATCCCATAGGTTTTGGGTCATTGTGTTTTCATTGTCATTTGTTTCTAGGTATTCTTTGATTTCCTCTTTGATTTCTTCAGTGATCTCTTGGTTATTTAGTAGTGTATTGTTTAGCCTCCATGTGTTTGTATTTTTCACAGATATTTTTCCTGTAATTGATATCTAGTTTCATAGCGTTGTGGTTGCAAAAGGTACTTGATATGATTTCAATTTTCTCAAGTTTACCAAGGCTTGATTTATGACCCAAGATATGATCTATCCTGGAGAATGTTCCATGAGCACTTGAGAAGCAAGTGTATTCTGTTAGTTTTGAATGGAATGTCCTATAAATATCAATTAAGTCCATCTTGTTTAATGTGTCATTTAAAGCTTGTGTTTCCTTACTTATTTTCATTTTGGATGATATGTCCTTTGGTGAAAATGGGGTGTTAAATTCCCCTACTATGTTTGTGTTACTGTTGATTTCCCCTTTTATGGCTGTTAGCATTTGCCTTATGTATTGAGGTGCTGCTATGTTGGGTGCAAAAATATTTACAATTGTTATATCTTCTTCTTGGATCGATCCCTTGGTCATTATGTAGTGTCCTTCTTTGTCTCTTGTAATAGTCTTTATTTTATTTATTTATTTATTTTTTCCTTTTTTTTTTTTTTTTTTTTTGCGGTACACGGGCCTCTCACTGTTGTGGCCTCTCCCGTTGCGGAGCACAGGCTCCAGACGCGCGGGCTCAGCGGCCATGGCTCATGGACCCAGGCGCTCCGCGGCATGTGGGATCCTCCCGGATCGGGGCACGAACCCGTGTCCCCTGCATCGGCAGGCGGACTCTCAACCACTGCGCCACCAGGGAAGCCCATAGTCTTTATTTTAAAGTCCATTTTGTCTAATATGAGTATTTCTACTCCAGCTTTCTTTTGATTTTCATTTGCATGGAATATCTTTTTCCATCCCCTCACTTTCAGTCTGTATGTGTCCCTAGGTCTGAAGTGGGTCTCTTGTAGACAGCATATATGTGGGTCTTGTTTTTGTATCCATTCAGCCAGTCTGTGTCTTTTGGCGGGAGCATTTAATCCATTTACATTTAAGGTAATTATCGTTATGTATGTTCCTATTACCATTTTCTTAATTGTTTTGGGTTTGTTATTGTAAATCTGTTCCTTCTTTTGTGTTTCCTGCCTAGAAGTTCCTTTAGCATTTGTTGTAAAGCTGGTTTGGTGGCGCTGAATTCTCTTAACTTTTGCTTGTCTATAAAGGTTTTAATTTCTCTGTCGAATCTGAATGAGATCCTTGCTGGGTAGAGTAACCTTGGCTGTAGGTTTTTCCCTTTCCTCACTTTAAATATGTCCTGTTGCTCCCTTCTGACTTGCAGAGTTTCTGTTGAAAGATCAGCTGTTATCCTTATGGTGTTTCCCTTGTATGTTATTTGTTGTTTTTCCGTTGCTGCTTTTAATATTTTTTCTTTGTGTTTAATTTTTGATAGTTTTATTAATATGTGTCTTGGTGTGTTTCTCCTTGGATTTATCCTGTATGGGAGTGTCTGTGCTTCCTGAAGTTGATTGACTATTTCCTTTCCCATATTAGGGAAGTTTTCAACTATAATGTCTTCAAGTACTTTCTTAGTCCATTTCTTTTACTCTTCTTCTTCTGGGACCCCTATAATTCGAATGTTGGTGCGTTTAATGTTGTCCCAGAGATCTCTAAGACTGTGCTCAATTCTTTTCATTCTTTTTTCTTTATTCTGCTCTGCAGTCGTGATTTCCTCTATTTTTATCTTCCAGGTCACTTATACGTTCTTCTGCCTCAGTTATTCTGCTATTGAGTCCATCTCTAGAATTGTTAATTTCATTTATTGTGTTGGTCATCATTGTTTGTTTGCTCTTTGGTCCTTTTAGTTTCTTGTTAAATGTTTCTTTTATTTTTTCCATTCTATTTCCAAGATTTTGGATCATCTTTACTATCATTACTCTGAATTCTTTTTCAGGTAGACTGCCTATTTCTTCTTCATTTATTTGGTCTCGTGGGCTTTTACCTTGCTCCTTCATCTGCTGTTTGTGTCTCTGTCTTCTCATTTTGCTTAACTTACTGTGTTTGGGGTCTCGTTTTCGCTGGCTGCAGGTTCGTAGTTCCTGTTGTTTTTCGTGTCTGCCCCTAGTGGCTAAGGTTGGTTCAGTGGGTTGTGTAAGGCTTCCTGGTGGAGGGGACTGGTGCCTGTGTTCTTCTGGATGAGGCTGGATCTTGTCTTTCTGGAGGGCAGGACCATGTCTGGTGGTGTGTTCTGGGGTGTCTGCGACCTTAGTATGATTTTAGGCAGCCTCTCTGCTAATGGGTGGAGTTTTGTTCCTGTCTTGGTCGTTGTTTGGCATAGGGTGTCCAGCACTGTAGCTTGCTGGTTGTTGCGTGGAGCTGGGTCTTAGCATTGTGATGGAGGTCTCTGGGAGAGCTTTCACCGTTTGATATTACATGGAGCTGGGGAGGTCTCTGGTTGATCAATGTCCTGAACTTGGCTTTCCCACCTCAGAGGCACAGGCCTGACACCCGGCCGGAGCAGGAAGACCCTGTCAGCCACATGTCTGGTCTCCACTTCTGCTGGTGTTGAGGTTCACACCTCTAGCCTTCTGTTGGAGTCACCCCACCGATGAAGACAGGACCCTCAGCAGCCGATTGTTGGCAGGTGGATTCTTAACCACTGCACCACCAGTGAAGTCCCTGTTTCATATTATTTTGTCTAAGTTTTCCTTTTATTTTGTTTTTGTCTTTGGTTGTTTCAGGCAAGAGTATAGAACAGGTTCTTGTTACTCCATCTTGGCCAGAAGCAGATCTGTTCTTTAAATTTAACAGTTCAGGATATTTGCTATTTCTGTTGATAAGGCCATAGTCATGCAGACCAAAAGGTTAAAGAAAAGATTATAACTGTAGAAAAATGAAATATTAGAAAAATGACTTGAATAGGTAACAAGAAATTCTGTCCTCCAAATGGTATTGTCTTTAAAGGGGCACATTGTAAACAAATGGAGCAAGAGTTATCAATTGAAATTCAGGTCCTTTTTATAGCTATGTAAGTTGTTCATAATTTAAACCATTAGTGAGTATAATGATATTTTATTCTTTGGTCTTTTGGTTTTTCTTATCTTCCTGTGTTCTAGCTCTTTTAAACCCTTAACTGGATATAAAAATCTATAATAGCAAGTTAGCCATAAAAATAATTATCATCTTTTTAGGGACAAATAAAAGAAGGTATGAAAAACTATGCTTAGTATTCTAGATTTATCAGGTCCTGGATCTTTTGTCTCTATCTTTAGATGGTTTTGATTTTTTTTCTTACTTTTCCACTTGATGTTCTTTTTTTTCTTTCACTCTACTTGATATTCTTTGTTAAATTGTTGGGAAACATGAGCTGGTAGTTCCTGTTTAGCGTTTTCATTGACCCAAGTTCTCTTTACTTCAGATTACTGTATGAAGTTAATGGAGTTTTTAGTAGGTTTTTTTATTTGAATGCATCTCTGAGTAATATGAATGTATTTTTGAATGTTTTTAATAGGTGTAATTCTCAAATAATTCTATAACCTGAGTTTTAATTACAGTGCTATGATATAATTACTTGGTTTTAAGGTCTTCTTTACATATGTAATTATTACAGACATCACAGCGTTTTTCCTCAGTTGATGAAGAAGCGAAGCTTCATAAGACCATGTCTCAAGGAGAGATTACGAAGTTGGCAGTGAGACAGAAGGCTTCAGGTTCAGATATAAGGTATAAAGCATACACTGGCTGTTAATAGGGGTAATATAATTTTATTTACTAATAGACCATAGTTAAATACTGAGCATCTTTTTAAAATCATAATTGATAGAATAGCTATCAATTTTGAAAGTTTTGAAATTTATTTTTCAACAAAGACTAAGTACCTCCTGTGTGACAGTAGCATAACTAATTCAGATATATATAATGAGCTTTGTCTGTTGCTGTGTGTAACACTGTGGTTTGGGCAAAGTCTTTACGTCATTATATGACTTAGGATTTTTGGTTGTAAAAGAAAAGAGATTAGACCAGGTTAGATTGAAAATATTTTCCAGTTTTGGACTTGGACTCTGTTCTGTTTTAAGTGTTTTACAAATGGAACTGGAAAAGACTTTCAGGAAAGAACTCTGTTCTCTCTAGGAGAGTATATGAAGTGTTTATTTATCAAGAATATGTCTTTGTCCCTTACTGTGTTATATAAGGCAATTGGGCCCTCAGTGAACACTTCAATATCTCATTGGAATCTATCTGGTTCATAACCCTGTTAAAGATCACTTCCTCAATGACTGTAGAGGCATAATCCAAGGTAACCCAAATCTAGAGCAGATTATGCTGGAGATCAAATTTTGGGAAACAAAATGTAACATAGAGAAAACGTACAGGTGGAGATAGCAGATTAACTATATAAATTTAATTTCCACATCCTCCTAAAATAACAAAACCTATACAGGCCAAAAACAACAGGAGACAGCAATAATAAAACAGGAGACAGCAGTAATACAAACGTGGAATCCAAAAAGTAGATAGACAAATTTTAGATGTCTTTATAGATAGGAGAAAGTTGAATCCTAAACCAACTGGGTAAAACTGAGAAAGAAGCATCTGGCTGACTGGTCTTCCCCAATCCTAGCAGAAAACAGGAGATTTATTTTCTGGAAAGGATAAGACAGAAGATTTCTGCACTTGGAGGTAACCAGATACAGTTGAGGACTGGGGTACATATTTGGAACAGGGAGATTTAATGAATGTTTACATACTGAATGTTAAGATCCCCCAGATTTTTTTCTGTATTCAGCTTCCACGTTTCACATACCCTCTAAGCAGATGATTCAAAGAGTCTTTGGGACTTCCATCCAACCCTCATGGAAAGACCTAAAGATATTGCTATCAGGGGCTCTCCCTACAAATTGGACCAGCCAGATAACCCTACAAGGACGACCACAGTTTGGAAGCCCCACCAATGCACACTAGACCTTCCAAGAAACTTGTTTATACCCTACTTTTGATCACCACACATTTGAGGAGACATCGGAAGTGAAAGAATCTAAAACTAATGGATAAAATACAACTTGGAAGCAATAAACTATACAGGGGAAAGAAAACTTCAAGACAGACAAATACAACTATCAATAGACCTTCTGCATAAATAAATATAACTACATTCATGAAACCAAACAGAATACTTTAAAGGGAAACATTCATAATAAAAAGTATTTGAAAATTGAAACTGTGATAGCATGAAGAAGTCAGAAGAGTTAGAAAGAAAGTTGAGGACATCTGTCAGAAAGTTGAGCCAAAAGACAAAGGGATAGAAGAGACAAGAAAAAATAGGAAAATTAGAGGATCAGTTCAGGTCATCCAGTGACCCACTGATAGGAGCTCTGGAAAGATAGGACAAAGTAAAAATAAAGTAATTCAAATAAATTTCATGGAACTGAAGGACTTGAGTTTCTATAGATTGAAAGGACCCCCTGAGGGCCCAACATAATGAATGATGGTGAAAGTAGCTTTTAAAGTGATGGTTGTACAGCAATCACTGAGGGAACCATGCCAGATTAGAGCAGGTTAGATGGCTCTGGGAAAGATTTCTTCAAGAACATGGAACTGATGTTGTACCTACTATGTTTCAACATGTTGAGAGGAGATACTCACAAATGGGGAGACACTTGGAGGTGAACTGGATGTAGGAAAGTGAGCAAATGTAAAACAAAACACTAACTCTAGAAACAAAACACTAACACTAACCATATTGGTTATGGAGGGTACTGTATGTCCCAGTTGTGAATATTATTTACAGAGTAAAAAAAATAGTGAATACTACTGAAAGAAAATACTGTATATTGATCTAACTAAAATTATGATATTCTGTTGCAGGGATGTCTGTGTTTGTGGAGAGTATAGAACTGGAGTGTTGGAATATGCTTAATTATTATTTGTGGTCACAAATATGATAGCATTATAAGTATGGTAAATATTAAAAGAATCAGTTAAATAAATTCAAAAGGGTTGCTCTAGGGAGCAGAAAAGGAATGAGAATGGCAGGAGAATGCTATCATTTGTAATAAGTCTTGTAGAATAATTTCCCTTTATACTATATGGATGTATAGGATTAGTAATAAGCTATTAGAAAAAGAAGGAAGCATGGATAAAAGAACATGGGCTTCAAAAGCAGACAGACCTGATTTTTTTTTTTTTTTTTTTTTTTTTTTTTGTGATACGCGGGCCTCTCACTGTTGTGGCCTCTCCCGTTGCGGAGTACAGGCTCCGGACACGCAGGCTCAGTGGCCATGGCTCATGGGCCCAGCCACTCCGCGGCATGTGGGATCCTCCTGGACCAGGGCACGAACCCATGTCCCCTGCATCGGCAGGTGGACTCTCAACCACTGCGCCACCAGGGAAGCCCCAGACCTGATTTTAACTTCCATCTCCATCAGCCCTCTGAGCCTCAGGTTGCTCATGTGTAAAGTTAGGATAAAAATACCTATTTATCATGGTAGTTGTGAAAAGAAGGCATCATAAGTAAGGCATAGTGCCTGGCTCCTAGTCGATGCTCAAAAAAAAAGGAACCAAAAAATTAATGTACAAGTAAGCCTCCTAATACAAGGTTAGGATACATACTATATGGTCAGTAAATGTGAACTGTTATTATCTCAGGATGTTTCCTTGATTTATATGATGGGAGAGAGTATATAAGCACTAAGAATGAGGCAATATAGAGCATAGTAGGTGTGATTCTCAACTTTGTTACTCACTGGCTGTATAACCTTGGGAAAGTTACCTAATGTTTAAGCTACCAGTTTTTCACCTGAAAAACGGTTATGGTTTGAATGTAAACTTGTTGTTATAGTTAATTAAGGTAATTCTATATAAACACTTGTACCTGGAGCATGATAACAACTCAAATAAATGGTGGTTTTTGTTAACATCCCTGAGTCTCATTATTTCTGTATTCAAGATGAGGAAACTATCATTTACCCTCCAGATGAAGTTTAAATGTACAATTGAAGATTAAATATGACTAAACTTAACTGTGAAGGTTAAATGAATTAATTCATACGAAAGGTGTTTATATAACTTAAAGTGACGTACAGATATTGTCAATAGGACATGCTAATTTCCATTGTTACTTTTTTTTTTTTTTTTTTTTGTAAACAGACCTCAGAGAGCTAAGATGAGATTCTGGGCCAAAGGGAAACAAGGGGAGAAGAAGACTACCAGAGTGAAACCTGCCACCCATTCGGAGGTTTCGGCACTCTTTGCTGGCTCAGATATGATTCCAGCTCATCAGTTTCCAGATGGTAAAAATGGACAAAGGGTGGAGATTGTCTTCATAATTTCTGTTTACTCTTTTTGAAAGTTTACTATCCCTCTAGTATTTGTAATGGTAATCCTGTTGGTGAGATATTCTAATGAGATAGGACCAAGATTGTTAAGTCCCTCCTTAACTAACAGATAATTATAAAATTAAATTTTACCTATAAAAGAAGTTTCAGGGAAATGTGGCACAAAACAGTGAAGTAACAACAACTTCAATAATGATTGTGAATCTTCGATTAGCCTCAGTTTTCTAAAGTGTAAAAATCTAACCATCATTCATTCACTTAACAAATGTATATTCCTAGTAAAAATTAATGACAGCAGCTAATTTTTGAGTGCTTACTACATACAAGACACTGTACTAAGCATATTGTATGTATTAACTCCATTGATCCTCACAACAATTTTTTGAGGTTGGTATGATTATTATTCCCAGTTTATAGATAAGAAAGCTGAGGCACAGAGAGTTATTTGCTTATACACGTATAGCAATTGGCAGAGCTGAGATTTGAATTCAGGCAGTCCAGCTCCAGAGTCTGTATTCATAACCATTGTGCTAAAGTACCTATTATATGTTCCTGGGACTTTATAGTGGTAGCTGTTATTTTAACTTTTGGGGCATCAATCATAGCACATTAGAAAATACCCAACAGTTAGTTCATCTGTTGAGATATGGCCTTTCTAAATGCTAGAATTATTAACTCTCCAAGGATTCCAATAGTCCCAGTATTAGAAGATTAGCCCATTCTTCCCAAGCCCTTTGCTCAAGTATGTATGAATGTTTTTAATTACCATGTAAAGATGCCAGCTATCTTAAACAGGGATATACATCAGAGGTGGATGTGTAGTAATGAGTGGGTAAAATACCGGTGGGTGGACGAAATATCAGTATTGAATAAAATAGAAAGAGGCCCTAGGAAGAAAGTTATTATCTCTAAGAAGAGATAGAACAGGCCCAGTTAAAATAAGTAAACAAAACTTCTCACATCTAGAATGAGATAAAAATAAAGGGACAAAGGATAAGATAAAGGGAGGAAAGATCAAGTTTCACATGGGAATGGATCAGCCAGAGCGGAGGCATCTGTGTGTCAAAGGAAAAACTGGGGGCTTCCCTGGTGGCGCAGTGGTTGAGAGTCCGCCTGCTGATGCAGGGGACACGGGCTCGTGCCCCGGTCTGGGAAGATCCCACATGCTGTGGAGCGGCTGGGCCCGTGAGCCATGGCCGCTGAGCCTGCGCGTCCGGAGCCTGTGCTCCGCAAAGGGAGAGGCCACAACAGTGAGAGGCCCGCGTACAGCAAAAAAAGAAAAACTGGTAGAAATTTAATTAGAACCCTGTTTTTCTGTCTTGTGGCTTTGCTCCTATCACTTTGCAAACTGATATGGATAAAACCAGTAGTAAATGAAGTGAATACTACAGGTTCAGTTTGGAAAATTTGGAATTCCTAAGAGGATCAATTCGTTTTATCTTATCTGGTTTATAGTAGTCATTCTAAATTTTTCATATTTCACAGTTATATTCTCCACTGCTGATTTCCAAGAAGGAATTAGGAAGCTCTTTGGTTGAAATATATATTATTAGCAGACTTCATTGTGTGTTTGCTTAATAAGGATACGTGTATAAAAATTGATTGTAGCCTTTTTATTTATCTTTGGGTAGAAATTTATTAAGGTAGCCCTTGTTTTTAATGCTGAAATTGGATTATGGACAGTTTATTTAGTAAGTATTATTTCTTTTAGTATAAAGAACGATATTGACTTTGCTAAATGAAATAATTAGATACTTGTATATCTAGGTTATATAATGGAATTAATATTAGTTGACACCAATTTGAATATACTTATATCCTATATCTTTATAATTTTTATTCTGGTGTCATATCTCAAGTTTGTTTCACTTCCTGCCTAAGGTGGCATTTAGCAAGTAGGGGGCTATTTTTTTTCCTTTATTGTCAGAATTAGCTTTTAGATGGAATGAGGATATACCATTGGACAGAAGGTAAGGTAAATATATGTGGGGAAAACATATGTGAAATGGGGCCAGCTTTCTCATCAAGCCCTAGGTAGGTGTTGGCAAATCCAGTGTAGTTCTAGATTATAATGGAGTACATGGAACCCAATTTCTCTGGTGTAAACAATTGCAGAGAAAATTTCTTGTGTTTTCCAATATTATATACAGAGCTAGTTAATTCCAGGAATTATCTGAGAAATTCATAGAGTTATTTGGGAAATATGTGTGAAAATCCTAAATAGCAAAGAGACACAGGCAGAAGTGAACCAATTGAGTTACCTGGTTCCCTAAATAGAGGTTGCCAGCCTAACACCAGATATTGTCACGGGAGCATTTATGGCTTTAGACCCTAGTAAACAAATAGTAATAATTATCAAACTTCACTGGTTTATTGGATTTGTATATAGCTGGATGTTCTTTCAAACAGATATAGTAAAGCAATGACTGGGTTAATAGTCAGCATTTAACATGCTAGTGTGATTGTGTACTCTTCTTTCTTTTCTTTGGGACTGAGGTCTTTGGGATCCAGGCTTCAGTTCTACAAGACACTTCCATCCAGTTTTTCAGTATCAGACCTCATCTCTTTGGGAGACGCGATAGAATTTCCCATTGAAAAGTGATAATTCTTAAATACATTTTCTGTACAAATGTACAATCTGGATTTACTGCCTAACTGCCTGAACTTAAACATTAATGTTACTTTACTTTTCAGATATTTACATGTTTCCTTCAGTGACTTACTAAAGGAACTTAAAAAAAGAAGGATGTAGAGGTTTCAGTATTTTTACTAAAAGAAAATTTTTTTGGACACTCTATCTTGATTTATAGAATTATCTCAGAATCAGCCAACACCTCCTTTGAGTCCAGAATTGCCTGGGAGTTGCCGGAAGGAGTTCAAAGAGAACAAAGAGCCTTCTCCAAAGGCAAGGCGCAAGCGAAATGTGAAGATCAGCAGCGTGGCTTTGGAGTCTATGCATTGGCAAAATGACTCTGTCCAGATCATAGCAAGTGCCAGTGATTTAAAAAGCATGGATGAATTTCTTCTGAAAAAGGTACCCTTTGCCTCAGGCCCCTGAGCAGCTTTGACTGTGGAATGCTTGTATATCAGGATATGCCCCCTAAAGGATATATGCTTCAGTAAGTTAGAGCGTCTGTTTCTTTACCAGAAAGGTGCAAATAATAGGATTTGTATGAGTTAGACTGCGTAGACAGGATTTAAAGTTTTAGGCTTTACTGTTGACTTCAGTTTTACCATAACTGTCATGTTGCATTCTGTATGGGAAGGTGAGGCTTGTCATTGCACACTTTCAGTTGTCTTTTTGGTAGCAGAACTGTGGAATCATACAATGTTAGAAGGGACTTTAGAAATCATCTAGTAGTAATAAAACTTTGGCTATCTGGTCATGCTTTTATCTGGGTTCCATGATAGTTTTCCCTTTCAGGACGGTCATTGTTGAAGAAACAGTATGTGTCCAGAGTGGCATTCACTTCTTTTCAGTTTAGTTGATTGTGTACAAAATCTCTTTCTGTGGTCCCCAGATGAATGACCTAGATAATGAAGACAGCAAGAAAGACACACTAGTGGATGTTGTATTTAAAAAAGCTCTGAAAGAATTTCGGCAGAATATCTTCAGCTTTTATTCATCTGCATTGGCGGTAAGTTAAACTGTGTCAGGAGATATTCAGAAGTTTAACATATGAAAAATTTGACAATGCCATAAAAAATAATACAGGGGCCGTGTTCAACTAGAGATTTCTCCAGTGTCTTCTTTTTGTTTTAGGGATAGATGGGGAAAAGCATACTGACTGATCTCAGATTAATAGCATTCTCAAATTTCCTTGAGCAGTTTTTTTTCCCCCCCTGTTATAGGTATATTTTCATCTTAAGGTATTGAATTCAGATATTCTAGGTATGATTCTTTTTCATCCAGTGGCTCTTGACTATTTTGACTTCTCATGATCCTTTTAGCTCTGGCTCCAGCTTCTAATTCTCATTTGTGTTGGAATTATTATACTTTTTTATTCAGTAGAATTAGAGCAGTTTATGTTCACCAATTTCTATATATGAGTTTGTATCACTTTCAGATTTACCTATACTTTCATATGATGTTGGTCATGGTTTAGAAAATTTATTATTGGTGCTAAAGTATATAATAATTAATACTTTTGATCTATAGAATCTTTATTGGTATCTGAATTGTCATATTTATTCTATAAAAATAATTTGTATTTAATTGGTTTTTCTTTGTTCAACCTGTAATTTAATGTGTAAAGAGAAATCAGGAGAACTTTCCTATGTATATTCTGCTCAGTATAAGATTTTTTTGCCTTTTAAAAATAGGAACCATGCAGTCTTAGAGAGCAATAATTTCAAGACCATAATAAAGTAGTAATCAGGCTACGGCAAATGACTAGGTTTGGGTAGAGACAATGTTGGCCATATTTTTCTAATCCTGCTAACTGCTTGTCATGCTTCATACCTTTATTTTCTAGGTTAGGGACCAATATACTTTGTATCACATAGGAAGAGCCAACGTTATGAAATAGAGCTTAATAGTGGTTTTCTAACCCTGGATCAAAGAGGTTCAACTTCTAATTCTGAGGAGGTGAAAGAGAAATACATTTTAAATGTATATAATACATTTTGGTCATTTAAATGCTGTTTTTTTTCTTTCTCATGAAGACTCCACACCTCATTTAAATAAGTTAAAAGGAATTCCATGTAGATTCCTTTGCAAGAAATATGGTGTTATTCTAAGCATGTCATTCTTCTTTGGAAAAATGAATCAAAGTAAAGGTTGCCTGATGTTTCACTAGGCAAGAATTCAGGTATTCACTTTTTCAGTTTTAGAGTGGAACTATCTAAACAAGGTTCATTTCTGGGGATAGGTAATTAAGAGGGATGCAAATAATCTTTATAGCTAAATATAGTTAAAAATTCCCAGGGCTTTCTCCAATTATTACATTGTTTAAACTGTTAGGTATTTTACTAAAATTTAGCAGGTTTTATTCTGCAGACATTCCATAGTAGAGTGGAAATTTACAAATACCACATGACCTCATGGACATGTCCATTAGAAAGTGTATCAGGATCCTAATTTTTATTCAAAATAACTACCCAATAAAAATTGAATCAGTCTTCTATATATAAAGAATTTCTTCATAAAACCTTACATTTCTTCTCTTATTGCTTATTAGATAGATGATGGGAAAAGTATACGGTATAAAGACCTCTACGCGCTATTTGAACAGATTTTGGAAAAGACCATGAGGCTTGAGCAGCGTGATTGGAGTGAATCTCCAGTCAGAGTTTGGGTCAACACTTTTAAAGTGTTTTTAGATGAATATATGAATGAATTCAAGACTCTGGAATATATACCCACAAAGGTAAATATATTTTGATTTCTAAAAGGATTCAGTTATGAATTCTTCTTAAGAGTCTGGGACATCTGGTATTTGAGAAAAACATTACAGTGAACATGTCAGCTACTTTAGCACTACTTTAGATCCAGCAAACTCCATTCTGTCCTAAAAGTTCATCAGACTGTATTATCAAAGCCTTCTGCCATTAATATATTCTTCACTGAGTTAAAATATAATGTTGTGCCATTAAGATTATACCCTCAGCTTTGATAGAGGTCAGTACATAAATTTCCTTTTGAAAAACAGAGGTTAAAGACGTGATTCGTTGTATCATCTAGTGGCCTTTATGTAAGGACCCACGAATTATATTTCTCCTTGAATTAGGTTTTAGGAAAATGTGTGTTTCTGAAAATCTATATAATAGTAATAATAAACTTTATTTATTGAGTACCAGGAATTATACTAGGTGTTTGATATTTTATTTACTTCTTGCTTCAGCCCTATTAAATAATTATTATGAAATTCTTATTACAGAAGAGATAGTAGGCTTAGAGAAGGTTGTCAGTGTGTTTCCTTTTAGTACCCCAGCTGAAATAATTAGGTATCTGATTATTAGGTAGCAGGAATACTATTAATCCTTCTTATTGTCTCCCATTTTATTTTCAGTTATTCTGGTTTATGTATATTTAGATTTATAAAACATTTGAAATCATTTTGAAGTAATCAGATATAAATAAATCCTTGAAAATTCTTCTATTCTACATCTAAATTGGGGTCTTATGTTATGCAGAAGAAGATTCTTACTAGGCTTATACTGCCTTCTTTTGTAATTTTAAAAGATTAGATTGAGATTGTTCTCTACTATGGCTAACAGGAAACATCATATGTAAAAGAACTTTTCCATGTCCCAGATGATACCTTTTTTAAAAATATTTATTTATTTATTTATTTATTTATTTTTGGCTGCACTGGGTCTTCGTTGCTGCGTGCGGGCTTTTCTCTAGTTGCGGCGAGCTGGGGCTACTCTTTGTTGTGGTGTGTGGGCTTCTCATTGCACTGGCTTTTCTTCTTGCAGAGCACAGGCCCTAGGCGCGTGGGCTTCAGTAGTTGTGGCTTGCAGGCTCTAGAGCACAGGCTCAGGAGTTGTGGTGCACAAGCTTAGTTGCTCCGTGGCATATGGGTATCTTCCCCAGAGCAGGGCTCGAACCCATGTCCCCTGTGTTGGCAGGTGGATTCTTAACCACGGCGCCACCAGGAAAGTCCTCCAGATGATGCCTTTTGTTTTTTAATTTAATTTTATTTATTTTTTTTATACAGCAGGTTCTTATTAGTTACCCATTTTATACATATTAGTGTATATATGTCAATCCCAATCTCCCAATTCATCCCACTACCAGCCCCGCCGCCACTTTCCCCCCTTGGTGTCCATACGTTTGTTCTCTACATCTGTGTCTCAATTTCTGCCCTGCAAATGGTTCATCTGTACCATTTTTCTAGGTTCCACATATATGCGTTAATATACACTACTTGTTTTTCTCTTTCTGACTTACTTCACTCTGTATGACAGTCTCTAGATCCATCCACGTCTCTACAAATGACCCAATTTCGTTCCATTTTATGGCTGAGTAATATTCCATAGTATATATGTACCACATCTTCTTTATCCATTCGTCTATCGATGGGCATTTAGGTTGCTTCCATGACCTGGCTATCGTAAATAGTGCTGCAGTGAACATTGGGGTGTCTTTTTGAATTATGGTTTTCTCTGGGTATATGCCCAGTAGTGGGATTGCTGGATCATATGGTAATTCTATTTTTAGCTTTTTAAGGAACCTCCATACTGTTCTCATTAGTGGCTGTATCAATTTACATTCCCACCAGCAGTGCAAGAGGGTTCCCTTTTCTTCACACCCTCTCCAGCATTTGTTGTTTGTAGATTTTCTGATGATTTCCATTCTAACTGGTATGAGGTGATACCTCATTGTAGTTTTGATTTGCACTTCTCTAATAATTAGTGATGTTGAGCAGCTTTTCATATGCTTCTTGGCCATCTGTATGTCTTCTTTGGAGAAACGTCTATTTAGGTTTTCTGCCCATTTTTGGATTGGGTTGTTTGTTTCTTTAATATTGAGCTGCATGAGTTGTTTATGTATTTTAGAGATTAATCCTTTGTCTGTTGATTCGTTTGCGAATATTTTCTCCCATTCTGAGGGTTCTCTTTTCGTCTTGTTTATGGTTTCCTTTGCTGTGCAAAAGCTTTGAAGTTTCATTAGGCCCCATTTGTTTATTTTTGTTTTTATTTCCATTTCTCTAGGAGGTGGATCAAAAAAGATCTTGCTGTGATTTATGTCAAAGAGTGTCCTTCCTATGTTTTCCTCTAAGAGTTTTATAGTGTCCAGTCTTACATTTATGTCTCTAATCCATTTTGAGTTTATTTTTGTGTATGGTGTTAGGGAGTATTCTACTTTCATTCTTTTACATGTAGCTGTCCAGTTTTCCCAACACCACTTATTGAAGAGACTGTCTTTTCTGCATTATATATCCTTGCCTTCTTTGTCATAGATTAGTTGACCATAGGTGCATGGGTTTATCTCTGGGCTTTCTATCTTGTTCCATTGATCTTGTTTCTGTTTTTGTGCCAGTACCATATTGTCTTGATTATTGTAGCTTTGTAGTATAGTCTGAAGTCAGGGAGTCTGATTCCTCCAGCTCCATTTTTTTCCCTCAAGTTTGCTTTGGCTATTCGGGGTCTGTTGTGTCTCCATACACATTTAAAAATTTTTATGTTCTAGTTATGTAAAAAGAAATGCCGTTGGTAATTTGATACAGATTGCATTGAGTCTGTAGATTGCTTTGGGTCGAATAGTCATTTTCACAATATTGATTCTTGCAATCCACGATCATGGTATATCTCTCCTGTTTGTGTCATCTTTGATTACTTACATCAGTGTCTTATAGTTTTCTGAGTACAGGTGTTTTACCTCCTTAGGTAGGTTTATTCCTAGGTATTTTTTGTTGTTGTTGTTGCAGTGGTGAATGGGATTGTTTCCTTAATTTCTCTTTCTGATCTTTTGTTGTTAGTGTATAGGAATGCAAGAGATTTCTGTGCATTAATTTTGTATCCTGCAACTTTACCAAATTCATTGCTTAGCTGTACTAGTTTTCTGGTGGCATCTTTAGGATTCTCTATGTATAGTATCATGTCATCTGCAAACAGTGACAGGTTTACTTAATCTTTTCCAATTTGAATTCCTTTTATTTCTTTTTCTTCTCTGATTGCCATGGCTAAGATTTCCAAAACTGTTGGATAATAGTGGCGAGAATGGACATCCTTGTCTTGTTCCTGATCTTAGAGGAAATGGTTTCAGTTTTTCACCATTGAGAATGATGTTTGCTATGGGTTTGTCATATATGGCCTTTATTATCTTGAGGTAGGTTCCCTCTATGCCCACTTTCTGGAGAGTTTTTATCATAAATGGTTGTTGAATTTTGTCGAAAGCTTTTTCTGCATCTATTGAGATGATCATATGGTTTTTATCCTTCAATTTGTTAATATGGTGTATCACTTTGAATTGTATATATTGAAGAATCCTTGCATCCCTGGGATAAATCCCACTTGATCATGGTGTATGATTCTTTTAATGTGTTGTTGAATTCTGATTGCTAGTATTTTGTTGAGGATTTTTGCATCTATAATCATCAGTGATATTGGTCTGTAATTTTCTTTCTTTGTAGTATCTTTGTCTGGCTTTGGTATCAGGGTGATGGTGACCTCATAGAATGAGTTTGGGAATGTTACTTCCTCTGCAGTTTTTTGGAAGGGTTTGCGAAGGATGGGTGTTAGCTCTTCTCTAAATGTTTGATATAATTCACCTGTGAAGCCATCTAGTCCTGGACTTTTGTTTGTTGGAAGATTTTTAATCACAGTTTCAATTTCCTTACTTGTGATTGGTCTGTTCATATTTTCTATTTCTTCCTGGTTCAGTCTTGGAAGTTTATACCTTTCTAAGAATTTGTCCATTTCTTCCAGGTTGTCCATTTTATTGGCATAGAGTTGCTAGTAGTAGTCTCTTAGGATGCTTTGTATTTCTGCAGTGTCTGTTGTAACTTCTCCTTTTTCATTTCTAATTTTATTGTTTTGTGTCCTCTCCCTCTTTTTCTTGATGAGTCTGGCTAATGGTTTATCAATTTTGTTTATCTTCTCAAGGAACCAGCTTTTGGTTTTACTGATCTTTGCTATTGTTTTCTTTGTTTCTATTTAATTTATTTCTGCTCTGATCTTTATGATTTCTTTCCTTCTGCTAACTTTGGGTTTTGTTTGTCCTTCTTTCTCAGTTCCTTTAGGTGTAAGGTTAGATTGTTTATTTGAGATTTTTCTTGTTTCTTGAGCTAGGATTCTATTGCTATAAACTTCCCTCTTAGAACTGCTTTTGCTGCATCCCTAGCTTTTGAATCGTCGTGTTTTCATTGTAATTTCTTTCTAGGTATTTTTTGATTTCCTCTTTGATTTCTTCAGAGATCTCTTGGTTATTTAGTAACGTGTTGTTTAGCCTCCATGTGTTTGTGTTTTTTACGTTTTTTTCCCTGTAATTGATTTCTAATCTCATAGTGTTGTGGTCAGAAAAGATACTTGATATGATTTCAGTTTTCTTAAATTTACTGAGGCTTGATTTGTGACCCAAGATGTGATGTATCCTGGAGCATGTTCCATGTGCACTTGAGAAGAAAATGTAATCTGCTGCTTTTGGATAAAATGTCCTATAAATATCAATTAAATCTATCTGGTCTATTGTGTCATGTAAAGCTTATGTTTCCATATTAATTTTCTGTTTGGATGATGTGTCCATTGGTATAAGTGAGGTGTTAAAAGTCCCCCACTATTACTGTGTTACTGTCGATTTCCTCTTTTATAGCTGTTAGCATTTGCCTTATGTATTGAGGTGCTCCTATGTTGGGTGCATATATATTTATAATTTTTATATCTTCTTCTTGGATTGGTCTCTTGATCATTATGTAGTGTCCTTCCCTGTCTCTTGTAACATTCTTTATTTTAAAGTGTATTTTATCTGATATGACTATTGCTACTCCAGCTTTCTTTTGAGTTCCATTTGCATGTAACATCTTTTCCATCCCCTCACTTTCAGTCTGTATGTGTCCCTAGGTCTGAAGTGGGTCTCTTGTAGAGAGCATATATATGGGTCCTGTTTTTGTATCTATTCAGCAGGCCTGTGTCTTTTGGTTAGAGCATTTAATCCATTCACGTTTAAGGTAATTATCGATATGTATGTTCCTGGGACCATTTTCTTAATTGTTATGGGTTTGTTTTTGTAGGTTCTTTTCTTCTCTTACGTTTCCCACTTAGAGAAGTTGTTTATCACTTGTTGTAGAGCTGGTTTGGTGGTGCTGAATTCTCTTAGCTTATGCTTGTCTGTAAAGCTTTTGATTTCTCAATCGAATCTGAATGAGATCCTTGCTGGGTAGAATAATCTTGGTTGTAGGTTCTTACTTTTCATCACTTTAAGTATATCATGCCACTCCCTTCTGGCTTGTAGAGCTTCTGCTGAGAAATGAGCTGTTAACCTTATGGGAGTTCCCTAGTATGTTATTTTTCGTTTTTCCCTTGTTGCTTTCAGTAATTTTTCTTTGTCTTTATTTTTGTAAAATTGATTGCTATGTGTCTCCGAGTGTTCCTTCTTGGGTTTATCCTGTATGGGACTCTCTGCGCTTCCTAGACTTGGGTGGCTATTTCCTTTCCCATGTTAGGGAAGTTTTTGACTATAATCTCTTCAAATATTTTCTCTGTTCCTTTCTCTCTCTCTCTTCTCCTTCTGGGACCCCTATAATGCGAATGTTGTTGTTTAATGTCCCAGAGGTCTCTTAGGCTGTCTTCATTTCTTATTTCTTTATTCTGTTCCGCAGCAGTGAATTCCACCATTCTGCCTTCCAGGTCACTTATCTGTTCTTCTGCCTCAGTTATTCTGCTATTGATTCCTTCTAGTGTAGTTTTCATTTCAGTTATTGTATTGTTCATCCCTGTTTGTTTGTTCTTTAATTCTTCTAGGTCTTTGTTAAACATTTCTTGCATCTTCTCGATCTTTGCGTCCATTATTTTTCCGAGGTCCTGGATCATCTTCACTATCATTATTCTGAATTCTTTTTCTGGAAGGTTGCTTATCTCCACTTCATTTAGTTGTTTTTCTGGGGTTTTATCTTGTCCCTATCTCTGGTACATAGCCCTCTGCCTTTTCATTTGTCTGTCTTTCTGTGAATGTGGTTTTTGTGCCACAGACTGCAGGGTTCTAGTTCTTCTTGCTTCTGCTGTCTGCCCTCTGGTGGATGAGGCTATCTAAGAGGTTTGATGGGAGGGACTGGTGGTGGGTAGAGCTGACTGTTGCTCTGGTGGGCAGAGCTCAGTAAAACTTTAATCTACTTGATTGTTGATGGGTGGGGCTCCAACACTAGCAGGTAGGTCTGGTTCAGCCTCCCCTGGGGTCACTGCTCCTTCCCCTGGGTCCCGACGCGCACACTACTTTGTGTGTGCCCTCCGAGAGTGGAGTCTCTGTTTCCCCCAGTCCTGTCAAAGTCCTGCAGTCAGTTCCCACTAGGCTTCAAAGTCTGATTCTCTAGGAATTCCTCCTCCCGTTGCTGGACCTCCAGGTTGGGAAGCCTGACGTGGGGCTCAGAACCTTCACTCCAGTGGGTGGACTTCTGTGGTATAAGTGTTCTCCAGTTTGTGAGTCATCCACCCAGCAGCTATGGGATTTGATTTTATTGTGATTGCACCCCTCCTACCATCTCATTGTGGCTTCTCCTTTGTCTTTGGATGTGGGGTATCTTTTTTGGTGAGTTCCAGTGTCTTCCTGTCGATGATTGTTCAGCAGTTAGTTGTTATTCTGGTCCTCTCACAAGAGGAGTGAGTGCTTGTCCTACTCTGCCATCTTGAACCAATCTCCAATACCTTTTTATATTTAGCTCTAGGATGGAGAGTTTTCTAGAGCCAAAATATGCAAAGTACAATCTTTAAAATTAATAATCAGGTAATTAATGTTTAAAATAAAATAATCATTTAAATTAATAATGGTGTGGCTTCTGAGCAGAACTGAGGTTTAAAAAGATAATTTCTAAAGTATCCTTCCATTCTGTTGCTTTTATGAGCACTGTGTTTTACTAAACATAAATTTTTTTCCTCACATATGCTTACTAGCACTGCACGTTTCCTCTTGAAGAATAAAGAGCTGCTTATTTTATTACCTGTTGAGCAAAAATCTCAGCATTTGCAAAGAAGTAAGAAATTATGTTAGTCTTTGTTATATCACATTTTCTGTCTTTCTCTCCAACCAGGTGCCAAAAACAGAGAGAAAGAAAAGAAGGAAAAAAGAAACTGATTTAGTAAGTTGTAATCTATATTTTTATGTTACTAAAAAGTAATTTTTTAGACCACCAGTCTGAGCTGTATCATACAGTATTTCTGTGGAAATATTTAAAGAATAAGTTTATCAGATGCCTAGGGGGTAATCATTTACGTCTTTACAAAAATTTAGAATGACAAATGTGTCTTGAATTCTTTGGCTTGACTTGTTATTAATGGTGGCTTCCTAAAATGGTAGAAAACTGAAATGTTTACTCATGAAAAGTACAAATATGATCCCTTTTCAGAAGTAGGGGTAGGGAAGGAGATTTTTAAGGCACTGTCCCTCCCTTCTGAAGAATATGAGGACTATTTAGGATTTTACAAATGTAAGTCCTAATTCAAGAGACATTCCCAAAGGCATTTGAGCATATTTTACCATTGTTCATGTTTTTATCTTTTGTATTGTATGTCTCTATTGCATACTTTACCATAATCTCTGTAATTACAAGGATGAGTTAAGCCCTAGAGGAGCTCATAATCTGCTAGTGAAGGCAGGCATTTAAAAAATTACTACTTTTAGATGTGATAAGTATTATAGTAGAACTAGTACAAAGTGCTGTGGAAATACAGAAAGAGAGAATGAAGGAATACTTTACAGAAGAAAAGATGTTTTTGCTACTTCTTATCAAGTGAGTAGTAGTTTAGACAGGCAGTATCTAGCCAGAGGGAAAGAGTATGTCCAGAGACACATGAGTGAAAAACCTGGCATGTTGAGCCAGTAGCTTTAATAGGCTCAAGTATTGCATGTTTATGTGGGGGTGGCTGGAGAAGTAGGTAGAACTCTGGCCAGCACTCTACCTCCAAAATGCATCTAATATCTGACCATTTCACACCACCTCCACTGCTGTTACAGTGGTCCAGTAATACTATGTGTTGTCTCATAATTGATCTGCTTTCTTATATTCTTCTCCCCTTACAGTTTTCTACATAATAGCCATAATGGACACTTAAAAACAAAAATCAGGTCATGTTCCTCCTCTACTCAGAACTCTCTAGTGACTTCCAGTGTTACTCAGAGTAAAATTCAGAGTTCTTACCATGCCTACAAGACTCGACATGATCTTGACCTTGACATCTCTAAGCTTCATTTCTTCCCACTCTCCCCCTGTTCCCTCTGCTTCAGTTGCATTTGCTGCCACCACCTTCTCCTCTTTCTTCCCAAGTTCTTTCCCCTGCCCATCCTGTCTTCCTCCCTTTCCCCTGAAAATGTTAAGCTTTAGGGCCTACAGAACCTGGATTCACCCCTGCCAATGGTAAATTCTAATCCTAGGATATTTATTGTTAACCTTATTAATAAATCAGGATTATAAATCATCCCCTATCACTTGTAAACCAAATTCCAAGGTTTTTTAGATCATTGCTTGTCACTTTTCCACTGTGTGTGTTAGAAGCATGATCTGACTCTATTTTAGCATGATCTTACCTGTTAAAGAGTTTCTTCCTTTTCATGGAAGGAAACGGAATCCTGAAAGTAGGATATTTAAGCCCTTAGCCTGGCTTACTTTTGTTCACCAATGGAGAAACTGTAGACAACTTAATCTTTGAGTCTCAATGTCCTCATGTATATAATAGGAGTATATATTATATAAAATAAGAGTAAAATAGGATTACATAAAACAGGTGTAATGTCACCCACCACTGAGGATTTTTGAGATTGTGTATGAAGTAAAGTGTAGGGAAGGTGGAGGAGTAACAGGAAGGCACCTGTTATTTAACAGGTAGTGTTTAGGCCTTTTATACATTTTAAGCCTTATAAGAATAGTCTTTTTCATATTGATGAGGGAAAGAACAATACCTCAAGATAAAAATGAGTAAAGCATATGACATTAAAAAAAAAAAAAAAGAAGGGCTTCCCTGGTGGCGCAGTGGTTGGGAGTCCGCCTGCCGATGCAGGGGACACGGGTTCGTGCTCCAGTCCGGGAGGATGCCACGTGCCGCGGAGCGGCTGGGCCCGTGAGCCATGGCCGCTGAGCCTGCGCGTCCGGAGCCTGTGCTCTGCAACGGGAGAGGCCACAGCAGTGAGAGGCCCGCGTACCACAAAAAAAAAAAAAAAAAAAAAAAAAAAAAATCATTAATTCAACTGCTATTATATTTCAGGGCCTGTGATAAGTGCAGGTCATACAAAGAAATGTTAAGAAATATATGAATAAATGTTTATACTTAAGAGTATTCAAATTAAAATAAAACAACAGTGATTTTCTACTTTGTCCATCTATGAGCAAAGCTAAATTAGTTACCTAGTTTGGAAAGATAAATAAGTATATAGATTTTTTTCAATACTGCAAATGGGGTTATTTGCATAACCTTCTTGGAGAAGGTACTTTAATAATGGTGTATTAAAAGCCTTAAAAATATTAAAAACAAAACCAAAAAACCTTTGATGCAGCAATTCCACATACAGGAATTTATCCAGTGGATATATCAATTTGTTCACACTGACATGTACAGGCTTTTTATTGAAGAGGAATTTGTAATAAATAAACGTTTTGAAAACAACCTAAATCAGTAAGGAAATGGTTAAATAAATTAGATACATCTATATAATATAATACTGATTGGCACTAAAGTAAGAGAAACCATTCTCCAAGATGTTTTATTAATTAAAAAGAGCAAAGAGCCAAACACTATATAGAAAGCTACTATTCGTATATTTTTAAAAAACCAAAATACATTTATAACTGTACACACACACACACAAAATACCTGAAAGTATACACAGGAAACTGGTATCAGTGATTATTTCTATAAGAGGAACTAAACAGTTGGAATTCAGAGGTGAAAGAAAGGTTTTCATTGTATTCTATTTTGTACCTTTTGATCCATTTAGAATAAAGTAATTTTTTAATGAAACTAACTTAATATTAAGAGTTGCAGTAGAGGAAAACAATGTGCATGTGTGTGATTTACAGTTTCATTAAATAGAAGGATATCTGTGTGATAAAATGTCAATATCTGGAAATATTTGAGACATCACAGAGCCAAGGTCACATTATAAAGCTGTGGGATGGATGAACTGTGAGTTAGATCTTTTTCATTTAGTTAGTTGGTTATTTGATTAATTAAGACAAAAATGACTACTAATACTCCCCTACATGTATGTATGTATGTGTAAATGTGTGTATATATGTATTTATTTATTTTAAAAAATTGAGATATAATTGACATATAACATTATACTACTTTTAGGTATACAGCATAATGATTCAGTATTTGAACTATACCATATAGTTACCAAAATGGTAACAGTACCATTTTACAATCCCACCTGAAATATCTGAGGTTCCAGTCTCTCCACATCCTCACCAATAGTTAGTTTTGTCTGATAGTTATAGCTATTCTAGAGGATATGAAGTGATTTCCCATCATCGTTCTGATTTGCATTTCTCTGATAACTAATGATTTGAGCATCTTTTCATGTGCCTCTTGGCCATTTATACTTCTTTGATGAGCTGTCTATTCAATATTTTGCCCATTTAAACAATTGAGTTGTCTTCTTATTAATACAGTTCTTCCTGTATTCTAGGTAGTAGTCCTTTATCAGATATACGATTTGCAAATATTTTCTCTGAGTCTGTGGTTTATCTTTTTATTTTCTTAATGGTACTTTGAAGTAAAAGTTGTAAATTTTAGTGAAGCCCAGAACAATGGATTTTAACATTACAGAATATGAAGAGTTGATTGGTGTGGTTTTAGATTCCATATTTCAATTAACCTTTACGTTACCATTTGCAGAGTTTTAATATTGTGTCATTTTCTGAAAGGACAATTAAATTATTTTTCCATTTTCGAATTTCATATCTGTATGAAGCTGAATTTTCTTCATATTTTTCAAACTTAATTGCATACTGCCACCAGATTGCATACAGAAGTGGATATGAGAATCCAGTTGTCTTTTATTAAGCCAGACATCAAAGAGGTTTACAAAAATGTAAAACAGTACCTCTCTTGTCAGTACTTTTTGTGTGTGTTTTATTTATTTATTTATTTATTTTTTGCGGTACGCGGGCCTCTCACTGTTGTGGCCTCTCCTGTTGCGGAGCACAGGCTCCGGACGCGCAGGCTCAGCAGCCATGGCTCACGGGCCCAGCCGCTCTGTGGCATATGGGATCCTCCCAGACCGGGGCATGAACCCGCGCCCCCTGCATCGGCAGGCAGACTCTCAACCACTGCGCCACCAGGGAAGCCCTGTGTGTTTTAAAGATACAGTTTTTTTCATTAAAATGTTACTTATCATTAAACATATTCCATGTTAACATAACTTTAAGTGAATTAGATAGTTACATTTTTTTAGTTTTAATTTCTAACTCATAACTCATATGAACAGAAGTATCTTGAGATCATCAGTAATTTTCAGAAGTGTGAAAGATTCTTGAGGTTAAAAATAAAAATTTGAGAACCGCTGCTTTTAATTTAACATGCTGATTCAGAGTTGCATAAGACAGCTCTTACATCTTTATAGCATTGTTTTCTGATTTTCATATAAGTTAGTTTTGTCTCTACTAGATTGTTCACTTTTTGAAAGCAAGGATCATATATTTTACCTTTATTTTATTTCTCAGATCATATTTGTCCTCCTGGAAATAAGTACCCAATGAAGACAACAGGGAATTGAAGGATTTCCCATTGCCCAACATGTTAGGGCAGCATTTACTGTGTTGGCTTTAACATAGATAGCTATATTTTTTCCTTCAGGTAGAAGAGCACAATGGTCACATCTTTAAAGCCACCCAGTATAGCATCCCTACATACTGTGAGTACTGTTCTTCTTTGATATGGATAATGGACCGAGCCTCTGTTTGCAAATGTAAGTATGAGAGTTCTTTGAGGAATTTTTTTAACCACTTGTTATTTCTGTTTCCATGAGTTTTCTTATATCTTCTTTAACATTAAGGAATACTTCACACTCCCTAATTCTTTAACTTCATCTCTCATTATAGTTCCCTTTACCTGCTCTTTGTTGGCAAATAAGATATTTTGGTGTTCTTTGGTCACTGTACTTGCAGCTCACTCCCTCTGAAATGCTCTTCTCTCAGATGTTAGTATGACTTGCTACTTCAGTTGATTCATGTCTCCACCCTCCTATCTAAAATGCCACCCTGTCCCCCAAATCTCTATCCCTTTACTCAGCTTTTCTAGTCTTTATAGTAGTTATCACCGCCCAAGATGATGTTAAGTCTTCATTTGTTTTCTTGTTTGTCTGTCCCACTAGAATGTGTTCTCTGTAAGGTCAGGAAACTTATCTGTCTCTTCTTTATACCTAGAAGTATACAGAACAGTTCTGGCACATTATAAGTTTTAGTAAATATTTATTGGGTAGATGGACCTATAGATGGTTGGATGAATTAATGAACAAATTCTTAGATTATAACCAGAAAGGTACTTTTTTCTACTATAATCCTTTCTCAGAACCTTTAAACCCTAGAATGTGAGTGGAGATTTTTTGTGGGTCAGCTTGGTTCTGGCTTACAGAGGGTCTTTAGCTTCTACTCCTGTCATTCCATACATCTATTCTGGTGCTTTTAATAATTTTGTGAGGCTTTGTTTACTAGTGGGCCAGAACTGAATGAAAGAAATATTAGGAAGGGTTGGGTCCAGTATGACAACAAGGATGGAAATCATGTTCACCATAGTGAAATCAGCATTTGGATATTGCTGGATATGTTCACTTGTTCTATGGTTCAAAAGTGGTTTTCTTTTTGCTTTATTATCAGTAGTCTAAAAAAATTGCAATGAAAGTGAAATTGGGAGTAGTTTGCCATGTACTTGACTGTTTAGTGTTAGTCTGATTCCTGTAGGTTTGGTATGATTTTCTCTGTGATCTGAAACTGAAAATATAAAGAATCTGCTTTTTTTTTTTTTATGACTTGGGTGGGTTTGGTTTGATTTCTTAACAGCATTAACTAACTTTTTTTGTGCTTATACTGGTGATTTCACCAGTACAACGGTATGGTCTCCCCTCCTTGATCTTGGCTTTGAAAACCCCTCAAGTCATGTTTTAGAAGCTCAAGAAGGATATTCAGGTGTTGATGTGCAGGAGCCAGAGCTGGTGTACCAAAATGACGTAGGCCAAGTATTTTCTCAGTATCCTCCTCTCAGTGTGCCCTTCGCACCTACTGCTGCCTAGCCATCCTGTCATCTCCTGCTACGAGAAATTATTTCTGCTCTGAACTTTTTCTTTATCTCATCTTCCCAATCACTACTGATATTCTTTATGTTCTGGTTCCTCAGAGCTCTATTCTGGACCTTCTAGGATAGTAAATAAGGCCTTTCTTATATCTTAGTATGCTACCAAATTTGTTTTTATTTTAGTAAAGGTCTTTAACAGTAATGCTTTTCTAACCCATTGGAATAATTCTTAATAGGTACTTCTTTCATTTTAGCAGATCGTAGAACAAATTTAAGAGGGGAACATGAGCACTAGTTTGTGAATCAGACCACAGAGATATATATTCTGCTGGAATATGGTGGGGACAGGGGAGGAGGGGTGGGCAATCTTGAAAGAATAAAAAGCTTTTTCATAGACAGTGGTTAGAAATTTTAGGTTATGTTTTTCAACTTCATTTTTCTGAATTGAATGAATTAAGACAATTTTTCATTCTAATACCATACAAAGTATATGTATGTGATACTATAGCAGTCTCAGATTTAAAGGAAAAAATTTATGCTCAAAATAAAGCAGTAAACTTATTAAGTTCTTGTCACTCATGAACAGACTTCTGAAAATGCTACATTCTTAACCTATTTTTCAGTATGCAAGTATGCTTGTCATAAGAGGTGCTGTCTGAAAACCACAGCCAAGTGCTCTAAAAAGGTAAGAAGCTATCATCTATGAGTAATAAATAACAGGTCTGTTGGTTTTTCTTGCCTTGTAGAAAGAAATCAAGGCCTCTTTGATGATTTTATAGAGTAGCAGTTTTCAAACTTTTTGGCCACAAATCACAGTAAGAAATACGTTTTATATCATAATCCAGCATACACATATAGAGGGATGTGTATATATAACTGAATTGATTTTCCTGGAACTATATTTACCTTTACTACATGGGAACTACTAAACTGATTTCACAGCTGACAACTTATTAAAACACTTCTTTTAAAGGTTTCCTACTTCTTTAAACACTCATAAGTGTTTCTAGAAATTGTCTTGAAAGTGGTAGGCTACAATTAAAGATTTTAACATGAATGGTAAAATTCACCAGCATAGTTGGTGTTTTTACATATTTCTACTTGGATACACAAACAGATCTAAAAGATACTGAACATGTACTCTGCTACCTTTATGCTTCAATGAAGCAACAATTTTGGAAATATTTCAGGCTTTTATTGGTGTATAATCACATTTTCTTATTTATTAGTCACATATAATTTTAACAATACTATGCAAATCTGAACTATAATAAAATGTGTGTGCATGTTTACAGCCCATGTATATAGTTTGCATCTGTTCCAAATTAGTAGACAAACATGGCAAAGTACAAAGAGAAATTTGACTCAGGGCTTAAAATACAATGAAGGTGGGGCATCTTCTTCCAGCTAAGACGAAGTAGCTTCTGGCAGACTAATATTCATGCTGAGAACAGCTGAAAAAAGTCTGTTGCCTAGCATTAGAAAGCTGCCCAGGCAAATTGAATTTAGGGGCCTAGATCCTACAGAGAAGAGAATTACAGATTGGTGAATCTATATCTATGAGATGTTTCTCTCCTACTGGGAGTTTGTCAATTTTTGTTGTAGGGCAGGAAACCAAGATTCTGGGCAGAGGGCCACACTTAAGAGTCAGAGAAGCCAGCAATGCTCTTAGAAATCTGATAGAGTTATAGAGACAAAAGTTGGAGTTTGAGATTGCCAGAACTTGAGGGACCATGATCCAAACATATAGAGAAGTGAGCCTGAAACTCAGAGGTTTTTCCCTCAAGGAGTTTTCTGAATTCTTAAGCTGCACAGGGCAAGAGGCTAAGAAGCTAAACAGGAAAGCAGATTAGAGTATTTTGCAGTCTCACAGTGTCAAAGAGAGAAAAATCGGACTTGAATGACCCACCTTTGAAAAAGGACCCTAGTCAATACTCTAGACTCTTCAGTGAGACCTGTGAAGAGCTATACCCCAGGAAGGAGGATGAAGCATTGATAGCATTGATTAACTGAGTTTTATAAAAACTGCAAGGCAGTCCTTGATTGGATTAAGATGATCTCTTCCTTTTTCTAGCTACCCACCTACAGAGAATAGCATGAATTCTCTCTAAAGAGAGATAACATTGTTGAGAGCCTTTACAATTTGTTCATATATGAAATTAGACATTAAGAAATGAGACTAAGAAATAAACAGACAATATCTGTAGACTCATAGATGACCCATTACTGAATTCAGACATGTACTTAAAATTTTTTTAATTAATATGTTTAGATGCTGGATAAAAAGATTTAAAATGTCTTTTTATCACAAAATTGAAATATATATATAAATAAGAGCCAAATGGAAATTATAAAAATAAAAAATGCAATTGAAATTGTAAACTCAAAAGATAGGTTTAACAGTGTATTGGCCATAGGAGAAGAGAAGATTGGTGAGCTGAAAAATAGATAAGTAGAGACATCCAAGCAGGGAGCGTAAAAAGAATGGGGAAATACAGAAATAAACATAGAGACATGTGGGAAAGGATGGAAGTTTCTTAAATGTGTGCAGTTGGAGTCCAGGAAGAAAAGAGAACAAGGGAGAAGCAGCATTTTAAGAGCTAATGGTCAACAAACACGTCAACCACTTTCAACCTAAAGTGGGATAAATACAAAGAAAATCGTACCAGATGAACAGACCTCCAAATGTAAGAAAAGGAAAATTTCTTAAAAGCATTCAGAGGAGGGAAAAAAATAACCGCTGCTAAAGGAGCAGTGAAAAGACTGACAACTGACTTATCAATAGAAATGATGGAAGCCAAAAAGACAGTGGCTTGGCATATTTTAAGTGTTATAAGAAAATAAAGCTAACTCAGAATTCTGTACTTGGTGACAGTAGCCTTCCAAAGTGAAAATGACGTGAAAACACTCCAGACAAAAACTCAGAATTTGTCATCGGCAGACCTGCAATACAAGAAATACTAAAGATTCTCCAGGCAGAAGGAAATTGATCTCAGATGGAAACAGAAGTACAGGAAGGAGTGAAGAGCTATGGAAAGAGTAAATAATATGTGTAAATATAAATGAATGTTGACTAAAGACAATAATAATGTCTTGTGGCTTAAAATATAAAGAGAATTAAATTATGTGACAACAGCACCACCAAGGTGGTTGGGAAAATGAAGTTAAACTATTCCAAGGTCCCTGGATTATCTGAGATGTGGTGGCGCAGTGGTTAAGAATCCACCTGCCAATGCAGGGGACACAGGTTCAAGCCCTGGTCCAGGAAGACCCCACATGCTGCGGAGCAACTAAGCCCGTGTGCCACAACTACTGAGCCTGTGCTCTAGAGCCCACGAGCCACAACTACTGAGCCCACATGCCACAACTACTGAAGCCTGTGTGCCTAGAGCCCATACTCCTCAACAAGAGAAGCCACTGCAATGAGAAGCCTGCGCACCGCAAGGAAAGAGTAGCCCCTGCTTGTTGCAACTAGAGAAAGCCCGCGCACAGCAACGAAGGCCCAACGCAGCCAAAAATAAATATATTTGACTTAAATATGTTATAAGTATTTGTTGTAGTCTTTAAAGTAGCCACTAAAAGAATAGCAAATGAATAGATAGCTAAAAAGCTAATAAAGGTGGGAAAATGGAAAAACAAAAAATACTTGATTAATCTAAGAGAAGATGAGAAATGAGAGAAACAGAATCATAAATCAAAGAAAATAAATAGTGGATTGATAGATATAAGTCCAAATATATTGGTGATTACATTAAATGTTAATAGACCAAATACTTCCAATTAAAAGACTAGGATAGGGACTTCCCTGGTGGTCCAGTGGTAAAGAATCCGCCTTCCAATGCAGGGGACATGGGTTCGATCCCTGGTCAGGGAACTAAGTTCCCACATGCTGCGGGGCAGCTAAGCCCACACATCACAACTAGAGAGAGAACACCCACACACCACAACTAGAGAGTAGCCCAAGCTCCGCAACGAAGAGACCGCATGCTGCAACGAAAGATCCCCCATGCCTCAATGACCCGATGCAGCCAAAATATATATATATTAAAAACAAAAAAAGACTAGGATAGGGACTTCCCTGGATGTCCAGTGGGTAGCACTCTGTGCTCCCAATGCAGGGGGACTGGGTTTGATCCCTGGTCAGGGAACTAGATCCCACATGCATGCTGCAACTAAGAAGTCCACATGCCACAACTAAGAAGCCCACATGCTGCAACTAAGAGTCCTCATGCCGCAACTAAGAAGTCCTCATGTCACAACTAAGAGTCCTCATGCCGCAACTAAGAAGTCCTCATGTCACAACTAAGAGTCCATATGCCACAACTAAGAAGTCCGCATGGCGCAACTAAAGATCCCGCATTCCACAACGAAGATCCCATGTGCTGCAACTAAGACCTGGCGCAGCCAGAATAAATAAATAAATTTAAAAAAAGACTAGGATAAAACCAACTGAAAAATCTCAATGATATGCTATTTACAAGAAACATACTTAAATATGTTTTAAAAAATACAGAAGGTTGAAAGCAAAAGGATAGATAGATATAGCTTGCAGAGACTAACCAATAGAAAAGTGGTGTAGCTGTAATAATATTAAAATGTACTTTAGGACAACAAACATTACTTCAGGTAAAGGTGTTTCATAATGATGAAATGGTCAAGCCACTAGGGAGCTATAAAAATTCTAACTTTAGAAGAGTCTATTATTATAGCTTCAATACCTGGAAGACAGAAATTCAGTAAGGATGCAACTGATTTAAAAAACACTCTTAAAAATCTTATCTACTTGATGTGTATTGAACCCTGCATCTTACAACTGCCTGAATACACAGTCTTTTCAACTGCACATGGAACATTTGACAAAATTGATCATATGTTGGGCCATTAAGCAAGTCCCTACAAATTTCAGAGGATTGAATATTTTGAGAGTATATTCTTTGACCAGAATAAAATTAAGCTATAAATCAAAATAAAGATAACTAGACAATCCTCAAATGAAAATGGAAAAATATTTTGAAAGAAATGATGAGGAAAGTATGACACAACAAAAATGTGGGTATAGCTAAATTTGTTATTAGAGGAATATTTATAGCTTTAAGTATATATTAATATACATTAATAATATATTAATGTACAATACATTATAATACACATTTGAAAGGATAAAAGAATAGAAATTATGTAAACTTCCATCTCTCGAAGCTAGGAAAAGAAAACCCAGCAAATTAAACCCAAAGGCAATAGAAAGAAGATAATAAAGAGAAATAAATGAAATGAAAAACATGTATACAAAAGATAAAAAGCTACAAAGCTAAATTTTAGTTCTTTGAAAAGACAATGCATAAACTCTTAGCAAGAGTGATCAATAAAGAGAATTTTTAAAAAACCAGGTCATTCACACGAAGAAAAACATACACCGCAGATACTACAAACATTAAAAGGAAAATAAAAGGCCATTATGAACACCTTGATGCTAATAAATTTGACATTTTAGATTAACTGGGCAAATTCCCACAAAAACACAACTAAGTTAAACTAAGTCAAGGAAAGCTAGAAAATCTAAAGAGTTATTTATATCTATTAAAATAGAATCTGTAATTGAAAAAGCTTCTCACAAAGACATCTTCAGGCCCAGATGGTTTTGCCATTGAATATTTCCCAGTGTTTAAGGAAGAAACAACACGTCTTTTACAGACTCTGCCAGAGAATGGTAAAGAGTAAATACTTCAGTACTTTTTTTCCCAAATTGACGAACGAAGATAGTGAAACCTTGAAGTCAGTCATGAAAAGGATAAAGGAAAATTTCAGTTCAGGCTGTATCATAAGCTTAGATGTAAAAGCCTTAACCAAAATGTTAGCACATTGAATCTGTGCTAATGACAGATGAAAAAAAAAGACTTCATGATAAAGTTGGTTTTTAATCCATAAATGCAAAGTTGGTTTATGGAAAAAAATCCGTTTTTTAAAAAAAATCATTCAAAAATCCGTTGATGTAATTCACCACATTGAACTAATAAAGAAAAAAATATGGTCATCTCAATAAATACAAAAAAAGTTTTAGATAAATTTCAAAAACCACTCACTGTTCAAAGAAAAAAAAATCAACCACAGAGTGGAAGAAGATATTTGCAGCTTGGATCTACAGTATCTAAAAAGCATCTACAAGTCAGTAAGAAAGAGATGGTCAACTCTGTGGGAAAATGAGCACATAATTTAAGCAAGCACCTCACAAGAGAGGATTTCCAAATGACCAATAAACATGAAAAGGTGACCAGCTTCACTAATCATCAGGGAAATGCAAATTGCAATCATAGTGAGGTATATACCCACTAGAATAGCTAAAATGAAAAACATCTTAACAAGGATATAAAGCAATTGGAACTTTCATACATTACTGGTAGGAGTTTGAGTTAACCTAACAACTCTTGAAATTATTTGGCAGTACCTATCAAACCTGAACATAAGCATTTCTCATGACTTAGCCGTGCCACTCCAAGATATATACCCAACAGATATATATATAGATATCTGTGCCAAAAGACAAAAGAACATTTATATCAGCACTATTTGAAATATCCCCAAACTGATAGAAACCTGAATGTCCATCAGCAGTAGAATGAATAAATAAATTGTGGTATATTTGTATAATGGAATACCGTATGGCAGTGAGATTAAACTGTTGGTACTCACAAACATAATAATGTTGGGTGAAAGAAGCCAGAAACAAGAACACATACTGTATTATTCAAAAATAAATAAAGTTCAAAAATAAACTCACCTCATGGAATGCATATTGTATGTTACCATTGATATAATGTTCAAAAGCAGTTAAGACTAATTTATAGTGATAGAAATACAGATACTGGTTATTTGTGAAAGGTGAAATGCATAGTAGTTGGGAGGGTCTTGAGAGGGAGATAACTGCTGGTTATATTCTATTTCTTGATTTGGGTTCTGGTAAGAAGTGTGCATTCACTTTGTCTAAGTCTGTCAAGCTGTACACTTAACAATTTATATACTTTTCTATATATGTGTCATACTTCAATAAAACTTTATTTAAAATATACAAGGAAATTACTTCGGACAGAAAATAACTAAAGACATCCTGCCACCCCTTCCCGCAGAAGAAAAAAAGAAAATAACTAAAAACATATATTGATTTTACAATAAGAACTCAAGAGTTCACTTTTTCTCAGTTGAGAATAGTAAAATTAATTTTTCCCTTAATTTCAAGAAATAGAAATTTTTAGCATGTTTGCTTTAGATTAGTTGGTTTCAAATAAAACTATTTTGAAGTTTTTGTTTAATACCTTCAAGTATTTTATTTTTTTGCTTTCACAAGTCTTACTATTAACATTCCCAATGCCCTAGGGGTAGCCATAACATTTAAATAAATAGGTTATACGTGTGCATGTGTGTGTCATAGTAATAGGAAGAAGATTGGCTAAAGTTTATTTTGTTTTAATTATTGCAGCAAACATTATTTTATTTCTTTTAACAATTTATTAAGCATTTGCCATATACCAGATACTGTGCTTTGTATGTTCACCTGTAACTTAATTTTTACAATAACCCTCTGAGATAGAAAGGTGATATTCCTATTCCCAGCTATAATCTAGTTGCAAATATGAAATAACCTAATTCATATAGTGACAATATATGCCTCTGCCTTTAGCTATGACATCAATAGTCAGTTAAACTTCCCTAAAGTTTACATAAACACCGAAGCATTCTTATGCTTCAGAAATTAGTGACAACTAATTCATTTTAAATCAGCAGATTTTCAAATGGTACTTGGGGAATGTTTAACATACAAAGTCTATCCCCTTTCTCCTTTGCCCACATCCCATCTTTACATGAGGAGATTTTTTTAACAGAAAGGGAAACAGTAATCTGTTCCCACTGCCTCCATTCTGCCCCATTATTTGGCAGGGGTTGGGAGGATTCCTAGTGGAAGAGGATTGAAACTAACAGCTCATATATTTATACTCTCAGCATTTATCATAATTCCCTTTCCTCCCAACTTTCATAATTATGCTTGTGAAACTGGAGGAAAATAAAAAGTAGTTACTCTTAAAGAATTGGATAAACATATCTAACAATGTTTGAATGTATTTGGAAACAAAAATTATTTTCCATTTAGTATGATCCAGAGCTATCATCTCGACAGTTTGGGGTTGAATTGTCCCGTTTGACCAGTGAAGACCGAACTGTTCCTTTGGTGGTGGAAAAACTCATAAACTACATTGAAATGCATGGATTATACACAGAAGGTATTTACCGAAAGTCTGGTTCAACTAATAAAATCAAGGAGCTTCGACAAGGTCTAGATACAGGTAAGATAGTGCCCTCTAAATCAAGACCAAATAATTTTATTTAAATAGGTCATCTTATGCTCTTAGTTTTCATTACATGTTGATCATTTTCTTGCAGCCAGAAGAGTGTGGTCTTTTCTGTGGTGCTTGTTTTATCATTTGTAGCTTTCAGAAGAGTCTTTGTTTTTATGTGGTCAATTCAGCAAACATACATTGCATATCATTTGTACAGGCATTATTAGGTACTTCAGACAGATCTCATTTAATCTTTTTTTAACAGTCTGGTAAGATCATGTCTTTAATTTACAAAGAAGAAAATTTAGGTTCAGGGAAATTGAATAATGAGCTGTTGATGAGATGCAGGGCACTGTGCTGATGTTTTTGTATTAATTTTCACAACAGATCTTTGTACTAATCTTCCCAAACAGTGATTATTATCCCTGTTTACAGATGAAGAAACTGAGGCTTACAGAGGATCTTGCCCAAAGACTCACCACCAATAAGTGGCAAAGCTGGCATTTAACCCATAATCTAAACTATTGCCTGTTAGTCTCTGTTATTCTGACTCCAAGTGGTGCTCTTTCTGATGCATATTCTTGCCTTCCTACATTGATGACATAGTTATTTAAATGGATAAGTAGTGAACTGAACATGTATCTGTGTAGAGCTCTAGCCTCAGTCCTGGAATGTATGCAGAGGTTTGGCTTTGGCATTATGTTCAACTTCTGCTCTTCACCACTATTGGAAAGGAATAGATTTTTTTTTTTTTTTTTTTTTTTTTTTGTCACACTGCGCGGCTTGTGGGATCTTAGTTCCCCGTCCAGGGATTGAGCCTGGGCCCTCGGCAGTGAAAGCACGGAGTTCTAACCACTGGACCACCAGGGAATTCCCAGGAATAGATCTTTTTGAATCACATATAGGTGCAAAGTTTGTCTCTGTGTCACCAAGAATCTACCCACAAGCATCATTCATCCTATATCATCCCAATCATCTCATGTATAACCCTAGGGAGTTTATAAGTGAAGCAGAGTAAAGGTTTTCTTCACATTTCCTAAGCTCAATTATCACTGTCATTTCATCTCTGAGAATGACTTAAAATCAGTCTGACTTTTAGAAACTGTCCTTTGGGCCTTTTTTATGTTTGTCATCTGAAGCATCACTACTAGAAGTATCGTTCACAGACCAATCCACGAGAGAAGTACAGAAATTGAGAAAAAGCATTTAGAAACATTTATAGCAATTTAACAGTGCCTTGACATGAAAACTTGTGATCTTTTATTTTACACATCTATCAGTCCATGACATTTGAAAAACAACCAACAAACAACAACTGTTCCTTTACCACAGTAGGAGCACTGTTCCAAAGCATGGAATTAGATTGTAGAAGATAGTTTGATTAAGAACATGAAGGCATTTTTCGGTCATGATAGTTTCTAAAGTGAATTATTTGACTCTCTGCATGTTTTGGCTTTCTTATCTAACTCTTGTCTCTGAATAGATGCTGAGAATGTAAACCTAGATGACTATAACATACATGTCATTGCAAGTGTATTCAAACAATGGCTTCGTGATTTGCCCAATCCACTCATGACCTTTGAACTCTATGAGGAATTTCTTCGAGCTATGGGTAAGCACAGGCTTCCTGGGTTCAGGGAAGGCCTGCACTTGGGAAAGGAATGCCATCTTCATATTAGATTATTTTGCCATCCTCTCAGCTGGTTTAGTTCATATAGATACAAAAGTAATACAGTCAGTACAAAACTGCCAGTGAACTCTCACCTATTCAAATGTTAACTTTTTTAGAAACTCATTAAAAGGTCAGTGTCCTAAAAACTTTCTGAGCAGGTCACCTAGTTGCTTCTTACAAAGAGATTGAAAGACTAAGGTTATAAACAAATTTAAAAATTAAATAGGAGATTTATGTTCATTTAAATTGTGAATCTAGGCGAGAACTCAGTGTAAAGTTGGCTATCTATTTTAAGCCATGCCTAACATGTTGGTTAAGTTTTTCAGTGCTACAGATGTGTAGGATATTGATTAAGGCCTACCTAGAAGTGTTTAGGCCCTGAGGCCTGACTCCTCAATTCCCATAAGACTGATTTATAACTTATATAACAATTGATTAATTTTAATGGGGAATTGGTTTGCCACAAAATGCCTGAAAAGCTAGGGCATCTCTTGCCCCTTGCTGTAATCAAGAATTACTGGGCTATAGATTAAAACTCGTGAGACTGCTTAGAGAGTATAGAACTCAAGCAAAGGGAGATTAGTGGTAACTGTGAGTGTTTCTTCTGCTATACAGGTATAGCTAAAACTCCTAAAAATCAACCCTAGAGCCAGTCTCCCTTGCTACCTAGTGTCTGTCCAGAAGGAATATGTAATGTATAAGAGAGGATATTCATTCTTATTTGCTGCTCTTACTGCTTTCAGGCCTTCAGGAGAGGAAAGAGACAATCCGTGGTGTATATTCTGTGATTGACCAGCTCTCCC
The DNA here is from genome assembly GCF_964165515.1 of Mesoplodon bidens. Classification (NCBI taxonomy): domain Eukaryota; kingdom Metazoa; phylum Chordata; class Mammalia; order Artiodactyla; family Ziphiidae; genus Mesoplodon; species Mesoplodon bidens. The sequence goes on along the minus strand of NC_138178.1, from coordinate 61,038,587 downwards.
GAACTCATCTCAATACACTGGAACGCCTCATCTTTCATCTAGTCAGGTAACTTCAAGAAACAAAGGAACACTTAACAGTTTCTCTTAAATAAATGAAGAGCTTCTTCGTATGAAAAACTGACAGATCTTTTTTTTCCTGTTGATAAAGTCAATGCCTCAAACAGGTAGTTATGGTTCCTTGGAGCAGAAATCCTCAGCTGAGTTAGATTGCATGGCAGGTACTTCTCTGCCCTATTTGAGCCATGTAACACCTCAGTCTCATGGTGGCACTGTGTAGCCTAGCCTGTTATCTAACTCCTGAGCTAGAAAGGCTGTGTGTCTGTTGACATAACCTAATTCATAGGAGGAGGGTTCAGACGGAGCTCAGGAATTGACTGACCAAAGAGAATTCAGGGGTAGTCTCTCTTCTTCTGAGTGTAAATATTAGCAATAGTTGGGAAGAAAGCCATCTTTCTCTTTGGATAAGTATCTTATATGACTGTTTGAAAATGCCTTAAAGTGTCTACATTCTGTAGACATGTTCATCTAGTAACGGTGACCTGGGGCAGTGAGTCACAAATTTTTCCTTGATCAGCTATCTGCTTGCCTGCATTGCTTCAAGGAACAGAGTAAAAGTACACTTTCCAGAGGCAAAGGAACAGCTTTGGGAAAAGTCTGCAGTATCTTCCTTCAACTGATAGGAATATATTTCCAGTACTATGCAGTTGATGCCATTGATCTTCTTTCTCTCATCTCTTCTGCCTACCTCCCTGCAATTTTCCTTTTTCATCCTAGTTTCACTTGGTTTTTTTGTCTCTTAGGATTGCTCTACAGGAAGACACTAATCGAATGTCTGCTAATGCTTTGGCCATTGTATTTGCACCCTGCATTCTCCGCTGCCCTGACACCATCGACCCACTACAAAGTGTGCAGGACATCAGTAAGACTACCACGTAAGGCCAGTCACCATCACCTCTGCAAGACCCCAGGGACTTCTGAGTCAGTGTAGTCACTTTATACAGATATCAAACATAGTGAATGATTTCTTTTTTTTTTTTTTTCTTTTTTTTGACCATGATGCGTGTCTTGCAGGGATCTTAATTCCCTGACCAGGGATCGAACCCGGGCCCCCTGCAGAGTCCTAACCACTGGACCGCCAGGGAATTCCCCTAGCAAATGATTTTTTTTTTTTTTAAGTTCATATGTTTTTAATAAGATTGCTAGGTGCCACTGGGCTTTTTTATGCTGAAGATGAAAAATTCCTTTAGGTTCTGTTCAACTAATCATCATTTGTTTTGAAGGGCCTTATTTTTTAAATTTGGCTTTTCTTTAGGAATGATTATAGTTTCCAAATGTATTTTAAAATACCATTTTACCAAATTACATATACTTTGTGTTTTCCTGTAATCTAGTCTAACTGTAGTCTTATGACTCTGAATCCCTTTGGTCTTAATACTTCAATATTCCTGTATTTCACCTTGCCCTTTTTTCATGGACCTCTGATTTCCTTCTAGAGTGGTGATTCTTAACCTTTTCTGCAAAAGGAGCTTTCCTCAAAAAAGCCTAGTGTTTGTGTCCCATTCCCAGAGAGTGATTTAATTGGTGGGGGTGTGGCCTAGGCATTGGGACTTATAACTGCTTCTCAGATGGATACTAAAGTGCAGCCAAAGTTGTGAACCACCATTATAAACCCTGTCTCTGAGCTCATAAAATAAGGGATGTTGATTTTTCTTTTATCCTCCAACTATCTACCACACTTAGCTGAAAAATAGTCTGTGGGTGCTACAATTTATTTGATCGACTTCAGCACTTAACAGTTTTCTCTTTTCCTGTTTCAGCTGTGTGGAGCTGATTGTTGTGGAACAAATGAATAAATACAAGGCTCGTCTCAAAGACATCAGTAGCCTGGAATTTGCTGAGAATAAGGCAAAGACCAGGCTGTCACTGATTCGTAGATCAATGGTAAGATGCAGGACATGGAATCACAGGGGGAAATGGGAGCCTTCCTCAGATTTTAAGTACACATTATGATGTGTAGAGAGAGATTATTCTCTGAATCTTTTTCACATGGAACAAGTGAAAAAAAAAAGTCACCTTATCTCAGGGTACAATGTATGCCTCATGTTTGTTCTTTGAGCTGTCTTTAGTTATATACACAGGATACAGTTAACTATGAAGAATTTTTAAAATCAAGTATTTGGGTAAAATGTTGGTGGTTTAATAATTTGCCCTGTTTTCTTTTCCTGTCCTTTCTCTGAAAATGTAACCCACCCTAACTTTTGAGTCTACTTTCTTCCACCATCTGTTCCCAACCTCAACCATGTCACTTTTGGTGGTCCCACCAATAGTTCTGTGATGTAGAGAACTTAATCACTTGCAAGAATGTGAGTCATAGGATATAGAACTCCACTATGAGTCTACTATTATCAAATAAATATTTCTTTGAGGGCTTGTTGCTAGGTTTTGAAAAAAGCCTTACAAAAATGATAATTTATTTCTTCCATTTGCCCATTTGTCTGTTTAATATCTTCCTTTGTAACTGGTGACCTATATATAAACAACTCCATTTCACACTGACCAATAATCAGTAGGGTCTAGATAACTGGAAACCTATTGCTGCATTAAAGTTTAATTATTGCCCATTTACTACCCTTCCCCTGAATTGTAAAACAAAATTGTATTAGTGAACACCCAATCAGATCCCCAGGAAATCTCTAAAGAGAAGCAGGCTTCCCCATCATTGTGCCCATGTTTTTGCAGAGGCCCAGCAATACTTCCTCTATGCTTGGTAGTTTATACTCAGGTTAGCATTAAAGTAACTCCGTTTCTTCCTTTACTGTTAAACTGCCTGGCACAGGACAAGTGCACAACAAATGTCTGTAGATTAAGTTAATGAAGGGTGTTCTCTAAAAACAAACATAAACACAGAATTTCTCCAGTCGGTAAAGGTATTAAATAAAGCTCATCACAGAACACATGCTGAATCTTTTCTCCAGGAAATGAAAACAGAAACCCCATTTAAAAGTGAAACCCTGGGCTTCCCTGGTGGCGCAGTGCTTGAGAGTCTGCCTGCCAATGCAGGGGACACGGGTTCGTGCCCCGGTCTGGGAAGATCCCACATGCCGCAGAGTGGCTGGGCCCGTGAGCCATGGCCGCTGAGCCTGCGCGTCCAGAGCCTGTGCTCCGCAACGGGAAAGGCCACAACAGTGAGAGGCCCGCGTATCGCAAAAAAAAAAAAAAAAAAGAAACCCTTTCTGTAGTATGAATTTTTATGAACTCAGTTCTGAGAGGCCCAAGTTAGCAGTGCCCATCCAGGGAAGACAGGAAGAGACCTTTTACTCTAAAGCTACTTTTCAAAGCAGGTAGACAAGCTGTGCTTTTTTGCTGATGCTGCAGAAGACAGATATATTCATTCCATTGAAAGATTAAACCTCTTTAATGGGGCAATGACATGTACATTCTAACCTTCTGCTTTCCTTTTCATGTCCTTCCTAATCCAGAAACCTGTACTAATTGCAGTTAGATTTATGAGCATTACCCGCAATTCAGTCTCGGTATGTATTAATATTGCAATGTGTCACAGCCACTTTACATTATTGTCTCTCATCCATCCAGGAGTTGTTCTGCTCTGTCTATCATCCATGCCTGTCTACCCTCCATGTGCAGCCCCAATTCAGGTCCCACTTCCTGATCAACCTTCACTTGCTTTTCTCTTGCTCTCTTTCTTTAGAACCTTTATTTTCTTTCCTCTGTGTCATGCAGTTGAACAATGTCCATTTATAATATACTGGTTTTTCCTCTTTGTCAAATAAGCCTCTTTGTGGATTTCTTCTTTGGTTGGATCATTGAAAGGTGAACATTGAAAGCATTGAGGTATCAAATAAATTTCTGCTCAGTGAGCTTTGTTCTCATCAGTCTCTTCCTTTATTACATAAAAACCTATTACTGTTTTTAGCATCCTCCATCATTAGAAATGCTTATTTGCCCATTCCTATCTGTGACTTTGATGGTGTCTTCCTAGACGTAGAAGTATGACTGTTATCTACTCAGCATTTTTTAGACAGTGCTGCAAGTAGTAGTGAGCAAATTGATGGACTGGTTCTAGACTTAAATAATAATAGTATAATAGATCTCATACCAGGATTTCATACAAAAAAAAAAGAATGGAGAGATGGAACACCAATATATATGGAAACTAATTGCAAAGACTATCCATCTGTGTGTAACCAGTTCATTAAGGATGTCAATTTGCTAGGATGTAAATGTCAGTCAGTTTTGCTTTTTATCTAGTAATTGCCTTCCAACTCTACCTTGTCAAAATCCCCTTTCCTACTGGATATCAACTACCTTAACAGCATCTTGTGACTATTCCATAATTTTTAAATGCTCTAGTCTTAGTCTAGTATTTAAGACTTAGTTCTCTTCATATTATATCTTCATATTATAACATCAGCCACAGGCTTAATCAGTACTCATCACTTTCTTCCAGGATAGACTAGACCTTAATCTGGGGCTGAAAACTTTGGGGGTGAGTGAGTAGGTTCTTTTTGTCACACACTTCTGCCCTCCCTCTTTCTTTCCTTTTTTTTTTTTTTTTTTTTTTAATTTCTAAATTCCAGAACCTACCTGGCTCCAAGAGTTGGTTTTTTTGTTTTTGTTCTTTAAAAATTTTTTATTTATTTATTTATATGTTGGCTGCGTTGGGTCTTCGTTGCTGCGCTTGGGCTTTCTCAAGTTGTGGCGAGTGGGGACTACTCTTTGTTGCGGTGCACGGGCTTCTCATTGTGGTGGCTTGTCTTTGTTGCAGAGTACGGGCTCTAGGCATGCAGGCTTCAGTAGTTGTGGCACATGGGCTCAGTAGTTGTGGCTCGCAGGCTCCAGAGCGCAGGTTCAGTAGTTGTGGCTCGCGGGCTCTAGAGCGCAGGCTCAGTAGTTGTGGCGCACAGGCTTAGTTGCTCCATGGCATGTGGGATCTTCCAGGACCAGGGCTCGAACCTGTGTCCCCTGCCTTGGCAGGCAGATTCTTAACCACTGCACCACCAAGGAAGTCCCTGCCCACTCTCTTTCTTGTGCTGTTTCTTCCTCTGGTGTTGAAACTGAGAGGAGTGATATAGGAGAGGCAGAATTCTATGTGCTATGCCAGTATTGAGGTGACAGTCTTCTTGGTTGTTCAGCACTACTATTCAAGCTCATTGTCAATAGGCTTAATGAAGATAAGTGGTATCTCCAATTGACCCTGCTGACAGTGAGCAGAAGGCTATAGGCATTGGCAGTCCCTTGCTTTGGTTACACCTTCTGGCTAAACCTGACGGATGGCATTCATACCATGTGACTCTGATATGTATGTCTTTTTTTTGCCTCAGCACTTTACCCAATCAGATCTACCTCCCATGGCCAGTTCTAGGGCCTACAAGCACACTGGGGGGAAGGTTACATTTTTCATTCCTCTTGGTTCCCAAGAACTCAAGGTGGGTAAGTCTTGCCTACCTCTCTATCTGACTCTTCCCACCACACTCTTTCCCCACTTCTCTTTTCCCTTGTGCATATAACAGAGTTGCAAATCAGTAAGTCTTTTGCCTATACAGACAACCAAATGGAATGAAATACCAGTCTCCCTTTCTTTTAGATGAACTCAAACCTTGATTCTTACCTTCTGGATTCAGTGATGACACTGCCGTTTTCCTGTAAGAGGGGAGGGAATATCCTCTTTTCATAAACGCTATGTTTCCCTGAAATTCCAATAACCCACCTTTCTTTTTAGCCTTTTTAGATTTACATTGAGGGAAAGGTGTTAGAATATTGATTACAGTATTGGTTCAAAAAAATGAAACTCTCAGTAAGCCCTGAGAGGAGAAGCTGGTACCAACTACTCTTGGCTCCTTAAAGCTAGAAGAAGGGCTACTTAATTATCCTCAGCTTTAGATCTTAGCCACAAGTTTGGAACAAGAGGAAAAATCCCACTTAACATCCTATTGCATATGCATCTAGCTGTAGAAACGGTGTTAGTCCCAGTCTTAAGAACAAGACCGTGTCTAGGACGTATTTGGTATTCATTCAGCATCTAAGGGATTGAATCTAAGAATTGAATCTAGGAGAGAGCAGTTAGTTTTAGGATATTCACTACAAATAAACTAATCAAAGTCAATAGTATTCAGGTCTTTATAGATGAAAAAAATTGCTATTCTGTAATTAAATACAATGGTGACTTTGCTGAAATGAAGAGTGAAATGAATTTTCGAAAAGTATGTTATATTATTGCCAATGTGAAAAGTCATTTGGGTTGGGTGTTAAAAGATGAGTAGTAATTTAACAAATGGTGAAAAGACAGGGGAACGACAATTGCAGAGGCAAAGAAGCACGAAACAGATATCTGTGAATAATGACTGCCTTGTGTAGCTGGAGCTGGGCAGGTGGTGTGGAAGTGGCAAAAGAGTTTGGAAAGGTAAACTGGAACCAGATGTGCAGCATTAAGAATTTTGGGGCTTCCCTGGTGGCGCAGTGGTTGAGAGTCCGCCTGCCAATGCAAGGGATACGGGTTCGTGCCCCGGTCCGGGAAGATCCCACATGCCGCAGAGCGTCTAGGCCCGTGAGCCATGGCCGCTGAGCTTGCGCGTCCGGAGCCTGTGCTCCACAACGGGAGAGGCCACAGCAGTGAGAGGCCTGCGTACCGCAAAAAAAAAAAAAAAGAAAAAAAAAGAATTTTGAATTTTCCCTTTTTGAAGCACTTGGGAGCTATGGAAAGGTTTTGAAGTATGGGAATGTCACCATCATTTCTTTTAGAAAAATAGCTGGTAGCATTCTAAAGAAGAATGGATTAGAGATGGGCAAGACTGGCAGCCATATATCAGTTAGGAGACTCTTGACTTGTAAGTAATCATATTTGCCATCACTATAATAGGTTGAATCCTGATCATGTCATTTTGAAAATATGTTTCTGCTACCATGTACTTTCCACAGAATTAGATTTATGGAGCATAATCTTTGACTAGGCTATTCCCAGAGTAGGATTTTGGAATATGATATGCTCACAGTCCATCCAGTTATGCCTCTTCTATAATAAATGGGTTTTTTTTGTAACTTATTTTTGTTATAGTTCTAAACATAAGTATTGATTTAATATTATTTAAGATAGTATAATATGAAGAATATAATTTGAAATAAAGTTTACTAATCTATAGAACGCTCACAAATTATCCTCTTGAAAAATGTTACACACAAAGGTTTTCATAGCCAAACAAAGTTTAGGATATAATGTGCAGTACTTCCAAAACTTTAACTGTGGAGTGCTTTCTTCATAATGAGTCTAGTTGAACAGGCGTTCTAAAAAATGCATTTTAAAAACAACATTCTAATTTTTAAAAATAGTATCAGTTGCTATTTTATTCACTTAGTTTGGAGTTTTAAAATTGCTCTAAGTTTTTTCAGGATTTTCTTGCGGCGCTCATAGTGATTGGCAGTACTTATAAATTTTGCACCATCTAGGCTTATTGAAGAACTTACCTGCATGTCTCTGTTAGAAATTTGCATACCTGCAATTCTGTATCATTGTGGATCTGTGGGGGTAAGCTATGAAACTGACAACACCAAAAGAAGCAAGAAATGCCCTTCCAGAAGTTAAGTATTAATAATTGGAAAGTTAAGAATCAATTGAAGTGTGGCAGCTTTGAAGAGCTCCAAAGGAAAAAGATATTCCAAGTGTGGACTTGATTCTAGCAAAAGGTCCTGTCATTTCCTTATGTTAGTGCATGCTGTCTAAGTCTACTGTTCACATTCAGGTGACTTGACATAATAAGAATCAGACCCAGAGAATGAAGATTTTCTGAGAATATAAAAGTGTTCTTACTGTTTCTGGTACTGACCAGAAGGTATTTTTGTAGTATTAATCTTTTTTTTTAAAGATATAATTGACATATAACATTCTTAGTTTTAGGTATAGCACAATGATTTGATATATGTATATATTGTGAAGTGATTATCATAATAAGCTTAGCTAACATTCATCACCACATACAGTTAATAATTTTTTCTTGTAATAAGAACGTGTAGTGTTGTCTTTGATAACACCACAACCAGAAGACCCTTGCTTTTTCTATTCCTCCGGAACCCTCTTTCAGAGATCATGATGGTAAGCAAGAGGCATTACTTGAAGATCCACATGCAGGAAACATGCAGTGCCAATGGTGAGGAGGATTAGGCACAGGACCTCTTTGGGAGAGTAGGCAAAAGGAGGACAGTATTTGTGCTCTTTTTTGTGAATTGTGAAAGAAGCATCTCTTTTGAAGCCTTGAAATCATCTCTCTCAGATGTGGACAAACGGGAAGAAAAGTTATGTAGGGAATTCTTGTAGATAGAATTCCATAGGAGTGGAAGAACTATATAGTAATATCTGGCAAGGGAACGTGACGCTTTTCAAGAGGCCTGAAAATTAGGTTTGGGGAATAAAAGGCAGAAGTTAGGAAGTAAGGAAATATAAGGATTCTGTGATCTTGGGATGATAGGATTATATGTGAGAGAAGAGAAGGTGAAGATTTACAAACAGCAGAGTGAGTGAGCCAGGTGGGTTGAGTGTTTAGAGAGTAAAAAGTACAGAATACTAGACAAAAATAAGTGATGGTGGCTCCCTATGCAATTTTTGCTGCTAGGTCTACCAGTTGTATCCTAAAAATCGATTGTTAAATATTTTCATTTTACTCTTATATCTCCTTTTTTAAAAAATTCAGATTTGAAACTTAATACTAGCTCTTTTTGTATAATGATGTACTCAGTGCTTTTAAAGAAGCTGTTTTCTCACAGAACTTGAAAGATAAACTATTTTATATTTTCAAATGACTGGAATTATTTCTTTCTCTTATAGTATATAATATCTTTTAAAATTAGGCATTTGATAAATCTAAGATCTTGTGTTTCTACATAAAAGACACATTTACATGCTTGTTTCATGCTCATTGTGGAAAAATTTGAACAGTAAGGTAAAGTGCAAAAAGCAGGAAGAAAATCACAATTTTCTATTAATATTTTAGAATACTTATATTTCCCTTGAACTTTTTCCTTATGTATATGTAGTGAAGTTATGACAGTCCTATGGTATTCATAGTTTTATGTTTCTTTTATTATTTTAGGAAGGTTTTTGTAGAGCTAAAACATGAATTCAATTCAGTATTATAAATCCATTTAATTTTTTTTTTTTTTTTTTTTTTTTTTTGCTGTACGCGGGCCTCTCACTGCTGTGGCCTCTCCCGTTGCGGAGCACAGGCTCCGGACACACAGGCTCCGCGGCCATGGCTCGCGGGCCCAGCCGCTGCGCGGCATGTGGGATCTTCCGGGATAGGGGCACGAACCCGTGTCCCCTGCATCGGCAGGCGGACTCTCAACCACTGCGCTACCAGGGAAGCCCCATTTAATATTTTTAAACTTACAGTTTTACTAAATAAAAATGAGACTACCTTCCATCTATGTTTCTTCAGAGGTACTTCTCATTTTAGACTACACTTCAGACACATCTTTTTTTCCTTCCTGTTCTCTTCTGCAGATGAGACCTGTCTTCCTAGCCCCACTCATTGATTCATTTTCATTTATTCTCACTCATTTTTTCAACAAAAATGTTACAGTTCTGTTGTGTTTTAGGCACTTGTGCTAGGTGCTGGAGGTATAGAAATGACAAGATCTCTTCTTTAGATAAATTAACAGTCTAGTAAGCAAAGATATAAATAATTGTAGTTAAGTTTACTAAATCTCATCTTGTCTGTTCAGAAAGCTGTAGGGAAGCATAGAGAGCTAGGTGACTTAATACCTGAGAACACTGAATAAACTTCAATAGCTAGAATGTAAGATTTCTTGGTAAGAATGAAGGAAGGGAAGAGTGATAAGATATAATGAATTAGCAAATAAGTTTTTGGGTTCTTAAATTCCAGGATTAGTAGCTTGGATTTGATCTTTTCAGGGCTTCAGAGGCCATCAAAGGTTGTCTAAGAGTTTCCTCTTTTAAAAACACTGGACATAAAGTTTCACAGAGGAATTTTACCAACCCTTTAAAAACATAACAATACAATTTAATCTGTTCCAGAGCTAAGAGGGAAAAGGTCTTTTTTTATGAAAAGAGTGTAACATTGGTACTTTTTAACACCCTGCCCAAAAAAGAAAAACTAACAAAAATTTTACACAAAAGTATTAAAGGCAGCAGAGTACAGGATGGGCTCTGGACTAAACGTTTGTGTTTAAATCCCAGCACCAGATTACTAGCTATTGTGACATGGGCAAGTCATTTAATCTCCATGCCTCAGTTTTCTCATGTATAAACTGGAGTTAATAGTACCAGACTCACAGGACTACATGAGTTTATAATTGTAAAGCCATAGAACAGGACTTGATACACTGAGATATATATATATTTACACACATATATATACACATATGTGTATATCAATAAAACACTTGATATATAAATTCAGAACTGCCTCATCTGTGAGTATTAATCCCAAAATCCCAAGTTAAAATATTAGCAAGCATAGCTCAGTGGCCCATAAACATAAACTTTGACTACGTGTGATTTAACCCAGGAATGCAAGAATGATTCGATTAGCATAATTCACCATGTTAATTGATCTGTAGGAAAAAAATCATATTCTCCTCATAGATATTTAAGAGGCATTTGATATAATTATACAGTATTATTTTTTTAATTCTTATTAAAATAGGGATATATCTATAATTCCTTAGCATGATAAAATATATCTATTATATTCCCCAAACCAGTATCTTGCTTAATGGAGAAACATTGGAAGCTTTCTAATTAAAACTGGGAAAAGGCAAGAATGTCCATTATCCTCACTGTTATTTGCCCTTGATCTGGAGGTACTATCTAATGCAATTAGGTAATAAAAAGGAATCATAGGTATAAAATTTAGAAGAAGAGGTAGAATTATCACTATTTTCATTATGATTGTATATATGCAAAACTCAAGAAAATCAACTAAAAAATAATTAAAATTATAGGGTATGAGTACAATTGATAACTTTGATATGTACTACCCATTGGATGATATAATGGAAGAAAAATGCCCATTTTTATTAGCACACACATGCACTCAAAACAGCAACATAAAATACCAAAGAATATACTTAAGAAATGTAGAACAAGAAATGTGGAAGATTTATACAGAGAGAGTCTTAAACCCCAAGAATTACAAAAGAAGATTTGAACAAGTAAATGCATTTGGAAAGGAAGACTGAATATATAAAGATGTCAGTTCTTCCTAAATTCATCTATTCATTTATTGTTCTAACACCCAATAGGATGGAGAGAGGATCTGTTGAGACTCACCTAAACTTTCAGACTCATAAGACTACCGTGAGCTACACTTGGCATCAGAATCACTTAGAAGAATATGGGACAGGAAGCACAGCATGCCAGCAGACAACATAAGGTCTTCCTTTTACGCCAGAGTCATCGTAGCAAGCCGTGCTGCCACACCACCATCAGGGTGTTAGCTATATCCTTAGTCTCTCAAGTCACAGCTCAAGTGCAAGGAAAAAGAGGTCCACATTTAGTGGTTGCAGATCTGTTCTACCTTAGAAGTTTCATGCCTCCACAGGAGTCAGTATCTCTCATAAAATTCCAGACATAGTTTCCAGGGTCCCTGCAAGGGATATGTCTAATTCCAGCAGCCTCCACACTCAAAGAGCCTAAATATATAGGTTCCAACCAGATATTTATAATTTATCATTCCTTCTTCAGATGCCAATCAGGGTAATTTTTGCCAGAGGCAATGTTGTCTAGTAACATCATTTACATGCTACCTTTATCAGGTTTCCAGGGTCCTGAGCTAGAACATGGACCAAAGATCAAATTCTCATAGACAAGGAAAGAGTTTTGTAACATTTTACCTACAGATGTGATGTCAATAAAAACAACAAAAGAATATTTGGGGGGACCTTGACAAGATGCTACTAAAATTCATAATAAGAAAATAAGGAAGCAGGAAAACTAAGAAAATCCTTAATAAAGAAAAAGAAAGAATCATAAACATTAAAGTGAGTGGCATTTCAGAGGTAATACTATCCAATAAATGGTGAAGGAAAAAAGGATAGTCGTGGGGAAAAAACAAGAAAAATTAAAATGTTGATCTAAATCAATTAATGACTAAAAATTTTAAAATAAAAGTGCTAGGAGTATAGTCATCTCTCAGGATCCACAGGGAATACTGTGATAGGGGTTTCAGAACCCCCACCCCCACAGATACCAAATTTCTAGGATGCTCAAGTTCATTATGTAAAATGGCAAAGGGCTTCCCTGGTGGCGCAGTGGTTAAGAATCGGCCTGCCAGTGCAGGGGACACACATTCGAGCCCTGGTCCGGGAAGATCCCACATGCCACGGAGCAACTAAGCCCATGCGCCACAACTACTGAGCCTGAGCTCTAGAACCCATGAGCCACCGCTACTGAGCCCATATGCCACAACTGCTGAAGCCCGCATGCCTAGAGCCTGTTCTCCGCAACAAGAGAAGCCACTGCAATGAGAAGCCTGAGCACCACAACGAAGAGTAGCCCCCACTTGTTGCAACTAGAGAAAGCCCACGCAGCAATGAAGACCCAACACAGCCAAAAATAAAAAAATAAAGTTCCTGCTTTAAAAAAAATGGCATAGTATTTGCATATAACCTACACACATTCTCCCATTATACTTTTTTATTTGAAATATAATTGATTTACAATATTCAAGTGTACAGTATACTGATTTGATATTTTTATACATTACAAAATGATCACCATGATAAGTCTAGTTACCATCTGTCACCATAAAAAGTTATTACAATATTATTGACTATATTCCCTATGCTGTACATTCCATCCACATGACTTATTTACTTTATAACTGGAAGTTTGTACCTTTTAATCTCCCTCACCTATTTAACTCATCCCCCTACACCCCTCCTCTTTGGCAACCACAAGTTCTTTGTATCTATTAATCTGTTTCTGTCTTGTTATGTTTGTTTTTTTAGATTCCACATATAAGTGAAATCATGCATTACTTGTCTTTCTGTGTTTGACTTATTTCACGTAGCATAATCTAGGTCCATCCGTGTTGTTGCTAATGACAGGATTTCATTCTTTTTTTATGATTGAGTAATATTCCATTGTGTGTGTATGTATGTGTGTATACACACACATGCATACATATATATACTTCATCTTCTTTATCCATTCATCTATCATTGGATATTTAGGTTGCTTTCATATGTGGGCTATTGTAAATAATGCTGCAGTGAACATATGGGGTGTATATCTCTTTTCGAATTAGTGTTTTTGTTCTATCTGGATAAATATCCAGGAGTGGAATTGTTAGATCATATGATAGTTCTATTTTTAATTTTCTGAGGATCCTTCATACAATCTTCCATGTACCAATTTACATTCCCACCAACAGTGCACAAGGGTTCCCTTTTCTCCACATCCTCACCAACACTTACCTGCTATCTTTTTTTTTTTTTTTTTTTGCGGTACGTGGGCCTCTCACTGTTGTGGCCTCTCCCATTGCGGAGCACAGGCTCCAGATGTGCAGGCTCAGTGGCCATGGCTCACAGGCCCAGCCGCTCCACAGCATGTGGGATCTTCCCGGACTGGGGCACGAACCCGTGTCCCCTGCATCGGCAGGCGGACTCTCAACCACTGCACCACCAGGGAAGCCCTACATGCTATCTTTTTGATAATAGCCATTCTGACAGGTGTGAGTTGATATCTCATTGTAGTTTTGATTTGCATTTCCTTGATGATAGTGATGTTGAACATCTTTTCATGTGTCTGTTGGCCATCTGTATGTTGTCTTTGGAAAAATGTCTATTGAGGTGCTCTGCTCATTTTTTAATTAGGTTGTTTGTCATTTTGAAGTTGAGTTGTATGAGTTCTTTGGATATTTTTGGATATTAACCTCTTGTTAGATATATCATTTGCAAATATCTTTTCCTATTCAGTAGGCTGCCTTTTCATTTTGTTGATAACTTCCTTCACTGGGCAGAAGCTTTTTAGTTTGATGTAGTCCCATTTGCTTATTTTTGCTTTTTTTTCACTTGACTAAGGAGACATATCCAAAAAAAATATTGCTAACACCAATGTCAAAGAGCATACTGCCTGTGTTTTCTTCTAAGAGTTTTATGGTTTCAGGTCTTACATTTAAGTCTTTAATGCATTTTGTGTTTATTTTGTATATGGTATGAGAAAGTAACCCAGTTTGATTCTTTTGCATGTAGCTGTTCAGTTGTCCCAACGCCATTTGTTGAAGAAGCTGTCTTTTCCCCTTGTATATTCTTGCCACCTTCGTTGTAGATTAATTAACCATATAAGCATGGGTTTATTTCTGGGCACTCTGGTTTCTGTTCCAGTGATCTATGTGTCTGTTTTTGTTCCAGTACCATACTGTTTTGATTACTGTAGCTTTGCAGTATATTTTGAAATAAGGGAGTGTGATTCCTCTAGTTTTGTTGTTCTTTTTCAAGATTGGTTTGGCTATTTGGAGTCTTCTGTGTTTCCATACACATTTTGGAATTATTCTAGTTCTGTGAAAAATGCCATTGGTGTTTTGGTAGGGATTACATTTAATCTGTAGATTGCCTTGTGTTGTATTTGTGATTTTATCAGTATTAATTCTTCCAATCCATGAACATGGTATATCTTTCCATTTGTTTGTGTCATCTTCAGTTTCTTTCATTGGTGTCTTTTAGTTTTCCAAGTACAGGTCTTTTATCTCCTTGGTTAGATTTATTCCTAGGTATTTTCTTCTTTTTGATGCAGTTGTAAATGGAATTGTTTTCTTAATTCCTCTTTCTGATAGTTCATTGTTAGTGTATAGAAACGCATCAGATTTCTGTATATTAATTTTGTATCCTGAAACTTTAGTCAATTAATTTATTCTCATATTTTTTCAGTGGTATCTTTAGGATTTTTTTATATGTATGGTATCGTGTCATCTGCAAACAGTGACAGTTTTACTTCCTCCTTTGCAATTTGTATTCCTTTTATTTTTCTTGTCTGATTACTGTGGCTAGGACTTCCAATACTGTGTTAAATAAAAGTGATGAGAGTGGGCATCTTTGTCTTGTTTCTGATCTTAGAGGAAATGCTTTCAGCTTTTCACCATTGAGTGTGATGTTAGGTTTGTCATATATGGCCTTTATTATGTTGAGGTTTGTTCTCTCTATACCCACTTTGCTGACAGTTTTTACCATAAATGGATGTTGAATTTTGTCAAAGCTTTTTCTGCATCTGTTGAGATGATCATAATTTTTATTCTTCAGTTTGTTAATGTGGTGTATCACATTGATTGATTTGTGGGTATTGAACCATCCTTGCATCCCTGGGATAAATCCTACTTGATCATGGTATGATCCTTATAATGTATTGTTGAATTTGGTTTGCTAGTGTTTTGTTAAGGACTTTTATGTCTGTGTTCATCAGTGACATTGGCCTGTAATTGTCTTTTTTTGTGGTGTCTTTGGTTTTGACATCAGGGTGATGCTGACCTCATAGAAAGAGTTCAGAAGCATTTCTTCCTCTTCAGTTTTTGGGAATAGTTTGAGAAGGATAGGTGTCCTGCATACTCTAAATCATCCCTAGATTACTTACCGTATCTAATTCAATGTAAATGTAAATAGTTGTTATGTAATGCTATGTAAATAGTTGTTAGTGCATGGTGGCAAATTCAAGTTTTGTTTTTTGGAATTTTAGGGAAATTTTTTTCAAATATTTTCATTCTGCAGTTGGTTGAATCCAAGAATGCAGAACCTGCAGATACAGAGGGATGTCCTACAGCTCAGGCAACCTAGCTTTGCAGAGCTGTTTACTGCCCTGTATCCTGCAGGCACAAAAGCATTCCACCTCTTCACCTTCACATTGCCAAAACATCCAAGAAGAAGTTCAATTCAGCTGAAAGGGCAGTTATGGAAGAGCCCAAGAGGAGATGAAGAAGGTTACCAGATACACCTTCCCTACAAAAGTTGAAACCAATACATAACAGGAGGCAGAAAAGGATAAATCTTTAGGGGAAAAAATAGGAACAAAAGGGGAAAGGGGAGCAAAAGGAAAACAGACTGAAGTAGCTAACAAAGAAACTAAAAACACCTTAAGATAACAGAGAAACTGAAGCCAAGTGTGATTAAATTAATATAATTTATCAAGTTGGTGAGCCCTGTATTGTACTTCTTGTACAACACAGTAGAATTTTTTAAATCAGTTTTTTAAATGTGACTTTTATAGAGCTCTAAAAACATGTGTCATGTGTTTTGGTTTTTCTTTTTCTCCTAGTATATATACTGAGATTATATACATTGAGGTATAGTTGACATATAACATTGTGTAAATTTAAGGTGTACAATGTGATGATTATATATATATATATATATATATATAAAATGAAATGATTACCACAGTAAGGTTACTAAACACATCCATTACTTCATATAGTTACTTTTTTTTTTTTTTTTGGTGGTGGTAACAACATTTAAGATCTACTCTCTTAGCAGCTTTTAAGCATATAATACAGTATTGTTAACTGCAGTCAGTATGCTGTACATTACATCCCCAGAATTTATTCATCTTGTAACTGGAAATTTGTACCCTTTGACCACTATCACCCATTTCCCCCACACCCCAGCCCCTGGCAACCACCGATCTACTCTCTGTTTCTATGAGTTCAGTTACAAATATGTTTTTTAAGAAGAAGGGAATTCCACCTTCTCCCATTTTGAAAGGGTGAAATCAGTGCTAGTTTATTTTGCTTTACAAACTGAAAATAGTTAACTCTCCAAAAGCATAGTAATGTCTTAAATTGCTTCTTGATCTTGGCTCTCTGTCGTAACTGTGTTATCTGTGATGTCTTTGGTAGTGGTAATCCAGCTTTTCCTAGTAACTTTGTTAATGAGAGGTTGGAAATTTGAATATTGTGTATGATATTAAATCGTGGATAAGTGGGACTTTAGACCTAACACTCATCAACATTTGAAAATAATTGTAGTTGAAATCTTGATTTTAGGAATAATTTGTCTCTAGAGTTTAAGCTGGCAAGTCACTGGCATAACTGTTCAGAAAAGGATTACAATATGGCTTTATAGGATTTTCAGTACTTATATTAACAATTGGGTACACATTGTTCATAAACTATGTGATCAATCAAAACCAATAAAATCCCTATTATGGTAGAAAAATATACTGTGATCTTGGAGTAGAGGAGGTTTTTCTATTATATAAAACCATTAAGAGAAAAGTTCATAGGTTCATTGGCATAGTTATCAAGTATTAATGCATGACAAAAATGACCATAACCAAGGCAAAAGGGAAATGATATACGGTAAGAAAATATTTACAACTCATATCACAAAGTCTGATTTTCCCTAGTTAATGAGGAGAAGCCCCTACAAATAAATAAGAGAAAGACCTAGTGGAAAATGAACAAAGGGTACTACAAACCACTTCTCAAAGTGTCAACTGCTAACTCAGGGAGTCCACAAGGTCAAATATTTTTACCATAATGTGAAGAAAATATTTGCCTTTTTCACTCTGTTGACTTTTGCAGTGATGATAGAAAAACAGTTATGGATAAAACAACTGAAAGAGAATATATAGTGAATGTTGCTATAAAAAAAAGAAATCCCATTTAAAAAAACTAAATTATGCTTACTATGGAAAAGTATGGAGAATAAAGGATATTATTCCACTCAGGAAATACCTTTATATACTTGCAGATTTTAAAAGAACCTAAGGTATACCAGTTTATGTCCAGTTTTTAACACAGTATTAGCATTTTCCCATGTTTCTAAAAGCTCTATGTAATTAACTTTAAAATTTACTTTCTCTGACCTTGTAAGAGAACTCTGGGCTGTAGGGGTTCCAGCTTTTCCTTAATCTTTATTTAATTCTATCTTAAGAGAGATCAGACCTGTGGAGTTTGATTTTCTTCAGCTCTGTTAAGTAATTCTTAGCTAACCTGTAGTGAAGTACTTTAGGCGGCCAGGTGATGGTATGAATGCCGAACAAAGGCAGCTCTTTTATCGAATACTGGGAAGTGAATACTAGGAGTAAGCTCAGATTTTTCCAGCTCCCCGAGGCTTTTATACCACATTAAGTTTTAGTTGTTCATTTGGCTTCGTTAAAATAGTCACAATGATATGTAATGAGAAGCTGTCTTGGAACTTATAATGTAATTCTGACCAGTCATAATGGACTTTAACACTGTGTTGATACCAACTCCAAACCCTGTGCTCTGTGTCCATTCCACAATGCTATCTTTTCCGTAGTCATCCTCTATTAAATTTGCAGACTGACCTTTTGTTTTGAGGGCCTTTTTCTTAACATATTCTTTACTTCTTGCTCTCAGAACTGAAAGTGGAACAGCAGTCTTTTCACCCTCCTACTATTCATCCTGTTGCATGTTTTAGAGGGCATGAGCTTGGAAGAGTCAGTCTGAATGTCCTTAGAACTACCTTCTACTTTCACCTTACCATTTGGGCTAGCTCAGCAGTTTCTGTTTCTGAGACAGCATGTCTTCCTTTCTTCTTCCCAAAATCAACTCAGAAATCTGTCAGTTTATTGTCCCATCTATTCAAAGATAGTAGTATATTTGCATAAATAGTTAGCTTTGAAGAGGAGCTCTTACTTGTTGAGAAATACAACACATTAAAAAAAAAAAGCACAGAAACATACATCTGCATCTTAATGAATTATGAAGTAAACATCCACATACCAACCTCAGGTCAAGAAATAGAACATTGCCAGCACCCCCAGAAGCTCTTCTCTTTCTCTTTCCAATCGCAATCCTTTCTCTCCCCCAAAGGTAAGCAGTAACTTGAGTTTTATATTAATCACTTACTCTGTTTTCTTTGTTGTTTTCCCACTATAATATGTATCCCTGAGCACTATACTTTTGTCTGTTTTTGAGCTTTATATAAATGGAATCATATAATAGGTATTATTTTATATCTGACTTATTTCACTCAACCTTATGTGTGTAAGACTTATCCACATTATTGTATTTCATTGTAGCTCACATATGTTACTGTATAGTATTCCAGTGTATACGTATACCACAGTTTATCCATTCTAGTATTGATGGACATTTGGCTTGTGTTTGGGGGAATTATGAATAATGTTGCTATGAACATTCTGATACATGTAGTTTGGATGGACACATGGATGTATTTTTGTGGGGGTTATATAGGAGTAGAATTACTGAGTCACAGGATATATATATATCTTCAACCTGAGTACATAATGCCAAACTCTTTTTCCAAAATGGTTGTACTTTACTAGCAGTGTATGAGAGTTCCCAATTGCTCCACTTCCTCCCTAGCACTTATATTGCCAGATTCCTTAATTTTAACCATTTTAGTGGATGTATCACTGGGGTCTTATTTTAAATTTCTGTGTTGTGACTCTGATGTGCTTAAGCACCTTTTCGTAAGTATGTTGGCAGTTTGGATATGCTCTTTTGTGAAGGACCTGTTCAGAACTCTTGCCCATTTTCTAATTAGGTTGTCTGTCTTTCTCTGATCTGTAGGAGTTCTTTATGAATTTTGGATACATAACCTTTATTGGTTACTTCTGTTGCAGCTTTCTTCTTCCACTCTTAAAGGTGTCTTTTGATGAACAGGATGTTCTTAATTGTAATGTAGGCTAACTTACCAGTCTTTTCCTTTAGACTAGTACTTTTAGGGTCATGTTTAAGTTTTTTACTACCTGAAGTTATGAAGATAATCTTTATTATCTTCTAAAAGCTTTATTGTTTTGCCTTTCATATTTAGATATATAATCAACCTGGAAACAATTTTTGTATGTGGTATAGTATAGGGAGTGGTCTTTATGTTTCCACATGGGTATCCAGTTTTTCCAGCACTGTTTATTTAAAAAAGCATCCTTTCCATACTGCTCTGAAGTTCCCCTTTTGTGATCACTCAAGAGTCTATATATGTGTGGCTCTCTAGGCTCTCTATTTTGACTTTGTACCAACACCACTATTTTAATTACTATAGCTTTCTAAACATGTCTGCTAGAACAAGTCATCCTACCTCCTTCTTCAATAGTGTTTTGACTATTCTTGGCTCTGTATACAGTATTGCCATATAAATTATAGAATCAGCTTCACAAAAATTGTCTTGGGATTTTTATTGAGATTGCATTGAATTTAGAGATCACTTTAGGGAGAATTGATATTTTTACAATATTGATTGTTCCCATCCGTGAACATGATATATCTCTCCATTCATGTAGATCATTAATTCCTCTCAAAATTGTTTTATAGTTTTGTATATAGATACCTTACACATCTTTTGAATTATTTGAATTGTTACTAGGATTTTAATAATTTTAATACAATTATAAATGTTATTTTAAAATTTTTGTATTCTGTTTGTTGCTTGTTAAATAAAAATACAATTGATTTTGGTATTTTTCCACTTATTCTAACAATTTTTCTGTGCATTCCTTTGGATTTCCTACCTCTACAGTCATATTGTTCATGAATAATGATAGTTTCATTTGTTCTTTCATAATCCTTCTGCCTTTTATTTCTTTTTCTTATGCTAGCTAGAACCTTCAATGCTATGTTGAAAGGAAGTGGTGATAGGGATCATTCTTGGCATGTTCCCAGTCTCAAAGGGAAAGTGTTCAGCCTTTTACCACTAAGTATGATGTTTGCTATAGAATTTTTTATAGATGCTTGATGAGATTAAATATGTACCCTTCTATTCCTGGTTTTCTAAGAGTTGTAATTGTGATTTAGTATTGAATTTTATGAAATGCCTTTACTGCATGTATTGAGGTGTGCATGAGACTTTTTAATTTTATTGTTTTGACATTTTACAATGAGTGAATTTCTGAATCATTATACTAGTACAATAAATCCAACTTAGTCATGATGTAATATTCTCCTTATATATTGCTTGATTTGATTTATAGTATGTTGTTTAGAATTTTTACACCCCTGTTTATGACTAAAATTGTCCTATAATAGACTTTCCTTTTAATGTCCTTATGTTTTGGTATGAAGCTTATGCTGGCCTCTAAGAATGAGTTGGAGAGTAGCCCTTATTTTTAATTCTGTGGAAGAATTTGTGTGTTATTTCTTCTTATTTACTAGTGAAATCATGTAGGCTTCCAGTTTTCTCTCTGTAAAGGTTTTATTTATAGATTCAGTTTATAAGATTAATCACATTTTTTATTTTTTGACAGTATTAATTACTTGGATTTTTGTAGAAATTTCTCCACTTTGTATAAAATTTCAGATTTATTGACATAAAGTTGTTCATAGTAGCCTCTTATCCTTTTCATGTCTACTAGATTTTTAGTGATATCCCCCTTTCATTCCCGCCTTTGGTTATTTGTAAATTCTTTTTCTCTTACCAATTTTGCCAGAGTTTAAAATCTTTTATTAGTCTTTTCAAAGAGCAACATTTTGGCTTTGGTCCTCTTTTTTCTAATGTTTATTTACTGTTTATTTTCTTTTTTCTCCTTGAGTTTATTTTGTTGTTCTTTATCTAGTTTCCTGAAATAGATACTTACCTCTTTAATTTTTAACTTTTCTTTTTTTCTAATATATGCATATAAGGCTATAACTTTAATATAGGCAGAGTTAAACTGTATCCCATAGATTTTGATATTACTGTTTAAAGAATTTTAAAATTTTCATTGTGATTTCTTCTTTGGCTGGGCTATGAGTGTTTTAGAAGTCTTATTTCTTTTTTTAATTTTATTCAAGTATATTTGATTTACAATGTTGTGTTAATTTCTGCTGTACAGCAAAGTGACTCATTTATACATATATATACATTATTTTCATATTCTTTTCCATTATGGTTTATCACAGGATACTGAATATAGTTCCCTGTGCTATACAGTAGGACCTTATTGTTTATCCATTTTATATATAATATTGATAGTTTGCATCTGCTAATCCAAAACTCCCAATCCATCTCTCCCTTTCCTCCCTCCACCTTGTTTCCTCCCTCCACCTTGGCAACCACAAGTCTGTTCTCTGTGTCTGTGAGTCTGTTTCTGTTTCGTAGATAAGTTCATTTGTGTCATATTTTAGATTCCACATATAAGTGATATAATACGGTATTTGTCTTTCTCTTTCTGACTTACTTCACTTAGTATGATAATCTCTAGGTCTATCCATGTTGCTGCAAATGGCATGATTTCATATATGTACCATATCGTCTTTATTCATAGAAGTCTTTCTTAAATTCTGCATACATAGGGATTTTTAGTTTTCTCTTTGTAACTGCACTATCAGAAAACTTATTTTAAATTAATTTAAAGGTCAGATAAACTATTTGAACCCTTAGAAATGTATTGTCTTGCTGTATGTGCTTTAAAATAATGAGTATTCTGTAGTTAGATCGTGAATTCTATGTATGTCTGTTATATCACTTATGTTTATTAAGTTGTTCAGTTCTATGACTTTACTGATTGGTGTGTACACACTTGTTTTCTCTGTGCTGACATGGTAAGTCTTTTACACCAATCTTTTTACTTTCAGCCTTTCTGAATTCTGAATGTTTTATATGCGTGCTTTGTAAACTTAATATAGTTGGGTTTTCTTTTTTTAATACAGTCTGATAATCTTCAGATTTTAACTAGAGCATTTAATCTACTTAATTTAATGTAATCACTGATATATTTGGATTTAAATCTACTATTTTATTTTGTGCTTTTAATTTTTCTTACCTGACATATGTTTCTTTTCTTTCTTTCCTTTTTTGGTTCATTCTTGCCTTTTTCTTTTGGCTACTTTCTATTATTCCATTTTTTTCCTTTGTTAGTTTTGAAGTTTTATACTTTTTTACTCTTCTTTTAGTAGTCAACCTAAAGATTACAACATAAATTTGTGGTTTATCAAAGTTTGTTAATTGATACTTTTATTTTTTTCCCAGATAGTGCAAGGACTTTAATATGCTTTAGCTATTATATGATGTAGTTGATGTTGTTGTTATGTTTTTAATTACCTGTGTATTTTAAATTCAACACATTATTCTTATGTTTTATGCAAATTCTTTTAGACTTACATATTTACCGTTTTCATTGCTCTTCATTTCTTCCTCCCTGACTTTTCTTCTTGGGTCATTTTCTGTCTGCCCTTCCTTTAGTGCAGATATGCTGGTGACAGATTTCCTGTCTTAGTATGTCTGAAAATGTCTTTATTTCAACTTCATTCTTGAAGTTTGTTTTTGTGATGTATAGAATTCTAGATTGGCAGTTACTTTTTCCTTTCCTCTTTTGAAAATACCATTTATTGTTTTCTGACTTAAATTGTTTCTGTTAAAAAGTAAGCTTTGAATCAAATAGTTGCTTCTTTGTTGCAGGTACTTTTTTTTTTTTTTTGAGTGCTTTTAAGATTTTCTTTTGCCTTTAATTTTTAGCAGCTGTCTCTAGGTATGGACTTCTTTTTATTTATCTTTCCTAGAGGTCAAAGGCTTTCTTTAGTCGGTAGGTTGATATCTTTAATTAGTTTTGAAAAATGTTCTGCCAATATCTTTTTATTATTTCTTCTACAGGATCTCTCTTCTCTCCTGGTACTCTTTTTATATATGGTAGATCTTTTTATTGTGTTCTTCTATCAACTTTTCTGAATTTTTCTAGAAAATTTTTTGTTTTGTTTTGTTTTCTCTGCTTGATTCTTTGTATTTTCTTCTGACCTAACTTCTGGTCCACTATTTCAACTGTGTCTTTCTATCTCTTTCAGCATGGCTATTTTAAGTCTGTTCTGAGAGCAACAATATCTGGTGTCATTGAAGGTTTCTGTTGTTTTTACTGGTTTTCATTTACATTGTCTTGTCTCCTTTTGTGCTTGGTTGCCTTTTATTGTGTGTGAGACATAGTATTTTTAAAAATTATTTGTAAAAATATTTTGAAACCTGAGATGATGTTACTTTCCTCCAGATAGTGTTTTCATTTCTTCTGCCAGGTCCTAGGGCACTAGCAAACTGGGGTTACTTTAATCCAGTTTTAGGGATTACAGTTTTCTGAACCATTCAAATGACTTGAAGCTAGGCTGCAGTATCTGCAAGGACCGTAATAATTTCAATTTACACTTATACCTAGGATGCAAACCTTAGGGGTCCCAGCATCAGGCATGGATGGGGATGGAGCCCACACTCAAACCAGACTGCAACCCACACCCTTGCCTGGGTCTGGACTATTATTCTTTACCCCAGGGGTTGGCAAACATTTTCTGTAAAGGACCAGAGAGTAAATACTTGAGGCGTTGTGGACCATACAATCTCTTGCAACCATCAGTGCTACCATTATTCTGCAGAAGAGCCATAGACAGTGCATGAATTAATGAGCATGAAGGCATTTCAGTAAAGCTTTATTTACAAAATCAGGCACAAGGACAGATTTGACCCAGGGGCCATAATTTGCTGACTCCTGCTGTAGTCTGTCAAAAGCTCTGCTCAGACTCTCATCCACCTCTTCTTAAATTTAAATTAACCCTGAATGCTGGGCTAGCCTCATCTTGGTCTACCTTGTTAGCTCTCTGGTGCCTTCAAGAATATGTTGGGTTTTTTATGTTTGGTCCAGTTGTTCTCAGTAGGAGGTTTAATTTTAAATACCTAGTCTGCCATTATCAGAAGTGAAAGTTCTGTGCAAGGTAACCAATTAAAACAATGAGATTTTTTTTCTCCCTCTGATCTCAAGAAAGAAGTTTCTTGAGTTGTTCTTAGAGAATATCTCTCACTAACACCCTGTAATATATAAATGACTTTTTAAAAAAAGTAAAACTGAGTTTTAGGACCTGTTTCTATAGTCTTCCTAGACAGATTATATATTCCAAGGTTAAAGTTATAGAGCAGTGTTGTCCATCAGAACTTTCTTCGATGATGGAAATGTTCTACATCTGCACTGTTCAATATGGTAGTCACTAACCACCTGTGGCTGTTGAGCTTTTGAAATCTGGCTAGTGTTAACGCAGAACTAAATTTTTACTTCTATTTAATTTTTAAAAAAATTTTATTGGAGTACAGTTGATTTACAATGTTGTGTTAGTTTCAGGTATACAACAAAGTGAGTCAGTTATACACATACATATATCCACATTTTTAGATTCTTTTCCCATGCAGGCCATTACGGAGTATTGAGTAGAGTTTCCTGTGCTATACAGGAGGTCCTTATTAGTTATCTACTTTATATATAGTAGTGTCAATCCTAATCTCCCAATTTATCCCTGCCCCCCTTACCCCCCGTTTTATTTTAATTAATTAATTTAAAGAGCCATGTGTGGATATTTAGTTTGGAGGGGATGCAGCTTAGATTAAAAGAAGAATCTTGTCTCAGTACACAGTGTATTCTTACACTCCTACCCACCAACATACCCATTTTCCAGTGCTCTTGCAAGAAAATGCTTAACCTAAATGTGTTCAATGGATGGTATCTCACTAAATATCTTAGGTCTTGCAGAATGTTTCTGCTTCTTCCTACCATTCACCAGGTGTGATGGAAGTAGTACACTTGTTATCCTAACTGGGCCAGGTAAAACTGATCAGTCACTCAATTTACCTTTTAACATATATTTTTCTTTGCAGGGGAAGGGGCGTCTTCGTCGAGGAAACTATCCATGCCCGTCCTCTCCTGTTGTAGTTCGGTTGCCCTCCATGTCTGATGTCCCAGAAGAGACCTTGACTAGTGAGGCAGCGCTGGAGGCTGACATCACAGAACAGCAGCAAGCAGCTATGCAGCAGGAGGAGAGAGTCCTGACTGAGCAGATTGAGAACCTGCAGAAAGAAAAGTGAGTTTCCAGGGGGAAAGGGAGCAACTAGTTATCTGTTTTCATTTCCTTCCTTCTATCCTTTTTTTATTCTTCCTTATTGTGAGTCAAGCACTAGGTTAGGTGATATAGGGCATGTGGAGATGACAAAGACATGTTGCCTGTACTCAGGTAGCAGTGTGAAAGTTGTCACCTCAAGGAAGGATGCTCTGTGAGCTGGGAGACCAAACTGAAGCTGCTACAGTGATGATTCTGGAGATGCTGACTGGGACAGGGTATGTCAGTCTTAGCTAAGATCCCTAACAGGTCACCAGCCTTGGTGAACAGATTTGTCTTAAAAAGGAGGAATAAGGATTCCCAGGCTAAGATTATTCAGAACTCCATAAAAGAAGGTTATTATCTGAAGATCAATATAGCCATGGGGCCAGCAACTGGCTGGTTAGGGTAAGGCAGCAACTCTAGTGGGTGCTGGGATACTAGGTAGGGAAATTGGTTGCAATTTAGGTGACAAATAAGCCACTCTGTGACCTCTACCATCACTGGAGCAGGAGTGGGTATCCCTATATCTTGGGGATAATGTGAACATCCCATGGTTCTCCCTGAAGGTACTGTGTAGTGGTTTTGGTTGACAATGATGACTCTTATGTTTTAAGGGGATTTTTGTTCCTGAGTTCCCAGGATCCCAGAATCCTAGGTCTGAGAGCTTGATTCATGAGAGGTTATGAGTCTATTAAAGTACTTTTTGCCTGTCAGGATTGAATCTAGAATTTGGGCAAGCTAAAAAAGGCAGCTAGGGCTCAGGTGTGCTGAACATGGTAAGGCAAAAGTGGTCTACTTTGACCAGGGGCTAGCTATTTGATATAAAAATGATCTGAAAAGAGGACCTAATTCAGCTTTGATGAAAATGGCATTGGAAGTATTGACGGGTGAATAGGAATTTGCTAGGAAGGTGAAAAGTCTTTCCAGAGAAAGGAAAACGTATGAGCCTAGTCTTAGAGGTGTGAATGCACACTGCTTATGACAGTTGTAAATGCAGTAATGAGTTGCTGGTGAGACTGTCCTTGAAAAGATTGTCCATGAATCTCAAGCTAGATGTTGGAGGTATTAAAGGATGAATAATTTAAAGCTAGGTAGAGTGGAAAAGAAGCTACAAGGGCTCTGAAGGGGAGGAGACTTGATGAAAAACGGAGTACAGTTGGAAGGATAAGGAGATTGTGGACAGAGTGGAGGATTGGATTGACAAACTCTAGGATCTGCCCATTGGAGAAAATTGCCTATATAAAGTGGAGGAGAGGTTGTTAGGAGTTGCAGACGTAAAGGAACTTTGGTTTTAGAGTATTAATGTGAGCTTTCACAAAGATGTGGATTGAAATAGATCAGGGTGGTGTCAGGAGGTAGTGAGAAAGTGAGATTAGGAGCCAAGTACCAAAGACTTCAGGGAATGAGGGGGCGTGACTGAGAGGTAGGTGGGTGACTGATGAGGAGGTGTAGAGAATACTCTTAAGTGGAGATGGCAAAGGCTTCAAAGGACAGAAAAGGTCAATCAGTATTTTACTTCATCTAGGAGATCTAGAGGTCTCTCCTTGGTCAAGGTAGAGGGTATAGTCTGTAACCAGCGAATAAAATTTTGTAGAAAATAGTTTAAGGAATCCTAGAGACTATCTGGTTTAATCTCTTTGTTTTGTGGATGAGAAAGTTGAGGTCCAGAGAGAGGAAAGTACTTTCCTGATATGTTATGAATGAGTTTAGAGTGAGTTTAGAATCCCCTCCTGATTAGCAGCCCAGAGTTCATTTTACCAGAAGGTCTTGTAGCTTCAGCATCTTTCTCTACCTCATGCGTAGCCCTGTTATAGGTCCCACAGCCTTTGCTGTCTTTAGCCTTCACTGTGACTGTGCTTTCAGGTCCTTATCGCCACCCTGGAAGGGAACAGTAAGAAATGTGACTGTTTTTGCTACCTCAATTCCTGATCTTCACGGAAGGTCTTTTTTCCTGCTGTCTTCCTTCGTTTCTTATCAAATGCTAATGCGTTTCTTGATTGTATCTTAACAGGGAAGAGCTAACTTTTGAGATGCTTGTACTGGAACCCCGTGCCTCTGATGATGAAACCCTTGAGTCTGAGGCCTCCATAGGGACTGCTGATAGCTCTGAAAATTTGAATATTGAGTCTGAAGGTGCCATCGCTGAGAAATCAGGTAAATGAACATGTTAGACCAAAGACTCCAGATTTGTTTTGCAAAGAAGGAATAAAGATGCCCAAGTGAAGACAAAGTCCCTTTCAAGAAAGCCTTGAGTTTACATGAAAAAGTGACAAAGTCCTAAAGAGTTGAAATATACCGATTTTGTGAAGCTTCTATATAAATTGTTCATCAGACCAAGCCTTCAATGTAAGGCATTACTTTTGCAATTTAATGTTTTCTCTATATTTACCACGGAGAAAAGGCAACAGTCACAGCTTCTGTGTCTTACTGACCCATGATCCATTTTCTAAGGGTGGGTAGCAGGAGCTGAGTCCTGCTGTGAGATGGGACTGTACCAAACAAGGTCTTTAACTGCCTGGCGTGTTTCAGCGAGATGTGGAATTGACTACATATCCTGGCAGTTTTTTAAATGATAGGGACGGTTGTAGGCCTCTTCTGATGCCATAGTCCAACTCCAGACTTCCTTGGGGTTGATTCTGAAACGATATGGGTGGTGTAGAAATGGGTGGTGAGAGCTCTTCTCGAGTTGTGTCTGTGCACAAAGTAGGTCAAACTGGACCCTCCAGATCTTAGCCCACCCACTTTCACATGTGAACAGTGACACCTCTTCATCACACGATGATTTGTTTCAGAGGGAACTGTCATTTACAGCCTCGGTCTCTTTCTTGCTTTAGAGAGAAGCTTAGCCCTTATCTCCCTGAAGGCAGCTGGCAAGTCTGAACCTTCAGGCAAGTTGCGGAAGCAGCTAAAAAAGCAGCAAGGCTCACTGGATTCAGTGGACTCTTCAGTCTCTTCTTTATGTTCGTCTAGCACTGCATCTTCTCATGGGACCAGAAGACGATTTCAAATTTATTCCAAATCTCCATTCTACCGAGCTTCCTCAGCTGGCGAGGCCCTGGGAATGGAAGGGCCATTGGGCCAGACCAAGCCTCTAGAAGACAAGCCTCAATTCATCAGCAGAGGAACCTTCAACCCTGAAAAGGGCAAACAAAAATTAAAGAATGTGAAAAACTCACCTCAGAAAACCAAAGAGACCCCAGAGGGGACAGTTGTGTCTGGCCGCAGGAAAACTGTGGACCCAGACTGCAGCTCTACCCAACAGCTAGCTCTCTTTGGAAATAATGAGTTTATGGTCTGAACTGGCAGATGTGTTGTCCCTTCATGGCTACATCTCATCTTTGGGGCCTCCACCTGGTCCACAATATTCATCCTAATTGTGGTCCTGCCTCTCGCCTAAGCATACAACCAAGACCTTGTGTGCTGAATTCCTGGTCCTCCTGCTGGAGCGGAAAGGCCTCTTTGAAGCCTGCTAGGGATGGTGCCAGTTGTGCCTTGGCTGCTGTATTTGACTAGAGATTTGACTAAATAAAGCAACCAGGGCCTGGGGATTTGGGTCAGTTGTGGAGGTCTTTGTAGTTGCCTCTCCTCCCTCCTCTTTTCCCTTCCCAGACGTGAGTGTGGAACTGGGGGGACATTGTGGGCTGAAGG
Organism: Mesoplodon bidens; assembly: GCF_964165515.1. Taxonomy (NCBI): domain Eukaryota; kingdom Metazoa; phylum Chordata; class Mammalia; order Artiodactyla; family Ziphiidae; genus Mesoplodon; species Mesoplodon bidens. Next base: position 61,009,176 of record NC_138178.1, on the reverse strand, counting down.
GACCCACTGATTTCTGACATTTGAAGAAAACATATAAATCTTTCTTAACCATTAAAGTGAAATCCTTTGGGTTTATTTTGGGATAGTTAGGAGCTGGGGTAGAATATAATTTTTTTCCAAGGATTTATAAACAAAAAGCCTAAGCCCTCTATTTTAAGATTTTTGAAAAACACTCCATGTTATATTCTGGGGAAAGTGAAAAAGCAGTTGTCTCCATTAAGCCATCAGAGCATGTCTCAGACATCTGTGGTTACACAGTGAAGAGGAGAATACATGTTTTGCTTTTGATGATGTTTGATGTCGTAATAATCAATGCTGGTTTAACTCCTGGTTAGTTCCTGCCAAATATATTGCATGGCCCGAAATTTCAGTAGCTATACTGTTCTTATAGCTCCTGATTCTAGGATCAGGTTCCTCTAATATTTTTTAAATGTCCCAGAGACATGGTGAACCCTAAACATGAGGGTTTCATCCAGGCTTTTCTCTTTGTATAGATTAAACTGAAGATCGTTTATGAACCTATTTATCTGCTGGTGGATTTCCACCATGAGCTCAGACAAATAATGTGACCATTTAATCACTTCTGCCCAAACATTCACACACAGCACTGCATGAATAAGTGTTACAGAAAGCTGCCAAAAAAAAAAGAGAAAAGTTTTTAATATGACCCATCTAACTTTTATCTTCTTTTCCTCAGACCATCAGTATTAAATAGATGAAAAAAAAAAAAAAAACAAGGACTACTTGAAGCTATTTTTGTTAATATTCTGGTTACTGAAGTTTACTGTAAATACATATATGTATAGTATGCATATTTCTTTTTAACCTTATGCTACCTTGCTCCCCATGGAATTTCTTCCCACAGATTAGGGGCCATTGGACGTGATGGTGAGAGCCACTCACCCCTGGGTTGAGGGAAAAGTCAGACCATTTTTCTCACCACTGGGTGTCTCCATATACCTGAGTTATGAAAGCATTTTAAGCTTCTTAGCATTTGTGGGATTAGAAATCTGTTTTTGCCTATTTATAATATATGGAAAATGAAACATGATACCCTTTCTTGAGATAAGTATGTGAAAATGTTTTTTTAAAGTTACTAAATGCATCTTGTCTAACTACCACATGCACTGTTCTAAAAAAGAGCCTTTACCATCTGTAACCTGAATTTTGGTTATTCTTCCTTTTCATACTTATTTGATGTGAAGTTATAGAAATATTAAGACTTTTGTTAAGGCAGAGTCTCTCCTGTTACACAACACTGAACCTCATGCCACTGCCTCCTTGGTTATTGTTGAGCCCCAGAGGCCAGACATGGAACATCATTCTGAGTGGCAGCTACAGGTAGCAGGAGGCTTACCTCTCTCTGGTTTGGGTTCAGAAATGACCCCAGGAAAGGAATCTTTTTAAATCTCCAGAATGATGATGGTTAGTAAGTAAATGTTAGATTTTATATCCTGCAAACATCTGCCACCTTGTTCATGCTGTCCTGAGGAGTAACAAAGATAAAGCCTTTAAAAATCTGAATTTGAGAGTCTCCTAGAGTAAAACCCAACCCCTCAGCATGGTGTGTCATCGTGGGTGCCCCAGTCCCCGTGCCAGGCACAGTCTGTCCCATTATTCTTGGGAGGGTGGTTTTCAGCTGGCACTAACTACTACTCTCCACTTGCTCCAGAACGTTGTTTAAATAGCATACAAAAAAAAAAGAGATTAGCCCTGTTGAATAGTTTTCTTTGGCCCACGGAAATGGCCTGGGAAACACATCTTGGCACGTGGCCTCCCCTCTGAATCTTTGTGGAGTTTTTGTTTTGTTGCTGTTGTTTTGCAAAGTAAGTTTTTGGCAGTTAAAAAACTACTCATATAGGTCACTTTATAGGAACCAGGCGATGGATGTTAAGAGACTTTATAATTTTTCTCAGGGACCTAAAACCTGAAATTGGATAAAATTTAATAAATATTTGTTTTTCAGTTGCTAGATTTGTGGATTTCTAGTCATTTAACAAGCTGCCAGAATGGAGGGTGGGGGTAGGGAGATCCACGCAATTATAAGAATGGAGAGCAAATGTGGGACCCTCCCTTTGAAGGAAAGCAAGCCGTTGTTCTCATAACATAACAGGCATTGTTGGCCTGGGAAAGAGATGAAGCCATAACTCTAAAAAACTGTCAGAACCAAATGCTGTATCTCCTTCCCTCTGATGTTAACTGGTCCTCCCCGTGGTTAAAGTTATGTTACCACAAGGCGATGCTGTATTACCAGGGGTCCCCAATCCCTGGGCTGCAGACCGGTACCGGTCTTGCGGCCTGTTAGGAACTGGGCTGCACAGCAGGAGGTGAGTGGCGGGGTGAGCGAGTAAAGCTTCATCTGTATTTACAGCCGCTCCCCATCGCTCGCATCACCGCCTGAACCATCTCCCCTCCCCACCGCCCCCTGTCCGTGGAAAAGTTGTCTCCCACGAAACCAGTCCCTGGTGCCAAAAAGGGTGGGGACCGCTGCTGCATTACAATCACTTATGATTGAGATATTTAACCTTACTATGTGTCAAATTTGTGTTTCCTATTGCTTCTCTGCTCATTTTCTTTGATCTCAAATGCCTCAAAGGAAATCCCTGCATGGCAGCAGTGGGACAGCCCCTCATTTGAAGCCCATACTCTAAAATGCAGAGCATTCTCTGCTTATCACACGTTCCCAGCCCCAAACACAGCCTTGATTTTTAACTCTCCCAATTAAAGCCAACGTATCCCTTATCATGGAAAATGTAATGGAAGCAGAGAAGTGTGCCTTGTGTATCACAAAGTGAAGCAAATACAGGAAGGATTTAGGAAGGTGACATGCTGAGTTTGTAATGCGCTTTATACTTCCTGCCATTTTAATTATTTTGCCACTCTCGGCTTCTGAAAGACAAAGGAGATACAGCTCAGTATGAACCTTGCAGAGGCAGAGGGAGCTGAGGTTAGGGGATGGGATACAAGAGCCCCACCTTCTCATGCTTTGGAAACCAGCTACAGCTCTTACCTTGCTGGGGGGTTAGTGGAGACTTCTGTCTTCCATCACGACAACAATAAGATTGTTTTCACTGTCAAAGACAGAGGGTTCCAGAAGCATGCTGAAGAGAGGAGGTCCAGCAAGGTTCTGCAGGCCCACCTTAGTGCCTGTGGGCCATGGTTTTTTAACTATAATGAATGTGTACCTTTCACAAGCACTTTGGTGAACCAGAGAGAAGAAAGTATTCTCAGGACATGTTTAAAGCTAAGAGAGTTTTAAGAAGAAACAAAGTCCAGACGGCTTTGCTCGTCCTTCTCTCTCCCTATTTTCTCCCCCTTGGTGGGGAGCTGGACAACATCATTCTGTGTTGACAGATGTGTTTGTCTACCCATAATTTTGTGACAGTTGGCACTGTCCCCCAAAACCACGCTAGCCTTGTAGTAAAATTCCTTGGTATTTGTGGGAGTCCTCTGTCTTTCTGTGCCCCTAAAATACTGTTAACCACTTTTCTCTGGAACCACTCCCGCATTTGATTTGGTGGTAAAGAGCAAAACAGTGATTGTGGAGGTGGATCTTTTAGGTCTTGTTGGTCTCTTGGTTGAAACTTTTCAAAAGCCCCACCAAGGGGTCTATTACCTTGCTCTCCATCCATACTTAATGCCTATTTATCAGCCCTGTTAGGTCATATAAAAGTTGCACCTTTTGAAAAAGTAATTGTATTTACTAAGGGAAAGGTGTGGACTACAGATTAGTATTATATTATTTTAATGGATTGAAAGTAATTTATAAGTATGCTGAGTGTAAATTTATAAAAGACTATGTATTGTAAAAGGACATATCCTGTGAAATATAATATCATTTTACTGTTTAACAGAATAATTCTATACGAAGAATGATTTGTCTCACCCACAGAACTGATTACATTCCTGATGCAATCAACAGGCACTTTGTGATTTCCTTTTTTTTTTTTCATCTTTTTTTGGCGGGAGGGAGGGGGACATCATTTGTATAAAGTAGAGTTTGTGTCACTCAAAATATGCACTGTATGGCTACACAAGAGCAGCTTGATGAACAGATCACTCCATGGCTCATTAAAGAACAAAGCTTCCAGAAGCAGCAATACGTGTGGTTTGTTTTCTGGCCATCCTGGCTCCCACCCCAACTCACTCCAACCTGAACCCAAGGAAGAGCAATGATTTTTGTTAAAGTGATTTTTTTTTAAGGAAAGGACTGAGCCCCCAAATTTTCAAAGTACAGAGGTGGTAATTATTGGAACTCAGTAGAGTTCAAGTGAAGGTGAGATTCAAGCTGTGAGTTTTCTGTAATGGATGCTAAGCTGTCAAGACTTCATTTAATCAATTTAGAGGTAGGCGGGCAGGAAAGGCAATAAATCTACATTGAGGATCCTCACCAAAAAGGCCATGAAGAAGTAGCAATAGCTGCTAATAGAAGGCCCTAGTGTATCCTTTTTGTTCTGCCCTGCACTGCATGACTTTGGGAAAGTCATTTGCCCTCTGTCTGGAATGTGGTCTCTCCCCCAGGTTTACTTCTCCGGATAACTCTTACTGACTCTCAGGTCTCAGTGTAAAAAGCAGTTCTACTTGGAAATGTCCTCTTCCCCCTTGAACTGGCTTAGATGTCTTGTTTTCTCGACAGCTCCCAGTATTTGTGGCATCAAAAAACTTTGATGTTAGCTTCCCAAGGCAAGAAAAGAGCCTATCTTGCTGACTCTTAGATCCTCAGCACCTAACAAAAGGTGCCCACACTTACCTTTTGGATGAGAGGCCTGAATGAGATCAGGGGTTTTCAAATGCCAAACCAAGTGTAAGGTGGAATTGAAAAAAAATGTGATCAATTTTCCCCTAATGTCAAATTTATTCAATTTTTAAAATTCTGAGACCATCCTTCACATTTCTTTTTACATCAAGTTTACATTTACATTTTGCATTAAATTCACATTACAACAAAATAGTGGACTAAGATTTCCTTAATTGGCTAAATAAAACCTAGTAATGCCACTTTTAAAAGTTGCCCCTGTGATTACTGGATCCACAACAAACCTTTCTGATTATAAAGAGTAGAAATCTGTAAGGAGATGCAGACTAGAGCTTTGCTTTTTAAAAACTTGTTCTGTCTCCTAGATTGGATAGCAGTACAGCATCTTAGAGCCAGGAACATAACCATGAATATGGATAAGACACATGTAACATCTGTTGAATCTTGTGAGGCATCTCGGACTCCGAGGAGTATGTCACTTCTCAGTTCTGTGTGGCCATTCATTCAGCAAGTATTGACTGAGCACCCACACCCACGGGCACTGTCCTAGGTGGCGGAGGTACATTGGTGAACAAAGCTCCTGCCCCCGTGGAGCTTGCATCCTAGTGGGGAAAACCAATGGTGTCCACCAGATGGAGACTAGTCATCCACAATATCTGGGTTCCCCTATCAGATTATATTTATTAATTTGAATGGGTGCTTCTTGGCACCTTTGAGTCTTTCTCTGCCCTTCCTACCTTTAAATACTCCCTTAAGGGCAGAGGAGAAGTGTCTCACAAATCTGAAAACTGCAGTTGAAAAGAAAGGCCCAGATAGTACCACAGGGTCTTCCTCTGTATATTTCATAGCCAGAGACATTTCTGGCGTTGAGGGCTGAAAGGAGTTTTGGTAGTATCCCCTCCCCTAGCAAGAGCCCTAAGTGCAGTGAAACAGAGCTGTAACCCATTTGAATTTCATGGGGCCAATTTACAGCAAAAGGTTGAATAAATCTTGGGATCAACTGAGAGCTGTATTAGGAAAACAGAGGCCACTTAGTATATTTCAGGTGTGAAGGACTTAATATAGGTATTAGGGGCTTAACATAAACTTTGGAAGAACTGGGGAAACAGATGAGAGAAAGCTCCCACAGATGGTCCAGAAAGCCACCAGATCTGAACCAAAAGTTCTGAAGTTCTCCAGAGCTTGCCGGGAAGCTCCTGCAACTCTAAAGAAGGCTGCTGTGAAATCTCCGTGTTCCCACACACATGGCTGCAACTGCCTCCAGAGAATAATGGCTCCTCATTTCCTTTACAAATCTCACGTGAGTGCCTCCCTTCCATTAGCAAACCATAGGGGAAGGGGATCCTGGGAAATGTACCTCCTGGCATCTCTGCAATGAAGACAAGACCTTAAGAGGGGCGGGGCAGGGGGCGGCTATGGATGCCAGGTTGGCAGCAGATAATTCAGCTTATGTACCTGCTCTAATTTTCCAAGACTTCTTCCTGAAGATCCCAATCTCTTTCTCAATGTAGAATTGCTGTGCTCACACCTCCCAGAGACTAGCCTGTGAACTTCAGCAGGCTGCCTTTGCAGCCTTATGTTCCCCAAAGCAAGACTTCAGGATAATGTTCAGGGCCTATTTGGTCAAATTTCAACCATGTTTCTTGCTAGCATGCCTTTGCTCAGGCTTTCTATACGTTTAAAGACTTCAGGCCTTTAAACCTTACGGATAAAACTTTGGATAGGGAATTGGAGAGTATAATGGCATTATAGACATTAAATGACCCAAATAACTGAGGCAAGTCTGATGCTTTTAGAAGATCAAGGGTCGGGGCTTCCCTGGTGGCACAGTGGTTGAGAGTCCGCCTGCCGATGCAGGGGACACAGGTTCGAGCCCAGGTCCGGGAAGATCTCACATGCCGCGGAGCGGCTGGGCCCGTAAGCCATGGCTGCTGAGCCTGCGCGTCCGGAGCCTGTGCTCCGCAACGGGAGAGGCCACAACAGTGAGAGGCCCGCATACCGCAAAAAAAAAAAAAATAGAAGATCAAGGGTCTTGAATAGTTTGAGTGCTTAGGTGGGAAGGGCTTAAGCTGGGCAGTATTTGCCATACTCTTTCTTCTCTGGGCACCAGTCAAGCTATTGTCATTTCCAGAGCAGAGTGTTCTGAACTATCCTTCCTCCATCAAGGCCAGACATCTCTGGATAACTAGGAGAATTCATATACAGGCCAAAGGGCAGGGAACCCCTAGGATTTCACAGATTTCTCACATGACCTTTTTCTTCTCGGCTTTAAGCATTTCTTCTTTGAAGGCAGAAAATGCAACGGGGGCTTCCCTGGTGGTGCAGTGGTTGGGAGTCCACCTGCCGATGCAGGGGACACGGGTTCGTGCCCCAGTCTGGGAAGATCCCACATGCCGTGGAGCGGCTGGGCCCGTGAGCCATGGCCGCTGAGCCTGCGCGTCCGGAGCCTGTGCCCCGCAACGGGAGAGGCCACAACAGTGAGAGGCCCGCGTACCGCAAAAAAAAAAAAAAAAAAAAGAAAATGCAACGGAATTGTTGTGCTGATTGCAGGGGCGGAGGGGCAAGGTGGAGAGACAGTGCCGGGGTTAAGCGGAGTCATACCAAGGTTTGCGTCCTCTCTGAGCCTCAGCTTTTCTCAACTATAAATGGGATGACTGGTCCCCTTGTCAGATTAATCTGAGGGTTAAATAACAATACACATTCAGTGCTCAGTTCACTGCCTGGTGTATCAAGTGCCTGAGATATGTTAATATTTTTTAAATTATTATTTTCTAGGTCTTCTGGATCTGTCTTTGAAAAGGAAGAGGTTTGTCTGAACTTCATCTTTCCATAAGGAATTAAGAAGTGATGCGGGGCGGGGTGGGGCGGGGCGGGTGGGGGGGCTTCCCTGGTGGTGCAGTGGTTAAGGATCCGCCTGCCAATGCAGGGGACACAGGTTCAAGCCCTGGTTCGGGAAGATCCCACATGCTGCGGAGCAACTAAGGCCGTGTGCCACAACTGCTGAGCCTGCGCTCTAGAGCCCGCGAGCCACAACTATGGGGCCTGCATGCCAGCGCGCCTAGAGCCCGTGCTCTGCAACAAGAGAAGCCACTGCAATGAGAAGCCCGCGCACCGCAACGAAGAGTAGCCCCCACTCACCGCAACTACAGAAAGCCGGAGCGCAGCAGTGAAGACCAACACAGCCAAAAATAAAATAAATAAATTTATATTTTTTTAAAGTGATGGAGGGACTTCCCTGGTGGTGCAGTGGTTAAGAATCCGCCTGCCAATGCAGGGGATAGGGGTTCGATCCCTGGTTCAGGAAGATCCCACATGCCGTGGGGCAACTAAGCCCTTGCGCCACAACTACTGAGCCTGCGCTCTAGAGCCCACGAGCCACAACTACTGAGCCTGCGTGCCACAACTACTGAAGCTGAAGCCCGCACACCTAGAGCCCCTGCTCCATAACCAGAGAAGCCACCGCAATGAGATGCCCGCACACCGCAATGAAGAGTAGCCCCCGCTCGCCGCAACTAGAGAAAGCCCTCGCACAGCAATGAAGACCCAACACAGCCAAAATTAAATAAATAAAATAAATAAATTTATTTAAAAAAAAAAAAAGAAGAAGTGATGGAGATTCCCCTTCACAAAAAGTGCCTGTGGCTGCCTTGTGTTGTGTTGCGTGGAGCTCACCTTTGTTTACGGAGAGGTGAGGAAGGATGAGGAAGAGAAAGATGGGGAGAAGCCATGGGGTGGTGGGATGCCATCTAGAGAGAAGCTGGGTTGTTGAATCCTCTGGGAGATTTTTCACTGGGCTTGGCTTCATGGCACCTGGACTACGACTCGGAGTGGCAACCAGATGGAATTCGAGACCCTGTACTCACTCTTTCAGCGTCTTCAAAGGGAGAACCTTGGCCACATTGTCTTCCTGTTTTTGTTTTTTCACTTTTTTTTTGAGGTCTAACAATACAGTAAATTGCACAAATCTTAAGTGCATGGCTCAATTAATTTTTATGAATGGATAAATTTATGAAACCACCACCCGGATCAAAATAAAGAACATTTCTAGCACATCAGAAGGCTCCCTCAGGCCCCTTTCCAATCAACCCCACCCCCTGCCGCGGAGGTAACCACTATTCCAACTTCTACCACCATTGGTTAGTCTTGCCTGTTCTTGAACTTTGTATAAGCAGAACTGGTGCCTGGATGCTTTTGTTCAACGTTTACATCTGTGAAATTTATCCATGTTGCCACATAATATTGATGGTTCATTCCTTTTTATTGCTGTTTTCCATTATATGAATGTACCACAATTTATTAATCCATCCTATTGTCATTGTACAGTTTGGAGCTATTATGAAAAAAGCTGCTACGAACATTCTGGTCCTATCTTTTGGTGGACATTTCTGCTAGGTACACATACCTACGGGTACAGTTGCTGAATCAAAGGGCAGGCAGATGTTTAGCTTCAGTAGATTGTTTTCCAAAGTGGTTGCACCCATTTTATTTCCACCTCCACTAGTTTTTGAACATATCACAAAGGAGCTTCTCCATTGGAGTATTCCCTATGGTCTTGCGGAAAAAGAGGAGCTCAACACGTTCGGAAGTGATAAACCTCAAAGCCGGTAGGAGCAGGAGCAGTTTCCCAAACCTGAACAGGATAGAGGATGCCATCAGTTTGGTTATCAGCTTCTGAGCCTGAGTCCTAGGGATAGTGCCATCCCAGGAGAGGCAGAAGGGGAAGGAGAGGAGAGATGACTGGTGCCCAGGGCGAGTAAGGAAGAGCTTAGAGGAAAGGCCCCATTCACCTACCCCTGACCCACTGTGGCCCTCCTCCAATCTTTAGTTGAGGAGTGTGATGAAAATAGTGAATAAATATTGTTTATTATGTGTTAAGATTATAAAGTCAGAAGTTTTATATATATATATATATATATATATATATATATATATTTTTTTTTTTTTTTTTTTTTTTTGGCAGTATGCGGGCCTCTCACTGTTGTGGCCTCTCCCGTTGCAGAGCACAGGCTCCGGACGCGCAGGCTCAGTGGCCATGGCTCACGGGCCCAGCGGCTCCACGGCATGTGGGATCCTCCCGGACCGGGCACGAACCCGTGTCCCCCACGTCGGCAGGTAGACTCTCAACCACTGCGCCACCAGGGAAGCCCGAGAAATTATTTATATTAATAGTACATGTGAATATATTATTAATTGAATATAATGATTATAATTATATGATGATTAATACCACATATATGTTAATAAGAATATAAATTCCTGGGAATTTCCTGGTGGTCAAGTGGTTAGGACTTGACGCTTTCACTCATGGGGCATGGGTTCAATCCCTGGTTGGGGAACCAAGATCCCACAAGCCGCATGGCGTGGCCAAAAAAAAAATATATATATATATATATACATATATATATATATATATATATATATATATATATATATATATATATATATATATATATAAATTCCCCTCTGTAAGCCACCTAGGATGACAGAATAGCTAGCCATTAGTGAAAATGTTCTGCAATCGAAACTTAATTTTTGTGGCTGAGATACTCATCCAGAAAAGGAGTCATTGTAGTTTTAAATAAGAACCATTTGCCAAGGCAGGGGTCCCCAGTGCAGAGAAGGTGGATGGTGAAGCCACAAGAGACGGGGAGGGGCATTAGACCCTCCTTGGGTGGGAGGACTGACAGCTGGGGTCAGTGCCCAATGTCAAGGAGGCCACATCAAAGTGGGGCAACTCCACACTCAGCTTCTACCACGGAGGTCTAAGGGAAGTCTTCCCACCTCCCAATGACCTACTGAACTTGTTTTGCCAAACCAAGGGCTTTCTTTCTCTTATAAGAGCCAAGCTGGTGGCACTGAGCAGTCGTGCACCCCTCCCTTCTTCTGCTTTTCTGATCTAAGCAGTGTCAGGAAGAAGTAACTATAAAGCCAAGTAGAGAAATTGTTTTTCAAACTGCCGGAAGTGGGTCACAACCAGCCTTTTTAAACAATAAACAATTTAAATAATTTAAACAGAAATATCAGAGTCAATCATTCAAAGTAAGGGCAGGTATTATTTGGGGGAATTTTGTTTCAGGGTCTGTATGTTATTGGGTTATGATGGAAATTGCATTTCTTCCTGGGTGTTGCAGTTTTTAAAAACTGAAATACGCTGGCTTAGAGAACCCCAAATGACTTCCTCAGCACTCAGTTTCTGCCTGTAGTTGATACTGAACCAACTCCAGTAGGAGTGGCAAAGGAAATGTTAATCAGAAGTTTGAAATTTGACACAAAACCAATATGCCCAGACATCTCTGGGAGCTGAGCCCAACAGAAACCTGGTGAAGGAGGGCCGCTGGTGCCTGAATGTCTGTGATGACTGTTCTTAGGGTGCTGTGTTGAGCCTTAGGGACACATTCTACCTATGCTCACCAATAACAGAAATCTTTCTGTGTGATGGGTGTAGTCCTTATACCTTTGACTCTTTCTAAAAGAAAATTACCTCTTCTTTTGATCATTTCTCAGATTACAGGGGATTTCGGGGGTGCCCGTGTTAGCTTACTTCTTCAGAGAGACCTGCTGGGGGCCCAAGAGAATGCAGAAAATATGGTCTAAAATAGCCAATAGGTGCCTGGAGTCCAAGTGATCCAATCTTGCTGAGGCTCCGTTGGATCTGCTGGTGTCAGGGCAAGCCGGGCAGTCCCAGAGCACTGGCTCCTGCCCCACTATCCCTGCAGCCACAGTCTCAGCTGGCAGCCACTGTCCTCCAAACCCAGCCAGGGCAGGGCTATTGTCCATGCACATGGCTTGTGCAAATGCATCCCTGTCAGATGTCCCGCTGCACCTCCAACAGGCCTCATGTTCCCTCAAAACTCTTTTCCTCCTGACTTTCCTTTTTATTTCTTGACTACCTCGTCTCCCAAATAGCGCTTCTTCCCCTCGTTCCTTATATCTACTCAAGTGCCAAGTCTGACCCATCCCAACTCCCAGTGGCTCCCGCAACTCTCATTGCCTTTCCACTCCCAAAGAGCAGAAACTCCACGGCTCCCCTGGATGATGGCAATGTCTGCTTCCCTCCCTGGTTGGATGCTCTGTACTCACTGCCACGGCCCTGCATGAAGCCCAGCCCTGTGTACAACACTCTCCTGCTCAAAAGCCTGCAGTGGCTCCTCTCTGCCTAGCGAATCAGATTTGGCCTTTGGCTGGCCTGAACAGGCTGAATGCCAGAGAGCCATTCTGGCTTAGTCTGCCACCTCCTCAGTGGCAGCGATCTCTTATACTTTCCAAACTGGGCTCCTGACCTAAGAACATATGCATATTCGCCTCTCTCTCTCTCCCCGCCTTGGCGAATGATGATTTCTCTCCTTGTAGATCTTATCCTTCCTCCAAGTCCAGCCCTGCCTCCAGCTCTGCTTGGCACCCCATCTCCCAGTGGGTCTCTGTCTCCTGCAGAGACATGCAGCCCTCAAGACCAGCCCTCAACTGCAATGTGGTCACTGTGCTGGGCACCCCTAGGAGACAGCAAGTTTGCCTTATGCACATTTTGGTCCCTACTTCCGGGCCTGGTGCTGTGCCTGGCACTCAGTAGGTGTCAGCCACAGACTGGTTGTACTGAGACCCTTTTGCCATCTAAACAGTGCAGCCCTGAGATGGTGTCAGAGAGGTGGGCAGGGGGATGGTGAGATGAAGGGAGAGATGGGCAGGTAGGCACGTGCATAGGTCACCTCACAGGCTGGCTGGGGTGGTGGGCCTTGCTGTGCTGGCTCAGCATCACCTGGGACTGGTCCTGCAAGGCCTCCACATGCTCAGGATCCTTCAGGCCCCGCGTTTCTGGAGAGAAGCAGCAGCAGTGAGCTTCTCTCTCAGCCCCTCCGACCCCCTCACAGTCAGCCAGGGCCTCAGGAGGCGTGAGCCCAGCCGTGCAGCCATCCATTCCCTCCTGCCCCCAGGGGAGAAGTCTGCACACATCTGCGTCTATGTGGGGCCATGGAGGGAAAGTGAGAGGCAGAAGGAAGTCACCAGAATTCCCCTTCCTCATCCCCAACCACTCTCCTCTAAGGCTTGGGCAAAGACTCAGCTACCTGGTTTGAAGAGGACCAGGGCCTTCATGCAGGCGAACTCCGTGGGGTCCACCGCCAGTGCCCGGAACCTTGAAATGGTTTCCTGCAGGATTCGAGTCTCTGCACTGGCCAGTGCCAGCCGGCCCTGAGAGCTGCCACCAGCAGAGGCCTCAGGCGGGGCTAGCAGTGGGCAGCTGTCCAGGGGCAGAGACCACTGGATGGCTCCGAGGAGGAAAAGTTCACTCCATGCCTCTTCCAGCAGGATCACCTGTGCCCAGAGAGAGGGAGAGTGTTATGACTGATACACAGCTCCTCTGGCTCAGCCTGGAACCTCTGCCACCTTCTCGGGTGTCCTAGGAAACGAAGGGCTGGTCCCGGGTGCCCAGAACATTCTGACCTCTGCCTGACATCAACCAGGGGTCCAGAGCTCTGGGACTTGGCACCATCTGGCCCAGATGCCTCAGCTGCAAGATATTCTGTGGGCTCCATCCAAAGCTGCAAGTGGAACACATAGGAAATCCTGGAGCTGTGAGAAGCTGGGCAGCCTCAGGGACTCCCCTCTAGCATCCTAAGTTAGGCATCCTAAGCCGACTCAGCCTGGCTTCTGATCTGCTTCATCCAAACCACTGGCTAAGGACTCAGACTCTCAGTGTGCCTCTTCTCCTGGATTTGTCATGACAGGTCCTCTTGCTCATGAGAAGCCCAGAGGGGTGTCCTAGCAGAGACGAGGCAGGGCTGAAATGCAAGCCCTGAAGTCAGGGGCATTTGTGTTCCAAGGGAGCTCAGGTTTGCCCACTGATGCTGTTTAGGGTGTGCAGACCATCCTGTGACAAACAGAGCATCTGTAGGGCCTGAGGTCTTGTCTAGGAGGAAAGAAGGCCCAGAGGGGCACAGACATTGTCTTCAAATCCCTGGTCCCCGTGTGTCCCTGGCCATCACTTTCCCCTGGGTGATGACCCTGACCATCATCGCTGTCCAGGGATGTAGCACCCCCAGCAGTCATATCCCTGAGACTGGTGTCCCTGACCATCACTGACTCTGAGGCATGGGTGTCCCCAGCCGTCACCATCCCCGAGCCGCGTGCACCACCAATCATCACCTGCACGAGGAGATATGCGCCCCCAGCCCGGTGGACTCTTGTGAGCCCCCTGACGGGTATACCTGATCCCGGAAGGGCAGGTTGGAGAACACGGGCAGGTTCTTGGCCCACTTGACAGCCATGAAGAGGAGGCGAGCCGACGTCTCATGGATGCTGTCCAGGCCACAGGGGGAGGAGGAGGAGTATGGGGACGAGGGGAACTCGGGATCATTGCTGGTGACATCAATATTCTCATCGGCTGTTGGAGGAGGAGGCTGTGCATCAGCCCCTGCTCCGAGGTAGGCGGCAGGGGCTTCTCAGGGGCCCAGGTGTGGGATGAAGGCAGGACCCGGGAGCTCAGCCATCCTCCCACTTACCATCCTCTGGCTCCAGCTTAGTGCAGGTTTCGGCCGTTATCAGACTGGCCATGAAATGGTGGTGGCCTGGAGGTGTGAGGGCCCGGGGCCCCAGGGCTCTGGCTGCAGACACCGGTGTAGGGCCCCGCGGGCTGGGCCCTGCTGGGGTCGGGGGAGCCGCCAAGGGCTCCAGCCAGGGCTCCGTGTCTGACTCCACGTGGTCCATTCGGACCTGGGCGGTGCTTCGTGGCTGGCGCTCATTCTGCACGGCTGGGGAGACAGGGAGGGTCAGGACGCCCCACGGGTCACACACCCCCTTCTCTTCTGCCACACCTCTCCGGGTGGTCTCCCGACTCACCGTCCTGGTTCATGCCCGCCTGCAAGCACTTCTTCAGCCGGCAGGCCTGGCACTGGTTGCGGTGGGCCTTGTCCACCGGGCACATCCCTGCCCCCACCTGGCACCTGTGGGCGGAGGGGAACCCCCAGGGAGTCAGGGTCCCGCCCAGGCCCTGGGCCGTGGGTTTCGGACGTGTTTGCCACAGCTCCTTCTTCCCTGAACACCCTCCATCCCTCCCAGGCACCTTCAGGGGCTGGAGGGCGGCGGGGCGCTGCCTGCCTCACCTGTAGATGAGCCGCCGCCTCACGCTCCTCTTGAAGAAGCCGCTGCAGCCGTTGCAGGCGTAGATGCCGTAGTGCTTCCCGCTGCTGCTGTCCCCACACACGCGGCACTGGAGCGAGGGCCCTGCACCTGAGGGGCAGCCGGGCTGGGTAGGGACTGGCCCAGGGTTGGTCAATCCCCCCTCCCACCTCCTCAGGGGCCCCTACGCCCTCCTTGCTTCCTCATCCTCAGATTCCTGCCCACCCGCCTTTAGACACGCCTGTGTCTCTCCCATCTGGAAGAGTGTCTGACTTATCACACCCCCTCAGCCCTCCTCCTCCCTCTTCTCTCTCCATGGCCAGTTCTTAACAAGAGGACACTCTCTGCCCCACCTCCCGTTCCCTCTCTCTGCAGGTGGCTTCAGGCTCCCTCAGGCAAAAAAGCAATCTTGGCACCACTGCTACGGACCTCTGCTCCCACCCCCTGAGGGCCCTTCTCTCTCCTTTCCTCCCCCATCCACTCGGCTGTCCTGTCTGATCCCCCTGTTTCTAGGATTCTGGGTTTGCCAGCAGGTTCCCTCACACTTGCCCACAGTCCTTGGGGCTCGGTCTGAGTCACTCCAGCTCCTTTCACGGTCCCTGCAAACCTCTGACCCACACTCCACTCTCCAAGGGTCCAGACCCTACTATGTCCAGGAAAGCCATACCTGTCAGCTCCTCCCCCAGGCCCCACCTGCCTGGAGACTCCTTCCTGGAGGCAGGCACAGCTGCCGGAGCCGCTGCAGCCATGTTGGAGTTCATGGGCACTGTCGGCCTGGTCCTGGCTGGTCCCAGGGCAGCCTCCACCTTCCTGCCTAAGAGAGGCCTCAGGATCGCTGAGCCGGGCCCAGCCTCTGCCTCCCTCTCTGATCCTCTGTCTCTCTGTCTGTGCCCCCGTCTCTTGTTTATCTCTACTTCTCCCTCTGTCCCTGTCTCCTTGTCTCTCCTCTCTGTGCTCCTGCCTCCTGGCCCCTCTGTCTAAACTCAGGAGCTGCCCCAACTTCCCCTCAGAGCAGCGGCTCTGGCTTGGGGAGATTTCTCCCAGGGCAGTGCTGGATGCAGCTTATGATCCTCTTAATCTTTACTGTCTCCACAGGGGATCAACCAGCCACACCTGCAGCATTACCAAGGTGCCCCCCGGAGCCGGTTGGGCCTGCTGTGCCCACACTGGCTCCCAGGATGCTCAGTGTCTCCGAGTCCCTGTGCTCTCAAGCTGATCAAATCGTGAAGGGAGGTGTGGACTCCACTGGCCCCAGGACCGTAGGGGTCTGGGTACAAGTGTGTGGCCGAGGTGTGTGTGTGTCTGGGCGTGGCTCCACACACAGGGTGCTCACTGTGGGTACTGCTCTCTGTCCCAGCGCTTCTCACCTAATCCCTTCATAAGGGACGGCTTAGGGCCCAGGATTTGAAGGTCTGGGCACTCCTGGAAGGCTAGCAGCCCCCAGACGCCCAGCACAGAGGCAGTTCCCATCGCATGTGGAAATGGGTCCAATGTAGGGTCTGAGGCTGCCTTGCAGGTGGGGTCTGGGCCCCACGTGGAGGGTCTCCTGCAGGACTGGAGGGGGTGAGGACGCAGCCCCTGAGCCTGGCTACGGGCTCTCAGGCGGCCTCCCAGCCCTTCCCTGACTTGTCCTCACAGTCCCAGTCAGGCTGGTCCCTCAGCGTCCCCAGATCCAGTCTTCCCAGCTCGAACCCATTGATGGTTCTGAGGTGGGGAGTGGGGAGGAGGCGTTTGTGTTTCCTTTGACCCCAAGGGTGGGTGGAGACAGCCGAGACAGACCCAAGTTCAAATCCCTGCTCCCTCACAGCCAGCCACGCGTCCCTGAGCAAGTGCTTTAACCTGTCTGAGCTTCAGTCTCCAGTAAAAAGGGGTGACAGAAGAAGTACCTGCCTTGGAGGGTAGCTGGGGAAGCTAAGTCAGATGATTCTCAAAGCCTTCCAGGGCCTGGCACTTAGTAGGCATGTAATAAATGATGGGGACTGTTATTCTGATTGCTTCTCAGGGTTGTGGAGAAGATCCCAGAGGAATCCTCGGCAAACGGCCGTTCCTTTCCTGGCTCCTTGGCCCCCATCCCCATTCCCACCCCATGCTCAGGCCGCAGCAGAAAGCCCCATGTTGGTCTGGAGGGGACCACGCATCCTGGGCGGAACTGGGCTCACCTCTGGGTGAGCCTGGGGCAGGGCTTGGCCCAGCCTTAGAGCCTGAGGGAGAGGAGGGACAGTGTGAAACTTCTGGAAGGAATCATGGAGTTAAGGGGGCAGAGGGGGCGGTGCAGCGCCCTTCTGTAAGTGGGGTTAACCCTCCCTGTGACAGAGAAGCACTACTGGGGATTTGGAAAGTCAGCTCGAGGGGCTTTGCAGGGTAATCCGCTTTCTGGGGCCTCAGAAGATCGAGGCCACTGAGCTGAGGCCCCTCACCTGGGCTTCTCTGTCTCTGTCCTCGCCCTCACCGCTCTGCTGATGGGCAGGCCCTCGGGACACTCCACGGCCAAGGTGTCTTGCTCCACCTAACCTCCAAAGCCAAGGGCGTCTCCTTGAACTCGATTGACCCATCCCTCCTTCCCGAAGCTCATCTCTTCCATTCTTCTGGAACTGTCTTAACTATCTTCCTCCCCCTCTGAACTCCTGAGCACCTCCAGGGCCCCAGCAGACCTTTCCACTCTCCGCTTGGGTAATCTCGCACACCTTCGTGGCTTCCACGACCACTTCACATCAGATTTTTGCCTGTGTCTCTGCCCCGAGCTTCTACCCACAGATACCCCTGGACCAACTCCACATGCCCCCAACCAACCCATCCCCAACTTGTCCGCAAAGAGATGGTCCCTGAAGCCCCGGGATTGAGAGACTGCCTGGGGCACCCTGTGCGGTAGGAAAGTGCCCAAGGCTGAGCTGACAGCCTCTAGTCCTGGAAGCCTGGGCCGAGAGGGGTCCGCTGGCAGAGGAGCTAAGAGGGAAAATCGGGATGGCGTGGGTCATGGGAGCAAGGGCTGGGGAGGATTCAAGGATGGAGGCAGCCACCAGGTCAAGTGTCCTTTGAGGTCGTTTGTATCCCCAATAATAAGGATGAGAAAGCAAGAGGAGTGCTTCCACAAATGCTGGCAATATATCCAAGCCTCACAGCATCCCTATAAAGAGTTATCATTATTACCCTCAACTCACAGATCAGAGAGGTTAAGCAATTCCCTTCAGGCCACACAGCTACAGAGTGGTGGAGGAGGTTGGGGATGGAGATGGGGGTTTCAAACTTGTGTCTCATCCCCAGACTCCCGCTTTGTACCACGGTGCTCTCCAAGAAGAGTCTGAGCAGTCGCTCTGCTAGGCTTTAGCAGCAGAAGGTAGCTGGCGCCCTTGGCCACAGTCATTCCACACGAAGGGACAGCAGATGGCCCTGGGTGGGTGGTGCTGGTGGGGAGGACCTGGAAGCAGAGCCCTGGGCTGAGAGGAGAAGGAGACAGAGCTAAGGGGTTTGCAGGAAGGGTGACACTGAAGGAAGGTTTTTTTGTTTTCCTGTGGAGGGAGATATTAAAAGAAAAATATTTGAGAACCAGAGTTCCTTTTATAATGGGAGACACAGAGGAGGAAGAGGCAGGGGGAGAGAGAGTAAAGCTGGAGACGGGGTGTGAATCGAGTACCGGATCCCTGAAGCAAGCCTGGGGGGTACAGGGCACAGGTAGAGGGACAGCTTTGGCCTGGAGAGGGGTCGCCGGGAAGGAATGAGAGAACCCAGGGCTTAGGGCAGGCTCCGGGTCAGTGGACCTCCTCTAGGGTCCTGGTTTTACATCTTCCTGGCTGTGCGAGCAAATGATTCTGCCTCTCTCTTTGTCGCACCATTTCTATTTTTTTTATTTTTTTATTTTTTTATTTTTTTTTTGCTTTATAACAAATTTAATCAGTTATACATATACATATGTTTCCATATCCCCTCCCTTTTGTGTCGCACCCTTTCTAAACTGGGTAGGCTAGTGCCCCGGGGGGGTTGTGGTGGGATCAGAGGAGGTGACACCGCAGGCGTTAGCACAGTCCAAGGTGAGAGGGAGGAGGCATGTGGAAGGGAGCCCGGGACGGAAGGCAGAGGTTGGGGGGAACACCTTGCACAGGTGAGGTCTGAAGCAGTCGCGCTGGGGAAGAGACTCAGGGAGGGACTTTGGGGGAAGCTCTGAGTCCCAGCTGTGAGTAAAGACGGTGACAGTCTGGGCAGGTATAGGATTTTCCTTGGAGCCCCCAGCAGAGTGGCAGAGGCTGGGAGGAGGAAGTGGACACCAGGATTGCTCCAAGGCTCGGTTCCTCTGAGCAAGTGCATGGGAGGGATGGCGAGGAAGGAGTTCAAGGCATGGGGAGGAGGTGGCGAGGGGAGAGCTGAGTGAGGAAACGGAGAAGGAGGGGACTTCTTTCCCCTGGCGGGTCTTTTCTCTGCTGTTCTCCATCTGAGCTGCCCTGCCCCTCCTGATCTCCCTGCCCAATTAACCCCATCCTTCAAGGCCTGTTCAGGGCTCACCTCCTCCAGGTAGTCTGCCCCGACTGCTCTCTTTCTAGAAGCACCTCCAGGGCCAGATATTGTCCTTAATGTTGACCTCATGCCAGGTCAACTTTCTCTCCTCAGTCTATGGGAGATTCCAAGGGTCAGGTTCAGAGTTTCAGGCCAGCTGGGCATGTGGATCACAAGACACTTAACGGACGGAAGTCTATTTTTAAATTGTCCTTCTTTTCCTGGTATTCTAGAGTGGGTATAGAATAAAAAATAAATAAATCCATTAGAATAAAAGACACCGGCAGTGTTTGACCTGCTTGTTCTTACACTGTTGGTTTTGACTTTATTATGTTGGCTCTCTATGTCATTGTTGGCTCTCCAGCTGAGCTCCTTTCTCATCCTGGCCCTCGGTTCTCTGGCTGTTCAGGCCCAGCCAGAGCTGTGACCATGCTGGGGGAAAAGATGACAGCCCAGCCGGGCCGGGGGACAGGGTGGGGTCTCTCCCGATCTGTGACCACCAGCTGCTGGGGCAGACACCAAAGGATTACTCAGCCCAAAGCCTTGAATCTGCTGACAAAGCCGCCAGAGGCCACCTTATCACTAATACAATTATTCCCCCAGGGGACAGGTCAGCAACTTCCTTCTGACTCCCTGGAAGTCTGGGACTGGGTGGAGGGGGTGCTGGGGGGCTGGGCTGGTGGGGAGATGGGTTCACGATGAAGGCTGCAGAACTGATTTCCCTCCGGACCTTGAAGACCCTAGCAGGTAAAGCCACCTGCTCCAGCCTGTCTGGGGCCTGTCATCCCCGGTGTCATCAGGTCACAGACCTCAGAGAAGCACTGGGCTCCACCATCAGGGGGGAGACAGTGGTTCTTGGGATGACCCAGCTGCCGGTTGGCCTGCTTAGGCTGGGTGGTGCCACTGTGGCAGCCATGGGCTTCTGGTTTGGGGCAAACCTCATTCACAGCATGTGGGAACATGTCTTTTGGGATTTCTTTAAAATTCTCTCTTTTTTCCCCATCCGAGGGTCTTCGCTATCTCTGAGAAAGGATAGCTAGTGGCGAGGGCATGGGCTCTGGAGCTCAGGACCCAGCAATTCCACTTCTAGGAAACTCTCTCACAAAGATTTAATTATATGGCTGTTCTCTGTAATGATTTTAGTAAAACATCCATCTGCAGACAACTGGGTAAATAAAGTATGCTCCATCCCTACAGTGGAATGCTATGCATCCATTGCTCCCAAGTTCATTTCCAGGGAAATACGACCACAGTATTTCAACCTCAATCCAGCTGCAAAACAGCATGCATAGTTTGATTTCATGTGTCTCAGTGGAGTTTCTGGCCACAGATCACGGGACTCTTTTTTCTCCTCGGCAGGACCTGAATTAATTAATAGTTTCTTTTTCTAGAGCAGTGAGCGGAAGGTTCAGGACTCCGAGGGGCCGACACTAGCAGGAAAGTTGCTCAACAACGCCTCTTTATCTCCTCTTCAAGATAACACTTAGAAATAATCAGATATTCCCTGCGCAGTTTCCCAGATCTTGGCTGCTGAAGTCTCTCTCCTAGAATCGTTTCAAAGGTCTGAGAGGAACAGGAGAGGCTCCCAGCCCCATCCGAGGATGAGCAGGCAAAAGGCAGGCCGTGCCGGACACATCCGATCTGCTGCTGCATGCTGGGGACCTGTGGGGAGACTCCCCTCCTCCGTGTCGTGATGACTGACAGTGAACGACGTCTGTATTTTATTGTTTTGTTTTGTTTTTTGCGGTACGCGGGCCTCTCACCGCTGTGGCCCCTCCCGTTGCGGAGCACAGGCTCCGGACGCGCGCAGTCTCAGTGGCCATGGCTCACGGGCCCAGCCGCTCCGCGGCATGTGGGATCTTCCCGGACCGGGGCACAAACCCGCGTCCCCTGCATCAGCAGGCGGACTCTCAACCAGTGCGCCACCAGGGAAGCCCACGACGTCTGTTTTAACCTCTCCTTCTCCCCGGTGCTTGGAGAGGTGGGCTTCTCCACCCTTTAGCAGAGCTACGACCAGCAGAAATTCTCACCACACTCAGAATCAGAAAATTTTGTTTCCTTTGAATATTTAATAGTGAACATGTGTTACCATATAATCAGGATAAAGCAAAGGTCTTTTCAGTTTTTAAAGAAGAGCTAATTTGAAGTAAATATTACCAATAATAATAATCATCAGAGGAAATATTTATGAAGAAATGGTTCAGTGTTTCAGTGTGTGAGAACGAAAAGCTTCTCATGTTCTGGGTTTCTCTCCCACATTACCCATGGGGAAGGCCCAAATCTCTAGCAGCGGCTCAGGCCGAGCCTTGGCTAATCAGAACAGCTGCAGCCGCAGAGATGGAGACCTGGTCCTGGACACGCCCCTCCCTTTTGCTGCGCCTGGTGTCAACCCTTTAGTGCTGGACTCCGCGAAGCTCTGCAGATCAGGGAGGGGCTGGGGCAGTGAGGGCTGGGTCGGGTGGGAGCTCTTTGAAAACTAGTAATGAGGTATGTTAAGTTCAACTACAGGCACAACCATACCAGTGTATTCTAGTTGGCTGACCCTCCGGGTTATAATATTTATGTCCTAGAAATGAAACAACCTAAAAGCAGGGTTTTCCTCTTTCTGACTTACTTCATTCTGTATGAGAATGGACTTGAGGACACGGGGAGGGGGAAGGGGAAGCTGGGACGAAGTGAGAGAGTGGCATGGACATATATACACTACCAAATGCAAAATAGATAGCGAGTGGGAAGCAGCCACATAGCACAGGGAGATCAGCTCTGTGCTCTGTGACCACCTAGAGGGGTGGGATAGGGAGGGTGGGAGGGAGATGCAAGAGGGAGGGGATATGAGGATATATGTACACATATAGCTGATCCACTTTGTTATACAGCAGAAATTAACACACCATTGTAAAGCAATTATACTCCAATAAATATGTTTTTTAAAAAAAAGCAGGGTTTTTCAACTTGGGCACGGCTGACATTTTTTTTTAATTTATTTTTTAACATCTTTATTGGAGTATAATTGCTTTACAATGGTGTGTTAGTTTCTGCTTTATAACAAAGTGAATCAGTTATACATATACATACGTTCCCAGATACAGCTGACATTTTGAGCCAGATAATTCTTTGTCATGGAGGCTGTCCTGTGCACTGCAGGATGTTTAGCAGCTTCCCTGGCCTCTACCCACTAGATGCCAGTGGCATCCCCTTTTTTCCAATGGTGACAACAAAAATGTCTCCAGACATTGACAAATGTCCCCTTGAGGGGCAGACTCGCCCTTGGTGGAGAACCACTGGCCTGAGCCATGTTATTTCCTGCTTTCCTGGAGACAGGTCACCAATCTGTTTTCACAGATGCAGGAAGCACTTCCCATGACAGATGTCCCGGAGGCGCCCCAGGCCATCAGGCATGTAACATTATCTCCGGTGTCGGTGTCGTGTGTATACAGACTCAGGAACTGTCTGCGAGGATGCTCAAAGTCGGCAGTTTTCTCTGAAGGAGAATTTTACTATTTTATTTTCTTTATATTTTTCTGTGTTGTTTGAATGTTTAATAATGAGCATGTGTCATAATTGTAATTAAGATAAAGCTTCTTTGTGTCTTTTAAAAAAAGATTAGCTAATTTGAAATAAATACGACCTCGAATGATAATAATAATTGGAAATATTTACTTAAGAAACTGTTACATGCCAGACACAGTTCTATGTGTTTATATGCATGAATTCTCTTAATCCTCACAACACTATCAGATAGGCATTATCATTATTATCCTCCTTTCACAGAGAGGTTTAGTGACTTCCCCAAAGTCACACAGCTAGTAGGAGACAGAGCTGGGATTCAAACCCAGGCAGATAAGCTGGTTATTTTAGGAGAATGTATCTGCCCAAGGGTAGGGAGAAAAAAAAAATGGGAATATCTTATTAAAATATCACCTTCATATATTTAATAAAGGAAATCTCCTCCAGACACATTCTGTCTCCAGGTAGATTAAAAGGATAAAGCAGATATTCTAGGCTGTGGAAAGTGACTTTGAGTTGGCATTTCTGTTCTCAGTTTTTCTACAAAATGCAGATTCTTAGACTCAAGCTACAATATCACTTATAGAGAAAAGTGAAAAGATTACTCGTAGGAAGCTTTGTTTTCTATGTTTGCTTTTAAGGGTAGGGCTCTGGGGTTGCACCAGGTATGACTGGGAATTACCTGTAGGTGTGCATGTGTGTAGGTGTGAGTGTGTGTGTGTGTGGTGAGAATCTGTCTCGTGACTGTGGAGGGCTAACTGCGATGTCGCCACAAAGACTCCAGCTCTGCCTGTGTCTACTGCAGTTTATTCTTGAAGATCCAGACAACATCCTGACAACTGCATGGGTGTAAAGAAATTGCCCAAAGTGAACTGTTTAAATGAGCAATGTCCACATGTCACATTTAGCACATTTTCCTTCCTGACTTCTGATATTGAAGTTAGCTGTGTTTAATGACATTCCTTACTAGCTCCATTTATTAATTTGGTGAAGACAGTAAATTGGGGCAGCAAAAATCCAGTGCCTCTCCACAGTGATGGAGGATATGTTTTTTAGGATGACATTTTAGAAAATGCATATGCTCAAAGCAATTCTCCCTAAGGTGAATGGTACAGGAAGGGTCCCGGGGTGGACTGGCAGCTGCCCATCTTTTCAGCCTGGGCTGCAATCTTGCCCCGGCTCCATGCTCTGGCCACAAAGGTCTCCTGCATCCCTGAGTACAGCAAACTCCTCCCCAAAACACGGGCTTCACATATGCTGGTCCTGCTCTGTTATCTTCAAAGGGGTTTGGAAGACCTGTTCTTTAATGGAGTTTCTTACACAGACACTACACCATGATATGAGATGTCGTTTTCAGTCTCCAGGCATTGGAAATAGCTAAATATATTTTTTTCAGTTAATAAATTATGACACATTTCCCAGATGGCTATTTTTTCTGCCATGGAAAGGGGATTATGCAGAAAAATGTTCTGATGAAATAGCAAGGTACAAAATACTACAAACACTATGGCATTTGTATACAAAACCAAAACTAATTCTGTTACACTATGGCATTTGTATACAAAACCAAAACTAATTCTGTTAAGTCAGAGGCATTCTGGTTGATATATTAAATTAAATTTAATATATTTAGTAGAAATTATTTTTATTTAATAAAAGTAAATAATGTTATTTAATAGAATTATTAAATTATAAATTTTTAATTAAAATATATTTAGTATATTTAATGGAAAAATAGTCTTTAAAATAAATTAGCATTATGATTTTACTGATCTCTGTTTCTTTACTGTTTCTGCAGCATAAAGAATTGTCAATTATTTATTTATTTATTTACCTGGTTACTTACTTATTTATTTAATAATCCCCATTCAATGGTAACTTTTAAGTCTGTTGATCTATTATTTTACTCCCAGACACAATCTTAAGTTGAGACTCCCGAATAAGACATTGAAATTCAAAATAAGTGTTCTGGAATTCCGAAATTATTTTGAAAATAAAATGTTTACAGACAAATACACACATTTATAATACATTAAGTAATTGTTTTTAATTTGGTTTGTTCTGACAATGGTATTGTAGTTATGTTTAATAAAAGACAATCTTTATAACTGTTAGAGTCATATTCTGAGGCATTTACCAGAGAAGTGATTCAATGTTTTGGATTTGCTTTTTAAAGATCCCAGCAAAAAAAAAAAAAAAAGTAAACAAATGGATATGAACTGAGAACGACTAAGGTTGGTGGTTGCTTTTGTGGGAGGTGGGTAAGATGGTTTCACTGAACGATTATCTCTACAATTTTGTTTATGATTGGAATTTTATTAAATAAAAGGTTAATTTAAAAATATATGCTCATACAACCAGACAACGTGAAAAATGAAACAGAAAAATGTTGTCGGTGACTTTGGACATACTCTCAAGTCTTTCTTGTTTTTCCCTTTGTTTGCAGCCCTCCCTCAATCTGCCTTCATGACAATTTTTAGCTTGCTGTGTAAATTTTGAGGAGCTTAGGGGAAAAGGGTAGTGCAGCGGAGAGGAAAATTCCAGGGGCTGGCTTTGGATTAGGTTGGCTGTTATGTGCATCAGCGCCCCCTCCTGGAAGGAGAGAAAGGCAGAGAGCTGGGGCTGAGGCACCCTGCAGCTTTCTCTCTGAATAAGAGTGCCTGGCTTGCTTTCTTCTCTCTCTCTCTCTTTTTTATGGTGTTATCTTGAGGATTTGTTTATCTATTTATTTATTTGTTATTAAAATTTTTTCCAGCTTCACTGAGATGTGGTCGATGTATGATATCGTGCAACTTTAAGGTGTACAATGCGTTGATTTGATACACTTATGCATCCCAGTATGATTAGCTGACACCTCCACCATGTCACATAATTATCATTTCTTTTCTGTGGTGAGAACATTTAAGATCACAACATATAAATATATACTACAGTGTTGTTAACTATAGTCACCAGGTCGTACATTAGATCTTCAGAACTTATTCATCATATAACTGGAAGTTTGTACCCTTTGACTAACATCTCCCCTTTTCCTCCACCCCCAAGCCCCTGGAAACCACCATTTTACTCTCTGTTTTTACAAGTTTGGCTTTTTTAGATTCCACGTATAAGTGATATCTGGCAGTATCTTTCTTTCTCTGATTTCTCTCACTTGGGATACCCACTGTTGGCTTACCGACAGGATTGCCCCAGGATCCTCCTCCTCTAGCCAGCTCTTCCTCACACCTCAAGACTAGGCCCCAATGTCTTCCCTCAGGTCAGAACGCTATCATTTCTCCCCACATCCCAGTTATGATCAGAAGCTATCTTATTCACCTCTTTGTTTCATTGTTATTGCCTGTCTCCAAATACAACCAGGAGATGGCTGAGATTGGAAATCTCCATCTCGTTGAAAGGCTTGGCACAGAGAAGGAGCCTGAATGGGTAAATGAAAGCTTCCCCTCATTCCCCAGTAGAGTTTGCTGCTCTTTCCTCTCGCCCTGCCCTCTGCTCTTGCCTCCAATAGAATCATCTCACTGCTTCAGACTGCTCTGCTCACGTGCCAGAGCCTGGCCCAGGGCCTGGTGTGGAGCAAGCCCACATGCATTCCTGCTGCCCTCACACCCATGGCCAGTGTTGCAAGTGATTCTGTCATAGGAGGTTTAAACCATTTACTTGCAGTTGAAAACAAGTCAACCTAGAGATTCTCTGGGGAGAAGTAAAAATGAAGAGTTGCAGATAATCGTGATAGAAAGAGAATGTGCTTTAATAAAAGGGTTTTATCTGGCCAGAGTAGAAAACTGTTCAAGTAATAAACTACCTCAGGATGGAATGATAGTTTCCTAGGGATCTTTCCCTGGTTTCTACAGTAATGTTTCCACATTGATTTACCAGGGGAGCAGCCCCTGATATAAGAAAATGGTTTTCAAGGTTTGCTGAGGAAAGGGGCTGGCAAGGGTAGCCCATCTCCACTTCAACCAAAACACCTCTGTGTTTGTCTGTTTTCTAATTGGTAGGATTTTGTTTGAAGAAAGATTTCCTCTTCCAAAAAAGTGACAAGAGGATTGCAGGAGTATCAGGTAAGGTACTTAATAGCTGTGTGACCTTGGCTGAGCCTCGTAACCTCTCTGGGCTGTTACAGTAAAGAAATAATGGAGCCAAGAAACCTTACCTGTGTGAAGGCAGGGGACTGAATTAGAGGACCTCTCAGGTTCTCTCCCATGTCTAAGATCCATGGTTGTACGAAGTCACAAAATTAGAGGGAGCTTAATCTACTCTCAATACCCAGAATGGCCACAAGATAGAGATGTTACTCCATGAGCAAAGCTTTTTCTATGCCAGGGACTGTTTCACTCCCCAAATTCTAGCACAAGAGATTTGGGAATTTCTCCTTAGAAATTACAGAAAAGGAAAAAATGTCCATTAGTACTTGCAAATTCAAGCAGAAGATTTAAACTATTTTAGTGATGAATTCTGGCAAAGTTACCCAGTGTTTAACTCATAGCTTTGTTTTTCTACCAAAACATCAAAGAGTATCGCTCTTTGGAGTCTCCCTCGCCCCATGACAAGAGTCTCTGCAAGGTTTTGTTCTGAGATATTGGAGCTCCTGACATATCATAAATATCCAGGAAATGGATGCTGAATGGAATGGATGTTGAATTTGTTGAATTGCATCGGTGAATGCCAGGTTGGCATTAAAAGATATGTTCTTCTATGAGGAGGATTTCCTATTCCCGTAAGGGCTGTTGACATGATTTGCCAAAATGGTTAGAGCGGTCTCTAGTTTTTGGCTAGAATTCAGCTTTTCTGTATTTTAGAGGTGATTGCCTCAAGCCCCAGATTACCAGGGTTTGGGGAGCATTGAGCTGGAAGGACATTTACTGAATTATGACTTGAGAATCTTTGTCACATTATACTTTACGGGTAGGAAAAGAAAGTATGAAAGCAACAGGTTTAGGCAAACACATGTGGTCCCAGAGGACGTCTCACTCAGCAGACATTTGGCATGGAGGCAGGATGGAGCAAAAGAGACTGGGATGTTAACTTCTTGCTGCTGGGAGAGCAGGGAAGATGGAAAGGTGGTGGGAGGAGGTTGCCTAGAAGATGATGACTGAGATCACCTGGGAGAGAGCCTGAGTGATGATAAAGGGTGGGTGCCCTGAGCCTGGAAGCTGGAGAACTTTCTGGACCCAGACCTGCCTGTTGTTTCCCCCAGAGTGTGGTCCCACCAGCATAAATGAACTGAATGTTCCTGAATCCTTGCTGGACCAATCTGTCAGGGCCTGCTTGTAGAGAAGCCCTGGTGACCTGGGGACCTTCATGAATAGGCTGGGGCAGGTAATGATACCTTGATAGCTCTCCCAGGCCCTTCCTGCAGCCAAGGAGCAGCCAGCCCTTCCTGAGTAGGTGATCAGTGGATCAGCATTGGAACAGCTGTTTTCATTTGTCTGATGCTTCAAGCTGCTGGTTATTCCAGTGTTGCTCATGCCTGAGTGACGTTCAGACAACTTGTAAAGGAAAATAATTGTTTCACTCACATGGGATGCTGAATTAAATAATACTTAATTACAATGTTACAAAAATGAATCTAAGTAGAGGGATTATAACTCTTACAGAACTACATAATCAAAATGAAATTGCCAATTAAGTAAAAACACTATTTCAGAACAAACAGAATTAAAGGCAACATCACTGATAAGATAGATAATGCTTTGTTGAAACTCAGTTGACACTCACAACATGGATGCATGGTGGAAATGCATGGTGGAAATTCTTTTGGGTTTGGCATTAATGACAAGTAACTCACCACTCTTGCCTACCCACCCTACTGTGGATCCTTGCTTCAAACAGCAAGCCTGTGACATAATTTGGCCTTTGCTTGGCATGAATAAACCTTTTACTGCTAAATTCAACTCCATTCTTCACGTATTAGCTCGCCCATGACAATTAATGTAACACTACCTGGTTCCAGGGCTGGAAACAAAGGCCTTGTTGGGCCGTAAGGTGGTCAACTAGACGTGGTGTATAGGTTCATGCCTATATATATATATATATATATATATATATATATATATATATTTATTTATTTATTTATTTATTTATTTTTTTGGTCTGTGTTAGGTCTTTCTTGCTGCACGCGGGCCTTCTCTAGTTGTGGCGAGCGGGGGCTACTCTTCGCTGCAGTGTGTGGGCTTCTCGTTGCAGTGGCTTCTTTTGTTGCAGAGCATGGGCTGTAGGCACGTGGGCTTCAGTAGTTGTGGGGCGTGGGTTCAGTAGTTATGGCTCGTGGGCTCTAGAGCTCAGGCTCAGTAGTTGTGGCGCACGGGCTTAGTGGCTCTGCGGCATGTGGGATCTTCCCGGACCAGGGCTGGAACCCGTGTCCCCTGCATTGGCAGGCAGATTCTTAACCACTGCACCACCAGGGAAGCTCCATGCCTATATATTTTTAATGCACAATTATTTTAATGACAGTGCTATTTATAATTTTTAAAAGGTGAAGATAAAGCAAAATTTCTAAGCATAGGTGAATGTCCAATCTCATTACAGTCACACAGCTCTTACAATGACATGTTCATGCCAATTTAAAAAAGATTATTATTAACATGAAAGCACAAAATGAAAAAACTTGCTATTGAAGACACTCTGGGAAAACACTGTTTTATTAAATTCTCTCCTCAGGATGAATTCCCAGGCATGGAATTATTAAGTGAAAGCTGAAGAGCTTTATGGCTCTTGTTACATTGTACTGAGTGGAGTTTCATAAATCAACATTTTCATTGAGATGGTATTTCTCAGCTTGCCTCCAAGGTTCATGGTTTAACCCAGGAAAATACCTGTCTGGGGCACAGCTCCTGCAAGGGCAGAAATGGCAGCTCATGTCCGGCTGCTGGCCTTACTCGGATCCTGTCACCCCTCTGCCCAGATCCCCAGCTGGCCTCTCCTCTGTCTCACGGTGAAAGCACAGCCTGTCCCTGGCTCCCAGGGTCTGACCTCATCTCCTCCCGCGCTGCCCCGCTCCCCCAGTGTTCCTGAATACCCTGTGTGCGCCATGGGGGCTCGACTCCGGCAGCTTCCTCGCCCGGCACCCTTACCCAGCTATCCACGTGGCCAGCTTCTCCCACGCCCCAACCATCCTATTTAAAGTCGCACCCCTGCCTGTCTCCACCGCTGCCCCTCCACCTTCTCAGCTCGGCTGTTTGCCCCAACACACACCACCGCCTGACGTGCCGGGCACACACGAGTTGTCTACATCCTTGTTTAGAATGTAAGCTCCGAGGGCAGTCTTCCGGCTGCGCTACTGCGTATTCAGTGCTAGTAGAGCATCAGGAGCGAGTGCGTGAACGGTTGTCACAACTGGGGAGGCTCAAAGCCTGGTGATGCACAGTGAATCCCGAGGGAGAATGCCTGGGATCTGAGGAGACAGAGCTCCGAGGGCAGGAGCAGGCGGAGGGATCTGCGTATTTCCCTTCCCTGTGATTGGCTTTGACCGGTAGAGCGAGGCAGAGGCTGATACTGGTATCAAGTTCAAGCACATTTGATCCTTTGGGTCCCACTGCTCTTGTTCCCCCTCCCACCTGGCCAGCCTCCAAACAGGGTTGACTCTGGCCTCTGAAGAACACATTTTTGGAATCCACATGTGAAAACAGGACAGAGAAGTAGAGGCGTCTCCTTGAAGCATTTTCTCTGGAGGCAGTGGTGTGTGTGTGTGTGCATGTGTGTGTCTGCGTGTGTGTCTGTCTGTGTGTCTTTGTGTGTCTCTGTGTGTCTGTCTGTATGTGTGTGTCTGTGTGTGTCTCTGTGTGTATCTTTGTGTGTCTTTCTGTGTGTGTCTGTGTGTGTTTCTGTGTTTCTGTATGTGTCTGTGTGTCTGTGTGTGTGTACATATCATAGAAGTGTGCTGCCCACTGTTGTCGGGCACTCCACCCCGAGCATGAGAATCTTTGTGAAGCCACAATAATCAACAACAACATCTGCTGTAATGTGTATTACGTGCTCAAGGAGTAAGTTCTGGGTTAAGTTAGTTTTCAAGGGAGTTTTTGTCTTGCACATGGGTTTATGCAGTTCTTCGGGAGAGGCAGTGCCACGCAGAGGAACAAGCACACTCTTTGAGACCAGACAGATATGTGTTCGACTTCCTCAGCCACTTAGGACCTGTGTGATCAAAATATTTCCTCATCTGGCTGAGACCTGGTTTTCCCAGCTATATTCTCTTTGCATCTCAATTTATTTATCCATAAAATGGCCACAAAATGAAGTGTTTGCTTCGAAGGTGTTATCTTGAAGATTAAATGATGTAAAAGGACCTAGAGGACACCTGGCACATAGTAGGTGCTCAATAAGTTAGGGTTTCCCAGCCTCAGTAACGATAAGCTTCACCCAGGACTGGCTCTGGCTGCTGCCAAAAATATTAGTTTCCCTTCCCCTGTCCTCTTTTTGTACTTTATTCTCTCCAACTTTTTACTTTAGAAAATCTCAAACCTCAGAGAAGAATAATATAACGAATACTACATACCCTTCACTAATATTCAGCAAAGTGCATTTTACCTTATTTGCACGTATTCTTTCTCTCTCTCCACATACACGTGCACACACACACAATTTTACTGATGACCCACGTGAAAGTAAATTGCAGACCTTGTGACCTTCATCCCTAGGACTGCCACAGTGTGTACTCCTGCCCGACCAAACACCACCTTCACATCCAAGAAGTTTTACGTGGATTCAGTTGTGTCATCTTAAGTACAGGCCATGTTCAAATTTTCTCTCTGCCCAAATGTTCCTGATCACTCTTACTTATTTACTCATTTATTTAATTAAAAAAATTTTAACATAGGTCCTTGTTGGTTATCCATTTTAAACATAGCAGTGTGTACATGTCAATCCCAAACTCCCTAACTATCCCTCCCCCCACCCTTCCCCCCTGGTGACCATAAATTCATTCTCTAAGTCTCTGTTTCTGTTGTGTAAATAAGTTCATTTGTATCATTTTTTTTTAACATTCTGCATATAAGCAATATCGTTGATCACTCTTTTTTTGAGGGTCACTGTCGCTGAGTCTATTACAGGAACGTGTTATTTTGAACCAAGTCTGACTCGCAGGCCCTTCTCTTTCTGATCTGCTGGAGGTAGATCTTGTTGTCTGTCCCTAGAGATGCCTGGAGATAGCTGAAGACAGTTACCCGTCCAGATCCTCCCTCCCCCATCCTGGTCCCCATCCCAGGCACCATCCTGATCCTCTGGGCTCTTTCCTGGTGGCCAATTGACTAAATACAACGTGTCGGTCCCAGAACTGGAGACCGAGGGGTCCAGCTTGGGTCTGACCCCTGAACAGGGGCTTTTGACCTCCCTCTCAGGGGCAGCTGTACATCTTCAAATGCAGCCTCTGCTCACACTGTCATACTGAGCATGGGTAAACTAAACAGCACTGCACTTTCTTATCAACAGCCAAGCACCCATCCAGTCCTTGGGCAATTAATGTCATTGATTGGAATCAATGTGGAGAGACTGGAACTAATATATGCTGAGACCATGTGACACGCCAGGCCCTGGGGAGATGGACATGGGAAAGACACAGGCCGGCCTCTAGGGGAAGCCGACAGTAGAATCCTAGTGTCACCAAGAGTTAGCTGGACACGAAACCTCTCTGAGTCTCAATGTTCTCATTTCTAGAAGGGGACAACATTCCAACTCCCTAGGTCTGCTGTGAAGATTTAAGACAGCAGATGTGAGGGTTCTCAGCACAGTGTCTGGCACATGGTAGACTTCTGATTTGGGTGTTGAAGAATAAATGGAATTTGGATAAATGCCAGAATAAATAAAATGTTCTGGCAATGGTTGCACAACAGTGTACTAAATACCACTGAATTTCACACTTTTTTATGAATTAAAAAGTTTATGAACCATAGAAAAAAAATTGATTCCTTAAAATCAATTCTCATTAAGTTCCCTGTAAAACAGTTAGCTTACAGAAAACTTTCTTTCTCATGAACAGAAAATCACCATGCTTTTGGTCCAAGATATGCTGGGGTTTTTTCCTTTCTTCTTCAGATGACAGATAGATGGATGTAGCTGAATCTATGAACGAGTGTACTTGCCCCAAATGTGCAACATAAATACAGAAGCGACGAACAGAAGAGTCATAACCAATACTGGAACCGGGCCAACTTTGAGCCCCGGTGAATCCTCTGTTTAGAATCGCCACATCCCCCCGGTGCCGGCTCGGGTAGTGCGGCCTGCGCTCCTCTCCGCAGCTGGCGGTTTTCCTCTGCCAGACTATGGATCTCGCCGCCCCGGCGGCCACTGCTCTGCTGGGAGAGCGCCCTGAGACCACGTTAGTGCCACTGGGGGACGGACCGGGCATGCAGAAGACAGGAGGGCGGCAGGACGCTGAAGTGGACAGCGGAGAAGCAGTGGAGCCCGGCGGCCGGAGAGACTGATGCAGGTTCACACTTTAAAATGATTAAAACAGTGAATTTTGTTAAGTGAATTTTACCGCAATAAAAAAAAGAGTAGGGCTTCCCTGGTGGTGCAGTGTTTGAGAGTCCGCCTGCTGATGCAGGGGACACGGGTTCGTGCCCCGGTCCGGGAAGATCCCACATGCCGCGGAGCGGCTAGGCCCGTGAGCCATGGCCGCTGAGCCTGCGCGTCCAGAGCCTGTGCTCCACAACGGGAGAGGCCACGGCAGTGAGAGGCCCGCGTACCGCAAAAAAAAAAAAAAAAAAAGAGTAAATGAAGATTTTTCAGGCAGGAAATGTGGATGGGAGGGATGGGAAGCACATCTAAGGCACAATAATAATTTTCTGAGAGTTACTGATGCTGCTGCTGCAGAGCAGCCAGTGTCAAGGACAGAGCCTGTAGGCACTCTACTAGAGACTCTCTCGTCCAGGGTGACTTTCAATGGGCTTTATGACCTAAGTCATATTTCACGTTATTAGGCATCAAGATAACCTGAAAGATTTTGTCAAACACTCTGCTAAGCTCAAGCCCAAGGTAAAGTCAGCCCGAGGAGAGTTGGAAGAAGTTGTATTCCAGTTGAGAGATGGAGCCGCACGAATCAGCACAGTGGGTCCCAACACTTTCTGCCTCCTGGGGGAGGTTTAAAGAAATACCTGTAAAAGTGCAATCCTGTAAAACAAAACAAAACAAAAATGAAATCCTCTAGAAGTGCACATGCCTGAATGTTTTATCTTAAGCTCCTCAGCCAAGGTTGAGGACCAGGGTACCAGCAGGCTGATGTCCTGCACTCCCTGTCCTCTTAGGGGTCCAGGCGCCCCCAGAGCCAAAGTCCCACAGATCAACCGATCTCTAAAGGGCTCAGCTCTTCTTTTTAGAGGGCTGTGCGAAGCAACGTGAGTAGAAATGGAATAAGGCCCGAGAAAGCACAGACGTGTTAACAAAGCTGACATTTTAAAACCAGTTTATTGTATTTTTACAATAATAAAAATAAATTAGTCATACACAAAAATAGTTGTCATTTTTGCTGAAGAGAAAACTGATTATTTACTCATATAATGCGCCTCCGCCTCTTTAAGCGATAATTGACACCGTACGGGTGACCTGGGGTGGATGGGGTATTCTGTGGGTTCCTTGCTCCTGGCTGTGCAGTTGACA
This sequence comes from Mesoplodon bidens, assembly GCF_964165515.1. Classification (NCBI taxonomy): domain Eukaryota; kingdom Metazoa; phylum Chordata; class Mammalia; order Artiodactyla; family Ziphiidae; genus Mesoplodon; species Mesoplodon bidens. Next base: position 60,974,729 of record NC_138178.1, on the reverse strand, counting down.
ACCCAGAGCTCCCACTCAGCAGTGTCCAGCGGGGGCCCTGGAGGCGTGGTCAGAGCAGTGAATGCATCACCTCTCTTACACCCCTCCCTGCCCTTGCCAGGGGACCCTGCCTCCGTCACAGCTCTAAGCCAGCCTCCCCAACAACTTCCTGCTGGTGATTCCAAGGAACGAGGCAAGACAAAGAGAAGGGATGAAAAAGACCCTCCTAATTCCTTCTTTAAATGTTTGAGGATGAGGAGATGGCAGATTACATGAGCAAATATGATATTCAAGGTGGAAAGGTGGCAATCCAGAGAGACCTGTTTCAGGTATAATCCGAGGGGTAAAAACCCCTGAATGAGTCGAAAAGCCGAGTCATTTATATTTGATCTTAAAACCCAGGAATTTGGCTAATCAGTATGCTAAATTGTAACTATGGACTTGGAATAAGACATCACGTGCAGCAACCTTCCGGGAAGCTGGGTTAGTAGGATCAAATAATTTGACACAAATGTGGATCGAATATGTAAATAAATACCTATTAGGTCCCTTTATAATTAACATATTCTAAATAATAGAACTATTTTGGTGTAGTGACTCATTCTGCTGGTAGAGTTCAGAATACACATTTCCTATAAACATCTTGTATTTACAAAGGACAAAATAATAAGTTATAACAAAGTATATCCTTCCATCAAACTGAATGGGGGGGATCTGGGGGTCAAGGCAGGTGGAAATTATGTAACAGAATGGCTTTCCTCTCACTGAGGCAAGGGGCTCAACGTCTGGAAGCTGCTAAGAAAGCTGGCTAGAGAATCCCACCCTGTGGGGGTCACTTTTCCTCAGCAAGATGGCAGTTTCCCACTGTTACCCACTGAATAGAAAGAAGCAGGAGTGTGGTTGAGAGGGGAGAGAATGACGTAGCTCCAGCAAAGGCACAAGAAAGCAAAGTGAGTTGAGAAAGTGAGATGGTATTCAAAGGGTGCTAGTCTAGTCGAGGTTCTGCCCCCATCAAGGTGTGTGACCCTGGGCAGGGAACTAGTCATCGGGACAATTGGTTACTCATCTATGAAGCAGGACCAGACAGGGCAGCTCTGACCAATTGGCTAGTGGTTCTCCGAGGTATGAGGCCACATTCAGCCCTGGAGAGGGGTGCGCCCCTGGGTTCAAAATGGTAGAAATGGGAAGTACGTGTGCTGTGTACTTGCCATCCCAGACCAGGTGAATCACTTGAAGCTGTTCTACTTACAGAGTCACCAAAACCCAGATTGGAGAGAATCTTAAAAGTCCTGTTGCCCCAGCTGGGTGCTCGAATCCTCCCTTCAGCATCCATGACAAATGGCCATTAAGCCTCTGCTGAGACCTCCAGGGATGGGTCAGTCACCACCAACCACAGAGCGCTCTACCTTCTGAAGGCTCTCACTTGTAGAAAGGTGGTTCTTCTGCAAGAAGTAAAATGTGTCTCCCTGCAGCTTTTACCTTCTGGTCCTAGGATGGCTCTCCTCCGGGCTAAACATTCTCATGAAGTCCTTTCCACTGCTTCTCAGAGTCTGTGCCCCTCATCAGGATTGGGTGTGCTCATCTGAATGTTATACGTTACCAATATTCTTTTTAAAGTTTCCAACAATCACAAATACGGTTCACCAACATTTTCTCCTTATGTAGCCTGAATGTCGTGTGTTGTGTGTGTGCGTGTGTGTGTGTGTGTGTTTGGGGGTAGTTCCATCCCACTTTCTGGACCCACACTGAGCTTCATCCACTGAAACTCTTGCATCTCCCCCACCTTGTACTTGTATGGTGTTTCTTTTTTTAATACAAAGGTGGGACTTTATGTTGCTTCCTGGTGAATTTTGAAGATCCCAGGTTTTGTTCTAGTCTCCCAGACTTTTTTGGTACTAGAACGTGTCATTCAAGCGTTACCTCTCCAGCTTCTTGGCATCCACCAATTTCATCAGGAAGGTGTCTAATTTCCCATCTAAGCCACGGAAAAAGTGTTTCATATGGCAGGATCAAATGTTGGCCTCCACCTGCCAGGCTGATAGAGGTTCCCTCAGGTTTGACTATTCAGCCTGTTTCAAGAGAAGTCATGTTTCTTTTTACCACTTATATTTGTGTCTTTGACATTAGAAAGCAGATATTCAAATTCTAAAGTGGCTATATTAAAGAAAAAGAGAGCCACTGGTTTAGAAAGTTACATCTGGGTTTCTCTCCCTGCCACACAGCTTGACAAAAGAAATGAAGCCAGTGTCCCTCATTTTCATCCCTCTGGAAAGTCATTCTTTTTAAAGGAAAGGGTGTTGAAAAACACTTTGAGGGTGAGTAAATGATACACACCCCAAGAGCCTTGGGCCAGAGAAGTAAGGCAACGGGACAGATGGGGACAGTTCTGAGCGCTTCTGTCACAGTGCAGCTCCTCTAGGGCGGGGACTGGCCCTGCTCATCTGGCTTCCCCACCAGCTCGCGAGCAGGGGGCACTGTACACGCCTTTAATGAAATGAACTGACGCCATCTAGTGGCCGAGTTTACAAGCTTTTTTTTTTTTTTTTTTAAATGCCCTATTTCTTATGCTGTTCCTTTTCTAAGGGGAGAAAGGCGAGTCCACGTGAGGATGGGGAGGATGGGCTGCACTGAATGGCTTTTGCCTAGGCTACAAGCGGCACACTTTCCTTTTCTAATAAGTGATAGTAAAAAAAGCAAACTATATCTGTTTGCAGTTTTGTTGATTTTTTTGTGAGAAAAACACAGAACAGCTTTAATTTATCTAATTTCAAAATTCAGAGCAGGGACTGAGGCAATCTGGTACACAGAAAAAAAAAGCTGTATTAAAATGTAAATTTCATTTTTGCATCATGGTCAGTTAAGGGACAAAGCAGAGGACTGAGAAGGAGATGGTGGGTCATGGGAAGGAGAGGGTGAGATAAGGGGACAAGAAAATGAGAAAGAGGCATCTCTGGAGGGAGGAAGGAACATTGTCGCTGAAAATACTAAAGGACATTATCATGTGTGTTGTGCTAAGAACAAAGGCATTTAGACGTTGATATAAGAAACAAGGAGATTAGTAAAAATTGGATTTCCAAGTCAAGCTGATAAAACCCCTCATCTAGCAACTTATAAGCTTTCCAGACATAAATGAATTCCAGGATTAACTCAACTATTTGTTGCAAGAGAAAAAAGACCCCTAATTTCAGTACTTCTTTCCCCTGAAGACATGGGGTTGATTTATTTGCTCCTATCCAATTCCACAACAGGCAGGATGGCCATTCTCATGAGAGGACCACTGTCCCTTTAAAGAACTTTTAGGTGACATTTAGGAGCCACAGGGCACTGCTGGATGTCAAAGAGACAAAGCCGTCACTGCCCCAGCCCAGTCGTGAGAATCCTGAGTTGGAAGGACCCAGGATGCTCACCTGCCACTTGGTGGAGAAATCCCTTTTAGGCTGGAGAGCTCACTCATTAGGACACCATACCTCTGTTGCGCTGGGCAGCCTGGATGGCTAGAAGGTTTTCCCGCAATCGGAGCTGAAATCAGCCTTTCTGCTCTTCCACCCACTGCTCTTGCTCTGTCCTCCAGCAGGTAAAGAAAGCTTCCTCCAAAGAATCCTTCAAATGACTGGCTTGTACAGCAACATCTGACAGTAGTTGCATAAAGGAAACCCTCCCTTGGGACAAGAAGCAAAGGCAAGTGGCGAGAGGGAAAGAGTGGGTGCTGGATGAAAACCAGCCATATGCTTGGCCTCTCTGGTCTGTTTTTGCTTGGTGGGCACAGGAATCTGGGCCTCTGTCTTGCTGCTTATTGCATGAGTTACGTAAGGATCAGGAGAGATAGGGTGCTTTGGGGGAAATGATGGCTGGGGCTCTCCAGAAGGAGAAGGTCACATAAAAAGGCCAAATAGAATTTCTGAAAGCTCAAGGGTAGTGGGAACCTAATGGAGTGTGCAAGACTGAGCTAGTGATACTGCTTCCAAAAGCTGCAAATCATCATCAAATTAGCAGATTTTTGGGTTAAAGGGCTCACGGGAGAAACTCAGTTGCTATGAATTTCAAAGCAAATGCTTGCTTTGAAAGGGAAATACGCCCAGGACCATAGTACTAAATAAGATAAATTTTCTATACGCCTCCAATTTGCTCAGCCTGATTATTTTTCTTAGTGGGTGTAAGAATATATATATATATATATACGTCCCCCCTTCTTTATCCTCACTGATTTTTCAGATAGTTTATCTTTCATATGCACTGCATTCCCCTTCCAGCCAGAGGCCTCGGGAACTACAGAGTTATGTGAAGTGAATCAGGGAAGACCCTGCCGCTGCGGCCATCGTGGAGGAGTTCACAGCCCCTTTTCCCAGGCTGGCTGCATTAATATAGATCTTAGTGCTCACATCTGGGAGCGGGGATATGGGTTGTGAGTCATGGGGGAAGGGAGGGATGCAAAGTCACAGAGAGACATCTGCAAATCAGACCAGAAAGACCTCAGGGAGACTCTTTCTAATATAAATATAGGGCTTTTGCTGGGACAGGTTGGTTAGACTTTCCACTGGGCGATGTGTAGGGAAGGACCCAGGAGAGATGGCTGAGGAAGGGGTGAGAGCCCAGGGGACAGAGCTGTGTGCTCTGGAAATCTGCTCTGGGAGACAAAAGGCCAAAGGATCCACGATATAGGATTCCATGGGCGGCATGTACCACTGGGGAGAGGAATCAGAATTTCAGGCAATCACCTTTCTACCCCAGTGGCTTTCTTACCTCATGGCATAGTTCCATTAAGGATGGGGTTTAAGAAACTGTGCAGAGTCCTGTCACCAGGACCTGTGACTTTGTGGGGGAAGGGAAAAAAGAAACAGACTCCTGAAACAACTGAGGGCAGGAGATAAAGACGACTTTTGGCCCGAGGAAAGAATTCAAAGGTCTGGGCGTTGTTTGCTGAATGGGAAACTTCTCAGCCTCTAGGTCTGAAATGAAACCACATCCTGCAGACCTAAGCCTTCTGGACAGCCCTCGGGGTGAGGGCTTTGTGGTCAGATGACTGGGGTCAGAACTCAGCTCTGTCACTGAATGGGTCAATTACCTGATAACGTGGCAGGTAGGTTACCTAAGTTTAGTCTCAGTTTCCTTGTCAGTAAAATGGGGACAATGATTCATTCCCTGACTCCCATTCTGGGGCGCTGTGCTCACAGCCGCTAATGAGCTAATATCTCTGAATACACCTGCAAAACAATAAAGCTCTAAACTGGCATGAGATATTTGTGTCACAAGGCTGAAAAAGAGCCTAATGTCTTTGAGAGTAAAAATAGGCACAGCCGGGCTGAGGTAACAGAGGGATGCAGGCATCCTAGCAAGGCTTAAGGGGGCTCTGGGGTGGGGGGACTGTCTCCTCTGATTCTCCAAGGGGCGCTGGTATTAGAAAGGCCAGCAGCACTGGGGCTAGGCAGTGCCCAGACAGGGCCTGACTGCTGACTTAGAAAGTGCCAGGACGGGAGTCGGCCGAGAGCTGCATGCAGTCCCCACCGCTCGGTCTGCAGAGAGCGCAGGTGCCAGGTTTCTGAAGGAGGGGTCAGCAGTTCACGGTGATGCTCAAAGGACAACTGTGGCCTTGCTCCTGGGCACCGTGTGTACACTTCATGAAGGTGGGGTGCTAAGTTGGCTGGCAGCTCCACAGGCCAGGGAGCCCCCAGGAGGGGCAGCAGTCAGCCAGTCCCACTGCTCACAGACTCCCTGACCTGCCCACGGTTGCGGAGCGGGGTGTTATCTGCTCCCCAGGAAGCCCGAGTGCCTGTTGGCCACGCGCGTGCAGGAGACGCAGCAGGCAGTCTTGTAGTAGTTGTAGACGCAGAGCCTGGCCTGGACCACCACGTTGCAGTTGTAGTACCTGTCCTTGCAGTTTTCATCTGTAGCAGAGGAGAACAGAAAAGACTCTCTGAGCACGAGGGGCAGCCTGGACTTAGGGAAGGAGAAAGAGCGGCCGGTGTGGCTCTTCATCCCGGTCCTGCTGTTTATTATTGATGGGAGGTGTGAGTGTGGGCTGAGAGCTTTTATTTTTTTCTTCTTCTTTAAACATGCAGTTGAAATCTATCTACTTTGGCCATAAGGATGCTGGAACCAAATCTCTGAGTGCATTGCCATTTTAATCAATTCCCATGTAAGTTTATCTGTTGATGGGTGGCTTGGATCGCCATCTGTGTTATCAACAGGCACCTTAAACTATGAAATATATACCCAAAGGATGCTGACCCCCTTCAACTCCATGACTAGGCACAAGGTCACAGAGAGACCTAGATGAATCTGGCATTTTCATACCAGAGAACAGGACGGACCTTAAGAAAGATTAATATTTTACTCCAAGATAGGACTCCCTACTTACCAACTTCAGGGACGCAGTCCTGAGGGTTACAAGATTCTTTCTCTTCTGGTTTCAACTGAGGGTCACAGAGATTACTTAGAGTCATCTCATCAGACAGACAGCGCACTTCCCGGACGCGGAAGCCTCCCTGGCAGCTCTTGGAACACTGCCCGGGGAAAGGAAGAAAGTTAGATTTCTTGACAGCCCATTAGCTCAGCACACGGGAGAAGACAGATATTGGAAAATTTCAGACATCTACCAAAGGAGACAGAGTATTAAACTCCCCTGCACCTAGCAACCAGCTTCAACACGCATCCACTCATGGCTAGCCACGTCTCGTCTGTACCCACCCAGGTCCATTATTTTGAAGCAAATCTAGATATCATGTCACTTCTTCCATAATATTTCTGTCTGTAGCTCTAAACAACAAAGACTCTTAAAAAATTACCACGATACCATTATTACACCTAGAAATCAACAATAGTTCCTTATCTTCAAAGATATATTCAGTGCTCCTATTTCCATTTGCCTTGTGAATCTCAATTTTTTTAATAGTGCTTTTTTGGGGGGGGGATCAGGATCCACATCAGGTTTGTATATTGCAGCTGGTTGACATGCCTTTTGTGACTCTTAATCCATGGGTTCCCCTCCCCTGTGTTTCTTCTCCCTTATACTTTATTTGTTGGAGGAACTGAGTCATTTGTCCTGTAGAGTTTCCCATAGTCAGGATTTTGCTGACTGCATCCCCATGGTACAGTTTGACATGTTCCTCTGTCTTCTGCATTTCCTGTAAATTGGAAATTGGATCCAGAAGAGGCCTTAACAGATGCAGATTTGATTTTTTGTGGTGAGACTGCTTCATAGGATGTGTATGTTTGTCTCTCTTTGTAGGGGGCCAGCAACCACTGATAAGCAGATCCATTAGTTCATTTGGGGTTGAAAAATGGTGATAATATCCTAACACCTCTTCTTCTTCTTCTTCTTCTTCTTCTTCTTCTTCTTCTTTTTCTTGTACGTGGGCCTCTCACTGTTGTGGCCTCTCCTGTTGCGGAGCACAGGCTCCGGACGTGCAGGCTCAGCGGCCATGGCTCACGGGCCCAGCCGCTCCACAGCATGTGGGATCCTCCTGGACCGGGGCACGAATGAGTGTCCCCTGCATCGGCAGGCGGACTCTCAACCACTGCGCCACCAGGGAAGCCCTCTTCTTCTTTTATAAGCAGAGAATGTAAAGAATCCCCACTCCTTCCTCACATATATTTACTCTCTGGTTACCCAGTGGTATGGCTTGTTTAGGAGAGACAGGGTAAATTCTTGACTATTTTCTTTTATTTATCAGTTTTCAGAATAATGAGTTGGTTCCCCTAACATCCTCCAATGGTGGAACCTCTAATTAGTTTTTTTTTATCATTACAAACTTATTATAGATGGATGGATTTAAACATATGTGATGTATTTCATTAAATCCATGGTAGTTATTATTTTTACTGATGCTCACTGATGCCCCATCAATGGCTATCAGGAGCCCAAACGTTGGTTCTTGAGCCCTTTGGACATGAACTCGTCTTTGAGAACCTCTTTGCTACCTTGTATGAAAAGACATCCCAATCTAATTTATACTTATAACAGTCACAGACCTGGAATCAGCCATTTCTCTAAGAATTCTTGGTTCCTTTTAGTGGGGAGTGGTATGTTGAAACCATATTCTGGCTGATAGGCATGCCGTTTGCTACTGGGTTGGTCATTGTTTCCAGGCTTTTTCAGTGGATAAAACAGGGAAAAAATTTTTTTAAGATAAATTAATTTGTGAGTTCATACTGATATTTCTAAGTCCAATTCAGGACAACAGGATTTTCACTTAAATCTCTTCTACTTTTGGTCTGTATCTTCTTTCTCCTAAGTTGAGAATCCTATTTCTCAAGGATACTGGGGATAATAGAGCTATACTATCATACTATCATATTTACTGGTACATATATTATCACAGTACCATAAAGTAGATTATTCATTTACTTTATCACCCATTATACACCCAATCATCTCAGAACACAGGACACCAGCTGTCACTAAAAATGTGATTATTGCAAACAATACAAACGTGTTTCTGCAGTCCTTTTTGTCCTTAGGGATGGACAGTCAAATTACTGTGGTTTACAACCACATGCAAGAGTGCTGATGCCACCAACTGCATACATATTTAGGTTAATTTGTTTCATTGCATTTTCCATTTTTAGGGATTTCTTTTTTAAGCAGAATAATTTTGTTTAAAAAAAATTTTTTTTTTGGCTGCGTTGGGTCTTCGTTGCTGTGTGTGGGCTTTCTTTAGTTGTGGTGAGCAGGGGCTACTCTTTGTTACGGTGCATGGACTTCTCATTGCAGTGGCTTCTCTTGCTGCGGAGCACGGGCTCTAGGCACGTGGGCTTCAGTAGTTGTGGCACGTGGGCTCTAGAGCACAGGCTGAGTAGTTATGGTGCATGGGCTTAGCTGCTCTGTGGCATGTGGCATCCTCCTGGACCAGGGCTCGAACCTGTGTCCCCTGCATTGGCAGGAGGATTCTTAACCACTGCACCACCAGGGAAGTCCCTGTTTTATAATTATATAAAATATTTACTTAGTTCCAAACTCAAATTTATAAAACAAGGTAAATTTAAAAGTGTCTTGCTTCCATCATCTTTGCTACTATGGTAACTATATATTTCATATTAGTTTCAGTTCACTTATTTATTTTAAAATTTACATGCAGAAAAATTCATTTTTTGTGGTGCACAGTTCTGAGTTTTGACAAATTCAGAGAGTCATGTATCTCCCACTGCAAACAAGACAGAACTTTCATCACACACAACAAATGCTCTTGTGTTGTCCCTTTGTAGTGAGATTCACCCTGCTCCATCCTCTGGCAATCACTGATCTGGTCTCTGTGCCTATAGTTTTTCCTTTTACAGAATATTATGTAAATGTAATCATACAACATACAGTTTTTGGGGGGGTTCTTTCTTTCATTAGCAAAATGCATCTGAAGTTCCTCCAAGTCGTGGGAGGTATCAGTTCATTCGTTCTTGTTGCTGAGTGGTACCTCATTGTTTGGACGCACTGCATTTTGTTTATCCACTGACCTGCTGAGGGACGTCTGGGTTGTTCCCAGGCAAGGCAGGTGTCTTTGGAGTTGGTGGCCTTTGACGTGGCCTGGTGAGTTTGGTCCTTTCTAGACTCTCTAAGCAGAATGGCAGAAGAAAATAGTGATCTGTTCCTGCTTTCTCAAGGGCCTTGGCCAATATCAAAATAATAAAATGGTACTTCCCAGAAGTTGGCAAAACATCTTTGAAACTCAACACCTCCTTTATTCCCATTTGCATCCAAGGTGTGGTTCACCACATACCCAAATGGCTGTCATACACTGTCTGAAAACAGAATTCTCAGCTTTTATCCACATATTTTATAAGAAAATCCCTTTGATCACCTTTGAATGATTTTGAGGAAGGCTCTGGCCTCTACTCTGGACTCACCTACAGCTACTGCTTGATGATCTTCCCTAGCAAAAAGCAGAACGAACACTGGTCCCCTTGTGTACAAGTCATATGAAATGGTCTTTGGGAATGATGACCTGAGGAATTTTTCTGTTCTAGGAAGTTTCTTAACAATAAACTCTTTCACTTGAAAAAAAAAGAATTTTATCACTGTTTCCATCCTTTTCTATTTCATTCCTTACTAACCTAGTTCTCTATTCACTCTGTCTCTCTGTAGCTCTGTCTTTCTTCATTTACCCTCCTTCCGTACAAAAAGGATTTGAGATGGCTTAATAGATACATAAGAGGGTCACAAGATAAAAAATAGGTGAGGAAACTGGGGTAAAAAGAAGATAAAAGTAGGAAAGAGAAAGAGAAGCCAGAGAACATTAGCACCTATAAGTCACTTTGTGTATTCTGATAAACTCTCTCTTAGAGATGGGCCACAGTTTTGGCTTTGAGTTTCCTAGTAGCCAATTCAAAGAGAAAAACAGGATCAGTCCCATAATCCATATTGTCTATAGGATTTTAAAAAAGTGTACAACACACACACACACACACACACACACACAGGTATGGAGGCCTGACAGAAATTCCTCCAGTGGGATTTATAACGAGATCACTTCATGATGTTGTATTCTCAACAGCATCCCTGAATCCTTTCAGCCATCAATCCTCTGCAGCAGTATTTCTCAAAATGTTGGTTACACCTGTAGCCAACTCACCTAAGGAGCAAATTCCTTGGCCACATTGGACCCAGAATCGGCCGTTTCAAACAGATCCCCTCTGATTCTTATGCACACAAAAATTTGAGAGTCATTATTTTATGGCCTCTATAGTTTAGAAATCAAGATCGTCCCAGTCTCAGGCTCCCCACTCCCCGCCAAGCAGGCTGAGTCCAGGGCACCCTGGCTGTGACCAAGTAGGGCTGATTGCTGCAGGGAATCTACTCAAGGGCTGAGCCCAGTGCCTGGTACCCAGTAGACGGCCCAACAGTGAGGGGGGAGGGGGGAAGCATAATGATGTACTAACACAACCTCTACCAAAAGCACCGGGACTTACCATGCTCCATTCTGTGTTAAACCATTTGGCTCCGCAGGGCTTGAGGTGGCAGGATTGCTGGCTGGGGGGTCTCTCCAGGAAGGAACATTCATAGGGGTCCAGCACTTCAAAGGTGTCAGTGTTCTTCCTAACACAAATCACCTCCCTCTGTTGGGTCCCACTCCCACACTCGATGGAACACTGGAGAAAGAAGCAGAGAAAGATGGGTGTCATATGACGGAAAGGGGACGAGAACTACCATCAACTGAGTGATGTTTACCAGAGCTTACCATCACTGATTCAGTGAGGAAGAGCCCGAGGGTGCCCGGAAAACACTTCTGGAGGAAAAGTTGCACACAGATTCCAATTTTCCTAACACTTCTGTGTCTGGAATGGAGAGTGGGTACCCTGAGTTCTCACAGCTTGAGGATGCTGGCCTCTGAGACCCTGGCACCCTCGGTGAATATGAGTGAGATGGTGTCCTGTAGGCTTTCCCACAGAACATACCAGCCAGTCAATTTGGTTTTGTCTGGTAGACTCTTGACACCTCTCACTGTAAAACAATGAACTAACATTCTAGTTTATCTGCTGGTCTTTTAGGGGAGGGAACTGGGAATGAATTCGTTTCCCAGAGTCTGCATGCCTCTGGATGAAGGGCTACATTAAAATTCTTTGGGACACACAAAGCAGAGAAGACCACAGACTTGGGACAATGTCCCCTGGTCAGCCCTCCGCTCCCAACAGGGCAGCCAGCAGGAAGCCTTTGTCCGCGGAGTCCAATCCCCTGGCTTCTTATTTGGAGCTGAAGCTCGCTGGGGTTGCGGCCACGAAGAAGCCAGTCAGATAATTACACATCTTGGTTCGTTGTGTTAGGTTATGGAAATACGATGCGTGTAACCCCCTATAAGTTATTCTGTTTAGTATCTATTACTTTGTAAAATGTTTTTTGTTCATGTTTGGTGTACTCTTAATACCTTTTGATTAGAAAATTTTTTTTTTTTTTTTTTTTTTTTTTTTCGGTATGTGGGCCTCTCACTGTTGTGGCCTCTCCCGTTGCGGAGCACAGGCTCTGGACGCGCAGGCTCAACGGCCATGGCTCACGGGCCCAGCTGCTCCGCAGCATGTGGGATCTTCCCGGACTGGGGCACGAACCCGTGTCCCCTGCATTGGCAGGCGGACTCTCAACCACTGCACCACCAGGGAAGCCCTGATTAGAAAATTTTACAAGCTGTGATCTATATACTTTTAAAGACTTTAAAGAAGCTATTGCCTTTATGAATAGCCTGTAAAAATGTCTACAGCTGAAACTCAATATTATCCTTGCTTCTGTATGCAGGCACATGGTGAAATAAAAACAGTGTGGAAAAACCCACGTCACTACCCAGCAAAAGTACCCCAAACCCAAGGCAACAGACTATGGATTATTCACACAGAGCATAATAAACATCTCCATCAGCAATTTCCACTTTGTGCCTTATTTTCTGCCATCTTCACAGACATCCAGAAAACTACAAGGCTTCTTAGTTTTGGGACTGTCTGCTCAGATGTTAGAGAGTAAATGTGATCCAGACACAGGGGCAGACAAGAAGGCTGCTGTTAATAGCTAAAGACTGTGAAAGAACCATCCCCCCAATCCCCCGCAAGAACTAAGACAATCTAAGGGTGAAGTAAACCCAGAATTGACAGGGAAGAAAGCAAGCATCTGTGCATGAATAATAGACCTGGTGGAATATCTTATGAGTAAGAGTTGGGCTACTTTGTCTCCAGAGTAGAAAAAGACTCCCTAAGCCTGACAGGTCTCATTCTCTTGGGCTGGCTTCTCCATCAGCCTCAACAGGACCACTGCTAGCACCTGTGCTCACAACTTCCCAGGGAGTCTCTTCCCCTAAGCCCACATGAAAAGTCCCAGGAAAGGACTCCATTTGGCTCGGCTTGGGTCACATGTCCATCCTGGACTAATCACTGTGACCGGGCCAGTGGGGTGTTCAAGAAGCCAACTCTCATTCAAACCACGTGTCTGGAAGGAACATTTATTTTTATATCCTGAAGTCAGTTAATGTTTAAGACCTACTTTCAACAAATAAGCATGCTCTATTTCATTTTCTTTTGGGATAATATCAAATTCCCAGGGCAGGGAGGTGCCAGCAGGCTCTGATAGTCTTATAAATTCAGAACAAAAACCTTGTCCACAATCAATCATGTCCTGACCCTTTGGATGACAGGCAATAAATTCCATGTTTCTAATCTTAGCAGAGATAAATGCTGCCTTCACCAGGATTCACGCGACTCTCAGTTTTCTGAGTAGGTCTGGAGTCAATAGGATGCCCACAGGTAAAAAAGACCTGAATCGGGCTTCCCTGGTGGCGCAGTGGTTGAGAGTCCGCCTGCCGATGCAGGGGACACGGGTTCGTGCCCCGGTCTGGGAGGATCCCACATGCTGCGGAGCGGCTGGGCCCGTGAGCCGTGGCCGCTGAGCCTGCGCGTCCAGAGCCTGTGCTCCGCAGTGGGAGAGGCCACAACAGTGAGAGGCCCACGTACCGCAAATAAAAGAAAAAAAAAAAAAAGACCTGAATCCTGCTCCCCTTTCTTCTTCCTCAGACATTGGTGGACATGTGAGTCGAACTGCACTGCTTATCTTCTCTGTGTGAAGGCTGTTATGATCCAGTATTAAGATTCCACACAGGACTCTTCCCATTGCCTCAGTTTCCATGAATACTTGGTGTAATTAGTGTCCCATACACGGTCCACTTCTGAATTATCTTTGGGGTTTAGATCCTAGGTGTTTTGCTGCCAACAATGAGATAGAAACATTGGCAGAAAAAATAATAAACATGGAGAAAGGGAACTAATACTTATAAAGTATTCCCCATGTCCTAAGCAATGACCCTTTTATATACAGTGTCTCATGAAAACCAAGAGCAACTCTAAAAAGTTGGTATCATTATCCTCATATTTGGATGAGGAAACAGGCTCAGAGAGGTTAAATTACCTGCCCCAACTCAGAGAACTAAGGCGACGCTGAACTGGGACCTGTTATTAAGTATGTCTAACTCTGATATCAACTTGGGTAGCATTGGAAGTACTTGAATTCTTTCTTTTCTGAATTTTTAAATATTTTACACTTTGTATTATAAAAATATTAAGGAAATTTGAGAAGGAAACACTTACCCATGTTGTTTATATAGAAAACTATACTTTGAAGCGGTTGAGATAGGGTTCATATACTTTCATATTCTGTTTTTCACTTGCCTTTATATTATATGTACTTTCTACATCTTCCTAATTATCATTGTTCTTGTTACGTATCTTAATGAGTTACGATATACCATAATATCCCTAACCATCCTGCTGTCATGAACATCTCTGTTGAAAAAACTTTTTTTCCCCCCTCTAATTATTTCCTTAAAATGAATCCCCAGGAGTGGGGTGACTGGGTGAAGGCAAATGAACATTTTTATGGTTCTTGACTTTTATTGCCAAATTGCTTTCCAAAGGGGTTGTGTTGATTTACAAGGACAAGGCAGTCCATTTCTTTTCAGGGTCTGTTTTTAAAGCTACTTAAAAGAAATAAAATTCTATATGGAGCCAGAGGTCCAGATAATGTGTAAATCATGATCATCAGCCAAAAAGTCTTTGGAGAACCAGCCAGCCCGGGGAGCCAAATACTAAATGGCCCAAGAACTCAAAATACCGATGGTAATCATAACAGGGCAAAGAGGGAATGATTTTAGGGGGTTCATGTTCAATTTTGGAACCCTAAGGAAAAATTAATTAATCAATTAAGTTACTTTATTGAGGCATTTGGTATTATTGGTTCTCCATAATGAACAAACTTAACTTTCTCTGTTTCTGCTTCATTCCCCCAGCTTTGTTGAGATATAATTGACAAATAAAATTGTAACATATTGAAAGTATGCACATGATGATATGGTATACATGTGCATTGCGAAAGGATTCTTACAGTCAAATTAACACATCCATCACTTCACATATTTACCTTTTTTGTGTGTATACGTGACAACACTTAAGTTCTACTCTTAGTAAATTTCAGTATACAATACAGTATTATCTACTATAGTCACCATGTTATACATTAGATCCCCAGAACGTATTCATCTTATAACTGAAAGTTTGAACCCTTTACCAACCTCTTCCTATATCCCCCACCCCCAGCCCCTGGCAACCATCATTCAACTCTGTTTTCCTGAGTTTGACTTTTTTTTTTCAGATCTCACATATAAGTGATACCATGCAGTATTTGCCTTTCTGTGTCTGGTTTATTTCACTTAGCATAATGCCCTCCAAGTCCATCCATGTTGCTGCTAATGGCAGGATTTCCTTCCTTTTTAAAGGCTGAATAATATTCCATTATAAACAAATACCACATTTTCTTTATCCATTCATCTGTCAACAGACACTTAGATTACTTCCATACCTTGGCTATTGTGAACAATACTACGAACATGGCGGGGGGCTGGGCAGTGCAGATATCTCTCCCAGATAATGATTTTCTTTCCTTTGGATATATACCCAGAAGTGGGATTGCTGGATCATATCTATTTCTGCTTTTGACACTCAAATACAGACAAAACTGACTTTATTAACAATAATAGCACTAGAAGCTACAATTTGTTGTGTGTTTATTGTATGTCAGGCACTGCACTACATACTTTGTACACATTACTTCATTTCTTCTAAAAATAACCTCATAATGTGCTTCATTATTGGCATTTTATAGACAAGGAAACCATGCTGGACCATAAGCTTCCTGAGGGCAGGGATATTTGTTTTGCTCAGTGATGTATCCCAAGGGCTTAGAGAGAAGAGCACATAGTAGGTGCCCAATAACTACTGGGGTTTTTTTTTGAGATATCACTAATACCTGTTAAAATGGCAAAAAAGAAACAAAAACAAAAACAACTCAGACAATACCATGATCTGATGATACAGAGGAACTAGAACTTTTAGACATTACTCACAGGAATACAAAAGGGTACAGCCACTCTGGAAGAGCTTGGAGCTCTGTATTAAATTAAAAAACCATTTACTACACAACTCAGCAATTCCACTCCTAGGCATTGACCCAGATGAAATGAAAACTTATGCACCCATAAAAAACTGTACATGAAAGTTAAAATGGCTTTATTCAAAATCACCAAACACTGAAGTGTCCCTCAACTTGGGAATCAACAAGTGTAGTATACCCATACAATGGAACACTACTCAGCCACAAACAGAATGAACTCTTGATATATGGAACAATATGGATAAATCTCAAATGCATGTGTATTACACATAAGCAAAAGGAAGCTGACTCAAAAGGCTACACACTGTTATATACAGTAATATGAAATTTTGGAAAATGAAAAATTATGAGGACAGAAACAGATGAGTGGATGCCAGGTGCCAGGTTTGAAGGAAAAAGTTGACCACAAAGGCACAGGAGAATTTTGGTGGGCAATGGAACTGTTCTATATCTTGATCGTGGTGGTAGTAACATGACAGTAATGTTTGTCGATAATGATAGAACTATATACTAGTTATGGGTTGAACTGTGTCCCCCAAGAGTTCATATGTTTAAATCCTAATGTCCGTACTTCAGCATCTGACCTTGTTTGGAGAGAGGGTCTTCACAAATTAATCAAGAATAACTACTGTTGACCGAATGAGGCTCTAAAAGCATAAGTAGCTTCTCCAGGGTCATGGGTAGCACAGCTGGGGTTCAAACCCACCCGGCACCCCCGGGATACACCGAGCCCTATTCCCTGACCTAGAAACAGGTCAGGGGACGGACAGACACACCCGGTTCTGGCCACTCACCTGACTCCAGCTTCCCGCAAACCACTCCACCTCGCCCGTGCAGGGCCCGTTGTCACATGGGGTGGCCTCCACTGGCCGGTTGTTCCCGCAGCCCTCCAGCGGCAGGCTGCTGACGTGGTTGGTCATGCACACCACCGAGCGTGTCCGCACTCCAGCCCCACACTCTGCCGAGCACTGCGAGACAGCAAGGGGCGCCTTAGAGGGGAGGCCTCCCCGCCGGTTCTGGAGCCACTCTCAAAGGATGCGAACGACATCGCGTTTCCCTACCAGCTCTTTCCCCTGGAAACCTCTGACCACTTCTCAGGCACACTTTCCTCCGTTACGGAATGTCAGTATGGCACCCTGTCCTAGATGTTCAGGGACAGTCTTCTTTCCAAATAGCCTGTCCCACGGCTGTGATTAATACACTTACACTTGTCAGACTGTTGTTTGGGCTTTCGATTTCGAAAATCTATTCAGCAGCAGAATAGTGAGAGCGCGAAAACTCGGGCACACCATCTGCCTGCTAGGAGCTGAGTCTAGGACTGGTCTGGGAAAGGACGGCTGAAGTCCGTCACAAGACATTGCTGCCTGATACTAAGGCAGATGGTTCCAGTCCCCGAGGGCCACAGCTATGGGAGTATTGGGAGGTGGCCTGATAGTAAGGGAGAGCTGGGCCTGATAACTGGACACATCAGTGTTAATACCCCTGCTATCTGTGTGACCCATGCTCACCTGGACAGCTGGTACAGGGACACATTCCTGGCAGGATGACTCAGAGTCTGCACTGGAACAAGGTTTCCAGGGATTTGTAGGCACATTACAGTTTCGAAGCGCCCTGAGGAATTCTGCTAAGGGAAATGGTGCAGACCTGGCCTAACTGGGAGGGAGGGACTAAGGACAGATGCAGCCACTAATGTCTCCATCCCGGTTAAACCTCCAAGGTCTTCTGAAGAATCCAGAAACCCAGAAACTATTCATCTGATGAGCAGTCCAGCTGCCCTGGTCAGAATATGCCTACTGGCAGCCAATCAACAGCTTCCACAAGAAAAGGCAGGCAAAACTCCTTATCTCCTTCCCCGATCGCTCCTTCACCCCAACGTACATCCTTGAATTTTGCTTAGTATTTTTCCCTAACATTTTTTTTAATTGTGGTAAAATACGCGTAACATAAAATTTACCATATGAATCATTTTTTAAGAGTCAGTGGCATTAAGTACATTCCCATTGTTGTGCGACCATCACCACCATCCAACTCCAGAATCCCTCTCTCTTCTGTTATAACTCTTATTTTTGTCTTTGATAGATGAATTCAATTTCTTAACGGCTTCCCTTGTACACAGGTAACTGGTGGGCTAATGATGAACTATAGACGCCTTTGAGTTCACCCTTGACACCTGACACCAGGGACCCTAAGGCGGCTGCGCTACTGGGGAGGGGAATGGTGGGATTGGTTTTGAGTTTGTAAGAAGCAGGGAAGGGGGCCTGCTATTTGCTGAGTGCCTGTTCTATGCCAGGCACGCCCAAGATGTAGGAAAGGGGTGATGTAATCCCTCGCTTTATTTAGAATTTCATTACTTAATATTCGTGTGACGTGCTAAGGAGAATTAAATGAATTCTTTCATACCCACGTCTCGATCTTGGAGGCCCTCAGTCTTCACAGAAGGATAGAAAGCCTACAGTAGTTCACCTCTGGGTTTTTCCCCAAAGTCAGAAGTCACCTTTGGGATTCCAAGCTAGCGATTCGTCTCTGTGTGGTTTGGGGCACCTCGTGATGCACGGCTCCTGCCCATCAGACCAGCAGACTTGGTCCCACCCGCCCGCCGTCCGGCACGCTCACCCTCTCGCTCCACTCCGTCAGGAACCAGCTCTTGGCGCAGGGTCCCATGTCGCAGTTCTCAATGTCATTGGGCCGGAGTTTCATGTTGCATTCCTCATCATCGACCACGTCCCCGATGTTGCTCACACACTTCACATCGCGGGTCCTCTGCCCCACTCCGCAGGGCACTGAGCACTAAAACACAGCAAGCGCACGTCAGCGCACCGGGCAGTGCCCGCTCTGAGGGCCCCTCTGGTCAGGGTGCCCTCGTCCTCGTTACCCACCACCTGAGCAGAGGATGGGGTGGGGCGAGACTCCTGGGTTGCCGGGTCCCCTCTCAAGCGATGCTACCTGGGGAGGATCCCAGCCTGAAAACATCACATGCCTTCTCTCTAAGATCTGCTTGGATGTCTCGCCTACTTTGATCCTCTGGGCCTCAGTTTTGCCATCTATAAAATGGGAGAGCACGACTGGAAGGAGGAGTTGGCTCTAGCAGCCTTTGCCAGCCTTCCCTCCACCGTGACACAGGAGAGAGAGGACACCTGTGTACACACGGCTCCCATGGGCTCACCCTGAAAGTTGACCCTTAAGTCTATCAGGATGATAGGATGGCCCTATCAGCACATCTTATGGTTTGCAGAATAGTCCTTCCAGAACCCCACAGGATGGGTCCTCCTGGAGAACCCAGGGTTCTCCCACATCAGGTCTTGGAGGGGGGAGGCAGGAGGGTGGCGGTAGGCCTAGGAGGGGGAGCTCCAGAGCAGGCTGGCCCGCTGCGTACCGAGGTCCAGTCCGTCCGGATCTGCCACTCGCTGCAGATCTTGAGCTGGCAGGTGCTGGTGGTCTCGGGCTTCTCCAGGTGCTGGCAGCGGTAGGGCTGCACCGTCAGGCTGCGGTTGGCATACACCTGGCGACACAGAACCTGGCGGTGCTGCATGCCCAGGCCACAGGTTTTGCTGCACTCAGACCACTCCCCGATGTCCCAGCTAGCTCAGGAACGAGAGATCGAGAGGGACCGGTCACTTCGGTCAACAGGAAGAGAGCATCTTACACAGAAGTTGGCCAAGCCAACTTACAAAGAAGCATCAGAATTGTTATGGGTGATCCCCAGCCCAGAGCAGTGCCTGGCAGTCTGCCTAAGGCCATCTGACTCCATAAAGAATGTGGCTCTGTTCCATATTCTCTTTACCAGTGATTAGGGCCCAGATTCCGTAAAATTATAGAAAACCAAGAAGGTACAAAAGATTTTTATCTAGTCAGAAAAATAACGCCAAAGATGAGTTTTATTACCCTGTAGAACATTAACCCACTTTGGAACTAACTTAGAAATCTTCTTCCAACCTTTGTTATTTTTCATGAACTATTTACACATCAGTTTCACATATTCTCCTCTGTTATCCTGCTTTGTCATTTCCTTAAATAAGACATCGGCACATGGGCACTATGTCTTCAGATGAGAATCATGTTCTTATTAGTTTGAGAATTATGTTTTGACCCCTTTTAGGGCTTTCCCTCCTTGTTCTTCTAAAAGTGTCCTATTTATTATTCAATAACTAAACCAAGACCTCTCCTGAGACACTCCCCAAGCAGATGTATTTGTGACTTACATTAGTCTCTCTCTGTACACAGCTCACCTGAGCACTGACTGCACTGGATTGTAACTCTTTGCTTCCCTCTTTGTTTTCCTTGCCAGCTAAAACCTAATTTCTCCAGTTCACCAAAGGCTTCCTGGGAGTGCGCTGACCAGTTAAAGGCTATGAGCTCCTGTGTTAATCCTGAAAGACAGGTGTGCTTGCTATACATATTGCATTTTATGCATAGACTAAGTCTCCTGTTTCTAAATCAGATGTAGGCTGATTTAAAAATTAGATTACACCTACTACTAGGGTCCTATGCACAAGCAACTAGAAGTGAGCTGAAAACAGGCAACCGAAACAGAGAGGCCCTCTTACAAGGCTGGGCAAGGGAAGATGTTGCAGGGTTCCTCCTCCGGGGTTGGCTTCATGCTCGAGTCACAGTAGCTCTCAGGAACTTCTTCGTGAGTGTTTCTGTTCACACAACGAAAAATAGGGTACTGCGATCCTGCAGGGACAAGAAGAACACACTCTAATGCTGGGCTATGAATGCAGATGTGCAGAGATCCGGGTGCTGATGAAGAAAAGCCTCAGAAACAGAACGATTCACACACACACACTCCTCCATTCCTGAGTTTATATGCAGCTCCTGCACAAGGGCTTTCCTAGGCACTGTCCGGGGCAAAGAAGAGCAGGAATAGTTCCTGCCCTCAAAGGCCTTATAATCTATTTGTGGACATGGTTTGAACATGTTCAAAGGCAGATAAAAACAATTCCCCTAAGAGTTCAAGACAACAAGAAAGATCGATAGGCAGGGGAATGATTATAAAATGAACACAAATAATAACTTCTTGAAGGTTTTCCGCAGACATGAAAGAGAGAGGGTTTTGCAGAGAGAGGGTTGGTTTTGGGGAGCTGTGCACACGTGCGTCTTGGAGGGGGGCTCTGTCCAGGCCGTGGAACTGGAACAAAAGTGCATGGCAAACTGGCCTGCAAGCGCCAGGTATGTTGAAGCAACAGTCAGGTTGGGGCAGAGAAGTAAGAAGATTCAAGAGAGGTTAGAAAAGCAGCTGGGTTTGCCTTTGTAAATCATTTTACACATTCCCCCAGTAAAGTACTGATCCAGTGGAATTTTAGTTATTTGAGTATATGTCTGCCTCCTATGAGATGGTGAGTTTCTAGGGGACAGGACTAATGCTTGCTCAACCCTGTAACCCCAGTACAGCAGGGGAGTAAGTGCTCCATAAAAGTTTGTTGAGTGAATATTTATCAGAGGTCTAACATTTGCTTTTGTTACTTTGCTAAAAAAAAATACTGACTGCCTAAGTTTTTTTGTTTTAAATGCACAGCCTCATGTTTCATACTTAATAAGGCATAATCTATTTTGGAGAAAAAGTCAAAGTTTGTTCAGTGCAATTTCTAGCTCTCAACTGGAAAAAACAAAACAAAAACTGATTCAATTCGGCCTGTCTCTCTGCTACCCCCTGGTGGCAGCACTGAAGTATTACTACTGGGTGTTTACAAAGAACCGTAACTGGGGGAAGGCGCAACCCGAGCGTCTGGAGAGTAAGATGCTTTTTCATAAATGACTGTGCACCCACTCCACCCACCCCCGGCCCCAGTCTAGGCCAGTAGCTGAGTCCTGCTAGGCAGAACACTGGCATTTAGCCTACAGCTTTGTCTCAGTTCTGTTGCTAATTGGCCAGGCATTTAGAGCTTCTCAACTTCAACTTGCTATAATTTTAATTGTAACTAAAGGGATAACTTTGAATGTGTCTCTAAATATTTCAGCAGCCACGAAGTGTTCCAATGCTTCTTTAAGCTAATTTTGTGGGACACACCGAGCCAGAAGGTAGTTCTTGTAAAAAACATGACAGTTTGTAAGACAGTTTTGAATCAGAAACAATTGTTTGTTTAAACTACTACGGGCATAAACATTTACAATGCAGCTATAACTTGAGACCATTATTTTAAAATAATGTTCCAATTAAGCATAATTATTAGCTGAGTAAAAAGCAGTACTACGCATAGCACAGGGAGATCAGCTCGGTGCTTTGTGACCACCTAGAGGGGTGGGATAGGGAGGGTGGGAGGGAGATGCAAGAGGGAGGAGATATGGGGATGTATGTATATGTATAGCTGAGTCACTTTGTTATACAGCAGAAACTAACACACCATTGTAAAGCAATTATACTCCAATAAAGATGTTTTAAAAAAAAGCAGTACTGGCTATAAAATTAATAGGAAGCAAAAACTTTTGTGGAATTAAATTTTCTCCAGTAACATATCTGCTTCCATTAAGAAGAGATTTTTAATGAAATTCAACAAACATTAAGGACACTGTGCTGAGTTACAAAGATGAATAAGATTCAGTTCACAGCTTGCAGGATACTCATTGCGATGCAGCTATTAAGGGATTAAGTAAAAAATTTATTATTTAGCCCATCCCTTTCCCATCAGACCATGTGGGTTTAACTTTTCTACTTACACCTTTGTGGATTGGAAGGCAAAAGTAACTATCCCAACTCCTTGGCATTAATGAGGGGGAAATTGAGTATCTTTAGCTGAAAGGATACAAGTTACCCTAGGAATGCTCTGTGCCTTGGAAGGATGGGTCCTGTTTGGGGCTCTGTGCACTTTGGCCACTGCCTGCCTTCCCCCGGTCCAGTTCCAGTGTTTAGCCCAGGAAATAAACTCAGAGGTACTCTTTCTGTCTCCAATGGTGAGAAAACACTAGATCTATAGTTCTTGACTCCAACGACCAAAAAGGTTTCTTTCTCTGGGTCAGTTTATATTTCTGCAGAAAGGGAGGCTATCACTCAAAATGGTACCTGGCCACCTCTTCACTGTCCAAGCATGCCACACAATTAGCCCTCTAAGTGCTGGCCAGCAAGAATGGGGTGGGGAGGTCAGGTGCTGGCTGGGCTTCAGGGAGCAGGAACAATCTGGGATCAGTTTGGTTGGGCTGTATGTTCAACAGAAGCGTGTTATGTTGGAGGGGGGACTGTACCACAGGTAATCAGTGGACATTAAATGAGGTAAGTTGGTGAATTCAGGGGACCGTGTAGAGGTCAGTGAGGCATTGTGGAGAGATGGACAAAATAAGAAGAAAGACAAAATTAAATAACTCTAGTCTTGGAACATCAGGGATCAACTGGGCCAAGCCAGGAGTTTGACCAGATAAACAGAGGTCTGGGCAGTGACTGGACAGAGTATGGGCCTCTCTTGTACACCAGTGACGGGGCTCTCCCCTGTGACCATGCTGTCATGATGCTGGAATTTTTAATCTGAGAGGCACAGAAATGTGCGGTCTGGTGAGTGTTGCCAGGAGGGACTGGAGGAGAGTTTGGGAGAGGGTTTGTGTGGGGAAAATGATGAGATCACGAGGCAAGTGGACTTGGCTTGTGCAGAAAAGAGATGGACAGCCGTGGCAGGCTCAGAATTTCTTGGTCACATCACACTTGTCACTACCACTGACAGCCATGAGATGAACTAAATGTTTTGTGCATCCACACTGCCTCCCTGCCCTGACGTCTCTGAGGCCATCGCTGGCTGGGAGCAAACCTTAGAGGGACAAAGGGGTCCTTCCATCATGCCTGGTACAGAACAGATACAGACTATTGAATGACCACCTGGACGAGTCCAGTGAACACAAGGCTGGGTGAGCAGCACGCAGGGTGTGTGGCAAATGGCACATGCTCTTGTCCTTGTCCCACTGTGTCCACAATGCAATGCCTTATGGTCTCCAGACAGGCCTAAATCTTGTCCTACTGGAAAGGCTGGGCCAGGCTGTCTTTAAAGACATGAAATGGAGGAGACTCTTCTACACATGCCACCCTTGATATCAAACCACATGACAACAATCTTTATCCTTTCACCTAGTTTTCACCTAGTTCTGAGTGTATCTGTTTCCGTTAGCAGGCATCACACCACTACCTAAATGGTAGACTATTTCAGCACTATCAAAATACCTTTTGATCCTGGGCTCCTATGTCAAGTACATTTCATTTCACACTGCTTACCTCTATGGCGTCATGGACAGATCCTCACTAAACTGATTTTGGCCTTAATGCATAATTATCTCTAGCTTTCTGCCTCTTTATTTTTATTTTTATTTATTTTTGCGGTATGTGGGCCTCTCACTGTTGTGGCCTCTCCCGTTGTGGAGCTCTGGACGCGTAGGCTCAGCAGCCATGGCTCGCGGGCCCAGCCGTTCCGTGGCATGTGGGATCTTCCCGGACTGGGGCACGAACCCGTGTCCCCTGCATCGGCAGGCGGACCCTCAACCACTGCGCCACCAGGGAAGCCCTGAGAATGACTTTTGAATGGCATTTGTGTAAGTGTTCCACAACCTTGACTTGTACGTCAGCTTGTAAATCTTGAACTAGGTGAGAGTATTCTCTGATTATTAATGAACACACTGCGCAGGAAAGGGTTCACTCAGCAGGCTTGGGTTGCTCAGACCCTGCATATTCCAAAGAGAGAGCTGTATTCAGGACTGGTCCTTGACCAGGGCTGGAGATAACCTCAGAGCCCTTGGAATATTCTGCTGATAAGAGTTTTTCTATGCCAGAGATATTGGGTTGCACTCTGTCAGTTTGACAAGCTAGTTTATGCCAACAATGTGATTTCTATGAATGCCTGTCTTTGCATACCTGAGGCCTTAGGCCATGTTGGATTAGTTTGACCTCTGGGGTGCTAAAGGCTGAGTAGCTAATGTGGGAGCTACATGCCTATGTGGTTGAACCCCAATAAATCCCCTGGACACCAAAGCTGGAGTGAGCTTCTCTGGTTGGCAATACTTGACTCATATACAATATTGTTGAGAGAACCAAGTGCATCCCTGTGCCACTCTACTGGGAGGGGACGCCTGGAGGCTGGCGCCTGGTGTCTCCTGGACTTTGTCACATGTGCTTTTCCCTTTGCTGATGCCAATCTGTAGCCTTTCACTGTTACAAATTGTAACCATGAGCACAGCAGGTTTTCTGAGTTTTCTAAGTCCTTCCGGTGGATCACCGAGCCTGAGGGTGGTCTTGGGGACCCCCCAACACAGCCTCACACTAACGAGCAATCACACAGTCAGGCTCAAGGAGGGGAAGCTTTGCCACGTGCCTGGGGCCTACCTGCATGTTCCCCACTCCTGCTCGGGGATCTGCAGAGACCCTCCTAGCCTGCACATGAGCTCACCTTTCCCGCAACTTGTCGAGCACTCTGTCGTCCCCAGCTGTTTCCAGTTGTGATCCCGGCTCCGCCGTGGGGTCTGTGGTGCTGGTGGTACCACATTGTCCGGCCGGTGGGGAGAGAATCTATCAGGATGCCTGACCGGGAAGGTCTGTGCTGATTCCGAGGTGAATATTTCAGATGCCCCGCCGTGCACGTCTGCCTTCTCTTCGTCCACCTCTTTCCCTTCTCTCTCCTGCTGGCTCCCCCCTTCTGCTACCAGCTGGCCGTTGAAGGGCTCCCCTAGGAGAGGCAAGTGCACACACCACAGAAGATGGGTTTGGACGGTGAGTTGTAAAGAGGCAATGGCTCCAACATTAGAAAATAGGTAGCATGAGATCATTTCTAATTCATAGCACATAAATTTAAAATAGGCAGATGTTAATTTCCCTAATATTAAAAACATTATTAAAAATGAATAAGAAAAAGATGAACATCACAGTAGGGAAAGTGGGCAAGGGACAGGGAGAGGCAATTTCTTTTCACATGAGAAGAAATACACACAGTCAAAAGTCACACAACAACGCTCAACTTCCTTCCTAATTAAAGAACTACATGAGAAAGCAACTAACAACAGCAATTCTATTTACCTAACAATAAAGATGAGAAACTCTGGAAACCCTTAAATCCCTAAACCCCTCGCTGAAGGTGCAGGAAAACACACTTTTGCACACTGGGTGAGCCTGCAAATACACGCAAAGTTTTGGAGGGCGACTTGGCAATATCTCTCTAAATTTTAAATGCACACACCTTTGACCTAGGGATTCAGTTTCCAGGACAATAGTCATACAAATATTCTCATTCTTTTATATAAAGTGGTATGTATAAGTATGGTTACTAATTTGAAACAGCAAAACAGTAAAATGAACTTAAATGTCTACCAGTGGTAGTGGTTCAAATAAATTATACTACAACCAAGAATGAAATATTATGCTATTTTTTAAAAGAATGAAGCAAATACATGTTGTGACATGGAGAAATGACCCATAGGTTGTTTAGTGAAAGAAAAAAGCATAGCAGAATTCAGTTTGTATACACATACACAGATGTGGCCGGACACTTTTTGAGAGACTAATTTTTTTTTTTTTTTTGCCACATTGTGCAGCATGTGGGATCTTAGTTCCCTGACTGGGGATCAAACCCAGGCTCCCTGCATTAGAAGAGCAGAGTTTTAACCACTGGACCACCAGGGAAGTCCTTGAGAGATTAATTTGTGTTTTGTTCTTTATCTCTGTTCCTCCTCCTATCCTATTCCAAGTGGCCAAGTTCTTAGATTTTCTTGTCTGAGATTTTTGCAGGAGTGAAAGTGAAAGGTGCAGGAAGTTAACAGCTCTTCCTTCCCACAGGGAAAGCCTCAGGTCCCAGAGGGGCCAGCCCAGGGAAAGGAGGAGGGAAAAGTGGAGAGAGCGCTTTCTCAGAGAGAGAGAGAGACAGAGAGAGAGAGATCTCCAAAGTGAGGAGAGGCACGTGTTTGAGGTCTTGGGTTTCCTGAGCACCACAGACCTGCCAGGCAGGTATCTTTCCTCTATCTGGGGTGTGTGTGGGAGCCCCCAGATTGACTGAGATTGAGTATTCTACCAGTTTCAGAGAAGTTTCAAACTGAGGTTAGATTTATGTTGGCTTATGGAAAAGACTGGCACACTTAGATTGTAGACAAATATTCAAACTGGCCGCATACATGTTTGTATATGCACAGAAAGGGCTGGGTAGGGTCCCACCAAACTGTAAAGAGAGATTCCCTCTGGGAAGATGGGAGAGGGCTGAGGTTGGGAATACTGCATTTTTAAAAAATAGACATATATATAATATAAAATACGTATATTAATTAGAGCAGTTTAGGTTCGCAGCAAAATCAAGTGGCAAGTCTAGAAAGTTCCCGTATCTCTCCTGCCCCACACATGCACAGCCTCCACCATCAACATCCCACACCAGAGTGGTACGTTTGTTACAACTGATGAGCCTACACTGACACATCCTTATCATCCAAAGTCCATAGTTTACATTAGGGTTCACTCTTGGTGTTGTACATTCTGTGGGTTTTGACAAATGTATGACATCTATCGACCATTGTAGTATCACACAGAATAGTTTCACTGCCCTAAAATCCTCTATGCTCTGCCTGTTCATCCCTCCCTCCCCTCTAATCCCTGGTAACCACTGATCTGTTTAATGTCTCCATAGTTTTGTCTTCTCCAGAATACCATACATACATACTTGGAATCATACAATATGGAGACTTTTCAGATTGGCTTCTTTCACTTAGTAATATGCAGTTAAGATTCCTACGTGTCCTTTCATGGCTTGATAGCTCATTTCTTTTTAACACTGGATAATATTCCATTGCCTGGATATACCACAGTTCCTTTATCCAAATTTACCTACTGAAAGACATCTTGGATGCTTCCAAGTTTTGGCAGTTATGGAGCAGTTGCATTTTACTTTACATATTTCCATTTTGATTGAATAGTGTTCAAGCATTCATTAGTTTAATATAAAATAAGGAGGCAAATTCTAAGGTTACTATAAAATGCAGTTAAAACTTAGAGCTTTCTCTATCCTTTCAGCAGCACTTTCTTATTTAGTTGGCTACTTATAATACTTCATGGTTTAAAATATTATATGCAAATTAAACTAATAGAATCAAGACCAGCATACTGATATAAATGAAACTGTCCAAGATGTTATCAGATAAAACATTTTAAAATCTTTTATGTACCTTATATATAGTGGGCACTGTGCTAGGATGGACACCTAATTTATTCAATACCTTCCCCCTCCCAAATAAACCCTTTGAGTGTATGTTTTTCCCTCTCTATTTTGTAGACTGGGAATGTGTTCAGAGAAGTTACTGACTTGCCTGAGGATGCACAGCAAGAAAGTGGCAGAATTGAATTCAAGCTCTGGCCTCCTGACTCCACTGATATGGTGGATGAAGCCTGGTCCAGATTGCCTCTCCTCACCAACTTTTTACAGCTAACCCCTTCTGGCCTGCCCTGTCCCAGGTAGCTGATCCCAGAACCACAGGCTACCCATTAGCTGAGACCCATTAGGCTTGTTATCACTCATCATCATCCTATATGATTTCAAATAGTCTGTCCAATTGTCCTTATAAATCAGCATCAGTAATCTCAATATTTCCCCAACTGAACTTGGTTTCTCAGACTGTATATTGCTCCTGGAAATGGCTTAAAAATTCTTTCAGGGCTTCCCTGGTGGCGCAGTGGTTGAGAGTCCGCCTGCCGATGGAGGGGACACGGGTTCATGCCCCGGTCCATGAGGATTCCACATGCTGTGGAGGGGCTGGGCCCATGAGCCATGGCCGCTGGGCCTGCATGTCCGGAGCCTGTGCTCCGCAACAGGAGAGGCCACAACAGTGAGAGGCCCGCGTACCGCAAAAAAAAAAAAAAAAAAAAAAAAAAAAAAAAAAAAATTCTTTCAAGCTGAGTGTGCTGACTTGGAGTTTGGATACATGCACATGCACCCCATGTGCCAGGTGGCTCCTCCCCAACCTGTAACAATCAGATAACCTGGTTATCCAATCGGCAGCCCAGAGAAGGATGTACAGCCAGGTCTCGCATCTGTCTCCTCACTTTCTAGGACAGGTGTTGGACCAGGTCACCTGTAGGCAGTGTAATAAGCACAGGGGCTAGTGACCCAGGCTGACCTGAGGTCATTGTGGGACCTGGGCAAGTAACTCAATCTCTCTAAGCTTCCATCTCCTTACTCTTAAAATGGGGCTAATAACAGTACCTCCCTCTGAGCATAGTTGTGAGAATTTGATGAGTTAGTCTATGTGAAGGGCTCAGCAGTGTCTGGCACATAGCGAGGACTCTGCGTGTGAGTGATTATTAGCGATTATTATTAATATTTCTGCAGACCCTTCTGTCTGAAAGATGGAAAAGACAGTCTCCATTTGGGTGGTGGGCTCCATCACCATTTGGTAAAGAAATATCAGCCAGGGGCTGCACTATACCCAGCAGAGGCAAGCAAAGCTGCTGGCTCTGTCAGCAGAGCCCACAGGGAAGAGGTGGATTGTTAGGTGTGAATTCATTATTCTTTTCTTATAGGTGAAAGCTGTGTTAGCAGAAGCAGAAGGGGACCAAGAGAAAGGGCATGTGGTAGATAGAATAATGGCCCTCTGAAGATGTCTGTGTCCTAATATCTGGAACCTGGGATGTGTTATTTTATACTGCAAAAGGGATTTTGCAGATGTGATTAAGTTATCCTGGATTTTGAGATGGAGAGATTACCCTGAATTATCTGGCTGAGCTCAATGTAATCGGAAGGGTCCTTGTAAGAAAGAGGCGAGAGTCAGAGAAGGAGAGATGACAGAAGAAGAGGGTCAGAGGCAGAGAGAGATTTGAAGGTGCTATTCAGCTGACTTTGAAGACGGAGGAAGGGGCCATGAACCAAGAAACGCAGGTGGCCTCTGCTGAAAAAGGCAAGGAAACTGATTCTTTCCCGGAGCCTGCACAGGGAGCACAGCCTGCCAACACCTTGATTTCTGCCCAGCAAAACCCATTTTGGACTTCTGACCTCCGGAACTATAAGACAGTAAATTTGTGTTGCTTTATGCTCCTGAGTTTAAGGTCATTTGTTATAGCAGTGATAGGAAACTAACATAAAAGACATTTCAAAATGTTGAACTGGAAAGACAGACTGAGAATGTTCACTTCATTTTTGAATCAAGTGAATGAAACAGTCTTGTCAGTGAAGGCTCAGGCAAATGGTGAAGCATCCTCTGATATCAATGCCCATTGACTCTGAAATATATGTCCATGGGTTTTCTCTGCGTTGACCAAGAGACAGAGGGCAGATACACAAGAAGAATAGAGAAAGGGCGTTAAAAGGAAATGATCCGGAGTGACCGGCAGCAAAACCAGAAATTTTACCTGGTCTCCTGTGAGGCAGCACCTGTGGGCTGATGGCATTGTTCCCCATGATTACGTACTCGTAGTGGACGCCTGGGTTAGGCTGCTGGTGTATCATCTGACAACACAAAGGTCAATGTCACTGCACTGGCACACATGCATACCCCCTTCCTGCTGGCTTTGGGCTCAATGGTGTAAGTGGCACTAACTATAAATGAGTGGACTGATTTACATCTAATAATATTAGCGGACTGGTGACCCACTAAACGAAAGCTATTTCCAGGTGGCTTTTTGCTATCTGCTTTTGAAGAATGAAGAATGTAGTCTTTGAGAGAATAAGAAGAAAACTAGGTTGAAAGTCAAGATTTTATAAATTTTAAACAGGAAGATGGGAGCAATGGTAGGGAACCTTTCTGTCGGCTCCCAACCATCTTCTACCATTGCTTAGGTTTTGCTCATGGCCCTCAAAATATCCAAAATAGACACTTAAGTTTGAACACTAGGTGGCGAGATAGAGTCATGTAAGGAAGGGCCAGACCTCTGGCAGCGTCGCCCCGAGATCCCCTAGGTTCCTCCCAAGTCCTCTACCTGGCCTGGGACGCTGGCTCAGGAAGGGTCTGACCCAACCCTCTCCCTCATTGACTCTCTGGGTCCCATCCCCTCTCATCCATGGAAAGTTCCAGAACCACAGAGAGATGAGGTGAGGAAAGCAGGTATAAGGGCAATAAGTTTCCTTGGGTCCTATTCTCTCAGGGACCCATGACAAAAGCTGCATAGGGCTGTGGAAGTCAGCAATTAAACATTGTCTGGGACAAGAACACAAAACAAACCAGCATGGCTCAGCAGAATAAATCCCTCCCTATTGGCTTTGGAGCACAAAATCCTTTGTGCTCATGGCTTTCCTGGAGGGAAGCAGGGTGGTGGGCTAAATGGAGCCTCGGAATGCAAATCTGCAGTTAAAATACGAGCCAGGCAAGGAGACAGGTCACGCTGTGATATTTCTGTCTCTACTGCTTTACGAAGGAGTTCTCCTGTTTACCCGCTGGGTCACCTAGAGCAAGTCCCTCAATCTCATGGTTTTCGATCTCTTCATCTGGAGAAGCAGGAGGTGAGAATCCAGTTGATCTCTGAGGTCCTGTTAGCTACAGGCATTCTCTGAGTCACTCCTGCATGGGTGGGTCCTGTTTGGTCCCTGAGGGTGTCTATTCCATCCAGTTACACCATCAGCCTTTACCCCTTCCTTACATGTGATATGTGGCCTCCTGTCTAGAAATCACCCAACAGAGGCGGACATGAGAACCCCTGGGCCCCCTACATCCAGGAACCATGGTGGGGAGCAGAGAGCCCCCGAGGGACATGGTGGTGTGACCTCAGGTCCCTGCTGTCTACTCCTAATCCCCTCACTTCTCTTTTCACACAAGCCAACAGTCATTCTGGGGCCGGAAAGCCTTTCCCCCGCTACTGTGCCTCTTCTGTGTGAACATTCTGCCAGTGCAAACCTTGTCCCATTTATGAACTTATTACTGGCCACCACATCCCAGACCACCCACAGTGGGCCTTTAACAACCTGAGTTTTTACCCCTGATGCCATTCGAAACTTACCCGGAGTCCAACACCAGCTGGACAGTCTATAAAAAAATATTCAGAATGTGCTATAACAAGACTTCCTTTGTAGTTTCTAGTCCATGAGCCACTAGGCCCAAAGGGAATGAACATGTAACTGTATAGATGGACAAGTAATATTTATAAAATTCGAACTTGGCAAATATCAAGTAGACCAGCATGGCTTTGGAGATGGTGGGAGAATATATATCTATGGGTGAGCGCATTCTTTTTTATCAAAACGTGATTTTGAGCTTTTATTTCCGGTCACCTTTTATTTCCTGATCTTTTTAAGAAGATTGGATTCTAGTGGTTTCTTTTAAAAAATAAGGACCATTTTTAACTCTGGGGCAACTTAATACTTTAGTTTCTTGTCAAAGAAATCAAAGTTCTGTCTTCTGTGAATGCAGGGAACGACTACTAAATCTCTATATTGTTCCTCCAAGCTTTATTGTGTCGTCTGGAGTACTCTGGAGTTCTTGTTTCTTCACTTGCTTTAATAGAATTTGAAGAGGGCTGGGAACTGTGAGTGGTCTTGTCCTGCTTTAGGCATTTGCTTTCTTTTGCCATAAAAAGAAAACACGCCAAATTAGCACAGGAGGAAAGTGCCTGGAGGAGAGCCAATGCTCATGAAATAAAGGATATGTTTTGCCTCTGATTTGGTTCAACAAGTAAAATTGGTTTTACTGGCTCAATAAACGCTGAGGGTAATAAGCATCTGGGAGAGTTTAAGGTTTCTATGAGCTAGGTACATTTGGAGGTGAGGGGCAAAGATGAATGCCAAGCATGTAAGGGCACCCCAAAAGGTGCCGCTCAAATGGTCTTATTGAGCAAGGGCAATATTTGTTGTTTATTTGTTCTAAGTGTGGTCCTGAGAAGCAAGAAGATACAAAATCCAGGCAGGAGTTCAAACTCACATAGACATCCAAGATCTCATTAGTGGGACCTTCCGCCAAAAAGGACTCTCCAGCAGTGCTCGAAATCTCATTTGGTCGCTTGTATGTGAACATGGTCCCTCCTCCTTCATATTTTCCAGGCCGGTCAATTGCCCAGTTCCCGTTGATGATGGAGCGGCCAGAACGACTTCGCAAGGCTGTTGAGAAAAATGAGAGTCCTCAGGTAAGCCTAGGTGTGCACAAGAAACTGACTGCTCCCTACTTGCTGGCTTATTCATTCATCAGGTTTGTCATTATGATCCACTATGTGCAGGGCACTGGCCTAGGCCCCGGAACAGGATGAGGCATCTAGATCACAGCCCTTTGGGCTTCATCACTTCTTCAACCCACTTCAATCCCTTCTACCACTTGGACTTAGTCTAGAAAGGAAGGGTGGGAGTGGTTAGGAGAGAAGAATGTAGAAAATGAGAGAAAGGAGAAAGTTAGAGTTGGAAGATAAGGGGGCGGGGAAGGGAAACTGTGTTCTATCCCATTATCTAGGTGAGAGGTCGCACACTGGCAGCTCATGAGCTGCTTTTGGCCCACAAATGGAATTAGTTTAGCCGTTGTAGTGTTCTTTTTTTGTAAATAATTGAAACCAAATTTAAGAATTGGGAGATTTCACATAAAAATTTTAGAGTTCTAGCTTCTCTTGTAAAACAAGAAGACATGTTAACCTTGGCTCCACATTCTCTCATGGCAGCAGTCATGGAGCTGAGGAGGACTGCCTCTGTTAGACGGGGCCTGCGTGCTCTGGCCTGCCCTACTCCCCACCGCTCCCTAATGCTCCCCAACACTGAGGCTAAGTCTCAGTTTATTACCCATTTATTTATGAATATAGATTATTTATTCCATTTATGATCATGCTGAATTAATATTTTCCTTATAGAATAGAAAATTTCTTACAATTCTTCCTACTGGTATGTCTACTAAAAGTGGCAAAGCTAAAGACAGGCTAAAAGGGTCACAGGACTTTCTCCTACTTGGTCATCTTCATTCATTTGTATTACCTGACTTCTGTGGACTTTTGAGGATGTAGCTATGTACCTACTCCCACATACACTGTCAGAATTCATCTTCACAACATTGTTAAGCGGATGTGCATCCTCATCTTTCAGAACATGGTTCAAGTCTGAGAAGGAAGTTGTTCAAGTTCATGAACAAGTGACAGAACTGCTATTTGGAGTCCAATAACAGTGGACTCAGGAGGGAGGTAAGAACGGAGAAGAGGGGCAAGGAACAAGGTGTTAGGGTTATTGAGAGAAGAAAGGACAGCATCTGAGAGCAGACTTGACTCCCTTAGACATTTGCTACCTTGAAACCCACAAGCGAATGGCAAATTGTATTTAAAGGAGATCCCATTTTAAGTGGCATGGTCAACAGTGGGCCTGTGATAGTCACTGGCTCTGTGTACTTTCAATTTACATAGCTACTAAACTTAATTTTTTTACAATGTATTATGAAAAAATTTACACATAAACGAAAGTAGTGAGAACGGTATAATAAACCTCCATGTACCCATCCCATCACCCAGCTTCAATAAATGATCAACTCCTGGCTTAGCTTTTTTCACTTTGTAAATCCCAGACACTATTTATCCTTACATTTTTCAGTGGGTGTCTCTAAAATATAAGGACTCTTTGTTTCTTAAAGCCAGTTTCAGCAGCGTTTTCTACAATGGGCCTTCCCAGGCCTGCAGAGTCAGAAGCTGCTCTGAGAGGTGGAAGAGCCCCCAAGGTTGAGGTGGCCTCCCCTGCAGACTCTATCCCTGTCTGGCTTGTTGCCATGGCTCCTGGGAGACCACAGCTGTGGAACGTCAAAGACCAAATTAGAAAATCACTTCAGCTTACTGAGTGGCAAGGAAGGGTCAAGAGTAGAGACTGAGGATGAATAGGTTTGGGGCTGTTTTCTCTCAAAACCACACTTCTTGAGAGTGGTCCATACGGTGTCTATGTGTTTTCACTTCCCATTCATTTCTCAGTCATCTCTAGTCTGACTCCTGCCCCCCATTATTTCACTGAAACAATTCAAATGAACGTCACCAGGACCTCCATGTTGCCCATTCCAATGGGCATTTTCCAGCCTTCCTCTTATTAGATGTCTCAGCAGCATTTGGCACTCCTGGCTGCTCCATTCTATTTGAAACCTTCTTTCACTGGTTTCTGGGACCCCTCACTCAGCTGGTTTTCCTCCTGCTCTTGGGCTGCTCACCTGTTCTTTCTTTTTTGTCTCATCTTTCTCTACTCGGCCATTAAATGTTAGTGTTCCTTAAGGCTTCAGAGTAGAGCTGATTTGGGTGCTGTACTCCTTTCATGGGTGATTGCATCTTTGCCCATGGCTTTAATTACTATATTCCAGTGACTTCCATATTTATGTCTCCAATCCAGACTTCTCCTCTGGTCCCAGGCTTATGGGATTTTAGTTCCCTGACCAGGGATTGAACCCAGGCCCTCAGCAGTGAGAGTGCAGAGTCCTAACCACTGTACCACGAGGGAATTCCCTGGCCCCAGACTTTTATATCTAATTAGCTATTTGACAGCTTCACTCAGATGTGTTGTGTAAGCCTGAATTCATCCTTGACCTCTTCCAGTATTTCTTTTTTTAATAGAAGTATAGTTTATTTACAATATTATATTAATTTCAGGTTTACAGCATAATGATTCAGTATTTTTACATATTATACTCTCTTTCCTCTCCCCTTTGGTAATCTCTAGTTTGTTTTCTATGTCTCTGAGTCCATTTCTGTTTTGCATATACATTCATTTATATTATTTTTTTAGACTCCACATATAACTGATATCATATAGTGTTTTTCACTGTCTGATGTATTACACTAAGCATAATATTCTCTAACTCCATTCATGTTACTGCAAATGGAAGAATTTCATTCTTTTTATGGCTGAGTAATATTATATATATATATATATATATGTAATGGAATATATATACATATATATATATATATATATATATATATATATATCACATCTTCTTTATCCATTCATGTGTTGACGGGCACTTGGTTTGCTTCCATATCTTGGCTATTGTTAATAGTGCTGCTATGTCCATACATCTTTTTGAATTAGTGTTTTAGTTTTTTTTTTATGTATACCCAGGAGTAGAACTGCTGGATCATATGGTGGTTCTTATTTCAGTAAATGGTACCACCATCCATCTAATTAGGAACCTAGGAATCATCCTGGACACTTCCTCCCTTCCTTATCCCTTATATCCAATCCATCATCAAATTTTGACCTTCTCCATATTTCTTTTTTTTTTTTTTTTTGCGGTATGCGGGCCTCTCACCATTGTGGCCTCTCCCGTTGCGGAGCACAGGCTCCGGACGCGCAGGCTCAGCGGCCATGGCTCACGGGCCCAGCCGCTCCGCAGTATGTGGGATCTTCCTGGACCGGGGCACGAACCCGCGTCCCCTGCATCGGCAGGCAGACTCTCAACCACTGCGCCACCAGGGAAGCCCTTCTCCATATTTCTTGAACTCATCTACTTCTCTTCATGTCCACTGCCATAATCCAGGGCCAAGGTACCATCAGATTTCATATGGACTAACTCAAAAACCTTCTGACTGGTCTTCCTGTTTACCTTCTTTTCAGCCAGAGTGATCTTTTCAGAATGCAGGTTTGATAACCAACTGTGGCTCAAAATCCTTCAATACTTTCTATTTCTCTAGGAGAAGAACCCCTCAATCATCAATGGGGTCAGGGCCCAGGTAATGTAGTCCAGCCTCATCTTGTGTCACTGTTATTCTTCTCTCTGTGCTCTGAGCCCTGGCCTTCTTTTAGCTCATCTGATACATCACATTCCCTCCAAAATGCTGTTCCTTCTTCCAGAAATGCTTTCCCTAACCACAAATCCTATTTGTTCTTTAGATGTCAGCTCCTTCAGGTAACTTTCTCCTACCCTCAGTCCAGGTCTCTCTCTTCTCACATGCTCTAAGAGATGCAAGAGCCTTTCCTTCAAGGCACTTAACTCAGTCTGTACATACACCCATTCAGAGCATGACTTGGTTAATGTTTGTGTCCCAGTACTGTAAGCTCCCAAAGGGCAAAGACAGTGGTATTTCCTCACCAACAATGGTGAGCCCAGCATACTGCTCACCATGTAGTAGGAACTTAATACTTACTGAATGCAAAAATATCTAGTAGAAAAAGGCAACAGCTCAAAAGAAAGACAGGCAAAGAATGATAAATAGGCAATGCACAGAAAACCAAATACAAATTCCATAAGCAAATGAAAAGATGCTTCTACCTCACTTAAAATTTAAGAAATGCAAGTCAAAACCACAATGAAATATTCTTGACCCAGCAGATCAGTAAATGTTTTAAAAATTTAATACTGCCAGAATTGACATGTGTGTGAACAAGCAAGCACCCATGACATTGTTGGTGGGAATGTAAACCGATTCAACCTTGGAGGGCAGTTTGGTTACAATCTGTTCTCAGGTCAAGAGGATGTTTAAATGCCCATCCTCTTGACCTGAGCATTGTACTTCTAGGAAACTACTTGAGGGCTGTCCTTCTAAGTACACAAAAGTGTTTTTAATAAGGATATTCTCTGCAGACAGTTTTAACTTGAGAAAAACTAAGACCAACCTAAATATCCATTAGTAGAGGATTGCTTAAGTAAATTGTCACCCTGGATAATCATGCAGTGGAATATCACGTGACCCTAAAAATGATGAGGCAGGTCTGTGTACGTGGGTATGAAAAGAACTCTGTGATACATTAAAAATTTTTTTTGTTTTCCTTACTTGAACACTTTTTTTTTTTTCATTTTGGCCACACAGTGGGCATGCGGGATCTTAGTTCCCTGATCAGGGATTGAACCCACGCCCCCTGCAGTGGAAGAGTCTTAACCACTGGACCACCAAGGAAGTCCCTGTGATATGCTTTTAAATAAAAACATATATACATAAAACATGTAGACACACACAGAAAACATTTCAGGGAAAGATGGTTCTAAAACTGTTAACATTTGGGGACAGGAGCTGTGGTTTATGTTGGGATGGGAGATTAGAAGGGAGACATTTATTTCCCATTTTATATCTTTTTACTACCATTAAAATTTTTTTTTACCATATGCATATATTACTTTCTTACTTTCTTTAAAGCTTAAAATTTTTAATTAATATAAAGGACAAGGTACTACAGAAATACTACTAAGGGATATAAAGATTTTCCCTTTTTTTATAGCTTCTCCTTAAAAGACCATTCAGAGCATCAAGAGCTCAGAATTAAGGTAGGTTCTGGCTAAGATTTTATGGCTTTTAATGGCAGTATTGTAGAAGAGGTTATTATCTGGAAACCAAAAAGTCCATTAAAGAACATTTGAAGTACTGTAGGGGAGAGAGCATCAAAGGCCCCCCAGGAAATAAAACATTGGGATCCTGAATCTTTTTACCATCCACTACTGTTACCTGTACATTCCCTCTAAAGGTTTAGATGAATCTTTAATCATATAATAGCA
Source organism: Mesoplodon bidens (assembly GCF_964165515.1). Classification (NCBI taxonomy): domain Eukaryota; kingdom Metazoa; phylum Chordata; class Mammalia; order Artiodactyla; family Ziphiidae; genus Mesoplodon; species Mesoplodon bidens. The sequence goes on along the minus strand of NC_138178.1, from coordinate 60,936,571 downwards.
AAGCATTGAAAAAAAAAAAGCCACATCAGATTTTTAGTAAACATGGTCCTGATTCCATATGCCCACGGGTTAGCTTCTGAAATAGCTCCAAAACTAGCCCCCATCTGGCCTGGCCTTGTATATTGAAAACAGCTGCATCTACAATTTCTGTGCCTGTAAGCAGCTCCAGAGCTATTAATGGTGTCCAGAACTAGTCCACAAAAAGGTGCAGGTGATTCATGGTTCTTGCTAATGAGTGTGTTCACTGAAGGTCAAGCTTTGGCAAAGCCTATTTGAAAGGCAACTTCACAACTATGTCAATGAGAGGAAATCTCCATTCTTGTTAGACATTTGGGTTTTATTCCAGTTTTAGTTGTCAACACTGAGCATATATATTTGGCCTAAACTATCTGCACCAATAATGCCTTTCTCCAAGGTTCATATAGGAATTGCTAATATGTCCAAGCCCTGCTTTTCATATACCTTATCCCACCATCTTATTTTATTTTTATTTATTTATTTTTGGCTGCATTGGGTCTTTGTTGCTGCACGTGGGGGGCTTTCTGTAGTTGCAGTGAGCGGGGGTTACTCTTCCTCGCGGTGCGCGGGCTTCTCATTGTGGTGGCTTCTCTTGTTGCGGAGCATGGGCTCTGGGCGCGTGGGCTTCAGTAGTTGTGGCTCGCGGGCTCTAGGCGCGCAGGCTTCAGTAGTTGTGATGCATGGGCTTAGTTGCTCCGTGGCATATGGGATCTTCCCGGACTAGGGCTCGAACCCGTGTCCCCTCCACTGGCAGGCAGATTCTTAACCACTGCACCACCAGGGAAGCCTTATCCCACCATCTTAATGCCCACTGTTGATGACCCAAACACTGGCTTCCACAATCAAATAAAGAAGGTGATTTCCTTACAGCAAACAGATCGCTGTGATCTAGATGTCTGTTTCTTCCCTTGGAAATGAAGCTTAAGTTCCTCCTATTAACAAAATACCAAGCTTCTTAATGTTTCATCCATTCTTAGAAGCTATTAGGGAAGCGGCACAACAAACTTAAGGGTGAAGGGGTCAGACGTCACTGGCCACTGCCATGATGTAGCTGAAGGTTTGTAGTCATGCCATTTTTGGTCTGGTCTCTGAGCTTCCACAGAAGCCCACATATGGGCATGATCCCAAGTGAGTCTCAGAATATTTTAGCTAATCTAGATACCCTGAAAATGGAACACAACTATTCACTTCATATTACCACCATGGAGGGGTCTGTCAATGACATCTTTATTTTCACTAGCTTCAAGTGAAACTTAGCATTCCTTCTATTATAAATGTAGGCAACAAACCAAAACAGTATTAGCAGTACTGTGGCGTTGTCACCAATAGAAATCACTTATCTATTCACATTATGCATGTTAACAGATATTATGAAATATTGTTAAATAACTCATCACTATTTTAGAATTACAATAGTTATTAGACCCTCCATGCACAGTTTTTTTCCCATTTTCCCATTACTGACACTGGATGTGTATTACAACAGAAAAGCAGTAGTTGTCAGGCAGATGATTAAGTTCTGATAGAGTTGTCATTTCCTGAACACATGTGAATTTGGTCCGATTAAGTCATTTCAGTTGAGTTAATTGCATCGGCAGCCCAATTTATAGCTGTATTAACTAAAAAAATAGGATATAACTCACATATAGTAAAGTATTTAAATGATAAGTTTATAGCTTGATGATTTTTTTTATATTTGTATTATGCCTGTGTTACTACCACCTGGAAAAAACACAGAACATTCCAGCCCCCCACAAGGCTCCTCCTGGTCCCCTCAGAGTCCTTACCCCATCCTCACAAGTCTCGAATGTTGCCACTACTCTGCTGTCTAGAGCCATAGTTTCCCTGTTTTTGAATTTCATATAAATGGAATAATAACATACATATCCTTTTGCATTGGACATCTTTTACTTAACTTGATGCCCATGAGACTCACCCACTTTGTTGCATTTATCAGTAGTTCATTCTTTTTCATAGCAATTTAGTATCATGTAAATATGCCATGATTTACTTTTCTATTGTTGATTGACTTTTGGGTGTTTCCAGTTTTTGGCTCCTTTGGGTAAAGCTGCTATAAAACATTCTTGTATGTTTTTGGTGGACATAAGTTCTCATTTCTGTTGGGAATATACCCAGAAGTAGAATTGCTGTGTTAAAGGCATATGTATGCTTAGTTGCAGTAGGCACTGCTAAACATTTTTCCAAAGTGGCTGGACTTGTTGTTGGGAGCCAGGGATCTCACTGTGGAAAAGGAGCCACACAAATATGGAATGGGGGAACACTGTGGGGTATGGATTTAAATTTAAGATATCAGTGTGAATTCATAATTTTGAAATCATGTATATGTAGGTATATGTGCATGTTTATATGTACACCGTATATATGTATACATATGTGAGTATGTGTATTTTTGTTATGTGTTTGCATATGTATACACACATGCATATATTTCCTAGCTCTGTCTGCTAAGAGGGCTAAGAAGCAGAGACACCCCACTAGCAATAAGCATACCCTGCACCTTAATCTTGGTCTCTAATACCAGTCCGCATGAAAAGGCACCCTTATTTGGAGAAATGACTAGTTCCAGGGATGGGGCAGGGTAGGTATAAGATAAGCCTGGGAGTAAGGAAGTGTTCACAAAGATGATGGGGACATGTCACAAGGACATAGGAGTCACCTTGAAGAAGCTCCTATTGGCCACATCTGAGACAGTCTGAGCACCTAAGTAAGTATGGTAACAAATTACAAATTACAAATTACTGAAAGAAAAGGAAATTCATGAGCTCATACCAATAATAAGTAGATAAATAAATACATGGGGGAGAAGGGAGGGCTCTTGCTTGTGAAAAATTTCAAGGGCCGACTGGTAAATATAGAGAGAGTGCTGGAGTTGGAAAATCATTTTGCAATCGTCATGGTAAAGATTGGATCAGCCAGAAATCATCAACACACACTAAACCTTGGGGGGAAATTTTGATGTGGAGCAATATATTCCAGTGGTCTTGTCAGCCCCTCAGACTGCTTATTAGTTGCGAGGGAGAAAAAGAAAGAGTAATTATCCAGTGAAGAAACTGGGCAACACTTTACCAGGTGATCAAAATTAACAGCACCAGTGAGAAAAGGTAGACACTGTGTATCTCCTGACATGGTACCTTGCAAAGGGCGCACCACCCCTAACCCAGGGTTCAGCTGAGAGTGTATAACTTTAATCTAGTCACAAGAAACATCAGACAGGGAGGAACATTTTAATTTTTTTAAGGGTGGGGGACTGTATTCTTAAAAAATGTCAATATGATAAAAGACAAAGTCTGTGGAAACATTAGAGATTAAATGAGGAGAGGGAGAAATGTCAAATGAATGTAGTACCTAGCCTAGATTTGCTCCTGAACTGGAGGAAGAAAAGTGCTATAAAGGACATTATTAGATCAACTGACAAAACCGGAGTATGGACGGTAAATTAAATACTTGTAAATGTTGTGTCAATGTAGATGTGTGAAGTTGCAGGCTATCCCGTGGTTACGTAAGAGAGTATTCCCATTCTTAGCAAATACTCACTGAAACTGGTGTATTTGTGGATAAAGGGCTGTGGTACACGTAACTTACCCTCAAATGGTTCAGAGGGAAAAAATATAGGTGACTCTGAATAAATAAATACAGGGGTTCTCTGTACTATTTTAACTTTTTCAACATTTATTCAATAATTTGAATTCAAATTATTTCCACATAAAAACTTCTTTTAAAAACACAAGATGACGCCTTCTCCCCCAGATACTCACACCTGGGTTGCATCTCCCCATTGATTTGGATTTAATTGGTTGAGGTACAGCTTGCACAGCGAGTGATTTACAAGCTCCCAGGTGGGCTTCCCTGGTGGCGCAGTGGTTGAGAGTCTGCCTGCCGATGCAGGGGACACGGGTTCGTGTCCCAGTCTGGGAGGATCCCACATGCCGCGGAGCGGCTGGGCCCGTGAGCCATGGCCGCTGAGCCTGTGCGTCCAGAGACTGTGCTCTGCAATGGGAGAGGCCACAGCAGTGAGAGGCCCACGTACCGCAGAGAAAAAAGGAAAAAAAAAATATATAAAGCTCCCAGATGATACTAATGTACAGCCAGGACTGGATTAGATAACAGAATTTCCAAAGCAGAAGTAGGTGCCACTGTTTCCTGCATCCTGAACCACAAGTGTGTTGCTCCCCATCTATTTTTCTAAAGCTTTGAGCTAACTTTCGGTGGATAACTTCTAGAAATACATAATGTGATGAAGGGGAAACAATGTGTATAATCAAACAAGAAGTTCAGACAAAGCCCCGGTATTCTCTAATGTGCTTTGAACATCTACTGATAGGTAAGAGATTGTCATACTGAGTGAAGTAAATCAGACAGAGGAAGACACATATCATATGATATCACTTATCTGTGGAATCTCAAAAAATGGTACAAATGCACTTATTTAGAAAACAGAAATAGAGTCACAGATGTATCAGTAGAAAACAAACTTATGGTTACTGGGGGGAAAGGGATAAAGTGGAAGATTGGGATTGACATGTACACACCACTATATATAAAATAGATAACTAATAAGGACCTACTGTATAGCACAGGGAACTCTATTTGATACTCTGTAATGACCTATATGGGAAAAGAATCTAAAAAAGAGTGGATATACGTATATGTATAACTGATTCACTTTGCTGTACACCTGAAACTAACACAACATTGTAAATCAATGATACTCCAATAAAAATTAATTAAAAAAACATGCTGTAGGGAGACCATATGCACAGATCACACAAAACATTCTGTCACTGTGATGCTCTACAGAGCTGCCAAAGACCAAAAGTGGTGCAAAAGACGTTTTAGGATCTGAGTATGAAGAAGGCTTAGAGTGCAAGGTCGATGCAACTTTGAAAGAAGTAGCATCTATACATAAATATAGGTTATGGCTGGTTTCTATTATTAACTTTATTTCCCTGAACTATATGTGTATATACCTGCTTCCCTTGATAGAAGGTGAGTGCTTTAAAAGCAGATACTGTGACATGTACATGTTTGCCCCACTACTTAGCTCTTGCTTGGCACTTAATAAATGCTTATTGAATAGAAGTAAATTATGAGGTGTATTGTTCCTTTTTTTTTTTTTTTTTTTTTTTTTTTGCTGTACGCGGGCCTCTCACTGCTGTGGCCTCTCCCGTTGCGGAGCACAGGCTCCGGACACACAGGCTCCGCGGCCATGGCTCGCGGGCCCAGCCGCTGCGCGGCATGTGGGATCTTCCGGGATAGGGGCACGAACCCGTGTCCCCTGCATCGGCAGGCGGACTCTCAACCACTGCGCCACCAGGGAAGCCCGTATTGTTCCTTTTTTTTTTCTTTTTTGGCTGCGTTGGGTCTTTTCGTTGCGGCATGTGGGAACTTTCGTTGTGGCACGCGGGCTCTTCGTTGGGGCACACGGGCTCCTCTGTAGTTGTGGCGCGTGGGCTCCAGAGCATGTTGGATCTGTAGTTGCGGCACACCAGCTCTGTAGTTGTGGTGCGTGAGCTTAGCTGCCCTGTGGCATGTGGGATCTTAGTTCCCCGACCAGAGATCGAATCCGCATCCCCTGCATTGGAAGGCGGATTCTTAACCACTGGACCACCAGGGAAGTCCTTGTATTGTTCCGATCTATCTTATTTTAACTTTGGAGTTCAGATAAGAGGCTCTTGAAAACTCCTTAAAGTCCTGCTTTTATCTAGATGCTCCTGTTTAAGAATTTCAATCTCAAAAATGTCCTCCATTCCTCCTGGTCAAAATGGTAAATGCATGCAGTGATGCCTAAAAATTCTGTTGAAAAAAAAAATGACAAAAAAAAAAAGCAACATCTCTCTTTGGGTAGATCCAGGTCCAGTCTGTTAAAATGTCCAGATTATGGTTTCCGTTAAACAAATATACACACATATCACACTGATTTTTCAGTTCAGATTACTTTGGCATTTTGAGTTTGGAAAGAATTGAACAGGTGTGATTTTCTACAACATGATGTAACACATTTGGACTGAAAATCAGAGTAACAGAGAAAGAAGGTTGGCTTTCTCTTTGGCACTGTGTGATTACAGGTTGTGAGGGGTTTGAATAAAGGGAACTGCCAAGTCTGTTATTTAATTGCTAAATTATGGCTAAGTACAGCTAATTCTCATTCTTCACAATATTAACATTTGATTTATTTTGACTCCAAATTTCCTTTGGAGTGCTTACTAACTATAAAGAAAGTTTGTGTATTTTTAAGCCCCAAATAATGTTGTATGAAATAGATCCCATCTACGGTTTAAGACAATAAGCTAAGCAAAGAGGTATTGCGGGGCTGTCAAGGTAAGACACAGCCCACAACTTTGGGAGCTTAGACACATACTAATGTGACGTGAATAGAGAGACTGGTAAAATTTCCATGGGGTGCAGCGGATCACAGCAGAGGGTGTTGGTGGTGTCTGAGCAGGAATTTGCAGGGTGAGAAGCAGTTCACCAGGCAGAGGATGGGGGGGTAGCGGGAGGAATTCAGGGGAGAACAGAGAAGGACATGGACAAAGGCAGAGGCCAGAAGAGGCCTGACCTTGGAGGGGTGGGGGACAGTCTGGTGTGGTTAGAGGAGGGGCATCACAGGGTGGTGGGGGCTGGTGTAGAGCAGGGCGGGGGTGTGGAGTGAGAGCCCCTGGAGGTGAGGTGGGAAGTGAATGTTGTGGGCGGACTGTGAGGGCTGGATGGTGGGCACTGGGGAGCCATGAAAGGTTTTTGATCAGGAGAGGGACAGCTGAGATCTGGTTTTAGGAGAGAACACTGGCTGCTGAATAGGAGGGGCCCCAAAGTTCATGATCACCAGAGTTTCTGAGCGTCCACCATGCCTCATGGGCAGCGCCAGCTCTGCCACTGCAGCCATCTGGGGCCACCTCTCTTCTCTAGGCTGAACTGTCTACTCCCCACGAGCAGGGGGGAACTCCCTGCCCTTTAGAAGGAATTCCAGGAGCCTAGTTACTCTAACAGGTCTCATTGTAGCTCAGTTCATCTAGAGATAAACCCGATATCTTTCTCACCCTAAATGAACTTGCTTCCTAACTCTTCCTCCTTTTAAAAAAGAATTATTCTCCCACTACTCAGATTCAAGTTTTGGCAATCATCTTTGGGTTTTCCCTGCTTTTCTCTCTCCTTTCTCCTCCTGCCTAGTCCCCTCCCCACATTCAAGTTCGGTTTGCCTCACCCCTGGACCACGGCAGAAGTTTGATCATGGATCTCCTTGCATGCTACCCTAGATTGATCTTTGTAAAATACCCCCATGCCTAAAGGATAAAGCCCGCCCTCCCCTGATTCACAATCAATGTCTTGTGTGATTTGACCCTGCCTTCAACCATCTTGCACAGCCCCCTTGGCTTCTTCAGTCAAGTATGGAAAATGTCGGTAATTTGTACCTGAGATTTAAAAAAATCCTACTGTGATTTTTCATAGGGCAGGAGCCCTGTCTTATTTAGTATGTGACAAAAGGACACTCAGTAGACGTTGCTGAATAAAGCTAGCATCCCCTTCTCATCCCGAGGGTCCTAGTCAAGAGCTGCTCTCTCTTGCTTCTAACCTCTTAACCCTAATCTTAGGGTCCGTGACCTGTTTTTTCCGAGGCTCAATCAATGGCTGTCTTGATTGTTTTACTATTCTAAATGCTGCATCTAAGCTCCCAAGATTTTTTTTAACCTCAGGAGCAGAAAGTTGAATTAATCAGTCTCGTCAGCTCAGGACATTTTTGCTCTACAAGGCCTACCTCTCTTGTCTTATTTTATTTTCCCCTTCACACTGGATTCTCACTGACATCTCCCCCTGCCTGTCCTAACCAGCACCTACACTAATGTGATACTTATGTGTGTGTATAATACATATGTTACTCTTTTTCCAACAAACCTGTTTTTAAGATTCAAGCATAAACTTGAATCCAATGAAAAGATGCAAGATCTTGTGGGAAATTCCAAACAACCAGTCTAATAGCATTTTCACCCCTTTTATTCCTTTCTTTTTTTAAAGCCTTTTTGCTGAAATATAGTTAATTTACATTGTTGTTGGACTTCCATGGCGGTCCAGTGGTTAAGACTCTGTGCTTCCACTGCAGGGGGCACCGGCTAGGTCCCTGGTTGGGGAAGTTCTGCATGCTGCGCAGTGTGGCCAAACCAAAAAAATTAAAAAACAAGGTTGTGTCAGTTTCAAGTGTACAGCAAAGTGATACAGTTATGTGTATATAATATATATATGTATACACATACAGACACATTCTTTTTCAGATTCTTCCGGTGGGGGGGAGAGATAAATTAGGAGTTTGGGATTAACACATACACACTACTTTTTTGCTGAGGGTTCCAAGATGATGGTACTAATTCAATCCTTACTAGTGAATTGGTAATGGCAGAAGTTAATCTAAAAAGCATAGGATGTACTTAGATGTAATGTAATGTAAGAGTTTTATTGCAGAGACACAAATGAACCCAAACCCTTCTGTTGTCTGAGTATGAGAACACTGAGCGATAAATGCATATCAATTTCAATGTCCTCTGAAAGCAAACACAATTCCTATTGAATTACTTTGTTGAGCTATGGTTCTTGCACTTGATAATTCCCTGAGACTGAACCACTTATGTCTTTGGAGTTATAAGGGTTATACAGATAATGATGGCAGCTTGTCCATCTATTAGGTGAACAGGTAGGAAACATTTTCCCATGATAATAATTTAAAACATTTTTAGATGAAACCAAATGGATACTAACTAGGATGCAAAACCACATTTGGGAGAGAAAACACAAAATTTTAAAGAAATTTGGACTTGCAGTAGAACAACCTTGGGCTACCTTGTTAGTGTCAGGTAAGTATTAACTTTCCTCAGTACTAGGGGCTTAAAGGAAAGTCTAAGAAGCACCGGTGAAGTGGATTTATCTCTAAATCATCTTGAGAATTTGAGAATAGCATTTAAACTTCCTCTAACACACATCCATCTTCTGCTAGGCTCCTCTATTTTATAATCTCAGTTTACTTAAAAAGAACTTTTTTAAAAATGGAAAATGTCAAACATATAATATTAAGAGTAAACAAAGCAGTATAATAAATTCTCATGTACCTATCATCAAGCTTCAGGAATTATCAACATTCAGCCATTCTTCATTATACCTAATTGCTTCCTTACCTTTTTTGCTTTTCAACCCCTTCTTAGGGGAGATAGACTTGTTCTTTTCCCTGGAAGTATTCACTCAATTCAGATTTCAAGAATATAGCAGATTTATCTTTTTTTACTTCTCTGATTTAATTCCCTTTCCAAATTGGGTTAAGGAATGCAAGGTGGAGCTCAGAATGGAATCAACCCCATTTGGGCACTGTTCCTGCACTTGGGGTATTGAGCACCAAGTGATGATGGGGTCCAGTTAGGGCAGCACAGAGCTAGAGCCATGGTTCTCAAAGTGTGAATCCTGAGTCAACAGCAGCAGCATCGGAGAACTGGTTAGAAATGCAAACTCTCAGGCCCCATATCAGACCTCCTGAACTTGAATCCGAGGAAGTGGGGCCCAGAAATGGGTGGCACATTGATTTCCTCAGTTGTTTTCCTATTTTCAATTTCACTGATTTCTGCTCTTATCTTGATTATTTTCTCCCTTCTGCTTGCTTTGGCTTTCATTTGCTCTTCTTTTCCTACTTTCTCAAGTTTTAAGATTAAATTACTGATTTGGAATCTTTCTTCTTTTCCAATATAAGCATTTAACACTACAAATTTCCTCTAAGTATTGCTTTAGCTACATCCCACAAGTTTCAACATGCTGTATTTTCACTTTCATTCAGTTCAAAATATTTTCTAAGTTCACATGAAATTTTTGTCATTTTATTTCCATGTTTTGTTAAACTTCAAATATTTGGGAAATTTCCAGATCTCCTTTGATTACTTATTTCTAGTTAAATTCCCGTCATGGTTGAATAAAAAGCTATTTTATATGATTATCACTATATTAAGTTTGTTAAGGTCTACCTTATGGCTCAGAATACAGTTTATCTTGCTGACTGTTCCATGTGCACTTGGAAAGAGTGTATATTTCTGCTGCTGCTGGGTGGACTGTTGTATAAATGTTGATTAGATCAAGTTGTCTTCTTGTTCTATTAATTATCTTGACAGTAACACTAAAGTCTCCAAGTATAATTGTGGATTTGTCTATTTTTCCTTTCAGTGCTATCGGTTTTAGCTTTATGTATTTTGGGACTTTGCTGTTTAGATATATACACATTTATGACTGCTATGTTTTCTTGCTAATTTCCTCTTTATTATTATATACGTTCTCTCTTTGTCCCTGGTAATTTTTCCTTGTTCTGAAGTTTACATAGCTTTCTTTTGTTTAGTATTTGCATGGCATATCTTTTTTTTTATCCTATTAGTTTTAATCTACTTTTATCATTAAATTTAGAGTAGGTTTCTCACAGAGAGCATATCATTGGGTCTTAAAAAAAAAAACCCAACTGGACAATATCTACATTTAGCATAATTATTGATTAGATTTAGGTCTACCATTTTCTTAGTGTTCTGTTTGTCTCCTCTGTCTTCTGTTCCTCTGTTCTCTCTTTCCCTTCCTTCTTTTGGATTTGAATAATTTTTAGTATTCCATATAATTTATCTATTGGCTTTTTGTTCATAGCTCTTGTACTTTTTTTAGTTGTTACCCAAGGATTATAATACACAAACCTCATTTGTCACAGTTTAATGTTAACATTTACCACTTCAAATAAAACATAAAGTCTTGAAAACATATAGGTCCTTTCACACTCCCCTATTTATATTATTGATATATTTGCCATATGTATTACATCTACATACACTGAAATCCTCCCAGTGTTATTTTTGCTTTCAATAATCACGCATAGTTCATATAACTTAAGAGGATGACCTTGGCTTTTTTTAACCTCACGATAATCCTATGAAATAGGTAGCAGGTATTATGATTTCCATTTTTGAGGAGAGAAAACTGGTAAGTTAGGTGACTTGTCTGTATTCACACAGCTGGCTAACAGCAGAACTAGGACTCGACTTATTTGTTCTCACTTCCTATTCCTTTCTCTGTTACTAGGCTGCCATATATGTAAGTTATGGCTTTGGTACAGAAGCTAGAGTCTGTGTGGCACAGAAGGTGCCATGAAATTGCAAACAAATATTGGAAATGACAACACCTGGGTTCAAGACATGCTTTGCACACTGCAGGACATAACGACAGAGCTCATTCAGGGAGAACACTCAATATGTGACTGCAAAGCCAGGGAAGTGTCAATAAATAATATGTAAGCATTCTTCCCTTTGGAAACACCATGGTGACCTGGAGGAAGTGGCTCTTATATCCTACATGTGGCACCAAGATAATAAGCAGAAATAGACCTGGGTCTAATTTTTAAGGCACTGGATGAACCACAGACTGGCTGATGCTGTTCATGTTCCCAACTAACAAATAGTTTCAGTCCATGGCCATTTATGTTGGCTCTTCTCCATTTTGGATTTGCTACTTCTATTCATCAAAACAATCAGGATTCCAACTACAGATGGCTGAATACAAAATTCATTTCTGTGGAAATCCTATTTCCCTTCCCTTAAATTAGTGGTTTTAAAAACTGTGTTCCCTGGAGTCCTAGAGCTTTTCATTAACTTTCTAGATTTCCACAGTGTCCTCACAGGTCATCATGGAGAAGGGGGTAGAATGGACTTGGTATGTGTAGGGGTGAGGTGGGGAGGAAGCCAACTCCTTCTTCTTTTGTTTTAGATATTTTATTTGAACAAATAGTTCCTTGGAACTATTAAGGAAATTTGAAAACCTCCACCTCAGAGCATTGACTCAGCCTCTCAGGATGGGTGGGAACTTGAGGTCGGTGAACTTCAGTCTAACCGTCCACGGAAGGCTTGCATTCATCACAACTACATGACACTCAGACTGGGTCTGAGCAGCTTCAATGGCAGGGAATCTCCATGTCTCTAGCAGTTCACTTTTTTGCTTAGTTCTGATGCCATCAGCCTTTCTGTAGATCAGTGCTTCTCTAACTTGGCTCCCCATTGAAATCACCTGGAGAGGTTTAAAAAATACTGATGCCTGGGCCCCACCCCTAGAGATTCTGATATAATGGGTTTGGGGTGCAGCCGGGGCTATGGGTGATTTCACAGTTTCCCGAGTGATTCTAATTTGCAGCAAAGTTTGGGAACCATAGCCTTACATGAGCTGAAATCTGTACCTAAGAAGTGTTACCTAGTGCTCTTACTCCTGTTGAAGACACGTGTAACAATCCAAATCTGTCTTCCACATAAGAACCTTTATGTTTACAATCCAGAGACAGCTTTCACTTTCCTTGCAGAGTTTTCCCCTTCCAATGAAAATCCCAGCGCTCCCTGGATGTCTCCTCCAGCAGCATGTGATCGGGCTGGCCTGTATTTCTCTGAAAGTGAGGTACCTCCCCTGGAGTGAGTGCACTGTGCTGGGATGGAATTGATGATTTCCATCAATTCCTTTCCCCCCTTGAATTTGGATACGAATTAAAAATTACTGGCTAAGGCCTAATGACAACCAGAAAACCAATCAGCAGAGCCTGGAGACAATTCACTCTTACATCCCTTAACATTTTACAGTTTGCAAAGTAAATTCACACACCTTATTTCAATTACTCCTCCTCCTCAGCTGTTCTTATTCCATTCACATTATTTAGGTGAGGAAGCTGGTTTTAAAATAAAGAATTGTGCCCCAAACCACGAGGTTAGCAAGTAGCAGAGCTGGGGGTGGAATGTAAGGCTCCTGCTTCCATATTTAAATTCCTACACTATGTCACACCACCTCCCACATAACTGAATGTCCATGGCAGGCTGGGGACAGGACCTCACAGAATACAGACCTCTGGTTGTTGCTGCTGCTATATGTGGCGGTGTTCCAGGGCCACCCAAGCTCTCTGCACTGTGTGTGCGCAGCACCATAACCACAGGACAGGAGTCTCTGCCACAGTGTTGAGAAAATAAGGCCAGGTTTCAGGCCACATTACACGCCCCTCACTCTGAATGCTGACAGAAATTATGTGGTTACTTTAAAACCTCCTTGGAGAAAGGCCGCCATGTGCATGGCTGAACCAAATCACAAAAACCAGGTCAGACAGTGGCAACCTGTTTGGCAAAAATTCATAATTCATCTCACAATGGATCCCTTCCTGCATATATGGGATGCTTTATTCCCATACATGGGATGCTTTATTCTCCTTTTGGTTCCTGGCTTGTGTTTGCCCTAGGACTTAAAAAAAATCCCTTCTAACAACTGACACCTTAATTATATACCCTTTTAGTTTCCAGCTCAGCTCTGACCCTGGGCTTTGGTTTTCTGGCTGCACATTTGGAATACTCTCGGGACTTGCTGATTTCAGACTCCCATTGCTGACACTACTTTGGGTCTTAATTTCACCTATTTCACTGACTGAACTAAAGACAGTGTGATATTCATTGTCTGGGCAGTGGGCGAGGTCTGTCCTGAGTGCAGGGAATAAGGAGGTACATTGTAGAGGATTTAAAAATGGTAATGACTGTCTAGCAGTCGATGCTTTTTATTATCACCATGATAAAATCCTCCTCCCACTGCCCCCTTCCCCCTCCCCTTGGTAACATTCAGTCACAAATGTCCATCCCAACCTGCTACAGCCCTGGGCTCCATTTCTGCCCTGTCTTTTGGGCAGGATGGAAGTCACATCTGACCAGGCTCGGTAGGGCTTCCATAGAACTTGCCCAACAGTTCAGATGGAAAAGAACTCTGTTAGGGACAACAGACCCCTAAAAGATAGTGCATCTTCCTTGGCTGGACAGATAACCAGAGAAAACTGGATTTTAAAAATCTCTAAGAACATGCTCTCACATGAAGCACTGGTTATTACCAAGCCCTGTAAAGTATCACACTGGAAAAAGAGGGCATGAAATTGTTTTTATTTAAGAGGCATTTGTTTGCAAAAACGATGCTTTCTCCAAGCAAAATGTTAGCTTGCCTGGTTAGAAGTTAATTACAGTATTTATTGCTTAAAGCCAGCTTGGAATTTTGGCTTGAATTCTTATGAGCCTATGATTCAGGGGAAAAATTACCTATTCAACCCAAGGTCAGTGAGCTAAAGGTTAATCTGATAACTGCTTATTTCAAAAAGACCCATGAGATAAGAAATAAGTCCCTGAGGGGTAAAAAACCAAGCTGTGATTTTAAATCCAGGAACATTATCGTGGAGCTACAGGAATGTTTGTTACTCAGATTAGACCTAAATGAGGAAATGACTTAAAAGGATCAAGTGGTTAGTTGCCTGATTCTCACATTAATAATGCCCTTGTTCTTTTGATATCTTCAATACTCACATATTGGTTTAATTAAAATATTTGGAAGTTGAAGTCCAGTGCAAGCAGAGAAATCTTGCATGTGTTTATGTGGCTTAAGGGACTTGAGCTTTATCATTCTAACCTGTCTCCAAAGCAAACGTTATCCTTGTTGGTCCTCTTCCTTTAGCCCCATCTTAGGGGCTGGGTACCATGGACTGACTTGTCTGGGCCTCTGGACATCATGACTGTGTTTTCCAGCTGTCCTCTTCTTGGTGCCTATCTGACCTTGACCTTTGGGTTTCTCCCAATGCTCAAGCCTTGGCCCTTTGGTTTTCTTCTTCCTGCGTGACTCACTCCATCCGGGAGATTCAGTGCTCACCCCAGACCGGCCCTCCCACCTCAGCTCAGAGACTTCCATTCCAACTGTCAACGGGCCATGTCCTTGACCTTAATCCCTCCTGCCTCCTTCAAGATCACCCGCCAGCAAGCATTCCTTCTCCCCTCCAACTCTTATCTCCCTCTGTCTCTGCCAGCTCCTCTCCATTTTCCAAGAAACATGTTTAAGTCTACCCTAGCCTTCAAGAAGAAAAGAAACACCACACCTTGCCTCAGCCCTGGCACCCCTTAATCTCCCTCCTCCTCTGCACTGTCAAACTTCCTAAATAACATTTACTCTGGCTGACTTGCACCTGCAAAGGTCAGGAGCAACGGTCTAGTGGCTAGATTCAGCTACCTCTCTGCTCAGGCCTCCTGCTATGGAATGTTAACCCTTTTTTACTGGGACGTAGACTGCTCCCCAGTGCATCTCTCTCATCCCTCACCTCCAGGCTGCTGCATTCCCTGACTCCTGCCTATCTCTGTGCACCTCTGTTCCTCCTCTACCTTCTCCTGTCCAAAGGGAGCTGTGGCTGCAGTCTTTGGTTGGCTTTTTTAAAAAAATAAATTTCATTTATTTATTTATTTTTGGCTGAGTTGGATCTTCATTGCTGCATGTGGGCTTTCTCTAGTTGCGGTGAGCGGAGGCTACTCTTCGTTGCGGTGCGCAGGCTTCTCACTGTGGTGGCTTCTCTTGTTGCGGAGCACGAGCTCTAGGCGTGCGGGCTTCAGTAGTTGTGGTGCATGGGCTCAGTAGTTGTGGCTCATGGGCTCTAGAGCTCAGGCTCACTAGTTGTGGTGCACGGGCTTAGTGGCTCTGCGGCATGCGGGATCTTCCCGGACCAGGGATCGAACCCATGTCCCATGCATTGGCAGGTGGATTCTTAACCACGGCGCCACCAGGGGAGCCGTCTTTGGTTGGCTTCTATTTCCCTTCCATTCTATTGCCTTCCTCCCACCCCTGCAACAACTCCAGTTCTCCACTTTGAAGAGATGACCTGCAATTTATATCTTTGGTCCTGTCTCCTTCCTGCACTCCAGCACCAGGTTTCCAAGGCCTGCCAGAACTTTACTCTGTACCTTTCATAAATATGCCCCATGCCCCCCAAGTTCAACATGTCCCAAAGCAAACACCCCATGATCTCTCCCAGCCCTGCTTCGCCTGTTCACTGGCCCAGGTGTCCTCCCAGTCATCGGGCTGGAAACCTCTGCTCTTCTCCAGCTCTTTCTTTACCCCTGGTGTCTAATCAGTTATAAAATCCTATTTTCCAAGCAAACTGTGATCCCCATTCCACCATCCAGTCAGAACTTCCACGGCTCCAGGCACTGGCCTGCACTGTGTGCTGGGTGAGGAGGGCACTGTGTGGACAGATGCTGCATTTGTAATGGCTCAGTTTCCAGACCTGCTCCTACCAGCCTGGTCTGTGTCCTCATATGCACAATGAGGGATTAAGCGGACAGATGGAGAGATATACGATGTTCTTGGATTGGAAGAATCAATATTGTGAAAATGACTATACTACCCAAAGCAATCTACAGATTCAATGCAATCCCTAGCAAATTACCATTGGCATTTTTTATGGAACTAGAACCAAAAAAACTTAAAATTTGTATGGAGACACAAAAGACCCCGAATAGCCAAAGCAGTCTTTATGGAAAAAAACGGAGCTGGAGGAATCAGACTCCCTGACTTCAGACGATACTACAAAGCTACAGTAATCAAGAAAATATGGTACTGGCACAAAAACAGAAACACAGATCAATGGAACAAGATAGAAAGCCCAGAGATAAACCCACACACCTATGGTCAACTAATCTATGACAAAGGAGGCAAGGATATACAATGGAGAAAAGACAGTCTCTTCAATAAGTGGTGCTGGGAAAACTGGACAGCTACATGTAAAAGAATGAAATTAGAACACTCCCTAACACCATACACAAAAATAAACTCAAAATGGATTAGAGACCTAAATGTAAGACTGGACACTATAAAACTCTTAGAGGAAAACATAGGAAGAACACTCTTTGACATAAATCACAGCAAGATTATTTTGGATCCACCTCCTAGGGTAATGGAAATAAAAACAAAAATAAACAAATGGGATCTAATGAAACTTAAAAGCTTTTGCACAGCAAAGGAAACCATAAACAAGACGAAAAGACAACCCTCAGAATGGGAGAAAATATTTGGAAATGAATCAACGGACAAAGGATTAATCTCCAAAATATATAAACAGCTCATGCAGCTCAATATTAAAGAAACAAACAACCCAATCCAAAAATGGGCAGAAAACCTAAATAGACATTTCTCCAAAGAAGACATACAGATGGCCAAGAAGCACATGAAAAGCTGCTCAACATCACTAATTATTAGAGAAATGCAAATCAAAACTACAATGAGGTATCACCTCACACCAGTTACAATGGGTGTCATCAGAAAATCTACAAACAAGAAATGCCGGAGAGGGTGTGGAGAAAAGGGAACCCTCTTGCACTGTTGGTGGGAATGTAAATTGATACAGACACTACGGAGAACAGTACGGAGGTTCCTTAAAAAACTAAAAATAGAATTACCATATGATCCAGCAATCCCAATACTGGGCATATACCCAGAGAAAAGCATAATTCAAAAAGACACATGCACCCCAATGTTCATTGCAGCACTATTCACAATAGCCAGGTCATGGAAGTAACCTAAATGCCCATGGACAGACGAATGGATAAAGAAGATGTGGTACGGGCTTCCCTGGTGGCACAGTGGATGAGAATCTATGCTAATGCAGGGGACATGGGTTTGAGCCCTGGTCTGGGAGGATCCCACATGCCGCGGAGCAACTAGGCCCGTGAGCTACAACTACTGAGCCTCCGCATCTGGAGCCTGTGCTCCGCAACAAGAGAGACTGTGATAGTGAGAGGCCCGCGCACTGTGATGAAGAGTGGCCCCCGCTTGCCACAACTAGAGAAAGTCCTCGCACAGAAACGAAGACCTAACACAGCAAAAATTAATTAATTAATTAATAAACTCCTACCCCCAACATCTTCTTTAAAAAAAAAAAGAAGATGTGGTACATATATACAATGGAATATTACTCAGCCATAAAAAGGAATGAAATTGGGTCATTTGTTGAGATGTGGATGGTCTAGAGACTGTCGTACAGAGTGAAGTAAGTCAGAACGAGAAAAACAAATATTGTATATTAATGCATGTATGTGGAACCTAGAAAAATGGTACAGAGGAACTGGCTTGCAGGGCAGAAGTTGAGACACAGATGTAGAGAACAAATGTATGGACACCAAGGGGGGTAAGCCGTGGGGAGTTGGGGCTGGTGGTGTGATGAATTGGGCGATTGGGATTGACATGTATACACTGATGTGTATAAAACTGATGACTAATAAGAACCTGCTGTATAAAAATATAAATAAAATAAAATTCAAATAAAATAAATGCATCTTTTATCATGTACTATGTTTTTATATACACAGTCTTTTTCTAGACTATTTCATTTCATTGCAATCTCTTTGGTATCCCTGTGTCTGTTCCACACTGTTTTAAGTGCTGTAGGCTTACAGTATTTTGATATCTGGTAGGACATGTTCTCACTTCATCTTTATTCAAAAATTTTTGGTTATTCTTGCACATTTGTTCTTCCAGGTGAATCAGTTAGGTGATGATCATTAAAATTCTACTGGAATGTTGAGGTTTTTAAAAAATTGAATTTGTGGATTAATTTGGGGGAAATTGATGACTTTCATATGGAGTTGTCAGACATAAATATGGTATATTCTTAAATTTATTTAAGTTTACTTACATATCCTTTAGTAAAGTTTCACAGTTTTCTTCATATGTCTCTTGTGTGTTATTGCTTCATTTATTCCTAAATATTTAAAATTTTTGTTGCTTTATTGAATGGCGTCTTTTAAAAATTACATGTTCTCGGGACTTCCCTGGTGGCCCAGTGGTTGGGAGTCTGCCTGCCAATGCAGGGGACATGGGTTCGAGCCCTGGTCTGGGAGGATCCCACATGCTGCAGAGCAACTAAGCCCATGTGCCACAACTACTGAGCCTGTGCTCTAGAGCCTGAGAGCCACAACTACTGAGCCCACGTGCCAAAAAAAAAAAAAAAATTACATGTTCTCTATGGTTATTGCTTATGTATAGAAAAGCTAGTGATTTTTGAATTTACCTGTAATGAACATATGATTAGGTCTAATGAACTTTACATGAATTGTCAATAATTTAGTTTGTAAAAAGTAATGTAATATGCAAGTAAGGAGAGTTTTATCTCTTTTCCCCCAATATTTATACCTTGTTTATTTTTCTCATCTTAATTCATTGGTTAGAATCTTCACAGTGATTCTCTGAAATAGGATTGCTTTTCAAGTTTCACCATTAAGTACAATGAATACTATTGGATTCCAATAGACATTCTTTATCAAATTAAGGGATCCCTAGCTTATTAAGAGGGAATGAATGAATGAATTCAAATACAAACTGGGTGGCAAATGTCATCAAGTGACTTTTTAGCATCTATTAAAATACTTTTTCATTTAATATATTGGTGTAGTAACAGATTTCCTAATATTAGCTATCTTTTTTATTCCCAGAATTATTTGGGTTTTTGAAATTAAGTGACAATCCCCTCCCCAACATGCCTTTCTAATGGGATTTTCCATTAGAAACAACAAAGATTGTTATATTAACATGGAAAACCCTCCAGAATGCTGGACCTGCCACCTCTTAACCAATTCCTGATCTGTTTGGTGCTTTCAGGCCTGGAAGGCCCCGATGAAGGTGCGGTATGTCTAGCTGTAAGACTTGGGCATAGACCCAGTTTGAAGGTGATTTTGGCAAACCCTAGGCTGAACCTATCAAGTGAAATGTGAAATGTCCAAAACAGAGAAACAAAGGGAATGACAATGTTATTTTCAAGAAGAGAGAAGATAATAGACACTAACAGCTAATAACATTACTAAATACTGGAATAAAATATTGGCAGAAACTTTGCTTTGAAAGCTGGAGAAAAATAACAGATCAGAAGACAGACAAGGTACAGTATATACATTCTTAGCTACAAAAACTATCTATGTATCTAGCTTTGCTGTTCCCAAAGGAAACATTTCATAACCCTGGAGTTTAGGGAAGGTCTCACAAGAGATTATGATTCCAAATGTCATCTTGAATCCTGTGAGGATGACCAGTCTGTAATCCTGCCACCTCATGGATCATTCAAGTCAATTTGGCAAATCTTGTTGGCAAGGTCCCCTTCCTCCCTTTTTGCTCCTGTCCTTCCTAATTCACTTCACCCAGTCTTTCCAGTCTCATTTCCCATTACCCTTTACATCATCCTGTGTTCTAGAATAACATTTCCAGAACATTCTATGCACATTTATACTTTCATAGATTTACAGTTTGTTCTCTTTGCCTTCAAACCTCTTTCTCTAGTCTCAGCTGGAGAATTTGATTTATTCTTCACGATCCAGCTCAGAGGCAGCTCCTCTGAAGGCCTTCTATAAGTCTTCTTTCTCTCCTCTGCACACCCTCTGGGAAGAGTTGATTGTTCTCTCTCTGATTCTACCTCAGCACTGTGTTCCAGAGAGCTGTTTAATCTTCTGTCTCCCCTCTAGACTCTGAGTTCTCCAAGGGCAGGGTACGATACTTATTTAACTGTATGTCTTCCATATCTACCACAGTGTATGCAGGAAGTGGCTGCATCCGATAGTTTTCAAAGTGTGTGTCACAGAGCCCTAAGGTCCTGAGTCGAATATGAAGGACTCTGCAGAGTGAGGGAGGGGCTGAGCTGATGAAGCTACAGGTCCTCAACCCCCTATTCTGTGAGAGAAATGCCCTGTGTCTTATTCACATACTGAATTGGGGGTTCTGTGCAAAATTTCATCTATAAAAGTTTCACTGCCATAAAAATAAGAAAAACTCACATTTCCACCCAAGGCCCTGTTCTGTACATATTCTAGAGAAAATACTAGCTATCTAGCTTTTTTAAAACTTCAAAGAGGAGACCCCCACGTCTTGTGCCATAAAAATGAATTCACATTTTGTAACTGGAAAGATGTGACGTTTTACAAATATCCAATAATATCTCCCCCAACACACACAGAACACAAATGTAGATTTTGCGAACACCATGATTTGCAAAACCCTAAGTGTTAATCAGGTGCTATGAAGGTGGTTCTATCTTCCTTTTTTCACTTTATATGGTACATTTTAGACTCGGTGACCTGAATTCTACAGCATTCCTGGTCTATGGTGCCAGAATCATCACTTCCTCCCTCTCTCCTTTCATCTGGGTCCAAAACCATACTCTTTCTTTATGGCAGAGCCCTCGGAGGCGCTCCGCACCCCCATTTCCCCTGCCTGTGGGCCCTGGGATCCTCTGGCCCAGGCAGCTTGCAGAACAGGTGTGTTTATGTCTTTGTGTCTCTGTGCCCACTTCCCTTGAGCAGGTGTTTCTCCTCATTTTCCTGAAATGAATTCCAAGTTTGCTTAATGAAGCTGGCATTCCAGCACATTCCACCTCCCACTGGCTCCCGGCTTCCTGATGTCATGCACCTCTTCTTCATTTCATGTCACTGTCCTCCACACCCCCCTTCTGCTCTACCATCCCACACTCTGGGACAGCTCCTCCACTTTATTTTCCCATTTCCCCTTTTGAAGCTCTCCAACTTAAGATTCCTTCTGGAATTCTCCTGGACACAGCTCTTCTCATACATCCCCTTTCCACATAATAATTGGTATCTGTTTGCCCTTAACAGCGGCCACCCTATTTTCCCCCTTTATTTCCCTCCCTCTTTTCCACCCCATCACACTTCTCCCTTCCTCACCTGTTCTCCTCCCTTGGAAGCTGTGTGTTGCACAGACTGCCCGTTCAAGACACTTGTACTTGTGACTCCCCCAGAGTCTGTGCTCTGATCTCCCTGGACACCTGGGTTAGTATTTTCAGGCTTAGAGCAGACTTAATTCTGTCAGGAGCTGTTTTAGATCAATCTGAAGCCTTCTTCTCTCTCCCCTCCAGATTCTCTGTATGTTTCTGCTTCCCCTGGCCATGCAGTGGGGATGCAGGTGAGGTGGGAGGACGTGTGCACCTTTGTGTGCTGGGACGTGGTGTTCTTTTTCTTTTTAATTGCAGTTACTTTAACGTTTGGGCATTCTCTGGCCTCAAGTTATGCCAAGGGTGTGATTTTTGTGCACTTTCTTTTCCCCTTTCTTGATGTTCTAGCTTGTTTGTAGAAGAAATATTGGGAGATGGGCACCCAGCTGCTGTCCTTATTTTCAGCTACCTGGAAGCCCCTGTGTTCTTCTTTTAAATGATCATTGCTACCATAATAGAACTTTTCAATAGACCATATATTATACCTTACATAATAACAGTAAAACGAGCTAACATTTATTGCAGACTTTCTATGCACCTTGTATGATAAATGCTCTATCTGTAATGACTCATTTAATTACCATAACCACCTTATCAGGTAGGTACCTGTATTACTCAGATTTTATAGAGAAGTTAAGTAACTTGCACAATATGCACAAATTATCATGTATACTCTTCATAAAGCCTCCAGGGAGGCATTATTAGCTGCACTGTACAGATGAAGAAGCAGAGGCTCAGACAGGCCAAGTAACTTGCCCAAGGTCACAGAGCTACCAAGGTGCAAAGCAGGGATTCGAACTTGGTTCCAAAGCTATTCTTCTCCCTTGTGAAGGAAGAGGAAGGTAGCATGTGTGCTGGCTCCTGAGTGTGAGGGGCTGAAGCTGTTCCCAGACTTGGGGCTGTGACCCTAGGGCAGGGTGGGGGTCAGGCCACCTTCTCACTGCTTCTGTTGTGGTTGCCACTACCTCTCCCTTCATGAGGGGGCCCCGGGATGGCAGGAGGGATAGCAGAGGCCCGATCTTCCTTTTGTGAGATTGTCCCCTGCCTTCACAGAGCTGTGGGTCTGCCTTCTTTTGGGGCAAGGACATTCCATGTCTAGGCGGGCCCCTCTCCTGGAATGACAAGGGTGGACAGCAGACTCAGGAGTTGGGTTGGAGGGGGTCTCTGAAGGCGAGAAGCTGCAGTCTTCCAACCTCTTTACTGACCTTGATCTACTCTAGAGATATCAACATATGGACTAATGCCTCACTTGGGGGACTGTACCTGACTCTCATCTAGCCTCTGATCCAACGGCCAATTGGCAGAAAATAGAGAGGACAGAGGAACCTACTAAACTGCACTGACTCTGCAATCAGCAAAACTCACCAGCACGGGTTACATGACAATCAATGACACTGCATCCTCAACAGGTAACTCATAAAGAAAAGAAGAGAAGAGAGAATCTGTAGGTGAAGAGAGGTTTAAAAGGACCTAATTGAAAGTGGGCAAGACTGAACCATGAGGTCCAAGGATAACCACTTGGGCAATAAAATTATAAATAAATGCAAGGAAGTGATTTCTCTACAAGTTAGGAGGGGGAGGGAGGGAGCAGAGCTTGGGACAGGGCGTGTGGAGGGGCTTCTAGTGACTGGCTGATTTCCAGTTCTTTACTTTGTAATAACTCATTAAGATACAGGGATATACATATGCATATAGCTGATTCACTTTGCTATACAGCAGAAACTAACAAAACACTGTAAAGCAATTATACTCCAACAAAGATGTTAAAAAAAAAAAGATATACATGTGTTCC
Source organism: Mesoplodon bidens (assembly GCF_964165515.1). Lineage (NCBI taxonomy): Eukaryota > Metazoa > Chordata > Mammalia > Artiodactyla > Ziphiidae > Mesoplodon > Mesoplodon bidens. Next base: position 60,913,172 of record NC_138178.1, on the reverse strand, counting down.
ATGGGATTTTGGAAGAAGGGAGATATGAGGATAGTGAATGGGATATGAACTCAAGAGGCACCAAAGGAAAAGTTTAAATTAAGAGACAAGGGTACCTGGCCATTTCTATGCACATGCTTGTTTTATATTGTATCTTTCTGCCTCTCTTGACTGGCTCCACTTATGGGCTTTCCTGGCTGCCAGGTGCACCTGGGCCCCAGGTGGATGCCGTGGGTGCTCTGTGTGGTTTGCTGTGGTCCTGCGGGGTCTACTGGGGTGGTCCTTGGCACGAGGACGGGGCTATGGACGTCCTCAGATTTGTGCTTCAGGCTTCTCCTGACGAAGTTATACACAGTTATGGTAGCACATCCTGAAAACCTAAGTTCAGGATATCTGCACTTTTTCTTGGGACACAATAATATGGGCAGCAGTCATTAGACTTTTAAAAAAGTTTTTAATGGCTCCTTTGTTTGGGAGCAGAAGTTTTCACTTAGTTAAAACCTGAAATAATATTTGTATTATTTCTTACAACTGCATGTGAATCCACAATTGTTTCAATAAAAATTTCGGTTAAACCATAGAGAGGAAGGGAAAAATAAGCCACTAGGAAACATGTTGAACAAATTGAAGGAAAACGCATAATTCTTGAAAAGCTTAACCATGTTAAAAGAAAATGTGATGGGCTTCCCTGGTGGTGCAGTGGTTGAGAGTCCGCCTGCCGATGCAGGGGACACGGGTTCGTGCCCCGGTCCGGGAAGATCCCACATGCCGCGGAATGGCTGGGCCTGTGAGCCATGGCCACTGAGCCTGTGTGTCCGAAGCCTGTGCTCCACAACGGGAGAGGCCACAACAGTGAGAGGCCCACGTATCACAAAAAAAAAAAAAAAAAAAAAGAAAATGTGATGACCCGAAGTCATGCTTAAAGGACATCAGACTTTTATTAAAAGTCATCAGAAACAGTGATCTGGAGGCAACTGATGAAAAGCTAACCAGATGGAAATCTCTGTTGTGGGGAAAAATAAAATACAAAGAAAAAACAGACAGAGGAGAGATCTAAACATTCAGAGATGAATTGCTTGTGATAATACAAGAAGGATAGAGTCACTAGAACATAAGTGAAAATCCATTCAATGGCTGACGGCTTTTCAAGAGTCCTTCTCAGATTCTTCACCAAGGATCGAGCTTCATCTGAAAGCTCTTCCCATTGCCCTCTTCTCAGAGTCCCACATTCAACCCAAGCTTTGTTCCTCCACCTCTCCCTCCAGTTCAAGATCTTTTGTTGCCAGTGGACACAAGGAGACAGATCTTGGAAGACGGATTTCCTTGCCCTGATGCCCCACCAGAGGACACGTCTGGACCACCCCACAAATACTTCCTGCTGAGGGATGTTTTTCACCTTCCAATCCTTTGGTAGCAATGAGAAATATCTATCCACTAAGAGGTTTTCCTGATTTTCCTTTTCCATAGGCTGGACTTCCCTCCACCATCCTCATATCCTGAAAGTAATAGTGAGTTAACATCATGGTTGATTCAGTCTACAAACAAACCTAAACATCTAGAACCACAGCCAGAAATTTGAGATATTTTTGTGTCTCTTCAAAACCCCAGTTTTTTTTTTTTTTTTTTTTTTTTTTTTTTTGCGGTACACAGGCCTCTCACTGTTGTGGCCTCTCCCATTGCGGAGCCCAGGCTCTGGATGTGCAGCGGCCATGGCTCACGGGCCCAGCTGCTCTGTGGCACGTGGGATCTTCCCGGACTGGGGCACGAACCCGTGTCCCCTGCATCGGCAGGCAGACTCTCGACCACTGCGCCACCAGGGAAGCCCTCAAAACCAGTTTTGGATTCACTCTCATTACCCGTTTAGGACACTGCTCTCTCTTCCTGACGTTTATATTCTTGGCCCAGTCGGAAGTTTTATGGAATTGTAATTCCAGGATAGTGACTTGTAAATAAAGTTGACTCAATGACTTCAAAGATCCTTTTAAATATTAAATATCATCCAGGTCAGCATTTGCCAAAATGTCTTCACTGGAACGTGAGTTCCACCGGATACCAGGGTGTTGGAGCAGGATTTCTTACTGCCAGTAATAGAGCCGGTGACTCTTACATGCAGGCACCTCGGTGCCATTCCTCCCCTTCCCACTTTCTCCTGCTGCTTCTCTAAGACACCCTCAGATGTCAGAGCAACACGTGAACTCAGGGATGTCCCTGTCCAATCCCCCAAGCACAGAAGAGGAGACCAGGAGTCTGAGGGGTGGCCAGCTGGAAAGACTGGCTCTGATAGCTGAGCTGAGTTCACCATGGCCGGCTCGTGACCTCCAGCTCACTGGTAGCTCCCAGCATACTGCAGAGATAAATCTTACAACCCAGTGAATGAAAAAAAATCTCCAGTGGAAGAATATGTGTCCTGCCATAAAATACAGCTTTTGTCTAGCTAAATCCCCTTGGCATCCAGCAAAGTAAAAAGGGGAAAAAAATAGTCCTGAACTGTCTTGAAGGATGGCCTGGGAGTAAAATTCCAGTAAGATGACCTCATAATCTCTATAATTCTTGAAACCTGTAACAGCGATTCAGTTTAGAATAATGGAAAAATCAAAATTAGACTCAAATGTTCTCTTCCATGTGCATCTATCCCTGTGTGTCTTTTATCAGTTTGTGCCTGAATGTTCTGGAACCCTCATTTGTATATATCAATGTCCTGGTATTTTTTCACTCTTAAAATTATATGAGAAATTAGCCCTACAGAGGCTCTGGTCACTCAAATAGAGAACACGCCCGTGTGATTTCTTGTTACTTTTGGTGAACGTCCCAGATGGAATTTTGTGGTCCCTCATGGAGAGGTTAAACTTTCTAGCCCAACCACACTGCCGTTTTTGGTTACTCAAGGCTTTCACCTGGCTGGCATGATCTTTGGGAATCTTGATGGCTGGTTGGTTTTGACATTCAAAGAGATGTGCTGTGCCAAGTCTTCACGTATTAGCTGTCTTTGGAGAAGAGAGTGTCCAGGTGTGAGAGTCCAACTACCTCCAGTGGTGTCACTACGAATCCCTGGAGCCAGGCTCCCCAGTGCTGTACAGAGGAAAGAACATTGATCTCCTACACTCTAAATAAAGAGAAATGCTTCCCAGAGTCATTAGTAAAAGAGGCCATATGCTGAGAGTCCACTAGGTGCCAGGTACTCCACAAGGAGAACCTTCTGCAGTTTAATCCTTTCGTGATGCCCATTTCATAGATGAGGATAATAAAGGCCATGAAGCAATTTGAGGCTGTGCAACCAGGAAGTGATGGCACTGGAACTCAATCCAGTCCTGCCTGGATCCAAAGTCTGTGCTCTTTCCTCTCCAGGCAAGTTGCCTCTTAATGATGAGTTAACACCTTAGCAGTCACGGTCTCCAGGCAGGTGACAGTGAAGAACGATACACCCACAGCAGGAAGCAGGATAATGAAAGAAGGGGGATGTATTAGTTCCCTACTGCTGCTGTAACAAATTACTATAAACTTGGTGGCTTAATGCATCACACATTTATTCTCTTGCAGTTCTGGAGGTCAGAAGTCTGAAATGGGTTTCACTGGACTAAAATCAAGGTGTTGGCAGATGTCCCTTTATAGAAATTCTAGGGGAGATTACATTTTCTTTTGCCATTTCCTAGAGCTGTCTTCGTTGCACTCCTTGGCTCGTGGCCCTACCTCCATCATCAAAACCAGCCGTGAAGCATCTTCAAATTTCTCTCTGACTACAACTTTTCTTTCTTCCCCTTCCACTTACAAGAACGCTTGTGATTACATCGGACCTACCTGGATAATCTCCCCATCACAAGATTTTAATTAGAAACTTTAATTCCATCTGCAACCATAATTCTCCTTTGCCATGTAACTTAACATGTTTACAGGTTCCAGGGAATAGGATGTGAACATTCTTTGGGGGAGAGCATTATTCTGCTTACCACAGGGAGTATCAACACCACTCTGCCTCCTCGCAATTTTACTTGAAGCTGGCTGATGGTGGCACTCAAGTCCCCATGTCCCCCTCTGACATGTGTGCTGACCCCTGGCTCCCACCCTGCTAAGCAACTTTGTGAAAATCTAGAAATATAGACTCTAGCACCATCCTAAGAGAGGGGGAGTGGGAGCTACAGCTTCTCTGGGACCCCAGCTTCTCAGCAAGGATTCTGAACTGATGCTCAGCAATTCCAGAGAGGGAATCCGAAGAGGACAGTTCCACCAAGTAGTCTTGAAAATGGGAGGCTCAGAGAACACACAGAAGTAACTGCCCATCCATCACAAAACCATTTACACCACCAGGGCCAAGATGAAGGGCAAGGATGGTCTTCTGTAAAGATCCCTCTGGCTGGCTTTTAACTTTTTCCTTTTAAGATTGACTTCGATGTTTAATTGAACCTGATTCCATTGGGATTTAAAAAAAAGCACCTTAATTGGAGAAAGGCTTGGGGCATTTATTCCATTTTATGGATTACGGGTGGGAAGTTTGAAGAAGCAGATTTGGGTTAAATAGAAAGTACTTTTGAGCAATCAGAACTGTTTGGGGTGGAAGAGCCTGCCCCGCGAGGAAGTCACTCTGCCTCTGTCTGTGTTCAGGGAAGCTGGGGAGAGTGGTCCAGAGAGCTCCAGATAGGATTCTGGACTCTGAACCCAACCTGGAGGGAAATAACAGCTGGAGAATCCCTTCCCTGGTCCAGATGAGATGCTAGTCCTTTTATAGACACTCACAACCTCAACGGAGGATGACAGTATTAGCTCCACTTTATGGATCAGAAAACAGGTGAGTCACAGAGACTCACCCCAGGTAACAGAGCTTGCCCAAGGCAGGGGTTGGAGGACAGCCCAGGCTCCTGGTGCGCAGGCCACATAACTCTCTCATTGGGAAGCCTGGATGCTCTTGGCTCTCCTTCCTGGCTCAGGAAGTCAGTGACTTTATGATAATTCTGAGAGCAGAGGCGAGAAAACGAAGCTTACTTCGTATCTGTAGGCAGCTTTATACAACTATCTCATTTCTGTCATCCCTACTTTATATGTCAGGAGAAGGAGATTCACAGAGTTCACAGTATATGCCCAAGATCACAGAGCTGCCCAGTGGTGGGCACGGAATTCAAAGATTGACTGAGACTCCGAGCCCGGGACTCTCTCCACTGCCCCTTCCTGGATGCTGCTTCCAGAAGCCCAGAGGTGCCGAGCACCCTGAGGAACCAGGTGGTGGCTTCCAGAGCTGGAAGGGCACACCAGCTCCGAAATCCATCCTTGGTCTGACTACACACACCCACATGAGGATACCAAGAGGATAAAACGTTTTTTGAGGGTTAAAAACACTTTGTAGAAACTTCCAGCAGGAAGATTGTTATTTTGGGGTCACATTTTAGACCTACTGTTTATCTATCAGAATCTCAGTGAGGAAGAAGTAAACTGAAGATCCCTGCAGGTCCTAATGGGCAGAGCTTCAGAGCAGAGGATCCCTGGCACTTGCCTGACACCCAACGGTGGACAAAAGACTCTCATGTGCGTTATCTCGTGGGTGGAGATGGATAGGAAGCAGGTAAACGGTCCTGCTCCCAAGAATAGTCAGATGCATGGGGTTCTGGAACATCACAACTGGGAATGGAAATGTCAAAGTGAATGACTAAAAATAAATAAATAATAACGGATGGGGAATGATTATTCCAAGATGTTAACTTTTTGCCCTCAAAAGTAGGTTTTTAAAAATTATAGGCAGCTCACGAAAAGAAAAAAAAAACCCCAACAACTGTGGGTAATAAACAGGTAATTTAATAAAAGCGTTATTCTTTTTAATTATAAAAGTTTTAATTTCCCTTTCCCCTCCATTATTTCTGCTAATAAGCTTGTCGACTGGGCTGGAAGTGATTATGAAAGGCTGGGAACAGGTTTTATTACCTGGAATAACACTTTTAGACATTAACATTTTACTTTTCAGTTTTATGAATCAAATGTAATATGGAGCCTCTTTAAAAATTAGGACGCAATTCAGAATATTACCTCAGGATCACTTCATTTGAGTATGCAAATACACTCATCTTTAGGGTGAAGTCTGGGTCCTGGTAATTCTACACAAACCCTTAAAGGCAGAAAGGAAAATGTTCTTTGCAACCTTCGGGAATGATAGGAAAATTAAGGGAGGAATTCTGGATAGGCCTTAAGACAGAAGACTGGATTATAAAGGCTTCCCACCAGTCAGTAAATCAAAGTCATGAGCTAAGCACTTTTTTCCGTGTGGAGTATCCAGTTGGGAACTGTGGAGCATTATGAAGAAAAGGGAAAATCCAGATTTTCACTCAAGTAGCTTTTATTATCAAAAGGGAAGGTAGAAGAAATAATTATATAGAATACTTATGAGCACATGTGAAACAAAACAAACATTTACAAGAAGCTGTAACTGAAGTCATAACTGTAGCCTAAAACAGACTTGGCTTGTAACAGACTCTCAATAAACGTCTGTTGAATGGTGAATAAATGAAAGAAAAGTGAATGAATAAGTGTAACTTGTATATAAGCACTCCAATATTTTTCACCGATTGATGGTTGACACAGATCAGTTTCTGAGATGTTAGTTTTTAAGGTTAGTTTGCTAGCTCATTGTCCTCTGATGGGCTTTTCCTAAACAGAAAGTGCTTTCAGAAGGAAGCAATGATGCCCTGCTTATGGCCTCCTGGCCCAAACAGCCAAGATCCCACAACTTGAAAAATTAAAGCATAAATTTTCATATACAATAAAATTCTTATTTAAAATAGCAGACCATAACAAACATTAAGAGGTGGACTAAATAGTTCTAAAGAACAAGCAATTACAGAAAATGAACACCTAGTAAGAAGTTGGTAGCTTAATTTTTATTCCCTAGGGCTTACTAGCCACCATCTAGCACTATGCTCATAATTGACTATGAAACTTTTCTCAACTAAATTTTGGAATGAGAAATGAGTCCAGCTTTGGTACCTGTTAATAGGCACAGTATGTGACTATTCATTGTCTTGATTACTGTTCATCTGTGTGCTGGTAGAATTTTCCTTTAACATGGTCAGCGGGTAAAGAGTAAGCCACTTTTCAGATGTACCAGGCATTACAGCCACCATGCTGTACATTACCTCCTCACGACTTTGTAGTTTTTAAATAAGCAACCTTGATAAAGAAAAAAGCCATAAAGCCACTCAAACTGTATCACAACTAAAAATAGACAATACGTCAGAGGACATTTAAATAATGAGTGAATTCTATATGTAATTCTATACTACGACATTCGAAGCTCTCCATGAAAAAGCTATATGAAAAAATTACCAAATTGACTTAAGATGAACAAAAGAAACTCATGACAGACTAGTAACCGTAAATGAATGTTTAAGGGTTACCAAAAATAATTTCTTTTAGAAAGATTCCAGAGCCAGATGTTTTTTATTGGTGCGTTTCCATCAAAACCTAAAGGACTAGGTAATGTTATAAACCTTTCCAGAGAATATAAAAATTGGAAAGCTAACCTAACCTAAGCTTCAGAGAAGTGGCACAAAATGAAAGCAATAGCCCAATCTCACTGATGAATTATAGATTTAAAAAGTCCTAAGTAAGGTACCAGCAAACTGAATTCAACAGAAGAGTAAAAGAATCCCTGAGCAAGATGAAGAAGGTTGTATGCCAGGAATGCAAGAATGATTTAATATAGGAAATTTTTAGGAAAAAATAATTTAAATAGCTGCCAAAAATGACATCTAAAACTCATCCTGGTAAAAAAACATTTATAAAATTAGAAACAGACTTTCTCAACCTGATAATAAGCATGTAATCATACATTAATTTAAAATATTTATTGAGCATACATTTATCTTTCATGATAGTGAAAATTAGAGGCATTCGCATGAAAGTCAGAGATAGGTGAAGGATGTCTGCTATCACTCACTAACAGTTGTTTTAGAAGTTTTGGTAAACTTTTGGTAATATATCATGAAAAAGAAATCGAGGTATGACTGTTGGAAAGAAGAAGGCAACATCATCATTATTTCTATCTTATATATCATTAGAAAATCATGAGGACCAATTGAAAATACTCAGAATTAATAGAAGTTCACAAAGTGGCCAGTAAATGTAAGAAATCCATAGCTTTCCTATATACTGATAATAACAATTTGAAGATAAGATAGGGACAGATTTCATTCTCCATCATCGTCATCATCATCATCATACCACAGCAAAATACAGTTAAACACCTAAGACCAATCTTCACAAGAAATGCAGAGAATCTACATGAGAAATATCAAAATTTTACTGGCAGATGTAAACTATTGGAATAAATGGAAATAAATGCTACGTTCTTAGGCTGGATGTTTTAATTATGTCTATTACTCTCAAATTGATGTATAGATCTGGTACATTCTAGACAGGATGCAGGTTCCAATTCAAGTGTCACCTCCTTTGAGAGATCTTTTCTGACCACTGAACTCAGAGAGCACCCTGCTCCTCTAGCCAGCCACTCATTCTCCACTTCCCCTGTTTTCTTTTTTTATAGCACATATCTCCATCTGAAATGATCTTTTTGCTTTTTTGTCTCCCATCTCCCCCACTAGAAAGTAACTGTCATCAGGGCAGGGGTGTGCCCTTTTTCTCTGCAGTATTCCCAGCGCCTAGAACAGAGCCTGGCACACAGTAAGTGCTCAATACATGTTTATCAAGTGGATTTAACACAATCACAAGAAAACACCAATAGTATTTTTTTTTTTGAATGTGACAAAATGGTTCCAAAATTCACCTGGAATACAAACACCCCAGATTATCTTAAATGGTGTTAAAAAAGAAGCAAAAGAGGGGAGACTTGCCATGCTAAATATTAAAACACATTTTAAAGCTGCAACAGTCAAAATGTGGTATGGAGTTTATTTGAAAGATAAATGTAACAGAGCAAGCAGCCATGAAATAGACCTAGGATAAATATGAGGATGTAGCACATTCCAAACATTCCAATGTTAAATAAATAAATTATCCAAAATGTTGGGTTGGAAAATTGGCTAAATATTAGGGGAAAAATCTATGATCACATTTTATACTATTCTCCAAGTTAAGTGTAAAACTGTTTAGACCCCTATGCCCCCAAGCCAGACATAAAAGAATATATATATGCTGTATTATTCCATATTTATATAAGGCTTTAAAAAAAACAGACAAAACTAATCTATGGTGATAACAGTAAAGGTAGTGGTTCCTTTGGAGGTGACTGGAGGCAGGGTGCTCCTGGGACGCCAATAAAGTTCTATTTCTTGATCTGGGTACTAGTTACACGAGTGTGTGTTCACTTTGTGAAAATTCATCAAAGCTGTACAAATCTGAACCGAGGACTTTTCCTATATATTTACACTTAATACTTTAATAAAAAGCTTATTTAACAAAAAATAAGTATTAGGCCAGCTGATGGTTCTGGCCAGAGGTCAGGCTTTCCATCCTTAAACATGCATTTCTTCTCCATTTGTGTTTGAGAAGAGGGAATAAAGGTCTGTGGTGAAAAGCTAAACTTATTTCATTGTAATCAATTAATCAGGTCCATAAGGACCTTGGGTTGAAACACGTCTGCATCCCTCCACGAGGGATCTGTGTCACAGCGGCTCTGAGATTCCCCATGCTGACCAGCACTGAGGGTTTATGTTTCTATGAGAATTCCCTATGCTCACAGCAGACATTTCAATGTTCTGTGGGTCTCTGAGACATGGTTGAACATTTTAAAAAACACATGACAAAATAGAAAGTCAGTATTCATACTAAAAGCAGAACATCTAAAAGCCCAATCCTTGGGACTTCCCTGCTGGCACAGTGGTTAAGAATCCACCTGCCAATGCAGGGGACACGGTTTGAGCCCTGGTCCGGGAACTAAGCCTGTGCACCACAACTACTGAGCCCACGTTCCACAGCTACTGAAGCCCGCGCGCCTAGAGCCCGTGTTCCGCGTCGAGAAGCCACTGCAATGAGAAGCCCACACACCGCAAGGAAGAGCAGCCCCCGCTCGCCACAACTAGAGAAAGCCCGTGTACAGCAACGAAGACCCAACGCAGCCAAAAATAAATAATAAAATAAATAAATAAATAAATAAATAATTTTTTTACATCTTTATTGGAGTATAATTGCTTTACAATGGTGTGTTACTTTCTGCTTTATAACAAAGTGAATCAGTTATACCTATACATATGTTCCCATATCTCTTCCCTCTTGCATCTCCCTCCCTCCCACCCTCCCTATCCCACCCCTCTAGGTGGTCACAAAGCACTGAGCTGATCTCCCCGTGCTATGCGGCTGCTTCCCACTAGCTATCTACCTTACGTTTGGTAGTGTATATATGTCCATGCCACTCTCTCGCTTTGTCACAGCTTACCCTTCCCCCTCCCCATATCCTCAAGTCCATTCTCTAGTAGGTCTGTGTCTTTATTCCCGTCTTACCCCTAGGTTCTTCATGACATTTTTTTCTTAGATTCCATATATATGTGTTAGCATACGGTATTTGTCTTTCTCTTTCTGACTTACTTCACTCTGTATGACAGACTCTAGGTCCATCCACCTCATTACAAATAACTCAATTTCGTTTCTTTTTATGGCTGAGTAACATTCCATTGTATATACGTGCCACATCTTCTTTATCCATTCATCGGATGATGGACACTTAGGTTGTTTCCATCTCTGGGCTATTGTAAATAGAGCTGCAATGAACATTTTGGTACATGACTCTTTTTGAATTATGGTTTTCTCAGGGTATATGCCCAGTAGTGGGATTGCTGGGTCATATGGTGTTTCTATTTGTAGTTTTTTAAGGAACCTCCATACCGTTCTCCATAGTGGCTGTACCAATTCACATTCCCACCAGCAGTGCAAGAGTGTTGTTCCCTTTTCTCCACACCCTCTCCAGCATTTATTGTTTGTAGATTTTTTGATGATGGTCATTCTAACTGGTGTGAGGTGATACCTCATTGTAGTTTTGATTTGCATTTCACTAATAATTAGTGATGTTGAGCAGCTCATCATGTGCCTCTTGGCCATCTGTATGTCTTCTTTGGAGAAACGTCTATTTAGGTCTTCTGCCCATTTTTGGATTGGGTTGTTTGTTTTTTTGATATTGAGCTGCATGAGCTGCTTGTATATTTTGAAGATTAATGCTTTGTCAGTTGCTTCATTTGCAAATATTTTCTCCCATTCTGAGGGTTGTCTTTTTGTTTTGTTTATGGTTTCCTTTGCTGTGCAAAAGCTTTTAAGTTTCATTAGGTCCCATTTGTTTATTTTTGTTTTTATTTCCATTTCTCTAGGAGGTGGGTCAAAAAGGATCTTGCTGTGATTTATGTCATAGAGTGTTCTGCCTATATAAGTATTGATCAACTTCTGATTGCATCTATGAACATCTTAGTAACACCTCAAGCCAATGAGCTCCATGAGGGACATCACATGGGCTGGATATAATCCAAACAGCCCTTAAGATCTAGTTCACTGTCAATTATAAAAGCATGTGCCATAAAACTTTGACATCACTCTTGGCTTGGTATGGTTAGAAAAAAAGTCTTTGCTTGTGGAAGGGTATTTCTTGTCCAGAAAAATCTCAAAGCGCAAATATATAACCATATAATTCTGGACTAGTTTGTATAATAGTAACAACTAGCAGCCCACAACTAGCAGCAGAAAAGAACTTTATCTTCAAAGCTCACCCCTTCAGGGATTTATTAGCAAGAATTAAATGTTTAAAGGAAGAGCAGAATCTGACTGGAGCTCTGCTTAATGCGAGAAGGGAAAAGCGTGCTCAGTTTCTCCTGGAGGGAAGAGGGGGACCATCCTAGAATGCAGGTTTCCCATTTCTGAAGCTTTAACTCTTGAGAGAAAGTAGGGGGCCTTCTGAAGACAGCACTGACAATGGAGCAGCAAAGCATGGGCAACCTCAGCTGCTGGTTAAGAAAGTCTGGAAGTTATGGTTTTTCTCGGCTGTTGCTTCTTTCCGTAAGTCAACTATATTTACTAAATGTCGTTTAAACCTTAGAGATCTCTTCTTGAGGCTTAACTTGTATTAATTCCCTAATGTGGAAGCTCAGTGATCTAACACACCGCAAAAAGCCAAACTTCGCTTCAAAGAGGGAAGGCTTAGAGGCATTTCCAAGTGGGTTAGGGAGTGGATGTATTGAGGACAGCTTTATCGATGCTGGACGCACAGATAATGGGTTCTGAGCTATTACCCTAATCCAGGTAGGAGACCTGGGAGCGATTAGCAGCCCTGCTGAAGATGCTGTCTGCAGGTGCTGCTGGGAGATAATGTTATTCTCCCTGAAGGGACAAGGCTGTCAAACCACTTCCATAAAAATCTAAGACCCAGCCTGCCCGACAGCTGTTTCCTGCATTTGAGGAAAGCATCCCATTAGGTGCAAAAAAAGCAGGTGTGGGTGCTTTGCATATGTCTGAGACAGATGATATAATTAAAAACAAAGGCAAATCTCAGCTTAACTCCTCCCCACAAAACAAAAGGCAAATCCAAGTACAAAGAGGCAAAACTCAGTCTTACATTTCCAGGCAACTAGGCGCTAACTAAAAAGTAGAAAATGTGAAAACACAAGGAGCATAAGCAGGTGGGGCAGAATTGGTTCCAGCGTCTCTGAAAGCTCTTCAAGGCAGAGCGACTGTAAAAGTAAAAAGAAAGCCCATGTAAACAGACGCAAGGACATCAGAGCTTTCCTAAATCAAAGGGAAGAGTGCTGTCAGACACCGGGTGGAGAGTATGTAATGCAAAATTAAGTCTAGGAGTGCTCAAACAAATAACAGCATCTTTCCACTGTCTCTCTGGCATGGGATCTTTGGCAAATATTTGGTTTTAGACAGGAATCATAAAAGCCTCTTGCTGAAGAGAAGGCAAGAACTGAGTCCAAGTAAAAAACCAAATGCTCAAGGATCACCCTCTCTCATGTGCCAGCATTGATGAGGAACCTCCAGCCGCGAATCAGGATATCACTCTGAGATGTGTCCTGGGGCTGCCACTACCTGTAACAGGTAACCGAGAGGGGTCACAAAGCCCATCTCAGCAGCCTTTCCTGATGCTTGAAAGCAGGCCATGTCATATCACCTGCTTAAATACCCTTTTAAGAACATGCTTGAAGCGTTGGATGTGGAGAACCTGGAACCCTCATGCGTAGCTAGTGGGGATAGAAAATGGTGCAGCCACTGTGGAAAACGGTTGTGCAATTCCTCAGAAAGGTAAACACAGAATTATCACATGACCCGGCAATTCCACTCCTAGGTATATACCCAAAAGAGATGAAAGCAGGGACTAAACAGATACCTATACAGCAGCATTATTCACTATAGACAAAAGGTGGAAACGACCCAAATGTCCATCAACAGATGAGTGGATACAAAAATGTGGTAGATACATAAAAAGGAATTAATTTCTGACACATGCTACAACATGGATGAGTCTTGACAACATTATGCTAAGTGAAATAATCCAGACACAAAAGGACAAATACTGTGTGATTCCACTTGTATGAGGTACCTAGAATAGGCAAATTCATGAGACATAAAGTAGAATAGAGGTTACCAGGGGTTTGAAATAGGGGAAAATGAAGAATTATTGTTTATTAGGTACAGTTTTGGGGATGATAAAAAAGGTCCGATAGTGGTGGTAGTTGGACAACATATGAATGTACTTAATGCCACTGAAGAATACAGTTAAAACTGTTAAAACCATAAATTTTATGTTTATAGATATTTTACCACAATTTTTTAAAAAGGAGAAAAAAAACCACATGGTGTTTCATTTCTCCAAAATGCTCCACACTTTTTAAGAGCTGAACATTCTTTAAGAGGCTAGCTTCAGAAGAATGCTGTTGAGGCAGATGGTGAAAGTCTAGTGACTAAGACATAACTCTGGCAAGCTAGCCCAAGGATTTCCAACATGAGGGTAAGCCAAATGATTGTCAGCAAGTTTGAAGTAATAGTCGGGGTAGGGATGGAACAGTGTGGAGGGGACAAAAGGCTGTGAGGAATTAGAACATATTTTTCTTCTCATGGCGGTAGGGAGGGGGGCAGAGAAGGCACAGGTCCTCCTCCACGCCCCAGCTACGTTTTTCCTGCCAATGGCCACGGGCATATACGTAGGTCATGAACAAGGACAGAGCCTGGATCTGAGACCTGACTCCACCACTCATGAATTGTTCCCCTCAGCAGGTCCCTCAACCAGGCTGAGCTCAGTATCCTCAGCTCTAAATGCAGATGCTGATAGGACCCTACCAGCCCACCACCACTGTGAGACTGCTGCATTACATGAAGCAGGCAGACCCAGGATTCCTACAGTCTATGAGTAACACACGACCCCAGTACCATAAGTGAGGCCTCGTGATCAAGGTGGGCTAAGGATGCCTGAGCATAGACCCCCAAAATGGCTTCAGGAGAGCCAAGGCCTGCCTTGATTTCTGTATCCCCACTACTCATCCCAGTTGCTGGCACCTGGAGGGTACTTGAGGGAAGGAATGTCTAAGTCTGGACTGTTTGTCTTCAAGGAGTACACAGACAAATTACAATAGATAAATTACAATAAAATAAAATACGGTGAGTGCCAAACTGGAGATATGATCAAAGTCCTATGGGAGTCCAAAGGAAAAATCTCTCTTTGCTTTTCCTTTTATCTTCTGTCTTTTATTGTTCTGCCATGTATTAAGAAAGCAAGCAAGGACTACAGATTCCAGAAAGGCAGCTGTTGTAAGGTGTAGGAAGGTGTTCTAAGCTGGAACTTCTGTTGACGGGGCTGTAACCCAGGGGCCCACAACCAACAGACCGAGTGAAAGATTGAAGGTAAAATGAAGGAGAGGGCTTGGATTTGGGAACTAAGAATTCAGAGTGAGCTGACAAACACAAACTTAATGGTAGATAGAACAGTCATTCCAATAGCACCTTAGACATTTATTATTATCATTAAGACACCACTCTGAAATAAGTGACCCATGAAACTTTAGCACCAAAAGAGATCTTAGTGATCGCATTGGCCAGGGTTTCTCATCTCAGCACTAATGACACTTGGGGCTGGATAATTCTTTGCTGCGGGGCTATCCTGTGCATTGTAGGATGCTTAGCACCAGCCCTGGCCTCTACTCACCAGATGTCAGTAGCAACCCCTAACCTTACCTAAGTAGTAACAATCAAAGATGTCTCCAGGTATTGCCACATGAATGGGTATCAGGGTGGGGGGCAAAATAGTCCCCAGTTGAGACCCACTGTATAAGGAAATGGTCTTTTACCCTGAAAGGACACTGGAATCACCTAGGAGCTTAAAAAATCCTGATACCCAAACCGTGCCCCAGACCTATTAAAACTGCAGGCGGGAGAAGGCATGGGCATATTTCAAATAGACCTCAAATATTATACCTCCTGTGATTCCACTGTGCAGCCAGGGTGAGAACCAGTAACCCAGGGAGATTAAGGAACTAACAGTTACTGAGTACCTCTAAGATGCTGGGTATTTTACATACATCTCATTTGAAGTCAAAGGCTCAATGAAATTAGAACTATTTCTCTCTTTTACCTATGAGGAAACGGAATCTCAGAAACATTAACAAACTTGTCCAAAAGCATCCCAGTCAGAAATGGTAGTTTTGCAAAGGGCAATTTCAATGGGCAACGCTGGACTGAATGGAAGACAAATCAAGAAGTGGAGGTGACATAGGAACAAGAGCAGAGAAATGTCACTCGAAGCACTGGATGCAGTCTGAGGTGGAGGTGGAAGGAGTAAATACGTGATTATAAGTGTGTACCACAAAGAAGCCATTTTCTTCTCTTTTTATTGGAGTATAGTTGATTTACAAGTCGTGTTAGTTTCAGGTGTACAGCACAGTGATTCAGGTATATATCTATTCATTTTCAGATTCTTTTCCCTTATAGGTTATCACAGAATATTGAGTAGAGTTCTCTGTGCTAAACAATAAGTCCTTGTTGTTTATCTGTTTTAGATACAGTAGTGTGTATCTGTTAATCCCAAACTCTTACTTTATCCCTCCCCCCACCTTTCCCCTTTGGTAACCGTAAGTTTGTTTTCTATGTCTGTGGGTTTAAAAGAAACCATTTTCTGATTAGAATGAGGTCATCACAGGGGAGATGCTGAACACATGTGTTCACTTGTGTTTCTTTCTTTGTTCTGCTGGGAAGAAGGAATTACTCCTAGAGAGACAGTTGGTGGGTGGTGGGGCATAAGGACACATAACTAGAGCAATTAAGTTAAATCAGGTAGGCTTTTGATGTCTAAGAAGAAAGGTACAAATTTTTTTTTTTTTTTTTTGCGGTACGCAGGCCTCTCACTGTTGTGGCCTCTCCCGTGGCGGAGCACAGGCTCCGGACGCGCAGGCCCAGCGGCCATGGCTCACGGGCCCAGCCGCTCTGCAGCATGTGGGATCTTCCCGGACCGGGGCACAAACCCGTGTCCCCTGCATCGGCAGGCGGACTCTCAACCACTGCGCCACCAGGGAAGCCCGAAAGGTACAAATTTTTACACTTCAGCCAGCATAATCCTAGAGGCTTCTGGCTTCTGGAAGAGAAGGCTGTTTTCTATTTAGCCATTACAAGGAAAAGTAGAGTTTTGTTAAGCAGTCATTGATAAATATTGGAACCTTGAGATAAGAAAGGGAAACTATGAATTAAGCCCTTGCCATGTTAGAAGCTTTATATTTATTATCCTACTGAATCCTTGCATACCTCTAGGAGGTAGTGGTTTTGTATCTACTCCGTGTTGCCACTTGCCCATACACACTCAGAGGAAACCTCTCAGACAGCAGACTGACAGCATACTGAGGTTTGTTCCATTTTAAGGAAAGGTAAGTGTCTTAGTCTGTTTGGGTCACTAGAGCAATATATCACTGACTGGGTGGCTTGTAAACAATAGAAATTTATTTCTCACAGTTTTGGGGGCTGGGAAGTATAAGATAAAGGTGTTGGTAGGTTCAGTGACTGATGAGAGCCTACTTCCTAGATGACTCTTTTCCCTGTAACCTCACATGGCAGAAAGGGGTCAGGGATCTCTCTGGGGCCTCTTTTATAAGGGCACTAATTCCATTCATGAAGGTTCTGCCCTCATGACCTAATCATCTCCCAAAGGCCTCACCTCCCAATACCACCACCTTGGAGGTTTCAACAAATGAATCTGGGAAGGATGTGAGCATTCAGTCTACTGTAGTAACTGAAGGAAACCACTTAATATACCTATAATAAACAAATACTCATTAACTTTATAAATGTAAATTGACAACTAAGGATAATCAGTCACTGGAGCAAAAACAAAAACAAGGGCAAATTACAATAAAAATTCTTAAAAGTTAGTTATGTAAAGAAAATTCCTTACTTTGATAAGAGGTATCTATCAGAATCTTCAGCAAACATCTATTAGAAGCATTCCCATTGTCAGAAACATGATAAAGAAGTCCACTATCAGTATGATTATTCCAAAAATTTTTAGAGGTCTGAGTCTTTAAGTGCAACAACATATGAAAGAAATAGGAGGTAGAATACTTCAAGGGAAGATAACATTAATATTATCTACAGATATCATGATTTTCCGCCTAGAAAATCCACGTTAAATAACTGAAAAACAATTCTATTAGAATTGTTAAAAGAGTCTAGCAAGGTGTACAGGTACAAAATAAATAAGTAAACTGATGTAATATGCATTAGCACAAGTAATTGGAAATATAATGGAATAAAAATCTTATCCCATATTAGGAAAAACTATAGCATAAACCTAATAAAACATAAGCAAAGTCTAGGTAAAGACATTTTATTAAAGAACATAAAACAAGGAGATATACTATGCTCTGGAATCAAATAAGTCAATATTGTGAAGACAGTTTTTTCTTCTTCAAATTAGTCCATAAGTTTATTGCACTTTCAATTAAAATCTCAACGGAAGTTTTATAGATTTTGACAAATTGATTTGTAAAGTGTATGTAGAACAAATGTACAGGAAGACCCAAGAAAATTTAGGAAAAACAAAGCATTTGGGAGGAGTCAGAGAGTTGACCTACAAAAATTTAAAACATATGAAATTACAGTAATGAAAAAAATGGTACTAAAGGAGGAAGAGACAGATAGATCAACAGACCTGAACTGAGAATTCACAGGTATATCTACAGATATTTAAATTTAATATATGGTAGAGGTGTCATTTCAAATTAGTGAGGGAAATTTAATAAGCAGTGTTGGGACAATAATGTCTATCTATTAGGAAAAAGACAGCTCCCTACCTCACACTGCACACAAAAATTAATTCCAGATGGATTAAATGTTTAAATATAAAAAGAGATTATAAAAGTAATAGGAGAAAATATTAGAGAATAATTTTATGATGTTGGAGGTGGGTAGCTCTTCCTATGTAAGACAAAATCCACTAGCCATAAAAAGATGATTGATAGATTTGACTAAAAAAAGACTAAAATTTTCTCCACAGAACAATAGATATCATAAGCAGAGTTGAAACACAAGATAAAGACGAATAAACATACACAAAGAGAACGGTTATTATTCATAACATATATGAGTTCTTAAAATCAGCAAGAAAACTACAAACACAATTCATAGCAAATTCATAGAAGGAGTACAAATAACAAAAATGAGTGGTCAGGGAAATGTAAATTAAAAAGCTATACTAAAAATTAGGTACATTCATAATATTTAGTGTTGGTAAAGGTGTGGAGAAATGGTTCTTTCATGAACTTTTGGTGGGGGTATAAATGGGTACAACCAAATGTGGAGAGGAATTTTGCTTTATCTTTCAGAATTTTAAGTGTTCATTCCATTTGACCTATAAATTCTATTTCTAGGAGTCTATCCTATAGAAATATTTATGTAAGTATGAAAGGATACATGTATTAGGATATTCATGGAAGCACTACTTGTTAAAGAACCATTCTTCAAGTTTTCTTCTCCAAGAATTTGCTGTTTCTTCTAGAAACATCTTTTTCAGTTATTTATCTTGGGTTTTCTCTTTCAGTCTTTTAAAAAATATCTAGTGATCCTTGGTTGTCCATTCATGTTATTTTCAATCATCCATTGATATTTAAGACAAAAGTGGTGGGAAGGCTGCTTGAGAACTCCGTACACATTGGCTGAGCTTATTAACAGGCCAAGTTCTAGGAGATGGGGTACCAGTCACTCAGCAGCTCCTTCTTCCAATTCCAGAATGAATACTGAGGTCTTGGAGCACCAACCCTCTCACCCACGCCCTTTTGAATGAGGAAGTCAGTGCCAGCATTCTGAACGTGTGTGTGTGGGCTGCCTGCTCACATACACGTTTGTTCACTGTTTCCCTGTTTTTCAGCTCCATTCTCCCCTCCCACCTTCCATTTTACCTGCTGTCCCCCAGACTCACAGGCTCATGGGGCTCTACATGCAGGTCAACCCCCCTTTATCACAGTCCCCTCTGCTACCTAGGCTGTGATTTCCTTTGCTCTATTAGTGAAATTTCTTTCACCTACTCTTGAGAATTTGTTCCAGAAATTTGTTAAAATCATGTAATAGATGCCCCCCCCCATTTTTTTGGTGGTTGTATGTTGTACCTTCTCTTATTCCTTTAGTGTCATTTTGATGGAACCTTGGGAGGAAGGGAAGAAAAACTCATGTATGCAGTCTGCCATCTTGAACAACAAATCGAAAGTATTATTTGCAATATTAGAAAACTGGAGCCAGTCTCAATATTCCTCAGTAGGAAAATGCTTAAATAAATTAGGTTACATCTGTTGTATGGAATATTCTTTACTCAAAAATAATGAATTAGCTTATTATATGCATTGCTATGAAAAGTTATCATGATATAACATTAAAATAAAGGAGCACATTGCAGAAAGTGTATATAGTAACATGGATTTTAGAAAATATATATTTATTTGTATTTCCACAAAGGACTGGAGGGTATACACTGATGTGTTAAGAGCGGTCCTTTATATCCATCTTTACACTTGAAACCGGTGGATCAAGTGTGAGGTTGGCATGGAAAAAGAATTTCATCTCTTTTGCTCTATATCACCTGTATTGTTCAAATTTTTTACAATGCATGTGACTAAATCTTTGGAATTAATCATCATACAAATGTGAGGCATCATATTATTTAAATATTCTAGTCTTTCCCACATAGAAAGCTGCTCAACTAACAAATTAAAGGCTTGCAAATTACAGATGATCCATGATACTTGATTTTTAAAATGCTGACCACTACTTTCATTGTTTAAAACTTTTAAGAAAACGTGCTTAAAAGTAAAGGTATTGCCAGTTTATTTTTTTTATTTTTATTTTATTTTATTTTTTTGCGGTACGCGGGCCTCTCACTGCTGTGGCCTCTCCCGTTGCGGAGCACAGGCTCCGGATGCGCAGGCTCAGCGGCCATGGCTCACAGGCCCAGCCGCTCCACGGCATGTGGGATCCTCCCGGACCAGGGCATGAACCCATGTCCCCTGCATCGGCAGGCGGACTCTCAACCACTGCGCCACCAGGGAAGCCCTTGCCAGTTTATTTTAATTTTTAAAAAAATTTTATTTATTTATTTATTTTTGGCTGTGTTGGGTCTTTGTTGCTGCGCGTGGGCTTTCTCTAGTTGTGGCGAGCGGGGGCTACTCTTTGTTGTGGTGTGTGGGCTTCTTATTGTGGTGCCTTCTCCTGTTGTGGAGCACGGGCTCTGAGCACGCGGGTTTCAGTAGTTGTGGCATGCAGGGTCAGTAGTTGTGGCTCTCGGACTCTAGAGCGCAGGCTCAGTAATTGCGGCTCACAGGCTCAGTTGCTCCACAGCACGTGAGATCTTCCTGGACCAGGGCTTGAACCCATGTCCCCTGCATTGGCAGGCGGATTCTTAACCATTACGCCACTAGGGAAGTCTGCCAGTTCATTTTTAAAAGTTTATAAATCTTCAAAAACAAAAAAAATCCCTTCTAAGTCTAAAGCTCTATGACAGTGTAAACATGTTGGCAGGTAGAACATGTCCTGTAGAATCAATTTTTGCTTGGTATGCTTTTATGTCTGATTTCTTAACTGTTACATAATGACATTAGTAAATTGAGCTGGCTGAACTATGCCAAACTTTGATATTTCAGCTAAAATAATTTCACAACATCTTATTAAGGAAGAGGCAAGTAATATAAAATGTCAATCATTTTAATAAAATTAGATTTAACTTTTTATTTCCAAAGAGCAGGGTTCAGAATAATTCAAGTGGAAAAGGAGACTACATAGTTTACAATAGATACACTGGTTCTAAAGTATTTTCCATGAAAAAAAAAAGATCTAGGAATCTATAATCTACCAGCTAGTCTATATTTTGGAGCATGTGAAAAATTCAAATAAACACTGAAAAGTGGAGCTCATTTCTGCAGAACTTCATTGGTTTCCAACCTAAAATGAGACAGATAAACATCTTATCTCCTGAAATCTGTGTATCATTAAATGTCGTGATTTCTTCAGCTTTGCTCAGAGAAATAGTAAGCATCACGAGGTGCTGAGCTGGCCTGTCTTCCCAGCTACATATGGGCCAGAACCTCTTGTGAGTTATGGCAGGGCCAGGGCCAGAACTCAGGCTTTCAGAATCTGAGTCCAGCAGGTCCAGTTCTTGATGGCCAAACCCAAGAAAGCCATAAACTCAAGAGTCAGGTCGAATGCTCCATCGCTATTTACATATTAGCCAAGGCTTTTGGTATATATGCCTCTTTCTTCTGTGAAGGTTTTGATTTTTTAAAATTGAAATATAGTTGATTTACAATATTATATGTTTCACATGTTCAACATACTGATTCAATATTTTTATAGATTATACTCCATTTAAAGTTATTATAAAATATTGGCTATATTCCCTGTGCTGTACAATATATCTTTGTTGCTTTTTTATTTTATACATAGTAGTTTGTATCTCTTGATCCCATACCCCTATCTTGCCCATCCCCCTTCCCTCTCCCCATTGGTAACCACTAGTTTGTTCTCTATATCTGTAAGTCTGTTTCTGTTTTGTTACATTCATTCATTTTTTTAAATTGGCGTATAATTGCTTTACAATATTGTGTTAGTTTCTGCTGTACAATAAAGTGAATCAGCTATATGTATACATATATCCCCTGCCTCTTGGACCTCCCTCCCCCACCATCCCACCCATCTAGATAATCACAGAACATCAAACTGAACTCCCTGCGCTATATAGCAGGTTCCTACTAGCTATCTATTTTACACATGGTAGTGTATTTATGTCAAACCTAATCTTCCATTTCATCCCACCCTCCCCATCACCCCTGTGCCCACATGTCCATTCTCTACGTCTGCGTTTCTATTCCTGCCCTGCAAATAGGTTCATCTGAACCACTTTTCTAGATTCCATATATATTTGTTTCATTTTTTAGGTTCCACCTATAAGTGATAACATACAGTCTTTGTCTTTCTCTGTCTGACTTATTTCACTAAGCATAATACCCTCCCATTCCATGTTGTTGCAAATTGCAAGATTTTATTCTTTTTTTTATGGCTGAGTAATATCTAATTTTTTGTACCACATGTTCTTTATCCATTCATCTGCTGATGGACATTTAGGTTGCTTCCATATCTTGGCTACTGTAAGTAATGCTGCTGTGAACATTAGGGTGCATATAACTTTTAGTATTAGTGTTTTCCTCTTCTTCCAATATATACCCAGGAGTGGGATTGCTGGATCATATGGTAACTCTATTTTTAGTTTTTTGAGGACACTCCATATTGTTTTCCACAGTGGCTGCATCAATTTACATTCCCATCAACAATGTAGGAGGGTTCCCTTTTCTTCATATCCTTGCAAAAATTTGTTATTTGTGGTCTTTTTGATGATAACCATTTTGACAGGTGTGAGGTGATAACTCATTGTGGTTTTGATTTGCATTTCTCTGATGATTAGTAATGTTGAGTATCTTTTCATGTGTCTTTTGGCCATCTCTATGTCTTCTCCATGACATTTTTCACAGAACTAGAACAAATCCTCCTAAAATTTATGTAGAACCACAAAAGACCAAGAATAGCCAAACCAATCTTGAGGAAAAAAAAAAAAAAGCTGGAGGCATCACACTCTTTGACTTCAGATTATACTATAAAACTACAGTCATCAAAACAGTATGGTACTGGCACAAGAACAGACACATAGATAAATGGAACAGAAAAGAGAGCAGAGAAATAAACCCATACACTTATGGTCAATTAATCTATGACAAAGGAGACAAGAATATACAATGGGAAAAAGATAGTCTCTTCAATAAATGGTGCTGGAAAAACTGGGCAGCTATGTAAAAGAATGAAACTAGAACATTTTCTCACCATATACAAAAGTAAAGTCAAAATGGATTAAAGACCTAAATGTAGGACCTAAATGTTTCCTAGAAGAAAACATAGGCAGAACACTCTTTGACACAAATTGTAGCAATATATTTTTGAATCTGTCTCCTAAGGCAAAGGAAAAAAAAAGCAAAAATAAACAAATGGGACCTAATTAAACTTAAAAGTTTTTGCACAGGAAAGGAAACCATCAACAAAACAAAATGACAACCTATTGAATGGGAGAAAATATTTGCAAATGCTATGACCAATAAGGGGTTAATATCCAAAATATATAAATAGCTCATACAACTCAATATCAGAAAAACCAAACAACCCAATTAAAAATAGGCAAAAGGCCTGAACAGATATTTTTCCAAAGTTTTTGATTTTTAAATTTCAATTTTCACATACTAACTCAATAATTGCATCTTTAGTAAATAACTCCAGATCTTTTTTGAACCAAGCAAAGTAAAGAATGTCCATTTTTAAAAGTCAGAAGACCATGCATGTGAAAACACTTGGAGACTAAAGTACTATACGTGTAGCATGACTATTATTATTAACTAAGCGAATAGCCTAGAATAAGTCATTTAAATATTGTGGGTTTTAAAAAAACCTTTAAAAATGAGGTGATTAAACCACCTTCTCCAGCACTAATAATATAAGTCCTTCTGTTTTCATAGAAATCTACTTTCTATCTCTATCAAGTTTGGAGAGTCAGTCATTTTAACAATTCCAAGTATTTCACAAGGCAAATTTGATTTTTATTACTAATAACCCACAGGCCATTCAGGAAAACAATAGGGCAACTGAAAAAACTTGTTAAAGGTGTGCATTTTTTAAAAGCAATTATACACATTTGAACTATCCATTTCCTCTACATTGTGTATTATGCAGAACAAATGTACACAGACAGCCAAATCAGTTTTGTGCATCAAGTCAAATTTTTGTACAAAACACAGTTTACATAGCCAGAAATCACAAGGTAAGAAAACCAAAACTTTTATCATGACCTGGAAGATTGTGGAGAACCCTATTACATACCTCTTTGAAAAATGTTTCAAGAAAAGAAAAAAAAGAAAGAAAAATGTTTCAATGTTTGAAAATGTATAATGTGAAATACAGTCATTGGAAAGTTCAAAAATAGCTTGATAGACCTGTGCTCTAATAGCTTACACATAATCTCAAACAATTGCATGCAGTTTAACTTTGAACATATATAGACTTCCCAGAACAGGAAATTTCATAGGATTAAGTGGAATAGGGGAAGAGAACACCTGTGATGAGAAAAAGACCGTCCCATCCACCGTGAGCTTTAAAAGAATGAATTTTATGGTAGGCGAATTAAATCTCAATAATAGAAGGAAAGAAGGAAAAAAAAAAGAGCCTCTGGGTGATGCTACATCCCAAGTGATGCTTAAGTGCCCTAAACAGGAGGCCCTGTTCATCACCTCTGGAAACTCCTTTCACCCTCGCCTGTTCTTCTATCTCTACTCTCCCCACTCTGGCCACATGGCATCACGTCATACTGCCATGGACTCTGGATTTCTCATGCACCCCACTGGTCACTGGGCATAAGAAGTTGAACATGATTTTCTGAATCACTCTTCCATTGATTCTGGGTACTCCCATTCTCCTCTGCCTCCTCTGCATCTTTTTTAGGGAATTTCAGGGAATTAGGGAATTTGTATTCCATGAAGCTTTGAAATACTGACAAGCTCTCTGAGACAAAAGAAAGAGACTGAACATTTGTCAACTGCTAGTAAGTGCCAGGGGCTCGGTGGGGTCCTGGATATCTGTTATCCTATGGATTCTCATGAATACTTATAAGGTCCAGATTCTTAGTCCCATATTCTAGATGAAAACACTGAGGCTCTGAGAGCAGTTTCCACTCAGACATCTGGTGGGTAATCACCCAGATTATCTATTTTACCTTCGGAAGGCACAGCTTAAAAGCCACTTACTGAATAGAACTAATTCGAGCCAGGGAAATTACTAAAAACTACGCAAAGCTCACAAAAAGTGGCATTGTTTGCTGGTGCATTTGAACACAATCACACTTAAAGCAATCCCTCAAAGAACATTTTCCATTCTAGGAACAGGATGTCTATGAAGATTTGCTCTTTTAATAGTACAAAAGGAAGGAAGCGAAAAGACTTTTTTTTATGCAAATAAAAATAACACACAAACAACTCGGGGGAAACTAGCCTTATTGCCACTTTGGTGGCTCCTGGGTTTTCCAGAGCAAATGTAATAGCTTTCCACTTTAATTGGGTTTGTTTCAGAGTCCCATCTGCCATCCGTTCCTCCTCTCACCAATAAAACCAAGTGAAGCTAATTTTGGATGCATTTGCCCAGACAAAGATGGCAGAGCTTCAGAATCTAGAGTTCTTGGGTTATCTTCTGGGATGATCCTGGTACTCGAATTTATAAAATTAATGATCTCTCAGTTGCTGCAACCATTGACTGCTGCATGGCCAATGGTGTACCAGAACTGCTCATGGGTGTTATGTCTTGGTAGACTACCACGCTTGGAGATAGACTGCCTGGCTTTGAATCCCAGCTCCACCTCTTCCTTGCTGTGTGGCCTTGTCAAGTTACATAATCGCCCTGTGCCTGTCTCCTTATGTATGAAATGGTGAGGGGAATAGCTCCCATCTCCTAGGGTTGTTGGGAGGGTTCAATGATTTAATACCTGTACAGCACCAAGAATAGTGCCTAGTATACAGTCTGTGCTATTTAAATTTCTGTTAAATAAATGATCAAAAAAATAAACATGTATATTGCTGTTCATTAAATGTTTTTAAGAAATTGCTTTCCTTATGCTATTTGTTAACTGGTTTGTCCATGTTTACATGAATTAGAACTGCTAAAAGTTAACTTGCAGGACCTGATTTGCTTTGCATAAAATCAGCCAGAAACAGAGAAGGAAGAATCAACAAAGATCTCCTTTTGTGGGAAAATGGGTTAAAAATGGTCTCCCAATATTGATGATATTGCCCAAAATGATCGCTGACGGGTTCTGCAGCTGTTCCAAAGACACACACATACTGTTGCCCCAGGCTGATGAAGCAGAAAGAAGAGAAAAATGGCTTTTGCTTTAGACCTCCGCAGAGTGAGAGTCCGGACAGGATCATCAACTGCCCCTGTCCCCCTTAAATTCCAACAGAAAAAAGACTGGTAGATCTCTTGCCATTTCAAAGAGCCTCCCCTATTTCAGAGAAACATTTAGGCCATTTCTGATTTCATAGCCTTGTTTCTCTTGGAAGGAAGAAAGACTGGTTTAAATATGTAGATATTAAACATTTCCTTGCAAGAAGGACTTTTTTACTTTCTCCATATCATTTCAAGGGGAGGCCAGGTAGTGCTTTGGCATTCCCCAGTGGCACCTTCTACAGGTCCAAGGACCTCTGGACACTGCCGTGTCACAGTCGTGGAAGGAATAAATCATCTTGTAGGGACAGCTGGTTTCCTCTGGAAAAAGATCAAGCTTACCCAAATAGTTGTTGCTCTTGTACATCTCGGTGATGTTGATTTTTGTGGCTCCTTGAGGAATCTCAACAACTCGGTGGTAGCCCAGGCTGGTGAGGGCATGCTTAAACACACCCGACACAACCTGACAGCCCGTGTTATCGCCTCCGCACACCCCGCATTTGTCCACGACTTTGTCGGAGCCTAGGTAGTCATCACAGCCAATGCTCTGCAAAGAGGTGGAAAACAAGAGACTCTTGTAGCATATGTCAGGAGCATCCCAGGGAGGAAGGGGAGAGGGGACGACTGAAGATCCGTTGGTGGGTCTCAACCTGAACTTCCTCCTGTCCCCATCCAGATCCTGTAGATAAGCAAGTTCATTCTTCCCTTCGCTCAACAGATCTCCACTGAGCACCTACTCTGGGCAAGGAACTTCTTTCCTAGGTTAGGTGTGAAATGTACGTTCTAGGGGCGAGGTGGAAGCCACATCAGTAAACAAGTAAGTAAAACAAGCACACTTGGTAATCAGGAGAAAAATAACACAGAGAAAATACATAAGGAGGGTGTGGGGACTGGACATTTATTAAACAGGTTGGACAGTGAAGTTGTCCTGAAAATTCATCCCCCTGTTGGAAGTTTTTTGGGACATAAAACTGGGGTTTGTCTTCAAGTCTTCTGTCCTAAATGACAGATGATACAAACACTTAGCCAAGTACCCCCAACAGTAGTGTTCTCAGGCCCTGTTCCTTAGGAAATTAAATCAAATTTGTTGAGATCTGGGTCCCCACTGGTCACTGTGACTCTGAAAAGCTGAGCAGTTGGGACTTTTGCTTGGCTCGTCTAAAGCATTTTTCCCAGGGCAGAAGGGTACAGGGAAGCAAGGACCAGAAACATCAGCAAACTGGATGATATGCATCTAAATAACGGGATACACCAGAGTTTAAAGGAGCTCTGACCTTCCTGCGTTTCCTCCCCAATGAATCTTCTCATTATTCATCCCAAGATCTTTTTGCTTTATCTTCCCCCTCCCTATTCATGTGTTTCTTAGGCAATTTAACCTCAGGACCGAATGGAATGGTCTTCACAGAATCCTTTTCCACGTCTGTAGCTGAGTCCATAGGACTCACATTCGTGTATCCTGAATTTAAAGTTGGGACATATGGTCTGAACAGAGAAGATTCTGTCCCACTTCTGTTGGCAGATAGAAGTGAGCTGATTATAGTTCGGACAATGAAATATCGGGATGACAGGATTATTTCACTGGGTTACGGGGATAGGAAATGATACTTGAAATCAGTTTTACAACTTGAGACACACGTCTGCTGAATCAGAGGTTTGTGTTGGTTCTGGAATGGTAAGAGCAATCGTCAGACCCCACCTCAGGGGCAAAGTGTTCAGCAAACCATTCGAAGTTCACTTTTGATTGTGTTAAACAATCCTGGGTCTGTTCACGTGGGTCCTACAGGCCAAATCCTACAGGCAGAGTCAGATCAAAAGGTGTTCATTCTTTCCCCTCCCACTTCATGTTTTTTTTTTTTAATTTATTTATTTATTTATTTATTTATTTATTTATTTATTTATTTATTTTTTAAATTAGTTTCTGCTTTATAACAAAGTGAATCAGTCATACATATACATCTGTTCCCACATCCCTTCCCTCTTGCATCTCCCTCCCTCCCACCGTCCCCATCCCACCCCTCCAGGCGGTCACAAAGCACCGAGCTGATCTCCCTGTGCTCTGCGGCTGCTTCCCACTATCTATCTACCTTACGTTTGGTAGTGTATATATGTCCATGCCTCTCTTTCGCTTTGTCACAGCTTACCCTTCCCCCTCCCTATATCCTCAATCCCACTTCATGTTTGACTGACATCTTTCTGCAGGCACTGTACATCTGCATTATTATTTCCATATTCCTGAGTGCACATGAGTCCATCAACAATAACTGGTCTCTCTTCACAAATAGCTTCTCTGTAAAACATTATTTCTGACAATAACAGAACATCATCTCAACATGTTCCTCCACATCCAATTAGCCTTTCAAAGTGCCATGTTTGCTATGAATTTCTCCTCCCTCAAATATTTCTTGCCCTTGCCCTTGCCCTGTGCACGTTTTAGCAGAAAAATAAGGAAAACGCTTTCTGTGCATGGTTTCTAGCCCGCACCCCTGCTCCGGGTTCTCCTTTGC
Organism: Mesoplodon bidens; assembly: GCF_964165515.1. Taxonomy (NCBI): domain Eukaryota; kingdom Metazoa; phylum Chordata; class Mammalia; order Artiodactyla; family Ziphiidae; genus Mesoplodon; species Mesoplodon bidens. The sequence continues at coordinate 60,884,238 of NC_138178.1, read as the reverse complement.
TTTGAAACAAACAAACAAAAAGGCCACCCTCAGCAGCAGTTTGGGAAAGTAGATCCCACGTGGCTAAAGAAAGATTCTAACTGAATGGAGATGCTTCTGATTCTCACTGAAAGGGAAGATGAACAGAAAAGCTGGCAGCACTGACACACTGGCCTGTCTAGCAAAATCTTAACTTCTTCCCTCCCCCGCTGCATGATCCATTCTTGCTACCCCGGGCCTCAACTTAACCCAGATGGAGCTTATTCCCTTGGGGCACTCCAGGTAAAGGCAACAATGTGTACCGAGGCACAGAAGTAGGAAAGAACACTGAGGAAGTAGGAGAGCATGCTCATAGCCAGACATGGTTGAAGTCTAGGTTTGCTGCTAAGGATGAAAGGGGGCTGGAGAATTTAGCTGAATCCGTTAAGGATCTTGTTTGCCAGGGTGAAGAATCGGAATTTTATTCTATCATATCAACAACCAGTGAAGAAGGTGGGGGCCATCCTCAGATTTGTTTTTCAGGTAATAACTTTAGCTGCAGTGAGGAGTGGGTCTTAGAGAGGGGAGAGCAGGCAGTCCAGTGAGTCTTTCTCTTGTCAATGGGGTGTATGGGGTGACCTACTAGAGAATGGACTTGAGGATATGGGGAGGGGGAAAGGTAAGCTGTGACAAAGCGAGAGAGAGGCATGGACATATATACACTACCAAACGTAAGGTAGATAGCTAGTGGGAAGCAGCTGCATAGCACAGGGAGATCAGCTTGGTGCTTTGTGACCGCCTGGAGGGGTGGGATAGGGAAGGTGGGAGGGAGGGAGACGCAAGAGGGAAGAGATATGGGAACATATGTATATGTATAACTGATTCACTTTGTTATAAAGCAGAAACTAACACACCATTGTAAAGCAATTATACTCCAATAAAGATGTAAAAAAAAAAAAAAAAAAAAAAAGAACCTCCAAAGACAGGGACTGACTTTGCATGAATCCTCAGCCCGCAGCCCAGTTAGTATGGGATGATCACAAGGGAATTACACAGACATGGACTGCTTCAGACAACCACACACGCAGACAAAACACCATTTTATCTTGGAAGTAGACACTATATTAAAATGCTCTGCACATTCCAATGGATCCCACACCAGATTTCCTGCACTCAGGATGAATCTAGACAATGGGGAGGGAGGGCTGCAGCAGTTTTTCCTGGTAGATGTCTAAGAGCCTGGAGGTTGGCTTCAATGATGCATGTGGCTGCACAAGTGATGCCAAGAACTGAAGGTAACATCCTGCCTCCTCAAAGCCCATCTCTGTGGAGTCTGAGCACCCAGGGTTCACTCCTTAAGAGAGAAGTCAGAACGAAGAGTGTGTGAACCTTCCTTGAGGGGTGACAAGAGGCTAACAGAGCACCCTTCTAGTGTTCTAGTGCCTAGCCAGGGTCTTCGAGAGGCTCAGTTGCTATGGAGTTACTAAATGTCCCACATGCAGTTCGCAAAGCAGGAGGGATAACCCCATAACGCGAACTGGGCAGATGACGTGCTTTCAAGGCCTTTATTTTTAGCACTGAGGGCACAGGTAAGTTACATATCTGACAACTGTCCCTTCTCTTGCATGGGGCTATTATGAAGATCAGATGATATAATGAGGGAAAATCTGGACTTGGAGTCCAGGCAGGGCATGGCTAAGGAAGTGACCTTTGGGCTAGAATCTGAAGCACAAGAAGGATCAACCATGGCAAGATCCAAACATGTAAATACACATTTTATCACTACTGTTGTTGAGTGACTGCACTGGGCGAAATCTGGGAAATCCCAGGCTGACTCTGACATGGGTCCTGATTATGGGAATTTGAATCTAAGTGGGGCGATTAGACACACATGCAGAAAATCACTTGCTATTAGGCAACGAGGAGTCCCTGCATTCCCTATGTCATGCTGGGCCAGATCAATTCTCTTTTAGAAAGCTGATAATTGACAATGGGGTGCATAAGTCTGGAGAATGTGGCAAGATCCCAGTCTGAACTAGGGGAATGATGATGGCATGAAGAGGACTTGAAAGATGCTTAGGAAGCAAAATGGACAGGCCTTTGTGAGGTAGAAGGGAACTCAAATCATCGTCTTCCTCCTCCCCCGCCTCAGCATCATCAAACCTAACATTTACAGTCTTTGTCATATTCCAGGTCCTCTGAATATGTAGTTTTCTCATTTAATCTTAAAAGCGATCTGTGCTATTGCTGAAAAACTAGGAAACTAAGACTTAAGAGAGAGGTTAGGTAACTGGCTCAAGGCTATGCTGCTGATAAGAGGTGGGGCTGGATTTGAACACAAATCCCATGCTTGTAACCATTATGCAAAAACTGCCCCCCTCCAAAGGATCAGAGGTCACACTGAGGGTTCTAGCTTTGTCGAAGGAGTGGATGGTGGCTGTGACCTAGGTGCAGAAGAGCAAGTTCAAGGCACTGTGACTATAGTGACTGTGAGAGCTTGGTCCAGAAGTGACTCTGGCATTCTCCTTTTCCAGCATTATGAAGCACCAAGCACATTTTGTATCTCTCTCACGTTGACTGTTTTACCATTATACACACAGTAAGTGAATAAATATTTTAGCTCATCTTCCCATCACGTTACTGTCACATAACTTTCTTACTGTTGTAACTTTTAATTTTGAGATAGTTTAAGACTCACAAGAAGTTACAAAAACAGTACAGAACATTTCAGTGACCCATCACCCAGGCTCCTCCAATGACAGTATCTCACATTAGCACAGCATGTTGTCAAAACCATGCATATCATGGACGTCAGTATAACATATTAACTCAAGGACAAACCTTATTTGGATTTTGTCATTTTTTACCTGCACTTTTTCTTGGTGTATAGGTCTACACAATTTTATCACATATATAGATTCATGTGCTTTGTTGCTTTCTTTAATGCAGCTGGTATTCTCCTCTAAAACATGGAGGTATAAGTTGATAAGTGGAGTTGACGTGATTTAGCAGGAAAAGCAGTTCGGCATGAGGGAAAGAATGTTGCACTGGGAATCAGGAAACCTGGAGCATAGTCCTGGCTCAGTCCCTGGCTTATGTGTGATGCTGGGTGGCTTGCTTCTCTCTGGGCTTGGTGCTGAAAACATTTCCACCACCATCCAGATCTTTCAGGGGACAGTGCTCAGAAATGAATCTGACCTGAATTCTGGTTTGCATATCAGAAGTCTGGTCAATTGGTCTCTGATGGAGTTGACTTAATAGTGCTGGTCTGTGTCTCTAAACTCTTTCAGAGGCACCACCAAAGTGCCATCAGTGGGTCCTTAAGGTGGCACTGCTGGACCTGGGTCACGTGCTGGCTCTGCCACTTAGGAGTGCTGCATCTTTGGACCTGTCAATCAGCCATTCTGAGCCTCAGTTGATCTGTGGCTGGGGCGGTACCTCATAGCACTATTGGGAGCATCAGATGAGGTAAACACGGAAGGCATTTAGCAGGATGCTGGATAGGGTGGCTTCTCAGGCAACTCTGGGTTTATCATTGTCTTCATAGACTTGGTTTCAGCTGGAATCTATCCATTTTAAAGTAAATCCCACCCTTATATAAGTGTTCAGACTCACTCTTATTTCTATAGCACTTTCTATTACTTCTCAGTTGCAGATATTCTCTTCTTCATTTGGAGAAATTCAGAAAAGTGTGAAAGGCTAAGAAAAGGCCAAGTTCTCCATAAAGGTAAGACAGCTGACATGGCTCCTTTGCACCCTGACTGCTCCAATAGCATTGAGTGAAAAAGGACAGAACAAACATCTGGTCCCTGGCCCCCGATCTATATTTCATCTCTCTCTCTTTTTTTTTCGCTCACCATGTACTGTCGTTCAAAAGAGATATTTCTTGTTGTTACAAAGGCAATTGGACAACTATCATATATTCTTATACTCTTCCAGTGATTTTTGCAACATGTTGTAGGAAAATTTTATATGTTGTAAGCCATCACAGGAGAAATTGCTCAAGAATTGCCTCCAATTGTATGCCAAAATTAACCTAAATGAAATTTCCTGTGGGAAATGAGCAAGCTGGACGACATATTTGGTGGTGAAGTTCACAGGGAGGAGACCTCTGTACATCGTGGCAGGGTAGGCTGGTGCCAGGCGTGCAGATAGTGGAGCTTCTGACTCCCTAATGGGAAGCAGATGTTTCTGTGTGTGCTCAGTAAACACATCAGATAGGGTAAACTCAACTGGTTGGCTTGATGACACTGACAGGTAAAACAACGTGCCTTAATAACCATGCTTTCCCAACAGTGTGGGAGAACATTATTATTAAAATGATCAGTCGCTAACACCAATTTACTTACATTTATGGTGAGCTAATTCGTGGAAATACATATGGATGCCAAAACTTTTATTCATGACACCCTGTTGAAAGAAATCTTTTGCCTATGATAAATATCTCCCTCTTATTACGGTCAGGAATGTAGATCAATACCACCTTCCTGGAAAGCTATTTAGCTATATATACTGTCTGACCCAGGAATCCTTCTAGGAATTTACACTAAGGAAATTATAAGAAATGAGGCCAACAATTTCTCTATGAAGGAGCTCATCACAGTATTATTATTAATGGAAAAATGGAAACATCCTAAATGTCCAACATAGGGAAATAGTTAAACAATATACAGAAATCCTCTGGGAAACACTGGAGGGGTCTTTTTCCAGTTGTTTTTCTCATGAAAATCTTCTAGCACTTGTGCCAGCACGATTGACCCTCAATATAGTTTGGTAAATGTTTCCTGAGGAGCCTGTACTATGTGCCAGTACGGTGTTAGGCAGGGGAGACATGAAGGTAAAACCAACACGGTTCCTACTTATGGTCTAAATCAGGGGTCAGCAAACTACTGCCCACAGGCCATATCTGGCCCATCACCTGTTTTTATAAATAAAGATTTATTGGAACACAAACATGTCCATTACTTACAGTTTACTTACTGTCCAGAGCTGCTTTTGTGTTATAACAGCAGAGTTGAGTAGTTGCAACAGAGACAGTATGGCCCACAAAGCCTAAAATACTTATGATTTGGTGATTTACAGAAAAAAAAAAAAAAAGCCAACCCCTGGTTTAAATCAAAAGGCAGACACTAGCAGCCGCATAGCACAGGGAGATCAGCTCAGTGCTTTGTGACCACCTAGAGGGGTGGGATAGGGAGGGTGGGAGGGAGGGAGACGCAAGAGGGAAGAGATATGGGAACATATGTATATGTATAATTGATTCACTTTGTTATAAAGCAGAAACGAACACACCATCGTAAAGCAATTATACTCCAATAAAGATGTAAAAAAAAAAAAAAAAGGCAGACACGATGCCATCTTTCAATATGGCATGTATATGTTCAGAGGGAGGCATGCAGAGCCCTGCACAGACAAGGCCGAGGCTCAGGTTGAAGGCTCCAGTCTGCCCCTGACTGGCCCTCATCCCGCTGCCCACTTGATTCGTCCCAATGTGTCTCAACTATAATACGGAAGGCAAAGAGTTACCTTCTACCTCAGTCGTTTTCTTCTTTTCCTTAAGCAGAAAGCACATACTTTTCAAACAAAACCTCATGAAGAAACAGAGAGAACTCCAATACGTAAAATGAGAAAAGCAGAACTGTTCTGGTTGAAGAGGGGCTGGCAGGGTTTGGAAGCCCACGTCTCACCTTCCTGCTGGCTCTTCTTCCTCACGGCCATGGTTTCTCAACTGCGGCTCTAGTGCCAATTTGGCCTAGATAGTTCTTGGTTGTGGGGATTGTCTTCTGCATTGTAGGATGGTTAGCAGCACCCCTGGCTTCTACCCACTGGATGCCAGTAGCAACCCTCCTCCTCAGTATGACAAACAGAAATGTCTACAGACATTGCCAAATGTCCCTTTGGGAAAAAAACCACCCCTGGTTGAGAAGCACTGCTCTAGTTTATTCCACAGCTCACGGAACACCTAGGAGCACAGATCTCCTGGAAAAAAGCTTTAAAACAATGGCAATTTCCTAGAAGTGCAAAAACAGTCATCTGTAAGTGTCAGAAGCTAATGAGCACAGAATACTTAATTATCCAGTTTTAAAAAACACTTCCCCACTGTTATCAGGCTAGCCAGTAGCCTTCTAGAGCTCTTGAATCTTGCCTTTTGGCTGAACTTCAACATGAGCAGGGTTATGTACTGGGAAGAGCACAGTGCCTGGCATATGGTAGGTGCATAGTAAGTGCTGAATGAAGTAGCAGCTGGTTGAGGAATCAAGAGATCAAAATTATAGGAACCAACTTGCTTCTTGAACTGGATCATCTCTAAGTCTCTTCTGGTGCTAAATTGTTTCTGGGGAAAAAAAAAAAGATACAGCCCTGATGTGAAGAATCCTGTCATGTCTAAAGTCAGAGGAATTTGCTTCATGTAGACAAAATTAAATTGGAAACAGGAATCAATGGGAAACAAACTGACAATGTCATTCATTTGGAGGGAAGAAATGGTCCATGAGATAAAAGGTATTTTGGCTTCCTTAAAGAAGGTAATTGTAAACTGGCAATCTGGTTTTAATCAAGCTTATGGCTGTCCCTTTTCAGTACCTCATCTTATTTCATTAGAGAATAGCACCTTATCAAGTGACTCCACTGGAAGAAAATGTTGGTGCTCTCCTAGGATAAAATTGGGTGAGAATCAACTACATGAGTGTTTACAGGTCTGAGGGAAGTAGTCCTGAGAGGGAAACATTTGATATGCAGTGAGAGAATTACCAGCCCTATTCCCACTAGGGTTGTCTTTCCCTGGAGAGTAGGGGTATTCCAAACTCTAAAATTTCAGTGCTTCACTTTCATGATCTTCCTCCCTGATGGACTGAAATGGCGGGGGGGCATGAATGAATTACAACAATGACAACTGCTCTATTATAAAAGTAAGGTGTCCATATTTCTGTACAGAATAGTAGAAACCTCTGGACTTCCACTTTACTTTTAAAATGTAAGGCTGACTGGTAAATTCTCTGTTTAAACAGAATTCTGTTTAAAGTATTTGATCAGATTGTATCTTCACTCTGTCGGGCCTCAGGAGGGATGGGTCTGTGAGGAGCTGTGGTCTGGGCAGCCAAGGGGTCAGGATTAGGAAGTTTCTTGCAGAAAGGAGCAGAGAGATACTTGTCTACACTCTACAGGGCAAAGTTCTGGAAGCCAGATTACTAGCAAAAAGGCAATAGCGAGTTGGGCGGATGAACTGTGCTCTAGGATGGAGGCTGCTTGCACACTGGCCCAATTTACACGGCCTCCTGGGTGCAGACAGCCGGGATCCACAGGTCCAATCAAAAGGCCCTTGGAGGACTGTGGGTGAATCCAGGGACCAGCAAAGAGGGAGGCTCATGCTTGTCCTTGACATTTCCTTGCCTCACAGCCTATCTCTAGACCTGCCTGTTTGCATTTTTCTCCACAAGATGGCACCTATAAGCCTTTGTAAAAGGGTACTCACATAAGCAACTAGTTTAGGGACATGAAACAGTGGTTAAACATTAAAAGGAATGATAGTCGAGAAACATAAGAAGGGTAGACTCAGAAATTCAGGGTGACTATATTTATTGTGCTCTTATGTGCAAGTTGCTGCCATGTTGTTAAGGTGTGATGTTCATTTCTCAAAATGTTTTTGTGGAGCATTTCAAAACGTGGGTGGGATATTCAGGCCTTTTATTTCCAGAATGTTCAAGAAAGTGCTTAAAAAGCTGTGTGAGTTAAACTTTGGGGGCTACATGGGCTTTTTCGATGTCACTGGGTGATCTCTTCAGGGATGGTTGAGAAGGCTGGCTGGGTGGGTGGGTTAGTGGGTGAGGGGTGGGAGATGAGAAGAAAAGCTGGCTACCAAAGCACGAGGGCTCGAATCCCAAGACTCTTGAGTGGGAGAAGGGCACACTGAAATGCTGTTGTCGCAAGACGCTAGGCAGACACAGGCAGTGGGTTCCAGAGATGGAAGAGACTAGAGATTGAGAAGCACACAGACAACTACATTAAGATGGGCACAGAGGGATGGTGGCCTGGACCAGAGAGATGGAATTAGAACAGAGGGCAAGGGCACACCAACGTTAGGCTAGAGGAATGACCAATAGAGTGATGAAGGATGGTCTATTGAACGTGAAGTAAGGAAGACCTGGAGGTCCGTGGCTTTGGAATCTGGAAGATTAGTAGTGTTGCCTGTTTCAGGCAGAAGCTTTCCTAGGGAAGTAGGCCTTTGATGGAGTCATCTTAGAGCGAGGGTCTGAGTGTACATCTTGATTATCACTAATTCATTAAATTTAGTCATATTAATTCTCTCTTCCTCTTTCACTGGAACTTTCCTCTAGAACACTAAACATTTTTTTAATTTTAGCTTTTTGGATAGGAATCCTTCCAAACTATATTTTTCACTCCTTTGTTTTGATTTTCGTTTTTAAAAATCAAGAATAATAAGCACTATTTGACCTTCTCTAGCCTCACTGCTACCCGAAGTGTGGTCCATGGACCAGAAGCATAGGCATCATCTGAGAGCTCGTTAGAAACCCTGGGGCCCACTGCAGGCTTAATGAATCGCAGTCTACATTTGAGTAGCGTCCTCAGGTGACTCCTGTGCTATCTGAGATTATCTGACTTTCTGGATCACTTTTTGTTTGCTCCAAGTTCTTTCTACTTTTCCCAAGTTGCCCAACCAATTCTCCCACCCGGTCAAAACAAAGACAACACAACACCATCACCCTCTAGGTTAAAAATTAAAAAGAAATAATGCCTTTGGGAAGCTTTTCTCTGTGATATTTTTTATAGGGATGGGATGGAGGCAAGACACACATTCCTAAACACAGTCTCTTGAGAATCCCAGTACTGGACAGCAGGAAGGGCTCTGGGAGACCCAGCCCCTTGCTCCAGGGATGAAGAACAAAGTCTCAGGAGGGGAAGTGATTTCTCCAGGGTGGCAGAGAGAGGACTTCCTCTCTCTAGAGACTACAGGCGAGAGACTCCTTTTCATGATACTATGATGTCCCCCTGCTCCTTCTGAGGCAGGGTTTTAATGTTCACTCACTTAAATGGTCTATGTTCTTTTCTTTCTTCTTCTTACGTCCCTGTAACCATGTGAAAAAGGTTTTGTCTACCAGCTAGAATAGCGACTCCTTTTGGAAAGCAAACTGTCTCTGTGAAAATACTTGGATAAACTGCATGGGCTGGGAGGTGGGACCCTGAGGCCTGGGGGTGAGCAAAAATCAAGGCAACAAGAGATAATGGCTAAACTGAGATATAGCTAAATAGGAGAAGAGTCTGGTTTTGCTTCCAGAGCTGGAGACAGAACAAAGGGACAGAAAAGAGAAGGAGGAGAGAAGTTATGAGATTGTGGAGGGTCAATGAGAAGCCCTGAGTGGCTGGGAGCACTGTTAACACTGACCTTGAATCTGAAGTGTGCTTGCTGTGATTTAAACCTCTCTTTGTTCTCAGACTTCCCAAGTCTTCACTGAAGACTTAACATAACATCTACGTTATGCCTATTTTCCTGCCTTTAAAATTCCTGGTTTAGGTTCCTTTAACCCCTCTGCATTTCCATAATCGGAAATAAAAATTTCTCTTCTATGTTCCCACATCTTCATAAGTTTTTCTTCTAGACACAGGGATGCCCACCTAAGAGCATCCCTAGTGTATTCCTGCAGGTGACATCATCTTTCTGAGCCTTAGTTTCCTTCCGTGTAAAGCAAGGATATTAAAATATAGTTTCTCAAATCTGTTGTGAAGATTGAAAACATGCAGATGAAGGCACCTAGTTCAGAACTGGCTTGGACTTGGGGCTGGAAAAATGTTGGCATGCTTTCCTTCTCCTTGAGGCTGCACCTGCCTCCCTTCAATGACCTGTCCCTGGGCATGGCCATGGGAATCCTTACTCTCACACCAGGCACACACATTTCTACTCTAACAGAGGAGGTTGTTCTGTTTGCACTGTCCACAGAAACCCCACTTCTATTTACACACGATTCTCAAGTGGTGTTCCAAGCCAGGGTTGTAATGGCAAACTGCTATGATCTATTTGCATTTCAATACCATTCTGGGACAATGGGGATCAAGAATTCCAGAGATTTTCTTATAACTTTGTTACCTCTCTATTTTTTTTAAAAAAGTGTGGGTTTGCTTGTTTTGTTAGTCTTTCCTGGTTTGTCTTAGAGACCAGTTATGGAAAGCCTCAGACGTTGTAAAGAGGTTATGTTCATTTCAGAAACAGAGCAAGGGAAGCTGTGGGTGGAGCTCACAGCTCAGGCATGTTGAAGCGCTGTCTTAGATGGACTGTAGGTGGAAAACAGATGCAAATAGGGATTCAAGCAACTCCCAGGGATTCAGGCAGTAGGAAGCCCCACATATATATTTGATAGCTGTCCTGGGTAGAGTACTGGCCACGTGCTAGGCACCTCACATGTTATCCTGTTTAATTATCTTGACTATCCCTACTTTATCGAAGCTCACAGAAGATAAGTAATGTGTAACACAGAGGTGGTGATGGTGGGTTTGAATGAAGGGACTTCTGGCTCTTTCTCCTTTGCTACTGGCACAGTCCCTTAGCCCAGTGGAAATCTTTCTTTACCTTAAGAACAGAGCCTGGTAGATGGCCGACCAAGGGCTACATATACCGAGGGCTAGAATGTCCAAGAAATCAAATAAGGCTAATTCCCTCTTATTGTTCTATCTCTAGGGCTGCTCTCTGGCTTTTCCCAAGACCCTTTCACGGGGTGCTACTTATGGTCTGAGGACTCCCACAAGGGCTGACTGAACTGTTTCTGCATCTCCTTCCTATAGCTTCTCTTTGTTTCTTGTTCCCCTCAAAGTCCCATGCTGTCTCTTTCCCCTCACGCAGCGCTCATTCCCCTAAGGGAGGGGACATCTACAACACCATCCTTTCTTTCATAACAAATCCATAGGTCCAAACTTATTTATTGAAATAGTAACTAGAGCTTTCTCATTTGTCTTGCTGGGAATGGAAACTGTTGGTGCACCAAGCTGGGAAATATTTATGACTCAAGGAAAAACATCATTCCACGAGAGATATCATTACCCAATCCAAGAGCTTGCTCTTTAGGGCTAGACTGACCAAGAAATCAAATCAAGATAATTCCTTCTTATTCTCTCTCCTAACCATAGGTGCGTCCAATGTGAATATTTATTTCATTAAGAAATAAAGGGGCTTCCCTGGTGGCGCAGTGGTTAAGAATCTGCTTGCCAATGCAGGGGACACAGGTTCGAGCCCTGGTCCGGGAAGATCCCACATGCCATGGAGCAACAAAGCCCATGCGCCATAACTACTGAGCCTGTGCTCTAGAGCCCGCGTGCCACAACTGCTGAAGCCCGCACGCCTAGAGCCCGTGCTCCACAACAAAAGAAGCCACCACAATGAGAAGCCCGCACACCACAACAAAGAGTAGTCCCCGCTCGCCACAACTAGAGAAAGCCTGCACACAGCAAGGAAGACCCAACACAGCCAAAAATAAATAAATAAAACTAAAAAAAAAAAAAAGACATTGTGTTGCATGCATGCTCAGAAGGAAGAAATTTGGCTGAAATATTTAAACACGAAGGCTCCTTCACGCTTCTTTTGAAGGATGTCTAAGAACAGGGTTATCTGTCAAACTCAATGTGTTCCATAACAATAATTCAGGTGGCAGCCAGATGAATAATTCTCACGCTTGCAGAAAATTTCCCTTCTTCTGCAACTTTAAACCTTCTTCTGCAACTTTAAACCAACTTTAAGGTAGGGCAATGGCAGATAGGATACCCACACATGGCCTCCAAGTGACTGCATTACCTATATGCACTTGTGTACATAAATATTTAGGACATGCAAACCAGTTGGATAAACATTGATTCTTCACCATCTTTGGTGGAACCCTGAAATTCTTAATTTTCACCAGTCCCTTCTTTAAACAGATCACATTTATGAGCTTTTCAGTCATGCCCCCCAGATGTATAAGCATAAGAAAGGCTAATGTTGTGATTTCAGGTAATCTATCCTGCATGTGGCTGTGAAATTTATCTTCCCCAAATACTGCTGTCATCATGTCAGTCCTCTGGCTCAAAAGGCTTCCTGATGTCAGTTGTCACTTAAACAAGCTGATTATTTTCTCCTAGGCATTATGCCTATATTTAAGTTCCTGATTCCAGGTGGAAAGGAGTGCCTGGGGCTACACGATCTCAAGAGTGAGCTTTACCCCAGGTGTGATAACTGAGTGAAAGTAGAAATTTTGAAAATGATCCAGCATCATTACACTTTGACAGCAAAAATACTTTGTTAAAGTGACAGTACCTATTAATTAGCAATGCTCATTATTAATTCTGCTCTAATTTGTTGGGTTGGTTTTGTGATAATAAACGGAGACAAAGTTTGTAAAAGGCATCTGACACAGGGGAGGAACTCAATACATATTATGTTTTATTTAAAGTCAAGTTAAAGATAACATAGAGGGCAAATTCAAAGAAATACAAACAAATGATATTCATTGCTAGCTTAAACAATAGCTGCCTTGGAATGTTACTTAGCTAGAGAACAGCCGGACTGCGCATACTTCAAGGAATGTGGAATGGCAGCAAATATGGAAGTAAAAAGAAAAGCATTTCTCTGGCAGAGTAAAAGAAACCCTAGTTAAAAGAGAGCCAGAGCCAAAGCAAAAAGAGTCAAAAATTCAGTTTTGACAATTGATGGACTCTCTGGACCCTATAAGAAAGGCAGGTTCTCATTATTCAAAGGAGTCCCTAGAGGTGCTGATGGATGCCAAGAAAAGCAACAGAAAGAAAGGAAACTGGTACTTGTTGAGGATCTAGTAAGGTGACAATATTTACTACCATTTTAATAGAGAAGGAAAGAGGTCACATAGCTAAGAGTCAGGCTATGAACACACAGCTATCTAGCTCAAACTCTTAGAAACAGAATGATAGGGTGGAAGCCAAACAGGCGAGGTGAATAGTGACTGAGACAGTGAACACAGTGGTGAACAGCACACACTAAGGGGGAAAAGCAGGAGCTACAAGAGAGGGAGTGAGAACAGCTCTGGAAATGGGTGAATGCAGTGCCCACAAAGGCAAGTGTCCTCTGGATGAGGACATGCAGCCTGGGGTGGACAGTGATGGAGAGAAAAATGGCTTCTGACTGCCTGCTCTTCCCTGATATAGCTCACGGGAGGGAGTCTCTTAATATTGTGTTGGGCTTCCTTTTTATACTCATGGGAAAGCTCCAATTTCTCAGAATCTTTGGGTTCTCTCTTACCATTGTCTCCATGTGTTGCCTGAAGCCCTGGCACGAAAAGTTTTCCCAACCACTTTTTCCTATTGTTAACAAAAGGATCTGATGGAGGCTTTCTCTCCAGTACAGACCCAAGGGTCTTTAAATCTTTTGGACAGCCTCTATTTCCTATTAGACTCACTCTGCCTCAAACCTCCAGAATGTTCTCTTTTGACTAGTGAGTGGAAAGGGAAGCTAAAATCATGGCATCACGAGCTTATAGACCAGGATTTCTCCAAGACCACCTTTTCTCTGAGTGTATTTGAGTCATCCTAGCAATTCTGGGGCTTCCCTTTTGAGACCTAAGGTCACCCTCTTTGAGACTGTATTCTTTATGTTTGAGGGCTACAAAGAAATCCCTGTAGATTCAATTTGCTCAGCTTGTATTTTAAGTAATGATAGGAAACAGCCTGCTCTTTTTAAGGTACAGAAACTTCTAGAGATCTTGAGCGGAGGAAGGCTATAAACCTATAACTTAATAGCTGCTTTGGTAGAACATTGATTTTGAGTTGTTAACTAAGATTTTACCCCTGAGATGAGGAGTGAACTTGAGTGCTCCAGAGTTATTGGAAGTGTCTACTTGAACACCGGAAAAATCTTTGCCTCAAATAAGTTGGGAATGGTGACATTGTTGACACAAAGCCATTCAGATGGTAACGAGCAGAATGACTTATCTGCTTCTTAGGATGGCTGGAAAACCATATCATCAGCGTAGACGAGGATGTTCATCTACCTCTCTGCTGTCGTTCAAAGTCATGGACAAATTGAACCAGGTTTTTTTTTTTTTTCTTTTTTTAATAAAAGCTAAAATGTCAGGGAACAGAACACAAACAAGGGTGGCATAGGGCATTGACCTAGCTGGCCATGAAAAGCAAATTTGAATTTCTTTGTAAATTTGGACCTTGCAGTTGCCAGTGAGTGTTAGCAAATACCCCACTATCTCTCCTTGCTGTAGAAAACCACAGTTCTCTATTTTATACAAGCATCACTAAGGTGGGTAGGAACAATAATAAAATGGATATTCATCAAAGGATGTCCTTTTCAAAAAATATAACCTTGAATTTCTTTTCCTAACGGATTTTTGTAATATAGAGAGGAACGAAATGGTCCAACCCATAGGAGGAGGAGGAGGCTTATCATAGTAAAATCAGTCTTATTACCAAGTATTCCCACTAAATAAAGAATGCTAGAATCACAGACTTAGAGCGGAAGAAACCAAAGAAGTCATCTGGTCTAACCAAGGTCACAGGAGGTAACGTAAGGGGCCAAGATCCATACTGGTGTCAGCCTAGGAACTACTGTTCCCTGCTGAGACCCTGGACAGGTCACTGGGGCTAATTAAACTGATAAAATGTGTGTGCTAGACTAAATAGGCTTTCAAGCTATTCTACGGTTCTATTTTAATGTTTTCATAATCTTTAAAACATGTTTGTAAAATATGAAGAACTTGATAAACATCCTTTTAACCACTGTATATGCCTAATTATAACACACTGGACACTGCTGTATTAACTCATTCTTATGCAGTCCTCAGGACAAACTGCTCCCATTTTTAATCAGTGAGATTGCCTGTCTACAATTTGCAATTTGTTGTCTGTCTTAATCAGGAACGCCTCAAGAACTGTAAGCTAAAATAATATTCAGAAATAAATCGGATGGTCAGGCATCTAAAATCATTTTCCATATTTTATGCGCTGAAATTTCTACTCAACAAAATAGCCATGTGCTTACTAATTGCTATTATAACAGTTAGATGCTAATTTTTTTTTTTTTTTTTTTTTTTTTTCTGCGGTATGTGGGCCTCTCACTGTTGCGGCCTCTCCCGTTGCGGAGCACAGGCTCCGGACGCGCAGGCTCAGCGGCCATGGCTCACGGGCCCAGCCGCTCCGCGGCATATGGGATCCTCCCGGACCGGGGCACGAACCCGTATCCCCTGCATCGGCAGGCGGACCCTCAACCACTGCGCCACCAGGGAGGCCCGATGCTAATGTTTTAATTAAAATTAATTAATACTAACACAACACATCGAGTTTTTAAAAATTTATTTTATGATTAGGATCTCTCATACCACTTTGTTTGGAAAAAAGAGCATTGCTGCTAAAAAGTGAAGACGATAAGATTAGATAATTTAGCACAAGCATAGCACTTTTTTTTAATAAAATGCCTTACATAAATTAACTCATTGAATTTTCCCAACACCCCAAGAGGTAGATTACATTAATTCCATTTTAGAGATGAGAAAACTGAGGCACAGGGAGGTTGAGAAAATTGTCCTAGATTAGCAGGCTATTGAGCTAGAATGTAACCTGGGCAGTCTGGTCCCAGAACATGGACTGTTAACTCCAACTCTCACTACATCTCCTGATGACCTCATGGGTGCCTGGTGACCCTAACTTTGTAAGACATTTCCCTTCTTGGCAAGAACCCTGTCTATCTGCTTGTTTGACCCTCTTCCACTGTCAGGGAGCTCCCCACCTGCTGAGGAGGCCATTCATCCCTGAAAGACTCTGACTTGTAACAAATCCTCCCTTTGGAAACCACTCTCTGTGTACCCTCCACCCTCCACCAGTGCTCCAAACTCTGATCTCTGGAGACCTTTGGACACTGGGCTGTCCCACTTCCTTTCTAATATTTTCCATTTGGTTTGACATTTTTGCCTAAAACAGTCCTTTTCCTCAACATTATCCCCTCTTTGTCAGGACTATGGGATGAGACTCTGGTGCAAGGAAAGCCCTAGATTTCCAGCTCCAAAGATGAATGATCTAGAATAACTTTACTGATGTACAGTATCAAAAATATGTTTTCAGTATTGGACCTTTTCTAGCATTCGGTTTTCCAGAGAAAACAGGGGCTTGAAAATACCCCTTTCATGAATCTTCTTTCTATGACAAAGTATTTGCCTTTTTCACTCTTCTATTAAAAAGATGACATAAGAAATTTTATACTGTGAAAAAAGATAAAATTACTATTAAATAGCAATGACACTGAGTAATAACTGGAAACTCTGTCTTTGGAATCATGCTCTCCTGGGGTTCCAATCCTGTTGGCCACTCTGGCTGTGTGACCTTAGGCAAGGTGCTTAAATTAAAAAAAAAATAGTAATTTAAGCCACAAGAGGAAAGCATTTCTCACAGTACTTGGAATAAGAGTTTGCGATTGTTGTTAACAATTACAGTATAAAGATCTGGAGTGTTTAACAGGAAGAAAAGAAGACAGACATGCTAGATGGCTCTAAATATTGGAGGCTTTGTCACATGGAAGAAAGATGTCCTCTTCGTGGGCACAAGAGGCTGGACAGGGACCAACAGGGGGATTGTACAGAAAGACCTGTCACATTACTGGTCCCTGGACTAGAAAGTTGCTTTTTTTTACTGCTTTTCAAATCTTCCCCAAATATTACTATTTGGTGGCTAAAAAAGAGTAGCATTTTTTTTCTTGACCTGTCTCTGCTGAAAAAGGCCAGTAATATACATTGTGAGATGTATTATTCTTCATGACACTAAAGTAAACTTTATTTTGAATAAGAAAAAATATACCTGAATATATTTTAATGCTTTCTGGCTTGCTCTTTTTGCTAAATGGGTTACTTGTAATTGACCTAGACCATCTTATAAGAATTAGCAGATGAGAATCCCCAGGGATATATTGGCAGTAGGTCAGGATTACATAAAGCCACAAGATAAAGATCATAATTCTTCGTTGATTAACATTTTAATTTAACTGGAAGTCTTTTAAAATATTTAAATCCCAACATTATTATCGACCTTGCGTTCAAGTTACATCTAAGTGTCTTGAGCAAAGAACATACAAAATTTAGCTCTGTATGCCTTTCAGAACTAGCACACACTAAGTGATAATAATTCTTGAATTAAGTAAAATTTTATGGCTGCAACTGGGCTTCCTTTTCAGTTTACAGAATGTCTCATTTGGACATCGAAGAAATTAGAGCCTAGGTCCACATGGAGTGAAATTTTGTGGTTTAGTGCATTTTTGCTTCTGTATTGCAAATGAGGTGTTTATGTCAAAGAGATACTTTCTTAGCTTCAGTGGATGTCACTCCTGAGTTATATCTGGCTTACTGGAACTCTCTCCCATCCCCCATGCAAGTCACCAGGATTTACTTCAAAATTACAGTTTACAAAGGTGATGAAAGTACTCATCTTTTCTTCTTAGGCAAAGGGAATGGTAGGATGAACTTCTGTTCAACATTACGGACATTCCTCTGTATGTGGTTCTTCTAGGTAAATGGTGGATTATAATTTCCCACCCCTCTGAAGTTAGCTGTGACCATGTGCCTAGTTCTGGCCAATGGGATGTATGTGGGAGTGGCATGAATCACTTCCAGGTTGAAAGATTTAATTGCTGGTGCTCAACTCTCCAAACTTTTCTTCCTCTGCCAGAGCAAATCTTGCAGACTTTGGGTGAGATGGCAGCTGCCTAAGGTGGTGGAGCCTCCACCAACCTGGGACCCTGAAGGACTATGATAAACAGAGGTCTTGTTGGTCCTTGAAGGACTGGAATGAAAAAGAAATCTTTGTTTTAAGTCACTGATATTTTGTCCTTATTTGTCACTCAAGCATAACACAGACTATTTTTCTTGATCCAGAACTTCTGGTTAAATTTTTAAACCTACAGCCAAAAAATTATGTAGAATTTCATGCTAGGTGACAAAGACTAGATCATACTAATTTCTAATATCTGGTAGGTCAAACTATGTTCTGAATTCTTTCTTTCTAATGCCTGATAGAGAGTGTGCTATTGCATTGCCATATCATAAATTAAAATTACTATGACTATTAGAATAATAAAGTTTGAAATGGAGTAGTTGAAATTGCTTAAAAAGACTCTTTCTTTATTATACAGAAAAGACAAACTGTTAATAGACACAGAATGCTACTTGACAATTCCACGTGCAGTTCATGATTTTCACGTATACTTTTAGTCTCCTAGGGTTCAGACGTTAACTTCGCGTTTCTGGGTTATGAGACATAGTTTGGAAAGCTCCATGCAGGTCCCTGTAAGGAACCTACAAGACATTTCATCACAACTTCTATGTATCACACAAAGCCAGAGTAGAACAGAAGTCCACAAGTAACCAAATGGCCTTCAGCCTTCTCAAAATACAACCTGGAGAATCCTGCATTCATTTGTCCCCACTGCATACTATCAGCTCAAGCATAACCATGTCCTGCAAACAACTAGAAATTACACATCGACAATCCTGACCTTCACCGCTGCCCCAAGTACGGTGCTGCCTCCGCTTTTGGCTATTATCCTCTCACTACTAAGTATCTCAAAGAAGCACCAACTTTCAAACAATCATGTCTCTTAACCTTTAGCCACGGACTCCCACCCTTGCTAGTTACTGAGATTTTCTCCCTTGAAGATGCTAATGACTTCATTTTACCCTGTATCAAATGGGGTCTTCTCATTCATTCCCAAGAGCACTGCTCATGCCTCACCTCCTGAATTGTTCTCTGCCTTTGCACCCACCTTGGCCCTCCATGCTCTCCTTTCTTCCTTTCCTCTACTTGTTTCCTAACTGTGGGCTTCCAAAGTCTCAGTTCGATTCTTAATACTCTTTAGATTCGTGTTTGCAAATATTTAACATGGGATGGCAGGGAGAGGGGCCAAAGGCTCAGTTCTTGACTGTACTTTCTCAATCTATACAGCCCAGGATGTTTCCTGAAAGCCAATCTCTTTTTTTTTTTCTTATTAGTCATCAATTTTATACACATCAGTGTATACATGTCAATCCCAATTGCCCAGTTCATCACACCACCATCCCCACCCCCCCACGGCTTTCCCCCCTTGGTGTCCATACGTTTGTTCTCTACATCTGTGTCTCAATTTCTGCCCTGCAAACTGGTTCATCTGTACCATTTTTCTAGGTTCCACATACATGCGTTAATATACGATATTTGTTTTTCTCTTTCTGACTTACTTCACTCTGTATGACAGTCTCTAGATCCATCCACATCTCAACAAATGACCCAATTTCGTTCCTTTTTATGGCTGAGTAATATTCCACTGTATATATGTACCACATTATCTTTATCCGTTCGTCTGTCGATGGGCATTTAGGTTGCTTCCATGACCTGGCTATTGTAAATAGTGCTGCAATGAACATTGGGGTGCATGTGTCTTTTTGAATTGTGGTTTTCTCTGGGTATATGCCCAGTAGTGGGATTGTTGGATCATATGGTAATTCTATTTTTAGTTTTTTAAGGAACCTCCATACTGTGCTCCATAGTGTGAAAGCCAATCTTGTAAAGAATTTGTTAGTAAAGGAACTTTCATCTAAAACTTCAAAAACAAGTGTCCTGAAAGTAAACAAGAAGTTGAAGATCTGTAAACAATGCTTAAAAAGAGTTAATCAGACTTGAAACTAGCACTGATCACTGATTCCCTACTACCTCCTAACAGTGGGTGTTCTCTCAAGCTAATTGTTCACTCTCTGTTTTCTATTTATTCTGTTGCCATCAGTAAATTCATCTACTTATTCTCACCTGAATTCCTAATACAAAAGACCACAATCTTAACTAGTTCTTTAGGTGTCTGTGTTTTCCAGCTAAAGTCCATGGATTATATTTGAAAAGCATTCTGCTAATTATTGTCTTTTCTCTTTTTTTACTCATCCTCCAGGAAATTCAGAAACGATACTAAGGCAGGAATGCCCAAGTTTCTCGAAGAAATAAAATCTGAATCTAGAAAGCAGTTTTTTTTTTTTTTTTTTTTTTTTTTTTTTTTTTTTTGCTGTACGCGGGCCTCTCACTGCTGTGGCCTCTCCCGTTGCGGAGCACAGGCTCCGGACACACAGGCTCCGCGGCCATGGCTCGCGGGCCCAGCCGCTCCGCGGCATGTGGGATCTTCCGGGATAGGGGCACGAACCCGTGTCCCCTGCATCGGCAGGCGGACTCTCAACCACTGCGCCACCAGGGAAGCCCTAGAAAGCAGTTTTGAGGGTGAAAACAGATGTCATCCAAAGCTCTTCTCTTAGGAACCTGCTTAAATGTGAGAAATTCCTGAATAGAAGGGAATGCTGGGCCAGTAATCAAACTTGCAGGTCTCTCACCTCACAGGTCCTCCTGTGGTTCTGGGATGTCATGGGAATTGAGGAGAGAGGTGGGAGCCTATGATTCCTGGGGGACCGGTGGGGGTCAGGGGAGTTGAAGGCACAGCTGCAGGATTGCTAGGAAGAGCTAAGCAAAGAAAGATTTCTTTGTGCTGGTCCCCACCCATGATAGAGAGCCAAGAAGCTAAGAATGCAGGGACAATGTAGCAGAAGATGGTGGGAGCTTCAGTCCAGGGATGGAAATAAGAAATAACTGGAATGAAATAAAATGGAGGAGGAGGAGGAGGTACTGACATCTGTTGACTATCTCTGTACTTCATTTATCCTTATTTCATTTAATTTTTATACTAACTACGAGGCAGCTATTATTTTTTCCCATTTTACCTGAGTTGAAGGACAGTTTCAGAAAAGTTAATCAATTTGTTGATGATCACATGACAGACCTGGACAAAACTCTGGTCTGCCTCCAAAGCCCACGTACTTTCCACTGAGCCAGGATAACAGAAGGTGATGGGCAAGAGCTTCAGGACAGACAGACAGACCTCACTGAGATCTGACTTCTGACTCTGCCATTTCCCAGCTGGATGACCTTGGTAAGTTTCTTAAGCTTGTGAAACTGTAATTTCCTCATCTATGAAACGGATGCATAATAGTGCCTACCTCATAGATTTTCAAGGGTCAAATGAGATAATTCATGAAAATGCATACATTGAAAGTGCCACAGACTAAGGACCTAATAAACATAAACTCCCTTTTTATTATGATTGTGGTTTTTTTTTTTTTTTTTAGTATCACCTCTGCCACATGTTCCTGTTCCAAATCATGCTGCTGGGAAAGAATAGTATTCTCTTTCTTTGATAATTGGCAATCTTTGTACAATATGTTTTTGACTCCCTATTAATTAAAGCATTTGGTAACCAGAAGACCACGTGTTCCAACCAATCCACGATGTGTTTCCTTTAGAGAAAGATAGATATAGGAGAAAACAGACCATTCTTTCAGCCTTCCAGCAGACTCACCGTTGTCAATTGGTCCATTTTTACTTTCACAGAAAACCCAACTGCTATCTTCAAGACCATCTTCTCACATGATTACTTTTGCCAGATAGCTTTTCATTTTCCAGGGTGCCTCAAATAAAGCCTGTGTGTGTGTGCGTGTGTGTGTGTGTGTGTGTGTGTGTGTGTTCCCACCCAATAAATCTCCCACTTGGCAGGGAGTGTTGATGGTTTCTGTGAAAGGGTCTTTGTGTCCCTTTTTGTCTAAGAAGCTTTTTCATTAGAAGCCTGGAAGTTAAGGTAAGTGCCACAGGGATTCGAGGATCTCTTGGCTTTTCTCTGATGTCCAAATTATCTCCTGGAAAAATGAAGTCCTACATTCCCTGAAGCCAGTTAATAGAAGGGACAGCTGTGAGAGCTTCAAATCTGGCCTTAATTAATGGGCACCACACAAATGTGACCAAAGCATATTTGCAGAGAAGAGGCTTTAAATAGCATCAAATGTTTGTGAGCAGGAGGCCATGCAATGCCAGGAAATATCTGACCATCTTAATGGGATCAGGCTTTTGTGTGCAAACAATGGTGAGCAAAACCACAGCCCAGCTGAGAGCCATTAGAATAGCTTCCATTTGTGGCAGTGTGGAAAGGCTCTTCACTGCTCATCAGAACAAAACAATGAAATTGTGGGGTCATGCAACTGTAACAAAACTGGGTGCCCAAATGAGTGTTAGTACAGTTTACGTGGACTGGGCTTCCCTTTGACCTTGCTGCCACCCTGGGCACAGAGGAGCATCACTGCCTTCAAGAAACTCTTCCCGGGCTTCCCTGGTGGCACAGTGGTTGAGAGTCCGCCTGCTGATAGAGGGGACACGGGTTCGTGCCCCGGTCTGGGAAGATCCCACATGCCGCGGAGCGGCTGGGCCCGTGAGCCATGGCCGCTGAGCCTGCGCATCCGGAGCCTGTGCTCCGCAACGGGAGAGGCCACAGCGGTGAGAGGCCCGCGTACCGCAAAAAAAAAAAAAAAGAAAGAAACTCTTCCCTTCACCTCTGAGGCCAGTTTTTTCCTCTCCTTTCAGATCAACCTATCTCCAACTTGCTCCTCCCATCTCCTCAATGAGTTAGTCCCCAAGCTACAATTCTTCTTCTCTGTCCACATCTGCCATGTGACTGATCACCCTGGGGGAAACTCCTTCTCCCAAATTACATAAGGATTTAAAAATGTCACTTGTCCAGCTGTGGCCAAAGTACCGGGTGTGTCATTGGGTTGTGGATGTTCTCACGCTTCCCTAAATACTTATATTGAAGACAGCAGAGACCTGAACATGTGAGTATGACATTCATTCATTCATTTCAGACACTTGCATTTCCAGATACAGATCTAGAAGCTGGCGATGCACACAGAACACTCCGTGTTCTCAAGGAACTTATAAAAACCCTCCTCCTTGTCACTGCAGCAACTGACATGGGCTGGGTATACCAAGCACTCTGCCAGGTGCTCCACTTACACGATCTCACGTATCCCTCAGAACAACCCAGTGAAGTGGCTACTATTATTATTTCATTTGACAGAGGACAAAACTGAATTTTGAGTGGGAGGGCAATCAGATAACTTTCCCCAAGCTAGGGAGCCAGTAAGCAGCAGAATTTGGACTAGAATAGGCTTTCCGTTGTCAGATCTCATGCCCTAATCCCTTATGCTATGTTGACTTTCCTTTCTGGTCATCTGCTTCCCAGTCTAGTGGAGGGAAATAGACAAAGAAGTTCACAATCGCTGATCATTGATAATTATAACATCATTGATAATTATAACCCAGCAGGAAAAAGAACTAATAGGAGGACATATTAATAATCTATACCAACACCCAGGGGAGCTGCATCTTCAAGGAATCAAAATTTATCCCTTCAAGAGAAATACTGCTCTTGATTTCAAGTCACCATCTTTCCACAGTTACCCCTGTCTTCACACAGTGGAGTCAATCTCACAAGTGGGGATGCTTATTTGTACACCCAATAGATGGGGGCTGACCTAGAATAAGAATCTGAAGAAACTAAATTTGGGGGCAATGTGACAAAATATTCCTGGAAGCAATTTTCCTGTTGAGCGTCAACCAATGCCTAGGAATTCCAAAGAGTTTGATTTTGGAGCAGTTTGTCTTTTAGTTGCTTTTTTCCTTTAGGAACTCTTTTCTTTCCTGTCTCACCTTGATCCCCGAAAAAAGGACAAATTGTTAGCTAAGGTGCCAAACTGGGGAGACCTGTAATAAAATAACTGCCTTAGACAAAGTCTGTCGTAGTAATTAGGAGATTTGTTGCAGCAATAGGTCAGACAAGAGCTGAAAGGACCTAGAGTTCAACTTCTCCTCACTCATGAATTAGCCCCTATCATTGGCCTCTGTGCCCCCAGGAGAAAATTTCACATGTAAGCTGTTTGTATAGTCTTTTTATTAATGTAAGTAAACAAGACCCTACGTGAGATGCAAAAAAGAAATTAACCAGGACCAGGCAATATTTCCAAATCACTGACAGCACTTGCTGGGAAAACAAAACTTTATATTTAAAACATAACAGGGAAAAAGTGTGCAACACTTCAGTCCAAGACATATAAACTGTGGATGGGGAGTTCATTCAACCAACACTTAGAGTGACTTGAAAACATACAGACATTTAAAACCCAAGCAAAGTAAGCCAGTCCAGGCTCTCTGGTGGTGGGAACCAAAACTAACAATTCTGACACACTGGGAGACCACAGGGGGTCCAAAGAAGTAGATTCTGGCCATATGGCTTCTGTATTTCACCCTGTTGGTTCCAGAGAACCTCTGGAAATTTTAATCAGGAGTCACATGACCCTAGTAACACCTGGAGAGATGTCAGCTTCACGACACAGCAAGGTAGACTTACAGGGGGTGTGACTGGTGACACAGAACTCAGGTAATACCAACAAAGATGGGAAGCTGGGGGCCATATTTTCAAAAGACATTTCCATGGAACAGGTAACAGAACTTCTTGACCCACTGGATGTTGTGGCCAAAGAATAAATAATGATAGCTAATATTTAGCGAGCACTGTGCTTAATACTTTTCATGGATTATCTCATTCAATTCTTCTACCAGCTTTATGAGATAGGCATGATGATTATCCTCATTTTACAGATGGAAAACTGAGGCCCAGGTAGGTCAAGCAGCCTACTTCTCTAAGATCTCTCCACTAGTAAGACATGGACTCAAGAACTGAACACAACTCTAGTGACTCCATGCTCTTAATCTCTCTGCCGTAGTAGAAATGAGTGCAAAACGACAGGAGGATTTCTAGCTTAGGATATGAGATGGGATGGTAGCATCCTGAACTGAAACCCGGAAGTCTGACACTAAAGCATCCCACTGTTTTTCTTACCCCTTTAGTATAGGACTTATGTTACCACAGAGGAAAATGGAGGAACATCACAAGACCCCTAAGCCAACACTGCTGAAGCCATTTCCTAACCCTAGGTTAATTGGAACCAAGTGGCCAAGAAGGAATGACTTCTCTGCCTCAGGGCTGCTTCCCCTCCTGGTCTGTCTCTCCCTCTTTCCCTTTTCCCTGAGGCCTCAGAGGCTCAGCTGACTTTTCTTTTTAGTATCTCCAAGACACATTCTACCCCTTTAAGATTCCTCCTCTCTCACAGCCTGGCTGTGAGGTGTAACTGGGTCTCCCTGACCCTTCCCAGCACAGGGCTTCTTCATTTCAAGGTTCTTCTAACCACTAAGGAAGAAAAAAGAGCAAACACAAGAGCTTCAGCTGGTCATTTGTCCTTCTTGGTCTTTCCTTTCTGACTCCCATTATTAATGAAATGGCGATGTTCTAAGGTCCATGTTCTTCTTAGTCCTTTGATGGAGGTCATGAAACAGTCCCTCTTTTCAAAGTTCTCTCTTTCTCAACACTGAGTGTATACTAGAATCACCTGGGGGTCTTTTAAAGCCATTGATGCCTGGGTCTTTCCCCCAAGACTCTGACTTGGTCTGGCACGGGCCTGGCCATGGTCATTTGTTGAAGTGTCTCAGGTGACTCACTACTCTGGGTCCCATAAACGCTGCCTCTTACAAGGATCCCTTTCCAAGTCCATCCAAAGCAGCAGTTCTCAAATGGGGGTTTGGGGGAGGTTTTTTCTTCCCTCAGGGAACATTTAGAAATGTCTGGAGACATTTTTTTTTTTTTTTTTTTTTTTGCAGTACGCGGGCCTCTCACTGTTGTGGCCTCTCCCGTTGCGGAGCACAGGCTCTGGATGTGCAGGCTCAGTGGCCATGGCTCACGGGCCTAGCCGCTCCGCGGCATGTGGGATCTTCCCGGACCGGGGCACGAACCCATGTCCCCTGCATCAGCAGGCGGATTCTCTACCACTGCACCACCAGGGAAGCCCTGGAGACATTTTTGATTGTACAATCGATGGAGGCAGGGGGAATGTGCTACTGACACCTGGTGGATGGAGGCCAGGGATGCTGCTAGACATCCTACAATGCACAGGACAGCCCCACAGCCAATAATTATTGGTCCAAAATGTGAATAGTGCCACTGTTGAGAAACCCCTCTCTAACGGAACTAGAGACACACACTGGTGCATTCAAACACCCTCGCACCTGTGAGGGGCTCCCCGGGGCTGTGAGAGGCCCTATTTGGAAGGCCTCAGTCTTTGTGAGGCTCCTTCTTTCCTGGACAGCCTGCCTGTTATTACCGTTCTGGAAACGTTACAGCGAAGGTTGTTTTTGCCATATCCGTATGGACGTTGTGCCTGAGAAGGTGGGGAGAAACCCTGCTCTGTCTTCAGGGGAGGAAACTGCACTTTGTATCCTATTCACAGTCATGCTCAGAACGCTCACACCTCTTTAATTACATGAAGAAAATTCTCAAGGAAAGCAAGACAAGAAACAAGAACACTGAAATGGGAGGTAAAATATAAACAAATGTTTTGGCTGATGTACCACCCATTTTTTAATCACAAAGTGTGTTTTCAGAGTGTACTGAGCTCTGCCTGGAATGGCTTGAATTAAAGATCAAAGGAGACAGAACAGAGCTCTGTGCCAATTTCACATCTCCCCGCCCCTCCCTGGAAAATCCTTGTGGTCATCCATTCGCCTAAAAAGTGCTTGTCTGAAGCACTTAAGCAAGCATTGATTAAAGGAGGGTGTTTTTTTTTTTTGTCTGTTTGTTTTCTTTTTTATTGGGGGAATTTTAGAACGTGGTTAGATAGGAACAACTTTTAAGAAAAAAAAGAAAGTGCTCGAGAGCCAGCTTACATGGACATAAGCTTGATGCTTGGAAACTGTTTCCCTTTTTATTGAGCGATTTCAACTTGAGGCAGAAGAAGGAAAGCTGGCTAAGAGGGATGAGGGCCCCTCTCGGAGCAAACAGCGGGCATGACCATGAGGGCTGGCGGGTGTGAAGGAGCCACCATGGGTCCCAGAACCAGCCATCGCCAGTCACAGCGGGCTGGCTATCCTGGGAACCAGACGAACCAAACTCCTGTGAGCTGGGGCTGCAATCGACATATCTCGAAGGAGGAACGTGTACAGAAAGCTGCTTGAGCAGCTGCCTACAGGATGGATTTTATTGGGGATGGGGACAGGGGACATAAATAAACAAAGAGAAACTTCCAGGGAGGCTGATGCAACAGTCTAGGCGTGGGATGTAGGATGGCGTGGGGCCCGGATGAGGAAAAGGCAAGTCTATGAATATCGCAAAGGAATAACTGGGAAGCTCTGAGCATCTTCTTATGGATCATATCCTCTAGAGCTGAGCTTCTCAAACTGTCCTCACACACAAGTAAGAAATGATGGTACAACGAGGGAGGTGATAAGAGTTAAGAAGAAGTGAAAACATGGACATGTGATGGGGAGTGCTGGGGACATGCGATGGGGAGGATGCTTTCACTTAGATCAGGGGGGGTGACAATAGCGTGGCCTGAACGACAGGTGTCATCCCTTGAGGACTATGGAGGGAGCACAGAGGCAGAGGGACATCCGGGGAAGGCCCTCAGGTCCCTCGCACCCTCTGTCTTGAAGCAGGACCTGTAACACTTCCAGCGCGTTCAACAGTGCTTGATGTGACGTGTTCAGGTCTCCTCCCGTCTGGCCACTCTCCCTGGACGAGGCCCCGTTTGTCACAGTTCCCGCTGAGACAGGGCCCGGAGATCTGAAGCCAGTTGTCCAGCTGCAGGCTGACTGGGCAGAGAGAGCTGGTTTAGGACACTTCTATTTATGCAGATGGAGCCTCCATTAGTTTTCTGGCAGTTCCACAACATTGTTTATTCATATCGAGCCAACCTGGTGACAGACTGGACATAGAGGCTGACAGAGCAAGAAAAGTCAGGGTATTTCAAGGGTTTGGGGCAGGAAAACTGTAAGTTAGACACGTAACCAAACCCCATGATAACTGTTTTGGTTTAGGCTCACTCCACCGGATTATAAAAGTGACTTGTTTATCCTTCCATTTCAAGTGCCTAGAACAGTCTCCAGGTCTCTGTGGGTATACCTTGGAGATATAGTGGGATTAGTTCACAACCACGGAAATAAAGTAAATATCACAATAAAGCGAGTCACACTAATTTTTTGGTTTTCCAGAGCATATAAAAGTTACATTTACACTGTCCTGTAGTCTATTAAGTGTGCAATAGCATTATGTTTTTAAAAAAAATACGTGATTGCTAAAAACTGAAAATCATCACCTGACCACACAGGGCTGCCACAACCTTCAATCTGTAAAATAAATAAACAAAGAAACAAGCAATATCTGTGAAGCAAAATAAAGCAAAGTGCAATAAAATGAGGTCTGCCTGTTTTGAGAGGATAGATGATCCTGATGTCCTTGATTATAAATGAATTTGATGACTATATTTCTCAGATGAGAAAATTGAGAAAAAGAGATGTCCCCTGATGTCCATGCACATTTGGGATGTCTCTACTTTGACTCACAGCCACTGCTTGTCCTACTGAGGCATCAGACAGGCTTCCCTGGGAAACAAGAATGGGGCTGGCAGTGAGGGAAATAGGGTTAGTCATCCAGTGGTTCAACTAATATTTATGGGGTGCCCACAGAGACCTGGAGACTGTTCTAGGCACTTGAGATGGAAAGATAAACAAGTCACTTTTATAATCCGGTGGAGTGAGCCTAAACCAAAACAGTTATCATGGGGTTTGGTTACGTGTCTAACTTACAGTTTTCCTGCCCCAAACCCTTGAAATACCCTGACTTTTCTTGCTCTGTCAGCCTCTATGTCCAGTCTGTCACCAGGTTGGCTCGATATGAATAAACAATGTTGTGGAACTGCCAGAAAACTAATGGAGGCTCCATCTGCATAAATAGAAGTGTCCTAAACCAGCTCTCTCTGCCCAGTCAGCCTGCAGCTGGACAACTGGCTTCAGATCTCCGGGCCCTGTCTCAGCGGGAACTGTGACAAACGGGGCCTCGTCCAGGGAGAGTGGCCAGACGGGAGGAGACCTGAACACGTCACATCAAGCACTGTTGAACGCGCTGGAAGTGTTACAGGTCCTGCTTCAAGACAGAGGGTGCGAGGGACCTGAGGGCCTTCCCCGGATGTCCCTCTGCCTCTGTGCTCCCTCCATAGTCCTCAAGGGATGACACCTGTCGTTCAGGCCACGCTATTGTCACCCCCCCTGATCTAAGTGAAAGCATCCTCCCCATCGCATGTCCCCAGCACTCCCCATCACATGTCCATGTTTTCACTTCTTCTTAACTCTTATCACCTCCCTCGTTGTACCATCATTTCTTACTTGTGTGTGAGGACAGTTTGAGAAGCTCAGCTCTAGAGGATATGATCCATAAGAAGATGCTCAGAGCTTCCCAGTTATTCCTTTGCGATATTCATAGACTTGCCTTTTCCTCATCCGGGCCGCATGCCACCCCACATCCCACGCCTAGACTGTTGCATCAGCCTCCCTGGAAGTTTCTCTTTGTTTATTTATGTCCCCTGTCCCCATCCCCAATAAAATCCATCCTGTAGGCAGCTGCTCAAGCAGCTTTCTGTACACGTTCCTCCTTCGAGATATGTCGATTGCAGCCCCAGCTCACAGGAGTTTGGTTCGTCTGGTTCCCAGGATAGCCAGCCTGCTGTGACTGGCAATGGTTGGTTCTGGGACCCATGGTGGCTCCTTCACATCCGCCAGCCCTCATGGTCATTGATATAGTAATAAAGAATCTTCTTATGCTTCACCTTCCTCCCCCAGAGCACTGGGCCTAGATGATTTTGTAAGTTCTATCAAATGTTCCAGGAACAGATAATCCCCACTTTACAAGTTGTTCCTGAGTACAGAAAAAGAAGAAAAGCTTCCCATTTTATTTAATGACATTAGAATAGCTTTGATTCCAAAGCTGGATAAGAACGGTGAAAGAAAAGAAAACAATAAGCCAATGTTCCCTACTTTAACATACCACAATCTTGAATTAAATGTTAGCTAATGTAATCCAGTAGTGTATTAAAATGGTAATAATTATATTCAAGTGATTTTATCTCAGAATGTAAGGATGGTACAATCTGATAAATATACCAATGTAATTCATTCCATCATTGGTACTAAAGAATAAAAATCATATGGGCATCTCAAAAGATGCTATTTAAATAAAGCATTTGTTAAAGTCCAATTCGTATTTAAGATAAAGCATTCCTAGAAAAACTTAGAAGTAGAAGGGTGCTTCCTAAACCTGAAAATGGTATCTACCAAAACCTACCCACAGAAAACATCACTCTCAAAGGAGAAAAGTAAGACATATTCCTTTTAGGGTCTGGGAGAAGACAGAGATGCCCAAATTACTGCTGCTCTTTCTTTATGGATGTCCTGGCCAGTGCAGTAACACAGAGAAAGGAAATAAGAAATATAAAGACTGGAAAAGATGAGACAAGACTGCCTTTGTCTGCAGATGGTATGTTTATCTACATAGAAAACCCAAGAAAATCCAAACACTCTTAGAATTAGTCACAGGGTACTGTGAGGTTGCATGATACAAGATACTATGTCAAGGTCAATTGTACTTCTCTATAACCAACAATGAACCACCAAAAAAAGAATATAAAATAACATACTCTTCACAATAGCATCAAAGATGATGAATTATTTAGGAATTAAGTTCAAAGACAAATAAAAGATCTTTATGGAAAATGTATAAAAATCCTCTTAAAGGATAAAAAAGAAGATCTAAGTAGGTGGAAATATGTGACACAATTATGGATGGAAAAATCATATTTGACTTATGCATTTCCAATCCTGGAGAGTCCTCTAGACCTCCTCCAGGGAGCTCTCCCTGACTCTCAGAGGAGAGTTTAGGGACCATCTGTCTGTGCTCTCCCAGTTCCTGTGCCTCTCTGTGTTTGTGCTCTATTATCTGTCAGTCTCAGCCCGCTCCCTCAGGCTGTGAGCTCCTGAAGGCAGAGGTTGAATCTTTCTGTCTTTGCACTGCTGACATTTGCACAGTGCTTGGAATATAGTAACTGCTCAACTAAGGTTTATTGCGTGAATAAATAAAAGACAGATCCCTGCGTATATGCTCCCGCTTATTTGCTATCCCTCAAGATAAACACAAGGATCATCTTCATTTAAGAGCAATGGATAAGATAATAAAAATAAACAAGAGGAACTTCAAAAAGATCTATGAATCTTAGAGATTTTTCTTCATCCCTATCCCTACTTTCTAGTTCCCAATTCTGTCCTGTGTTCTCTTGCTCTTTTGAGTGCAGAGTTTTTCAACTTCTTTCTTTCTTCTAGATGGTACTCCCCACTTCCTCTAAGAAGATCTTTCTTTCTGAGATTCAGCCTTTTGGAAAGCCCCAGCGTACCCAATTGGTGACATCATCCTCAAAGACTCCCATAGAATAGACTGTTTATCAAAGGCCTCCACTGGCTCACTGGAAAGGGGTTCTTGAACTCTGGTGAATCTTAGAGGCTGTTACAAAATAAGTATTCCTGGATCCCACTCCAGCCACCAGGAATTAGATTCTCTGGGAGGTGAAGTCCAGGTATGTATGTATTTTGTGTGTTTGTGCCTAATATTTGTCAAGATCAGGTGCGGTATAATGGAGTGTCCCCTGGGTGACTTTGGCCCAAGACATTATTCACACAGCTCCTCTCTGCAGGCAAGCCTGGCAGGGTCTTTTTGATGGACGTGAAGGATGACTTCATGACACCATATGATTTGGATTCCCGGACAGTGATGACAGTCCATGCCCTTTCCTTAGTTTGAAGCAAGAAATCCATATGAGACTTCCACTTGAAAAAGGAATCATAAAACGAGGACAGGTGTGAAAACAGTATTGGATTTACACATTAACACCAAATGGGTCCAAAACACAGTGTTTCAATTAAGCCACACAGCAAATGCCTTCCATATTGATTATTTTCATAAAGAACTAAAGCTACCACTCTATAGCAAAGAAATGCACTGATAGATTTATTATGTGTCTCCTCCCCACCAAAATAGTACTTTGAAAGGAAAGTATTCCCCCCAAATGTGACTTAAGGTATTTATATTAAAGAGTAGATAGTTTTAAAAATATAAGTATGTTCTTATATTTTGTTGTAGTGGATGCTGTAGTATGTTGTCCAGATTCCCTTCAGGACTGAGGACACAGCTGAGTCCCTCCCCAGGACCTGTCTTCAGGAGAAGGAAGCTGCTTTGTTCAAAGGTTACCCTCCCTTCCTGGGGGCAGCCAGCATCCACTGATTGCTTGATGGAGGGGTACAAAGGCCTGGCCTCCTTGCCTTTATTGGGACAACTCTGAAGGGCCATTCCAGCTCCAGAAGTCCCTATAAGATCAGTTGAGGTCTCTGTGGCATCTGCCCATTCCTGCACCCCTCACCTTTCATGGGATATTTTTCCCAAGCACTCTCCCTGATAAACCTTCTGCACACAAATCTCAAAGTCTATTTCCTGGGGAATCCAACCTATGACATCTGTTTGGTTCATGTTACAACTTGATTTTCTGGTTAGATTTTAAACGCTTATGATAAAATATTTGGTCTTAACTACTTTAAGATGCTATAATATCAAGTACAGTGCTAAGCAAAATATATATTGGCTATTTTTCATTTCTACCTTTCAAATACTTCTAACGTTTCTCTTTTATAACATGGGTTCAGCTGTCAGATAACTTAGGCTGAGATCTTCACTCTACCAATTAGGGGAAATCATTTAACTTTTCTAAGTCTCAGTTTCTTCATCTGCAAAATGGGATTAATAATAGTACTTATCTCATAATGTTGCTGTGATGATGATTAAATGATATACTCTATGTAAAGTACTTAGCACTATGCCTGGCACATAATAAGCATGCAATTAATGGTAGCTTTGTTGTTATGAATGGCATAACACTGGCACCACTCTGGTGACCTTAGTTATTATTACTTTAATCATCACTTTACTCCTTGATTGTTATAATAGAAACTGGTCTTCCTGCCTCTTAGTTTTCCTTCACCTTACTCCTTCCCTCCAATTTTATCCAATGCCACTGAATTACTTTCTTTTAACATTGCTTTCATTATATCACTTCTCCACTCAAAATTCTTCAGGGACTCCTGATTACCAAGACCTTTAAAAACTGGCTCTTCTGTAGTCATCCAACCATTTTTCCAATGGAGAAAACTCTTCTTCATTGTCTTTGAACCATTGCTCAGTCTGAATTATTTTCCCTTTTTTTTTAATCAATCCAAACCTGCCCAGATCAAAGTGGACCCTATCAATTAAAATTCCTCTCTATCTAAGTCAATAGCTACCTCTGTCCTGAGTCTAACATCCTCCCACGTTTCTAATACTGTATAGTCAAAGGCAGCCTTAAAGTTCTACATTTTCCTTCGATTTCATAAATGAGTCAAAAAATCTCCCTTGATAAGCTTGTCATCAGGACAGACTACAAAGGTTGCTATTCTGAGCATCTCCATCAGTCCTTAGGTGCTTTTTACATCATTAAAATTTACAAAAGGATAGTACTAAAAAATAGAGTGGACATCTCAAAAAAGAAAAAAAGGTTTAAAAAAAAGTGACTCCCACCCACAAATAACACAAGACCAAATGCTGAGCCACGATGAGGTAATGAGACATATGGAATTTGTCTAAAAGAAGTCAAGTGGCTTCCAGATTTGGAGGTTTGATGCCTCCAACTTATTTTTACTGGTAGAGATTCCATTTTATTAGTAATATTTGGGACATGGTATCAACAGTCGGCAGTTCACAAACTCTTTAAAAAGTCTGTCTCCCAGCAGAAAAGTTTTAATTAAGCTTGACAGAAACTATCTAGCAGCTTTCACAAGTAATTGCTATTACCCAAAATAGGACCAACTCATAAACTGCATGATTTCAGAAATGATGAATCAATAAAAATGTTTACAGAAACAGGCTTTTGATTAATTCCTTCAGACTAACAAATTCATGGCACATGTGATAAATTGAGATTTCTACTGTCAATTAGGGAAACCCAGAAATCAAACCCAGCCCTCAAATACGGCTCTTTGGATAACTGATCCCAGATTTTGGCGTTGGAACCACTTTCTAAGCAGCTCCTCCAAGATCAACTGCACCACAGCTCTGGGCTTTGTTCCTGCTATAGTCAGGTTCAAAATTGCTTCAATTCTCATGAATTCATGCTAAGAGCCACAGTGAGACTGACTATAACAACATGCATTGTAATTATTACGGTCTTGATAAATCAAGAAACAAGTCATCCATAAGTAATAATCACTTCCTTTTATGCATATAAGCTCAACAGCAACCAAAATCATTAGCAGTTATAATAAAGTAATATTTCCTCTATTACTAGGGTAAGAATTAACATGGAAGTTCCATTTATCTAGAGCACAAGTAAGAAATATTTTTTGTTATACAGCACTGTGCTCATAGCAATTAACTCTTGAGTTTCTACAAGAATCCAAAGAACCTTTGAAGCCATCAACAAATATGAAATTATTTTCACTGCAGTTTCAGTGTCCAAACATATTTACTTGAAGATAATCAATGTGTGACAGCTATAGGAAAAACCAGCTGATCAGAATATCAGTAATTTAACACTTCAATGGAAATTTACATGTAATTATTTAATAGGTACAATATTACTATGTCATTCCCATAAACCATCTTCTATTTTTTCCAAAATGCTCTATACTTAATGAGTGCACAAAATAACCAAATATGTGAAACAAAGTTAGTGTGTCAGAGCATCTCTGGGCCGAAAGGGACCTTCAGGGACACCCAAACCAATCCCTCCCCTGGGACAATTGTCCTTACAGCTTCTGGGTTGCTTTTATGTTAAAAATCTCCATTAAGTTACAAGAATTGTACATTCTCATTTTCAGTCAGTATTTTGACAGTAATTTTCCATCTTCCTGTAGAAACTCTTGATAAAATAGTACTTATTATCAGTATTTCTCCTGTATTTAACACTGTATTTCACAGCAGTCTAAATTACCATCAGTTGTAATTTTTTGGATGTTAAAATGTGAAAAAAAGGTGCATTTTACAACTGAAAACACATGGTCATTTTAGTGTGCAATCATACATGCAAAGAACAAGAAGTCATGAACATGCAGAATTCTGAAGCAAAGGAATTCAGAAATCATTTCATCTAACATCCTACATCACCATTTTTTTTTTTTTTTTTTTTTTTTGCAGTACGCAGGCCTCTCACTGTTGTGGCCTCTCCCGTTGCGGAGCACAGGCTCCGGACGCGCAGGCTCTGCGGCCACGGCTCATGGGTCCAGCCGCTCCGCGGCATGTGGGATCTTCCTGGACCGGGGCACGAACCCGTGTCCCCTGCATCGGCAGGCAGACTCTCAACCACTGCGCCACCAGGGAAGCCCTACATCCCCATTTTTAAAGACCAAGAGATTCAGAGCTAGGAAGTTATTTGCTCAAGATGACATAATAGGGGGTAGCTGATAGGGAGAATGGAAAATAGGTTGGACTCTCAGCCTGAAACTGACCTGCTGGTTGTTAACCTTTTCAACCCTCACCCCAGTAACAGTGGTCACTAGGGCAGTGAGTCCAGGCTGGAGGGATGACATGGGATATACACAGCCACTTTAAATTTTTTTTAGAAAAATGCATTTACTTTAATGAAATTTTTTAAAATAAAATGCAGTGGCACAAATCACCACAAAGTTATTTAAGTGATTATATCAATAGGCTGCTCTTGTAATTATATGCTAAAAATTTATGACTGTTCTCATTAACAGCATTTTCCCTCCTAATTAGAGCGATATCAAGAGCTTCTGAGAACGTGTCATGTTTCCTAAAGTACTACAAAAAGTATCACAAACACAGTTTGTGCAACATTCATTTACATCACCTTTATCCACCCAAGGTTTCACTTCAAGCTTATGCAAGGTTACACACAGAATTCAAAAATCTAATTGTATCATTTGATACCACAATTATCAGTAGGGTTGCTTCACAATGAGTTAATCCTGATGCCCTCCTGATGACAAATTATCATGCGAGAAGATGACCTCTGTTTGGTAAAGGGCATATGGATGGTTACAATCCCCTAGGCAAAACCTTGCTATGGCAATCTGACCAAAGCTGGACCAATGTTTTTCCCGTGTTGATGTGTTACATGCAAATCATATCTTCATAGATAATGTGCAGCATTTACATGTCTCTCCCTGTGTCTTGCGTCAGGAATAAGGAAGAGGAAACTACAACTATGCTTTCAAATACCTACAATATGTCAGGCACTGTATGAAGCATTGTACATTACTTATCTCACTCAGTTCTTTTTTATTTATTTATTTATTTAATTTTTTTGGGCTGCATTGGGTCTTCATTGCTGCACATGGGCTTTCTCTAGTTGCAGTGAGTGGGGGCTACCCTTCGTTGTGGTGCACGGGCTTCTCATTGCGGTGGCTTCTCTTGTTGCGGAGCACAGACTCTAGGCATGCGGGCTTCAGTAGTTGTGGCACGCGGGCTCAATAGTTGTGGCTCGTGGGCTCTAGAACACAGGCTCAGTAGTTGTGGTGCAAGGGCTTTGTTGCTCCATGGCATGTGGGATCCTCCCAGACCAGGGCTCGAACCCATGTCCCCTGCATTGGCAGGTGGGTTCTTAAACACCACGCCACCAGGGAAGTCCTCACTCAGTTCTTAGCCATCCCAGAAGGTAGGTATTACTAACCTCATGTTTTGGATGAGAAAATAGAAGATCAGAGATGTTAAGTAACTTTTCCAAGGGCTCACCAGGGGTATCATGGCAGAGCTGCCATCCAGAGCTCCACTTATCTGACCTCAAACACTGCACTGGTTCCTCCATGCCTCCCTCTCAGGACTCTCAAAGGCCTTTAATCACAGCATCAATGCAACGGACAGTGCATTGCATATTTTTCTTCAAACTGCCTTCTGGGACTGCAAATGATTTTCTAAAGAGCTGCACGTAATTCCAGTCTTATAGGCTGGTCACCCTTGACAGAGAAGATGTTGCATAGATACTGGCTGAACAGAAGTGATATTAAGTAACATTGAAAGAACTTCAAACCTTGGTCAGGATTTCCAATCAGGTGTTAACTGAATTAGTTGGAAAAATGAATTGTTACTGTCAATCAGACCTCCCTCCACCTGTAGATATTTATTTCCATTTATTAAATAAAGTTCTATGTGGAATAGAGAGCAAGCTGTGCCATCCACCTATAGGTCCTGTTTGGGTGTACGCATTTGAATATAATGAACAGAGAGAAGAGGAACTTGAACCACAAAGGAATAGAATGAATAGCAGCAATGGAAATTTCGGTTTATAGTATCACCAGGTGGGATTAAAAATTTGTGCCAGGCAAGAAGAATGTGACCAGGAAGTTAAGTCATTAAACAACAAGCTTTTATGGAGTCTTAAGAGCAGGCTGCTGAAAGAGAAAGAATGAATTAGTTTGAACACAACTTGCTGGTACTTCTGTCTTCCTGAAGATCGGGGCCTCAGCTTGTTTTACCAGATGCCAACTGTCCTTGCTTTGCTGGGTTTGGAGAGAAACCCTCCTGGGTGCTACATAGTGCATCCACTCTTTTTGTTTAAATCCTGGTTTGGGCTTTATGTTTAATTTGTAAAATGTATAACAATGCATGTGTGAAACCCTTGAAAACTGTAAATCACTACAGAATGTAAAGAATTGTTCATTCAATTAAAAATAATCAAAAAAATGTGTAAAGATGCAGAAAGGCATAGAAAATAATACCAAGTACTCAGTAAATTAATTTTGTGTTAAATTTGCTTTAGATATTTTCTTTCTTAGGGAAACACAACATTACTGATAATGTTGAGGAGGCTTTGGTATCCCTCCCTACTTCCATCCTCTCCCCAGAGGCAGTCTCTGAAGCTGGGGTACATCCATGCTCTTTAGTGTCTGTTTTGTGTTTTTAATTCAAATATTTGCATAATGGTAATGTATCTTTAGTAATTTGCTTTCTTCACTCTGTGTTCTTGAGAGCTATCCACGTGGGCACATGTGCATCTGGTTTATTCATTTTAACTGCTGCTAAGAGGGCACATGTGGAAGAGTTGCCCTGAAGTATATACCTAAAAGTGGAACTGCTTGCTTTTATGGTGTGCGTGCTTTCAGTTTTACTAGAAAGTGCCTCTGTTTTTAAGTTTCAGGTATCAATACACACCGTTTCTACATCTAAGTAAGACAACCTCCAACAGTACTAGGCTAAGAGAATCTTAGGAAATTTAAGTGAAGTTAAATAGGCATTGTAATTTTCTTCAAAAGACTACTTTGGGTACTTCTTTGGTTTTAGAGCTTTCCATGACTGAATGTACTTCCAAACTTTGGGCTAGGACCAGAGATGGAAAATAAGAACGCTTGTTGTTCAGAGGTGTGTGCTGATTGTTTGGGGTCTGTGGACATCAGCTCATGCCTGCCGGGTAGGAACTGGTAAATGGCTCCTTTGAGGACAAAGATAAACAGAAATGCCAGAGCTAACTGGAAAATTGTTTTCATAATTCAATTTTGTTTTACATAACCTTGCTCCCCAAATGTTAGCAATTTAGCTCAAAGAGCTGTTAGTGTTATTGAATAGTCACTAAATGTTGCAAAGAGACAGCTCAGCAAAACTCATGAATTGAGAAACCATTTTATGACCATTGTTTCACCTCTGGGGGTGGCTCGCTGCATTTTGTTCCAGGTCCCTAGGGCCCAGAGGTAATAACATCTGTATTTTTAAGACCAGCTTTGTACCACACCTGCATATCAATTCCCCTTTTCGACTTCTGCCTCTAAACCAAAGCCAAATGTTTGGCTACAGATTGGGTTTCCAGGGTTCGGCTGAGTATTAAATGCAGCAGCCCCAAGACTTCACTGGTCCCACAAAAATTTTCTTAAGTGATATTAACTGAGTCCTGGGAAAGTTTAAAAAATATAAATTTGGTCGCATGCATGCTCCCGGGAAGGGCCTGTCCCAGTCAGCTCTGCCCTACCGCCACAGCGTCCCCACCTGGCTGAAGCTGACATCTGACGACGTGAAGGAGAAGATCTACAAACTGGCCAAGAAGGGCCTGACTCCCTCGCAAATCAGTGTGATCCTGAGGGACTCACATGGTGTTGCACAAGTACATTTTGTGACAGGCAATAAAATCTTGAGAATTCTTAAGTCCAAAGGACTTGCTCCTGATCTTTCTGAGGATCTTTATCATTTAATTAAGAAGCTGTTGCTGTTCCAAAGCATCTCAAGAGAAACAGAAAGGATAAAGATGCTAAATTCTGTCTGATTCAGACTGAGAGCTGTATTCACCAGTTGGCTTGATATTACCAGACCAAATGAGTCCTCTCCCTCAGTTGGAAATAGTCTTAAAAGTGGTTGTCATAAACCAAGAAATAAAGTTACTGTAATACAGCCAACATCTCCAAGAGTGATGAACAAGTAAAACAAGGTAACAGCAAGATCCTTTGCAAACCCCAGGGTCTTCAGGCTCCTGCAGTGCTCTCCCAGCAGCTCCAGAGCAGCTCTGATTTTCTGGTATTTAAAGAACCCACTTCCACAAACACCACATTCATAGAAAGATAGACAAGACGAAAAGCAGAGGGCTACATATCCGATCAAGGAACAAGATAAAACCCCAGAAAAACAACTAAATGAAATGGAGATAGGCAACCTTCCACAAAAAGAATTCAGAATGATAGTGAAGATGATCCAGGAAGTTGGAAAAAGAATGGAGGCAAAGACTGAGAAGATGCAAGAAATGTTTAACAAAGATCTAGAAGAATTAAAGAACAAAAAATAGAGATAACTGAAATGAAAAATACACTTGAGGGAATCAATAGCAGAATAACTGAGGCAGAAGAACAGATAAGTGACCTGGAAGACAGAATGGTGGAATTCACTGCTACGGAACAGAATAAAGAAAAAAGAATGAAAAGAAATGAAGACAGCCTAAGAGACCTCTGGGACAACATTAAATGCAACAACATTCGCATTATAGGGGTCCCAGAAGGAGAAGACAGAGAGAAAGGACCCGAGAAAATATTTGAAGAGATTATAGTTGAAAACTTCCCTAATGTGGGAAAGGAAATAGCCACCCAAGTCCAGGAAGTGCAGAGAGTCCCATACAGGAGAAACCCAAGGAGAAACACGCCAAGACACATAGTAATCAACTGGCAAAAATTAAACACAAAGAAAAATTACTGAAAGCAGCAAGGGAAAAATGACAAATAACATACAAGGGAACTCCTATAAGGTTAACAGCTGAGTTCTCAGCAGAAACTCTACAAGCCAGAAGGGAGTGGCATGATATACTTAAAGTGATGAAAGGGAAGAACCTACAACCAAGATTACTCTACCCAGCAAGGATCTCATTCAGAATCAATAGAGAAGTCAAAAGCTTTACAGACAAGCAAAAGCTAAGAGAATTCAACACCACAAAACCAGCTCTATAACAAATGCTAAAGGAACTTCTCTAAGTGGGAAACACAAGAGAAGAAAAGGACCTACAAAAACAAATCCAAAACAATTAACAAAATGGTCATAGGAACATACATATCGATAACTACCTTAAACGTGAATGGATTAAATGCCCCAACCAAAAGACACAGGCTTGCTGAATGGATACCAAAACAAGACCCATATATATGCTGTCTACAAGACACCCACTTCAGACCTAGGGACACATACAGACTGAAAGTAAGGGGATGGAAAAAGATATTCCATGCAAATGGAAATCAAGAAAACTGGAGTAGCAATACTCATATCAGATAAAATACACTTTAAAATAAATAATGTTACAAGAGACAACGAAGGACACTACATAATGATCAAGGGGTCAATCCAAGAAGAAGATATAACAATTATAAACATATATGCACCCAACATAGGAGCACCTCAATACATAAGGAAACTGATAACAGCTATACAAGAGGAAATCGACAGTAACACAATCATAGTGGGGGACTTTAACACCTCACTTACACCAGTGGACAGATCATACAAACAGAAAATTAATAAGGAAACACAAACTATAAAAGACACAATAGACCCGATAGATTTAATTGATATTTATAGGACATTCCATCCCAAAACAGCAGATTACACTTTCTTCTCAAGTGCACACGGAACATTCTCTAGGATATATCACATCTTGGGTCACAAATCAAGCCTCAGTAAATTTAAGAAAACTGATATCATATCAAGCATCTTTTCTGACCATAATGCTATGAGATTAGAAATCAATTACAGGGAAAAAAATGTAAGAAACACAAACATGGAGGCTAAACAATACGTTACTAAATAACCAAGAGATCACTGAAGAAACCAAAGAGGAAATCAAAAAATACCTAGAGACAAATGACAATGAAAACACTATGATCCAAAACCTATGGGATGCAGCAAAAGCAGTTCGAAGAGGCAAGTTTATAGCTATATGAGCCTACCTCAAGAAACAAGAAAAATCTCAAATAAAGAATCTAAACTTACACCTAAAGGAACTAGAGAAAGAAGAAAAAACAAAACCCAAAGTAGGCAAAAGGAAAGAAATCATAAAGGTCAGAGCAGAAATAAATGAAATAGAAACAAAGAAAACAATAGCAAAGATCAATGAAACTAAAAGCTGTTTCTTTCAGAAGATAAACAAAATTGATAAACCATTAGCCAGACTCATCAAGAAAAAGAGGGAGAGGACTCAGATCAATAAAATTAGAAATGAAAAAGGAGAAGTTACGACAGACACCACAGAAATACAAAGCATCCTAAGAGACTACTACAAGCAACTCTATGCCAATAAAATGGACAACCTGGAAGAAATGGACAAATTCTTAGAAAGGTATAACCTTCCAAGACTGAACCAGGAAGAAATAGAAAATATGAACAGACCAATCACAAGTAATGAAATTGAAACTGTGGTTAAAAATCTTCCAACAAACAGAAGTCCAGGACCAGATGGCTTCACAGGTGAATTTTATCAAAAGTCTAGAAAAGAGCTAACATCCATCCTTCTCAAACTGTTCCAAAAAATTGCAGAGGAAGGAACACTCCCAAA
Source organism: Mesoplodon bidens (assembly GCF_964165515.1). Lineage (NCBI taxonomy): Eukaryota > Metazoa > Chordata > Mammalia > Artiodactyla > Ziphiidae > Mesoplodon > Mesoplodon bidens. Next base: position 60,842,473 of record NC_138178.1, on the reverse strand, counting down.
CTCATTCTATGAGGCCACCATCACCGATACCAAAACCAGACAAAGATACTACAAAAAAAAAAAGAAAATTACAGACCAATATCACTAATGAATATAGATGCAAAATTCCTCAACAAAATACTAGCAAACAGAATCCAACAACACATTAAAAGGATCATACACCATGATCAAGTGGGATTATCCCAGGGATGCAAGGATTCTTTAATATATGCAAATCAATCAATGTGATACACCATATTAACAAATTGAAGAATAAAAACCATATGATCATCTCAATAGATGCAGAAAAAGCTTTTGACAAAGTTCAACACCAATTTATGATAAAAAATCTCCATAAAGTGGGCATAGAGGGAACCTACCTCAACATAATAAAGGCCATATATGACAAACCCACAGCAAACATCATTCTCAACGGTGGAAAACTGAAAGCATTTCCTCTAAGATCAGGAACGAGACAATGTCCATTCTCACCACTATTATTCAACATAGTTTTGGAAGTCCTAGCCATGGCAATCAGAGAAGAAAAAGAAATAAAATGAATACAAATTGGAAAAGAAGAAGTAAAACTGTCACTGTTTGCACATGACATGATACTATACATAGATTATCTTAAAGATGCCACCAGAAAACTACTAGAGGCAATCAACGAATTTGGTAAAGTTGCAGGATACAAATTAATGCACAGAAATCTCTTGCATTCCTATACACTAATGATGAAAAATCTGAAAGAGAAAATAAGGAAACACTCTCATACACCCCTGCAACAAAAGAATAAAATACCTAGGAATAAACCTACCAAGGGAGACAAAAGACCTGCATGCAGAAAACTATAAGACACCGATGAAAGAAACTAAGGATGATACGAACAGATGGAGAGATATACCATGTTCTTAGACTGGAAGAATCAATATTGTGAAAATGACTATACTACCCAAAGCAATCTACAGATTCAATGCAATCCCTATCAAGTTACCAATAGCATTTTTTATGGAACTAGAATAAAAATCTTAAAATTTGTATGGAGACACAAAAACTGTGAATAGCCAAAGCAGTCTTGAGGGAAGAAAAATGGAGCTGCAGGAATCAGACTCTCTGACTTCAAACTGTACTACAAAGCTACAGTAATCAAGACAATATGGTACTGGCACAAAAACAGAAATATAGATCAATGGAACAAGATAGAAAGCCCAGAGATAAACCCATGCACCTATGGTCAACTAATCCATGACAAAGGAGGCAAGGATATACAATGGAGAAAAGACAGTCTCTTCAATAAGTGGTGCTGGGAAAACTGGACAGCTACATGTAAAAGAATGAAATTAGAACACTCCCTAACACCATACACAAAAATAAACTCAAAATGGACTAGAGACCTAAATGTAAGACTGGACACTATAAAACTCTTAGAGGAAAACATAGGAAGAATACTCTTTGACATAAATCACAGCAAGATCTTTTTTGATCCACCTCTTAGAGTAATGGAAATAAAGACAACAATAAACAAATGGGACCTAATGAAACCTAAAAGCTTTTGCACAGCAAAGGAAGCCATAAACAAGACGAAAAGACAACCCTCAAAATGGGAGAAAATATTTGCAAACGAATCAACGGACAAAGGATTAATCTCCAAAATATATAAACAGCTCATGCAGCTCAATATGAAAAAAACAAACAACCCAATCCAAAAATGGGCAGAAGACTTAAATAGACATTTCTCCAAAGAATACATACAGATGGCCAAGAAGCACATGAAAAGCTGCTCAACATCACTAATTATTAGAGAAATGTAAATCAAAACTACAATGAGGTATCACCTCACACCAGTTAGAATGGGCATCATCAGAAAATCTACAAACAACAAATGCTGGAGAGGGTGTGGAGAAAAGGGAACCCTCTTGCACTGTTGGTGGGAATGTAAATTGATACAGGCACTATGGAGAACAGTATGGAGGTTCCTTAAAAAACTAAAAATAGAACTACCATATGACCCAGCAATCCCACTACTGGGCATATACCCAGAGAAAACCATAATTCAAAAAGACACATGCACCCCAATGTTCATTGCAGCACTATTTACAATAGCCAGGTCATGGAAGCAACCTAAATGTCCATGGACAGACAAATGGATAAAGAAGAGGTGGTACATATATACAATGGAATATTACTCAGCCATAAAAGGAAAGAAATTGGGTCATTTGTAGAGATGTGGATGGATCTAGAGACTGTCATAGAGAGTGAAGTGAGTCAGAAAGAGAAAAACAAATATCATATATTAACACATGTATGTGGAACCTAGAAAAATGGTACAGATGAACCAGTTTGCAGGGCAGAAATTGAGACACAGATGTAGAGAACAAACTTATGGACACCAAGTGGGGAAAGTGGCTGGGGGGTGGTGGTGTGATGAATTGGGTGATTGGGATTGACATGTATACACTGATGTGTATAAAATGGATGACTAATAAGAACCTGCTGTATAAACAAATAAAATAAAATAAAATTCAAAAAATATATATATAAATTTTTAGAGGAAAAGAAGATGAAAGGAAATGAAAGGCAGGAAGAAGAAGAAAAGGGGCAGACAATAAGAAATTACTAATAAAAGTAGAAGTGAAACCTAAATGATGGTGGAAAAAATTTAAACTAAAATAATTTAAGAAGAAGATTATAGTCTAATTTTATGTACTTCCATTAATTTATTTCTGGCTTTTATGTGATTTTATTTTAAAAGTAGAAGATTGCTATTAAATGTTCTAAAAACAACTGGAGGAAAGGAATTTGAGATAGGGAATTTGAGGAATTCAAGAATTCTCAGATTGGAGTTCATGTTAGTTGATTTATCACTAGAAACTTCTGCTGACATTTGCCATGATATCACATGATGTGATGTGAATCAATGTTCTAACTTACAAATTATCTTTTAAAAGCTAGAATTAATTATAGATTGGCCGCTCCCTGGTGACAGGTAGGAAGTTGCTTTAAACTAATTGCTAAACTCTTTTGAATCCTATGACAGATATAGGTTACTGTGAACAGCTGACCTGGAAAATAATGTGAATGGAGCCTCCAAGGGGCTTTGCTGCACAGTGGCCCTCATCTGGAAAGGTTCCTTGTAGAGAGCCAATCCTATTCATGATTAATTCACCATCATGAATTCCTGGTGTTGAAGACCACCCAGTTCAAACCTCTTGCTCAATGCAGGAATCCCATGTACACCTTCCCTGAACAGGTTATCCAGGCACTTCTGTGGAACATTTGCTCTTTGTGTCTGGGGGCAGCACAATTCTATTTTCTAGGAAATTCTTCTTTATGGTGGATTAAATACAGGCCCCTTATTACTTCTACCCATTGGTCCCAGTTCTGCCTTTGTAAGCAGAACAAAGGAGATCTACACCTATTTTCCAGAGCTTTGAAGATGGCATTGCTGCCTCTTCCTGCTTACCTCCACCAATATTCTCCAGGTTAAACCACGCCAGCTGTCTCAACTGTACTTATTTGATAGGGACTCTAACGACTGGTCCTGGACACCCTCCCTCTGATAATCTAGAGATTATCAGAGCCCTTCTGAAAGTGAGCTGCTTGGAACAGAACATAACGTGGTCTGACCAGCAATTCACAAGAGGACTATGATTACTCAGGACCCTATATTTCTAGTAATGCAATATATAATTAGATTTCGCTTTTAACATCTTTTCATTGCACTAGTGGTTTTTAAAGAAAGTCAGCTCAAATTTCCAGATCATTTCTAGATGAACTGCAGATTTTCAAACCAGCTATTTCCAGATTTTTTTGTGGGGGGGAACTACCATCAAGCTTAGATATTTGTAGTTCCCAAATTTTACCCTTCTTCATTTTGAAAATGCAGACATTTGTCTATCTCTAGTCTTGGCACATTTAAATGGCACATTTGTATTGTGTGTCTCTTCTGGGCCAGATGCTGTACTGGGAGCTGGGAATGGCAGTGAATGAGACACAATCTCTGCCCTTGCGGAGCCTCTATCCAGAGGGGAGAGTCACGTAAGTGATGAGAAGGTTACAATAGCCCAGGAGCAAGTTGCCGTGGGAACACACATTCATCCACACTGAAGGAGTATCTCTCCCTGGGGTTCTGGGGTCAATCCACAAACAATTAGGATTGGCCAGAAGCCCAAATTCATCTCAAGAGCCCTATCTCCTCACTTACCCTGGGCTGCAGGTGCCTCTTTAGCCTGTTTCTCTTTTCTTACATAAAGAGCAATGTCCACCCAGGAAAACACAGAATCCACGTAGGAACAGCCCTTGTTTCTCTTTGCTATTTAATAAATTATTCTTGGGACCCTAAGGAGTAGGCCTGACCCTGCACTCTGTTCCTACTTGCTCTAAAGGATGGTGATGATGACAAAGAGAAGGAGCAGCTTCCTTTTTTTTTTTTTTTTGCGGTATGCGGGCCTCTCACTGTTGTGGCCTCTCCCGTTGCGGAGCACAGGCTCCGGATGCGCAGGCTCAGCAGCCATGGCTCACGGGCCCAGCTGCTCCGCGGCATGTGGGATCTTCCCGGACTGGGGCACGAACCCGCATCCCCTGCATCAGCAGGCGGACTCTCAACCACTGTGCCACCAGGGAAGCCCCAACAGCTTCCGTTTTTATTGAACATTCACTCGGTATAAAGTACATGTTATATATATCTCATATACACTCCTTCAGTCCTTTCTAACCCTCATAGCAATCTAATGAGGTATTTTTATCCTCATTTACAGCTGGGAAAACAGGCCCAGTAACATGCCCGGTGTCACATTATTAGGAAATGAGCGCACCCGTCAGTAGCTCAGCAGTGAAAATGAGGCTGCTCGCTGGGCCCCAAACCCAGGATTCCTGTACCTTAAATGCATATATTACCCTGACCACTGTTTCTGAGGCCTTGCTTACCTACAGGCCAACAAGACATCCAAATGATCTAGAGGCCCTTTTTTCAAGAGTCCTGGTTGATTCCAGCCTTGGCCTTCCTGACCCTGTTTTCCTATGTTTCACTGCTGTGTGTGTTCATCTGGGTGCGTGATCCCCTTCCGCCCACATGACCAAACTTTTGGAAACCCCGGCTCGTGAGATCTCTAGAGACAGCTTCATGGGTTTCTTTGGAAGTTTCCCTCCTTTCCCTGGTGCTCATTTTCTTTCAGTGGTGTTTCTTTCAATGGTAACGTGAACTGAGTTTAGAGGTTTTGTTTGGTTGTCTCGTTTTATTAATTCACTTACCTATGTAGCAACATTTTCATTTATTTTGTCCTCCATCCCTTTGGGAGCCACATTTCTCTTCGGAGTCTCTGACCAGGAGAACCTGTTTATCTTTTCTGAAAATAGAGATTCTGTGCATCATGGAAACCTCGTTTCCATTTTTCCATTTACATTTAAAAGGGAAAAGTGAACAAGGCTGAGGGCAGAAGTAGAGAGCTATAAAACACCGGCCCACTGTTTTCACTGCAAAAGCAAATCTGTACAAGTTGATTTACATCGAAGGTAGTGTAATCTAAGAATTGCTCCAAAGGCCAGTCCTTTCTCGGGTCCTGTTTTTGAATTGAGGGCAGTGGTTTGGTAGGAAGGGTGGCATCTTCCCATCCCAAGCTGGTGGAGACTCCTCACATGCAGGCCTCATCTTCTGGTTGTAAAAGCACCCAGCCTAGAGTCAGTCTCAGTAAATGTGACCTGCTGGGGTAGGGGGTTCACCTACGCTCATGTGGCCTGCTTCTTCCCCTGCCAGGTCTAGCTCGTTGTCTCTCTCCATTTTATTTTATTTTATTAATTTATTTATTTTTTTGCGGTATGCGGGCCTCTCACTGTTGTGGCTTCTCCCATTGTGGAGCACAGGCTCCGGACGCGCAGGCTCAGTGGCCATGGCTCATGGGCCCTGCCGCTCCGTGGCATGTGGGATCTTCCCAGGCCAGGGCACGAACCCGTGTCCCCTGCATCGGCAGGCGGACTCTCAAGCACTGCACCACCAGGGAAGCCCGTCTCTCTCCATTTTAAAAGGAGGAAGAAATAGTCCCTGAGTTCCTTGTCTCCAGTTACTGCTCTCTTCAAATATTACATATTCTTCATCTCCACTCAAAGTCTTATCTTTTTTTGAAATGTTCCACACTGACTCTCACCAACACTAAACCTCTCCCTCTCTTCCTATACTTGAAGTATGTCTTCCAGCTAAGCATTTCTGGTTTAATTAAATATTTTCAGAAACTGTTATTTAAACCTTTCAGATTTATGGCTTTCCTGTCCAGTGAGAGGATGCTTTATGAAAAAGGAATTAAATTTCACTCTTCCCCTTATTTCCAAAAATCCCATACAAGGTTGAGCCAGGCAGTGAGTAAAACCTCTGATCTAGGCTTACAAAATCATTAACAGCCATGACTATTCACCAGAAGGCAGCCACCAGAATTGTAAATAAATAGAGGGCTCTGATAAAACACATACAACTTTTAGATGACAATAACATACATAGGAACGAAGCCAGGGAGCATTCTGAACTAATGTATGAGGAAGTTAGAGAGCAGGACAACTTCCCAGCATAAAATAAAATGGATTAAATAAATTCTGTTTATTTGAGCAGGAAACAGAAGAAATAAATATCTTTCACAGACCTGCCCTCGTGCCTCCAAATTTATGACACGGTCACAAATGTCACAGGAGGTCAGGGAGACAGGGAAGTCAAAGATAATCCTGATGTTTTAAATTCAATTGACCTGGGAAATTTATGATTTCATTTAGAGAAACAGAAATATTTGGAGGAAGCAACAGTTTACTTGTTTATTCCCTGCAGTATTCCAAAAGAATCAGAGGTGGGGCAGCAACCTTAGGTGGTTGGAGATAAATGAGTTAAATGGATGGAAGCATTCCGTGCAGAAGACAGAGACTCGAAGGGCTGACTTCAAGGGCATGTGAGAACAAGGAGAATTCAGCATCCTATAAGTCAGGAGAATAGGTCCTCAAGAAGACTTTGAGGAGGTGGAAAAAATAAAGCTGTGACAATGCCAAGTGGACATGATAATTAGGCAGTTACCAGTGTCCTCAGGAGTAAAGGTGGATGAATCCAGACTGGGATGGGCAACAGCCAGAAGTAAATGGTGGCAAGGAAATGCAAGAAGTGGGTAGAGTTCTCTCAAACACTGGCAAATATTTATTTGGGGAAGACAGATAAATATTTAGCCGAAACAGAGTAGCTGAGTTTTTTAAAGAAAATATGGCCCTTTAGGGAGGGAGCGTCGCTCTGCTACCATTCTGATGACCCAGCTCTAACCATAAAGCCTCCATGTCTAGAGCTGGCTTCTGCGGTTAAAAGTTGAATTAATAAACATACCCTGTAGTGAGGGGAGGACAGGGAAAAGGGTCTATTTATTCAGTGAGTTTACAGTCTGGTCAATAGGCAGCAAATCTCCTTTCAGACCATAGGTGGATATCGGTTACACATACTCCAAGCTTAAATGAGTTATACTTACACTCCACAAAAAAGGAGGCATATTGGTTAGCTGGGAATTTGGCCCAAATGTGATACTACATTCCACCTAAGCAGGACTGGTTTATTAGAGTACAGAGGTTCTGCATGGATTTAGTGGTTTACATGGGATATGATTCCATATGTGGATAGAAGAACCCTTCCGAGCACAACAGTTGGTATGGATATAGCTTCATAAACAGGGTGTAGAGGAAAATTGACATGGTCAGGCCAGTTTTGCTTGGGTGGATGTGGGGAGTTATGAACATGAGAGGATCCAGATAAGGAAGAGGGGTTGGAGAGAGAGACTGTGACTCATTTTATATATGTGGCTCAATAAATATCTCCAGGCTAACGATTAACAGGCTCAACATTGTCAAAAGTGAGCAAAGACAATATAACTCAATAAATCCTACACCTATTTATGTCTTAGTTATCCAAAGCAGAATTTCCTAAAGTCGTTCTGAATATGCAGGATTTTAAAGGATGTTAAAAATAGAAGGAAAAAAAAAAAAAAAAAACACCGCAAAACAATGGCTCCATGGAAAACAAGTTTGGGAAATGCTAAATTGTACAAAGTCAACCAGGTTTCCTCAGTGTCTTTACCATGCCAGTGGGCCTTGTGAATCTCCAAGAGGAGCATATAACACACAGCATTTCTTGGATTTACTCGCATATAAACCCTTTCCTGCGCAGGACTTTCAAAGGACTAAAGGTATTGGAACACACTTTGGGAAAGGTTGTTCTTCATCAGCTCTGCTTATGCAAACACTATGCCTGTGACTGGCCATTAGCAAATGAAAATGCATTTGCTTTTCCTTAAGTCAAGGTGAATTTCACGATGCTTTTTCATTAAGGAAGCAGACTCCGCAAAGGCTTTACCTTGGTTATTCATGTGACCAAGTGACAAAGGCTCTTATTAAATAAACAATACCCTTCAAGATAGAATTATTATCAAAAGCACAATTTGTGAATTTGCTAACTCTTTCCTACTGATGGCACTAGCATTCTGACTTCAGTCACATTTAGCAACAATCAGAAATTTCAGGAAAGCACCGACAATCATCCACCTTGCTCTAAGTTCATTGGAGTACCCTGGATTGAGCCTTTGAAACTTAGCAATGCATTGACTCTGTCGGGAATTAATTTCACAGCTGGGGCCTCCCGTCTGAGTGTGATCCTTTCAATTGCAGAATTCAGAAGGCAAAGAAGACATGAGAGGAAGCTGAATGGCCTCCCATTCTAGTCCCACAGCAATGTGTCAAAAGTTTGAGCAGCCGCATATCCCTCTTGTCTCTGTCAACAGCTGCAGCCATGGAACCTACTCCTTTTCACGGGTGAAAACAGCTATGGACAACCTTGTATGGTTCATACACTAACAATCCAAGTAACCTCACAGAGCCTGGGATGCCATTCCGCCTTCCTGCTGTCTGCGCTTTGAATTTCAGATCCTCCACCTCTGTGAAACCATTTCCTCTATGAATTATCTGTTTTCAGAAATCCTTCAATTCAAGGAGCCATCATACAAAGAAGTTTGCAGAAGAAGTCTGGCATCAGCCCCACTGAGGGGTGATTAGTTGAAACCATGAGCTCATCCAACCTTAGAAAGCCTCATTACCTCTTCTACAAAAGGCTTTAATTCCCCTTTAGTGATTAAACTGACAAAAGCACAAAGATACTGGTCATTCATGACCCTATTCCAAAGGTCTCCCAGGCCTCCTAGCCCCTCCCTGACCACACAACTAGTGTTTCCCTAGTCTTTGAGGGTTGTCCATTTCCACAGAACTGGCTAACAGGGGATGTTTTTCAAGTGACCCAGTACTCTGGGCCCCCACATGCCTTAGCTACGAATGGTACACGCACTGACTTAAATGCCTCTATACAGCAGCAGTTCTTGGGGCAAAAAGCACTCACTCAAATTCTGCTCAGCTCCAAGCTTGCAAGACCTGACCCCTGCCTAATTTTCCAACCTTATTTATAGCCATTTCCCATTCCACAACTTACATGCTCAACCAGCACACCCCCCACGCCCCGATCCAGGTATTCCAGACTATTCCCTGTCCCTTAATCCTATCATGCTGTAGGCTCTGCCTTAATTGTCCTCACTGGCCTGCCAAACAAAAATTATCCCTCAAGTTCCAACTGAAACGTCATTTCCTCTGAAGCCTTCTCTGACCTCCCCAAGCTGGGTTATTCCTTCTCTCTCCTCTGCACATAACATTAATTGCTCACCTGTCATATTATACAATGGTTAGTTGTTATTGATCGTCTCTTCTATGTCTAGACTGTGACCTCCTGAGGGTCCCCAGCACAGAGCAGGTGTCCGCAGGGTGCTCACTGAGAAAAGAGGAGGCGTGCTGAGCTTCCGCTGCGCATGGGCACAGGGCTTCTGAGGGGAGGTAGCTTCCATAGGAAACACTGGCAGTGGGAAGCAGGCAGCACGAAATGGAAAAGGCTAGCCTGGGACCACCCTTAATCTATGTCTAGGAGGAAACGGCGATACTTTAATATTCCAATGAAAACCCCAGGACTCTCCAAATGCCAGATACAGGAAACAGGAGATCAGTACAGCAATATTAGGACACTGAAAGGGTCAGGGATACAGAAGGGAAATGTGTAATCTACTGACTGGAACTGGCTACCGCTGACACTTCTCATATTTACTGATTGCGCAGCTGGTAAGGTGGCATAACTGAGGTTTGGGCCCAAGCAGCCATAAGTGCAATGCTTTTTCTATTAAGGCATCTAAATGCACATTAAAAACTGCCAAGGCCTCCGCAAATAGTTGTATGCTAAGAATAGAGGTCAGCATGGTGTTCATTCATGTAACCCTCTCCACATCCCAGCCTGTCTTTCTCCTTCTACACACACACATACACACAAATGCATACATACATACACATACATACACATGTGGATGTAAGTATACGTACATGCCAACTCACCGAGGGGCACCCCTCTAGTCCCCCACTGCCATCATATGACTGCCCTGTCTGCTCTGTGCTCTGTTTGCCTCCAACTTATATTTGAGGAATGACTGTCAGAGTGTTACCCTCTCTTACATAAGCAAAGAAGTATAAAGACCGCATTTTATTCAGTCTGGGGAAAGAGAGTGTATTAATGCATGACCATCTTCCAGTAAATATGCAAATGAATGTATATAAATCACCTGAGTTTACACTTGAGCACAGAGAGTAAATGACTGGAACCAGGAATGTCCCACACATCCGTCCCTACTAAGTGGAACCCCGCCCCCACTGTAATCTCCCTCTTGTGTCGAGACAGACTGTTTCTACAAGGGCAGTCCTTGCTGATTTGAGCCCTGTTCTCAGAGGAGTTCTGTTGTGAAAAAATTAGCATTCCCTTCAGTCTGACCCAGTGCCTTCCTAAAGGTGCCATTTTCTGGATGATAGTGGATCTCCGCAGTTCACACATGCTTATGAAATGTGGTGTTTCTCTTACTAACAGGAGCAATGGACAGAAAACGAAGGGCTGGAAGATAGGACAGGGCAGAAGGTGGATGGAGGGGCCCTGAAGCGGGGGTGACACATCCCAACAGGCAGAGTGTCACACGGTTCCTTCCTCTCTGCAGCATTCATTTCCTTCGGGACACATGAGTGGCTGCCACTATCGATTGCTTGTCAATCTGATGCTTTCTCCTATATATTTTTTAATACTTATTTATTTGTTTTGGCTGCACTGGGTCTTCGTAGCAGCATGCAGGATCTTTTTTTTTTTAGTTGCGGCATGTAGGATCTAGTTCCCAGACCAGGATCGAACCTGGGCCCCTTGCATTGGGAGCGCAGAGTCTTACGCACTGGACCACCAGGGAAGTCCCGCTTTCTCCTATTTAATACCAGTGTATTCTTCTTTAAGTTAGGGAAGGAATATGCATGATTCAATGTGCTCTAAAACAGATTATCTAAATCCCTTTTGCAAACAGTTTTCACTTCTTTATTGCTGATGACAGTCTTGGATTCCATGCCAGGGAGTCTGTCTTTAATTTGGTTTGCTTATTGGGTCCCAAATGTGCCCAAGGGAGTTCATTTTCTCTATATGTCTGGCATACAGTAAGCACTCAATAAATGGTAGTTCTGATTGTTATTTTTCTTACACTCCCTATGTGTGGCCAAGAGAGATTATTGGCCAATTTGGATCTTTCAAGAGAGCAAATCTAACCCATGTGGCTAATCTGGCCAGAGCCTGAGTTAAACCCTGAGGTGACCCTGGACCTGGATGTCATGCCTCTGACCTTCAGGTCTGAAAAGCTGAAGAGATGTGGGAGTTTTCAGAGACATGGCTGAGCTGAGAACAGCTCAACTTAATTCCTAGTGAAATGACCCCTTCCACAATTATTAACTAGACAACACTGTTTAGAAATTACTGCAGTGGGTCACATTTGTTAACTAATTTGTATGAACTCATATATATGTTACCTATTAACATTAATAACCTACATTACATTTTCTGTTTTTTTCGCCCCTCTCCATATAATCAGTCTTCAGCTCATAAATCCCAAAGAACAAGAAAGGGTTCTCTCGTGTCAGCTGGTAGTTAATCTTCTTTAGACCCATCACCAATGTACAAGCCAGGGCTAAGAAGAGCAGGCCAAGAGGACCTTGTCCCTCATGTCACTCTCTGGATTTAAAACCCTCCAGTGGGATCCTTTAGCTGTCCAGGGAGACAGCAATGCAGCTCTCGAATTCTGAGCCAAAACCCGGGTTGGGTCTGTCTCTGTGCCTTCCTAGCTATGTGACTCGGAGCTGGTGAAGTAACCTGTCGACCTCAGTTTCTTATCTGTAAATTGGGGATAATACTCATGTCATGAGAATATCATAAGGATTAAGTGATATCAAATTTTAAATTACAGTGTTCATTTTTGGAGAGTATGCAGTGAAATGCTGCCAGTTGAAACACAGATTGGAAGGAGTTTTTGGAAAGCCATTTGGCAACAGGGATCAAGAGGCTGAAAATGCTCATGCCCTTTGACCCCATCATTCCAGTTATGGGAACTAACTGTGAAGGCATAATCAAAAACAAGGTCAAAGACTGACATACAAGGATGCTGATCACAGCTTTATTTATATTTATGTAAAACTGGAAACAACCCAAATACACAGTGCTAGGAGAATGATTAAATAAATTACTGTGCATTCACAGGATGGAATATTAGATATTGCTTAAGATGATTTTTATAAAGAATTTTTAATAATGTGGGAGATCCCCTTTAAAATGCTAAGTGATAAAAGGATGGAAGAGACATTACATAAAAATGCCAGGAAGAAGTATATCAGGATGGGTTATTGTCTTCTTTCTTTTTGTGTTTTACAATTTTTCTACAACGAGCATATTTTTTTAAAAAAATTGAAAGATCACAACCAAACTTAAAAATATGAAAGCCTTAACAAAGGGCCTGCTGTACAATAGGTACTTAAGCGTGAGTCCCCTCCCCACCTCCAGCCCCTTAGCATGTTTACTAAGTGGCTGCTGACCTGCCCTCGTCAATTTCCTACCTCATTTCCTGCTTTCCTCTGGATTCCAGGCCCTTCCATACTTCTGAACTCCCTGTACCTCCCAGGACCTTTCATGCTTTTCCACACACCCTAGTGTTTGTCCGTGTTGGAAAAAGTTACAGGTCTCTCCTCCCCAGACCTAGTTAAACACTATTCAGTATGACTCTATCTGCACACCTGCACTGAGACTCGGGGTGCGTAAGGTTCCACCTCCTCATGCCTTGATTACAACTCTTATGCTTTGTGCTGTGTTGAGCACACACTGCTGTTTCACCACAACAGAGAGGGTGACTACAGCAAGTACAGACACTGTACCTTGCTCACCTCTGAATTGTCAGTGCTGGGCATGATGCCTGGGTCTTAGCAGTGAGTCAACGAGCACAGAAGTGAGAGACTCTTATTCCAGCACCTTAACTCACATGTCACCTCTCAAGGTCCTTGTCATTTACAACTGCCAAAATGCCATCCTTCCTCACCTTTGAGCCGTCTTGCCCACTGGACCATCTGCCTGTGACCTTCCCCATTACCACTTCTTCCCAAGACGGTCCACCTGCCTTTCTCCAACCTTTGCAATGTCTCCTAAATCCCAACTCTCCTATGAAACAGGACTTCCTCTGCCACTTCCCATTCAGGGACCCCTGGATCCACATTTAGCCATTCTGACTCTCTGGTGTCAGTTTCTAGCCAGTGCTAGATCATCTCCATTTGTATCTCCTGCAAAGTCCCAAATTGAAAGTACTGCGTTGCCCCCAGCTGGCCCCTCTTTTCCTACTAACACATTTCTGCTCAGCACTGCTAAGCTTTTGGCTCACCCAAAAGGTTTGACAAATTTTTTCTTCTCCCCTAATTCATCCCCCAAAGCCAAGCTGTCATCCAGCCCTGCCTTTTTTCCCCTCAGAAATGTTTTCAGATTTCATCTCCCAATTTTAAGGACAACCACATTACAATTGCCCCTAGAAATATGTTATTTCTGGGAGGTCTTGTTCCTTTGAGCTGTTGATCCCGTCTCCTTGCTGGAGTGTGCAGCTCCCAAATTGCATTCCCTTTGCCGCAGAAGCTTAAGTGACAAGGAACATAAAATGAGCTAACGTGCTGCTGCAAAATGCCCCCAACCCCAAAAGGAGCCGGATGATGGCAACAGAAAACCATATAGCTTCTGTGGTCTCTCTGCCCAGCCACTGTGCAAAGTATATTAGAAGAGGTCTCTTGGAGAAACTTCCTTTGTCTTTTGCTTTTCACAAAGACCAACCAAGGAGAGTGTGGAAAAGAAAACAACAAAAAACAAAATGAAAGGAAAAAAAACCCCCCACAAAAACAGAGACAGCATTTTCTCTTGAACTTGCTGCAGTCAGGCTTCTGCCCTCACTAGGTACAGACATTTCCATCGTCAAGGTTACCAGTGACTGCCCTGATACTAATTCTGAGTCCTCATCTTACCGTACCCAACAGGAACGTTTGACCCAAATGATTTACCCCTTCCTCCCTAGAACACTGTCCTCAGTTGGCTTCTGGCACTGCACTCTCTCCTAGTTTTATTCCGAACTTCCTGGTTGCTGCTTCTCGGTCTTATTTGCTGTCCTCCCCATTTCACAGACTACAAACATTGTAGCATCCTAGGGCTCAGTTCTTTGACCATCTTCTCTCCTCTATACTTGCCAAGGTCATCTAGTCTCTTGGTATTAAATATCACATTTCTATTCCAGTCTGAAGCTCTCCCCGAACCTCTGACTTTTATACCCATGGCTCCAACATCTCCACTTAGCTGTCCAAAAGGCACCACAAACTTCACAATCCAAAATCTAGTTCCTGATCTCCTCCCCCAAATCTGTTCCCCATCTCGGCTGTGGGCTACTCCATCCTTCCCATTGTTTAGGCCAAAATCTTTGATGTCACCCTCTAACTACCCTTTTCCTCTCACACCCTGCAAGAGGTATGCCACTCTCCCTTCAAAATACTTCCAGGATCCAGACACTTCTCATCACCTCTACCGCCCTGTGACCCAAGACACCCTCACCTCTCACCTGGGATTGTTCAATAGTTAACTAATTGGTGTCCTCTTTTCAGTTTTGCCCGCTTAGCATCTATTCTCCACATGATAGTCTGACACTCATGTTACAGCCAGATCACTGGTCAAAACCTCCAGAGGTTCCAATCTCAATATGCATAAAGGCCAAAGTTTTTAAATGACCTATACTTAGGGTTACCATAAAGTTTCTCATCCAAACCAGGATATGTTTTTAATAAATTAATATCAGGACAATAAGTATATATTTGGATTGTCCCAGGCCAACAAGATATATATTTATCCTTCCCATAATCCTCTACACAGTCTGGTCCCTGTCAGCTTTGTGAAGTCATCCCCTTCTCTTTTCTTCCTTGATCTCCTCAGCCACACTGGTCTCCTTGCTATTATTTAAACATGTCAGACATGCATCTTCTCAGGGGCTTTCTGCTTGTTATAACTTCTTCTCCCATTTGTTTACATGGCTCACCCCCTCACCTTCTGGTCTCTGAACAACTGTCACATTCCCAGAAAGGTCCTCCTTGACCATTCTACTTAAAACTAAGACCCCACTCCTGCACTTCTTACTGACATTTCTTGTTTTATTCTTCTCCATAGCATTTCTTTTTTCCATCATTTCTACAGAATATTTTCACTGGACCTAGAATTCTAGGTTGACAGTGTTTTTTCTTTCAGCACTTGAAGACACCATTCCACTGTCTTTTTCTATTACAATGGACATTTATATACCTTGAAACGGTAAATAATTGACACCAGTTAATACACATACATTTTCCCAGCACTTGTTTGCAGTGGAGCTCCTGGAGCTCCTTGCTTTCCTGGAGCTCCCCTAAGTTTGAATGGGCTATTTGTTTCATTTGATGCAGATAACACACATTTCACCAGGCACTGGTGGGAGTGTCTCGTCTTGCATCCAAATATTCAGGGCCTTTCTGATTCTTCCTCTTGAACTCCCTCTGTCACTCAAACTGCTGAATGGAAGGCCATAATAAATCCAACTGTAGTTTTGTGCAGGGCAAATTCTCCATTGTGGAAGAATTACGATAAAACTGTATCACATTAAGTAGAAAAAAAGATGCCAAAATAGTCTGTAGATTACAAAGCATTATGAAAATGCACTGGATTGCCAGTGTTATTACTCTTTCATACTTCTCATTGGCACATCAATCAGACCTTACTTTCCTAAAGTGCAAGGAAGGAAAAGGCTGCATCTGTCTGGGATGAGGGCCTGGGCAGGGAGTTAGCACAACTCTGGTGCCAATGTTTCAGTGTCATTACCCCAAACTCAATAGGCTGCCAACTTACTTCATTATCTTCTCCTCAAGCTAAGCCTCCTTTCTATGTCGTTTTTATCCCTAGCACCTTCAAGTTTCCAGCCTTCCAGGTGCAAAACCTAGAGTTAAAAAGAAGAGAAACTTAGGATGGTTCTATAACTGTTCCTTCTCCATCTGTGGCTGAGGCTATTATTTATTTTTTCTAAATCTTACCCCGATTCGTTCCTCCTCTTCATTTCTACTACCAAAACCTTGAACTAAACTCTCCTTAACTCATGCCTGGATGATTACAGTTGGCCTCCCTGACCCACTCTGTCTTCACACTAACCCACCCTTTGTACAGTGCCAGAAGAACCTTCCAAAAACAATAATATCCCTAATGGACCACTGTCCACTGCCCCAAATTAAAATTTCCCCACCAGAGGGGAGGGCATTTCAAGTCTTTCATAATATGATCCCCTCCTGCAGACCTTACCTGTCACAGCCCACAAGCTGTGTGCACAAAAATATTCCATCACGAGGCTCAGTTAGTCAATGAACCCTGGGAGCCAGCACCCCAGCATCCCCCGTCCAGACCTCAGGTGGAGTCCAGAATTGGTCTTGCTCTCTTCAAAGGCAGTATCTGGTGTGTTACTTCCTACTAGAAACGTTACTATGTGTCACATGACCCACTAGGTTTTACATTGTATCTGTCAGACAGCATCACTGCATTTGTAAAAATACATTTTACTCATTGATCAAACTCTGTGACCAACTTCATGGCTAAGCCTTCACAGGTCCTAAAAGGACAGAAGACAGCATGGTCTAGGGGGAAGATCACAAGCTTTGGAGCCAGGAAGCACGGGCTTCAATCCCGGTTTGCTGGTTGACCACCAGCTTCATGACCCTGGGAATGTCACTTGATCTCTGTTCCTCAGTTTTTTTCCCCTCATTATTATTATTTTTGAGATACAGCTCATATACCATATAGTTCACCCTTTTTAAAGTAGATAATTTAGTAGTATATTCACAAAGTTGTACAAACATCACAATGATCCAATTCCAGAACACTCATCACCCCAAAAAGAAACCCTGTATCCATTAACAATCACTTCCTATTTTCCCCTCTCCCAGCCCCTGACAACCACCAATCTGCTTTCTGCCCTCTATGGATTTGCATTAGCCTCAGTTTTAATTAACACTAAGCTGAATATAACACTTACCTTATAGGACTAATGTGAGGATTGCTAAGCCTCTAGCTCAGTGTTGGCATCTAAGAGGACTTTAATAAATTGCTAAACCCTTCAGAGTCCCCAGTATGAAACCCTTAGCTCCAGTCAACCCATCATCTTTATCACCTTCCTCACCTTACACTCTGTTCTTGCCCCTCAGCTCATGTCTGTCTCCTAGATCACTGCCTCTCCAAACCCAACATTGAAGATCCAGCTGAAATTCTACCCCTACTTGTGAAACCTTCTCCAGTGTAACTTCTGTTTTTCCCATGGTTTTCCTAAGCTACCCTGAAGACAGAAAAAAAAGCCCTTCGGCCTGACTTTAAACATTTCCACATAATGAGATTTGGGCCATGACTCCAGGCTAATCAAACTTGTGTTTATTCTAGATTTTGCTTTGTGACACATCCAGGACAGCTCATACACACAGCTGCTTTGTTACAATAAAGAAAAAGAGTGCTACAGTTTTTTCAGGAGAGATTTCTGATCTTGCAACCAAATCGCCATTACGAGATGATGTTGAAGCAATAAACAGTGACATTTCAGTAGCTCTGTACATGGCAGTTATATTTTTCCACATTCTTGTGATTTGCAAATTTACAGCCATCAAAGATTACAGCCTCTTCAGAGTTTATTTGGTCTTGGAAACCTTCTTAATGAGTTTGACATTTTTATTAGGCTCAAAGTCTTCCACCAAAGCCTGGTGCAATTATAGTCATTTATAAAGTAGCCAACATGAAAAGAGGCTTGGCAGGTCCGTGACAATGCCTCCCAAAGTCTGGCCACCTGGGGATTCTCACCCAGTTTTCCCTTGTTCCGGAAGCACTGTGGAGACCAGGGGGGCAATCGCTGGAGCTGGGATAAGCGTAGATGACCTGTAATGCTCTTTCTAAGCTGCGAAATGCTTTCATTCTAGCTTGATTTCACAAATGCATCAATTCTCCCCACTGCCCTAGCCCAAGCCTTGAGGGAATAAAGGGAAAGAGACTGCTGTTACACGCAGCAGAAATCGCCGTTTAATGATATTCTTTAGGATAACACAACAGTTCATGGCTCTGCTCTGTTGTCAAATGGAGCTGGTTTCAAATCTCACTTCTATCATTTATTCATCCTGGCTTTGGGCATGTTATTTGCTCTCTCTAAAACCACATTTCCTCATTATTAAGATGAGTATAGTAACATGTAAAGTGCTGTTACTTTGTCGCATGTAGAATGCAGCAACTGTTCAATGTATGATGGCCACTCTTACTATTTTAGTTATCATCACCATCATCACTATCATCCTCATCAGACAACATTCTTAGGAACTGATTGTGGAGGTCATTAAAAATGGTTGAGTATGGGAACAAACTTCCAGTTATAAGATAAATAAGTCCTGGGGATGTCATGCACTTAACAATACTGTATTGTATACTTGAAAGTTGCTAAGAGAGTAGATCCTAAAAGTTCTTCATCACAAGAAAAAAAAAAAAAACTGTGATGGATGTTAACTAAACTGACTGGTAATCATTTTGCAGTACACACACATAACAAATCTTTATGCTGTATATCTTCAACTAATACAATGTTATATGTCAATTTTATCTGACTAAAACTGTAAAAACACAAAACAAAAAATGGTTAACTACAATTCATTCAAATAATTTCCAATAATTCCTTTTCTATGCCCACACACCAAATATTTAGAAAGTGTCATGTATGTGTAAGGCACTTTATTAAGTATTAAGGGAAGAATAATGATTAAGAAGACACAGATTCTTTCCTCAAGGATCTTAGAGAAGAATACAAGTAACATATGCTCTTATTAAGATGAGACAAAGAAAAAAATGAAAAGAGTTTCAAGAGAAGAGGAAACAAAGCCCTATGGGAATTCAGAAGAAGAGTGAAATCAGGGAAGGCTTCCTGGAGGAGGTGATACCTGAGCTAGAGAAGTGATGATAGTGAAGTGATTTGACCATTGGAAGACTAGGAGACAGGCATTCCAGGAAGAGGACAAGGCTGGGAAATCCAGACAGAACTTTCTGTGTGAGTGGCAGTCTTGCACAGAATATTCTCGAATCCACAGAATTGACTGTAGCTAATTAGTGGTATTTTCCCAAGGTCACACTGTTATAAAACCTTAATTGATGTTTCAATCTTTAAAGAAGAAAAAAAGCTTTTGGTGCTCATATCAGTCACTTTGGAAGGGAAATTAAATAGGTTTTCACCAGATGGAGTCATAACAGAAAGATGACACTAACCAAGCCTGGATGGTTCAGAATTTGAGACGTGAGAGCTTACAGGAAGACAGAGAGTCAAAGTGCATCTCAGCGAGATCTGTGGCTCTGCCGCTGAAAAGGAACTTTGCATACTGGGGTGCATTGTGGGGAAGACATTGGGGCTTTATGCAGCTCCCGGTCTTTAGGCACAAAGCGAGCTCTCCACACAATGCAGGGAGATGACATTTGCCCTTGAGTGCACACACATTCCTCAGGGCCGCAGCCAGCAGCCACCATAGCAGCTGAGTGGCAGAATGGAAGAGTTCTTACTTTAAAAAAAAAAAAAGTGCTCCTCATCAGGTTTTACGAAGCAAATGGAGCGGGACCTTGAGCGGGCGGGGAGAGGTGGTGCATGCCACCGGATTGATGGAGTCTAATTACCTTGCGTTGGGCAGGGTTCCTGGTTTTAGGTCCTTTCCACCCTTGAGATACTCCACAGCATTTCCATGACCTCGCAGGTGACCAAGCTCTGGTCAGAACAGTGAACAGCTTGCGTAAGTCTGAGCCTCAAATTTTGGCACTAAGAGAAGACATTATAATGTGTATGGAAAGGGTCTGGCATAGCAGGGGCTCAGTCTGTGTCCGGTTGGAATGTGACAGTGTGAATGAATATATTGATGGAAAGTGAGTTCCGTGTGTGACGTCAGCTCAGAGGACTTGGATCCTCCTCAGGCGACAAACATCCATATTTCCACTTGGATGGGAAAAGCCACAGCAAATCCATCAATCAAGTATTTACCTCGTACATACCGTGTAACCAGCATTGCACCATGCTAGAGTCAGAGGGCTGGATTCAAAGAAATATAATACATGCCCCCTGATCTCAAAGGTTTACCATTTAGTTTGGGAGACAAAACTAAGCCACATGAAATAAATACTTGTACCCAACATCATTTAGGGTTTTACTAAGGTTTTCAAGTGGTCCCAACTGTAAATATTGACTGTGAGTGCAAGTGGGGTTCAGAGAATATAAAAAGGTCAGAGCAAGTATGAGTAGTTAAAAAAGGAGTCACAAAGTAGGTGGAACTTTCCCTGGGTTGCTCCTAACATAGGTGACACATACCTTCATCAGTCTGTAGAAAACAACTTTTCAGAGAAACTGAAAGAGCATTCTTTATTAGATCTCTTTAAATACTAAGCAATCTTGTGAGATAATTGTCATCTGAGGTTATCTGGTTTGTCAGAGGTGGGGAGGGATTCAAACCCAGCTCTGTTCTTGAACCTCCCACAGCTAACACAAGTATGGTGGAACTTGCCTAAGCCCTCTTCTAATTTTAAATATTATAAAATAAAACAGTTCTTTCAGAAGCATATTCAGAATAGTATGGTTTTTCTGGATCATGCATGCATTATGTGGCTGGGAGGTATTGAGAATGAAAAGCAGCCTTCAATAGGACTAATCTATTGTACAGTGGTACTAAATTAAGAACCTAGGAAGGAGATTCGTTCTCCCACCTGGGAGTTTAATTATGGAAATGCTGTTCTTGGCATTAGCCTGGGGCATCCGCTGCCTTGAAGAATATGAACAATTCAATTAGTAATGACATGGATTACAGAGAAGGCTTGGTGGGAAAACATGAGCTCCTCAGGCATGCGGTGGGGTTCTTTCAGACACAAACCTGTGAGGCCTGCTGGTTTCTGCCTCAAAAGACTATCTTAGGGGCTTTCCTGGTGGCGCAGTGGTTGAGAGTCCGCCTGCCGATGCAGGGGACTCGGGTTCGTGCCCCAGTCCGGGAAGATCCCACATGCTGTGGAGCGGCCGGGCCTGTGAGCCATGGCCGCTGAGCCTGCGCGTCCGGAGCCTGTGCTCCTCAATGGGAGAGGCCACAGCAGTGAGAGGCCCACGTACCGCAAAAAAAAAAAAAAGACTATCTTAGTTACTGTTAACAGCCCTGAGTCCTTGGCTGTGCGTAGAAGACTCCAGCACAAAGCCTGGGGGAGAGGAGGAGGAGTGCAGTAGGGCAGGGGGAAAATAGACTCAGCAAGATAATGAGCCTTCTCCCCAACCTTCTGTCAAATCCTGGTCTTTCCAAGGAGTCCTCTAGTGTGTTTATACTTGATACCATGTATACATGCAGGCCCTCCTCTTCTCAATTCCCATCAATGCCTTCAGATTAAAGGTCAAACTCTTGGCTTCGGGGTTTATCCTGGCTGACTTCTCAAGTCTCCTGATGTAGCCACATCAGCCACACTGGCATTTTCCAAACATATCATGGGTTGAATACTTTCTGCCCTTGATTTTTGTTCTTGTTCCCCTGGCCTGGAAGGCCCCTCTCGTTCATCTACCTGACCAGTGCTCACCAGTCTTCCAAGGTCTAAGCTAAAAGTGACTGGCTCTGTGAACCTTTGCCAACCCTGGTGACTCTACCCTCCGATACAACCCTTCTTATCTCTCTCTCTGTTGCTGTCCTCCTTACTCAGCTTAGCCTGTACCAATGAGCACTTCTCTCTCCCCTGGGAGCATCTTGAATCATGGTTAATTCATCTGGGCGATCCTGGGGTCCAGCACAGGATCTGGCTCAGAGCAGGCACTCACTAAATGTATGACGGAGAAATGAAAAGCAATTCAAGAGGGTGCCTGAACTCACTTCCTTTGGGGCTGACACAGGCGCTACCCTGATGAGATGCTCTGTACAACCCTGGGGGCTCAGAAGCTGTGCTTGGGGGTTGGGTGGTGGGATCTACTTTCCAATCCCAGGAGGCCGTGGATGGAAGAGGCTTTTCTCACATGGGATGTTAAGCTTGTTAAAAACCCGTAAGTGCTATCCAGTGACTTGGAAGAGAAGTGGGTACAGTATGCAAGGGAAATGAATCCATCAAAGCTCAGTGATTTGACTAGGGAACGTCTCATCTTGTTTTTCCAAGTAAAATAAAAAGGTTGTGTTCTCTTGTAAACGTATTTTTTGGTGAAAAACTTTTTCTCTATAAATCTTATTATCATTCTAATGACTTGTATTATGATGCTCTTTACAGTGTGTTTTGTCTATCGGAAGAACTGGCATAAGTATTCTGTATCAAGACGTCAGAAAGAGCTGCATAGATTATAAGAATATATAGTCCATTTAGCATCTCTCTGAAAATCTGCAAAATACCAGACACTAAAGATCCACTGTCGGTTTTAGCCAGGCTGTTTTTACACATTCTTGCCTGTTTGAGAAAGAAGATTCTGGGTCGCACCAAAGAAGGCCTATGACTGAAAGCATACCCAGGAATTTGAGAAATTTGATGCTATGATTTAGAAATAATCTAAAGAGTCTACATTCCACCCAAAAAAACAAGATTAAAAGAACAATATTGTTGGAACATTAAGAAAAGAAACAACTTCAAAGCTAAACTTTCAAGCAAAGAATTTGGACTGAAGGAAAAAAGTGAAATCTAGTCAAATATTTTGGTTTAGCAATAGTTCCTCTTTGCCTCACCCAGCTTCGTTCCCTAAAGCTTACGGCTTCAGTGTCTCTTGGCTGCTTTCCTTCGTCCCCACCCCATCTCTGGCTGCAGCTCTTAAACAATGGCATTCCAAGCCAGGAGGGCCAGGGTCAACCCAAGGCCCAGCAAACCACCATCACCCTTCCACCTCGCTCTGCTTCTGCGCTCCCAAAACAGGACATCATTCCCCAGGTAGGAAGTCTCCAGGGTTCTCACCCCACCATGCACAACAGGAAACAAGCAGACAATGGTCCCATCATGAACAGGTTGGCCAAATTGAGCCTGAAGAGCACTGTCCATGCAAGGATCAACCTGGGCCTCTTCAACACCAGGAAACTTTAGAATTCAAAGAGGCCCAACAAGTGTCTTGATCTGGAGTAACTAAATAAAACTAAGTATCTTAGTTTGTTCCCATGGAACCAGTCTTGGGTTGCTAAGGACAATCTGAGTGGTAACTCACTGTTCACAAAATACAAAACTCTCAGCAATAAGCTTTTACAGCACCTCCTGGGAAGTGGATGCTTGCTGCATTTATTGGGTTAGAGAAACAGATGGCTACTTCTGGAACTGGGTAGAAGATGTTCCTTTTTTCATAAAAGAGTCTTTAGATAATTACCTTGTGTTTGTACTTGGAAAAAAGAGAAAGGGAGAAAGCCACAATGATGTCATGATTTTGACTACATCTCTACCCACGGAGGGGTGGCACACACCATGTCATTTGTGGAAGGCCACTGTCCCTTCAAACCAGTCGGCAAAATAGAACGTCGCCTTTTACTCAGTGATTTCTCTAAAGACATGTTTTTAATAAAGGATGGAATGAATACTCATAAGAAACAAAAATACAAACAAGGAATACCTCAAGAACATTCTGGTTGTGATTGAAAAATAAAAAAACCAAAACAGAACCTTTGCTGGGAAAGAAAAGTAATGATGAGGTTGCACAGAAGGACTCACGTCCTGACATTAAGGTTAGGAGATGCTGAAACAGTCACGCCAGAAAGCTGTGCCATCTCTCAGTGAAACCAAAATATGCAGTTATGCAAACACAGACAGAAACCCTTCTCTGCCACTCAGGATGACCTTAGCCTCTTTGGGTCTTGGTTTCCTTATCTGTAGAATGGGTATAACAGTACCTACCATCTTTAAATGGATGGTGTTGAACTAGCAGACCTTGCGATGATGGGGTGAGGGGATTCTTCTGCTCTAATAATTCAGGGGAGGATGTTCTTTAATTAATTATTAACAGGGCTCTGGGAATACAATAACTGGTAAAGGATGCTAGCTTCTTCCTTTGGACTGGCATATACATACATGCAATTTTAGGCCTGTTGAATTTCCCAAGCTCTAACTAAATTGCTTATTAAAACAAATTTTTAGTATTCACAGTGTCTGACTTCCAAGGCTTCCTGCCCATAGTGGCTTTCCAGCATCACCCAGTATCTACATAGAAGTACCACCGCACAGCTTCCAATCTCAGTCTGATTAAAGAGAGAAGAAGTGGGGGCTTCCCTGGTGGCGCAGTGGTAGAGAGTCCGCCTGCCGATGCAGGGGACACGGGTTCATGCCCCGGTCTGGGAAGATCCCACATGCCGTGGAGCAGCTGGGCCCGTGAGCCATGGCCGCTGAGCCTGTGCGTCTGGAGCCTGTGCTCCGCAGCGGGAGAGGCCATGGCAGTGAGAGGCCCGCGTACTGCAAAAAAAAAAATAATAAATAAAATAAAGAGAGAAGAAGCTCATACTTTTAGTTTAGTAACAACATCACTTGACTTTCCAAACTCAGCTCCTCCCTGGCCTCCATGCTCTGCCACTCAATTCGCACCATTGGGACTGCCCAGCCCCCTACATACCTGGTTAATGCTTCCTCCTTCTTGAATACCCAGCTCAGATGTCACCATCTCAGAGAAGGCGTCCCCAATTCCCTAATCCCAGGGACACTCAGATACTAACTTATCTCTGCTCCCAAGCTTTTTGTGCCTTCTTCAGGCATACAACATACTTCGTTTACTTCTCTCTCTCTCGACTGTTAATTCCTCCAGACCAAGACTATATCTTATTTTCCTTTATGCCCCAGCATATCACGAAGCCTGACACATTGTAGGCGGTGAGTTAATGCTTGCTGTGTAAATAGAGGCAAGAGTACGAGTGACCTGGAGCATTGCCTTCACGTGTCTGCTCTCAGTGCCGAGGGGGAGGCCCAAGGTCTCCACCGAAGGCAGTGTGGGGAACTTCTGGATTCAGGAAGTCTGAATCACCTGGTCACACCTGAGTCAGGTTGGATCCTCCTGGGCTAGGGCAGAAGCTGGCTCACAGCGAAGCAGAAGTCCTAGCTTGAAAGAGATCCATGTAGGTTTGGGAATGGACTGGAGCAAATGGTGCCAGCAATCCAGTGGGTGCCTGGGCTGTGAGGCAAAAGGTGCAGAGGGAGGCACCTGGCAGGAAAAGACACCCCATACTATGCGCTTAGCCCCCCATGGAACCCCCGACACCTCCCACCTCCCCAGCTCCCTCCTGTCCTTGGGCGCCCTCCCCTCTGCCCCCTTTCCCATTGGACTCCTCTCTTAGTGACTATAAACAGCCACTGATTTGACAGCAAGAATTTCCAGCCAGACACAGAGAAGAGAAAGGGAGATGAGACAGTGGGTCCGGGAAAGGGCAGGAGCAGCTATGAGGGGTGTTACCATCCTGCCCACGTCACACAGTCTCCAGCAACTTAGTGTGTTTTTACAAGGCCCCCATGAGGCTTTCGTATGGGTTCTTTTTATCACAATGATGGTAAGGGGCAAAGCTGGGGCAGGAAGAGAACCTCCAATTAAGTGATTTGATCTCTTTCTGGAAAGAACTTGAACTATAGACCTCACAATCCTCCCTAGCTGTAAACCCTTGGAAAAGTTAATTAACCTTTCTGAGAGTCCAATCCCCTGCACAAAAATGAAGATGCTCCTACTGACTTCCCAGAACTAGAGTTGGAACGAGACAAGAGGTTACATAGAATCCCCAGCACAGCCCTGGGTACCTGTGAGTGCCCACTAAGTGTCACTCCCCGTCCCCTCCCTCAGGCAACACTGGAACCCAGACGCTTAACACCTCAAATCTCAGCATTCTTCCAAGGCAGGCCATCCTCAGCTTAAGGCAGGCTATGTTCCAAATGTCCATTTGAAAGCTAAACTACGAACACATTTTCCTACCAAATGTATGTGATATGTGGCCCCTGGGCTCTCAGACCTGCCCGTAAAAGCCAATCTAGTCCACAATGGATTCTGTCACTGTTCTGCAGGCCAGAACCCAATACCAAGGAGGACGTGCTTTCCGTGGGAAAATGTGTTCTGCATTCCGACTTGTGATCCCAGACAGACATCTCACTGCACCTCTACAGGGAGGTATCTGCTCAACTCCTGGGATAGCAGGGCATGTGGCTGTTCAGTAGGGCCAGTGGGGCACTGGGGGACTGCCAGCAGCCCTCCTCTGCTCTCTGCCCCGGCTGCTTGTAGCTCCTGCCCACCGTGCACTTCACTGCTGGATGGAACATGCCAGAACAGAGCATTCACCTAGACAGTCATCTGCTCAAGAACCTAGACTAGTTTCCCAGCCCAAAGGTCTAAATTTCCTCTTCCAGTATTCCAGCCCCACCCCCCAAATCTACTTCTTTCCATGGTCACCACATGTTGGCTTATAAACGTGTTTTCTTTTCCCTATCAATTTTATTACTGCATGATATAGAGCAAACACTGTGAGCTATGGGGCAAAACCCGACTTCAAATCCTGGCTACATCACTTACTAGCCAGTGACCCTGGGCAGACCAGCTAATGCCTTAGCTCTTGTTTCCCAGTCTTTAAATTGAAGGATATTATCACCTGCCTCAGAGGGTTGTTGGGAAAATTACATGAGAATAATGTGTTCATCAAAACCTGACATGGAAGCTACACTTTAGACTCAGAAACATTTGTTTTTGTCCTTTCTTCTGTTATTTATGGAGTGAAACCACATCTGAACAATGTTATTCACAGTTACCTGCTGCCTTTGTTACACACCCATGTTTTTGTTTGTTAGTTCCTAGTCTATGGAAGATGTCTGGGTTTGTTGCCTTTTTTTTTTTCTCTCTCTCTCTTTTTTTGCTAGGGAGAATGTCTGGCTCCAGTCTAAGCATCTCTAGCCACACATAGGCTGGTTGCAAACATTCCTGCAGAAGGTGGTACCAGGCCTCATTCCCCTATCAGCTGCCCTCTGACATCCTCTGAAGCTCGGCCAGCAAGAATCTACCAGGTATTTGCCCTTGAATTCTCCCTTTCAGTGTCATGTGTCACACAGGGAATGTGCCCCATGACCAACAGGGAAGCCCAGGTGAGGATGTGCTCCTGCATCTTGAAGACGTCAGTGAGTTACAGCAATGCTCTTGCTTCATGAGAGCTGACGATGTCTCCACAATCACAGTCTTTATATCATATGTTTGTGACACGTATAAGTGAAAACCAGAGACTTAAAGAACAACACTTGGACTTTAGTCAAAGGTGGACCTAATATGCTAGTCTTTTTTTTAAATTTAATTTTATTCATTTTTTATACAGCAGGTTCTTATTAGTTATCTATTTTATACATATTAGTGTATATATGTCCTGAAAGACCAAAAAAACATGGGCAGACTGGATTCAATTCCACACTTCACTACTCCTTACTGTCTTGTCTCAGCCAAGTCATTTCATTTCTCTAAATTCCAGTTTTCTGAGGTCACCTGCCTATCTGGTGACCATAACATGAGAAGATGTCTGTAGAAGTGTTTTTCTATTTTGAAAGCCCATCCAAAAATATAGGGTATTATTATCACCGCTATCACACATACTACTGTATGAGAACAGCTTATTCTTGTCATGGCCCTAGTCCAGGACCATTGCCTTTAAAGCTATACTATTGCAAGTCTCCAAGTCAGTCTCTGCCCAGCGCTGGCTCATGAATTATCCTACGGTTCTGTTCTAAGCAAATGTACTACAGAATATTCGAGCCTGCAGACAGACATAGGGAATGTTATCAAAGACACTTGAGTTCCCATCACCCAATTTAACACAAACAGATGCAGGAGAAAGTCCGTCTCTCTGATGCCATTCCCCTCTCTCCTTCATCAGCCATAACCGCTACCCTCAATTTGCTGTTATCATACTCAGGCATGTTTCTACTCCTCCATAAATAATGTATTTCATTGTTTTGTATGTTTTTAAGGTCTATATAATGATCTAATACATTTATAATTCAGAGACCTTTTTTCTCTCTTTCAGCTTTGATTTTTTTTTTTTTTTTTTTTTCGGTACGCGGGCCTCTCACTGTTGTGGCCTCTCCCATTGCGGAGCACAGGCTCCGGACGCACAGGCTCAGCGGCCATGGCTCATGGGCCTAGCCGCTCCGCGGCATGTGGGATCCTCCCGGACCGGGGCACGAACCCACGTCCCCTGCATCAGCAGGCGGACTCTCAACCACTGTGCCACCAGGGAAGCCCAGCTCTGATGTTTTTTGTCTATGATGATGTGTCTCTAGTTTCTTTCTTTTTAAGTGTTACTCTGTACCTCATTATACGCATAATCCACAACTTATCTATTCTCCTGAGGATGAACATCAAGGGGGTTTCCTATTATTGGCGATTATAAACAGTGCTGCTACCAACATTATTGTACTTATGTACACATCTGCAAGAGTTTCTCTGGGCAGTCTTTTTTGAACTGTTTTGACTGCAACCCACAGTAAGAAATATATTTTATATCACAGTATGCTACACAAAGCACAAAATATGTCCACATACTTACATATAATGGAACTGCTTCAAGAAACAATACTTATTACCCTTATTGCATCCTCTGTCCTTTAGTATATTTCATTCCACCCTATTCTATATTTTAAATGCTGTTCAAAACCCACCAAACTGATTTCATGATCCATATATGGGTCTAGGGTATATACCCAGGTGTGGAATTGCTGAGTGGACGGAAGGCTATGTGAACCTTCAACTCCCCATTAAAAGACTGCTCTTTTAAATCACTCTCCAGCTAAACAAACACAACAGCTCCCTAACATCTAACGTGCCTTACTGCAAATTCCTGGGTCTCTGACAGGTCATTAACACTTTGACAGGTTTCCCCCCTCCCCCTGCTTGTTCCTGCCTTTACTCAGACTGTGCCCCCTGCCTGCCCCTTTCTTCCTGCCCTCTGCATACCTGTGCCCATCTCCCCATCAAGTATCAAAAGCTACCCCAGTCTCACACTGCCTTTCAACTTAAGCTGTGTTAAAAACACCACTAGGATGTTTACTCCTTAATCTGCAACTGCTTTCTGCATTGGCTCCCATCATCTTCCAAATGACAAAATTCTTGAGGGTGGAAATATGTCACAGTGAAAGTTCCCATCTTCGAGCAGAGTATCTCATCCGTGACTCAGAAGTCCCAGCTGCAAGTCACTGGGTTTTTTACCTTGGGCTAATCTTATAACCTCTCTGAGCTCCAGTTTCCTTGCATATAAAATGAAAAGGTGGTAGAGCTTCTTCTTCTTCTTCTTTTTTTTTTAAGAGGCAATGAGATCACAGCTGTGGAAGTACTTTGCAAACTGTGAAGGGACAGAAAAGGACTTATAGGCATTTTATATCCTCCACAGCAGGCATGATACTTGTTGGTTCTGATAAGCAGTCTTCCTCAGGGCTAAGCAGAATTCTGAGATGAGCCTCATGCCCTGGATGCTCTCCAGGACTGCCAGTGTGATGGGATTCACGCCCATGATTACGTTATGTTAAATGGCACAGCTGACCTTAAGATAGGGAGGTTATCTGCGTGGCCTGGCTTAATCACACGAGCCTTTTAAAGGCAGAAAGTTTTTAAACTGGTTGGTTGCAGATTTGAAACACAAGTATTTGTCGTGCTGTTTCTGGCTTGAAGATGGAGAGATCACATGGCGAGGAAAAGTAGGCAGCCTCCCAGAGCTCAGCTGATAGCCGCAAGGAAACAGGGACCTCAGGAATGAATTCTGCCAACAAGCAGGGAGCTTGGAACATCACTCCAGACTCCATCCAGGTGAGGAACACCTGGGAACACCTTGATCTCAGCCCAGGGAGACCCTGAACAAAAAACCTAGCCATGCTGTGCCCAGACTTCATACCTACAGAAATGATGATGATGATATATATGAATTAATATAATGTATGCATCCCGTATATAATATAGAAACTATGAAATAATACATCTGTGTTGTTTTAAGCCACTAAGTTTGTGGTATTTTGTTACAAAGCAATAGAAAACTAGTTATACATAGAATTCGGCAGATTTAGTTACTAGCTAGGTTTTCTATTTATTTCTCTGTCTGTGAAATTGGTGTCGCTTGTTGCTGTTGTTTTACCTTGCAAATTATGGTGGCTCAGATCCTTTAAATGTTATGAATGGAAAATAAAAACCAAGGTTGAGGGTAGGGAGAGATAAAGGAAGTAATTTGAGAGGTATCTACCAATTACTGCAGAGTAGATTGGAATCATCCTTTAAGAGTGTAGCAGCAATCTTTTCTGGGTGAAGCTACTTTGCTAAAATAACAAACCTCCTGAACCATGTCAAGTCTGATAGTTGAATTATTATTACTTTTCACATGTGTGCTTTCCTTCTTTTGGGGACTTGTTTACCCAGAGGTATTTCTAATTCCTTTCCTCATCAGAAACTCCATAGATTTGCAATAGTCAGATTATCATGAGAACGGGCATGGGTCCCTCTTCCGAAGGACATGCTAGCTCTAGGTAATACTCTCTGAAATTCCAGCCAGCCTCTAGCAACTTAACAATAACAGGTATTGGACATCTGCAAAGAACCAGATCTGAAGGAGAATACAAAAGGAATAACAGAATATCCCCTTACCTAATTCAGTTTATCCCCACTTTATGAAGGCAAATTACCTTAAACTGAAAATATAATTACCACTAATTTCATAAGAAAAAAGTTAGTGTAATCCAGAACCCCAAATTAAATCAATGTATGTAAAGACAACACCAAATATCACTAAAATGGTCTTAACTACTTTACTAGACAACATCGGTATGGTGATAAAACCCAACCAAGTGTTTTCTCTTTATTAGTTAGTCTATCTAATAGCCATTTACCTGTTCTCCTTAGGTTATGACCCCCTGTATACTTTATACTAAAAAAACAAAACATGTATTTGATACTGAAAGTTTAAATAATTCAACCTTTAATTAAAAAAAAATAGTAAAGTCAAAAAGAATCAATGAACACAGTGCAGATGACACCATACTCATCCAACAAGTTGCCATCCTAATGAAACAGCATCCCTGCTACAACCAGCAAACCACGAGTCATCTGAAAGGAGCGCGCCCAGCCAGATGTTGGTGTGACCTGCACCACAGCCCAGATGGCCACCTGGAGGCCACCCTGCTGCTCACAAGGGGCACCAGTCCAAACCGGTTTTCATGAATACCAGGACAGCCCTCTCAGAGCTAAATCAGGGGCACGCAGTGAAAGCTGTAGTAAAGCCAAATGGTTGTAAACCAAAGAGGCGTAATTTCACCGCACTTTACAGTTTACAAAACGTTCCTCCATCCTGAAAGTGTCTCCACAATACCACATTTACTTCTGCCCCCATGAATCTGAAAACTGTCATTCACCACATTCCACAGTCTCCTGTCTTACTTAACAACTGTAAAGTCCCAGAACGATAGAAACTTTAGCCATGAGGGTGGGAGGGAGGGAGATGCAAGAGGGAAGAGATATGGGGATATATGTATATGTATAACTGATTCACTTTGTTATAAAGCAGAAACTAACACACCATTGTAAAGCAATTATACTCCAATAAAGATGTTAAAAAAAAGAAAAAGAAAAAAAGAGACCTTAGCCATCACGTTTAACATTACAGTAGCCAAGGATTAGGGAGATGAATGTCATGCCTTCTGTGCATTTCCTTGCACCCCTTCTAGGAAAGCTTTTCTGATTCTCCCAGAACACACAGATCAGTGGATTAGTCAGTCAGCAAGTATTCACTGAGTACTTCTTATGTCGTGGCATTGATCTAGAAACTATGAGGGATTCAAAACAAAGTTTCTTCCCACAACAGGGATTCTATTCTAGTCCAGGAAAGAAGGTTTAAATATGTGAAATGATTTTGAATAAGAGAATACTAAAGGTTTTTTTTTTTTTTTTTTTTTTTCTTTTTGCGGTATGCGGGCCTCTCACTGTTGTGGCCTCTCCCGTTGCGGAGCACAGGCTCCGGACGCGCAGGCCCAGCGGCCATGGCTCACGGGCCCAGCCGCTCCGCGGCATATGGGATCCTCCCAGACCGGGGCACGAACCCGTATCCCCTGCATCCGCAGGCGGACTCTCAACCACTGCACCACCAGGGAGGCCCTACTAAAGGTTTTTTGTTAGGACAGTCCTGGAACATACTCTGGAGGCATTCACAGTTTATATTGAAGAACTCAGTACTTTCCAAAATATACCATTTATTATATAAAGGAATCTATTTCTATTTTGGAAGTATTTGTATATCACTCCAACATAGGTTTTGGAGGGTTTATAATAAAAGACATTACAAGGTTGTTAAAAATAGAAGAAGAAACCAGGAAACAGAAAATGTTATCACTCTTAAGGGTAAACAAAGTTGTTCTGGTTGAACATAAAAACTGAACCGGGGCCACTCTCAGCAAAGGCAAAAAGGTAACATGCTATCTTGTTATCGAAAGGAGAAGAAAAGATAGATCCACAGAACATTAGAAAGGACCCTAAAACCTCCTTATATGGAACTTTAAAGTCTGCTGTGTAATATAAGCGAAGGTGTCCTTAATAATAGCTTTAAAATAAAACAAAGGCAGAAACAGAGTTTTAATAGGTTGTTTCATCTTTTGATCTCTATAAAAGCTAAGAACATGACAGTGGAATGTAATTATTGAGGCCAAGTATTCTAACATGCTTAAAGGGTAGATTTAGAATTCCCAGCTGGAGGGGAGGAAGGAGAATATTCCTTAGACTGTTTCCTAAATACCACCTTTTTAAAAAAACGTGGTTTATAATAGGAGCTGGACTGTAAGTGATATGAGATCATATTTTCTGTGAAGGGCCTGATATATACAAATGTATTGAGAAGGATTATATTAACTATTTCGGTATTGGTTTCCTTTCTTATATAACTGCACATTTTCCGGAATTTTGGATTTTGTGGGCCCCAATTTTTAAATTCCCCCAAAGAACTCTGACGTCTCTATGGATTTGTTCCCCTTTTATTGTCAAGTAGAAAGTTTTTTACAAAAAGAAAAAAAAAACTGTCTTCCATCTATTCTTACTATCATTTCATAAAAGAAAAGACATTTTAATACCAAAAAAGTAGAAAAGCAAAATTTCAGAGAAAAAGAGAACTTTTTAAAATGATTATATTTAGGAACTCCCTGATGGCACAGTGGTTAAGAATCCGCCTGCCAACACAGGGGACACAGGTTCGAGCCCTGGTCCAGGAAGATCTCATATGCCGCGGAGCAACTAAGCCCGTGCACCACAACTACTGAGCCCGTGTGCCACAACTACTGAAGCCTGCATGCCTAGAGCTCATGCTCCGCAACAAGA
Organism: Mesoplodon bidens; assembly: GCF_964165515.1. NCBI lineage: Eukaryota > Metazoa > Chordata > Mammalia > Artiodactyla > Ziphiidae > Mesoplodon > Mesoplodon bidens. The sequence continues at coordinate 60,808,736 of NC_138178.1, read as the reverse complement.
GAAGCCACCGCAATAAGAAGCCTGCACGCCGCAACGAAGAGTAGCCCCCGCTTTCTGTAACTAGAGAAAGCCCACATGCAGCAACGAAGACCCAACGCAGCCAAAAATAAATAAATTAAAAACAAAAGAATATATTTAGCTTCATGTAAGGTTCTCTACACTACTTTTTCATTTACATTTTGCTCAGGGCCACTGAAAACTGCGTTTAGGAGGGTTAGGAAAACTCTGGCCTTGATTGTAAGCGTCTTGCAGGCAGGGGCTAGCCCACATACACAGGGTACCATGCCCTCAACCTTTTCCATTCCATTGCCAAATATTTGTACACCCAACCCTATATAAAAGAGACATAGGTTTTATGCCTTAGAGTGGTCGCGCATAAATATCCCACAGTCCTTACAGCAGAGTCCGTACAACTATTATCCACCTAGATAATGACAGAGTGTCACCTAGTGGTGAGAAGGGTAACTGCAGTCTTTCCAAAATAAAATTTAGAAGCTGTAAAGTTTCAAAGTATGAAATTTCAGTCCTCAAGGTGGGACTTCAAAAACAACTTATTGAAAATAAACAAAAAATAATAAAAAACACACTGATTTTCAGTACATTGTTGGGTATATGAAGGCATTCTGCTTGCTTATTCATTGTCATTTTTTTATCGTCTACTTTATTCAAAACTTAACCACTTACAAAAATATACAATGCAATCAAACAAAATAAGATTTAAAGTAAGTAGGAAGGAGACCTGTTAAAAGGAACAATATAAGGGAGCTGAAAGTGAAATCAGTACCAAAATATATGTCACAGGGTCTCCATGTTTGTTAGTAGCGGGTCACTATTCAGCTCTAAACTTTCTAGTAGACAGTTGGAGAGAGAAATCCATTCACTTCATGAGTCACAAATTTGTAAGATTAAAAAACAGCCCAGCTCTAGAGAAACTCAGGCGTGCCTAGTATGGAGACAAGTCAGGAACCTCTCCACCGTGTACTAAAATGCACAATGTCTTCAACAACAAACTGGGAGTAAATATGACAATGAGCTGAAGAGTCCAGTTTCCTGTAACTTCCCTTGTGTACAGACCGATGCATCACTAAAGCCCTGTTAGTACAGGTAAATTCTACTGAGGGCTATAATACTATGGTTCAGCTATGCAGCTTCTGCCAGTCTGGCTTAGTCTGAAGCTATTCTGGAGCCTCTAGGGAAATGGATCGATTATATCAGCTTCAGGCAATCACTATGGCTGCACTTGTTCACATTTCTCTGTAGCCAAGCCCGTGGCAATGTGATTTTGCAGCTCCTCCCCATGAAGAGATGGAGTCTATCTCCTTATCCCCTTGAAGGTCTTGCATGTTTCTGCTCATACTCTTGGAATTCCAACACTGACACATGAACAAGCTTGGCTTAGCCTGTAGAGAATGAGAGATGCATGCTCCATTCACCCTTGTCACCCTGGTGGATAGCCAGGCAACTGTCGGACATGTGTGTGAGGCTCTCTTAGATCAGCCAGCTCCTGACCAACCACAGATGCAGCCCAGCCAAGGTCAGCCATGCATGGCCCACATTGGCAGAAACACCCCAACTGACCTGCAGACTCAGGAACAATAATAAATGGCTGTTATTTTAAGCCACTCTTTCCTGCCTTACATTGCATCGATCATCATGTCCAGGTGATTTTCCCGTTAACATTCTTGTGTCCAGCTGCTCCTCTCCATCTGTTCTGGTGCCCCTCAGTTCATCACCTCTCACCTGGGCACTATAAACTGAGGGCCAGAGAGAGGAAGGAACTGCTCAGGGTCACAAAGCAGAAAGGCAAGGAGCCTTCAAACCCTCTGACATCCTGACACCCTACTTCATAGCCCCCACTGCTTACTTAGCTGGTAAAAGGAGAGCCAGAAACCAGTTTCTGGTACCATGAAGAGGGAGGTGAAACAGCCAGCTTCCCCTTTGATTATACCACCTGGGATGAGTAACTTTAGTGTTTCCAACCTCATTTTGCTTATCTGCAAAAGGGGACGATAATATCTACCAGGGTGGTCGCAAGGTTCAAAAGGAGAAATCTCTTTGGAATCCAAGGAACACCATGAATGTCTGCTATTGTGTTGGCACACTGCAGGTGCTCAATAAAAGCTGAATGCATGCAAGAAAAGTTGCATTATTGCCTGAGGCACAAGCTTGAACTGATGGCTGTGGCTCAGCACCAGACATTGCTCCGGCAGTGTTGATCAGGGAGCTAATATTCACTGAGTGCCTCCAAAGTAGTGGGATCAAGGGGTTAGAGCAAGTCTGTGTCACTGTATCAAGGACCAAATTCTGGTTTCACCTCTTAAGTTCCCCCTGAACTGCAGTTCTCTCTGACGTCTCTAAAATTCCCCAGAGGAGCATTTTTTTTTTTTTTTTTTTTGCGGTACGCGGGCCTCTCACTGCTGTGGCCTCTCCTGTTGCGGAGCACAGGCTCCGGACATGCAGGCTCAGCGGCCATGGCTCACGGGCCCAGCCGCTCCGTGGCATGTGGGATCTTCCCGGACTGGGGCACGAACCTGTGTCCCCCGCATGGGCAGGTGGACTTTCAACCACTGCGCCACCAGGGAAGCCCCAGAGGAGCATTTTTAAAGGACTCAGAGTCCTCTTCCACTCAGAAGACATTTACTAGGCACCCTGCTTGTTCCAGGTACTCTAGCACGTGCTGGGAATACAGTGAAAATCAAAGGTAATCAAAGGGGCACAATTAGTATTAAGTTACCAAATGAAGTCACAACTAGTGAGACTGCAGGAAATCAGAGCTCCGACTGACGTTTATTGTCGCTCACAATCCTTCAGAAACAGTTGATTCATCACCTACCGCAACAGCAGTGTAGAACGTGTGAATGGAGTACCTTGTATAAGGAAAATTAGATTATTCTATTCCCTAAAGAGTAATTAATTTATACGGTGGGTTTGAGGAAATATTTTTATATTAAGACAGTGTGGTGTTTAACTTATTTCACAGGTGGCATTTTTTGGGGAAAAGGGACCCACTGAATAGAACCAAACTATGTAATTCACAAAGCAGAGATTAGAGTTTCAAAAGGTCTAGAAACATTCCATTGGCCTATTGGTTCCTGAAGTCAAATACCTTTTCAAAAGCCACATTCTAGTTTTTGGTCAGGGCTGAAAAATAAGGTCTGTTGGGATCCTTGGCTTTACGGTCAGTAAATCTCATCCACGTCCCTTCCTAAATGTCTTTCTAATGGGACCCCACCCTACCCTTCTCAATGCCACCACCTTCAGCATTCCTCCTGGAATCTTGTAACGGCCTCTTTCAGATGTAACAAATACTGAGCACCCATCATGTGCCAGGCAGCGGTAAAGAAAAGTCACAATTCCTGTGCCCAGGAGGCTCAGAGTCCTCACCTGCTACCTCTCCCCAGAAACCCCCATGTCTCCTGTCCCCGCTACGGATGCTACAGTGACTCTCCTAGACATTCTGTACGTCTTGCACGTCCGCCGAGCTCAGACCTCTATCTGTAACCCTTAGCGGTTCACCAAGCTTTTGGTTGAAGTGCTCCCCTTGTGGGGCATCAAAAGCCTCTCAGCACATGTCCCCTGCAAACCTCACCAGTGGCAGCCCCTGTCATGCATCCTAAATTCAGGCCAGAACAAAGCCCTGGCACACATTCAACCCTGCCCAAGCTCCCTTTCTTGGCCTTGTTTGCCTTTCCTGGAATGACCTCTCCCACCCTCACCCCCAAACCTTCCCTCCTTCCTCCTTGTCACTTTGTCCTTCAAGAAGTAGCTCAAGGGTCAACTTCTCTTAGGGAGCTTTCTCCCCACCGTCACCCCGAAAATCACTTTTCAGACTTAGAAAATAATGAAATATACATAACTCTGAGATTATACTGAATATCATAGCATTAGATGACTCAGCAAGCCCTTTCAGACTCTGCTATGCTACAAGGGAGGGCCCCAATATTAAGTATCATGTTAGTAGACATGATACATGCCCAGAAACAGTGCTCACAACCCCTCTCCCTGAGGGCGAAGCCAGTGCCTTTTCTTCCTTTATCCCCAGAGCTAGCCCAGTGTCAGACGTAAGCTATACACTCTGTAAGTGGCTACCAAGCTACAGCTACCACCTTATCGGTGGGTTTGAAGTTAAAAGGTGGAAACCATCTACAAGTCCAGCACAAAGGAAACGGGTAAAATGACAGCTTCACCCGTACAACTGAATGTTGTGCAGCTATTAACAAATAAGGTTTTGAAGACGATTTAATGATAGAGGAAAACTGCTCACTATATAATATAGTTATTATCCCCCAACTCGAAATTCACATAATTGGCAAGGGTTGAGGATAAGTAACCACAGGCAATCATACTTTTGGAAATCCAAAATATTAACAGCAGTAAATCTGCTATGGTGGGATTATATTTTCTTTATTATCTTTTTCTAAGTTTCTCTCTGCATGGTGTCTCTTTCTGTTTCTGTCTCTCTTTCTCTTTCAACAATAAATATAAATTACTTTTAGGAAAAAAGACAAACATTTTAGGAGGGAGGGCAGTTTAGGGTTGGTAGAAACAAGAAGCAGATGAAAAAAACCCACTCTTCAAAGAGGCTGGAAGAAAGAAAATACAACTCATAGAGAAATTGCCAAGGCAGTTGCTAGATGGCATCTTAGCTAGTGAGATAAGCTATTTGTGGCCAGTCCCAGAGCTAAACTTACCACCATCAGGAAGGAGGACGGTGGCCACATGAAGATGCTATATTGCATAGTATAGACGATCAACATGTAGGGAGAAAGCTGGTCTGCAGGCTAGAGCTGACACTTCCTATAGATTCTAATGCAATCTTTACAACTAAATTATATGTTGGGGTTTGAGTCTCACTTGGGGACTCTATTTCCTACAGGGCTCAGAGGAGAATCCTGTCCACAATAGGTACTCGAAATGCATTCTAGGGGCTAAATACAGGCATTTTTAGAAAAGCATACCAGACATCTGGGGATTTGGTGAGGTGAACTTGCCTTAATATGGTAGGAACATGGAAATCACATTTTGAAATATAAACTCAGGGATCTCTTTTTTCCATTAAACAAGGAATTTCTTGGGATTTGCTAAACATTTCTGTTTTATTCAATACAGAAACTTTGAGGTAAAGGGATGCCAGAAGCAAACCTGGAGCCTACAGCTTAGGACAGGGTTTATTTATTTGGGCACAGGAAACTAACACACAACATTCTAGCCCCCAGGGAAGCCCTCCATGGAGACACTGCTAACTTGTAAGAATCCAAGATGTGTACATGGGATCTTTGGGCTCCGAAGAGGCTTAAACAGGAAAGGGGGGGAAAAAGAGTGAGTTCTTTACTAGGTCTGGATTCAACTTCAGGAACTTTCCACCTTGAATCTTCCCAGAAGATGCATGGAAGATGAAGCATCAATCAGCAACAACAAAACCTGTCCTGGTGATGCCGTGGAAACACCCCGTGGGACACCTCAGGCTTAAAGGGAGCTCTGGCTTCTCTCAGCCTTTAACATGCAGCTTGCAAGCCCAGCTCGGCCCCCAAGCAGGCGGGGACAATGATGAAGGTTAAACGGCCCACAGAGGCACAGCCAAGCTGTACCACAGAGCAACTGCTAACGCGAAAATGACTAGGAACACCCTGGAGTGTAGTCTGGGAAACCGCCTGGAGCCATAGAAACCCAGAGATGAACAGGCTGTTGTAGCTGGAATGAATCCGCCTGGACAGTCATCAACCTTCTAATTTTCCAGTTGAAGACACTGCTGCTCCCAGAAGAAAAGGGACTTTCTCAATACCCTACAGCCTGTTCATGGCGGGCCTGGGAGTAGACACACAAACTCAGCTTAAGATCCTAGAGCCAACTATCCTATTTCCATCACCACAGTTTTGCCTCCTAGATCACAAGGTAGTGGAAACGGTCTATCAGAAAAATCTGGATTTGCATGCCAGGTCCACCAATTATTAGCTATATGACCTTGCCTTCCTTGTGGAAAAACAATGTCTTCCTGGCCAATATCTCAAAGGGTTATTTTGAGTAATTAAGTAAATACAAATGGGAAAGCCTTTTATAAACCACAAATTCTACTTTTACAAATATAAGCAGCTGTACTTAATGCATGGTATTCTTGTGCCATGAGTACCTTGGCTGGGATTGTGCTTGGCATATAAGAAGCACTCAGTTGATGGTAGCTAGTGTTATTATTTGTCCTCGTAAGTAGTGGCACTGACTCCTTGAGTCCAAGGGCTAATACCTCTTATCTCCTTTGTATATGTTCTCCAAAATACTTAGCTCAGTACCCCATCCAAAATGAATTACGTTTTTCTCCCCCAACCTATGAGTCACATATTTGGTTGTGTTTCCGTCTTTGCTTTGGCTACTATGAAGCGCAGAGTAAAATTTCTGACCCATACTCAGCAGGACTTAATGGCATGGATTTTAGACACTAGTTTTTATCCTTCTCTTAGTTTTCTTATGTTAAGTTTTCCCTTTGCTCCATCTTCCTCCCTTACTTGTTACCGTGTATGTTACATTCACTAAACTTTTTATGGTTGTTTTCAACACTTTTTAGAATAAAGGAGTCATAAGTAAATAACTTTTGAGAGATGCTCAATTCACATTCTTGACTGCTGAACAAAAGAAAAAGAAACAAGAGTGGAGTCCAGGTTTGCAACCTCCCTCCTTCCCTCCCTCCCTTCCTTCCTTCCTTCCTTCCTTCCTTCCCCTGTCCCTCTTCCCCGCTCCTTTTAACTGTGACATCGGGCTTAATATTTTCCCTGAAACGTGAAACCAAATGGCAAAGAAAGATTAGCATGGGTCTGTACTCATATCCATGAATATCAGAGGGCAGAATCTTCATTTCTTCAGGGCTTCTGACCAGCAAAGAACACAACCCAAACCTTGGATATCTGACCAGCAGGCCACATTTTGCCTTGGATGCTTTTAGCAAAACATGTATTTTTAGAAAACCAAGATATTTAAGGGGATGTCATGATTAAAATAGATTCTTATGAGAGGAAGTATCTCTTCATCTTCTCTCCATTTAGGAGTAATACATACTCATTAAAGGAAATTTGTTGTATACCGTACAGACAAGTAGTAAAAAATATTAAGCAAAAAATCATGCATGGGAGGAAATGTTTTAAATATTAGCCTAAAAAAAGAGAGGTAAGATCACAGCTATTAAAGTTCTGGAGGGCGCTTCTGCTAGTACTTGCCTTCATTTATTTTTCTATTTTCCATGTTATCAAAAGGGTCCTGAATCCTGATTCAGCAAAACTGAGACTCGTGGGCTGATTTGGTCTTCAGGAATCCTGGTCATATTACCCATGTGATGCAGGAGTCTCCTATTTTATAGCACTGTTTCTGCAGCCACTTTGAAGAACACATGCATTTTCCTTTATCTGCAGTTCTCTGGTGACTCACTACAAACTTGATGCATGTGTAAGAATTCTGTGGTTCCCCATGCAGTCAAGACCTTTGTGTGAAGACCAGGAAGCCCCAGATAAAAAATCTTTAGGTAAAGCTAGAGACCAGCCAGCAGCCTGGCAGTCCCAGATTTGTCTCTTTCAACTGCATAACCTGGTTTTGTATTTATTTGTACCCAACTTATACCAACACAGAGATTCCAGGAGCCTTTTAAAGGCATGCACAAATAGGGTAAGAATAAATATACAAAGAAACTGGGGCAGAAAGAAAATAAATGAGAGAAGGGAAATAAAAAGGTAAGGTTGGGCCTCCCTGGTGGCGCAGTGGTTGAGAGTCCGCCTGCTGATGCAGGGGATACGGGTTCGTGCCCCGGTCTGGGAGGATCCCATATGCCGCGGAGCGGCTGGGCCCGTGAGCCATGGCCGCTGGGTCTGCGCATCCGGAGCCTGTGCTCCGCAACGGGAGAGGCCACAACAGTGAGAGGCCCGCATACCGCAAAAAGAAAAAAAAAAAAAAAAAAAAAAAAAAAAAGGTAAGGTTGGTACAAGGGTTCTATTTCCATAAGGTCTTATCCAATAGCTAGAGGTGGGTTATAAATTGGTTCTGAGCTTCCAAATTGCAAAGACTGAGAAGCAAGCATGATGAGTCATCAAAATCAGTGTTTGTAAGTCAAACACACACACACGCACACACACACACAGATCAGGTGTCCTGGTGTTCCTGCTTCTGATGGCTGATGTACTTCCTCTTGTAGGTCCTTAAAAAGATGAGGCCAAGTAAGTGGGCAAATATGCCAGCTTCCTTGCTCCTCTGTTGAATAATTCTGAGGTATGTGCTACAATGACTCTCAGAGACCCCCATCCAGATGGAGGCCCAGATGCCCACATGGTCACTGGCTTGACAACACACCTGTACTGAGTGCCTCCCTCTGTGCCTTACCTCCCCACTCTCTACTGGGGTATCCTGTGACCACCTGCCAAATGAACCACTTGCACTAGGATCTCTGGCTCAGAGTCTGTGTCTGGGGGAACCCAAACCAAGATCTAGATGCTGTGAGATCTAGTGAAACGTAGTAAACACAATGATGATTGCCACTTGCTGCCTCGTATAAGGACGTCCAGCACAGCCACGGACAGTTTCACATAATCAATGCCATGGCCACCTGCTCACTGCTCGGGGTGAGGGGTCCACTTGATAGAACTAACTTTTAGCATTGGAGCCAATAAAGTGGAACCAATAACTTTATCTGGCCTGCAGATTCCTAATCTCTAACAAGAAAGGGCTGGTCTATTGGTCCCCTCCGGTTCTAAGACTCCTTGACGTAAAATATGCCATACCTACATGAGTTTAAGCTTTTAGGGAGAAAGAAAATCACAGTGCTCTCTGCTGAGGTGTTTTTCAGAGCATCCCAGTCTGTTCAGCAGAAGCCTTCAGGGTTGGAGATGGGGAGGTGGCCCTGAGGAGAGAAGAGCTAGTGTCTGGAGCAGCCATCACATCTGTCCATGTGATGACCAAGGAAGTGGGAAGGGCATGAGGAGGGAGAAAGGGAGGCCCAAGAGCTAAGAGGACAGTTTAGAGACCAAGAGAGGAAATGACAGGGCTCTCTGGAGGCACAGTGAGGCAATTATAACCCACAAAATCTGGTTGCAGTGTGGGAAGGAATGGGGAATTATGTGGCAAAACGGTCCGAGAGATCAGGGTCTGTACTACAGAAACTCAGGGTGGGGTGTACCACCCAGCGTGGCTGAGGAACTAAGAGAAGTCCTACAGCCTTTAACAAGTTACAGTCAGAGTGTTCCTTATCTGTCTAGCTCAGTTTTCTCATCTAAAAATGGGATAATAATCCCTATCACAGAGAGCTCTGCTGGCCTGAGCACCTGAGCACAAAGTAGATGCTCCCTAAATACTGTTGTGGGAACGTTGGCCGACCCTGAATTAAAGAAATGCATGGACACCTCTGACCACAAACTTCTCAACCCTCAGAAAGTGGGTATTTTGACTCAGAAGGTGGGTATTTTTACTCATGGCTGTTTCAAAGCTAGTTTGCATTTTTATTTGATTAAATTCGTATAAAGAGAAAACGCACACAACATTCAAATGGTGCACTGTTACAGAATAACAATGCCCGAAGGGTACTTGAATTCACTATTAAATTTCAGCAAAAAAATGTCTAAAACAAAACCAAATGAAATGGTTTACTCATTACTTTTCTTTAAGTACTAGCTGTGACCTTATCAAGTTATTCCGCTCCCTGAACCTCAGATTTCCCATAACTAAAAATCGAGGGGCACTGGGCCAAATGCACTTGAAGAGCCTTTTTGGGTCTTTGGTCTGTTTCCATTCTAGGGCCCCTGGGAAAGCAGAGGACTGAGTCCTTTGTGTGGCCATAAAGAGTTACTTCTGTCTGCCATCGTCACACTTGTGTCCCGAGTACCTCAGAAGCTGTCTGAGAACATCTAAACCTTAATGACTCCTTTGCTTTTCTTCCCTTGTCAATAAATTACAGGAGGATGTCTTTCCTCTTGTTACTGTACCCCAGTAATTTATGTCCTGTGGTCTCAGAGGTTCATTCGGGTCCAGGAAAATCTGTCTGTTGCTCCCTCTTCAAATTCAATGCTTGTTTACAATTAAACTTGCAAGAGAGTCCTGGAGCAGAAACTAGAGTGATAAGATCTCTCCCATCACTTCCAGCGCGGCCCATCACTAACAAGTCAGGGCTGCCTTAGACCCGCACGTCAAACTACAGCCCTGGGAGCTGGTGAATGGTGGGGGCCTTGATACACATTTGCCACTTGGGCTTAAGACTTTACTCATCAGCTGGATACATTTATGGGAGATGGAAACAGTAACCGGGAAGTAGGGAGTCCTGGTTGGATAACAACCTTCTTTGAGGCCAGACAAAGCCACCTCTATTGAGGTTACTGACAGACATGCTATGAAACATGGAAATCAGAGGCCATGTAAGTCCTTAGAATTAGGTTATTTGAACCCAGTAAAAATAAGTGGACCTTTAAAAAAATGTACTACCTTTCTATTTCAGTGTGCTTTGTTTCTCAGGAATAACAGCCAAAATGTTATTTGGCTTAACCATTATGGTATGTATCTGGCTTCAAGTCTTGGCTTAGAATTCTGTTAATCATCAAAATGCTTCATGATTAGAGGCCCCCCTTCATCTGACAATCCCACAGTGCTTGCTCATAGTTCTTAGATGTTTTCAGTGGCATTTGGGATTTCAATTCCCTTTGAATGGGTTTTCCAGAGCATTTAGAGGATATGGTTCCAAAGAAGCTGCTCCCAGGGCACTAACTGGGTCTTCACTACCTGTACCTCACAGGGAAGATTCCTGGAGTAGTCTTGCGAGTGGGTCCCCCAGCAAGACTCTGCTGACTTCTCGTCTTTGAAGGGTGTCCTCATCAGTCATGACACAGCTTTTCTGCTCCAGTCTTACGTGAAGGCTCTATAAATGTATGCCACCTGCATGCACCTGGGGTCCAGCACTGTGTACCACAGGATGATGCGGGAGGTAGGGGTGTTTTTCCAGCCTCCGGTGCTTGCAGGCTCACCCTGAGACCAGCTGCTCATGGGGGAAACTAGTAAGAGAGCAATGGAGGTCAAACCAGATACAAGGCTTGATGTTACGTTATGTGTCAAAGCAGAGGGCGCTCTAGGACCAGAGATGGTATGCTAGGGGTGTCATGGAAGTGTGAGACTGGGAATGAGCAGGGAACGGGAGGTGTGAAGAAATGGAAGCTGCACCATATCCACGCCCTGCTTTTCTGCTACACTTCCGGAGCGAGAAAGCTAGAATGTGAGGTCAGCACCTTTGTCTGGTTGATTCACTGATGTATGCCAACCACTTAGAACAGTGCCTGGCACATAGCAGGCCCTCCAAAAATAATGTGTTGCTGAATGCAGTGGAGACCTGGATTCCACCCTTTCTCCTCCCTCCCCACCACCTTCCAACAGACTCAGATGGTTGATGCACAAATCTAACCGTCCCACGGGTCAGCATACTTGGGGAACAAACTGTATACAGCTGAGGTCTCTTACAAATAGCTCTGAACACATTTAATGCATCTGGTTTAACTGGTGCAGCCCAAAAGATTTAAAGCCACAACCACTGTCTTTCAAGTTACCCCCAAGCTTTCACTTGCCCAAAGGTTTCAGATGCTACAACTAGGCCCATAGTGATCATGTTGCTTCTAGACCATTCACCCTCCAGCTCTGAGTTGAGCAACTGTATGGTCTTGGGAAAGCCACATAACCTCTAAAAGATTTATTTTCCTCCTATGCAAAAGTAATGGGTTGGACTGGATTATCTCTAAGATTCCTTCTCAAATAATGATTTAAGAGATTGGAATTTGGTGTTTAACACCACTTTTTGGCTCTAGGGAAGACAGAGTGTTTTTTATCCACCCTTTTGCTGGGAAAACCACAGTGACCTCCTAGCCCCCTCCTTCACCCACAGGGCAGGTGTGGCTGACTTGTTCCAGCTTTAAGAATCCTAGTTTTGCTCTTTCTCGCCTTTCAACGGGCCATCTCTACCTTCCCATCTTAAAGCATCCTAGAAACTTTCTTCTCCTTTCTCTCTCAGTCAGAGCCTTTGCCTCCATAATATTTGGTTGAGAAATTTGGAGCCGCGTTGTGGTGTCTTGACCATAAACCTCCCCTCTCTAGGATCTTCTCTTTTTATTCCCATGGACGCTCCCCCCAAATCCACGTTCACTCCCTCTCCTTCCTCTCACTTTATATTCTGCTTTAATTTGACAAATATCTCCTTGAAGCTTTACTGAAGAATCCTTTTCCATTAGGCTTGAGAGATCAAATATGTTTACAACCAGGATAACTGCCATCCATCAAGCATCGGCTGTGTACCAAACACTCTATGGAAATTACCTCCTTAATCTTCACTGAAACTATGACGTTGACACAATCCTCCCCGTTTTAAAGATGAGAGAAAAGATGCTTAGGGAAGTCACTGACCCTGCCCAGTTAAGAACGTGCAAGACTGGAGATTCAAGCTCAGGCCCACGCGCCTCAAAGCCCATGGGTCTTCTCCATTCTACTAAAGACAGTAATGCTATTCAGGGGTTCACAATATGCATTTGTAGTTTAGTGGTCACTTCTAGATTCAGAGAATTTTGAAGTTGGAACATATTTAATAAATCATTTAGTTTTAGTTACTTCTAGTAGAACTTAAGAAATATAAGAACATACCCACACAGAGGGAAGGAATGATATAATTACATGGAAGAATGCACACGTATTATATACATCTATATTTATAATAAAAATGTAAAGTATATCTTTACAAGCTGCCATGGAACATTTACAAAAATTGTAATATTTGACCACAAAGAAAGCCTCAATCCTTTCTTTAAGGCTGGAATTGTATTGTGTACAATATGTCCCCAAGCTGTCTTGCATTCATTGTCTCCCACTACGTGCATGTACTTGATATTCTAGCCAAAGGGAACCAAAAAAAAAAAAAAAGAATTATTTGCCATTGTCTAAATATGCCCTTACCTGTCCCAATTTAAGACTTTTCTTTATTCATATCGTTCCTGAGGCTGGGAATGGCTTCCTCCACTATCTGTCTATAGAATGCTTAAGCATTCTTCAATCTCATCTCAAATACTATTTTTTCCATAAGGCTGGTCCTGATCCTCACAATAGGGTGTAATATGTTTATTAGAGTAGTTTACATGTTAGCTTTAACTAACCTAATTTTTCATGCCCACCTTTAGAGGACAGTGGAGGTAGAGGTGGTTCTCACTTCCTTATGAATCCCAGAGCACTTAGCACAAACCTCATACACGAAATAGCACTCAATACAGAGCTGGTGAATTTAATTGAGAGTTGTTTACTTTTGCCATGGTGCAACATAGGAATGTGGAAAAAAATAATTGTAGATAGGCAGATTTCAGTACATTCTAATACAAACCACTCGGTCTTTTACATCAATTACTCATTCTGTTTTTTAAATATGCCTGGGCTGAAATTTTAGCATTCTTTCTGTCAGTTCATATTAACTTTCTAAGCTAAAGTAAATAAATTTATATAATATGCTGAATCAGCAAATAAGTATTTTAAGTAAAAAAAATATATTTTTAAAGAAGAAATGCCTAATTTGAATATGCATGCCAACAACACAGTACAAGAAAATAGGGGAAAAGGACACCCACTATGGCATTCGTTTTTAGACTGAATAAATACTTCCATTTATCAAACTTGTGACTTTCTATTAAGGCACCCAATAGTTTCTTGGTGAGTAATTTTCTCAAAAAGTGGTAAATAAAATTTTGTTTGAGGCTCTCATGATATGCCAACCACAATGAATCACTTTTCTCTAATGTAGCTGAGCTGCTTTATAACATTAGCTATACAAAAGGAAAGGAAAGTTAAGGAAAGGTGCTAAAGGTCATAGTTTGCATTTGTATAGATCTTTACAGTTTGCAAAGCACCTACATGGACATTATCTTATTAATGTTCCTTATATGGCATTGAGGTGAATATTACTATTATCCCCATTTTATAGATGAGGAAACAGAGGTCTAGAAAAATTCTTTGCCCAATAAACACATGTTGGGAGAAAAAGGAAAAGGAAGAAAAGAAGAAAGGATAAAAATGTATCTTACAAAGGTGAAGATGGTAGACTGAGCAAAAGTATTTGTTTTTCTATTTTCTTTCCAAAATTCCATTCAGATGGCAGAAAAGATACACATGTTGTAAAAACAACTACAAAAGAAGTAAGGATACAATCAGCAGATAAACAATTTTTGAGGAATTTCTGAGTATTAGAAAGTTTATGTTGGCAAAAAACCACAGCAGAAAAAAACTACTAAAGCAGACTATTGCTGAGTTGGAAAAATTCTAAACACAGAAACCACAGGTACAATGAGCAGGAGGGGCCATTGAGCAAGAGTGGTCATTAATATCAAGGACAGGACTCCCTGAAGAACAGTGAGGTCAGTCATGCCCCATCCCCTCCACAGGCCAACAGAGCAGCTGGTGAGAGATTTCAACATGTCTCTTTCAAATATTGATAGATGAAGCAGGCAAACATTAGCAAAGATACAGACTTGAAAAATTCAATCTGCAATCTTGATTGAATACATATATAAATAGTCCCTGTACCCAGTTATCAAGAATGAACATTTTCCTCAAGCACACTTAGAATGTTTACAAAGACTGTCCACATATGGGGCCATAAAGCACGTTTCAGCTAATTTAAAAGAATAAGTATTGGGCTTCCCTGGTGGCGCAGTGGTTGAGAGTCCGCCTGCCGATGCAGGGGACACGGGTTCGTGCCCCGGTCTGGGAAGATCCCACATGCCGCAGAGCGGCTGGGCCCGTGAGCCATGGCTGCTGAGCCTGCGCATCCGGAGCCTGTGCTCTGCAAGGGGAGAGGCCACAACAGTGAGAGGCCCGCCTACCGCAAAAAAAAAAAAAAAAGAATAAGTATTACAGATATCACATTCTCTGACCACCATGCAATCAAGTTATAAATGAGCATGGGTCATACTTGTGAAAATATAATTAAATAAGGCATGGGTCAAAAATATCATAATGACAATTTTAAAAACCACTAAAACTGAATAATAAAAATACTATATGTCAAAACTTAAGGATGCAACAAAAGTGATATTTCAAGGAAAAAATACCATCTTTAATGCTTATATTAGAACAGATTAAAGGCTGAAAATTAATGAGCTCAACATAAATTTAAGGAGATAAAGAAATAAAGAAAAAAATCAAATGAATAAATTCAAAGAAAGTAGAAGTAAAAAGAAGAGCAGAACTAAAAAGAACAGAAAACAAAGCATCAGTACAGAGGGTCAACAAAGCCAAAAGTTGCTTTTTTCGTAAAGATTAATAAAATTGATAGACCTCTGGTGAGAATGGTCAATAAAATAGAAGTCATAAAGGAACAATCTGGACATCTGTAAGGACATCTGTAGCATCTGAAAAGATAATTAGAGGATATAATGAACATGTTTATGTTAAAAAACTGGATAACTTAAATGAAATGGACAAATTCCTAGACATATATAACTTTCAAACATTATCCAAGAAGAAATAGGAAGGTTTAATTTTCCTACAACCATTTAATACAATTCAATACTCTTGAATACAGATTTTAAAAAATCCTCTAGACAAAATAGTCACATATAGAATTAATTTAATAAACATCAAAATATATCATAACCAAGTCAGATTTACCCCTGGAACGCAAGGATGGTTTAACATTATAATGTCTATTTCTGCAATTAGACAGATTAAAGAAAACTACATGATCATCTCAATAGACAGAGGCAATGCCTTAGATAAAATTCAATACCTATTCATGATTAAAGAATAAATCTCTTAACAAATACAAGAGAATTTAGCAACCCAATACAACCAAACACTTTCAACAAGCTTCATTTTTAATGGCAAAATGTTAGAAGCATTCCCTTTAAATCAGAAACAAAATAGCACTGCCTCTATTCAACATTTTATTGGAGGGTCCAGCCAGTGCAATAAAAATAAGAAGAAACAAAAGGTAAAAGAATTGAAAAAGGAAAAAAAAAAAACCCAAATGGTCATTATTCAAAGTCATTATTCACAGATGACATGACTATGTACTTAGAAATCACAAAGGTTAAAGACGCAGACATAGAGAATGGACTTGAGGACACGGGGAGGGGGAAGGGTAAGTTGGGACGAAGTGAGAGAGTGGCATGAACATATATACACTACCAAATGTAAAATAGACAGCTAGAGGGAAGCAGCCGCATAGCATGGGGACATCAGCTCAGTGCTTTGTGTCCACCTAGAGAGGTGGGATAGGGAGGGTGGGAGGGAGACGCAAGAGGGAGAAGATATGGGGATGTATGTATATGTATAGCTGATTCACTTTGTTATATAGCAGAAACTAACACACCATTGTAAAGCAATTATACTCCAATAAAGATGTTAAAAAAAAAAAAGAAATCACAAAGGTTCCTACAGACAATTGATTTAAATAAATAAGAGAGTTAAGAAAGTTGCCTGGTTGCATTTCTAGGCATTAGCAAAATTTAAAAAATAATTTAAAAAATAAACATAATTTACAACAACAAAACTATAACAAGGTAGGTAGGAATAAATCTAAAATTAAAAGTGTACCAGACCATGGGGTGGGATAGGGAGGGTGAGAGGGAGGGAGACGCAAGAGGGAAGGGATATGGAAACAGATGTATATGTATAACTGATTCACTTTGTTATAAAGCAGAAACTAATTAAAAAAAAAAGTGTACCAGACCTTTATGTAGAAAATTATAAAACCTTATTGAAAAAGTTCAAAGACGACTTAAATAAATGTAAGGTTTAGAGTATGTTCCTGGATATAAGGGCTCAATATTGGGATGATATTAGTGCTCTTATATTGATCTATAGATTCAATACAGTTCTGATAAAATTTTCTAAAGGATTTTTCAAGGAAAATTGATGAGTTAACTTCAAATTTCATAAAGAATGTCTAAGTATAACTGAGACTCCCCCAAAGTAAGAATAAGGTAGAGAGATTTCAATAAATGGTCCTGCAACAATTGATTACCAATATGAGAAAAAAAATTAGATCCCTTCTTCACACTAAGCAGGCAAATCAACTCTAAGTGTATTAAAGACATAAATGTGAAATGCAAAACTTCAACAATTTTAGAAAAGAACATAGGATAATAACTCCATAACCTCGGGCTCAATAATTTCTTAAACAAGACATAGAAAGTGTTAACACAAAGAAAGAAAACTGGTAAATTCAAATACACTAAAACTGAAGGCTTCTGTTTATCAAAAGACTATAAACATTTAAATACAAGGCACAGAGACTACCCTGGTGGTCTAGTGGTTAAGACTCTGCACTCCCAGTGCAGAGGGTGTGGGTTCAATCCCTGATTGGGGAACTAGGATCCCTCATGCCGAGCGGTGCAGCCAAAAAAAATAAAAAATAAAAAAAAAATACAAGGCACAAACTGGAGGAAATAGTGCAAGGAATAATAAGCAGAGGATTCATATTCAAAATACATAAAGAACTCTTACATCAGTGGTGAAAAAAAGAAGCACCAAATTTAAAATAAGAAAATAGTCATGAACTGGCATTTCATGGAAGACAAAATGTGAATAACTTGTACACATGTAAAAATTATACTATATTGCAAGAGTTAGTGAAAAGAGAAGTGTCAATGAACATATACTAATAACGTTTTATACCTAATGTATCAGCAAAAATTAGCCTGTCTGATAGTGCCAAACACTGACAAGAAGATAGATAATTGAGAACCCTTAAACACTGCTAGTGGGAGTGAAAATTGATGGAACGTTTTAGAAATGAATTTGACATTATACTGTAGAGTTAAACAAACACATACTCTATGACCCAGTAACTCAACTCCTAGGTATACATCCTAAAGGAATCCTTGCACATACATGTGAAGAGATATGTTCCAAAATGTTCACATCAGTATCATTTATAATAAAAAATAAAAATAAAAAGAAACATGGAAAGAACCTAAATATCCATCAACAGTAAAAAATATGGTATATTCACAAAGAAGGATGCTTCGTATCCGTGAAAATAAATGAAATATAGCTATATGCATCTGCCTGTTGAATAAAAGATCAAGTTGAATAAAAAAAATCAAGATACCATGTCTATGTAATTCAAAACCAAACAAAATCAAACAATATATTCTTTAAAGATACATACATATGTGATAAAATTATTTTTAAAAAAGCAAAGAACGATAATCATAAAATTCACGATGTTTCTCTCTGAGGGAGAGAAGTGAGGGGGACAAAACTAGGAGCAGCATACAGTATTGAAAATGTTTTACTTCTTTTGTTGGGTGGTGGGCTCATAGATGTTTGTTTTATTATCTTGCTTTATAACTTGCTTATATATTATCATATATATTAAATATTGCACATTTTTTAGAAATAGAAGGTAAAAAAGGTACTCAGAGACTACCACTCCACAAAAGGGCTGGTTTCATGACTGAGTTCAACAGACCTTCAAGAAAAGGCTAATTCCTCTGTTGTTTAAACTATTTCAAAGCACGCTAAAGTATGAGAAACTTTTGAATTTACTTTACAAAACTAGCAAAACCCCAGCCTAGCCCAATAAAAGAGAGCCATGAACCAATAGTACTCATTTTTATAAAAAAAGACAAATTTCAAAATAAAATATTCACAAATCAAATCCATCAGCAAATTTAATGAATAAATCACTATGATTAAGAAAGTTAAGTTCCAGGAATCCAAAGAGAACCCAACGTTAAGAAATCTATTAATAGAATTCCTTATCTAAGTAGATTAAAGGAGAATTCCATATCAGCATTTCATGAAGGCAAACAGGGTTTGATAAAATTCAACAGAAACATAGAAGGGAAATTGTAACTAGATAAAATTTATCTACCTAAAACAATTGGCAGCCATCACACTTAGTGATGAAATATTAGAAGCTTTCCCATTTAAGTCTAGAAGAAGACAAGAATGTTCATTTTCATTGTGCTAATTCAACACTGTATCCTGGGAATCCTAGCAATTGCATTAGATAAGAGGTAGAAATAAGAGGCACCAGGTATCAGAAAAGAAGCAAAACTGTCATTATTTGCAAGTCTTAGGCATATACACACATATACTCATAGACACACACATCCACACATACACATACCTTTATGCTTGTAAATATGTAGGAATGGTTCTAGAAGGACAAATGCCAAATTGTTACTGATGGTTTCATCCAGGGAGGGAAGAGGGATAGGGTAGGAAGTGAGGGTAAAAAGGAACCTTTAATTTTTTATACTTTGCATTTCTTTATTGCTTGAACTTGTTTTACAATAACAACAGCTTTCATAATTAAAGAAAAAAACAATTAAAAATGTCAAAAGTCATATGGCTAAACATGGTAGACCCAAGGCTCAAACTCAGGTCTTATATTATCAAGGTAGTTCCACACAGTTGGTTTTGAAAATTGTATTCATAAGAAGGCGAAAGAAAGGTGGAGCCACTGAGAATTGTGCACAAAGAATCAGTCACTCAGGGCATTACACTGATCCTTCATTCCTTCATTTGCCACAAATAACACTCCAGGGACTAATAATGATGGCTAGCTACTTATAAAGTCTGTCACCGCTTACAAAACAACCCTACCTTCATTATTTCACTTACTTTAACCCTTAGGAAATAATTTCAATAATCTATGACCAAGAAAATGTTCCACAGTGGTAATCTAAATGATGTCATAAAAATATAATCTTAAGACTGTAGATATAGAATTTCTGGAACTTCCAAAGGCACAGAAAAAAACTCCAACCCTCGGGATCCAGGTGACTGACAAACCTTCTCCTGACACATCCCTTACAATATGATTGTGTAATCTGAACTGCTTCCAGAGTACGCCATGTTCTTTCTTATTTCTGGGTCTCTACATATCTTTTCCTTCTGCCTGGAACGTCCTCCCTCCCTATTTTTCCCCTTAAGTTGCCTACCCATCTGTGCAGAGGAGTTAACATAGCAGACCTGACTACTCTCCTTTAAAAATACCTGCTTATGGGGCTTCCCTGGTGGTGCAGTGGTTAAGAATCCGCCTGCCAATGCAGGGGACATGGGCTCCCTGATCCGGGAAGATGTCACGTGCCACGGAGCAACTAAGCCCGTGCACCACAACTACTGAGCCTGGGCTCTAGAGCCCACGAGCCACAACTACTGAGCCCAGGTGCCACAACTACTGAAGCCCACGCGCCTGGAGCCCGTGCTCCGCAACAAGAGAAACCACCGCAATGAGAAGCCCGCACACCGCATCGAAGAGTAGCCCCCGCTCACCGCAGCTAGAGAAAGCCCGTGCGCAGCAACGAAGACCCAACACAGCCAAAAAAAAAAACCACCTGCTTATGATGTTGGCCATTGGCTGGTGTCTGGGAACTTGGATTTTGGGAGGGTGCCCACCATTCCCAGAACTGGTAAGAGTGGCTCACTTGCATGTACTGTATGAACAATTCGGTTTATGCTGAACAGCTGTTTCCCTTTGGGAGTCTGTAATGTTGGTACATGGCAGGCAGAGAGTGCCTGCGTGGCCAGCCCCCAACAAAAACCTGAGGTGCTGAGTGTCTACAGCTTCCCTGGTTGGCAATACTTCACACGTGTTGTCACAACACATTGCTGGGGGAATGAAGTGGGCCCTGTGTGACTCCACTTCATTGGAACTTTCCTCTGGTTCCCCCCCCGCAGCTTCACCCCATGCACCTTCTTCTTTGCTGGTTTTCTTGTATCCTGTCACTGTGATAATTTACAGCTGTTAAGTGCAACTATATGCTGATGTATAGAATCACTGTGAATCACTGAACCTGGGGGTTGTCTTGAAGAGCCCCAACGCAAAACACTGAGTTTTTCAAATTGACATTGTCTGTCAATCTTTCTTCACTTTCTTAGGCAGATTTCACTGCTTCTTTGCCTCTGCTTTTGCAATTAAAGAGAGCTTCTTATTGCATAATCATTAATTGTTTGCACTCTGTGCCCCTTTTAAAGTATAAGCTCATCAAAGACAAAGACCTTATTTTTTTACCTTCCTTTTTTCAGCACTGAGGTGGCACACTCTGGTAGCATTTGCAATAGTAATTGTAGTAATAGCCAATAAGTGCTGTTCACTCTGTGCCTGACACACCAAGCTAAGAGCTCTACACATTTTAAAAATATTTTTTTAAAATTGAGGTATAGTTGATTTACAATATTATATAAATTTCAGGTGTACAACACAGTAATTCACAATTTTTTAAGGTTATACTCCATTTATAGTTATAGGCTATATTCCCTGTGCTCTACAATATATCCCTATAGCTTATTTATTTTAGGCATAGTAGTTTGTACCTCTTAGTCCTATGCCTCTATCTTGCTCCTCTCCGTTCTTTCTCCCCACTGGTAACCACTAGTCTGTCCTCCATATCTGTGAGTCTGTTGGTTGGTGGTAATCCTTCCAACAACCCTTAAAATAGCTACTGTTGTTATCCTCATTGTAAAATGAGAAAACAGAGGGGTTTTAAGTAGGTGTTCACTGAATGAATGAGCCACCTAAAGAACATCATTTTAGCCCTTAAGGAATCACTTCATTGAGGTGAACTTGTGTTATGCCTATTAAGTCGTGAACACTTCACCTTGACACCTGCTATGAGCAACTGTTGAGGATGTTATCTATCACATATTTTATTACTAAGTGATTTATTATTACATCATGCATATTATTATTATTTTTTAACTGAAAAGACATGCTCACTGCACACAATTCAAAAGGTACCAAAGGTATATAGTAAATCATAAGTCTCACCGGCTCTCCTTCCCCAGCCACTCTATTTTTTCCCTCATTTTCTCATATATCCTTCCAGAGAGAGGATGGACAAATACGTTAACACATTTCACAAAAAGGCTACCATTTTTTTTTTTTTTTTTTTTTTTTTTTTTTTTTTTGCTGTATGCGGGCCTCTCACTGTTGTGGCCTCTCCCGTTGCGGAGCACAGGCTCCGGACGCGCAGGCCCAACGGCCATGGCTCACGGGCCCAACCGCTCCGCGGCATGTGGGATCTTCCCAGACCGGGGCACGAACCCGTGTCCCCTGCATCGGCAGGCGGACTCTCAACCACTGCGCCACCAGGGAAGCCCAAAGGCTACCATTTTATACACGTTGCTCTTTTCTTACCTAACAACATATCCTGGTGGTCATTTCGTATCAGTGCGTGTAGAGCTACCTCATTCTTTCTGAAAACCTTGGTGATGATTGTCAACCAAGAACAGAACAACCCAGTATGGGGTTGGTGCACGGGTTTGAAAACAAACAGAGAAGGACTATTCCTTCTTTCATTTTCTGGCTGCAGGAGCATTAAACTGAGAGGTTTAATGCTAGGTCCACTCTAGGTCCCTAGAATGCCCTTGCCCTTGTCACAATAGGACAGCATTGGTGTCCACTTGCACAGGCTGTGTGCATCCCCTGAAAGAATGTAAAGGACTGTGAGTCAGGCTGGACTTTGGGTGCATTTGTCCCCTGCTGACGGACATTTAGGTTGTTGTAACAACTACATAGTGGAAAATGGTTTAGAGGGCATTTTGCACATTCAGAGTAGATCTATTTGATAAAGTATTAGAAATGGAAAAGCTGCGTCAAAGAGATACTTATTGTTTATTTTTAATTAAATACGTTGAGATATTAGTCACATGCCATAAAATTTGCTCTTTTAAAAGGTACGATTCAGTACAATCACAAGATTGTGCAACCATTACCACTAACTCGGAAACATTTTCATCACCACAAAAGATAGCCCGTACCTGTTAGCAGCTGAGATATTTTTAATTTTGATATGTTTTGCCAAATTGCTTCATCAAAATTAAAATAAACGTCTTTCTGGCTCACTTCTAGGAATCTGTCTCACCACAGTGTACCAACTATACAGGTTTCCAGTTGCCTCTGCCACCCCCTCTGCACATATAACTATCGCATTGGTTTTATCTGAGAAGGTAAGTCCAAGTTCAGGAAATGTACACACACATCCCCACACAGCATTCTCTTGCATCCTGCAAAGAAACTGGATCCTGGCACACTTCCCACACTGAAAAATGCACCCAAGGTCCAGCCTGATTCACGGTCCTTTACATTCTATCAAGGGATGCACACAGTCTGTACAAGTGAACACCAATGCTGTCCTATTGTGACAAAGGCAAAAGCATTCTAGGGGCCTCAGTGTTCTTAGTTTAATGCTCCTGCAACCAGAAAATGAAAGAGGGAACAGTCCTTCTCTGTGTTTGTTCTCCAACCCATGCACCGACCCCATACTGGGTTGACAGTCAGTTGACTGTCCTTGGTTGACAGTCACCAACGCAACAGTGCCAGCAACAGGACGCCAAATAAGACTTGCTTTGAGTCTCACCCCCTCTTCCCACCACCTGCCAGCCCCTGGTTATCTGGAAGAACCTCACACCCTAGAAAACTGAGTCTGTGAGCTCCTGGTCGGGGTTTGCTGCTTGGCGTCCATGCACACTGAGAACACAGCCAGCCAAACACCACGAGGTGTATGACACCCTCTTCCCCTTCCTTCTTTTTCCTCACGTGTTTTTATAAACATCGAAAGGGAAGGTAATTAAAACCTGCAAGAAAACCTGCTGGCCGAGAAACTGAAAATCTGAGTGACTTGGGGATGACACCACATGTTTACGGGTGCGTTTTGTAAGTAACATGGTTATAAAAAAAGAGGCTCTTATAAAGAAATGCCCCATTCCCCAAAGCTCCATATAAATGACATTCTTTTTAAGGAGCGGGTGGGGAGCAGTTCATACTCATGTTCTTCCTCATCGTTTCATTTCCAACAAGGGGAAAGGAATCTTAATTGTACAGTTTTCTAGGAGCACAGTAGTTATGGAGCCAAGGCTTTGCAGCGGCACACACACACACGCGCGTGCGCGCGCGCACACACACACACGGAAGGAAGGTAAACTAGAAAGAAAAGAGGAAAAGGCACAGGAGGGTCTTTATTTAGCATAGCAGGGTAGAACAAAGGAAGAGACAGCAGGCATTCATCACCTCTGATTGGCTTTTCTGAGTATTAAGCACACACACACACACACACACACACACTTTAATTCAAAAGACAGAAGTTCTGCCTTCCTCTCCTGAGTGCTAAGTGCCGCCTGAACAGTCAAGATTTGGATGAGCCCGTGTAATCCCCTTGAATTTTTCATCTGCTGTGCTGACTGTAAAGTGAAACAGAGCCACTGGCCTCTCCGCATGTGACACAAGGCTTGAAGCACACACACTGCAGAGTGGCCTTCCCCGGGAGCCAGCTGTGTGCAGGTAACTGGAGCCTGCCCTTGGCCCCGCTGTTAATAAGAGTAATTGGCACGCCACTGAGGGGCTGTTGGAGCGCTGTGATTTGCTCTGTATGGGGGTCTCCCCAGACCATATGCGTATGCAGCGGTGATAGAAATATTTTCCATATGAGCTCTCCTCTCACATGCTTAAGTGCTCCAGGCTGAGTCAGGCTGGCCCATTTGTCATTTACTCCACTAAAAAATCAACAGGGAAGTTGCGAACTTCAACTGCAACTAGAGGGTAATGGTCTGCTTTCCGCCTCCGCATCACTAACCCATTCAGTTCCTCCAGCTCCCATTCAAGACCCCGCCTCCCCCCACCCCACAGGCCCAGAAAATATCTGCAGAGCAGAAGACATGGGTAACTAATAGGCTAAAAGTCTAGAACAAATGACCCATTGCTGCACGCCTCTGTACCATGTCTGCTTTGAACAGAGTAAAGAGCCTGCTGCAACCATAGCTTGCCTTGCAGCGTGGATTTGGGAGCAGCTCACTTCCACTCCTCTTAGAAAAGGGAAAGTCATTACAGGAGGCTTTCAGAGCCTGCTCCGTCCCCACAATGCTAACAAAAGGCAGAGCTGTGAAGTGGCCCAGTGGCCTTTCTAGGAGATACACTTTTCACTTGGCTTTTCAAAGAGGAAGATGGATTCAGGAAAAAAGGCTGTCCTTTCATTACTCAGCCATCAGTCTCCAAGACTTTCCATCAGAATAAGGAGTAAAAGCAGTGGATGAGGTAAATTTGTTGCAGGCTTATTTGCAGGTGAGGGTGGATACACCTATGTGCTTCCCTCTCCAGCCCATATGATCATCCCTTCCAATTGCTGTGTCAAAAACTGGCTCCTACAGGCATTTATGATGTTCAAAAATGTATCCAGCAAACATATGAGCTAAACCAATAAGAATAAATCATCCTCATGGGTCTTAAACATGCCTCCCTTCTATGGTAGATCAGTAGAGCTGGGACACTCTGAGCCCTGTTATGTATCACTACCCTTCTTCAAACCTATGATACAAAGTTAAACACAGATTTTTTCCAAGCACATCAAAGCAAAAAAGGAGGAAAATGTAATGCAAAGGCAGCAAAGAAAAGCAATTCCTCTAGTATGCACCCTCTAGCATGCATATGCAATACTGGAGAAAAATTCGCAACAGGTAATAGTCTCTATTGGAATCTGACATGTACATTTTTTTTTTTTTGCAACAACAGAACTAGAAACGTACATGCTCCAGGCATCTGTCACCAAGACCATGCCAATGCCCTGGTGTGGCAGCTGTACCAGAAGAAGATTTTAGAAATTACAGGATTTTTCAAGAAGAAAAGAAGTCTTCCTGTAAGAAAAGGCAAGGCAAGCCTAAAAAAGCAAAATCAAGCATGACTCTTTACACACCATAAAAACCCCTTCCTTGATCCCTCTTGGTAGATAGAAGAGGAAATATAATGCTGACGAAAATACAACTTCTGACAAGATATTTTATTTGGCTTACCTCTCCCCCAGGTCTTGCTAACACTGCTGTTTGAACGTGGAGCAATGTTAATATCAGGTAGCTGACAAACATTATTACCCAACGTTAGAACTACCCTAGAGGAGAAGTCCGTCTGCCAAGTGCTAACAGCTAGCAGATGCACTTGTGTCTCGGGATTCCAGCCCCGGAGTTCCGCTAGGCACCGCGCTGCTTCCCTCGGCTCTCCCTCTCACTGTACTACCCGGAGCTCCGAGCTCAGCCTCTGCTCGGAAGAAAACTGGTAAGCTGATCTCTTCATGTAATAACTTCTCCCAGCTGGGGGAGGGGACAGGAGCCAGCTGGGAGCTGGGGGGCTGCCTTTAACCGAAAGCAGAAAGGGGAGGGACAGAAATGATCAATGTGGAGTTCCGCATCTGGTCTCATTCATGAAAAGGGCTCCAAGGTAAGCACTCCACAGGCAGGCAGACGGCCCCTGCTTCATCAACTGAGGCAGGCAGGAGGCAGTGAACTGCAGCAGGATAAGCCCTAGGCTGGGAGCTGGAACAACTGGGGCCTTCCTAGTCCAGGATCTGCTACTGACAAGCTGTGTGTGCCTGGATAAGTTGCCAACCCTCTCTGCTCCTCGACTGGTTTTCTCAGTGGTACAGGCAAGGGTTGGGTTGATGACCTCTGAGCTCCCTTTTAGTTCTGATTTGATGGCTGCAGAAATCTAGGCAGTCAAAGGCTGTGCTATCAAGGGCAGCCTCGAAGAGGAGAGAAGTCACACTATGCGTTTGACTGCTATGCGTTTATGTGCCGATCACCAGGACAGGAATGGATGGGAACTGAGGAAGCCACTATAACCTCCTCCTGCTGCTTCACGGGGTCTGTGTCTAACCAAGAGCTTGAGGAGTTATTGCAGGCGATGTAAAAATAAATGGTAAGGTGGGAACAAGTGAAACCCAGGTATTAGATGACACTGGCATAGTGCATGAAAGGATGGTTTTAGAGCCATACCTCTGGGCAGAATCACACTGACCATCAAAGTGGGGCTTATGGACAGAGGGAGCACAGGAGCAGGCTGGGGAGCAGGTCTTGCTAAAGCCTACAGTGAGCCCCAGCCGTTCCACTGGTCAAATGGGGAAAGGCCATCTGCTGGGTTTTGGTGATTATCAGTGAGGTCACCTAGGCACAAAACTTGGCATAGTTCCTGATACACAGTAAGTGCTAAAGACATCGGCTTTCTCTTTGATCTGAACAAGTATTGGCACTCAGTCCCAGAAAGTAAATTAATAAACACTTGAAAAGCCTCAGGTTGTGGGCATTTTCTTGCATTAATGAGGAAACTTTAAACCAAACTGCAGTTTGTAGCCACTTCAGAATGTTTATTATCACCAGTCATGTGACAATTTACTAGTGGGAGTTTTCTTGGTGGTTGGGTGAAGGGACTTTCAATCCCTTTTTCCAGGGCTGTAAGAGACAGAAGGTAATGGTGAAGATAATATCTCGTTAGAGAAAGGAAGGAATGAACTTCTTCTCTTCCCCTTCCTCTTCTGCTTTCTCTTTCTCATTCATTATTATTATTGCCTAGCATGGGGTCTGTTATGCTAGGTGACTGAAGGGGCACTGTCATCTACTCAATAACCTCACCAGAAACGCAGGAATTGTCTAAGAAAACCAAACTTCTTGAAAGACCAGGGGTCTTGTCTAGTCCGGGGGTTGGGGAACTTTCTGTAAGGGGCCAGATAATAAATATTTGTAGTTTTGCAGATCACATGCGTTCTGTGGCAGCTACTCAGCTCTGCTGGGGTAGCACAAGAGCAACCGAAGGCAATACATACAGGAAGGGGTGGGCTGTGTTCCGGTACAACTTTATTTACAGAAACAGGTCGCGGGCCAGATTCGGCCAGAGTTTGCCAATGCCTGGTCCACACGCTTCCCAATCATCCTTCAACCCACTGCAATCTGATTTTTAACACCTTTTCTCCACTGCAAGGGCTCTGGAAATATCACCAATGGCCTCCATGGCACAGACTGCAAAGGATAATTTTTCAGAGCTTATCTTATTTGGCTTCTTTGCAGCATTAACCATGGCCTTCTTTTTTTTTTTTTTCATATTGTGGTAAAATATACACAGCATAAAATTTTACCACTTTAACCATTTTTTTTTTTTTTTTTTGCGGTACGCAGGCCTCTCACTGTTGTGGCCTCTCCCGTTGTGGAGCACAGGCTCTGGACGTGCAGGCTCAGCGGCCATGGCTCACAGGCCCAGCCATTCCGCGGCATGTGGGATCTTCCCGGACCGGGGCACGAACCCGTGTCCCCTGCATCGGCAGGCAGACCCTCAACCACTGCGCCACCAGGGAAGCCCTAACCATTTTTAAGTGTATAATTCAGAGGCATTTTAGTATATTCACAATGTTGTACCACCATCACCACTAACCATTTCCAGAACTTTTTCATCATCCCAAACAGAAACTCTGTATTCATTAAATAATAACTCCTCAATTCCCCCTCCTCCCGACTCCAGGTAACCTTTATTCACCTTCCTGTCTTTATGAATTGGCCTGCTCTCGGTTGCTCAACTAAGTGGAATCATATATTTGTCCTTTCGTATCTGACATTTTACTTAGCATGATATTTTCAAGTTTCATCCATGTTGTAGGATACGTCAGAACTTCATTCCTTTTTAAGGTTGAATAAGATTCCACTGGGGCTTCCCTGGTGGCGCAGTGGTTGAGAGTCCGCCTGCCGATGCAGGGGACGCGGGTTCGTGCCACGGTCTGGGAGGATCCCACATGCCGCGGAGCGGCTGGGCCCGTGAGCCATGGCCGCTGAGCCTGCGCGTCCGGAGCCTGTGCTCCGCCAACGGGAGAGGCCACAACAGTGAGAGGCCCGCGTACCGCAAAAAAATAAATAAATAAAATAAAAAATAATAATATTCCACTGTATAGATCAGGGGTCCCCAACCCCCAGGCCGTGGACCAGTTGTGGTCCGTGGCCTGTTAGGACCCGGGCCGCCCAGCAGGAGATGAGCAGCGGGCTAGCGGGAGAAGCTTCATCTGCTGCTCCCCATCGCTCCCCATCGCATTACTGCCTGAACAATCCACCCCCGCCCCACCCCGCCCAAGCAAAAACTGTCTTCCACGAAACCGGTCCCTGATGCCGAGAGGTTGGGGACCGCTGGATATACCACATGTTATTTATCCATTCATCTGTTGATGGACACTTGGATATATTAAATGTACTCCAAACTCAACGGGTCTAAAACTGAACTAACGTTTCCCTGAAACCTGTTCTTGCTGTTTTCTCCATCTCAATGAATGACATCATTGCCCATCTAATGGTTGAAAACCATTAGGTGTTATCTTGAGTTCTCGTACTTCCTTACCAAACCATCACCAGATCTGACTGAGTTTCCTTCTAGAGCTCTCTCCAATCTGTCCATTGCCCCAGATTCCTGCTGCCTCTGCCCCCATTTGGGCCTCCACTAACCCTTCCTGACTTTTTGTAGCAAGACCTTGTAACCTCCCTACTCTCGTCTTTCCCCTTCCAAACTTCTTTCCCCACTGCAACCACTGGAATTCTTCTAAAATGTGAATCTAATCATGTCACTCCCCTGATTCTTTTTTTTTTAACTTTTATTTTGAAATAATTTTATATTTACAGAACGTTTGCAAAGATAGCACAGAGTATCATGGTATATCTTCACCCAGCTCCTTCTAACGTTAACATCTTAAATAGCTATGGTACCTTTAAGAAAACTAAGATATTAACATTGGTACAATGATATTAACTAAAATAAAGACTTCAGTCATATTTCCCCAGTTTTCCCCCAGTGTCCTTTTACTGTTCCAGGAGCCCATCCCAGGATTCCACATCTCTTTGGTCTTTTCTGGTGTGTGACAGTTTCTCAGTCTTTGATTTTTTGAAGAATATTGATTAGCTTTTTTGTAGAATGTCCCTCAATTTGGGTTTATCTGATGTTTTCCCATAATTAGACCTGGTTATGGGTTTTGAAGAAGTATACCACAGAGGTGAAGTGCCCTTCTCAACACATTTGTCAGGGGCACCCTATATCAACATTCCTGGTGATGTGGACCTTGATCACTTGGTTGAGGTGGTGTCTGCCAGGTTTGTCCACTGTAAAGTTACTATTTTTCCTTTTCCATACCTTATTCATTAGAAGTGAGTGAGCAAGTCCAGTGGAATTAAGCTCCACTTCCTGGAGAGGGAGTATCAAAGAATATTTGGACATATGTTAAAACCATTACAATAATTAATACATATTTGGGGGGAGATACTTTGAGGCTATGCAAATATTCTGCTTCTCAAAGTTTCATCCACTAATTTGAATATTCATAGGTAGATCTTGCCTGCAGCAGTTATTACTGTAGTCCTCTAAATGGCTATTTTCTGTTTCCCATCTACATCTATTAATCAGAATTCATCCGTATGGAAGATTTGTCCCTCCTGCCCCATTTATTTATTAATTCAATCATCTATTAATTCTTCCCTGCTTCTGAAAACCTTTTGATTACTCTCCATTATGGATGAAGTCCAAACTCCTTAATGTGACACTGGCGAGGCTGTTTATAATCTGGTCTCTTCCTGCCCTTCCAGCCTCCTCATCCTCTTTTCTGTTCACACACACTCCACTGTCCAGACGTCTTGCGCCACAAGAAATTATCCCTAAATGCCATGTGTCCTTGTGCCCCGTGCCTCCCTTCATGCTAGTCTCTCTAGAATATCATTCCCTCATCCTCAGTGGGTTAGCACCTGTTGCCCTCTGCCTCTTTGAAAATCCAGCTCAAATAAGCACCAAATACTGGAAACCACCTACATGCCCATCGATAAGGATTAAATGAACAACTTGTGACATACATAAAATAGGATACTCGGCAGCAGTAAAGATTGAGCTTGCTTCCCATATAATGAAACATCTTCAAGATTTATTCAGTGAAAAAAAGTAGGATGCACAACAGTGTAATTATTATCCTATTATTTGTGAATATGTGTTTATAATTGCTGGTATACATAACTATCTGCAGAAGAAAACACCTGAGGCTACCAACAGTGCCTGCTTCTAGGGAGGGGAACTCAGTAGCTTCAGAGCAGAAATGGGGTTGAAACTTATGACAATGTAGCCACTTAGTCACGTGTGGTTATTGAGCCCTTGAAATGTGGCTTTTCCAAATTGTGATGTGTTGTAAATGTAAAATATACTTTGTCCAGTGGGAAGACCTGGTATGAAAAAAGAATGTAAAATATCTCACTAGTATGCTTTTTTGCTGATTAGATGTTGGAATGATAATTTTATATATGTTGGTTTAAATAAAGTATGGTATTACACAACTTGTTTTGTTTTACTTTTTAAAATGCAGCTATTAGAAAAATTTTAAATCACGTATTTCTATGGGGCAGCACTTCTATATCCCTTTCATATTTAACTGAATTGTCAAACATGTGAGTGTATTGCTATTCCAAAAGTAAATAAAAATGAGGTAATAATAACAGTTAATAATAGAAAGAAATAAATACATACACAAACCCCCTCCATCAATGATTCACTTAAATGTCACCCTTCCTGGGAGTTATGCCTTGACAGGCTCCCCACCAAGCCGAGGGCACTGCCCCTGGCCTTTGTCCCCAGGCATCCTCTGATTTTCTCCAGTGCAATATTTATTGTAATTGTTAGCTAATGTATCTGCCTTCATCAGTAGAGAGTGAGGCCTTGATGACAGGAGATGTATCATTCTGTGTTCCCATGGCTCCACACGTTGCCTCATTCAGTGTGCACTGAATTAGGGAATGCATGCAAGAAAGCGTCCTATAGGAAACTCTCGTCTGCTTGTGATGGGAGGAGAGGTCTTCTAATGGCACATTTTAGACACTGCGAAGTGAAAAATGAAAAGGAGAAATTTCCAGAAACTGAATCCCTCCAGGAAATGCAGACAATTTCCAACCTAACTTTTGTGTGGCCTAGATAGAGAAAATATAAGTGAGTGGGAGAAATATGAGTAACAAAAAACAGGGAAAACAAATGCAAATAGCACCTTTAAGGCCATTTTATTTCCTGCAAAGAATGTCCATCCCTTTATGAAGGAAGAAGTAAGATGCCACTTTCTCCACAGAGATATATACTATATGGCTAAACAGGTCAAACTACTTTTATTTCCTTAAATATGCTTACATTGTATGGAACAGGTGGAAAAAAAATCTTTGTCAAGAAGTTGGCTATTGGTCTGGGAGCAGGTGTTAGTAATTAACTCTCCCTTTGTACGGACCATGGAGCCATTAAATAGCCAAGGAAGTGGGAACGCAGAAAGCAAAGGGGAGTTCTCAGCTCTATTCCCCTTAAACATAAGGAAAATCATGAGAAGCTCCAGCAAAGGGAGTCACAGGTCCTTCCCTTTCTCTAGTTTCTGCTTATGAGGGGCCAAAGCCTGACTCTTGTAACCAGTAGGGCACCTGTGCTATTCGGCTGAGCACCTTGCAGGGTCACTGAAAGGAGGGCTATGCTTCTTGGCTCGCCTTTGAATTTGAGCCAGGAGCAGGGCCAGAGACACGGTCAGGGAGATGCTTACACAAAGTACAGGGGGTAGGTAGGTAGGCTCATCCTACGTCTGAGAGGACACCAGGGAATGAATGCAGACATCAGGACCATTCTCATGTTGACCACATTCTTTATTTCAATTATTTACCCTAAGGCAGAGGTTCTCAAATTGTGGTCCCTGGACCAGCAGCATCACTATCATCAGGAAACTTGCTAGAGATGTAAATACTTGGGCCCCACTCCAGACCTACTGACTCAGAAACTCTGGGAGTGGGCTCAAGGATTTGTGTTGCTCTACCCAACAGTTCTCTGTCTAGTAACCTGAATTCAAATTGTATAACTTGAAAGTATTATTTTATTAAAAACATATTTTCTTAGAAAATTTGACTGTCAGATACTAAAACATAGCATAAAGCTATAATAATGAAAACAGTGGCAAATACTACCAGTGTAAGAATAGACATTATTTACATAACTGAACATGGAAAAGGATTTAGGGTGCAAGCAATGAATCACTACAGATCTGCAAGGAAAGGATGGAAAAGTGTTAGGAAAATGGCTATTTGGGAAGTAAATAAAGTTATTTCCATAAATTATACCATATGCTAAAAATAAACTGCAGGTAGATTGAAGATTTTAATGCAAACAATAGAAGTGTGAAAGCAGTAAAAAAAAAAAAAAGGTCAATATTTCCGTATTCTTGGAGTGGGGGAGGACTTTTAAGCACAGTTCTAACAAAGGCAGAAATCATAGAAGAAAGATTTATATGTACTTTTAAGATTTTGTAAATCAAAAATGTACATACCATTAACATAATTTAAAGTCAAATACACAGTAGAAAATGTATTTCACTAGTAAATAACTTAAAATATCAATACTTATCATGTGCTGGGACTTGGAGAGACAGGGATCAGCAAAAGAGACTCAGTTCCTATCTTTGTGGAGCTTGCTGTCTGGTGCAGGAGGCCAACATTAATGAAACCCAATAAGTAAATTAAAAATTGCAACATGAAAAGGTCTGCAAAGAAAAGATATGTGGTGATATAAGAGGCTTGTCCTCATTAGGGAGATTGGCTTGTGACAGGAGCAACAATGGGTTTCACAAGGACCTGAGAGGAAGCAGGTGTGGATGCAGAGAGAGTGGGAGAGTGGGAGCACAGCATCAGATTAGGCTGAAGACAAAGGGAGGAGCCAAGATAAAGAGTTCCATCCTTTTCCTAATGAGAATCTGTTTTAAAAGCAGAGGCAGCAGTTACATGACTAGAATTGCATTTTGCAAAGGCTACTCTGTTTATAGAGAAAGGGCTGAAGAGAGGCAACAGTGGAGGCTGGGAGACCAGTGAGAAGATTCTGGCTGGAGTCCAGCTGAAAGGGATAAGAGCTTAAACCAGGATGGTGAAAAGAAGTGACCAATTTCAAAGGTAATTTACAACATCTATAAAGGAAAAGGGTTTGTGTCCATAATATATTTTTAAAAACCCATAAATCAGATAATGTCTATTTTAATAGGGAAAGGCTAAAAGCAATGTCCAATAGCGAAGTTGCTAAATAAAGTATGGTGTATCCATAAAGTGAAATCCCATCCAATCATTTAAAGAGACTATGTCATATATTTATTGATATGGGTACATTTTGATATTATATTGTTTTAAGACAAAAGTAGGCCACTTAAATGGAAGAAGAGTCTTCTCAACAAATAGTGCTGGGATAACTGGATGTCCACAGGCAGAAGATTGAAGCTGGACCTCTACCTCACACCACACACAAAAATTTACCCAAGATGGATTACAGTCTATGACGGGCAGAATAATAGTCCCTCAAAGACGTCCATGCTCTAATCCTCAGAATCTTCGAATACGTTGCATTACATGGCAGAGGGTAATTAAGATAACAAATGGAATTAAGGTGGCTAATCAGATTACTTTAAAATAGGAATAGTATCTTGACTATCCAGGTGGGCCCAGTGTAATCATAAAGTTCCTTAAATGTGGAAAAGTGAGGCAGAAGAGGAAATCAAGAGTACAGTTGTCCTTCCCTCGGTATCCTGGGAGGATTGGTTCCAGAACCCCATGGATACCGAAATCTGTGGATGCACAAGTCCCTCATAGAAAATGGCATAGTATTTGCATATAACCTATGCACATCCTCCTGTATACTTTAAATCATCTCTAGATTACTTATAACACCTAATACAGACACTACAAGCCCCTTCGCGGGCGGAGACTGCAGGTGGCGGAGGGGGAAAGCTTCGGAGTAGCGGAGGAGAGCACAGCAACAGGGGTGCGGAGGGCAAAGCGGAGAGATTCTGGCACAGAGGACCGGTGCCCTCAGGCACACACCAGCCCGAGAGGCTTGTCTGCTCGGCCGCCGTGGCGGGCGGGGCTGGGAGCTGAGGCTCGGGTATCGGCTTTCAGTCGGAGCGCAGGGAGAGGACTGGGGCTGGCGGCAGGAAGAGAGCCTGAAGGAGTTAGTGCACCACGGCTAGCCCGGAGGGAGTCCGGGGAAAGGGTCTGGAGCTGCTGAAGAGGCAAGAGACTTTTTTCCCTTTTGTTTCCTGGTGCGCGAGGAGAGGGCATTAAGAGGGCTGCTTGGGGAAGCGCCGGTGACAGGCACGAGCCGCGGGTAAGGCACGGACCTCGGAGACGGGCGTGGGCCGCCGCCGCCGCCGCCGCCGCCGCCGCCGCGGGGCCTGTGTGCGAGCGCGGGTCACTGTCCGCCCCGCCTTCCGGGGGGCCTGTGCACCCCGCCACTGCTGGGGTCCCCGAGACCCGGGGACGGCTTTCCCGGGAAAGCGCACGGAGCGCCACGGGCTGCTGCAACGTCACGCCGGCCTCTGCCGCCGCAGGCCCGCCCCACACTGCGCGCCCCTCCCTCCCCTCTGCCTGAGTGAGCCAGAGCCCCCGAATCAGCGGCTCCTTTAAACCCGTCCTGTCTGAGCGAAGAACGGACGCCCTCCGGCGACCTACGCGCAGAGGCGGGGCCAGGTCCAAGGCTGAGACCCGGGAGCTGTGAGAGCAGAGGCAGGGAAATTCTGTGCAGCCTCGGAGGCAGCGGATTAAAGCTCCACGGTCCATTTGATGTGCCCTGCGTCTGTGGAGTGCATGAATGGACAGCGAATCATCCCAAATTGAGGAAGTGGACTTTGAGGACAAGATTTAAGACTTTCCCCCCTTTTCCTCTTTTTACAACGAATTATTCCAAATTAAGGAGGTGGACTTAGAGAGCAAGATTTCAGACTTCTCGCCCTTTTCCTCTTTTTACAACGAATTATCCCAAATTGAGGAGGTGGACTTGGAGAGCAAGATTTTTGATTTTTCCCCCTGCTCTCTTTTTGTGAATGTGTATGTGTAATCTTCTGTGTAAGATTCTCTCTGTATAGCTTTGCTTCCACCATATGTCTCAGGGTTCTATCGGTCCGTTTTTTTTTTTTTTTTTTTTCAATAATTACTTTCTAATTTTAATAACGCTACTATATTTCATACTTTATTCTATTTTACTTTACCTGCTCTTTCTTTTTTTCCTACTCTCCCTTCCTCCCTCCCTCCCTCCGCTCCTCCTTTCCTTCTTTCTTTTTCTTTCCTCCCTCCCACCCTTCTTCTTTCCACTTTCTTTTTCTTTCCTTCCTCCCTCCCTCCTGTCTTTCTTCCTTTCCTTTCTCCCTCCCTCCCTCCTTTCTTTCCATCCTTCCTCCCTCCCTCCCTCCCTCCTTTCTTTCTTCCTTCCTTCCTTCCTTCCTTTCTTCCCTTCTTCCTTTCTTTCCCTCTCTCTTTCTTTCTTCTACTAATTCTTTCTTTCTACTTTTTCTCCCTGTTACTCTGAGCCGGGTGGATGAAAGGCTCTTGGTGCTGCAGCCAGGAGCCAGTGCTGTGCCTCTGAAGTGGGAGAGCCAACTTCAGGACACGGGTCCACAACAGACCTCCCAGCTCCACATAATATCAAGCAGCGAAAATCTCCCAGAGATCTCCATCCCAACACCAGCACCCAGCTTCAGTCAACGACCAGCAAGCTACAGTGCAGGTCACCCTATGCCAAGCAACTAGCAAGGCAGGAACACAACCCCACTCATTAGCAGAGAGGCTACCTAAAAACATAATAAGGCCATAGGCACCCCAAAACACACCACCAGACGTGGACCTGTCCACCAGAAAGACAAGATCGAGCCTCAACCACCAGAGCACAGGAATTAGTCCCCCCCACCAGGAAGCCTACCCAACCTACTGAAACAACCTTAGCCACTGGGGTCAGACACCAAAAACAACGGGAACTACGAATCTGCAGCCGGCAAAAAGGAGACCCCAAACACAGTAACATAAGCAAAATGAGAAGGCAGAAAAACACACAGCAGGTGAAGGAGCAAGATAAACACCTACCAGACCTAACAAATGAAGAGGTAATAGGCAGTCTACCTGAAAAAGAATTCAGAATAATGATAGTAAAGCTGATCCAAGATTCTATTTCCATGATCCATAATCTTGGAAATAGAATAGACAACATGCAAGAAACAGTTAACAAGGACCTAGAAGAACTAAAGATGAATCAAGCATCGATTAAAAACACAATAAATGAAATGAAAAATACTCTAGATGGGATCAATAGCAGAATAACTGAGGCAGAAGAACGGATAAGTGAGGTGGAAGATAAAATAGTGGAAATAACTGATGCAGAGCAAAATAAAGAAAAAAGAATGAAAAGAACAGAGGAGAGTCTCAGAGATCTCTGGGACAACATTAAACGCACCAACATTCGAATTATAGGGGTTCCAGAAGAAGAAGAGAAAAAGAAAGGGACTGAGAAAATATTTGAAGAGATTATAGTTGAAAACTTCCCTAATTTGGGAAAGGAAATAGTTAATCAAGTCCAGGAGGCACAGAGAGTCCCATACAGAATAAATCCAAGGAGAAATACACCAAGACACATATTAATCAAACTGTCAAAAATTAAACACAAAGAAATCATATTAAAAGCAGCAAGGCAAAAACAACAAATAACACACAAGGGAATCCCCATAAGGTTAACAGCTGATCTCTCAGCAGAAACCCTACAAGCCAGAAGGGAGTGGCAGGACATAATTAAAGTGATGAAGGAGAGAAACCTGCAACCTAGATTACTCTACCCAGCAAGGATCTCATTCAGATTTGATGGAGAAATTAAAACCTTTACAGACAAGCAAAAGCTGAGAGAGTTCAGCACCACCAAACCAGCTTTACAACAAATGCTAAAGGAACTTCTCTAGGCAAGAAACACAACAGAAGGAATATACCTACAATAACGAACCCAAAGCAATTAAGGAAATGGGAATAGGAACATACATATCAATAATTACCTTAAATGTAAATGGACTAAATGCTCCCACCAAAAGACACAGAGTGGCTGAATGGATACAAAAACAAGACCCATATATATGCTGTCTACAAGAGACCCACTTCAGACCTAGAGACACATACAGATTGAAAGTAAAGGGATGGAAAAAGATATTCCATGCAAATGGAAATCAAAAGAAAGCTGGAGTAGCAATTCTTATATCAGACAAAATAGACTTTAAAATAAAGACTATTAGAAGAGACAAGGAAGGACACTACATAACGATAAAGGGATCGATCCAAGAAGAAGATATAACAATTGTAAATATTTATGCACCCAACATAGGAGCACCTCAATACATAAGGCAAATACTAACAGCCATAAAAGGGGAAATCGACAGTAACACACTCATAGTAGGGGACTTTAACACCCCACTTTCACCAATGGACAGATCATCCAAAATGAAAATAAATAAGGAAACACAAGCTTTAAATGATACATTAAACGAGATGGACTTAGTTGATATTTATAGGACATTCCATCCAAAAACAACAGAATACACATTTTTCTCAAGTGCTCATGGAACATTCTCCAGGATAGATCATATCTTGGGTCACAAATCAAGCCTCGGTAATTTTAAGAAAATTGAAATTGTATCAAGTATCTTCTCCGACCACAATGCTATGAGACTAGACATCAATTACAGGAAAAGATGTGTAAAAAATACAAACACATGGAGGCTAAACAATACACTACTCAATAACAAAGTGATCACTGAAGAAATCAAAGAGGAAATTAAAAAATACCTAGAAACAAATGACAATGGAGACACGACGACCCAAAACCTATGGGATGCAGCAAAAGCAGTTCTAAGGGGGAAGTTTATAGCAATACAATCCCACCTTAAGAAACAGGAAGCATTTCGAGTAAACAACCTGACCCTGCACCTAAAGCAATTAGAGAAAGAAGAACAAAAATACCCCAAAGCTAGCAGAAGGAAAGAAATCATAAAGATCAGATCAGAAATAAATGAAAAAGAAATGAAGGAAACGATAGCAAAGATCAACCAAACTAAAAGCTGGTTCTTTGAGAAGATAAACAAAATTGACAAACCATTAGCCAGACTCATCAAGAAAAAAAGGGAGAAGACTCAAATCAATAGAATTAGAAATGAAAAAGGAGAAGTAACAACTGACACTGCAGAAATACAAAAGATTATGAGAGATTACTATAAGCAACTCTATTCCAATAAAATGGACAACCTGGAAGAAATGGACACATTCTTAGAAATGCACAACCTGCCAAGACTGACTCAGGAAGAAATAGAAAATATGAATAGACCAATCACAAGCACTGAAATTGAAACTGTGATTAAAAATCTTCCATCAAACAAAAGCCCAGGACCAGATGGCTTCACAGGTGAATTCTATCAAACATTTAGAGAAGAGCTAACACCTATCCTTCTCAAACTCTTCCAAAATATAGCAGAGGGAGGAACACTCCCAAACTCATTCTACGAGGCCGACATCACCTTGATACCAAAACCAGGCAAGGATGTCACAAAGAAAGAAAACTACAGGCCAATATCACTGATGAACATAGATGCAAAAATCCTCAACAAAATACTAGCAAACAGAATCCAAGAGCACATTAAAAGGATCATACACCATGATCAAGTGGGGTTTATCCCAGGAATGCAAGGATTCTTCAATATACGCAAATCAATCAATGTAATACACCATATTAACAAGTTGAAGGAGAAAAACCATATGATCATCTCAATAGATGCAGAGAAAGCTTTCGACAAAATTCAACACCCATTTATGATAAAAACCCTGCAGAAAGTAGGTATAGAGGGATCTTTCCTCAACATAATAAAGGCCATATATGACAAACCCACAGCCAACATTGTCCTCAATGGTGAAAAACTGAAACCATTTCCACTAAGATCAGGAACAAGACAAGGCTGCCCACTCTCACCACTCTTATTCAACATAGTTTTGGAAGTTTTAGCCACAGCAATCAGAGAAGAAAAGGAAATAAAAGGAATCCAAATTGGAAAAGAAGAAGTAAAGCTGTCACTGTTTGCAGATGACATGATACTATACATAGAGAATCCTAAAGATGCTACCGAAAAACTACTAGAGCTAATCAATGAATTTGGTAAAGTAGCAGGATATAAAATTAATGTACAGAAATCTCTGGCATTCCTATACACTAATGATGAAAAATCTGAAAATGAAATCAAGAAAACACTCCCATTTACCATCGCAACAAAAAGAATAAAATATCTAGGAATAAACCTACCTAAGGAGACAAAAGACCTGTATGCAGAAAACTATAAGACACTGATGAAAGAAATTAAAGATGATACAAATAGATGGAGAGATATACCATGCTCCTGGATTGGAAGAATCAATATTGTGAAAATGACTCTACTACCGAAAGCAATCTACAGATTCAATGCAATCCCTATCAAACTACCAATGGCATTTTTCACAGAACTAGAACAAAAAATTTCAAAATTTGTTTGGAAAAACAAAAGGCCCCGAATAGCTAAAGCAATCTTGAGAACGAAAAACGGAGCTGGAGGAATCAGGCTCCCTGACTTCAGACTATACTACAAAGCTACAGTAATTAAGACAGTCTGGTACTGGCATAAAAACAGAAAGATAGATCAGTGGATCAGGATAGAAAGCCCAGAGATAAACCCACGCACATATGGCCAACTTATCTTTGATAAAGGAGGCAGGAATGTACAGTGGAGAAAGGACAGCCTCTTCAATAAGTGGTGCTGGGAAAACTGGACAGGGACATGTAAAAGTTTGAGATTAGATCATTCCCTAGCACCATACACAAAAATAAGCTCAAAATGGATTAAAGACTTAAATGTAAGGCCAGAAACTATCAAACTCTTAGAGGAAAACATAGGTAGAACACTCTATGACATAAATCACAGCAAGATCCTTTTGGACCCACCTCCTAGAGAAATGGAAATAAAAACAAAGATAAACAAATGGGACCTAATGAAACTTCAAAGCTTTTGCACAGCAAAGGAAACCATAAAGAAGACCAAAAGACAACCCTCAGAATGGGAGAAAATATTTGCAAATGAAGCAACTGACAAAGGATTAATCTCCAAAATTTATAAACAGCTCATGCAGCTCAATAGCAAAAAAACAGACAACCCAATCCAAAAATGGGCAGAAGACTTAAATAGGCATTTCTCCAAAGAAGATATACAGACTGCCAACAAACACATGAAAGAATGCTCAACATCATTAATCATTAGAGAAATGCAAATCAAAACTACAATGAGATATCATCTCACACCAGTCAGAATGGCCATCATCAAGGAATCTAGAAACAATAAATGCTGGAGAGGGTGTGGAGAAAAGGGAACACTCTTGCACTGCTGGTGGGAATGTGAATTGGTACAGCCACTATGGAGAACGGTATGGAGGTTCCTTAAAAAACTACAAATAGAACTACCATATGACCCAGCAATCCCACTACTGGGCATATACCCTGAGAAAACCATAATTCCAAAAGAGACATGTACCAAAATGTTCATTGCAGCTCTATTCACAATAGCCCGGAGCTGGAAACAACCTAAGTGTCCATCATCGGATGAATGGATAAAGAAGATGTGGCACATATATACAATGGAATATTACTCAGCCATAAAAAGAAACGAAACTGAGCTATTTGTAATGAGGTGGATAGACCTAGAGTCTGTCATACAGAGTGAAGTTAGTCAGAAAGAGAAAGACAAATACCGTATGCTAACACATATATACGGAATTTAAAAAAAAAATGTCATGAAGAACCTAGGGGCAAAACGAGAATAAAGACACAGACCTACTTGAGAATGGACTTGAGGATATGGGGAGGGGGAAGGGTAAGCTGTGACAAAGCGAAAGAGAGGCATGGACATATATACACTACCAAACGTAAGGTAGATAGATAGTGGGAAGCAGCCGCAGAGCACAGGGAGATCAGCTCGGTGCTTTGTGACCGCCTGGAGGGGTGGGATGGGAAGGGTGGGAGGGAGGGAGATGCATGAGGGAAGGGATGTGGGAACAGATGTATATGTATGACTGATTCACTTTGTTATAAAGCAGAAACTAATTAAAAAAAAAAAAAA
Source organism: Mesoplodon bidens (assembly GCF_964165515.1). Taxonomy (NCBI): domain Eukaryota; kingdom Metazoa; phylum Chordata; class Mammalia; order Artiodactyla; family Ziphiidae; genus Mesoplodon; species Mesoplodon bidens. Next base: position 60,767,007 of record NC_138178.1, on the reverse strand, counting down.
AGAAAAAAAAAAAAAAAAACACCTAATACAATGTAAATGCTATGTAAATAGTTACTGGCATGTGGCAAATTCAAGTTTTGCTTTTTTGGAACTTTCTGGAATTTTTTTCCCCAAATATTTTCTATCTTCAGTTGGTTGAATTCACAGATGCAGAACCAGTGGATACTGAGGGCTGACTGTAATTTGGTGTGAGAAGAACTCAACTTGCCATTGCTGGCTTTGAAGATAAAAGGGAGCCATGAGCCAACGAATGTGGACAGTCTCTAGAAGCTGGAAAAGGCAACAAAATAGAAATTCTTCTCTAGCACCTCCACAAGGAATGCAGCCTGCTGACACCTTGATTTTAGCCTAGTGAGACCCATTTCAGACTTCTGGCCTCCAGAACCGTATGAAACTCAATTTGTGTTACTTTAAGCTACTGTTTGTGTTAGTTGACAGCAGCCATCGACACTAATATATAGATCTAAATGTAAGAGCTAAAACTGTAAAACTCCGAGAAGAAACATAGGAGTAACTTCAGGACCTTGGGTTAGGTGACAGTTTCTTAGATAAGACACCAAAAACACAAGTGACAAAGGAAGAAGTAAGTGGGACTTCATTGAAATTAAAGACTTTTGTGCTGCTAACGATAAACACAAGCCACAGGTTGGGTGAAAATGTTTACAAATCATATATCTGATAAGGGACTTATATCCAGAATATATAAAAAATTCCTAAACTTAATAACAAAAAAAAAACAACCCAATTATAAAGTAGGCAAAGGACTTGAACAGACATTTCCCCCCCAAAATATACAAATGGCCAATAAGCACATGAAAAGATGGTCAACATCATTAGTCATCAGGGAAATGTAAATCAAAACTACAATAAGACACCACTTCCTACCGGCAATCAGAAATACAGGTAATGACAAATGTTGGTGAGGATGTGGAGAAATCAAAACCCTCATACACTACTGGAGGTAAAATGTAAAATGGTGCAGCTGCTTTGGAAAACAATCTGGCAGCTGCACTATAAAGTTAAATGTAGAATTACCACATGATCCAGCAATTCCAATCCTAGTTATACACCTAAGAAAAGTGAAAACATATGTCCACACAATGCTTTCATTGGATGGATGCTCATAGCAGCACTATTCATAATAGCCAAAGTGTGGAAACAACTCAAATGTTTATCACCTGATGAATGAATAAAAATACCCAAACAATATCATAGTATCTGGCAATAAAGAGATGAAGTGCTAATACATGCTACAACATGATGGCCCTCGAAAATATTATGTTAAGTAAAAGAACCCAGTCACAAAAGTCCACTTATTAACTGATTCCAATAATATAAAATGTTCAGGATAGGCAAATTTATAGAGACAGAAAGTATATTAGTAGTTTCTTAGGCCTGAGGAGGGTGAGAAGAAATGGGTAGTATTTCTTTTTGGGGTGATGAAAATTTCTAAAAACTAGATTGTGGTGATGGTTGTACAACTCTGAATATACTAAAAAATATGGCATTATATACTTTAAATGAGTGACTAGTATACGTGCATTACTGTTAATAAAGCTGTTTTTAAAAAGTAGACCATAATATGGCATCCTTAATTCTGTTTGGGGCAAACATAAAAGATGAATCACATTCTTGTTTTTAAAATTTTAGTTATTTTTTTCCTACAATGAGCAGCAGAGGAATAAATGTAGTAAGAAAAACAAAATTATCTTCATTTGGAAAAAAAATGGTGACTATAACAATAAAAATGGGAAAGACCATGAAATAGTAAATTCACAAATGAAGATATACAAATGCAATACGAAAATGGAAGATGAAAGGCAATTTAACATCAATGGTGACCAAAGAATTACAAAACCAAATAACATCATACCATGTTCACCTGATACACCGGAAAAGAGTTTTTGTGAATGGTAATACCCACTATTGGCAAGAGTTCAGAAAAGCGAGTAGTCCGACATAAGGCTGGTGAGAATGTAAATCAGAACAGGTGCTTTAAGAGCTGGGTTTCTCAAACTTTTGATGTGTACACAGAAGAGCAACCAAAGTTACTTCTTACCCTCAACCAGCTTTCCACCTTCAATCCCCAATCTTATTTTACATTTTACCTCTCTTTCCTCTCTCCTTCCTCCCGACATAAAAGCTGAAAGTGCAGCAAGGCCATACCTAGGCAGGGAGTTCTGACTTCTGTTAACCTCAGCTTGCTGGAAACAGCAACAATCTTGGCATTGAATGTAATGGACCCCCAAGCCGTTGAAACAGCCCTCTGAAGGCTGGTAATTGGCTCTGCCTGGGGTATTTCCCCCAGCTTGGATATAGAGCTTGTTCATTTTTTAGTAATAATTTCTACTGGGGTGTTTTATTTTCTTCTTCCCATAAAAAGGATTTGATGAAGATAACTTCAAGGCTGTAGCTACCAGTAAAAAGCCAATATAAATTGTAAAAGTAGATACAGTAACTAAAACCACTGCTATTTAGCACCAACTGATGTTGAGGTAAGCAGCCAGATAGTTTACAAGCCTCTGAGGGTGTAACTCATGTTCTTAAGCATAATTCCAAAGCAAAATCCAATAAGCCAAATCATTAAGAAAGAGGTCAAGGTTTCAACAGTTATTGTGTGCATTATTTAATATTTATTGTGCCAGGCATTAGGCGGGGAGGTAGACATGAGCCGCATTTAATCCTCAAATCCTATGGATTAAGTATCCCTCATTTTATGGTTGATGAAGCTGAAGACTGGGAAAGGTAAAATTATTTTCAGTATAGTTTGTTTAAGAAAACATACAAGTATATAGAATACCTGAGAAATGCTTTTAGTTTTCTAATTTCTGCATTTCTAATAATCACTTCTATTTCTCCTGTTTTACTGAGCTCTCCCTTGTCAGCCCAGCATCTGGCATCAGGAATGTTTAATCTAATTTAAAACACAATAAAAGTAGTTAATCACTAACCCTGGCTTTCAGTGGAAACTGTTAGGCAAAAAAATCAAATGGTCTTCTTGCTGACAGAGAACCCTGTGCCATACTTCTTATGATCAATATACACAGCGTATTTTTGAATAGATAGACCACATAGTTAGTTTTTAAGCAATTATGAAATTTGTTTTCCCATAGTAACAAAATATAAAATGGCACTGTCACATTCAGAAAAGTGTCAAGTGCCATCACAAGGAGAAAGTTTTAAAAATTCACCTCGTGTTTCACCAAGTTCATTAGTTAAGGTAGTGGTAGCTGCTGTAACAGATAAACCTTGAGGTTTTCATGGCTTCATTAAGAGTTTATTTCTTATTTGGATAAAGTCCAGATGGTGGCACAGATGGTAGGGCAGGCGGCGCTCTGCTCTACGTGGCCACTTAAGAGATCCAGGCTGCCCGAGGCTCTGCCTGCTTCAGCACATGCTGTTCAGGGTCACCCTGGACATCGACATCCACCTGGCAGACGAGGAGGGGAGAAAGTGGAGGATTCTCACCTTCCACTGGCCACATCCAACTGCAGGAAGGCTAGGAAATATGACCTGGCTGTTGGCCCAGGAGAGAAGAATCACAGGTCTGGCATAGCAGTCAGGATCTTCTGAAGGGGAGGGTTCATCGCCGTTACCCGTGTTGTAAAAACGTGTGATGTACATTTGTAGTAAAGTGACCCTGGATAGCCCAGACTTCTTTCATGCTATCTATGAGGCCTAAATGTCTGTTTTATATCTAGATTTCCCCCTGCCTTTGCTTCATCTCAGTCCAGCCCGGAAATCTGAGGAATTCACTGAAGAAGCATGTCTCATCATCCCACGGGTTAATGCTCAGATATTTCAGTTTCAGAAACAGAAGCTGCAGAGGGAGTTATGGCTTAAATTATGAGGTGCAGGGAGGTGAGGAAACGAACATATATCAATTGTCGACTCTATGCTGGCACTTGACAGACATGATGTTATTTACTTTTAATAACAATGGATAAAGGAATTTTTTGAAAGCTACTTAGTTGTGAAAATCTTCGCTCTTTTAATAGTGGAGACTCAGTTTTCTTAAATAATCGAAGACCTCTTAAAGAAGACATGAGGCACAGGAAACCATTTTGATAAAACACAGAATCTTTCTTGGCTGATTACTTAGAAGGTAAAGAAAAACCTTTCACAATCTCATGTAGGACAGACCAATAATCCAAGGTGAAGTTTCATCTTCTCATTTTAGCAGATGAAAGAGAATTGTTTGAGTTTTACATAAATATACTATTGATATTAAAGCTTATTTTTCTTCAAGCCAATTAGGTAGAGCTCTTTTACATATAATTTTGGCAATACCCTGTGGAGGTAAAAAAATCACATATACATAACATATCCATAGACATGCATAAACATACAGACAGACACAGACACCCTATAGCTTTTGTTCCAAAACTTTAGCCATGAATCAGGTACAATAATACAAAACTCACTGGTTTATAAATAGCAGTTGAATCCAAATTGTGTCCCTGGCAGACAGAACGAGTTAAGGTTACCCACTCACATGGCTAAAGCTTTTTACTAATATTTGTGGAGAAGACTTTTTTTGTTGAAATATAGTTGATTTACAATATTATATTAGTTTCAGGTGTACAACATAGTGAGTCAATATTTTTATAGATAATACTCCCTTTAAAGTCATAATAAAATACTGGCTATGTTCCCTGTGCTGTACAATATATCCTTGTATAGTCTTTTTTTTTTTTTTTTTTTTTTTTTTTTTGCGTTACGGGGGCCTCTCACTGTTGTGGCCTCTCCCGTTGCGGAGCACAGGCTCCGGACGCGCAGGCTCAGCGGCCATGGCTCACGGGCCCAGCTGCTCCGCAGCATGTGGGATCTTCCCGGACCGGGGCACGAACCCGTGTCCCCTGCATCGGCAGGCGGACTCTCAACCACTGCGCCACCAGGGAAGCCCCCTTGTATAGTCTTTGTACATAGTAGTTTGTACCTCTTAATCCCCTACCCCTATCTTGCCCTTCTCTTCTTCCCTCTCCCCGCTGGTAACCACTAGTTTGTTCTCTGTCAGTCTGTTTCTGTTCTGTTCTGTTCATTTGTTTGGTTTATTTTTTAGATTCCAGTTATAAGTGGTAACATACAAGTATTTGTCTAGAGAAAGGAGTTTTATTTCCACTTTCCAGATGAGAAGGCTGAGGCTCACAAGAGTAGACAGCTCTGCCAAGGTCACAGTAGTAGTAAGAAGTGGACCCCAGTTTGAGTGCTGAGTCCAAATACTTTCCTTCATATCACTGCTTCCCACAGAGCCAAGCACTCTTAGGTGACTCTAGGGGGTGCCCGGAATGGGAAGTTCCTGACAATCACTCTCTGTGGCAGCTCCTGACGTTCTTAAGGGCCACGACTCTCAGAGTCAAGGAGCCCTGTCTACCACAACGACACGCACGACACATGGGCGAGAGCACTTGCCTTGAATCCTAATCACTGACCCTGACAATGGCAAAGGTGGAGGGATGAGGGGATTTTCCAAGTTAGCTGTGCTCCATTTTCAACTTTTGTGGTTTCCAGTAATAATCACTTTGGAAAGTTGGGTAAATATCTGAGAGCAAGAGATTTCAAGGTATTCTTCATTCTTACTTAAGGCAATTTTCCTAGGCTTGGACCTAGGATATCTCAGGCAAAATATGATAGTATACACAGAAACATGGGTGGAAATCAACAAAATCGGCATAATGTCCATGCAGAAATACAGCAAAATTTGAATAACGTTCAAAAGAAGAATCATAAATGTGAACTGAAGTGTGTATGTGTGTGTGTGAGTGTGAGTGTGTGTATCAGAGCCTAACTGATGTCATTGGGAATAGATCGGTGGTCTGTAACGTTTTTGTGTGTGCCTGTAGCACAATTTCAGACACTCAAATTTTGGGCTGTACACTTGAAGGACTTTAAAGGTGAACAATGGTTATAAAAAAAAAAAAGCCTTCAGGAAGTTCCAAAAACTTCCCACAGTTGTGTAACATTATTCACTTTCGTCGCCCCCCCCCATTTGAGAAAAACTGTTTGCTGCCCTGACCACATGCTTTTTTTTTTTTTTTTTTTTTTGTGGTACGCGGGCCTCTCACTGCTGTGGCCTCTCCCATTGCGGAGCACAGGCTCCGGATGCGCAGGCTCAGTGGCCATGGCTCACGGGCCCAGCTGCTCCACGGCATATGGGATCTTCCTGGACCGGGGCACGAACCCGTGTCCCCTGCATTGGCAGACGGACTGTCAACCACTGCGCCACCAGGGAAGCCCTACAGGCTTTTTTATATTCACGAGACACGTTTGCATATTTCAATAAATGGCCATTTTCCGTATGTGCTAACTTGATGTGGTACAGAAAACTGTGCCTCACTCTGTGCCACATCCCATAACCTGTTCACTTCAACACACCACCTGCCAGACGCTATAAGAGAATCTATTCTAGGTTGAAGCAAAAATAAATCCATTACATCCAGATCAAAATTTGGCAGTACCCCGGATGCCACAGCGATGCAGTAACCCATATCACTGGCTGTAGGGATTCACATCACCTAATTAGAAACGTGTCAAATAAAAGTCACGACATTTGCACAAGTGAAATATTAAGCTCCCTTTCACATATACAGTCCTTCACCCAGCCCATAAACATGCCAAGAGAGATTCAACATCATGTTTCAAATGCAGCACTGAAGAAGGAGTTTCTTTCAGCAACAGAAAAAACCAAACACAACTTTAAAAAAAGAATCACTAAATTAAACCTAAGAACAATACAATAAAATTGCCAAGAATGACAGCATTTCTGTCTACTCCGTAGACCTTTAAGCGACTGTCTCCTAACAAATATTCTGCCTGTGCCAGTGATGTGTGATTTAAGAGAGGAAATACTTGGGGGCTTAAGAGACCTTTGCAGGGAGCCTGGAAGCTCGCTGCAAATTTGAAGACATCTGCATTCCCTGGAATCTAGGTTCATTTCTCTCTGGGAACCACCAGGATGTAGAGTCCATAAACTGTGATTTTAGCAGGTCTCTGAAGTAGGCAATGAATCAGAACAAAATGAAACTCAGTGCAAGTAGGTAGCAATTTATCGCGGCTTTGTCCCCAGTATATGTGGACAAATTCAGGCATCTGCAATGGCGTAGTGACGGATCAGTGAAAACACTTTAATATTGGATAATGTGTCCAGGAGCAGAATGTAGCCGAACAGGGTTGGTTCTCATTTCCTCGGCTCAGCGACTATATCCTGGGTGTCTGCATTGTGCCTGGTGTTAGGAGCTTCTAGACGAATGAGGTGCAGTCCCGTGCCCCAGGGGCTCCAGGGAACGGGGAAGGTACTGAGTCTGTGGTGAGATGTCATCAGATCTCCTCACTGGCTTTCACTGAGGACCATGGTTTTCTACTGCACTTATGGGACCAGTGAGACTTCTCTGCTTCTCAAAACTCCCAACTGATTCTGACTTTTCAGCATGATTTAGGATATAGACTTCTGTGTCTGGGTCCTGTTTCCTCACAGTTGGAACGTTCTGTCCATGGATTTGATAACAGTAGCCAGTTATTTCTAACTCATTGCTTGGGAAAATTAAAAACATTTTAATACATAAAATCTTTGCATGGAGTTCCTTCTGCATTGTAAATCTTATAACCAACTCTTGACCTCATAGTTTGAATAAATGTATCCATGGGCAATTTTCAACCACCATCTGCCCGGATGGCTCTGAGCCCAGGCCTGACTTTATCCAATTCTATATCCTCCACTGCCTTCTGCATATTTCCATCTGCAAGTCTTACCAACATTTGAACTCTAAAACATCTACAATTAAATTCAAATCTCGTGGTTATGAACGTTAGTTTTAACATTAGACTGCTTGGAGTCAAACTCTGGCTGTACGACACACCAGCTACGCATCCTTGGGCAAGTAACAATTTCTATGTGCCTCGTGTTCTCATATATAAAATCTGATCATTGATGGTACCTATCCCTTAGGACTGTCATGAGAATTAAATGAGATATTGCACGTAAAACACTTAATGTGGTGTCTGATGCATATGAAGAGCTCAGTAAACATTCACTTTTTTTTTTTTTTTTTTACTATTCATTGCAAAATTGATGTCTATATTTCTGTCATTGGTACCAACCATTCTTCTCTACATGGGGCAGGGAGTGCTAAAGATAGGAGGGTCCAGGATTACTGTGGCGGTGGGAGCTTCAGTTGCGCTCTTGGATGGCCCCTTTCACGCATAGAGAGGGCGGGTGGGGGAGGGTGGGAAAGTCAGTTCTTCAGGGTATAAAGCAAGAGGGGTTCAAATCTCACCCCCACCTTCCTCCTGTGCTCATGGCAGACATCACTAATCATCTGCAGCACTCTTCCAGGCATCCTACTCCAGGCAGCACGAGCATTGCCATACAATGGATCAGTGTTGTCACAATGGTTGAAACTGATGTGCCACACCTCCTCTTAAAGTGAAAGCTTCTTCTATGGAGAAGAAGGTACCAGACAAAGAAGAACCCAAACCACAGGACAGTCCCACAGACTATTCAAGTCAAAGAGGGCTGTGCAAGCTTTCAAGTGGCTTCTGCCAACTGCTGTCAGTCTCTGTAGCTATTCTTATCGCTGGCAGGGGTCTTGGGAAACAAACATGGCCCTCCACAGACCACCTGACTCAATTTTTCTTCATTCCATCCTCCTAACCTTCACATTTTCTTTTCTCCCTCATCCCTGTCTCAGTGGATGGGGAGCCTAAGAGCAATACTTTCTAGAGGTGTGTGGATCATTTGTTCTTCAAGATAATCTAGGTAAAACAGGTCCACAGTCAATAAGTTTGGGAAAGGCTGTCCCCCAGAAGCTCCCTGTAGGGAACCACAGTGCACATAAGCACGCCAAAGGCTTAGAGAAGCACTGCAGAGAAGCCGGTTCAACCCTGTTTGATCCAGTGTTTCCCAGAGGCGTCTGTCTATAGAACCACTTCCCGCACATAATACCTACTGACATTCCAAGATCCAGTACATTCTACAGCGCACGTTTTTGGGAAACATGCTTTAGTGCCGAATTAAAGCTTTCCCTTTCCCTATTCACCACACATGCAGTGACCTAGTCCTGGCTAATTCTTTCATCAAATGTCTCCTGATTCCACCTCCTCTGCTTTATTCCCGTGCCCCCGCCCCCATCCAGTTCCTCATTTCTTCAGTCCTGGACTAAGGCCAGAACAGCCAGGGAGGCTAGTGTTTCACCCACCCTCGCCTTCCTACTCTCCTTGTCAGACTCTCTTCTTAATACATCGAAGTCTGTGTAATGGGTTGAATTGTGTTTCCCCCAACAGACATGCCCACGTCCTAATCCCCAGAAACTGTGACTGCGGATAATGGAGTTCAGGACATGCTACCCCTGAATATAGCACCTTGGCATATTTTAGGCTAAAGGGATCTGAGAAATGGCAAGTGCAGGAAGGACTCTCTGATCTTCCCTGAGGCAGGTCACAAGACCCTCGTGTGAGAGGTGCCCTCCCTATACCTGGAGGTCAGATGCACCTTTATCTTAAAGATGGAGAGACGCCAAGAAGAACCTAAATGAACAGGGCTGCTAAGTTTCCCACAGTTTACTACTCTCAGCTCTGACCCGCTTTTGTCCTATTACATTTTCCCACAACTCTCCATTCGGCACTAAACCTAGTATACAGACACTCAGGTTTAACTGTTTCTTTGGGTCTTCGTTTTATTAAAGGCTGCCGTGTCATGTAAAACTTATATTAAATAAATGTGAATGATTCTCTCTTGTTAATCTGTCTTTTGTTATGGGATCCCAGCCAAGAACTTTAGAAGGAAAAGATATTTTTCCTCCCTTATATGACGTTATTTGGAAAAAAGGTTTTTGCAGATGTAATTAAATTAAGGATCTCAAGATGAAATCATTTTGGATTATCTGGGTGGGCCCTAAATACAATGACAAGTGTCCTATAAGAGACACACAGAGGAAAGATGCAGAGAGAAGAGGAGAAGGCCATGTGAAAACAGAGGCAGAGATTGGAGTGAAGCAGCCACAGGCCAAGGAATCACCAGGGGGCTGGAAGAGGGGAGGATTAATTCTCCCCTAGAGCCTTTAAAAGGGGTGCAGCCCTGATGACACCTTAATTTTGGATGTCTGGTCTCCAGAACTGTGAGAGATCAAATTTCTGTTGGTTTAAGCCAAGAAGTGTGTGGTAATTTGTTATAGCAGTCATAGGAAATGAATAGTCATGACATCTTTATACTCATCTCCAAAAACGAAGCAACCTGAGCCAATTTACCCCAAAGTGTTGACTCTTCTGTTCCCATCACGTGGTCAGACAACAAAGTGTGGTTGTCCCGTGGTGGTGCTTCCATGTGTGCGGTTGCCGTGCAAGGGAGCCTTCTTGAAGGCTTGGCTGCCCCTGCTCCAGGTTACAGACAGGAGTCTCATTAAGTTGCTGGCTCTGAAATCTCCAGCTTTGGAACTTACTAGATCTTTTTTTTTTTTTACCACCATAATGCCTGCTCTCTCACTAAACAGCATTTGAAGAGAGGCATCCATAAACTCTGCCACTCAAACCTTTTGGTTCCACTCAGAGATACACAGTTGTTAAATTATATATTCCAGGAGGCACACAGAAAGGAAATAAAGATTCTGGGTTTGCTTGTCCACCAGGTGAATCAAAAGAAAACAAATTGATTTACAGGTTAATAAACTCTTTTAGAATACAGATGAAGGACTGAGATCTACCTAAGAGGCCATCTCCTTACTCATGGCCTTTTGGCAGAGAAGTTCATGGCCCTTCCACAGAAGTTCAGTCGTCCTGTGAGTCTAGGTATTTTCAAGTTAGAGAAAGTCAGACATACGACTAAAAATGACTTTGCCAAGATCACGGAGCCTAAGAAAACTGAGATCAGATTATCCACCCATGTTTTTGGATAGGAATAGATGAAAGTCAAAGAAAATATATTTTTTTAAATGATGAAATGGAATCAATTACATATGATGCCTAAAGAATCTTATTTCATTTATTTAAATAATTTCCTCTTAAAATACCCTGCATATTTATTTTCTTTAAAATATCATGGAAAACTAAAATACCTTACCAAACTGTATTCATAATCCCACCACTTGTCTTGTGGGGAGGGTGGGGAAGTAGACAGCTTTTTAGGTGTTCATTTAGTGGAATTAAAAGGGGGAAAAAGGGCTTCCCTGGTGGCGCAGTGGTTAAGAATCCACCTGCCAATGCAGGGGACACGGGTTCGAGCCTTGGTCTGGGAAGATCCCACATGCTGTGGAGCAACTACGCCCGTGCAGCACAACTACTGAGCCTTCACTCTAGAGCCTGGGAGCCACAACTACTACTGAAGCCCGCGTGCCTAGAGCCCATGTTCCGCAACAAGAGAAGCCACCGCAATGAGAAGCCCGCTCACTGCAACGAAGAGTAGCCCCCACTCACTGCAACTAGAGAAAGCCTGCGTGCAGCAACAAAGACCCAATGCAGCCAAAAATAAATAAAAATTAAAGTAGATAAATTTATTTTAAAAAGGGGGGGGAAGTACTATTTGAGTAGTGTCACTTTTATACTTAGTGGTGGAAGACAAGTAAGTAAAGCAATAATTTCTTTCTCTCTATGCATATCAATTTCCCCCTTCCAACCCATGTTTCCCTCAAGTCCACCACCTTCAGGTTGCTTCCTGATCTTGATAGTTGGTCTACTGACATTTCAAAATCAATGTGGTCAAGGAACACCTTGGCTGTTCACCCCCAAGACCTCTCTTCCAACTTTGTTTTGCTACATTCACTCATTTTTGGGGGGTTTACAAAGACTTCTCAGGAAGCACTACCGCTCAACCCAGCATACATACGTTCCTCACTTGTACCAGAGTGATTAAGGATTAACCTCTGGTACCAGATCATTAGGGTTCAAATCTCAGGTCCATCACTCACTGTGACTTTGGGCAAGTTATGTAACCCATCTAGAGCTCAGTTAGTCCATCAGAAAAAGGAGAGCAAGGCTAGTAGCTATATCACAAGATTCTTGTGTTTACTGAAGGAATAATATACATCAAGTGCTTAGCACAGAACTTTAAAACATAGTAAGTGCCTAATTAATCAAAGTAAGTGATTATTATCTCCAAATGAGAGTCACCGTAAAACATCTCAGAAATGGGTAAATGTGAGCATTCTCCCACCCAAGAGCAGTGGGATAAAAGAAGTCAAGACATTGTCTTGTTTAGATGACACTGCTCTTCTCCCACAAGCTGCCTAAGAAAGCATTCCCAGGAAGGGGGCCCTGGCTCACCCCACCCACAGGAAGCTGCAGCAAAGAGCATCACTCAGGGCTCCACGTTTCCAGTTTGCTCTGATCAGGAACCTCCTTCTAGAGTCAGTCAGGATGAGTGGCATCATGGGACAAACTTGTTTAGCTTCATCACTCCCTCCCAGATCCCCTTTGTCATCTGGGTCTCATCTCCAGACCCCACCCTTAGTTAGGTCACTTTCCAACTCTCTCTGACAGTCCCAAACCTTACCACTCTGACTTCTAAAGTTAAGAATCTGTCAACCTACTTAGTAGCACTCCTATCACGTAGTAGCTACAAGTTTCTTAACTATTCTGTGTCTCAGTTTCCTGTGTAAAATGGGGCTAATAATAGCATCTGGGGGGGGGGCTTCCCTGGTGGCAGTAGAGTGGTTAAGAATCCGCCTGCCAATGCAGGGGACACGGGTTCGAGCCCTGGTCCGGGAAGATACCACATGCCACGGAGCAAATAAGCCCGTGCGCCACAACTACTAAGCCTGCGCTCTAGAGCCCGTGCGCCACAACTACTGAGCCCACGTGCCAAAACTACTGAAGCCCGCGTGCCTAAAGCCTGTCTGTGCTCTGCAACAAGGGAAGCCACCGCAATGAGAAGCCCGCGCACTGTGACGAAGAGTAGCCCCGGCTCGTGGCAACTAGAGAAAAGCCCGCACTCAGCAACAAAGACCCAACGCAGACAAAAAAAAAAAAAAAAAAAAAAGCACCTGGGGTTTAAGATTATTGAGAGGACTAAAGAAGTTATTTCAAGAAAAGCACTCAGAATACCCCTAGACACACAGTCCATGCTCAAGAAAACTAGCTGTTATTACTATGATTTGCCAGCACTGACACTGAAGCAGACTCCCTAGAGCTTCATCTTTTTTTCCCATTTTAAAAAAATTTATTTATTTATTTTTTGGAACGCTCTGTGCGGCTTGTAGGATCTTAGTTCCCCAACCAAGGATCAAACCCATGTCCCCTGCAGCAGAAGTGTGGAGTCCTACCGACCGGACCGCCAGGGAATTCCCTTCATTTTCTTTTCTAAACTTCCCTTTTGCCCACTAACTGGACCTGGCTGGCCCCTGAGGCTCCCTCCTCACATCTCGAGTATCTCAGGGCCTAGATGATGGTAAGTACTCTCTTGCCCTCACCCCCTTGGCAGTTTCCAAAGCCAGGGCTGCATCTTCTTCAAAAACCTCCAGCCCCCTTGAAGTTCATGTTCTTTTAACCATCTCCCCTACTCCCTGTCTTACTCCTGTACCTACTATTCTCCACACAGAAACCAGAGGGATCTTTCAAAACCTTAATTCAGATCATATGCCTCTTCTGCTTAGAACCCTTCTGTGGCTTCCTGTTATACCTGGAACAAAACCCAAAACCTGCCTACATGTCTGACCTTGTATCACTCACCCACAATGGCCACATAGAAAAATGAGCTTTTTTTTTTTTTTTTTTGCGGTACGCGGGCCTCTCACTGTTGTGGCCTCTCCCGTTGCGGAGCACAGGCGGACGCGCAGGCTCAGCGGCCATGGCTCATGGGCCTAGCCGCTCTGCGGCATGTGGGATCTTCCTGGACCGGGGCACAAACCCGTGTACCCTGCATCGGCAGGCGGACTCTCAACCACTGCACCACCAGGGAAGCCCCCAAAATGGGCTTTTTTGTTGTTCCTGAAACACAGGGCACTCACTCTCACCCCTGGGCCTTTGCACTCGCTGTTTCCATTGCCCTCAATACCTGCCTAATCCTTCATATTATTCAGGTCTGAGTTCAAAGGCCATCTCAGAAAATCCTTCAATCCACATTCACTATCACTTTACTCCATCTATTGTTTTTATGGCATTACCAGCATCTGAAATGATCTAGATTCTTTTTTAACTTATTCTTTTTCTATCTTTTCTCTCTAGGATATCAGATGCATATGATCAGAGATCTCTCTTTGAGCCCAGAATAGTGCCTGGCCCATAGTAACCATCAATAAACACTTCACGAAAAAACAGACACAAAACTACAGGGTCCAAAGAAAACAGAGCTCTGGCATTGGACAGACCCAGGCTTGTATTTGAGCTCTGCCACGTATTGGCTGTATGACCTTTGACAAATTATTTACCTCTCCCAAACTCAAATTCCTCAAACTAAAATATGGGGGGGATGGTAGTGGTGGTCCCCACCATCACGGTTGTGATGAGGATTAATGAGATTGCGTCTACAGCACCTAACACACTGCTGGGAAAATTCCAAGGACTCAACAAATATTTGTTATAGTTATTATTATCCAGAGGACAACACAGACCCTAAACCTTAGTAAGATTAAGGTTAGTTAAACTTGGATCTGTTCCTCTCTTTCAGAGTGGAGTAGAACAGAACCCAGCCAGAAGGAAGGTTCTATCATTCCCACCCAGGTAGGGACTTCCCATTTTGGACAACTGCCTCTCTTTGTCTGAGAAAGAGAGCAGATCATCACATCACTTTCCTGAGACTAATCAGTGCCATATTTAAGGTTTTAAAGCTGACAGATGAAGATCCCAAGGTATCATAACTCCTTGTATAAATTAGCAAGAGGAACTAAATTTTCCATAACCTAATTGAATGCATTTAGAATGGAAAAAAAAGAACACATTTTCCTGCAAGGAGTATGGGAAACTTTCAACTTTGTTCTCCTAAGGAAGGGTCTAGTTCATGCAAACAATGCATATATGTTCCCTAGTGCATCCTGCTCTTCTGAGAGCTCCTGGATCCAACTTCTCCTCTACTTTCCTGCCTGGGGTCTCTGGTTAATTAAAATAAGGAGAGAGTGGTCGGTCTGGTCTGTTCTACTCCTCAACGTTCATGGCCAACAGACAAAGCATACATATGTCTATACAGCAGTTTCCTCCCTCTGGGGATCCTCCAGAGGCTTTCTAAGCACTAGCAGGGTCATTTTTTATTTCAAAAGAAGTTACATCAAGTCTTCTAGGCAATCCCTGGTTTTTTGCCTGCTCAATAAAGGTAACCAGTGCCAAAGAGGGAGCTTTGGGCCCCTCTTCCATGGGCCTGAAGAGAAGCATGATCAAAAATTCTCTTGTTCTGGGGGCTTCCCTGGTGGCGCAGTGGTTGAGAGTCTGCCTGCCAATGCAGGGGACACGGGTTCGTGCTCTGGTCCGGGAAGATCCCAGCCACAGAGTGGCTGGTTCCGTGAGCCATGGCCGCTGAGCCTGCGCGTCCGGAGCCTGTGCTCCGCAACGGGAGAGGCCACAACAGTGAGAGGCCCGCATACCGCAAAAAAAAAAAAAAAAAAATCTCTTGTTCTTTTAAAGGTGGCTTAGGATGAGGAGTAGGTAAAGCAAGTAGGTTGGTATGGTTACATCAGCGAGGGGCAGGCAAGGGTTTGAGTGGGAAACAGCTCAGTCTTAGGCATCCTGACCTTGAGATGTCAGGGGGACTTCCAAGTAGAGGTGTCCAGTGTGCCACTGACCACGTTCCTAAGGAATTCTGCTAGAAGGTATCCCTTACACAAGTTACAACTGAGAATGTCCTCTGGCCTGAAATTATTGTAGTTGAAGAATAATTTAAAAAACAGAATCCAAATACCTTCGCATTTTGAATTAGGGAGATTTTTGGGTGAGAAGGTAAAAGGAACATAGCTAGAAAGGGAGAGAAAGGACTAAGGGCAAGAATGAAAGTGAGCTAGGAATATTCACAGCCACACTATTTATAACAGTCAAGACATGGAAGCAACGTAAATGTCCATTGACAGATGAATGGATAAAGAAGATGGATAAAGAAGATGGAATACTACTCAGCTATAAAAAAGAATGAAATAATGCCATTTGCAGCAATATGGATGGACCTAGAGATGATCATATTAAGCAAAGTAAGTCAAAGACAAATATCATATGACATCACTTATATGTGTAATCTAAAACAATGATACAGGGCCTCCCTGGTGGCGCAGTGGTTGAGAGTCCGCCTGCCGATGCAGGGGATACGGGTTCGTGCCCCGGTCTGGGAGGATCCCATATGCCGCGGAGCGGCTGGGCCCGTGAGCCATGGCCGCTGGGCCTGCGCGTCCGGAGCCTGTGCTCCGCAACGGGAGAGGCCACAACGGTGAGAGGCCCGCATACCGCAAAAAAAGAAAAAAAATAAAAATAAAAAAAAAAATAAATAAAACAATGATACAAATGAACTTATTTACAAAACAGAGATAGACTCACAGACATAGAAGACAAACTTAGGGTTACCAAAGAGGAGAGCAGGGAGGGGTGGGGGAGAGGGAAATTAGGAGTTTGGGATTAATATATATACACTACTATATATAAAATAGGTAAGCAACAAGGTCTTACTATATAGCACAGTGAACTATATTCAATATCCTGTAATACATATAATGGAAAAAAATGAAAAAAAATATGTATAACTGAATCACTCTGCTGTACACTTGAAACTAACATAACATTGTAAATTAACTAGACTTCAATTAAAAAAAAGAAAGTGAGCTAGGACAAACAGAGGTGGAGCAAGAGAAAGAGAAGCAGGAAAGCAGAGGACACACTCAGACACACATGGAAGGGAGAGAGACGGACTGGGAGAGAGGACATTTTTGCTAGCATTTCCTAAATTAATCATTATTCACAATTCTTTTGGTAATCTTACCATATATTGGTTTAGCTCTAGCCAATGAAAGCAGTCAACATGCCCTGGGCAAACCTTAAGCAGAGCCATTTAGTACAACTTTCTGGGATGATAGGGCTGCTCTCTGCCTTGTTCAACATGGTAGCCACAGTGGCTACTGTGCATTTAAAATGTGGCTAATTCAACCAAGGAAATGAATTTTAAATTTTATTTAATTTTAATGAATTTCTCAGAGTATGGTGTGTATAACAAAGGGGGTAAAAGTGAAATACATTACACAGTACACAAATGACTATTTAAAATATTTAATAGCTATGTAATTTTTAAGGTATATTAGAAAACTATAACCGGTATGTCCAAATGATGATTTCACAGATATCGTATTGCTTAGAATAAGAAAAAATGAAATAGCGTATTTATTTGAAGACGAGTATTAAGTAAATAATAGTACACGAGGTACATGAACATGGCATAAATGAAGGCTAAATGACTAAAGTCTGGGAAATAGTAGACTAGACAGTGTCTTCTAAGCACATCATACTAATAAGATGGGCAGTCGACTTCGATTTGTTCCTGTGGACTCACAGAGCAAGAAAGAAGAGTTGTTTTTCAGCTATTGTCATGGAAGAGTAAGATAGAAGAGGAAGGAGTGTGACCTCAAAAATCTGCCAAGAAAGCAGAGACTTGGGGGACTTCAAGCCAAGCTCTCTGCTTGTAGAAGCAATTGGGCCACTGGCCACCACTACGCCAGCTCTTGCATTTGCTTGCTGGGTGAATCAGGGCAAAATGGCAATGAAGAGATACCAGAGACACCATGTGGAATAAATAAGGTAGGTCAGACTCTAGGTCAATCCACCTCACTACAAATAACCCAGTTTCATTCCTTTTTATGGCTGAGTAATATTCCATTGTATATATGTGCCATATATATATATAATGGATCTTCTTTATCCATTCATCTGTCGATGGACACTTAGGTTGCTTCCATGTCCTGGCTATTGTAAATAGTGCTGCAAGGAACACTGTGGTACATGTCTCTTTTTGAATTACGGTTTTCTCAAGGGCATATGCCCAGTAGTAAGATTTCTGGGTTGTATGGTAATTCTATTTTTAGTTTTTTAAGGAACCTCCATAATGTTCTCCACAGTGGCTGTATCAATTTACATTCCCACCAACTGTACAAGAGGGTTCCCTTTTCTCCACACCCTCTCCAGCATTTATTATTTGCAGATTTTTTGATAACGGCTATTCTGACCGGTGTGAGGTGATACCTCATTGAGGTTTTGATTTGCATTTCTCTAATGATTAGTGATGTTGAGCATCCTTTCATGTGTTTGCTGTCCACCTGTATATCTTCTTTGGAGAAATGTCTATTTAGGTCTTGCACCCATTTTTGGATTGGGTTGTTTGTTTTTTTGATATTGAGCTACATGAGGTGCTTGTATATTTTGGAGATTAATCCTTTGTCAGTTGCTTTGTTTGCAAATATCTTCTCCCATTTGAGGGTTGTCTTTTCATCTTGTTTATGGTTTCCTTTGCTGTGCAAAAGCTTTTAAGTTTCATTAGGTCCCATTTGTTTATTTTTGTTTTTATTTCCATTTCTTTAGGATGTGGGTCAAAAAGGATCTTGCTGTGATTTATGTCATAGGGTGTTCTGCCTATGTTTTCCTCTAAGAGTCTTATAGTGTCTGGCCTTACCTTTAGGTCTTTAATACATTTTGAGTTTATTTTTGTGTATGGTGTTAGGGAGTGTTCTAATTTCATTCTTTTACATGTAGCTGTCCAGTTTTCCCAGCACCACTTATTGAACAGGCTGTCTTTTCTCCACTGTTTTTCTTGCCTCCTTTATCCAAGATAAGGTGACCATATGTGCCTGGGTTTATCTCTGGGCTTCTATCCTGTTCCATTGATCTATATTTCTGTCTTTGTGCCAGTACCATACTGTCTTGATTACTGTAGCTTTGTAGTATAGTCTGAAGTCAGGGAGCCTGATTCCTCCAGCTCTGTTTTTCTTTCTCATGATTGCTTTGGCTATTCAGGGTCTTTTGTGTTTCCATACAAATTGTGAAAATTTTTGTTCTAGTTCTGTGAACAATGCCATGGGTAGTTTGATAGGGATTGCACTGAATCTGTAGATTACTTTGCGTAGTACAGTCATTTTCACAATGTTGATTTTTCCAATCCAAGAACATGGTATATCTCTCCATCTGTTTGTATCATCTTTAATTTCTTTCATCAGTGTCAAGTCAGAAAGAGAAAAGCAAATACCGTATGCTAACACATATATATGGAATCTAAAAAAAAAATGGTTCTGATGAACCTAGGGGCAGGACAGGAATAAAGATGCAGATGTAGAGAATAGACTTGAGGACACGGGGAGGGGTAAGGATAAGGTGGGACGAAGTGAGAGAGTAGCCTTGACATATATACACTACCAAATGTAAAATAGATAGCTAGTGGGATGCAGCTGCATAGCACAGGGAGATCAGCTTGGTGCTTTGTGACCACTTAGAGAGGTGGGATAGGGAGGGTGGGAGAGAGGCACAAGAGGAAGGGGATATGGGGATATATGTATACATATAGCTGATTCACTTTGTTATACAGCAGAAACTAATACAACATTGTAAAGCAATTATACACCAATAAAGATGTTAAAAAAAAAGACCACATACTATATGATTCCATTCCCAGGGAATGGAAATCTATAGAGAAAATAGATTTGTGGTTGCTTAGGGCTGGGAGATGGGTAGGTGGGGAGGATAAGGAGATGACAGCTAAGGGTATAGAAGGTTTTTTTTTAGGTGATGAAAAAATTTTTTTAAATTGACTGTGGTTATACAGATCTGCGAATACAGTAAAAAGCATTGAATTGTATACTTTAATTGGGTGGATTGTATGGTATACGAATTATATCTCAATAAGACTATTTTTTTAAAGTCTATTAAAAAATAAATTTTCATTAAAAAAATACAGTAGGTCAGCATAGGCTGCAAACTGTAGAGAACCAAATACAAATGTTACTCAATGTTATTCCTTCCTCACTATCCTTAGCTTCATCTCCTCTTCCAGGACACCACCTGGACCCCATTTCATGGATCACAGATGCAGATCTTTATTAAGGAATCCTGACCAATACTATGCTTTTGGCTATCCTGTTTCCTGTGGTATGTTGATCAGAATGTTTCCACTTGGTCTAGAAAACACTTCAGAGGCCAGGATAAGTGCTCCACGATAAAGCCTAGGTCTCTTATATGTGTCTGTTTTGGGTTATTCATGTAGAGTATGTGTCATCCTGCCGGAAGAGCAACAACCAGGTCATGGCATCTGCTGATCCTCTGAAAAAGCTGCCAGGGTTTTGCCAGACTGTGCCCTGAAAAACAGCCAAGGCACAAATTAACACCCACTCTCCGGCAATGGGAACAATTCCTGAAAAAGCCACTTCCGCAAAACCCAAGGCAACTCGGAATAATCCAGGAGCCAAGACACAATTTATTACTTCACAAAGAACATAGAATTCTGATCCAGCAGCAAACTAGCTGCTGGGCTTTTTCCTTTCCCACACTAGCTGCATTTTAAAGGCCTGACACTCTCAATTTACAAGCCCAGCCTTAGAGAGGAATGCTTTAAATAGGCAAAGATTTACAGAATGTCATAACTGAAGGCAAAGTAAAGATGGGATCCTCCTGAACTCTGTATCTTAGAGATGGGGCCACTGAGGCCCAGGCAGAGTAAGCAAGTGACGTGCCAGATGTAACACACAGCAACAGATGATGATACAGCCAACCCTGAAACCAAGGTACTCTGACCCCAGGATCACTCCTCCTTCTAACTCTCCCAATTTTTCTACTACGTTGAAATACCAATCATATTCTCAAATTAATATTTTAAAAGAAATATTTTTCATTTCAAACTAGAAGAGTCCAAAAGAGGATTCAGGCATCGCTTGGGATATGGAGCTAGACAACATCAAAGGTTAATTTCTAACCAACGAAGAGGTGGTACCTAAGGTGGGGACCAAAGTTACAGTCTATGCATTAGGGTGACACAGGTGACTCATTCATTCATTGCTGGTGAATTCTAAGAAGAAAAAATGGGGACATCCCTGGTGGCACAGTGGTTAAGAATCCACCTGCCAATGCAGGGGACGCAGGTTCGATCCCTGGTCCAGGAAGATCCCACATGCCGCGGAGCAACTAAGCCCGTGCACCACAACTACTGAGCCTGCGCTCTAGAGCCTGCGAGCCTCAGCTACTGAGCCCAGGTGCCACAACTACTGAGCCTGCACTCTAGAGCCCGCAAGTCACAACTACTAAACCCATATGCTGCAACTACTGAAGCCTGCGTGCCTCGAGCCTGTGCTCCGCAACAAGAGAAGCCACTGTAGTCAGAAGCCCGCCCACTGCAACGAAGAGTAGCCTCCGCTCGCCGTACCTAGAGAAAGCCCGCGTGCAGTGAAGACTCAACACAGCCAAAAAAATAAAAGTAAAAAGGGACAATATGAATTAAATGTCTTAAACATGTCCAAACCTCAATTTTGACCCAGAATTTCCACTTCTAGGAAGTTTCCCTGAAGAAATAACTAAGAAAGTGAGCAAACATCACTTACAAGATTTTCTCTTGCAGGACGTTAGTAGGCAGTAGCAAAAAACTGGAAACAACTTG
This sequence comes from Mesoplodon bidens, assembly GCF_964165515.1. Taxonomy (NCBI): domain Eukaryota; kingdom Metazoa; phylum Chordata; class Mammalia; order Artiodactyla; family Ziphiidae; genus Mesoplodon; species Mesoplodon bidens. The sequence goes on along the minus strand of NC_138178.1, from coordinate 60,745,493 downwards.
AATATGTAACAGCAAGGCTTGGTTAAACAAATTTGGATATAGCCATCCATGGAATGTTATGTATTCAACAGAAAGGATATCTATTTATATCCTCTAACAGAGAGAAATGTTCATGATATGTTGTTTAAAAAGCACATTGTAAAACAGCACATTTAGTATGATCCTGTTTTTGTTAAGCTGAAGTCTTTTTATTTATTAGCAAACAATAAAAAAATATCTGAGACTATCATTGGACAACAGGCCCTAGGAAGTTTTAATTTTTTCTATTTTTCTACTTTTTGCAATGGAAATGTATTGATTAATTCATGAAGAGTTTTAGAAAGGTCTTAAAAATGAAACACATTTATTATTTACTACTGAAGGTGGATACCAGCAAAAGAATAACCTTAATACTTTCTCTACTGGCAGGTTCCATGAATCAGATGATGATGCTTATCTCTGCGCCAATGTCTTTCAAGCCCTCCTAATTACTCTTGCAGGTGGCCAGATGGAATTGCCTCTTTCCATCACAGGCACTATTATGAGCCTTATGCCTAAGACAGAAATGTGACCTCTGTGACTACTGTTCCTCCTTCCCCTGGTACAAGGGAGCCTCCCTTCTGCTCTTCCTCACCTTCCTTCTAGGCTGAGAGAATGATGTAGCCAAAGGGGCCCTCACTCTGACATCACTTAGCCTGAGTTCAAGTATTGACTCTGCCATTTATTTGCTGCCCCACTTTAAGCAAGTATCTTCTCTCTGAACCCGACTTTCCTCTTTTGTAAAGGTACAATTTACACATTACAAAATGCATGTCTCTTAGATGTACAGTTCACGGAGTTTTGACAAACATTTACACATAGTACAGATATTTACACTCATGTATCCACCACTTTAGTCAAAATATAGAACATTTCCATTACCCCTGAAAGTTCCTTCCTGTCCCGTCTCTAAACTGAAGCATCTACTTTCCGATTTCCATTACCACAGCCTAGTCCCACATGTCCTGGAACCACATAGAATGGAATCTTGCAGATTGTGTCTGGTTTCTTTTGATCAACGTAATGTTTCTGAAATACAACCATCTGGTGTGAGCATCCATAGTTTGTTTCTTTTTGTTGTTGAATATATCCATTGTAATATATCCATTGCATGAATATACCTCAATTTGTTTATCCGTTCACTTTTTTTTTTTTTTTTTTTTGCGGTATGTGGGCCTCTCACTGTTGTGGCCTCTCCCGTTGCGGAGCACAGGCTCCGGACGCACAGGCCCAGCGGCCATGGCTCACGGGCCCAGCCACTCCGCGGCATGCGGGATCTTCCCAGACCGGGGCACGAACCCGTTTCCCCTGCATCGGCAGGCGGACTCTCAACCACTGCGCCACCAGGGAAGCCCTATCCGTTCACTTATTGATGGATGTTTGGGCTGTTTCCAGTTTGGGCTGGCTGTTATGAATAGAGGTGATATTAACATTCCTATTCAAGTCCTATGTGTGTGCAGGTGTGTGTATGTGTGTGTGTGCGTGTGTGTACACACATTTTTGATTTCTCTTTAGTAAATACCTAGGCATGGAATTGCTGGATCAGTTCTCCCAAGTGGTTGTGCCCCTCAGCAACGGATGAAGATTTGTCTTTCATCCTCACCAATATGAGGTATTGCCAGTGAAGTGGTATTCGTGGTAGTGCACGGGAGATTTAACCTGCAAGTTCCTAACAACTAATAATGTTGAGCATCTTGATGTAATTATTGGCCATGCATGTATCGTCTTCTGCTAAGTGTCAGTTTAAGCCTTTTGCCCATTTTAATAGGTTGTTAGTCTTATTAGGATTGAGCTCTTTATGTATTCTGGATACAAGTCCATTGTCATGTAAAATGGTTTTAAAAGTACGTTCTGGGCTTCCCTGGTGGCGCAGTGGTTGAGAGTCCGCCTGCCGCTGCAGGGGACACAGGTTTGTGCCCCGGTCCAGGAAGATCCCACATGCCGCAGAGCGGCTGGGCCCGTGAGCCGTGGCCGCTGAGCCTGCGCGTCGGAACCTGTGCTCCACAACGGGAGAGGCCACAACAGTGAGAGGCCCGCGTACCGCAAAAAAAAAAAAAAAGTACATTCCTACCTACCTCAGACATTCAAGGTAAAGAGCAAATTAGACAGTGCTGTGACAGGCTATAATTAAGGATAGCCTTTCTTAATGGAAGTCACAATTCTTCTCTTTGTAAGGAACAGGATAACTGGAGCTAAAAGCGTTGTGAGGATGGTACATCCTCATGTACAGAGATGGCAGGAAGCTCTTAGCTCTGACTCACCACCTTGGGAAGCCTCTGGCAGTGTTGGAAGGATGTATACTTTACCCTCATTCCTCTTGATTCTCTGTCTTCCTTCACACTGCTTCCGCATCAGCTTGTGTCACCATTATTATTCCCTAGACTCTGCTTAGATTTTGGATCAATTTATTTGCTCTGATCTCAAATTGCCTTTCTTTTTCCTGAAATACTGGGTTTTGAGCTTCCTGCAACTAAGATTTATGTTTTTATTTTCTTGTGTGACTTGTTGCTTTTCCTGAATCCTGTCCCTAGCCCAACTTCCTGCCTGCCCTCCTGGCTCTGACTTGTGGTCTTGCTTTTATTCCAAGGGTCAAAAGGTGCTTGTACTCTGGCTTGTTTATGTGGCTTCAGGCCCTCGGTTCTGTCCTGGGTCCAGCTTACTTTATTCCCTGCATATCTGGGTGTGCCCATGGTCTGCTAGACTTGGTTCCTCATTCCTTACCCGAGAAATAATATTGCCAGGATGCTCTGTGTGGTAAGAGGTGGATTCTGTTTCCCAGAATAAAATATTTGCATTCGCTTTAGCATTAAAAGTCTTCAACAGCTGACTCCTTATCATCTTTCCCCATCCAGTTTTTGTTGGTTTTTTTTTTTTTTAAGAAGATGGTGGGGGTAGGAGTTTATTAATTAATTTATTTATTTTTGCTGTGTTGGGTCTTCGTTTCTGTGCGAGGGCTTTCTCTAGTTGTGGCAAGCGGGGGCTACTCTTCATCGCGGTGTGCGGGCCTCTCACGATCACGGCCTCTCTTGTTGCGGAGCACAGGCTCCAGATGCGCAGGCTCAGTAGCTGTGGCTCACAGGCCTAGTTGCTCTGCGGCATGTGGGATCCTCCCAGACCAGGGTTCGAACCCGTGTCCCCTGCATTAGCAGGCAGATTCCCAACCACTGCGCCACCAGGGAAGCCCCATTTTTGTTGTTTTAAAAATAAATTTTCCAATATGAAAATGTACTTATATTTTTCCCTATTAATTTAAAAGATCAATAGAAAATAATAAGCAGGGATCACAAGATTTGACAATTCTTTGCTGTTTCAGTGACAGATTATTCCTAGCTAGAAGAAAGAATCCAGATTCATGTGATTCTTTGACTCTTCTATATGTTCGTTCATTCATTCATTCATTCATTATTCAGCATTTACAGATCACCTGCTAGATGTGAGTTGCTGTGCTTGTAGCTGAAAATATAAACAAGACTCATACACAAAACCTTACTCTGAGATGCTCACTGAGTGGTGAGGAAAGCCAACAGGTAAAGAACTTTCCTTCCACAACATGGCAAGCGTTATACTGCAGGTACAAGGTGCTACAGAAGTTCAGGGGAGAAATGGAATACTTATCCCTGGAGGCCATCAGGACTGACAGTGATGGTGATATTTCACAGAAAAGGTAGTATTCAAGCAGTGCATTGAAGGATAAGTAGAAATATGACAGAAAGACAGGGAAGAGTATCAACAGAAACTTATTTCTCCAAACTTTTAACCTCTCAAGATGCTAAAAAACTCAGTTATAGAAATTACATTAGCTAAAAAGAATGTTTTAAAAAGAGAGAGAGAAAGTGAATGGAAAGAAATAAAGTATCAACTACTTAACCATAAAAAGAAGAAACGACACCTAGGTAAGTCATGCCTGGATGGCGAATCTCCCACTGAGGTACTATCTTGAGTACATGGAAAGAAATCAAACAAGCAAGCAATAGATGGTCTCAGTCACAGAGTGCCCTGTACTGTGCCTTCCTAACTCTGGCTGGTTTGACTGTTTGACTAATATCAGCCTGACCTCGTGAAAACAAAGACCAGGCCCATTCTGCTAACTGTTTTTTCCCAAGAGCTGTGCCTGGCACATGGAAGCACTCAATATTTGGTAAAGAAATGGATGCATGACACCCTGAATGCAAGGCAGCAGAGGGCAGTGTGGCTTCTGCAGGCAGACCATTCACCCTGCCTGTCAAGGCCTTCCACACCTGGACTTCTATCTTTACATTTCCAGTCTGTGTCAGCATTTTGATTCTTGCTCTGCATCATTTAAACCATGACAATTTGAAAGTGATCTTAGAATATTCTGTGCCTGTTTGAGAAAGGACTTTTGGGGAAATTCTTTTGTAATAGGAAATTTTAAAAAACATTCCCCTAGGACTGGCTCAAGTCACTTTTACTTACAGAGACTGTTTTGAGGGGAAGAAGTCTTGCCCAGGAATCTGACCAAAAAAAAGTATAAATATATTCAACATCTAGTTGGGCATGAAGCGGTTGGACACGATCACCCCTGGTTTCAGTCTGTAACTGTGTCACAGAAGTAACTTCTGTTATTTCCAAAGAAACACCAATGGAACTTGCTCTTTTCTTGCAAACCTGCATTCCCAGGGCAAACCTACCTGTGGCAAGGACCTACATAATTGTGAATGGATGGGGGCAAAGAGTTGCTGACTATCAGGAAATGCAGATAAAAATCCAATGAGATACCCTCACACACCTGCTAGGATGGCTATAATAAAGAAGACAGATAATAGCAAGTGTTAGCAAGGATGTAGAGAAACTGGAACACTCACACATTGCTGATGGGAATGTTAAATGGTGCACTTGTTTTGGAAAACAGTCCGACAGTTCCACGAAAGGCTAAACATAGAGTTACCATGTGAAACCAGCAATTTCATTCGTGGGTATATACCTAAGAGGAATGAAAACATACATTCACACAAAAACCTATACCCGAATATTCATAGCATCCATGTTCATAATGACCAAAAAGCAAAAACAACCCAATGGCCATCAACTGGTGAATGGATAAACAAATTGGCACATCCACACAATGGAATATTTTTCAGCAACAAAAAGGGATGAAGTACTGACACATGCTACAACATGAATGAACTTTGGAAACATTATGCTAGGTGAAAGAAGCCAGACACAAAAGAGCATATATTGTATGCTATTTATAGGAAATTTCCAAAGTAGGAAAATCTATAGAGACAGAAAGTAGATGGGTGGTTTCCAGGGGTTGGGTGGTGAGAGTTTGGGGAGAAATGGGGAGTGATTGCTAATGGGTACATGCTTTCTATTTGGGGTAATGAAAACATTATGAAATTGATAGGGGTGATGGTTGCACAGCCTCGTGAATATAGGACAAACTACTGAACTGTACACTTTCAAAACATGAGTTATATGGTACGTGACTTATATCTCAATCAAGTTGTTAAATATTCAAAAAAGAGCAGGCAAGGTGGAATACAGAAGAGAGGCAGGGACAAAGTTCAACCACAAAGGGAGGGCCAGACTACTGTCCCATTCTCCAGGTCAAGTGGGGTTCAAAGTAACATCTGAACCACTCCTGCATTTCAGTTCTACTTTTGTTGTATGTATGCGGGAGTATATGTACTATTAAGTTACCTCTTGAGAACCTATAAATCTGTGCTGTTTAATGTGGTAGTCACTAGCCACGTGTGGCTATTGAAATTATTCAAAAAGAAACAAAATTGAAAATTCAGTTCCTCAGTTGCACCAGCCCCATTTCAAGTGTTCAGTAGCCATGTGTGGTCCATGGTAACCACACAGTGACGACAGATACAGAACATATCCATCATCTCCAAGAGTTCCTATCAGACAGCGCTGCTCTGGATGACTCACCTGGCTCCCGGGGGGGTCAATCATTTACCACCAATCTTTTCTGCTCTCTTTAAAGCCTAGAGTTAAAAGAACTCTTTCAAGTATTGTGGGTAAGAATCCAGGCCAGGAAGAAAAGCAGAGGCCTGTGAAGGACAGAGCCCAGCGAGGCCTATGCCTATATGGGTGTGTCGTTTGTCTCATATGCAGTTGCTCTGCCCTGTGGGGATACTGGATGCTTTTTATTTCTTAAAAAAAAAAAAAAAAAAAAAAGGAATGAAAGAAAGAAGGAAAAGAATTCCAATATCGTTTTTATAATACTGCTGGAATAATAAACAATTGTTTAATGTTCTGTGCTGTGAGATTAAGCCCCTAGGGGAATAGGAGGGAAGATAAATCAATATTTACCAGTAGTCTTTATCCTATGTTAAATATTAGCTTAAACTTGAAAACCCATGGTTTTTGTTGCTGTCTCTCCTTAAGCCCACATTTCACTAGTCTCCTGTTCTTGGAGAGAATCATTGCAGAAGCAGTGGGAAATATTTGAACCATGTCCATTATATACGTTTTACTGTCGTCTTTAATACTTATGGTAAACGCAGGGGTCACAGGAAAACCTCAACAGACTGAAATGGCTCAACCTTTGTAACACAGCAACCCATAAATGTCAGTGGGAGTCAACCAGTATCGTTCATAAAGCTGTAAGGTGACCAAAATTAAGAGTAATTTGCTAGAATTTTGGATAAAACCTTGTGAGCTGAGCTAGGGGTCCTGCATTTCACAGATCTGCATATACCCTCTAGAGACACTGGCAGTTGCTACTGATCCTATGCAGACATAATCAGGGCGTCCACACCAAAGGAAGACCATGCTGGGCATGTGTTCAACTTGCAGCCACATCCCTGATTTCTTAGCCACTGGGAAAACAGCAAAACTCAGTCTCCAGAGAAGCCAGAAGAAAGTCTCAGTAGGAAATGTGGAGCCAAAAAGCAAGCCATTATATAACATCGGTTAGATGGCCCAAAGAGCAGATTTCCTATTGCATATTAAAGCATCGCCCTCCCTGGGGTCTCCGATAAAGATCCTTTATAAACACTAACTGAATAAAATTTCCGACACCTTCTCCATGGGGGGATGTATATTAAATACCAAACTTTTCTTACCAATGCTACAGCTAAGCTTTGAGAGGTGAAATAACTTGCCTTAAATCATGGCACGCCAGGAGGAGTCCAGGTGCATTGGCATTTGAACCTGCTATGGAAAACCTCATTATAATTGTACGGAATATGACAAGAAACACAGTCATTATCCAAAGAATTTTGGAAGTTAAGCAGTTATTTAATCAAAGTCACTTAAATGATTTATGGTTGGAAGGATCAAAGAATTAATGTTACAAAATTAAGCAAAAGCCAAAATGAAAGCAGTGAAGGGGGGAATGTTTGGTTTTCCCACGTTTTAACTCTTTTGTGAAAATGAGCCCTACAAATGCTTAAATATTTGCAATGGAAGTAAATCTTTTTTCTTTTTCCGGGGAGGAAGAAAAAATGACAATAAAATTTATGTTATTCAACTCAATGAGAAGACCCACGTCTTCAAAAAGTCTCTTAATCCTCCCACCTTTATGCCCCACTTTAGCTAAGAAGGGAAGAGAATCTATTCTTCTTCTTTAAGTCCTTTTAAGCCAAAAGCTGAGAGAAAGAGGCTGGTGTCTCCAACCCCTGCCTTGGACCAATACCAAATGTCCACAAAAATGTCCACTGAGACCAACCTGGACACCAGGTCCATAAACAGCCCATAACCAGAACAACTCTCTTTCCCTTTCCTCGTTGTTTCCCTGCTTCCCATGGTCTGGCATCTTATCCATCTGATTGGCTCCACTGGAAACAGAAGCCATGTTTTTTATTTCTCCTTATCCCCATTCACACTGCTCTGCCCACAATCCTGATAACAAAACACAGCTCAGTCACACCACCAAGCACAATCACACTCAGCCTCTGGGATCAGAGCCTGGCCTGTGAGAAACACCAATTTTTGTTAAGTTTAAATAAAAATAAAAATTTCTACTTCTATGATGGCCACCTGCAGTAAATGATGAGCACTCTGATCATCCATTCACAATGCCAAAGGCTCTGTTTGCTGTCTCTATGCATAAGGATTATCCACAGGCTACCGGTGAGTTGAGTTCCACAGAGAGGCCATAGTCCAAAACAGGAAATGAGGCTGGGCTGTGAAGGAACCTTTTTATGTGACTCTCATGTCTATTCATAATCCAGGTAGCATTACCCACATCTTCCTGCTGTTGCTCCCATATCTTACTCAGGTTTCTACTCAAATATCATCTCCGTGCAAAGACCTCCCCTGACCACATAATCTAAAAGAGCCCCATCCACACTATGTCTCTCTAGCCTCTTCTTCCCATTTAACGTTTTTCAGAGCCGTTATCATCACTGACATTCTAGATTTGTGTATCTGTTCATTATCAGTCTTCCCTCTAGAATAGCAGCCCCCAACCTTTTTGGCACCAGGGACTGGTTTCGTGGAAGACAATTTTTCCATGGACTGGGGGTGGGGGGTGGGGAGGGGATGGTTTCGGGATGATTCAAACACATTACATTTATTGTGCACTTTATTTCTACTATTATTACACTGTGATATGTAATGAAATAATTATACAACTCACCATAATGCAGAATCAGTAGGAGTCCTGAGCTTGTTTTCACTTGCCACTCACTCATAGGGTTTTAATATGAGTCTGCAAGCAATTGACTTATTATGGTCTCTGTGCAGTCAAACCTGTCTGCTCATGATAATCTGTACTTGCAGCCGCTCCCCAGCACTAGCATCACCGTCTCAGCTCCACCTCAGATCATCAGGCATTAGATTTTCATAAGGAGCATGTGACCTAGATCCCTCGCATGCACAGTTCACAGTAGGCAGAGCTCAAGCAGTAATTCGAGCGATGGGGAGTGGCTGTAAATACAGATGAAGCTTGGCTCGCTCACCTGCCACTCACCTTCTGCTGTGTGGTGCGGTTCCTAACAGGCCACGGACTGCTACCGGTCTGTGGTCTGGGGGTTGGGGACCCCTGCTCTAGAACATAAGCTCTATGAGGGCAGGAACATCTGTCTTGTTCACTGCTGTATCATCAGTGCACTTATGGAACACATGAATGGATGAACAAATAACTGTCATTCATTGAGAAGGCATTTACCAAGCATCTAATCACAATATCTACCAATTACTGAGTGTTTCCTAGATACCAGATACTGCAGAGAGTACTTTTAGCAAGCTCACTGGGTGTTCTAGCAACATAAGGATTTTCTGTCAATAGGCGATATTCTGTTTTTAATCAATAAAAAGTCTCTTGCAGCAAACCCTAACATAAACTATGGACTTTGGGTGATAATGGCATGTCATTGTAGGTTCATCAGTTGTGACAAACGTACTACTTTGGTAGGGGATGTTGTTAAAGGGGGAGGCCATGCATGTGTAGGGGCAGGGGGATGTGAGAAATCTCTGTTCCTTCCTCTCAATGTTTCTGGGAGCCTAAATCTGCTTTTTAAAAAAATAAGTCTTGGGCTTCCCTGGTGGTGCAGTGGTTGAGAGTCCGCCTGCCGATGCAGGGAACACGAGTTCGTGGCCTGGTCTGGGAAGATCCCACGTGTCGCGGAGCCGCTGGGCCCGTGAGCCATGGCCGCTGAGCCTGCGCGTCCGGAGCCTGTGCTCCGCAACGGGAGAGGCCACAACAGTGAGAGGCCCGCGTACCGCAAAAAAAAAAAAATAATAAGTCTTAAAAACAGGTCTCTTGGTGCTTCCCTGGTGGCACAGTGGTTGAGAATCCACCTGCCAATGCAGGGGACATGGGTTTGAGCCCTGGTCCGGGAAGATCCCACATGTTGCAGAGCAACTAAGCCCGGGCGCCACAACTACTGAGCTTGCGTGCCACAACTACTGAAGTCCGTGCACCTAGAGCCCATGCTCCACAACAAGAGAAGCCACTGCAGTGAGAAGCCCGTGCACTGCAACAAAGAGTAGCCCCCACTTGCCCCAACTAGAGAAAAGCCTGCGTGCAGCAACTAAGACCCAATGCAGCCATTAATTAATTAATTAATCAAAAAAAACCCCCAAACCCCAAAAAACAGGTCTCTTGCCCCAGCATAGCAGTGACACACATCACTAGGGTTACTCATTACCTTTCTTTCACTCCAGTATGGAAAGCTTATAACTTCTGCCAACATGGGTATTAGAATGATTCCTACTGTGTTTATTTCATTTGCAGGAATATCCATAATATTTATGAACTGGAGCCTGCTGGATAAAAAATTCTTTTTAAAACCAATAGAACACCACAACAACCAGATTTAAATGCTTTCATTTAATCTAAATAAACCAGTGGTGTAGCTTGGTAGACGAACCCTCCAAAGAGGTAACATTTGGTAAGCTTTTCCAGGGAAAGTCACTTCAGACTTAACATCTAAGTAGGATCAGCTATTTTTCTTAATGAAGAATCCATTTGAAGTTCTCAGTTAATTTCATATGAAATGGTTTCTACTGACTAGAGGATTCAGTATGGTGTCTGATATGGTGAAAGCAACCAATAAAATATACGGGGTTTGGAATCCGATAGACTCAGGTTTGATTTCTAGCTCTGCCATCATCAGCTGTGTAAAGTTAAGCAAGATGCCTTCCTTCTTGGAGTCTAAATGTCCTTGCTGCTCAACTGTCATCGTTTAACTAACATGTAATTATTGTTTTCTCTGAGGGTTGATTTAACCCCACTTATAAGTTAATGAGTTAATCTATTGCTGGCAGAAGATATGAGACCCCCTGGGTCAGAGACTAAAGACTTCATTAGTCACAGCACAGCAAGCAGCATGGACATCAGTATTTAGATCAGCTACCTTTTCCCCCAAGTCCTTGAGGCCAATGCAGAGGGGTCCAGATAGATGTTGCACATGTAGTGGGTTTGCACTGCAGCTGAGGAACACTGAGCTTGGGGGATGCACTGCTTTTACAGCCAGGAATAAGCAAGCCTCCTCTTCGTTCTGGAGGTAGATCTTAGCTCATTTCTCAGGGTTGCTTGCCGAAAACACAACTCTGAAAAATGGCTCAGGTAAAAAGCAGTCACGGCCTCATATTCTTGGCATACTCAGGAAGACATGTGAGAGCACGAGAGACCCACAGAGGACTGTGTCCCAAGAGTAACATGATTAGATTATGCTCCACAGTGCCTACAACATGGTAGCCAAAGATGATACCATCTCTCTTAGAAAGCATTCTTTTATTTGTTTATTTATTTATTTTTAACATCTTTATTGCAGTATAATTGTTTTACAATGGTGTGTTAGTTTCTGCTGTATCACAAAGTGAATCAGCTATATGTATACATATATCCCCATATCCCCTCCCTCTTGCGTCTCCCTCCCACCCTCCCTATCCCACCCCTGTAGGTGGTCACAAAGCACCAAGCTAATCTCCCTGTGCTGTGTGGCTGCTTCCCACTAGCTATCTATTTTACATTTGGCAGTGTATATATGTCCATGCCACTCTCTCACTTCATCCCAGCTTACCCTTCTCCCTCCCCGTGTCCTCAAGTCCATTCTCTACGTCTGCGTCTTTATTCCTGTACTGCCCCTAGGTTTTCCAGAACCACTTTTTTTTTTAGATTCCATATATATGTGTTAGCATACGGTATTTGTCTTTCTCTTTCTGACTTACTTCACTCTGTATGACAGACTCTAGGTCCATCCACCTCACTGCAAATAACTCAATTTCGTTTCTTTTTATGGTTGAGTAATATTCCATTCTATATATGTGCCACATATATATACAATGGATCTTCTTTATCCATTCATCTGCCGATGGACACTTAGGTTGCTTCCATGTCCTGGCTATTGTAAATAGTGCTGCAATGAACATTGTGGTACACGACTCTTCATGAATTATGGTTTTCTCAGGGGATATACCCAGTAGTGGAACTGCTGGGTCATACGGTAGTTCTATTTTTAGTTTTTTAAGGAACCTCCATAATGTTCTCCACAGTGGCTGTATCATTTTACATTCCCACCAACTGTACAAGAGGGTTCTGTTTTCTCCACACCCTCTCCAGCATTTATTGTTTGTAGATTTTTTGATGATGGCCACTCTGACTGGTGTGAGGTGATACGTCATTGTAGTTTTGATTTGCATTTCTCTAATGATTAGTGATGTTGAACATCCTTTCATGTGTTTGTTGGCCATCTGTATATCTTCTTTGGAGAAATGTCTATTTAGGTCTTCCACCCATTTTTGGATTGGGTTGTTTGTTTTTTTGATATTGAGCTGCTTGAGCTGCTTGTATATTTTGGAGATTAATCCTTTGTTAGTTGCTTCGTTTGCAAATATTTTCTTCCCCTCTAAGGGTTGTCTTTTCATCTTGTTTATGGTTTCCTTTGCTGTGCGAAAGCTTTTAAGTTTCATTAGGTTCCACTTGTTTATTTTTGTTTTTATTTCCATTTCTCTAGGAGGTGGCTCAAAAAGGATCTTGCTGTGATTTATGTCATAGAGTGTTCTGCCAATGTTTTCCTCTAAGAGTTTTATAGTGTGTAGCCTTACCTTTAGGTCTTTAATCCATTTTGAGTTTATTTTTGTGTATGGTTGTTAGGGAGTGTTCTAATTTCATTCTTTTACATGTAGCTGTCCAGTTTTCCCAGCACCACTTATTGAACAGGCTGTCTTTTCTCCATTGTTTATTTTTGCCTCCTTTATCAAAGATAAGGTGACCATATGTGCGTGGGTTTATCTCTGGGCTTTTTATCCTATTCCCTTGATCTATATTTCTGTTTCTGTGCCAGTACCATACTGTCTTGATTACTGTAGCTTTGTAGTATAGTCTGAAGTCAGGGAGCCTGATTCTTCCTGCTCTGTTTTTCTTTCTCAAGATTGCTTTGGCTATTCAGGGTCTTTTGTGTTTCCATACAAATTGTGAATTTTTTTGTTGTAGTTCTGTGAACAATGCCATGGGTAGTTGGATAGGGATTGCATTGAATCTGTAGATTGCTTTGGGTAGTATAGTCATTTTCACAACGTTGAGTCTTCCAATCCAAGAACATGGTATATCTCTCCATCTGTTTGTATCATCTATAATTTCTTTCATCAGTGTCTTATAGTTTTCTGCATGCAGAAGACTTTTGTCTCCTTAGGTAGGTTTATTCCTAGGTATCTTATTCTTTTTGTTGCAGTGGTAAATGGGAGTGTTTCCTTAATTTCTCTTTCAGATATTTCATCATTAGTCTATAGGAATGCAGGAGATTTCTGTGCATTAATTTTGTATCCTGCTACTTTACCAAATTAATTGATTAGTGCTAGTAGTTTTCTGGTAGCATCTTTAGGATTCTCTATGTATAGTATTATGTCAACTGCAAAGAGTGACAGTTTTACTTCTTCTTTTCCAATTTGGATTCCTTTAATTTATTTTTTTTCTCTGATTGCTGTAGCTAATACTTCCAAAACTATGTTGAATAATAGTGGTGAGAATGGGCAACCTTGTCTTGTTCCTGATCTTAGTGGAAATGGTTTCAGTTTTTCACATTGAGAACGATGTTGGCTGTGGGTTTGTCATATATGGTCTTTATTATGTTGAGGTAAGTTCCCTCTATGCCTGCTTTTTCTTCCAGGTTGTCCATATTATCGGCATATAGTTGCTTGTAGTAATCTCTCATGACCCTTTGTATTTCTGCAGTGTCAGTTGTTACTTCTCCTTTTTCATTTCTAATTCTGTTGATTTGAGTCTTCTCCCCTTTTCTCTTGATGAGTCTCACTAACAGTTTATCAATTTTGTTTATCTTCTCAAAGAACCAGCTTTCAGTTTTATTATCTTTGCTATCGTTTCCTTCATTTCTTTTTCACTTATTTCTCATCTGTTCTTTATGATTTCTTTCCTTCTGCTAAATTTGGGGTTATTTTGTTCTTCTTTCTCTAATTGCTTTAGGTGTAAGGTTAGGTTTATTTGAGATTTTTCTTATTTCTTGCAGTAGGATTGTATTGCTATAAACGTCCCTCTTAGAACTGCTTTTGTTGCATCCCATAGGTTTGGGGTCATCGTGTTTTCATTGTCATTTGTTTCTAGGTATTTTTTGATTTCCTCTTTGATTTGTTCAGTGATCTCTTGGTTATTTATTAGCGTATTGTTTAGCCTCTATGTGTTTGTAATTTTTTACAGTTTTTTTTTCCTGTAACTGATATCTAGTCTCATAGCATTGTGGTCTGGAAAGATACTTGATATGATTTCAATTTTCTTAAATTTACCAAGGGTTGATTTGTGACCCAAGATATGATCTATCCTGGAGAATGTTCCAAGAGCACTTGATAAGAAAGTGTATTCTGTTGCTTTTGGATGGAATGTCCTATAAATATCGATTAAGTCCATCTTGTTTAATGTGTCATTTAAAGCTTGTGTTTCCTTATTTATTTTCATTTTGGATGATCTGTCCATTGGTGAAAGTGGGGTGTTAAAGTCCCCTACTATGATTGTGTTACTGTTGATTTCTCCTTTTATGGCTGCTAGCATTTGCCTTATTGTGGTGCTCCTATAATGGGTGCATAAATATATACAATTGTTATATCTTCTTCTTGGATTGATCCCTTGATCATTATGTAGTGTCCTTCTTTGTCTTTTATAATAGTCTTTATTTTAAGGTCTATTTTGTCTGATATGAGAATTGCTACTCCAGCTTTCTTTTGATTTCCATTTGCATGGAATATCTTTTTCCATCCCCTCACTTTCAGTCTGTATGTGTCCTTAGGTCTGAAGTGGTTCTCTTGTAGACAGCATATGCATGGGTCTTGTTTTTGTATCCATTCAGCTAGTCTATGTGTTCTGGTTGCAGCATTTAATCCATTTACATTTAAGGTAGTTATCGATATGTATGTTCCTATTACCATTTCCTTAATTGTTTTGGGTTTGTTATTGTAGGTCTTTTCCTTCTCTTGTGTTTCCTGCCTGGAGAAGTTCCTTTAGCATTTGTTGTAAAGCTGGTTTGCTGGTGCTGAATTCTCTTAACTTTTGCTTGTCTGTAAAGGTTTTAATTTCTCCGTCGAATCTGAATGAGATCCTTGCTGGGTAGAGTAATCTTGGTTGTAGGTTTTTCCCTTTCCTCACTTTAAATATGTCTTGTCGCTCCCTTCTGGCTTGCAGAGCTTCTGCTGAAAGATCAGCTGTTAACCTTATGGGGATTCCCTTGTATGTTATTTGTTGTTTTTCCCTTTCTGCTTTTAGTATTTTTTCTTTGTATTTAATTTTTGATAGTTTGATTAATATGTGTCTTGGCATGTTTCTCCTTGGATTTATCCTGTATGGGACTCTCTGTGCTTCCTGGACTTGATTGACTATTTCGTTTCCCATATTATGGAAGTTTTCAACTATAATCTCTTCAAATATTTTCTCAGTCCCTTTCTTTTTCTCTTCTTCTGGGACCACTTTAATTCGAATGTTGGTGCATTTAATGTTGTTCCAGAGGTCTCTGAGAGTGTCCTCAATTCTTTTCATTCTTTTCTCTTTATTCTGCTGTGCGGTAGTTATTTCCACTATTTTGTCTTCCAGGTCACTTATCTGTTCTTCTGCCTCAGTTATTCTGCTATTGATTCCTTCTAGAGAATTTTTAATTTCATTTTTTGTGTTGTTCATCATTGTCTGTTTGCTCTTTAATTCTTCCAGGTCCTTGTTAAACATTTCTTGTATTTTCTCCATTCTATTTCCAAGATTTTGGATCATGTTTACTATCATTACTCTGAATTCTTTTTCAGGTAGACTGCCTATTTCCTCTTCATTTGTTTGGTCTGGTGGGTTTTTACCTTGCTCATTCATCTGCTGAGTAGTTCTCTGTCTTCTCATTTTGCTTAACTTACTGTGTTGGGGTCTCCTTTTTGCAGGCTGCAGGTTCCTGTTGTTTTTTGTGTCTGCCGCCAGTGGCTAAGGTTGGTTCAGTGGGTTCTTCATGCTCCCTGGTGGAGGGGACTGGTGCACTTATTCTGGTGGATGAGGCTGGATCTTGTCTTTCTGGTGGGCAGGACCGCATCCATTGGTGTGTTTTGGGGTGTCTGTGAACTTATGATTTTAGGTAGCCTCTCTGCTAATGGGTGGAGTTGTGTTCCTGTCTTGGTAGTTGTTTGGCATGGGGTGTTCAGCACTGGAGCTTGCTGGTTATTGAGTGGAGCTGGGTCTTAGCGTTGAGATGGAGATCTCTGGGAGAGCTCTCGCCAATTGATATTACGTGGGGCTGGGAGGTCTCTGGTGGTCCAAAGTCCTGAACTTGACTCTCTTACCTTGGAGGCTCAGGCCAGACACCTGGCTGGAGCACCAAGACCCTGTAAGCCACACGGCTTTTGGGAAGTCTGAGGTCTTCTGCCAGCATTCAGTAGCTGTTTTGTAGGAGTTTTTCCACATGTAGATGTATTTTTGATGTATCTGTGGGGAGGAAGGTGATCTCCATGTCTTACTTCTCTACCATCTTGAATGTCCTCCCAAGGCATTCTTTTAAATAAAGTTTCATCTTTTTTTTTGTATCATCACTCAAAGAATCCTAAAATGGTTGAGCTGCAAGGCATTTTGGAAACCCAACGGTTGTGAAATTTTAATAATGACGTAATTATTTTAATGAATGGAGAAGTGCTTCATATAACATTAGGGGAAGAAACAGGATCCCAAATTGTATTTATAATCTCTTAAAATACTTTACATATGCATGATATTTTTCCATGTTTTACAACAATGAAAATGTGCTTTATCACTTCTCTACTTAGAAAAAAATACAATGTTCTCATTCAGCCCCTTCACTTCACAGATGAGGAACTAAGAAGCAGACAGGTTAAATGACCTCCCCCAGATTCCCAGCAGGTCCTCGGCAGAGCTGGAATGCAAGCCCTCTGATTTCCAGTGTTATGTCTTATGCCTTCTCCTCTAGGGATCTGCAAGGGGTAGCAGGGCAAGGCGGGGTATGGAGGGTCTGGCCAAGGTAACCATGACCCTCTGAACTTGGGGTAAGTAGTTCTTTGCATTTTAGTTCACCGGCCCCTTACTACAGTGGACAGGAGGGAGAAGAATTCCCTTAGGCATGAGCTTCTTATGGTAAGTCACTCATTGTTAATAGTTGGCAGCCAACTGCGATGCGGCTTAATCCAGGGCAAAACAAAACCCTGGGACTCCAGTAGGCAGGACTGAGGTTGGGCTTTGGCACAAACTCCTAAAGGGTTGGCTTCAGCCTGAGCTATCTGAATTACTGGTCTAGACAGTTCCCAATTCACTAGATAATTAAGGGGTCCTCCCGCTCCCTTAGCCATGTTCACAACTCATGTAACACGTCTTTCTCAGTCATATACTTACCTCTCTCTTCTCCCACTATTATTTTCGAATGACATTATTGCACCATTGTACTTTTTATTTTACTTTTTGGTAGCAATGACTTTGCTCTTCCCTGTTTCAGAAGAAAAGCCCAATACAAATTATTAGAAGATCTAATTGAGGTATTGGTCAATTTGCTTAGTTGAATTAGAGTGGGCCCCTTGGAGCATCATGGGGTTTATCCCTAAAAGTCTTGCAGTATAATTCTGGCCCTGCTTCCATGGGGAGTGTATTTGGGGAGGGCATCTGGCTTTCTGACACCTGTTACAGACAATTCGAGTTAACATTCCAACTCTGAGTCTAGGCTTTTCTGCAGGCATGAGGGGATGTGGAGACCAAAGATTTGGTTTTTGTCTTCATGGAGTTTGGGGTCTAGAGGGAATGGAGTTTGCAGTGGCAATACATTGAGGCAACTCCTAGGAACTATGTGACTCCGCCCCTCTTCTCCTCAGTCCCCACCTTTCAAACTCTGGGACTATGGAAGGAGCAGTGTCCCCAGCTAAGAACATATCAAAGGGAAAAGATCTGAGTGTGGTTGAAAGAAAAACAAAGATGAGTATAGGCCTTTCAATATGGACCCCTGAAAAATCTTGTGTTCTGCGAACTAGTGCCCTAAAAATGTAGAGTTTTTGGGAAAAATAAGGGCCAACCATTTAAAACCTGTGCAACTTTGTAACCAGAAGCCAGGCAAAAACAATAATTGGTTCCTGGGATATAATTTAACACCCCAAGCAGGAAGTTTAGAGTTCTGGAGTCGACCTCAGGGCATATTAAAAATGTACAAAGACAAAAGAGTGGCAGCACTGGCTTGCAGGTGCTGAGTCAAGATGATGAAGCAGAGCTCTGATCCACAGGGTAGCCATTAAAGGCACAGCAGGAAGCACAACTAACTGCAGCCCTACAGCCCCAAAAGGCAGGAGGTGTGCTTCGTCTGGAGGCTGGAGCCCTCGGTAGACACTCATTTTTTTTTTTTTTAACTTTTTGGCCACGCCATGCAGCATGTGGGATCTTAGTTCCCCGACCAGGGATCGAACCCACACCCCCTGCATTGGAAGCACAGAGTTTTAACCATGGGACCACCAGGGAAGTTCCTGCACTCGTTTTTTTTTTTTTTTAACATCTTTATTGGAGTGTAATTGCTTTACAATGGTGTGTTGTTTTCTGCTTTATAACAAAGTGAATCAGCTATAGATATACATATATCCCCATATCTCCTCCCTCTTGCATCTCCCTCCCACCCTCCCTATCCCACCCCTCTAGGTTGTCACAAAGCACCGAGCTGATCTCCCTGACAGCACTCATTTTTAATTTGCTTAAGATACATCTGTAAAGGCTCTAGTCTATGCAGCACCCTACTGAGGTATTGTTTTGTTTTGCTTTGTTTTGTTGTCCTGTTGAAGCTGTTGAAGTTTGTAATTCTACTTCTGTTATTCTACCTTAGAAAATCACAGATGAACCAACTTAACTTACATGGTATATGGATAGCATTCCTCCTTTTACCAGGCATTTGTGAACTAAGCAATGTGACATGAACAGAAGTTAGAACAGAACAGCACCTGACAGATGAGCCTAGAACACAAACCCTATAAAGCTGGCGGAAAGGTCCAGCCATGGCAGAGGCCTTGGGCCAGTTCAGGCTGAGAAAGACAACTTGCTTTTCAAGCAACCTTAAGGGATGCAATTGAAAAAACTAAAAAATAATTGGGCTTGTGGAATATAGTAGGATCTTTGTTTCCTATATGCAACCTGAAGGTTTAATGCGTTACATAGTTTTGTGTGGATTACACGGATTTTCATAACCTTGTGTTGACATTCTTATTTGGGACGGAATGCCTGGTGCGTGGCACTTGTGCTCGATGATACGAAAGGCTGGACAAGGCAGGTCACTTGCAAAAAACCTGGGCTTGGTTGGCAAGGGAATATACAAAGTAGAGCCAACCTATGGAGACAAATTTACTGTCTCTACCATGTTCATGGGTTGATCCTCTTGCAAGCACATGGGGAAGTGAGAGTGAGAGCATCAACAATCCAGTACTTAACCTGGGCAGGGGGTAGGAGAGAGGTGCTGAAACAGGTCACTCATCCTGATGTGTAATACGCTTTCCTAAATGACATGGTGCATAGCCTGGGCTACAGAAGGAAAAAGCAAAACCAAAACCCTGCCTGAAAAAGAGATTTGACTCCTAAGCTCAAAACCAGCAAAAATGCAAATGAGAGGTAAGGAATAAAATGAGCATATACTAACTAGACCACAAGTCCCCGGGAGCAGGAACCAACTCCTGACACTGTGTCTGAACAGAGACTATGCACAATAAATCCCTGAGTGAAAGAAAACATTTAGTATGACATCATGGGCATGAGCCACATTTAGAAAACATGTTCATGCATTTTTTCCTCAAAAATAAACAAACAAACAAAAACTATTTACCAAGCTAAATTTTTTAAAAAGGATTTAAAATTCCCTTGTTGTTTGCCTCTCAAAACAAAATGACTCTGTTTATACAAAGAAAACAGGCCCAAATTTAAACCTTTGTCCTCCTCAGACCCTTTCATTAAGCTCAAGCTGATAGCTACTATCACTTGAGTGTTGCCAAAAGGTTCGTGCACTCTCCAGATTGCAGCATTTTCCTTTTGTAAGATCAGATAACTATATTATTTTGCTTTTCATTAAAATTTGCCTTACCTATTTGAAACATTTTTTGTCTATGTTTTGGTCCCTAGAAACCCGAACGACTTACATTTCCCCTACTTTTGCAAAATTTTAAAAATATTTATTTATTTACTTATTTTGGCTGCACCGGGTCTTAGTTGCGGCATGCGGATTTCTTAAGTTGCGGCACGCGGACTTCTTAGTTGCGGCACACATGTGGGATCCAGTTCCCTGACCAAGGATCGAACCAGGGCCCCCTGCCTCAGGAGCGCAGAGTCTTAGCCCCTGGACCACCAAGGAAGTCCTGCAAAATTTTAAAGTTGGTAACTTTTGATTTTTTTTAACTTTGCTTTTGACCACTATTCCATTTTGCATTTGCTACTTTCATCACAAACTTTGCTCTCGTTCGATTTGGCTGTCTACTTTTGGCTGCCATCTTTCTCCTGTCTTGTTCTTTGTTTATATCTCATTTTGCATTTCAGTGCTTTCATCTCCTTCCTCAAGCCCTAAGAACGTCTTTATGTGCATGTCTGTTTCATTCACTCTCTTTGATAATGCTAAAACAGATACTCAACAAACATCCATAAAGGGAGAGTGCATTGCCGCTAAAGCAAAAGAGAGTATATGTGGGAACAGGGTCTCAGTTACAGTACAAAGGAACAGGATTCTGAGGATGTCTGAAAGGAGACTCCATGCTACTTAATGTGAGCCTGGAAGGGTGGGAGGTTGGCCATAGGATGGGACCATGTTGGGGTAAAGGCAAGAACTGTGGTCCAAAAAATTAATCAAGATTAATATCCCTAGTGATGTCATGTGCCCCCTGATATGACATGTCCAGAAGGGCACTTCACCTTTGTGATAGTCAGCTTGTGGACTACTGGGGTATTCCCAAATCCGTAACCCCAGTCTAACCATGAGAAAACCTCAGACAAACCCATTTTTGAGGGATGTTCTACAACATACCTGACCACACACCTCAAAATTGTCAAAAAATATCAAGCGCGTGAAAACCAGAAAGGACTGAGAAATTGCCACAGACCAAAGGAGACTAAGGAGATGTGATGATCTAACGTGATGTGGGATCCTGGCTTGGACCCTGGAACAGAAGGACGATAATGGAAAAACTGGTGATCTGAATAGAGTCTAGAGTTTAGTTAATAGCGATGTCCCAGTGGGCAGGGACCAACTCCTGACACTGTGTCTGAACAGCGTTGGCTTCTTAGTTTTGACAAATGTACCTTGGTAATTTATCATGTTAACATTAGGCAAAAATGAAACTGGCTAAAGCAGTACACAGGAATTCTCTGAACTATCTTTGCAATTTTTAGGTAAATTTAAATTTATTCCAAAATAAAAACTTTATTAAAAAAATTAATCCAAAGAATATGTTATTCTCAAATTCCTTGTAGCTAGGGCTTTAGCCACTGGCTCCATTTTATATCTTTTCTTTTTTCCACCTTCTATAGTTATTTGCATACTTTGTGAGAGGAGTATGTGGCTTTAGTTTTTAATGCTTCTAAAATTGTTTCTTCTGAAGTCATCTGATTTAATTAAGAAGTCCTTTCATCTTTCATCAGTTCTTCTGTGTAAATCACAGAGGTGACCATCCTCACCTTTAATTGTCTCAACTTCCATAACCTTGCATGCATATATTCATTCATTCCCTTGTGCATTCATTCAACACACATATATTGAAGGTCTTATAATAAGCCAGGCTCTGAGCTACCCCTCAAGATTCCCTGTTGACTTAGAGTCCCAGCCCTCAAGTCATCAAGATAAAGAAAGATGAAATTCTTCATTACTTGCTCATCATAGAACAAGGGCAAGTCCCAGGGGCCTTGCTGAATCTGAAAGGTATGATTTGCCCTGCTATTTGAAAAGCCTTAATTTTCCACCATTCTTTTCCACCTCTCTCCTCCCACCATGCTATATACCCTCTAAAGTCATAATTTACTGAGTAACTGGGTTCCGAAGGCTGTCTGCATAATAAGTGCCAGTATGAACTGGTTCTTCATGGTCACTTGAGTCAGAAAATTACAGCACAGACAATGGTTCCATTTTCCTGTTTTGTGCATGATTTTCATCTATTGAAAAAGATGGGAGGGTTGGCTCCAGGAGTGAAATTGGTGCTTCTTTTGGCTTTACTGTGCTGACTGTCCATCAAAACTCTCAATTCAGGGCTCAAGAGCAAACAAATTAGGCCACGACCCTGGAGGGTGGCACTCTGGTGGCGGGGGGGGTGGGGAGTCGGGAGGTCAGCAGAGAGGTGTTGCCCAGACCCCCTTTGCTGCAGCAGCTCCTAGAGTGTATGGGTCCCAGCCAAGCTGGGGGTTTGCCTTGTTTTGTTTTCACTTATGGACCAGACAAGCTCCTAATGGGTGGGTTCAGGATCCCCAGGCAGAACAGCTCCATGGAAAGGCCAGGTTCAAGGATAAGGTTTCATGTGAAAAGACAGAAGCCAGGCCCTCCATAAACCTGGTGTGTTCACACCAATGCTGTAACAGTGGATCCTACAAGAGAACTGGTTCTGGGGCTCTGTTTTGCCTGATTTTCAGTAACACTTGAAAAGAAAGACAAATATGATATCGCTTGTATGTGGAATCTAAAAATATGGTACAAATGAACTTATTTACAAAACGGAAATAGAGTCACGAATGTAGAAAACAAACTTAAGGTTACCAGGGAGGAAAAGAGGTGGGGAGGGATAAATTGGAAGATTGGGATTGACATATACACAGTACTATATATAAAATAGATAACTAATAAGGACCTGCTGTATAGCACAGGGAACTCTACTCAATACTCTGTAATGGCCTGTATGGGAAAAGAATCTAAAAAAGAGTGGATATATGAATATGTATAACTGATTCACTTTGCTGTACACCTGAAACTAACATAACATTGTAAATCAACTATACTGCAATAAAAACTAGAAAAAAAGAAAAAGAAAAGCACCCTTATTGGAAGGCTCTCCCCTAGCAGGTTGGGTGGGGTTTTGTTTACATCTCCTATAGTATTTGGTACCCTGTGCTATTCTTACACTATATCAGTTCACTTATATATACTATACATGTTAGTATATATACTGTGTATATGTATATGTGTGTATATATATATAGTATATACTATATATCTATACCCATATGGATATATATGGATATACAGTATATACTATACAAGTTCAACAGTATGTAAGTACACTTGACTGCAAATTCCCTGAGTCAGATGACAGCCTCTGATGTGGCACCTGGCACACACGAGGACTGAAGCAACAGCATGTGTAGGGTCAGTAGTGAGGATCCAATATTTGACCATATGCCACAAAGACCTCATTTAAATGATTTGTTTTCTTTCTCCAACTCTCACTTACAACGTTTTCTAGCCTTTTTCTATCTAAAGATGGACAGGAGCCTGAAATTATCTCCTGTAGAACCCCTTGCCTCTATTCAGTATATAATATGTAATATACGATGATCCAATCTATTATTTTTCAAGTCAACTGTTTCAACTCTTCTTACATTTTACTTTCCATTGCTTTAATCATATTTGAACTCCTTTGAGTTTCATTTCTCTAACTTGTGAAGCATAAAACTTGATACATTATTGTTGTACACAGTTAATGTTAAGTTGGAAGATTTTTAATAGATTCTATAATTGTTCAAACATCCTTTGTGCTTGCTTTTGGATAACATATTGTGTTCCTGTTCATCTGTGATCCATGGTGAACTCTAAATTGTTTTCCACAGAAGTTCACAAAGAAGCATATCCCATTGTTTTCATTCACTTCCCCACCCTAATTTTGCTGAACTTTTGTACTCCTAGTTAATTTCAATAGCCCATAAAAAGTGTTGAGATGTATTTTTCAATGCTTTCTGGACTGACCATATATTATATACAAGCAGTTCTAAACATCTGTAATATCTAAATGTACCAGCTTGCCCTGATTATGTGCCATTCCTTTCAGTAGCGATATCAACTCTAAGCATCGTGCTATTTATCCCTGTACAATGGGGCTCTAATTAAGGTCCAGTTCCCACAAATGTTCTGGAATTTTGTGAAAATAGTTCTCTATGAGATCGGTATTGTGGATTAGTCCTACTTTATTTCTAAAATCAATCAATGTCAAAGCCCTCATTCTCAGCTTTATATTTAAACATGTTCCACATTCCTGGGCAGATCTTAAGCATAGTTAAATAGGTGTGTTCTCTGCGTGATTTGCTCTCTTTTTGGTGGCAGAAATTATGTAACATGTACTAAACAGAGGAGGCAGGGATAGGAAAGGGAAGGCACAAAGATAACTCAATGACACCAAAACGAAAATGGTCCTGGAGTTTCACAAGGTTGTCAGAATGGAAAGAGTTATTTGCATCTTTAAATTCATATCTCCCTTCAACTGTTAGCTGATCAAAAGAGACTCACAAGGTTACTGAATTAAGCCAGAGCACACTGAATTATTCCATCAGTTCAGCCATGAAATTCCCTTGCCATAATGAAATGCACTTGCCAAAGGATGGCTAATACTGACCTTGGCATTACCTAGCCCTGGTATGAAGGCAGTCAACAGCTCACATTAGCAGAGTTGGAAAACACCATCATGGAGAGGAAGAGAGACAAAGCAAGGGGAGAAATGGAGAAGAGACTGAAGATGAGAATGAGAATAAACAAAACACAGGTTTGGAAGTCAGACAAGTCCACTCTGGGCAAACCCAGACTCTGCCATGGACTCACTGCATGAACCTTTAATAACCGAAGTTATTAAATGTGAGTCTCAGTTTCTTTCTTTGCAAAATAAGGAGACCAACACTTACCTCATGAGGTCGTACTAAGAATAATCATATGTAGAAAGTGTTTGATAGAGTGAAAGTGCCAAATATGTGTTAATTGCTTTCTTTTCATTCTTCCTGCCTCCTCCAAAAGAAAAAAGAAAGAAAGAAAAACCCCTAGCTTTGGTGATATTTTCATACCCTTTCATCATCAACAACAATCTTATTATTATACATAAAGAATTGTGCTAAGCCTCTAAGATATATAAGCCTGGCTTTGAAGTTGCTTAGAGCATAAATGTAAGGAAAACATAGTACATGGTATCTTACGTGACATAGTATCAGGGACAATATGTGCTTTGAAAACTTGGTGTTGGAGAGACCACTGCCCCATGGGTAGTCAAAGCAAAGGATGGGCTTCCTCCTGGGCCTTGAGGGAAGGATCAGACTCAGTAAAGAGACACATCCTCGGTGGAGAAGATAGTGTGAAGCAAAACTGCAAAGAGGGAACAGCAACTCTGAGCACCAGGAATGGGACCAATTAGACCGAGGTGAAGGGTTTATGTCTGAAAATAATGAAAGACAGGGTGGGACAAGTAGGATGCGCTTGATCAGTGCCAAGCTACAGCACTTCATCTGGCATCAACTCAATACTAATAGATGTTCTTGAGCTTGGTGATTAGATGACCTAAGTCATGTCATCAGAAGATGAATCCAGCTGCTCTGTACAGGATCAATGGAAAAGGTAGAAACAGAGGCAGAGGGAGCAGCCATGGTGGCTACTTCCACATCTAGAAAACCAGCAGTGAAGCCTGGACTGAGGAGGTGGTCATGGCAGTGAGAGGAAGGAATGATTCTACAGAAACCCTAAGGATGAGGGACGTTAGGAGAGGCAGCCATGGGATTAAAAATAAAAGAGAGAACGAGAAACAATAAAATACTTTCTGCCAACTCTTATGTATCAGTCAGATATTAATAACAAGCACAACTGGGGTGAAAAAATTTTAAATATTTTAAAATACATTTAAGGTACTTGCACACAGCAGGAAAGTTTTGTGGGTGTCAACTTGCAGTGGCCCTTAAAATGTTAGTGTTTTAATTAGATGAGAAATAATCAGCTTTCTCCAGAAGAATGAGTAGTTTCCCCCATAAAGCATGATAAATGACGATATTATATGGATTATTTCCATGGATTCTTTCTGATTAGACAGTGTTACAAAACTTAATATTGTTTTGAGTAACATAATCCAACAGCAGGGTTTCTATTAGTTAAAAGTTACTCAATCATTAAATTCAAGTGTTAGATTTCTATCACCAACTCATGTTGGCTTCATGCCACCCCCAGTTAGGACAAGTACCTAAATCATTAGAAGAATCAACCTACACTCGACTCTTCCCTTGCAAAGAATTCAGTTTCCTTTAAATATAATTTTAACCCAAACATGTTTAATTCCTCCGTTTGAAAATTCCATTGGCATGTACCAGACATTCTATCCACCAAGTGCATTGCGTTGATGATCCTGAAGCAATATTCTACTTTTCAGGGCACTGAAACCATTTTTTTTTTTATTAGACCATGGCATTAAAAGCCCGTTCTGCCTATTCAACAAAGAGAAATCTTTACAGTTCTGTAGTTGTATTCAAAGATGGACAATCGTATGTTGATTAACAGAGAAAAAACAATTGCAAAGACTGCAGTAACCTGGGAACCTTATAACCCAGTGAGGATTGCTTGGCAAGTAATGTTTTTCCCCAGGGAATTTCAGTCTTAAGAGATTAAACTTTACGTCTGTAGACGAGACCCCTTGAACAAGAACACAATGTAGTAAGCACTATAAGATGAATGTAATTAAATGTATTTTTTATATATTTCTTATATGCATATATATTATCTCATGCACATATATGCCTTCATACACATGGCCATACTCCCTTTCTCTTCTCCTTATTAACAGAGCATTTGAAAAATATTCAAATTTGTATAATTACATCTTTACTGCAGAAAGATCTACTTTGGGGTACAACAACTTCAGAATCTGTAAAACATCCTTCCTTTTGCAAAATACTCTTTGGGGGCTAGAGAGCCACGGCAGTACTGGCATTTAAATTTCTTGGATGGAAAAGTCTAGAGTATGCCCAGTGCTCATGTATTTCCTTCTCTGTTTGGTAACTAATTCATCACTTTGCTCAGGGCACAAAGCTTCTAGAAAATGCTCCCAGAGTGGTTTCTCCCATTTTCAGCTGCTGCCACCCCAAGAGGAAAGGGGGCAGGGGCTGTGCCACAGTCTTCTCCTTTCTCTAGTACTGCTTGTGGCAGAGACGCTGAGTCACTTACTCGTTCTCTCATTTTTCCTTAGGACAGACCCTGGTTTTAGTCCATGCATCAGGGAGCCCAACTAAATGATTATAGTTTCTACCCTCTCTTGTTGCCAGGGGGGTACAATGAGATGTCACTGGAAGTTGTAGGGTGAGTTTCTGGAAAAGTTCCCTAATGGGAACAAGCAGTAGTACACTTTTTGTCTCTCTCTCCTTCCTTCATCTTGTTGCCTGGAATGCGTTTCTGTTGACAGGAGCTCCTGCAGCCCCTTGGACCCTGAGGCAACCTGGATGAAAGCTGCATACTGAGGGCACAGAACAAAACAGCAGAGGAATTTAGGATCCTCACTGCCTGCGTACAGACTTCTTTCAAGAGAAAGAAAAAGAAAACCCCCTTTGGGACTCTACCATGGTTAGTCTGAGTCTTCTGTTTGTGCAGCAGATTCTAATCCTAATTAATGTAATGCTTCAAACCGACAGCTTTCTATTGTACACTAAGTCAATTTTAATATCAAAAACTTATCTTTTTTATACCATGAGGTAACATTAGGATGCAAAAGCTGTAGTTCATATAAGTTACAGATGGATCTCACTAACATCGTTAAATGATCTCAGTTCAGCTTAATCAAGGAATAGATTCATGCGGGACAAGTGAGGTTCCAAACTGATCTGTAACTTAAGAAACCAAAGAATGGTACTTAGCTGTGATCCACCATTCCCTCTAAGAAAGAAGCCTCTGCTCCAAGGTGGGCCAGCACCTGAGCTGGTGCTTTACTGCATAGGAAAGAAATGAGTGTGAGCCTCAGCTGACTGTCCTGAGGCAAACGGAGGAGGCCCTGTCCTGAATGCTTCCAAAGCCTGAAGCTGTAATCAGCCCCTCTAGTGACTCTACCACGGGCTTAAATGAGATGCACGCTCTTTTCCTGACATGAAGCCTCATGGAGAAGCTAAAAATAAGATGGACTGGGTGCTTGGGAGTGTCCCTGGTGGGGGCAGTGAGATGTGTCTGTGAAATATAGCTTTAGACTTCCTCCTTTACAGCCCACATGGGAAGTTTCTAAACCCAAATCCTTTTCATTACAATGATAATAATATTGACTCTCATTTTAATCCTTCCCAACCTCTGCAGTCTGCAGTTTTCTTGACCCAGCAGCTTGGGCATGTCCTGTTTGATTTGTTGGGTGTCAGATCTCCTGAGCAAAGAAAAAAATGATTCCTTTTCTCCTATAGCATATTTCTAACTGACAAAGAGAAACTACACTTTTCGTATTTTAGTTTAGTTTAGAGTGTTATTCTCAGAAGACTGGATATTGAGAACCATTAGGTAATCACAATAAGACATGTGAAGCCCAGTCCTCTATGGAGGCATACATCTGCTCTGGGAGGGGCTGGCTTGTGGGCCATCTTCATGTCTAGAAAAGGGACTTTGGTGTCCGGATCTTTGCATTTGAGGGTAGGGCTGGAAGTGATCCAAGCAGTACGAGGGGGGCACTCCATTTTTGCATTCTCTCAAATAACCCAACGATTCAAGTTTGTAGGGAGAAAAGCAGAGCTGGATTGCCATTGGCAGTTGTCAACTTGAATTGTTAGCAGTTTCCACCTTTAGAGGAAACTGTGACTTAGGTCACTCGCACCATTTCTTTCTGAAAGGCAATAAATCGTCCCCATTTCCTCAGTCTCCCTCCTCTCACCCGCCACGGGCCTTAGTCAGGTCAGCTGTATCAATAGTTTGGAAGGTGCGTGGACCATTAAGCGGGGATTCAGTGGAGGTCTTTCTACCAGCACTTCATCAGAGCACATAAATCACTTCCTAGGCCCTGAAAGAGAAACATATGCCCCAAATATGTCAATTTACAAAATATTTTCATATCTTTAGGGTATTTTATTTCTCCTGCTTCTTGTGACATAAATAGCACAAAACCCGGACCCCAGGATTTTTTAATAACCAGCTGTGAAATTTCACTAGCACTGGCATAAAATCAAGAACCAAAAATAATTCATCCCAATGTATGGGGGCTTCTGTCCTCCTCTGATGGGGCTTTGATTTGGTAATGGTTTATAAAGCCACTCTTCTTCCTGAACTGAAACAGAACTTAAAAGAAAAATAGTGAATTTTCTAATGGGCAAGGATCCAGACAGTATTTCTTTGGGGATCCATGATGTGGTGGTGATGGGGGAGGGGGTCAGAATATGGAAGAGTAAAGAGGAAACTTTGTATAATACATACTTAGGCTGCTTGAAAGCTTTTTTTTTTTTTTTTTTTTTTTTGCGGTACGTGGGCCTCTCACTGTTGTGGCCTCTCCCGTTGTGGAGCACAGGCTCCGGACATGCAGGCTTAGCAGCCATGGCTCACGGGCCTAGCCACTCCGCAGCATGTGGGATCTTCCTGGACCGGGGCACGAACCCGTGTCCCCCGCATCGGCAGGCGGACTCTCAACCACTGCGCCACCAGGGAAGCCCTGCTTGAAAGCTTTTGAAAATATTTAATTAAAAATCCATGTCCTGTTGGATCTGGAAGCTGCCTGTGCTTTGTGCCAGCCTTTGGAATTCTTGAGACTCTAGGGCTGATCATGACTTGGGCCCTCTGATGCATTTAGGGCACAAGGTTTCCCAGCTTGGAAGGTGGGGTTAGAAAGGAAAAAATGGGGACAGAGAGGAACCCAATCCTTTCTTTTTATGTTGGTGTTCATTTATTTCACTGTAATCAAAAAAAAAAATCCTCCTCCCAACAAGTTTAGTTTGCAAATAAAAACAGTAGGTGTAAACTGAAAAAACAGTTTTACCTAATTTTTTTCATTTACAAAGGTTCATGTGTAATTTACAAACCTCCCCATAGGGCTTCCCCGTGGCACAGTGGTTGGGAATCCGCCTGCCAATGCAGAGGACACAGGTTCGAGCCCTGGTCCAGGAGGATCCCACATGCCGCGGAGCAGCTGAGCCCGTGCGCCACAACTACTGAGCCTGCACGCCGGGGCCCACGAGCCACAACTACTGAGCCTATGTGCTACAACTACTGAAGCCTGAGTGCCTACAGCCCGTGCTCCGCAACAACAGAAGCCACCACAATGAGAGGCCCGCGCACCGCAGCGAAGAGTGGCCCCTGCTCGCCGCAACTAGAGAAAGCCCGCGCGCAGCAACAAAGACCCAACACAGCCAAAAATAAATAAATAAAATAAATAAATTTAAAAAACCAAAGGGGCTTCCCTGGTGGCGCAGTGGTTGAGAGTCCGCCTGCTGATGCGGGGGACACGGGTTCATGCCCCGGTCCGGGAAGATCCCACATGCCACGAAGCGGCTGGGCCCGTGAGCCATGGCCGCTGAACCTGCATGTCTGGAGCCTGTGCTCCACAACGGGAGAGGCCACAACAGTGAGAGGCCCGCGTACTGCAAAAAAAAAAAAAAACAAAAAACCAAAAACCCACAAAACCCCTCCCCATACTGGTATGCGTAATTTCCTTATGAAATTGACCTTTGCAGTCTTGAATCAAATTAAAGTTGGATTACACCTGGGTGTTCCATCACTCAGATGCTACCCAAGAGCAGTGCTGGGAACTAGGAAGGGCTGGGTTGAGGCTGCCAGGTACAGCTGTGCCCTCGCCACCACTCACAACCTGAGCCTCATGCAGGCCAGCACAGCACCAAGTAGCCGGGCTGCACGGGGCGGGGTTCACACCCGGCGCAACCTCTGATGTGCTCTTGGGCAAGGTAACCACTCTGAGCCTCCCTTTCCCCAGCTCTGACGATGGCAACAGCCCTTCCTTCACAGGGTACCTATGGCCGATTCAATATACTGTATGTAAAACACCACCCAGGACGGACGGTACATAGTGTGAGCGGGATAAATATTTCCCTTCTGGGTGAAAGAAGCTGCTATCCCCAAGACAAAGAGAGTTTGCGCCAGCACTTTCAGGGCAATCCAATTGTGTTTTTTTGTCCACGCTGAAGTGTATGGAGTTCCTGGAGTAATAATAAAGCCCAGGTTCATACACGAATGTTGATGCACATTAGTCGTTTGACTCACACACAAGAACCCATCAAGCTTTTTGGAGCCTCAGTTTACTCAGCTGTAAAATGGGGAGAATGGTCAGCTACATTTTCCTCACAGATGATAAAGATCACACAAAGGAAGCTCATTGAACCTGTGGGGTGCTATACAAAAATATACATTATTCTTAAGTTTGAGATGACTCCAGTCCTAACTCAGGGGAAATTATAAAATAGTATAAACAATCAAAGAAGTATAAGAGTGAGAGGTACAGGGATGGAGCACTGATTTGCCAGCCAAACTTCAGAGGAGGCCACAGGCAGTCCCACAGTTAAACATTAGACCCTCCAGCTGTGGCTCAAAAAACCTGCTATCGTCTCATTATCCCAGAGCACAGAGAGGGCAACGAGGGGCAAGCTGGCTCAGTGTGCGTGCTTTCACGCCCACCTGAGAAGGTCTTCCCAAACCATTTTACTCTGAGTAACCCAAGCAGGTTTGTTTATTTTAAGACATGAGGGACAACCATGTGGTTCTGAAGTATCTTCTTGCTGCCTTCTCCCAGCCAAGACGCCCACCTGAATTCACAAAATTTTATTTGGAAAGTGTGATGGCTGGTGTGGCTTTTCAAGGGGCTACTTTCCACACTACAGCGATTAACCCTTTTTCAACAGTTCATTAAACGGTTTCTGAAAAACATAAAAAAGATATTTCATGGAGGGCAAAGGGTTTAAATGTGGCATGCTTCAGCAGTAATGACTGCCACACACACATCCATTCCTTCTACCAGGCTCCGTGAGTATGGAATTGATTTAGAGGCTTATACAAGAACAATGGCGGGGTGGGGGGGGGCGATTTTCTGCTTTGAAGAAGACCCTGGGTTAACTCCGGGCCTGAGAAAAGAGAGGAAAAAGGTGTTTGCTTCCTAAACTGCTAGGTTTCTTTTCTGGAAGCTTTCTTTCTCTTAGGTTCAGGGAGAAGAAGCCAGGTCCTTAGCTTTCCCACACACATGTACTTTCCTTCTAAACAAAACTTAAGCTGGATAGAACTGACATATGACTTCAGACTCATGGTACACCATCCATTCTTGCTATGGATACCGAGAGCACATTATTTTGAGAAAAAGCAAAGCTGCCAACATCCAAAGCATCACATGTATAATATCAGTAACGTTTAAATACGTCTAACAGGTCACGAAGAAAGAGCAAACACTCCAACAGGAAAATGTGCAAAGGAGGTGAACAGGCAGTTCAGAAATGAAACGGTAGTGACAGTTATGAAGAAATGTTCCACCTCACTAGTAACCAAAGTTAGGCAAATGAAAATAAGACACCTTTCATCAACTTACAAAATTTGTTACAAAATATGATTATGCCCAGTGTTGTTCAAGGGTGTGGGGATAAGGGCAAACTTTCATCTTCTAGTTATGTAAGCGTGGATCTTACAGAAAAGTGAAACTTCTCTGGTGGACAATTTGTCAAGTGTCATAAAGATGTTCATACCCCTTTGATCAAAATAGCTCCCTTTCTAGGAATTTATGTTGAGAAAATAAACATGTATATACATAGACATGTATATAAAAAATGAACATGGCAAGATGTTCACTGCAGTACAACAGGGTAGGGAACTTTCTATAAAGGGTCAGATAGCATATATTTTAGGCTTCACAGGCCAGTCAGTCTCTGTGGCTACTCAACTCTACCACTGCAGGGAGAAACCAGTCACAAACAATACATAGTGGAATGGACATGGCTGTGTTCCAGAAAAACTTTATTTATAAAAACAGGTAGCCACAGGCTGGATTTGGCCCATGAACCATAGTTTTCCAACCTGTATAGTACAATTTATAATAATAAAAAATATAGAATCAGCTAATGCTTACAACATGGAAATGATAATATAATTTATTTTATGCAGCTTTTACAACCCTTTTTTTCCTTTTAGTGATTTGGGAAAATGCTTATGTGAAGAAAAAAACAAGATTTTTTTATCATGCAGGTTTAGAATAAGCCCAGTTTTTTAAGGGAAAGAAAATATGTAAGCATGGAAAAAGGATTAGAAAGAAATACACAAGGATTTTAACAGTGATGGTTTTAATTTTCTTTTTTATACTTCTCAGGATCTGAATTTTCTATAACATATATGTATTTTATTTTTAAAATAGAAAGAAATGTTTAAAATGACAGAAATGGACTTCTCGTGTGAATATAGTTGCATAAGTCAGCATTCGCCCCCTCCTGCTTGTGGAAATAGTCCAAAAATGAGGATAAAAGGAAAAAACATACCATCTTCCATTTCTGGCAGAACCAAGAAACATACATCAACTTTCTAAAGGGATACAAAAGGCAAACAAATTTTCGCTGGAGCTCCAGAGGAGGAAGTATAAAGAAGAGCAGGAGAGACAGTTTAGGCACAGCAGAGCTCACAGAGCCCTAAAAATAATGCACTTCTGGAGGGTGATGGACACACTCAGCGGACTAAGGCAGAGACGTCATCTGTAAGAGAGGGTTTGCAGATGGGGGTGAGCTGGGCAGCAGTCAGAAGTAGATCCAGTGCTGTGGGCTTGAAGCTTATACAATTTGGGGGCCCCTTTTAAAGATAAACAATATGTTTTAAATACAGAATTATGCACAAACGTATTTATTTAGAATGAGGAAAGATAGGGTAATACATGTAAATTTTTAAGCTGATAAATTCCACTCACACCACCAAAATCCAGAAAAATAATGTTTCTAAAAACTGCAACTATCTGCTTGATCCACCTCTATAAAACCCCTCTTCTATAATGCCCCACCTCTAAATATCTTCTTTCCCTATATCTTTTGATTGCATAGTCCTTGATCACATCTTCATAGGACAATAATTTTTAATATGCAAGAACTCAGGGAACACTGACCCCATGAGTTTTCTGTGGAAATTTCTAGAAGATGCACTACAGCCCACCAAAAGATGACTGGGGAAACTGCAGCAAAAGAACTGGTAGGGCACTCTGAATACACTTAACTATACATCTAAGATAACAACAAATTTGAGCATTATAAGTGAGAAAAGGGAAAATAAACTGAAGAGAAGCAGAAGAAAGAGATTAATAGAAATAAAAGCAGATGTTAGTGAGTTAGAAAATAGAAAATAGCAGAATAAATAGAACTAAAAGCTTTTTTGGGGAGAAAGACAGTTAATCTGCTAGCTAAAACTTAATCAGGAAAAGGGAGGAAATAGTAAATATATAAGTAAGAAATGTCAGAAGGAAATAACTACAAAATCTAAGCAGGGCTTCCCTGGTGGTGCAGTGGTTGAGAGTCCGCCTGCCGATGCAGGGGACACGGGTTCGTGCCCCAGTCCGGGAAGATCCCACATGCCGCGGAGTGGCTGGGCCTGTGAGCCATGGCCGCTGAGCCTGTGCGTCCAGAGCCTGTGCTCCGCAACTGGAGAGGCCACAACAGTGAGAGGCCCGCGTATCGGAAAAAAAAAAAAAAAAAAATCTAAGCAAACTAAAAGAACCATAAAAGACTAGTTTGCTAAACTCAAAATAAATACATTTGAAAACCTAGACGAATGAACAATTTTTGAAGATAACATAATTTACATAAACTGACTGCAGAAAAAGAGATAATCTAAACAGACAAGTTTCCATGGGGGAAAAAAATGAGGAGAGTTGACAAAGAGCCTCATCTCCTAAAAAGTACCAGATCCAGCTGGTTTCATATAGGATTTCCACCAAATTTCAAAGAATAGATAGTTCCAATGTAATTTAAACTATTCGATTCAGAAATAGAATGAATACTTCCAAATTTTCTGCTGTGAGCAACAACTAAATGCAACAAAGATTTCACAAATAAAGTCACAGACCATCTCTTATGAATACTGATGCATAAATCCTAAATAAAATGTTAACAAAGTGTTGAGAGGTTAGCTAAGCTACTCTGTGATATTACTGCTTCAGCATCTATTTTGTTCTGCTAAGCAGCTTTCATGGACCTTAAACTGACACTAGCCCCCTAATGCAAGCACATGCCCTAGACAGCAGCTGCAGTCACACACAAATATAAGTTCCTGATATGACTTCCCCAATAGCCCCTGTGATCAACAATCTCCCAGGGCCTATAGGCCTTTTGAGCCCCTTAGATAAGACCCTTGTGGGGCTTACCAAAAACCCACTCCTCTGGTCTGAATCAACAAATCAGGCCCCAGCCTGGGAACCCCAAAGCACTCTACCCACAGATCCTAATAAAGGCATGTGCCCCAGGTCCTGCCTCTCACTGTCTGCACTGTGCACTGACCTTCCCATGTGGCCCCTCAAGGTATGCTGTGTACTTCCTCCAGGACCTGTGAGTAATTAACTTCTCTATTTCAATTTCTCTTGTGATCTGTTGTTGAATGGTGCTCACCATCCAGCACCCTGTGCTCCACTTAACAAATCTAAAGAAGTCACAACACAAACAGAATCCAGAATATTCAAAGAACAATGCATCCTAACCAGGTGGGGTTTATGCCAGGAATAGAGACAAGTTAATATTAGGAGACATGTTAATACAATTTACATATTAATACATTTAAGAAGAAAAAGCATAATTCAACATCTATTTACTCAATGGTATAAGAATAATATACTCAATGGTATAAGAATGCTCCCTTATCAGTAAATCTACCCCTGCCCAAGAGCCTGCATCATGCTAAAGAAAGAAATACAAGAAGCGGGCTTCCCTGGTGGCGCAGTGGTTGAGAGTCCACCTGCCGATGCAGGGGACACGGGTTCGTGCCCTGGTCTGGGAAGATCCCACATGCCGCGGAGCGGCTGGGCCCATGAGCCATGGCCGCTGAACCTGCGCGTCCGGAGCCTGTGCTCCGCAACTGGAGAAGCCACAATAGTGAGAGGCCTGCGTACCGCAAAAAAAAAAAAAAGAAATAAAAGAAGCATCTTCAGTAAAGTCAAGAACAAGACAAAGACACAAAGATTTAACTCTTATTTAACTGTACCAGAAGTAGTAGCCTATATAATTAGACAAGAAAAAGAAATTAGGGCTAAAATTAGGGCTAAAAATATTGATTAGAAGGAGGCAAAATTACCACTACTTGCAGGTGATATGGCTACATACTTTGAACATCCAAAAGGAAAAAAAATTAAAACTACTGAAATAATAAAATAATTTAGGAAGATAATAAAGTAGAAAAATTATACAGAATTAAATAACTTTCATATTTATAAATAATAACCAGACTGAAGATATAATGGGGAAAAAAAGCTTTCATTTATAACAGCAATAAAAAGATTAAAATACACATAAATTAAGAAGTGTAAAAGTTACTTATAAAAATATTTAAAATATTTCTGAAGGTTCCAAGAGAACACTTGAACAATGTAAAGTCATGCCGTGTTCTTGGATTGTGTACATTTAACATGATCTTAATATAAGTATCAATGGTTTTACCTCCTTGGAACTAGACAAATATCTACGTACAAGATTCTGTGCTTCAGGAGGATTGCACCCATAAGTCAAACAAGAATTGTTCTTTGCCACATTACTTGTGACCTCATATTCTGGTTGACAATTTCTTGCAATTACTATAAAAATACTCCCCAAAATCTACGTATACTGAGACTCAGAAAAGGCAAGTAGATTTAGCAACAAAGAGGTAACTGCTGACCTTCAAGAAAGAAGTTTCCATAGAATAGTGAGTCTGAAAACCAGTTAGCAACTGTTACCAAAAGCCACTCATTTCACTGCCCAAAGAGAGGCACAGAACTTCTCACCTGATTACAGGGAGCTGAACTGATGCAAAAAGCAGATCTTCCTGCTCCAAACACACTGTTAAATTGGATAAAATACATATATACACAAAATCCCACACAGTCACATTCAGAATAAGAAAGGGGAATCCTGAGGCATCAGAAATAAAGAGGATTGCATCCCACTACTGGGCATATACCCTGAGAAAACCATAATTCAAAAAGAGTCATGTACCAAAATGTTCATTGCAGCTCTATTTACAATAGCCAGGACATGGAAGCAACCTAAGTGTCCATCATTGGATGAATGGATAAAGAAGATGTGGCACATATATACAATGGAATATTACTCAGCCATAAAAAGAAACGAAATTGAGTTATTTGTAATGAGGTGGATGGACCTAGAGTCTGTCATACAGAGTGAAGTAAGTCAGAAAGAGAAAGACAAATACCGTATGCTAACACATATATATGGAACCTAAGAAAAAAAAATGTCATGAAGAACCTAGGGGTGAGAAGGGCATAAAGACACAGACCTAGTAGAGAATGGACTTGAGGTTATGGGGAGGGGGAAGGGTAAGCTGTGACAAAGTGAGAGAGTGGCATGGACATACATACACTACCAAATGTAAAATCGATAGCTAGTGGGAAGCAGCCTCATAACTCAGGGAGATCAGCTCAGTGCTTTGTGACCACCTAGAGGGGTGGGATAGGGACGGTGGGAGGGAGGGAGACGCAAGAGGGAAGAGATACGGGAACATGTGTATATGTATAACTGATTCACTTTGTTATAAAGCAGAAACTAACACACCATTGTAAAGCAATTATACTCCAATAAAGATGTAAAAAAAAAAAAGAAATAAGAAATAAAGAGGAAACACAAAGTCAGGATGTCATGCTGGCATAAAGCTGAAGGTTTTGCAGTGGTACCAGGCCCTAATAAACCCTGCAGGGATGAGATACGAATACAATTTTAAAACTGTCCACAATTGAGACTATAGCCAACCTCCTCCTAGGCAGAAAAGAAGCTGGACCTGAGGGGTTTTCTCAGCATAAACTGGAAGTTTTATGAACCAGTGGGGAACCACTCAATTGGTGTTGTCTTGAAAAACAGAAGTTAACATAAAACATGGCCCATGGAGAAACCTGTAGCACCCCAGAAAGGTAAATTCAAAATCTTCCCATAGGTACTACTCTTGAACACAGGACAAATGGGTTGTTCAGGGAAAACAATTCCTGCTGAACCAGCCCGACTCCAAAATTGCAAAGCATGGGAGAAATACCCAACCATGAGCTGGCATTAGCACTCAAAATAAACAAGGGAATTCACACCCAGGAAAAGCGGATAAGAGGCCAGTCTGAAAGAGACTTTTAAAAACTCTTTCTAAATATGGAAATAGAGGAAAGAATAGGAAAAAATAAAAACAAAAACTAGAAAGGAAGGTTTGTATCAGGGAGGTAGGCAACTGGCTCCAATGCTCACGGTAGGATGTGAGCACCACCTGTATGCCATAAGCCAAAATAGAAAAACAATAGGTAAGTGGGAGAATGAACACTGACTGAGCTAATTATGTACCAGCCACTCTCCTAAAATGTAAATTTCTCATATAATTCCCACAACTAGCCTGTGGGGTAAAATCATTATTCCCAGTTTTTTAAACTGAGCCTGAGTTTAACTTCCCCAAGGTCTCATAAATGGAACTGGATTTGGAACCTCAAAATAGTAAAGGGGAAGAAGCTACAGCTGCTAAAGAAAAATGTGTAAAATCGAGGGCTTAATATCGCCCAGGAAGGAAGAATTAAAGAGAGCTGATTTTAAAGGAAGATGTATCCATTTCAGCCCTGACTCTGAGAAACAGAAACATTTCAAGCTGCAGAGGAGGGTGTCTAAGGATGCTGAAGACTGAATGCCATGCAATATATAAAACTACAAACATCCCCCAAACTGGAATCACCTCTTACTCATGCAATTATTTTAGCAGGAGAGGAAAAAATGATCTGACTTCAGTTTGTTCAGCGTTTATTTTCTAAAAAAAAGGATACTTGCCACAAGTAATTACTGTGAAAGGGAAGCTATTCCTGGTTAGAAAAGTTTTTAATCATGAAGTGGTATTTGACAATGTAATTATTTCCACAGGCTGAAAAAAGAACTTGTCACTGAACTGTAGTAGTAACTGAGCTCGACCACAAAGAAAATGGTATGCATTGCTGATACACATGGTCACTAATTTTACAGGAATAACACTAAAATATATAGTAATAAAGATTTGCCATTCTATGAAAGTAATCATAAAATAATATAGAAAACACAGTTGTATGCTCTGTTTTGTTCTTAAAAGCGGGGCGACCTTGGACCTGGGCTGTGGTCTCCCCTTCATAGAAGGTGGGAAGAGGAGGAGTCTGGGATGTCCAGGCACTTCTGACTCCAAATTCCACTTTACTCAGGACTCCCTCTGCCTGGCAAGGTTGGTAAAATCAAATGCTCTAGAAGCAACGGTGAACTCAATTTTCTGTTAATGATCTCAAAACACTTTAAAGATGAATTTGCAATAAGTTCCTCTCCTACCACTGAACCACAATAATTTTGAGCCAAAAATAGTCAACGATGGTGAACTGTAACTCTGCCCAAGGAGGGAAATGATTCACAGAGAAATCCCTTAGAGGGTTTCCAGTTCAACCATGTCAGCTTAGGGAAAAGGATCTGAGGTCCAGAGATGGAGACCTTGGCCTAGAACCTGTGTCTTCCGGTTCCTCATCTAGGGCTCCACACTGTGCTGATGAGAATCAGGTCAGCTGAATAATGGCAGAAAAAAAAATATATATGTTGAGCCAATGAGGCCTAGAAAAAGCCATTAACATTAATGAGAATAGCAGGAGGGGCAGCGGTGGTTACTCATAAAACACCCTTCCCCAGCCCTGCCCTCTTTCTTCCAAATCTGGAAACACTAGCTTCTAGTGGAGCTCAGGAAAACAGTGGAGAAATGGCATACGTGAAAGCACAGGTTGCTTTAAACGTTTGGTGAATGTCATTGAGCAGGTCAGCAAGAGTCAGGAGAGCAGAGGCCACTGGCCAGACATCCGTTTCAGAGAAGATGGGAAATCTTAAGTGAATTCAAACAGATTGCATATTTTATCAACCAAGACCAAACCTTTTGTCAGAAACCCATGACCTCTTTTATTTATTTATTTATTCAATTTTTTTAATTGAAGTATAGTTGATTTACAGTGTTGTGTTAATTCCTATGTACAGCAGAGTGATTCAGTTATACATATACATACATTCTTTTTTAAATATTCTTTTCCATTATGGTTTATAATAGGATATTGAATAGAGTTCTCTGTGCTATACCGTAGGATCTTGTTGTTTATTCATTTTATATATAAAAGCT
This sequence comes from Mesoplodon bidens, assembly GCF_964165515.1. Classification (NCBI taxonomy): domain Eukaryota; kingdom Metazoa; phylum Chordata; class Mammalia; order Artiodactyla; family Ziphiidae; genus Mesoplodon; species Mesoplodon bidens. The sequence goes on along the minus strand of NC_138178.1, from coordinate 60,705,396 downwards.
TATATCTGCTAACCCCAAGCTCCCACTCCATCCCTCCCCTAACCCCCTCCCCCTTGGCAACCACCAGTCTGTTCTCTGCGCCACGACCTCTCTTAAATTAGAATGCTTCCAACTGTCTGGGAAGGACAATCTTGACTCCAGGTCTTACTCCATCGCAAGGTCTCCCTCAATCATGAATTCCCTGTAGCATCATAGATGGATCACTTCATGTCTCTAAGCCTCAGTTTCCTCACCTGTAAACTGGGGCTAATAAACTCACAGTTCAACCAACCTCAGAGGTGAGAAATGGGGGTAATCAAGATAAGCGGTGTGCTTAAAGGATAACGAGAAGGAGGAGGAAGAATTTTGATGTTGATGACGTTACCTCTGACCCCTGATAGGAGCTGAGGCTAAGAGCTCTGCCTGCGGATAAGGCACATCTGGCTTAAAAGCCAGATCTTGGTCAAAACACATAATCTTTCTGAGCCTTGGTTTCCTTGGATTTAAATTTGGAATAATAATAGTAACTATTTCATCGGAAAAACAATTTAGGAAGAGATCCATGGCCAGTTTATTCTGATGTTACTCATGGAAACAAGAGCATGTGGGCCTTTCTGAGAGCTTATTTAGAAAAGTAGAACCATTCTCCAGGGATGCTCTTCACAATTCAGCTATGCCGGTGGGACCAGTGAGATCCGCAGGATTTCCCTGGTGGTCAGAGCTTTAGGAATTTTGCAGGAAAATACTTCAAAAGCTCCCTTTGGGGAGTAGTCTGGTCTCCGTCACAGTTTCAAATCTTGAGGAAGTCCAGGCTCAGGGAAGAGCTGTTTGATGGGCCCACTGAGAAATAGACAGGGACACACTGGAAGGGCCCATAATTGTTTACCGTGAACTTGCTCATTTGTTAACATTTTGCTCACAACACAATGAGGTAGGCAAAGAGGCTGCAGTCTCCATTCCCCAGAAGAAGAAACTGAGGCTGTGAAAGTTCAAGTTACTTTCCTAAGCAAATTGCCAACAATCAAATGCTCTTCTCAGGACACAGGCGCTGCCTCTCACTCTACTTGACCAAGTTTAAGAACATTACTCTCACTTAAATGTCCAGTCAAAAGCCAAATATCAGTAATTAGCATTAGTAATTAGTAATTTTTTATCCATTTTGATACCAATATATCAAATAAGATATAAACCATATATTTACATTTATTCAAACATATAAAGTTTTGGGGAAGTTTAAGAAGAAGGTATTCAAGAAGAATTGAGGTATCTGATACCTTGGAAGAAGGCTGAAGGACCCAAGACTTCAGTCAGCCCAACTTGGCCCGTGTACCTTCTCCCTTGGCTCCCTCTCTATCCCTGGATGGCGCTTTTAGAGCTCTTTAATATTTTGTATTCCTTGTTGTGTAAGACATTTTTTATTGGCAATCCAATACCTATTCTCAACCCCCTTCTTTTTTTGATGTCTTCATCAGAAATATTCACTTTCCCAGTCTCCCTCATAGCTAGGGATGGGCATGCCAAGAGTTCTGGCCAATGACGTCTAAGTTGAGATTAGCTGGAGGCAGCGGTAATGGGAGAGTTTTGCTTTCCTATGAAAAGTGACAGCACTGCCCTTTCTATCCTTCTTTCCGCCTTGAGCTCAGAGATGACGGTTGGCCATCCCTGACCATAGGAGAAAGGCCAAGGGAATCAGTAGAGATGATATGGCTGTTAAAGTACTGGACAACAACTTTGGTTAGTGCCTAACTTTAGACTTTTTGTTATGAGAGGAAAACAAATCCCTCTTGGTTTAAGCGACTCTGTCTGTTACTATTACGTGAAGCCAAACACATTACTAATTGATATGGCTGTTATCTTAGGCCCTTTTGTGATCAGAGTACGGTCAGAAGGAGTAGGGATCATTTTTGTTTTAACATCTTTATTGGAGTATAACTGCTTTGCAGTGTGTTAGTCTCTGCTTTATAACAAAGTGAATCAGTGATACATATACATATATCCCCACATCCCTTCCCTCTTGTGTCTCCCTCCCTCCCACACTCCCTATCCCACCCCTCTAGGTGGTCACAAAGCACCGAGCTGAACTCCCTGTGCTATGTGGCTGCTTCCCACTAGCTATCTATTTTACGTTTGGTAGTAATACATGTCCATGCCACTCTCTCGCTTTGTCACAGCTTACCCTTCCCCCTCCCCATATCCTCAAGTCCATTCTCTAGTAGGTCTGTGTCTTTATTCCTGTTTTAACCCTAGGTTCTTCATGACATTTTTTTTCTTAGATTCCATATATATGTGTTAGCATACGGTATTTGTCTTTCTCCTTCTGACTTACTTCACTCTGTATGACAGACTCTAGGTCTATCCACCTCACTACAAATAACTCCATTTCGTTTCTTTTTATGGCTGAGTAATATTCCATTGTATATATGTGCCACATCTTCTTTATCTATTCATCCAATGATGGACACTTAAGTTGCTTCCATCTCCTGGCTATGTATGGGATCATTTTCTTTAAACCCCATGTTAATGTTGGACTTTGGGAAGGGCACCCATGGTTCTGGGCCACTTTTCTGGTGTTAAAAGCTAAAAGGATGCATTTTCAAAGAATCGCTAGAAACGCCAAGAAAAAAAAAAGTATATATATATATATATATATATATATATATATATATATATATATATATATATATAAAGGAATAACTCAAATTCTGTAATATACTTAGAAGTTATAGATATCTTTCAGTATTTTCTATATGAGTTTAACAATATGATATTCCGAAGTCATCAGATTACCTTGCCCTGGATCTAACTGGGGCTTCTTATTTCACAAAGTCTAAAGGTTATATTTAAATTTGTCATCATTGGAGCTTTTTTTCTCTCAGTGTACAGGTATTTTGTTGTTGTTTTTTGGCTTAGTGAATATCCTCCTTTCTCCTCTCCCAAAACAATCTCACAAACATCAGTAAAAAAAATCATTCCTAGACAACAGTTTTGTTTTTAAACAAGTCTAATGAAGGCAGTCTGGTCACATGTATAAAAATCAAAACTTTATATATACTTTGACCCCTGACCAATTTTCACTTCTATGAATTTATCCTAAAAAAAATCAATCATGTGTGCAAACTGTAAGCATAGGAGTGTTCACAGCAGTGCTTCCAATAATGAAAAATGAAGGTAATGTGGTATATTAGATTCATGTTTGGAAATACATACTCTTCCTATGTCCCTCTCTGTGGACCCAGTGTACTTCCTGCCCCCTGAATTCAGGCTGGACCAGTGATTTTCTTTGGCGAATGAAATATTCATGACCAGGATGTAACCCAAGGCTTGACAAGCATTTGTGCAATTGGGTTTTCACCCGTGCACGTTTGTCATCACTATGAGAAAACATACAACACTAGCTGGCATCAGTGTGAGAAGATCCCAGGAGGGGGAATGACAGATTCATGGATCAGAGCCTCCCCATCTACCTCATTATGTACCACCAGTGCCACCGCAGGCAGTCTGTAAACTCATGAGTAAGAAGTAATGCTTATTTCTACAGGGCATTGAGATTTTGTGGTTGTCTGTTACACAACATTATTATGACCATAGGTGACAGATACACAACCTAAATATCAAAAACTAAGGAATTTAATAAATTGAGACACATATAATGGAGCATTCAACAGTCATTATTATTATTATCATTATTATTATTATTATTATTTGGCTGCGCCACACGGCATGAAGGATCTTAGTTCCCCAACCAGGGATCAAGCCCGTGCCCCCTTGAGTCTTAACCACTGGATCACCAGGGAAGTCCCGGTAGTCATTATTATTAATGATAGTGACCTATGTACATATTGACATGGAAAGTATCTAAAACATAGTAAGAAAAAAGCAAGTTATAAACATTTTATGTATAGCATGAATCCTTTCTTATACAAAATATATATACATATATGTGTTTACATGTATAGGAAAGAGCCTGAAAAGAAATATACCGAATGTTAGCAGTGTTTCTCTCTGAGTGGTAAGAATATAAATATTTTCACTTTCATTTTTATGAACATCTGATTTTTTGTATCAAAAATAAGCTTCTAGCAATTTTAAGTCGGAATTAAAACAATAAAGTTATTTCGTTTAGAAAATCAATTAAAGCTTGTATAGAATTCTGGATATAATTTGTCAGCTATTATTGGCCTTCCAGAGGAAAAAAGTTTTCTTTTTTATGTTTTTTAAAAATATATGTTTTTAAAAAATGTTTTTATATGTTTTATATGTTTTTTAAAAATCTGGCAACTAAAGTTTGAAATGTGCTTCAAAAATTAAACCGAATTCCCATCAAAGTACTAACAACAGCCCAACCTGTTGTTCCTCAAATTTGTCCGTCTCCTACCTCAACTGATAAAAAGCATTTGCTTCAGATTCTGAGTAGCTTATCTGTAAATTAGTCTTCATACGGTCTCCCAAAGGTAAAGTTGACCTTCTCTTCCACCTCTAACTTGATGATTTGCCCTTGATCTGTCCGTAAAACCCCAAATCCTGAAGCAATGATTGGGAAAGGGCAGACTCTAATAAAAGTAAGTTCATGAATGTCAGGGAAAAAGAAAGCTCACCCAATTAAAAGGACTAAGATTTGGCATCAGAAACAGAAGCTGTGAATATGATAAATAACACCGACAAATGGATGTGGAGAATGGTATTTAAATCTCCTGGGACTTCGTGTGCAATAATATCTCCATCAAATACCTCACTCAGGTACAGCAGAGTCATTGCAAACATTTGACTAAAACAAAAGAAAAACACAAAACAACCTGCCAGAGATCAGCTAGCATTTACAGATCCCAGACGTGGCTTGCAGAACATGTCCTGCCTAATTTTTCTGCAGGTGTTTCTGCTCCCTTGGACCGCCATTGTACTACTGGGGGCCCACTGCTCTCTGGTGTTAAGGAGTATAGTTGTTTCCGTTACAAGACATGACGCAGACCTGTGGTTTCAGGAAATATTAAAGACCTGTTCACTTGCAGGAAAATGACAGAAACTTTCATCTCTGTTAACCAGTAAATAGTCCCTTTCTCTAATGGCCCATTAGGGAAGCACGGGAAGGACAGGTCTTGGAGCACTTTGCCACACTGCCCAGTGTCTGGAAGAAAGTCCATATGGTTCATATCCCTTGCAAACACTCATTTGGTTGCCAGGGACCTCCCATTATCAGAAAATGGTCCCCAATATTTTTGTTACATGTTACATAATTAGAGTGAGTGTGTGTGCTTTAAGCCACATAAAAGGGACTTGAATTTTGGTTGCTACCTACAACTGACATTCTCTCCAACTGAAGTCCAAGATCTAAATCTCTCCTCACAATGCTGCACTATTTTGTAACAGGTTACTAAAGATGCTGTTACTTTGATTTTGTTACTATTCAGTACATCGTTTGGAAAGACTCCACCAAATCACGTTCTCCACTAAAAAAAGCTGCATCTTTCTACTTAATAAATATCTCTCTATAGACACCATATGTGCATGTTCATTTATAAAAATATGAGAATGTAAGGTATAATCCTTTATATTTCATATCCAATCTTAAATAAACATATGTTATAATACAGAATCACCTAAATTAAAATGAGTAGATGAAGACATAACAATGCCAGGAATGGAGTTAGCACACAACACACGATATACATTCTCATGTACTTGCTAGGGGTAAGCTCTGAACTTTCTGCTGTGATCAGCAATATGACACAGGATTCACAGGACCAGAGTAGGCTGATTGCTCAGTACAAAGACAGCTAATTCTACTCAGCTAAACCTGAGGGAAATCTCTTCCTTGGGTCCTCATTAAGAGGCTGCTGTGGAATGGGATGAACATCTTCAAGAAAACACTGCATAAAGCCAGCTAGCAGTTTCGTGGGGCCGTTTTTCACAACAGCCCTCAAAGCAGGCTGAGAGTGTAAGCCCTCTTCCTTGGGGACCAGAGCAATTTGATCTGGTCACACAACTCTGCTGCACTGCCCCTGATCCAGGGACAGATTTGGAAGCAAGCAGAGTGACTGTTTGTAATCATTTTTTAAGCTGCAGAACACTGGCTTCCCATGAAGCCTTACTTGGGAGTGGGGAACAGAGAAAGAGGAGCAGGTTTGGAGAGCGGCCTTAGGGATGCTGATGGCAGGGCTCTGGAGGAACGTTCAGCTGGAGACACAGGGCAGGAGATTGGGAGGGAGATCTGGGCTAGTGATGAAGACTGGAGAATCACCAGCACGACAGTGGAGGATGAGCAGACCCAGCTAAGGGGGCGAAAACGGAAGGGGCCGAGAACCCACAGATAAGAGAGCTGCTCAAGAAGTAACGGAAGCAGCAGCTTTTATTTCTTTTTCTGTCACTTGCAGCGTGAGACTCCCAATGTGGCCTCCATACCCCTCCCGGAACTTTCAAGTGTCTCTTGCTATCCGCCTGTCCGTTCATCCTCCTGGCACAAGAGCTGCGGGCAGTGTGGGGAAAATGAATTCAAGACCCGGGGCCTGTGGTGCAGCACATCCACTTCCTCCACTTCTGGACTCCTCTGGGCAACTTCAAAGCCATTTCCACACATGCTCACAGTTTTCCTGGCTGTCTGTTCATGCTCTTACTCCAACTCCACATTACACAGAATGAGGCAAGCCCGTCAGGGACACACGCTCGGGCAGCTGGCTCTGGCTGGCCCCGTGCAGGTCTGAGCCCTCTTCTCAATGCCACGAACTCATGGCTCTGGTTTTTGAAATGTTTGTAAACCAGGATCTGTATTACAAATGATTTACATGTTTAGCTGGGTGAACTGCGCTATTTTAGGGGACAATTTGCATATATATCCCCACGGGCTATGAGTGGTATCTGTAGGCAAGATTGCATATGGCCAAGTTCCCTAGAAAGCTGCGTTTAGATATCGCTGGGAGTAATTCAGGGGCTCTACCTTCTGCTCCAAATGGGAGGATGCCACTGGGGGGTTCCCTTAAGCTCAGCCAAAAGAAAAGAAGGATTAGAGACTTTCTTAAAGGTTTTCATTAGGATTAAGATCATTCTAAAGAAAAAGATGGATTAGATGTCTGCCTGGGAGACTGCTGGGGCAGCTGGTGCTCGCTAAGTCTCACTTTACTAAAAGCGAACGTCTCCAACGTTTCTTGAACTAGTGGAACAATGGCTCAGCAGAGGGCTTGGCAGTGACTTGGCCACAAGCTCCCCTCTAAAGATGCTAAAGCAGAATAGTATTGGGTTCCAGCTATCGCTTAGGATCCAGAGGCTGACTTGAAAATAAGCAGAACCTTCTGGAGAAGCTGCCAGACTGGGACACTGGAAGCTGTTTGAGGGGAGTTAAGGGCAGCTAAGTATCAGCAACAGACAGAACGTGGGGCAAATAACCATCAGGAATAGGCAGGGGTGGGGCAAAGAAGAATCTGAGCTCCCATTTGTGGAATGTCAGTGATGCGTCAAGCCCTTTGCTAAGTACTTTATCTACAGGTGTTACCTTATTTGATCATCATAAAACCTATGATCCAATCCCCATTTTATTGATGAGGAAACTGAGGCTCGAGGAGATTAAGAAACTTGCCCAAAGTCACAGTATGTGGTTGATTGGGGATTTAAACCCAAAGCCTATTTCTTAGCCATTACTTTATGCTTACTCTCTAACTCCTTGTTATTCAGGACCAGCACAGACCTGGATCACCTGGGAACTTGCTAAAAATGCAGACTCTCAGGCCCCACCCCAGACCTCCCAAATCAGAATCTGCATTTAACGAGATCCGCAGGTGATCTGTGTGTACCCAAGTCTGAGAAGTATGACCCTGACACACTGCCACTATCTGGTCAATGAATAGCCACTGGAAGAGGTACTACAATGTGAAATAACTAGAGACCAGTTTAGAAAATAGCCAACTGGGACAACATTTTTGGGGAACAAATTTGGCAATAGCTATTGAAATTTAAAATACACATTGTATGCTATTTGAAGGAATTTATTCTACTTATAAGCTCATATATATATGCAGAGATCTACAAATAAAGATCACAACTGTGTGGAACGGCAAACCTAAATGTGTGTCAACAGGTACATCAGGCAGGGAAACAGATGGCAGGTTCAAATTGTGACAATTTGAGGAGGGCTTAATAAAGGGATTATTAGCAAAGTTGTGGGTAAGGCAAAACAAGAAGACTTAGGGCAGTGGTTCTCAAACTTAACTGTGCATCAGAATCACCCAGAGGGCTTGTTAAAACACACACTGTTGGACCCCCATCCCCAGAGTTCCTGAATCACTAGGTCTGGGGCTGGCCTGGGAGTCTACATTTCTAAGTTTCCAGGTGATGCTGATTCTGCTGGTCGAGCAGTCACACTTTGAGGATCACTTGCGAAGTATACTAACTTAGGACATAAGAGTGAAGGAGAGGCCCCTTGGCCCAACGGGACAAGAGGAGGGAGAGATTGCTGAAACCCGAAAGGAAACGGTCATGTAGAAAAAGCACCTAAGAGGTAAGAAGTGAGGCAAGGGAATAAATACCCCAACCTCACTCTCCTCTCGCCTTCCTGTCTCATGTTGAGCTTCCCCCTGGCTGAACCCAATGGGAAACCAGGAGGAGGGAGGCCTGATGATAAAATCCATATAGAGCCTCCTGCAGGCAGACAGTGGGATGGAAAGGGCAGCCAAAGGGTCTGGAGGGGCAAGAGGAAAGTATCTGGCACAACAGCAGACTGGTTGCATGAAGCCATGGAGAACTCTGCTGTCAGGAACAAGAATAAAGCAGCTAATGTCGAACAGTGTGTACTGTGATGCTGCTCTTTGTGTACAAATACTGCAGAATATCTCCGTAAGGGCACAAGAGGCTATGAACTGTGGCTACTTCTGCCCCTGGGGCACGAGGATTCCTTGAGTGGGCAAAGCCTGACCCCAGAGGAGGTCAGAGGGGCAGCGGGTGAGCCTAACCAGAGAACCTCATGAGAAGGAGTCAGCATCAAGAGACTGCCCAGCAAGGTGCATCACCAGAGGGACCTCGGTAGGGTGGGTCTCAGCCTGGATGCACACCTGAACCACCTGGGAAGCTTTGAAAACTACCACACAGGCCCCGGCCCTAGAAGTTCCAACGGAACTGGTCTGGAAGAGCCTGGGCTGCTAAGTAAGAAAGTCCCAGGTGATGCTGCACTGGGCTGGTTGCTTTCTGATGAGCGCCCTCCACTGGTGGCAACCTGCACATCTCTGTGCATCCTGCAGCATGCACATGCATGGGGATTTTGCTGGCCCCATTCAGCCTCCTTTAGGCTCCAAGTCCCTCACTGTCAACAGCCTCCCAGGGCTTTCCTGGTGGCGCAGTGGTTGAGAATCCGCCTGCCGATGCCGGGGACACGGGTTCGTGCCCCGGTCTGGGAAGATCCCACATGCCGCGGAGCGGCTGGGCCCGTGAGCCATGGCTGCTGAGCCTGCGCGTCCGGAGCCTGTGCTCCGCAACGGGAGAGGCCACAACAGTGAAAGGCCCGCGTACCGCAAAAACAAAACAAAACAAAACAAAACAAAACAAAAAAACAACTGTGGTGCAACAGCCTCCCAAAACAGGGGGCAGGGTCCTTGACACCACTCCCCCGCCCAGCAGGAGCAGTGGCAATGGGAAGGGAATGCTCCCTGCCTCTCTTCTGTATGTAGGGCTGAGAAGAGAGGGGTGAGACCACCTTGTTACAACGACATGAGCATGCCAAGGATTAGTGCTGAGGCTATTACTATTATTAGAGAGAATAATAATTTACCAACAGGTCACCTTGTGGATTTGAAGACTCAGAAACAGTAACAACTCTGAGCGATCTAGTCTGTAGAGTCCTAGTTGGGACATGGCCCAGAAAAAAGGTGGTGGCTCTTAAAATAGTAGTGAATGAAGTAAAACAGGTTAAGATTCACAAAGCTGCATATGGTCAATAAAAATTGCAAAAAAACTGGGTAACATCAGAAACACCCCCCCAAAAAAACCCCCTAAAAACGCGCTATTCAGAAAGACCTCACCAATAACAGCTGTCAGGCTGCACGACCCAGGTATTCTTCCCACCAGAGTTACATAAAACAACTCACACTGTCTCCTCCACTGTTTCAAAGGTTACATTCCCTCCAATGCCGTTTTTCTAAATTTAGAATGCAACGTTACCACTCACACAGTTTCAATTAAGATGACATGTGCTTTATGAGAATAACATACAGCCAACCTCCTGTGAAATCAACCTCTCTTAAAATCAAGATTCCAGTTTCCAAGCAGGTCAGTGAGCGGGACTTCCAAAGATGCATTGAGAGAAAGATGACTGTACTGGAACACTCATCTTGGAATGAAGACTCCTCAGGGAGAAATTCCTAGTTTGTCTGCTGTGGAACCCTGCCCATTAGGGTAGGCAAGCCGCTGTCCACTAAGAAAAGCAAAGAAACCTTCAGCTGGGGAGATTCTAACTGGGAACTTGGAGGGAGAGCAGGAGTAAGGCTTACAGGGACAGTCTGAGCTGTGCTGGAAAGGATCCCCACTCAGATGAGCCTTTTCGCAGCCACTACGGATCATTCATCCAGAATGGGTTAACTTCAACTGGTGGTAATGATGATGATAAATGGCAAACAGTAGTAGTTAGTTTTTTTTTTTTTTTTTTTGCGGTACACGGGCCTCTCACTGTTGTGGCCTCTCCCATTGTGGAGCACAGGCTCCGGACGTGCAGGCTCAGCGGCCATGGCTCACGGGCCCAGCTGCTCCGCGGCATTTGGGATCCTCCTGGACCGGGGCACGAACCCATGTCCCCTGCATTGGCAGACGGACTCTCAACCACTGCGCCACCAGGGAAGCCCCAGTTAGTATTTACTGAACACCCAATATGTGCCAGACAGCCCACTGAGCACTTCACCATATGATAAGCATGAAATCTTTACAACAATCTAATAAAGTGGATACTACTATTAGCCCCATGTTACAGAGGAGGAGAAGTCACAAAGTCACTGGTCACACAGTTAGACAGTGGCCAAGCTGGGATTCAAACCCACTGTGGGACTCCAGAGCCCAGGCTCTGACACTGTACGGACAGCCTCTGAGAGCCGTTGCTACTGAGCACTAGGGATCATCTTACTTGAATCCTCATTACAACACTGCCAGGAAGGTATTATCACTCTCATTTTATAGATTAGGAAATCGAGGAATAACAAGTTTGGGGGACTTGCCTAAGGTGACATACTTAGTATGATGCCTGAGCCAGGATTTGAACCCAGGCGTGTCTGAGCAGACCATCCTTGCTCCTGGCCACTTGACTATACTTCTCCCTTATGCTGCAAAAGGCAAACATCTGACTGAGGTGATACAAAGGGGCATGGGCCAGGCCAGAGGTGGGGAATGGGGGGGCAGTGGGCCAGACGGCCTCAGAGGGGCACACTGCACACTGCAGACCCGGTGTTCTACCTCAGAACTGCCTGGGTGTGCAAGAAGGGCCACTGAAGAGGTGAGAGTGGTATACCCTGCTCTCAAGGGATGAAACAGAAAGGATTAAGTACATTCACAGTCTCAGAGGGAGGCAGGGCCTCCTGGAAGAACATTCTAGAAACTGCTCCATGGATCTGATTTTTGGATACCTCCACCTGCTTGCTCTAGTGATCAGTTCTGAATCTTCCCATGCAGAGGGCCGGTGCTCATGTTCAGGGTAGCTGGCATGGGGAGCAGAGGTGGGGACCAGCCACAGAGGGAGTAGCCAGAGAGGTAAGCCATGCTGGAGAGGGGCCCACAGCACAGGGAGGTGAGGGAATGCTCCCGAGATGTCAGGGCCCAAGGGGTTATCTAAAACCCAGCAAGTTCTTTCTGGTTTTCCTCATAAAAAAAAACGTATTTGCCTAGAAGAAAAGCTCAAAAAGTAAAATAATAAAAGAAACAGCCTGATAACTTTAAATACACTGTAAAACTTTTGAACTGTGTAAGAGTTTCACATCCTAACTCAGTCGCTTGAGTGACCTTGAGCTTTGTGACCTTGAGCAAGTCACTAAATCTTGGTGACTTGGTTTCCTCATCAATGAAATGGGGATAATACTAGCACCTACTTTATAAGGTTATTATAAAAATTAAAGGAGTCAATGCATATAAAATGCTCAGAACGGCACCTGGCACTCTGCCATGTAAATATTAGCAATTGTTGTTGCTGTTTTCTAGTTGTGGTTATTGATGGGGTTTTAAAAGACCTTTATATTGAAATTACTGAAGTGTAGCATTCACATGGCTCCAAGTACTCAACATCTAGGAAAGAAAGCAAAATTTTCAGTTTTACTGGTGCTCCCAGGTGGGGAGTGGATAGAACTCTAACAAATGACCAGATCCTGTTCTATAACATTTGGATGCGAATCATCATTCTAAATCAAAGCTCTGAACTTTGATAAATCACTAGTAATTATGAATCACTTCTAGAAAAAAAGAGGAAAAGTTTAGTTTTGCAAAAAGCTACTTTAAAAACTATAAGGTCTTTAAGTTAGGGGACCTCTTATACTTATTGCCTGAACATGTAAGGTTGTTTTGTCCCTTTAGACCCTTGTACAAGTTGGTTTCTCTACCTCCATGGGCCTAGCAAACTCGTATTCATACCATGAAATCCAGCTCAGACATCTCCTCTGTGCTACTTCAACACTGTGCATGTATTTATACTGTATACTTTTCTCTATAATATGATTGCTTATGTTTGGCTTCCCCCACTAGATTTTGAGCTCTGAGGATAAAGACCATGTTTCAGTTATCTTTGCATCTTCATCATTTAGCATATGGTGTTCTTTCATCTATTCTTTAAACAAATACTTATTGAAAGCCTATTCTATGTCAGGCTCCACGTGAAACACTGAAAAAGGAGTCAAGAGTGAGCAAGACCAGTGTAGTGGAGAACATGGGGAGGGAGATAACCAGATTATGAATTTCCTGCTTTCCTCCCCAAAAAGGGCAGTCTTCCAAAGATATATTTGATGCAGATATGTTGAGCATAAGTTGAATACATATCCAGCTAAATGTATTCATATGGGTGCTGTTTAGTAGATAAATATCACCTGTGCCTCGCCTCACCAGAAGTGAGCTATCAGAAGAAGTTGGTGGGTAGCTTCTCAGCCTTGAACCCAGACATTAGTGTGTGTCCATGGGCCTGGTGGCTATGAGGGAACCATACCAAGGACATTCTCACATTGTTCTTTTACTGTTCACCATGGCTGTTGACCTGTGAATTTGCTGTTGCATTCTGAGAACTGGTAAATCTGAAACTGTGGCCTGAGTCGACTGAAACTGTTACGTATGTGTGCAGACCAGACCTATGTGTGAAACCCAAGGAACCCCACTGGTATAGACCCATGACAACCACAGGGGGTCTGAGCAATGCAGGACACAGAGAAGTCAGCATGGTTTATAAGACGGAGAAAAATTTTTTTTCAGCAGCACCCTCTTTGGAAGTAAGCTGTAGGTGTTTGGGAAATACACCCAAACAAGTTCCTGGGTCAAATGTGAAGCTTGGAGGAAACCTGACCATACATCAAACTAGGCAAGGCAAGAAGAGTGGGTGGGTGTTTATTGTTATAGGTGTTATAGGTTTATGGGATGCCCCCACAATATTTATTCTCCCTTTCTTCCATAGTAATAGAACCCCTAGGTTTTAACTGGGCACATGTCTGCCCAGATAAAGACTACATTTCCCAACTTACTTTGTAATGAGGTGTGGCCATATGACTAACTTCTGGCCAATAGGGTGAAGGCAGAAGTGGTCTGTGCAACTTCTGGGAAATATTCTTAAAGGGAGAGTGCATGCCCTTCTTGCTGGCTGGAATGTATGAGTAATGGCTGGAGCTGCAGCAGTCATTTTAGATAGTGAGATGACCTCAGGAATAGAAGCCAAGTATGAAGAAATAAAATGAAAGAAGGACTCATACTGAGGACAAAAAAATTGCCCTGCCACTCTCCGACTTCTTCAATGTGAGATGGAAATAAACTCCTTTAGATCACTGCAATTATTATTATTATTTCTATTAGAGTTGAACTTAATGTAAAGGGGAATAAGAAAAAGACAGTGGAATGAGGGTTGAGCCAGTGAAGGGACATATGACCAATCACTTGTTAAAGTCACCTCTCATGATCACCTCAATCTTCAGCAAAGATAGTCAATTCATGAAAGTAAACTCATACCATGTGGATTTCTGCAGGAAATGGATTTGGGGGCTTGACTAATGAGGACAGAAACCAAGGTAGCACATGAAGATATTGAAGTGAAGAGGCAGAGAGAAGCATGAAAAAGCAAGCCCGGGAAGTCTCTGGAAATCATGGGAAATGCTTTGGAGCTTCTAGGTCTTTCCTAGAATTTAATAGCGTTTCTTGGAGGGGAAACTTGGGGCTCTGGTTATAAATGTGAAGCAATACCTGAGAGGGGACACTTGATTAAGGGTCTGGGTAAGGAAGTCTGTCTCAGCTGAGACCAGAGGACCTTGAGGCACTAGGCCCAGAGGCACGAGAGCTCAGGTCCAGTCCAGTGTAGCTGGAATAGAGCTTAGCAGGGCAAGAGGGGAGGAACGGGAGATAGCAGAGGTCAGGTCACGAACCGCTTCGGAGATTTGTTAGGGGGTGGAGATTTCATCTTCAGGGCCACAGGGATGAAGTCCCTCCAGATTTAACCAGAGGAGCTCGAGATTGGCATTGCCTTCTGGAAAGACAGTCCTGGCTGCAACGTAGAAAGAGGGTCAGGGACGAGTCAGCATGATGCAGGGGAGCAATTTCCAAGTCACTGTAGCAATCTAAGCAGGAGGTAATGATGGCCTCTACCAGGGGAGGGAGGAGAACAGCATTTGAGAGAGATCCAGATAGTGGAACAAACACTTGAGGATGAAGAATGGAACTTAGGGAGAGGCTACCTAGAGGCTTCTTCCACGGGGCCAGAGAAGGAGGTCTGGCAGATAAAGGAAAGGACCTTTTAAAGCATGATAGGGCCTCGGACTGGGGGGCCTGGGGAGCAGGCGGGCAGTGAGGGTCTACGGCATACCCAGTCTGACCTTGTTTCCCTGGTCCAGCTTCTCCTCCTCAGGCCTCTATTCCCTGTGTTTAAAGTAGAAAAGGAGCAGAAAAGCTGGAAGAGGAAGAAGAAATATCCTTCAGAATTCTCAAGGAAGGGTAGGTCAGGCCCTCTTCCCTGCATCAATTTCATCCTGGGCCCTGCTTTCTAGACTTCTCACTCTGTTGACACAGGAAACATTAGCACCGACCCCCCAAGGAATTGCCAATAAGCACTGTGAATAGGCATTCCCTTATTTGCCCCTATTTAAAAACTCATGTAGTTTCTGGCCTTACATTTAAGTCTTTAATCCATTTTGAGCTTATTTTTGTGTATGGTGTTAGGGAATGATCTAATCTCAAACTTTTACATGTCCCTGTCCAGTTTTCCCAGCACCACTTATTGAAGAGGCTGTCCTTTCTCCACTGTACATTCCTGCCTCCTTTATCAAAGATAAGTTGGCCATATGTGCGTGGGTTTATCTCTGGGCTTTCTATCCTGATCCACTGATCTATCTTTCTGTTTTTATGCCAGTACCACACTGTCTTAATTACTGTACCTTTGTAGTATAGTCTGAAGTCAGGGAGCCTGATTCCTCCAGCTCCGTTTTTCGTTCTCAAGATTGCTTTGGCTATCCGGGGCCTTTTGTTTTTCCAAACAAATTTTGAAATTTTTTGTTCTAGTTCTGTGAAAAATGCCAGTGGTAGTTTGATAGGGATTGCATTGAATCTGTAGATTGCTTTGGGTAGTAGAGTCACTTTCACAATATTGATTCTTCCAATCCAGGAGCATGGTATATCTCTCCATCTATTTGTATCATCTTTAATTTCTTTCATCAGTGTCTTATAATTTTCTGCATACAGGTCTTTTGTCTCCTTAGGTAGGTTTAACACATGAAAGAATGCTCAACATCATTAATCATTAGAGAAATGCAAATCAAAACTACAATGAGATATCATCTCACACCAGTCAGAATGGCCATCATCAAGAAATCTAGAAACAATAAATGCTGGAGAGGGTGTGGAGAAAAGGGAACACTCTTGCACTGCTGGTGGGAATGTGAATTGGTACAGCCACTATGGAGAACAGTATGGAGGTTCCTTAAAAAACTAAAAATAGAACTACCATATGACCCAGCAATCCCACTACTAGGCATATACCCTGAGAAAACCATAATTCAAAAAGAGACATGTACCAAAATGTTCATTGCAGCTCTATTCACAATAGCCCGGAGCTGGAAACAACCTAAGTGTCCATCATCGGATGAATGGATAAAGAAGATGTGGCACATATATACAATGGAATATTACTCAGCCATAAAAAGAAACGAAACTGAGCTATTTGTAATGAGGTGGATAGACCTAGAGTCTGTCATACAGAGTGAAGTAAGTCAGAAAGAGAAAGACAAATACCGTATGCTAACACATATATACAGAATTTAAAGAAAAAAAAATGTCATGAAGAACCTAGGGGTAAGACAGGAATAAAGACACAGACCTACTTGAGAATGGACTTGAGGATATGGGGAGGGGGAAGGGTAAGCTGTGACAAAGCGAAAGAGAGGCATGGACATATATACACTACCAAACGTAAGGTAGATAGATAGTGGGAAGCAGCCGCAGAGCACAGGGAGATCAGCTCGGTGCTTTGTGACCGCCTGGAGGGGTGGGATGGGGAGGGTGGGAGGGAGGGAGATGCATGAGGGAAGGGATGTGGGAACAGATGTATATGTATGACTGATTCACTTTGTTATAAAGCAGAAACTAATAAAAAAAATAAAAACAAAACAAAACAAAAACAAAAACAAACAAAAAAAACTCATGTAAAGTGACCGAAGCATTCTTTCCAGTTTCCTCCCTCCTCCAGCTGATACTATATGCATCACAAATAAGAAAGCAACAAAGCAAGTTTTGGGAAATAACCTATTAGATTAAGCTTTTCCCGACTGGGGAGATGAATACCGACCATGTAACTGATGAAGTTTGATTTATATGTAGGTAACTTGGGTTGCAGGAATAAAAAGTCTAGGCAAATACAAATCTTAAATTTAAATGCGTCACCCCGATTTTAAATAATGAATCCCCTTTCCTTTGGGCTCATTAAATCTGAAGCCAAAGAGGGAGGCCAGGGAGAAAATGAAGCATAAATCTATCATTTAGCTTTATAATGTAGAAAGGACTTAAAACTCCCCAAAAGGTAGCAGGAACAGCTTTTAAATCCTGCGTTTTCTCTGCCCCTGTCTACCTCTCAACAGTCACCCTAATTAAGTGCAGCACAAGTGTCAAACTATGGAACCACAGCCAAGATACAGTAGGAGCCTGAACTGCTGAGTTCAAAGGGGGCTCATTCCTTTATTACTATTATGCCATGATGCAGCCAATCACACCGAACATCCGGTGGGAGATCCCACTTCAATTAATAAAAACCTTGTTTTCTTCACAGTGAAATGTTAAAGTAGATTAATACGCTTGAAAATGAGTAGAAACAGGCTCATTTATTAAAGAATTTCAGAGGCTAAAAGCTCCGATTTCCTAGTGTTTAGTGGGAGAGCCAGGGGCTTGAGTTCCATTGTCACTCACCCACCAGGGAATAAATAACCCAGGTAAGGGCCACACACAAGTACAAATTTTACTTAATCTCGAAAGTTTTAAACATTCATTTTCACTTATCATTTAGGGGATAAAAATTGATGTTAAAAATGCACATATTCACTTTCCTAAGTAGGGAATTAAAGATTTGCAGGGGTCCCCAACCCCCGGGCCATGGACCTGTACCAGTCCGCAGCCTGTTAGAAACAGGGTCACACAGCAGGAGGTGAGCGGCGGGCCAGTGAGCGAAGCTTCATCTGCCTGCCACGTCCCATCGCTCACATTACCACCTGAGACACATCCCACCCCCCCAGCCCCCGAATCCGTGGGAAAACTGTCTTCCATTAAATGGGTCCCTGGTGCCAAAAAGGTTGGGGACCTCTGATTTAAGGAAAGAGGTGATGTTTTCATCTCTTACTCCTACTGAAGGCCATAGATTTGGAAGATCATGGAATACATGGGAAATTGGTAGCTGGCTACCTAGGCAGGGTTTACAAATAGGGATTCTATGACTTCTTGGGCAGAAACAGTGTACATCTCACTCCTAGGAAAAAATATAGGGAGTAAGCTCCTTAACATCCATGTTCGTAATGATTTTTTAGATTTGACCCCCAAAATAAAGGCAACAAAAGCAAGTTGGGGCTTGCTAAACAAGTGGGGCTACACCAAACTAAAAAGCTTCTGCACAGCAAAGCAAACGATCAACAAAATGAAAAGGGAACCTACAGAATGGGAGAAAATATTTTCAAATCATATATCTGATAATGGGTTAATATCCAAAATATAAGAAGAAATAGTACAACTCAATAGCAAAAAAACCAAACACTCCAATTAAAAAACAAGCAGAGAAACTGAATAGACGTTTTTTCAAAGAAGACATACCAGTGGCCAACAGGTACGTGAACAGATGTTCAACATCACTCGTCATCAGGAAAATGCAAATCCAAACCACAGTGAGATATCATCTCACACCTATTAGAATGGCTAACATCCAAAAGACAAGAGAAAACAAGTCTTGGTGAGAATGTAAATTAAAGAGAACTCTTATGAACTGTTGGTGGGAATGTAGGTTGGTGCAGCAACTAAGGAAAACAGTATAGAGGTTCCTCAAAAAATTAAAAATAGAAGTACCATATGATCCAGCAATTCCACTTATGGGTATAACCCCGAAGTAAATGAAATCACGACCTCAAAGAGATATCTGCACCCCCATGTTCACTGCAGCACTACTTACAATAGCCAAGACATGGAAACAACCTAAGTGTTTATCGATGGATGAATTGACAAAGAAAATGTGGCATATGTATAAAAGGGAATATTATTCAGCTATAAAAAGAAGGAAATCCTGCCACTGAGACAACATGGATAGACCTTGAGGGCATTATGATAAATGAAATTAATCAGACAAAGAAAGACAAATACTGTATGATCTCACTTATACGTGGAATCTAAAAAGCACTGAACTCATAGAAACAGAGAACAGATTGGTAGTTGGCAGAGGCAGGGGGTAGGGGATGGGGGAAATGGGTGAAGGTGATCAGAAAGTACAAACTTCCAGTTATAAGATTAATAAGTTCTGGGGATGTAATGTACAGCATGTTGAATATAATGAACAATACTGTATTGTATATTTGAAAGTTTCTAAGAGATTATATCTTAAAAATATATACATCACAAGGAAAATATTTGTAAGTATGTGATGTGATGGATGTTAACTTATTGTGATCGTTTCACAATACATACATATATCAAATCATGTTGTACATCTTAAAAACATGTTAAATGTCAATTATATCTCAATAAAATTAGGAAAAACAAAAACTCTAAAATAAAGAAATAAAAAGCAACAATGTATATCTCCCCAAACTGGAGAAAAGATGGCAGAGGAATTTCTGATCTAGAGGGTTAAAAGCTTAAGCTTTAGAGAGGAAAATGTCCAGATGAGACTATGACTCTATACTAAGATAATGAGTGTGTCCCAGAAAAAAGCACCAAAGCTCTATATTTTCCATGAAAAAATTAGGGCAAACTTATTGAGTATGTTGCTCACAACTTAAAGGTCCTACAGACTTTAGAAGAGACAGATTGTGGGTAACACAGTTACTTGAATTGTGACCCCTGATGGCGGGTACCTTTTCATTCTTATCACCAAGAATGATGGTTGGGTCTCATTACTACAAATCAGCACCCCTCCCCTGCAAAAGTATGCTTAATCTAAAACTAACAGGCAATAAACTGTACTGGATTATCGGTACTGGACTGGGAACTGGAACCCAGTCTTTCCATCTATTTTTCTGCCCACTGTCTTTCTAATCTTTCTGACAGGAGAAGGGCAAGTTCTGTGATGGAGGTTCCAGGGTGGGGCAGGGCAATATGCATCCTACCTACAGTGCTTGATCCAATAGAAGTCATACGCTGGTGGGAAACAAGGTCTGAGCCAGAGTAGACTGTCTGAACCTAGTTACCAAATCTAAGACCCAAAGACAGTGGGCATGGCAGGGCATGAAGCCAAAAATAATGGAGAAATCACAGGTCCTAACACATAAGGCTGGACACCTAGGATGGTGGGGACAGGTGTGAGTCTGCAGGACTTCCTAAGGTGGAGCAGGGCTGACCAGGGTGGCTTGTTATGGACTGTTGTTTGGGAAGTTGCGTAGGGTGCATTAAAAAGTATTGACATGGCATGGCCATATCTTGTACAGGGACGTACACTAAGTACTCATAATATTTGGTGATTTGAATTATGAAAACCCATGAACCTGAGGATCAAAGCAAGGTAGAGAACAGACAAATGAGGTCAAAAGGGGAGAGTGACGTGAACCCAAGATAGCTAGAAAGAACAGCTGATCAGGAATGAAGAGACTTGGGTTCTAATCAAGGTTATAATACTTTTAAGCAACAAGGTATGTCTTGGTTCTAGAGGGTCAGGTCAAGGGGTCAGTCAATAGATACATCTTCATGAAGTTGGCAGTCCCCTAGCTGGAGCCAGGACTTTGGTGGTTAGGGAGTTGGAGTAGAAGACAGAACCATTCCCAGCTTGCCCCATTCCCTTTCTGCCTCTGGAGCAAGAAGCAGGTCACTACAACTGACAACTGGGAATGTCAGAGACCCAGCATGTGTTGATTAATCAAGGCATTTGGCAAAGTCTCTCAGGAAATGCTTGTGGACAAGATGGAGAAATGCAGACCAGATGACAGTATAATTTGGGCAACTCATAGTTGGCTGAAAATCTGTTCACAAAGAGGGGATGGAAGGGGGAAGGGAGGGGTCTAATGACCCACCAAATGACTCTGTCACTGGTCCTATTCTACTCCCCATTACTAGGAGTGACTTGAATGCAAAGAGAGAAGAAATGCTGATCAAAACTGCAGATGAATACACAAAGCTGCAAGAAATACTAATACAATGAAGTCAAGATCTAAGAGTCAGCAAATATAAACACGACTTTGATGGACTGGAATGATGAGCTGGACCAATGAGATGTAATTGGATAGAGATAAATGTGAAGTCTTTCATTTAGATTCAAAAAATTAAAAAATCAATTACAGGGTTGGGAAGACAAGAACTGAGAAGAGTTCCCTTCAACAAAAACTGATCATTTTAGTTGATCACAGCCCCAAATAATCCAATAGTTTGACATGGCTACAAAAAAACTAATGTAATCTTTGGTGACATCAACAGAAACATAACATCTAAGTTAACTGGAAGAAACAGCTCCACTCAACTCTGTCTTTTTCAGACATCTGGACTGACACAGTGCCTTGCCAACAGACAGCATTCAACAAATTCTTGGTCGCACAAATGAATGGACACCACGTTTTCAGATGGACCTTGAAACTAAGATGGCAAGGGATTTGGAGGCTAAACAAACATGGAATATTGAACCTGGAAAAGACTAAGGAGACCCACATGAGAGTGGTTTTTAAATATCTGAAGTAATTTCACATTTGGTTTTGTTCCGGGGGTTGGTGGGGGGGAAGGTCAATGGTCAGAAGATACACAGAGATAAAAATGTGGCTTAAGCAGCAAATTAGAACTCTTTGACAATTAAAGGGAGTGGTAGCTTAAGCTTTTTCTTACTTATGATATTAAAGCAGAAGCAGGATGATCATCTACACATCTTTAGTATTTCAGAATATATACCTGCATACATTGGAAGTTTGGCCTGGAGGGTCTTGTAGATTCTGTCCAACCATGAGGCTATCAGAGATATGATTCTACAAGGCTTCCTTTAGCTCTGATCTTGTTCCTTTAGCTCTGAATGCACTTCCAATTCACTGGGGATGGCTTGCCAACACGCAAAACTTTGTGCCAGGCAATCTTGGCTATGGATTTCAAAGCAGCAGCTAACAAAAGAAACTGGCCTGCACTCCAGGATGGCAATCCATGACAATGGTAACTTTGTGAAAGGGTTCAGTTCTGCTTTGTTTGTTTAACTTTCCTCAATGCAAACACTGGGGAAGAAAAGAAAACTGATAGTGCCCATATGGCTTCATCATGGTAGAAGAAAATCCTGTTTGGAAAGTGTGATCAAAAGTGGACTCTAACCCTGACTTTTCTGGACTGTTTTGTTTCTTAACAAACATCAAGTCAGATGTTTGGAATTGAATCTTTCTTTTAACAGGACTACATATAATATTGACACTGTTTGGTAGCCATATTTAACACTGAAGGAACCTACAGATCCCAAGAGCACCCCTGGTTCTTTATTTGAAATAACACTATTAGAATTTTCTACTAGAGGGGATTCAAATTCTGAAGGGCTATAGAGAGTGTGGTAGCCCCCATTAAGATGGCCTCCAATAATCCTGGCCAACTGGTATTCATGCCTTTTTGTAGTTCCCTTGCATATTGAATGAGGCTAATCTGCGTAAGCAATAAGATATTAGAGAACTGATGAAGTGTGGCTTCTGAGGCTAGGTCATAAAATGCACTGGGGCTTCTACTTTGTGCTTTCTTGGATCATCTGGGGAAGCCAGCCCCCATATTGTAAAGACACTCAAGCAGCCCTGCAGAGACTCATCCATGAGGAACTGAGGCCTCCTACCAAGAGCCAGTACCAACTTACTAGTCATGTGCATAAGCCATCTTGGAAGCAGATCTTCTAGCCCAAGTCAAGACTTTAGATGGCATCAGGACGACCCAGCTAACATCTTGACTGTCACCTCGTGAGAGCCCCTGAATCAGAACCATCCAGTTAAGCTGCTCCTGAATTCCTGACCCACAGAAACTTTGTGGGAAAATAAAAGTGGATTATTATTTTTAGGTCACAAGTTTTGGAGCAATTTGTTACACAGCAAGAGATAACTAACACAGGAGAGTTAATACTGAGCTACAATTAGTAAATCTCCATTTTTCTTTTTAGTGGTTAAATAGTAGGGACCTCACTAAGGGGGCCAACATGTATAAAATCAGGATGTAGGAAACTATATAGAGAAGACACAGATTTTATTTGGTCTTCCCAGGACTGACTGCCCTGGGCAATGAATGATTAGTTAAGCAAACTGTGATCTGGTAACTTCCAGTCCCATCTAGCTGGGCGGCAATGACTAGACACCATCATGAAAAAAAAATGACCTTGGCCTTAAACACTAAAGGTGGCTGAACTGTGTTCAAACAGGGATCATTCATCATTGTCACAAGGTAGCCCTTTTCTATTTTCGCTAAGGAGACAGCCACCAGCCCAGGGACAGAAAGGGCAGGACTCAGATAGCAAAAAGTATCTGCTGACTTTAAATGGTCCAGGATAAATCAGCTCCCATAGAGTCATGGGCATAACTGTCAGATTCTGATGTGAACTCAGGACTTGAGTTGTCATAAACCAAGCTACTGTTTCCACAATGTGCAAATATGTCCACATGCCATCCAGCCCTGCTGGCAGGCATAATAAACTCCGTGTGGAATGTACTCCGATCCATTAATTCTGCGAGAGCAGGCATGATATGTAGGTGCCTTTTAATATACCATTTAATCTACTCCTGGAGTTATCTGGGACCAAAGGCATGCTTTAAAAAAACAGGCGGCTTGTATTTCTTCTCCTCTTGCTTATCTACCTATATATTTTTGAATGCTCGTAGGTGATTTATTTCTTTTATTAGCATGCATTGGCTCTGAACAACTGGCCTAGGTTTCAACCTCTTAGCCATTCCCTTAGGGGATCCTCTGGGAATGTGCTTGAGAAAGAAAATTACCATCAGTATTGAATCAAGGGGGACAGAGGGGACAGCTCCAGAGAAACATGGAAAGGGGCCATGGCACTTCTCATGGGTAGAAACTTGGAGATGGGGCCAGAGGTAAGAGTGTTGGTCCCTCCAAGGCCACGAAAGGTATTGCTGAGTGTGGCAGGGGACAAGATGTAGACCCAGTCTGTGGAAGACTCACTATCGAGGCTGTAAGAGGGAACATAATGCAGAAGATTAAAAAGTGTAAGGCTTACTGGCCTAATAATACCTCCCTAGGATTTATCAATTCATTTGCTACTCTCTAGTTCAGAGTTACTCACAATGGGCTAATCCTTCACAAAGTTGAAATGTTATTCTGAAATAACATTAGTTATGATATAACTCAGTTTACATGTATTCACTTCTTATTTTATTTATATTTTGCTGCAGTTCAAGGATTATGTGTGAGTGTTACTTGGAAGGTATATGTGTATCTTTTTGAAATTTTCAAATTAAAAAGGAATCTAAATAACCCTTGCTTCGTATATTCTATTTTACGGTAAGAGATACACATTTTTTTTTTTTTTTTTTTTGCGGTACGCGGGCCTCTCACTGTTGCGGCCTCTCCTGTTGCGGAGCACAGGCTCCGGACGCGCAGGCTCAGCGGCCATGGCTCACGGGCCCAGCCGCTCCGCGGCATGTGGGATCTTCCCGGACCGGGACACGAACCCGTGTCCCCTGCATCAACAGGCGGACTCTCAACCACTGCACCACCAGGGAAGCCCAGAGATACAGTTTTTGAAGAAAACTTGCAGGAGAAATGTTTCCGTCTACCTTGAACCAAGCAAGGTGAGTAGACTAAAACTCCCACCTGTGACAGCACTGGTGTGCTTTGCTGAGTGACTAGCTCAGAAGCATGTTAAACAGACAGAAAACAAGAAGAAATGTAAAGGCTGACTAGTACTGAAGACTCAAAGAGAATTGACAAAGTTACAGTTAGGGGTTCATGAGAAAGCTGTCTTAAGTACCCCTTCCGGTTCCCTCAAAGATAAGTTCCAACTCTTTTCAAATAACGTGTAAAACATTAATGGCAGCATAGGCAAGGATTCAAGCAGAGAAGTTCCCATGCGTCCAGCAAATAACAAAACTTGTGAAAGCGCTATCTACACTTAGTACCACTGTAAAGGAATAACAGAGTCAAGTTTTTTGAAGCTTCTTTTAAAAATTCTGTGCATAAGAGTAAACCATAAATGGGACTTCCCTGGTGGCACAGTGGTTAAGAATCCGCCTGTCAATGCAGGGGACACAGGTTTAAGCCCTGGTCCTCTGGTCCAGGAAGATCCCACATGCCGCGGAGCAACTAAGCCCATGCGCCACAACCACTGAGCCTGCGCTCTAGAGCCCGCAAGCCACAACTACTGAGCCTACGTGCCACAACTACTGAAGCCTGTGCTCCTAGAGCTCGTACTCCGCAACAAGAGAAGCCACCACAATGAGAAGCCTGAGCGCAGCAACGAAAACCCAATGCAGTCAAAAATAAATAATTAAAATTAATTAATTTAAAAAAAAAGAGAGAATCGCCTGCCAATGCAGGGGACACGGGTTCAAGCCCTGGTCCGGGAAGATCCCACATGCCGTGGAGCAAGTAAGCCCGTGCACCACAACTACTGAAGCCCATGCGCCTAGAGCCCGTACTCCGCAACAAGGGAAGCCACCGCAATGAGAAGCCCGCGCACCGCAAGAGTAGCCTCCGCTCGCCGCAACTAGAGAAAGCCCGCGTGCAGCAACGAAGAGCCAATGCAGCCAAAAATAAATTAATTAATTAAATTGTTTTTTTAAAAAAGAGTAAACCGTACAGTTGTGGAAACCTCACAGGATAAGAAGGACTCTCTCTCGGTAACATAAATGCCTTGAATGGTTTTTCCAATTATGTCTAAGGATGAAAAGAATATTTTCATTACACTTCATTCTCTTTTAGAAAGTTCTAGGATGTGCAGTGTTTTGAAACATGACAATAATATAATCAGTTAACATTTGCAATATGCTTTTTATAGTTCATGAAGTACTTTTGACACCTTACTTTATTTGAGCTTAATAACAACCCCGAGAGGTGGGCATAGTATTTTACAGGTGAGGAAATAGGTGTGTATAAGTCAACCAACATTTAGTGTGCGCCTAACAGATATGCTGGACTCTACTAAATACTAAATATGCTCTCACAGGTAGTCTTGTGAATGAAGTCGTATTTTTAAAAATTTATTATCCTCATTTACAATAAGAACACTGATGCTTAGAAAGGGAAGTCTGTTGTCTGGGATAGTATTGTGATAAACATGCTAAAATGCAAACTAATACAAAATATAAAATATAAAACTTTTGACTCCAAATCCTAGGCTCTTTCTACTCTAAAACAATAGATACACAAATCAAATTTCCACATATATTTATATGATAAAATTCTTGTTCAAAGCTTGTATGTTTTTTGGCAAGTCAATGCATTTCTCTGAGCTTCAGTTTTACCATCCATGAAACAGAAATATTGGTATCAATTAGAACAATTTACCTATGGCCATTAAAGAACTAAACTAATGCATATGTAAAAGAGATCTATTATAACCAGATTACATTTTCACAGGATTGTGTCATTTTTAATAATTTATCCTAGAACTGGAAAAGCCCAGAAATCAGCTGATAGAGATTCTGATAATGGCAGATGCCACAGACTCCGTGAATTCATCTGCTCATTCAACACATATGTGCCAGGCACTGTCATCCTGCAGGGAATCCAGTGGTGAGCAAGGTGGACAAAGACCCTGCATTTGTGGGGCTCACATTCCGGTGGGGATGGCAGGCCATGAACCTGTAACTAAATAAATACTGTCGTCTCCGGCAATGGTGCTATGGAGAAAATAAGCCATTCAAGGGAAGAGAGTATGGTGGTAGAGACAGGGTGGAGCTAGCCTGGCTAGAGGAGGATCCTTCCAGAGGAATGTGAAAGAAGCGAAGGAATGAGCCCTGCAAAGATCCCAGGGTCGAGTGCTCCAGGCAGATGTCACGGCAAGTGTCAAGCCCCTGAGCTGGGATGAGTTTGGCAAGACCCAAGAACAAGAAGGGTGAGGTGGCAGATGCTAAGTGAGAGTAGCAGAGAGAAAAGTAGAGCCGTGGGAAGGGGCCAGAGTATAGAGAACCTGTAGTCCACAGCAAGGAGTATGGATTTTATTTCAGGTGATGAACCTCTGCTTCTTAACCTCAGGCTGAATGTACAGGTTGGAAACACCAGCACCACCATCATTCCGAGGCCAGCTCCTTCACAGGCTGGGATGGAATTCTACACCCATGGGGCCTTCATCCTTGTCTAAAGGATGCTCATGGAAGCTCCTCATCTGCTTCACCTCCCCATTCTGCCCCAACTCTTTCAAATTCTAACAAGGCCTTGTTGAGAAGGAAGCAGTGCAGCCCCCGGATGGGGTTCTCGGACTCAGAAGCCCCTCAGATGAGGGGTGACTCCTGACTCAGCCACCAACCGGGTATAAGACCTCGGTCACACTGTTGTGTGCATCAGGTCTCCATGGGTAAACTGAGGATTGTGACAGAACCTACCTAGTAACATTGCTTGGGGATTGGTTGAGATGGCCAGGTACTGTGCTTAGCAGAGAGCTTCCCTCATCTCCACAATGCATGAAACAATGCTATTTTTATTTCAGCAAGCATGAGCATGTCAGCATTTCCACTATCTCACTGATACTTAAAGGCAGCTCCTTTTAGCTACTGGCAAAAATGTTTTCTGGAAATGGAAGAAATTACTCAGGAAAAAGAAAGGCATAAGATTGCCTTAGAATCCGAGGTGAAGAGGAATACACAGGGTGGAAAATATATGAATAAACATGGCATGCTGCCTTGGCACTCCTTGAATGCTTACCTGGGGACATTTTCTTCTATTTTTTAAGTAATCTAAAAGCAAACCACAAGAGGAAAAGAAAGGAAGAGAAAAGTTCTTTCCTCATACCCAAACCAAATACCACCAAATAACACTGCCATTCATACTAGGGGATTCTAATTAAGGGAAGAAAAGCCTGACTTTGTTTACAAAAGGGGCTCAGTCTAAAAAGTCAGCGGGTCAAACTGGGCTGAGCTTGACCCTTGACTCTCCGGCAGGCTCAGAAAGAGAGGAAACTGACCTGGATGAAACAGGCAGGCATCAGTGGCCTCTGTTGCTCAAGAAAAACAGTAGGACCCATGAGAACTGTGGGGTCAAGCACAAAGAAGGGTGCTCCTTCTTGCTGCAATCCAGGGCCACCCCGAGGTGAAAAGGGCAATTTTGTCTCTGACACCTCCCACCTCCCTTTCAGCATCGACTGTGTCAAATTTCTGCCCCCTTCCCCAGTGCTCCTAATTCCTGCCCCCTACCTCTCAACCAAATTGGGGTTCATCTGGAACGGATTACATCCATCAATTCACTTTCCCACTAGGCAGGGGTGTCAGGCTGGGGAGGGATAAGAGCATTTGATTACAGGCCAATTCCTGAGGTCAAAGGGACGAATACCCAATGCTGGGCATGGGGCTGACGGCATATGGACTCGCCGGAAGGGACAGGCTGCCCCGGAGGGTTGAATGATGGCTGTTTATTAAGAGGTGGGCCGCCCCCTTTCATGAAGTATCAGGGCCAATGGGAGAGCTGGCGGGGATGAACGATGTTACCTCCGCCATGCTCTCCTTCAAACCCCGCCCACCCACCAAACCACCAACTCAGCAGATAGTCCGAGTGCAAACGGTAGGCTTCTCAGTAAGCACAGCTATAGATGAGCCCCCTAACACTGCCTTCCAGCCATTCTGCCACCCCAAGCCCTTCTGATTTAGTCATCCTGGTGCCACCGCTACATCAAATATGAAAACCTTCCAGCCTGGAGAGGCCCAAGGCTTCAACGTAGGGCAGATGTGGGGAGAGGTGGGTGAAGCAAAGTTCTGCTTTCTTCTGGCTCTCATCCCTCCTGCCCCGCAGACCTCCAACAAGCACTTAGAGCCACAAAAGATGCCTTGGCTCAGAGAATCCAGTTAGGAACTTACTGCTGGTAGAAAATCAAGTCCCAGAGGATCAGCAGGTGAGAGGGATTTTTCTGGATGGCAAAGGTGAGTGTGGGAAGGGAGAGGGAGCTTCTGTGACCCTCAAGTCAAACCAAAGTGGATTCTGGCTTTGGAAGGAGATTGTACTTTCTCCTCCCGTCTTGATCCTTTCAACTGAGCTCTGGAGTTTTTATTTCTTCAGTCAATTTAGCCTGTCTTAGTAACCGATCCTTGTTAATTGTGTTCCTCTTTGGAATGACCTCGTGTCAGGGAGAAATGATTGGAGGGAGGGGGACCAGGCTGCCAACCTCGCACTGAGAAAGGCTTCTTTCCAATTACCGTCTGGACCACTTAGAATGAATTTTAACGGGCTGTGCTTTTCCTGGGACATTTTTCTTTGAACTCCCAGACTTCTCTTCATTGCAAGTTGCCATAATATGAACCAGATTTTTTTTTCTCCCTCTTGTTTGCTTAAAAGGCGTTAACTATAAATTAGAGTATCTTAAGAACGAGGTGTCACACATGGGGCCTCGGGCTCCACAGCCCCGGAGCCCCACAGCTGGGAGAGGGGCCAGGCTGCCTCTTTCTTTGGCAGCCAGGCTCCAAGACCCAGGCCAGGGATGATCCCACCCTCCTTTTCAAAGCTATCCAGTTACATCAATGTACAGGAACAGCCTTGTTTGACTTAAACATGAAGTTTTATTCCTCCCTCCCCCCACCCCATTTCTTTCCTAGAAGAGCAAGAGAGGGAAGAGTGGTTTTATTTATTTTTTATTTTTTTATTTTTTTTGCGGTACGCGGGCTTCTCACTGTTGTGGCCTCTCCTGTTGCACAGCACAGGCTCCGGACGTGCAGGCCCAGTGGCCATGGCTCACGGGCCCAGCCGCTCCGCGGCATGTGGGATCTTCCCGCACCGGGGCACAAACCTGTGTACCGTGCATCGGCAGGTGGACTCTCAACCACTGTGCCACCAGGGAAGCCCAGAAGAGTGGTTTTAAATGTACATTTCACCCACCATGGACATCAAGGTTCATTTGCAACAAATAAAACCATGCTCCCGAGCCTGGGGTTCCTCACCTCTGGGGGCTGCCAGTAGGTGGCCATGATGGTCATGACACAAGAAGGCAATGACCACCACACTGGATTTTCTGATGTACTACCCATTAGATGCTCATCAGAGCATCTTCACAACTGCACACAACCACATCCCGCCAGGTCTGAATATCATGCCTCCAGGGGAAAAAGCTGCTAACAAGCAGACAACCATCGTTTTAATGTAGTTCAGCTTTATTTTTTAGGATACTCAAGTTCACAGCTGTTACTCAATGTCAAAATTTAGGAAACATTCACTGGGCACCAACTGTTTACCAGGCATAGTACTAAACAATTTCACATCTGCTCATATCCCCCAATATTTACAATCATTATCCAATGAATTGCTCACTTGTGGTCGGTAACACCAAGTTGTTCCACGGCCCTCCATCCATTGAGGCACAATGGAGACCATAGGTCAGTTCCGGAAGCCCACGTCAGACAGGAGGCCTTTGATTTGCAAGAGCTAGAAGCTTCAGTGCAGAAGAGTTTAGTTTTGAATTTTGAAAGGGCTTGGCCTGCAAGATCACCCCAAGCTGGGTCTGAGCACAGGCTGTGACTGGAAATGACAGGGGCAGGGGCTGTCTTAGCTCCCCCTGCCACAGCAAAACACCACACACCAGGTGGCTTAAACAACAGACATGTATTTTCTCACAGTTCTGGAGGGTAGAAATCCCAGATCAAGGTCCCACAGAGTTGATTTCTGGTGAGGACTCTTCGTGGCTTGCAGATGCCAACTTCTTGCTATGACCTCACATGGCCTTTCCTCCATGTGTTTGTGTAAAGAGAGAGGAAGAAGGGGAAAGTGAAAGAGAGAAAGAGAGAGAGAGGGGGAGGGCTCTCTGGGGTCTCGTCTTATAAAGGCACTAATCCCACTATGGGGGCTCCACCCTCATGACCTCACCTAAACTTAATTACCTCCCAAAGGACCCACCTCCAAATACCATCGCATTAGGGTTAGGGCTTCAACGTATGCATGTTAGAGAAAGGGGACAAAAATTCAGTCTAGAACAGGCATAAATGCCCTTGAAAGCTGGGAGAAGGGCGGTGTGGGGGGGGTTAAAGTTTCAAGTGTGGGACCTGTTCCTTCACCACATGCAGCATCCCCCCATCCAGCCCAGGGTAGAAACACTGGAGGTGGGAATAGAAACCTCCAGAAATAGTTGGGAACCCAAAGCCAAGGGGATGTGTGTCGACCTTCCCACGTGGGAAAGTGGGAACTGGGAGACGCCCTCCCTGTGTCCCCAGCAACACAGGAAAGCTGCAGGAGAGAAGAAACAGTGGTGTGGTGGGTCTAGGCAGAGAAAGGAGCTGAGATGCACCCTGCTCCTCACCCAGGCCAGCACGTGGCTGCATGAGGAGTTGAGGCATGAGGTGGATGGCCCAGAACTGGGAGCCTCAGGGGCAGGCAGGGGGGCCTGGGAGCATCAGTGGCCAAAATGGGCGTGAGGGAGGACTGGAGTCCACCAGCCCTCAACTGTGCTGCAGTTCCATCCACTGCTATTGGAGCAGATACAGCGAGGATGGAGGGGACACCTGAAGACCAGACAATATGGACTCCAGCCAACCAGCCAGCAGGAGCTAGCAGGAAGGCCCACAGGGAGCCAAAGCCTTGGCCCCCAGCACCACCAGGAACTGTACACGTCCTCTTTCACCTTGACCCTCCCCAGGAGAACAGGGTTAGAGAAGGAACCCTCGAGAAAGGGGGAGGAACTCTGAGAGATAGAGGATTTTTCCCAAAGACACTGAGTTAGTCCAGAAGAGATTTCTAAAGCAGAAATGACTGATTTTAACTGACAAGATTAAATGCCACCCCCTCCCCAGCCCCGGCAACTCTGTCTACTTAGTGGAAACGGGGCCTTGTGAACAAGTTGAACTCAGTTATGAACAAAGTCACACCTCCACAAGCTCCCCTTTGTGGCTGTTCACTTTATACGTGTCTCATTATCTTGGGTGCTGTAAGCTTTGCTATTTCCATTTTGCAGATGAGAAAACGGAAGATCAGAGAGTGGGAGTAACTTGTCGATGGGCACACAGCTTGTAAGAGAGGGAAGCTGCGTGTGAACTTGAATTTTCTGAGCCTAAGTTCAATGTGCTTTGGGTTGGTTCCCTGTTCTCTCTCTTCCAACCCTCTCTTTGCAGGCTCAGCTCTCCTGGGTGACAAGAAGGCAAGACAAGAGATCCTCAGCTGCCTGCATTACCTTCACTCTTCACTCAGTCACAGGGCACCAACGGGGTGAGTCTACACTTTTCTCCTGAGCCCATGTCTCCTCCAGGCAGAAACACCAACCAGTTAGTGGAACATATGAGACCAGAGGGACAGGCAGCTACCCAAGTCATTAGCTACAAGGACCCGATCTGACCTGGTTTAGAGACAGGTCTGCCATCCCCTTCAAGTGTTCAAACACACATCGCTGGACTGAAACATCTGTCCAACACCAACACCTTCCTTCCTCTGTCCCTTCTTTTGATTCCATCCAGATTTGCACCTCACACCTCCCTTAGGGCCGTCCGTGTCCACCCTGGATGGTCATTCTACATCAGAGCCCTGATCCATCCCTTTGCATTGCCATGTTGCTTTAATATGGAGAATAGTTTCTTGTCCTACGTTTAAAGTGAAATTTTTTTTCCTAAGTGTCTCAAAGCCTACTATACATCTGTAGTGAAAGCTACCCAGAGAACTAGGCATTAACTTTGGCCAGCAAATCTTACAGATACCAGTTGGGGTTAAACTGGTTAAAAATAGGTTATACCTGCTTTTTGTTTTCTAGTAGCTTGGGGTCTGAATTTATGTTGCAAATCAATTTCCCCCTAATTAAATCTACTTATTTCTAAAATGCTAGTTTAACTTGAACCTAGTAATAGATTTTACAGGCAAATACTATTGATTTTGCTCTCAGCACTTTTACAACTCAAGTTAAACTGATTATCAAATGCCTGTATAGAATGGGAAAACAGAATAGACATCGCTGTCCTTTGTGACTTTCATGAATTTGGATTATGGCAACACTAGTAGCGAATTTTTTTGAGCACTCACAGTGTAGCAGGTACTGTGCTAGGTGGTTCACACAGAATTATCTCACTCAATCCTCACAATGACTCTGGGAAGTAGATTCTAGTATTACCTCCATTTCTCTGAGAGGAGAGGCTAATTAATCTTACCCAAGGCCACAGAGTAGTAGGTGATAGAACCTAGACTAGCACCCAGCTCCTTCTAACTCTAAAGCCCATGTTCTTCACCATGCTACTGTGCTACCACATAGAAACAGTGTCCAATATACCTCCAGATAATTTAGTTAAGTCAGTAGAACAAGAGTTTGACACCAGCGGTACTGAATAAGGACATGTGTGTTTATGTCTACAAGAGTAGTTTAAAAGCCAGTCACCTAGTTGCTAACTCAACCCAACATATAAGCCTTCTCCATCTGAATAGTGAAGACAGGGCCTGGCCACCTAGTCTCCTCTGTGATGACCACCTTAGAGTCTGTGACCGAAGTGAATAGGCTCCCTTGCGTCCTCTGGGGCAGTACTGAGGCTGCCCCTGGTCAGGTAGGCACACACAGGTGAGACCGGCCAGCCAGTTTCTGGGCTTGCCTGCTGTGGCTGGCCCAGGAGGGACCTGGGATTTGAAGGAGAATGAACAGAAGGCAAGGAGAGTTCTATGTAATCATCAAACGTGTTTACAGCCAGGCCCCAGTTTTCACCACCTCTCCTCTAACCAATCCATTCACCCAGCCGTGCCTGAAAGCCACCTACATTTAACTTTTTTTTTTTTTTTTTTTGCTGTACGCGGGCCTCTCACTGCTGTGGCCTCTCCCGTTGCGGAGCACAGGCTCCGGACACACAGGCTCCGCGGCCATGGCTCGCGGGCCCAGCCGCTGCGCGGCATGTGGGATCTTCCGGGATAGGGGCACGAACCCGTGTCCCCTGCATCGGCAGGCGGACTCTCAACCACTGCGCCACCAGGGAGGCCCTGCATTTAACTTTTCACCACTTTGATCCAAGAGTCTGTCAGTTCCTACCAGGCGGTTACTATTATCAGTCATCCGTTTCCCGATCAATGTCTGAGTGCCACCTAGGTGTGAATGGAGGTAACTGCAGGCCACAGTCGGTCCTGCACTGTTCTTTCATAGATCTTTCTAGGAGCCCTTGCAGAGAGAGCAGGAAGCAAGGACTACATGAAGATCCTCATTACATGACTCAATACTGGGCATGATACCTAGAAAATCATACAGATACACTTTCTGCTTTTGAAGACTTTGTCATGTAAGACTGGAAAAAGAAGTTAATAAATTTAATTTCCATTACCACAGGATCATATGCGCTGAAATCACTACATGCCCAGCACGTTAAGGGAGATAAGGATAGGTTACTCCCAAACAACCTCTACCACCTAATTTCTCATCAAACTTGGGCAAACGACATCTTTCTGGGCCTCGGTTCTCTCCACATATCTTCTCAATACTCTCAATGAGGCTGTTGAAGAGTGTGATATAAACCATTCTTACAAGGCCCATTTCCAGGATATAACACGGTACTTCTGTGTGACTGCTTTGAATGGCTGCTATTTTGTTTCAAGCTGGCAGGTGGGACAATAAGTAAAGAATAAATTATCTTGAGACCCTTTGGAGGTGACTAAGGCAGGCACTACCTAAGCACATGCACATTCTCCCACCTCTCCGTCTTCCTAACAGACCCCTGACAATGGGTTGGCAATGTTGGCAACGTCCCTGGAAGACCAGATCCAGGTTTAGCTAATGGGATGTAACCAGAAGTCAACTAGATGTTGCTGCTGAGAAAGCTATTGTTTGAGGAAAAGACACAGACTTGGCTGACAAGCACCCTCAGCCCTTCTTCTTGCCTGGAACGTGGAACTCGGTGGGGAAGAATGGTCACCTGGTGCTCGTGAGGACATGTGGTCACATGCGAAGGCGCCAGAAGGTGTCTCGGTCCTTGACAAGAGCATCTTCATTAGCCTAGGGCCTCTTCCTCTGGAGTTGTTGTTCCGTGGGAAAAACACACCTTTCTTTGGTTAAATCACTATTGTTGGATTTCTGTTATAAGCAGAAAGTCATTCCTAACTGACACAACAACTCAGGTTTTGCCATTCATTTTCTTACTCAACAAATATTAGAGCACATGCCTGTAACCACGTAACAGTAACTATGCCAGGTACTAATTAACCACGAGGCACTTGTGGTCTGGTGGGATAGGTTCTATGGCAGTGTAGCTCATCAGAAGGCACTGGAAGGAAGGGAGGTGGTCAGAGAAACGTCCCCGCAAGGAGACTCCTTAGTTGAGTATTCAGAATTAGCCTGGTAAAATTAACCTGCTAAAGAAGGGGAAAGAGGGCTACAGCAGACACAGTTGTTTGCCAACCCAACAGGTGTTTTCCCTTCCTCCACGCTGACATGCCTTGGCTTTCATTCCAATGTCTTTCCGTCTCTCCCTCTCTCCCTCCCTCCCTCCCTTTCTCTCCCGTTTGTGACTTTGTTAAATCCCTTTGCTGGTGATTGGTTTAGGAGGGGCATGACACTCTCGGTTCTAATGAGACAGGAGGCAAATTCTGCTGTGAGGGTGTCTAGAAAAGCTTTATTCACTCTTCGAAGAAGAAGAAAGGATGGACTCTTCTTTCTTCTGCTGGACCTCATGTCTGCCCGCGATGCTTAGATGCATGGCAGATGTCCTGAAAATGAGGGAAGTAACCCTGAGGAGGCCACACAGAGTTTGGCAGAGTGGAAAGGTGAAGGGAACCTTGTTCTCAGTGGCATCACCGACTAGCCATCTTCATCAAGCCTAGAACCACAAGGTACCCAGGTCTATGCTATGTGAGTTAATAGATCCTCTTAGTGTTTAAGTCTTTTGGACTGGATTTTTTGCTACCTGCAGCCAAAAACATCCTGCTACGAAGGCATTCTAGACAGAAGCAGCAGCGTGTACTAAAGAAACGAGAGATATGACAGAAGATGACCTGTTTTAAGATCTAGAAGTATTAGTATTACCCACGTCTAAGGTGAAAGAGTAGTGTGATGAAATGACACTGCACAATTAAGCAGAGACCTAAAGACCCTGAAAGAACTACTGAAATTTTTCAGCAGATGACACTGGTAATTCTGTATAAGGAGAGGCAATGCCAGAGACGGGAAGATCATGACAGTGGTTGCTTCACTTACCTACACCAGCGATGATGAAGACTTGAAGAAAGGGAGCAAAGTACAGAAACTTACTGGGGCAGTTTTCTTGGGACCTGGATCACCACTGGACGTGGTGGGGGGAAGGAAAAAGGAATTGAGGATGACATTCATATTTCTGGCCTGGATAACTAGTTGGATGCTACTCATGGAGATACAGGAGAGAGCATCTATGATGGTAAGGTTATTTCCTTTGGGGGGAAAGATAAGAAACATTCCATTTTAATTATCCTGAGGTTTGAGGTCCTTGTTGGGCATCTAGGTGGAGCCATCCTGAATGTAGTTGCTAAAGGGGGTAAAGTAGGGACTCGTTTCCAAGACTGAACTCAGCCAAACTTCCCCCATGCTTCATGTTGTTATGTACAAGAAAAGCACAAAATCATAAAGAGCCCATGCACTTTCATGGGTAACATTTGAATCCTGTAACCTTGAAAAGAACTTTCTGAGGCTTTTAGTCCGAAAACTAAACCATCACTTCTTTCCAGTCAGCCAGAACAAGGATCCCGACCAATCCTTGAACCTCAGGCTTGGATATCCAGCTGCCTACTGGACAGCACCATTGAAATGACTGGGAGGATCATCTGAGAAAAGAGAGAACCCCCTGCTGATCAAGTGGAACATGGACACTGCGGGTCCTGCTGTAAATGTGATTGTGAGGTCAGGAGATACCCAGGTAAGACCCAGTGAAGAATGCATAGATCATATAATCCAGTATCTCTAAATGAACAGTGTTGAAAAATCTCATGGCTGGTTGAACAAAGTACCATGTGCTAACTCACTGTGCTAATCAATGGAGGATTAAAGATGAGAAAGACAAGGTTGGTCGCTGGTTCAAGGTGTTTCTGGGCATCCATGGAGAGGCAGATGTGTAAGTCAAAAAGGCAACAGTGAATTACAGGTGTCTTGATAGAAGTCTATTTGGAGCACAACTGGGAGAGGCATCCATCCTCTCCTGGGACCAAGAGTAACAGTGTTATAGAGGTAATGACTCTTAAACTGAGTCTCGTCTGGTCTACGGCTATTTGCCATTTGTATAGGGAAGAAGAGACACTCCAGGCGGAAGAAGAGACACTCCAGGCAGAAGGAGGGGCAAAGCATAAAACAGAGGCATGGCCTATTCAGAGAGCTGTACCTGGTTTCGTATGGCTGGGGTAAGTGCTTTCTGAGTGGAGAGGTAGGCGGGGACTACATCATGGTGCATACTGAATGCCATGCTAGGAGTCTGGACTTTGTCTGTGGACAATAGGGGTGGGGATCATGGGCACAGAAGAAAGAGAGTAAATTTACTCTTATTTACATTTTAAAATCCCTCTGGCAGCAAAGTGAAAGCTCAACTTCCATGAAAGAAAACAAGAAAGAGGCAGGAAGACCAGTTCGGAGACCCCTGCAATGGTCCAAATGATTGAAGACCTGAAATGAAGCAATGGCTTCAAGAAGGCAAGAAAGGGGCAGACACAGGAGACTTCAAGGATGTAGAATGGACAGAACTTGGTGACCAAGTGGGGAGGCAAGAATGAGGAAGGCATCCAGCTGGTCTGGCTTGGGAAACCAGTAGAATGGAGGCGCCACTTGCCAAAATCAGAAACATGAACATGAACAAGGAGGGAGGGAAACATAATGAGTTCAGATTTGATCAAGTTGAACATTTCCAGGTGGAAATGCATTAATAGTGAATTAGTATGAGTCTGGAGCTCCAAAAAGAGGCCTAGCTACAGAGGACACATTGATTCTCTTGGTAAATTTCTGTCTTCTGACCAACAATTAAATTGGTAAGACTAGACAAGTTAGGAACGTCACTTGTGGTCACAGAAGAGGTGGTATCAGTCTAAGACACTTCAGATTGATTCAGTGCTTTAAACTCTCCATTTAAACTTTAGAATGGTGGATTTGCAATATCTTAGATGGAAAGTCTGCACTCAATTTAGACATCCGTTCTCCAGCACCAGTGCATCAGTTGGTCCATGCTCTGCCTGTGCATCTTTCTATGTGCCTGCCTGCCCACCCCCCTGCCCCGTTTACCAAACATTTAACAGGCATTCACACCATTTTTGATGTGGAAGGCAGTATACCACATGAAAAGGCCACGCCATTGCTGGAAAATTCTATTTCTTAGGAATTAAAAAAAATTGTTGACTAAAGGTCTGTTATCTCAGAAAGTACTCTCAGCCTTAGGAGAGGCAGATTTTCAATTAAGAAAAAGCATCTGATCTTCTTCAAGCAACCCATGTAACAGAAGGGATGTGTGACAGTCTTTACTTCTAGGATTGGCCTCAGGCCCTTTCTTCTAAAAAATAAAATAGAAGCACTTGAAGAGGGACTTCCCTGGTGGCGCAGTGGTTGAGAATCTGCCTGCCAATGCAGGGGAAATGGGTTTGAGCCCTAGTCCGGGAAGATCCCACATGCTGCGGAGCAACTAAGCCCGTGCGCCACAATTACTGAACCTGCGCTCTAGAGCCCGTGAGCCACAACTACTAAGCCTGAGTGCCACAACTACTGGAGCCCACGCACTTAGAGCCCAAGCTCTGCAACAAGAGAGGCCACCGCAATGAGAGGCCCGCACACTGCAATGAAGAGTAGACCCCACTCGCCGCAACTGGGGAAAGCCTGCGCGCAGCAACGAAGACCCAACAACAGACCCAATACAACCAAAAATAAATAAATAAATTTATATTAAAAAAAAAAGCACTTGGGCTTCCCTGGTGGCGCAGTGGTTGAGAGTCCGCCTGCCGAGGCAGGGGACACGGGTTCGTGCCCCGGTCCGGGAAGATCCCACATGCTGCGGAGCGGCTGGGCCCGTGAGCCGTGGCCGCTGAGCCTGCGCGTCCGGAGCCTGTGCTCCGCAACGGGAGAGGCCACAACAGTGAGAGGCCCGCGTACCGCAAAAAAAAAAAAAAAAAAAAAAAAAGCACTTGAGCGTTTGCTAGGCGGTTTTCGTTTTGAAATGAGATTTGCCCATTCTGCTTTAATTCAGTACAGAGCTTAAAGATTCAAGCAATGTTTGCTGCAGAAGGGAATGGGATGGGATATAGCTTTGAACGTGGCACCTTTCATGCCTTTCAAAAGTACGGCACAAGGAATTTACCAGTGATCTGGGATGCCGCAGTTTTGCAAATGCCCAGCAGGGGGAGCCAGAAGTGAAAACGTACAGTTTTGTTGTTTGCTTGCTTCTGAAATGAACAAGCATTTTTACGGGGTTGTTTCAACGCTTCCTCTTTGCAAAATTTAACGTTATTCCTCCTCATCCCCAATTCCTAAATATGTTGTGGCTTCCAAGCAACATTAAGTGTTTATATCTAGAAAGAGAGGAAACTGTTTTTCTCTTAATTACAGGTGGAACCCCAGTTGACCAGAGCCAAGTCAGGTAGAGACTTGTGGGCAGAGGACAGCTTTTCCCTTTGGACACAAAAAGTATTTATGAGCAGCCAGAGCAGCCCAGGGAGGCCAGGTGAGGAAGGGGGAAACACACAGAAGATGGGTCCTGTCTCCCCCAAAAGAAATGCTTTGAATGCAAAAATGAAAACAGGGCAAATCTTTCATTTTTCCCTCCTCCATTTTGTATTTTGAAGGATTACAAACCTAAAGAAAAAGTTGCAAGAAGAGTTCCATTAACATCCACACGCCCTTCCCCTAGATTCAGTGACCAAGTTGCTACACTTGTGTTCTCCCTGTGTTCCGCTTCTCTCCTCTCCCTCTCCTGTTCATCAATTCCACCAAAATTTCTTTTTTTAATTGAAGTATAGTTGATTTACAATGTTGTGTTAATTTCTACTGCACAGCAAAGTGATTCAGTCATATATATATATATATATATATATATATATATATATATATATTCTTTTTTATATTCTTTTCCATTATGGTGCATCGCAGGACACTGAATGCTATCCAGTGTGCTATATAGTAGTACCTTGTTGCCCATCCTTTCCATACATAATAATTTGCATCTGTTAACCCCAAGCTCCCAATCCATCTCTCTCCCACCCACCCCGCCTTGCCAACCACAAGTCTGTTCTCTATGTCTGTGAGTCTGTTTCTGTTTCCTAAATAGGTTCATTTGTGTCATATTTTAGATTCCACATATGAATGATATCACATGGTATTTGTCTTTCTCTTTCTGATTTACTTCACTTAGCATGCTAATCTCTAAATCCATCCATGTTGCTACAAATTCCACGCTTCCCAAAAAGACATGTAATTTCAACACCGGACACTAGATGTCACTGTTAACCGGTTCTACACAACCACCCTTCATAAAGTAGTACCAGGGAAAAAGTCATCACCAAGAATTATTAAAGTCACATTTACGTGGTATTGTGCTACTTAATCTATAAAAACTGGAACACAGCAATAAGACAGACTTTCATTAACAATACTGCATGTTCTCTAGGCTCACTTTGAGGGGCTTAAAAAAAAAGTCTATTTTTCCCCAAGTGAGAAATAATAATAAAATCATATCAGGCACCACTGGAAGACCAGGAATTGAAACCTCCCATTGCATGTGTGAGGTCTTTAGATTGGGCTTTTAGAAAGTGATTTGAAACCCAAAGCATACAAAAATCTTTCACCCAGGAAAAGCTCATCATAGCTCTCATAAGGGAGACAAACATACTTTGAGGTTTTGTCAAGTACAGTTTTGAGAAAACAAGGCTGGTATCTGGAAACCGAAATTTGAATCCAAGGTCCTTTAACTCACATGATTATATTCAGTCCCTTGACAATCATGGGCCACTACTAATCTTCCTTCCTTAGTCCAATTTGAGTGATTTTGGCGGTAGGGCAAGAAAGAATCTTTTCTCCTGGCACCCTCTCAGGATTTGGTTAGGAGACCAGGTATTAATTGCTACAACTACTAGCATTATGCTGAAAATAAAACACAGGAAAAATAGTAAATTTCTAACCATCAGGAGATGAGTTGTTAAACTTTCAGAAATTGATAGGATCCATAAACATATTAAATAAAATTTGTAGAAGATATTCTTATTTATTGAATGACAGAAGATGGGACCCCAAGAGCTGAGTTGCTCTTAGGGACAGCATTTTTTCCCTGTCAAATCCAGTTTATTTTAAAAGCAAGTAGCTGCTAGAACTTTTATTCTATGCTTTTCAATGAATCTTAATAAATCTAATTCCTTTTTTATTTTTTATTTTTGCCATGGTTTTGCCATCTGGAGTACTTTTCATGATTGTAACTTCTGCTATTCCAGTACTAAAAGTCACGGAACATACGTTTTTCAATCAAGTAAAAATGTATTGTAAATATGAAGGCTTACTAAGGCCCCTAAATGCAGATGGCTTTTCCAAGTGATAAACAAATGTTTCCATTTGAAGGCCATAAGTGCATTAGCTCCAAGCAAACAGCAAACTTACCTTTCATAAGTTTAAATGCCAGTCCATTTTATTTCTCTTTCAAAGTGTACATTCTGGTATTCATTTATGAATAGACATAACAGACTAATGGAATACACCAGAAAGCCCAAAATACGTATCTACATATATACATGCATGCATGCATACATACATACGGTAATAAAGAGGGAACTCCAAAATAGTGGGGGAAAGATTTATTTAATCATGATAAAGGCATAACTGTGTAGCCATCTGAAACAAAGTAAAATTGAATCCATACCTCATATGATACACTAGAATAAATTCCAAATGGATTAATATGAAATGTAAAAATGTAAAAGCATACAGTTATAAATTACTGAAAGAAGACACAGAAGAAATTTTTTAACTTCAAAGTGTAGAAAGACTTTCCATGACACAAAATCTAGAATCAGACAAGAGAAAGTTACTAAATTCACCATTTAAAAAATGTAAAACTTCTGCCTGGCAAAAAAATAAATAAAACTGCATGAGCAAAGGCATAAGTCAAAAGGCTATTTGAAGAAAAAAGCCTTGCAATTTACATCATAAAAAATTCTTTCATGTATGAAAAGATCCTACAAATGAAGAGAATGATCAATAACCCAATAGAAAAACAGATCACAGGAGAGGAATATAAATGGTTCCCAGGTCAGGAGATCAAGGTGCAGTGCAGGGCTGGGACTGGAGTGGGACAGGTGAGGTGCCTAAGGGACAACATTTAAGGAGACCCTGAGAATTTCATTTTATTCAGCGCCTCCTTAAATTCTGCATCCAAGGCACCTCAGGCATCCTACTCCAAGGCCTGAAGGGATCTTAAACATATGAAAAGATGCACAACCTCACTCAAAATAGAAGCAAATGAAAACTACCCGAGATACAATTTTTCACTTCTCAGATTGGCAAAAATCCAAATGTTGGACAACACACTACCCTCAGACATTGCTGGTCCAAGGGTTAGTTGTTTCAACTACTCTGGAGAGCAATTTGCCACCCACTGGGCATTAAAATCACAAATACATATGGACTCTTGACTCACTTCTAAGACTTTATCCTACAGATACAGGCAAACATAAAATGAATCACTCACGGGAGCATTCATTGCAGCACTGCTGGTAATGGTGAAAGATTGGATACGACCTGAACATGCATCACGGTTAAATAAATTACGGTTAGTTCATATAGTGCAGTACCATGCCACTGTCGAATGAAGGGGGCTGTGCTTTAGATATTAAAATGGAAAGTTCTCCAACATATGTTAAGTAAGAAAAGCAAGGTCCATGTGGTAGCCGAGGGGGAGGGGGGTGAGGGAGGGATGGATTGGGAGTTTGGGATTAGCAGATGCAAACTACTATATAGAGAAAGGATAAACAACAAGTCCTACTGTAGAGCACAGGGAATTATATTCATATCCTGTGATAAACCATAACGGATATAGCTAGTGGGAACCTGCGGTGTAGCACAGGGAGCTCAGCTCGGTGCTCTGTGATGACCTAGATGGGTGGGATGGGGGCGTGGGGTGGGAGGGAGGTCCAAGAGGGAGGGGATATATGTATACATATAGCTGGTTCACTTTGTTGTACAGCAGAAACTAACACAGCACTGTAAAGCAATTACACTCCAATTTAAAAAAGAATATATATATATGTATAACCGAATC
Organism: Mesoplodon bidens; assembly: GCF_964165515.1. Lineage (NCBI taxonomy): Eukaryota > Metazoa > Chordata > Mammalia > Artiodactyla > Ziphiidae > Mesoplodon > Mesoplodon bidens. Next base: position 60,662,299 of record NC_138178.1, on the reverse strand, counting down.
GCTTTGCTGTACAGTAGAAACTAACACAACACTGTAAATCAACTATACTTCAATAAAATAACAAATAAATAAATAAATAAATAATTTTTAAAAGAAAAGAGAAAAGCAAGGTCCAGACCATATTTGCCAAGAAGAAGGGAAAATAATATAATACGAATGGGCTGGTAAGTGCATGAAAGCATCTGCCTTAAAAAAGGAACTATCAGAGAGTGGTTACTTCCTGTTGGGGAATGGGAAACTGGGTGGATGGAGACAGGGAATCACATTTTTTGATACTGGAGTCATGTAATGTATTATTATCTATTACAAATACAAAATAAGAAATGTGTTTCCTCTGGCACTGTTGCCCTCAAATATCTATTTCTACCTAGATGCACAACACCTCAGGATACTTTTCTGAAGCTTTTCTAACACACTAGCAGTGCTACTCACTACTTGGTTTGACCTGACGTATAAAAAGATGCCCAAACTTGGTGTCAGGGTGGTGGGCTTTCAGACTCTACCAAAGTCATCGTCAGGCTAAGCAGCCTACTTGGTTTTTTGTTTTTTTGTGTTTTTTTTTTTGCGGTACGCGGGCCTCTCACTGTTGTGGCCTCTCTCGTTGCGGAGCACAGGCTCTGGATGCGCAGGCTCAGCGGCCACGGCTCACGGGCCCAGCCGCTCCATGGCATGTGGAATCTTCCCGTACCGGGACACGAACCCGTGTCCCCTGCATCGGCAGGAGGACTCTCAACCACTGCGCCACCAGGGAAGCCCCGTTTTTTTTTTTTTTAAAGTCTGATCCTCTGTCAATATCATCAGTTAAGAACATGAGCTGACTCAGCAAGAATGTGCACAGGGGCCAAAGGGAAAGGGGCGGGGGGACTGCTTTCCTTGGCTTTGTTAGTCTGAACAGACACTGCCTTGGGGTTTCCATATGCAATACAGTTTTCTGCATCCCTAAAATTTTTATTACGTGCCTTGTGGAAAAGTATCTGCAGATGAGCTTATATACAATGAGCGCTGTATAACTCTGTAGCGTCTGTATCATAACAGGTCATACTCAGGCAGTGCTTCTAGCCTGTGTTTGGTTCAGGGCAGGAATAGAGATGGTCTGGGGCAAAGGTGGACTATTTGTCTGGCCCAGGGGACTTTGCTGAAGCTTCCTCTCATTTCTCAGTTACAAGTGCCTGTCAGCACTCCTGCCAATTTGGATAGAATAGCTCTTTAAGTCCCCTTTGGCGGAAGGCTGCCCCTTCCTTCAGAAGACCAGGGGAAAGGAACCCTAAAATTCTCTCTCTTCTGACACTGTGGTATAGGACAGACCACCAGGAAGGGCAGGTTGGAGGTTCCGGACATCCTACCCCAATCTTACCTAAGCAAACCCTCTCTCATCTGTTTTGACATTAGAGATCCTGGCTGACCCCCAAACCTGTTCTCGACCCATTATATCATCCAGTTTCCAGGGCAATCTTTCTCGGCTTAGAGAATGACCCAATGGAGGGCTTTCTACTGCTAAAGCCAGCATGCACCCAGGAAGATGTGTGAGTATCTTGGAGGAAAGAAGAATGGCACCATCAGGGGGAGACCAGACTCACCCAAGGGCAGAGAGCAGAAGAAAACGCAAAATGATCACCTTGGTATCTCTCAGCTCCTGAGTACCGCATATGTACTGGGTCCTGCCTGGAGACCTGGCACACATTTTCTCCAGTCCCTGGACCTGCATGGCCGGTAGTGCAGCTCCACTTGTTCTCCCGACCCCTGCTCACCTCGGAGACCTTCCCCTGACACCCCATCTAACATGTGCTCTAACCACTGTTCACTATTTCAGTTCCCCATTAACTTCAAAGTGCTCATCAAAATTTGTCATTCTTTTGTTTGTTAACGGACTTTTTGTTACTTTCTCCATTAAATTAAGCTCAATGTGGGTAGGAACCTTGTTAATCTCTCCCATTTTTTTATCTCCAATGCCTAGCCCAGTGTATGGCTGGGAGCAGTTAAGACTATTTGTTGAGTTAATTATGTGTATTGCTTGGGTTATTGATTAATGATTAGTTAATAATTCATAAGTACATATTAAGAAATCCAAACTGAGTTTTGTTAGGTAGTGGTCCCAATGCTTGAAAATGAGAAAAAGCATAGATCATGGAAAAGAAGTACATAGAATCAGGCAAATTTCATCAAGTTCACTTTAGGTTTCTGTTTAAGATTTCAAGAGGCCCTGAGAACGATCAGGCAGGGCTTGGGCTCTAAAATTTTAATGCTTAGTTAATCCTATTCTTGATCATTTTTAGGAAAAGGGGTTAGGAAAGCCAATTTCTAACTTGTTCTTCGGTTCGTTCATTTACACATTTTTAAAACTGATTCAATTTACTGAATAATCTTAATAGCTTAAACACTGAGGATCCAAATACGTATAACACTCCCTCTGCTTTAGGAGCTCAGACACATGTCCAAATAACTGTAACATAACATGATAAGCATTTTAATACAAGCAGAAAGTACTTTTAGAACACGGTTTGCTTGGGGTGGGGATGGAACAGGGAGCCCACCAAGTGTCACATAAGCTCAGAATTCAAGCAAAGTAAAAGCTCTCCACCCTATCTCAAGGCTTGACTCATGCACATGTCTGGCACAGACAAGAACACTTTACTCAAAGCAATGATTCTCTTGGTTTCATTCAAGTAACAACAGAACTCTGAGCAAAGCCCACACAATAAAGCCAGTAACCAAAAGAGAAAAAAAAAAGCAACTTAGGGCAAATGGGCAGAGAAATGAACAGGGTTGTTTGGTTCAGGAGAGCACAAGAGCAGTTTATAGAGGATGGAGGAAATCTGGCGCCTGAACTCACAGGCGCACATAGATGCACACGCCCATCAGGTCACCCTTTCCAGTCACGGCAACATGCTGGTCCAGAGCTTATCTCTGAACATGTGGAAAGAGTTACCTTGCTTTAATTTACTGAATAGATACGAAAATGTCTGCTGATGTGTCCTGGTCGAAGCTGAGCGGTGACCCAGCTGGGAGAGGAGGTATGAAAGCCCCCGTCGAGCGGGGAGGGGTGCGGATGGTGGGCCCCGCATGGAAGGTGCTGGCTGACCAGGGATGAAGAGGGCAGGTGGGTGGCAGAAGGGGGTCTTTTCCCTCAACAGAAGGCACCATGGGAGACTGCGCTCTCACCCTTGCTTAGCTTCTTCCTGTCATTAGCTCGGTCCGGACTCAAGAAATTCAGTGTGAATAAAATTAAAAACAAGACAGGAGCCTGGGGAGGTGCCAGGAATTCTCCCTGACCTTCAAAGCCTTGGGTTCTGGGGATTTAGCCAAGGGGGCTTCATGTCCTTGTGTTATCAGCCCTCAACTACCCGTCCCAGCCAAAAGAGAAAGCTCTGTGTTGGATTCAAGACTAATTTCATTTGCTGAAATCCAACAGACTGAGTCACCAAGTACCTCAATTCATTTACACATTTATTTTAAGTACCTATTCAAAAGCAAAGTGCCTGGAATTGCTCCTGGCCTGGATGGGTGGTAGGCAGTGGTGATGGGAACAAATAATCACAAGAAGTGGGAACAGAAGAACAGAAACAGTGCTCAATGGGGTCAGCCAGTGGCTTTTGAGCCGAGTCCACTGGGTGGCCCAAGAGTGGACGTGGAACGGCTCTCCAGGCTGCCAGACAGTGTGTTCATTCTTGTGGAGGCACAACCCTGCAGGCCCCCTGGCTCAGGGAGCAGCACATCCCAGCCCAGCCAGCACCAGGGCCCCAGGAGGCCTGGCAGGAGACAGACGATGAAGGGCCTGGACTTTATTCCACAGGCAATGGGGAGCCACAGGTGGAGTTTAAGCAAAAGAGAGGCATATCCTAATGTGTGTTTTAGAAAGACAGTTTGTTTTGGAAAGACGCAGTGAGGAAAATAAAATCAGAATAGGGGAGACACCTAAAGCACAAGAGTTTCCGCCTATCACATTTAAATTACTCTTTCTGTTCTGATTAACAATTCACCCTAAAAAGCCAATATTAACAATTCACCCTAAAAAGCCAATATTATCCAACTCATTTTGTCTTCATAACAGTTCTCTGTAAAATGGAGACTAATAATGCATATTGACTGAGTTATTGTGAAGATAAATGGCTTAAGGCATCCTTCTGTATGAACAGCACACATCACAGTGTCTGGCACAGGGTAAACACTCAGAAGCAACTCCTTGCTGTGTGCATTAGCTTCAACACCTTCCTGCATGGAGGTTTTGCATCAGCCTATTATTTCAAGGCACTTACTCAGGGACTGTTTCTCCACCATCAGGGATTTTTTTTCTGGTGGGAGGGAGGGTAGGTCTTAGAGTGAGTCTGACTCTTTCAGGATCATTCAAGTTTGAAAGCCTGAGGTTTCTGAAAGGCTGGTCTCCAGGGAGCTAAGGTTGTTTTTTGTGCTTTTTTTTTTTTTTTAGTTTTTATCCAAGGGACCCTGTTCTTTCAAATGGCTGCTATACCTTTGAAGGCAAAGTTCCATCTATTTGCATTAAGTTGTCAGCAAAAATATGTACATTATCAAACTATGAAAATCCAGAATTTTGCAGAGCTTGAAACTGAGATCAAGGAAAAAAAACCTCATAGCACACTTAATGTGATGCTTAATGATAGAAATGGTTACTGTGCTCTCTGTTCATTAGACATAAATGCTATTCCATTCCCATCAATGACAATCATGCCTGGGTAGGGCAGAGACTTCTCTGAAGACGGGCCAGATGTTCCTATCTGACGTCTAGAGGGATGAGTTTAAGGTGAGGAAGGCCGAATCTCTGTGGGCTTCAGATACACCCTCTTGATTTAGGACAAGTCAGGGCTAGAGTTCTTTCCCTTCAAAGCCTGGCTATCGATATGCAGTCCTTAGTCTGAGGCCAACATTTAGGATCCTTCATTCCCTGTCAAAAAAGGAAGTGTTGGGGCTTCCTTGGTGGCGCAGTGGTTGGGAGTCCGCCTGCCGATGCAGGGGACGTGGGTTCGTGCCCCGGTCCAGGAGGATCCCACATGCCGCGGAGCGGCTGGGCCCGTGAGCCATGGCCACTGGGCCTGCGTGTCCGGAGCCTGTGCTCCGCGACGGGAGAGGCGACAACAGTGAGAGGCCCGCGTACCAGAAAAAAAAAAAAAAAAGAAAGGAAGTGTTACCCAGTTCTGAGGGACTGGCGAGGAATTCCCATGTTCTCCAGCCCCGAGCTCAAGGGTTTCTGCATTCTTACAGCCTCTCTTCCAACTCTTGGATCTAAAACCCCAGTGGAGCTCCAGCAACAGGGTAAACACAGGCTGGCCAGGGAGCGCTCTGCCAGGAGCTGGAACAGAGCATTCCAGCTTGCTCTGGGTGGGCCTGGGGTGGCTTGGAAGTGGCTTGGTGTCAGGAGGACGCCCTTCTCCCTCAGCTACTCTTGCGTAGGTTTAGCTCGTATTCTTATTTAATGCTTGTCACTTTTCATTAACTTTTGTGGCAGGCCTGGGTTTGCTTTCAACTCTCTGGGTCCAGCAGAGTTTTTCTGGAGCTATTTCAGATGTAGACGCTCCTGTCAGAGAGTGACAGCTCTCTCAGCCACAGGTCAGCGAGGCAGAGATAGCAACTTGCATTCTGGGCTTCCGATCAAATATTCAGAAAAGGGCACTTTACCCTTTGAAAGTTGCAAACTAAACAGAACTTCAGCCTGGGAAGCAAATGTACTTCTGATTTATTTAAACTGAAGTTCTAAAGAGGAGGTGACAGTCAGTGGTTCCAACAACAGCAGTGAGTGAATGTCAGGCAAACAGCACAGAGAACAACTACGAAGTAATATCAAAGTTGTCCTTGTAACATCAAATTCCTATTCATCTACTCACATCCTGGGGAATGTCTGTCTCAGTCTTTCAGCAATTATCATCTTCAAACTGTGTTGTCTACACCACTGGTTTTCATCAATTAGTACGAATCCATACCCATGTCCTTATAAGTGTTTGTTTTCCTTTCATATCATCAGCTTAGAGGCACTTAATGCAACACTAAGAAAACAAGCTCCCCCAGTGGAAAGAGACCACATTTCCTCTTCCTTCCAACACATCTCACTACTGTATATTTACACTTCTGGTTCTTTGTGAACTATATTTTAATCACTGTGTCTCTTAAGATTTTGCTATTCAAAGTATGATCTATGGACCAGCAGTATAAGCATCACAAGGGAGCCTGATGGAAAAACAGACTACTCAACTCTACTCCAAAATAAAATAAAAAGTTAAAAAAAAAGAGTCCTCCATATCCTTGCCAATACTTGTCATTGTCAGACCTTTACATTTGGGGCAATATGGTGAGTTTCCCTGATTACACGTGAGGTGTAGCACCTTTTCCCATGTGCCTACTGAGCATTTGAAACGTGGCTAGTCTGAGTTGCACTGAAAGAAGTGAATAAAATACACACCAGATTTTGAAGAATTAATATGAAAAAGAATGTAAAAATGTGTCACTAATAATTTTTATATTGATTACATGTTGAAATGATAATAATTTGGATATACTAGGTCAAATAAGATACAGTATTAAAGTTTAAAAAAATAGACTACTCAGGCCCTTCCCTAGACCTACCAATGTAGAATCTGCCATCCACCTGTGATTCACACTACAGTGTAAGAACACTGCCTCAAAACATAATGTGAATCTCACAAATCTACAATCTGCAAAAAAAAAAAAAGCAAATACTTTCGCATAGAAAATTCATACACAACAGGACATATGTGGGCATAAGCAAACATAATACTAAGAAAAGCCAGCATGCTTTACTAAGTGCCTGTTATGAGGACCTTATGTGTATTGGCTCGTGACTCCTCACTACAACGCAGGAAGTAGGTACCATCCTCCTCCTGTTGTAAATGATGTACAGGCACAGAGAGCTTACAGAACTTGTACAAGGTCACACAGTCAATCATGGAAGAGGTAGGATTTGAACCCAAGCAGTCTGACTTCAGAGGGCATGTTTTTAACCACTAAACTACACCACCTCCCAGCAGTGTGCACCTGTATTCAGGAAATAGAACAGCTGATTCAGGATCTGAAAGAAAAACCTAGGCTGCTATAAGGTGCATTATTTCAGGTTCAGTAGCATTTAGAAGCAGGGACTAGTTGAGCCGGAAACCACAAAACACTAACGGAACTCCTTTGGGTATTATCTGAGGACAGTAAGGATAGAGGGGATGCGTGAAACCCAGTTTTTTCCAAACAAGAAGAAATTGGAGGCTAGATAGGTCCCAGCCTTCAGCGTGCTTCCCATCGTACTCCCTACCTCTTTTGTACTGCATCAATGCTCTGGGGGTTTCTTGCTCATCCGAAGACAACCTCACACGCATCAGATATCAAATGACCACTTTTTCCTTCCTTTATTCACAATCCGAGAATATCCATACTGCTTTGATAAATTATTTTGTATCCTATTTAAAACCTCATTAAGAAAAAGGCTGGAAGGGGAAGGGGGGGTGCGTATAAATTATACTCAAATAGCTCTAATACTAAACACAGTGGCAATTTACGTTCAAAGTAGAACAGGAACTTTCAGACATGATAGCCAAAGAGCTCTTCCTTTGATGAAACTCAGTCCTGCCAGCAACTGTTAATTAAGATAGAATCTTAGTCTGGGCTCCAAAGAGTCATTTACCTGCTAGAGTCAGACCTCCACTCTTACATTTATAGATGAAAGGAGGGTCGACATCCAGGCTCCAATTAATGTGGCTGTGGAATTGGTGCCATCTCCTTTGGGGCACCTGTTTTTAACCACATGGTGCTTTCTGTCAAAGGGTAGCATCCCACAGGGATTCTCTACAGACCAGAATGTTTGCAGAACGCAGGGGAGGGAGTTCCTGGAACAGACTTCAGAAATACAAGGAGGCTAAAAACTTCCTGTTGAAAGTACAACTTCAGCTATAAAGACACCAGACAACTTTCATTTGGAAGCTGGCCCCAGCTGGTGGGAGGCAAGATAAAATACGCCATGCCCTTAAAATGCCACCCTGATGACTTCAACTGCTTCTTGACTGATCCAGCAGTGCCCTTTTCATAACCTCCACTGCAGAGGGAAGGAAGAAGCTTTGGATCCAACAAGGAAAGATCGCTGAGTTTCTTACGACGCATGTGATATAAACGTGCATAAGTCACTTAATAACTGAAATGCCAGAGTGAGACTTGGCAACTCTCAAAGATCGAAAACACGGAGCAAAACAAGCTGCCCTGTCTTACGCACTTCTCCCAGAGCTTATGGTTTGGAGTGGAGGGGACCAAAAGTTGTGGGGAGGAAGCACGCCACAGCCTGGCAAACAGTGCAGTCGGCAGGCACAGATCAAACACCCGAGACCCACTCCAGATACGCCAGTCCAGGGGCACTTACCTTGCACTGCCCAGATACGCAGATGGCCGTGCCGTTCTGGTCACAGGGGGTACCATCAATGACCTTCTCAGCCTGTCGTACATAGAAGCGGTAGCCCATTGCCTGGCAGTTCAGCTCACACTTCCGATTGCCCTTGGCTACCGAAAAAGAAAAGCACAACCCAAAAATCAATAAGCATCTTTTTTTCCCTGTATTTTTTATTGAGATAAAATTCACATAACATAAAATTAACCATTTTAACCAAAGTGTGCATTTCAGTGGTTTTTAGCATATTCACAGTGTTGTACAACCATCCCCGTGAACTAATTCCAGAACATTTCTATCACCCCAAAAAGGAAACACTGGACCTGTTAGCTGTCACTCCCAATTCTCTCCTCCCTTCAAGACCTTGGCAACCACCAAATCTATTTTTTGTCTCTATGGATTTGCCTATTCTGGACATCTCATAGTCACACACCTTTTAAAATGCGTGAAAGTTATTAGATCTCTCTCTATTTGATGGTAGAGAGAAGGGGTTGTATCTTGATCTACAGGCACATAGTAGAGATTCGATGCTGAGTGAATACTGTAAAGGAATTCTTTTTTTTTTTTTTTTTTTTTTTTCTTTTTTTCTTTTTGCGGTATGTGGGCCTCTCACTGCTGTGGCCTCTCCCGTTGTGGAGCACAGGCTCCGGACGCGCAGGCCCAGCGGCCATGGCTCACGGGCCCAGCCGCTCCGCGGCATATGGGATCCTCCCAGACTGGGGCACGAACCCGTGTCCCCTGCATCGGCAGGCGGACTCTCAACCACTGCGCCACCAGGGAGGCCCAAGGAATTCTTAAAGAATCTCACAATGCAAATAATAGACTCCACTTTTAGACATCCTCCCATGCTTTAACATAGTCAAAATTATATCGTATAAATCAGCAATCACAGTGAGCACACAATGTTTATGTTCTACTTTTTATTATTTAAAATCTATACAATTATATCATTTTATGTTCTTTTAAATGGCTGAATTTCCTGTAATAATTCCTCCATTACCAGATATTTAAGTGGTTTCCCTATCACCTTAGTGTGGAGTCCAAAGTCCTCAGCAAGGGATAAAACATCTTTCAGGAGCTGTACCTTGCCTACGTTTATAGTTTCATTTCCTCCTGTTCCTCCTTAAATCTGCATTCTATCCCCAACTAAGCACTTCCTCTGTCCAGCCATTGTTTCACTGCTCCTCTGGCTAGCACCTGTTTCTACTTTGCTTTACTTCCCAGGTCACCCCCTCTGGGAAGCCCTCCACAGATCCTGATCTACTCTATACGTCCATCCATCGCCGGCTAACCCAGCCTCCTCTACTATAAGGTTAAACAAACTTCATTTGAAGCATGGCTTTGAGGGACCACAGAGATGTGTCTATCTTATTCACTTTTATATCCCCAACACTCAGTAGAGAGCTGGGCACGTAGCAAATGCTCAATAAATCCCTGAGGAATAAAAGGAGGGATAGATAAATGAATATTGGCCTTTGGGGTTTTTCTGTTTTGTTTTTGTTTTTGCCTTTCTCTCCTCTCTCCCCACTAGATAGATTCCCCTACCTCGGGGTGTTTCTTTATATTTTTGTTAATTCACAAAAAGTACTTCACCAGCCCAAAGCCTGGTGCTCAATAAATACTACATTAATTACTGCTACAACTAATATTTTCAGAGCAACCTAGTTGCCTCCAAAATAAGAATGAGAAAAATGTTCAGGTGAGATATATTTCCATATCCAAGGGAGAAAGACATGCCAAGTACACACTGATTTTGTTTAACTGTTTTTGGAGACAAGACTAATGCTATGTTCAGCCATAAACAGCATGTTCCAGGGTCATGCCTTTGTCTGAAAATCTGATTACTGCATTGGATAATACTAACTTTTTCCTACACAACACAATACATCATACTTTCCCCAGTGTGGCTGCCTGACTGTCATAGCAACGAACTTCCTTCTACTCCAAAGCCATTGAAAACCGCTAACAGGAAATCACAGGCAACCTCTGGGACCACATGGTTTAGGGAAGATTGAATCTTCTGTGTACTCTGAGCTCTACTGGAGAAGTCAGGAGACTTGATTTCCTACGCTGGCTGCCCAAAAGATATGAGGTGATCTTGGAAAAGTCAAAGGTTACCAGAGACGAAGCACCTTTGGGAATGTCTGAAACCAAACTGGCATTTTATGGATTAAACACACACACACACACACACACACACACACACTCCACACACACACACCAGGCCTAACAAAGGAAGTGACAAGTTAGAGGGAAAACTAGTCTCCTACAACCTGCTTTCTCATGTCATCTATGTATCCAGACCCCATTTCCTCTCTCCCAGCTCCTTACTTTGGGAAGTAATAGCAGGAACTATCCAGGTGCATTGCATTTTGTAATGAAAGTGTCTGAAAGGCAGCCTCACAGAGGGCAAGTGTTTTGAGTTCTCACTTCTCTGGGCTTCCTCCCAATTACCTCTCTCCTTTGGAATACTTTCTTTGGCAGCCACAGCTTTAACCCTCAATATTTGCAATCATACTATGGAAGAACATTCTGAGAACAAAAAAAAGATGGCTAAACATGAGACAATGACAGCAAATGGCTACATGTAAATAACCCAGAGGAATGGCCTTAGGTCTGGGTTTCTCCTACCTGTGGCCCAAACCAGCTACTAGGTCTGACCCTCTGCCTATGTGGCTTAGGCAGTGTCCCTGCCTTCTCAGACTTGCAACAAGAAAAAGGGGGATCCTAGGAGGTAACTGAAACCTGGGGACAAGTGACTACCTGACAAAATTGCCCAGAATCCTGCTGCCTTAGCAATATTTTATGTAGAGCATCTCATAAAATTACATTAGCCCTGACTTCTCCAGACCCTGCTCATACTCCTCAACCACTTTAAAATGCCACATAAAAATACATCTGCAGGGCTACAGTTTAATGTTTTTTCATGGATGGTCACTTCACTCCTTTCTTCTCCCCTTGAATAGAATTACAATTCTGATGTCAAGAGCCTCTTCTCTAAGAAGATTTTGTTATGGTTTCCTCCTTGCAGAGAGAGGAGACAAAACAGGAGAGCACAAGATAGAACAACAGGATAAGAGCAAGGGGGCACATCCTTCTCCTCCGTGCTTATCTCCCTCTTACTGCTCTCCCTCTCTGCTCTCATCTGCTTCCTAAAAGTCCTCCCCAACCCCACAGGGAATACCTTTACATTCCACACACCACAGAGGTAGTGACTCTCAGTGTGGTCCCAGGACCAGAAGCATCAGCATCACCTGGGAACTTGCTGAAAATGCAAATTCTTGGGCCTCACTTCCAACTCCTAAAGCAGAAACCCTGGGGATGGAGCCTGGAAACCTGTATGTTGACAGGCCCTCTGGGTGATTCTAGTGCATGGTCAAGTTTGGGAACAACTGCTCTATGAAAAATCAAGTAGTGAATAGACCTGGAAGCAGCTGATTATTCTTACATTGAATCAAAGATGTTCAAATTCCATGCCTAAATTTAAAAGTTAATACAAGCACTATTTTTAATTTAGGATATTGCCTGGATCCCTGATAGTAAAACAGCCCGCTGATCATTTTTTAAAATTCTGGAGAATATACAAGAAAATTCAGGTTGCTTAGAATAAAGTGACTAACAGCTAAAGGGTTTACCCTCAAATACAGGTTAAATGTTTAAATCACTCATTGAACTCTTTAATTGGAAAATCCATTGATCTAAGAGTGAAGACATTTTTAAGTGATAAAGGGCAAAGAATATAGAAAAAGAGCTAACAGTTATAAAATTTTGGAAGGTGGGAAGCAGAAGGATCCATGGAAATGACTTAGCAGACAGACCCAAGCAAATGGATCTTAAGCAGGAATTGAAGCAATGAAGCTACCTAGTATTGTACCATCTCCAGAAGGCAACTTTGGAAATAGGGGAGAAAGCAGGCCTAAAAACAGAAAAATTATCTATAAGCATATTTAAGAATTAGTCAGAGGTTCTACTTTCCAGAATGGTTAGCTAAAAGCCTTTGAAAATCAGCTCCTTCATAAAAGCAATGAGAACATTGGAAAAAGCTGGAGTGGCTTATACTAATATCAGACCAAACAGACTTTCAGACAAACATTTTTACCAAAGAAAAATAAGAGCATTTTACAATGATAAAATCCATCAGGAAGACAAACAATGAAGCCCCAAAATACATGAGGCAAAAACTGACAGAATTGAAAGGAGAAACAGACAATTCAACAATAATAGTTTGAAACGTTGATACTCCACTTTCAATAATGGATAGAACAACTAGAGCCAGTAGATATCTATAGAACCTTCCACCCAAGAAGAGCAGAATACACATTCCTCTCAGGTACACATGAAACATTCTCCAGAAGGGAACAAATGTTAGATCACAAAACAAGCTTTAATAAATTTAAGAGGAGTGAAATCATACAAACCATGCTTACTGATCACAATGGAATGAAATTAGGCATCAACAGCAGAAAGAAATTTAGGAATTTCAAAAATATGTGGAAATTAAACAACATACTTCTAAATAACTGATTAAGAAAAAAAACTCAGGGAAAATTAGAAAAAACTTTGAGATTAATAAAAATTAAAACACATCATACCAAAACTTATGCGATGCAGTTATAGTTGTGCTTAGAGGGAAATTTATAGCTATAAACACCTATGTTAAAAAAGATCTCAAATCAATAACTTAATCTCCCACCTTAAGTATTGAAAAAAGAAGAAAAAACTAAACTCAAAGCCAACAGGAAGAAGGAACCTAGAATGGAAATAAATTAAACACAGAAGGGAGAGACAACAGAGAAAATCAATGAAACTGAAGTTGGCTTTTTTTTAAAGGGAGAAAATTGACAAACTTTAGATAGACTAACCAAGAATAAAAAAGAGAAGACTCAAAATACTAAAATTAGGAACAGAGAGGCGACATTACTACTGATTTTAGAGAAACAAAAAACAAACAAAAAACAAAACAATCTTCTAGCCAGGGCAAAATAGACAAGAAAAAGAAAAGGCATCCAGATTGAAAAGAAAGAAGTATCTATCTGTATTCACAGATGACATGACCTTGTGTATAGAAAAAATTTTAAGTGCACCAATAAACAAGTTCATCAAAGTTACAGGATATAAGATCAATATGCAAAAATCAATTATATTTCTATACACTATCAATAAAACAACCTTAAAATAATAGCATTATTTTTTATTGTAAAAATAGCATTTACAATAGCATCAAAAAGAAGAAAACACTTAGGAACAAATTTAACAAAAGAAGTGTAAGACTTACACATTGAAAAATACAAAACACTGTTGAAAGAAATTAAGGAAGATCTAAATAAATGGAAAGAAATTCCATGTTCATGGATCGAAAGACAATATTGTTAAGATGGCAATACTCCCCAAAATTGATCTACAGATTCAGTGCAATCCTAATCAAAATATCAGCTGTCTTTTTTGCAGAAATTGACAAGCTGATCCCAGAATTTATATGAAAATACAAGGAACCAAGAATAGCCAAAATAACCTTGAAAAAGAAAAACAAAGTTGGAGGACTCATACTTCCTGATTTTGAAACTTACTACAAAACTACAGTAATGAAGACAGTGTGATATTATCACAGGCTAGATCACAGATCAATGGAAGAGACCTGAGAGTCCAGAAATAAGCCCTTATATTTATGGTCAATTGATTTTTGACAAGGGTGCCAAGATAATTCAATGAGGAAAGAATAGTCTTTGCAACAAATGGTGTTGGGACAACTTTGCATATCTACATGCAAAAGAATGAAGCTGGACCCCTATCTCACACCATATATAACAATTAACTCAAAATGGATCATCAACCTAAATGTAAAAGCTAAAACTATAAAATTTCTAGAAGGAAGCATAGTCACAAATCTTCATGATTTTGGATTAACAATGGTTTCTTAGATGATATGACATCAAAGGGACAAGTGACAAAAGAAAAAACAAGATAAATTGGACTTTATCACAGAAGTCTATTGAGAAAATGAAATGGCAACCCATTGAATGAGACAAAACTTTTGCACATCATATGCCAGATAAGGGACTTGTATCCAGAATCTATGAAGAACTTTTATAACCAAAAGATAAAAAGAGATTCCAATTAAAAATGGACAAAGGACTTAAACAGACATTTCTCTGAGGAAGATATACAAATGGCTAATAAGCACATGAAAAGATGCTCAATATCATTAGTCATTAGGGAAATACAAATTGAAACCACAATGAGATATCACTTCACACACAGGATGCCCCCCCCCCAAAAAAAAAAAAGACAATAAGAAGCACTGGCAAGGATGTAGGGAGATCAGAACCCTCTCACAATGCTGATAGGATTGTAAAATGGAACAGCTTCCTTGGAATACATTTGGCAGTTCCTCAGAATGTTAAATGTAGAGTTACCATACGAGCCAGCAATTCCACTTCTAGGAATATACCAATGAGAAATGAAAACATACATCTTCACAAAAACTTGTATATGAAAATTCATAGCAGCATTATTCATAATAGCTAAAAAGTAGAAACAATACAAGTGTCCAAGTGATGAATGGATAAACATAATGTGGTATATCCATACAGGAAATATTACGTGACAAAAGAAAGGAATGAAGCACTGATATATGCTACAACATGGATGCACCTTGAAAACACTATGCTAAGAGAAAAAAGCCAATCACAAAAAGTCACATATTGTATAATTACATTTATATCAAATATTCAGAATAGGCAAACATATAGAGGTAGAAAGTAGATTAGTGGTTGCCGGGGGCTGGAGGGAGGCGAGAATGTGGAGTGACTACTAATGGGTATGGACTTTCTTCCTGGGGTGATGAAAATGTTCTGAAATTATATAATGGTGATGGTCGCATGACTCTATACTAAAAGCTGCTAAATTGTACTATTTAAATTGGTGGCTTTTATGGTATGTGAATTTTATCTCAATAAAGCTGTTATTTTTTAAAAAAGAAGCAGCAGGGCTTCCCTGGTGGCGCAGTGGTTGAGAGTCTGCCTGCCGATGCAGGGGACACGGGTTCGTGCCCCGGTCCGGGAAGATCCCACATGCCACGGAGCAGCTGGGCCCGTGAGCCATGGCCGCTGAGCCTGCGCGTCCGGAGCCTGTGCTCCACAACGGGAGAGGCCACAACAGTGAGAGGCCCGCGTACCACAAAAAAAAAAAAAAAAAAAAAAAAAAAGCAGCAGCAGCAGTTAGCTTCCTAGATCCCCAAGAAATCATCACATAAATAACAAGAAAACTTCTGTTTCCAGATTGAAGGAGCCCACCAGGTGCCCAGGACCAGGGTGTTAGGGTGCTCAGATTATCTACCATTACCATCCCAATCCAAGTCAGGATTCCCCCAGCAGCGGGGAGTTTTGCCTGCTGTTAGCTCACAGCTGTGTCTTTCTGGAACTTGCCCCCAGCCTAAGGGAGCTGCCTCACCAACCTCCTTCCCGGGGATAGCCCCTGTCCAAGGACGGGTCCATGTGGTTGTACAATGGCCCATCCCGTCTCAGTTTGGGGTAATTCCCGGCTCAGAGCTGTTCATTCCTGCATCTCACACCCCTCACAGGCATAGTTCCAGAATCACTGCCTAATAAACACTGGGCACAAATCTCTGCCTCAGGATTAGCATCCTGGAGACCTGACCTAGTACACAATTATGGCTCAGCTGTGAAGCGCATGCACATAGTCATACTGTAAGCAGTGGTTATTAATCTAACCAAAATTACAACATAATTACATTGAGAGTGTGTGGGATGGGAAGTGTGTAAGTATGGTGAGGTGGAGGGAGAGGATGATGAAAGAGGGCGACATCATCACCTTCAACAGAAAATACCTGAAACTGAGAAATCCAGAAGTAATGATATAAGCATTATTCAGAGATAAGAAGGTAAATATCAAAAGAACAGCTAAAATTATTGGGGAGGAGAAATACTGGAGGGGGCAAAGTTTGTAGAATTATTTGACTCTGTAAGATACATGCATGGGTAACTTAGATTAAACAATAAAAATTAATTTTAAAAAGAATTTAAAAAATAACTCCAACAATTTGGGTTCTGAGAAATGGAATCCTGTACAGTTTCTATCAGTGGTGGGTCCCTTCCATCTCTATTCAAAATTAACACAAAACTATAAAACTCCTTGCTGTCTTTTTAGGAACTCAGCATAAGTGGGAGAGCAAAAATGTTGCTTTCCAGGAAAGCAACACGTTGCTGAAGGTTCTAGATTTCAGCCAGCTTTGCTACTACCAAGGCTTGCATTATCTCTTAGTAAGCAAGAGGGAGACTCCTCAAAATGGCAGGAAATGAGGTTCAAGCTTTCCCCACAAATGCACATTCTTTCGCCTTCCCTTAATTAGAGAGAAAACTTCAGGTAAGAAAAGAGGAGAGACATTCTGTGAATAAATACATGAGGCTATTCTTGGAGAATGGATAATAACATCTGTGCTTAGTTTCAGATCCATTCAAACTTCACAAGTTCACTCCAAGTTTAACACTGAAGCTCTCATTTCCCAGGCTCAAGTTCCATTTTTTTGGTAGAATATGTGATATCCCTGTTCAAGAAAAGCAGCCTCGTAAATGCAGCTCATAAAACTCAGACGTGGCAGGGTGCTCACCCAACACATGCTGATGAGTGAAGTGTAAACGAATTAGAAACATGTGGATACACTGTCTTAACTGTGTATGTAACATTTATATAAAATAAAAAGGTGTTTGCCCAAAGTCCTAGCAATGGGCACGGAGTTTGCAGCATTTGCTAGGGGGTGAACAATCCAGGGCAGCCAGAGCCATAGCCATAGCCGTGCCGGGCTTGACCTCTGCCAACTACATTATCTACGTGCTAATCCTCCTGTTTATGACGAAGGATCTGCCTGCCCTTGGACTCCAAATTCTGCACTAGACGCAGATGATTACTACATAAACTGCTTTCCCCCAGACTGTATTTTCCAGTACAAAGTTATGGAAAATAAGATGAGGAGAATGCTTCTAAGAGCCCAGACTCTTCTCCGGAATTAGAAAACTGTTTGAAAAAGTAGAGAAGAGGGGCAAGATTAATTCTTAGCTTTTCCTGTTCTGAAAAGGAAATTGTTTGGGCGTGCATTCCATTATAAAAACTTAAATACAAAAGCATACAGCTTATCAATTATGGACAATAATACCCCTAACCTTCTATCCCACACTGCAACTATATAGTTTAAACTTTGAATCTTATTTAATTGACAGTCTTAACAGACTTGGAGATCTGGATGAAAAACAGTACACAAAATGCCTTTTTTAAATCCTGAAAAATCACTGGCTCAATGTTGCATAGATGTTAAATTCCTCTTAGCACTGCTCACACTTACACACACTTCTAGTAGGTAACACTTTAATGGTGGTTCTCAAACTTCAGTGTACTCAGAATCACTTTGAGGTTTCATTAAAACACAGACTGATGGACTCTAGCCCCAGAGTTTCTGACTCATTAGGTGTCTGATTCTTGGCAAACCCAGCATCTGCCTTTCTAACAGGTTCCCAGGTGATGCTAATGCTGCTGGCCCAGGAACCACACTTTGAGAACCATTGTTCTAATTGGTGCTATTGAACCAGGATGGGGAAAGGAGACCCACCCAGCAACCAGACCACTAGTTGACACTTCGGGAATGCACTGCCAAAGCTGACACATAAAATGATGTTCAGCTAACTAAATCAAAGGTTACAGTTTTATACATGCAAGCCAGCCAGTCGAGACTGTAATCAAGAGGCCATTCAAGGAGGAAGTTCCCTTCTGAGCTGGCAGGTACGGTCCATATACTATGCAGGAAACGGAGAGGGAAAAGGAACTTCTCTTTCTTTAGCATCTGCATTTGTCTCTGGCTACCTAACCTCTTCCTGCCTTTTACAATTTTTATGTCTACTGCTTACTGAGCACCTACTATGTGCCAGACTCTTTATGTACATTGACTCAGCTAATCCTCGCCCCTGGAGGATGAGGGCCCTGAGGCTCAGGCAAGCTCATCACCGCACATGGCCCATTCGAGGGGTGAGAGACATCCTCCATGGTGGAAGTAGAGAGTGAGGGAAGATGAGCTGAGATGAGGCTGCAGAGGCAGATCGGCAGCCCAGGGCATGCAAGACCATCATTCTCGTAAAAAGAATGAACACACTTGTCTTGAGTTCTACGAAGCACCACGGCTAGCATTCCTTGCACTTTTCCAGATAGCAGAACGTGGAGCAGCAGCAGCTTCCCATTTGGAGAAAGTTCCTAGACACGTAATTTCACAGGAATTGGTTAAGCCAACTTTGTCCAAGTTACCCAACCTTTTTTCTGAAATGTGTTCTTTTTCTCTCATGTCATAGTAAATCCAAAGCTGGAAAAAGTGACTGAAAACAAATACCATTATGGAAAAATATCATGCTGTTCAAAACTCTTCAAGCTGTGTGACATGTAGTGCTACATCTTAAAATGTTACATTTAATAAAAAAATGAAAGTGTGAAAGGGGTTCTGTCAGTAGAAAGCCAGTTTGGCCAACTGTCAGGAAAGCAGCTTGACAGCTTCAATAGAAGTGGGAGGTCATACCAGTTTCTTATGGAAAAATATATATCTATCTGAGTGGATGTGGATATATTAAAATACGGCATATATACATAGCCTCCAGCAAAACGATGTGGCTGGGGTTTTTCCTGCTAAGGACTGAGGCTGTTGAGAGCTCCGAGAAGGAAGCTGGGGAAGGGAACTCTGGTACAAACTGCCATGTAAAAGTCTCAGAGGCCAGAGAAACTCAGAGGCAGAGGAAATGACACCATCTCTGCAGGCAATACCCAGAGGAGGGTGGCTTGACTTCCCATCTCCTGCCATTATCATAGTAAAAAATATATATATGTATAGGTATGCATGTATATGTGTGTGTATGTGGGTATGTTTACATGTGTGTAGTATGTATATATGTTGCATATATCTGGGTGTAGGAATGCCTGTGTGCATATATTTGTGTGTATATGTGTACTTATTTATGTGTGCATTATGTGTATAAGTGTGTTCATGTAAATAAGTGTGCATGCACACATGTATCTTCCAGAGTCTGTTGGCCCCAGGCCAAAGCAATCAACAGTGATAAGAACACAATATGAGCTGATCCATAAGGTAGTAAAACTAATTGCATGAATGTGTGGGCAGATGTAGCAAATCCACATACCAAGCAGTGGTTCTAACAAAGGCTCTCTCTTCTAAACATTTAAGAGCAGACATGGTAAGACACTAGAAAAAGAAGGTTTCAGCAGGAAGAAAGTTTTGATGGCTTCAGGCCATCAAAAGCCATTTGATGGCTTAGTATGACAAATTCTCAGAATTCAGGGGAGAACTTCAAGGAGCCCCAGTTAACCTTGGACTCAGCTTTCCCTTCTGGGGCTTCATAAAACCCGCTGAAGAATGACTTTCATTGCATTACCACTCCTCTTGCAGCCATCCTGAGTTCGTCAGTCTCCTCAGAACATCTATGTCCAGCCCCTAAGATGGGGTTCGAGGACATCATTCTCTACAAGTGGGTCTTTCACTAACTAACGACTCAACTACTCTCTTCATTGTTCTGGAAACACACCATGGGCATTCTCACCTCTGTGGCTCTATTTCTTTTGTTCACCTCTCCAGAATGTCCTTGACATTCCAATTTACCAACACAAACCCTACCTCCAGCATATGATTGTGAAATACACAAACATAAAAACTGTGACAAGTGCCGTGAAGGCAGAGTCTCCCAGGGAATACAGAACAGAGAAATGCACTGTGTCTACGGTATCAGGAAAGGCTTTACCGAGGAAGTGACTTTTGAATTGAAATCTGAAGAATGAATTAGTTTTATGAGAGAGGGGATGGAGAGGAAGCCATCTCAAGCAGTGGTACCAGCCTGTGCAAAGGCCCTGTGGTAGCAGGAGTGGAAAGAAGGCCAGTGTGGCTGGAGAGACAGCCTGGAGAGGAGTGAGCCTGGAGAGGTGACCCTTCTTTAAGTCCACAGTTCTCATGATCTCTCTGGATCGGGGTTGCCAGATAAAGTGCAGAATGCCCAGTTAAAATTTTCAGATGCATAAGATATGTTGTATGGGACATACTTAGGCTAAATACATTAAAAAATTATTTGTTTATCTGAAATTCAAATTTAACTGGACGTTCTTTATTTTTATTTGCTAGCAACCTTACGCTGGATACAACCAAAGGACATATTCTTCTACATAACTCATTTGTATTCTCTACCACAACAGGTCTTATTTTTTAGCTGGCTTCAGTTCTTTCCATCTCTCAGGACCTCAATCAGAGAACCTCAGAGCAGGAAGAGTCCTAGAAATCAGGTAGTCTGACCTTCTAGCTCCACAGATAAGAACAGGAGGCTCAGAAAGGCTCCGGAGCTGCTCAAGGTCACAGATAAAGACCCCACTGAGGCATCTTTCATGCCCTCCTGCTGTGCCTAGGACAGCGCTGAGCACATTAAAACAACAGCCTAATCAATTGTTTGATTGAATTAACAAGCTCATTTACATGCCTCTGTACAGAGGGGGATGAATAGATACAATCCCAGACAGCCAGGAGCTTTCCAAACAAAATAAACAGACAGACAGACAGAGCAGAGGCCACTTGCACATGCACAAACACGGGACAGACACAAAGAACCCCAGCCAGCGGCTGCTTTGACCAGCTAGACTCCTGCCTTTTTCCGGGGGCTCTATAAGAGCCAGGAACCAAGAAGCCTCTCCTCCTTGCTGGCTTGGTGAATTTACTCTTGCATGGTGGCCCATGGAATTGACATGACAAGTGTGGAAAGGGATCATTTTTACCTTAAGATGGGAACTGTGACACTGAAAGGCCTCAATAGCCAGCCTCGTTTGTCCCTTTCAGGTCCTAGTTATTTGCTAAGAGACTTTTTTTCGGGCCTTCTCTGCAGGCAGAGCACGTTCTGTCCAAATAGGCACAACCACCCAGAGAAAAAGGCAGGGGTGGGACCCTCCACCACTATTTACCAAACGAATGCAACATTCAACCCGACTGAAAGCAGGGGAATAATCCCTCTGAGCAAGCTTGGCTTTCATTCCTCCACAGGACTTGAAAAGACGTCAATCCATCCCAATCACAATCAAATGCAAGCATTTCACTTCCCAAAGACAAACAAGGATTTGGACAAATGAGAAACGGAGGCTCCCTTGTGGAGGCATGAAAAGGGAATTCAGCAGCCCCGGCGGCTCCCTCTCTAAGAAAGCACCGGGAAGGATGTTCTTGCCGTGGCCACACAAAGCGTGGCATGAGCTCATCACGCCAGAACCTAATTGAAACCTCAGGCTGAAACAGTGTTTTGTGATATCTGGGGGAAAGGATGGGCAAAGACAAAAAGGAAAAACAAAGGATGTGTACAGAAGAGGCATGAAAAGCAGCCCACTTCTTGACTGTTGGGACGATTTGGATGGTGGCCATTGAGTTAAATGAGGTGCAGCCTTCCTTTCAATCTCAGAGACCCAAAGCCGTTTTGCAGAACTAGCTGCTGCCAGCATCGTGGCTCCCTAGCCAAGGTCTTCAGGGTCCATTAGCACCTTCAAAGTACAATTTAAAAATTGTATCTAGGGCTTCCCTGGTGGCACAGTGGTTGAGAGTCCGCCTGCCGATGCAGGGGACGTGGGTTCGTGCCCCGGTCCGGGAAGATTCCACATGCCGCGGAGAGGCTGGGCCCGTGAGCTGTGGCCGCCGAGCCTGCACGTCCGGAGCCTGTGCTCCACAACGGGAGAGGCCAAGACAGTGAGAGGCCCGCGTACCGAAAAAAAAAAAAAATTGTATCTAAAGAAATGCAGCAGAAAAGATACTGGTTAGACCTTTAGACAAACCACCTAGCATTCATGAATCCACTGAAAGGCATAAAAGGGAAAGAGAAAGAGCGTGGCTCTGTTCTGTCCTTTCCTAGGTTTGAATCTGAGTTCTGCCACTTAACTAAGCTTGTGTCATTGGACTAATTATGTCTATGAACCTTGCTTTCCTTAACTGTTAAAATGGCTATGCTAATGCTTATCTCACGGTCTTGTCTGAGAATCAAATAAGAGAATGCTTGTAAAAGCACAGGTGCAAATATTTGTTCACTTCCTTTCTTCTCCCCTGAAACTAGATGCCCAGGGAAGTGATGAAGTCAGTGTTTGGAAGCTTTATTAAGAACTGCAGACATGGAAATATCTGACTTTATTGAAATGTGGCAACGCTTGGAGGCTGGAGGTAAAAAGATGCGCTGGGTGGTAGTCCCCCCCCACCTAGTTTCAAGGCTTTATTTTATTAAAAGTATTCCCTTGTCAGTAAGTAGTTAATTGACGTTAGGCTGTCTTCAAAGCTCTGCGGAGCTGCCTGTTCTTTGCATATTCTTTGATAATTGCCGAAGCAGTGTGGCCAAGTTAAAATAAGCCTGGAAGACGAGTAGGGAGAGCGGTCCCATGGTGTTTTGGCTGCACTTCAGGACTCCAGCTGCTCAGTAGCCAAACCTTGGGAACGCTGTTTAAGATCTCATTATTCTATTTTCTTTCTCTTTATGGTTCTTGCAAATAGCCACCTGCAAGTTTCATTTCGTTATTGGATCTGTATAGAGAAACGGTTTTAATCCTTCTTCTGAGAGTCTGCTGTGTTCTGAAGGGCCAGCATCTCCTGCAGTTCAACCCTCAGCCACTGACAAATATAGGTCTTAGTGAGGGACTCGCTATTCTTTTCCTTCAGTAGAAGTTCCCATCGACAAGCATACCCTGCCTCAATGAAAGACCGGGATGCCTGGAAAGAAGGCACCTCTCCCTATACTCCCAACAGTACCTAGTCACAGCCAGTATACCTTTGTGAGGTTATTGGTTCTTTTCCTAGGGCCAGTCCCCTATTTCACCTGGACTATGTAGCCATAGCCCGATGCTCTGGATTCCTTTGGAATGATTTAGCCAGCCATAATTACCTAAAAAATTGGGGGAGGGGGCCAGAAAAAGAGAATTCTCTTTAAATGCCCAATAGATTTGAGACAAAAGGATGTGATCTCTTTGACTGAGTAATCCAGCTTATCCTCTACTCTCCTCTTCACTGTACTAGGCAGATCAGGCTCCAGGAAAACTTCCTGGATCATCCAACATAGTAAACGCAGGGCACTGTGACAAACGGGCAAGCACATGTTTAGATCAAGGACACTCAAGGTCTTTCTGTGGGTTCATAGTGCTGGAGGTCAGGGGAAGGTTATGTGACAGAGTAGACAGAGGGAGATGTGAGATGCAAAGCTGGATTCAACCCTGTAGACCTATGAAAGTCCAAGTTTCCATAGCTCTCTCTGCAATCCAGAAATCTTCCAATAGTTCTAACCATATTTCCAAGTGCTCTCTACTCTTCCCCCACTGTTTTCCTTGTCCAGTTAAAGCCATACAAAGATTTCACCAAAAACAGATAGTCCCATGAAAATCAAACTAGATAACATCAACAGAGAGGGAATGTAATATAAGCTCTTTTAAACCTTTGGCCTAGATTCCATTGGGCCCATCCTCTCACACCTCATTTTTTTTCCTACAACAATAACAGCAACGTTTACAAGAGCCAAAAAAGTGGAAGTAACCCAAGTATCCATCGACAGATGAATGAACAAACAAAATGTGGTATATACTTACAATGGAGTACTATTCGGCACTAAAAAGGAAGGGAATTCTGACACATGCTACAACATGGATGTATCTTCAGACATTATGCTGCATGAAATAAGCCACTTACAGGAAGACACTGTATGGTACCACTTACTGAGGCACCTGGAGTAGTCAAATTCTTAGAGACAGAAAGTAAAATGGTGGTGGCCAGAGTTAGGGGGAGGGTAAAATGAGGAGCCATTATTTAATGGGTACAGAGTTTCAGTTCTGCAAGAATAAAAGAGTTCTGGAGATTGGATGCACAGCAGTGTGAATGTACTTAACACTACTGAACTGTATACTTAAAAACAGTTTAGATGGTCAATTTTGTTATGTGTATTTTGCTACAAATTTGAAAAAATGGAACTAGAGTCTTTACATTCAAAAGTCTGCCCCTCCTTCCATTATATTCCAAGGCTCCAATCAACACTCTAATGAAACAATACTTAAAATTGGTGGTCAAGTTCCAATAGCTGGGAT
Source organism: Mesoplodon bidens (assembly GCF_964165515.1). Taxonomy (NCBI): domain Eukaryota; kingdom Metazoa; phylum Chordata; class Mammalia; order Artiodactyla; family Ziphiidae; genus Mesoplodon; species Mesoplodon bidens. Next base: position 60,637,788 of record NC_138178.1, on the reverse strand, counting down.
GATCCACGCTGCCCCACAGAGATCTGCTGTCTGCTCTCGTCAAGTGAAGTGGGCATCAGCTGTCCTTTGCAAACAAAGATGACATTACTGACTCCAAACCAGCAAAGCATGGGTGAAGGCTGCTTCATTCCCCATTACTTGGGATACATTTCCATCGCTTTCACCCGCATTCTCCTCCTTAAAGGGCCTGGCGCATACTGGGTACTCCATATGGGTTTGGTGAGCAAATTAATGAGTCACTAAAAGGTTAAAGGGGAATGAACCAAGCAGCTATACGACAGAACTGTGAGAACCCCTCGAGAGTGTTAAAAACACAAATTGATTGCTCTTTGTGGACAAATCCGAGGGATGATTTATGTGAAACAAGGTAAAGTAGGTTCTTGTTAAAGTCTCAGATTTTACTGGGAATGTGTGATATCCTGAGCGCGGTTTTGATTTGTCTTCTGTTTATGTGTGTAAACCACAAAAGCAGTTAACTGTTGATGGCCAAATAACAAATGTCTCTGCCTCTCCCCAGAGAGATTAAATAGCTCTGGGTTGAGAAAAAAGATAGAAGATCAAAAGAAGATCCAGACTTCCCGGCTGGCAGGCAGCAAGAGGTCCCCTGGCCAAGGGAGGGTAACCTTTGCTTGAACTTAGAGGAATGTGGAAAAGGGGTTCTGGGCTGAGAAGAAAATCTGTAAGATGCTTCTCCTAAGCTGTTCAGACCAGAATTCTGAGCTACATGCCTGAAATTCCCTGACCTGACCATAATATTTACTTCTAAGCCTTGGCCGCATATACTTATAATTAACAAAAAAGATGTCTTGTTTTCTTTTTTTAAAAATGATGGCACATAAAGCAAGTTCCGGGTGAAAGTGGTATCTTTGTATAATTGGTCCAATACTTTTGGGGAAGTAAGGCAGATATCAGGTGACATAATTCATACCCGCTGATCTATTCATCCCCCTCCTGGAATTTATTCTAAGACTAAAATCTAAAAGAAGAGAACATATTACAGTTTTCCTGAAAATGTATTTGAATGAATTTTGAGTTCTTTTTTAAAAACTCACTAGGAAAAAGACTTTGGGGGAGATAAAACATTATCCCCATTACACTTAACGCCATATTAACCCCTATATAAGCCCTGATTCATGAGTACCACTTCCTTGATTTGGAGACAATCACCAACCACAGCATCCTGAGCAGATCTGAAAATGCTTCTCTAACACCTGAGATCACCCAGACAACACTGTCCGTCAAAAAGATCCCATTCTATAGGCACTCAGACAGTTTTTTTTTTTTTTAATGTTAATGAGTTATGCCTAGCAGCTAGCTTGCAGTGCACAGCTATTCAATTCTTCAAACGGGTGATAAAAGCATCCTGCCCAAGTCCTCAGAAGCCTAAAACAAAACGCAAGCAAGCTGTGAAAACAACTTGACCCCCATGCCCAGGGCTGCAAGGGAATCTCCAGGGCCCAGGAAAAAAAGAAAAGACAACAAAAACAGAAAACCCTGAAACCTTGACTCCTAAAGTAGCAAGTACTATAATGCAAATGTATGTTGATTAGAAGGCAAATAGAATCCTTTTCAGCCTTTGGTTTCCAAACACAAAGCTTGGAAGACAATTGATTTTCTCCAAATTCTTCCAAATAGAGAAGGAAATAGCTGGGGAAGACTTTCGTCATTTTAAAAGCTGACCTCTGAATTTGGAACCTAGGTAACGCCCACATTTTCTCTTAAAAAGTGTTATTTACTTAGTGATCTGGAGTCTACATATTTCAGACTCTCTGTGTCTCTCTGCTAAGAAAACAAGCCATCCCGTTCTGGAAAGTAGAAAGGCTGGGGCCGTGCCCACCTGTCAAACTTCTCTTTCACATGGTAACATCTCCATCTGCTGGAAAGTTAGATGTCTGCATTAAAGGCAGATAATGTTAGTTTTACTGTCCTATAAATCTAGGTCAAATTTACATTCCCACTTTCTCGTTCATAAGCCTTGCCATTTTATTTGAAACATCTGGCTTTTTTTCCTTATTTCCGAGGCCCCCAATGGTCTTCATCCCTGTGGCATTTGCAGGACCCCTCCTAACCCCTGCTCACTCCCCTCCCCACGGTTTGGGCAGGTTCCCATCAGTCTTTCTTTAGAGATGTACATCCTTAGGTTAGTCCAGAAACCCTTCTCTGAAGCTGGATATTGTTTACCTGGAGGTCAGTGGTTCCCATACAACCCTCCCCCCCACCCCCCGCCCCCGGCTGGCATTCCTTTGAACTATGATCTTAGCTTTTCACAGCACGAGCTCTTTTATTTGCCTGGGCAAAACTGTTCAATAACTGCCTGTTTTGTCTTTGATTTTTAAAAATAAATAAACACACAAACATTTGGGCCATGAGGACAAGGCTGTGGTTGCCCCTCTCTTGTTTCTGGTGCCTTCAAGTCTCTTGCTTTTCTGTACGTTTGTGTGGATTCCACCTTGGCCAGGCACCCACTCAGTGATTAGCCCCAGGAAATACAAGTGCACGTTGCCTGTGTACATGACTACTTCTCTGTCCTTTCTGTTTCATCATTAGCATCATTTTTCAGAATCAATTCCTCCATGCCTTTAGTTTAGTCTCCATTCTGCCATTCCTTTCTTTAAAGTAAACAACGTGGAATTCTATTTATAAATTATTGCTTCCTGGTATTAAACTTCCAGCCCGAACCTGAGCAGCTTTCTGGGCTTTCATCTCTTTATTTGTACAGTAAGGAAGTGGGACTGATCCCTTAAGTCCATGCTATTTATGATGGTCAGAGGAAAAAGAGGCCCGGCAAGTAAAGAAGCCACCTGCTTCAGTAGCCTCTCAAAGACGACAAACTTGAGAGTCAGAGGTTGGCAAGGAAATAAAAGCTAGGCTGATCTTGTCCTTCTCTTAGGAGAGCTGGTGAAGGACAAGCTAGCTATGAGAATACCTGATTATAAAAAAAACAGGAGTCAGATAAGCCCAAGAGGACCCAACCCTCCTCCGTCTACCTAAAGAGAAATTAGAACTGTAGAGCTGAACAGAAAGGCAGGCCTTTCCTTGTCCTCCAAGACCATCTGCTAAAATGTACCTGAGAAGGAGAAAATGAGAAAAGCTAAAGAAAAACGCCTTCTCTCTCTTTCTCTGTCTCTCTCTCCACAGCTGCCTAATCCAGGGGGTAGAGGGCCTAAATAATTTCGATCTCAACAACTGGTTTAAAACATGTTATCTTCCTTTGCCTAGAAGAAAGAATTAGGTTTATTGAGCAGTGACTTGCAACAATAAAAGATCCATAAAACTGATGCTTTAATTAATGGCTAATATGTAAGCTTATTCCATTAAAAGCAAGAGCATAATGGAGTGGAACAGTGGATGTGACAGGACTGAGTTCCGGCCCCCAGCACTTTATACATATGATTATTGCACTATGTTGCTTTCCTACTCACGCCCGCACTTAGATTAGGAGTTCCTTGAGGACGATGGAACCTGGTCTTCTCATCCTAGTAGCCTAGACAGAGGTCCTCTCACACAACAGGTATTCAATAAATGCTTGTCAAATTGAAATGGACCAACCAGAGCCCATTCTAATGGTCCCTCCACATATGGAGAGCAGATGGCTGATGATCTACTTGCCAAAGTGCTGGCCCCTTGTTCATCTGATGTGAGCCCTCCAGGTCTCCTTCATGGTGCCTTTACAAGAATTAGAATATGTGTCCCTACCTCAACACACTTTACTTCCTCCTGATAGAAAATTGTCATAATGTATTGATACCATTAGAAAAAGCCACTTTTTGCCATCTGCTGGAAAGTTGTCACAGTAAATATGCAAATCATGCACCTTTTGAGTCAACAGAGTCATAATAAAAATATGAAGAAAATCAAAACAATAAAGATACCTACAGAGGAAACTTGCACAAGCCTCTTAGATAGCCTCATCCACCAGAGGGCAGACAGCAGAAGCAAGAAGAACTACAATCCTGCAGCCTGTGGAACAAAAACCACATTCACAGAAAGATAGACAAGATGAAAGGGCAGAGGGCTATGTACCAGATGAAGGAACAAGATAAAACCCCAGAAAAACAACTAAATGAAGTGGAGGTAGGCAATCTTCCAGAAAAAGAATTCAGAATAATGACAGTGAAGATGATCCAGGACCTCAGAAAAAGAATGGAGGCAAAGATCAAGAAGATGCAAGAAATGTTTAACAAAGACCTAGAAGAATTAAAGAACAAACAGAGAGGAACAATACAATAACTGAAATGAAAAATACACTAGAAGGAACCAATAGCAGAATAACTGAGGGAGAAGAATGGATAAGTGACCTGGAAGACAGAATGGTGGAATTCACTGCTGTGAAACAGAATAAAGAAAAAAGAATGAAAAGAAATGAAGACAGCCTAATAGACTTCTGGGACAACATTAAATGCAACAATATTCGCATTATAGGGGTACCAGAAGGAGAAGAGAGAGAAAAAGGACCCGAGAAAATACTTGAAGAGGTTATAGTTGAAAACTTCCCTAACCTGGGAAAGGAAATAGCCACCCAAGTCCAGGAAGCGCAGAGAGTCCGAGGTAGGATAAACCGAAGGAGAAACATGCCGAGACACATAGTAATCAAATTGACAAAAATTAAAGGCAAAGAAAAATTATTGAAAGCAACAAGGGAAAAATGACACATAACATACAAGGGAACTCCCATAAGGTTAATGGCTGATTTCTCAGCAGAAACTCTACAAGCCAGAAGGGAGTGGCATGACATATTTAAAGTGATGAAAGGGAAGAAGCTACAACCAAGATTACTCTACCTGGCAAGGATCTCATTCAGATTTGATGGAGAAATCAAAAGCTTTACAGACAAGCAAAAGCTAAGAGAATTCAGCACCACCAAACAAGCTCTATAACAAATGCTAAAGGAACTTCTCTAAGTGGGAAACATAAGAGAAAGAAAGGACCTACAGAAAAAACCCCAAAACAATTAAGAAAATGGTAATAGGAACATACATATCGATAACTACCTTAAACATGAAAGGATTAAATGCTCCAACCAAAGGACACAGGCTCGCTGAATGGATACAAAACCAAGACACATATCACATATATATGCTGTCTACAAGAGACCCACTTCAGACCTAGCAACCCATACAGACTGAAAGTGAGGGGATGGAAAAAGATATTGCATGCAAATGGAAATCAAAAGAAAGCTGGAGTTGCAATACTCATATCAGATAAAATAGACTTTAAAATAAAGAATGTTACAAGAGACAAGGAAGGACACTACATAATGATCAAGGGATCAATCCAAGAAGAAGGTAGAACCATTATAAATATATATGCACCCAACATAGGAGCACTTCAATACATAAGGCAACTGCTAACAACTATAAAAAAGGAAATCGACAGTAACACAATAACAGTGGGGGACTTTAACACCTCACTTACCCCAATGGACAGATCATCCAAAATGAAAATAAATAAGGAAACAGAAGCTTTAAATGACACAATACACCAGATAGATTTAATTGATATTTATAGGACATTCCATCCCAAAACAGCAGATTACACTTTTTTCTAAAGTGCACATGGTACATTCTCCAGGATAGATCACATCTTGGGTCACAAATCAAGCCTCAGTAAAGTTAGGAAAATTGAAATCACATCAAGCATCTTTTCTGACCACAATGCTATGAGATTTGAAATCAATTACAGGGAAAAAAAAGTAAAAAACACAAACACATGGAGGCTAAACAATGTTACTAAATAACCAAGAGATCACTGAAGAAATCAAAGAGGAAATCAAAAAATACCTAAAGACAAATGACAATGAACACACGACGATCCAAAACCTATGGGATGCAGCAAAAGCAGTTCTAAGAGGGAGGTTTATAGCAATACAATCCTACCTCAAGAAACAACAAACATCTCAAATTAACAATCTAACCTTACACCTAAAGGAACTAGAGAAAGAAAAACAAACAAAACCCAAAGTTAGTAGAAGGAAAGAAACCATAAAGATCAGAGCAGAAATAAATGAAATAGAAACAAAGAAAACAATTGCAAAGATCAATAAAACTAAAAGCTGGTTCTTTGAGAAGATAAGCAAAATTGATAAACCATTAGCCAGACTCATCAAGAAAAAGAGGGAGAGGACTCAAATCATTAAAATTTGAAATGAAAAAGGAGTAGTTACAACAGACACTGCAGAAATACAAAGCATCCTAAGAGACTACTACGAGCAACTCTATGCCAATAAAATGGACAACCTGGAAGAAATGGACAAATTCTTACAAAGGTATAAGTTTCCAAGACAGACCCAGGAAGAAACAGAAAATATGAACAAACCACTCACAAGTAATGAAATCGAAGCTGTGATTAAAAATCTTCCAACAGGGACTTCCCTGGTGGTGCAATGGTTAAGAATCCGCCTGCCAGTGCAGGGGACACGGGTTTGAGCCCTGGTCCGGGAAGATCCCACATGCCATGGAGCACCTAAGCCTGTGCACCACAACCACTGAGCCTGCACTCTAGAGCCCATGAGCCACAACTACTGAACTGAGCCTGAGTGCCACAACTACTGAAGCCCACGTGCCTAGAGCCCGTGCTCCGCAACAAGAGAATCCACCGCTATGAGAAGCCTGCACACCGCAATGAAGAGTAGCCCCCGCTCGCCGCAGCTAGAGAAAGCCCATGTGCAGCAATGAAGACCCAATGCAGCCCCCCAAAAAATAAATAAATAAATAAATCTTCCAACAAACAAAAGTGCAAAGCCAGATGGCTTCACAGGTGAATTCTATCAAACGTTTAGAGAAGAGCTAACACCCATCCTTCTCAAACTCTTCCAAAAAATTGCAGAGGAAGGAACACTCCCAAATTCATTCCATGAAGCCACCATCACCCTGATACCAAAACCAGACAACGATACTACAAAAAAAGAAAATTACAGACCAATATCACTGATGAATATAGATGCAAAAATCCTCAACAAAATACTAGGAAACAGAATCCAACAACACATTAAAAGGATCATACACCATGATCACGTGGGATTTATCCCAGGGATTCAAGGATTCTTCAATATGCACAAATCAATCAATGTGATACACCATATTAACAAACTGAAGAAGAAGAACCATATGATCATCTCAATAGATGTAGAAAAAGCCCTTGACCAAATTCAACACCCATTTATGACAAAAACTCTGCAGAAAGTGGGCATAGAGGGAACCTACATCAACATAATAAAGGCATATACGACAAACCCACAGCAGACCTCAATGGTGAAAAACTGAAAGCATTTCCTCTAAGATCAGGAACAAGACAAGGATGTCTACTCTCACCACTATTATTCAACAGAGTTCTGGAAGTCCTAGCCACAGCAATCAGAGAAGAAAAAGAAATAAAAGGAATACAAATTGGAAAAGAAGAAGTAAAACTGTCACTGTTTGCAGATGACATGATACTATACATAGAGAATCCTAAAGATGCCACCAGAGAACTACTAGAGCTAATCAATGAATTTGGTAAAGTTGCAGGATACAAAATTAATGCACAGAAATCTCTTGCATTCCTCTACACTAATGATGAAAAATCTGAAAGTGAAATTAAGGAAACACTCCCATTTGCCACTTCAAAAAAAGAATAAAATACCTAGGAATAAACTTACCTAGGGAAACAAAAGACCTGTATGCAGAAAACTATAAGACACTGATGAAAGAAATTAAAGATGATACAAACAGATGGAGAGATACACCATGTTCTTGGATTGGAAGAATCAATATTGTGAAAATGACTATACTACCCAAAGCAATCTACAGATTCAATGCAATCCCTATCAAATTACCAATGGCATTTTTTACAGAACTAGAACAAAAACTCTTAAAATTTGTATGAAGACACAAAAGACCTCAGATAGCCAAAGCGGTCTTGAGGGGAAAAAATGGAGCAGGAGGAATCAGACTCCTGGACTTCAGACTATACTACAAAGCTACAGTAATCAAGACAATATGGTACTGGCACAAAAACAGAAATATAGATCAGTGGAACAAAATAGAAAGCCCAGAGATAAACCCACGCACCTATGGTCAACTAATCTATGACAAAGGAGGCAAGGATATACAATGGAGAAATGAAAGTCTCTTCAATAAGTGGTGCAGGGAAAACTGGACAGCTACATGTAAAAGAATGAAATTAGAACACTCCCTAACACCATACACAAAAATAAACTCATAATGGATTAGAAACCTAAATGTGAGACCTGACACTATAAAACTCTTAAAGAAAAACATAGGAAGAACACTATTTGACATAAATCACATCAAGACCTTTTTTGATCCACCTCCTAGAGTAATGGAAGTAAAAACAAAAATAAACAAATGGGACCTAATGAAACTTAAAAGTTTTTGCACAGCAAAGGAAACTACAAACAAGACGAAAAGACAAGCCTCAGAACGGGAGAAAATATTTGCAAATGAATCAACGGACAAAGGACTAATATCCAAAATACATAAACAGCTCATGCAGCTCAATATTAAAAAAACAAACAACCCAATCCAAAAATGAGCAGAAGACCTAAATAGACATTTCTCCAAAGAAGACATACAGATGGCCAAGAAGCACATGAAAAGCTGCTCAACATCACTAATCATTAGAGAAATGCAAATCAAAACTACAATGAGGTTATCACCTCATACCAGTTAGAATGGGCATCATCAGAAAATCTACAAACAACAAATGCTGGAGAGGGTGTGGAGAAAAGGGAACCCTCTTGCACTGTTGGTGGGAATGTAAATTGATACAGCCACTATGGAGATCAGTATGGAGGTTCCTTAAGTAACTAAAAATAGAATTACCATATGACCCATCAATCCCACTACTGGGCATATACCCAGAGAAAACCATAATTCAAAAAGACACATGCACCCCAATGTTCATTGCATCACTATTTACAATAGCCAGGTCATGGAAGTAACCTAAATGCCCATGGACAGACGAATGGATAAAGAAGATGTGGTACATATATACAATGGAATATTACTCATCCATAAAGAGGAACAAAATTGGGTCATTTGTAGAGACGTGGATGGATCTAGAGACTGTCATACAGAGTGAAGTAAATCAGAAAGAGAAAAACAAATATCTTATATTAACGCATATATGTGGAAACTAGAAAAATGGTACAGATGAACTGGTTTGCAGAGCAGAAATTGAGACACAGATGTAGAGAACAAACATATGGACACCAAGGGGGGAAAGTGGGGGTCGGGGGGGTGGTGGTGTGATGAATTGGGAGATTGGGATTAACATGTATACACTGATGTGTATAAAATTGCTGACTAACAAGAACCTGCTGTATAAAAAAATAAATAAAAGAAAATTCAAAAAGAAAAGATACCTACAATGTAAACACTGACCCTAGAGATACAGTAACCTGTTCAGTGTACAGCCTGAACAACTGTGCAAGGCAGATGATTTCTTTCAGGCATCTATGAGACTAGCCTTGAAAAACCGAGCCTATGAGGTGGTGGCAAATGGTAGAACTATTTATGTTCTGCTACTTTCATGTTGGCTTCAGAAGAGTCACTGACAGAAAGAGGTGGGATTGTGTGTGTTTGTGTGTGTGTTAGGGGATTGGGAAGGGGGCAAGCAGTGATCACAAGGAATCTAAAGAATGACTTCTCTCCATTACAAAGTGCTCAGGCCCAGCAGGTTTGAGCTGTAAACTTGTCCACAAAAGGATTTCCCTGGCAATACACTGTTAGTTTAGGTACCAAATAGCTGTCCTGACATGGAATGGCCCACAGCACTCTGGGTGTTGTCCATCAACCCACAGGTATACTCATCAGGTCTGCTCTCTTTCCTTGTCCTCTCTGCAGATTTACACTGCAGACCAGCAGCCCTCCCTCAGTGCTCTCCTGTCCCATTGCATCCCTAGCACTGCAGTCTCCAGGTTGCCCTCCTCCTGGGCTGTTCCTCCAAAGGTTCTTCTTCCTCCACCCCAGATAGGCATTCTCCGAAGGTCATGTCTCAGAGTCTGAATCTCCTTCTCCACTATCCCCTTTTCATCTGTTTCCCAGGATGGAGAGCACCCACATGCCTGTTCATCCCAATCTGCACACAACCTGTGGCCCTGGCTCTCCATATGCCTGTACAGCATTCCCACTGGGACATCTTGACTTCACCGCAAACTTACTTCATAGCTAAACTCAAGCTCTCAACTTCCTCCCACTTCTGTTCTTCCCCACTGGACTGCCTGTTTCGTGTCAGGGTTGCCGTTATTCCAGTCACATAGCTACAAAACAGTGTGATCGGGCTTCCCTGGTGGTGCAGTGGTTGAGAGTCCGCCTGCCAATGCAGGGACATGGGTTCGTGCCCCGGTCCGGGAAGATTCCTCATGCTGCGGAGCGGCTGGGCCCGTGAGCCATGGTCGCTGAGGCTGAGCGTCTGGAGCCTGTGCTCCGCAACGGGAGAGGCCACAACAGTGAGAGGCCGGTGTACCCCCCCCAAAAAAAAAACAGTGTCATCTTTGACTCTTTTCTGGCCCTTAGCTCCTGCATGAAGTCACCCATCCAGCCTAACTCATTCCCCCTTGGAAATGTCTCCAGTGTTTCGTTCACATGTCAGTTTCTTTCCACTCCTGCACCCAGGGCCACATCAAGCCTGGGTAACTGTGGCAGTCTCCTCTTGGTCCCTGCCCTGCTCATCACCCTGAGCACACTTGCTACGTCACAACTCTACAGAACCCCTTTCAAGTGTCACCACCTTTTCCAACTCAGAGCCACTGATGGCTCCCTCCTACAGCGCAAAGTCCAAACTCCAGAGCTGGGGGATTAAGACCTTCCATAATCTGATCTTACCAATTGTTTGCCAGTGTTTCAACCCAATGTGCCTTGGAATGGGTTCTTTCACTTTTTAATTTTTATTTTATGTTGGACTATAGTTGATTTACAATGTTGTGTTAGTTTCAGGTGTAGAGCAAAGTGATTTAGTTATACATATACATATATTTATTCTTTTTCAAATTATTTTCCCATTTAGGTTATTACAGAATATTGAGGAGAGTTCCCTGTGCTATACAGTAGGTCCTTGTTGGTTATCTATTTTAAATATAATAGTGTGTTTATGTCAATCCCAAACTCTGACATGGGTTCTTAGCCAAGCCAGACTGGTCTTCTAAGGGGATCCAATCATTTGTCACATTCTGACCTCTGTGCCTTTATTTGTACTTGGTGCTACCACCTGGAATCCTTTTCTTTTTTTTTTCTTTTTTTTTAATTTAATTTTTTTATACAGCAGGTTCTTATTAGTCATCCATTTTATACATATTAGTGTATACATGTCAATCCCAATCTCCCAATTCATCACACCACCACTGCCCCCCACCCCGACCCCGCTTTCCTTCCTTGGTGTCCATACATTTGTTCTCTACATCTGTGTCTCTATTTATGCCTTGCAAACCTGTTCACCTGTACCATTTTTCTAGATTCCACATGCATGCGTTAATACATGATATTTGTTTTGTTGATAAGTGGGGCAGGCTGAGGAGACAGCCAGGACTAGGGGTGTGTGAAGATTAGCTGGCCTTGATTGGGAGAAGTGTTTGCAAATGGGAACAAGGAGGAAAAGATTTGTTTTTCTCAGGGCACATCAAAATTATGTATGTTCAAGGGTAGATCCAAAATGATCTGACCCAGCCACAGAAGGAGGTCATGAGGGCAGCTAGAGAAAGGTCCCAATGCAGAACAAGGGGTTGAGAGGCTGGTCAAACAGTGACAGGGCAGGCCATCAACCAAGACCCAGAGGAGTGGTGATCAGTATGGGGGAGGTCCAGTGGCCTGTACTGAAGACCCAATTACAGCAAGACTAGTGCCAAGGGGCAGGACTCCCAAGCAGGGGCACGAGAAAGGAGGGTGCATCCTAGAATACTAGAGCATGATGCTCAGAACAGAACCTGCAGCCAGACTGTCAGCCCTAAGCATGGTCTTCATCTTGTCCTGCATAAACTCAGGACTGGCTCCAGATCAACAATGGCAGACACAAGGGACCTGAGTACTCCTTACTCCTGCACACGTGGCAGAGGTCAATAATTGATTATGGCACGTTTTCCCTCTGGGCCCAGAAATAACTTCAGAATCCTGCATACAAGATCTCCAAACAGCCACTGCCAATCAATCGAAAGTAGCACATGAGATACATTCTATTTGTCATGCCTGGTCCCAAAGTCACAGGTAGGGCCAAATGTGTATGTGAGAGTTCACTGGCTCAGCTGTAAATAACACGGAGACAGAGTTGCAGGGTGCTAGGTCAGTGGTTGTCTAACTTTGATGTGCATCATAATCACCTGGAGGGTTTATGAAAACCCAGATTGCCAGGTCCCACCTCCTGGGTCTCTAGTTTTGTAGGTGTGGGGTGAGGACAGAAATTTGCATTTCTAACAAGTTCCCAGATGATGCTAATGTTGCTGGTCCAGGGACCTCAGTTTGAGAACCACTGCACTAGGTAAAACCATACCATCTCTCATCTTGTTCTTATCTCTCGGGGCCAGCTGGAGTCCTTTCTCCTGGGCTTAAAATGACCTCGTCCATCTCCACTTTTAGAGAACATTATCAACACTGTGTATACGATCTATCGACAAACATGTATCATGTTGGGAGTAACAGAGACAGGCTAAGTCCCTGTTCCCACAAGTCACAAAGGATTTTATAGTCAATTACAATTCAGTGTGAGAGGTCCTGTGACAGGGAAAGCACAGGCAGCGGTGGAAACACACAGAGCACCTCACCCAGTCTTAGAAGATCAGAGAAGGCTGCTCAGGGGAACGTGAACCTGAGCTGGACCTGAAGGATGAGAAGGTAGACTGGAAGGGGAGGAAGAAACTTATGTATGGCCTGGGGTTGTTTACCTTTTGCACACACACACACACATACACACACACTCCACCTTATCTCCACGTCTAGACAGTAACCAGCCTGGATGAAGAGCTGATCTTTAATCCACCCAGGCATTCCTTAGGATGCTGGGCTCTAGCAGACATGGACGTTTTTATTCATTGATGGAATGCATACTTTTGCAACAGGCTGGAGTTGTTCTGTATTTGGGAAGGCACGGGAGAGGAGGAGTGGGGACTGTGAGGACATGCGGGTTTGGCTGAAATCCCCCCTGCGATTTGGTGCTTTCTGTGGCTGTGAGTATTTCTCTAATTACCTGCAGGACAGGGGCCTCAACACCAAGCCCTACTAAACCCTGCCTCAGCCCGGTATGCCGCTTACAACTGGCAGCGTATCTGCAGACGGTGATTAATGGCCCATCGTCCTAGCCTTTGTGTCCACTCCCAGCCCAAGCCACCATCTGTGAACAGTCTCTTGCTTGAGTAATAGCTGTCTCGAAAATTGTTTTCCACGTTTATAAACAGAGATGGGGCGTTTTCCTCTGCTGTCTTAATTTCAAGTGATTAGGCTGAGCTCATTCCTGCAAACAACCTCATTATTAGGATTCAAAGTTTGAGGGTCAGGGCCATTGCTCACCTGCAAGCTTCATTCCCCAAAGCAGCCTCTGAGGAAGCTGGAGGGAGGCCCCAGTGCTCTGATGAGGTCAAGGCAGCTTTTTCTGACATTGAATGAGGAGACGCTGCCACCTTCTCCCCCAGACTGTCCCTTTCTGATTTGGAAAGTTAGATGGATATTTTCTTACCACATCCCCTATCTCACCACTCCCGTTTATTCTTATTTAGAATGTGGTTAGCTCAAGTCTTACTTTAGGTGGGATAAGAAGTGACAGATATCCATTAAATTCTTCTGGTCTCTACTCCATCTCTGTCTCTGCAGAAGATAGCACAACCTGACACGTATTAGATGCTCAACAGATGGAAAATGAATGAAATAATTAAGATACAGTTTCAAGGGGACATTTGAAATGAAGAAAACGACCCATGTGTTTTGCATAGACAGTTACACGCCCTCCACTTCCCCCTTCTGAGAGCTTCACCTACCCCACAGTCAAGGGCATCCGGGAAGAAACAGTACAGCCGTGAGCACTGGAAACATGTGTTTGCATCCCCTTCAGGGAGTACACACATCACCCAGGCCATGTACAGCTGTTCTAGACAAAGAAAACACAAGCCAGGATTGTGCACATCATTCCAGGTCTGCCCTCTGACCTAGTTTGTCATGGAACTTGGTCCAGCGTTCATATAACAAACTGAGGAAAGAGTTACCCCAGTGATTTTACAACTGATTGCAGACCAGCAGTTCCAGCACTTTTTAAATAATGATTTTGCAATTCCCAGGGACCAGTGTGTAGCACTTGCCTGTGCAAAATGCTTTCTCCAAGAAACACTCATCTGCGATGGGAACACCCTGCTTCATGAACTGCCTATGACCCTGAGGATGGAAAGCCAGAGGCCCACTGTGCAGGGTCTGAGACTTTGAGAAGCAGAATTGACCATGAGAACATCTTCCCTGACCGCCATGTTTCATGGGGAGGCAATTCACCCAGGGGCAAGTTAGTGGCAGAGTCGGGCCAAAAACTCACATGTCCTGCCTCACCATCCAAAGCTGTTTTAGAAGTGGAGAACGCCTCCCCACCAGATCTTATGGATCTAGAAGAGACCTCCTGCTTTCTTGAGAATGAGATAACAGAAATGTAGTTGAGTCTCGGGTATGCTAATGTTTTCAATGAAAATTTGCTGTGTTGGTCATCAGTACTCCAAAATGGCTTCGTTTCAGTCTCTGGGATCTCCTGTGTGGAAGACCCTGAACTAGAAGCCAAGTTAAGAGAAAGCCACAGAACTCTATCCAGCAACGAAAAAGCAAATACATAATCTTCAAACATCCATGGAACAGTTACAAAAACTGCCGATGTATTAGACTACCATACAAACCTCACTACAGTCTAAAAGTTAGAACTCAGGGCTATATTTCTGCTCCCAAAAGAAACAAAGCATAAAACTAGAAACTTATTCTAGAAGACTTACTTTTAGTCTATCCACTTGCAAGTTACGGACATTCCTTGAAATAACTCTTTTGATTAAAGAGGCAATCAAAACCAAAATTATTAACTATTTCGAAGAATTGTTTCCAAGCCTAGCCCTAACACTATCTGAACACTCTTGGACAAATCATATAATCACTCAATTTCCTTCTCTCAAGAAAGAGTTTGTGACAAGGATTAAAAGAGATAATATGAAAAGGGGTCTAGCACAGACAACAAATGCGATGCCGGCTCTAAGGCCAAGCTTGTGTAACTGGATGTTAAAACGGGCCTGTTCTGTCCCCTTTTCAGCTAAAATAGGAAGACAGTGGATGCTACATTTTGAAGGGAACACAACACAAAATTTCAAAGTTGAAGGGCAAATACATGACTTGAATCCCTTACTCACAGTGAGCATAGAATAGTTTTGAGAAAATGGAGCTTAAGAGAGGATATCTTTGGAGAGAGTTGTGCCGGCATTTCTCCCTCCCCAGGGAAAAGGGTGGGGCTCTTCTTCAGGTTGAGAGAAAGGAACTTCAGTGAGATCACTGGAGGGTTTGATTTGGTCTCCTTACAATTACTGGGACACAGAGCAGTGGGTCTAATTCCTGCCTGGAAAATCTAAAAGATTAGATGCTCTATTGGTACCAGCAAAGGAGAAGTGTCTGTTGAGCACTGTTCTCCTAGAGAGAGTCAGGGCAGATGCTCTGTAAGAGCTTCTTGTGGACCAGAAGGTATACTGGGGAGACAGTGAGTCTGGATCTATTTAAATCCCACTAAGAGGATTCCATGGGAAAGTGACAGAAGCCCAACCAAATGGGTCTGAAAGCTGAGGAAAGGAGAGGTAACTGGAGGAAAATGCAACACGTGTGTCAGGGAACATATAGGTCAATGTTCCCAGTAAGCGTCTCAAAAGAGCCCACAGAAAAATCCATGAGGGAAATAGTTGGCTCCATAGACCTTCCAGGCCCATCCAGTGAGGACACCTTACAGCAGGACTTGTCAAGTCAGAGCTTTCCTGCCTTTTCTTCTTCCCAGTCCATATACCCAGCAGAGCCAGCAATGCTGGTCACAGTTATGAGCGAGGATGTGTGAAAGCAGAGCAAAAAGGCAACTCATCCTCTTCTCACCTGCATCAGCTTCTAATTTAGAAAGGGGAGCAGATCTAACTTTAAAACAAGTTGGAAATTATTACATAGACTGGTCACTTAAAAACTAAATTGAGACTGTGTTGTCAACTTCCAGTGGTCCAAGGAATTTATATTACCTGAGAGTGATGAGAAAAGTCATGAGACTGCCTGAGTTTTCAATCAATGGCAGTGGAAGAACTTCTACTGAAATACTTTTAAAAGGGCAGTGAGAGAAAAAGAAAAGTTGCTTGTAATTACATCCCATGAATTTCTTGTTCAATTTACTGGCTGCACTTACAAGTTATATCTCCATTCCACCCATCTCCATTCAGGATGCTGGGATACCAAGGGCTCCAAAGGCAGCCCAAAACCTCCTTTCAGTTTATAAAATCTCTTCCTTGTCCCCCCCCTCCCCCATATATCGCTAAAGTTTCAGCAGACTGTGCTGTTGAAGGCTATCGCTGAGAAAGGGAAATACATGATAGAGGGATTCTGAGAGATAGGAAAAGGATGGAAGGAGGCTTTTTACTAGAAGGGGAGAGTTAGGGCAACCACAGCTCAAGGAAGATAGCGTAGGAATCCCAGGCAGACAGAAAGAGAGCTTGATGGAGTGGAGACAATGCCCTTGGGGTTAAGGCTCCTCCTCTGGAGTCCTGCCCGAACCACCACTTTGGCGGCCTTTGTTACTGTTACATCAGCAACAGTGATGTGAGGTATAGAAGACTGACAACCAGAAGGCAAGCCGGGAAAGTCAGAGCTAGAGCGTTCTCTGCTTCCCCTGGAAATCCTCATGCAAATTCCTTAAGCAGCACCCACCCAATCAAGTGGGTCATGGCTGGTGGGCTTGCTCTCTCTCTCTCTCTCTCTACACACACACACACAGACCCCTACACACACACAGACACACACACGGGTAGGGAGAGAAACAAACACAATTTTACGAATGAAGTTAAGTGAGCTTCATTTCCAACGATCTGATATTTTTTGGTTTTTTTTTTCTAGGATATGTAGTTTAGGTGCCAAAATAACAGAATTCCTAAGATATTTTATTGTTTAGGTGGAAGCCATGGGTGAAAATATTTGTGATTAGGGCTGTCCCCGCAAAGTGCAATTTAACAGGGCTTTACATAACCATTAATTCACATGTACAATATACGTTCCATTTATAATCCATCCCCAAATAAGCTGCAAGCAATTTCATACTGTTTTGTACTTGCTACAACCAAAACACAAGCCCCTACCATAACACGCCTTAAAATGTGGTGCCATGTGATGGCCAAAAAGAAAACACAAATGGTCCAAAATGATGTGATGAAAATAAATAAAACTGAGTTGCAAAAACACTAACTATTGTTCTGGGAAAGGTTACAAAATCTGGAAATGCTGACATGCAAAAACATCTACTCATCCATCAAGACTTGACTTAGTGGTCATCTCTGTTAGAACCTCCTGAACCCCCAAAGGGAAACTAGTATTTTCTGGAACCACTACCTGCCAGTTCTTTTAGCGAATCTGAGAGGTAGGTATCATTTTCTGCCTTTGAACAGATAAAGAAACCAAAGCTCAGGTTGCTGAAGCTACTTGCCCAGGGCACACAAGTTAAGTATCTAGCAAGCACCTCAGATGGAAGGTAGGAAATTAACATTATACCATAACAGTATACCAAACTGCTGGGGCCAGGCAAAGTGCTAAGTATGAAGTATGTGCTTTCTCGTTTGATACGATGGTCTGTGAGGCAGTTGTTATTACCCCCTAACCAGCTATGAGCAAACTGGCCCAGTCTTGCTCCATGTCAGAGGGGTGTGAAGTGCTTGGACTCAAATGTGGGTTTTCTAACTCCAGTACTGTGCAATTCCATGTCACCATGCTGCCTCTTCTGAAATGGTCCCTGGGATTGTCCACTTCATTCACTTTCACTGGTCAAACATCAGTCTTCACCTAGAGTACTGCTGGTAAATGTATCTCCCTCCTGTACCTTCTGTGCCACAGGCTCAAGCATCTGCCGCAGCTGCCCATCACTGTCTGAGTTTGAAAACCGCATGCCTAGATTGCAAGATCTTCTATAATCTAGCGTACCATGACTTTACTGAATGTTATTGCTATCACACAAAACTGGGGAAAACTTTGAAAGAACAAAAAAAGATTTTTGAGTATGTTTTCCGGTAAAATTAGGCATTGTTTAATAACCTTTTCTGGATGACCTAATTTTATAGGTCAGTGCCTTTCAGAGTCTTTAGCTGAGCTCTTTTACAACTCTATAAATGGTAGAAAACTGATCGTAATGCAAATGATTTTTGTCATTTGTGGAGACACAAATTATAAGCCCCCTTGCTTCCCCAGAGGCTAGTTTTTCATCTACAGCCAATTCCTTTCAGCACGCTGGTTGGCCTTTATGTGTGCTTGCTCTCTCCTTCGAACCAGCTGTAACATCGTGCTGGTTCCCTCATTAGTTAATGAGTTAAATAAAATCTTCGACACATGTTCATTTTATATTTGAAAGCGTGTCATGATTGTACCTTTTCCTAAAAAACTATTCCTTAACACTGTTGCCTCAGATACTTGGGCTGAATTCCTCACTAATTTAGAAATACAGTAAGTTTTCTCCTTTCTTTTTCAGTTCCTCCCTCCCAGGGACCACAAATGCACACATATATGTATACAAACACACATGCACACAGACCAGGAATTTCAGCCCTTTGCCAGGGGGACAAGGGAAAGGGAGAGAGCAAAATCCGATGATAGCAAACTAGGAATTAGGTAATAGCAAACTATGGCCCTCAGGCTAAATCTGACTTAACCACCTGCTTTTGTACATAAAATCTTATTGGAATGCATTCATTTGTGCGTTGACTATGGCTGCTTTTGTGATATAACTAACAGCAGCATTGAGTAGTTACGATGGAGACTATCTGGCCCGCAAAGCCTGAAATAGTTACTATCTGGCCTTTTACAGAAAAAGTTTGCTGACTTCTCAATTAGACACAATCTTTACCCTCTACAGAGTTCAGAATCTCGTGAAGGGAAGTAATGAGTATACATAGATGAAAATACAAAAATGACAATAAAATAAAGTGAGTCTCCATGGATGGGAGTGGTTAGGGGAGAAATGAAACATAGACGGGAGTGCTGAGTGTGGCTGAAAATGGCTAACGAACTTCAGTAATCTCACAGTAGAGCACCAAAACCATACCATGCAAATTATTAATTTGTCTACTTATTTACTCGTCACAATTGTTCTTTGTTACTGCAAAATAACCCTAAGCATAAGGAAAGGCAGTATGAAATACTTGTGTGCTCAACGCAACTCACTTTACTATTTTGTCATATTTGCTTTGCTTAAGATTTTATTTTCATAGTCTTTAAGTTGGGAAGATTAGGCCAAGTTTCCTCTCTCATTAATTGACCGTATAATGAAGGAGATCCATGGAGTATTTAGTCTACTCTAGATCTGAAGAAGGTCCCAGTATTAATGGTTTACTTGTTTGAAATTCTTGCTTTTCTTTTGTCTCCTTTCCATTAAAAAAAAATGAGATTCATATGGTTCAAAATTCAACAGATACAAAAAAGTAACCAATGAAATATTTTCCTTCTACTTCTGTTCCCCAGTTACTCATTATTATAAACAATATCGAAAGTTTCTTATGTTTCCTTCCAGAGATATTTCATGTATATTTGAGCAAATATGTATGTATATTTATTTTCCACTTTCTTTTTACAATTTTTTTCTCTTCACCCAATACTTTGTTTTGACAAGCCAGCCAGATCATCACATACAGAAATTCTCATTCTCTTTTTTCAATATTTCATAGCATTCCTTCATATGGATGGATTATAATTTATGTGACCAGTTTTCTTTCCATGACATTTAGGTTATTTCCAATCCTCTGCAATTACAAACAATGCTACAATAATCACGTGCGTTTGTTGCTTCCTCTAAACCTAAGAATAACTGTACATTGAGAAGTAGAATTGCTAGGTCAAATAATATAGGCATTTATAATTTTGATAGATATCACCAAGTCATTTTCCATGGAGAGGGGACCAAAATTATACTTCTACCAGCAAGGTATGAGGAAGCCCATATCCTCACCAAACCAGGTGCTATTAGTCTTTTTGACCTTTGCTGCTCTAAGACATGACAAATAGTATCTCAGTGTAGCTTAAAATTGCACTTTCCTTATTATGAATGAAGCTGCGCATCTTTTCATATAGTTAAGTCATTTGTATTTGCATCTCTAAGAACTGTATGTCCAAATATTTTTGGTTCATTTTCTTTTGGGCTATTGGTCTTTTTAAGGGGGAGGGAAGTGACCCTTTACAATCCATCCAAGTATGGCCATGATGGAGTCAGGGGACAGAGAAGTAAGGCAGTAAGTAACCTTTTAAACTCTTTTCCAGATAAGTGGAGCATGTTAAAGGATCACGTGTAGGTCTTACCCATCAGTGGCTCCCCATTACCTATAGAATCAAGTCCAGGCCTCTTAGTATGACATCCAGGGCCCTTCATGCTCTAGAAACACCAAATACCTTGTGCTACCACCTACCCTGCCCTAGTTCCCACCTCTTACCTTTGTCTCTCAGGCCATTCCCTCTGTCCCAATATCCTCCCACATTACTTTGCTCAGATAACTCTTTCTATAAACTTGGAGATTCAGTTCAAGGAAATTCTTCAGGGAAGAAATCTTCCCTGAAGCCCAAACTGTGTTACATGCCTCTCCTCTATACTCATATGGGACCATGTGCCAACTTCCATTAAAATTATCTCTAAGGTACCCATCACCTCTATTAAACTATAGTCTCTTCAAGGGCAGGAACTGGGTCTTCTCCCTCTTTGTTCTTCTAGCCTAAGGAGGACAGTTTGTAAGTGCTGACCGACCTGAAGCTCTATAAAAAATTAACCATATGATTTTGAATATGCTCTGTTGAGGTCTTGGTTTCTTCCTCTGTAAAATGAGAGGGTGAGACTGGATGACTCTAGGTCCTCATTAGATCCATGAATATGTGAACCGATGGTTGAAAGAGGCATCTCATGAGGATTTGTATGCTATTGAAGTACACAGTCAATTAGGAGCTGGGGAGAGTGTCAAAACCCAGCTAGGAGACGGTTGTAGTGAACCAAAAATGAAGCACAACAAAACAGAACTCTACAAAGGTGATAGCAGTAGAATAGAACAGCTAATAAGATCATCTATACCATTTTTCTAGAAATAGAGACAAAGACGTAGAGAACAAATGTATGGACGCCAAGGGGGGAAGAGGGGTGGGATGAACTGGGAGATGGGGATTGACATATATACACTATCGATACTACGTATAAAATAGGTAACTAATGAGAACCTACTGGATAGCACAGGGAACTCTTCTCTGCGAACAATGCTCTGCGGTGACCTAAATGGGAAGAAAATCCAAAAAAGAGGGGATATGTGTATATGTATAGCTGACTCACTTTGCTGTGAATTGAAACACAATATTGTAAAGCAACTATTCTCCAATAAAAAAAATTTTTGTTTAAAGAATAGAACAGCTAAGAGGGACTTTTTTAAAGCAAAAACATTGATGGGTCTTGGTGGCTGATCAGATAAAGATGGTGACCATCAATTCCTTCCTTCACTACACACACATGTCTCTTCTCATAACAAGAGATCAAGCCTAATAACTCATTCCACTGAATCTGGACTGGCCTTATAACTTTCTTGACCAATAAAATGTGGTGGCAGTGAAGGTCTGGGACTTCTAAAGCTAGGTCATAAGAAGCCTTGCAGCTTCCAGTGGATTTTTTAGAATGCTTGCTCTAGGGAAAGTCAGCTGCCATGTAGGAAATCTGACTGCTCTAAGACCACCATGCTGTGAGAAAGTGCAAGCTAGCCACATGGAGGGATCACACAGGGAGAAAGAGATGCCTGATCAGCCCCTAGCTCTTCCCAGCCCAGGTGTCAAATATCTGAGTAAAGGAACATTTAGATGACCCCTGCTTTGGTCACCATTTGAGTGGAAGTACAGGAGAGAACGAGCAAGAATCACCCAGCCGAGTGCAGTCACTCAGAATAATGAGAGGTAATAATAAAAAATAATAAGCTGTTGCTTTAAGCCGCCCAGTGGTTTGTTACGTAGAAATAGATAGCCAAAACATAAAGGAACCAGCAGATACAAAATAACAGAGTGGGAAATGCAGAAGATGGATTCTCACATACCTACCTGGGTTTCAATCCCAGCTTAATTTGCTACTGAGTGGCCTTTGGCAAAATTCTTAATCTCACTAAGCCTCAGTTTGTTCATCTGTAAAATGGGATGATTATAGCTCCTACCACCTAGGGTTACTGTGAAAATCAATGAGATGACAAAGTAAAGACACATAGTACGGTGACTGTAGGCCTTTACTGAATGGAAGGTATTATAACAACAGAGGAAGAATCAAAGGTAACTCAAGATTAATGGGAGAATGGTGATATGAATGATGCAATGGGGGTCAGGAAAGAGTATTAGGCATGTTGAGTTTGACATCCAAGGGGAAATCCTTCCACACCTTCAGTGAGCTCTGGGCCTCCTGCCACTATCCTAGATATGTACAAGGCCCTCAAAACTAATTGCCTGACTGATGCACAGCAGAAGAGAAGATGCAAAGGAGAGAACTGGAGGATGGGAAAAGGAGTTGACTTTTAGACTGAAGATGATGTTAACTTCTACCATATTAAAACAAGTGACAAGGACTATACTTGCCATACACAGCCAGCCACACTATAATAAAATGGATCCTTCCATCCAAATAGCTGGCAGGCTACACAGAGGCAGGCTGTGCTGGAGAGGGACAAGGGAACTCATTTTTGCCAAGTTTTCACTAGGTGTCAATCCCTGGGCTAATGTCTTTTTTTTTTTCTTTCTTTTTTTTTTTTGTGGTACGGGGGCCTCTCACTGCTGTGGCCTCTCCTGTTGCGGAGCACAGTCTCTGGACGCGCACGCTCAGTGGCCACGGCTCACGGGCCCAGCCGCTCCGCCGCATGTGGGATCTTCCCGGACCGGGGCACGAACCTGCGTCCCCTGCATCGGCAGGCGGACTCTCAACCACTGCGCCACCAGGAAAGCCCTGGGCTAATGTCTTTACATACATTCTCTCTTAATCTTCTTGACAATCCTATTAGTGTTATAGCCATTTTACACATAAGGAAGCCAAGGCTCAGAGAATCAAAGTAACTTACAAAAGGCCACCAGAGAGTAAGTAAAGATGATGATGACAATGGCATTGACACTAAGTAATATGAGCTGAGCAGTAGCAGGCACTGTTCTCAGCACTTTATGTTCATGATTTCATTGAATCCTCCCAGCAACCAGAGGTAAATACTATTTTTGCATCCATTTCACAGCTGGGGAAACTGAGGCACGGTGAAGTTACGTCTTTGTCCAAGGCCATCCCATTGATGAGTGGCTAAGGAAGGATATGAATTTATGAAATCTGGCTCCAGAGTTGAAGCTCTTGGAAGCCCCATGCCTGTTCCTGTCACCCAGTGTGGCTGCTTCTAAATGGATACCTATCTAACGGGATTTCAGCCGGAGAGATTCCTGAAGTTCCACCTGATCACACTCTACAATTAAAGTACAGTTACTAAATATTCCCTGGACTGATAATGAAGAGCTTTCACTGTCAGGGCAACCCTGATGTGGGAACTCTCCCTTAAGCCACCACCAAGAGAGGCAAGGAGCAGAATTCAAGGAACAGCTGGGAACGAGGGGAGGAATACTCTGCCAGGACGTCACGAGGTGAGACAGACACCTTTAAGGGTCTCCAGCCAAAGGTGACTAAGCCCTTCGAAGCCCAGAGAAGGGGAAGGCCCGGGGGAAGTCCGTGCTATGGGCACTTGTCTGGATAAGTGGGAGAAGTCAAAGGGGATCCGGCCACCCCTCCCCTAAAAGGCCAGGCCTTGGGTTCTCGTTTCCACAGTATTAACAGACAGCAGAGCCACATCTTAGAATGTGGCCCAAGTTTGAGGCATTTGGTAGGAACCACAGCACAGGGCCAAAATGAATGCTTTTTTCTCCCCCCTTCAAATCAGTAAGGCAATCGGTAGTATGACGGGGACCAGGAAAAAACCCCAAATAGATAATTTTGCAAAATAACATAACTCAATTATTTTTAGGCGGCAGAAAGGGAAAATCCATTTCTCGCCACATTTAATTTTGTCACTCTCTTTCCTTTATCCTTCCCAAATCTCCGTCCCTGCATCTGGAATGTGATCCTGAAGTGCACTCTCCATCCTCGGCCAGAAAGGACTCCGGTTGCTAGATTCTGCCAAGACACTTAATCCAGCCCCCGCCCATGTTAAAACTGCAGGCCAAGAGCCAGGAGGGGAGAGGGAGCAAGGGCATGGGGCCCTGCACGGCCTCCATGCCTCAAATACTTTCTCAAAACCTGGCTGCCGCCCTCACCGCACTTGGCAGTACAGCTCACGCCCTCTCAGAGAAGTCATCCTGCACAGGGTCCCACGGGGTCGACTTGCTGAAAATCACACCGAAGAGCATGTCGTCTCCCACCCGGGCCAGGAGTGGTAGCCAAGGAAACGCAAGCCTCCCAGCTGAGGAATCTCAGGGACAGCAACAGGGTCCTCAGGGCAGCAAAGATGTGCCACCACACACTGCCTGTCCCAAGCATGGCAGCCACCAAATCAAGGGACTGAGAGCAGGAAGCGCTTGGGTGGGAGGTGGGAAGAGAGGAGGAGGGGACATTCCTTTGCTTTCTCTCCACCAGCTACACAGTAATGAGCATGAGCATCTGGGAAGGAGTGGTCCTTGGCCCAGATGCTGCAGGACACAGATGGGGCAGCCATCATGGCCTGTGCACCTACTAAGCTCTGGAAGCACAGACATGGATGTTCCCTTCTTACCTCAAATGCACAGAGAAAATATCCTTCACACTTGTAGGATGGGGAGAAGCAGAGGCTGAGCTGGGCAGCCCCTGTCCCTCTCTGCTCTCCCCCAGGCTAAACCTGACTGCCTCCCTGGGCCCTGTCCCTTGGTGTCTTTGGGTGCACAGTGCTGCTAATGTCCTGGGAAAAGAACTCCCCTTAAAGGGGCTGTGAGGGCATTCCAGGCCCCCTTGGTGCTGGAATAGCCACGGCAGACTCCTCTCTGGCTTAAGACAGCGAGCGCTGTGAGCTCCAAGGGGGTAGGTGAGCCGCACTCCGGGAGCAGGGTACCCCTCGTGAGCTTTGATGACCGTGGCCTCCTCCACCCCAGCTTGCTTAATACAAGAAGAGTTAGTATCCCCGCTGAAGTTTCCTTCCTTCTTTCCTCCGTCCCTTTTTCCTTCCTTCCCTCCCTCTCTTACTTTCCTTCCCTTTGCTTTCTGTTCATTCATTCAACACATTTTCATTAAGCACCTACTACGCACCAAGTACTTTTTCTAGCTTCTGGGGACACAGCAGGCAATGAGGCTGCTAGCTCTCCACTCTCACCAAGTTACATTCTACTGTGGGGGCCAGGGGGTGAGAGACAATAAATAAATGAGCAAACAAAGAGCTCCCCCAACTCCTTTTTGGATTGAAAGTGTGATGGGGAGAACCAGAGTGGGGGAGCAGGTAGGGACTGACTGCATGGCCACTTTGCTCTGGGTGCTCACGGAAGGTCTTGGGGCCCCAGAAATAACCATGTGCAGAGACTAGTCATCAACCTCATTGGAAGAAGAAACTGAATAGAATGTTCTGGGGAAAAAACTAATTAGAGCTAAGTGGAAGAAGCTGACAGACAACTTGGAAAAGGCGAACACTCCGTTTTGACACATGAGGAAAATACTACATCATGCCTTACTACTCGCCACTGGGTCCTAGTGATGGAAACTCAGTCGTGCACCAGCATCCTCCATGGGCCCTGCCGTCCACTAGCTCAGCTCCCCGAGGCCCAGACCTGGTTGCCCAAGAGCACATTCCCAGCTGGGCAGGGGCTGGGCCAGCAACTTCCTTCCTCCCCCAACTGCCAACCAGCCCAGCACAGTCCCCTTCACCTGGTGATACCCCTCTCCTCTCAGGGCACCACTGAACAACACAATCTGGTACTTGAGCTTCCGGTCCACACTTGCAACAAAAACAAGAAACAAACCTCTGGGAAGTTAGGGCAATCAACTGCGAGACACTCATTTAGAGCCTCTATTTTGTGTGTGTACACACGTGTGTGCACACACACAAGAGGCAAATTTCAAACCAGCTGGAGGAAAGCATGTCTTGCTCCGAAAGTCATCAGGTTTGGAAGGCAATTTCAAATAAAGAAGAGGTCCTTGGTGAGTTGGGTGTAAGGAGGCCAGGATTAACACTCACCTTATGCAGTTAGCACGTTATATCACTCTTTTATTGCTTGCGGTTTTGCTCCAGGAAAACCTTTATTTGAGACACTAATTGATCTGCAGTGCATTGAAATCTCCATAAAGAGGACTCTCACGCCAAACAAGGTCATGTACATGAAAAAATCTAGCACAGGGCCTAGCTCATGGTTGGCGTTCAGCAATGTTATTTTTGTTTTATAAAACACCTGTACTGGTTTCGTGTGAAAACAACAGGATTCCCTGGGAGGAAAAACTCCTCACCTGCAATACTTTATCCACCCACCAAACATGGGCAGAGACACCACACAGGCCCAGGAGTTGCAAGGAAGAACAAGAGGGCCATGAAGTTGACAGAGGGACATCCTACATGATGATGTGCTCTGGGTATATAACCAGAGTTCTATATGTGAAAGGCATTCATGGATTACCACCTCCTGCTCCCATCTTGACTGGGCAGTGATATAGGATTCACTGTAGATTGGAGACACTTGACAGATAACTAGTCCCCATCCCTTAGGCCTGGAGAGATCCTGTGGCCTGCCCATGGCCACTCAGTGGACCAATATGTTGTCTGGTCATCTCATCCAATGCTCATTAGCAACTGCAGGGGTGGAAATCATGTCAGCCTAAAGTTTCTAAAGGTGAGACCGCATGAAGCAAGCTCCATGACACCACTAGCACATAATAGGCATGCAGTAAATTGACGTTACATTAATAATAGAGGAGTCTTTAGTTCATCAAGTACTCTCTGAGCCACACTTTCGAGAAGTATAATCTGGGATTAAAATGAAGAACCAAAGGTGTCTTCTCGGGACTTCCCTGGTGGCGCAGTGGTTAAGAATCCGGTGCCAATGGGTTCGAGCTCTGGTCCGGGAAGATCCCACATGCTGCAAGGCAACTAAGTCCATGCGCCACAACTACTAAGCCTGCGCTCTAGAGCCCGTGTGCCACAACTACTGAGCCGCGTGCCACAACTACTGAAGCCCGGGTGCCTAGAGCCCATGGTCCAAAACAAGAAAAGTCACTGCAATGAGAAGCCCGTGCACCGCAACAAAGAGTAGCCCTCGCTCGCCACAACTAGAGAAAACCCGCGAGCAGCAATGAAGACCCAACACAGCCAAAAGTAAATAAATAAACAAATTGGAAATAATTTTTTTAAAAAGATAGCTTTAAAAAAAAACTACAAAGGTGTCTCCTCAGTCCTTACCTAACTGGATCAGTCTAAGGCCACTCTGATGCCTCCCTGCTGGAGCCTCTTCCTCTCTGACTTCTGTCCTGGCTCCCTGGCCTCTCCTTCTCAGCCTGCTTCATCGGCTCCCCTTTCTCAACAGCCCCTTGGATCCTGGTGCTCCCCAGGGTTCCATCCTCAGCCCCTTCCCTCCTCAATCACCTGGCAATCTCATTTGCTCTCCCTATTACACATGTGTGAATCTCATTATCTGTTCCCATATAACTTTCCATGTCCACAAAGGAGGAAATGAAAGCTGAGTCACACCAGCAGCGAAGGATTGGGACAGGATTTGAATTCAGGCCTGTCTGATGCTCAAATCTATGCCTTCAATGCAAAGAAGCTGAGATTTTATCATCCAGGCTTTGAAGAAGTGTTGGGAACATTGCATTCTGTAGATAACCTATACATTAGCGGCTCCTATTATTTGGGGGACTAACAGACCCTTTTTAGAATTGTATAAAAGCATGGACTTTCTCCATGGGACATAGCTATGTATTGGTAGAGAAAACGTTTGTATGCAATTTAAAGGGTGTCCTGGATCTCCCTGAAGCTCATCAGTAACTCCGTCTGGGTCAGCAACCTCAAATTAAAAATGTATCCTGTAAAGACAGAGAAAACATCTTTGAAGTATTTTAAATAAAACCATGGTTTAGGTGTTCTTTCTCATCTGCTCTGAATTGCCTCTGGAAAGCAAACTGAAAACTGTATCACATCATGGATTGTTTTGCAAACAGATTAAGTGCTTTCTAATGAATAATTGGACACTTTATTGACATGGATTATTTATTGTCAAAAATTGCACCAGGCCCAAACGAATTAAAGATGTTGTGTCCCATGAAGATTTTGTTTTCCTCATCCTCCACTGCTCTTCTAGGTGTGACATCCCTGGATGGAAACAGAGAAACCTTGCTTCTGCTTCATGTGGCATGTGTCTGTTGATATCAGAAGGGTCTGATGGATATACTGTGATAAGTAAATGAAGCACCAAACACAGAGTGTTCAGCAAAGTGTCTGGTACAGGAGATGGTATTGAACAAATGGGAGTTATTGCCTGCAAGGTCCTTGGAGAGCTGGCCACAGCTGCCTTTATAGCCTCATCTCCTGATCTCCTACCTCCTCCACATCTAGACAAGCCACATAGACGAAAACAGTATTTCCCAGAGTTTTCAGGCTTCTGGACCTTCACTCATGCTGTTCCCTCCTCCTAGACTGCCCTTCCATCGATGTGTCCACATGGAGAATTCCACCAAGATCCAGCTTAAAAGTTCTCATCACAAGGAAAAAAAAATTGTAACTATGTCTGGTGATGGATGCGAACTAGACTTATTGTGGTGCTCATTTTGCACTATTCACAAATATCAAATCATTATGCTGTACACCTGAAACTTATATAATGTTATATGTCAATTCTATCTCAATTTTTTAAAAAGATCCAGCTTAAAAGTTAAGCTTTCCATTATCCCTCCCCCACCCAAACTCTGGTTGGAATTCCTTTTCTTTTCGGGGGCGGGGCTCATAAAGTGCTAAGATAGCTGCTAAGCTTCTATCATAGCACATATGATACTGGGTTACAAGTATTCTCTTCTTTCTCCTGGTATCTCGAACTCCCCGGAACTCCTGAGGACAGGATCCATGTCTTTAACATTTGTATCCCTAGCAGACCACAGAAGTTCTCAAGAAATACTCTTTGGAATGACCTCAACTACACTAGCAAATCCTCTCAAACTCTCTCTAAGTCCCAGGGTGTCTAGAAGCTTTAGTAAAGTTCAAGTATGTTCCAATTTACCTGGTTTTTAAAGACCCATACCTTTCAACCCCATTAATAACTGACACAGCAGACACAGTAATGCCTGCTACTCTGTTATGGAGCCATGACTATGTGAAACATCCTGTAATTTTTCTCCATAGGAAGCCATCGCCAAGGGAAAGAAACACATCTGCTTCTCAGAAAGAATGGCTGGCAACCATCAGGGCTTCGGATAAACTCAGGCCATGTGTCTTCAGTCAGAAGTTTACCTTGTGGACCGATCATCAAACCTTAACCTGGCTGAGGCCTGAACGTAATAGAAGCAGTAACACCAGGAGTGACCATCCTGGAAGTTTCTATCTTTCCAAATGAATATTCAACATGTTCCTGGTTGGAAAAGGATGCTTAAAAAAAAGAAAAAGAGAAAGAAAAAGGACCAGGAAGGTATCAACGAATTCAAATCACCAACTTGCCAAAAATAAAGGAACACTGTAATCTTTTCTTTTGTTTAAGTAATAGGCCCACTTTGGATGCCAAAGTGAGAAGTACAGGGCTGTCATGATTCTTCAAAGGGGGCTTTTATCAGGTAGCTGCACACAGGTACTGAGAAGTTTTAAAAAGAACCAAAGGCTGGCAAACTGTGGGTGGAAAAGCTAAAGGGCAGAAAGCAATGGGTTTCCTAAATGCAGACCAGAGTCAGCAAGTTACCATGAGTTGGTAATTGACTTCTTAACCAATATGGCTCCTGGAAGGGAGTAAGGAGACAGCAGCAAAGGCGTGGGCCAAGCTGGGAGACATGGTGCGGAAGGGAAACGGGTTTCCATGTTGTTTCCAGGCCAACCTGGCCACAGAGAACACCATCACCAGCCCAGGAGAGGGACCAGGCAAATGCTGTCTCCACTCTCCGGTGAGAACCTAGAAATAGCTGTGGCCAAGAGCCTGCAGTCTCGAGCCAGATAATGAGAGCAAGAGCACATGTGAGAACATTTAGATATTATTTTGAAGTTATAAAAGGTTGTTTAGGTTTGGTCCAGGGAGGAATTTAAGAGCAAACAGCTGGGAGAAGGAACGAGCTTAGAAGTCTCATGAAATCTGTAAGTTGGGAGAAGAAACAGTATTTAGAGGGTAAAATCAATCAACAGAAGCAATATAGTTTAAGGACCTATTATTGTGTGTGTCTGTATTACTTATGCATACCTTTCGTAAAGAAAGTTTTTTTTTTTTGTAATAATGACATACATATAGTGTGTTACAGTGGGAAACGCAGAAAGCTCAGCTCAGCATCAGGTAGCCGATTGGCCCTGCCCCTTACTAGCTGAGTCTGGGCCTCTAGGCTTGGGTCAGATGCTCTCTAATGCCTCTCGCAGTGCTCACGTCCCATGATTGATTTACCATGCAACATTTAATTGTGATGCAGGGCCTTTTTCCTACAGAGTATACGTGGGCTTCTACTACTCCCCAGTGGCTCCCCAACCACTCACCTGATACCCCAGGACCATAGCTGGCCCTGGAAAGCATTTCCCAAACAGAGGTAATTGGTACCCCAGCTGGAGCACAAGCAAAGCTGCTCCAACCGCAGCTTGTGGTCAGACTTGTTGGATTATGCTCCTTGAACACAGGGACCCGAGTGGTCTCACGTATCAGCTCAGCTTAAAGGTAATAAAAACCACCCATCCGGGCTTCCCTGGTGGCGCAGTGGTTGAGAGTCCGCCTGCCGATGCAGGGGACACGGGTTCGTGCCCCAGTCCAGGAAGATCCCACATGCCGCAGAGCGGCTAGGCCCGTGAGCCATGGCCGCTGAGCCTGCGCGTCCGGAGCCTGTGCTCTGCAACTGCAGAGGCCACAGCAGTGAGAGGCCCGTGTACCGCAAAAAAAACAAAAACAAAAACAAACCCCACCCATCCTCCCAGCAGTGTTTCTTAGAATTACTGACAGGCTTCATGCAATGAAGAGGTTAGAGGTGTGTCTACATGCTTTGCCTGCAACTTATAAAGAGGAGACTCCCAAACCTGGGGGTGGCACACCCTTGTCACCAACTCTGTTCTTTTTCCCGTTTGCCCTTTCCCTAAGGTCTCAGCTTATCTCCCCGGCTCTCCTCCCCACCTTCCTCCTAATTGTCCATAGACATCTCAAGCTTCTTGGCCATTCTTTCTACTTGGATGTTTTGGAACTGAAGAAATTTGACTTCAGAGTTGTGTTAATGGCAGTGTTGGGAGATTTTTATTTTAAGAGAGGAAGAAGGAAAAAGAAAAATTCGAGTCACAAAATGTTCACTCTATCTAGAAGTTACAGCACCTCGGCTCCCAGAAGGGTAGTCATTTCACGAGTCAGTGGCAGCCCCATAGCAGAGCTCAGGGCTCTTGATTCCCAGCAAAGAACTTGCTCCTGTTCCACTCCTCCACTCGGCAGGAATGACTGTGTGAATTCTGGGGCACTCGGCTCCCCATCAAGAATGCACGCTTCAAAATGAAGGTGCCGAAAAGAAACACTGAACAGACCCCAATATCCCCTCATGTTAGACACTGGAAAGCATAACTCTGGGATATTTTTAGTGAGTAAATGTCATCAAACTCAGGAACAAAACAAAGTTCAGCTTAAAATAATGAAGCTCAAGTTAATACACCCCTCCTCCGTGGTTTTGGCATCGCAATTCACCATTTTTTCTTTTTTCGGTACTTTGCAGTTTATACAGTTATAAGACTGGAAATCTATCACACCAGCTGGGCAAGGATACACTATAAATGTGCTAGAATAAAATATAGATGGAGATTTAATTATCATGCTACTCACGCTTTTTAAATAACAGTGTGTCAGCACTTCCATAAACCGATTTGCATTACGTTAAAATTAATGGGCTGTAAACCTCTGCTCCTGGAGAAACATACCACGTCTCTCCTTCCTGCTCTAACCTCCCTCCTGAGACCAGCTGCTTATCAGCTACCCTGGCTGGGCCCACATTCCAACTCCCACTCAATTACAAAGCCCCCGAAACCTCTAAGAGTAAGGATCCCATCCTATTTCAAACACCAATGTACGCACACAACAGCCTCATCCCGTTTCTCCAAAACACGTGAAAGCAAAACAAAAAGAAAAACGAATCCTTTGATTAATCACTCAGCAATCCTCCTCTTGCCGCAGTGATTTTTGACCAGTGCTGGGTGTGGACCACTTTTACCTGTGAAAGTACCATCAAGTGAAGAAAAGATGGAGATGCTGGCTCCTAGAGGGAGTGGGTCAGAGAACATACAGGACTGTCCAGGCCGAGGCCACATGCTCTCGGGGCCAGGCAGACAGGGAAGTGATGAGAACAGCCAGTGGCCATGTCTTCAAGGAACCTGTTAGTAGAGGGAGGACAGGACATGGAATAGCATGTAGAGAAAGGAGCAGGTTCATGTCACTGCTTTCCCGATAGCAGACATGTGCACGACTGCATGAAGAAGGAAAGAACTGAGCAAGAGAGGGGTCAAAACAAAAGAGAGAAACAATTAAAAAAGGGAAACAACATTTTTGGGTGCTTTTCTGGGCTGGGCACTTCTGTATCCATTTTATCTTCCATATACACTATGTATAATTCAACCCCCAAGTGTCAGAGAAGCCTCATTTTAAATTAAAACACTGAAATTCAGAGAAGTTAAATAATTTGTCTATGATCTTGCTGCTAAGAAGAACTGACATGGGATTTGAACCCGGGTTAGCTTGACTTTGCTATCCCAGTTTCCCCCATGCTCCATGCGGCACAGCCCGGGAGGATGAGCTAGATCTGAGGCCACAGGTAGGAGGATCATCCAGAAAAAGAGAATATATGTCTGAAATCCAGAACGGATAGCTATAGAGATTGAAGTACATGATGCATTTGTAAGGGAAAGTGAATTTCATAATTAAAAGGTGAAAACCCACCTCTCCAAATAAGAGCACTGCCCCCTTTTCAAGGGACTCACCCTGGAGACTTGGCACTTATTCCAAAGATGATACTGTTACTCAAAATGCTTATATGACTCCTTACTTACATGAAGTTATAGAACATGTGGCACATTCCTTTAAATAGCTTGGTGGTTACAGGTGTTCATCTTTTGGAAACAAATCTGAAGCAAAAGGTTGTATGGGAAAGTGTAAATTTTAATTAAAGGCAAAAACAGCCATTATAAATTGGTGTGACTATAAAACAGAGATACTACATCTTCTATGGCCCTGCCTGTCTCTGAACACAAGCAAGAGCTAAGCTCTGAGCTGTTTTCTGAAATGGTGGCCTCACTGGGGTGTAGACTCTTGAGGTATCTCTGTTGAAAGACAACATTCACCTAGATATCAAGTTTTGCTGAGCAGGTGTTCTGAGAGAAGACAAAGGAAAAATAGAGAAGAGAGTTAACATTTCTGGGATGAAGCATCTCAGACATCCAGGACCTGCTGCTGTGGTCCTCAGGCCAGCAACACCAGCACCCACTGGGGCTCATTAAAAGGCAGAATCTCAGGCCCATTCCAGACCTCCTGAATCAGAGCATCTGCATTTTTACATTTCCATGTGGTTCTGCTGCATATTAAAGTTTGAGAAGCACTGATCTGGAGGAGGAGACCCTATGCCAAAGGTTGGGTACTGAGGAACTGAAAAGACAACATGGAATCAAGGTTCCCACAACACAGATAACCTAAAAAGCATGCTTTTCAAAAGCTCAGACAAGCAGGAATTTGATTCCACTCATTTTATAACTACTGTAACTATAAGCCCAAGAGTTTCCAAGACAGTCTCAGTTTCAAATACTCTGTTCCATTTGCAGACCACATATTATGGACAGTCTGGGACAATGGATGGACTGATGGGTACTGTGAATGAGTACTTAGGGGTGAGATTAGTGAAACTGTTACCATGTGGGTATGGAGCCAGGCTAGTTAGCGTGGAGGACTGCCAAGTGTTTGGATGATCAACCTGATCATCTGAAAATGAAAAATTAAGCTGGAGTTGGGATGAAGAGCAGTCAGGGAAGGATCAATGTCAAATTAGGAGGAAAAAAGAGTGGGTTTATGCAGTATATAACAGAGCTGTCTGATAGAACTTTCTGTGACAATGGCAATGTTCTATATCGACACTGTCCAATATGGTAACTGCTAGTCACATGTGGCTACTGATCACTTAGAATATAGCTAGCACAACTAAGAAGCCTGAATTTTAAATTTTATTTAATTTTAATTAATTTAAACTTAAAAGTTACATGTGACTGTTGGCCACCATACTAGACAGCACAGGTATATTTAAACACTATGGATAGGAAACCAGCCCCTGGGCCTGCCTCGGGCCCAAGGAGGACCAGCAGCACCCCCACTTAGGGAAGGGTCATTAGTGGGGCACGAAAGGTACCAATCAGGGAAGGAGAAAGGATTCAATGAGTAGATTTAGACATACAGAAAATGTAGATCCTGATAAAGTCAAACTCTTTGCCTTTAAAAGTGTGTGTTTAGGGCCTCCCTGGTGGCGCAGTGGTTGAGAATCTGCCTGCTAATGCAGGGGACACAGGTTCGAGCCCTGGTCTGGGAAGATCCCACATGCCGCAGAGCAACTAGGCCCATGAGCCACAACTGCTGAACCTGTGCGTCTGGAGCCTGTGCTCCGCAACAAGAGAGGCCGCGATAGTGAGAGGCCCGTGTACCGCGATGAAGAGTGGTCCCCGCTTGCCACAACTAGAGAAAGCCCTCACACAGAAATGAAGACCCAACACAGCAAAAATAAATTAATTAATTAATAAACTCCTACTCCCAACATCTTCTTTTAAAAAAAAAAAAAAAAGAAGTGTGTGTTTAGGGGGCTGAGCAAGGGAGATGTCCATCTGGTGGTGGCCTGAGCAAGGTGCCAGAGCCCTAGTGGGAGAAAGATGGCATTCATGTGGGAGGGTGGTCTGGCACTGAGTGGACATCTACATAGAACAGGGGTAATGGTAGCAACGGAAAATTAATTACATGTAAGGTGCTTGAGCAAATAAACATATAAAGCATAATGGGAGTTGGATTTCTCATCATCAGAGAAAACAGTTACAAATATGGAAAGAGAGAAAACTGGAATGAACCTTATGTTGGATTGAAACTTGAGATATGAGTGTGAACTCACAATTTTATATATAATATACATATATATATATATATGGACACAGAAGTTAATATAGATTGATATGGATATAAATATGTATGTATATACATACATATTGCCTAGCTTTGTCCACCTTGAGGGCCTGGGAGCAGCAATGCCCCAGTAGCAATAGGAACACCCATTTTCCAGATCTTGGCTTCTAACTTCCATTCCCCACAGTCTCCTTGGAAAAATGGCTGATTCCCAGGCATAGATTGGAAAAACATAGCATAAGCTTTGAATATCTTACTGTGCCAGAAAGTGAGGAAGTGCTCAAAGAATGACGGGGGCATGTCAAAAAAGACACAAGTTGACAGGACTCCCACTGGCTAACTTAGGACAATTTGAGCCTAAAAATAAGGAATGATAGTAACAAATCATAAACTATTTCTCTTTTAGAGAAATCCATGTGTCCATACTGATATAAATAAATGACTGAATAAAGGAACAAATGGACATCATATACCACTTGCTAGGATACAATAAGAACACACCATCCCTTCTGTGATTTTCCTGCTAAAAATGTACAGCCTGAATCTAATCATGAGAAATCTAATCTAATCTAATCATGAGACGAACCCAAACCGAGGGCCATCCTACATAATAAATGGCCTGCACTCTTCAAATATGTCAAGGCCCTGAAAGTCCAAGGAAGACTGAGAAATTATTCCAGATTGAAGGAGACCAAAGAGATAAAACAACTAAATATAACATGTGATTCTGAACTAGATGCTTTCGCTATGAGAATATTCTTGGGACAACTGATGAAATGTGAATGATGTTTGATGGCAGTAATATATCAATATCACTTTGCTGATTTTGATGGATTTACTGTGATTATGTCTGAGAATGTCTCTGTTTATAGGAAATACAGCATGCAGGGGTAATGGTGCATCCCGCTGGCAACTTACTTTCAAATAGTTCAGGAAAAAAATAATTCTGGGTACAGGATTTGCATCTTTTCTGTAAATTTGAGACTGTTTCAACATAAAAAATAAAAATAAACCATGTTTATCTATTTGGAGTCCATGGACTGTAATGAGAACTCTTTGGAGACATCTCATCAGAAAGATGTTCTTCTCTAGCAAAAAGACAGAACAGTGTGCAGGAAATCTCTTCCCTTCCACCTAAGGTAGACATTTATGTGTTGATGCTGATGCCTGGAGCTGTGGCAGACACCCTGCAAATAGGGAAAAGCCACTAGAAACTCAGAGAAACCATCCCAGAGACTGATGCTGTTGAGCTGCTAAATTAGCAAGCCCACAAACTAGCTACCTCCAGATTTCTTATGTGTGATTATCAAATTCAAAATTGTTTAAGTTAAAAAAAATCTACCATTAGGTAGCATTAGCTCTCCTGTTTGAAGAAAGCAGTCCATCAAAGAGTTCAGGACTCTCTTCTTCTATAGGCCGCTCAGCTACCTTTGGCCCTGCATTATTGCCTTCTGTATTTCAGCTTCCCATCCTCCACCTCCTCTGGCCTGAGACTGGAGTTGCTAACATATGAAATACGCTTCCTATTGGCAGGTTGCTAGGGTACAACTCCTCCTTACTGGAAGTCAGTCCCTCCCTTCACCCTACACACACACACACACACACACATACACACACACACACAGGTAAAACGGCACACTGAAACAGAACAAAAATGTACCTTACAGAAATGAGAAGTCACATATATATTTATAGCCAATGTCACAGACCCTGCCTAGACTAAGGAAGGTCAAGAATAAAGATGAAGCAACCTGACAACGGTCTTCTTTTGGACTTAAGCCTCATGCTCTCCCCCTTGAATATTTCACCTAGTGCAATCTGCACCTCTCTTTCCACACTTTTCCCTTATGACTACATCCATACTCAGAATTCTTGGCTCTCTTTCCTGCCACCACACCTAAAGGGCATCTTCCACCTGGGTAGCTCTCACTGGTTGGAACTAAGAAATAGACATTGATACCACACCATTTTCAAATCCTTCCCATGACCCTGCAGATTCTGGTGAGCAAGGTCAATTTGTTGGGTTGACCTCGTACATATGAACACAGAATCCACAGAGGCAAGCATGAGAAATCCTGTTGAATGCTTGCGATACAACCCAGTATTTCCATGGCTTTTTTTTTTTCGAGTGTGAAAATAATGCCCGTACCCTAAGCCCAGAGAAACTTTCACACTGTTTACTATTTTTCCTAAATTATCATGTCTGGCAAGAAACTAAAGATAAGCTTACAGCACAATGCTAGGTGTCAAGGAGGACACCACAAAGGATAAAGGAGGTGAGGTTTTTTAAGCAGACACCCAGCTAGCTAGCACCTCGCAGGTGTGCTTGGAGAGGCAGCTCACGCGTGTTTTGGAGACACAGCCAATGCTTCTTGATAATCAGGAGGGAGTACAGTGTTAAATAGTAGAGAGTGACCGCCCCCCCCAACCCCCGCAAAATAGATCCAAATCCTAACCCGGGAACCTGTGAATGTGATTTTATTTGGAAAAAGGGTTGTTACAGATGAAAGTAAGGATCCTGAAATAAGACCAGCCTGGATTTAGGGTAACCCTAAATCCAAAGGCAGGTGTCCTTATAAGAGAGAGGTAGAGGTAGATCAGAGTCACAGACACACCAAAAAGAATGCCATATGAAGAAAGAGGCAGAGATTAGAGGGATGCACCTACAGGGTAAGGAGAGCCACGGATTATCAGCAGCCACCAGAAGCTAGGAGAGAGGCATGGAACAATTCTCCCGCAGGGCCTCCAGAAGGAACCAACCCTGTCAACACCTTGATTTCAGACTCTGCCCTCTGAAACCATGAGAGAATACATTTCTCTTGTTTCAAACCATCAAGTCTGTGGTCGTTTGTTATAGCAGCCCTAGGACACTCATACAGTGTGCAAGGCAGGGCATTTAGGGGTGGGCATTTAGGGGTGGGCTCTGTCCAGAGGAGAAATCATTTTCGCTCCTAGTTATGGTAAAATAAGAACAGCAGGCACAAAGTCTCTGGCATACGAATGAAATGGAACTTTTTAGGGTGTGGCAAAGGTTACTTCTCTGAAGATTCTTTTGGGTGCAGAAGTAGATGGTGAGATAGCAGAGAGCCTCAAACAAACTAGGATGGCAAACACCTTCTGAGACTCAGCA
Source organism: Mesoplodon bidens (assembly GCF_964165515.1). Lineage (NCBI taxonomy): Eukaryota > Metazoa > Chordata > Mammalia > Artiodactyla > Ziphiidae > Mesoplodon > Mesoplodon bidens. Next base: position 60,599,205 of record NC_138178.1, on the reverse strand, counting down.
CCAGACTTTCTCAGAGGGTCTAGGTGGGCCTGACATCAAAGATCCCAGGAGTTAAATTCACCATGAGGAAAGGGGCATCTAGTTGGTGTCCTGGGCCCCCATCTGTGATGCTGGGTGGGGAAGGCCGCTTCAGGTGCCGCTTACGACTGGGGCTGGGCTCCCTCCAACACAAGGACCTGGCACAGCGCTCATGTGTTGAGAGCAGAGAAAAGTACGTGAGAGTCAGCCAAAGAGGCTGCAACTGTGGGCTGCACCCAGGGGTCACTCTGCAGCCCTGCAGGGTCTGTCCCTGCCAGCATCTCAGGTCAGGGGCAGAAGGGACATGGGGAGCCAGATGAGGGAGTCTAGAGAGTGGAAGAGGTTGTACCATGTGGAGGTCAGTTCAATGGGAGGTCGGAGAAGGAGAGACACTGATGCTGAGACTGCACTTCCGTTGTCTCTTCTCTCCTGTTCTCAGGCCGCCCCCTGACTCAGGGTCCTCCAGAGTGTCTGCAGCGAGAGGACCACAGGTCTGAGCCCAGGACACACCCCCACTTCTTTATCAGATTCATCGTGTACATGATGCATAGTTCACCCTTCCTACAACAGTCTCTGTAACACAAACGGCCTCTCCGTTCCAACTTCCCAAAGCATACTTTAAAACCTCATCAGGCATCAGGGACTTCCCTGGTGGCACAGTGGTTAAGAATCCGCCTGCCAATGCAGGGGACACGGGTTCATGCCCTGGTCCGGGAAGATCCCACATGCTGCGGAACAACTAAGCCTGTGCACCATAGCTACTGAGCCTGTGCTCTAAAGCCCGCGAGCCACAACTACTGAGCCCACGTGCCACAACTACTGAAGCCGGCGCGCCTAGAGCCCGTGTTCCTCTACAAGAGACGCCACTGCAATGAGAAGCCCGCACACCGCAACAAAGGGTAGCCCCTGAGCACAGCAGTGAAGACTCAATGCAGCCAAAAATAAACAAACAACTAACTAACTAACTAACTAACTAAATTTATAAAAAACAAAAAAATCTTCATCAGCTGCATTATTTTTAAACTCTAGGAAGAAAATGGAACTGAGCAGATGTTGCTAAATAACATCTGCTGTCCCATTTTTATAAAAAGCATTTCAGTCAATCGATGTATTGGTTTCTCTATCAGGATATCCATCAACCAACCCACTCACCCATGCTTCTGTGTGTGTGTGTGTGTATGTGTGTGTGTGATGCATCAGTGATGCCTGGAGTTATGTTTACCTACTGTTAACAAGAATTAATTCTCCGTGGTGTAATCTGGAGTGATTTGTTTACTTTCTTCTTGGCTTTCATCTGTATTGTTTGAATTCTTTACATTGGACACGTTACTTTTAGAAAAAAAAATTAAGGCATTCAGATCATTATTTTAAAAGAAATATAATAAAATTCCCATAAGTGGAAATAAATAGAAAGAAAGAAAGGAGAGAAGGAGAGGAAAGAGGAGAGAGGATAAAAAAAGAAAGGAAAGAAAGAAAAAGGAAAAGAAATGAAAAGAAACTGGAGACAGAATGAGACCCACTCAGAAGAAATGGTGACGTCATTATCTAGATACCCACACCTTAGAAGCCCGGGTCCCAGTGTAGGCCCTCCTGTCCCATTTTCACAAGTGAACCCCCTTGGAAAGCTTATGGAAGAGTCTCTGCAGGCTCATTAAGGCCCAAACACCGGCCACCTCTCCTGCAAAGGAAAGACTGGGTGGTAGGGTAATGGGAGGCCGCCACAACCAAGGCCAGCCAGAGGGCGGGCAGCACGGTGAGCTTCCCATGCCGCGTGGAAAGGGCCACACGTCCTGGTTCCTCTAGCTCATCCCCTTGAGGATTTAGTTTGAGAGGCCAGAACCTTTCAACTTCAGGGTGGCTGACATTTTAGACTCTCTGGTTCAAGCTCTCACTTAGGGTTCCAGGACTTCTACCATATCTTGGACTTCAAAGTGTCCTTCCACAAGTCCCTTAACTTCTTGGAGCCTCAGGTTCCTCATCTATGAAGCAGGGATAGGAGACCCATCCTAGCAAAGGGCCAAATCCACCATGTACCTTAGCAGGCAGGTCACGCTGCCCTTCCTCAGCAAACCCAGGCTGGTCAGGACTCATAACACAAAGCAGATCAGCACACATCTACTGAGACCATGCTAAGCTCCGCAGCTGTAATGGAGCCTAGAGATCAGATCAACGTCAACAATAATAGACAGAGAAACCACAACACTGAGCAATTATGTGCTTTATACATCTTTGCCATTTAATCCTCACAACATGCCTAGGAGGTGGGTTCTTTAAGTGTTCCCATTTTATAAGTTAGAAAGTTGAGGCACAGGGAAGTTAAGAACGCGCCTCAAGTCACAAAGCTTGCAAACGGTAGTGCTGGGCTTTTAATCTAAGTAATCCATCTCTTACACACTATACCTTATGCCTACTTGATAATAAATAATATATGGCTCTCATTTTTAATGAGGTTACATTTTTAGATAGGGACAAGGCACTTAAATATAAAATAATGCACCGTGATCAGTTTAACAGGACATGTGTGCTAACCCAGGGGGGAAATAATAAAATATCTGAGAAGGTCAAGGAAGATTTCCTAAGAGTGATGAAACTCAATCTGGGTTTTGAAGGATGAATGGAAGATTTTCTGGGTTAAAAAATAAAGAAATCAAAAGGAGGCAGAAGCAAGAGTTTGGATAGGCAGAGGCAAAAGAAAAAAAGAAAAAAAAAGCAAGAAACAGCACAGAACACTGAAAAAGTTTAAGGAGATGAAACATGCTAAGAATGCTAAAATGCTACGAAGAGCAGGGCACAGTGCACAGAGGGAGTGATATCTCAAGGGCTGAAAACAAGGCTGACAAAAAGATCCAGGATCCAGGATGACATCAGGACAAGATGGCCTGGAAGGAGGCAAGCCTCAGAGACGGCCAGTGGCTGGAGCGACACAGGGTGACCGCCCTGCAAGAAGCTTATCCTATAAACACTGGCCACACAGGCCTAGGGGTGACCCCTAGGACAGACGGGTAGCCCCAGAACCCTGATCCTGGTTTCTAGACAGTGGCTGGACTCTGGCCTCAGCTCTGGCCACACCAAACTGGAGACTGCAGTCTTCGCCAGGCCCACTCTGGTGGTTCAGGTTGGACGTACTTTTCTATTTTGTCCCATTTATCTCTTCTCTTACCTCCCAAGAAGTGTCGGTTACTGCAAGAGGCTGGTTATGAGTGCCTTTTCCTTCTAATAATCTCAGTTTTCCATCACTGATTAAGCAAACCTGAACAATAGAATTTGCTCAGAAACAAAAAGCTGAACTCCAGCCCTTTCGAGCCAAAGGCCCGTGCCTGTGTAACTCCTTAGTCAACGGCCTCCTAACCTCCCTGCCTTTCTCTAAAGAGACACTATAAAAGGAGAAATCAGAGCCGAAAGAACCTCACTGTGGAGGAGATCAGCATATTAATTTATACAGTCCGCATACTCTTGGCATTATCTCACGGCCTGATTCTAGGTTCCACATGTGAGTAGGAACTGGAGCGGCATGAAGCTCCCTGATGTGCAAGGCTGGCTTAGACACAGGTCCAAAGAACACTGACCGTGCAGAGTGTGAGCAGACGACTTTTGGAGTCTCCCGCGCTACTGCAGAGAGCTCGGAGAGGTCAGGGCAGGAGGGCTGGAGCCACCACCAAGGATTCCTGACATGTCAAAGCACACCAAGATTGCAGGACTGGCTCAAGGTTGCTCAGCCAAGGAGGGAAGCTAGGATTCAAAGCCCAAACTTCTGATGCTTCAATGTTAAAAACCATACTTTGAACCCAGTTCTTGGGGAAATAAGGTGATAGCATTTGAGGAGGAGAGGATGGGGCAGTTTAAGAGCAGCACCGGGAAGGGAAATGTGGACAGCAGCCTTTGCTGGGTACCGCTGGGTGATAAACTGTGTTTACCACAGTTCCGTTAATCCTCACAATCCTTCAAGGAGGTCGTCAGTGCCCCCATTTATTTATCCAGGGAGGGAGCTGAGGTTGAGAAAGGCACAGAGACTGGACCACAGTCAGTTAGTGAATGAGAGTCCAGATTAGAACTCAGTCTGACCTTCAAATGAGCATTCTGCCTACATCACACCGCATCCGGGAGTCACTTTACTAACCCTCAAGCCTTCCAGGCATGTCTCGGGGTGCCTCAGCCCTCCATCAGGTCCACGTGGGGCATCCAACACGCACAGCCTTATCTTACAGCCTGGCTGGGGCCTCTCTGGCCTGGGGCCCAGGCTTCCGAGACCTCCAGGGTTGAACAGAGACTTGCTGTATGGATGGCCTGCCTGGGCAGAATGTCCGAGGGCTCTCTCACCCCATTCCTGGCTGGGAGACCCTTTTGCTATTTATCAGGCCAGACCAGTTTATCCAGTTCCTATTTAGGATGACTCTTTACCCGTTAACTAGTTGATTCTTGTAAGGTTTTGCTCACACGGCAAGTATTTGTGGTTTTGTTCCTGGGGCAACAGACACTGAATAACTGGGGCCAGGTTTCCTCCCAGCTCCCTTGGGCTCAGCCGGCTCCTCCCTCTTAGGGCCACCAGGGGCCATGGGGCCTGGCTCTACTCGTCCACCTGGACCCTAACACAGCCGCCAGGTTCTCTGGGCCTCCAGGCTGGGTCCACCGTCCATTCCTCAGGCTTGGTAGCTTCAGGGACGACCACCCCCTACAGTTCTCTCTTGGGCTGGGAAATGGCCACTCAGCTTTGGAGCAGTTCTTATGGGTGCAACTAGAGAGCAACTGAGTGCTGTATCCAGTCGAGCCACGTCCATATCCACAGATGTCCTCTGCCTAGCCCAGGACTAGGTGGTCATTCCAGCTCTTCTCCTTCTTCCCCTCTTTCCCCTCCCCACCAGACAGACACGTATGCACACACAATCTGATCTGTCCTAAGATCTGGAAGGGCTGGGCAGATAACAAAAGGCCCTCAAGCAAATGGTACCCATGTAAATAACACCCTTGCTTCCCTAAGGCATATGCTTAAATAGGACCAAAGTCACCTCCAGGTGACCTTAATAAATAGCATTTTCCCTGATGGTGTGAACACCTCGCTCATTTTGACAGGTTTGACAGGTTTGACAGGTTTGTGCATCATTCTTAGAATTTCACCCACATCCTACAGAAAAATTAGATTGCGGTTCAATCTGTTTGCTGCTTCAGAAACTGAACCTGAATGACCAAATAAGAGAAAATACGTTATGAATTTTTTTTTTTTTTTTTTTTTTGCGGTACACGGGCCCCTCACTGTTGTGGCCTCTCCCGTTGCACAGCACGGGCTCCAGACGCGCAGGCTCAGCAGCCATGGCTCACGGGCCTAGCCGCTCCGCGGCATGTGGGATCTTCCCAGACCGGGGCACAAACCCGTGTCCCCTGCATCGGCAGGCGGACTCTCAACCACTGCGCCACCAGGGAAGCCCTGTTATGCATTTAAAAAAATCTTTTGAGGAAGAGAAATGATGAGTTGCTAGATTAGGGTTTTGAACGCATGTCTTACAGAAATTTAATACTTTATGCCTTTTAAAAAAGTCTAATTCTGTGAGATCTATTGTTTCTTTGCACATATGGTACTTTAAAACAAACGGAGACATGGTTCTATGTGGAATTTAATTAATGATTAGTGGTAACACCAACTGTTCCACTTACTGATCATCAACTTTAAGAAAAGCAATCACACCCGAATGACCACTTTACTTTCTTCCTTACGGTTAAAATGACAAAGTAAAGAATTCCTTGCTTCAAATATTGCTAATAGAAATTTTAACTTTTCGGTAACTTGAATTTGAATTTGTTTTATGTTTAAATGAATTTCAGATTCAACAAAATATTACAAACTTCTAATAAAAGGGTATTCATGGGCTTCCCTGGTGGCGCAGTGGTTGAGAGTCCGCCTGCCGATGCAGGGGACACGGGTTCGTGCCCCGGTCTGGGAAGATCCCACATGCCGCAGAGCGGCTAGGCCCATGAGCCATGGCCGCTGAGCCTGTGCGTCCGGAGCCTGCGCTCCGCAAGGGGAGAGGCCACAACAGTGAGAGGCCCGCATAACGCAAAAAAAAAAAAAAAAAAAAAAAAAGGGTATTCATATATTTATTAGAGGCCTCTTCTTTCCATGCATCATGGAGAGATACACCACTCAGACCAAGGCTGTAATATTAAAAGTTGAAAAACTATTGCCCTAAATCATTTAATTGTTTAAATAGGTTCTAGAAGTGTGAGCATTTGTGGGAGAGAGAAAGAGAGAATGCCTGCATGTCTCACACATAGGGGTATGGCAGCCATCACTATAGTGCCCCTCCCTAATGAATTAAAATAGAAAAGCCATCCACTGAGGTGATTTCTCCCCAGTTTGAGAATTTTTAAAAATTCATTGTGCTTTGCTGCAGTCCAGCCCCTCAAGTTTGGCCTTCCACATCATTCCTTTACAACCCACCCCTGTGCCCTTCCAAGAAGAAGGATGACCTCAAGTGGGAAACAGTCTCCAGCATCTGCTTGGGGCTTTGATTTTGTAGGTTTATTTTACACATCCTAATTCTGCGGGAAACTCCCTGCAGATGTGGAGGAGCCCTCAATAACTGACCTCTTGTTAAAAGACAAACAGCCAGAAACCAGAAACATGACCGGGAAGACAAACAGCTGTTCAGGTCTCAGCTGTTTGCCAGAATGGCAACATCTTCAGAAATGAGCCTCATACTCATCTTGATGGAGGAGGTCAGGGCTTGAGGTTCCTTTGTTTGGTTAGAGATGGTAAAAGCATGGCACATATGCCCTTCCACCCCTCTCCCACACTCATGACAGACATCACTAATCAATCCCTATATCTTTTTCCTCTGAACCTGAAATCAACCCCAGAATTCTTCTCAAAACGGAGTACAGCCAGAATCCACGGTACCAGATTAATTCTATTTGCCATCCTGGAGTCTAGGTTCGAAAGGGTGAGGATTATACAAAAATCCTCATGAGGAAGGGGGTACTTCGTTCAATTCCTAAACTTCGTTCAATTTGTTCTGTTTCGTTGAAGTACCATCTCCGAACCCAACAATGCTGATTTAAGCAAAGAGCCTTCAGCTAAAAGATGCTGGTGCTGATGTGTTTGCATTTACTGAACGTGAGCTGTGTGCCAGGCATGTGTGTGCTGAGCACCTCACATGTACTGTCTCATTTAATTAATAAAAGATGATTCTGATGCTAACATGACCCAGGATCCAAGACTCACTTCTCAGATCCAACATGTTTCACAGATGAGTGTAGCACAAGTCACACAGGACAGCTGCATGCCAAGAGTGCTCTCAGCCTCCCAGGACCTAAGCTCCATTAATTCTGCTCAAGGAGGAGGGCCTTTCTAAAATCCAGCGCAGCCCTGGCGCATCTGTTCCAGTCTGTCACTTAGCCACATTATATTTCTGAATAAGCAGCTTCAGAAAGCAGCACACTTTGTAACACAGGCCACCTTTGCCCCAGATGAACAGCACAGCTTCCATGGAGAACATACATTTTCCTTCCTCCACCTACCATATCTGATGACATTTCTGAGAGCTGTGAGGCTGACAAACCTATCCAGCAATCAGATGATGTCAAAGGCTTCATTTCAAAGAACTGGAGACAGGAAAGCTGTTGTGTTTCTTCTCTTGGGCTTGGGTCAGACCCTGGCCTGCTGAGTCATTTGCCCTGATAGGATGGCATTTAGCCACAGACTTGGATCCTGGGTGACAGCCTTGCACCAGCTGCTCCCAGAGCTGTAGAGTGAGAAGATAAGAATGATGATGAAAGTAAGAGTAAAAAATGAGAGCTACCAATTTTACTGGATGTTCAGTAAGCACCCTTGCAACGTACCAAATGCTTCACATATACACTCTCATGTTTAATGCCCCAACTCTCTCCTATGACCTATCCATGTAGAAAGGCTGCTAATGTTTATCTCTTGGAGAAACGGTTCTAGAGAAACCATGGATTGGTTTCAAAGCTAGGATTTTGAAGAGGGCCTTTAACTCTGTCTGCCCATTTGCAAGAAGGAGAGAATTCTCTTTGTTTTTCACATATTATATATGCTGAAGAAAAATGATCCACGTGAACATGCTTTGGATGATTTTGTGGAAAGGAGCTAAGTTCTCTGTTTATGACTGTTCTGGTTGTTGATATACTGCTCTGGCTCCCTGTTTGCTGGATGTATCTCATCACACAGTCCTCCATAATGTGAATTCTAAATCTTAAAAGTGGTCATTCTTTAAATACTTTCATTAACCAAACCAGCACCAAAAACAGCAGGCGGGGGGGAGGTTGTGAGTTTCTCGAGGGCAGAGATTGTGTCTTACTCATCTCTGAGTTCCACATATCTGGCATAAAAGAGTCAGGCTAGGGCTTCCCTGGTGGCGCAGTGGTTGAGAGTCCGCCTGCCGATGCAGGGGACACGGGTTTGTGTCCCGGTCCGGGAAGATCCCACAGGCCGCGGAACGGCTGGGCCCGTGAGCCATGGCCGCTGAGCCTGCGCATCCGGAGCCTGTGCTCCGCAACGGGAGAGGCCACAACAGTGAGAGGCCCGCGTACCTCAAAAAAAAAAAAAAGAGTCAGGCTAGAAATGTGACTTGAGGATAAAGGACTGGAGGGTAGGAGAGGGAAGGAAACCACAACCTTCAGTAGAATTAATTATCTTGTCAACTAAAGTTCAGACTTTGTCCACAAGCATCTACCAAGCCCTGCGACAGAGAGAGGTTTGTTCATGCTTGGTACTGCCTTAAAGATCAGATGTTTGACAAAAATGTTACCTCTAATGAGAGGGAAATAGCATTAAGTCAAGTATTAAGTAAAGACTTCATATGTGTCTCTAATGACAAGCACAGCCCCTAGTATCTTAGTCTGGTGGATTCTTGAGAGAATTAAAAGGCCCACCTGATGGCCTGGGACTGTCCTCTAATATCACTGCCCTTCTCAGTGTACCAGTTGCCAGCCACTCAAATCCATACTTTTCCTGTCCAAAATTGTAGATGCCAAAACAACAAGGCTCCTGGCCAAGAAAAAACAAAGGCTCAACCTAATTAGAGCATGTTGAGGGTGAGAAAGCTCAAATCTGAGAGGCCCACACATCAGAAATGGGAAATAAAATAGGCAGCTGTTTGGAGTCCTGATGGGCAATTCTCCACTTCCACGATACATTAACAGTCACAAGGGCAGCAACGAGGGGGCTTTAGGTGGGCTGGGACCCACTCCATAGAATGCATGCCTGATCTGAAAGCTGAACCTTCGTAAACTCCTCCTGACACAATTTCAGCCTGGAGATTCCAAAGGAAGGAAGCCCACTCTCTTGGGTTGAGTTGTTAAAGATTGCATTATACCCCTCTTCTTCAAGCAGAAAGCAGAAAGCACAATGCACAGCGGCTCTCTCCACCATGACCTTGCAGCCAGCAAAGAGGGAAGATGTCCTTCTCAGCCCAGCATCCCAGTCTTCCCATAGAAGCACCACAGTTAGGGAGGCCTAATGGGGGTGGGGTGCTCAAATGGAATCTGGATGAGCTAGATTGGACACCAAACTAACAGTCTGCAGCCAATGGATTCATCACTCAAATATTTACTTGAGAGCCTTCTGTGTACCAAGCACGATTCCAGGTATTGATTACACAGCATGGACAAAACAGACAGACATAGCTGCCTTCAGGGATAACGAACCCTGCCTTAACCTTGTGACAGCCCCTGGGTCATAAAATGTTAACCTCGCAAGACTTGAACTGGGATTCAAATCCCAGGCGTGCTGCATTCTACCTTTGCAACCTCAGGCACCCAGCTTCCCTGGGTTTGTGGGGATGATTAAATTAAGGCAGGAATTTGAAGGACCTAAAGTAGAGTCCTTGCCTCCGCACCGCCCCTGGTCTCCTGATTCCAAGCCTGACATTCTTCCCTCCATATCCTACAGCCAAGAATTGCCACACACACATGGACCCATGCATACAGATACATCATCCTTAAAATAAGATGTCCCATTCTCTACATCTTTGATCTCTTATCCTCCCAGCCACCTGCAGTGTAGGTATCTGTGGCGCCTCTGAGAACGATGTCCTTTGCAGACCTTCATCTACAGGGAGTGTAACAGACCAAGGGCCCCAGATGCTGGGCCCTGAAATTCATCATTACAGCAGCACTGGCCCTGCAATGAGCTGTGCTTCCTAGAGGCAATGGCTGAACCCAGCAGGGGTACAGAGGCAAGTCTGTTCCTGGGAGACACGGATCCTCTGATAGCCAACTTTGACTCCAGGGCTCCCCGATATGGTCTTCCTTGGAAATCTAGGATCCTTCCCCACAACCTTCCCTCCCTGTCTCCTTCAATCGAGGACAGACTTGCATTGCTGTCTGACCATCCTCCTAGCCCACACGTTTCCCCTAATAAAACCTTTGCCCATTTAATCCTGTCTTGGTGTCTGCTTCTTGTAAGATCCTGACAAACAGAATCTCATTACCTCTGTATTGCAGATGGGGAGGCTGAAGTTCAAGAAACAAGCACTGGCCCAGTGTCACAAAAGAGAAAAGAGCTGCAATTCGATATTAGCTATTTGGGAATCCAAATGACACAGACACCACCCAACCCTCCACAAAGAGCCCCAGAGACAGGGTCTAAGGTGTTTTCTGCAAAGCTGGATGCCTTTATCCCAAGTCCCACAACTGAGTAGCGGTGGGCCAAGACCAAAGCCTAGGTTTTCAGCATCTGAATCTGGGATCCCGCCTCCTGCCCCGCCATGCTCCAGAGTCAGACCGCATCAGAGCCATCCCAGAGAGAACGCACCTCTGCCGTTCACCCCGCCCCGTGGAGCCACGGCAGGTTTTTGCATTTAGTAAGTGTGTTTGGAGACAATCATTTCATAAAAGTTGATCGGCTCTGAGTCGGAGCCAGCTGAGACTGATAACTCCAAGTCTCCCCAGACATGGAGTTCAGATGCAAAGCCACATTTCGTCCCAGTGATCTGGCCACCTGAGACCTGACCGTCTTCAGATGAAACCAGGGGCTCATGTGTCCGCATCCAAATATCCTCGGCCTGCCCCAGTTGGAGGTTTCAAAGCTGCTTCTCCAACGCCAGGAGGAGCCTGAGGAAGGGCAGCCACCTCTCCGTCACCACTGCAGGCCAAACACCTAGGTGGCTGGGGGAGGCGCCCAAACACCACCACAGGAAAACCAATCAACGCTGTCTCGATGACTGTAGCAGAAGACTGGAAGGCGAGACAAACAGCTTTGCCAGCCAAAGGCCACTGAGGGGAGTGCAGAAGGGAGCTCAATTCTCTGTCTACGCCCCGGGAGACTCACAGGTGGGAGAGCAGATGAGCACGGCCCTCCTCCCCTCTCGCCAAGGCCAGCTTGCAGGGACAGCTGGTAAACAGGCTAATTAGTGTCCATGCCATTCACACCCCTGATGTGTCAACTGATGATGTCTGTTTTAAGTTACTCACGGAACTAGCCTCTCTCTTACTCTTGGCAGCCAACAGGGCAGTGGACCAGGGTCAGCCACAGCAGAGACAGAGAGAAAAAGTGAGAAAAAGTGAGCGGGTTTATAAAACAGTATGTTAGGTCAGAAGGAACACAGTGCCTGAGCACTACCTTCAATTGGGTCCCAGAAGAACTTAGGGCAGGAAGGAAAGGGTTAACGGTTATTGAGGGCTTTGCTGAGTGTCACACACTGTGCTAACTGATTTACGTGCATTATGTCGTCTAATCCTCACAGTAACTCTAGACAGTCAGTACTATCATTATTTCTACTTTACAGAAGAAGAAACTGAAGTTCAGAGTGGTGAAGCAATGTGCTCAACGCCTCCCAGCTAATAATGGGTCAGGCCTGGGTTTTAACGTCAGTCTATCGTCGGAGCTTACTCTACCCCGCAAAACAATGCATGATTCCCTGTGTTTTCTGAATACCTACTGTGTACCTGGTGTTTTAATTACACGACCTCATGGAATCCTTACAGTAACCTTACAAAGTCCTTGTCTTACCCATTTCTGAGAAGTGAGAACAAAGACTCAGAAAGATGAATTTAGTAAAAGTCATATAGCTATAGTCACATAGGTGGGGTGGGGCACAGGTTGGAACTGAGTCTGACTGGCTCCATACACCCTAAGTCCTTCCCAGGGGCACCCAGGGGCAGCCACAGCCACTATTCACACGGCCCAGGAGGGCAGTATTACGCTAGCAACGATCCTGAATACTGACTGAGCATTAACAATGGGCTCACTACCAAACCAAGGACTTTGCACATATTAACTTCATGTGATTGTAACCACAGCCCTGCCAGGTAAGTGGCATGACCTCGATTTCACAATCCGACGCTCAGACAGGCAGGGCTGCACAAGTACTGGGAGCAGAGCTGCAGTTCTAACTCAGACCCACAATACTGCCTGCCGGCATGGCGTCTTCCAGGAGACACATCAACGCAGTCATCACCTTTCCACTGAGTTAAAATATGCTTTTTGGCTGAAGAATCCCTTTAAAGCAAGTTGTTAAGGAATCAGCAAAGGAAGTTTCGGGGTTTCATCCTGACCCTAAAAGAACCTTCTAGAAGTTACGGGCAGGGTGGGTCACCTGGACAACTGGCCACTTTTCTCTCCCATTGAACTTTCCTCGGGCCCGAGCCTCCGAGGTCTGCCTCTGACTTCCCAGGACACGGCTCTGGCCTTTCAAGTCAGCGAGATTCCAGCTGAGGCCTGAGCTCATACTCGTCTGGCCCCCTCCCTATCGCCAGGCAGCCAGCTCCTTGTTTTTCCTCCCATGATGATGGATATGACCTGTCAGGAAAGCTGGGAATATTTTAAGCTCCTAACTGATTTTTATCTAAATTTAACTTTGGGCCACAGCATCAGCAGAGTTTGGTCCAGAGGGCAGCCAGCATTTTCATGGTGACACATCATAACGAAGGCTCGGTATTTCTCAGATGCCCTGGCTGGGCCTGAAGCTAAAAGATGGCAAACGGCTCTTTAGGAAAAAGATCTTGATCTTGTAGGACTAGAGTCATCAGACTGCAGATGGGAAGGGAACCATAGATACTATCCAACACTCCCTCCCGTTTAACAGATGGGGAACCTGAGGCCCAGTGAGCCTGAGTGACTAGAGCCACAAAGCTTGGTCTTGCTTTTTTTCTGTGACAGTGCATTGCCTCTAGGGAACACAGTGAACAAACCAGATGTGACATCCCCAAGGGCCATACTTTTTTATTTTATAAATCATAAAATCAAATGCTCTGTGTCATGGAACTGAAGTCTGTTGAACCCTGATCTCTAGTCAGCAGCACTGACTGTCTGGTTCAGCATATTTAACGAGCCCATGGAAAGTGGACTTTTTCCAAGGGTCAGGGTTTCTAAAAAATTCCAATCAAAAAATGTCCGTGCCACACATTGTTTTCTCTCCCTTGCTAAAATGCTGGCTTCTGGAGAGCAGGGCATTATCAGTGTAATTCACTGGTCTACTTCCAAAGCCCAGAACAGCACCTGGCACTTGGTGGACAAAGGTTAAATATTTATTAAAAGGCAGACTGGCTGAATGAATGAACAAATGAGTAAATATAAGAAAGAGAATCATCAGGCCAAACTGACTCTTGGTAGGAAGGGGAGAGCAAAGCCACAAGTGAAATAACGTGAAATTACCCTTTTCCCTTCCTGCCACCAAGGTATGCAGCCACTGATGACTTTTAGGAGGATTAGATGAAAAGTTCTTGCATCGTCTTTCAATAAAAGGCAGATTGAAACACCCAAATGGTCACTATCATCCACACAGCTAGCTAGATTATATGATTGAAGATTGAATTAAGAAGAAAAAGAAATAAACAGTATGGAGGTTCCTTAAAAAACTAAAAATAGAGCTACCATATGATCCAGCAATCCCACTCCTGGGCAAATATCCGGAAAAGATGAAAACCCTACATCGAAAAGATACAGGCACTCCAATGTTCATAGCAGCACTATTCACAAGAGCCAAGACATGGAAGCAACCTAAATGTCCATTGACAGGTGAAAGGATAAAGAAGATGTGGTGTATGTATATATACAAGGGAATATTACTCGGCAATACAAAAGAATGAAATATTGCCATTTGCAACAACATGGATGGACCTAGAGATTATCATACTAACTGAAGTAAGTCAGACAGAGAAAGACAAATGTCATATAATATCACGTACATGTGGAATCTAAAAAGAAAATACAAATGAATTTATTTACAAAACAGAAACAGACTCACAGACATAGAAAACAAACTTACGGTTACCAAAGGAGAAAGGAAGGGGGGAGGGATAAATTAGGAGTATGGGATTAACAGATACATACTACTATATATAAAATAGATAAGCAACAAGGATTTACTATATAGCACAGGAAACTATAGCAATATCTTGTAATATCTTGTAATGGAAAATCTGAAAATATATATATATATACATATACATATAGATATATCACTGAATCACTTTGTTATACTCCTGAAACTAACACAATTTTGAAAATCAACTATACTTCAATTTTAAAAAAGAAGAGAAAGAAATAGAAAGAAGAGAAATAAAGACACGGACAAAAATACAGTGACACAGACTGCTAATAAGAGGGGTCACAGTGGATCCCACAGCCGGAGGCAACATTAGTCCAGAGGCCTCTCCTCTGAGTCAGGGTTTTTAATACTTTTAGAGTCAGATCACCTCGGGGTTTGGGAACAGGGGACACACAGCCCAATCAGCAAGGCAGTGAAGAGAGTAGCTTTCTTTTTCATCCTATTCCTCACTTCAGTATCTTTGTGGGGAAAGATACCGGCCTTCGCTACAGTACACTTACTTAAATTAAGAAATTACCATTCTCGGGCTTCCCTGGTGGCACAGTGGTTGAGAGTCCGCCTGCCGATGCAGGGGACACGGGTTCGTGCCCCGGTCCGGGAAGATCCCACATGCCGCGCAACGGCTGGGCCCGTGAGCCATGGCCACTGGGCCTGCGCGTCCGTAGCCTGTGCTCCGCAACGGGAGAGACCACAACAGTGAGAGGCCCGTGTACCGCAAAAAAAAGAAATGACCATTCTCTCACCAACACGACTGAATTAATTAATATATTCTGAGGCTCAGATGGTATCAGGTGTCCCAGGCCCCACATGGTAACAGGTTTATTTTCACAAGCGGGTCACTAAATATATAAACATAAAAGGTTGCATTTGTGTATATTTGAAGGCACACGATACGGAGAGTGAAGTGAAGAAAAAGGACAAGAGAAGAAGCAGGATTTATAAAAAGAGATCCAAATACAGCTTTATTTATTGAATGCCCATTATCTGTTCAGCTCTGAATCATAATGAATTTTTAGGGGGAGGGAATCTGGATAAAAGAAAGCAGATGATATTCAAAAAATAAATATAACAGAGTTCCTGACTTCATAGGGTTTTAATTGGTTAGGGAGACAAAACAAACACATATATAAAATAAATATACATACTTAGCATAGTAAAGCATTAGTGAACTGTTTTATAAAATGCATGATCCAGAAGTCCCAAGAAAGGAAGCTCTAGGCGGGTCAGGTCAGTTAGGGAGGGCTTCCTGAGGGAGGTGAGAACAATGTGGTAGATGGAGGCTAAGATTTAGACTGGCAGGAGCGGTTTGAAACAAATGTGGGTGGCAGGACAGTGTGAGCCCCTCCACAAGCATGGGCATTTATGCATTTCATAGGAGGAGAAAAGGCAACCATAAAACAATGAAAAAGAGGAAATGGAAAAAAACGTGTGGTCCATTGGAGAGTTCGAATTGTTAACGGAATATCCTTTTCATGAACACAACTACCATTTACTGGGCCTGCCCACCACCAGCTGCTTTCACACATACTGTCTCCTTTGGTCATCACTACAACCTGAAGGGAAGGTCCTGTTCCCAGTTCACAGGTGGACAATCGAGAATTACCGAGACTGAATGTCACAGAGCCTACAGAAGATTAGAGGTAAAATGCTGCTTGGTCTGTTGGCCTCCCACACCTCTGTTCTTTCTACTCTTTCTCTCTTCTGAAATAGTTTCATTCTGTCCACCCCACCCCTCCTCCAAATTACTATTCTCTTTTCCTGACTCTGCACCTCAGCTATAGCTGCAAGACAACCAGAAAATCACTCCTGATTCATGTTAGCAATACATTTTTTCACTTTCCCATCATCACCACCACCACCACCACCATCACCATTGTCATTATCACTATCACCAAAAGTACCACCATCACCATCAACATCATCACCACCACCACCATCACCATCAACATCACCATCACCACTATCGTCACCACCACCACCATCATCACCACCACCACCATCACCATCACCACCACCATCACCATCATGACCATCACCATTATCATCACCTGCCATTTATTGAGTGTTCACACTGGACCGGATATCGGCTCTGGATCGGGTATTAACATTAAGCCCTTGACACACATTCACTCACAGAATCCTCACAACAACTCTGTGTGGTATATATCATCTATTATCTCCACTTTGTGGATGAGGAAACTGAGGCTTGAAGAAGTTAAATCACCTGCCCCGGGTCACATCAGTGGCTGAATCTGGGTTCAAAATGCATCTTTCCTTTCTCCCACGCCATCTGCTTCATGCTATACCCAACTGACTAAATTCTACCCCGGCAGCTTTGCAGAGCAGTTCCATGAAATTATTAAGCAGATGTTCTTGCTCTACTAGAATGCAACGTTTATTACTGAGGCGGAAATTGTTAGAGGATTTGCCATCATGTATTTTACATGCATGTCATTAGAATTACTCAGGGGTGAGAGGAAAAAAGTTCCCAGTAAAAAATTTTATTTCTTTCTGACTTTGATGTCATCAAAAACCCACAGTGGCCCCCTGGACAAACTATTCAGGGGAGATTCTTTTGTTCAATTTACGTCATACTCAGAAGTCAAATGGGCTCTAACTTAGCACTTCCTTAGACTCCTCTCTGATCTGGGCTTGGCATTTCAGAAGCTGAGCCCCAAATGCACAGGTTTGGGGAAAAAAATACCTGTGCAGTCAGTGTTGCTAGCTCACTGTACAGATGTGGAAATCAAGGTTTGCAACAATCACAAATCATGTGATCTTGTGCTCTGACTTGAGTACCAAGGAAGATGGGGGCTATGACATATCCTACATTTGAACCCCCTTAGACCATACTGAGGACCTCTTTTGGTATGAAAGCTCCCTGCCACCTTTTCATCCTCACATTTGCCTCCTTCCTTTCACATACAGAAATGGGCTCTCAGTCATCTGTCTCTCTCCAGTACCAGACTCAGGATGGGCTGGCAACAGCCTGGTACTCAGGGACTATTGCCCTGAGGAATGGAGAGAAAATTCATGGTCGTGAGATCAAAGGGAAAGGAGGCAATCGTCCTGGAGATTACAGATAAGAGTCTGACTCCTATGGATGAGAGAAACGATTCCTGGACATGTGTGAGGAGTTTGTTACAACATTGTGTATAACAAGTAAAACCTGGAAATAATCCCCACATTTTCAGTCATGGCGGATGGTTATATAAATTGTTCTATACTCATATAATGAAATAACATAAAGCTATATAAAATGTTGCTATAGTACATGCAGTGTCACAGGGGGCAAACGTTTGTTCTTGGGAGGTAAAAAAAAACCCTCAGATATTGCAATTATTTGCAGCCCTCCCAAGAACCATAATATATAATCAGATATACAGTATATCTGTGGTATTAAATTTTCATGGTGGTATTAAAAGGACTCCTCAGTGAAGCAGTAATGAAAAGAAGGCCAAGAAACACTGCTGTAGAAGAATCATTCACGAAAGCGGTTGACACTAAAGATGCTACATGAGAAAAGCAGGTAACAGTGGCGTGACACTGCTTTGGTAAAACATATACTCACTGATAGAGTGAGAAATTCACTGTCACTGGAAAAAACAAAAGTCATAATTTCAGTAGTATTCTTAGAGTAGTGGGGTTACAGACTATTTTAATTTTCTTCTTGCTTACCTGCATTTTCTGAAGTTCCTATCATCAATATATTCTTTATGAGGAAAAGGGCTCTGTGTGTGTGTTTCTAAGAGTCAGATTCTTGTATTAAGCTTGTGCTAAACCAAAGGGAGCAGCAGAGCCACATAGGCAGCCCTTGATTTTTGCTACTTCATCCTTTTTCTTTTTGTTTTTTGGCTGCATTGGGTTTTTGTTGCTGCGAGTGGGCTTTCTCTAGTTGTGGCGAGCAGGGGCTACTCTTCGTTGCTGTGCATGGGCTTCTCATTTTGGTGGCTTCTCTTGTTGTGGAGCACGGCCTCTAGGTGCGCAGGCTTCAGTAGTTGCAGCAAGTGGTCTCAGTAGTTGTGGTTCGTGGGCTTAGTTGCTCTGTGGCATGTTGGATCTCCCTGGACCAGGGATGGAACCCGTGTCCCCTGCATGGGCAGGTGGATTCTTAAACACTGTGCCACCGGGGAAGTCCAGCTGCTTCATCTTTTATCTTTCTTCCTATCAACCAACTTTTCGCTTGCAACCTTGGGACACTCATGCAACTTAACTGTAAGGAACTGCTACAGCGCCTAAAGCTTTCAGCTCAGGATGACCTTCTTGGAACCCAAACCAGTCAGAAGCTCTATAGCCAGTATTCAGGAAATCTGAGAAAACTGAATGGGCTCCACTCCCCACCCCTCTCCTGCTATGGTCCCCCTCAATTCCTCACTGGCTGCCTGAACAATCTCATCTTCTTTCCAACGGGCCTCACTGGGGTTTAGCTGACTCTTTCTCCTTTTAAGCTGCCACCATCTGTCCATCTCTTAGGCCTTCTGCTCCTGCAATGCTGGTCAAAGGACAACAGGGGTTTCTCTACTCTCTTCATGATCTTTAATCCTTTGCTGTGGTAGTCAGCCTCCAAAAGGGCCCCCAAATGATCAATGCCTTCTGTGATTCACCACTCTGTGTAGTCTCCCCACACATGGATCAGGACCAGCCTGTGTAATCAACCGAGGATGACAAAGGTAAACAGTCTATGACTTCCATTACTAGGTCATTAAGGATGTGGTACTTTACACTTTGCCTCTTTGATTGCCTGCTGTGAAGAAAGCCAGCAACCATGTCAGGAAGATTCTCAGCATCCCTGTGGAAAGGCCCAGGTGGAGAGGAACCGAGGCCTCCTGCCAACAGCCAGGGCCAAATCGCTAGCCCTGCAAGTGAGCTGCTTTGGACATTTATGCTCCCGCCCCAGTCAAGCCTTTAGATGACTTTAGCCCCAGACACCTCATGAGCAAACCAAACACAACCACCCAACCAAGCCACTTCTGAATCCCTGACCCACAGAAATTTTGTAAGATAATAAATATTTATCGTTGTTTTTAAGCCACTCAGTTTGGGGATACTTTGTTATGCAGCAATAGGCAGCTAATACATTTGTGTTTTTAGAATTCTACTACCGCGCCCCCGCCCCCAGCCAATACTGTGTGAAATAGACAGGGTTGAAAATTTTAAAATAGGAGGAAATCACAATGATTCAACAAACTCATTAAGTTATTCTGATCTTCTCCTTGGATTAAATTTCCTCACTTTTTTCTGACCCTTTTCCCCAGATGGTTCTGATAACCAAATATCCTCTAGCAAGGGCTGAGTTTGTCCAGTCAGCCTACCTATAATCTCAGCCTCCCAGTCTCTTTACCTCATGAAAATGCTCTTTTCCAGCAAGTGAGCCAGTAGGTATAAATCAGGCAGACTAGGGGAACATTTCTTCAAAGTTCCTAAAGAGTCACCTATCCCTTCCAGGCAGAATTCCACAACAATGTTTGGTCTGCAATGGATTTTTAAAAACTATTAATAATTTTTTAAAACTATTAGTAGGTGCATTTCGATATACTCCGAGATTGATTTCAACTTAATTTGACCCATATTAAAACCCCCAAAAGAAATCTATGTTATCATTTTACTCAGTTCTAAATTTGCCCTTCAGTTCTCATGGATTTTGATTGTTATTAACATTTGCAATTGTTGACTCTGGCTTTTATTTGTTTTAGCTGCTTTTCAAGGTTTTAAGAAATATTTTTGGGCCCCTATTAAATTGACTATAATATTTTAAGATTCTTTTCAACTTTGCTCACATTAGCCCATTTGTTGTTTTAACAGGTCTTAAGTTGTTTCAGCTGTTTTTGGTTAAATAGTTTAACTTAGGGCTTCCCTGGTGGCGCAGTGGTTGAGAGTCTGCCTGCCGATGCAGGGGATGCGGGTTCGTGCCCCGGTCCAGGAGGATCCCACATGCTGCGGAGCGGCTGGGCCCGTGACCCATGGCCGCTGAGCCTGTGTGTCCGGAGCCTGTGCTCCGCAACGGGAGAAGCCACAACAGTGAGACGCCCACGTACAGGAAGAAAAAAAAAAAAAGTTTAACTTAAAATTATCATCTGATGTTACAGCATTTTAAGAACGCAATTACATTTATTTCGGTGCTTTTATGTTCGTAACTACTTTTAATATTTTAAGACCTTATTTAGTTCTAGCCTATTCTTGGAATATGATTTCAAAATATTGTGGGGAGAGGAAAAATTATTTTAAGAGACTATTTTAACCTTATGTTTTAATACAAAGAACTGATACAAAAGTTCCGAGGAGGTGAGTTCCACCGAAGATCTTGGTCCCAGCTCTGGCTGTCCAGGCAAATAACTGAGTCAAAGTCATCTCACCTCTCCAAGTCTCAGTTTACTCATCTGTAAAATGATGAGGGTCAATTCATCAAGTGGGGTCAACTTCGGACGGTGGCCTGGCAACTGTTATGACAGCAGTTCCTTCACAATTTTTGCCATCTCCTGGACTAAAATTTCAAATTTTTAAAAATTAATTTTCAAAAGAAATTTCATCTTACCCTGTAAGTGGAAAATCCACATCAATTTCCATCCATGAAAGGTCGCAAGAAAATAAATACAAAAGAAAGCCAAAAGATGTTATTAAATTTTGGGTGAATACTGTCAAAGGCTAGCTCAGTTTGAGAATTGCTGGAGATAACTAACACCCAACTGAGACATTTTTCTCAATGTTAAAGAAAAAAAAAAAGATGTAGCGTGGGGTTGAAAAAGAACTAAAAAAGGATGACTTTCTCATTCTATGACTCAATGTTAGGTAATTGGGTTTCTTGGTTCCACCTAAAGTCAAGGGATGTGCTACCACCAGCAGTGTGAGTCTCACACTTTCTGAAAAGCTGACGAAAGATACGTGGTGGAGCAAAACATTCAATGATATTCCAGGAATAGGTTTCCGTGGCTATTCAGATCTTCTCTTTTACGTGTTGTCTGTCTCTTTACTAATCTAAGATGGATCGCATTGTATTAAAAGGCCAGAAATGTGAGTTGACCTATTTTAAATCTTAGTAATATCAGGGACCTTTGAGAAGGGGAATAATTTGTGATATAAAGGAGAGTCCCTTTTTCTAGAAGGCGGTATCCCCACGAAAAGAAGTAAAGGAAAGAGCATGGGAGAAGGGGAGTTGCTGTAATACAGAGACACTCAGCAAACAATTTTGAGGTTGCTTCAGTCTGGGTTAGCTGGTGGTCCTCAGTACCTTCCAAATATACAAAAGTGTTTTATGAACTTCAGTCTTATACCAAATGTAAGGCATTATGGAATTATCCCATTAGACTGTGATGTGGTTATTATGGGTGACAACAGAATGACCTCACCCAGTTTACCCTGATTTGGGACGGTGACTCATTAAAAGGCCAGCTCGGGGGAACTGGGGTTCACTAGGGGTGACTCAGCAAACTCTGAGCTCAGCAAACATGAATCCTTAAGTCAGCATTTCCCAAAGCACTTTCTTAAGAATGTTAGTGTCGAGAGATTTCTGTTTAAAAAAAAAGCCCAATTAAAAAAAAAACTGCTGTGACCCTTTACCCTTTGGTAAAGCCTGGTTACTGCAACTTCCTTTTGAAAATTTATAATTCCCATAAGTAGAGTCAAAGCTTTGAGAAGTCCTATAATAATTTGCTTACCTTTGTTTAAGCACAAGTCTGTTACTTGTTCGCCAAATAAGCTTTCATTAATAGCTTAGCAGAATGCATGTTCAGGGCCACCCTGATTTCTACCAGGGTGCCACCGACAGGGCACTCTGGGACCAGGACAAAGAAAAATGTTGAGGAAGAAATAGTGTTCTGTTTTCTTGAATGCTTTAAGGAAGAGTGTTTTCACTCTGGAATTAATGTAAAAGAGTATTTCCCAGAAATTTTAAGGACTTTGGGATATTTTAGAGATTTTGGAATCCTTGTTTCATGTCAGTGTTTTAGTGTTCCTTGTTTCCTTTATCAGACATAGCAAGAGTGTCCTAAAGAGACCAGTTAGGACCATGGTGTGCTGAAAACAGACTTGGACCGAGTATCAACAAATATGATCACTTAAGAGAGGGTTTTGCAAGCACCAAAGTCAGGCACAAGTGCTAACTGTGATCCCCCAAAGGTCTGGCTCTAATTCGGATTCTGCCACTAACTGACATTATGACCCTGGGCGTGGCCACGCCCGTTTTGCAGATGAGGAAACTGAGGCTGAGAAACAAAGCAGCTTGTCCGAGGCCATACACCAAGTTAGGATAATTCCACTGGCATGTAGGGTACCAGCTCCCAGGTCAGCACTCTCTCCATGGGCTACACTTAGGCCCCTCTGCCTCCTGCTTCCCAGGTTCACACCTGACATCATCTGACCTTTTTCCAGTTAACCTGGATGTCTGTCTTCCTTCTGCCTTAAGTCTTAGATTCACTGCCCCTAGCATCTTGACCTTAGTGGCTTCTACCCCAGAATGAAATGATTCTGTGTGGTTCTGCCATCTCTGGGGTCCTTCTGATACTGATGGGCTGAGCCCCAGCCTCAGCTACGGGCCCTTGACTCTGTGTTTGTGTTGGTCTGAATGACCTTAACGACTCTGGCCCCATCAGTGACTCTGTGGCCAAACCCTGAGTGCCTCCCAAGAGCTTTGGCCTTTCCCATCAGGATGATTATTCCAAGAGCCTTCATCTTGGGCCAGGATTCCAACTCTTTATTAAGATTCCATCTCTCATTGTGGCTCAGGAACAAAAGGCCCAGGTGCAGAGGACACTGAACTAGCCCTGCTTCCAACCACCCTGCCTCCATCCCTCCCACCACTCCCTGACTCCCCCGTCTGTCTGCACACCTGATCTCCTCAGCCTTCATGCTGGTGGCCATTCACGGTGATTGTCCTACTCTATGTTGACCAGGAGGCTTGGCTGTTTCAAGTCCTTGCCTTTCCAAATTCACTGCCTTGTCTCTGGCTCATGGCATGCCTCCTGTGAAGGGCCTCTGTAACAACTTCCCCCATGGGAGGCCCAAGCAGATTAGGAACACATAACTCCACGCTTCCTGAAACTTTCCTCCCTCTACACCCCCCTAAAAGCCACTGGCAGGTGCATGTGGGTGCAAGAAGTACCCTACTCCTGGGTATATATGTTCTAAGCTCCACTGTTTCCTCTCTTGAAAATAACAATAGTGAGAGACACTAACATCTACTGAGCACTGACCAAATACCAGGCATTTTGCTAATCAAGCACTTTAGGTGGCTTGTCTCGTCTAACACCATAAGAACCCGATGAAGATAGGTACTGTGGTTACCCTCATGCTGTCTGATGAGGAAAAGTTCAAAGAGGTTGAGTAATTTGTCAGATATCAGTTTTTTTTGTTTGTTTGCTTTGTTTTTGCGGTACGCGGGCCTCTCACTGTCGTGGCCTCTCCCGTTGTGGAGCACAGGCTCCGGATGCGCAGTCTCAGCGGCCATGGCTCACGGGCCTAGCTACTCCGCAGCATGTGGGATCTTCCCGGACTGGGGCACGAACTCGTGTCCCCTGCATCGGCAGGCGGACTCTCAACCACTGCGCCACCAGGGAAGCCCCAGATATCAGTTTTAAGTGGTGGATCCAGGATTTGAAACCAGGCCATCCCTAATCCTTAACTATTCTGCTACCCTCCTTCACAGGCAACCTCACCCTGGGAATCTTAAGGAAAAACAAATTTCCCCAATGGGAACACTTTACCATCTTCCAAAGAACTCCACCTGACGTATACAGAGATGGGTTCACGGGAGACAAACACCCTTTTTCCTTTTGTGGCTACTCCTCACTTTTAATTCTCTCAATCACAAATCTGTTTCACAGGTAAAGGGAATAGAGAGTTAGTCACTTTCATATCTACTATTTTAGACACCGAAATCCAACCCTGAAAATAATCCCTCGACAGTTTATTCAAACTATTCTTTTCTTTTCTTTTTAACATCTTTATTGGAGTATAATTGCTTTACAATGGTGTGTTAGTTTCTGCTTTATAACAAAGTGAATCAGCTATACATATATATATATTTTTTTTTCAGACTATTCTTACACAAAGCAAACATTTAAGCAATCTAATCTGTCTAAACATTTACATCTCACCCAATCCTTTTTAAACTTTGGGTTCTGCCAACACTTTCTGAGGGACCTTGGATGGCAGTTCCCATGGCTCATTTTGTGTTGCATGAAAATATAAATGTCAGAATTGGCAATGGTTTATTAGGTCTCACTGATAACTACAAAGTACAATGCTTTGCGTACTTTTCCGACATGGGCTTTCCCAGAACAGGCAGGAAAAATAGTCTTATATGAGGGTCTCCAGATTTTGGCCCTGACACCCATTACACTGTCTTCTGAGAACTGCACTGAGATGCTGGAAACATAAATCTTCCAGCCATCTCCTACTGCTCCCTGGGGGCCCCGCATGCCCTAGGCCCAGGGAGCCCTGCTCTGCTCAGCAGCTGCACTGAAGAAGTTCATCTGCAGAATTGGTTCTACTCAGTCCTTTGGCCTCTAGGAGCCAAGCTCAGAAGCATGCTGTGTCCCCATCCCTACCAGCAATGGGCTTAGATTGGTGTCTACTGCATTTAAAGAGCCAAATGATATCCAGGTCGCTGCAGAGTCACAGTTCTGTATCACTCACCCTCAATAAAGGTAGACCTGTGTTTGACCTATAGATTCCACAAAGGCCTGGGACAATCACCTCAGTAACGCCTTGGGCTTCCCCATTCATTCATTCACTCCCTTGTCAACCTACTCTCCTTTTTTCCATTCCTCCTCCCTTCCTTCCTTCCTTCCCTCCCCTTCCTCCTTCTTTCAGTCCCCTTTCTTTCTCCCTTCCTTCCTTTCTCCCTTCCTTCCTTTCTTTCTTTCTTCCTTTCTTCCTTTCTCCCTTCCTCCCTTTCTCCCTTTCTCTCTTTCTTTCTTTCTTGTTTTCATTGAACCCTTTCCATAAGCCAGGCACTGTGCTAGGTGCTAGGGAGACAGGGGAGTGCAATAAACATGGTCCTGCTCTCTTAATGAATCATTTCTGGATCTGAATGAAGGCGGGCTCCTATATTTATCCATGTCCACCTAATCTATTTCTTCTTGTTCCTAAACACATAGCTAGGCAGCATCTCCCAGGACCTCTCGTAGTCAGATGCAGCCACGTGACTTGACTGAGCTCTGGCCAATGGAGTATGGGTAGAAGCCATGTACACTACCTCCCATAAAACTCCACATGCTTTCTCTCTTCCATTACACACAATCCTGTGGCAGAGGACCCACTGAAGGTCCCCAAGGCCAACAAGGGACATTGATCCATAAGGTGGAAGGAGCTAAAGTCCCTAAATAACTTTGTGGAACCAAGCACTCCCATCTACCCACCACCCACTCACACTGGTGTGTGATGTGAGCGAGAAATACATCCTAATTATGTTAAGTCACTGAGATTTGGGGGTTGCTTGCTATAGCAGTGAGCCTACCCTGACCAAGACTCAGGCATGAGATTGACTAATTACATCGTGTTTCTCTGGAAAGAATCCTAAGAAGGTATTTCTCCCAGGAATATTTAAATTTTGCCCAACTAGAAGGTCTCAAGCTGAGCTTAATTCTTCACAGGGGTAGCAATCAATACATAGCAGCTTACTGTTGCTTCTGCAGAATTTAACAAGGGTTATTTTTAAACAGATTGGTATATGACAGAGGCAGCTTGACAAATCAGTGAAGGAAAGATGGCCTATTCAACAAATGGCTAGGACAACCCCTCCATAGAAAGAAAATTAAAATTAGATTTATCGTTCACATCACACGAAAATAAATTCCAGGCCAATTGAAAACTTAAATATAAAATGCAAAACTTTAAAGCTTTCAGAGGTACAAATAGGACAAAGTATTTAATACAAAGAGAAGAGAAGAGTATCTTGAAAAGAACCCCAAAACAGAAACAAATAGGGAAAGATTGGGAAAAACCGACTGTATTCAAATAAAAATTCAGTAGCTTTCATAAAGTTGCAATAATCTAGAACAGGGGTCAGCAAACCATGACCCATGGGCCATCATCTGGCCCTCTGCCTGTTTTTTTGTGAATAAAGTTTTACTGGAATACAGCCTTGCCCATTTGTTTATGTCTACAGCTGCTTTCACGCTGGAATGACAGAGTTGAGTAGTTGCCACAGAGACTCAGTGGGCCACAACGACTAAAGCATTTACTAACTGGCCCTATGCAGAAAGAGTTTGCTGATACCTGGCTTAGAAGAAAGTAATTGCAATACACATAGCCGACAAAAGATTAGCGCACGCTCATTTCACTCATGTGTATAAGGAGGCATTGTCTGCAGGGGTTAATAAATGAAAACAGCCTAAATGTCCATCGATGTGAGAATAGATTTAAAAATTGTGAAGTGCTTACTCACTAGAATATTATACAGCAGGAGTGAATTAGATCTGCACATATCAACAAAAATAAATTTCAGCTAAAACTTGCAAAAGGTAAGATACAACATGGTATCATTTTAAAAACACACTGAAGAAATATTACATATTTTGTTTAGGTTCGTACATAAGTCACAAATCATAAAAACACGCAGAGAAGGATATTCATTGCCTTCGGTATATTAGCTTCTGCTAAGGAGATTAAGGAATAAGAAGAAATGATGAGATGTGTTTTAGTTATTTCTGTATCTTTAAAAATTTGTATCAAATATGGCAAAATGGTGGCATGTATTCAATACTAGTAGTGAATACACCATGTTTTATTACTTTCTACATCTTTCTCTACATTTGAAATTTTCTAATTTAAATAACAATAATATAAAATAAAAGCATAAAAAGCTCCTGATTACTACTACTGGATATGCCTTCTAAATATAGCTACCAAAGTACAAGGCAAAAACAGGTGTGTCCCCAAAACTTGGGGGCAGTGCCACTTTGTAAAAACACCAGCTCTGCCAGTTAATAGCTGTCATTTTGACTCTCTAAGAGTCTCCTTTTCCTCACTCTAAGAATAAAGATAGTATCTATCTCATAGATTTCTTTATAAGAATTAAATGAGATAATCCATGCAAAGCATTTTGCACAATGCAAACACATAATTGTTCAATAAATGATAGATATTATAATTACTATTTTTATTATTATAAGTATAGTACAGTACTATTTTTATTATTATAAGTACAGTCCTGAGCATAAATTGGTAGAACCAATACAAAAAGTAAGATCCACATTAATCATTAGTCACCTTAAAAGGCAGAAAGTTTGTCAAAACAGGTAAGAAAGACTTGGCTAGCTTTATTTTTTAAGGTGGTCTCTGAAAAGCAATTCATAATATGAAGAAGGACCACTTATTAGAAGGGGGTTGTCCGTCTGGATTCTCAAGAGGGTAAGTCCCTGGAGCATGAAATATCTCCAGCTATATCCCAGGGACAGCTTGGCCTGGACAAATCAGATGAGTGTTTTATTTTTTGGACACATGCTTTCTGATCATGAAAAAGGAAGCATCAGACTCCAAGACTTTAAGCCCTCTTAGACTTTCTCTGCTCAAATTCAATGGTCAAGTGATCTTTAAATAAAAATACTGTAATATCAGTAATTACCACAGTGCTTGGCAGTTACACGTTACATCATGTGATCCTCACAATTCAGTAGAATAAATGATTATTATTCTATTTCACAAGTAAGAAAACTAGGGTTCCACGAACTTAGTAAGATTACACAAAGTCACACACTGTAAGCCAGAGGGCTGAGTTAGCAACATATGTTCAAGTCACCCTTGTCCAGCCTAACAGCTCATGTTCATTACGTTACATCATGATAACTGCTCTTCATCTGGAATAATAAATGGCTTCCCCTATACATATTCCTCTAGGGAGAAGAATGTGAGAACCAGCTAACATGTCTCTACATCACCTGGTAGTTGCATTTATTACTCTTAATAATTTGAAGCTCATGTAATTCAAATCCCTAACACCTAATGTCTGATTCTGCAGGGGAGAACCAGACTATAATGTAGGGTTCAGACAAGCATCCCATCTTTAAGGGAGCTGCCAGAATGGCTACCCGTTTCCGCTCCTATTTTGACATTGCTATTGTTTCTCTGTTCAATTTCAGCATACTTATTACAAAATTAAGGCAACGGGAGAAAGAACACGGTTTACGCAGAAGAAGCTGGTCTCAGGAGGGAGTATGACTGATCATTATACAATACTATTATTCAGCCCAGTAAAGCATGTGACACGCCCTTAAACACTTCTGGATTACACTTGCAAGCCTGGCAGAAGCCTGACTCAGCAAACCAAAGAGATGCTGGCACAAATTATTTGGCACAAGTATTAAGAGGCACCTCTTATTTCTCCTTCAACAACTTCACAGGATAGCTATTGATAGAGTAAAAGTAGAAAGGTCCAGTTCTGACACAGGCAATTTCTACCAGCCAAGGTGTTAAACAAAGACTTTTTCATGAGCTCACTTCTACTTATTCTTTACCCTGGTACCATAAGAAAAAGATAATTAAGCCCAGAAATTTTCAGTGGGCTCTCAAAAATCTCTCTCCTTCCTATGGCCCTTTATTCTTAAAAATCTATTTAAAAGCTATAATACAAACTCTGGGGTTATTACAAAAAAAGAGAATCTTTAAACACTAGATGTTCAAAAAACAAAGTAAATATGTGTCCCAAGATGCCCTATAAGCTTTGTAGTATATAAATATCAGCCAATCAATCAGGGCCAATCATGGAAATATTTAATCATGTATTTCAATAAAATCCTTTCTTGGAAAACTCATTCAGAGATAACAAGGGCTACAACATGATCACCAAAAATATGGCGCCACATTGAAATCATAAAAGGTAATGCACAGGTATCATACAATTCCTGCTCTAAACGTTTTTCATAAGGATGCAGTGGCCTAAATTCCCCCATAGAACAGAAATGTGGTGCTGGGAAAGTAGAGAGGAATCCAACTTAAGAATGAAACTTAGAAGTGAACTTTCGAAATGAAAGTTGTTTTGAACACATCCCACAATGTTTCAGCCCTGGATAAAGGTTGGATTCCTTTAACTACAGCCAGGTTCATAAGTGTTGTCAAACATTTTTAAAACATGAAGGACTCTTCCAAGACCTCATGATTAAAGTAGCGCAGTGGTTAAGAATCTGCCTGCCAGTGCAAGGGACACGGGTTCAAGCCCTGGTCCGGGAAGATCCCACATGCCGCAGAGCAACTAAGCCCGTGCGCCACAACTACTGAGCCTGCGCTCTAGAGCCTGCGAGCCACAACTACTGAACCCGTGAGCCACAACGACTGAGCCCGCGCTCCGCAACAAGAGAAGCCATCACAATGAGAAGCCCGTGCACGGCAACGAAGAGCAGCCCCCGCTCGCCGCAACTAGAGAAAAGCCCTCATGCAGCAATGAAGACCTAACGCAGCCATAAATTTAAAAAAACAAAACAAAACAAAAAAACAGTGAAAACGTAACTTTTGTGTTGAGTTCATGTTTCTTTCTGCAGACTCACGGGCCATTTTCGAGCAGGGAATAGTCTGGAAATGGGGACAAAACTCTCTGGGGACAACCAACAGTTTTCCACACCAGGCAGAAATCACCCTTGGTGGTACACAGCAAAAAATAACAAACATAGGTATTCATTGGTAAATCTTACCAGTACATTGCTAAAATTCTCAAGTCTAAAATTCAGCCTGTATGAGAATCTGCTTCCAAAACAGGGCCCCGGCCATAACTAAAGTCACACACCACCTGATTCTCCTACTGCAGTGATTTATCTCTATTGCCATTCCTGGCCTCGATCTTGCTCTTCATTCTCACTTTTCTAACTTCTGCTGAATGTCTCTCCCTTAATATCCTAACTTTATTTCCAGTTAAGTACATTTAAAGCTAAACCCACCTTTTGAAAACAAATAAACACACAAATAAGTCCTCCTTGCTCCCTACCCAAAGGCAGACATTCAGTCTCTTTCTCGATAAACTTGACTCTTACCAAACCTTTCAAAAGAGCAATGATCGTATGACTAAAATGATCCTTTCTAACTCATCCAGAAACTTTCTTAGGGTCAATGTTCTCTAAAGACTGGGAAAAGCTGTAGGACTTTCAGCAGCTTTGTACTCAAAGCCCCTCCTGATAGAAGAATCCCGCAGGAAAACCCTCCATACATCTAGTCATCCGTATTAAGACATAAGAGCTCATTTAAAGGACAGCTTTCATTTGCTTTTGTTAGTAGAAGCCTGGACTGTGCTTTTTCTGACAACCTGAGTCCTAGCTCTAATAGAGAAAATTTGGCTAAAGAGATGATCATGTAGAAAAATGATACTAATAATGGCATGAAAGCCACAGCGACCTGGTGTCAGTACCAATCTTCTGAAATGAAGGGAGCCTTGTGTAGACAAATGACAGCCAAGACCTCAGCTGCATGGGGGCAGGGGTAACCACAATAAATCAAAAGTCAAAAACGACTTGCTTCTCCTGAGAAACGCTTCTCCAGAAGGTAAATGCTCTCTTCCCCTTAAAGCAGTATTTTTTTAAATTTTGAAATTATACATATATTAAAACTAATTTTAACCTACATCTACTCATCCGTTCTAGTGAATATTTATTGAGCCCCACTATGCACCAGGCACTGTTCTAGTAAGTGGAGATACACAGTGAGCAAGACAGAGGAAGTCACGGCTCTCACGGAGTTTTCAAGCCTAAGCTGTGAGGAGAAGTCTTTCCTAGCAGGACAGGCCCTGTGGTTAGTAGCACATATAAGCATCCCTGCTATTAGAGTCAATAGCTTTTCTGATACTCATATACTTCTGGATGACCAGAGTCTCCATCCGTGGTAATGTCGTTATAAAGGTCGTGATAGCTACCACATCTTAGGCTCATCCTAGCTACTGGGCAGTTTATAATAACAGCCTCATTAATCCTCCCAGCAACTCAGAGTTAACAAATAAAGAAAATGAACTCAGAGAGGTAGAGTACCTTTGAGGGTCACAAGATTGGAACCTATATGTGTCTGGCTCCAAAACCCTGTTAACCACTGCCCTCAACTATGAACACCATCCTCTCTCACAATGATGGGCCCCCTCTGCTTTCCAGCCTTGCAGTCAACCCCTGGGGGTGGTCTTGGGAAGACAGCTCACCATGTCAAGAACCTGGTGTTTAATGGTAATTGAATTTGTCTCCATCTTTCTGTCATTCCGTCCTGACACGACAGATTGCAGGGGGTCCTCGAAGACTCAAGTCTGTCCTCTGGGGACTGGTACAGTCTTGGGGAGGAATTTGTGCTTTGATGAATAGAGAAAAATGTTTTGTCCCGGATTGGTAGATGACTGGCTATATGATTTTCATTTCCTTCATCTATCAGCTCTGGGTCATGGGGAAAAGTCTACTAGCACCTTAGGGTTTTCTCCAAGAATTCTTATCAGAAAACACTTGCCTACCTTTCACCAGCAGCAGAGCGGTTAGGGAAAGAGGTTAAAAGAATATGTGTAGGACCACTGGTGACTGATGGAAGAGAAGTGTTTCAAACAAGCCTCGTGCGTTTATTGCCCAGGCCAAGGAGAGAAAATAGTCTTTACTGGACGCATGTATTTGATAGCATCTGGATCCATTTAGTAAGCCTATTTATTTCATAACAACATGAGACCATGATGCCAGGATGACTAATGATCTTTTATATTCTACCACTCTTTTTGCATAAATCGACAAGTCTGTTAGGGAGATTAATTATCTGATATGGGGCAAATATGCATTTCGGTTACTTCTTTTTAGCAGGGATCTCTTACATGGAATACCTTTTCCCATGGACAAGGTTGGAGAACATTGGAAAGCCCTTTAGGCATCTTCCAAATTAGGTGAACCTGAGTTCTTGGAAAATAATTTCAAGGTTCTTAGGTAATGCTCTTCTGTTATCCCGAGGGGAAACATTGATAGAATCCTCAGATTGGGCAAGAGACAGAAAGGAGGAAAGAGAACTTGGGCCAAAATTTTAGTGATACGACTGAAAATTTTACTGTCAAACATATTTTTAAATATGCAGGATAATACCGTACATTGTAACTATACTGGAAATATAATTAATTGGGATACACTGGAATAGAAGTGCTATGTTCTATGTGGCAAACTTCAGAATAAGTGATGTCTCCCCTGAACTCCAACCAGAGGATTTAGGGTCTGAAGTAACAACTGTCAAAGTACCATTCAACCTCTGAAGGAAGCACAAGGCTCCCCACTTCCCCTTCACAGCTCACCTGGTGAGGGGAGACCCGGACAGTCCCCACCAAAGGCCTTGCAGGTCGCAGCCAGATGGGACGGGCTTTCTCACATTTCACGAAGAGTGAGAGGTCCCGGTCTTTGCATGATTCAGTCCTTTCAGTTTTCCTCCCAGGGCAAGTGCAACATCCTGGGTGGTTTCTGGGACGGGCTGCCGCCACCTTGGAAGGCCCCCTACCCACAGCTGGAATAAATCCAACGGGCAGCTTGGGCCCACTCTGCTCTTCAACCCTTAGTGCCCTTCCTTGGGGACATATCCTTCTCCACTTTTGCCCTCTGATCCTGAAGGTCACAACTAGGGCCAACCAGGGAAAGGGAACCAAAGGGGCCTGCTCTGGGTCCAGGCAAAGTGGTCCTTGTGAACCAAAGTGGAGCAGCCTGGGGTTTCTGGCATGAGGAGCGACTTAGAGGAGTCTTTAACACCCAGAGAGTTAAAGGACCTACGTATGCCTGGTGGTGTTCTCTAGGTAAACATTACCTGGAGTAACCACACCAGGCACAATGTCAGGCTAGGACTAACCTAGAACACCAGTAAAACGTCCTCCTCAAGGACTCCCAAAGGCCAGCACAGCACCCAGTTAGGAGGAAGTATCACCCAGACGAACGGCACTAAATGCAAGACTCCAGAGAAGGGGTATAATTAGTAATATGGGAAAACCTGAAAGGGAAGATTCTGGAAGAGGCGACACATTTGAGACCCACTACCCATTTCTATCAGGCCCACCACCTTGGTTCTTCCTACAAAGTCAAAAACAAATAAACAGAAACCTCATCTCAAATGTACTGCTTTACTCACAGAAGTGGCTTGTGTGAGGTCCACATTTATAAGCAAACACATATCACATTATCCTTTACAACTTTAGAGCCCATTTATCATTTGTCTCCCCATTGCCTCTTCAGCCAGAGCAGACATCAGCATCTGCCAGAGATCTGTAAGAACTCAGCCCATGCTGACTGCCCGCTTCCTGCCCTACAGCTCCCTAACTGGAGTCTATGTGGGCCTTGCCTGGAGGTTTGGCCACCATCCCAGCTGGCACAGGGAACGTATGGGTACCCGAAGCTAGATGTTCTGACTGCCAGAATCACGTGGGGAACTTTTATAAACACAGATTCCGGGGTTTCTCCCAGACATGGCAAATCAGAGTCACCTCCTGGGCGAGGGAGTTTTGGAATGAGTGGCGAAGGGTTTTGAGAGGCACACAATGCACAAGTTGCAGACGTTACATCAGAAGCTGGGAGATCTAGAGCTGCATGTAGTGTTCTCTGGATGCAGGCTGCCATTTCTAGGGGCCAAACAAAGGCTTCACAGGGACGGGCAGGCCCCCTGAGCCCCTGCACCCTGCAGAGTGGTAGGGGGAGAAGGGCTGAATGAGAAGCCAGAAGGCATAGAGCTTGAGGGGCCATGGTGCTGGAAGGAGTGAAAACGGGTACTATCTCCCCAGATGAGGGGAAGTGACTGACATCATTACATGCCCCTCTGCAGCAGCCAAGCAGACTTGCTGCTGGCCCAAAGAAGGGATGTGACCACTGGGCTAAGTGTGGGTAGGAGTGTGTTTGCAGACAGGAGCCCCAAATCTTCATTACCTGCTGCCTTACTTACTCCCCATGGACACCCCCAAACCATCCCACTTGGATCTTGGATGTGAGCAGGCCCTTTTGCAGGTGGTGTGCACCATGCCGGAGATGGGACCCGCTCTCTGGCGCAGACCAGAGCCTCTCTGTCGGATGGGATCTGCTGGCCCTGCTCTTCCCATCTCCCTGACTATGGCCTTCCCAGTTGTGTGTTCTGGCTGCAGTGCCTGTTTGCGGCCCCTGTGGTTCTGGTGACCTACTGGCCTTCCCTCTTGGGGTCATCAGAGTTTGGCTTCTCTATTTGGGTCTCAGGTCTGCTCTGCCAGCCCTCACCATCTGCCACTTCTGGTGTTCTCTCCAACCTGGGGAAGAGAATCTCTGTGTAGCCCCAGGCCCATGAAATCCCACTAAACAAGGACTGAAAGCCCTGCCAGGGAAAGGAGACTCCGACAGCAATACTTGGCAGCTCACCTCTTACGTGCAGAAAGATTTTCTGGGTTTGAACCTACTACTTTAAACCTCGGTCTTCAGAAATATGTCCCCAAATAAACCAACCCTAACCTTGCTCCCATGGAGAGACCCTCCAGTCCTTGTCTGAGCACAAAATCAAAATGTCCTGTAGTTGGCTGTGGCACCAGCATGGGCATCAAGCAGCTGAGGTCAGACCCCAGTGAGATCCTCTGGCAGGAGGAATCGAAAAGCACCCCATCTTTCTAATGTCATGTACTGAAAAGACTGAGTGATTTTTCCTTCCCTCCCAACAAGTTCCACTGGCTAGTAGAAGAGAGGATAGTTACCTGGCAAGTATCCAAGCAGAGCACAAGTTCAACTACCTTGAGGCACACACTCAAATTAGAAACTCGGAGTTGTAAATTGAAACTCAAATTACTGGAGAAGATCTTCAGATACCCCAGAGAAAATCATTATAAAAAAGATACTAAACTACTTCTCAAAAGAAAGCACAAGAATCACTCTAATGTTCATCTGGAAAAAGGACAGCCCAGAACAGCAAAGAGAATCTTGGAAAAAAGCAGAGTAAATAAAGGGGAATCAGGCCTTCTGGATATGAACACATATTACAAAGGAGTTAAAATGGAATCATATTAGTAGGATATAATAGACAGCTTAAAAATACATCTTATAAAATATAAATATAAAATTAAAAAAATATATATATCATATCTTATAAGGTGCTGTAAGAGCTATTCTCAGAGATGTTTTATGGCCCTTATTGATTACTTACTAACAGATAAATATTGTCTAAATGATTTATATACAGTCACTCATTTAATCATCACAACAGTCATATGCAGTAGGTACTATTTTATCATCCCCATTTATAGATGGGGAAACTGAGGTCAAGAGAAGTTAAGCAACTTGCTCAAGGTCATACAGTCATAGAGTTAATAAGTCAAATCCAGACAGTCTAAAACCAGAGTCAGTGTTTGCATCCATTATACTCAGGGGCTTCTTTAGCAAAATCAACTGAAATGTTCTTTGTAGGATACATTTAAAATAGGTTATTGTCAATTAACTCAAAATAGTATTGTGTGGGCCTAAAATGATGGTTATTAAATAAAGAAGGAGTCTGGAAAACTGCTTGTGATGTAATATGAAACTTTTTAAAATGCAGAATAAAAGATGTACAGACACTCTGAGTGAAATAAATATATATATGGGACAAATTGGAAGGAAATATGTATCTATGGAAGCAAGCCTGATGACTGATCTAGGCTAGAGCAGTGGTCCCACCCCATCCCAACCAAATCTATGTCTGGAACTGGGAACCAGGCTCCAACAGTTTTTAAAGATCCCCAGGAAATTGATTCCAGTGTTCCATCATGTTTAGGAACCTCTGGTCTAGAGTTCAGAGCCAGGTAAAAGAGTCCAAAGAGAACCAGGCTTTTCTTTTATCCCCTATAAATGAGGGCAAATAAAAGTTTTCTAGAAGTCTAAAGAGAAGTTGTCATTAGCAAAAAACATCAAGAAACAATTCATAAAAGTAGAAATATAAATGGCCAGAAGACCTGGAAAAGTACTCAGAAAGAACTTAAGAGATATCATTTTTTTTAGAACAGCAAAGCTGGAAAAGAATGATTATCCCCAATACACAAAGGTATGTGTTCAAAGATATTTACTAAAGCATTGTTTCAAATAGTAGTATCCTACAAACAACTTGGATGGCAATCAATAGGTGGTTAATATAATATATTATGATCCATCCATTACATAGGACACTTGAAGCCACTAAAAATCATGATCTAAGCCTCTCTTTGTTGGCCTAAAAAGCTGTTTACAATACATTTTTAAGTGCAGAAAGACAGGCTAAGCAATATTATGTACAGTATGATCTCAGTTTTTGTTAAAAAGCTAAATAACATATAGAACAAATTAATAGTTATTTCTGAGTGATGGAATCAGAGCTGATGTTTTTCTCTTTTGCCTTCTGTCTTTATTTCTGTTTAAGAATGTACAAACAAAAACAACAAAAACTCCCAGCCTTTAATGAAGCAAGTTTTAGGTAATTAGAGGAAAATGCCCTTCGGGTAGAGAAGTTTCCCTTTTCTTGCAGGAAAGGCACAGATTATTTTAAATAAAACAAGCACTGTCCAGATTTTATCTTCTCCTTTAGCAAATTCTTATGTCCTAAAAGGGATTTTTCCAATTAAACAGATATTGTTTTGGACAATGGTAAAATCTCAGAGCAAAAGAGTCCTCTGGCTGTGGTTTCAGAAGCTGGGAGTTAGTTCTTTGGGAAGAAGATGTTTATCAAGGCACTTTGATGCTCCCTTAGAACTTGCCAACACAATCTGTTTATTTTATTATATAGCTTGTAATTTCTTAATTTGAAACTTAAGTTCTCATATACTGTTCTACTGCCAGACATTACATGAAGAGTTTGAAGCAGACAAAGCAATCAAAAAGAACACATTATACTCTCTAGATATTTACTGGTACTTTTAAACTCATAGACTAGTATCTTCATGGATAATTTTGGCAAATTGATAAGTGTTAGGGCTTTAAAAAGTCAAACTCTGCCTAGGATAGGACTCAGTGATTTAGTAGGAAAAGTGATAAGAAACTTCTATGAATACAGCACCTGGTCCAGAAATAACAACTAAACCAATCCCTAATAATCAGCATTAATCAAACCATCCCAAGTTTCCAGCCATCCCTGTGCAGCTCTGAAAGCCTCTTCTAGACAAAGGTCCCTATCTTGGAGAGATGCTCCTCTGATTCCCAGTTAA
The DNA here is from genome assembly GCF_964165515.1 of Mesoplodon bidens. NCBI lineage: Eukaryota > Metazoa > Chordata > Mammalia > Artiodactyla > Ziphiidae > Mesoplodon > Mesoplodon bidens. The sequence goes on along the minus strand of NC_138178.1, from coordinate 60,561,852 downwards.
AGGTACTGTTTATGTCCTTCTGTTAACTCAGGTAGTTTTTGAAAAAATAAATAAATAAAACATATAGGAGTGGTGTATCCTTGAGGACAGTGTAAAAAAATAATATTTGAGAAAAAGCTGTTTTTAGGTATTCGGAGGGAACACATCTGTAGATAGAAAACTGTTCTTTATATGAAAGCTTGGCCCTCATTTTACAATAGGGATGCTAATTTATGAGGATGTTCCAGACTGAGGCAGTGTAAGAATATATTCCACACAAGTTTTAATAACCTTCAAAAGGCACATTTATGAAAATTCCATTCCTTATCCCTAGTAGTGTGAGAGTTGACCATTAGTTTAGGGCTTTCTGGGTCTAGAGAGTATGTATGCTCAGCAATTTTCTCTTACTATACAATTCCCCCACCCCTACCCAGGGTCCTCAGCTACAGTGTTTTTCAGAACTTGCTTTCTAAGAGGTCAGGGTCTCTTCCTGTTCCAGATTAAGGGGCAGGCCAGCAGGAAAACTGCCAAGATGCCAAAATACAAGGAAAACCTAACTAGAGAAAGAAAATAGGATTTGCCAGAACTCCTTTCAAAGAGGGCTCTGTAAATGGTTGAGAGTCCTCTGATGAAGGGGCCTGTGGTAGTCATGACAACCGTAAGGGGTATGTATGCTTGAGTGACAGTAGGCGGTTACCAAAATGCTTTCTCAGGTAGGTGATTCCTGTTAAGCACATTGTTTTTATTTTGCTCAGTGATGCATGCAAGTTTGGGGCCAGAGGTGAAATGCCCAGGACAACAAAGGAGCTGCTGCCCCAGTGGTCCTCCTTCTCCCCATCACCCTGCACAGCTTCTCTAAATAGTGGAACAAATATTTCAAGAATATCAAAGCATCCGCAATGCTTAGCTTGCCCCTATCAAGAAGCCAAGCATTTGAAAACAAAAACTACAAGATGACCTAAGTTTTAAAAACCTCAAAATATGGTAAAACATTTCAAACAGTTCCATAAAAGTCACCCAACTCTAGCTCTCCTCTTTTTAATTATCGTTCTGCTCTGTGTTTCTCAATTGCGCTGTCCAGCTCAGCAGGATGAAGTACAACTCAGACCAGAGGCTCACAAAAGCCAGGGCAGAATCTGAGTGCACCAGGCTGGTGAAGAAGGAAGGGACAATGGAGATGTCTGGCACCAGACCGGGTGGTCCCCAAGTTGAAAGCCATCTGAGAAGGAATGCAATAACCTGTGGGAATTTGGAAACTGCACACAATGGGAAACATCATTGTAAAGGACATTGGAGGCTTCGAAAGATATCCAGCACCTGTGTCAGGTACTGTGCTAGGTGGTTTTCATTCCTTATTTCATTTGATCTGAGTACTAATTCTGTAAAGTCAGAACTGCTATCCCCACTTCACAGATGAATAAGCTGAGGCTCAAAGGGTTTAAGAAGTGTGCCCAACTTCACATCATTATAGCAAGGGCCTGAGCTAGAATCAAATCTACATTTGTCTGAATTCAGTATCCATGCTCTTCTCAAGAGACAGACAGAAAACACAGCCACCTAGGAAGAAGGCAGTGTCACTGGACTTGACATCAAGAGACAAGTGTTCTATCCTGGGTTTTAACTCTTCCAAATTGGGACAAGGCACCTAATCTCTTTGGGGGAGACGATATGCATGCTGATGAAATGGGAGGGTGCAAGAGCGATGACAGTAAAAATGACAATCCCTATTATAATAAAACCCAAGAGGCTCATTGAGATCTGATGCAGAGGTGCCCACTCTGGGCAAAAAGCACCAATATCAGGGCAGGTGAGGAAGGTAGAAGCTGTCAAGCTGGGTCTCAGACACACCAAGAGGGCTCCTGAGCTGAGCTGGATGGTCACAAGAAGAGAGCTGAGGTCTGAAGGGCATCCGGGGGACCCAACAACAAAAATTCTGCTTCTCCAACCATGGAGGGGATTAAAATAAAAGGTCAGCATTGGACCAGGGGTTTAAAGAGAAATTAGCCATAAAACTCCAGATTGAAGATAGAGGTAGTGCTAGCCACATTGAAGGAGGGAATATCTAGGTAAGCCTAGAAGAGAAGAAATGAAGCCTCATCAAGTGAAAAAAAAACAGTGAGGTCAGACATGTATAGGTGACTTTACAGTATACTTAGCTGATACCCTGGTCCAGTAGCAAAATAATGAATGTGTTTTAAGTGGGTAGTGCAGAACAGTAGGACGGCCAGTTCATAACAGAAGAGGGTCTTGAAAAAGAACAAAATTGGAGCACTCAAACTTCCCAATTTTAAAACTTGCTACAAAGCTACGATAACAAAGACAGTGTGGTATTATTGACATATAGATCAATGGACTAAAATTGAGAGTCCAAAAATAAAACCTTTATGGATCGACTGTCAATTGATTTTTGGACAAGAGTACCAAGATCATTCAAAGAGGAAAGAATAGACTGACTGAATAAATGATGCTTGGACAACTGAATAGCCATACACAAGAGAATGAAGTTTGACCTCTACCTCATACTATATACAAAAATTAATTCAAAATGGATCAAAGACCTGAAATTTAAGAGCAAATTATAAAACGCTTAAAAGAAAACATAGGGGTAAATCTTTATTTCCCTGGATTTGGCAATGGATTCCTAGATATGACACCAAAATCATAAATCAAGATTGAGTCATGAGGAAATAGAAAGTCCTAATAGACCTATAACTAGCAAGGAGATTGAATCAGAATCAAAAACCTTCCAACAAAGAAAAGCCCAGGACCAGATGGCTTCACTGGTGAATTCTACCAAACATTTAAGGAAGAATTAACACTAATGCTTCTCAAACTCTTCCAACAACCTGAAGAGAAAAGAACATGTCCAAATATTTTATGAGGCTAAGATTACCCTGAAATCCAGAAAAAGATACTACAAGAATAGAAAATTATAGGCCAATAACTCTGATGAATATAGATGCAAAAATCCTCACCAAATAGTAGCAGTATTAAAAGGATCAAACACCATGACCAAGTGAGATTTATCCTTGGGATGCAAGGATGGTTCAATATATGAAAATCAAATAATGTGATATACCACATTAACAAAATGAAGGATAAAAATCACATGTTCATCTCAATAGATGCAGAAAAAACATTTGACAAAATTCAACACCCTTTCATGATAAAAACTCTTAACAAACTAGTAATAGAAGGAACTCACCTCAACATAATAAAGGCCATATTTGGAAAGTGAACAGCCAATATCATACTCAATGGTAAAAAAACTGAAAGCTTTTCCTCTAAGATCAGGAACAAGGTAAGGATGCTCACTCTCACCACTTCTATTCAACATAGTGCTAGAAGTCCTAGCCAGAGCAATTAGGCAAGAAAAAGAAATAAAAAGCACCTTAATTGGAAAGGAAGAAGTAAAATTGTCTCTGTTAGCAAATGACATAATCTTACATATAGAAAACCCTAAAGATCCCACAAAATACTATTAGAACTAATAAATAAATTTTATAAAATTTCAAGATACAAAATCAATATACAAAAATCAGTTGTATTTCCATACACTAACAACGAACTATCTGAAAAGGAAATTGGAAAACAATCTCATTTACAAGTGCACAATAAATAAAGAAATAAATAAAATACTTAGGAATAAACTTAACTAAGGAAGTGAAAAACTTATACACTGAAAACTACAAAACATTCATGAAATAAATTAAAGAAAACAAATGGAGAGAAATTCTGTGTTCATGGGTTAGAACACTTAATATCGTTAAAATGTCCGCACTACTCTAAGAAATCTACAGATTCAATGCAATCCCTATGAAAATCCCAATGGCATTTTTTACAGGAATTTTTTTAAAGTACTAAAATTCATATGAAACCACAAAAGACCTCAATAGCCAAAATGGTTTTGAGAAAGAACAAACTGGAGGCATCACACTCCTGATTTCAAAATATATTACAAAGCTACTGTAATCAAAATAGTAGGATACAGGCTTAAAGATAGAAATATAGACTAAAGGCACAAAATAGAGAATGTGGAAATCAAACCACACATATATAGTCAACTGATCTTCAACAAGGGTGCCAAAAATACATAGTAGGGAAAAGATAGTCTCTTCAACAGTATTGGGAAAATGGAATATCCACGTTCAAAAAATGAAATTGGACCCTAATCTTACACCATACACAAAAATCAACTCAAAGTGAATTAAAAAGTTAAATGGAAGAACTGAAACTATAAAACTCCTAGAAGAAAACAGGAGGAAAGCTTCATGACATTGGTCCTGGCAATGATTTCATGGATATGATATCAAAAGCACAGACAATGAAAGCAAAAATAGAGTGGGACTACATCGAATGAAAAAGCTTATGTACAGCAATGGAAACAATAGAGTGAAAAGGCAACCCACAGAATGGGAGAAACATATTCACTAATCTTGTACCACATAAGGGACTGCTTTCCAAAATATGTAAGAAATTCTTACAACTCAATAGCAAAAAACCTAATAACCCAATTTAAAAATGGGCTAAAGACATGAATTGACACTTCTACAAAGAAGACAATACAGATAGCCAACAGGTACATGAAAATATGCTCAACACCACTAATCATCAGGGAAATGCAATTAAAACCACAATGAGATATCACTTCACAGCTGTTAGAATAGTCATTTTCTTTTCTTTTTTTTTTTTAATTTTATTGAAGTATTTGGACTTCCCTGGTGGTGCAGTGGTTAAGAATCCGCCTGCCAATGCAGGGGACACGGGTTCGAGCCCTGATCCAGGAAGATCCCACATGCTGCAGAGCAACTTAGCCCATGCACCACAACTACTGAGCCTGCACTCTAGAGCCCATGAGCCACAACTACTGAGTCTGTGTGCCGCAACTACTGAAGCCCACGTGCCTAGAGCCCATGCTCCACAAGAGAAGCCACTGCAATGAGAAGCCCATGCACTGCAACGAAGAGTAGCCCCTGCTCACCACAACTAGAGAAAGCCCAGATGCAGCAACGAAGACCCAAGACAGCCAAAAATAAATTAATTAATTGATTAATTTAAAAAAATTATTGAAGTATAATTGATTTACAATGTTGTGTTAGTTTCAGGTGCACAGCAAAGTGATTCAGTTAGACATACATATATATCTATTTTTTTCCAGATTATTTTCCCTTACAGGTTATTACAAAATTATAATAGGTATTTAAAAAAAAAACCAAAAGACAACAAATGTTGGCAAGAATGTGAAGAAACTGGAACCCTTGCATGCTGTTGGAGTGAATGGAAAATAGTGTAGCCGCTATGGAAAACAATATGGAGATTCCACAAAAATTAAGATAGAACTACCATATGATCCAGCAATCCTACTTCTAGGAATGTATTCAAAAGAACTGAGATCAGGATCTTGAAAAGATATTAGCAATCCCATGTTCTTGGAGCACCATTCACAATAGCCAAAATGTAGAAACAACCTAAATGTCCACTGATGGACGAACAGATAAAGAAAATGTGGTAAATCATGGAATCGTACTCAGTCTTTTAAAAAAAAGAAGGAGGGCTTCCCTGGTGGCGCAGTGGTTGAGAGTCCGCCTGCCGATTCAGGGGACGTGGGTTCGTGCCCCTGTCCGGGAAGATCCCACATGCTGCGGAGCTGCTGGGCCTGTGAGCCATGGCCGCTGAGCCTGCGCGTCCGGAGCCTGCGCTCCGCGACGGGAGAGGCCACGGCGGTGAGGGGCCCGCGTACCGCCAAAAAAAAAAAAAGAAAAAAAGAATCCTGCAATATGCGGTAACATGGATGAACGTTGAGGACATTATGCTAAGTAAGATAAACCAGTCACAGAAGGACAAATACTGAGTGTTTGTGCTTATATGAGGTACCTAAACTAGTCAAACTCATAGAATCAGAGAGTAGAATGGTGGTTTCCAGGGGTTGGGGGAGTGGAAATGGGGAGTTACTAATCAATGGGCATAAAGTCTCAATTATGCAAAATGAATAAGTCCTAGAGATCTGCTGTACAACACTGTCTCTGTAACTAACAGAAGTATATTGTATACATAAAATTTTGTTAAGAGGGTAGATCTCATGTTGTGTTTTGACTACAGTAAAATAAAAGTTTAAAGAAATAATGGGAGATATACAAGTGGCCAACAAGCACATGAAAATATGTATAATAACAGGGCAAGAAAGAGGGAGAAAAGAGGACTAAGGTCCATCCTAGTTACATTTCATATTATCTCATTTAATCCTCACAAGAGACTCCATGATGTTAATATTATTAGTCCCATTCTGCAGACAAGGAAACAGAGGCTCAGAGCCATTAAGAAACCAGTCACAGTTAATAAATGGCAAGGTTGGGATGAAGCTTCTCAATAAGTTACTAAAATGGCAGCAACCAAGATTATAACTTAAAGAAAGAGGATGCTTTCAGAGGCACTGAAAACTGGACCCTTGATTTTATGGCACTTTTACAGTGTGATAACACATGAAAAGCTGTGATAAAATTTTATGTCTATGAAGCCAGGGACACAAAGCCTTGGCCTGTGTTGAGGATAATGAAGGACAGGTGCTGTACAGATTTATGAATACAACTTGGCCAACTCCCTCAACCCCGCCCTACATAACTGCTTCTCTGATCCAAAGACAAACACCAAGAAATAGTTGGCAGGAATATGCATCTTGCCCTAGAGGCACAAACTAATAGAAACAACTGGCCTCAGGGAGGCTTTGGAGACCACCTGGTCTTAGTGGGTCCAAACACACATCCACTCACCAGATGTATCTAGATCACCTGGGAAGCTTGTTAAATGCAAATTCCTGGGCCCCACTCCAGATCCCTTGGGAGTTAGGCCCAGAAATTAGAATTTTTTAAAAATTCCCCAGGGGAGCCCTTATACATTGTTGATGGGAATGTAAAATGGAACAGTCACTTTAGAAAACAATTTGGCAGTTTTCTAAAAAGTTAAACAGAATTACCATATGACCCAGCAATTCCACTTCTAGGTACGTACCCAAGAAAAATGAAAACATACATTCCCACAAAAACTTCTACATGAATGTTCTTAGCAGCATTATTCACTACCTGCTAAGTCTATCACCTGGACCAAGTGTCCATAAACTGACGAACAGATAGACTAAATGTGGTATATCTGGACAATGGAATAATATTGAACAACAAAAAGGAACAAACTGTTGATACATAACACATTAATGAACCGCAAAGACATGTTAAGTAAAAGAGGTCAAGTGCAAGAGACCACATGTTGCATGATTCTATTCATATGAAATGTTCAGAAAAGATAAATCTACAGAGATAGAAAGTGCATGTATTCTATGTTCTAAGACTGATTTATGGTGATGGTTGCACAATCAGGTAAATTTACTAAAAATCATTGAATTTTTACACTTGAAATAGGTAAACTTTATATTTTATGATACATAAAATATGCCTTAATAGAGTTGTTTCTTAAAAAAAACAAAAACAAAAACAAAAACCCTCTCTGGATGACTTTGAAGCACCAGCAGATTTGAGAACCACTGAATTCCAATATACTTATCTTACGATGGAAACTGAAACCCAGAGAGGGAAATGATTCACCCAGTGTCACAAAGTGAATTTATACAGAGTCAGAATGCCTCTGATCTGTGACTACAGAAAAGGAAACAGAGAGCCGGGGATGACCTGGTGAAATGAACCAAAGGGAACATACAACCTTAATGATTCAGTCCCCACTAAACCCTTTTCCCCCCTCAAAGAGCAGGAAGCTGGCTTGTTTTGCTTGAATGATCCAGGAAAGGGGCTCAGGAAGCAGCTGGAGGGCATAGACTTGGAGTCAGGAGGCTTGAGTTCAAATCCTGGCCCTGAGAGTTAATGGTGACCCTGGGCAGGTCATCCCACCTCCCTGAGTCTCATGGGGTTCATCCATCTGTAAACGGAGCTGATAACATCACGCTCCCAGGATCACCATGACCCCAGTAGGGAAGACATTGAATAATCCAGGAAAGAGATGACTCCGGATGATTTCCTTTCCTGCCTAACTGAAACCACAGATGTCCAGCCCAATCTGCTTATCTAAATGCCACAACTAGAGCATCCCTTCCAGCCTATAGGGCACTCACAGGCCCTTTCAAGTTCTCTGATGCAGGCACCACAAACCCACCCTGATCTTGGTCTTATCCAAGTCACCAGGTGTCATAAAACTCTGGAAAGGGGGAAACAGGATTGCATTTCTTTACAGATATGACAGCCCCAGACTGAGAACAATATATATTTAAAAAATAACAACCTTCCGAGTGGCCACCAATGCATCAATACTGGATTGGGTGTGGTGTTATTACAAGACCAAGAGAATGTAAAACATCCTGTAATATATCTCAGTAGAAAATCTTTGCCAAGGGAAAGAAATCTGTCTTCTATCTAAAAGGAATGTTTGGTAATTGTTTGGGCCTTGGATAAACTCAGGCCATACGTTTTGGGGCCAGCCGTTTACATTATGGATAATCATAGAGCCCTGATGTGAATATAGACATCGCAGACCAAGAATAGTAAGGGACCGAGATGGTCATGGCAGCTTTGACACTTAGGGAGAGAAGGGAAGCCTGTGTCAGGATGGGGAACATTTAGGTCAAGATGCTTTCTGAGAAGGAAAAATGTAAACCCTAGTACCTCCTGAACTGAACCCACCTCAGTGGATTCTGAGCTCTCAGCCTATGAGATCAGACAATCAGACAGGAACGTTGATGTGGCAGAGGCGAAGGTGAGAAGGGACCCCTTCAACTTGGCTTGCTTAGGCCACATTTTCTTTGCTTTATTAGCTCTAAGAGGAATCTGACTTCTTGGAGGAAACTGCTTGTGTCACTGACTAGTTGGCTCCTGGTAACTGAACTAGACAGAGATTAACAGGCATTCTTTGTAAAACGTCATTCGGGACAGACAAGAAGACAAAAGAAACAGCAGCTCCCCACTTACCACAGCAGAGCAGGCTCAGGCCGGGAGAAAGAAAGCCTAACCTGAGAGCATTTAGCTCACAGAGGTGTGAAAGACTTGTTGAAAATGTAAGCAGCAGTAGCAGCAGAACATAAACGTGCACAGGAGAGGCTAGAAGAGGGTGAGGACTAAGGCAGGATAAATAGGAAGAAAAGCAAAGGGTAGGATGACAAACATCTAAAATGGGGATGGCAAACACTTAGCACAGGGGCTGCAAATGCCCCCACCCCAGGATGCATGGTGGCCCCAGAATCCCCCATGCAGTCCCCAGGCAGCCACTGGGAGGAACTGGGCTCCACGGGCACTTCTCAGGTCTGAAGAGAAAGCCAAGATTTTCACATCCAGTTAAACATGGAGGAGTGACTATCAGCCTTCACTTCCTCTCCCTCCAAAAATCCTACTAAAGTGTCAGTAAAGCAATTAAAAGTACTGTAACCCACAAGGATAAAGGCAACAGAAAGAAAACATCAGCGAATCAAAGGTTTCAGCAAAGTTGGTAATAGAGTGCACGTTTTAAACTCAGAATCCGCCGTGAAGGATCTGCTGAGATCAAAGCCAACCAGCCTGACAACGCCAGCAGCTCAGGCCTTGGAGGCATAAGTTCCATGAAAGATGGGCATCAGGGAAATGAAAAAAACAGCATTACTGTGACTTTATGAGGCCAGACCACTTTGTATTCTCCATCTCCCGCTCTGAGCAGGCAAGATGTTTATTCTCGGGAGAAACTGAGGAGGGGCTGCAGACTCAGGAAGCAGACATGGTGGAGAACAGAAGAGAGGGATGAGGGACTCGCAGAACAACAGTCACACGTCCACCTCCCCGGGCAGGAGATTAAAGAATTCTTCCCTGGAGAAAATGAATAACCTCAGAGGAAAGACATCCATATACTGACATGTGTGTGTGAGGTTCCAACAAAAAGGCCAGCTCAAAAATCTGTTCTCCCCAGAGAAAGCTCATCAGCCAACTACCCAACCTGTGTAGGCAGAACTTTCACATAGTTCTTAGTGACTTACTGTCAAATATAAAAACTCACTAAAGGGCTTCCCTGGTGGCGCAGTGGTTGAGAGTCCGCCTGCCGATGCAGGGGACACGGGTTCGTGCCCCGGTCTGGGAAGATCCCACATGCTGCGGAGCGGCTAGGCCTGTGAGCCATGGCCACTGAGCCTGTGCGTCTGGAGCCTGTGCTGCACAACGGGAGAGGCCACAACAGTGAGAGACCCGCGTACCGCAAAAAAAAAAAACTCACTAAAGGTCAGCAGATCTAACAGGAAAGGCAGAGTCAAAACAAACAGAAAAATAACTTGGAGGTGAGGCGAGATGCAGAGCAAATAAAAAGAACTTTGAAAAATCCTATTATATTCTTAGAAAGTGAATACATTAAGATATCACATCCATGAAACAAGAACAGGATGCTATGTTAAAGAAGTAATCAGAAAACAAGAAAGAGCTCTTAGAAATTACATGGTCATAAAATTTTAAAGTTCAACAGAGAATCTAGAAGACAGTCAAGCAAACTCCCCAAAAAGTAGAACCAAAAAAGCAAAACAATGGAAGACAGGAGAGGAAAGATAAGAACATTTGAGACTCAATCCAAAAAGGAGTTCCAGAAATTAAGAGAAAATACAATAAAACTTATCAAAGAAATATTAAAAGAAACTACCCAGGAATGCATTTCCAGCTTGAAAGGTCCATCATAAGGTATGCATATGATGCAATGGACACACACAAAGGTCCTCCCCAAGGCAACTCATTGTGAAGTATGGAGACACCAGAGATTAAGAGAAGACCCTAAAAGCTTCCAGAGGCAAAATTCACACCCCTTGCAAAGCAAGGAGCATCAGAATGGCATGAAAGTCTTCTCTCAAGCAGAATGCTAGAAGACAATGGTGAAAAACCTTCAGAATTCTCAGATACAAAGGATTTCCAATATTGATTTCTAAAGCTAGTTTAATTATAAGTCAAGCATGGGGTGGAATAAACACATTTTTTTACATATGCAAAAACTAAAAATAAAATATTTCCCTTGCACCCTTCCTTAGGAAGCTGTTAGAGGATATGCTTCAGCCAAGCAAAAGAATAAACCAAGAAAGCAGAAGATATAGAACACAGTAGACAAGGGCCAACACAAGAGAGGATGCTAGCTACGCCCTCAGCCTAGAACACAACCAACCAGTCCAGATCGGACAGAGCAGGAGGGTGGAGAGATAAGGAGGGAAGATCTCCAAGAGAAAACAAAATATAAATGGTAGGTTATTTTATGTATTTGAGCACTTGGAAAAATCGAGAGATGTCAGAAAGATATTGTTATAGTTAATTTTATGCATCAGCTCAGTGGGTCACAGGGCGCCCAGACATTTGGTCAAACGTTATTCTGGGTGTACCTGTAAGGATGTTTCTGGATGAGACTAACATTTGAATCAATAAACTGAGTAAAGCAGATTGTCCTCCCTAATGTGGGTGGGCCTCATCCAACCAGTTGAAGGCCTGAATAGAACAAAAAGGCTAACCCTCCCGTGATAAGAAGGAATTCCTCCTGTCTGACTGCCTTAAGCTGGGACATCAGGTTTTTCCTGCCTTTGGAGTCAAATGGAAATATCAGCTTTTCTTGGGCCTCAAGCCTATTGCCTTTCAGACTGGAACTACACCATTGGCTCTTCTGGGTCTCCAGCTTGCCAACTGCAGATCTTGGGACTTGCCAGCCTCCAAAAAGCATATGAACCAATTCCTTATAACAAATAAATAAGTAAATATATACATATATACACACATACATACATCCTATTGCTTCTGTTTCTCTGGAGAATTCTGACAAATACAGATGTATTGAACTATTTAGAAAGAAATAATGGTAACATATGAAAGAACTGTAGTGAACAGTATTTCCATGGTCATAATCATATGAACAATGATCATTTAAAAGTTCAGTTACAACTACACGGGGAAGGCTGGAGGAGGGGGGAGCGGGGGGAGGCGGAGGGAGGGGGGAGTAGTAGGGCTGGGAGTGATTGGTTTAAGAATGCTAAATCCAGTTACCTTACAAGAAGTCAAGAAGGAATATTCAAAATGGATAACTCATATTGTCTAGAAAAATGGAGGTAAATGCCAAAAGAAACAGCTCAAGAAGTTGAAGACAGTTGCCTCTGGGGAATGGATAGGATTTGGGGGGAATACTGTTTTTCATTATAAGCCTTTAAGGACTATCTGATTTTTAAATTATATGCATATGTTCATAAATAAAAGTTAATTTAAAAAAGGAAAAAGAAAGGAAACCAGATTTTCAAGATAGATCAATTAGGGTGTGATTATACATGTTAAAAGTAACTTAATTGGAATTGGCAGTAGAGACAAACCTTCCTGCCACCTGTAACACATGATGACAAGGTTACTTATTTGTAATCAACAGCTTTTTATGCAGTTGAGTGTTTCATGGCTTTTATAGACAAGATTCACAGGTAACTAATTTATATAATATGACCAAAAGAGATATCTATACAATCAAAATATTTTTTAAATTAAGTACTAGTGAATGATGTATCTCTGCTCTTCTTAGTAATCAAAGCCTGAAATAAATCTAATTACCATGCATTCAGCTTCCTGGAAGCAAAGAACTTTTCCAAGTGTTGGATGTTATTGTAAACAAGCTCATTTTTGAAAGCAACCTAGTAAGTGGATAGTTGTGGAGGTCCCAAAGAGACACTAATAGGACAAAAGGGAAGAAAATCTAAACAACGTACAAATGAAAGCTGGGATTTAGAATAAAATTTCCAATGACAGCATCGTTCATGGATTTTAAAAGTGCTCTATTGTGCTATCGCAAACACCAAACCCACCCTAGCTGGATTAAACAGAAAATATATTTAAAGGACATTAGGCAGCTCACAATCTCCATGAGAGCCAGCTTGGAAGCTACTCAGCCAGGAACAGAGGACATGCTGAACCAGCACCTGCCCCTAAGGCTACAGACCACATGGTCACCGTGACCAACAGCTTGCACTATCAGTACTACCAAGAGGACGTGGTACAGGGATCGAGGCATTGCCAGAGCAAAACTTCCAACACCCTTCTCTCTATCCCATCTATTGCAGGAAAGAAAGAACTGGTAAAAATTCTTTGGTGTTTAATGCATATTTGCTTTAGGAAAAGGTGGGTGAGGAGGTGTTTAGTATGTGTGGGTGCTCGCCCAATGCTCTGGCACCATCGTTTCATTCTGGATTATTCAGCAGGGAGGGATCATCCAGCTAGGAAAATAGGAAAGTGAATTCCAGTCATTTCTCCCCTGTCAGGAGGAAGCCAAAGCCATGTCCTGTGATAAATGATGAGCCCCAAACAAGAGCTGAAAAGGTGTCAGGCTAAGGCAATATCAGGCAGTTTAACACTCTATCCATAATAATTAGATTACTGATTGGTCCACTTAATGTCCTCCATACTAACTTAACAGTTGCCTAACTAGTTCCTTTGAAAATTGGACCTCAAGAGGGAACCCACAAAGGCACGGCCTTGGTATCTATCTTAGTCTAATAGAAGCAGAGCTACTATTCTATTCAGGAGGAACGGTATGGGGCGTGAGGCAGGGAAGGACCCATCTCCCATTTTCAAAAAGTGGCATGGACATATATACAGTACCAAACGTAAAATAGATAGCTTGTGGGAAGTAGCCGCATAGCACAGGGAGATCAGCTCGGTGCTTTGTGACCACCTAGAGGGGTGGGATAGGGAGGGTGGGAGGGAGGGAGACAAAAGAGGGAGGAGATATGGGAACATATGTATATGTATAACTGATTCACTTTGTTATAAAGCAGAAACTAACACACCATTGTAAAGCAATTATACTCCAATAAAGATGTAAAAAAAAAAAAAGCAGTACTAATAAATAGAAAACTCCACCAGTTGGGGGTTTGCCCACCAGAAGTGTTTTCTATGTTTCTTTATGCATAAATCCCCCATGCAGAAGACCACAGATCCCTGGAAGGTCCTGGTGTAACTGTGAGGGGAGCCTGAAGACAGAAACTGCACAAAGTATTGTCAGCAGATTGTGTAAATAATAAGTCTCACACATGTGCATAGGCGTCATTTCAAATGTATGTGGATGCTGTTGTGATGAGTAAGATACTGTGATTTACTGAATGAGCTGAATCAGCATTCATAAGGACATTCTTCATCGTGGATGTGATCAATGTGTCATTCTCTGCCTGCCTTCCTTGACCCATTCTCTGCCTTTCTTTGACCTGCTCTGTGTCTCAGGAGGGAGTCCTTGCCCTTTGACTTCCAACTGGACTTGACCAGGAGGAGATGGGATGATGAGAGGAGTCCAGGTATTTATTTTGACTCTCCATTCCAACCCTCACCTGCCCTTTGACCCAAGAAGGTCATTAGACACCTCCAGACCTCAGTTTCCCCATCTGTACAATGGGGGAATGACTCTGAGGTGTATTTCAGTGGCTGTCCCATGTTTTTACTTCTTGGAGCCTCAGAAAGAATAGTTATTCACATCGGCCAAATCAAATAGGTATTCATTCCAAGCTGATATTTCCTCGCTGAGGTCAGAATGCCTTCTTTCAAAAAGAGATCAAAACGACAGGATAAGAAAGTTTTTGTTTTGTCTTTATCTCTTTTCACATTAAACGTTCACTGAGGACTGCTTCCTTTTTACCATCTAAACGCAGGCTTGAATTCAGTAAATAACAAGCAAACAGTTATGTGGGACTGTAAGATTCATTTTTTTCTAAGCATTTTATATGTCTCATTGGGCATAAACTAGGGCATTTGCTGCAGGAAGTATCACCCAGAATCCTCTGCATGTTGCCTCTCTGTACTAACAGGGCACGCTGCACATATTGTATAAAATTGCACAAATGTGAAAAGGAATTGTTTTCTTCCTCAAATTTTCCCCCAAGTATCATAGGAACTGTATTAGCCCTTAGCCACAGTAGTCATTCATTTTTAAATGAAGAAGGGTTAAAAATTCCTTCTTGAACTTGAAGTCTCCTAACACAGTTTATCAACCCAAGAAGAACTGTACCCGACTCCAGCGGCTCAGAATATCAAAAGCAAAATATGAAGCATGTGAAATATGCAAGTTCATCCTCTTGGCATTTGACCCCATGGTGGTCCTTGACTCCTGTGTGGCAGGAGGCTTGTCCTAGTTTCAAAATCGTGCAAGATTATTTTCCACAAAATATGTTTGTGGAACATATTATGTTGCCTCACTCAAAGCTGTTTTTAAAGTCTACATCTATCAGTTTCCCAGGAACATATTCCTATTTCTCTTCACCACGTGAAGTTTGATTGTTTTTTCGGGTAATGTCTGGAACTGCTCTGGATATAAAACATATAAATTTAAAAATATTCTCATGCATATCAAAGAAGAATGTAAAGACATTAATATTATCCCATAATGCTTATTACAGATAGTGCAATGGGTAAAAATCTAGGTCTGTAGGCTTATATAAAAACACTATGGGATAATAAGCATATTATTTTCAGTTTTTCTTGGATGCTATTACACTTTTCTAAATATTAAATATTAACACAGTATTCTGTAAGATGATGAACTTTCTTCCATTTCCTTCTGTAAATACAAGCATCTGACACTGCTGTATTCAACCACCCAAAAGGCTACTCTTGTACTTTCCCTTTGCTTCCTAAGTATTTCATTTTCTCTGGTATATTTTCCAGGTAGACACAATTTTTAGTGTTAATTTATTTGTGACTATGAGTTTAACTCAAGTATGATCCTTCCCAAACGGGAGTCAGCATACTGCTAGGAATGGTAACCATTTGTTAAAAAGTGGAAGATTGAAGTATAAACTTTAAACAATCAAAAATGTGGACAATAATAGGCAAAAGTAAAAATAATTTGAAATCAGCCCAAGTTTTGAAATTTCCTCACTATAAAACTGACAGGGCCTCCCTGGTGGCGCAGTGGTTGAGAGTCCGCCTGCCGATGCAGGGGATACGGGTTCGTGCCCCGGTCTGGGAGGATCCCATATGCCGCGGAGCGGCTGGGCCCGTGAGCCATGGCCGCTGGGCCTGCGCGTCCGGAGCCTGTGCTCCGCAGCGGGAGAGGCCACAAGAGTGAGAGGCCCGCATACCGCAAAAAGAAAAAAAAAAAAACTGACAACAAGTAATGATAACAATAGCAAAACAACAACAATAATAATAGGATTACCCCAAACCCAACTTATAGCAAACTGGTCACAATCTGTCTAAAATGCATAGGATGCATTTATATGTAAATGTCAATTTTTAAAAAAGCATTCTATGTATACATCAAAGAAAGAGTTTACCATTGTAGATATACAAATGAACCTAAACCTGACTTTTTTTATTATGGTGGAAAAAAAATCTGAGGATTAGCTGCATGAAAAAAGTTTCCTGCAATGATATTTATTAATAAATTATGCAAACTTTTGAAGAAAAACCACTAGGACCTTTTTCAATGTACGAGAAAAGTTGGGATTTGGAACAATCCATTGGAAAACACAGTTAGTGAAGCCCTAAGTTGCTTGTAGGTTTGTTCAGGGTTAGTTTCAGAAACACCTTAGGAGATAAAGTTCAGTCAAGAGAACATCTGATGAAGCCCTGATACGTATACATGACTTTTTCTGGCTTGGATCAAAAAGAGATAGGCTAAAAAAATCAATATTACTACCAAACAACACACTTTAAAGTATTCAACAGACACAAGTAAAGGAGCATCTAAGGAACTTTCCAGAAAGTTGAGAAATATTAGCTATTAGTCCACTTATGGTCTTTGCTGCTTCTGTTTATAATATTGTTGTAAAGGCTTGTTAATGTGCCAAATGTTTAGCTGTGAAATGTCTGATGAAGTAATTTGTAGTAAGGTATGATTATTCCATTCCATTCCACTCATAATCATAATGGTGCTCACATCTCTGAAAACGTACAGACAGTGGCTAAAATTGAGAATGACAGCCTGGATGGAGGCTGGTGAGTGCACTCAAAACTGCTGTAGCTTCAACAGAGAACACACCTTAAAAGGATAGGACAGTGTCTGACTACTAAACTCTTTAGACACATTGTAATAAAAAGTGCCTCCAAAAGCTTGCTCTATTACCTCCTTGAATACTGGCTGTTGCTGGAGGAAAGACTAGATCTCAGCTAATGTTCTTAAACTGACTATTGAATTGTTGTTTTTATTAATGGAGGAGAAACTGTTCTCAAAATAAAGGGTAAAGACCTGGATACACTGAATTATTTTGATATTCACAAGTTGACTTCCTTGGGAAAGTTTTTTTTTTCACCGCTGAAATCCCTCAACCCACCACTGCAAGGCAGAACTGACTGCTGCAATAAAAAAGTTTGACTTATATGAAGAGCACAGACCCCAGGAACTATATGTCTTTGAGACAGTTTATTTATATTAATGGCCAAAACAAAGAACACCAGTTTTTTTCATTACTGAAATCAAAAATGCTTTGGGTCCATCATATTATAGGAGTAACTTGGTCTCTCAGAGGAAGAAATACTTAGGGAAATTTTCAGGAGCCTGAAAATACAGCATGAAACCACTTCTTTGGCAACATTCTGGGCATCTTCTCACATACAATGCCCCAACACTTATTTGTATGAGTTTATGTTTTCAAAATATTATAACACCAGGAAAGAGGGAGAAGCTGTCTGGACCTAGAACGTATTATTATGTTGCATTAGTACTCTTTTACCAACCCAATTTTTTAAAATAACCAAACAACAGCATCTCACATTTTCCCTCAATGGTAAGCAATATAAATTAATTTTTCTACTAAGACAATATGTATATGTTATAATGTACAATGAAAAACCTCGTGCATTTGTAAGAATGTACAGACATTCCTAGCCTTTCTTTGTGTTACTTGAGGCCACATACCCAGGGCTCTCACTTATCTGCTCTGGGATTGAATGCACTTGAGAGAAAAGGCATCAGAAGCACTGTACCTCTGGTTTAAGTAGAATATTATGGTACTGACATAATTCAATCCAACTAAAATGTGAAATTCTGGTAAGTGACCAATAGGCTGCTCTTTTCTAAGACAAAAGATCCAAACAGGACAGGAAGGTCTTTTTCTCCTGAAGTCTCCATTTAGAAGTCTCAATTTAAAAAGAAACAACACTAAAATAGATAACTAATGAGAACCTATTGTATAGCACAGGGAACTCTACTCAATGCTCTGTGGTGACCTAAATGGGAAGGAAATCCAAAAAAGAGGGGATATATGTATACGTATAGCTGATTCACTTTGCTGTACAGCAGAAACTAACACAACATTGTAAAGCAACTATACTCCAAAAAAATTCATAAAAAAAGAAAGAAACAACACAAAATATCTCCCATGGTAATAGCAATCTTTGTAATGAGTTAAAGCTATTTACTCCTTTTTTTTTTTTTTTTTTTTGCGGTACACGGGCCTCTCACTGTTGTGGCCTCTCCCATTGCGGAGCACAGGCTCCGGACGCGCAGGCTCAGCGGCCATGGCTCACGGGCCCAGCTGCTCCACGGCATGTGGGATCTTCCCGGACTGGGGCACGAACCTGTGTCCCCTGCATCGGCAGGTGGACTCTCAACCACTGCACCACCAGGGAAGCCCTATTTACTACTTTTTTGATCTATCGGGTCTTAGCAAATTGCTAAACCTCTCTGAACCTAGATTGAAACTAAACGTAATAATGGCACCCATATTATAGAAGCATTCTGAGGATTAAGTGAGATATTTCCTGTAAAGAAGCTCAGCATAATGCCTACCACACAGGAAGCAATTGCTAAATATGACTGTTATTAGGCACCAAGTCTTTAGTAAGTGCTGGATACAGTGCCAAGTGCTATTGAGAAGCTCAGGAGTAAAAGACATTTCCTCCCAACATCAAGATTTTACAGACTAGTTAAGGAGATGATACAAGAAATAAGTGGTATAAAACCATATTTGGGAAATAGGGCTGGTAGACTTAGTGAGTTCAAGTTATTGGTCTCACTGGCTGTATGAGTTTGACCAAGTAACCATGTACAGTAAGGGTTAAAAATATCCCATCTGCCTATCTCATAGGGGTGTTAGGAAAGTTACAGAAATAATGAAAGTGAAAAAGTTCTGGCAGCTAGAGAATTTTACGAGGGTTTTAATTATTACTGTGATTTCCATTACAGTTGACCCTTGAACAACATGGGTTTGAACTGGGCGGGTCCACTTATACAGAGATTTTTTTTTTTTCAAGAGTAAATACTACAGTGCTACAGGATCTGCGGTTGGTTGAATCTGTGGATGTGGAACCGCAGATATGGGATAGGGTCAAGGCTGAAAAGGATACGCAAGTTGAATGAGGACGAAATCAGTGACGAGTAAGGCAGTCATGGAAGCCTTCATGGATCTGATAAGCACTGAGTGGGTCCCAGAGACTAGCTGGGATTTGGATAAACAAAAGGGAAGTGGAGGAGATCCTAGGCAGAGTCAATACATGAGCAAGTTCATGGGGATGTGCCTGGTTAGAATGGAAAGTGTGTGAACTGAAATGGTAGGGAAGCAAACGTGGGTTACTGTGGGTGTTTGACTATGTGGATCCTCCAAGCCAAGGCGCAGATATTAGATTGGCCATGTTGGAAGCAAGGCACCACTGCACAAGCAAGGGGATAGTGCTAGAAATAAGACCATGACAATAACTGGGATCAACAAAACATGCACATAAAAGTGACGCCTCTCCCTCCCCCTCCCCCATCCTTTTCCCTCTTCCTCTTTTTTCCCCTTTCACTTCTCTCTTAGGCTATGGTACAGTTGGGTAGGGATATCATAAATTGATGAACTGTTAAAACACTTTAATCCAAGCACCAGATAAGGTAGGGTCTCCTGATACTGCTAAACACCAGTAGTTTAAGTTAGATGCCAAACTTCTTTTTTTTTTTTTTTTTGTGGTACGCGGGCCTCCCACCGCTATGGACTCCCTCGTTGCGGAGCACAGGCTCCAGACACGCAGGCTCAGCGGCCATGGCTCACAGGCCCAGCCGCTCCGCGGCATGTGGGATCCTCCCGGACCGGGGCATGAACCCGTGTGCCCTGCATCGGCAGGTGGACTCCCAACCACTGCGCCACCAGGGAAGCCCACATTTTCTCATTTTGTAAAACGTATAACAGTTTAGATACTGAATAAAAGTTGAATAAAAAACATTCATTTGGAAATAAAATACTGCTTAGCTGGAGTTAACTGATCTTGTTTTTGGGACTGGAAAAGTAGTAATAACATAATAGCTTACATTTATTGAGCACTTACTAGGCACAAGGTGTATGAATTACTTCATTTAATGTTCTTCAAAGACCTTTGAGGGGATACTACTATTATCCCCATTTGATTGATATAGAATCTGAGGCCTATGGTCAGCAGAGTCAGGTACACATCAGAGTTTTAAAGGCTATTTTATATGGGCGTAAACCAAAGGTTATTGAATACAATGATGACTGAGCATAACAAATAAGAACCTTTGTTATGAAGCAGCTTTGAAAATTAGAATCATTCATAACGCAAAATTCTTTGGGGTTAAAAAACAAATTGATGATTACTGAATGAGTACCTTTCATATATGTAAATTAATTTTTAAAGTGGAGAAATGATTATCTTAAAATTTCCTAATGCCATGAAAAGGGGATTCCACTTAACATAATACATGTATTCAGAAACAGTTGTATAGGAGAGACCTTCAAGATGGCAGAAGAGTAAGACATGGAGATCACCTTCCTCCCCACAAATACATCAGAAATACATCTACATATGGAACAACTCCTACAGAACACCCACTGAACACTGGCAGAAGACCTCAGACCCCAAAAGGCAAGAAACTCCCCACGTAGCTGGGCAGAGCAAAAGAAAAAACAGAGACAAAAGAATAGGGAGGGGACCTGTGACTCTGGGAGGGAGCCGTGAAGGAGGAAAAGTTTCCACACACGAGGAAGCCCCTTCACTGGCAGAGATGGGGGGTGGCGGGGCGGGGGGAAGCTTCAGAGCCATGGAGGAGAGCACAGCTACAAGGGTGCAGAGGGCAAAGCGGAGAAATACCCACACAGAGGATCGGTGCCGACGAGCACTCACCAGCCCGAGAGGCTCATCTGCTCACCCACTGGGACAGGTGGGGGCTGGGAGCTGAGGCTTGGGCTTCGGAGGTCAGATCCCAGGGAGAGGACTGGGGTTGGCTGTGTGAACACAGCCTGAAGGGGGCTAGTGCGCCACAGCTAGCTGGGAGGGAGTCCGGGTAAAACTCTGGACCCGCCTAAGAGGCAAGAGACCACTGTTTCAGGTTGCGAGGAGAGGGGATTCAGAGCACCGCCTAAAGGAGCTCCAGCGGCTACCAGCACCGACCCCAGAGACGGGCATGAGACGCTAAGGCTGCTGCTGCAGCCACCAAGAAGCCTGTGTGCAAGCACAGGTCACTATCCACACCTCCCCTCCCTGGAGCCTGTGCAGCCCGCCACTGCCAGGGTCACGTGATCCAGGGACAACTTCCCCGGGAGAACACGCGGCGTGCCTCAGGCTGGTGCAATGTCACGCCGGCCTTTGCCGCCGCAGGCTCGCCCTGCATTCTGTACCCCTCCCTCCCCCTGGCCTGAGTGAGCCAGAGCCCCTTAATCAGCTACTCCTTTAACCCCATCCTGTCTGAGCGAAAACAGACGCACTCAGGCGACCTACACGCAGAGGTGGGGCCAATCCAAAGCTGAACCCCGGGAGTTGTGCGAACAAAGAAGAGAAAGGGAAATTTCTTCCAGCAGCCTCAGGAGCAGCGGATTAAGTCTCCACAATCAACTTGATGTACCCTGCATCTGTGGAATACGTGAATAGACAACAAATCATCCTAAAATTCAGGTGGTGGACTTTGGGAGCAACTGTAGACTTGGGGTTTGCTTTCTACATCTAATTTGTTCCTGGTTTTATGTTTATCTTAGTTTAATATTTAGAGATTATTATCATTGGTAGATTTGTTTATTGATTTCGTTGTTCTCTTCCTTTTATATATATATATATTTTTTTTTATTTTCCTTTTTCTCTTTCTGTGGGTGTATAGGTGTATGCTTCTTTGTGTGATTTTGACTGTAAAGCTTTGCTTTTGTCCTAGGGTCCTGTCTGTCCATTTTTCTTTTCTTTGTACAGTTTTTAGTGCTTGTTATCATTGGTGGCTTTCTTTTTTGGTTTGGTTGCTCTCCTTTCTTTCTTTTTTTTCTTTTTATAATTACTATTTAATTTTTAATAATTTTTAATTTTAATAACATTATTTTTTTCTTTCTTTCTTTTTTTCTCCCTTTTCCTCTGAGCCGTGTGGCTGACAGGGTCTTGGTGCTCCGGCCAGATGTCAGAACTGTGCCTATGAGGTGGGAGAGCCGAATTCAGGACATTGGTCCATGAGAGACCTCCTGGCTCCACGTAATATCAAATGGCAAAAATCTCCCAGAGATCTCCATCTCAATGCCAAGACCCAGCTCCACTCAACAACCAGCAAGACACTGTGCTGGAAACACTATGCCAAACAACTAACAAGACAGGAACACAACCCCACCCATTAGCAGAGAGGCTGCCCAAAATCATAATAAGGTCAAAGACACCACAAAAACACACCACCGGACGTGGTCCACCCCACCAGCAAGAGAAGATCCAGCCTCATCCACCAGAACACAAGCACCAGTCCCCTCCACCAGGAAGCCTACACAACACACTGAACCAATATCAGCCACTGGGGGCAGATACCAAATACAACAGGAACTATGATCCTGCAGCCTGTGAAAAGGAGGCCCCAAACACAGTAAGTTAAGCAAAATGAGAAGACAGAGAACTACGCAGCAGATGAAGGAGCAAGGTAAAACCCACCAGACCAAACAAATGAAGAGGAAACAGGCAGTCTACCTGAAAAAGAATTCAGAGTAATGATAGTAAAGATTATCCAAAATCTTGGAAATAGAATGGAGAAAATACAAGAAACGTTTAACAAGGACCTAGAAGAACTAAAGAGCAAACAAACAGTGATGAACAACACAATAAATGAAATTAAACATTCTCTAGAAGGAATCAATAGCAGAATAACTGAGGCAGAAGAACAGATAAGTGACCTGGAAGATAACATAGTGGAAATAACTACCACAGAGCAGAATAAAGAAAAAGGAATGAAAAGAATTGAGGACAGTCTCAGAGACCTCTGGGACAACATTAAACACACCAACATTGAATTATAGGAGTCCCAGCAGAAGAATAGAAAAAGAAAACGACTGAGAAAATATTTGAACAGCTCATAGTTGAAAACTTCCCTAATATGGGAAAGGAAATAGTCAATCAAGTCCAGGAAACTCAGAGAATCCCATACAGGACAAATCCAAGGAGAAACACGCCAAGACACATATTAATCAAACTATCAAAAATTAAATACAAAGAAAAAATATTAAAAGCAGAAAGGGAAAAACAACAAATAACATACAAGGGAACCCCCATAAGGTTAACAGCTGATCTTTCAGCAGAAACTCTGCAAGCCAGAAAGGAATGGCAGCACATAGGTAAAGTGATGAAAGGGAAAAACCTACAACCAAGATTCCTCTACCCAGCAAGGATCTCATTCAGATTCTGCAGAGAAATTAAAACCTTTACAGACAAGAAAGCCAAGAGAATTCAGCACCACAAAACCAGCTTTACAACAAATGCTGAAGGAACTTCTCCAGGCAGGAAACACAAGGGAAGGAAAAGACCTACAATAACCCAAAACAATTAAGAAAATAGTAACAGGAACATACATATTGATAACTACCTTAAATGTAAATGGATTAAATCCAACAACCAAAAGACACAGACTGGCTGAATGGATACAAACAAGACCAGTATATATGCTGTCTACAAGACACCCACTTCAGATCTAGGGACACATACAGACTGAAAGTGAGGGGATGGAAAAAGATATTCCATGCAAACGGAAATAAAAAGAAAGATGGAATAGCAATTCTCGTATCAGACAAAATGGACTTTAAAATAAAGACTATTACAAGAGACAAAGAAGGACACTACCTAAAGATCAAGGGATCAATCCAAGAAGAAGATATAACAATTGTAAATATTTATGCACCCAACATAGGAGCACCTCAATACATAAGGTAAATGCTAACAGCCATAAAAGGGGAAATCGACAGTAACCCAATCATAGTAGGGGACGTTAACACCCCACTTTCACCAATGGACAGATCATCCAAAATGAAAATAAATAAGGAAACACAAGCTTTAAATAATACATTAAACAAGATGAACTTAATTGATATTACAGGACATTGCAACCAAAAACAACTGAATACACTTTCTTCTCAGGTGCTCATGGAACATTCTGCAGGATAGATCATATCTTGGGTCACAAATCAAGCCTTGGTAAATTAAAGAAAATTGAAATCATATCAAGTATCTTTTCTGACCACAACGCTATGAGACTGGATATCAATTACAGGAAAAAAATTGTAAAAAATACAAACACATGGAGGCTAAACAATACACTACTAAATAACCAAGAGATCACTGAAGAAATCAAAGAGGAAGTCAAAAAATACCTAGAAACAAATGACAACGAAAACATGATGACCCAAAACCTATGGGATGCAGCAAAAGCAGTTCTAACAGGGAGGTTTATAGCAATACAATCCTTCCTCAAGAAAGAAGAAACATCGCAAATAAACAACCTAACCTTACATCTAAAGCAATTAGAGAAAGAACAAAAAACCCCCAAAGTTAGCAGAGGAAAGAAATCATAAAGACCAGATCAGAAATAAATGAAAAAGAAATGAAGGAAACGATAGCAAAGATCAATAAAGCTTAAAGCTGGTTCTTTGTGAAGATAAAATTGATAAACCATTAGCCAGACGCATCAAGAAAAAGAGGGAGAAGACTCAAATCAATAGAATTAGAAATGAAAAAGGAGAAGTAACAACTGACACTGCAGAAATACAAAGGATCATGAGAGATTACTACAAGCAACTCTATGCCAATAAAATGGACAATCTGGAAGAAATGGACACATTCTTAGAAATGCACAACTTTCCGAGACTGAACCGGGAAGAAACAAAAAATATAAACAGACCAATCACAAGCACTGAAATTGAAACCGTGATTAAAAATCTTCCAACAAACAAAAGCGCAGGACCAGATGGCTTCACAGGCGAGTTCTATGAAACATTTAGAGAAGTGCTAACACCTATCCTTCTCAAGCTCTTCCAAAATATAGCAGAGGGAGGAACACTCCCAAACTCATTCTATGAGGCCACCATCACCCTGATACCAAAACCAGGCAAGGATGTCACAAAGAAAGAAAACAACAGGTCAATATCACTGATGAACATAGATGCAAAAATCCTCAACAAAACACTAGCAAACAGCATCCAACAGCACATTAAAAGGATCAAACACCATGATCAAGTGGGGTTTATCCCAGGAATGCAAGGATTCTTCAATATATGCAAATCAATCAATGTGATAAACCATACTAACAAATTGGAGAAAAACCATATGATCATCTCAATAGATGCAGAAAATGCTTTTGACAAAATTCAACACCCATTTATGATAAAAACCCTGCTGAAAGTAGGCATAGAGGGAACTTACCTCAACATAATAATGGCCATATATGACAAACCCACAGTCAACGTCATTCTCAGTGGTGAAAAACTGACACCATTTCCTCTAAGATCAGGAACAAGACAAGGTTGTCCACTCTCACCACTATTATTCAACATAGTTTTGGAAGCTTTAGCCACAGCAATCAGAGAAGAAAAAGAAAAGGAATCTAAATCAGAAAAGAAAAAGTTAAGCTGTCACTGTTTGCAGATGACACGATACTCTACATAGAGAATCCTAAAGATGCTACCAGAAAATAACTAGAGCTCATCAATGAATTTGGTAAAGTAGCAGGATACAAAAGTAATGCACAGAAATCTCTTGCATTCCTATACACTAATGATGAAAAATCTGAAAGAGAAATTAAGGAAACACTCCCATTTACCATTGCAACAAAAAGAATAAAATACCTAGGAATAAACCTACCTAAGGAGACAAAAGACCTGTATGCAGAAAACTGTAAGACACTGATGAAAGAAATTAAAGATGATATAAACAGATGGAGAGATATACCATTTTCATGGATTGGAAGAATGAACATTGTGAAAATGACTCTACTACCCAAAGCAATCTACAGATTCAGTGCAATCCCTATCAAACTACCCATTGGTAGTTTTTCACAGAACTAGACCAAGAAATTGCACAATTTGTATGGAAACAACAAAAAAAAACCCAAATAGCCAAATCAATCTTGAGAAAGAAAAACAGAGATGGAGGAATCAGGCTCCCTGACTTCAGACTATACTGCAAATCAACAGTAATCAAGACAGTATGATACTGGCACAAAAACAGAAATATAGATCAATGGAACAGGATAGAAAGCCCTGAGATAAACCCATGCACATATGGTCACCTTATTTTTGATAAAGGAGGCAAGAAGATACAATGGAGAAAAGACAGCCTCTTCAATAAGTGGTGCGGGGAAAACTGGACAGCTACATGTAAAAGAATGAAATTAGAACACTCCCTAGCTCCATACACAAAAATAAACTCAACATGGATTAAAGACCTAAATGTAAGGCCAGACACTGTAAAACTCTCAGAGGAAAACATAGGCAGAACACTCTATGACATAAATCACAGAAAGATCCTTTTTGACCCACCTCCTAGAGCAATGGAAATAAGAGCAAAAATGAACAAATGGGACCTAATGAAACGTAAAAGCTTTTGCACAGTAAAGGAAACCATAAACAAGATGAAAAGATATACCTGAATGGGAGAAAATATTTGCAAATGAAGCAACTGACAAAGGATTAATCTCCAAAATTTACAAGCAACTCAATGTCAAAAAAAACCCCAATCCAAAAATAGGCAGAAGATCTAAATAGACATTTCTCCCCAAGAAGATATACAGATTGCCAACAAACACATGAACGGTGCTCAACATCACTAATCATTAGAGAAATACAAATCAAAACTACAATGAGGTATCACTTCACACCAGTCAAAATGGCCATCATCAAAAAATATACAAACAATAAACGCTGGAGAGGGTGGAAGAAAAGGGAACCCTCTTGCACTCTTGCTGGGAATGTAAATTGATACAGCCACTATGGAGAACAGTATGGAGGTTCCTTACAAAACTAAAAATGGAACTACCATACGACCCTGCAATCCCACTAGTGAGCATATACCCTGAGAAAACCATAATTCAAAAAGGGTCATGTACCACAATGTTCACTGCAGGTCTAGTTACAATAGCCAGGACATGGAATCAACCTAAGTGTCTATCGACAGATGAATGGATAAAGAAGATGTGGCACATATATACAGTGGAATATTACTCAGCCTTAAAAAGAAATGAAATTGAGTTATTTGTAGTGAGGTGGATGGACCTAGAGTCTGTCATACAGAGTGAAGTAAGTCAGAAAGAGAAAAACAAATACCACATTCTAATACATATATATATGGAATCTAAAAAAGAAAGGTTCTGAAGAACCTAGGGGCAGGACAGGAATAAAGACGCAGACATAGAGAATTGACCGAGGATAGGGGGAGGGGGAAGGGTAAGCTGGGACGAAGTGAGAGAGTGGCATGGACATATACACACTACCAAATGTAAAATAGATAGCTAGTGGGAAGCAGCCGCATAGCACAGGGAGATCAGCTCGGTGCTTTGTGACCACCTAGAGGGGTGGGATAGGGAGGGTGGGAGGGAGATGCAAGAGGGAGGAGATACGGGAACATATGTATATGTATAACTGATTCATTTTGTTATGAAGCAGAAACTAAGACACCATCGTAAAGCAATTATACTCCAATAAAGATGCTAAAAAGAAAAAAAAAGAAACAGTTGTATATATTGATTGTCTGTAAATAAAATACTAACTACATTTCCTTAAAGAACTTCTCTAGGGTAAATATGCAGAGTAAATATTTAATAAAATGAAAATTTGTTTTGCAATCTGAATAGTCATCCAATAATTTATCTGTTTTGTGAATTTGGATTTACAGCAGACTCTTGACATTCCTGAGGCACATATCTGGAACCTTCTTGAGTTCCCAGATTCACAAACAGAAAAATATTTATAGAGGCTCCCGGCTTTTTCAGGAGTCAAATATCCATGGAGAGTTTCCTGTTTATAGCCTTACACTACACACTACAAGTTAACCATACTTCCACATCTCATGATAGGTTTATATCTCACTTGACTGCCATTTTTCACAGAAACAAGCAAAAGTTTTCTAACTAATTAATGAGCATTGTTGCAAATGCACAGATAAGTGAAGAAAAATAAAGCTAAGTGACTCTTTTCCGGACACACATCTTGCAAAGCTGACTTTTCAGATTCCTATCTCAGTCAGGGGATCTCACACAGTGTCACAAACCTGCAAGTGAAATGCAGAAACACCTAGGGTCTAAACACATTTATCCAATTTGCTTGAGCAAAGGACAAGGGCCATACTGATAAAACCCATAGAAATGCCATCGTTATTGCTAACCCAAGCGTTACAGAAGACGACTGAACTTTTTGGTGATGAGTCCAGAAAACTGGATTATAGAAACACTGTCCACATGAATTACAGGAATTTGCCTGCTCATTCCAAATACCTATATTTTGTATGGTCGGGGTTGGTGACAATCAAGGTTGGATGTTTGCGCTGCCTTCGGTAGTGGGACCCCGTCACAGCAGGCGCAGAGGCCCCAGAAGGCTGGACCTCCTGGAAGCACTGTGCTGGAAGCCTCAACCTCTGGCTCGGTTTTCAGCCCCGCCAAAGCAACACCCACCATGAAAGGCAGACAGGAGAGAAGGAGTGACAGAGTGAATGAGCGAGAGAAAGAAACAAAGGAAGAGGGAGAGAGGGAGGGAACGCAGAAAAGAAAGAAAAGAGAGGGAATGAAAAAGGAATTTGGCTGTTGTGAGGGGGAAAAAAAAGAACAAGAAAGATATTATCATTTCAAAATATATAGCATGTACATTTCAGAACATATTTGAAAACACTCCTGCCAAATTTTCGAATTATTTATTTATTTATATCCCTTCTTGTTCCAAAGAGGTTTTGCAGCATTTTGCTGCCAGATTAATTTTCCTGAAGCTCAGCTCTGATCATGTTACTTCCCTGCTTTAAAAAACCCCAATACCTCCTCACTGCCTGTAAAATGAAGTCCAATTTCCTTAGCCTCCTATTTGAGGCCCTCCATAATCTGGCCCCAAACTTCCAGCCCAACCTTATCCTGCATTTCTTCCCTTTAAACACCCTTCGTTCCAACCAAAGGACACTCACTGATTTCTCCTAATACATTCTGTATTTTCCACCCTTGCACCTTGGCTTGTGCTGTTCCCTCTGCCTGGAATGCCTTTCCCGACATCTGCATATGCCCCATACTATTCACCATTCCAGATTCCACCTGGAGGATGCAGGCACCTGGTCATCAATCGTGGAACTTACAACCTTTATACACATGCTACATACACATCATCTCACTGGATCTTCGCAATGGGAGGAAGCTATTTCTTACTGTGGTCCAAGGAAGCTGTGGCTGGTACCTCTGGGGTTGTGTCCTCTGTCCACTGTCCTTCCTGCTACCCCAAGGCTATCCCTCACACAGACCAAAAGGTGGCTGCCTGAATCAACGCCAACATGTTGTAGCAATCTTTTTTTAGCTTCACTTTTTAAGGAGAAAAAGTGCACCTTTCTATTCTGTGTGAACTTGAACTCACCTGTCCAGCCCTGAGGCACAGTTTCATTTGGCAGTCCCTGTGCAGCCCTTGCCAGGCTCCATCAGGTGGGACAGTACACTAGCTGATTCTGAAAGGCAGAGGCCTGGCACGTCCAGCGAGCCAGGGTGGGAGCAGTTACCCCAGGGGCCCCTCCATGCTCCCTGCCTGTAATGCACGAGAACATACAGGGAAGAAGACTGATAACCATGGTAAATATCAGTGGGTCAAGTTCTACTCCTTCGAATCCTAAGAACATGCCAAGGGATTTTTTTTGAAGGTGCCACTGATCACTGGGAGTGGGACAGCAGGTTGCTAAAGCTATTTATACAACCTCCAAAGCCAGCTTAAACAAACAAGGCAACTGGGTGTGGGACAAGGCATCGTGACTGATTGATGGGGATCTATTAGGCATGCAAAGCTGCCAATATCTACATGCTCGTTGGGCGAGGGCCAAAGCTATTACATGATGAGCAGTTACGTAACCTTAAGTACAAATGGAATTTGGGCTGTATGTATCAGATACGCTTCTCCTTTCTAATTTTTGGCATCAAGAGGTTACATGAACTGAATGGAGGGTCACAGCCCTCCCCTCCACTTTCTCCCTTTCCTAAAGACCGGCAGGCCTAATGCTCACAACAGACACAT
This sequence comes from Mesoplodon bidens, assembly GCF_964165515.1. Classification (NCBI taxonomy): domain Eukaryota; kingdom Metazoa; phylum Chordata; class Mammalia; order Artiodactyla; family Ziphiidae; genus Mesoplodon; species Mesoplodon bidens. The sequence goes on along the minus strand of NC_138178.1, from coordinate 60,531,488 downwards.
CTCTTAATAATGACTGCAAGTTTTTCCCCAAACCAAAAGCTCCACTGTCCTGTTTAAATCTGACCTATTTTTTAATGTGCTGCTCAATATTTTTTTAAAAAACATCGTTTGCTGGAACATGACTTTAGACGAAAGCTGTTTCCAGGGATTAACCCAAACTTTAATCGCTCCCCTGAACAAAACTTGACTCAGCCCAATAAACTATGGCTCACTTGATAAAATCTTAAAGCAAAAATTAATTGGGTAACCATGTGAAATCTATGGTTTGCCCTGCCAGTCTCTTGCCCTATCTATTGGTGACTTCTGGCCTCACTAAGCTCATGACAAGGTTTGTCTGCCTGGCGGTTCTGACCCATGAAATGCCTGGCTCTCCACCCCCATAACCTGCTCTATTTCAGCCTCTCCCAATTGCAATCCCTTCCCAAACGAGGTCTACTCACCATTCTCCTCCATGCCTCCACGATGAAAACCGTTTGCAACAAGGTTGAAAAGAAAAATATTAACTGAGTACAACATAGAATTTTGTTTTCCTAAACTTTTCTTGTCATTAATTACTAAATAACAATCCTGAGTTGTAAAGTCTGTTGACCAGCTCCAAAGCTGCTAATCAATTATCGATCACTTACATTTGCAAAACCACTATCTAGTCTTTAGTTCAAAAGTAGAATTTATACGGGGCTTTTCCTTGTTTTACTTCTGAACTATTTAAACATATCCACACACGTGTTTGTCAACAAAGTTATACAGTGATTTCCTCACAGGGGGTTTTGGTGGTGGTGGTGGTATGTTTATGTGTGTATGTGGTAACCCAAAAAGAGAGAATGGAAAAATCCGGTAAAAACACTAAGCACTAACCAGAGAAGGGTGAGCTGAACAGTACGAATCATATAATAGAGTACTTCTGCTTTGCCCCGGGGGAGCTACAGAATCTGCACCATGTTAGTTCCAGCACAGAAAGGGCCAGAAATGTACATCTCCTTTGGTGGGCCATCCAAAGATCACCAGTTTCCATCATGGGTGAGAATGGAGCAGTGACAGTCACAGAACAAGAAAGAGAGGAGAAATGCAACAATCCAGAAATTTCTCCCATATGAACAGAAATGGTTGTGAACTAAAGCCTAATATATCAGGCTATGTATCACAATTAGTAATCTTAAAGAAAACCATACATCTCAATATATACTCAGTTGCTAAGTATTTGGGTTCAAAGGACCTCAAATAGTTAGCTGTTCATGTCACCTAGGTTTGCAGGAAAGAGGTGTGATAATGATGTATGTGAACTCAAGACATGATGACAAGTGCTCTCCATAGTTCAGGCTGAAAATAGCTGGGTTTGGAAGCAGGATAATTCAAATATAAATCATTGCCACTACTTCATTTTTTTTTTTTTTTTTTTTTTTTTTTTTTTTTGCGGTACGCGGGCCTCTCACTGTTGTGGCCTCTCCCGTTGCGGAGCACAGGCTCCAGACGCGCAGGCTCAGTGGCCATGGCTCACGGGCCCAGCCGCTCCGCGGCATGTGGGATCTTCCCGGACCGGGGCACGAACCCGTGTCCCCTGCATCGGCAGGCGGACTCTCAACCACTGCGCCACCAGGGAAGCCCCCCACTACTTCATTTTTAAAAAATTTTGCCTTGTACTTTTTTTCTTTTTCTTTTTTTTTCTCTTTTTTTTTTTTTTTTTTTTTTGGCTGCACCGGGTTTTAGTTGCAGCATGCAGGATATTTAGCTGTGGCATGTGGATTTCTTGGCTGCAGCATGCACGCAGGATCTAGTTCCCTGACCAGGGATCGAACCCAGGCCCCCTGCATCGGGAGCACGGAGTCTTACCCACTGAACCACCGGGGAAGTCCCCTCCACTACTTCATTTTGTTTTGCTGCAGTAGACACAGCCTCAGATGCAGACGGGAAATACAATTCCAAAGGTAGAAAGAAACCTATTGCACACTTCAATATCAGACAAACCAGTTTTTAGAAATTGTCCTTGAGTTAGTCCCTCCACCTCTAGATACACTGGGCCCCTGAAAGAACCCTTAATTTAAAGGATCACTCTGGGAAAGCAGGCCTTCCCCTGACTATTTCAGCCATCCTAAAAGGCCTCTCTTGGAAAATTACAAACAGTTATACATTATTTGGTTTTTACTTACATTTTAAATGTGAACACATTTTAGACAGAACTAGTACAATGATGTGTTCATTATATTTATTTGCATCATTTCCTTGATTACTGTATTCTAAAATCAGAAGCTTTATACTTGCATTTGAAGCAAGACCTATGTACTGCTTGGCAAACTTTGTGAATCATTTAAGAGTCTCATCTCTGTTCAATAAATAGGAACTCATCCCAAATTTTCAAACAACTAACAGGGTTAGTTGGCACCTATATCATCACAATGTGAAAGACAGAAACAGACTTACAGATATCAAAAGCAAACTTAAGGTTAGCAAAGGGGAAACATGGTGGGGTAGGGTGGGGTGGGGGGGGGATAAACCAGGAGCTTGGGGTGAACATACACATGCTACGAGTAACCAACAAGGACCTACTGTGTAGCACTGGGAACTCTATTCAATACTCTGTGATAACCTATATGAGAAAGGAATCTAAAAAGGAATGAATATATGCATATGTATAACCGAATCACTTTGCTGAACACCTGAAACTAACACAACATTGTAAATCAACTCTACTCCAATAAGATTAAAATATATATTAAAAAACTGTAAAGGCAGAAAAGAGGCAGTGTATGTGCTGCCATTTCCCTTCCCATACCTGCGCGAGACATCACTAATCAATCCCAGTGACACTCCTTGCTCCTGAGCCCAGCACATCAGAGCCACACTCAACCAGAGCTGCTTGTTATGACTCATGTATTGATTCTAAAGAGAATAGCCAAGATGATAAACAAGTTGCATGCTCCAATCCATAAGGAATCAACTGAAGGAAATAAACATTCAGCAGGCTGGTGAAATAAGATTTAGGGTGACAAGACGGCTGCTTTCAAGTATCTGAAGGGGGAACCTGGAGGTTTCATTAAATGTGGCTCCAAAGGGTAGCCAGGCAACAAATAATCATCCCAGAGTGAATTATAGTGGCATTATAAGAATGCCATTATTGCAAAGTGTAGGCAATGTGAGGAGGAAGGTGAAGCAGACTGCCTGGGAATGCTGAACATGCTCTCTCCCTTCTTCCCACCCAACCACAGATACACATCAGATTTTTCCTTTAATCCTTTGTAAACAAGTTCCACTGACTCATGGAATGTTCTCACTCATGGAATTTCTAAGAAGCAGATACAGACAGGTATGGTTGCTATTTAATAGCTTTTGGGGAGTGACTATGCAGATGAGGGAGACTCTCTTTGGTAAATATGCAAAAGGATGGGCTGGATTTACAGTTTAAACAGAAATTGCATTTTCATTGATTACTTTCTAGCCCTAAGGCCTCTAACTCTAAAAACCTCTTGATGTTGGCCCCATACTAATGTCTCGATGTTCATGCAAGGTGCAACCAAATGTCCTGACCACTCCTTTGGGACCCAACTCTACCAATTTACAGTCAGAGGCCTCTGCTCAGAGGGTGACAGAGCTGTGCTACAAGGGATTAAGACAGAGTCCCAGGATTTCCTGCAAAAGTCTTAGTCAATGTACAAAGTGAGAGAGTGGCATGGACATATATACACTACCAAACGTAAAATAGATAGCTAGTGGGAAGCAGCCACATAGCACAGGGAGATCAGCTCGGTGCTTTGTGACCACCTAGAGGGGTGGGATAGGGAGGGTGGGAGGGAGGGAGACGCAAGAGGGAAGAGATATGGGAACATATGTATATGTATAACTGATTCACTTTGTTATAAAGCAGAAACTACCACACCATTGTAAAGCAATTATACTCCAATAAAGATGTTAAAAAAAAACAACACACATTTGTTTGTTTTTAAAGGTACCGAATTGGTCACAGCTTGGTTACACAGAGAGAGAAATTCTTTGGTAGCCCCTGAGGCAAATGACTGCTCTGAAATCAGCAGGCTGTGGTTATGTAACTTCTTGTTTACTCTGATCCTTCTATTTTATCCTGCGACTTGGAGCAAACCATCCAACCTGAAGTCTCAGTTCCTGCGTCTGTAGAACAGGAACACTGTAGTGACATCTGACCTTGCCCATCCTGACACCACGAAGATGAGGCAGTCTTTGAAGAAAGCTGAGCTTCTTAGAAGACAGAAATGACAGGATTGGGTCTCATTATTTAATACTTTGCAATGGGTTTAAGCTCTACCCTTGGTTTTCAATCCTCAAAATTACTCACATTTAGACTAATCTGCTTACTAGATGTTGAAATGTACCCTGAGGCTTTTCTTTACTATTACTTAGAATGACGCTGGTTCAAGCACCAGGAAAGAAATCGCTCTTACACGAATCATTTATACCTTCCAGAAGACTTTAGAGCAGGGGCGATACTCTCCCTCAAACAATCTTTCCCTTTCTAAATCCTAAATTTCCCAGGGAAAAGAGGCTCACAGAGATGTGACACCGTGTGCTCCACCCTACATCTTTCATACTCTTCAGATACAGAGAGAAACACAGTGTGGATGCAAGAACTAGACGTGTTCTAGGTGTACTTCACATAGATAGTCCCACTGGGGAGCAGGAGGGTGACCAGGATTACGGAAATCAGGGGGAAGGAACAGAACCATTACTAACCCCCCTTCCCTTCCCCCTGAGGTCATCACCCTCAACACAGGATGCCGTGGGATGGTAAAGGTTACCACAGAACACCAGCCTCTCTCCCATGCCCCTGTGTAAATGCACACTGGTCAACCTGAATTATGCCTGATAATGTGTGGAAGCAAAGGGGACCCACACAGTCACATGCCATACATGCATAAGGAGGCCTATCTGTAGAAATCTGCAGAAACAGAAACACAAGGAGAACAAATGAGTGATACTCAAACATAATATCCTAATTCCAATAATCCCTCAAAGGTGTCAAGAGGCCCTGTGAGCCTACTGCTGAAAGGACAGTTGACAAACCAGATGGGCACCCTGACTTGTGAGTTTCTGTCATGGACATGGGTCGTTTGGGGCCCTTCAAGACCCATTCTTCCTTCTTTTGGTTCAGCACCAGGATTTCCTTTTTGGAAATTAATTCTCCCCCTCTGTGTGTAGTCTTGCTGGGACTGTCAGTCAGGACTCTCCCCACCCTTTTACCCCCCGGCCGAGGAGTGGGCATGTGGCCTGGAGCAAGCCAATAGGGCTCTTATTTCCAGGGCTTTGACTCTTGGATGGAGAAACCTGTTGGAATTTATCCACTGCAGCAGCAGCAGACAAGTAAGACTGTCAGTTCTGTCCACCTGGATCCCCAGAGCTTCCTCAGTTTCTGTCCTTCACCCAGCCTGGTCCTGCACACTTCCTGTTGATTCTCAGAGCCACTGTATATCCTTCCAATAAAATCCTTTTGTGTTTGACTTAGCCAAAATTGGTGTCTGCTGCTTACAAGGAAAAAAAAAAAAAGAGAGAGAGAATGCTAACTTATACAGATGTGCAGCTTGCTTCCTCAGATTCCGGACCTACCTGAGGATTTCCAGGCCCAACAAAGCCCTATGATGGATCCTAAATGATTCCAAAAATGATACTCCGCATCTGAGTCCATTCTCCCTAAAATCCTCTTGTTTCTCCATGGTCAGTAGTAAAGAGTATTTAAAATAGAATGAGAGAGAAAGAGGCAAACTAGCAAGACTTAAAATAGTTCTATAATGGTGAAATTTATACTGGCTCTAAATTTCACTTTTAGGAACACAGAGATGAAGACAGAGAAGAGGAAAGAGAATCTAATGGACTTTTTAAAGGATCATTTATATACAAGAAAATGCCTAGATCACAAGAATTCAGTTGATGGGTTTTGACAACTATATTCACCTGTGTAACAACCATGCAAATCACGATTTGGATCATTACCATTGCTCCACAAAGTTCTATCATGCCGCTTTCCAGCTAATCCTTCCCCACACCCAAACAGGCAAACACTGTTCTGACGTCCATCACCATAGCCTAATTTCTCCTACTTTAGAACATAATATAAAAGGAATCAGACAGTATGTACTCTTGCATCTGGCTTATTTTGCTCAATATAATATTTCTGAGGTTCATCCAGATTGCTATATGCATCAGTAGAGCGGTCTATTTTATTGCTGAGTAATACTCCATTGTATGAAGGTACCATAGTTTGTTTATTGTCTCCTGTTTATGGATAGTTGGGTTGTTTCCAGTTTGGAGCTTTTATGAAAAAAGCTGCTGTGAACATTCTTAAATAAATATTTTTTATGGACCTATGATTGCTTTCATTTCTCTTGAATAAATGCATTTTTATTTAATGGTGAAGAAGCTTTCTATAACAGAATGCAGAGAAACAATAACATACTTTTTCCAAGAGGAAAAAAAGTGCCTATTTTCCACCTTTTCTTCTAGGATAGAGTAGGTTCATAGGCACCATTCTATTAACCCTTTATTCTTCTTTATAAGTTTCATTCTCTCAATCCACAGAATCCTCATTTCTCTACCATTCCAAACAAACGTTTCTCTTTCCCCTTAAACTAGCAAACACTCTCCATATGCCTTCTTCACAGCAATTTTTAAAAGAAAGAGCTAGCTCTATTCACCAGCTACCCTCTTTAATTTCTTTCCAGTGGTTTTCCCAACCGTCTATCCTAGTCTTATTTTCTCAGTTCTCATTCTCTCCTTGACCTCTTGCTGTGTTAAGCTGATATGACTGCTTCTCCCCCATGGCCCCTTCTTTCATTTTTTAAAGAAAATTTAAATGTTAATTACTCAGACAGTTTTTACGAGGAAAACAGGTACCCAAAGACTAGTCTTAAATGCTCACAACTGTACACATCTTTCTCCTGGCTTCCATACACATTGAGAGTACAGATCCTGTAGCCAGATTCTGAGTTTAGAACCTGGCTTTATCACTTACTAGCTGGATAACCCTGGGCAAGTTAGTTAACTATTATATACTTTGTTTCTTCTGTAAAATGAGGCTGATAATAGTACCCACCTCACAGGGTTGTTGTGAGGAGTAAATGAGTAGCATTTATTTATTTATTTATTTTTTTTTGCGGTACGCGGGCCTCTCACTGTTGTGGCCTCTCCCGTTGCGGAGCACAGGCTCCGGATGCGCAGGCTCAGCAGCCATGGCTCACGGGCCCAGCCGCTCCGCGGCATGTGGGATCTTCCCGGACCGGGGCACGAACCCGTGTCCCCTGCATCGGCAGGCGAACTCTCAACCACTGCGCCACCAGGGAAGCCCAATGAGTAGCATTTAGAGCTATGCCTGGTATGTAGTAAGTGCTCAATAAACACAAGCAATTTCTATTATCTCATTTGTTCCTCACTGTGGTGTATGTAATAAGAGAACTTTATAAACCATAATAGACTATATTACTGTAAGAGATGATATAAGGCATTATAATGCTTTGGTGCCACCTCTTCTCAGGCTCCTTTCATGGTTGACTCTCTTTCCCCTGCTTCTTTAAAGTGGGCATAATCCAAAGCTCCTTCCTGGATCCCTTGTCCTCATGATTCTACGCTCTCTTGAAGGTCGTATCCATCACGGTGGCTTTAATTATCACACCAAAACCAATGACTTCAAATACAGGTCTACAACTCTAAGGTAACTCCCTTAAACATCCCCAACTTCCTGCTGGGCATCTCACTACCATTCATTCAAACTCAACATATATAAAACCCAAATCGCCGTTTTGTTTTCACAAGAGGTTGCCCTCAGGATTTTGCTTTGTCCTCAATAATACACTCATATGTAAGCAACCATGGCCTAGTCTTGCCAGGTATTCCTAGGCATGGATAAGAGAGCTTGAGAATGGATCTTGAGGTGGGTATTACGGGAAAACTCCTCTCGTTACCCTTAGGCCTTCCCTGTCCACTCTGAAAGGTCCCTGATGACTATGAACTGTCTGTGCAGGAAGGGTGGGCTGGAGGATGGAGAATTGCAGGTACCTAGGAATGAATGAAGGTGCTTCATTAAAACATGAACATCCTAATCCCAGGTTCACCAGCACTTGGTCCTAAGCCTTCCTTCCTCATGTCATACAGTTTGGATAATACTGTCCATGTTTATGGCAGCCCTTGCCCCACGCACCAGTGGAGTATCTGTGCCAGGGCAGACTGGTGGGGGACTCAGCAGCACACCTGGGCACCTGGGTGCCAACATTCCACCTCTGCCCCTCAGAGCTTTAGTCAAGGAGAAGAAATGGTCTCAGTGGCTCAGGGCTCTGTGGCTATTAGAGACTATGTGGCACCTTTAATATTTCCTGGAGCAAAATCTACTCTCCTTGCAAGCAGCCTAATAAAAGTCTCCTGGACTTAGAAGGAAGGCACTGTTGGAGCTTCCTGCCTGTGCTAGTCATTAGGGCTGGTCACGGATATTCAATTTCTCCTCCTTCAAGCACACAGTGGGATGGGTACCTCCCTGCTGCCCTTGAAGTTAAGTGTGACATGCCACTTGCTGTGGCCAATGAGATGTGAGCAGAAACAACAGGGATCGCTTCCAGTAGAAGCTTAAAGATCCCACGTGTGATTCACTTGCTCCCTTTCCCTGCCTCAGTGGAAGCAGAAGTTGAGGTGCAGCTTCTATCAGCCTGGGTCCCCGAATGAGCAGAATACTTACTACATTACACAGGTAGCATGAGCGTAAGACAAACTGTTGTTCATGTCATTAGGGATTTGGAGGCTCTTTGTTCATTAGGATTTGGGGGCTCTTTGTTCCTGCAGCATAAGCTACTAAGGCCTGACAGATACAGTGGCCCTGGTCACATGACCACTTAGCAACCTCCAATTTCTGACTCAGCCTCACTTTTGGCTTTTAGATTTGCACTCTATTTAGTTCAGCTATTGAGGACACACAGTGTACTTACAGTACTCCAATACAAAGCTGTCCCTGGTTTATGGATTAAGACTGATGCTTGCTGCTGAATAGCCCACAGCGACCCAGAAAAACTCTAGATTCTAGTGCCGCCCAGCCCCAACACTCTAGTCGTGAAAACAGGTACAATTTTCCCCAATGCACCTAAAAAAAGTCTTTCTATTAAAGAAGACTTTCCCATTATAGCTAGGTTGATCATATAATTTATTGTCCAAAATGGTTTTGAATGAAGGGGGACTAGGGTGACAGGCATGAACTATCACTATCCTGAGTAAACAGGGACGCAGAGGCACTGGAATTCTACTTTTATCGTCTTTATGGTATTAGGTCTATGAGAAAAATTCCTAGAGGCATTATCTTAGGACAGATCCAGGAAATGCATTTAAAAGCCTAAGAAGAAGCATGTGGAGAAATTAATGTGTTTATCAGAGAGTGTACTCTGCTTTTACTATTCTGTGTGGCATTGGACTGAATGAGTGCAGCTGTTTCCCTAAGTAGGCATGTGCAAATAGCAGTAGACTTCCAAACAAAACCAAGAGCCCAATGCAAAATCCAGCCGTAAAGTATGAACACCCTGCAGAAACATTAACAGCGTCTTCCTCCCACTGGTCAGCCTGGGAGTCATTTAAGAGGAAAGAGGACAAAATCAAGAAAACAATCTTAGCAGCAAGAAGAATTGTTTAAAAAAAGCCAAAGTAAATGCAGCTTCGGTGACTATGGGATCCTCTTCTAGGCATGTGAGACATATTAACATCAATAAATATTTTTAAAGAATGCTGAATTTTCTAGACAAAGTAACAAACACAGTGTAGAAGGTAGCTGATTTCTTTAGTCTGCTGCTAGTCTGCATTTTTCTTTTCCTTGTAAAATACCAGGATTCATATTGCCTTCTTCAAACTTTCAGGGCTTATGGCCAAAAAGTAGATAATAATTTCTGGAGAAGATTCTGTTTTTCTGTCTGTCACAATCCCCTCTTCCCCACCTCCACTTGCTGGGATGTGTGTTTCCCACCAGAGGGTTGGTCACATGACCTGAGTTAGCCCAACGACCCCCTCAGGCCCTGAACTCAGGTCCAGGGATGGGGATATGATCCAAAGAAGATCACAGTGTGGTTTTTCTGAGGTTGAAACCATCACTAGGCATGCTAGTTTCCTAGGCTGCCGTAGCAAATTACCACAAACTGGGTGGTTTAGAACAACATAAATTTATTCTCTCATAGTCCTGGAGGCTGAAAATTCAAAATCAAGGTGTTGGCAGGGCCATGTTCCCTCTGCAATCTCTGGGGAAGAACCTTTCTGTGCCTTCTCCTGGTTTCGGGTGCTTTCCCGAAATCCTTGGTGTTCCTTGACTTGTAGCTGCATCATTCTTATCTCCACCTTGGTCGTCACGTGGCCATCTTCCCTCTGTCTCTGTGCCCGAGTGTTCCCTGTATGTGTGTCTCTGTGCCTCTTCTCTTTTTATAAGGGCACCAGTCATATTGGATAAGGGCCCACCCTAATCCAGTATGACCTCTTCTTAACTTGCACCTTAATTACCATGCAAAGACCCTATTTCCAAATAAGCAAATTCTTAGGTACCAGGGATAGGACTTAAACATACCTTTTTTGGGGGGACACAATTCAATCCATAGCACTAGATAAGACAGAGTCTTTCTCACTATGATTGCAAGTTCAAAGCCATGTAAACCTGCCCATCCACCTGAGAAGTAAGTAAACAGACCCAAGAGATGGAGAAAGATAGAGAAAAGCAGGGTCCTAATATTACTGAATCCCTGGAATGCAGCCATATCTGAATCCCAGCCCACCTCTTGGACTTCCCAGTAACATGACCAACAAAATATCTTTCTTATTTTTATATAGGTAGGTTGGATTTCGGTCACTAACAACCGAGAGTTCTAATTAATATATGCACCAGTGAATTATGCTATATAATGTGAATCCAAATAGCTCCCCATATCTGGATGGGGAAGAGCAGGTGGGTTATATATGAAAAAGATTAGCCATGAGTTGTTAACTGTTGAAACTAAATAGAAGGTTATTATTATATGATTATACTATTCTCTCTATTTTTACGTACGTTTGAAATTTTCCAAAATAAAAAGTTAAATCAAATGTTAAAAAAGCCTCCTCCCCTCCCCCTGCCAGGACTCACAATTAAAGTCCAGCACAAATCAGGGCAAACAAAAGAACAGAAAAGGTAGAATCATACATAAACCAGACAATAGCAGGCATCCACAGGGAATATTGATAATAGATGAAAATATTAGCACAAGTTTTCTTTGCAGGATGCAAAGGGCTTTTGATATTAGATCTGAGTCTACCAGGCTTGACAGGATCAGGTGGCTGGCAGATGACCTCCCTGAACTAAGCATAGAGGGTTGGGCAATGGGGCTCCAGCTCCAGGGGAAACAATGGGGAGCACAGTGCAGAGTTGGAGGAATTTGCCTTTCTTCCCAGTGAATCACGGCAAAGCAGCTATTATTATCCACAGCCAGCAATAAAGCAAGGGTGCAGCTCAGACAAAATGCTCTAAATGCTCACTGACAAGTACTGTTGTTCTGACACAAGAATATATTTCACAGGTTATGAAACACCCATGATTCTGTGCCTTTAATTTAAGCCAGAGTCACCAGCTCTTCTGAAATCCTGCCTTCCTCTTGGATTAGAGGTTCTCAACCCCAGCTGCTCATTAGAATTACTTGGGATCTTTAAAAAATCCTCATGCCCAGGCTGCACCCCAAACCAATTAAATCACAATCCCTGGGAGTGGTGCCCAGGCATCAGTATTTCTAGAAGGCTCTTCAGTGATCCTAGTGGGCAGTGGTCATGAGAGCACTTTAAGAATCCAAACAAGGCTACAGACTCTTCTCTGAGAAAAATGCACAGACAAGAATAATTCTGCATCCAATTTCAGAGCAGACATCAATTCTGCCTTCTCCTCCTCAAGGGCTTACACCTAGGCACAACCTTCCACATTTGGACATTGATTCTGTAATGGAATCTGCACAACTCATTATCAAGCCCTCCCCAGGACAATTTCTCCAGAGCTCGGACATAACAGCAGTGCTCCACACACTGGGTTGTGGCCCAGCCCAGCTGCCCCAGTCACTGCCTTGGGCTGACGTTGAGCAGAGCCCTTCAGCTGGACACTGAGGGCAGCTGCACTCTCTCCTCTGGCCAGCATGGCTGTCGGTATTGAACCCCACAAGTTTTGCTTGACCCATCACCAATTTGGAGCCTACTTTCTCTGTGATGGGAAGATATATCTCAGAATTTAACACTTCTCAGCCCAAAAGCCATGTCATCACCTGCGTTTCAACATAGGAAAGTGACTCCAAGATCTAGAACAGCACTGACAAGCTCTACCAATATCAGATCTTCCATCATTTTGAAAAGGCAGGAACCTTGGTCCCAAGGGCAATGGCTACCTACCACACTTCATCTTTGGAAAAAGCATTCAAGGCTCCCCCAACACAAAAGCCAAGCAAGTGTCAACCCTACAACTCTACATGCTCTCTTAAGCCACCACACCAGCGCTTGCAGCAAGAACCAAGGAAAAGGGAAACTCCATCCCTGCTCACTCCTCACAACCTTAGTTTGAAACTCTCACTCTAACCCATTCCTCAAACCCTGTCTCACTCATCCTGCCAGCCTCAGACACTGCTTGTTTCAGTCAATGCCTCATCCATCTGACTGATGATCCAGGTGTCACCTGAGCTACACTACCTTTGGTAAAGACCCCTACCAGCTCCCCTTTGCCCTGGGGGTCACACTTTCTCCCTCATTGTCACTCTAGCCAGGATCACACTAATTCCTCCAGCAATAACCAAAGGGCAACAGGGTTGGAGAACAGACAGAAAATAATTGCTGTGGACAGGGCTAGGGCTATTCTTACCTTCTGCAAACGGTTCCCATTCATAAAACCGGCCCATGAACGGCTTGTTGTTGTAGGATGCACATTGTACCTCCCAGATACTTCTACTGCTTTCTGGACACACCTAATAAAGTAGATATTAAACATGCAATTAGCGTCCATCTCTCTTCATGGCCCCAGCCAAATCCCAGGAGACCTCTCCAATGTTAAATGTCAGTCCTCCTCCACCGAAACCTGGGGTTCTACAAATGTGCTGATCACCTATATCGAAAATTTTAAATGCAGATCCCAAGGCTTCATTCCAAGTTTACTAAATCAGAAACTTTGGAAGGACACTAAAGTTTTAACACGCTCCCCGTGTTAAGTTTTTCCATACCATAATTTGAGAACCACTGACCCAAACCTGCTCCTGACAAAGAGGTCTGCTCGCCTCCCTCAAAGAGGCCATCCATTTCCATCTGTTTGACTTTGTTCGGGCCATTCCTGTGCATGGGACAATATTCACAGCAAACATGTACGGCGCTCTTACCAGGTGCAGGCACTATTTTAAGCATATTTCACATATTAACTAACTTAATCTTCACGATGACCAATGTGATTGATATGGTATTTTTAGATTTTTTTTACAGGTGAGCAAACTGAGGCATGAAGCAGCCACACAGCCAGTGAGGACAGAGGCTGCATTGAAGCCCAAGAGGTCTGGTGCCCACCAGGCTCTCTCTCAGTGTCCTCCCATCTTGTCTAAATTCTGGTCTAAATTCTCTCCACCATCTAAAGCAAGAGCTCCTAGCCTTCGGCATGCAAAAGAACCACCCAGAGAGCTCCTGGGAGATGCAAACTCCTGGATCCCTCCTCCAAGGATTATTATTCAGTAAATCTGGCATGAGGCCCCATAATCTGTATTTTGTCAAACTATCCAGATGATTCTGATACACTAGACTACTCAAAGAAAACATCCAGCTCCCTCTGGTTTCTTTCTTTCTTTCTTTTAACAAATATCTCTTTTTTTTTAAATTAATTCATTTATTTTTGGCTGTGTTAGGTCTTCGTTGCTGTGCGTGGGCTTTCTCTAGTTGCGGCGAGTAGGGGCTACTCTTCCTTGCGGTGCACGGGCTTCTCACTGCAGTGGCTTCTCTTGTTGCACAGCATGGGCTCTAGGCGCGCGGGCTTCAGTAATTGTGGCACACAGGCTTCAGTAGTTGTGGCTCACAGGCTTAGTTGCTCTGAGGCATGTGGGATCTTCCTGGACCAGGGCTCGAACCCGTGTTCCCTTCATTGGCAGGTGGATTCTTAACCACTGCGCCACCAGGGAAGTCCCATTTATAAATGATAAATATGAGCAAAATGTGACATAAACGTGAAATAAGATCACAATCTCTCATTTAAAGCTAGGATCTAGCTTTTTAAAACTAGCAACACTCTGCTTAAGTGTAAGGTGTGTGTGTGGTGAAGGGGTGTTTTAATAATCAGACGGGAAAGGCATCTGGCCCCTTAAATATTAAAAGCTCTGTATAGAAGTCTCTGGAATAAACTGCTAATATGATAGCTCAAGTCCTGAAGGATTTAGAAAGAAATCTACTGTATGTATCAGAAACATGAGGTCTCGTGGAAGATGAGGGAACAGAGGGAGAAATGAAAACAGGTGGAAGGAAAAACATCCCCTGCTTGATCAAGGGCACTTGGGGAGGCTGCTGGGACAAACACTCAGGGTGGTCATAACCCTGCTGCGGCCTGAGCCAAACCATATGGAGCAAGAAACCATGTGAAGCAGAACGTGATGGTAACTGGTGGGGGAAAAGGGCCGGCAGGATGAGCAGGGCCGGCTGGGCTCTGACAATGGGTGAGAAGCTGACAGGCTGGGGAAGGCTGTCTCCAAGGGCTCTGGAAGCCACGCTGCTGGTGGTCCTGAAGCCGGAACCATGTAGGCTTCCAGCAATACCAGCTGCCTCCATGAAGGATTTGGAGTTAAGATGCTTGTTACAACCTTTGGCCAGATCCAAAGTTCTACTAGGATGGGATCAGCTGGGCAGCTTGAGAGTAAGTACCATCCTTGCGATGAGAAAGAATCGCTAAGGGGTGTGTTAAAAATACAGATTCTCGGGCTTCGCCCCAATGGAGGGTGGGCAAGAGGGCCAGGAATATACACTCAAAGTGCTCCCTCTGGTGCAGCCAGCCTGGCACCAGACTAGGCAGCCGCAATTAAGAGCCACTCCCAAGCCTCAATCACACGCCAAATTACTTAACATGAAATCACAGTGTGAGAGCAGAATTAAAGCAAATCCAACCCCTTTCATTTAAAGATGAGGAAACAGAGGTGTGGCGAAGGGGGGTACCTTACCAGAGGTCCCACGGTGACATAGAGACAGAGCCTAGAATGCTGACCACCCACCCTCGCCATCACTAGAAACTCGAGATCCGCTGCTGGGTGGGTGGCAGGTTTTTGTAATGGAAAGAGACCAGAACCAGTGGGCCAAATGTCTCGTTCCTCAAATAACTACGTAAAGTCAAGCTGCTCTGAATGAGGCTCCAGCCAGAAGCCACCCTAATTAACCTAGCGGCAATTACCAGAATTAGAAGCTGTAGACCACAAAAACTTAGCCAGTCTGTTTAACCTCTTTCTACCCATCAGTAACATAGTGGCAATGGGCTGGACCACGAAACAACACACCTTCGGAATCACTTTGAATTGCTTGATATTTGATGATATAAATGCATATTTCATGCCATGGAAAGCAGTCCACAATCCATTAAGTGAAAAAAGTGATTATGTGTGTGGGGTGTGTGTGTGTAGAGAGAGAGACTAAAAGTGTTATCTCTGGAAGGTGGGTTATAGAAGTTTTCTTTTTACAATTAACTTTCGGTTTATTTGTATTGTCTAATTTCTCTACAATAAATATGACATTTATGTAATAAAAATATATCCGTATTGAGCCCTTCCAGACACACAGCCACGCAAAGCTGGAAGGGCTCAACACTGATACCATTTTTATCAGTGTGTTTAATGCTAATGACTGGTGCTCTTATTATATCCATAAGCATCTGCCGAATCAACTAGCTACCTGTGATGCGTCATTCAGGATACCCTGTCCCTGGTCATCAACAAGTTCTTTATATTTGAGCCTGGCCCAGTTACCTCCTAAGGCCAGAGGGCTTAACGTGGCATCAGATCCACAGTGAGGGATCAGGTGCTGAAGCAGCAAATCCACCTACAGTTGCCAGGAGGCAGCTGAGCCCAGAGGTTGACTATGGTATCCAGTGAGCACCATGGGAAGGTGTAGCAGGAGGTAACAAGGTGCTCTGGAAAATGGGGGTCTCCCTGTGCATGACTCTGAGCAGGGGCCCCCACAAGACGTCAGGTAAGCTGCCAGTTAAAGGCAAGACACTACTTCCTGGGGAGGAGAGAGACCTGGCCAGAGAAATGCAAGCCTCACAGAGTCCAGATATGGAAGTGGGTTACTGAGACAGAATTATGGTACAGGTGAGGAACACAGATGCCTGGGGTGATAATGATGAAGATGGTGTTAAGAATAGCTAACTTTTTTTTTTTTTTTTTTTTTTTTGTGGTACGCGGGCCTCTCACTGTTGTAGCCTCTCCCATTGCGGAGCACAGGCTCCGGACGTGCAGGCCCAGCGGCCATGGTTCACTGGCCCAGCCGCTCCGCGGCATGTGGGATCTTCCCGGACCGGGGCACGAACCCGTGTCCCCTGCATTGGCAGGTGGACTCTCAACCACTGCACCAGCAGGGAAGCCCCAAGAATAGCTAACTTTTATTGACACTTACTAAACGTCAGCCACCCCACCATATGATTTATGTATATTTGCTCATTTAATCCACACAACCACTGTTATATCCATTTTACAGATGAAGAAGCCAAGGCAAAGAAAAGTTAAATGAGCTGCCCAAGGCCACGGGGGAGTCAGGATTTGAACCTAGAACCCACGACAGTAACCACTATGCCACAGTGCCCCTCAAGAATGTGTGGATAGCAAAGTTAATTTGCAATCGGTCCTCAGACAAGAGGGCTGTAAACTTCTTCTTGCCTACTGTCAGGAGACGTCCTGGAGAACAAGTTCAGATTCAGCCTCTGAGGCCTACTGAAGTGGCTCCAGCAACAAGGACCAGGGAGCCGTGGATTGAGGATGAAAACTAAGGAGGGCTGGGGAATTTCTGTTTCATGTCTCTCCTGTAGATTACATCTGTTTGTACTTATACTATTATCAGTATAAGATCTCCTCTCATTTTAACAGACTCTCTGAAGTTAAAACTTCCAGGTTACAGATCATTTTACATTTGTTATACTTTAAGTGGGTTGTTTCCTGATGCCATAGACTGAGTCACCCTCACCTTATCAGTAACTGTCTCTATATTACACTGTGAGTTGGCTTTGGGCAGATTTCCTGCAGACAGCTGATCCTTTCTATGGGCACGGATTCTTACAACCTTCAGGCCAGAAAACCGAAACAAGGGAAAAGCCATGTAGATAGAGATCAGGCTCATTCAGGATGGGGCCAGCTAAGACCGGAGCTTTATAGCCAAGGAATGGCCCTGGGAGATAACCTCCCTTCAAATGACTCCTTTCCACCACAAAGAGGGAGGGATATTCCCACTGGTCTCTTATGGGAAGAAGAATAAAGATTTACTTTAATATAATGAGCTGAATCCTGATAAAGCACTTCAGGCCCTATCCAAAGTTCCATCTAGACAATTGCCTGGAGTTGCTATGAGTCACAAAGAGTATTATGGAAACTCTGACTATGTTTCTAGTGACCCTGGTTAATCTGAGATGACAACTGCCCGTACGTAACTTCACTGCTCAAGAGGCCGCTGTCAGTGATCACACAATTAACTTTCAGTAATTAATTACTTTCAGTTCCCCAGGAGACTGAAGGGTATCATCCCCGATGAAGATGACACCAAGGAACATGACCTTGGGGTCTGCCTGGGTCCAATATGCATTTTTGTTTTTACCCTTTGCATTGCTCTGGATTCAATCAAAAGACCGGCTACCATAGCAACACATGATGTATTTAACATCACCACAGTGAAAAAAAAATCTAAAGAAAAAAATCTAGAAAATGTCCCTGAACTGCTATGAGAAAGTGGCTATGTGACCTTGGGCAAAGCAGTTTGCTCTTCTAAACCTAAATGACTGCATTTCAATAACAAGCCCTGCACCACTCCCCTCACCCCCTAACCCGGGAATTCTGTGAGGAGTAAACTAGTAATATATTAAAGTTTCTAGCTCATAGTAATGCTCAATAAATGTTAGCTGAATTGGAATCTAAGAAGACATCAAAGATGAATCCAGCAGTTCCAGAAGCTGTTAAGTGCCCGACAGGTAGGTGTTCTGAGCAAACATTCCCTTCTTTTCTCTTCTACAGATGGAAGATGGGCTTTGTTTCCCATCATCTTGTTATATGATATAGAATCATATAACCATGGACCAAAATTTCTTACAAGTTATCCAGCACAGTTTTCAAATATGTTTAATATCTGCTTTCTCAAGTCACTTGGAACAAACTCAACCTCACAAAAACTCTTCTGCCACCTCCTACCACTTCCAGGGCCCTCTAGACAGTCAGTGAATTGGTTTGTCCAAAAGAGCTGGGTAAAGGCTTTGGATTTAAAAAACAAAAAACAAATAACTGAGGTTTTCTTAGTTCTCAAACACTTTTTTTTTTCCTATCTCAAACACTTTTTTTTTTTCCTATCCATGTTCATACTGTTCTCCTAGAGAAAGGAGTTTCTCTCTTATTCAATAAATACATCAAAAACCCAAAGGATATTACTATAACTAAGCCCATCCGTTCACCCGTGAGAACCCTATTTTTTAGATACTCTGTACAGGGCTTCCCAGGTGGCGCAGTGGTTAAGAACCCGCCTGCCAGTGCAGGGACAGGGGTTCGAGCCTTGGTCCAGGAAGATCCCACATGCCACGGAGCAACTAAGCCCGTGCGCCACAACTACCGAGCCTGCACTCTGGAGCCCGCGTGCCACAACTACTGAAGCCCGTGTGCCTAGAGCCTGTGCTCGGCAACAAGAGAAGCCACCGCAATAAAAAGCCCATGCACCGCAACAAAGAGTAGCCCCTGCTCACCACAACCAGAGAAAGCCCACGTGCGGCAATGAAGACCCAAAGCAGCCAAAAATAAATAAATAAAATAAATAAATTTATAAAAAATAAATAAATAAGTACTCTGTACACATGTCTATACAAACCTAGGCTTACCCCAGGAATGCTTGTTTATTTCTCTCTCTTTAGATTATGAATGTATCTCTATGCCTGTAAGAAGGTCTGAAAGAGAATATCTTTTTTTCTAACTAACCAGGAAGTATGTGGCAAAATGTAAACTTAAATTCAAAGCTCCTACTCCCCCAGAGAGCATACATTTCTCAGTGGCTACTTTGGGGATCACATTAATAAGACTGGTTTCTTCCCCTCTGCTATCTGCTGAGACAGGATGTGAAATTCCTTCAAAGGCAAATAGTCACTGTGCCCCTACTATGTGTCAGGGGTTGCAAGCATTGAGGCTACAGAGAAAAATCCCTCATATAGTCTCTCACAGGGATTTCACAGGCCAAGGGAAAAAAAAAAAGAAAAAGCCCAACAACAAATAAAACATAAACCAAAACACATAATGCAATGAGAAGAATTTGGTGAACCGTTTGGGCACTACATTTCTAACCTTGCAAAATAAGGAGGGGACTGATCCTTCCTAATATTGATAAATCAAGACAATAAAAATGGTTAATATACTATATATAATAAAAATATAACTGAAAATAAAATGTGGCTAGCAGAGATCAGCAGAGTGGGAGGAAAGAGAATCATTTCTTCATCTTTCAGAGTAAGCACTCAGAGAAAATTTGAAGTTGATATATCAAGAAGCAGAGATGTTCGTACACTATTTAGACTTATGGAGAGAATGAGAGTAAAACTTTTTTTTTTTTTTTTGCGGTACGCGGGCCTCTCACTGCTGTGGCCTCTCCCGTGGCGGAGCACAGGCTCCGGACGCGCAGGCTCAGCGGCCATGGCTCACGGGCCCAGCCGCTCCATGGCATGTGGGATCTTCCCAGACCAGGGCACGAACCCGTGTCCCCTGCATCAGCAGGCGGACTCTCAACCACTGCGCCACCAGGGAAGCCCAAGAGTAAAACTTTTAAATGATTGACTGTGATTACATCTTGGGAGAGGCACTAGGATATACCTCTCTCTACCACTGTGATATTTCTTCCTGTTTGTACTACTTTTTATAATCATGAAAAGTGACAGTTGTGAACAATTCATATATATGTGTACGATTCATACATCTATATTTCATACATATGAAATATATATATATGAAATTTATTTGAATATTTATATATAATATTTACACGTTTAATATATTTAATATGTATATGTTCACAAAATATTCATATACATATTTCATATATATATATGTAAGGCCACTTTTCATATACATATGAAAGTCAATAAGAGAACTTTGTATGGAAAATTCCCAGTGGTCTGAGAAGATGGAAAGCAGAATAATGCAAAAAGCACTGACACTAGCATATATTTCCCAGATAAGGAGGTTGGTGACAAGCTCACGATAGGAGAAACCTACGCTGAGCCCTCTAGTTAGATGACCTGTCCATCCGCTAACTGGTCCCACAGTTCCTGTCATGTTTTACACCTTACAGAACTGCACTGGCTTCTTGACGTGGTCCATTTGCTAAGCTTCTCCTTAAACTGCACGCAGGAAGTTGTTTGTCAGTTCCTCTCATTTCATATGAGACTAGGAATGGGATAGAATTAGAATCTGCCTAAAGAGACCTTAGCTATATTTGAGATTTGTCCAACATCTTCCCTTCATTTTCACTTACCTTGAGCCAGAAACAAGTCCCCATGGATATCTCCATTGTCAGAAGTCAGTCCCACCCCAGGGAAATTTACTGGAGAGTCATTGATACCAGAACTCATCACAGCCATTGTTTGCTAAAAGCTGCTTTTTAGCCCCAGAGGTTTTTCCCCTTGAAACGTTAAGTGCACTCAGTCTAAGTTCAGGATCATTTTTCCTTTGGCAGCAAAGCCCTTTAAAAACTCGAAAGCTTGCCCCCGCCTTGCACCTGGTGACTCCCTCCAGCCTCCCTGATCCAGAAGGAGCCTGTGTGTCAGTCCCCTCTCCAGGGAGGAAGCACTGAACTCACAGTGCTTAAGAGAAGAAGGCGGGAGAGAGACACCTACGTCTCCAGGACAAAGGGCATACATAAGGTGTCTTGGTTGGTTCATGTATTTTGCAAAAAATAATACAAAACCCCAGAAACAGCTAGTAGAAAAGAACTGTATTTTTACTACATCTCCATGGGCACCAGGAGGGATTGTGGTTTGGTTTTCTCCTCCCCCTGTGTCACCCTTATAAAGACTCTAGATCTTTTGCTCCCAGGTCTTAACCTTCAATGAAAGTCCATGAAGAAGAAACTTATCTATTTCCTCGATTGCTTGAATACTTATAATTTTTAGCCATAGCTGAGGAAGTGCAGGGCTGTGGATAAACCATGGACACCCCTGTGTTGCCCCTTCACTGCTGAAGACATACTTGCAGGTGAAGCCACCGCTCATGGCAAAAGCATCTCATTCCACTGAGAGGTCCTCCAAGCACCCTTTCTTGATCCTCAGCCCCTACAGGAGCGCAAAGGGGCTCTCGGATCCCTGTCACTCCCTCTTCCTAGAAAATTCTCCCTTCCACTGGATCGCCTGCAGGAGGCCTTTGCTGCCTCCACCCAAGCCAGGTTCATTTCCACTACCTGGAGATTTCAAAGTGCCTACACAGTGTGTAGAGTGGTGCCTGTGCCCTGCGCTTGTTATTACCTATTTATGAGTCTCTCTCTCCCGCTGGACTTTGAGCTTAGGCTCAGAGCTTGCTCTACTTTCAGCGTCCCTGACTCCACTCAGTCAATGTCAGTGCCGTGCTTATGGAGTCCAAGCAAAAACCTGCAATAGTGAGTGACCTGGACTGTTGTACTAGTAGACGTCTAAGATGATGCCTGCTCTAAAAGACCACAGATTCTTTATTTTTACTGGAGTGTATCACCTTCACTTCCTCATATACATTGTAGGCAAGGAAAAAGAAAACCTTCCTTATTTTTAAAGTCTACATTCAGGGATCATTAGTGCTGCACTGATTACTGATACTGAAGTACTATTTCATAGAGGACATCTTATATGAACCGAACATCCTAAAGACAAACTAGCATGCTTAAAATTCCCAGATGACATCACAAGGTAGGGCTTAATATTAAATATGCACATTTGAGGGTATAAAGGCTTCACTGGCATGAAGTTATCTATAGGCTGACTTCTATCACTTTAAACATGACCCAAGGGTGATTACACTGAAAGCCACATCACAGCGAAATGCTGGGTCTCTCAGCAATCTTGTTTTATTCTTGGGCAAAGGGGAAGGACCCTCAACCACAGCTAACCCAAAGGACAAAAGGGGACTCTGAGCAAGTCTGACCATTTCATCCCCAGTTCCATGACTCAGCCCTTAGGAATTGAGAGCTGTTCAGATATGCAGACATCTTACTCCATTCTTATCTTCAGCCACGTTCACTTATCCAGGTCCAAATGGTTTATTTACTAACAATGTGTCAGCACATGCCAAGCTCCTTTTACACATGACCTTATCTGAACCTCACATCAACCCTATGGAGCAGGTACTATTATTCTCCCCACTTCACAGATGATCCTCAAAGAGTTAAGTAACTTGTCCAAGGAAACTCAGCTCCCGGTGTTGGAGCTGGGATTTGTATCCAGCTCAACTTAACCCCCAAACTCACTGTCCCACACCGTCTTGCAAGCTTAACATCCAATTAAACCGGTTGATTAGAATTGCTTTCTGATTTTTCACTGTGTTTAAAAGGTTTCTCACCCATCAATCTCATGTATGAAAGTCCAGCAAGACCACGTGATAATTCTGTATTCTGAGATGTTAAAGCATAAGTTTCCCATTAAGACCGTGATTATTTAAAGTGGATAGAAAGAGGCGGGAGGGAAAGGAAGGAGGGTCCCTACCACCTGGCAGGCACTGCAGCACCCAAGATCCTGAAACAACCCTGCCTTTTTGTCCTTGACTAAGCTGCTTCCTTGGCCCCAAATGCTCTTATCCCTTTTCTGGCCATCTTTGAAAGCCCAGCTCAATTGTTCCCTTCCCCAACCCTGTGGACTCCTGCCCTGTGCTCTCAGAGCTCCTTCCCCCTCACTAAGTGCTCCACCACCAAGTAGACCTACAAGTAGCTGCATTTAGCACCTTCTCTGTTGTGTTGAGGGAGGGATTGTGACCAGTGATGAGATTTGGAAGGCTGCAAAAACATTTCCCCTAATTCACACCACCTGTCATAAGCATGACCTCACAGCTCAGAACTGAGCCCTTTACTGTGGGGTAGTTTTAGAAAGGGGGCATTCCGGGCTTCCCTGGTGGCGCAGTGGTTGAGAATCTGCCTGCTAATGCAGGGGACACGGGTTCGAGCCTTGGTCTGGGAAGATCCCACATGCCGCGGAGCAGCTGGGCCCGTGAGCCACAACTACTGAGCCTGCGCGTCTGGAGCCTGTGCTCTGCAACAAGAGGCCGCCATAGTGAGGGGCCTGCGCACCGCGATGAAGAGTGGCCCCCGCTTGCCACAACTAGAGAAAGCCCTCGCACAGAAACGAAGATGCAACACAGCAAAAATAAATAAATTAAATTAATAAACTCCTACCCCCAACATCTTCTTTAAAAAAAAAAAAAAAAGAAAGGGGGCATTCCATCAAGAACTAGGGTGGGGTACACTGGGCACTTAGTTAAAGGGATGAAGTTCTGAAATCAGTGGATATTTCCAACCTACCCTGGGTTACTTTCCCTTCTTTTTCTTCTCCCAGATAATAACTGGGTGAGAACTTGAAATGTATGCATTATTTTCTAATTTTTTGAAGAGGACATAAGTGATAACTTTCATTCCTTGTTCACAGTATTACCCTTCACCTCTTTCCTTTTTGAGTAGGAAGACTTACATAACTGGGGGACTCACGCCATCCCCTCACTTGGACATCGAGGAGGATACGTACATGTCTACATAAGGTCACTGATGCTAAGATGCTGGAGCACATGGGTCCAGGTGGAGGATGTGCAAATAAGACAACACAGAAGACTGAGATTACTCTCCTTAGAAAGGCCTGATTGCAAGGTTGGTCCTTGGCTGATGTCTGGGAACTTGGATTTCAAAAGGGTTCCCATCACTCCCTAAGTGATAAGAGTGACTCACTATGCTCCAACTATATGTACAAGCAATATATATATATATATATTTTTACATCTTTATTGGAGTATAATTGCTTTACAATGGTGTGTTAGTTTCTGCTTATAACAAAGTGAATCAGTTACACATATACATATATCCCCATATCTCTTCCCTCTTGCCTCTCCCTCCCTCCCACCCTCCCTATCCCACCCCTCTAGGCGGTCACAAAGCACTGAGCTGATCTCCCTGTGCTATTTGGCTGCTTCCTACTAGCTATCTATTTTACGTTTGGTAGTGTATATATGTCCATGCCACTCTCTCACTTTGTCCCAGCTTACCCTTCCCCCTCCCCATATCCTCAAGTCCATTCTCTAGTAGGTCTGTGCCTTTATTCCTGTCTTACCCCTAGGTTCTTCTTGACATTTTTTTCCCTTAAATTCTATATATATGTGTTAGCATATGGTATTTGTCTTTCTCTTTCTGACTTACTTCACTCTGTATGACAGACTCTAGGTCCATCCACCTCATTACATATAGCTCAATTTCATTTTCGTTTCTTTTTATGGCTGAGTAATATTCCATTGTATATATGTGCCACATCTTCTATATCAATTCATATACCCTGAGAAAACCATAATTCAAAAAGAGTCATGTACCAAAATGTTCATTGCAGCTCTATTTACAATAGCCAGGAGATGGAAACAACTTAAGTGTCCATCATCGGATGAATGGACAAGCAATATATTTTATGCTAAGCACCTGCTTTCCTTTTGGGAACCTGGAACTTTAGTATGTAGCAGGCAAAGGGTGCCTATGTGACTAGCCACCGATATAAACTTTGGCCATGGAATCTGTAATGAGCTTCCCTGGTAGACAACACTTCACATGTGTAACAACTCATTGCTGAGGGAACAAAGTACATCCTGTGCAACTCCACAGGGACAGGACTCTTGGAAGACTGTGCCTGCTTTCCTCTGGACTTGGCCCCATGCACCTTTCTTTGTGCTGATTTTTCTCTGTATCCTTTCACTGTAATAAATCGTAACTGTGCATACAACTATATGTTGAGTCCTGTGAGTCTTCCTAGCAAATCATTAAACCTAGGAGTGGTTTGGGGGACCACTAACACAGGGAGTTTTAAAGTGTCCATGGGGCATAGCCCAAGTCACAAGAAGCCATGGGCTTATAAAAAGAAGATATGTAGTAATGGGACCTTTAAGGAAAGCTATCTCTCAATAAGGGTAAGTAGGATGTGACTTGGGGTGATGGCATGCAAAACGTTACAGTGAAAAGAAAGGAGTTAAACCTGTACAATCCTCTGTCAACATTTACTTCTTTGTCTAAGAAAATGTGTGAGACATTGTTTTACCTACGTCCAAAATGATGCAGACATGAATTCACAAGAATTTTTAAATATTCTTTGTAATTCAATCTCCTCGGTAGTGGAGTTATCCAGCACCCAGAGAAGCCACAGCTTTTATATGGGAAGAGACAGCCCTGCTGTTGGCAGCATAGGTCTGGAAAAAAGTGCATGCTTCAAAAACATAGGTTAAATGAAAGAAACGCTAAGTAGATATCAGGTCCACATATATGTCAAATGCCTTCTCTCTTTTCCCTTCTCTTTATGGATTACTTGGTCCTTAAAACTGACACATACTAGTCAATGGGAGAATATATTCTACATTAGAAATGAATTCATTTCATTTTTTAAAAATTGCAATGGATATTCCAGAACAGGGACTGTGTCTTACCATGGACACAAATATTTTTTTTTTATTTATAAAGCACTTTCTTAACATCACCTCATTTGACCCTCGTAACAACTCCATGAGGTAGATAATATGACTTCTATCTTCCATGGAGCCTGGTCCGTTACAAGACAAGCAATGATGCTCAATTAAGACTTACTAGCTGACTGATGGCTTTAGAAAAATTACTTTAGGCTTTAGGAAAATTTCTGCTTTACAAAAATCAATAATTCCTGAAGTCTGTCAGTGGAAAAACAAGCTGAAAAGCAATCCAGGCATTCAGAGGAATTATTAAAATCACAAATTAAGTCATTTCTATGGACTCTACAGCAGGAAATATATTTTTAATGAGGAAATTGAAGCTAATATATAACAGCTGTCCTGTTACCCAGTAACAGACTATTAAGGCAGATTAAATTATTAATGAAAAATATAGTAACTTGGAAGTTTAACCTTTAAACATTCTCATTCCTTTCTCTTTTATATAAAGTCTTTCAACTGATATTTATTCTTAAAAACACCTTTGGTCATCTTATGTAGTTTCCATTTATAATTCGCTTTGCTATGGAATTATTAGCTGTAGAATCTTCAGCAATTTTTCACTATCAGACTTTTTCACAGTACAATATCCAAAGTCTTTATGCCTTGAAGAGCAGGGAGCCTCCAGGAAACTTACTGGATGATACGCATGCTGGTCAAACCTCCCAAAGCTCCCACATCTTTGACACCACCACTGGTTGCCCTAAATTAGTCAAACTGCACTTGACTCACAGACCCACGAGCAAAGAAAAAATATTGTTGATATAAAGCCACTGAGAATGTGAGGGTTGTTTGCTATATGCAGCAATAGTGATTGTCAATAAGTGATTCAAGAAGTTATCCATAAGTTACTAAAGTAATAACCTTATAAAAAAGAAAAGTATATGGGAAGAACACATGAAGAGAAATGAAAGGGAGGGAAGCCAAAAGGTGCATTCACGTGGCCTAAAAAACCATGCCCTCTCTGTCTTCCACCATGTTTACTGCCAACCAGCAGAAAGATAAGAGTAGCAGCTGTTTCCAGGGCCAGTCTCAGGCGGTGTATACTCACATTTGTGTTGCACAGCTTGTACTGCCGATAGGCCCCAATGCAGGAGATTGCTGTAGATCGGGCAGGCTGGGAGAAGCTCTGAGCTGCCCTGTGGGCCCCCAGGCCAGGGCTGCTGCTTGTTTCTGGGTTGTGGAAGAGATGTGAGGCTTCAGGGAAGCCTTGGTCCTGGGTCAAAGGCAGCTGGTAGATGGAGCTCTCTGAGACTTGCAGTCCAGGACGAGGGTTACTGTCACTCTGGTACAGGGGTCCATGTCGGGGGGCCCGATGGGCTGGAAGGTTGTAGCCATGGCTAGAACCAGATGCCCCCTGGGACCTGGAATTCCGGGATGAGGGCCTCTGCCTCCGAAGCCTCTGTGGCAGGTGTGCAGAGTCCGTCTGCAGTGGTAAGATGTATGGGGCCTTACCATAGCCATACATGCCAGGGCCGATGGGACCTCGGGTCCTGCTCCTAAAGAGAGACACACAAGAGAGGATTTTCATGTTAACCCAGAAGCTCTGATCCATGGGAGAGGGAACTGGGTAGGAACAGAAGCCTGGGAGAGAGCCTATAGTAGAACAAGGAGGTCAAAGAGGGCTTTCCAGGAGAAGGGAAGATTCTGGAGGCTGGAACAGAGGCTCTACAGAGGCTGCCATGTAGAATGAAGGTAGGAATCAACAGTGGGTGATGTGACTGGTGGAAAATGAGGTTAGAACGGTAAGCTGCGGCCAGTAGGTGATTTATGTCGGGAGTTTGGGTGCTTTTGTAGGTTGTAGGGAGCCACTGAAGGTTTTTTGAGAAGAATAAAGATAGAATTGTAATTTCAGCCAGAGTAACGTCCTGTTCACTCTTTTTCAGATAATAGTTTGTGGGGGGTTTTTTTCTCACTTAATTGTACCTGATATTTCAGACCCTGTTTCCATGACCATTCATGCCCAAATAGCTTTTCCAGGTAAATGGAACTTAGCTAAGCAACCAAAGACTAATGCAGTCCTGAGACGTGACTTGCTCTGGGTCAAACTCAATCCCTGATGAAATGAGAGGAGGCTGAACAATGCGGAACCCATGCGGAACAATGAGTAAATGGTCATCTTCACATTGGTATGGATCTTTAGGTTTTGTCAAGACCAGCTGCCTTGTGAGGTCTTATGACAATCATGTAAACAGAAGTGTGCATGTAAATTTCCAACAACTGGCTTTCCAGGGGGAAAAAAGCCCTGATCTGTGCCATTTGTCCATTTCCACGGTGTAAGTACTCCCACCATGGCCAATTTCAAGCTATCAATGTGAAGACACAATCATCTCTAACAAGCAGGAAAAAAAACTCCAGCATACCACTGCATACAAATGTACTGTGAAAATACTGTTTGCAAAATACAGAGTTAGGAATGATGAACAAATATAAAAGTGAATCAGAGAGGATTCCCAAGATGCCAACCGTACAACTGAAAGTAACTAGAACATAACACAGGGTGGGGTAACAGCCTTGGGAGCAATACAACAAGCAATGCGTCAGGAATTCTGAGGCAAGAGAATGCCTCAGAATTCCTCCCCCTTCTGTCTGTGGGGATCTGAGAAGGTTTCACCATCACTGGTCTGAGAGTTGGGAAGCAAGGTTCCAACACTGTGGAAGGATTTAAGTAAGACATATAACTCTTACTTATTTGTAAAATGACTGAACTGGATTAAATGACCAAGAAGGTCATTCCAACTCTAAAATTTTATGCTCCCAGAGTAATTAATACTACATTTATGTAAAATTGGAAATGTGCCCAAGACTTTCTACAGGATGGCCCCATTAAAATAAGCACATTAAAATAGCAATCAAGGTGAAACATTAATTTCTGCCCTCACGAGGAAATTCTTGCTTCACTCTACATAACCACTGAACGTAACATTTAACAGACCACAACTAATTATTAACATCTTTATCACTAATGGCACCTTCATTCTTAGCTGATACGGTTTTGAATTAAACTGTGTTAGTGTTTATTTTCCTTTAGGCATTTCTCAATTAATCTTGGCAACACTTAGGACTCTGTGAATGATGGGGGGATCCAGAATGTTGCTTTGAGAGATGCAATTAAGAAGTTGGTCGGGCTGCCCCGGTGGCGCAGTGGTTGGGGGTCCGCCTGCTGATGCGGGCGACACGGATTCATGCCCCGGTCCGGGGGGATACCACATGCTGCGGAGCAGCTGGGCCCATGAGCCATGGCTGCTGGGCCTGCGCGTCCGGAGACTGTGCTCTGCGGCAGGGGAGGCCACAGCAGTGGGAGGCTCACGTACTGCGAAAAAAAAAAAAAAAAAAAAAAAAGAAGTTGGTCTTAGGAGGAGCTTCAAGATGGCAGAAGAATAAGACATGGAGATCACCTGCCTCCACACAAATACATCAGAAATATATCTACATGTGGAAAAACTCCTACAGAACATCTACTGAACATTGACAGAAGACCTCAGACGTCCCACAAGGCTCTTGGTGCTCTAGCCAGGAGTCAGGGCTGTGCCTCTGAGGTGGGAGAGCCAAATTCAGGACATTGGTCCACCAGAGACCTCCCAGCTCCACATAATATCAAACGGCAAAAATCTCCCAGAGATCTCCATCTCAACGCCAAGACCCAGCTCCACTCAACGACCAGCAAGATACAGTGCTGGACACCCTATGCCAAACAAGTAGCAAGACAGGAACACAAACCCACCCATTAGCAGAGAGGCTGCCTAAAATCATAATAAGGTCACAGACACCCCAAAACACACCATCAGACATGAACCTGCCCACCAGAAAGACAAAATCCAGCCTCATCCACCAGAACACAGGCGCTAGTCCCCTCCACCAGAAAGCTTACAAAACCCACTGAACCAACCTTAGCACTGAGGGCAGACACCAAAAACAATGGGAACTACGAACCTGCAGCCTGTGAAAAGGAGGCCCCAAACACAGTAAGTTAAGCAAAATAAGAAGACAGAGAAACACACAGCAGATGAAGGAGCAAGGTAAAAACCCACCAGACCTAACAAATGAAGAGGAAATAGGCAGTCTACCTGAAAAAGAATTCAGAATAATGATAGTAAAGATGATCCAAAATCTTGGAAATAGAATGGAGAAAATAGCAGAAATGTTTAACAAGGACCTAGAAGAACTAAAGAGCAAACAAACAGTGATGAACAAAACAATAAATGAAATTAAAAATTCTCTAAAAGGGATCAATAGCAGAATAACAGAGGCAGAAGAACGGATAAGTGACCTGGAAGATAAAATAGTGGAAATAACTACCTCAGAGCAGAAAAAAGAAAAAGGAATGAAAAGAATTGAGGACAGTCTCAGAGACCTCTGGGACAACATTAAATGCACCAATATTCGAATTATAGAGGTCCCAGAAGAAGAAGAGAAAAAGAAAGGGACTGAGAAAATATTTGAAGAGATTATAGTTGAAAACTTCCCTAATATGGGAAAGGAAATAGTTAAACAAATCCAGGAAGCACAGAGAGTGGCATACAGGATAAATCCAAAGAGAAACACGCCAGACACATATTAATCAAGCTATCAAAAATTAAATACAAAGAAAAAATATTAAAAGCAGAAAGGGAAAAACAACAAATTAACATACAAGGGAATCCCCATAAGGTTAACAGCTGATGTTTCAGCAGAAACTCTGCAAGCCAGACGGTGTGGCAGGACATATTTAAAGTGAGGAAAGGGAAGAACCTACAACCAAGATTACTCTACCCAGCAAGGATCTCATTCAGATTTGAAGGAGAAACAAAAACCTTTACAGACAAGCAAAAGCCAAGAGAATTCAGCACCACAAAACCAGCTTTATAACAAATGCTAAAGGAACTTCTCTAGACAGGAAACACAAGAGAAGGAAAAGACCTACAATAACAAACCCCCCAAAATTAAGAAAATGGTAATAGGAACATACATGTCGATAATTACCTTAAATGTAAATGGATTAAATGCTCCAACCAAAAGACATAGATTGGCTGAATGGATACAAAAACAAGACCCATATTATCCTGCCTACAAGAGACCCACTTCAGACCTAGGGACACATACAGACTGAAAGTGAGGGGATGGAAAAAGATATTCCATGCAAGTGGAAATCAAAAGAAAGACGGAGTAGCAATTGTCGTATCAGACAAAACAGACTTTAAAATAAAGACTATTACAAGAGACAAAGAAGGACACTACATAATGATCAAGGGATCAACCCAAGAAGATGTAACAATTGTAAATATTTATGCACCCAACATAGGAGCACCTCAATACATAAGGTAAATGCTAACAACCATAAAAGGGGAAATCAACAGTAACCCAGTCATAGTAGGGGACGTTAACACCCCACTTTCACCAATGGACAGATCATCCAAAATGCAAATAAATAAGGAAACACAAGCTTTAAATGATAAATTAAACAAGATGGACTTAATTGATATTTATAGGACATTGCATCCAAAAACAACAGAATACACTTTCTTCTCAAGTGCTCATGGAATATTCTACAGGATAGATCACATTCTGGGTCACAAATTAAGCCTTGGTAAATCAAAGAAAATTGAAATCATATCAAGTATCTTTTCTAACCACAACACTATGAGACTAGATATCAATTACAGGAAAAAATCTGTAAAAAATACAAACACATGGAGGCTAAGCAATACACTACTTAATAACCAAGAGATCACTGCAGAAATCAAAGAGGAAATCAAAAAATACCTAGAAACAAATGACAATGAACACACGACGACCCAAAACCTATGGGATGCAGCAAAAGCAGTTCTAAGAGCGAAGTTAATAGCAATACAATCCTACCTCAAGAAACAAGAAACATCTCAAATAAACAACATAACCGTACACCTAAAGCAATCAGAGAAAGAAGAACAAAAAAACCCCAAAGTTAGCAGAAGGAAAGAAATTGTAAAGATCAGATAAGAAATAAATGAAAAAGAAATGAAGGAAACAATAGCAAAGATCAATAAAACTAAAAGCTGATTCTTTGAGAAGATAAAAAATATTGATAAACCACCAGCCAGACTCATCAAGAAAAAAAGAGAAAAGACTCAAATCAATAGAATTAGAAATGAAAAAGGAGAAGTAACAACTGACACTGCAGAAATACAAAGGATCATGAGAGATTACTACAAGCACTCTATGCCAATAAAATGGACAACCAGGAAGAAATAGACCAATTCTTAGAAATGCACAACCTTCTGAGACTGAATGAGAAAGAAACAGAAAATATGAACAGACCAAGCACTGAAATTGAAACTGTGATTAAAAATCTTCCAACAAACAAAAGCCCAGGACCAGATGGCTTCACAGGCAAATTCTATGAAACATTTAGAGAAGAGCTAACACCTTCCCTTCTCAAACTCTTCCAAAATATAGCAGAGGGACGAACACTCACAAACCCATTCTATGAGGTCACAATCACCCTGATATCAAAACCAGACAAAGATGTCACAAAGAAAGAAAACTACAGGCCAATATCACTGATGAACATAGATGCAAAAATCCTCAACAAAATACTAGCAAACAGAATCCAACAGCACATTAAAAGGATCAAACACCATGATTAAGTGGGGTTTATCCCAGAAATGCAAGGATTCTCCAATATACGCAAATCAATCAACGTGAAACACCATATTAACAAATTGAAGGGGAAAAACCATATGATCATCTCAATAGATGCAGAGAAAGCTTTCGACAAAATTCAACACCCATTTATGATAAAAAAAAACCCTCCAGAAAGTAGGCATAGAGGGGACTTAGCTCAACATAATAATGGCCATATATGACAAACCCACAGCCAACAACGTCCTCAATGGTGAAAAACTGAAACCATTTCCACTAAGATCAGGAACAAGAGAAGGTTGTCCACTCTCAGCACTATTATTTCACATAGTTTTGGGAGTTTTAGCCACAGCAATCAGAGAAGAAAAAGAAATAAAAGGAATCCAAATCGGAAGAGAAGTAAAGCTATCACTGTTTGCAGATGACATGATACTATACATAGAGAATCCTAAAGATGTTACCAGAAAACTACTAGAGCTAATCAATGAATTTGGTAAAGTAGCAGGATACAAAATTAATGCACAGAAATCTCTGGCATTCCTGTACACTAATGATGAAAAATCTGAAAGTGAAATCAAGAAAACACTCCCATTTACCATTGCAACAAAAAGAATAAAATATCCAGGAATAAACCTACCTAAGGAGACAAAAGACCTGTATGCAGCAAATTATAAGACACTGATGAAAGAAATTAAAGATGATACAAATAGATGGAGAGATATACCATGCTCCTGGATTGGAATAATCAATATTGTGAAAGTGACTCTACTACCCAAAGCAATCTACAGATTCAATGCAATCCCTATCCAACTACCACTGGCATTTTTCACAGAACTAGAACAAAAAATTTCAAAATTTGTTTGGAAAAACAAAAGACCCCAAATAGCCAAAGCAATCTTGAGAACGAAAAACGGAGCTGGAGGAATCAGGCTCCCTGACTTCAGACTATACTACAAAGCTACAGTAATCAAGACAGTGTGGTACTGGCACAAAAACAGAAAGATAGATCAGTGGAACAGGATAGAAAGCCCAGAGATAAACCCACGCACATATGGTGAACTTATCTTTGATAAAGGAGGCAGGAATGTACAGTGGAGAAAGGACAGCCTCTTCAGTAAGTGGTGCTGGGAAAACTGGACAGGGACATGTAAAAGTATGAGATTAGATCACTCCCTAACACCATACACAAAAATAAGCTCAAAATGGATTAAAGACCTAAATGTAAGGCCAGAAACTATCAAACTCTTAGAGGAAAACATAGGCAGAACACTCTATGACATAAATCACAGCAAGATCCTTTTGGACACACCTCCTAGAGAAATGGAAATAAAAACAAAGATAAACAAATGGGACCTAATGAAACTTCAAAGCTTTTGCACAGCAAAGGAAACCATAAACAAGACCAAAAGACAACCCTCAGAATGGGAGAAAATATTTGCAAATGAAGCAACTGACAAAGGATTAATCTCCAAAATTTATAAGCAGCTCATGCAGCTCAATAGCAAAAAAACAAACAACCCAATCCAAAAATGGGCAGAAGACTTAAATAGGCATTTCTCCAAAGAAGATATACAGACTGCCAACAAACACATGAAAGAATGCTCAACATCATTAATCATTAGAGAAATGCAAATCAAAACCACAATGAGATATCATCTCACACCAGTCAGAATGGCCATCATCAAGAAATCTAGAAACAATAAATGCTGGAGAGGGTGTGGAGAAAAGGGAACACTCTTGCACTGCTGGTGGGAATGTGAATTGGTACAGCCACTATGGAGAACGGTATGGAGGTTCCTTAAAAAACTACAAATAGAACTACCATATGACCCAGCAATCCCACTACTAGGCATACACCCTGAGAAAAACATAATTCAAAAAGAGACATGTACCAAAATGTTCATTGCAGCTCTATTCACAATAGCCCGGAGCTGGAAACAACCTAAGTGTCCATCATCGGATGAATGGATAAAGAAGATGTGGCACATATATACAATGAAATATTACTCAGCCATAAAAAGAAACGAAACTGAGCTATTTGTAATGAGGTGGATAGACCTAGAGTCTGTCATACAGAGTGAAGTAAGTCAGAAAGAGAAAGACAAATACCGTATGCTAACACATATATATGGAATTTTAAAAAATGTCATGAAGAACCTAGGGGTAAAAGAGGAATAAAGACACAGACCTACTTGAGAATGGACTTGAGGATATGGGGAGGGGGAAGGGTAAGCTGTGACAAAGCGAAAGAGAGGCATGGACATATATACACTAGCAAACGTAAGGTAGATAGATAGTGGGAAGCAGCCGCAGAGCACAGGGAGATCAGCTCGGTGCTTTGTGACCTGACCGCCTGGAGGGGTGGGATGGGGAGGGTGGGAGGGAGGGAGATGCAAGAGGGAAGGGATGTGGGAACAGATGTATATGTATGACTGATTCACTTTGTTATAAAGCAGAAACTAACACACCATTGTAAAGCAATTATAGTTCAATAAAGATGTCAAAAAAAAAAGAAATGCTAGCAAAGATTCATGCAGAAAGATAACAATCTCGAAATAAATTAGATTAAAAATCAACAAAAATAGAAGTTAGTCTTAAAAGAAACAAATATCTATCTATCTATAGATATAGATATATATAGATATATATATGTTGGATGTAATTTGCTTTTTTCTTCTTGTGGCAGGCCAGGTAATATGAATGAATGACATCATGAAAAAGTGAAGGAAAGAATTTCTGTGTGTGTGTTTGTCTTTTTTTTTTTTTTTTTTTTAAGATCTGAAAGCCTAACAAAAATTCTAGCTTCACAGTAAGTACTGGGTGGAGATCCCAGCTGAAGGTAATACAGAAATAAACACACATGGAGTGATGCTTCTCAAATTTGAATGTGCACAGGAATAGCCTAGGGATCTTGTTGAGAGTGTCAGATTCTGATTCAGAAGCTCTGGGGTGGGGCTTAGGATTCTGCATTTCCAACAAGCTCCCAGGTTCCAACAAGTCACCAGCATGACTTGAGGAACGAAGTCAAAGAACAGAATTGACATTCCAAACAAAAGAGTGAGAATTCAACAATAAAAGTTATTATGCTTAATGAAGAAAGACAGCTATAAAACTGTTTTAAAAACCTCTGAGTTTGTGACATATACAAAAATCTGCTGGTCTGGGCCGGGCTGCACTGCTATAGCTCAGTGAGAGGTGCTGAACCCAGTCTGACTTGACCTTGCTCTCGGAAAGTAGAGGAGGCAGAGTGAGAGCCTGCTACAGTTGGCTGATGACTTCTATAAGCATCTTTCCAAAGGCTGCCCATCACCCCTGAGGGGGTAACGGATGCATGTGCACATGTATATTTTCGTACTCACACTGCCTTGTGGGAGGCTCTGCCTAAACCAGAGAACCATTCAAAACCCACCCAAACAGCGGCACCATCGGAAAGAGGATGATTCAGAAACGAACGGCCAGTTAATTCTGATAAACGGACTACAGAGGAGGAGCAGCCAGTTAGGGTGTGCTTGCGAGAGAGATGATTTCTGAATCCTTGACTCAGAACACTTGGATAAGCCGCAGATTCATCCCCACTTGGCCAGGAGAATGTGTGTTTTCCTTACAGCCGGCTGGTCAGAGCTAATCATCCTGATGGTTCAGAATGGCCTCTTCCCCACCAGGACAGAGTCCATCTGGCCACTTGCAAGGGAGCCGACATGAACTGGGTAGATTTATGCGGAGTTGAGATTATAAGCACAGATGTGGCCGAGAGGATCTGTGTAGCCAGTTAACCCTTCCAGGGGTGCTCGCGGTAGGTGCCCTGGGGGCTGTTAGGTTGATTAGTTCTGCTTGGTCTCCCCATAACCCAACTCTGGGATTTTACTTGGGATATCCCATTTGTCAAAGTTCTAGCTAATTTTGGAAAGTTAGGTCTTGAGAAAGAAATGGAAAAAGCCTGAGTTGGAAGTCAAGGACATGGATGTTAGTAAAGCATAGTGGTTAGACTTGGACTCTGAAACCAGGTTTCCTAAGTTTGAATCCCAGCTCTGCCACCTGGTAATTATGAAATTTGGGTCAGTCACTAGGCTTTTTTTTTTTTTTTGCGGTACGCGGGCCTCTCACTATTGGGGCCTCTCCCGTTGCGGAGCACAGGCTCCGGACGCACAGGCTCAGCGGTCATGGCTCACGGGCCCAGCCGCTCCGCGGCATGTGGGATCCTCCCGGACCGGAGCACAAACCCGCGTCCCCTGCATCAGCAGGTGGACTCTCAACCACTGCACCACCAGGGAAGCCCCAGTCACTAGGCTTTTTGAAGCACTTAGGATGCAACATTTAAGGAGACACTCACTCTCAGGGTTGCGATGTCTCCTTAAATGTTGCATCTCAGGTCCAGTCCTGGCCCTGCATGCATTTATAAATAAAGATGATAATAGTGCCTTCCTTCCAGGTTGTTGTAAAACATAAACGACTTAAGAGCAAAGGACTTAAATAATGCCTTGCACAGAGCACACTTCATATACGTATTTGCTCTTTTAAAAAAAAGTTCAAGCTTGGCCATTTACTAGCTCCACAAACTCTGGCAAAAAAAATGCACCCTCAATTTTCTTACCTATTAACTGAGTTACACCCACTAGGATGGCTATAATAAAAGGAACAAATAATAACAAGTGTTGGGAGAGGATGCAGAGAAACTGGAACCCTCATGCATCCCTGGTGGGAACGTAAAATAGTGCAGTCACTTTGGAAAACTATCTGGAAGTTGCTCAAAAAGTTACATGCAGTATTTCCGTGTGACCCAGCAATTCCAATCCTAGGTGTATACCCAAGAGAAGTGGAAACATATGTCCAAGCAAAGACTTGTACATGAACGTTCATAACAGCTTTGTTCATAATAGCCGCGAGATGGAAACCACCCAAATGCCTATCACCTGATGATTGGATAAACAAAACAGAGCATATCCATACACTGGATTATTACTCAGCCGTAAAAGAGATGAAGTACTGATATATATTACAATACTGATGAACCTCAACACTATTCTAAGTGAAAAGAGCCAGACACAAAAGGCCACGTATTGCATGATTCCATTTATATGAAATGTCCAGAAACAGCAAATTCATAGAGACAGAAAGCAGATTAGCGCTTACCAGGGGCTGGGGGGGGGGAGGGGAGAATAGGCAGTGACTGCTAAAGGGTACGGGTTTCTTTTTGGGGTGATGGAAATGTTCTGTAATTAGATAGTGGTGATGGTTGCACAACCTTGTGAATATGCTAAAACCCACTGAATTATACACTCTAGATGGTGAATTTTATGGTACATTAATTATATCAATAAAGCTTTTATTTTTTTTAAATGGGAGCATGAATAATTCCCATCTTATCTACTTATAGTGATGTTGTAAAGGTCAAATTGAGGTTACCAACAGGAATGCATTTTTCAAATCTGAAAGCAGTTTTTATCATTCATTTTCCATTATTTGTTTCAACAACCTTTAACAAACTTTTATTGATCTATGAGCATATCATGTGTGATATTTTTTTCTGCTCGTTCACATTCCCAAGCCTGACGACATTAGTAAGTGCAGAGCCTCCCTCCCCCACAATGACAAGAACAAGGCAGTAAGTGTTCTGACAGCAGGTTCTGGTCCCAGTTCTTCCAATGACCTACTATGGATGTCTGGGGAAATTGTTTCTTGAGAAAATGGCTGCAAATAGCATTTTGGAAAGGGTAATAAGCACATAAAACACTTTTCTTACAACAGGCTGGCTACCATCCAGGGGCTCATTATGTGTGATGTTGTGCAGCTTGGTGATGTT
Organism: Mesoplodon bidens; assembly: GCF_964165515.1. NCBI lineage: Eukaryota > Metazoa > Chordata > Mammalia > Artiodactyla > Ziphiidae > Mesoplodon > Mesoplodon bidens. The sequence goes on along the minus strand of NC_138178.1, from coordinate 60,493,232 downwards.
AATCCTGACCAGTCAGTGTGACGATTCAAGCAAAGACACCGCATCTAGCCTCCCTCTTCCCAGCTCTATACACGAACCCTGAAGTGTGTCACCTACAACTACCGCCTGAAACTGACAACACCCACATGTCTACTGCCTGCCCAGACCCCTCTTTTGAGCATCAATCCCATAGACCCAACTAACCTGTAGACTAGCACTGCTTCTCATCTGTGAGGTGCATGCAAGTCACCTGGGGATCTTGTCAAACTACAGCTTCTGATTCAGGAGGTCGGGGGGTGGGGGTCTGATTCTGCATTTGTAACCATCTCCCAGATGACACTGATGCTGTGGGTCCTCGGACTACACTTTAATTGCTCTACCTAGACATCCCCCCAGACATCTCAAGCTCAACAAGCCCAAAGTCATCATCTTCACCCCACGACACAAAAGGGTTCTCTTTCTAGTTCTTCCTATACTCTCCTTCTCAGTAGTTCTCAAGCTTGAACAAGCATCAGAATCACCCGGAAGTCTTATCTAAACAGACCACTGAACCCCACCTGCAAAGAGTCTGATTCAGGAGATTTGGGGTAGGGTCTGAGAATCTGCATTTCTTACAAGATCCCAAGGGATGCTGTTGGTCTGTGGGCCACACTGCTCTGTTTCACTCCCAAGCACCACACCATACCCTGAAGTCGGCTGGCTCTTCTGTTCTCCTCACCCCTGTATATTAAGTTCAAATTTCTTGGCTCAGTCAACCAGCCTGCACCACATGGCTCGTCACACCCTGGGTACTGCGTGGACCACTCACACTACACTTCTTGGAGTTTCCCAACAGAACAACCCAATTTATTTCTCCATATGCTCTGGCTATGCTGTTTCCTCCTCCAGGCTGTCTTCCCCACCATTTTCTACAACAACAATCTGTTCGCCCTTTAGGACTTAGCTGAAGCATTAATTCCCCCATGAAGCTTTTCCTGGTCCAAACCCCAGCTCAACCCTTCACTCCATAGCATCAAAGTCCTTCTCTTTTGTCCATCCACTGGACCCCATGTAATTGTCACAGTACAATAACCTTTTATTATGCCGATTTCTTTAGTCTGCCTTAGTTTACCAGACTGTAGGCTCCTTCAGAGCAGGGAGTATGTCTTTTTTGTCTTATATCCTTAGAACCTAGTACAACGGCCGGCATAGAGTAGGTGTTCAATAACTGTTGAAAAACTGAAATAACAAATGAAGGAATGGCTCAAACCATGATTGCCAAAGGAAGGAAAATCTCCCCTTCCCCTTACTATCTGTGTTTAATTTCTGGTACATGCATTATCCCTCTATGTAGCAATAAAAGTCTCATCTACTGGGTGAGACCATTCCTGATATCAAACACCGGGAGAAGACATGGGCCCTTGGAATAGAAAGGAGAATCAGACAGAGGCTGGGACTCAGCTTTATTCTCAAAAGGCGGGAAGAATTAAGAGGTCAAGGTGCTCCATGCATACCTGTCAGAGCTGGACAGCCACCAGGAAAGGCTGTCTGTCAGCTGCTTGCGACTACAGGATGGCTTCCCATCTCTTGTCTTAGTTTCCAGTACGGAGTAGAATGGGCAGAGAGAGAACCCTGCATCTGGAAGCCAGGCTGATTATATTTCTTTATACTCTTTATGTTGATTTCCCTCGTGTCTTCCCTTCAAGCTCAGTCAGGTCTCCGTGAGAGGTCCAGCCTCTCTCAGCTGTGCTAACATGAACCACACATGGGCCCCAGCATCCAATGGAGCAACAGCCCCTGGGACCAGCCTGCAAGGACCCCTAGGAGCCTAAACCTGACAGCCAGGGGCTGGGCAGTGAGGTCAGGCGCCCCTGCTCAAGTGGAAAGTCTCCTTGCATGGCTTTATCTCGGAGGTTCCAGGTTTTACAGCATTTAGAGAGGCGCATCCCTTGCAGCAAGCTTGAGCTATCTGAGTTGAATTTAAGGTAAAAAGAAGTCAATCCTTCCATAGAGAAGATGGGAAGGAGGTTTGCGAGATGGAATATTACTGATTACTGGAGATGGCTCACAGAACCAGGGGTGGGTGGAAGTTCCTGTACTAGATGCTGTTGAGAAAATCTAAGATCCTGTTGAATCTTACTATATCTAATGAATAATCCCCATATGATTTATTTTTTATTAATTTTTATTGGAGTATAGTTGCTTTACAATGTTGTGTTTGTTTCTGCTGTACGGTAAAGTGAATCAGTTATACATATACATATATCCATGGAAGCAACCTAAATATCCTTCGACAGAGGAATGGATAAAGATGTTGTACATATATACAATGGAATATTACTCAGCCATGAAATGGAACGAAATAATGCCATTTGCAGTGACATGGATGGGCCTAGAGATTGTCATACAGAGTGAAGTAAGTCAGAAAGAGAAAGACAAATATCGTATAATATTGCTTATATGTGGAATCTAGAAAAATGGTACAGATGAACTTACTTGCAAAGCAGAAACAGAGTCACAGATGTAGAAAACAAATCTCCATATGATTTAAAGGGATCCTTTAATCCACATTTGCACCTTGCACTGTTTTTACATATCAAAACTAAACTCTTCCCAAGCCAATGTTTGGGGGCAAATTTACCTGGCCAGTCTTACCATCGAAGACAGGTCTTAGGAAATGAGAAGCTAAAATCACAGTTTCCTAGTTACAGATGCAGGGATGCTGCATCTGAGGGTTGCCTCTACACCAGCCTCCAAAATGTGCACATTCTTCCTCCCTTTCTCTTCTCACTGAGAAAACAAGGCATTTCCACTCAGCACTCTAAGCTTGGAGAGAGGGGAGGAAGATGTGATTTGCAATTACTATCAAGTGAAATGCATTTCCCAAAATCCATTAGTATGACCAAAAGCATTTTTTTAAGGTTTATTTATTTATTTATTTATTATTTTTGGCTGCGTTGGGTCTTCATTGCTGCACGCGGGCTTTCTCTAGTTGCAGCAAGTGGGGCTTTCTCTTTGTTGCTCTATGCGCGCAGGCTCAGTAGTTATGACTTGCGGGCTCTAGGGCACAGGCTCAGTAGTTGTGGTGCATGGGCTCAGTTGCTCCGCGGCATGTGGGATCTTCTTGGACCAGGGCTCAAACTCGTGTCCCCTGCGTTGGCAGGCGGATTCTTAACCACTGCGTCACCAGGGAAGTCCCAGCATTTTTTTTTTTTATTGAAGGATAGTTGATTTACAATGTTGTCTTAGTTTCTGATGTGCAGCAAAGTGATTCAGATATAGATATAGATATAGATAGATATGTATACATATATTCTTTTCCACTATAGGTTATTATAAAATATAGAATATAGTTCCCTGTGCTATACAAGGTCCTTGTTGTTTATATGTTTTATATATAGTAGTGCATATCTGTTAATCCCAAACTCCTAATTTATCCCCAAATGCATTTTTAAAGAGGTTTTAATAGACATTTTCAAAGATACTGGGCAGCAGCAATCATAACTAGGAATTATCTTTTCAGGCGGTTATAGAGATACAAAGAGATGTGAGCTCAGGAGTCCTCAGTGCAGCCCTCTTGAACTGGCAGGACACCTGAAACAACCCTCACAGGACAACGTTTTGAGAAATTCGCCAGTACATTTCTCCCTCTCAGCAGTCCCTTCTCTCTCCTCTCAGTGCTTCTAGAATGACCTTGATGATTATAGCACCAGAGAAGAGAAGACCTAAAGGTCAGCAGGAGAAAAGAAGTTTCTTTAGAATTTGAAAAGCTGAACTTTGTCTGGCAAGAACCAAAGTCTGAGGCATAGAAAGCAGAGGTGTAGTATATACCACAGAATATGAAGAAGATGCTATGACTTTGGAATTACCTTCTCAAACCTAAGGAAATGAAGAGTTTGGCTAGCAGACAGAGGAAGAAGCAACTGAGAGGCAGTAACCAAAGGTTAGGCCAGAATACTCTGCCTGGTGTGGGGAGTAATAGAAGCTTCAGATTTGTTTAGGAGCCCGAGAACAGAAGGGACCTGCAAGTTTTGTGGGGAAGCCGGTGTCCAACATGGCGCCTGATGTGGGAGGACTTGGGAGGGAGGGGCCCACCTGAGCACTGGTAGGTCATCCCAGAGGGGTCTTTGTGGTCCTAGGAAGGACCCAGGGCACATGGCCCTCACTGACTACAGCACATGTGGAGACCTCAGCAACAGTTACTGCAAAGGATGGGAGGCAGTCAGGGAAGTGGAGCAGCAACAAAGACTGCAGAGAAGTCTCTCATCTGGGGACCCAGGTCGCCCCCAGGGAAAACGGTAGCATTTGAGGAAGGGGGAGAATCCTGAATGAACTGAGTATAAACTCCCAAACTGATCATGTTTAACATTACATGTCAAATCATCTGAGTGTCCTGGAGTTGGCAGTTTTCCTGCAACAGCAGAAACAGAGACTCATGAACCAAACCTAGTTGTAGAAAAATAAATTGCATTTTGCATATCTGAGTTGTGACTGTAAATCTGACACTCAACCTAAACATCCTTAAACAGGAGAATAATGAGCTAGGCAAATAAGGTAAATGTCAGAGTACATACTGGAGTTCAATGAAGCTATTTAAAAGAATGAGGCAGATGCGTATATACTGATGCAGGATGGTCTCCAAAGTACAGGGAAATGAAAAAGAACAAGACACAGAAGACACTAAGCATTCATGCTCCCCATTTGTGTTTAAAAAGAAAAGAGAAAAAAATGTATACAATATATCATAGATATACTGGATACATTTCTGAACTGATACAAATGAAATTTTAGGCAATGATTTCCTCTGGGAAGCAGACTCAACAGGGTGGAGTTGAAGCAGATTCTTTTGTCATTTCTTATCCTTTCCTACTATCGTAAAAAATATATATATGTATTTTTTGTCTTCTGCACATTTTCTATGTATGAAAGTGATGTCAAAAAGAATAACACTAAACTGTTTTCCACTGAATTTTTAAAAAATTTACGGATTTAGCTGTTTACGGATGTGGGGAAGATCATAAGAAACAAACGCAGAAATCCCCAGTCAGAACTCTCCTTAAAGGTTTTGTCTGCTGTATACACAACATCACAAAGAGAATACAAGTCAGCAAACTTAATACTTAAATACGCAGACATTTCAATTGGACACAAAATACCCACTTATAAAGAAGCTGTAATCCCCAAAGACTGAAGGGACAGAAATAGTTAGGGGAGAAAATTTTCTTCTGAAATGTCACTGTCAATAACTGAAAAGTCATATACTCCCAGAAGATTTTACATCAACAAAGGCCATCACCAGCCTTGTGCCCAGCTTCTTTGGAGTCTGGCTGTGCTTGGGCAACATAGCCTAGGTAAGGAATAGCACTGGCTCTGTGACATCCAATCCAGTATTTATAGTGATGACAAACACCCAGTGCATATTCCCAGGTTGTCTACAGCATCCCATCCGTGAGGTACCCAAGTCAGGGTCAGGAACCTCAGGCACTTTTGACTTCTCTTTCCACCAGATTTGTTTTCATAAACACAGCCTTGGTCATTACCCTCTGTTTCAAAAAACACTCATGGCTCATCTCTGCCTAGAAAATAAAGTTCAAACATAGATGGTTTTAAGGCACATTTGGTTTGATGCCACGTCAAGTCCTTCATCATCTGGTCTCAGTCTCTCTTCCCAAATTCAACTCCAGTCTTCATCCTCTCCCCCGTCTCCTGCCGCCAACCCTACACTTCCCAGGCATAAAGGATCACTCATCATTTGCCAAACACACTGAGCTCTTGTGCCTCTAAGGGCCAGCCTGGAATTCTACTCTACCTACCGACTTCTGAACTGGTACAGCCTTCCAGGCCCAAAATAAACATCAGCGCCTGTATGCTCCCCCCAAGTGGTCCCCACACAGTTAGTGCTCTCTGCTGTCTGCACACCCCTCTGCCATGGCATTAACACTGTATCTTGGTAACGTTGTTAAGTAAAAGGTCTGGCTTCCCCACAAGTCTTCTAGTCTTTGGGGGCAAGGCTTGTCAGCTTCTTATTCCTGTGTGTGTAATCCGTGAAACTAGCAGCGGGTCTGACCCAGAGGCACTCTGGGAATGTTTGTTGAAATAGCACCTGTTAGAGACCATGGCTTAATTGCTCGGCATTTCTTACCAGTGGGTCAGTAAAGGTTACCTCTATGGATCAATTAGTAGAGATATAAAGGCTCTAAGTTCCAATAAGCAAGAAGTCAAGGCAGCCCCACACTTCTGGGTGGGAAGTAAAGGGAGCTGGTGAAATTAAAAATCAGTAGCCAGTGGCCACCTAGAGAGACCTTAATGCTCAAATTCGAGGGGAGGAAGAATGGAAGGGAACGGCAGCTGAAGAGCAGAAACATGCGTTCACCAGGGGGCCTCGTGATCCAAGGCAAGCTGGAGGGAAAGGAGTCTGCAGCTCAAAGCTGGAAAGAGAGCCCTGTGTTCCTAAAACTCGCCCTGTTCCATTGTGATCACCTGCCAAAGGGAGAAAGGATAGAATGTGCTAAGTTCAAAGAGGCTGTGAGCAAATGGTTTAGGTTGAGTGCATATGTCTTCTTAGAAGTTCAGAAGACTGAAAGTCCTGCCAGAGCTGTTCCAGGCAATAAATTCTCTGGTGTCTCCAGAAGATAAGAGGCAAAAATCTGACCACTTAGGGAAGTAAAAATTAAGATGAGGAAAACAAAAGCTTTCCTGATTGTCTGTCTACCGGGCGGTACACATTGTCACACGCATTAGCTGGTTTAACCACATCTGCTCCCCGGAAAGTATTCAAGGTCTGGATCTAAAGACCAGTGTAAGAATCAGCTGATAGGTTTGCTCTGAACCTTCAGGGAAGAAGGATCTCAAAGGCTTATACATGGTTATGGTGGCGGGGAGAGGCAGGAGGGAGAGAGGGAGGAAGGACACAGGGGCAAGTGACGAATGATTCAAGAAGCAAGCAATCTAGCAAAGAAAGCAGAAAGGAGAGACTCTGAGTTTAAAAGGCCCTCTTTGCACCAGGAAGCCAAGCCTCAAGGCCCTATCCTCAGTGACCCAACCCAACTGCTGGCCTCCCAGAAGGCAAGGACCACAGCGCTGTCCCCGCACACACCCCCAAATACAAAACAGCCTTCAGAACGGACCCAGTTCTTCTGGGGCAAGGATCCCAGGAGATGAATTAGACTTTGACGTAGATCTTGCCATCAGGCTCCTTCCCCTTGTCTAAAGGATGGAGTTTGAAAGCCAGCCAAGTATCCCTGAGAACAAGTCACCACAGTGCTCACGGGTGCCACTGTGCATCTGAGTGATCCTGGGTTTCCAGGACTGATCTTCAGGTGCCTTGTGCAGTGTGGGCCCCAAGGGGTGGAATAAGGGCCATTGAGGGGGTGTTGATGAAATAATGAAGGTAAAGGGTCTAGCCTTTGTGGATGCTCCATAAACTGTGGTTACCATGACAGCTGCACTGTCCCCAAGGAGAGAGACACACAGCCTACAACCTTGACACACGAAGGTCACTGCAGAGGCAGACAGCCAAATGGGGGCTGAGAGGTACAGCGCTGGCTTTGCATGAAAGAACAGTAAATGCATTCATTTCTCCAGCGTAACTGAGAGGAGCCCTCTTGGGAATCAAACCTGTTGCTGGTGTGTGTTGTGATCTGAACCTGAGCGGCCCTGCATGACTCAGGGGCTTAGGGGAAACCAAATGAGATTGGAGTGGGGCATGGTGCCTGGCCAGGCAGGTGCCAAGCAAACGTGAGCTCCTAACCCCTCTCCCCTGGGGACTCTCAAACAGTGCTCTCTGCCCCAGAGGCTGACCCCCCAGCAGGTTGAAGCAAACTGAAGAACTATTTTCTGTAAGTTCTGCTGAATTTATTAATGGAACAGTAATAATGATGATAATGCAACTTACATTTCTTGAGCATCTTTTATGTGAAAGGCCCATGGAGGAAGCAATGGTATTTCTCTCATATTCTGAATGTCTCCCCAATCTGAGCTTTTACACATACCACTTTCTGTGTACCCACTTGCCATATATCACTTCATTTTTTCTTTATTATAAATAGGAAATATTTCAATTATAACGGTCGGGTGTGAAAAATGATGCATAACTTTCTTCTTTGTGTTAGAGGAAGTTTTTTAGGTACAAGTCTGTCACCCTCAGTTAATTCAAGGAAAAAGGGATTTGTCCTAGATGTTACTCCATCCCCCAAAATGGCACTGTGTACTTAAATAAATTCAGTATTCAGATCACAGTAATTTATTGAACACCTGCCAAATGTTTTATGCATGTTATCCATTTAACCCTGCAAACAGTGAAGTGGGTCATTATTCCTATTTTATACCTAAGGAAACTGAGTCTAAAAAATATTAAACAACTTTCCAAGCTAGAAAGTCTGTGTGAATGGATATAACTGAGATATTAACAAATATTACTGAATGAATGAATGGTAAGCTCTTAAGGAGCTTAAACAGCTGCAGTGGAGCACAGCTTATAAATAACAAATGCCACTCACAAAGGATTACAGGGAAGGACTGTTTGGAATGAGCATTTATTGGAAAACAGGGTGGGGGGAATTACTGTTTCCCTCCAAATCCAGAAAGAAAACATTTTCAGCACTAGCCCATGTGTTCTAATCACCAAGGAAAAGGAAATCTTAGCTAACTGCTGCTGGATCCACAAGGCCCACGGAGGACTAAATGCTTCTCTAGGAAAAAGATTCATGAGGGAAAAAAGAAAATAATACATGCCTGGAAGTCAGACTGTAAAGAGGAAAAGGAAGTCCCTGGGGCAAGGTCTGATCTTGACCTAGGCCTGATGTAGGAGGCATTAAGCCAAGAAATAAGTCTAGGGGACAGGAAGAGAGAACAACACAGTGATTAAAAGCAGAGGCTTAGAGCCAAACTCTGGTTCAAATCCCTGTTCTACAACCTACTAGCTCTGGGCCCCAAGGCTCATCACTTCATCTAAGTGCAGAGTTCTTCTCGTATTTAAAAAAAAAAAAAAAAAAGGATAATATGGATTACTTTACGCGTGAAGAGTTCTTAGAGGTTTAGCTCAAAGCCTTCAACATGGTGCATTAGTTTCCTGTAGCTGCCGTACAGACTACCACAAACTTGGTGGCTTAAAACAGCAGAAATTTATTCTCTCATAGTTCTGAAGGCCAGAAGTTCAAAATCAGTATCAATGGACTGAAATGAAGTTGTTGTCAGGGCTGTGCTCCCTCAGGAGGCTCTAGGGGAGACTCTTATTTTCTTGCCTCTTCCAGCTTCTGGTGGCTGCCAGCATTCCTTGGCTTGTGGCCCCGTCACTCCAATTTTCAAGAACAGCTCCTTCAAATCTCTCTCTCTTCTGTCTTCATATCCCCTTCTCCTCTGTGTGTCTGGATGTCAGATCTCTCTCTGCCTGTCTCTGTTTTTTTTTTTTTTTTTTTTTGCAGTACACAGGCCTCTCACTGTTGTGGCCTCTCCCGTTGCGGAGCACAGGCTCCGGACACGCAGGCTCAGCGGCCATGGCTCACGGGCCCAGCCGCTCCGCGGCATGTGGGATCTTCCCAGACCGGGGCACGAACCCGTGTCCCCTGCATCGGCAGGCGGACTCTCAACCACTGTGCCACCAGGGAAGCCATCTGCCTTTCTCTTCTAATGACGCTCATGGTTGCATTTAGGGCCTACACCTGTATAATGTAGGATAATCTCCCCATCTCAAGATCCTTCATTACATCTGCAAAGTCTTTTTTTTTTTTTTTTTTTTTTTTTAAGGTAAGTTAACATTTTCAGGCTCCAGGGAACAGGACTTGATACCTTTGGGTGGGTGGTGGGGGGTTTGTCACTCAGCCTGTTACACACAGTAAACCCTCAATAAACATCCGTTGTGGCTGCCCTTGTTACTATTAACAGAGATGAGCTAAAAGAATGATATGCCCAGGAAAGGGTCTATGGATGGATGAGAAAGTGAGGACTCAAAAAGCCCTTGAGGTGCTGTTAGTACTTTGTCATGAAAACCAACAGTGAGGCCACAGCTTTTGTACCCCAAACTCTCTCACAGGTAAATTACCTGGATCCACATTATAGGCTCGGAGTAGGAAGAGTGGGGAGGCTGGGGTCAGGCGACACTGCACTCAGATCCACTCCGCCCCTTACAGGAGCAGGATGCTGGGGACTTTTCTACCTCAGCTCAGTGTTCTCAACTGCAAGATGGGCTGCTTAAGGCTCAAATACACATGCGACTGATGTGGCACATAGCAGGTGCTATAAAAATGGTTGTCTTGGGCTTCCCTGGTGGCGCAGTAGTTAAGAGTCCGCCTGCCGATGCAGGGGACACGGGTTCGTGCCCCGGTCCGGGAAGATCCCGCATGCCGTGGAGCGGCTGGGCCCGTGGGCCATGGCCGCTGGGCCTGCGCGTCCGGAGCCTGTGCTCCGCAACGGGAGAGGCCACGGCAGTGAGAGGCCCGCGTACCAAAAAAAAAAAAAAAAAAAAAGGTTGTCTTCACTACTACTGAATTAGCAACGTGTGCAGGGAGGGGGTGAGTAAAGGAGATGACGGTAACCCCACACATACAGGATGTGTCCCCCCACCATCCTTACACGAAGGCATCTCTGACTGCCACCAGGCATGCATCCAAGGAGAAGCCCTAGGGGTCCGAGATGCAAGGTGGAGATCCCCTTTTGGGGACACACATATTGTTGTCTGGCTTTTTCCAGAGCCCATCAACTCTCTTCTGGAACCCGGAGTTATTTGGAGGAGGTTCAATGCAGCATTCTTATGGCAAATGTGATCTTTGTTCTGATAACTAATGAAACACTTCTGACACTTCATGAAATGCCACAAGAAAGGAAAAAGGGCTCTTTGGAGCCTTGTCTGCGAGCAGAGTCGCTCACGCTTAAAATCTGGCTCCAACCTTTCCTAACCTATAGGCAGAAGTGTACACACCAGTGAGCCCGGCTCTGCTGCAAATGCTGAGGTTTCAGATTTAGAAACCGAAGCATATTAAATCACCATTTATCTGGTTAGCATCAACAGGTAACTTCTTGTCAAACAGTTCAGGGACTAAGTAGAAATCCTGCTTCAAAAGAAGGTAAAGAAACAAAACTTTCCTTGCAGGCAGAAAACAAACAACAAAAACACAGAGTATGCATTTCAAACAGATGTACCTGCTTTCTCTGCTAACTGCCCAGGATCACCAGGGAGGTTTTCCAAGGAGAAACACAGACAATGCCAAAGCTTTCCCTTCTCTTGCCCTGTGGTTTCTTGCCTGTATGTAACAAGACTCCCTAGGTTTCGACGGAGGGTCAAGAAAATGGCATGTGGCCTCGTGAAGTTTAATTAACAGCAAAATTTGCTATCCAACATCATGAAGGGGTCCACTTGGCTCCAGGGCCCCTCAGGACAGAAATAACATATTGCTCCAGAGTTATTAATGATGAAATGGAAATGGCCTCCAAGAAAGTGGGCAGGAAAGGAGGAGCTAAAAAAACAAATGATTCCTACCCACAAGCCAGAGACGGTTCCCTGGGGAGGTGGGGAAGGATGGGACAGCCTGTGACCTAGGCCTGATCCTGTCTGTCCTGTTTCAAAATGAAAGGACCTTTCAAGCAAAAACACACACACGCACGCACATACATACACTACATGCATACACACACACACGCATGTACACGCATAGGCTAGAAATTACAGAAAAAGACTCAAGGCTCTAAAACCCAAAGGTGATCTGGTCAATGATAATAAAATAATCAAGCCATGTTGGTTTTGAACAGTGTCTTATATTTTAAAAGTACTTGTACAGCTGTTACCTCATCTGACCCTCTCAGCAGGCCTCTATGGAAGACAGAGGACAAATAATTATCCAGATTTTATAGATTAGATTGATTCCCAAAGGTCATCCAGCTAGCAAATCATGGCCATGAGACAGGAAGTGGGGTCTAATGACTCCCAGCCCAGGGCTTTTCCAAGGTAAGAACTGCCAGTGCTTCCAACAGAAAAGGGCCAAAGCCCAGGGGGAGACCAAGAAGAGGAGGTCAGACATACGGACAGCACTTTTAAGAAAAGCTCATGTGATGGGGCAGAAGTCTGAACAGAGGGTTACGATGTGGATGCATCTAGAGAGGAAAAAAGCCGTCGCATTCCAGAGCGTGTTGGAAAACAGGTCTGAGAGCTGTGTCTCCCAGCCACCGTCTTTCCATCACTCGGGATGGCAGAAGGGTGGTGGGAGCATTTAAAAGAGCAATCGGACCTCACTAACACATCAATATCAGGCAACAAACAACCTAATCCAAAAATGGGCAGAAGACCTAAATAGACATTTCTCCAAAGAAGATATACAGATTGCCAACAAACACATGAAAGGATGCTCAACATCATTAATCATTAGAGAAATGCAAATCAAAACTACAATGAGATATCATCTCACACCAGTCAGAATGGCCATCATCAAAAAATCTAGAAACAACAAATGCTGGAGAGGGTGTGGAGAAAAGGGAACACTCTCGCACTGCTGGTGGGAATGTGAACTGGTACAGCCACTATGGAGAACAGTATGGAGGTTCCTTAAAAAACTACAAATAGAACTACCATATGACCCAGCAATCCCACTACTGGGCATATACCCTGAGAAAACCATAACTCAAAAAGAGTCATGTACCAAAATGTTCATTGCAGCCCTATTTACAATAGCCAGGAGATGGAAACAACCTAAGTGTCCATCATCGGATGAATGGATAAAGAAGATGTGGCATATATATACAATGGAATATTACTCAGCCATAAAAAGAAACGAAATTGAGCTATCTGTAATGAGGTGGATGGACCTAGAGTCTGTCATACAGAGTGAAGTAAGTCAGAAAGAGAAAGACAAATACCGTATGCTCACACATATATATGAATTTAAGAAAAAAAAATGTCATGAAGAACCTAGGGGTAAGACAGGAATAAAGGCACAGACCTACTAGAGAATGGACTTGAGGATATGGGGAGGGGGAAGGGTAAGCTGTGACAAAGTGAGAGAGTGGCATGGACATATACACACTACCAAACGTAAAATAGATAGCTAGTGGGAAGCAGCCGCGTAGCACAGGGAGATCAGCCCGGTGCTTTGTGACCACCTAGAGGGGTGGGATAGGGAGGGTGGGAGGGAGGGAGATGCAAGAGGGAAGAGATATGGGAACATATGTATATGTATAATTGATTCACTTTGCTATAAAGCAGAAACTAACACACCATTGTAAAGCAATTATACTCCAATAAAGATGTAAAAAAAAAAAAATCAGGCAAGAGACCTTAATGAATGGATAAAATCCCTTTGTTTTACAAACATGTAAACTAAGGCTCAGAGAAATGAGGTGACTTCCCCAAGATCAAAGTGTTCGTGAGAGCTGGGGACTGGACCCTGGACTCTGGAATGGAATACAGAGTTCTTTATTCTACACCAGCTGCCTTGGGCGTCTATTATCTTTAACTTCATTATCACTGTCCTTGATTAGCACTGCATGTCCAAAGCAGAGCACAGAAGAGCGCAATGGGGAATGCGTGGTTTTCCCTCTTCTTTTTACTGGGAAATGGCACTGCTGAATTTCCCATAGACGATTACCAGACATGATGTGGGGAAACGGCTGGTGGTCCTGCTAGCACAGAAACTGTCCTATTACTACGGTATTCTTAAGAACCCCCCAAACGCAAGTACATTATGGTAGGCTGGATAATGCTCCCCCCTCCCCAACCCCAAGATGCCCACATCCTAATCCCTGGAACCCCGTGAATGTTACCTTAAGTAGCAAAGGGATTTTGCAGATGTGATTAAGGATTTTGAAATGAGGAGATTATCCTGGATTATCGGAGTGGGTGCCATGTAATCACAAGGGTCCTTATAAGGAGGAGATCGGGTGGATAAGAGTTAGAGAAGGTGAGAGGACAGAGGCATGAGGGTGGAGTGATGGGAGGAAAAGCCCTCGGGCCAGGGAAGGCAGGCCGACTCCACAAGCTGGAAAAGGGAAGGAAACAAATCCTCCCCTGAAGCCCCGAGAAGGAACATAGCCCTACCGACACTGTGATTTTAGACTTCCAGACTGTAAGAGAATAAAGCTGGGCTGTTTTTTTTTTTTTTTTTTTTGGCTGTATGTGGGCCTCTCACTGTTGTGGCCTCTCCCCTTGTGGAGCACAGGCTCCGGACGCCAGGCTCAGCGGCCATGGCTCACGGGCCCAGCCGCTCCACAGCATGTGGGATCTTCCCGAACCGGGGCACGAACCCGTGTCCCCTGCATCGGCAGGCGGACTCTCAACCACTGCGCCACCAGGGAAGCCCAGCTGGGCTGTTTTAAGCCACCAAATTTGTGGTCAGTGTTACAGCATCAATAGGAAACTAAAACACCTACTGCAAAACTAGAGGATCAAGTCCAAGCTCCCAGGCAGTAAACCCCAGCTTCATGAGCTTTCCTGAGACGGGGCTGGGGGAGGAGGGTAGCAGAGCCAAATACTTGTAAAATCACAAGGGCATTAAGAAGAGATTTAGACCAACTATACAATGGAGACATCATCTTGCTTTAAGATGAAAAAGTGTTGGTTATCCATGTTTACGGGGTCTGCCTCTCTCGAAGAAATTCTATTTCAATCCCCTTAGGACTGCTTGATAATCCCTCCTTGGAAAGGAGCCTGTGGACTTTCCTGGTCTCGCTTGCACACGCTTTCATATACAGCCTGTGCTCCAGCCCCATCAGACCATTTAGAACTTCCAGAACATGACAGGCTCACCATGCCTCCAGGGGTCAGCCCTCGCAGTTTGATTTTTTGGGGAATGCCCTCCTCTCTGCTAAAATCCTTCTTCTTCAGAGCTCAGCTCAGTCATCACTGCTTCCGTGAAGCCTTCTCTGGCTCCCTCCTCCTTCCCCTCCCTTCCTTCCTCACACCCTGAGCATCTCTCTTAGGAGAGCACTTGGTCTTGTAAATGTCTGTTTGCTTGTCTTCCTCTCCCACCCCGCCAGCATGCACTCCTTGAGGACAAGGAGACTTTCTTGTTCCTCTTGTGTCACCGAACCGCTGCCATCTCCCATCCATATCAAGTACTCCCCAGGTCTTTCCCCCCTGAGTAATACGAACTCACCCTGCAAGGAAGGACTTCCACCAACCAAGTCATCTGAATTCCCCAAGAATTAGCTCCACCTCTGTGTTCCCACAGCCCTCTGCTCACCCCACAGGTAGAATACTCACTACACTGCATTCTGGTGGTTACCCCTGAGCTGTTTCCTTATTAGGCATGGAGGTCCTTGAAAACCACACCTCCTTCACCTGTCTATCCCTTCTGTGTTTAGCACAGGGCCTGGGTCACAGCAAATACACAAGGAACGGTGACTGAATTAAAATGAAAACTAAACACAACAACGTAATGCCCAGGTCATCTCTATTAATTAAGCCCTGGGATCCAGAGGCAGCCTTTAAAAGCAAATACCTTCATGTGAAAGTTTTGCATGGCCAGCTGTTGACTGTGCCTAGTTGGTATTTCTCCTGGGATCCCACACAGACTTTGGAGTTCATGGTGAAGATGGTTTCAGTGTTACTACATCTATATCTATATCTATATCATCTATATCTATGTCCATGTTATATATGGGGTAAATATTGGAGAAAATTTTTGTTTTTCATCTCAAACAGAGAAGTATTAGTTTACCGAACTTAGCTTAATTCGTGAGTGTTACCTTTAACTTTGAAAACGGCTCTCTAGAAGGGCAAGTCTGAGATGAACATGGTAAGTACAGATGGGTTTAAACCCTGATTCTCTTGCCTTCCTTCTGTGTGACCCTGAACTTGACATTTTCTCTTCGACCCTCGAGTTTGTCTACCACAAATGGAACAATATAAGTCTGCCACACAAAACTGGGATGAAGATATGATAAAATGCCACATATAAAACGCCTGCCAATGTGCCTGGCATGTGGAAGGCATTCTGACACCTTTACTGAGGGCTTATGAGTAGCCCCTGCACTATGCTAAACACTTTGTATGAATTATCCAATTCACAGCAACCCAACAAAGCAGGTGTGTTATTATCATCATCAGGGAAAAGTTAAGCGATGTCAGCAGGACACACAGCAAGCAAGGGGCAGAACTGGGCAGAGAACCCAGACCCGTCAACAGCAGAGCTGAGCTCTTCACCGGCATGCAATCTGCAGCCTCTCAGGATGGGTTAGCTCCCGTTGCCCCCTGTCATCAGAAGGTCTGGTTAAAAGACCGACAACAAATAAAGACCAATATTTTAAAGAAAAAAAAAATAACTGAGAACTGACCACAAACTGCTGCTGAGCGCAGTCTGCACAGCCTGGGCAACAGAATGGCTGATCCAGCCAGACTACCTCCCAAAGGAAACTTCACTCTACTTGCTCGGAGGCTCTGGGAAGCCTACCCTCTACAACCTCTTTCTCACACCTGAGGGATATGACACACTCCACCCAATGGAAACAATGGCCATGATTTTCACAGCTGTGAATTCTCAGCCCCAGGCTCCTACAATGGTCTCCAGTAGATGACAGTTTTCGACTTGGCAATGCCCACTGGGGGAGGGCGTTCCCCATCTGGAACATCTCTGGATTAAAGCCATCAAGCATCCCATTCCCCAGATTCCCCAGCTGGTTCACACGCATCATGATCAGGAAAACTGGCTCACGAGGAAGCCCACGGGGAGGAATGTCTGCCTGTTAGCGGGCTCTCTGGCAACGAAAGCGCTGACAAAGGTACCTGAAGTGGTCCTCAAAGAGTAGTGGACGCTGCTCTCATCTCCTGTCTTTGTGGAAGCTGAATGAAACTGGCCAGCAGGTATTTACAACAGGTTCTGTAAGCTTATGTACTTGAACTCCGGGCAGCAGGACCTCTCTTTGGGTGCCACTGTCACTAGACATTTCGGGAATGGGAAATCTGTTTGGTTTTGCTGTTACAAAAGGGAAGGTCCTACCATAGCAGGGGCTCCTTGGGCCTCCCTCCAGTCTGCGGGTACCCTTTTCCAGAAATCGAGGGGGAAGCCTCTCCTACTGAGGAGTGTCTTTAATATCACAGGTGTGAGTTCCTGCACTGCTGCCCGACTCACCTAAATGCCTCCCCCGCCCACCCCTCTCCCTTTAGCCATCCCAGGGACACAGCCTTGGACATGGAGAGAGGTAGGACTTGGTGCAATCCTTCTGGAATCTGCTGGCCAAGACCTGCAGGCTGCAGTCCCCCAGGCCTGAGCCTCCCCAGGCTGCCACTGCTCTGACGAAATCCCAGGGAAGGCCACCATTGTGGAGGCCTTTTCCGAGCAGGCTACATCAGGCAAGGGCATAGGGAAGGGTCCCCAGGCCCTGGGATCCTGGCTGCACCCAGGCTGTGCTGCCCAGAGTCCTGCCCTCCTGGACTAGTCCTCAGTTCCCGACTCCCTGTCTTCCTCTGTGGTCCTAGTTCTCCACCTGATCCTCCCTGCAGAATAAGAGTTCTAACGGGAACTCTCCAACGCGCTACCGCTCAGCCTCTAAATTTATAATGGCATTAAAGCTACAATTTACTGAGCACCTACTATGGACCAGACAATATATTACTTCATTTAATTACTCAACAATCCTATATGATAGATAGTATTATTATCCTTATTTGAAAGATGAAGCCCCTGAGGTTCGGAGAGCTTAAATAACTTTAGGATCCTTGGGAGAGCTCCAATCAGTACTGACATGATTTCTAAGGTTTTGTAGAGTGTGAATGTGCGTGTTTTAATGAGCCAAAAGTCTGATGTGGGAGCAAGTGGACTCAAGAAGTTTCCAGATCTATTCCAGCCAAGTAAATTCTATTTATTCGTCAAGGTTAGGTTCAAATCCTACCTGTTCTGTGCAGTGTTCCCTGACTGTTCCATCCCACAAAGATTTCCCATCTTCCTGAACTCTGGCCACATGTCTACTGTTTTCTGACCCTTGCAGTGTTTTGTGAGTTTGCCACTTATCCACTACCTCATTGTCAAGGACAAGGACCATGGCTTCCAATTTTTTTTTTTTTTTGCGGTTCGCGGGCCTCTCACTGTTGTGGCCTCTCCCGTTGCGGAGCACAGTCTCCGGACGCGCAGGCTCAGCGGCCATGGCTCACGGGCCCAGCCGCTCTGCGGTATGTGGGATCTTCCCGGACCGGGGCACGAACCTGTGTCCCCTGCATCGGCAGGCGGACTCTCAACCACTGCCCCACCAGGGAAGCCCCCAATTTTTTTTTGAACTGCCCTAGTACCCAGGACTAGATGCAAAGATTTCCCTGGGTAAGAGAGCTGAACAATGCAAGGAAGAGATGCAGCTCATTTTAAACCTTGACTACCAAATCCCATACACTTTTCAAGACGTGTCTCAAGCTATCCAACCTCCGAGCAGCTTTTCTGGACCACAGCTGCTGGAAGCGAGCAGCCTCACTTTCAAAATACCCACTTCAAAAATACTCATTTCAGAGAAAAGAACTTTAGTGCTGGACTCTGACAGACCTACTTTGAACCCTGGTTCTGTTGCTTCTGAAGTGGGTGATCTTGAGTGAGTCACTTCATTCCTCCGAGTCTGCTTCCTCATCTGTAAAATGTGAATATCCGCATCGGCCTCATAGGGCTGTGTGAACTGTAAATGTTACAGTGCATTTGACATAGTGCCTGTATATGAGAATGATCCAAAATGGTAGCCATTATCATTACGGTTACTATTTCAGCCCACTGCCTTATCTGGAAGGCATTTACACACATGCCTTTTCCAACCTTCTAGAGCAGTGGTTCTCAAACTCTGGAGCATATCAGAATCATTTAAAATAAAGCTACCCAGGTCACAGTACAAATCTACAGAGCAGAATCCCCATCAGGCAGGGGAGATAGTGGAGACTGGGCAACTCTACTTTTAACAAGCCTCCCCACCCCACTGCAAGTAATTCTGATACATTCTTGCCAAACTTGGAAAATTCTGCTGGACAAGACTGATTCCCAAATTACTTTCCACAGAACCTTGAAGTTCCAAAGAGATACTTCCAGATCAATGGCTCCCAACCTTGGCTGGACTGGAATTATATAAATCTTCAAGCACAACCCTTAGAGAACCAGATGTTCACCTGGGACGTGACCAGGGTGTCAAGACTTCTAAAAGATGGGCAAAGGATTCTGATGGTCAACCAAGGTTGAAAACCATTGCTGCATTTGGATCTAGATCCTGGGTTTCCATAGCAATGCCTCTGAGGCTTCCACCAGAGCAGCTCAGCTTCTGTCTGTGTGACAGACTGAGCCTCTTCCTAAGGCTGATTTTGCAGAAAGGACTCTTATGCTTCAAAAAATAGTTAAGTTTGCCAACAGTTGCTCTAGCCTGTCAGTAAGAGCCTGGAGGATCCCTCACCTGGTTTTTATACCTTTGTGTCTGTCCAGGGCCTTACAACATAGTAGATGCTTAATAAATATTTGTTAGAAGGTTGAATTATTTTGTTTTATTTGTTATCTGGCTCCAATTAGGTTTTCAGTTGCCTAGTATAACAACGTAACAGTTTCTTAAACATATAAGCTCCCGATAGCCTTCGCCTCAAATCTCAAACCTGAAACAGAGAGTGGGGCAGACAGCCATCCAGAGAACACACTGACATTTCTTCTGGGGTCACATAAACTATGCAAGTTCCTAATGACTAATAAATATAAGCAAATGTGATTTTCATCAGCCAGGAAGAGCTCGACATTTGTCAGCAGTGCAGGTCTTCCAGGCTAATATTTGGAGTGTTTCATCTAAAACTGTCAAATTACAAGAGCATGATAGAAACTTGTAAGAACTTCATAGTAAACAGTAACTGGCCCCTTGTCAATAAGTTAAAAGAAAAAAAAAATTCCTGCTGCCAAAACACATGGGCTGGAATGTCTGCAGCCCAGGCCTGCAGCCAACTTGAGCCTGTTCCCTAGGCAGCTCTCCTAGGTTGGTTCTCAACCACAGAGGCTGGAAGAGAAGTCCCTAGTACTCCAGGGATCTGGGAATCAGCAGCACCTTCAAATTTCAGCTTTCCCATGGCTCTAGGAATCTGAGCAGTCATTTAACCTCTTAGGGCCTTAGAGCCTCATGTGTAACAATACTTCATTAGGTCCTTAGAGCCTCATGTGTAACAATACTTCATTAGGTCCTTAGAGCCAGGACTGCCTGGGTTCCAATCCTAACTCTTCGCAGACTAGCTGTGTGGCCTTGGGCAAGTTACTCCCCTTCTCTGGGCCTCTGTTTCCTCACCTCTAAAATGCGGATGATATTAGCATCTATCTCACAGGGTTGTCAGTGCAAAGGGACAAGAACAGTGCCTGGTACAGAACAGGCATTCAATAAACTTTAGCTGTTATAAATCTGCAATTCTGAAACCAAAAGTTTTGAAAACCAAGTTTTTGTCTTTCCTTTCCTTAATATTTATTTTTTTAAATTTATTTATTTTCCTTATCTTTTTGGCTGTGTCAGGTCTTAGTTGCGGCACACGGGGTCCTCGTTGAGGCACGCAGGATCTTTCCTTACAGCATGCGGTCTCTTCGTTGCAGATTCGGGCTTCTCTCTAGTTGCAGCGTGCAGGCTTTCTCTCTCTAGTTGTGGCGCACCAGCTCCAGGGCGTGTGGGCTCTGTAGTTTGCAACACACAGGCTCTCTAGTTGAGGCGCAGGAGCTCAATAGTTGTGGCGCGTGGGCTTAGTTGCCCGCAGCATGTGGGATCTTAGAGCCCCGACCAGAGATCAAACCCGCGTCCCCTGCATTAGAAGGCGGATTCTTTACCACTGGACCACCGGGGACGTCCCTTGTCTTTCCTTTTCTTGTTACATTTTTCTCAGTTTGGTGGCAAAACTAATTGGGCAGCAAACCTGACCTTAACAGACACAAAGCTTTTTATGGTCTTTTATTTTATCCTAGCTGATGTGAACATTCGTATGTTTCACTGCAGCAGTAATAATGTGTTTGATGATGGGATGCTGCCCATGCCACGGAAGGAATGTCATTCACATGTGAAATATGCCCTAACAATACCTTTCTAAACTCTGAACAGTTCTGAATTCTAAAATGCACTGGCCATACGCATTTCAGATAAGGGACTGGGGAGCTATGTTATTATGGGGTTGTGGTCAGGATGAAGAGAGAAAACACATGTCAAACCCTTGGCTTTAGAAGTAGCAGCCCCTCAGTCCCAGAGTGACGTTGGGGGGTCCTCGGGTCTATACGCAGGAAGAGAGAACGAAGGAATCATCCTCTCCCAGGTGGTCTCTCTTTTATTCTCCCACTGACATGCCATGCCAGTCCTCAGAACTCTCCCTTCTATCAACTCAGATTTGATTTATCATTCAGAATTCGGCCAAAGCACTTTCTCTGTGAAATGATCCTCTCTCTCCAAACTCCCAATGACCAGGTCAAGAGAGTGTGTGTGGCTGGCGAGGGTGGATGGGTTGCACCTCCTCTCCACCTCCAGGTGGCTGGCGAGGGTGGATGGGTTGCACCTCCTCTCCACCTCCAGGTGGCTGGCAGCTGAGAAGGATTCAGGCAGCGTTAGCCACAGTGGGGAAGGGGGGCCATCGGTGCTAATGTCTGAACTGCAAGGCCGCCCACCGGATATGTTCGTGCCCTGCTTGGGATGGGCATTAACTTGGCTTAGCCACTAAATTATGTATTTCTTAAGCACAGCAAGCACAGCTTACACTTTTTGTTCTTCCTGTAAATGTTTGTTGTTATTGTTACTGCTTTCATATGAATATTCTCTCAGAATCTATCATGGACTTCGGGCGCACAACAAATACTGCTGAATGGATGCTGAATAATCTGTCAATGTTGGTTGATTAATTCACTGACAAGCTCTTCCCAGCCTCTATATTCCTACCTTTCCATGGGCACTGTCTACTTTGGCATATTTATGCTAACCTAGCCACCCGAGGCTTTTGAGAGCTAAACAACTATTCTGATGCCAGTATGCCATTTCTGGAGTTCATATTTTATTAAGACTACAAAAAATGTCCAGGTCTTTAATTAGACACATCCTCAAAGTTGTGTGTTCACTCAAAATACTTTGGAGAAACTTTGTAGAAAAGTTCATAGAAGCCTGAAACCTACAGCCTGGGAGCAAGTTAGACTCCAGACACTTAACTTGTTCAAGGATTCCAAACTCATGTCAGCTCTTGGGTTAAAAGGCCCCTTGTTTTGTGTCCTCAGCTCAAATCCACACATCCTGCGGCCAGGAATCTCCCTGTCCCCCAGCACTAGGGGAGCACAAGGACAGATGTCTCCCGGCTCCAGGTAGCTCTTTCTTTCAACCCTCCGCGGGGCCTCCCTAAGGTTGAGCCTAAGGGCATTCTGAAACTCAGCTTCACTTTGAAGGCAATTCAGAATCACAGAGGGGGTGGGAGTGGCCTCAACGCTTTAAACGGCTGCAAAATAAATCAAAGGATGGAAGGAGATCTGTGGAGCCGAGAATTCCTCCCCCTCTGGCAGAAGCAAGGCATTAACCGCGCAATCTAGGATGAAGAGCAGCGCGCGCGGCACATCCGGGCAGGGTCAGGGACAGGGATAGTGGCGGGTGGGCGGGCGGGCGCGCGGGGGCCGGGAGGGCCTGTACCTTCTCTCCGCTGTGGGTTCGCGGCCCCGGGCCTGCGGGTGCCGGCTGCCTCGCTGCGCCGGACCCTGGCGGCTGGAGTTGAGGCTGGCGGGGGCGCGTGGCTCCTCGCGGCTCCGGTGCAGCGGCACCGACGTACGCACGGCTGACACCACGTGGCCTGCGAAGGCGCGCGCGGGGGCTGCGGGCGGCGGTGCGCCGCGTGCGCGGTACGAGCCGGGCAGGCAGGGTCGCGTCTGCTCCATCACGCCGCCGCTGCAGCTGCGCGAGCAGGCGGACCAGGGGCCCCAGGCGCCCCACACGCCCGGGGCGCCGCCGCCGCCGTCCTCGGGAGCGCCCTCGGCCACCGCCATCCGCTGCGGGACCTGTGGAGACAAGAGGCCGGTTAGGGGACCGCAATATCCGCTCCTGCTTCATTCGCAGAGGCTCTGGATAACCCGAAAGGCTTATCCATTAGGCACAAGTTGGCACAGGGCCTGTGTTAAAATCTGAGAAACAAAATAGAATCCAGCCTGGGTTATACTCGTCTTCATACAGACGCAGACGCAGTCATAAAATAGAATGAATGAGTATATATAGCGTATGTGTATACATATAGATACATATATATGTGTGCGTGTGTGTATATATATATATACACACACACATATACATATATTTTAATAAAGGAAGGGACACACAAAGGCCGGAGTGCATAGGGCTCAGCAAAATTGTATGTGGTCCTGGCTTTGGGGGCCATGGCCTTGGAGAGCTCAGTGTGGTGCCCTCACCTCCTAACTGAGGCTTACCCCTCTGGTCCTTAGGGTCCAGGCTAGAAGGACAGGGCTTCCCTTAAGCCTCTGAGGAGGCCACGTCCCAGTGTCTCCATGCAGTAAAGGCAACACAACTCCAGGGTTTAGAGTCCCTGCTCTAGAACCAGATGCCTGAAGTCACACCCCTGCCACCTCTTCTATTAGTGTGACTGGGAGGTTTCTGAAGCGCTCTGTGTTCTAAAGAGGGATGGTACCTACCTATTTCACAGGGCTGTAAGGAGATTTAAGTCAGGATGTCCACGTGCAAAGCAGACAGCTGGCACTAAACACATACTTGTTAAACCCATAATGATAACCTTTCCTGCTTCCAAGATGAATCAGGAGATTTAAAACGTCAGAAAGTTTTAAAGTTCTATCCCGAGGGTGACTCTACACCCCCATTCACTTAACTGGTCATTTCACAGAGATCTACCATGCCAAGCAGGTTGCTAAGCGTGGGTACACTGTGTTCCTTCATGATGCAGACAGGCTCTGAGCACCAGGTATATACCAGTGTTGAGCTAGGTCCTGAGGACAAGGAGAAAAGCACCCCAGGTTGCACGAATAGCCTGGCCCAGTAGCAAAGAGCTTTATGTAGCTAGGACAAGCCTAGGGAGGCTCCCCCGGGGGGACTGGCTGCCTGTCTCCGTGGGGTGGGGCTTGAGAAGTCCTCAGAGAAGGAATCATGGTAAAAGAGCTGTAATTATTCAGGCACCCACTTGGTGCCAGATAACGCGTGTAATTTCTAGTCCTCACAGCAGCCCTGGTTACAACCATTCTCACCTTTCAGAGATGAGGTTTCCCACCTGAGATTCACAGACCTGTGACCTACCCTAGTCATGTGGCTGCAGCAGAGTTTGGACTCAAGTCTCCCCAGCCTCCAATACCTGCAGCTCCAGCACTGCCTGCTCTCCCCCCAGCAGACAGCTGCTCTTGGATCCTTCCCCTGGAATGTCCTTCCTACCCTTGGGACACCGAGTAACACTATGACTTTCCTTAAAAAATGTGGGTTTTTCCAAATATCGTATATTAACGCATATATGTGGAATCTAGAAAAATGGTACAGATGAACCGGTTTGCAAGGCAGAAATAGAGACAGAGATATAGAGAACAAAGGTATGGACACCAAGGGGGGAAAGTGGCAGGGGGTAGAGGGGGAGTGGTGATGGGACGAATTGGGAGATTGAGATTGACATATATACACCAATATGTATAAAATAGATAACTAATAAGAACCTGCTGTATAAAAATAAAATAAAATTCAAAAAAAAATGTGGGTTTTTCAGTGAACCTCAGGCTTCCATCTGACATGCATAATTGCCTCCAGATTACCTTGGCTTTTTTTTTTTTTTTTTTAGATATTGGGATTCATCCGCATTGTTTGGTCCAAGAGCTTGAAGACCTTTCACAGTTACACTCCTCTGTCCCCACGATACCCCTGAGAGGTGAGAAGGTACAGGGATTGTCTTCCCCTTTGTGTGGAACAAACCCAATAAGGCTGAACTCCTTCACAGCACATGGGAATGAGACATGGAGCTAAGATTACTTCAGAGGGTGGTGTGGATGAGGAGACCCCCCCCCAAGAACCTGAGGTGAGAGCTCAGAAAGAGTAAGCCACCACTGTAATGGTGACTTTTAGTGACTATAGTCACTAAAAGCCTTGCAAGGCTCAGCTCCAGGGTAGAGTCCTTGCCCCCAGGTACTCAGTTACCCTGAAGCCATGGGGCTTGTTTAATTGGGGCCACCTTCCTTCAATACATTCCAGGGCACAGAGGGGTCTCTGCATGACCTTGATAGCTTAAGCTGGGTTCCTGAAGGTTCAGGGAGTGACTACTGGAAGGATGAGTGAGAGAGCTGAGGAGTCCAGGAAGCAAACAAGCATCTAATCAGAGGTTTAAACCCAGAGCTGGATGTCAGCCCGCCAGTCTGTGGGCGCCATGTTCAGAGAGCCACGGCGAGAGGTCAGGGGTCATGTGAGTGGAGCCAGCGGGAGATGCAGTGGAGCGAGGGTAGGACAAAAGGTTCTGTGACAGGAGGGCTGCAGTTTCCTGACCACCAGTATGTGAGCAGCAGGCAGGAAGATGGGCGCACAAATAGCAAATACACTCCACTCATCACTGCTAAATTGGGAACCCAGGAGAGAAGGGTTATAAATATAAAACAAAACACAGCAAACAAAAACCAAGCTTTTGTTCTTTTTTCTCCTCCCTGACATACCCTGATTTATTAATATCAAACCGATGGTGGATTCGCTGGGTGACTGTAAAAAAAAATGTGCCGAATCAGGCCACAGTCTTGATCTATAAAGTAATCCCTAGAGTGTGTGTGGTGGGCTGAATGGTCGCCTTCCCCAAAAGGTATATGTCCACACCCTAACCCCCAGAACTTGTAAATGTGGCCTTATTTGGAAAAAGAGTCAATGTCGATGTAATTAGGTTAAGCGTCTTGAGATGAGAACATTTTTCTGGGTGGCCCTTAAATCCAATGACAAGTGTCCTTAGAAGACACAGAGGAGAAGGCCATGTGACCAGAGAGGCAGAGACGGGGGTGCTGCAGCCACAGGCTGGGAGCCACCACAAGCTGAAAGAAGCAAGGAGGATTCTCCTCTACTTACTGGAAGGAGCATAGCCCTGGCAACACCGTGATTTTTTTTTTTTTTTTTTTTTTTTTGCGGTACGTGGGCCTCTCACCGTTGTGGCCTCTCCCGTTGCGGAGCACAGGCTCCGGACGCGCAGGCTCACGGGCCTAGCCGCTCCGCGGCATGTGGGATCTTCCTGGACAGGGGCACGAGCCCGTGTCCCCTGCATCGACAGGCGGACTCTCAACCACTGCGCCACCAGGGAAGCCCAACACCATGATTTTGAACTTCAGGCCTCCAGAATTGTGAGGGAATAAATTTCTGTTGCTTTAAGCCACCAAGTTTGTGGTTATTTGTTACGACAGTCCTAGGAAACTAATACAATCTGTTGGTACTTCCAGGACAAGGAAGAAAAGCAGACAGGCATTTGTTGGGCTCCTTCTCTGTGCCGGGTACTCTGCAAACAGCTCACATGCGTGGGGACGGGCTCTATGACATAGGCACCACGAGCTCCAGGTCACACTTTACAGGGCCCCTGAGCCACCCTGGGAGGTTGGTTATTTTGTCCCTTTTACAGGAAGAAACTGGGGCCCTGAGAAGCTGTATAACCTGCCCATGTCTCAGTCTAGTGAGGGGCACCGACAGGACTAAAATTGAGGTCTCCTAACACCTACTCTAGCATTTTTTTTTCATGCAGCATGTTGCCTCCCTGCCTATGTTGTTGATGGAAAACAGAAGAGTAAAATGAGTAGTAATAAATCCACTCTGTTAGTCTAGTAGGAGGATAATCAGAATAAACAAACAAAGGCAGAAGTATGTTTCTGGCACATTTGGGGACTTCAGTTACCCACGACTTCCTGATTGCACATGAACATAGATAACTAAGGCACTGTCTATAATATTTGGCTTAGACCTGCAGCTAGACTAAAAATCCACTTCCTAGAACTAATCCCACCCTTAATTTAGTTTCCTATTGCCAAACTGGGCAGGGTCCCTAGGGAAGGAAAACATGAAACCACATTCCATCCTATTCTATTCATAAGAATTCTCTAATTTATAAAGTTGAATTATGGTGAGTGACTTGAAATTCCATATCAGTCCCCATGGTGGGAATCCAACCCCATGTTCCAGAATTGTATTTTTATAGTACATAGCCAGGGGAAAAAAAGAGAAACAGAAAGGAAGGAAGGAGGGAAATGCAGAGAAAGAAAGGAAGAAATATCAAAGAAAAAATAAAGGGAGGACAGACAGCTTTGCGTGTCAGCCTCCCAGTTCCACCAACCTCCCATCCGCCCTCTATGCCTTCCCAGTCCTCCTAATGACCCTCCTCCCTCCTTCCTTTCTGATGGTCACGGAGTTTTCTGGGCGGCAGGATGGGAAAAATTCCAAGTGTTCTGGACATAATATTCCTAAAATTAGGACTAACTCACAGGACCTCAGTTAGTCAGTGACAAACAGCAAAACCAAAGAATAAATCATGCTGAGAGACAAAAACCAACAAATAATAGAAACTCAAAGCCGTGTCAACTGCCAGCCTGTTATCCCTTCCCCAAGACACACACGACATGTAAAGACTGAAGCAGAAAACACGAAGCGCTTCTCAAATGACCCCCAAACTGCTGATTTCTTTCATTTTTAAAGAGTTCTAACAAACCAGTAAGAAAAAGACAAACAACCCAATGGAAGTAGGTTCAAAGGGAACCTACTTTGAATGGGGAGTTTACAGTTGTTATGGACTGAATGTCTGTGTCCCCTCAAGGTTCACGTCTTGAAGCCCTAACCCCAATGTGATAGTATTTAGAGGTAGGGCATTTGGGAGTTAATTAGGTTTAGATGATGTCGGGTGGATGGGACCCCCTGATGGGATTCGTATCCTTATAAGAAGAGGAAGAAAGACCAGAACTCTCTCTCTCTTTCTCCACCATGTGAGGACATAGTGAAAAGCCAGCCATCTTCAATCCAAGAAGAGAGTCCCCACTGTGGAATCAAATCTGCCAGCACCTGGATCTTGGACTTTTCCCAGCCTCCAGAATGGTGAGAAATAATTCCTGTGGTTTAAGCCACCCCGTCAATGGTATTTTGTTATAGCAGCCCAGGCTGACTAGTACAGCAGGAAAATAAATACAATACATATATGAAAACTGTATAACATCACATATAATCAAATAAATGCAAACTAAAACAACAGAGTTCCATTTTATCTCTATTAGATTAGCAAAGATTATAAAGTTTGACAATACTGATATGGCAAGAATGTTCCCTGCTGATGGGAGTCTAAACTGGGGCACTTCTTTGGAGGGAACTTTGCAATACCTACCAAATTTGAAATGTACATACCCTTTAGCCCAGCAGCTCTACTTTCAGTAGTTCACCCTATAGATACACTCAAAACTGGTGCATAAAGCTGTATATAGAAAAACTTTTATTGCATTACTTTTTGTAAGAACAAAACCAAAAATATCTGGAAACAACCTAAATGTCCATGAATAGGAGCTTGGTTCAATCCTCCCAAATCTAATCCAGCCAAGCAATGGATTACAACTTACCTGTTAGAATGAGGTATTGATAGATTTATACCTGTTAAATTGGACTACTCTCCATAATATATTAATTAGGGACAAAAATACCAAGAAGTAGAACAGTATTAGAGAATAGACCTATTTACAGATATCACTAGGTTGAAACAAATAATTATTGATATTTGATCTTCTGTCATGAAAAGCAATATTCTGCTGTAAGGAAAGGAGTGGGTGATGAAGTTCACATTGGATGGCTTCAGCCTTCTAGGAAAGAGGTAAGATCTGCCACTGAAAGAAGGAGAGAGACAAACTGGAAGATTACAGAAAGAAGGTGTAATTAGGATGAGCAAAAATTTCCTTTCTTTGCCTGAACTGGTTTAACGTAAGCTCTACATCTGATATTCACAAGATTCATTTCAAGGATTTTTACTTCCATTTTGCAGATATGGTCACTGAGGTTCAGAGTGCCCTAGTGGATGAAGCATGGGTTTTGAAAATACACATGAGAAAGAAAATACAGTTGGCCCTCCATATCTGCGGGTTCCACATCTGTAGATTCAACCAACCTTGGATTGAAAATATTAAGAAAAAAAAAATACCAGAGTTTCAAAAAGCGAAACTTGATTTTGCCTTGACTTGGCAACTATTTACATAACATTTACATTGTGTTTAGAACTATTTATATAGCATTTACATTGTATTAGGTATTATGAATAATCCAGACATGATTTAAAGTATATGGGAGGATGCACATAGGTTATACACAAGTACCATGCCATTTTATATAAAGGACTTGAGCATCTGCAGGTTTTGGTATCCCTGGGGGTCCTGGAACCAATCCCCCACGTATCCAAGGACTGACTGTAATGCAGCTCTGATGGTGTTGTTGGGTAAATGAAATGAAATAATGAAGTAAAGCGTCAAACACACTACCAGTCACCGAGAAGGAGCATAGAAGACCTCTAATTTTGTCCCTTCACTGGAAGAACTTACATCACCCATCAAAAGTTTTATAATGTGTAAGAAGCAGATCCAGCCCTCAAATAAAATTGGTGTTCTCTCCATTCCACTGGAGGTTTTAAAGAACAGAGGCAGGGTGGATGTAGAGGCAAGATAACAGAATTAAAAGAGAAGACTTTTCAAAGTACACATACCATGCCATGCCTTTTCCCCAGATGTTATAATATGTCTTGCCTAGGATCAAGGGAAATGTGTACTTTGGATAAAATCCTCCAAACCTTCTAACAGCCCCCTTCCTCATAGAAAAATGACTGCTTGATATTATGCTTTTCTAAATAGTCACTGTGGGGCATGAGTCAGGGAACAGAAAAAAAGGAAGGTATTCAAAGAAGTAGGAGAATCACGCTAGTCACATCCCTATTTAACTCAGGCCATGCAAAAGAAGAGGTTGTAGTAGAACTGGAGGGGGGATTAAAATCCCCCTAAGGTTTTGGGTTTGGAGAGGGATGCTGTAACTAACAACACTGTGGGACCTGTTGTATGGAAGTTACTGTTAGGCAGGGATGTTTTTGTAAATGTATACTGATGGTAGGATGTGTGTGTAGGGCAGCCTGGCAATCATTCCCCTTTCCCTGGGTCCTCTAGGAAATCACCCCTCCACACTGGATGAAGTGTGATAGGAATGTATTCAGGGACCCTGTCAGCTGAAGCCAAGGTAAGCAATGTGAGCCAACTGAACACTCCCTGGAATTTGAATCGCCAGTAAAGTGGCTGAGAGACTGCAAATGGCTTTGGGTCCTTCGTTCTGACCTCACTGCTTATGCTCTGAGACCATTCCTGCTGCTCTCTGGAGTGTCTCAATGCCCACATGCTTCCTGGGCTGGTTCCAATAAATTTCCCATTGCTTATGTTAGTTTCTGTGGCTTGCAGTAAAGAACCCTAAATGGTATCTAAATGAGTGCAAATATTAAAATATATGGATATATGGATAAAGTGTGGTAACAAAGACAGTGTGAAATAAGCTGGGTCTGCCTTTGGCACAGGACTTGGAGAGGAAGCAATGACTGGAATGACCAAAGGTGGTCCTGACTTGGCAGAAGCCTTGGGATTAAGGGGGTCCAGGGCTGGAGGATTCATATGGAGACAACAGTTGACCACAGTCAGCATAATGAGAGAACCAAGGTCTCCATGAAACATGATGGGCTAAGTGAATAGGAGGATCACAGGGACAGACAGCAAATGGGCTTAGAGGAGTTGGAAAAGCAACAATCTGAGCTACTGTGGCCGTGTTTTATTCCATCAGCATCTTTTGAAGGAAGATGAACATATGTGACTAAAATAGAAGGGTGGTCAAATAAACTGGAGCTTCATGACTCAATGAAATAGCATAATCATGAATAATACAGAGCAATGCGGAAAGAGTCCTGTAATATAATACTAAGTGAAAAATGCCAAATACAAACTTGTAACTATACCATGATTATAATAATGTAAAGATTCTGTAGCATGTGAACAAAGCCTGGAAGGGAACGTGGAAAAATGAAAACATACGATCTGTTACTGAAGCTGGACCCCGGGTAAGTTTTCTTGTAATTTAAAAAAGTTCAGTCATGGTTACGATATTGCTTGCTCAATAAATAAAAATAAATAGATTAAGTGGAGAAAGATTCAGAACAGACTGCTGGGGGTTGGGGGAGGCACAGAATAGACCAAGAGTTGGTGGTAGTCCTCCTCACAGAAAGCTCTGGGAATTTCTCATCGCCATCAGTAAATCCGTAACTAGCTAGGAACAGCTCTAAATGTTTTCAGTGTATTTGGTTTTGGTACTAATGTGAAATCATGTAAGATTTCACTGATTTCTAATTTTCTTTCTACAAAATTAAACCCACCATCTGTTCTTCATAGAAAGCGAGTCACATGCAAAGTCTGACATTCTGAAGTCTCATTCTAGAAGAGAATGGGAAAAGGAGGTTTTGTTTTAGCCACATAACAAGTCAACACCCTAAAGCAAACATTACAAAAATACTCCTTGGAGTTTGAGCCCAGAGAGCAAAGTTTTGGAACTCCAACAGCACATGAAAGCAAGCACATAGAAGTGGCAGCTCAGCTAGGACATTTGTTACCTGTGCAGGAACATGGGGAGGTGGTGCATCTTGATAAAGAAGCTCCAAACTCAAACCAGATCTAAATTAAGGACCTCCACGATGGTTTCTCAGAGACACAAATTCAACCTTACATCTTAACCATGCATCTAATCTTTCCTCTCAGCATAATGTCAAGGCCGGCAGCTGCAAAATGAATATGAGAATCTCACAAATATGGGAGACTGGACTGGAGTAAAACATGCTCAGCCTTGACCATTGTGTCAGAATCTCCCACAACGTAGTTTACATATAAGGGAGTTCACCAATGCATTTCAGGAACAGTTAAAAGGATGCATTTGCACAAAGCCATAACAGGGGGAGGAGTGAGTGGAGGTTAAGGTAGAGAGAGAGAGATGTGTGGAAAGAGAAATATCAAGCCTGAGCTAGAGCATGTGCCATATAGAGGAAAATCCACTGACATACAGTCACCCAAAAGCTAAGCAAGTGTGAGTCTGGTTGCCCTGCCAATTCCAGCTCTGTCTGCCAGGCCCTCAGGCCCTCTCTCAATACCTGTGTCCTCCAAGTTGGTGAACCCTGACAGTAAATCATCTCAAATACATCAAACTCTATTCTATCCGCTCACTATGGTACTGAGTATATACTCTGACCCAAACACTGGAGACGAACACAGAGGTACCCTCGTCCTCCTAGTTCTAGTCCTGTGTTGTTTCTCCATGTGTGACCCACAAGGTACCCACCACATAATCAACCTCACGTCTATTTGAGACACGCAGTTCCTGGATCCCACACCAAACCTAGTGAATAAAAAGCTCCGGGGTGGGGCCCAGGAATATGTATTTTAAACAAGCTTCCCCAGTGATTTGAATGCATCCTCTGGTTTGAGAATCACTGGCCCCCGAATACCTCTAGGTGAAACTCAGAGGAAAGCACTCAACTGAGCTTACCCTCTGGACTTTGGACCTTTACTATATACTGCTACTTCCTTAATCCCCAAATGCTCTAGCCACATGATTTTATCACCCTCGAATTCCCTGCTTTTTGGCCTACCCCTGCCACTTCTGCCATTCAAGTTGAGGCCAACCTGGAGCTTATCATATGAGACAGGAAAACATTCACAGAACGATACCTACCTAACATGGGATCCATGCTAAGAAGACTCCATTTGAAATGTACTTCTAAGAAAAGAAGTATAACAGCAATAGGAACTGTAGAAAGATGAAAGAAGAGGGAAGGGAAGGCTCGTGGGAAACCCTGGACTGGCCCCTGTGTTCTGGTCCCAAGTCTGCTGTTACTCACTTTCTGATTTGGGGCAAGTCAGTCTGTGGCTCTGGACCTCAGTTTCCATATCAGTAAAGTGAGCCGGTTGGGATTGATGAGGGCTGGGGTCCCTTCCAGTGCTAACAGGCTCGGATTTTTCCTGGAAGAGCACTGACATTCCTTGCCACGTATTGATTCGCTTCAAGTACCACAACTGAGAGGCAATCCCACAGGTTGTGCCCAGGGGTCCCCACTGCCAGCAAAGAGCAGGCTTTAAGCACAGAAGATCTTCCCTAAAGGCGGTGCAAAGGAGGCCTGGATGCCTTTCCACAATATTCAAAGGCAGGGCCCAGCCAAAAGGATGGAATGAGGTAAATATTTGAATGTGATCTACATAATCGGAAACACTCCCCCTTCTGAAATGGACCTGACTCTTTCATCACCAGCCACATGGAAATCATCCTCGGTTATAACTAGAAAATAACGCAGAGCATGTGCCTGGGTACCGAGGCCGCCCTGTGTTGCTGCGCAGTTACTCAGGAAACAGAAGCAGATGTCTCTGTGCACAGTGCCTGGGTGTGTTCTTTTGTTCAGTGGCTAGTCCATTTGGCCTCATGCTCTCAACAGCAATCCCCTACCTTCAACCCAAGCCAACCAGGACAGTCAAAATAGTGAGTAATTCACACAATAAAGAGTGCCGGCTTCTGGACCCAGAGGTTGACTTGGGGAACAGCAACCTTCCAGCAGAGAATTCTGCCTGGTGATTTGGCCAACTGCATCTGAGTCAATATCCAACACTCCCCAGGAAGCAGCTGGGATCCGCAGGCCCCTATAAGGAAGGCAATTGGAAAGCACTCCCTGAAACTTGGCGGCATCCAGCGCAGAGCAGAACACACAGTAGATGCTCTGGAAACACTCTGCTGAGTGAAGGAGCCTGCAGATGGGCTGAGATGGAACCCTACCTGGATTCCCATCTTCAGACTTACCCTGTCCACTCAGGCTTCCTGGTGCCACCACAGTTATTTTCTTGAAATCTAGCCCTATTGCGTTACTCTCTTGCTTACCAATGTCTCTTGAGTTCTCACTCTCCAGAAGATGAGATCCAAACTTATTCCGTGCCATGACATTCTAAGCCTTTCATAAACTGGCCTCACCCTTCCTTTCCAGCTTCAACTCCTCCGCTGCCCTCTGCCCCACCCCCAGTGCTCACAGCGTGCATGAAGTGGGGAAGCAGGACACGCCCTTTCTCCCCTCCTGCCTTCACCCTGCTGAAGCTCAAATAGCTTCCAATACCTCTCCCTTCTTCCTCTGCCTGGGAACTCCTACTCAGCTCCAAAGACCTCTCCCAATCAGGTCAAATGGTCTCTCTCCCATGCTGCAGGGCCATTACCCCCATCGCTCTGCATAGCACTCAGAACCTGGCACTATAATTATCTGTGTACACAACCATCTCCCCAATAACACCGTGAGCCCTCCAAGGCAGGGGTTATGCTTATTTATCTTTGCCTTCCATCTACTCTAACAGCACCTCTTACAGAGTCTGTCACCTGGCAAGGCCCTCAGAGAGTATTTGATGGATGGATGAATGAGCACATGGATGAATGAATGACGAATGTACCAACTGCTTGGTTTCTTGCTCTGTGAAACATCAAACACCTCCTCTCCCTAGAGCAGCATGTGCCATAGCTGTTCAGCCACTTGGGTGGTCATCTAAGATGCCCCTATTGTTTTCCTTGCTGCATGTGCCTAAATGACGGTTCTATCTCTTGAAAGTAATACACTCAGTATTTCATCTCCTGGCTCTCTCCTGCCTGTTGAAACTTTCTCTCTCCTTGATTCCAGGACACCATATTGCCCTGGTTTTCCTCCTAAGTTTGTAGCTCTCTTCTCCTCTTCTGTTATGTAGTTCTTCTTCTATCTGCTGGCTTCTCCCCTTCTACCTGCCCTTCAAATATTAGGGCTCCATTCTTGGTTTTCCAATCTCATCCAGCCCTTCTTACAGGGAAATACTGTAGCATCAGCAATGATCTTTCATGTTGATATCACCCTTATTAATGGGTAGCCCCAAACTCTCTCCCAGGTACCAGATTTACATTCCAAATCACCAACTCGACATAGTTGCCAGGATGACGCATGGGCTTCTCATACTCAATATGTCACCTAACCAGGACCTGAATGCCTGCTCCATCTTCTGATTCATCCATTGTCCATTCAGTTGTCCATTCAACTGGACATAAAATCCTACTAGTCTGACTTCAAAAATATCCCTGGACTCTGTCCCATTTCCTCCATCCCCACGGCCCGTGGTTGGGTCATGGTCTCACTCCCATTTGCTCTTACCTTGTCTCTATCCATTCAATCTCCCCTTCCCCCACTTCCAGAATTACATTCCTAAAAATCACATCATCCAAGACCCATGTTTACAGACCTCCCGGAGCTCCCCTCTGCCCCCCGAACTACATCTAGTCCCCCCAGCCTGGCTCACAAGGCCCTTCACTCTTTGGCCTCTCCCCGGACCTGCAGCCTCCCCTGCCAGCACTTCCCTATTCTTAACTTCTGACTCAACCACCCCAAGTCTTTACACCACTCTGTGCCTCTATATGACATGCCACTGGGCTCAAAAACCCTCCCTTGGGCTTCCCTGGTGGCGCAGTGCTTGAGGTTCCGCTTGCCGATGCAGAGGACACGGGTTCGTGCCCCGGTCGGGAGGATCCCGTGTGCCGCGGAGCGGCTGGGCCCGTGAGCCATGGCCGCTAAGCCTGCGCGTCCGGAGCCTGTGCTCCACAACGGGAGAGGCCACAACAGTGAGAGGCCCGCGTACCGCAAAAAAAAAAAAAAAAAAAAAAAAAAAAAGCCCTCCCTCACCTCCCACCCTTACTTCACCTGATCAAGTCCTGCTCATTCGTCAAGACCCTATTGGAAAGAAGTACACCCTCTTTAGAGACAACCCCAACTCTCCAGGCAAGGATAGCTGCTCTGTCCTTTAGGCATCCACAGAACTTTGCGCACACTTCACTATATTCCGTTATAACTTTTTTGATGTGTCTCATACCCCAAGTTGTGAAACAAAACCAAGTATAAATTTCTTATGCTTACTTACAAATGGAATAAGTACAAAACTGAAAACAACCAACAAAATCAAATTAACAATATTAATTTAATGTGATAGATAGTTAATGAAACTAAATAGACATTGTAGGGTGTGATGTAGGACATATTTAAGTCTTTGAAGTTTCATTTATTGACTAGATTCTTTTAAATTTGAGCAGGATGGACCATCATTTGAGTTGTTATTTTTTCCTTTTGAAAAATGAATTTGTTTACACCACCAATCCGTCATTTAGAAGGGCCAATCTATAAGGCTGAAAAAAAATTTAAATGCTGCTTAACAAAAAAAATTCACTATCATTTACCACTGTATTTACTATGAGTGAGCTAGTATGATCTGGGTCACAAAAGGCAGAACTTGTGTATACAGCTGAAGGTGGACATGGTTCTGAATCTCTACAAGACAGGGTCTTTGGAGATTGGCACCCCAGATGGTATCTCAATATCCCCACCCTTTTATGGATTCAAAAATGTAAAAATCTTTTCTCACTAAAATGTAGGTATAAACTGTCATTCAGATTATCCAGAATAGACATATTTTTAGGTTCTCATCAAAATGAAAATTCTCAACTAAAAAAATCTAATTTAAGTTGCAGTTCACCAAGAATATACCCAGGATTCCAAGGAGCTATGGGTCCTTGGCTTATAAAACACTGTTTTAATTTTAAAGAAAAACGATGATGCTTAGAGCCAGGATTTGACCCCAGGCTGGGCTGATTCCAAAGTTCAGACTCCTCTCTCTGCC
Source organism: Mesoplodon bidens (assembly GCF_964165515.1). Lineage (NCBI taxonomy): Eukaryota > Metazoa > Chordata > Mammalia > Artiodactyla > Ziphiidae > Mesoplodon > Mesoplodon bidens. Next base: position 60,456,672 of record NC_138178.1, on the reverse strand, counting down.
CCTGCTGCTTAATTCTCAAGAATGCTATGAGGCCCAAATACTGGGTACCAAAGAGCTTTATAGGCCATAAAGTCCTATACAATGGTTAGTTTAGGTTATTTTTATTTATATAGGTCAAAGGAAAATACTTTAGAGAAGGAACTGGCACATTTTAGGAAATGTCCTATCTTGCACAATACAATGCCTCTTTAAGGAGATAATATTTATATCAGTTCTCTCCATATAGTTAACAGGTTACAACTCAAACCTGATATTATTTGATTAAAGAGGGAAAGATATTATTACATGCTCCATGGGAGCAGGTGAGCAGAAAATCGGAACCTCTCAACAAAGGAAAAGATGCTGATTATCAGGGGCCCATGTGCAAATGCATTAGAAAACTCCTGTTTACTCAGGAACACCCATGGGCAGCCATCCCTGAAAGAGGTGCAATAATATGGGACGCAAACAAATTTTCTGACCATATCATTTCCAAAGTCCAGTGGAATTCCTTGGTTACCCTTTTGAGATCCTTCCAATCACATCCAATGACCTGTAAAAATCTGTTTCTTAGGCTTCCCTGGTGGCACAGTGGTTGAGAGTCTGCCTGCCAATGCAGGGGACACGGGTTTGAGCCCTGGTCTGGGAGGATCCCACATGCCGCAGAGCGGCTGGGCCCGTGAGCCACGACTACTGAGCCTGCGTGTCTGGAGCCTGTGCTCCACAACAAGAGAGGCCGCGATAGTGAGAGGCCCGTGCACTGCGATGATGATAGTGAGTGGCCCCCACTTGCCACAACTAGAGAAAGCCCTCGCACAGAAACGAAGACACAACACAGCCAAAGATAAATAAACAAATGTGGGGTTTAAAAAAAAAAAAAGAATATTATTTTTTTTTAAATCTGTTTCTTTGTGTTTAAATAGCATTTCTTTGATTCTTCTAGAAAGAGAGGCAATTAATGTCTACTAAGGCCCTACCATGTGCCAGGCACTTTACTAATTTACTTCACTGAATTCTCAAAGCTGGCTCCACCTCACCAATCAGATCTTAATTCAAATGTCATCTCCTCAAAGAGGTTTCCCTGGCCACATCGTCTAAAGTAGCAAGTGTATATGGGCACACAGGTACACACGTACACACACACACACAAACACACACACAGAGTCACTATCACATTGCCCTGTTTCACTTCCCTCATACAGTCTGAAATGCTATTATTTGCTTGTTTGTTTATTGTCTGTTGCTCCCATCTGGAATAGATATGCCTCCTTATATGTGAGGATCTTGTGTCTCTTCTTCACCTCTATTCCCAGGCCCTAGAGCAGAGCCTCATACATAGTAGGGGCTGAATGGTTGCTGAATGAATACACCCTTCTAGGTAGGAAAAATCATCCGTCTGTTATAACTGAGAAGCTAATATATTCTGCTTAAGTTTAGGCTCTAGAAAGTGATATAGTCAGAATTGAAACTCAGATCTACCTGCTCCAGGAGCCAAGATGCCCACTCCCCAACCTTCTCTAACTGGGCTTGTTAGCCGTGCCCCAGACATCCCAGAAAAAAAAGATGTGGCATCTTCCCCAACAGCCAATTTTCTCAGAGTTTAAAAAAAACAGGTGTATGTGTATGTAAATTTTTTCCTGATGTTAAGTAATTTAAAGGATTGCTTTAAAATTAAAACAATCAGTTGTATTTTGGGACATAATGTCACATTTACAAGAATGTTTAAAGAAAAAAGTGGACTTCAAGGAAATGTTAAGCCTTTAGTAGGCTACTTCGGGCTACTCCAAAGGCTGTATTGTGCATGATTGTGAACCTGCGTGTGTGTGTGTGCGTGCAAATATTCACACTCTTCTAGTGGGACATTTTGAGGGAGACATTTGAGAAGCCCCAAACTGTACTGGCCACCACCCAAATGTACTGGAGTTGAAATGATTTAGCAAAGAGAAAAGTAACCGAGGGATAACTGTCCTAAACAATGATCTTCAAGGTCACGAAGGATGGTGCTAGAGACAGAAAGGTCAACAGACCTCAGCTAAAGTGGTTTAGGTGACAAGGCAAAAGCACAGACAAAAGAGACAAAAAGAGACTCCAAGGGAGTCCAAGGGTGGTTGCAAAGCCTCCTTCGCAGAGCAGTTCAAAATAAAACAGACTTGTCTTTCTGGGATGGCGTAGGTGTGGTCTTGCCTGAAAGAGAAAATCTCAGGAAATTATTTCCATCCCGAGAACGCTATGGTCTAGACCACCAGCGGCAGTCAAATTGGAAGCTCCCACCACTGTTTCTGGAATGGTAAAAAAAAAAAAAACAACACCAAAGGCCCCTCTTAACAGTCTCTGGCTTGATCTGAAACTTCTGCCACAGACATTCATAGAAAAGGTCACCTGGTGCAGAGTCCTTGCTCGGGTGAGGAACAGAGCCCTCCAGCAGTGCCCATCCCACGGAGGTGGGCTCCTCCCGTGTGCTGGGGGAACCAGGATGTCTCCTTGACCCTGTGGATGTGGGTCATGTGGACAGCCCCGGAAGGGTCTCCTCTGCAGCACTCGTGTAGGCTTCCCCAAACATTTAAACTCTCCCTGGCTCTGAACCAAGAATCCCTCGCAGAGCCAACAGCGTACAGCCCATTAAAAACCCTGTGCAAAGGCAAACACTCTCTCCATTAGACAAGGAAGAAACAAGAACCACGTTTTGGGACCATGCTAGCTGTTGTTGAAATCAGACCAGGGGCTAGAGTCCCTGAAGAGGAAATATCACTGTATTAAAAGCCACAGCTATTTACAATGCTCACAGTCGATTATGTGGGAGACCAAAGGTGCCGTAGGAAGCGCTGGGAGGGCAGGCAGATCCTGCCACGTTCGGGGCAGTTCCAGTGTGGGGAAATCAGAGGCACCTTTGGATTGTCAAGCTGTCTGAGGCTTGAGACCCGACGTGTTTGATGGTAAGAATACTACATTAGTATAAATTCATTTAATCCACACCCCAATCCTGGGAGATCAGCATCAACCTTTTATCCATAGGAGAGTCATTAATCTAACTGGTTAGAATCCCTTATGCTGCCTGGACCACATTGATTGGCAAGCAGAGGTACCACTTGGAAAGCCTCCATCCTCTGGCTCTTTCTTCCACAGCATGGGGTCCTCCACCTCTTTCTTTACGAGCTCTTGAGAGTGCTGTCACTGCTTTGGGCTCACAGACACAGAAGGTCCTGTGCAGGCCTCAAATCTAAGCTATATAATCCACTTATGCTTTGTCAGAACTCTGCACTGGGAGCCATTAGGCACTGACCCAGGTAAAGTGTTTTCTGGCATTTTACTCACAAAATAACTCTTACTGTAAATTGGATATAACGGGGATGATTAAAAATGAGCACGGCCACCATCACAAGGATGGTGGCCATGTGAGATTCCCGAGGCAAGCCAGCCAGGGGCGCGGGAGAAGCCACCGCCGCCCCAGGTGGGCACGGCTCTGCTTGAGGTTTGCCAACAACACGGCGTCTTCTCCCTCTGAGGGAGTCGGCTGTGAAGGGAGCTGCACTGTGTTTGGATATGGTGCCCCCTACCCCCAACATCTTATTTCAATTTTGTACTTTATTGATTATAACAATGGATCATGATGACAACGGCCTACACATTTTACCAAAATATGCTCTGCAACCACTAAGAACCCTTTATTAATTCTTACAGAAAAAAAATTATTCTTGCAAGTATGAAACTCTCAAACACTTAACCCTTTTATTCCTTCGAAGCATGGCTTTGATGACTTGATGTTTAGCACAAAACCCCTCAGGGAGATAACTAAGGCATCAGGACAGGACCCACCATGCTCTGTTGTCAGGGTCTCTCTCCCATGGGACTCCCACAGGCAGGAGTCAGGCCTTTCAGCATCTCTGGCCATAATACCGTTGGATGACATGACAAGCTCGCCAGGACCCAGTGCTGATATTCCACACAAGGTGATCTAAGTCACACGGCCAGCGAGAGGCACAGCCAGGACACCAGTCCAGGATTTCTCATGCTCTCTCCACCACCCCTGCCCCCAGTCAACCTGCCATGCAAGGCCAGAGACTCTGCAGACCAGCCTGTCTGGGACAACAGGGACTCAGCAAACCACAGACCAATGTGAAGAGTGATGGGGTTCTGGTTGAAAGAACAGCCACGGAAATGAAGGAGGAGCGCGCTGGGCCCAGGAATGTGGAGGGAGCTGGGACATGCCCTTTGTTCCCCGCAGCCCGAGATGCCTCTGAAATTCCCAACTGAAGGAGAAACGTGGGGAAAGCTCCAGAGGCCTCTGAAATACTCACGGCTGCTGTGGTCTCTAGAACAATGGTTCTCAATCAGGGGCAATTCTGCCCACCAGGGGGACATTAGAGCGTACCTGGACACATTTTTGGTTGTCACGTTTGAGGGTGTGGGGGACACTACTTGTATCTAGTGGGTGGAGGCCAGGGATGCTGCTAGCATTCTACAGTCCATGAGACAGTCATCTCCACCCTCTGCTCCCCAGGCACCTTCACAGTTATCTGGCCCAAAATGTCAATGGTGCTGAGGATGAAAAACCCTGCTCTGGAGTCAGCCAGGGATACCCTGACACGACTCAGCCTTCCTCTCTGCAGAGTTCCATCTCTGGCCTGTGTAGAGCAAAAGAATCTGGACCCCAGAGCATCAGCATCGTGACTGAGAGGAGGAAGGGGGTGGGATACAAAGTGAGAGGGAGCAAAGGTCCAAAAAGAAAAGGTCCAAAGGGAATGGGGATGTGGGAGTGCACATGTGAGGGACCCCGAGATGTATCCCTGGCCCTGCCTCTAATATCTCGTGGCACCCGTGCAAAGAGCCTGGGTAGGTCAGTTTGGTTCTTGGTGCCTGGCAAGTGGATGTTGGTATGCACTAATCTTAAACAAGGTCACAAATAAAATGACACATCAGGGGATTTCCAGTGAATCTACTAATAGGGGAACTGCTTATGCCAGTTGATTAAAGTTGATACTACTGAGGTTAAATAGGGAAAATACCCAGACTGGAATCGGTCAATCGGAATGAAAAGGAATGCTGCTCTGACTCATTAAATGGTTGAGGCAGGGCCCTTGGAACGATCGGGCTGTAAGTGAATTTTTACTTAAAGGCACCTGGGTCATCCGTATCGGTGGATGGTGGTGGGCCCCTACATGCATTGCCGAGAGATTTAACTCAACCTAGAGCCCACACATCCCAGCTGGCCTTCTCCGGTGCCGGGCATACCTGGCCAGGTAGAAGAGGGAGACTATGCAAGGTTAGCAAGTTTCTTACCCTGGATGTGAGCAACCTTCTGACCCATTCTGCCCTCCAGGCCCAAAGCTCCAGCTGTGACCCTGAGCCACCTGTGATTTACATTCCTCCAACCATCTGGGAAACTGAGGCAACAGTCAACTGCGGGGGAGGAGGGAGGAGAAGGGATGGGTGACCCCCGAAGGCCCTCCCAGCCTGACACGCAAAAATCTCCATGTCCTGGATATAGGCCCGGGGTGACGGACAGCAAAGAAATGGGACAGAGCTGCCTACCAGAAGAGCTGGTGAAGGAAGCAGCGTTTGGGCAGTGCAGCCTTCCTGTGCCAGCCTCACAGGGCACCTTGTTGGCCTTTCCTGTCCCTCTTTGATCTCCCCCTCCCCCAACATCCTCCAACTTCTAGGTCACACATGGATTCCTCCGGGAGCACTTATCTTTGTGGCATCAATCCCCCGCCTCCAGCCTCTACACCCCAGTGTCCCAACAGTACCAAACACACGTAGAGCCACTCCCCTAACCCCCTCCCCACTTCCCAGTCCCCAGCGAGGCTGTGCTGGGGGCAGCAAGGCCCTCAAGCAGATAAACACAGAGACCTGCAGCCCTCAGGCCCCCAGAGGACAAAGGGCCAGTCCACTGGGCCCATGGTACATCCAGCTCATCTGTGCTGTCAACGTTCAGAGCCCTTGGGGATCCTCTCGTCTGCCACGGAGCTCTCCATATGTTTCCCGGGGCGTGGCCAGTGAGAACACCACCAGCCAACAGAAGGGGGCTCTGTCTCTGTCTGAACTTGGGGAAGAAGAATGAAAGGGAGCTCTGTTGGAACATCTGGGCCAAAAAACACATTAAAGGACGGGAAGTTCTAGAAATAGGAGATTCTTTTCAGTCCTGAAAAGCCACATGAGGCAGCAGAAATCAGGCCTGATTGACTGAACAGCACGAACCACTGAAGAGAGGACGTCTTCCCAAGGAAGGCAGGCTTCCCTGAGTCTGGCAGGCAGACCCTCAGAAACGGCCCTTCATTCTCCTATTTGTCCTTATGAGTTCCAAGCATGATCAAGCAAGCACACCATTAAGCTCCAGGTACTGGGTGAGTGTTGTACCTGCATCAGTTCTGAATCCCAGAACAATTCCCAGAGCAGCAATACTTGCTCGGGGGTATGCTCATTCTATAGACAAGGAAGCAGAAGTTCAGAGAATAGCAGTCTTGCTAAGCGGAAGAGCCACACTGCAACTCAGGTCCGTTTCAAGGTTTCCTGAGCCGGTCAAGAGCAGGGTCTTGCCTTTTTCTATTCTCTGCACCAAATACAAGGCCAGGCCTATGGAAGCCACTTACTGAGTGCATGGTGAGTTGAACTGAGCCCTCCCGAGTTCAGGCAGCAGCATGCATCTTGCCTTCTCGGACATGTATGACACCTTGACAACTTACTTGGGACCACCTCTGTAGCTGGTTTCTGCCATGCACACCATGATGCCATCCTTGTTCCTCTTCCTGCTTCTCTGACAGCTACTTCCACTGCCATTCCTCATTCTAATTTCCTCCAGAATCTACCCCTAACATAGGAGGCTTTCTCCTTTCCATGTTCCTATTCATTCATGTTCCCAGTTTGTCTACAACATGAGTCAGAGAAGATGACTGACTTGCTACCTGGCATGTCTGCCGCTACCTTGATTGTCACATTTCTTTCTTTCTTTTTTCAAAATTAAAGTACAATTGATTTACAATATTCATTTCAGGTGTACAGCATTATGATTCCGTATTTTCACAGATTATACTCCTTTAAAAGTTATTACAAGATAATGGCTATAGTTATACAATATATCCTACTCCTGATTTGCCCCTCCCCCCTTCCCTCTCCCCTTTCGTAATCACTAGTTTGTTTTCTATGTCTCTGCGAGTCTGTTTCTTTTTTGCGTATACATTCATTTACGTTGTATTTTAGATTCCACATATAAGTGATATCATCAATTGTCACATTTCTGAAACTCATCACAATACCTTCTCGCCTCCCCTGCTCAAGATCGCCTCTTCCTCATGACCCTTGGTGTCGGGTGGCTGTACTGCCTCTGTCCCAATATCCGAGGCTACAAAATGGAGCCATTCTTTTTCCCTGAGTCTCCTTTGCCCTTCAAACCTGGTCAGTTATCAAGTCTTCTTAATTCTTGCAGTCATGTCTTTCATCTGACCCTTCTTTTCAATTTGATTAAAACTCCCCTAATTTGAAACCCAAATTCATAATAAAAGCGCCTCACCTACTCCAGCCTGGGCTTTGAAAGGCAGTCCTGAGTTCAAATGCTGGTTCTGCCGTTTACAAACTCTGTGACTCTGGGTGGGCTCTTCAACATGGATAAGTCTTAGTTCCCTCATTAGTTAAGTGTACTCACTCTGTCAGGTTGTTGAGTAAGATAGAAATCATATGTGTACAGAGCCTAGTACCTAGGGGATGCTCAATAACTGGTTGTTATTATTATTATTACCACCAGATGGCTTCCCCGCCACCAGTGTCTCCCCATCCCCCTCCACCCTACACACACTCCAGTTGACAAGAGACACGTCCTCCCTACCTGCCTCCATCTATTGAACTCTTCCCAATTCTGCCTTCCCAAACCCTCTGGATCCCAGCAGAGACGCCGCCCTTCACTGAACTCAATAATGCTCAGCTGTCTTTTTATCGTTTGCAGTAGAATATGCATACCTAAAGATCTTAACATTTCTTGGCATCTCCCATGGACTGAGTACTGTTAGGTACATTCACAAACATTATTGCTTTTCCACCTTCTACAATGAACTAATGCAATGCCTTGCACATAAAACCAGTCAATAAATATTTACTGATTGAAGAAAGCAGTGCCCCGTGAGAGCATGGAGGACACATCCCACATGGTGAAGGAGGATAGACAGGGTTCCAGCCCCCTCCTGGGCTCCTGCATGCCAGGCTGTTTCGTTCCTCTTCCTGCGCCCCTGGAAGCCTCTAGCTCTCCCCAGAGCAGCGTCTCCAATTGGGAATCCAGGTGTAACAGCCCACCAGGCGACGACTAGCCGCGGTTTCCATGCCTCTGCAGTGAAGCCACTGCAGTGGGTCTTAGGATCTCACAGTGCAAATGTGAGCACCCCGAAGTGGATGCCACAGAAGACCAGGAATGGCTGGTGTCCAGGAAGCAGAGGCATGCACACGTTTTGAGACACTTAAAGGATACTAAAAAGCAGATGCAGCCTTGGACTGGTAGGATCGAACTGGGTTTGTGGGGCCTCTCCAAACAGGGCCTACCTTCAGGGTCAAGCCTTGGTTTCAGCGAGAAAATGAGTGACAGACAGGAATGGGGCCCAGTAAGGCAACAGGCCACCCGGGATGGAGTCATAGGGAAACTGTATCCTATGTTCCCTAAATTTATCCCCCAGGCCCGGAGTGTGGAAGCAGCAGACTGTTTCCAGACCCTTCCATGTGGTTCTTAGTGCTGAGGCCATGGGTGGGCTGTGCTTCTCAGTGGCAGGTGGCTGCTACTGCTGGAAGCTGGCTGGGGCTAAACCAGAGGAGGCGACTGCTACTCAGCAGCAAGAAAAGCAACTTGAGCTTGTGGAAAAGGGATGTGGGCATCACTTTTCATCATCCATTAAAGGCAAGAAAGAAACAGGACATAGACCTCATATGTCTTTCATAGATACCTTCATAGTACTTCAGGGTTCTTACCAACACCAGCAGCTATTCCTTTAGGTAACCCTGACTCTCTGACACTGGCCTAGAACCATAATCCAGGCGGCGGAAGAACCTAGAAATTCTAGAAGTTATGAATCATCAGAATTGTACCAATCGTACCTAGTTGTTTATTTCACTGTCGTGCTATAAGTCATTCTGTTTCACAGCATGCTACTATTATTCGCATAATGCTGTATAAGGCATGTCATGAGCTGCCGACCCAAACACCGACTTGTGCCCGTTGGCAAGAGGCAGATTCGAAGCAGTAGTGACCCTTTCTGACTGTGGCACCCAGTTCACCCCAGAAGGTACAGAGTAGGGAGGCCATTGGAGGGCTGCACTAATACAGCCAGCCCTCTGTATCATGAGCTCAACTACAGCCTCAACCAACCTCGAATCAAAAATATCCGAAAAAGGGCTTCCCTGGTGGTGCAGTGGTTGAGAGTCCGCCTGCCAATGCAGGGGACACGGGTTCGTGCCCCGGTCCGGGAGGATCCCACATGCCGCGGAGCGGCTGGGCCCATGAGCCATGGCCGCTGAGCCTGCGCGTCCGGAGCCTGTGCTCTGCAACGGGAGAGGCCACAACAGTGAGAGGCCCACATACCGAAAAAAATATATATATATCCGAAAAAAAATTCAAGAAATTTCCAAAAAGCAAAACTTGAACTTGCCACTTGCCAGAAACTATTTACGTAGCATTTACATTGTATTTACAACTATTTATATAGCATTTACATTGTATTTACAACTATTTATATAGCATTTACATTGTATTAGTTATAAGTAATCTAGAGATGATTTAAAGTATCCAGGAGGATGTGCATAGGTTATATGCAAGCACTATGCCATTTTATATAAGGGACTTGAGCATCCGTGGGTTTTGGTATCCTAGGGGGTTCTGGAACCAACCCGCCATGGATACCAGATACCGAAGATACCAAGGGACAACTGTGCTCAGATTCCCAACACCAGCCCAGCCCCTGATCAAAAGCACGACCGGCAGTATGTCCCCCAGGAGTCCCGCCCATTCCGCTAGAAGTCATTTGTATTCCTGTGCAGTCAGCGGTTTGCAGCCAGGTTTGGCTGGGGAGGTCCCACTGCTCATTTCTCTCCTAAATTTCCCTGGTGTCCAGCCAAGTCTCCATTTTACTCAAACTCTGAAGACAAAAACGTATGAAGAAAAATGATTCCCACGAAGGATGGAAAACTAATCTAACAAGCGATTCCGGCTGTGCAGAGGACCAGAGGCGGACCAGGGCACCTTAGCAGAACAGCTCCTGGAGGTGGGACGGCCTCTCACAGCCTCATTTACATGGTGCAGCACAAGACGCTGCAATGGACAAGAGCAGAAGTCAAAATAATCAACTCGGACTTGAGGGACCACTGCATCCAAGGAGGCAGCGCTGGGAGCTCAGGACACGGAACTAAGTTTATGACACAGTCCTATCCGCCAGGGTTTATAACCCATCCAGGAAAATAACACTGAAATACCTGAAAAGGAGTCCACAGCAGTTTCACATGAAAACGAACAAAAGGAATGTAAAACACAAGAGAGTACACCAAAAAAAGGCTTTTGAAATTCAGAAGGTTTGAAGAGGCCAAAAAGACCAAGCCCCAGGGATGGCATTGCCCCTGAGTTTGGGCAAAAACCTAGAAGAGGGACAGATTGATGAGACTCGGGGACCCAGGAGTAAACCAGTTCCCGTGGAGCTATAACTCCTACATGGAAGGATGAAAGAAGAGAAGATTGCAAAGGCGGGCGAGGGCAGATCTGGAGAAGCCTGTGTGCCAGTCCTAGGAGCTTGGTGTTTATTCTACATGCGCTGGGCAACTGCTGAGGGCCGCGGGCAAAGGGAGAGGCAACGGAGTCTGGTTCAGAGGCCCAGAGCGAGTCTGAATTTCTGTTCCACCACTTGTCCTTGGTTAAGAGCCTTGGATGGATGGATGGTTCCCAACCATCTCCAAATCTGCCTCCTCACAGGTAAAAGAGGAAAAATAAGAGTGTTTACTGATTCATAAGCTCGTCGTCAGGTTGATAACAGATGTACCACGCTTAGCAGTATGCCAGGCACTCGGCGCGAGATCCACAGATGTTTGCTGGGAGAGGAGTAAAAGCACATTAGAAGGAGGACGCTGAGAGCGACGTGTAGATGGGGGTAGAGTGAGACTGGAAAGTGGCTGGCTCCCTGGAAGGTTCTCACAACAACCCAGCGCAAGGTAGCAGGGGCACAGGCAAGAACAGCCGTCGTGAGAGGCATCAGGAAGGAAACGTGGACCAGACACGGGTATTGACTGGATAACGGAGCTTAACGCAGCTCGGCTCTCTTGCCTGGGAAATCAGAAGAGACAGTGGTGCCTGAAATAAAAATAGAGGGTCCCAGAGACAGGGCCAATTTGGTGAACACGAGAGGAAGTTCCATGAATAGATGCCATGGGGAGACTGGGACTCAGCGTATGTCAGGCCAGTGCCTTGGATCTGGGGAAAGAATCCCAAAGAGAAAGAAAGTGTGGGGAGAAGTGCTGAGGGACAAAGACGGCGGCACTGGGGAAAGGCTCCCATTGAGGGGTGAGAGAAGGCAAAGACGTCAGTAAAGGAAATAGAGAAGGAACAGAAAGGAGGCAGGACTATTAGGATGCCGGGAGAGGAGAGGGTGGCCAACCGCGTCCGGTGATTCAGGGAGAGCAGAGAGAATGAGAAGTGCCACTTAGGAGGCCCTGGTGACTTCAAGCAAAAGCAATTTTTGTGAAGCATGAGCGGGCAGCTATGATGGAGTAAGTCTTGGTGAAGGTGGCACTAGGAACCTGGCACTGAGTGGAGAGGGCTGAGAGCTGGGGAGTCCCCGCGCAGACGTGTTTCCTCTTGGGGGCACCTTGTGCATCCCAACATTCACAAAAGTCAGCAGAGACACTCTGTTGCCAGAGTTCAGATCCTTTGGCGCTGCTCCGGAAACACAGCCTCCTTCTTGCTGTTCTGGGACAGTGTCACCAGCTGTCACCTGTTTCAGCCTCCTGTCAGGGAACCTCCAGGATGGTGATGGGTGTCAGCAGGCCTTTGACTGCTTTCCCTTCTATTTTGTTTGGCAGAAAAATAAAGAGGTACATGGAAGAGGTGCAGGGAGAGAAGGGGTGCCCTGCAAGGGAATCTGCAGAGAGGTGTCAGAAGCCCTCATGGCATCTGGTTAAGTAGGCGCCTGCACAGCGCTGATGCCTCTGGCCACCCTCTCCCCGCCCAGCCTGCACCGGGGGTAATGCTCACCAAGCTACCAAGAGCAGGACCCACCTCCAGACACGCTGAGGAGTGGGGGACGGAGCCCAGCCTCAGTAGTTTTTGTGGGTTTTTTTTTTTTAACTTCCTTGGTGATTCTGCTGGGCAACCAAGGTTAATCACTTACTCCCCAAGGGGTTTCCTCTAATGAACACATAGGGCACACGTTCCACAAACAAAGAGACTTTTTAAATTATTGATTTGGGAAGTGACAGGCTCTCTAGCTTAGCAAACGAAAATAGGTTTGGCTTGTGAGGAGCTCTCTTAACCTCTGCGAATCTCATTTTCTTCAACTGTAAAATGGGCAGGCTCTGATCTCAGAGGATCGGATGGTTGCTGTGATAGTGAGCGAGGGCATCCAGCTTAGAGTCTGGCCATGTTTGGGGCACCCGGTAAATGGTTTTAGTTGAAAGAAAGAAAAAAAAGGAATGAAGAGACGAGATAGAAGTGACACAGATGAAACAAACAGCTTCGCTGCACGTGTGGAAACCTACCTCTGACTACAGTCAAGCAGAATTATGAAGATGATTACCGCCACGGAACACAGAAACACCCCACGGCCAGTCATTCTCTGATGGCCCCCTGAAGGGTCCTACCTGTCCTAACTGCACAGCCTGCTCCTGTAAATGCAGGCTTTGGGTCGTTTTCCTGTCAAAAATCATGCTAAAATCATTATTTTAAATGATGTTAAAACAGCAAGCTCATGTCGACTCTTGGCTGGAGACTTCTGCTTAGAGGAAACCAAAGACACCAGAACGTCCATTTGCCTCACGCTGTCATGTGTGGAAAATTTTAATTTGCCTAGTTAATCGTGAGGGACATGGGAGACAGGTAGGCAGAATGGCATGACGGCGGAGAGCACAGCCTCCACCATTCAAATCCTGTGTCTGCAGCTAGTACTTGGGTGACCAGTCCTAGACCGGGAGCAGTTTAATCCTCCTGTTCACCTTGAGTCTTTCATGCCCTTACCCGTGGCTTCCTGCAGGCTCCAAGGTAAAGCACAAGATCCCCGTTACCTTTCAAGCCCTCCAGATGCATCCCTCCCACCTCTCCGGTCCACTCTGTCCTCTCCTCGGGAGAAACCTCCATCTATGTGGCCCCTTGAGAACCCTGAACACGTACCGTTCCCCGTGCTGCTCCCCCATCTTCATCAAGGCCTCCTTCCCCCTTTGTCTGGGTCTTCCTCATCCTTTGAAGCCTAGGCTTGAGTAGGCAGCCCTGTCAATCTCAGGCCTGGGGTGGCTCCCTTCCTCCTCTGACCCTCTTCCTCCAGTGTCTACCTTGTTCTGCAATTATTTCGCTTCATACTTTCTGCCCCTTCTAGCTTATGAGCACTTGAAAGGCATGAGTAGGGTGACCATGTAATTCATCGTTAAAACTGGATCACTTCTGAGAGTGGAAGGGGGTCTTAATACTAATTATATCAGAATAACAGGCATAAACAAGGACTGTCCCAGATGAAGCAGGATGTCTGGTGACCTTAAAATTAGTCCCATCTTACGTCTCCTTATATCCTTCTCAGCTCCTGGGCCTTATAAACAGGAGTTGTAAAGTGAAATGCTGGCAGCTAGCTCTTGATGGAGGTTTAGAGAGATTAATCTGGCCCGTGCTGTGTAGGGGAGATGAGCTAGAATAATAACAGCTCACAGTTATGAATAGAAATGAGTAAGTGACATGCTGCTTTTATTTCCTTCTCTATAGAGATGCAAATGCAGCCCAAGGGCTGATGTAAGGTTGAAACAGGCCTTGCATGAGAAATGCGGTTTGCATAGTTTAATACAATTTAATATCTACTCATGGCCAGCTAAGCATCTGTCTCTAATTCCACAGCCACGGTCCTTTCAAAGTCACTGCCTTTGGATGTAAGTTTCTCAGAGAGAATGAGCCTGTGTCCAACGCCGGGAAAGCAACAGCATTTGGCCACCAATCTCCCCTCTATCCCCACCAAGCAGCCTTTCCTGTTTTGTTTTTAGCTCCAGGGGAAGGACAATGGACAAGTCAATCAGTGCAGATTACCCTACACAGGGAGGAGCGACACCTGACAGCCATACCCTTCACAGAGTCCACGGGGACAAAGGCGTAGGGTAATCAGGGCTGCACGGAGAATGCACTTCTCATCAAGCCTTGGGGTTGCTTCATTGTTTTTGCTCTGTTTTCCAGAAAGTCTTTAGAGGAGGAGAGAGGGTGTGGAGGAAGGCAGGGCCTTGCCTATGAGCAGATATTTCAATGCGATCATCCCCCTCCCCCAACTCAATGTCAAGGAGCAGCCCTTGCAAAGGAGAAGCCATGAGACAAGGCACAATCAGGGGCTGTCCTGCTCGACCTGCCTTCCCCTGCTGAAAAGGCTGCTTTTCCACTAGGCATGCTCTTTGTATGGAAAAAAATTCCACCTCTGGTTTGCTCTTATTTGTACCCACCCGCTGTGAACTAAAATTGCACGAAGCAGAGGCCAAGACGGTTTTCCTAGTACATCTAACATCTGCCAGCTCTACATATAAGGACTCAGATCACTGGTGACTAGTTAATGAAGGAACCTTGTGAAGTGGGGTTAGTTATTCCTCACCTTTCACCAAATGGTTTAAAGGCTTTCATCTGAGCTATAATTAATCACCTGAAATGCCTTGCCTTCACTGGTATCCCCATTCTATGGATTATACGGCTGCAGTAGGTTCTGGGGATACAGACTTGAGCATCTGAGGGACAAAGCAAATGTCACAGAGGTTGAGTTGCCTAAGTCCACTTGAAGTCCAGCTTGGGAGCCTGAGAACCCAATACCCCCGGGGATCCTGCCAGCCCTACGACTTTCCCAGAGAGGCCCAGCTGTTATTTCCCCCAAGCCTAAAATCAGAGTCACTTGAACAACCACTTCAAGGTTGAGGAGTTCACCCCCATCACGTGGGTGCATTACATAATTAAGCGGCCCATTACTTGAGGAAGAGTAGGTTGCTCTTCAATGAAAAAACAAGTCAAAAGGTTGAAATCACTTAACCATGGGCAGAACCACATGGTGTACCCAGCTCCCAATGCTCTCTTGATACACAGAGGTCATCCCATCCATTCGTCTCTGTGTTTTTGTACTTGCTTTTCCTGCATTCCAGAATCTCCACCTCCTCATTTCTTCCCCCTGGATAATTCCTACTCGGCTTTTAAGACTCAGCTTAGGGAATTTCTCTTTGAGCCTCAATTTCCCCATCTGTAAAATGGGGATAAGAGTAGCTTCTACCTCACACAGTTGTTGTGAGGATTAAAAAAATAGATAATGTGTAGAAAGTACAGTGCCAAGCATGTAAAAAGTGCTCAGTAAATGTTAGGTGTCACTATCAGCATCACCATTCTCCTCTGTGATCCCAAACTCAATGGTCAGACACCATCATAGCATCTCCCCGACTGCACCGTGATCGTTTATTTTTGTCGCCTCCATTAGGCCCTGAGCTCCTCCAAGGAGAGGCCAGTACCTCACCATCATATCCCCAGGACCTTGTATAGTGCCTGACACACAGCAAGTGCTCAATAAACCTCCTGCATTTTTTTGCATCGATGATTAATTCCAGACCGAACTCTATGCCCTCCTCCTGTGGTTCTGTGCATGGACATGGAGTGTCCCTGTAAAAGGCGTGGGAGGAGAACAAAGAAAGAGAACAAGATGTTCTTGCTGCTCCTCAGAATTATTTTAAGGCAAAGATTCTACATAATTCTTTTGTACTCTGGCATTTTATGACCTTCATTTTCTCTGACCGCTTTCTACAGATGCTGATGCTTTTACTAAAACTATAAGGACAGTGATCTTAAAGCCAAAGGTTTTAATACAAAGTGGAAAAGTAAAGCAGATCCACGTGGCCTCAGCAAAAGGAAACCAAGGTAGGCCAAAGAGAAATCAGGTAATAGATGGATTTATGGTCCAAACCATAACCTGTTAGCATAAACTAGGGGGAAAAACACACCATACCTTCAATGGGCAACATATTTTGAACAATATTCAATACAATACAATTCTAGTAAAGGCCCTTGAAATTAGGTATAACTCTCTTTCAATACTAAGTTCTTATTTGGGGCTTATATGAGGTTCTGTGTCTGGGGCAGAACTGGAGTTATATTAAAAGTGATCACTTTTTGCTTATAGAATTAGTATTGACAGTTTTAAAGAGGTTCGTCTTAGGGAAATTTAGATGTTAGGACACCTGGTGCCAACAGGGTAAGTTCTGTGACCGAAGGGCTTAGCTCAAAAGTTCTAATCTAATTTACAAGGTTGGTTTACACCACAGCAACCCTTGTCATTTAGCAGAAGCGCACGGTGAACCTAAACACAGGGAAGAAAATGGTCTGGTTTTTAGCATAGGCAGAGCCAAGAAATAGGGGCGGGGGACGGGGGGGGGGGTCTCAGCTGTGCATTATCACCACGCCAACAAAACAAAATAAAATCACTCTCATCACATCTCAGGTCAGCCTGAAGTTACTGATGGACAGCTGTATACGACCAGGATGGGTTCTAGGAAACGAAATCTAATTAGGGCACAGACAGGGGCATCCCAAGAAGTGAGTTGCCGCTTTCTAGAGACCAGAGGGAGATGCTGCTGAGGATAAGCATCGCTGGGGTTAAGCACTTTGCATTCAGTTGCCCGGGTTTGAATCCTGCTTCTGCCACTTGGCAGCTGTGGTCTTAATATCTCTAAGCTGAGGTTTCCCCACCTATAAAACGGGGATAAAAATATCTGCCTTCGAGGATAAATGTAAACAATCCTCATTATGTGCTTAGCACAGAGCCTGGTGCATGGTGAGCATTCTCTCAGTGTTAACCATCAGCAAGGACCAAGGACTATGGCCAAACAAACTCCCAGAGTGAGATTCCCCATGTGCGGTCCTGCGATCCCTGCTTGTTCCCCATACTGGTAAGCAGTAAATTCCTTAAGCTATAAAGGGCCAGGGGGCTTGCTTTCACGGGGAGTCCTGAACTGAAATGCTAGGAAGATTATGTCTCTCTCTTTCCTCTTTTTTTTTTTTTTTTTTTTTTTTTTTTTTTGCGGTACGCGGGCCTCTCACTGTTGCGGCCTCTCCCGTTGCGGAGCACAGGCTCTGGACGCACAGGCTCAGCAGCCATGGCTCACGGGCCCAGCCGCTCCGTGGCATGTGGGATCTTCCCAGACCGGGGCACGAACCCGTGTCCCCTGTATCGGCAGGCGGACTCTCAACCACTGCGCCACCACAGAAGCCCTTTCCTCTTTTTATTTTTATTTTTTGGCTGCATGGCATGTGGGATCTTAGTTCCCCGACCAGGGATCGAACCGGTGCCCCCTGCAGTGAAAGCATGGAGTCTTAACCACTGGACACCAGGGAAGTCCCTCTCCTTCCTCTTTCTAAAGAAGCCCAAGAAATTGAGAAGGAGGAGACTATTTTAAAAAGGAGTCCCTCCTACTAAGGAGGCCACAGTGGTCACAGCAGAAATGTCCCTATGGTTCCAAACATGTGGTTAAGAGACACCTGTAAAACGTAACATGGATCTTCAACAACAAGCTCAGAGGGAAGATGACCACAGGTAACCAGGGGTCTCCCTAGAAAGAAGGGGGAACCACAGTGCTGCCTCTGCAGGTGGGTTTACCCAGCTAAATAGGCGGTCCTCAACTGCAGGCAATTTTGTCTCCCAGGGAACATCTGGCAACGTCTGGAGATATTTTTCATGGTCACAACTGAAGGAGCATCTTACTGGCATCTAGTAAGTAGAGACCAGAGATGCTGCTAAACTTTTAACAGTGCACAGAACAGTCCCACAGCAAAGAATTATCCAGCCCAAAATACCAGTAGTGCCGAGGCTGAGAAACTCTGGTCTAGATACATCAGGCTTGGGTAGAAATCCTGCCTGTGACATTAGAAGGGAAGCTCCTTGAGAAGCAGCCTGTTTGGGTACACAGCATGTAGCTCAAAGCTGGCATCTGCCATCACCACAACAGCAAACAATGACAGCGACACTTACATACGACTTACCGGGTCCAACAACATCCTACACCCTTTATATACAACTCACGCAATCCTCAGAACAACCTATACGATAAGGACTATTATCATCCGCATTTTACAGATGACAAAACTGAGGCACAGGACCTTGCCCAAGGTCCAGAATTAGTAAGCAGCAGAGCCAGGTATCAACTCAGCAGTCTGGCTTCAGAGTCCAAATTCACATCGTAGGCACTTGGTAAGTGTATGATGAGTTAATGGAAAAAAGATGAACTCAGCCATAAGTAAAAACATGCATTAAAGATATGAGAAGCAATACAAACAGAATAAAATTAGGAACAAAAGGACATTGACTTCTCTACTTCTCCAAACTACCCAAGAAGTGAGCATCCTGTGGAGGGGATGGAAGCCGGCTGGCATGTGAAGACTCCACTTGCCAAATTCCTCCATCATCAAGAATCGGGTAACATCATCATTTGGAGGAGAAGGGGGGCCACTAACATACACACAAGGACAGTGGCCTTAAGACTGTACTATTCATTTTCTTTTCCAAAGACCAAGATTTGTGGCCTAAGTGATAAGTTATTCTGTCTGTCAAAAGTTTGTTTTAACTGTAATCTGGCCTAAAAACATAACATAGTGGGGAATTTAGAAGTTATTTTAAACACACCTTTTTATGGTTTGAGTTTTGTGTGTATACGTGTGGGAGGGAATGGAAATCTCAAGAAAAAAATTAAAGTACATAAAATAGTCATTTTTTTCTTATAACTATTTATAGTCTCAAAGTCACTTTGTTAGGGTCAAAACACACACAAAACATCTATTCTGTAGGACTCTGCTTGTTTGTAGTAAGATCACATGTGAGATACGGGTGCTGAGTTTGTTCAGACAATAATAACAAATTTACAATGTATTTATTTTTAAATACTGTTACAAATGGAACTACAAACTTCCAAAGGAAGGAATTTATAAACTGGGTTGTGTGTGTTTCTGTGAAGCAGGAAAATCACTTAGAACAAAAGAAATATTCACGATGTAGAAAAATAAAGGGTTTTTTTGCCCTTGAACTTAGTACGAATTAAATACCAAAAATAGTTTTTTAAAGAAATCAGGGCAGAGGGTGTCATAGGGAAGGAACACTCAAAACTCAACGGAGGGACTTCCCTGGTGGTCCAGTGGTAAAGAGTCCACCTTACAATGCAGGGGACGCAGGTTCGATTACTGGTCAGGGAACTAAGATCCCACATGCCGCGGGGCAACTAAGCCCGCACGCTACAACTACTGAGCTCGCGCGCCACAACTACTGAGCTTGCGCGCCTCAACTCTAGCCCACATGCCGCAAACTACAGAGCCCACGCACTCTGGAACCCGCACGCCACAACTACAGAGCCCACGTGCCCTGTAGCCTGCACGCCACAACTAGAGAAGAGAAAACCAGCACACCACAACTAGAGAGAAGCCCATGTACCACAACAAAGATCTTGAGGGCTGCAACTAAGACCTGACGCAGCCAAAAATAAATAAAATAAATAAGTAAATCTTAAAAAAAAAAAACTCAATGGATATCATTTTTGCCATTAAAAATGTGGGCTGGTTGCCTCAGTTTTCCCAGCTTACATTACCCCAGTGTCTGCTTCCTCTGATGGTCCCTCAGCATCTTCACAGACTTCTACAAATAGAATATGTGACCCAAGTTTACCTAGGTCTTTCATGTTTCATTTCTTGATTTAGAGCTTTCCCACAAGATAAGAGCTCCTTTCATAATCTAGAGGAGGAGGGATCTGAAGCAGAGCAGAGGATTAACAAAGGCAGAGCCTCCATGTTGGGAAGCGGATGGCTGTGACTTCCTTCCTGTTTTCCTGGCGCCGGCCACGGGCAGTGGACATCAACATAAATGGGACCAAGACTCCTTCTCCACAGGAGAGACCTGGTAGATACCACAAGGCTGGGAGGATGAAAACCCAATGCAAGTTAAGTCAGCCAAGGTTGGAGAAGGCAAAGAAGTCCTAAGGGGCTGGGAAGGCAGACCCAGTCTGCTGTTGAGGAAGTCAGCAAGCACTGGCCAATGTGAAAACTGGGCTCCAGGCAAAGTGGTTTATTCTGTATTACACTTTGTGCCATCTACCCATGGGCAAATAGCACACTCAGAAAAAAATTAGAGATCTGGTAGGGAATCCTAGCCCTAAACCAGAAAAAGGCTAAGAGGCCAGGAATTCCCCATTATGTCCCAAATAAAAGCTGAAGGTGTTCTCTTTCTGCTACATTGTCAAGGGCTTTCCCAAACATACGGTCCAAAGCTTGCTGCTCCATTAGTAACAGAAGCAAATTTGACTTCTCGGCTGCTGGATTTGAAACCAAGAGATTAGGCACAGCATGAATTAATGAACATTAACATTCTTCCCAGTCCTTAATAAGGTCCTTTTACTTTAATTTCTTCATTTCTCATAAGTAGAAATACTCTTAATTTTTCAGAAGCACTCAGTTATATTTATGCCATTAGAAACAGAAGGTCTGACAAATACCAGCTGGAAAAGACACAGTGCCTGCTTTAGAGTCAGCTTCCAATTCTGCAAGGGTTCTGTGGCTGGACATTCACTAATGAGAATGCGCCTTATGCTGTTCTTTGAAGAGCATCTTTGTTTCCTGGTAACTCTGAAAGGACAATCCCACACTGCTCCAAAGACTTTCATTGCCATTTCAGTAATGGCATTTAATGCACTGCATGGTCTTCTTTCTCCTTTTCTTTACTGAGGTACAACACACATGAAGTGCATAAAGTATTCTCATTCTAAATGTATGACTCCTTACACTTTTAAGACCTAAAAAAACAGCACCTAGGTCAAGATCAAGAGTATTTCCAACATCCTGGAAGGTTTCCTCATGCCTCTTACTAGTCAATCCCACCCCCACCCCTCATAGGTATCAATTATTCTGATTTTATTTTCACCACGTATTAGCTTTGTCTGTTCTTGAACTAAATACAAATGGACTCATACTGTAGGTATTTTGTGTCTAGTTTCTTAGAGTCAATAAGGAAAATGTATTCAGTGAATTCACTGAATGAATTCATGTGAAATTTATTCAGTTGTTGCTTATACGAGTAGTTTATCTTTAACAACTTTATTGAGGTATAACTGACACAAAATAAATTATACATATTTGAAGAGTACAATTGGATAAGATTGCTCATACATATTCGCCCATGAAACCAGCACCATCATCAAGATAATGCACATATCCATCACCCCAAAGGTGTCTTTGTACCCCTTGGTCATCTCCCCTTCCTCCCCTTCTCCATCCCCCACAAACACAGATATTCTTTCCATCATTATAGATTAGTTTACATTTCCTAGAAGTTTATATAAATGGATTAATACAGTCCACTTTTTTGTATAGATTCTTCCACTCAGCATAATTATTTTGAGATTCATCCATGTTGTAGCAGGTATCAATAGTTCCTTTCTTTTTATTGCTGAGTAGTATTTCTTTGTGTGGATAGACAACAATTTGTTCATCCATTCACCTGTTGATGGACATTTGGGTTGTTTCCAGTTTATGGCAAATAAAGCTGCTATGAATATTCATGTACAGGTCTGTGTGTGGATATATATTTCCTTTTCTCTTGGGTAAATGCTGGATCATATGATAGGTATACGTGTAATTTTTTTTAACTGCCAAAATGTTTTCCAGAATAGTTTACCATTTTTATAGTCCCACCAACAGCCTGCGAGGGAGGCAGTCTCCTCCACGTCGCCATCAGCACTTGGTACAATCAGTCTTTTATTTTATTTTATTTTATTTTATTTTTTCAATCAGTCTTTTAAATTTAAGCTACTCTAGTAGGTGTGTAGCCATATCTCATCGTAGTTTTAATTTGTATATCCCTAATGACTAATGATGTTGAAAGCTTTTTCTGAGCTTATTTGCCAACCATGTACCTTTGGTGAAGCATCATTTCAAATCTTTTGCTTACTCTTGTATCAGGCAGTTTTTCCTTATTATTGGGTTTTGAGTGTTCTTTATATATTCTGGATACAAGTCCTTTATCAATATATGACTTGTAAATATTTTCTCTCAGTCTGTGGCTTGCCTTTTCATTCTCTTAAGAGTGTTCTAAAACAGAAGTTAGGAGTTTTGATAAAATTTAATCAATCAACTCTTTCTTTTATATAGGTCATGAGTTTGATGTTGTATCTAAAAAATAAAATCTCTGTCTAGTCCAGTCACAAGTATTTTCCCCTTTGTTTCCTTCTAGAAGGTTTAAGGATTTAGGTTTTACATTTAGATTTATGATCAATTTCAAGTTAATTTTTGCATATTGTACACGGTATGGATTGAAGTTCACTATTTTGCATGTGGATATCCAACTGTCCCAGGGTTATTTATTGCAAGATTACCCTTTTTCCACTGAATTACCATCGCACTTTTTCCACAATTCAGTTGTCCATATATTTGTGGGTCTATATTCTGTTCCACTATTTATCTACCTTGATGCCAATAACATGATATCTTTATTACTGTAGTTTCATAATAATGCAAATATTAGGTAGTATAACTCCTGGAATTTTGTTCTTTTTTTTTGAAATTTTTTTTGGCTATTCTAGGTCCCCTGCATTTCATAAAGGTTTTTTAATGAGTTTGTTAATTTTTGCAAAAAGTCTGCTGGGAATTTTATTGGTATTGTGTTAAATCTATATATCAATTTAGAGAGAATGGTTATCTTAATAATATTGAGTTTCTTACTCATAAACGTAGTATATTTCTCCATTTATTTACGTCTTCTTTAATTTCTCTCAATAATGTTTTATAGTTATAAGTGTATAGGTCTTTCACATCTTTTGTCAAATTTACCCCTAGGTATTTCATATTTTTCATGCTGTTGTAAATGATACCGTTTTTGACTTAATTTTCTATTACTCATTGGCAGTTGACAGAAACACAATTGACTCTTTGCTTATTGACCTTATATCCAATAACTTAAACGCACTTATTCTAATAGTCTTTTTTAGATTTCATCAGATTTTCTACAGACAATTTTGTTGTCTGAAAATAAAGACAATTTTACTTCTTCCTTTCCAATTCGGATACATTTTATTTCTTTTCATTGCCTGACAGCATTGGTTAGAACTTCCAGTACAATGTAGAAGCGGTGAGAGAAAACACTGCTGTCTTTTTCTCTGTCTTAGAAGAAAAGCATTCAGTCTTTCATCACTAAGTATGGTTAGCTATAGGTTTTTAGTAGATGTCCTTTATCGGGTTATAGCAAGTTTCTTTTTATTCCTAGTTTGCGGAGAGCTTTTATCAGGAATGGATGTCAGATTTTGTCAGAACTTTTCTGCATTTAATGAAGTAGCCATATGGTTTTTCTTTTTTAGTTTGTTAATATGATGAAATATATCAATTCATTTTTAAATGTTGAACCAAACTCTTATGACTGGAATGAAGCCCACTTATTCATGATGTATTATCATTTCTTATAATGTTGGATTTAATTTGCTAAAATTTTATTTAGAGCTTTTGTATCTCTGTTCATGATGAATAATCGCCTATAGTTTTCTTACCTTGTAACATCTTTATTTGGCTTTGGTATGTAGTGCTGTTCTCATAGAATGAGTTGGGAAGTTTTCTTTCTCTTCCATTTTCTGGAAGAGCTTCTGTAAAATTAGTATTATTTCTTCCTTAAATGCTTGTAAGAATTCATTATTAAAGCCATCAGGACCTGGAGTTTTCTTTGCAGGAAGATTTTAAACTACAAATTCCATTTCTTTAATAAATATAGGAATATTCAGGTTATCTATTTCTTTTTGAGTGAGCTTTGATAGTCTGTATCTTTCAAATGATTTGTCTTTTTCATTTAAGTTGTTGAACTTATAAGAATAAAGTATTAATAATATTCCCTTATTATCCTGTTAATATCTACAGAATCTATGGTGATGCTACCAGCCTGTCTCCTGATAATGACAATTTGTGTCTTCATTATCCCTGATGATTCTGGTTCAAGATTTATCCATTTTATTGATCTTTTCAAAGAACCAACTTTTGGAATAAATGGTTTCCTTTATGGTTTTTCTGTTTCTACCTTATAGATTTCTGCTTTGATCTTTATTATTTCCTTTCTTCTTACTTTGAGTTTAATCATTCTTTCTCTAGTTGCTTCCTCAGTGGAAGCTGAGGTCACTGATTAGAGACCTTTTTTGTCTTTATGGGTATTTAGTTATATAAATTTCCCTCTGCGTGCTGTTTTAGCAGCATCCCACAGTTTCTGATATTTTGTGTTTTCAATTTCATTCATGTCAAAGTACTTTCTAATTTCTCTTTCATCTCTTCTGTGACCCATGGATTATTTAGAAGTGTTTTATTTCATTTCCAAATATTTAGGAATTCTCCAGGTATCTTTTTTACTGATTGCTAAATTAATTCCACAGTGATCAGAGAATAAACTGTCAGTGACTTGAATCCTGTCTATTTAGACTTGCTTTATGGCCCCAAATATGATTTATCTTAGTAAGTGTTCTTCACGCACCTGAAAAGAATACATATCAGATTTTGTCTGGGGGAATGTCCTACAAACGTCCATTTGGTCAAGTTGATTGATGGTCATAGTCAAATCTTCTCCATTCTTACTGATTTTTCTGTCTATGTGCTCTACCAGTATTAGGAAAGTGGTATTACAGTCTCAGACAGTAATTGTGGACTTTTCTGTTTCTCCTTGCAGCTATATCAGATTTTGCTTCAGTAATTTGAAGCTCTATTATGAGGTACATAAACGTTTAGGATTGTTATGTCCTCTGATGAATTGACTCCTTTACCACTATGAAATGACTTTTTTTTATCCTTGGTAATACTCTTTGCTCTGAAATCTACTGTATCTGATATTAATAGAGTCTCTCCAGCTTTCTTTTGACTAGTGTTAACATGGTATATCTTTTTCCATCCTTTTACTTTTAACCTAATTTGTGTCTTTATGTTGAAGTGTGTTTCCTGTAAACAGCATACAGTTGAGTGTCTTGTTTTTTTATATCCAACCTGTCAAACTCTGCCTTGTAGTTGAGGTGCTTCTGTGATTATTAATATAATTATATTTAAGTCTAACATCTTGCTATTTGTTTTCTAGTTGTCCCATCTCTTTTCCTTCTATTTCTGCCTTTTTTTGAATTATTGGGGTATTTTTATGATGCTATTTTATTTCCTTCTGAGCTAAAATTCTTTGTTGTGTTTCTTGAATTGTTACTTCAAGGTTTATAGTATACGTCATTAACTTATCACAGTCTACCTTCAAGTAATATGACACAGTCTTACATATATTATAAGAATGTTACAATACTATACTTCCATTTATCCTCTTCTGGCATTTACACTATTGTTGCCATACATTTTACTTATACATATGTTATAAACTCCACAACACATTATATTATTTTCATTTAAGGAGTCAATCTTTAAAAGAGATTTAAATAATTTTTCAAAACCTTATATATTTATCCATGCAGTTATTATTTCTGGTTCATCTCATTGTGTGTATAGGTCTATATTTCTTTCTGAAATCATTATCCTTCTGCCTAAAGAATTTCCTTTAACAATTTTTGTGGTACAGGTGTGGTACAGCATTTATGTTTGAACGCATCTTTACTTTCATTTTTTGAAAGTTGTTTTTTCTGGGTATAGAATTCTAGGTTGACTGTTGTATTCTTTCAGTACTTTAAAGATATTGCTTCATTTGCATGAGTGACAGCAGACAAGGAATCTGTTATCATCCTTATCTTTCTTTCTGTGGATGTAATGTTTTTTCCTCTAAGGGCTTTAAAATTTTTGTCTTTATCATTAATTTTAAGCAGTTTGGTAATGGTGTAAGGGTGCCATTTTCTTCATGTTTCTAGTGCTTGGAGTTCATTGATATTCTTGGGTTCATAGTCTTTTAGTCAAATTTGGAACATTTCCTAATATTTTAAAAAATATTTTTCTGTCACCCCCCCCACCTCTTCTCCTTTTGGTACTCCAGTTGTACATATAAAAGCTCACCTGAAGTTGTTCCAGAGGTCACTGATACTCCTCATCTTTTTTAGATTCTTTTTGGAAAGGTTCTATTGCTATATCTTCAAGTTCTCTTTTCTTCTGCACTGTCTAACTTTCCATTAATCCCATCCAGTGTAATTTTCATTTTCATCTCGAGAAGTCTGACATGGGTGTTTTTTATATTTTCCAAACCTCTACTTAACTTTTTGAATATATGGAATACAGTTTTAATAACTTTTAATATCCTTGTTTTCAAATTCTAACATCTGTGTCATTCTGAGTTGGTTTCAATTGACTGACTATTCTCATTATGGAGAATAATGCTAATGTTTTTCTGCTTCTGTGCATGCCTCGTAATCTTTGACTAAATGCCAGGCATCTTGAATATTACCTTGTTGGGTGCTGGATATTTTCATATTCCTATATTCTTGAGACTTGTGCTAGGATAGCTAAGTTATTTAGAAACAGTTTGACCCTTTCAGTAGTGCTTTTATGACTTGTTTGTCATGTCCAGAGCAATGCAGTACCAAGGCAAGAGCTTCCTGAGTATTCTCTCCAATGCCTCCTGGATTATGAGTTTATAAAGCCTGGCTGCTGGGAAGAGTCACTGTTCCTGTTCCTGCCTGAGTACCAGAAATTGTTCCCTTTAATCCTGTCTGACAATTCTCTTCTGGCCTCAGGCTGTTTCCTCACACATGTGTTGGTCAGTGCAGCACTGTATCCTTGAGGAGAAAGTCCTGCAGATCTCTTGCAGTCTTCCCTTTGTGTAGTTCTCTCCTCTCTGGTACTCTGCCCTGCAGACTCTCTCCACCTTGATCTAGCTGGACTGTCAAGTCCATCTCCTTAACTCAAGGAGGTCAAAAGTTTCTGCCTGTATTCCCATTTCCCCAGCAGTTAGCTGGGGAAATTTTCACATTCAACTCATTTGTTTCTCATCTCTGAGGGATCACTGTCTTTTGTTGCCTGATGTCCAGTGTTTTGAAAAACACTGTTTTATATATGTTGTTTGGTTTTATTTTCTTTTGGTTGTTTCAGGTCAGAGGATTAGGGGAAATCTGGTCCCTGTTGCTCTATCTTGGCCATTTTGCTCTTATTCTAGATGGGAGAGTAAATCTGATCGCTGTTGGTCCATCTTGGCTGGAAACAGATGTCTAATTTTTAATTGTTGTTTAATGTTATCTTGTATGGACATATTATAATTTATTTATCCATTCTCTTGCTGATAGACTTTTGGATTATTTCCAATTTTAAGTTATTATAAATAAACTTCTATGAACATTTTTAATGTGTATTTTTTGGTGAGGCATGCACTCATCACTCTTGGGTTAATATTAATACTTAGGAGTAGAATAGCCAGGTTGTTAAAAAAAAAAGCTTTAAGATATGCTGCCAAACAGTTTTAAGATATGCTGCCAAAGGGGTTTACTATTTAACCTCCCACCAGCAGTATATGAAAGTTCCTGTTGCTCCACATCTGCATCAGCACTTGGTACTGTCAGTGTTGTTCATTTTAGCCATTCTGGTGGTATCTCATTTTAACTTGTATTTCCCTAGGGACTAATGATTTACTTAATGATTTTGATTGAGCATCTTTTCACATGCTTACTGACCATTAGAATACCCTCTTACATGAAGTGTCTTTCCAAGTCTTTTGCCCATTTTAAAATTGAATTGCTTAACTTTTTCTTAATGATTAGTAGTTTCTTCATACAATCTGAGTATGAATCTTTTGTCAAATATATAATTGTGAATATCTTCACCCTGTCTATGGCTTATCTTTTCACTCTTTATGGTGTATTTCGATAAACAAAAGTCCTCAATTCCAATGAAGTCCAGTTCTTTTATGGTTAGTTCTTTTGGTGTGTTGTTTAAGAAATCCTTGCCTACCTCAAATCATTAGGATATTTTCATATATTTTCTTCTGGAAACATTACTGTTTTCTCCCTTCTTGAATACAGGAGCAATAATATGAGCAATTTTATGGGCTTCCCTGGTGGCGCAGTGGTTGAGAGTCTGCCTGCCAATGCAGGGGACGCGGGTTCGTGCCCCAGTCCGGGAGGATCCCACATGCTGCGGAGCGGCTGGGCCCGTGAGCCATGGCCACTGAGTCTGCGTGTCCGGAGCCTGTGCTCCGCAATGGGAGAGGCCACAGCAGTGAGAGGCCCGCGTACCGCAAAAAAAAAAAATAAAAATAATAATAATAATATGAGCAATTTTATGTTACCTAAAACTTCTTTTTGTCCTTCTATAGGCTTTCTGTCCAATATCCAGTTGTAGGACATTGTCAAGAGGCAACTTGAAGTCAATAGCTGCACACAGTAATAGTAGGCTCTAAACCCATTACAAGGTCCCCTGCTATTCACACTGTGGCTTGCTAATCAGTTAGAAAAACAAATATTTTACTTCAGCCTTTCTTCATTCTGTAGTGTGTCTGGGTTTTTTTAGTTTGTTTGCTTGTTTTAAAGTTTCTATAAATAACAGATTGAAGAGCACTTCTCTTTGGCTGGTAGCCCTAGGAGTGAGTTTTTATTTCCTTCTTCATTGTTTTTCATTGTTTTCTAAATTCTCTGTAATAAACATGCATACTTTTAATTAAAAAGTAAACTTTAAAAAAAAAACAAGTTAAGCAGTTGTGATTAAAGTATATGTATGTTTTTCCATATGTAGGAATAAAATACTATGTTTCACGATTCTTTCCTAAATAGATTATGTTGACCATACACATTATGACTTAGAAAGCAACTTGCTCAGTGAATGTCTGTGGAGCAGACAGAACACTTTCATTAAGTTAAAAGCTTTCTGCAATCTGCATATTTTCCCATACTAATAACACATGGTTTTTATTAAATCCTTGGTCAAGTTTTTTTTGCTCTTGGTCTTACCTTATCAGCAAATGAAGCTACAGGGAGTTTTTAAAATGAAATCATTTGCCACGTGTCATTAAATAACTACCAAGAACAGAGGTTGAGCAATCCTTTCTGATGCCATCCATGTTGCAGAAGTGAGAGAAAGACTTCTGGATAGAAATCTCTCAAACGAGCTACTTATACTCTGCACCCGAGTCCCCTTTTCCTGCACTATTATGGGACAGTTTTTACAGAGATGTATCCAGTCACCCAAGCAGCATTTAGAAATGCATAGTTTACTTGACAGCATTCACAAATTATGTCTTTTCCTCAGAATAACTTACACTGTAGAAATGCTTCCATATGCTAAAGTTGGACACACTATAATAAATGAGAAAGAAAAAGAGATGTCTTTTAGAGGGTAGTTTTCATACGCATACTAAACTACAGTATGCACAAATCAGTAATGCTGTCCCTTAAGAATTTACCATAAATGGTTTTCTAATTCTTGCTGCTGCTCTCTACTACAGATTGAGAGTGGATCTTGCCACAAAACAGTCAGGAGGAATTCAATTATGATTTATCTAAGTAATGAAAACAATTGGATAGCAATCATAATTCTTATGTTTTAATGAAAAAATATACTTTTTTTTTCTCAAATCCTTTGTGTTCCTTAAAGTCCCAACTTCAAAACACATATACAGTAATTACAGTTAACCTCTCTCTACCCGACTTTAGAGCAGTGGCTAGCAAATGGCGGGCCATGGGGCAAATCCAGTTTTTTGTAAATAAAGTTTCATTGGAACACAGCCATGTACATTTATTTACATGTTATCTATTGCTGCTTTTGTGCTACAAAAGCAGAGCTGACTAGTTGTGACAGAGACTTTGTAGCCCAGAGAGCCTAAAATAGTCACAACTGGCCATTTATAGAAAAACATTTCCAACCCCTGTTTTAATAAGTATCTCCTTATTTCTTATGTTGCAGAAATAAATGGATGTTACTACTGCCAGTACTGCTTGTGCTCCAGGATTTTGGGGATATAGCCAGGCAGGATGACAGTCACAGCTCCACAGAGCTCCAATAAAACGTCAAGAAGAAATTCACCACCCAAGAAAGCACTGAGTCTTTTCTTCTCTGGGGTGAATGACAATGACAATGATCCTGGCAGCTAAAATGTATATAATTATATTGAAGAACTGTCCTAAAATGCATGTTTTCCAAGTAAAGGAATCTATACGTTATTGTGAAAAAATAATTTTTTAAATCTAACTTTCTACTGCAAAGTTTTTCATATTTTGACAAGGAGGAACCATACACCAAGATGTGAAACTTTTTGCTCAATTTTTAAATTCAACATTCTAAAGTAATTCATAAATCATTTTTTAAAATTTCTCAGAACAAATACTTTCTTTAAGAAATATGGAGGCTTACCAAGCACATTATGGTACAGCTTGGTAAAGAGAATAAACATCATTAAAAAAAAAAAAAAAGAAAAAGAAAGAAATATGGAGGCAATACCTTTTTGTGAACCTTTTGTTCAGGCTATATTTATATCATTCAGGCTAACTTGAAAAATTAAGAGAAACAGCAAAGTAAGTTGACCATTTATAAAACATTTTCAGGTATGATGGTCTATTTGAATAACAGCAAAAAAAAAAAGAACACTGGTAGATTGATTCAACTATTAGGATTAACAACCCTGATTAACTCTGAACACTAATAAATAATACAACATAATAATGAAAATAGACAGTTGTCTTAGTCTGATCCAGCTGCTATAACAAAAATACTATACACTGTGTGGTTTATGGAAAACTTAAATTTATTTTCCACAGTTTTGGAGTCTGGGATGTCCAAGATTAAGGGGCCTGTGGATTTGGTGTCTGGGGAGAACCTGTTTCCTGGTTCACTGACAGCAATGTTCTCCCTGTGTCCTCACATAGCAGAGGAGGTTAGAGATCCCTCTGGGACCCTTTTTATAAGGGCATTTATCCCCTCATGACCTAATCACCTCCCAAAGGCTCCACCTCCAAATATCATCACACTGGGGATTAAGTTTCAACAAATGAATTTGCGGGGACACATTTGGTCTATGGCATTCCATCCCTGGGCCCCCATAATTCACACCCTTCTTGCAAGCAAAATACATTCATTCCATCCCAATAACCCTGAAAGTCTTAACTGGTTCCAGCATCATTATTAAACTCTAGGCCCAGAGTCTCATCTAAATGTCATCTAAATCAGATATAGGTGAGACTCAAGGTATGATTCATCCTGAAGCAAATTGCTCTCCAGCTGTGAATATGTTAACATCAAACATGTTATGTGCTTCCAAAATACAATGGTAAGACAGGCACAGGAGAGACATTCCCATTCCAAATGGGAGAAAGAGGAAAGAAGAAAGTCCAAATTGGGGAAATTCCATAAAGGCTTAAGAATAATCCTCTTTGGCTCCATGCTCTGCCTTCCAGGCCCACTGGGCCCATGGTCCTACCTGCACAGGTTGGGGCCTCAAAGCTCCAGGCTGCCCTGCCCCCACTCTGGTTCTCCAAGGTTGGGGTCCTGGGACCTGGGCTCAAGCCTTGTCCTTTGAAATCTGCGTGGAGCCAGTCATGCCCCCAAGGCTCTGCTGGGCACAGCCCACACCCTTCCCTGGGCCACTGGAGCAGCTCCTGGCGCAGCTGAGGAGCTCAGAGTGAGTGTGGGGAGTGGAAACCGCCAAGAGAGGTGATGCGGAGATGAGCCAGATCTGGAAGGCACCACAGCCCCCTTTGCATTCTTCCACTGTCCTGGACAATAGCTCCTGGCGTCTGTCAAGATAACTGACTAATCGCCTTATCAAACGGTCTCTCGACCACACCCGTAGTATCCTTTCCTGGACAGACTTTCTCATTCTTTTCAATAGGGATCCACTGAAGATTTTCCAAAATCTTTAAGTTCTGTGTTCTGCTTCCTTTCCAGTTAACAGTTCCATCTTTAAGTCATTTTTCTCTTCTCACTTTTTACTATGAGCAGTCAAGAGAAACCAGGCCACTCCTTCAACACTTTGCTTAGAAATTGCTTTGGCTAAATATCTAATTTCATCGCTTGCAAGTTCTACCTGCCACAAAACACCAGAACAGGAACAAGCCAAGTTCTTTGCCACTTTATAACAAGCACAGCCTTTCCTCCAGTTTCCAATAACATGTTCCTCATTTCCATCTAAGACCCCATCAGAATGGCCTTTAACCTCCATATTTCTACCAATATTTTATTCGGGATTACTTAGGTATTCCCTAGGAAGATTGAGCTCCCCTCTTTTCTTTCTCAGCTCTCACCCGAATCGCCTTTAAAAGTCCATTCATGGCAACATAGGCTTTTTCTAGCATGCACTTCAAAACTCCTCCAGCCTCTACCCACTACCCAGTTCCAATGCCACTTCCACGTTTTAGGTATTTGTTATAGCAGCACCACCACTTCTCAGTGCCGATTTTTGTCTTAGTCCGTTTGAGCTGCTAAAACAGAATATCATAGACTGAGTGGCTTATAAACAACAGAAATTGATTTCTCACAGTTCTGAAGGCTAGATGTCCAAGGTCAGAGTGCCAGCACAGTGCCGACCTCTGGGGTGCAGCATTCTCCTTGTATCCTCACATGGTGGGGCAGCAAGCTCTCCCATAACGCTTACAAGGGCACTAATCCTATTCATGAGGACCCCACTCCATCACCTAATCACCTCCCAAAGGTCCCACCTCCAAATACCATCACATAGGGGTTTAGGTTTCAACACACCAACCTGGAGGGCAGGGAGGACACAAACATTCAGTCTATCATAGTTGTCCTCTCTGACTCTTGAAATCATGAATGGGGATGATGTAGTAGAGTAAAAGGGTTGTAAATTGCCAAGTGACTCCAACAAAATGATGTTTAGATCTTGGCCAGGTTTTCCATTCATTCAGTCAGTCTTTCAATAAGCATTTTATTGAGCACCTACAACAGGCCATGCTGTATTCCAGGAGGTGGAAATTGGGGAGTGAACAAGACAGGTAAGATGCCACCTTCATGGAGCTGACACCCTAATGGGGGACACAACACAATATAGGTTCACATCTGGCCCAGAAAGACCAAGTCAGAACATAATCCACAGACCTAAGATAAATTAGACTAATCAGACAAGAACATCAAGAACTTCTCCCAAGGGCTTCCCTGGTGGCGCAATGGTTGAGAGTCCGCCTGCCAACGCAGGGGACACGGGTTCGTGCCCCAGTCCAGGAAGATCTCACATGCCGCGGAGCGGCTGGGCCTGTGAGCCGTGGCTGCTGAGCCTGTGCGTCTGGATCCTGTGCTCCGCAACGAGAGAGGCCACGACACTGAGAGGCCCGCGTACCGCAAAAAAAAAAAAAAAAAAGAACTTCTCCCAAGAAGGTGCATATCTAGGCAAACCTGTACACATACTCTTTTCTTGCCCCCCTTCTCTCTTGGACTTCACCTATGAAAAGCCCCTCTAGGAAAGGTTCCAACCAACTCAGTCACAGTTAGATACAAATGACTGACCTATCAGTCCTCTCAGAAGTATCTGCATTTCATTACTTGTAGACATCAGGAGTTCCTAGATAGGAGAAAGGGATTTTAGGGACCCTCCCAAAGTCATATCATGCATCTGTTTCTCAGGAAATATTAATCACACAACTGCTCTGTTGCAGGACAGCATTGGGCTTGTTTAGGCAACAGTGAATAATTCCTTTACTATGAAACACACAGAGCCTGAAGGGAAGCATGCTTGCTACTGTCCGTTTGTCCCTCCAGATGCTCTGTCCACCCTTCTCCACCCAGCCCTGTTGCCCAGGAGGCTGGCCTTTGAGCACTGCATTAAGGGATTTTTCTGTCTTCTGTCCTTTGGTTGGATTCAGGTTTAGGGAGTCACCAGCAGGAGATGGAGGGGAGGAGGAAAAAGAGGGCCGGGTCCTTATTTCCCTGCTCCCTCCCTGCCTGGCCGCTGGCTGCAGTGTCCTTCTAACCAAAGATCATGGATGGCTCCCTCCGAGGGGTGCTCTTACATGGCTACAGCCTCAGCTTTAGCTGCAGCTCTCTCTCTAACCATCCACACGCATCCCCCTGAAGGTGCCCGTAGCAGGGGGAAAGGCTCCGTGCTGGTGCTCCTCCACCCCTAGGGGAGGTAGAGTCTGCTCACTCATCTCTCCTTAACCACCCCACTCTAATGGACACAGGACACAAAGCCAGCACTGTTTTCGGATCAGAGACCGACTCTGGGCACCAGCTTCATTTTGAAGATCAGAAACTTCGGAAGGATAGGAAGACTGGTGAACATCCTATAAATGGTGCTTCCTCTGAGAATCAGCAGTGACTCAACCTCCAAATGGAACAAAGCTCAAGGTGGTGATGACTGGTTCAACCCCACCAGGCCCTTGGGCAGAGAAGGAAAGCCTCTGAACGGCCATGGCTTACCTTTCTGTGTTCAGTGGAGGGCTGTGGGCAGACGAGCTGGAATCCAAGCAGCAGGAGGGAACCCAGCACACTGAGAAAGAAAAACAGCAACAGGCAGGGCTGTGAGTATGTTCCAGGCAGCAGCATCCAGCAGAAGGCGCATCCCCGTCTCATCACTGGAAGGGAGAGCACAGTCCAACCCAGGCCCTGGATGTGACCCAGTGAAGATGCAAAGGGCCCCACAGGAGAGGAGAGAGCTGCGGGCAGGGCTGTGGCATGAGGCAGACCTGGGATCAAACCTGGGATCAAACCCCACTTTACTGCTTACCAGCAAGGTTTCCAAGTCAGGACTTTAACCTCTTTGAGCCTCAGTCTCCTCCCTTGTAAGATGGGGACACCACAGAAGCTGGCTGGAGGTCTGGGGAGGCCTGTATAAGATAACACACCGTGCCTGGCACAGAGTAAGCGCTCGTGCATGCTTGGTCCTCGTGGAGGTGGTAAGGTCAGGCCAGAAGGGGGGCTGCTTCTCCCAGGGAAGTTCCTCTCCCACATTCCAGGCTTTCCTCGGAACCATTCCTCTGCCCGTCCTTGGGCTTTTAGTGTCCCATATGTTCTCCATGGGTGAGATTAGCTGTGTTAAGCCCCACTGTCACCAGCCCTGATTAGGGCTTGTCATCAAAGAAAGAGAAGGTGTAGAAATAGGAGCCAGCTGGCCCCAAGACAGCAGGCTGTGCTGGGAGAGCGTGAAGCTTTGGATTCAAACACATCGAGGCCAGAATCCCAGCTCCGCCATTCCCATCTGGGTGAGCCTGGGTGAGCCAATGTCTCTGAGCTTCAGTGTTTTCATCTTCTGTAAGGATCACTGAAGATAACAGAGATGGACACGCCCGGCACAGCCAGTTAGTCAGAGGAGAAACAAGTACTGCCAATTAATTAAATGCCTGAAGTTTCCTGATGTCACATCATCAACAGCACTGTTTGAAGCATCCCAGGAAAAAGGCCACTGGTCCTACTTAGTTGTCTTTTGAATTCTTTTTTTAAGGGTTTAGCCCTGAGGGCAGTTAGGTAACCCAGTGCTTCTCAACCTTCTTGAGGCCTCTAACATAACTGAGAGATGTGAAACATGCCCTTGTCCAAGGAAAACTCACTGTGTAGAGGTGGGCATGAGGACTACCTGTCTGAATCTGGGGGGTAAGGTCTGTGGAGCTAGAAAAGCTCCCACCATCTCTGAGAACCCTAAATTCCACCCTAACCCTCACTGTGCCTGAAAATGAGACCGGTCTAGCAGACCACACAGAATGGATGTGGCCGGACTGGTTAGAGGCCGTGTGGTGGGACAAGAAGCATGGGGAAGGGATATGTACCAAGGTGTTCCATGCATCCTTTTTGTTGCTGTCTTAGAGTTGCACTGAGGTCCCAAAGCTAAGAACCAATGGGATGACATACGCACACGTTCCAAAGAGAAGGGCTGCACCGTGTACTCAGGACCAGAAACGGAGGTGCCTCCCTCCGCCCCCACCCATCCTGCCCCGCAGCCCCTCACCCTAAACCTTCAGGCTGAGCAAGGAGTGGGGTGTGGGCTGGAGAATGAGAGAAGTTTGCTAGGGATGCAGGAATGCTGAGCACAGCCCCTCCACCCCCCTTAGGGGAGGAAAAGTTGGAGCTCCTCCCAGCCAAACAAGGAGGGCTACCATTCGAGAGCTTGATCTGGACCCCCTGGGTTTGGGGTATAAGGAGCGGTGCTTGATTTTCCCCTGAAACGTAGTTAAAGTCCAAAACCTGGCTGGAGTGTCTAGGAGGGCGGAGCGGTGCGAGAGGGCTGGGGTGGGAGCAGCCTACGTACCTGGAGCTTACAGGGGCAAGAAAAGCTGGGGTTCTCCCATGGAAAGCAGGACTTAGGTCCTCTGGCAAGGACCTCATCAAAGCAGATTGCTCACCAAAAGACAGGTGATGTGTGGTGCGTACCCACAGGGCCCGGGAGCTGGGGGAGGCAGGATAAAGAGGCAGCCAGTACTTGCACAGCCTGAACCAGGGGATGCACAGCAGGAGATCCCAGTGAAGGGGAGGTTCTCCAAAGGACCAACCAAAGGGCCCTGAGAGGAGAATCCACAACATAGACATCAGACAGCAACACCAGGTGACAGCGGGCACCGATGCTATTGAGATCCTCTTTGCCCAGATATCTGTCCCCTCCCCTGCTCTGTCCTGGAGGAACTAATGAGGACCAGAGGGAGGGGGGCACAGAGGGGAACTAGGAGTGTGAAGAAACAGCCAAGCCCTCTCTTCCCACTACAGGGGTCTGAGGCCAGACCAGGCCCAGGATGGGGGGAAGAAAGAAGCTTTAAATTGGATGAGAGACTGAAAATTTTATATCTGACTAGACTTTCTTTTAATGTAGCATATCTGTACATGAAATCCTTCCAAGTAAGGAATCTATTCAGAAAAATATAAAATCAGTGGTGAAAAGAATCAAAGAGTTGATTTATAACTTGCTGAGGCTCTAGGCCAGTGCTGTCCAAGAGAACTTTCTACAACAATGGAAATGTTCTCTCTCTGTACTGTCCAATGCACAGGCACATGGACCTGTGCTGCTCAGCACACAGGGGGCTAAGGGTGTACGCCTGGATGGTGAAGTTGCTGATGCCTTAGATTCACCCAAAAAGTACTCAAGGAAAACAAAAACTAAAGCTACTGAAGGAAAACTAAAACTTCTAGAAGGATGGGCATTCAACCATTAAAGCTACCCCCTCCCTCACATACACACATCTTTTGGGGCCTTTTGATACTTGAAAGAGAGACTGCTCATTAAGCCTGCAATGGACCAGAAAACTGCCTAAGCTGTCTTCCAGGCACGGGGCAGGGGTATCTAAAGGAGTGGGTGTGGACACAGTGATGGGAAAAGAACAGTTATTTTTCTAGTTGTTTCCTTACTGGATACAACCTTATGCTCCTTGGTTACATGACCTTGGGCAAAGCACCTCTGCACCTCAGTTTCTTCATCTGTAACATGGGAATAATAGAACCTGCCCTGCCTACCTCAAATGAGTTCATGTGCAAGAAAGCACCTTATGAGGCCGTGCCTACAAATCTGAATCATTTGTAACACATTCTGGCACTGTTTACTCATTTAAAAAGAAAACCAGATTGGTGTGGTTTTGTTAAGAAAACAAACAGCAGCTCCAGAAATGCGTTACACCTCAGCCCCTCAAAGTTCTTGGCACACACCTAAGCCACATATTTGTAATGCAATCACGAGCCATTTTGCATAACCACTCATCCCAGGCTACACTTCCATAACAGTCGGGGGACTTGGAGTGAGAGAGGGAGTGAAAGATGGGAGAAGGGAAAATTCTAGGTTTCCTGTTGTCTTGGAGGGACTGCATTCCAGGGTTGCCTGGTCAACTCTACTCCCAGATATGGTTACAGCTCCTTCCCTCCTCCCCACGTCAGGTGTCTGCCCAAAGGTGTCTCTTCTCCATAAGGCTTCCCTGACCCTACATAAAACAGGACTCCCCCTCCCAGCCCAGCCTATCTCTCTTTCTCCATAGCACTTTCCATTTCACATAGTATGTCTTTATTCACTTAAATTTCTTCCTCTGCCCACTAGGATATAAGGTCCATGAGATCAGGGAGTCTGTTTTGTTACTACTTTATCTCCCAGCACCTCGGAAAGTGTCTGCTATATAGGAAGAGCTTAATTCATTGAATTAATGAATGAGGCTTCATCCTCTTATGACCTGTGAAATTTCAAGATAAGTAGAAATAGTGTGGATTAATGGATTTCAAAATGTCCAAAGTAACTTTGGGAGCTTTGCAAAGCTCTTTTATGAGGGATTTATAAAAATCAGTGTGCTTTTGAGTCTCTACGTGACTTTCCAAAAATTCATTCTCATAGGATTTACACAAGGTCTGGCAGCAGAATGTCTGTTGGTGCTTTTGTTGCAAAAATACTATGCAAGTTATGTTTAGATGGTCAGATGCTTCTTTTCTTCATCAAGCTGGGCCCCAGTGAGGCTAAAATGCATAGGGATACCCAATAAAATGCTTGCTGGAATAAAACCTTAGTTAGTAAATGGGCTCTGCTCTGAATGGAATAGAATAAATTCCCCCAGAGGGGAAATTATTCTTTGGGCTGCGATCACAGCAGCCAGAGCAATATATAACCCCAGGGGCCAGATGAAACTTGGCCAAGGGCTGTAAGGTTCCCACCCCGACTCTGTAGACTCCGTTTTAGGACACCTCAGCCTGCTCACACATACCTGTCTAATTGCTAGTCCATAGCTGTGCCCACACCTCTTTAAAACACTGACAATCTGGCCCAAAGTCTTGTTCTTCCTGACCCAATTCGAAATTAATGTTTGGGGAATGGGAGAGCATGTGTGTGTCTGTGTGTGTGTGACTCGTGTGTTATTCCACTTTGATAGTTTGCTTTGGCAAACTGCTCCCAGCTTGCAACGTTTTGACAGATTGAAGGCTACCAGGGCCTTTGGCAAACAAATCACACTCTCCCCTCCAAGCGGTGCCGGAAGCCACATTTCTAGCGAGACTTTCCGATTCACCTTGCACGAGAAGCAGCCCAACATTTCACACCAATCAGAACAAAAACAACAACAAAAGTTATGCCGCTTACCCATCCCTGTTCTAGATTTTAAACACTCCAACATTTCATTTCCTGTAGAAAATAACGCCCGCTGAAATTTGGTACAAGATTGACATCACGGAACTGGGACTCTGCCCTTGTGTATTCGCCTGGGCCAACCCCTTCCCACCCACCTCCCCCAATCATCCTTGACTCCAGTGAGGGTGGATCATGTCACAGCCTCTGTGTACCTCGGATTATCTCAATGAGCTCAATGCCACTTGAGCATATCAAGTCACAAAACAAGCAAAAGAGCAAAAAGAAAAAAAACCTTACTTTTTTCCTTTTCAGTTAATACAACCCGAGAGATATTTGGGGAGCAACCTGATCATGAATAAGATTATACTGACCTTCACAAAAGAGAGCCAAAATCTTAGCATCGAAGTGAAATCTCCACCTGCATTCTGAGGATCAAAAATTTTTGCTACGTGTGCATTTTACTGTGTTCAACTCAACCCTCTGCCTTCCTCTGACAGCAGTTAAAGAGTTAAAAGGCAGCAAGAGAAGGAGATGGGTTACAAATGACATTAGCCAGAAGACTACGTCGTTACCACTGATCTCAACGCTTACAAGTATTATTTCATTTAATTGTCAAAACCACCCTATCAGACACTTTGATTATACCCATTTTTCAGGTGAGGAATTTGAGGCACAGAAAGGCTAAGAGTCTTACTGAAGGGCACACACACCTAATGAGTGACAAAGCCTGATTTCAATGCCAGAAGTCAGATTCTTGGCCTGGACCCTTAACCACTGTGCTCTGGGGCCTCCTAGGACACAACACACCTTGAAACCAAGCATTTGCCATTTTATTACATCACTTTTCTTCCGCAGTCTGTATAAGGCTGTGGCTTCACACGTCTGTTTCACTTTCTGTCACTGCTTGCAAAAAATAATCAGAAAATAAGTGGATACGGTAAAACTTCATGCATCCACTCTCACTAGACAACAGTCTAAATTTTAAAATACTTGAAGCTTACCATTGAAATCCCAAACTTAAGAAAAAATACATTCTGTTTCTTTGCCCTGCCTTCTCATACAGAGTATGCTGCGCTTAAGCAACCTTGTTTAGATGGCTCAGAGTCCCCAGAGTGAGTATTAATCAATTTGTGCGTGTAAGGTGGCGGCCTTGGAGCAAAGCAGCCTGAGAGCACCGTGGAAGCCTGGGGCTTTCTGAATCCAGTCGGCCCTTGGCCGTCTCCTCTCTACCGTCAGGCAGGCTTCGCTTACTAACTTCCTACAGATGAGCCTGCGCCTCTTAACTCGGCTTCCTTCGGGTCCACCTTGGCCTCAGAAACCGTTAGGCAACCAAGCTGCAGCCAAACCAAGATCAAACAGGCTCAGGGAAAAGGCCTGCCTGGCTTTCGTGGAGTAAATGTTTCCATTTTAGAGCATGGACTTACGGACACCTATTCTAATTGCATATTGGTTTTTATTGCTTATTTCCAGGTTCTCAATTCTCGCAGCCATTTGCATTTTCTGGACTCTGGGGTCTCTGGAAAAGTGAGGTTTTCTGTCACAGCACAGCTTGTTTTTTCTGTTTTTTTTTAATTTATTTTTGGCTGCGTTGGGTCTTCGTTTCTGTGCGAGGGCTTTTCTCTAGTTGCGGCAAGCGGGGGCCACTCTTCATCGCGGTGCGCAGGCCTTTC
Source organism: Mesoplodon bidens (assembly GCF_964165515.1). Classification (NCBI taxonomy): domain Eukaryota; kingdom Metazoa; phylum Chordata; class Mammalia; order Artiodactyla; family Ziphiidae; genus Mesoplodon; species Mesoplodon bidens. Next base: position 60,415,961 of record NC_138178.1, on the reverse strand, counting down.
ACTATCACGGCCTCTCTTGTTGCGGGGCACAGGCTCCAGATGCACAGGCTCAGTAGTTGTGGCACATGGGCTTAGTTGCTCCGCAGCATGTGGGATCTTCCCAGACCAGGGCTCGAACCCATGTCCCCTACAATGGCAGGCAGATTCTCTACCACTGCACCATCAGGGAAGCCCCACAGCACAGCTTTTTAAGACACAAGACCCTTTGATTAAATTCCCCTGCTCCATGGTAGGCTTCTTGAGGAAACAGTTCTGATACATCTTTGCAGCAAGCAGAATGACCAGCGCCGTCTTGGTCCAAACTCAGGGCTAATCAATAGCAAGTGAATAAAAGAATGGAAGGAGAGAATGAAGTGAGGGGAGAAAGAAAAATGAGAGAGAGGAAATGCCAGTCACCAAGAAATACAAAGTGCTGCTGTGACCGACACTTTCATCAGGAAAGTGTTTTCTAAGTACATCCCAGAATTCTCTGTTGGAAAAACAGAACTTGGGGAAGGAAAAAGACAATCCTAAAAGGTGGGTTTCTACAAGTTGGAGACATTGATTCTGATCCTGGGGTGGGAGGGGTGTCAATGTTAACCTGAGTCATATAAATTCACTTGAGTATACAAGGAACAGGTAGTTGGCAGCTCAGTGATCACACCTTGACTCCATTGAATGCTTTTTGGTACAGAAGGTTCTAGCAAATCCCACAGTCAAGTTCTGAGTGATGAGGATGAGAGCCAGGTGCAGGACTGTGCCAGGCATAAAGAAAAATCAATACTGTCTGAAAGCCTGCCATCATTTTATAGGGGTGGGTTTGCCAGGGCAGTCCTCCAAAAAACTGTTTTATTTCCTGCTAGCCTCTATGCCTACCATTCAGATGGCTCCTACCGGGCTTCCCACAAAAGATTCCAGCAGGTTCTTCCCTGGTACACTTGTACTCTTCTGCATCCACCAGATGAGTTGTGTTTATATGGAGTTTAACCATGGTCCCAAAATTGACGATGCCAGGGCTTTGTAATTACATAAAATATTCAAATAGTACACAGGCCCATGAAGCAGAATGCAAAAAGAAATAGTTGGTAGTTGTTTCTACACAAATGAAGCTGAATGCTTTGGAAAGACTCAATAAAGGCAAGTTGCCAAAAAAAACCCAAAAAAACTGGCAAATTAGGTGTGGATGAGACAACTGTAAATGATTAGGGGCAAAAATAATAAAAATCCAGAATCATTCTATACTCAGATTGCTTTGCAAATGTCTTTAGATTCCCATTCCACTTTAAAGAAACCCAGATGGAAACCTCAGATAATGCTTATGGGTGTGGTTTGTGCAAGAAAGACAATCAGGGGTTCACGCTCAAAGAAAAGTCCTTGGCCCCCATATCAAAAACTTGGTGAGTGAATGTACATGTGTTTTAAGTTAAAAATAAACTGTTAAAGGTTTGTGTCTGTATCATTTGTATGATCTTCTGCTTTAACCTACTTTTATAGTTAACTGAAGATCCTAATCAGGAAAGAAGAATCTCCTCCTTTTTTTCTCTCACATGAAGGATAATTATTAACTTATTCATTCAATATTCAACAAATATTTATTAAGCATCAACTGGATAGTGGTTTAGATGTGGGCTACACCAACTCAGCCCTGCCTTATTGACACCTGAAGTTCAATACTTAGGATCCCAGCCTGGCCTCTTCTCTTCCCTCTCCTCCTCTTGCCCCTCCCCATCCCACTCCTGCCCCTCCCACTCCCACTCCTGCCCCTCCTCCTCTTGCCCCTCCCACTCCCACTCCTGCCCCTCCTCCTCTTGCCCCTCCCACTCCCACTCCTACCCCTCCTCTTTCCTGTTTTCTTCCTGGCCACATTTCTCCTTCTCCTTCATCCCATTTCTTGATCCCTGGCAGAGGGACTCTAATTGATCCCATGACCCTTCCCAATTATCACATATTTCTCTACTCTGAGGGGAGTCTCAGTTTTCATTCCTCAGCTATCACTACTTTGGGCATTCTCTTTCTCACACTTACAAGTAAACTTTCTCAACCCCCTTCCTTCTTGTTGTTTGTATTCAGGATCTTTTTCAGTTCCCCAAGAACAGCCGCCTTTCTCTTTCTCATTTCCTCAATCCCTTCTGGTTGTATTTCTCAGCAAAGTAGCTGACAGGCATTACAGTAATATTACTGTGTGTATCAAGGAAAAGAAAAGCCTTACTTTTCAGAAGACTAAAACCAGACACTTGACCTAGGGCCACCAACCTGTAAAATGATCCAGAACTCTCCTTCGTAAGAGCCATAAAAATCACCATCTAACCCCATAATCCCTCTAATTACATCTGCATTTCTTCAAAAACTACTATTCAAAATAAGAATCCCCCCCCCAATCAACTTTAGCCACTTGTTTGGCATTTTCAATAGTTTTGTTTTCCTCTGTGTTTTCATCTCAAAGATAACTTGTATCAACTATACAAAAGCACTCCATGAGGTAAAGAAAGAGCCCCTGACCAAGCAGACTGGCTCTAAAGAGACTTTGTTGGCTGGCCATGGTAGGTGGCCATCTTCACTTATTACACTGCTTCTAGGGAGAAAACTGAGTTTCCTTCCACTCAAGCACTGAAAAAACACACATAGATGTAACTGTGCATACAAAAAAAAAAAGGTGAATAATTTGGAGCAAGTCTTTAAGAAATATATACACTTCTGTATTACTTAGTGCCTTTTCCTCTCTAACTTGTAACAGGTGACAAAACTTAATCTAACCTTGACCAATCCTTTGGTCCAAATGGATTTCACCTGCTCTGAGTCTTGCACGGCATCCAAGTCTTGTCCAAGGTTCAATGGCAACTCGCTAACCAGCTCCACCTAGAGTTAAAATCTTAGTGTCTCTTCTGCTACTGGGTTTAACCGTGGTTCTTTTGATTACTACAGATTCTGAGCAGGGCAGAGACACTTGCTACGTTAATACTCAGGGCTTCTCCATCTCTTTCAATGACAGGGAGGCTGGCTTTCTGTTTCCCTGTGGCTTGGCAAGAACTGGGGAGGGATTTTTAAACGAAATCTCTGCATATCAGAATTGTGAATCCCCTTAAATGCTTTTTCCTCTCAGGGATTTTCTTGGCAGCTAACTCCCAATTTTTCTCTGGTGTTTTCTCTATAGGTAGAGAAATCCTCCAGCTTTTCCTGTTGATCTTTATGTATTTGGTTGCCTTGATAAGTATTAAAAAGCCCTTAATATTTGTGTTTCTCTGGGTGCTTCTCATCTACCGATTTTATCAAAGACCTCTCACTCTTAAAGTAACCATAGCTCTTTCCCCCAGAACATTTTGAAAAGCATTTAAACAAAAGATACTCTAGTTTTTACGTGGCCCTAGAAACAGAATGCAAAATGGTTTATGAGTACCTGGCTTATGAAGAAGGAGACTTGATGGAAATCTTCAGCTGAGCTCTCCCAAAGACTCTCCCATCCTCATAACTCACATTTTCTTTCCCCAGTCCTTACAGCAGGACTGTTGGAGAAACGTCCTGCTGAGTAGCTCTGTTCAAACAATCCCTTCAGCAAGACCATAATCCTGGAGGCCTGTCAAGACTTCCAGAGTTCTGCCCGGAGGGTACCAAGGCCACATCTAGCTTTCAACGACTCCCACCCTGCTAATTTCTAATATGTGGGCAATTTCTCTGAAATAATGCACAGCTTGGAGGTGAGCCCGCCAAGCCTCCCTTGAAGGGAGATGGCCTCCGTATCACAGATCATTACAGAGATTAACTGCAGGGGCATCAATTAAAATTCCAAACATTAAGAAAAAAAAAACTTTGCAAAAGGGACTTCTCTCAAATGAAGCCCTTCTTGTACAGCCTGGGTGGCCACAATTTTGAGGGTCTTCAGTACTCGTAGGGGCCTTTCTGATGGCAGCTAGATTTACACTTGCTTACCACATGGGGAAACTTAGGTTTTATCTTCTGCTCTTTTCAATCCAGTTCAATATATGACTGTGACCTCCACTTCTGTGTCTCCCATTGGGTCCTGGTGTTCAAATATGCTGTGGTCCTAAAGTGACCCAGTGGTCCAACTGCATTTCTCATTCCCCTGTGGTTTTACAACAGTATGTTGGAGCTTCCACAAACTGGATACATATTTTATGTCTTGAAATATCTTTTAAACTATGTTTTAAACTATGGCTAAAAAAAATGCACCCATGCTAATTTAGATTAGATACCAAAGACTAACCCTGAAGAGACTTGGGCTGCTCTGTTCATGGCTGGATTCTGCAGAAGCCTCAGGATGGAGCTTTTCCTGCCTTCTCTGACTCTTTTTGACACACTTGTTTATGTCATTGATGAAGAAGCTTATAGCTCTGCATGGGTCTTTGGACTGCAGGCCTGCACACGTCAATTCATGTAAAATTATACAGGCAGTTACAGACTAAGCTCACCCACACACACACTACACTCAGTGAAATGCTAGGCATGGGTCTAAGAGCATCTGCCTGGCAAATGCTCTAGCCCTGGTTGGGCCATCACATGTGGCACCGTCATAATAACATATTACAGACCATTTTACTTTTCAGTGTAAGTTCTGGGCATTTGGGACTAACATATAGTTAAGGGGGGAAAAAACAACTACAAGATATCCTTAGTGACTCAACTTTGAAACAAAAAGTTCTTCCTTTCCCTTTCTAGATTCTGAATCAATTTCTTTAAAGAGTATCCTGAGATTGCAAACTGAGCTGCATTGAAGAACTGTTACCTATTGCCATTACTTACCTGTATGGATCAAGATTTTCTTAATACTATGCAGCTAAAACCAGTCGCAAAATAAACTAGATGCTGAGACTAATGTACAAGCCATCATCCATAAATCTGATTTCAAATTTTGATGTTTATCCAAACAGACTCATTAATCTCATAGTGTGTAAATATTACAAACTCAAGCATCTAAAATAAATTTCTCTTAATAAAATGCTGCCATTGGCTATTTATATGTTGAGATTTTTACATAGGATTTTGATTGAAGAATTTTTAAAGGGGTCTATCATCTTAAGGAAAGTTTGAAAACAGCCTCGATTCTAGAGCACCAAGCCCTTTCCCTGACTCTGCACTGAGGGAAATGAGCACCAGGAGTTAAGCACTGATTTTCTGATTTGCATATAGAGACGATACTACTTGTTCTACTTACTTTGCATGGTTGATATCTGTATCAAATATAACATACAGGTGTGTCATAGAGGTTTTGAACAGAAGGGACAAGAGAGGTCACCTTCTAAATACACTGGATCAATTAAGTCACAGTCTGTGGGGATACAGCCAGAGGACAATATTTTCTAAAGTTTTTCAGGTGATTCTATTGTGCAACCATGATAAATACACACCAATCCAGTGACATCTTTACTTAAAAAAAAAAAAAAAAATCTGGGCTTCCCTGGTGGCGCAGTGATTGAGAGTCCGCCTGCCGATGCAGGGGACACGGGTTCGTGCCCCGGTCCGGGAGGATCCCACATGCGACGGAGCAGCTGGGCCCCTGAGCCATGGCCACTGAGCCTGCGCGTCCGGAGCCTGTGCTCCGCAACGGGAGAGGCCACAACAGTGAGAGGCCCGCGTACCGCAAAACAAAAACAAAAAAACAAACAAACAAACAAAAATCTGAGTCCTAGATGTTTCCTAGCAAATAGCAGAGCACAGCATCGAACTTAAGTCCCTCGAATCTCAGTCCAAATACCTCTCACCACAGCACACAGTTCCCCAGGCCTTTGTGAATAAAAAACTTACTACACATATGTACAAAGCATATAAAAAAATATCTGTGAGATGCAGGCCCTCAAGGCTAGTTATTATAAGAAATATATAGTAAAATTCAAATATCAAATTTCTTATTTCCCTGTTCTCTTTTTAAAAGGTTCTCCACTTACCTGAGAGACTCCAGGAAACCGGAAACCATGATGCTGGGTATCCCAGGAAAAGCAAGGGCTCCTCAGAGATGTTGCCAATTTTCTGCAGATGGGGGTGGCACTCAACTCCTACAGAAGAATAACAATGCTATTTTTAGCATGGTTTGCTTAGGAAGATTCTAGAGCCTAAGATTCTGCAGCTTAAGTTGGCCAATTAAACCGGAAGTGAGCAAATGGAAGACATTAGGACAAAAATACCATTGCCCAGTTATGCCCAATTATGGTTACCAGATTGCCCAAATGAAAGCAGATTATGTATGAACATGAGGTAACAAATTTACAGGACATTCAGCACAGTGACTGACCCATAGAAAATGTTTAATAAACTCCCATCAGTATGACTACCTCAGATTCTAAGCTAAGAGCAGAGTTGGCATTAGGCAAATGCGCGTTGGAAATCTTGCACCATCCATTAAAGGCTACTTGACCACAGGAAAGTCATTTCACCTCTATGTCTTGGTTTCTCCATCTGTACAGTAGGGGTAAAAATACAGCCTAACAATAAAAAGAAATGATGTCTGGATACATGCTACAAGACAGACGAACCATGAAAACATTACACAAGTGAAAGAAGCCAGATACAAAAGGCCACTTATTATATGATTCCATTTACAGGAAATGTCCAGAATAGGCAAATCCATAGAGACAAAAAAATACATTAGTGGTTACCAAGGTCTGGAGGGTGGGGAGGGGCTAATTCGAGGGTCTGAGGTTTCCTCCTGGGGTGACAAAAATGTTCTAAAATTAGATTGTGATGATGATTGCACAACCCTGTGAATACACTAAAGAAAGTTTAATTGTACATATTAAATTGGCGAAGTGTATGGTATGTGAATTACATCTCAATAAAACTGTTCAAAAAATATGGCCTAAAGAACTGTGGCAGATTATGAAGATTAAATGAATGGACACATGTCATATGCTTAGCTCAGTGCCTGGAACAGAGGACGCTCAATTAAAAGTAGCTCTGCAGAATTCCCTGGTGGTCCGTGGTTAGAACTATGTGCTTTCACTACGGTGGCCCGGGTTCAATCCCTGGCTTGAACCCCAGAGTTTTCCAAAATCATTGGTTTCCAAATTCTTCTCAGGACTGCAAATTTCCTTCTCACTAGAAACGGGAGATGGGGGATAAATTACAAGGACTTATGAAAAGACAGTCAGGAGAATCAGAAAATTCCATTTGCAGGGGGAAATAAGATTTTTCAAGTTACCACCAGCCCTTTCTGGGGGTTATTAAGAAAATCAAGCCTCTTGAATATAATCACCCCTAATTAGCCATCAGCAACTCATGAAATTACTCATGGTATTGAAGACCCTTAAATTCTTGGGTCTCAGCCAAAAGTTACACTGAGATCCACCAGGAAGAAGGCCAACAAGTGCAAATTGGAACAGTTAAAACTCCTCTGAATCCGAGGCACGGTCTTCTTGCTCTTGGCTGGGAAGCGGATATGCACAAAGACGGGATTTAACTTGGGAGTCAGATGAGATCTTTGCCAAGCTCCTGATAATGATCAACTAATCAGTAATTATTTACTCATGTGGGGTGCTCAGGTCCTCTCCAAGGTGCTATGGAATTCAAGAGATGAGGCAATGCAGAGTCTTGCTTTACAACCTAGCTTACATGGATAAGATTTAGGGGCATGGAATTGTGTGGGGAAAGGTTGGTGTTATCCAGAACAACACAGGGTAAATAGTGTTATACAGAGACCTTGAGCATAAATCAAACTAGTTCAAGAGAAGGAGAATCACTAGAGAGGGCTGGTCAGGTATCAGCAAGGAAGATGGGTCTGAAAATCAGCCCTTAGCCTATGTGGGTTACAAAAGAACAATCCAAAGTGTTTGGTAAGAGTGTACATATTGTAATCTGAAAGACCTGGATCTAAGACTAATACCTCCATTTATTAAGCAGGTGACCTTAGGCAATTAACCCTTTTGGCTTTCAGTTTCCTCATCTGTAAAATGGGGATACTGTCTATAACTACCTCATAGGGTTGTTGTGCATATCAGATATTTATTGAGACTCCAGGACCTAGGTGCTAGATACACACACACACACACACACACACACACACACATGCCAGGCATGGTCCCTGCCTTCAAGGAAATTACAATCTACAATCTAGATGCTAGAGGGCTACACATGTTAAAGAAACTGAAACATAAATAAGTATAAAAATAAATTGTGATAAGACCCATGGAAGCCAAGAAGAAAGTGCAAGGTGCCTCAGAAAGTATACTGGGCAGTAGTCAGAGAAGGTCCCTCTGAGGAAGACCTTTATGCTGGGCCTTGCGGGGTGAGCAGGAGTCAGGCAGGTGAAGAGGGAGGGGGGCATCCCAGGGAGGGGGAATCGCACATGTAAAGGCACGTGAGGAACTGGGAGGAAGAAGGAAGGAAGTAGTGTGGTGGGAACGTAGCAATCAAAGGAAACCCCAGGAAGAGCTGACCCCCTACTGAGAGGTAAAATCCCCAGAATGTGGAAAATGAATGGGTGAGGGGGGCAAGGGAAAGAGGTCTCAAAGGGGACCCCCTCCACCCCCTCCAGATTGCTGGTGGACTGAGGTGGCAAAAGGAGGTGCTAACTGAGCTTTTTTAGTTTTGTCAGGAAAGGAAGGGCAACGCTAAGGGAAGAGGGTGTGCTATAAAGCAGTGGTTTCCAAATCTGACAAGATGTCAACCAGAAAAACATCTTAAATTATCAGAACAGTTTGAAAATAGATTTACAACCACTGCTGATAAACATGAACCTCGTCCTGTGTATTTTGCCTTCAGATATTTGCTGATGATAGAATGAAGCCATCACAATTAGCATGTCGCTTTAAAATATGGTTCCTTCCATCTTTATGTCACCCTTTTACAATTTATATTTTGAGTGTATGTTTTATGTGGTCACATCATACATTGATAGGTTAAAAAAATAACCAAACGTAGATTAGCATTGTATGCTCAAACATTTTTTACTGATGGGGTGTGCAATCAAACAAAATTTGTGGAGGCCATTACTCTTGAATATTTTTTTGACCAACTTCTTGTCAGATTTGACTGGTCACTTTTACCTTATGAAATGGTTGATGAGCATGTCCTGGAAGAGCTGGTAGAAGCTCTGCCATTACCTGATATTCACTTGGGTCTCTATGATGGTAATAGGGAAGAACAAATCTGACTCCATGTTGGATCTGTTTCTTTAACTTTTGTATTCTATTGCTTTGCCTACAAATTAATCACTCAAGGGATGTTGCCTAGAGCTTAAAGTAACATAATGGCCCATTCTCCAGGAACCCTGCCTCCCATGCCTGAGTGTTAAGTTAAAATACCTTTGTTTAGCTCACAGGAAACTTCCTGACCAGGCTACCTGTGAATGGCTGCAGGAAGAAAGAAATTAACACATCCCATCTGGACTCTGGCCGGAACCAGGAAATATTGCTAACAACTTATCACCTTTTTTACATTACCTCCTCACCTCCCCTTCTTTATTCTGTAAAAGGAACTAGCATCCAAACCTGGGTAAGATGGTTCTTTGGGACACGAGTCCACCATCTTCTCGTCTGCTGGCTTTCGGAATAAAGTTGCTATTCCTTGCCCCAACAGCTCATCTCTCGATTGATTGGCCTGTCCTGCAGTGAACAGTACGAGCTTGGACTTGCTAACATGATTACTATGTGCTAAATCAGCTCTGCTTTTCAAACTGTGGGTCACAACTCATTAGTCTGTCATGAAATCAACTGCGTGTGAGTCATGACCTGCACTTTTTATAATGAAATAGTAAAGAACAAAAAAAGAAAATGCCAGCATTTATCACACACAGTAAGGCTAAGTAAGTATGTCTCACTGTGGCTACTGGTCAGAAAAGTTTAAAAGCCCTGGTTCTGGAGGATCAGAAGGCAGTGCAGGATTCTCATCGTGATGAAGGAGTAAAACTGTGAAGATGTGGCGAAGACACGTTATCCAAGCCCTGGCAAGCGCCAGGAGAATTTTGACGAGATGGGGAAGAAAGAGCCCTTGTAGGTTCTGGAGAAGGGAGGGGCCTGATGAAAGTGAGGTTTCCCAAAAATCCATTTGGCAACAGCACCGGGGATTGAGTAAACATGCTATCTGTGGAGCGAGTCACCTTTGGGGGTTTGCTCCTGTTGATTTATAACCTTTCTTGACGGTGAACAAAAAAATCGAACGATCTAGTTTCTGTTAAAACATGTGTTCCCTGGCCAATGGAGGCCCCACCGGCTCTCCTTTCCACAAAGACCCTGCAGGAAGGCTGGACAAGTCACCTGATTTGGTTCAGGCCAAAGCCACAGTCCCCACACACCTGGGGAACAGAAGGGATGTGACAGGAGGCACGAAGGCTTGGGATGGAGGGGACGGAAAGAGGGGCCACAACAGATGCAACCCAGGGCAGGAGCTGGCTTCCCTGACCCCAAAAGAGGCCACCGTGCCCTGGACATTGGCGCTGTTGTGCTGCCCCTTTCCCACAGGCCACCTCTGAGTATCCTTCCTGCCCCTTCTCCTCTTGGCCCGGCCAGAACCCCTGGAAGACGCCCCCTGATTTCAGTGCACCCTAAAGAGAAGGGTCTGATCAGCCTCTCAGGTCTGGGTTCAGAAAGACCACCTCGCGGCCACATCCCAACCACAGACCCCAGATCCCCCTCCTGCCCTCCCCACCATCACGCACAGGCTTCTCCCCCAGAAATATCGTCTCTCAGGACCCCAGCCCACTGTGTGCAGCGTCCCCACCTGACTGGTCCAGTTGTCTGTGGACCAAAGTACCAGGATGTCAGCTCCCAACATCAGTGCGTCCAACCTACCTTTGTCTTCCATTAACAGGAAAGTGGAAGAAAAGTCAAGAAAGTCAGGAATCAACTTTTACTACACTACACACCTGATGTGCGATATAAGCATGTTATTTAATTCTCATAGCAAAACTTAGGCCACACGACGGGTGGAGGGTAGGGCTTGGACTTGAATACAGACCACCAACCACAGGGCTTCTCCTCTTTTCACTTTATTAGACTCACTACCTCCCACCTGGTAGAGAATCATGGCTAGACAGTCAACAAATGAATGAATGGATGGATGGATGCTACCCCAAGGGGACTGGGTGTACCTCACCTCTTTGCTGGGAGATGAAACATTTCAGGACATGACTTGACTGTGCCATGAACATCACCTACAGCAAAGTGAGCCAGGATGAGCAATTTAATAACCTATTATTTCAGATAAGAATAATAATAATGTAGCTGGGGACTCGAGCAAACATCTACTGAGTGTTTACCATGTGTCAGATGGTTTTCTAAGTGCTTTATATTAACTCATTTTATTCTCACAACAACCTCATGAAGGAGATACCATTGAGAAATGGAGGTCAGAGAAGTTAAATAACTTTTCCAAAGTCACCCAGCTAGTAGGTGGGAAAGTCACAATGCAAACCCAGGCAGCCTGAGCCCAGAGTTTATGCACTTAACCATCATTTGATACTGCCTTCTACCCACACACGAACAGGGCTGGCTTAAAGGATCAAAACAGAGTCTGTGTCTGCTGCTGGTCCACATCTTTTCCCAAGTGTCACCTCGAGTACTAGTTTAGAGATAAAGGAACACTCTAGGTCTCAATGGATACGTTGAATGGATTCCTCAAGTCGCAACACATCAGAGTGGTCCCATGTCTCTTATAGGGCTGGGACCAGTGATCCTGAAGTCCTTGAACATTTGTATGTGGGGCAATCAGGTTACCAGCTAATGAGCTTTCAATACCTATTGAGTTAGGAAGCTTCATGCCAGATACTACATATGACAAGAGGGGGACCCCTGCCCTTGAGAAGCTTACACTCTTACTGAGGCAGACGAATAAATACAAAACTACATAAATGAATATTTCTTTCACAACGATAGACTGAGTGCCCAATGGCTGGTACAGGCAAAAGGAATGCCAACAGTCCAAGGAAGTAAATAGCACAGTGGACTTTTTTTTTTTTTTTTTTTTTTTGTGGTACGTGGGCCTCTCACTGCTGTGGCCTGTCCCGTTGTGGAGCACAGGCTCCGGACGCGCAGGCTCAGTGGCCACGGGCTCACGGGCCCAGCCGCTCCGCGGCATGTGGGATCTTCCCGGACTGGGGCACGAACCCGCGTCCCCTGCATTGGCAGGCGGACTCCCAACCACTGTGCCACCAGGGAAGCCCAGCACAGTGGACTTTTATTATTAGCAGTTACTTTATTCTTTTGAGAAAGAAATATCCTTTCTCAAAAGAGTCACCGTTAACAATACAGTGGGCAAATTTGCCAGACAACAATGGGAGGTACAGGACAGGGTCTAGAAGCTTAAAAGAGAAGGGATTATCATCTCTTTTAACAGATACCAGGCATGCTCTCTTATGTTCTGTTTACGCTTGTCCCTCACTGGTTGGGGAGCTTCTCAAGGCCAGGGATAAGTTATTCATCTTTTCATCTTTACTCATCTTTGCCTGGTACAGAGTGGCCCTGCAATAAAAGTTTGATGAATGAATGAAGGATGAACAGCACGTGTCTCCAATAGACTTTTACTTCTTAGGAAGCGGGCCCATGTCTGATTTCTCTCTAGGTGCTATTGCTGGTGCTCAGTAAATGGCTACAGACTGCCCTAGAGAAAGAACGAAGGCACCGGCCCACCGCAGATGTGTGCTGCCTCCGCAGAGGGTCCGACCCTCCCAAGCCCTCTGCTGGCCATCATCACTCGCCACAGCCCTTTCAGGAAATCCTGCCTCAGGCAGCAGGGTATTCAGGAAAGCTGACCTTGGAGGCCCAACCCCCCGGTCACCTTTCCAGTCTCCCCCTACTGACCTGAGGCCAGAGGCATGTTCTCCTGACACTCCCTCTACTCTCAATATTTGGTCTTTTCTCCTACCCCTTGCAAAGCCCATCCTTTTTTCCCATCACATTCAAACCCAGCCACAGAACTCATTTCTTCCCATTAGAACCTCCATTCTGCAAACTGACTGGCCTTCCCAGAGCTTCCTGAAAACCCAGAGAATCTGAATTAGGTAAAAATGTTAAGAAGATCTTAAACCTCCCTGGATACTATTAAGCAAACACATTACAGTGGGTTTTGCTAACTCATTAAAGGGAACACCTTACTTCTCCTTTCTTCCCTGGAGAAACTAGGTAATCTGCACAGATGAGTCAAGGATTTCAGTGCAAACTACATCATTTTCATGGTCATCAACATTGATGTGGTGTATATTTGTTTTCAGTCCTAAAAAACGCTTCCCAGGTAACTAAGGAAAACAGTCAAGGGTAGAAATATCAGGCGGGCAAGATATTTTCAATAAATGAGCCATTTGTTCCTGCTTCTGTATAGAGTTGCTTTTTCTATTTCGGATGACATGATACTGCAGATCGAAGGGAGAAATGCATTTGGAGTAAGAGCGCTTTCTCTTCTCCAAATATTACTTAGTCACTTGATTTACAGCACTTGATCAACTTGGTTAAATTTCTTTACTTCTGTGTAAGTCGCATATGCAAAACTCCAACCTAGCAACTGCCACAGTGTTTCATCATGATCTGTGCTTTCCTTTCCTCCCCATAACAGGACACTACGGAAGAGTAAAGACTTTTCTCAAAGACTTATTTTTTATATTCCTGGTGCCTAGAGCAGCAGCTGGGGGCACAACAGGTGTTCTGTGATGACAGAGAGAACTTAACATTCAATCTCACTCGGAGGACATTCTCTTCAAGCATGACCATACGACATTTCTAACTACTGATGCCCAGCCCACAATCTGAATAGAGACTTTCCTGTTTTGTAGTGACTGCTAATTGTTTCTGAAATTAACACCATCAGTGACCTTCTCTGCCCTACTTGGACACACGAATAAACAGCTGTGATGTGATGCAGGCCACCCTACCTAGGAATCGGAAGATACCTAGAGACACACTCCAGCCTTCTTCCCCACTCAGACTCAACCTCTCCCCAGCATCCTCTGCCAAGAGTGATTTGTAATCCCTGGATTGTAGTCATCAAAGGAAACAAGATCAGACTTCCACAGCCTGAGCTCTGCACAGGAAACACAGATTTTCTGATGTGCTACCCAGGCCTTCTCCAAGGTGATGATGCACCTCATTTCAAAAGGCAATATATTCTGCAGCCACCTTTGGTCAAAGGCAGGTGGCCATAAGACTAATGGCAGCTTTGGCTCAGGCTGAGCTCCCCTCCTGGTCCACCTTCCCCTCCTTTTGATATAAGGTCCTGGCATCTACAAATGGCCTCTTGGCACTCTGGCAAACATCTGTGTACATCTATGTACGCACCACACACACGTACAAACACACACGTCGGGGAAGTGGGTATGCCACGTGCACTAACACTAAAAGACAAACTCACAGACAGCAGGCATCAAATTCATCCACAAGATAGGTCTAGGTGAGACTTCAAGGCTGGGTGGAACATAGCTAGTATGATACAGTCTTTTAGAAAAAAACTGTCTATACAATTGCACATGTTTATTGAGGAAAAATTGAAAACTACAGGAAAACATAAAGAGGAAAGCTATAATTACTCACAGCCTCACATTCCAGGTTAACCACTCTGAATGCTTTTGGTGTTCTTCCTTCTGGTCTTTTTTCTATGCTTAATGCTTAGCTATATTATCTGTCTATGCTACATATACAAAATCACTTACACAGTTTTGCATTCTATTTTTGACTTTAAATCATAAACATCTCATTTAATCACTGTATAATAGTTCACCCCATGGAAGCTGGATAACATATCTAAGTAGTTCCCTTATTGTTGGAATTTGTGATGAGTATCTTTATAGGAAATTCTTCATCTGTTTCTCTGCTTAGATCCTTATGGTAGATTCCTAAAACCAGAATCACTAAGCCAAAAGGTATGACTATTTAAGGTCCTCCTTACATATGGGTTGTTTTCGAAAAGAGCACACCCACCTAAAATCCCACTGTAGTGGATGAAATAAACATACGTGCCAATAATGTTAGCATTATAATCTTTTAAAATTTGATCCATAATTAGTTAGGGTGGGCTAAGAGCTGCAACAAACCATCCCAGAGTTTCAAAGCCTTAACACAACAGAAAGGTTTTGCTCAATTCATTGTCTAATGTGGCTTGGAAGGGGCACACTGCTCCACACAGGCATGCAGGCATCCAGGGACCCAGTTTCTTTTCATCTAGCGGCTCGGCTCCACCATTGTCTAGAGCCTAGGAATCCTCAGCTGGTTTTTTTCTACTTTCCAGCCCGTGAACAAACAAGGGAAAAGAGAAAGCATGGGGGATTGAGCTAACAGCTTTGAGAAGCCGTTAACAAATCACTGCCGCTCATATTCTATTAGTCATATGGCCATACCTAACTGCAAGAGCGTGTGGAAAATGTGGTCTGTCCATACTCCCAGGAAACCTTTGAGTAATAACCTTGCTTGGTACAGGGTGGGCATTCAGTGTGTTAGTCACAATAGGCCAAAAAAAAAAAAAAGTAAATCATTTTAACTGTATTCCTTCAATTACCAGTAAAGTTGGAATCGTTTTTCATTTTTATTAGTCATGTGTACTATCTCTTCTGTGTATTTTTTACCTCTTTTACCAGTTTTTCAGTAGAGCTCATAATGTTTTCAGTTGATTTTTAAGAAGCTGTTTCTATATTAAGGACATTGACCCTTATTTTGTCAAATTCTTTCAGTTTGATTTTTGTCTTTTAATTTTGCTTGTAACTTTTATGCAAATAAGTTTTCATTTTGTCTTTAAATCTATCCGTTATTTCCTTTGTGACTTTTCTGATTGACATCTCATCACAGAATCACAAAGCACACAAAAACTGGGAGATTCCAACCCAACTCTCCAAATCCATTATTTTGTAAGTATGATTCACAGATGAATAAACTGATTGCTCAATGAAATAAGCTGACTGGTGCAAAGTATCGCAGCTAATTAGAGGCAAAGCTCTGACTGGAGATTTTTTTTATTGCAGTATAATTGCTTTGCAATGGTGTGTTAGTTTCTGCTGTACAACGAAGTGAATCAGCTATATGTATACATATATCCCCTCCCTCTTGGACCTCCCTGCCACCCCACCCTCCCATCCCACCCATCTAGGTCATCACAGAGCACCGAGCTGAGCTCCCTGTGCTTTACAGCAGGTTCCCACTAGCTATCTATTTTATACATGGTAGTGTATAGATGTCAATCCTAATCTCCCAATTCGTCCCACCCTCCTCTTCCTCCCACCATGTCCACATCAGACTACAGATTTTTAATTCTTATTGAGTGTATAATACCTGACAGACTGCGCTGAACACTTTTCAAACATTACTTTACGAGGTAGGTGCTACTGATACATCCATTTTACACAGAAGGAAACTGAGGCCGCGAGCAGTGAAGCACTGTGTCCGAGGTCACCAGAAGCAATATGCCCCTAGTAAAGGGCAGCAGCAGGATGGAACCCGAGCCCACCTGCTGTCGAGTCCTGGCTTGTGTCAGCACTCCATTAAGCTGCCTCTCAGGTCCCCTGACACACGGCATCAGATACACATTTCCTGGAGAGCTGCTTGAGTCCACATTTACCGGGCGCACAATGCAGGCTGCAGCCTGGGCCCAGCCAGGGGAGCTGCTGTGTATGAGGTTGTGCTCCGCCCTGTTCACTCCACGGCAGCTTTGGCCTTGAGTCCAGCATATCGTCTCAGTGCCCCCATGCACTTCCCCGTCCAGAATACATCCCGGCTCCCTGTGCCTCGGCCACCATAAATCAGCCGGCCACACACTCTGCCCTTGGCGCTTCTGAACATCAGAGAGAAGGATTTGCCTTTCCCTGCTCAGCTCTTGGGGCTTCTGCATTGACATTTGAGTTATGTCATTATTTTTTTAAGCGATAGAAATCTAGTCAATGATTTGTAGCAATCACTGCTGTGCAGTGTAGGCTGAAAGGCTCATATATCCTTACAGAGGGAAGCAAAAGCCCGGCAAATTAGTCTTATTTCCTTGACACAACTCTGTGATGGGCTGGTATTAGGTAAAGCTGAAATCGGGTGCCATGATTAAAAGATTATGATAATGAAAAACAGACAGCCATCTTGTGAATTAGGAAATATTCTCAAGGAAACCAAGAGAGGCAAGTCGCTGGAGTCAAAGGTCACCCAAAGGTCAAGGGGGACAGTAGAAGACAATTGGGTTTAGCAAGAATAAAACCGTTACCGTACCCTTTTTCTTAAACCCAATCGTCAGCAGCCATTTGCATCTGTTCCCTGCCGGTCTCCTCTGTCTGCTCCCCCTGTAACCCAAACCAGGACTAGAAAAATATCAACCACAACCCATTCCCCGCTCACGAGCTCTGTACACTGGTTAAGCACTCTTACACTCTGACCTCTTTGATTATTATCTCATGCAGAGGTCTCAAAAACCCAACGTCTCGTGCTTCCCTGGTGGCACAGTGGTTGAGAGTCCACCTGCCGATTCAGAGGACGCGGGTTCGTGCCCCGGTCCGGGAAGATCCCATATGCTGCAGAGCGGCTGGGCCCGTGAGCCATGGCCACTGAGCCTGCGCATCTGGAGCCTGTGCTCCGCAACGGGAGAGGCCACAACAGTGAGAGGCCTGCGTACCGCAAAAAAAAAAAAAAAAAAAAATCCAACGTCTCAAGACCTACCCTCTCATTCAGACTGTTTTCCTGTACTTCTGGTTTCCTCCTGCTGATGGCCCACACATGCTGAATGATAAAAGGACCTGGTCACCAGCTCCACACAAAGTCCTCTTCCTGCTGAGCTTTCCTACTTTGATGGTGGTATCACTATTCTTCCAATGAACAAAGCTCAAAGCCTGCCTGGGCTTCTGTGATTTCCCCCTCCCATGAGTCCTAGACCCCACCTCTTGCTAGCTGTCAATTCTTTCCTTGTAACTGTCTCTCAGGTAAACCCTCCCCTCTCCTCTCCATCTACTACCAGCCTCTTCCAAATCACCATCCAGATCACTGCAGTAAGTGTTTCTCTGATTTCCCTAAGCAACTTTGCCAAAAATCAGATGGGCACACCTCTAGGTTCTCTCTTCTGTCCCTGTGCCAACACCACACAGTCTTGATTACTGTGGCTATAAGTCTTGAAACCTGGGAGACTGACTCCTCCTACTTTGTTCTTTTTCAAAATTATTTCTGGAAGTTTGAGCATGACATATCTCAGTATGGATTTCTTTGGGTTTATCCTGTTCGGAATTTACTAAGCTCTTGAATCTGGAGGCTTGTGTCTCATCCTAACCTTGTGAAGTGTTCAGCAATTAGTCTATTGAGAACTTTTTCAGTCTTACCCTCTTTCCCCTCTACTGGGATTTCAAAGACCCCAGTGTCAGGTCCCCTGAGGATCTGCTCTTTTTTTTTCTCTTCCTCTCATCTATTTTCTCTCTGTCGTTCAGATTGGGGAATGTTTATGGTTATGTCTTCAAATTCACTGATTCTTTCCTCTGTCATCTCCATTCTGCTGTCGAGCCCACCCAGTGTGATTGTGTTTCGGCTACTGTCTTTTTCCATTCTAAAATTTTCATTTGCTTCTTCTTTATGCCTTTTGTTTCTTTGCTGAGACTTTCTATTTTTTTCCCCGTTTGTGTCAAGCATGTTCGTAATTGCTCACTGAAGCATGTTTATGATGACTGCTTCAAAACCTTCGTCAGGTAATTGCCACTTCCCTAACACCTCAGTGTTGTCTCTTCTCATTAAGCTTGCGATCTCCATGCATCTTGGTGTGACGAGTGGTTTTCAATTAAAACCTGGACATTTTAGGTATTACGTTATGAGGCTCTAGAACTTACTTAAACCTTCCATCTTAGCTGGCTTCCTCTGACACTGCCCCAGCTGAGGAAGGGGAATCCTACCTCATCACAGCCAGGTGGGGACAGAAGTCCAGGTACCCCGCTTGGCCTCCTGAGGGGGGGAGGAGGACTCATCATTACTGCTGACAGGGGAGGGGGTTACAGCTCCCCAACAAGTCTCCACTGATACTTCCCTGGCTGGGAGGGGTAGGAGGGCCACATCACTGCGCCTCACAAGGCCTCCACTGGCACCACTGGGGGAAGGCAGAGAGTGGGAGGGGATGCATGGCCTTGTTACTACTGGGTGGTGGTAAGAGTCCTGACTCTCCACTAGGCCTCCTCTGACCACCTAGCGGGGAGGGGCAAGGACGCCTTGCTGCTGTGGGTGGGAGTGAAAGTCCAGGCTCCCCACACATCTCAGCTGAGAAATGGGCCCCCAGAAATGGCTATCATCATGCATTCAGGAGTGAGGAATTAGTGACCCCAGAGACAGAGCAGGATGGGTTACTGGAGATCAAATGGCAAAGTGGTGGCAAAGTCAGGACTCAACGTCCAGGCCCTCGGCTCCAAGACCACTCGTCTATAAACCAAAGAGCTCCAAAAGCACAGGAAGAATGCCAGCCCCCTCCCCAACATAACAGTGCAAAATCTCACCAGCCAAAGGATGGTGGCTGCCTCTCTTCCCATCCTGCCAGACCCCAGGCCAGAAAGCACATGTGGTTATGCACATCAGCCCCTTGAACAACACAAACACATGTCTACTCAAGACGGGCCTTCCATCCAACACACACAGCAAAAGCACACTCGAGAGCCAAGAACCACAGCATCACAGTCACCTTCGGGGCTGGTGGTCTCCCATCTGGAGAGGATCCTGGCTTTCCTACCGTTGGAATCTCTGAAACCAAGATACACCCAGGAGCTGTGGACCTCAGAGCAGCCAGCAGACGAGACGCCCCCCTCCTGGCTGGAGAGCTGGGTCTGCACCCAGCTGGAGGCGCCTGCTTTGGACCTGGGGCCTCTCTTCTGGCCCTGGCCGTGGTCTCAGCACAGCACTGCTTATTCTCCAACAAGGGAAAGCTGGTGACCCGGGAGGGGAAACTGCTTTCTAACAGCCTTTGTTTTTGTTTCCATTTAAAAAGGTTAGTGACTTTACTGCATGTGGAAAGAACCAAAGCAACAATTTCAAAGAGGCTCCACATGCTTTGGAGCTGACCAAATATACAGAACATTTGGGTGGGGAGGAAAAGAAAGGGAAAAGAGAGAACAAAGTTTATCCCACATTCACCATGTGCCAGACATACGCCTTGGTGCTCCTTCCCATGCTTCTACAACAACAATTCCAGCCAGAATTAAGCTCCAAACCCCTTACCATAGGCCATCAGACTGTCTAGAGGCAGGCAGAGTTGTTAGATTCCAGGATGGTACACGGCAATGAACAAAGTTATGGGATATAATTTGAACCACGAAATAGAATGATATAACTATTAATAAAGTCATTTGATGCCTACATTTCAAAACAATATGATTTAAATTTTAAAATTCGTTAGAATAATTTGCCTACATTGGTATCACCCAGATAAATACCCACAATCTTTTTTTTTTTTTTTTTTTTTTTTTTTTTTTTGCGGTACGCGGGCCTCTCACTGTTGTGGCCTCTCCCGTTGTGGAGCACAGGCTCCGGATGCGCAGGCTCAGCGGCCATGGCTCACGGGCCCAGCCGCTCCGTGGCATGTGGGATCTTCCTGGACAGGGGCACGAACCCGTGTCCCCTGCATCGGCAGGCGGACTCTCAACCACTGCGCCACCAGGGAAGCCCAATATCCACAATCTTTTGATAGAACTTGTGAACTTAGCTATGCTCTTATGATCACTGGAACTCCTGTGAGTGATTTTGTTGACTGCAGGGCTATTTTAACATTCACTCTTTTTATTTCTTTTTTAACATTCACTCAATTGAAAACAATTTTCAAATATTATAGTAATCTAGACCAGGGGTCAGCAAACCCTGGCGAGTGGGCCAGACCTGTCCCATGGCCTGCTCTTGTCACATTTTCAAATGGCTGAACAAATACCGAAAGAATACCATTTCACGACATGACAATTATATGAAATACAAATTGCAGCGCATGTAAATAAGGTTTTTACTGCCCATTCTTTTCTGTAGCGTCTATGGTTGCTTTCGTGCTCAAAAGGCAGAGCTGATTAGTTGCAACAAAGACCCTACAAAGCTGAAATATTAACTCACTGGCCCTTTACAAAAAAATTTTGCTGACCTCTGATCTAGATGGTCTGTCAAATGGTGGTGCTGGATTGAAAACACACTGTGATGATCACAGGGACAACCACCATTGGCAGCTTGGCTATCGAGGAAGCCAAACAACCGTCCTGAGATACCAAGTGGGCCGTTTATGAGTGAGCCCTTTGTGCGGTGTTGGTGATAACAGTGACAGCATGAAAAGCCAACTTCGAGCAAACTTATGCATTCTGAGAATGCACCATGCACCCATGCACGCTCTGTACATTTATCCTCTGGGGAAAACCACAGTCTGAATGATGAGAGATCTGAATTCTGTGAGGTCTTCGAGAACGCAACCCTCCCGTAAAACAGGCTTCTGCGTCCTCCCTCCCTTTTCCACGTCAGCGTGCGGCCCTTCCGAAGTCGCTGTGACTTCCCACCACTGTCCGTCTGATGCCCTTCTCCGGGGCCCCTGCCTTCCCTTTATCACACGCATCATCTCCCCGCCTGGCCCCTCCGAGGCTGTAAGTGCCCCCCAAGGCAGGAATGCCAGCTCCTTTCTCTTGAAGGCGGACAGATGTCCCAGCACCCATGAAGGCCCTTCATTTCAAGAGAGGAAAGAACAAACGCTGTCTCCTCTCACTCTGAAGGCAGGTACAGTGATCATTAGTCCTTTTCACAAATGAGGAAACTGAAGCTGGAACAGGTTAAGCTATTCACAGGCACTAAGTGACAAAGTCAGAACTGGAATTCACACCATTTACGATGGAGGGTCCTGCTGCCATGCGTGGCCGGGGCTCAGAAAGTACTGGAAGCGGGGTGAATGGACGCAAGGTGAGGTCCACGCAGAACCACGAAGGCATATTTGCACAATCTCAGAAGCCGCCAAGATCTTCCCCTTCACTATGCTTAGTGAAAGAAGCTAGTCACAAAAGACCACCTATCGTATGATGCCATTTATATGTGGACACCGTACGAACACTGACATGATTTCCCTGCATGGAACTCGGTAAGTCCCAACTTGCAGCACCTCTTATATCCCTTGTAGGAGTGAGGTGTTGAGTTCCTCCCATGATTCCCCGAGGAAAGAACAGTACCTTCTTTCCAGAACAGAAAAGGGAGGCCAAAACAAGAATCCATTCTGTTTCTGGGTTCTCTCACCTGGGCCTCCCAGGTGCCTTTTCTCTGAAGGCCCCTCAGCAGCATTGATGTTATTAGAACAGCTCCTGCTTTGGACCTAGTAATTACATGACCAGGAACTGAATTTCCAAAGTGGAACATGAGATCAGAAAAACACAAAACAAAAGAGCAAATTGAACATTCAAGTTGGTAGTACTAATTTTTTGATGAGGAAGAAACTAGAAACCACCTAGATCTCTAACAGAGGATGGGGAATGGCTAAGGAACCCATGATGGGGCAAAATGATGGAAATGGTCATTAAGCTTAAAAATGGGAACCCCGATTATGTCAAGAGAAATCTTAATATAAAAATCATACTATGTGGGCCTCCCTGGTGGTGCAGTGGTTGAGAGTCCGCCTGCCGATGCAGGGGATACGGGTTCGTGCCCCGGTCTGGGAGGATCCCATGTGCCGCGGAGCGGCTGGGCCCGTGAGCCATGGCCGCTGAGCCTGCGCGTCCGGAGCCTGTGCTCCACAACAGGAGAGGCCCCAACGGTGAGAGGCCCACGTACCGCAAACAAACAAACAAAAAAAATCATACTATGTGAAAAAGACATGCTTAAATTAAAATATAGGCAAATATCAAGGAGAAAACAATATGAGCAATTAGGGTACTATGCTGACATGTGGGGTGAGCCAGGGGGTACAGAGAAGGGAGGGAAGGAGGGAGGGAGAGGGGAATGGACGAGTACTTCGGCAAAGTAACATATACAGTAAAACTCAAGTTAAAATATAGCACAGTTGTGGAATTATATAGTTTTCTGGAAAGCCAATTTGATAATATGTATCAAATACCTTAAGAGTATTTATATCTTTTGTCCCAGAAGGAGTGCTATGCATTAATAGATATATAAAAAATGCACAGAAGAAGCAGTTTTATTTATAAATAATATCAAAAAACTGAAAAATACCAACATGTCCAAAATAGGGGACTGTTTAAGCAAACATTAATATTTTTTTAACATCTTTATTGGAGTATAATTGCTTTACAATGGTGTGTTAGTTTCTGCTGTATAACAAAGTGAATCAGCTATACATATACATATATCCCCATATCTCCTCCCTCTTGCGTCTCCCTCCCACCCTCCCTATCCCACCCCTCTAGGTGGTCACAAAGCACCGAGCTGATCTCCCTGTGCTATGTGGCTGCTTCCCACTAGCTATCTATTTTACATTTGGTAGTGTATATATGTCCATGCCACTCTCTCACTTCGGCCCAGCTTACCCTTCCCCCTCCCATGTCCTCAAGTCCATTCTCTGCGTCTGCGTCTTTATTCCTGTCCTGCCCCTAGGTTCTTCAGAACCTGTTTTTTTTCTTTAGGTTCCATATATATGTGTTAGCATATGGTATTTGTTTTTCTCTTTCTGACTTACTTCACTCTGTATGACCGACTCTAGGTCCATCCACCTCACTACAAATAACTCAATTTCACTTCTTTTTATGGCTGAGTAAAATTCCACTGTATATATGTGCCACATCTTCTTTATCCATTCATCTGTCGATGGACACTTAGGCTGCTTCCATGTCCTGGCTATTGTAAATAGAGCTGCAATGAACATTGTGGTACATGACTCTTTTTGAATTATGGTTTTCTCAGGGTATATGCTCACTAGTGGGATTGCTGGGTCATATGGTAGTTCTATTTTTAGTTTTCTAAGGAACCTCCATACTGTTCTCCATAGTGGCTGTATCAGTTTACATTCCCACCAACAGTGCAAGAGGGTTCCCTTTCCTACACACCCTCTCCAGCATTTATTGTTTGTAGATTTTTTGATGGTGGCCAGTCTGAATGGTGTGAGGTGATATCTCATTGTAGTTTTGATTTGCATTTCTCTAATGATTAGCGATGTTGAGCATCCTTTCATGTGTTGTTGGCAATCTGTATATCTTCTTTGGAGAAATGTCTATTTAGGTCTTCTGCCCATTTTTGGATTGGGTTATTTGTTTTTTTGATATTGAGCTACATGAGCTGCTTGTAAATTTTGGAGATTAGTCGTTTGTCAGTTGCTTCATTTGCAAATATTTTCTCCCATTCTGAGGGTTGTCTTTTGGTCTTGTTTATGGTTTCCTTTGCCATGCAAAAGCTTTTAAGTTTCATTAGGTCTCATTTGTTTTTTTTTGTTTGTTTTACTTCCATTTCTCTAGGAGGTGGGTCAAAAAGGAGCTTGCTGTGATTTATGTCACAGAATGTTCTGCCTATGTTTTCCTCTAAGAGTTTTCAGTGTCTGGCCTTAGATTTAGGTCTTTAATCCATTTTGAGTTTATTTTTGTGTACAGTGTTAGGGAGTGTTCTAATTTCATTCTTTTACATGTAGTTGTCCAGTTTTCCCAGCACCACTTATTGAAGAGGCTGTTCTTTCTCCATTGTATATTCTTGCCTCCTTTATCAAAAACAAGGTGACCGGGCCTCCCTGGTGGCGCAGTGGTTGAGAGTCCGCCTGCCGATGCAGGGGATACGGGTTCGTGCCCCGGTCTGGGAGGATCCCATATGCCGCGGAGCGGCTGGGCCCGTGAGCCATGGCCTCTGGGCCTGCGCGTCTGGAGCCTGTGCTCCGCGGCAGGAGAGGCCACAACAGTGAGAGGCCCGCATACCGCAAAAAGAAAAAAAAAAAAAAAAAACAAGGTGACCATGTGTATGTGGGTTTATCTCTGGGCTTTCTATCCTGTTCCATTGATCTATATTTCTGTTTTTGTGCCAGCACCATACTGTCTTGATTACTGTAGCTTTCTAGTATTGTGTGAAGTCCAGGAGCTTGATTACTCCAGCTCTGTTTTTCTTTCTCAAGATTGCTTTGGCTATTCGGAGTCTTTTGTGTTTCCATACAAATTGTGCAATTTCTTGTTCTAGTTCTGTGAAAAATACCAGTGGTAGTTTGATAGGGATTGCATTGAATCTGTAGATTGCTTTGGGTAGTATAGTCATTTTCACAATGTTGATTCTTCCAATCCAAGAACATGGTATATCTCTCCATCTGTTGGTATCATCTTTAATTTCTTTCATCAGTGTCTTACAGTTTTCTGCATACAGGTCTTTTGTCTCCTTAGGTAGGTTTATTCCTAGGTATTTTATTCTTCTTGTTGCAATGGTAAATGGGAGTGTTTCCTTAATTTCTCTTTCAGATTTTTCATCATTAGTGTATAGGAATGCAAGAGACTTCTGTGCATTACTTTTGTATCCTGCTACTTTACCAAATTCATTGATTAGCTCTAGTAGTTTTCTGGTAGCATCTTTAGGATTCTCTATGTATAGTATCATGTCATCTGCAAACAGTGATAGCTTTATTTCTTCTTGTCCAATTTGGATTCCTTTTATTTCTTTTTCTTCTGATTGCCGTGGCTAGGACTTCCAAAACTATGTTGAATAATAGTGGTGAGAGTGGGCAACCTTGTCTTGTTCCTGATCTTAGTGGAAGTGGTTTCAGTTTTTCACCACTGAGAATGATGTTGGCTGTGGGTTTGTCATATATGGCCTTTATTATGTTGAGGTAAGTTCCCTCTATGCCTACTCTCTAGAGGGTTTTTATCATAAGTCAAACATTAATATTTTTTAAAAATACACTGCAGCCATTTAAAATATCATGTCTTCGATAGATAGCTAGCGGGAAGCAGCCGCATAGCACAGGGAGATCAGCTCGGTGCTTTTTGACCACCTAGAGGGGTGGGATAGGGAGGGTGGGAGGGAGGGAGACACAAGAGGGAAGAGATATGGGAACATATGTATATGTATAACTGATTCACCTTGTTATAAAGCAGAAATTAACACACCATTGTAAAGCAATTATACTCCAATAAAGATGGAAAAAAATAAAAAATAATTTAAAAAAATAATAAAAAATCATGTCTTCGAAGAATATCGAATATTTAGTACAGAAGGAAAATGTTTATGATGAATTATTAAGTGAAAAGAGTAGTGAACAAAATAATATGTTTAACATAATACCAATTTTATAAAAGTGTGTGTGGGCAGGGTGAGAGAGAGAGGGAGAGCCACCAGGAAGATACACATTGAAAATAATGGTCATCATTGGTTGGGAAATTATGGGTGATTTTTATTTTTCTGCTTTGTGTTTTCTGTATTTTCTAAGTTTTCTGCAATAAATATATCTCACCTTTGTAATCAGAAAAAAATAAAGTGTTATATCTAGAAACTTAAAAAGCAAATCATCAGGGCCGTCATCAGCACACAGCATCTGACACCGGGGTCCACGTGGAGTTAAAACCTATGCAGCAAACTGTGCAGGGGCTAAACTGTCTATACTGTACCGAAACTAGGCAGACTGTGGCAAAGACAGCTCCAAAACCCTCCAGCCCGCCTCTCCCAGGCAGGGGTCCATGGCACCCAGGGCACATCTCAATAGGCTTTGCCAGTGGCACAAGCCAAGGGCAGCACGAGTGCCTGGAGGAGAGAAGCTGGGCATCCCTGCTACTCCCAGACGTGGGAACCCAGCCAACCTCCCTCCCGCCTCCGCCTCCACACACTCAGGCAGCCGTACTCACTCCGCCTGCCCCCATATTCACGGCGGTTCTTTCACACCTGCCCACAGTAAAAAATGAGCCCCCCTTTGTGCTACATCGGTTTTGCGATTGTAATTCCACCCCTTCTCTAAGCAAAATAGTCAGCCTTACTTTTTAGTTTAAGTGGGTTACACAGCAATAAAATGGAATGCAGCACTGATACACGCTTCAACATGGACAAACCCTGGAAACGTTATTCTTAGTGAAAAAAGTCAGTCACAAAAGACCATGTATTATATGATTCCATTTATATAAAGTGTCCAGAATCCATAGAGACAGAAGGTAGAGTCATGGTTTCCACAGGCTGGGAGAGGAAGGAATGGGGAATGACGTCTAATGGGTACAGAATTTCTTTTAGGGGTGCTGAAAATATTCTGGAATTAGATCACGGTGATGGTGGCACAACTTTGTGAATAAAGTAAAAACCACTGAATTGTGTACTTTAAAATGGTGAATCTCAATTTTTAAAATTTTCAAGTGGGTTACAATTAGACTTCTCAGCAGGTTATAATTATAATGAGGCACTAACTGGCCCAGTAGTTCCCCCAGAGCACATATTTTGGAGGCAGATGACTTGGAATTCAAATATCACTCTGACATCCACTTGCTGTGTGAGCCCATGTAATTTCCCTAACCTCTCTGAGCCTCAGTTTTCTAGGCTGTACAACAAGAAGAATATTGTCTAGCTTACATGGATTGCTGAGAGGATTAAATAAGTTCATGCAGGTAAATCCCAGCACCTGACACAGAGCTCCATAAACAGCAGTTCCCTCTCCCTTAGCTGGCCAGAAGATCCTTTGAACTTCAAGCAGAATGAAACCCTGGACTAATAAGAACCTACTGTATAGCACAGGAACCCTCCTCAATACTCTGTAATGACCTATATGGGAAAAAAATCTAAACAAGAGTGGATATATGTATATGTATAACTGATTCACATTGCTGTACAGCAGAAACTAACACAACATTGGAAATCAACTATACCCCAGTAAAAATTAATCAAAAAAAAAAAAAAAAAAAAAGAATGAAACCCTGGGCCGTGACTAAAACATCACTAAAGTCAAGCAGGACCTGAGTACTTGTCTGTTCTGGAAAAGACACTAAACAGAGCTAGAGGCTAGGATGTCAGTGCATACCCTGTAACAAGACTTCAAAACTCGAAGACACACAGCTCCACTCCCAAGGCTCACCTTATAACCAGCAATAAACGCTCCGCCTCCACCGACAGTCTCAAAGAGCCTCATGTCCACTGTCGGGTGGGACCCTCTCGACCATTAGATAAGTGTTGCTATTCTTAGCACCAATCAAGGATGAAGCAACCAGAGCTCAAAGAAACCAGAAGGAGGGGCAGAGCTGTGATCTGCACCCAGGTCAGACTGTCTCCACGGCTCCTAATTTTGCTTTCAAGGCAGCTGCCCGCCCTACTCTCAGCCACTTTTCTCCGGGCTGTCAGGTCACAGCAAGGCTGGCTGTGGGCAGCACTGGTGTGGAAGGGCCATGCCACCACAGGACCAGGCAGGTGTCACTTCCCAGACCACCAGCTCTGGCCGCCAAGCATGGAGGCAGGGGTGGGAGGCAAGGAGTGGAATCAAAAGGGCAGCTGAAGGCCAGGGAGCCAGTAGCAAAGGGAGGGGCGAGAGGGACCAGAATTCAAGGCATGTGAGGGTTAGAGGTCAAACAATCGAGATCAATCACCCTAAGCAAATGTGAGAGGTGTGGAAGAGAAGCTGCTTACATCCTTCGCAGAGAAGCGAGAAAAAAGTGATGGCTAACCTTCACATGGCACATCCACATGCCTGAGGCTGTTTTAAGCTTTTTACATTCTCATGACTCTCACCCACAGTATGTATGTATGTATTATTATGCCCATTTTACAGATGGGAAGACTTACAGCACAAGAGGTTAAGGAACTGTTCAGGGCCCCCCAGCATGGCTGAGTCAAGGCCTGAACTCAGGCAGCTGGCTCGGGAGGGCTCCCCCCCTCAGCTGCCTGAACCGGGGAAGGAGGTGGACCCAATGCCGAAGATGGTGTCCAGCCAGTGCCAGACTCCCTTCTCCATCCTCCTCGAAATGACAAGGGATCAGAGGCACCGTGCTACAGAAGGAAAAGTCTGTTTGGCAACTACAAATTTGTAACGTGCTGATATGATCAGAAGGTTTCCAAGAAGGAAGCAGGTAGAGCAGCCTCCCTGCAGTCTGCGTATCCATTTGCATAAGAAATTAACCTGAGCCTCCAAGAAAAATGGTTAAGTCCAAGATGTCACTTGTCTCACCCTGCTGCTCTCCCCTCGGTCATGTGACTGCATCCCTGCCGTAAATCAAAGGCCAAGCTCCCCTTTCATCAGATGCCTACAGATAATTCCCTTGCGATTTCCCTGCTGGGGCTCAGAGGGCCACAACCTAAAGGGTTAACATCTCATTTCCTCTCATCTTTCAAGCCTTAATCCCCATCCTGAGCTGGGTGCATTCCAAGCCCACCTGGAGCAGGTCATGACGAGCCCCAGCCCACGGCTGGCCCTTCATTTCCCCTGGCAGGAGATTAGATGGGGCGCCCATTAATCACTCATTATTTGGGTCCTTGCTGCTGGCCAGCCCTAGGGCAGACGGCCAGCTGTCTGGGAGGGTTGCCCAGCCCAGGTTGTGGGCTGCCTGATGCCATCCTTCTGGGACAAGTGCAGTGTAGGCAGGCTCTCCGGACCATGCCCGAGAGGAGAGGGGTTAAGGGAGAACGCTGCCGGGGTACTGCCCAGTGATCCGCTTGAGTAAGGCTCATGGAAGAAGACAGCATGCACAGTACGTTCAGGGAAAGGATTAGGGAAAAAGAAAAAGAGATAAGCAGAAAGGGACCACTCTCCCGGGACAGGTAACCATCAATAAGAGCAAACTGCTGCCTACCTGTTTCTTAGGTCCTTCTTGGAGGAAACTAAAGGGAAATGGGAGGAAGGAAATGGAGAGGGAAGAGGATGTTGAATGGATAATTCTTCATCATCATCATCATCATCACTATTATTACTGCACAGCTGGGGGTGTTCATCTCCTGGGTTTGAATATAAGGTTGCAATATTCAGCCCTTCAGACACAAACCTCCTGGACCTGAGGGGGCCTGAGATGATATATTTTTTCTAGAGCTCATATATTGAGCACCAACTGCCTGCCAAGTGCTGACTGGGTACAGAGCAGTTAAATGGGATGAAAACTGACACCGGGCACCCACTAGGTGCCAGGCCTTTGCTTAATGCCCCATGTGCCTGTGCACCAGTCCTTACACCAGCCCTCCAGGATGTGGCCATCCTTTGTTACAGATGGGGAAACCAAGCCTAGAGGTGGGAAGGTGCAAAATAAAGGCCTGTAGAATGAAGGAGATGTGTCAATGACCAGACCCCACTCCGGGGAAGGAGGTGGGACTCACCACGCCCACACGCTTAGCCCTCTTTGGGGAGTCCCAGTCCACTGTCAGTCACCTCAGGCAACCTGGGTCTCCAAACCAATCCACCCTGGTCCCTCTCCCTCAGCACATGCTCAGGCCCAGAAATGCATTCACAGTGAGCCTGATGGGGAGAGGTGGGAAGCATGCTTTCAGGACTGAACTGAAGACCCTTTTGACCAAAAGAGGGCTCTGTTCCATGGCTCACTCCTTAAGAGTCAAGGTCAAGGCCTCTGTTAAAAAGGACCCTGCTACCTGGGATCCAGTGGCTCATTAACTCACCACCTGTCATTAGAACCTCACTGTAAAGGCAGCCTCGGGCAGTGGTCCTCAAACCTGAGCCGTGCAGAATTACCTGAGGCTGTCTTTAAAATGCTCATTCCCAGGCCCTGCCTCCACCCTGGAATCTGTTTTTTTTTTCCCCCACCAGATCCTAATTCTGATTCAGGCGTTCTGAAAACAACCCTTTCAGGAAACAGTGATATAGTGGAAAGAGCACCAGACTTAGGAAGCTGGGTTCTAAGACTTAGATTCAAAACCTGAGCTGCTGACCTCAGGCAAGTAAGCAGAGTTTCCTTCCTCGTGAAATGCAGATGATACTGTCTCTGTCACAGGTTGCTGGAAGGATGAAAGCATCAAGCCCAGCACACACAGGGCTCATTAAACATGACCTGAAAGAGTTCATCAGGCCAGCAAGGCTCCAGAAACCGGAGAAGTCAGTTTTGATGGGTTGGAGAAAGAAAAGAAGGCAAATCAGGCCCAAGATGAGGGGTGGCCCAGCATCAGCGCACAGGTCAATCAGAGGGGAGTGAAGAGGGGGGATCCTGAAAGAGGGCAAGAGTCTGCAAAGCAGCCTCGCACTGAAGCTCCCCTCCCAGTGGCAGCCTGGGCCCTGCGTTAGCAATTAGCACGGCATTTCTAAACCATTACCTTCAAAGAGAAGCCAGTCAATAAACACACGTGCAACCTTTAGATCTGCACATACGTAAATAAATATCACAATTCTGCACACACACAGAGAGAAAGATAAAAGGTGGGACAAGTGGAGAGAAGAAGAGAAAGGAGGGAAAAGTAGGATGGAAGGTCAAAGCCAGTCGCATTTTCAAGTTCGCTGGTGCTGGCAACGTGCTGGAACTGTGCCCCATGGCCTGGGAGAGGCCCTAGGAACAGAAACCCAGAAGCTGCTCTGGAGAAACTTTGGGGTGGCTGGGGAGATGCAGTTTGCCCACTACGACATGTCCAGGCTGAATACAGAGACCGTGCGAAGAATGCAGGGGGACACATAATATGGGTTCATGGAAGAGAGGGATGGGCATGTGCAAGAAGGGCTGGGATCCACTTCCTGGCAAAATTTAGACCAGCAGAGGGGAAATCTGCATTTCTGAGCTGGGGGTAGGGGACATACAAGACCACGATAAAAAGAACAGGTAAGTGGAGTGAAGGATTTCAGGCAGGGAAGAGCTGGGCTGCTCTTGGATCAATAAAGTAGACTCAAATTAAGGCAAGTTTGAAACATCCAGATGAAGAATGGCCTTGACGCCACCATGTCCATACCAACACGTTCACATCTCTAGGTCTTTGCTCAAGCTCTTCCCTTTGCCTGCCATGCTTCCCCCCCTTCCAGCCTTTCCCATCTCCTTGAACTCCTCCCCATGTTTCAAAACCCAGCAGAAATTTTCCTAGCTCTTCCCATGCAGGAAAATATTTCTCCCTCATCTGTGTCTCCTTGATGCTTTGCAACTCCCAATGTTTTGCTTTGTTTTGTGGTTCTTTCTTTACATCTCTTTCTCTCCCAGGTGGCTACACATCATCTGCTAGCCTGTCAACAAATCAAGGGCAAGGATATTGTCTTGTTCTTGGTTTAAGCCTCAGCATGTAGTAACACTCCCTGACACAGCAGACCCCCAAAAATATTGGCTGGAGAAGATTTAAATAGAAGTGAGTACTGGGGAGCCATTGTGATTTTTTGAAAGAAGTGATGTGGTGCAATCAGAAT
Organism: Mesoplodon bidens; assembly: GCF_964165515.1. Lineage (NCBI taxonomy): Eukaryota > Metazoa > Chordata > Mammalia > Artiodactyla > Ziphiidae > Mesoplodon > Mesoplodon bidens. The sequence continues at coordinate 60,383,933 of NC_138178.1, read as the reverse complement.
TTTAGGAATATTAATCTGTCAGCATGAAAGACGATGGATTAAAATGAAGAAAGGGACTCGTGGCCAGAAGTCAAGAGGGGAGACTCTTACTGTAACGGGGACATGGTTTAAGGAGGGAGCAGAGGGAACGGAGACAGGAAAATAATTTCCTGGATACCACAAAAGGACGTGGATGGGACTTGGTAACAAATTAGCTATAAATGAGGGGACTGGGATGCGGAGTCTGGTGCCCTCAAACATAGAGACTCCCAGCCAACTGGGAGAAAGGTGGTACCATGGAGAGAAGCGTTGGGGGATGGAAAAGGATAGGCAATCAGTACCCAGACTCTCTTTAGGATAACTGATTACAATCACAATAAGCATTTCTAGGTCAACAACAACCCTCCAAGTCAAAATATCCAATCCTGATCTTATGCCCAAACTCTAGGCTGTATTTTATTTATTTTTTCCTAACAGCCAACTGGAACCACTTCTACATGGCAGGGAAGACTGAAATGAAGATAAGACCAATCTGGCACCCTGCTGGGTGCTGGGCATGGAGGAGACCACACAAGCTCATCTGGCCAGCCCTCCCCACAAGAGGCCACCCGAGTTGCTTGTTCACTAGGGCCTCCAGTATTCTGATCACCCAAACTTGTTTCCGGGACCTCTGGGAAATCCCTGTTACAGCCCTGCAGAGGTTTATAGGAAAGTCCCAGGACTCCTGTCTGCTTCCTTGCATTAATTTCAGGGCTAGGATTTTGTTTTCTAAAGGAATTCAACTATGGTGCCAACAAAAATCCATAGGAATTGAGTAGCACTGTATTTAAATCACCTTTTTAAAATGTTTGCTTCTTTGTATTTTGAGACCCAGTAAAGTCCTATTAAGCCCAACCACTTCATCACTGTTATCAATGAAGTAGAAGACATACGCAGGTTATACAGGTTTTAAGAGCTGTGTGATCTTTGAAAAATCTTTAGACTCTTTTGTACCTGGGTGCCTTCAGCTGCGAAAGGGCAGTTGGAGGAAATGATTCCGTAGACCTCTCTCAGGTCTCTATGTCTCTTTTAACAAATTCCAACAGGCATCCCATGATCGCTTTGGCTACCCAGGACCAAGATTTCAGATTCACTTACTGCCTGCCAAGGGACAAAGGGCTGCGTGGTGGGGGTCACAGAGGAGACAGGAAGAGAGGCAGGCACGCACACTCGCCAGGCAGTAGTGGAGGCACAGGCAGTGGCGTGGGGCGCGGGGCTGGCTGTGGACTGATTAAGGAGACCCCAGACCCCACAAATTCCCGATGCTAAGTGGGCCTGAGAACGACGTGAAAGCCTCTTCCCAACTTAGGGCTGATGTTATTTCAAAGAAAAAAATATTAACTTCCAGATCGCTAAAGCTCCAGTGTGGGCTAGTTCTGTAAAAGCTAATTCTACAAGCGCGCCAAGGGACTGCAGGTACTTGGGCTACACTTGAGGAAGTGTCCGGAGTTGGCGGAAACCGCCCATCCACTCCGGCTCCCAGAGGCGCTAGGTTTAGCTGAGACACACACACAGAGATGTGAGGCTTTCTAGAAAACGATGTGGCCGAGGCCCCAGGCTGGGTCTCGACGCGCGCCGACCGAGACTCGACCAGCTCTCCGGCCCCCGGCAGGAGGTTGGCGAGGCTAGCGTGGGGTCGCGCGGGCTGGGTGTTCACTCGCCAGTCCCCAGCTGCCGCAACCAAGAGAGCTCGGGGCCCCGACTCCAGGACGGCCAAGGTTGACTCTCCCTAGAGTTTCCAAGTAGGAGGGTGGAGGGGTGAGTGCTGGCGCTGGGACAGAGCAAATCCCCCAGGAAAAGAAGAGGACAGAAGGAGGCGCAGCCGTCGGCACGAGCTAGGCGCGCGCTGGCTCCCCCAGCCTGGTTCGGACGCAGCCCCCCGGCGCCCCCGACACACCCACTGCGCCCCGCCACCCGCGCCAGCCCGCCCGGCGGTCCAGAGGGGGGCCGAGAGGCTGGCAGCGGCCGGGCCGGGTCGTGACCCCGCGGGCTGGGCGCAGGGGGCGCGCGGCGCGGGCAGCTCGGCTCACCTGGCGGTCCGTGTCCCGGAGCGGCCGGCGGCCGCCTCGCCTCGCCCCCGCGTGGTCCCCGGCGCCGGGCAGCCCCGAGCGCGCCGCATGGACGGCCGCCGCCGCCGCCCCGCGCCCGTCCTGCACGGGCTCCCGCTGCGCCCGGGTTCCGCGTCGGGCTGCGCGGGCGGCCAGAGGCTCGGGTGCGCGCGGAGAGCTCTTGCTCTTGAGTTTGCGGTCCTGAGAGCCGGGATCCGCGCTCCCTCGGTCCCTCCTCCCTCCCCCACTCTCGGCCTCCTGCTGTCATCTGGATCCGCTCCTGACGCCCCCTGGCGGCCGTCTCGGGAAGCACGGGCCCCCAACCCACCCTCACTCCCCGGAGGGGCCCCTTAACAAGGACGAACGCCACGGATAGACATCATCCCGTAGAGGGGAGGACAGTCTAGACCGAGGAAAGGAGCGAGGAGGGTGGCGAGATTGGAAGGAAGAGCGGTCCGGGCTGGCCAAGTAAGAGGAAAAGGGGGTGAGACCAGGAGGTAATTAAACTAGGGCCAGATGGTGGAAGGCCTTGAATTCCGCGCTAATCTTATCCTGAGGTTTGTGGGGGCAATTGAAGGACCGAGGCACAGGAGGGATGGGGGCATCCTTGCGTTTTGGGACAACCATTCTGGCTACAAGAGGATGAGGATGAGGCTGAAGCAGGGAGCCAGCAAGAAAATTTTTGCTGTAAACAAGAGTGGAGAAGAAGGCAGTGACTATAAGGGCAGCGAAAGAAGAGCCCTCCCGTAAAGGGCACACAGTCACACGCGCACACTTACACACAAGATAAGACCCACTGGGCTCCTTCTAAAGGCAAGGGACAAAGGACAAGAGCCCTCCACATTCTAACTAGGGTTAGACAGCATGGGGGAGAGAGAAAACACGCTTCTGACAGCCAGAGGGATTCGGCATTTTTCTTGTTTTAGGGTAATACTGTATCCCCACACACAGAAAAAAACCTGCTGCAAAACAGTAATAATAAAAATCAAACTTTGATCTGTATATCCAAGCCCTTCTTCTTACTAACTGGCAAATATTGTCCCAGAGAGGGCATGACCAAAATTACCCAGCTAGCTAATAGCCGGAAAATTACTAGAGCCCAGTTTCTTGGTTCCCAATGCAGTGCTACATTCTTTCAATTCAAATGGAGGCGTTTAGAGCTAGTGAGGTAGGAAATAGAATGACTGTGAGAAAATGTCCCTCCTCTCCCAGGAGGGGGTAAGGGTGACCTTAAATATTTGAAGAGGTTGTTCAGATACAGGTAGACTCCCTAAATGAGTCAGCCTGTTTGATTATGACGGCCTCCAAAGCCTGCCTGCAGGAGTTGTTTTGAAAGTGCAGGTGCACGGGTGGGACAATGAAGGTGGCAGTAGAATGTAAGCTCCCTGCCCCAGATCCAGGCGAACCAGGGATGGGTGTGGTATGTGGGAGGAGAAAGGAGAGCAGCAGGGCAGATAGCTCCAAGGGAAAAAATTTAACAAAAGAGAAAGTGACTACGCAAGAGATTAGGCCAAAGAAAATCACCAACTTTGAGTGCCGACTACTGGCCTGGAGCCTGGGCAGAGCCAGTTCTCCCTGATTCAAGCTAGTTCAAATAGGATGAAATAATTCCATACTCGCTCACACAGATTTTGATTGGAGGCACAGTGGGATTAAATGAATTCTGAGTGTCATGAGTCCCTTGGGTCCAGATTAAGTGGCTCGAACAGCTCTGACCAGTTTAAACCATTTAAAATGATAGAAAAATTATAAAACATTGGGATATACTTAATGTCCCAATGAATTGGACACTTCAAATGGTTAAAATTATGTAGTGTATATTTAACCACAATTTTTAAAAAGAAAAAATAACTAATAAAACTTGTTCAAAATGGATTGATTTATTAATTTATTGAAGAGATATGTACAGAGTGCTGAGTAGGGCCTTGGTACTCAGAGGTAAAGATAAAATGAAGAAAACATTCCAGTCCAAAAGAAGCTCAGAGTAAGGCGAGAAAGGTGCAGAATAGAAAATCATACTGGTAGGAGGTAGGTATAATTGGGGCATCTGCAGATCCCCAGCTTGTGGGAGGGGATCGGAAATCTGGGATGTTCTGCCTGATCTGAGCCTTAAAGGATGAGGGAAGTTCATCAGGCAGGCCATGGTATGAGCAGGGCTTAGGAGCCAAGGATATGGAGTTTTTTAAAAACTAATTTTAGACATACAGACAAGTTTCAAAAATAGTACAAAGAATTCCCTTATATTCCCACCCTTCTTCCCTTGATGTGAACATCTTACATAACCAGAGTGCAATTTTTATTGACCAAACTTAATCCAAGTGACCTAAGCTGGCTTTTCAGAACTGATTCTGATCCACTTCAAACTTGCTCAAATAGCTGTGACCGCATTTTGCTTACATGTCACAGAGTGTTCTCTTTTTTAAAGTCAAGACTGTGAAATCTAGTCTCATTTTAAACAGAGATATTTACATTATGTACAGACACAAGAGAATATTAATTATACAAAATCAGCAAGTTTTAAATCTTTCAGTCCTGCTCCATTTCTACTTTTACCCAAGCGTATGAGTGTGCATGCATCAGATTGGCAGAATTTGGTCCTCATGTATAAACAACTAACCCTCTCTAGCAGAGAGGACAAAGCAGAGTGGGTGCCTCAGATCACAGTCACAGGCCACCCCGCGGTCGTCCAGCTCCCTGGCATGTCAGTGTCTTCTGTACACAACATCTTGGGGGGCAGGTTGTCAGTTACCCTCGTGCATATCTGCAGTGTCAAGATGCTCACTACTCATAAAATAGCCCGTACTGTTGTTGGAGGCTTTCTGTTACAAAGCCCCCTCTAATTGTTAACTAAAATCTTTTTCCTGTGACCACTGCCCATTGGCCTTAGAAGTGGCTCCTAAGATGAGAAACAAAAATCATAACCCCTCTGTCAGCTCCACATATATAGGGCAGCCCTAGTTTCCACCTGCTGCCATGTATAATTAGGAATAATTAGTGCTCCCTTCACTCCACTGTCCAGGTTGCTATGATAGACGACCTGGTCATCCTGCACAAGACTGCCACCACCCCGCCCCACTAAGCCTGCCCCCTGCCCAGCACCACATGCCCAGCATCCCACCATTCCTCCTGGTGGTCCCCAGCCTGGAGCATAACATCGGCACTGGTGAGGCCTTCCTAATGTTGGGGGACGGATGGCATACTGCTGAGAGCAGCTTCCTGGGATGTCAGAGCATGTGGGACTGGAATAAGAGCCAAGTGTGAACAGACTGCAGGAAGGCAGCTTGGGACAACCAGACCTTTTGGGGGGACATATGAGTAACACAGCTTCTGCACTTCACTAATAAGTACTGACCAGGAATCCTTTTACCAGCAGAATATTTCTTGGGGCTAGAGTTCCAGAAGTTACGCTTTGAAAAAATACTGCTCTCTACTCTTTACAAACATGAATGTTTTCATCCTAATGGCATTTCTGGGGGTTGTGTCCCAGCAGGGAAGAAAACCCCTCCATTATCCCTTCTTTGTTAACACTTGGAGGTGGAAGGGAAGCAGACATGTAGTCCAACCCCTAATTTCAGGCTCCGGCGAGACACCAGGTACCGGGAACAATGCAAAATTGTCCTCTTCATTTTCTTGGTTGTGAACGTTTGTAGACTGTAAAGTCAAGGCAAGCTTGTGCCCAGTGAATAATAAGGAAATAAGGGAAGCGTGATTTAAACCAAACAAAATAAAACAAAACAGAACACCACAACACAACACAGTCCCTCGCGAGCTGGTAAACATGTAGTTTTAAGCTGCTTCTGAGAACCTTTTGGTGAGTGTTAAGAAGCCTTCCCCCCCCTGCTTGCCTCCTTAACTTACTTCTTTCTCTTCCTCCTCCAGGGCATCTGGGGTATGGACCTAAAAACCGGGTTCCTCCCGAGGGCCTGCCTGGGGCTGGCCCCCACTTGGCCTGTAAGAGAATAGCTGTACCACAAGCTCAGAGGACAGAAGTAAAATGACTTCTCAATGGAACGTCGGTTTCCAATGAAGTGTCGGGGAGTCTTCAGGCTGTGTTCAGGTTATCTAATTCCCCTTACCTCTCTTACTTCACTCTCATTCCCTTTCTTGTCTCATGGCCAGAAAGAGGAGATAGGAAGCCTCAAGTTACCTGGTACAAGACAACTTTTGGAATCCCAAATATTCAGATTATTTCTCTTTTCCCTCTTTGCAAGCGGTAATACTCACAGCTAAGAGGCATCACCCAGGGTGAAGCCGCTTCTCTCCAGGAGCAGCAATGCGGAGCAAAGTAGAAGGCGGACATCACAGCCTCCGGATCCACAGGCTCCCTTTCTCCTTCTGGCGATGATTAACTAGGCAAAGACAATGGAGAGCGATGGAAGAAGTCCGTTTGCTAGCGCCTGCTCCTCTCACACACGATTGGTCATTCTTTCATTCATCCATCCAGCCTATATTTATTGAAGCTGACTATGAATGATCGAAGGGAGGATGAGAAACGTTAACCAAAGTCAAAAGGGGACAGGGCGGGAGAGATTGTTCTAGACAGAAGGAAGCACACTTGCAAAGGCCCCGAGGGAAGCGTGATGCACCTGGGGAACATAAAGAAGGGCTGTGTGGCCAGGGCTCAGGGAGAGAAAGGGGGGAAGTGGGGCAGGGGGATACGTTTGACTGTGCTGAGTCTTCCAGGAAGGGTTAATGAGCCTTTGACAACCACAAAGGCACAGGCATGTCCCATCAGAACAGACACAAGCCACAGGCTGGGGCAGGGTCCTGGGGGCCCCCTGCTGCCCTAGATGCTGGATTTCGGGAAGGTCCAGGGATCCCAGAGGGGAAGAAGTGCTGGGGGCAGCTCAAGTGTAGTGGCTATTAATCAACCAATCCAAAAACATATCATTTCATGAGCGATAGGGAAAGCTGTCCTGTGCAAACCTGCTAAAGGTCAGTGATGTTTAGCGTCGTTTTTGTGAGCTGGGTTATTTTCAAATGAGCAAGAGGAAGCCTCTGAGGTGTTTTAAGCAGGGGCTGACCTGACCAGATCTGTGTTTATCCAAAGGGAGAGAGAAAAAAAAAAAAAAAATCCTTTGGTTAATTAAAAAATGAAAGGAAAAAAAAGGTAATGTAAAAACATCATTTCACAATTCTTTTGTAATGCAAAAATAAATGCAAAATAAAACAAATCCATCATTCTAAAGGAATGCCCTGTGTTTGCCTTACCCTGCTTCCTGGGAGACTCTCCTAATAAGATCTTGGCCTTCACTCATTGCCCATGCTGCCCTCGTGACCGGCACCACAAGTCTCCAAGACTGGCCGCAGGGTTAGAGGTCTCAGCACAGAGAGCAGTGTCTCTGTTTGAGGCTAATCAGCTTACACGGTGCCTGAAATTGCTGTCACCTTAGCCTCATTGGCAATTTTCCCTCTTTTATCAAACTGGCTTTCTTGTTGAATGAACTGATTTTTATAAAGTCTCAGAGATACCACATATCCAACGAACACGGGCCAGATATGGTTTGTACATAATCCCAGGCACTACAGACCACAAAGTCAAACGGTCTCTAGGTTGGTTCATTGCTCTACTTTGCCAGTCATCTTTGTCTTGCCTCTATTGTCAATATATAGAGACCTACTGTGTGCCACTTGTGACATCTGGCCAGACTTTGCTGCCAAGATTTCTATGGGTCCTGCATTCCTTTTTTCTTTTCCTTCCTGTTTCCTGTTTCCTACTCTCTGTGTGATGGTGGCGTCTTCTCCTTGTGAGAAGCAGTTGAGCGTAGTAGAAGAAGGCAGGTATCCCCCAACCTCCACGCCAGCATCACTCGCTGGCCGTGTCAATATCAAAATCACCAACCTCAGAACTGCAGTCCCCTCATTTAGAAAATAGAAAGAACATATTTATACATGTTGGAAGAAAAGGGGCTCACACCAACTGCTGAAGCCCCTTCCAGCTCTCAGATCTATTATTCTCTCAGAAACTCTGCCACAGGGAAATTCTGTGGCTCATTTTGGATCCATCTGGGAAAAGATGACATACACAAAGAAGCATGTGACTTCTTTTGTAAAAATTTCAAGCTGCATTTGAAATGCCTTCTTTTATTCCTGCAATGTAGAGAATTACCACACAACTCTAGTGCCACATTATGGCTTCAAGAGAAAACTCCCCACAGCCTGTGTCTTGAGGCTTTAAGACTCACTGACTTAGCTGCGGTGCTCATTTGTTTGGGAGGGATGAGAGAAGGCCTGCTGTGTGTGTGAGCCCTGGAATGGCTCCAATGTTCCCCTTGAAGTAGCTGTCAGTCCAAAGGCTATAGGATCCATGTCCGTGGCCAGCTTCTTCCTAAGGTCACCTTTCCCTATTTCAAATCATGAAGTTCTAGAGGCTGAGGAGGGCATTTCTTCTTATGCAGATAAGCGAGTGGCAAACATTCATCCTATGAGTATGTGTGTGTTTGACTGAGAACAAGAACCCCTGATAAGTGCTGGGCTGGTGCCCTTTCCATTACCGCACGGGGGCCAGGCCTTGAGCTATTTCAGGGAGCCGTCCTTCCCCTTGTAAGTTCATGCATGGAGACAACTGGGGTCTCATGCTGTCAGAAACAGCTCTCAAAGCCACTAAAAACATCTTGAGTTTCAGATCTCATACACATTAAAGCTGAGGGCTTTGGGCCCTACTCAAAGCATATTTAATCTAATCAAGTGGTGCTTTTCCTTCTTTGGGGTTAAAACAAAAACACTGCTGGATCTCCCTCATGGGCTTGTTTGGAGGCTCGGCCCTGCAGTATGGACACAAATTTCTACTACTCCCCATGCCTTGCCTCTTTCTAGAACTCATCTATGGATCTCAAGTTTGTTCAGGAAGAGTCCGGAGGCGCGGGGAGCATTTCTTCTAAAGTGTTGGGAGGACTACCACCTCCAGAGCCGGCAGCCTGAGCAGTGGGGTCGCTGCCTCACCTCTACTTCTCCAAGGGAAAGGATTGCACCTGCTCTTGTGCCCTTCAAAGAGCAAGCTGTGTGAAGGTGGAAGTCTTTAGACAAGGCAGAGCTACCCCTGCATCAGCTGGCATCATATATTTCAGGGCAGGTGTACCATGAGTATGAGAGTAGATGGAAGGCTGCAGAGTGGGGTGGTCTGAAGCTACGATTCAGAAAAATAGTAGCAGCTTGTTTTAATCTGGTTCTAGCCATGTGACCTTGAATATTGTCTTCACCTCTCTGAGCCTCAGTTCTCTCATCTGCAGAATGAGACTAAATACTCACAGCTGACTTCTCTCAAGTGGGGAAATGTGTAGAGCACACTCTCATGCCCTCTACCTTTCCTCTTAGAATTCTGAGAGAAGGTGGGCTGTGTCCATGGTCAGTCCCTTCTGACTAGCTATATTGCTGTTTTTCCATCGTCACTGGAATACTCCAAGGATGAATGAAGGGTATGGGATCAAGCAGAGAACAAACGTAAGCAAGAACAAGCATGTAGACTAATATACAAACTTCTGACCCAGTCCTACAAATGGAAAATACCACACAGAGGGAAAGAAACCAAATCACCCTGACATGAAGTCAGATATTGGTGCAGGTGGACAAGAGCCCTGGTTGCTTTTTATTTTTTCTACTCTTTTCAATTTCTTTCTTTTTCTCTTTCTTTCTTTTGTTCTTTTGTTTTTTCATTCTTTCATTCTTTTTCAAAAAAGAAAAATTAACTTTGTGAAATTGGGGGTCAAGCTTTTTACTTGTCAGCATCTGAAGTTCCCTTGAAGATAATAAGAAGCACCTTCTATAAAATGACTTCCTGAAGAGGAGACATCTGAGCTAAACAAGTGTGCACCTGGGTCCTTGCTCTGCTCACTTACTAACGGTGTGACTTTGGAAAAGTGCCCTAAGAGAGTCTGAGTTTTTCAACTCTAAAGAGAAGATAACAATTCTTGAGGGCACGGTTTGGGCAGTCATTACTATTTCCCCTTTAGGGGCAAGAGAGGATTTAACTTCACTGTCCCCTTGAAGTTAAATGTGGCCATGTGATTTTCTTTGGCCGATGGAATATGACTTCTCTTTTTAAAAATAGAAAGAAAGAGAGAAAGAAAAATAGAAGGACGGAAGGAAGGGAGGGAGGGAAGGAGGGAGGGAGGAAAGCCAACAGATGCTTTAAGTCTCAGTGTACCAATCGCATTTCCTTCCCACTGGTGCCATGATTGTAGAAGCTACGGTTAAGGTGTTGCCTTGGTTAGCCTGGGTCTCAGAGGTCTCCGACGAGCAGAGCAGCCACCACCCCTGTTGGATGTGTAGCATATTCTGCTGTGTTAAGCCACTGAGATTTGGGTTTGTTTATTAATGCAGCAAAACCTAGTATACCATGACTGAGACAGTGGTTGTTACAATAAAATATCATGGTGTTTGTAGATACAAGTTGGCAGTGACACTGTGCTCGAGAAGCCTTGTTATTTCACTATCCAGAGGTAATTGTATTGATTAGCCCAAGGTAAGGGGTAAATTCTGGGCACGGGTCAGGCAGGCCACAGAAAGCTGCAACTTAATCCAGACTATTTGATTCCACCAGGGGCCAGAATCAGGAAAATCCTAAAAAATCTCCCCCAGTAGTTCTGCCTTGGTGACCAAAATATCCCATCTACCTTTGAATAAGCTCCAGATAAAGGGTCAATCGATGTCCTAAAAGGGGAGATGCCTAGGGAGATTTCACAGGCTCTGGGGAATTGAGTGATGCTCAGGGAGGAGTATACACGGTAGTGGGAGGGGTCTCGAAGAGCAGCAATTTAGAATGAGGCCTGCACTGTGGTGAGGGGAGGGGGCATCCTTGGCAGTGGGAAGTTTAAGGTCACCTCGGTATGTGGTCCCTGTCTCTCCTTTCTTGCCTTAGTAGTTTTCTTCCTCACATCTTCCGTGATAACTTCTCAACTCCAGGCTTCCATTTCCTGGATATTCTAGCAGACTCTTCAAGCCAGTGTGTGATGGAGGGAACCACCAAAACCGCTGTCTCCTTATTCCAGGCTCCATATCTGGGTGAAGGGCAGCTGTCTTCCCAATCGCTTAGGCTTAAAATCTCAGAATCCTTATGGCCTCTTGGGACACTCTCTTTTCTTCCTGTTAATGTGAAAGGGGAGAACGTAAACAAGAAAAACAAGTGGAAGTACTGTACAGGCCAGGTAAGGTGTGGTTCAGTCTTAATGTGAATTTGTTCCTTTGAGAATTTGTGTTTGGGGGGAATGTCTCTAAGTGTAGATTCAGAAAATAGGACGTGGACTGCCTAATTCTTTTTTTTTTTTTTTTTTTTTTTTTTTTGCGGTATGCGGGCCTCTCACTGTTGTGGCCTCTCCCGTTGCGGAGCACAGGCTCCGGATGCGCAGGCCCAGCGGCCATGGCTCACGGGCCCAGCCGCTCCGCGGCATATGGGATCCTCCCAGACCGGGGCACGAACCCGTATCCCCTGCATCGGCAGGCGGACTCTCAACCACTGCGCCACCAGGGAGGCCCCCTGCCTAATTCTTTCAGGCCATAATAAAGAGCTATTGCTGGTCAATGAAATTTTAAAATGCAACTTCTGGGGGGCAATATATATATATATATATATGTATATATATATATATATACATATATATATATATATATATATATATATACACATATATATATATACCATTTTCCACATAGCAAAAGACCAATGATTTAAATGAGATGCTGATTCCACAAAAGATGGAATAAGGAAGGGCACACTAAATGCAACTATAAATCCTGGACAGAATGGAGGGAGTAGCTCTCTGAGGGCCCTGAAACATAAATTGTAGCAGGCAGATTGGGGAAGGAGACCAGGATTCAAAGTTCCACTAAGCCAGCAGTGAGTTTGCCATTTTTTTCCTCTAGTGTTGCCCAGTCTGGACTCAAAGGCAGCCAAAAACTCAGAAGTGTGCCCCAGGGGCCGACAGAAATAGCTCCAAGAGAGTCCTCTGTTTCTGGTCCAAGAACTAAGAAAGGGGACTCCGAAGAGTCAGAGAGAAAGAGAGGGGAAATCCTCTGGTTTTTGTTTCTTTTTTTCCTTCTTTTCAGCCTCTCCCGCAGGCAGCAGTGGTGGTGGGGATGGGAACGGGGGTGGTGGCAGTGGTGATGGGCAGGTATCTAAAGCCCTGAGGGAGGAAGGAGAACCATTCTGTTTGACCAGAGGAGCAGTGATCAGAAGAAGGTGAGCACGTCTCTATTCCTTTTTTTCCTCTCTCTGTCCTCCTGCCACTCGACTCCAGACACAATAACAGTCACAGGAAGTATGTGGCAGAGCTAGAAAACTATAGACCAAGCCTGCTGGCTAAAAGACAAGGAAGAAGGCTCCAAGGAGCCAAAAGGTGTTGGCAAGATCATGGAGAGTAGGGATATTAAGAAAGAAATCCATGAACTGAATGTATTAACTCCTGGGTTCACCTCCAAGCTGAACATGTATGGATCTGACTTTAAAAAGCATACCACAGGTTTTGAGAACTGAACTACAGGTTAGACCAAGATTCTGCCCCAAGACTGCCCACTGGGTGGCACACACACAGAACTGATGTGAATAATGCTGCACTTTGAAAACAGAACTGGTATTGGAACCATAGCTCACAGAGGCAGGTTGGAACTTACAGCCAGAACATAACGTGGTTAATTGCCTTCTTCAAAAAAACAAGCAAACAAAAAACACAATGTTTCTTTAAACCAGATTTAAACCAGACTCAGAGTCTCATAATATTTCAAAATATCAAAAATATAGGCCAAAATTTCTCAGCATATGAAGAATCATGAAAGTCTCAACTAACAAGGAAAGAGAAAATCAACAGATATCAACACTGAGAAGATGCAGATGTTAGAATAATCAAAGATTTTTAAAGCAGTGATTGTAACTATGCTCAAAGAAGGGTAAGCACTCCTGAAACAAAAGAAAAACAGAAGGTCTCTGGAAAAAAAAGGAAGATATAAAAACAAATGAAATGGAAATTTTGGAACTGAAAAGTACAATAATTAAAGTGTTGACTTTAGTACAGTAAGTCCCATACATACGAACCTTCAAGTTGCGAGCTTTCAAAGATACAAACGGGCATTTGCATGTCCAGTCACGTAAGTTAGTTCACGTGTCTGGTGTACATTGTTACATGAGTACATCCTCTACAAGTGGTTGTACTTTTGTGTACTTTACTGTACAGTACTGTATAGAGTACAGTAGTAAAGTATCTTTAGTTCAAGCCCAGGGTATCCAGAAGCAAGTGTAAAAGCAGCGGTGATGTAGCTGGTACTGCTAAGAAGTGCCAAGAGATAACAATGGAAACAAAAGTGAAAATAATTGAGAGAGTGGAGCAAGGCAAAAAGATGGTAGACATCGCTTGTTCTTATAACATGAATTGTTCAACCATCAGCACGATTCTGAAGAACACGGACAAGATCATGGAACATGTGAAGTCTGCTGTGTCGATGATGTCATCAAAGAAGCATGGAAAAGTGATGGAGGAGATGGAGAAAATTCTCAGTGTGTGGATGCAGAATCAGCATCAGCGTCGAGTCCTGCTCAGCTTAATGCCAATTCAAAAGAAAGTTAAAAGCCTTTATGAAGACTTGAAGAAACACGGCAAAGAATCAGAGGGTGCATCGTTTAATGCCAGCCATGGCTGGTTTCATCAGTTCAAGGCTAGAGCCAACAATCACAACGTAAAAGTAAGTGGCAAGGCAGTGAGTGCAGATACCATAACTGCCGGGAATTTCCTGAAATGCTTCGAGAAATTATTGATGAAGGCATGTATTTACCAGAGCAGGTTTCTAATGTGGATGAGACAGGACTGCACTGGAAGAGGGTGCCAGACCGAAGTTACATCAGTAAGGAGGAAAAGTTGATGCCAGGCTATAAAGCCGCAGAGGATAGGCTAACTCTGTTGTTTGGTGGAAATGCTTCCAGTGATATGAAGGTGAAGCCTCACTTAGTTTATCATTCAGAGAACCCAAGAGCCCTTAAAACCAGAGCCTAGGAGTATGGGGCCATCACAACGGGTTAAAAGAAACCCTAGAAGTTACCCCTTACTCCTGGGAGACCCCGGTGGGGTACAAATTCTGGGTGAGCCCAGCATATCCTCAGTACATTCCCTAGGACAGAGACCCAGGCCTGGAGATAGCGTGCGAGATGCGGCCTGCAGCATCACCATCTGCGAGAACAGGAGGGGAGAGAAGCCTTTAACAATCTGCCATTACCCCAAAGAGGCCTTGCTTAGCCAGAAGTTAATATGCTACCCTGGAATTGTGTATTACAACAAGAAGAAAAGGAGTAACGTTAAAGGACCAGTTTACTTCCCAATTATACTGAGAGTGCGAACTTGAGTCACACATTACATCAATTATATGGACAAGAAAGGAGCCACATTTTCACGAAATGCATGGGTTCATGTTTGTTTCATTAAAAAATTGGGCTGAACCAGAATGACAATATACAGACTCATCCACCAGAACACAGGCACCAGTCCACTCCACCAGGAAGCCTACACAACCCACTGAACCAACCTTAGCCATTGGGGGCAGACACCAAAACCAATGGGAAGTACGAACCTGTAGGCTGCGAAAAGGAGACCCCCTAAAACAGTAAGTTAAGCAAAAGGAGAAGACAGAGAAACACACAGCAAATGAAGGAGCAAGGCAAAACCCCACCAGACCAAACAAATGAAGAGGAAATAGGCAGTCTACCTGAAAAAGAATTCAGAGTAATGATAGTAAAGATGATCCAAAATCTTGGAAACAGAATGGAGAAAATACAAAGAACGTTTAACAAGGACCTAAAGAACTAAAGAGCAAACAGACAAGGAAGAACAACACAAAAAATGAAATTAAACATTCTCTAGAAGGAATCAGTAGCAGAATAACTGAGGCAGAAGACGGGAAAGTGACCTGGAAGATAAAATAGTGGAAATAACTAATGCAGAGCAGAATAAAGAAAAAAGAATGAAAATAATTGAGGACAGTCTCAGAGACCTCTGGGACAACATTAAACACACCAACATTCGAATTATGGGGCTCCCAGAAGAAGAAGAGAAAAAGAAAGGGACTAAGAAAATATTTGAAGAGATTATAGTTGAAAACTTCCCTAATATGGGAAAGGAAATAG
Source organism: Mesoplodon bidens (assembly GCF_964165515.1). Taxonomy (NCBI): domain Eukaryota; kingdom Metazoa; phylum Chordata; class Mammalia; order Artiodactyla; family Ziphiidae; genus Mesoplodon; species Mesoplodon bidens. The sequence goes on along the minus strand of NC_138178.1, from coordinate 60,368,768 downwards.
TCAATCAAGTCCAGGAAGCACAGAGAGTCCAATACAGGATAAATCCAAGGAGAAACACGTCAAGACACATATTAATCAAACTATCAAAAATTAAATACAAAGAAAAAATATTAAAAGCAGCAAGGGAAAACAACAAATAACATACAAGGGAATCCCCATAAGGTTAACAGCTGATCTTTCAGCAGAAACTCTGCAGGCCAGAAGGGAGTGGCAGGACATATTTAAAGTGATGAAAGGGAAAAACCTACGACCAAGATTACTCTACCCAGCAAGGATCACATTCAGATTCAATGGAGAAATTAAAAACTTTATAGACAAGCAAAAGCTAAGGGAATTCAGCACCACCAAACCAGCTTTACAACAAATCCTAAAGGAACTTCTTTAGGCAGGAAACACAAGAGAAGGAAAAGACCTACAATAGCAAACCCAAAACAATTAAGAAAATGGTTAATAGGAACATACATATCAATAACTACCTTAAATGTAAATGGATTAAATGCTCCAACCAAAAGACATAGACTGGCTAAGTGGATACAAAAACAAGACCCATATATATGCTGTATACAAGAGACCCACTTCAGACCTAGGGACACATACAGACTGAAAGTGAGGGGATGGAAAAAGATATTCCATGCAAACGGAAATGAAAAGAAAGCTGGAGTAGCAATTCTCATATCAGACAAAATAGACTTTAAATAAAGACTACTACAAGAGACAAAAAAGGACACTACATAATAATAAAGGGATCAATCCAAGAAAAGATATAACAATTGTAAATATTTATGCACCCAACATAGGAGCACCTCAATACATAAGGCAAATGCTAACAGCCATAAAAGGGGAAATCAACAGTAACACAATCATAGTAGGGGACTTTAACACCCCACTTTCACCAATGGACAGATCATCCAAAATGAAAATAAATAAGGAAACACAAGCTTTAAATGATACATTAAACAAGATGAACTTAATCGATATTTATAGGACATTCCATCCAAAAACAACAGAATACACTTTCTTCTCAAGTGCTCATGGAACATTCTCCAGGATAGATCATATCTTGGGTCACAAACCAAGCCTTGGGAAATTTAAGAAAATTGAAATCGTATCAAGTATCTTTTCCAACCACAACACTATGAGGGTAGATATCAATTACAGGAAAAAATCTAAAAAATACAAACACATGTAGGCTAAACAATACACTACTAAATAACCAAGAGATCACTGAAGAAATCAAAGAGGAAATCAAAAAATACCTAGAAACAAATGACAATGAAAACACGATGACCTAAAACCTATGGGATGCAGCAAAAGCAGTTCTAAGAGGGAAGTTTATAGCAATACAGTCCTACCTCAGGAAATCAGAAACATCTCAAATAGACAACCTAACCTTACACCGAAAGCAATTAGAGAAAGAAGAACCAAAAAAACCCCAAAGTTAGCAGAAAGAAAGAAATCATAAATATCAGATCAGAAATAAATGAAAAAGAAATGAAGGAAACAATGGCAAAGATCAATAAAACTAAAAGGGGGTTCTTTAAGAAGAGAAACAAAATTGATAAACCATTAGCCAGCATCATCAGGAAAAAAAGGGAGAAGACTCAAATCAGTAGAATTAGAAATGAAAAAGCAGAAGTAACAACTGACACTGCAGAAATACAAAGGATCGTGAGAGATTATTACACGCAACAATATGCCAATAAATTGGACAGACTGGAAGAAATGGACACATTCTTAGAAAAGCACATCCTTCTGAGACTGAACCAGGAAGAAATAGAAAATATAAACAGACCAATCACAAGCACTGAAATTGAGACTGTGATTAAAAATCTTGCAACAAACAAAAGCCCAGACCCAGATGGCTTCACAGACGAATTATATCAAATACTTAGAGAAGAGCTAACACCCATCCTTCTCAAACTCTTCCAAAATACAGCAGAGGGATGAACACTCCCAAACTCATTCTATGAGGCCACCATCACCCTGATACCAAAACCAGACAAAGATGTCACAAAGAAAGAAAACTACAGGCCAATATCACTGATGAACATAGATGCAAAAATCCTCAACAAAATACTAGCAAACAGAATCCAACAGCACATTAAAAGGATCATACACCGTGATCAAGTGGGGTATATCCCAGAAAAGCAAGGATTCTTCAATATACTCAAATCAATCAGTGTGATAAACCACATTAACAAACTGAAGGAGAAAAACCATATGATCATCTCAATAGATGCAGAAAAAGCTTTTGACAAAATTCAACACCCATTTGTGATTAAAAAAAAAAAAAACCCTCCAGAAAGTAGGTATAGAGGGAACTTACCTCAACATAATAAAGGCCACATATGACAAACCCACAGCAAACATCATTCTCTGTCATGAAAAACTGAAACCATTTCCTCTAAGATCAGGAACAAGACAAGGTCGTCCACTCTCACCACTATTATTCAACATAGTTTTAGAAGTTTTAGCCAGAGCAATCAGAGATGGAAAAGAAATAAAAGGAATCAAAATCAGAAAAGAAGGAGTAAAGCTGTCACTGTTTGCAGGTGACATGACACTATACATAAAGAATCCTAAAGATGCTACCAGAAAACTACTAGAGCTAATCAATGAATTTGGTAAAGTAGCCAGATACAAAAGTAATGCACAGAAATCTCTTGCATTCGTATACACTAATGATGAAAAATCTGAAAGAGAAATTAAGGAAACACTCCCATTTACCATTGCAACAAGAAGAATAAAACACCTAGGAATAAACCTACCTAAGGAGACAAAAGACCTGTATGCAGAAAACTGACAAAAGAAATTAATGATTATATAAACAGATGGAGAGATATATCATGTTCTTGGATTGGAAGGATCAACATTGTGAAAAATGACTATACTACCCAAAGCAATCTACAGTTTCAATGCAATCCGTATCAAACTACCACTGGCATTTTTCACAGAACTAGAACAAGAAATTGCACAATTTGTATGGAAACACAAAAGAATCGGAATAGCCAAAGCAATCTTGAGAAAGAAAAATGGAGCTGGAGGAATCAAGGTCCCTGACTTCAGACTAGATTACAAAGCTACAGTAATCAAGACAATATGGTATTGGCACAAAAACAGAAATATAGATCAATGGAACAGGATAGAAAGCCCAGAGATAAACCCACATACACATGGTCACCTTGTTTTTGATAAAGGAGGCAAGAATATACAATGCAGAAAAGACAGCCTCTTCAATAAGTGGTGCTGGTAAAACTGAACAGCTACATGTAAAAGAATGAAATTAGAACACTCCCTAACACCATACACAAAAATAAACTCAACATGGATTAAAGACCTAAATCTAAGGCCAGGCACTGTAAAACTCTTAGAGGAAAACATAGGCAGAACATTCTATGACATAAATCACAGCAAGATCCTTTTTGACCCACCTCCTAGAGAAATGGAAGTAAAACGAAAATAACAAATGAGACCTAATGAAACTTGAAAGCTTTTGCACAGCAAAGGAAACCATAAACAGGATGAAAAGACAACCCTCAGAATGGGAGAAAATATTTGCAAATGAAGCAACTGACAAAGGATTAGTCTCCAAAATTTACAACTGCACGATATCAAAAAAAACAAACAAACAATCCAATCCAAAAATAGGCAGAAGACCTAAATAGACATTTCTCCAAAGAAGATATACAGATTTCCAACAAACATATGAAAGGATGCTCAACATCGCTAATCATTAGAGAAATGCAAATCAAAACTACAATGAGGTATCACCTCACACCGGTCAGAATGGCCATCATCAAAAAATCTACAAACCGTAAATGCTGGAGTGGGTGTTGAGAAAAGGGAACCCTCTTGCACTGTTGGTGGGAATGTAAACTGATACAGCCACTATGGAGAACAGTATGGAGGTTCCTTAAAAAACTAAAAATAGAGCTACCATACGAGCCAGCAATCCCACTACTGGGCATATACCCTGAGAAAGCATGATTCAAAAAGAGTCATGTACCACAATGTTCATTGCAGCTCTATTTACAATAGCCAGAACATGGAAGCAACCTAAGTGTCCATCGACAGATGAATGGATAAAGAAGATGTGGCACATATATACAGTGGAATATTATTCAGCCATAAAAAGAAACAAAATTGAGTTATTTGTAGTGAGGTGGGTGGACCTAGAGTCTGTCATACAGAGTGAAGTAAGTCAGAAAGAGAAAGACAAATATCATATGCTAAAACATGTATATGGAATCTAAAGAAAAAAAAAACAGGTTCTGAAGAACCTAGGGGCAGGACAGGAATAAAGACGCAGATGTAGAGAATGGACTTGAGGTCACAGGGAGGGGGAAGGGTAAGCTGGGACGACGGGAGAGAGTGGCATGGACTTATATATACACTATCAAATGTAAAATAGAAAGCCAGTGGGATGCAGCCACATAGTGCAGGGAGGTCATCTCGGTGCTTTGTGACCACCTAGAGGGGTGGGATAGGGAGGGTGGGAGGGAGGGAGACGCAAGAGGGAGGAGATATGGGGATATATGTATATGTATAGCTGAATCACTTTGTAATACAGCAGAAACTAACACACGATTGTAAAGCAATTATACTCCAATAAAGATGTTAATAAAGAAAAAAGAAAAACAGAGCCAAAGGCTCTCTTCCTGTTGTGTGGAAGAGTAACCCCAAAGCTTGGGTTACACAGGCCATTTTCCAGGACTGGTTTGTCACCACTTTATCCCTGAGGTAGAGAAATATTACTTGGAGAAAGATGTCCCATTCAACATTCTTTTGCTGCTCAACAATGCTCTGGGCCACACCCCATTCATGGATGACTTTCATCCCAACATCAAAGTAGTGCATCTGCCGCCGAATACTACGTTGCTCATCCAGCTTATGGACCACGGAGTTATAACGACTTTCAAGAAATATTATTTACGTTACACTTTTCATCAGGCAGTAAAGGCGAAAGATGAATCGGGAAAAACCTTGCGACAATTTTGGAAGAACTATAACATCTACAAGACCACAAAAAACATTGACTTTGCTTGGCGTGGTGTTACAGGCTTCACCCTCAGTGTGCTTTGGAAGAACCTGTGCCCACAGTTTGTTCACGATTTTCGTGGATTTGGGAAGGTGGATGAGGAGTCCAAAGAGGTCTTCAGCAACCTAGTGACCCTCAGCAAGAAGATGGAGCTAGATCTGCAAGAAGACGCTGTCACTGAACTCCTTGCTGTGCAACATGAGGAGCTTACTAATGAAGACCTGATGGAATTGGAGGCCCAGAGAAAGGCTGAAGAGAGCCAAGAGGAAGAAGAAATAACTGAAGAACCGAAGAGATTCATGATGCAGGAAATGCACGTGGATTTTCTTTAATTGAGGAGGCACTGTTAGTTTTTGAGGCACAGGACCCGAACATAGAATGTTACATGAAGGTTGCAATAGCTGTTCAGAATGCAATCCAGTGCTACTGTGTCATTCATTGATGACGAGAAAAGAGCTACTACCCAGACATCACTGGATCGTTTTTTCAAGAGGGTAGATAGAATTGAATCCAGCAAGGAACCAGAACCTGTGGCATCAGTGTCAGGCATGAGTGAAACTGCAGCTTGCCCTCCGTCTCCTATTGCTGATAATCCTTCAGCTCTACCATCTCCCACCTCCTCTCCCTCCTCCAGTCAGTAACGTTTCTTGCCTGTTCACTCGATGTCAGCCCCTGTATGCGAGCTGCTGTACTGTACTACTGTACTTTTCAAGGTACTGTAGTGTAAGATTAAAAATGTTTTCTCTATTTTTGTGTTTGTTTTTTATGGGTTTGTTTGTTTGTTTTTTGTGGTACATGGGCCTCTCACTGCTGTGGCCTCTCCCGCTGCGGAGCACAGTCTCCGGACGTGCAGGCTCAGCGGCCATGGCTCACGGGCCCAGCCGCTCTGCGGCACGTAGGATCTTCCCGGACCGGGGCACGAACCCGTGTCCCCTGCATCGGCAGGTGGACTCTCAACCACTGAGCCATCAGGGAAGCCCTTTATGTATTATTTTTGTGAAAAGTATTATATAAACCTATTACAGTACAGTACTATATCGCCGATTATGTTAGTTGGGTACCTAGGCTAACTTTGTTGGACTTACGAACAAATTGGACTTACGAACGCACCTCAGAACGTATGTAGAGGACCTACTGTACAAGGAAAACTACATTGCATAATGATAAAAGAGCCAATTCACAAAGAAGACATAGCAATCCCAAATGCATATGTACCCACAACAGAATTTCAGAATACAAAAAACAAAAACTGATAGAACCAAATGGAGAAATGACAAACCCACAATTAAAGCTGAAGACCTCAAAACTCCTCTCTCTGTAATTGATAGTATAAGTAGAAAGAAAATCAGCAAAGACAGAAGAACTGAGCAAGGCCATCAACCAATGGAATCTAATTGATATTTGTAGACCCCTCCACCCACTAGCAGAACACACATTCCTTTCAAGTACACATGGATCATTTGGGGGCTCCTTTGCACAAAACAACTCTTCCCCAAGGGAACAAATGGAGATGTAATGGATGGTGAGAGTATAGCAGCAGAGAGGAATTTTCTAACTTCACAATCTAGCCTCCCAGAGGACACTGTGGGACCATGGGCAGTGTAAACTTTGAAATGAAAAGGCAGTTATCATTTTAATCCAATTGCAAGCAGCTTAAAGAATCAAGCACAAATTCATTTGCATAGAATTGTTGAAACAAGTTTGATCTGATCAGATCAGGGCTGCAGGTTTGTAGGTGTCTGGTTTTGAAACACAAAACGCAGTATTTACTTTCAGTCTCTGAAATACATTTTAAAAATGTTGTTCATATAAATTACCATTCCACTTCAGTTTTACTATTAATTGTATTATAACTTGTATTCTCATTCAGTTTCTACACCTTTTTGTTCTCCTTCTGTACTAGTTTGCCATTTGGATAAATAAGTATGATTAGGTATCCGTTCAGGTGGCTCCTAGGTCACCAACATAGTTCTGAATTTATTCATTTTTGCACTGTCCATCAGTGTCAAATTATGATTTAATCCAGAAATTATTTGAAAAAAAATATGAAAAGGTTTTTATTAGAGAGCTATATTCAGATCATGGAAATATGGTTCAACAGTTCATGAGTCAACATATTTTCCATAAAAGCAGCACCACCTTGGGACAGAGTCCCCACAGATCTGGAGAAATCATTTCTCTTTGAAAATGTCTGCTATTTTAGGTCTAGCTCCTCATTAATTACTTTTGATGAAGCAATTCAAAGCTGGGTAATGTCCCCATGAAAAAAGATGCTCTCCCAAAAGACCAGTGAGAAGGTCAGAGCCTGGTCATGTAGTTCACTTCCACTGAGGGAATCTCTTCTCTAGATGAGTGGGGAAATTTTTTTTTTTGCAGACAACCTGCCTCAACTTGATTAAAACTTGGGAAACTCAACAGTGTAAGAAGTAATTTTAATGCTGAGAGAAATCTGTAGATGAATGGACATTACAGATTGCTGAATCGGTAAAGAGCTTGCTTTGGATTTTATATACCTCTTAATGATCTATGAAAGCAAAATGTAAATTATAAGATATAATGTATAATGACATCTATAACCTATCCATCTCTTTTTTCCCTCCATAGATAGTTAATAATATATTTTTTAAGCAATGGTGCCAGATCTGGTTTAAACTGGCTAAAGCTGGTTTTAATCAGCAAGGGTAACACTATTGAAATTAGAGCTGATTTGATCCAACTTGAATCAAGCTACTTTGACAAATGTGATTTTATCTTTTAATTTTTATTGGAGTATAGTTGCTTTACAATGTTGTGTTAGTTTCTGCTGTACAGCAAATTGAATCAGTTATACATATACATATATCCCCTCTTTTTTAGATTTTCTTCCAACAAGTGTGACTTTAAACTGGTTTAATTTAATTAGAACCTGTTTGCTCTGCTAAAAATCATTTTTTATTTATTTTTTCCCTAATACAAAGCAGTGTCACCTGGCTGAATCCAGTTTCCTCCTTCTGAACCATTGTGACTCAATTCATGTTGGTCTGACCCAGTAAGGACAAGTTAGAACCAGGCTCATCTGGTCTCAATCATCATGAATTGCTCTGAATCTGATTTGTCCTAAATTGGAATGTTTTATCCTGCTTGACCTGACTTTATCCAATTTGAGCCAGGAATATTGGTTTTGACCTGGTTAGAACCAGTTAAAAACTGATTTTGACCAATTTGGAATCTGTTTGCTACTTTGGTTATTGCTGAGAACAAGTTGGTTTCTGTTAGAAATCTGACATTCAGAAATGGCTCAGCTAGTCAGAGCCTACTGTGAACCACACTTATTCAGATGAAGTCAGAACTCTTCAGTCTAATCTGAAACACTGAAAAAAAAAATGGAGATGGAAAATCCTATAGGTTAGGGAGTAAAAAGGGTGGGGGAGAGAATGGAAGATATTGCATCTATACTCTTATAGATATAGGTTAAAATGGGAGACTCAGGGTCAAGAGATGATTTTTTAAAATATGGATCAAGGTCCCAGAAGAGGTAGGAGGGCCTAGAATAAAGAGGCTGGGTCAGAAACCAAGTAGGGACAAAGGTATGTTGCAATTAGATTGGAGGGAGACGGGAATTATATGGATGTGGTATCAGTTTTAATAGCATATGAAGACAATTTTAATTTTTATCACAGCACTGTGACTTTGGTTAAACGATTTATGTAGCTGATTATATTCTTTTGACAATTCTATCAATCTCCTAATAGCTACAGTTTTCCCCCTTGAGGCATCTGAAGGGCACACTCACATCTGTGTCCTATCGTCATCATACCACACTTGTCCCCAAGGAAGGATGTGAGGACAGGAGAAGGGGTAGAGACCCCAAGGGAAGACAAGTTGCCAGAGTTCACAATGGCCCCCTCAGGAGACCCTACTGAAAGGACTCATGTTCTGGACTTGTAGCAGATGATCACCTCTTCACCACTTCCTGCTGTCATGTAAGAAAGTGTCAGGGCTGTGGCAAAGGCAATCATCACCAGCCCTTCAGAAGAGGTGACCCTCGTGTTAGGGTGACCATATGTCCTCACATGCCAAAGACAATTCTGGTTTACATCTGAGTTCCCAATGTCATTATTAACAGTGGCTCCTATCTCTCTCTAGGTTGTTCCAGTTTGGGCAACAAATTATATCATCAAGCTACCTGAGGCCCTATCTCCTCCTGCCTATGACTCTCTACCCCTTTCTATTTTCTCTTCTGCAGAGATTGCATCCATTCTCATAGCCTAAAATTCCCTCTTTCCAGAATTTTCATCTCCATCTTTTTTTCCCTGGGATTCAGTTTGTAATCTCCACTGGGATATTAAAATAATAATCCACTTGGTGCTGCTGGAAATGACCCAGAACCGACAGGTGTTGTTTTGGCTTCATCCACCTCTGCCACCCAGAAACGTGTCACCTGAGTACTTATTGAGCCCAGTCCCCACACTAAAAAGAAAGATGGGAAATATTTGTCACCATGTTGGAAAATAAAAGGGTATTTGCACATGTTGCTAGGGTTCCTCTGGAAAACATCCATCCAAGAATCGTTCCAGAAATTCCACTTCAAGGTGTGTGTTTCTTTAAGGAAACATTGCGCTGCTGAGAAGGAACACCCTGCAAGGTGTCACTAGCTGTAGGCATTGCTACGGCAGATGGGCCTTATTGTGGAATAGCAAAGGAAGAGTCACAGGGGAAACACATGAGCGGGCAGGGCGCACGCTCCACCTCTAAGGAAGCTGTAATCAGATAGCTGACAGAGTGTGCTCATTAAAGACACCAACTTCTCAGGCTCCAGACCCACAGCAAAGACATGCTGGAAGGAGAGACGTGTTCCACGCCAGGATCAGGAACCAGCCCACATTTCGGCTTGAGCCCCCGAGCTCCCACTCTAGGCTAATTTGCTCCAACCCAAGCCCTTGAGAGAATCGAGGTGCTTTCCTCCTTTGGGAGCCTGAGAAGAAGCTTGGAGTCAGGTCAGAGGTGGCGGTCAGCAGAGGCTGACATGCCAGCCTGGAAATGGGCAGCTTGTCCAGAGTCAAGTTTGGGCTGATTCAGAAACCTCGCCTGTGGAAAGAAGGGGATGAACTCCAGTGGGGAATTTCTGAAACATGAGCTCATATTCACCTAGGAGAAGGAAGTGCTTGAGGTACGTCTATTTTCTTTTTTTTTTTTTTCTGACTATGAAATATGGGCCAAACTCCATTGACAAAATGGTTTAAGACCTTGTATTGGAAAAATAAAAGTTAAAAGAGGAAAGAGAACTTGCATGGGTTGAACACACACTGAGGGCTAGGCTCTCTGCTGGGTATGGTATAGAGTGGAATTTATTGGATCTTTACACAAACCTCCAAGGGGAAGTGGCAGTTGACCTGGAGTCTCTTTAGTCAGGTATTTAATTCACCTCTCTGAGTCTTGGTTTTCACACGTGTGGAATGGGCTGATGCTCCCCAACCAGTGTCCACTGCAGGATGATTGAAAACATTAAATGAAATCATGGCAGAAGCTGTGAAATGTACAGCTCACTGAAATGTAGTTTAACTTAAATTTGGAGGGAGGTGGGCTGACTCTTCCGATGATTCCTGGATGTTGTTCTGCTCAAGAGTTTTAGGAGAGGTGGTCTGTCATGAGTCAGGTAGACACTGAGATGAGGATTCCAGCACTTATAACTTAATTGGGGGGTGAGCTCAGGAAGCATGTGAGGGAGAGAGGAGGTGAGACAGGGAAGGAAGGAAAGCTGATGAAAGGTGTGTTCATGAGTGTGTTACCACTGTGGGCAACTGGGGCTCAGTCCTGCTGGGGACCCTCTGGGAAACTGTGGAACATAATTCACCTGGCACCTCTGGCCTGTCCCCTACTGGTAAGGAAGCACATTCTTGGGCTCGAAATTGTCCTTAGGCAGAGACCTGGGAAAACATTCCTTGTGAGGAAATGTCTATAAATGAACTCTAGGGCAGACCCAGGGGCTGTGGTTGGGGGACCTAGAGCATTTCCTAAACAGAGTCCCACCCTCTCGTCCAGAGAAGGAGGAAGGGAGAGCAGCAAAAGTGAAGCTGGAGAATTAAGACAGCAGGAGAACACATGGAGTTTGCCCCATGTCAAAGCCTAGATTAGAAAGATTGGAAACCTGGGCCTCCAGGAGTACAGTGCTTCTCTCTCATCCCACTTGTACTCCTCCCCTTCCCCACCCTCTACCCCGCATTTGAAATATGAATCCATTTATAGGGGCAGGGCAGGAGAATTGGAGGCCGAGAGTCCTCACAACTCTTTCCTAAGCAATGATGGCTCTTTTCAGCCCCATTAGACGATGGAAGGAGCACTTGATGGTGCCCACATGCAGAATTCTTAAGCAGGGGACCTTAAATTGATTTCATTGGGAGTTTAACTGGTAGGGAAGCTGCTTTCCTTGGGGGCAGTATAATCTAGTGGTTAGGAGCAGGAGCTTTGGAGTGAGACCAGGCTGGGTTCAAGGTCCAGTTCCATCCCTTTGTAGTTGTGTAAACTTAGGCAAGTTTTCTTCATCTTTTTACGTGGAAGTTTCCTCATCTGTAAAACTGGGTAAAATACCAGTAAAGTCTCAAAGGGTTGCTGTGAGAGTTAAATGAGTATGTAAAGCCCTTATCACAGTATCTGGTACATAGTAAATGCTCAATAAGTTCTAGCTATCATTATTTCTCACTCATTTAACAAACATTTCTTGAGCCTCTTCCATGTGTCAGGCCCTGTTTCAGGTACTAGTGACACACTGGTGAACAAGACAGACTCAATTCTCGCCATGAAATTTAGAGGCAGACAATAAGCAAGTAAACAAATTAATAAACATTATAATATCAGGTAATAATAAGTGCTTGAGAGCTATGTAATGTGAAGAAGTAAGAATGCAAAAGATCCTGGGCAGCATTCTAGGCAGTAGGTATAGAAAATATGAAAGCCATGAGGTGAGAATAAAGTTAGTGGGTTGAGAAAAAGCAAGAAGGTTGGTGTAGTGAGAATAGGAGGGCAAGAGAGAGAAGTGAGAGTGAAAGGCAGCCATGGTAAGGAATTGGGTTTATTCTAAGTTTTGAGCAGGGGTTGACATGATTTGATTTGCATTTTAAAAATATCCACTTGGGTGGCCATGAAGAGAATAGACTGGGGGAGGGATGGCAAGAGAGGAAGCAAAGAGATGAGTTATGAGGCTATTGGCGTGGCTCCAGAGAGTGATGGCCGTGGCTCAGACAGGTGACATCAGTAAGAGTGGTGAGAAGTGGTTGAATCCGGGATGTATTATGCAGATGGAACCAACCAAACTCACTGATGGTTTAGATGTGGAATATAGGGTAAAGAGAAAACTCAATTACAACTCATAGGCTTGGAGCTTGAGCATCTAGGTAAATGGTGGTGCCCTTGACTGAGAGAGGGGCGAATTGGAAAAGACACAGGCATGAGGAGGGGTTCTGGTGGGAAATTCAGAGTTCTATTTTGGACATACAAACTATGAACTGCCCAGCAGGTGTCCAAGTGGGCATGGTAAGAAGGTATTTGGCTTAGGGAAGAGGTTAGGGCTGGAAACATGTTTGGGGGTCATTAGAGTATGAACAGTATTTAAAATCACGAGACTGGGTAAGATCACCTAAGAGTGAGGTGAGATAGAGAACAAGTCTGATGACTGAGCGCAAGAACACCCCGACATTTAGAGGGAAGAAAGAGGAGGAGAAGCCAGTAAGGGGCATGGAGGAGTAATCAGTGTATAAGTAAGCCAGGAGAATGGGCTACCTCAAATTCAAGAAAAGAAAGGGTTTCCAAAAGAAGGAAGTGACCTCCTGCATTAAATGCTAATGAGAGGTCAACTGATATGAAGATAAGAATTGACCAGTGCATTTAGCAAGATGAGAGTTGTTGGGGTCTGTGAGAATTCTGGCTTCATTATTACTGTGCAGACTAGAGCCTGACTGAAATAGGTCAAAGAAAGAATAGGGGGCTTCCCTGGTGGCACAGTGGTTGAGAATCCGCCTGCCGATGCAGGGGACACGGGTTCGTGCCCCAGTCTGGGAAGATCCCACATGCCGCGGAGCGGCTGGGCCTGTGAGCCATGGCCGCTGAGCCTGCACGTCCGGAGGCTGTGCTCCGCAACGGGAGAGGCCACAACAGTGAGAGGCCTGCGTACCGCAAAAAAAAAAAAAGAAAGAATAAGAAGAGGGTAAGTAGAGAAAGGAGCAACAGCTGTGTTGAGGAGTTTTCCTATAAAGAAAGCAAAATAAAGAAAGAATAGATAAAGAACTGGAAGTCGAGAAGAGATTTATTTATTTTTTAATATCTTAAGGGACATTACAACATATTGATATGCCAATGGGATAAACCGCTAGAAATGGGAAAGTCAATGATACCAGAGAAAGATGCAAAGTCCTTGAAAGGAAAGAAGGGATAGGACCCAGTCAACAGGTGGTGGGTTGCCCTGGACAGAGGCAGAGGCAGAGACAGGTCATCCTTTGCAACAGGAAGAAATGCAGAGTATACAAATACAGCTACATGAAATATTTCTGTATGCTTAGGGAAATTGCTTTTTTTTCCTCTGGAAAGTTTCTGAGATTTCAACTTAAGCACCTATTCAGTGGCTCAGCTGGGGCTGGAGGTTTTGTGCTGCCTGCCAAGCAGTGATTTGGGGTTCATAGGCAATCTCAAGAAAGCAAAACCAGGGGACCTGAGGTTACAGACCATATTCTTTTCCATTCTTGTAGGCCTTAATAAATGTTGGATTGGCTTGAGTTACGAGAAACTAAAATACACTTGTTGAAGACCTCCTTAAAAGATAGTTACAGATGATACAGAAAGCCATTAATTCTGGGGAATGAATATAGCTCCCACAGTCTACTGAGCAAATCTGTCTGCAGATGGGAAACGTGTAAGGATAGAACCCTCCACCAATGTGGGCTGGGATTCGTCCATCGACTTGTCCTCTGTTCAATAATATGCCATCTTCTTAGTCCTACTTACTGATCTTACCATGTTAGATGGCAAGCTCCCTGAAGGAAGAGGTTGTGTCTTAGTCAGTAGTCTATGGCTTCTCCCAACCACCCCAGGTGCACAGCCAGTGTGTGTCAGTGCAAATGATGGGTCTCTTCTCACAGTCATTGGAGATGGGGAGTAGATCCTCTAGATATGAAAGGAGACCTTCACATCATGGTTCCTTAAAGGCTTCTGACCCCAAATACCTCAGATAAAGAGACTTTTGAAGTTAACAATTAGGAAAAGCTGCCAGATAGGAAAGTCGGGAGTTCTAATATACTCCTCTGATCATCTAGCACTTCCTGTAGTGGTAATTATGAGATTTTCTGATTTTCCTACTAAGCTTGTAATGTTGGAAGGTTGGGGGGCACATTAGCCAAAAGTCTTACTCTCAGCCTATCCATCATGCAGAGGCAGAACACGTTGAGTGGTTTCTCTTTTTGGATCTGAAGCTACTTGTAAGAACCCACCTATAGCAACCCATGAAGGTCCACGCTGGGTCAACAATCATGAGTGGTCCCTCAATCCTATTCCACTGTTCAGTGGGGGTGATAAGACTTCTATCAGAAAAAAAGCTCTTAGGGCTTCCTGGCTCCTCATGCATGGACATCTCTCTTTCCTTCTCCTACCACTCCCTTGGGCCCTGCGGCCACCGAGACACTTCTGTTCCTTTATTCCCTTCACCTCCACACCCAGGAGCCCCACTTTTCTTTGGCCTTCTATGGGGCCTGTCAGACCCATGGACTATTTTCTTCCAAAGCAGATCAGGACTAGGAAGTGTAGAAAAACAGCCCTTGGAGTCAAAAGTCTATAAGATAAACACATCTTCCAGACTTCTGAGAATGACCTCCTCTCAGTATGCCTCCTGTGTACTTCCCAAGGCCCCTTCTCATATCCTCACGGATGTAGGCTATGTCTGCAGAAGGGAATGACGCTGGAGAAATAGGCTCGTCCTGCCAAGAAAGCCTCCACATATGAGTGGCTCTCTGGGAACCACAATGCGGTACATGGCAAGTTGCTTTCTAAGACCTTGAACAGCACATACAAGCTGAAAACTTGCTTTTCTCTGTGGGATGGTCCAGAAATGACAGCAGGCTTCTAAGCAATTCTTCATACAAGGTGGTAACTGCAGCTGGAGGAAGGAACCATGAGTGAGGAGTGCCCCCAAGCTTGGATGAGTTTGGTCTTTCAGAGCCAATCAACACATGGGGTTATGGACAGAAAAAGCCGCCTTACAGAAGCTGAGGCCCACAGGCCAGTGCATGACTCTGTGTTAATTAATTGATTGCATCAGCCTTTCTAAAGAAAAAGTGTGTGGAAACCAGGTAAAAGTAGTTCAGCTTGGAATCTAGAAAAACCTCAGTCAGAAAGGCACACTTGGGACAAACCCAACTACGCCCTGCTGAAGGGGTCTGTCCTGAACTGGACCTGTAGGCCAGCACATCATCGTCACTCTCCTGCTGGCTTAAGAGTTGAACTGCAAACACCCATGGAGTTCTGAGCAGCAATCACTGATAGATCCCAATACTCCTTCCTTGTCTCTGATCTGCCTCTGCTCCATGATAGGTAAGCAGAGACTGAGAATAGCATGCACATGGGGGTAGGGTCCTGGTACAGGGAAGCAATTACTCTGTGAGACAGGGCACGGGACAGGAACAGTCCCAAGGGGTCACCAAGAATAGGTCAACAGAATTATCCAGGCTGGAATCAACACCTTTCTTTGACCCTACCTAACTGAAGAATTTTTCAAATTCTTTAGTGCAGAGGAAGCTGGTCATTAATTTTTTTAACATCTTTATTGGAGTATAATTGCTTTCCAGTGTTGTGTTAGTTTAGTTTCTGCTGTGTAACAAATTGACTCAGCTGTATGTATACATACATCCCCATATCCCCTCCCTCTTGTGCCTCCCTCCCACCCTCTCTGTCCCACCCCTCTAGGTGGTCACACAGCACCAAGTTGATCTCCCTGTGTGATGCAGCTGCTTGATCATTAATTTTAGAACTCAGCCCTATAGTATGTATGGTTTAGTGTTGTGTGGGGGTCCCCAAGACCACCTCCAGGTTCAGTGATTTGTGAGGACGCACAGAAGTCAGCATATGGTCGCACTCATGGCTATGATTTATTATAGTGAAAGGATACAGAGCCAAGTCAGCAAAGGGAAAAGGCATATGAGAAGTCCAGAGGAAACCAGGTGCAAGCTTCCAAGAGTCCTCTCCCAGTGGAGTCACATGGGACAAGCTTAATTCCTCCACAATAACACATGTGAAGTGTTGTCTATCAGGGAAGCTCATTAGAAACTCAGCGTCCAAGGTTTTTTGGGGGGCTGGTCATACAAACACCCTATTGTATCAACATTCCAGAATCCCAGAAGGAAACCAGGTGCTCAGCATAAACCACATTATACAAACAGGATAGGCACAGTGAGCTACCCTTATCATTTAGGGTGAGTTTTGTATCAGTCTCGGGAACTGTTTACTGGCCAAGTTCCCACACACCAGCCAAGGGCCAACATGACAAGTGGGCCTTTCTAAGGACAGCAGTCTCATGCTTGTCATGGTAACCCTTCTGCACAGGTGTATATAATTAAACTTACATTATCTATACTGTAACAACATAAAGTTCTCATTCAAAAGTATAGGTTCAAACATATGTTTTGCTATCTTCTTAAAGTGCTAAGATAAAGCACTTCTCCAGATAATGCTGTGGATATAGTTTTCTACCAGGAGGACCCCATTTGCTGCTGCCATCGAGAATCTAGTGCCCCAAGTTGGCAAAACAGAACCTAAGCCTGGCCCTGGCCTTCTACCAGCACTGTGCACTGTGACCCTCTCCCGAATTGGACTTTAAAGCAGCCCACCTGACCTGGAATGCTAAATACTGTCCACAGAATATCCCTTTCTCATCCTTCCCCAAACCCAAACTGACCAGCATGGGGGTCCCAAGTCCTGGTTCTGAGACCTGGAAGGGTCACAGCCCTCACCCTGAAGAACTGTTTCAGGGACTTTCCGGAAGCTCGGAGAGGAGCCATTCCCTCTGAGGCACATAAAGCTCCCTTCACATGGCTTCCTCCTTTCTCCATGTTTCAGTCTCTACCCTACCTCTTTCTACAGTTGGGACGTTATTTACTTATTTTCGCTTTTCTGAAGCAAGCTGTTACTCTGGCTCAGGCTGGGTCACAGTGAAATTTTTTTTAGACAGTTTCTCAGATATATGAACTCAGCCACCCCGAAATCAACCTTGAATCTGTGCAATGGTAATGACTCAGTTGCTCTTAGACCCGTGGAAATCCTAATCCCCAGCCCCATTTCACACAGTAATGACTTTTCCCAGTTTATTTTTCTTTCCTTTTTTCAAAGGACAGCGTTTGGGGAAGCAGTGAGGGGAGATTAACCCTCTTGAGTCTACCTAGCTCAATCAGTCCATTCATGGAAGCCAGATTTGGGTGCCTTTCCACATCCAGAACATTAGCCCGGTAGGAATTCCCCTTCTGTTTTTTTCTTCCTCCAAATTTAGAATCTGGGCTGTCTGTGTGGGGCTGGGGGTGTTTCAGGACAAATGACATCATTTAGACCCATAGAAACAGATGTTCAGACTTTCTGTGCTCCATGAACTCAGCTTCATGCCATCTACTGGAATGGAAACTGGCCAGGCCATCCAGAGGGAGTATCTAAGATGAGTGGGTGGGATTGTACTGCTTTCCTTTCATTAAAACAGGAAGGGCCTGGGCTGGAATATGTTAGTGAGGACATCCAGAAATGGGCGTGGAAAGCAAGTGCTCAAACTCACAATAGGTAAAAACTCCAGTCCACTGAGCAGATTTGCAAGCAAGATGCTGAAATAATTTTTCCGTTCCACTTCCCTCCCCGCTCCCCCACCTTCAGAAAGGCACAGGATATTTTTAGCAGGAAAAATAAATGCCTCATAAAAATACCATACAGGGGACAGGGCACCCTCCCACCGGTTTCCAAGAGATCCCTGGAGTGACCATGAAACTAAACAGACTTCAAAGCCAGTATTGGGACTGCACTTGCTAGTCTCTCTGCCAGAAACGCTTTCCCCCAGAGATCCTCCTCATTCACCTTTCAATTTCTTCAGGTCTTAACTCACATGCTACTTTCTTGGTCACTCCTTCAAAAAAATATAACCACCCTGACATTTCTGTGTTCCTTTCTTTCCTTTATTTCTCTCCTTAGTGCATGTCACCATTTACCCTACTCTAGTGTAAATGTATTTATCTTGTTTATCTGCCTCCCCACTAGAATGTAAGGTCCATAATAGCACAGACCTTTGTCTCTTTTTCTTTGCTTTTGCTGCTGCATCTCTAGTGAAATCTTTCATTGAATCGTTAGAATAAAGAATGATGAAACTGTGCTAAAAATCCACCATCTCTCCTGAGTTCCCTGCTGTATATGTGACACCACTACTTGGCACATCCTCCAGCTCATGGGAGGTCTCCTGAGATGCTCACACCTAACCAGACACTCAGTTGTGCTGCTTCTTCCCCCAACATGAATCTTACTTCTGCCGACTTAATTCAGTCTCTGCTTAAGTCAGAAAACCATGACAAACCTCTCAAAGTGGTGCAGGGCAAGTGGCTTTGACAAACTTCAGGCCTCTGCTTCCTCATTTGTAAAGTGGGTGTAGTAACACCCCTTTCCATTGGGTGGTCGTGGGGAGCTGAGGTAACCTGTCGATAGCATTTCTCGACACAAAAGCATTTCTTGATACAAAAGTTAACACTGCTTCCCTTCCCTACTGTGTGTGCGCCGTTCTGAATGCCTCTGATGGCGGCCAGATGCTCCTGAGGGCCTCTCCCTTCAGTCCCTTCACCGAGCAATCATCTTGTCCACTACTGCACAATTTCTTCAGTTATCCTCCGGTTCAAAAATCCACATGTTCCTTCCGAAGAGGGAACCTTTCATTGAACCCAACCGCACAGAGTCAATTACAATCAAACCACATGAATTCACGCGGCGAGCACAAACAAGGTGATTTCTTAGCAGGAGGGGCTCAGGAAACCCTCCAGTGAAGAAGAGGGCTCCAGCTCCCCACCAAGTGTGTGGTCAGTTCATCATCCGAGCTCTCTGAACCACTTGTAGACCTCCAAGCCCCATGTGCTCTTCCCTGTCTCGGAGCCATCCTGCAAGCTACCCCCTGAGCCTAGAATACACCTTCACCACTTCAGGACCCTTCAAATAACACCATGCCCTTCAGGACCCATAAGGTAGGCTCTCCTTTGAAAAGCTTGCTGAGCTCCCTCCCAAAGGTGGCTTAGCTGCCCGTTTCCTATGCTCCCACCACCTCATCTGCTCACCCCACCATGGCATGGACCATGCTGAGTGGCATCTACCTCCCCAACCTGGGCTGTGAGCCCTGGTGGGCAGGGACAATGTCCTATCCCTCCACGTGAACTCAGACAATATTTGGCACATGGTAGGTGCTGAATAAATGCTTTTTGAATAAATGAGCAAGTGAGTAACTGAAAGAATGTATGATTCAATAAGTGAATAAAGAAATGCAACACTCTACTAAGTGGAGGTGTGTGATGGTATGAAGAGGCTGGAAAAACATGCCTCTTAGGAACAGACCCAAGATAGTACCCATCCCACAGCCTCCTCTCACAAGTCATCCCTTCCCCCTGCACACACTTGTTCTCCCTGAGCTGCCTCACCCATCCCGGAGGCTTCCATTTCCATCTGGGTGTCATTGACTCCCAAAGCAATGGTCCCAAATTCTGTGCCAAACTTAAGATAAGCTTTTCTTGCCTAAGGATTTTCCATTTTAATTTTTGCAGCCACTGCTTCCTCCATGAGAGATCTCCTATATCTCTGGATTTGGAGAGTTTGCATTCTGGAAACAAGCAACTCTTCTTGTACAGGCCCAAACCTCCACCAACAGAAAGGCAGATCCTGCTACATCACATTCTAGAAGGATTTTAGCAGGTTTGCTGAAGCTAAAGGCATCCTCTATTCCCATGTAGATGTGGTATTTCACAGTGACAGAGGACAGAGAAGCAAAATTAAAGTTACTTGCCTTGAAATGTAGTAGAAAATGTAAAAATGCAATGTCTAGATGTGTAGGGCAGGAGTGGGGACTTCTGGCCTCCAGCTCTTGGCTCAGTTTTCTTCCAACCTTTGGCAAACACAACAAATCACGGTTACATTAATGAAGAACGATTCTTATCAGTTGGTAACCACCCAGTCTGGAAGTTATCCAGAGCCCATTGGAAGGCACTTGGGTGGTGATACATTTTACAAGCACGTTCTCATTGTTCTACTTCATTTCAGAATTCATTCTGGCTTCTTACCTTTCAAATCAATCCTCTTTTTCTCCAGAACCTGTGTTAACTTTTAAAGGGAGTCCTTTGCTTTCCGCTCTTATTTTATATTGTTGACTGAAGCCATAAAGTCACTAGATATGAGAGCTGGAAAGACCCTGAGAGATTATCTGGTCTACCCCATTCGTTTTATGGGTGAGGAAACTGTCAGATGTGACTTTAACTTTGAATTTTATGAGGCCTATTTGTGTTGACAATATGATTGATTGTTCTGCTTCTGAGACTGAAGATTTGCAAGGGAAAATATTTTTAAAAAGTCAGTGCTCTTCCTAATGGGGGGTAGCATGGAGTAACAGCTCTCACTGCTGTAATTTTCCTGTACCACACCCTCTGAGGATATAATACAAGATCTCTCTACCTGGTGTAAGCCAACCACAGTTGGAAGGGTTGTAGGAAGCTGCTACTCTTCCTAAAGAGGAAAATATTGAAAGGTAGGAAGTCACTCTCTGTCCCGAGGGTGATTCAGGTTGACAGAAGGGACTGCAGACCTCTGAAGCAATAAGATGTCCAGTCAGCTGCACCCACTATTCACAAAGGGGGTTTCTCTTAGGGGTTCTGGCTGTTTGGACCTCTTTAAATGAATCTCCTCTGGTACACTATAGCTATTAAATCCCCCTCCCCATTGAGCAGCGAGGCCACAGAAGGTTCCCTGGCAGTGAGGCATTACTTGGTTTAGAAGCAGTATACATCATAGGCTGTGGTGTATGACACCGGAGAGCTGAAGCTTGGATTCATTCTGGAAAAGGCACAAAGTTCAGAGGTAGAAAAGCAAAAGCAAAATCTCTAAGCAGAGCCAATGAAAAAGATCAGGAATGGAGAACTGGTTTCATGTCAACTCTGGTTGGTAGTGCCTGCCTGGAGTACTGTGTTGAGAAGGGCTGTGAGGCTGTGAGATAGTAGAAAGGAGCACTGTTATAGGTTAGTGATGCCTTCATTAGGCCCAGGATGAAGAAGAACAGCAAGCATTCTAGACCTTTTCTTTTTCTTTTTTGATTTAATTTTATATAAGAATTACATATATACAGTTTTAAAAGTCAAATAGTGCTTCCAAGGTTTATAATGTAAAACAGCAGTCCTCTTCCCACAGTCTTGCCAGCAGGCTCCCTCTCCTCATTGAAGAAACTATCTTAACAATAAACTTGGGTTAGAGGGGACTCTGGAAATATTAAAGTATGGAGATTATTATGAGAAAAATTATGAGTGATTTGAGAGTAAAAGCAAGAAGTTATTGGCCCTATTTAGAGTACATAGGAAATAAAATATAAGGCAGTAAGCTCCCTGACATAGGTCTTGGCAATGATTTTTTGAATCTGACACCAAATGCAGAAGAAACAAAAGCAAAAATAAACAAGTGGAGCTATATCGAACTAAAAATCTTCTGCACAGTAAAGGAAACTAACACAATGAGAAGACAATCTACTGAATGGGAGAAAATATTTGCAAATCATATACCTGATAAGAAGATAATATCCAAAATATATAAAGAACTCATACAACTCAGTAGTAAAAAAGACAATCTGATTGAAAAATAGGTAAAAGATTTAAATAGACATTTTCCCAAAGAAGACATACAGATGGCCAATGGGTACATGAAACAACGCTCAATATTACTAATCAAAGGGAAATGCAAACCAAAACAATGAGATATCACTTCACACCTGTTAGAATAGCTATTATAAAAAATAAGAAATAAGTAGTTGGTGAGGATGTGGAGAAAAGAGAACCCTTGTGCATTGTTGGTGGGGATATAAATTGGTGCAGTCACTATAGAAAACAGTATGGAGGTTCCTCAAAAAATTAAAAATAGAACTACCATAAGATCCAGGAACTCCACTTTTGGTTATTTATCCAAAGAAAAGGAAAACCCTAACTTGAGAAGATGTATGTACCCATGTGTTCATTGCAGCATTATTTACAATAGCCAAGATATGGAAACAACTTAAATGTCCATTGATGGATGAAGAGATAAAGAAAATGATATAGATAAATAGATAGATAGATAGAAAAGGAAGTATTATTCAATCATAAAAAATTATAAAGTCTTGCCATTTGGGACAACATGGATGGACCCCAAAGGCATTATGCTAAGTGAAATAAGTCAGACAGAGAAAAACAAATACCATATGATCTTCTTATATGCGGAATCTAAACAGAAATGAAAACAAAAACAAAAAACCAAGCTCACAGATATGCAGAACAGATTGGAGATTGTCAGAGGCGAGGGGTGAGGGTTAGGAGAAATAGGTAAAGAGGGCCAAAAGGCAACAAAACAAATCAAAACAAACAAAAAATATCCCTCGAGGCTATATTTACATTACATTCATGGAGAACTTATCCACATAGTCACTCAATAAATATTTAAAGAATGAATAAACACGACTTTAAAATTTCAACTTAATATTCTAAGAATAGAAACAAAGAGTTTTATAGAAAAAAAAGAAAAGAAAATATAAACCCACTTTTATCATCCAACCGGGATGACAAAATGGTAGGGTGGGTTGAATGGTAAACAATATTCATCTGCGGTAGCAAAGTCCTAAACTGACCACTTAACCATCGTCAAGGGAATGGGGTGGGGTCAGTACCTCAGGGGTGGTGGGCATGTCAGTGTCCGTTACTGGTAGAGAGGGGATTGGGTGAAGCACCTGGCCACCTAATACCCTAAGATCATAGGATGAAACCAGTAGTCTAAGATGGGGGTTAAAACTCTGATGGATCAGGCAGTAGTTGGGGGCCATCACATAGGCAGGTCTGGGAATTGTTGATCACTAGGCAAAGGGAAGGCCTCTCTGTCCACTCCCGAGACCAGCCCAGAGGCAAGAATGCTTTAGGAGCAATCTGGATGTCTGTATGGAGGGGTGACTCTCGTCACTCGCAAAGATGTTACAGATCCTCTCTCCTGATGTTCTCCTGCCCTTGTGCGTGGGCCACAGGGGAGGCTGTGAATGATGGCACAAAGTACTTTTTCTGTATCTACTCAGATAATCATCTCATTTTTCTCTTGTAGTCCTTAATATAGTGATTTGCATTGTTTAATTTTCCAAATGTTAAACCAACCTTACATTCATGGAATGAAATTCTCTTGGTCATGATGTATTATTTTTTTATATATCAGTGGATGTGATTTGCTAAAATATTGTTAAGAATTTTGATATCTATGTTCCTGAGGGATTTGGGATTGTAATTTTCTTTCTTATAATGTCTGTTTGGTTTGGGGATCAGAGTAATGTTAACTTAAAGACTGAGTTGGGAAGTGTTTTCAATTTTCTGGAAGAGTTTATTTAAAATTAGTTTTCTTTCTTAAATATTTGATAGAATTCACTAGTGATGTCATCTGAGCATGAAGTTTTTTTGGTGGGAAGGCTTTGAAGTAAAAATTCAGTTTCTTTAATGGATACAGGGCTATATGGGTTATCTATTTCTTCTTGAATAAGCTTTCGTTGTCTGGGTCTTTCAAAGAATTGGTCCATTTCATTTAAGTTGCCAAATTTATGTCTGTAGAGTTGTTCATCATATTCCCTTTTATCCTTTAAATGTCTGTTGAAACTGTGATTACATCACTTCCTTCTCCTAGTGTCTTCTTTTTGTCTTAATCAATATGACTAGAGATTTATCAATTTTATCGACTTTTTTATTTTTTATTTATTTATTTTTTTTGCTGTACACGGGCCTCTCACTGTTGTGGCCTCTCCCGTTGTGGAGCACAGGCTCCGGACGCGCAGGCTCAGCGGCCATGGCTTATGGGCCCAGCCGCTCCGCGGCATGTGGGCTCCTCCCGGACTGGGGCACGAACCCGTGTCCCCTGCATTGGCAGGCGGACTCTCAACCACTGCACCACCAGGGAAGCCCCTATTGACTTTTTTAAAAAAGCAAGTGTTACATTGGTTTTCTCTTTGAGCTTGAATTGCTCTATTTTTACTACTTTTTTAATGTGGAAACTCAGGTCATTAATTTGATACCTTTCTGACAAATTCTAAGCACTAATTTACTAGCATCCTACAATGTTTGATATGTTGCATTTCCATTTTCATTCAGTTCAAAATGCTTCCTGATTTCACTTTTGATGTCTTCTTTGATCCATGGGATATTTAGAAGTATATTAGTTTCTAAATACTTGGAGGTTTTTCAGGTATTTTTTTCTTGTTTTCTAATTTAATTGCATTGTAGTCAGAGAACATATTTTGCATGAGTTGAATTGTTTTCAATTTATTGAGGTTTGTTTTACATCCCAGAATACTGTCTTAGTCAATATTCCTTGAGCACTTGAAAAGAATGTGTATTATATAGCTGTTGGGTGGAGTGTTCTATAAATATGGTTTACCTTTATGGTTTGGTTTATGGTGTTATTCAAGTCTTCTATGTCCAAACAGATTTTCTACTTGTTCTATTAATTATTAAAAGAAGATGTTGAAGTCTCTGGTTGTAATTGTAAATTTGCCAATTTCTCCTTTCAAGTCCATTAGCTTTTTACTTGATGTATCTTGATCCTCTGTTACTTGGTGCAAAAAACATTGTTATGTCCTTTGATGAAATGACCCTTTTATCATTATTAAATGATAATCTTCTTTATCCCTGCTAAGATTATTTTCAATGACTTCTACTTTGTTTGATATTAGTATAGCCACTCCAGCTTTATTTTGATCAGGGTTACCTTGGTATTCTTTTCCATTCTTTTATTTTTAATCTATTGTGTCTTTATATTTAAAGTGGATTGCTTGTAGGCAGCATATAGTTAGGTGTTGTTTTTTTATCCAATCTGACAATCTCTGCCTTTTAATTTGGTGCTTACACAATTTGTACTTTATGCAATAAGTCATATGCTTCTACCTCACTATTTGATTTCTATTTGTTCCATCTGTTATTTGGGAATTTTTTCCTATTTTATTGACTTCTTTTGGATTAATTGAATATTCTTATGAACCCATTTTCTTCTCCTTTGGGGACATTAGTTATAACTCTTAGTTTTGTATACAGTAGTTGTTTTAGCATGTATAGTAAACAGCTCTAATTATCACAATCTACCTTAAAATAGTAATATTCTGGTTACATATATGCACATAAATGTATAGATGTACATAAATGTATATAGATGTACATAAATGTATATAGAAGAGCTTCACTCTGTGTCTACACATCCTAGTATTAACCTAAAACTGAGCTGGTTTTCTGTAGTTCTCTCCTCTATGGAACTCTGCCTCCACAGCTTCTAGCTCCCTCAGACTCCCAGAACTCCAATCTCTGCTCCTCAACTCAGAGAGAACACTGTGTTCCGCTTGGGAATGCCCTACACACTCTGCTCTCCAGAATGTACCTCCAGGCAGAAAGCTACAGTGATTGTAGGACTCACCTCATTGGTTTCCCTTCTCTCTGGGATCACAGGCTTCAGCTTCATATCATCCTATATCTTAAAGCAGTTGCTCCACATATTCTGTCCAGTTTTTCTCATTGTTTAAGGCAGGAGGGTAAATCTGGTTCTGAGATATATTTTTAATATTGTTGGATTAATTTAACGAATATTTATGGAGGATTTTTGCACGCATTTTCATGATTGAACATGACTGTATATCCACAGAGGGACATTTCACTTATGAATATAAATACATACATATGTGTATATAAATATATATGTGTCTATGTGTGTGTGTGCGTTTCTTATCCAGTTTTGTATTCAGTTATACTAGCCTTTCGGAAGTTTTTGCTCTTTCTCTATTTTCTTGACTAAAATTAGGGAATGTTTCTCAATTTCTTTTTTTTTTTTTCATTAGTCTCCCCCTCTCCCTGGAGCCTCTTTAGATATGTTTTTTTTCTAATCCCCCACCTTGAAATTTTAATACCATAGAAACACTGTATATCTGTTTATGTACCGTGACCCTTTGGAGGACCACAGTATTTTAATACCTAAGGTTTTTCCCCTTCTCCCAAAACCAGTGGATTTTGATCCCATTGAGAATACATGAAGTAGGGAATTACCTGTTCCTTACAAGTTTGTAAAGCTTTCATCTAAAAAGCTTTCTGGGCTGCAGCTTTTTGGAAAAGGAAATCTTTGATTACCATTTTGCTTCTTTAATGCTTACTGGCCTGTTTGATATTTATATTTCTCCTTGGGCCAATTGGGAATTTTATTTTCATCTCAGAAATACAGAGCTGTTATTCAGGCAGGACACACCAACCTGGCAACCAGGCAGAATGCTATCTGATTGGCACGTGCCCATCCTGATTAGCCAGCACCAAGCTTTACTTGTTGCTGAGCTATTTAAATACTATTGTGTAGAGCAAAATCTATTTCATCTACAATTTCAAATATATTAGGCTATAGTTTTCACAATATTCTTTTATTATTTTTAAATGTCTTATGCATCTGCAGTTATTCCCTTTTTATCATTCTGCATTCTGCTTTATACAATCTTTTTCTTTCTTTCTTCCCAGAAGACCATCTTGTCTTTTCAAAAAAATTTAAATATCAGCTTTTAATTTTACTGATCTTCAGTATCGTTTGTTGTTACTATTATTATATCTTGTATTATTAGTGTTTTCTTATTCTTTACTTTGATTTCTGCCCTTAATATTTCTTCCTTTCTGATTTCTTTAGTTTTGCTCTAATTTCCTTTTTCTTTCTTCTTGAACTAAACAGTTAGCTCATTAGTTTTCAGTCTTTCTTGATTCCTGATACATTTATTTAAATTTATAAATTTCCCTCCAAATATTGCTTTAGCTATGTCCATAAATTTTGGCTTAAAATACTTTCAGTTTATTCTGTTTTCTATATTATATTCATGAATTCCTTTTTTTTTTTTTTGCAGTGCGCGGTCCTCTCACTGTTGTGGCCTCTCCCGTTGCGGAGCACAGGCTCCGGACGCGCAGGCTCAGCGGCCACGGCTCACGGGCTTAGCCGCTCCGTCCCGGACCGGGGCACGACGTGTCCCCTGCATTGGCAGGCGTACTGTCAACCACTGCGCCACCAGGAAAGCCCCTATGAATTCCTTTTTAATCTAAAGACTTTTTAGTTGTATGCAATTTCATTTCTAGACTTAAAGGATTTTAAAAAGTTATTATCAATAACTGTGAAGAATCTTGGATTTTACCTGCTTGTAAGGTACCGAGGTAGCCAGTCAGTTTCAAAACCAATGGCGGAAGACATGAGACTCCTGGATCAAAGACAAATGACTTCATTTTCTCATTGGTTCCCCTTGCCTCCTAAGTCCTACAAGAGTGATGCATATATGGGTCCAGGAGGATGCTGCCTGCACCTGTAGTAGGTTTCAGTCACAGTTGAAGGACCCTGAGATTAGGAAACTCCAATCTTTCATAAGGGGGTATAAGCCAACCTACCCAATCTTTACCCCACAGCGAGACATTACCTTCATTTTACTCGAGAGCAAACACACCTGCCCTCTGCCATGGAAGGAGATGCTATCTTTATTTTCCAAGGCTGTTTGCTACATAAACATGCTTGAAAAGCTGACAATGCCTCTGCTCAGAAGACATACAGAAACACAAGAGACCTATGGAGAATCATCTCCCAATAACTATTCTTTTGTAATTTATTTCTAACATAATTGCATTGTGGTCAGAGAATATAGTCTGTGTGGTATTGATCCTTGGGACTATTTGTGAAGGCTGGGGAAGTCTAGGAATGAGAGCATCACACATCACAGAACCTGCAGACCAACTGCATTCCCAGTTCCTTCACCAGGCATGCCTCCATTCAGAGAATCTGGAAAAAAGGAGGTTATCTCCAAGAGGAGATAAACTTCTCAGGTTGCAATCCACTGTCATTGAGGGTATGGAGAGGAAGGGAGTGAGGAAGCAAATGCCATAGGGCAGCTAGATGTTATACACGTGTTCTCACCGGATTCTCAACTTGGGAGGGTCTTGAAGCTACCCTGATATTCTCCCCATCTCCCCAACCCTTCCATTTCCCCCATATGCATAACCGGGCTGCTCTTGCTAATTTCCAGTCTATGGAAGCGATGGGGCCAGAAAAACATCCTGCCAAAGCAACGTAGGGGATAAGTAAGAGCAAAATTCACCCGCCATAGCTACACCTACTGCTCCACTATGTCCCCATCCCAGACTGCCATGAGCTTCTACACCAACTCACAACTGTCTTTGGTCTCCTCGTGGGCTTTTCAAAGTTTTGACATTAGTTCTGCAGACTCTGCCTTCTCAACTCCTCTATTCATTCCTTAACTCTGGCTGCATATTAGCTGGAACTGAGGAGTATTTAAAAAATCCTAGTGCCCAGATTCTGCTTCTGAAGATTCTGATACAAATGGTCCAAGGAGGGCCCCTGATTATCAATAGTTTTTAAAGCTTCCTGGGTAATTCTAATGTGCAAGAAAGGTTTCTAATTTCCTCTGGGATGATTTAGGGGAAGGGACCTCACAGCCCAGGTTTCTTAATTTTCCTGTCAGGAGCAAAAAACTTGTATTTTGTTTAATGTTCAAATTACTGAACTCATATACCTAATAAAAAATATTTTTAAAACAAAGTATCTTGAAATTTTAAACTGACTATAATTTGATTAATTTCTCCTATGTCTTTTTAAATGCATTTGCAGATTTATTATGGCTGATTTTTTGAACACTTCAAATATATAAAACTTTCACAAATGCAGTGACTACAAAGCTTATTATTATACTTACACTTGAATGTATTCTAAAGCCTCAGAACAATGGACTTATTCACTTCTTTGATAATTTATGTGCTTGTTTTATACCTTCTGAGGGGATATTAGTATACTTATTTTAATATCTTCCTAGGGTTTTAGTAATATATTTTTATTCCTTCCCAGGGGTGGAGTAATATTACTAGACCCCAAAGAAAAAGTATACGTGCTCAGCCCAGCCAAGGCAGCAGAATCTGGATTACTGGCTGATCCATTTTTGGTCTGGGTACAGGACACATCATCAGGCTGCAATAACTTCTGGACTTACTGCAACATGATTTTTAAGGTCACACCTTCACTTGGGTTTTATTTTTTTACAACCTGATGTCTTTCAGGAAATAACATACTTTTAAAGTCTCACTTTACCAGAGTTACAGAACCCAATATCCTATCAGTATGATATATTGACTTGGTCTGTTACCTTTTTAAAGAAATATGTATTCCTTATTGGCGTTTTATTAAAATGAGTAGGACCATCTAGTGGTTTCACTTCCTGTAAGATGAGGCATTGGGTCTGGGTTGTAGTTTCTTCCTCTTTGGGACATTTGACTAATTCATCTTTTTGGAAGACCCTGTTGACCCTTTCTTCTACTTGGTAATTTTGTGTGATCACTGATCCTGATTAAGTTTTGGACTTTCTTTCCATCTAAATTGTATGTTAATCTCATACCAACAAAACCAGTCTGTTCTCCTCTTGATAGAGTTCCTGTTTTTTTCCTAGATTATTGGTTTGCTCATTTCCATAGCTTTTTTTTTGCCTCAGAAACAAATACGCATATATATATTTATGCATTTCTATACAAAACAATAATTAACGAAATATCCATATATAAATAATAGCCGCTTGTTAAAATCCATTAACAAGAAGCAAATCCATAATTAGTTATCCATTTTTTGTTTACAGCTATATTTTTGTACTCATTATTTTAACTTTTCTCTTTTGAGAAATATTATGAATCCATGGTCTTTCATAGACTCAACTTGCTCCAAGTAACCATAATAACAATAATATTTTGTGCTCAAATTGTTACAGCTTGGTCAATGGAAACCCTTAATTTGGGTCCTTTGGCATTCTCATATTGCCCCTAACATTAAAAAAAAATCAAATTCTTGCTTTCTGGTGGCAACAGGGTATTCCAGTCTCATTCTGATCGTTCTTTTCCCTTTCCCAGCACAAAGAGCCATCTATTCTCAGGGCAGTCCTGTTTTATTTTTTTAATTGAAAAAGTATTAGAATAGTGGGCATGGGAGGACACATATGAAAGATGGGCAAAAGTTTCAACACTGTTGTTGAGCCACTTGCACTGGAAAATGCAACTTTAAAAAATAAGCTATGGTTTCCAGTGATTTTTCAAATTTAATGGTGTTTTATATATATATATATTTAACATCTTTATTGGAGTATAATTTCTCTACAATGGTGTGTTAGTTTCTGCTGTATAACAAATTGAATCAGCTATACATATACATACATCCCCACAGCTCCTCGCTCTTGCTAATGGTGTTATATTGATGTACCCTACTTTTCTTATAGTAATTGGTATCACCTGATACCAAGACTTTCTCCCCAGTAACAACAGTTCTATAAATATACGTGCTTCTAACATGGTCTAAGCACTATCCTTGCTTTGAGGAATTCACAGTCTAGTAAGAGATAAGCTGGATGTAACATGTCTCTATTCTTCTTGCCATAGGATCTTAGACATTGCTTGTCAGAATATCTCACTTCCCTTGGCACATAATACTCCTGAGAATAACTTGATGGAGATTGAGATCAACACAGAGATTTAAAAAATAGCCATAGAGGTCTTGGAAGACTGAGATACACAGACAAGTGGCTAGAGACACTCAGAAACAAAGACAGGAAGAGATGAACGGAATGAGAGGGAGGGAGCTGTGTTTTTGTGATGAGAAGTGTGGGAAAGAGAGAGTACTGAGAGAATGGAGCAGGAAAGATAGCAAGAGGATTACAGCAATATTTGAGACAAAAAATAAAGGGAGAAAAATAAATGACATATAGAAAAAATGATTAATTTTGAGAGAAGATTTACAGCAAGATATGAGAAGCAGGGAGAGACATGAGGACAGTAAAGGAAAGAAAAATGGTCAGGATGAGAAAGGAAAGTAGAGAGAAGCTCGCTCATACTATTTCTTTCCCAGACCATAAATACAAGCCACGGACTCACTGATGGAAAAAGCCAGCAGAATTTGAATGGTTTTAGCTGGACTCATATTAAGAAGTAAGCTCTATGGGGGGAGCTACATATTTCCATTCTCAGTTTTGCTCGGGCATTGGTCATTAGGCTACTTATTGTTTGCCTACAGCATCTTCATGTTCATCTTGTTGGCCATCTTAGGCTTTGTAAGCTCAGCTACTAGATTTAACTTCCCATAATTCATGAGTTGGAACATCTCTGTGTTCTTACATTCAGTGCTGGGATTAGCTGAAAGTCAAAGGTCTCACTTGCCCCACGCATGGTTGATCAGTCCTATCCTGTCACCATTTCCATCATTGTCAGCTGGCTATACCACAGCGCAGAAGCCAGAAGTGTTATTATTCTTACAAATACTTAAAGCCTTCAGTCTCTGCATCACAATCTCACAAAATGCTCCATCACTAGCCACTTGTCTCTTCCCATAGTCCAGTTTAATATTCTCTAGACCACGTGACCAGCACTTCACAGAAATTTGTTGGAAAAATGGCTACCCAGTTCTGCTATTCCAATGTCAGCCAGGGGAGAAAGGCAGAGACCTTAGACATTTGAAAATGCATCAAGTTAGCATTTTAAAAGCTGATGGCCCAAACTTTCCTTGGATTCTTCTTCTCATTCTCTTGTTGCAAACCCTTTCTTCTTATTAATATGGGCTTATATCACCTGGGGTCTGGGGTATGCCCAGGTTGACTTACTCATTGTGGTGAGACTAAAGTGGATTCCTTTCCAGCCTGCAGGGATAGGCCAAGTGACTCATGGCTCCAACGTCAGCATCTACCAAGCACTGGTCCCAAAATTCGGTATGTACAAGAGTTATCTGGGAGCCTGTTAAAAAGGCAGGGATCCACTCGCAGGGATTTGATCTGAGAAAAGGGGATAGGGGCAGGCATCTGAATTATAAGACCCCCTAATGTGATTCTGATATGGGCCTCCCTATGCCATTCCTTGAGAAATATTGCCCAGAGTAATGACAGTACGTCTTTGCTTACATTTTAGAAGGTGTCTTGCCAATCCTGAACCCAGTATGACCCTCTGCTTGTGTCAGGCATAGGTATATCTAAGTCTTCAAATCTTCTTTCTGGACCATATATCCTATTGTTGCCATCTTCAACATAAGTTCACAGCCTGGATACACTGTTAAACTTGACTTGCAGAGTTGATGTAAACTAATTATGAGCATCACATCTTTTTTAGGATAGGCAGTCTACTCTTTTAGTGTACAGTATATTCCTATAAATCTGCTAGAAAATCAAAAGTTCAACAGAAGAATTTATATATTATGAGGGGCTTTCAGTCTCAGAGAGCTAAAAAAATGATAAAATTCATAGTAATATCCTACATTTTAGATTCCATCTTTGATGATATTTCCAGCATCTTGTACATGTTCTTTCCATTTTGTTCTTTTCTTGTTCTTTATTGCACTTTAATCATTTTTAATCATTTCCATCTTTGACTCTATCATAGAACCTGTGAGATTTTACTTCTTATCACTAGTATCAGAGTTACATATATTTTCCTTTTTCCACTCGCTCTGCTGTGCACACGTAGTGATGTTTCTAAGACCGAACAATTGGTTGCCAGGCATGGCCACCATGAGGTAGCTTAGAACGTTCTTTGCCTGGCTTATAAAAGTCTGAACTTTGTATCTGGAAGGTGCATAGAGGTGTCAGTGCAAAGGGCTTAAAAATGCAGGATATAAGGATATTAAAAGTCTGAAGTTGAGGGCTGTCTCAAAAATGAGAAACCAGTTTAAATGAAACTGGTTTGCTATACAAAGTGCAAGATAAAGCTTTATTACTCATCCATGTATTTTGCTAAATATGCTGGATTACAGCAATGAAGACTTGAAGACAAGGACTTTACAGACTGGTGGAGGAGACAGAGAGGTAAATTACAAGTAAACTCTATAAAAGAAATACAGGGTGCTGTGTGTACATTCATAGGGAGCCCTCTCACGCAGAGGAGGCTGAGTATGGTTTAGCCAGTAAAAAAGGTAGAAAAAAATGTTGCAAAATATCTAAGGCCTTAGAAACAAGAAACAGCATGGTATTGTGGCAAATTGTAGTTTTCAAAATGGATGTAACATTATTTCCCATTCCACATGCTTTTCTTGACAATGTGACTTTGATGTTCCACCAGATTAGAGCTGGATCAATGTGATTTCTGATCTCAGAGTGATGCTATGCAACTTCTGAGGCTAAGTCATAAAAGATGATAGAGCTTGGGATGATTTCTCTTGGAACCCAGCTGCCATGCTATGAGGAATCCTAATCAGCTACTTGAAGAAGCCATGTGTGGGTGTTGTGGGTGACAGCCCCAGGGCAAGTCCCAGTCTAGCATCCATCACCAGACATATGAGTCAATAATCCTTCAGATTGTTCCAGATGCCAGCCTATGCCTCTTCCTTCCTAAGGCCCCAGACATCAGTCAGCAGAGAAAAAGTTCAGCAGTAGAGAGGGCTTCAAGCATAGTTCCAACAGGACTCTTCCAGTTCTCTTTAATTTATCAGCAATCCCTTTTGGGTGTGGGTGATTTCTTTTATGATATTAAAGAGCTGCAGGAATTCCAGACTTCAGATGTGTACATCTTGTATTGAGAGCAAGAGAGAGACAACTCTCTTACTCCCAACCATTCAAAGCATAAAGCAAAACAAAACAAAACAAAACTGTACTTCTCTCTGATTGGCCCTACTGAAACAATTACTGATGCTAGAGAAATTCCATATGTTGATTGGCTTAAATCTGATTCACTGCACAATGACTGTAGCAAGAGATAAGAGACTATGTTAACCAGCTTTTGTCAATCAAGGCTCAACCCTGGAGCAAGGAAGTGAAGTTAATCCCACCAACCAAAATTCTGCTGCACTGCTGGAGGGGGATATTTAAAAAACACATCTATATGTACATTTTTCAAATCACCTTCTCTAGACCATTGCTGGACCTCAGCAGTTTAAATGAGTGGGCTGCAGATAATCTGGTAGTTTCAGAGAGGTCAAAAATACTTTAAAAATTGTTTATCTATCTATCTATCTATATATATATTCCACAAATTTGGAGCATAAAATTATTTTCACAGAAGTATAGACATATTCCTATATTTTTATTCTTAAAGATTATCCATCTTCCAAACAGTTGTTTTCTGCTGAAAATCAGTCAATAGAGTTCCTCTGGGCTAACGTAGCTTCCCACCATTCACACTGTACTGTCTACTTGACTATGAGTTTTATGAGGCCACATCTATTATTGCTCACTTTTATACTCTGAGCCACAGCACAATGCCTGGCATATACTCAATATACTCATAAGTACTCAAATAAATATTTGTTGAATGAATGTTTCCTTAATTTGCATATTTCTCATTTCTATTATAATGTATTTAGTTCACAAAAATGGTTTATTGGTCAAGAGTAATGATGTACATATTAAATTAATGCAAATTATATAAATTTAAATAGTGAGCTGATTCCAGTGTAAATAAAGAATGAGAAAATGAATGTGCTGGGCATATGGAACTGTGTAAAATGATGATTTGACATGAACAGATGAAATATAAAAGTGTGAATATGAGGACAAATGTACATTATTAAGTCTATATAAAATTTGGGTTTTATTGAACTGGTGGTGCTTTTACCTCTAACTCTCAATTCATTGTTCATTATAAAACTATCATATATATATGTTCTAGGGAAGTCATTCAAAAAATAGAAAGAGTGTATAACTTCTAAATCCATATAGAGAAAATTATGGTTAAAAAAATACCCATAATTTAATATCCAATAATACACAATAATTCAAAAGGAAGCAATTAAGGATGAAAAACAGAATGAAATAAAACATGGAAGAGGTGGGATAAGTAAAAGCACAAATTGAGATGGTTAGTTTAAACCCAGTTAATTTTATATTACAGTAAATGCAAATGAACTAAGTTCACATTTAAAAGGCTGGATTGTTAGACTGGATAAAAATATAAATTATATGCTGTTTAAAAGAAATACACCTGGGCTTCCCTGGTGGCGCAGCTGTTGAGAGTCTGCCTGCCGATGCAGGGGACACGGGTTCATACCCTGGTCCGGGAAGATCCCACATGCCGTGGAGAGGCTAGGCCCGTGAGCCATGGCCGCTGAGCCTGTGCGTCTGGAGCCTGTGCTCCACAATGGGAGAGGCCACAAGAGTGAGAGGCCTGCGTACCACAAAAAATAAAAATAAAATAAATAAATAAATAAAAGAAACACACCTAAAACATAAGGATATAGAAAGGTTGAAATTAAAGTATACAAAAATATCTCATTCAAATTGTAAAAAATGAAAGTTGATGTAGCTATATTAATATTGAACAAAATAGACTTTAAGGCCAAAGAATTTCTAGAGATAAAAGAGTTATCTCATAATGTCAAAAACATCATCTCACTAGTAATATATGTAAGTTTTTAATTTGTATTCACTTAATAACATGCCCTTAAATGCATAAAGCAAAAAATAATAGAATACAAAGAGAAATGGATAAATCTGAAATCCTAGTCAGAGATTTTGAGTCTTTCAATAATCAATAGAGTAAGCAGGAAAAAAAAGATATATGATTTGAACAACATACTTAAGAATTTTGACCTAAATTGATATACAGATGTTATAGTCACCTTTCAGAACTGAGATAGACTTCTCAATCAAACTTTGGTTCAGATGTTGATACTGGTGATACCACACACATATCAACAGGACATGAAAAGTTTTATTATTCAAATAATGGGCCAAATACTTGGAAATTGAACAACACACTTCTAACTAACCTCCAAGTCAAAGAATAAATCACAAGGAAATTTAGCATATATTTTAAAGGGTATAGCTCTTCTTCTGTTTTTTTCAGAAAACACAGTAGATGGGAACACTTTCCCACTAGTTTTATGAGGCCAACTTAACCTTGATACCAAAACCTGAAAAAGATGCAACAGGAAAAATATTACAGACCAATATTCCTAATAAGCATAGACACAGACACCTTTAAACAAATTTTAGCAAATAAAATCTAGTAATATGTTAAAGGATATCATTATATTATCCTAGTAATAATGCAAAGCTCATTTAACCTTTGGGAATCAATCAGTGTAATCAATAACGTTAACAGCATGAAGGAAAAGGGTCATATGATTATTTCAACAGATGTAGAAAAATATTTTACGAAAGTCAATATTCATTTACGATAAAAAACTTTCCACAAACTAGGAATAAAAGGGAATTTCCCCTGTCTGACAAAGGCTATCTATGTAAACCTACAGCTAAACTTATAATAGTGAAATATCGAACTTTTACTGTAAGATTAGGAATCAAACAATGATGACCACTCTTACCATTTCTTTTAGACATTGAGCTGGCAGTCCTAGCCTGTGCAATAAAGAAAGAAAAAGAAGTAAAGGGTATAATAACTGGAAAGGAAGATGTAACATTGTATTTGAAGACAAAATGATTTTTGGAAAATCCTAAGAAATCCACAAAAGAATCTATCAAAATTAGGAGAGCATGGTTACAGGATACAAGGTCAATATAGTAGATTCTCATTATTTGCTGAAGTTTTATCCTATAAAGATGTTGTGAACACTGAATTAGCAAATACTAACATTTGCTCCTAGGAAAAATACAGGGTTACGTTCTCGTGCACCTGAGTACAACACTTTTGACAGTCAATCAATAGGAACCTTTTCTTAATGCGTGCTTTTGTTTAAAGACATCTTTTAAAATATATATTGTTGATTCAATAACATTGAACTCATGGCCAACAGCATTATAACTCATGCCTAAACAAAGCTTATCTAACACATGTATTTTTCTTGTTAGGCACATCACAACCATCTTGTGCTTAGGAACACCAGGGAGCAGTTCAGCACTACCTTAGGGGACATTTTAAACAGCAACATCACCAACAGAAAAGATAAAAATGCAACAAATGTGACACTAAATATACCATGAAAAGGACACTTGTTTACATTATGACAATTAAAATAAGAAGGCAGAATGTTGCCTTCTGTGACCTCAGCTGGGAGGTGTGTGTTGGTTGACTTAAATTTTTCATCACCTTGTTCATGTCTGTGAATGAACATGAAAGCACTGTGAGTATTGACTTTGGGGTTACAAATATCCTTTAGCAAATAGGTGAATTTGCAAATACAGAATCTACAAATAATGAGGATCAGCTATATATAAAAATAAATTGTATTACTATATACTAGCAAAAACAATTGGAAGTGAAACTTTAAAATACTTTAAAATATAAAAAAGTCATAAATAAATTTATTTCAGAATAAAATTTAAACTGAAACTTACAAAATTTTTCTGAAAAAATGATCTAAATAAATGAAGAGATATCTCATATTCATGCAGTGGAAAATTCAATATATTAAGATATCTATCTTCCCCAATTCATCTATAGAGCCACTATAATCCCAATAAAAATGCCCCAAATCTTTTTCTTTGTAGAAATTGGCAAGCTGATTTTAAAATTTATATGGAAATGCAAAGACCTAGACTAGCTAAAACAATTTTGTAAAATAAAAATAAAGTTGAAAGAACTACATTACGTGACTTGAAGACTTACTACAGAGCTACAGTAATCATGACAGTATGGTATTCATGTAAAAATTTTTAAATAGAAAAGAATAGTAAGTCTAGAAAGAGACCCACACATATACAAGTCAATTGATTTTCCAATAAATTGCTAAGACAATTCAATGGGAGAAAGGATCTTTTCTGCACCAAGTTATACAGGAACAACTGGGTTTCCATATGGAAAAGAAAATGAAGTTTGACCCCTACTTCACAGTATTCACAAAAATTAATTCCAGGAGGATAATAGTCCTGAATGTAATAGTTAAAACTATAAAGCCTCCAGAAGAAAACAGAGGAGAATATCTTTGCAAACTTTGGGCAGGCAAACCATTTTAGAGAGAACATCAAAAAGCACTTGCCATAAAAGAAAAATCAATGAATTGACTTTATCATAATTCAAAACAGATGTATTTTACCTAGAACATATATAGAACACATACAAATCGATAATAAAAAGACAATTCAAATTTTAAAAATGGGCAATACACCTGAACATTTACTTCACAAAAGAAGAAATAAAAAATCACTAAAAAGCACATAAAAACATGATTAACATCATTAGAGGGGCTTTCCTGGTGGTGCAGTGGTTGAGAATCTGCCTGCCAATGCAGGGGACACAGGTTCGAGCCCTGGTCTGGGAAGATCCCACATGGCGCGGAGCAACTAGGCCCGTGAGCCACAACTACTGAACCTGCGCATCTGGAGCTTGTGCTCCACAACAAGAGAGTCCATGACAGTGAGAGGCCTGTGCACCGCGATGAAGAGTGGCCCCTGATCACCGCAAATAGAGAAAGCCCACGCACAGAAATGAAGACACAACACAGCCAAAAATAAATAAATAAATAAATAAAATTTTTAAAAAAGTCATTAGACATCAGAGAAAATAAAATTAAAGCAACAATGAGATGGCTCAAAAAGCCACACTAGACCTGTTAAAAATAATAAAGGCTCACAACAACAAATGTTGGCAAATATGTGGGGCAGTTAGAACTCTCTATACGTTGCTGGAGGGAGTATAAAATTATACAAACACTTTGAAAAAATGTATGGCAATTCCTTATGAAGTCCAACTTAAAACTATTCTTTGACCCAGTAGTTCCACTGAACAAAAGACTTGTACAAAATGTCTTTATTCATAATAGCCCCAAAGTTAGAAACAACCCAATAGAATGGATAAACAAATTGTGGTATCTTCACACTATGCAATAAAAAATTATCAATTTCTGATACATGAAACAATATGAGTGATTCTCAAAAACATATGTTGGGTAGAAGAAGCCTGACACAAGAGTACATACTGTATTGTTCCATTTACTGGAAATTCTAGAAGAGACAAAATTAATCAATCAATGGTGAATGAAATTAGAAAAATAGTTGCTCATAGGGAAGGGCAAGCATAGACTAGAAGAACTTTTCTCAAGTGATTGAAATGTTTTATATCTTAATTGGGATGTTGATGATATTTTCAAAATTAATCAGATTTTACACTTAAGTGCATTTCACTGCATATAAATTTCACCTTTAAAAAAAGGTCTTGCATGGAAGCAACCTAAGTGTCCATCGACAGATGAATGGATAAAGAAGATGTGGCACATATATACAATGGAATATTACTCAGCCATAAAAAGAAACGAAATTGAGTTATTTGTGGTGAGGTGGATGACCCTAGAGTCTTTCATACAGAGTGAAGTAAGTCAGAAAGAGAAAAGCAAATATTGTATGCTAACACATATATATGGAATCTAAAAAAAAAAAAAAAAGTGGTTCTGAAGAACCTAGGGGCAGGACAGGAATAAAGATGTAGATGTAGAGAATGGACTTGAGGACATGGGGAGGGGGAAGGGTAAGCTGGGACGAAGTGAGAGAGTGGCATGGACATATATACACTACCAAATGTAAAATAGATAGCTAGTGGAAAGCAGCTGCATAGCACAGGGAGATCAGCTTAGTGTTTTGTGACCACCTAGAGGGGTGGGATAGGGAGAATTGGAGGGAGACACAAGAAGGAGGGGATATGGGGATATATATATCCGTATAGCTGATTCACTTTGTGATACAGCAGAAACTAACACACCATTGTAAAGCACTTATACTCCAATAAAGATGTTAAAAAATAAAAAAGGTCTTGAACAATCTCTTCTCTGCACAAAAGCCACCCTCAAGTACACACACATACTTCACATTAACACATCAGATGGCAAAAATTAAAATCTAATTGTTGGGACTTCCCTGGTGGTCCAGTGGTTAAGACTTCACCGTCCAATGCAGGGGGTGTGGGTTCGATCCCTGATCGAGGAGCTAAAATCCCACATGCCTCGCAGACAAAAAAAAAAAAAAAAAAAAAACCCAAAACATAAAATAGAAGCAATACTGTAACAAATTCAATAAAGACTTAAAAAGAAAAATCTAATTGTCATTGAGTATGTGAAACAACTGAACTGTATTCTCTGCTTGTGAGAGTGTAAACTGATAATGACTTCAGAAAGCAATTTGACAATATTTAATGCAGTTGAATGTGTGCATATGACCCAGAAACTCCACTGCCAATTGTGTATCCCCAAAACTCAAGACATGTGAGCACATATATTCAAAGCAGCATTGTGTGTAATAGTTATAAACCAGAAATCACTCAATACCCCCCAACAAGAAAATGGATATATAAATCATGCATTGGTCATTTAGCCAAATATCAAACAGCAGTAAAAAAGAAAGTAGAATTACTCCCATCAGTTATGTTTCTGGGTAGAGCTACTCAGAAACAGAATACTGAATGGAAAAAAATATGCAAAAAATACATACTGCATACTATTTGTATAAAATATGAAAATATAAGTCAATTCAATGAACTCCCTATGCATGTATGCATAAATAGGAATCGTATGAAAACATGAATGAATGAT
Organism: Mesoplodon bidens; assembly: GCF_964165515.1. Taxonomy (NCBI): domain Eukaryota; kingdom Metazoa; phylum Chordata; class Mammalia; order Artiodactyla; family Ziphiidae; genus Mesoplodon; species Mesoplodon bidens. Next base: position 60,328,033 of record NC_138178.1, on the reverse strand, counting down.
AAGCATCAAATTCAGGATAGTGGTACCTCTAGGGAAAGAGGTACACAGAGGCTCCATTTCTACTTGTGATGTTTTATTTTTAAAATTTGAAGCAAATGTGGAAAAATATTAATATCTGTTATGCTTGGTGGTGGATACAGGGTATTTATTTGACATACTATTCTACCTGCATTTCTGCATGTTGATATATTTCAATATAAACAAAGAGGAGAAAGAAGTCAACTCTCTGATAACTCAAGCTTAGAGAGACTGGTGTAAGGAATTAATAGTTTCATTGTCTCCTGAAGAGAAACTGTAAAGTATTTCATTGCCCGAAAATATAGGAGTAGTTTATTCTTTGGAGTTGGGGTATACTTTAGCTCATTTATTTATCCTTATCCTCTTTCCAGAAAGCATTTGAGGTAGCTCATAACAAAAGATACATACAATGAGCCAGGAAAACATAAACCTAAGTAGAAAATCAGGATCAAAGATAACAAATATTCCACCAATACTGGTTAACCACAGTCACCGTGATCAAGTTTCAAACTTGGCTCTGAACTTCTTGGCAACAGTAACCATTCCATCTCCAGCTGACCCATAAAAGCAGGTTAGGAAAACTAACCTTTGTTCTTCAAGATTTAACTTAATACTCTGCTGAGCAGTATCTCTGTATTCTATTTTGCATTTTTGCCTTGCTAACTAGCCAGGTTCTTCTTTTCACTTCTTTTGTCCTTCTCTCCTTTCCTTTCCTTCCTTTCTTTTCATTCTTTCATTTATTTTACTCAGATGCCAGATGCTTAAGACTAACAGTGGTTATGAATGCAGGTCCTATCTACTCTATACTGGCTGAAATACCCTTGGGTGAGGTTTTTAACCTCTCTGCCTCAGTTTTCTAATGTTCAAATAGGGGTAATAGCACATGTATATCACAGTGTGGGGAGATTAAATGAGACAATGCATGTAAAGAGCTTAGAATAATGCAAGACGCCATGCAATAAATCTTAGTTGTTGTTATGATTAGTATTAGTCAGTGGAGGAGACTATGAATCCACTGTAGTCCCTGCCCTCATCAGGAGTAGATCAGGAGCAGGGTAAGGTTTCACTGTCTCACGTGCCAGGCCTTTAGTGGAGTGAAGTTCTGGAAGTGGCGAGCCGATACCAGCACCATCCTCGAACAGTAGCCCAGTTAGCTAGCCTCAGATCCAACAGCACACTTAGCAGCCATCCCCAGACCTAACAGCACACGTAACAACCTAACTGCTGAACCAGAACATGGGGGACAGTATCTCGCCAGATGGCAGATACTGGACTTCTCTGTTTTTGAGGCAATATTCTGTTTCTGCTCAAGACCCCTTTTGGAAAAAAGCAATCCTTCAGAACATACTAGCCTTGAGAGTCTCAGACTGTGGGCTGTGCATCTTTTCTCCCTTCCCAAAGATCCTGGAAAGTCCCAAGTAGAGATGACAACTTGTTCCAGGGATCACCAGTTGCAACATAGGGCCCTCAGTTGATCCCAGCCACAGTAGACCCAGGTCCCCTTGTCCTTTCATCTGTGTGTAATTCTCACCCAGCAACTCCAGCAAGCATGGGTTGGGAGGAAGCTTAGCTGCAGGGGACAAGAATTATATGGGAGGACACAGCCAGTGGGAGTTTGGGACCAGGCAAAATAAGGATTCAAGTAATAGAAATCAATTGGTATGAGACACTGGGGGTAGTCAAGAGGGGGCTCAGGTACAAAGGGATGAGAGACCAAGTGACTAAAGCTGGGGCATTAAGGAGGTTTGGTTTCAGGAACGAGAAGGCCAGAAGCAGGTGGTCTGGGCAGAGGCAGCAGTGTGTGTAGGCTTTCTGCCAAGTCAGTGTGTGCTGACCTTTGGTTCCTTAAATACCCAGGAGGATTGCGGAGGGCCAAGAATTCATGTGAATGTGAGGGTCAAGTCTCTTTAGCATCAGGGGTGGGAGGGTTAGGGGAGGAGAGGCAGCATTCAGGAAGCTAGACAGGTCATTTCTGAAACAGTCAGGCATTCACCTGCCTGGCCTTGAGCGAGCAACCATTCCCCACATGCCTGAGGAGTCACATGTTCTTGCCTCTCCTATTTCCTAGAAGCCCACAAACAAGATATTCTTATTTCTCATGTCAACATCACCCTCAAGGTAGGTCTCATTTCTATACCAAATAAGACAGAGACCCCGGGAGAGATCACCCTTTACCGGACAGATGAGAGATGGTCCATATGTTTCAATTTAGAGACAGAGGATTATCAGGAGACACTGAGTTCTTCCTGTCCTGGGGCACCAACTCTGTGGTTCAACCTGTTTCTAGAAGAAGACAAAGAACAGCTTCTTTTACTGGGTGGTCGCTGTGTGCCAGGCATTATGATAAGTGCTTTAAATGCATTATCTCATTTGATCCTCAGAACAATCTTATGAGGTAGGTACTATTATGAGGAAATTGAGGTGCAGATGGGTCACTAAACTGGGAGCTGAAGTGCTGAGATGCAAACCCAGGACAGTGAGACTTAAAAGGCTATGTTCTGAAACATGATGCTAACCTCCTAAACTTGAGCACTCCTTCTTGGGGGAGGGTGACCACGAGCTCTTAAGGATGTAGGCCTTTCTTAGAACTGCAAAGACAGCTTACCTCACTTCCTTCCGAGCATTTCCGTAGGACTTCGTTGTCCCGTAACTTCTGTTCTCATTTTCCCACATCCTGGTGGTCCTGCTGTGATAGAGTTGCCTGGTAAAATCTGAGCAAATTGGAGAATTCCTATTTATTGGTCTGTAAGGCTGTGTTTCTAAAGTTGTATCACTTCTGGCTATGGTAATGGGCTCCAAACACCCTCCTCACCAGCAGGAAGGAAGACAACACCTGGCTTACATCTTATTTACCTGTTTGACCTTCAACTGGAATTAGAAAAATTAGAAACTTTCACTCATAAATCCCTAATAATTTTGAGGTACAGGTATACATGCCTACCTAAAAAAAGAGCCTTAGAATAGCTAACAACAGAAAGAAACACCATTCAGAGAAGCAGACTTAATGATTAGTCACCACATTTTACATACACTCAGGATCTCCTAAGAAAAAGCATTTTCTTCCTGTCCCAGTTTTGACTCATTTTCATATCTTCTGCCTATAGTGACCCACCAGGACCCCCTTTGGTGCCCTGAGGATGCATCCTTAGAATAATGAGGCCTCTTCCTATACAAGTGAAGAGAAGGGCTCCCACTCAGCTAAAGAGAAACATATAATAAATATGACAGTTCTGACCGGATTAAGGAGGCAAACACATTTTCTTTTAAACGAATTTATTAATAAGTTTATTCTTCACTCATAAAAAAGAACATATTTTTGGCTTTGAAATAATGACATAAAATAAAGAGGCAAGTAACTAAAAATTATCAGCTGAAAGTAGATAGAAGCAACTCATGCTGAACCATGAGCAAACACTACGTGCTTTGGGCTATAGCAGGGGCACCAGTCAAAGCAAGAACTGAAGATGCGGGGCCCATTCAAGGCCCAGGCTATCTCTAAAGACTGCTTAGTTCCCAAAGATTGCTTGGTCAACATACATAGGAAATGACTCCTCCCTTTCCCTCTCTTTCCTTCCTAACCTTTAACTACAAGAAGAGTAGGCAATAATGCTTTGACGCTAGTCTTTCTAGTTTGTAGGATAGCGTTGTTGTTGTTTTAACATGTTTAACCTGCATATTTTCAACCTTCAAAAACATAAAACTGCAAAAATCAACTGTAACTAAAAGCCATTTTTATTTTTGGTCAGTTATCTGCTGTAGGCAAAGCTTCATATAGGAATTTTTATTGCGGATCTCCATGACTGCATCCCTAACAAGCTCAATGAACATCTGTGGCCAAAGCTTCTGCAAAGCCTCATTTTTCATGTTGATTTCTGTGGCTTCCTTCACAAGATCCTCGATATACATCTTGCAGAATTTCTTTCTTTCCTTTCTTTCCTGTTAAAAAAAAGAGCATTTTACAGTCAATCATAAGTAATCCCCAAACCAAAGCAACAATTAGCTGAACCAGAGAAACTTGAAATAATCTATTCTGACCCCCACCCCTCATAGCAGGAAGACTTTCCTAGACACTCTGGACACAGAGCTCTGCTTGAGTAAAGACAGCAGCTGGGAGCTCACTTCTTTCCAGTCCACTCCCACCTCCGTGGGACAGCTCTGTTAAAAATGTATTTCTTGGCAGCTGTAGGAAGAAAACTTCCAGGTGAACTGATATGAAACCCATTTGCTAATTGTGGGGGGAAATAAAGCTTTTAAACTACAGTTAAGAAAAGTGTTTCTTTATTGGAATCACTGGATCATAACAACTATTTCTTCATTGATAGACTTTCTCCTTTCTCAGTGAAAGTAGTTTACTTTGCACAAATTAACTGAATGCATAGATTCATGACTTCTACTAGTAAATATATCAGGGCAGTGAGGCTGACACTCTTAATTAGTATGAGGTCAGTTAATATCCATATACATATTTGAAATATCCATACTCTGAATTCACTCTGTATTTTAGGAAAGCATGTAGTGATGCATTACACTGACTTATGTGGCCAAGACCATTTGGACAAAGTTGGGGAAAAGTGTACAAGGAGGAAGAGGACATATATACAAGCCTGGGACCCAGAACTTGGCCTTCAGAAGAGATAGTGTTCCCACTCAACTTCTGGGTCTGGCAGTCTGCAAATGAAAAACCTGGGTTCAAAACACAACAGAGGAAGTTTTGGGCCCGAGGCTACTGGGGCACTGGGCCTCAATATCATCCTAGAGGCTGAAACAAAGCCATTTTGATTAATGCAAGAATTCAACATTTATTTCGGCTGTTGATACTTTTAGAGTATCTAGGCATGATGATGGAAAGTGCCATAATATATATGGAAAAAAATCAATTGAATAGATCAGATAATCAGAATTACAGAAGAAGTAATTCACATAAATGGAGGAAGAAAGAAATAATAAATGTCAATGAGTCAATAGGTTTAACTACTTGGAAAAGGATATACTGAAACCTCCAACTCAAATCAAAACACCAAAATAATTTAAAAATAGTTAAATTTAAAATATCAACAAATATTGCCTTTAAAATCACACTACAGAGATTTGTAATCACAAGGAATATGCTTACATTATAATGTTAAGTGGAAAAAGAAAAATACAAGATGAAGTTCTGATAGAGGTTGGGTTACATAAGTGTATGTATTTGTCAAAACTTAGCAACTGTACTCCTAAGATTTACATTTCATTGTATATAAATTTTACCTCAAAATAAGAAACTATATGAAATACTGAACAGTAATGATCTGTATGCTGAATCATTTAGGGAGAGGTGTGGTAATGTGTGCAATTACTTTAAAATAAATTTAAAAAATAAGGTGGATTGTTGATGGATAGAGGATGGGTAAATGCATAGATAAGTGACAAAGCAAGTACACTGTACAGTACAATACTAAGAGTAGAATTTAGGTTTGGGTATTGGGTGTTTACTGTAAAATTCTTTCAAATTTGTTGTATGTTTGAAATTTTCATTTAAAAGTTACAAAAATATATAGAAAATTAATTTAAAAATATACTGAAGTGTCATTAAAATTGTCTTTGGGTATTGAGACAATGAGTATTTTTTGCTCCTTTTTTCTATTTCTCTTCCTTTTCCAAATTTTTACAGTTTATAAAACAACAAAATAAATGTTTTAGATTCTTGATTAATTAATATAAATTAACGGTGAGTCCCAAGTGTCACTAACTTCCTCTAACAGAGGCATATTTTGGAAATTTTCCTATGACATACAAGATTTCTCTAAGTAATCACTCACCATTCAGGGATCAACAAGCTGATCTGATTTAGTTCATGTGCTAAAAACAATAGGTCATGAATTGACCTATCATAAAAATATGTACAGATTTTGATGGGCAATAAATAACAAATGGTTCCAGCTGGCGACTTCTCTGGTGAACCTAACTTCACTAACTCTGAAATATAGTCTGGGACTTAGTCACCTGCACTAAGTTAGCTTGTTGATGAGAACAGCATTTAGCTGCTCCCTTTTAACACTCAGTAAATCTGGGCTACAAAGGGACTACCAGGAAGAAAGACAAATGTGAATCCAGATATCAATAACTAAAAGGAGCAATATTTTACAATGGGCAATGTATTTACACAAGTAGAAGACCTCTCTTACAGATTTCTAAGCTTCTGAAAAATTGGTTTTTAATTTTAAAAAAAGTTCTAGCCACAGGGGCTGGAAAAATTTTATACTAATAAGGGATAACAAAAATTTAAAGAATTTTTAAATGATGAATTTTGTTAAATAATTTATACATAATACAAATTAAACTTTTCATAATTGGCATAGTGCAATTTTTGGTCGTTTAAAATTTCCTGCTATAGTTTCTTCCATGACTTATTTATAAACATGCTGATACAGAATTTTATCTATTATAATAACCCTTAACTTAGTAAATGTGTTTGAAAGCATCTTTACTTCATCATTTCTTCTCTCCTCTAAGCCAATTACCCTGTCTCTCCATACAGTATACTCTAAAACTCATCAGGTGTCTGCCAGGGCGGCTCACTCTGCATGTCCAGAATGATCCTGTTAAGAGCACATTAGAGATACCTCTCTTGCCCTGACCTGTCAAGAAGTTGTTGCTCTTTGAATAATGCTTTTTCCATTCTCAAATGCTTTCATATACTTATTTTTTTTCTAGCCCACAGTATCCTTGTGCAGGGTTATAAATCAAGTATTTTACAAGTTCAATCCTGATGAGGTGAACTCTACACAATATTGTTTATATTATTTCACTGAACTAAAATTTTGTTGTCATGAAGACAGAAAAAAAAGTAGGTCAAAGGTAGATTTGTTATAGAGTTACGCTAACTATAATGGTACTTTATAGGAATTTAATCCATATCTCCATTTTATAAATGGGAAACTAAGGTCAACAGAGGTTGAGAGACTTCCTCAGGATTAGACATCATCTACTAATATTAACCTAGAGAAAACTCTAGTCTAGTCCTTGTAGAACCTGCAGTCTAGTTGGAGAGATGGCCTACACATGTTAAAAGCTTAACTGAAAGAAATGAAACAGTAAATAAGTACTGAATGAGATGTTTAGACGGCAAATACAATCATTGTTCAAAGAAGTGAGAGCCCTTTGTGCTGGGGTGGTCAAGAAGACTTCAGGAAACAGCATGATATACTGTGAAAGAAGCCAAGGTCAGGAGTCAGAAGGTCTGAGTTCTAGAGGCAGTTCAGTCAGGATCTCACCATGTGAGCCTCAGTAGTTCACCTAAGTTTCCAGTTTTCCTTACCTGTCTAAGAACATGACTAGATTCTTTAAAGTCCCTTTCAGCTCTCCGTCCATCTTAAATCTTTTTTTTTTTTTTTTTAAGATGTTGGTGGTAGGAGTTTATTAATTAATTAATTAATTTTTGCTGTGTTGGGTCTTCCTTTCTGTGTGAGGGCTTTCTCTAGTTGTGGCAAGCGGGGGCCACTCTTCATCGCAGTATGCGGGCCTCTCACTATCGCGGCCTCTCTTGTTGCAGGGCACTGGCTCCAGACGCGCAGGCTCAGTAGTTGTGGCTCACGGGCCTAGTTACTCCACGGCATGTGGGATCCTCCCAGGACAGGGCTCGAACCCGTGTCCCCTGCATTAGCAGGCAGATTCTCAACCACTGCGCCACCAGGGAAGCCCCTTAAATCTTTTTTAGAATGAGTCAGGAGGTTGAATGAACAACTACCAAGCAACAGAATTATACATGTCATATGTATAATGAAAGGGTCTGCTTACCCTGATTTGTGAGAAACTTACTTCAAGTAATTCCTTTAACAACTCAGAATATACAGAGGAGAGAGAACGAGCACTTTGTGTTGCAGTGATTTAAATACTTTTTAAGAAGTGGTGAATGCTAGGTTGTGAGTCAAGAGAAAGTGATTAAGGGACATGGGCAAGGTCTTTCAGGCAATAAATAAGTGGTAGAATCATGGGCTCAAATCCAAGTCTCCTAATGGTGTAGTATTCTTTCTAGAATGTTATGTGGCTTCAGGTTTTTTCTTTTCCCTTTGATATTTCTCAGAACAGTAGTCAACATTCGCTGTCTTTACTTCTTGATTGCTTATTTACTGCTCAAATCAGGACTCTGCTTATATGACTCCACTGAAACTACCCCTGTTTTGAATAAAAATAACTTTTACTGCCAAATTTATCAAATTTTTCCCCTCTAGTTTGTGCCTTTGGGATTTTAGAAAATCATAGCCTACCCAATCAAGGTCATAGTTTCATCTGTTTTTTTTTTTTTTTTTTTTTTTTTGCGGTACACGGGCCTCTCACTGTTGTGGCCTCTCCCGTTGCGGAGCACAGGCTCCGGACGCGCAGGCTCAGCGGCCATGGCTCACGGGCCCAGCCGCTCCGTGGCATGTGGGATCTTCCCGGACCGGGGCAGGAACCCGTGTCCCCTGCATCGGCAGGCGGACTCTCAACCACTGCGCCACCAGGGAAGCCCTCATTTGTTTTTTAAATGAGAACTTTAAAGTTTTGCTTTTCATACTTGGGTTATTTGATATGGAGTTAATTTTTCTTGTGTGGTGTGAAGTAGGGGGTCTGTATTTATTTCTGATTTGATATTCCATTTCCTCAGTAGCATTTGTTAGATAGTCTGTCTGTACTAGTCTGCAATACCTGCTATCTGTATAAAGTTTTCCTATATACATGGGATAGTTCTGGCTATTTTGTCCATGGGTCTATGTATCTATTCCTATACTGCCTTAATTACTACAGCTATCTATCCAATTTCTAATTATCCTATTTATTGAGTTGAAAAAATTAGTGACAGATGTTGAATTGTATGAAATGCCTTTTGAATATCTATAGAAATAAACACAAATTTTTACCTTAGATCTATTAATAATTTACTGATATCAAATATTTCTCACATTCCTAGACTAAACTGTACTTGGCTGTAATGTTTCATTATTCATTTAATGTTCTGCTGTATTTTACTTGATATAATTTTTTAAGGATTTTTGCATCATCAATATTCTTAGGTATTTGGTCTGGCTTTTCTTTTTCTGTGCAGTCCTGGAAGGTTTGGATTCAATGTTACACTGTCTGACTTTAAAAAGTGAAAAAGTTTTCCTTTTTCTTAATACTCTTGAACAATTCAAGAATTATTGGAATTGTCTGCTCCTTAAAGAGTTGGTAGATTTCTCTATGAAACTGTTCTTGTTTTGCAAGCAGCTCTTTGATATTTTTCTAAATGTCTTTTATTGAAATCAGTATTAATTTTTGACTCCTAGAACTGACTGCTTTCAGGAAGACAAGGATTCATAATTCTGCCTGCTTGGCTTTCATTTTCCCTTTTTGCAACATCAGGAAGCTCCTATTTGCCAAGGGATTAAATTCAATCTCTTTCCCCTCTTACTACCTTCCCAGTCTCATCTTTTAACACCATCTACCTCAGTCTCTGTGCTTCAACAACAGTGAACTGCTTAAAGTTCCTGGCCCTCTCCTCATCTAATTTATGCTTCCATGTCTTTTATTCATACTGTGCTATTTCCTAGAAATGCCCTTTTCCCTTTATCATATAGCTATATTTTATCCTTTAAGATTTCAGGAAGCTTCTTCTCTAGAAAGTCTCTCTTGACCAGGATAAGCTATCCCTCTTCTACTCTCTTGACGTAGTGATTTACATTTATCCCTGCACATGTCTATCTCCCCCGTTAGAATGTGAGATCCATGAGGATAAGCACAGTGACTTCTTACAGCCCAAGTATTATGTGCGATCAGTGCTCAACAAATGATTTTTGAATGAATGAAAGTATGACTGTAGAGAGGACTTCAAGGAACTGACTTCAAGTATTTGAAGAGTTTTCATAAGAAAGACTTGTTCTCTTTTCTACATAAGGCAATAATACTAGGATCACTAACTGAAAGTTATTAGGAGGCAGATTTCAGCTTAACAGGGGTAAGAATTTCCTCACTGTTAGAGTTGTTCAGTGATATACAGCTACCTCATGAAGCAGTAACCTTTCTTGCACCAGAAGGATTTAAAGCAGAATCTGAACATTTTTCAGGATGCTATAAAAATATTGTTGCACTGAGTTCTCAAGTATTTTTCAAGCTATAATCCTTAGAGCCCTATGGGTTCCAAAAAGATGCTTCAGGACTCGGGGTGAGGTGAGGGAAAGGAAAAGAATAGAAGATCCAATCAAATAAAGCTCTGAACTCCATCTACAACAAGAACAGCTCTGCTGTTTTGCTTTCTTTTGAAATGCTGAGTTTTCCAGCTACAATATAGTTCGAATAAAGAATCTCACAGCTGTTATAAAACATTTGAAAAATGTTTGGCCATTTTATGTATATGTATATATACCCACACCATATACATATATATATATATACACACACACACACCACTTAGTCCCCTCAAAATCTCTTGTAGAATTTTAACTTTCTATTGTTATTTAGATGACTTATTTCTTCAGCTTTCTCTGAGTTCCATCAAGGCAGGCACTGCATGGTTTTCTTCTGTGTAGTTCTGCAGTACCCTAACACAATATTCCCTCAGTAAAATTCTGAATACATAAAGGAATAAAGAATTGGTTCCAGCTTTTCTGTCTAAATAGCTACAGTGGAAACAGAATAGGTTAAAATCATGTGACTAAGAACACAGAAGGTAATGGTGTAGGAGAATAAAATAGTGAATTAAAACATCAAGGACCTAGGCAAAAAGAACAGAAACGGAGGTTCTGCTGTGTCCTCTGCCAGTCTGGCACAGGCTAGTTAAGTACTCAGAGCAAGCCTATATCAGTTTTCTTAATTCAGAGAGATCTGGACCTACTTTGGTCTAGATTTTTGGTACCTACTTCTTTTGAACATTTTTTTTTTCTGCTTAAATATATTGAAACTATGGCTTCTACTTCTCCCTAATGCCTTGGTGCCTACTGTCCCCAGCTCTGTATATAAGGCTGGCTAACATTCCAGAACAAAAAAAGGCTATCCTAACTGATTACGAGAGAAACGTACAACTCCCAAGTCTCAAGCCATTTGGGATTTATCCAGACAATAGGTTCCAAAGATAATGATAGTTTTACCTCTAGCTTTTCATTATAAAAGTCTCTTGTGGTATAATTTAGTGTAGCACGATTTGTGCTTTCTCCCACAAGTCTCTTACTATCGTTATTTTCTTCATTGACAATACCAGGTTTTTTCCCTTTCGTTTCTAGAAGATACCGGAATTGCTTCTTCCTGTAGAAAGACAGTAAAGAGATTTAGAGAGTTACTTATGTGATTTGTGAAAATATGTCTAGTTTTTGTTGACTTTAGAGGCTAGCATATGCTTTTTTGAATATCTGTTTTATGAGTTTGAGTTTTTTTAAGTCAGTTCACTACCCCAATCTCTCTACTAATTAAGCTATACAACTCAAATTCTTTTGTTTCACAACTACCAATCATCAACATAAACATGTCTCAAGCATTTTTAAAGTGAAAAAACTCTAAAAAAAACCAATGTAAAACTTAAAGAATCACAGAGGACCAACCCTAATTACACATGTAGTAGACCAAACTTTCAAAGTCTTTATATCCCATAAAACATATGTTAGTTACACATCTTATAAATCACACAAATAGTTCATGATTCTATTATGCAGCTCAGTAGTATTACCCATAGCTAGAAATGGAATGGAGGGACTCCCCTGGTGGCGCAGTGGTTAAGAATCCGCCTGCCAATGCAGGGGACATGGGTTCAATGTCTGGTCTGGGAAGATCCCATATGCTGCGGAGCAACAAAGCCCGTGCGCCATAACTACTGAGCCTGAGCTCTAGAGCCCGCGGGTCACAACTACTGAGCCTGTGCGCCACAACTACTGAAGCCCATGTGCTTAGAGCCCATGCTCCACAAAAAGAGAAGCCACCACAATGAGAAGCACACGCACGGCAATGAAGAGTAGCCCCCGCTCACCACAGCTAGAGAAAGCCTGCGTGCAGCAAAGAAGACCCAATGCAGCCAAAAATGAATAAATAAAATAAATAAATTTATATATATAAAAAAAGAAATGGAATGGAATACTGGTTTAAGTTTGGGTAAAAACAAAACACAAAAAACACAAAAACCTCTAAATGTTATCATATCAGGGTAAGATCTTATTAGGAGGTAAATAATTTAACAGGAAGCTTCGTTTGATTATGAAGAACAGAAACAGTGCTCATAGCATCACTTGCAGACCCATAAGCCTAGAATTACAGAGGACTGCAACTCATCCTTCATGAAGGTCACTTTCTGGTTTCTACCGCTTAGCGTGTCTCTCAGGGAAGTGATATAAATACTTTACTATGAACTGTGAACTGAAGATTGGGAGCAGAAAAGGAATATATCTTTTAAAAATGTCTTCCTTTCCCCAATTTAAGAGTATAACACAACTGTTTTAGAAATTATAAGGGGTACGCATTTTGAAAAGTATAAAAAAGTAGAGTAAAATCACCCATAAGTCTATAGCATATAAATCTATGTAAATCATTAACATTGTTCACATTAGACATATTTCTTTGCAGGCTTTTTCTATAAATTTTTGTAAAAAGTTAAGATCATAATTGTAAAGCAATTATACTCCAATAAAGATGTAAAAAAAAAAAGATCATATTAAACATCCAGTTTTGTATACTGTTTTTGCTTAATGATATATAATAAACATTTTCTATGTTATTAAAATTAATATTTTAATGAATGAATAAAATTCAATTGTGATGTATATTCTTATAAAGAAGAAAGTAACATATAGGTATTTATCTGCATTTATTTTATTGATTTTTAACTACAAAAGCAATATATAAACTATCCATCACTTTTATTAGTCTTTTCAAATAATCAATTTTCATTAATTATGGGTTTGGTTTTTTTTTTTTTTTTTTTTTTTTTGCGCGTTACGCGGGCCTCTCACTGTTGTGGCCTCTCCCCTTGCGGAGCACAGGCTCCGGACGCACAGGCTCAGCGGCCATGGCTCACGGGCCCAGCCGCTCCGCGGCATGTGGGATCTTCCCGGACCGGGGCACGAACCCGTGTCCCCTGCATCGGCAGGCAGACTCTCAACCACTGCGCCACCAAGGAAGCCCTAATTATGTTTTTAATGTCATTATTTCTTTTCTTTAACTTGCTTCAGGATTATTCTGCTATTGTTTTCCTAACTTCTTTAGATAAATGTTTAGCTCATTCATTTTCAGTCTTTTTTCTTTCCTAATGTACCCATTTCAGGGCTAAAATATTTCCATTTAGCACCCCTGTAACTTGATCTCACAAGCTTTGAAATGTGGTATTTTTATTACATTTCAGTTCAAGGTCGTTTCAAAATTACATTATAAAATTGTCTTTAACTTGTAGGTTATTTAGAAATGCATTAATTTCCAAATACATGGGGATTTCCTAGTTAACATTTGTAACTGAGTTAAAGTTTAATTGCATTTTGAACGGAGAGCATAGTCCATGTAAATCCTTTGGAATCTGTTAACATCTGCTTTCTGGATAGTATTTGATCAATTATTATAAATATCCCATGTATGCTTGAAAATAATTTGTGTTCTGCAGTTGTTTGGGGTAATGTTCTCTAAATGGCTAAGTCAAGTTTGTTAATCATATTGTTCAAGTATTTTACATCCTTTTTCTATTAATTAATCAGAGGTATATTAAAACTTCCCACTGCAGCTGTGGGCTTGCAGTAATGTCAATTTTTGGTTTATAAGTTTTTAAGGCTAAGCTTATAGGTTGCAGACAAATTAACTTAGCAAATTGATATTTCTGGTGAATTGAACCTGTTATCATTTGAAATGATCCTCTTTATTTCTAGTATTGCTTTTAACCTTAGTTTATTTAGTCCTCAATGGCTACTTTGTTTTTATTTGGTTAGTATTGATGTTGTTTATCTTTTACCACTTTTCTACTTTCAAACTTTATGTAACCTTATGTTTCAGATGTGTCTCTTTTCAACAACATACAGTTGAACTTTTTTAAAAAAATTGAGTCTGACAATCTTTGACTTTTAACCAGAACAATTAGTACATTTGTATTTTATCATTGAGGTAGATTTGGTCATAATTAATGGCTCCCTTGAATCCATGCCCTTTACAATATTATTTCACAGTTAGGTAAGTATACCTCCGAGCCTCTTAAATCTTGCCCTGTGACTGTGACCAACAGAATGTGGGAAATCATGGTGTACCAGTTCTTAGCCTAGGCCTCAAGGGGCCTCGCGTGTTTCTGCGCTCTCTTCAAACCCTGCCTTTGCCATGAAAACAAGCCCAGGAAGATTTCTGGTATATGAAAGACCATGTGGAGCAGAGACAAGTTGTCCTAAGTAAGGTCTTTCTAGACCAGCTTACAACCTCTCAGACCCCCCAAAAGTGAGAGAGCTTAGGGAAGATCTGCAGAGCTGCCTATCCAACCCTCAGGTGACTGCAGATGCATGAGGTCCCGAGCTGAGAGCAGAAGAAGCACCCAGCTGACCTATAGACTCAGTGGGAAAATGTTTCTTGTTTTAAGTCACTGAGTCTTGGTACAAGTATAATTGCTGATATACTAGTATTTAGGTTAAATCTAACATTTTATTTTCTTTCAATTTGACCAAATATTCTATGTTTCTTTTCCTTTTTTTCTTCTCCCCACTTCTCACCCCTGCCCTGACCTTACTTGTTTGGAAGCTATATACTCTTTTATTCTTTGGTTACCAAAGAAATTACAACATGCACTCTTAACTTATTAACATTTAAACTTAATTACTATATCTTCATCCTAGATAATACAAGGACCTAGAAAACTATAATTCCATCTACCCCTCCCAATATATATACTACTGTTGTAGTGTATTTTAATTCTACATTTTAAAATCTCACAATATTATTATTGTTGTTTTATATAGTCAATGTTCATTTAGTTTTATCCCACAAATTTAATACTTTCCTTGCTCTTCAGCTCTTCCTGCACCTCAGAATTTCTATCTGGGATCAGTTTCTTTCTGCCTTAATTATAGGCGTTATCATTTACTGAAGGAATAATGATGGGAAATCTCTTAAGTTTTGTTTTTATTATTTTGTTTTAAAATGTCTTTATTTCACCTTCATTCATTTTTTTAAGGTTTTTATTTTAATTTACTTATTAAAAAATTTATTTTTTGGCTGTGTTGGATCTTCGTTGCTGTGCGTGGGCTTTCTCTACTTGCTGTGAGCAGGGGCTACTCTTCGTTGCGGTGTGTTCTCTTGTTGCGGAGCACAGTCGCTAGGAGTGCAGGCTTCAGTAGTTGTGGCACAAGGGCTCAGTAGTTGTGGCTCATGGGCTCTAGAGAGCAGACTCAGTAGTTGTGGTGCATGGGCTTAGTTGCTCCGCGGCATGTGGGATCTTCCCAGACCAGGGCTCGAACCCGTGTCTCCTGCATTGGCAGATGGATTCTTAACCACTGTGCCACCAGGGGAGTCCCTTTCACCTTCATTCTTAAAAGACTTTTTTGCCTGAATGGAATTCTAGCTTGGCAATTTATTTACTTCAGTATATTGAACACATTCATTACCCTGTCTTCTGGCTTCCACTGTTGCTGTTATATAGTCAACTGTTGATGTGCACTCCTTTGAAGATAACCTCTCTTTTCCTGGGTATTGAAAAATTTTTACTTTATAGTCAGTGTTCTATGATGTGACTAGGTGTAGATTTCTTTTAATTTAACAAACTTGGAATGGATGAGTTTATTTAATGTGTAGATTAGTGTATTTCATCAATTCTGAAAAAATTCTTTGCTGTTATCTCTATCCCATGCTCTCTATTGTGTCTTTTTGAAACTCCAAACATACGTTAAATCTTCTAAGTCACTCCATCTTCAAATTTCTTAACCATTTTTCCGTATATTGTTCTTTTTCCTTTGTTCTGCATTTTGCAAAATCTTCTCTAGTTTATTTCCCAGTTTACTGATTCTCTTTTCAGGTGTGTCTAATTGGCTGTTAAACCTCTTAATTAAGCTTTAATAATTATGCTTATTATATTTTTCATTTACAGAAGTTCCTTTAGTTTCCCTTCAAATCTGATGGATCACTTTTTAAAAATCTCCTGTTTTCTCCAGATATTTTCAAACTTGTTTTTGATAACATGAAATATTGATATATTAGGCATAGTCATTTTATAATCTATAAGTGATAATGCCCAATCTAAAGTATTTGTGGGTCTGTTTCTGTGGTCTATTTTTTTCCTGCTAGTTCTTATACATGGTGCCTTATTTCCTTGTGTGCTTGGCTATTTAAAAAATATTCTTTTCATTGTGTGCTGGTCATTGTCCTTAAAAATTATCCATGGGGATTATCTGAGATAGGATGATAGTAACTTCCTCCAGACACAAGATGCATTTGTTTTTACCAGGTATCTAGAGATAGTAATTGTTTAAATTTTGAAATTATTTTTAACTATGCATGTATTATAAACTCAGGCTGAAAATTTACCTGAAGATTGGCTTTGGTTATAATTTCTTAGAGACAACTCTGCCCCTTTTCTCCTCACACCAATGCAATCAGAACTGAACTAAGTGGGGAAGTAAGCACACAAGATACCCATTTTGTTGGTATAGATTATAGTAGGGTAGCATGGCTCTGGAGCCAAGTTTTGGGGAGGGGAATGGGGAATTTCCTGATCCTCAAAGTAAAAAGTGGTATGATCCTGGAGGTCGAGGTCAGGACAAGCCTCCTGATCACCCAGCTCCCAGACTATGGCAAAGGTAGCAGTTTCCTTGGTGGACTGGTTCCGTGGTATCATTCTGAGATCCTTTCCAGGCCCAGTCTAGAGACTGCTTCCCTATTCCTTCCAATGATTCTGTAGATAACTAATTTCTTATATATCAATTGTTTTCTCCTTACTTTAGCCAGAATGAATTATCTATAACTGAACCATGACTAACACACCATCTTTGACTTTTCTCCTTCTATCTATGCCACATCCCGTCAGTCAGTGTTTTCTGTCAGGTACACGCCTTCTAAGTATTTTTCAAATTATCCTCTTCTCCATTCTCACTGTCTTAGTTCAGACCCTTATAATCTCTCTCGTGGACTACAAACTAGCCTATTGATTGCTCTCCATTCCTTCCATCTCTGTCCTCTTAAATGGCAGCCTTTCTAGAACATGAATCTAATCACAGATTGTTGTGCTCAATTACAAAGCACAGTATTCAGTTTTGTTTTTCATGGATTTCTGGGCTCTTCAAAATCAGATCACAATCAGTCTTTCTACCTTCATCTCCTATCACAATTTGCAATCATCCTATGCTCCAATTATATGGAACTATTCATGATTCCTTATGCCTTTGCAGATCTCTTTCCCTCATACCCTGTACCTGAAAAAACTCCTATGTATTCCTGAAGAACTAGAAAAATGTTACCTCCTTTGTGAAGCCTTCACCAATGTTTTTCCAAAATGTAGTGTCTCCTAAGCTCCTAGAGCCCTCTCTTATAGCATCTGAAATGTCTTTAACTTACTAGCTCATAAGTTAGTAAGTTAATTTATTAGCTTATAAGCCACACAAGAGCAAGAACTTTGTCTTATTCATCTTTATACCTCCAACACTTTGGAGAGGGCCAGACACAAAACAAATTTAGGATGTTTGTGGGATGAATAAATAGCACAATTAAGAGGTGTGTGGAATATATTTCTTTTTCTAGTGCAACTGTACTTCTATAAAAACTATAGCTATTAAAGGTTACCTGGCATCACCCAGAATTGAAATCAGATGGTACTGGGGTAATTCAGAAGATGCTACATGTGCTAGGATTCCAAAGAGCCTTTCAGCCATTATCATATCATTTTGCGTCACCTGAAGAGATATGAAGGAGAAGGGTCAAAAATGACATTGCCTCTTAGCTTGATATAACTAACATAATTCCAAAGAAATTTCCAGAGTAAATATTTTCTTTTAGTCCAGAAAAATACATTCTCCTGGGCTGTAGGAGGAGAGTGAATTCTCATTGATATTTCTCTTTCTTCCTTGCACTTGATTAAAATGAAGATGTATTGATACAAATGTGGCCCATGGTGATGGATGATGGCTGGGAAGTGAGGAGTTAGCTCTGACTTAGAAGCCATGGTTCCTAAGGATTATACTTGAGACACCTTAAATTCTTAATGAATTTTTTCAAAAATCCTAGAGCTTCTTTGAGTAGAATGATTTAGGGGGAAAATCTCAAGTGTCAATGGAATAGATTGGCTTTAATAATGTGTCAAATGTAAGACAAGGTGTTGTTCATACCTTGTTCCTAAAAGGATAGTTTTGTCCCTTTCTGAGGGAATGAACACTGGATTAGGAAAGGCGCTCCTATTCATTCTGAAATTTTGTCCATCTTTCTCCCCACAATGAATAATGTGTCACAGATATATTCCCCATGAGGGCTCATTCCTATGTTAACCAAGAAACTACTAAAAGCAGGGCTTGTATTAATATCTGGGCATATTTTTAAATATAAAATTAGGTTGCTTGCATTTTAAATACTATTAGATTGTCAATATAATGCAGTGGTTCCCAATCAGGGGCCCTTTTGTCCCCTAGGGAACATTTGGCAATGTCTGGAGATGATTTTGATTTATCATAACTGGTGGAGGGGTGCTACTAGCATCTAGTGGGTTGAAGACAGGGATGCCGTTAAATGTCCTACAATGCACAGGACAGTTCCCAGTATAAAGAATTACCTGATCCAAAATCTCAACAGAGCATTTGAGGTTGAGAAACCCTGGTATAGTTAAATTTTGCATTTTTAAAAACTTTATTCTTTACACTAGCTATAATACACTACACAGGAATTTCTGGAAAATAAATCCATAATTCACAAGCATCTTATACACATGAATCAGTGCAGACTGACTCTTTCCCTTCCCTTCCCTAGACTTTCATAGTTAATGAGGCTGCTGCTCCCTGGAATCCGTCCTTCAGCTGACAACTAAGTTGTTTGGTCTAATATAGTCACCTAGTGGCCAGTGCCGGGCACTACTCCACCTTTTCCTCTTGATGCTCATAATTCAATTTAAGTCTCCTCAAGCAATATCATTCTCTCTTTTACAAAGAGAAGTAGAAATATAGTATAACATTATTATATATTGTCAAGGATGAGATAAGCAGTTTTAGTTTAGGTCTTTTATTAAAGGGTCAAATATCCCTGGCATTGACATTTTCGGAACTTTAAATCAGAATAAATTATATTGGTTCTTTCTCATTCTTCTCTACTTTATACAATTATATTATACTATTACTTCCTATCTCAAGGTTTTATAATAATTATTACATCTCCAGTAGTGATCCACATTTGGGTAAATACACTATTTAGGGTTAATTGAGATAACGATTTGGCCATTAATGAGGGAGAATTACTCACCCATAGCAAAAATAACTATTCTACTTCCAGTGTAGGCTAGGTTTGGAAACTTTTGGAACTAATTATTAGATCTGACCAGTGACTCACAGCCTCTCTGGGGAAGTACCAAGAGGGTACGTAAAGCTGAAACAAATCTCTTGAGAACTAGCTGGAGAAATTAATAGTCATCTGAAGGTCCCAGGTTTGCCCTACATCTTCAACAGATGGCTGATATTGTGGTCATGGGCCTATCATGGTTGATGCAAATTTCATATGGCTTTTGTACAATGACCCAGAGACCTCCAGTCTCCTAATGGTATGCTGTAGTTTTGGAGTTTTAGGCTAGAGTTACTTACAGTGTATCAGCTGCAGGGAAATACAGTTGCTATTACCACCATGCTAGCAAAGTTGATTATAGTTCATCTTACAATAAGGAGGTCTGAATTTTAAGAGATAATCACAATAATACTAACAGCATATTAAAGATTTTTTCCTTTAGAGGATTATTTAAATTCAGTTCTGGAATTCCACAGTAGAGGAAGAAGCATAGTTTCTCTCTTTTCTTCCAAAGTAATATTTAAAGAGAACATGATCTTTGGATAGCTGGGGGATTAACCCTGTGACAAGCTTAGCAGAATCAATCTGAAAAATAACTCTTTACTAATAATTTTCCAGTTATTCAGACTCCAGGCACAATGCAGATATTCCAAAAGCATTTGCTACAAACTATTAACAAAGCAGTCCAGATGTTTATGGACTTATGGTTGTTTTACTTCCTTTTTCACTCATCTTTACTTTATCTTCTTTTATCTTTCCTCCTTGCTTATTTCTCCTTCTCATCTCTTCTTTTAAAAATCACTCTTCTTTCCCTATGTACATTCTTTTTTTCCATGTTATTCTTCCCTTCCCCTACCACAATCTTTATTAATTGACATTTAGTATCACTTCCCCATACCATTTTGCATGTCAAACAGTCTGTAAAGCACTCTGAAAAATACAAAGATCACATTACTTACAGAAGTGGTTTTTTTTTAATTTTAAACTATTATTCTACCAACACTTTACTTCTCTGAATACTTACAAACTATCAAAAAAGTATTTACTATTCACCATGATCTGGTTACTATTTTATTTTCAAAATTTGTCTAGTACCTTAGAAGTTTTTAGATAAATAGTTTTAGCTTTTCAACATTTTAAATGTCAAGATTTTTTTAAAAAAAACATTATTTCTCAAAAGTTCTATCATGGTTTTATACATAAATTCCTGGACATTTTTATGACTACTTCCCCTAAAAAGGAATATTTTAATTCTACAGTTGACTTCGTGTTTAGCTTACCTCTGTTCCATTTATTTTCTGCATATTAAAATGGCTCAGTCTAAACAGAACATAATATTTCCAGAGTGTTGAATTGACAACTGGATTTCCTTGAGGATCAACTGTCAGCTGGTCAACTCGACGGAGTTGTGCTAGTGCATTAAATTGCTGCAGCATTACAAGATTTGTTTCCTTGAATTTAAGGTGCTACAATAATAAAGCAAAAAAAGAGGTGAATATTGAGTTTAACCATCTTAAAACATTAACATTAAAGCTTCACTGATCATTCCCCAAATAAATGTAAACTTTATGCTTAGCTAATATGTTTTCAATTACATTAAACCAACTGAATGTATTAAACTTACATAAACTTTAATCCACCTAATGCAAAATTATTGATGGAATATATTAATCCATCCAATATTGGATTCAAAGTGATTTCCTTTCTGCAAAGGACATCCCCCTATTTATTAACAACCTAAGAGTCTTAAAAACTATATAAATATACAATAATTCAGACTCTTCCAGGCATTACAATGATTTTATATGCTTTACCCTGAGATGAAATCTACAAAGGAAAGATCAGAAGTAAAATTTTCAGAACTTTATAAATGCAGGGCTCACACAGCCCTTCTGAGAAGAACTAGTTACCCATTATTACTTTTATCTTGCTAATTACTATGTAGGCTACTTAAACTGGCTACCAGAAAATAAAATCACTAAAACCGAAATTCTAATATAAGTGTTCTGTCTGTGAATTTGGATTATTTTTTCTAAACATACTGTCTCTACTTCTATCTTCTTTAGGGAGGATGATATAACAAAAGAAAAAAAAACAATAAAGGGTAGGTGAGGGAAATCACTTGGCTGACAGAGAAAAACACAATGATAATAAAAACTCAGGAAAGAATTCATGGAAATCACAGTTTCTGCAAATTCATACTAATAAGTAGTACAATAATACCATAATTGGAAAGGGCTAATTTCTCAAAGTAACTTTAATGAGCTATTAAAGTTATTTTAAGTGTTGTTAGGGGACTACTGTAAAAATTATATATGTCCCATTAATACCAGGTACAATAAATGAATATATAATATACAGTTGGGTGAGGTCCTGTTGAAAGTTTTACAAAATAGAAATATATAATTTGAATAAAATTATATTAGTCCGTTATACTCCATAAAGAAGCATTTTCTAGAGAGATAATTTCCAATATTTACAGAAGACTGCAAGGTCATTTATGAATACCAATTTAAATCCCAGATTCAGAAAATCAACACAAGAACTTAGTCTCCCTGCCAGATAGAAACTGCAGAAATAAAAGTGAAAACAGGTCTTTGGGGCTTCCCTGGTGGCGCAGTGGTTGAGCGTCCGCCTGCCGATGCAGGGGACACGGGTTCGTGACCCGGTCCAGGGGGATCCCACATGCCGCGGAGCGGCTGGGCCCGTGAGCCATGGCCGCTGAGCCTGCGCGTCCGGAGCCTGTGCTCCGCGACGGGAGAGGCCACGGTGGTGAGAGGCCCGCGTACCGCAAAAAAACAAAACAGGTCTTTGGCCTCAATATACAAGTCATGACTGAGAAGAATTCAAACATACAACTAAAAGGAAATGTTTACCAAAGAATTAGGAAACTTAATCTTCAATTTGGGAAGCACTTGGACGATTTCATCAAATTCTATGAAAGTGAAGGACACTGTTGTCACCATTCCTGCTGTTTGCACGCTCCAATTCCGATCCAGACATTCCAGCGCTCCTGAGCCATACAAGGAAAGTGTGTCTCCATCCACTTCGACAAGGTGTGTGTCTGTGACAGATAGATCTTGTAAAGCACTGGTGAGTCCTGAGTCCAGAGACCTGGAAAACCCAACATATACTTTTAAATGAAAGTCTTATCATGCAAAGTAAATAACAGATTATAAGGACCTGTTGGAAAGGTATTTGAAATTGTATATTCACTTTTTTTCATTTCAGTAATTAAACCCAGAGCACCAAAGACTAATTTTCAATAGAATATCTACAAGTTTTGTATTCTTCTAGTCATGTACTTTAATTCAAAAAGAGGCACATGTGAACAAAAAAATACCACATTTAAACCCGAATTATTTATATCAATGAAAGATAATTGATATTCTATTTAGTTTTAAAACAATCCATTTAATATATCATAGATATCTTTGCATGTGAAAACAAATAGGTTTTCCTAATCTATAAAGTATTCCACTGTCTGGCTGAAAAAAACTGTATTTTACAAAATAATATTTCTATAGTAAGAACCATGTAATATAAAACTATGTTTATAAAACACTTGGGAATTTATATAATAACTGCTAAGAATAGTTTCTCTCTCAGAAGCTGGATTAAAGGGTAACTTTGACTTTCTATTTTTGAATATTTCAATGTTGTTTGAAATTTTGCAAGCATATATATATTACAGTTATAAGTAGTAAAATCAATGAAGATTTCCTCCCCATTTTGAAATAAGAAATGATAAAGAAATCCACTACTGTGTGTGTAATATATATATATATATATATATATATATATATATATATATATATATATATATATATATATATATTACACACACACACACACACACATACAGATACAAAATAACTTCACATATCTACTGAATACGATCATTGTTACTATTTTCAGTTAGAGCCACATGTTTTATAAAAGGTTTCCTAAATGATAGCTCTTTGAAGAAGAAATAGCTTGATCCAATTCAAATTTTCTGCTTTGTGAATAGAGACATAACCATTTGTTTTACCCAATCTCAAAACTCAATCGATGCTTGTTTTTTGTTCTATGGGTTTTCGTTCTGGAATTCTGCTCTCAGACAGTATTTATTTGCCCTTACTAAGTATATTAGTGCTTTGCTCTCCTTTGTGCTCCTGTGGAATTTTGTACACTCTTCCAATACATCACTTCTCATACTCAAGCATAATTATGTGTTTACAATTTTGATTATATTTTTTCAGCTTTGGGGCTCTGGAATCTATGAGCTTTTCACAATGGGCCTTTCACAATGTAAATGACTGCATTATTAAAGACCTTCAAAAGTTTTATAATGCTGATGCTGGGAATAAGACTGACAAACCATCACCCTGTTGGTTTATCATGCTTTACTAGACTTACTGTACTTATTTCTTAGGTACCAGTTAACATGTAACACATTTGTTGACACAATAAGAAGCTGGGTAATGACATCAATCAACTCTAAGTGAATATGCAACTGAAAAAATATAAAAGGACTGATTTCTGCCAGACTAGTACTCAAGACAATGATTATTATATGACAATAATCAAACATTCAATGAGCAGTGGTGTGTGAATAATCTTAGATGATAATCCTATAAATGTAATGGCTGATAATATGGAACAAAAATAAGATGAGAATTAAGAGTTCCTTAGATTGTGCTTTGTGTGATAACTTTGTGTTCAGCTATGTAAAGCATATAATCATTTCTAGAATAGGATAAAGGATAGGAGTTACATTTCAATGCCACTGAAATAAATAGGGCTTAATGAAAAGAATATATACCACTATTACAGCACTTAACCACACTGCACTGCAATTACCTGTTTCCTTGTCTGTCGCTCTTACTAAACATTGCGATCCTTGAAGGCTCAAACTCTGTCACATTCACTATAGTAGATCCAGCACCTAGCACAGTTCCCTAGCACATGTTGTGCTCAATAAATATTTCTTCAAAGAATTAATGAAATGAGACAATTATGACGTTTCTTATGAGTATCTATTGACTCTTAAGAAGGGTGTTCCAATTCCAATCATAAACTGTGGTTTGAGCAAAGGGACAAGTCAGTGACATAGTCATGGGCTAAGGGTTAGTAAGAAGGTTTCTGCAGGTGAGGCAAAGACCAGTAATGAAGAAGTAAAGTCAAGGCAAGAAAAAGGTTTGCTAGTTGATGTAGTGATGCCTGATGGTCATGACATGCAACAAAAGAAGTTGAATCACAGCTATGTGCCAAAAACATGGATAAACCCTTTGAGAAGTTGTGTTGTTTTATATCATCTATTTGGAAGTGTCTTGTTTACCTTTTTTCCATATGATTAAAAGTTTAAGAATATAAACTACAAAATAAAATGTCTATTATTAGAAAAGGATTATTTATTTTCTTTAAAGGTTTGTCAAGCAAACTGTTAGGAAAATAAGTGAAATAAACAAACCTAGCCTAAGCAAAACAGTTGTATAGTTATAAAACAAAGCAGAAGTAATTTCTAACTTTTATAGACCTCACATGGACATTCAGTAACAACAAATGGCAAGTTTTCTGGGCTGTAGATAGGAAACAAAGCATCTATTAAATAGGTCATACAAGACCAAACCCATTTCAGTTATTTTCTGAATGAGGCTTGAGGTTAGCCTCAAACTCTGGCCAATATGGAATAGAGGAATCTGTTCCTCAGGGAAGGTGTGCTCTGATGTCCATAAAAAATAACTTAGGAAGTTTATTCCCTGTGTTTATATGTTGGGGATTGTCCTTCCGGTTTTCCCTGTGTGCTTAATAGATAGGTCCACATTTTTTTTTTTTTTTTTTTTTTTTTTTTTTGCGGTATGCGGGCCTCTCACTATTGCGGCCTCTCCCGTTGCGGAGCACAGGCTCCGGACGCGCAGGCCCAGCGGCCATGGCTCACGGGCCCAGCCGCTCCGCGGCATATGGGATCCTCCCAGACCGGGGCACGAACCCGTATCCCCTGCATTGGCAGGCGGACTCTCAACCACTGCGCCACCAGGGAGGCCCCGGTCCACATATTTTTAGTCAAACATACGTACATATTATTTCATTTGCTCCCTCATTCACTTATTCATCAAACATTTGCTAAAAGTCCACAGGGCACTGTCCTAAGAATTCTGTCACAGGCAACCAACTCATCTGAATTGATAAGGACAATCAGTATAGAAATCATGTGCAAGTTTTTAAATATATCAAAACTCTCTTTTATTGGGCTATGTTCCCAGAAATATAACTGCTCTAATTATACTCTGCAGTTAAATTAATAAACACATGGGTATAATTTCTAAACTGAAATGACCTCAACCTCATTAAACAAATAGGTTAATCTGGAGAGCCTATTGTGTGTCAGATATTGTGGTAGGCATTGGGGATATAAAGATAAATTAATACTTATTTGTCCTTAAAGAGCTCCCAATCTGGATGGAGGGTGGAAAGCAAGATAAATGTATACATTAATCCTAATATAATATTTATGTTTATTGTCATATAATGAATATTTAAGCAATATGCTATGGAAATGCAGAGGAAGAACAATTAATTCTTCTAGTGGCTAGAAGTTAGGTTTCAAAAGGAGGTAGTATTTGAACTGGTCCTTGAAAGATGAACAGTAGAACTTCATCAGAAGTAGAAGGAGGAAGCACACTTCAGGTAAGAAAAATAGAATGAATAAAGGCACAGAAGCCTAATTATATATAACACATTCAGTTAAGAACAATTTCAATATGTATGGTACACTGAAACATAGAAATTAAACACTTAAACATATGGGGGAGTAGTAGCTGAAGATGAAGCTGAAAAGTCAGATTTTATCCCATAAGGTTGAGGAGCAGAAAAAGATTTCTAAATAAAAAAGTAACAGAACAATATTCAATGCAAGTTTTTAAGCATCTCCAATGTGCCATGCATGGAGCTAGGTTCTGGTGCTGGGGATAAAAAGATGAATAAGATATGCTCCCTGCCCTCAAGGACCTACCTGAGACAGATAATAAATTGGTGAACTTTGTGGAGGACGTAGCAGGGAGAGACTGAATGGAGAGAGATTAGTAGGAAGACCAGTGCAATAGTGTCAACTAGACCACATAAGGGCATAACAAAAAAGAAGGTATCATGCAGTAGAAAAGGCATTGGCAAGAAAATCAGATAGAGCTTAGTTCAAATCCCAGATCTGCCAGTGATAAATAGATGACTTTTGGAGCAAGTTATTTAATTTCTTTGCAGTTTCAGTTTCCTTGTATGTAAAATGGTGATCATAATACATATTTTTTCAGAGTTGTTATTAAGACTAGAAATCATATTCTAAACCATACTCCATGTTTAGTTCAATACATTTTAGTGATAATTATTAATAAAAGAAGAGAACACAGATATACCAGATATTTAAGAGATCATAAAAGTAGGACTTAGTGATTGTCGAGAAGGAAGGAGAGGGAGGATTCAAGTGTTATTCAAATGTTTTAGACAAGGTGATGGAGTCACCTGGTCTAGGTTTTACCTCTGTCTAGTTTAAATTTATGCTCTAAGAAATGTGGTATTCCTCTATGGAGGATCTATGCTTTAAAATTTGTTTCTCCATGAAGCCCAATACATTTCCATGTATATTTCCCTACTCAAGTATTATTTATATAACAGTAGGCAGTTTGCCATCAAATAGGAATTCTCGTCAAGATCTTTACTGGTTAATTCCAAGTCCAAATGTTCATTTATCAAACTCAATCTTTATATAAGAATTAATCAGAAAACTATTCCATGCCTTCTTGATTAGTAGAGGACACTAAGACAGGGTGATTAACTTAATGCAACCCAGTAATGAGTCCCTGAAAGTCAGGCTAAATGAAGAATATACTCTTAAATGCCTATATGGAAAAAAAAGACAATATTTCAGAGGACTACAGGTTTTTAAAAAAATCTTTATGCATTCTATAACAGGCTAGAACAGAAAGACTTAAAATATTTCAGAAGTTTCTTTTCCCAGTGAATAAGTGGTGCTGATTCCTATAATAACATATTTTATGAATTTCTATTACAACATTCATAGGTGTGGAAATTCATTTTATGCATTATATTTTATTATAGTAGTGTTGGCTAAAATACCACAGTGTTCATAGACAGGAAATGACCAAAAATAACCCAGCTTCACTGCATGCATCCAATGTAAGCAAAGAAAACATTACACCAAGTACTTTCCCATTTCTGGCAAGGGAAAGAAACCTGTAGTATGTCACTTTACTACAGATATGTCCAAAGTACAGTGAACAGTGAAATCATTAATGGGATATACCAAAGTTTTACAGAATTTCTTCTGTTTATGTGCCTGTAATTTTTTCATGGATACTTATTTCCAGGCGTTTAGTTACACACCCACAAGCCAAAGGTCACAGACATTGTAACACAAGAATTAGCCACTTTTTTGGCATTATGAAATACTAAAGACTATAAATGGGATTGTTGAAAATGGAAAATCTTATGAAGCATTAAAAAACAAATTGGAACCCTAAGGAAGAGACTTTGTGGCCCTCTGACTAGCTTTCTACCTTCAGAGAGAGCCAGGCTTATATCATTCCCAAGAGATGAAATTTAATTATATTTTTAAAGACTTACAGAGAATGTAGTAATATAACTACTAATATTTAAAATGTTTCACTTTGTGCTTTCAGATAAAAAAGTAGACAGAATGAGCACATGTGTTTGAAACCTCTCCCTCTAAGGCCCCATTAAAGTAACTGAAATGTTATACAAACACAATAACAAGTAAAAAGGAAAGGGGGAGACAATCTTCAGCAAGAAGTTTCAACAAATTTCTGGGAGCTGGAAAGTGAAGAATTTTGAGTGAGGAAGAAGGACAAAGGAAGCCATAGCTTTGAATATGAACTGGAGACAAGAACAAAGATGGTAGCCAAGCTGCCCAGTAGAACTTCGGAAAGGAAAGAACAGAGATATGATGGAAGATGGGAATGAGAAGTGAGGGAGGGGCATTAATTGAAGATCTGCAAAAGGACCCTACTACCTACTTCTCCCACTGCCAATAAAACAGTCAGAGGGGCATTGCAGTTCAGTGGAAGAAGGAAAGAATACTCAATAAATAACACTGGGGCAACTGGTTATTCCTAAGGGGAAAAACAAATTTGACATCAGCCTCAAACTTAAAAACCAATTCCAAGTGTAATAAAGAATAAAATATGATAGGCAAAATTTTAAACCTTTAGGAAGACAAAATGGGAGAATATTTTTATAATCTCAATGTAGTAAAAGATTTTTCCCCTTAAACACAATCCAAATGGGTAAACCATAAAAGAAGAGATAATACATATTGGTATCTTCAAAATATAAATGACATTTAAAGTCAAAGAAATATATGATATTGCTTAGCGGGGAAGCAGAGAGTGGAAAGAGGGCCCAGGACCAAACTCAGAGGAATTCTACCATCTAGAGGTTGAGAGGATAGAATTACTTGAGGATATGAAAAAGACACATAATCCAAGTAAAAAGCAAAGGCTACTAGTAATATGATGTAAAATAATAAACTGTAAACAATGGTCCAAAAGGAAATAATGAGACTAAATTAGGTCAGGGACATAGAAAGCTTCAATAAGAGTGAATTCTATTCAAAAGATAAAAAGAGAAATTCAAAGAAATTGGAATGTGGTAAAGGCAGCATAAATTTCTTTGTTAAACAAACAAACAAAAACAACACAACAAAACAGGCCATCAGAAACCCCAGATAAAAAGAAACTATGTAAGAAAGGCACGGCTCAAATACAAAGCAAACTGAAGTGTGGCATGGTTTTGAACAAACTTTGAAGTGTAATCTTGGAATCTGATGCTAGGACTAGTCTCCTTGAATGGTTTAGGAAGCAGAAAATGAGATATAATCATAGTATACTACTTAACTCTCAAGTAAAAAATAGTTACATGATAGTTATATAATCACAGAAATTTAAACACTTTACCAGTTTTCAAACTTTAGATGCTACCAATTGACAAATGTTTTGGTTACAGAACAGATAAAAATGATACTGATCTTGAAATGTAAAAGAATAGCTCATAGAATACAGCAAAATTAGCATATCAAAGGAGAGAAACTCCATCCCTACAGAAGGCAACAAATACGATAGCACAAACTGTCAAAATCAACTTTTTCAGAATTCTGGAGTCTAAAAAAAATTACAACAACCAGGAGAATGATAAGTGAAGAAAAAAAGTGCTGAATTTTACTAAGAGAGTTCTGTGGCATTTTAACTTACCCTGCTACCATTCCCCACTCCCCAGCTCAGTGGCAGCCTTGAAGATGACAGTCCACATTCCTTGTGTAGGTTGCTGGTACCAGAGGAAGCCATACATACCTTATTATCAAAAAAATTGTTGTTATGTGTTTTGACACGTCTAATAGCTCCCCAAAGGATCAGCTCAAGGGATTGTCTTTGTTTTCCTGACTCAGAGCTTCCTCATGGCTGAGGTGGCTTCCCGGGCAGCATTTTTCAAAAGTTTTTTTTTTTTTTTCTTAAACAAATGTATTTATTTATTAATTTTTGGCTGCATTGGGTCTTTAGTTGTGGCGTACGGGCTTAGTTGCTCCGTGGCATGTGGGATCTTCTGGGCTCAGGGCTCGAACTCTTGTCCCCTTCATTGGCAGGCGGATTCTTAAACACTGCACCACCAGGGAAGCCCTCAAAAGTATTTAAAGGCAAAAACATATTTAGCTGCTGCCACATGGGCAAACATAGACAGACCAAAAAGACTGAGAAACAAGAGTCTGGGGAAGAAGATACTTAGGGAAAGAGGGACTTTGAGAAGCTCCTGTGTATTCCAGGGAATCTAGAGGGCAACATTTATGTCCACATTTATGTTCAGAAAAGACCTGAGAGGACCCTAAACAATCACCTCCAACTGTGGAAAGACAAAGAGAGATTCCTGAAAGCAACAAGAGAGAAATGACTAGTCTTGTAAAAGGAATTCTCAATAAGAGTAACAGCCAACTTCTCATCAGAAACCAAGCAAGGCAGAAGGCAGTGGGATGACACACCTAAAGTGCTGAAAGAAAAGAAAAAAACTGTTAACCAAGAATTCTATATCCAGCAAAACTGTACTTCAAAACTCAGGGAAAAATTAAGACATTTCTAGATAAACAAAAACTCTGAGAGTTCATTGCTAGTACACCTGCCCTTTAAGAAATGCTAAAAGTCCTTTAGATTGAAATGAAAGGACCCTAGACAATAACTCAAAGTCACATGAAGAAATAAAGAATACTGGAAAAAGTAATTACACAGATAAATATAGAAGCCGGTGTTACTGTATTTTTGGTTGGTAACTCCTCTTTTTTCCTATATGATTTAATAGACAAATGCATAAAATAATAACTATAAATCTATGCTAATGTCCACACAATGTATAAGGATGAAATCTGTGATAACAGCAACATAGAGGGGTGTGGAGCTATATAAGAACAAAGTGTGTGTATATTATTGCAACTAAGTTGGTATTAATGCAAACTAAAATGTTATACATTAAGATGTTAATTGTAATCCTCAGGGTAACAACTAAGAAAAAAAATACAAAATACACAGTAAAAGGAATGAGAAGGGAATTAAAATGTTACACTAAAAAATCAAACACAAAAGAAGAAAGTAATGGAGGAACTGAGGAACAAAGAAGATATACAAGTAGAAAAAAAATAGCAAAACGACCAAAGTAAGACCTTTCTCATTAGGATCTGATAGATTAAATTCTCCAACTAAAAGGCAGATATTAGCAGAATGGATTTTAAGAAAATGATTCAACTATATGTTTTCTACAAAATTAAAAGATACAAATAGATTGAAATTGAAAGGAAGGAAAAAGATATTCAAAGCAAATGGTAACCAAAAGAGATGTTATACAAGAAATTGTCACAGGAGACATGCAAGAGACATAGAAGGACATTTTATATTGATAAAAGGGTCAATTCATCAAGAACACATAAAAATTATACACATATATGCACTTAACACCTAAAATATATGAAGTAAAAACTGACAGAACTGAAGGGAGAAAGCCATAAATCTAAAGCCCAATGATATAGTTTTAATTTTATATAGTTCTAGCCAAGTAAAATTATATTTTGACATTTAAGTAATATTAAATAAAGCTTCAGGGCAATATAAGTGATATATCTGTTATACAAATCATCACTTAATTAGAATTTTAATTCTTGTTTCCTTATTTTTCTAGCTAAAAGATCTGAGAAACTCTACCATGTGGATACCCAAGCGAGCTGAAGGAGGTACATTGATCAATATAAATTAATCTTATAACTAAAATTGTAAAAGTATATTTGTCTTTGAAATATATGTCAAACTCTTTAACTCCAGTAAACTTCCAACATATTATTCTAATTCCTCTTCAATGACTTTATTGCATTCTTCACATATGGAAAGCTTAAAGAATACTGGCTGAAAACTTGAAATAAAAGCTATATTATATTTAGTTTGAAATGTGTTTCAGAATTTGGTTTGGTCATTAGATACCTGTGCATCAAGTGAAACAAAATTGCAGTGCATTCTACCTTTGATTTTTAGGTTTTATTTTTAAATTATATATATGTGTTTTTAAATTATAAATAAAATATGAAGATATATACGCTTTATATTCCTCTTATTTACTTGATTCTAGTATGCCTTCTTGAGAGGAAAAGAAACATGTGAAGTCTAGAAAGCGTCCTCAGATTTGCTCATAAATCAAGGGATATGTGTTATCTGACCAATGTGTCATAGAAGAAAGAGGCTGTGAGCCACTGGAATAGACAGATTTTATAGAACACAACTGGAGTAACTATCCAGATTTTATGCCGAATTGCTTAATACTACTAGTTAAGGAGTAAGGATTTGTGATAGCTACTGGGGAAACAACAGAGGTTAAGACAATCAGGATTCTTTTCCTTGAGAAGCTTACATTCTAGTGGGGAAGACAGTTATGAAACAACTAATTACCCACTATTTATTTAATTATGGTCATGATAAGTGCTAACAAGGGCAAGAGCAGAGTACTGGGAGAAAAAAAGGTATCTGATCTAGCCTAGTCTCCGGGAATTCGTTAGGGAAGGCTTTTCAGGGGAAGTGAGGTTTAAATTTAAGACCTCCAGGCTGAGTTGTAGTTAGCCAGGGTAGGGTGAGGGAAGTAGGGCAGGGGAGAATACAACTGTTTGTAAGAGAAGCGTTCTGAAGTAGGAAGTAACTGAACTGGAAATCACTGAGGCTGCAGCACAAGAATAAAGTGGCTGATGGTGTGGGGTACAATAGGTGAGGTGGGTAGAGGGTCTCATAGACTATATTAAGTAATCTAGATTTATTCCTATGAAAAATAAGAAACTACTGAAGGGTTTTTAAATTAGGGCTCAGCTTATATTTTCAATATTTCCATCTTAACTTTTAAAACCTACTGCTAATTTCAGTAGGTTTTTTTAAGAAAACTATCTTAAAATAATTATATGTCAAATGTTTTCCTGTTTCTGCTCCAAATTCAGTTCTCCAGAGATACTAGTATCTGGAAAGAATACCATTGCATACCCTGTTTCCTCTGGAAATGCAGAGATGGTGCTTCCATCGTTCTGACAGTGGTCCTGAGAGTCTGAATCTTTTCTATCTTGGTTTGTAGCAGCACTGGTAATTCGATGTTGTTGCAAGTCCCACTTCCGAGCTACGTTGTTAATTGTTAACCTTTTCTTCTCCTATGAAAAAGTTCATTGGGACAAGAATTACATGATGCAATTTTTGTAGCAGGAGAGTCCAAGGAGCATATTGTTTGTACTACTTATCACACCTTTAAAAGGAGTCTGTTACTTAAAAGTAGCTACCAAATATGTATTCTAAAACACAGTATAAGTGGCCTTTATTTAACCTATGCAATCAACCATCTTAACGATGCTCTATCATCCTTAACAAATTATATACAAACAATAATTACTTCCATTGGAGATAAGAAAATTCACTATTTGAACGTTTAATTCCACAGAAATTTATATATTCAAGCATTATGTGAAGTTTTAATTAGACAGAAAATTATGCCTTTGCGTTTAAACACAGCAAGAAAAAACTAATGATATTTTAATTTTCCTACTCAATAATTATGGCAAATATTATGGAATACACTGGGGGAGAAGGGAGGAAGGAGAGAGACTGATCAATGTTCCAAGCTTCACAGCATAAATTACAATGTCTGAAAATTAATAATCATACATAGACTATTAAATGAAGTTGTACTAGGTTGAAATATTTCTAGATAACTAGTAGCATCCTAGATTATCCATTATCAAAAGTTAACATTTTTAAATGGCATATTGATTAAATCAGAATGCTAAAAATGGACACTTACCCTTTTCTCTTTACTAAGAGAACAATCATCCAATGAAAAATCATCTGTGGATACTGATTCACCTGCTCTCTTTGGAGCCAGTGAAGGCTGTTAGGAAGATTCTTTGCCCATTCCCTCAGTGCATTCACACATGCAGAATACTTATGTTTAGTTCCACCTCTTTGCCTGTCTAAAATTTTAGATGTAGAAATGGCATTGGATAGGAATGAAAAGTGGTGACAAAGCTTAATTAAAACTAAACATTTTAAAAGTTCTATTTCTGCATTTAAAAATGTTTTAGGCATGGGTTCTTTTTTCTATTGCTTGGAATTTCAAATTTGTTTATATAATTAAATGGGTTATACTTAATATGTATATACTTCTGAACCTTTTTGACATTTTATGTATGTCCTTCTTATCTAAAGCAAGTAGGAATCTGCCATTTTACTATAAATTTTTCCCCCAAATCTATGATAAAAAGGCACCTTACCTTAAAGAATTCTATTTCAGTTATTTGCAGATGACTGGGACAAACCAATTCTTAATCTAAGCAATACCACTATTTTTACTCAGTACTAAGGCTACTTTGAAAGAGGCAGGGGCAGTGAGTAAATGGAGGATGGCTATCATGCTGGCTCCATGCATTTGGTTTTCTGGCTGACTTAGAGTCGGCAAAAATAAATATTCTAAATGAGGTAGATATAGCGATGCTTAGAAAAAAGGCACAAAAGTTTACACCATTGAGTATGCTAACGAATTTATAACAAGAAACTCTGAAAATGCAAACACTTTCCTACACCAATCCCAAAGTTAAGCTTTCTTTAATTGGGTTATTAAAATCAGATCAACACCAGGTTGACTAAGAAAATGGATATTTTCATTGAGGCCAAAAAAGGGAAGTCATATTTTAAAACAAGAGTGCAGTCTGGGGTCAGGTGGGGATTGCTGGTTGGCCAGGGGGCCAAACAAGGGCTCTAGGTGTCTGTGGAGCAAAAAGAAGAGGAGCAAAAGAAAGCCTAGAGATTCTGTAAGGCAAACGGGGGTACACCCCAAAAATTTCATGCTCAAAGATCATGGATGCATTTGGCATATATTAGTACAATCATGACTATAGTTAGACGGCAATTTGCCAAGTCTGTGTTAAAGTGACAATTATTTTAGAAGATGCCAACTTTCAGTTTCTGCCACTTGAGTCTAGTCTTTATAGTCCAAGCAATACCACACCAGTATATCCCATAACTATCACTTCCATTCATTTCCAAGTTTGAAAAGAAAATAGCAAGATAGAAAAGCGATAAGGCTGAAGATATAGGTCCATACACTCTTCCTGTCCCTCTATAACCACCCATCCCATTTTCTTAATGATCAATATGTGTTGTCACATGAAACAATCTCCAGTAAATGCTGAGGGTCTTTGATATCATGACCCTGAATCTGAGCTAGAGCTAGAATTCCTGATTTCCTATACTTTTCCTCTTACTAAAAAATTTTAAAACTAAATAACCCTCATAATTAAAGAGTCCTATTTAGCAACTTCAACAGAAGCATTAGGTATTTTTTGAAGTTTTCATAAAAATTTTCCAAACATCTAAAAAACATGTTAGCTAAAAATTTAATGGCATATTTCCAAAAATACTGATGGTTACAAGCAGCTGAATTGGGTATAAAACAAAAAATGTTCAGTTCAAAGATGGAGTCAAGTGCGATTTGTTGCCTATACTAGGTTCTACTTACACTGGAAGCCTTAGAGTTAAATCACCAGTAACAGCAAGTGAGAAAATTTTAGCATACTGAGTAACAGTTCTAATTACTTTTGAAGTAGCAGCCTTGAGCTGAGAGGGCTTGGGACCAAGTTTGTTTTATTTTGTTTTGTTTGTTAATTTTGGAGTAGTTTTCATAGAGTAAAACACACAGGTTCAAGTGTACTCTTTGATCAGTTTTGACAAATGGGTATATCTGTTAACTCATAACATTTCCATCACCCCAGTAAGTTCCCTAAGATACAACTTTGTATCCCTATTAGTCATTTTTTAAAATTCTGAATGCCATTTTAATTTTAAAAAGAAAAGCACCTACACAAGACAAGAATGAGTAATGGTAATGGGGGTGATATCCTTAGTTTCAGAACATAGTAGAATCATAATAAGAACTATAAACTTTAAGCTGTCTTTATTTATTATACTTATGTTAATATAAAATATTTTTAAAGAAAACATTTTAAGGAAATTAACATCTGATATGTTAAATAATTTAAAACCAGTTTAAAAAAACCTTTAATTCCTATACTCCTCAAAACCTTTACCACCTCTATATCAGAAAAGCTAATGGAGAAATTTTTTAAATGCAAAAAGCCATCATTAAAAAAAAACCCATGTAGCAGAGCTCATTAAAATATATCATTAAAGATGACAGTCTACTACAGCGGTTTCCAAAACGAAATGCACATGCCATGAGGATACACATGGTGATGTACTGGTGTGGAAAAAATTATAACTTGTTATATTTATTTTTAATCTCTTTTACAATTTCTATCTTTTTTTTTTTTTTTTGCGGTACACAGGCCTCTCGCTGCTGTGGCCTCTCCCGCTGTGGAGCACAGGCTCCGGATGCGCAGGCTCAGCGGCCATGGCTTCACGGGCCCAGCCGCTCCACAGCATGTGGGATCCTCCCGGACCAGGGCACGAATCGGTGTCCCCTGCATCGGCAGGCGGACTCTCAACCACTGCGCCACCAGGGAAGCCCTACAATTTCTATCTTTTGCATGTGTTTTATAATGTACATTATATTGTATTTCAGAAGTACAAGTTTGTTTATAGGTAGTAACTTATAAAAGTTTTAAGGGTGTTTGTTTATTCAAAACACTATTGATAGGAATGAAAAATTTACAGTTTGGAAACTACTTTTCTAGCTGATTAGCTAGCTAGCTTCAGTGTGTGTGAGTGCATGTGCACATATATGAATGTAGACATCACAGAAAATACCTTAAGCAAAGATTGCTTTTGACTTTCTCGCTTCTTCTCTTCCTCTTTTTTGGCTACAACAGATGCCATACGCCTTTCTTCTTCCTAAAAGAAAAATGTAAAAAAGTACTATTAAGTTTTTAACCTTTTTTATGCTAAATATCTTCAGTTCTCCAAGTCTGATTTTCTTTGTGAGAGACATACTACTTGCTAATAGAAAATATGCCCTCAAAGAAAAAGTTAGTATGTTCCTCTTTATTTTCTTCTTCCGTCTTAATTCTAAAAGAAACCTGTACATTCTTAACTCTGCTCCGCACTCTTGATGTGAGATAAACCTAACTAATACAAGAAAGAAAAAAGAATGAGAAGAGAAAAAAGAAAGGGGAAGCAGGTTTGTATAATTTTCTTTGTACTGTAGTTCCACATGGAGAGACTTAACAAACTTGCTAACATGAAGATAAAAAGGATAAAAATTATACTCTTAACAATCTTTATTTAATTTGTGGTTGCAAATCAGAGGGTTTTTTAAATGACAAAACAGCTGTGAAAGCTTTTAAAAACTCTCCATTGATATTAATAAATTATTCTCCATTAATATCATTACTTTTACTTTGTTTTTTTTTTTTTTTTTGCGGTACGCGGGCCTCTCACTGTTGTGGCCTCCCCCGTTGCAGAGCACAGGCTCCAGATGCACAGGCTCAATGGCCATGGCTCACGGGCCCAGCCTCACCGCGGCATGTGGGATCTTCCTGGACCGGGGCACAAACCCGTGTCCCCTGCATCGGCAGGCAGACTCTCAACCACTGCGCCACCAGGGAAGCCCTACTTTGTTTTTAAGTTGATTTGGCCAGTCTAATTTCTTCCATTCTAAAAACTATGAAATAATATTACTGTAATAACATTACAGTTTAGAAAGAAAAATTTTAAATCAGTCATAATCCTAACACCCTAACTCAAATATTATCATTTCTGTATCACCTTACAATACTCACTATGAGCAAATTTTTAAATGTTGCAATCTGTATACACAATCTGGATCATGTTTTTTTCCCTCTGAAGATTGGCAAATTTTAATAAAGTAAATTATAACCATGTAAGTTTTAATTTTTATTACCAAAAGATTTGTAGGCATTCAAAATGATGTCACAATTTGAGAAAACAATTTCTTCATAAAAGACAAACTTGAAAATATCTTCAGTGATAGAAAATTTAAAAAGTAATTCAGTACATTTGAAGGAGAACTTTTTAAGAAATAAAAAATTACAAAAACTGATATGAAAAATTTAATGGAGGTGGGTTGAAGAGCAGATTTTACACAGCTGAAGAGAGAATCAATTAACTGGAAAACAGGTCAGAAGAAATTTTCCTGTATGCTTTCATACTAGCCTATACTTGCCAATCACAGCACTTAACCTGTTTCATTTAAATTATTTCTGGTACTATCTCTCCCCTTTGCTGCAAATAGCTCCATGAAGGTATGGACCATGTCAGCTCCCCATTACACTGTAGATATTCAATAAACATATATTCAAGGAATGAATTATTGAATGTACATCTCTATACATCTATTCAATAATTTCCTAAAACTGAAACTACTAAATCAAGTGGTAGACATATTTCTAGGCCTTTTGATATGTTTGCAAATTGCCCTCCATACATGTAGTACTAATTGACACTTCTACCAGAAGCTAACATTTGATTAAAATATAATGGATAGTCATAAGAGTTGTTCGCCAAATATTCCTGTGTCTTCCCACATCCTGGCCACATTGTGAGATAGCACTTCATGCCCTTTTGAAGTTAGGTGAGGTCATGTGACTTGCTTTAGCCAACGTCATATGAAGAAAAGTGACATGTGTTTACTTTTGGGTGGAACATTTCAGACAATGATGACATAGCTATTCTCTCTCTCACCTCTACTGTAGAATTTGCAAAGCTCCAGAGGTTGGGTACTTTGAAGGCCTTGGTCCTGGAATGAGGACAACACAGAGTAAAGTTCCCAGATCACATACTATGGGCAGACTGACAGTATGAGCATGAAATAAATTTTGTGGATTTAATCCACTGAGGTTAGAGAAGTTGTTACTGTAATATAATCTAGCCTATTCTGATCAGTATATACATTATATTAGAATTAAAGAAGGTCAAAGAGATCACAAATATCTATTCTAGGGTGTGAGCCATTACAAATGCTTCTGAAAGCAAAGAAAGGACCTAGACTAAAGAAGTAAATAAAAAATGCATAAAGAGAAACTATCATGGAGTTAAAAAGGAAAGTAGAATGCATCTCCTGTAAAACTCTAATTTTAGAAATGAGGAAATGAATACTCTGAGAAGTTTAGTAAATTATACAAGGTCACACAGCTAGTGACAAAGCCAGGATCAGGACAAGAAATGATTTGTGAGAAATGCAGTTTGTATTTTTATAATAAGGATATATTTAAATGTGTCTTACTGATTTTAGAGAGATGGAAAAAGTGAGGTCAAAATTTAGTAGCAATCTGTCATATGATTTAGTTGCTTTAAAGGGAATGAAAATTTATGTGATTTTTGATGAATTTAAAGTATATTTTATGGACGGAGACCTTCAAGATGGTGGAGGAGTAAGACATGGAGATCACCTTCCTTCCCACAGATACATCAGAAATACAACTACATGTGGAACAACTCCTACAGAACACTTACTGATGCTGGCAGAAGACCTCAGACTTCCCAAAAGGCAAGAAACTCCCCAAGTACCTGGGTAAGGCAAAAGAAAAAAGAAAAAACAGAGACAAAAGAATAGGGACAAGACCTGCACCTCTGGGAGGGAGCTGTGAAGGAGGAAAAGTTTCCACACACTGGAAAGCCCCTTCACTGGCGGAGACCGGGGGTGGCTGAGGGGAAGCTTTGGAGCCATGGAGTAGAGCACAGCAACAGGGGTGCGGAGGGCAAAGCGGAGAGATTCCCGCACAGAGGATCGGTGCCAACCAGCACTCACCAGCCTCAGGGGCTTGTCTGCTCACCCGCTGGGGTGGGTGGGGGCTGGGAGCTGAGGCTACAGCTTCGGAGGTCAGATCCTAGGGAGAGGACAGGGGTTGCCTGCATGAACACAGCCTGAAGGGTGCTAGTGCATGACAGCTAGCCAAGAGGGACTCCGGGAAAAAGCCTGGAACTGCCCAAGAGCCAAGAGACGATTGGTTCAGGGTGCGCTAGGAGAGGGGATTCAGAGCACCACCTAAACGAGCTCCAGAGATGGGAGCAAGGCGTGGCTATCAGCGCGGACACCAGAGACGGGCATGAAATGCTAAGGCTGCTGCTGCAGCCACCAAGAAGCCTGTGTGCAAGCACAGGTCACTATCCACACCTCCCCTCCCGGGAGCCGGTGCAGCCTGCCACTGCCAGGGTCCTGTGATCCAGGGACAGCCTCCGCGGGAGAACACATGGCATGCCTCAGGCTGTTGCAACGTCATGCCGGCCTCTGCCACAACAGGCTCGCCCCGCATTCCGTTCCCCGACCACCCCCTGGCCTGAGTGAGCCAGAGCCCCTCATCAGCTGCTACTTTAACCCCATTCTGTCTGAAAGAAGAACAGATGCCTTCAGGTGACCTACACACAGAGGCGGGGTCAAAACCAAAGCTGAACCCCAGGAGCTGTGCAAACAAAGAGAAAGGGAAATTTCTCCCAACAGCCTCAGGAGCAGCAGATTAAATCTCCACAATCAACTTGATGTACCCTGAATCTGTGGAATACCTGAATAGACAACGAATCATCCTATAATTGACGGGGTGGACGTTGGGAGCAACTGTAGACTTGGGGTTTGCCTTCTATATCTAATTTGTTTTTGGTTTTATGTTTTTCTTAGTTTAGTATATAGAGTTTATTATCATTGGTATATTTGTTTATTGATTTCGTTGCTCTCTTCCTCTTTTTTAAATATATATATGTACATATATATATATTTTTTTGCTTTTTCTCTTTTTGTGAGTGTGTATGTGTATGCTTCTTTGTGTGATTTTTGTCTGTATAGCTCTGCTTTTACCATTTGTCCTAGGGTTCTATCTGTCCATTTTTTTTTCTTCTTTTTTTATTAGTATACTTTTTAGTGCTTGCTATCACTGGTGGATTTGCTTTTGTTTTCTGCTTGGTTGCTCTCTTCTTTCTTTCTTTTTTTTCTCTTTTTTATTACTTTTAAATTTTTCTTTTATTTTTAATAATTACTTTTTATTTTAATAACTTTATTTTATTTTTTCTTTCTTTCTTTCTTTCTTATTTTCTCCCTTCTTTTCTGAGCTGTGTGGCTGACAGGGTTTTGGGGCTCCAGCTGGGTGTCAGGCCTGTGCCTCTGAAGTGGGAGAGCCGAGTTCAGGTCATTGGTCCACCAGAGACCTCCTGGCTCCACAAAATATCAAATGGCGACTGCTCTCACAGAGATCTCCATCTCAATGCTAAGATCCAGCTCCACTCAACAACCAGCAAGTTACAGTGCTG
The DNA here is from genome assembly GCF_964165515.1 of Mesoplodon bidens. Taxonomy (NCBI): domain Eukaryota; kingdom Metazoa; phylum Chordata; class Mammalia; order Artiodactyla; family Ziphiidae; genus Mesoplodon; species Mesoplodon bidens. The sequence continues at coordinate 60,286,841 of NC_138178.1, read as the reverse complement.
GACACCCTGTGCCAAACAACTGGCAAGACAGGAACACAACCCCACCCATTAGCACAGAGGCTGCCTAAAATAAAAATAAAGTCACAGACACCCCAAAACACAGCACCGGATGTAGTCCTGCTCACCAGAAAGACAAAATCCAGCCTCATCCACCAGAACACAGGCACCAGTCCCCTCCACCAGGAAGCCTACACAAACCACTGAACCAACCTTAGCCTCTGGGGGTAGACACCAAAAACGATGGGAACTATGAACATGCAGCCTGCAACAAGGAGACACCAAACACAGTAAGTTAAGCAAAATGAGAAGACAGAGAAACACACAGCAGATGAAGGAGCAAGGTAAAAACCCAACAGATCACACAAATGAAGAGGAAATAGGCAGTCTACCTGAAAAAGAATTCAGAGTAATAATAGTAAGGATGATCCAAAATCTTGGAAATAAAATGGAGAAAATAAAAGAAACGTGTAACAAGGACCTATAACAACTAAAGAGCAAACAAACAATGATGAACAACACAATAAATGAAATTAAAAATTCTCAAGAAGGAATCAATAGCAGAATAACTGAGGCAGAAGAACAGATAAGTGACCTGGAAGATAAAAAACTGGAAATAATTACCGCAGAGCAGAATAAAGAAAAAAAGAAAGAAAAGAACTGAGAAGAGTCTCAGAGACCTCTGGGACAACATTAAACGCACCAACATATGAATTATAGAGGTCCCAGAAGAAGAGGAGAAAAAGAAAGGGACTGAGAAAATAACTGAAGAGATTAGAGTCAAAAACATCCCTAATAGGGCCTCCCTGGTGGCGCAGTGGTTGAGAGTCCGCCTGCCGATGCAGGGGATACGGGTTCGTGCCCCGGTCTGGGAGGATCCCATATGCCGCGGAGCGGCTGGGCCCGTGAGCCATGGCCGCTGGGCCTGCGCATCCGGAGCCTGTGCTCCGCAACGGGAGAGGCCACAGGAGTGAGAGGCCCGCATACCGCAAAAAAAGAAAAAAAAAAAAAAAAACATCCCTAATATGGGAAAGGAAATAGTCGATCAACTCCAGGCAGTGCAGAGAGTCCCATACAGGAAAAATCCAGGGAGAAACATGCCAAGACACATATTAATCAAACTATCAAAAATTAAATACAAAGAAAAATATTAAAAGCAGCAAGGGAAAAACAACAAATAACATACAAGGGAATCCCCATAAGGTTAACAGCTGATCTTTCAGCAGAAACTCTGCAAGCCAAAAGGGAGTGGCAGGACATATTTGATGAAAGGGAAAAACCTACAACCAAGATTCCTCTACCCAGCAAGAATCTCATTTAGATTCGGCAGAAAATTAAAAGCTTTACAGACAAGCAAAAGCTAAGAGAATTCAGTGCCACTAAAGCAGCTTTACAACAAATGCTAAAGTAACTTCTCTAGGCAGGAAACACAAAAGAAGGAAAAGACCTACAATAACAAATCCAAAACAATTAACAAAATGGTAATAGGAACATACATATCGATAATTACCTTAAATGTAAATGGCTTAAATGCTCCCACCAAGACATAGACTGACTGAATGGATACAGAAAGAAGACCCATATATATGCTGTCTACACACGACCCACTTCAGACCTAGTGACACATACAGACTGAAAGTAGGGGATGGAAAAAGATGTTCCATGCAAATGGAAATCAAAAGATAGCTGAAGTAGCAATTCTCATGTCAGACAAAAACAGACTTTAAAATAAAGACTATTCCAAGAGACAAAGAAGAACACTACATAATGATCAAGGGGTCAATCCAAGAAGAAGATATAACAATTTTAAATGTTTATGCACTCAACATAGGAGCACCTCAATATGTAAGGCAAATGTTGACAGCCATAAGAGAGGAAGTCATAGTAGGGGACTTTAACACCCCACTTTCACCAATGGACAGATCATCCAAAATGAAAATAAATAAGGAAACACAAGCTTTAAATGATACATTAAACAGGGCTTCCCTGATGGCGCAGTGGTTGGGAGTCCGCCTGCCGATGCAGGAGACGTGGGTTCGTGCCCCGGTCATGGAGGATCCCACGTGCTGCGGAGCGGCTGGGTCCGTGAGCCATGGCCGCTGGGTCTGCGCGTCCGGAGCCTGTGCTCCGCGATGGGAGGGGCCGTGGCAGTGGGAGGCCCGCGTACCGCAAAACAAACAAACAAACAAACAAAAAAATATGGGACTCATAGATATTTATTTGGGCTTCCCTGGTGGCGCAGTGGTTGAGAGTCCGCCTGCCGATGCAGGGGACACGGGTTCGTGCCCCTATCCCGGAAGATCCCACATGCCGCGGAGCGGCTGGGCCCGCGAGCCATGGCCGCGGAGCCTGTGTGTCCGGAGCCTGTGCTCCGCAACGGGAGAGGCCACAGCAGTGAGAGGCCCGCGTACAGCAAAAAAAAAAAAAAAAAAAAAAAAAAAAAAAAAAGATACATTAAACAAGATGAACTTAATCGATATTTATAGGACATTCCATCCAAAAACAACAGAATACACTTTCTTCTCAAGTGCTCATGGAACGTTCTCCAGGATAGATCATATCTTGGGTCACAAACCAAGCCTTGGGAAATTTAAGAAAATTGAAATCGTATCAAGCATCTTTTCCAACCACAACACTATGAGAGTAGATATCAATTACAGGAAAAAATCTAAAAAATATAAACACATGTAGGCTAAACAATACACTACTAAATAACCAAGAGATCACTGAAGAAATCAAAGAGGAAATCAAAACATATCTGGAAAAAATTGACAATGACAACACGACGACCCAAAACCTATGGGATGCAGCAAAAGCAGTTCTAAGAGGGAAGTTTATAGCAATACAATCCTACCTCAGGATACAAGAAACATCTCAAATAAAACAACCTAAACTTACACCTAAAGCAATTAGAGAAAGGAGAACAAAATAACCCCAAAGTTAGCAGAAGGAAGGAAATAATAAAGATCACATCAGAAATAAATGGAAAAGAAATGAAGGAAACAATAACAAAGATCAATAAAACTAAAAGCTTGTTCTTTGAGAAGATAAACAAAATTGATAAAGCATTAGCCAGACTCATCAGGAAAAAAAGGGAGAAGACTCAAATCAATAGAAGTAGAAATGAAAAAGGAGAAGTAACAACAGACACTGCAGAAAAACAAAGGATCATGAGAGATGACTACAAGCAACTACATGCTAATAAAGTGGACAACCTGGAAGAAATGAACAAATTCTCAGAGAAGCACAACATTCCGAGACAGAACCAGGAAGAAAGAGAAAATATAAACAGACCAATCACAAGCACTGAAATTGAGACTGTGATTAATAATCTTCCAACAAACAAAAGCCCAGGGCCAGATGGCTTCACAGGTGAATTCTATCAAACATTTAGAGACGAGCTCACACCTATGCTTCTCAACCTCTTCCAAAATATAGCAGAGGGAGAAAAACTCCCAAATTCATTCTGTGAGGCCACCATCACCTTGATACCAAAACCAGACAAAGATGTCTCAAAAGAAAACTACAGGCCAATATTACTGATGAACATATATGCAAAATCCTCAACTAAATACTAGCAAAGAGAATCCAACAGCACATTAAAAGGATCATACACCATGATCAAGTGGCGTTTATCCCAGGAATGCAAGGATTCTTCAATATACACATATTAATCAATGTGATACACCATATTAACAAACTGAAGGAGAAAAATCGTATCATGATCTCAATAGATGCAGAGAAAGCTTTCAACAAAATTCAACACCCACTTATGATAAAAACTCTGCAGAAAGTAGGCATAGAGGGAACTTACCTCAACATAATAAAGGCCATGTGGGACAACCCCACAGCCAACATCGTACTCAGTGGTGAAAAACTGAAACCATTTCCTCTAAGATCAGGAACAAACAAGGCTGTCCAGTCTCAGCACTATTATTCAACATAGTTTTGGAAGTTTTAGCCACAGCAATCAGAGAAGAAAAAGAAATAAAAGGAATCCAAATCGGAAAAAAAGAAGTAAAGTTGTCACTGTTAGCAGATGACATGACACTATACATAGAGAATCCTAAAGATGCTACCAGAAAACTACTAGAGCTAATCAATGAATCTGGTAAAGTAGCAAGATACAAAAGTAATGCACAGAAATCTCTAGCATTCCTATACACTAACGATGAAACATCTTAAAGAGAAATTAAGGAAACACTCCCATTTACCACTGCAACTAAAGAATAAAATACCTAGGAATAAACCTACCTAGGGAGACAAAAGACCTGTATGCAGAAAACTACAAGACACTGATGAAAGAAATTAAAGATGATACAAATAGATGGAGAGATATACCATGTTCTTGGATTGGAAGAATCAACATTGTGAAAATGACTACACTACCCAAAGCAATCTACAGATTCAATGCAATCCCTATCAAACTACCAGTGGCATTTCTCACAGAACTAGAACAAGAAAGTGCACAATTTGTATGCAAACACAAAAGACCCTGAATAGCCAAAGCAATCTTGAGAACGAAAAATGGAGCTGGGGGAATCAGGCTCCCTGACTTCAGACTATACTACAAAGCTACAGTAATCAAGACAGTATGGTACTGGCACAAAAACAGAAAGATAGATCGATGGAACAGGATAGAAAGCCCAGAGATAAACCCACACACATATGATCACCTTATCTTTGATAAAGGAGGCAGGAATGTACAGTGGAGAAAAGACAGCCTCTTCAATAAGTGGTGCTGGGAAAACTGGACAGGGACATGTAAAAGTATGAGATTAGATCACTCCCTAACACCATACACAAAAATAAGCTCAAAATGGATTAAAGACCTAAATGTAAGCCCAGAAACCATCAAACTCTTAGAGGAAAACATAGGCAGAACACTCTATGACATACATCACAGCAAGATCCTTTTTGACCCACCTCCTAGAGAAATGGAAATAGAGACAAAAATAAACACATGGGACCTAATGAAACTTCAAAGCTTTTGCACAGCAAAGGAAACCATAAACAAGACCAAAAGACAACCCTCAGAATGGGAGAAAATATTTGCAAATGAAGCAACTGACAAAGGATTAATCTCCAAAATTTATAAGCAGCTCATGCAGCTCAATAACAAAAAAACAAATAACCCAATCCAAAAATGGGCAGAAGACCTAAATAGACAGTTCTCCACAGAAGATATACAGACTGCCAACAAACACATGAAAGAATGCTCAACATCTTTAATCATTAGAGAAATGCAAATCAAAACTACAATGAGATATCATCTCACACCAGTCAGAATGGCCATCAAAAAATTTACAAACAATAAATGCTGGAGAGGGTGTGGAAAAAAGGGAACACTCTTGCACTGCTGGTGGGAATGTGAATTGGTACAGCCACTATGGAGAAAAGTATGGAGGTTCCTTAAAAAACTACAAATAGAACTACCATATGACCCAGCAATCCCACTACTGGGCATATACCCTGAGAAAACCATAATTCAAAAAGAGTCATGTACTACAATGTTCGTTGCAGCTCTAGTTACAATAGCCAGGATATGGAAGCAACCTAAGTGTCCATCGACAGATGAATGGATAAAGAAGATGTGGCACATATATACAAGAATATTACTCAGCCATAAAATGAAATGAAATTGAGTTATTTGTAGTGAGGTGGAAGGACCTAGAGTCTGTCATACAGAGTGAAGTAAGTCAGAAAGAGAAAAACCAGTACCGTATGCTAACACATATATATGGAATGTAAAAAAAAAAAAAAAGGTTCTGAAGAACCTTGGGGTAGGACAGGAATAAAGATGCAGATGTAGAGAATGGACTTCAGGACATGGGGGGGTGTAAGGGTACGCTGGGACGAAGTGAGAGAGTGGCATAGACTTATAAATACTACGAAATGTAAAATAGATAGCTAGTGGGAAGCAGCCACATAGCACAGGGAGATCAGCTTGGTGCTTTGTGACCACCTAGAGGGGTGGGATAGGGAGGGTGGGAGGGAGATGCAAGAGGGAGGAGATATGGGGATATATGTATATGTATAGCTGATTCACTTTATTATAAAGCAGAAATGAACACACCATTGTAAAGTAATTATACTGCACTAAAGATTCTAAATAAATAAATAAAGTATATTTTACAATTTGGAAAATAGTTATTCTTAATATTTAAAGGCTGAATAGAGGTAATGAGGAAAAATAAACTAAAAATGAAATTCAGAACCTTGATTACTAGCTTTATAAAATAGCTGGACTAATAAGCCTATTAAACTCTTGCTCAGTCGATGTTGATTTAGTACCTATTAAGTATAACCTGTTTCAGAAAAAAACTTTTTAAAAGAACAAAATGTATTGATGTTCAATTGTTGACTCATGTATTGAATGTGAACTAGAAACAGATTGGTTATTCAAAGAGCAATAACAGTACTAGAAACTGTATGGATCACGTACTAAACATACTTAAGAGACAATTTCATCAGATTTTCAAAAAGAATTTGAGCTTCTATTAAAGGCAGTATGACTTTAAAAGAAAAGCTAAACCTAGGAAAACTGTATATATGCCAAATCTATTCAAATATTGAGTGTTTTAAAAAACTTATATATCTGATGACTATATTTCAGCCCAAATAATTATAGAGTAACTAAACTTAGAAACAAAAATAAACCTCTAATTGTAAAGATAAGCTATAAATCTGTTGGTAAGAAGGAAAAAAATTGTAAAATTCTGGCATCTTCATGATAATTAGTCCAACTTCTGGGACAAAAGCCATATCCTTTATGTAACAAAAGAAACGGATCTATCTGGGACTAAAAATATACATACACTTCTTTCCTTACTTCAGTTTGTCGTGAAGACCCAATACAGAAATGATTTCTAATTAATTAGGAAGTGCAGTGATTTAATAGGTGTTTAATAACTTAGAATATATTGTTAGCAGCTTATTGAGGCTCTAAAACAATGCATATATTATATGAGAAGACATTTTGCTGCAAATAAATAGTAGCAGTCCTAATATAGGCAGCAATTTATAATGTGGAATTTTAAAAACAATGGCAATGTGAGGTTTTAACCATATACTTTAGAATAGTTATACAAAACATTGTTTTCCTTGACTACACTAAATATTAAAACATCTAAAATTACAGAGTTTTGTCTAGAAGAGAATGGCCCATATTTTTCATTCAATCTTTTTTTTTTTTACAGAGAAAACTGATTTCCCAGGGTCATAGTTAATGTCAGAGTGAAGATTAGAAGACATGTCACCTGACTTCTCCTGGCCCATGGATAATAGCTATATTATACTTTGGTGGGGAGGGGAGCCAGAACAGGCTAGGTTATACTGTCATAACAACTTTAAAACTCATACTAGCTTACAATAAGAAAATTTTATTTCTCGATCATGCAAAGAACATTGCAACTGTTCTCTATGTAGTGGCTAAGTATTCCTGGGTACTATGACCTGATGGCATGTTCGACTCAATGTATGATTCCACAATGACCACTGAATGGGAGAAAAGCATGGAAAATCTCACTTTAGCTTTTAAATGCTTCTGTCTGAAAATTATGTACATTACTTCTGCTCACATTTCATTGGCCAAAGCAAGCTGCATGACCACGTTTAACTCCAAGGGAATGGGAAATATCATCTTTCCACCTGTTAAAAAGAGGAGGAGAACCAGAACGCATCGGTGAGCCTTAGTAATGGCTACCACAACAGGAAACTCACCTCTATCTCAGATAGGCTACTGCATTTTTTGGAGGGCAAATTGTAAACAAGTTCATATGAAGCCAACTAAATGTGAGTTTGAGGTGAAAACTTTAGACACTGTGTCCATTTCAGAACTGTGAGAATAGCACCTGCATTCACAAAATACTGCCTTGGAAATAAAAAATTCTGGGAGGCGGAATTTTCTATACAATGGTCCTTCTTCTAGCCCCTCCAAATGTGTCTATTCTCTCCTTTTCTGGACAGTTGTAAAAATATTTGAAGACTACTGTAATATCTTCTCCTTTGTCAACGAATTGTGCCAGGTTCTCTGGAAATACTTCCAGTTTGTGATCACCCTTCTAAAACTAATAGTTCAGGTGTAATTTGACCATTAAAGAAAAAAAGGGGGCTATTGTCCAGTTTTCTGAATTCTCCATTTCTATAAATGAATATTGTTTAAAACCATATTAACTTCTAACAATCATATCTCATAATTAACTCAATTTGAACTTATCGATTCCAATGCAAGTCTTTTTCAAATATGCTAAGTCTCATTTCCCAAAACACTGCATTTGGCTGAGAATTGTTATGTTTGTTGTTGTGAAGTAAAGCCCAGAATTTTCTATTTCTCTCTTTTTATCTTGCTAAATTCTGCTTAAATTTATAGACTAGAAGTCGGCAAACTTTTTCTGTAAAGGGCCAGATGGTAAATATTTTAAGCTTTGTGATCCATATAAAATCCCTATTGCATACTCTTTTTCTTTTTTCACAATGCTTCACAAATATAAAAACCATTCATAGCTTGAGGGCTGTAAAAAGAAAAAAACAGGCTGTGGGATGGATTTGGCCCACAGACTGTAGCTTGCCAAACCTTGTTTTAGATTATTGAGCTACTTTTGGATTCTGATTTGATCAACCAGTACATCAGGATCTCTACCTTTTCCAGGTTGTCATTTACGTATTTTATCAGAATAATATAAATGTTCTCAACTAGTCAACATTCAAAAATGTTGAAGAGAATAAGCTTGAGGAAAAAGCCTCACAGCACGCCAGTACAGATTTCTCTGCAGGCTGGCGTTAATCCATTACTTTCTGTTCCGTAGGTATACCTGAATCGCAAATCCACTTAACCATGTTGTCATACAACTTACTCAACGCACTATCATAAAAGACTCTGTCCAATGTTTTGCTTAAATAACAAAACACTGTCTCTCTATAGCACTCTTCTGAGAGGGTCTGTTTATAATATTTAAAATAGTAACCTAATTTTGTACGGCACAAATTGTTTTTTGTGAACTAATGCTGCCTCCTGCTGATCAATTCCTTAAGTACTCACAACCCATCTTCCAATAATCCAATTTAGATTTCTTTCATAATCTACATTTAAGTTTACTGTCACAATATTTTTTCTTTCCATGATAAAGAGACAGATGAGTTCATGTTTTTTTTTTTTTTTTTTTTTTGTGGTACGCGGGCCTCTCACTGTTGTGGCCTCTCCCGTTGCGGAGCACAGGCTCCGGACGCGCAGGCTCAGCGGCCATGGCTCACGGGCCCAGCCGCTCCGCGGCATGTGGGATCTTCCCGGACCGGGGCACGAACCCGTGTCCCCTGCATCGGCAGGCGGACTCTCAACCACTGCGCCACCAGGGAAGCCCAGAGTTCATCTTATCTTTCAGCTACTCTACTATCCTATACCGCTTGCCAGATGTAACTTTCAAAGGCCCAGCAATTTATTCACTACACTTATCCATTGCTCTAGATTGAAGATTGGCAACTTCTACCCCACAGGCCAAATCCAGTATGCCACCGTTTTTTTTGTAAAAAAAGTTTTATTGGAACAGATCCATGCTCACTCATTTATGTATTGGCCATGCCTGCTTTCACATCACAATGAGAGAGTTGGATAGTTTTCAACAGAGACTGTATAGCCCCCAAACCCTAAAATATTTACTAACAGGCCCTTTACAGATGAAGTTTGCCAGCCCCTGATCTAAATGGGTCTGGACTCAAACTTTTTATTCACCTATCCTAGGCTTTCCTTTCACTTTATTAATATTTATTTCTTCTCTTTACTGACTAAAAGCCATTCTTCTTAACAGAGATAACAAAAGCAAAATAGGAATTGAGGCCAGGAAGCCACATTATCTTTTGATATCTTATTATCTCTTGCCATTCCTCTGGATCAGACCCCCAGAAGCTCTTACCCTGACTAACCTCCCTGCTTCTCACTTTATCACCCATCCTATCCTCCACAATTCATCCTCTGGGTTGCTACTACTCAGATAAACTTTTCAATAGACTAATCCAATTTAAGTATCTTAAAACTCTTTAAGGATTTCCTCTGTTCAACACAAAAATCTAAACTCTTTCCTATGGCATAAAATGCCCTTCATGACTCAGCCCTTGCTGGTCATACATCCTTTTCCTCTTGCTCTTCTCCCCCATGTACAGTCAGTGCACAGCCATGTTGAACTGCTATCAGTTGCTGTATTCTCACACCCGTCTGCATTTTGCTCGCCTTCTCTCTCCCTGGAACACTTTCCACTGATACATCCTCCTTCTTCTTTGCCCCTCGTCAAGTCTCAGGTCAAGTATTTTCTCCTTTGGAACTTTTCCTGTTTCTCCAGTAGACATAGGTGGGCTCTGCTCTTTGATATCATCGTGCCGCGTGTGCGTGTGTGTGTGTGTGTGTGTGTGTGTGTGTATAAACATATACATATTTATTGATCGAGCTCATCTAACTAACTTGTCATTTTGCATTATAATCTTGCCTGCCTCTGTACTTGACTGTAAGTAACTTGAGGGTCTGAATTATGATTCTGATCTTGTCATCTCTAGAGTCTAATACATATCCCAGTGCAGAAACTTCAGTTCAAGGTGCCTAAGAATGTCTCAGGAATTTTTTCATGGTGACTTTAGGTCAAAAGAAATATGTTACAGCTCTGTTTACTAAGTAGTTAGTAAACAACTTAATAAGTATTCATGTTCTAGCAACTTAGTAGCCATTTGAAAAAATAATACTCTTAAATTAAAGAAAAAATACCATTCTTGAATAACCACAATTACTTACTAATGAAATGTGTGTGTCTGTAAGGCATTACACAAGTTCTCAAACACTAGAATTAGATTGGACACTGTCACCTTCATTTCCTGCTCTATACTGATTTTGGCATGGTATTTGCTTTTATCGCAACCACTGAAAGGTCAGCTTTGCCAGGATATAATGCCATAGAGAGAAATATACTGTGACCTAATGTTGAAATGGTAAGCTACCTTAAGCTAGTAATTTTCTCAGTGTCTCACAGATATAAAATATCATTGTGTTTTGCTTGAAAATTATAAATATTCCACAGTGCCCCTCTGAGTTCATTGCAGTATCCTTGGCATGCCGTTTGGGGAACCATAGCCCCAGTGCATAGAAGTTCATTAAATATTTGTGTAATCCACCCCAGCTAGAATGTCCATATGGTAAATTACATAAAACTTAATCAAAAGATATCTTTAAAGAGAAAATAGTTATAGAACTGGTATCAGCAAAATTTGCCAGCCAGGTGGTAAATATTTTAGGGTTGTAGGCCATATAGTTTCTTTAACAACTGTTCAATTCTGCCACTGTAGCATCAAAGCAGATATAAATAATATATAAATGTATGGATATGACTGTGTTCTAACACAACTTTATTTACAAAAACAGGTGGCCTGCTCATGGGCTAGTGTTTGTCAACACTAGCCCATGTTGGCAAATTAATAGAAAGTCTTTTAAAAGGTATATTCTTTCCAAACTAAAGTTTCTAAAAAGGTATAAACAAAAGGTGAGACAGAACACCATGAGTCTATACCAATATGAATAAGTTAATAAATTGAAATTTTTATGAGGTATGGAATTTTGTGACTTATTATAAGAAATATATATTTGGTCTTCATCCCAGTTTCTGGTTCACAGCTCCCCAAACCCTAGGAATTTCCTAAGTGTGGAGAGTGATAAAGGTGTCTTTTGTTTTGTTAACGAGGTGACTTTGGACCCCATCTAAGGATGGAGGCTGGTTCCCAGGAGAACCAACCAGGCAATTAGAGGGTTGGAACTTTCCATCCCACTCCCAGACCTCCACGGAGAGAAGAGGAGTTGGAGGTTGAATCGACTGCCAATGGCTGGGCTTCCCTGGGGGCGCAGTGGTTAAGAATCCGCCTGCCAATGCAGGGGATATGGGTTCGAGCCCTGGTCTGGGAAGATCCCACGTGCCACGGAACAACTAAGCCCATGCACCACAACTACTGAGTCTGCGCTCTAGAGCCCGTGAGCCACAACTACTGAGCCCACGTGCCACAACTACTGAGCCCATGTGCCACAACTACTGAAGCCCGCGTGCCTAGAGCCCGTGCTCCGCAACAAGAGAAGCTGCCGCAATGAGAAGCCCACGCACCGCAATGAAGAGTAGCCTCTGCTCGCCACAACTAGAGAAAGCCCACGCACAGCAACAAAGACCCAACGCAGGCAAAAATAAATAAATAAATTTATATTAAAAAAAGACATTGCCAATGACCGATGATATAATCAATCATGACTATGTAATGAAGCCTCCACAAAAACTCCAAAGGGACAGGTTCAGAGAGCTTTGGGGCTGGTGAAACCTAGAGATTTGGGGAGAGTGGTGTGCTTAGAAGCTCCGTGTCCCTTCCCACATACCTTGCCCTATGCATCTTTTCCATCTGGCTGTTCCTGAGTTATATCCTTTTACAATAAACTGGTGACCTAGTAAGTAAAATGTTTCTGAGTTCTGTAAGCCTCTCTTGCAAATTAATCGAACCTGAGGAGGGGGGTTTGGGGAACATCTGATTTATAGCCAGGGGGTCGGAAGTACAGTTAACAACCTGGACTTGTTACTGGCGTCTGGTGGTGGGGAGGGAGGTGGAGAAGGGTGTGTGTGTAGTCTTATAGGACTGAGTCCTCAACCTGTGGAATCTGGTGCTATCTCCCAGGTAGACAGTGTCAGAATTGAATTGAATTCTTAGACACTGAGATGGTGTTCTGAGAATTTCTCACTGGAGCTGTGGGGAACCCTGCCTCCACCCCGTTGGAAATTGAGTCTCAGAACACCAAAAGAAAAGGGAACAAGAATAACTGCACGTGCAGAAGCCTGGCAGACAACATCTTAAAGTGAACAACATCAATAAAGAGATAAATATAAATTACGTATCACTCGACAGGATGCAGTGAGAGGAATGCAAAATCACTTGTGATATTTATGCCAGAAATCTATAACAAATAATTAACAGTAGGGAAACATCAAATAAAACCCGAATTAAGGGTAATTCTACAAAATAACTGACCTATAATCTTCATAAATGTCAAAGTCATGAAAGTCAAGGAAAGACTAGGGAACTGTTCCTGAAAAATGGTGACAATAGATACATGACAATAAAATGTACCTCTGTGCAACGTATAATTCCAAACTGGATCATTTTGCCCCACAGAACATTATTAATATAACTGGTAAAATTTGAATGTGGTGTAAGGATTAGACATGAGCAATTATTCAATGTTTATCTCCTGATTTTGTTGGTTATATTGTGTTTACATGAGAGAATGTCTTTGCTCGCAAGAAATACATACTGAAGTGTTCAGGGTGGTTGGGGAATTGAGTCAGCAGCTTACTCTCAAATGGTTCAGAAACAAAAGTCCTTTGTCCTGTACTTATAACTTTTCTGTAACTTTGAGATTATTTCCATTAAAAATTTTTTTAATTTCTAAAATTAAACAGTGGAAGAGCAGATGTGCAAGGATTACTGCTCTGTATTAGCAGAAGAGCTGGCCCTGTTCCCATCCCAGGTGATTTTCCTCATTTCCTTACCAAGCAAACACATCCTAGGGAATGTACAAGGACAGTAATTATAGACAGTATTGTTCTCCTTTATTTAAGGCATGGAAGTAGGTAAACTTTACTCAGCAAACAAGGCTTTACTGAACTTTACTACATTCTCAGCATTGTGTGAGATAGAGAAGGAAAGGAAATAAACATGTATAGAACATCTGCATGTATCAAGCTAGGAAGACAAAGAATGGCTTCTGCCCTCAAGGACGATGTACATTAGTTGAGTTGACAAGACTGGCATAAATTCACATGAGAAACATACTATATAATTACTAATTTATTTAATTGGTTAGCTTCTTTTCTCACCCTGTTCCTTGCAACCTCATCAGGAGATCAATTAGAAGTACCAAAGATGCTTAATTAAGAAAGACCTGGAAATAAGGGTAAAAGTACAAGAAAGAGTTGCCAGTATAGATCCAAACAAACTGAAAGGACAAAGAACCTTTCCTCTACACTGGAACAGAGAGAGGTAGAACCCCAGAAGACTGCTGGTATTTACAAATTCACCAACACTTTGTCTGTTAGCCACCTTAGATGTCCATAATATTGCTGAGGTAGAAATGTGAATGGCCCACAGTGTGAAACCAGTGGACAGGCAATGAGTCAACTGGCAATTGAATAAACCTAGCTGATCACTCAGAATCCATATCAGGGAATTCCCTGGCAGTAGTTAGGACTCCGAGCTTTCACTGCCAAGGGTACAAGCTCAGTCCCTGGTCGGGGAACTAAGATCCCACAAGCTGTGAGGTGTGCCAAAAAAAAAAAAAAGAATCCACATCAAAATTAGCAGAGTCTAGAAGTAAGAAAACAGTGGAGGTTTAGGATATTTTTCTAGGTCAGAGATTATCAAAATGAGATCATTAACAGATATTTTCTGAGATAATAAAATGTTCAAATAAATTTGGGATGCAATGAAACAAATTAAGGCAAGTTTGTTTATTACAGAACTTCTTGGACCCTAAAGTATGCTAATGTGCATTGTACACCTAAAAGGAGGGGTATTATTACATGCGGCATTTCACTTAGATCAGGAGCCATATCGAAACTTCTAAGTGTAGAAAATGTCTACCATGGAGACAGAATGAATAAAAAAAGAGATAGCTACTTTGAGAGGTATAGCATCAATAGTAATAATAATAATAATAATAATAATAATAATGATAGCTCCCTATTATGCTTCCTGGGAGCCTCACACTGTTCTAAGGTTTAGTGCTTCATTTTATCTTGACAACAACCCTATGACATAATATAATTATGATCCCCATTTTACCTTGAGGAAAATTAGATAGAAAGGTTAAGTAAATTGTCGAAGGTCATATGACTAGAAAATGGTCAAGCCAGGATGCAGACTCAAGCAGTCTGGCTCCAGCATCCCTGTTCTTAACCATTACACTATATAACTTATCAACGAAATTCTTATTCATTTATTTCAAAGTAAATTATTAGCTGGATATTAAGCAAGAATGAAAAACAAGCATGATGACTAACTTTAAAAGAAGGCTAGGAATTTAATTCAATGAAATTGGGAATACAGATAGGAGGTAAAAAACTTGTCATTATAATTATGAAGTATATAGTCATGATAATCCATAGTTCATTAAAAATAAGAAGCATTTCAAGCAAAGAATATGCAACCCAATGTTCTAACCCATGCTAACTAAAACAATATGGTGAGCAGTTTAGAAGAGTTCTCACTCACCGTGATTCTCTTCATATCTAGCTGGCGCAGCTGCATCATATTCTGAAGGACAGTGTGCTTGTACCATGACTCTTGAGCTATTGGATTGCCATCAAAAGTGATGTCTGAGAGAGAAGTAGAATCAGCAAGGCAGCAAACACTCTCAAAACTGCAGGAAAGACAGAAACCACTGGATTACTGTGAGACCTTCAGAGAGTACTTTGTTTTGTTTCATACACATTATTTTTTAGAACAGTTTTAGATTTACAGTAAAATTGAGAAGATAGTACAGACTTCCCACATGCTCCACACCAAGTTTCCCCGATTATTAACATCTTGTATTAGTATAGTACATTTTTTACAATTAATGAACTAATATTGATATATTCTTACTAACTCAAGTCAATATTTTATCCAGATTTCTTTAGTTTTACACAATGTCCTTTTTCTGTTCCAAGATCCCATCCAGGATACCACATTACATTTAGTTGTGATGTCTCCTTAGGCTCCTCTTGGCTGTGACATTTTCTTAGACTTTCCTTATTTTTGATCATCTTGACAGTTTTGAGGAGTACTGATCAGTTATTCTGCAGGCTGCCCCTCTACTGAAATTTGTCTGATTTTTTTTTTCATGATGAGATTAGGGTTATGGTACATACCATTAACTAATATGATTTATCACTGTTGAAGTTGACCTTGATTACCTAACTGAAACAGTGTTTGTCAGGTTTCTCCAACGTAAAGTTATTCTTCCCTCCCCTTCTTTCCCTACTGAATTCTTTGGAAGGTGGTCATTATGTGCAGCCCATACTTAAGGAGTGGAAGTTCAGTTTCCTCTCATTGAGGGCACAGTATCTACATAATTTATTTGGAATTCTTCTTCCCAGGGAGTTTGTCTTTTCCCTGTGTATTTATTTATATCAGTTTTGATTCATGGACATTTCATTTCATTCTTTGGGTTATAATCCAGTACTAGTTTACTTATTTTATTGTTCAAATTGTTCCAGCTTTGGCCATTGGATCTCTTTCAGCTGGCTCCTATGTCCATTTGACATACCCCTATTAAATACATGGATTTTTTGTTTTTGTAGGCACTTCCTTACTTTCTAGCGTTATAAGATACTCTAGACTCATATATTTCCTACCCCAGTCCTAGAATCAGCCATTTCTTCAAGAAGCCATGATTCCCTTTTTTGGGGAATGGCATTAGAAACAAAGATCTAGTGGCTAGGTGTACTATTTACTACTAGGTGTCATTTCTTTTAGGCCCTCTGATGACAGAGCAAGGAAATATATGTGTGTATACCAACCTGTGCGTATACGTATATCGATATTTCTCTATGAAACCATCTGTGCGTACATTAAGCTAACCATGAGTTCAAACTGATGTCTCCAACTCTAATCTATTACCAAAGGGATCATTCTAGCTTCTTTCCCTTACTTATCTGTAAATTCCTACTCCAACAAGGAGAAATCTGGCTCCCACCATCTCTCATCCATTTAGTTAATTATTAATTCCAGAATATATGTATAGTGGTGTCAGAATTTTCAATTTGTACCCCCATGGGAAATAACTTTATTAACAAAAGCATAATGATAATGTGTAATTCCTTTTGCATCTAGTCTTACAGACTCATTTCCAAAGTTACTTAGGTCAGCACCTTCCCCTCCCACTCTTCCCTGCTCATCATACCTTCAAGAAGGTTGTTCCATACAATTGAAATACAGTTACAATCTCTTGTCATAGTCTATATTCATTTCTTCCTGGGATCCTCCAACCTCCTAAATTATTTTTTTAATACGCATTAAAGTTCACTCTTTGTGCTGTAAAGTACTATGGGTTTTGACAAATGCATAATGTCATGTATCCACCAAGAAAGTATCATACAAAATAGTTTCATTGCCTTAAAAAATCCCCTATTTAACCATCGTCCTCTCTCCCTGAATCTCTGGCAGCCACTGATCTTTTCACTGTCTATATAGCTTTGTTTTTTCCAGAACTTCTTATAGTTGGAATCATATATTATAGCTTGTAGCCTTCTCAGATTGACTTCTTTCACTTAGCAGTATGCAGTTAAGGTTCATCTGTACCTTTCCGTGGCTTCATAGCTTCTATTTTTAAAAAAATCATTGAGTAATAATATTCCATTGTCTATATGTACCACAGTTTGTCCATTCACCTATTGAAGACATCTTGGTTGCTTCCGGTTTTCAGTGATATGAATAAAGTGGCTTAAATATTCATATGCAGCTTTTTGTGTGAACATAAATTTTCATCTCAGTTGGGTATTGAATTGCACTCAGTAGTGCAATTGCTGGATTGTACAGTAAGACTATGTTTAGCTTTCTAAGAAAACACCAAACTGTCTTCCAAAGTGGCTGTGCCATCTTGCATTCCTACTGGCTCTACATTCTTATCAGCATCTCATATTTGTCAGTTTTTAAAAAAATTTTATTCATTCCAATAGGTCTGTAGCAGTTTCATTGTTTTAATAGGCACTCCCAAATGACAAAGATGTTGAGCATTTTTTCATATGCATATTTGCTACTGGTATACCTTCTCTGCATTTTCAGCTCTTGGGGCCATTTTTAATTGGGTTCTTTGTTTCTTTATTGTTGAGTTTTAAGAGTTTTTTTGTCATATCATGAATATGTCTTTTATCAGATATATGTTTTGCAAATATTTCTCCCAGTCTGACTTGCCTTTTCATTTTCTTAATTGCATCCTTCACAGGGCAGAAGTTTTTTATTTTAACTATGTCCAGCTTATCAATTTTCTTTTTCATGGATCATGCTTTTGGTGTTGTATCTAAAAACTTGCCAAACCCAACATTGCCTAGATTTTCTCTTAAGTTTTCTTCTAGAAGTTCTATAGTTTTGTGTCTTATATTTAGGTATAATCCATTTTGAGTTAATTTTGCAACAGGTATAAGGTCTATGCCTAGATTCAATTTTATATGAATATCCAATTGTTACAGTGCCATTTATTGAAAAGACTATTCTTTCTCTATTGAATTGCCTTTGCTCCTTTGTCAAAGATCACTTGACTATATTTGTGTAGGTCTATTTTGGGACCCTCTATTATTCTCCGTTGATATATGTGTCCATCCTTTCACCAATACCATGCTGCCTTGATTACTGTACCTTTATAGTAAGTCTTGAAATAGGTTAGTGTCAGTCCTCCAACTTTGTTCTCCTTCAGTATCATGTTGCTATTCTAGGTCTTAGCTTTTCCATATAAACTTTAGAATCTATTTGTCAATATTTGCTTGCTGGGATTTTGATCAGGACTTTCATTTCTTTATTGAGGTACAGGTGACATACAACACTGTATTAATTTCAGGTATACACATGATTCAATATAGGTATATACTGCAAAATGTTCACCATGATTAAGTCAGTTAACATCCATTACCATACATAGTTACAGAATATTTTTTCTTGTGATGAGAACTTTTAAGATCTATTCTCTTAGCAATCTTCAAATATGAAATACAGTATTAACTATAGTTGACATGCTGTACATTACATCCCCATGACTTATTTATTTTATAAGTGGAAGTTTGTACTTTTGACACCCTTCACCCATTTAACCCACCCCTTACCTAATCTGTTTTATATATATATGAGCTTGGTATTTCATTTTATTTATTTATTTTAGATTTCACATATAAGTGAGATCATACGGTATTTGTCTTTCTCTGACTTATTTCACTTAGCATAATGCCCTCAAGGTCCATCCATGCAGTTGCAAATGGCAAGATCTCATTCTTTCTTATGGCTGAATATTACTCCATTGTGCATGTGTGTGTGTGTGTGTGTGTGTGTGTGTGTGTGTCACATTCTCTTTATCCATTTATCCATCAATGGACACTTAGGTTGTTTCCATATCTTGGCTACTATAAATAATGCTGCAATGAACATGGGGGTGCCTGTATCTTTTTGAGTTACTGTTTTCATTTTCTCCAGATAAATACCCAGAAGAAGAACTGCTGGATCACATGGTAGTTTTATTTTTAATTTTTAAGGACTTTCATTTTTTAAGGAAGGGAATAATCACTTTTCTAAATAATACCCCAGAGCAGACTGATACAACTCATTTAAATTAGAATCACTCTCTTTAATGACTATTCAAATAACTAATGTAAACAGGCCTAAAAGTACTTTAGGACTACTTTACTTATATTTAGGAACTATACTAAATATCTTTCTGTGTTAAGAAAAACTAGAGGATATAGAATATTTATGGTATAGAAAATAACCTATATGCTTGACAATTAAGGTTGAGATGATATCTGTAGCAAAAATAAAGTTCATTATGCTTTTTTATTGTCATATTTAAGTATTTCTTCTATGTTTTCCTCCCATTCAAGGTAGAGATACTCTGCTATCAATTATTTTACCTCAGAGCTTATCTTTACCAATCTAAAAGGTAAATCTCATAATTCATATACACATTATGGTTTTTGAGACGTGGTTGAGAATTAGGGAAGGCACTATTTAAAAGGCTAGTATATGCAAATAAAATGAGTGTTCATGCATTTAGACTTAGTAATCGCTTTGAGTATAAATAAACAAGAACAAACATGGCAATTTTTCCTACTTAGCACTGATAAAATTCTTTTTTTCATCAATATAAAATGTCTCAGAACAGTTTATGGTGTTTTAGATGAACGTTTGAAAGATGCTTCTCTCCTTCCCTCATAGTTTTTTATGTAAAGCTAGAATAAAATAAAATGCTTCTGATAACTTTAAAACTGAGACACAAGGCAAACTTTTACCCCTTCACATTGTTAAGTGAACTAATTCATCACCTTCCCTTCACAAATCTGCTTCTCCATGCACATTCCATAACTGATTAAGTCATCAAGGCAGTTGCCACTATGAGCCAGTCTCTTACTTAGAAATTGATGACTGAGAATGGGAACTGTGAAGGGTCATCATGAGATTTTAAGCAAGGTGGGGGCTAATGTGATTAGAATAATCATAACTTAGTAACATTAAGGAAGGCATAAAGAAAAAAGAGTTAAAGAGTAAAAAAACAGTTATAAAGTAGATTGCAGTAAGTAATAGAGGTGAAAAAAGTAAGGGTCAAGCATATCTACGGTAGTAGCTATGAGAGTAAAGAGGAGGGAATAGGTTCTACAGAAATTCAGAGAGTAGTATGAACAGAAATTAGTCATTATTTGGGTGTGAGGAAGAGAGGAGTCTGGAAAAACATTCAGGTTTCTCTCTCGGGTTAATGATTGAGGTGGTGATTACAAGGGTGTATAGTTTGTCAAGATTCACTGAGCTTTACACATAAAATGGGTGCATTTTATTACATGTAAATTATATCTCAATAAATTGATTTACAAAGAAACTTAAAGTATTAAAAAATACATGTTTGACAGATCACCTTTTCCTCTATCAGCTCTCCTTTATGAGGAACACTATGCTACACTGGTGGCCAGTGGCTATTAGCACATGTTTCCAAAAGGCTTTCATTACGTTTTCCTCCAACTACCACAGGATGGGATAACTTAATTTCAACATTAAGATATTAACTAATGTGAGAAGCAGAGGCAACATAGCTCTTCTATGTTGAAGGGCATTTTTCTTCAGTGGCCCAACACATCTGAACAGAATTAAACTGTAAGCTATGACCAGGTAAGACCACTATGACCTGATATCTGTCACTAATTAGGTAGATGCAATAAAAAGTGGAAAAATATGTCCAGAAGCACAGAGAAGCTGGAAAACTTCATTCATTGTAGATATATTCTAATTTTATTGTTATTTACTATTTTTTTACAAACTGGACTGCAGAGAGTCTATGATTTATTTCTTATTGCAGGTATAATTTTAAATTGAAATGATTATAACTGTCCCCAGCTCTACCTCTCAAGTATTCCCCTGGAGAATGGAATTAGTCTAATAATTTCTAAATGGGTGCTGTTAAACACAAAACTAAACAGTATCTTCACTGAATTCAAATACTGTAAAGCACATTAGTGAATATAGGAGAAAACATTATGCCTAGGGAATGTACTCATCATGAAGCACTTCAGAGATCTAGAAGACCTGTTCATGCCCATCTGGTTTATGTCTGTAATTCAAGCACAACCAAAAAAGAGGCACTAGGAATGGGAAAATCATTTCAATCCTTAGCAGGTACTTTCCTGGCAACCCTTTCCAGATCAGCAGCTAGCATTTACACCCAGACTGAAGTCTTTATGCTTTGAATAGTTTTATTAAAGTAAAAATAGATTCGTATTTGATCCAGAAGATTCCTCACAAAATTTCATTTCCATCTGCAAGGCATGTGACCAGTAAACATGCCAGACATTCCTAGAAATGTACAAAGTGCATATGATTTTAAAGACATTCTCTAATCAAATAAAACCAGACTCCTTAAGTACAAATACAGGCTAATGAAGGGTTATATCCTACCTAACCAAAGAAAGTCTAAATCAGATTGTTAAAAAACAAAAACACTTGTAAATACAACACTAAATATAGTGGGGTAGTACTGGCTTTTAAATACAGTCTCTCCTTTATTAAGAACACTCAGTTGCTTGTCTCTTCAAAGTTCCGAGCATGGAAAAGTTTTGGTCCAAAGGCTGACATTTAACTCATAATTTGACTTTAATCGTTTTCCAGATTACTCATACTTTTGTTCTTCCCCTAGCAGTCTCCTCCCAATGCCACATCTGCTTCCTATCTGCTAAAGAACCTATAGAGGAACAATCTGTCCCTACTGATCAAAACTTTCATCTCAAAAGGAAAATGAACTATTTCAGTCCGTTTTATGGTTACTTAATAAAATACTGAGAAAATATAAAATTCCCATATATGCATGTATAGCACATAGATATTTAACTAAGAATTCCCAAATACCAGTCAAATTTCTCCAATTAGAAAGTTCTCCCCAAAAGTAAGATAGGTACTCAGGTAAAAAGGGTTTTACTCTTTCATACCAATGAAGTATCAAGTACTCTAGAATAATCTTAATGAAAGCTCACTTATTTTATACTGGTAAGTGAGAATTTTACTGAATAGTTACTATGTGTCTAGTAGGCTAAACTGAAATGGAACAGTAAAATAAATCAAGTGTGCTCACAAGGACTGAAATATATACAATTAATAAACATAAAATAACTAGAAAGATCAATAAGATAATATCTAAGTCTTAAAGAATGAAGCACAGTTAAAGAAAAGAGCATATAATGACAGTGTTTGTATTTCTGATAAAATGATGAACTAAGTTTGTGGACTGAGGCTCTTGCTAAAAACAACTAAAAATGCTGCATAAAATATATTTTAAAAATCCTCTCAAATGCATCCATAACCTGTTAAAAAAAAAAAAAAAAGGGCTTCCCTGGTGGCACAGTGGTTGGGAGTCTGCCAGCCGATGCAGGAGGCAAGGGTTTGTGCCCCAGTCCGGGAAGATCCCACATGCCGTGGAGCGGCTGGGCCCATGAGCCATGGCCACTGGGCCTGCACGTCCGGAGCCTGTGCTCCGCAACGGGAGAGGCCACAGCCGTGAGAGGCCCACGTACCGAAAAAAAAAAAAAAAAGAAATATGCAAGCCAAAAATAAAAGTAAAGGTGGGAAGCCAGAGAGGTAAGCAGAATGTTGAAACTGACCTTTTTGTTGTGAGGGTACTTATTGAACCCAATGAACCTGAGCTCTGGTTTACATGATCTTCAAAGCTGGAGGACAGAAGACAAATCCCAGTGGCCAGCCACGTTGGAGAGCCTACTGGAGACCTGTCCGTAACCCTGCGACCCCAAGGGCTAGGGTCTCAATATAGGGTGAGTTATAAACTTTTCTACCTACTACCCCAGAAATATTGCCTATCTCAAAACCTGGGCCTAAGAACTGGAGGAAAATTCTTCCCTGGTTACTTGTAACCACAAACCACAATTTGCAACCTGAATCCACACTAAATGGGTGGTCTAAAATGTTTCAAGAGGAGAATTGATATTTTGAAGAGGTCGAAGGCTTCTTACGTCCATAGGCATCTGACAGAAACAAATGAAACCCCTCCATGGAGAAACCTACCTTTATACAAGACCCCAAGAATTCCCAAAGATAGGTACCAAGATAAATACACAGTTCACAGTTCAAAAGGAAATAAAACACTCTAAAAGCCAGCAGACACAACAGGTGACACTGTCAAACTGGCTATGACTTCTTCATATAATGGGATCATCAAACAGAATATAAAAATTATAATATATTCCAAGAAATAAAAACAGGTTTAAAAATGTGAGTAAACTCCAAGAAGATCTGAAAAGGCACAGAACTTCTAGAGATCAAAAAAAAAAATTTTTAATTAAAGTAAAAAAGTCAAAGGCAGTGGATGGAGATAAAGGGAATCAAGCACTTACCCTATTTTCCTTGCACAAACCAAAAAGCTAGTTAAAGTTTTCTTTATAGAAGAAACATAGCTTAAAAAATGAAGAATGATAGAATATCACCATTTGTAACCCCCAAAGAAGTAATGGATTCAGACAACAATCATCAGTAACTACTAAAATACTTAGGTGAAAAGATGATGGGGAACTTTATTAAAAATGGAATAGGCTAACAACCGTTGAACCCCATAATCAGTTTTAGCATTATAGTAAGCAAAAATAACATGCATTTTTTCATATATATATATATATATATATATGTATTGGGTTGGCCAAACGAACTTTTTGCCCAACCCAATATATATGTATAGGTATATACCTATATATATTTTTTCTCCATATACATTTTCTTTCACTTTCCTGTTTCTTTTGGCGCTCCATAACAAGTAACCATCTGTGTTTGATACATGTTAATTAATATTAGTCACTAGAATTCTTTTTAGTACATGATGGTAGTAGGGGGTTCTTAGAAATGAATGGTTCTAAAGAATCTCAAGATACCTTCTAATAATAAGTCATTACGTTTTTGTCACAAAGCAAAAATATGCTGGAAAAAAATTTTCACACTGTATGAAAAAGAACTCCAAATTTCCCTTGGGGAAACTATTAGTAGCTTAACCCATTCATCACAATATTTAAAAGATTTTAATATTTGAGAAGCTAAAGTGACAACAGAGAGAAATAAAGAGAAGACTGTGGATATAGATAGAATCAAAAAGAAAGTGAAAAGGAGACCTAAAGAGCTGAACAGAAGTAATAGAGAAAAATGTTAAACTCTCTCTTTACATATCTTTTGTTACAACAATGCCATGACAACAATTCAATAAGGAGAATATCTATTATGTCTGCATGCATCTGGTTGACAGAAGACACCAGCACAGAGTTGAGTGTCTCAATTGCAGATGACAATTCTATTAGCTTTCTCCAGGCTACAATGATCATTTTCTAGCAGTAAGATGGAAAAAAAAACAACATAGCTTCAGTCTCAGGTGATTCACAATGACTCTGATTACTGAGGGTAGATTTCAGGACCTGATAATGTTCTTGTAATGCTAATTTGTGACACTGAAACCAAATTTAAAATGACAAAGGAAGTTCTTAATGACATATTTCCTCTTACTGGATTGATATGTGAATTACAGAAGAAAAAAAGGATTCTCTGCAGTCTCAAATATGATAATGATAATTTTAAAAGGCATGATCATTTTAGCCACTTTAGACCTTTATATTGTTTACTAATTCCATGAGCTATAAAGCAGGTTAAATAATATCCCCACATACAAAGAGACGTAAACTCAGTACTGAGTAGGTAAGCAGCTCTCTGAGAAAACAACAACCTGATGTAGCATTTGCCAATTCCATGGTGTAAATATTTCCAACATGGCCAGTTTTAAGCTATGAAGATGATGTTGCTGAGGTGAGGAGATGCACCTAAATTGGCCTAGTGAGCCAGTACAAGCTGGCCTCAGCACACCAATGCAGACCAAATTCCTCTTTTACAGTTAATGGAAGGACAGCTATTATTCTATCATGAAAAAATTTTGTTATTTGGAGGAACTTCCTCCTAATGTTGGTTTTACAATATTTTTGAACTTTTTATCAACATGTAATACATAGAAAGACTACAACTCACAAGTACACAACTTGATGATTCTGCGCAAACTGAACATACCCATGTAACTAGTACCCAGATCAAAATATTACCCACACCCTGATGCCTCCCTCTGTGTCCCCTTACAGCCATTACACCTCCCAAAGGTAACCACTCTCCCAATTCTAACACTATAGATACAGATTTGCCTGTTTTAGATAAAATTGTATAGATGCATTTGTTTGAATCTGGCTTCTCTTGCTACATGTTTTGTTTTTTTGAGATTCATCCGTATTGTATGTAGCTGTAGTTTGATGATTTCACATTGCTGGGTAGTATTCCATTACATAAAAAACGCATTCAATTTACTTCCTCTATTCTACTATTAGTGGACAATTGTTTGCAGTCTGGTGTTATTATAAATAGTGAAACTAAGAATATTAAGCTTTTCTGTGGATTATAAACCTAGGAGTAGAACTGCTGAGTATAAAATATCCTATTAAGTTCAACTTAATAGATAACTGCCAGAGTTTTACAAAATGATTCTACCTATTTACACTCCCACTAGCAGGTATGAGAGCTTCAGTAGCTCCACATCTTCGCCAATGCTTCTTATAATACATTAGACATTGACAAATCGTACAATCTTGTCTTCTTTTAAAATATTAATTTGTCTATATTTCAGTAGCTGCTAATACTGGCTGGGCAACAGAATCATTTGTGGAGCAGCTTATTGAAAAATACAAATACTTAGAACCCATCCAGATCTAAATCAGAATCTCTAGGAGTAGGGTCATAGATGAATAATTCCTAATAGTTCTATAGGTGATTCTAATGCAAAGTCAAAGTTTGAGACCACTGAGGTAAACTTCAATATCCCCTTAAAACTACAGATTTCTAATGTGAACTTCACAATTCCTTGCTAATATTAAGAAAGGATTCACAATTCTAAGGAGAAAGATGACTTCTCCAAAGTCACACTGTGATATACTGGCCCATGTTCACAAATATAATATGTCAAAAAATGGCAAACTATCTAAATGACCATCAATAAGGGACTCATTAAATAAATTAAGATTAATCCATTCAATGAAATTAAATATAGCCGTTAAAGAGAATGAGATGTACATGCAGGGCTGATATACACTTTGTATAACTAACTGCCTTAGTTAAAATTCTGAAATACTTCCATGCCAGGTGATAAAGACCACTGCTCTCAAAATACCTAAATGCCCCTCCTCACTGCTCCACTCTCAGCCCTGAGGTGCCCTTGTACCTCCTATTATTTTGGCAGCAAAAAGATTAACCTTTGACATAGCAGGGGCCTCAAGATCCAGTTTAGCACCTATTCTGACCGAATCAGTGTCCATGCATTAAAAAAAATTTGTTTTAAAAACCTCACTTCACTCCATAATTATGCAACAAAAAATCTAAAGTGTGGAATGAGATTAAATCAGCAGTCTTCTCCATATCTGTTCCTTTCTGCCTTCCTTTTATTCTGCTTATAAAAGTAATACATAATCTGTGAGTAAATTTGGAAAAGTATAAAGACAAAATTTGGAAAAAAAACAAAACCATGTGAAATCTTTCCTCTTAGAGATATATATATAGAGATAGATAGATAGATAGATAGATATACAAAATGTAGAGCATTTTATATGAAATAGCTTTGTATACTGCTTCCTTAATATTCTACTAACACTTTTGCATCTCATTATTTTAAAATTATTATTTTAATGAATGCATAGTATTTCAATGTTTTTAGAATATCATAATTTTTTTAACCTGCTGAATTCTAGTCATCTATGGAACAAATCTGCTATATTAAAATGGAGAGAAATTACAAGAAATAATATATACGAGAAATAAACCTTGAAAGATTTTTGTTTGTGGTAATGAATCTTGGGGACTATATTGTAAGGTTTAGTTGGCAAAAAACAGAAATATTTAATCAGATATAAGCAAATATATTTTGGTCTTGGCATAGTAATTTGAGATTAGGGATAATAAACAAGAATAAACTGAGCAGTTTAAATCTTAATTCGGTGGAGGTTCTGGAAGAAATTTGTATAGAAAACAAATAATGAAATCATTTTGGTAAAAAGTGATACACTGGGCTTCCCTGGTGGCACAGTGGTTGAGAGTCCGCCTGCCGATGCAGGGGACACGGGTTCATGCCCCGGCCTGGGAAGATCCCACATGCCGCGGAGTGGCTTGGCCCGTGAGCCATGGCTGCTAAGTCTGCGCGTCCGGAGCCTGTGCTCCGCAACGGGAGAGGCCACAACAGTGAGAGTCCTGCATACCACACAAAAAAAAAAAAAAAAAAAAAAAAGTGATATACTGAGCCTGTGTGCTTAGAATTTCCAGGCATGGTACCTGTCTTCTTTTTCTCTCTGGCATGTTCATGATCAGCATAAATAAAACTAATGTTTTAATCCATGGGGCCTTGCTACACTATCCACTGCATAGAGGAAACCATAGACTGAAAGATAGTGGTGCTCATTCTACTGGTAATTCTCATGAGTTGGCTTGGGTTACTTATGATGGTGGCAGCCTGCATTCTTGACTATTCTTACTGTCTTTTGCTGCCATCAAAGAGACTGCCAGAGGGGGTAGGATAGGTAAACTTGGATAAGAATAGATCTGTGCCTCCACTCTTGGATACCTATGTTGTTTCCATTTTGAACTGCTATTAAAAAATTCTGTAATGAGTATCCTTGTAGCACTAGTTTGGTAGGGTTAGCAACAAAGTACCACAAACTGGGTAGCTTAAACAATAGAAATTCATTTTCTCATAGTTCTGGAGGATAGAAGTCCAAGATCAAGGTGTCAGCTGGGTTTATTTTTTCTGAGGCCTCTCTCTTTGGCTTGTAGATGGCCATATCTTATCTCCGTCTTCACACACATGGGTTTTCTTCTGTGTGTGTGTGTGTGTGTGTGTGTAGAGGTGTCCTATTCTTATCAGAATTAGGACCCACCCATATGACCTCATTTTACCTTAATTACTTCTTTAAATGTCCTGTCTCCAAATAAGGTCATATTCTGAGTTACCAGGGATTAGGACTTCAACATATGCATGGTGGTGGCGGGGGGGGGGGGGAGAACACGCTTCAGCCCATAGCACTCATATATATAAGTCTTTATGCATATTCTTAGGTTTGATCCCTATATCCCCATCCATCACTTACTTCTCTTTCTGAATCATGAACTGCCAAAAGTATCTATCTCTTATTCAAATGGCAGTTACATTAAATTTCATTTGCTACATGATCCAGACAGAATGACTGTAAGGAAGAGTTCAGTGTGAAACTGGTATTTGTGAATACGGCACCATTTCCCTTAAGATTTCATCAGAACATTAAATATTCATTGTAGCACTTTTGACTTTCCCAACCAATTTAAACTACAGTAGCATAATGTAACACTGCTACTTATCTCTTCATTTGAACAAAAGATTCCTGAAATCTCTCATTTCATTTTATAGTCAAGTCACAAGAATAATAACAATAATGTATTCATTCAGGAACCATGGGGCTCTCCTCTAAACTGAATAGCATCATCTTATAGTACTATATAAATCATATTCCCTCACTCATGAGGAATATGACAATTTCTATATATTCAGGTTCTCAAATAATAACTCCCAGTGCTGGTTACCTAGCCCACATGGGCATAGTTGCATAGTTAGAAGAGCTTTCACTTCATATTACAAACCTTTAGCGATCTGCAGCCTTTGGAAAAGGGATAGATAATTTATTAACAGAGTAACACATTGTACTACAATTTTGTTTTAATTGTTAATATGGAAAAGAAAGGTTTAAAGGGCATTGTGTATGATAGGCACTGGGATTATTGCTAAGGACAGAAGGATGAGTAAAATTGAATTTCTACTCTTAAGGAAATTACATTCTGATAGGAGAGGTAAGTATATACACGCCTACATGCATGTATACACATATATGTGAGGTAAATGCAGGGGCATAAACTGAATGTCCCAGTCCATCTTCCAAAAAACAATATAAGAACTACAAGAACAACAGACAAATCACATAAAACCAATGCCCATAACATAACAAAAAGACAGAGAATGCCCAAGTATCAAATTACCTATAAGTAGGTAATATAGAAGGACACTTTGGAAAAAAACTCTGTCCAAGAGAGAAAAGGGGAACTAGTAGTGGGATTAAGACTAATTTACAATCACCCAAGAAAGAGAAAGTCCACACTAGGTGCAAAAATATTGGAGAGTGCCATTAGATCAGAGCATGTACTACATGGAATGGACTTTTAAGAGTACATGATTAGCTGTGGCAGTCTTCAAAAATTCATTGCTCTTGAGATGATAGAAAGAAAGGTAAAGGAGGTCTTTGGAAATTGGATGGTGAAGGTGAAAATGGGCAAAGGGGCAAAAGGGGAAAATGTAGAGGCTTGCAAGACAAAAGAGAACCCCAAAAATAAAGATTAGAAAGAAGATACACAACCCCTTCTCCCCAATGTGCACACACACACACACACACACACACTGTACTTTTGCTACACTGAGAGAAGATACCCTTGACTTAAGATTCTTGTAAATCACCCAAACTCACAAAATAAGCTGGCAAAAACAGACTAAATCTATACCAAGTATTTTAAGAATACAAAATCAAACCCACTTAAGCTGATGAAAATTCCCTCCCACCTCGAAAAGAAATATGCAGAACAAGAAAGCTATAATATGATATTCCACACTGAATTAATTATCCTCAAATAAGCATTTGGAAGTATGAAAAACCACCTTGAATATAAAATGCAAAAATTAAAAGCAAAAATGGACAATAACAGGAAGAAATAAAAATAGAGTTGATTGAATTTAGGAAAGAAATGAAAGGAAAAGACAAAATCATTGCAGAATCAAAGATTAAATTACAAAGTCCCCAGGGGAGACTGGATCCAAATAAAATTTTACTAAGGGACATTGAAGAAAGCCAGAAAAAACAACCAAGAGAATGAAAACAAGGCAAAGAAATAAAATGAATTAGAAGTAAAGTGGTTGAAATAGAAGAAAACCAAAGAAGAAAACAAGTATGTGTCATAGGAGATCCTGAAGATAAAAACAAAACAGTTGAACAGAACTAATACTTAAAAGTATAACCCAAGGAAACTTTCTGGAAATAAGAAAAGACCAAAATGTACATATTGAACAGGTACCTGAGAAAACTGAACCAGGATGATCAATTTGAAAACATATCCTAATAAAACTGTTAGACTTAAAAAAAAATTTTTTTTTTAATCCTCAAGACCTCTAAGCATAAAGATGACAATTGAAATCAGACTGGCACCAGATGCCCTAAACACAACTTACAATGCAAAGTAACAACAGCAACAACAGCAATATATTTTTTTAAAAACTCACAGAAAGAATGAATGAACCAAGAATTTTATATTTAGACAAACTGTCCTTCAAGTATCAAGGTATAGAAAAACGTAACATAAGCTAACATAAGCCCTGTGGAATTGAATTGTAATTGAAAGTTTCATTATTGAGTTCATGAAGGTGTCACTATAAAGCCATAGTTTTAAATGTATACAGATAGACAAATAGATAAACGTATATAACTCACAGAAACACACACACACACACACACACACACACACATATTTCCTAATTCTATCCACTGAGGAGGCCTAGAAGCAATGATATCCCAGTAACCATGAACATACCTGGCACTCAAATCTTGATGTCTAAATACCGTTTTCCACTAAAAGGAATCAGAACCCCTGTAAAAGATGAGCCTGTAACATCTAGCTGTGCCAGAAAGTAAGAAAGTGCTCAAAGAATGAGGACATATCAAAAGATAACAAGAGACAGCTTAACAAATCCAAGAAAATATGAACATCAAAATATAGTTGTGTAGTTGATTGAATCCGAGGATATAGAGGAACCTCAGATAAGGAGAGCTGACTATAAATTATCAGCAGATTAACCCCTGCATTGTTCAAGGGTCAACTGTAAATAACAATAGTAAGCCTCTACATTTTCCCCTTTTGCCCCTTTGCCCATTTTCACCTTCACCATCCAATTTCCAAAGACCTCCTTTACCTTCCTTTCTATCATCTCAAACCTTCTCTTTCCCTGTTATGAAACTTTCTGTAAGTTAGTCACTAGGTGTTATAATTCCTGAGGGCTAAAAGTATGACTCCCTCTAGTAAATATAAATGCATTTTAAAAATTCATAGCTTGAAAAGACATGACTCCAAGGTTTAATTCCTTAGTGGCAAGATGAAAGACAGTAAGTGAGGGATACATGCTTACCAAGACTACAAGGAAGTGAATTCAGACTTAGGCAGGCACAGGTCTACGTGTGCTTATCCTAAAGTATTCATATGTATTTGATAAATATGACGGTGAGAGGTGATAGAAGAACCATGCTGTGGAAGAAGCAAGAATCTGTGATATCTAGGTCAGCCAGACAGATGGTACTGTGAGGTGAGGGAGATCGGGAGTAGCACGCGTGCCTGTGCACGCACACGCACACGCACGCACGCACACACACACACAGAGGAAATGGGATGAAATGACCCAAAGTGAACAGGCTAGTAAACAGATGGCCCTAACATTAATGTAAGCTAAGATCTGAAAGAGGAAATAAGTTTGTCGGATATCTCTTATCTCCCTGCTTCCCCTGGTAACAGAACACTTCTTTTCTGTAGCAAACCCAATCCACAAACTGATCCCACGCATATTGTGCTAGAGAATAGAGAACATATGTCCCAGCCTTGAGCATTCAGTATGTCCTATATGCCTGTGGCCACAGTGATTAGTTCCAACTGGGCACTTGACCTGAATAACAAACAAGCACAATCAGAATCCTCTGTAACATTGCTTCCCAGACTATAATGCACATTTGAATTACCCAGGGATCTTTTAAAAATGATGATTCTGATCTAGTAGGTCTAGGGTAGGACTTGAGATTCTGGATTCCTCATAAGTTGTGATCAGTGGAGAAGAGAAACACATGAAGGCCACTTTAGTCTTGCTTTCTGCCTGGAGGTACTTTCCAGATCACAGCACAGAGATGGGGAGTCAAAAAGGAACAGAGGTCTCACTGGGTGGATGAAACAGAGGTCAGAGTTTGGGTCTGCTGGGGCTGCTGGAATTTGAGGTGGGGGTAGTGGAGAATAAGGAGTTGTGTAGAGAAGAAACTCCAGAAATCTGCATAGAAGTCTTTCAAGTATTTGGCTGAATATTAAGATGTACCAACACAGGGTGGCTCCGGGAAGCCTACCAAAATACAACTATTAAGGGGCCATGAAATGAAAAGTGTACCTATAGGCCACACAGAGCTGGGAGACACTAGAGTTCCAACCAGACACAGTAAAGAGACCACAGTGAACACACAGTGAATACAGTTGAGGTCCCAGAAATGCTATGCCTTAGCTTTTGGGCTGCTCTATATTGGGCAACGTTAAGATGTTCATATTTCTGCATGGGCAGGGCTTTCTGAGCAAAGAAAATTGGCACCTGGGTTCAAAGTGATTGCATAGGTAGAGACCTCT
Source organism: Mesoplodon bidens (assembly GCF_964165515.1). NCBI lineage: Eukaryota > Metazoa > Chordata > Mammalia > Artiodactyla > Ziphiidae > Mesoplodon > Mesoplodon bidens. The sequence goes on along the minus strand of NC_138178.1, from coordinate 60,254,060 downwards.
GGAATGACATAGAACTTTATCTCCCAGAACTAAGCAGTTACATTCTAAAGGGTATTTGACCAAGAAGCCTTCCCCATCTCTCTCTCTCTGTGTCTCTGTCTGTCTCTCCTTCTCCAGAGGGGAGGAGGTGAAGCTGTGCCAGCATCTCCTATATAAGCTCCAAAACTAATAATTTTGGGTTCCTCTGATGTGCTAGAAACTCCTCACTCTGTACATATATGTGACATCTGCCCCATCACATAACCCTTTGGGGAAAAAAGGAGCATGGGAAACCAGTGAAAAGATATTCTGCAGGTGTTAATCAGTCTGCCTTTGATGTAGAAACCTTGTGTTTACTGTTAGGAAAAAATAAACATAGATATAAAGCTTATTTCTCTACTTGTAGAATAAGATTACTTTAGACCTGCCCTAAAAATAAGCCTCAACAGCATCAACCTGATTCTCCAGTAGTTTAAATACCTTACAGAACAAAACTCAACAATCTTTAAATTAAGACAACAAAACACAGAGTCTCAACAACATAATATCCACAATGCCAGGAATGCAATAAAAAATTGCCAGACACATGAGAAAGCAAGAAAACTTAATACATATATCAAAGAGGAAAAACAGGTCACTATAAAAGTCCCAGATATGACAGATGTTGGAATGTTGGAATTAGTAGACAAGGACTTTAAAACGGCATATATTTATATTTATATATAAGAGGGCTATCTTATCTTTGCATCAGATAATTTAGAAACTACCTGAAGCACAGTCTCAGCTCTTCTCCAAGAACAACGTTGAATCTACTCAAATATTCAAAAAGTAACCCAATGAAATCTTAAATCACTGAGGAAAGCTTTCAGTCTGGAAGATCTTGTGACAGTTGTTTCTAATAACCCAACTCTACCATAAAATCATTTTAATTTAGCTTCCTTGTTTTATTTACTTCTTAGCATTTTATATCCTAGGGGACAGCCATGCTGAATTAGCTGCAAACTGAATCCTCAGACAACTAAATAAGATAACATGCTGAAAAGGGCTATTAAAAATTATCTATAAATATTGAAAAACATCAGCTTTAAACTTTGGTCTTATTTATTCATTAATTAAAAGAATAATAATTACATGCCTACTATGTGCCAAATATGACAGATACTATGATTAAGTTATAACTGGATATACATCAAAACAGATATTATATATAGTACTCTAAGAGGTATGGTAGAGATAATAGAAAAAGAAAATAATTCTCCTTGTTTAGTGTTTGAACTGATTTATAAAGGATGAACAAAAGTTCCTCCAGTAGATCAAATTTGAAAGTTTTGTGGTTAGCAGTACATACTTGGGGTTTTGGCATGATTGATTTTAACCTTGTTTATTTCCTGAAATTAACTAACCAGTTTATTCAGTCCTTTCAGTATCTGTTCACTTATCTTTGTTTTATTTTTTATTTTTATTTTTTTAAACAACAGAAATTTATTATCTCACAGTTCTATAGGCTAGAAGTCTGAAATCAAGGTTTTGGCAGGATTGCTTCTCTCTGAGGGCTGTGAGGGAAGGATCTGTTCTAGGCCTTTCTCTTTGACTTGTAGATAGCCATTTTTATGTTCACATGGCACTCTTCCTGTATACTTGTCTCCAAATTTCCCCTTTTTATAAGGATATCAGTCTTATTAGATTAGGGTCCACCCTAATGTCTTCCTATTAACTTGATTACCTCTGTAAAGACCATATCTTCAAATAAGGTCACATTCTGAGGTATTGGGGGTTAAGAGATCAACACAGGAATTTGGGTTGGGGTGGGGGAGTTGGGAGGTGGAATGGATGTAAATTAACCCATAACAGATATGTAGACATTTTTTTTTAGAATTTCTATTTTCATGAGAACCGAATCACTTTGCTGTATACCTGAAACTAACATTGTAAATCAACTATACTGCAATGAAAACAAAACATAACATAACAAGACAAAGACAAGAAGGGAATATTACAGTCACTTACCTTTGTTTTAAATGTTTATGATCACTGTATTTGAGACTTTTATTGCAAAATACTTCAAACCCCTTTTGGAAGTATTTTCTACAAGTACAAGGAAGAGCACCAGTGGAAGTTACCTATATACGTTAAGTTTATTTCTAAATGCATTTTGGATTTAATCTACTTATACCTTGAATTTGTAGAACAAAACAAAAAGGAAATCATAAAACACATATTGGTCTCAATTTACCATAATTGTGTTTCTGAACACCTAGAAACAATCTCCCAATATAACATATAGTCATGAGTAATTTTAAGACTCAAAATTCCCCCTTAGTAATATGTACCAAAAATATCTGCAACTTCTAGAACCTTCACATTAGTAAAACCCAAAAGGGACTGTGACACATCAGTGCCTTAAAATGTTAATTTACTGCCATGAATAGCTATCAGCCTCTCAACTATGTATGTGTGAACCCAATATGAGCCTATGTGTGCAAACAGCCTGCTCACAGGGTCTTAGTTTAATTTTAGTTCAAGAATCCTCCCTTTTAGAAAACCTCACACATACACACACAAATAAATTACCCTTACATAAATGAAAAGGAAACTTTATGATTATAATAAGAATATCCAGAAAACTTCCTGTGAAGTTCCTTCATAATGATATAAATAAAATCCATAACAGCACTTGTATGAATTATTGTACCTACAGAATTAATGTTTTACATGACGACAGATACTGATAGAAAGATAATAAAATAGGCTTGTAATAACAATAAAAAGTAACTGCTACCCAATAGATTTTTCCTGCCTTTCTTTCCTTCAAAGATAACATAAAAGGAATAAAACAAATATGATAGAGGATCCCCAGTTTCCCCATAGCCTCGTACCTATTCCCCCCTTTCTTTCCTTTTTACTATCTACCACCCATGCCCTATAACTTCAATAAACCTCTTCAAAAAGCAGAGTCCAAATACCATTGTCTTACTAGGGGAAGAAGGACGTATGAGAGGTCTACACTGGCAGGAAGGAGTACTGTTTAAAATTTCCAGCGCATAGTGGTAAGAAGAAGCAATGATGTTTAGTGAACTTCCATCATCTCATATTGATACAAAAATAAAGAAATAGAAATATATATACATTTTCCTTGTGATGAGAACCCTTAGGATTTACTCTCTTGACAACTTTCATATATAACGTACAGCAGTGTTCATTAGACTGTTGTACATTACATCCCTAGTACTTATTTATCTCATAACTGGAAGTTTGTACCTTTGACTGCCTTCCTCCAATTCCTCCTCCTTCCACCCCCTGCCTCTGCTAAGCACCAATCTGATCTCTTTTCCTATGGGTTTGTTTGTCTATTTGTTTTTGAAGTATAAATGACCATATAAATGCTCTACTGCTGCAGATGCTGCACCTCCATATTGCCCGTACCCTGGGACAAACCATATCAACAACCCTACTCTTAATACACCACTGTCTAACAGGAAGGTTTAGTTTCTATAGATTTGTCTCGTATCTAGAAGTTCTTGGCAAGATCCTTACTGGCAAATCAGTATATTGACCTGGAAGCCAGAAACAACTACCAAAATAATTTTGACTGCTTAAGCCTTTAAACCTCACATGCCCAGACATTAAGCAGTCCAAAAGACTTAGTAATGATAAGAAAGAGGGCCCTCCAAAACAAAACCACACAGAAAAATCTTTCTATTTGAGGGATTAAATTCTTGTTACAAATTTTCAACTAAGAGCACATACGTGCTAGATGCTGGAGAGACTGTAGTGAGCAAAGCAGACATTCCTCTGCCTTCGTCAAGTTTACAATCTAGCAGGGTGAATAATTTAAAATAATGGTACAATTAATTATGAACACTGCAATAGTAGTAGAAATATAGGAAGCTATGAAAGCATGTAGCAAGACCCCACAGTATTTTTTAAACTTTTTAAACCAAATCTATAGTGAGAAATATATTTACAATGTAACCCAGTTCCCAAATATCTACAGTAAAATAATGCACGCACACACACACACACACACACATATACACACATGCATGCAGAGATACACCCACGTATATTAAAACTGTAACTTTTTCATGAGACAGTGTTCACCCTTACAATGCGTAACAAACTTATATTCTCTATTCTGTTTTTATTTTTCTGGTCTTGAACTAAAATTGACTTTAGGATCCTTGTATGGGTTCTGACTCAAAGTCTGAAAAACACAGACCAACGGTATTTTTAAGTCAGCTGCACGACTTGCTAAAGATACAAATTCCTGAGCCCCATCTAAAACTACTGAATTAGAATCCATGGAAGATGGGTTCCCGAGCACGGCATTTTAGCAGGCTCTCCAGATGATCCTTAGGCATATTAAAGTTTGAGAACCCTTGGTGCCATTTAACCTGAGATCTAAAGGATCCTCAGGGGCTTCCCTGGTGGCGCAGTGGTTGAGAGTCCGCCTGCCGATGCGGGGGACACGGGTTCGTGCCCCCGTCTGGGAGGATCCCACATGCCGCGGAGCGGCTGGGACCGTGAGCTGTGGCTGCTGGGCCTGCGAGTCCGGAGCCTGTGCTTTGCAGCGGGAGAGGCCACAACAGTGAGAGGCCCACATACCACAAAAAAAAATAATAATAAAAAATAAAGGATCCTCAGGTGTTATTCAGACAGACAGAGGATAGAAAAAATGTTATTGTCAGAAGCCACAGTAGATGCAAAGACTGAGTGGGCAAGGGGGAGCATGATGTTTAAGGAAGTTCAGTGGAACAGGGCAAGTTCATAGGGCACTATGGGAAGACAATGAGGATGAAGAGGTAGTCATGGTTCATCCTGCCAGCTCCCTCTTCTAGTTAGTTCCATGCCACCTCAAGGATCATACATGAGTATTCATCCTTAAAAAGGAAGGAAATTTTTACACATGCTATAACATGGATGAACTTTGAGGACATCATGCTAAGTGGCATGAGCCAGTCACAAAAAGACAAATACTGCATGATTCCACTTATGTGAGGTACCTAGAGTAGTCAAATTCATAGAGACAGAATGTAGAATGGTGGTTGCCAGGGGCTTGGGGAGGGAGGGATGGAGAATTATTGTTTAATGGGTATTACATTTCAGTTTTGCAAGATGAAAAGAGTTCTGCACAACAGAAGATTGGCTGCACAAGGATGTAAATGTATTTAAAACCACCGCACTGTATACTTTAAAATGGTTAAGATGGTACTTTTATGAGTATTTTACCACAATTCAAAAAAAGAATATATGAGACTAAGAGTCCTGAGCTGATACTTGACCTTGGCTAGTATTTGACTCCTTTCCCAATGATACTAACATCCCCTCAGTTCTGGAAGCAATAGTAACCATTCCCTTTTAGGCAAGGAAGGCACTAGAATTATAAATGCATCTTCCTCTGTTTTTTTAAAAAAAAGCTCATAAAAACTTTCTGCGTTGGAGAATGAAAGAAAAGAGAGACAGGAAAGAAGAATCAATTACAACTTAACCTAGTAATGAAGACCAGAACTCTGCATTGCCTCTGTGGAAAAGAGATGAAAAACCCTGGGTTTTGGCTACAGATCATAAACTACCTCCTGAGGGTAGTACATATTTATCCCTGAAAAATATTTTTGTCTAAAAGCTTTTCCTTGTGAAAGGAAATTTTACATAAAATAGTAATCTTTAAGTTAACAAATATTCTTATTTTGGGGTGCCATAACTCAGTGGTTCCCAAATCTAGCATCAAGCTGCACATCAGAATTCTCTGAGAAGCCTTAAAAAAATACAGCTCTCTGGCCCCACTCCAAATCTACTGGAGCAGGTTACCCAGCAGTGAACCAAGGACTATCTGTTTTTAAAGCTTCCAAGGATATTTTTATGTGTAGCCTTTTTGGGGAAATCACCAAAGTAAGGACAGTTATGAGAATGGCTGCCTGAGCACATGCTCTTACCTTTCTCCACCCTCTCAAAATCTCTTTGAAATGACTGAACATAAAAGTATGAAAATATCCTTAGCAATACTAGAAAACCAGGAAGAGTTCCATCAGGAGACCAGAACACTAAGGAATTTCTGGAAGATATAAAGCAGATGGAATCAGTAAAACCTGAAATGAACAGGATCATTGTTAAGTAAATGTTGCCAGCAGAACCTCAGAATATTCCCTAGGACCAGAGGCAGAAAATGTTGCCAGCAGATATGGGTCAGTTGTCCAGTAATTATCGGAGGGTTTGGTAACAATTTGCCAGCCTCTCACCCTCAAAGCAGCTGACTCCTGAATTGTCTCCAGGTTGAAAATGGTGAGAGAAGAAGGGCAGTGGTTTGGGTAAGTGCATCTGGGCCGAGACATAAAAGGAGCACCCATTCCCAGAAGGCAAGTTTCTTGTGGACATCATAAAGGAAAGTCCAACTGGGTGTATATCCTTCCTCCTCCCTCCTATATCCTCTGCAGACAGAGACCTTATAACTTGCATTCACAGTGATATTTCTCACCTATGTTGAGGAAACAAATTCATCCAGATTCTCATTTATAAATAAGAACTGCCATCCAAATAAACATAGAACAAATGAACAAAAGAAAGAAAGCATTTTTGTTTTGTTTAGTTTAAAGAACAAATACAGGTAACAGGGGAAAAAAATAAATTCTAGAAATTAAAAAAAAAACTTTATCTCATTCATAAAACAAGAATAAGCCGTTAGAGAAAAAAATGCAGACTACTTGGAAATTAAGATCATGAGAGCCAAGAAAAACAAAACAAATCAAGCAGACAACAGCACCTCAGAAGAGCTGAATAATGAAATGAACATATCTGAAGAATGAATTAGATATAACCAATCCTCTTGATTAGCCACAGAATATTTCTCTCAGGGTAATCATTATAAAATGTACTTTGGCAGGTCCCTCCAGCATTCCATGAGCTAGAGGAAGACCTGAGGATAGTACAGGGGTAGGGGAGCAGAAGGGCAAGCATCTCACTGCAGGTGCCCAGAGGGTGGACCTAGTGAGTCCACTCTGAGCCTTCTGCATCTACTTTGCCCAGGTTGTGCCCTTACCTGGAATGTCCAAGTGCCCTTCACTTTACTAAAGGTAAAGTGGGCTTTAGAGCTCAGCCCAGGGACCATCTCCTTCTAGGAAAGCTTCCTTTACTTCCCTTCCCCACAGTGATTTACATTTTCTAGTATCTCTGCGTATTACCACGACTAAGTTTAACTCGCTGTATTATAATTACCTATTCGTGTCTCTGTCTTCCTCACGTTCTGAGGGATATTTTGACCAGAGGCACTGGTTCTATTCAGATACATAGACGTGGATATGTGTCATTCATTCTCTAAATATATCTTGCATGCCTACTAGCAGAACTAAATGCACTGTTCTAATATCTGCAGGAAAACATACAAAAATGGTTCTCTCCACCAAGGCCATGGTCAACGTACCATTAAATATAGGTACCTATTTATCCCAAGTTGAAGCTCTCTGAATGCAGTAGGGTGCCATCACATTTTGGAACTTTCTGAATTTCCACCAGGTAATAGTTTATGCAAATGGACCTCTAAGAATCCAACAACTTGGTCAAAACCAAAAAAGCCCTACTATGTAACAGTCAATACATTTTTGTCTCCCCCAAAATGGATATACTGTTGGATATTTTCATTTGCTGGATGATATTTGAGAGTTATCCAGAGAAAGTCCTAAAAGGTACTTTTACCTTTATATACTGCTATTTCTACTCTTCTTGTATGTTATTCCTGGGTCACTGAACTGTAAAATTAGGCAGCTGTATCCTGCCAGGACTATAGCAGGACACTCGGGACATGAGGATACCATAATTATCACTACAAATCATCTACTTTCCCAGCTATCTGAGATATTTATGCCTTAAGTTAAAGCTCATGGAAATGTTTTCAAGGCTTGCACTCTCCTCCCAGATCCAATATATTCTCTATACCATCTCCTGGGCCATAGGCATCAACAGGAACAGAGCAGAAAGTGTACTTGACCTCAAAAGCAGATCACCTGGAAGCACTAGAGGAGGGTAAAGGGCTAAGCCTATGTAGAAACACAAAGAAAGCAATCAGTAAGAAAATGAAAGCCCTGGAACAGCCTTCAACCTAAACTGAAGAGAATATTAAAAGTTTTTCAGAAAACTTCAGAAGAGTAATAAGAGAATAATTATGGGTATTTCCTTTGAAACAACGCCTATATGCAAAATTCACCATCCATACTTAATCTCTACCTTTTAGAGATATAGTACAGGGATGTGGGGTTAACATAGGAAAAAGATGCAAACAGAAAATGTGCAAAAGCTCAACTGGTTTTTCGTAATCAGAAACATAGACCTAGAGCTCAGGAAAAGATGTGCTCTCAACACTTTTATACTTAGTTCTGACCCTCCTATAAAAGTAGGTTCAGAGAACAGTCTTGAAGTGAAACTAAAGAACTGAGGGGCAAAGGGGAAGGAGAAGAAGGAGAGAATTAGGGAAGGGTAGCTACTCCTTCTGCACTGAAAAGTCTGACTGCCCATCTCAGCTCCAGTTCTGAAATCTTCCATATTGACACTGAATGATGTGTCATCACAATAGAAAGGATGATATGCTTCAAATCTTTAGAAAACAAAACTTATACCTTTATATATTCTAATATACAGTCTTCTAGCTGCATTAGTTCTCTAAGTAGGGATACCAAGTTAGAAGTTACGGCCTAATATGCAAGTGGCTTAGTGACAAACATAGCCTGCTATGTCAAAATTGCTTAGTAGCTACACAGATTGTAGATGATAATTTATGAAAGAAATTCTAATTCAACTGACTAGTGCAGTTAAGCGTCAAACAAAGGACAGCAAAATATATGTTGAAATTTCCACGTACATGTTTTACAAAGGAACAACTCTAAAGTATAATTATAAAAAGCACATGTTATACTAATTTCATCATTTTAGCATCAGAGTCACTAATATACACAAGAGCTTTGTTTTTCCACAAAGAACTTTGTCACAGACAGCCCTATCATTTTCCAACTTAAAATCTTACATGCCAATAAATTACTCCAAGGTATTTACAATCTTAATTTAAAGCACTAGAACCCACACAATCAAGTTATTAACAAATGACAAGTTGGGAGTTTCCACTTACGTAGATATATTGTTGAAGCTGAGAAACAGACGTTGGAGGCAGGGCAAATTATCCACATCTCTCTAGAAGGAAACAGAAAGTAAAAATTTACCAGCTGAAAGAAGAAAAATATTAAAAAATGTCTTCTTGCTTAGCTGTTGAAATATATAGTCATTTCTATTTACTGCAACCTTGCTAGACCACTGATTTCTACTGGAGATGGAGCTCCATTCTTCTACACTGCAGATTAAATGGGAGGGTTTCAGTACATCCGCAGAACAAGCTGCACCACTCACAAGGTAAAAAGCACTGAAGAGAACAGAGGGAGATGCTGCTGCTGCTAGCCTCTTCAAGCATGCTTTTGGGAAAGGAGCCAAAATGCTACTTCAGCATTTCAACTGTAGCACAAATACAATATGATCAAACATTTGTTAAGCATCACTTCTAAAAAGAAGCTGCTCAAATGCTTTAAATTTTAAATTTATGCAATCAGCTTTCCAAACAGTACTGAGAATTTCAAAGCTACTTACCTCACTATTCTCAAACCCACAGAAATATACCACTCAGTTACAAATGAACCAGTACACTGACAATTCCCCTGTAACACTAAAAGTAGATCATAATAAGTGACAACAGAGGGCATCGTTAAGGACAAATTCCAATCTAAGCAAGAATCAGAGACTCTTACAATTGGAAATCTATGCTGTTCTGTTTAGGTTCAGCACCCCTGAGCAAAACACTGCTGTTTAAACATAGTTACCTTTAGCAAATACTGAAATGTTTGGGCCCAAATGATTTCTTACTAATTTTATTAAGCAAAAAGACACAAACCTTCTGAAAAGTATGACATATTCTGGAATACCAGAATCTTTAGAGGAAGCTTAGTAATTACCTATATTATTCACATGAGAAAAAGTAAACAGTTGAGGTTGTCGCAGGGACAGCGTGGGAGAAGGGTGGAAAGGTGACCCAGGACACATACTGTCATACATACAGAAGCCAAGAAAGGATAAGATTCCAGTTATCCTGACTTCCAATGCTCTGCTCTTTAAAATACTACACACAGTGCTACTTTCATATTAAATGTTTTTCATTTTTAAGGGCAATATTGTTTAAAATAATTCCTAGTTATATGAGATTGAATGGTGCTAATAAAAGTATGTACATTTTAAATATTATTGTGACCAATATTTAAACCCAATCAAAACTTGTTTTACTGTTTGCATAAGTCATCATCTTTTTTCCTCCCTCCTTTTCTTCCTCCCTTTTAAAACTACCATTATTTCCAAGACCCAGTAAAAATTTAGGCAATGCATTAAAATTACAGACAAGATTAGCTTTTCCAAAAACAGTTCATTGATTTATTTTTAAAAGCTTGTTATACCAAGAAAACATAATAGTGATAGAATTGTGGCAGAGCCACGTCTCACTGATTTTTGAGAGGACATAGGAGAAATGAATCTGGCTTAAGACATTCTCCCACATAGCTTCCCTTGTGTACCATTCTTCAACATTTTCTCAACCCCTTAGACCCTAATCCATGTAAAAGGAATACAACTACCAGTGATCAAAACACTGGCTATGTATACCATTCACTTGGCATTACCATTCTCAGGCCCACCCCTGAAAAGCCTGTTCCACAGATGTGAGTTAGTGATTTTGAGAGTTTTCCAACCATGGTCAAAGAATAAGTCTTCAGAAAACAGAAAGACAATCAAATTTGTCTCACTGGGTGATAGGCTCTATATATTGGCAAACTTCTTGAATCATCTCCACCAGCTACCTCTCTCTGATCTTCCCAGAAATGAGAGTAGAGTGGGGGAGGGGAGGAGAGCTGGATTACCTCTTTTTGTTCCAGGGCCCTAATTTCCAAAGGAAAGGGTAGCTTGCTTCCTATCTGGTCTCTAGAAATTTAGAGTCACAGCCAGATTGAAAGCCTTCTCTGTTTGAGGAATCCCTCTTCTCCTAAATTCTTCCTGGAACCTACGTGAGATATTTCTGGGCATAAATATTGTTTGCTGACATCTAACTGGTTGAAACTGAGAAGCAGTAGCTGGAATCTCCTTTGAATCAAGGCACCTTAAAAAAAAATACACTTGTCTCTTTGAGCCCCAGCCTACCACTTTCAAAGACTACAGACACACAGATACCTTTCAAGACATAATTTTTTTGCTATTAAAATATAAACTCAAATTACATCAGGTATAAATTGTGAGAAAAGGGTTTTTAAGTTTATTTGATTATAGTGTTTTGTACTTATCTTCATTTAAGAAACAAAATTTTACCAGAAATTTTTATCAAATTTTCAAAATTATTAACTCTCATTACCTGATAGAGCTATAAAAAATATTCACAAGTTGAAAAACTACAAATCAGAATTCAACTACACATACCCCAAAAACCATTTTAGTAGATGGCCTTTCCAGAACTTTAAAAAGCAAAATAATTACCCACAGTAAGTTTTGTTGTTCCAAATTTCATTCCTATAAGAAAACTGTAACTTTAATTTTTCTAGCAATTCTAAGATATACTTTGTAATGAATTTCTAGCATTACAATAGACAAAAAGAGAACATCCTATTTATCGTATCAATTATCTATGCATGAGTTATTTACAGAAAAAAAAAAAAGATTGCTGAAAGCTACTAGAAGATGGTTGCTCTAATATGAGAGTAAACCAAAGATGTAGAAGCATAAGATCCAGGAATTTGATTCACTATTGGAGGGAGGCAAGAGAAATCCAAGGATGTCATCTCCATAGTAGGCCTAAGGGCAACCAGTCTACATTAGAGACAGAGGACAGAAGACTCCAGAAGGGGTATCTTTGAAGACAGAAATTGAAACATAGATTACTTGAGATCTTTGCCAATACAGAGAAGAATTTTAGAGTTCTCTTGGGGAGTTTGGACATTAATTAATGGTACTTAAATAGAACCTTCAATTAATGGGAGAAGTGAGACAGTTATTAATGCCAGAGAAACAAAAGTTCAACATAATGGTCCAATATTCACTTTGAAAAGCTCATCTTGCTGTGCCAGACAATCCTAATCTATTATATCATAAATTCATCAATTTGAAGCCACTGCACTGAAAGACCCACCTTAAACCAGACCCCCAAGAAATCTCAAAAATAAATGTCTTGCCTTAGCCCTTAAAGACATGACTAAGACTATGTCAGGGAAATGTGCTCTTCTTGCCAATAAGTAATAATCTCAGTTTTTCTTTATCAGCAGGTTATTCTGGTGCCACTTTGGGGAAGCCAGCACTCAACAATCTGCTTATCAAAAATATATATAATTATTTTGGAATAATGGGGAAAGGAGAAATAAGGGATTAAAGATAAGTTAAGAAAGCTAAATCCTCATAACTTTGAGAAAAAGTCAGCACATTTATTTCACTGTCAAGTGTCAAACACTACCAGAAATTCTTTGCTGGAGGTAACTATTTCACAGGCAGTGAAACTATTGCAAAGAGGCAATAACATACCTAAGATAAGAAAAAGAAGATGAAATAAAATATTTACATATAGGGGAATATTTATAGCTCCTCTGTTAACCTTCTCTTAGTGTCAAATTTATTATATTTAACAAAACACGATTCCAGAATCACATTCAAAATGTTTTAAAGTAAGACTCAAAACCATTTTATATATTTAAAAAATATAATCCTTTAAAAATAGACCTTAAAAATTACTTACTACAAGATTATGAGAGGATTATAATTCTTTATTTTTCAAAAGAATAATGACCTGCTGTTTTAGAAACATGCTTGTCCTACTCAACTCAGAGAGTTTTCCATATTCCTAAACTTCACAAAAGAACGAAATGATTCAGCAATCTGACTATTTGTAGAACATCTATTACTGGAGCTATTTTTAGAGCAGCCTCCTGAAGAGGAATAAGGAAGAAGAAGGGTGAAGAGATAGAGGCTTTGGCATGCATCAAGGAGCACAAAGATGACTATAATAAAACCACGGCTACTCTCATTTTGTTATCTATTCTGTTATACCAAAAAGTCAGAGTTAAAATATGTATGGGTAATAATTTTAATTTTGAGAAGTAAAAACAGATTTATTAACAAAGCACTGAATAAGTTTGAAAAAAAACAAAGAAAAAAGTATTCTTTTCTATAAAAAGCTTTATAAAATTAATTCCAAAATAACTACTTGCTATAGCCATCACTTTGTAACACAGACACATATTATATGAGGAATAATATGTGTAAGCCGTCATATCAACAACTCATCATACTTTTTTTTTTTTTTTTTTGCGGTACGCGGGCCTCTCACTGTTGTGGCCTCTCCCGTTGTGGAGCACAGGCTCCGGACACACAGGCTCCGCGGCCATGGCTCATGGGCCCAGCCGCTCCACGGCATGTGGGATCTTCCCAGACCGGGGCACGAACCCGTGTCCCCTGCATTGGCAGGCGGACTCTCAACCACTACGCCACCAGGGAAGCCCTACTCATCATACTTTTATTTGCCATGAAAAAAGTCCATTATCTGCCTCTATTATCCAAAGGCATTAATATGTGTATCTACTTTTTATATTTATTTACTACTCATTACATGACAATGGATATCAGTCAATCTAGCTGCAAGCTACTCTTTCAGTCTGATTTTCTTCTATACACTGTTGTAATTCCCCCCATATAAAAAGGAAATAAAAACCAGATTAATAAACACGCACTGATGCTCTAAGAGATTTCCAGTCTTTATAATCTAAGAGAGCTAGATATAACAGCTATGAGGAAAAATAGAAAAAGTCTCAATTTCAAAATCATAGGCCTTTCCACATCTGAATTTGTAGTTCAAATTTACATCACATGCATGATCTAACAAGACTCCTCATAAAAAGGGTCCCCAGCATTCTCGCCCCCACCACTCCTGGCAAAACTCACTGGAAAGACACAAACTCAATTCAGACTTTATGGCATTTGGACGATCCCAAATGATCAAGTTATGGGAAAAAAATTACTGTGAGCAAGAGTAAGCATAAATTTTAGGCAACAAATGTAGAATTACCAAAAACTTAAGAAAATATAATAACTTGATAAGGACTATGGAATATCTATGTTTAAAATTATTAGAGAAATAAATGAATCAAAACATGAGGGAAAAAAGATGCTATAAATAAAGGTATCTGGGCATTTATTTTTTTTAAATCCATGCAGAACTTCTAGAAACAAAAAATTATGGTCATTATTAAAAACTCATGGATGGACTGAAAATCAGATTAGACAAAACTGAGGAGAAAGTTAGTGAACTGAAAGATAGCATTAAAGAAGTAAAACTCATGCAGAAATGTAGCAGAGAAAAATAAGAATGATGGAAATTTTAAGAAACAAAACTAGAACAAGAAGGTCCATACCATGTCTAGCAGGTGTGTAAGAAGTAGAAAAAGAGAAAGTGGGAGAAGGCAATATCTGAAAATATAAAGGCTCAGAATGTTCCCATAATTAGTGAAAGAAATGAATCTGAAGATTCATAAAACACAAATATCAGGTATGCTAATAAAATTACCGTATTTAATCAAATCTAAGATACCATCTCACAATTATTTTATGTAACACTGGTGAAAATAAACTTATGATTAACCAATAATAAAATATCACTTTGAATTTTTATTTCATTATTACTGAAAGAGCTCTTTTAGATTTACTTAACCATACTTTTAACCAAATATCATTCTTATTCACACATAAAATCTAAGCAAATTAAATTCATTAAATTAATGATCTCCCCAAATATCTCCATGTATTATAAAGCTAGAGTTATTAGACAGTATAGTCTTGGCATAATGGTAGACAAATAGATGTAATAGAATAGAAGGTTCAGAAAAAGACATTTGATTATAACTCAATTTTGAAAAAGAAACCAATTTAATTCAATGGGGAAAGCAAGGTCTTTTGAATAAAAGGCAATGGAGCAAATAGACATCCCTATTTGGGAAAAATGAATCATGACCTCTACATCTCACACCATACACAAAATATAATTAAAGGTGGATGACAGACATAAAATGAAGGTAAAACTATAAGTCTTCTGGGAAAAAACAGAGGACAACATATTTACGATATTGGGATAAGCAAAGACCTTTTAGACAAGACAAAAAAGGCACTAATGATAAATGGGCAAAAGACTTGAACTGATACTTCACAAAGGGATATGCCAGGATGGCCAATAAGTAATTGGAGAGATGCTCAATATCATTAGTCACTAAGTAACTGCAAATTAAAACTACAATGAAGGGCTTCCCTGGTGGCGCAGTGGTTGAGAGTCCGCCTGCCGATGCAGGGGACACGGGTTCGTGCCCCGGTCTGGGAAGATCCCACATGCCGCGGAGCGGCTAGGCCCGTGAGCCATGGCCGCTGAGCCTGTGCGTCCGGAGCCTGCGCTCCGCAAGGGGAGAGGCCACAACAGTGAGAGGCCCGCATAACGCAAAAAAAAAAAAAAAAAAAAACTACAATGAAAATCATAGTATCACTAAACTTATAAAGACTGTCAATGTCAAATGTTGGCAAGGATGTGAAGCAATTAGAATTCTCACTTATTGCTGGTGGGAGTGTAAAATGGTATAATCACCTTATAAAACTGTTTAGCAGTCTCTAATAAATTTAGACACCCACCTACCTCATGGCTCAGTAATGATACACCTACATATTTATGTAAGAGAAATAAGAGTATATGTCCACCAAAGTAAGTATATAAATAAAAGACCACAAGAATATTCATAGCAGCTTTATTTGTAAGAGCCCAAAATTGGAAATACCGAAGATGCTTGTGAGCAGAAGAATGAAAATGCAAACTGTATTTACACAATAATTACACTCAACAAGTAAAAAGAACTACTAATACACACAGCAAAATGGAGGAATATCAAAACATTATGTTTAGTACACAAAAGTGTACATACTTTATATTTATATATATATATATATATATATATATATATAAAATAAAAATTTCAAAAACAAGCAAAATTAATCCATAGGGATAAAAGTCAGGAAACCTCTGGGGCAGGGAAAGGCATTGATTGGAAAGGGGCAAAAGGAACTTTCTGGAGTGATAGAAATGTTTTCTCTCTTAACCTGGGTGGTAGGCAAATGAAAGTACACTTATATAAAAAAATTATTTTTTTAACTGTACAGTTAAGATTTGTGTATTTTACTGTATCTAATTATACTTCAATAAAGTATGGAGGGAAAGTTTTCATATTTAGAGTTCAACTTCTGAATCCCTATTTAAATAATAATGTCCATGCTTTTCACACAATATTGTCTTCTGTGCCATCAAGAACATTGGTGATGCAATATATCCTAAAGTGTGCTCTATTATCATCTACAGGATCTTCTTCCAAGCTGCTGACAACCATTCTTATGTTTTGATATTGTTAAGGTAAAGAAACACTAGTGCTATGGTCTGAATGTTTGTGTCTCCTCTAAATTCACATGTTGAAATCCTAACCACCAAGAATGGTGGTATTAGGAGGTACAACCTTTGTGAGGTGTTGAAGTCATGAGGGTGGAGCCCTCATGAATAGGATTAGTGCCTTATAAAAGAGACCCCACAGAGAGCTCTAGCCTCTTCCATCATGTGAGGACACAGAGAGAAAGTGACAGCTATGGACCAGGAAGAAAGCTCTCACCAGAATGTAACCATGCTGGCACCTTGATCTTGGATTTTCTAGACTCCAGAACCATGAGAAATAAATTTGTGTTGCTTATAAGCTACCCAGTCTGGGCTATCTTGTTATAGCAGCCCAAATGGACTAAGACACAAGCATTAATTATCCATGCAGCTTCCTGTTGCTTTGAAATTTCTTTCACCTATTCCAAGGAGTTTGCTCAATTTCTCCTGCCTTCAGTTATATTGTTTGGCATGTGATAAGCAACTTCTCTGAACCTATCTCAGTAGCAAAATGTAACACAGCTTTGTCAAATGTGGTTATCTTCCTGTTAAAGTATTTGATTGTTAATTAGCAAAAAATGTGGAATTGCAGTCATTCCTCCAATGTATGTTTCACTAATATTAAATTTAGGTCTTTGCTGTTCTATTTCCATGCCTTTTTGAATAGAGTAATATTTCACTTCAATTCCAAATCATTGTATAATCTTTTAAAATACATTTTGAAGAGTAAACTCAACACATGTAATACCAACAATTGAAATGACAATAATATAAACAGTTATAACCAAGTTCACATATATATAGCAGTGAAATTGCTGCAGCCTGTCCAATAGTGATTTTAAGATGCCATATGTAGATTGTAAGACATATTCAGATTTGAGAGTTGCTGACATACAGAAAAATGCATGTCTCAAATTGGTCAAATATGGTAGTTCCACATCTAAACACATCATAGTGAGTCTGAAGGACTTCAAAAAGAAATCTTGGGGCTTCCCTGGTGGCGCAGTGGTTGAGAGTCCGCCTGCCAATGCAGGGGACACGGGTTCGTGCCCCGGTCCGGGAAGATCCCACGTGCCGCGGAGCGGCTTGGCCTGTGAGCCATGGCCGCTGAGCCTGCGCGACCGGAGCCTGTGCTCCGCAGCGGGTGAGGCCGCAGCAGCGAGAGGCCCGCGTACCGCGAAAAAAAAAAAAAAAAAGAAATCTTATAATCTTAAAATAGAGGAAGAAAAAGACTGCCTACAAAAAATGATAGTAGACAGTTTAATTATAATAATAGAAAGCCAAAGACAATGGAATATGAGCTTCAAACATCTGGGAGAAAAACAACAACAAAAACACCAAACAATTTGGTTTGATTCAACCAAATCAAACAGTCATGAGTAAAAATGAAATAAATTATTAGACAAACAAACTGAGAGAGCTTACTACCACCAGAGCCATAGGAACTTTATCTAAATTATGTATTTGGGGAGGAGTAGTGAACCCAAACAAGCATGTGGATGAATCCAAATAAGCATTGACTGAAAACATAGGAATTAAAATACCTAAATTGGGTAGTAAAAAGAATAAAAAGGAAATATTAGACAACAAAAGCATGCCACATGGGAGGACTTTACTGGATTAAATGATTCTAAGGTCCTTATTTGAGAAGAGGGTAGGGATGTGTATTAACACTATAACTTAAGACAAGTGTGTATTTTAAAATGGTAAGACTAACCATTAAAGTGAAGAAGAATAGAGAAAATTCCATCAACTTGAAATAAGACAGAAGAAAAAAAAACAGCACAGGAAAAGCAGGACAAATAGAAAGTGTGAAATAACATCAAAGTGATAAATGTAAATATATCAGTAATCACAATTAGTAACAGACAAAAGTCTCTGGTCAGAAGACAGATCCTCAGATTGTAAATTTAAAAAGGAGTGTGCAGGGGCTTCCCTGGTGGCACAGTGGTTGAGAGTCCGTCTGCCGATGCAGGGGACACGGGTTTGTGCCCCAGTCCGGGAAGATCCCACATGCCGCAGAGCGGCTAGGCCCGTGAGCCATGGCCACTGAGTCTGCGCATCCGGAGCCTGTGTTCCGCAACGGGAGAGGCCACAACAGTGAGAGGCCCGCGTACCACACACACAAAAAAAGGAGTGTGCATTCTTTATAAGAAAAAGGCTGAAAGTTAAAGAACACTTAATATGATTCACTGAGAAGAACTCAACAACACTACTGTTAATATTCCTGCCCAAAGTACATAACAAGAATCTAATCATTAGGAAACAATTAGACAAGTTCAAACTGAGTAACATTCTACAAAATAATAAACTGATATTCTTCAAAAATGTCAATGTCAGGAAATATAAAGAAAGACTCAGGTATCATCCCAGATTAAAGATGACTAGGGAGACATAAAAACTGAATGCAGGGGCTTCCCTGGTGGTGCAGTTGTTGGGAGTCTGCCTGCCAATGCAGGGGACACGGGTTCGTGCCTCAGTCCGGGAAAATCCCACATGCCACAGAGCAGCTGGACCCATGAGCCATGGCTGCTGAGCCTGCGTGTCCAGAGCCTGTGCTCCACAACGGGAGAGGCCACAACAGTAAGAGGCCTGCGTACCGCAAAAACAACAACAACAACAGAAAAACTGAATGCAATGTATGATCTTGGATTTTCTTTTGCTATAAAGGACACTACTGAGATAATTGGGAAAATCTGAATGGGAACTATAGATTAGATATTAGTATCAGATCAATGTTAATTTCTTGATTTTGATAATTATAAAAAACAACCAAAAGAAAGCTGATATTAACATTAGACTAAATAAATGTTAAGGCAAGAAGTATTGTTAGCTTCATGATATATAACTACATACTTAGAACAGTGCTTGGCATGTAGCCCACGCTGATAAAATACTTACAAAATGAAGGAGTTAGTAGTAAAGGCAGTTAATACATAATTATAAAAGAAACAATTTACCAGGAAGATACATCAATTTAAATCTTGTAAGCACCTAGAAACATAGCTTTCAATATTGACCACATACTAGGCAAATATACTGATAGTAAGTATTGACCATAAATAGTAACTGCACACTAGGCAATAAAGCAAACCTTAGCAAACCAATTACATATAATCAACATTCACTGGCCACAATGCAATTAAATTAGAAAAGAATGACAAAAAAAGAGTAATAAATCCATACATATCAAAAAGTTTAACTACACTCTTAAATATGCACCTGGATCAAAGAAGAAATAATGGAACTTAGAAAATATTTAGAACTAAATAATAATAAAAATACTAAATTTCAAAACTTCTTTGAAGAAGCTGAAGTGGCAGCTAGAGGGAAATTTATAGCCTTATATGCTTATATCAAAAAATAAAAAAGACTGAAAACCAATGTATCAAATACCTAACACAAAACTTTAGAGAGAAAAATTTTTAAATAGAGGAAATAAGAAAGATAAGAACAAAAGTCAATAAAATAATATTTTTAAAAGCTGTAAGAGGGGTTCAAGAAAGCTAAAAGCTGGTTCTTTGAAACTACTAGTAAGATAAACAAACCTCAGACAATACTGATCAAGAAAAAAGAAAGTATAAATAAGCATTATTAGAAGTGACAAGAGGGGGCTTCCCTTCCCTGGTGGCGCAGTGGTTGAGAGTCCGCCTGCCAATGTAGGGGACACGGGTTCGTTCCCCGGTCTGGGAAGATCCCACATGCCGCGGAGCGGCTGGGTCCGTGCGCCATGGCCGCTGAGCCTGTGCATCCGGAGCCTGTGCTCCGCAATGGGAGAGGCCACAGCAGTGAGAAGCCCGTGTACCGCAAAAAAAAAAAAAAAAAAGAAGTGACAAGAGGAACAAGATTATAGATAGAGCAGCCAAAAAATGAAATAAAAAAAGAATTTAGATGAAAAGAAACTACAATGTATCAAAACTGAGGTCCACTATTACACTGAGTCAACAGTTTAAAACTATGCAGACTATTTTACAAGAAAAATTCTACCAAAATATTCAAGGAACAGATCATCTTTATCTCATATAAGCTGAGATTTATACCAAATAGGAAATCAAAATAGGGAATCACAGAATATTAAAATAGGAAGCACTCTTCAACTTATTTTATGAGGCTAGTATGACCCTGATAGCAGAAAAGAACAATAAAAAGAAATTACAGGCCAATATCATTTATTATCATTTATTATCATTATTATCATTTATTCACAACATTATAGTTGTGAATATTGTGAATCAAATATTAGCAAACAAAAAAGGAATGTGTATGATATATAGCCCATAACATACATAACAACCCAAAATGCTAGAATGACTTATTATTACAAAAATCTTGTAATATAATTTTCAAAATTAAGGTTAAAGAAGAATCCATATGATCAGTCTAAGGATTGTAGAAAAATTATTGAATAAAATCCAACAACCACTCATAATATAAACTCTAAGCAAACTAAAAATAGAGGATAATTTCTTCAGACTGATAAATGGCATTTAGCAAACATAGACAGTGATGCATTTCCTTTAAAATCAGGAATAAGGCAAGGATGACCACTTTTGTTTCTTTATTCAACTTTGTACTAGAGGTTAAATAAAACTTCAGTCTAGCTCAGGCAAATAAGTAGAAACCAAATATATAATGATTAAAGAAAAACTATCATTGTTCGAAAAAAATTATAATTGTCTAACCAGAAAATCTAAGATAATCTACAGACACATTATTAGAATTGTTAAGTGTCTGAGCAAGGTTTCTGGATTTAAGGTCAATGAACCAAAATCAACTGTGGTTCCATATACTAATAACAGTAAGAAATCTATTTCTGACCAAAAAAACTTACAATGACAACAAAAAAGTATAAGATATATGGAAGATATCTAACAAAAAACAAATAAGTGATCTATGGAGAAAAGCATAAAAATCATCAAATGAGACATATGAATTGAGAAATGTGCTCTAGTCATACTATGCCATTCATATTAATATACCATGTTCACATTATGATATTGAGCCTGCAATGTCATAAAAACGTCAGCTGTCTTCAATTTAAAAGATAGTCCAATCAAACAGACCAGTAAGGCTATTCGTGAAACTTAACATGCTATTTTTAGAATGTATACAGAAAAAGAAAAGACCAAGATAATTTTTTTTTTAAAAGGAAGGAAGGCTGGGAAAGGAAGGAAAGGGAAAGGAAGATTGGGGACCTCATTCTACTAGCTCTTAGAACATAATAGAAAGTTATAGTTATTACGACAGTGTTATATTGGAACATGGATAGAGACCAAATAAACAGACCAGAGAGGCCAGGCATAGACCCATGCATGTGTGGATATTTAATTTGCTAAAGGAAGATACTGCCAAGGGGAGAGGGAAGAACAAAAAGAATTCACTTTTCAATAAAACGTGCTGGGACAATTGGTAATCCATGAGAAAAGAAAAAAAAGAAACTGGATTTCAACTGCACATCACAAGCAAAAGTCAATTCCAAATAGATGAAACACCTCTATGTGAAGAATAACTTTAAAACTCTTGTTAGACAACACAGAAAAATATCTTTATGTCCTCAGCCCATAAGAAAGGATTTTTCAAACAAAAAGAAGAAACAATAAAGGAAACTATTGATGATTTTTTACTTCTGTTTCTGAAAAGACAGCAGAAACAAAAGAAATACTACAGATCAATATGAAAAAGAAAAAAAATGTTATTACAGTGGGCAAAGGATAAGGCTATTTGCAGAAGAGGCAATCTCAATATCAAAAATGAAAAAAAGATGAAAGGCATTCAATCTCACTGGAAATTAAAATTAAAATCTCAATATAATATATACAATTTCATAGTTACAAGACTGGCAGAAATGAAAAGGTCTGACAACATCAAGTGTCACTAAGGTTGTGAGGTTAAAGGAACCCTCGGGTAATGCTGATGGGAATGTAATTTGGTACAACCACTTTGAGAAAAACGTGGTGCTAGCTGATAAAATGAAATGATGTGCATAATCCTGGCACCCAGCAATGCTTCTCCCAAGTATCCACCACTGAGCATTATTTTTCAAATGCAGGTTGCAACCAATTTTTCATTCGTCAAGAAATCAATTCAGTAGATTGAGACTAACTTTTTTTGAGACCAACATTTTTTAATGAGATAGAATAGACTAGGATATACCAGAATGGATTGCAGTAAGGGTAGGTATAGTCATGAAATCCTTGTTTCCATTATTTATAATGCACTAATATAAATATGTATTTAATTACTGGGTTTCAATGTAAATTTTATTTATTACCATAGATTATGGCTAAAAAATGTCTGAAAGCCACTGTCCTGGAGAAATTGTTATAATTATGCACAAAAAGACATATACAAAAATGTTATTTCTTCTTAATGACAAAAAATTAGAAATAATGTCCATGAAGAGAAGAATAAATATTTAGTTACAATCACACAGTGTGATACTATATAACAATGGAAATTAGTGAACTGGAGCTACAGGTATCAACATAGATAAATCTCAAAGCATAATAAAAGTAACTTACAGAAGATATGTACGGTTTGATGATATCATTTACAGAACACTTAAAAGCATGCAAAATAATTACTTCATTGTTTAGGGGTACATATATGGGATTGTTTAGGGATATATACAGGAAAAGGAAAAAGACATGCATAGGAATAAACACCAAATTCATAACTGTGGTTACCTCTGCAATGGAGGGAGGGAATGTGTTGGAGGAGGGTTACATAGTAGGCCTCAACTATATTTAAAAGGTTTTTATTTATTAAATTCATTGGTGGACATACAAATGTTTGTAATATTATTTCCTATTCTTTGGGAATGTCTGAAATGTTTCATAGTTTTTTAAAAAGGAAAGATACCATATAAACTTAAAAGACATTTGGTTAGAAATTTATAAAATTTCCAAGAAAAAGATTAGTGAATTTAATACAATAAACAATGACTTTTCTATATCGAAAATACCAGTGAAGAAGGTTTCTGATAAGATGGTAAAGTAGGTAATGTCTTTGTTTCATCTCCTTCCCAAGATTCAGTGGGTGAAACAAACAAAAAATACACAAAATGAGTGAATCCATGGAAATGATAATAACAAGAGAGCTATTAATAGATCAACATTTTTGATGAATTTCAGGAAGGTGGAAAGCAGATAGGATCTTATTGGAGATAACCCTGAACAGAGAAAACTGCAGCTCAGAACTGGCAGGAGAGATGCTGCACTGCAAATGCAGCAATTCCTTCCAAAAGAATGCCATCTTCCACGCTCAAAGTGAGTACATACAAAGAACAGGCGTGGACTATGGGTAACTGTGGCTAATCAAGTAGATGTGTTATTAAAGATCTATCTACTCAACAGTCATTCCTGGAACACCAGCAAACCCAACCCACCCCCAGCCCACTCCCACCCCTGCCATGCACACACGCAACCGGGTTCAGAGCAGCTGGCTGAAGAAAACCTCAGCTAGAGCCTCAGGATCTGTTCTCTAACAAAACAGTATCAAGGAGGGATGGACAGCATGGGTATTTTATCTATGGAGATGGTTAATAACTGCTACAGTAGAACCAGAGGGGGAAAAGGAATGGCAATTTCAGCTGGCACAAAAGTTGCTGAAGTCCTTCTTACCCACACCCACACACATACACAAAGTAGTTTTTCTTATTTTGGCAGTTACACAGTGAGGCTGCCTATTCCCTTCCACTCACGCTAAAGGGAAGTCTGCCAATGTGTGGGATTCAACAACTTACACAAATCTAGTGATCATTCTAGGGAGAGATTTTATGGTTAAAAAGACCTATTCAGCTGCACAGGAGAGCCAGCCACTCCTTAACATAGTACTTCATTTAAGGATTGCCAGCTATTGAGGAAAATCAAAACCATAAGAGAAAAAAAAGCAAAAAGAATTAGTATGATAATTGATACTGGAAAAAAAAAGAGACAGTTAAAAAAAAAAAAGAATCCTCGGATTTAAAAGTCTCTTGGCTCTTTTAGGAAAAGGATGCGTCAAAAAAGAAATAGAGGGCTTCCCTGGTGGCGCAGTGGTTGAGAGTCCACCTGCCGATGCAGGGGACACGGGTTTGTGCCCCGGTCCGGGAAGATCTCACATGCCGCAGAGCGGCTAGGCCCGTGAGCCATGGCCGCTGAGCCTGCGCGTCTGGAGCCTGTGCTCCTCAACGGGAGAGGCCACAACAGTGAGAGGCCCTCGTACCGCAAAAAAAAAAAAAAAAAGAAAGAAAAGAAAGAAAAAGAAATAGAGCTGGAAAAGTTTCTGATCTTTTCTTACACATATATTAACAATATCCAATCAATTAATATGCATGATACTTATTATCATAATTATACCATATGCATAATACTTAATAAATCTTTTTCACTTTTGAAACTAAGACAATTTCCTTTTCCATAAGATGTTTACTGCTGCCTAATCTATAAACAGTAATGATTAGACATAATACTCAATAGGAAATTCAGTAAGCAAATTCCTGGATGTGTATTATACATTTTCCAAATGAAAGACAAAACAGAGACAGGAATATGCTAAGGCCAATAGATTTCTGTACTCCACTCTACCAAAGCTTTTTGGATTCTTATCATACCCAATGTCCCTAGGACAGATTAAGTCCAGTCTGAACAGTTCTAGAGACAGCAATGTAACAGATTAATATGGGTGTCATTTAAAATAAACAAGCCATTTCCAATATTTAAATCCAATCTGGGGGAAGAGCTGGCAGAATTTAGAGGTTCTGGGATAAATCCATGTCTTAGAGAAGGTTCTGAAATTATCCCAACCTCCTAGAAGATATGACCATTACTTGGCTCAGACTTTCTGGGAAAATTTCAAAATGAAACCAATCTGTAAAATGAGGTCTAGAGATAAGGCATCATCTGTCTCCCAGCTTTTTCCAGTGTATCACTTACAGTACATTTAACTATTTACTAAGGAACTCAATGTCTTGAAAAAGTTAAAAATCAGATCTTACCTTTAAAAGTGCTTAAATAATACCCAAAGAAAACCTAATGTAGTTTTTCTATTGCATGTAAACAAAGGAAACTTGTTAAAAGAACAAATGTTTTTATAAATCCTCAGATGTCTTCTTGGCCTGTATCATGTCATACAGCTGAAAGTCGTATTTCTAGAGCTCTTCATATATTCACAAGTTCAAAATACCCGAGCATCAAGCTGTTATTTAGTTGCTAAACTTGAATAAAACTATAAATCTAATGAAGTTCATCCTCAGAGTTCCAGAGTAGCCTTTCTATAGTTTTGTCCCCACAATGCCAGCTCTTCCTCCTGCTCACATGCCAGCTTTCTACCATATTTATATCTTTTTTCAGAGCCAGCAAGCCAAAAAGGACACTAGAGGTGATCTAGCCCAATGTCTTCATTTTGGAGAAAAGTAAACTGAGGTTTACAGAGTTAAAGTGATTTACCCAAGGTCACACAGATAATGAGAGCTGAAGCAGACCTGCACTTGGCCTCTCATGTCCTATGTAACAATGCTTTTTCCACCATACCAAGCTGCCTTTGAAAAACTGCAAAGAATATGACATTTATGCTTGCCTTCAAAGCCCTCAACCACTTCTCTCTGTGCCTTTTCCCTCTCGTTGCAACAAGTTATCAACTTTCAGTCAACAATAACCTTCTTTCTTATTAATTCTATTCCTATAACAACACAGGAAAGGATTCAGTATTCATTTACTGATAACACTTGTGCTCCTAATTTTACATTTATCTTTTAGAATGGAAAACACCACATTTCCCAAATCAAAATATTATAAAGCTTAACAATTATATACGCAATTTAAATTCAGAAAAAAACTAAATTACTTTAGATTCTTACTTTGCAGAAAGCGATGCTATAACATTTATTTCATTCCCTTAAAAGAAAAGCCAGAGGGCTTCCCTGGTGGCACAGTGGTTGAGAGTCCGCCTCACGATGCAGGGAACACGGGTTCGTGCCCCGGTCCGGGAAGATCCTACATGCCGCGGAGCGGCTAGGCCCATGAGCCATGGCCACTGAGCCTGCGCGTGCAGAGCCTGTGTTCCGCAACAGGAGAGGCCACAACAGTGAGAGGCCCGCGTACCGCAAAAAAAAAAAAGAAAGAAAAGCCAGAAATCACATATTGATTCCATTTTAATACTCACCACAAAAGTGATTTGATTGTGTCGCAGGTTAAGCTCAGTTAGTGAATCCAGCCCGTTAAGATTATCAACATGACTTAAAAGGTTCCTGGCAAGATTTAAAACTCTCAAATCACACAAATGATTGACATTTTCAATTTTGGTAATCTGTTAAAAAATGAGGAAGGGATGATTAGCAGGCATAAATCTCAGATGTGCATGTTATAAAAATAAAAGACATAGTCATTGAATTCAGTGACAAGTTTATATGAAGACATTTCAAAATCTATTTCCAGTTTCCTCTGTTGTAGATATTATGAAGTTACTTAACTTGTGAAGATTAACTAACAGAACATGTTTTATAATTTGACCATGGTAAGTATATTTTACCAAATAATCAGTAAGTCCATTGCTTGGGCATCTCTAAGTGCCTAACACTGTGCCAGGTCCCATGAAGGTGAAGAGAAATATACGTACTAGCTGTGAAATAGAAACTGTGAGCCCAAGGCATAAGCTCACAATGTTTTGATAAAACAAGACTACCTTTTGAGAGAAAAGGCAAGGAAAAGGAATGATACCAAGTTCCCCTTGTTAATTGTCCATTTATACTGCAGGATCCTGAGAGCAATCAAGAGTCTGAATGGAAAAGATTCAAGGAACTAGGATCCCCAGTAGAGGGTGAGGATGGATATTCTTTATTAGTGAAACTGCTTAAGAGAGGAGATAGATAATGTTTAGGCAGGGTACAATATGGTGGACTTGAATTATGGAATATACACATGCATATAAGCACTGAACTGCAGCAGAGGAATTTGAGTTGCACAAGTAAGGATAAGTTAAAGGGCATAGCCTGTGAAATGATGAGAGCTCAACATGATTTTCAGCCCCACTACTGTAATACAGTAAGCATAGCACAACGGGATGAGTTTCTACATGACCCAGAAATAGGGCTTCTTGCAGAGGGCTTCAACCTTTTAATGTAATGTACTTAAGTACATTACAATGAGTAATAACAATGAGTTATATACAACACTTTTCTTCTGAACATTAAAACAAATTTCACAATCACTGAAGATTAATTTTCTCATCTGTATTGCCATCACAATATTATTTGAAATTTTCTATTTAACACTTCAAAGCAGATATTGGCTAAAATAGCCTTTTTTTAAGATTTATAATCCAGTTTTCTATGATATTGTTTGGACCTTCTCTTATAGTCAAGAAATACCATCTAGATTTCACCTACATTCAAGAGGAGAAACCTAAGTATATTTATCACAAATTCAATAATATATAAAGATAATATATGACCATGCTTTAAAATTTGTCCTGAGATTTTTGGTGTAACTAATGTAAAATGAAAATAAAATCTGTAAAAGAAGAAACAAGTTTATCAGTATTTGCAGATTACAGAACTGGACAGTAAGACATAGACAAAAACATTTCAAAACTAAATAGGTGATAGAATTTAAAATGTATAGAATCAGCAAAAAGTAAAATAGACACTGTAGAAAATCAATAATAACAGCATAAGCTTGAGAAATTCTACTAAAATACTAAAAAAATAGAGATAGGTATATGGAAAAGCAATATGTAAATATATACATAAATTTATACATATACATAAAGTTTTCTGAACTCAAGAAAGATAAATATACAGAATGAAGGGGTACATAACCTGTATATGGTATATTCTTCCTTCTGTTAATAATTCTGGGACATTTCTTTTAGAAAGCGACCTTTCTCCAATGCTATTTGGTCCTGGTGGGACATATAATTAGAATGCCTACATTTTAGTTTGGTCACTCTGAAAAGAAACGTTGTTAACTCTTATATATAGGTATCAATCTGTAATTTTAAAAAAGTCACTGGGGATATTGTTCAGCTTCTTGGTTTGCAATCAGGTCAGAATTTTGTGCAGCATCTCTGATGGAATAGTCTGTTACGTGTTGCAGCCATGGACAAAGTCACAGGCATAGAGAAAATGACAGAAATTTCAGAAAAAAGGTGGTGTAGGGTGAGAGCAGAGTTCTTGATTAGTTAATAAATTTCACAGCCAGAAGAAGAGATGATAGGAATGCTCAAAAGCCTAATCTTGGGTCACACTAATAAGAGAGAGTCTCAAGGTAGACAGCAGAGCTTTTTAGTACATCTAGGAAAGCTGGATACTCCAGTCTTATGTATGTGTATACTAGTAACCCAGACTGCTCTATCTGGATAAAGACAACCTTCCTACTCAGCAATAGGAAAGACATCTGTTTTCAGGCAAGCAACCACAGAAAGAGCCAGCTCTCCCTGAAGGAAAAGATGTCACTGAAAGAAAAGATTCTTTTTGAAGCACATTTGTGTCCATGTTAAAGCAAGCGTTTACCAAGAGAACATTTTCTGGTAGACAAAAAAAAATCTAGGTCATAAACTGAGAGTCAACCTCTCATATTCCTCTGTATTCTTTACTACTCACATACAATCAATTGCTAAATCTTAATGTTTTTACTTTTTAAATATTTATCCAATCTGCCCCCTTGTTATAGCCCTATCGCTACAACTTTAAGTTGCCATCACTTCTCACCAAGATTACTGAATTAGTCTCTCAGCTGTTCTCTGTTTCCAGTTTCACCTCCCCTCAGCTCTTTACATTCCCCAATCTGTTTCTTGAACACTATCACTATTTCTATCAATGTTTTCACATCCATAAACCAATTATATTTCATTTCACAATGTACATCATGTATCATTTTTATTTCCAATGGAAGTAAATTCAAAACACAAAGAGTAGTCATTTAATTTTCTTTTAGTTTTTTAACTACCTGATGCTATTTTTTTAGAGTTGCACGTTGTTTCAACTTGAATAGTGTATCTCCTGACTTTTTAGTCACCAAGACTGTCTTTGCTTTGAAATACTCCAAATTTTTGTTTATTGGATTTAAATATTTGAAACAAGACTCAGATTTTCATTTAACACATAACACATAACACAGGTCAGCTAACAAGGTAACAAGGTGACTTGGTCTAATATTTAGACCAAGTGATACATCATCCATTTACCAGTTGCTCTTATAGATCTTGGGTAATGCCCGTGAATTCTTAAAGGTATATTATAATATAAAAACCACATAAATGCTTATTTTTCATATATACATTTTAAAATAAACTTAATAAAAATATTGCTACCATAAAATGTTTCACTTATACTGATGAATAGCATTTAAAATAGTGGGTTACAGAAAGATAAAATAGCAATTCCTTATTATGGCATATAAAGTCTTCCACAGTCTGGCCTTAAACCTACCTCTCTTGCCTCATCTCTCACCATCCCTCAACATGTGCTAAATTCTCCAGCAGTAAAACATACTTATCATGTTGTTTTTAGTCTCAGTGTCTTTATATATGATGCTCTCTTACTGACAAGACTCTAATTCTTCTTCCTCTTCCACCACCATCTAACTAACTGGGTAACTTTTCCTCTACTAAAGTGATACTAACCAGCCTGCAGAGCTGGACAATTCCCAGGCATCAACATTCCTCCCTCTGAGTGCACACACAGGCAGACATATAGATGGGGCTGGGATGAGATTAGAACCTAGCAGATGTGGCCTATCTAATACATCTATCAAGGTTTTATTAATTATATTAGCTTTTCAACAAAATGATTAGGAATAACAGCTATTAGAAGGCCTAAAGAGATCACACTGAGGTTTACACCTGACCAACTGCAAGTGGGAGATTTGTTCTCAACAGGCAGGGACTCCCAGATCACCCCACCATGTACACTTACCACCTCAGGAGAGGTTTTACCTTCTGCATGAGTATGTAGCTCATGTAGCTATTTATAAATAAGTACTCATATTGCAAAGATTAAAATTTAAATGTAAGAGCAAAGGGTTAAAAAACAGCCGAGATGCTCTGCAAGAGAAGAATAAGGAGAGGGAACATAACAAACCAGACAGAGAAATTAAGACAGACAAATGTATGGGTAGACAAACTAATCGAATGGAATAATGATCCCAGGTTATATAGTAATCAGGGAATTATAAATCAAAATCATAAGGGGACACCACTTTATACCAATTCAATTGGCAAAAATTAAGAAGTCTGAAAATTCCAAATGTTGAAAAGGATGTGAAGCAACAGGATCTATTATGTGTTACTGGTGGGAGTATAAACTGGTACAATCACTTTGGAAGACAATTTGGCATTAACGTTTAAAGTTACACATTTAAATAACCTGTGACCCATCAGTTTCACTCCTAGATATATACCCTAGAGTACATATGATGTATGGAAGAAACATGTACAAGAATGTTCTTAGAAGTACTATCCTAATAGGAAACAAAAAAAAACCAAACAAACAAAAAGGAATCAACCCAAATGTCTATCAATAATAAAACGGAGAAAAAGGTTTTTGTGTAATCAAACCATGGAACATACAACAATAAAGATAAACTACATCTATGTAGTCAAAATAGATGAACCTCAGTAACATAATGTTGTATCCAAAAAGCAAACAGTGGATGACAATATATAGTTTGACACCTTTTTTTAAAATTAAAAGACAATACTACTAAACAATATATTATTTAAACACATATATGTGATAAAACCAACTAAAAACACCAGTAAAAGAATGATAAATGTGAAATCCAGAATAGTGTTGTCTTGGAATAAAGAAGGAACACTTAAGTAGAAGAAAATCATTAGTAATATTCTAGTTCTTGGGTTGGGGTTGGCTATAAGTTAATAAAAGACTAAATAAGAATCAAAATTGTCATAACTATAAGAATTCTAAATGTTTTATAAGTTTAATCTGTCACTTACCACTGAGGAATTACCAAACCTTATATAAATGAGCTTAATACCTTAATACCATAGCTAATTTCAGTGAATCAATAAAGTAACTCTGGAAAAATTCCACACAAGTATAATTCTTAAAACTTTTATATGAAATTTCCTAGAGCTTTTTCAAATAAGAAAGAAATGAAAGGGCTTTAACAATACCTGATTTCCATGAAGGTCCAAGACATCTAAGCTTTTTAGATTCTCCAGATTTGAGATTTTCTTGATTCTGAAAATCAGAGTAAGTAGAGTAGAAATACAGATGTACCACATCTATTGTAAATCAAAAACTCTAAGGCATAACTCATTTTCATTTATTCTCTCTAGATAGGTAGATAGGCAGGCAGATAGACAGACAGACAGACATAGAAATATATATAGAGAGAAATTATATAAAATTGTATACTAAAACCTTTTTTTCATTGATTTTAATTATAATGTTAAAGATGCAGTCCCATTGGGGAAATGTCCCAAAGTCAGCTTGAAAGTCCTATCTTTAGGAAAGAACAATTCTACTTCTAGGAACTTTAGCACTTATTCAAGGCAATTCCTTTCACCTGAGAATACAGCCTAAATTCCTTACCTCAGTCCTCAAGGCCCTAAACTCTCTGACTACTGACTCTTCCTCCAGCTTATCTCCTACCAAGACTCCAGTGCACCCAGTCACTCTGCTCCAGCCACAGGAGCTTTCTTGCCATCTCTAACTTGACAAATTCATTTCTGCCTGGGGTGTTTACCCTTGCTGTTCCTTCTTCCTTAATGTTCTTCCCCCAGAACTTCACATGGTTGGTTCACTCCTTCATGTTATTCAAGTCTTGGCTCAAATATCTTCTCAGAGCAGCCTTTTCAGATGACCCTATCAAAAAGAGCTCTTGAGGAGACCTTCAAGATGGTGGAGGAGTAAGATGTAGAGATCACCTTCCTCCCCACAAATACATCAGAAATACATCTACATGTGGAACAACTCCTACAGAACACCTACTGAATGCTGGCAGAAGACCTCAGACTTCCCAAAATGCAAGAAAATCCCCATGTACCTGGGTAGGGCAAAAGGAAAAAGAATAAACAGAGACAAAAGAATAGGGACGGGACCTGCACCAGTGGGAGGGAGCTGTGAAGGAGGAAAAGTTTCCACACACTAGGAAGCCCCTTCACTGGCGGAGATGGGGGGTGGGGGGGGAAGCCTCGGAGCCATGGAGGAGAGCACAACAACAGGGGTGCAGAGGGCAAAGCAGAGAGATTCCCACACAGTGGATTGGTGCCAACCAGCACTCACCAGCCAGAGAGGCTTGTCTGCTCACCCGCCGGGACAGGTGGGGATGGGAGTTGAGGCTTGGGCTTCAGAGGTCAGATCCCAGAAGGGGATCTAGTGCACCACAGCTAGGTGGGAGGGAGTCCGAGAAAAAGTCTGGAACTGCCTAAGAGGCAAGAGACCATTGTTTCTGTGTGCACGAGGAGAGGGGATTCAGAGCACCGCCTAGACGAACTCCAGAGACGGGCACAAGGCGCAGCTATCAGCTCGGACACCAGAGACGGGCATGAAACACTAAGGCTGCTGCTGCAGCCACCAATGAGCCTGGGTGCAAGCACAGGTCACTAGGCAACCTCTCCTCCTGGTAGCTTGTGCAGCCTACCATGGCCAGGGTCCCGTGATCCAGGGACAACTTCCCCGGGAGAACACACAGCACGCCTCAGGCTGTTGCAATGCCACATTGGCCTCTGCCACCACAGGCTCACCCCGCATTCCATACCCCTCCCTCCCCATGGCCTGAGTGAACCAGAGCCCCCTAATCAGCCGCTACGTTAACTCCATGCTGTCTGAGCAAAGAGCAGATGGCCTCAGGCGACCTACACGCAAAGGCAGGTCCAAGTCCAAAGCTGAACCCCAGGAGCTGTGCGAACAAAGAAGAGAAAGGGAAATCTCTCCCAGCAGCCTCAGGAGCAGTGGATTAAATCTACACAATCAACTTGATGTACCTTGCATCTCTGGAATACCTGAATAGACAACGAATCATCCTAAAATTAAGGCTGTGGACAATGGGAGCAACTGTAGACTTGGGGTTTGCTTTCTGCATCTAATTTGTTTCTGGTTTTACATTTATCTTAGTTTAGATTTACAGTTTATTATCATTGGTAGACTTGTTTATTGATTTGGTTGCTCTCTTCCTTTTATTTTTATATATTGATATATATTTTTTTTCCTTTTTCTCTTTTTGTGAGTGTGTATGAGTACACTTCTTTTTGAGATTTTATATGTATAGCTTTGCTTTACCATTTGTCCTAGGGTTCTGTCAGTCCGTTTTTTTTTTTTATTAGTATAGTTTTTAGCACTGGTTATCATTGGTGGATATGTTTCTTGGTTTGGTTGCCCTCTTCTTTCTTTCTCTTTATTATTACTTTAATTTTTTAATTTGTAATAATTTTTAAATTATTTTTTTATTTTAATAACTTTATTTCCTTCCTTCCTTCTTTCTTCCTTCCTTTCTTTCTTTCTTGCTTCCTTCCTTCCTCCCTCCTTACCTCCCTCCCTCCCTCTCTCACTCTCTCTCTCTCTGTCTTTCTTTCTTTCTTTCTTACAGGGTCTTGGTGCTCTAGCCGGGTGTCAGGCCTGTGACTCTGAGATGGGAGAGCCGAGTTCACGACACTGGTCCACCAGAGACCTCCCAGTTCCATGTAATATCAAATGGCAAAAGCTCTCCCAGAGATCTCCATCTCAACGCTAAGACCCAGCTCCACTCAACGACCAGCAAGCTACAGTGCTGGACACCCTATGCCAAACAACTAGCAAGACAGGAACACAAACCCACCCATTAGCACAGGGGCTGCCTAAAATCATAATAAGGTCACAGACACCCCGAAACACAGTACCAGACGTGGTCCTGCCCACCAGAAAGACAATATCCAGCTTCATCCACCAGAACACAGGCACCAGTCCCCTCCACCAGGCAGCCTACATCACCCACTGAACCAACCTTAGCCACTGGGGGCAGACAACAAAAACAATGGGAACTACGAACATGCAACCTGGGAAAAGGAGCTCCCAAACACAGTGGGTAAAGCAAAATGAGAAGACAGAGAAACACACAGCAGATGAAGGAGCAAGGTAAAAACCCACCAGACCAAACAAATGAAGAGGAAGGAGGCAGTCTACCTGAAAAGGAAATCAGAGTAATGATAGTAAAGATGATCCAAAATCTTGGAAACAGAATGGAGAAAATACAAGAAACGTTTAACAAGGACCTAGAAGAACTAAAGAGCAAACAAACAACGATGAACAACACAATAAATTAAATTAAAAATTCTTTAGAAGAAATCAGTAGCAGAATAACTGAGGCAGAAGAACGGATAAGTGACTTGGAAGATAAAATAGTGGAAATAACTGCTGCAGAGCAAAATAAAGAAAAAAGAATGAAAAGAATTGAGGACAGTCTCAGAGACCTCTGGGACAACATTAAACGCACCAACATATGAATTATAGAGGTCCCAGAAGAAGATGAGAAAAAGAAAGGGACTGAGAAAATAATTGAAGAGATGAGAGTTGAAAATTTCCCTAATATGGGAAAGGAAATAGTCAATCAACTCCAGGCAGTGCAGAGAGTCCCATACAGGATAAATCCAAGGAGAAACACGCCAAAACACATATTAATCAAACTATCAAAAATTAAATACAAAGAAAAAATATTAAAAGCAGCAAGGGAAAAACAACAAATAACATACAAGGGAATCCCCATAAGGTTAACAGCTGAACTTTCAGCAGAAACTCTGCAAGCCAAAAGGGAGTGGCAGGACATATTTGATGAAAGGGAAAAACCTACAAACAAGATTCCTCTACCCAGCAAGAATCTCATTCAGATTCAGCAGAAAATTAAAAGCTTTACAGATACGCAAAAGATAAGAGAATTCAGCACCACTAAAGCAGCTTTACAACAAATGCTAAAGGAACTGCTATAGGCAGGAAACACAAGAGAAGGAAAAGACCTACAATGACAAACCCAAAACAATTAAGAAAATGGGAATAGGAACATACATATCGTTAATTACCTTAAATGTAAATGGATTAAATGGTCCCACCGAGACACCGATTGGTTGCATGGATACAAAACCAAGACCCGTATATATGCTGTCTACAAGAGACCCACTTCAGACCTAGGGACACATACAGACTGAAAGTGAGGGGATGGAAGAAGATATTCCATGCAAATGGAAATCAAAAGATAGCTGGAG
Source organism: Mesoplodon bidens (assembly GCF_964165515.1). Classification (NCBI taxonomy): domain Eukaryota; kingdom Metazoa; phylum Chordata; class Mammalia; order Artiodactyla; family Ziphiidae; genus Mesoplodon; species Mesoplodon bidens. The sequence continues at coordinate 60,218,410 of NC_138178.1, read as the reverse complement.
TAGCAATTCTCATATCAGACAAAATAGACTTTAAAATAAAGACTATTAGAAGAGACAAAGAAGGACACTACATAATGATCAAGGGATCTATCCAAGAAGAAGATATAACAAATGTAAATGTTTATGCACCCAACATAGGAGCACCTCAATATGTAAGGCAAATGTTGACAGCCATAAAAGGGGAAGTCGACAGTAACACAATCATAGTAGGGGACTTTAACACTCCACTTTCACCAATGGACAGATCAACCAAAACAAAAATAAATAAGGAAACAAAAGCTTTAAAATGACACATTAAACAAGATGGACTTAATCGACATTTATAGGACATTCCATCCAAAAACAACAGAAAACACTTTCTTCTCAACTGCTCATGGAACATTCTCCAGGATAGATCATATCATGGGTCACAAATCAAGCCTTGGTAAATTTAAGAAAATTGAAATCACATCAAGTATCTCTTCTGACCACAATGCTATGAGACTAGATATCAATTACAGGAAAAAATCTGTAAAAAATACAAACACACGGAGGCTAAACAATATACTACTAAATAACCAAGAGATCACTGAAGAAATCAAACAGGAAATCAAAAAATATCTGGAAACAAATGACAATGAAAACACGATGACCTAAAACCTATGGGATGGAGTAAAAGCAGTTCTAAGAGGGAAGTTTATAGCAACACAATCCTACCTCAAGAAACAAGAAACATCTCAAATAAACAACCTAACCTTACACTTAAAACAATTAGAGAAAGAAGAACAAAATAACTCCAAAGTTAGCAGAAGGAAGGAAATCATAAAGATCAGATCAGAAATAAATGAAAAAGAAATGAAGGAAACAATAGCAAAGATCAATAAAACTAAAAGCTTGTTCTTTGAGAAGATAAACAAAACTTACAAACCATTAGCCAGACTCATCAAGAAAAAAAGTGAGATGACTCAAATCAATAGAATAAGAAATGAAAAAGGAGAAGTAACAACAGACACTGCAGAAAAACAAAGGATCATGAGAGAGTACTACAAGCAACTATATGCTAATAAAGTGGACAACCTGGAAGAAATGGACAAATTCTTAGAAAAGCACAACCTTCCGAGACTGAACCAGGAAGAAATAGAAAATATGAACATACCAATCACAAGAACTGAAATTGAGACTGTGATTAATAATCTTCCAACAAACAAAAGCCCAGGGCCAGATGGCTTCACAGGCAAATTCTATCAAACATTTAGAGAAGAGCTAACACCTAAGCTTCTCAAACTCTTCCAAAATATAGCAGAGGGACGAACACTCCCAAATTCACTCTACGAGGCCACCATCACCCTGATTCCAAAACCAGACAAAGATGTCTCAAAGAACACTACAGGCCAATATCACTGATGAACATAGATGCAAAAATCCTCAACAAAACACTAGCAAACAGAATCCAACAGCACATTAAGGGGATCATACAGCATGATCAAGTGGGGTTTATCCCAGGAATGCAAGGATTCTTCAATATATGCAAATCAATCAATGTGATACACCATATTAACAAATTGAAAGAGAAAAACCATATGACCATCTCAATAGATGCAGAGGAAGCTTTTGACAAAATTCAACACCCATTTATGACAAAAACCCTCCAGAAAGTAGGCATAGAGGGTACTTACGTCAACATAATAAAGGCCATATAGGACAAACCCACAGCCAACATCATTCTCAATGGTGAACAACTGAAACCATTTCCACTAAGATCAGGGACAAGACAAGGTTGTCCAGTCTCAGCACTATTATTCAACATAGTTTTGGAAGCTTTAGCCACAGGAATCAGAGAAGAAAAAGAAATAAAAGGAATCCAAATCAGAAAAGAAGAAGTAAAACTGTCACTGTTTGCAGATGACATGACACTATACATAGAGAATCCTAAAGATGCTACTGGAAAACTACTAGAGCTAATCAATGAATCTGGTAAAGTAGCAGCATACAAAAGTAATGCACAGAAATCTCTTGCATTCCTATACACTAATGATGAAACATCTTAAAGAGAAATTAAGGAAACACTCCCATTTACCACTGCAACAAAAAGAATAAAATACCTAGGAATAAACCTACCTAGGGAGACAAAAGACCTGTATGCAGAAAACTACAAGACACTGATGAAAGAAATTAAAGATGATACCAACAGATGGAGAGATATGCCATGTTCTTGGATTGGAAGAATCAACATTGTGAAAATGACTCTACTACCCAAAGCAATCTACAGATTCAATGCAATCCCTATCAAACTACCAGTGGCATTTCTCACAGAACTAGAACAAGAAATTTCACAATTTGTATGGAAAAACAAAATACCCCGAATAGCCAAAGCAATCTTGAGAAAGAAAAATGGAGCTGGAGGAATCAGGCTACCAGACTTCAGACTATACTACAAAGCTGCAGTAATCAAGACAGTATGGTACTGGCACAAAAACAGAAATATAGATCAATGGAACAGGATAGAAAGCCCAGAGATAAACCCTAGCACATATGGTCACCCTATCTTTGATAAAGGAGGCAAGAATATACAATGGAGAAAAGACAGCCTCTTCAATAAGTGGTGCTGGGAAAACTGGACAGCTACATGTAAAAGAATGAAATTAGAACACTCCCTAACACCATACAATTGAAGACCTAAATGTAAGGCCAGATACTATAAAACTCTTAGAGGAAAACATAGGCAGAACACTCTATGACATACATCACAGCAAGATCCTTTTTGACCCACCTCCTAGAGAAATGGAAATAAAAGCAAAAATAAACAAATGGGACCTAATGAAACTGAAAAGCTTTTGCGCAGCAAAGGAGAACATAAACAAGACGAAAAGACAACCCTCAGAATAGGAGAAAATATTTGCAAATGAAGCAACTGACAAAGGATTAATCTCTAATATTTACGAACAGCTCCTGCAGCTCAATATCAAAAAAACAAACAACCCAATCCAAAAATGGACAGAAGGCCTAAATAGACATTTCTCCAAAGAAGATTGCCAACAAACACATGAAAGGATGTTCAACATCACCAATCCTTAGAGAAATACAAATCAAAACTAAAATGAGGTCAACTCACACCAGTCAGAATGGCCATCATCAAAAAATCTACAAACAATAAATGCCAGAGAGGGTGTGGAGGAAAGGGCACCCTCTTGTACTGTTGTTGGGAATGTAAATTGATACAGCCACAGTTCTCTATGGAGAACAATATGGGTGGTCCTTTAAAAACTAAAAATAGAACTACCATACAACCCAGCAATCCCACTACTGGGCATATACCCTGAGAAAACCATATTTCAAAAAGAGTCATGTACCACAATGTTCATTGCAGCTCTATTTACAATAGCCAGGACATGGAAGCAATGTAAGTGTCCACTGACAGATGAATGGATAAAGAAGATGTGGCACATATATAAATGGAATATTACTCAGCCATAAAAAGAAACGAAATTGAGTTATTTGTAGTGAGGTGGATGGACCTAGAGTTTGTCGTACAGAGTGAAGTAAGTCAGAAAGAGAAAAACAAATACTGTATGCTAACACATATATATGGAATCTAAAGAAAAAAAATGGTTCTGAAAAACCTAGGGGCAGGACAGGAATAAAGATGCAGACACAGAGAGTGGACTTGAGCACACGGGGAGGGGGAAGGGTAAGCTGGGATGAAGTGAGAAAGTGGCACGGACATATATACAATAACAAATGTAAAATAGATAGATAGTGGGAAGCAGCCACATAGCACAGGGAGATCAGCTCCGTGCTTTGTGACCACCTAGAGGGGTGGGATAGGGAGGGTGGGAGGGAGACGCAAGAGGGAGGGGATATGGGATATATGTATATGTATAGCTGATTCACTGTGTTATAAAGCAGAAACTAACACACAATTGCAAAGCAGTTATACTCCAACAAAGATGTTAAAAAAAAAAAAGAGCTTTCCCTTCCTGTCTCCATCATTCTCTCCTTTCCCTGTTTTAATGGACTTCATTGCATTTATCCTTGCCTAAAATTATATTATGTATTGTATACATAATACATAAAATAATAATACATAAAATAATACATATTTTTATATCTCCTTCCTCAAACCAAAATGTGATCTTCAAGAGGACAGAAACTTTGATATGCCCTCTGCTGTATCCTCAGCACTCATGATAATGCCTGGCACTGAGTAGGCACCCAATAAATATTCTTTTAATCAATGAATGCCCATACTGACTAAATGGATGAGTTTTATGTACAAGGGCATTCATGACAGGGTTATTTATCACTGAGAAAAATTGGATACCACCTAAATGCTTTCTACTAGACTTGCTCCATTTGTGAATATTTATTTGGAATTTTTGATTGGCCATCTTGTGAAAGCTGAAGTGTTGCTATATATTTAAAAACCCAGAATTTTTATCTCTAAAATGTCCCCTTGGGATTTCCCTGGTGGTGCAGTGGATAAGACTCTGCACTCCCAATGCAGGGGGACCATTTTCAATCCCTGGTCAGGGAACTAGATCCCACATCCATGCCACAACTAGGAGTCTGCATGCCACAACTAAGGATCACACAAGCCGCAACTAAGAAGCCCACGAGCTTCAATTAAGGAGCCCTGGGGCTGCAACTAAGGAGCCCACCAGATGAAACTAAGACTCAGTGCAACCAAATAAATAAATATTGAAAAAATAATAAAATAAAATAAAACACCCGCTCTTAAGTTCCCTAATGGTTAGGGCCTACCCACTGTCTCCCTCATTCCTATCGTCGATGGCTACCTTACCTGTCCAACTGCCTCCAACTGGACTCTCCTCTAACAAAAAAACAAAGCAAAAACCACTTCCCTTTTATTGTTCTCCCTCCTACAGATCCTACTTTCTCCTACTACCATTATTCAGTAGAGGGAAAGGAGCAATGGCAAAGAAAGGGTAAAATGAAGGTCATACAATCCATCTTTATCATCATCTGTCTATCACTATTTATTTCTGTTGTCATTGTTTATTGCCTCAAAGAACCGTTTCTACCTTCTTAAATATTTCCAGAACCTGGATCATACCTTGAAGCTTCATATATGCTGATCACTATGTAAAGATAACGCACACTTAAACGTCATGAATTTCTATCTCCATTTAACCTCAGCATCTTATATCATAGCCAAATCCAGACTTATATTACCACAACCATTCCAATCCAATTTTATAAAAATATTTATCTACACCTATTATGTTCCATCACAGAGCGACTATAGTTCTTCCTCTCTCCCTTATCTCTCTCTCTCTCTAATTCATTCATACACACACACACCCCCCCACACACACACCCCACACTCCCTTATGACCACAACCCCTTCATCAGTCCCCTTTCTCACACCACAACACTGGCAGAATCTGCTCCTTTCCCAGAAAGCACTCTACCCCTGAACACCCCTACGTCAGTTCATCCAAACCATTAATATCCTTCCGGACTCATGGGAATCCTTCATTAACCTTCATCCAGAGTCAGGCATTCAGGCATTTAAGATTATCTCACCTTACACTTAAATCTAATAATAATAGTGAATATTAATAATAATAATAATAATAATAACAGCAGCTAAACCAGATGGGAAAACAGACAAAACTTTGAACAAAATTATTCCTCTGTCTGCTTTGCTCTTGAAATACCTAGAATGGCTGGAGAAAATTACAGTACCCTAAAAATATGGCTTAGGACAGAGTGATGCTTTCTAACAGTAATTTGACCTCACAGGTATTAGAGAAGACTTTTATTCAATTCTTTTATACTCCCAAGCTCACGTTCCCTAAAACAGTGGTTCTCAAACTTTTGTGTGTATCAGAATCATCTGGAGGGCTTGCTAAAAACACAAATTGCTGGGTCCTACCTCCAGAGTTTCTGGGATAGCATCTAAAAATTTGCATTTCTAACAAGTTCTTGGGTGGTGTTGATGCTGCTGGTCCTGGAATCACACTGTGAGCCACACCCTAAAATATAGATTTTTACCCTAAAATATAGACTTTTTTCCTCATCAAATCTCAATTCCCCCCTCATATAAGCTTTATGAGGGTGAACTCATTTACTAAAGCCTATCTTAGAATTCCTTAGGGAAACAATTAGAGGTGCAGACAAAGATTTATAGACAAGAATATTCATCACAACGCACACACACACACACACATACACAAAGGACACAATGTAAGTCTAACAAAAGGGAACTATTAAGTAAATTATTATATATATCCATATATATTATGTAGCTCTTAAAAATTATATTTTCAAAGAACCCTTAATGACATGAGAAGAAGTAAATAATAAAATATATTCAAGTAAAAAACACATAGTATAAAAACCAGTTTTGTAAAACTGTGATACGTGATTATAGAATGAAGGGTGTACTCAAGTGTTGATAACCAAAACTTGGAAATAAGGCAAAGGGATGACTGCATGTCCTTTCAATGCACTGTCAACAAACCTACCTAAGGATCATCTGAGTGTTTACAACTAACTAGAGCCCAAACTCTGTAACATTACATACTAAATTGCAGAAAACTAATAAGATGTAATGATAATTTTTGCCAAGTAGGAATGTAGTTTGTTCTGTCTAATAGAAAAGATAGCCCATAGTGTTATGAGTTTAGTGCTTTGTAGGATATTAACCTGTTCAATAACTTAATCTTATTCCAGCATTATTTATTTTTCATTGACTGTGTATCAGTGTCTCTTATCCTCCTTTGAACCAGCTTTGTCATCCCACTGGTTCCCTCACTATTGAGTTAATTAAAACTTTGGCCTGTAGTTACCATCTATTGGTCTGAGAATTATATTTTTAATATTTTGAAAATTATACATAAGATATGGAGATTGTCTCAGTCCAAGTTTCTCTGATTTGGACGATGAAAGTAATCTGTTTATTTATCAGAAACTCTGGGCACATTTAAGGCACTTCAATCACAGAAAGCTTCATGTGTAATATGTCTTCTCAAAGCATTCCACCAGGGCCACACATACTGTTAAGCTATCCAGTAAAACAGTCACTATCTGTTGTGACTTCAAGCATTCTCTTAGCTTTGACACATAGTGGCTTTATGACTCTCACTTTTGATTCTGATTGCCCAGGTGAATAGGAAGAAAAATAGACAAGTTGCTCAGTCGGTTAAACCCAAGACCAGCCAAATACCTTGCTCTCTTGTTCTCATGAACTGCCTTTGCCATAGATTCTTTCCCTACCCCCCAGTACCTGAAGTAACATAAAAACAAATCTAATTCTAAGGAATTCAGAGGCAGATGAAGGCATCAGTTGACCTAGGAGGTTACTGGTCAGATTAATTATTGATGTGAGGAATTTGCAGAATCCTAGTCAGTTCCTAAATAGCTTAAGATTTTTACATTGATACCAATGTGACCTGAAAGGTTTTAAATTTTAAAAGTTCCCCCATTAAACAGAACTGAACTAGAAAAAGACAAGTCTCACTCATCACTCAGCAGATACAGACATCTAGGGATATATCACAGCTTGTCTCTGCAGGCCACATTATGTGATTGATGCCAGAATAAGGACCCCACTACAGGATCTATACAGGGCCTGGCTTTTCAGGTGTCAAAGACAAATCCTTAAGTGGGAACCTTCAAGAAATCAAAAGGAAGGGAATATGGAATCCCAGCGTCTGGTGGAGAATTCTGTTATCTATAGTCCCTGGTGATCCGAAGAAAATCCAGAGAAGTTCTATTCATTAGCCTGTGATGATCAGGGTACCAGAAGATCTCACAAGGATAAACAGGGGATACAGATAACAGAAGAGTTAGATGGTAAGAACTTCAACAGCAAAGTGGTACAGAGGGGTTGGGAGTTCTTTGTTAGCAATGTAAACTTCACATACGGAATCTGAGCAGGATCCTTCTAGCTTCTAAGCAGAAATCTTTGTTGGATCTGCTTGAATTTAAAGGCATATTGTTGCATTGGATTTTCATATGTGGTTCCATTGCCTTGGACTAAAAGACTACAGTGCTTTCTGGATTTAACCAGTCAGGGGCAACAAGTCATCCAAGACAAACATTCTAGCATTCCTCTAGCATTCCTCAGCCAGGTTTGCCTAATGTTCACTAAAGTACTGCCTTACTATAGATTTGCATCTTCAAGGCTCACAGACAAAGTCAGCTGGCTAGAGAGCAGTAGGCACATGTTTTAGGGATCAGATTTGCATTGTACTGATACTTCAGAAATATGCAATTTGGGGCAGTGTGGAAAGTAGTCTTCTGACTCATTTTCTTTTTTATTCAAGAACACTAACAGTTCTATTTTCTTTATGTAAAAAATAAAATAAAACAGCTATTTTCTTCCTGTAAAAAATAAAACAGCTATTTTCTTCATGTAAAAAATAAAATAAAATGTGAGTGAAAAGCAAACAAACAAAAAGAGGGGAATTCCCTGGCAGTCCAGTGGTTAGGACTCTGTGCTTTCACTGCTGAGGACCCGGGTTCAATCCCTGGTTGGGGAACTAAGATCCCACAAGCTGTGTGACATAGCCACAAAAATAAATAAATAAATAAATAAAATAAAAATAAAAAATTAAATTAAATTAAATTTTAAAAAAGATGGAGGAGTAGAAAAAGAAAGATAGGCTGGTGTCTTCAAGGCACACATTACTAAAAACCAAAACAAAACAAAAACAAACTTAAAACATTATTTCCAAGAAGACAGAGAACCTGAAAAGAAGCAGCAGGAATGGGGAGAAAAGGGAACCCTCATGCACTGTTGATGGGAATGTAAATTAGTGCAGCCACTATGGAAAACATTATGGAAACTCCTCAAAAAATTAAAAATGGAACTACCATAGGATCTAGCAATTCCATTCCTGGGTATATATCTGAAGAAAAGAAAAACACTAATTAGAAAAGATATGTGCACCCCTATGTTTATTGCAGCATTATTTACAATAGCCACAATATGGAGCAACCCAAGTGCCCATCAATAGATGAATGGATAAAGATGTTGTTGTATACATATAAATATTACTCAGCCATAATAAAGAGTGAAATCTTACCATTTGCAACACCATGGATGGACCTAGAGGGTATTATGCTAAGTGAAATACATCAGACAGAGAAAGACAAAATACCGTATGATTTCACTTATATGTGGAAAATAAAACACAACAAAACAGAAACATTTATAGATATAGAGAACAAACAGGTGGTTGGCAGAGGGGACGGGGGTAGGGAGGAAAGCAATAGATGAGGGAGATTAAGAGGCAAAAACTTCCAGTTGCAAAATAAACGAGTCATGGGTATGAAATAAACAGTGTGAGGAATATAGTCAATAATTATGTAATATCTTTGTATGATGAGAGATGGTAACTAGACTTATCATCATGGTGATCACTTTGAAATGTACAGAAGTATCGAATCACTATGTTGTATAACAGGAACTAACATAGTGTTGGAGGTTGATTATACTTCAAAAACAAAGTCAGACACTACATAATGATCAAGGGATCGATCCAAGACGAAGATATAAGAATTGTAAATATTTATGCACCCAACATATGAGCACCTCAATACATAAGGCAAATACTAACAGCCATAAAAGGGGAAATCAACAGCACAGTCATAGTAGGGGGCTTTATCACCCCACTTTCACCAATAGACACATCATCCAAAATGAAAATAAATAAGGAAACACAAGCTTTAAATGATACATTAAACAAGATGGACTTAATTGATATTTATAGGACATTCCATCCAAAAACAACAGAATACACATTTTTCTCATGTGCCCATGGAACATTCTTCAGGATAGATCATATCTTGGGGTCACAAATCAAGCCTTGCTAAATTTAAGAAAATTGAAATTGTATCAAGTATCTTTTCCAATCACAATGCTATTAGACTAGATATCAATTACAGGAAAACATCTGTAAAAAATACAAACACATGGAGGCTAAACAATACACTGCTTAATAACAAAGTGATCACTGTAGAAACCAAAGAGGAAATTAAAAAATACCTAAAGACAAATGACAACGGAGACACCACGACCCAAAAACTATGGGATGCAGCAAAAGCAGTTCTAACGGGATGTTTATAGCAATACAATCCTACTTTAAGAAACAAGAAACATCTGAAATAAACAACCTTGCACCTAAAGAAATTAGAGAAAGAAGAACAAAATAAAACCCCAAAGTTAGCAGAAGGAAATAAATCAAAAAGAGCAGATCAGAAATAAATGAAGGAAACGATAGCAAAGATCAATAAATCTAAAAGCTGGTTCTTTGAGAAGATAAACAAAATTGATAAACCATTAGCCAGACTCATCAAGAAAAAAAGGGAGAAGACTCAAATCAATAGAAATGGAAAAGGAGAAGTAACAACTGACACTGCAGAAATACAAAGGATCATGAGAGATTGCTACAAGCAACTCTATGCCAATAAAATGGACAACCTAGAAGAAATGGACAAATTCTTAGAAATGCACAACCTGCCGAGACTGAACCAGGAATAAATAAAAAATATGAATAGACCAATCACAAGCACTGAAATTGAAACTGTGATAAAAAATCTTCCAACAAACAAAAGCCCAGGACCAGATGGCTTCACAGGCAAATTCTGTCAAACATTTAGAGAAGAAGTAACACTTATTCTTCTCAAACTCTTCCAAAATATAGCAGATGGAGGAACACTCCCAAACTCATCTTACGAAGCCACCATCACCCTAATACCAAAACCAGACAAACATGTCAGAAAGAAAACTACAGGCCAATATCACTGATGAACATAGATGCAAAAATCCTCAACAAAATACTAGCAAACAGAATCCAACAGCACATTAAAAGGATCATACACCATGATCAAGTGGGGTTTATTCCAGGAATGCAAGGATTCTTCAATATACGCAAATCAATCAACGTGATACACCATATTAACAAATTGAAGGAGAAAAACCATATGATCATCTCAATAGATGCAGAGAAGTCTTTTGACAAAATTCAACACCCATTTATTATAAACATTTATGCCTGCAGAAAGTAGGCATAGAGGGAACTTTCCTCAACATAATGAAGGCCATATATGACAAACCCACAGCGAACATCGTCCTCAATGGTGAAAAACTGAGACCATTTCCACTAAGACCAGGAACAAGACAAGGTTGCCCACTCTCACCACTCATAATTGAACATAGTTTTGGAAGTTTTAGCAACAGCAATCAGAGAAGAAAAAGCAATAAATGGAATCCAAATCAGAAAAGAAGAAGTAGGGCTTCCCTGGTGGCGCACTGGTTGAGAGTCCGCCTGTGGCTGCAGGGGTCACGCGTTTGTGCCCCGGTCTGGGAGGATCCCACATGCCATGGAGCGGCTGGACCCGTGAGCCATGGCCCCTGAGCCTGCACGTCTAGAGCCTGTGTTCTACAACGGGAGAGGCCACAGCAGTGAGAGGCCCACATATTGCAAAAAAAAAAAAAGGGGGGGGTAAAGCTGTCATTGTTTGCAGATGACATGATACTATACATAGAGAATCCTAAAGATGCTACCAGAAATCTGCTGGAGGTAATCAATGAATTTGGTAAAGCTGCGGGATACAAAATTAATGCATTGAAATCTCCTGTATTCTTACACACTAATGATTAAAATCTGAAAGTGAAATTAAGAAAACACCCCCATTTACCACTGCAACAAAAAGAATGAAATATCTAGGAATATACCTACCTAAGGAGACAAAAGACATGTATGCAGAAAATTATAAGACACTGATGAAAGAAATTAAAGATGATACAAATAGAAGGAGAGATATACCATGTTCTTGGATTAGAAGAATCAACATTGTGAAAATGACTCTACTACCCAAAGCAATCTACAGATTCAAAGCAATCCCTATCAAACCACCACTGGCATTTTTCACAGAACTAGAACAAAAAAATTTCACAATTTGTATGGAAACACAAAGACCCTGAATAGCCAAAGCAATCTTGAGAAAGAAAAATGGAGCTGGAGGAATCAGGCTCCATGACTTCAGACTATACTACAAAGCTACTGTAATCAAGACAGTATGGTACTGGTACAAAAACAAATATAGATCAATGGAACAGGATAGAAAGCCCAGAGATAAACCCACGCACATATGGTCACCTTATCTTTGATAAAGGAGGCAAGAATATACAGTGCAGAAAAGACAGCCTCTTCAATAAGTGGTGCTGGGAAAACTAGACAGGTACATATAAAAGTATGAAATTAGAACACTTCCTAACACCATACACAAAAATAAACTCAAAATGGATTAAAGACCTAAATGTAAGGCCAGACACTATCAAAGTCTTAGAGGGAAACAGGTAGAATGCTCTATGACATAAATCACAGTAAGATCTTTTTGACCCACCTCCTAGAGAAATGGAAATAAAACCAAAAATAAACAAATGGGACCTAATGAAACTTAAAGGCTTTTGCACAGCAAAGGAAACCATAAACAAGACCAAAAGTCAACCCTCACAATGGGAGAAAATATTTGCAAATGTAGCAACTGACAATGGATTAATCTGCAAAATTTACAAGTAGCTCATGCAGCTCAATAACAAAAAATCAAAAAACCCAATCCAAAAATGGGCAGAAGACCTAAATACATTTCTCCAAAGAAGATATACAGATTGCCAACAGACACATGAAAGAATGCTCAACATCATTAATCATTAGAGAAATGCAAATCAAAACTACAATGAGATATCATCTCACACTGGTCAGAATCACCATCATCAAAAAATCTAGAAACAATAAATGCTGGAGAGGGTGTGGAGAAAAGGGAACACTCTTACACTGTTGGTGGGAATGTAAACTGATACAGCCACTATGGAGAACAGTATGGAGGTTCCTTAAAAAACTACAAATAGAAGTACTATATGACCCAGCAATCCCACTACTAGGCATATACCCTGAGAAAACCATAATTCAAAAAGAGTCATGTACCAAAATGTTCATTGCAGCTCTATTTACAATAGCCAGGACATGGAAGCAACCTAAGTGTCCGTCAACAGATGAATGGATGAAGAATATGTGGCACATATATACAATGGAATATTACTCAGCCATAAAAAGAAACAAAATTGAGTTATTTGTAGTAAGGTGGATGGTCCTGGAGTCTGTCATATAGAGTGAAGTAAGTCAGAAAGAGAAAAACAAATACCATATGCTAAGACATATATATGGAATCTAAGAGAAAAAAGTCATGAAGTACCTATGGGTAAGACGGGAATAAAGACACAGACCTACTAGAGCATGGACTTGAGGATATGGGGAGGGGGAAGGGTAAGCTGTGACAAAGTGAGAGAGTGGCATGGACATATATACACTACCAAACGTAAAATCGGTAGCTAGTGGGAAGCAGCCGCATAGCACAGGGAGATCAGCTAGGTGGTTTGTGACCACCTAGAGGGGTGGGATAGGGAGGGTCGGAGGGAGGGAGACGAAGAGGGAAGAGAGATGGGAACATAGTATATGTATAACTGATTCGCTTTGTTATAAAGCAGAAACTAATGCACCATTGTAAAGCAATTATACTCCAATAAAGATATTAAAAAAAATGAGATGATAAAAGTAATGCATACATTTTGTGGAAATTTTAGAAAACTACAGAAAAATTTTAAAAAGGTATTTTAAATACCAAAATCATTCCTACCCCAACCAAAGATAACTACTGCTAATAATTGTTGTATTGGGTGCCAGTGTTTTTCTTTTGTGTATGTGTGTATTTGATTTCCATTTTCTAAAAATATAGCATATATAATTATAAATTTATGTTGTATGTAAATAAAAATCTATTTATAAAAAAAAAAAGAAAAAACAAAGTCAGAGAAAGAAATCAAATTTGTGGCTACCAGAGGCAGGGGATGGGTGAGAGGAAGGGGAATTGGATGAAGGCAGTCAAAAGATACAAAACTCCAGTTATGAGATAAATAAGTCCTAGGGATGTAATGTACAACATGATATATATAATGAACACTGCTGTATGTTATATATGAAAGTTCTTAAGAAAGTAAATCCTAAGAGTTCTCATCACAAGAAAAAAAATTTTTTTCTCTTTGTTTAATTTTGTAACTATATGAGATGGTGATGTTCAACTAAACTTACTGTGATAATCATTTCATGATGTATGTAAGTCAAATCATTATGCTGTATACTTTAAACTTATATAGTGCTATATGTCAACTATATCTCAAGAAAACTGGAAGAAGACAAAAACAAACAAAAAACTACTTACTCAAGGACTAAAAGAAGGACCTAAAAGCCATGATACTAAAGAATAAATGGAAGCTAGACAAACAAATCAGAAACTCCAAGGATCAGAAACTAGTAAAGAAGTCTCCGGGAGAGAGGAGCGGAAGCACCTAGAAGGAAATGCCTTAATTGTACGAAAAGTTTACTCCTCACTTTACTGAGTGAATGCTCTGGTGGCATACTCCTAGTGTGTATAGTTTGGACATATTTAACCTCACAAAAGTCAATTTACATCTCCATTTCTTCATCAGTAAATAAGAGAGCTGATCTCTAAGGTCACTCCAAACTCAAATACTCAATGATCCTAAAATTACTCTAAATTCCCTCATGCTACCATAATGCTTAGTTTAACACTTGAACCAACTATAGATGATAAACTACACTGATGGGAACTTTCAGGAAGCTGCAGAAAAGAGACAAGAGCCTAGAACGCTGGGACATGATCTTGAAAAAAGTATCTTATATTACCATTGGCCAGCAAGAATAAAGAGGTAATTCAAGGTCCATGCTGTGGCAGGGGAAATAGGGAGGAAAGGAACCAAGTTTAGGTATAATGCTATATCTAAACTTCATGATAATATAAAAATCATTCTTGGATTTTGCTAAACAGCCTTTCTTTGTAGGCATTGCAAAAGCTATCTAGTAAAAAAGAATGGAAAGAAAAGTCTTGAACAAATCCCAAAGAAATTAGTGAGGAATTATGTAGCTGCACTACACAATAGAGCCTTATAAAAGGAACTGAGGAAGTTGATATAGGATGTAATATCAAATACATACTGAGAATATCATCTGAACAACAATCAATCAGTATAGTTGTCACTGGGTATCAGCAGGGTATTGGGTCTTGTATCCCCATGGATATCAAAATCTGAAGATGCTCAAGTCCCCTATGTGAAATGTCAGAGTATATGCAGGCTTTAAATCATCTCTAGACTACTCATAATATGTACTACAGTGTAAATGCTATATAAGTAGTTTCCAGGAGCGTGGCAAATTCAAGCTTTGCTTTTTGGAACTTTCTGGAATATTTTTTTCAAGTATTTTCGATCCTCGGTTGAATCCGTGGATGAGAAACTGGATACAGATGACTGACTATAATTCGACAATCACAAAGTATCAAATGTCTACCCTCAGTCAAGCACTGAGAAGAATCACAAATGAAACACATAATCCTAATGTGAATACATGTTTAAAATATAACCTAATATAACATAAAGGCCTGTGCCACTAACTACTGAAGCCTGTGCCCTAGAGCCCATGCTCTGCAACAAGAGAAGCCACTGCAATGAGAAGCCCACGCACTGCAGTGAAGAGCAGCTCCTGCTCACCACAACTAGAGAAAGCCCATGCGCAGCAACAAAAGACCCCACGCAGCCAAAAATAATAAATAAATAAAATAATTAATTTAAAAAAACATAAAGGCCAAAGTCTGCTATTTACTTTCGCATAAGATATGGCACGGGAAAGCAACAGAAATAATAAAATATGCACTTAAAAAATGTTACTTGGTTTGAATAATTGTCAGACTGAATCTCATAAAACAAATTATGACTGAATCTTAATCCATTTAAATAATCTTTCAAAAATTTTAGTCTATTAGTTTCTTAAGTATTATTCAATTTTGAGTTGCCATCTAAACACCATAGGATTCAACGTTAGTCCTAAGTATAACAAACAAAAACTGATCTGCAAAGATTACCTGTTTTTCCCCAACAGAAGGACACGGAGGGATCTCAGAGTAGAAAGCCCACTAATTTCTTCAATCTGGTTATCATATAAATCCAAGAATATTAGCCTCTGCAGATTAGAAATATTTTGGATCCGAGTTATAAAATTGTGTTGAAAGTTCAACAGACGAAGGTGTTCTTCCCCATCGATGATAGGACATACAGTCAGCTTTTGCCTAGAAAACATTTTTTAAAGTTAATAAGGTTCTGATTTAGCGCTCCGCCTCCTTTTACAAATATGAATAGTAGTATCTTCATGCTCCCATGCTGTGAGGAGAAAAAGATAAATAGAACTACTTCTTGCCTCCATGAACTAAGCATTCTAGATCTAAGTGTAATTCACTCATATAAAAGCCAATATACTTTGGCCAGGGTAATTATTAAAATTAAGTCTAGCTCTAATTGCATTTAAAAAAACTCCAACATTAATTATTTCACATAAAATTAACTTAACATCATAAAATACTCAATGTAATTGCCTTCTGCAATAGAGGTTGAGATGATTCAAAGAACCATGTCACATAACCAGAGAAGTGCATTTGCCATCAATCCACTGCTCAGGCATTGCTAAGGTAGGAAGTTTGCTTAACCATTTGCTGTTAGATATGCACTGCTAAGCTAAAGGTGTGTACAGCAGAGGTAGTTTCCCTGCTGGTTATAGTGCTAAGGTAAGGTTGAAATCCTTCATCCACCATTCTACTGCTGATACTTTCCTAGATTTAAAGATGGGGATCAAGTCCTAAACATACTTATGCATTCAGAATTTTTTGAGAGTTTATTTTGTCCCAGGTTCTGTTCTAGGTGCCTGAAATACAGAACTAAACAAAACTCCCAGTGTCTGTGGAGCTTATATTCTAGTGGGAGGAGACAAACAATAAACTTAATAAGTTAAATATTTAATATGTTAGAAGGTGATAAGTGCTAAGAAGAAAAATAAAGCAGAGAAAGGGGCTGGGGACAGTCAGGGTCGAAGGAGTTACAGCTTTGGAGAGTGTGGCCAGGGAAGGCTATCCCTAGGTGATGACACTTGAGTAAAGATCTGAAGGAGGTAAAGACAGTGAGTCTACAGATATGTGGTGGAACAGCATTCCAGGCAGAGAGAACAGCAAATGCAAAAGGTCTGAGGTTTAAGCATGCTTGGTGTATTCAAGGAACAACAAGGAGGCAGGTATGGCTGTAGCAGGGTGAGTGAAGGAGAGATTAGGAGGCTGTGAGCCAATGAGGTAAAAGGGAACTCAACTGGATAGGGCAGAGGAGCCCATGTGAGGACTATATTTTGAAGTTTTATCTATAGTACTGTTTTAGAGTATAGTCAAGCTCTTTTACGTCATATAGATATAAAATTTCTCCACATACTCTTGGAAGGATAAATTTAAAAACTGGTAACAGTGATTATACCTAGGTAGGAGAAATAAATAGCAGGAAAATAAGAGGAGGGAGAGAGACTTTTGTACCTTTCAAATCTTGTACCGTGTCTATAAATTATCTAGTCAAAAAAGTAAGTTGTCCTCACCTTTCTAGGGTCAACCTGTCTGAGTAAAGAATTTTCTCTTCAGAAGAACGTTGGAGAATGGGAAATGATGGCATTGATGAGCTCACCAAATTAATATGATCACCTATTGAAAATGATATACAAATTACTTGATTAAGAAAAACCTTTAAAATCTTGAAACTAAAGTCACCTCATATTTGGAGAACTCTGGCACCTACAAATATCCTTTCTAGAAAATATAGCCTCCATAGCTCTCCATATTTGAAATTAGTTACTAAACTTGAGCTCGTTTCTTTCCTCTTTAAACGAAAACTATGTGTTCTGTGTATACCAAATAATTTTTCCCTTGCCTTATAGATTGGTTGAAAGTATAGAACTACGCTAGTGCTACCTTTATCCCTTTATAATCCTGACTCCTAATACTAAATTTTAACTCTCTTATAACTGAGATGATGGTCCCTCATTACCAGATACGTTTGGGCCAGCACTATGACAGCCCGGCCGGATTCTGGACTTTGAAGGTGTCTTAGTGGAAGAATTTCCAAATGCTGATAAGGAGCTCATGGTAGTTTTCATTTCCAGCCCACATAATTCTGTCACATTTGTTGTGGATGAGATGCAGGATGATTTATTACGAGGTGAAGGGCTTATTACTCTTCCATCTCCTTCAAAATATCAAAAAATTTATCACAAAGCTATACAATACATGACTTTGCTACAGGAAATACAGGGAAAGTAGTTTTGGATAACAAATGGAAACCTCGCATCATCCGTTTTTCTTTGTATGTTCAGCTACTATTGGTAGAGAATATTGCAGAGACCAAAGTGGACGTCAATAAATCTTGTACACTTGTAGTTCGGCTTGTAGTTAGGGCCCACAAGGTATGTGACACCCCTATGAGGTTTATAGGTTGTTGGATAGATGTTGTCCCTGCCATTAAGTAGCTTTCAATCTAGTGGACAAACACATACGAAATTAATAAACTGTACAGAACAACATACACAAAATGCAGAATAAAAAAAAATATCAATTTATAATTTCACACATAAATGTGTCTGGTCATTTTTTACTTAAAGAAGATGGTCACAGATGAGTTTTGGGGGAGGTGGATATTAAGATATATTCTAAAGACCTAGAAGAATGTAGAATAGTTAATAAAAGATGCTGGGAAGTTCCAGAAATGAAGTAAGACTTGAGCAATGGGTCAAAGGTACCAGTTTGAACACCAGAAGAAATCAACTCTATTTCCTTCTACAAAGAGAAAATTTCCTAAAAGCAGCAATCGATGCTGATGGGAGTAATAAGCAATAAAATAGAACTTAAGGTACCACAGAATTCTACTGCTTAAACTGACCAATAAAGCAAAAAGATGAACCCAAATATAGGAAGCTAACATATTCTTTGGGAAGCCATCTTAAAATCAAGTTCCATATATATCATACTAAAGAACTGTAAAGCAGTGGTATTTGCTAACTTCTCCAGGTATGCAAGATATAAACCAAAGTATCACATACCTCACTTCTTGAACAAAATAATCAGTGCTCACATCCCACTTTTCTGAATATCATGAAATATCAGGTAACTAATAATGATGTTCTAGAGTACAAGCATTCAGAATTGAGATCATGTTCATAAATGAATTGGTCTTGTGACATGACCAGTTGCTAGCAAGGTACCCAAGCAACCAGGAGTCAGTAAACGGATTTGGAAATCAAAAATTGGATGGTTAAAAGAACAAAAACCAGTGTAAGGATTAACTGGTTAAGGATTAACTGGTCAGCTAAATATGATAAAGGAAAAACTTCAAACAATAGACAACCTTGATTTCCCTTGTTAGCATCAGAATTAGGTTTTTAAAATTATTTTGTTAAGGCTTCAAGCCATTCCTCAATTTAGCAGGCAGATTTAAATTTAATAAGACTTGGGATATAGAGGCAATAATCAAGGAGTAAATTTCACTTACTTCAGTGAATAAAGGAATTTCATCCTCACACTTTTCAGCTCTTATCATACACAGAAGTCAAAATCACTATCTGCATGATGAGCTTACAGTCACGATCAGTATGACATACATCATACAGTAAATAGCAGGATATGAGAAAGATCAGATAGAAAGGCCTTAAAATCCACAAACAAGATACTCTAAATCAGGGGTGCCCACCCCTCAACTGTTAGGAACTGGGCCGCACAGCAGGAGGTGAGCAGTGGGCAAGAGAGCAAAGCTTGCATTACCATGTGAACCACTGCTTCCGTTACCACCTGAATCATGCCCCCACCCCTGACCCCGGCTGTGGAAAAACTGTCTTTCACAAAACTGGTCCCTGGTGCCAAAAAGGTTAGGGAGCGCTGCTCTAAATGACTGGGAACCAGAGTGACCTGCAATTGAAACATTCACATATTTATGTGGATATATAAACACCCACATATATATACAAATATGTGTGTATCAAACACCCACATTATATGTGGAATGTTTCATCCTGCATATAAACAGCACTACTATGTGGCAAAATTTTAATTGAAGCATTTCCTGTTATTGGTGATTTCATATATCACTATTTAATTCACCAGATATGTAGCTTTTGTCTTCCCAATTAAATTTATAAGCTCCTTGAGAAATGGAGTTCATTTTACATTCTTTATATTCTTTGTAGAATCTAAATTCACTAGGCAATCACTAAATTAACTAACTGATTTTCCATTATTAAGAGTACATCAGAAATCCATTTTACATATATTATTTCTGTTAAAAAAGAAAATCATATATTCTTGCATTTTAGTATAAAAATGCTGAATGAATTCTTTCATAATTAGGATCTCAAAGTGTTTAGAGGCATTATGGTCTATGTTTGGTAAGAGTCTTCACTGCACGGCACCCTAGATACATGGATGGATGGATGGGTGAGTGGATGGACGGAAAGATGGATGGAGAGATGGGCAGTGTGATGGACAGATGGCTGGCTGGCTGGATGGATCATACAGTACACAGTCATATATGTGTCCACTCAGCCTTACCTTTGAGATTGTTTTAGTAACCAAAATCT
Source organism: Mesoplodon bidens (assembly GCF_964165515.1). Lineage (NCBI taxonomy): Eukaryota > Metazoa > Chordata > Mammalia > Artiodactyla > Ziphiidae > Mesoplodon > Mesoplodon bidens. The sequence continues at coordinate 60,197,897 of NC_138178.1, read as the reverse complement.
TGTGTCTGTATTTTTCATGATTTATCATGACCTTAAGAGTCAAGCACTGCCTCTTCCTCTCTATATACATATTTTAGGATTCTTAATTAAGGGATTTAATCAACTAAGGTCTGGTTAACTGAGATTTTACTGTATAGCAGTCCCTAGCTCTTACAAAATCTCAAGGATACAGGTGTTAACTCTTAACATTAATATAAAAATCCTAAAAAAATCACATACCAAGTTTTAGACTAAGTAGCCTAACTAAAACATAGAGTTTCTTTACTTTGGACTGAGAGTACCACTGATTAATTTATGGTGACAGGCGATTATATATGTCCAATTAATTTTTAAAAATAGAAAAAATAAGAATGAGGTGAAATTAATTATAATAATTGGGTATCAGGATGCAGTCTATTAGATAGAGATTCCTCAACTTTTCCTGATAAACTGCTACTTATAATTTTTCCAAAGTTTTGTGCCTTTGGAAGAAGAACAGTGAGTACAAAAGTCAAGAAAACAGCTACACACTGTGTGGCCTTCCTTGCATGAAACTGACTGGAACTATGAAGGAGGCACATTTGGAAACAATCAGGTACAAATGTCACAGAGAAAGAGTTTGAATAAAATCTTTTAATGTAAAGAATAGGTTTATTTTTCCCTAAAGAATTAATCTGTATTTTATGGGTCATTATTTATGTACAAGAGTTTATTTATCTTTCAGGTTCACAAAATTCAGTGCCGCCATACTATTTCCTCATTAGCAAATATCTAGCAATACTTTAACACTTAAATAAACTTACCTAGCCAGACATACACAAATCTGTCTACCAACTTCCTCCTCTAACTCAAGAATACCTTGGGAAAAGTATTTAAGTTTTAGAAAACAAATTCAAGATTTATTATCAAAAATGTGAAGGAAATTCACAATGCAAACATTTAAAAAATTCCTACTTGAGAATTTTCAGGTTCACATCTATAGCTCTGTGCCTAATACAGTGTCTGGCACACAGTACACACTCAGTAGATACGTACTGAATTGAAAGAGAAAAGTCATGTCAGATTAGATGGAAAGTCCAGAAGTTACAAAAAAAAAAGAAAACTAATATTCAAAATCGCCACATGTTCATGCAGTAGCGAGATAAACAATCTAGAGAGGCCTATACTGATCAGCCCTCTCATATAAACTCCTAGGAGATGGGGACAGTGCTGTATGTAAGGATTCTGTAGTGCTTAACACTAGCACATTACAGATAGCTAACAGTTGTTGGCAACCAAGTAACATCTCAAATGTTCCAAAGAAAATTTCTCCTTGAATTGAAAAATACATTTCAGAAATATAACCAGATCATATGAGGCTGTGTTTCAAAAGGTGGTCCATGAACCACATCCATCAGAATCACTTGAGGCATTACTAAAACGCACATTTCCAAATCCCACCCAAGGCCTACAAAATCAGACTGGGGATGGGCACAAGGGAAGGGAAGCACTAAGAATCTGCATTTCTAACAAGATCTTGGGGAATGCACACAAAAGTTTAAGGCCTTTGATATAAAATATCTACAATTATATGTGCTAGTAAGGGAAAGAGATAGCTTCTTTTCTACTCCTGACTTTCCATTCTTTCCACTGTTTCCTTATTCCCTAAAGATCTGTGTTCCCATACTCTTACTCTCACTAATTAGCTATTTTCCTAGTTCTAAGACATTATTTGGAAGATTCCTTCCCATTCTCTTGTGCAGAGCCCACCCCAAACTAAAACACAACAGCTTTTCCTGTATTAGAAATAATCTACTATGCTGTGTATATAAAATCAATTCTGATTTAAACAAATTCCCAATCAATTTGGTAACCAATGAATGATGTCATTTTTAATTCAAGTCTCTTTGGATCTAGAAATTCAACATTATTAAACAATATTACTTAAAGAAGATAAACCATATCTGATCTCTACTCTCTGACAATACCTTGCCTACTTGAGTAGTTTCTTTCAAGATCATGTTGTAAGAGTCGACCAGGGAATGATGGCGTTTCTTTATTTAGCTTGAATTCAACCTAAAAAACATTATTTAAGAAAAAAAATTTTTTTGGAGTAAGTAATGAATATAATTATAAAATAACATAAAATAACCAATATATGTTACAACATAGATGAACCTTGAAAACATCATGCTAAGCGAAGAAAGCCAGGCACAAAATGTTACATATTATATGATTCCATTTATGAAATATTGTGAATAGAAAAATCTATAGAGACAGAAGGCAGATTTGTGGCTTCCAAGAGGGTTGGGAAGGCGGAATGGGGAGAGACTGCTTAATGGTATAGGGACTCCCTTTTGGGTGATAAAAACTGAAACTAGAGAGTGGTGATGGTTGCACAACATTGTGAATGTATTTAATACCACTGGTTTGTACAATTTAAAATGGTTACAGTGGTAAATTTTATGTGATGTGTATTTTACCACACACACACTCACACACACACACACACACACAAATCGGAGTCAGTCTCATGAGGTCAGATGAAACCAGGCTCCAGTCTGAGCCACTTGCAATTCCTCCATACTCTCACCACAATTCAGTGATTACAAGAATCATTTTCTCAAAAGGAAAAGCAAAAATCATACAATAGAAACTAAATTCTGTTAAAAAATATCACAATGTTCTTATCATTAGAACTCTTTAACAGTCCAATTATAACATAATAAAATTATATATCTAAACCTTCTAAGAAGGGTTTTCTCTAAATTTATTTTAAATTATTTGATAGGAGGACTGAGAAAAACAAAACCAAAACAACCTCTCATGATTAGCTACCAAAACCCCTAAATACATATCATAAAAGAATTATGATGTTTCTCATGCTACTATAAAAATTATAATAGCATTTACATTATATCCTTATACATTATATGAGCTAAGGTATTTTCTCAGAATACATGTCCACACAAGAGAAAATGAATGGTTTGGAAAGAATCAGGATGAGGCACATAGTTCCCAGAAACATACTATGTATAATAGTGGAATAAGATTTGTCCAATGAAATCAATCAGCAAAGCTTTGGAAGGAATCCATTAGGTCCAATTACAATAAAGAATATTTTCAATTAATCTAGCTAACTACTATTTATTCAAGATAATCAAATGGCCTATTTTCCAAGTGTTTATTTCCAGATACATAATGTAATCCACAGCTGCCTCCTTGACCAATGGCGTCCTTCCACCCACCTTCCTCATGCCCCTCCTTAGCCTTCTCAGGTTTTTATCTGTAAATTCTGCCCTTCACTTTAGAGTTCCTTCAGTGACACCTATTTAACAACTTTTTGGGAAAAACCTGAGTTGTGCCAGTTGGAGGTGTCCAAATTGGTCAAAGAAGGAAAATTTGTGTTGTGTCTTGAAACACAGTTGTGTGGGAGGTGGGTGAGTGTATCTGAGAGCTGAGGTTGGGGCTTGGGGGGAGAACATGAGTATCTCAGAGATCAAGTCAAAAGCCAGAAGTTATGGAAATGCCAGGGAGAATATGGGCAAACTGGGGAAAAGAACCTCATGTTCAAATCTTAACTTCTAAATAGCATTTGGCCTAATATATTTCCACTGCTAATCAGTTTTTTTTTCAGGAATGTTAGATATGTGCCCCCAAATTATCACATTTTATCTATTATAAGATTCCATCAGTAGTAAGACATGCCATCATTTTACCCACTACTAAGAAGGAAAAACTTTCCCAATTAAACAATGATGTGCCATCAGTTTTAAGAAGGGTCGTGATTTAAGAAATGTTTAGATGTCAAAAACAACCCCACCTTACCTCTTAATGGATGAAATAAGATTCCGTTTTTAAAAGAGGTGGGGTTTTTTTTGGCTTTGTTTTGTTTGATTTTTTTAATTGATGTATAGTTGATTTACAATAGTTTCAAGTGTACGACATTGCGATTCAGTGTTTTTACAGATTATACTCCACTAAAAGTTATAACAAAACAGTGGTTATAATTCCCTGAGGTATACAATATATCCTTCTTGCTTATCTATTTTATACATAGTAGTTTGTATCTTTTAATCCTATACCCCTAATTTGCCCCTCCCCCTTCCTTCTCTTCTTTGGTAACCACTAGTTGGCTATGTGTAGGCAGAAAATAAAAATTACCTTTAGATTAGTGACCAAAGTAAATATACTTAAATTTTCCAATTTAGACTCTGCTCTTTAAATCATGCTATTTTGCAGAATATAAAACAAGTTATATTCAATTTAAATACAAATCTGCTTAAATCTTACTTTGTTTTTTTCAGGAAGCGATGATGTTTGAATTACCAGATGAAGCCCACAGTTCACCTACAATGTAAAAATTAAACCATAAAATATGCTCTTAACTTATACACACACACATACCTCCCCAAAATAGTACACAAAGATATAACAAAAAATTAGAATAAAACAGAATGTTCGCTTTTTGCTTGTTTCTGGTAAATTATCATGTTCTGGGGATCTGCTGAAAACAATAAAATCACAACTAAGAATTAAAAGGTTTCACTGTGATTTATCTTCCAAAATGTCTGCAGCAATTTAACCCTCTACTTAGCACCTAAAGCTTTGGACACTTGCTATTTCAGGTCTAAGTAAATAGCTCAGTGAGACAGGTGAAGGAGGTGGCGGTGCCAGTTAATATTTTCTTAATTTAAAAAAAAAAAAAAGGAATTGACCGGTTAAAGGAATTTAAATGAAGCTTAGCCTTTCACAGCAGACCAGCTCCACCTTCTGGGAAGCCCAGATCCTGGACAAGACTTTGAATACCCATCACACAATATTAAATACCCTCCAAGTGCCTTGGTCCAGTCCAGGAATCTCAAGGCTCGGTCAAACAATAGCTTGCGTAGATTCAGGGGTGCTGGTCCCAATAATACAGCCCATCACCTAGGACAAAGACGCCAGTCAGAAAGGACGCTACTAATGGGAAGAAATAGTAGGAGACCCAACCTACGTTGCTCGCAGCCCGGCCAGAAACAGAGCGGTATTTCCCGGGAATCATGGCAGGAGACAGTCCAAGAAGATCAGTTAGATCTGCCTTAGAAGTGACGCTACAGCACAGATTCAGAGAGAGCGAAAGGGGTCATCTCCCAGGCAACCCGCTCAGGAGTTACCATGGAAACTACCATTTCCGGTCTGGTCCTCCACCAAATCACTGGCAGATGCCCTCGTTAGAGCCTCTGGTTATATTTGGGGGTCCCAAAACGTCAGCACTTCCTAGTTCTATTTTCCTAGCCTCATAAAAACAGAGCGGGAGTGTGGAGAGGAGGATAAGACGGGGAAGAGGCCGGCCACCTCGGTAGCTATGACAACCAGCACTTCCGGTCCGTCCCTCTTTACGGCCCACCTCAGCTGGGCCCGCGCGAAATTTGTATCCCACTGCCGGTGGCCACCTGCTCTCAGGGGAAGCTGCAGAGATGAGGAGGATCTCCGAGAGCCGGTTACTTTCCCAGGTGGGGCCGCAGTTCGGCACTTCCGCCGGCCGGAGGTGGGGGAAGGAGACAAGGCGTACGCGGAATCCGGCAGGTGAGTTCTCAGGGAGTGCGCGGCCGTGCGGAGGGCCCTCATTTCCCAACCCGGAGTCAGCTGCCATGCCTGCCCGCTGCGTGGCCGCGCACTGCGGCAACACCACCACGTCCGGGAAGTCGCTGTTCCGCTTTCCCAAGGACCGGGCCGTGCGTCTGCTGTGGGACCGCTTCGTGCGGGGCCGCCGCGCCGACTGGTACGAGAGCAATGACAGGTCGGTCATCTGCTCCGACCACTTTGCTCCCGCCTGTTTTGACGTCTCTTCGGTTATCCAGAAGAACCTGCGCTTCTCCCAGCGCCTGAGGCTCGTGGCGGTCGCCGTGCCCACCCTGCACCGGCTGTCCTCCCCGGCACCTAAGGGGCAAGAAGAGGGAAACGGAGCGGGCGGCCCCGAGAAGGGAGGAGAGCCCCAGGCAGTCAGGCAGCCCGAGGCTGCCCCGGGGCCAGCCTGCTGTACACTCCTCCGGGCCAGGAAGAGGGCTGCGGCTTCACAGGTAAAGGACCACCCAGGAGTCCCCCGAGGGTCGTTGGAGGACCCCGGGTCTGTGGCTAGGCTCCTCCACTTAGTGTCGTCTTGGGAAAGTCACCTCACCTCGAAGGTTTCTGTTTACTCAGTGATCTCCAAGAGCCTATTTAGCATTAACACTCTGGAATTATAGTTTCTTCTACCTCCTCTTCCCCAAAACACACTCATTCTCTCTCTCTGTCTCTCTCTGTCTCTCTCTCTCGTTCTTCAGATTATAGTCGCCTTCACTCTCCGCTCCTGAGTTTTTAAATAGAAAGTGTTTAATTTGAGCAAATCTCAAGGAATGGGGTGCTTGAAACTGTTTCTGCATACCGTATTACATAAGCTTGAGGAATTATCAACTATTCTGTCAAAATGGCGGGGGAAGGGGGATACGAGATGCTGATGAAGATGGGGCTTGCTGATAAACGATCCCTTCCCACTCCTAAACTACCTCTTGACTGACTGCCTTTAAATTAAATCGTTCCAATGAGCTGAATTTTCCTATCTTGCTCTCTTCTGCCTACTTCCTCGATACTCATAAGCATCGATTACACTTATTTTACATCTGGTCACTACTGCCTTCTTGCCCACTTCCCATCTTAAGGAAGACTTCTCAGTCTTCTTTGAGTTAGTCAAACTTCAGCCGTATCACCATAACATAGATTAAATTATGACTCTTAATTGGATCTAAAATGTGTTCAGTTTTAGAGATAGGAAGAATTCACCAAGAAGTCAGGTGACTTGTAACTGACATTTTGGCTTTGAATATATAGAGGTATTCGTTGAATTTTAGAGCTGAAGGAAACCTAAGTGCTCATCTAGTTCAGACTCAATATTTATGCACAAGAAAGCCAGTCCAGGAGGTTAATTTCCTCAAGAGCCTTTTCTCTAGGTCTAATTGCCAGACAGAAACTCTTCTGCCATACCAACCTGCTTCCTACATTGGGGTGGATGGTTAAGACCCTTTAATGACACCCTGCAATTGTTCGGATGAAGAATAATATTAACACAATCTACAAGTCTCCGCATACTATTTGCCCCTGCCTACCACACCAATCCTATCCCAGTCCACCATCCTTGTTGCTCGCTGTGTACCAGTCATGCTGATCTTTTCAATTTTTGAACATACTGTATTCTTTGCTACCAATAAGCCTTTTCTCCATTATTTCATGTACTGCCCTGGAATTATGCCCTTGCCATTTCCCATCATCATCAATTGAGTCCTTTTACTTTAAAAATCTGCTCAAACATCCTTCCCTTTTGCTTCCCTAATTATATATTCTCATTCTTCATACACTTCATTAGCACATATACTTCAGTTGCACTCATCACAGTTGTCATGAAATAATTGTATAATTTGCTTAATGTTTGTCCTCACATTAGAATGTAAGCTCTGTGAGAGTAGGGATCTTAACTGATTTGTTCACTATTGTATTGCCAGCACCTAGAACAATATTTTGCAAATTTAAGGAATTCAATAAATATTTGTGGAATGATTATGTGACTATGAGAACAGTTTTTTTAGTACAATAGAATTTCAGTTCTCTGCCAGTTTCCCTTCTCACCAAGCTGTATACCAGTCAAGACATCTGCCTCTTCCTTGAACCATCTATCCACCATCATTGCCTAGCCAACCTTTACCCAAGCCCATATATGTACATCTATATATAGATATATATAAATATTTAGTAAAAGAGGTAAATATTAAACATGTGCCACACACACCCTTACACCATTTTTCTTACTCATAATTCTACCATCTAATCAAAAATTGCTAGAAGAAAAGCCAGGCTAATAAAACAACCAAAGATCTTATAATACAACAAAGGCTAACTATTGAGAAATCTAGAATAGATAACCAACTCTGTTTTCCAATTAGTAAATATATCCAGCCAACACTTCTAACAATCCATATTACATTAATATACATGCTGAGTTATTAGGAAACTATGTGTAGGTTTTAATAATCGTACTTTATATAAAGTTTAAAAAGTTTATTTAGACTTGATAGCAATAAATTTTTAGCCGGTCTGGATTGAGAACCCCAATAGCATCTCTAAGAAAGTTTACTTGGTCCACTTTTAACTCCTTCCCCCACTCACTGTTTTTCTGTCCAAGACCAACTGACTAAACAGCAAATTTCCAGTCACTCTGCAATATTTATTGAGGAGCTATTGTAAACACTCTTTTGGGTGTTTTGTGCTGTATGTAGATAAATAGAAGTATGAATGTAGCCTATCTTTAGGGAGTTGGAGGAAAGATTAGGGGCCACCTCCAAGGAAAAAAGGGGGTTCTGATGAGCACCATACACTGATATTTTGCTTCATATAGCTAGAATTATTGTCTCTCCTTAACTGTTAATTTTGTATCCTTGTTTTTCTAACCCAACTGTATGTTTTAAACTTTAATTCAAATATAGCAAAATACAGGAAAGTGCTTATTAAATCATTAAATTATCAGAAACTGAACATGTGTAACTACTACAGGTCAAAGAATTAGAACATTACTAGCAACTCAAGAGCCCAAGACTAGCTCCTCCTCCATCCTCAAAGCAACCAAGTTTGCTTTCTTTTGAATTTGATGTAAGTAGAATCGTACTGTAGTCATTTCTTGCACCTGGCTTTTTTGTTCAACATTATATTTGTAAGATTCATCCATATTGTTGCATATAGCAGTAATATGTTTGCATTACTATATAGCAGTTTATTGTACGAATATACCAAAAAATTTTTTTGTCTCTTCTGTTGTTGGAGATTTGGGTTGTTATCATTTTGGGGCTATTAGAAGTAATCCTACTGTAAACATCCTTCTACATGTCTTTTTCATATGTGCACACGTTTCTGATGCTGTATACCTAGAATTTCTGGGACATAATATTATATTAAACTTCAGTAAATAATACCAGATAATTTTCTAAAATAGTTGTACTAATCTACACTACTAGAAGCATAATGAGAGTTTATGTTGTTTCACATTCTTGTCTACACTTGGATTGTCGGTCTTTCACATTGAGTCTTTTTGAAGGGTGTGTAATGGTGGTTTACTTTGCTTTCTCATTTCATAAATGACATTAGGAAGGGAACAACTTTTCAAATGTTAATTGAACATTTGGATAGCCTCTTTGGCGATATGCCGATTTTTCTGTTGGATTGTCTTTTTCTTGTTGATATAGAGTTCTTAATAAATTCTGTCTTCAAGTCCTTTATCAGTTAAATATGCTTTAACTACCTTCTCCTCTTCACTCTTAATAGTGTCTTTTGATGTACTGAGCTTTTTTTTTTTTTTCCTGTGTACTTAGTTCTTAATTTCAATGTAGGCCAACCTAACCATCTTTTTCTGTATGCTTAATGCTTAAAGCATGCTACTTTGCTGTTTTCCATAAACTTACTGTTTTTAGTCTTTACATTCATATCTACAACCCATTCAGAATTGATTTTTGTGTATGAAGTGGAGTTTGTTTCATTTTTTCCTCATATAGATACCCAATTGACTCAGCATCTTTTATTGAAAAGGCTAGCATTTCCTCATTGTCCTGCAGTGTCAGCTTTGTCATAAATCAAGTTTTCATATACACATTAGTCTGTTTGGACATTTTAAAATTCTGTTCTATTTATGTTTACCTGTCCTTACACCATTATCACAGTACTATAGCTTATGTTAAGAATTAATATCCAGTTGGCCTATTTTTCTGACAAATGCTTATTTTCAATAATGATTGTGTTTTATGGTATTAGTTTAAATGTACTTGCTAAAATTCTTTATGAGACCTTAATCTAAACCAAAGTTGAGGTAATCAAGTAGTTTTACTTTATATGGAAGTTACTATTGAAATTAAAAATCACAGAGCAGAAGAAATAAAGCAAATGGTCATTGTACGCCCCCCCCCCAAATTAATATCCAGTTGATTAATTCCTCTTACCTTGTTCATCTTCATGGATGTCTTGGCTATTTGGGGCTCTTTAAATTTCCATATATATTTTAGGATTAGTTCATCAATTTCCACAAATTATCTGTTGGGATTTTGACTGAGAGTGCATTGAATTTTTAAATGAATGTAGGGAGAAAGAGCATATTGACAATACAGATTCTTCCAATCCATGAACATAATGTATCCCTCCATTTATTTGGGTTTTTACATTTCTCTTAAAAACATTAAGGCATTCTATATAGAGCTCTTGTACATATTTCATTAGATTTGTTCCTATTTGATTTTGCTATTATAAATAGTATTATCTAAAATTTTATTTTCTATAAATGTATGTGGATAAATTGATTTTTCTTGACCTTATAACCAGAAACCTTGTTAAACTCATTTATTCTGGTAATTTGCAGATACTTTTGGATTTTCTACATGTATAAAAAATATATGCATATAGTTTTTGATGTTTATGCTTTTATTTCTTATTCTTCCTATTGCACTAGCTAGAACTTCCAGTACAGCATGGGAAACAGAAGAAGTGATGGGGAATCCTTTTCTCATTCCTATTTCCAAAGGAAAAGTCATTAATATTTCACCATTTGATATGATTTTTGCTATAGTTCTTTTGGTAACTGCTCTTACCATAAAAAGAAATGTTCCCCTCTATTCCAAGTTTTGGGTACAGACTTAAATCATAAATGATGTTGAATTTTTTCAGTTGCTTTTTCTGAACCTATTAATGATCACATATTTTGCTTATTATTCTGTTAATGTGGTGAACTTTATTGCCTGGTTTTGAAATATAGAGTCAAACTTGCATGGCTGAAGCAAACCCAATTTGGCCAAGGTGTATTATTCTTTTAGGTATTGTTTAATTTGATTTGTTAACATTCTATTTAGAATTTTTGCATATGTGTTCATAGGCAAAACTGGTCTATACCTGTTCTTTCTTGAAATGCCTTTTTCAGGTTTTGGTTTCAAGATTATGCTGACCAGTTTGGAGTTGTCCCCTCTTTCATCATTCTCTGGAAAAGTTTATATAAATTGGCATTATATGTCCACTAATAAATTTGATATTAATATTTTGTGGAATTCACTGAAAAAGATAACTAGTCCTGGAGTTTTCCTTATGAGAAGATTTTTAAATGATGGATTCAATTTCTTTAATAGTTATGGGGTTATTCAGAGTTTTTCTGTTTCTATATCCATTTTGATAAGTTGTATTTTTCGAAAAATTTGTCAGTTTAATCTAAATTTTTAAACATATTGACACAAAAGTGTTCATGATACTCTATCTTTTAAAATTCTTTATGATCTGTTAGTAATTTTTGCTTTTTCATTCTTTTTATTGATTTTTATTAGTCTTTTCAAAGAGTGAACTCTGCCTTTTGATCTTCTCTCTGATATTGTTTTCTTTTTATTTCTATTATTATTTCTTCCCCTCAAATTATTTTGTTCAGCTTTGATTTTTAATTGATACACTAGATTTATACATTACTGAGCTAAAATGATTAACATAGACCTTTTCCTATATGTTTTAACATTAAACAAACTTGTTAAAATGTGAAAACTTCACTTAAACACTAGGATATCTTTACATATTCAGATGTAGTATTTCAAACAAAGGAGACCTTAAGGATAACTAACTTGCTTTTGTGAAGACAAAATATTGAATTACCAAATATTTCAAATTTTTCCCAACTGCTTACATTTCTTAACAGACTTCTAGTATTCTTTTTAATTGAAGTACAGTTGACTTACAATATTATATTAGTTTTAGGTGTACAACATAGTCGATATTTTTATAGATTAGACTCCATACAAAGTTATTATGAAGTATTGGCTGCATTGCCTGTGCTGTACATTACATCCTTGTATCTTATTTATTTATTTATTTTTGAATTTTATTTTATTTGGGTTTTTTTACAGCAGGTTCTTATTAGTCATCCATTTTATACACGTCAATCCCAATCTCCCAATTCATCACACCACCACCACCACCCCCCACGGCTTTCCCCGCTTGGTGTCCATACATTTGTTCTCTACATCTGTGTCTCTATTTCTGCCCTGCAAACTGGTTTATCTGTTCCACATATATCCACATATATTTGTTTTTCTCTTTCTGACTTACTTCACCCTGTATGACAGTCTCTAGATCCATCCACGTCTCTACAAATGACCCAATTTTTTTCCTTTTTATGGCTGAGTAATATTCCATTGTATATATGTACCACATCTTCTTTATCCATTTGATGGGCATTTAGGTTGTTTCCATAACCTGGCTATTGTAAATAGTGCTGCAGTGAATATTGGCCTGCATATGTTTTTTTGAATTATAGTTTTCTCTGGGTTTATGCCCAGTAGTGGGATTGCTGGGTCATATGTTAATTCTATTTTTAGTTTTTTAAGGAACCTCCATACTGTTCTCCATAGTGGCTGTATCAATTTACATTCCCACCAACAGTACAAGAGGGTTCACTTTTCCCCACACCCTCTCCAGCATTTATGTTTGTAGATTTTCTGATGATGCCCATTCTAACTGGTGTAAGGTGATACCTCATTGCAGTTTTGATTTACATTTCTCTAATAATTAGTGAAATTGAGCAGCTTTTCATGTGCCTCTTGGCCATCTGTAGGTCTTCTTTGGAGAAATCTCTATTTAGGTCTTCTGTCCATTTTTTCATTGGATTGTTTGTTTTTTTTAATATTGAGCTGCATGAGCTGTTTATATATATATATATATATATATATATATATATATATACACACACACATATATATATACACATATATGTATATATGTATATTTTTTTCTTTTTGGCAGTACGCGGGCCTCTCACTGTTGTGGCCTCTCCCGTCGCGGATCACAGGCTCCGGACACGCAGGCTCAGCGGCCATGGCTCATGGGCCTAGCCGCTCCACGGCATGTGGGATCTTCCGGGACCAGGGTACGAACCCGTGTCCCCTGCATCGGCAGGTGGACTCTCAACCACTGCGCCACCAGGGAAGCCCATGTTTATATATTTTTTGAGATTAATTCTTTATCCGTGATTCGTTTGCAAATATTTTCTCCCATTCTGAGGGTTGTCTTTTCGTCTTGTTTATAGTTTGCTTTGCCGTGCAAAAGCAAAAGTTTTATTAGGTCCCATTTGCTTATTTTTGTTTTTATTTCCATTACTTTAGGAGGTGGATCAAAAAAGATCTTGCTGTGATTTATGTCAAAGAGTGTTTGTCCCATGTTTTCCTCTAAGATTTTATAGTTTAGGTCTTTAATCCATTTGGAGTTTATTTTTGTGTATGGTGTTAGGGTATGTTCTAATTTTATTCTTTTACATGTAGCTGTCCAGTTTTCCCAGCACCACTTACTGAAGAGAATGTCTTTTCTCCATTGTATATCCTTGCCTCCTCTGTCATAGATTAGTTGACCATAGGTGCGTGGGTTTATCTCTGGGCTTTCTATCATGTTCCACTCATCTATATTTCTGTTTTTGTGCCAATACCATATTGTCTTGATTACTGTAGCTTTGTAGAATAGTCTGAAGTCAGGGAGTCTGATTCCTCCAGCTCAGTTTCTTTCCCTCAAGACTGCTTTGGCTATTTGGGGTCTTTTGTGTCTCCATACAAATTTTAAGATTTTTTGTTCTAGTTCTGTAAAAAAAATGCCATTGGTAATTTAATAGGGATTGCATTGAATCTGTAGATTGATTTGGGTGGTAGAGTCATTTTCACAATATTGATTCTTCCAATCCAAGAACATGGCATATCTCTCCATCTGTTGGTATCATCTTTCATTTCTTTCATCAGGGTCTTATAGTTTTCTGCATACAGGTCTTTTGTCTCCCGAGGTAGGTTTATTCCTAGGTATTTTATTCTTTTTGTTGCAATGGTAAATGGGAGTGTTTCCTTAATTTCTCTTTCAGATGTTTCATCATTAGTGTATAGGAATGCAAGAGATTTCTGTGCATTAATTTTGTCTCCTGCAACTTTACCAAATTCATTGATTAGCTCTAGTAGTTTTCTGGTGGCATCTCTAGGATTCTCTATGTATAGTGTCATGTCATCTGCAAACACTGACAGTTTTAGTTCTTCTTTTCCAATTTGTATTCCTTTTATTTCTTTTTCTTCTCTGATTGCCATGGCTAGGACTTCCAAAACTATGTTGAATAATAGTGGTGAAAGTGGACATCCTTGTCTTGTTCCTGATTTTAGAGGAAATGCTTTCAGGTTTTCACCATTGAGAATGATGTTTTCTGCGGGTTTGTCGTATATGGCCTTTATTATGTTGAGGTAGGTTCCCTCTGTGCCCACTTTCTGGAGAGTTTTTATCATAAATGAGTGTTGAATTTTGTCAAAAGCTTTTTCTGCTTCTATTGAGATGATCATGTGGTTTTTCTTCTTCAATTTGTTAATATGGTATATCACATTGATTGAATTGCATATATTGAAGAATCCTTGCATCCCTGGGATAAATCCCACTTGATCATGGTGTATGATCCTTTTAATGTGTTGTTGGATTCTGTTTGCTAGTATTTTGTTGAGGATTTTTGCATCTATAGTCATCAGTGATATTGGTCTGTAATTTTCTTTTTTTGTAGTATCTTTGTCTGGTTTTGGTATCAGGGTGATGGTGGCCTCATAGAATGAGTTTGGGAGTGTTCCTTCCTCTGCAATTTTTTGGAAGCATTTGAGAAGGATGGGTGTTAGCTCTTCTCTAAGTGTTTGATAGAATTCACCTTTGAAGCCATCTGGTCCTGGACTTTGTTTGTTGGAAGATTTTTAATCACAGTTTCAATTTCACTACTTGTGATTGGTCTGTTCATATTTTCTATTTCTTCCTGGTTCAGTCTTGGAAGGTAATAACTTTCTAAAATTTGTCCATTTCTTCCAGGTTGTCCACTTTATTGGCATAGAGTTGCTTGTAGTAGTCCCTTAGGATGCTTTGTATTTCTGCGGTGTCTGTTTTAACTTCAACTTTTTCATTTCTAATTTTATTGATTTGAGTCCTCTCCCTCTTTTTCGTGATGAGTCTGGCTAATGGTTTATCAATTTTGTTTATCTTCTCAAAGAACCAGCTTTTAGTTTTATTGATCTTTGCTATTGTTTTCTTTGTTTCTATTTCATTTATTCCTGCTCTGATCTTTATGATTTCTTTCCTTCTGCTAACTTTGGGTTTTGTTTGTTCTTCTTTCTCTAGTTCCTTCAGGTGTAAGTTTAGATTGTTTACTTGAGATTTTTCTTATTTCTTGAGGTAGGCTTGTATAGCTCTAAACTTGCCTCTTCGAACTGCTTTTGCCACATCCCATGGATTTTGGAACATCGTGTTTTCATTGTCATTTGTCTCTAGGTATTTTTTGATTTCCTCTTTTATTTCTTCAGTGATGTCTTGTTTATTTAGTACCGTATTGTTTAGCCTCCATGTGTTTGTGTTTTTTACATTTTTTCCCCTGTAATTGATTTCTAATCCCATAGTGTTGCAGTCAGAAAAGGTGCTTGATATGATTTCACTTTTCTTAAATTTACTGAGGCTTGATTTGTGACCCAGGTTGTGATCTGTCCTGGAGAATGTTCCATGCGCACTTGAGACAAAAGTGTAATCCGCTGTTTTTGGATGGAATGTCCTATAAATATCAATTAAATCCATCTGGTCTACTGTGTCATTTAATGCTTGTGTTTCCTTATTAATTTTCTGTTTGGATGATCTGTCCACTGGTGTAAGTGAGGTGTTAAAGTCCCCCACTATTACTGTGTTACCGTTGATTCCCTCTTTATAGTTGTTAGCAGGTGCCTTATGTATTGAGGTGCTCCTATGTTGGGTGCATAAATATTTATAATTGTTATATCTTTTCTTGGATTGATCCGTTGATCATTATGTAGTGTCCTTCCTTGTCTCTTGTAACACTCTTTATTTTAAAGTCTATTTTATCTGATATGAGTATAGCTACTCCAGCTTTCTTTTGGTTTCCATTTGCATGGAATATCTTTTTCCATCCCCTCACTTTCAGTCTGTATGTGTCCCTAGGTCTGAAGTGGGTCTCTTGTAGACAACATATATATGGGTCTTGTTTTTGTATCCATTCAGCAAGCCTGTGTCTTTTGGTTGGAGCATTTAATCCACTCACGTTCAAGGTAATTATCGACATGTATGTTCTTATTACCATTTTCTTAATTGTTTTGGGTTTGTTTTTGTAGGTCCTTTTCTTCTCTTGTGTTTCCCACTTAGGGAAGTTCCTTTAGTATTTGTTGTAGAGCTGGTTTGGTGGTGCTGAAATCTCTTAGCTTTTGCTTGTCTGTAAAGCTTTTGGTTTCTCCATCGAATCTGAATGAGATCCTTGCCGGGTAGAGTAATCTTGGTTGTAGGTTCTTCCCTTTCATCACTTTAAATATGTCATGCCACTCTCTTCTGGCTTGTAGAGTTTCTGCTGAGAAATCAGCTGTTAACCTTATGGGAGTTCCCTTGTATGTTATTTGTCATTTTTCCCTTGCTGCTTTCAGTAATTTTTCTTTGTCTTTAATTTTTGCCAATTTGATTACTATGTGTCTCAGTGTGTTTCTGCTTAGGTTTATCCTGTATGGGACTCGCTGTGCTTCCTGGACTTGGGTGGCTATTTCCTTTCCCGTGTTAGGGAAGTTTTTGACTATAATCTCTTCAAATATTTTCTCGGGTCCATTCTCTCTCTCTTCTCCTTCTGGGACCCCTATAATGTGAATGTTGTTGCATTTAATGTTGTCCCAGAGGTCTCTTAGGCTGTCTTCATTTCTTTTCATTCTTTTTTCTTTATTCTGTTCCGCAGCAGTGAATTCCACCATTCTGTCTTCCAGGTCACTTATCCGTTCTTCTGCCTCAGTTATTCTGCTATTGATTCCTTCTAGTGTAGTTTTCATTTCAGTTATTGTGTTGTTCATCTCTGTTTGTTTGTTCTTTAATTCTTCTAGATCTTTGTTAAATATTTCTTGCACCTTCTTGATCTTTGCCTCCATTCTTTTTCTGAGGTCCTGGATCATCTTTACTATCATTATTCTGAATTCTTTTTCTGGAAGGTTGCCCATCTCCACTTCATTAGTTGTTTTTCTGGGGTTTTATCTTGTTCCTTCATCTGGTACATAGCCCTCTGCCTTTTCATCTTGTCTGTCTTTCTGTGAATGTGGTTTTTGTTCCACAGGCTGCAGATGATTATGTAAACACATAGCATAGTTCTTCTTGCTTCTGCTGTCTGCCCTCTTTATCTTATTTATTTTATTCCCAATAGTTTGTACCTCTTAATCCTCTTTCCCTATTTTGCCCCTCCCTCCACCTCTCTCCCCATTGGTAACTGCTAGTCTGCTCTCTGTATCTGCAAGTCTGTTTCAGTTTTGTTATATTCCTTCATTTGTTTTATTTTTTAGGTTCCACATATAAATGAAAATATGCAGTGTTTGTCTTTCTCTCTCTAACTTATTTCCCTAAGAATAATACCCTCAGGGTCATGCATGTTGTTGCAAATAGCAAGATTTCATTCTTTTTTATGGCTGAGTAATGTTATATATTTATATGCCACATCTTCCTTATCCGTTGATGGACCCTTAGGTTGCTTCCATGGCTTAGCTATTTTAAATAATGCTGCTATGAACATTGAGCTGCATATTGAAAGATTTCCAGTATTTTTCTTTAATTTTTTAAGGCTTTATTTTTTTAGAAAAGTTTTAGGTTCGCAGCGAAATTGAGGGGAAGATGGATTACCCAGTTACCCCCTGCCCCCACACATGCATAGCCTTCTCCATTATCAACATCCCCCACCAGAGTGTACATTTGTTACAATTGATGAGCCTACACTGACACACCATTATAACTCGAAGTCCATCATTTACATTGCAGTTCACTCTCTCATCTCTGTACTTTTTCAATTTTTATTTACCATTCTTTCTTTAACTTCTTGAGCATTAAATTGGATCATTGATTTCCAGAATTTTCATAGTGAATGGCAGATAGGACAGCTAAGTTTGACGCTTATTTCCCAAATGTAGAATTCAGTAGAGTTTATTGTTTGAGGGAAAACTCCTGAATTGAAGATACATTAGAAATATTTTGTGAAATAATTTTTTGAATGGTGTTAATATTGCAGTCTAAATTAAGACTAATTAATTTTTTCTATACTATTATGTACATTAAGACTATAAATGCCCTTCTAAGTGTGACATTAACTGAATCCCACAAGTTTTAGACTTTGAATATTTTTATTATTATTTAGTGTAAAATATCTTCTAATTTCCACTGTAATTTTATCATGGGTTACTTAGAAGTATATTTAAAAATTTCCAAACATGCAGGTACTTTGTAGTTATATTTTTGTTATAGACTTCTAGGTCAGTTGCACTGTGGCCAGAGAATATACAGCATATGGATTTAATCTTTTGAAATTTATTGAAACTGTATTAGGCCTAACGTAGGTTAGTTTTTATAAATGTTCCATATGTACTTGAGGTGAATGTGTGTTCTGCAGTTGGGTACAATTCTCCATATATGTCTATTAATCATGTTGTTTAAATTTCTTATATCCCTATGGAATCTTTGCCTGCCTATTAGTTACTGAGAGAGGTGTGTTAAAAATCTTCCACCTCGGTTTTTAATTTACATATTTAGTCTTCTAACAATTTTTGTGTTATATATTTTGAAGCTGTGTTATTATATAGCACCAATATAGCAGCACCAGCTTTCTGTAGGTTAGTGTTAGCATATTAGATCTTTTTTACACCCTTTTATTTCAGTCTTTGTGTATCCTTAAGAGTTTAAGCCTTACTGTGTCTTATGGTTGCCCCTTTGAAGACAATGTATGTTTTTTCCTCTGGCTCCTAGGTTTTTCTCTTTGTTTTCCAGTTTTACTGTAATATGCAAAGATATGGTTTCCTTTGTTTTTATTTTAGTGAATACATTTAGTACTTTTGTGAAACCATGTCTTAATGCCTTGTATTCATTTTGGTAAATTCTCAGATGTTATTTGTTCAAATATTGTTTCTGTCCCATTTTCTTTCTTTTCCTTTGGGACTACAACTGATATTATACATTATGCTTTTTCATCTTTTCTGCTTTATCTCTTATGACCTTTTCTATAGCCTTCATCCTTTTGTCTTTCTCTGCCTCATTCTAATATTTTCTTGTTCCAGTTGATTAATACATATCTGGAAATTCTGTTTCTTAAATTTTTAATATAAAGAAGTAATTGTGTATGTACACAAAAATTTTTGTTCAAAGATTTCTAATATTATGGATTGTTTTAATAAATTACAGTATATCTGTACAATAGATTGTATGCAGCCATAAAAATTATATGTAGAATATTTAATAACATAGAAACATGATGTATTAAAGAGGAAAACAAGATTATAAAACATATGTTCCCAATTTTAAAAAATACATAGAAAAAGACAAAAATAATACCAAAATATGAAGTTGTTAGCTATGAATGATGGGATTATGGCTAATTTTTTTTTCTTTTTGCTTCTCTGTATGGTGCAAATTTTCCTCAGTGATACAATGTATTACTGTTATAAAGGGAACAAAAGTTATTTTTTAAAGCCTGAATAAATTCCTAAAACTCCATTTTATCAGGAGTACATCTGTTTTGTAAAGAAATATATACTTATTCTAGACCTTTATAATGCTTGGCTTAAAAGTAGAAGTAGATTAGCTGTCAAATTAGCCATAACTATAAACACAAAGATAAAGACTTCAATTTTTATTTAAATCCTCAAAAATATTAGGTGTAATTCTTCATGTTACAAAGGGACTCTTCACAAAAGTTTCTTCATAAAGTTTCTTTAACTTGGGCATTCATAGCCTGTGTTACAGCAACAAAGGATGCTTGCTAAAATTTTTTTTCAATGGTCTAGGTAAAATTACAAAGTACTTTTTTTCATTTCTCTATCACTTATTTTTTCTTCCCACAGGCCCTCTGACGTTTTCCAGATATCTTTTCTTAGCCTCTTCCACATAATTTCCAGGTACTCAGTCTTACATTACCTTCTGAATATCCAAATTCTCCTCCTTTCTACCTCTTACTTCTCCCATAAATCAAAATTTCCATTTCACATTGTAACTTTTCTCAGGAAAGCATAAAAACATTAAAGCATATTATCTTAAATTATTTCTCTGTCATGTATAAAGGACTGATGATTAGGTTTTCTAGAACGATGCTACTGCTTTGCGATGATATACTTAATACTATTATAATCATTTAATACTACTAGTATTATCTCTTCCAGCTGTTGATTTAGGGAAAATTTAATGGGTTGTCAGCAAATAGCTTAATAGCATATAGATTTCTGCTCGACCACAATGCTTAGAAATAGACTTAGAAATAGTAAAGGACAGTATGGCAGACTTCTTATGAACTTGGACTATGGAGCCAGCTTGCCTGGGTTCAAATTCCAGCCTTCCTAATATGTGACCTTGAAAAGTATTATCTATACTCTTTCACTGTTTGTAACTTTTAGGAGATAAAACCATATAAAGAAGGCCTTACCTTCAGTATAATTCTCCTCTGATTTATATTTTTAGATTGCACATGAAAATCAAGTTTTACAAACACAAGTCCATGCTGATAATCTATCTAATGATGTCACTTCAGTACCTACTCACTGTGAGGAAGGCCCAGTGCACAAAAGTACACAAATATCTCTGAAGAGACCCCCTCACTACAGTGTGGGTAAGTTTTGACTTTTCAGTTGATTGATGAATGGAATTGGTCTTTTGTATATGAAAAGCAAATTCTAACTCATAGGTAATTGTGTTTATTCTCCTTCAGGTATTCAGGCCAAAGTGAAAGTGTTTGGAACACGACTGTGTAATGCAACTACTCAGACTGATGAATTATGGTCTAGAACGTCCTCTCTCTTTGACACTTACTCCAGTGACTCAGAAACAGATGAGGACTGGGATATCAAGAGTGAACAGAGTGATTTGTCTTACATAGCTGTACAGGTAAAAGAAGAGACCTGATTACGCGACATCAAATGATTTCATGTGCTCTAGGTTTTCAAATCTTTGCTCACATAATTGTCTCTTCACTCCTGTAAATCTTTCACCTCAAGATAACTTGACAGTTGAGTATGCAGAATTTGTTTAGCTCTAAGGGAAAAATTTGCCTGTCTGCCAAGATAATAAAGGTAGTCCCGCCCACGCCTCCCCACCCCCCACTTTCACCTTTTTTTCTTTTTATACTTTTGGTGCAGATCAAGTCATAAAACAAAACCACAATAGCAGCATTGCCAGATCAAGATTAAGCATTGAATATTTAAGCTTAGTTCAGAAGCAACGCTCATATGGGACTTACTTGACACTCACGAATTAGAATGTCACTGTTCTAAATAATTTGAAGGTGAAGAGCATAACAGTGAGCACAGCTAGTTCTGATACTACTAAATGATTTGAGGGTAGAGCCAGGACATTTACCCTTGATTATTTTTTTTCTATGTTATTTATTTTTTAGTCTGTCCAGTTGTAATACTATTACATCTATGAATCAGTCCCTGTGAGCATTTCTGGTGAAGCTGTGTTATTTACAGAAAAATTTCAAAGGGAATCAATTTAAATAGAGATAGAATTTCATATACTTAGATTACCTTGATAATGAAATCTGTTTGCATCAGTTCCTATTACATCAAATTAATTAGTTTGGTTAATTTAGATAGAAATGATTAACATCATGCAAAAAGAAGTATTACATTTCTAACATATCCCCATTTTAGAAATTAGGTTTTCCTCTACCAATACCACTTTGGGAAATACGCATGTGAAACTTAGCTGCCCCATCTGCCATTCACCAGGAAAATTTCTATGGCAGTTTTGTACCATGAAGTAATTTATTACAATAGTTTCTGAGAAACTTACTGTAACTCTGATCTTGTATTGAAAATAATAAAAATAAATGTCCATTTTACATCTCAGATGTCCTGCTAGTTCTGCATGACTGGAAGAACTTACATGCATTTTATCCTCAAAGGTTTAAATAATACACCAAAGTGATTTTCTTCCAAAGCTAATTTCATGTCTGACTTAATTTGAACAGTATAATTTTAATTAAAAAAACAATAAAATAAAGTATTAATAGAAATTGTAAGCCTGAACAATGATTATGTAAACACATAGCATTATTATTGTTATTATTATTATTATTATTGCTGGTTTGGCTTGAATTTAAGATAACTATTTGATGTTTTAAGAGAATGTTATGTTTTAAAATTAAGCATATAAATCTTCTGGAACTAAATATTATTGGGGGGTGGGGGGGTACCTGTTTTCCCTTGAGCTTTGAAACAGTGTATCTCCTTAATTCAAATCATAATGAATGTTATGTGCCCATTCATCCCCAAATTTCACTGCCATGGGTTTACTTCATTTCTATATGTTAAACAACTTTGACAGCCATAACAGCAATTTGTGTTCTTTTTTTACTAATAAGTTAATTTTATTTTTCCTATCAACTGAAAATTTATATTTGGTTGGTTGATTCAGATGATTTTATAATGAATTGTGTAATGTTTCACTGCCCTAAAGTAAAATGAAATACTGGCTTTATTTTATTTTATCTATTTTTTTTAACATGTCAATGCTTTTTTCCCAGTTTTATTGAAATATAATTGGCATATAGCACTGTATAAGTTTAAGGTGTAAAGCATAATGTTTGACATATATATCATGAAATGTTTACCACAGTAAGTTTAGTGACTATCCATCAGCTCATATAGATATAAAATTAAAGAAATGGAAAAAATTTTTTCCTTGTGATGAGAACTCTTAGGATTTACTCTCTTAACAACTTTCATATATAACATACAGCAGTGCTAATTATATTTATCATGTTGTACACTGTATCCCTAGTACTTATTTATCTGGTAAGTGAAAGTTTGTACCTTTTGACCACCTGCATCCAATTCCCCCTCCCCTGGCCCGGCTCCTCCAATAACCACAAATCTGGTCTCTTCTGTGTTTTTTGTTTGTTGTTGAAGTATAATTGACCTCCCAACACTATGTTAGTTCCTATTACACAACATAGTGATTCCATACTTCGCTATATTTCAAAATGATCACCAGGATAAGTCTAGTTACCATCTCTCACCAAACGAAGATATTACGTAATTATTGACTGTATTCCCCACACCATACATTTCATACCCTTGACTTATTTTGCAACTGGGAGTTTGTTCCTCTTAATCTCCCTCACCCAATTCTCTCCTTCCCCCACCACATTCTCCCCTCTGGCAACCACCTGTTTGTTCTCTGTATCTATAATTCTGTTTCTGTTTTGTTACGTTTGTTCATTTGTTTTATTTTTAGATTCCACATATAAGTGAAATCATACAGTATTTGTCTTTCTCTGTTTAATTTATTGCACTTAGCATAATACCCTCTAGGTCTATCCATGTTGCTGAAAATGGCAAGATTTCATTCTTCTTTATGGCTGAACATATCCATTTTGTGTGTGTGTGTGTGTGTGTGTGTATACCACATTTTCTTCATCCATTCATCTATTAATGGATAGTGCTGCGATGAATGTAGGCGTGCATATATCTTTTGTAATTAGTGTTTTTGTTTTCTTCAGATAAATAGCCAGGAGTAGAATTGCTGGATCATATGCTAGTTCTATTTTTAACCTTTTGAGGAATCCCCATATTGTTTTCCATAGTGGCTGCACCAATTTACATTCCCATCAACAGTGCATGAAGGTTCCCTTTTCTCCACATCCTCACCAATATTTGTTATTTGTTGTCTTTTTGGTAATAACCATGATGACAGGTGCGAGGTGATATCTCATTGTAGTTTTGATATGCATTTCCCTGTTGATTAGTGATGTTGAGTGTCTTTTCATGTGCCTATTGGCCATCTGTATGTCTTTGGAAAAATGTCTGTTCAGATCCTTGGCCCATTTTTCAATCAGGTTGTTTATTTTTTGATGTTGCTGAGTTATATGTGTTCTTTTTATATTTTAGATATTAACCCCGTATCAGATATATCATTTGCCAGTCTCTTCTCCCATTAAGTAGGCAGCCTTTTAGTTTTGTTGATAGTTTCCTTTGCTGTGCTGTGGTAATTTTAAATTGAATATAGGGAACTTATAGTTTATACATTACTGTTTACTTTTTGCATACATATTTTTGTTTATCTGAATTTCTTTTGTTGCCAGGTGAGTTTAGTGGTGGTGGGGTCTCCCATGTTATTCTTCATTTATATATTTAATAGATACTTACTAAACATACTCTGTGCCAGACAACTGTCCTAGGCACTAAGGATACATTGGTGAACAAGACAGACAAAGATTCTGCCCTCTTGGTGCTTACCTTTTAGTGGGGAGCCAGACAAAAAATAAGGAAATGAATGAATAATCTCAGATAGTGATTCTTTTGAACAAAATAAGCAGAGTAAGATGTTAGAGCATAATTGGGGTGGGGGGAGAGTGTGTGCTCTTTTAGGGAGGGTAATCAGAAAAGGCCTGTCTGGGGCTTCCCTGGTGGTGCAGTGGTTGAGAGTCCGCCTGCCGATGCAGGGGACATGGGTTCGTGTCCCGGTCCGGGAAGATCCCACATGCCGTGGAGCGGCTGGGCCCGTGAGCCATGGCCGCTGAGCCTGCGCGTCCAGAGCCTGTGCTCCGCAACGGGAGGGGCCACAACAGTGAGAGGCCCGCGTACCGCAAAAAAAAAAAAAAAAAACAACAACAACAACTACAGAATTTATTGCTTGTGTTAGTCATTTGGTAATTAGCTGTGTTGCCTTTTTCTTTCGTCAACTTTACAAAGGTATGATTTACACAACTACAGCTGTGTGTACCAATGTAACTTTCATCACATCAGGATATATAATGCTTGCATAGCCCACAAACTTCCTTCTGCCCCTTTGCGGGTAGTGCCCTCCCTGCCCCAGTCATAGGCAACGACTTGTAATCACCATCAACCCTTTACTCTTACATCTTGATTCTCAAGCCCGTCTTCAGTTATGTCCAGTCTCTTTAGTGGCCCCTCATCAGTCAATAGGACTATTGGAGGTTTTCTACTAACTCCACACAGTGACACTAGGTGGGGTTGCTGAGCTAAAGCACCTAAGAATGGCTGGGCAGCCAAATCAGAATTTTGGAGCTGAATGAGACCTTAGGGATGATCCAGTGTGCCCTTTCTATTTTGCAGATGAAGAAAGTAAAGATCAGAGTAGTTATCTGATGTAATCCCTGCCTGCAATTGTCTCAGCAATCCAGTCTCCCCATTTCTGGCAAACCCCATCCCATTCTTCATCAGAAATGATTGAATAATGAAGCTGGATGTGTTTACAAATCCTACTTTTTCTCTTAAATAATTTGATCAAGCCCAAGTGATTCTGTAAGCTCCACAGGGGTGGGACCAAGCTGCTGTCATTCACTGACTGCTCTGTCTGGCATATAGTAGATCCTCAGTTCATATTTGTTGAATGAATGATAGGAATCTATCCTGTTTTTAAAGCTCTAGAGATCTCAGATCTTCCTCAATACCTGTTCCAATGCTCTCTGAAGCGGATTCCTCCGACACAGCCTCATTCCCTTGACATATATGTCATTCCTTCTTTGTCTAGCTTCCATGAAGATGTTAGAGCTGGAAAGAACTTTGGAAAAATTATCCAGCCAAAATCACTCATTTTGTCAATGAGAAAACCAAATAAGGTGATTTGTCCATGGTCATATAACTAACTGGTTAGTGGCAAAGCTGAGATTAGAATCTTACCTAACTCATCATCTTAAAAAAAATTCAGCTGCTTCAAGAGACTATCAGATTTCTTGCACCTGTCCTTTAAATGTTCCTTCACCTTTCCTCTAGGTCATAGACTCCAGCTTATTATTAATTTTGAAAAAAAAATTTTTTGATTGCTTCCCTCTGGGAGCAGGCTTGCCATTCATATCCTTTCTTTTCCTGATTCCATTCAAACGACTAACCTACCCTATCATTGCTACTCACCCATCTACCCTTTGCACCTCCTAGATCTTAATCCCTGCCCTTGCAAAGAAACAGTAGGTCCTCTTTCGCACCTGAATGAGTAGGGATGGGTCTTCAGATATTCCAAGGAGGTTGTCCCTGCCTCGTTAGTTTCAGAACAGACAGATCGCAGACATCTAGGACACCTCCAGGGCTGTTCTAAGATGGTGTTTTGTAGTTCTATTCAGAGCCGCAAAAGTTATGTTGGGCTCTGTGATGACATAACCCAGGGTAATCCCTAAACGGAGTGTTCCCTAGCTGGACTAAATGACATCCAGGTACTGTTTTGCTAATACCACCCAGGAAATGGAAAATTTTCTATATCCAATAACTCTTTCCTTGATATCCCAACACTTTCTCTATAAGTTCTAAGGGCTGATTGTTTTATTTCTTTACCAACCCTACTCCCTAGTTGTGGTAGATTTTTTTAAGTGACCATAAATTCTTCTACTCTCATCAAGAGGTAAAATGTATTTGTCCACTCCTTGAATCTGGCTTGGCCATATGCCTCACTTTCACCAATGGGACATTAGCAAAAGTGTTGCAAGCTGAGGCTTTGAAAGCACTTGAGTATTGGGCGTGTCCTCTTGCTGTGCTTGGAACCTTAACATTACTGTGTGAATGAGCCCAGGCTAGCCTGCTATAGGATGAGAGGCCATGTGCGGGAGAAACCAGACCCTTACCAAGAGCCTTGTAAATGCCAAACACCTGAGTGAGGCCACCCTAGATCATCCAGCCACTGCCAACATGACAGCTGACTGGAGAAGCTTGAGTAAGTCCAGTAGAATCAGTCAAGACTGTCCAAACAGAAGCACTTCCCAGCCAACCCATGGAATTGTGAACTAAATTATTGGTTGTGTTTTTAAGTCATTACATTGTGGGGTAGTACGTTATACAACAAACACAACCTGATGTATATATCCTGGTAAAGGTTCCCTAAGGAAAAAGCTATCAGTATTTTCTTCTTCCTCCTCATCTTAACCCTCATCCTCCTATTCTTCTATCATCATAGGTTTAGTTAGCTATTTTGACTGTACGTGATGTTTAACCTCACGTACAGGGAAGGTTCAAGTGAGGGAATAGCAAGTGCAGTTGGTATTAAAATTGGGTCAACTGCAGGTTTAGACTTAGGTTACCTCTTCTTGGCAATCCATCGTTAAGAGTTGTTTCTCTCTCAGGCCTTGGAA
Source organism: Mesoplodon bidens (assembly GCF_964165515.1). NCBI lineage: Eukaryota > Metazoa > Chordata > Mammalia > Artiodactyla > Ziphiidae > Mesoplodon > Mesoplodon bidens. The sequence continues at coordinate 60,170,791 of NC_138178.1, read as the reverse complement.
TCTCTTGGGAAATAAGGTCCCCTTTCTCTCTAAGCATAGATCCACTCCATGGTTTCAGATCAGAATTACTCTCCTCATGAACACAACATCTTTCTTGGATTCTGCTTATGGAACTTCTCTGGTCTAAATTTCCTCTTTTATTAAAGTGGCAATAATTTTCTCCTTCTTGAAAATTTTCTCATCCTTGTAGAATATACACACTTTGGGAAACCCTAAATTGTATCACAACTTGATCCCCAGCAGCTTCCCAGGCTTCTAAACCACAATTCTAGATCCCCAAACCAGACCACTCAGGAAGTTACTTCTGAGTACTCATCCCCTAGGTTCATCTCCTAGCACTATATGAATGTTTTTTCACTCATTACAACAAACTGAGGATAAAATCAAACATGACAGAAGTAGTCCTCCCCTTAAAGACTTTATGGCAATCTAAAAATTCTTAAAACCAATTCCAATCATGTTTTAGTTAGAATTTGATTTCCAGTGGGGAAGAGGATGAGATGATGACCTTGAGAGGGATAAGAATTACCTAATAGGCTTATTCCAAATAGTTCTGTCCTGAACTGTTTTACCCTTTGGGGTTGATGCAACTTCACATGAATCTGGCGTGTCATGAAAAAGCGGTAACTAACTATATGGCATTCACTCATATTTCTAAAAATGAAAAACCACAGTGGAGCTAGGGTGATATTGAAGCAGGATTTTTATGACAAAGTGTGGGCTGCTCTGCAACAATGCCTCCCAATTCAATTGGCCGATGACTCACCCCTTCCATTCTTTGAGTCTATAAATCATTGGGGGAAACCATGCTCTGCATCTTTGATTCAGCATCACTCTTTGCTGTTGGAATCCTCAGAGAGTTGCTGGGGGAAATGACAGGGCTTCGCTCTGCACAGGACAAGAATTTTGCATGGACACATTCCAAACTTAAACTGTCCCCTGGATTTTGGACCAAAGTGAAAGAAACCAAAGAAAGCCTCTCTGTTTCTGAAGCTCAGCATGTCAAAAATAGGAAGGTTTAGGGGTGAGGGCGAGTACTCAACTAGGAAACATTCCAGTAAATAATTTTTTTCCAGCTGCAGCTCAGTGTTTTAATTTTAATAATAGTTTCCTGTTAATAAAAGCAACAATACATTGAGTGTGGAGACTAAGAAAAACAAATATGCATGAATGAACAAAAGTCACCTGTTAATTTAAGACCCTATCTGATTAGCTCAAGGCAAAAAAGGGAAATTGTTGGAAATGTAACAGGGACAAAAGTGTTACAGTTTAATATTTACAACTTTTCCCCACCCATGCTTTTTAAAGAGGATTTGTGTGTGCGTGCATGTGCTGCTTAGCTTCTGAACTTGTAGATGGTAATAAACAATAGAGCTACAGCTCTGCACCAGTCTCTTCTACCTGCACACAACCTGACATGGTCACCAGTCCTAAGTTAACATATATATATCCCTCAGCTACCTAACCACAGTTTCTGGGTTTGGTAGTCCAGTTTTGTGTTGGAGCCTCTGACAGGTTCACCTTGGGTCAAGTGTCTATTCAGGTCCAGTCACCTTATTACACTGTTATAGCTTACATTTCAAGGTGAACATTTTTCCATATCATTTAGCCCAAACATGACACTGGAGGGAAGTTTTTAGCTAAGTTACCCCCGATGTTTCATGGTTACGCAAGAGTGCAAAACAAAACATGTTTTCCCCACTGAATGAAAACACAATATAAGTTTTCTCTAGCAGCTGTGGCTGGAGATTGCAAAATGGAATAATCTGGCCACCCTCCAGGCTATTAGCACCCCTCCCCCTCCCCGAAGGGCGAAGGACAATCACACCAAAGAGAAGGGAGAACACAGTGCTCTCAAGTTCACAGCTAATATTGAGAAATGGAGCTGCTGGAGCATCTGGAACGTATCAGAATAGAGGTGACAGAGAGGAGGAATACAGAGCACCTTGCGCTATGACCTATGGATCAGACTAGTTCATTTAGAATGTCTTTGAGCACCATGACCCCAGTATTCATCTCAAAACAATGCATGCCAAGATTTCAGGCAGTGTGGTAAGAGTGGTAGAGAAAGTTGGGGGGAAAAAAGTCTTTCCAGTGCCCTTCAAATAGAATATGGCATCTGGGGTAACTTAGCTTAAAACTTCCCTCCAGTGTCACATTTGGGCTAAACGATATAGAAAAATGTTCACCTTGAAATGTAAGCTATAACAGCGTAATAACTTATTATTACACGTGTTTGGATGCATACCCCGTAGGGAGTGTTCTTCACCCAGTTTTAATAATTCCCCCATTTCTAAGACTGTTTAGGCCTTAGTCCCATTGCATCTCCAGAAGAATGCAGGGTAGTACAGTGGGGAAGGTGTAGATTTGAAGTCAGGCAGTACAGGTATAACTCTGGACGTCTGCCACATCGCAGCCATGTAACCTTTAGAAAGTCACTTAATTTTGCTAAACCTCAGTTTCCCTGAGAAGCACCTCATTGGGATTGCTACCAGGAGTAAGCGAGGTCATGTGCACAGTACACGGTATTTGCTCCTTAAATGGTCATTCCCTTTATCTCCCTTATGTACTTTGGTGTCTTCTCAGTACTTCTGTCCCCCACTTTAGTGTGAGGGATACATGAAAAGTACTCTGCTGGTGCTTAAAAAAACAAATCTCATCATGCACTTCACAATTCCTTCACAGTTAGGAAGTTCTTTTCTTTTCTTTTTCTTTTTTTTTTTTTTTGCGGTACGCGGGCCTCTCACTGTTGTGGCCTCTCCCGTTGCGGAGCACAGGCCCCGGACGCGCAGGCTCAGCGGCCATGGCTCACGGGCCCAGCCGCTCCGTGGCATGTGGGATCTTCCCGGACCAGGGCACGAACCTGTGTCCCCTGCATCGGCAGGCGGACTCTCAACCACTGCGCCACCAGGGTAGCCCCAGGAAGTTCTTTTCTAAGTACTCTTGTCTGTCAGTCTTTAGTTGATACTTCATAGCATCCCTCACACCTCTTTCTCTGGTGAGCATCTAAACTAAGGATTCTTGCCACTAAGTCATCCCTTTATGAGTTAGCCTGGGTCCCAACCAGACCTTCCTCTGGAGAGGGAGAAAGGAGTGAGAGAGCATGCATTGAGCTGTGGTGTCTTCCATTTGGACTTGCCAGTCCAAGGGCGCTGGGCCTTCAAGATTCTACTTCAGATCAGCCTCCAACTGATCCAGTGCTACTTCAAATCTGTCACCAAATCTCCAGGCCAGAAGACTTCCCAAAGGCCAGATGTGACCTTAAGTCCACGAGAAGTTCAGGGCAGGTCCAGAATTATACCGTATTATCAACTGCCCTCCCAACCCTAACCCCTCCTTCTTGGTCTCTCAGAGACCAATCATTTAATGGTCCTGAGGGGTACAACTCTGGAGAAAGGGACAAAGACTGAGTAGAACTATTATTTTAATTTCTACTATCTACTGAAAGATTAGACATGAAACAGAGTCAAAAATATGATGAGTGTTGCAAAAGTATAACCATAGGATGCTTATGAAACCCTTTATCAATCAAGTGTGGCTGCATAACATTGGGTTATTATTATTTTTAGTGTTTTATCCTGCACCTTGCAACCACTAAAACATATCCAGTTCTGTGCCTCCTTGCCTCTAGGGTGATCAGCTCATCCTGGTTTGTCCAGGACTTTCTTGGTTTGGCACAAAATTCCATGGTCAGAGAAAACCCTCAATCCTGAGCAAACCAGGACGGTTGTTTTCACTTCTTGCCTTAGGGAAAGTTTGGAGCGGAGTTCTTTGACTTTTGTTTACAAAAGCCTTAGTCTTTCAGGTTAACTGATGTGAATCCTTCAAAAAAGTCAATTTCATGAGGCAACAACAGCAACAACATAGAAAGGCAGAGAAAGTATTCTAGATTTAAACTGTATTCTAGAAGGGTATGAAGAGAAAATGCAATGTGTGACTCAATTGGATGCTGGTTTTTGTTTTTAAGCATAAAAAATGATTCGAATGGAACATTTGGGGGGAATCGAATATGAGCTAGATTTTAGATGATTTTGTGGAAATACTGACAATTTTGTTAGGTGTGACCGAGGTGTTGTGGTTATGTAGGCGTATGCCTTTATTTTTAGAAGACACAGTCTGGAGTACTTAGAGGTGAGAAAGCAATGATGGCAAAATATTAACAATCTTTTAATCCAGTAGAATTTATAAGGATGATCATTTTATTATTCTTTCAACCTTTCTGTATCTATGAAAATAATAAAAAGTTTTGGGAAAGAAGTTAACAACCATTGAGCAGAATAAGGTTTGAGATGGGAGTAGCTTCTCCGGGAACCAGAAAATGATTCCTCTAGAATGAAAGCAAGAGGAAAAAGGAGGAAAATGGTTGTGTGTCAGTGGTGTTGATTCTAGGCCCACAGTATCATGGCAAGATCTAATGCAGACCATCCCAGCAAAGTTCCCCATGCTCCAGTCTTGGCCTTGAAGCAGCAAGCTTGGCACTGAGGCAGCCAAGAGAGCCCCCGACTGATGATATAGACATTTTGGTAGATAGATTCCTGGGAAAACAGATGACTGGTGACCAGATGACAGTGTGGAATTTTGATTGAAAAGTCTTCTATGGGAAGAGTGCAAACTAAAACTGAGCTTCAATTTCCATCACCCCAAAGAGCTACATATTCTCCACATCTGAGTCTGTGGGCTGCATTGAATGCCCTAGACACTAAACTGGTGACTCCAGAAAGATCCACCTGAGTGAGTGACATTTTGGCTGACAGATTAGTAGGAGTTGGCCTGTGAAAGGGGGGAGAATTAGTACTTCAAGCACCAGAAGCTAAAGAGTGTGTTGGTGCCTTGGAATCAACTGAGAGAAGTTCCACGTGGTTGGAGCAGAGATCTAGGGCCAGGGTGACATGAGATAAGGGTGGGAAAGTGGGCAGGGGCCAGGATGTGGTAGACCTTCCAAACTGGGCAAAGGAAATGACGCACACCTTCCCCACCTCCAGAACCCCAGGGTCCGTCCTTCTCTCTCAACACCCCTGCCCTATGCCAGCGCCCATGCCTCAGGGTCCTTGGAGTGCTTGGTTTGGGCTACAGATTAGAAGTCACTCTGACTGGACACTAAGTTCCTTCTGCAAAGGGGATGATAATGAAGGAAAGGCCAATCTTTTGAATCTCCTGCCACCTGTCCCTTCTTGCTCACTAATGCCATTAATACATGATCCTCGCACCCACCCCCTCCAAAGACTCCCCAAGTATCTGTGGGAACTCTCTAGGCAGAGAGGTCTCACATGTGTTCACAGACAAGTCTAGCTAGTCAGTCATCACCTGGTGTCTGTAGGTCATCCCTTCTCTGCTGCCCCAGCACTTCTCAGCTAGACAGTGCCCTCTCCCCTGGGCCCAGCTGTGTACACCAGGCACCACAGTCTCCGTCCTGCAGCTGAGGATGGGCACAGGAGCTGCCAAAGCTGTGAGATGTTGTTCTGCTCAGTGGCAAAGAACACCTCCCCCTTTGTGAGTATGTTCAATCACTAGGGTCCCAAAGTCATTTTCCTTCTGTCCAAATGGTTTATATTGGTTATAGAAAAACAGCTCTTTCAGTTTTAATGCACAGGTTCCCAGCTTTCCATGGAACTCAGATATATAACCACAGGGCGGAAACAGGGGTTGGGTAACAGGGCCTTGGGCCATGAGCAAACATACATCAGACACTAAGCGGTCCTCCAAATCACTCCTCCTTTTGGACAGTGGAGGCTTTGTTAGTGGGTCAGGCTTGTGGTGCCTGGCTCCTCTGTCCCTGGGATGACTATTCTGCTGGGAGGAGCTTCCTCTCATAGAGTTTTCTGGGTCTGCTCACTGGTTCTCTGAATGTGCCAGATCTATCTGAACCCCAGCAGAGCTCATAGCTTGGGCTCATCCTGGGACCCACACTTTGTGTCTCCCACAGGATCAGGATCTTATTTGCACTTGTATCCTTGGCATGTAGGAGGTGCTCGATTTATTTTTATTGAAAGACCATCCCATACACTAGGCCAGTGGTCGCCAACTTTAGCTTGACGGAAACCACTTGGAATATTGTTAAAACACAGATTTCTAAGCCCCTTCCCAGAGATCTAATTCATTAGATCTGGAATGAGGGTCCAGGAACCTGTGTTTTAGTAGGATCCAAGGTAATTCCAATGCAGATGGTTCTTAAATCTCCCTTTGTCTCTACCTCAAGCAGGCCTGAAACAGAGACACTATTAGCCCTTTAGCTCCTTCGTGAGAATTAGAAATAGGCACCTCTTCTCCTTCAGGTTGCATCAAGTTCAAGGCCAGGGTGACAGCTTGGTGAGCAGAGTTTAGGCTGTTGTTTCAGTCCCCTCCTCCCTTTTACCAAGCCACCTTGTACTATGTACAACCTGCACAACTGTTTGCAGCAACCTGGTCAGAAGTCTGCTTTTGCTGAGAAATCACTTGAGAAATTCACCTTCGTGTCACCTAGTCTTTCAGTTAACTCTAGGAAACTGCTGGGATTGAATTGGGCTCTTTACTTGCACCTGGAGATAAGGTGAGCCAGTAGCCAGTCTCCAGAGGGGGTCTGGGGAACATGAACCTGAAAGATCTAACGCAGAGGTTCTTATCCTTTGCCACATATCAGAATCACTGGGAGCTTTGGAAGATTTTGATGCCTGGGTCTCACCCCCAGAACTTAATTGAGGGGGGTGCAGCCTGGACATCAGACTTTTTAAGAGCTCCCTAGATGAGACTAGTGTACAGAATCTCAGACCTAATAGAACTCCCACCCCGACCAGGTTGAAGCTTTGGCTGCTGTATGTCTTCCTAAGAATTGGAGGACCAGGGGTGCTCTCGCCTCTCTGACCAGAGAATGCAACTGGCTCTCTTGCTCTGTGTGGTCCAGCATTGTGCAAGTTCTTCAGGCTTTCCTTCAAGGAGTGCCTCTACTTAGGCTTCTTGGCACTTCTGCCAATCACCTTTACCCCTGAAATTTCTGAACACTCTCCTAGAACTAGCCCTCCTCTCACTTCCCTCCCCCCAAGTAAAATCCATCGATTTTTAATGTGTTGCACTCCCCATCAGTTTGATAAACTAGTCTTCTACAAGGCATAAATGGCAGGCAAAGCTTAAACACTCTCTCTGAAATATGTGCCAAAACAATTTGATAATATGCCACAAAGAAATTAATGTTAGAACAGCAAGGTGTTATTTTTAAATGGTGGGACCCAAACTTGGGATGTTGCTTTTTTGGAGAGAGGGAACCTCATACTTAAGGGAGTAGGAGACAGTAGCTGAGAGCCTTTTGGAAGCCCCCACTGTTTTTGCCACTTGCAAAAATGGCTGGACTTCCACTACTAATGCTGGTGATGCTATTCTTGCAAAGGGCTTAGGAGAAGGAATAAAGGATTCAAGTCCCCCATTAGAAGGTGAGTTCCTAGAAAGAGAGACCATATTCTATCCCTTTTTGAATTCTGCTTCATTCTTACCACATGATTTGTATACTTTTGTCATGCAATAAATGTTATTGAGTTGCCAGATTTTTTTTAACAACTTTATCGGAGTATAATTGCTTTACAATGGTGTATTTGTTTCTGCTTTATAACAAAGTGAATCAGCTACACATATACATTTATCCCCATATCTCTTCCCTCTTGCGTCTCCCTCCCATCCTCCCTATCCCACCCGTCTAGATGGTCACAAATCACCGAGCTGATCTCCCTGTGCTGTGCGGCTGCTTCCCACTAGCTATCTGTTTTACATTTGGGGTAAGCTGGAACAAAGTGAGAGAGTGGCATGGACTTACATATACTACCAAATTTTTTAAGTTAAAACTTAGCACCAATTTATTGAGTGGCTACTGTGTCCTGAGCCCTGCGCTAGTTGCTTCCATACATTATTTCATCCAATATTAGTAAATCCTCACGTATTGGTTAGGATACAGGCTAAGCTGCTGTAACGAAGATATCTCAAAATAGAGGGTTAAGCAAGGTGTGAGTTTCTTTTTTTCTCAAATGATGATCCAGATTATGGTTCACTAAATAAGTCCAGGGTTTCTCTCTGCCATCTTTAACATGTGGCTTCCATCCTTGGGGCCAACATGGTTGCTCCTGCGAATGGGCAAAGGAAAAAGTCCAGGGAAGCACATCTGCATCTCTAGAAGCACAACCCAGAAGTGGGAGAAAACATTTTGCTCCCATCTTATTGGCCAGAATGTAGTCACATGATTAGAACAATATGCAAAGCATTCTGGGAAATATGTTTCTGGTTAGGTGGCTATTGGGGATTGATATTATTCAACAAGGGAGAATGTATATTAATGGACAACCTCATAAAACACCTCATATCTATGGATGGATATCTTGATTCTTATTGAAGCTAAAAATGAACTGTAGAAAGATGCTGATTTCCTGCCCAGAGAGGTTCTGTTTTGTCAGTGCATGCAGAATTAAGTTGGCTCTGAAAGGCTACCTCAATTTATAAAGTTTTTTGCATTTAGGCAAAAAAAATACCAATTTCTTGATTTACAATGGAGGAAGATACATATGCAGCAGCTAGAGTGTTTGTGTTCCCCACACAGGCTAAGCCTTTCCTGGTATGAAAGTACTTAGAAGTCCACATCACAGTGTATACCAGCATACACCAAGCATCTAATCTAGGCCAAGTGCTGTACTAGACATTTTCCACAAACTATCTAATTTGATCCACGTCTCCAGCTTGATGAGGTAAGGATCATTCAGACCATTTTACAGGTAAGAAAACAACAGCAGGAGGTTATGCAGCTAAGATGTGGCAAGGCTGGTGTCTGACTCCAGGTCTATCTGATACCAGAGCAGGTGCTTTTTCTGCTATACTCTGCTACTTAGGTGGAAGCTATTCTAATAAGTGTCAAGACATCCTTGGTGATGTTTTTACAGGCTGTGCCTCTTTGTTCAGATTTCTGCTACAACATTTATTGCAGTGGACACATTCTAATTATTGAAGCCGCTCTTTTCCAGGCTCCCTCCATCTCCTGCTATTCATGGATCATGTCTTAGTCACTTTACAAAATTGAGGCCAGCACAGGGCCTGGTATTTGTTACGTACTTAAACAAATGATTAAATGAGTAAATAAAATGCCTCCTTCACCTACAGTTATTGGAGCGGTCTCCAGGATTGAGTTTTTGCTTTAACTTAACCGTAGGCCATCCTGATGCCTTGTCAATGTTTTTCCTTTTGTTTTATACTCAGAAACTATGGAAAAAAGCCATGTCCCAGTTTGAGTTTACTATAAAAATGAGCTCTCAAGATTCCAGGGAAAGCAAACGAGGCCAACTGTGGGCTGAGGTCATGATCCTGTTGAAAGAGGCTTTGCTAATTATCTCCATACTGATGCAAACTCCCTGCAATGATGCTAAACACAGGCCTGGGTGGAAGCGGCCTCATTCCCTGGCCACAGCGCAGTGTAGGAAGGAGCTGGAAACCAGAAGGGGCCCTTTAAAAGGCCTGGTTCCTTCATCAGTGACACAAATGATGAGGTGTGTGGGTAGAACTAATCAAATCAAATGTGAAGTTGCCTTAAAAATTTCATGAACATTTTGCATTTGATTCTCTCAGTGGGGCCCTGGCAGAAAGGTTTGTACTCTTGAGGGTACCCAATCCAGAACAGGAGGAACTCAGGGCTGGGTGCTGTATAACATCCTTTCTAGATCCAAAATTCCTTTATACAGAGTCAAAAATAAATAATACCAGAATCAGCATAGGTAGAAATATTTGGATCTAAGGGCATATAAATTCAATTTATTTTTCAAAACTCCAACCAAATAAAACACCTCTGCAGATCAGATTCACCCACCAACTGCCAGTTTTCAAACTATAGGGGACTAGGAATCTATATTTTCGGAACAGTCCCCAGGGGACTCTTAAGGTCAGGCAATTGGAAACCCTGATATAAGGTATGCATGAATTCTACGTAAATTAAAACCTGGTACCAATGGAGCCATTGTCCTGGGTAGGGATAATAATCCCTGTAGTTTTTGCCACACAGAACAGTTTAAATGAGATGACGAATATTGTTTTGTGAATTTAGGGACTAAAGTTACCAGATCAGGAGGCGTGGAGAGGCTTACAAATCTCTCTCCTCTTGATCTTCATTGCAGTGGTGGACCAGGTGTGTAGAGGTCCTATAACCACTGTAACCCTGGAGGGAGGCACAGACCCTCTTGACTTCTTGCCTATTCCTCCTAGTAGCTCAGACTCCAGGCTGTGAGCTGTTCTAGGGCAGAACACCAAGGGTCTACCTCTTCCTTCACTTACTCATTCTAGGACCTCTTCTTTCAAAAGAGAGATCTGAAAAAGAAAGGGATGCAGATTCCAGTCAAACCTTAAAAAGAGGGGCTGTGGGGCTTCCCTGGTGGAGCACTGGTTGAGAGTCCGCCTCTTGATGCAGGGGACACAGGTTCGTGCCCCGGTCCGGGAAGATCCCACATGCCGCGGAGCGGTGGGCCCGTGAGCCATGGCCGCTGAGCCTGCGCGTCTGGAGCCTGTGCTCCGCAACGGGAGAGGCCACAACAATGAGAGGCCCGCGTACTGCAAAAAAAAAAAAAAGAGGGGCTGTCCTTACTGCCCCCTTGGGTCTCTCTTGGCCCAGCTCAGGTGCCCAGAGCCCTGTGCATGGTGTTCTTTTACAAGAATGCTGATTTCCAAGACCCCATTTCTTGAGCCAAAAGGTGTTGGTCCAGGTTTCCATTCTTTTGAAGCCCTACTGTGGCAAATTAACACAACAGATTACGTGTAAGGCGCTAAATCAAGAGCTTCATGAAAGCAGATGGAAGTTTTATTCATTTCTATGCCCCTGTCACTAGTTTCTGGGTCACATTTGAAGGGCTGACATGGAACTCAGTATAAAGCTAAATGTGGGGCTTCCCTGGTGGCGCAGTGGTTGAGAGTCCGCCTGCCGATGCAGGGGACATGGGTTCGTGCCCCGGTCTGGGAAGATCCCACATGCCGCGGAGCGGCTGGGCCCGTGAGCCATGGCTGCTGAGCCTGCGCATCCGGAGCCTGTGCTCTGCAAGGGGAGAGGCCACAACGGTGAGAGGCCCGCCTACCGCAAAAAAAAAAAAAAAAAAAAAAAAAAAAAAAAAAAAAAAAGCTAAATGTGAAAAGGTGGCAGGGTTTCAAACAGACTGGCATTTCAGTAGCTCCCTTTATTCATTCAACAAATATTTGGATGCTTACTATGTGCAGGGCATATTCGAGGCACAGAGGGCAGTGGATTTCAAACTTTAGTGAACTTCAGCATTGCTTGGAGGGCTTGGTAAAGCACAAAGTTCTGAATTATAGCTTCTTAATCAGGAGGTCTGGGTGGGCCCTGAGAATGTGCAATTCTAACAAGTTCGCAGGTAAAGCTGGTGCTGTTGGTCTGGGGACCACACTCTGGGAACCACTAGAATGAGGCACGGCAAGAGCTAAGTCCCTGACGTCACTAGACGCACAGTGTAGGGTGCTCATGCCATAGAGACCTACGGTGGAGATTTCGGTCGTCTGTGCAAGTCAGAAGGGGAGACGCGCAGGGGGCACAGAAGCCCCTTAAGCTGCTGTCTGTGCCTGCCACCCCCAGAGTCATCCACAAACTGTGAAGTCAGATGTGCCGCGCCCCTCCTCTCCTCGGGGTCGCCTGGAAAGGAGCAGGCGGGAGGAGGGAGCCCTGGCACATCACTCGGGTTTGGGCCGTGTGAGCAGCGGGCGCGCACTGTTAGGACCGGGGGTTCGGGGAATCAGTCCCGGACAGGCCTCTGCGGGAGGAGAGCAGAGGAAGGTACCTTCCCCCTACGCGACCCCGTCTGCGCTGGTGCTCGGTAGGCGGTCTGGGTGGTGGCGACGGCGGCGCGGGGCGGGGCGCCGCGACCCCCGTCCTTCCGGGGCAGAGCCGCTCGCGTCGCCTCCGCCCCCTCGTCGCCGTAGTCCTCGCCCGGCTGGCTCGGCTTCGCGGCGCGGGGAGCCGGCGGCGCCGCAGACCCGGCCGGCCCGCGAGCCATGGCCCAGCCCGGCGAGGAGGCGCTGTCCGGGCTCGAGACCGCGGTGCAGATCCGCGTCGCCATCCAGGAGGCCGAGGACGTGGATGAGCTGGAGGACGAGGAGGAGGAGGGGGCGGAGGTGCGGGGCTCGGGGGACCCCTCTCGGTACCTCAGCCCAGGCTGGGGCAGCGCCAGCGAGGAGGAGCCGAGCCGCGGGCACAGGTAAGCGCGGCGGCAGGGCCCTGGCCCAGGTGGGAGCCGCCGACCCCGAGTCCCGGCCGAACCCGAGTTAGGGGAGCACAACTCCGCGGGCACAGCGGGTCGTCACACACACCCCGACCCGCCCCAGGACGCTGCTCTGGGCCGTCCCACGGAGTCAGAACTGGCTTTTGGCGGTTGCTGGTGCCCGGGTCCGTAGCCTTTAACCCCACCAAGGCTCTCGGAACTGGCGGCGGGGATCTGAGGGGCCTGGACGTGGGCATGCTCTGGGACCCAGGGGGAAGTCCTTCCTGGACCATCCTCGCCATCTCCTTCCCAGAGGGAGACTCTCCTTGTCTGAGCTCACCCAAAGACCCTCCAAAAAGCCTAGCCCAGCCCAGTCTTCACTTCCGAAGCAGGCCCACCTAGCCTTCACTGCCATCATTTCCCTGTCTGCTTATCAGTCCAAGTGGGGTTGGGGGGCCGGCCAGGCACAGCTGACACTTGCTGCTGGGGGATCCAAGGAGGAGTGATTTCACCGTGTAGAGAGTTCATTTGCCCCATTTGGGATCAGTTCAGGGCTTGCTGCTTCATCCTCCCCTACTGGGGGATTCCCATTTTCATGCTCCTTCTCCATCTGACTTCTAAGCTTGCATCATCATCTTGCTGCCTTGGCGTTGGGTTCCTGGGTAATGGGTAGTCTAGCACAAGAAACCACCTGTCTAACCTCACCTCTGGGTCCTGAGCTTTATTATCAGCCAGAGAGAGACCTTACTCTTGTGTCCACTAACACCCAGGCCTTTCAGGACTGTGATTTTTTTTCCTGCTGTTGAAAGGAGATGCAGTATGGAGCATCCATAGCAATAAGAGTAGGGCAGTGACAGAACTTGCAAATAATGGGAGATCCCAAGAGGCATCTATTAAAAGTCCTCTTGGCACATGCTTTGAGCTGCCAGAGCTCTGCAGGATTATTCCCTGGCAGGCGTATATTTATTTCATCAGGAGAACACTCAACTCAAGGGCATGAGGATCCTGGGGCTAGAGCCATTCCCCTTCACTGCCTGACCCTTCCCTAGTGGAAGAGGTCTAGATTTAAGGACCCAGAGTTTCAGGGCATTCAGATAGAGGTATTCGAGCAGGAAAGTCCAGCCCAGTGGTTTAGTGCAGGAAAGCTGGGCCACAGCAGATGACATGAGAGATTAGGACATAATATCAGCACTTTACTGTAAAGTCTGATTCATTCATTCACTCACCTGTGTGCTGAGTATTGAAAGTATAAAAATAATGAGTCACTGACATCTCACAATCTTGAGAAGGCAGCTGCTTAGTCAAATCATTTCAGAGGTCATGTAAAATAGTCCAGAGTGGCTTATTCTGCTGAATTTATTTGCCTGTAACTGTGGCAAAGAGCTGTGCCCTATCCCGGGGACTACATTTTGAGATTGTACCATTAGCAGGGATTAAAGCCCTACTTATTTCTTGGGAACCCCTATGGAGATCTAGAAGAACACGATCCTTTCTTCGGGTGTGGGCTGGTTCTTACCCCAGAGCCACCCTTCTCTCCCAGCTCCAGGGGCTGGAGTCTCATGGAGCGTTCAGTCTGAAGCCTTTCCTGCTGCCCACTGGCATAGAGTTGACCCCAGAAAAATCCCTGGGGTTCTTCAGGGTGGTGGAGCTGACAGAGCCCAGCGGGCAAACATCCAGAGCACAAGGAGAGTGCAGCCAAGAACAGGAACCACGCCGTCCCCTGCTTGAGCCAGCCTGGCACAGCAGCGGCCACCACCCTGTGTGGACACTTCTGGGCTCCCAGAGCCTGCAGGAGAAAGCCCAGGTTCCCAAACCCACTGGTTGAGATGGGTATCCACCCGCATCATCCCTCAGCCCATTGCTTCCTTCCCTGCCTGTTTTAACAATTCGTGCTCCCCCAGTGCTGACCCCCATTAGGTCCCTGAACAGGGTGCTGTTTTGTGTCCACATGTCTTTGTGCTCCCACCTCAGATCCCTCTGATTAATTTCTAGTAGCCTTAAAACTTTGCTGCCTCTTCCCCACCATCCTCAGTCCCTACCCCAAAGCCAAGTTTGTTTTCTCTTCTTCGTGTTGCTGTAGTACTCTGTACACACCACAAATGTAATTCTATAGTTTTGTCTCCCTCATAAGAATATGAGCTCCATGACTTCAGGGACCGCGCTTACCTTGTTTTCATTGCATCCTCAGTGCCCAGCATGGCACCTGCCACGTAGTGGGTGTTCTATAAATATGTGTTGAATGAATGTGTGTCTCTATCATAGCACTCACTCCATCAGGTTGAAATATTTGTGTGTTTCTCCTCTTCTAGACAGTGAGATCTTTGAAGGCAGAGACCTTGTCTTAATCTTCTCCATATCTCCAATACCTAGCACCATCTCTCTAGTCTTACCTCCATCTTGCTCACTAAAAAGATGTCTTTTCTTTTATTCTCACCTTTTTAACATAAAAAATTTCAGACATAAAATGTGAAAGAGTAGTAACCTGAGCATTTGTATACCTGCCATCTAGACTAAACAATTGTTAGTATTTTGCCATATTTGTTTGATGGATATATAATGTGTGTGGTTTCCCCTGAACTATTTGAAAGTATGTTGTACACAAGACTTATACCCTAAGTACTTCATTTTGTAGCTCTTAATAATGACATTCTCCTATAAAATCATAATACTACTACTGCAACTAAGAAAATTAACAATAATTCCCTAATATAATCCCTAAAATCATCTAATAGTCAAGTTCCACATTCACGTTTCCCCCAATTGTCCCACACTGTATTTTACAGCTGTTTCTTTTTCACCTCAAACCAGAACCGCAGATCAAGACAGTTGTCTATTATATCTCTTTAGAATCTTTTAATCTAGAGCATCCCCACTTTTTTTTTTAATGCTTTCCTGTTTTAGATAAGAGCCCAGATGTCTTGTTGAATGTTTCACAGTTTGAACTGGTCTGGTTATGTTCTCATCGTCTAGCTTAACTTGCTCCTTTGTACCATGTGTTTCCCGTAAACTCAAGTTAGCGCAGAAGGCTTGATTAGATTCAGTTAAACATTTTGGCAAGAAGACTCTTTGGGCAGTACCATAAACTTATTGCATCACGTCAGGCAGCATCCACCATTAGTGATGCTAAACTTGACTTCTTGGTTAAGGTGAACCCTCCATTGTGATTAACAAGTAACATCTGGTCTTCTTGTGAATATTCTTTCACCAACGATGTTTCACCTAACGGTGTTAGCATCCACTGATGATCTTTGCTTGAGTCAGTTCATTGGGGATTACATATTGGTGATTTTCTCATTTTATCATTCTTTGTACATTTATTAGCTGACATTCGTATGTAAAATAGAGCTTTCCCTGATCATCTGGGATGGAACAAGAGTCCCTCATAAAGAGGCAAACAGAAATGAGCACTTCCTTGCCTTTTCCCCCTCAGTTTATTTTTCCCCCTCAGTTTATTTTTATTTTCTTCCAGTTTTATTGAGATATAATTGACTACAGCACTATATAAGTGTAAGTTGGACAAAATAATGATTTGACTTACATGCATCATGAAATGATTATCGCAGTATGTTTGGTGAACATCCATCATCTCATATAGACACAAAATTAAAGAAATAGAAAACAAGTTTTTTTCCTTGTGATGAGAACTCTAAGGCTTTACTCTCTTAACATCTTTCATATAACATACAGCAGTATTAATTATATTTATCATGTTGCACATTATTTCCCTAGTACTTATTTATCTTATAACTGGAAGTTTGTACCTTTTGACCGCCTTCATCCAATTCGTCCTCCTCTCCCCCATCCTCCACCTCTGGTAACCACAAATCTGATTTCTTTTTCTGACTTTGTTTGTTTGTTTTTGAAGTATAATTAACCTCCAACACTATGTTAGTTCCTGTTACACAACATAGTGATTCGATACTTCTATACACTTCAAAATGATCACCATGATAAGTCCAGTTACCATCTCTCACCATACAAAGATATTACATAATTATTGACTCTATTCCCCACACTGGACATTTCATACCCATGACTCATTTATTTTGCAGCTGGAAGTTTGTGCCTCTTAATCTCCCTCACCCATTTGTCTCCTCCCTCTACTTCCCTGCAACCACCAGTTTGTTCTCTGTTGCTGTTTTATTATGTTTGTTCATTTGTTTTTTAGATTCCACATATAAGTGAAATCATACAGTATATGTCATTCTCTGTCTGACTTATTTCATTTAGCGTAATACCCTCTAGGTCCATTCATGTTGTTGCAGATGAGAAGATTTCATTCTTTTTTATGGCTGAGTAATATTCCATTGTGTGTATATGTATGTGTGTGCGTGTGTATATATATATATATATATATATATACACACGCACACACACCACAGCTTCTTTATCCATTCATCCATCTGTTTATGGATACTTAGGTTGCTTCCACATCTTGGCTGCTGTAAATTATGCTGTGGTGAACATAGGGGTGGATATATCTTTTCTAATTAATATTTTCATTTTCTTTGAATAAATACCCAGGAGAGAATTGCTAGATTATATGGTAGTTCTATTTTTAATTTTTAAGGAATCTCTATACTGTTTTCCATAGTGGCTGCACCAACTCACATTCCCATCAGTGGTGCATGGGGGTTCCCTTTACTCCACATCTTTGCCAACACTTGTCATGTGTTGTTGGTTGGTTTTTTTTTTTTGCGATACTCGGGCCTCTTACTGTTGTGGCCTCTCCCGTTGTGGAGCACAGTCTCCGGACGCACAGGCTCAGCGGTCATGGCTCACGGGCCCAGCCGCTCCGCAGCATGTGGAATCCTCCCGGACCGGGACACGAACCCGTGTCCCCTGCATCGGCAGGCGGACTCTCAACCACTGCACCACCAGGCAAGCCCTGTGTTGTCTTTTTGACAATAGCTGTAATGACAGCTGTTAGGTAATATCTTACTGTGGTTTTGATTTGCATTTCCCTGCTGATTAGAGATGTTGAGCATCTTTTTCATGTGCCTGTTGGCCATCTGTATGTCTTCTTTGCTTTCTGATACTAGATATTCTAGGCTTAATTTGTACTTTTGTCATGGAATCCCTCCATTCCCACAGGAATCCCTGATTTTTCAAATGCTAGGTGGAAGGCATTTAGAAACCAAGACCTGGAATTAAAAGTGCTAATTTCTGCTGGGGCATCATTTCTTCAGGCCCTTTCAATAGACAGAACTAAGAAATATATTTTTTAAAAATAAGTTTATGTTGATAATTCCAATTCAGATTTAACATTTCAGGGGTTTTGCCTTATTTCTTTTATTTTTATACTGAAAATCTTGATTCCTAATAACAATAACACATTTACTTATTTGCTTTGTCTTACAGTGTGTAAAAATGATTTAAAACTATAATACTAAATATTAGTATGAATGATAAAACCACTGAGCACATCTCCTCTTCATTTAACAAACAAAAACATCTAGGTTTCTTTCTCTTCGTGATTTTACAGAGCCATTGCCCAAGGCTATCTTTTCCCTGTTCTGGATGATGATAATGTAAGCTGTCATTTATTAATGCCATTTATGTGCCGTATGTGGAACTAAGTACCTTGTATATATTATCTCTGCTCCATACCACAAACCATTATGTAGACCTGGAGAGACATCCACTAGTTGTACTTTTCCTAGGCCCTAGGAAATATGCCAGAACAGTATGGCAGAAGACAGGATTAGAGAGGAAGGTCATGATCTCTGTAATAAATATGTAGGAAGCCATGGACCAACCAAACATAGCATAGGCCTCTGCTAGTAGCATCCAAAATGTAGTTGTTCCCGTGATACCTTTTCCAGAGTTGGTACATACCTATATGTGTTTTCGACCTGTCCTCCTGAACCTTTATTTTTTGAATCTTCTCTCATGTTTTTATATTGCATTATCAATTTGGTTGCCTTTCTGAACCTTTTCAGATTCATTATCTTTTTCTAGAGACGAGTCAAAAGGAACTTCACACAATGGTACTGGACCCTAGTGTTTTTCATAAATGTTATTTTCTCCTTTGTGTTCACTATCCTCCATGTTGCTGTCCATTATTTTCCTGGCCTTGGTGACCCAACCAACATATATTAGACCATTGGCAAGGATAGATGATGAGTCCAAAAATTTTTCTGTACTGAAAGTCTTAGTGAGGAGCTCATTACTCCACCATTTTAGTTTGGGTATTTTCCTTCATAAGGTATCATCTGATTAACCATTCAATTAACAGCCAAAGTAGCTTGAGATTTTATGAGAAAAGCAGCCTTGGAGATCTTATCCTGCCCTTATTTCTCCAAATCATTTACAAATATAATAGATATTTCAACACTGGTCTGTGGAGCCCAATTAGCTGTTTCGAAATGTACCCCTTATTTCTATGCTTTGTTTCCATTTCTAGCAAGTTTACAGTCATAACAAAAGAACTCATCATCACTCCCAATTTATAATACTTTATTTAAAGCAAAACAGTAGCGCAAATGTAAAACTTTTTCACAGTCCTCTTGAAAGGCTACTAGCAACATATACACCAGGAACCATACTTTCTCCCTAAAACAATTCTGATAGGTGTGATTTGCCCATACAGAAACAATTCACTTTACCTTGGTGATGCTTTTTAAATTCCTACTACATGCAAGGCTCTGGGTAGAATGAAAGAAACCAATATGAATCCTACCCTCCCAGAACTTAGAGTTCAGGGCACTAATAAGATATGCACACAAGTAGCTCTGATACAAATAGAGGCAAGTATTAGGAGAAGTTGAAATGATTTCCTTCCTGGGAGAGTTACGTTTGAGATGGGCCTTGATGTGTGACTAGGATTCGGACCTGAGAGAGAGGGGCAAGGCATTCAAGGAGATGGGAACAGCATGCACAAAGGCATAGAGTCCAGAAACCTTGTGATATGGGGAACTATATGTCTTTTATTTGCTTGGAGCAAAGGATCTGCAAGGAAATAGAAATGCATTTGGAAGCTGATTACAGCCAGATTCTAAGTGAATCTGGATAAAGAGCTAAGGATTTTGGATTTTATTTAATAAGAAATAGGAAACATTATTAGTATCAAAGCAGAGCAGTGGCATTTTATAGCTGTTCCTGAAAACGTGTAATAAGGCACAGAACGGAAGAGACTGTAGCCCAAAATACAACAGGAAGTGACAGGAGGTGGGAAGAAAGAACCCTAGAAAGGCTGTGGTTGGGAAATATGCAAAGGAGGCAAGAGTGAAAAGGGATGCTAATATCTGAGAGGTAATTTAAATTCTTCCTTTAGAACAATTGCCCAACCTCTCTACCTGCCAATGAAAGGTAGTAGACAATATACCCTTTACTTCCCAGGGGAAAAAAGAAACAAGATTATTTCCTAAAGGAATTGAGTGAACTAAGTGGTGATCTAGGGCTGCTAAGGTAGAGCTGGTACCTGATATAGGGCTCCTACTTAATGGTTCCCTTCCAGTTCACTCTGAAGTGAAGCCTGCCAATTGGCATGCCCCACCCATGTATATAGAGCCACCTAAGGAAGAAAAACAATAGGAGTGTACATATTCCTAGGGAGCCCTCACAAACCACCAAGAAAAAGCAACCCAGACTTCATTCTTCAGAATGAATAACTATGGAGCCATAGTTCCCTACTCCTAATGTGTGGGCTTCCTTCCAAGGGTCCCGAATGGAAAGGGGGAAAAAGGAGTCACTTTACAGTGGAGTTGTATGACAAATACTACCTCAGTCAGGTGATCAGGGTCAACATCCACAATTATCAGTCATTGGATAGTATGGGCCCTTTATATGATGTGATGAGAATGGAAATTTACATCAGTGGTCCTCTTCCCAAAAACTCATATCCCCAGTCTAATCATGAAAAAAATATCAGACAAATCCCAATTGAAGGACATTCTACAATATACCTGACCAGTACTCCTCAACATTGTCAAGGTCATCAAAAACAAGGAAAGTCTGAGAAAGTGTCATAGCCAAGAGAAAAGAGGAACCTAAAGAGACACAATGAATAAATATAACGTGGGATGGGATCCTGAAACAGAAAAAGGCTATCAGGTAAAAGCTAAGGAAATTTGAATAAAGTATGGACTTTAGCTAATAATAATGTATTAATACTAGTTCATTAAGTGTGCCATACTAATGCAAGCTATTAATAATAGAAGAATTCTGGTGTGGGATATCTGGGAACTCTATGCTATTTTCACATTTTTTTCTGTAAATCTAAAACTATTATAAAATAAGTTTATTTAAAAAATATTTTTAAAAAGAAAAAGACGACTGTTTACCAGCCACATGAAGAAAATCATTGACATGAAAATTAAATGGAAAAACTGACCCCAGAGGATACAAAGGCAACACTGTTGGAAACAGAAGAGACTGTTAAAAATTATATATACTCCAGTTAGTACCCTGAGAGAATTTAAGATAGTGTATCCACAAAATAAGAACAGGATGCTCTTAAAAAGGAACGATCTGGGGCTTCCCTGGTGGCGCAGTGTTTGAGAGTCTGCCTGCAGATGCAGAGGACGCAGGTTCGTGCCCCGGTCCGGGAAGATCCCATATGCCGCGTGCCGCAGAGCGGCTGGGCCCTTGAGCCATGGCCGCTGAGCCTGCGCGTCCGGAGCCTGTGCTCCGCAACGGGAGAGGCCACAGCAGTGAGAGGCCCGCGTACAGAAAAAAAAAAAAAAAAAAAAAAAAAAAAGAACGATCTGAAGACATAAAAGAATTTTTAAAGACTAAATAATTACTGAAATTTTAAAAATTCATTGGAAAAGGTTGGAAGATAATGTCAAGGAAATCTCTTCGCATATAAATCAAAGACAAAGGCACAGACAGACAATGTGATAGAAAATGATAGACATAGAGGATCAGTCCAAGTGGTCAGTCAACTGACAGTATTTTAAGAAGAGAACTGCAAAATTAGCAAATGCCTTCTCCCTGCAGTGACCAATGTTTATATAGTAATAATAATGACCTACAACTGATTGACTTTCAGAGTTTAGTATCTATCTATAGACAAAGCATGAAATAGTAGTTCCAGAATAGACTGTAAATATTATGAACCATGACAAAATGAAATAAAGGCACATCTGATGAAATTTGGGAAGTTGGAAATGTAAGGAGAGATGAAGGAAAAGGAGGGGTAATAATATGCACATCATATGTTGTGAGGAATTGGGAAATATTTTTTAATGTTGGTGGAATAAGAAAGAATTTTAAGTATGTTATTTAAAACACATAGAGAAGGCTAATAGAAAAACCAAAAATAATATAAAAATTTAAAAGTTGAAAGAAGAGGCTTTTCAGTGACCCCAAATCCTTCTTTTGTATAATAGGACATCAACAAAGAATTTCAGAAATTGGCAAGTGATACATAGAGCTATGAACTTATTTTATAGACCTATACAGCAACTCTCATAGGAATTAAATGGTTGAATAGAGGTTGCATCTAAGAAAGAGGAGTGGAGAGGGGGATTGTTGCTCTCTTTATAAGTTTTCTACTATTTTATTTCCGTTGGTTCTATGTATATGTATTACTTTAAGTTTTAAGCATTATTTTTTGATGAGCTATTAATAGGGTCCGAGGGAGAAGTAATGAGAACAGTTGGAATGGAAACGAGAGAACAGATGGGAGACACTGCAGAATAAAATCAGCACTTGATAACTGACGCAATGTGGGGGCAAAGAGAAGGCTGAAAAATGCATCTTAGGTTTTGAGTCTAAGCACATAGAGAGTGTAGGGAAAGTCATTTGTCGGACAGTATGGGAGGGAAGATAATGTGGTTATTATAGGATAGTTGTAATTGACAAAAAGTTGTCAATGTTCATATATAAAGAATATAAACTTCTTTAATGTTTGTGAAGGATACATGGTCTTTTGTGTTCAAAGGCTGTTACAAGAACCAGGAAACAGTGCAGCAGTCTCCCCTATATAAAACAGGCTTTCCTGATCTTCCAAGATTCCCCTTGGGAGATGCACAGTTGCTGCTGACAGCACCCATGCAGAGGGAGGGGTCCTCTGGGTGCAAGAAGCTCACCTCTGCACTCACACAGAGGTTTTCTATCACCTCCCAGTACTACCCACCTGTTCTGGAATTTCTGGTTATTTGCTCACCAGGTGCAAATACTGACACAGAGTCACCTCCCAACATATTATGGATTATTTACTGAGCGATTGTGTGAAAAGGAGATGAGCTTCCCAGGTAGAATGTCTGTTGGTAAACAGGCCCAGGCTTTGGTCCCACCTGAGGCTGAGTTCTGCAGAAGGTGACAGCTTGATTCTGGACATATTGAAGCAGTATCAGGCTATCCACTTGGAAACATCAGACAGGCAGTTAGGAATTGAGGACTGGACTCAGGAGTGAGAGCAGGATGGAGTGGTAGGAGGAGAGGCAGACTTGAATCAGATGAGCCAACCAGTGGCTGAAGTGTAGAGGTTGCCAGGGGATAAAGAACCAAGGAAAGATCCTTGGCAAATACCTACATTTCAAAATGGGAGGAGGAAGAAGATCCTGAAAGGGCAGTCAGATGGGAAGAAAACCCAGAAAAGAACAACTCATGTAAGCCCAGGGGGAGAATATCAAGAAGGTGATCAATTGTGTCCCATCCTGCAGCCAGGGGCAAGAGACCAAGATGGAGAAAAGGCACCCAGATATAGCAAATGAATTCTTTGGTGGATGTCCAGACACACAGAACAAGTCTGAGGAAGGTCTGGGCAAGTCTGATTGGATGAACTTGATTTTCTTAATCAAGTCTGAGGTAGAATCATCTGCAGGGAGTAAAGTCTTCCTGTGGCTGACCTTGGGAAGAATGGGAGGGTCTAATATAGGCACTGGAGAAAGTGAGAAATTGCATCATCTTCCTTCCATTATGTTTTATTTGTGTGTAAGTTTACTTTTAGTGATGGCATCAACTGCTCTGGTTAGGAAATAGGACTTATTGGCCTGTGGGTCCCTTTAATGGTCTGGTCACCTGTGATACACTAGCCATTTGTAGTAAGTTGGGCCATTTTGCTTATGCCTCTGAGTCCACCCAAAACTCTTCACTGGTCGTTATCACACACCTCACCCCATCCCCTGCTATTTATTGTCATCCTTGTCAGCTGGGCCCAGAACTTCCTATGCATTCTTAGTTATTTCATCTGGTATATTCAACCTATCCATTTTAACTACTATCTAGGGTGTACACTTTCTGTAATAAAGTGAAAATTTGTACTTTCCATCTGGCATTTTCTTTTTCACTTCATTGATTTTCCCACTGACACTTTTCCTTCGGCGTGTTTTGAGCACCTCTTTTCTCAGTGTAGTGTTACTATCCTAGTATTTGGCTGTAAGTAGTAGAAAACCCAACTAACAGTGAATTAAACAATTAGGATTTTATCTTTCTCATGTAATAATCATAATTATGCAAGTATGTAGTTATAGTAGTTGGTTCAGCAACTCAGTAATATCAGAACCAATAATGTCAATAAATTAGGCCAAGCTGATTCTCCTGACCTTTTCCTTATGGTAGTAAAATAGCTGCTACGGCTCCAACCATTACATCCACACTCAAAACAGATAAAAGGGGAAGGAGTTAAGGCCAAGGCCAAGAGATTTTCACTTGTATGTTATTGGCCATAACATGACAAATGGCTACCACCTCTAAGAGAGACTGGGAAAGTGAGCATTTAGTTTTTATAACCTCCATAGTAAAGGAGGGCAAGTGAGAAAGAGTTTGCTATTAGATGTTGGGTGAGTCAGACTGGTGTCTGCCACAGCTACCTTTTAGGGACTTTTAAAATATTCAGCTTATCTACTATTTAAGTTGCACTTGACCTGTTATATCTAATGAGCTGCCTTAACATATTCCCTTAGTTTATCATCCCATTTTTAAAAAGCCTTTTGAAGAAACATACTTTTAAAGTTAGTCTCTCAGACTGTTTTTTTTTTCCTTTAGTACATACACATTTGTCTTGTGACATCAGTAAGGTATTTTAAAAACCATTTCCATACTCTCTACAGGCAAATAACTAAAACTCTTCATTTAAAAAATCTACAAGTGCCTGTATTTTATGCTAAATATAATTTCTGAAATTGAAAAATTGTGAGATAGATTTAGTTTTTTTTCTCCTGCCAGAATATTCGGGGTTTTTTTTTTCTCATTTGGACTCTTATACAATTGCTTTTTTTTTTTTTTTTTTAAGGTTGTGAGCCAGTGAAAATTTTGCTGGAGTTGAAGAACGTAAATGTATGTGCCTTTTCCGGCTTTAAACTGTCACATTCATAGGTTATTTGACTTTATGAGCCCTTTTTTTAAAAAATTGGTTATTTATATGAACTCTCTGAGTCCTTTTGGAAGCCTGGCAAGTTCTCCCAACACAGTGGAAGTACCTTGGATGCTTTAGGAAGACTAGGATGCTTTAGGGGGATTAGGTTTTTGCATCTGTCCCAAGAGATGCTCTTTCTGCTTGGAACATGTTGATGGAGGCTCTGGGTCTGATAGTCAATGTTATTAGACATCAAACTGCCACAAGGAAAGTAGTTCTTTTTCTTTTCTCTGGAAGTAATTTTTAACCAATACTTTTTATTGAATAATAAATATAGTATTTATATAATACATAATTTGGTAATTAAATATACAAAAGGGAACTCACCTTTGATAACTTCTAATAATGGTGTCAACTATGATGTGGATAATCACAAATTCCTTAAATATTTGTGGTTTTGACGATTTTATAATCTCTTCATGAAAGATTGGCCTTCCTAAAGAAGCTTTGCCCAGGATTTCTTTGCATTGTTCTCATGTCCTAATATTCTCGGAGAGAGGGAGAGGAAGTATGTCCAGGTGGAGCTGCTGGGGGGCAGGGGGGTTCATTTAGAAAGGCCCCAGTGAATGAGATTGTTTCCAGATTTCCGGCAGTGTCCCAACAAAACGTGGAAGGTATCATGTGTGCTGACTTTGGAGACAGAAAATTTGAGTTTGAAACCTATATCTGCCCCTTATGACTGAACAAATGAGTGTGTCTATCACTTACTGAGCCCTGAGGGTATGTCAGGTACTCTTCTAGATATTTCCATGAATTAACTAATCTTCACACAAGTCTATCAAGAAAGTGACTATCATGAGTCCCAATTGATAGCTAATGGAACTGAAGTATGGCAGTGAAGTTCCTTGCCTAAGTTGACTGAGCTAATAAATGGTGGTGTCAGGATTCAAACCCAGGCAGCCTAACTCTAGAACCAGGACTCTTAGTTACTCTGCTAAACTATCTTCTAGAAACCGGGATTTGTGGGGAGGGGAGAATAGGAGTATGTGTGAAAAGCATCTTGTCAATGGCAGAGCAACATAAATGTTAATAGAGGGTGTTGTTTTTCTTTTTTAATGATCTTCTGTTCTTGTTAAAAATGAAAGCTTGACCCATTGACAGACGAATGGATAAAGAAGAAGTGGTACATATATACAATGGAATATTACTCAGCCATAAAAAGAAACGAAATTGGGTCATTTGTAGAGACACGGATAGATCTAGAGACTGTCATACAGAGTGAAGTAAGTCAGAAAGAGAAAAACAAATATCGTATATTAATGCATATATGTGGAGCCTAGAAAAATGGTACAGATGAACTGGTTTGCAGGGCAGAAATAGAGACACAGATGAAGAGAACAAACATATGGACACCAAGGGGGGAAAGCAGCGGGGGTGGGGGGTGGTGGTGGTGGTGTGATGAATTGGGAGATTGGGATTGACATGTATACACTGATGTGTATAAAATGGATGACTAATAAGAACCTACTGTATAAAAAAATAAATAAATTTTAAAAAATGAAAACTTGATTTCTTAGCTAGTTGGGGGCAAAAATCTCTCCCCTTGTGGCCATGTGATTCTCACTTCTGAGGAGCCCAGTTCAGTTGTGACCCATTACAGTTTCCTAGGGCTGCTGTAACAAAGTGCCACAAACTGGGTGGCTTAGAACAACAGAAATTTATTGCTTCACAGTTCTGGAGGCTGGAAGTCCAAGATCAGGATGTCAGCAGGGGCTTGCTCCCTCTTGAGGTGCTAGGGAAGGGTCTGTTCCAGGCCTGTCCCCTAACTTCTGATGGTTTGCCGGCTGGCAATCTTAGACATTCCTTGACCTCTGCTGCATCACCCCGACCTCTGCCTTCATCTTCACGTGGTGTTCTCCCTGTGTGCGCATGGATTAGGGCCCACCCTACTCTGGGGTGACTTCATCTTTAACTAATGACATTTGCAAGACCTTTTTTCCAAATACTTTAACTAATGACATTTGCAAGACCTTTTTTCCAAATACCATCACACTCTGACATATGGGAGGTGGGGCGGGACTTCAACATATGAAACTTGGGGGCTACGGTTCAACCCCTAACACCTCGTGTCCCCTTCTGGTCTCAGTGGCACCACGACAAGTGGGGGCGAGAACGAGCATGAGGACCTGGAGCAGGAGTGGCAGCCCCCGGACGAGGAGTTAATCAAGAAACTGGTGGATCAGATCGAATTCTACTTTTCTGATGAAAACCTGGAGAAGGACGCCTTCCTGCTAAAGCACGTGAGGAGGAACAAGCTGGGGTATGTGAGTGTCAAGCTACTCACATCCTTCAAAAAGGTGAGGCTTCGTTCTCAGAAGCCGCTTTGAGGATTTCAGAGGTGCTTTGGGTTGTGGTTCTCAATATTTTTTACCCCCTTGAAACCTGATGACTAACAACTTTTTATTTCCTCCAAGCCCTGAAAAAGGGGAAAAATGATCAAGAGAAGGGATTTAGGATCATTATTAAGAATATCCTCCCACTCTATTAAAAGGGTCCTGGGTGTTGGGACAAGTCTCAGCTGGTGGCAGTTATGAAATGACATTACTTTTTCTTAGCAAAGTTCAGGCACTCTTGCCGGACAAGTGGGTGGCCAGGAGGATGCTGTGCCGGGACAGGGGGCTGAGTGACCTTGAGAGACACCTACCCGGCCTAGAATTATCTGAAATCTAAGCTTTTCATTTGCCAACTTGAATAAATAAGAGGAGGAAGGAGCTCTGGGAGATGAGCCTCCTCCAAGACACCAGCCGCCTTTGCTGTGTAATGCCAACGTCCTCATCTATAGGATGGAGATGTAGGATATCTACCGCATGTCTCTGCTGTATAGATCCAGCAACTGGGTTGTGAATTGCCTGCTTCTTGAAGAGTTAACAGGACGGTTGGAATAAGAACTCTGTGTCTCCCTTGGGGAAAGTGTATTTACTAGAATGGAAAAGCCCACGTGGCCTGTTGCATAACAGGATGTGTAACGAGTGGGTCCCAGCCAAGTTGCCTGTGTGCTTTGTCAGAGAGCGCTGGAGGAGAACTTTCCTCCCGGAGCTCTTCTCTGCCTCGCCCGCTGGAATACTCTGCCCTCTTCTCTTGATTTCTTTCCTTTATTCGTTCATCAAACATATGCTGAGTGCTGTGTTAGGCACAGGATATACAAAATGAACATGGCATTCCGCCCTGCCCTGGCAAAGTCCAGTAAGGGACACAGACCAGTGAAGGATCACAATATGACCATCAACAGTACTGCAATAGAAAGAACAAAGTACTGTTTGGAGCTAATTGATCAGAGCAACTAACCCTGCCTGGAGAATTGAGAAGTCTTCCCAGAAGCAGTGACATTGAAATAGGATCTTGAAGGATGAGTAGGAGTTTTCAAGGTACAGGAGAAGGGCATTTCATGTTGTAGAGGAAAAACCTACTCTTCTTCCTCACAATACTTCTGCCACCAGATGTGAGGGAGGTTTTTGCCCATACCAAGCAATTCTGTGACACCCAGCTGGGTGTCCTACAGTTTAACCCAATTCTGACACTGTCTACCTGGGGATAGCATCAGATCCCTACAGGTTAAGGGTTCTGCACCACACTTTAGATGCCAATCACAAGTAGTACGTCCCCAGGGATCCACAGCTTCTGTCTGACTTGGCTACAAATCAGAGGTTCCCATGACCTCCGCCCCCTTGGATTAGATTATTTGCTACAGCTATTCACAGAACTCAGGAAAAGACTTAATTAGATTTACCAGTTCATTAAAGGATATGATAAAGGGTACAGAGGAACCACCAGACGCAGAGATGCACAGGGCAAGGTCTGGGAGAGTCCCAAGTGCGGGAGCTTCTGTCCCCATGAAGTTGGGGTGTGACACCTTCCTTAGGATGTGTTCACCAACCTAGAAGCTCTTCGAACCCTGAACTTTTGGGATTTTTATGGAGTCTTTGTCATGTAGAATGATCAATTATTGTTATAATAATTATTATAATAATTATCTTATTATATTATAATAAAAATATGGATACTGTTATATCCATTTCCTGCCCCTCTCCCCTTTCTGGAGAATGTCAGGGCTAAAAGTTCCAAGCTTCAAATCATGGCTGGTCCCATCCAGGAGCCCCACCCAGAGTCGCCTCATTAGAGCAGAAGATGCTCCTTGTGCTCTGTCGCTCAGGAACTTACAAACATTTTAGGAACTCAGTGCCAGTAACAGGGATGAAGACCAAATATATATATTTCTTAGTATAAATCACAGTATCACACATGTCCAGAGAACAGTGAGCAAGCCCTCACATGAAAGTGCTGGTGGGGGAACCCAAAATGGAGCAGCCAGTGCAATCATCCTGTACATTCCTTTATTCCTCCCCAGGGCCCCTAAAAGTGAGCCTAATATTCTTCCCTTTTTAAGTTGCCACTTACGGGATCTATTTAGGAGAGTTCTCTATTGAAAACTGGCTGCAGAGTAGACACAGACTCCCCAACACCTCCAAAATGACAGCAAAGACCCTTTTCATTCTAAAGCGTTTCCTGCTAATCATAATAGGAAACATATATGACCAGGGCCATCACAAAGTTTTGGAAAATCTTACCAAGTTCTAGTAATTGCACAAAGATGGCAGCTCTCTGGTTCCTATTCCTTGGTGGTGCCTGGACACTCCTTCCCCAGGCTCACAGACCCAGGCCTGGGATGCTCAGACCTAACAGAGATTCCCAGTAGCCCTGACTCCTGGCTCTGGGCGGGGGGTACTGGGTCCTGCTTCTCTCTGGATTGGCCATGGCCTTCCAGCAGCTTCTCCGGCCCTCTGAGTAAGGCCGCCCTGGCCTTCCCCCAAGCACTCCTTGCCCAGTCTTCCCCTCCTCTCCTGAGTGCTCCCTCCCTGACTGGCAATGGAGAAGACCCCCCCATGTTTCACCTCCACAGAGCCATTGTCCTGTGGTCATCTTCTTCACCCTTTCTGGATCTCTCATTGACCCTGTCCGCCTGCAGTCCAACTCTTTGCCTGGACCTGCTTCTCTCTGCCCCTTGGCTCATGTCACGGTAATCAGCCCATTGATTCTGTGTGTAGGTGACTTCTGATTCCCATACCCTAAGCCCCAGTCTGGGCTGTTTCACCCAGAGGCCACAGGCTAGAGTGGAGAGTGCCCTCTCTCCAGGAGCCTGCTGGCACTACTCAGAGCTCTGCCAGGGCTCCCCCCACCCCGCCCTGTTTGGGAGCCCTCCCTTCTGAGTTCCGGCAAGTTCCTGTTTGGGTCAGGGTGCCTCTGCAGAGCAGCTGCACTGGCTCCGGGTAATCTCGCCATTCCTGGCTCAGGTTACCCACCCACCCACGTCCACCATTTCTTCGGGATGACTCATTCTCCATGGCATTCCCTTCACCAGAAGTGGGCCTCTCGAAAATTACTGTTTTACGGTATAAATATAGCTTCCATGCGCTGCAACATTGATACGCACAATTTCCACTAAAGGAGGAGGAGTGAGGGACCGTTTGATCACTCTCCTTGACACCCAAGTTGCATTTAATTCCAAGTTGAAACAGCCCACATCATCTTCAGGAGATATTGAAAGATCTTTTGGCACCTTCTGTGTCTTGAATGCAGAAAGGTGGAAGCACCACTTCAGAGAAGGATTTGAATGTTAAAATCTCCAGATCCTGTCAAAATGGTAGCATGTAATATTTGAAATAATGATAGCACATAGTATTTGTTGAGTACTCACTGTGAGCTGGACACTGTCCTAAGTTTTATATATGTAAAATGTGTGTCCGGGGGTAGATATGTATATATTTCTTTATTCATTTAGTCCTCATGATAATTCTATGAGGTAGACACTATTAATATCTTCATTTTACAGATGAGGAAGCTGAGGGACTGAGGGACTGAATAACTCTTCAGGTCTTACTGTCAGTTAGAGGTGGCCTCTGGATTTGTGTTTCCAGCAGCCTTGTTCCAGAACCTGCAGGTTTAACCTTTAAACTTGCACAGAATAGAATATTTCCATACCTCGGAAAGATCTGTTGGACAGCACTGTTCTAAACCGTGCTGCCCTGTTTGTAACTGTAGAAAGTGTATTCGTTCACTCACTAGGTTTCTGAGTGCCTGCACACACCAGGTATAATTCTAGTTACTGATGTTCCAGGGGTAAGGAAAGGAGGGAGGGAGATTGTAGAGGACGCCAGGAGGACAAGGACAATAGGTAACCATCTCTGATTTGCTCTGTGTTCTTCAGGTGAAACACCTTACACGGGACTGGAGAACCACAGCACATGCCTTGAAGTACTCCGTGACCCTCGAGTTGAATGAGGACCACCGGAAGGTGAGGAGGACCACCCCTGTCCCACTCTTCCCCAGCGAGAACCTCCCCAGCAAGATGCTCCTGGTCTATGACCTCTACCTGTCCCCCAAGCTCTGGGCCCTGGCCACCCCCCAGAAGAATGGAAGGGTGCAGGAGAAGGTGATGGAACACCTGCTCAAGCTCTTCGGGACCTTTGGAGTCATCTCATCAGTGCGAATCCTCAAACCCGGGAGAGAGCTGCCCCCTGATATCCGGAGGATCAGCAACCGGTACAGCCAGGTGGGGACCCAAGAGTGCGCCATTGTGGAGTTCGAGGAGGTGGAAGCGGCCATCAAAGCCCATGAGTTCATGAGCACAGAATCTCAGGGCCGGGAGAGCATGAAAGCTGTCCTGATTGGTATGAAGCCACCCAAAAAGAAACCATCCAAAGAGAAGAACCAGGAAGAAGAACCCACTTCGAGCATCCACCTGAACAAGTCCCTAAACAGGAGAGTTGAGGAGCTTCAGTACGTGGGGGATGAGTCTTCCGCCAACAGCTCCTCCGACCCCGAGAGCAATCCCACGTCCCCTATGGCTGGCCGGCGCCATGCAGTCACCAACAAGCTCAGCCCTTCTGGCCACCAGAATCTCTTTCTGAGCCCGAATGCCTCCCCGTGCTCAAGTCCTTGGAGCAGCCCCTTGGCTCAACGAAAAGGCGTTTCCAGAAAATCCCCACTGGCCGAAGAAGGTAGGCCGAACTCCAGCGCCAGTCCTGAGACCTTTCGCAAGTGCATGGATTATTCCTCGGACAGCAGCGTCACTCCCTCTGGCAGCCCCTGGGTTCGGAGGCGCCGCCAGGCTGAGATGGGGACGCAGGAGAAGAGCCCCAGAGCGAGTCCCCTGCTCTCTCGGAAGATGCAGACTGCAGATAGGCTACCTGTGGGGGTGCTGAGGTTGCCCAGAGGCCCTGACAACACCAGAGGATTCCACAGTGGACACGAGAGGAGCAGGGCCTGTGTATAAATACCTTCTATTTTTAATACCAGCTCCATTGAAAACCTCTGTTTTCAAGGTTCTGACAAATAACTGGCATGACATAGAGTGAAATTAAGTCCCATTGAAAGATTTTGTATACGTGTAGACCTCTTAATTTATATGTTTGTAATATATATGAATTGCCTGGTATGCTCTGGTTTTAAGACCCTCTTCTAGTTCAGAGCACCCATTCCTCCCAGCATGACCATTATTTTGATGATGCCCAACGTGTGTGAATGGCTCTGGAGGGCTGTGGGACAGAGGCTGCCCAGAGAGGGCCTGGCAGTGGGTCTGTTCTTCGTGGCAGGGTTCTTCTCTCCAGTGACTGAGCCATCCTCAGTTGGCCATGCACGGGCTTCTTGAAAGCCCAGAGGAGTTCTGTTGTATGACAGCAACTAGTTAAGCCAGTAGCATGGTGTTTTATATGACCAAATGTATGTTTCCTGTCAAGTGAATAAATAATAAAACACCTAACTGGGAGTGCTGGCTCTGAACCCATAGACTGTGCCTGCCAAAATCTCTGTGCATCTGACAAGGCTGTGGGTGGTGTCATGAGGCTCTGAGGAGCTTAACAGGGACACATTTCTTGAGTGTGCCCCAGGGCTCTCCTTGGGGTTCCTGGCAGCCTGAGAGGTCAGCAGAGCTTGTGCAGATGTTAGAGCACCACAGTCTTTCATCACTGTGAATTGTACCAAACAAAGGCAGCTTAGTATAGACCAAGTTCTCTAGATGTGGTCCCCGGACCAGCAGCATTGACACCATCTGGGAACTTGTTAGGAATGCAAATTCTCAGGCCCTACATCAGCTGACTGAGTCAAAAACTATGGGAGAAGGGCCTGGAATCTGGATTTTAGCAAGCCCTCCAGGTGATTCTGATGCACTCTAGAATCTGAGAGCCACTGGTATGGACAATGGTTGTGGGACTTGAGGTCAGACAGTTTGACTCCCATATCCCCATCTTACTAGTTCTGTGACCTTAAGAGAGTTACCGGCCCCCCCTTGGCCTCGTCGTATCCCTGTGAAATGCTTTGCCTTGATACCAGTTTCTTAGATGCAGCTGGCCCTCCATCAGTGTTGTTAGCTCCTTTTCAGTGGAAGCTGCCTGGGTGGAGCAGAAAGGGTACTGGCCTAGATTCCAGGGTTCACTTATCCACTTGAACCTTGGGGGATTTTAGGCAAGTCACGTTTAATGGGATTCGTTAATAACTATTGAACAGTGATTGGATGCCAGGGACTATGCTAAGAGTTTTCCATGCATTATCTCATTTAATCCTCCCAACTACCACACAAGAAAGGTTCACATCTTATTTCTGTTTCACACTGGAAGAAACAGAAGCTTTGTGTGGGTAACTAAGTTGTCCAACTTGGTTTACGAGCTACATGATTGGTGGAGCTTGAACCTAGCGGTCTGACTCTGGATCCCACACTCTGAACACCAGATGGGTCTCAGAATGTGGAACCTCACCATCCACATTCCAAAAAGAAGAAACCCCAAATGGCATTAATATTTATTCAGCACCTTCTATGTGCTAGGCATTTGGCTAGACACATCCTTTCATTTATCCTCTTAGTGTCCCTGTGAGGTATTATTGTACCAGTTTTACTCATGAAGCTGCTGAGGTAGGATAATACCTCAGGCCATTGTGAAAACGGGAAAAGAGAGTGTATTTTTTGTTGTTGTTGTTGTTCAAGATTATGTTTATTAAGATTATGAAGTTATAAAGGATAATGGTTGAAATGTTAAAATCACTAATAATTCTCTTTTTTTTGTAATTTTTTAAAATTAGTTTCTGCTGTATAACAAAGTGAATCAGTCATACATATACATCTGTTTCCACATCCCTTCCCTCATGCATCTCCCTCCCTCCCACCTTCCCCATCCCACCCCTCCAGGCGGTCACAAAGCACCGAGCTGATCTCCCTGTGAAGAGAGTGTATTTTTAATCATACAGCTCTGTACAAATTAGCAGGAGATTGTTATCTGGTTAGTAAGATAGTGTGTCCCTAAAGTCCCTGAAGAATTCCTATTAACTGGTAAAAGCCTTCAGGAATTACTCAGATTTGCTGTTTCCACCACTACAACTGTAGGTGACCCAAAGACTTATATCTGGAGCCCAGGCCTTCTGACCCTGGGCAGTGCCACTCCAGGTCCTGCCCTGGGCCTCCCTCTCTTACCCTCAGTCCCACTCACCCCCTGCCTGGTCCCTCCCACAGCCACCTGCCAATGGGACACCTGGGCTACACCAGCTCTTACTGGCCTGGCTACATTCCAGGTGTTCCACTCCTTTACACCCTGGCACACAGCTGAAGCTCTATTTTAAGATCCTCTCCTGTGGATCATAATTACTTTAAAAAGTACCTACACTCTCACCTTTCTATGTGAATACAGATGAGCTTGGCCTTCCGTCCGTGGCACTGCCCCATGTGACCTTATGAAAGAACCCTGAACTTGAGGTCAGCAGATCTGGATTCTAGTTGTGGCTTTTCTGGTAAGTAACTGTTTGGCCTTGAGCAAGTCATTTCTCTTTGTGAGTCATGGTTTCCCCTTCCAACCAGTGAATAAGGGTAAGATGCTCCTTAAATAAGGCCATAAGGCCATGTATGTGAAAGTGCCTTATAAAATGAAAAGTACTCTATAGATGTTAGTCATTACCCTGCTCTCTGATCATCTCCAAAGACAAATCCTCCTTCTGTGCTCTGGTGCTTAACTAGGGCCTCACATGGGAGTCACCTAGAGAGCTTTTCAAAACTGCCTATGCTCACCCTGACATAGTCTGATTTAATTGGTTCTGGGGTGTGGCCTGGGCATTGGTGGTTTTTAAAGCTCCTTGGGTGATTCTGATGAGTGGGCAGTGTTGAGAAGCACTGATTCCTTGGAATGAGGAGGGCACTTGGGATAAATTGAGGGAGTCTCAGAGACACCAATCCCTCCTCCTTATTCAAGGCTGGGGTGTGGTCTCCTTTGTAGACCTCGGTGCGGCCCAGAGACCCTGAGCACCTTGCTGATGAACCTGATCTTCCTAAATCTCTGGCCAAACCTTTAGCTGGGGCATGGGATTCCTGTTTGTGAGCATAGCAGGACTTTCTGGAATAGTTTGATGGGGAAAGTTAGCCAACAGCCTTTTTACAGATGTTTCATTATTTTTAATGAAAACCAACTCCCTCTCCATGTGGGGACCGGAAGCCTGCTGTACATCTCCACTTGTGGTGCTGGTAGAACATCCACATTCCACACACATCCAAAACACCACCTTGTCTGCTCCCCCCGCCCCCACCGACCCCCCGCAAACACACACCTGCTGCTCCTGACTTCCCATCTCAGCCAGTGACGTCACCGTCCTCCACGTCCCCCGGACTGGAGGAGAGACCTTGTAGCATATGTGACGAATGGAGGTTCTAGACTTTGACCCTCTGGGTTCATATCCTAGTGACCTCTGACAAGTGACTTAGCCTCTCTGTGCCTCAGTTTCCTGTCCCAGGAAAGGTGGATGATGATAATTCCTACCCCCAATTTGTCAGAATTAAATGAGTTAATTTTTGTAAGCTGCTTGCTAACCTGAACATAGTAAATTTAGCTCAAAGAATGTGAGGTTGTCATATTTATACCTTCTTCCTTTTTCCCCCACATTCAATCAACAACTCAGAGCTGTTAGTTCCAGCCCTGAAATGTTCCTTACATGTTCTTTTCCTCCCCACGTGCTTACTTAGGTCCATACACCCTCCTCCCTGTCTTCAATCCTCGTCTTTAATCTATCCCCCATCATGCCACCAAACCCATCTTACTAAAGCAGAGTTCTGTTTGCATAACTTCCCTAACTTTAAAAAAAAATTGCTGGCTGCCCCTTTCCTAAACACAGAATAAGGGCCAAGCTGCCTCAAATTCCTGCCGTGCAGTGCATCTTGGAGGGAAGTCTCTCTGAACATTAGCTCGGTTGATCCACCGTCTGTTGGACCGTAGGGTGACCTGAGCTTCAGGCCAGTTTCACGTCCAGAAGCATGTCCGTGCCTGTATCTTGTTTACTATTGCATCACCCCAGGGTGTGGCCGGGTGGAAAAGGCTCTGTTTGGGTTTAACCAAACATGGTTAGTCTCATGTGGGACTGAACTACATGAGAAAGTACTTTTTGAAGACACATAGGTCAGTGATTATTTTTAAATACTTTCCCTAAAATGTGAATTGGTTTTTTCCAGTAGTTTTCAGCTACATATTCTATTCCCTATGAGTTGTAAAACATGCTGGAAAACTACCTAGAAACTAATGGCAAAACTCTAAGGAGGAAAGGATTGAAACAGCAGGGAGTGTTGACTTCTTTTTTCCAAAGCCATCTGATGCTGCTGAGTGCTCCTTCCCTTAGTGAAGAGGTAATCCTGTAAGTGACAGCCTGAGAACTTCCTCCTCATGAAGCATCTTTCAGGATGATGGTCATGCAGATGGATCAGTCCTTTGCGTTGCTGCCAGTGGAGCCAGTGGAGCGAGGGCCATACCAGCCACTCACTGCTCTGGGAGCTGGAATAAATGGGGTCGTGGGGGGTGTGTCAGGAGTGTGTATGCAGCCGACTGGTGAACTGTGCTACTTTCCCTTGGACCAGTTTCTAGTTGAGCAGCTGTTTGCACAGCAGCCCTGGTTTGGAATCAGCTATAGGATGAGCAGAAGCAAGTGAGTTGTGTGTTGTGACTGTACACAGACATCAATAAATTCCACAGACGTTCCCCAATATGGGTAAAAGAAGCAGCGGGCTGAAAGGCTTTGGATGAAAGATGACTACAAAGTGATCCTTGCCCTTTTCTGTAACTGGAATGTGCAGTAGGTTCAGATCTGCCTTCTCACCATTGCAATTATAGTTAATCCACCTTCAAAGATGAATTTGGGGAGGTCAATTTGTTGTGGCTGTTCAGAGGTTGCCCAGAGGCAAATTCTTCTCCTTACTTTACTCTCTTAGTGCCCCCTAGTGTCCAAATTGGGGCACAGCCCTGTCTAAAGGGAACATAACCTGGTACCTGCAGAGTCCAGCTTATGTTCCCATGGTTGGGAAATAAGAACGACCCTAAATACCAGACTTGCCACCTGTCAGACTGTGAGGCCTGTCTCATCTCTCTAAGCTTCAGTTTCCTCACCTGTAAAATGAGAATGATAATACCTACAACATCAGTGTTCTTGTGAGGATTAAAGGGGACACTGTAATACGTGGAAGGTACTCCAGCATAAGGAAATATCTCCCCAAAATACATCGTCATTATAACTCCCGGCCATAAACTCATTCAAAGAAGGATGGGAAAGGCTTACTTACAGTACTAATCAGTTTGCATTATAGTGATTGTTTATGCACCATTTCTGTGCTGGATTATGAACCAGGAGGTAAGAACCACTATCTCAACACTTCTTATAGCATCCGCCCATGGCTGGAACTCAGGAAATAATTGTTGAATGGATACTGAATAAAAACTTATTTTCCTCAGTCTTAAAAATAGTGTACATTGTAATATAAATTTAGTGTTTCCAAATATCCAAGGAGGCCATATAGATTCTAAGGGCTCTATAATTCAGCACTGTTTGACAACTTCACCTTGTCCTGAAATTCTCTGGCCCTGGAATCCACCTTGGAGTGTCCATACGTCCCATCATAAAGTATGGAAAAGCATATTTTGCAAGATTAAGTCTAGAATGGGGACTTCTGAGCTCTGAACCACCAAGGAATCTGAAAAGGAGCATGAGTACCTAGGACGAATGTGGAAAAATTTAGGAATGATGGAGTAGAGATTTTGGAAGGACAAAGAGACTACCCAAGCTGCCTCCCTTGAATGTAAAATGAGGGTGATGGTCCTACCCTGAATGACCTGGAGTACACTCTGAAGGGCCAACCCAATTAAAAGCACCCAGATGAATTCAATTATACAAATGTTCTTGCATCTTTAAATGTCATCTTGGGCAGACTTCAGAGAGAACAGACAGTAACTGTTAGGAACATGCATATTTTCTTTATCCAAAAGTGATTCTTCTAATACCACAAGTCCACAAACACACAACCCAGAAGAGAAAACAAATGAGACCAACAAATAGATTAGTTTTAAGCACAAAAAGTATGAGAGAAACGTCAACTGTGTTTTCACTTTTAAGGACCTAAATTTTGGAAGAGAAACATACTTTTTCTGAGTTGCATAGCCCCTTCACAAGATGGGGAAGCTGACTTTGACCTTGAGAACTGATTAGAAGCTGGTAATTGCAAGAGTTATAGAGTGTACCATCTGTTCTTCGTTTATAGCCTTAAAATAATGTAAGGAAGATGGAACCTATAAAACCCCAACATTTTTTATCTTAACAGCTTCACAAGGGAATGTAACAGTAGGTGAAATTAAAGTGCTGGGGTTTGTAGCCTTTACATATTGGCAAATAACCAGATTTGGGGGCCATGAAATGATTGTGAAGAACTCCTGGAGGGGATGTAGTCTCTGCATCATCAAAATCTTGCCCTCTATCCAAGGAGAAAAGAGCTGGGACATGTATGTGAAGAGCTGGGATCCCTTTGAGACAAAAAGTGAGGCTATCCTGAGATCTTATTCTTTAAATAATATCAAAAATAAAATACCCATCAACTACAATGCATCACCAATTTGAGAAATGATATTAGAAGTAAGATGCTGGTAAAGTTCATTGTTTTTAACTGTTTTAGTTGCTGGGAGTAAAGGAGTGAATATGGCTCAGGTACATCTTGTTTTCATGGTGCTTGTATTCTTCTCAGAAGAGGGAGACAATACACCAATAAACAAGATACTTTCAAGTAATAGTTTAGAAAAAATAAAACAATGTAATGGAGTAGAAAATGACAACAGCTAAGGGTGAAAAGCAAGGTTTTTTTTTTATAATGAAAACATTTCAAGCAAATACAAAAGTAGAGTGTAATGATTCTAATACATTCCCCAGATTCAACAATTATCACTTTTTCCCACATTTATTTCATTTGGCCCTTTTCCTTTCTTCTCTTTTTTTTCTGAAATATTTTAAAACAAATTCCAGATTTCATTCACTTCACCCCTACATACTTCAGTATGCATCTCTAGTAATTCAGAGCTAGGTAAGGCTTTTTAAACTTTTGTTGAAGTAAAGTTATAATTCATAAAAATTGTGTAAATTATAAAATTATAAATATATGAGATGACAACATAACCTGATATTTTAATAGTAATTATAGTTATATAAATTATATAACATACTATTATAAAATTATAAATTATAAAACAATTACTAAACATTATAAAACAACATTAAAAATAAAATTATATAGATAACTAATAAGGACCTACTGTATAGCACAGGGAACTCTGCTCAATACTCTGTAATAATCTATATGGGAAAAGCATCTAAAAAAGAATAGATATATGTATATGTATAACTGATTCACTTTGCTGTGCACCTGAAACTAACACAACATTGTAAATTAACTATACTTGAATTAAAAAAAATATATATATATATATATATAAATAACCATCATCTAATCACCCAAACTTAGTAACTGTTTGAATTTAGGTGCTTTTTCTTCCATCTTTTAAAAAAGATTTTTACTGTAATATAACAGACTGTTGAAAAGTACACATATCATAAGGTTATAGTTTGCTGAAGTGTCCTCAAGTGAACACATCTGTGTAACTACCACTCTGGCACTCCAGGAGTTTTGTTTGTTTGTTTTGCAGTTTATTTATTGAATAAAGTTATCATCATCCTATTGTTTCCCACATACCAAATTCATTCAACCTTTCTTCTATTCCCATGTTTTCTGTAAGACGGTCATTAGATCCACCCTCTAGACCAGGGTCAAGATCAGTAATACAGCTGAGCCGTAATGGAACCTGGGGCAAAGGAAAAACCAGTAATTCTGATTCTGTCTTTATGTAAATTTTTGATATTTTGTTCATAAATGTTTTGCATTAATTTCTATTTTTAAAAACATTGCATTAAAATGTTTATCTTGATCATTGACTTTTTTGGCATCCTCTAGTATCAGCTCCGGCTAGAGGCTTGGTCAGTCTCAGGGTCAATTTTTTGTCAAGAATACTTCATAACTGATTGTTCATCCCTTGTGCATCACATTAAGAGGGACTGGTATCCATAGTATACAAAGAACTCTCAAAACTCAACAGTCAGAAAGCAAACAACCCAATTTTTTAAAACAGACAAAAGGATGAACATGTACCTCACCAAAGAAGATATACAGATGGCAAATAAATATATGAACAGCTATTCACATCAGTAGTCATCAGGGAAATGTAAATTAAAAACCACAGTGAAATACCATTACATACCTATTAGAATGGCTAATATAAAAATTCTGATAATACAAAATGCTGACAAGGATATGGAGCAAATGGAACTCTCATACATGGCTGATGAGAATGCAATATGATACAGGACA
This sequence comes from Mesoplodon bidens, assembly GCF_964165515.1. Classification (NCBI taxonomy): domain Eukaryota; kingdom Metazoa; phylum Chordata; class Mammalia; order Artiodactyla; family Ziphiidae; genus Mesoplodon; species Mesoplodon bidens. The sequence continues at coordinate 60,130,602 of NC_138178.1, read as the reverse complement.
GACACTCTAGATAACAGTTTGATATGTTCTTACAAAGTTAAAAATATACTTTAAAAATTAAACATATTTACCTTTTGACTGAGCAATCTCCTCTGTAGGTATTTATTTTTTATAGAGAAGTGAAAACTTATATGCACACAAAAACCTGTACATTAATTTTTTTTTTTTTTTTTTTGCTGTACGCGGGCCTCTCACTGCTGTGGCCTCTCCCATTGCGGAGCACAGGCTCCGGACGCGCAGGCTCAGCAACCATGGCTCAGGGGCCCAGCCGCTCCGCGGCATGTGGGATCTTCCCGGACCAGGGCACGAACCCATGTCCCCTGCATCGGCAGGCTCTCAACCACTGCGCCATCAGGGAAGCTCTGTACATTAATTTTTAATAGCAGCATTAATAGCAACATTATTCATAATTGCCCCAAACTGGAAACTACTCAGATATTCTCCAATGAGTAAATGGATTAAAAAAAAAAACTGTGATACATCCATGAATGGAATGCTACTCACAAAAAAAAAAAAAAAAAAAAAAGGAATGGGCTATTGCTACAACACAACAACGTGCATGACTCTCAAATGCATCACGCTAGGTGAAAGAGGCCAGCCTCAAAAGATAATATACTGGGGCTTCCCTGGTGGTGCAGTGGTTGGGAGTCCGCCTGCTGATGCAGGGGACGCGGGTTCGTGCCCCGGTTCGGGAAGATCCCACATGCCGCGGAGCGGCTGGGCCCGTGAGCTATGGCCGTTGAGCCTGTGCGTCTGGAGTCTGTGCTCTGCGGTGGCAGGGGCCGCAACGGTGAGAGGCCCGCGTACAGAAAAAAAAAAAAAAAAAAGATAATATACTGCATGATGCACTTCATGTCACAGTCTGGAAAAGGCAAAAGTATAAGAACAGATGAGTGGTTGCCGTGGGGTGGGGACAGAAACTGACTACAAGGGGGCAGCATGAGGGAATTCTTTTGGGTGTAGGCATTGCTTGGTATCCTGTTTGTGGTGGTGATTACAAAAATCTGTGTATGTGTAAACCTCATAGGACTAAATAACAGCAAAAATGGAGTTTACTGTATGTAAATTTTAAAAAAGTAATGAAAATGATGCATGGTTTCAAGTGTCTATGCCAACTAATCCATCCTTATGAGTCCCGCAAACCTGAAGTGCTTAGTAAATAAACAAAGGCCAGTGTGGCTGGAGCTAAGGGCTGGGAGGAGATACAGTGAAGTCAGAGAGAAGGACAGGGCCAGCCCATGTAGAGCCATAGAAAGAGTTGGAAAGGAATCTGTTCTGGCTGCTAGGTGGAAAATGGATCTGTAACAGTGAATAATGGAAAAAGGGATTTTTCATTTAAAAAAAAAGGAAGATTAATTAAAGAGGAAAGTAATCATTCTTTGAGAAGAGAGTTCCAAATAATTGGAACATTGAACTGAGACTGAGGACTGGGTGGGACAAGAAAACAGTTTGCATTTTAAAATGTGGTTTTTTCCTGTAGTTAGAGAGAATTTCCATGTCTGGCTAACTCTGATGACAAAGGGTCAGGGCTCCTTCCAATGTGTTTTCTTGGCTTTCTGCCTCAGAATAAACAAACATGGTGTCTCCAAGCTTTCTTGAGGGTCCCAGGTACAGGGTGACCCGATCCAGACCACAGAAGCTTTATGGCCAGCTTACCGCTTGGGTCCTGTTGCTATAAACACACCACTCGGGGCAAGTTTGAACACCTCCTGGAACTTGTTTTTATGCCATCTCGACTCTTCATGGACAAGTGAGGCTCAACCATGGAGCACAGTGCATCATGGGAAGGGCTAGCACCTCTGGCCTCAGAAAACACTGGAAAATGAGGCTACTGAGGCCCATGAGTCACTACTTGAAATGCCTTCTCTTTTAACACAGAAAAGAGATGATACTGGAGCACCAACAGAGGTGTCTATTTGCTGGACTCTGGCTGGCAGCAGAAATGCCAACCCAAATGCCAACAAAATGGCTATACAGACCTTAATCCTGTGTGTGAGAGAGAGGTTTAAGCCTGAGCTCTGAGAATCACTGACTCCCTTTCTGCCACCCCAAGGTAGCCAATTCCCATTCAAAGGAGGCATTTCATCTGTTTCCTGGGTTGTTTCTGCACCTCTTTCCTGCCTTCATTCTCCTCTTCAAAGCCCTGGTCACCTTGGTCACAGGCGAATGTCTCCTCTTGAAATCACTTAGCATGAGGACCACAGCCAAGCTCTGTGGCTCAATTCCAAATTCCCTTTTAAATGGGACCATTGGATACACTTTGCCCACGCAATCCTAGTCTTTGTGTATACTGAAAACAAAGGGGAGACTCTGACTAAGGGATTTAATTCTCTGCCTACACAAACATTGGTAATTACTAAAAACAAAACAAGGCAAAAATAGACTTTAAAAAAACTGAAAATAAAAATTTCCTTTAATTAACACCAGAAGACCCAATGAAGGAGAATTGGTCAGTGAGTTCCCCGGAGCATCCAACGCATTGCCTTTCATGTGTTCATCAGCATCGATGTTAAAATGACCAGGACCAAGATGACACCTGGGAAAATAACAAACAAAAACAAGATGTGAACTGGGAGTCAGGAGAGGTGGGTCCATGGCATGGATCTCAGGTCAAATAACTGTAGCTTTGGAGATGTCAGTGAGCCTTGCCCCTCCTGGGGTCTCAGTTTCCTCAGGTGGAAAATAAAGGTCTACGACTTGGTCTATATCTCCAAAACCTCTTATACCTGGAACATTTCCATACTGCTTAAACTGTTCAATTTTTATTTTTGGTCTTAAATTTTTCACCTTCTATTTACCATATATGTCCTCATGTCTGCGGGAAGTCTCTACTGGAATGTCCTGCTATTACCCCAAACCAATTAAGTTAAAATCACATCTCTGGATCAGCCCTCTCAGTCAACCATCCTTCTCTCCCCCTTTATCTCAGTGATGAAGGAATTTATGGTACAACCTAAATGATAGGTTTCCTTCTTAAGCATCCCCTTCCTCCCTCTATATTTGGGAGAGAAGTAAGGGTTGTCTCCCTTCTCCCACGTCTGAGTTTCCCTGGCCTCTGTCCCTCTGAGTCCGGCTCTCTTCCTGGTGACTCTGAGTTCTGTGTGGGTCACAACTCAGGTCAACACTGGGCAGGCGCCCCCAGCATCCTGCTGCTTCCTGAATAACGGCCTACGTGCAGGGGAAGGCAGATGAATGCGTCTCTTTTCTCTTCACAATGTTATCACACAAACAGGAATAAATAAGTGTTTCAGGCTTTCCTAAAGGTTGGAAATACTAAAGTTACAACAACAAGAGAGACAATTTTAAGCGGCCATCAATACCACTTTCTTGGAAAAGAATCCAAGAAATTAAATGTCTCATAGGGGGAAACTCTTTCCATGCGGGCTCTCCAGAACCCAAGTTTGCTCCCCTGATCTTATATCTGCCTTCCTTTCGAAGAGACAGCCTCCCTCTGCAAACCTCCCCACGCTGGGGTATGCATCCCTTCCCATGTTTAAGAAATACCACCTCCCACCTGTAGGGACTGGTCTGTCACACAAGGATGTCCACCCCAAACCAACTCCCCAGGAGTTCATTTAAGCCAAGACTTAGTTATTCCATCCAGAATGGCTCAGCCAAATCGTCCAAGCTGTACATGGGCTCTGCAAGTCCTCCAGAGCCAGGTAAGCTGTGGGGTATGTGGGAACCCCATACCTGGTCCTATGTAAGGTCTTCCACCAAAACGTGGCCTGAAAATGGACCTCCTTACCCTCCATCAGTGAACGACAGCAGTACGTTAAATCTCCTATTATGAGAGTGAATTTGTCTATTTTTTCCTCGTAGCTCTGTTGCTCTATGTAAGTTGAAGTTAAGTGCATACAAATTTAAAACTTCCTGGTAAATTGGACTTGTTGATATGAAGTGCCCTTGTTTATTTCCAGTAATGCTTTTGCTTTCAAGTCTACTGTATCTGTTATTATATAATTTCCTTTGGGTTTATATTTGCACAGTATATTTTTTCAAATTCTTTTACTTTCAACCTTTTTGTACCATTATGTTTTATTTTTTAATAAATTTTTAAAAATTAAAAAGAAAAGAAAAAAGAAAATGGACCTCTTTATTTTTCAAATACCCGTGGACTAAGAGTTGGTGCACACACACACCCCTCCCAATGACAAACATTAATTCACAGGATAGCACAGAGTAACTTTAGACCCATAAGGAGAAAAGAAAAACTTGTTTTCCCCTAACTTCCTGTACTTTGCAAGGCTGCCCCCTTGAAATTTTACTTTACATTCTTTTGGGGACCAGAATATGCTTCTATGCTCAACTCTTCCCCCACCCATTCTTCTTTCAAATTGTACTCCCTTAGTCTGGCCAAGAATAAGAAAAGGGGCCTATTGGTCATATACCTTTTAATAGTAGCTTGTGGAGCTTCTCAAAGATCGCCCCTAGAAACTTGGGAAATATTCCTTGTAACATGAGAGACAGATGAAACTCTTAGATGATGGAGCCCTGCTGCTCCCAATTCCTCTCTGAGTTGGGGGCAATGAGGAAGGCATGTGTATGTAAGGGAGAAATTCTCCCAGTTATAATAGCAATAAAAAGGGTGATGCCTGACCCGTGCTTACCAATTTTTATAGCATCTCTCAATCCTGACTGCACATTAGAATCACCTGGAGAGCTTTAAAAATACCAATGCCTCACCTCTGAGCTATTAAATCAGCATCTCTGGGAATGAGATCCGGGTATCACTGTTTGTCAAAGCCTGTAGGTGATTCTGATGTGCAGCAGGGCTGAGAACCACTGATGTGTAGGGATGGGAAATTATCAGAGCTGGAAAAGGTCACGTTTTGTTGTGCCTGAAATGAATTCTGCAGCCCCAGGCAGCCTTGTTCCATCAGGCTCCTTTCGGCATCCAAGATTCTCAGTGAAATTTCGAATAGAGTGGCGAGTGAGATACCGGGTTCCTACGATGCAGCTGTTACGGAGGGCCTGGAATGACTGTTATCATCCACCCCAGTGGAAGTTTCCCACCACATATGCAGACTCTTATTTTTAATGTAAAGAGATGACTGCAGTTACCATACAGCGCCTCATAGAGAGTGGACTCTCAACAAATACAGTACTTGTTGAAATAACTCGTTATTTCAACAGAGCATAAATGGGCAGTTACCCTCTCCTACCACGAGATGGCGACCTACGAAAGATCACTGTAGAACAATGTTTCAACTCTGCCAAAACAGAAAGGGATGAATAGCAGAACGTAGAGATAAAAAACGGAGCATAGGTGTGGGTATATGGGTGTGTGGGAGGGAGGGGGGCGGTGGCTTTTGTTTTTGGTTCTTTATCCTTTTAGGTAAGCGGATCAACAAAATTCAAGGTGGTTTAAAAAAGGTGAGAGCGCAATGAATTCACAGGACTCATCTCTCTCCTAAGAGGCTGAACTCCTTGCTTGACATCTGTGTGCTCGTGGCATCTCGGGAGGGTAGGCCAGGGCTGAGCACTAAGCTACTTTATGTATAAGGTCAGTAAGTGGCCCCAGTTCGGTTGCTCTGCCAATAAATCCTTTTCCAGGAAACATGTTTCTAAGTCACCCTGGTCCCTAGCTCTCCTCACCCACCCACCTGGGGAGTTTCAGGGAAACAACTAATCTGCGGAAACAGATACAATCAGTTATACATCAATTAATACAACCTCTGGACAAGCGCCTTTTAATCAAGCTGGCCTTGGCACCAGGGAAGGTTGGTGGGATTTCTTGTCTACATGCTGGTCCTCGGAGAGGCAGTGGAGTGGCATCTCATGAGCAGTGTTTGATTGACAGGCTGAGATCTAGGTCCTAGTGTTTAAAGAGCAGGTATACCCCAGGAGACGGGCGGCTCCACCCTGCCTTGGCTGTGTGCTGCCTCCTGGGACACTGGGCTCCAGGCAATCAATCACTGCCAGAGAGGCAGGGCTCCCTACCTGGCCATCTGCTCCGGTAGTACCCACGCTGTCCATAAAGCCAGTCACTTGACCCTGGAGGGGAGAGGAGGCAGACAGCACACGGGGATGGCCTGCTGACCACTAAAATCTTTGTACTGCTGGATGGCCTCTACTGCTGGATACTGCTGAAGAGGAAATGGTAAATGCACAGTCTTCAGGGCATTGGGGCCATCCTTTGACATGTCTCTAGAAAGTATCCTGTCCCTTCCCTGCGATGGCTATTCCAGATCTTCACCACTACTCTCTAATTCCACCCTTACTTCAACTCCCCTGTCAGTAGATGGCTTTGCCTCCTGGTTCCCAGAGAAAATTGAGATCGTGCAGCATGAAATTCCTCAACTTCCAGCTTCCGTCCTACAGATGTGTTTATGTATGCACACCTACATCCCCCCACCGACATCGGAGAGCAGAGGTGTCCCGCTCGTATGGAGACCAGAATCTCTTCACCTGTGTCCTGATTCCAGAGCCTTCGACCCCTCCCGTTCTCTGGGTCTTTGCTCCACCAACTTTCATGTCTCTCTGTCTTTCTGGCTCTTTCCATGTGCAAGCTCCCCCATCATCAAAAAATGAAACAGAACAAAACCAAACCTGTAGTAGCCCATCCTCCAGCCAGTCTCCATTCCCTCACACCTAAGTGCTCAGCTTCAGACATGGGGCAGGTGTAGAGACACAGCCGGGTGAGCGAGGAGGGGAAGCCCCTTCCCCTCTTCTCCCCACCCTACCAGTGGTCTGTTACCACTCAGCAGTGGAGCAGTGAAAGTAGACGCAGGACCCCAGCAGCAGCACTGCTGTGCAAAAGTGGCAGTGACCTTGAGGCTCAGCTGCTGACATCCGAGCTGGCATCAGAAGCTTCTGCAGGCTGCCGAGACCATGCGCAGTGAGCCCCTGTCCTAGGTTGCCCTGGGCCTCACCTCCCTCCAAATCGTGCCATCTGTCTCCAAGGCCACGGCCAGAGTGGACACAAGCCAGGCAAGAAGCCTGTCCTGTCTGAGGATCAGATGGAGGCAGGAGCGGCAGCAGAAATAGCACTGAGGAGTGGACATGCTCCGGGCCGAGGTCAGAGTGGGCAGCCAATGGGCACGTGCAGCCTGTGGAGGAAACATTGCAAGGGGGTACTTGGACTAATGTTCATGTCACCCTCCATGTTCAAAGAGCAGAGAACCCCCATGCTCAGAGTCCAGTCTGGGAAGTCTTCCAGACAGGCCTCGGTGTCACAGTCACGCCCCTCCCTCGGGCTGAGTATGTCCCTCTCTTGCAGATGCTGTTGCTGAGCACTGACTCAAAGGCCTCCTGGTTGCCGACTCTTCAATTGTCCCAATCATTACAACAAAAACAGCATTGTCTGAGCTCATCCTATGTGCCCAGCAATATGCTAAATATTCTGCATACCTTATCTCAGTTCATTTAATTATCCCCAACTCCATGAAGTTTTATTATCTCCATCTCACACAAGAGGACACTAAGACTTAAAGAAGTCATCACCCAAGTTTATGTACGGAACTAGTGAGCGATGAAGCCAGAATTTGAGCCCCAGTCTGTTTGACTCCATGCCCTCTTGATTCTACGGCCCAAATGGCTGTTACAAGTATGAGTTTGTTCCAACAACTCAGGGGCAAGAAGAGTCATATGCTAATTGGCAAGGTCTCACTGGCCAGGGTCAGCAAGAGGGCTGATACCAGCCCTGGTCTTAGCCCATTTTCTCTAAAAAACAAGAGGCAAAGCTTATATTGTAAAGCTTTATGGGGAGGGGAGTTAATCCCATGGCTGAGACTGAGAGAAAGAGGAAGTGGGGCAGACAAAGAGCAGAATAAATGCAAAGTGGTCCATTATTGAGCTGGCTGTGGCACCACAGGAATTAAAAGGATGGTTCAGCCATGCTGGATGTTTCCAGGAGACCACATGAAACCACGGCACTGTGGAACGGTCTGTTGGGGAGAAGAGTTAGGAATCTCTCGGTTGCTTCCTCCCTGTTGTGGGTCTCTCTCTGGTCAAAATTCACCCTGTGGGGCATTAACTCTCTTGTACTTACGGGTTGTGTAGCTGGGCCCTCTGGACAGCTATGGGGCCAAATTCAGTGGGTCCAGGTCAGGGTGGACATGGGTCCGGGGGCTGTTTCAGCTCCTCCCATCACAGCGGACATAATAAAGGTCATGCCCAAACCCAGGTCTCACTCCACGGTGGCTGAGGCAGCCTGCTCTGTTAGGAGGTGGGTGACAGCCTCAGTAGGGCCTCTCCATTGAGCAGGGCCAGGAAAAGAGCTTGGTGGGAGGCCAGTGGGCTCAAGCACATTCGCTTTCCATTTCCTTTAATACTAAGTCCAGGTTCCTTAGCATGGCATCCAAGACCCTCCACGGGGAGGCCTTAGCCGATTTTTCCAAGCTAGCCCACTGCACCTCCATTCACACCCCTGTTCAGGGCCACCATCAGCCCATGATGCGCCTACATATGAATGAGAAAAAGGTACCACTCTGGGTGGTCACAGCCCTATGGCTCTGGCTTTGGCTGGCAGAACGACGTCTGAGTGTAAATTAGAAAAGCAAAACACTCTTTTCCTAGTCACAGCTCACCCCAAAGTGTACAGCTGGATTTTAATGTGCCTTTTAGCCACCATGCATGGAGGCTTGGCCAATCACATTAAATCCCAGATGAGGAAACAGGCCTACAGAGGCAGAGGCCCTTGCCCAGAGTCACAGAGACCCAGACACGGGGCTCAGTTTCCAACCTGAATTCAGCTGCTGCCTCCTACTTCACCCCAAGGCCCAGTGGGCAGCTTTGAGATTACTCCTCCCCAGCCCACTTAGAAATAATTCTTTTGTGGAATTTCCCAGGTGTGTCTGGCATTGATCCCATGTCTGGCCTGTTCTAGTGCCCACAGCTATGAGAAAAGGGCTGTACCCCGGCTTTCTCTCCCCCCACCCCACCCCATGACCTCCAGAGAATCAGCCCCTGGGGCCTGTGCTAATGACCTCATGGAGGACTACTGCCTGCTGACTTCCTGTTTTTATATTCTTTCCTCCTCTGCTTGTTTTTTCTACTTTGTTGTTCTTTGATCATTTTTAGTTCTCCTCCCCTAGCCCATCCTGCAAAAATGAAACTTTATTTTCTGTGATTATTTTAAATCCATGTTTAGCCAAGGAGATGTTATACTTCTCTTTTTTTTCCATTTGGGGAATTGGAGTCGAGGGTACTTTCTCCCCACTCTGTTTCTCCCTCCTCATTCCCCATGGTTTATTTCCCAAATGATAGTCTTCAGGTTCCACAGCTCAGGAGACGCAAATTCAAAAGCTCTGTCTGCAAGTACCATGTGAATTCAGGATTCTGTCTCTACCAGAGATCTCCCCTCTATTGGACGCTGTAGTAGGCAGAAGGGACGAGATCTGCCAGCTTCCCCACTGTGATATTCGCAGCTCCAGGAAACAAAAGACAGAGCCCCTGCTTCAAAACCACACGGACTCTCCATTTCTTCCAAGATCAAGTACAAATTCCTTAGCATGCATCAGAGAGCCTCCAAAGGGTGGGTGGCCCAGGGTAGCTTTCCACCCTAGTTCACTGTTACTCCATCAGCTTTTCCTTCCCTCCACCCTATTTCCTCTATTCCAACCACGCTAATCTTCTTATCTTTCCTGGAAACACAGTGCTCCTTCCTACCTCCCTACTTTCACACCTGCTGTTCCTCTGCCTGGAATCTGTTCCCTTTCTTCCTTGGGAACTCTTATTCACCCTTCAAAGCCTAACTCAAATGTCACTTTCTCAAGGCTGCCTTAACCAAGTCCTCCAAGCTGAATTTGTTACCCCTTCCTCTGTGTTCCTTTGGCTCTTTTTTCCCAAGAGTAAGTATAAATGTATTATAAGAGTAAATATAAATTTCCACAACTTCATTTATATGCTCTCTTTGGTGGTATTTGATTCATTTGAGCATTGCCTTTTTTTATTGTTCTAGTTTCCTCCTCTCCTTCATTGAATTAGTCCTGTGTATTTATTTGCTTATAAGTCTCTGAGATAAATGTTACTCTTTCTCCTATTCTGTGTGTGCACATGAATGTGTGTGTGTGTGTGTGTGTGTGTGTGTGTGTAGTATGTATGAACGTTTTGCTAATTATAGTGTTGAAATATGATTTATGCCAAAGGGCCTGTGGGGCAAGGCCCCTGTGAGAAGGTGTGAACTGAAAAGGTTGGTCACTCACAACGTTGATCTCTCACAGGAGACTGTGGCCCATTGAATGGGAAGCCAGAACCTGGGGCAGGTGGGAAAAGAAATGCTTGTGTCTTCAGGGCAGTGCTTATCAAAACAGAGCTTGTGAATCAACCATATCAGAATCACCTGGGAAAAGAGGTCGGGAGATGGGACTTGTTAAATATTCAGACTCTGGAGCCCAAATTCAAGCTTTTTGAATCCAACTCTCTGGGGGTATTTCCCAGGAATCTGCATTTTAATAAACTACCGGGAGGTTTTTTTGCACCAGCGTTTGAGAACCACTGACCCGGGTGCTTTGGGAGCTGGAGTTCATGCCACTGAAACTGTGCTTGTCAAGGTCGCTAGTTGTCACACCTCCTGAATGTCCGATCTACTGGCTGCTTTCAGGCCTCTTCATATGCTCCCTGCTGGCTTGGGACTCAGGGGAGCATTGCCTCTTTTATGAAACTCTTCACTCCCTCACGCTCTATGATGCCCCCTGTTCCTGGTTCATATCCTAACTCTTTAATCATTTTTTCCCATACTCCCCACCAGGCTCGTCTTTCTCCAAATGCCCCCTCACTCTTGGGGCCTCTCCCAGGTACTGACCTCAGCCCTGTCCTTGACATTCCACACCACACCTATGGCTTCCACCACTGCTTGTGGACGCTGATGGTGTCTAAGTTCATGTTTCCAGCACAGACGCTCTCCTTGGCCTCTGTCCTGTACACACACCTCCCTACGGGAGCCTCCACTGGGATGGTCCCAGGCCTCCTAAATTGCACATTTCTAAAACTTCTCTGTGTATCTTCCTCCGATATTTCCTGTCTTTGTGGACACTGAACTGGTCACCTGAGGGTCATCCTACCCCTGACACTTACTAGCTGTGTCACCTTGGACAAGTTACTTATTTTTCTGTGCCTCCACCTCCTCACCTGAAATATGGACATCATGACAGCTCCTGTCTTTCTGGATTGTGAGTATTAAGTGAATTCGTGAATATAAAGGGCTTAGAATAGTACCTGGCATGGTTCATGTGCTCAATAAACAACGGCCATTAATAATAATAATGATGACACTAATAATACTTAGTAGTTAACCATCATTTTTATTACCCTGGTCTCCTCACTACCTGCCCACTAGGCAGTCACCCACCATTTTCTCTCTTTAACACCCTCTTCCTCTGATATCTGCCCCATCTTCCCTATCACCTCCGCTCAGTCTTGGTCAGAGTATCTTCATGTCTTCCCTGGACTTGTCTAAGACTGGTCTCCCACCTGGATTCCTGTCTCCTTTCTCACCTTTGTGACTCCTTGGAGGGCCCATGCCTTGTTCCTCTTTGTGTCTCCCAGCGCCTGAGTGTATATTAAGTATTTACAGAATTAATCGGTGAAACGATGGATGGATGGTTGGTTGGATGGATGGATGGATGGATGGATGGATGGATGGTTGGATGGACAGACAAAATCAATGCATTACATAGAAATCTTTGAAGGGGCAAGATGCCTTATAAATCAAGTTGGCCATGGATAGTTAGGAACTTGGGAAAACAAACTCTAATTAAGGTTGAATCCCCAGAAGGTGCTTCTGAATAGAAAAGGAGCAATGGCTTCGTCAATTATATTAACTTGTCTGGGGAAGCATGTCTCTCAGAAGGAATGGGATCTGCAGAGATGTTGCAAGAGGAAATCAATGTCTACAAGTGGCCAGTGTGCCTCCAGTTATTCTCAAGGGAGACAGGCACTGGACCTGAGGGTCTGAGGTTTTCCCACTGCTGGGGAGAGGGCACTGTTGTCAGACAGAGATATTTTATCCGCCTTTCCTGACTCATGTGAAATATTAGCTCTGAACCTTCCCACTTCCTTTCCTCTCATTCCATCCTCTTCATGGGACTGAGCCTTTTTGATGACTAATTTAGTCTGGGGAGCAGATAAGCTTTGTTGTACCCTTGGAATGTCCTCACATTTTATTTTGCTGTCAGTACCCCATGAATGTGGTTCTTGTAGATCTCTTCCCAAGAGCCCAGTCAGCTCCAGATGCACTAGCAAGACTGAGTTTCTGGGCCTATGAAGCTGATGAAGAGATCTGTGGCCATAATAAAGCCACTTGTGACTGCCCCAGGGAAACCTGGGTCACCAGCTGGAGTCCCACGTTGTGGGGTTCCTTAGTCACAGAACTGTGTTCGCTGGTGATGTCAATAATATCTGGTTGAGTTCATCACTGTTCCAGGGAGATGTTACCTAATTCATTGGAAAATCCCCTTTCCAAGTTAAACTTAACATGTAACTTTGGTTATCCTGCTTTCGTTATTCATTGATCTCTGATTGATAATATGGAACAAGGATGGCAAATCTAACCAGATGTATTACCACTATTCCCGCCCATGTTCTCTGTACACGTTACTGGAATCTTGGCTTTCTTTTCCGTTAAGTTGTCCTCAAATTCTTCTCAACACAGCCTTCCAGGAAACACTACGAATCAATAAAGTTAATAGATGAGATGTAACCTATTTATCATTCCTAATCTAAAGGTCTCTCTCTCTCTCTCTCTCTCTCTCTCTCTCTCTCTCTCTATATATATATATATATATATATATATATATATATATTTATTTATTTATTTATTTACTTTTTTTGCGGTACGTGGGCCTCTCACTGTTGTGGCCTCTCCCGTTGCGGAGCACAGGCTCCGGACGCACAGGCTCAGCAGCCATAGCTCACAGACCCAGCCGCTCTGCGGCATGTGGGATCTTCCTGGACTGGGGCACGAACCCGTGTCCCCTGCATCGGCAGGCGGACTCTCAACCACTGTGCCACCAGGGAAGCCCGTGTCTATATGTTTTTTTTACAAAGAAGTAGTATCTCAATTATCTGTTACTGTATAACATGCCAACACTAAAATTCAGTGGCTTAAAACTACGGTTATATTTTCTTATGATTCTATGGGTCAGCAACTTGGGCTGAGCTCACCTGGGCAAGCATTCTGCTGACTTTGGCTGCAGCCATCTGGTGGCTTGATAGGGAATGGAGGGTCTAAAACGGCCTCATTCACATGAATGGTAGTTGGAGCTGGCTGTTGACTGGCCATGCGTCTCCAGCAGCCTGGCACAGGCTACTTCATATGGTGTGCATGTTCTGATGTGTTTTTCAAGCCCCTGTTTGTATCATGTTTGCTAAGGTCCTGTCGGTGCCAAAGTAAATCATGTGGCCAAGCCCAGAGTCAATGTAGAAGAGCCTACACAAGCACATGGATTCAGAGAGGAATGATTCATTGGGGGCCATTTCTGTAACCATATACACCAGACTGGTTGGTACTTCATTGATCAGAAACTTACTGAGTGCCAGATACTGTGCTTGGCACAGAGTATAAAGTGACAAAGAAATTGGGAAGAACTTTGAAGACTGGAAAGGCTCTGAGTAGGTGCAAAGAGGGAAGAATTCAAATGGCTATTTGAATCATGGTGGATGAAATAATCTCTGCACCTGCGTGTGTGTACATGTTAGAAGGATGAGGAGGGTTGAATTGTTTAGATAATTTCTTCTATTCCCCATCTTGTGTGGTTTTGTGCAGCCTTGGTTGGATGAGTAACTTTATTGTTGTCCATTATGATATGTCCCTTAAAGATTTTCTTCAGACTCTAAAACATTCAAAACAATCACATAAGTGTGTTCTTTATGACCACAAAGAGCTACTTGAGACTTTGTTTTTCCCCTAGAAACCTGGCCAAGTCTTAGACTGAGGCCCATGCTTGCTAACTCTGATACTTCCTCCCTCCCCACATTCCTGCCACCCACAGCTGCTCCGGTCTAGAGGGAAAGTTCAGAGGCCAAATACTTATGGTCCAAACAGCTCTCCAGCGGTGATGGCAAAGAGACAACTGCACTTACGAAAACAAACAATCATTCCCTCCGTTTATATAGCTCTTGAGCCTTCTTTCCAATGCATGTTCACATCCTTTCTCTCATTAGGTCATCCCCAAGACCCTTTGAGGTGGGCAGGGCAGATAACAGATGGGGAAGCTGAGGCCCAGAGAGGGCAAGTGACTTTCTCAGTGAGTGACAAGGCTGAAAGTATAGCTCCAGTTTTCCAATTCTAGATCTTGGCGTGTCCGATACTCACACAGACACGACCTGAGCTGCGTGCTCCTTCCAGGTCTCGGAAGTCTGCTTTAAAACCCTGCTGGGGTTTTCTACTCCACATCTTACAGTTCCACTAATAGCCATTTTAAACTTGCTTTACTTTGCATTCCCATGGAAAGAATGAGGGGAAATATCAAACATTTCCCTGTGTGCCAGCTTCTAAATCTTTTGTTGCCAGAAGATAGTGGATTCTCTTTGAAATTCCAATTTCCGGGACATAAATGATCCAGCCAGCATCCTCCTGATGGAAAAACAGAGGCCTGGAGCCAATTGCTCTGTGAGTACCCACCCTACCTCCTCAAAGCAAAATGTGATACAGGAGAAAATTTTAAATGAACATCAAGAGAAGGCTTGGAGAGGATAAGCCACCACCTAAGAGGAGAAAACAATTTGAGGAAGTCAAGTGTACAGGTGATAGGAGACAACTTGCCTCCAAGCTGTGAGGAGGCTTCGGGTGCCATGCAGCCCTGCTTTTACAACCCCTCCTTCCCCCTCAGCTCATCTTCCTTGAGAGAGCTGGTTTTCTGTGTCTCCATCGTGGAGTACAGGAACCCTTCAGAAAGCCGGAACTGGAGCAAACATGATGATTTTCATAGAGAAGGTCGGGGAGGGTGAGAAATGGTGGTGCCACGGCTTCCCACATTCCTTCCTCAGAGAGGACATGGTGATCTTTCTGGTTGAGAATGGGAGGGGCTTAGAGCTCTTTTCAGTATAACCCTTGATTAGGCTGCCATGCTGGATGAAATCTCCCTGCCAACTCTGTAGTCCCCGGTGACCCAAAGGCATTGCAGAAAGGAGGAAGAAGTGGGGATATCCAAGTATGTGTGAGGCAAACATTCCTCGCTCCTAGGGGCCCCCACGTGCTAGGTTTTAAATACAGGGGGCATGGCCAACTAGAAACGAGAGCTTGTTGCTACAGGAGAGGTGCCTGAAGGACTTTGACACCCCTGCATCAGAACATCAAAGTTTGCCTTGGAGTCTTTCCATGGCATTAGTGCAGGATCAATACTCATCTATAAGATTCAGAAAACACAAAAGATTGTCAGAAGTCACAAAAGGAATGCTCTAAACCATGTTACTAAACACATTTTATCAAATGAGGGAGGAAAACAGCGGAGCAGCTAAAGCAGAAAGGGACACTAGAACTCATCTGGTCTGGTGCCCCTGGTTAATTGATGAGGAAACAGGACCAGAGTAGGAAAGCAACTTCTTCAAAGCCACACAGCACTGGCAGAGCTGGAGCCCCGTCTGCTCGCTCCCAGGCTAACCCTCTGTGACTCACTGCATGCCCTCTCCTTTCTTCTACACGCCCCCCATGTATTCCTCTATTGCCTGACCCAGCACCCCTTCCCTACCCAGCCACTTCCTTCCTCAGTGGGGAAGATCATTCGTTTACAGATTTAGTCACTAGGTGGCTCAGTTTAAATTGTACTAGGAAGGTGGGGTGGGGGGATGGATGGGAGGAATCTTACCCTGCTTTCTAACAAATATGACAATTTGTTTTTCTGTTCTGAGGCCTTCGAATTGTCCTCCACATACCTTCAGGGCAGAGACGTTAAGTGAGAAGTAGCCACTGTGTAATAGGCAAGGAAATTCCTATAAAACTTCAAAAAACATTTATATCCCAATTCATCCTGCCGGTGGCCAGCATGAGAGAAAGAAGGTATGGAGATGCAACATCCAAGGAGGTAAATACTGACAGGGCTGATACATGTAGTACACATCCCAAGAGTACCCCAGACCTGGGTCTCTAGGAGATGAGTAACTGCCATAGATGACTCTGAATTCAGAGCCTTTGCTTTTACAAGAAGTTGTAGTACATTTGTATCCCCCATTTGCACAGTTGGCCCCCATCCTCTGACACCAACTGTCAGAGGAATCTGGTGAGTCCCTTCCTCATCTCATACAGTGCAAAGAGCTGGTAGGCCTGGGCTCTGGTCCTGGGCTGTCTGTTCTGCCACCCCACCACCTTTTATTCTTTCTGTAGTACTTCTGGCCAGTCTCTGGATTTCATTTTCCTAACATATGGAAATCAAGAAGCTGCAAGCAATTTGACTTCTGGGAATGGATTCCAAAAAAGCATTAAGAATTTATGCAAATATTTAGCTGCATGAATGTTCGTTACAACACTGTTATTAATAGAGAAAAAGTTGGAATAACCTAAGTGTTTAGCAACGGGGGACTGGTTAAATAAACTTAGTACTTCAGGTAATAGAAATGTATGCAGGCATTAAAATGATGTTGAGAAATGTATCTACAGCCACAGAAAATGTTAGGTAAAAGACGGGGGAAAAAAAAATCACAAAAACAGTATAGAGAGGATGAACCCATTTTTGCTTTAAAAAGATACATTTGTGTGTGTATATATAATTATATTATACATAATATATATAGTACCTTATATATTATATATAGTACAATATATATTTCTTATATATAATAACATATATACATATATATATTTCCTGAGGAGGGTATTCTAATTATCAAACATGGTGTTAATGGTGTAAAATGTTATACAAATTGTAAAAAAAAATCTTTATTTATCTGGGGGATATTTTACTTATCTAACATGGTGTTATTGGTGATTGTTAAAAGTAGGTGAGATTATGGATATTTTACCATTTCTTCTTTTCACTTGTCTATATTTTCTAACTTTTCTCTAATGAGCAGTGGTGTTTTGAAAAAGAAAGCAATAAAAAAAATTGTATTTTGACAAAAAAGGGGGCTTGACTATGATTACTGAAGTTCAATCATGCTCAAGAATTCTGTAAAGAAGACACACTCCCTATAGAACAGTGGTGGGATGGGGAGAGGGCAGGATGCCACACCCTGGCTCCCAGCTGAGGAAGCCACCACCTCCTTGACTCTGGCCTGTGTGCTCCACATAGATATCCTCTCCGCCCAGCTCATGCTCCATCCTGCAGTTACTCATCCCTAGTTTTCCGGCCTTATTTTGACTTACTCTTCAGATTTCATTTAAAAGGAATCTCTGTTTAACCACAGCAGCCACAGGAAGAATCCTACTAAACCTTCATTGTAACTAAGTTCCAGCAGACAGATGACTTAAATAAGCTACACAGGGCTCAGAGGAAGCCCCCAAATCCCCAACTGCTGGAGCAGTTGTTACTGGTGGGCCTGATCAGCAGGTGGGCAAACTCCATTTTAAACACACACACACACACACACACACACACACTCTCGCCCTCTACATCCACAAAACCCAGGCATCAGTTGACGACATGCGCCCTCCTCTGCTTGAATTCCCAGGGTGGACTGGTCACCAGGTCTGGCTCCTGACATGCCCCCATCTCTACTCCACTGGTTGAAAGGAAGCCCCTGTGGTACCAGGGACACTTGTAGCCTTGGATCCAGAGTGACAGAGAGCTGTGGGTACACTATTCCATCTCACAGGGCGCTCTGACATTTTCCCTGCATTTGTCTCGCCTGAATGCTGATTGTCTTTTCTGTTTATCTTTTCCCTCAGGCCCACCCAAGGGGAGCTCTCCTATCCCTCTTGGCATGCTTTGAGAAATGTGCATGGGTTCAACATTCACTTGGCTGGCCCCTTGGGAATGCCTTGATGTGCTGTCATTTTTCCTTTTATGTTTAAGATCCCCTGGGGTCCCCTTGGCTGTTGTGGGCTGGTTACACTTGGCTCAAGCCTGGACTCCACTGTGTGTGACCAGAGGCAGTGTAGCAGGGTAGGGCTGGTGGGAAATGGGGGTGGGGGCCTTTCCAGATCTTTAAATATAATGTAATAACATCACGCTTACGAGGCGGACAGAAATATGTTAGAGGAAGCAAGATTGTGAGCCAGATGGAGAAAAGCAGCTCCCGCTACCCTGCCCACCAGTGGTGGAAGCTCTGCTGTCCCCAACCCTGCCATTAGGCGTGCTCCTGCCAGCTTAGCTCTTGACCAGCCCCCCAGCCCCCGACCTGTGACAACAAAGCTCTCCCTGGGATTTCTTAAGAGTCCTGGGGCTTATTTCCCAGGATTCCTCTGCTCCCTGCACCTTTCTTGCAGTGTGTCTGTTTAACCCCATGACAACTCAGAGGCTCACCTCAGCCTCCACTGGTTTCCTAACAGCATCTCTGCACCATCTCCCATGCCTGGCCCCCCGGACAGGTGCTCCAGCCCCTCTCCCCGACAGCACACACTCTCTTGCTGACATTTAGGGTCTCCACTCCCTGCTCCCGGCTTTCTTCACTCTATCCCTGGAACAGGCAAATTTTCCCTTTCTCGGAACCAGGTCCTCTTCCTTTAGTTCTCATTCAACTGTGAACCATTTGTCAGGCAGATTGCTCCTCCTCCAGCATCCGTTCAAAGGTGAAGATTTGGGGCTTCCCTGGTGGCGCAGTAGTTGAGAGTCCGCCTGCCGATGCAGGGGATGCGGGTTCGTGCCCCGGTCCGGGAAGATCCCACATGCCGCGGAGCGGCTGGGCCCGTGAGCCATGGCCGCTGAGCCTGCGCGTCCGGAGCCTGTGCTCCGCAACGGGAGAGGCCACAACAGTGAGACGCCCTCGTACCGCAAAAAAAATAAATCAATAAAAAATAAAGGTGAAGATTTGTCTCACCCTTCCCATCCCCCCCCCCCTCAATCCGAGGCCCCCAGGGAGCTCTTGGTACAGGCTTCTGCTTTATACGTAGCACTTTCAATCATAACTAGTTCTCTCTCCTCTGGCTGAGCAGTGAGCTTGGTAAGGGCAAGTACTGGGTCTTTCATATACGTTTCCAGCTCTGCTTATTGTCTATTTCTTTAACATGTGTTTGAACAGGTATTGAATGAAGTTGGGCTGGTGACACTGGAGACAAGACTGAGTAATGCCTAATTGTAGGCTGGGTTGTCCATTTTGTGCCTGCCTACCAAGAGGAAAGCCAGAAAAGTGCCTCCTTGCACAGAAGAGAACTGGTCTGAGGTAAGTGGGGTATGGGTGTGGTAGGGCAAGGGAATGCCGTACCATATGTCTCTTCTCAAGGAGGAGAAGCCGACGTGAGCCTTCCCCAGGGGCCTGCTTGATGAGACCCACCCTATCTTACCCTTTATCATCATTTATCAAGCATCAGCTATATGCCAGATCCCATCTCGAGGTTAACTGGGGAAACGGAGGCACAAATCATGCCACTTGTCCAAGGTCCCCCAGCTAGTTAGTGGAGGAGCTGGAAGACAAATGTGACTCCCACTGCAGAGCCAGATGTTTGCGACGAAGGGCAGAGCTCCTGGGTGTTTCCCGGGTTTTGTCCAGCCTGGAATCGGCTGGGAATCTGACGTCCCAGCAGCTGGAGTCTGCCTGTCTTTAGAGCAGCAGAGGGAAGGGGCAGAGCACACCCCTACATCCCTAATGGAGTCACCTGTCCAGCTGGCAACTGGCCTCGGCTGACTCTTGCTGGTGGTACATGGGCTGGGCATTCATGTGGACTGGTGAGTCCACCTCCAGTTCTCAGGATAAACAAGCAGCACTGGTTGGCCAAGATGTTTGGAAGTGCCGATTCCATTCAACAGCACAGCCCAGATTTAAGTTTCTGAGACTTGCTAAGCAGCCACCCCCTTGGATCTTTATACTTCCTCCTGTGTCCTTCCTGCCACCTGTAGTCTAAATTTAGAGACAAGCACAGTGGAGCACCTTCTGGCCTGGGTCGCTTTGGCAGGCCATTGAGCTGCTGATGAGCTGCACTCCACCATCTCATCAGGGCCACCGTGGAGGTGGGGAATTGGTGTGGGAGCCCCATGAGAATCATCCTGGGAGGGTCTCCTGCACCATGGGCTGTCTTAAATTTTTTTTCTGTGATTATATAAATAATATATAACTGGGAAAATGCAGAAAACTATTAAGAAGAAAATAAATAACAATTGTATTCCCTTCACTAGGAGGTTTCATTGTTAATATTTTGTCCAGTTTTGTTTCTTTATATTTGAATCATATTTTTATTCTGATAATAATAAAAGCTTATTGATAAAAAAAATAGATGAATATGAGCCAGAAAGAATCCCAGCCTCCAGAAATACCACTGCTAACATTTTGATTTTTTTTTTTGGATATTTTTTATTCATTCTTTTGGTTTACAGAGTTAAAATCATAGCATACAATCAATTTTGTCTCCCACTCTCTCCACTTATCACTTTGGAAAATAAGCAGTCTCCAAGTTTTTATTTCAAACTCTTTAAGACCATTTGTCAACACATATTTCATTGCTTCAATAATCTACGACTTAATCATCCCCCTCTTCTGAGGTTGCTTCTAATATTTTACAATTATAAATTATACAACTTGATGATGAACATCTTTATGCCTGAATGTTTAATGACATTTATTATAGAATTACTTCCTTAAGATTGCTATCTTAGGATTATAAGATAAAGGGCTATGAATATTTTCAAGCTTGTGATCCTTCATGCAGAAAAGTTTTCCAAAAGACCTAGGTCAATTTATGTGATCTCCTCCCAGAGTGCAGGGGAGTGAACAAGCAGCATTTTGATGTGAGTGAAACCAAGTTCAAAGAAAGAAAGAAAGAAATCGGGCTCCCTGGCAAATTTTAACCTAAAGGAAAAAGTCAGAAAGGGAGAGTGTGAAGTGTTACCTCTTGCAAAGAGAACAACTTTCACAAAAGGGTTACTGTAGGAATGAGAGCCTCTCGGGACTTTTTGCAGATGTGTTGGGAAAGTCATCTGCTTTTCCTCTGCTCACCATTTTGGGTAACTCCCTTGTCCACTTCTCCTAGGACAGAGGCCTGAGCAGTGGCACCAGCCAGCTCCCCTGCAGACAGATGGTTCTTCCTACCACAGTCACCATCCAAAAGGCAGAAGCGTGCCAAAAGGAAGAGACCTGAAAGATTCTTTGGTCCAACCCCTCATTATGTCAGATCAAAGCCTAGAAAAATGATGTGACTTGTGCCCAAGAAGTGATTCACAGCTAGTTTGTTGGAAAATCTTGGACTAATACCCATTTCTCCATCCACTTTTGATGACAAATAAAAGCCATTGTACTTCAGTACAATCCTGTATACATAATTCCTTGTACACGTTTGCCTCATTGACTTTTGAGGATGTGCACAGTTGTCTACAGTGCTTAGAAGATGCACTTAAAAAATATCGGAAACAAGTAAGTTTTAAAGTCTGATTGGCATACATTGCTAAGGTGAATGGTTTCTCGTGTCTTTGCTAATTTTCTGGATGTTCTTTAAGTTAATTAACGTGAGGTCTACATCCACCTATGCTCCAATTCATCTCTGTACTTTCTGCTCTTGAAGTATCATGACCTGTCATGGAGAGAACTGTAGTATGTAGGTATGAGTCTTGTGGCCTTTCTTCTTTTACGTACATTGGGACACGTGAAATGAGTTGAACCTCAGATATGCCCTTGCTGTTAAAAACTTAATCATTATTCAAGGATCAATTCAAATCCCATCCCTTTCAGGAAAAAAACAAAAACATCCTTTGACCCACCTAGGCTAATGTGTTCATTTTCTTTTCTAAATTTTGGCTGTCTAGGCCAGTGGTTTGAACAACCCTATTTGGGTATGATAATTTCTCTTTTTTAACTTCAACAAAATGTTCTCATAACCCACATGACAATAATTGTTCTTTTAGAACCTATTTTAAAATTCATGATGACTAAAGGATAGCATAGAATCCCAGGCTTTTAAGTAGCTATATATTTCGCCAATCATAATATATATTTGAACAGCAAATATATGCACCTTCTGAGATGTGTCTGAGTCATCTTATATGGATTTTTTTTTGTTTTGGCGGTACGCGGGCCTCTCACTGTTGTGGCCTCTCCCGTTGCGGAGCACAGGCTCTGGACGCGCAGGCTCAGCGGCCATAGCTCACGGGCCTAGCCGCTTCGTGGGATGTGGGATCTTCCCAGACCAGGGCATGAACCCGTGTCCCCTGCATCAGCAGGCGGACTCTCAACCACTGTGCCACCAGGGAAGCCCATCTTATATGGATTTTTGATGCTCAGTTCAACCCATAAATTACAAGGGATTCAAGGTCCAAAGTTTGGGAATCACTGGCCTATTGCATTTATTTACAATGAATCACAGGCTAAGGGATATTGCTTGCATTGTCATGTAACTCTTCAGGTCGGACTGTATCCTTCATTTAGACTGAATCCTTCCTGAGGACAAGATCTTCCTCTTACATGCCTTTGTACATCCACAGTGCTAATGAACCAATCAGTTAAGGATCATTAATTGAGCATCAGCAGTGTACAGGACACTGAACTTGACTCTGTGGGAGATACAAAGCATAAGATCCAGTTCCTACCCTTGAGCTCTCACAGTCTAGTTATAGAGACATGACAAATGTCTCTATAAATGGATGAATGAATTAATGAAATAAGGTTGTGAGAGCAAGGCTTGAGATACATAAAGTAACAATTTAATTGGTAAACTGTATGGGTTATAGGATGAATTATGAAATGAGTTGAACAGATGCTAAATGCTATGACTACAGAAAAGAAGGAAAGTGTGCCAGTGAGCATGAAAGCTTTGTAGAGGAGAGCTTTGAGTGTGAACCTGAAAGATGATTTGGACTTGCCGGCTTCCCTCAGCCCCGGAAGGTGCTCAGAGAATAATTTAATGAATGAATGGGCACAGAAAGCATTTTGGGCCATTTGTTCCTAGATAGATACAAGTGAAACCCTCATTCTTTTAAAGAATAACATTCACTCTGCAACACACAGTAGTCTCTTGAAAGGAGCAGTGGATGAAGAGGAGGGGGCCTTTCCTATTTCCTTCCAGGAGCCTCTGAATCCCATAGTCTCGTAGAATGTTGTTGCTGGGGTCCAGAAATCATTTTGTTCAACCTTTCATAGTGGAGAGTATTGAGGCTCCCATGGTGAAGTGACTTGCTCAGGATCATACAACCAGTTAGTAGCAGAGCCAGGACTTGGCATGTGGGAGCTGGACTTCAAGGCTAGTGTACTTTCCACTCTATCCTGTTACCCCTGGAATTCCCTCCCTTTTACTGAACTTGCCAAAACAACTTGTATAAAATAAGTTTCCCTGAGGCTAACCCTTCCTACCGCCTTCTTATTCCAATCACAATGCTAGACAGGCCTTTCTTTTCTTGCTATCCAAACATGCCCTAATTAGAAACTAGAAGCAACTCCTGGACCCCGGCCAATGCTTCAAAGAGACTGTGTATTGGTACCCCCTATGCCAAAACCATCTTATAAAAGACAAACTATTAATTACAAAATCCAAACCATTGCTTTGTGGATTGTGGGGATCTCATGAGTGTCAGTGGGAGATGGGAGTGGTTCTGGAGGGCCCCTCTCCAGTGCCATTAGGTTTCACCCACAATAGAGAGCTGCCTTCTCTAGGATACCACAAACCAATTAGGTTGGGACCCTTCCAGGAAGCTGTCACCATCGGGTGAATATTCAGACAGCCTGGGTGATCTGAAAAGACAGTGGGTGGGCAATGGGATACACAGACATGACTTTTGGCCAAGGATGCTCCAGGCTCAGGAACCTGGAAGGTAAATGCCCTTAAGAAATTACCTCCAGGGGCAGAGTCAAGATGGCAGACTAGGCGGACACGAAATTCGCGTCTCTGCACAACTAGGGCATCTACCATGCACCGTTGGGGGACCATGGACACCTAAGGGGACGGGAGGAACCCCCAGCAACCGGGTAGGACACGGGGCATGGGGGAAAGTGAGGGGGGAGGAGAAGTGGAGGCAGAACAGGACTGTCGCCCCTGAGGGGAGGCTGGGGGAGGGGAAGGGATGCTACGCCCACAAGGGGAAGGGGGGCAACATTGGGAGGGCAGAGGATCAAAAGGGAGCATGGCCACCATTTCCCCTGCCCACCTGGGCCCCCGGGGAGCCTGCTGAGATCCCGGGCCTGATCCTCTGCCCACTGAGACTCCCCTCCAGCCGCCTGGATCCTGAGGGAGTGGGAGGGAGGGAAGGGGGAGCAAAAGTAAATGCCAGACCTACAGGACCGTCACCCCTAAGGGGCAGCTGGGGGAGGGGAGGAATTCCTACATCCAGGAGGACCCACCCGCGGATAGGGGTCCATTGGCGTCGCGGGAGACCCTGGGGGAGGTGGGCAGAGGAACGGAAGGGGATGCAGCCAGTGCTTTCCCTGTCCACTTAGGTCCCAACAGGCTCCCGGGCCCTCGGAGCCTCCCTCCTGCCATGCAGACCCCAAGCCCAGCCCCTACACCCCCACCCAGGGCCCCACCTCTACACTCGGAGACCCCCTCCCTCCAACTGCGCTGGCCTGAACCCCACCCACACACCCTCACCCAGAGCCCTACCGCCAAACTCCGGAACTCCACACTCCGGAAGCACCCCTTTGGATGTGCTGCCTCTCCCCTTCGATGCAGGTCCTAAGCAGAGGCCCCGCCCCACAGTTAAACATCACCCTACCACACCCCACCACCCCAGCCCCACATAGGTCCCACCCCACTCCAAACCCCACCCCTGCCTAAGTCCCACCCCCCACCTAAACTCCGCCCACCATAGCCCCAGCATTTTTTTTTTTTTTTCTTTTAGGTTGGGGTTCTGTTTTACCTTGTTGTTGTTGATTCATTTATATTTTTATTTTTTTCTAATAAATCTTTTATTTTTCTAATTTTATTTTATTCTTTATACTTTGTTCTTATTCTGCTCCTTTTGGCTTGCTCCCCCTCCTTTATTTTTCTCTTTATTCTGTTGTGGTTTTGTTTTACCTTATTGCAGTTGTTTCAGTTATATTTTTATTTTTCATAATATATTTTTTATCTTTCTAATTTTAATTTTATTTTATTTTGTATTCTATGTTATTGTACTGCTCCTTTGTTTCTTTTCTTTTCGTTTCTTTTCTTTTTTCTTTTTTTTTTTTTTTTCTGCCATACCACTTGGCTTCTGGGATTTGGTTCCTAGGCCAGAGGTCAGGCCCAAGCTCCTGTGGTGGGACCCCCGAGTCCAAAGTGCTGGACTAACAGAGAACCTCAGACCCCAGGGAATATTAATCCGTGTGAGGCCTCCTGGAGGTCCTCATCTCAGCACAAAGACCTGGCTCCACCCAACTGCCTGTAAACTCCAGTGCTGGTTGCCTCAGGCTAAACAACCAGTAAGACAGGAATACAGCCCCACCCATCAAAAAAAAATTGAAACAACAAAAAATATGTTACAGATGAAGGAGCAAGACCAAATAAATGAAGATGAAATAGGTAACCTACCTGAAAAAGAATTCAGAGTAATGAGAGTAAAGATGATCCAAAATCTCAGCAACAGAATGGAAAAAATACAAGAAACGTTTAACAAGGATCTCAAAGAACTAAAGAGCAAACAAACAGTGATGAACAACACAATAATGAAATTAAAAATACTCTAGAAGGAATCAATAGCAGAATAACTGAGGCAGAAGAACAGATAAGTGAACTGGAAGATAAAATGGTGGAAATAACTGCTGGGGAGCAGAATTAAGAAAAAACACTGAAAAGAATTGAGGACAGTCTCAGAGACTTCTGGGACAATGTTAAATGCACCAACATTTGAATTATAGCAATCTCAGAAGAAGAAGAGAAAAAGAAAGGATCTGAGAAAATATTTGAAGAGATTATAGTCGAAAACTTCCCTAACATGGGAAAGGAAATAGTCAATCAAGTTCAGGAAGCTCAGAGAGTGCCATATAGGGTAAACCGAAAGAGAAACATGCCGAGACATATATTAAACAAACTATCAAAAATGAAATACAAAGAAAAATATTAAAAGTATCAAGGGAAAAGCAACAAATAACATACAAGGGAATCCCCATAAGGTTAACAGCTGATCTTTCAGCAGAAACCCTGCAAGCCAGAAGGGAGTGGCAGGACATATTTAAAGTGAAGAAAGGGAAAAACGTACAACCAAGATTACTCTACCCAGGAAGAATCTCATTCAGATTCAACAGAGAAATCAAAAGCTTTACAGACAAGCAAAAGGTACGAGAACTCACACCACCAAACCAACTTTACAACAAATGGTAAAGGAACTTCTCTAAGTGAGAAACACAAGTGACAAAAAAGACCCACAAAAACAAACCCAAATCAATTAAGAAAATGATAATAGGAACATATATATCAAAAATCACCTTGAAGGTAAATGGATTAAATTCTCCAACCAAAGGATACAGACTGGCTAAATGGATACAAAAACAGGACCCTTATATATGCTGTCTACAAGAAACCCACTTCAGACTTAGGGACACACACAGACTGAAAGGGAGGGGATGGAAAAAGGTATTCCATGCAAATGGAAATCACAAGAAAACTGGAGGAGCAATACTCATATAAGATCAAATAGATTTTAAAATAAAGACTGTTAAAAAGATAAGGAAGGACACTACATAATGATCAAGGGATCAATCCAAGAAGAAAACATAACAATTATAAATATTTATTCACCCAACAGAGGAGCACCTCAATACATAAGGCAAATGCTAACAACCATCCAGTAACATAATAATAGTGGGGGACTTTAACATCACACCTACACCAATAGCCAGATCATCCAGACAGAAAATAAATAAGGAAACACAAGCTTTAAATGACACAATAGACCATATACACTTAATAGATATTTTTAGGACATGCCACCCAAAAGCAGAAGGATACACTTTCTTCTCAAGTGCACACAGAATGTTCTCCAGAATAGATCACATCTTGGGTCACAGATCAAGCCTTGGAAAATTTAAGAAAATTAAAATCACATCAAGCATCTTTTCTGACCACAACGCTATGAGATTAGAAATCAATTACAGGAAAAAAAATGTAAAAAACACAAATACATGGCGGCTAAACAGTGCATTGCTAAATAACCAAGAGATCACTGAAGAAATCAAAGAAGAAATTAAAATATACCTAGAAACAAATGACAATGAAAACACAATGATCCAAAACCTATGGGACACAGCAAAAGCAGTTCTAGGAGGGAAGTTCATAGCAATTCAAGCACACCTCAAGAAACAAGAAAAATCTCAACTAAACAATCTAACCTTACACCTAAAGCAACTAGAAAAAGAAGAACGGAGAAAACCCAAAGTTAGTAGAAGGAAAGAAATCATAAAGATCAGAGCAGAAATAAAAGAAATAGAAATGAAGAAAACAGTAGCAAAGATCAATAAAACTAAAAGCTGGTTCTTTGAGAAGATAAACAAAATTGATAAACCTTTAGCCAGACTCACCAAGAAATAAAGAGAGAGGACTCAAATTAATAAAATTAGAAATGCAAAAGGAGAGATTACAACTGAAACCACAGAAATAAAAAAGATCATAAGAGACTACTACAGGCAACTCTATGCCAATAAAACGGACAACCTGGAAGAAATGGACAAATTCTTGGAAAGTGCAACTTTCCAAGATTGAACCAGGAAGAATTAGATAATATAAACAGACCAATCACAGGTAATGAAATTGAAACTGTAATTAAAATCTTCCAACAAACAAAAGTCCAGGGCCAGATGGCTTCACAGGTGAATTCTATCAAACATTTGGAGAAGAGCTAACACCTATTATTCTCAAATTCTTCCAAAAAATTGCAAAGGGAGGAACATTCCCAAGCTCGTTCTATGAGGCCACCATCACCCTGATACCAAAACCAGACAAAGATATCACACAAAAAAAATTATAGACCAATATCACTGATGAACATAGACCTAAAAATCCTCAACAAAATACTAGCAAAAAGAATCCAACAACAGATTAAAAAGATCACACACCATGATCAAGTGGGATTATCCCAGGGATGCAAGGATTCTTCAATATAAGCAAAACAATCAATGTGATACACCATATTAACAAATTAAAGAATAAAACCCATATGATCATCTCAAGAGATGCAGAAAAAGTTTTTGACAAAATTCAACACCCATTTGTGATAATAGCTCTCCAGAAAGTGGGCATAGAGGGAACCTACCTCAACATAATAAAAGCCATATATGACAAACCCACAACAAGCATCATTCTCAATGGTGAAAAACTGAACGCATTTCCTCTAAGATCAGCAATAAGACAAGGATGTCCACCCTCACCACTATTATTCAGCATAGTATTGGAAGTCCTAGCCACAGAAATCAGAGAAGAAAAAGAAAGAAAAAGAATACAAAGTGGAAAAGAAGAAGTAAAACTGTCACTGTTTGCCAATGACATGATACTATACGTAGAAAATCTTAAAGATGCCACCAGAAAACTACTAGAACTAATCAATGAATTTGGTAAGGTTGCAGGATACAAAACTAATGCACAGAAATCTCTTGCATTCCTATACACACACTAACAATGAAAGATCAGAAAGAAAAATTAAGGAAATAATCCCATTTACCACCACAACAAAAAGAATAAAATACCTAGGAATAAACCTACCTAAGGAGGCAAAATACCTATACTCAAAAAACTATAAAACACTGATGAAAGAAATCAAAGATAACATAAACAAATGGAGATATATACCATGCTCCTGGATTGGAAGAATCAATATTGTGAAAATGACTATACTACCCAAAGCAATCTACAGGTTCAGTGCAATCCCTATCAAATTACCAATGGCATTTTTCACAGAATTGGAACAAGAAATGTTACAATTTGTATGGTAACACAAAATATCCCAAATATCCAAAACAAACTTAAGAAAGAAAGATGGAGCTGGAGGAATCAAGGTCCCTGACTTCAGACTAGATTACAAAGCAACAGTAATCAAGACAATACGGTATTGGCACAGAAACAGAAATATAGATCAATGGAACAGGATAGAAAGCCCAGAGATAAACCCACACAATATGGTCACCTTACCTTTGATAAAGGAGGCAAGAATATACAATTGAGAAAAGACAGCCTCTTCAATAAGTGGTGTTGGGAAAAATGGACAGATACATGTAAAACACTGAAATTAGAACACACCCTAACACCATACACAAAATTAAACTCAAAATGGATTAAAGACCTACATGTAATGCCAGACACTATAAAACTCTTAGAGGCAAACATAGGCAGAACACTCTATGACATAAATCACAGCAAGATCCTTTTTGACCCACCTCCTAGAGTAAGGGAAATAAAAACAAAAATAAACAAATGGGACCTAATGAAACTTAAAAGCTTTTGCACAGCAAAGGAAACCATAAACAAGATGAAAAGACAACCTTCAGAATGGGAGAAAATATTTGCAAACGAAGCAACTGACAAAGGATTCATCTCCAAAATATACAAGCAGCTCATGCAGCTCAATATCAAAAAAACAAACAACCCAATCCAAAAATGGGCAGAAGACCTAAATAGACACTTCTCCAAAGAACACATACAGATGGCCAATAAAGGTTGAAAAGGTGCTCAACATCACTAATCATTAGAGAAATGCAAATCAAAACCACAATGAGGTATCACCTCACCCCAGTCAGAATGGCCATCATCAAAAAATCTAGAAACAATAAATGCTGGAGAGGGTGTGGTGAAAAGGGAACCCTCCTGCACTGTTGGTTGGAATGTAAATTGATACAGTTACTATGGAGAATGGTATGGAAGTTCCAAAAAACTGAAAATAGAAGTACCATATGACCCAGCAATCCCATTACTGGGCATATAACTTGAGAAAACCATAATTCAAAAAGACACATGGGGCTTCCCTGGTGGCGCAGTGGTTAAGAGTCCGCCTGCTGACGCAGGGGACACGGGTTCGTGCCCCGGTCCGGGAAGATCCCACATGCTGCGGAGCGGCTGGGCCCGTGAGCCATGGCCGCTGAGCCTGCGCGCCTGGAGCCAGTGCTCCGCAACGGGAGAGGCCACAACAGTGAGAGGCCCGTGTACCGCAAAAAAAAAAAAAAAGACACATGTACCACAATGTTCATTGCAGCACTATTTACAATAGCCAGGACATGGAAGCAACCTAAATGTCCATCGACAGATGAATGGATAAGGAATATGTGGCATATATATACAATGGAATATTACTCACATAAAAAGGAACGAAACTGAGTTATTTGTAGTGAGGTGGATGGACCTAGAATCTGTCATACAAAGTAAAGTAAGCCAGAAAGAGAAAAACAAATACCATATGCTAATGCATATATATGGAATTTTTAAAAGTGATACTGATGAACCTAGTGGCAGGGCAGGAATAAAGACGCAGGCAGAGAACCCACTTGAGGGCACAGGGGGCGGGGAGGGGGAAGGGGAAGCTGGGACGAAGTGAGAGAGTGGCATGGACATATACA
Organism: Mesoplodon bidens; assembly: GCF_964165515.1. Classification (NCBI taxonomy): domain Eukaryota; kingdom Metazoa; phylum Chordata; class Mammalia; order Artiodactyla; family Ziphiidae; genus Mesoplodon; species Mesoplodon bidens. Next base: position 60,100,140 of record NC_138178.1, on the reverse strand, counting down.
CCCTACCAAATGTAAAATGGATGGCTAGTGGGAAGCTGCTGCATAGCACAAGGAGATCAACTCATGCTTTGTGACGACCTAGAGGGATGGGATACGGAGGGTGGGAGGGAGGCTCAAGAGGGAGGGTATATGGGGATATATGTATACGTATAGCTGATTCACTTTCTTGTACAGCAGAAACTAACACAGCATTATAAAGCATTTATACTCAAATAAAGATGTGAAAAAAAAAAAGAAACTGCCGCCAACCCCCTGGCCATCTGTGGCCTGAAGTCAAGCTATTGGTTTAGCCTGTTCCATTGTGAAGCAATTAGCAAATTCTTTGCTAAGAGGTCTTGGCCTCTCTTAACTGTGTACTTTTCTTGTTTCAGTGATAATTTTCTTCATTACTATCAAAGACTCCTGGGCCTTTATACTTTCTCTTTCCTGATCTGCCCCAACAAAGCCTTGTTCTCAGAGCCTTAATTCATTAATCCACTCACTCAATGTATCCATTATGCCTGTTTAGTCGAGTGAAGGACTATTAGGTGATGTCACTTCCTCTGACTCGAGTGCTCACTAGCTGTGTGACTTGGGCAAGGCATTTACTTTTCTGGTCCCTCTGGTCTAATCTCCTTACCTATAAAGTGAGGGAGTTGTGTGAAATGACCCTCTCTCTTTCTACTTTTGTCATTCAGGGTAGGAGACAGAAACCACATGGTACTAGGAACGGGGGAGGTTTAATATAAAGAACTATTAACTCATAACAGAGAACTAGCAACGCAGGGGTAGAGCAAACTTTGAAGAATACTGGAACAGCAGATACAGGGAGCAGCCTAGGACCTACTCCAGGGCTGAGGCAGAGTACCCAAGGAAGGGACAGATTTGGAGAGTCCCCACTCCCAAGGCTGTAACCCAGTGAATGGCACAGAAATTCATTGAGGTATTATAGGCTGGGGCTGGCAGCACTTGAAAAACTTGTTGAGGAGCTGCCCATGGGAGTGCTGCAGGTCTCACTGGAAAGTCAGCTAAGGTGCTCGTGGAACTCCACAGAAGTGCCTGTAGGGTGCCACGGAAACTGGCTTGAGGTGAGTATGCCTCCACCAACTGTGCCCCTCTTCCCCTGCCACAGGAAAGCCACAAGAGTAAGAAGAAAAGAAAGCACACCAGAACCAGGAAAGGAAGTCCCTTTCTCCTGCTTTTTTGCAGTATCCCTCCAGAACCCTCTACTGACAAAGCTTAACATCATGCCATCAGGTAAAGAGAAATGTTTACAGCGTCTGGTTTGCTGGGCAATGAAGGGTAGATTTGGAGATGAGAAGCAATAAATCAATAACTGGCGCATCATCATTATGTAATGTGTGATTCTTTGATTTGTTGAATTTTTACATTAAAATGTAAGAAATAAATGAATCAGTTGTATTGTACCTAGCCTAGACATGATCTTAGCTTATTTTTTATTTATTTATTTTTTTTGTGGTACGCAGGCCTCTCACTGTTGTGGCCTCTCCCGTTGCGGAGCACAGGCTCTGGACGCGCAGGCTCAGCGGCCATGGCTCATGGGCCTAACCGCTCCGCGGCACGTGGGATCTTCCCGGACTGGGGCACAAACCCATGTCCCCTGCATCGGCAGGCAGACTCTTAACCACTGTGCCACCAGGGAAGCCCTTAGTTTATTTTTCAATGCCTTCCTCAATAATTAACGAATTGCTTCAGACTGTAACTGGTCCTGAGTAGGATGACTTTTGACCTTAACACTATAAACATGACACAATCATGTTTATATATGATTAGATATATGTCTATATTATATATATAATGGGTAATTAGTTATTACCTATGCCAAGGACAGAGGTGGATGTGAGCTTCCAGGGGAATGAATAGAAGATGTCAAGGCCTTCCATATTCTTCCTAATGACAGCAAATAACTCAGAGGTGAAATAAGATCAAGAGTAAAGTTAATCTCAAACCAGATATCATCAAGAACCAGATGAACAAAGAAACTGTGATAAAAGTTCATAGGAAGGAAAAAGATCCATAGGCTGAAACGGTCAAGGAAGGAAGGATTTGTGATGGCAGCCAGATTTGAGAAGAGTGTTGAACCATGGACAGAAGGTGTACATTAAGTGCAAAGGGAATAGTCCAAGATGTGGCTACAGATGAGAAGCAGACTAATGATCCCTAGACCCCAAATGTGCTAGCCTCAGCTTTGAACTGAGCCATTCGGTTGCCAACAGATATGTCATGCATGTAGTACAGACGCCATGGAGATCAGCATGCAGGACCTCTAAGAGTCACTGGATCTCATGTGAGCTCTTTGTGGAAACATCATTATACAGACCTTCCCCATCATGTAGCTAAACCCATGGTTCTCATATCAGTGGGTTGAGCATTTGCTAGTATAGAGGATTTACTGCTATAATAATCAACTTCTCTGCACCTCGTTTCATTGAAATACCAAGATATAAAAGCAAATAAATGTCCCAAATAATTGTGATCAATGGTGCAAACAGCCTTGCTATGTCCGGCCCCTCAGGTTTATTTGCTCTCTCCTGAGTGAAGATTGGGCAGAGGTGTGGCTCAGAAGTGTTCTGAGTGTTCGACAAGCTGTGCTCTGTGTGAGGATGTCAGAAGGAAAGTGGCTATTGGCTTCTGTCTATATCACTTGCACTTAATATTTACTGACATTTGGCCTCTGTGACCCTAGAGTTTGCTGGTCTAGGTTTCTCCATCCATCCTCTAAAAGCTGCCATTCCTTAGGCTCTGTCCTAGGCTTGGCTTACTCTACACCCTTCCTGGGACTTCTTATCTATTCCTACGGCTCAGATTACCATTTATATTTGCTGACAACATCTGAGATTTTATCTTTAGCTCCAGACCCGAATAGCCTCCGTGCTACTAGATAAGGATGCGGTACAGGCAACTCTAGCTCAACATATCCCAAGCTGAGCAAACTGTCTTACCCCACAAACTTGTTGCTGCTCCTGCTGTGCCCTTTCAATAAAATGTAACAGGGCTTCCCTGGTGGCGCAGTGGTTGAGAGTCTGCCTGCCGATGCAGGGGACATGGGTTCGTGCCCCGGTCTAGGAAGATCCCGTATCCGCGGCTAGGCCCGTAAGCCATGGCCGCTGAGCCTGCGCGCCTGGTGCCTGTGCTCTGCAACGGGGGAGGCCACAACAGTGAGAGGCCTGCGTACCACAAAAAAATAAATAAATAAATAAATAAATAAATAAAATAAAATGTAACATTATTTCACCCAGGTGTGCAAGTTAACAACCAGGAAGTCATCATTAACTTTCCACTCTTCCACCCACTACATCCAAGTCAGTCCTCAAAGGCTATTAATTCTTTCTCCAAAATCTCTTAAATCCACCTCCTGGCTTTCACCCCACTCTAGTCCCTGTGCCACAACCTGGCCCACCCACAGCCTTCCTCACCTTAGGGATGACAACTTCTAGGTGCTCCAATTCCTAATTGGCTCTCTCTCATCTTTCCTATCAATTCATCAGAAATTTTTATCAGCTTGATCTTCAAAGTATATCCAGAATCTGATCACTTCTCTACTGCTACTACCCTGGTCTGGTCACTACTGCCTCTCACTTGGATTACTGCAAAGCCCCGCTGTGGTTTCCCATGTCCCTCAGAGAAAAGTCTGGAGCCTTTATAATATCCTACTGGGAACAACATGATGTAGTTTTCCACTCCACCTTACATCTCTCAGTTCATATCCATCTCTTGCCCTTTTTCATTCTGTTCCAGCCACATGGGCACTGCTCACTTTCTGTTCTTTGTCCTTCAGGAACAATGATTAATCTCAAGGAGTCTGAACAGTGCCTGGCACTTGAAAGGTACTCAATAAGGGACTTCCCTGGCAGTCCAGTGGTTAAGACTTCACCTTCCAAATGCTGGGGGTGCAGTTTCGATCCTTGGTCAGGGAGATAAGATCCCATGTGACTCGCAGCCAAAAAACCAAAACATAAAACAGAAGCGATATTGTAACAAATTCAATAAAGACTTTAAAAATGGTCCACATCAAGGACTTCCTTGGTGGTGCAGTGGTTAAGAATCCACCTCCAATGCAGGGGACACGGGTTCGAGCCCGGGTCCAGGAAGATCCCACATGCCGCAGAGCAACTAAGCCTGTGAGCCACACCTACTGAAGCCCACGCGCCTAGAGCCCGAGCTCCACAAAGAGAAGCCACCGCAATGAGAAGCCTGCGCTCCGTGACAAAGTGTAGCCCCCCACTCCCCACAGCTAGAGAAAGTCCACGAGCAGAATGAAGACCCAATGTAGCCAAATAAATAAATTTATAAAAAAGCAATAGTCCACATCAAAAAAATCTTTTAAAAAAGGTAGTATTGAATTAATTAATTAATTTTCTCAATCACAAACTCTCATGTTGCTTAATTTTTCCTGTTTTTAATGATGCTGTTTGCTATTTCAATATTTTTTTGAAATATGTATTTAGCATCTCAATTTTGGACAGCGTTGACTAGATTTTGTTTAAAGTGGACAAGAGAATGCAGTGCTCCTACAATATCAGGAACATTGGCAAAAAAAAAAAAAAAAATCTGGGGAACATGTCTGAAAGAAAACTTGATTCCACCCTAGAGTCTTGTTTCAGCCCTGGAGTGTAAACCATACTTGTTCTGACATGAACTAGGAATGAAACTGGGAAGACATACTTTTGAAAGTTCACATAACAATCACCCATGACTTTATAAATGCACCACTCTGGTGAATATTCATAGTCTTAAACCTGAAACTAGAAGGTCAATGAATCCTTTGTTTAAGGTGATATTAAGCTAAATCTCTGTGTGTGAATTGTTTTCATACAGAAAACTCAGTCACTTACATTATCCAGTAAGTCAACACCAACTTCTCAGCACTTACTTGAGGAAGCCGTATAACTACTGCTTTAAGAACATAGGCCTGGAACTACACAGGGATGTTGAAACACAGGAAGTGACCACTCTGAATCTCTATATGTGATTATATCTTATTCACTTCATTATTTCAATATTTTGGAAAAAAGAGAGAAAATATGAACAAAAGACAAACACTGGAACAAGATGGTCTCTTGCACCCATTCCTAACCATAATATCAAAAATACATTAGAATCAGTATTCTTCATGGCTAGAGTTTTCTTTTTAATTCATTCATTTGGCCCATAGAAGAGGGCCTATAATGTCAGACCAATTGAAGTTCTGAGATCTCAAAATTATCGTTGCTAGACATACCCAAGGAAGCATGAGGTCTGGTGGTGCCAGAAGGGCTCATACTAGTTTTTTCCAGTGATGTGCTGGAGCTAACCTATAACAGCTAATTTGTAAATTTTAAGGAATTTTTATGAGCTGGTTGAACTCTATGTTAGCTTGAACTCCGAGGTGGGAGTATTTATACCATGGAGACTGGCAATTACTGCCAACCAGGATTCCCCCCACCAAAAAAAATGTCAGCTGTTAAATTACCAATACTACACCACTGGTTCAGTCTTTCAGTCTCTTTGACAGACTTTGCTGAGTCAACAGGGGTTTCTAAATTCCCATTTTTCAGTGTTGGACTTTCTGAAGTATTTTAACTTTCTATAGTGAATCCTATCCATCTATAGGTATAGGTCTTTGATTTCAGTTTTGGTTTTATAGATTTTTTTTCTCTATGGGCAAATTATTAACAAGCATGAATAACTGATTAGGATTTACATTTATTTACAAACTTATTTTCTAATTACATGGCATGATTAATAATTGCTGACTCTCTGTCCTTCCCACCTCACGGACAACTTCATGGTCTCTCATACTGACATAATTTAGCCTTTGTAACCTTCAGATTCATCACTTATAAAACTGAGATAATAATAGTACATGCTGCTCACTTAGTTGTTGGGAGTATTAAAGAAATGACACATGAAAAGAACTTAGCACAGTGCTTGGTACATGGTAGTATCTCAATAAATTTTAGTTATCATGTAGTAACTGTAGTAGTAGCACTTTGTGCTGTGAGGTATGTACACACAAAAAGGTGAGATGTGGTATTTTGGTGGACAAATATTTTGACCAATCCCTATACAGCTCAGGAACACAAATTAACCAATATTTGCCGCTTGGTGGTTTAGATATTGGTAGTCCCTGTCTGAGTGAATCCCTTTGCTGGTAGAAAGAGATTAGTTGAGTAGTTATCTTCATACTCCCAGAATAGCATTGAGAATCTCTTAGATCAGGAAGATCAAGTTGATATTTTGGAGTTGTAAGACTGAAAGATATTGGCTATTTCATACTTTCTCCTTTCTCCTCAAACTTCCGAAAGCCCTGTTTCCTCACTGCCCATCTTTCCTTTAACTGATGATCATGATTCATGAGAAAATAGAAGCAACCCAGTTGAGACCTTCTTCTTTCCTTTCTGCTAAATATACCAACCTATACATATCTGTACCTGTATTTTCTGCCTTCCTTCCTGTTACTACAGATGATGGTTTCAAGCTTCTATGTGAGGAATCAGACCCCCTTTTCACCTTCTCAAGGACTTAATCTGTATGAATATCCCCCTTCTCTGTTTCATCAATCCTTCCCCCTCTACTGGATCCTTCTCCTCCCAGCTTACAAAAATGTTTTAGTAGCTCCCCCCTTAAAAAGACTTCTGCTGACCTCTTGTCACCCTCCAGCTACTATCCCCATTTCTCTGCTCCCCTTCACACCACATTGATTATAGTCTCCACCCCATTACCTTCCTTTCTGTCTTTAACCTACTTTAGCCAAAACTGATGGAAACTGTTTGTCAAGGCTATTAGTACCATCCATGATGCCAAACCCAATGATCTCTCATCTGTCTTCATGCTTCTCCAACTTTCAGTGCTACTTGGCAGGGCTGAACTTTGAAAAACCATCCTCTCTTGGCTGCTGCATCACCACCCTCTGGTTTTCTGCCTGCTCTCTAGCCATTCCTTCTTAGTCTCCTCCTCCTTGCCTTCTCCTCTGCTTGTTTTCTAAATGTTGCAGTATCCATGTCCTGGCCTTTGGCCCTCTTCTTCCATAACACAGCTCATCTGGTCCCATGGCCTTAAAATCCATTTCTTTGCCCTTGATTCCCAAATCTGTGTCTCCAGCCCCACCTCTCCAATGAATTTCACTGTTGCTGTTTATGCTGTCTACTTGATATATCCCCACTTGAACGCCCGGTGGGAAGTTCAAACCAGCATGATCAAAATAAAACTCTTAACTTCCCCTTTGAAACACAGCTCCTGTAGTCATTCCCACTCAGTAAATGGCACCACGATCCACCTAGTTGTCTAAGGTATTATCCTCTCTGTATCCAATCTACTAGTAAGTCAGTTCTATCCCTAGGCTATAACCCAATCCTCTTTGTACCCTTTTGCTTTCCCTCTTGGTCATTTATGATCAGTTTTTTTCCGCAGAAACAGAAATTTCTTTGTGGTATATAAATAAGATCCCAACATCCCCTGCTTAATTAGCTTCCTATTAGAACCTTAACTAGCTTCCTGTTAGAAAACAATCCAAAATCCTTACTTTGACTCACAAGACTGTGTTGGCCCCAGCCTGACTCTCCAAACTCATCTTGCTCCTATACTTCCGCCATTACGCTGCAGTGACGCTAGTCTTCAATGTGCTCCTTCAACTTGCTAAGTTGGACCTCCACTTAGGGCCTTTGCATTTGCTGTTTCCTCTGCCTGTAGTGTTCTGCCTCCACATAGACACTTGGCAGGCTCCTTTCAGTCCTCCAGACTTGAGTTCAAAGTCACTTCTCCAAGAGAACTTCCTTGACCACCCATTCTACAGTAGCCTCTCCTCTCTTGTTCTCTAACACGTGACTCTTTCTGTTTTCCTCACATACCACTATTTGAATTTATCTTGGTCACTTATTTGTGTGTTTACATTTTCTCCTCCCTTCCACCATGCTTGTGAGAATTAAGCTCCATGACAGCAAAGCCCCTCATCTACCTTGTTCCCTTGTTTCCCCTGCATTGCCTCACACATCACCTGTGACTAACCAACAATTGCTGAGTGAATGCATGACCATTCTGGACACTGAACAAGGTATTTCTAAATACTACAAGGGTAAATGTAGGTGAGAAATTGACTGCTACACTGCTCACTGTCCTGTATGTAATGCCACACCCGTATGAGAAATGTATTCTAGAATGCAGCATCAGGAAAACTTACTTCTCTGGAGAACCTGCTGTGCCTCTTCCTTTCCCCATATTAGAGCTGTCACTAATGGTTTCCATTTTTGATTTGCCTTGGCTGTTAGGAAGTGGAAAGCCAAATTTCAAACCCAGGACAGCAATAGTAGTTGTTCTAACAGTCCCTTCCTCCAGTTTATTTCCTACTTTCGTTATGGGAAGTATGGTAGTGAGATTTGTTATGTCACCTCCGTTTCTTTTTGGAGAGAAGTATGATTTAAATGAAAACATTGAAAGGGTTGACATCTAGTGTTGACTTGGAGCAATGTGATATTGGATGGGGGCTTTCTGGCCATAAGGGTTCATGTGGTAGTGTGAGCTTTGTGTCGTTAGGGGTTTGCTGTGATTCATATTTGTGGATTCCCTAAGGTTACTTTAATTAGGACTTGCTTGGCTAATCAGAGCCCAACCCTCTGGATTGTCAGGCTTATTTGTATTTGTTGATTTGACAAGTGTCACTTCCGAGTTATGAGCCGAAAAGCTGCTGCATCTTGAGAGTTTGTTATTCTCTTCCTGTCTCAGGAGTGGAAGAAATATGCCTTTTAGTTTAGGCTTAAAATGCTATGCCTTGATCTTAGGCTAATTCATGAACCACACCCTCCCAAGGTTCAGAGGAACTGTTCTTAATTGTTGTTTCGGTCTGGGGATGGTTCTGAAGTTTATGGAGCATAATAGGTAATGCTTCTCCCTAATATGACAAAATTAAAATGTAACTCTTTTGAAGCCCAGAATGTGTTGGTATTTTAATTGATTAGTTATTTTATATATTTTGCTTGTAGCAATAGCATTCATAAAATAGCAATAGGGAAAGCATACATCAATCCATTATTATTGAATGTCTTGATGCTTGTATTAAATCGATGTTGATGGTGTAAAGAATATATATACATGGCTAATTCATGAGGACATCATAGTGGACAAATCTCTTTGAATAGTTAAAGTATGCTTTTAAAACAGCCCTCATGGCTTATATGCAGTGTGGAATAATGACACTGTATACAAGAATTGTACCTTAATTTAAAATTTTCTCTCAAATAAGCATTGTAATTAAGTATTACTGAGAAATTAGATACAAAATTAAATTTTAATTTTTGATAGCAATTTAAACATTGGTACAAATAATTTTGAAGAAGGGGCATAGAGGAAAATTTTTTGCAAGCTATTCTCATCCAGGAAGCAAAAGTCTGAGTCTTTTGGTAACCAAATCCAAGCATACATACATACATACATAAATCCTGTACAACATTGATTTTTAAGATTAATCTGTTGCAATACAAGTTTACCCACACTAATGTGGGTTCAATTTTTTTTATATGAAAATTAGGACTTACATAAAGATTTATTAATTTGTGAAGATTAATTTGTGAAGATATTTTATGAAAGAATTCCATAGTACTTATAAGTAATAATATAAGTATAAATAGTACTTATAAATAATAATATAATATAATCTTGTATGATGTAAAATACAATAATATAATATCTAATATATATAATAAGCTGTGTTTACATATAACTTTATTAGAACATCTATTTATCCAATATTTTGCCTATGATCTTCTTTTCAGCATAACTTAAACCACTATAGTCAATGGTAATTTTAATTTAAGCTACTGTAAGATCACTGTTAAATATGTATCATAAAGTTTGGGGCATTTACCAAGCATATTTGAAAGTGAGATTGACTTATTCTGACTGGAATGTCCTTTCATTAGGATGAGTAGCAAAGATCGGTATGGAGTAACTGAAGGTATACCAGTCACATAATTTACTAGTAATTATTCATTCAGGAGTATTAATAATACCTTGCCAGAATTTTAAAAGAACCCTGGAGATTTGGAAGGGAAAAATTATAAAGAGGACACATAAACTATCATTTAAAATCCGTAGAGATAGTCTTTATTTGCCATATTTTCAATTCAAAAGCAAGAAACTTTTCTATTCCACTTCGACAGTGCTGAAGGCTTGAAAGTCTTCTGCCTCATTGTTTGTGCATATCCTGGTGTGCTGGCCAAGATAAGAAAAATCCAAGGTCTGGAATCCAGGAAAGTTCATTATGGAAGTCAGATGGTTACTGATTCCTGAAGCAAATGCTGTGCGTTTATCTGGGTTCCAGGATGAGTAGCCTGTTTTAAAAGGAGCAATCAAGAGCTTCTGCCATGAGCACTGAGGGCCGTCAATCTCATAAAGTGAGGCCAACGGTATTTCTGGAACTTTGTGTAATCAAGACTTGACAACAAAGATTAATTTTCACGAAATGAAATGGGTTGGATTCTCTGACATTAAAACTGAATTCAGAGAAATAATTGTGGGTATCTCGGCAGCTTTTAGGTGTAAGCTCAATTATGTCAGGGAAATCTGGTTTTGTTCCTGACCATGCCCCTCCCTGCTTTTCTTCTCCCTCTTTCAGTACTGAAGCTAATGACACACTTGATGTGTCATAGGTGAATGACAGTCTGTAAATGCCAAGGAGGACAAAGAGTTAGATGGAAAGCAGCCCTCTTCAGGAGGTAATTGGTAGGCTCAAGATTGCTATAGCAGAGCACAAAACAACCGCCAGCGGGGGAGATTAAAGAAGTTTCTGTAAGAGGGAAGCAGCTATCTCTTCTTCCCACTTTTCTTCCTCCCACCCTAGTTTTCCAGGATGCAGTCATTGGAGAGCTTACTAGAAATGCAGATGGTTTTAAAATTAGTGCCAAAGATCACCTATATATTTTTTAAAAACTCTCTTATGCATTGTGTTTTTTTTTTTTTTTTTTTTTTTTTTTTGCGGTAGGCAGGCCTCTCACTGTTGTGGCCTCTCCCATTGCGGGGCACAGGTTCTGGACGCACAGGCTCAGTGGCCACGGCTCACGGCCCAGCCGCTCCGCGGCATGTGGGATCTTCCCGGACGGGGGCACGAACCTGTCTCCCCTGCATCAACAGGCGGACTCTCAACCACTGCGCCACCAGGGAAGCCCTGCACTGTGTTTTAGTTTTGACTGTGGCAACAGAAGAAGGTGTGAGAACAGCCTCAGCTCTTTCATTCCTGGGGCTGCCATATGAGTTGTAGGTGGAGGTGTCTTTCCTCAGGACCCCGTGGCCACATGTGGTTCTGCCACCTATCTGCTTTGGTATCTGGCAGAGAATGACTGATGTTCTGGGATCCTCCATGGAATTACTGACTGACTTTGTTGGCTGGGTTCCCTGGGGCTACCAGGACTGACAGGAAGCTCTGAAAATCGTTGGATATAAAATTCATAACTGAAGATTGTCTGAAGGAGATCTTCCTGCTTGAAAGGGGATCGTTTTAATTGTAAATTTTTGATGCTGTGTGTCTAATTCATCTTGTCTTTGTCGTCTTGTTGCCATTATCAGCACATCATTATCAGTGAGCAGCTCCCAACGGTGCTTTCTTATCTGCTAGGGCCGTCCCCCGGGAATCCTTTGTCATCTTGATGTCCCTTCTCAGTGCACTCACTGAAGCTCCTCCCAACCTTGGGTACCCTCCCTTCACGCAGACTAATTTCCTGATCTTTCCTTCCCTGAATACCACCCACATCTGCAATCTACCATACAGCTCAGTAAGTAGTTGCTTTCCAGTTAAGCGGTGTATGTTAGCTTTGTCCCCCAGTCTAGAACACAAGTTCCTTGACAGCCAGGGACAAAGAATAGAGGCGGTGAGGAGACTCACTTTTCCCCTTCTGTATTATTTGAGAATCTTTACCTTGTGCATGTGTAACCTATTAAAATAATTTTTAAAGATGCATTTCCCTTCCGGGTTTCATATCTTATAAAACACAAGAAGCAAAACTAACAAAAATATTCATATAGATTCAGCATGATACCAAATAAATTCCTTCCAGATTTGATAAGTGCCTTTTGCTCTGAAGGGAAGATAAAAATAAATAATAGTGGTAATAGTTAAAAAACAAAACCGGTCTGGCTGAATGCTAATAATAGTGACTTTACTTCATGTGGGGAGCTTCCAGATCAATATAAAAAAGAGGTACTGCACATACAAACCAGTGTTATTTACTTAGCAGCTCTCAAATGGGAATAAGCAGACATCAGCTATCAAGTTTCTAGCCTGGAAAAAATCCACAAAGGCCACTGAACACAAGACACCATGGGGACATTGTGCAGACAGTTCATAAAAATAACTTGCCCAAACATTTTTGGAAACTGATGCAAGCTGTACTGTGGCTCTGTCTGCTTCCTTTGCTTTATCCAGTAACAATGAAAAGAGACCAGGACTATGAGAACTTGGATGCTACAGGAGATACCCAGTATTCACCACAGGGAAAGCACCAATCCTGTGTTACATGAATACACACAACAAATTATAATTCACTCTAATAACCAAAAAGAATGCATCAATCTATTCAGAAATATTTCTTGAGCACCTAGTACATGCTGAGTACTCTAGGGAATTCAAACATATATCAGTTATTCCCTAGTTTTAAGAAGTTTGAAGTCTAGTAGTGAAATAATGCTTGTTCAGAACATATGTATTAGTATCATCTGAGAAGTTCAAGGTAATCATTCTGAGGATGGAGAGATCACTTTCAGTTGAGTGATCAGAGAAGGCTCTACTAGAGAGGTGGGCACTTGGAATGGATGTATGATTTTAAAAAACTTTTTTATTAAAGTATAACACATACAAAAGTGTACATATCATAAAGACTACAGGCTAACTGAATTTTCACAAACTGAACACATTAGTTATGTAGCCAGCACACTAGTTATATAATCAGATAGAATAGTGCAATACTCTAGAAGCTCCCTTTGTGCTCTCTTCCATCATTCTTGGGGTGGGGAATAGGATTTTGTTAGATGAGTGTAGACAGAGAGAAAATTACTGGAGGAGGGATCAACATGCATAAAGATATGGAAATTAAAAGGCAAGACCCATGTTTGAGGAATGGGCTGAAGAGTTATTTGCTTGGAGTGTCAGCTGGAGAACAGGGTTGGGTTCATGTTGTTGAGCCTTAAATGCCAAGTAAAGGAGGTAAATTTTATTCATTAGCTGCTGAAGGTTTTTTAGCAAGAGAGGAATATTTTGTAAGATTTTTTGATGATGGTTGGTAGTTTATTAGTAACAGGAGAGGTGAGACTAGATATCGGGTGACCGGTTGGAAAGCTTCTATAATATCCAGGTATGAGATCATTTTGGATCTGCAATGGCAGCTGAGGACAGAGGAACTAGCCATCCACAGATACTATGAAGAGCCAACAAAACTGAATGGCTGTGGATCTTGAGGAAGGAGGAGGAGTCAAAGAAAATTTCCTTCCATAGAACTAATCAAGAGAAAATTTATTAATTTTCTCAAGTAGTGCATTGTTACTTACTATTTTGTTAAGGATTAACACGGTCTTTAAATACTGTCTCTCCAAAAGAGTTCTGAAAACTTTCTTACACTATTTGAATAAAACCTTGAGTTATTCTAAGGAAACTCCAAAGAAGCAACTGACCTTTCAGACAAAAAGAGTACTTTGCTAGTCGGAAATGTGGATTGTTTGTCTTTTCAAATTGGTGAATGCTAGAATAAATATTTTGCTGGGAAAAACTGACTCCAAGGAAGACTTTTGAAGATGTCACTGTAACAACAAATTATTGGGTGTTGCTCACTTGCCTGTTTACCCATCCTTCCCTTAAATAATTCTCAATAATCCAGATTACTGGGTAGGATGAATTAATTTCACTGTATGCTTTTACCAGTAATGTGTTTCTACAGGAAACAAAAATTTTTTTTGAAGAAAGGACAATATTTTTTTCTTTTACAGCTTTTTATATCACTTTGGCCATTGTTTAATTAAAGCTCTCCCCCTCCATTTTCCATCTCTTTCGCTCCAAAGTAGTGGTTTATGGACTCCACAAATAATTATTGAGCACCTGACATGTGCTTTGATTTTTCTATAACATCTTTCAAAGTCTGTTCTTAACTATTTGTATTTCTGTACAACCAGCACCTTATTCTTTAGAAGCTGTTTTTTTTTCTGTAGTTTCTGATGTGCGTGGTTGTTTCCAGATACTGGGAACTGTGTAGTAAAACATCCGCAGATGTAAGGGAAGTTGCTCTTGAAAGCCGGTGTGTGTGCAGGTGACCAGGAGTGCTTTCTGGGATCAGAGGGAAGGAAGGGAACTCTACTTGGGAAAGAGCACGTGGCTGGGAAGAGGAAGGGAGTCCGGGAAGATGAGAGCTGGTGTAGTCTGGACCCCACGCTCTCTCTAGACCTGAGGCTCCATCACCCAGGTAGGCGGGCACCGATGGTCTGGAGGCTGCCTCTTGCGTCTCTCCAGACCGCTGGCCGCCCACCCCTGCCACTCCTCCATCAGAAGTTCCAAACTTTTTCTCCAGCAGGGAGAGGAAGGGTGTTATTAAGTTTGAAAGGGAAGTCCCTCCCCCTTCCCGGATTCCTACTGGTCGGGGCCGGCCCCATCCCGCCAGGGTCGCAGGCGGATTGGCTGTGGGAGGGGAGCCGCGCCGCAGGCCCTGGGCCGACCGCCGCCAGGGGCCGACAGCTGCCGGGGGCCCCCAGGTGGCAGGCAGGTGGGGCCTGGACCGCCAGCGCTGCCGTCTCCTCTGCGCGCTTGCAGCCCTCAGACTCTAAGGTTCCCGCGCGGATCAGACGCGCCGCGCTCAGCGGGAGAGGGACTGCCCCGACTTGGCCATGAAGAGCCTCAAGTCCCGCCTGAGGAGGCAGGACGCGTCCGGCCCCGCGTCGTCCGGCGCCGCCGCTGCCGCCAGCGCGGTGAGTCCCGCGGCCCGTGGGCGCCCCAGACTCCCGGAGCTGCCCTCCCGCGAGCCGCGGTGTCCTCCTCTGCTCGGCTTTGCCTCAGAGCGTCCCGCTGGGTCGGCCCCGGCGACTCCTCCTCCCTCTTCTGGCCAGGGCTCCGCGTCGGCCCGGAGACCCTGGGGACCCTGCCCACCGCCGCCCCCGGGCCTCGACGGATCCCTTTCCCGCCCCTCATCCCGGGGTCTCCCAGCTCCTGGCCTTCGGGATTGGATCGCACCCTCCTCCTCAATTCGGTTTTCGGGGTTGTCCCCCACCCCGGCCCTTCCCCGGCGACCCCAGCCCCTCCCTTCTCCCGGGCTGGCCCCCGCATCCCACGCGCGCTCTGACCCGGCGTGTTTCCGCGGGGCCCAGGCGGGCGCCCCTCTGTCCCCGGAGCTGCGGGCCGGGCGGGGGCTTGGCGCCCCGCCGTCCAGGTGGGCAGGGCAGTGGACCTGGCGCCGCCCCGCCCGGACTCCGGACCTTCCGTGGGTGAGCGCTGCCGGGCTGGGTGGAAGTCGTGTTCTGGACGCTGTCGCGAGGTCCCTGGGAAAGTTTGATTTCTGAGTGAGGCAGATGGAATCGGGCGTAGTTGTAAAGACAACGCCCCCAATGGGTGGTGACCCTGGAAGTGAAGGTGGTTGCCCTGTGGGACCGTGTAAGTCTCACCTGTGGGACAGACCCGTGTAGACCTCCATTCGGCGCAGATCTGCAGCCCGGCCTCAGTGTGCACGCTAAGAAGTTGTTCTCAAGGCCTCTCTTTAAGTTGGCAGGAGAACAGAAATCTTGAGAAACAGCCTGACTGCAGATGTTGGGATTTAGATAATTTGGCAAGTTAGAAGAGTTGGCCATATCACCAACATTCTGTATTATTAGAATAAACGTTATTTTAAAAGTCTTGGAAGAGTCAGAAACGTAAACGAGATGTAATGCTCAAAATGCCTGGTTGCCCGTTTGGAGTAATTAAAACGGACCTTAATAAGTTTACATAGGTTTTACCCAATGATTATATACTTTTTATGAGAATACTAATTAATCTGCTTTGGCCTTTGAGTGAATTCAGAACTGTGCCTTTCTCCCCACCTGACTACTTCTAGGATGATTTTACTTGGACTTAAAGGAAATTGTGGCGAAACTTGACTCTAATTCCCAACTGAAAAAAACAAACAAAAAGGAATAGCTTCAGATGGCATGATATTTGATGATTTGATATTGTTTAATAAAGCATGAAATTGTTTAATTAGCCCATAGAAGGAATGATTACTTTCACATTATTTTTTAAAATAAAATAATTGGCAGAAACGTCATTTAGTGATATCAGAGGTCACTATAGGTAGTTGAGTTAAAGATTCAACTTCTTTGTAGTGCAGGTTGTTTTCAGCTTTAAAGATACACTTTTCTAGGATTATTCACAGTATTATACCCATTTGGTTTGCACAACGATTCACATCCCATTTCTAGGTTTGTACACCTTAATTTTAGCCTGTTTTCTCTTCTAGAAATGCAGAGTATTTAGTTGTTATTGGTATTATCAGCATGCCAGTTTGCACTTTATACATTTGGCACGTGAAGCGCATCTCTCTGAGCTTAAATCTTCAGCATTTGTTACACTGAGCATTCTGTTATTTTTCTTAAAATAACAGCATAAAAATAAAGAGAAATATATGGTATATAAAAAAATAGAATCTACCTGCTTAAAAAAATGAACATCTCTCAGTATTAGTTAAATATTCAAATAAATCTTGTAAAATATTCAAATGAAAATAAATGAGTGTGATGACTAATAAAACCAAACCAAGCACTGATAGAGTACAATACATGTACAAGGGAAATAGATTCCTTCTGCTTTTCAGTCTATAAACCATAATCTCTAATGTCCTGTTTGGTCACATGTGTATGTATTGTTATGACTGAGCATCGTTTTTTAAATCTTTGTGCCTTCAAAAATATTTAAATTTTATTTATTTGCTTTTGAATAGGTAACATAGCACATGGCTTAATATTTAAAAGGAACAAAATAATTTACAGCAAAAAGCCTCTCTCCCACCTGTGTCCTTCAGTTTTTCTGCCTGCCCCCCACCATTCCTCAGAGGCCAATGGTGTTATCAATTGCTTGCAAAGCCCTCCAGAGAGAGTTTAGCATATACAAGCAAATATTAATACAAGTATTCACCCTTTATAGAAATGGTAACACATTGTACCCGCTGTTCCATGTATTTTTTTAAACTCCAGTATTTAGGCCCTTTCAGAGCATCCCCATTTGAACCTTTTCCTATAATAAAAAATGCTATGATGAATAAACCTGTATATATTTCAAGTGTGTGTGTGTGTGTATATATACTTGTAGGATCAGTTCCTAAAAGTGGGATTGGTGGGTTAAAGGATATGTGCATATGTAATTTTAAAGAATGTTGTTAAATTTCCTCTGTGCATCATGTACCCAATGTGTGAGCAATTATCACTTCGCTCAGATTTTTAAGTTTTGCCAGCCTGATAGGTAAATACAGTATCTCAGGATAGTTTGAATTTGTATTTCTTTTATTATGGGTGAAGTTGAGTATCTTTTCATATTTTTAAAAGCTCCTTCCATGTTCTTTTCTGTGAACAGTTTACCCTTTCCATTTTTCTATTTGGTTGTTGATTTCTTTCCTATTCATTTGTATGTACTTTATATCGGAAATTAACCTTTTATTTTATTTTTTTCATTAATTAATTTATTTTTGGCTGCATTGGGTCTTTGTTGCTGCACACGAGCTTTCTCTAGTTGTGGTGAGCGGGAGCTACTCTTTGTTGCAGTGCGTGGGCTTCTCATGTTGCAGAGTACAGGCTCTAGGCACGCGAGCTCAGTAGTTGTGGCGTATGGGCTCCATAGCGCAAGCTCAGTAGTTGTGCACAGGCTTAGTTGCTCCGCGGCATATGGGATCTTTCTGGACCAGGGCTCGAACCCGTGTCCCCTGCATTGGCAGGCAGATTCTTAACTACTGTGCCACGAGGGAAGCCCTAGCCTTTTTAATATGAATGTTTTTTCTTAATTGGTTGTTTGTCGTATGACTTTGTTTATGGTGGCATTTGCTATGCAGAGTGTAGTTATTTTTGTACAATTAAATTTATCAACCTTTTATTTTGTGACTTTTTAAGTTTATGTTATATCTTGGCCTTTCCACTCTGCAATATTAAGCAAAAAAAAAAAAAAAAGAAAGAAAAATCTCCCTGGTTTCATCTAGTTTTTTGTTCGTTGTTTCATTTTTACATTTAACTCTCTAATCCATTTAGAATTTATTCTGGTGTAAAGTAAGAGGTATACATCTTGCTTTCTTCTTTCTCTTCCACTTTCCCCTCATGGCTACCTATTTTGAATCTTAAAGCATTCATTTAATCATCAGGGAAATGATTACGATTTGTACAACTTTGAGAAAAAATTTTAAAATGTGTATTTCATAAATAGTTTTCTTCATGTATTTAATTAAGCTTATCTGGAGACACATTAGAAATAGACTGAGGTATGTAAATATTTTATGATATTATCATATGTGAAATATAGCATATTAGCTTAACATGCTAAATTATAATTATATGTTATATAAGGCATTTCAAATATTCTGAGTAGTACCGCGGTTATAAATACGTCAATGAGTTTAGAGTTCACTAAATGGGAGTGTGTTTATACACATATAAATAAATATAGTTCACAATTATAAGTTGTGCATAGAATACATTTGAGAGTCCTTTACTAGCTAAATCTGGAGATAGCTGCAGCTTTTGATCATAAAATAAGACAATTTTTGTTGTTAGATTTATTTTTAATTACTAAATTGGAGCTTCGGGTTTCTGAGAGGGATAATTAAATGACTGTAGGGACTTCCTTGGTGGCGCAGTGGTTGAGAATCCTCCTGCCAATGCAGGGGTCACGGGTTCGATCCCTGGTCCGTGAAAATCCCACATGCCGCAGAGCAACTAAGCCCGAGCGCCACAACTACTGAGCTTGTGCTCTAGAGCCTGTGAGCTGCAGCTACTGAGCCCGCATACTGCACATACTGAAGTCTGTGTGCCTAGAACCCGTGCTCTGCAACAAGAGAAGCTACTGCAATGAGAAGCCCGCACACTGCAATGAAGAGTAGCCCCCACTCGCCACAACTAGAGAAAGCCCGTGCACAGCAACGGAGACCCAAACACAGCCAAAAAAAAAAAAAAAAAAAAGTAAGAGTGGTAATTAAAAAAAAATGACTGAAAGTGCTATTTCAGATCTAGTCAATTATATATACAGTCAGTTATGTGTACAGTTATATGTACAGTGAGAATAGACTTGTTTCATTTTCACCTAGTTCAGATTAGGAAATTTGAGTAGTAATTAAACTGCAAAGCAGTATTGCAAGGAGACATTTTGGAAGGGGGGTTCCACTTTAAATTGTACCTATACTGGTAATATCTGACCTGGGAGGTTCTGCAGTGATTATTTTTGCTGCCCTTTCTTTAGGCTTCTGTTAAGATGGGGCAATGAATTTTATAAATCAGCAACCAAATATGTTCTAAATCATCTTTGTAATGTCTCAGTACCCTGAAAACATTTCGGCATTTCTAAAAGAATTTAGAGTTACAAATATAGCAACTGAAAAATCTTTAAAAAACTTCTTTTGGTTCCCACCAAGAGTAGAAGTTTGAGATTATTTAGAAAGCATAAAGGATTAAATATGATTTTGTTTTAGTTGTGATTTCGAGAATGAAGCATTTGTGTTTTCTACTCAGGGATATGGGCGTGTTTGAAAGGATGTTATTGTTATTCTTATATTGATGATTTTGTGGTAATGTGAAAATTAAGATCACAAATAGTTATGTTTAGTTTAAACTCATGATACTTAATTGAGCAGTGTTTACTCATTTTCGTTAAAGATGCCAACCTTTAATTAAAAATGTTTACCTTAATTAAAGCTTTATTCAGTTTCCTAGGGTTACCCCTGCGTTGTATTTCTTGTGGTTCTTGAAGGAAGATCACAATAAAGAAGCCCTCTTTTTATACTTCTGGATTTCAGCCCAGCAGCAGTTTTGCCCAGGTCATCACGCTGACTTTAATTGCTGAACTTTATTATAATACCAAAGCAGAAGGGTTGAGTTGCTTTGGTATGTCTTTTAGTACATATTGAGTCCAAAAACTTAAATGATGAGTAGTTAAGCATTTTAATTACTTCTTTTAATAAGAGTGGAGTAATGATTGTGCATTTATTTATTGTGCATCATACACATTTTTCAAATTTAAAATCATTAGTTTCATAATAAGGCAGTAGCCTTGTTTAGTTTGGGAAACATTTATGGCACACATGAACTATGCTCAAGACTGAATTAATAATTAGGTCATCTTTGAAGAAATGGATAATTCCAAGTTGAGAGCAGAAAATGTGCAAGATAAGCATGGCATCCTTTGTCACACTAGAAGGCAAAGAAGTTATCAAAGATCAGGACTCAAGAGGGAGCCAACTTGAAGAGGCGACCAGTGATGGGGACTGTTTGATCATCAATAAGGATAATATGGCAGTAGACTGAATTCTTTAATAAATCTTTGAGTTCATAATAAAGAACTGATGTGTTCTTTTAAGATCCAGAAAATAAAGAGAAAGAATGAAATGTGGGCTTTTTCTCAGGGTAACCAAATACTCAATAAGGGGAAGTTTCTTTTTTATAACAGGTATTTTACCCCCGCTAATAGATGAAGAAGGGACAATAGAATTAGTATATCACAATTTTACAGCTCCTCATGAATTAATGGCTATAGAATCCAGACAGTCATTTATGAGTAGCTACTAATGTCTCAAAAAAAAGACAGTTGGACATCATTTATCTCCTGATGGAAATATTCATTTCTACTAAGTAATAGTCTTGCCAAAAAAGCCAAACCTGAATATGATAGGCCTGTAGAGCTAACCACCATTTTACAGAAAATACAGAGGACAGAGAAACATGGGGATGCAATGAGCAAAATTCTAATCGTGGGAAACTCTAGGACAAATGGCCTAGTTTTTTCAAAAATATATTTTAAGAAGAAGAAAAAAATGGAGGAAAAATCTAGATATTAAGGGAGATTTAGGAGACATATTAACTAATCACAATGGTAGACTTCATTTGACCCTGATTAAATAATTGTAAAAATAAAAGTTTATAAGACAATTGAGGAAATGTAAATGCCAGCTGGATTTGTGTTGATATTATGGGATTATTATTTTAAAAGATTTAAGTGTGACAATGGTAGTAATGGGGTTATGTTTATAAAGAGGTCTGTCTTTCAGGGAAACATTTAAAAGTATACTATTTACAGGTGAAATGATGTGAAGTCTGGAATTTGCTTCAAAATAATCTGTGGGTGGGTGGGAGAAGTAAGTGGCGGGTATAGTTGAAATAGGATTAGTTGTGAGTTAATAATTATTGTAGCTGGTTGGGTAATGATACTACTGTATTTACTTTTGTGATATTATTTTGTATATGTTCTAAAGTTTCTATAATAAGCAAGATAAAGTCATGGCCTTCATGAATTTTAGAGAGCTAGACATAAAATAACAATACTGCAGTATGTTAAGAGCCATAATAGATCAATAGGTGTGTATAAATTGCTATGAGAGCACAGATGTGTAGGGTAGGGTCAGGGATAAAGGTAGAAAGGAGAAGCTTGAACCTGGGCCAGACAGACAGTTCGAAGGGTATTGCAGGCAAAAGAGAAGTGAGCACAGTGGTGTGGAGCTGTGAAATGATATTGCCTATTGTGGGAGCATCGGGTTTGAAAACAAACTTTGGTGTTCTTGTAAGGGATGGTGCAGATGAGTTATTGACAAGAATTTCAGTGGAAGTAAGGAATTATAGGGTGACAGCTTGGGGGGATAGTCAAAGGAAGATTTTTCTTTCCTTTTTGTTTCTTACCTTGAATTAAAACTTTGAATTCCTTGACAAATTTAAACTGTCATTTAGAGAGATCTCTGACTGGAGTTAGTAAAGTTTCATCTTCAGAAATTATCCTGTTAATAACTTAACAAGTTCATTTTCCCTCCCCCCCTAGAATTAGCTAAATTAGCCAGCAAAATTTTGTTCTCATTAACTCTGTTTAACTTATGGTTGTAGCCTTGGTGAAGAAATCTAGATCCCAGAATATTAGATTTAAACATAACTCACGTATTCTCTGTTTCATCTCTATCATATGGAAACCTTTACTGTCCTGTTACAGATTATGCAAGCATTTGTCTAACCTCACATAATGCATATAACAGATTGTTGAAAATTTCCACCTGCATGAGCTTATCTATGCAAGAGAAGTCAAATTGATTTCTGTAGGCAATTTGCCTAAAAATAGATAGTTGAAATGTACTTCCTGAAATTATAAGCAGAATGATATGCTAATACATGCATATTGCCTTTTCCTAAATCATAAAACAATTAAAAGCTTTATATAGCTTTTATATAGTTAGAAAGAGTAATAGCTCTTCCAGGTTTAAAAATATAGCACAAAAACACAAGAATAAACTCACTTGTTTATAGTTATAAAAACAGTTTTGTCTGTTGGACTTTTCTTATTCTCAGGAATCCTGAATATTATCGATGTGGACTAATTTATTTCCACATAGTATAGTCTCCAAAATGAAGTGTAAAACACGAACCGATACAGTTGAGTGACTAAAGCTCTGACCAAGGATGGGATTTGATGAACTGTATTTATATAATTGAATCAGACTGGCAAGTGCCCTTGAGAGAGAGTAGATGCCTGACTGAACCAATGAGGATAAATGGCTATCTGTTGTTTTTAAAAATATTTTTTCCCCCATAAAAGTCATACATGCTCATTGTAGAAAACAAAATATAGTTGAAGATAAAGAACAAAACAAGTCAATTGTAATTCTATTCACCAGATTATAAACCACAGGTTAGGCTATTTTTAAAGATTTCATAGTGCCTCTTTGTTATTTAGTCAGCATTTAATTACCTTAATGCTGCAGTAATGATACATATGTCTTTTTGAATCATATTTGATTCTAAGAAACTTTGTACTTAAAATTACAAGTAACTTGAAATGACTTGAGCAGATACAAATGTCCCATTAGGAGAACTCAGTAAATGCTAGTGAATTTACTTAAATAGAAATAACTTATAAGAAGTCCAAGTGCCAATAGCCAATATTTTTTGAGCATGTATGTCCCAGGCATTGTTCTAAGTGCTCTACATGAACTCACATAATCCTCACAGCAACCCTAAGAAGTGGGTACTATTGCCATCATTTTATAGATGGCAGTTAAATAATTGACTTGCCCAAGGTGCTATCGCTAATAAGTGGAGAGCCAGGTGGCTTGACTCTGGAACCCGTGTCCTTATCCATTGTGAACTGATATAATTTAAAATTTAAAGCTATGGGATTTGTACCTTAAGCCAAAGACCAAAAAAATTGTGCGGTGAGGTGTTTGGGCAAAAGGAAGGCCTTTTCTGGTAAATCTCAAAACCAATTTGTGTTCCATCCAGCAGTGTATAAAATTGTTGCATTCCACATACTCTTCCAGTAATGGATGCTATCATTTAAAACATATTTATGAACCAAAAAATTTATTGCTTTAATCTGTGTTTTTAATTTCTAGGGAGTGTGATATTTTTATGCTTATTGGCACTTTCACTTCTTGTTTTAAGAATTGTCTATTCGTGTTATTTGACCATTTTTTCTGTTGATGCCTTGTTCATATTGATCTTTAAGAGCTTTATATCTTTATTTTTGCTATTTTTTGGCCTATTGTAGCTATGAGAGTAGTATGTCTTTCACTATAGTTGTGTTTCTGTCCTCTCACCTGTATATTTCAAACAGTTTTTTCTTTATATACTTAATTTTGTGATAATTGATACATTAAGTTTCCTGGCTACTTTATATGCTCTTAAAGTATAACTAGTGATTATAAAAATCTGTAATTTGTCCCATTATAACTTTTGTCTTGAATTCTACATTGTTTGATATTAATACTGTCATATTGTATCCCTTTCGCCTTTTGTTGTTGTGTATATTTGTATGTTCACCCAGTATATTATCCCATCATCCTTGGTTTTAGCATTAGATGGAGAATGTATGGGTAAAGTAAGTCCTGAGAATCCAGTAGAACTAAAAATTGTTGGCTGGAGAGGGGTGTGTGTGTGCGCGCGCGCGTGTGTGTGCGTGTATACATGTGTGTCTAAAAGGGTATATGCTTTTTGGGGTGGGGGAAATGATATGTTTTTAATATTGACCTTATTGATATGTTGTCAAGGCTTAACATTACCTCTGTAGTAAAGTTTTCCGTAGTAAAGTTTTCCCTTTCAGATGCACAAATATATATTTTTTAAATCTCATTGACTTTTGGTTAATTTTTTTCTTACCAGATTGTGGCATTATTAAAGGTGGGGGGGAAGGACATAAAACAATCATGCTTTCTCAACTAAAAAAGTGAACGTGTAATTTTTCTTCTAACTGTTTTTTGTTATTCTATGGTTTTCTTATCCACAAGATACTTACCCTGTGCAGAGGTTGGGGTACCATGAAAATGAGTCTCCAGTGGGGAAGTCTTTGTGTGTGTGGTTCTAGTTAGGCTGGCATACTCTGATCTTTTCTGCTGTGTACATGAGGAATAGCCCATAAACACTTGCTGATTGACACGTGAGAGGTCTTTTTTTTTTTTTTTTTTTTTTGTGGTATGCGGGTCTCTCACTGTTGTGGCCTCTCCCGTTGCGGAGCACAGGTTCCGGACGCGCAGGCTCAGTGGCCATGGCTCACGGGTCCAGCCGCTCCGCGTCATGTGGGATCCTCCCGGACCGGGACACGAACCCGTGTCCCCTGCATCGGCAGGCGGACTCTCAACCACTGCGCCACTAGGGAAGCCCTGAGAGGTCTTTTTAATGGGAGATCTACTTTATGATTTACCTCTATTTTTTTTGACTGTTGGATTCTTTTAAAAAATTAACATTTTGTATTTTAAAAACACTATGAAATATAAACAACATTCATGGCAATGGATAAGTAGATAAATGGAAAATGGAGTGTTTTCTCAGCCTTAGAAAAGGCACACTGTGGGCCAAAGACTGTCCGTTCATAGCTCTTGAAACTATGCCTGAAGCAGTGTGAAGGGGCAGGTTGGTGTGTTACTGTTAAAGGGTCAAGGTCTGCAGTCTGGACGACTTGGACTTGAATCTTGCTGCTCCCAGTAACCAGCTTTATGACCTTGGGCAAGTTACTTAAATCTATGTTTCCTTATTTGGAAAGCGGGGCTAATAATTGCAGTTAGCTCAATAAATGTTAGTTCTTACTATTACTCACTGAAAAAATCTCACCAGAGGTCATTCCATTTTTATCCTTTATAACCAGATGAATAGCAGTCTTTCCTGATCTTTTTCTTTCCAATTAATACATGCTCTCATAGGCTTTTTTAAAAAATTTATTTTATTTATTTTGTTTTTGGCTGTGTTGGGTCTTCGTTGCTGCAAGTGGGCTTTTCTCTAATTGTGGCGAGCAGGGGCTACTCTTTGTTGTGGTGCGCGGGCTTCGCGGGCTCTAGAGCGCAGGCTCAGTAGTTGTGGTGCATGGGCTTAGTTGCTCTGCAGCATGTGGGATCTTCCCAGAGCAGGGCTCGAACCCGTGTCCCCTTCATGAGCAGGCGGATTCTTAACCACTTCGCCACCAGGGAAGCCCTCTCATAGGCTTTTATATAACCTAGATCTTCAAAAGATCATCTGCCCTAGCCTTTTGCCCCAAGGGAGGTAAATGGTATCTCTATTTTTTTATTTATTAAAAAAAATATTTCTTGAGGGCCTAGGCTAAGCACTGGGGGATGAGAAGATGAGGAAGATAAAGAGGCTCAAAATACTATATGGGAGCTCTATAAATGGATAATATAAAGTAATAACTGCTGTGATAGAGGAATGTACAAGGTGCTGATCCAATCTGGGGCTGAGGAGTTGGTGAAGGTTTTTTTGCAGGGGGAACTGCTGCTGCAGCTTTTTTTTTTTTTTTTTTTAAATTGAGGTGAGATTCATATAACATAAAAGTAATCATTTTAAAGTGAACAATTCAGTAGCATATAGTATATTAACAGTATTGTGTAAGCACCATCTCTGTCTGGTTCCAAAACTTTTTTATTACTCCAGAAGAAAACCCTGTATGCATTAAGCAGTTGCTTCCCAACTCCCCTGCCCCCTGGCAACCACCAGTCTGCAGGATGAGGCTCTTAATCTGAAACTTAAAAGAAGTGGTGGGTAGGAGTGATCCAGGAAAGGAAGAAATTCCTTTCAGAGAGAACAGCAAGAGCAGAGGCATGGAGAGGAGAAATGTCAGAGTTGGGGAAAGGGGCAATTGGATTGTCAGCTTACCTTTTTGCCACCAAAATAATAGGCAAGGGGATTGAAGGGGAGATAGGCAGGAGGGGAGGTTGGGGTTAAATCTTGGAATGGCTTAAAATATGCCACACTCTAAGTGTTGGACTTTGTCCTGTGTATGCCGAGGTGGCGAATCATATGATCAAAAGTGTTTTATTAGATGGATTACTGTGGTAGCTCTGTTCAGGATAGATTTGAGGTGGGCAGATTGTTTATGAGTGTGCTACCGTAGTATAGGCAAGGATTAGTGAGGGCCTGAATCATAACAATGCTGGAAGGGATGTAGAAGAGGCATACATTAGAGAAACATGGGTCACCTGAGACCCAGAGAAGTTGTGACTTGCCAGCCACACAGTCAACAGACAAGTGGTCAGAGCCCTTGCCTGCTAGCCTTGAGCGAGTCCCACTAAGTCCCCTGCACCTGATGCAGTGTGGGGAAGGTACAGTCCCAGACTGGAGGTAATAACTCACAAGGGGGGCGGGGAGAACACTGTCTCCATCTTCCTATGGTAGCAACTTAGCCTCGTTTTAAAGTACACTGATTCATAGTCAATTTGGATGAATAGCTCAAAGTTCTGATGATGTTGTTTGAAAAATACTTTTGAAAGCTTAACTTGCTATGCTAATAATCATGATAAGCACAGGTGAATAAGAACCCTCGATTTAGAGTGTTTTGCCACCTGAGGAAGATGTTATGTGTGCATTTGATAGAGTTGGAGCTATAGTTAGTGTTTTATATTTACAACTGTATGAGCTTCTCATTCCGCGGTATCATTCATAGCTATCAATATACTCTTTCCACTGGTTAATACAAATAAGCAGAATCTCACTTATTTTGCTGGGAACAAGTCTTTGGAATTCTGCTGAGGGACATTCTATCTACTTGTATATTTGCCATTGTATAAATTACAGTTACTCTGAGACTAAAAATTTCACTTCCACTCATATTTCTCAGACTTTATTTTTGGTCTTAACACTTTTATTGTCTGCCCTCATTTTCTTCTTTCGCTCCCAGGAACTGCTATCCAGTCCCCTTGAAGATTGCCCCACCTTGGACCCAGTGTCAGCCTATTGGCAGGCTATTAGTAGTGTTTAGCCCATTAGTAGCTGAGATTTAGAAAGAGTTCTCTTCTCTGTCCAGAGGGGGCCAGTTCCTGAAGGCTAACAAACATTTATGGTCTATTACATTCTACTTTCATTCAACAGATATTGATTTAACACCTCCTATATGCCAGATTTGGTTCAGTTTGGTTTGGTTCCTTCCTTCCTTCCTTCCTTCCTTCCTTCCTTTCCCTCCCCTTCCCCCCCCCCCTTTTTTTAAGCTAGATTTATGTGGTGGGCATGGGGACTATCTCATACCAAACTCAGCTGGCCGAATCACTCTGAAATGCCTTGCCAGCCTGATCCCAGGGTTGTATCCTTAGTCTTAGTTTTCCATAATGAACCTTGGGTAGAATAGCCAGTCTATGTGCTAGGTTTTCATTTGGCCCATTTACTTCCTCTGCTCTTTTTTTTCTTTTTAATTAATTAATTAATTTTTATTTTTGGCTGCGTTGGATCTTCGTTGCTGCCCGTGGGCTTTCACTAGTTGCAGTGAGCGGGGGCTACTCTTTGTGGTGGTGCCCGGGCTTCTCATTGCGGTGGCTTCTCTTGTTGAAGAGCACAGGCTCTAGGCATGTGGGCTTCAGTAGTTGTGGCACGTGGGCTCAGTAGTTCTGGCGCATAGGCTTAGTTGCTCCGCGACATGTGGGATCTTCCCAGACCAAGGCTCAAACCCGTGTCCCCTGCCTTGGCACGCAATTCTTAACCAGTGTGCCACCAGGGAAGTCCCCTCCTCTACTCTTTATAGCAAGAATCAACCTAGAGTTTTGTACTATAGAAATTGTCACTGGTTTCAGAGTTCTTTGCTTCTGGTTCACCCAGGCATTATGATTTGGTGCTAACCTTTGTTTCCACATTCATGCTTCGCCTTTTGGTGTAACTAGAAAATTGGCTCCAAAAGGTGACGATTTTGCAAAAATATGTCTTTTTTTTTAAACTAGGGGAAAATTCAGCTCCTTTTTCAATTTAACTAATTTTTAAATTCATATAATTTTATTTTCTTTACTAAAATAACCTTACACTTTATTTCTTTAACATGTTTAAATATTAGATTTTTTAGCATTTTAGGATTCGAAAGGATGTTAAAGTTTTCTAGCCCAGTGGCTAGATAACCTTTAAGCTTTTGACTATATAATCCACAGTTAGAAATACATTTTCTATTGTGACAGAGATATGGTGGGCAGAATTCTAAAAATGGCCTTCCCTGATTTCCCACCTTAATCTCCAGGACTTCGAATTTGATGAGATCCGGTGCCCATGGTTATGTTATATTACATGGTAAATGAGATTTTTCAGATGTAATTTAAGGTTACTAACCACTGGAATTCAAGTTAGACAAAAGGGAAATTATCCAGGTGGACCTATTCTAATCATATGAGAATTAAAAAACAGACTTTTCTCTGGGTTGCAGCAGAATTGGAAGGCAGAGAGACTTGAAGGACAGGAGGGACTTGGTATGTTGTTGCTGGCTTGAGGATGGATGGGGCCATGTGAGAAGGAATGCGAGAGGCCTTGAGGAGCTGAGAGAGAGGCTCTGGGCTGACAGCCACGAAGGAAACAGGGACCTCAGACCTATAGCTGCAGGGAACGGAATTCTACCAATAACCTGAATGAGCCTGGAAGCGAATTATTCCCAGATGAGAACCCAGCCTGGCTGGCACCTTGATTTTGGCCTTGAGAGACCCTAAGCAAAGAACCCAGTCAACCCCACTTGAACTTCTGACCTGTGAACTCATAAATAAGTGTTTTTAAGCCTCTAAGTTTGTAGTAATTTTTACACGGCAGTAGAAAATGCAGGACTGTTTTGCCATAGTCTATACTGCTATATGAAGAAATTCTATGGAAGAAATGAAAATCTTATAAGTGAAAAAAATCAGAATAAAAAATATAGGTACAACCTGATAATAGTCATGTAAAAATTCACATGGGAAAAGACCAGCGGGGGATATACAAAGATGATCATCGTTATCGATTATGAAATTTTTATTTTCCATTTCTTGCTTATGATTTTAATTTTTATAATTAAAACATATTTATATTAATATAATTTTAATATACGTATTTATGTAAAGCTATGAACTTAATTTTATTTGGGAATTTATTACTGAAAACATGCAAGTTCATAGCCCTGAAAGGCCCTTACCGGCAAGTGTTACACGTGAAAAGCTTCTTAGTGTTTTCCCTTGGCTTAATTATTAAATATATGTAATTAAGATCATTGGTAGAAAGAACCTGTTGGTAATAAACTAAAACCCTATGTTCCTTAACATTTGCTGAGGAAATAGCTTTTGCTGTCTTGTGTTGATAGGAACGCACAGACCTGCACAGTTTTGGAAAAGAGATTCCTTGTAGAGGTCAAGACGTGGCCATTGGAAAGGTAGATTTAAATTGCTTATTTATGGCTTTTAAAATAAAGATGTGAAAGGCCTTGTTCCAAATATTACTTGTCTTCAAGCCACTTGAAGTGATTTAGCCTTAATAAGGAGCTTTATTGCAAAGGGGTCCTACCAGTTAAGCTCTACTAATCAGAGCTCTTTCTATGCACAATTGAGGAGGTGGGACAGCAGTTTTCCTAATTGCTTAGATCTAATTGCATTCCTGCTGTTGAACTGTTTCCATAGTGTGGGAAAGGGTGAGTCACAAGAGGAAGGAACTCCACTTAGGACCCTTGACAAACACTGCTGGGTGTGGTGGTGTGTTTGGGTGTACTCCTAAGACAAGTGAAGTGTCTCGTTTTATGCAGTGAGGTGATCATGTAGGGTTTTTGTCGATTCTAACTTATAAGATAAACTTCCTGTGTCTGCTCTTCGGTAGCATTGAAGAGGACCATAAGTAGGAAAAGAACAGCATTGCATCATGGAGATGAAACCCTATCCTATAGTTATTTTTTGTATGAAACTGCTTTCTTAAAACCAACATTGTTAACCACAAGGTATACTATTGCTTTTCAGCGTTCCTGGGTGATGACATTGATTCAGTTAAATAGCAATAATTGGGAAAAGATGTTGAAAATGATAACATTTCCATTGAAAGTGTGAATACGCATGCTTAAAAATTATAAACCACTTTTAAACGCAAGGCCAACTTTATAAAGAACAGAGTCTTGGAGCTCCTGGAATGCCTCTTTTTTCCAGCCTTCATAATTTCAAAACTTAAGTGTTCCAATTGTATACGTGTGGGTGACTCTTTCTGCTGGGTTCCCCGGTTCCTTGTTTGGTACCATCAGACTAGCAGGTTAGGCAGGCCCTGTGGTTCTTTGAGGGGTCACAGAGATGATGAGTAAGGTGTAAGTGCCAAGGTTTAGTATAGGACAGACCTTGGGGATGCAGAAATCAGGGTGCTCTTTCTGCTGTTAAGTGCAATTCCTGATGGACTGGAGGTGAGAGTAAAACAGCAGGTGCTTGCCTCATGTTTTGGCTCATTGCCTGCCCCTTACAGTGAGCCCTTCCTTAAATTTGGTGCCCTAAGCACTTCACTCCCCTTACCCTGGTCCCAGCCCTGCTCATTGGTGCATCACTGGGTTAGCAAGTTATCCCATTTTCTTTTCTTTTCTCTGAAGGAGAGACTATTATTTTTTCACCCAGAGAATCCAGAAAGTGTCTTTAAATTGGTTCTTGTATATATGACTTCACATGGCCAGAGCTATCACAGATTTGTACATGAATGTAAGTTAGAGAATATTTAGTTTATGCATCTGAGGCAGTTTGGTTTGTATATAGCATTTTATAAACATATGTATTGTGAAAAACAGTTTAGATCAATAAATAAATATTTCATGACTATGACTACTAGGTTTTCAATATGCCCAGGGAATGTGCTGATTTGTTGTTTTCTTCCTTCTTTTATTGAGACTTTCTACTCCTGTAATTTATTACGCAGGTTTTCTTGGCGTGTTTCACATTTGTAATCGGTGCTAGAGTCAGAGGTGGAATTGGGAGGTATATTGCCATTGCCTTGAAATGGGAAGAGAGGAGGATTGGACATGAACTGTAGTTTTGAGACAGAGTTTTATATTTGGAGGTTGGGAGAGAAACACCACCATTTCTTTTATTTCTATTATTTCTATTTTTATTTGTTATAAAAATAGAAATAATAGACCAATCTGGGGTTTATTTACGTACCACACCAAATCCTAGAGCCAGTACTGTTAGTTTAGTTGAACTTCTGACAATTAACGTCTTTCATATTGACTTCAAAAATCTGGTAATATTTTTGGTTAAATTAGCAGGAATCTAAGTATTGTCAATGAAGTTTTGAATTTTTAATATGTAAACTGTTAAGAATTTGGTATACATCTCACATGTCCGTACGTAAAGTTTGCATTTTAGAATCATTTGAACGGCCTTTTAAAGTAAAATTAGGTTATATTGGCAAGAATAAGACCAAGTTGTCTTTACCTTAATTCATTCCTTTGTAGCAGTGGTTCGCAACTACAAGTGACTTTTGTTCCCTGAGAGACATTTGGCAATATCTGGAGGCCTTTTTGTTGCTACAACTTGGGGGCGTACTACTGGCATCTAGTGGGTAGATGCCAGGGATGCTGCTAAACGTCCTGCAATGCATAGGACACACCCTCCACAACAAAAACTTACCTGGTGCAAAATTTGAATAGTGCCAAGGTTGAGAAACCATGGTTTATAGGATTTATAACAAAATATAGTTTTTATCATCCTTTATATTTTTCATTCCCCTCACCCCCACATCTTAGATGTACCAGCATTTTGAAAAGATTTGTGGGGATAAAATAACAATTGCTATTTTGCAGTCATAGGATTTGCTAAAATCATCAAATAAAGACAAAAATCTATCTAATACATCTATCAAATAAATTTATCAAATAAGATTTGAGTCTAGGAGATGTGTTGCAAACCTTGTTGCTTTTTTTGGTTGGAGCTTTCCTTGTTTTCTGGCTTTGGTATAAATGAATAGAGGAAAAGCCATTTGGGGCCAAAATTTACTATGTACTTGGGAATGCTTACTATGTAAGGAAGGAGTTAAATCTATAAAAAGTTCTCACTCTTTAAGGCAATTGGAGGTATGTGTTGGTTTAAAATAGTACAGTATGCATACTTGTGAAAGAAGCCACGAAGCACACCTTTTAGCTGGTTATTGCTAGCTCTACTATTTTGCAACCACAGATTCCCTTGAAAAGTAAAACTCTGTAGTACAGTGTAAAACACTCAGTTTCAGACAGATTTTCAGCTGAATATTTGTTACAAAAGCAAGTCACAGACATTAATTTTTAAAAAAAATTTAAATCAAATAGTGTTAAAGGACTATCATATGTTTAGGTTTCTGTGCTCTTAAAAATTCTTCTCTTTGAAAGGCACAAAGAGTTTTCTTTGAGTATATGTGTTAAAGATATTTCTGTGTATTATTGTCTATCAGATTTTATGAACAGACTTTATGAGCAGCTTGCCTGAGAAGTAATACAAAAGAAAATATTCATAATGTTGCTTTATATTTATATGGCTACCTTTGTATGTGAAGTAGTCAGGTTTAGAAAGAATTCTTTGATTTCAGTTATCTGTTAATTTTTTTTATTATTATTTTTTTTTTCTTTTTGCGGTATGCGGGCCTCTCACTGTTGTGGCCTCTCCCGTTGCGGAGCACAGGCTCCGGATGCACAGGCCCAGCGGCCATGGCTCACGGGCCCAGCCGCTCCGCGGCATATGGGATCCTCCCAGACCGGGGCACGAACCCGTATCCCCTGCATCGGCAGGCGGACTCCCAACCACTGCGCCACCAGGGAGGCCCGCAGTTATCTGTTAATTTAAGTTTATTCAGTCATTCAACAGATACTTAAGTGCCTGCTCTATGCAGTCAAGTGGCTAGGTTGTGAGGATACGGAGTGCTACTCCCTGATCTTGAGGAACTTGTAGACAGACAAGGGGGGGAGACAGTATTACAGTGCTAACACATTGAAATATAAAGCTACAGCACTGTGTAATAAGCTCTGTGAAGGAGAGGTATACCATAATATACATAATAGTGAAGGTCTGACTTGGTCTGGGAAGTCAGAGGAAGTGTCTCTGCAAAGGCTGAGCTGAGATCTAAAAAAATGAGTTATTGTTAAGTAGCATAGAGGAAGGAAATGCTGTTATCAGGTACCCTGTGAGGGAACCTGGTACTTGTGAAGAACTTCACTATGAAAAGAGATTAGAGGGCTGGGAGAAGAGTATCTAGCTTCAAGATTACACTTCAGAGGTCAGTAGGGACCAGACCATGAAGAATCTTAGAGGTCATGTTAAGGATTTGGTTTTGAGAGCAACGGGAAGTTATTAAAAGAGTGTAAGTACAGTAAGTTTACATTGTAAAAGTTAATCTCTTTGCATTTGATTGCTGTGTAGTGATTCTTAAGGAGTTATGCTGTGTAACCACAACTCAGCTCCTTGGTGGTGGTGGCGGCGGCAGTAATACTTAACTGCCACTTATTTTGCACTTGTTCTGTTAACTCTAATCCTTACGACTAATGAGGTGGTTGATATTACCTTCATTTGACAGATGAGGAAACTGAAGCTCCGAAGGAATAAATAATTTGACCAAGGTCGTTAGCAAATAAGTAATCAAGCTGGGAACTCACTGGGAACTTAGTCCCGGATTTTCTGATGCCAAATCCCTGTTGGCTAGTAGGAGCGAGTGCCCTCAACAATAGACCATTGTACTCTTTCTGGCCAAACTGTACGTTCAGACAAGTTCCCAAAGATGTTTTTAATAATGATAAATTAGTGCTTCTCTGAGATTGAGTGTTTAAACGAATTGAATAATAATAATAAAAAGCTTCTCTTAGTGTCCAGCAGGGGGAGCCAGAAAGACTGATATTTGAATACACTTTGGAATTCTCCAAGTTAGGAATATTCATTCGTAAGCAATTCTATTGAACGCATATTAAGAATAACCATTTAAATGAAATGTGTGTATTTTGATTTAAAAGTAAATATATATCTAGGTATTGAAAATGAGGAAGCATGTGTAACAAAATATAAAGTTGTTATTATCCCTTAATGATGGTTTTGCTAGGTTGTCTTTGCTGCTTTTGTTTTGAATATGTATTTGTCTTGTATAATTTTTCTACCATGAGTTTGTGTTATATAATTAAAAAACTCTTATTTTTTGTTTATATGGGTGAGGTAAGGGCTATTAAATGGTTTATGAAGTGTTTAAAATATTCCTTTAATCTAAAATGCATCACCGATCATTTTAATGCATTATTGATTTGCTTGAGAAATCCTTTTCATATCAGCAAGGTAAATTTAGGCCATCACTTAAGCTGAATCTTCAAATTTCTGAATTACTGTAGTCTGAATTTAAGAAAATGTATTCAGTAGAAATAAAAGATGTATTATTTTGGAATCTTGGTTGTCACATTAATAAGAACATCTTAGAGTATAAAAGAAGAAATGCATATGAATAATATATTTATTTAATAGGATTCAGACTTAGAACTGAGTTCATGGTATCGGCTTTCTCTTGCATCCATTTTGTAGAATTGGTAAAAAGTATAAAACCAAGGTAACCCTTCTATGGAACGATTATTAAATAATCTGTACCCTTTTTTTGTGCCAGCATGGTATAGAAAAAAATTGAAGTTTAGAATTAGATAGTCTTGAATTTGAATTTTTACTGTGTCACTTGGTAGCCGTTTAGCGTTGGCAAGTCAGTAAATTTCTCTAAGTTTCTCTTTATACGGAAAATGAAGATGGTAATAACAGTCTTTTTTGCTTATAGTTGAGGACTGTGTAAAGTGTATATGAAGTGCTTATTATTAATAATAAATGTTAATTTATCAGGTTTGCAACCTTATTTTTATTTTTGCCACAACCTCACTTCCAACAACTAAACTTATTTATCCTTTTAGTAATCTGTATTTACTCATACCCCTAGCTACTACAGAAATATAGATCCTTCAGTAACTGTACTAGTCTGTAACCACAGGCATCTTGCACCATATTCACCTACCAAAATAATAGCTATGCATCGCAGAATCCCTCCCCCACCTTTTTTTTTTTTTTTTTTTTTCCGGTACGCGGGCCTCTCACTGTTGTGGCCTCTCCCGTTGTGGAGCACAGGCTCCGGACGCGCAGGCTCAGCGGCCATGGCTCACGGGCCCAGCCGCTCCGCAGCATGTGGGATCTCGCCGGATCGGGGCACGAACCCCTGTCCCCTGCATCGGCAGGCGGACTCTCAACCACTGCGCCACCAGGGAAGCCCCCTCCGCCTTTTACCTTTTACCTTTTGCTTCATTTGATTTCTGTATTAATCAACTTTGCTACAGCAAGAAATAACCTCCAAATTTTGGTGGCTTATACCCACATTACATTACACACAGACTCTGGGCTGCCTGTGCAGAGTGGCTCTACTCCACATGTTTTCATTCTAACACCCAGACTGAAGGAGCAGCCTCTGTCTGGACCTGCCATTTACATGGTCCTGAGAACTCAGAGGGCTGGCTGAAACTTGTGATACCTCTTAAAGCTTTTGTTCAGGTGTGGAGTGCTTCATGACTGCCAAAGCATGTCACGTGGCTAGGCTCAAAGTCAGTGAGGCACAGGGACAAATATTGTTCCCATTGGAGGTATAGACAAGTTATAAATCAATGGGCAGGGCTGTATAGCCTCTTCCAAGGATGGGCATGGTAAAGCGTGAACAATAATATAATCTACCACAATCTGTCCTCTTGATTACAAATATTAACTTTCTTCCCTTCTACATACTAGATTTATTTATCCCTTCCTCGAGAAAAATACCCCAAGAATTTCTTTCAGTCGTTAGAATTTCGACATCATTTCTGTATGTAGATTTTCTTGACTCAGAGACCAGTTATCTTCCACCCTCCATCTCTCCAACATACAATGTTGGAGCAGGGCTAGGCTATCCACAGTAAACCCTCCTGTTAAGAAAGGGGAAGAATGGAGGCACAGAGCAATCACACTACAATTGTCCTTGGCAATTGTAAGAATATTCTTGGGTAAATATAGTGAGGCCTCCTTTTCTTGGCACCAGGGGATGTTCCTTGATTAGGCCCTGGTTTTGGTCCTGTGTGAGGCGCTCTAGTCCGCTGTTTTCCGTGGCCATTGGCTATGCCCTCTGTGAGGTATTTCCTTTAATATACCATGTTCATCCATATTGGAACGGAGTACTGGAGGGTATACCCTTCTTAGCTGGTGACTGAGGTAAGTGTTGAGCAGCTTTCCTGGCCTGATTCTTGTCTACAGAAATTTGGGGACCCAAAGATGGTCTAGAAGAGTAAAAGACCCTTAACTCAGTCTGTGGATTGTTTTGGAAGTTGTCTTTTGTCTTCTTTATCTATTTGATTTTAGTCAGATCCATGTGCCATGCACTAGCTATATCCTCAATTCTTTGAGATATGCATTTTTCTCTAGACATCAATACAATTATCTTGAACTGATCAGGCTTCTGTGGGACCACATCCTTTGTCTCTTCCTGTGGGGAGTTCCCCTCCAAGCCATTTTGTTCCACTGAAAGGGTTTACTGGGTGAAAGGAAAACATTTGTTTCCTTTACTCACAACTCACTGAATACTTTTGCACTCGCAAGTATGTGTGGGTTTTTCCACACCAAGCAATTCTCCAATCCTCTGTGGGCAACGACTGGGTGTCCTATAAGGTAACTCAATTCTGCCACTACCCAGACTTAACTCAGACCTTACAGGTTAAGGGCTCAGTCCTGCAAGACTGCCTCTCTCCCACTTTAGATGCCAATCACAAGTCCAATCATTTCACCAAGTTGTCTAATATTTTATACCTAACAGTTTTATTTACCACTACACTATGTGGTTTGCCATTACAGTTTCCTTGCTGTCTGCCGCCTGGCCTCAACGCCTACATCACATACTTTTATTATTTTTGGTGGTGGTGGTGATGAAAGTAGCACCCTACTTCTGGTACCAATTTCTACAGTGTTCAGCTTTGTTGTAGTAATTACCTCCGCATTTCAGTGGTTTCTCAAAATAACAAACTTATATTTCCTACTGACTTTATGTTGTAGACGGTGAGTCAGCTCTGTAGAAATAGCCTGTGACTCCCCTCCAGAACCAAGGCTGAAGGAGCAACTGTTATATGAAATCTCTTGACAAAGTACTGAAGCAAGAAGGCTGGCCCAAATTCGTGTTGCTGCTTCAAGTTTTTGCTTAGATGTGATGTACATCACATCTGTTCACATTCTGTTGGCCAAAACATATGACATGGGCAGTCCCCAAATCAATAACCCAGGGACGTCTATTCTTTCCCTGTGAGATATGCACAAGTCACACATCTACATGTGGATGTATTATATAATCATCTTGCAAGGAAGTAGGGGATTGAATAATCTCAAATAATAATACTGTCTACCACAACTTTCTCACATAGTTTTGGATAATGCCCAAAAATCAGAGTATATCCTTTTTAAAATTTAAGGTCATATTACCTTAATATATTGTATCAATCAGGGTTCTCCAGAGAAATAGAACTAATAGGAGATATCTATATATTTGTATCTCATAGATATCTATATCTAAGAGAGAGATTTATTTACTTTAAGGAATTGGCTTACATGAGCCTGGGGCTGAAAAATCTGAAATGTGTAAGGCAGGCCGGCAGGCTAGGAACTCAGGCAGGATTTCTGTGTTACAGTCATGAGGCAGGATTGCTTCTTCTCTGGGAATTTTTAGATTTTGCTCTTTAGGTCTTCAAGTAATTGGATGAGGCCTACCCCAAATTATCAAGGGTTATCTCCTTTACTTCAGGTCTGCTGATTTCAGTTATTAATCACATCTACAAAATACCTTCATAGCAGCATCTAGACTCCTGTTTGACCAAACAACTGGTCATCATAGCAGAGCCAAGTTGTCATATAAAATTTACCCTCATATGTACCTAATGGTATTTTGCAGAGAGTAGAGTATGAATACAGAGAGTACTTTCTAATAGGTCTCGTGGTAAGGCAGCAAACAAACTAGCTTGATCACAACTAATAAACTAGATGTGTTTTGGCTGAAGATATTTGAGCATCTAAAACAGGGGTTGGCAAACTGTGGCCCGCTGCCTGTTTTGTTTTGTTTTTTTTAATAAATAAAGCTTTATTGTAACACAGCAATGCTGTTTTTTTGTTTTTTTTTTTTGTATATTATCTGTGGCTGTTTTCATTCTACAGTGGCAGAGTTGAATAGTTACAACAGAGACTGCATGGCTTGCAAGTCCTAAAATACTTACCATCTAGCCCTTTACAGAAAATGTTTGCCAACCCCTAAAGAATACATAGAAATGGTGCTTGCGGTCCTTGCTCTGTTATGGTCCACTCCTAGTTCAGTATTTCCATTCAAGTAGGAATGTATACTTATTAAACATTACAGTAGCAATGTTTTATTGTTGAAAGCCACATATTTTACTAGATTCATAAAATTTAATACTTTCTTAATTGTTTCATTGCACAGCCATTCAGATTTTTTAGATCACATGCTGATTTCAGTTTTTATGGATAAAATATATATGAATGCTGTTAGTTTTTAAATGAATACTTGTGTATCTTTGGGAATGAAGAGAGTATTTTTTCTATAAAATTTGATCAACTTCATATTATTACAATTGCAGAATTCATTGTATGTATCTATTTTCCTTCTTTTAAGATGGTTAAAAAGGTATTTCTGTGGCCAGCTCATCCCCTTTTTTTAGGTAATGGGTTAAAAAAAAGTAAACTATTATTTTTTAATTTGATTGCTCTTGTATCTGTAAAATTGAGTTAGAGTACAAGATGTATTTGTTTCCCAACCAAATAGTAAATTGTAGCTTTTGTTAGTAGAGAGAGTCTAGGCCCTGGATTCAGACAGTCCTAGGTTTAAATGTAGTGTTTTAAAACAACAGCTATTTTACTTGCTGCTGACTTCATAGGTCAGCAATTTGGGCTGGGCTCTGCTGCATGGTTGTTCCACTGGTCTTGTCTGGGGTCACTCATGTGGTTGCCAAGTCATCTGGTAGCGCTTGTAGTGCTGGGTGGTCTAAATTGGCCACGCTGATGTGTCTGGCACTTTATGCTAGATTGCATGACTGGGTGGCTGGGCTCTTTCTCTCTTAAGCTCTCTCATGATCTGGGTCACTAACTTGTTTACGCTGTGTCAGCAGCATCCCAAGAGGGGAAGCTGTAAGGTCTCTTGAGACTTAGATTCAAAGTTCTACAGGGTCACTTCTGCCACATTCTATTTGTCAAAATAAGTTACAAGTCCAGCCCAGATTTATGGGATGAGGAAATAAATGCCATCTTTTGATGGGAATCATGGCAAAGTCATAGAGCAAAGGGTGGGCTTACAGGAGTGAAAGGAATTAATAGTAGCTGCACAGTCCAACACTGTAAATTGCTTAGTTTCTTTATGCCCCATTTGGAAAGTAGAAATAACAATATGACTTAGAGACTTCTTCTTATAGTGTAACAAGTATTTCTTAAAGAATTTTGAAACTGAATCTTTATTTTAAATGCTGTGTTTTCTTGTTATATACCTAAATATCATGAGAGTATTCATTCTTTCTCATTATTAATTTGGTCATGTATTTTTAATATGGGAGAAATATATTAAGACTCACTGGAAGGAAATCCTGCTTAAAAAGCTGTGTGGGAAGGGTTTGTATGTATCTTTATATTTCCCACTTTTAATTTTAAAAATACTGGTTAGTAGGGTAAGATTTATTATTAGTTCAATTCTTGAAGGGTCTTTTGAGTTCTAGCAAACATATTTTTGTTTAGCTAATGTTTCTTTGCAAAGCCAAGAAAAAATAGAAAGCCAAAGAAACAAAAATATCTCTTATTTTTCACTGTGGTCAAACCCCATCAGAGGCTTTTTTTTAAGTGTATCTGTTCTACTTTTTACTTTATCAAGAATAAACATAGAATGCTTCCTCCTGTTTTGAGATATATATATATCAAACATTAGCCAAAATGTTTGTTAAAACTAGTCAGAGGTATTACTCTGTTCATTGGTGTATGTAAGGTGGGGTAAGAGGCATAATAGACCCTTCTCTGTTTTTACCTTTAATATTGAAAAAATTTCAATCATGACATTTAGGCATTTAAAGAATTCTAATTTGAATACACTTTTTCTAAAATTTTCTAGGGAAAAAGTTTATATTTATTTCTCCCAAATAACCAATTGCTTAACATTTTAAAGGGAATCTTAAACAAAATCTTATTTATCCAGCCTGAGAGCTATATTCTTGTATGATATACGTTTATAATTTTTTGTGTTTAAGATCTCTATATATATTTACTTTAGAATTTAATGCTTTTTCTGGTGAGGAAGGGTGAAATAAGTAATATTATGAAACAAATGATGCTTATTAAAATTGGAGAGGCAATTTCCTGTCTATTTTAAATAACCTCTTTTGGGTCCCTAGACAGTTCTAATAAAGGAACAAATACCTGCAATAGTTAGGGGTAGACAGTCTGGTATTTATACAACAGACTAGAATAGAATCAAACCGGGTGGTTAGGAAATCTTATCAAAGCAGTACTGAGTATTTTTGACTCCAGTTGTTGAAAGTTTTTTTAGATTTCATAACACCTTCGGTCCTTAAGATGTTAGATTTATTAAGTAATAATAATAGTTATTATTATTGTTGTCTTTTTTGTGCTTGACATTTTTATGTAGAGAAATCCAGTAAAGCAGGATTAAGCCTGTTAACATCTTAATCAGAAAAATGATTGATGGGGTATAATTTTCCCTTTCCTCTATTTGTTCCATTGAGCCTTGACTATATAGTACTTTAAGATCACACAGCGGAAGGCTTGAGAGGATAAGATGGGGCCTAATTAAATAAGGATAAGGAAAAATCAGAGAGGGAAGAGAGTCCGGGGTCTGGGAAGAAGACAGTGGATGCGCAGCTTTTGTTTTCCTGGTTTATTTTAACATTCTTTTTTTCCTTTTTCTATTATGTAAGCTCTAATTTGCTGTTATATAAGAAAGAAGAGTAAATAATCTTTGGACTAAATGGAATGGGGGAAATATTTCTGTCATCAATCCAGTGAACTGTAGAACAACTTTTAATTGTGCAGCCTAATCTTCAAGGAATGTTTATGCTTCATGAGCTTTGCTTTCTGCTGTTTGCTCCATTTTCAGTTGTGGCAGAGCTTGTCTTGGGTTTAGTAACAGGAATGGTGATAATTGTGGGATACTGTGGAAGCCTGTTGTACTTTGTTTCAATTAGATATTTAGGGGGTTGCCTAAATGTATGTGTTGTTTAGCTTTTATTTAGGATTTTTTTCCCCTCGGAGAAGACTTTATTTAGTTGCCTCTATGTTCTTTTTCTTGAAGAGCCTTATCTTGAGGATGTGATTGTGAAATTCTGTTTTCTGGGGTGCTATTTCTCTTTTATGGTGTTTTTTTTAGTGTAGTTCATTGCAAAGTTTGTTTAGGTTTCCAGGTCTGAGGTGGGTGAGGTACACTATGATATTTATTATATTAAGATAATTGATTAATCTTAAAAACATTTCAAGGCAAGTTAAGACTTAGCTGTATATTGTTCAATATAAATGCTTGAAAGTGAAAAAAAGTAGCACTTTAGGATGAATTATTTTTTTAGACTTGATTCTAAGGTGGCCAAAAGAACCTTATGAAGAAGAGTTGCTTTAGGTCCTGAAGAAGTCCCTTTTGAAAAATTTTGATGACAAAACTGGGGAAATGCACATTTTAGATCTGGTAGTGCCTGCCCCCCTCCCCCTCCTCATCCCGTGATCCCTCTTACTCTTTATTAGTCAGCTAAACTGGCCTTCTTTCAACCATGCCAAACTCACTTCATTGCTTGTTCTCTTCTGAAATGTAAATTCTCTCAGGCTGGCTCTTCCTTTTCACTCAGATCCCATCTTCAATATCGCCTTCTCAGAAGTTTCTGGGTTACCCAACCCGATAATCTATCCCCAGCATTCCATCGCATCTCCTTCCCAATTCTCATCTGATAGTTTTTTTTTTTTCTTAGTTGTTTAACCCTATTTTGTTCCTTTAGAACATCAAATTCCATTAGAAGAGAGACTTTGATATGTTTATGGCCTTGATGGTGGTGGTGGTTTCACTGGAATAGACTTATTCTCAAATTCATTGAGTTGTATACATTAAATGTGTACTGCTTTTTACATGTCAATTATACTTTAATAAAGTAGTTTAAAAAAGGAGAGAGACTTTGGCTGTTTTACTCACTTCTATATCCCTAGTGCCATGCATGACATGTAGTAGGTGCGTCATTAAAGTTTGCATATGCAAATGTGGAAATTTTTGTCCTTTTTTTTTTTGCTGTAAAGGACATCTAAGTTTTATGATGTTTAAATTTTTAAAGATACTTGCATTTTTACATCAAAGATTTATTTTCAGATGATTTGAGAAATGGAAATAGCTTAATTAGTGGAAAGGACTGGACAACAAGTCATAACAATAGGATCTCTAATCATCCTGCAACTAACTGCAATTGCCTTATACGAAATCCCGTAATCTCCTAGTGACTCAATTTCTGCATGTATAATATGAGAAACACTGTTAGTATTTCATATGATGGGGCTGAGGGAGGTAGTAGGGGTAACACCATTCAGGGATTTGTAGACATCATAAAGGAATTTGTCTGTCTTCTACAAGAACAGAAAACTACTGAAGGATTTTAAGTGAGGTGGGAGAGGGTATTCGGAAGGGAGTGGTGTAGTGGTGGTGGTATGATTAGGTTTTCATTTTGAAAATCACTCTGGCTACAGTGTGGAGAATACAAGGGAAGGGGCTGGAATGAATATAGACAGACTGTTTAGGAGATTAATGCAGTCATCCTGGTAAGGAATGGTGCTAACTTGAAGTAGGGTAATGTCGATGGACCTGGAGATGAGCTGGTGGACTTGAGTAATAATGGGGAGGTAAACTCACCGGGATTTGGTGAGTCAGGTGTCAAGACTCATTTCTAGGTTTCTGTCTTGTACAACTAGATGGATCATGGTATCATTTACTGTGTTAGTGAAACTTGGAATAGGATCAGATTTTGGGAGGAAGAACATGTTTATTATAGTTTGGGACATGGAGGCACTTTTAAGACACTGAAGAAGAATTGTCAAGAAGATATTTGAATACATGGGCCTGGAGATAGAGAAGCCTGGGTTGCAAATGTGTATGGGAGTCATATGTGAATAGATTTTTAAATTGATATATCATGAATATGAAGTGCTTCATAAACCATAAAGGGCTACAGTTGTGTTTAGTTTCCTAATTTGTGGTGCTATTTCAAACCTGGTGATTTCTCTACTCATCTTTTATTTTTATATTATTTTTGATTTATTTTTTATTTTTAGAATAATGAAAAATATTTTACTAAAACATAAGATTTACAGAAGTTTCCAGACAAGCCATACAAAATGGTTACAAGCTTTTTCTTGAAGGGAGGACTC
This sequence comes from Mesoplodon bidens, assembly GCF_964165515.1. Classification (NCBI taxonomy): domain Eukaryota; kingdom Metazoa; phylum Chordata; class Mammalia; order Artiodactyla; family Ziphiidae; genus Mesoplodon; species Mesoplodon bidens. Next base: position 60,056,359 of record NC_138178.1, on the reverse strand, counting down.
TACACTTGACAGCAAAGTCACAGTGTTATTAGTGAGGGTTGTGATGTTTGTTTAATGTTCCCATTCTGGTTCAAACAATCAAGCTTGTCCATCTACAGCATCTAAATAAAGCTAGACTTGGCTAGAGAGCATATTCTAAAGAACTGGCTAGCTGCTTTTAACCACTGCAATTAGATCATCAAAAAAAGGGGGAAAGGAGCCCATAATATTAAAATAAAACTAACTTCCTCCCCCTCACCAAAAAGAATAAAGAAAATAAAGAAAAACACCTATCCCCCGGCAGCTAACCCTGACAACTACCTTCATTCACAGTGCTTTCTACTTAAACCATGATGGGGGAAATGAGTAAAAGCAGAAAGGAGCCATTGCTTTTAAATGTTTCGCAGCAATCCAGATGATACTTCTAGCCTCTGCTCATGCTTTACAACAGTGAACCAGGACAAGACATATTTGCTAATGGGCATTTAATCATCAAAGGACTGAAGATGTCTGGGCTTTTATTCTGTAATGTTTCTAAAACTGTGTCCATTAAATGCAAACAAAAAAGGAAGAAGTCTTGGCAGAACTGGAGAAGTGATGCACACTTGACGATCGGATTGATTTAAATATTATTCATGGCATATAGCCTAGTCCATGCTCTAGCTGTTTCTATGGCTTGGGCTTCATTGGTCTTCCACTGCTTCGCTACATCATTTGCTAATGGATCATCTGGATTGGGAGCACTTAACAAAGCCTGGATCTGTACAGATCTACAGTGCTGGGGACCACTTATCTTTCAAAATATCTAAACATATTCTTCCCAAATTGTCTACATTAGGATGATAAATTTTGGTCATGAAACCTACTTTAGAGGCTGCCATTGGGTATTCTTCTGGAAGGAATAGTTCAAGTTTAAAAGTCCCTTCCTCAAAAGGGGAATCCTGAGGCTCAGCAATGACCACATGAAAATAACGGGTGTTGCTCTCATCTGGTTCTGCTTTAATGCCGGGAACTGGTTCTGACAGCAAACGCTGGGTTTCCTTGATAATCCTGAGGGGTAGCCCAGCCATCTTGTCAGATCCAGAGTTCAGCCTCTGGTCTCGTCTCCCTACTCATCTTTTAGTAGATAGTTTAGTCATTTTTTTTTTTGGCTGTACGCGGGCCTCTCACTGCTGTGGCCTCTCCCGTTGCGGAGCACAGGCTCCGGACACACAGGCTCCGCGGCCATGGCTCGCGGGCCCAGCCGCTCCGCGGCATGTGGGATCTTCCGGGATAGGGGCACGAACCCGTGTCCCCTGCATCGGCAGGCGGACTCTCAACCACTGCGCCACCAGGGAAGCCCTAGTCATTTTTTTCTACAAATTTTTTTCTGATTTACCTCTTTTGAACTACTTCTATAGCTTACATGTAATTAATGTGGTATTATAGCAGTGTATTATGATTATGTGCATGTTTACATATATATCTGTGTCTTTTTCATATTGTGAGATCAGTTAAAGAAAGTGACTGGGTTTTATTCCTGTGAATTGCCTGAGGCCAGGTCTCATGTATGTTTTGTTCCCTGTGGTATATCCAGCACCTAACGTGTGGTGTAGCACATATCGAATGATCATGTATATTTGAATGTTGAGTCAAGTATTCATATCCCTTTACACATAGATGCTCAGTAAATTTTTACTGAACAAATATCACATCTTTTGGCAGTTATTCAGTACTTATTTTATAAACATTATATAAAAGACAAAACCCTTTTGCTGCTTCTCCTTATCTATACTAGGGGTTTTTGATCTTGGGGCTCATGGACTCCATATTTGTAGAGAGGGGATCAATGAACCTCCTGAAAATAAATGTAAATTTTTCTGATTCTGTGCTTATGTATAATTTTTAAAAGAGGGTCCATTGCTTTAATCAGATCTTAATGGGGTCTATGACACCAGAATGATGAAGATCTGTGAATTAGATACTTTTCTTTAGCATGACTTTTCTTGGTTTTAAGCAGTTTTCTATGAAAGTTTTGTGGTAATCCTGTATATTTCTCTTTTGGATAATGTATCCAAAATTGCCTTGAGTCTAAAACTGTTCTTCAAATCATATTAGCTGTGGTCTGTTGAGTCCATCCCTTAAATATGTAAGTACTTTATATGAATTTGCATATATTTTAAAGTCTACTTGTTTATTTGCATCCTTAAAGTTCTTCTCAGGAGACCTTCTATCCTAAATATTGCATAAATGAAACAACTGTTGGACTTATTTATGTTTAAAAAAATTTGATTAAACCTTTTAACAGAGAAGAAATTTGAGCTTAATATACAAAATTTTTAGTAATTTTTTTCTGCATGGTGGAATTATAGGTCATTTCTATATGTAAAATTAAATATATATTTTCTACATTGAAGATGAATTACTTAAAAATTTTTAAAATATCATTTAATTTCTGAAAAAGTTACAAATTTGCAGTTGATGCTAATATGAGGGAGTCACTGTCAGGACTTTTAAGTGATTTCCTTTATGGTGATCTAGAGTTTAACACTATCATCCATTTAGATCTACCTAGTGAAATAACTGCTATGTGTTAGAATGTTATATTTATTGTCTAGAAATAGCTGTATTTTGACTTTTACCATAGATGTGTTGGCTTGCTGCATTCTGAGTTTGATGAATATCTTCTTTTCAAACCAGTACAGTACTGAAATATAGAAATATATTTATTATAATATGTGGTAAACATTAATGCTTTTTAAAAAAACTTACTGCTTCTTTTTAGAACGCTTTCATTCGATGGCACAGGGCTCATCTTGTAAGCATATGGCTGTGAATGACAATAGCTTCATTGTAATCCAGAGAAGACTGAGTGGAAAGGATATATACTGCGTTTCCTGCCATATTAATGAATCAGTGAAGGGTCTTGGTAATAAGCATGTAATATAGTTCAAAAGTTTATACATCAGATTTATTGGACCATGTATCAAAAGTGCATGAAATATACAGAAGTTGAGAGAATAGTTTAGTATAATGAACCCCAATGAACCTATAACTCAGCTTTAACTATTATTAACCTATGGCCAATCTTGTTTCATGTATATCCTCACCCTCTTAATTTTGTTTTTAAAAAGTTTATTAATTGATATGAGTCATGCTAATGATATTGTGAGAGATTGCATTTCTTTTGTTTTATTATTTTTACTTTTAATTGTGGTAAAGAAACACAGTTTACCATCTTAACCTTTTTTTTTGCGGTACGTGGGCCTCTCACTGTTGTGGCTTCTCCCGTTGCGGAGCACAGGCTCCGGGCACGCAGGCTCAGCGGCCACGGCTCACGGGCCCAGCCGCTCCGCGGCATGTGGCATCCTCCCAGACCAGGGCATGAACCCGTGTCCCCTGCATCAGCAGGCAGACTGTCAACCACTGCGCCACCAGGGAAGCCCCCCCCCCATACTGTTTTGATTACTGTAGCTTTGTAATATGTTTTGAAATCAGGAAGTGTGAGACCTCCAACTTTGTTTTTCTTTTTCAAGATCATTTGGCTATTTGGTTTCCCCTGAAAGTCAGTATGAATTTTAGGCTGGATTTTTCTATTTCTGAAAAAAATGCCTTTGGAATTTTGATAGAGATTGTATTGAATCTGTGGATTGTTTCAAGTAGTATTGACATTTAACAATAGTAAGTCTTCCAAGCTGAACACGAACTGTCTTTCTATTATTTGTGTCTTCTCTAATTTCTTTCAGTAATGTTTTATAGTTTTTGGTATACAGGTCTTTCACTTCCTTGGTTAGGTTTATTCCTAGTTATTGTATTATTATTATTTTTTTCAAGTTAGTGTTTTTGTTTTGTTTTTAACGTCTTTATTGGAGTATAATTGCTTTATAATGTTGTGTTAGTTTCTGCTGTATAACAAAGTGAATCAGCTATAAGTATACATATATCCCCGTTGTATTATTTTTGATGCTATTGTAAGTGGAATTGTTTTCTTAATTTTATTTCTGGATTGCTCATTGTTAGTATATATAGAAGCACAATTGATTATTGTGTGTTGATTTTGTATCCTGTAACTGTGCTGAATTCATTTATTAGTTCTAACAGTTTCTTTTTCTTGTGGAATTTTTAGGGTTTTCTATGTATAACATCATGGCATCTGCAAACAGAGATAATTGTACCTCTTCCTTTCCAATTTGGATACCTTTTATTTCATTTTCTTGTCTAATTGTTCTGGGTAGGACTTCTAATACTAAGTTGAATAAAAATGGTGAGAGTGAGAATCCTTATCTTGTTCCTGGTCTTAGAGGATAAGTGTTTCACCATTGAATATGATGTTGGCTATGTGCTTTTCATATATTACCATTATTATTATTATTATTTTTAAAAGAAGATGTTGGGGGTAGGAGTTTATTAATTAATTAATTTATTTTTGCTGTGTTGGGTCTTCGTTTCTGTGCAAGGGCTTTCTCTAGTTGTGGCAAGTGGGGGCCACTCTTCATCGTGGTGCGCGGGCCTCTCACTATTGCGACCTCTCTTGTTGTGGAGCACAGGCTCCAGACACGCAGGCTCAGTAGTTGTGGCTCACGGGCCTAATTGCTCCACAGCATGTGGGATCCTCCCAGACCAGGGCTCGAACCCGTGTCCCCTGCATTAGCAGGCAGATTCTCAACCACTGTGCCACAAGGAAGCCCCCATATATTACCATTATTATGTTGAGGTAATTTCCTTCTATTTCCAGTTTTTTGAGTGTTTTTATCATGAAAGATTTAAAATCTTATTTAATGATATTTCTACATTAGTTGAGATGATCATGGACTTTTGTCCTTAAGTCAGTTAATGTGGTGTATTACATTGATCAATTTTCATGTGATAAACCGTCCTTGCTTTCCAAGAATAAATCCCACTTAATCATGGTGTACAATCCTTTTAATGTGCTGTTGAATTCAATCTGTCCCCCTGATTATTCTGATTACTTTTGAAGTAAATACCAGAAACAGGCATTAAGCTGATAAACAGGTAAACATATGAAATAAGGGCAGATACTGATAACTATTATGAAGATAAGTGAAACAGGACAGAAAGATAAAGAGTGGCAAGGGTAGGATGGACCTGGTACTGTTTAGATACAGAGGTTTGAGAAGCCCTCTAACGCAGTGATATTTAAGAAGAACCAGAATGAAGGTGAGGGAAGAACCTTACAGGCACAGGGGACAGCAGAGGTGGGAATTTGCTTAGAGCTCTTGGGAAATACCTGGAAGGGGGGAACGAGAGTAGGAACAAGAGAGTAAGTCACAGAGGCTGGGGAGGTTCTGGATATCCGCAGAATAGGAGGGCACATAAATCCCATCTCCTGAGCCTTAGTTATTAGCACAGACAGCTCCATATATGGCTTTTATTACTCATTACAGATCTCCCCCTGTCTTTTTATTTCCTTTGCCTTTGCTTTCCTATATATAGAAAGAATGTGCTTGCTTTGTTAACCAAAGGACAGGGCCTGAGTTCTGTCCCACCCAGATTTCCTCTGAAGAGGGCTGAAATGGAGTGGGTGGAGTCACTGGGTCCAGCCAAGAATCCATTGTGATGTCTAATGTGATTTGGGGGAAAAAAAAATCATTGTTTCAAAAATAAAACATTATGGTATATGATCTTATATATTTTATAATTAGAATATGTACCTAATATTTTAAATTTAAATAGGAGGAAATGGATTTCTTGATGAAATCCGTAACAGCACTTTTAACTGGCAGCATGATCTATAGTATAGAGTTACCTCCTTCCTATAAACAGTTGTGTTAGGATGTTTAGCATTCCCGTGAAATGATTTCCCAAATCTGCCTTTTTGGAGGAAGTGTAAATTACTCTCGTGCTCCTGTGGGAACTAGAAGGTACAGAACACCCTGGAGCTTGTAGACGTTTGTCACCATCCTTGATAATGTAAGGAATGTTGTGGTACAAGCATGTTAAGCATCATGGAGAATGTGGAGAGGTTGTTTGCTTTGTCCCCAAATGCAGTTTTATTTACAGTCTTGCTCAGTGATTTATGCATTTGTCTCCTCTAGTATTCAGTCATTTTATTTGTTTGTTAAAATCCCTGAATCTAGATAATTTGATTCCACTGATAAAATATTTACTTGTTATATTAGGCAGGGTGCTAAACTTGGAAATTAAGAGTACTGAGTTAAATTTAAAATTTGTTGAAAAGTATTCATCATAATGCAGACTATTTAATGTCTTGGCAGTGCCTCTGGCTCTTCTCATTTAACGTGTTAGGAGACAGACTGGCAGCAGTTGTAAGCTGAAACCTGGTTGTATGCAGAACGAGACTGATAGGGGTACAAGGAAAATGGAGAAAATCTGAAAATGTTTCTGTGTGTGTGTGTTTCCTTAAATTAAAGTGTGACACATTTGCTTAAAATAGAATTTTATATTCTGTTTATCAAGGTTATTATAACTTCATGATAGAGGATCCTGAGACTGAAATTCGTTTTAAATATTGTTTTGTGGAATAACCAAATTTGTCTCTTAACAATTTTGTCGTGGTGTCACGCGAGTTGCTTTGATATAATAAGCATGTTTTACCATGTATTTGAGTCATTTTTCCCTAGCAGACCTCAAGTTTATTACTCAGAGGAGAAGCATGAATTTACAGTATATTCTTAGCTGCCCTTCTCTATCTATCACTCAGCTGTCAAGGCCTATGGAATCTAAAATAGATCCTGACCAGTGGGAAACAGCCTACACACTGCTTACGGGATGATTCGGATGTGGACAGTTTTATCGTGCACAGACGCTGGTCTGTGTTGCAGTGTTCAGGCGGCAGGATGCAGAGTTGAAGTTTTCCAGTGGAGTCCCTGAAAAGGGACAGCTTTGAAAGACAGCTTCTAAAGAATAACAAATAGGAGGAGTTACAGTACCTGATTTGGGGCTGCTCTTACTCAAGTGCTGCACAGCAGGGAAGATAATTTTCAAGCGTTATGAAGGCGGAGAAGGATTCTGAAGACGAAGAAAATATCGTTAGAGATCCAAGCTAAGTGTAGCCCAGCATGAAGACTGCAGAACAGGAAGAGTTGTAACGAGAAGGACCGAGTCACTTGTTAGGCGTTTCTCTGAGGGCTTGCTTTGTGAGCTACAGAGATTTGTAACTTAATGCGAAGTAGTTTGCTGTTAGCAACAAGAAACTAAATCCTGTCTATGATGAACTGTTGGTTTTCTTGTGCTCCTAAAAACGGAGTAGGTATCCCTGTAGTCCAGTGTAACAAGAGTCTTGGCTAGGCTTTTTGAACTGTATTCTTTTAAAATGTACTGTTTTATTAATTTTGGTTTCTTTGTCTTATTATATTCTCTCTGCTTTATTTGATTAGCAGATTGGGGTTAGTGATAGAAAACAAAAGTTCTTGTTTCTTTTTCTGTGTTTAAAAAGCATATAATAGAATCTTAATAATTGAGCAGTATTTCTGTTAACTGACAGTGGACCAAAATGGAAAACAATGCTTAGTGGAGTAGAATTGAGAATCACAGGATAATATGAGACCTTAATCTCATTTAATTATCTTTTAAAGAGACTTACTTTTGGATTTTACAATTGTTTTAGTGTTTTAAATAGCTCTTTTCTCCACCAGGACTTTACCTGGAAATAAAGTTGAGTTGTTCTAACTGCAAGGATAAACTGATCAATTTAGAGCAAGTGTTTGTGTGCTAAACATGACTTAATCCCTTAGGCATTTGAAAACACAAAGCCTACATCTACTACCACTCCCCAGTTTAGAGTTAGAAACTGATTGGTTTGTTTTAACGCTAAAGAAAGGGGATGCCTAAAATGTAGTTTAGACTTTGAGCCAGTGAGTAGGGCTTAGCCACTACTCATAGTTGGTAGTTTGAACGTTTCAGGTTAGAAAGAAGTGAATTCATCTCCAAATTTGACTAGAGCCAACAATTCTGAAGTCTGTGTAGGTACTTGAATCAGATTTCAGAGGTGGGTTAAAATTTTAATGTATTTATCTTTTTCCATATTCAGTTTTTATATTTTTCACTTCAAGTATTTAATGAATACATTGCTTATTTAGCTAGAAAATCAGTTGCTTTATTTTTTCTGGTTTAGAGGGGATAGTAGATATAAAATAATCATACTGATCAAACATTTAGAGGATATGCTTCATTTAAGTGATTCATTACCCCCCACCCCCAGAAATTTGTTATGGTATTTGTGGATATAGGAATTGCTTTGTAAGTTAAGTGAAAAATATGTACATCTTTTTTTGTTCTAGAAGTGATGCTGGACTTAGAAAAGAATTTAGCAACAAGTTTACTGTATAGAATTTTAAAAGGCTAAAACCTTACTTGTTTAAATAATGTATATTTTAGTGCTGGGTTCTACATTTCTACTTACTAAGAAAAGGTTGAAGTTATTGGCTTCAGAATGTCTTGAATATATTTTCTCCAATCAAAGCTAAAGATAACCTTGATATAATTAAAATATACATCATGTGATACATTCTCCTATTTTAAAACATTGCCTTTGAGCTTCCTTTTAAATACACATGCACTAAGTTTTGTTGAAATAAAAAATCTTTTTTAACAAAAACAATATATGTTGAATGTAAAGAAGGAAGAAAATGAAAGTCATCTGTGATCCTATAATTTTAGGATTTTTAAGTAGTTAATACTTTAGAGTCTTTTATTTTTCATTTTATTCTATGTAGAAGTTTCTTTTTATCCTAATATATAAGCATAATGGATTGCTTTTTCTCTTGAGTGTACGTGTGTGTTATTTGTCTCCATAATTATATTTCGAACAGTGCCTTTTAAATGAGTAGTGGTGGTGGGGTTCTTAAAAGATGTGCAGAATTCCACTGTATCTAAGGGTCTTGGGAGATAATCAGAGCCAAATCTGAAAGCATGAGTTACAGAATAGGAAAAAAAAGAGCACACTGATTTTGGAAGTCATGAGAAATCTTGATTGGGCTTGGCTGCTTGAGTCATTTAATGTCCCTGGAGCCTTGATTTTTCTCATCTGTTAATTGGGGATGATAATTCTAGTTTACTAGGGTTGTTCAAGTCATTCATGCCTGGAACAGGGTAGGTGTTCAACAGTTACTCATCTCCTTTCTCTGCTCTGAAGGCAAAGAAAACAGGGCAGAAAACAGGAGAGACATCCTTTTTCTCAAAAGTATAATTAAAATATTTCTTGTACATCAGGTGTTTTGGAAAGGTTCTTTTTGTGATGTTGGAACAACAGGGACAAGGAAATTTGGGGTGCAGCTGGTAACTGAGTGATGTATTATACATTACTGCTTTCCCTTCTCTTTTTTTTCTCCCCTTCTTTGGAAAGTCTTACTAATATATATAGTATGCCATGTTTACATTCTTTTTTTCTTTTTTGTAGCAAGCAGCAGATTGGAACAAATATGATGACCGATTGATGAAAGCAGCAGAAAGGGGAGATGTAGAAAAAGTGTCCTCAATCCTTGCTAAAAAGGGGGTCAATCCAGGCAAACTAGATGTGGAAGGCAGATCTGCGTGAGTATTACTGACGATAATTCCCTGAAGGGAATTTGGGTAGACCCTTGGGATACAAATGAAATTGGTGAATTATGGTTATCAACATTTAATTTAAAAAAACCTTTATCAAAACCCACACTATAAAACCTTTCAACATCACTTTCAAACAATTTTGACTAATAATTGTTCTCAATATGAAAGATTTTCAAGTGAGAGAAAGAATACTAAAATACTACCCAGTGGTCTAGTTGTTTGGACGCAGTGGCAAACCATAGCCTGGGTTATTTGGTGCATTTTTATTCGGTGCAATTTTGTTTATAAGCTTTTTCATACTCCTTATCATATTTGATCCTCGCAGTGGCCCTTTGAAAAAAGTAGGAAAAAGTTTACAGAGGTTAAATAACTTGGTCTAGTCTCATTAAAAGTCACAGGTCTGGGCTTCCCTCGTGGTGCAGTGGTTAAGAATCCACCTGCCAAGGCAGGGGACACAGGTTCGAGCCCTGGTCCGGGAAGATCCCATATGCCGCGGAGCAACTAAGCCCGTGAGCCACAACTACTGAGCCTGCGCTCTAGAGCCCGCGAGCCACAACTACTGAGCCCGCGTGCTATAACTACTGAAGCCTGCGCACCTAGAGCCCATGCTCCACAACAAGAGAAGCCACTGCAATGAGAAGCCTGCTCACCACAACTAGAGAGAGCCCACACGCAGCAAGGAAGACCCAATGCAGCCAAAAAAAAAAAAAAAAAAAAAATGTCACAGGTCTGTGATGTAAACCCAAGTTTTCTGTCTTGGAAGAGTTCTGTAAATTACACTGCCTTTTCCTCTTAACCCCCAATCCATTTTTATATTTGGGTAATTAATTTAAATGAGAATGTTTAAGGCAGTAGGGAGGCAGAATGACTAGTGTGACTTAGGGAGATACAGGTAGTGATCCTACCCTTTCGCTTTTGTGTTACTGAGCACTTTACATGCTTATGAACCAGGCATCTTTTCTCTCACCCCTCCCCAGTCTTTATCATTTCTCTTCCTGTTGAGGATGGGGAGCAGTTGGGTTAAAGGGTAGATCTAGCTTCTGTTACTACCCTCTATAAATATAGCAGTTAAAACCTTATCTGGGAAACCTTCCAAAGTTAGAGGTGAAAAGTCTCGTTTCCTAAAATTCCTCTCCGCCTTATACTTGCGTAAGTTTTTTTTTAGACTATTATAACTGGAAACCAGATACTAACTATAGAAATGAATATTAGGAAGTGGATAGTTAATGTTTGATGTAGGTCACTACCTTAGAATGCTTAGATATTTAAGTATAGTGAAAAATAGCAAAGCGCGACTTTAAGTTGTTCATAAGAGCAATAAAGTTTGAGAAGTTCCAATTTTTTTATACTGTTTCAGTTTTATCAAGTAGGCAATTTGATAGCTACAGAAACTGGTTATTTTTGAGCCCTGCTTCTATTTTTGCTAATTTTAAACCATTTATAGGGCTCACAGTATAGATAGTGAAAATTTAATATCTAAAACTGACTGTTTTTCATTTTTTTTTCCAAAATGCCAAGATGTTAAAAGATAAAAGGATCTTCTTTGGGATGAAAATCTTCAGTGAAACCTAATTTCTTCAGTTCTGTCCGTCCATGCTTTGAATGTTTTAAATGAATGATTACTTGAGTTTTTGTTCAGATTTTTTTGATCTAGGGTTCAATTTTGAGAGAAATTATTTGTATTAATGGTCAGAATTATGAAAATCTGGTGTAATTTGATTAACTGTAAACTTTAGTTTGTGAAATATTTGAGTAGTATTAGTTTCTGAGGTTTTCACTGTAGGAAGTAGAATTCTTTCTGGGATTCATAGGATAAAATATTTTCCTTTTGTTATTCACACACAAACTATATTCTTTCTTAATTAAAGCATTTTATGTTTAGTCAAGTATAGGACATATTACAAATATATTTTCTGTAATTATAAAAATAATGTTATTTTGAATGAGTTTTTTTGTTTTTAATTTTTGAAATTTAAGACAAGAGTAACATGTCCTTCTTGACCTCTATCCAATTTCAAAAATGAAATATTTGAGGCCTAGCCATAGTCACTGCAAGGATCTGTTTTCTTCCTGTTCGCCTCTTTCCTAGGGTGTAGCCGTTTGCCCAGGCAAAATGGGGCAGGTTCACCAAGAAGCTTCACTGCCGCTTGGAGAGCCATGGATTCCAATTCCTGTCTCCCCATCCCCTCAGGCTGTCAAAAGTACTGTTCAGCCTCCCAGCTGTTTTCTCTGGAATCAGCAAATGCTCCTAGACAAAAAGTAGCCCCAAATACCAAGCTCACCTCTCTGGGCCTCTGTCCTTCCCTGCATACTGGCCTAGTAATTTTTCACTATCTTGTTAGCCTACTGATACCTTCAAGCAGATGTATTATTTTTTATGAAGCTCTTCTAGTTGTCCTCAGAGGTGGGGACTGTCCATATTACCTGGATCTCCTATTATAGAAGTAAAAGTACTTGTCTTGTTTAAAAAACAAAAACTTAAAGTTGATTTTTTTAATTGAAAAAGAGTATTTCTATAAAGCAGTTTTCCAAATTTCCTTTGCAACTCTGTATACAATTTAATGATTGATATATCTTCTTTCTGAAGCACATCTACTATTTATAGCACAACAGTATTAATAATGCATTGTAGATTTGCTGTGATTTCTGCCCTTTTAAGTGCATCATCAGTATAATGTTGAGTTATTTTGAAGAAAGAAGTCTTTCAGATTTTGTGAGCTAAGAAATGAAAACAAGCAGACAAAAAATGAGATCCCCAAGATTGTTGGAAGACTAAAAACCTTTGCTTGACGGAAATTACCATTCCTCAAAAGGTTCTCATGGTGCATTGCATAGTATAATCCCCCACTTCAGTGTTGCAAAGAGATTGATACCCTCAGCCTTATAGCAATTTAAGGAGAACTTATCTGACTTTTAAGAACACTATATTCCTTTTATCAGAAACATCTCTTTCTCTCTAATTCAAACTTTACACAAACCTGGTTTACTTTACTTAGTAGTGCTCAGTCTCTAGTTTGCATTTATATCCCTTGTAATACTAATAGAGGCATAACTAGTGTTGTAATATCTGGAAATGAATTTGCTAGCTATCTCCAGATTTTGTCTCTAAGCATTCAGTTATTCAGATATTTGAGGGTGCATCATCTGTCTGGTACTTTCATTGGTTCTGGGAATATAATAGGAAGCAGAACAGACAAGAATTCCCGCTTTCATCTAGTTAGTTGAGTAGGAAAAGATTAATAGACCATAAAGAAAATAAATCTTGAATTTATATATAGTATTAGAAAATGTGTAATTCTATTTAGAATAATGAAGGCCAGGATGGGGGAGCTAGGAGTACTAAGGTTGCAGCGGATGGGGAAATGTAAAAATTTCAAATGGTATGGTTAGGGAAGACCCTGACAGGGAGTGTGCTGCCAAGTGTGTCTGTATCCAGGCACCTTGCTGAGCCTTTACCTCCTGGCATCTTCACCATGGGTACGGTACTCGTTTAGGACCTGAGTTCAATGTCCTTTGCCAACAAGTCCTACAGTATTTACTTACAGTGTCAGTTCTTAATGCACACAAAATATTTCTGTAAATGTTTATTGATTAAGAAAGTATTAGATGATCAAAGAAACAATGGGATATTTTATCATGTATCTTGAGTACTTGATGGCTTAAAGTTATTTCATGTTCAGCTCTGTCTGTTTGTGTGAAATTTGAACCAGTCATACAAGTCTCTGAGTAAAAGGAAGAATAATGTGGTAGTACTTCAGGAAGAAGATGATGCCAGATCTTTTGTGGCTTTCAAGTGTAGCTTAGCTTGTTTTGAAGACTTTTCTATGCCAGGTTTAATATGATAATTCTAAAGAGATGGATAAGTGTTTTGATCTGTCTTTGGCCTTAGCATTCCGTGGTAACTTCATTTGTTTTGGTGGTTTCAGTATATTTGAAACTAAGCAAAATAATCTGATAGAAACTTTTCAGTGCCTTTATTAAGGTCCAAACACCAGTGCCTTTGTTATTGAAATGATAAACTATAGAGGTAATAATGTAAATTTGGATTAAAATGAGTTTTTCAGTAATATGAGATAGGTTTCTTTTTTCTTGTATTAAATATATAGGTGTTCCAATGTAGCCTTTAAAATGCATGTTCACACGTGTGTGTGTGTATGTGTGAGTATTGAATATAAGGCGACATTTATGTAACATTTAAGTTGACCTTGAGTAGTTTCCATGGCATAACAAGTATTTTCTTTTTGTTTAGCTTTCATGTTGTAGCCTCAAAGGGGAATCTTGAGTGTTTGAATGCCATCCTCATACATGGAGTTGATATTACAACCAGTGACACCGCAGGTACGTTTGCCTCCATAGTCAGTTACAAACAGAGAAGACAAGCATCGTCCACTGCCAATGCTCTAAATCAGACCTAAATGTGATTTACAAAGAGAAGTCCTTAACTTTCTGTTTCTAATTAGCTGAGGTATTGCTCTGGGGGAGAGGGCAAGTACTGGGGATGTAGCAGAAAGGATGACCGAACGGATGAGCAGCTGGAGACCTGAGGTCTAGGGCTGGTCTTGGTAGTGCTACAGGATTCTAAAATCTCAGACTTTGAAGAACCTTTAGGGGCCATTTAGTTTATACTCATATACTATTCAGTATATGAATTCTCGCTGTCCTGAGGTCATTTGGTTTTTGGTTGGACATTTCTTGTGTTGAGGAACTAACTGTCTCATAATAACAACATCACCAGTAGTGATCATAACAAGAAGAGGTGACACTTATTTAACATAGATTTAGCTACTCTGCTAAGCGCTTTACATGTACTAACTCATTTTATCCTCACATCAAGCCAATGAGGCTGCAAGGCACTGCGCTGTTAAGTGACTTGCCCAGGGTCTTTCAGTGGATGAGTCGCAGTCAGAGTTTGTGTTTTTAACCATTATGCCTCATGAGGAGACCTGGTCTGTGTTTAGCTAGCTATATTTATAAAAATTATTTCTAATAGTTTGTCTGTCTCTTATCAGGCCTTCTGCTTAAACTTAGTCATGCCTATGTCTATCTTTTAAAATATTACAGCATAAGTTTGTCTGCACATCACAAGATACATTTTAAGTATTTGAGTATAGCTATTGCTTTTCTTCAGTGTTTTAGTTTTCTGTTCATCTGGACAATCATTCTCAGTTCTCTGAGACCTGTGGCACCTTATTTCTCTGCACTTCTACTTTGTTATTCAGTTAAATACGGGAGCTGACCTAGAGCAGAGAATGTCCTTAACAACTTTAATGTTTTATCCTATGACTCCATGTATGGAAAAATAAATACATTACTGTTAACCAGCATTGTGTTTGGAAATGGAAGACAAGGGGGGAGAGGGAGAGAGGGAGAGATCACAAATGAGTTAGTGAGGAAAATCTTTACCTAAAGTTACCTTAATTGAAGACTAAACTCAATTTATTTGCCACCTTTGAATGAACAAAAAACTGTTATTACTTATATATATGTTTTCCACTGATGCAGAAGAATATTTATTTTTAGAAATTTTGGATTAACCATACCATTTCAGAATTCATAAGACTTTATTTATTGTGCTGATTCCAATTCAAACACGTGTCTTTCTTGTTTTTGTCTGTGTTCTTTCTGCTCTGGACATTTCGGCCTAATGGCCAATCTAAGTGACTTTTGCCCTCCCTCCTTCAGTGCAGATGAAGCTCAAATGCTTTCCCAAGCTCAGCAGACGATGTCTTTTCATATACTGCATTCCGGCATACCTTGCTTTACCCATTTTATCTTTTGTTTTTGCTGTTGTTTAGTCATGTTTTTATTGATGGGTTTAATTATGTTTGTCTTTAGAGTTGTCCTTTCCTGAGAACAAGGACCTTGTCTCATTTGCTGTTATATTGTCTGTTATAATCCAGATGTGGATATTTGATAAAAATTTGATTAAACAATCTTTATGTATTTTATCTTAACTCCTTTATTTGCTAGCAATATAAAAGTAGATTGAAAATAACCAGATTTCAAGTTAGTGTGGTTTTGAGGTATTTGTGACCCAGGTCTTGCCAGGTACACGCCTTTGGTGTAATTCAGGGTGATATGCTTTAGATGTCATATTTCCATGATTTTTTGCTGCACTATCTCAAGTGGCTGGATTTGGTATTCCCTTAGCCCTGACCTGACATTTTAATGTGACCAAGTTTCTGTGGCGTTTTGGTAAACACCAGGGACAGTTGCCACTGTGTCTATCCTCACTATCCACTCCATTCTCTCTCTTACTTCTCATGTAAGTGCCAGTTATTCTAGTCACTTTTCAGGATGTGAAATGTTTCTAGAAAGTTTGTCCATGACCAGTAGCAAATTGAAATTTGAAATTGTTACATCTGACTGAATTGTAGAGGATGTTTAGGAGTGGTTGAATATGTTACCTGTTAAAGGTCTGGACTCACTGCCTTTTGCTCTAGAACCTGTTAGCTACACAGAAATGATCAGACCCAGCAAAACTTATTCACCTATCTACATGCATATAAAAGTGAATGAGAGTTGAAAGTCAATTTATTCCTTCAACCAGGATGAACAGAGCACACATTACCTTTCTAGCAGAAAGGTCTACTTGTGAAGTACAATTATGTTTGGAGAAGTTTGTGAAGTTAGAGGGAAATTAAGAGCATTAAAGATTGGAAGATGGAATAGTCTGGTGAAACCCTTGTAGTTTTCACCATCCAAGAAAGATATTTGTGTAAAGAAGTACAATTAGGAGAAATAGTGTTTGGAGGTAGAATGTTCTCTGCAAATTACCTTTTTCAGTATTCAGAGTTAACCTTCCAGATTATCTGGTGACCTCTTCCCTGCTCCCCTCATCATTTCTTTTAAATTTGTACATTTTAATCACATATTTGAACAAATTTTCTGATTTTCAAAGACAGAATCTCTTTGTAAACTTTGAATTTTAGTTGAAGCATAAAAATTAGTTAGAGAATACCCTTTCTTTGACTCACATCTCTTAACCTTTCTCCATTTTAGTATCCACACTGCCTATTGAGAAATGTTATGTGAAATCTAGTTATCTTTCTCTCCCTCCTATCCCCATTCCTTTTTTTTTCTCTTTCTCTTTCTCTCCTTCTCTCCTATGGCAATATTTAATTACTTACTCTGTTTCAGGAACTGCTCCAGGTATTGGAGATACAGTGGTGAATAAGACAAAATTCTTGCTCTGTAATGAGTTTGTGTGTTTATTTTTTCTTCCCACCTTCATTGTTTTGGTGTGTACATTATCTCTAATTAAAATATGAAACTGGGTGAGACATCTTAGAAACTTAAAGCATGCCTACAAATGAAGTAGTCTGTCAACTGATTTTGGAAAACTGAAGCACATTTCTAAGGAGAATTCACATGTGAAGAAAATAACCCTTATCATATATTTAAAATTATTTCTTTTCTAGGGAGGAATGCTCTTCATCTGGCTGCAAAGTATGGACATGCATTGTGTCTACAAAAACTTCTACAGGTAGTAAAAGTGGTTAATACTTAGACTTTATTATTTTGACTGCAAATAACAGATGTGTTTTTGGAACTTGAGATCAAAGAAAATAGTAGGCTAGCTTTGACTATTAGCTTACATAATATTTTTTCCATCATTTGTGAAAGAATGTGAACAATAAAGAGCAAAAACTCTGAGGGAAGTGAATTGCATAACTCAGTGTATTAAAAATAAACAACAAAGACTTGACCTTCCTGTTGACATTAGCTGGAGATAGGAATTTTCTGTCATCTGGTATATGACTTGAGATGAAGTGATACAGCATAGGATCTATATATTTCTGTATAAACATCAATAACTCAGACTATATAATAACAGCATTAGTTAAGCTTATAATCAGGCAACCACAAAATTCTGTGAACTAGTGGGCTAAATTACGTTTTCAGTTGAAAGGTCTAGTCACACATTTCCTTAAACATGTTTGCCACTAAGTTTCACAGCAGAACTCATTTGTTTTTACTGATTCAATTGTTCAAGTTTTAATTCTTGCTGGAAAAAAACCCAAGCAATAACAGTTTCTATATTTCATGCTATTGTAATGTACCATATGTTTTCCTGTTTACTGGAATACTGTTAAATTTACAGTATAATGTTATTATATTTGTCGCATGTCAAAATATTTATGGCTTGTCTAGTACTCTTTAGAGTTTTTGATAAATGCAATATTTTTAAGATTAAATAACAGCTGTTCATTTGAGTCTTGATATTTATCTTGAAAATAAAACTTTCTTAGATTACTAAATTTCTGTGTTTTAACAGTACAGTTGTCCCACTGAACGTGTAGACCTGCAGGGAAGAACCGCACTTCACGATGCAGGTAATAAGCAAAGGTTTCACTTGGACATAAACAAATCTTTGTTAAAATGGCTGGGCATTTAAATTAATTTCAAAGTTTTAACATGAATATATTTGTATAATTCATGGAGAAACAGAATGTTATGAATTTTTTATTTATTCAGATTTGAAATTTATTGGATTGTACGGCTTAAAAAGAATCATTCAGCCAATATTTACAGGCCAGGTTGCTAGATACTGAAAGTCCAAAGATGAATAAACCATAATCCTGCTCTCAAGGAGCTGTAAGTACCATGTGTTTGCTTGGGAACTGGTAGGAGAAATGGGAATGAGGAAGACTTTTCTCTTTCTTAAAAACTGTATTTACCTCATTAACATGTCTGAACCTCATTTTCCTCATCTGCAAAATGAAGTTACTAATACTACTGCAGTAGTGGTTATAACTGAATCATGAATAGTGCCTGGCATGTAGTAACTTCTTAATTAATGGTGATGGTGCTTGTTTTGATTTAGAGGTGTCAGTGCTGAATTACATATCATTGTAATTTGCTGTATTTTAAAAGAGATTTATATTAGTAATTTCAAAGATTTTATTAACCATACTGTGTATCACAATTTATCTGCATTATTCTTCAGGTGTCTTAAAGAAAGTGATTAGAAAAAAGTTAAATATTTAAGGATTTTTGGAATGTAAGATAGTCTGACCCCTGGGCAGACTCCTCTAAGACTGAAATTCCTAGTTAACTAGGCGTTCAAAGGAAAAACAAAACAAAACAAAAAAAACCCTACTGTTTCCTTTCATGTATATGGAATATCCTTGGTAGATTAGAGGATTAGAGTAGTCTCTGTTAAAAATGTATTATACTTCAATTTTCCTTCAAACTTTTATACTTTTGATTTTCTTCCTTTTTAAAAATATTTTATGTATTTTTATGATAGTTTAATCTCTCACACAATGCATTTTTTAAAATTTTGGTATAGAGTACTATTATTTGCAGAACTTTTTTTGTGTGTGTGTGTGTGCGGTACGCGGCCCTCTCACTGTTGTGGCCTCTCCCATTGCGGAGCACAGGCTTCGGACGCACAGGCTCAGCGGCCATGGCTCACGGGCTTAGCCGCGGATATGGGATCTTCCCGGACCGGGGCACAAACCCGTGTCCCCTGCATCGGCAGGTGGACTCTCAACCACTGCGCCACCAGGGAAGCCCTGCAGAACATTTTTACATACATTATCATTTAAGCCTCACAATGACTCCTGTGAGTTTCTATAGTTTTATTTTATATTTTATATTTTTATGATAATTTTGTATTACTACTTAAATAAAAATAATTAAATAATTTAAAAATAAATAAAAACATAGACCTAGATTCATATGTGATATACTTACCAAGCTTGTGTAGTTATGGAATCATCAAAACAAATTTATAAATTAAACTTAAAATCATAAAAAAATATAATTCATTTCTGTAGCATTAATTTATTGTGTTTGATGGAAATTTTAAAATGATTTTGCTGTTTAATGAAGTATAAATATGTGTCACATGATATTTCTATTCTCCTACCACCTTCTCATAGTTGTTTTTTAATCCATCCAACCTTATTAATAATCATGTTTTAAAAATTATTAAAAATGTTTTATTATGGAAAATTTCAAACATAAAGTTAGACTATCATATTAAAATACCTTATACCCTTCATCCAGCTTAGACAGTTGTCATCATATGGCTAATCTTGATTCATTTATACCACCACCCATTATTCTCCTCTACTTGGCATATTTTAAATCAAATCCAAGACATCATATAATTTTATCCATAAACAATTCAGTTTTTATCTCTGAAAGATGATGATTTTATTTTGTAACCTAAGTGTAATACCATTATTACACCTAATGCCTTTGAAAATGTTTTCAATATCATTTACTCAATGTTCAACTTTTCCTCGTTGTTTTTATGTTTTTTACTGCTTAATTGAGGTATAATTATTATACAAAAATTGTATATATTGATTGTATAATGTAATATAATATATTGCACATAATTAATAATATGGTATTGTGTACTTTAAAATATATTAAGAGGATAGAGTACTTAGTATTCTTACCAAAAAAACCCCCAAAAAACAAACCCCAAAAAACACACAGACACACAAAAGGACACAGGAAATTTGTGGAGGTGATCCATATGTTTAGTACCTTGATTGTGGTGAGGGTATTACAGTATATGCATTTGTCCAAACTCATCAAAATATGTACAGTAAATATGTGTAATTTTTTGTATATTATAGATTTTATTATCCCTATTTTTTAAACTGGTACAACTTAACAGAGTGAAATTTTAATATTTGTTCAGTAGGTATACAGGTGAAGTTAAATGAAGACCAAGTCGATGTAGTAAAAGAACTCCAATATCAGTTGCTTATTAAAAAAAATGGAGTGGTATAGGTTGGCAGGTGGCTTGAGGTCATTCATGAACTGAATTCTTTCCATCTTGTTGCTCCACTTTCCTCTGGTATCTTCCTCAGCAATGTCATTGCAGCAGGGTTGTAGCCATATCTGCGTTCCAGCTGGCAGGAAAGGGAAGGAGAATAGGAGGAGCACATGCCCACAGTCTAAGGCCCAGATTTGGAAGTGGTAAATAGCCCTCTACTCATAATCCATCAACAAGAGCAAAGTCAGTTGGTTGTATTTATCTGTAAAGGAGGCCCAGAAATGTAATCTCAAGATAACTAGTCATGGCTGAGTTGCTACACTGTAGAAGAAGGGGAGAACAAATTTTGGTAACAATTGCCACAGTCCAGCCCTCTGACCTTCCAGATATTCCTGCAGCCCCTACTTCCCACACATAGAACATTATCCCCACCCCAAGGGAGAGGATACATAACCAATTCAGTCACTGAAGCCACCTCAAAGTCGGATTTCTGTGTGATGTGCACTTGTGTATTTTTGGCTCTGAAATGGCTCTTCATGGTCCAACAGTTAGTAAACTCAAAGAAAAGAGATCTGCTCCTTACAATATAGTGATGCAGCAAGAACAGGATAAGTAAAATAAAGACTCCCTTTTGGAAACAGGAGAACTGGGAAATACACAGCAGTCACTAGTCAACAGCAGGTATCAAATACTGATGAGCAAAACTTGCAAAGGCTTTCAACTGAGATCTTGGAGTAAATTTCTTGGTTAGCTCCTTCAGGTGCCCCCTGGTTTTGTTTCCTAGGAGAAATCCCTTATTGTCCTCTGTGGGCCCTAGCTCTGCCTTCTGGGAGGTTCTTGTCCATTATCCTCCAAGATCACAGGTAAACTGGGTGTTGGAAAGTATGCCCTCTATATAGGCAGCTTAAGCACAGGAAGAGTTATTAGTTTTAGCTGACTGGGCTTTTGGATTTTGGGGTAGTGCATTCCCTCAAAACCTTGGTAGGTTTCTGGCCTATTTGTTGCCAGCCACTTCCGTATGTCAGGAACCATTTATTTTCTGGACATAAAGTTCTTAACCCTCCTTTATTTCTTGTTTTTATTTCTGGACTCATGATTCTCTACCTCATTTTATTTTATTTTTTTAACCAAAATTTAGAAAATTTATTTATAAAATGTTCAATACTGTGTAGAACATTAGGTTAATTTACAGAGGTTTTTTAAAAAATTTTATTGGAATATAGTTGATTTACAGTGTTGTATTAGTTTCAGGTGTACAATGAAGTGAATCACTTATACATATACATATACCTACTCCTTTTTTAGATTCTTTTTCCATATATGCCATTACAGAGTATTGAATAGAGTTCCCTGTGCTATACAGTAGGTCCTTATTAGTTATCTAGTTTATATATAGTAGTGTGTGTATGTCAATCCCAATCCCCCAATTTATCCCCCCCACCCTATCCCCTGGTAACCATAAGTTTGTTTTCTACTTCTACTTCCATGACTCTACTTCTGTTTTGTAAATAAGTTCATTTGTTCATTTTAATACTGCCACCTCAAAGTCATCTGAAATAATAGTCTTGGATGGGAATATAGTATCCTCAATCTGATCTTTATTCCAGGACTGGATCTGGTTTTTTTGTTTTTGTTTTTTTTTTCATTTTTCCTTATTGGGCTGTCTTTGAGAAAAGTTGTGACCAACAATAGTTTTATATCTTGCTATTTGGTATAGAGAAACAATTGGCTTCTCTATACCTGTGAGGTCCCAAATATCTAGAAACTCTATTCCCTTCCATCTGTGTTCATAACTAATTCTTGCTTGACCTCATCTCTTTCTTGTCGACCTCATCTCTTTCTTACTAAAAGCAGTAAGCAGCTGCCAATATGCCCTAAAATTTTGGCTCTTCTCTATTGCTTCACCTAGAAAGGCTCCATAGTCACACAGTGTACCTTGTAAATTAGCACAGATGATAGGTCTATCAAATGTTTTGCCACAGTATGAGAAAAATCACAAGGTTTCTAGCCTGAAATATGTTTACTGACCACCTAGTACCCAACCACTAAACCAGTGCTGTATAATTTAGGTATCTGTTACAACAGCACCTGACTCCTGATAGCAATTTTTGTCTTGGTTAGGGATAAGATTATACTGCTGTGACAAAATAAAATAACATTTGCTTTAAAACACACACACACACACACACAGAATTTACTTCTTTCATGTCACAGCCCTAATGATCAGACTGGCTTGTACCTCTGCTTCATATAGTCATTCAGGGACCCAGATTTCTTCTGTTTTGCAGTTCTACCATTGCCTGGGGTGTTGTCCTCATCTTTAAAGCTGAAGCTGATAATAGGTACCTGTTATCCTGCTAGCAGGAAGGAGAAAGATTATGGAAGAATGTATAACCACTTTTTAAAGCCCTAGACTCAGAAGGTAGCACATGTCCCTCATGTCAGACTCCATTGGCATGATCTAACTCATGTGGTCATGCCTGCATGCAAAGGAGACTGGGAACTGTGGTCTAGGTGAGCCACCCTGTGCCCAACACAGTTTTATTACCATGGAACAAGGATGAACAGCTGGCATTCTGCATCATCGCACCTTTAATACTGACTTGATTTGTTCAGTATAGTATAACTCTAGAATTTTTTATGCTTTACATTTTTTCATTCTTATTTTTAATTGGGCCTGAATGGTTGTTATTTTATAATTCCTGAATTAATGTATTCAGTTTCAATTTATCTTTTTTTTAAGATTGAATATATATTTTATATAAAAGATTTGCTGGATTAAAGATGTCAGAAATGAAAAATTTACTTGATTTTTTAATGTATGTTTGGTTTTACTTTATTGAATTGCACCAAAAAAAAAAAAAAAAGAATGCTGACTTAGTACTTTTTTGTGCAAATAAACTAGTATCAACTTATAAAACTTTTATAAAAACTCGTGGGAAGTATAAACACAATCGTACTTTATGAATTTGACCACTTTTTTCCTGATACAAATATGAACTCTAGTGTTGATCAGAGAAGAGGCATCATGTGATTTTATAATATAATTTTTAGCAAAATGACCCTGCTTTTGCATCAAGAGCAGACATTGCAGTTTCTGCTTTGAAAAGGAAATATGAATTGTATGAATCATACTTCATTTACTGTGGGTCTTCTATAAAGAAAAAAGTATATGATTCTTTTTAAAAAACTGCACTAACACTTCAAGGATTCAGTAAGTTATAGCCATATTTTAAAATATACTATAAATAGAAAGTTTAAGTGTGATTTTCATTATCAGTGTTTACCCTTAGAACAGCAGTATATTCTTGTCCTCTGCAAGAGTGACACTGTTCCTTGGTCCTAATAAATTATACAAAATTTACAAAATGATCTTGTCTAATCCATTTTCAGATAGAAAAATCAATGCTTATAATGCTAAACTGAAAGTGAAGGATGTGAAGCTTAGTACTTTAGAGATTGAAGAATTTAGGCCTTATACGGGTCTAGCAAAACACCACGTGTTACCAACAGATGTTCACCATTTATCATTTTCCTTTGTTCCTCAAAGCTATGGCAGACTGTCCTTCTAGCATACAGCTGCTCTGTGACCACGGGGCCTCAGTGAATACCAAAGATGTAGTAAGTCAGTTTATGTTTATTCTCATTTCAACTCATGTATTCTGACTTTCATATTTTGGGAGACTTGTGACTTGTGGTCTGAATGCTGTCTTATTTTTCTTGTTGCTTAGGATGGGCGGACGCCACTTGTTCTGGCTACTCAGATGTGTAGGCCAGCAATATGTCAACTGCTGATAGATAGAGGGGCGGATATTAATTCCAGAGACAAACAAAACAGGTAATTCTTTTATCACGGCTCCCCAGACACCAGCTCGATACACAGTGATCCTGAAGCTCTGCTGCTGTGACTTGGCCTTTCTATCCTCTGTGGTTCTCCCTTCCTTGGAATTAGCACTCACTTCTTATTACTCTTCAGATTTGGCTGAAGAAGGAGGGAGAGGGAAATAGGGGATGATGACAGGGTAAACTTGAAATACAGGCAGTGATTATGGCCTGTGTTCAGGTCAAAGACCTGAAGAAAAGAGTAATTATATCCTAGTTATTTTGAGCTTATAAAATAATCTTTAATGAAATGGGCTCAAATAAGGAAGAAGAATAAAAAATTACATTTACAGTCTCTACTTCTTCATTAGTGAATCTTTTGAGAGTAAAGGAGTTCTTGCGTGTCCTGGAGCTTGACATGTTTCAGTGTAGATTTTCTCAAGGTGTTTTCTCTCCTTTCTGCTGGGCACAATGCCACCTCCTTCTCTGAAACTGAGTTCATTTCCATACCCCAATACAGATTTCATTAATTTATTTCTGCACCTGTATTTGATGTTATTTTAGCTGGTGTGCACTAACAATTTCTATCTGTAATTCTCTCCGTCCTCTTTTCTGGGTCTAGTGTATCATGCTGCTTGCTATATTATAATTCTGATGTTTATAGTCACGGAGTTTCTGACAACAAAGTATCTGAAATACATCCCTTCCACCAGTGGAAGCATTACAGTAATTTATGACAAGTTTCTGAGATTGTATAGATGATTACTGGTAAAATTGTTGGTTTCTTTTCAGTTACTTTTATTCTTCTAAACACATATTCTGTTGTTTGTACTTCACTGGAAGTAGATAAGTATAATTAGTCTTTGGATGTCAGATTTTATAGCTCTGATTGTTTTCATTGTTCAGGCATCTCAAAGGAGGAAATTCTTAAGCAATTAAATCATTAATGTGATTTTTAAGAAAGTGGCTTTTTTTATATTACTTTGTTTTTGTGATACTATGATCTAGCTCCAAGCATGTTTAAGAAAATTTGATCGAAAAATAAATTTTAGGATCAGAAAGGGGTGATCTGGCTGATCCATGTATACAATGCTTTCTCTTAATTTTTCCAAGTATGTTTGTCTGTCTGTGTTTTTTCATTGGAACTTCACAAAAAAAACCAATGCGATAGGGCAATGTGTATTATATTTAGACTACATAGCAAATGGTTTTAAAGGCAAATTAAAATCTGTTTGTGACACTCTGTATTCAAGTTTCTTTTCTTTCTTCCTGTCTTACCTATAACATTTTTTCCCTTATAACAAAAAATTTGTTAATGCCTGTTTTATGTAAAACTGCATTCCAGCAACTACTGGGGGGTATAAAAGAGGAATAGAACAGACATCAAATAAAGGCAAAAATCAGTTTCCGTATGAAATTCAATATTCACAATTGAAGACAGAATCATATATAGGATAAGTCACTTCATTTCATTAAGTGTTGGTCGCCTCAGCAGTAAAAATAGAGAATTTCTAGAGTACTTATAAATTTCCATGATGATTTAATTGTTGCATTATTATGATCTGCTAATTATACTGTTAAATGTTTAAGTGCTGACGATTCTATCATGGCAGAATAAACCAGTGGTCCATGATAATGGGGTTAATCAAAGAAGGTTTATTTGAGAAGGCAAATTTTAACATTAAGTGTGAAAATGTGAAGGAGATGTGTAGGAGAAGAAAGGCTCTTCTAAAGAGAGAAATCAGGAACAGGAATCTGATTCTTGTTTTGGAATAGAAGGGGTTCATTGGTGACGTTTGCATGATGTGGTTCAGTTCACGAAGTGATTTATTTATTTTTTTCAGTAACTGATAGTGTATTTATAAAATGAAAACCTCTCTAACAAAATACACTTTTCACTGGGAAAATAAATAAAATGGACAAATGGATCTACACAAAGTAAAAATTAACTTTGGTAGATTTCAGTGTAGGACAGTCTATAACAAGCTTATTTGCCCTTACTCCCCCAGAGCTGATCATCTTCCAAGTTAAGATTTTTAAAATATTTTTTAATTGAGATTATTATGTTGACATTTGTTTCTCGTTCCACATCATCTTCAGCCAAGCTCTGAGCACTTACAGTTCTCTAGTTGTTGGGAGCTTAGTCAGAAGCATCTGGAACACTGGTGGTGGAAGAGTTTGCTGCAACACTTGCAGTAACTGCTGTGGCCGTCCACACACAGCAATTGCATTTTTCAGATAGTCAACACCCTTCTCATGTTCACCTTGAGTTAGTAACTCTTGCAAGCTGTATTTCTTTGAGGAAGAATTTCTGAACGGCTTCAGCATCTTTAAGGTCAGGTAACTTGGAAAGTCCAATTCTCTCCTTGGCAAGCTTCTGTTTCTTTCTTCGTTCTCTCAGCCTGTTCTTGAAGTTAGGGTCACTCCGTCTCTTGGGGTCAAAGTAAATGCAGTACCCGATGAAAAGGGCCCCGCACCCACCAGCGGAGTTGGCACTGTTCCGGCCCTCCATCTTCTCTCCAACGAGGAGTGGGGTTGGCGGCAGCAGCGCCCGTGATGAAGCCCTTGGCCGAGAACCCTCGGAAAGGACTGTGCCACTCTGTCCCCCCGCGAGGGACGTGGAAAGGCCTACAAAGTGATTTAAATAGCTTGGGTTTATTGTTGTAGGTTTTGCACAGATAAGGTGACAGTATCAGTTGTGGAAGATCTTTGTGGCAATTAACTTGTAGTACATAGAAGGACTGGAATAATGGAGGTTAATTTGGTAGTAGAAGTAACAAACGTGTGTAGGTAGATGTAAAATGTTAGCTCCGCAAACTAAGACACAAAACAAATGTTTTCATAAATGCAATGGAGTTCAAATGTAAGATGAAAATATGAAGTCAAATCTGTGTCTATAACAACGTGGCTTTTTAAAGTAATATCTGTTCTTTAAGAAGGGGACCTCTGAAAGAGATTTCTGAAATATTTTTTTGGATCCTTCTCAAGGTCTTATTCTTCCGTCTTACCTTCTAGGACTGCTCTCATGCTAGGTTGCGAGTATGGTTGCAAAGATGCAGTAGAAGTCTTAATCAGAAATGGTGCTGATGTAACCTTGCTGGATGCCCTTGGCCATGATAGTTCTTACTATGCAAGAATTGGTGACAATCTGGACATTCTAACCTTACTGAAGACTGCATCAGAAAATACCAACAAAGGTACCAGCAGTTTTCTGTCACTAGAGAAGTGCTAGTTAATAAAGAGCAGGTTTTAAAGATTTAGATGGTAGAGCTACAGTTTGTAAGAGGCAAAACGCTCCTTACAGTAAGCAGTATTGTTTCATCTCCCTCTCTGCCCCAGCTGTGCGGGGGGCATTTTCATTATAGTCACTTGTTTCGAGGCAGTGTGTGTTACATTTATTGTCCAGTTTATCCAGTCAGCCCTACTCTACTGTGGAGTAATTTAAGAACTGAAAAGAAAGAGCCAAATAAAGTGTTTTACTAATATATATTTTTTGATGAGGAGGGGTGAAGTGCTTAAGCTCTTGTACTTAAAAAGTTTTAAAGAAAGAATCATTGTTTAAACATGTATTTAAAATATTCAACTAAGATTTATTGAATACTTGTGCCAAGTATTTTCCTATGCTTATTAAAGAGAAATTGGAAAGCACAGAAAAGCACAGCAAGTAAAATCAACCACTCATTCTACCACTGAGGAGCCTCTACTAACATTTTGAGGAATATCCTTCCAGTCTTCTCTCTATGCATAAAATTGAGGTCACCTGTAGTGAGCTGTAGATTACTTTTTGTGTAATATAGTTCGAAGACTTTTCCCTCATAAATAAATATTTTTTCTACAGTATGATTTTTATTGATGCATAAAATTCCATCTCAGTTTAATTTAATTAAGCAATTTTCTATAGGTGTCATTTAAGTTGTTTATACAGTTTTTACTAATATAAATAACCATTTAGTGGCTGTCCTTATGCATAAATATTTTAGCATATTTTTATTATACCCTTAGGATCACTTCCTAGAAATTGAATTAAGAGGTTTCAGGTTATTATGCACATTTTTTAAGCTTTTAATATATATCGACAAGTTGCCTTCTAATTTAGGATGTTTTAAATTTTGTATTTTTCACCTGCCTCCCCTCCCTGGCATTGAATATCATCCACAGGGATGTTGTCATAGCAAAAAAAAAATACTTTGCCGATTAGATAGGCAAAAGTGATATTTCATTGTTGTTTTAACTGTAAGGTGGTAAACTTCAAAAAAAACTTAAAAATTTATTTCTTTAATATTGACTTAATTATATAATTGGGGAATGCAAATCTACCCAAGTTAACCTGCTGTTTCACTGTTCCTCTTTCTCCTCCCTTTCCCTCTCTTTAAATCTTCAGGGAGAGAACTTTGGAAGAAAGGACCATCTTTACAACAGGTTAAAAAATTATGTATATTGTGCAGTTTAAGTAAAGTGTTGAGTAAACCTGGGTAATGGTTATATATAACTGTTTTGAGTTTAACTGCATGCTGTTCTCTCTTCCCAGTTAATCATGCCCAGGTAGAACCTAGGTCATGAGATCCTGAGGCTTTATCCAGATACTGTCACTCAGCTTGAGACAGTGGGTCTTAATTACAATGAATGTATCCAGTGGGAAATAAGTAGACCCCTGATTGCTGGGCTTGAACATCCAGCCTTTTCAAGTGTGGAATGTTGCACCTTGTTGAGTTTCTTTGATGATGAATATTAGCTTGGTAGACTTTTTCTCCTATTCTCCCTTAGTAACAGAGTCGAATATCCCCTGATGTGGGAAAATTCTTCCAAGCAATAAGAAATGAAGAAAACAGAATTCAAAACTGATTATATATGTGATTTCAATGCCACTGTTAACATTTTTATTTCTTTTTCTTTTTCTTTTTTTGCTGTGTGTATTTAATTTAATGAGGACTTGACTTTAAAAAAACACACTACGTGAAATAATTCATACCTTGCACTAAGTTTATTATCAAATCACTATTTAACCCTGGTTTTGTGTCTTAGTCTCAGTAGATGTCTAATCATTTCCCCTAATCTCTTCGAGTTAAAGTGAGTGGGGTTGCTTTGCGCACTCTTAAACCATCTCACCCAAAGCTAGTGTAGGCAGCTCTCCTCTTCTGCTGACTGTCCCCTTCCAGGCTTTCAGCTTTTCTCTAGTGAGAGGGACCTGAGCACTTCCAAACCCTGAAGAGAGGTAATCAGGTACTTTCTGAGCCATCCTGTTATCATTCTATATCATTTCTGTAGCTCGTACCTAAATGTGAAAGCTGTATGAAAGCATGCTTCCCTTTCAGTCCATCACAGTTAAGTAATTCGTCCCTGCATGGGTCATATCTGCTGTCACTTTTCTTTCCCATCTGGATCAGCTTTTCAGCCTTTTCTCCCATTCCTCAGATAAGCTAAATGGGTGTAGAGGGAAATAAAATGTGCCCTCTTATATCACTACCAGCCATCTCACACTTATTAAGAGAAAAACTATTTCTGAAATATACATGTATTTAAAAGAAAGAATTATTGAATGTTAATATGGGAATGGTATCTAAATGAATAGGAATTATCTAAATGAATTCATGGAGTTAATATTCTGCTAAGGACAGTAAAACTCATTGTTTCAGTTGTTAATTAAATACATTTTAAAATACCTGCTGTAAATAGGATTTGTTTGTATACTAAGGGACATATAATCCTTGTTATCAAGAAGCCTACAGTATAGTTTTAAAAATAAGATGTATTCAGTTACTTACTATATGCCCATTACTGTTCTAAGTGCTGGGGATATCAGCGTTCAAGTTCCCTGCCCTCATGGAGCTCCCAGCCCAGTGAGAGAGATGAACAGTAAGCAAATGGGTATTTAGTACCATGGCAGTTGCTTTGAAAACAAACAGAACAGGGTTAGGGAATGAAGAGGGAGAGGGCGGGAAGCTATTTTAGATGGTGTGGTCAGGAAGTGACTGACATTCGAGCAGAGGTCTGAAGGAAGTGAGGAGGGAGCCAGCGGCTCTGTGGGTGAAGCCTCAAGGGCAGAGGGAAGGGCAAGTACCAAGCCGCTGATGAAGGAGCATGTTTAACATGCCCGTGGGGCAGTAGAGGGGCAGAGTGACAGGAACCAGAGACCAGAAGGGAATGCGGGGTCTGAAAGTGGTATGATGAGACTGGTCAGATTCCACGTGAAGAATGGCCCTTTGGTAGAAGGAATGAGGCTAGACATGTAGTTTGGGCCAAATCGTGGATACAGAGCATCGTCTTAATGGGAACTTGTTCCTCTAATTCTAAATCCAAGCTCATTAGGACGATAGTTTAAACACATGAGTCAACAAATAATGTGGAACATAAAATTATCTTGGAAAATTAAAGCATTCACGTTTTGTTTGTTTGGTTTTTTAGCTCTCAAAAAGGAAGAAAGAAATAGCTTTCTAAATTATTGTGTAGATTTAAAGATCAATTTGGGCAAAAAAAAGATTATTTTATCTCTTGTTTAATGATTGTACTGTGTTTTTATTAAAGCAAATCTCTAAGCTGGAATAAAGTTTCAAAGCAGTAAGTGTACAAAAACAGATCATGTACCCAACCAAGTCATTTAGAAATCTTTTATATAGCTTTAGTCAGTGGATTGTCTATTTCTTTCTTATCACACCCTTTGATATTTTATTTCATCAGTACTCAAAGAAGTAATTTCCATATTTTCTCTCAACATTAATGTAACTCCCCCCGCCTCCTCTTTTTAAACACCAAATTCTTCTTTTGGGAATGGTAGCTGATGCTTTATAGTACAACGTGAGTTTTGCCTCTAGTACAAATTCTCCTTTTTAAAATTTGGTGACTTTGGTTAAGATAAATACTTAGCAGTAGGGGTTTTAAATTCTGTTATTTTTTTAGTATTTAAAAACTAGATTATACTTGATTTATTTAAAACCTATATCCTTAAAGATTCTTTCCATTTGGAGTTTTAAGTGGAAACACTGCCACCTTGTGTTTTGTACAGCAAAATTTAAACTTGGATAAACTGAAAGTCACTAATTGGGTGTATTGCCTATTGAGGAAAATGCACTTTTCTATATTCTCATGCTTGCTAACCTGTGTTTTCTTATGTTTTACCAAAGCGAAATTTGACGCATATGCTAGATGAAGTAAATATGAAATCAGATCAGAGGGAGCATCAAAACATTCAGGTAAAAAGAAAAAAAAATTGGTATCTTCCTTTGCAAAGAATTCCAGCATTGTTTGTAGTGGGGTTGGGGAAAAGAAAGGAAGCAAAAATGCGGGGGAACTGAGTAGGGGATGGAAGGGCAGCTTGTTATGTTTTGTGATTCTACTTTCTGGCCCAATTCCTTCTAAAAGAATTAACTTTTGATATGAATGTTTGGGTCAGTATTATCTTACAGGAAGTATTGTTTTAATATATATTAGGAAGTAAATAATTTAATAACTTTCTGTAAGTTTTTGTTCATTTAAATATATCTGTTTTGGGCCATAAATCATAAATTTGTATTCCTTTTAGAAAATTAATTATAATGATAAAAATGATGGTTATCAATGTAAATAAACAAAATCTGAACTTTTTCTTAAAGTATTTTTTATTTTGATTAAGAAAAATAATTTCATTAACCACACAGCACTTTTTACCTTTTATGTTCGTCAAAGTGTTCAAAAAATAATTATTATTTGGATTGCATTGGAAGAAGAGCCATAATTAAATGGTTTATTTTATGACTGAAATACCATTAAAATATAAATTGAATAGCCTTTTCCATATGATAAAACAAAAGCATTTTATTTGGGTTTTTGTAGTTTACTATGTAGTGTTAAGAAAGTGAACTGTAGCCTTCAATTGGAGGCTTAAATGTTTTATCAGAGCACTGAAGTATTGATATTCTTATGCTTTGTTAAACTCATAAATTTGAGAGGTGTTTGGCAAAAGTTAAAATGACATATTCTTCTGCTATTTTCTATTTCCAGATGATGCTTTTATTTCTTATTTATTAGAATCATGATGGTTTGCTCTCTTTGTATATAGTTGTATTTATTAGTTATCATAGGACTATAATTTTCTGCATTATTTCTCATGTATAGATTTTAAATTATTTGAATGTCATTGACATTATTGTATCTTTATACTTAAAGCTGTTTTATATATGTATATATCTGTTTATGATAGTGAACTGCTTTTAGAAAAATCTTCCATAAGAATTGCTCCTTTAAAGTTGGTCTAGCACCTGTTATCTTTGCTATTTAAGGATCTGGAGATTGAAAATGAAGATCTGAAAGAGAGGTTGAGAAAAATTCAGCAGGAACAGAGAATATTATTGGACAAAGTCAATGGTTTACAACTTCAGCTGAATGAGGTAAATAATCTGCATCATACCAGAAAAATCCAGAACTGTTTTACTACGAGTCATTATCATCGGTAGCAAATTGTTAATGACGGCCCATCACAGCAAGTCATGGTGCCAGGTAAAGGAGGTAAAATCAGGTCATTGCCCTGTGGAAAGTCATATCTTATTAGGACCTTTACATGAAACAAGGTCGGATCTAAGAACAGAGAACACTGTTGGTCTGTGGTGATGACAAAGGACTGAATGTGATTGGAGTTGTGGGATTAGAGAGGAAGAAGTAGACAGAACACGTGAGGAGGAAGAGCAGGTAAGAGTTGTAAGTAACCGATGGGGTCTCAGAAGAATCGAAAGTGCTTCTGAACCTGGTTAGTGAGAAGCATGAATGACAGCGC
Organism: Mesoplodon bidens; assembly: GCF_964165515.1. Classification (NCBI taxonomy): domain Eukaryota; kingdom Metazoa; phylum Chordata; class Mammalia; order Artiodactyla; family Ziphiidae; genus Mesoplodon; species Mesoplodon bidens. Next base: position 60,023,564 of record NC_138178.1, on the reverse strand, counting down.
CGAGCACAGAAGTAGTAGCACATAGGCATTTTCTTCTCAGAGCCTCATCCCCAATCTTAATGACATGTGCCAGTCTTTTTAAAAGATATTTGCCAAGCTCATGCTTTTTAAAATAAACTTTCAAGAGTGAAAGTACATTTCTTCTTCTTTTTAAATTTAGGAAGTAATGGTTGCTGATGATCTGGAAAGTGAGGTAAGATGATAAGTTTTACTTTAAAGCTGTTAATTGTTGTGTAAATTGAAGATAACACTGCAGTAGAGGTTTAAGTCCTGAACTGACATGGAGACAGAATTCTCTTTTTGGTTATTGCTCAAAGGAAAAAACAAAACCTATGTGTGACTGTAAAATTATGTTTTGAGTACAGTGGCGTGGGTTATTGTAGGCATTTTCTTGTTACTGAAATGAGCCTCTGAATGGCTCATTTTCTATGAAACTTTTCATGAAAAGATATAAAATTCTAAGCATTATAGAGAAAATGTCTGAAAATAATAAGATTTCAAACAAACCACAGAAATTTGAATTTTTCATAATATTGTTTGTGTATATTGTATATTATTAGTATAGTTCTACAAATTTTGAACTCTACTAATAGTTAAAAATTGACCAGGTTAGGGCTTCCCTGGTGGCACAGTGGTTAAGAATCGGCCTGCCAATGCAGGGGACACGGGTTCAATCCCTGGCCTGGGAAGATCCCATGTGCCACGGAGCAACTAAGCCCGTGCGCCACAACTACTGAGCCTGCGCTCTAGAGCCCGCGAGCCACAACTACTGAAGCCTGTGCACCTAGAGCCCGTGCTCCACAACAAGAGAAACCACTACAATGAGAAGCCTGCACACCGCAAGGAAGAGTAGCCCCCGCTCACCGCAGCTAGAGAAAGCTCACGCACAGCAACAAAGACCCAACACAGCCAAAAAAAAAAAAAAAAGTTCCATTAAAAAAAAAAAAATTGACCAGGTTAGAGAATTCATTAACTATAGTCCTCAAAGTAATTCTAATTCACATTTTCTAAAACACATTTTTAACACAATTTCAAGCACAGGGTGATTTTGCTCTGTATTTATTCTTTTCCATTTCAGAAAGAAAAGCTGAAGTCCCTTTTGGCAGCTAAAGAAAAGCAACATGAAGAAAGCCTAAGAACTATTGAGGCTCTGAAAAATAGATTCAAGTATTTTGAGGTATAGAAAGCTTAAATAAATTATTTCATGTAACTCATAATGGGCAGTGGAAAAGGGCTTGAAGTCAGGCTTGAATTTGAATTATCACTCTCTTCTTTATAGTGTGACCTCGGGCAATTTATTTAAAGTCTCTGAGCTTTGGGCTGCTTTGGCAAAATTGGGGTGATTGTCCTTTTTTCCACAGAGTTGTTTTAAAGGTTAAATGAGATCATTGAAATTGACTAAACTGACATTTAGTTCAGTTCCAGTTTCTCTTCCCCAGCCTTCCTCTTTGTCATCTTTACCTTCTCAAGACATTATACTTTTACCTGTAAAATTACAATGATTATGATTGTGTTAATAAAAAGCATCATTTAAGTGAAAAGCGGTAATCCCAGGATTATCTCAGAAAGGACCTTGTGCATATATGGATTTGTTTGGTAGAGCAGTGTGTTAATAAGGCTCAGATCATATACTTATCTTTTGTTGGCTCAATTAGCTCTTAGTTTTTCCAAGACTCTGTTTTTTAAAAACTTTTAATCAGAATACAATACACGTTAAAAAGAACATGTTAAAGTGAATAAGTTGAAGAATTTTCACAAATCTAACATCCCAGATCAGGAAACCGCACATAACTAGTACCCAGAAGCCTCCTCACGCTTGCTCCCTGCACCAAAGGTGACCACTCTCCAGACTTTTAACTGCATAGATTTGCTCTGCAAGGCCAAAATATATATTTTATAAATGTTGTTCATCATTGGGGGTCACTGAAGAGAGTGGCTGATTCAATGTGGGTTTTTTATCTTTATTGTGGAATGTAACTCCAAAGCACATAACAAAAGTAAATTTTTGGTGTGTAAATTTAAAAATATGGGTGGAGCTATGAAAAAGAATGTAAAGACATGGATGAATCTCAAGACATAATGTTGCATGAAAGAAATCAGACACAAAGAGCACATACTGCCTGACTCCTTTTTTGTGAAGTGCAGAACTAGACAAAGCTAATCTATGCTAATACAGGTCAGAATAGACGCCACCCTTTGGTGGCCGGTTACTGACCAGGACAGGGCATGAAGAAACTTCTGGGCATGCTAGACAGGTTCTATGTCTTGATCTGAGTTGTAATTACACAAAGTATACATAGGCAAAAATTCATTGCACTGTATACTTGTGTACTTTATTGCAGGTGAGTTATGCCTTGATACATTAAAAAAATAAAACCAAGAGCCTGTGTTTATATTTATAGACTGAATTCTGAAATTATTTAGAAACAGTTTTATAAGCTAAAGAACAGTCTAGTATAGGGCCTTCTATCTCTTTTCACATTTGAAGACTTTTTAAGGTTAGTAGTGAAACTAGTGATAGCTAACAAGTTCATGACCCCAACCATGTGCCAGAAATTGCTTTGTGCACTTTACATGCATTTAATAAACACATCAACTTGGTATGGTATGTTTTCTTTTTATCTCCACTTCATAAGTGAAGAGACTGAGGCAAAGAGCAGTTTACCCATGCGGGGTTTTATAAATAATAGTAAGTGTCAGAGCCGGAACCTGAGCTCAGGCAGTTTGTGCCCCTAACTACAATACTAGTTTTACACTCAGCTGGAGAAAATACAGAAGTGTATGTGGGCCTTTGAAGTATTCATCAAAGTTTGACACCTATAATTGGGTACTATTTTTGTGTTATTTTTCTCCTAAGAGTAGACTCCCATGTCTTAAGAATAGATGGTTTTCTGTAGCTTCAGACAAGTCTGTAACTTTGAATGAGGTTAATATAAACTATAGGAAAATACTTACTGTTTCTTATAAAACAACATATATTTATTTCAGAAAAATTTAAAAATGTAGTTAAACTAAAAGTAGAAAATAAACACACCTATAAGCCCAGCACTCTTAGCACCTGACATCCTTTCAGACCTTTCTTTGTACATAACTTGTGTTATATACATAATTCAACAGGTAGTCTTATTATTCATCCTGTTTTGTAAGTTTTTGCACTCAATATAATGGGGGCATTTTCCCCAGTCAGATGAATTTTTATACTAGAAATGATTTATAACCTTCAAAAAGAGAATTACAAGGTCCATTTTATATGTGACCCAGTATTTATGAAAGCAGTCCTTAAAAACTAAGGAATCATAATTTATAAATATTGAATATCCACTACTATATCATCTCACATACTTAAAACTCTTCATAAACTGCCAACAGAATTGCTGTGTTTCGTGTAATACTTAATATGTAGGCATTTTCCTTATAGAGCAGGTTTGGGAAAACATGGATATTTTAGAACAAGGCTAATTTTATGTTGTAACTCATGCATTTGTTTTCATTTGAGTCATCAAGTCAAGGTAATAAACCCAAACTAAGTTTTTTGAACTCCTTATGTGCCTTGGCCTCCCCTTACCCATTCATGTATAAGCCCATTTACTACCTATTACAGGCTCTGGTATTAAATATTACTTAGAACAAAGAGCTTACCTAAGTTTACAGATATTTTTCCATACCCTTGGGGCAATAAGTATTAATGGAACATTAGTTTAGTTACGGAACTGTGGGCTGTTTTTATCATGGTCACCTATCAGAGTCTGACACATAGCTATTAGTACTAATATAGACAGATACACAAACATGAAGTACATCTGCATATCTTTACTCTCAAAAGTATAGTATTTTAATTTATGTTACGTTCTTTGTGTCTGGCTTACTTGGGATAAGGAGCAATCCAAATATATTTTAACTCAGAGTATCTAAAATTTCTCTATTATTCTCCTTTTCCTAACTGATGTATTGATGGATTTATTAGGAACTATATGTAGCTCTTTGCCTCAGTTTCATTTCCTGCTCTCTGTCTCCTTTTACCTTCAAAGGTAATTGGTGTTCCATAAATTCTGAAAGAGGGGGTTAGGCTAATGTTTCACAGGCGAAACAGGGTTCGTGCTCCCCAACGGTGGTAAAGTAAATTGATTTATAGAGGCGAATGTGGCATTTCCTTCCTTTTGAAGTAAAGAAACAACAGAGAGTATGCATTCAAGGTTGTTTCATTTCATTTGGAGCTTGTTTATTTTTCTTCTTCTTTTGAGCAGTCAAGTTTTTCCTTGAAATACTTGGCTGCTTTTATTAAAATGCTGAGTGAAGTAGTTTATTCCCAACCGATCTCTCTGTGTTCTGCCTTTCTGTGAGTTCGAGTAGAATAATACCCAGGAGAAACAAGGAATGTTGAAAATGTGGTTTTAATGACTGGATCATTTAGTGCTAAAATAGATACAGAATTTAACAAAATGAAGCAGTATTCACCTAAAACGTTTTAATGTATCTTTCTGATTTCAGAGCAATCATTTAGGATCGGGAAGTCATTTCAGTAACAGTAAGTATAAAAGTATAGATTATCATTACAGTTCATACAGTTCAAGCAAAAAAAAAGAATGTTTATGCCTCTTTATTTTGTCTAACTGTATATGATATTCCTGCTGCAAAACTTCATCCAACTACTTGTGTGTTATACCTCAACATGGAACTAGGAAGAGATTAAAATGACTCCTGTAGTCTCTTAACGTAAAATCTGGTAATTACTGAGGCTCTGATTTTCCTTAGGACCTAGATTTTTAAATTGTATATTGTACGCATTACCAAATTTGCCTTGTCGCATGTTAGACATTTATCTTGTGATATTTGGTGCCTGCTTTTTATGGAAAGAGACGTAAACATAGTTTTCTGATTTGGAGAAATCTTTGGATATAGTCTCAATGCAGGTACGCATTTTAAAATTAGATGTTCCATAAATATATATTATTTTAAGACTATACATAATTTTCACTTTTGTTTGTTCTCCAATTTTAAACAATTTCTCTAGAAAAATCTAATTTTTTACTTCCTGTTGAATATTAAATTATCCGTTAGCTAAGTACAGTCATAATATTTATCCTATAAGTTGCAAAGAATACCATTTTTATTTTGACTGTAATATACATATTTCATAATAATCATTTAACTTATTTAGTCTAACAATTTTGCATAATTCAAAAAACTAACTTACTGGGACTTCCCTGGTGGTCCAGTGGTTAAGAATCCGCCTTCTAATGCAGGGGATGTGGGTTCGATCCCTGGTTGGGGAACTAAGATCCCACACGCCGTGGGGCAACTAAGTCCACGCACTGCAACTACTGAGCCCACGCGCCTCAACTAGAGAGCTTGCATGCTGCAAACTACAGAGCCCCCACGCTCTGGAGCCCGTGCGCCGCAACTACTGGGCCCGTGCACTGCAGTGAAGAGCCCGCGTGCCGCAACTAAGACCTGACACAGCCAAAAAGAAATAAATAAAATATAAAAACCAACTTAGTATCTATTCAAAAGAATATTCATACTTTCCTTATGTATATAGGAATAATAAGGGAAAATATGGATATTTTAGAACAAGGATAATTTTATGTTGTAACTCATGCTTCTTTTTTATTTGAATAATAAGGGAGATAACACCAAATTAATGCTTAGTCTTTGATATGGATATTTAAGATATCATTTATTTGGACTTATTTAGGAAAAGAAGATATGCTTTTTAAACAAGGTCAAGTGTACATGACAGACTCACAGGTAATATTTTATTTTAAAATATATTTATAAAACTAATTGTGCCTTTTTAAAAAGAGGAAAAGAGCATTGTATATTTATCATCTATATGCACATTGAATAAGGTTTTCATTATCAAAGAAAAGTTGGCCTTGTGGTCTTGAGTTTAATAAAAGCAGATATTGCTGTGTCTAGTGCCCTCCAGAGTATTTTTGGTGACAGTGACTTAAATAAGAGATTTGAATTACAATTTCATTGTTTTTGACAGTAGCCCTCTATTCTTTAACAGCAGTTGGTCACCTCTTCATATTTGCCCATTAAAGGGCGAGACAGGTATGAATAATTCAAAAGGCATTTGTCTTGACTTTTAAATGTATTGTTCCTTGCATTCAAATATATATTCTATATTTTAGAAATTCACCACAAAATAAAGCTTCCAATACGGAGTGTTATCTGATTTTCTTACTTGTTTAACTGCTTCTCACTTTTAGTTTCCAGTAAATACAAGGTTTGCATTTTTAGTACCTTCTATGAACTGCAGAACTGATAAATATTTGGGCTTTTAAAGGTTTTTTTACATACTTTCTTCTGTAGAAGAGTGAATTAGCCTATATGATGTCTAAGGTCACTCTAAGCTGGAAACTTCTAAGATTCTAAGTTGAGAGACTGGTTGTCAATCAACTGAATAATATTTAAGAACATAAGATAAATATTTGATTGTAATAAAATAAGTATGGAAATTGTGAAGCTGTGTAAGTAGTTTGTTGGTAGATGATAGTAGTCTTAGTCTAAAGATAACTGGTAAGTTGAAAGATAATTAGAAGCAGACTGAGGCTGAGAAATTATTCCATGTTGTTAATTTTCTTCTTCATCCATGGGAAGGCAGCGTGGATTGAAATGAACAACAGTAAAACCTGCCTATTAAAATAGTGGGTTGTACTCATAGCACATGGCTTTTTTACTCATAGCACATGACTTTAAAAGAGCCCTTATTGTAATAGCGTGGATGGGGAAAAACAGAAATAGTTAATCTTTCATGGTTATATGTTCTGATACTTATGAAATATTTCAATGAGAACTTAAATTGTACTTCTTGTTGTTAGCATTTAATAGAGGAAACAAGATGTCAATCCAGTTTTGTAGTAAGATCGTATGCTAAGTTCTAATTTATCTTTCTTTTTGAGAGAAGAAAATGTGTTTCTATTTTGTGAGTTGCTTAACATCATTCTCTTGACAATTCTTATACTAGCTAGGTTTATTTTGGTAGTATTTTTATAATTTAAACAACATTACACTGGAGTTAACATTGAGGGAACTTAGAAGTCAATATATGTTATTAGAAAATAATATTCTATGGAATTATTTGCAGATTTAAAATTGTGAAAGCCTTGTTTTTACTCAAGGGTTCTGATGACTTTCTTCAGAATTTGAAGTTCTAAGCACATTATGTGCCATAAAACATAGAAAGAGCAAATATATGTTGATAAAGTTGATATTCATGTGTGGGTAGGTATTACCAATGGTAAGTTTGGTAAATAAGTTTGGTAAATAAGTAATTGTCTTCTGTAGGCTTTTGGAATTGATGTTTTATTTTATTATTATTATTTTTGCAGTGTACTTCCACAGGTATGCCAGCCCATATGCAAAGCAGATCTATGTTAAGACCACTAGAGCTGGCCTTACCTAATCAAACCTCATATTCAGAAAATGAAATTTTAAAGAAAGAATTAGAAGCAATGAGAACTTTCTGTGATTCTGCAAAACAAGACAGACTCAAGCTCCAAAATGAACTGGCTCACAAGGTGGCAGAGTGCAAAGCCTTAGCATTGGAATGTGAAAGGGTCAAAGAGGATTCAGATGAGCAGATAAAGCAACTAGAAGACGCCTTGAAAGATGTTCAGAAGAGAATGTATGAGTCAGAAGGTAAAGTGAAACAAATGCAGACACATTTTCTTGCCCTGAAAGAGCACCTAACAAGCGACGCAGCTACTGGGAACCACAGACTGACAGAGGAACTGAAGGATCAGTTGAAAGACATGAAAGTGAAATATGAAGGCGCGTCTGCAGAAGTGGGGAAATTAAGAAACCAAATCAAACAAAATGAGATGTTAGTCGAAGAGTTTAAGAGGGATGAAGGCAAGCTAATGGAAGAGAATAAGCGACTGCAGAAGGAATTGAGCATGTGTGAACTGGAGCGAGAGAAGAGAGGGAGAAAGGTCACCGAGATGGAAGGCCAGTTAAAGGACTTGTCATCCAAGCTGGCCCTTTCCATTCCGGCAGAGAAATTTGAAAACATGAAGAGCTTGTTGTCAAATGAAGTAAACGAGAAGGCAAAAAAGTTAATAGAGATGGAAAGAGAATATGAAAGATCACTTAGCGAAATTAGACCGTTAAAGAGAGAACTTGAGAATTTGAAGGCCAAACTGGCTCAGCAGGTCAAACCAGAAGAACATGAGCAGCTCAAGAGCAGATTAGAGCAAAAGTCAGGAGAACTTGGGAAGAGAATCAGTGAGTTAACATCGAAAAATCAGACATTACAAAAGGAAATCGAAAAGGTCTATCTGGATAATAAGCTCCTCAACCAACAAGTACATAACTTAACAACTGAAATGAAAAATCATTACGTCCCTTTAAAAGTAAGTGAAGAAATGAAAAAGTCACGTGATGTAATTGTTGATGATTTGAATAAAAAGCTTTCAGATGTGACACACAAATATACAGAAAAGAAGTTGGAAATGGAGAAATTGCTGATGGAAAACGCCAGTTTAAGTAAGAACGTTAGCCGCCTGGAAACTGTGTTCATACATCCAGAGAAACACGAAAAAGAGATAATGGCTCTGAAATCCAATATCGTTGAACTTAAGAAGCAGCTATCTGAACTTGATAAAAAATGTGGTGATGACCAAGAGAAAATATATTCGCTCACATCTGAAAACACTGACTTGAAAAAGATAATGAGTAATCAGTATGTGCCAGTGAAAACCCACGAAGAGATTAAAACTGCTTTGAGTAGCACATTGGATAAAACCAGCAGAGAATTAGTAGACATGAAGAAGAAGTGTGAAGATACAAATCAAGAATTTGTGAAAATAAAAGATGAGAATGAAATATTAAAAAGAAACCTGGAGAACACTCAGAACCAAATAAAAGCTGAGTACATAAGCCTAAGAGAGCATGAGGAAAAGATGAGTGCTGTAAGGAAGAGCATGAAGAAGGTCCAGGACAACAGTGCCGAAATACTGGCTAACTACAAAAAAGGCCAGGAGGAGATTGTAACACTGCATGCCGAGATCGAGGCCCAGAAAAGGGAACTTGACACAATACAAGAATGCATCAAGCTAAAATATGCTCCAATTATCAGCTTTGAAGAGTGTGAGAGAAAATTTAAAGCTACCGAGAAAGAACTAAAAGAACAGTTATCCGAGCAGACACAGAAGTATCACATCAGCGAAGAAGAGGCCAAGAAGTGCAAGCAAGAAAATGACAAGTTAAAGAAGGAGATCCTCACTCTTCAGAAGGATCTAAAGGATAAAAATGTTCTTGTTGAGAATTCTCATGAAATGGAAGGAGCATTAAGCAGAAAAACAGAAGAGCTGAACAGACAGTTAAAAGACCTGTTGCAGAAATACACGGAGGTAAAGAACGAGAAAGAGAAGCTGGTGGAGGAAAATGCCAAGCAGACTTCTGAGATCCTTGCAGCACAAACTCTTTTGCAGAAACAGCATGTTCCACTGGAACAGGTTGAGGCCCTGAAAAAGTCTCTTAATGGCACAATTGAGATGCTTAAGGAAGAACTGAAGAGTAAGCAAAGGTGTTATGAGAAAGAGGAGCAGACAGTGACCCAACTGCGGCAGATGCTGGAGAATCAAAAGAACTCCTCTGTGCCCCTGGCAGAGCATTTGCAGATTAAGGAAGCATTTGAGAAAGAAGTTGGAATCATAAAAGCTAGCTTGAGAGAAAAGGAAGAAGAAAGCCAAAACAAAACCAAAGAGGTCTCCAAACTCCAGTCTGAGATTCAGAATACTAAACAAGCATTAAAAAAATTAGAGACTAGGGAGGTGGTTGATTTGTCTAAATATAAAGCAACGAAAAGTGATTTGGAGACACAGATTTCCAACTTAAATGAAAAATTGGCCAATCTGAACAGGAAGTATGAGGAAGTATGTGAGGAGGTTTTGCATGCCAAAAAGAAGGAACTGTCTTCAAAAGATGAGAAGGAATTGCTCCATTTCAGCATTGAGCAAGAAATCAAGGATCAGCAGGAACGATGTGATAAGTCCTTAACAACAATCACAGAGTTACAGAGAAGAATACAGGAATCTGCCAAACAAATCGAAGCTAAAGATAATAAGGTAATAATAATACTTTAGGTAAGCATGGCTTGGTATCGGAAACCCCAGAGCAGAACTGCCAGAGTAGAATAGGACTCTTTACCTTAGCACTCCACAAGACAAATTTACAAAAGCATTAACAAAGTGACCATTAAATGCCACCTTTTTAGTTTGACTACAAGTACGCAAAAAAAAAAAAAAAGATTGGAGTTGAGAAAAAGGTAAAGTCACACAAACAAAAATCAAAAGCAGTTTTCCTTTTGTTTCCTCAGCTGGTACAGCCAAGAATTGAGGTAAGATGGGGAAACTCAAGATTCACTTGCCTCAAAAATGAATGGTCAAAACCCAGTGGGTTTTAAGGTACCTAAAGAATGGTGAGGGAGAGGAGGAAAAAATACTGTGTTTCTGGGCTATGAGAAACTAAGGATGCTGCAGAGCTCACCAGACTTGATCTTGGCACTCACCCATACCAGTAAATTGAGCCCTCCAACTCATTGTACATTCTTTCCCCGTATCTTCCTACAGACAGAATATCTTGCCCCTCCTTTCTACCTACTTAAATCCTCTACATTCCTTAATGCCCACTTCATCAGTTAACCCACCTTTCTAAAGCCTTCATTGGCCAATCTATCCTACAGTAAACTGTTCCTCTTCCAAAATGCATGTTGTATTTTGGTTTTGCCATCCATTTACAACATATATATTACCGTGTTAGAATGATGTGGTTGGGACTTCCCTGGTGGTCCAGTGGTTAACACTCCACGCTCCCAATGCAAGGGGCCTGGGTTCAATCCCTTATCAGGGAACTAGATCCCACATGCCACAACTAAAGATCCCACCTGTGTGCTGCAACTAAGACTCGGCACTGCCAAATAAATAAATATTAAAAAAAAAAAAAAGAATGATGTGGTTAGTCTTTCCAACTAGTTTTTTTTTTTTTTTTTTTTTTGCGGTACACGGGCCTCTCACTGTTGTGGCCTCTCCCATTGTGGAGCACAGGCTCCGGACACACAGGCTCAGCGGCCATGGCTCATGGGCCCAGCTGCTCCGCGGCATGTGGGATCTTCCCGGACCGGGACACGAACCCGTGTCCTCTGCATCGGCAGGCGGACTCTCAACCACTGCGCCACCAGGGAAGCCCTTTCCAACTAGTTTTTAAGAGCAGGTTCATAACTTATGTTTCCATCTTAGCATTCATTCTCATGGTACAATTTACAGAATAGGTGCTCAATAATATTTTCAAAACTGGTAGTTGAATAAAGTATGTACTATGAAGATGAGAAATCAGGGAGATTGAGTTCAGTTTTACCCATTCAACAAATAATTATTAAGTGCCTTCTACCTGCAAAGTACTATGCTTAATGCTGGGGATATAGAGACAAGTGAAAGCAGACACAGCCCCAGCCCTCCTCAGTGGACAGGTACAAGTACTGACTTTCTGACATGTCTGCTCATATGACCCAGAATTTTAGTGCTCTCAGCTTGTTTGGAAGTCAGTTATGAATATAATGTATAATTATTATAGCAAGTTATCAATACCTACTTACAATTGTCGCTATTTATTAAGTATATACTACATACCAAACGTGTTTATGATTTCATTTAATTTTCTTAACTATGAAAGGTTTTCCCCTTACTGAGAGGAAATTATATATTGCACATACTGTTGATAACAATCTTGACAGCGTTCATTCCTCAACTTTCTGGTATATAAAGATAAATTTTGTGTCTCAAGGAATGAGTTCTGTGTAAAGATGTTCATTGTAAGTGAATAAGTGACTAATACATGTTTCTCCCACAACTCCTTTGTTTTTATAAGATAACTGAACTGCTCAGCGATGTGGAAAGACTAAAACAAGCACTCAGTGGCCTTTCCCAGCTTACCTGCATGAGCGGGAGTCCCAGTAAGAGGCAGAGTCAGCTGATTGGCAGTCTGCAGCACCAGGTCAAGTCCCTGCAGCAGCAGCTGGTGGTGAGTAACCAGGGCCTGCAGGGCTTCGTGCTGATCTGTGCAGGGTCTCGTTTGTTTGTTGGTAAAATCTCATTTAGAAACCAGATTGATCTTTGGCTATGTTCAGATCTAAAAATGTAATCATTTTTGCTAAAAGTTACTTATACTAATGATATAATATCATTTTTTGTGTGCTTACTGTATACCAGGCACTACACTAAACATTTTACATACTTGATCTTTAAACTTGATCTTCTTCACAATCCTACAAGGTTTTATCCCCCCTATTTAATTCTTAAGGAAACAAAGATGAAAATATGCCTGGGGTCATACAGCTAGGATTTAATCCTGGGACTTGCTGACTCCAAATCTGATAGCTTTCCAGCTGTAGCACACTCTCTAAAATATTGGTCCACTAAACTGAAGGAAGTTTTTTTAATAGTCTTTTATCCTTATGAATGAAGGTAGGCATTCCTATGGTTTTATACATTATATCCTTACATATTAAAAGAAAACATCTGTGTATATTCATATAGATACCTATATGGATATGTATCTCCTTTATATATTAAAAGAAAGCATCTGGATTAAGAAGCTGAAGTTGGGATCTCAGTTCTAAGCCTTGCCACTTAAAAGAGAGTGACATGGAACATTCCCCTTAACCCTTGGCTTCCTCATCCATAAAAATAGGATAATATGAACTGATTGTTTGTTTGTTTCCTTTTTTAATTGGATGAGCTATGGGGCTAAGTAAAACATAGCCCAATCAAATGTAAATTGTTGGGTAATATTTTCCTATTCTATAGGAATTTGTCATGAGTTGTTTTTGAATAGAAGAAAGTTATTTTTTAAAGTGTTCATTTTATGACACCGTTGCCCTACAGATTAATGATGATGTATTACTGATTTGGATCTTATCAAAAGGATATGGTAGTCTCTTCAGTATTCAGAAATATGTTTTTTATGTTCATGGCACTATGCTAAGTACTGTCAGGGATAAAGAGAGTGTACACTTCCTGTCCCCAAGGAGTTCTGGGTAGTTAGGCAAAATATAGATCCATGAAAAGTAAAATAATGAGACAAAAAATATCAAATATAGAACTAAGAATATGGTCCCAGATTCTAAGTGATATGAATTCCCAGGAAGGAAAGATTACTGATGTGGTGGGAGCTGGTTTCAAAGAAGAAGGGAGTGGAGTACATGGCCGGAACTTGTAGATAGATGGTATTCGGGTAGGTGGAAGGAAAATAGAGACTCTCCCTGGCAAAGGAAATAGTGTGAAGGAAGGCATGGAGGTGGAATCAAGTGGCATGCATGCCCCAGGGGTAGTAAAAGGCTGCTCAGCCTGGCTAGGCATGGGAGCTGTATTTGAGGTCAAGTTGTAGAGACTGTTGAGAATCAAGCTGATGAGTTTGATTTCTCTCTTATATCTAATGAGGTGTCACCCAAGGTTTTTGAGTCAAAAGTGATGTGAGGAAAGAGCTACCTCAGTCTTGGAAGCATGAAGAGGAATAAAGTCTAGAGACAGGGGATGAGATGGGAAGTTTTTGCAATAATCCAAAGCATAAGTTGATAAGTGTCTGGGTAATTTCCTGGCATTAGATATGAACTCAGGCAATAATTTCATGTTACCTAGGGTAAGTGCATTGCTTTCACTGTGAATGTTCCCACACATTCTTTAGAAAAGTTTATACTATTATTATGCAATGGAATTTTGCATCTGGTGGGTCCAAGGTGGTTTGTTATAAGAAATAGCAGGAGCACTTTAATAATACTACTGTGTAGGGCTTCCCTGGTGGCGCAGTGGTTGAGAGTCCGCCTGCCGTTGCAGGGGACACGGGTTCGTGCCCCGGTCCGGGAAGATCCCACATGCCACGGAGCAGCTAGGCCCATGAGCCATGACCGCTGAGCCTGCACGTCCGGAGCCTGTGCTCTGCAATGGGAGAGGCCACAACAGTGAGAGGCCCGCATACCGCAAAAAAAATAAAAATAAAAAAATACTACCGTGTAGAAGCATCAAGCCTGAGGACAGCATTGTCACAAGCCTCCATGTGTTTGAAAACGTGAATGCTGATATTCTGATCTGTCCATCTTTCCACACTTGTAGGATGCTGACAGGCAGCACCAAGAAGTAATTGCAATTTATCGGACACACCTTCTTAGTGCTGCACAGGTAAAGAAGAACTACTCCTTTGGCTAGGATATTGTTTCAGAGAAAATAATTTTTTATTTTCCAGTAAATTTATGTGAAAGTCATTGATGTTTAAAGTAGTTGAACCCCCATATGCTTATTTTAAAATTGTTTCTTTTAATCATGGCTTGCATTATCTCCCAGAGAAAGTTACAAAGCTGTATGGCAACACAGCATCTTAAATTTAGTGTTGTCTCCATCTGCTTGTCATTCATTTTATAGACAGTTTGGCAACATGTGATGGCAGCACACGTTAATGGTATTGCTAGCTGGAGATAATGCCTTGACATCCACACATGTCTGTTAGCTAAAAGAGGAGAGTGGGAAGGACTTCACTGTTTCTTGGTAGCTCAGGAGTATTTCTTTGAAAGGTAGAGAATACCAAAAAAGTGCAAAAATGACAAGTAAAATGTGCACAGAATTTTAATAATTTAAGAAAAAAGTGGTTCTGTTAGAATATCAATAATATTTATTTGTTGAGCCTTAATCTCAGTGAAGCAGAAGACTACGAATTGCCTTCTTTGGGGGGTGTAATGAGAAAGCTATTTTAAAAAAATCACACTAAGAAACATGTTTAACATATGAAGGATTTTATACTTAATGCTCTGTAGAAACCCTGTGATCAGCACCTCCAAAATTCTCGGATTCTGGGGGGAAGACAGTCGAGGCAATGTTAGAATGGCAGGTGAGATGTAATAGAAATTGTCTAGGATTTGAAGTGTCCACACTGAAAAAAAAGAAGGTGTTGAGAGAAAGCTTCAGAGAATATCATTAAAAAAAAAAAAAAAGAGGGCTTCCCTGGTGGCGCAATGGTTTGGAGTCCGCCAGCCGATGCAGGGGACATGGGTTCGTGCCCCGGTCCGGGAGGATCCCACATGCCGCGGAGCGGCTGGGCCCGTGAGCCATGGCCGCTGAGCATGTGCGTCCGGAGCCTGTGCTCCGCAACGGGAGAGGCCGCAGCAGTGAGAGGCCCGCATACCGCAAAAAAAAAAAAGAAAAAACTAGGTTAAATAATAAAAAGGAAAAGATTTTGCGATATCAAATTCTTGAAATAAAAAAGCCTGCCTTTTCTATGGGAGATGAGGGGGAAACCAATGTAAAAGAATGAATGATATGATAAAGCATCTTTGGCTACTTTCTTTTTAGTAGATAGACAATAAGCTGCGGTTTGAAAGTATATTATTATTGCAATTATTCGAGACTATTGACGGGCAGCAGGATGGGGAGTTCTTTGGAGGGAAAACAGTAGAAAAGTGTAGAAGATCTGTGTTAGTGAGGGTGAGGAACTCACTTGGCTCTGATACTGGCCAAGGGGGGAACAGCATACTCGTGCTGAAAGACCGCAAACTGACAAGCCTTTCAACTTTTTTTCATGTATGCTTCTGAAATTCAAAATTATTTTCCACTGACTCCTAATGAAACATAACAAAAGCAATTGGCATCTAAAATAGTCTTGCCTTCTGGCATCATAAAGTTAACTAAGAAATTCAGTTTAGTCAACTATGGCTAATGTTTGGAATTTAAACATCCTGCTGTTATAGAAACAGATTTTGGAAGCAAAACTTTTTATATTAATAGGAAGTGTTATGCTGAAACCCATTCAAGTGCTCAAGTAAAGAAAAAGGGAAGGGGGAGTGTTTTAAGCCCACCATACTGACTTGCATTTAATCAACCTCTTGCCATCTTTTTAACTTTAAAGTGTCTCTTTCTAAATTTAAGCGGATAACATTCACGTAAAAAGGTCTCAACCTAACCAGTAAAGGGGGAAATGCAAATAAACAAGGAGGTACCATTTTTCAATTCTGGGATGGGCAAATTTTAAACAAGATAATAGTCTGTAGCATTGGCCAGGGCATTGTGGGAAATGGGCATTTATACCTTGCTGGTGGGAGTGTAAATTGTTATTATCTCTATAGAGGGATATTTGTAGTACTTAGCAAAACTTAAAAATTGAGCCTGCTTTTTTGACCTAGCAATTTCTTCCCTAGGAATCTGCCCATAAAGATTGGAAACCCCGTAAGTGCCCATCATTGGGAGAATGAATAAAGAAATTATGATACATCCATACAGTGGAATATTACACAGTAATTTAAAATAATTAAGGCAGGGAATTCCCTGGCTGTCCAGTGGTTAAGACTCAAGCTTTCACTGCCGTGGACCTGGGTTCGATCCCTGGTTGGGGAACTAGGATCCCACAAGCCGCGCAGTGTGGCCAATCAATCAATAAAATAATTAAGGCAATAACTAGGTGAAAAGGCAAGTTGCAAAATAATATATATGATCCTATTTATGTAAAAAAAGATAAATATGGGGATTTTTCATTAGTTACTTTTCTAATTAAAAAAAAAACAACTCAGCAGAGGCAAAAAAAAATTTCCTTGTAGTTTACTTTGCTCATCTGTAACTTATGCTACCCCTATCATCTGAGCCATTATGTAAAAAAAAGAAAGAGGTTTGTCCATCTCTTCTCTGATAATAGATGTTAAGAGCAACTGGTGTGCACTACTTTTAAATTGATTTTCTTTATTTCTATGATAGAGCTCTACTCTGTTTTCCAATAAAACCTTTAGCGTATCACCACAATGGTGAGGATTTAGCATTTGGTGAATCACAACCAACGAGGTTCTATTATAAAGCCCTTGTCTTTAGAATTTGTGTGTAAATGAAGATGACATAAAATATATCTCCCCTTTCTTCTTTCTCCCAAGGGTCACATGGATGAAGATGTGCAGGCGGCCTTACTCCAGATCATACAGATGCGGCAAGGGCTTGTGTGCTAGCATCAGCATCCACCAGCCGATGGTGGCTTTCCCTGCTGGTGCTGAGCATTCTGTGTGCAACTCCATGGCCTTTCTGGGCCTCACTGTGCTAGTATAATTAAAATAAAGTATATTTTGATCCATCTGTAGGTTTTTAAATTAGACAAATATGTTACTGAGTTTTTCAATATCAGTTCAAAGCTTATATTCTTTATATGTTAATTTTACAATTAGACAAACAACGTAACGCTTTGCCTTGGATTGGCTACTTATTTTTAATTGATTGAGTACTTAATAAAACATGAGTCATCTGAGTGGGTCCATTTGAAGAGGGATTAGGCTGAAATAATTATTATTAAAGTTTTCTTCCAGAGAAATTAATTGGGTTGGTAGCCACTTTTAAGTGGATCAAGAGATCATTCAGATGTTCAGTCAAGCCATGAGACCTAAGGCAGTTTCAAGGAATGCATAGTAACTTGGCTGGCCAAGTTCCATTTTTATTGAAGTAACCTAATGAGTGCTTTTGACTTCTTTTGGAGGTACAGATTTTTTTTCTTTTTACACTAGTAAGTTTTATGCCTTTTAAAATAAATTTCTTTTCACAAACGGTTTGCAGTGCTAAATTACATTTAGACTAAGAACAGGCAAGGGTGGAATATATCAGGAATTTATAATAAAATTTCCTCATATCTCCGCAACGGTATCTTAATTTTCACTTGTAATGACTTTTCTTTTTACAGTATGAGGAGAACTATGATAAATGGTATACTAGATGTTTCAAAGTGTCAAAAATGTTAGACTTTTTTTAGTAATTACTCTGACATTTCCTACTATAGTAACAAAGCACTCATTATATATGCATCCTCCAAATGTTTTGTACTTATTTATAGGAAAATTGCACTAATGAGATTAATAATGTGAAATGCAGTTTTTTTGCAAAATTAGCATTAGAAAATTGATTTTAGAAGACAGGTCTTTAAGGTTTTAGACAAAAGTGCAATAACATTTTAAACTGTAAGAATATAGATAGCAAGAAAATAATGAAATTGGGCATGTTTATAGTAAATATTATAACCAACCATTTTTATTAACTACATCTCAATAAGGAAAGTTTATATGTTTTGTTATTTTATTAATATTTTATTTACAATTCAGATTGAAAATGACTAATTTGACTGTTAGCAAATAAACTAAACAAATGAATCATTGCAGCCAAGCTTTTTAAATTGCAAAATGTGCCTTAGCAATAATCTTTGAGCATCCTGAACCAGATTTTTGATCCCATTTTTGTGTAATAACAAGGACAAAGGACCATCAAAATATCAATAACTTACTCCACCAAAGAATAAGCCATTGTGTTTCTTCAGTATGGAAACAAAAGTGAAAAGTCAGAAACGGATTTATTTTGAATTCTTTAGGTAGGTATATACAATAAGCAATATTTGGATTCTTTAGTTTTTATATTTAATGTTGTCCTTCAGCATGAGTTCTGTGTCATGAGTTTTAGGTCACCTGTCGAAGCTCTAGAGTAGAGAAGTTCTTAACTGAATACTTACATTTCAGTGTTATATTTTCCTTATTAGGGGAGGGAAGGGAACCCTTATATGGGTTTATATATGTTTTATTTTGTCTTCAACCATCAATAAAATGTTTTCTGTGAAATATTGTTTTGAACATCTTGTAAGAGATTTAACACTGTAAACCAGTCCATTTGCTATTTTTGGAGAATTTGGGGGAGAGAATGATAGAATGCAAAGTATAGATGATGACACCCATTTTCAGTTAGCTATGTAGAATGCAATATCAAGTAACCTTGAATTAATCCCATTTTCTCATTCACTCACCTTTGGGTCAAAGGCAGAGCTTTCATGTACAACACTGAAGGCGAAAGCTTCTTAGATAGTTAACAAATGGAACATGCACAATGGGTGATGCTGGTCTCTTTGCTATTCTTTTTTTTTTTTTTTTTTTTTTTTTTAGTTAATTAATTAATTAATTTCTTTTTGCTGTGTTGGGTCTTCGTTTCTGTGCGAGAGCTTTCTCTAGTTGTGGCAAGCGGGGGCCACTCTTCATCGCGGTGCGCGGGCCTCTCACTATCGCGCGCGGCCTCTCGTTGCGGAGCACAGGCTCCAGACGCGCAGGCTCAGTAATTGTGGCTCACGGGCCCAGTTGCTCCGCGGCATGTGGGATCCTCCCAGACCAGGGCTCGAACCCCTGTCCCCTGCATCGGCAGGCAGACTCTCAACCACTGCGCCACCAGGGAAGCCCTCTTTGCTATTCTGTATTCAGGAAGACTATGAAGTCTGAACTTAGGCCAAGAGGAAAATCAGTTGTCTAAGATGTGAGTGCTGTCTGAAAGAATCACTGAATTCCTTTTGGAGCGCAGTCCTTTGTTGAAAGCTTTATTACTATTCGTTGCTTGTTTTTTTTTTTCTTATCACTTCCGCTTCATCAGAAAATCTCATTCCTTTTGAGAGAGGGTCAGTGTTATAAAGAACTATTAAAATAAAATCAAATATTCATGCAATGAACATCTTAAAATTTAATAATACAGTGACTCTAATCACTAGCTACACCTGTGCTATTCTAAAATTCCGGATGAATTTGGCTTAATCTTTCTTATAGCTTGTTTTTTATTTAAACCTTTCCTCTTGACCCTAACCAACATTATACAGTTTAAATTTTTCTATTATTCTAAATGCATTGGATAATTGCTGCTTTAAAAATCTTGTAGCTTTAGAACATGAGCACTTTTTCCCCCGAGTGTTAACCAGTTTTCTTCTAACAAGGACCTAAATATTGTTCTCATACACGAGCTTCTTATCTACTGAGAACGTGGTTCATGTTTTCAGTCCACTTGTTGCAAAGAAGAAAAGGGAAGAGTTTCAAATTAATTTTTGGTGTCCATGATGACTAGATACATCAGTGCCTGCTTACACTAATGCCAAGTGGGAAATAGTAGTGGTTACAAGCTGCTTTTGACATCTGCTTCACCACGATGGAAGAAAACTATTTCTTGATGCCTCTTTATTTTCCTCATCACTGGATTCTGCAACCTTGTGGTGATCCTTTTTCATCTTACAAGTTCTGTGCATCAAAGTAATGGCAGTACCTCTGGCGCCAAAATAAGGATTAAAAGAGAATTGCCTGTGATAATCATGCAAAATGTGGTTGCACATGTCTGGCAGGGAAAGAAGAACCTGGACCTTATTCCTGGCTGCTAAATGTTGTGAATAAATTTCGGAGAGGAAAGAAACAATTATTATGAGTAATTTTCAGAAAGAGAAAAACAAATGGCGCCATAAAATATATCGTGCACAAAATGGAAAATGGAAAATACATATTTCAGCTCCCATTTCATTCAGTGATGTCTCTAACTAAACTGGATTTAAGACTTTGTTGTTGGAAATTAAATTCTTCCCTGTGTTTTGGTCTTGGCTGTTTGAAACAAGACTGTCTATACTAGCCTCTCCAGGTAAATACTAACCTGCTTCTTAATGTGGCTTCTGTTTCTTACAGTATATATGGACCTTTGGCTCACGAGAGTCATGAATGTAGAGATTTAAAGAAAAAAATAAAGAAGAAACTGCAGCAAAGATGGCATTCCAATAAGACTCCCTGGGCAGTGAGAGTGCTTGTATTTAGCATAATAGAGCATGTGGCATCATTTATGCATTAGAGGGCATTTTCATTATCTGTGCCTGCATGAGCAAACATT
This sequence comes from Mesoplodon bidens, assembly GCF_964165515.1. Lineage (NCBI taxonomy): Eukaryota > Metazoa > Chordata > Mammalia > Artiodactyla > Ziphiidae > Mesoplodon > Mesoplodon bidens. Next base: position 60,002,889 of record NC_138178.1, on the reverse strand, counting down.
GATGATGAATGAATTCAACCAAAAAGAGAAGGTTACAAAAATGTCATATGTAAATTTTAAAAAGCCAAGATTTGTGAGGGTTGCTTCTCCAGTTATAAGTGTGTGTGTATATACACATACATACACATGCATATATATATAGTGAAATAATAGAAGAGACATTGATAAAAACAATGCCCCTTATAATTGACATTTGGCATCAAATTGTACTTAATGAGCCCAATTTTTATTTTATATTTTAAACAGGTTTGCAATTTTTTTTCAAGATAACAGAATATTCTGAATTCAGGAAAGAGTTTAGAGAGGTTATTGCCTTCTTAATAATTTAGAGCTGCTATTGCTCTGCCAAGTCAGAAGATTAACATTTAATAGAAAAAAATTATATATCTGTAATTCAGTCATGGCTATTAGATCAGATGGATTTTACATTAAGTGAAAAAGATGTCGAGCATTTAAGGACCATTAAACTACAGGACACTTTTATTGGGTTTTAAGGCCTCCGAGCCCAGGTCCTGCTGTGAAGAGTATTTATTTTTACATGTACAGAACACACTAAGGATGGGAAAAGGGCATACATTTTAAAAGAAAATAGGCCATGAAAAAGTGTGATTTTCCACATTGTGAACAGCTACCATTCAGATTCAATATTTTTTTATAATAATTAGTTTTATGCGTCATTAAGTAGCTTTCTTACAGGCTGGAAGAATACGGTGAAGGCCACTTTAAAAGTGGTGCCTGCAGGAAATCCAAGTAGCTGGGTACCCTCTGTTGACATTTCACTTTGAGGAACCACATTTCTAATAGTTTCCAGGTAGCTCAACATTGTAAAGAATTTAAGTTTGAAAGTGCCTTCTGCAGTGGTCCTTAAGGACTATGAAAACAAAAGACCTAGAGAGAAGTGACTTCTAATAAGCGTCTACCTTTTTCTAGTGATGCCACATTGTCAAACAAGGACTGGAATTTGACTCTTGAGAAGAACCACTCACCTACGGGGAGAAATTCTGCACCATCCAAAAGTCTGCACCATCCCTTTTATTAAGTGCGTATAACACTTGACATTGTTGCAGTTAAATCATGACAAGCGATATCTTAAATAATATAAACTTTTCTTACTATTTGCATCGTACCTTCTGTCCCATTCCCACCTCCAAAAACTGGGGAAGAATTTTATGTAGGAGTTTAAGAACAAATAGACTCAGGGAGGATGGAGGAAAGGAGTTAATGTAATTTGTAACTTTTTTCCCTACAATGTCCAAACAAATTTTGTGATTTTCTTTCTTGCTATTCTAGGATTTTTTTAATTGCCTTCAACTAAAGTGGCACCTTATGGGCTGTTTCAGAAATTCTCTTTAGGGTTTAAAAATGAAGCCGATTCATATTCAGAGTCTTCCTGCTAAAATCTGTTAAGCCAAAATAAAAATGACTGCTACTTAAAATTTTTCCCCTCTTTGTTGCTACAAAGATTGTCTCACAGGAGTTGCAAGTTCCCACTTAGGCACAATTAAAAACTCTTCTTTGTACAAATGGAGAGAGATGAACAATCACAGGGTTGCCAGCACAAGGCCTAAGGATTGAAGTGTATACGCCTCAATCAAATAAAGAGGGGCTGCTCTCTTGAGCTTGGAGGCTTGTTTTGTGAAAGTGAATTTTTCCAGTTGGCCTTAATCCCTAAGCAGTATAGCTCCTTTAAAGCCATCTTTATTCATTCACACCAATTGACACTTTAAGAAATTCCCCCAGCTACTGTTCATCTAAGTCTAAATATAACTGTTAGAGTCGAATGCATTTAAGAGGATTTGCAATCTGTGATTATCCAAAATACTACTCATTGTCAATATTTTTGGTGTGCCATAGCCAATCTTGTTATTATAATGTGCATAGCCACTTAACTGCAGCAAAGCCTGAATACATCACAGCAACTGGAGTAACCTGAGGAGGGCTTGTCTCCAGCTCTGTGCTCCCATTCTGGCACAGCTTGTTGTGTGGTTATGAACATCAGAGAGAATTCCTTAATATGCTCTTGCTCTCCTTCCAGACCCTTTTGGGCAATCTCACCCTCTGTGTTCTCTAAGTGGAGAGCAGTTACCAGGACAACAGAGAATTTGAGAAAGATTTAATTGTGATCTGGGGTCTAACCAGAATAAGGAGCTAGTGCCTTGAATTTCCATTTTAGGTTCCCAAGGAGATGTCAATATGCATATTTATTATTTTTGCCCTACCTCATTACAAAAAAGATTTTAAGGTGGCTCGCAATTTTCTTCTTAATATGGGTGAGGGAAAGGGGAATGGTAAATACTAAAAAGATAGGAAAAGCAAGCAACAGCTTGGGATCCAGAAAACATGCCATGAATACTGTAATATTCTGCTTACTTTTCTGAAACTGGCCTCAATTTGACTCAACTTTCTACCAGCCAATGCAAAGAAGTGAACATCACATACGTGAGGCACAGCATCCATTAGGAAGAACACAGTTATTCCTGGTTCTGAAGCCGGCCAGCCTTTCCCCCATGGGTCCAGCACATCATTTCAAACCGGAGTAAAAACTCCCGTTGGGGCACATGCCATGAGATAAACAGGGAGCATCTTCCTAAGTGCTTCCATCGGACTTGATGGTAAGAAACATAAGCTATTTTGTAAATAACTTTTAAATTTTGGAATAATGCAGTGACTAATATGCAGTGACTAAGAGTAAGAATAGTCCACATTTTGGGTCTATTTGGGTCCATGAGGAAGAATTCACTTTTTTCTTTCACCTTATTTTTTTTTTATTGTAGTACAGTTGATTTACAGTCTTTTGTTAGTTTCAGGTGAATAACATAGTGATTCAGTATTTTTGCAGATTATATTCCTTTATAGATTATTACATGATATTGGGTATAATTCCCTGTGCTATACAGTAAATCCTTGTTGCTTATCTATTTAATACATAGTAGTTTGTATCTGTTAATCCCACGCCCCTAATTTTTCCCCCCTTTTGGTAACCACAAGTTTGTTTTCTGTGTCTGTAAGTCTGTTTCTCTTTTGTATATAGATTCATTTGTATTATTTTCTAGATTCCATGTACAAGTGATATCGAATATTTGTCTTTCTCTGTTTGACCTATTTCATTAAGCATACTGTATATGTGTGTGTGTGTGTGTGTGTGTGTATATATATATATATACATACATATATATATACACACACACACACACACACGTATATATATACCACATCTTAAAGTAATCCAATCATCTGTTGGGCACTTGGGTTCCTTCCATGTCTTGACTATTGTAAATAGTGCTATTATGAACATTGGGGTGCATGTAACTTTTTGAATTAGAGTTTTTATCTTTTCTTGATATATGCCCAGGAGTGGGATTGCTGGATCATATGGTAGTTCTATTTTTAGTTTTTTAAGGGATCTCTGTAATGTTTTCCATAGGGGCTGCACCAATTTACATTCCCACCAACAATGTAGGAGGGTGCCCTTTCCTCCACACCCTCTCTAACATTTGTTATTTGTACAATCTTTGATGATGGCCATTCTGGCAGGTGGCTCTCACCTTATTCTTGGTTAACAGATATTTCAAACAAATTTCTAAAGTAGATGTCTGTCTCTGGTATTTTTTGCCTTCCTTTCTGCTCTCTTTGTGCATTCATTACCTGTGTCCCTTCAGGCCTCCTATGCACTCACCCTAAATCCTCCACTTTTGCACCCCCTTATACAGGCCTACCATAGACTCCTATTTTCCTTAATCTCCCTCACCTCTATTCCAAGATAGGAAATGGCGGAGCTTTCTGAGGCAGGGATTATAAAAGCAGTATGACCAAATGAATTCATTTGTAAATTACTGATAACATGTTAACTACTGTAAGTGAATTTTTACTATGAAAAGATGTGCTTAACCCCCAATAATGTATTAATTAGAAGATAATCTTAGAGATAATAATAAAATTAAGGGGAAAAGTCCTATTTTAAGGAAGAGGAAGATAATTTGCCACATGTGGAGGCATCACGGCTGCCTGAGTTATGCTCACCCCATCACAATTCCCTTTAAACTACTTCTGCCTTTCAGATTCCTACCTCCCTCTATATTTTTGATGAAAATCTCTAAAAGGTATTATGTAGTAGCCAATTACTGTTCTCTTGACCACCAGCATATGAACCACTTTTCTATGTCTAGGGGATTCTCTGCCTTATGAGTCTTCATGAGATGAAGAGACACCCACCCACTACAGAGGCTGAAAATGTCAAGTGTTTGCTTTTCCCTGGTGTCCTGGGATGCAGGCACATGACCCAGGGCAGGTCATTTTGCCAACTGTGCCCTTGACTTTGACTAGGGGACTAAGTGACAGTAAGAGGCAGAGGTGGCACTGGTCTCTCTTTCGGGTTGCAGGGACAGTTGGGTTTGCTCCCAGATCAAGTTCCTGGTGCAGAGGTAGAAGTGGCCCAAAGATTAGCATCTAATGCTTGATGGGACAACTGCTGTTTTCTCCTCAGACAGACTTTGGAGTGTGATTTGGAAGATTTTTCTGTCCACTCAGGCCTGAGCCTGGTTTTCCACCTTCTCTATAATTCATTGAACTATACCCAGTGCATTGTTTCATTATTATTTAAAAAAATTTTAATCCAGTGCATTCTTAATAAATCCTCTATTTACTTAAAACAGCCAGAATTGGGTTTTATTGCTTGCAATTAAGAACCAGGGCTGATTTTAAAAAAAATTTCCCCTTATTTCCAAAGCAAAGTATATTCAGTTTGAAAACTTTTAGAAAATACAGACAGAAAAAAGAAAAAAATAGTTCACCCCTCCAACCCCCTCCAAACCTAAATATAACCATAGTTAATGCTTTGTTGTGTCTTTTTCAGTACTCTTGTATGTGTCCATTCCAAAGAAGACTATCCTGTAAAGCAATAACAGTACAGAATTTGGGGGCTACTTCCTTCTCTGTCCAGGGAATCCAACAAATAGGCTTCCTACCCTTGTTTTAAGAGCCTGAGGTTAAGAGTGGTTGATTGAATTGGACTTTGTGGACAAGAATTTCTTTTAATCCTTTAATTTAAGATTACATTTAAATTACAATTAAATTGAAGAATCACCTACAAAAGGATGTTAATTCTTTGCCAAATCGGTTGCAGTTTTTTTCCTTCTCATTTTATTTTTCCCTTTAACTTTGTTTTTTTCTCTCATTCACCAGTTTAAATTTTGTATTCAAATTTGTCAATCTTTTGTGGTTTCTGGCATTGATATATCATACCTTAAACATTCTTTCTGAACATACGGATCTATATTTTATCTAGTTCTTTAATTATATTGTTTGTATTACATAATCCATTTGGAACTTTTTTAATGCTATCACATGAGGTACAGATTCACTTTAAGTATTATCCATATTTCTATCCAGTTTGTCTAATTAATTCAATTATCTTTTTTTCTTCAATGCAATAACATTTTTTTCCACTCAAAAATGTATTAAATTCCTATTTGGGTCTATTTTTTTTAATCTTCATTATGTTCCATTGGCCTACCTATCTCTTACCTCCACTTCAAAAGTCTGTATATTCCCTCAAGTTCCAAATCTTCCTGCAATTACTCTTGAAAAAATAAAAGATAATATTGGATAGATAGGCAGGGATTTAGGGGAACCTATTAATTAGGAATTGCCATTATGGAAAACTCTGTTCTTTCATGTGGGCAGGGAATGGAATGCTCTGGTTAATATAGAATTTTGGTAAAGAAGCAAGTGTATTGAAGTAATTTGGCTGGCCTTTGAGAATTCATAGGGCCTGTTAACACCTGATTGTATCTCAGGATCATCAGCAACACCACAAATACTAATTATCATTATGCTCCAGATGCGCTGATGTGCTCATTAACAGAGCCTGATCAGAATACTGGATACAGCAGAGCTGACTGTATTTGCTTTCGGAATGCTGGGAGTGAAGTGAGTGTTAGGGTCCTTGGAGACAGATGGCAAGCCCATCAGTTTGCTATGTGAGTTACCACATCTATACTAAGCTGATGAATGGACTTTGTGAGCTAGAACTATTACAAAATGGTAACTAAGACAATGGTAAACAGTTGGTCAGTAATCCATGGAGCCATTTCCCAGGGGAGGGAAAATGTTCTTTCTATCCTACTAGGCTCCAGATAGCTTTCTGGCAGGGGATCCAAGAGAACCCACTTGGATTTTGACAGCACACCACAGAATACCACTTCTTATGCTCAGGTCTTAGAAGGATAATCTGTAAAAGTTCCCCACATTTTTAAGATTGGTTGTATTGGAGGAAAGCCAATGAAAACCCACGCATAGACTGATAAATGAGGGAACCAGGGCATCTGTACTGCAGTGCTTCCCCAGCTTTCCCCATAAGGGCCTTCTTCTATCCCAGCCATACTGGGCCAATGTCATTGCCCTCATGGTCCTAGGCTTGCCTGCCTCCTTGCTTTGCCCATCTTATTCCCACCTCTTAAAATGATCTCTCACTCCATTTCTTCCCATTATAATTCACCGAGTTCTTCAAGGAATAACTCAAATCCTACTTCCATGAAGCCTTCCAGGAATTACCTTTTGGAAGAGTTTTTCCTTTTATTCTGAACTCAGAGAAGTTCATCAAACATTTCTTGAGTACTTGCCAGAAAGGCACTGCCCTAGTGTTGGGGAGTATATTAGTTTCCTAGGGCTGCTGTAACAAGCTACCATAAGCAGTGGCTTAAAACAACAGGAATTTATCCTCTCACAGTTCTGGAAGCCAGAAGTTCAAAATCAGTTTTATTGGTTTTTATCTCCTAAACCATTCATAAGCTACTGGACAGTAGAGGTGCTCAAAAAACTCTCTCCAGCGGTGGCTGCCCCAGCCCAGAGTCTTCCACTTGAATAAGTGAATGTATGAATAAAGTAGAAAATTAAAATAACCTAGAGAAAAAGAGATGAGTGAACAAATAACTGTACTTCAAAAATATATTCGCCTTTGCTTACTACATAACCCATTTATATAACATTTCCAAAATGACAAAATTATAGCAATGGGAACAAATCAGTGGTTGCCAGGCGTTGGGCATAGTGGATTATATAACATTTTCAAAATGACAATATTATAGCGATGGAGAACACATTAGTGGTCGCCAGGGGTTAGGGCTAGTGGAGGGAGGGGAGTGAATGTGGCTATAAAGGGATAGACAAAGGAGATCTTTGGTGATGGAATGCTTCTGTATCTTGACTGCAGTGAAGGTTACAGAGTTACACGAATGTGATGAACATGTGAACATGACCTAGAATTTTACACACATATTGCACTGATATCAAATTCCTCGTTTTGATGCTTTACTATATTTATGTGAAGTGTAACCATTGGAGGAAACTAGGTAAATGAAAAGCAAGAGCTCTCTAATATCTTTAAAATTTTCAGTGACTCTATAATTATTTAAAATTTTTAAATGGTAAAAATAAATTCACCTTGTTCCTCAGAAAAATAAGAAATTTTTTTTTTTTTTTTTAGATGTTGGGGGTAGGAGTTTATTAATTAATTTCTTCATCTTTGCTGTGATGGGTCTTCGTTTCTGTGCGAGGGCCTTCTCCAGTTGCGGCAAGCGGGGGTCACTCTTCATCGCGGTGCGCGGGCCTCTCACTATCGCGGCCTCTCCCGCTGCAGAGCACAAGCTCCAGACGCGCAGGCTCAGTAGTTGTGGCTCACGGGCCCAGTCGCTCCGCGGCATGCGGGAATCTCCCAGACCAGGGCTCGAACCCGTGTCCCCTGCATTAGCAGGCAGACTCTCAACCACTGCGCCACCAGGGAAGCCCCCCAAAAATAAGAAATTTATATGGCAAAGTAAAAGTAGTCACATTAGGAAATTGAGGGTTAAGCAAAAGGTGGGGGTAATGTCCTCATATCACAATTAAACTTGGGCTACAAAATCGGCTCATGAGCTTCCTAAAGTCCAAAGAAAAACGTCGATCTGTTAGGGTTTTCTGTGTTTTCCCTTGAGCTACACCTTCTCTCATCTAGAGGACAGCACCTTTAGAACCTGAGTGAATCAAAGAGTTTTTCTGTTGTTTTGTGTTACAATGAAAACATTGAGCAGCGGCCCATATCCTTTCTCTTCTGCATTTGGATGGGGGTGTATTCTAGAGCTTGGTCTGCCCAATTTACGCCTTGGCTGTGATGGTCAGCAGGAAAAGCCAGGGCGCATGATGGAAAAACGAGCACAGTAGAATGTCCAAAGTGCAAAGTCTGCTGAGATCCTTCTAAAATGGCACTGTGTAGGAGAAGAGGTTAATGTCTTGAGGAGAGAAATTAGCTTTAAATCAAGTGAGGGGTGTCTTTTAGAAATTAGTGGGCTCAGCTGGAAGTTGGGACTTGCCTTTCTATAGAAAGTCTTTTCGTCTTACTGGATACTCTGTACGTGTATGTATATAATCACATTAGATATTATATGTGGGCCCTCCGGGGATGTATTTAATGATGAGAATTTATGAAGTTTTGTGAAATGTACAGATGTGAGCAAAATTTCGTTCTGCGTCCTGAGTATGCCCTTGATTATTGGCTGTGACTGCAGATCAGTAACTTAACCTTAGTATCTAGACCTGAATTGAAAGAGGGGTGCTTTGATTATTACAAAAGTACTTCTTGGCACAAAAGTTTTATAAAATTCTACTTCTAGGATGATTGTTGGTTTGTCTTGGCACTTGGACCAAATTATGTTCTTACTGCTTTCTCTGAATTATGAACTTCAGAGTTGTTTTTTCTGACACTAATTTTGGTTGTGATGTATGTGTGCTTGCATGCATGTCTACAAACCCCTCACCACTGGTGTTAAGGAGTCAGTCCTTGCTTATGTATATTAACAGAGAGGAAATAATACAGGGGAGAATCAAGCCACTTTGGTTATAAGAGCTCCCCTCCAGCCTCTACAGTGGTGACTAGAAGACAAGCCGTATGAAAGGAGAGATTAAAGGCAGAGAATTCAAAGAGCTCACCAAAGAAGTAGCAAGTTGATGCTGGAAGTAGACTCATTCAAAAAGGATTCCAGAATTGCTCAAAGTGGCTCATCATTTCATTTCAACCCACCACGTGCACAGAACTCTGTTAGCGAGTGGCCCTACTTCCTGTGTCATTAGTCCAAAAGTTAGAATGAGACTCTGCTACTTCCCCTTAGAAATTATTTATATTATGTCAACCAAGGGTTTTAGTTACAAGAACAGTTGTCTGGTTTAAGAAGAAAGGTAATTCACTGAAAAAAGTGTTAGGAAGCTCATGGAATCACTGGAAAGATGGAAAGACAAAATTTGAAGGCTATGCAGCCAAACCATGTTGCAGAATTGGTTCAGTGGAGAAGCCACTGTTACTATTCCTCAGAGCCAGATCCGAGGCAGGTCTGCATCCTAGCTGCCCCTAATTGTGCTAATTGTGAGGGGGGCTGGGTAAGTGAGTTTGGGGCATCATCAGCACCACGTCATACTAAGACGCATGCAGGGGGAGTTTCCCAATTATAGAAATGGTTTCAAATTCTGGGAAGCCAAAAATCAAACCAACAAAATACAAATATCCACTAACTTCCCTCTGGTGTCCAATACTGTAAAACACTGTTGCAAAGTTACGAGTAAATTCCCCCAAAATTCAACTCTTGTAAAATGTGGAATGTGTTAATGTGAAATAAACTAAATAACTGGGTGAGACAGCAGAACCAGCTGGATGGCAGTTCTGAGAGTCCCAGTGCTCGATTCAATTAGGGCCAAGTCCCAGCTGCCATATGGTACCGTTTGGGGCAGCTGTCAGCTCCAGCTTAAGTATCAAGAGAATGATTCTGGATTCTGCATCAGGCAGGGATTCCAGAACAGTTACAGTGATTCTGAAACTCTCCTACTTAGTTGGTTCTCATCTAATTGTCCTGACCTGGGGAGAAAGCCAGTGATGTAGGAGTACACTGTCCATCTCTCTACTTTACTGTACATGGTTGCCTGCTGTTTTCCTGCTTAGCTTCATCCTCTTTCCATATTCCTCGCTCCTGCTGCAGAAGTAGAAGATAATAAATTAAGCCTGCCTCTTTCTGAGAACAGAGCTGGGCAGAGGACTGAAGCAGTCACCAATTGTGCTATATCCCGGTTTGCATTAAGAGGTGGTGTGTTATGGGATTTTACCATATCAATAATATTCCTTCTTTCTACATTTTTGCTTCAGAAACAAAATACAACAAAATAAAACTTCCTCCATCCTAACCCTCATATAATAAAAAAATGCATTCATCCATTTCTCAAGGGGAGTCAACCCAGTGTCTCATAAGAACTGTAACCAGTTCCAAGCCCAAGTCCAGGGTCTCTGAGGATGTCTTCCTCTTCTAGTTTTGTCACAATTTTGTGATCTGACCAAGAAACTAAACTGTACAGTTAACTACTCCCAGGAGTCAGGGGTGATGATAGGAAAGACAAGAAAAATGATTGAAAACTCAAAAATGTATAAATGGAATGGAAGAAAATGTGGATAGATGCTCAGGTCTTAGTTTTTGCAAGTAGGCCCAAGGCCAGAATTGGTGTTTGTGACTTCCCTCGCCTGCAATATTTAAGGTTCCCTTTGCCTTCAGCCGGAACCTCAACTGGATTATTTAACCAGGAAAGGTGACCCAAACCTTCATTTCTGAGGGATCTGAGCCCTTGATGACACTTTTTCTAGGGCGTCGCTTCTCAGTGGTGTGCTAGATCTATCTTGTACTGGCTCCTGAGAGTAGGTTAATAAACTTTCAGCAATGTTTTGGGCCACTTGTTAAACAGAAGCCATTACTAAAAATTAAATTATATAAACTCACGATTAAATAAATTATATTAAAAACAATGTGATAAATACCCCAAACTCATCACTTTCTAATTATTTTGCTATTATCCATCCTTTTGCGATTATTTCTGTCTTTTGTATGTATGGTAGAAAAACCATATAATGGTGTGCTACTGTTCATTTTATCCTAACTGCATGCTCATAATGTAGTAATGTCATATTGATAGCTTGAAATTGGCCACAGTAGGAGTTTTTAAGGAAATTGGCAAACACTACAATTCAGTGTCACCGATTATAGTTTTCATTCATTTTTACCACTGGTCACTGCAGTGTCAAGAGAAGTCCCAGGGGCTCTTCTAGGGTGCATCTATTCTTTTCTCTTCCTGAATTATGTAGTAGCTATGTTACAATATCACAGTAGTATGAGGAGGTAAATTAGCCAAGTCTTTGAAACCTTTGTTTTTGTCTCCTGACTGAAACATTCTTCTCTCAAGATTAGAATCTGTAAACCAACAGAGCACAGAATTGTAGGGATGGGAAGCAGAAATTTTGTGAGTCATTAGTTCTGAAAGTGACAAGCAAGCACCTCCACATCCGCTGTTTGGTTCCTGGCCCTGGGTACTGGTTGCTGGTTCAAGGAATATATCATGTACTGTAGATCAATGCACTAACCTCAAAGATCTTGTCTCTCCAGTGGCGCTATAACTTGAGTTTTCCATAGGTGATTACACCCTTCTATAAAGCCAGTTGCCCCTGAGTGATTTGGTACATGGTAAAAACTTTGAATAAGGTCTGTCAACCAACTTCCTAATTTTGCAGAAAAATGGGTTCCTTAGGAGCAAGGTGGTCTTTGATACCAAGTCTGTGTAGAAGGTGGGTCCACAGACGGTTGTGCTGGCAGAAGTGTGATGGGCGTGCTAAACAAATCCAAATGTGTTTCAGTGAGGACAAAGCACCACCCTCTCCACAGAGTGCTGTATGAAGCCTAGGTCAGTCACTACTGGCCAGCTGAGCCCGTGAGATCAAGAACTTAGGGATCCGAGCTTTTCAGTCTTTCTTTCAGCTGGTCATTGCTCTTGGAAGGAACCGCCCACCCCATAGTCCTTGAATTCTCAGGCTTTCCGTACTGTTCTCTGATGATGGCTTCCCATGGCCTTCAGTTTGAAATCCAGATTCCTTAGTATGGTCGTTCTTATTTGGAGCCTCGCCTACCTCTCCAGCTTCACATCTCACCCACCCTTTTTTGCAGCACCTCAGCCCCAGCCAGACTAAGTTACTTGCCGTGTTGAATGCTTTCGTCTCCAGCCCCCATCCCAAGCCGCTCTGCCTCCCCTGCTTTTGCACTTGCTCTTGTCCGCCAGACACATCCTTTCATGTGTCCTCTGCGTTGGCCCTTTAAGACTTTCCTCTCTTGCTCCCTCTCCCCAGGGGAAATGGATCGTTAAGCACCCACCCCTGCAGACCCATCTACCCAACAGGCCTAGAGGAGGGAAACGTGAGTTGAATGAGTAACAGGCAAGTGTCTGTTGGAGCTGCCCTGGCTTATTTGAGTGCAGGCAGTGCACTGACAGCAGCAGAGCGTCCCAGGGCCAATGGGAAGGCAGCATGGGGCCTGTGGTCAGGGAGAGTGGAGGACACTTCCTCCCCCCACTTCATGAGACCGGATGCTGCCTCGCTGTGCCATGGCCCAGCAGCAGTGAAAAGCTGGCCTCGGGGCCTGGCCAGGACCCACCTCAGGGAGCTACCACACACCTCACATAGCCTTTGAAGGCCTCTCAGTAACTCCACGGAGCAAGGTGCACAATGAAGGTTCACGTGTAAACCCAGAGCTCACACCTCCTACTGCTGGTGTGGGTGTTCAGTCTCTCCACAGTCACTTAAGAAGAGTGCGTAATGAGTTTGTGTGGGTAGCAATGAAGTCTTGGAGGCATAAGGGATCCCATCTTTTCTTGAACATGAACAGTCACTGCCAGTTCATTTCATTGGAGGACAGCTCCTGTTACAAAAGCTTTTCCTTATTTTAACGAAATCTGCCTTCCCAAGACATCCCCCTAGTGATCCTGAGCCTAAAAACAGTCTATAAAGGTGACTAGAAAATGGCATTACCTTTCTTTTTTTTTTTGACAGCCACATTCCATTACTGATTCTTATGGGGCTTATTACCAAGTAAAGCCTCTAGGACTGTTTTCAGATACAATTAAATCAGGCCTCATAGTGTTATTATGCAGATAACTGAGAACAAATAAGTAAGGAACTTTACAATTAAACCTATTAAATGTTGTCATGTTGGTTTAGGCCTGGCCTTTCCCCATTGGCCCAGCATTGTAGGAATTAAGCTAGAGTACCAGAGATGTTGCAAGTGGGCAGGAGATGGCAGGAGAGAGCCAGGAACGACCACCACCGCGGCCTCCAGGACCGTGAGGCTGTGGAGGCCCTAGACGCTAGCTGCTGGGGGGGAAATGGGGAACTGGGGCAGAACTGACCCCTGGGGTGAGGAGCAGGGGGAGGGGTGAGGATGCACGTAAACCCAGAGCAAGTTAACCAGAAGAGGAGAGTTTGCAGGTACTGAGAGAGGTGGGCTAAAGGGGGGAAGCAGAATCACGTGCCTGCAGAAGGACTCCTGAGCCCCACGCGGGACATGCAGACTTAGGGATCACCAAAGCCGGCCCCCAGACACAACAACAACCAAAAGGGGCAGCGAGAGGGAAATGGGCAAATAAATCATGTAACCCACATGTGACGGAATATTCTGCCCTGATTAAAAAGGGTGTTTCCAAAGAGTTTTAATGGCAGAAAGATGTTTTTCAGTTGAAGCTTAAATCCTCCTGTGGATACCAATTATGTAGTAAAGATCTGTGGCGTGTGTGTATGTATCCTATATATATGTATGAATGAACAAATATTCTGAACATTCCTTCTGTATCGAGAGACAGAAGTCAGTCAAAAAGTTAACATTGCTTATAGTTTCCAAATCTGCCTCAGAGAGCATATGCTACTTTTTAAATTAGAAATTACAGTAAATGTTATCAGAATCTCCAGTTTCCAAGAATTGGGGCACAATGAGTAGAGTACAGTGATAGGATCCTTGCTTAACACCTGGAATTCTGAACCTATTGCTCTTAAGGCAGGTATCCATTAGCTATTTACCAAACACTTAGCGTGGGCCAGCCACTCTGTTGGCATGCATGGATACAAAGGTGAAGAAACCCCTATTGTGTTGTTAGTTGCAATTATGATAAATAGTATCATAAATTCTTGCACAATACACAGTAGGGGTTAAGGAGCACACGTTATTGGGAGAAACACACAAAGTAAAGATGAGCAAGAAGAGACATGAGGTCCCCATCTTTTCAACATCCCATGGAGAGGCATGCTGGGCTTGTTAGTCCGATGGAGGGACACTAGAGGAGTGGTCCAAGAAAGCAATCACCTTTCACATGGGGACCTGGGGACCTGTGGGAGTTTCAGGCAGGACAGACCCCCTTGCTGGAGCAAAGGAGCTTCTGGTCCCATAGGAAGCTGAGAAGAGGAGGCCCCAAAAACCATAGCCCCATAGCCGGCTACTGGGGTCATTTTCAGGTGATCCTCCTTGTACCCCCAGGCACTGTCTTTGTTCTTACAAAGCTCACAGCATGCCAGGAAGACAGATATGTATCCAGAAAACCATAGTCCACTGGTAGTTTTAGGTCTTAACCACCACAGAGCTGCCCAGATTCTGCCATGGCCCATCATTTGAGCCTGCCAAGATTTTTTTGAATTGAGTCATCCCAAATTTGCTGTTTCTCACAGCTTTGTGTCATCAGCACAGTGACAGACATGTTCTCAATGTCTTCATCCCGGTGGCCCGAGGAGGCAGCCTCTCAGCAGGCCACCAGGAGGGTCCTCGGGGCTGACTGGGGCTGTGAACACTCCGCCCCGTCAGCCCGGAAGGAATCTGCCCAGAGGTGCTGTCAACGCCCTTGCCCCTTCCTTAGCCCTGTGGGAATCCAGACCTCCCCAAGGCTTCTCATGCTCCCCATCCAGCCCGCTGTGAGCAGATTGTCTTCAGGCCCTGTAACCTCCATCCCTTCCTCTCTCCATGCCCACTGCCACTCCACCACCTCAGGCCTCCTTCGTCTCCAGCCTGAACAACCACCATGGTCTCCTAGCTGGTCCCCTGGCTTCTCTTTCTTCCTCCTCCTACCCATCTTACATTCTAGAACCATCGTCTTTGAAACAGGCGTCCAACTGGAGTATCATTCAGCAATAAAAAAGAACACACTGCTGATTCATGCTGCCATGTGATGAACCTGGAAACATGATGCTGAGCGAATGGAACCAGAGGCAAAAGACCACACGTTGTGTGATTCCATTTATATGAAGTATCTAGAAATAGCAAACGTATAGAGACATTAAGCAGATTAGTGGTTGCCTGGGGCCAGGGTTAAGAATGGGGATTGACTACAAATGCCCACGTGGGACTCTTTGAGGTAACAAATGTCCTAAAACTGGATTACGGTAAGGGTTACACAACTCTGTAAATTTACTGAGAATTATTGAATTGTACACTTAAAAAAATCTGGCACATGTGCAGGGCAAAGGGAGGGATTCATGAGGGTGGACGGGACAGAGGGTTCTGGTGTCCTCTAGAAGGATCCAAAATATTCCACTGTGGTTTTTGTGAGATCATCCAAGTGGCTTTATGAATGAGATTAACGTTATACTAATTCTTTACATGAGAGAAGATTTTTTTAACCATAGAGATAATGAATATATTCTTACTTTAACGAGATCGTTCTGACCATGTTACCATCTGCCTAAAAACTTTCTTAACCCTGTGCCTGTAACACAGAGTCAAGGGACCTCACCATGGCGTCGGCACCCTCCCATGGCACCGGTCTCCAGTGTTCCTCCTTAAGAACCATGCACTCCAGTCACACCGGATTACTTGTGGTGTCCCCAACACACCAGGCACGTGTAATGCCTCTGTTCACCCTTTATCTCCACCTTGTGTCCTGACCAAGCTTCATCTTTCAAAGCCCAGCTCACATGGCACCTTTGCTTAGTGGGATTGGTGATTCTTTTATCTCTATTCTCCCATCCCCTCCATTAAAGCACATTTCATTGTGTTATACAGCCACCTGCCTCTGTCTCTTGTACTGGAGTATAAACTCTTGAGGGGAGAGACTGTGTCTTAGTCATCTGTACATCCACAGGGCATGAAGTGGGTGCTCACTAGCTCCTCATTCATTCAACAATCATCCATCTGGAGCTGGGTTTCCCAACCTTGGCACCATTGCCATGTTGGAACAGATAATTCTTTGTGGTGAGGGCTGCCCTGCACATTGTAGGAAGTTAAGCCTCTGACCCTGGCTCACCCTCATCCCTGGCCTCTGACCACTGCATGTCAGTAGCACCACACACACCCAGTTGTGACAACCTAGTGGGGTCTCTAGACCTTGCAAATGTCCTGGGGAGAGAACCGCTGATTTAGAGCCTTCTCTGTGACAAGCACTGTGCTAGGAGCATCATTATGTTTGTGGAAAACATGCCGGGACTAAGGAGAGAGCCCTGCAGCCCACCCGCAGTTACCACTTGCCAGCTGCCCTCGGAATGGAGATTGGTCAGCTGGGGAGTCCAAGCTCAGCCTCACCAGGTCTACCAGCCCTGGAACCCTGTCAAGCCCCAGCGCCTGCCTGGACTTTAGTTGTGTGTTGATTTCTCTTAACTCAGTCTGTCTTCACCTTTTAAGTTCCAAAACCTTTGCCTTGGTAGGAAAGACAGGAGTAAAATGGGAGTTTTGCAGTTCTGCTTTCTCACTGTCACCTGTGAACCGCCCACTCTGCCACAAGCACCAGCTTGTCCCTTCCTCTTCGTATTCATGTGAAACTACTTAACCAAAGCCCCTTCTATTGTCCTGGGGATATTCGCAAGCCTAAGCACATTCTCCCAACACCCAGTTTACGGGCTGGGGGTGGAGCCTCCTTTGCTGCCTGCCACGGTGCTTCTTTTGCCCTTTGCCCTTTTTGCCTCTGAGGAATGAATTATTTGTGCATTCTCAGAATTTGTAAAAGGCTCCCATCTTTCTTGAGTCATCTTCCTGTTTCTAGAGTTTCCAGCTCTGCTTGTCCTGAAATCTCCCCTCTAAAGTCTATAAACACTCATTTTAATATTAAATATTTATATACTGGTAAAGACAGATTAAACACAGAACATATGACTCCAAACCCAGAGTAGGATTATCCACTCTATTACTACTACATCTCCAGGTTTCCATATTTACTTTCCCGGTTATTACATTATCTTAGTTTGAGTCCCTCTAGATACAGACCTGCGAGAAGGATTTGGGTGTAGGTCAGTTTTTGAAAAGTGATCCCAGGAGACATGGTCAAGGGAGTGGAGAAGTGAGGCAAGAAAGGAAGGGGGCTCATGGAATGTGTGTTATGCCCGCGTTTCCACTGTGGGCAAGGAAAGCTTAATCCCAGTGGGAGCCCTGGGAGGCCCAGGAGAGCGGCCTCAGAGCTGCCCCACAGAAGGGAAGGGAGGCTGGCGGTCGATTCGCCAAATCCCCATCCTCGGTGTTTGTGGGCACTTTGCGAGGCGTTAGCTCTGTCTCTGTGGCTTGCCCTGCCTGTGCTTCATGCCAAGACTCAGGTGCTCCCAGGTCACAGGAAAGAGTGTGGGATGTGGGCACAGACCTAGTCTTCAGCCATGTTCTGGGTTGACCATATGTCCTCAATTTCCTTTCTTGTCCATTTCAACAGCCAGTCTTTGGGGGACCAGAATTAAGGAGTCACTCTCCTTCCTCTGTGTTCTGAGAGATTACATTGTCAACAGGGCCTGAACTCCACATTTAGTGGAGAATGGATCTCCGTTATGGGTCTGGAGATTCTCTTCACCCCGAGCCTGCTGCTGTGCAAATTCGGTGAGGGTGTCAGCCAAGGTTCGCCATCTCCATGCTCTGGCTGGGACCAAGGTGGGGAGAGGGGTGTGTGGTAAACAGGGGGTCCTGCTTCTCCCTGCTCAGCACCTCAGAGGGACCTCAGGGGCATTGGATCGGGCTTCTTTGCCCTGTGTGGCAGCACGCCACAGGAGATGCCCCCCTCTCAGTGGGCAGCCTAGGGCCATGCACTCACCCCTGTGTCTTAGGAGAAGTGCACTGTGCCCCACCCTCACAGAGGACCCTGCCCCTCTGACCAGCACTGGTGTCCTAGCCTGGCAGGGACCATGAGGCCCTATGTGGACGCTTGCTGTTTTTCTCTGCCAAGACGGCTCTTCTCTTTGAAGAATTAAGTGTCCCTTCCCCATCATATATGTCCCCTGTTGGGAGGTAAGGAACGGCTTCACCCACCCCAAACCAGGATGGTCTCATGACCAGGCTCAGCCTATCAGAATGCCCCAGCCCCAGGATTCTCATGTGTATGAACATGCAAGCAAGGTCACTCAGAGCCCTTTCCAGAATGGACGTGCACAAATTAGGAGAGAAAAATGCCTTTCCCCTGGGGGTTGCCAGGGGGCTAACTAGACATGACTGTGACAGGTGAATATGTCTGCCAGCCGCTCCCCATTCCGTGGCCCTGGATTTCTCTCCTTTAAGACAGAGCCATGACTGTGGGTGAGGGTGGCGGAATCTGTGGAGTGAGCTGTAATCTGGCTGTCCATCCCCGCAGTGGTGGGCAGTAAACCAGCGTTGATGCAGCATTGGAAGCACTTAAAAGCAACGGGCCAGATGTTCACTTAGAAACATGGATGGATCTTAAAACCGTAGCCCTGAGGGCTCACAAAATAACATTAAATACAAATGGAGTAGTTAGGCAAGATAGTCTTCAAGGTCCCTTCCAGTCCTGTGTTTGTGAACGGTAGTGTGGGTCACAGAAGTTAGAACTATGAACTTTGTGATCTGTTTGCCAAGGCCCCATCCCTCTTTGGCTGTGGGTACCTGCTGAGGTGTTAGCTCTGTGTCTTCCAGGTTGTGGGCCTCATCCAAAATCTCAGGTGTTCAGAGGACACAGGACTTGGTTTCAAATCCCAGATTTGCCATGTACTAATTGCAGGGACCTTGGGTGAGTCACTTAAGTTCTCTGAGCCTCCGTTACCTAACCTGAAAAACAAGGATAGTAATCCCTGTAGAGTGTACTGGACAGTGTAAGAGCTCAAGAAATGATGGACGGTTCTCTTGCACTGGGTTGGCAGCATTTCTCTGGGGCGGGAGGAAGATAGACTGTGAGGAAATGTTGAGGGCTTTGCCAGTGTGGAAAAGCCCAGTTGGGAGTAGAGATGTGGATATTGTCTTAAAGGGAAGTGGTGCCCTCCGGCATCCTTCAGGCTCCCATGGCCCTGGGTCAACCTCGCATCTGAGATGGGGCTCTCACCATGCCAGGCTGAGGCTGGCCAGGCACAGGATGTAGGTCGGGCTCGTTTTCCAGAACAGGTCTCCCTCCTCCCCCGAGGGCATTCATCTCCTGAGGTTGGTCTAATTCAGGACCTCAGGTGCAGCCTTCTTTTTCCTTCCTCTTGTCACCCCTCCAGCTATCAGATCACAAGTAACCCAGAGAACACGTGACTGAGCCCCTGTGATGTGCTGAGCATATAGCTCGGCATGATGCCATGCTCTCCTCATTGGGGTGCAGTGAACACGGGGCTGGCCCTGGTGGGCTCACCATCTAGGGGTAGACAGGCAGACTTCACGGGCACCTACACCTGCACCCGTGTGCAGAGTGCTGAAATGGGGAAGCGGAAGTGCCACAGAAATGTGAGGAAGGCCGCCTGACACACTTGGGGTGGGCTTGGGACCTTGGGAAGGCTGCCAGCCCAAATGGCTAGCTGAAGAGTGAGCCAAGGGTGGGCTGAGGGGGAATGAGGGAGGCAGGAAAGGGGGACACACAGGACTGAGTGTACAGGCGGATGGAAGAGAGACAAGAGAGGGCTCAGGGCTCCTGAGGGTCCAGGGGAATGTGAAGGGAGAAGTGGCCGGAGCCATGGCCAGACCATGTGCTGGGCTTGGGAAGCCATGTCGAGAAGCCAGGGTTTGGTCTTGAGGTTGTGTGGATCTCGGAAGAGCTTTAAGCAGGAGAGTCTCAGGGATCGATTTCTGTCTTAGAAAGACAACTCTGGCTGCTGCAGAAACACTGGTTTTGAAGGGGAGGGGGCAGAAGGGAGGAAACCTGGTAGGAGGTTGTCTCAGTCATCCAGGTAAGAGTGGCACCATGTAGGGCAGGGAGGGAGATGCTGGACAGTGGGGAGGGGAAGGCTGAGGTGGTAGATTGGGAGAGGGAGGTCCACGGGAGTCCAAGGTGTCTTGCCTTGTCCTTTGGGTGGTGGGAAGCTGGGAGGAAAATAGATTCTTGGGGAAGGCAAGCCTGGTGGAACGTCGGTGGGCACCACGAAGGCTGTCCTGGTGCCCCTTCAGTGTAGGGCCTGTTCCCAGATACAGGGAGCGCTGTGGGCAGGCAGCCTCCAGGGGTCAGCTCCTTTAGGGACTGCCTTGCCCAAGGTCATGCCCCTTTCCAAGGCACCCACATCCTTTGATTTTGGTGTATGAACTCCTGGCCACCGTTCCCACCTCAGGACAGCTCTGAAGGGCCATTTTACCTTCAGTGCTTCTGTGGCATAGGCTGGGGCTCCCTTTGGACCTGATTGCTGGTCAGCATCTCCCTCTGCCCCCTCCAGGTCCTTTCCCCTCCCTTCCACAGGTGACCATCCCAAGGGCTCTCCTTGGAGGAGAGGCCCTAAATATCCTTCTCACTTACTAAACTCCAACTCAGAGTCTGGTTCCCAATGACCCCCAAGGAATCATACCTCTTGTGTCCACACCCCTTTGCAGTGACATACAGAGATGAAGTCTATTTCTCCACCCCTTGAATCTGAGCTGGCCTCAAGCCTTGTCTTGCTTTGACAAGGAGAATGTGTAGAAGTGACTTTCTGGGACTCCAAAGTCCAGGCTCAAGTGGACTTGCAAGTTTCACTTTTGCTTTTGGAACCCAGCTGCCACGTAAGAAGTCCAGGCTGTCCTGTTGGAGGAAGGCTGTGCAGAGGAGAACTGAGGCCCCCAGCCGACAGCAGACAGCATGACCCCAGACATGTGAGTGGGCTCACCTTGGATCCTCTAGCCCCAGGTGGGCCACTCCAGCCAACACAACAGGGAGCAGAGGTAAGCGTTCCCCCTGAGCCACCCAAATTCTGACTCACAGAATTGTGAGTAATAAAATGATTGTTACGTGAAGCCCCTAAGTTTTGGGGTGGCTTGTGATCAGCCACAGATAAGTAAAGCTGCATGGCTGCACCAGCAGGAAAGGCCCATGGCTCATGATCAAGTAGGGCAGGCACCCATGCATTAGAAAACCTCGGAGGGACTGGCCTTCCTGCCAGCTACCACAGGGTTAAATGCAGCTTTTATCCCCCAAGGATGAGGCTCAGGCTGTTTTGTCATCCTGGAGCCCATCACTGCTCATCTCATCTCCACTCCTGGAACAGGGAAATGCCAGTGTTATTACCTCTTAAGCTTCTCTGTGTCTGTAGAGAGCAGTGCCTCACTGCCAAAGGAGCAAATGAGACCCAGCTTTGTGCAGAAACATTCATCGTCCTGCGCTGCTCCAGGCAGAACCCCAGCATATATTTCCCTTCTGTGGGAGCTGGCTCAGACTGCATCCATCTTCACGAGCTCATTATTCATCTGATTATTTTCATGCCGTCCCAGTGGGAAATGAAAGCCATCAATAAATCACAACGTTGCTGCAGATTATATTAAACGACCTGGGCAGAATGCTGGCTGTGCCAGTCTCTGTGACCATGAGGGCCAGGGCCACTTGTGCAAGATCCTCCTCCCGGGCTGAAGAACACTTGCTCTGCTTTCACCCCAGACGTGAATCCACCTCTCCATTGCCCTTGATATCCCTCGTGTGATTAAAATCCATGAGCACAGAAGCCCTGGCCATGTCAGGAGGCCTGAGTTCAGCCTCTGCGTTAGCTGTGTGACTTGGGGCTGGCTTCTTGGCTTCTCTGAAGCTTGGGGCTCCTCATCTGTGAAACATCCAGAAATCCTTGTTGTGAGGACAAAATGAGAAGATGAATGTGAGATTTGCACTCTGAGAGATGCGTATGTGCACACGGGTGGCATCATATGGTCTTTATTTCAGAGTAACCATGACACGTAGAGGGTACCATGGGAGAGACATGCTAGATTGGACATTGAAGAGCCATGAGCAATCACGTATGATTTCTTAACTTTAGATCCTCATGTTTCAAATGGACCCAGTAGTATTTGCCCCATCAATTTCATAGAGCTATTGTGAGGCTCAAATCAAATAACAGTTAGGGGAGCCCTTCGGCAAAGTATTAAGTTGTACAAATGTAAGCTGCCTTACTGAATCACTTCTTCTCTGAACTCTGTTGTTTTGTTTTGTCTGTTTTGCTTTTACCCATCTTCCTATTTCTCTGGTTTTCCGTATTATTGTGAATCTTCCCCAAGACATTCTAAGATAATCAAGAAAATTTGATCCAGTTGGTTTTTTTGGAAGGAAAAAGCAACTGCCATTATTGAGTACTCATTCCATTTCAAGCTTTCCAATATGTTACCTCATTTAACAGCCCTCTGAATGGACATTATTTGTCTGTTTTCCTAAGGGAGGGGACTGGGACTCAGAGAGGCCAAGTATCTGCTCAAAGTCACAGAACGGGAATTTGAGCTCAGTTCTGTTCCATCACATCACACTGGAGACTCAAGAGCACTGTTTTTCTTTCATTAGAGAAACTTACCCATATTTTCACCGCCGTCCCTCCCCACTTTTGACCTTTCTTCTCTGTTACAATGAAGACTCCTTTAGTTAAAACTCTCTGATGGATTCAAGGGCCATGTGAAGTTTTTGATAGTCCAGACAATCTGTGGTGACAACCCAATATGATGAGATGATTCACGAGGTGGAAAAACTTTCCCATGGATGTGTTACATCCAAGTGCCTCTGCACCAAGGAACCATTTCAGGAGAGCCACAGTCTCTCTATGGAAGGTTTGAGAACATGAGAATGTTGTCTTTTTTAAACAAAGGATGGACTGATCACTTTAGGAAGAGAACTGGTTAGCATATCTACTGGGTTCAGGAGAGCCTCGGAAGTAGCACCTTCCTACCCTACACTAGTTTCCGAATGTCCTGAGAAATACAGCAAGAGAATAAGGCATATAAACACCAAAATAGCTCCTTTATGATTGAACTTGATATTTGGGCTTTCTAACCTCGTATTTGGATAGATGTACCCACCTGAAATATTGGCTTGGGAATTTTCGCTCTTGGAGGAGTATACCCTAACAGAAGATGTGCTTCCTTAGGGCAACCTGTGCCCAAGAGAAAGTGCAGAAGAGGCTGGACTGCACATGCCCACTTTCTTTTTTCTAATGCTCCAATCTGAGTGAGGCCAAAAGTGTTACAAAGGATGGTGCCCCTCCATGCAGAATGAGACATGAGGGGGGAATAAGCTCCCCCCTGCACCTCCCACCCTCGCCACCAAACAACGACATTGGAGTTTGAGGAAAACGGAAGACTAGCTAGAGCATTGTAGACTTTTCTAGAAAATATTGTTTTTAATTGTCGAGGTGGAGAGCAGTCCAGAATGAGACTTTTAGGTTGATTAAACAGGGATCAGGGGCTTCCCTGGTGGCGCAGTGGTTGAGAGTCCGCCTGCCGATGCAGGGGACACGGGTTCGTGCCCCGGTCTGGGAGGATCCCACGTGCCGCGGAGCGGCTGGGCCCGTGAGCCATGGCTGCTGGGCCTGTGCGTCCGGAGCCTGTGCTTCGCAGCGGGAGAGGCCACAACAGTGAGAGGCCCACATACCGCAAAAAAAAAAAAAAAAAAAAAAAACAGGGATCAAGGCATAGAAGAAGAAGAGGGGAAATGAAGTTTCTTCCTCCTTAGAAATTACCACCTAATAAATGTCAGAGACATTCTTGTAAACTGAATAGGCAGTGGAAGTTGGTTGAGACAGAGGACCCCAATTTGGGGCACCTGTTGGAAGTCCTAATAAAAAGATCGCCCAAGTTTGATTCTGAAGGCTGTACTAGGAGAGGGAGAAAATACCTTTGGCCCAAACTTTATTTGACTCATATTTCAAGAGCTGGTCTATTCCATGCAGAAAAATTCCACCAAAAAGCATTTATGGCATAGGTTTGACGCTAAATGATTGACTTAGTCTGAATGATACATGTTTGTAAAAGCAACTATAGTGATGCCTGGTAATGAAGGACTAGGTAATTTGGATTAGCTCTCCCACTTAGCACAGTAAGAAAAGCCAGACACAATATTATTTTTAAAAATCTGCTCGAAGACTTGAGTCAGCTAACATAATGGTGAAGAGTATTAAGGAAGAACAGAATTTATGAGAGCTAAATTCAGAATTTGGGGCTCTCAGAGTATGTTCTCTGACCAACATTGAATTAAATAAGAAATCAATAATAATAAGATATCTAGAAAAACACCTATGTATTCAAAATTAAACAATGTAGTTCTATATAATCCCTGGGTCAAAGAAGAAATCCCAAGGAAATTAAAAAGTGTTTCCAACTGCATGAAAATGAAAATACAATAACTAAATTTGTGGATTTAGTTAAACCAGTGTTTAGAGGGAAACGTATAGCTTTAAATGCTTATATTAGAAAAGATGAAAGGTCCAAAACAAATGCCCAAGTTTATCCTTTAAAAGCTAAGGGGAAACAAAAAAAGAGAGGCAAAGTAAACCCAAAGTAATTAGAATTAAAAAAAGATAAATGCACAGATTAATATAGAAAAGATCAAATAACACAAAAAATTAACAAGGTCAAAAGTTGTTTCCTTGAAAAAATTAACAAAATTGGTAAATCAATCCCTAGCTACGGTGATCATGAAAATACAGAGAGAAGACGAATGACTAATATCAAG
Source organism: Mesoplodon bidens (assembly GCF_964165515.1). Lineage (NCBI taxonomy): Eukaryota > Metazoa > Chordata > Mammalia > Artiodactyla > Ziphiidae > Mesoplodon > Mesoplodon bidens. The sequence goes on along the minus strand of NC_138178.1, from coordinate 59,978,256 downwards.
AATAAATACAGCATTATTACCATAGACATTAAAATGTTAGTAAGGGGGTGTTATAAATAACTTTATACCAAAAAAATTCAATGCCATAGATGAAATGGACACATAACTTGAAAAATACAGTTGACAGGAAATGTCACAAAATGAAACAGAAACTCAGAATAGCCCTGTATCTATTAGATAAAATTGATTTGTTGTTAACACAACAACAACAACAACAACAAAACTTCCCAGAAATAAAACTCTGGACTCTAATGTCTTTACTGGTAAATTCCATAAAAAAATTAAGGATGAAGTAAAATAATACCAATCTTATATGAAATCTCTTAGAAAATAAAGAATGTGGGACCACTATCTGACTAAATTTTTGAAGTAAGCATAACCCTAATACCAAAAATCTATGCAAGGTATTGCAAAAATAAAGTAAAATAAAATTAGATAAATACACCTTATGAACGTAGATACAAAAGTTCTTAACAAAATTTTAGCAAATTGAATCCAGAAGTCTAGTGCCCCTGTGTGGCTGCCAGGTCTGAGAGTTTGCAGCAGGGGTCGCTCTTGGTTCAGCAGGCAGGGAAAAGTGAGGACAAGCTGGGGTCCAGAGGGACCCCTGCATATGTCTGCCACCATATCTAACCATGATGACCTTCAGAAAGTCATAGCTGCTGTTTCACTTCTACCTTCCAAATCTATATAAGAAAAAATTGGGGGTTAGGAGAGGCGGACAACTGTAACTGTCTTATTCTACAGGTAACTCAGGGATTCTGGGAAGCCTAATTTCGGTTTAGCTGAGCTGGCACGTTCCAAACCCTGAAATCAGCAGAGCAATGACCTGCAGGGCAGGTTGATGCTAGTGTCATCGAGGGGGCACATGGGGACTTCTGGGGGGCTTGTGACATTTCTTGCCCTGGGTTATGGCTACATGGATGCTCACTCTGTAGCTGTGCATTTTTGTTTTGTGAACTGAATGTATGTAATATTACAAAATCAAATTAAAAAAAAAAAAAGCAACTGTGACACGTCTGTTTCCCACTCTACCACCTACTTTGAAGCATCTAGGCCATTCTGTGTTGATTCTTTCTGGAGAGGAGATGATAGTGAAAATGCAAAGAAAAAATAGACTTTTCCCCCTGACATATTGCATTTCAAAACTTAAGCTCTTCAGGTAATGGAAAATTGCACAACCACTATACTGTATAGACAAATGTCAATAGTGGACTTGGATTAAAGGAAAACCCAGACACAGGCATTACGTGGGTAAATCAAAGAGTGTTTATTTATCTAAAGTAAACAGATGGAGGCCATGAAGTCAGGACACAGAGTGGAGAGACCAGCAACATTATTTGGGACAGGCAGAGGTTACCACGCAATAGGCTCACACTTGTGTATGATAATGTCTGAGCGAGGGTCACAGCAGACCTTTTTGAAGCTTGACTGCCCCCATTTGTGCCAGCTTTGTGTACTGAAGAGAAGTGCAGTTCTATCTACTAAGACTGGTGCTGTTGTCTTTCTCTACTTCATCGAGGAAGGTAATGCCAGGTTTAAAACTTGTGCAGTTCTGCATATGGGTGAGTGTGATTATGTGCCAGGACCACATCACCTGACCCAGAAGCTCTCTTCAGTCTCAGGTGGCACTATGTGCTATGTGGCTCAAAGGAATATGGTATAATCCAGTCCACTTGGGCACAAATGTGCTCTCTTTTGCCATCCTTCACCTCCCCACATCACAACAGCCCAGTCTCCATGCCCAGGTGTCTCTGGGAATCATGCTAACAAGCCCTAGGACCAGGGAGAAGACATAGTGCCAAAGTCATTGCAACAGGAAGAAAATATCATGGGCAAGAGCAAGACTTCTGCCATCCCTGTCCTCCAAACTCCAGATAAGCCTTCTTCCCCCTCCCTAGGCTGGGGTTATGCAGAGTTGAGAGGTGTGGTGTTATAAGCTGTCATCTCTCCGCTCCTAAAAGCTCTTCTATACTCTGCTTTATGACGGTGAAGGTGTAACTTTGCAACTCAGTTTCCTTGTTGCCAACAGCTCCCTGCCAGGTCCTGCTAATAAGGAACACTAAAGAGAGACCGGAAGACAGGAGGATGGAGAAGGGTCATACTCCTGTGGTGTTGCTGTTACCGTCAGCATTACCCTGGCAGCAGAGTTGGGTCCAGTTGCCAGTGTTTCTCTATGATCCCACGATCGACCCATCACACCCCATCAGAGGTAACTTAGACCTTCCCTCTGGGCTCTTGTGGTTCAGTGGCATTAGTTCACGCCCCCTCCTCAGAGATTTGAGTCCCAGCTCTGTGAGACCCCTCTTCCAAGGTGCTGGGTTCTGATCTCTTCCCTTTGTTCTCCCAGTCCTAAGAGTGGTAGCTGTTTCCTGCAGTTACATGTTTGCATGACATCAGTGTTCTTTTTCTGCCTTTTCAGTCCTTTGATAGCCGTCCAGCCAATTCCCTATATTAAATCCCCTCATTGGCTGCTAATACGTATGGGTTTTCTCTTTGGGGGGATGAAAATTTTCTGGAATTAGATAGTGGTGATGGTTGCACAACCTTGTGAATATACTAAAAACCACTGAATTGTACACTTTAAAAGGGGGAATTTTATGATATGTGAATTATACCTCATTAATATTATAAATACTTTATGTTGAATTACCTGAACTGGAAACTGATTAATATAGCATTAATCAAGGAGAGTGTGGTGTCTAATTTTATGTGTCAACTTGGCTGGGCCACAGTACCCAGATCTGTGGTCAAGCGTTATTCTGAGTGATTCTGTAGAGGTGTTTTGGATGAGATTAACATTTAAATCGGTGGACTTGGAGTAAAATAGGTTGCCCACCAAAATGTGGGTAGGCTCAGCCAGTCGGGTGAAGGCCTGCTTAGAATAAAAAGACAAGTCTTCCCCAAGCAAGAGAGAATTCTCCAGCACACTGCCTTTGGACTTCATCTGCCAATCTCTTCCCAGTTCTACAGCAGACAGCCTTCAGACCTGAACTAGAATATCTGCCCTCCTGGGTCTCCAGCCTGCCAGCCCAGCCTGCAGATTTTGGACTTGCCAGCCTCCAAAATTATGTGAGCCAATTCCTTATAATAAATTTTTCTTTATATACATACACACATCCTGTTGGTTCTATTTCTCTGGAGAATCCTAATACAAAAGCAACTGTTGGCAGTCCCAGGGAGAGGAGAATGAACCTTGCTGAGACCCTAACAGATAGATTTGTGGGATCGTGCAACCACAGGATGACTGCCAGGAGCTCGAGAGAGGAGGAGAGAGGGACGTTTGGAGACCATTGACTGAGGAGTAGAGGGACAATAGACATTTAATGATGCTTCCCTGACTTAATGATATTGATGATGTAATAGATCTCCCCGCTCTTTGAAGCCTTGGTTCTCTGTAAGTCCTTTGGAACTCAAATACCACCCCAGAGAAAGTGGGATGAAATTAATTAACTGAAATTAAGTTTATACTACCCCAGCAGAGCTCCAAAGAGAAATTCAGGCCAGTTTTGAGAATGTTAGAAAAAGTGTCCTTCCTTGTACATTCGTGCTTGTGAATTGGGATTCACAAACACTTCACAAACATTTGCTTTTATTTGTCTACTTTCAAGATACATGTTGGCATTTTGTGGTATGACATGAAATGACTTTTCAGAGATAGAACCTTCATTTGTAACTTTGCCACTCAGTATCAGGGCAGCTGTGTATCAAGGTTTTTACAGTGGCTGGCTATGGGCAGAATGTTTGTGGAACTTACAAAATATAACCTAAGATTGATGTAGAAGAATAAAAGTCCCCAAATAGCTGTCAAGTTTGAAAAATGAGAGCAAAAAGAGAGAACACAATTTATCAGACAGAAAGATATGATAACATATGGCAAAGCCATGGGTAGTTCCTGTGCAGGAATGGGCAAATAGATATATATGGAAAGAAGAGGGACCCTGGGAGCAGACCCCTGGACATGGGAGCCTGGTGTGCAACAGAGTGCCCCAAACACCTGGGGGAAGAAAAGACTGTTTTTTAGATGGCATGGGAAAAACTTACTCACTCTATGAAAAAGAAAAGTTGAATGCCTATTTCTTGTCCTATATGAAGGTAAACCCCACTTAGATTTAAGAGCTACATTTGAAAGGTGAAGCTATAAAGTTAACAGGAGAAATTGTTGAAACACATCTTTGCAACTTGATAGCCGAAAACTTCTTAAATGGGACCCTCCAAACGTTTCTTCTTAGGGAGAACAATTAACGCATTTGATGATATCAATATTAAAGATTTTGTTAAATGATCTTCATAGATGATGTTAATAAATAGATGACAGATTGGGAGGTGTTTTCTATGATGTCAAAAATTATTGGGACAAATGGGGAATGTTGAATATGAACCCTAAATCAGACATTAGTAGTGTATAAATGTTAAATTTATTGAGTGGGGGAATTTTATTATGGCTTATGTAGGAGAATGTCCTTGTTCGTAGGAGATTTACACTGAAATATTTATTGAAGCGTCTGAATCATTGGTAATCACAGAAAGGAAAAAATAAAGCCAAAATGAGATACACATTACACACATCAAGTTGACAAAAATAAGAAAGCCAGGTTATGCCAAATGTTGGGGAGGCCGTGGGGAACCAGAAACCATGATCTCTATAGTCTAGAGGTCTTAAAGGGCAAGCTGGCAGTGCAGAACGACACTGGGCATACGTGTACCCTAGCATCTAGCCACCTGCTCTCAAGTGCCAGAGAACCTCACTGGGACTGAGATGGTCACCATAGCATTGCTTATCTTAAGGAGGATGTGAAGCCACCTAGGGCCTATCCCCAGGGGATTGGATCAGGCAAATGAGGTAGACACCTACTAGTCGGGGTCCACTTCCTACCCAAGCCTTATTAGAATCAGAAGCCAGAACTTCTGAAAGACCTGGAGAGAGGGGCCAGAAACAGGAGAATGGGCAGGTGGCAGGGGATCCTGTGGGAAGATTCAGGACTCAGGGGTCTGGAATTAGTTTGAGTTGAGGAAAATAAATGTAATTGTATTTTTGCATGTTTACGTTTATGAGTAGAGCTTTACTCCTGCTATACTGTCATTAGCAGCTGTTAGGTTCCCTAACTCCCCAGGAGCCAAATGGAAAGATAATGCTTAACCCCAAAGGACTGGATCCATAGTGGTGGAATTTTAGGCAGAGGACAGTCTAATGGGGGGATATTTTTGTATGATGGTAGTGGGAAACCCATGGTGCAGCACACATGAAATTTTATGCATGGCCTAAAAAAGATTTTCAGAAATTCTAGAGCTTCTTTTTCTTAAGCAAAATGTATAATGATGTCCTAAAAATAAATACCCACTGTTTAGATGGATGCTAGCAAGGTCTTAGCAGTGTATGTGAAGGTCTTTTCAGGGAAGAAAAATAGATCAGTGTTCATTTACTGTGTAGAAAAAAAAAAAAGCCCTCAAGTTTTAAAAGATTAATGTATCAGTTCTTTTTGCAGGTGTTGATTGTTATCTTGTAGCACTCAAAGGAATTTAAATTCCAATGCCTTTGTCTCTCTTGATGTAAAGTAAGGGACTGATATTGAACTTGCTATAACCAAGGGTGAGGACGCAGAGTATCCTCTGTCTAGCATCAAAGGAGTCTTTGCTTGTTGAATTTATGCCGGGACAAAACCTTGGGAAGAGAACTCTCTGAGCAGTGAGCATGTCTGAGAAAAACCGGTTCCAGTTCCCGTCCCCCCCACCCCCCCGGCCCCGTCCCCCTGAGACCTAGGCCAGGGTGAGAGGGAGAAGTGAACTTGGACTGAGCTGAAACCACGTGTCAGGGCCCTGGGCTAGGCATTCTATGAGGTCTGGTTTGTATTTCTCACACTTCCCCTCATGAAGCAGGCATCGTTCCCACCCAGCTTACAGATAAGAACACTGAGGTCCAGAGGGATTAAAGCAGCTGGCCCGAGGTCACACAGGCATTTCATGAGCATGCCAGGATTCCAACCCCAGGTGGAATTCCTACCACACTGGGCTGCCACGCTCAAACAAAAACTGAAAAATATTCTGAAGCTTTATACCAGGCCTCAACAGGGCTCCAGCTAGTTTGTCTGAGCTTGTCCTAAAGATGTCCCCCACCCTTCTTAAGATGCTTTGGCATTCTGACGCAGTCAGCAGAAAATAGCTGCAGGAGCAATTACTGCCCCAAATTGAATCTGTAAATTTCAGGTCATTCAGATCTCCATTCCATATGCAGACTTTATTAATACCGCAGCTTCAGGTTCAAAATGTCATGTTCACTGAAAAATAGAAAAAAAACCCCAAAACAGTCCATTGTAGCCACTGGGGCTCTTACAGAGCGAGGCTCAGCTGCCAGGGACACTTACCAATAGCCTGAAGAAATGAAGCTGGAGGAAATGCAGTCTGGCTTCCAAACCTTTAATAGGCTACGGTTTTGAGGCTCTTTGCCTCTAACCTTTCAAAATTCCTGCTCTGCAGGGAGGAAGAGGCATCAACTAGAGATCAAGGTTGATGAAAAGCTGAATATTCAAACTGACATTCACCAAGAATGATGAGGGAGGGAGCTTTAATGGAATAACAAACGATTCTCCTGAAAGAAAATGTCAGACAGGCAGTTTTTTTTTCTTGGACTTTCTTTCCTCATCATCTCCGGCCCCCCTCCCACAATCCACCCACACACACTTAAATTTTGGCTTATTTAAACTTCAGGAGAGTTGCCAGCCAGGCTGGAAGAAGTGAAATTAGGACAGTTCCAAAGCCTTGGTTTTCAGACACTAATAAATTAGGTGAATGATAAGGCATTGGTGAAAACCTGCAAAGGGGCCAATTTTAAAGTGATTCTTCCTGCCTGAGTCAGCACTGGCTTTGGTGGGGTCTGGGATCATGGTAGAGAATCTCTCGGGTCATGGGAGTATGCTCTGCATTCTGGCATATTTGGGGATGGAGAGGTAAAATCCCATCCTGAAGTGGATTCAATGTAATTAGGTCCAACAGAACTTTTCTGCTTCCAGATGAAATGTTTGTTTCAAACAGATCAGCTTTGCAAGGATGTCACTGAAAACCCCGACTGTCCTATTAGGAGATAACAAGTCTGTGTGCAGTTAGTCTGTGGCTCATTTGGCTTTGCCTGGTGTTGGACTTTGTGTGATTATGGGGTCCTCCCTTGGGATTTTTCTCTAAAGAGGGAAATGACTCATGTACTGTGGCCTCGTTATTTACAGGAGAGTGGCAAGATCTCATACAGAAGGTTCTAAATGTTAATGTTTCAAATTGAGACGGTAAATTTTTGCAGCCAGTTCTATTTACCTATCTATGTTTGTTCTGTCATCCCTATCTGTCTGTCTGTCTATCTATCTATCTATCTATCTACTTACTCAACTACTTACCTATCATGGTCTAAATGTTTGTGTCACCACCACATTCATATTTTGAAATCCTAACCTCCAAGGATGATGATATTAGGAGGTGGGGCCTTTGGGAGGGGCTTAAGTCTTGAGGGTGGAGCCCTCATGAATGGGATTAGTGCTCCATAAAAGAGGGTCCAGAGACATCCCTAGCTCCTTCCACCTTTCAAACAGTAAAATGGCACCAGCTATGAACCAGGAAAGGGCCCTCACCAGACCATGTTGGTGCCTTGATCTTGGACTTTGCAGCCTCCAAAACTGTGAGAAATAAATTTCTGTTGTTTATAAGTGGTATTTTGTTATAGCAGCCTAAACAGACTAAGACATCATCTTTCTTCTCCTTCTTTTCCTTCTCCCCTATCTATCTATCTAATCATTCAAAAAAATACTTATTGAGCTCCTACTATCTTCCAGGTCATAGGAAAAGCCCAAGACAAGCTTTTTTGAAGACCCCAGGGACCAACACTTGAATAACCTCCCAGAACTTATTAAAAATGCAGATTCCAGGCCCCTCTTCCAGGAATTCTGATTCAGCAGCTACTATTCATTAAGCACTTCCTAGGTACTAGGCAAGGTATGTAATAGCATCTAATCTTTACAGTATCCATTCCAAGGGGGATGATTATTCTTCCGATTTTACAGAGGCAGCTCAGAAAAGTTGAATAGCTTCCCCAAAGTCACATCTATTAAGGGGTAGGATTCTAACCCAGATCCATCTGAACCTAAAATCGGTGCTCTATCCATCATACTGCTCTTAGCTCAAAACACTACCCCAGTTCTGATGCCAGCCCAACAACTGGCAATGTACCCAGTTAGTTAGGCTGATAATGGTTTTCCTTTCAGTGGACTTGATTTGGGTCTTCCTCGGATATTTTCTCTGGTTGGAAGTATTTGGCCCCAAAACCCAGTGTCTGCAGGAGGAAGTCTAAATTCAAGGGTTGGCATTCAAGGCTCTATACAATTTAGCTTCCTCTTATTTTATCCCTTTCAGATCCCTGCACAAACTCTGGGGCCAAGTTGGTCTGCCCTCCATCTTTTGAATGCCAAGAGGTTGTTATAATCGAGGAAGATTCTTTCATCTTTTCCAAGGCCAGCCTTTCCACACACTCTGGATCCTATTTCCTTACCTTCAAGGACTATCCTTTCTTTTCCCTGTGTGATTAATCTCCTCTCTCTCTACAGTATCTCTTCAGCAGGTGAAATGCTCTAAGGTCTCCGGTCTTTAAAAACTCCTCCTTGAGCCTGCATTTCCCTCCAGCGATTGCATCATATCTCTGCTCCTCTTATCAGCCAGACTTCTCAAAAGAGTCTTTTCCAATGCAACACTTCCCATTCATTCTTCTGCCTCCTACTGAAATTGTTCACATCAAGGTCACCAATAACTTTCATGCCAACAAATCCAAAAGCTTTCCTACTCTCACCTTAAACTCCCTGCAGTGTTTGGCATAGTGGACTACTCCCTTCTTTATTAAATACTTTTTCCCTTTACTTCTGACTCATCTGAGGGTCAACTGCAGATGACAGAATCCACCCTAGCTAGCTTAGGCAGAAAGAGATTTAATAGGGAGAGTCCAGTGCTTATAAAAGCATTGGAAAGGTTGGAGAGGCAGCTGGAGACTGTCACCCTCCACATCTGATCCAGCAGAAACATCTCTGAGAAGAACACTGAAGAACTGGCCTGTCACAGGAGCTGCTGCCTCTGCCATGGCTGGGATGCTGCAACTAGTCCATTTTGCCCCTGCTGTAGTCCATGCCAACTGAAGGAATGCTCCATACCTGCCTCTCAACACTCACAAAGTTAGGGACTCCCAGGACGCTCTGCTACAACTGTTCCAAAAACCCAAATGCCCCCATGGCCATGCTTGCCAGGAGGTGCAACAGATACATGCTATGTCCCATATTCCAAACTGTGAGTTAGTGTACCTGCTTGGAGAAAGCTAGGTCACATGCAGATCCGAGCTGGAGGGGAGCCATGGGTATGATATTCTTTGGCTTCCCATCCTCTTCGTGGGCAGGAAGGCTCATTGCAAGGAGGTGGGAATGAAACTGAATGAGCCACAGCTTCTCTGTGGGAATGAAACTGAATGAGCTACAGCTTCTCTGATACCACCTTCTTCTAATTTTCATCCTTCCACAGAGTCCAATATTTCTCAGTCTCTCTGTTCAACTGACCTCTATATATCAAAGGGCTTCAGAGCTTGATTCTGGGTCCTCTGCTCTTTCTCTATCCTCTCCCTAGTGATCTCTCCAAGCCCCATAGTTTAAAAAAAAATAATAATAATTGATTGATTATTTATTTTTGGCTGTGTTGGGTCTTCGTCTCTGTGTGAGGGCTCTCTCTGGTTGCGGCGAGTGGGGGCCACTGTTCATCGCGGTGCGCGGGCCTCTCACTCTCGTGGCCTCTCCTGTTGCAGAGCACGAGCTGCAGACGCACAGGCTCAGTAGTTGTGGCTCACGGGCCTAGTTGCTCCGCAGCATGTGGGATCTTCCCAGACCAGGGCTCGAACCCGTGTCCCCTGCATTGGCAGGCAGATTCGCAACTACTGCGCCACCAGGGAAGCCCCCCAGCCCCATAACTTTTAATCTCCCATTTTGATGAGTCCCATTTGTGTGTCTCCAGCCCTGTGTCCTTCTTGACCTGAATATATAAGAAGTATATCAAACAGAGCATGCTCCAAACAGAACCCAGGATCTCAGTAAAACACAGTATCATCATCCTACTGCTTTAACCAAAAACCCAGGAGACATCTGGATACCTTGTTTTCTTTTCCTCTCCGTGGTAGATCCTGAGCAAGTGATGTCACTGCATCCTCCAAAAAAACCCCACTGCATCCCAGAGACTTTCCCTGGCTTCCCTATCTAAAGAAGCCTCCTCCCTACCCATTTTTCTCTGTTATATCAACCTACTCCTTAAATTCTCTCTCTCTTTTTTTTTTTTTGCGGTACGCGGGCCTCTCACTGTTGTGGCCTCTCCCGCTGCGGAGCACAGGCTCCAGACGCGCAGGTTCAGTGGCCACGGCTCACGGGCCCAGCCGCTCCGCGGCATGTGGGATCTTCCTGGACCGGGACATGAAGCCGTGTCCCCTGCATCGGCAGGTGGCCTCTCAACCACTGCGCCACCAGGGAAGCCCTTAAATTCTCTTTTTAATTTATATGTTTACTAATTTGTTGACGTTGTCTCCCCTTCTAGAATATAAACTTCATGGAGGCAGGGACATCACCTACGTTATTTCCCATTATCCGTCTAATGTTTAGAGCAGGGCCTGGCGCATAATTTTTGCTCAATAAATATTTGTCAGATGAACAAGTGAAAGAATAAATGAATGAGGACATGATCACGAAGGCCCCTTCCAGTCTCAAATAGTCAGCCTGCTCAGAATGATCCAAATCTTACCCATTCATTAGTGCTCAGGCCAAGCCCTATCACCTTCAGGAAGTCAAGGATGGGATTCTCTTTCCCTCCTCTGCGCCAGTCATTTGACACATGGCACGCGTCTGGGTGTCAGCATTCTAACCACGTTGCCCATGTTCTATCTTTTCATCTAGACTCTCTATTCCTTGAGGGCAGGGCAGTTGCCACGACCTAGTAATAGCGTCTGGCATTTACATAGCTGTTCTTGAGCCATGGGAGGTAGACAAAGCTTCTCCCTAAGAGTCTTCTAACAATTTCACTAGTACGAGCTCGTTGCTGTCAAATCCCAGGCCCAGGGAGTTAAATGACTCCCACAGGGTCACATATTAAATGACAGATATGAGAGTCAAGTCCTGAAGCCCACTTCCTGCCTTATCTTTGGATCTCCTGGGTCCTCAGGTGGGGTTCACAGTAGACGATCCATAAAGATTTGTGAGATTGATGAGTAAGAGTGTGGGGTGGCAGAAGGAACACTGTTCTAGAGAGCAGGAGACCCGGTTCATGCTTTGGGTAGCTCTAAGCAGACCCTGCCACTCTCTGGGCCTTGGAGCCCCTTGGCAAAGGGAGTTGTCAGGTTGGATGATTTCTGAAGCCTGCGGATTCATACTCTGGTACCCCAAGCAGCAACTCCTTGGAGAAAAGAATCTTTTCTTTCTCAGCTATATCCCCAGTGCTTGCAACAATACTAGGTACACAGTAGGTGCTCAATAAATACCTGTTGACAAATGAATCCCTCAACCCCTCCCTTCATCTTGGTAGGACAGATGTGATGGAGTGAGGATTCAGCCTTCTTCAAGTTGCAATTAAAGGGAAAACTGACCAGAGGGATATGGTGGTTGGTCTGGCATTGAGTGTGCTGGGTTCCACGTGGTGGTTCAAGATCCAGGAGACTGCTGAGATCTTGGGAAGTGCGGCAGCCTCCAGCCAGACCATATTTCCCTACCTGAATGAGCTGTTACCAAAGGCAGTAAAGATCCTTTGCCATCCTCCGTGTCTCCATTTCTGGTCACTGCCCAAGACATCCCTTCCTGGGCTGATGGCTACCAGCTCCGGCGCCACCTGTAATGCTGTCCACTCTAAATGATCTGGCGGAAGCAGCTTGGCATGCTCTCTGGCTTTCATTTTGTGGTCAAGTGCAAAAGCTCCAAATATATGTGACCCTGAGATTATAAAAGAAGATCAAAGGTTTCCTGGCAGGCAGGCCTGAAGGCTGCCTTCTTCAGTCCCTGCATCTGAGTGACCACTAAGGCAGAAGGTGAGAGCAGCCTTCTAATTCAGCCTGCGGTCTGCACACACCCCCAGGCCTTACTCTGGGATTTTGACACCTCCCTTGGGAGCCTGCACCAGGAGGTCCAGCCCTCTGGGAGGCTGGCAAACCACCACAATGGCTTGTCTCCCTGCTGAGGGACACAGAATCAGCCCAAAGGCTGGACAAAGCTCCTAGAGCGGCTCCCGTGGCAAATATCAAGGGGGGAGTTTACAAGCCAGAGAATTCGTAGGGGCCTGGTTGAGCTCTCTGGGAAGACCTGGGCCATCCACCCAGAGGCTCCTCCCTCCTGCCTCTCTCTCCTCCCCTTTCACTTTCCCCCCTCTCCCCATCCTTTTCTTCGGCCTTTGACTATGATTTTCTTTGAAGGAAGAAATTATTTTGCCCCAGGAAACTCATTTATAGCAAAATAAGTGAAAGGTCTGGGCATCTTGCCCCACATGGGGCTCGTTTTCAGGTTATTGCCTTAGCGCGCCTTCATCTGGCTCTGTGGAGCTTGGAACCTCTCCCTGCCAACATCACACCTGGTTTCAACTGGAGGGGAAAAGGACTTCAGCTTTTCATCTTCTGGGCCTCTTTGTTATTACTGGAGCCAAGTTTTGGCCTGGGATCAGATAGGCGTGAGGGGTCTGGGAAATGGATCTGGAAAATGTCCCGGAGGCCGGGGAAAAGAAAGCTTCCCAGAGCCTTGGAGCGGCTGTCCCTCCTGGCTGGGGTGGGGCTGACCTGCAGCCAGACCAGCCTGGCGAAAGATGGAGCCTCTGGCCTTAGGGTCGTTGCTGATTTTGGATGCACGAGAAAAGACCTTCTTAGGCCTCTTGAGATGAGGAATTTTACGTGATTTGGCTTAAGTGAGAGATGCATAAAGATGTGAAAAAGCAAAAGGGTTAAACTGGGAGAGAACCATATGCTAAATCTCCTGAGTAGAGAGATTGCTTTTTGGGATAGTTTATAGTTTAGTGGTTAATATTTCCTTAAAAGCTGGATTATTTCTATCCCTTATTTATTATTTTTTTAATGTTGCTTTGAGAAAAACCAAATTATCCTTTAGCATGCCTAAGAGGATTTTGTCTATCGTATGTTTCAGGGTCTTTATGGTGTGCATATCTAGCAAAAACCATTTCCCATAAAAATACTAAGGGAGGGCATTTCAATGGAATTTTAAGCTTATTTAAAATTAATTGCAGATTCATTTCACTGCACATTCGTTGAGGGTTTTTCTTTTTTCATTATTAATATGAAGAAATGGTGAGAGCTCTGCCAAAAGTCTGAGAGGAGAAAGTGCTGCTGTAAAAGTTTTCTAGAAGCAGCAGGCAGACATCTGCCTAAGGTATGCATTGTTGGGCTAACCAGGCTTTGGCCTGTCTCTGATTAAAGGGAGCCCACGGGCTCGATTGAGAGCCTGACTCGCGGGGCCTCCATCCTGCTTCCTGCTTCCCTCCCATCTCCTCTCCTGCCTGGGCAGCAAACAGCATCACAAAGAGGATACAAATGGCAGGTTCGGGGTCACGAAGAATTCAAAGATAGCAGAAAGCAGAGACTGGATGGCAGAAGAGTGGCATGCCTGAGGGTGCGGGTGAGAGTGGGAAACAGATTCTTCATGGATTGTCACAAGGCAAAAGTCACATTGGCCCCTTAGCTCTGTGCTGAGTGTACCTGGGAACTTGGAAGGGTACCTACCAGCAGGAACAAGTTGGTCATTTGTGTTAGGTAGCCACTCGAAGGTCTCTGTGAGGAGACCATTGTAACTAAATTTAGTTTCCTTGAACTGCTGAGGCCCCAAAGATGTATGCATTGGAATTTGGTCTTGATAAGTCTGTGGGTCCTGGAGATGAACAAAAGGCCTTGGTGGGCATCCAATTCACCTGCTTGTTTTACACTGGGAACTTGAATGGGGTGAGGGACTTTCCCAAGGTTGCATTGCTGGCTGGGGAAGAACCAGGGTTAGGACCCTGGCTCCTAATTCCTAGTCAAGTGTGCTCCATTCCACATTGATGCCATGGGAAAATAATCTCTTAAACTGGAGAGCAGAGATACTGGGAGAAACTGGGAAAGGTTGAGGAGAAGGCACGGCTCCTTTCCGTGGGGAACTTGCAGTATCGGGGAGTACCCAAGACTGGTCAGGTGAGAAGACTGTGTTTATTTTTTATAAATTTTTAAATTTTAATTTTTCTGCTTTTCCGTGATTGGTTTGGGGACCAGTTTTCTTATTATTAAGCTGTAAAATAAATGGGCAGTTATCACTGTCCAAGATGATTATGTGGACTTGTGAGCGTGTCATTTAGATCTCTCAGTTCTACGGCCGGTGCTGTCATGATCACCACTTTGTAGAAGAGACCAAGGATGTGATCTGAGAGGGTCCACCCCTACTACCATCCTGTGGTTCCTGCCTTACCTAAGTCCCCACTCTACCTGGGCGACCACAGAGGCATTTCAGCTCCCCTGGTATCAGTGTCAGCTCAGATCCTGTGTCCAAGATTCCTTGAAAAGTCTTTTCCCTGCACAGCTACCATAGGAACTGACTGCAGGACTCTTTGGGAAGGGATCAGAAAATGGTTTATCATATATATTTGGGATCATAGTACTGGGTCCTTTCTCAAGGAGATCTGGCCTCCTCTTCAATCCATGGGCCGCAAGTCTGTGAGCTGACTTAGATCTGGAAACTGTATGCAGAACCACTGCATTCCTGTGTGGCAGCTTCTGCTTGCTAGCTCTTAGTATTTTGTTTTTCAGGGTTTTTTTTTGCTGTTGTTGTTATACATGTCAAATAACACCCTAGTTCACTGTCTATCTATCGTGCCCCTCAGAACAGCATGACCAATTAGCAGTCACCAAGATCCCCACAGGTCAAGGTGGCTTGATTGCCACTCCAGCCTTGCTGCCTATTATAGTAATTATATCCACCTTGCTGCTGCTGATTGAATGCTCTCCTTAGCATCAGCCTGTCTGGAATCCTGTCATCTCCACAAGGATTCTAGGGATCTCAGGTCCATGGCAGCATCTGCTACTTTCAACCCTGTCCTGCAGAGAATTGCCCCCACCACCACCGAGCTTCTAAAAGATGCTGGAGAACCCCTTTCCAGTGCCATCTTTATTGCCTTATAATGAGGGGAGGTTCTGGTTGCTTCGAGGGAACAAAGTGAACTCTGTGCTTTCATATAATACATCCATTCTAACATGCCCACCTTCCTGAGAATTCTACCCCTTCCTCAATATCACGCCAAACATTCCAGCATCTCCACCTCCTGGGCCATAGGCCATCAATGAGTCCAGCCTTGAATAAGGCCTCAGCAGTATCTTAGGGCTGGCTCCAAAGCTCTTGCCAAGACACTCACTCTGAGTTATGACATGTTCCCATGTCAATAAATAGAAAAGATGTTCAACCTTATCTTTAGCTAACCACAGTGAGCCCAAACTCTCAAGATCCACTCCCACACATGGTCTCATGATTCTTTCATGTGTTCAGCAGCCAGGTGCTGCCATTCCTCCAATGCGTAAGCAGTTTCCTCCCAGAGGAGGGACTGTTTCTCTTCTTGGGCTGTGCTGAATCCTGACCCTGGTTATTGGCCTGAGGCAACAGGTAATGGTACGGGAAGATCTTGAGAAAGCCAAGAATCATTTTGGGAGATGTCTGTCTCAGGTAAGGTTTATCCATGGTCTTCAGGCCTGGGGAGGCCACTCTTCTCTAGCAAAGAGAAGGGAGCTTCTTCTGCCCTGAGGACTTAGGGCATCTGGGGTTCAACATTCTCAGGCTTGTTCACCCAATGTCATCTCTTCCATATCTCAGGGTCCCACTCTTGCTATGAAGGCTTTGACTTTGATATGGGAAAATTGTCCTCTTGGTAGCATTGCCACATTTACCATTAGATCTGGGACTTGAGTTTTAGCCCAGGAGTCCTTCCTTGTGGGTAAAAGAGATGAGGGTCTCCACAGAGACCCTCACAGTGAACCTTGAGTTGATTGCTAACTGATCTGGGCCTGTCATTTTCTTTCCCTTCCTTTTCTTTTAAAAAATAGACTTTAATTTTTAGAGAAGTTTTGGAGTCACAGTAAAACTGAGCAGAAAGTACAGATAGTTCCCAGATATCCTCTACACCTACCCCCAGCACACACATAGCTTCCCCCACAATCAATATCCCACACCAGAGTGGTACATTTGTAGAGTACAAAATAAGATAGGTAAAATGAATTTAAATATGTCAAATATCACAATAAATATAAAGTAGCTTAAAATCTCTTGGTAAAAGACAAAGATTTTTAGAGTTATTTCTTAAATATGCAAAATTCAGTTTATGTGCCATCTACAAGAGACATACCTAAAACATAAGGATACACAGAAGCTGGATGTAAAAGCATGGAAAATACTAAACCAAAGAAAAGAAGTGGTGTGGTGATATTACTGTCAGACAAAATAGTATTTAAGGAAAACAGTGTAACTCACAGAAGCAGAGTATCACATAATGATAGAACATTCTTCACCAGAAAGATGTAACAATTCCAAGTGACATGAACCACCCCCCACCCAAAAAAATAGGCTTAAAATATATAAGGCAAAAATTGACAGAACTGTAAGGATAAATCCACAAATGTATGATCAAAGTAGATTTTAACATCCCTCTATTATTAACTGACTTTTCTAGTAGATAAAAAATTAACAAAGATATAGAATATTTGAACAACACAAATTTTGACCTAATAGAAAAGTACTGACTTTTGCACACAAAAAGAGAGCACACATTCTTTTCAAATACACATAGAACATTTGTGAAAATTAATTATAAGAAAGGCCATGGAGTAAGCCTCATAAATTTCAAAAGGATTATTGTCATACAAACTACATTATCTAATCACAATGTAATTAAGTATTAAATCAACAATCATAATGGCAAGAAACTACAACCCCCCCCCATTATTTTGGAAGTTGAAAAAAGAAACCCTTCTCCATAACTCATGGGTTAAAGAAATCATAAATTAGAAAATACTTAAAATTGAATACTAATGAAAATATTACATATCAAAACATGATGATGCAGCCAAAGCAATATGTATAGGGAAGTTTATAGCCTTAAAAATACTTAGACTAGAAATGAAGAAAGCCTAAAAATTAATGAGCCAAGCATCAAACTTAAGAAGTTAGAATAAACGCAGAAAGTATAGGAAAGTGATAATAAAGATAAGCAAAGAAAGAGAAAAGAAACCTAAACTGGAGGTAATTTTTTAAAATCCCCCAAATAAGTGTTTTGAAAAGATTAATAAACATTTGTCAAGATCCATCAAGAAAAAAGGGCACAGTCTAAGGAATGGAAAAATATCCCCAATATATAAAGGGGTCTCATATCATTCTTAGTTTTTTAAAGATGAGATTTAAAGTTCCTTCTAACTTCATTCTAAGTTCTTCATGGGAAACCTGAGCCCAGAGACTGAGTGTGACTTGCACAGGGACAGAGAGTTGATGGGCCTCTCTGCCATCTGCCTTTTACCTGTCTGATCTTAGCACCAATCTTTTCTTTTATGTGGCCTGACATTTTTCACAGGAGAATTATTCCTTTGAGTTAGAGGCCATGGCACCTCTTAAAATAGGTGGTTGAGTATTGCAGCGTGTGTATCTCAGGGTTCCCTTCAATCAATTCAACCCACTATGGAGCCCCTACATTGTGTGAAACATGATTGAAAAATAAATGTAGTGAGAGTGAAAAGTTAGTGCTCTTAACCTCTACTAACAGAATTCAGCTTAGAGAGGAATAATAGCTTTGGAATAATAGCTTGGTAAGCCACTGGGAAAGAAGGTGAGGGTGCTCATAGGAGTCCAAGCCACAGAGGTGACAGTTAAGTTGCTGTGAGTGAGAACGTGGGAGAATTCGGGTTTTGCTCATTCGAGGGCTGGGGAGAGAAGATCAGAGGAGAGGGAAAGAGGGGAGAGGAGGCAAGAGGGTGTGAAGCTGGGGACTACACGAATGGATGTGATCAGAATATGTTCCCTAGGGGTGCGGAGTGGCTGAAGGATTTCTAAGAATGAGGTTTGCTACTCTTTAGTCTGAATAAATGTGAGATGCTACAATGTATCATGTCTGTGTCTTTACTGAAAATATTTTCACTTAACCTAATTCCCACTGTGAAATTGTGAAAATGGAAGGCTGTGGCTTGTCACTTCAGGCTCCAGGATGAAAAAGAAAAATGAGTAGGAGCTGAATTTCAGTGGTGATGATGAGAATGTGAGCCCATTCTCTTGGGTGAGGAAATTGTTTGTGTCAGTCATGATTGCATTCAGCTGCAAGTTAGAGAAAACCCTCCAAAGAGGGGTTTGAACAAGGCGTTGGTACAGTGTCTCAAGGTTATCATGGAGGACCCAGGTTCCTTCTATCTTACTGCTCTACTTGTGTGGCTTCGGTCCTCATGGTTGCGTGGTAGCTGATCTCCTGCAGACATCTTGCCCATGTTCCAGGAAAGGAAAAAGGGAAGGAAAAAAGGTCAGATGCATGAATCTGTCCTCTTTTGAAAAGCTGTCCTAGAAGCCCCATCCAGTGACTTCTGCCCGGGGTGTGTCACATGGTCACGCTTAGCTGCAAGAGAGTCTGGGAAGGAGACTATTTCAGTGGGGCTTATTGCCTCCCTGAACAAAATCAGGGTTTTGTCATTAAGGAGGGCTCAGAAAATGGCTATTGGGTAGGCAATTAGCTGTGTCCCCCACAAGGCTCATCTAAACTAGAGCTAAATGGGCTGGGAGATCCCAGGAGCCACCTGGATTATTTGGAGATGAATAAGACAGCCTTTGAGGAGTTCACGATTTAGAGGAGGAAGATAGACACCTAACTGGAACAACAAGAACACTGAATGACATTTTAACATCACATGGTTAGGGGAGGTGGTAGAAGTAAGCACAGGGGGCTCTGAGCACAGAGACAAGATAGCTTAGCTGGGGAGGGGGAGAAGGCCCAGAGCAGAAGTTAGTCACATGGCTATGGTGAGGGAAGGGGCCTCTTTGGCAAAGGGGTCCCTGTAAGTGAAGCGGAGGGATGCGGAGTCCTGGTGGTGGGGGGAGTCACAGGCAGGTTCATATAGGGGACTCTCTAGTCTAAGGTGGGAAGGGACGGGACTGAAATTGGAGACGGCAGCAGGATCAGACCGTCAAGGGCTTTCTCTGCTAGGGTGTGGATCTTTGCCCGCATCCTCAAGGCTCTTGGAAGCTACTGGAGTGTTGCACAGGGCAGTGACCTGGTCAGAACTGTGTTTTGGATGACCATTCTAGCAGCCACATTGTGGCGGGCAGGTTGCTCAAGCAGAAGGCAGAGAAGTAGGCAGGATGAAGGGGGAAAGGAGGGCTGTGCAGTGGGAGGGATGGAGAGTAGAGGTGGTCTCTGAAAACTCTCAGATGTAGGGGTAGAGCCCATGCTGCCCCTCCCCAGGTCTGTTGTCCGGGGGATGAGTTTGTGGTGGTGCCCTGTACTAATCCAACCCAGGAGGAGGGTCAGGGAGTGGGATGGGGCTACTCTTTGTTGCGGTGTGCGGGCTTCTCATTGTGGTGGCTTCTCTTGTTGCGGAACACCGGCTCTAGGCGTGTGGGCTTCAGTAGTTGTGGCACGCGGGCTCAGTAGTTGTGGCTCGCGGGCTCAATAGTTGTGGCACGTGGGCTTAGTTGCTCTGCGGCATGTGGAATCTTCCCAGACTAGGGCTTGAACCCGTGTCACCTGCATTGGCAGGGAGATTCTTACCCACTGTGCCACCAGGGAAGCCCCTGGAAAGAGAACTTTAATCAAGATGTTTAGATATAAACAGAACCTCCCCTTTTTCAAAGTTGAGGAAATTGCCCTGAGAGGGGTAAGTGAATTATCCAAGGTCACAGGACTGTTTACTGAACTCCAGTTTCCTGACTCCTACGTCAGTGCTCGCTCAGCTCACGGACTGTGCCTTTCTGTCCGTCGTGTTGGCTTGACTGTCACCTTAGAAGGACGGGGAGTCCTTGTCCTGGGGAGATGGCATTCAGGATTGCCGAGGGGGCTTTGAGGCTTAGCAGCAATTAGATTTGGCTGCACTGGTAAGGGCTGAGGGAGGTTGCAGGGAAGCAGAGGTGTCTCGGGAGGGGAGTGGTGGGCATGGAAGAGGGGTGTGGCGAGACTGGGGGAGAGGAAGCGAGGCACTGCCGAAGACCTAACCTCAATTGCTTGTGGTCCTCCCAGCAGCTCGGGAGGTTGGGTGAGTCCTTCATCTGTGCACGGAGTGGCGCTCACAGGTGACCTAAGTTCAAGTTGTCCAGCTGGCCTCGAACCCAGAACCCCTTGAACCCTGTGCTTGTGAGACCAGCTGCTGTCTTGAGTCCTCACCAAGCCGGTTGGGCCTCTGATGCCCGCTGATCGACCGGACCCTCGGCTAGAAAGGGACCGGCGATCGGTCCGCAGGTGGCGCTGCGCACCCGAGCAAAGACGCAGCGCGGCCTGCGGGGCCTGGGGGTGGGACTCTCTCCTCTGCCGGAGAGCCGCTCGGCCAACCGCAGCGCTTAGGCAGGAATTAGAGGAGAGGGCGCCGGAATGAAAGGGCTCCCAGACTTCAAAGGAATCTCCCAGAATTTCCAGAGCAGCGAGGACCGGCGAGCGCGTTCATGGCCGGAAGTGCAGACCTGGGCACCTCGGCAGGAAGAGGGGGCCGCTGGGGTCTGTGGGCGCGTGGAGCCCCCGCCCCTCCATCCCGGACCACCGCCCCCCCCACCCGCTTTTCCGGGTGTGTGGTGGGGAGCGCAGGGCTCTGCCAGGCGCCACCTCCCGCTGACCCGAACCCCCAAGGCCACGTTTCACGCGGAATCTGCCCAGATGACTCTCATCAAAGGCCACAGCCACAAGGGATACCACCTAAGAAAGACTTGCGAACGGGTTTATAGCCATGTTTTGCTGAAAAGCATGCTGCAGGTATTCAGATGGAGTTTATTTTGCTTGGGCGGGGGTGAGGGTCAAAAGACACGTGGTCCCTCGCTAGCTCTCTAGGGACTCAGCTTTCTCATCTGGTAAGTGAAGGGCTAGGGCTTGGCCTTTGAGCTCCGACCTTCTGAACTTCTGGGGGCGACTTGTTCACAACCCCACCTTCGCCACACAATTGAGATCAGGCCACTCGTTTCAGCAGGAGATTGGGGTCACTTGTGAGTTTTTCTGGAAGTTATTCCAGTTTAGCATAAGGGCGGTAGAGAGGCTCCAATGTCAGGATTTAGCGGGGACAAGATAAAATTCAGACATCTGGTGCGGTGCGGGACCTCAGGGAGGAGGAAAGGGGAATATGGCATGGTGGGTGCTGGCTGGGGACCAACAGAATTAAAAACAACCGAAGGAGGGGCCGTAAAGGCTCTACCCTCTTGCTTGGTCCACCATCCTGAGGTTTCTGGGGGACCCCCAGCTGCAAGCCCCTGAGCCTCCTTGGGACAGTCACCCCATTGTTGTAGTAAATGCTGAGCACTAACCAGGTGGGAGGGGCCATCCTATCACTCACACTCTGCAGTTTCTTGCCCACCCTGATGTCCAGTGAGTTAGAGCTGAGCTTGGTCATGGCAGCGCCCAGGTCACACAAGGTCAGGCAGGAGACTTCGGGAGGACTGAGATAAAGTTGGGACAGTGGAGGCTTGGAGGGCCGGCAGCAGGGTGGGGCTTCCCTCTTATCAGAAGAGCTGAGTCAAGAACCTGGCATCTTCAGGGGCAGTGAGCTTCTGTCTGCTTGGAGGCTAAATCCTCAGACTCTGATGCTCATAATCTTCATTATACATCATTATTATTTCAATTATGATTAGTAGCACCTCCCTTTTATTGGGTGCTTCCTGCAGCATCTACGTCAGTCTTCATAACCATCTATGAGGTAGGTAGAGGCTCTTGTTATTCCATTTTGTGGATAAGAAAGCAGGCTTAGTGCAGAGTTATGTTACCAGCTCCCCCGTCCCATGTGCATCTGGACAGCACACCTAGAGCTCATGTTGAGCTGGCAGTAGCCCTGGGAAGTGGGCAGGGCACTGTTGGGCTCCCGTTTATGTAATGGGAAAAGTGTGCACCTGTGAGCCGGCAACCCACTGTAGGTATCAAAGTCAGTGACCTGAAGCCAAGGTGGCAGCCCAGGCCCGGCATCTCCTTGGGTCTCTCTCTGTGGGTCTTCATCCTGCCCAGCTCATCCACATGGGTGTGTTGGGTGTTCAACCCAGGTGGTTGAATTTCAGGCTAGTGGGGTTGGAGGACAGTTTAGTTTTGAAAAAGAAGATGAAGGAGAGGGCCTCTAGCAAGCCCTGGAACTGTAGTGTGGAACGCCAGGCATCATCAAGGTGAGAGTGCGCTGACTATCCACGCTGTCTGTGTGTAGGGCCAATCAAGAGGCCCTGCGGCTTCACCTCAGCATCCATGGCCTTGCATTGGTTTTACCCTCTGACCTGACGTGTCTTACGGAATCTAGCCTGGGCTGTCCTCCAAACTCAGGTGTGATCTGAAGGGACCCAGTATAGAAGCCACAATAATCTAAGACCCCTCCCTCTCCAAGAAGCGAGTGGGATGTGTGCTTGTGGGTGAGAAGCCAGGTCAGCATGGCCTGATGAAGACATTTGCAGAAACCACTGACTTCCGGTCACCTCATCTTCCCTACTGCCAGCGCGTTAGAAGGAGGTCCCTGTGCTTGACCTCAGAAATCAGGTTGGGCCCCAGTGTAGGGTTGGAATTCCACCCCAAGGAAAGGCTGAGAGAATCTTCTTTTAAGACCTCAGCTGGGTGTGGTATCAGTTAAGCCGAGCATACACAAGGCTGGAAGCAATTTCTCTGCCCAGCTTCTCACCCATGGCAACTCTTTTCAATCATCCATTTGAACTGTTCCCCAAATGTGGTTCTCACTGTGGAGGGTGGACACTTGCCCCAGCTCCTTCTAAGCTTCAAGACCCCTCCTGACTCTACTATTCTGGGTCTTGACCTGAGTTTTTTGAAGATAGTTTGTTTGGGATTTAATCTTTTAAAAAACTTATATAAAAATGTATGTTTATTAAATTAAATAACAAGCTTTCATGACAGGCTAATAACTATGGTAAATTTTAGATACGAATATAAACTATGTTTTGAGATATTTCTAACAACTATCACATGACATGAAAATAATCTGATTTCTATTGGTGCTAGTCACAGGCACTATTAATACTACTTTTTTTTTAATAATTAAAAAATTGAAGTGTAGTTAATTTACAGTGTTGTGTTAGTTTCAGGTATACAGCAAAGTGATTCAGTTTTATATGTATATATATATATTTTTTTCATATTGTTTTCCATTATAGGTTATTATAACATATGGACTATAGTTCTCTGTGCTATACAGTAGGTCCTAAAAAACAGATATTCTCGGTTTTAGCCCATACTATCCTTAAAAGATGAGGTGTTTTGGATTTTCTACCCTTGTTTAAAGTGTCCACAGGCCAAATCCACCAAGTATAATATATAATACATACAGTGCTCCCATTAGGAAGGGTGAAGCAGATCCCGGGGACCCACCTGGGCAGGTCTCCAGACATGTTGTGAATGAGAAAAGCAAATTGTACGTGGAGGATACAGCTACTCACAGCCACAACAGCAAGCAAGGAAATAAAACTCCCTCCAAAGCAATATTATGAGCTTGTTTTGGGCACATTATGTGGACGTGTAGATAAATAGAAAGAGGCTAGGATGCATTCTCAGGAAGATGAGGGGTGGTGTCTTTGGGGAGAGGGGAGGGAGGAGGTAGAACGGAGGTTGGTGCACAGGGACTTTGGCCTTATCTGTAATGTTTTAAAGTTTTATGAGAATTAGTTGTCTAATTAAAAATTGATATTTAGGGCTTCCCTGGTGGCTCAGTGGTTGAGCGTCCGCCTGCCGATGCAGGGGACACGGGTTCGTGCCCCGGTCCGGGAGGGGATCCCACATGCCGCGGAGCGGCTGGGCCCGTGAGCCATGGCTGCTGAGCCTGCGCGTCCGTCCGCAACGGGAGAGGCCACAGCAGTGAGAGGCCCGTGTACCAAAAAAAAAAAAAAAAAAAAAAAAAAAAAATTGACAGTTAAAAAACTTTCCTCTCTCTGGTGGTGGCTGCACACTACCTGTTTTAAGCTCCCAGCTGGCATTTTGCACCACGGGGAGCGGGCTTGTGGGCTTTCCATCCTGGAAACCCAAACACGTGCAGAACACCTTGCATACCAGGCGCTTTACCTGTGTGAGCTCATGTGTCATCAGCCAGCCCTGGGTGCCTGCAGCCCGATCTCTGGAGCCTTTGATCTGGTTCCTCTCAGCTCCTGCCCTTCCAGACTCTGGACCTAATTTCTTCAGCGTCTCCACAGATGGCAGCCCCTGTAGCAGGGCCGTGTTTTGTTGTTCTTCTCTGGCTGCCCTGACAATCGTTCCCTTTCTCTCTCTGTCTCTGCCCCTTCTCTCTTCATCGGCACAGTTCGTGGCTGCCAGTGGGGGAGGACTAGGCAGGGAAGAAGGCGTTTTCAGTTTTGTTTCTAATCTGCTTCCTGAAGCTGCCCCTGGGCTGTATGTTACAGGAATTTCTGGGGGCCCTTCTGGGCTCAGCATGATCCCCCAAAGACCTGATTGTTGCACCCTGTTCACTCACTTGTCCTTCAGGTATTTATGGGTCATCTACCATGTGCTTGGAGCTGTACTAATCACAAAGTGTGCTGCTCTGTGGACTTGGAACCCATCCACCTCCTCCCATTCCTGCGGTCACTCCTCCAGCCAATGCTTCCTCATTCTCCCTGACTCATTTCTACTTAAGCTTGAGGTCTTAACTTAGGCAGCACTTCTTCCTGGCAGAAGCATCCCTGAACCTGACCCTCCCACCTGAGTTCTCTGCATCTTTCTCTCAGGCCGCTTCTCACACTCTGTGTAATTGTAGCTTAAATTTGTCTGTCTCTCCCACCAGACTCTAATGTCATGAATATAATGTCTTGAATAATCACAATGACAACGCCTACAACAGAGTGAGCTCTTTCTTACCTTAACACAGGCGCCATGCTAAGCATTTTCTGTGCCTCCCACCATCTAATTTTCACCTCCCTTTGAGGTGGGAACCATCATTATCTCCATCTTGGAGGAGGAATTGAGCCCTACATCAAAAATGTGCCACAGTCGGCCAGTTAGTAGATGGTGGAGCCAGGACTCACACCCCAGAGGTCTGAATTCAGAGCCCACACCTCCCCGCACTGGGAAGGGCAGGGCTGTATCTGTCTGATTCACGATTATATCCCTAGCTCCTAACGCAGTGCCTGCCATCTAGAAGGAACTCAATAACTATTTGTTGAATGAATAAATAAATCAAGAGATGTTCGGCGATGGGCAGCAAACATAATCTCTGCTAGGATTAGTTCCCTTTAAATGCAGTGAGGGGAAGCACAGCTACATTATTGAGTCACACCAGAAAGCACTGGCGTACGTAACTAAGACAATCTGAAGACTCTGTAGCCAGGCAGCCCCACTGTGGCTGTCTGCTGGGCTCGGCTGGGCTGCCAGGCCAATGGGATTTGATAAGATGGGGCTGGACACACAGAGACGGTCCTGGAGTCTGGGGTAGAGGCTGGGGACTTCCTGGACCGGGAAAGGGAAAGGGCCGTTTTGGGAGTTTCAGGTTAGCAGAGACCCGCTAAGATCTGAAAACAGCACTTGCTGCGGGGAGATTGACGGGAGAAAAACAGTCCATAGGACTCGAATTTATTTTATTCTGTCTAAAGTGGGATTTCTGCTGATGGTTTAAATCGGTGGTTCTCAACCAGGATAATTTTGATCCTCAAGGGATATTTGACAATATCTGGGGACATTTTTGGCTCTCACAGCTGGGGGGTGGGGAGCGGTCCTGGCACCTGGTGGGGAGAGACCAGGGATGCTGCTAAACACCCTACCGTGCACAAGACAGCCCCACCAACCCCAACAAGAAATGAGCAGGCCCCAAATGTTGTTAGTGCCAAGGCTGAAAAGCCCAGATTTAAGTGATGCAATGGGTGAACCCGGGGAGTAAATGACGTGTGTGGACGTGCCTCCTGTGCCGGCCTTGACTCCTAACAACGCAGGCTGTGGCAGGGGAGGGACTAGAGGTGACAGATGCCCTTTCTACTCCCCCACTCTTTCCCCAACCCTGGAAAACATTACCAGGGACTCGGCCCCTCTCTGCGGTTTCCCTCCCCTTCTCCCCATTCCTCACAGTTCTGTTATCGCTCCAGGATCAAAAGTTTGAAACATTTGGTGCCCATATTTGAGAAAAGTGAAGCGGCTGGGTCTCAGATGTGAGCATGCTTGGCTCACTTCCCCCAGGGACTCTGATGTAGGAGTGTTCACACTGCTCATAACTTTGGGGGTCACTACCAGAAGGGAGCGGGATGAGAACGGGATGGGGCGGACATTGGGCGCTGTGACGTGCTCTCCCGTGCCCCAGCTTCTGGCAGCCTGACCCCTTCCCCGCGGCCTGTGCATATTCATGCTGTAAGTGTGTCCTGAGCACTTCCTATGTCCCGGACACATTGTCAGGGGCTGTTTGGTTAGCGGGATGCTTCAACCTTCAAGGCGAGTATAGTCTCTTAGGAGAGAATAGGATTCTCTGTCTCTTGCTCTGTTGTTTCAGGTCCTACGAGAAGCAGACCCCAAGATAGAATTAGACGTGCAAACACTTTACTGGGGGAAACACCTGTGGAGGATGAGGGACGAGGAGTAGGCAGGGGTGTGACACCTGTGAAAGGAGAGAGGGCAGGAACAGGGATTGGACAGGAAGTGTCTCAGACCGCAGGGCAGCTCTGAGAAGGTGTCATTTGCCGGTTACAGCCCGCATCCTGCATGAATGGTACCAGTACCTACTGTGCCCAGCTACTGGCTCCTCCCCACCCTTGACCCTTGGCATTGCTTCTGTGGCCTTTTCAGACACCTCTGCAGGAACCCTGGACCACTCCTCCTCCTTTCTCAGAAAGCAAGAAAACGACGGAAGCCCAAACTCCTGCCTTGGAGCTGTCCAGGCCCCCAAGTCTGGCTCCACGGCCGCCATCCCTCCTTAGTCCTTTCCCTGCCGCTGGCCCGTCACCCTGCCCAGGTGGCTGGGGTCTGTTGCCCGCTTAACCAGGCTGCTTTCAAAGCCTGCTTTTGCCCATCTGCTCAAGTCATCCTCCTGCCCAGAGTGCCTTTTCTTTTCCTTTAGTCAAAACTAAATCTACCCGTTGCCTGGCCTGAGCCGACTCTCACTCCTCCCAAGATTTCTTCAGCCCCCCACTGGAATTTATGTTTTATTCAGAAGCACTGAGGGGTTCCCTGGTGGTTCAGTGCTTAGGACTCGGCACTTTCACCGCCATGGCCCGGGTTCAATCCGTGGTCCGGGGACTAAGATCCCGCAAGCAGCACGGCACAAAAGGAAAAAAAAAAAAAAAAAAAAAAAAAAAAGCATGGCCATAAATGAAGACCTCATTGCTTTCCAGTTGTCTCAGCTGTTATGATTATATTTCTTTCCATTTTTAAAAATTTTTTTATTTATTCATTTATTTTTGGCTGCATCGGGTCTTCATTGCTGTGTGCAGGCTTTCTCTAGTTGCAGTGAGCGGCGGCTACTCTTCGTTGAGGTGCGCAGGCTTCTCATTGCGGTGGCTTCTCTTGTTGTGGAGCACGGGCTCTAGGCACACGGGCTCAGTAGTTGTGGCTCGCGAGCGCTAGAGCGCAGGCTCAGTAGTTGTGACCCACAGGCTTAGTTGCTCCACGGCATGTGGGATCTTCCCGGACCAGGGCTTGAACCCGTGTCCCCTGCATTGGCAGGTGGATTCTTAACCACTGTGCCACCAGGGGAGTCCCTATGATTTTATTTCTTAAACTAGCTTCCAGGACAGCTAAGGACACGATGAATCAGTTCTCTGTCCACCATCTCTTCTTCTTTCCTTCTCATCTTTCCTTCCTTTCTTCCATTTATCAAGTATAACGTTTGTCAGTAGAAACTTGGTCACCTTCAAGGTCCCAGCTGGGCCCCAAGTTGGCAAAGTTGGGGTATTTTTTGGTCTCTAACTGGCCTGATCTTGCCCTTTCTCTTCCCTCTCTGGGTCCTGGTGACCTCCAGCTCCCCTTTCTCCGGCTTCCCCAAATTAACCAGTATTCTCAGTGCCCGGATTCATACAGAGGAACCAGTTACTGGTTCCAAAATGTAATTTCTCCCTAGGGAAATTTTTGACTAGGCCCTAGAGAGTTGAAAGGACAAAATTCTAAGGAATTTGATACATGAACTGGACCCTGTACTGTCCAGTACAGTAGGCACTAGCTGTGTGTGGCTATTTAAATTAATTAAAATTAAAATATAGTTCCTCAGTTATAGTAGCCATATTTCACGCGTGGCTAACGGTGACTATACTGGCCTGCATGGACAGATTTCCATCATCACAGAAAGTTCCCTTGGACAATGCTGAGAGAAGGAAAGGCATTTTTAAAAAGCAGGTGTGAGGTATAGCGGGAACTTTCTTCAGTCCTGAATCAGCCCCGTTTAGGGGTTCTTGCTAAGAGAAGAGCCATGTCTTTAAGGCTTCCTTGTTGAGCTGAAAGGAGGCCCCTCTGAGCCATTCCCAGTCACCAGAGATGCCCCTGCAGTGAGCACAGGCCTTGAGGTCATGGGAGCAGTGGTCCTGGGGGTAATGAACAGGCCCCTGGTCACCTCCCAGGCCTGGGTCCCTGCCCTCTGGCTCTGAGATGCATCTCTGGATGGCCAGATATCTCTGGCCACTCACAGCTACCCTCCACTGCCCGCAGGAAGGGGAGGCCTGTTCTGCATCTGCATCGGCCCGGGTGCAGAATTCCTAATGCACTGGAGAGTCGACATTCTGCAGCAATTGGTATCAATTATTAAGCAGAAAGCCCAAGGAGAGTCTGTGGAGCAGTGGAGAGTGTGGAAGGGGAGGGGGAGGGAGACAGTGCTGGGGAGGAAGAGGGGATGGCAGTGGCGTGGGCACTGGGCAGAAGGTTCGAGTGCTGTCCCTCCCACACAGAGAATAGAACCTCAGGAACGGGGAGTGAATGGTCCCGGCCCACTCCTGCCAATCAGTATTTGGGGTGATGTTTCTCCTTTAAGTGGGCTTCCGACAAACCTGAGTGTGCTCGGGAGTTAGACACCAGGATGCTGAGGGGACTTGAGGCCTGAGATGAGCTGGGAAGAGGGCAGGGCAGTGCTCCTCCAGGTTTGCAGGGTGGTCATCTAGAGCACGGACGGGCACACTTTTTATGTAAAGGGCTAACTATTTTAGGCTTTGTGGGCCTTACAGTTTCTGTCGCAATTGCTCAACTCTGCTGTAGCACAGAGGCAGCTGGAGACAATATGTAAACAGATGGGCGTGGATGTACTGCAGTCAAATGTTGTTTATAGAGACAGGTGGCAGGCTGGTTTTGACCCTGCTCTTCATCTAGGACCTCTATCCTCAAAGTGGGATCCTTGGACTAGCAGTATCACCATCACTTGGGACCTTGTGAGTAACACAGAACCTCAGGCCCCACCCCAGATCTCTAGAGACAGATCTGCATTTTATTTTTTATTTTACTTTATTTTTTTTTTGTGATACGCAGGCCTCTCACTGTTGTGGCCTCTCCCGTCGTGGAGCCCAGGCTCCGGACGTGCAGGCTCAGCGGCCATGGTTCACGGGCCCAGCCACGCCACGGCATGTGGGATCCTCCCGGACCGGGGCACGAACCCGTGTCCCCTGCATTGGCAGGCGGACTCTCAACCACTGCGCCACCGGGGAAGCCACAGATCTGCATTTCAATAAGTCCCCTGTGCCTATGAAGTTTGAGGAGAGAGTTTAAAGTTATTCTGGGGGGGATCTGGTCAGAATCAGGAACAATGGGTAGAAATGGGAGGAAGTGAAATTTCATCTCAACATCAGGATGTAATTTCTATCCAACAGAACTGTCCTCAAAGGCAACAAGAGGCTGTCTCTGGAGGTAGTGAGCACCCCATCACAGAGGTGTTCAAGGAAAGGCTAGATAACCACTTGCTCGGGAAGGTAGGGAGGACTTGGGCAGGATAAATAGCATCATGGCTAAGAGGCCTTGCTGGGAGGCAAGCTGCCTGGGTTTGGATATTGCTTGGGCAAAAGGATGTCTCCCCCATCCTTACTTCAGATTCCCTGTCCATCAAATGGGGTAATCAAAAACCTCACAGGGCTGTGTTGAGACTTCCTTCACTTAAAGTACTGCAACAGCCCTTACTATACACTTAAGTGCTAAGTGTTTCTATAGGTTACTTAATTCTGTAATGGCTATCCATATTTTTGTTGGGATTGAGGACTAACCTTTGTATCTTAGGTCTCGTCTGTCCAACTCTGAGATTCGAGGTGGGGAAGAGGGAGGATGTGGGGAGTAGCAATCCTAGCCAGTGTTTTCTTGGGTATTTGGTGTGAGCCAGGCATGATGCAAGCATCAGTTAATGGCTCTCAAATTACTTTCAGATACTTGTTGCCCTGGAAGGGCAGATAGATTATAATCTGTTGCTGCTCGAACACTCAAACGCAGCTTTGGAAAGTCAAATGGAGCCCAGAGATGAAGTGCTTGGTTTTGTCATCAACAGATTCACGCGGTGTTGAGGGCACAGAACTCCCTAGAGCTGGTCAAAGAGCCGCCTTGTTTGGACACATCACCAGCTCAAGTCTCAAGATGGCAGGGGGGCCAGAACGCTTGACTGCAGAAAAATAAGGAGCCCGCTGACTCCAGATCCTATTCGTATGGAGGCACCCAAAGATGTAATGTCCCTTCTGTCCTCGTTGTTTTGCGTTTATGATCCCCAACCATAGGTGTTCGCGACAGACCTTGGTTTGGATTCTTGCTCTGTCACGTCCTAGCTGTGTGGTCAGGGGCGAGCCTCTTGACCTCTCTGAGCCTTGGTTCTTTCCCTTATCAAAGGGACTGATAATGCTGCGTGCTTCACGGGGCTGTGGTGAGGATGAAGTGAGAACGTGTGAGACTTCTAGGAGCCGTACAGATGTTGGCTGTCACTTTAATGAATCCTATAAGCCTTTTGAAGTCTCTTCCTTCCCCACAGTGCTTGCCACATAATAAGGGGTTAATACAGACTTATCAAATGTGAGAGGAACGACTGACCTTCTCCTACAGAAGGGGAAGGAACTGCTCCTGGGGAGCGGTGAGGTGAATGCCCCCTCCCTGCCCTGTCCCCCTCCCCTGAAGACTACCCCTCCCCACCCCATGTCCACAACTCCCACCATCATTTCATCTCCAGCGTTCCTTGTGTGCTGCAGAAGTTTCCATCAGCTGGTGGCGGGCCTACCTACCTTTCTTCCTCGTAACAGCCTTGCGTTGGCTTTGTGGAAACCAACACAGAGTTCTTATCTTCCCAAAGAAACCTTTCAAAAGACAACACACTGGATTTTTTATGGTGTATGTGTGTGTTTTAGTTTCAGAAGGTGGGCTGGAAGGAAAGTAAAGATTGCCCTTTGTACCCAAGGGCAGTATCCAGCCAAGCTTAGGAGCCCTTTCTCACTGTTTTCAACTCTCCCCCATCTCCTTCCTTCCCTCCTCCCCCCATCATATAATTTTTTGGTACTTTTTGGTTAATTAATTTAAAGTGACGATAGTCCCAGATGAAGCTGTAAATTAGTTTCAAATGGCGCAGCCGGGCCACCCACTACTGGAAGATCATATTGCAGTGACAACATTAAAACTTGAACAACCCTCAACAAGGCGGGAGGAGGGGAATCCTAAAACCTCAAGTAAAAACACATTTCCAGCTCAATTCCTTGCTGCAGCCCTTAAGAAAGTGGAAACAGATGGATGGTGGCTTTGATAATGAGAGAGGCAATCAACTTTAGATTAAAAAAAAAAAAACCACCCTGAACCCTACCCAAAAAGGATGAGTCTGACAGTAAAATCCCAGACACATAACGTTCCATTTAAGAGGCTATTGACATATTAGCCGGGAACAGAGCGGGTTCTGAGAGAGGTCAGTCCTCCTCTCCCGGAGCACTCTGCATTGTTCCCTCGCCCCCGAAGCCAGAGCACTCAGCCCCCTAATTGAAAACATTGCAGTATCTTTGGATGTTATTGATGGTCAGATTTCCCCTGGAAATCACTAAGTGTTCTCGGGAGGCTTGGCTGTTGCCTGCTGCCCGATTCCAGAGAGCAGAAAAGACATTTCTGTTTTTAATTTAACTTAATTATTATTATTTTTTGGTTGTGTGTGTGTGTGTCTGTGTGTGTGTGTGATTTTTTTGGAGGCGGGGGACAAGATACCAGGAACAAAGAGAAGCAGTTCAACATTAAGAGAAAAGAAAATGTTGACGTCATGAGATCAGGACGCATGCCTCGATCTGGCAAGCTGTGTAGCTTGGGACAAATTCTGACATTTCTTGGGCCCAGCTGCTCCGCGGCATGTGGGATCTTCCCGGACCGGGGCACGAACCCATGTCCCCTGCATCGGCAGGTGTACTCTCAACCACTGCACCACCAGGGAAACCCTGAGATTTCTTATGCCTCCATTTTTCGTCTGTAAAATGGGAGTGAAAAAGCCTGATGGGCAGGTTCTCAGTGATGGAACTGGGAGAAACTGTTAGAATAGGAACCAGGGGTCTGAGGCTATTTTCCAGCTCTGCCGCTTGCCAAGCCTGGGTTTTGGAGCCAGTTCCTACTGTGGGCTGACCTTCAGCTTTCTGTCTGTCTGACCAGGGCTGCCATTCCTGCCCTGCCCAGTGGCCAAGGCAGGGAGTGAGAGCTAATGGATGGTGTGCACCTGCTGGACTACCAGCCCTTTGTCCACGCCTGGCACGTGCTGGGCCCTCGATAAATCATTGTCGAATGAGTGAATGAACCCGTGAAGAGGCTTGGGCAAGGAAAAAGTAATACTGCTGGAGAGTGGTGTGCTTAAATCGGCTTCCCGGTAATGGCAGCACTTCCTCTGGGGACTTTGTCGGAAGAGACATGCCATGTGAGTTTCTGTGATCCAGTAGGTTGCTTGAGCCCCCAAAGAGAAGAAAGACTCAAATGGAAAGAAATCTTGGTTTGGTCCAGAGAACATATGCATGTTCGCCGGTTCAATCCTTTTGGAAAATATGGAGATTTGGTTCTGATTCAAGTTTCTGCTCAGGCTTATTTTCAAAGGGTTTTTGGTAATATTTATAAGCATCATGGGGACAGGGCCTTGGCCTGTTTTATTCACTGAATATTCTAAGCATCTAACAGGTGTCTGACACACAGGATATGCTCAATAATTAAGATAGAAGTAAATGCAGGAATCTCTCTCTCTTTTCTCTCTCCACCTCCCCCATCCCCACCCCCAAAGCCAAGATGAACACTGAGCCTTGACGGCTTCTGTACAAAGTGGTACTTGAGAGCCGTGGCCTTCTTGCGTGGAGAATTGACCCAGACAGGTAGCTGATGCACCTGCAGAATTGCCCAGTGGGAGTCAGGGGATCACAGGGTGGGAGTGGGTTTTGAGTGCTTGGGGCACTGCCATTATTATAATAGCTCTGCTATTATTCATATCCTCCCTGGCTGTAGTCACGATCTCTGGAGATGAGCTTCTTGAGTTCACTGCCTTTTCTGAGCCCCGCTCGCTGCTCTGGGTAGTTCCGGTTTGAGAGGACCTTCTCTATCAGATGTTCTCCTCCAGCCAGGGCCGGCTCCCTCCACCAGCTTCTCCATACTCTGCAGCCTCCCAGTGTGTCAGAATCCACTTGTATTTCTGGTGAAAAGGTTTTTTACTTCAAGGGTCCTCAGGGATGGAAGGAGCAGCAAGTGAGAACCAGGGCCCTGTTGATGGAGCTGTGAGGGCTTAAAACTCATTCTGATGGCTTGTTTGGACCCTAGTCAGTGCCCCTGGCAAGACAGCAGCTGGATTATGTCTGTGGTGTGCTTGACCTGAGCTCTTGTCATCTCCTCTACTTCTCCCTTCCACCTCCACTTCTCTCCTCCTCCCTCCTTCCCTTCCATCCCGTTCCCCTGCCCATCCCCACTCTGAAAATCTAGGGTTGGGAGGCATTAGGTTGAGGGGAGATCAGGAGGTCGGCTGGAAGGAATTCTTCCATACTTTATAACAAGCAGCTCTGGCAATAGCATGCTCCTCCAGCCACTGGTGGCCAGCCATGAAGAGCGTTGATCCCCTAGCTGTTTCTTTGACTGGACGAGTAGCTCAAATCATGGCACTGGGATAGTTTTGAGATGAACTGGCTATTGTTAGAAACATTTAGAAATGTCTCCCCTATGCTCCAATTTCCTCCTCTCTGCCAGTCTTGGCTCTAACAGCTGGAAGAAATTTCTCCTTCATCTGCTATATTCAGTCTTTCACTAAGCTCCATCAATTTTGCCTTTGAAATTTCTTTTGTACCCGCCCCTTCTCTCGTCCCCACTGCTAATCCCCGAGGCCTGGCTCTCATCTCCTTTGCACGCTGAGCTGCCTCCAGAACCTCTTGGCAGAGTTCCCTGCCTCTGGTCTCTCCGTCTTCCATCCATCCTGTACAGCCAAGCCAGACTCATCTTTCTCCAGCTCCTTTTGCATCTTAGGATGCCTCAGCTCAAATTCCCCAGGCTCTCCAAAGTACTTGGCATTGCCCAGACAGTTTTGCAGCTCCCTCTGCCTTAATTTCTTCTTGGAGCAGTGGCTGTATTAGTTACCTGTGGCTGCTGTAACAAATTACCACAAAGTTGGTGGTTTAAAACCACAGAAAGTTGTCCTCTTACAGTTTTGGAGACCAGAAATCTGAATTGAGTCTTATGGGCCTAAATCAAAGTGTCAGTGGGACTGTGCTTCCTTGGGAGACTCCAGGGGAGAATCCTTTTCCTTGCCTCTTCCAGCTCCTGGTGGCTGCTGACATTCTTAGCCTGTGGCCATATCACTCCTCTGCCTCTGTGGTCAATCTTTTTGCCTCTGTGGTCACATTGTCTTCCCCGGGTCTGTCTGTGTGTCAGATCTCCCCCTTACAGGGACACTTGTGATTTACTTAGGGCACATCTGGATAATCCAGAATAATCTCCCCATCTCAAAATCCTTAACTTTATCATCTCTGCAAAATCCCTTTTACCAAGTAAGGTGATATTCACGGGTTCCAGGGATTAGGATGTGGATATTTTGGGAGACCATTATCTAGCCTATCACAGGCTTCTTATCTAGTCAGCACTTCAACAAATATTTATTGAGCATCTATTATGTGCTGGATTCTGTTCTAGGCAACAAGAGTCGTTAAGACTATGATCCTTTTCAGACCCATTCTCCTGCAGGGTGAACTACCCTTATCTGGGCTTTTTCCCTCCTGGAATGTGGTATTATTACATAGCGCGATCATCACGTTGTATCACACTGGTACCTGTTATATACCTGTCCTCTTCCATTTCTATGAGCCCCTTAAGTTGAAGCTAACTTACTTATACCGGTATTTAGGGCTAGATGGGACTCGGTGAAGGTTGGTTAAATCAATGAACAAGTCTCTTATTGCTTCCCTTCATTCTTCCTAAATATATTTCTAATTTGCTTGGATACTAAGATGGCTCCAATAATACAGTCTGCCTCAGAATTCTGTGTTTAGGGTCTGACCTTCTCGGTGGTCATCTCCTTGGGTCTGGGTGATGGGATGTAGCTGCTGAGGGCATCTATCATTCTCTTTGCCTGGTCCCCAGAAGTGTTATATACAATTATTTATTTAATGCTTCCCATCAGTCATTTCTACTGCCCATTGGCTTTGAGGGGGATGTGGGATAGGGGAAGTGAGAACGTTAGAAGACTGCGGTCTGCATCACTCGTGGGTCACATTTCCTGAGGGTGTTTCTTCTTGGTGTCATCCAAGCATGGCCCGTCTACATCTACTACCTCCGGTAGGACAGCACAATCAGTTCAGATCTGGTAAAACAGTACTCTCTGCTTCCATTGGCAGGTGAGACAAATCCTCTCGGTAGGGCCTTTTTCCACAAGTCCTGACATAATATAGAAGTGGGACAGACCCTATTAGGTACTGCCTTGTACTGTTGGTTTCTGATTTTAAAGTTGATCCCTATTTCCCTGCCTTAGGAAAGCAAAAGTGTATCTAGGGCAATAAACCAGTGGTGCCAACTGGAGGCCCATGGATTTGTACACAGCCCTTGGAAGTAAGGGGCATGGTTGTAGCCTAATGTCTAGAAAGCATTTTAAAAGGCAGTGTGACTCATAACTTCACACTTACTGTCTTAAAACCTTGGGCCTTCCCCATTTCAGTTTTCTCTGTGGCCCCCGCAGGCACTGGCATTAAAACCTCACCGATGGGCTTCCCTGGTGGCGCAGTGGTTGAGAGTCCACCTGCCGATGCAGGGGACATGGGTTCGTGCCCCGGCCCGGGAGGATCCCACGTGCCACGGAGCCGCTGGGCCTGTGAGCCATGGCCGCTGAGCCTGCACGTCCGGAGCCTGTGCTCCACAATGAGATAGGCCGCAGCAGTGAGAGGCCCTCGTACCGCCAAAAAAAAAAAAAAAAAAAACCTCACCGATAACTGTTTCCTTAGCTACCGCAGTGTGTGTTGCTTTTCCAGGTGGAAAAGAATCTAAGAATAAAGATCATCACACACACACACCCCCCCACACACACACACATCCTTGTAACTCTCTGGCCTCCCATAGAACCTAACAAAGTAGAACTTGGGTGATAGATACTTGGATGTCGATTAACTGTACCATGCTTTCCAAGCTGTGTCATTCACTCACCTCTTAGATGACCTTTGTTACACCCCTATACCACTCATTCTGTCATTTGATTAACATTTGTATTTAATTCATCTCAAATGTTAGCTTGTATAAACTTATTTTAAAAGGAAACACTGCATCATTACCATAAATAGAAAACCAATATCATGTATCATAAATAGAATGTAACTGTAAAAATAAATATACTGAAAACCAAACAATTATTTACCCAAAAATGGAAATAAACAAGGAAATGCAGAGTAATAAAAATCAAATTGATTCTCAAAATCTAGCTGATTCACAAAAACAAGATCCTCAGTGAGAAAAACAGAATGGCTTACGACCAGTCAGTAATAAGAGAATATTAAGCGTAACGTCATTTGATTTAATATGACCGTGTGCTTCTATGTCAGTTAAATGACAATGTCTTTTAGTTTTGAGAGTGATCAGCACTAAAAATTCCACCTCACATGCGTCCATGGTCAGAAAGGAGACCTTACCATTGCCTAGATGGTAAATTTTAAAGATATAATTTTTATTTATTTTTGGCTGCGTTGGATCTTCGTTGCTGCAGGCGGACTTTCTCTAGTTGTGGCGAGCGGGGGCTACTCTTCGTTGCGGTGCGCGGGCTTCTCTTGTTGCAGTGACTTCTCTTGTTGCGGAGCACGGGCTCTAGGTGCGTGAGTTGCAGCATTTGTGGCCCACAGGCTCTAGAGTGCAGTCTCAGTAGTTGTGGCTCACGGGCTTAGTTGCTCCGCATCATGTGGGATCTTCCCAGACCAGGGCTTGAACCTGTGTCCCCTGCATTGGCAGGCGGATTCTTAACCACTGCGCCACCAGGAAAGTCCCCAGATGGTAAATTTGAAAAATTAAAATGTTTTCATATGTATTTTTTGGTACCTGTGAAAGAATATATGTATTCGTCACTTATTTCATGTGACATTATGAACCATAATTATAAAATGAACCTACTCCCATCTTAAGAACATTACTAATGAGTGTGCCTTCCTCTCTGATTCCCATCCCTGCCTCCCTCTCCTCCCCTCCTCGGGTAAAAATTGTCTTGAATTCCTTTACATTTAAAAATAGTTGAACCACCTATGAATTTCCTGAACATTATATTATTTAGATATGCTTGAATATGAGCTTTTTAAAAATGCTGTCATACTGTCAGTATCTTCTAGGAGACTGGATAATCAATTATGGTGTGCGTATGCAAGGGGGTGTTATTTCAAGTGAAAATGAGCACGTTCAGACTGCATGTGGCTACTTGGATTAACCTTGTGAAGTAACTCTCACTCTGCTCAGGCCAGTGTCACCAGCTCTCACTCTGCTCAGGCCAGTCCCAGCTTTCACGTTAAGTGGAATTTAAGGGTGGGTGAAATGAAAAGGATTCCCCTTCCTCCACCTTTCACACCTCAATTACTTCCTGTGGAGAAAAGAGTTAGAGCTGCCGGAGGCTGCTGTCCTTAGAAGGCCTGCTTGCAAAGTTGTCCCTTGGCCGGCAATGGGAAACTTGAGTTAGGGAAGGGTTCTCACCATTCCCTGGGAAGAGTAGCTCACTCTGCCTAAACTGTCCAAACAGTATGATTCATGCTGAACGCCTGCCTTCCTCCCGGGAGTCAGAATTTTGGTACATGGCAGACAGATGTGCCTATGTGGCCAGCACTCCCTCCCTCCTTCCCCCAATAAAAATCATGGGCACTGAGTCTCTGATGAGCTTCCCTAGGAAACAGCATTTCACATGTGTCATGACAGCTCATTGCTGGGGAGTGAAGTGTGTCCTGTGTGACTTCACTGGGGGAAGACTGTTGGAAGCTGGGCCTGCTTTGCATCTGG
Organism: Mesoplodon bidens; assembly: GCF_964165515.1. Classification (NCBI taxonomy): domain Eukaryota; kingdom Metazoa; phylum Chordata; class Mammalia; order Artiodactyla; family Ziphiidae; genus Mesoplodon; species Mesoplodon bidens. Next base: position 59,939,730 of record NC_138178.1, on the reverse strand, counting down.
ATGTTGCCCCATGCACCTTTGTCTTTGCTGATTTTTCATTGTATCTTTTTGCAGGTATAAATCATAGCCATGAATATGACTAAGTGTTGAGTCCTGTGAGTCTTCCTGGGACAGGTCTTTGGGATCCTGAGACTCCTCCAAACCTTTTTTTTTCCTGCACCACCCTGAAACCTGAATAGAGGGGCCTTGGCTCTGGCTTTATACGTTGGAGGCCACTGAATCTCTCTTTCTCTCTCTCTCTCACACACACACACACATACACACACACCTCTGATACTTGGAATCTGGAGCTCAGGGCTGGCCCAGCAATCTGTAACCCTAAAAGACCAGCCCTTATAACTATCACCATTCAGGCCCACGGGAAATCCTTCTGCACATCTCTTGCCTTATGTCCTGGAAAACGCATCAAATCCCATGAAGGTGGTGTGCCATACACTTCCAACAATGTCAGAGGCAGGCACCACCTCAGAAAGCAGGAGAATCTGAGCAGGAGAAGTGCTTGGGTAAGAGAAAGGCAAATTAATTAACTTGTCAAATCCTTCCTCTCAGCTTGAATGCAGTAGATTCTTGTATAAAAAATTATTGTTTCTCGGCATGCCAAACATTCATTTTCTAGTTTCTCTTCATGTTCCAATTCCTGGTTCTGTAGATAAGAATTAACACAGTGTTCACAACATTTGCACATGGATACTGAAGCATATTTTACTACAGTAAGCAATTCATATGACTCTTAAATTTGTATATATATGCAGTTCCAGACATAGTATGTGTGAAGCATGACATTAGGTCCTTACACTGATAACTAGCTGGACACTGAATCATAGAATTGCAAATTGTTCTATTTTTATAAAAATATTTAATATCTAAATTCTCAAGAAATTAAAAAGTTTCAGCTTTATTTGAGTACCTTTGGTTAAAATATTTGTATTCTCTCCTTATTTTCATACTTATCCAAATATCACCAGCCCATTAATGGAACAGCCAGATGCACACAGTGATAATTAAGTTCATTTGTCTTCGGTGGAAGACTTTCAGTCATATAGAAGCCACAACTTCATTAACTTTTTATGTCTTGTTATGCTGAGGATATTTTTGTTGAGGTAGAGAGGGCATAGAGCATCATATCTGATGTAACATTTGGCTTGTGATTTAACTTTTGCCCATGTAGACACGTGACGTGTAGCCCTCAGGTTCGGGCAGGGCTGCTTCCTCCTTTCTTTACACACAGCGCTAGAAGGACCTGGGTTCTGGTGTGCAGCGAGTGCCCAGCAGCTGTGTGGACCAGGCCACAGCTGACTCAGTGTGTGAGTGTCCCCAGGACCAAGGTCACACCAAAGCCAAGGGAGGGAAGAGCCCCGGGAACCTCCCCAGATGGCCTCTGTGGGAGACCTGGAAAAGCTTTTGCTATGCACACCCTCCGGTGTCTACTGAGCTGGGAGCATGGATGCTGGGAAGGCACTCAAGCTGCGGGCCTGGCGAGGGGTTTCAGTTTTAGCTCTGCCATCTTCTGGAGAGGGAACTCCAGAAGGGCAAATTTCCTGAACCTCTTTGATCTTGTTTCAACATGTGTAAGATGGGAACACTCATTCTCACTTTTCAGCCTTGTTGTGAAAACTGGAGGCTTGTATTTAAAACTCATAGCACGGTCCCTTGGATGTGGCTTAATACATGTTAACCCATGTTTTTGGACAGCGAAACTGAAGAAAGACGTTAAACAAGAGGCTGAAGTCATCCTGGTGGTTAGTAGAAGGAAGAACCCAGGCATTTTAGTGTTCCTTCCATTCGCTGGGCCCTGGTAACCCGTCGTTCTTCTAAAGCCCACCTGCTTTCCTGCCCACACCCAGGTTAGGACGGATGCCTGCCCTGCGAGGCATCCTGGTCTGAGCACCAGTTCACTTTCCTTGGAATCTAGCTCTGAGGATTTACAGCCAGGGTGGGCACACACTGGAGGTCCCCTTACCTGTAAGTTATTCCACCAGTAATTAGATTTCTTTCTACTGTGGGGAGCCAGCCTGTATAAATTCACAGAAACCTGGGAACAGATGATATAAGGGTCACTGGAGCCTCCTTGCTGCCTAAAATGCAACATCCAGGAAAATGATTTCTCTGGGCACATAAGTTACTAGGGTCCCGGGGTAACCATAGCTCAGGCTCTGACTATTCCCTTAATGCCGTGTTCAGTGATGGAGTGTTCATGGCCCCCTTGGCAGCCCTCCTGCCTGGCCCTGCTCTCTGAGTGCAAGAGCCTCAGTGACACCTGCTGTTGCCGAGCGAGGTGATATATGTAGAGGGAGGACGGGCAGAGGGGAGGGAAGACCACTCCTTTCCCAGCCCCTTTTCTTCCAGGCCAGACTGACTCAGGTTCAGAGACCCTTAGTCCTTCTGGTGAGCCACTTGGAGGGCAAAGACACTTTGAACCATAGCACAAATCACTAGTCATTTGCAAGAGGATAAAATTAGGTACCTACGTCATACTACAGTAAAAAATTCCAGATGGATTAAAGATTTGTGCATTAAATATACAGTACAAAGAAATTAAAAGGCAATATAAGACTATGTATATGTAAGATTGTTTAGTTTTACCTATAATCTGAGCTGTCATCCTTTTCTAATATAGTTTTACAGATAATCTCACGTATATAGTCTTATAAGTCCAGGTAGAAGGCATATGTCATATATCTCAATCTCGATCCTTATATCTCTATGTCTTGGGGTGGGGAAGGCCTTTCTAAGTCTGGCACCAAATCCAGAAGTCAAAAAAGAAAAATTTGGCGTATTGGACCACCTAAAAATTTTTAAAAAGCAAAACAAAACTGTACCATGAAAGGCACCATAAATAAATCAAAACATAAATACATAAATGACAGCCTGGGAGAAACTATTTGCTATACATTCTAGCAGGAAAACTGCAAATATCCATGCTATAGCAAGTATTCCTCCAAATCAATCAGAAACAACATAAATGGACAAATGCATGATTCACACATACACACACACACTATACAGATGGTCCATTGAAGAAGAAAAAGAAATTTAATTATTTGATATCTAAAACTGGAAGAAAAAACATGGCTTGATCTCACTGATAATTAAAGAAATATGGATGAAAACAACATTGTGGTATTGTTTTCCTTTTTGCCTATCCAATTAAAAAGATTGATAGCCTTCAGAACTGCTGAGAGTGAAGAAACGAGCTCGCACACACTGTTGGTAGGAATGAAAATCCTCACAACCATTCTGAAGGTAATATCTCAGTAGATATATAAACTTAAAATGCGCTTACTGAATAACCCACTGATCTCTCCTCTAGGAATTCATCCTCCCAAACCATGGCATGAATGAGTAAAGATGTAAGGACAAGGGCATTCATTGTACCATGGCTTACAAGAGCAAACATTTGTACAAATTTATTTCCCCGGCAGAGCATGGTATATCTGTGTAGTGGAATCCTCTTCAACTCTTAACAAGAAGGTAGATCCGTGTAGCAGGAGGTAACATATTTCTGAGCATTTGCTAGGCGCTGTTCTGAGTGCTTCCCATCATGACCTTCTTTAACTCACTCAGGTCTTCATAAAGTAGATGATGTGGTCATCATCCACACGTTGCAGAAGAGGCCCAGAGAGTTTATTAACCTCCACAAGATCACACAGCTGTGAGAAGTCAGAGCTGGTATTTGAACTGGGCAGTGAGTTTCCTGAGACATCAACCAGGAAGGAGGGGTCACTGATAAAAGTTGTATTAAGTGATAAAGCAAGTTGCAGAAAAATATAGCATAACTACATTTTGGTGAAAATACATGTGACTATATATATAATATGTACTATTTATATGTATGTTGCATTACAATAATTATGGAAAGATTAATTTGGTGGGAGTGATTGAACAGGCAGATTTATTTTCTTCTGAAAAAATGGTGGGATTAAAAAAATAAAACTAGCTCCCTTCTGTTTTTATTTTTATTTTATTACCCATGCCCACTTGACTTGCATGAAATAGAAATGGCCCAGTCTGGTAACAAAAAGATATCCTTGAAAAATAACATATCCTGTTCACACCAGTAATAAAAAATCCCAGTTTGGGAAATACAGCTTTTGATAGTTATTATTTAGCAGTAGATAAATTACTTTAAATAAAGGCTTTAACAATGATTTAAAAGGTAGTATGTCATCATTGTAGAAAAGGTAGAATTATAGAGCTGAGGGAGTGAACTGGTCATCTAGTGGGTTCCAGGAAGCTGGGACCTCCTGCTCCGTGGTCCACGCTGCATTTACTTCTCTCTTTGTTTTCTTCCCAGCATCCTGTTTCCATGACATCCTACTCCAATCCCCCAAACCCAGAGCAAGCCTGGTCAGGGGTGGGGAGTCACCATGCCATTGAAGAGCCTTGACCCAACCAAGTGATGTCACAGGGGCTGGTCCAAGATGGAGAGCCTGTCCATTTTCTGGTGGCCAGAGTCGCAGGGTCACAAGACCTCCAGCTGCTTGACTCGAAAGGGTGCCCAGGGCACAGCAGGCACTTGGGCTCTGTGGTTCTCAGTCTGGGGTGACTTTGCTTCCTGAGGACATCTGGCAATGTCTGGAGACACTTTTAGTTCTTACCACTGGGGAGTGGCTGCTACTGGCATCCAGGGAAGAGTGGGCAAGGAAGGCTGCTGAACATACTACAGACCAAGAATTACCCAGCCCCAAATCTCCATAAGGCTGAGATTTCAAAACCCGCCCGCCATTAGATCCCCTGGTCGGTCTTGCAGCAGGAGAGATGGGGTCCTGAGGGTCCCACCTGTGGAAGTTTCTTGGCCGATATGCCCCTGTTCTAGAGGAGAGGCAGATTTCTCCAAGGCCAGGTGGAGAGAACCAGCCCAGTCCACCCCAGGCGCTGCATTTCCCGGGAGCTGGGAGGAATCGAGCTATAATATATGGACTAACATTGATACAGTGTGTGACAGGTGACACAGTTCTTCCTCTGTGCTGGGGTTCAGTACAGACTGGGGTCCTCTGCACTGCCCCCCATATTGTTGGGGTCCTGGACAGGTTGGGGGGAAGGGGAAAGGCTACATCTGCTTCTCATTCTCTCATGAAACGAGTTCCTTGTCATAAACTCCCCAGTCTCTCTTTGATCACAACTCTGACAGTTCAAACCCTGCATGTTATTGCAGGTTCCACTTACGGGTAGGAGGCCTTCCCCAGCGGATGTGAATGCAAACGTATTCTTTCTCCCCATGCTGTGGTCTCCTGGAGACGGGTGAACTGGAGCTAGGATGCCGTGACATCAGGTGGGCTAAGTGTGGGCTTCATGTACCCGATCCACATCATATAAGCTTGGAGGGAGGCTGGGCATTCGGGAGATGGACAGGGTTCCATGTGTCAGGCACTTCACATATGTTATTTCACTTGCTTCTCATGATAACTCCTTGAAATGGGTTTTACGATCATATCTATTTTTTAGAGGAGGAATTCAAGCTCAGAGAGGTTAATTAACTCTGCCAAGCTCATGTAACTAGAAAGTTGAGCTCCTGGAAAGGGTGGGGGGAGCTCTCTGGGCCATCATGGGTTCTGCAAGGGCGGATGAGAACTGGACAAGTGTAGACTGGCAGGAGAACCACGGCCCTGGGACAGGTTTGTCCTGGGTTAGTGGGCACCATCACCATGCCATGGAGCAGGGCAGCTTCAGGCTGGGATGAAGGAGTGGGATCACAGTGGCCACTGGACAGAGCATGGCCTCTCTGGAAATTGGAGGAGGTAGGGTGCGGGGAACTGGAAATGATCAACAGAGGGCAGAGGCCACCAAGGTGGATGCTTAGAAGGGCCTGCGGACCCGAATAGGAGTGGAAATACCCTGAGGGGCTGAGAGGTGCTCTTCACTGCATCACGTGTGTGCCCTGTGACGGGGAAATGGGGTGTCCTGTGTTAAACAGCATGTGACTCCCTGGGGAGCATCTCCCTTCTGTTGATGTCTGTGGTTTAATGCACTAGCTTCTTGGCCCTTTGAGTGATTTAGAAAAAGTGCCCCTCTGGGTGGGTGCATAGTTCAGAGCTTGGGCTTGATGTCTACCCCTTTAGTCAGGTGCTGATGGAGGACAGCTGTAGAGGAGGTCCACAGGCCGGGCAGGGCGTGCGTGACCAGACAAGAGGAACCACGGAGGGTGGGTCTCTGCGTCCAGGCCTTCAGGAGGGCAGGGACTAACTCATACCTGCATCTGCATGTATAGCTCCTGGACCTGAGCTGGCACAGAGCGTGCCCAGGCAGTGTTTGCCGAGAGGATGAATGAAAGAGGGTCACCTTCCTTTTGACTCCTTGGGGTGAGTCTTCAGCCCTCTTTGGAAGAAGATTTGGAAGTGAGGAAGAGAAAGCGATGGGTCAGGTAAGATGGAGGGGGAAGCTTGACTCACTATGTCAACTTCATAGTAGATGCTTTTGAATCCTAAAAAAAATAATAGCTGAATGTTATTGAGTGATGGGTTACCAGGAGCCAGCCACGGAGCTCACCCTTCTGTGATGGGCAGGTTTTTTTTTTTGCGGTACGCGGGCCTCTCACTGCTGTGGCCTCTCCCATTGCGGAGCACAGCCTCCGCACGCGCAGGCTCAGCGGCCGTGGCTCACGGGCCCAGCCGCTCTGCGGCATGTGGGATCTTCCTGGACCAGGGCACGAACCCGTGTCCCCTGTATCGGCAGGCGGACTCTCAACCGCTGCGCCACCAGGGAAGCCCTGTGATGGGCAGTTTTATATGTCACTTTGCCTAGGCCTGAGTTTCCAGCTATTCAACCAAATGCTAACTTAGGTGTTGCTGTGAAGGTAGATGTCCTTAAAGTCCTAAACCAGCGACTTTAAGTAAAGGGGATGATCCTAGGCAAGCTGGGTGGGCCTGATTCAATCAGTTCAAAGGTCTTAAGAGCAGAGCTGAGACTTCCCTGAAAGAGAAGGAATTCCGCCTGGGACCTGCAGCTTCAGCCGGTGTCTCAGTTCCAGCCGGCCCTTCCTGACGGCCTCCAAGTGGATTTCAGACTCACCCAGCCAGCCCCACAATCACATAAGCCAATTCCTTGCAACAAACTGCTTAGTGTATATCTCCTACTGGTTTTATTTCTTTGGCTGAAGCCGGACTAATACACCTTCATATGGATCAATTTATCTAATCCTCGCAAGAGCACTGTTAGAGTTTATTGTTGTTATTCCCATTTTAAACTGGATCCCAGAGAAGGCAAGTAGTGCCAGCAAGCAGTGAAGCCAGGATTCAAACCGCAAGGCTCTTTCCTCCAGGGTCCAAGTTCTCAACTGCTACCCCAGAGAATCTCAGGGAGTGAGTCATGTCAATAGCAGCCAGTGCTGGATAGCTGACAGGCTTTAAGATGGACCAGGCAGTTGTGATCGGCTGATTGGGACGATGTTGTAAGGGAGGGAGTGGCCGCTACCCAGAGCAAGTCACCATAGCAGTCGGCCCTGGGGGACACACACATCTCGATGTCACCTTCCAACAGCAGTCTGTCCTTTCCTCTGAGCTCCTTGACATTCTGAGTGTGCACAGAATGTTCCCTCAACCTTATATTTGCTTGTATTTTGTTTTAGAGTTATCCTCTGGTGGTTGGTTGTTTGTTTTCTCACAGGGCTGAGCTTATTAAAATTCCCTGAAATGTTCACCATCAGTCCTCTAACCTGAGCTCTTTCCTCTGATTCATTCATTCATTCAAAGTGACATTGAGTTACCCTTCTTAACTAAGCAACCCCAGCTTGCCCAGAAGAAGAAAGTTAGGTGTTGGCTCAAAAGGAATTCAGGGGCATCAGATGACTTGGCAGGTGCTCCCTGGCTGTGCACATGCCACACCTGGGTGAAAATTACCCCTCCAGAGTAGCAAGTTAAAGAAAAACCTTTGGGTCCAATGTTTGGGGTGCTGATTTTCCATAGTTTAAGATCATGGAATAGACGTGAGCTGCATTCGATTTGTCTCCATGTAACAGCCCAGACTCTGGATGCCGACCACCTCTGCTCCCTCCTGGCTCCCCTGCCCGAGGCCCTGCAGTCCTGAGGGGGGCTGAACACGAGCAGCCCAGAAGCTGGAGGATGGAATGTGTCCCCTTCTAGCAATGCCTTTTGGAAAATGCAGAGTGGAACACGAGCCAAAGTAGTTGTGTGTGAGGTGGGTGTGGGGTGTGTACACGTGTGTGTACGTTTCTCTGTGTCAGGGGAGCTGTGGGCAGCGGATAGAAGGAGGGTGGCTTGATAAAGAGCAGGGACTGGGTATTTGTTCCAGCCTGAGGGGTAAGGTTTGAAGCCACGGGACAAAACTGGGCTCTGAACTTATGGGGCCTCCAGGAGCGTGGCTGAGGACAGAAAGCTCAGTCCAGAGGGAGCAGAAGAGGGACAGAGACCAGTGCCTGTGGTTTAATGGCAGTTCCAAGGATTAGAGTATTTTCATTCTTTGTTTCTTTCTGTCTCTTTGTCTCTGTGTCACTGTCTTTGTGTCTCTGTCTCTCTCGTGTGTCTGCCTGACCACTCTTTTCCTTTGGAAACAGGAAAGCAATTGAGTGGCTCACAGAATCCCGAGGAAGAAGAACACTTGGACCTTCTAAAGGCACAGGGACAAAAGGAAGAACCACAAGCAAAATCACTCCCCAGAACTACTGCTGATGCCCTGCTGGCTCCTGGGTGTCACCCAGTGGCACTGCGGCCGTACAGCTGGTGGACCCAGGTTGCTGCCCAGACCAGAATCCGGGAGACCTGATTCATAGACCTGGCAGACCGCTGCAGGGAGACTTAGGGGTGACATGAGTCCTCAAAGGACCCACCAGCTGGCTAGGTGGGGTCAGCTAGAGACAGCTTTGGGATTCTGGTTTATGGCTGGAAATAAAAGAGACAATGATGGTCAACCCTTGTGCTGGTTGGATACCATGTGTAGACAAGGAATTTCAAACTCTAATTTTACCCTGGAACACCAACAATCCCTTCCCTAGATTCCCCCAGAGATGTTAGGGCAATCTCTAACCTCTAGTAAGATGGATGGATTAGCGAGACCTTCCTTGTGTCTCTAGTTCATTGGGTACAGAGTCTTCTGGAAAATGTGTCGGCCAAATGGCACTGGAGTGGGAGAGAGGAGAAGGGAAAATCAAGGACAAAAGATACTGTGAAAAATGGAGATACTGGAATTTTCCAGCTGTAGATCCCCATTTGTTTGTTTTTGCTTTGGGCTATGGGGCTTTGTTTTAAGCTGAGACCTTGGCCTTCGGGAGCAAGCTCCTGTGGTCCTCAAAAGCGGGGGGCAGTGATGGTGGAGTGGGTGACATCCAGAAAAGGAGTCCCACCCTCTCACTGCAAGCAGGTTGCTATATTGTTACTGTGGCCAGTTAGAACCCGCTCTGGGAGGGGAAACTTCTAAAATCCTGGGAAGTGAGTGTCTCAAGGTCTCATCCTGGAAGAATAGTCTGACCCTAGAAGAACAGGTGACGGGTGATCTCTCTATTTCTCAGCCAACTTCTAGAAGATGACAGAGAGGGCCAGCAGTGAGCTTAGCCTCGTGGAAATCACAGGCTTTGCAGCCTTTGGGATACGTAGGCTCTCTGGCTTCCTTCTTCTTTGTACCAGAAAACCAGACCTGCTTCCGCCAGGCTTGGGGCTGCAAATGGAACCTCTGTGACCAGAGCTAAGAGGAGAGACAGCCTGAGACCCGTGGCCTCCTCAACACGGGGAGAAGTGGCTCCTGACCAGTGAGAACTGGCTGTGCCTGGGATGGTGTGTATCAGTGTGTGTGTGTGTGTGCGTGTGTGCGCGTGCGTGCACATATATAAATGTGTGTGTGTGTTTTAGTCAGGGGCAGAGTGGAGGCTGGTCCCCCTGAATGCCTCCTCCTCACATCCTCCAAGGGAGAAGGGCCATTCTCCTTGACTCCTGGGAGCTGCAGAATATTGGAGAGAACACGTTTGCCCAGAACAAAGCAAAACCTTCAAAGGTTCTTTCCTATCTCTGATTCTAGAAAATTACCTGCCCTTTCATCCACTTCTCACATTCACGGTCTGTCTGTGTCACTGTCATTTTCCACCTCCTGGCAACTCAGCGCTCATCCTTTCTCTTTTGTCTCTCCGTCTGTCCAGGCTGGTTTGCATCTCTTTGTCTTTGCAGGGTCTGCATCCCTGCCTCTGTCTGTCCCTCCCTCCGCCTTGGCCGGCTTCTCTCTCAGCTGTCGCTTTTCTCTCCTCTCCTGGCTAGCGCTGAGCAAGTGGCTGTCGGCCGTCCCTCGCTAGAGCCGAATCCCAGAGAAAACCAGTGCAGGAGCTGATGAGTGATTTTGGCTCCCCGTCTGATTTCCCTCCAGCATGATTTTGAAGCTCTGTGCAGCCCTGGGACGGCTGGAGGCCGGCTGGGCCGCGTTGGGCTCTGCAGCTCAGGGCCCCCAGCCTTGGCACCCACGGTTCCACCCCTTCTCCTGACTTGGAGTGATCCCGTCGTCCTGTCTTACAAATTGGGATCGCTCCCTGCATGTGGGCTTTGGTGACAGCCACCAGATGGCGGGGACTGGTTTTTATAGTAACTCATTAACCTCTTGCCATCCTGCAATTAAGAAAGCATTTAATTGCTTTTTCTCGAGCCATCCTATGAGTGATTTGGGCGGCTCGTGTTCCTCATGTGAACCAATTTGCAGCTAGAGCCCGAGAGAGTGGGCACAGTGGTGTGTGAGGGCCCAGGCATGGTGAGCACCCTGGGCAGCCCTGGATTGCCCTTTGGGGCCTTTGGGTGGAGGGGAGCACAAGCCTTAGAACCTTCCTGATTGGTTTCCTGCTGGGTGATGAGTCCTGGGTGATGAGTCCTGTGGATTAACTCTGGATGTACCTGAGAGGCTATCTAGGTTTTTCCTTCTCATTAAACCGTGGGTAGGACTAAGACCAAATAAGTCAGGGAACTTGCCCCAAGTCACACAGTTAATCACTGGCACCACCTGGGCTGCAGCCCAAGCATTCATTTCCCACCTGCGGTGCTCTGGGCTTCTCCTTGCTTTGCCAGCATTCCCTGGGAGACGTGCTGCTACAGCGCCTCTGAAACTGTGTTCGCTCCCGTACTTGGCCTGCTTTTAGGTACGTAAGTGCCCAAGAGTTATTTACTCAGGAAATAGCTCAGATCACCCCTGAATGGATTAACCAACTCCATCCAAAGAGGCAGGACCCACTCCCCTCTCCCCCAACACACTCCCAAGCAGCACACCTGGCAGCCTCACTGCGGCACTGGGGATCACTGAGTGCACAATGCTGTGACCACAGAAGCTCCAGCCCCCACCAGCCAGAGCTCCCACCAGCCTTTTTTAGGTGCCAACCCTGCACCAGCTGACCCACTCACAGCAGAGGCCCTTTAGGCCTCCCAGAGAGGAGGTGGGAGCAAGGTTAGCAGCTTGCCTTCCATCCCTGTGTCCCAGCACCACCTCCACAGGGCAGGTCTCCAGGCATCTGTCATTGCTGTGTCTTCGTTCCCTTACTGCTTATACCTTTCCCCCGCACCGACCCCCTCACCTCCCAAACCCCACACCCTTCCACTGGGCTTTGGGTGCTTCTGTTCCACAACAACGGATCCCTCCACCCCCAGCAGGGTGGTCAGGGAGACATGCCACCCAGACCCCCATCAACGAAGGCTTTACCTCGGCTGCTGGGAGGGTGGTAGGCAGGCCACCTTTGGGGGCTGTCTTAGCTGTGGAGGGCTGCCTCGCCCACAGTCATGCCCTTCTGGAGGGGATGCCCCATCTGATGACTGATCAATGAGGGAGTATAAGGATCGGTTATTTTGGTCCAACGCAGGACAACTCTGATGGGTCCTTTCGGCTCCAGAGCTCCCACAGGGTCAGCCCAGGGCCTGTCACTGGCCAGCATCACAGCTTTACTTCTTCCTATGACTTCTGCTTCATCCCAATCACATCCCCAGGTATTGATCCCAAGAACATTCCTGCTTATGAAGAAATATTAAATGTGATAACTCTATATTTAACATTTTGAGGAAGTGCCAAACTCTTTTCCACAGGGGCTGTACCATTTTAGATCCCCAGCAACAATGTGTAAGCGTTCTAATTTCTCCACATCCTCATCAGCACTATCCATCTTTTTGAAAATGGCCATGCTGGTGGCTGTGAGGTGGTATCTCATTGTGGTTTTAGTTTGCATTTCTCTTATGACTAATGATCTTGAGCATCTTTTCCTGTGCTTAATGATCGTCTGTATATCTTCCCTAGAGAAATGTCTATTCATATTCTTAGCCCATTTTTAATTGGGTTGTCTTTTATTGTTGAGTTATAAGAGTTCTTTGTATATACTGGAGAGGAAATCCTTATCAGATATATAATTTGCAAATATTTCTTCCCACTCTGTGGATTGTCTTTTCACTTTTAATACTGTCCTTTGACACAAAAAAAGGTTTTAATTTTGAGGAAGTCCAATTTATCTGTTTTTTCTTTTGTTGTTTGTACTTCAGTTATCACATCTAAGAAACTGTCTCTTAATTCAAGATCACAAAGATTATACCCATGAATTTTATAGTTTTTAGCTCTTACATTTAGATCTTTGAGTTAACTTTCGCATATGGTGTAAAGGTCCAAATTCATTCTTTTGCACGTGGGTATACAGGTATTCCAGCATCATGTGTGGAAATGACTTTTCTTTCTTCATAGACGCATCTTGGCTTCCTAGTTGAAATTAATGGGCCATAGATGTATGGGTTTATTTTTGGACTCTCAATTCTGTTCCATTGATCTATATGTCTATCCTTATGCTGGTACCTAACTGTCCTGATTACTGTGGGTTTGTAATAAGTTTCTTAAAAATTAAAATAATTGTTTCCAGCTTTATTGATACACAATCAACATATAACTTTGTGTAAGTTTAAGGTGTACAACGTGATGATTTGATACATATATGTATATATATATATATATATATATTGAAATGATTACCACAGTAGGGCTTAGTTAACGCCTCCATCACCTTTTTGTGAGTGTGTGTGTGGTGAAAACATTTGAGATCTAATCTTTCAGCAACTTTCAATTATACAATCCAGTATTGTTAACTATACTGTACATTAGATGCCCAGAACTTGTTCATCTTATAACTGGAAGTTTGTCCTTTGACTCATATCTCCCCATTTCCTTCACCCTATAAGTTTTGAAATCAGATCTAAAAAAGTGTTAAGTCCTTCACTTTGTTTCTTCTTTTTTAAGATAGTCTTGGCTTTTCTGGGTCCCCTACATTTGCATGTGAATTTCAGGATCCCAGGAGACAGGAAAGGGAGGAGGGCTTTTTAAGTTGCTGACAGTAAGGCCTGCGATGTGGGACTCCCCCAGGGTCTTCAGTAAATTCAACTGGGCATCAGACTAACTGGGCAAGCATGTTTGCTTATGTACTTATGTATTTTGTGGAACAGGGGAAAGGGGCTACGTGTGGTGTTCCCGTTGACTCAGTGTGAAATGGGGACGGAGGCCTGAAAGCAGGAGGCCGGTGCAGGGAAGACCCTGGGGGTGAAAGCTTTCTCAGACCTGGGGCAGCTCCTGGCTCCATGTGCTGTTCCACCGGGGGACTGAGAAGTCCCCGCCATCGGCAGGCCTGTCGGTAACACAGAGCACGAGGCACAGAGATGGAGCCGCTCTCTGTGTAGGGAAGAGGGAGGAGGGTGGCACCCCAAAACGCCTCCTCGGGCCTCCGACCTCTGTGGAATGGAGTTGGGCATCAGAGCCCCTGTGTGGCTTTAGAAGGGTTGGTTTTGTAACCCATGTCTCACTTGGGGGGGCGGCTCGCCCCCACCCGCCGTGGACAGATGGGGTTCACGAGCTCCCCGGGACTCCGTCTGTCACGTCTCCCTGCAGCCTCATCTTCTCTGGAGTCGACAGCTGGCCTGGCTGCCTCTGCGGAGTGGCAGCCCCTCTACTGCCTGAAGCCAAGTTCCTCTCAGCGCTGTCACTCTCTGGGCTGTTCCCGTGGCTGCTGCGATGGGTGATGAGACCCCGTGTGACTCGTGTCCTCTGCACAGACTCCAGGGCTAGGCTCTGAGGCCCAGGAGGTCTGAGGTCCTGGCCAGAGGGTGCAGGTGTGCGGGCAGGTGGGTGTGAGCATTCCAGTTATCCCTCTTTCAGAAGTTCTGTTTACTCATCCTTTCCTCAGTCCTTCTGGGAGAGAGAAAGCATTCTGCTCCCTTTCCTGGGACTGGAATTCTCTCCCACTCAGGACTGCCCAGATCTGGTTCCCAGATGCCTCTTGGAGTATCTTACTGGAGAATGCTTGCTCACTGGTCCTTGAGCCTGGAAGAATCCTGGACCTTCAGAGCCACAGGTAAAAGGCAGCCTAGTTCAGGAGAGGCCACAGACTTCAGAAACATCCTGACCGGGATCCATCCCAGCTCTAATGCTCACTGGCTGTGTGACCTTGGACAAGTCACTTACGTCTCTCAGCTCCCATTTCCTCCTCTGGAAAAACCTGATAGGGTTGTTGGGATGATGAAATTAACACACAACAAAATTCCTGGTGACTTGTAGGCCCTGAAATGCTGCATTTGTATCTGTTGAAGATTGGGTTCCCAGGGAAGCAAGCTCTGAGACAGAGTTTAGCAGTCAGGATATTAATTAGGAGTGCCCTGGGGATCAACATCCTTGGAAGGAGAGGGATAGAAGCAGCAGAGGGAGAGTGTGTCCAACTCTCACAGAGCTCTGAAACCAAAATGGCCTTTTACACCCTGTGCTGGAGGTGCCCACGTTCGATGACTCACAGGGAGTACTCCCAGGACTCAGCATACAGTGGTACTCACAGCAATGATTTATTACAGCGAAAGGATGCAAAGCAAAACCAGCCCGGAACAGCATACAGAGGAAACCGGGCACAAGCTTCTGAGAGCCCTCTCCTGGTGGAGTCACACAGGATGCACTAATTCCTCCAGCGGCAAACTGTGACAACACGTGTGACGTGTTGCCAACCAGGCAGGCTCATTGGAGACTCAGTGCCCACGGCTTTTGTCAGGAGGAGGGGGGAGGGCCGGCCGCACAGGCCTCTCTGCCTGCCCCGTACCAGATTCCCAACTCGCAGGAGGAAGACGGGTGTTCAGCATGAAGCGTATTGTTTTGGAGCCACTCTTATCAGGGATTGGTGGGGACCCTCCAAAACCCAAGTTCCTAGATACCAGCCCAGGGCCAGCCTTGCCAGCAGGCCTTTGAAGGAGGGCAGCCAGAGGTGTTTACGATAACTCTTTAATGCACATTTCTCCACTTAAATCAGTCATCAGATATGGTCCTCCGGGGAAGAGGTGTGACCTTGGTGCAGCTGTCCTCTGGCTGCCGAAGCCTGCCTGCCACAGCCCTCCCAGCAAGACCTTCATTAAGGGGGAATCTGCATCCAAGCATCCACCACAGGCATGAGATGAGTAAGGTGCTCCTGGCCCTCACGGTTGTGGGATGCTGAAGAGCTCCAATGTTGGGAATCTGGCCACCTCTCACCTCGTGTGGACCCAGGAGAACTAAGCCAAGAGGGAGCCCCTGACATTATCCATCCATGAATCATTTACAGAATGTGCACAGGTCAGATAGCAGGAGAGAGAAAGTGGAGCTTGGTGTTCAAGGGGGAAGTGAGGCAGTGCTAGGGAGATGGCTTGTCTGTAAACACAGATAAGCAGAATGGAACAGAATAGACTGGTAGTAAAGACATATTTGCTGAATTGGCTTGGTCCTGCTGACCACATTCCCCAAGATGAGAGCTGTGGATTTAGAGACATAAATAGGGTTGGTTTCTGCCTTTGGGTGCTCATTGTCTACAGGGGGAGACTGACCTATAATCAGAAAGACGTGGTAATTGAAGAAGCAGAGAGTGGCGAGAGCCTGGGTGACCCCTATGCCTAGTAGGAATGGAATGAGGAGGGAAGGCTTCCTGGAGGAGGTGTCATTCACGTTGGGACCTAAAGGATGAGTAGGAGTTAACCAAGCAGATAAGGAGAGAGGAAGGAGATTTCAGGAATGGACAATAAAACAAACCCTGGGTAACTCAAAGCCTGTGGATTCTTGTGATCCCTGGCATCTGACCCTTTTGAGTGATTTCTTCTAGATCAGGAAAATTTCCTGGAGTCATAGAATCTCAAATTGGAGAGAAACTGAACAGCTCCCATAGCTAAGTGTGCATCCACATCAAGCTGTTGGGAAGTCTCACCTGCATCCCTCTGATGACAGGGAGCTTACTACCTCTTGAGACTGTGCATTCATTTGGATGGCTCAGCATGCTAGCAAGGTCACCCTTCTACTGAGCTGGAACCTTTTTCCTTGGTTCTTGCACTCACTTATCCTGATATTATCCTTTGGATTGATGACACATTTAAATCTTTATGGATCACGAGGGTCTGTGGGTTTTCCACTGTTACTCTCCAAGTAGTTAGACCCTCCATCTAGTAGCAAAGGAAAGAGGCAGCAACGGCTGGAGCTGGAGAGCTGCAGAGAAGCAGTATAATGAAGTGATTAAGAGTGAGTTGCTGGAGCCAGACCATCAAGGGTGGAATCTCAACTATGCCCCTTATTACATAATCACGGCAGGTAACTCAACCTCCCTGTGCCTCAGTTTCTTCATCTGCACAATGGGGATAAGCATAGTAAGCTATGTCATTGGGAGGTGGCAAGGATTAAGCTGATACTTGAAGTGCTCAGAACAGTGCTGCCAGACAGCACTGTCAATGTACAAGCTTCAGCTGCTATTCAAAAGCAACTGTGACAGTTGCCAGGCCACAGGAATGGTGCCGCAGACCTACTGAATAAAATTAGATGAAAATAGCCACCACGGCTGGATGAGGGTAAGGCTCTGCCTGTGAATGAAAGCCATCAACCTCATTCATACCGTTTGTCTCCACTGTTCTCTCTGCTTTTGTAATCTGTATGTGAGCCATTTGACTGTCCCCAAAGTCCCCCATGTATGGGGTCTGCTTTTGCTATTTAAATTACACTGCTGCAGGTCCCCATTTCATGAATAATGGGAGAACTGTGGGGTGGTCCCTTCTACCTGGAATCCCTACAGCAATCCAACTTTAGGCTGTTTCCTGTTCCATTGTGGATCATGGGTGTGTATTTGTGTCACCACATAGCACAGTGAACTTCAACTTGGATGTCGCTCATGGCTGCTCTGAAGGTCCGAGGCCGCTCCTCCCCCGCCGTCCCTTCCCCCAGGCCCTCCATCTGCCCCTGGATTCCCGGCTCCTCACTCCCTTGGGACCTCCCCACATCTCTCCCTCTTTTTGTTCTCTTCCCCTTTCCACTCCTCTCCCTTGGGCTGCCCCCAGAAGTTCAGGATTCCTTTCCTCTATTAAGAAGAGCAGTGTTCGGCCCTCCACCCTCTACTTGGGCTGGAACCCATTTCTGTAAATCAAAAGCATGAGCAGGAACCAGCAGAAGCTCTCACATGTCAGTTTCCCTTCACCGTGATCAGTTTTTCCATGTGGCTCCCGCTCCACCACCAGACTCCATCAGTAAAGGGATCCAGGCCACAATGTAATCTTTCCCTGATATAAATTAATCTACACCCCTGGCCCTCTTTAAAGGCAGATGGAGATACCATCTTTTACTTTTTAAAGCAATTTAAAATCTTGCCTGGGAAGCCTGGAATAGTCTTCCTTCCTTCTCTCTGGCTCTCCAAATTCTGCCTGCCTGCCCTTTAGGAATAAGCTGAGTCTGCCTTCTCCATGAAGCTTCCCTGATCAAGTGGCTTTGAATCTCATGGCAAGGCCCCCACTTGGCCATTAGTTACCTGCTACCTGGAGTTAGATAATCCAAGTCCCAAATTTGTGTGACTTGTCACCTCAATTAAAATGCTCTTTCCCAGAAAAGTCATATGAGACTCAAAGTTCACTGGAAGACCCCTGGCCTGAGGACAGGAGGAACAAGGAGTCAGAGAGGCATGGTTTTAATCCTGGCTTCCCCATCTGTTGGCTGTGTGGCTTTCTATCTCTTACTTAACCTCTCTGAACTCATTCTCTCATGTATAAAAATGAGGAAGAATGCTTATATCACATAGTTGCTCTGAGTATGATCAAAAACAAGTGTTGGTGAGGATGTAGAGAAAAGGAAACCCTTGTGCACTGTTGATGGGATTGTAAAATTGTACAGCCACTGTGGAAAAGAGTATGATGTTTCCTCCGAAAAATTAAAGATAAAATTACCCTATGATTCAGCAATTCCACTTCTAGATATATACCCAAAGGAACTGGAAGCAGAGTCTCAGAGATATTTGTACACCCATGTTCATAGCAGCATTATCCACAATAGGCAAAAGGTGGAAACAATCTCATTGTCCAACAATGGATGAATGGATAAACAAAATGTGGTACATCCATGCAATGGAATATTATTCAGTCTTAAAAAGGAAGGAAATTCTGCAATATGCTACAACATGGATGAACCTTGAGGACATTATATTAAGTGAAATAAGCAGATCATAAAAAGACAAATACCGTATGATTCCAGTTGCATGAGGTATGTAAAGCAGCTAAAATAAAAAAGACGGAAAGTGTCATGGTGGTTGCCAGGGTCTGAGGGAAGTAGAGAATGGGGAGTTACTGTTTCATAGGTCTAGAGTTTCAGTTTTACAAGATGAAGAGTCATGGGGATGGATGGTGGTGATGGTTGCCTAACAATGTGAGTATATTTAATACCAATGAGTGGTGCACTTAAAACTGGTTAGGATGGTAACTTTTGTTATATATATTTTACCACAATAAAAAGAAGAAGAAAATAAAAGGTGTATGTCAAATGCCCCGCAGAGGGTCTGGCACATAGGAGGGGTTTATAGATGTTAGATTCCTTCCTTCCTTTGGAAGAACCCACAGAATAAGGGAGGAGCAATCAGACAGTGGGCCTTGGATGATGCTCTAGGGGGACTAGAATCTGAAGGGCAAGTGTACCTACTGAAGAAGTCAGGGTCAGGGATGAAAAGAGCCAGCTGGGTCCAGATGCCACCTGACAGACAAGCAGAGCCCTTATCTGGGGCCCGTGAGAAGAGTTGACACGAGGAGCAGCTGGTCTCCATCTTCCTTTGCTGCCCAAACGTAAAGGCAGCTCTCAGGACTCCTCCTCTCCAGAGCTGCCGACTGGGCCAGACTGCTGCCTGAGGTCCCAGGGCTTGCCCCAACCCAAAGGGAAGGAGAAGTGGTGGCAGGGCAGACTCCAGGGAAATGCACGCGCACAGCCCTGTGAACTTGGACTCCAAGGAGCCTTCTGAAAGGACGGACTGAGGTATGAGGGTGGAGAGGGAGCCAGGAGAGGCCAGTTCTGCCCCTCTGAGCCTCAGTTTCCTCATCTGTGCAAAGAGAGCATTGGGCTCTAGGATCCACAGAAAGAAAGCCTTCCACTCAGCAAGCTCAGGAGTTTGGCCGAGTGTGTGTGTGTGTGTGTGTGTGTGTGTGTGTGTGTGTCCTTGGAGAGCTCTGTGCACTCAGACGTGGCTAACTCAGATCGCATTGACTCTGAACATGTAATTTTTTTGACTTGGACTAGGCTGAAGGCTACACTTGCATAATTCACACAGAAATGGGCTTGACTTCTCACAAGTAGTGTTGGTGTGATGATGGAAGAATCATTTCCATAATGCCAGGGTGCCCCTCCCACAACACCTCTCAGGTTCCACCAGCATTGACAGAACACCCCTCCCCAAGGACCCCGCTGCCCCCAGTCATCTCAGGCCATTCCCTTTGTGTCTGGGAGACTTCTCCAACTCCACCATCCAACTTATTAATTGGAATTATTAATTGATTTTAATTTTTATATTCATGTTTTTCATGTTCAAGAATTGCTGCTTTGCATTGCAACTTTTTTTTTTTTTTTTCCTGTACACGGGCCTCTCACTGTTGTGGCCTCTCCAGTTGCGGAGCACAGGCTCCGGGCGCACAGGCTCAGCGGCCATGGCTCACAGGCCCAGCCGCTCTGCGGCATGTGGGATCTTCCCGGACCGGGGCACGAACCCGTGTCCCCTGCATCGGCAGGCGGACTCTCAACCACTGCGCCACCAGGGAAGCCCCTAATGGAAGGATTTTTTTTTTAACTTTTTATTCTGTATATGAGTGTCATCATCTTGACTCTTTCTGAACATATTAGTTATTATTCTAAATTTGTCTTCTGTTTCTTCTGTAGATGCAATTCCCTCTTTGTGAGCTCAGGGCCTCTATTTTATAGTGTGGGTTTTCCTCAGATGTTCAGTGGTTCTTGGCTGTCTCTTCACATTTGCACGTAAGAATCTCTGTTTGTTTCTTAAGAGACTCCTCATCTCTTGGACTGTGATTTTTCTCTGCACTCGTTCCTCTGTTAACTTAGTCCCTTCTGCTTACTCTTTTCCAGGAATTCCTCAACATTTCTGGTCTGCCAGCCCCACCCACCCTCCCTCCCTCCCTCCCTCCTTCCTTCCTTCTCTCCCTCCCTCCTCTCCTTCCGTCATATTTTCAGTGTTGGTAGAGATAGACCTCCTCTGCCTCCTCTTTTTTTTTTTTTTTTGCAGTACGCGGGCCTCTCACTGTTGTGGCCTCTCCCGTTGCGGAGCACAGGCTCCAGACGTGCAGGTTCAGCGGCCATGGCTCACGGGCCCAGCCGCTCCGCGGCATGTGGGATCTTCCCGGACTGGGGCACGAACCCGTGTCCCCTGCATCAGCAGGTGGACTCTCAACCACTGCGCCACCAGGGAAGCCCCCTCTGCCTCCTCTTTATCTCCTCTTCCATTCCTTCTCCTCCTTCTTCTTCCCCCAAATGTATCACTTCAGTGATCACAGACACTTTGTCAGGAGGAGAAAGACGTGGCTACGCTCCATCTGACATCTCTTTTGGTTTGACCCTTTTATGTCTCTTTTCATAAACCTTAGAATAATCCACAAGATGATTATCATTTCCCTCGTTTTATCGATGAAGAAACCGAGAGATTAAATGACTTCCTTGGAGATGCACAGCTTGACATCAAATCCTCCGACTCCCAGTTCAGTCTTTTTTTCCTCTTCCATCTTTCTGAAATCCCAGAGACCTTTAACCTGCTCCCACTACTCAGAAAGTCCAGTTCAAATCAGTGGTCGCTGTGCATTTGAGTCCAAAAGGGCAAAATGAAACTGTGTGCTCTCCGTGGAAGCTGGCCCAGGAAGACCCTGGTGTGTTGTCGTGTTAGCAGAGATGGGTGGGATTTGCTCATGAGCTACCAATCAGTATTTACTTAAAACTGTTCCAGAATTTAGATTATCCAACAAGTCAGAACGCCTTTCTTCCCCCAATAAACCTTAACTCACAGTGGTTAGGCTACATTGTCTGACTTATTGAATTGTTTATTGATTTTTTTTCCAGGTGGTAGTTCTTAATAAAGTAAATTTCTTAATAAAGTAAATAAACTAGTGTGATCATGATGCGGGGTATAACTGGCAAACCTCCTCTCAGAAATGCTGGAACACAGGAGCAGCTGTGTCTACATGGAACTGAGACTTTCAAACAAAAGGGAAATTTTCCACTATGTCCTGGGGGCCAGGAGGAGGTTACCAGGTCCCCTGAAAGCTGGGACTTGAACTTGAAATAGGAGAAAATCAAAGTCCATGACACCCTGGGTGGGTGCCCAGTTCAGGTTTGACACTGGCCAGTGAGTGTGTTTCTCAAAGGGCCCTTTGAGTCCCCTTGAGGGCCTTGTTCTAAGTTCCTAGGGAAAGTGGCCTGGGAAGCTGAGCATGGGCCCTGGAAATGAGCTGTAGTCAGTAGAAGCAACCAGTCAAGGTTGGTGGAAAGAGGCACATCTACTTGTGAGGGCAGTAGCAGAGGAGCTGTGAGCTGGAGAAACAGAAATATGTCATGTCACGGTGGCAACAGGCCCCTGGGCCTATGGGGAAGGCAGGACCTGGGACCTGGAGCCCAGGAAGGGAACTGGGTGGAGCTCAAATCCAGAAACCTCTACGATTCTCACTCAAATCACCGCTGGTTCCCAAGGCTGATAGGACCTGGGAAGCAAGAGTCACAAGAGAAAAAGTGTGAAAATACAGAAGTGAATTTTAACAGTCCCCTTGACTTCTCCCCCTGTCTGCTCTGGGCCTCTTGAGACTAGGGCTGGACAACCATCTCCATTGCTGCCTCTGAAAAATTCATCGTGGCCCATCCTCTCCTGGACTTGCCAGGCACTAGGGCCACTTGCCTTGGATGAAAGAGTTTGTGGCGTGTCTGAGAATGAGGCCCCAGCACCCTGCCCTCCAGAGGCTGGCTTCTCCATGGACTGATGGATGAAGGCTTCATGGGGCTGGGATAAATCAGTTGCCACGTACAGGTGGAGACCAGGCTAAATGTGGTATTCTGAGTTGGGTTATGAATTTTGAAGAAAATCGTTAATAGTAATAGCCATCCATATAAGAGATTATTCCAGGCAAGATGCTACCAGGCAGATGCACACGTGTGGGCATCACTTTGTGGGACCCAGCTCCCTATTAGAGAAGGGGACGCCAGTGATGTTATCTCCCCCTGAGACCAAGGGCCACTCCTCTCCCTGATCAGAGCAGAAACTCTATCCTTCCCATCAGTCTGGAGGGTCCCCAAGGGCAAGCGCTGTCTTTTTCCCTTTCCTCCATTCCAAACACATGGGTTGGTCTTTCCCAAGAGCACAGTCCTTGTCTTCTCCACCCAACCGGGAGCTTCAAAAGTTCATATGTCTTCAATGAATTTGAGAGCTTCCCAAGGTAGGGAATGTTGTCTTCCCCGGGAGGTGTCCCAAAACAGGGACCATGTCGCCCAACCAAAGCAAGAGCTTCTTGTGTCCAGGCATCATATTTCTAATTTTGTTTTCTCTCTCAGTATGCAAGACTGAGCCCTGCACACAGTGGATACTCAGAGCTTGTTATTGACTGCCTAGGACCACGGTGGTGGGCCTGGCGATGGTGGGGACTTAGTGCCTAATTGGAGATGGCGCTCACCCTTTAATCACCTGATTCAGGTGTTTTTCCCAGGTCTGCTTCCCCAGGTAACCTTGGCCTTCCATCTCCATGAGTTCTTCCTAATGAAAATGTTCTCAGAAAAAAGGGCAGTGCTCACAGCTTGTCAAGGGCACCACACACATGGTTTTAATTCAATCTTCTTCAAGCGAAAAATGTGTGTTCCGGGAGCTCACCTTAACCCTGGGAATTATTGAGCAGCCATTACAGAATTCATTAGTTTGCTAACAACCTTTCAAGAACACCCCACCTGTGATGATGTGACTGATGCTATGACAAGTCACCCCAGAGTCTACTTAATTTGTTCTTGGAGGCTGTGTGTGTGTGTGTGTGTGTGCGCGCGTGTGCGTGTGCATGTGTGGTCTTCAAGATAATGATGCAGGAAGTGGAAAGGAGGCAAAAATCATTTATTGAGTGTCAGGCAGCAGGATTCTGGTCCCACAAATTGTGTGACCTTGGACAAGTCACTTGACCTATCTGGGCCCCAGTGAGTTTATAGCCTGGAAATGAAACAAACTATCCTGCCAATCAACCGGCCTTTCTTGTCCACAGACTCCTCCCCTCCCACTTTCTCCATAACCAGAGAAAATGAAATGAAAAACGATTGCTTCTCTTTTCTCCCACAATTTTTTTTTTGAGATGGTGAGGGGGAATCACATTTCTACTCAAGATCTCAGTTCTGAATTTCCCTCCAACATAAAGCCAAGGGAAATACGCTTGAGAGAGCTAATATGGATCTCTGATGCTGGTCATCACAGTGGAGTTGGCACTCAACCCTGAATAAGCTTGCCTGTTTCATTTGGGCTGGCTCATACAAGGTCAAGGGAGCCAGGCCCAGCTGCTGCAAGACCCAATGTTGACCACATACTGAATCTGAAAGACTTAGACACCAAGTCCCAAGTATGAGGCAGAAACATGTTTCTACCTGTGTAATCTCATTACTGATTGAGCATCTCACATGTCTCGCTCGCCCAAGATCAAGGTCATCTTCAATGTTCAACAACTCACCGTGTGCCAGTCAGCACTTCACCAGGAAGGCCGAATGCCCACTGGTTGAGAGAACGAGTTTGAATCGCAGCCCTGCTTTTGGTGTTTGATGTTTTGGTTATTCCACGTTTTTTGAGACTCAGTACCTTTACCTTCTATTACAAGGTGACCAATGGGAAGTGCATGGAAACTCTTCCGAGCTAGAAGAACCACCACTTTACAGGCTCTAAGTGGTTGTCTCCTACGGTGGAGTCTGGGAGGGGCTGCTGAAAGCCAAGAGCACCGGCACTCAGCATTCTGCTGGAAGCCCCGATCACAGGATGTTTCAAGCTGGTATTAAGTGTTCTGTTTTGTACTCTGCTTGGGTATAAGGGACCCAACTGCTTCCCTATGGAGTTAAAGAAAACTGCTCCCTCTAAATTTGGAGAGACTGTGTTCCCCACTTGTATATTATTATTTCTCCTAGGGACGTGTTTGGTAGTGCTTGTGTGTGTCTGTGTGTCTGTCTGTTCTTGTCTGAGCTTTTGCTCCCAGGAGTCAGGAATTGAAGACTGCCAAAGGGACATGTGGGCCTGGCTTTGACCCTTCACACTGCAGATGGTGAAAGGGACAGCTCAGCCTTGACTGGGTTGCTGGCCCCTCATGAGGGGTGTTACGTGGGTGTGATTTGGGACCTTGGACTGTACACTCTTATGAATGTCTTATCTGGAGTAAAACCTGTTAGGGTGCACATTTTTCTCTGAAGCAAATACAGCTTGGCACTCTCAGCTATTGGGTTTACACTGCTTAAGAACTGTCCTTTTAAGGCTTAAGGGTTTCAGGCGTAGCCACTTCTAGTAACAGTCATACATTTTCCTCTGGCTGCCATTCCCTTCTCTTACCCCCAAGGCTTCACTCAAGTAAACTGGCAGTGGGGGGACTGAGAGGCACAGTGTCCCCTCACGGCTGCTAAAGGGGAGATTCGGATGCACAGAGCACAGTTTGATAATCCCTGGTCTTAAGGAAGCAGCCCCAGCTCCTTAGCATGGTATCACAGGCCCTCCAGGACCTGGGCCTTCCCATCATTTCCTTTCCCACACTAATGCCTCACCATCCCTTCCTACCCCCAATCCAGGCTGTGCACATAGCAGGTGCTCAGGAAATGTATGGGTTTTGAATGGAACTGGGCAGCTATCTTGGTCAAAACCCTGTGGGTCCCCTTGGCTCAACCTCTCCCTCCACACCCGCCTGCTCTCCAATGCCAGGCCTCTCGAACCCTTCCATTGTCAGGGGTTTTCATCTCTGTCTTCCTCTCTATTCCCGCTGTTAGTCTCAGGTGAAGGGTCCTGCTTGGACTACTGTAATAGTCCCCAAGCAGGTTGAGCTATGCTCAGATTCTCCCCATCTCCCGTCTGCTCTGCAGGTTGTTGCCGGGAGATTCTCTGCAGATCACTGCTTTGATCATGTTCCTCTCTGGCTCTAAGCCCTTATTGGCTCCCTGTGGAGTATAGGTAAAATCCAGACTTCCCAGCCTGGCCTTCCACAATCTGATGTCAGCCTACTTTCCCCATCCTGCCCGGCAGGACTGAAGGTGCACCAGCCAAATTAGCCCACTTGTCATTTTTGTGCATGCCCCTGTGTCTGGAATTGCTGTTAGCAAGACCTTCCTTCTCCTTCAAGGAGCAGCTTCAATGCCAGCTTCTCCCGTCATTTTCCTCACTCCTCTCAACTCAAAGGATCCGTCTCTTCTGAACTCCGTGTGTGTTCTGTTCTCTTGGCACGTATCACACACTACTGTATAGTGCTGTGTGTACACTGTTCTTCCTCAAGCTCATAAGCAGGACCTGTGACTTAGTCGCCTTGGTGTCCCCAGTGTCCAGAGCAGATATTTGCAGGGAATTGGAGCTCAATAAATGTTTGTTTAATGAATAAATACATAATTCAAATCCAACACCCTGTTGTCTTCCAATGACACTCA
Source organism: Mesoplodon bidens (assembly GCF_964165515.1). Taxonomy (NCBI): domain Eukaryota; kingdom Metazoa; phylum Chordata; class Mammalia; order Artiodactyla; family Ziphiidae; genus Mesoplodon; species Mesoplodon bidens. The sequence continues at coordinate 59,913,888 of NC_138178.1, read as the reverse complement.
GATCATCCTAGGCAGAAAGCATATTTATCTTTCTAACCTGACCTCCCACCATTGGTCAAAATTAGAATAAGCACTTTGTGGATTAAGAACTGTCACTCTGTATGTGGCACCTTTCAGACTCAAGGTTGGGAGTGACACACAGTTTACCACCCATGGGTCTGAGATGTTGGCAACAGTATCATCTGCCTGACAGAATGATGTCTGGGCTTCTAGGCATGCAGGAACCCGTCCTTTGAGGGCTCCCTCTGATTTCACATGCCCTGGGCCCTGGGTTGGTGTCTCTTTCTCTGATTCACCTCTCCCCCTGGATCATTGGGCCTTTGATCTTGGTATTTGTTCTTCTCTTGCTTTCATTTTTTAGCTCTTATCTGCCAGGGAGTTTTGGATGCAAGCAACAGAAAGCACTTTGGCTAATGTCAGCATAAGAAGTTTATTGGAAAGATGTGGTTGAGCTCATGGAATTGAAGGGAGGGCTGGAGAGCCAGCCCAGAGGGCCTGGAACCAGGACAATGTACGGGGTGGCATATGGGTCTCAGAAACAGGAGGAACTGATAAAAGGACAGTTCTTGAAAGGCTGCCATTGCTGCTACTACTGCTGGTGCAAATGAGAGCCAATGACTTTTAGTCTTTTTGTTGCTCTAGTCCAGATTCAAACTCCAGGGAGAATCCAACTGGACCTAGAATGTGCTTCCTTTTCGCCATCCACTGCCCTGCCTCCTGAACCTTTTCTTGTTACCAGCCGGCCACTCACATTTCCACCCATCACTCAATCCCCCTCCAGGCCTGTGTAGTTACCTGACAAGGGGTTTCCAAGTTGCCTCCCCCAGGGTGCCAGACTTCTGCCTGATCCAGGTGACACAGCCCTCTGAGTGGCCACACAAGCAGCAGCAGAACAATTAGACACCAATTGTCCTCCTGCTTAGAAAATAAAGCATTTCCTTGTTTAGCCAAGATGACGGGTCATTAGTGGCCAATAACATAAAGCAAATTTTGATTCAATGAGTCACTTTAAATTTCATAAACATTATATTTTATTTCCCATAGCACAAAACATATAGACCAATTCTGAAAACTCCGAAGTGATTTGTTCTTACAATATAAGTGCAAACCTGAGGATGATTTACTAATTAGCTAACTGTTCCTCCTTCCTGGGCTTTAGCAAAGCAATCTTTAGGCACAACAGATAGATTCAAATAGTCGATCCCAGTTGTTCCAGTACCAACATAAGCTTCCTGGGAAACAGTTCTGAGCAGAAGTCATAAACACAGCGTTCTCAATTTCTACCCATTGGACTTGTGGGTTCGCTTAATGCTAGTTTTCTCCCTAATGAAAGGCAAGGGAAATATCAGCTAGAAATTTCATAATCGGAGTGTTTGCCTAGTTTGCTATTTCTAAGCGCCACGGGCTTCACTTGAAATGAAGGATATGCATTAGGCCAGCAAACGCGTCTGGTGGAGAGTGAGGTTCCTGTCTGCAGAGCTGTGCTGGAGAGGACAAAGAGCGGGCATAAATAATGGATTAAGAGTGGCTCCAATGAGAGCCTATTTGTCCAGCAGCCTCAAAATGAAAACACGCTGCCGATGACTCATTGGATAATAGTAAAACCGCTGGTTCCCACGGGGGCTGTTCCGCAGCCTTTGTCTGGTCTTGAGTTTGCTATGTTCGGAAGCTACCAATTTAAACCTCCCTTCCCCCAGCGAAGACATGGCTCCTGGATGCAGAGAGTTATTTGGGTGATTTGCAAAGTCTGGATGGCACAGGGGGAGGCGGCCTGCCCCCAGCCTGAGACACTCCTCTGCCCCCCTGCCTGCGCCCTGGGCCTGGGGCCAGCTCTGCGCCAGGCCCCATGGAGCCCTGGATGCTCTATGGACTTCATTAAGGGGAAGGCAGAGCCCTCAGCCCCAGGGAACCCGAAACCGAAAAGAGACTTGGCCTTGACGTAAAGTGAGGGCTCCGAGTCCAACCTGGGAGATGAATAAAGAACATAAACATGTCTTCCCTCCACCATCCAAAGCATTTCCAGCCAGAGTGCCTCTGATAATAACAGAAAGAATACGGTCTTCTGCAGGACTCTGGCTGCAGTGAAAGTGGTGGTCTTCAAACTGGGGGGAGCCATGTGGGCAGGGGGATCTCGTGGGTTCTCTGAGGTTGCAGAGGCTCCACCAGGACCCATGAGGTGAGGGTATATGCAGAACGAGTTGGAGAAAGGTCAACATTAGCCTTATCCAAAAATGGAACGGAGTTTCCCACCACTGGAGGTGTACGGGAACATGCTCCTGCATTCACTGATTTCCTTCAGCCACTGATGCCTTAAGCATAGCTCGGCCATCCACTTGTGATAACAAAATAGAAGGCCTGAGTGCTGACTTCTGTTTGCAGATGGGACAGATGCCCTAAGAGACAGGTTCTTGACGTAAACTCCTCAAGTGTAGGAGTACCAGCAAAAGAGGGAATTAGCCTCAACTCTGTTGCCAAACCACACAGGCAAAGGGGCACAGGTGGGGAGATTAGAATGGATTGAGTTTATCCTGTAGTCTAGGTATCAGACTTGATGCTTTGCAGAACAACTCTGGACCAGGAGTAAGGGATCCAGGGACCGTTTGGCCTTGTGCAAGTCACTTACCCTCTCTGGCCTTCAGTTTTCTTCACAGTCAAACCACAGTGGAGGGGTAAGGTAAGTGTTATTTTCATTTGTAATCCACTAAGTATTGATGCATGTATCCATTCAACAAACACATTCCCGTGGCACCTTGATGTGTTAGGTGCTGGCGGAACAAAGACAGTTGGGACCAGGCCTGCCCCTGAGTGGCTCATAGCCTCATGGGTGCACATATGATGGTGAGGTGTGTTCAGTGTTAGCTACTCCGATGATGATGACAATAATGATAATGTTTATGATGAAAGAGATAACGATGATGAAGAAAAGGACTCCGTGTCACTCCCTTGGGCTGCCTGCTTGGTATCTGAGCTCCCCTGAGACCAGGACCTGCCTGGCTCCTGGGCTCTCACCTGCAGGGACTGGTACCCTGCCTGGGGCCCCATCACCTGCTATTTCACTTCCTCTGTGCTGTCTCCTGGGATCTCAGCATGCTACCTGCCCCTGGTGTCCCTGTCTGCTGGGGAAATGGAGCAGGACCCTATGATCCTCCCCTCCCCACCATGTCCCCCACCTGTCTTTTGTCTGTGGAAAAACTTTAGTCAAAGAATAAGTTCAATCAGAGAAGTTAAAAAAAAAAAAGCAGAAACAAAGAAAAACAGTCAAAGAGGACAAAATGATAATAGTTTAGTCATTAAAATCAAGGGCCTTTAGTTCCTCCTCAAGGGCTACAGGTAATATTCTGAGCCATGTCCTTTGAGCTGTTTTGTAGATACTGAAACCGCCACCAGGTGGAAGAAGTTAACTACATGATGACCAGACTGTAGTCATCACATCAGCTGCCACAATTCTGAGAACTGGCCTCAAAAACATGGAAACAAACCGACTCTGGAACTGAAGATTAACTGTACTTAGAACAAGCAAGATGATGCTGATCAGACCACTGAATGACCAGTTTCAAGATGACTGTCAGAGCTGACTGTGCTCTGCATGTGACCCCCTCCCTCTGTCTATAAAAGCTCTTGCCCACTGATTGTCAGTGGGGGGAAGTCAGTCTTTGGACATGTGTCTGCCATCCTCCCCAGTTGCCGACCTCCAGAGTAAAGCAAATTTTCCTTTCCACCGACCGTTCCTCTTTATTGGCTTTGAGCGGTGAGCAGCTAGAACCCCACTTTCGATAACAAGTTTTTGCGCCCAACATGGGACTGCTGCGCTCTTACGGCATCCGGTTCGCCTGGGTTTTAGAGAGTAGAGCCACTGGCCATGACAACGGGCCGGGATGGCTGCGATGAGCCCGCTGCTCGTGGCTAGTTGGCCTCGAGAAGGGGATTTGGGGGGATGTTCCTAGCAGCTGCAGAAACCATTTGTTTCGGGGTTCCTCCCCGTTTCTCCCCTGCTCAGCACTGATTGCCAACTTCCACTTTCCCTTGGTGGAATGGAAAGATGCACCTGGATGAGCTGATGAGCTCCAAGATTAAGTCCACCAGTGTGCACCTGGGCAAACTTCTCTTTTGAGCAATGCTTCTTGGGCATTTTGCCAACTGGTTCTATCTGCCATTGAGGACCATTTATGTTGGGGAAGTGTTTGTTTGGGACTCTACCGATCATCCTCTATGAGGATTTGTGGCAGTTCTGTCTTCTGGTGTATGAGTGCATATTCCATTTGTATGATTGGTATTCTTGTTGCCTTTTGTAAAATGGGCAATTCAGGTTCATTGCATTAGAAAAATTTAAACTATGAAACCATGACTAAAGAAAAAGAAAGATGATTTTTTTAAAACACTGTATGGCAACAGTATTCTTTAGACTCTGGAAAAAATTGGTTAAGATGAAACTCATTTGAAACTCCAAAACTGGCTCTTTTTGTATGTGTAGTTAGAGAAAGTGGGCTTGATAAAATACTTTCTTCAGAATTCTGACCCTGAGAAAATAAAAATATGACTAGGAGAAAGCTTGAAGTTAACTCTTATCATGTCCTTGAAATACAGACACAGCCCACTTTGCCTGAGACTTCAGCCTTGGGTTAATTAGTAAAATTTCAACCCAAGGGGGGAAAAAAGATGAAAGAGGGCTTGGATTTATTTAAACACACATCTTGTACCACATTAAAGAGAAATTATGCTATAAAAAATGTATGTTTTTAGAGGTTATGGATTATGTTCTTAAGTTTGCCAATCAGAAAATGCTGATGTAATAGTTCAGTTTCTTGGTTTTGTTAAGGCTTTTAGGGGTTAAACGTTGTAATATGTAAAAATGATAAGGAAAGCATTTCAGTAAGTAAAGCAAGGAGGATATGTGTTGTCAGTGAGAGAAAGTATAAAGAATGGAGATATTTTTGTTGAGAAAAAATGATGGTAATAATTTTTTCCTACACAAGTGGATAAAGAAGATGTGATATATATGGAATATTACTCAGCCATAAAAAAGAATGAAATTCTGCCATTTGTAGAAAAGTGGATGGGCCTAGAGAATATTTTGTTTAGTGAAATAAGTCAGATAGAGAAAGACAAATTCTGTATGATATCCCTTATAGATGAAATTAAAAAAATAATACAAATGAATGTATATGTGAAACTGAAACAGACTCACAGACATAGAAAACTAGTGGCTGCAAATGAAGAGAGGGAAGTGGAGAGGGACAAATTAGGAGTATGGGATTAGCAGATACAAACTACTATACATAAAATAGATAAGCAACAAGAATATATTGTACAGCACAGAGAATTATAGCCATTATCTTTTAATAACTTGTAATGGAGCATAATCTGTAAAAATACTGAATCACTATGCTGTACATGTGAAACTAATATAATATTGTAAATCAACTATAACTTCAATTTTAAAAAAGAATATGAAACAGAAAAAGTGAAAAACATAATTTTGTCCTACAGGTGGAAGTTTCTGGATGGGAAAGAATGGGACAAATTAATATAAATACATGAATCTGCCCTCCTCCCCCCGCAACCCCCAGTTGCTGACCTCCAAAATAAAGCAAACTTTCCTTTCTTCCAATCTTGCTCTTTATTGGCTTTAGAGCAGCGAGCAGCTGGACCCCACTTTTGATAACACTGGAACACCGCTTGGGCACCTCCCTGACTCCACTGTGTGTGATCCGGCCTCTGCCTCCTGCCTGGCCCACTGCCCTTTGTTACCGGCATCCGGTTCCACCCCTAAGCACCTGGTATTCCTGGTTGACCATACCTCCATGCCCCCATCTCTCCCTTCCAGGAAAAAACCACCCACTTGGTGCATGCTGCTGCCTTTTACTTCCTCAGACTTTATTTTGTCTTCGGAGAAACTGCCAGGAGACCACCCATGTCCTTACAGCCCTTGCCTCCCCCTGGAAACCACCTTGCAGACTCCCTGACCACCAGTGATGCTGGAGGGCCGATTGCTTGGTTCTTATTTATTACACATACATTGATATTCAGCAGTGGAAACTGGACAAAATATCAAACCCAGGACTTTCTGGGTCTGTCTGTGGTCGTTTTTCTTCCCATCATGTCCAGAGAAGAGGAGAGTCCAGCTGAAAGTTGGAAACTTGATCTTAATCATCGGCTCTACAAAGCTCACCCTCACCCTCTCACAATGCTGTTTCAAAGACTGCTTGGGGGCAGCCGAATATACCATATGTTATGAGGCTGAGTTTAGAAGTAGAAAAATAAATTGTTACTATTATGGATGAAGCAATTATCATAAATCTATTTTTAATCTCTTCTTCCTTTTAAAATAATGGAGGCTGTCTTTTCATAAGAGGAAGAATCCAGACTTTGATATAAGGGAAGGTGCAAAAAGCTCTCCTTTTTCTAGCTGAAAATGCTAATTGAGCCGCACTTATTTTTTTAACCTTCATTAACTGCATTAGCCTACATTAACACCTTTCAAAACCTCTTTAAAATTGTGTTCAATTCACTTTCTGTAATCTCTCCGTTTCCGGGAGTGTGGAATTACTTTGATCCTCATCTTCATCTTTTCTTTGATGACAACTTTGGGTTTAATTTGTATTTGGGAATTGAAATGCAAATTTGCCGTTACCCTCACTCCCCTCCTGCTCCTGCTCTGCTAGGGTGGTGAGAACCCAGATGAATATTGATGCTGCGTGTCCCTGGCCAGAGGACCCTCCCAGCCCCTTCCAGGTCCCAGGTTGGGATAACACAGTTTACTCTGCTCCTGTAGGTCCTGGGCATTCAAGAAAGTTGCATAAAGTACTCAGCATTGTGCCTTCCCTTGGTAAACCTTCAGCCAGTCATAGAAATGGTTCTTTGTTTTTCAAAATTTTACAGGAAGCTTCTTTCTTGTCTCTGAATATTGCTTTTATTTGTCCTTTGCCATGGTGCCTTGATGTTGGGGAGAAAGCTGTGGAAGTTTTCAAGAGAAGAAAGACATAAAACTATATTGGTTTCCCATTAAGTTAAACATAGAATTACCATAGGACCCAGCAATTCCACTTCTGGTATAGACTCCAAAGAATCGAAAACAGATGTTCGAACAAAAACCGATAAGTGAATGTTCAGAGCAGCATTATTCACAATAGCCAACAGGTGGAGACAGCCCAAATGTCCATCACCTGATGAATGGATAAATAACATGAGGTATATCTAGGAAATGGAATATTATTCAGCCATGAAAAGGAATGAAGTAATGAAACACACTACAATGTGGATAAACCTTGAAAACCTAATTCTAAGCAAAAAAAGCCAGACACAAGGGACTTCCCTGGTGGTCCAGGGGGTAAGACTCTGTGCTCCCAACATGGGGGTCTGGGTTCAATCCCTGGTTGGGGAACTAGATCCCACATGCATGCCACAACTAAGAGTCCGAATACCACAACTAAGAAGCTCACATGCCACAACTAAGAGCCCACATGCTGCGATGAAGATCCCAAGTGCCAAAACTGAGGCCCGGTACAGCCAAAATAAATAGATAAATACTAAAAAAAAAAAAAAAGCCAGACACAAATGCCACGTATTGTATGATTCCATTTACATGAAATGTCCAGAGTCAGCAAATCCTTAGAGACAGAAAGTAGATGAGTGGTTACCAGGGTGGGGTGGGGGAAGGGAGGCATGGGGAGTGACTACTCAGTGGGTATAGAGTTTCCTTTTGGCATGATGAAAATGTTCTGGAACTAGAGACTGATGATGGTTGTACCACAGTGTGAATGTGCTACGTAACAATAATGATCAATTTTATGCATATTTTACCCCAATATAACAATAAAAAAGATATTGGTTTCTCCAAAGGGAACTGGGTTTGACCTCAAGATAATATCAACATCAGGCCTGGGTTTATGGATGTGGGGAGACATGAGGAAGTGTGGAAGAATGGAAAGAGAATAGCCTTTGCAATCAGAGAGACCAGGGTTGGGTTGTCATCAACTGCACTCCTTCCTAGGCTGCACCTGGGCACGTTATACGGTGGCTTTGGGAGCCCAGCCTGTTTCTTCATCTGTAAAATAGGAATAATAGTACCTACCCACACGTGGTTATTGAGAGGATGAAGACAGATGATGTGGTTAATTTTCCTCGCATTCGTGGACGCTCAATGAGAAAATTGCCCACCTCCCCTCTGTATCAACTGTGGTTATTTTTATTGCAAGCAACAGAAACCAATTTTAGTGGACTGAAGCAAAATGAGAAACTTCATTGGAAGACACCTGGGGCATTCCAGAAGTCAGAGGCGAGTTGCTTGAGGAGGGCAGAGCCAGGCTGCTCCTGTGACCTGCAGCCTCCAGCTGGTGAATCTTCCCTCTGCCCCAGCCATCCCCTTGTATCTCCCTTTTTAATCTATTTAATCTATCTCTCCCTTTTTTTTTTTTTTTTTTTTTTTTTGCGGTACGTGGGCCTCTCACTGTTGTGGCCTCTCCCATTGCGGAGCACAGGCTCCGGACATGCAGGCTCAGCAGCCATGGCTCATGGGCCCAGCTGCTCCATGGCATGTGGGATCTTCCCGGACCGGGGCACGAACCCGTGTCCCTTGCATCGGCAGGCAGACTCTCAACCACTGCGCCACCAGGGAAGCCCCCCATGAATTTTTTTAGATGAAAATCTGGGAGTTTTTCACAGTTAGAAGGACCCTTCAGTTATACTGCAGCCTCTGAAAGTACCCACTCATTTCCACCGAAGACTGACTTTCGTGGAAAAGTCCAGGTAACTCTGGGTTAGATGTGGGACCACTGGGATATAACCCCGGCTATAGACTTTTAGATTCCAATTTCTCTTCTGAAACTTGGAACCGCTCTCAGGACAAAGCTGAGCTATTGCTGTGCCTCTAAGCTTCCAAATTCCAGCCAGAAAAATCAAGAAGGAGGAGACATACACGCAGCCTGAGGCCATGACTCAGTAACCCTCCAGCTGCTACATCCCAGGGGACATTTTACTGTGACACAGGAAGTGTCAAGGAATCACAGGCTCTCCTGTCACTCAGAAAAAAGGTGGGGGTCATTCCAGGTCATAATCAGCCTGAACGTTATTCTTTTTCTTACATAAAAGCCCGGGCTTCCTGCAATGTCTCTTGCCATCCCAGTGCAGACATAGAGAGATCAAAATAAAGGGGATTCTTTTAACCTCCCTGCTGTTTGATGGCTAGCTAGTCCAGCCTTTACCTACTAGCTGGTGACTTTGGGTAAATTATTTAAACTTTTTAAGGCTTAGTTTTCTCATCTTTAAAATGGGACTAATTGATGATATTTTCCTTAAAGCACTGTTGGGAGAATTTGGTGAGGCAGTGAATAACAAAGAGCTTAGTCTAGGGTCTAGAACATGACAGACACTTGGTGCATGTTAATTATTATTATTAAAAACTAGGAAAGCTACAAAAACTGTTAGAGGGATTGGGGAATATGGGAAATGCAAGCCAAATCTCAGAATTTCCCTCCAGCAATACTTAAAAAAATGAATTAAAAATTGTAAACTCCAATAAGCAAGCAATCATTGACAGCAACTACATGAGGAAAGACATGTCCCGGTCTCATGAATGTTAATATTGATGGCTAAGAAAAGAAGATTCTGGAGTGGGATGGAGAGATGCAGCACAGTGGGGCTCCTCTTAAAGTAGATAAAAATCTAGATTTTTTTCCCCAAGAAGACCCCCAATCTGGGGAGATGCAAATTGACTGGGCTTCCTTCCCCTTTTCCTTTTCCATCTTGGGAATAGTGGGAAAGCTTCAGGGATGTGAAATGGGAGACAGTAGAGAGGGAGGTGACCCACCTCCAACAGAAATGAAGGCTTCAGGGCTACGTTCCTAATTACAGGGGAGATCCATGGCTCAGGCTCTTCCCCATGGTGATGGAGCACATCCTCAAAGCAGATGGAGAAAACCCTGGACCAGGCCACTTAGCAAACTTTGGAAGAGAAAGCAGAACCCAGCTACTCTAACCAAGAGTGTGTCTTGCCAGAGTTCAGCTCCCCCTCACCTTGCACCCTCCACCATCCCTCAGGATTCCGAAAAGTAGCCAGAAAAGCTTTCCCCAAGCCTCAGTCAGGAGACCAAACCAACGGGTCTCAGGTGTGGCAAAAAGTGCTGAGAAGCACCGTCACTATATCAGTGCAAACAAGAAGTCCAGGACTCTCCAAAGGAAAGAAAATAAACAGAAAACACAGCAACTACACAAACGTGCTATAGCCAAGAGAGGAAAGTACCCAACTTAGGGGAAAAGATACTCATGAAACAGAAGGGGATTCTCCACTAATGCTTCATATATAGAACAGCTTCGTAAATCCATAAATTCTAACTCTAAGGTACAAGAGAGCATAACAGAATGAGATAGAGATTGCAAAGCTACAGAAATAAATAGAGGACCCAAATCTTCACATATACTAAATAAGATAGAAAGAGCCAGCAAGGAACTGACACAGTTGAACATAGACAAAATTGAGATAACTGACACAGAGAATGGGCTTAATGAGGTAGAAGAAAAAGAGAAAGAGATTATAGCAATTAGAGTGGAGTTACTAGATATCAACTGAGATGGAGATGCTCCAATATGAACTTAACAGGTGTTGCCTGAATTCAAGAACCCAATGAAGGATAAAGAGAATGTCCTCAAAGATGGACCAGACAGGGCTTCCCTGGTGGCGCAGTGGTTGAGAGTCTGCCTGCCGATGCAGGGGACACGGGTTCGTGCCCCGGTCCGGGAAGATCCCACATGCCGCGGAGCGGCTAGGCCCGTGAGCCATGGCCGCTGAGCCTGTGCGTCCGGAGCCTGTGCTCCACAATGGGGGAGGCCACAACAGTGAGAGTCCCGCGTACCGCAAAAAAAAAAAAAAAAAAAAAAAAAAAAAGATGGCCCAGACAACGTCCCTGTGATGAAGAAAGGAATAATCCTGCAGATCAAAACAGCATAGGATGTTCCAGGAAGATGTGATTATAAATACTCATTGCTGAACATAGCTTAGGTGGGCTGTTGAACTTCCAGGATAAAGAAAACAGTATCTTTGGATATCAGGAAAGCAAAAGCAAATCACCTACAAGGGTTGTGAGATGATGGGGGGAGGTGGGGGGTGAGGAAATCAGGCTGACTGTGAGCTTTCTGCAACGTAATCATCAATCCCCGAAGACCATAAAATAATGTCTCTAACACTCTGGGAGGAATAAAGAGTCATCTAAGAATATAATACACAGGTATGCTATCATTTAAGTACAAAGACCAGGCAGACACACGTTCTCAAACGTAAGAGAACTTGTGAGCATAACAGATGTGAGCCCTTAGTGGGCTCTACTTGATAAGGAAATCCAGCCAAATAAGTTATGAATAAAAGCAAAGGATTCAGGAACTAAGAAAGACTGATGGTGACCAGAAATGTATTTAAAAATAAAATTTCAACCAACTATGGGAGTTATGGTTATCAAACATGAAATCATAAACCTTATTAAAATAATATAATAAAAATAGAAAAATCAAAGGAGATATAAAAATACAGAGTGGGGAATTGGTTGATATTGTCTACCATACAAACATGTAGTTTAAGAAAATATTGATTACAATATATAATGCTTTTTTCGTAATCTCTTTAGTTAACCTTACAGGAATCTTAAAAAAATTTTTTTTGTGATAAAGAACATTTATTTGAAGTTCAACAATTTCTTCTGTTTCATTTCAGTTTCTTTTTCTGCTGATAAATTCATGTAAAATTAAATTTAATACTTTTAATTAAAATAGCATATATGGTATTATCCCATTTTTATTAAAGTATTTCTGACTTTCTCTCTACATATATATCCAATTATTTGGCTTTCTCTTTATATAATGCAGAGAAAGTTATCTGCAATGATGTTTACCTAATGTTAATAATGGTTATTTCTGGGTGATAGTTAACTTTGACTTTGTACTTTTCTGCATTGCTTAAGTTCTTCATAATGAACATATGTATATTTTTAAAAATAAAAACTATACAATGATTTTTTCTTCTGTTTATTGTTGTAGAAAACCCTGAACATAGTTATGCCAAAAAGTTAACAGTGTTTTTAATTCTGGGTGTTGGGAATGGGACACTATTCTTTTCTAGTGAGTATGTTTTTTTGTATTTTTCAAATTTTTAAAAATGAAAAATTCTAAATTTAATAAAGTGATGCAAATAAAGAAGAAGAAATCGACATTTTGCAGAAGGTGCACTTTGAAGGAAAGCAAATCATCCTAGTTCCGGAAGTTGACTAAAGTCTGTGGAAGTGATAGGAAGAGAAGGGGTGAGTGCTGTACTGGGAACCTGTAAACATTTGAAGCAGTCTAAGGTGGAGATTGGAATTCATCTCTTGGGCATTTCCGGGAATGACCTCTTTGTTGTGGCCTTTTGCTTGGGGCAGCAAGTACCTGTCCATTTTCCTTGGGGAATCTCTGAAACATGAGGGAAGTGCAACAGAGGCAGAGTCTGCAGGCTGAGATGTGCAGTGTTTTGTTTAGCATGTACCTGGAATGTTAGGAGAGTCTGGTCCCGTGGAGTTAGGGTCCTACCTGCACCCCACTCCCCCATCCAACACCTGGATTTACAATAGTCTCACAGTGGGTTCATGTCCTCTCTTCTTACATTTTCTCCTGAGATATCTGGAGCCAAGAATCAGGCCAAGATGGATGTGGGAGCCGCATACCCTCTTGCCCGCAGATCGGGGTGGGGTAGGGGTGACTGTGTGTGGAACTGGACTTGAGCTGCCGTGTACTTCCCTCACCAAACAGGGTGACACCGAAAACCGGGAGTCATTTTGATTGTCACGTCTGGACCCTGGTGTTCAGAGCACACCTGCAGGGCCTGGGATCTCTCTAGGAGGAAAGGAATGTCCTGGGGCAGCAAAGGACACAGGCCTCGCACTGGGGAGGGAAGGATTTTCTCCTCTCTCTGTGGCCAAAACGAGTGGACTGCGAGGTCTGCAGACTCCTGGAGATTCCCGGGGCTTCTGGAGACAGGGCTGTTCCCCTCTGCATGGAATCCTGCTAGGAGCCTGGCAGACTGTAGGCCAGGTTTTGATTATGAGCTTTAAGATTAACAACTTCTGGTAGCAGCTGTAATTAGTCTCCATGTTGTACAGATCTTACTCCTAAGCCTTCAGTAAAATTGTGTTAAAATATCAGCTCCGTCTTAGGTGAGTTCAAGGGTGGAGATGCTGGATTGTGTCCAGGACTGAGAGGACACAGCAAGGGGAATGGCGGGTGCAGTGGCCTGGAGAATCAAATTATGAGATGGTAGGCAGTGACCCCCTTGTAGTGGAGCTGTGTCTGGGGCAGGGAGGTCAAATAATAAGAAACAACCAGAGTGTCCTAGGAACATGTTCGTATTCCACGGGGAGGCTTAGAAATCCATGGAGAAGAATCCCAGGAAATACTGTCTCCCACCCCCCAGCGCCCCCCGCTGCCACAGGAGATGGATGCTTGGACTGCTGCTATGGGGTTATTAAAGGAAAGATGACCCTAGAAATCTGGAGGATGGAAGCATATGGGTTACTTGTCGGAACACTTAGATAGAGTGTGCATCTGCCTGTCCTCAATTCAGGGAACACTCAGTCATTCTCACCCGAGCATTTGGGGGTTGCTCTAAAATCCTGACTTTAAAGGCACTTGCTGACATTGCTAAAGGGAGTGCCCTGAACCAGTTTCAGCCAAGTGACAAAGGGCAGCTAAGATCCCAGGGGCGGGGGATGGTGTGGGTGCCCATCCCTGAGAGGAAGGGCTGGATGAGCTGCATTCCTCCCTGGGGCCCCCTCTGCTCACAAACATGCCAGCCAGGCTGCATTCCCCCCATGGCTTGAAGTTCCCTGTCCCAGCAGGACTTTCTTCTTTCTTTAGACAAAGTCTGCAGGAGTGGATCTAGGAACTGAAATTTCCCTGTTCTCCGCTTCACTTCATTCCTGCAATGCAGCTTGTGGAAAATAGACTTTACTTTTTTCTTTCTCCACCCAAACTTCCCCCACCCTCCATCTCCATTGTGGGTTTTTTAAAAAAAATCATTTATCTGGTTTCTTCATATTTTCTAACATAACTCATATGCCCATGGTAGAAAACTGATCTCTTTTAATTTGGGGGGACTATAATCTTGAGAAGCCTGAGAGGTATTGCAATTGGGCTGCTGTATCTTTCTGTGGCCGGACAAAGGGCACCTGCTGCTGTCCGAAGTCTTCAGAGTGCTGCAGGAACTAAGCTGCAGTGCCAGGAGGGCAGAGGAGCGGCCACTGGGGGGCGCTCAAGTCTGTGGGCTGCACTGGCCGTGGTAGTGGCCTTGCTTGGTAGGAAGAGGGCGCTGTGGAGCCAAGCACAGAGCACTGTAACTTCCGGCCCCCGCCAGTCACACCTTGAAGGATTCACCTTGGAGATCCACTTGGTATGTTGCAAACCCTCCACTTGGTCCAAGAACACCCCACCAGCAAATTCCACCATCTTCTACCATTCAACCCTTATTATGTTCAGGGCCTTAAGGCACCTGGGTAGGGTACCTTAAAAAGATGATTACGGGCTTCCCTGGTGGCGCAGTGGTTGAGAGTCCGCCTGCCGATGCAGGGCGAGCGGGTTCGCATCCCGGTCTGGGAAGATCCCACATGCCGCAGAGCGGCTGGGCCCGTGAGCCATGGCCGCTGAGCCTGCGTGTCCGGAGCCTGTGCTCCGCAAAGGGAGAGGTCACAACAGTAAGAGGCCCCCGTACCGCAAAAAAAAAAAAAAAAGATGATTACATTTCATCTTCACAATCACCCTAGAAGAGAGATGTTATCGATATTATTCCTATTTTATGGGAGGGAGCAAACGGAGACTTAGAAAGGATAGGGAAGTCGCTCAAGGTCAAGATCATCCAGCTAGCCAGGAGTGGAACTGAGAATCTCAACTCACACCACTGACCCCAAAGCCCAAGCCACAAGCCACTACTTCTCTGTGTTGCCCCCAGGGTCGAGCTGAGAAAGCATCATAGTCCCCATGGAGGAGGGGAGGGTTTTGCCCCGGCAGCAGGAAGCCCACTAGCCCTGCCCAGGTGTCAGCTGTTACGGAACTGCCATTTCATAGGGGTTGCTCTGGTTTTCACAGAGGGCCATCAGGCCTGACCAGGAAGTGGAGACTTTAGGTCTGATCTGCCTGGGGATGCTGGTGTGCAGGGTGTGTGGTGTGTGGGGTGCAGCTGCTCTCCCTGGGGGTTCCTGGTTCTGAGCCAATGACATAAGGCCTGTGAAGGCTGTTTGCTGGCTCAGGGTCCGTTCTGGCTGTGGGGACCCCCGGCTTGTCTGCAGCGGGGAGCAGGAATCGTGCTGAGCCTGGTCTCCAGCGAGGAGGAAGGCATAGCATCACTCCAGAAAGGCTCATGTGTATGGAGCACAGTAACAGGAGACTATTTTGAAATGGGGGCGTGGGGTAAGGATGCCCTCTGGGAAATGGGAAAGCCAGGCGCATGTCTTGTCAATCTAAGTCTCCTGTGACATCTCGTGGTCAACAGAAACATCTTCTTAGAACTGGAAGTACAGACCAAATCAGCCACAAGAGGAACTTGTAGATCACTGTGTCTGAAATCCTCATTTTATAGATGAGGAAACTGAGGCTTGAGGGAGGCTGTGACTCATCTAAGGTGATAAAATCGGTGAGGGACAGAGGGGAACAAGCTCCTGACGCCTCACCACACTTGTGGGCCACCCAAGGCCTTCCCTGCAGTGGCCCTGGGGTCTTTGGCCATCTTGTTGGAGACTAAATCCATGCCACCCCCTCCCTACTCCCTGTGCCAGCTCATCCTAGGCCAAACCAGACCTCCAGGCCTTGGCCCACACTGTCCCTCTGCCTGGCCCTGCTGGGGCTGCTGGTTTATCCCACTGGCTTTGCCTATAGAACTCCTCCTCATTCTTTACAACCTGGATGAAATATCAACTCTTCCAGTCTCCCCAACTGGAAGCGGTCCCATCTTCCTCTTTATTCCCGAATCCATTGTTTGGGCTTTTCTGTAGGATGAGTTATCTGCTTTCTCTCTCTTTATCACAACAGTTTACAAAGTGCATGTCTTCCTTGGGACACTGGGAGGTGAGAAAGGTGAGTACTGTAACCCCCCGTTTGGACATGAGAATGTTAGCTGACTAATGAGTGGCAGAGCAGAAGCCAGGCCTCCCGACTCCCAAACCATCTGGACAGGAGCCAGCCGGCTTCCTCTTCAGAACCACCTCTGTTGCCTCTGGGAATGAATCCCTTGGAGCTGTGCAGTGCACAGCCTGTACGACTGTATTCCACAGCCCTGACTTTGTGCCTGGCTCGGGGTCCTTCTTGAGGCAGATGCTCAGTAAACGTGGGTGGACTCAGAGGTAGCTCTCTTTTCACAATTCAGAGGTAGCTCTCTTTTCTTTTCCTTCCCTCCCTGCTTCCTTCCTGAACCTGTTTCCCCCCCTTTAACTCCCTGCGTCTTCCACTGAATTTTTCACTGGGAAGAAGCACATTTAGACATGTGAAGCACACACTTTGCCGAGCCTCAGCTTTGATGAATCTTTGATGCCTATGACCCTGGGGAGGTGGAAGTTGCAGCAGACCGGGGGAGGTGAGGGAGGAGTTGGGGAGGCGCCTCCAAGGGCCAGATTCTCCCTCCTTTGCCTCTTGGTGGGGGGAGAATTCAAACGTGCCCCACGCCTGGTGGGGCCCGGCTGCGCTCTGTGCCCCTAAACGCGTGTGCTGGGTGGGAGCGGTGAGAGAGAGCGTGCAAAAGCTGTGAGTGGGAGGGGCCAGCACGAGGCTGGGGGCGGGGCAGCTAGAAGTCCGCCTCCCAGACACCACCCACTCTAACCTCAGCTCCCTCCACCCCCCTCCCTTCTCCAAGGGCTTTGAGGTCACACCAGTTTCTAGCTGTGTGGCTTTGGTGAGTCATTTAACCTTTCTGAATCTTAGTTCTTCAATAGTAGATTGGAGATGCTAATACCTTCCTCCTCAGGCCATTGTGAGTAAACGAGATACCGTATTTACTGGGCCTGACTCATGCTACATGCTCAGTAAAAACCAATCCTCCTACCCCTCTGTTCAAATCCACCTCTCCGAGCCTGGCCAGGCAGGTTTTTACGACGTGAGTGCCGCGCCGTGGGCGGGCCCTGCCTGGAGGTCTGATAGCAGTAGCTGCGTGCTGTCTCTGCACAAACACTAGAGGATGTAACCAACCTGCATTGCCTTGGCTGTCCTTGGCATCCCAAGGCATGCATCGGAGTTCGGAGCTGACTTAGGGCTGTGCATGTGGCTCCGACAGCCCCTTCTGCGGGGGAGACCCCACCTGAGTCATAGCTGGGTGCCCTGCGATGCCCAGCACAGGTGCCTGGCCCACAGCGCCGCTCATCAATAGGCCGAGGGGGATGGTGGCAGCGGACATTTGCGTGTGGCGGAATGTCAGTCTTTCACCCCCGACTAGCCGCTCTGCCTGGCCTCAGAGTTGTAGGACCGTTACGGAGTGGGCAGAGAGGGCGACTTGTTTTGTGGCTCTGCGCCTGTAATGTGCTTATCATCTTCTCGTGATTCATCCTTTATTACAACACATGGGTTCAGACTCCGCTATGGGCTGCTGTACACACACCTCTTTGTGGGCTCCAGCAGCTGCCATTTCCTTCTCCTGGCATTTTTCTGTTGGCTGAGATGGAACAGCTCGCCCACCAAGGCTGAGTCCAGCAGGCCAACCCCTCTGCACTCTCTGGAGTTTCGCCAAGGCCCCTTTGGGCATATCCAGCAGGAGACAGTTGGCTGACACAGGGCTCTCCATCAGCCTAGCCCTGCTCCCCAGATTTCCCTCGGCAGGGTGCATCCAAAGTGGTGAGTGCATGTCGGTGTACGTGCATTCACATACCCCAAGGGTCCCCCTGGCCTGTAAGGTCCTTCCCACTCTGAGGGGCTGTAATTCTAGGACTAACCTTCCAAATGCGTAATGGATTGTGGAGGTCCTTACCCTGGCAGGGATGTCGGGGAACTCCTGCAAATCCCCTGTCCCTTCCCTTTAACTGCCTTCCGGTCTGGTTTCATGGGTTGGTGAACTGCCTCAGATTTCTCCCTCTATTTGGGGTCGGCAAGATACCTAAAAAGTAATCCTCCCCACCTCTCCTCACCCCCTCAGCAGTACTAATAGTCAGCCACACCTGAGTGTGCATGACTTAATCAGATTGTTCTCCCCCTTACCGTCCCCAAGGGAAGGGGATTTTTTTTTTTTTTTTTTTTTTGCGGTAGGGGGGCCTCTCACTGTTGTGGCCTCTCCCGCTGCGGAGCACAGGCTCCAGACGCGCAGGCTCAGCGGCCATGACTCACGGGCCCAGCCGCTCTGCGGCACGTGGGATCTTCCCAGACCGGGGCACGAACCCATGTCCCCTGCATCAGCAGGCGGACTCTCAACCACGGCGCCCCCAGGGAAGCCCGGGAAGGGGATTTTGATTGAAGTAGAGTGAAGACCTAGATTACTCATGAAGCCCTGAGTGGTCTCTGCCTTTCAGAATCACTCAGCTTCACGTCAACCTGCACGAGTGTAAGGATGGGAAAAGAACTGCCCTTGACATTGGAGGCCTCATTAGAGCAGATGAAAGTGCTCTGGGGAGGGCAGGTCTAGGGGACTTCCGGAGGGCCCCTGAAGACTGGGACCCAGGGGTCTCCCTCTGGGACTTTGCCACCTGGGTGAGGGATAGATGGTCATCCAGTTTCCTCTGTCTGTGCCCACTGCCCATCTTGCTGCCCAGATGGCCCTAAGGTGTCTGAATGTCGGAGCCTGACGATGCAAACATCTGGCCACCAGCAGGGGGTGCTCTTTTGGCATCCAAGGCCAAACTAGGGGGTGGTTTCTGGGTTTGGGGGGAGAATCTGAGAGCTGGAAAGTGAAGGGGCTGACACTTCATTAGGGATGGGGGTGTTCTGCAGCCAGATAGAAGACAGCTTGAATTGGGCTCCCAAATCTGAGCCCTCCTGATGGAGGCGTGGCATCCCGAACCGCCCCCCAGGGCGGGTTGGGGGCCTGGTCAGGTTCTTAGCCCTGTAGCCCCTCAGATGCCCCCATGCTGCAGCGGGGCTGCTCACCTCTGCCACAGTCACGTCACTGTGACCTAGGGAACAGCTGGGAAGACAGCACGTGCAGTTAAGAGTCAGGGGCTCGGGACTGACTCTCATCCACCCCTCGGGAGACTCTGTGTGTGCGGTGAGGGGTGGATGAGGGGCGTCCCAAGGAACACTGGGGCGTCTTAGCTCTGCCTCTCCTACCACCCAGCACAGCCCCGCTAAGGTTCAGATGCTGGTGTTTGGGGAGATGCTCCTGCTGGGGGGACATTTGGACCCAGGGCCTTTCTCAGGAGCAGGCCCAGTGGGCAGCTGAATGACGGTTTCTGAATGGCTTCTTGTCCTGCCAGCTCCCTTCATTCCTGGCAGGAAACTGTCCCATTAGAGAGCCCGGATTTGGCTGTCAGAGGATTTCCCTCCGTTAACACACCCAGGGAAAGAAGTAACACTGGAGCTGCCATCACTGACACTGGGATCATTGAAGGGGATGGGGCTCCCAGCGCACAGGACACTTAGGGGAGCACGAGAGGCCCGGGGAGGGGAGGACAGCTCAGACAACTTTCTCCATGCTAATGTCAGACCTTTGCAGCCAGAGCTTCACTGAGCTGAAGTTCTTGCACAAATCTCATTCTCCTCAAGCTCAACGTACTTGGGGGTGGGGGTGGGTGATGGGAGATGGTACAGAGCTCCTGTCCCGTGTCACAGATGGGGACCCCGAGGCTCACAGTGACTTGCCCAAAGTCTCAGAGTCAAGAGTCAGGCTTTGTGGCTGTGAGTAAGACACAGCTGAGCCTGGCGACCTCAAGTAGGCTTGGGGTAATTTAGGGGAAATCATAGGTTTCTGCAGACACGTGGCCACTTCAGGGTCAGTCCCAGCAGGGTTTCAGGGCCCCTGGGGGCTGGGGCTTTTGGCCTGAGGGAGAAAGCTCTGAGAGCTGCTTGCTGGGCCTAGTCATGGGGTTTTGGGAATAGAAGGGACCTTGAACCTCAGTGAGGTCAACCCCCGCCTCTCGGTTTACAGCAGAAACGCCTGAGGCCCAGAGGGATCAGGACCGCGAGCAAGGTTGCCAGCAAGTTGGAAACACAGTGGAAACTGACCCTGGTCTCCTGACTGTTCTTTCCGTGTGGCCCCGCGCTTGTCTCTTTCCAGTAAACTCTGCTCTAGGTACTGTCTGCTGCTTTGCTGCTTTCCCCTACCCACACATACAAGAAACCTTTCTCTTTTACACTTTCCCCTGGGCTTCTGAGTTTGTACTCCCCTCTCTCTATTCTCTGACCTCCCATTTCACTGCCTGCTTCAACAGTCGCTTGTCTGTCCATCCATCCATCCATCCATCTATCCATCCATCCATGCACTCATTCCTTGATTAAGTGTTTATGGGCAGCTCCATGTGCCAGGCTCTGTTCTGGGCCAGGTGGACCGGGGCCCTGCACGCTCTAGAAGAGGGACAGAGACTTCAAATGGAGAATCCCACCAACATCTCATGAGGCCTGTGATTCAGGCCATGAAGGGAAAGTACAGGGGACAAAGAGAGTGTGTAACTGAGTCCTGGCCCAGGCTGGGAGAATCAGGAAACTTCCCTGCAGGGAGTGACATTATTCTATCCCCTCCTTAATACCGCCGGCTTTTCAAGGTCAGGAGCCTCAAGATCTTTCCCTCTGGTGTCCTCTCAGCAAAGAGCACAGCAGTGGGATCCCCAGTGGTGCTCTGTGAAGCCTAGGAGACAGGTAGGGAGTCTAGTGAGCGTGTCTTGTGGACAGGCTGCTGCGTCGAAGCTTGGGGCAAATTCTTTAACCTCCTTGAGCCTCAGTTTCCTCATCTGTAAACTGAGGATATAGGTGGCCCACCCTGAAGGATAGGAAGTGGGGACAAGTAAATAGCCCATTCTCTCCTTGGACTTGACATTGGGAGGATCCATGTTTCCAGACTGCTAGCCTGTTCCTTGTTCTGGCTTTTTTTCCTTTCTTCACCTTGTGGTGCAAACAAATGACAGACTGATATGACACAACTGATATGAAGTGGTTGGTATTGTGGGAAAGAGCACTGGTTTTGGAATCACGGGCTCAAGTGTTGCTTCTACCCCAAGTAGCTGTGTGGATTTGGGCAAGCTGCTATCTCTGAACCTCATTTTCCTCACCTGTAAAATGGGTCTGACTGCCTGTCTCCCAGATGACGGAGGTGTCAGATGCCAGCGCCTGGCACGAGTGAGCATTGTGACCTCTCCAGAAGCTTGTTCTGCCCAGAGAAAAATGCTGGGTGAACTCAGTAGGAGGCTGAGGGTCTGGCAGGAGCCCAGGTGGGATGGAGGCCAGGCCATCCAGCAGGGCACCCCAGCTCCGCCATTAGCCGTGTGAGACCCACGGCTCTTATGTTGTGGCCTTCAGTTGGAATTCACAGCAGTGCTTGGACGGAGAGGGCCGTGGCGAGGAAGGAGAGCCCAGCTGGTTTGCAGATGCAGGCACGGCTATTGCATGACAGGACCCAGGGGGAATCATTACTGGCTCCGCGTCCACCTCTCCCTGCTTCCGACCTGGGAAGCACTACCCTTCCTGTGAGGCCATCAGATATTCAGAGCAGAAGATGCTGGAACGACGGGCCAGGGAAAGTAGCCCCTCCTGGCCTCCAGGTTAGCCAGCCCTCCATGAAGTTGGTATGCAGGCTGGCATGTGGGCGCCGTGGGAGCCTGCACCCCCTCCTTTCATCTCCTTTCCTGTTCTAGACACGCCCCCTTCTTGCTTGCCAGTTTTTCTTCTTTCTCCTTTTGACCTGCCCTCCCCACCTCCGAGGCTCTTTCTTTCCTTCCTTCGTTCAGCAGCTTAACTGACTGCTTCCTCCTTACTCTACCCAGGGTCTAGGCAGAGCTGGGACTGGAACTTCCCAGCTGCTCCCCAGTCAGCTGTGCCCTGACTTCCAAGGTCTCCTCTTCCCCAGATCCTGAGTCTCTTCCAGCTTAGCTGTAACTCCTCCCAAAGCCCCCTTTGGTCTTTTCCACGGAGGTCCGAGTCTTCCCTCCCACGCACCCAGCTGGTGCTGGGACGTTTCACTTGCTTTCTGAAGGTGAGGTGAGGCCAAGGGATGACAGAGGATGCAGGTGGCATCCAGGTGAGGTGGATACTGGGGACAGGACTGTTGTGACGAGGGAAGAGCCCCTAGAGGGTACACTGACAGCAACTGTGGGTCTTTGGGGAGGACGTGAATGGGCAGCCCAACCCCTTCTCCTTGGTGAGAAGGGCTATTATAAATAATAATAGATTTCAGATCATGATCTCAAACAATATCTCAGGCACATTCATTATTACTTAATCCAGTCGATGACTAGTGAGGTAGCTGTATATTCCTCATTTCACTGAGAAGGAAACAGAGGCTCAGAGAGGTTGAGTGACTTGCTTGAGGCCACACAGCTTGCGGTAGAGCTCGAATCTGAAGCCAGTCTGATTCCATTACGAGGGCTTGGGGTAACTCTGGGCTGTTTGTCTGTGGGAGCCTCGAGCTCTTGAAGTAGCAGCAGGGGGTAGGGCTCCTTCTCCTCGACCTGCCTGCACCCCAACCCCTAGACACACCTGGTCATTTTGATGACTTTATTGGCTGACCAGGGGAGGAGTGAGATCTTGGCAAAGAGGGCCTGAAATGCAGGAGCTGGCCAGCCTCTCAGTTGCAGGCATCGAGTGCCTCTATTCGTCTGCTGCCCCCAGACAAGGAACTGTTTTTCGCAAGTTTTTGTAAAAGGCCGTTTGTTTGATCTTAGAAGCCATGTCTGCAGAGGCAGGATCTGTGAGATTCAAGACACTCTGATGCACGTTGTCAAGACCTGGCCTGACGAATGGTCACAAGGATATTTAAAGCAGGCTGCTGGTGCCTCTGACTTCCAGGGATTTTTCAAGCATTTATACGCATGCTCTCGGGTCCTCGCCCTTGAATTGCTGATACCTCCTGATCTCCTGATAGAATTGCTCTATACATTGGCTTTTCAAATCCCGACTGTTCCTAGAGCCTAGAAGTCCATTTAAGTGTGAACCCTGTTGTAAGAAAATTCAATATATTTTCACCTCTGACCCCTGGCATCACAGAGGAAATGCCCTCTTCTCCTTAGGCGAGCCTGAGACTGGCGGGCACCAGGGACTACCTGCTTTTCCTGCCCACGTGCCCACCCGAGGGTAGCAGTGAATGTTTTCCTTCTGACTGGGCTCATTAAACCCAGGAACTTGGAACTGGGTGAGAGAATTTCCTCATTTCATAAAAATTTAAACTACTGTGCAGAGGCAGCCAGCTCCTACTTAGTTATTTTCTCTCTCCTGCCTGCAGATATTTAGTTATCTCTTTTCCTGGTGGGAGATAAGGTACTGGAGGAAAACAGAAGCAGCTGAAGGGGGAGATGCTTCATTCTGTTGAGGACGTGTTACCTTCCGAGGAACTCATGAGAATAACCAGCATTGATTGAGCCCTACCTATGTGCCAGATACTTTGTATAGTCTTTATTTGATTTAATTTGTACAACCCTCTGAACTAAAGATTCTTTTCCCAGTTTCACAAGTGGGGAAACTGATGCTCAGAGAGGGAAAGTAACTTACCTAAAGTCACACAGCTGGAGGCTGGAGGAGCTGGGACTCAAACCTGAGTCCCTGTGCCACTAAGGCCTGGGCTGTGAGTACCTTGTTACGTGGCTTCCTGCAGGAGTGGCAGTTGCTAACAGCCTCTGGGTGACAGGGTCAGGTTTGGAACATGCTGGCTCCTGGCCTGCTAGCTTGGGGACTCAGACTTTCCTCACTTGGATCTGGGTGAGACCCACTCAGGGGAGGGTGGGATGGAGCTTGTCTGGGAAGAAGCTGGAAGACCACATTCCAGCCCATGAGAACTGAGACCCTTCCCTGTGCTTTGGGGGAAGAAGGCTCTGGAGTCAAAGTTGGAGGGGTTTGGATCTTGGATGTTTGCTAACTTTTCACGTGCCAGGTTCAAGCCACTTATATTCTCTACACCTCAGTGTCCTTATTTGTAAAACGAGGCTACCTTTTAGGATCAGCCCAAGGGTCAAGGAGACAATGGTGTGTATGAACAGCCTCAGCCCCGCGCCTGGCACACTGGAGGTACTCACAACATGTTAGTTCCTGTCTATAAGTTCTGTCCAGAGCGACGCTCCTCTGAATTCTGTGCATCTCACTTTGCTGTACTGTCTGCTATGCCCGCCACAGCTCTGTGGAAGGAAGGGGAACGTCTGCCCTTGCTGGTGGGGGACAGGGTCTTCCTTTGCTGTGTCCATGCCTGGGAGGAGCCCACACCACTCATCAAATGCATGTGAATCAGCAGTGGAAGGTGCCTCCACACCCCAGGGTGTCAGTTGCCCTGGGAAGCTCCCTAGCATAAAGGCTCTGTGCTTCTTCCAGGGGAACCTGGAAATACTAAGAAGAGAACACCCTTCTCATGAGGCCCATTGGGAGGGGATGTGACCAGGTTGCAGAGGTGTCACTAAGCCCAGTGCCTGCCTATCAAGCTTGGGACCTCTTGGGGAATCATGTCCTGTGCTGCCCACAACTTAGAAAAGACATGTTTCAGCCTTAAGGAAATGATGATTCATCTAAGAGCATGGACAGAAAATCTCTGCCTTAACTGGGGCCTGGCAGGGGCAGGTTGGCCTCGTCAAGGAACAGCCTGCTGGAAGAGAACATTCAGGCAGGCACGTGGCCAGTTGGGAGGGTCCCAGGAAAAGAGGTGGGACTCAGTCATGGCAGGGCAGGGCAGGAGGATTCCCAGGCCCCCTAGAGTTGCTTTATCATTTATTCCTCCCCACAGCCTTGGGAGGTACAGATGTAGTTACTTCCATCTTACAGGTGAGGGCAATGAGGCTCAGAGAGGCATAGTATGCATCCCAAGTCACACCGCTAATAGCAAGACCCTAGAGGGGAACCCAGAAGTAGCTGGCTCCAAGGCCTGCGTCACTGTCACCATTCCTTGGAGTTCTGAACATGGTTGGTGGTAGGCATGCTTGCTAATTAAATCACCAGTCAGAATCATCTCTCAGTCATAAGACTGGAAAAAACAGTGATGAGTCAACGAACTCTGGGTAGACAAAATCAGTTAAGAAGAATCTTTTCCCCTCAAAAATCTCATAGTCTAGGGTGGGTGAGACAAATAACCAGGCAATCACAGTGAGACACATCTATGATTGGAGAAGTGAAGATGCATTGAACCCAGCCTGAGGAACCAGAGAGCATTCCCCAGGGAAGAGATGTTTAAATTGTCTGAAAGAGGAATAGCTGGAATTAGGACCCTCAGTCCTCTTGTAGGCAGTGGGGAGACCAGGATACCCAATGAACCTCCTTCCCTGCACAGCAGACCTTCAGTTCATCCCTGAGCTGCCTACACCACTGATGGCTAGGATGACAACCTGGGGATTTCTACAGCACGGTGGCCGCTGATGGCCCTGCATCAGAAATGTCTTGTAGAGGACTTCCCTGGTGGCGCAGTGGTTAAGAATCCGCCTGCCAATGCAGGGGACACGGGTTCGAGCCCTGGTCCGGGAAGATCCCACATGCCGCGGAGCAGCTAAGCCCGTGCACAACTACTGAGCCCGCGTGCCACAACTACTGAAGCCCGCGCACCTAGAGCCCGTGCTCCGCAACAAGAGAAGCCACCGCAATGAGAAGCCCGCGCACAGCAACGAAGAGTAGCCTCCGCTCGCCGCAACTAGAGAAAGCCCACACGCAGCAACGAAGACCCAATGCAGCCAAACATAAATAAACAAATAGATTTAGTTTTAGAAAAAGAAAGAAAGAAATGTCTTGTCAAAGCTGGGCAGGGCAGAGCTTTACCCTGGTCCTACAGAATCAGAATGTGGAGGGCTGGGGGGAGTCAGGGAATCTGTGTTTTAAACCAGTGGATTGTCCACAGAGCCCACTTTGATAACACTGCATCCAGAGGGGGACGTCTTCCCTTGGACCCAGCCCCAGCTTGATACAATGGAAGCACTCAATAAATAAGAAGCAAAAAATAGGAAGAAAATAAAAGAAAAGAAAGTAAAAGGAAAGGGAAGATGTATACATTGTCCTTTTCCACTGTGAGCTTATAATCTCTCTGGAGAGATAAATCACCCACATCAAAAAGACTCGGGCTTCTGCCCAGCCTGGCAGAGCCCACAGCGGCTCTGCCCCCCCTTAGGCTCTACTAAACACCCACTGCCTGGATCAGACAGGCAGGGCTGAGGCAAGTCCAGGGAGGCAGATTGAGGCAGACACAAGGCAGGGGACAGGATAAGTAAGCCCTCCACCACTTTGTCAGATCCAGTTCAACCAACATTTATAGAGCGCCTCCTGTGTGCTGGGTGCTGGGCTAGCTGCCGAGGATATGGGAGAGAGAAATGGCCTCTGCCATCTAAGAAGGAACTGTTTAGAAAGGGAGACAGATGTGTGAATAAAAGATTACACCTTGGTGTGATATAGTGAGAGAAGGCAATAGCCAGATCACAGCATGATGATTAAAGTCTGGGCTCCGGATTTGGATAAGCTGGGTTCAGATCTTGGTTCCATCACAGCCCAGGTGGGGGACCTGGGGAAAGTTCCTAACACCATTCAGTGTCAGATCCTCATCTGTAAAATGGGATCGTTTTAGGACATAATGCAGAGTGTCTAAAGAGTTGTGAGGATGATGCATGGAATGAATTTGGCCCCATGCTGGACCTGGGAATCATTCAGCAATGTTAGTTCTGTGGATTGTGATGTACAGAAGAGAAAGTGATGAACTCCATGAATGTAGAGATTAGGGCAGTAATGCCAGGACAGAGATTCGAAGGATGAAAATTAGCTCATCAGGCAGGT
Organism: Mesoplodon bidens; assembly: GCF_964165515.1. Taxonomy (NCBI): domain Eukaryota; kingdom Metazoa; phylum Chordata; class Mammalia; order Artiodactyla; family Ziphiidae; genus Mesoplodon; species Mesoplodon bidens. The sequence goes on along the minus strand of NC_138178.1, from coordinate 59,887,044 downwards.
GAGGATGGAGGCGGTGGGAACACGATGTACAAAGGCTGCCTGAGTGTGTAATAATGTATTGTTTTCAAGGATGTGGTCAGACAACCCTAACCACTTGGGAGTGGCTAGAGGTGAAAAGGATGGGAGAGGAAGCTGTTTGGGAAGGGTTCTGAGTGCCATATGATGGCGCTAACAAGGATGGTTAATATGCTGCAGTCATGCTGCCACTCTCTGATGCTGCACCCATAGCAGACATTGCTAATCAATCACAGACCTCTTCCTTGCTGAGCCAGGGTATGACTTTGGCATCATGGGTGAATTCGAGGCAGCCACTACCAACTGACTGCCATTGACTTGTAAGTTGAAGGCTATTTGCCATTGCTGAGAGACAGGTCCTTCCAGAATCTACTCATACATCCCTGCTCCCAGCTGGGAGTCTTATCAAACCTTTCCTGTCTTCGCCACACTGTGGTTTGGGCTGCAGTGAGCTGGCAGGCCGTAGTCTTTCCTTCCTTTAGACCAGCCTTCTCTGGGTCCATGTCCTAACCGCAGGTCTAGGAAGCAGCTGGAGCAGCCTGCCATTTGTGGTTTGGCTGGCCCACCCCACCCACCCCACAGCGAGGGCAGCAGCACCACCCACCCCTGGCCAGGTTTGACTCTGTGGGTGGGTGGGTCCCTCTGCTGGGTCTGGCTTGCTCTCCACCTGTAGCAGCTGCAACCCAGGGCCACCGCATCAGGCCCAGCGACAACCTTCCTTGCCCGAGATGATTCCAATTTGGCCAGAATCTCATGGTGCATGTGTGAGTGAGGGATGTGGGCAGGGCGGGGCTCACTCTGAGACTGGCCACTGCGGCAGGGACCAGGAATAGCCCAGACAGCACCACGTAGTTCAGGCATGCTCCATTAAAGCAAACCCTGTGTTTGGAGAGGCAGGAGTGAGGGCACAGACTTGGTTTCCAGACGGCCTGGAGTCAAATCCTGGCTCTGCTTACTTACCAGCGCTACCATTTTGCATCTCTCTGCCTCAGTTTTCTTATCTGTAAAATGGGGATAATAATAGCAATTCCCCTTGGGTTTATTGCAAGGATAAACCAACTGATTCTAAGCAAAGTGCTCGCACTTAGTAATCACTTTATAAAGATTAATTATTATAGGGAAGGAAGGACAGAATGGATACACAGAGGGCTTGTGAATAGGATGGAATGGATCTGAACATAACTTTGCAGGACTGGAATGGTACCTAGAGGGGTCATGACTGTAGTGGCTCCAGTTTTCTGAAAGGTTAGTGCTTCCCTCTCAGTTGTCAGGGGCCTGGGACCCTACAGCCTGCCCTGCCCTACCCCGCAACCCCCCGGGGGAAAACTGGCTGCTCCTCCACTGGAACTGATCTCCCTGCTCCCCAAAGGCACAGAACTCCTGTGAATTCCCTCCAGGCCTGGTGAGATGGGAAATTAATCTCCCTTTAATCTTGTACTTAATGTACAAGATTCCACTCCCCAGTGAGGCAATGAAATTAATCTGCCACTAATTTTCTGTTTGCCAACCCTGGGTTTCAGCATTTTCAGCCTTGCTTTTCCAACTGTCTTTCGTCCCAGGGAACAAAGACCTAATCTCTTCCCTGGCCTTGTTTACTCTGCGTCTTCAAATTATGAATCACACTGGCATTTTGCTCTACTGGTTTGGGAAGGAGGGTGGAATGAGGTTTCCCCATCTTTCCCAGAGGGCACAGATTCCAGACCCCTCACCCCAGCCTCTCCCCAGCTTTCTGGGTGTGAGGGGATTAGGGGCCCCATGATCTGTTTGCTTACTCAGAGTCTATGTGTGTTAAGTCACAGAGAGGATGAGTAATGGCCACCCCCTTGGGAACGGCAGGAGGCAGAGGCCCCGAAGCTCGAACATCAAGTTCTAGTGTGAGGTGAGTACCTGGGCCCCCCCTTGCCCGGGTGTGTGTGGAGGGGGCGGGGGATGCAGGCTTAGGACCTGGCCTTGCCTACCTGTCTAGCCTCTGTTCCCAGCACCTAAGGCTTTAGCCACACCTGCTCTTTCCTGAGCATGTTTGTTCTAAGCGGCTCCCTCTGTTTGGCCCCTGTTCCCCACTGCCCTAGGGAAGGCCTTGAGCTCTCTGCGCCTCTGTCTACCAGGAATAAAAGTAGTACCTGGCACATGGGTGGGCAGTGTGGACTGAATAGGAATCTCACCTGAAGCCTGAGAAGTGCATGATGTTGGCAAATGCCTGATACAGGGGAGCTTGGAATATCACCCGACTCAGATGCCCCACCTCTGGGCCACGTTTCCCAACCCTCAGCAGAAAGAGGGCTCCTCTCTTCTGGGTCCCCTTGGCACCTTGTTCACACCTCTGCCCTGTGGGAGGCCCTAACCCTGAGCCTGCTGGTAATCCTCATTCCACGGCTTAGCCCAGAGCCCTGGAGCATAATCTCTTTGCGTTTTGTTTCCCTCAACTGCAGAGCAGAAATAAAGGTAATAATGACCTCACTGGGGTTGTCAGGAGGATTACATGAGCTGATGCCCATTAAGGGCTTAACACAGGGCGTGACCTGGGGTGAGCAGTGAATAAATGTCATGATGTCTTTTTAGAATTGTTAACAGTGCTATTGATCATGCATCGAGAAGTCTGTCCTGCCTAGCAAAATCTCCTGGAAGTCTGTCCTTGCCCAGCAGAGCTCCCTAAGGGCAGAGACAAGCCTTAGTTTTTCTTGGAATCCTCAGTGCCCCACCCACCGGGTCTGACTCCAGAGAGCGGCAGGTGGAGGGAAGTGCTCAGAGCCCACCTGTCCTGAGTACAGGCTGATCTCCCCACCTAGTGCTTGTGTCCCTGGGGGGCCACCTCCTGTGCCCATCGGAGCGAGCTTGCATCCCCCAGCCCTGTGTCACTGTCCTATCATAACCAAGCCCCCAAGTGTGTCAGAGCTGGGAGAGACCTCAGCAACCATCTGGCCCATCCCCACACTTATGCCCAAGAAAACTGAGGAACAGAAAGCTTGTCCAGCTGGCCTAAGGTCACACAGCAAGTCAGAGGCAGCACAGTATTGGATCCAGTTTCTTGATTCCTACTGGAGGCTCTTCCTAACACCGTGCCTCCTGTCACTGTTTCACCAGCACCACTGTGGTGGAGGAAGGACACCGGTATTTATTGAGCATCTACTATGTACTGGGTACTCTGTAGGCTTCTGTGTGTATTAGCTCAGTCACTCCTCCTGACACATCTGGAAGACGTGATACTAGGCTCTCCATTTTACAGGTGGGAAAACATAGGCTAAGAAAGGTGAAGCCCCTGATCAAGTCACAGTCAGGCAATGATGAAGCTGGAGTTCAAACTCAGATCTGTCCGCCTCCAAAGCCTGTGCTCTTTCTGTTCTTCCTACAACCTCCTGTGGAGAAATGGGCATAGCTGGGCCCCTGGTTGGAGGGGGCAGGGGGCGGCCAGCCCAGCATCTCTGGTCCTCCCTCTGTGGTGGGAGACATGGAGGATGCTTGGGCAATCAAATTACAGACAGTGACTGAGGATTCATGAACAGCCAGGGCTTGGCTTATCCCGGTGGGACTTCCCACTGCCTCCGTGACCCAGCCCATGGCCCCTCCACCTGGACAGGTAGATTCCTGCCCCTGCCTGTGGGTGGGAGGTTGGCTGGGTTTGCAGTGGGCTGGGACCGGTGAAGCAGCAGAGACCAAGGCCGTGCAGCTGCCACGAGCCTCAGGCTGCTGGTGCCAGGAAAGGGGCAGGAAGTGGTTTGTGGGGAGCGGTGACGAGGCTGAGGCTGTTCGATGTGGCTCTGCCTGAGGTTTCTGCCCTGGAAACCTGACTCGCGTGGATGAAGCCCAGGCTCCCCTTCCCCAGGGGGCAGTTAGTGCAATTACAGGCCCTGGTCCTGCAGGGAAGGGAGTATATGCTCCAAGGGGGAGGCCGAATGGGGCCTCGGGAACCCGAGGCCGCCCCAGGGGTCAGCGGTTTCACCACCGGCTGATGGGCAGAGAGCCTGTGGGAGGACGAGTCCACACAGGCCAGCTGGGCTGAGCCAAGGAGGAAACTGGCTGTGTGTGCTCTGCCGGCGGGGAGGGCTCCCCCGAGTCTGGAGTCCTTGGTCCGAGCCCCAGCTTGGTTCTGACTCACCGCGTGAGCTTGGGCAAGGCCTTTTCTTTCACCGAGCCTCACTTTCTTTCTTTATCTCTAAAATGAGGTTTCCACCAGCTCTAAGAATTAGATGACTCTCCCCTGCCGCCACCCAATCAAAGGAGCATACAAACCACAAGGGAGCAAAATAGCAACACGGAAACCCACAGCAACGAGTAGTAACTGCTGGAGATGTGCTAGGCCCTGCTCTGAGCCCTCTGCCTGCTTTCTACAATCCTCCTAACAGCCCTGATGTGCCCATTTCACAGATTAGGAAACAGCCAACGTATTCATGGGGATCTATGGGCGGGGCACCCTGGCCCGCATACTGCAGAGAAAGGGAAATCTTTTGAATGTGAATTGAGGGTGCTGCCAGGCCCCACCTGCCCCCTGATGTCTCCTCCCCTTACCCTAGTGCCACTGGCCTGCATTGTCATGCTACCTCCTTAGCTACTAAGAGTCATGCCAAATGGATAAGAAATTGCTTTCCCTGGTTGTTCTGGGAAAGAGGAATGCCGGTCCCTGCTGTTCAGATGCCTAACCACCACCCCCATGTCCCCCTGACCCCCGTCCCCCATCAATCCCAGGTGACAGAACCAAAGGCGACCTTATTGGTCACGCAGAGTGAAGCTTTGGGGAGTTCCAGAGAGCTTCCTCAGGGAGTGAGTGGGGAGGGAGGGCTACATGTGTCTATTCTGAGAGCCCGGTTGCTGCTTTTGCTGGGTTCGTGATAATCTATGTGTCCCACGCGCAGTTTTACATGAAGAAAGTGTTGGCTTGCACAAAACAAATTTGAATATCCTGGATGGATACCCCGCCCATTTTATGAATGGTGAAACTGAGGCCCAGAGAAGGAGAATGGCTTGCCCTATGGGCACTTGATGGCAGAGCTTGGTCTAGAGTTCAGGTGTCCTGACTCTCAGCTCTGTGCTTCGTGCTTTCCAGAGCTCAGGCCAGGCGGGGCCGGGCTTGGAGTAGGACCAGGAGCTGCCTGCCTTGAGTAAGGACGGAAGCTCTTTGCTGATCAGACAGAAATTCCAAGCAAGGCCTTTTTGGATTTTGTTAAGCAGGACATGGCTACTAAAGTAGGGCAAACCCAGCTTACATTTTCCCCCCTTGCTTTACTGAGATATAACTGACGTATAATATTGTGTAAGTTTCAAGTGTACAATATGATGATTTGATACATGTATATATTATAAGGTGCTTACCGCAATAAGGTTAGTTAACACATCTTTCCCCTCCCATAACTACCATTTTGTCACTGTCGTTGTTACGGCGAGAATATTTAAAATCTGCTCTCTTAGCAACTTTCAAGTACACAGTACAGTATTATTGACTGTGGTCACCATGTTGTGCATTACAACCCTGGAACTTATTCATCTTATGACTGAAAGTTTGTACCTGTTGACCAGTTCTTCCTATTTACCCCACCCTTCAGGCCCTGGTAACCATCAATCTACTCTCTGTTTCTGTGAGTTTGTTGTTTTTAGGTTTCACATGTAAGCGAGATAATACAGCATTTGTCTTTCTCCATCCGAGTTATTTCACTTAGCATAATGCTCTCAAGATCCATCCATGTCATTGCAAATGGCGGGATGTCCTTTCTTGTGGCTGAATAATATTCCATTATATACATAAACCACAGGTTCTTTATCCAATTCATCCAACAACGGACACTAGCTTGCATTTTTCTCTTGGGGAAAGTGGAACAGTTCTGGACAGAAGCCTGCAGATCTTCTAGACCAGGGGTCCCCAACCCCTGGGCCACAGATCAGTACCGGTCTCGCAGCCTGTTAGGAACCGGGCCGCACAGTAGGAGGTGAGTGGCAGGAGAGCCAGCGAAGCTTCATTTGTCGCTCCCCGTGGCTCCCCATCGCTTGCATTATCACCTGAACCATCCCCCCCTCGCCGCTGGTCCTTGGAAAAATTGCCTTCCATGAAACAGGTTCCTGGGGCCCAAAATGTTGGGGACCACTGTTCTAGATGAGAATGCCAGCAAAGTATTTAGCAAGAGTGTCTGCATACAGTAAGTGCTCAAAACTGCTAACTGAGGCTGAAACGGCTGTGCTTGCCTACCCAGGGTCACCTTCCCACTGTCTGACTCACAGAGAAGAATCCAAGAGGGATGACTTGGCACGAGGGCGGGAGGGAAGGCCAGAGTTTCCTGCCGGGGCCAGTAACCAGGATGTGCAATCTCCCTGCTCCTTTGCACATGTCACAACCCGGGCCTGAATACTGTGGGGTACACTGGTTTGGGGGTGCAAAGACTCCTGGCTCCAGGGTTCTAGTCCTAGGTCCTGGGTCCTAGTCCTAAGGTGTCACCAGCTCTTCCCTCTGGGCCTCCGTTTCCTCCTCTGTCTCCCTCTGGTCCAAGGGAGAAGTTGGACCAGCTGGTGGTTCTCAACCCTGGCTGTCCAGAAAATCACCTGGGCAGCTTTCAAACAATCCCAAGGCCCAGGGCTCACCCTGTGTCAACTGAACTTCAGCAGGTGCCGTCTGAGCATCTGTGGTTTTGATTCTGATGCCCAGTGAAAGGTGGTCACAGGGTGGTGGGGTGGGGTCCCTGGTGGTTGAAGCACAGGACACGTGCATGGGTTCTCAATAGGCTGCTGTCCGTAGGGCTTTACGTCTCCTCTTGGCATTGACTGAGCATCCCTCTCAGCTGGAAGCTGGCCCCCAGCATGTCTCTCCTGCCATGTAACAGGCCCCTGGGTGCTGCAGAGAGGAGGTCACACATGTTTGGTCTCCAGGGCCAAGACCCCAGAAACCTCATTCTTCTCCCCATGGGCCAGTCTGGGCTGCTCTGATTAGAGCATGGCCCCCAGGGAGCTCCCAGCTCCGAGGCAAACTCTTCCAGCAGAAGTCAGGCCATGCAAAGACTTGGGGCTCTTGTGCCCTGGATGGGGATCCTGGCAGGGAGCTGGGGTTGGGGCCGCAGCATCCAAAATCAGACTCCCAGCATGCCGTTCAGGTTCTGCTGCCTCTGGGCCTCAGTGATGTCATCTGTAAAATGGGCTATGTAATCCGCAGCCAAGGTGGTGTTAGGGGACTGCTGTAGGGATTCTGATACAGAGACCATCAGAGAGAGAGTCAGGCAGTACCAGGACTTAAAGCCTCAGTGAGAATGACAGGACGGGAATAAAAGCTAAGGGAGCAGGGCTCAGGTGATATGGTGCTGAGAAAGCTGAACCCAGGAAGCCTTTATACAAGAGAACAAAGCCTCACCACGTGGAACCATCCACGGGTTTCAGATGCATATAGGTGAATATTTTCATCAGGGGATCCCTTAAAAAAAGAATTTTACCAGGAGCCCCAGTTTACAAAACATGTATCAATGGAACGAATGTGGCTGACGTGGGGGACGGTTCCTGGAGATGCCCCTCCTTCCCCTCCACAAAGGTCTCATTCGGGAATAGGTTTGAAAACCACTGACCTCGAGCCATAAGACCGTCTTCTTCCATCTCCTTCTGAGGTTCAATTCAGGGGAAAATGTGTGCAGTGCAGCTGGGGGTTGTTCTGCACTTAGTGGGGTCGGTAGGCGCAGTGTCAGGGGCCTGGAGTGCTGGTATGTTCACCCTGCCTGAGACACGAGGGGTGAACAACAGGCTCTTCAGGGGTCCTTGGGCCTCCTGCTTCCAGGGGAGAGCTGGCAGGGGCGTTTCTTGCTTAGGTTCTCGGTCGTGTGCAGAGGGACAGGCTTCTCTCAGGAAAGCTGGACATTGGCCACTTGGCTGGGTCCTCTGGGGGGCACAGAGGCCTTGAAGTGGGAACGAAAAACAACAAAGTGACTTCCCTTCCTCTTCCCTCTGTGGACCTGCCTGCCAACGAGGAGCAGGGACACCCCGATCAGATGACACCAGGGTGAGAAGGACACAGCGTGGGGAGGAAAACAGCATAAGTCAGGACTGAGGCTGGAAAGTCAGGGGTGTGTGGTTGAGGGGGCAGAATTGGGAACAGCTAAGATGAGAAGAAACCAGACTCAAAGGGATCAGAGTCTGAGTGTGGGGTTCCAGCGGGCTGAAGCTTCAGAATATGTCCAGAACCTACTACTACCACAGCCTCCACCTGCCATGCAAGCCCCTGTGAACCGCATCCCTGGCAGCCCTCCCTGACCTACTGCTCCCCCTTCTTATATGGCACATGGGTGTCAGAATAATCCTTAAGAAAAGAAAGGCATCACCATGTCGTTCCCCAGCTCAAAGCCTGGAGCGGCTCCCATCTTCCTGCCCGGGTCTCCAGCTTCACTGCCTTCTCTCCCCTCCTCACCCTTCCCCGCTAACAGGCCTCCAGGCTGTTCCCGGAACACCCAAACTAGTTGTCATTCTCTCCCATCCCCAAATAGCACCTAGTCTAGGACCGCCAGATAAAATAGAGGATATACAGTTAAATTTGAATTTTGGATAAACAACCAATACCTTTTTTAGCATAAATATGTCCCGTATAGTGCATTCATTGTTTACCTGAAGTTCAAATGTAACTATGCATCCCGTATTTTTACTTGCTAAATCTGGCAACCCTAGTCTTGTCCACCTCCACTAGACCCGAAGTTTATCAGATCAACTGTCCTAGTTCATGGGCTATTAGGAGAAGGTGGAAAGCTATCTTGCAGGTATTTTATTTCACATGAATGTGTTTAAGTACATTTATTTTAAATAAATTCTTTAATTTTGAATAAAGGCATTTATTTTAAATACATTTATTTTATTTTAAATAAATCTATTTGGTGTCTGTGGGTGTCCTAGAGGCCATGTTCCCCCATCTCTTTCCTGCATTTAGTGACCCAAAGGGTGGAGATTTTAGGAAAATTGGAGGGGGTGGCCTTTTAAATCAGAAAATCTGGGTTCAGGGACTTCCCTTATGGCACAGTCATTTAGAATCTGCCTGCCAATGCAGGGAACACGGGTTTGAGCCCTGGTCCGGGAAGATCCCACATGCTGCAGAGCAACTAAGCCCGTGCGTCACAACTACTGAGTCCGTGTGAAGACCTCGTGCCTAGAGCCTGTGCTCTGCAGCAAGAGAAGCCACCGTAATGAGAAGCCTGGGCACTGCAATGAAGAGTAGCCCCCGCTCGACCCAAGTAGAGAAAGCCTGTGGGCAGCAACAAAAACCCAACACAGCCAAAAAGAAAAGAAAGAAAGAAAAAGAAAGAAAGAAAGAAAGAAAGAAAAAGGAAAGAAAGAAAGAAGGAAAGAAAAGAAAATCTAGGTTCAAGTGTAGGATTTGTCATTGGTTCCCTGACTGGAGTTAGGGAGTTTCTTTCACTGCTGTGGCCTCAGTTTATTCATCTGTAGAAAGGGGCTAAGACTCTATCTGCCTCCCAGGTCACTGAGAGATTCATGACTCATGAGCACATCCCAAGAGCTGGCCATGTGAGGGGTTTAGTTACCAAGGCCCTGCCACCTGGGGCTCCAGAGTCACCCCGACTAGAGGGTTGAGAGGTGTAGCCAGATCCGTAAGCTCTGTGGCTCAGCACTTGGCCCAGTGTGGCTTGACTGTGAGTGCCAAGTCCCTTGATCTCTTGGGCCTTCTTGGCCGGCCATGCAGTTCAAGGTTATGGTCACCAGGGGTCAGCCTTGCATACTGATGGCTGAGCTCTGCCTTTTATGGTGCTGGAGGGGCCCTCCAGCCTAGGGGGTAGGGGCAGTAAGGATGGGGCAGTGGCACTTGTTTTACTTGGCTCCTGGCACTGTGGGTCTGTGACCTGCAGGTCTGGAAGGTGAACTGCTCTGCTCTGTCCTTTTACATTTTGCTTGGCACTTCCTAGAGGGCTCCTCATCTCTTTGGTTCTCATCAAGAGACCCCATGATGGAAGTTGAGTTAGGTAGGCTGGGGTCTGGAGAGAATTCTGAGCAGAGAGTTTGAAGAGAGTTTGCATCCCCCCCCCCCAAATTACTAGTGTCCTTGTGGGTTATCTTGTCTTCTGAGCCTCGGTTTTTTTCTCCAGTAGAATGGGGTAATAATGCCTCCCTTTCAGGGGTATGTCGAGATCTGGTGAAGTGAGGTGTTGCTTTCGGGCTGGGCTAACATCTCTAGCCCCTATCTAGAAGGGCTTATGTTGAAGGTGGAGACATGATGAAAATATAGGAAAAGAACCCAGTTCGAGACTGTCACGAGGCACTGCATGATCCCTTGCCAACTCCTGGAAGCAAGCACCAAGTTGTGAGGATGGACTGGGTACTACAGCCCAAAGAGAGGAAGTCTCTGGCTTGATCCCTCATAGCCAGGGGGACAAGCTCAGGCAGAGTTCACGGGGCAGGTGGCTGAGCTGGGCACTGTGGCCCTTGGAAATGGGCAGCAGGTCAGGCACCCAAAGCAGGCATGCCAGAGGAGCCAGACGGCAGCGTGCAGGCTGTTGGTCCCTGGGACTTCAGATTCAGCTCAGTATGTTTCTGGGTACCTGCTCAGAGGAGCTTATTCACTAGAGGCAGACACAGATGCTTCCAGTGCAGTGTGGTGAGAAGCAAGGTGGCTCCAATCTTTGGTCCAGGCACCAGACCCAGCACCCAGAGAAGACTTTTCCTATCACGGCTGCCTGGCCTCCTCCAAGAACTTCACACATCCACCTCTATATTGTACAAGGAGAAAGATGGATCACCCGGGGGTCCCCGGAAGAGTTGGTGTCTTTGAACCGGCCCCACCCTTCCCAGCAGCCCTGTCTCCCTCCTGGCTCCGGACCTGCTGCATCTCAGCAAGTGGGCAGCCGTGCACTGGGGTTCTATTCTCTGGCCCTCGGCCATGGTGTGGCTGGGTGGCTCTGGGACGCCTGAGGGCTCTCTGTTGTGCCCTTCCTCAGGGTGGGTCCTGAGGGCCCTGACGGATTGCCCTCTCACCTCCAGTGGGTGGCTGTGGTTTTCTCATCAGCAGAAATGACTTCTCACCCACAATTGCATCAGTCTTTCCACAGATGGAGTGTATCGCGTTGCAAGATGTGGTTTTGGACCGTACCCTATGCTCTGCTTAGGGGCTGGCTGGGCCAGCGGGGTGGGGGCAGGGGCCGACCAGGCTTTGACTTGAACTTGGGAGAGGGAAGCAAAAGCCAAGAGGGGATTGCCAGGGGTGGGATGCGGTAGGTGTGAGAGGATGCGGAACTCATTCTCACGGGCCAGGGAGGGGGCTGAACCAAGTGTCCAGTAACCTTGACCATGACCACACTGGGGAACCATATGGCTTACTCACTCCCAGCCCTACCACTACCTCCAAGAGGAAAAGAAATGAAGAGCACAAGCTGATTTATCCTCTAATGCACTTACAGTGGCATGGGGGGAACCAGGGAGATGAGTTGGTTTCGTTTCCTCTTTTTTATGTTGAACTCCATGGCTTGCTTCCCCTTCAGCTGACACGTTGTGGCCATGGGCTGAGGGCTTCCAACCTCAAGACCAATTTCTTCCCACTCTCTGTTTCACAGCCTACAGCTTCCCTTGGTCTTCAGGGAGAGTGAAGATTCTAGCTGGTGGATTCTTTCCAGAGGCAGAAAGAGACATCCTTCTCCCCGTCCAAGGCAGCAAGAACAATTCTGTCCATTTTTCAGGTGGAGAGGATGAGTCCTGAAGGAAACTTGGCAAGCACCTTACTTCCCTCCTCTCTCCCCGAACGTTACAGCACAGCTTAGCTCAGTATGTCAGAATCGCAGGATCCACCAGTATCTGCCAGTTGGACAAGAATGGGAGCGGGTGTCAAGGGCTCTGGTATAGGTTGGGGTTTCAACCTTACCAACTTGAGCAGAAGAGAAATGGGCAGTGACACATGGAGGTGCTACTGGGGCAGAGCAGCCCAAAACACAAGGTCCACACGGGCGAGATCGTGCCTGGACCCGCGTGGATTTGTGTGAATGACAAATAAACTTGTGTAGGCCACTGACATTTTGGGAGCTGTTTGTTACATAGCGTAGTCTATCTATCCTGACTGTACAAATGCAGGCTCAGGGGATTGGCCTGGATCTTGGAGGCCATGGGAAGTAAATAAAGTCTTAGAATGGCAGCGTCCACATCCCACACTGGGGCTAAGATGGTGCTCTCTCTCCCTTTAGATTGTAAGTTCATGGGTACAGCAATATGGCTGTTGTTTGTTTTTTTTTTTCACCACTGAGTATACCTAGGGCCTGGAACAGTGCCTGGTATGTGATTGGTGTCCATTAAGAATTTGTTTTCTCCCCTTCTGCCTCCAGTTTTCCTCCTCTCCAATTTCTTCTTCCTGTGAACACCATGCACCGCCTCCTTCGTGCCTTAATTTTGTCCACAAATATTTACAAAGTGTCTGCTGTGTCCTAGGCACTGTGCTTTGCATATGTTGTCTCAGTTTTACCCTAATCTTGACAAAGAGGCACTTATTCCGTCTTCCAGGTGAGGAGTGTGAGTGAGCCCCCTTTTCCTCCATTTGCTTCCTTCCTTCTTTTCATCTTTACTGGGCACCCACTGGGGCCAGCAGACAGAGCTAGAGAGAGAGAGAGCTGGGATGCTTCTAAATACGAAAAGGCATGGTTCTGCCCTCAAGGAACTTGGTCTGGTGGGGGTCGCCATCATGTCAGTGGACAGATGCCATCCCATGTGGTGCATCATTAGAAACATGCTTCATTAGAAACACGCATGACATGGAGAGAACCCTCCAGCTGGCACTTAAGAAGTGTCCCTGGTCGACAAGGTTGGGAGTTGGGTGGGATGGAGGACATCGTATGTGCAAGGGTGAAGCGGGGTAAGAGAACTCGGCCTATTTAGGGAACGGCAACTAACTCAGTATGACTGGAGTATAAAACGAATTAAGGAAGACGTCCGGGAGGTAAGGTAGGAAGAGAGGATAGATAGGGCCTATGCTGTGACGTTTAAAGACGTTTAGAAGCTTTTTCATCCTCAGCCAGCAGAGCCAGGAAGTGAAAGCCCCCGCCCAGCGCTTGGGTGAGGGTGGGGACGTGGGCTGAGAAGCAGGGATGAGCGAGAGGCCTCCTGGCCCTAGGGAGACCCTGGCCTCCTTGTACTGGAGGCAATTAACTGCCTCGCAGGAACCCCTGCTGCCCCGCGATGGGGGCATTACCTATTTATGAGTTAGCGGCGCTCACGACGTTTTCTGAGCAATACGTTTTCATGATGTGTGTTCGGTGAGCGAGGCAGCTACCCTGCCAGAGCTCTGCTGGTGCATAAATCCCGCCCGTGGCCCCTCCCACCGCGGTCTTGTAAGTAAGTTTGCCCAGATATCGGGAGGTAGAGAGAGGCCTTCTCTGAGTGGTGCTCGGGTGCCAGGGTGGGAGGGAGACTGGGGAGGGGGTGACCGCAGGGAACGGGACCAGGGGTGCTCCTGTCCGGAGCTGATGGGAAAGATTCTGAAAACCCTGCCAAGGAGAGTGGAGTAACTAAACGCTAGTCACACATCATCTTCTCACACTGATGCCCTCTGGGGACTTGAGGACCCTGAGCTGGGGGACGTGACCCACTGCTGGGGCTTGACGGTGGCTCTCTGCGGGAACCTCGATGATGCACCCTCCAGTCTCCAGACCCTGGCCCCATGCTGGCTGTTAGGATGTGATGCCAGGCCTCTGTAGGTCTGGTGTGTGCTAAGGTCCTGGAGGGGTCACCACGGGCCGGCTGATGGGGACAGAGCCCCTCAGGGTTCCTCTCTCCCTCCTCCTCACCCAGCCAGGAAGCCTATAAGGAACAGGCTTGGTTTCATCTGCTGATTTCCGATTAGCAGCAAATGAGCTACTTAACCCCTCTGAACCTCTACTTCCCCATCTATAGGATGGGGGTTCGAAATTGTGGCAGGATTACGGTGCTCTGAGGATGGTGTTAGGTCAAAATGTTGCCCTTCCTCACGAGTGCCCTGAGGGCTCTTCATGGCAAAGGAGCAGGACAGCCAAAGGGACATGTTACAGAGTTGGCACCTTGGTGCCCGGGCACAGTATGGGGCTCTGGGAATCCTTTCACCCACACTAGGGCCCAGATCTGAATCTTACTCTGTCCTGTAAGGGGAGTGGAACAGTCGAGGGAGGGCCAGACAGAGGGCAGGAGAGGGCACTTGCCCCCAAACCTAGAGGCCCAGCCAGCCTGAGGCCTTCTAGGCCAGGACAGAGGGTCTGGCCCAGCTACCAAGGGAGGGGGAGGAGCGCCAGCAGCTCTGCCTTTGCCCTGGACTCATCCATCCTTGGGAAGGAGGACGGGGTGAGCAGAGCAGGGGAAGGCAGGGGGTGGGGAAGGATTCCTGAGCCCTCCTCAAAACTGGGTCTCCACTGGGCAACAAATCACCAGCTGGGTAAGGCAGGACCCGGAGAGGCCCTCCTGGAGGAGGGAACTGCTTGCCTAAGGCAGGGAGGCCGGAACCAGAGTAGAGTTGTCAATACTGATGAAAACTGACTAAGCAGATTTCAAAAGCCTATTGAAGAGGACACAGGGGACTGCTCAGAAGAACGACTTCGGGCTTCGCTGGTGGCACAGTGGTTGAGAGTCCGCCTGCCGATGCAGGGGACGTGGGTTCGCGCCCCGGTCCGGGAGGATCCCACATGCCGCGGAGCGACTGGGCCCGTGAGCCATGGCCGCTGAGCCTGCGCGTCCGGAGCCTGTGCTCCGCAACGGGAGAGGCCACAGTGGTGAGAGGCCCTCGTACCGCAAAAAAAAAAAAAAAAAAGAAAACAAAAGAAACGACTTAGTGTGGAGACAGGAGGGAGAAGAGGAAAGGAGGTGCTGCTTTTGCAGTCACCCCAACCCTAGCTGGAGCTGACTCTTCCCAGGCCAGAGAGGTGCTGAGAAGGGTAGGAGCACGGGATTGAGAGAACAGAGGGCCATTCGTTGGCTGCCAGGCCGTGGTCATCATTCCGCCCTTTTGAGCCTCACTTCCACGTCTATAAAATTAGTCCCCGATCATGAGATGACCTTTATTAGCTGATTGAGCCCTACGAGCATCTCTGAGGCACAGTGAGGTGAGGTGATGGGGAGAGAAGCAGCCTGTGCCCTCGGCCAGACCCAACAGCATCTCTGGTCTCTCAGTAACTCTCCCCACACCCACTCCTGCCCCTCAGCCTATTGTTTATAAAACAACAAAGGGGATCCTTTCAAAAAACCTCAGATCTGTTTATGCCGCTACTTAACCCATCAATGGCTGCCCCTTGCTATTAGGATAAAGCCCCTAATTATTTCCTTGGTCTTCAAGGGCCCTGCTAAGTTTTCCACCCTTAAGGCCTCCATACTCTGTGTGCTTCAGGGTCCCTGGCCTTCCATCAGCACCCAGCACACTGTCATCCTGGCCTCAGGGCCTTTGCTCTTTCCGTTCCCTCTGCCAGGAATGCTTTGCCCACTTAACTCCTACTCATCCCTCAGGCCTCTCAGGCTAGGCCAAGCCAGGCCCTCTGTCCCCTGCTATAAACACCCCATACTTCTGCTTGACGGTGTTAACCACAAGTGCAGTGAAACCATCAATTGTCTAATTCATCCTTGACTCTGTGCCTCCCAAGCTTAAATGTCAGCTTTGGTAGGGGGCAAAGGGCTATGTCAGTGTTAATCACACTAGAAACAAGCCCGCAGACCTCCCTCAAAATGTTAGATATTCGTGATACGATGAGTCTGGGAAGGTAAAAAACATTGGAATCTGACAAATCTGGATTTGAACCCCAATTCTGCTCCTTACTAAGTATGAGACCAGAGCATGAATCTTAAACTGAGAAGCCTTTATTTCCTCACCTATAAATTGAGGATAGCGCTAGATTCCTCCTAAATCTGTTGAGAGGATGAAGCCAGCCACACCTGAGTGGGTTCCGGGCCGCGTGCCGTGGTCACCTAACGTCAGGTTTCGGCCACCTCCCTGCGCAGGGCCTTGCTCAGAGCCGGGCACAGCGGGGCCTGGGTTCCAGCCCGGTGGATGGACCCGGGGACCTGCCGAGGGGCAATGCTGATGCTGCAGTGAAACCTCATCCCCACCCATCTCCTCCGGCCGCCCTGGGAACAGAGCAGCTCGCAAGGGGAGGTGTGTGGTTTCACTTTCACAGTTTTCAAACAAGAAGACAAAAAGAGGAAAAAAATGAAACCACCAGGGAGAGCAGCAGGGGCCCATTTTGTCTGCAGCCTGACGTGTTTTGCTCGGCGGGCACAGCCAGCCTCAAGTATTTATTTATTTTTTAAGTAACCGGCTCATGAGTCAGTCGGTTGTCTTGGTGGTAAAACACAACCCGCTATCAAGGAAATAGCTGATGAACGACATGGCATGGATGCCGTGCCAACACACCACTCACGACTTCTGAAAATCCCTTGTTTTTGGGGCCGGCACAGGTCAAGTAGGGCTGCGGTTCCTCGCGCTGCTCTCCAGGACCTGCCGCCAAGTGCATCTGAGATCCTTCAAGAGTTGCCTCATGATCGCTGCTCGCCGCCAATGCATGTTTGCTGTAATTACACCGTGTCTAAAGGAGAAGCACAAAAGACTTGTTGATTTTGGATGGAGGCTGACCTGGGCTTCTGGCAGGGTGTGGGCTGCCCCGGTGAGGACGTGACCAGCTGGGGCAAGCGCTGAACCGGGGCCATCGCAGCCCCGCCGCCTTGGCCTCACCCTGCTGCCAGCTGACTCGAGCCGGCTTTCTTTGGAGAATCACCCGAGGGGAACAAAACGAGGAACTGGAGTCCCTATAAAAAGCAGCTCGCTCCTTCCTCCAGCCAAGTCCCTGAATGATAATCATCTCTGAAGTGACCTGCCCCTCCCTCCCAAGCTGCTAACCCAGCTCATTGTCTTTCTCTGGTCTCTGCGAGGAAACATCTTGGCTTCCGAGAGCCCCATCCACGGTGGCCGGGGAGCTGCGGCCATCCCCTCTGAACAGGGCTTCCTGCTTCCCCCACATAGGCTGCCCTGGGCAGTCAAGAGGTCGGCCAGAAGGTGCTGGAAAGGAGAGCGAGCTGGCTTGGAGCTGGGGACCCTGGCTGCAGTTCAGGTGCCACGGCTCATGTTCTCGGTGACATGGACAAACTACTTACCCTTGTGGAGGGTTCAGTTTCAACATCTGTTATTTGAGGGGTGGGGTGGGCTAAACGGTGGTTTCCATACCCCTTTTACATTTCTTCCCAGGGAAGTATTACATGGAACCTCAATGCAGAAAGCAGAAGTGCTGGATGGAAGTGGGGATTGCATCCCACAGCTCCATCCACCCAGCATTTCTAGCCCAACCCCTCCCAGGGATCCCCTGGGACCCTTGGAGTAACCCCTGGGTACCGTGGAACACAATCTGAAAACCATGGGCTCTGATCTCAAAAGTCCCTGCCAGCCTTTGGGTTAGAAGAATCTATGCCTGCTGAGTTAAAATCCCAGGGGTTGCCTTTGGCTGGGTCAAGTGAACCTGACTCTATCCTGGGACGGGGAGGGGGGACAATTTCAGCAGGAAGACGCAACCCCTAGTAACAACAACAACAAAAATGATTTTCCTCCCGCTGAAGTTTCTTGAGCAACTGGCAGGCTGCCACGAATGTACTTAGGCAGAAAATCACCAGAAAAAAATGATATAATCTGACAGATTTTTCACAGGCTTAAATATTCATGAATTAAAGGAATTGGCAGAATTTTCTACATTATTAGCTTTCATCATGGCTGCAGGAGCAGTTGGTATACTGGCTGCTCTTCAAAATCCATTAATCTCGTCCATCATAAGAGCAGCCATTTTAAAATTAGCTATCTTTACTGAGTGATGGTGTACGGGGGAGATGGGGAAATGGAAATGCTATTCCAGTTTAAAGGTCCTCCCGCTCCTCACTTTAAAATCAGCAGGGGAAGCCAAACAGCATCTCTGCAGGAAGGCGGTCAGCATGAGTCCAGGGTCATGAAAATCCAAGCACGTGGTGGGGTACAGGGCCCCTCTAGTTCCTTCACACAGCACAGCAGGCCTTCTGCCTGATGAACCCAAACTCTGGGCCAAGGACTGGGCAGGGAGGTTAAGACACCTTCTGGGATGCTGAGACCAAGAGACCCAAATAGGGGCTTCTGGGTAAAGAAGTCACACAATCATGCTATCAGATGGCACTCGGGGTGCAGGACTGCAGAATAGCCAAGTGATAATATTCATTATTTATGGAATGCATGCTCTGAGCTGGGTACTGGGTATTGGAAGGCACCTATCTACCGGAAGATACCACAAGGTACCTGCCTTCCAAATTCTTTGTTGCTAGAGTGAGATGATGCATGTTATAATATGTATATATTTTTATGTATATGTAATAGTTGAGGAAATGAGTCAAGAGAGGTTAAGTCAGTTATCCAAGGTCTCACAGCCGGTGAAGGCAGGGTCATGATTCAAATCCAAGTCTGTCCCCAAAGGTAGTGTGTTATCATAACTGCTGGCCTATGGCACTATGGAGGGATATTCTCCCAAACACATCCAGAGTCTGCTGGGGGAAGCGGCTTCTTTCAAAGCAAAGAACAGAGTTATGGATCAGATCATTCCTACAGAAACTTGAGGCCCAGGTTAATTTCTTCCTTCCTTCCTTCCTTCCTTATATCCTTCCCCCTCCCTGTTCTAAAATGTAGGTTTTATTATTATTCAGGTATGGTAAGGTAGTTTATTACTCAGAGTCCCCCAGAGGAGGGGCATGCCATGCCACAAGGGGCTATGTAGGGAAGCACCCGTGTTGGTCCAGAGGCAGAAGCAGTGAGGGAAAAACGTGGGCTAGAGTCTTTACTGTGGTTTCCAAGGGAAGGAACAGATGAGGCAAGGTAAGCAGGTTCAGGATTGGCTAGTTTGAATGATTTCAACAGTGCTCTGGGGCATAAGGACTGTCCCTAATTATCGGGTACATGGCCCCGGGCTGGGAGCGGGGTGGGGGGTGGGGGGTGAAGAGGGAAGGTAGAGAGTGGCCCAAAGAGTGACAGCCTGATAAAGGAGGTGGCTGGGGGGCAGGGTAAGGGGGGGTGGGGTGGGACAAACCCTCAGGATTGGTTGTTTTGCATATGGAAGGTGTGTTGACCATCTCCAAGAACTGACTAGCCTTGGGGGTTGCAGACTCTCCAGGATCAGCAAAATCCCAGATGCCAAAGCATCAGAAAGACAGAAAGTAAAAAGGCACGATTAATATACTCCCTCCCATCCATCCATCCATCCATCCATCCACCCATCCATCCGTCTATCCATCCATCCATTTAACCATCCAACCATCCATGTATTGGGTTTCTGCTATGCTGGGTGCTGACTTAGGCCCTCGGTACCTCTGCAGGCCTTGCTCCGATTCATTTTTCAGGACGCTGGTGAGATTTGTATGCTCAGGAGAGCCTGCTCCTTGCCTACCTGTCTTGTCCCAGAGGCAGAGTTCTGGGAACTTGACCAGGACTTCCTCGGGTCACTTTCTGTATGCATGTCTGCCTAGTTGCACATGAGCCAGGACTCAAGGAATCAGAAAGGAGTCCTCTGTTTAGGTGCTATCCAAAATATTTAACAACCCAGAGGCAGAGGAGCTAAGCAGATGCAAATCATAAGCAACCTTAACAGATGGGGTGCGTTTGGATGAACATCACCTGCCTGGGTGAGACCGGCCCCTGCTGTGCTGCTCAGGGGCTGTGAAGGGACAGTGCTCCCTGTCAGCCTGCTTGGGACTGGCAATCGTTCTGGGTCCAAGAACATTTCTTTGTTGTTGAGGAGTGAAAACTCTCTGCAGACAGATTGAGTGAGGGAGCTGGCATTTGGATAGCAGTTCTCACGTTCATCATCAACAATAATGATGATTAGTCATCATAATAATTAATAATTATTTACACTTGTATGATGCTTATTTGTGGAGTATTTACTCCATGCCAAGTGCTTTTATAACAGCTTATAATTGTAGCCAAAGCTTACTGAGCTCTGCTGGGAGCTGGTCACTGCTGTGCTTAGGACTGTCTGGACGGTACTGTGCTTAATTCACACATCATCTCTGTAAGGCAAGGATGTAATCTCCCTTTTACAGGTGAGGAAAGAGGTTAAGGCTCAGAGAGGTTATGTAACCATCCAGGGCCACACAGTGAGTAGAAGAGGTGGGTCTCAAAATTCAGTCTGCCTACTCCCACCTCAGGTGTCTGCTATGCCCAACCTGACCTCGGGCCTGTAGATCCCAGTTCTTAGGGGATCAGAGAGAAGGGTCATGGCCTGGGGAGGTAGGCACAGGTGTTCAGGCACTGGAGGGTTCCCTGACCAGCTCCTGGGTCCTGGCTAAGGAGTCTTTCCCTCCCTCTCCTACCCTTCTATTCTCAACCGTCCATCGCAGATTTATTCTCCCACTCACGTATCCATTCCTCATTCATGGAAAAATCTATTCTCCATGCCCCTCTTCCAAGATTTTTCCCAGCTGTGCTCTGTACCTCTGAGACCACCCACTCCAGCTTTCTGGGGACACAGGAAAAATAATAATAACCATGCGTGAGCCCCTGGGCTTTCAACTCATCAATAGAGGTTAAGTGACTGTCATGGCCAGAGGGGGACCCGCTCTAGGAAGGAAGCAAAGGCAGGCCCAGGGGCCCCTTTCTTCTGGAGGAACATGGTTTCTGCTCCCTGATACCGCTGGTCCTCATGGCAGTTCTGTGACACGAAGAGGAAGGACGGTGGTGCTGCTGGCACTTGGTGGGAGTTACAGATCTTTTCTCAGTTTCCTCACCTGTAAAATGGGGATAACAATACCTACCTAATGGTTTTTAGTGAGGTCTAAACAAGTTAATATATTGCCCAGAACACAGCATACACTATATAAACATTGATTATTATTATCATACTGGTATTATTGTTACCATTGTTGTCATTGCTTTGCAGTCCAGCTGTGTGACATTGGGTTTATCTTTCTGAGTCCATTTCCTCCTTTTTAAAACAGGGATATAATATTTGCCACCTGGGGGCTTGGGAGGTATCTGATGTAAGGCACCTTGCACAGTGCCTACCTCTCAGTAGGTGCAAAGTTGACCACCATTCTCTTTCCCCTCCCCCCTTCCTCTCTTCACATACAACATCAGCACTGAGGCCCAGGGAGGTGGCTTCTGCAGCTGGCACAGCAAGCCAGTGGCATGTCTAGAAATAAAACCTCCCGGACTAGACCGGTCCCTTGGCAGACAATGCCTGGCTTTGCTGCTCAGTCTAAATTTTGGCTGCAGATTCTAAATCTGTTTGTCCCCAAAGATCTTGGCTCTCTTGATCCCTCCCTAATCCATGTAGACCCTACCGATTACTTGGAAAAGAAGAGTCCGTCATAGTTGTAAAGCACAGGGACATTCACGGCTTCATGGATTTCCTCCGGCTGGATTATGGTGCTGTCATTAAAGTCTTTAGCAAGCTGGAAAAGGAAGGTAGTACAGAAATGGGAAATATTCTTTCTGAGCTCAATTAATTCCTGTCTTTAGGCGGGACTGCACCAGGAGGCTGACTCATCCCAGATGGTAAAGGCTTCTCTGGGGGCTCACCTCCCACCACTGTGCATGTCTCTCCGTAGAGCCCACCACCCTTTCTTTTCCTTGTGGGGTCCAGATTGTCATTGCAGAAGGGGCCAGATGCAGAACTCTCCAGAACTAAAGCTCTCAGCCCTCTGCCATCGCTTAGCCACGCGGTAGAGCACAGCGGGCACGGGGTCCCCAGGCCACCCTTCTGCCCGGAGATCCTCTAAGAGCTCAAGCGTCTTTGCACACGAGGCCTGTAGGTGGCAGCAGCTCCCGGATCCAGGAAGAAGATCAGCGTTGGTTGGGGAGAGTGGGTTGCAGACAGAGGCAGAGCCCGGGAGCAGGCGTGACTGGACCTGGGGGTGACAGGGGGGGTCAGGAATCAGTCTGGAAGGCTGATCAAGACAGTGTATCAGCACTAGAGAGGGCTAAACTAGGAGGAAAGTGCGAGAGGGTGGCTCTAAAGCCGGACTGCCTGGTTCAAATCCTTGCTCTGTTGCTTACTAGCTGTGTGACTGAGGAGAAGTTGCTTCCCCTCCCCGTGCCTCAGTTGCTCCATCTGTAAAATGGGAATCATATAGTAAGCAACTCAAAGGATTGTCTGAAGATTAAATTAGAAATTACTTGTCAAGGTAACTACTCAATAAAGATTAAATATATACAGAAAGTCCCCTCGGTCAAACAATGAGTGAGGCTGTAGAAAAATACTGTGGCTGCATTGTCTTCTCCAAGCCTGGGTCACCACCCAGTCTGATCAGTGGGGACCACAGGTCCAGAACCCAGGTCACAGGCTGGGTAAGGGGACAGACTCCAGGCAACAAGCAGGCCCTCAGGAAGCTGGCCTGTGCACCTGGCCCTGCAGCTCCTTCCTTCCCAACCCTGCAGAGGTTAATCCTCAGGCACTGAAATCCTGGGGCCTGCAGTGCTGGCTCCTGACTAGGTGGGGAGGGTGGGGACAGGGAGAAAAGCAGCTGAGGACAGTCTGCCCTCCACACGGTTAGCCCTTGACAGCACCTTTTCATTAAACCATCTCTTTTCAAAGGATTCTGTCCCCAGTGTAATTGAGGCTTTGGTTTCCTTCACCGCCGTCTGCTTGTTTTCCAAAGAACTGCCTTGGTGCCCCTCAGAGCCTCTGACAGATTTTCAGAGCAACAATTATGGAATCCAAAGAGTGCACGTGATGTAGCCCTCTGCCCCGCACCCCGTGTGCCTCGGGCCTCAGGAAGGGGCTGGATGTGATCACAGCCGAGCCTGCTTGGGCAGTAGGGCTGGGTCTCAGGGATCCCAGGATGAGGAGGCTTTTTTGGTAAAAACATCTGCTGGGCTCAGGGGGTCCCCAGCTCCCATCCTGTCTCCCCATTCTTTTCTCCTGCCTGCCTGCCAGTATTGTACTGGCTTTGAACTTGAATGCCCTAGAAATACATTCATTAGGCAGATAGCACATTTTATTAAGGAGGCTTTGGGCTCTGCCTGTAAAGCAGGCAGAAGTCCAACAACGCAGAATCAGAGGCTCTGGCTGGCCCGTGAGGCTTTCAAAGGCCACAGATCTGCCTCCTAGTCAGTGACTGAATCCCTTTTGCAACCTCCCCTGCAAGTGGTGCTGGCCTCTCTAACCACAGAGGATGCAGAGCGCAGGACCTTTAGAGGCACCCATTGATTTTCTGTTGAGGTAGCTCAGACTATTCATTGGCCCCAGGGACACTGGGGACAAGGCTAGTGGCTGTACCTGTCCAGAGATATTTAAGTTGAACTATTTTTCTCCATCAGGCGTGGGCCAACACACAGTGCTAGGGAGAGGGTGGGGATGCTTTAAATATGAAAAAGCACAGTTCTGCCCTCCAGGAACCTTGGTCTGAGAAGCTCAGTAGAAACCCATCTGAGTCCAGCTCTTTGAGAGAGTGGGAGACAGTTTGGGCAGGAGCATCAGGGGTGCAGTGGGGAGCAGGGGGTCATGAGCTGTGTACTGGGGAAGGTTACTCACACTGTAATCTAACCTCAGTCCTTAGAACTGCCCTGGGAGCTGGGTCTGATCACCTGCATTTCATGGCTGGAAAAATGGGTGCCCAGGAAGGCTGTGTACCTCCAGGTTCCAGAAGCCTGGCCCACTTTGTGGCTGGGCGTGGACTGGTTGAGGAGGGATGCTCCACTGAAGGGGCTTTTGCTGCTTTGATCTTGAGCCGCTGTGCGATGCTTCGGTACCACCATTCACGTGTGAGGGCTGCTTGTGCATCTGTGCATCTGTCTGGTAGTGGGCAACAGGCCTTCCTGTTTATCTGTTGCCAGGGGCTCTTTCACCATCACCGGCCCCGCCCTCCGGTAGGCTGAGCTGTCTTCTCCACTCTTTCTGCATAATCATTCGTTGGCCTTCAGGGATGGGCAGACTCCTGTCACCCAGAGCCATTTCCCCACCTGGGTTCCCTTTGGGCCCCGGGGGTGCTGAGCAGCCTTGAGCCCCTCCCAGGGGACCTCACCCCATGACCTTGTGAGGTTGACTCACTCCCTTCCTGAGGACAGCCACAGCCCCTGGCAGGTGCCTTTGTAACCATCTTGCCCTGAGGCTCAAGGGCGCCCAAGTTTCTCTTTATATCTCAACCCTCATGGACTCAGAATCTTCGAGTGGGGGGTAGTGGCATCAGATAGACCTGCAGGTGAACCCCAGCATTTGTCATTCTTTAGCTGTGTGACCTTGGGCAGGTCACGGCTCCTCTCTGAGCCTCAATTTCCTCAACAGTAAAATAAGAATAATGATTTTAAAACACATCACAGTTAATTAACACAACTATTTTACTGTCTGTGTATTAGGCATTATTCTAAGTACTTTATGTACATTATCTCATTTAATCACTGTAACAACCATACGCAGTGATTCACATTTTTTAACCCCTATGTTTTAGGTGAGTTAACTGAGATCACACAGGCAGTTAGTGGCAGAGCTGGGATCCAGGAAGACCTACCTCCACAGTCCTTAACGTTTATGCTGTGCTATGTCTCAGGGGTGCACGTGTATAGTCTAATAAATCATGTCTACTTCACCACATAAGGAATAAATGTAATGATGCTGGATGTGCCCGGTGCTGAGCTTGGCACATAATAAATGCTCATTAAACCTCTTCTCGCTTGTCCTCTCCTGGCTCCCCCATCCCTTTCCTTCTAGCACCCCCTGTGGGCACACATTGTGGCTAACAGCAAAGGGGTCAACAGGCCGTGTTTGTGGAAGGCTGGCCGGATAAGCCTGGGCCGGTGTCTCTCACTTCCCACTGTCCCTCTGCATCTGGGACAGCCAGCAATTCAGCATACAAGCAGGTGTGGGCCCAGTGTCCCTGGAGGTGACATAAATCTCTGTTTCTCAAGACAGGAGAGTAGGAAGGTGTAGCAGTTGCCCATTGGAGGCTGTCAGTAGGCCTGGGGTCACAGGGTTCCTCCCATCTTCTCTGGGGAGGTTGTCTGACTATGTTTACACCCATTTCCTCATGGACACACTGGGGGTTTGAGATTATGTGGCATGGCATCTGGCCAAGGGATAACTGACAAAGAACGGACCCATCCACTGGGATCCAGTGCCGGGACTTCCATTATGTCTCACAACAATATAGATAGCCAAGGCCTTAGGTAGAATTCATACTTTCCTAACCTCTTTCTCTTGGCTTCTCAAATCCTCAACCTCAAGCTCAACTCCAAGGGGCAGCCAGTTACAGTTCCCCACAGACAGACTCAACCGTGCTGGAACTCTGGGGAAATTTCAAGAACCAGCTTGACCGCAAAACCGAAAAGCAGTTCTGTTAGGCCCTATCTGGACAGAATGGTCATGGTAGCTGTCAGATGAGGATCCAAATTAGTCATGGGAGAAGCAGGAGCCAGGCTGGGGGTGGAAGCAAGCCCCGATGGCCTGCTCCAGGGCCTGGGATCCAGCTGGGGCAGGAGCAGAGGCTGTGTTGCAATTTCACTGCAAATCAACTGGGCCATCTCTTGTGGGTGGCACTGCACAGGGCCGCCAACCCTCGTGCTTTTTCATAGGTATGGAGATGCTATCATAGGGCCCAACTGCCTTTAGCATCGTGCTGTGAGATGAGGTTGGAGGGAAGTTGTACAACAGGCATTCTTGGCCTATTGGCTCTGGAGGCGTGGGATGGAGGGGGTCAGGGTGGAGCCAATGTTTGGACAAGTTGAGAGCAATTGTTGGAGGAGCCCTGGGCCAGAGGCACCCCCCGACCCCAGGTCAGAGTAGGCCCCTGGATCTGTTTTCAAGAGAGGAGGTAAACATTTACCACCACCATCCCAGTTTGAACTGTTGCTGGGTATGACACACAGTAGCCAGTTCATTGGCCTGGGGCCGTCCCCTCCCTTCTGGGCTGCACAGTGCCTGGAAAGGTAGTGAGGTGTGGTAGGAAAGGCATCAGCTTTGGAATCTGACCAACCTGAAATTAAATCTCAGCTCTGCCTGAAAGACCGGCTGACCTTGGGTAAATCACTTAACCTGTCTGGGTCCCATTTTCCTCATCTCTGGAAAAAAAAAAAAAAAGTAACAGCTTCTAGGCAGGGTGGTTACGAGAAGCAATAATAATAATGTGGGAGGAGGGATGGCATTCAGTAGGAACTCGATAAAAGTTGGGACATTTCTCCCTCCTCTTCTTACAAAATCATAGTCCTTCAGCCACTTCCAGGTTTATCCTCTTAATCTTGGTTATTGGCTGAAAGGCCTCACTGCCTGGCTGCCCCTGCCTAGATCAGGGATCGGCAAACTTTTTTCTGTTAAGAGCCAGAGAGTAAATATTTTAGCCTTTGCAGGCCATATGGGGTGGCAACTACTCATGTCGGCTGTTGTAGTACAAAAAGAGCCAGAGACGATAGGTAAATGAACTGGTGTGCTTGTGTTCCAATAAAACTTTATTTACAGAAACAGGCAGTGGGCCAGACTTTGCCCACAGGCTGTGGTTGGCCAACCCCTGGCCTACAGTTTCAAGTCTAAACACAGATACTTAGCTCTCAAGGGACTTCCCCAGGCTAGTTTCACCGTGTCTGTCCAATCAGTTTTGTAATTCCTCTCTTAAGTATCCCCAGTCCATCAGACAGTACTCCTTTTGGTCCTTTGCTCATGAAGTGTTTAGTCTTGCCTCTGAACCTTTGCTTATGCTCTTTCCCCTGCTTTCCTATTGCCTCTCTGCCCTTCTACATCCCACCTCCGGTTAATCTCCCAGGCTGTCCTGTAAAATAAAGGGCTCAGATCAAAGTCTCTTGATTCAACATTGGATGAACATCTTTCAAGGCCAAGCTCAGGTCACTGTCCACAGGATTACTCCCTTTGCAGGACTCCCACATTCATGCCACTGATGCCAGTATGGCCCTCCTCTGGACCCTTGGCTTTGAGTGGTACCCCAGTTTCAACGATGAGCCCTTGAAGCTCAGTCCTCAGCTTTCCTACATCCAGCTCATAACAACTTGCGTTTTCATCCAGCTTGGTATATTCAGGACTTCCTGCATATAAGTACCCAGAAAAAAATCTCAGGCTTTATCTCTGCAAATAATGCCTCTCTCTCATTCCCTTTATTCTTCCCTTCTGGAGTGAGTTCCAGTTAGTTGTAGCTTAACCTCTGTATCATATTTTCCTTATCTTTTATCCTCTCTGTCACATTTTCCAGTTCTTTTTTCCTCTTCTGATGCAGTTCGGGTAATTTCTTTAAATCTCTATTCTAATTCATTAATTCTTTATCTGTATCTGATATTGAATTTTTTAATTTCAAAGATTATATTTTTTCATTTCCAGAAGCTCTATTTGAGCCTTCAGAAACATCTGCCTGTAAATTCTGGTAGTTTCTTATTCCTTGATCATTTTTCTCTGTTCCATCTTTTAAGTCTTTAAGTATGTCATACACAGTTATTTTATGATCTATCTTATTATTCTAATATTTTAAGCCTTTGAGGATCTAAATCAGTGATTTTCAAGTGAGGGCAGTATTTTTTCCTTGGGATATTTGGACATGTCTGGAGACGTTTTTGGTTGTCAAAACAGGTATGTGTGTGTGTGTGTGTGTGTGTGTGTGTGAGTGAGTGCGCCCACACTATTGGCATCTCGTGGGTAGAGGCTAGGTATTCTACTAAACATGCACAGGGTAACACCCTACAGAAAAGAATTATCTGGTCCCAAATGTCAGTAGCTCTAAGGTTGAGAAACTCTGGTTGAAATCTGTCGCTTGTTGTCTCTGCTGACTCTTGCTTATGGTGACTCATTGCTTTGAGTGCGGAGGCGTTTTTTTGGTAGTTTTTCTCTGGAAAATCTGAGGGAGAACACTTTACTCCAGAGAGGATTTGTATTTGCTTCTTCCAGCCACCAGGGGGCACTATCAACCTGGGACCACTTCTGTTTTCTGGCTTGGGAGTTCGCATCACATGGGTAGCATAGATTCAAAGCCCTGACTCCCGTGAGAACTGGCAATATGAAATTTTCTGTGTTAGACCCAGCTGAGCTGGAGCTGACATTCATGTACTGACTTTGGATTTCCCCACATCAACTAACGAATGAAGATCTGAGCCTGGACACGGAAGAGTGTGGTTTGAGCAGTGTTTCTGTTCAGTCCACCCTGTGTCATGTGTGTGAATGTGACTATGCTATAGGATTTTGTCCTATATCATTTCCTAGAAGTGAGTAGGAAATGAAAAAATGCAAAAGCTACTGTAGGAACAGTAGGTTCCCTAATCTTAATACAGTTGGGCCAGACATGGAAATTATTTGGTGTGACTAAGGCCAGCCACAGGGGCGCCAACAATCCCTTAACTTGATGGTGTCCATTGAGTTATGAGAGGACGAACGATATTAAAATACAGGTGTGGAAAAAAAAAAAAGGGACTTCCCTGGAGGTCCAGTGGTTCAGACCCCACACTTCCAATGCAGGGGGCGCGGGTTTGATCCCTGGTCAGGGAACTAAGATCCGGCATGCCGCGTAGCACGGCCAGAAAAAGAAAAAAAAATACAGGCGCATCACACTGACATTATGTTGTCAGAAATCACTTTTAAAAGGCTTACTAAATCAACTACACTTCAATTTTTTTTTAAAAAAGTAAGATTTAGTTAGAGATCAACTTGCAATACAGTCCCTTATCCACAATTCCAAAATCCAGACAGATCTCAAACACCAAAAGTTGATTTTTTCAAGTTAGCACAAAATCATTTGACAGCATAATCTGACTTGGACTGACCTGTGGCTATCTGGTCTTCATATGTGGTATGAATATTCATGCATTTTGCTGCAGACATGTTTTGCGTTTGACCATAAGGCACTGCCTCAGACTCTGCCAGGAGTACTATACAACAAGCAGACTCTGTACACTAGCACTGACTAAAATCGTCACATTTGATCTTCAAAACACACATGGCTGCCGGGGTCCTGTAAGGCGTTGGTAACCTATGTGATTAAGTTCAGGGAAAGGATTCCCCCTACCCCTGCCCTCACTCCCACCACCCCTGTAAGAATACATTTGAACACACACACTTCAGTTGTCGGATGTTTTCCAGTGCCTGTTGGATGACAGTAGGGACTGTATTTACATGATTAGCATCTCGTGATCATCACAGGTGAATGTACAGAGATTTGAATGGGATACGTTTCTGTGGGGTCCTTTCACCCCTTGGACGATGCTGTACATCTATAGAGGGCTAAGTATATATATTCATTGATTCCTTCATAAGTCCTTAGTTAGCATCAGAGAGTTTATGTTTGTTTTCACAATGGCACAAAGAGTAAAGAAATACACTTTTATTATAAAAATGGTACTAAAAACATTCGGTGCAATATGGGAAACTTCTCCTCCTTTACCAAATACCCCTGATACCCTTCCCCAGAAATAACCCTGTCAGCATTAAAGCAAATATTTCCTGTGCCCTCTCTGTACATATATATATATATATATATATATATATATATATATATATATGCATGTATACAATACACTTCGGTGTTTTTTGTATAAATGGGATCATGCTATACTCTATATTCTGCATTGTGCTTTTGTTCATTTAATTATATGTTCTTTCATATTGGTACGCATAGAACTACTTCACTCCATGGTACAGAAATGTTGTGATTTAAAATAATTCCTCTTTTGTATAGATTTCCAGAAGTTGTAGTGCTAGGTTGAAGGGCATGTATGTTTTAAATTTGGGTAGGTACTACCCAGTTGTCTTTTAATAACTTTCACCAATTCATAGTTCATAAGAGTGATTGTTTCCCTGATATCTTTTCTTGCCAACATTTGATATTATTAATCTTTTTAACTTCTGTCAGCCTGATGGACAAAAATATAATCTTGTTGTAACACGTATTTCCTAGCTTCCTTGTGAAGCTGAGTGTCTCTTCTTCATTTGTCAGCTGAACATAAATATTTCTTTAATAATGAGCTGTTTGTTTATAATCTTTGCCCATTTTTCTATAGTACTTATCCTTTTCTTAGTGAGTTTTAGGAGCTCTTTATATATGCTCTATTTAATCTGGTGTCTTTTTAATCGAGGTATGTTTTACACACAGTAAAATATGTATATTTTAAGGGTAGACTTTGAAGAGTTCTGACAAATGTACACACGCATGTAGTCATCACCCACATCATGGTGCAGAACATCTCCTTGCTTCTGAAAGTTCCCTCAGGCCCCTTCCTGGTCAGTACCCCCAGGGGCAACTGTTGTTCTGATTTCTATCATGGGCTGTTAGATTTGACTAATGGAACCATACAAATAAACACTTTCATGCCTGGCTTCTTTTGCTTCACATACTGTTTTTGAGCTTCATCCATGTTGTTACATGTATCTGTAGTTGGTTCCTGTTAATTGCTGAGTGGTGTCTCATTGTCACATTGGTCACCCATTGTCCTGGAGATGGACATAAGGGTCACCTCCAGTTTGGATCTATTATGAATAAAGTTGCTGTGAATGTTTTTACACAGGTCCTTGTGTGGACATATGTTCTCATTTCTCTTGGGTAAATACCTAGGAATGGAATAACTGGGTCACAGGGTAGGTGTATGTTTAAGCTCTATTAGAAATTGCCTAGCAGTTTTTCAAAGTGGTTGTACCTGATGTGTTTTAAATATATTGCAAACACTTTCACCTTGTCTGTTACTTGTGTTTTAACATTGGTTAGGGTGTTCTTTGCCATTGAGTTGTTTTGCATCTTTATAAAGCAACCTCAGTCTTCTATGTATTCTGGGGCTTGTGTCCTGCACAGAAAGGTGTAATATTAAAAAATATATACTTGTAAAATGTTATTTTAGTTTGTCTTTGACATTTTACTCCTTATTCTATCTAGAATTTTATTTTTAATGTGATATGACAAAGATCTTAATCCTAGCCCAAACCATACAAGGAAGGGATTGTTATTCCATTTCACAGACAAGGAGACAGGCTCAGAGAGGTTATGTGACTAGCTCAAGCCACACAGCTAGCAGGGAGTGGATCTGAGATTCAAAAGCAAATTTGTCTCCTTTAAAATTGTTTTCTCTCCCAGAACTCTATGGACTCTCATCTGCATCCTAACATAAATTCTGTAGGAAAGAAGGGAAAATAACAATATGTATATATGAACACGTACACTCACACATACATAAAAAAACACAAGAAGAATAAACCAGAAACTAATGGGGGGTGGGGGTGGGAACAGCGTGGAGAGCATTGGTGTGGGAGTGAAACTGCTCCAAACATGGTATGGTTTTTTTTTTTTTTTTTTTTTTTTTTGTGGTACGCGGGCCTCTCACTGTTGTGGCCTCTCCCGTTGCGGAGCACAGGCTCCGGACGCGCAGGCTCAGCGGCCATGGCTCACGGGCCCAGCCGCTCCGCGGCACGTGGGATCCTCCCGGACCGGGGCACGAACCCGTGTCCCCTGCATCGGCAGGCAGGCTCCCAACCACTGCGCCACCAGGGAAGCCCCCAAACATGGTTTTTAATATAGTTTTGTGTTTTTAACCATGTACATGGTTTGTATATTCAAAAAATTAAATCAAATTAAAATACAGAGAAAAAGAAAACTCCCAAATTGTTCACAAACATAAATAAACAAACCTGACTGTAAATTAATTTGAGAGCCTAACCATACAGCAAAAAAATGGTTTCAAGTAACTTGAAAAATACACCTTGACCATACATCTGTGGTGGGATATATTCTAAGGACAAATAAAACTACAAAGAAGTCTTAAGTTTACTTAGTACATTTATTGTTAATAGTAACGATGGTATGGTAATTTTGCAAGTGTTTTATGTACATCGTAAAATAAAGCAAATAAGTACATATATTAATGCTAGTAGAAACCAAAATTTTCTGTGTAAGAGAAAAGAGATTCAAATATTAAATTAACAACAGAAGAGTCAAGAAAAAAAAGACTGTTAAATTTGAACTGGTAATATTATAAACGGATTTCAGTTTTCCCACCTCTGTCCACTGAAAGAGCATAGAAGCAAGAACCCCAGGAGTAATGAGACCACCCAGTGTCCACCAGTCTTGATTTCTAAGACCACTGCCCACCAAAAGGAACTCAACCTTTCTGGAGAAATGGCTGATTCCAGATCTGAGGAAAGGAAAGTACAGGGTAAGTCTCGAATATCTTATTGTTCCAGGAAGCAAGGATGTGCTTAAAAACCAGTGGGGTCGGGTCAAAAAGAAGAAGTAGACGTGAAGGGACCCCTTTGGTGAAATTTGGGGCTTCTGAGCATCAAAAAGAATAATGGCTATCATTAATTAAACAAGTATAAAATTTGCTTAAAATTTCACATGAAACAGATAGAAAAATCCACGAATCCAGTGTGTATGTGTGTATAAGAGAAAGAGGGAAGGTGGGGGGAAGAGGGAAGCTCTTCTTTACAAAAGAATGCCAGCTGAGAACTGCAGAAGGAATGATAAAGCTAGAAAGTCACCATTTCACAACGTCCAGTGTCATTCTTGATTTGGGCAGGGACCATTAATAGGTGCTAAAAACCAGTGGGTGAAGAAGGGTTGTTGGGGAACAGGATATTTGTGCAGCTGCTAAGAGTGCCCCTGGCTTACTTAGTAATTAAAAAGGGAAAATGACCATTACAACAGAGAGCTATGGTGGCCACATGTTTATCCAACTGATCAAACTTAGCATGATCCATTCGTAGTAGGGCAACCTGGCATCACAGGCCTCCCGATGTGAGGTGGTGTGCAGAATACACCTCACCTATGGAGCCATCTAAAAGACTATAATGTTTGGACTCTTCAAATGGCCTATGCAATGGGGTGGAGGGGGAAACCCAGGCCATTTTAGTGTGAAAGACACCCATGTGGGAAGCTTCATCAGATCCTGCTACAAACAAACCGAACAACCAACCAAACAAAAAATCTGTTAAAGACGTACTTGTGGCAGTTGGGAAATGTGACTATGGATGGGGGATGGAGGCGACATGGAATCGCAGCGGGAAGTGGATCTGTTATTACCCACAACATCCTTGGGAGCAGATGTGAGCAGAGCAGCTGAGGGGTGAAGTGTCATGTGGTCCATAACCCATCTTCAAAGTTTTCAGCAAAAACCACTGTTTAGAGAGCGGGATAAAGCAAGGATGGCAACAGATTAAAACGGTCCAACAGGGCCAAGACTAGGATGAGGCTGGCGAGATGCCTCAGGTACAACCTTGAGGGAGTCATCCCTCTCAGGGTCCACCCTCCACCTGCAGACCCTGGAAGCAAGCCCCTCCTTCAATGTCCTGCCAAAACACCTCACTGGCCTCGCCCTAGTCCAGACCCTGTTTCTGAGTCAGGGGTGTGGGAAAATGGGTGCTCATTAGTTATTCTTTCAGTCTTCCTGTATGTTCAGAAACGATGAACCTATCCAAAGGTCCATCCGTGGATGAATAGTATCTCTATACAATGGAATATGATTTAGCCATAAAAGGAGTGAAGCGTTGATGCATATTGTAAGTGGATGAACCTGGAAAACATTATACTAAGTGCAAGAAGCCAGACACCAAAGACCACATGTTGTATGATTCCTTTTATATGATGTATCCAGAATAGCAGATCCATAGAGAGACAAAGCAGATTAGAGGTTACCAGGGGATTGGAGGAGGGGGCAGGAATGGAGAGGGATTATCTAATGGGTACGGGGCGTTTTATGGGGTGATGAAAAGTTTTGAAGGTAGAGAGAGCTGGTGGCTGCACAGCATGGTGAATGCACTTAATACCACTGAACTGCGTGCTTTAAAACGGTTAATGGTATGTTATGTGAATTTCACCTCGAAAGAGTTGATCACAACAGAAAGTTGAGGAACAAAATGGTCAGAAGTCAGCTATAAAAACGAGCCTTTTCAAAAGCGATTAAAACTATACAATGTCTGAGTATGGAGGAAGATCTCTTGGAGTCCTGGCCCGTGGTAAGGTGGCAAAAGCAGTGCCAAGAGTCAGGTGATGTGAGCTAGCATTGGCAGTCAAGTGAACTGGTGCATTCATTTCCCTCTTGAACCTGGGTTTCTCTGCTGTGAAACAGTCTCTGGGTTTCCCCCAGCTCCACCGCTGCTGCTCCAAGCCTTTGCTTTCCCACCAGGTACCCTGGCCACGGGCCAGCCGCATGGAGCAGGCTTGCCTCTCCACACACTTCCCAGTGCACCTGGGCCCAGGTGGGGAGCTTGCAGGGAAGTGTTCTCCAGTTCTGGGAACTCACTGGCACCTTTCCTGACCTGACCCCAGGAGGGGTGATGTTCCTGACCCACAGGTTATGTTGATTCAGTGGGGAGATGTGGTTGATGAAGCAGCTTCTGAGGGCTTGGGCTAGGGCAGCACACCCACCTGGCTCTTCCTGGGCCCCAGGGGCCATGGTGTCTGTGACTGTAGCCTCAAGGAGGAGAGCCGTGTGCTTGGGTTTGGGTATGTGGGGAAAAAATTACCACAGAGCCGCCAGCGTTCGTTGAGCACTTACTATATACCAGTCACTGCACTAAATGCTTTGGTTGTGTCCTCTCGTGCAACTCCCTGATGGCCCTCCGATGTGAGCTGTGACTGGGCCGACATCACCGAAAGGAGAGGGTGGGTCACACAGGCTAGGTTAGTTCCCAAGGCGTAACCAGCCGGGATTCAGCACTGGGTGGGCTCCCAGGGCCTGAGTGCTCCAGGTGGAGACCCTAAACCCACGTGGGCAATGAAGGGACAGGAAGGGGACTGTTGTCTGTTGAACATCTACTATGTGCCGTCCCTCCTAAGCTCAGAATCCAAATCTCACCAACGGCTTCCAAAAGACCGTGTGCACAGGCTTTCTGTGCTCATGACCGTCTTACAGGGGAGGGAACTGACGTTCAGAGAAGGGACTTGCCCAAACACGGCACAGCCAGGAAACAGGAGGTCAGGACTCAAGTCCACTGCTGAGCTCCTTCTCCCCAGAGCTGAGGCTCCCTGTAGGTGTCTTTGGTTTGGGTTTCCCCTTTCATTTGCTTTTTTTTTTTTTTTTTTTCTTGTGATACGCTGGCCTCTCACTGTTGTAGCCTCTCCAGTTGCGGAGCACAGGCTCTGGACGCGCAGGCCCAGCAGCCATGGCTCACAGGCCCAGCCGCTCCGCGGCATGTGGGATTTTCCCGGACCGGGGCATGAACCCGTGTCCCCTGCATCGGCAGGCGGACTCTCAACCACTGCGCCACCAGGGAAGCCCCTCATTTGCTTCTTTGAGGAGCATTTCAGCTTCATGGGGTTAGAGGAGCAGGAAAGGCCTGTTTCTGTCTAGGAAAATAGGCAGGGCTGAGAGGTGGCCTGTGTGGGCGGCCCAGCAGAGACCTGGCTGTGTCTTTGCAACGTGAGCCTCCCAGGGCAAACCAGGCAAGGACTTGACGGCCCCGGCTGCCATGGGCACCTCCTTCTTGGAGGTGCAGCAGCCTGGCTTTGGTGCTCATGGAGGAGGGTGGAGATGGAAGATTCCAGAAGAGAGGACACCCACCACAAGTCTGGCTGTGCACAAGCCAGGAGCATAAATAGTTCTCTGAAGGACTCGAGAGAAAGGACACAGAGGTGGACAGAGTTCTCTGGAAACCCTTGTGTGTCCAGGGCAGGAAAGTTGATAGAGCTCCCTCACTCCTCTGAAGGTCCCCGTCAAACAAGGTTGGTCCAGGTCTGGGCTGAGGAGACAGGAAGTCATAGCCGCCTTTTGGAGTGCCTCTTGCGGGCTGGTGGTGGGCCCTGTCCTGTGAGGGGCCACAGGGTGTAGGCCATGTCTCCCCTGTGCTCAGCAGTAGATCCAGCTGTAGAAAATGCTTCCAGACACCGCTAGCCGCTCCAACTCACCAGGTGTGAACCACTCACTTCTTCTACTGCTCAGACGAGCAAAACCGGCCAAGTCTGGTTTAAACCAGTTGTAGTGGGCCTTTGCCCACCTCCTGGCCCTGCCCATCTGCTCTGGGCAAGGCTGGTGTCTGTTCTGAGAGGCTCATGCCTCTGGGGGTGAAGCCTCTTGCTGGGGCTGGACACTGAGGTCACTCAAAGGCATGGGAGGGGCCCTGAGGATTCCAGTCCTGGGCAGGGGGACTCTAAGGGGTGTGGGAAGGAGGGACACAGCAGTCAGTAGCCAGGCTTGGGTGGGGGTGAGTAATGGCACTGACCTGCGGCTGATCAACCCTCCCGTCCTCCTTTGCTGCGTAGAGCAGGCTGGGACATGTCGAGGGGAAGCGCCTGCCATCCTCTGGGGAATTTCTAAGGGGAAAGCTGGGTTCCCCGGGTGCCCTCTAAGGCTTTGGAATTCAAACCACTTTGCAGGGCTCAAGCACTTACTTGGGATTCAAGGCATGAGAGTGTGACAAGTATGAGGAGAGGGCTTTCTGGCAGAAAGAGGACCCCAGGCCTCTAACCTGAGCACAGGTCCTAGGATGGCCCTCAGTTGGAAGTAGTGGGCTCTGAAGTACTTGCCCTACCAGGGCGCACCTGCCTGGATCCTCCCTTCATCCTTCCCATCCATGCATCCAACCATCCATCATCAATATCAGGTGACCACCAAATTCCAGACTCTGACCTAGAGTCTGGGAGTGAAATGTAAATTAAGACACAGTCCCTCTCCTCACAGCCTGGAGGAGAGACCAACAGGAAAACAAGTGGTCTTGGTGGAGGGGTGTGCAAAGTAGATGGCTGCATAGGCACGCCTGGTGGGGGGGCTGGGTGAGTTCTTCCCTGGGGGGCAAAGAAAGTCTTCACAGGGGAGAAAACACTTGAGCAGTTTCCTGAGGGATCATCCAGGCAGGAAGGAGAGGGAAGAGCATTATGGGCAAAGGAACTGGCAGGTGCAAAGGCACTGAGGCATCAAAGAGCTAGGTATGTGGTGTGCCAGGCAAACGGTCTGGGGGGACAACCACGTCCATGGGGCAAGTGGAAGGAGATGGTGCTGGAAAGGTAGGCTGGCCCAGAGTGAGACAACCTTGAATGCCATGGTAAGGAACAAGGACACGGTCCCACGGCCATGGAGCATCAGTGGGTCCCTGCCTCAGTGGCTCTGTCTGCACTTTGAGGGTGTTTGAGGCACCAGGCCTTGCCTCCTGCTGGGCCCTCCCTCCCAGGCATCCATTCCCTGTGCGTTTACCAGTCCTGCTGCTGCTCAGGCCAGGGTCATGTCTACACTGAGATGGCAAGCACGGGAGGAGACCCCTGCGGCCCAAGACGTGTGTGGACCTCCAGGAAGGGACCGCCTGAGCTCATCTCTGTTCTTGTCACAGCCTCACCCCAGCGAAGGACGAGTGAATTCCTCCAAGCGGATCCATGGTCTCTGCTCTGAGGTGGCCCCACTTGCACTCCCGTGCCAGAGAGCAGGGGTTTCGGGCCTGCCCTCCCCTGTCACTGCTGCACCTTGCCATCTCTGGCTTTGTGCTCTCACCTTTTATTACAAAACCTTGAGAGGTTCTGCGAATCAGCTAGCCGGTTATCATGCTCCCCACAGCCGCCTGCATGAGCCTCTGGGCCTGAACCGCAAGGCGACCACAGCGCATCAGCAACTTCTGCTCTCAGCCGAGCTGGGGGGCCCCTTCCCCTCTGCCCGCCGCTGCCCCCCCTACCCAGCCCCAAGCTGGGCTTCCCACGCTTCCCTTTCTGTCTTTTTCTTCTCCTGAATCTCAGAAACTGAAGTGGGGCAGAACAAGGCTTGGGTGAGCCACTGAGGCTGGTCCAGCACAGGGAGGAACTCAGAGCAGGCCCGAGGGGGGAGGGGGGAGGGGAGGGGCCTGGGGGAGGGGAGGATGCTGTGCCCGCTGAATCGACCTATTCTTCCCACTGAGCTCCCTCTGGCTTCCAGAAAGCAGCCTCAGCCAAGGGGCCTCTCAGGAGAGCAGAGGGTGAGATGTGTGTGCGTGCGTGCATGCGTGTGTGTGTGTGTAGAGAGAGACAATGTGTGTGTGCTGGGGAGAAACAGAAACCCAGTATGACACAAACAGAGAAGAATTTATGTGAGAGAGAAAATGAGACCATTAGTCTAGATTTTCCTTCTCTTCCTCCTCTGATCTCCCTATTCCCAGTGACTGTCATAGAAACTGCTTTGTAGTAACTGCTTAGGACATGTTTATTGAACAAATAAATAATCAGGGTCTGACATTCTACTACTTGAGATATAGTAGGCGCAGCAAGAAGCATTTAGGAGTTCAGGAGCCCATTGCCCCTTTTTCCTTCCAGGGTCTGACCTGGGTGGCTTGCACCCCTGGGCCGCGGTTCCAAGAAGGCCCAGTCTCAGCACGTTACAGGCCAGGTGAGCACCCGGCATCCTTGGGAGCAGGGAACATGGGGCCCTCACACCCGAGCACAGGAAGTGACAGGCAGGGAATGGCTCATGGTTGCTGTGTCCCTGCCCAGCCGAGATCCAACCCAGGACTGGTGGGCTCACCACTCCGATCAGCATGCCCTCAGGAAGCCCCCTCCCCAACTCACCTCTAAGCGGGGGAGGAGAGGCATCCCATTCTCTGCAAGCAGGTGGGAATGGGGAGGAGGGGAGAAGTTCCTTCCCCTACAGCTTCATCTATTTTTTTTTTGCAGTATGCGGGCCTCTCACTGTTGTGGCCTCTCCCGTTGCGGAGCACAGGCTCCGGACGCGCAGGCTCGGCGGCCATGGCTCACGGGCCCAGCCGCTCCGCACCATGTGGGATCTTCCCGGACCGGGGCACGAACCCGTGTCCCCTGCATTGGCAGGCGGACTCTCAACCACTGCGCCACCAGGGAAGCCCTACAACTTCATCTTTTGAAACCCAAGTGCTCCTCCTTCCATTTGGATTACGGCTATTTTAGGAGAAATGAACCCAATTAGATGAGTGTCTGCTGACCATCTAGTTGAGATAGAATAATGATAATAACCAATGGCTCTTTACAGTTGACAAATCACTGTCACCTCCAACATCGTATAGCGGTGTCCCATCATCCCCAGGGGTAGATATCTCATTCCTGTCTTACAGATGAGGAAACGAGGAGACTTGCTTAGGGCCACGTGGTATGGGGAGCTAGGGATCAGGTCTGGCCAGACTCCCAGCCCAACTGTGAGCTGAGCTCTTGGGCCGAGAGGAGGAAGGGGACCAGAA
Source organism: Mesoplodon bidens (assembly GCF_964165515.1). NCBI lineage: Eukaryota > Metazoa > Chordata > Mammalia > Artiodactyla > Ziphiidae > Mesoplodon > Mesoplodon bidens. Next base: position 59,848,093 of record NC_138178.1, on the reverse strand, counting down.
GGCTGAGGGCGGGATCATGATGTGGGAGTTTGGGGCTGAGGACAGCCACAGCCAGGACGAGCAAGAGTCTGGTTCTTGCTGTTTTATACTTTCTCAGAAAAAGATACATGTTGGTTTACATACAATTTCAGGGGGCTCAGAGGTACTCACCTGGGGACAGAGAGGGGACCCAGAAAGGAAGAGAGGACAGTACTGAAGCCAGTGTGTAGCTCAGCTATTCCTGTCCTCCAAGTGGAATTCTTGACTCAGGGTGAAAGCAATTTCTGAATAAACGGGATTTTTCCTCCCAAGCCCAACACAAAACACGTGGGATTCAGGAATACCCTGCTCTCTTAACAATTTGTTCTTAGCAACTATACTGTGCCATGCACTCATTGACGATGACATCCCCAACAAACGTCCCAATGACGGCTAAATCAAAGCAGTGACCAAAAGTGTGCCATAAAAGAGGTAACATCTGTAAACTTCTATTGTACTATAAAACTATTCTTCAAGTCCTATACAGTGGACATACATGTTGACTTCATACTGTGATTACAAGAGGAGCCCCCGTTTGCTATAAAATCTAAAGATGGATAATATAATGTCCTCCTGTATCGTAAATTCAACCTAAACTAATATACTGTCTTTAATAAACATTAATTACATTTTTATGTAAGAAACTTTTTTTATTGTGTTGCAATTTGGAAGAGTTTTCAAAGGCAATTAGGAAGGCTAATACCTGAGAAAAATAAACTACTAAAAAAAGTTGGAGCAGGTGTCCCCCTTTTTTTTAGACATATTCCCACGGCGAACGGGACCTTTCTGTTCCATTGTGCTGCCTTTGAGGCTGCACCCAGGGCAGTCACTGGAGACGCAGTGACGCCATGGCAGTGACGGCACGGCCCCGACGCGCAGCTAGCCGTAACCTTGGGTAAGGGAGCCGTTCATTGCCAGGCAGGAACCCGGCATGCCCAGAGGCATGGTAACCTGCCCAAGGCCCCACAGGGTTCGAATGCAGGCCCTTTGCACGCTACAGCCACCATTCTTTCAACTAAGCCGTGTCCTTTACTGGTAGAAATAGCAAAATAAACAGCACACGGCAGAGAGAACGGGATACAGGCATTAACTGATTGCAGCAAAAGTGGAAATCGTTGAAAAAAGGACCAGCTGTGCTTTTTACCCCTTGCTAGGCAGAGAGAGCCAGGGCAGGGCTGAGGCAGATGCCCAGGTCCTGGGCAGGTACCAAACTCTGAGGCCGGCACCCGTCCCACCGGGGAGCAGAGGACTCCTTGCTCAGTCACCCATCTTGGGTCTGTCTTTTCATTTCCATCCTCTGGGCCCAGCTTGGGTCTGGGAAGCCATGTGGCCTGGGCAGGGGAACACGCGTCCTTTGAGAGCTCACTCTGTGCTAAGGGCGCTGTGGCCCACTTTGGTCCATGCAGCAGCTCTGCACGTTCAGTGTCATCAGTTCTGTTCTACAGATGGGGAAGCAGAATTTGTTAAGTGAGAGGCAGTATGGCTCGTAGTTAGAGGCATGGCCTCTGGCCTGAGCTGCTGGAATCCTGACTTTCTACTCACTAGACTAGAGGAAAGGAAACAGCTTTTCTAAAGCAGTGTTCTCTCTACACGCAGGGATAACAGGAGTGTTTCCATGATAGGGCTTTTGTGAAGATGTACAGGTGATGCTTGCAAAGCTTTTAGCACAGTGCACAGCACTCAGTAAGGGCTTACCCCATGCCAGCGATGGCCACCGTTAAGAGTTTGGGCTGGGATTTAGCCCCAGCTCAGCCTAACCCTCTCGACACCGTCAGAGCACCACATGCTAAATCTCCGCTCTGTGGTTTGTTTACAAGCTGCATGGCCTTAGGTCACTTTCCTTGGGCCTCAGTTTCCCTTACTGTAAAGTGGGGATATCACTTTACAAGGTGATTGTTGAGACTCAAGGGAATTAGAAGTGAAAACACTGACTCAACTACTAACAGGAATATGCAGAGTTCAGTGTTAGCCGGTGTTTTCATAAGTGTTGGTCGGTGTGTTAGGATTAGTCCTGGTTCTCTTTGGGGTTTAAAGTACAGAACCCTAACTCCTGACTCCCCTGGAGACTGGATAAGGGAAAAGATAAACACCCGATAAATGCACAAGACAGGAACGAAGGGGAGTGGGAAGGGAGCTGACGTGTATTGACACCTACTGTATGCCTGGCCTAATGACAGGCATTTCAGAGATGTATTCCAGGTGTCCCAGCACTCCCAGCCTGTGCCTAGAAAATCTTGGCGCATTTGCTTGCATTGGCCCCCACTGCTCAATCTGAGTGTTCCCTGGGTATCTGGGGGCCTCGTCACTCTCGGTGTCTACCCCACCCTTCCTCTCCCGCTTGAATCCCCATGTCTGTGCCCACTGCCGCTACCCAGCATGACCCCTGGTCTGTGAGGGGGCCGCCTTCCTCCACCAGGGCACTGAACACTGGTACACAGACCTTCCAGGCAGAGGAGAGGAGGGTGCACCTCTCCACCTCCATGGGCCCCAGGGCAGCTCTGTTTCTGCCCACAGTCTTACAGGACCTTTCAACTTCTGACTCTCCAGCTTCTAGATCCTAGAACTCAACCCAGTCCCAGGGGCTGGATGAGAAGTCCCATATCATCTCTCTTTCTCTGCTCTCTCCTCAGACCAAGCCCCCAATCCAACATCTCCTTTACTCTCTCTCTTACAAAATAAAAGTATCTGGGCATTATCAATGGATATCAAAAATACTGAGAACGTGGGTGGGAGTATCACTTGCCCTAATAGTGCCTGGATTCAGGGTTCAGCAATGCCCAAATGCCATGCTGCATCCTTACCAAGATGCTGTGAGATAGATACTATTAACCCACTTTGCAGATGAAGACACTGAGGCTCAGAGAGGAGAAGTTGGGTCAAGGATATTCAGCTGGGGTTCAGACTCAGGGCTATTTGAGTGCCACCTTGCTTCTGGAAGCTGAAGGGATGATGCTCTGACAGTGTCAGGGTGAGCTGTGGGCAGGTGGTGGGGGTCCCCGGGGGCCTTCCCCCAGGCACACAGGCATTAGCTGATGCTTCAAGCCTGCTTTGCAAGCTCATCTGACGCGCCCATCCCAACCTCGGCTTTAATTATGTCTGCGCTTGCGAAAGCCAAGCAATTCAGCCTTCCCAGAAACGCAGGCTCCCTGAACCTTCCAGGGCATTTCAACCTGCAGGAGCCCCAGGGAAAAGTGGCCTCTCCGTTCTTGCTTCTTGTGCTGAAGCGGCTTTCATCTGGGTCTGCAGCAGAACTTCCTCCCACCCTTTCTTTCCTCTCCTTCTTTCTTTATTATTTTCTAGGAACTTAAATGCAAAATGCCCAAGATAACGCAACTCCCATCATTTTCTTCCCTGCCCTTTGTGTCTTTGAATCTTCAAATCACATGCCATGCCAGCCAGTTTAGCATAAGAAATTAAATTAATTTTCATGCTTCAGATGTAAATGCCTTTATTAATAATTTAAAGCACATTTATTTATGCAGTTTGATATGTTTCAGGTTCAGGGAAGCAATTAAGTTTTGCCCAAGCTGTTGAGCAGCAGACAGCGTCTTCCGTGCTTTCTGCCCCTCCAGAGCGGCTGCAGGAGAGTCACGCGTGCAGAACCTCACCCCTCCGGCCTGCCCACTGCCTCTGTGAGACGTGGGCTTTTGAAATGAGGAGAGCACACTTATTTGCTGGGGCCCAACTCAAGGAAGGCCAATTTCTTTCTCAGAATTGCCCTGGGTTATTAGACTTGACCTTCAAAAGTCCTCCCCTCGACCAGTTCCTCCCCTCAACTAGCTCCTGGCGAGGCTGTCATCTTCTAAAAGCCACCTTTACCTTTTACTCTGGGAAGCAATTTTTCATCTGTTAAGGGCTTGGCTGCTTGAGAGTGAGAAGAGCTGGCTTGGCCACTTAGGAACTGGTGAGCGTGGACAACTTGTCCCACTGCATTCACCTGTTTCCTTATCTGAAAAATGAGGAAACAATACTTCCCTTAATAAGGATGCCGTGAAGTTTGAGTAGCAAGAGGATGTACATGAAAGCACTTAGCTGGTCTACCCACCTTTCCTTTTCAATGGCCTTGCCCTGTCCCCTTCCCAGGCCTGGGCTTGGGCTGTGTCTGCTCCCACCCCCGCTGCCGCCTGTGACTCTATTCCTTCTCATCTTCATATCTCAGCCCCACCCCATGCTTTGTAATCAAAACACTTTGTATTCACTTGTTCTTGGTACTATCCAAAGATCTTTCGCATACCTGATATCATTTTATCGTCAATAAGAATGCTTTAAACAGAGATGGAATCTGAGTTCCCAGGAGGTGTAACCTCCCAGAGGTAGATTAGAATTCAAAAATGTTCTCAGGACCCCTGTGCACCATGGACTGCGGGATATGCTATGGAATGGGCGTGGAGCACACCGTGATGACCTGGGTCTGTCTCTGGGATCTCACTAAGGGGATCAAGAGAAAGCAGCACCCCCTGCCCCTCACTCAGACCCTGCTCTGCTCAGTGTGAGCTGCATGTTCAGAAACTGACCAGGAGTCCAGGACTGAAGCTGACTGGGACGTCTTGGGCACGTCTTCTCAGCCTTATCAATCAGATCCCAAGATCAGGTCTTCACCCAGCTCTCCACGGAGTGGGACCTGGAACCATCCTCGACTTCCCTCTCCCTCACCCCTACCTGTAGTGCATCGCCCAGCCTTGCTGATTTCGTGTCTCTGGAGTGCGCCCACTTCTCTGCCTCTTGCTGTTAGCACCCGCCTCTAAAGCATCATCATCCCTCGTGTAGACCCCTGCAACAGCTTCCAATGGGTCTCCCGCGGCCACCTCTGCCCCACCAAGCCATTCCCCCACTTACTGGCCCCCTCCTCACCACATGGACACATGTGAAAGCTCCAAAGCCTCCTCATTGCCCCAGACCAAGGACAAAGGCTTTATCATATCCCATAACTCACCGCATGGTGTGTCCCTGCCGACAACCCTGGCATGCCCGCTATTTCTGCTTCAGAGCTGCACTAGCCATACTGGCCTCCCTTCAGGTTCTAGAGCTCACCATGCACCTTCCTATGGGCTGTTCCTTCGACGGCATCTCCTCCTGCCCAGCTCTCCCCTCCACCCTTCGTCTATCTAATGCCAGATCATGGCTCCTTCCTCGGGGACCCTCTGGAATAAATCAGGTCTCCTTCCTCATCAAGTGCTCTCACGGCGCCCCTTCTTGTCGTTCACAGCCCTTGTCTAGTTGTGATTCTATCACGATGTCTGTGATTGTGGATCACTGCCTGTGCCCTCGACTAGCGTGCAAACTGCACGAGGTCAGGCGTCTCCTCTGTCTTGTTCTCCACCGCGTATGCAGCACCTCACATGGCAAATGGCATGCAGTCGGGGCTTAGTGCGTTTCTGTGACTATAAGGAGAGCGAGAAATAGAAAGTTGCATGAGTCAATGAGGCATTTGGACTAGTTGAATTCTACGGCCACTTCCGGCTATAGAGCTCTCACCTGAGATCACTTTAGCAACCAGTCTGTGCCATGAATGAATGGCAACTCCTGAACGTTTCCCAGTGGGATTGCTCCATTGGTTGGAATTGTCTCTGGAACTCCTAGGTTCATGCTCTCAGCCGGGGCTGAGGTGGCTGGGGGTGGAGGGGAAGCTGTTCCAGGCTAGGGGAATGTATGGGGAGGGCAATGAGGGGGAAACCGCTGTCTCATATTTGGCCGGGGAGGCAGTGTGACTTGCAAACGGTGCCGGGGGTCAAGAGAGCTGGGTTCTAACACAGGTCTCCGCTGGCTCCTGTGTCTTTGAGTGACCTCTCAGAGCCTCAGTTTTGTCATCTGCACCCAGGGATAATCTCTACAGGGTGAGTGAGAAAGTCTAATACAATGTCACACTCAAAAGGGCTTGGCCAGATATTTTCCTGTAGATCTTCCTGCCCCCTGATTGCCCCCCAAGGTCACGTGAGGGGACCAGTTAGGCCAGACGCAGTGCAGGACCACTCAGGGACGGGCTGGGCGAGCTCACCTTCTGTAGCCTTCTTAGTTAGCACTTACCACTTACCGGAGGTTCATCTACTTGCCTTCCCCCAAGAGGATCATCAAGTCTGAGAGCAGGGAGCTCTCACCTAGTCCTTCTTACTCACCTCTGTCTCTCCAGCGCCCAGCAGAGTCCCTGGCTTCCCACAGGCTCTCAGTAAATACGTTCTGAAAATAGAAGTGGAGGGAAAGGCAGCCAGGAGCCCTGACGATCGCAGGGTCGGGGACAAGGGAAGGAGGGAGATGTGACTGGGGGCTGCTCCTGGGCCGAGAAGGGTCCCAGGCTTGTGCGCCAGGCAGATGCTAACTGTGGAGAAAGATGGGGTCTCCAGAGGCTGGGTGAAGAGATGACCCACGGAGGTGCAATTGGGGTCTAGGCAGGAGTGGCAGGGGTGCAGGATCTGGTGCAAACACAGGCTTGGTGCTGACCTGGCTCAGATTCTGGCTCCAGCAATTCCCCCCGGCGCCACTGGAAAGTTAGCCAGCCTCTTTGAGCTCCCGTTTCCTGGGATGAGAGATAGGAAAACTGAAACTGTGTTGGGTCATTTGTGGTCCCTGTCCCCCTCCCTTCTAGAAAAGTCTTCTGAGGGAAGGGCCATGTGTAGGGTGTATGGGTGGAGCATCTAGGCTCTGGTTTCCGAGGAAGCAAAGCCTGTCTTTACTGACACTGGAGCTACAGTCTAAGCTGCCCTTACAGCAGTTTCACATGGACCTTTGGACCTTAATGGGGGAAAAGAAGGAGACTGGGACCTTTTTCTGTGGAAGAGTTAAACTGCGTGAGAATGGGGGCCTGGAGAGAGACCAGCAGAGGGGCGTGGAGAAGGTACAGAGGCGGGGGAGTCAGACTCCCAGACCATCCCTTGGGCTCGGTCCCCAGTGGAGCTGTGGTCCCTGGGAAGGCTGGCCTAAGTCTGGGATCCCAGACTGGCTTTCCTCCGGGTAGCAGTCACATCATCTTGACCGCCCCCCACCTGGCCCCATCCTCCTATGAATGGAACCCCCGCCACGCCCCCTCGAGGCTTCCTGGACTAAAGAGCTCCGCTGTCGCAAGTGGACACCTCCCTGCAAGATGCTCTAGACACCAGTCAGCCAGGGAACACGAGGCTCCAGTGCACAATTAGTTGAGGTAGGAGGGGTGGACTCCACTGTTTACCTGTAAAAATCTGGGTGGTGAGCAAGTGTATGGGTGGTTCCTACTTCCTAGGTTTGTTCAAAGTGTGGTGCTCAGTTCCTTTTAGCTGTCTTCCATAAAGGTCTTGGTCCCGGAGGCCAGAGTGACCTTGGGCAAGACATGGCACCTCACTGAGCTTCATCTGAAAAATGAGGGCAGAGCATCTCTCCGTGGAGTTATGATAAGGAGGAAAGGAGACAAGTTATGAAGTGTCTAGGAGGCAGAAAATGCCGGTAAAAAACATTTCTCTGCCCCCTTTCTCCCCAGAGCCCTGGAGACTGTTGGGTGGGGTGCAGGCCAGCTTGTGCCCCTCCTGTGATTCGGCTCTCATCCACCGCAGGCTGGCTCTGCAGGGTCCAGGCGCCCCCCAGCCTTCTCTCTGCGTGTCTGCCTAGAATAGAAGCTGCCAAGGTGTTGACGTGCCTCTGAGGACCTTCCAGTCGAGGAAGCTGCGGGAGGGATGGCGGTGCGGACATGTGCTGAGCTTCCCTCTCATCTCGTGCTCCTCACTCGGCCCCCACAGGCAGGCACTGGAGGTGCTCCCAGCCAGCTGGGTGGGCTCCAGGCAGCAGACACTGGTTTGCACAGGGGCAGAGCCAGGGAGGAAGGGAGGGGCGGGGGGCGGGGCAGGTCAGGAGGCGGGGCAACCCCTGTACACTCAGTCTTTCCTGAGCTCTGGGCTGGCTCAAACCTAGAAACAGAAGGTGGCAAAGCTGATGGGGAGGGAGGGACATCGCTGAGACCACGAAGCCCAGGCACCTCATTGTCCGTATGGGGAAACTAAGTGCAAAGGGCCAGAACTCAGATTGATTTCTTCAACGCACATGATTCAGAATGAACTGCAGACTGAGCACTGGAGTGGGGAACAGAGGGGATGGGGACCCAGCCCCTGCCTCTTGTACGGGCTTCCAGGGCACACTTGGGCGTGAGTGCGGACGGCCGTACAGTCTTGTGGTGTGAGTGGCTTGGTCTCATGGCTGAGCCTGTCAGTTCTCTGAGGACCTGCCCCTACCCCCATAGCCTGCACAGACCTGGGTGCATCGCGGGTCACGGCCGCACACCTGGGGGCTCAGGGATCCTGTGAGAGCATCTCCCAGGTCCACCTCTCCCTCTCCTCTCTGTCGCTTGCAATCTCCCTTGAGAAGTACAGACAGTGCTTTAGGGAACTGGATCGAACCCTCAGACCCCACCAGTAAGCTGATGATCAATGCTACTTGGGCTGGTTTAACCATCCACCTTGCATTTTCCAAGACCTGAACTGCATGGTGCATTTCCGGAGTCACTGAAGCCTCTCTGTTGTGTAAGATTTAGGGATCCAGGGAGGCCAAGGACAATTAGACATCACCTGTTTCCATGAAGCCCTGCCTGTTCCCTCTCAGCAGGTGGGGCCCGGTCTCTCTGTTAAGAGTGCAGAAACCTGCATTGCACAGCCTGGAGCCAGGGGCTGAGGGTGGGCTGGGCCCATAGCTGGGGAATGAGTGGATTCCTGGATGGCCCTTCTGCTTACACCGCATTTCCAGAAGCTGATCATCTACATGTGAACATCCTGCTCTGCGCAAAGCACCGTGCTAGGTGCTTGAGGAAGGGAGTAAGGCTGACCTCAGTGAGTTGATTTTGGGGGTGGAAGAGAAGGCTACCTACCCAAACTGGGGTGCACTGGTGAATGTCTAACCATCAGCTTTCCATAGGGAAAAAATGCTCTAGTACAGCATTTGCCAGTTTCCGTGGTATGAATATTCCCACATGACCAATTTCAAGGAGCCAGTGTGACATCTTTGGGAGAGATGCAGAGAACAAATTGGTCTTGAGAGCAAGTGGAAGCCTGCTCCAGCTAGTTTGTATCTCAAACTAACCACAGGGCAAGGCAGTTTGTAAAACATACTAAAATAGAAAATAGAAAGATAAATACAATTCTACAATTATACAATGGCCCCTGGACAGGGGAGCGATACCTTCTGACAGGGGTTCCTGGGGAGGCTCCAAGAAGCAATCATTTGGTTTGGGTTTTGAGGAAGAAAGGGCTTTCACGGAGAAGGCAGGGGAGGGGAGGTCCTCCAGCTGGAGGGAGCATTCTGAGCCAAAGAAGCTCCTGACATGTTTGAGGACCTGTGTCCTGTGGCAAGACCATGGGGACCATAGATCACAGCAGGCCTTATATACTCTGCCGAGGAGTTTGTCCTTTATCTTGTCATTGGTGGGGGAGACAATGGTGCATCTTAAGCAGGTGAATGACATCATAAGGTCTGTTTTGTTGTGTTTTTTTGAATCCCGACTTCATCATTCTTTTTTTTTTAAAAAAAAGTATGTTTATTACAAAAACAAATCAAGCAATGTATCAAAGTACAAAAAGACTTTTTTTTAACATTAGGTGAATATCTTCCCAACATATGCACAGAAAAAAGTTTAGACAGATATAGTAGAAATAACATAAAAGAAATGAAAATAAAAGGAAAAAAGAGAGAACATAGGAATTAACTGGTCCCTCTTCTTCCACTGCATGTTGTCAAGACTGTGTATAATGTTTGGAGCTGTGGCAGCCATCTTGTTACCATGAGGAAAGCTGGCCCATAGTAGCCAATATACTGAGGGTGTTGACAGAGTGGGAAAATGGAGAGAATATGAGTTTTGATGATGTAGAGTAGCTGCTGTCCTTTACATATAGATCATCCTGAGACAACTCTGGTATTTATATGTGTATGGTTTTCCTATTTACCTAGATTCTGAATTCTCAAGGCTCAAAACTGGGTCATAATGAAGCAAGTCAGTGTGATATAGTGTCAAGGACCCAGGCTTTGGAGTCAAACAAAACTGTTTTTGAATTATAGCTCCTTATGGGGGAATTACTTAATCTCTCAGTGCCTCAATTTTCTTATCTCTGAAATTGGAAGAGTAAACTTGCTCGCAGAAGTGTTGTGAGCATGGCATTAGATAACATATGTAAAGTTTTTACCACATGCCCAAGCCAGAAGGCACTCAGAAAATGCTTATAAAATATACAAATAGGTCTGAGAAAGCATGGAGATGCCACTGGAGAAAAACATTGTACCTCGATTTCTTCAGTACTTTCAGCAAGGACTGGGCTGACTGTGAGCTGTGCAGTAACAGTTCTGACACAGGGAGAGTAATTCTGAGCAAGTTTCTTTACTTCCCTGAGTGTCACTTTCCTTAGCTGTAAAATGGGTAAAGGGGGATTAAATAAAGTTAATGCCCAAAGCACTTGGAGAGTGGTAGGTTCTTAACACTAGCTTCCTTCTTTCTTGTTCCTCCAGCACACAGACAAATGCTTGCATATACATGTGTACAGATACACTTTGACACACATACACACAAATACACCCAGACACACACACATACACACACAACCTTTCTTAGCCCCAGAATCTTTCAGGAGATTATTATGAAGGTGTGGCTTTAAGGAAGCTGTCCCCATGTCTGTTCAACTGATTACTGTCATGGGTTCTTTGTCTTTCCCTGGATTTGTTTTTCAAGTGTAGGGTCTTCAAACTATGGACATTAAGGCTTAAAGGAAAACTATTTTCTGGGGGAAAAGATGCTTTAAAATGTAATTATGTATTAAGTACACATCTAGTAAATAATCTAGTAAACAATTAGACATATAATGCTTTGACTATAAAACACCACATTTCTGCAGATGAGACAGATAGATTTTAGCAATCAGAGGGAGTTAGGAGAGAGAAATGAAAGAAGAAACCGGTACTTCCTTTCTATTTACCTGGCAGAACTGGGCCTGGCCCCGGGGCGTGGGTCTGGGAGGGACCTGCCAGACAGGCTGTGCCTGGGATGCAAGGAGCAGGAATGTGACAGGCAGGCGAAGAGGGCCAGGTGAACTCTGTCCAGGTGGAGAGTGAATACACTGCTTGGTCTCCTATCCTGTCCAAGCATCGCCATCCCAGCCACCGTCTTCGTGGAATCTTCCCTGGACGATTACTTTATTTTTAATTTTTTTTTTAAATTTTTTTGTCCACGCGGTACGTGGGATCCTAGTTTCCCGACTAGGGATTGACCCCGCATCTCCTGCATTGGAAGCATGGAGTCTTAACCACTGGACTGCCAGAGAAGAAGTCCCCCTGGACGATTACTTTGGCTTCCTCGCTCATTTCCCAATTCCACTCTTTCCTCTTCTGCCCCGTTCTATGTAACATCACTACAAGTTTGTTCCTTGAAGTGTCACTTTTCTCAAGTGACCCTCCTGCTGGAAGACCCTCCTCTTTCCACCCTTCCTGCTTTGGTTCCCCGGGGAATGAGACAGCCGCGGTTCTCCCGGCATGTAGCTGGCAGCGCCATCTCCATCCTTTCCAGAGCGGCCAGGTCCTAGAAACCACCAGGTCCAGCCCTACGCCACAGAGCTGGAGTCACAGCTTTCTAAAGGCCATGTCTGTGCATGACCTCGGTCCTAAGCCACTCTCTCTGACCCACCTTGCACTCCTCTTCCCCACCTGTCTCTTTTCTTCCTGATTTTTTTTTCCGTTTCACCTTCCTTGGCTCCTTGGGCTGGATCCTCAGCCCTACGTTCTCGTCTTTGACCTTAAGTTTCCTCCTAGCAGGTGGCTTGGATTTTCCATCTGGCCAGGCATTCATTCCTTCCTTCACCAAACACGTATGGAGCACTCATGGGGACACATGCTGGGCATGAACAGTGCCTGTGATCTGGAAGGCGAGGTCATTAGACAACTCACTTTCTGTGTGTGTTGTTGGGGAGTGTTGAGTGGGTGGGGAAAGTGAAGTTGCACAGGATAAAATGTTGTCCTTGAACTCGGGCAACTCGCCAGAGGCTGGTCAGTAGAATTTTATCCTTAATTGATTTATCAGATTAGCTTTACTGGAACCCAGAGGAAGCTAGAGCAAGCCAGGAAGTGATTACAATAGAAGAGATTGGACTCAAGGATTCCCTTTGATCTTCAAACAACCCTGAGAGGGAGGAGATTGTCCCCATTTTCCAGCCTGGGAAGCAGGCTCAGAGTAGCTGGCTGACTTTCCTGGGGTCATCCAGCTAGCGATGGAGAGGCTACAGACATGTGTCCTGGCGGGTCTGACGGGTGTCCTGTGCTCCCTTCTGCGGCTGAGCTGATCCCAGGGCATCTGTGGTCAACTTGCTTCCTGAGCAGGCTTCTGGGGACTGTGAGGCACCAGTCCCTTCCACCGGGTAGATTGCAGCTGCACTTTCGTCCTGGACCGCTTCCTTCTCTCACTACATCATCTTCCTGGCTCCCCTGCCTTGGCCCTGGGCAGAAGGGGAGCCTGCTGAGTTGTCATCTGAGTGCACACCGTCCATGGCTGCATAGAAAAAGGACATTGGCTTATGATCCAAAAAGACGAAGGATGATGCCAGGGAAGAAGCAGGGTGGCGGGGGTAGGTGGGCGATAGGGAGAGAACCAAAAAGAATAAAAAGAATCCCTAAGCCTTACGACAGAGCCTGCCCTGGGATTCGTAGGTAAGCGTGGGCTGAGAATCTTCTGTGTAAAACTGAAATGGAATCACAAATGAGGAGAAATCATCTTGGGGCTTGGGTGTGCTTTCTAGGGCTGAATTAAATTAAAAACCTATTGATTTTCCCCACTGATTAACAGGTCTGGCACGTGAGGAAGGGCAGCAGCCCCGGAAGCAGCTTGAATCGCAGCCCCAGCTCACCAGAGTCCCTCTGCTGCATCCCGCGTCACTTCTGAGTCTTGGCAATTTTATAATTGGCCCTATGGGTTATGATTTGAAACCAGAAGAGCCAATTAGCAGGAGTCTCCTTTGACCTCCGGTTTGGGGTGGTAGGAGACGAGGTAATGACTTGAGACAGAGGAAGAAAAAACAAAACTAAACTAAAAATAAAAATAGAAAATATTAACAGCAAAGACTTAACTCTTTTTGGCTCTCTGATTAATAACCCTGTCATGCCGATCACAAGCTCTAAACAGCAATGCTGGTTGCAGCTGAATTTTTTATACTTTCTATTAATCTTTAATGATAGCTTGGTCACCTAGTCTCTTTTATCTTGTCAGATAAATGTATGGTTAACAGGATAATGAGATTTCTAAAGCCCCATTCCAGCTCCCAGCTCTCTAGTGCATGCGGTGACCTATGACCCCCGGCAGACAGCGACACCAGGGTGCTGATAATTGGTAGGTGTGCTGGGAATGTATTGGAAGCTGACGGATGGTTTAAACTTTGATTTGAGGTCAGCGAGGTCACAGAGCTCTGGAAGACCAGCCCGGTTTTATTACCAACTGCCTCTGATGGGGATATAATTAGATTTAGCTATTGCTTTATTAATAAGTAATCGCTTCCCCCATCGCTGTGGGTGGGCAAATGTATTCCTTGGATAATTTGAGGACACTAGTCTGGCTTTATTAATAAGAATATATCATGCATATTTGACCAGGCACAGACACCCATCTGGTTTGCTGGACTTTGGGGGGACTTTATCATTTTCACTCATTTGCGTATTGAATAAATAGGCTGTGCCTTGTGAAATCTATCCTTGCCTCGGTGACTTCGAACTCTCTGTTGTTGTAGGGAACCTCTGTTTTGGCCTCTTTCTCAATGACTGAAGAATAAAAAATATGTAAATAATTTTATCCAGCTGTCCATCCATACGTCCGTCCACCCATCCCTTCATCTACTCAATCATCTGAGTTCTTGCTAAATGTTAATTACAGCCCTAGGTGAGGGGGGAAAGGGGTTCACAAAGACTTAAAGACCTGATCCCCCTCTTAAGGGATTTACAAGCAGATAAATAACTAAATTTCAAAGAAGGGTGAGTTAAAAGCCATAAGAAAATATTAACAAAATGCTAGACAGCGCATGGAAAGTGCTGAGTGTCAGACCTGACACATTCAAGAGATTCATACTTTGGTAACAGTTATGAGCAGTACTTTTATTTTTTAGAGAAGGGCTGGGGCATAGGAAAGAGACAGACTTGAAGGAAAGGCCGAGGATTTTCTGTAAATATTTTAAAATTTTGAGACTTACTCCCATGCATCCCTATAATAGAAAATAGGAATTGGGGAAGCAAGGGAGAGAAACAAAATGTAAGAGAAAGAAAATTAAAGAAAGATCACTCCTTAGACCTAGACTCTAATTAATTCAATGACTATTGAGTGTCTGCTGTGTGTAAGGCAGGTCCTGGTTGGGACAGGCTTCCCTGTTTACCCAGAGATAACTCCAGTGTAGAGACTGCAGTTCTCATGTCCGGTGCTCCAGTACTACATACGTCATTCTATTCTGAAATCCTGTAATCTTAGTATTTTTGGTGGTTAAATGCCATAATGTAGATATTTTTTAAAAATCTGATATTTGTTATGCTGGGCACCTCTCCTCCAGCTGGTGACTCAGGGATTTATCTCCTGCAATCTTAACATGTACCTAGAGACTTAAATGCTGCACTAAAATTTCTAGTTGAACAAAAGTGTGCACTTTTAATAAATGATTCAGACCACATCTCTACTATATTTCGTCTAATCTAAGACACTGTTATGTTAAACATGTACCATGAAAAAGAAAAAGCACTATTCATATATGCTCCTAATTGTACCGTGGTATGCTTTGGCTGGAAGACACATTCTGATTTCCAAAATGGCAAAATGTGAAAAGAAACGTGTTTTACAATTGACAAAAGGTAGTAGTTTAAATCTTCCCCCAATATATTGTTGTTCCAATTCTCATTTCTCGGGTTCCTTGGGAGGGTGGACATATTTTCTTATGTCTATTGGCCTCTAGAGCCAGTTGGGCTTGGATCTACTTCCCAAAGTCTCAGATGGCATTTCTTAAAGAAGAGAATGGGTGGAGGGGAGGGGGATTCTTAGCCTGATGCTGCAGCCTTGCCTGGAGAGGCCCTGCCATTTCTCTTGCTCTAGAGGTAGAACCTCTCTACTCTCTTCCCCTGTCTCCCTCCTGGGCCACACCTATTCTCCTAGGGCCTGACCCTGTCTCCAAGAATCACTTATCTTTACTAGGAGACCCTCGAGAATAGTAGACAGGAAAATCCCACCAGGAGGGACTCAAGCCAGGACCAAGGAACCTTGGTCCTGGCCTTAGACTCTCCCAGATGGAGCAGTGTCTGAAGGCAAAGGGTAGAAGGCAATGGCAAGTTTGGTAAGAAGTTACCAGTTAGCAGAAGAGTTACTAAGCTATTTTCCTCTGGTTGTTGCAATCACTCCTATTAACTCTCAGTCTTTTAGTGAATTTATAGGTAGAGCTAGAAGGATATAGCTAGATATAGCTAGAAGCTATATGGGTACTTATTTCACAGACCCCATCTGATATTCACCCAGAGAAATGGCTGCTTTCTAAGGGCCCTTCCAGTAATTATATTTATTGAACACCTGAGAGGCATTGGGTACCATCTTGTCAGTTGTGTTAGTCGGGATAGGCTGGTTTATGCTGCAGCAACAAGCATCTAATTCTCGGTGTTCGTTGGTCTTATCACTGACGGAAGGTCCAGTGTGGGTACTGCCATCAGATGGCTCGGCTGGGGCCCTCTCCTCCAAGAGGTGACTCAAGTATCTGCTCCTTTTTACTTAGCTTAGGAGGGCACCTAAGTGCCCTCAAAGTCCTCCTTGGGATCTTATGCATCCAGCCAGTGAATGAGCAAGGTAGATGTAAAAAGGGGAGCTTGTGGCAGCTTTAGGAGCCAGGCCTGCAAGTGGCAGATCTCACTTCTACCACATTCCATTGACTAGAGCTAGTCACATGGCCCTGCCTAGATGCAAGGGCCATGCCCAGGAGGAACATGAAATGGTTTGGTTATCTCTTCCTCACCAAAAAAGTCCTCAACCGGAAAGTAGGATGACGATGCAAACTCAGAATAAGGTCCTCTTACTCACTGTACAGGCCTAGAATCTGCTGTGGGGAAAAAATAAAATAACCAACCAACAATAAAACCCAGAGAGAAATGTACACACACATACCCATTCACACAGGAAATAGCTCTGAGGTGCCACAGTTATCCCTTACTTTGTCACTCCTTAGAAGTATAGGTTGCCCAAAAAAGGAGGGAGAGTCTGCAGAGGGGGACAAAGGATTCTTCTGGAAACCAAGGTCCTGGGCTCGAGTGCCACCTTCGCCATTGTTAGCTTATGATCTTGAGCAAGTCACGTCCCTTCTCTGAAATTCAGGATTCTCCTTGGTGGTCAAACAACATAGTTAGCAATGGATTTTTCTGATCTTAAATCGGGATACTGACAAATTCTGGTGTATTTGTGGAGTCCATGGGACAACAGTTTTGAAATCAGGACCAAACTAGAGGACTAAATAGTACTGTAGAGGATTAAGTGAGTTTCCTGTGGCTGCTGAAACAAATTCCCATTCACTTAGTGGCTTACAGCAACACACATTTATTCTCTGACAGTTCTGGAGGTCAGAATTTAGAAATGAGTTTTATGGAGCTAAAATCAAAATGTCAGCATGTCTGGTTCCTTCTGAGGCTCCCTTGCCCCTTCTAGCTTCTAAGGCTGCCAAGTTCCTTGGCTCACCTCCTCTTGGTGTATTCCTCCCACCTTCTAGACCTTTATTAGGCTGAGAACAAATCTCAGCATGGTGGTTAAGAGGATAGGCTCTGGATCCAGTCTGCTGGCTGTGCATTTAACTCAAGCTGTACCACTTGATACCATTTAATACTGGCTCTGTGACCTGGGAAAGCGCTAAGCTTCTCTGTGCCTCGGTTCCCCACCTGTAAAATGGGGATAATAATGGCAGCCACCTAAGGGAGTGCCGTGAGGACTAGTGAGTCGATGCAGTCAATGGAAAGGGCATTTCAGGGCCCCAAGCCTGCCCTGAACACAGGCTCCGTGTACCCCCGTTCCCCAAACCCACACCAACCTCAGCAGGGACAACTGAGTCAGATGCAAGCCACTGCCTAAATGAACCAACTTCCAGATCAGTTTATTATCAAAGCACGGTATAAATGTTGTTTTCATGCTCAATAAACAGTTCCTCGGTTCTGTGAAATGAAATATTCCTTTCATTATGGAACTGAGAAGCCATTTATCCCATGTCTTAAGTGGTATAAATAGACTGCGTGGCAGTCAGCAGAGGGATAATGGCTCTGTTTATTTTCACTAGCTCAGGATGGGCTGACACAGCGTGTACCGGGGGAGTGAGTGCGGCTCCTGGAAGGGGACCCACAAATCTGTCTTTCTCGCCAAGAGCAAGGTGCTGGGCATCTGTTCTCAGGCTCCACTTGCCAGGCCCAGGCAGGCAGGGAAAATGCTGGGATTCCACCTGACACCTTGAGGAGCCAGCTCTGAGCTTCAGCTGGAGAAGGGTCTCCCCCCAGGTGGACGGAGCTGATGGACCTGGGCGGCCCTAGGACACCGCCCGCCACGCTGCCCAGGATCACCATCGCACAGGTACTCACGCATAAACCTTTAAGTGACTTTACAAGTTAGAAAGCTTCCCGCCCCCAAGTGAGTATGGAAGGACTAGATGCAGATCCGAGAATGGCGTCCAAGGTCAGGCTCCAGCTGTCTGAAACCGTGGGGTATTGGGCAAGTCCTCGGCTCTCTGCCCTCCATCCCCTTGTTTCTGCAACGGGGAGGCCTGCCTTGCCTTGTATGCGATTGAATGAGACAGTGCCTGTGTAGGTGGTCAGCTTTGCACAAACATAAGCCCTGATTTTTCTGGAGAGGAAACAGAATTCCATAGCGAGAGGGTCAGAGGCTCGTGGGCGATTCCAGATCAGATCCAGGTCTCCTGACTCGTGGTCATGAGTTCTTGCTAACAGTGTGTTCCTTGGATTAAACGCTGTCTCTGGAAAGGCAGGACCACTGTCTAAATGTGCACTGCCTGACTCCAGGTGGGGGCGGGTGGCTATATTCACGTGGAGGAAGCAAGATGGCAGCCACCAGGGCGGGGAGCACACGTCCTGCACAGATGGAGGTGATGGTCTCTACGGTCTGAAGACCTCAGATCAGAAGAAACATACTTCTAAGGAATAAAGGGCACCTCAGTCCACTGATACTTTAGTATAGATGAATTTTTTATTTCCTTCCTGGCAGAAAATAGCAATCGACAGAGACGGGATCTGAGACATTGTGTGGTGTTGGGGGTCTCAGGATTGGAAAGTCCAGGGCTTGGGTCTCAGCCTGAGTTGAGGGCTCTGTGTAATGGGAGGGGGTGTTGACCCCATGAGCATCTAAGATAGGGAAGAAGAGTTGGAAGAACCATCAGTAGGAAGGGGTGAGTGTTGATGTCAGATGGGAGCCTTTCCCAGAAGAAAGCCACGTGCGAGTCACTTCATCTCTTTGAGACACACTGCTTTCATCTGTACGATGGGCACAATCATATCTTGCTATTCTGAAGAGCAGAGGCCAGACTGGAAGATGCTAACAGGGCTGATCCAGCCCCAGGGCCACCTCTGAGCTGTGCTGGCAGCAGAAGCCATTCCTTTCGCTGCTTCATCCAACAGGTGGGGAGGAAGCTATTTGCATTTTAGGATTCTTTCCTACTTGGGTGGCTGGGAACCCCTGGCAGGAGTGGGGAACAAGTGAGCTGAGCACTGCCGGGGCCAAGGCAAGGCCTCGGGGGAAGTAAATAGAACGGAGGGGCTGGGTACCTTCATAGAGCAGAGAACCAAGGTTTCGAGCCATTGATCTGAGGAGTACAGCAACTGTGGTCCAAGTCTGGGTCTGATCTGAGGGTCAGGTAGTGTGTGTGTGTGTGTGTGGGGGGGGGAGTGCCCAGGTAGTCTTGGCCCCCCAAACAGCCTGGGCTAGGGTTCAGTGAAGGGTGCACGGAATAAGTGAGAAACCCTCCAGATGTGGGCCACCTGCTGTCCACGGCATCCGTCAGTACCCAGGCAGGAGACTGGAAATGCTCTAAATGTTTCAAGCGATTTAATGCAAGGAATTGGTTACAAGGGGGCTAAAAGGTCAGAGGGCAAAAAGAAATGAAGCTTCTTACCAGGAGGCTGCTCCTGTCCAGGGACCTGTGGCCCACAGCCCTGTTTGGGTACTGCCACCCAATGGGATCCTGGGGTTCTAATCTTCTGCAGATCCTGCTAGAACTGCCTCTGATGCTGCGGTAGCCCCCAGGGCACACAGCCCCTGCCTCTGCTGGAGCCACTGCCAGGAGCAGACAGATTCTTTCTCCCTCTTTTCTGCCTTCCAATCTCCCGCCAGTGTTTTCTATTGGCTGAACCTAATGGGAAGCCAGCAGGCAAGGGAGCCTGGGAAACGTAGTTTGCAGGGAGTCAAGATAGGAGAGTGACAGGCTGAGAGCCATCACGTGCTATAGGGCACACGTTCCTGCTATGTCCCAGAACAACCAGAGACGATCAGATACATGGTCCAATTTAAAAGTTGACTCTGGATCCGTCCAACCACCTTTTGTGGGAGGTTTTATCATGTCTGTTTTAGGTATGAGGCTCAGAGAGGTTAACTAAAATGCCCAGGATCACACAGCCAGCAAGTAGCAGAGCCGATATTTGAGCCCTGAGCATCTGCTCCTTTATTCCTGGGGGCACTGCTGGTCACTGGGTTCAGTTGAGCTGGGGTTTTGAACAGGTGGCCAGTCCCAGTAGGAACCAGGGATTTGGGCATAAGCCAGGAAGCCAGATGAGGCTTGCTGAGTGGAGGTTAGGGTGGGGAGGTCTAAAGGCCACGCGGTCCCCGGAAGCTGACTTCAGCAGCAGGTTGCTGGGCACAGGAGCAGCGGATGTGCCCACTCCCCTCCTGGGTATGGGAAGGTGGTGCTACCACACTCTTGGGTCAGTGTTTTGTTGCTCCGGGTGGGATTGGGGGACGTGGGGACTGACCATTTCCCACATTTGGGAGGGGAGCTGTGTGACGGTGGGAACATGCCAGAGAAGTCATGGATCAGTGAAGCCTGGGGCGTCCATTGGCTCTTTGCCCCTCTGATGTGGAGGAGGTGTAGAGATCCAGGGACCAGTCCCAGCTGGATGGAAAGAACGACCTGGTGTGTGACATCCTGGAGCTGGGGCCACAGCCCCCCACACCCATTGTCACTCTGGCTTACAGGGTGGCAGGGTAATCAGTGTGGTAGCGAGGGCAGTGGACCAAAATTCGGAGATCTGGGCTGGAATTCCATCTGTCACCTCCTCAATGAGTGAGCTTAAGCAGATCAAAGTCACTTTTTGTTTTGGGGCCTCTGTGATTCTGCCAGGGAAGGACAAGGAGTGGTTGCAAATATCACCTTTGAAAAACATGAAAGACCCTCCGAGGAAGGCCGTGACCACTTGGGGGCGGCACTGAGCCCCTTTCCTTCTACTTTGAGCCAAGGTTTCTGTTCTAGATCACTGCAGCTTTTCCAACAATCCATTTCCATGTACTGTTTCTCTAAGTCCCAGCTTATTCTTCTTTGCTTCCTCGTTGGCTAACTTTGGCCTTATTGTGACCACTGAAGGGGTCTCGAGGCTTAAGTCCACACCACCGCTGGCAGATGGGGAGGCTGGGGACAGGAGAGGGGGTGGGACTTGCTTCCGGCCACACAGTTGCTATGGACAGTGGAATTTTGGAGTCTGGGACTCCTGACTCCCTCTTCCAGTGCTCTTCCAACCAAAGCACCTGGGAAGATCTTTGGCTCCCAGGAAGACTCTTATTTTGGAATAAATAAACATCACTGGGATTATTTGGGAGAAGCCAGCTTGACTTCATCCTCCCAAGAAGCCTCCTCTCCACTGAGCCCCCCACAATTCTAGTACATCCTCACCTGCGGCCTTTCCACCTGTATCAGGTATCTATTGCCAAAGAAGATTGTGTAAGAAACCACACCAAAACTTAGTGACTCAAAATAGTGATTGATTCATCTCACACGTGTGTTGGTTAGTTCTGCTGGTCTGCACTTGCTCACATGTCCGTACTCTGTTGGCAGAGCATGGGCTAGGTGCTGGCTGGTCCTTGATGGCCTTGCCTGTGTGTCTTGGGGTCATCTAGCTGTCAGCAGGACAGCTGGGTTCTCTTCCTGTGGTTTCTCATCCTCTGTCAGGCTGGCCCAGGCTTGTTCATGTGGCAGCAGTGTCGGAAGAGCAGCAAGAGCTGAAGCTGCAAGATCCCTGGAGGCCTAGGCTCAGAACTGACTCTTCTACTACTGTTGCTCTACTACATGCTATTGGTCCAGGCAAGCCACAGGCCAGTCCAGGTGTAAGGGGTGGGGAAATAGGCTCCACCTCCTGATGAGAGGAGCCTTGGTGTATCATGGCCTCCTCTGCAATCTGCCACACCTAGACAAATGGAATGCCTTCCCTGCCCTACGGTAGACCCTGCGATGTCCTATTCCAATATCCACTCTGCGCTTCTTCCTTAATGATGGAACCCTGATGTTTATCTGGGCTCAAAATCGTGACTACATTTCCCAGACTTCCCTGAAGCTGGGACAGGCTATATAACTAGATTCTGGCCAATGAGATGGTAAGAGAACCTGGCATACATCCTTTGTCCCTTTCTCTTTTCCTTCTTTCTTCCTGCTGCATGGATTCTGGATGCAGTGGCTGGAGCATGAGCAGCTATATTAGACCATCAGGTAATGCACTAAAGATGGCAGAGAAGCAAGACAGAAAGTGTCCACTTAACGTCTTTTATGTGAGAGTAAAATGAACTTGTGTCTTCTTTAAGCCATTGTTATTGTGACATTTTTGTTACTGACAATTGAACCAGATCCTAATGAAGAGACTTTCTTCCATATACTGATTGTCTTTCACCTTCTTTGTATTTCTTATAATTGTTCCCATCTTACAAAACCTTCCCTGATCACACGCATCTCCTCTTTTCTCGAGTCTCAGAACACTGCCTGTTTGTATGAGTCCCTGACGTCCTCCCACCAATCTGGCCTCGGTCTCTTGGTTCTCTGCTTTGTTCATCTTGGTGTCTTATATATATTATTGCTTTCATTTTATTGTAGAGCTGAGATCTGTAGTCTATTATAGAGCTAGGAACTGTAATCTCCTTTGTATTTTCCTCAAATTAATTAATTAACTCAAAAATATTTCTGGAGTACTCACCATATGTCAGGTATTTCTAGAGTACTTACCATAT
Source organism: Mesoplodon bidens (assembly GCF_964165515.1). NCBI lineage: Eukaryota > Metazoa > Chordata > Mammalia > Artiodactyla > Ziphiidae > Mesoplodon > Mesoplodon bidens. The sequence continues at coordinate 59,825,901 of NC_138178.1, read as the reverse complement.
GTCAGGCCCTGGGGACATAAAAGTGAACCAGACGAAATGATAGTCCTTGCCATCATGGAACTGAGGCTTAGTGGGAGTAAATAGGCTTTGAACAAATAAACAAATGGCTATATAATTATAAAGTGTGGTAAGTGCCCAAATGAAAAATCCAGGGGCATCTAGTTTAGATCAGGCACTCAGGGAAGGCCTCTTTGAAGAGACAGTACTTACAGTGAGATTGAAAGATGAGGAGAAACCAGGTAGGTGTTGTAAAGAGTGTTCCCGCCAGAAGGATACCATGTGCAAAGGCTCTGAGGCAGAAAAGACCTCTGGGTATTTGAGGAGAAGAAAGAAGGTCCCTGTGAATGGAAAGCAAGGGAGGGAATGGAAGAAGAGCTCAGAAAGTTAGCCAGATCACACAGGGCTGAGGGGGCCATGGCCTAGAATCCGGATTTTATTCCATACGCACCATATGGAAACCAGGAGGTTTCAGGCACCAATGTGGTCTAATTGTTAGGATTCGGTTCTCCTGCCTGTAACTGAAAAACCAAGTATCATTGACATCCACAGCCTGGAGGAAGGCAGTCTAGGGCTCACAGGGAGGTTCCAGGATGTCATTAGGGATCCAAGCTCTGTTAGCTTTCTTCTCCATATTCCTTATCATGTGACCCTATTCTCAAGTCTCCTCATGGCCCAAGATGGCTGCTGGAGCTCCAATCACATCCACATAGCAGGCACAAGAAGGAGGGAGGTGGAGGAGGCCTCTGGGTTGACTCAGTCCCCTGTAAAGAGCTTCCCAGAAGCCCTACCGAGTGGCTTTCATTGATGTCACATTGGTTACCCTGGGCTGCAAGGGAAGCCTGGGAAATGTAGTCTTATAGTCGTGAGTGTTACCACCCTATGTAAATTGGAGTTCTGCTAGTAAGAAAGAAAGGGAAAATGGATGTGTGATAGGTAACAAGAAGTCTTTGCCAGAATTGGGTTCACAGGAGCCTATTCATTAAAAGCCTATTTGTTCCAATAGCTACACACAACATGGATGTCTCACAGGCATAAGCTTGAGTGAATGAAGCCAGAACTGAAAGATTTCTCTATGATTCCAGGCAAAACCAATCTGTGGTGATTACAGTCATAAAAAGCGTTACTCCTGGGGCATCAGTGACTGGGAGGAGGCATTTGGGAGCTTTCTGGGGACCTGGAAATATTCTAGTTCTTGATCTGGGTGGCAGTTATAAGGTGGATCCTAATAGAAGAATTTAGTGAGGCATCTACTTAACATATATATGGTCTTTACTGCATACGTATTATGCTTCAGTAACTTTTTAGAAATCATGTTCATTCCAGGATTTGTCTGTCTTCTGAGTATTAACCAGAACAGTTAGATATTTATTTTTATATTTTTTGCTTTCTGGAAGGCTCTAGTGTCAGAAAGCTTTGCTCTGTCCCTTTCCCGTGTCCCAGGTCTGAGCCTCTCTCCTGCAAACCTTTCTCCAATCTCCTGAGCTGCAAGTGCTATACCCACCTCAGAATTCCCCCAGCTCTATATCCCTTGATAGCATGTCAGACTTTCTCTCTGTCTAGAATGAGGCTCCCTTTCTTTACTCAGCACTATGCCTGGCACATGTTTGTTGAATGAATGGACAACTTTATGACCCACCCACATAAGCCTTGCACATTCCTTGTAACAAGCCTTTATTCAGCCCTTTATTTATGACAGGCTGTATGTGCTGAGGGTAGAGAGAGAAAGACGCCATGAACTGGGTCCATAATACAACCCTGTCTTGGAAACAATAGTGTTGAGGGAACAAAGACAGCAGGGAGGAAGAGGAGATTGAAGTTATAGAAGCAAAGCTGGGAAGGCTTCCTGGAGGAGGTGACACTGAACAGAATGTTGAAAATGAGTGGGAACTTGCTACTGGCAGGAAGAAGTTGGAGGCGGGGAAGAGACAGTAGAGAAGATGGTGGTGTGTGCATACGGGTGTGAAGGTCGAGTGGCTGGCTAGAAGCGGGTCAGAAGGCAGCAGCAAGTCCAAGACCATGGTGTGGTCTTCCTGCAACGTTGGTATCTGTCTGTTTGGGGAGAGTGGACCTTGGGGGATGCTGGGCTGGTTGCCTGTGTCCCAAGGCTGGGCAGGCTAGCCACTGGGTAGCCCTTGTCCTGCTTTCTTTCCCACTCCCCTCTTCTCTGCTTCTCACAATGTGGTCCTGAAATGACACCAAGAGCAGCTGCTTAAGCAATTTTGCCAATTAATGGGTCTCTGAAATTAAACCGCCTGCACAGTCTGGATGAGCCTTCTCCAGGAGGGATTTAGCAATTGTCTTCGAGATAATCAGGCTTGACTTGCCTTCACACACATTAATAAAAAAGCGAAGGAGTCGGGAGAGATGCCCTTTAGAGGGGAGTATCGACAATATCATAATGAGGCTGGGAGAAGGATGCTGAGGCATGGTGCTGCATGCTCAAAACCGCTCCCCTCTGCTAGCAAGAGCCAGCTCTGGCTGCAAGCAGCTGGGCTTATAGTAAAGCATATCAACACTCGGTAGCCAGTCAGGCTGCATCGGTCCAGAGAAAGGAAAGCAAAGGGCAGGAAATGCTTGGGAAAAGCAGTCAGGAGGACCTCTTGGAGGAATAATCTAGGTGATGGCAGGGGGAGGAACAAGTCAGCTAAGCACCCAAGAACAAAAGCACCTAGGCTGCTGTCAGTCCTCTGCCCTCACACCCTACAAGACCCAACCACCCCATGTCTTCATTCGTGGACACCACCAGTTGACCAGGCATGCCCTCTCCCAAGCCAGAAGCGACCTCAGAATCCTCCACAATGCAACATTCTTGACACAACACCCGCAGTACCCTCTACCGATTGGTTGGATTAGAACGAGAGTTAGAATACCCTTGCCATGCAGCCTAAGAATCCATATCTATATGTTTGCTTTCAGCATCTTCCAGTCCCCCTTACTCTGTGCCCTTTCTACAAGGCACAGTCCCCCAGGTTTTCTCCCAGTGGGCATTGTATTTTTACAAGGATCAAAGGCTTAAGAGATGAAGTTCTAATGGTGGAAATTCAAGAGTGGAGTACAGAAGCCAGGCTGCATGGCTACCCAGGTCCTTGAGAAATGATAACATGTGAGAAAAGGAAACTAACAGCTCTTTAATATCTACTAAGTCATCTCGTTTACCCCTTGCATCAATTCTCCTGGTGGGTATGTCCTCCATTTTGCACACGGGGATGTGAGGCTTCGGGAGGTTGCACAACCTGCACAAAGTTACGTTGAGTGAGTGACAGAGTTGGGATTGGAACCTAGGTCAGTGTGACTCCCCAATCTGTGTTCTTTCCATCCAATCAGGCCGAGGAGGGAACACAGAAACACACACACACACACACACACACACTCACACCATTAGGCTCCTGTTGTGTTAGTGCCCTCAGATGAGTGCAGGAGAATTTGGTAAAGCAAAGAATACTCTTTACAAGTTGAGTACCTCAGCTGCCTGGGTAGAGGGAGAAGAGGCAAAGGATGGGGCAGGGGGGAAACCCCAGCAGCATCACCCATTGCATTCAATGATGTATTAAGCCCTTACCGCATGCCCAGCAGAGTCCGTAGAACACATGGGCCGCCCCTGAGAGCTTAATAGAGCATCCTGTTCCTTTTGCATTAAGTGCAAGCTTCATGTAGCTTAGGGTGGGATGACCACATGGGAGACCCTTGGATGTACCCTCTACACAGCTCAACTCGGATTCTTACAACCGTGATGGTCACACAGTTTTCAAGGGTCTCAGAAAGGATGGGAAAGCCAGCCTGTCTGAGGGGAAGCCAGGCTCATTTCACACCCCCACCAATGCGTCCCCATGCCCATTGCCAAGCAAAGGAGCCACAGAGGAAGAGTCAACTTGGTGACCTGGTAGGGGACCCAGCACAATGCCCTCTGTCCTCCCTTGGAGCCATCCCCCAGTGTGGTGCCCGTGTTTATTATCAGGACAGGGCTTCCTATTTAAATGACCCATACCAGGCTGTTCTTTCCCATGTCCCCACCGTCATCAGCAATTTGAGAGCTAGACACATCTCTTATCTCTCTCTCTCTAAACTCCTAGCAGGGTAATTATTTGGGAATTGGTATATTTACTTAAACCTTCAAATAATGTAAGGCAGTATAAGATTATGGCAAACCTGCATTAAATATAGCACATTACATCTATAGCTAAAACTGCATTTTTTTTTCTGAAAAACAAAGTCTCTGTTTCCTTCTCTCTGTGTGATTGTGTGCACACAGTCATTGTCTGAGGGGAGCTGTTTGGTGTCAGTTCAGTTTTGGTTGAGTGATTTTAAACCAAGAACACACACATGGTTCTACCTTACAAGGCCATGGCCGGGCTCAGATGTAAGGACCACGGGCTTAGATTTGGGGACGTTTGTTAGGACAGAGGGCAGAGTAGACTATCTCCTTCCCACACCCACATTAACTGCCTCTTTCCCGGCTTCACTGACTCTAAGGGAGACCCCACCCACCTTCAATAATTAACATTCATAGTGCAGGTATCTATGGTGGGCTGGGGGTGCTCACGTGTGTCATCTCATTTAACCCTCACTCAACCTGGGGAACTAAGTACTCTTAGAAATGCCACTTTCCAGTTGGAGAAACTGAGGCAGCCGAGAGCATCTGTGTGGAGTCACCCATCATTCTCCTTCCCTTCCCCCCCAACCACCCCGGTGACAATGAAGCCTTCTGGTGGGGCAGATGCCGGGACTTGGGGCAGCCAAATTTAGCCCAATAAGATGGGGGCCTGAGACCTTGACTTCTTTGCTCATCCCTCCTATAGGCTGAGCTCCATGACCAATGGCAGAGACGACGAGCTGTCTACCAGAAATTCATATCCCCCAGCTCATACTGAAGCCATTGCTAAGCCAAGGACTACATCTCCCAGGCTCCCTTGCAACACCATTGGGCCATGTGACTAGTTCTCACCAATGGGGTGCAAGGCTGTCTTATCTCAGAGAACTCAGAGACCCTGGAGGAGGGCAAATCTACAAGATGGGTGGAGCCTGGATCCCAGAATCACCATGTGGAGGAGAGCTGCCCATCAATCAGCAACACAGTGATGGAGCAAGAAACAAATTTATTTTGTGTTAAGCCCCTGATAATTTTAAGTTTATTTGGTATAGCAACTAGCATTTTTGCCTGACCAAAATGGCCAGAAAAGAGCCCAAGATTCCCAAAGGATTTGTCCTCACTTGCATTTGTCCAGTGCATACCTGGCCGAGGAAACCCTGTCCTCAGCACCTTAGAATCTGCTCATGGACTCAGAATGTCAGGACTGTGAGGGCCTCCATGTAATCTCTACCAAGGCCCAGAGGGAGCTGAAACTTGCCTGTCACCACAATTCCCTGTCCAGTGCTCATAATGTAAAAGGCATTCAACACACATGCATGCACACACATGCAACACACACTGCACTTGAACAAAAAGGAAATGATAAGGCTTCTTTATGCATCTAAGGTCTGTTCATGTTTCCTCCATACGAACCTTCCTCCCTGGCCAAGTGTCTCCACCGTGCCTCCATCTCCTGATACCTCCTGAAAGAACCAGGAGGGGCTTGGGTGATGGAGGAAGCGGCCACCGGGGACCCCAGTCACCACGCCCTGCCAGTGTCACCGAGGGCCACACCAAGCAGCTGTGGCAATGGGAAAAACCTAGGCTCTGAGACATAAAGACAGAAAACACAGTGTTTTATTAGTGCTCGAGACATTTATTTCCCGAGTTAACAACAATAATAAACTCGTTTACTGCTGTGAGTTTCATTGCATTCCCCGGTGGGGCTCCCACCTGCTGCCTCTGTTCAGATTCTGTGCAGCTCCTGAGCATAGAGAGGCCAGCCTGGCAGCTGGCATGGGCGGGCACCGCCTCCTGGCAGCTGGGAGGGCCCAGGCAGTGGTCCCTGGAGGGCTGTACCCTCAGCACGGGTCCTGCCTCGGTGCGGGAAGACAGGCTCGCTCCCCACGCAGGATCGTCACAAGCAGGTGTCAGCCTGAGGTTTCTGGGCCCTCACCTGTCTATTGTGCAGGTGGCTCTTTCCAATCAAAGAATAAAATGACTTAGAGACTTTGCACGTTCCCTGTGGCCCTTCTTAGGACAGGGAACCGAGAGGGGGTACACAGAGAAAGGGAGGTGTGTGAGAGGGATTTTATGAATTTATGAAGATAGGACTCACCTTATGTTGTTGTTGTTTTTTAAAAATTCACTCAAAATAACTATCCTCCTGTTGGTGCTAACTTCCTCCCTGTTTCTAATTGCTCCTTTGTGCCTCATCCTCTTGGCTCTTATAGATTTGCTTTACTTGATGCCTCTTGCATGGAGCTTTGAAAAGTTCTGAAGTTTTATCTGAGTGAGGGGTGGGCAGGGGCGGTAGGGAAATGGAGGGAGGGTCCTGCTGTATTTCCCCACACCAAGGCTTCTCAAGCTGGCGCACAGATCAGAATCCCCTGGAGGACAGGCTGATCGCTGGGCCCACCCCCAGAGATTCTGACTCAGTAGTAGATATGGGGTGGGGCTAGAGAATTTGCATTTCCAGTGATGCTGATACTGTTGGTCCCAGGACCACATCTTAGACCCTAAGGTGTTCTGGTAGACGAGCTCTAGAACTAGTCAGAACTGAGTTCAAATCCAGCTCTGCTGTTTATCAGCTATGTGAGCTTGGGCAAGTCATTCATAACTCCCTGAGCTCATAATAATAAGTCACATAATAATAATGCGCAAATGTGTTGATCTTGCGCCAGCAATGGTGCCCCAGTCTTTATTTGGCATCATCTCTTTTAATCCTCACAAGAACACAAAAAGAGGTTGGTGGTTTTAACAGCTCCATTTTATGGATGCAATGATGGGGGGCTCAGGAGTTACAAAATTTTTCCAAGTTCACACCACTCAAAAGTGGTAGAGGCTGGGCTTCCCTGGTGGCGCAGTGCTTGAGAGTCCGCCTGCTGATGCAGGGGACACGGGTTCGTGCCCCGGTCTGGGAAGATCCCACATGCCGCGGAGCGGCTGGGCCCGTGAGCCGTGGCCGCTGAGCCTGCGCGTCCGGAGCCTGTGCTCCGCAACGGTAGAGGCCACAACAGTGAGAGGCCCGCGTACCGCAAAAAAAAAAAAAAAAAAAAAAAAAAATGGTAGAGGCAGGGATTAACGAAGTCTGACCGCAGAGGCCACAGAGAGGGGGCAGGGATCATAGATCACTAGAGAGGTTACAAGGATTAAATAAGAAGATGGACTAAGCGCCCAGCATGAGGCCTGGCACAGACTCTCTGCTCACGGAGGGTGAGCCCCATCTCCCTAAGCGAAGACCCTTGATGAGGCCGGAGGAGGCCAGGGGCTGTGCCCACTGACGTTTTAGCCTCCTGGTGAGCCTAGGAAGGGAAGAAAACAGAAAACGGTGAGCTGAGTGTCTAGGGGCAAAGCGGAAAGAAGCAGACACAGCTCTGCTTGCCTCCCAGAGTGGGGTGGGGGGATTGGGGTCTACTTCTGACACCTGGAGAAGAGAACAGCCCATTGTCGTGGCAGGAACCGTATGTCCTTGTCAGGGTGCCCTTGACAAGGCAAGTGTTCTCCAGGTTGGAGGCCTCGCTGCAGCCTCTCGGGGTGCCCTTTGAGAACTCCCCTGGGAGATACATGGCGGAGACCTGTTATCCAGCCCTCCACCGGTGTCCTCTGTCCTAGGCAGCTGGCTCTAAAGCATTTTCCATAGAGATTGTCAACCCCACATCAGCCCAGATGCAGAGACAGAGTTTCGTCATTTTTGCATCCTGTTTTCTCATCCCACTTTACAAAAACACAGTTATCATCTTGTTTGCCCCATACCTTTATTATAGCCATTGTTCTGCAAAGTAAGCACCTCACATGTACACATCTGGTGCCAGGCAGGCTTGTGTAAAATGGGGCGGTCCTGGGATACAACTTCCAAGCAGAGAAGCAGCAGGACACTCCCAGCCCCGGAGCCTGGATTATCCCTCACAGAGCGCATTCAGGTCAGGCTCACAGGACTGGGGGAGCTGGGGAAAGACCCCTGTCTCCATAGTGCTCCACCTTGTTAGGAGAAAGGGGTTCAGAGAGCAGCTCATCAACCATGTGAAGAAGAACTGAATCTACCTGCTGGTCCACCAACTTGGGAATGAGTGGCAGGCCATGTTTTCTGTTTCTCTTCCATGCCCCACCCCCCCGGAACCTTTGTGGAGCAGGTAGGTGTCAGGTGAACACATGTTGGTGGAAGGAGATGGGCAGACAGCTCTATAACATGGGGCATCACTGCCCGACTTCCCTGAGTTTGCTGCTTCTCCAACTGTTGCCTTCCTCCTTCTAAGTCTCCATAGCATATATAACAGCAGGCATTTTTAACCAGAAGAAATTAAAATGAGTTGGGTTGAGGGACTTCCCTGGTGGTGCAGTGGTTGAGAGTCTGCCTGCCGATGCAGGGGACACGGGTTCGTGCCCCGGTCCGGGAGGATCCCACATGCCGCGGAGCGGCTGGGCCAGTTAGCCATGGCCGCTTAGCCTGTACGTCTGGAGCCTGTGCTCCGCAACGGGAGAGGCCACAACAGTGAGAGGCCCGCGTACCAAAAATGAGTTGGGTTGAAAATGTCACTGCCCCTTTGGACGCCTCAGGCATGATGCCACTGTCCGTGTAGAGAATCCTGGCTTTGGTTAAAGAAAGACAAGACAGCAGGGATGGATGAAGAGTAGTGGAAAGGGAATTTCTCTTAGAAGCACGTGAAACCCCGTCTCTCAATGACTGTATGACTTGGGAAGGTCACTTACTTTTCTGTGAAATGGGCATGAGGATATAGGGTCCCCCCGTGAGATGATGTATGGCAAAGCTGCTGGCTTGGAGAGATGCTTGAGCAGTATTAGCGGGGAGAAGGAACACCTGTAATAATTATCTCCCATACTTGAATAGGGCTTTACAGTTTTCAGAGCAGTTTCTAGTACGTCAGAGGGCTGAGTGACGGTGATCACCAGATACATAAACAGAGGGAGCCCCTGGCCCACCAACCATGGGGCATAGGTTCTGTGGATCTCTGGGGAACAGGCGAAGCTGCGTGTGTCTCATTCCGGCGCAAAATTTTTCTGACCACTGCTGTTCTTTTAGTCTTTCTGGTTCTATCAGGAATGGAAATCTAATTAAATGCTGCTTTGTCTTTAACAACTTTGGAACACCTTTTTCACTATGTGAGGTCAAAGCAACTTGCCAGGAAATAGGAAGTTGCTTATCAGGGCACAGAGAAAATATTCCAAAGCACAATTCTGGTTTTCTCTATTATTTAATCCTTGAGTCTCTTCTTCTCCAGCTCTGTGACACTCACCCCCCAACACACACACACATCTACAAATATCAAGAGATAAAGACATAACTATGAGAAACATGCAAACGGGGTCAAGTTCAAGAAAATGCTGCAGTCCTCCAGAACTATGTTCTGTACACTTGCAAAGCCGGAGATGATTTTCTTCTGACCACCAGACATCACTCCCACTATGTCTCTCAGCACCATAAGCAGTTCCCAGACCCACTGTCAGAGGTGCTGACTCAGGAAGTCAGAGTGGGACTAGGAGTCTGAGTTTTAATAAACCTCCCCAGTTTTGCTAATGTTAGGGGTGAAGCACTGTAACTTTCAAGAGCATTCTAGCCTTTGCCATCCAGGTATTGATGAATGTATGCACCAAGCCAGTCCCGGTAAATCACTTTCCCCTCCCCCCCAATTGAATCCCTCAGGATTCGCACCTTGGAGGAAGCAGAGCGTTTCCTTGACAACAGATGACTAATTTAGAAGTCCCTGTGAACAGGTGGGAGACAGGAAGGGACAAGAGAAGCAACATGGGCAGGTGCCAATTTGAAACAACAGGCTCTTGGCAGTCCCAGGAGGCTGGAGGGGAGGATCCTTGGGGCTCAAGCACAGAAGGCCGCTGGCCAAGGGAGCCCACTGCTCCATCTGGAAGGAGGGAGGCCCCAATGAACTCTCATGCGCAGGCCCTTGGAACTTGTCCTGAAAGCTAATTTTTGGAATTAAACTATATTGAAAGAAGTTGTGGTCGGAAGGAAAATTTGGTTTCGAATAACTCGTTTGAATAGGAAACTCAAACGGAGAAGGCAGTACCTGAGGCCAGCAGCTGGCTAGATGTGGGGCTCCCAGCAAGAGGACTGTGCAGGCAGAAAAATCTGGAGAGAGCTCACACCTGGTAGGACCTGGCCCCAGGTTCACGACCTCAGTTCTTAGCAATTCTTCTCGGGGCCACGTGGGCCTGGTCCCAGGCCATCTCTGGTTTCCTCTCCCACGTTCCCCTCTGGGGTCTCTGCTCCAGCCAGCCTCCAGCCTCTGCCCACATCTCATGACACCCTACCTTGTCTTATGCATGTTAGTCTGTCCAAACTCTGCCCATCGACCCCAGGCCCAGCTTAGATCCGTCTCTGTGGGATCTGGCAATACCCGAACCCTAACAACCGCCCAGATCTCATGTCCTTGTATCTTTGACTTATGTCACCAGCTGAGCTTCCTGCACTTCCCACGTGAGGACTAGAGCCTTCAGATGGCCTTCGAGGAACAGGATTTCATGATACAGGCTAAATCAGGGCTCCATGCTCCTTCCTCAGTTGGGCTTACAGTCGGCACAAATGTGCTTACCTTGACTGCCCATCAGAATCGCCTGGGGAACTTGCGACAACGCTGACACCTGACCCAATCCCGGATCAACTGAAACCAAATCTCCGTGGGGCAACCATGTCCTTTCAAAAGCTCCTGGGTCGGGCTTCCCTGGTGGCGCACTGGTTGAGAGTCCGCCTGCCGATGCAGGGGACATGGGTTCGTGCCCCGGTCCAGGATGATCCCATATGCCGTGGAGCGGCTGGGCCCGTGAGCCATGGCCACTGAGCCTGCGCATCCGGAGCCTGTGCTCCGCAACGGGAGAGGCCACAGAAAAAAAGCGCCTGTTTTATTCTGATGCACAGTGAAGGTTGAGAACCACTGCAATAGGCCGTTACTCATCCTTAGCCATGGAAGGGCAATTAGAGAAGAAAGCCACTTCCCCTGCATTCTAAGACTATAGGAGTTCAGTGTATGGTAGCTTCTGTTGCTCTGGCCTGCTCTCTACTCCTTTTGGAATGGGGAAAAATAATCCAAGACTCCATGAAGGCTTCAACTAGCCAAAGACCAGAGGCAATTGCCAAGGATGGCAAATACCTATATGTCCACTCCGCCCGACCATGTCCTTGACAGGCATTGCTAATCAATCATGGCACATTTTCCCTCTGAATCAGAAGTGTCCTCACAGTGTTTCACCACCCTGTGTTCTAGGCAGCTCCAGTGAATTGGAGCTGGCATCCTAGTTGAAACCTATTTGTTATACTTGGTTTAGAGAGGTAATACCATAGGGTTAAGGAGAAGCAGGGTTAGTAAATATTATGCCCTGATATTTTAAGATAACATCAGGGAAGCCAACCATAGTCTTCCCCTAAATGTCGTTTGAGGTCCTCAGGGTCTAACCTGAAATGAGAAAGGCAATTCAGAGTTTCTCTGAAGTGAGTTAATTTATTCATCTTTCTTATAAATTGAGTGTGGTTTCTCATGAGCTCTCTTGGCTGACCTAGGGCGAGGAAGGCTGAGTAGAGAGAGTAGGGTATCAGATAAGGATGGCCTAAGCGTACTTTTAAACAAAATTGATGACATTGTCAATTTCCCTACCACTTGAGCGTGTTCTGGAAATAATCAGGCCTAATTCCTTCTTCTCTGGATGTATTGGCTTCCTTATGGACTTTCTTCTCCAAAGGCCTGACTGCCAACTTGCTAACCTTAGCACCACCTTTCAAACTGTATTCCAAATGCCTTTTCGTGTACTTCTCACCCTGGCATTCGAGGACCCATAGTACCTGGCCCCAGCCTAACCTTCCAACCTGGTCTCCCTCTTCACCCCATCCCAGGTTCTGACTCTCTCCTTAATGTGTCTTGTCCTCCATGCATTTATCTATACCTGAAATGTCCTGGCTTCCATTTCTGTCTGCTTATGTCTTACTGCACATTAAGACACACTCAAATCACGCCTCCTGCATGAGGTTCCCGTCTCACTGATTTTCCTCATCTCTCCTCCTCTTCTCCCATTATGCTCTGCTTATCCTTCCATTTTAGCCCAGGGAATGGTATGACTATTTCTTAGGCATCTACCACGTGCCAGGCCCCATCCCAGATAGCAGTTTTAGGACTCTGATTTTATTTAATCTTACCAATATTACTGTTTCTTAGATCTCACCGTCTGATTTTATTTATGAGAAAATTGGTAACCTTCTCAGTTCAGTGACTTGGCCGAGGTAGGAGCGTTAGTAAGTGGCAAAGCTCGGAGAAGACACCTCATCTCCTGGGCCTTTCCAGGCTCTGATTTTTATTCTGTCCTCCTTTGTCTCCAAGGCAGAATTTCCCCTTGTCTGCCTTGTGCATAGGATTTGGAGTCAGATAATATAGGTTCAAGGCCCATATCACCTAATTAGTTACTGTGTTGTTTTAGCAGTTGACTTAATCTCTTTGGCCTTGTGTTTTCATCTGTCAAGGAGGATTAAAATAATACCTGCCCTACCTAGCTCTCAGAGGAGAGCTCCTCTCTCCATGGACTGTGAGCCTCTTGGGCTGAGGCCCCCTCATACTCATCTTTGTGCCTCCACAGCACTTGGTGGGCACTGGGCCAACACACCAACACTCAACAAATCCTTATCATTCAATTGCATGAGATTAAATTAAATGAGTCAATAGGTTAGGGGAAAAACCCAAACACCTCGTTTTGGGCTCCAGAATTGACTGTTCCCAACAGCATCCCTGGAGTGGGTTTTGATCACATTCATTTGTAACTTGTTTGCTATTTGCTTTGTTTAGCAAATTCCTTCACAGAGAGACAGGGAAGGAGCCTGGGAAGGCAGAGGAAGGGTGTGGGAAGATGCTGGAATCCGAGAGGGAGCTCAGATTGTTGGTTGAACATATTGCTGTCTGTGTGGAAAATGTTCACAGCAGTTACAACTTTGGATGAATATGCATTAGCGGCAGTGCTGCAATTTGCCGGCGTGTGCCACGCTACACTCAGAGATTTGGCAAGATGGGTAATTATCTCCACATTATGTGCCTTGTCTCTTTCTCTTCTTAATTAAGTAACTAATCTGGTGGAGGAGAGCTCTGTTTGTGTTTGTTTGGCAGGTGCAGCCTCGTGACAGTTGTCTGGAGAAGTTTCTTGGAAATTTATGAGACTTTTCAAAAAACAAACTGCTCGGAGCTGAGCCGACCTCCTGGAGGCTGGGAGGATCAGAGTTGGGCTCTGCCGGAGCACAAGGCAGTGTGGCATTTGCTGCTTCTCCTAGACAGCGGGCTTCCTGCTGCAAGGCCCATCAGGGGCTCTGAGCTTCCAGGGTGGCAGGAAGCAGGGTGCTCCAAAGGGTGAGCACTCCCCGTAGAAAAGAGGGAGAGGTCAGAGGCCAGAATTAGAACATCAATGTTCTCCCTTCTACCTTGTTTCCCTCTGGATTTCTCTGTTTGAGCAGATTTTCCCTCTCAGCTCTTCCAAGCTCTCTGTAAAGGAATTGATTAAACGAGCTAAGTGACAATCATTTATTGAAGACTGACCACATGGCTCATGGGCAAACCTGCTGACATAAAGGTGCTTGTCTGGGTTGGATGGGACCCAAGGTGAAACTCCTGGGTCCCTGGCAGATGATGCAGGCCAGTGACCCAGGAGGTGTTGGGTCCCAGAGTCCTGCAGCATGGTCACCAGCCAAGTGCACAGACCACCACTCTGCTGCCCCCTCCAGGATGTCTGGAAACCAGAGCAGGTTGCTCAGGAGGGTGAGGGATAGAGCATCTTCTTTTGAGGTTCCTAGGTTGGTTGCAAGAGAGGGTTGGAAGGGGCCAGGCCACAAATGGTAGGAATTGCTACTGGCTGCACTGAATTTTACAGGCACACCTGAGTGGGTCACAATGTTGTCAATAGTGAGGAGATTCCACTGAACAACACAGGTGCACAATCCAGACGCAAGGTGGGCTGCTCTTTTCAGAAGGCTGTGCTGGCCACTGGGCGCTTGCTTTGACCCATAAGCTCTGTTTTCTTATTTGAGATGATGGGCTTGCCTTCTGTATATTTATGTTTCCTCCCAATACACACACACATACACACATACACCCCAATTCAGTGAAATAAGCTGTTAGACACCCCTCATGAGTGGCCCATCCCAGGGGTCACTGTGGTATTGTGGGGATAGAATTCAGAGATGACCCCTAGATTACTGGACCCTACTGCACACATAACTTCTCTCAATCAACCTCTAATCTTAGTACTGCTGTGAAGGGACTTTGCAGATGTAATTAAGATCCCTAATCAGTTGACCTTAAAATGGAGATTACTGAGTGGGGCTGACCTAATCACACCGGCCCTTTAAAAGTAGAGAGTTTTCTCCAGCTGGTTGCAGAAGAGAAAGTCAGAGATCTGAAGCATGGGAAGAATTCAACACACCATTTATGGCTTAAAAATGGAGGAGCCACATAGCAAAAACTTGGGGTGACATTTAGAAGCTGAGAGCAGTCCCCCAGTGACAGCCAGCCAGAAGGCAGGATCCTCAGTCCAACAACCACAAGGAACTGAATTCTGCCAACAGCAAGAATGAGCTTGAAAGTAGACTTTTCCTCAACACCTCTAGATGAGAACTCAGCCTGACCAATACCTGATTCTGGTTGTGTCATACCTTGAGCAGAGAACCCAACCGTGCTGTGCCAGACCTCTGACCTACAGAACCCTGAGCTAATATATGGGTGCTGTTGGAAGCTACTATGTTTGTGCTAATTTCTTATGCAACAATGGAAAACTGATACATGTGTTAAGCCTCCTACCTGGCCTATAAGAAAAGCTGCACAGAGAGACTCTGCCATTTCTTTTACAATCTAGGCATGTGGGGACTCAGACCTTAGTCCAGGTTTTGCCACTGGCTTGTTTAGTGATGATCTCAAGAAAAACATATACCCTCTCTGGGCATCAATTTCCTCTTCTGTAAAAGTTGGAATGGGACTCCATGCTCTTTAAGATCTCTCATAGAATGCTCATTCTGATTGTGACTATAGACACGGACATAACAGAATGCATGGGGATGACCACCTGGGAGATGTAGCTTCCTTTGTATGAGATTTCTGGCTTCAAGGTCAGAGCAATCCTCCCATGAGACGGTTTCTGTATTGACATATTCTGCTCAAACACTGTTCAAGGATCTCCATTGTCTATAGGAAAAAAGAAGACCCTCCACTTTTCTATTCAGGGTCTAGATAATTTGGGCCCAACCTAACCTCTGACCCTAGGTCTCACTGCTCCTCTCCACACTCCTGCACATCCCACATACTGCACACCACCATTGGTACCCGCATTCATTTTTCTCTCCTCCAATTTATATGTTCTCCATCTCTGTTAACCAAAAACGTAAGCAAATAGACTTCCCATTTTCCAAGGGTTAGCTCCAGACCTACCTTCTCCAGGTAACCTTCCTGGCATTTCTATATGAATAATTTTCTCCTTTGATGGTAATGATAAGAAACTCATCTCAAAGTAGCTTGAGAAGAAAAAATGGAAACTAGTGATTCGTGTCACTGTGAAATCTAAGGTTAACTTCAGACACAGATGGATCCAGGGGAACAATTTGTGCATTTGGAACTTTGCCTCTATCTATCTCTTTTCTTTGTTTCTCTCTGTAAGTCAGGGCCCTTCCTCATATGGGGTAAAAATGTATGGCCCCCAGCAGCCCCAAGCCTGGTTCTTTACAGCTTGAAATTTAAAAGCAATTTGTATCCATTTCCCCTCCAGCATCTTTATATTAAAGATCAGAGAAGACTGATTGGTCCTCTGTGGGTCAATATCCACCCTGAACCAATCACTGCATTCAAGTTGATAGACACTTCTCTGAGTGGTCAGGGGAGTATCTGCCTAAACCTTGGTTGGAGCAGGGGGGCTGTGACTGATAACCTCACCCTGACCACATGGACTGGGGGATGTGTAGTCCTTCAAGGAAAATCAGGATGACCAGAGGAACTGAGAAAGGGGAGTTGGTCAGAGAGAAACAAGAAATGCCCATCCTATCCTTGCTTTATTCTGTTCTGGACTCCCACTAACTTCCCATCTTTCCACTTATTTGGCCATAATCCCACTCTGCCCTGCATAGGAGATGTGTATATAGCTGATCCGATTACTCACAGAGCAATTTATATATGCGGATAAAGTATAACTAGTTGGTTTTTTCCCGTGCCTAGCCAGATTTTCCTCCCAATCTTGATGAGCAGTGGGAAAAAAAAAAACTAATTGTCTAATATGATTGAATATAGTTGGCTCTGATCATTTTAAATGGTCCCATTAGGAACATTTTTACTTATTTGAGTAAAAATACTTAGCTGCTGCACTTGTTAAGATGGGGTCCAGGTGTTTATATAGACAGGGGCTTATAACATCTTTATAAATCTAGGTGCGTGTGAGGGATGAGTCCAAGTCCCTGGGCAGAATTTCTTCTGTGCTCCCTGCCTTGACTGCCTGGGAGCATTCACTGCCAGAGCCTGTGGCAGTGGGAGACCTTGGCTTGGCCTTGGCGGAGGTTCAAGGTCATCCTTGGCTGACTCAGCCTCTCTTTAACTCTCACGGATGCAGTCCTATTGGGGGAGGGGGAGGGACAGCCAGGTCTGTGTCCAGACCGCTGGTCCTACAGTCTCCTCCTAGCCTTGCTGAGGGGCTCACTGCTCCCTGCTGCAGTGGGCCATATAGTGTGTGTGTATGTGTGTGTGTGTGAGGGGGACAGTGGGGGGCTCCACTCATCATATCTCCCCCTTTCTAACTCCAAATCTTTGCTGAGCCTTAATGGCAAACTGGGCCCATGATTTGTCCACGCATTAGGGGGACTCTGTGAACTGAGGCAGTTGGTTTGCAAATGAAGGAGATAAAGGAATTTAGAAATCCTCTTGGAGACAATAGCTTGGCTTACAAAACTATTGCCCCAATGCATAATCCTATTTTGTGGGTCAATAACTGAATATTGCCTCAATCTTTCTTTCCGCGTCCCTTTTGAAACAAAGACTAAGCTCTTTCCAGGCAGATGGTTCCCTGGGATGGACAAGGAAGGTCACCCTCCAAACAGGCAAAAGAGGAAGTATGGGGCTTCCCTGGTGGCGCAGTGGTTGAGAGTCCGCCTGCCGATGCAGGGGACACGGGTTCGTGCCCTGGTCGGGGAAGATCCCACATCCTGCGGAGCGGCTGGGCCCGTGAGCCATGGCCGCTGAGCCTGTGCGTCCGGAGCCTGTGCTCCGCAACTGGAGAGGCCACGACAGTGAGAGGCCCGCATACCGCAAAAAAAAAAAAAAAGAAAAAGAAAAAGTACGTTAAAATTTTTAAACCTCAGCCACACTGAGTGTGTGCCACTTGTATCCTCTGTCAAATCACCTGCTCTTGAAGGCAGGAGCCCAGTGGCACCCTTCCGCACCCTGTGCAATGCCCCTTGCCGAGCTGTCACTCAGTAAGTATCCTCTGGTGGCTATAGCTTCATTCTGTGAGCAAAACTTGGATCACTTTATTTTGTGAAGTGCCTTAGGCCGTTAACCCCATTATTAATCCCCTCATCAGACAGCTACTGGGTACCTGCTGTGTGCCAGGCACTGTGCTAGGCGCTGTAGGAATACAAAGATGGATGGAAGCTGGGAGGCGTGCTATTTGCTGAAACACCCACGATTCAAATAACCACCTCAGATTGGAGGGACTACTGGGTAATGGAGTGGACGTTAAAAAATCCCCTGGGAGTTCCTGTCTGCTTCCCACGCTGCCCTCCAGGTCTTTGGAGGCTGCTTGGAATGTTCTGCAGATTCTCCCATGCTCCATTTCCTTCATCCTCCCCTGTTGATGTTGAGCATGGAAAGACCTCTGTTTCTTAGAACATCCTTAATGTGTCATTGCTTGACCCGATCTGTAAATATTGGTGCCCGGGGTGCCAACTCCCTGATGTTTGGTGGGGAGGCCACCCTGGAAGTGCGGTTCAGTTGAGCACCTGATTTATTTCTTGGGTTACAGATGAGTGAGAATTCTTAATGGAAGTAGCTTCTCCAGTGACCCAGGAAATGTGGAGAGGGCAGAAGCTGGCTAAATCCTTTCCTCCTTGATTTTTTTGGCCGTAACTGGTCTGTACTTCATGGCCTCCACTCAAAGACAGGCGTGCCTGGCGACTGATTCTGGCCTGGAGAAGCTCACACAGACCGAGTATAAATTTCAGACCCACTGTAGCTAAAATAAGCAAATGAGACTGCAGTCATTTTAGGACAGCGAGTGGACAATTGCAAAGGGGACTAGAAGAGAGCTGTTTTTGAAGACAAAGGAAGGGTGAAAGTTTGCCAAAGTGCTTTGCCAGAGATGACAAAACTCCTGAGCGATTTGGTACAGGAAACGTTCTCCAGCATCGTGGAATGGGAGGAACACCAAACCTGGAGAATCAACTTTAAACTCTAGGTCTGGATCTGCCACTGACTAGCTGTGTGACCTTGAGAAAGTCACTGTCCATCTCTGGGGTTTTCTTCATTGACAAAACAAGGTAATTGGACTTAACAATTTCCAAAATTCTTTCCAGATCCAGAAGGGCATGGTTTTGTGTCCGGATGAGAAATCCTGTCTTGGCACATTTGCAGAGCTTCATGGTCCTCTAACTGGCTCATTGTAATGGTCCCTTGAAGTACTGTATCATCAGTCTTATGCCTATAGAGAGGAAAGGGCTATTGCTCAGGAGTGAGTGGTGGGGAAAAGTAGGGCTCTACCTCGTCCTGTGTCTTTTTTAAAGGCACTTTCTAGAGATGTGACTGGGTTAAAGCATTATGTTCCGGGGTGGGTGGGGCTAGGCAGGTTGCTGACCAATCCAAAGGGAAGAGGAGACAGGATTTTGTAACCGAATCTCTTCCTTGCCCTACTGGTCACTAGCTGTGTGATCTTTAACAACCTGTTCCGAACTCGGCATCCTCATCCAATGAGGAAACTCTAGAATCCTTTCCCATACTCATGTGCTACGACGCCACGATGGTGCCAGGCAGTGCCTCCCTCTTTAATACAAAGCATAAAGCCTTGAACTCTCCAGGGCTTGAGTGGAGCAAAGACTGCTGCAGGAGACTTGACATCTCTCTGGGCAGCAGAAATCAAAGTGCACCCTGCAGGGAGGCAACACTAAGCGAGAACAGCTGAGAAATTGTCACCACTGCCACCCTTTCCCATGGGGAGTCTTCCCTGGGCAGTGGAGGGGGGGCGCTTTAGCTTTGCTTTAATGAGGGCTGCTGTTCCTTCCAGAAATCCACTGGTCAGTCACATATGAGGTATGAGAATGGGACGGGCTTCAGAATGGTGTAGAGAAAGTCAGAGTGACAACTTCATCATGCGCCACAAACTGCTGGTTATTGAGCACCTACCAAGCGTCAGCCTTTGCACTGGACACATTTCACACACTGTCAGGTAGTGGTTGTTTTTCATTCTTTGGGCCGCCCAACCACAAATTCCTCTGGGTGAGTCTTGGTGGGGGGCAAAGCCCTACATTTCACCTAGGAAAGCAAATAGGGCAAGATGCTTCCTCCTAGTATCTAGTCGTCCTGGAATATTTAGGTTTGGGCGCATGGCCCAGGTCCCATTAGTCAGATGCTCCTGTCTGGACTCTGAATCATGAGCAAATAATCAAAGACAAAGATAGCATTTGAATGGACTCATGACAGAGTCCAGTGGCCATGGCCATGGCCATGACCACGGGGCCTGTTTCCTAGGCAGTCGGTTCTTACGAAAAGCTGGTTGTGCCTTCTGCTCTTTGGCCATCTGCAGCTACCTTAGTTTTTCTTCTTTCCCCCCCGCTTTCTAAGTCTTATTCTGCAGATTCTTGTTGACTCCGAGAGTCCTTTCTGCTTGTGGTAACCAAAGCTGGTTTCTGTTGCTTGCAGCTCAGTTTCCAGGCCGAAACTCTGTCCTTATCCTGTAATTCCTATAATGAACCTCTGGGGAACTCTATCAATCCATACTTTTTGGTATCACTGAAAATTTTTGTCTCCGTCTTGCTCCAGTCACTGTGATGATTAGTTCTGAGCAGGTTTTACTGGCTTGACTCTGGACCTCTCACTTCCTACCCTGGGGCTTCTATGATGCCAAAGCATGAGGCGTCCAGGGAAGCCAGTGTGTAGGAAGGCAGCCGTGGAGCTGCCCTTGACCAGGGAGGAGTAGAAGCCAGTGGAGGAATGTTCTCTCTGTTCCTCCCCCCAGGGCAACTGTTGTACAGATGTATTTCATAAGGCTGCTCAGACGGTCACCCGGCAGTGGCTGGCAATAATACGGGATTATACAGGATTATATGGGATTCTACCCTGTTCCACTGGCTGGTCCTTTGCTCCAGTTCCTTCATTCCTTCCAAAGTACATGACCTGCAGGCCAGCCTGTTTCCTGGGCTCTGCTTCTGGGGGGACTGAGGCTCAGATGGGAACTGAGATGTGGAGATGCTAGGGAACTTGTTCTCGGCTCACCCAGAGCACAGAACCAAGGCTTGAACATGAGACCCTCGGACTCTGAACTCTTTGCTCTTTTCCTTCCTGTAGCGCTTAGTATTAATGATAGGTGGGGAGTGTAGCGGGCTGATCTTTTTGAGTCTGTGCCCTGGGAGGGGGTGGGGAGGAGGACTTTGGTTGGCCCAGGGAAGGGGGTGGTTCTGGAGTCCTTACCGTGGTGCTATCAGCTTCACATTGAAGACTCTCTTCTGGATATTTCTGGATATGTCTTCTTGCCTAAGAAAGTTTATCTTTTGTTTTGCTCTTGGATTTTTTTTTTCCTCCTTTTCTTTGTACCTGGTCCTGCTTTGAGAGCATACTACTACTATATAGAATGTGAGGTAAGAGACCCAGCATTCTCAAGCCCACCACCAACTTGCTGTTTGATCATAGAGCAAGGCATCTCCTCTGACCCTCTGGGTTCCCATTTGGCCACTTGAGTTGTCCCCAAGTGTTCATCCAGGTTGGCTGTGGTGGGGGAGGGGAGTGGAGCTCACTAAAAATGCAGATTCCCCAGTTCCACCGCCCGGCATTTGGATCCAGCGTACCAGGTGCGGGCCGGACTTCTGTATTTTTAACACGTTTCTCGCATTTTCACAAGCTTCTCTCTCCTTGTCTATCTCTCTCTCTCTCTCTCTCTCAACAGATTGATTTGGGAATGAGTAAGGAATCCCCAAAGGCCATTCCACTTCCAAGTATCTCCCCTGTTAACTGTGACAGCCCTGCAGTTCCACTTTTCAGAGTAGATATCGTCTCCAGGAGGCCTCTGCTAAAACACCAGTGAGTTATTCCGGAGGGAGACATGTTATCACTTTAGCATCCGTAACATCACACAGATCGCTTTACCGTATCAGGGAGCAAATCACCTTCAGAGATCAGGGGCTGAGGATGTTGGCACTAAGGAACCCAAGTAATGAGGGTGTTTTCTGAGCCATGAGGGGACACTGAAGACCAGAGTCTGGGTGCTAAAAGGGAGAGGCCAGCATGAAGAGAGGGGAAGGGGGCTGATGAGAAGTTTCATTTACCGCACACAGACCAAAGATGGGCAGGGATCCAGGAGGATATCAATGAGGAAGCAGAGGAGGCTGAGGTTTGTACTGAACATCTCTGGGTTCAAATCCCGAGGCCACCACTGTGTGATCTTGGGCAAGTTACTGTACTTCCCTTTCTCTGAGGACACCTCTTTCTGTCTGTCTGTCTCTGCCTCTCTCACCCTGCCACGCACCGGAGTGAGTTCCCCATAGGCATGGCTGTTCTACATGCTCTTACTCCCATAGCTGAATGGATCAAGTGGTCACCGTCCAAACAGATCCAGGGTCTCTCACCTTGCATTTGGAATTTGGCCTCAGAGACAAAGTCTCTAGGTGGCTGGAAGTATTCGGTGTCCATGGGTATCGCTGGGCAGGCAGCTGCAATTTCTGCAACCACTAGAGGCAGAGAGAGCTGGTTTGCCGAGAGCATGAAGCAGAGACTGGAGAGAAGCAGAAGAATGAGGGGGCGGGGGAATCCTGGGGGGTTGTCAGACCATAGCCCGGTGCTTTCCTGAAGCAGCATCTGTCTGTGGGCTCTGGGAGGCTCTCTGTAAATTTATGAAAAACAGACGAGCATATAACTCACCTTTTTTGCTTAGACTAGTCTAATTTCTGTTGCTTTCCATTCAGCAGTCCCACCAGGCTCTCCCTTACACTCAGTACACAGTGCAAGCAGGCACGGCAGCAGACAGGCCCCGCTGAGTGGACTGCGTACACACGCTTCACTTACCAGCGATGTGCCCTGTGGTCCTGGCTGAAACTTTGCAGCAGACGTTCCCCCCTAGCGACTTGTCCCAAAGCAACTTTTTCAAAGCATTTCTTACAGAGCTTTACCTTGAAAAATGATAATGGCTCTTTCCCCTCTTCATCGATTTGCCAACTTGCCTAGGAAATTTTACAGGGTCCAAACTACACAAATCAGTGCTTCTCAAACTCTCCCTCAGATGAATGTTAAAACGCAGATCCTGATGCAGCAGGTGTTGGGCCTCCCGCATTATGTGGCTTGGACTAGGAAGTATTTAGACTCTCTGTGCCGGGAAGTACCAATGAGTGGCCAGTGAGAACCCCTGAATCAGCCAGCAGGGTTGAAACCAAGTAACTAAGTAGGGGCAAAGAACTCACTCGTTTTAATTAATGAGAAGAAAAATCTAAATAGAGCATTCTTGCTAAGAAATACCGTTTTATTCCTTCCAACGGTACATCAGGGAATATTTGGCCTCTCCAGAAAAGAAGGAACAGATAAGCACATGTTGTAGTTAGCATATCAATGACTAATAATTAAAAAGAGGTTTCTAAAGAGCTGGAGGATATTTGAACAGTTTTTTCTCTCCCTCTCAAATCCACCTTCTTTTGACTTGCTTATATTTATCATGTGGGTAGAACCTCTTTTACCAAACAGAGCGATATTAAACTTCCATGTATCCCTAACGCAATGTTCGCAAATTCCTCAGTAATGCAGCCCCATTGGCGGTGCCAACCTCCTTACCGAAGACGTTGCTTTTGTTTTATTTTTCTCTTTCAAGAAACTGACATCTTAGCGCCTCATATCCATCTTAGTTTAAACAAATGTTTTGATTGCATCCAAGCGAGAGCCCAACAAAAGCTGTTGGGACTGAACTGAAGCATTTGTTATTAGTTTTAGACAATTTGTTCTAATATTGTCTGGAATCATTCGTTTATACACCCATACAGATTTGATTACTTTATTTGTTTCATTAATCTTTATTTGTTTAATCATCTGTTTAATCTGTTTAATCATTGGTTTAAGTGGAAAGATTACATGAAGATGTTTAGCGTTGGCTCATACGGGCATTCTGACATGGAGCTCAGCATTCCTTTTTGACTATTTATTGCATTCTTTTATGGGACTTCATGAGCTACTTGAAAGCCTGTAGGATGCTTCAGGGAATTCAATAACTTAGTAGTTCTTCACCACTGAACATGATATATTTTTTAAAATGTTATTTAAGTAGGCAATATTAGTGGAATAATTTGACTCCCATTCTGGGCTTGTGGATCCTCCTCTCCCAACCAAATGCAATATTTAAG
Source organism: Mesoplodon bidens (assembly GCF_964165515.1). Lineage (NCBI taxonomy): Eukaryota > Metazoa > Chordata > Mammalia > Artiodactyla > Ziphiidae > Mesoplodon > Mesoplodon bidens. Next base: position 59,802,280 of record NC_138178.1, on the reverse strand, counting down.
GTGGCACCGAGGCCATTCTTGCAGAAATTGGGAAGGTCTGGGAGACTGGGCGTGCTCTCAAAGTTGAGGGAGCAGTTTCTTCTCTTTAGGCTTGTTTGCTCTGAGAATTCAAGTTGGTTCTTGTTTGAAAGTGTAAAGCAGTGCCCGAGGTCTGATATCATAGTGTAACTATCAGGGATGCTGTGCCTCCCCATCCCCCTCCATGCTGGAGGTGTCTATCAGATGTGGAGGCTCTAACCCTGACTGGGACACCCCTAGGGAGCCGTTGAAACATGAATAGCTTCCTTTCATCTGATCCATTTAATAAAACGGTCACCACTCTCTATGGTGGCAGCTTTTTATGTTATTCTCCAATTTGGCTTGAGGATGGGAGGTGTGTGTGATGGATAGACCTTGTGCATCATGGTCAGTACAATAGGTGTTACTTCAACAAGAGTCAATCAATGAACATCTCGGGGAAGGGCGTAAACTCTAGTGGGGGGATGATGCCACTGCAGACAGTGTTGTAGGCACAGCTCACCTACTTCTGGGAATGGAGACCCTTGCTTTCAATGGAGAAGTCTGCCCACCTCCAGACCTTGCCCTTGGCAACCCCCTACCCCATCCTCCCCAAATCCTGCCATCTTCCAAGGTTCAGGTTATGTTTCACCTCCTTTCTTGGACCCCAAAGCCACACATAGAGCAGGTGGGAGCAGAATTGAGATTGGAACTCACTTTTCTGAAATTCTTTTGGAAAAGAACCCGTTACCTCAACCCATAATGTTCTGAACTTTTGGTCCCTTCTGATAAGAAGCTGAAAAGAGAATAAAAATGATACTGCTCTGTGCTGCTGTTGCCATCCTAATTAAGTACCATCATTTCATGCTTTCCAAGTACATTGATTTTAATGCCCCTCAAACCTTGCTGGAGTGTAGCTGGGTTGTTAACCTGGCCATTTGTACCCTCGGATGGATTGAACCTCATAGGATCTCTGACGCCTCATCCAGGGCTTCCTCAGACACGATTCTTGAGAGAGCATGGCACCCAACATACCTGAAAAAGTCTGGGTTCACGCCTCCTCTTTCACGGGGTACGTGACCTTGGGCAACTCCTTTAACATTCTGAGCCCTGTTTCTGATCATAATAACGAGGATGGTAATGGTCTTTACCCCACAGGTTGTTGTGAGCACAAAAGGGCAAAACAAGTGTCAGTGCCTGTCCAGCCTGGTGCCTGGTGAGAGTGAGCCCCAGGGTCTGCTGTTGTGTGGGAACCCCTGCAGGGGTCTCTTCTGTGGATCCGTGTGCAGAGGTCTTCAGAAGGGAGAGTGGGCTGCCAGAGGGGACGGATTCTGAGAGGAGGAGGCACTCGTCCCCTGTGTGTCTTTCTGTCTGGTCCAACGTCATCTGGAGGGTTTGAGTTGTGCTGTTTGTTTTCTGTGGCTGAAACAGTGCCAGCCCCCAACGCAAGTGCCTTGTTCCTTCTCTGAGGGATGCCTCGCTCTGGATTCCCTCTGTCGAGCTTACAGCCTGAGGCTTCTCTTTGATTGGCCCTAAGCATCCTAGAGCCTGGGAGCCCCCTACCCACACTTCCAAAGGAATCACTTCTTTAAATAAAATCCTGGATGGTATTTGAAAGAGATGTTTTCATTAAGAGGCTTCCTCCTGGGCCTCCAGATTTCAGTGTCTGTAAACTGCCAACGCCTGAAATGACTTATTCACTCTTGCCTCTATTTGGGAACTTCCCTGATGCTCCCTTTCATCCTCTTTCTTTGCGTTCCCCGAAGAGCTGCCCAAGCAGGTTTGGAAGAGTCTGGGAGAAGCTGGCCGCCAGCCTAGCTCAGGACACCATTCCCAATTGGGCATCCTCAGTCTATTGTTGGGCTGTGGGCATCATGCAGTGGCATGCTCAGTAGAGCTGCCTGGTTAACTCATAGCTTTTTGACTGAGGACAGGGCCTCCACTCTCTGAAGGGTTTACCTTCCTCCATCAAGCTTTGGGCTCAGTGCTCAGGGAGAAATGTGGGAAGTGGGACAACTGTTCAGTCAGCCAGTACAGCTAACTTAATCCTGGTGCTCAGTGGTGTGAGCTGCTGTGGTCAGACACACCTTGTGTCCACGGGAATATGGGAGGAATGGAGTTCGCCCTGTGCAGAGATCCCACCTCCCACCCCTACCACCCTACCCACATGAGTACCACTAACTAGGGGACTCATTCCCCTAGTTAAGGATGTGTCTTGGTTAACAACCTTTCTTCTAGATCCTGGATTTGATAGCAGGCTTTGGAGAAGAGGAATGTAAGGTTCTGATGGTTCCTGGTATTTAAGGAAAGGAGGAACAGGTTGACGCCCAGTCAACATCCCAAGGACCATGGGAACAGGGAGAAGGTCTTCAGCAATGAGAGGAACTCAAGGAAGAGGGAAGAAGCCAAGATGAACTTGGAAGTTCTGTCCCACTTGTTCCAGGTCATCTTGGTGCTGCCCTCGGCATCGTGGCCATACTTTGCAGATGCCTGTGGTAGAGTGGCCTGGCTGTGAGGCCAGACCTCCAGCTTTGCTCTCCACAGCCACAAGGAGGGACTGTGACTTCACCTTTGCATCCCAGTCCTTCTACTTGCTCTTTCACCTGAGGCAACATTTCTCATAGGGTGGGCACATCATAAAGGTGAGATAGATTGAGACTTGATATAGGTAGTAGAAGAAGGTGATAAAGGTGTCCAGGCAACCTTCTATGAATATTTATTGAACACCCACAGGGTGCCAGACACTACGCTAGGTCCTGGGAGTCCAGCAGTGGACCTGCTGGACCCAACTTCCTAGGGCTATCGGAAAGATTAAATGAGAGAATGTGCGTCAAAAAATACTGCTGATGCTGTAAAACTGAACCAGAGTGTAGAGGGTTTGGCTGCCAGGCTAAGGACTATATACTTTCAAAAGCAATGATGAGTCATGAGGTCGTTTTGGACGAAAGAGTGGGATGAACTGATCTTGTTTATGAAATTTTTCATTATAAAAATAATCACGTTTGTAATATGATGAGGTGTATTAGAGTATTGCTTCCATATAGCCCAGAAAACACTGTGTTTTATAAATCTTGTTAATATTTGTAAATCTAGTGGGTGAGAAATGATGGCTGTTATTTTACGTGTTTTTAATGATAAGTAAGGTTGAGCATCTTTTCACATATATATTTGTACTTCATTGACTTATTTTCATTTGCTGGTTCACATCTGCTTCCCAATGATCTAAGGGGCTGATTTTTTAAAAATTATTCATTTGTAAGAGATCTTTTTATTCTAAGAAAAATAGTTCTTATTATCCATCATATGTATTATAATTATATTTCCAAGTTTATATTTTTTTACAAAATTATATTCAATACTTTTATTGAGGTACACTTTCCATTCAATAAAATTCACACATTCTGTTTTAAATATAAAAGCTGTTCACTTGACAGATGTCTGTACCCACATAACCATTGTTATCACAGCCAAGATATAAAACATTTCCATCTCTCCCCAAATTTCCTTGTACCCCTTTACTGTCAATCTCCCTGAACCCCATCACAATAATTATTTTTGTCTGTTCTAAAACGTCATATATATGGAATAATAAAGCCTGTATATTCTTTCATATACGACTTCTGCTCAGCATAATGTCTGTGAGATTCATCCACGTTGCTGTGTTTATTAAGAGTTTATTCCTTTTTATTGCTGGTTGTGTTCCATTGCAGGAAAATATCACAGTTTGTTGAACTGCTTACCTATTAACGGACAGTTGGATTGTCTTCAGTTTGGGGTATTCCAAATAAAGCTGCTATGAACATGCTTGCACAAAATCTTTATGTGGACATACGTTTTCATTTCTCTTGTATAATTACCTAGTGCTGGAATGACTAGATCATATAATAGATGTATGTTCAGCTTTATGAGCAACTGCCACAGTGTTTTCCAAAGTGGTTGTGTTATTTGACACTTCCACCAGCAGTGGCTAAGAGTTCTACTTGGTCCATATCCTTGCCAACACTTGGTGTTGGCGGTCTTTTTTATTATAGACATTCTAGGGATATAAAGTGCTATCTCCTTGTGGTTATAATTTGCATTTCCCTATAACTAATGAGGATGAGCATTTTTCATGTGCTTATATGAGTTTTCATATATCTTCTTTGGTAAAGGGTCTTTTCAAATATTAGCTCATTTTAAATTAGGTTGTCTTTTATTATTGAGTCATAAGTATTCTTTTTATATTCTAGATAAAAATTGTTTGTCATATATTCATATTGAGCGTATTTTCTCCCATTCTGTGTTGCCCCTTTTCATTTCTAAACCTTTGCTCGCTCTTATCTAATAAAACTTTGCAACAGGTTGCAAAGATGTTCTCCTATGCTCCCTTTTAGAACTTTTAAGTTTTCCCTCTTAGGTTTGGGTCTATGATGGAGTGTGTGCTAACTTTTGGTTTTGGTGTATCTTTTTGGGGGAGGGGGGCTTTATACATGAATGGAAATTTTGCTTGGGCATAAAATGTGTGGGTTATTCCCCCATTTCCAAACTCTGTAGATATTTTTACATGGTTTTCTGGCATATGGTATTTCTGTGAAGAATTGTGAAGTCATCTGACTTTGCTTCTTAGAAATGATCTGTATTTTCAGTCCGAATAACCTTAAAATTTTGGTATACTCTTACCATTTCGTAACTTCATCAAGATATGTTGTGGTGTTTTTTATTTTAAAGGTGTCTTTCTCCTTCTTGACCAGTGACTTTTTTAAAAATAAATTTATTTGTTTATTTATTTGGCTGCGCTGGGTCTTCGTTGCTGTGCGCGGCCTTTCTCTAGTTGTGGCAAGCGGGGGATTACTCTTCGTTGTGGTGCGTGGGCTTCTCACTGCGGTGGCTTCTCTTGTTGCAGAGCATGGGCTCTAGGTGTGCGGGCTTCAGTAGTTGTGGCTCGTGGGCTCTAGAGGGCAGGCTCAGTAGCTGTGGTGCACGGGCTTAGTTGCTCCACAGCATGTGGGATCTTCCCAGACCAGGGGTCAAACCCATGTCCCCTGCACTGGCAGACGGATTCTTAACCACTGCGCTACCAGGGAAGTCCTGTTGTGGTATTATTTGTTCTGCATTTTTCCCCTTTAAAATATAGACTTATAACTTTTAATTTCAGGAAAGTTTTCTTCTAAAATTTTATGAAGTATTTTTCTGATTTTTCTTTTCGCTCTTTTATTTTTTCACTTAATTAATAAGGTTTTGGAAGAGGTTTTGTGATTCTCACATCTACCTGGCTATATTCCTTAGGAGACTAAGAAACTAATTTAGGATAATAATAAATTCTTCCCTGGAATAAAGAAGTTCCCCAAAGAATGTAAATTGGAAATAAAAGTAGATGTATGTCCTATACTCACACAAGCACACACACCTGCCTGAAATGTATACACTGGGGCGCTAAGTGGTTACCTTGCCTGTATGTGTCTCACCTAAATGTATTTTTGTTTTCTTTTTTGTCATGCTTCCTTATTTCTGTTTTGTCTGCAATGAGCAGGTATTGCTTTTGTAATAACTCACAACACTCCAGAGCAGAGTTCTGGGAGCAGAAAGGATGAACCTGGTTCAAAGGCTCATTTACCAAACATTTCCTGGGTACCGACTTCTCTTCAATCAGGAATTTAATAGCTTTCCTCCCATTCAGGCTGGAATGGTTATTCCAAAGCGAAAATTTAGGGATGAAGATTTGGCTGCGGGTGTAAACAATCTCTCCAAAACGAGGGAGTGTCCCTTATCTATCTGTCCTGGGGGCCAGGGCCCTGGACATTCTCCCATGGATTAGAGAACTGGCTGCCAGGGGGCCAGTTTTAGCTTGCAGATGTGTTTTGACTGACCAATGCAGTGGTTGCTATTTTTTTTTTAATCTCTGAACCTTTAAGTGAGGTATGTGCTCCCCAGTTTTCACAACCCCTCTCTAGGGTGCCCTAGGCCCGTTCCACTCACTTATGTAATCTGCCTGTTGCCTACAGGCCATTGAATTTGTGACCTTCTGGTCCAGGAGATGATAGACAAGTATCCAACAAGTACCAAAACAAGCTCCTACTTACTTAATCTTCCTTTATCCGTATTTACGTACTTATATCCTAAGGCAGAAAGGGGAGATGAAGGTTAGTATACACAGCATATACCAAAACCTTGCTTGATGGAAACGGCAAATTTGGCCCTGAGTTTCCCAGTGGCTAAAGCAAAGAAGTTAACGCAATCAGTTTTACAATTCATATTGCCACTAAGTCTAAAATTAAGCTACTTGCTCAAGAGAAACAAGGTTTTATTTGAAATCAAGCTTATAAGATGAAAACTGCCTTTGTATCCTTCTAGATTTGGGAGCTCAGAATCCTAAAATGATCCCAGTAGAAGCTATACAAATATATTAAATGCAGAACGTATGCCCAGCAAGCTTGATGTCTACACAAGCTAATTGAGAAGAAAAAGGATTTTGCGTGTAGCATGTAAGAACATCCTTCCCACTTTATAGATAGCATTGCTATTTTCCAAGTAAAAACTGAAATATTTCATCTGTGCATGCAAATTACCCTGGACTCTCTGTCCAGGACTAAAATAAATAGGATCATGAATATATATTTAAAGTAATTCCTGCTACCTTTTTTATTTTTTTTTCTGCCTTGTTTAGTGGCACTGTATAAATGGGTGTGTGTGAGATCATATTTGGTAATTGGGAACTGGGGCATAGAATCAGGGAGACTATTCTAGTATTGTCATTTCTGAGTGCTTCTCAAACCTGGCTGCTCCCTGGAAACACCTGGAAATCTTTTAATACATACCAGTAACCTGGATCTCATCCCGGATCAGTTGAATCTGTATCTCTGGGGTGAGGCCTAGGGAGCTATTTTTGTTTTTTTTCTTTTTTTTTCTTTTTGCGGTATGCGGGCCTCTCACTGTTGCGGCCTCTCCCGCCGCGGAGCACAGGCTCCGGACGCGCAGGCCCAGCGGCCATGGCTCACGGGCCCAGCCGCTCCGCGGCATATGGGATCCTCCCAGACCGGGGCACGAACCCGTATCCCCTGCATCGGCAGGCGGACTCTCAACCACTGCGCCACCAGGGAGGCCCGAGGGAGCTATTTTTGTTCACAAGGTCTTCTGGCGATTCTAAAGTGCAGCCAGGGCTTTGAGCTCTGATCTCTCTGGGGCCGTGATTCCCAAAATGGAGTGAGTGAGACTCACCTAGCAAGCTGGTTGAATGCAGATTCCTGGGCCCACGCCCCTTCCTGAGATCCTAACGTAATAAGCCTTCGGGGTGAGGCCAGTGCTGAGAAAAGGTGACCTAGTCTTTCTTCCCACCTAATACCACAAAGTACGTGATGTGGCTTAAAATATGCACTCAAATGAAGAATAGAACAATTAGTACAAATGACATCAGAAACTAGAAGGAAAAAGAATTGCGGTAGAAACCTGAGAGAAGAATGATTGATCATTATAACTAAACACAAAATTTGACTTGGCTTTTCCTGCAACCGGGACCTCTGTCCCTGCTACCCTTGAGACACCATTCTTACTCTTAAACTTGGCCAACCACAAGTTTCCTTGCCTATCCAGTGGGGATGGTACTACATGATACACAGGGACGGGTTTCCTCTGTCGCCACAGAATGGAATTCCTGGGAAGGGGCAAGGGGCCTGGACATTTCAAAAAGAGCCCAGGGTAAGCATGGGAGATCTCAGCTCTCTTGTGTCCTGCCATCATCCCACACAAGCCATCACACCTGCCAAGCCAGGAGCTACGTTTCTAGTGGAAGCCTCCAAGCTGCTTCTTGCCAGTGCTTGACAACCCATTTTGTATGGGAGGTTAAAGAACACTTCCGTCTCAAGCAGGCCAAGGATGGGGATGGGAAATGTCTGCTGATACCACTGAGTGTCTGAACAAGGGAGACGGCTGGGGCGGCAGGAGCAACGGCAGATGCCCTGGTCCCTCTGCCTGCTTCCCCAGCCAGCCTGGCTGCCCACAGCCCAGTTGCAGGATGAATTTTCATGTGATGTTGTGTTTTCACTCGGAGAGACCCGATAGAAGTGGCTGCAATATTTCACCAGCTCCTCTGTTTGTCGGCTCTACTAATCATCAGCCTCAATCACTGGTGCGATATATTATGAATTAATAAAAATGATCATGGGCAGTCCAGGGGGACCCGGGAAGAAACGCGCGCAGTAGAATTTTAATGAGCACCGTGGGGAATTTCAACCTTTTCTCGCCTTTTATTTTATTTTTTATCTTCCCTTCTCTCGTCCACACCCCCTCCCTGAAATTTTTCTTGCTCCCCCCCCAACCCCTTTTAGCAAAAGCATAGCTTGAGCTGCTTTAAATCACTGTCACGCAAATTAGGTGTTTTCCCTCAGCCCATTTTTTTGGCCCACAACAATGCCGTCCTAGGCTGCAAACGTGCCCCGTGCACCTGCTCTCGGTCCTAATTGAGCAGATGATCTGCCGATTTGTCATGCTTAGCCCAGACCCCCTTCCTGGCACCCCTCTCCCAGACTGCCAGCCTTGGCGTGCCTCGAACAATGGGCAGATGTAAAGCTGTGTGTGTGTGTGTGTGTGTGTGTGTGTGTGTGTGTGATGACAGATCTTGTACTCATTATTGAATAATTCATTGTTGCGTTAATGTCTTCAGATACCATCTCTCACTTTCTTCACTCTTCCTCTCTCATCTGGCTCGCTTGGGAAAACTTGATTATGCCTGCCTCTCTGACGACAGAATATACAGATAAAAGATAATTGCTTGGCTTGACTCCTCCATTGATATGAAAATAAGATTTAAATTATTCACTCCGGTTTAAAGGTTAGTTGAAGGTTATTACAGGGGATGAAGGGGAAAAAAAATCACTCTTCATAACGTTCGGGGTGGAGATAAGACAGGTTTGAAAGGGCCTAATTTGCACTGTAGGCAGAAGCGCCTTGTGAATAAACTGAGTCCCTCCAGAGATTTTAATCTAGGAAAAGTCAATTATTTATAAGCAAATTATGGCCGGCTTTTCATATATATAAAACGCTCTGTGTCATAAATAAGGACGAGGTGGTGTCTGTTTTCTCAGCGCTTGGTTTCTTGATCTCCAAGCCCTGGCCTTGCTTGCAATGGGAATTTAATGAGGCGCCCCTATTAGGAAGGTGGGCTGCCTTGGTGGGGACTATTTTTAATAGATGATAATGGTGATAATCTAATAATAATTCGGCTCTGGGGGTCTCTACCTCTGCGCCTGGGGGGAAAGCTGGCAGGACAGGGGCTGCGGCTGCACCGCTGGCCTGCACGTGGCCCCCTCCTCTGCCACCAAGTGAGTGATAACCTGGTGGGTTGCTGCAGCTCCATATAGGAGAGCGTCTCAGGGCCGACTCTTCCCACAGAGGTAAAGCTCCCACCTGAGGATCAATAATTAATGGCCTTCCACGCTTCTGGAAGTTGGGTGCTATTTCAGAAAGTATCCAGGGGCCCCTCCTCAGCAGTGCTCCCTGTTGATCATGGGTGGCCATGTCTATCAAAATAAAGAGCTGGGGAAGAGAGATCTCCCCTGGGCCAGTATTGCCTGAAGCCAGAATGCGCTTAAGTCCCTGAGGGAGGAACTTGCGTCTGGGCCTCCTTCTCTCAGAACTTCCTCTTCCTGTGCGTTCAGAGGACCCTCTGCCCCCTTCCTTCCTGCAGGTAGGACACCAGCCACACCAACCCCACAACCTCGGGGACTGGCTCAGGAAACCATGTGCCCTCAGAGAGCAAGGCTGCTGGGTCTCCACACCCAGGGTCCTGGCCTGGAAGCCTTGGGCTTAGCTTCGCACAGGGATGGGGGTGGAGGCACCAAGGCTGCACCAGGGGAGGGGCCAGGGGACGTTGCCCTCTGACGGGCTGCGGGGAGCTTTCAGTCAGCTGCCGCCTGTCCAGATGACTCCAAAGCTGCCAGCCCGAGGTGATTCTCCACGAGGGTCCTGTCTAGAAGGGAGCCAGGTCCCACCACGGCCCTGCCTTGCCAGGTTTCGGGGAAGATCGGGAACAGCCAGGGTTTGCTGAGGTGCCTGCCTGGTGTGGGAGGGGTCTGACCTGCCTGGCTCAGGGACGGTGCAGGGAGGACGGGGCAGCCTGGGGAGGAAAGGGCAGCTGGCAGCAATGGTGTGGGGAACGTGAAGCTGCAGATGGATCGTTGCCGTTTCTGAGCAGCTTAGATACAGGAGGCTTGTGGATGACATTCTTTCTCCCCTGCTCAGCCTGGAGCCAATGCCCTACCAAAGCTCTGCAGGCAAAACTAAATGGGCTGTGTGTGTGTGTGTGTGTGTGTGTGTATTCTAAAGCAAAATGCACACTTTGGAGTACATTTTATACAGCTTCCTCACTGAGGCCCAGAGAGGGCAAATGACTTGCCCAAAGCCACACAGCAAACAAATGGCAACACTTAAACCTAAACCCAGTTCTCCTGCTACCCAGTTAATGCTTTTTTAGTTTAGTTTTTTTTTTTTTTCCCTATCTAATGTTTGAGATCCAGAAAAAGTGAATGTTACTTCTTACCCTACAATCTAGCCTCTCACAGAGGTGGGTTGAGGACAGGGCTCAGTTCTTCATCTAGACAGGGATCTCTTGGGTCCCTCTGAGCTCTAAATTCTGTGGATACAAATTTAGTAGAATATGCCTTAAGGAATCTTCTCAAGGGCAGAGGCCCTAGCACTAAAAGAAAAGGAACATTAGCTGTATATTTACCCTGAACGAGGCACGCTCTCAAAGATCTTGTCAGTCTGCAGACACAAAATGTTCAAACAGAAAAATGAAAGTGAAATGAGCAAGTGACCCTCAAGTAGGTCGGAGCCTGCGTGAATCTGGGAGGCCAGTGCTGTAGGGGCGGCAGGAGTTCCCCTTCGGAGGCACCCGTAGGAGACCGAGCAGGTAAGTCCAGCTTCTGGGAGGATGACTTGCTGAGACGAGCAGGAGGGCAATGGAAGGCGTGGGGAAGGGGTGTGAAGCCAGGGGAGAGGAGCGAGTGGAGCCTGCCAGTGATGGGGGTGTTGAGGAAGGAGAGCAGCTACGGTGACGGTGTCGGAGGGCGTGTGGTGGGGGAGCTAAGGAGAGCTTCATGCTCCATGGAGCCCCTGCTGGTCTAGGAGCAGAAGGGTGATGTGTTGAAAGCTGTGTCTACGGGGAGATTCACTGGAATGAAGAGGCCTGGCGTAGGAAACCTAAGAGGAGGAGCCTGACGTAATCCAGACACGGATCAGGTGGTAGGATGGGTGAAGTTCTGCAAAGACAAGATGTTAGGAGTTGTAGAAGAGGTATAAAGAGGAAGGAAGTACCAACATGATTACAGAAAGAAAAATGATGGCTGGGTAGGAGCAGGCGAGTTTTGGGTGGGGAAACACGAGGCGCTCACTCTGGAACATGCGGGAAAATTCTACGGGTCGACAGGGACAGAGGACCAGAAGTGAGCTGGGCCAGGCCAGCCCTCTCGTCCCCACACGCAGGGTCTGGGAGGGGATGTGACTTCATGACATGGTCACCGGCAGTTGAGCCAGCCCCGGGGCTCTGGTGCTCCTTTCGCTGGACCACACTGCCTCTTTGGAGCACCTCTACATCCAGGGATGTAAAAGCAAACAGAATCTGCCCCAGTGCGTTGGCTCTGGTCCCACTTTCCTGCTAGGGGCAAGGTTAGAGCTATTCGCTCAGGTAAGGCCGGCAGGGTTCTCCGAGTTACGCTTAAGGGGAGCTGGTTGCAGCACGCCACGCAGGATTTTAGTGATTTTTCAAACCTCTGGGTTCTGGGAGGCCCCCCGGAGACGTCGGGGACAGAGGCCAGTCCACCAGCACGAAGCATTGATTGCCAGGGCAGGCTTACTAGGTTAACGCGTCTGAGGTCGCTGCAAGAGATGGGTATCCATCCAATCGGTGGATATGAAAACCGTCTAATGGGCTTCCCTGGTGGCGCAGTGGTTGAGAGTCCGCCTGCCGATGCAGGGGACACGGGTTCGTGCCCCGGTCCGGGAAGATCCCACATGCCACGGAGCAGCCGGGCCCGTGAGCCATGGCCGCTGAGCCTGCGCGTCCGGAGCCTGTGCTCCGCAACGGGAGAGGCCACAGCAGTGAGAGGCCTGCGTACCGCAAAAAACAAACAAACAAACCGTCTAATCATTTTTGCAAGCTGCCTCCCTAATGTGATGGGGGATGCACTGGGATTTAAGTTCTCATTACCCATTTCCACCCACAGGTAACAGGTCCCGCTCATTCAGCACAGGCAATTGCCTGCCCCATTACCTGTGAAAATCAGAGGACGGCTGGGCCGTTTGGAGAGCAAAGGAGCCCATTTTCCCCTCTTCGGAAAATCACAGTAAGGTAACCCTTCCTGGGAGACTGGGCTTTTATGGATCTGAGTACCAGGCAAGGGTACATTGTGCCAAAGTCCAAGGTTCCAGAGCCATAACCTCGGGCAGCTACCCGTCAAATGTGGATGAGCACGCTTGTTCACTCTCTCCTCAGTGGCAGGGCCTGGGATCCGACTCTCAGGCCCGAGACAGGCACTTCCCCTTCCTCTTATAACAACCCTTCATGTCTGGGCAGAGAGTGTACGTTCTGGGATACTTTCTCATCCATCACCTTCCAGGCCTTTGAATGGAATAATCGCACACATTATCTGTCCCGCGGGCCTTGTACACAGAGAAGCTCCTGATGCTGTGATGGGCTGGTTTCAGACCACACGCTGCCTCGCTGCCTCCTGTTTCCGCCTCTCCGTGCACTTTTCTCTCCTCTGAAACCGGTTTAAAGAGGGCCGAGACCTCATCTGCATTAGTTATCTATTGCTCTGTCCGTCACAAACGTAAAAGCAGCAATAAGCATGTGTGACCTTACACAGCTTCCGTGCGTCAGCGATCCTGGAACTCTGTGGTTAATGCAGGTGGAGGTGGGAATGAGCCGGTATGGTGATGTCTACGTGAACTGCTGTGTTTAATGCGTGCGGGGCACGTAACGTTAGCTTTCGTGATAAATGTTGAAACAAAGCTAGGTGTGCCAGCGACTCAGGATAGTGGTAGTCACGAGTGGCTTCGCTGGTGGCTCTGCCTAGGGCCTCTCATGAGGTGGCAGTGAAGATGTCAGCAGGGCTGCTGAAGGCTTGACTGAACTGGAGGATTCATTTCCAAGGCGGCTCTCTCACATGGCTGGCAAGGTGATGCTGGCTGTTGGCCGGAGGCCTCAGTTCCTTGTCACAGGGGCCACTCCATAACGTTGCCTGAGTGTCCTCACGACGTAGGGGCTGGCTTCCTCCGCAAAGAATGATCCAGAGGGCAAGGCAAAAGCAGCAAAGTCTTGTACGACCTAGCCTCGGAAGTCATACCCCATCTGTTCTGTAAACTCAGTGGGTTACAAAGGTCTGCCTATTCAATGCGTGAGAGGTACCAGCAGGCACTGGGGACAGTCTTGAGGACTGGCTACTGCAACATCTGGTAATTCCATGCCCTTCCTAGGGCCTCGCTCATGGCAGGGAATCAATAAAGGGAGCAGAAATTAATGAGTACCTATCCGGGTTTTTTTAATCTTTACATCAGTTGCTGGGCAGGTTTTACTTCCCAGAGGAAGAAGCAGCCCCAGGAAAGAGTTTGTTCAAGATCCAGGGGCACGGAAGCTCCTGAGCTAGGATTATAAGAACTCAAGCCTCTATTTTAGAAGTTCATGCCCCTTCTGTTCTACTAAGCTGCTTACCTTGTGTTAAAATTAGTTCTTCCTGAATAAGATTCCTGTGATATAAATAGAGTGGGTGGTATTGTGTCCATTTTAGAGATGAGGAAACTGAGGTCCCAAGAATTTCATGATGTCATGGCAGCTGGGGACAGGGCTGGCACTAAAATTCAGCACTCCTGTCTTCAAATCTAATGTTCTGCCCACCAAAAACACTGCCTTTCAGTGAAGTGTTTGGAGGCCTGAGTGTCCTCGGTCCTCTCTGCTATACATGGGCAGGGAGGCAGGGGCAGAGGCTTAGGCTGGAGCTCTGGGCTGGAGAGAGCCCTGAGGGAGAAGAGGAGGCTGTGTCCTCCCCGTGGCAAGGAGGGTGGCTGGAGAGAGAGGACAAGGGATGGGGTGGGGGGGGTGAGTCTTCATGGTAGCTGGGCTCAGCAGTGAGAGTGGCTGAGGTGGGATGGGGGCATCCCTGCCCTGAGTTGTGGCCCTGACCACAGCAACAGGAGCTAGCATGCCGTTTGTCCCATTCATACCAGTCACCCCCCAGGTCCTGTTTCACCCTTCAGACTTTAAATCCCATAAAGCCCCAGGGACCGTAACTATTCCCTGATAAAACCCCGGGACATGGTAAGGTGGGTGGTCTTGTATCCGCTTTGCAAATGAGGAAACTGAGGTCCAGAGACAAGTCTCTTTTCTTCCAGCCCTGTTCACTAAACCACACCCACCCACCCCATTCTCCCTTTCCCTTTTTGGTTTTTCTCTACGACGGTTACCACCCCGGACATTCTTTCCATTTTTCTTATTAATTTGTCCCTCTGCTCAATCTTAAATGTCCATCAGTGAGGGCAGGATGTCTGTTTTGTTCACTGCAGTGACTGGCACTTAGGAGGCCCTCACTGCATGCTCACTGACTCTTTCTAACCACCCCAGCGGGAGATACCACCCTTAATGCCATTTCAGAGGCTAGGAGACTGAGGCTCCGAGAGACCACGTAATCACTCAAGGCTGGACAGTGAGTGAGTGAAAGATCTGGAAGCACATCTCACCTCTCTGCCAAGCTGCCTCTCCAGAGTCACCTGCGTGTGATTAGGAAAGTGAAAGGAAGCCTTTCCCTCCTCACTCACAGTAGGGGCTGGGGGTGGGGGTCAAGGAGAGCCTCCTTACCTTAGGGACATGGCCACACCTCCACAGAATCTCTCCACTCCCTCCTCTCCATCCCCAGCTGCCCAGAAGATGATAGCTCACATCAATCATGCCCCAGGGATGATGCAGCCCAATCCCAGAGCATCAGACGTGGGAGGGACTATGGGTTCATACAGTCTATTCTTCCATTGTATGGATGGGTAAACTGAGGCCAGGGAGGGGAAGAGGCTTGTCAGTGTGCTTCCAAAAATGCAGCATTTCAGAGGACTGGGCACTCATTTCTGTACCCACTTCCCTGATTTCCCCAACACCCAGATGTCAGTTAGCCCCTCCTCATAGCCCCAGGTCCGTTTTCCCTCCCAGCATGCTTCGTGGCCCACTTTGTGCTCTCCCACCCACTGTCAGGGAACAAAACCCCACCGCTAGACCCACATCTCTGGGTCTGATGCAGGCCTTGGCTCTAGCTCACCTTGGAAACCTCATTCCTCATCTGTAAAGGAGGAGGGGTTGCACCAGAGGGTTTCCAAGGCCTGTGACCCTTACACTATGTGTCTGAGATGCTGGACCCCTGGCTTACCCATGCAAGCTGTCCCCTTTGGCCTGGGAGCTTGTAGCTGGTTGAAAGCAACACCACCTGACTATGAAGGCTTATAATTACCTTTCCAGGGAGCCACTCCTGCTAGTCAGGGAGAGAGAGGTCTGTCCAAGGGAGAAGGGTCTGGGTCTGAGGCTGGGGCCATAAACCCTCAATCCCCTTGGGATTTGCCTGTTCCCTGGGATGTGTCAAATCTTCCTGGAGGAGCTGGGAGGGAAGTGGAAAAGTTCCAAGACCTGGTTCCTGAGTGGTTCCTGAGGAGCAGGGAGAGGTTAGAGTTCTGGGTCTCAGCAGCCGGGGAGATGTCAGGAGCTCAGGGGTTAGTAACCACAGCTTTGGTTTGGCGGAGGAGCCCGCAGAAGCCGTGCTGAATGCGTTCTGTGCATTCACCCTCAGCCCAAGCTTCCGGGGGCATGTTGACATCTCCATTTTACAGATGAGGCAACCGAGGCCCAGGGAGATCAAGTAACTTGCTCTTCCAGGTGGCAGGGCTGGGCCCAGACCCTGGGTGGGGAGTGGTCTGGCTCCAAAGCCAGTGTCCTCCCAGGATGCTGCACCCAGGGCAGTGACCACCACAACTCACCTCTTCCCTTCTCCGTTCCCTGGGGAAGATGCTCTCAGCTTTGACCTTTGGGTTCCTCAGCCCAGGGTTATGACAACAAACTGATGTGGCAGACTGGCTAATCGTGCAGGATGACTGCGTTCTGAGAGTGATGGGAGCACACGGACACGCCTGCACTCATATACACACAGGTATACGCCAGCATGTACACATACACACGCACATGTAGATACATACATGTAGGTGTAGGCCCTTGGCCTTGTTTATGCCCTCATGTACCAATGTGCACACACACGCATGTGGTATCACCCCACAGGCTCAACTCTGTCGAGGTTTTCATCTCCCAGGAGCCTCGAGATGTTCCCTGGGAAAGTCCATTCTGCGGTTGCTAGGAAATCCGGAAGAGGGGGGAAGGCTGGGCTCTTTCTTTTCCCTCCTGGATACAAATCTCCACAATGCCTGTCCCTGTGCCTTTCTGTCTCCCTGCCTCTGTGTTGCCATTTCTCTTGTTCACCACAGCCTTCTCCTGTTTGCTTGGAAGGGCAGCAGGGAGAGGGCAGGGAGGAGGGAGGCGCGGGCGGGGGCTGGTATCCTGGGCCCGCTGTGCTCCGTGCCCCACGCTGGGCCAGGCTCCTGCGCTGCCCAGCGGTGTTCTCGTTGGAAACAGCTTCGTATGACTGTTGCTATTGATTATGGCAAGATTGTGTGCGGCTAAGAGCTCCTCGGAGCCAACTGGTATATTAAGCAATCACTTCTATAGCAGATGACATAACTCCCCCGGCATCGGTTTGTCCTAATGGGCTTGGTATTACTCATGTGCTAATTGATTGGGCACGGAGGGAAGAAAAACTAAATTCACTTGTGAGGCGATTTTATGGCAGGGCTCATAACAGAGGTAATTTGCTGAAAATGTTCAGTCCCGCTTCGGTTATGTAAGAATATCTGTGTTCCTGTGTTTTATCTCCCCCGCGCCTGGCTGGGGGAGCTGGCCTGGCCAGCTGAGCGCAGGAGCTAGACTCCCCCAGGGAACGGGCACTGCCAATGTGGGGCTGCCCCTGGGGAGTGCTGACAATTAGTGCCTTATACACAACCTTCTTGCCTCAGGGGTGGCTTTCAAAATATCTCAGCTTCTCCTGTTTAAAAAAAAAAAAAAGATTCCGTCTAAGGGCAAAACAGTTATAATTTCAGATCAGCCATCTAGTGTTACAAAGCTCTGGTTCAGAAACGGAAAGGATGAAGGGGGGATTATTATAATTTTTAAGAGAAAGAATATTTTGCCAGGAAGAGGGAGGGATGCGGAGCTTGAAGAGGCTTGAAGGGCCCCTCTCTCCCTCTCTCCCTCCCTCTCCTCCTCTTCTTTTTCTTTCCGCCGTCCCTGTCTCCTCCAGCCCTCCCCCAGCCCTTCCTGAAGCAGCCTGTCTTACCATGGACTTCTGGAGGAGTCTTGAGCCTCTGCTTGGCCATCCTCCTGCCACACTGCCATCCTGGAGGGGCAGAACCAGTCCTTCTAGTCCTATCTGCAGTGATGCCAAGTTGCCATGACTTTCTCCAGATGCGTGCAGCTGGGTGAGCTCCGCAGGCTGTGTGGCTGTCCACCTTTTGGGCTGGGTTCTGTGCTCAACTGGTGTTTGGGGTCCCCCAGGGCAGGGAGGTGAACTTCTGAAGCTGTGGTGCTTCCTCACAGCTCTGAACCAGGTTTCCAGAAAGGAGGCTGGGCTGCCCGGGGCCATTCTCAGGGCTTCCCCCTTCCTGGAATGTGTATTGATTGGCAAGGGAGACACCATGCGCTGGTCTCGCTGAAAGGGGGTGGGGGTTGACTACAAGTAAGTTCAGCCTGAATCCAGCGTTGTGCCTCTTCCTCCAATTGGAGCGGCCAGGCTGCGTGATCCAAGGAGGTTTCATCCAGGAGGAAACCAAGAGGCTGCGCGTCCCTTGGTTTCATTTGAGGCTGGCCGTTTGGATCCTGGACGTCCCCAGCTGGCCCCAGGCTGTTTAGGAGGTTTCACTGGAGGTCACTGGGTCTGAGACTCAACCAAGCTCCTAATCTGGCCCTTGACCAAACTTGACTAAACTCAACTAAACTCTGCCTCCTGGGCAGGTGGTTGTCCAGCTTCTACCCAACTCCTTCTAGACCGGCCGGCTTCCCGGCAGCCCGTTTTATCTCGGATGGTTCTGACCCTCAGAAAGTCCCTGCACAGAGCCTGGGACTTTTGAACCTCATCCATCTGTTCCCTTTCTATGGGCTAAAATCCTGCAGAGTGGTCCTGCCCCCACTGCATCTCATAGATGAGAAACAGGAGTCCTGAGAGGGGAGGGAGCTTGCCCAGCCCATGGGCAGTGTCAGAACTAGAGGTCAGCTCTCCTGAGCTCAAAAGCCCAGCAAAGCCTGAGCTCCTCCCCGCCCTGCCCCAGCCCCTCAGCAGGCGTCTCTGTTCTCTGGGCCCACCGGACCCCAGCAATATCCCCCCCATCACGTTATCCTCCAGCAACAGCCATTTTGCATTCTCAAAATCCCTTCCCAGTCTCTGCTCCAGAGAGGGTTCCCAGCTAGGGATGTGCTACGTGTGACCTGCTCTGCTGCCCCAGAACAAGTCAATTAGCCTCTCTGAGCTCCAGTCTCCTTTCCTAAATGGGGTGATAAATAGTAGTTAACGCGTATTGAGCACTTACTATAGGCCGGGAATAGTGTTTAGCACTTATCTTGGTGAACCTCTGTTATTTTAATCCTTCTGATAATTCTGTGTGGTGGAGACAATTGTGATTCCAATTGTTTCTTCCAGTTTTATTGAGATATAACTGACAGACAGCACTGTATAAGTTTAAGGTGTCCAGCATAATGATTCGACTTGTGTATGTCACAGAAAGATTACCAGAATAAGTTTAGTGAACATGTATCATCTCATCTCTGTAAAAAAATTAAAGAAATAGAAAAAATTATTTTTTCCTTGTGATGAGAACTCTTAGGATGTACTCTCTTAGCACCTTTTGTATATAATGTAGGGCAGGGTCAATTATGTTTATCATGTTGCCCATTACATCCCTAGTACTTATTTATCTTATAACTGGAAGTTTGTACCTTTTGACTGGCTTCCTCTAATTCCTCCTCCCCCCACACCTCTGTGATCCCACTTTTCAGATAGGGAAACCGAGGTGCTATAACAAATTGCAGCACTGGAATGAAACTCAGGCAGTTCAGCTGCGGGTTGGCGCTCCCAAACCACTAACTCACAACCTGCCTCTCCAGCAGTTGCAAGCCTTAGAGGAGTTCACAGGTGCTTAAGTTCTTTGTAAAGTGTAATAAGGGGTGGTCTCAGGGATGCCTTAGATTCTTACCCCTTTGTGGGGTGAGAGGGGAGGTCCCAGGGCTCTTCAAGGGTCTCTTGCAAGCTGTGGAGTCTTCCCAGATAAATGCACATATGTTCATGTGTAAAGAATTTTGTCGACTGTCTCAGGGTGAGGGTGAGGGTGTCCTGAAATTGAGGCCCATTCTTAGGAGCACGGATGCCTGGTTAGAGACCCTTACCCTATCCAGTGTTTTCTACTGTCTGAGTGGGGAGGTGGGAAGGGTGAAAGACAGTCTGAGCCTTGCGGGTGAGGAACAAGGATGAGGCTGTTGAAGGTCTCAGACCTCTGGGGAGGGCAGGAGAAGGCTTTCTGCAGGACTGCCATGTTGACATGACTGTGGCAGCTTGGGCAGGCCCAGGCAGGGCTCAGCTCTCCTCCGGGCATTTTGGCCCTGGCTCGGGTCGGTCTGGTGGGAGCCGTAGGGTGGAGATGACAGGAAAACACAGCACACCCCGATTTCCAGAGGGAAATGTGAGGGTAGGTGGGGGAAGGCCCCGATTTTACCTGTGCCTGGATTTCCCCATTCCTAATTATCTTGTGATAATTAGTAGGTCTAGAACATTTGCCTTGGAGCCAAGTTAGGTGAGTGATGAACAAGGGAACAGAGGGGTCTGATTGCTTAACTTGGAGGGGGAAGGGTGCAGTTTTATGAGAAAGCTGAGGAGGAAATCTCCTGTATGGGATGGTTGTGGGACCTCTGGGAAAGCCCTATTCCCAAATGAAAATGATCACTTTGCCCCTGTCTGTCTGAAATTCCACCATTACAGATATATTATCTAGGTCTAGAAAGATATTCAGTTACTTGAAGTATATGAAGTGCAAATACCCCTGGGTGACAAATGTAGTGGCCTTTATTGGTCACCACTTGAAGACAAAAGAAGTTCCCATGGAGGAGAGGTTGGGGGAAAACAGCAGAGACAGGGTCAGCAGCATGAGCTTGCGGGTCAGGCAGATCCGGATTCCAGTCTAGATCTTGCTACTTTCCTATTCTGTGATCTTGGGAAGTCCCCTTGAGCTCTTTGAACTCACTGGGGAAGTGAAGTTATGGTAATGGTACCCACTGCACATGACTATTGGGAGGGTTAAATGAGACAATGCTTATTAGTGCTTAGCCAGATCCTGGCTGGGAAGACGCAATCTCTACATGGCAGCTATTATAATCTGGGGACCAGGAGGGTCTAAGGGATGTTGAAGGGCACAGGAGACCCACCTGACTGACTTCGCAGGGGGGCCAGCCCTTGCCCCCAAGCCGGCCCTCCGAGCCCACCCATCAGCTTGGCTGCAGTGGGCAGAGTTGCTTCCTGAGGTGCCTGGGAGGTGTGAGCCCTGAAGATCAGCTGACTCCTGCCTTCCAGGTCCCACTGGGAGAAAGAGAGAGAGGTCTGGGGAGTGACCTAGAGGTGATGGGGGACGTGCAGGGAGCAGGGTGGGGCGTGAAGAGAGGGAAGAACAGTTAAGGCAAAGCTCACTGGGGGAGGGGGACAGGGCAGGACTGTTGGTCAGGGCCTTCAGTCTCTGAAGGGTCTGCAGCAGGTTCTGGGCAGAAAGAAGAGTGAAATTAGTGGCCTGTGGAAATGAATTTAAATAATGGACAGTACAAGACCAAGTAGTGTCGCCTTTCTCATTGCCATCCTTTTGCCAAGAATGTAAGCACTCTGAGGGCAGGCTTTGTTGTTTTGTTTTGTTTTGTTTTGCTTTCTCTGTTGTATTCCCACCCCCTGGAGCAAGCTCTGGGGCAACGTGGTGAATGAGTATTTCCTGAATGAACACATCTGTGTGTGCATGTGTGTGGATGCACACGTGCTCACAGGGGAGCGAGACCACCCCCAAGAAAGCAGAAGATGTCCCGAACCGGCTCCTGAGCCCCAGCCATTCTCTGGCCGCAGCTGAGGCCTGCACCCAGGCGCCCTCCATCCACAGGAGGCAGAGCCCCCTGATCTGGAAGCTGGTGGGTGGGGAGGTGCAGCAGCCCAGCACGGCCACATGGTGGGGGAAGATTCCCTTCCTCCTTCTGGTCCCCCTCCCTCTCCAGGCCGGGCCTCGCTGCTGCATCCCACTCTCTCCATCGTGGCTCACCCTGCTTGGGGGTCCTTCCCTTAAGGGCCAAAGACGCCCACTGAGCAGACAGGCCTCCTTTCCAAACGTGCCTTTGCTCTGTCACTGTTTCCCAGGCCCACTGGAGGGGGTCAGCCTGGAGAGGGTGCTCTCTGGGACTCACCTGGGGCCCTTTACCCTTCTCAGGAGGAGGATCCCCTCACTCACCCTCTCTCCCCGTCACTGCCCCATGTGGTTTAAGGAGCACCCCACAGCCACACTGCACCCCACTGGCCATGTCTGCAGGGCCAAAGACCCGGTTACCCAACCCCAGGTAGCTACGAGCAGCCCGTTTTATTGGTTCGGCAGTGCCTTTTTCTACAGGCTCCAGCCCCACAGGGGATCTGTTCAATCACTGTGTTTACATCCTGCCCCTGGCGCCCTCTTGGGATCTCCAGACTTCAGGGAGCTGTTTCTTTATCTGTGTGCCCTCTGAGTGCAGCCGGGGTCAGGCCTCCCGGTTGGATGGGGCTCTCCCCTCTGCGGGTGGAGACTCTGGAACCGGAATCTGACTCAGAGCCTGGAAGGCCAAGGCTGCCTGAGGAAGCCGGCCAAGCGACCCTGGTTCTTGACCCTTGATGCTAAGGAAGCCAAGAAGCTTGGCCCCGGCATCGTTCCCATCTTTATCCAGCTGTGCAGGTTTGGAACATTTATGGGGAAGCCATCACCCTCAGCCCCCAAGCTGCTCCCTGCTGCTCCTCCTGGGGGCGCTCTGCATCTGCGGGGCCCGGGCTTCAGAATTCAATTTCCCTCCCACCCGAGCCCAGCCGGCATTTGGCCAGCTCCTGAAGGCACAAGCTAATGGTGGGAAAGTGCTTTGTGAACAGCTTCTGTACAGGTTTGCAAGAGCGTTGCTACCCCGAAGAGGTGCTGGGCAATAACGCCTGCCAGAGCCCTGCTCCTCCGCACTCAGCCCTCCTGCTTTCATTTCAGTAGGGGCTGTCACCCCTTATCTGTAAAAGGGTGTCGCTGATAGTGGAGGTTTAGGGTATTGAGGGCAGGTGAGGCTGTCTTTGAGAATTCTCCCCAGCCCTGAAGCTGGAGGGAACGAATGCACCCTCCCCTGGTGGATTAGGAGCCCTGGTTCGTCCACAGTTTTCCATGGGATGCTGGGCAGGTCCTTCCTTCCTGGGCCCAGTAGCTTTGAGGTGGTGCCTGCCAGGGGATGGTGGAAGGCCACTCCTGGCTTCCCGTGATTGGCTTCTCCATCACAGACCAGGTAGGTAAGGCTGAAGGACACCAGCCTTTGGCCCAAGAGGGCTGGGACTTGGAGCAAAGCCGCCAGACATGCTTTCCCTAAAAGGGGGCAATCATGAGGGGTTTGGTGATCTTTGGGTGTGTGACAGGCCCCTGAAGGGAAAGGGATGCTTCCCCTGAATATAAGGGGGCAGAGGCGTAGGAAAGGGGCCCTTGGGCCCCCCAGCCGAGGGCACAGTGGGACAGAGCTAGGCACAGAGAGCCCGTCCCAGGTGCGTGCCAGGACTTGGAGACTGGGGGCACCCAGTGGGGTCTGGAATCCTGCCCGGGAAGTGGGTGCTGTTGTTTGGACCAGTTCCTGCTGCAGCCCCCTGAGAACCGCTTGAGGTGGCTCTTTCTCACTCTTTCTGCCAACCTGAGCCTCTTCTCATGCTGTTTGCTCCATCTGGAATACCCTCCCCATATCTCTGTAGGGGCAAATAGGACCCTCTTTCACCACTTCAGAGAACTTTTCCTGATGTGTCCTCCACCTGGAAGGAAGCTTTCCCTCCTTCTCTGTATCCTTGTAGAGCTTAAATCTGTCCTGGAGTTGTTCTGTGTACCAGGTTAGGAACCCCCTGAGCCAGGGTCTCTGTCTCAGCTTACATCCCCTCTGAGTCCACAGCTCTGCCTTGTACACAGCAGGCACTTAACTCCTGCTAGAATGCCCCAATGACAGGAGGTTAGTGGTGTGACAGTCATACAAACAGAGGGTGCCCAGAACGGCTTCATCTCTGGAGTGTCTTGGACCCTGCAGTTTTCCTTGGTATTTTGAACGCTTTGGAACTGACCCCAGGGGAGGAATGCAAAGCAGGAACCGCTGAGTTCTTGTGGTGACTTGGATGCCACCAACCACCTGCAAGGTAGGGTGGCCAGAGCAGGTGTTGTTTTACAGATGAGGGGGTGAGGCCCTGGCAGTTTAAAGACTTACCCCTCCCATGGTAGAATGGGTGAACCCAGGCCTTTGACCTTTTCATAGCAGGGAACAGTGATGAGCAAATCCACGCCTAGACTCAGGGCAGTGCCTCTGGAGTCAGGGGTTGTTTTACAAAAGCTTCTTGTTAGGGCCTTTGCTGTTGTGTTGTTTAACAAGGAAAAATAAAGGCTAGAAAACCAAATGACCCATAATCCACTGTGCAGATAATCCTGTGACATTACTTTTTTAAAAAGGAAGTCATTCATTTCAGAAAGGTATAAAATAAAATGTTAAAATCTCCTTGCTGCTACTGCATTCTCCTAGGCAACCTAAACAGGCTTTTTCTAGGAAAAAAAAAAGTATACATACCAGCCTTGATACTTCTGTATATACATGATATATTATACTTATTTACTTACACAGAAAGGGTTGTCCAATACCCATTGCGCTAAGCATTATTATCTTCGTACGTCTATCTGTTTCTGTATATTTGTTTATTCCTGTATATCTGTATCCCAGCATTCAGAACAGCCTCTTTTGTTTAATGGCTGCCTAGAGTCCATTGTAGGATGCGCTGATTTAATGTGACCACTGTTGAGAGATTGTATCCAGCTTTTCCTTTGTCAAATACGGCAACAAAAATATCCTAATATTTTGGCAAATATTTTGGCATGCTTCTGTGAATCTAAGGGAGTAACTATTAAAGTAAAGCTCTGACCTTTTATTAAGTTGTTGGTACTGGAAAATATTTGCTGAGCTGTGTCCCTGAATAAAAATAATAATAATAATAACACATACAGCACTTACTATGTGCTAGACACTGTCTAGACCCTTACACATCTAGCTCATTTAGTTTTCACAGCAACCCTAGGAAGTAGATACTAGTATTACCTCCCTTTGACAGGAAAGGAAACTGAGGCACAGAGAGGTGAAATGACTTGCCCAAGGTCACACAGCTAGTGTACAAGTTTGCTCTGGCTACCGTAACAAAGTACCACAGAGTGATGGCTTACCCAACAGAAATTAATTTTCTTACAGCTCTGGAGGCTAGAAGTCTGAGATCAAGGTGGAAGCAAGGTTGTTTCTTCTGAGGCCTCTCTCTTTGGCTTCCCTGTGTTTTCATGAAATCTTCCCTTTGTCCCTGTGTCCTAATTTCCTTTTGTTATAAGGCCACCAGTCCTATCAGGTTAGGGCTCACCCTAATGACCTCATTTTACCTTAATTACCTTTTTTAAACACCCTATCTCCAAATACAGTGACAGTCTTGGGACGTTAACATGTGAATTTGGGGTGGGGGACACAGGTTAGCCTATAACAGCTGGCAAGAGGCAGAGCCAGGATTTAAACCCAGTCGTCTGTCCCAGAGCCACATTCTGGACTAGTTCACCGTGAAATTCCCACAACCAGGAAGTGACGAGCAGGCTGGTGTGGGTGGCCCTGGCCACAGGAGCGATGCTGATTCCAGGCAAAGGAAGTCTCCGGAGATCTCAGACCCTGGAGCAGCAGCCTTCCTACCGGCTCCAGCTGCAGGAGGCTTCAGCTGTGGTGGCTGATGAGACTGATGATGAAAATCAGGGAAACAGGGCACACTGGGTGGGGAGCCCAGGGTGCGGTGAGCAGAAGCATCCGCAGGTAGGAGAAGGTGGGTAATTGAAGAATGGGAAGCTAACTAGTGACAGATGTGTGTACATGGATTAAAGGGAAGGTTAAAGACTGCCATCAGGAAGGGCAAGCAAGGTGTCAGAGGCCTTGGTGGCCGAGAAATGTGCATAGTCTTGATTGGTTTTTAACAGTTTTAGTGAGATATAATTCATATATCATACAATTGACCCATTTAAAGAGTACAATTAAATGGTTTTAGTATAGTCACAACCATTTGCAACAAACACCATCACCAATTGTGGAACATTTCCATCACCCCCAAAAGAAGCCCCATACCTATTAGCAGTCTCTCCCCATTCCTCCCAAACCCTCCACTGCACCCAGCCCACAACAACTACAAATCTATTTATCTATTATTTCTTCCCAGTTTCCTTAAATTCTCAAAAAACAGTGCTGGTGCCTTGGACTAACACATTCCTTCCAAAACACAAACAAAACCCCTTAACAAACAAACAAACAATCTCAATTCTACACCCCCAACACTCACATACCAATAAGTTATTGAATAAAGCTACGTTCCAGAATACAACTTGGGTTCAGGCAGATTTAATGTGAAAATTGAGTTCTGTCCCTTACAAGCTGTGCACCTTTGGAAGAGTGAACGTCCCTCTCTGGGCCTCCTGTCCTCCCTTGGCAGTGGAGATACTACTGCCTACCTCATGGGTTATTGGAGGATTCAATGAGATGGTTGATGCCAAGAACCCAGCACAGTGCCTGGCACACAGCAGCATTTGGTGAATGTTCTTTTCTCCCTCCCTCTCTCTCTTTACTCTGGCTCAGGTTCCATCTTTTGGCTGTTCCCCCATCTGTGCCACCATCTTGGATGCTGACAATGGCTGGAGAATTGGCACATAGCTAACTCCTGGGAACTGTGGGCCTATCCCCTGTCTAACTCTCACGTGTTCCTCTTTCCTTCCTTGGAAAGAGGCCCTTTGCCTGCCTGGCTCCCAGATGGGGCCACCGTCCCTTGAGTCCACTGGGGACTGGCCTTGTCTCGCCACCCTCCGCTGGTGCCACTCGCAGGCAGAGGGCTGCTCGTCTGCTCTCCCACAAGCTTCACCAACGAATAATGAAGAAACCCTCAGACCCCGGTCCTCTCCCTCCTGGCTCCCAGCCTCTGATATATTTGAGCCTAGATGGCATAATTTTTCACCTAAATGTGAATGTATTTGCGAATTGATAGAAAGTAGTTTTTGCTCTGGTGATATAATATAGGACGGCCTCATCCTGGCTGCTATTTTGATTGTGACTTAAATGGATGAGGCCATCAATAATTATTTTATTGAACAGGCACATGAAAAATGATGCTGGGCCAAAGTAATTTCCCCGACAAAGCCGGTAACTGCACTGTGGGCAGTCTACCTTTGCAGCGCTGAGCTTGCTGAGAGGTGTTGCAGGGACAACACCTCATCCACTTGTCCCCTTCTCTGGGTTTTCCCAGGGGCTCTGGGTGGCAGGATGGAGGGGTCGGGACTGACCTGCAGGCAGGTGGGGAGAGAGGGCAAGTCAGACACTTGCCACGGCGCTGTGGATTTCCCACGGCCCTCCCTGCATCATCTCACACCCCACTCAGTGCAAAATGAGCAATGTGACCCCCATTTGGGGGAGGAGGAGAGTGAGCCTCTGAGGGATTAAGGGGCTCCACCGGGGTCCCCCAGCTGCTTATGGGGCCTCCTGGGAGGCCCTGGCAGGGCATCTCTGAAGCCTCTTTTCACTTGCACCTCTGCTCTCTCCAGCTGTAGCTTTTGGGGAGGAGGATCACGGGACCTCCCCGGGAAACCAGCTTCCCCAAGATATTCCCCTTGAAGGGGACAATCACAAGGGTGAAGGCTGCTGGAGGAAAGGTGTAGACATAAGCCCCAGAAACAAGGTGCCCTGAGCAGCTCCTCTGTCCTGGGTTAGCCCAGGGCACGTCACATCCTCCACACGTGTACTCAGTGCCAGCCTTTTCCAGCTCTCCTGAGCTGGGCCCATCTTGCATGCTACAGGTTGGCGTCAGAACAGCCCACAGTCCAGGTGGAGGCTCTACCCTTGTCTGGGATAACACACGGTTTCCCAAACTTCAGTCTTTTGTAATCCACCACCATTTTTAGCTTTATCTACATAACACCTGTACTGTTATTTCCTTAATATACTTGCTTATATGGGCACAGTTTGGAGATATTGCGGGTTCGATTCCAGACCACCGCAATAAGGCAAATATTGCAGTAAAGTGAGTCACACGAGTTTTTTGGTTTCCCAGTGCAAACAGAAGTTATGTTTACACCATACTGTAGTCTATTAAGTGTGCAGTAGCATCATGTCTTAACAAATAATGTACATACTTAAATTTAAAAAATACTTGATTGCAGGAGACCCTGCAGAGTGAGCGCTGAGACCCCTTCCCAGTGCCCTTCGTGCAGAGGTCTTGCTGCGACTCGGGGCGTGGGATCAAGGTGCAGGAGGGGGTGCCAGGCGGAGGGGCGAGTGCAAGGTGGCAGAGGGGCCGCGGCCGGGGTCCCCTGTGCCCATGGGCAAGGCCTCACTGGAGGACCCGCTGGACGGCGGGCGGGCCCACGGGCCGAGCAATGAGGTCGGGCACAGCCAATGCAGCACATAGTCCAAGGTCTATGAAGATCTTCTCCTGGCGAGCCCACACCCTAACTGTGCTCTTCGTCCTCACGTGGGTGTTGGGCCACGTGACTCTGGTGGCACAGACGCCAGGGGACAACAGCCTGCAACACTAAGAGAGGTACTGCGGCCAGCATTTTGGTTTCCTTATGTTTGGGAATCACACAAGCTAAAGACAGTCTGTTTTCCAGACCTCATCCTGCTTACTGGAGGTTTCGGCTCTGCGTTGGTGAGGTCTACACGCTGCTTCTCTTCTTTGTACCCTTCCAGACACCACAGTTGGGCTCAGAGCCATTCCACTGCCCCCAAGCCCCCTGGGGTGCTACCTCCCCGGCCCTGACCCCAGCAACCACCATCTGTTCCTGCTGCGTTACCACAGTTTTGTCTCTTGGAGAATCTCCTGTGGATAGAGTTGTACAGTGCGTGACCTTCGGCGTCTCTGAAATTCATCCGAGCCATGTGCTGCCAACACCCGCTCCTTTCTATCGTGGGTGGTGTTCCTGGCGGATGTATCCCCGTCTGTCCGTTCATGGTGTCGAAAGACATTGGTGTTGTGTCTAGTTTTGGGTGAATACGAGTGGAGCTGCTCTGAGCCTTCTGGTACAGGCTTTTGTGTGGACCTGAGCTTTCATTTCTTGAGGATAAATACCCAGAAGGGATTGCTACGTCATATGTCAGGTGTCTGTTTCACTTTCCGAGGAGCTGCCGGCTGCGACCCAGAGGGGCTGTGTCCCGCCAGGACTGTTTTAGAGCTTCTGTTGTCTCTCATCCCCGTCAGTACTTGCCATTGTCAGAATATCTTATTTTAGGGCTTCCCTGGTGGCGCAGTGGTTGAGAATCTGCCTGCCAATGCAGGGGACACGGGTTCGAGCCCTGGTTTGGGAAGATCCCACATGCCGCGGAGCAACTAGGCCCGTGAGCCACAACTACTGAGCCTGCGCGTCTGGAGCCTGTGCTCCACAACAAGAGAGGCCGCGACAGTGAAAGGCCCGCGCACCGCGATGAAGAATGGCCCCCGCTAGCTGCAACTAGAGAAAAGCCCTGACACAGAAAAGAAGACCCAACACAGCCATTAATAAATAAATAAAATTTATTTTTAGAAAAAGAATATCTTATTTTAGCCAGGGTCTTATCATGGATTTAACTGCATTTCTAGAATGGCTGACGATGTTGATCAACTTCTCTCGTATTT
Source organism: Mesoplodon bidens (assembly GCF_964165515.1). NCBI lineage: Eukaryota > Metazoa > Chordata > Mammalia > Artiodactyla > Ziphiidae > Mesoplodon > Mesoplodon bidens. The sequence continues at coordinate 59,773,271 of NC_138178.1, read as the reverse complement.
ATGAGCCATGAAACAAACATCCTCTTTGGTGAAGTGTTTTTTTTGTTGTCTGGTTTTCTTTGCCCTTTAAAAAAATCAGATGGTTTGTTTTTATAATGTTGAGTTATGACAGCTTTTTATATAGTCCTAGTACAAGGTCCTTTGTTGGATGTAATTTGCAAATATCTTCTCCAAGTCTGTAGCTGGTCCTTCGTTCTTTAATCATGACTTTCGTTATGTCTTTTTTTGTGTGCTTTTGATGTCATGTCTAAGGTTTCTTTGTCTAACACCAGTTTATTCCCATTTTCTCCTGTATTTTCTTCTAAAACCTGCACAGTTTTATATTTTACCTTTAGATTGCTCATTCATGTTGAGGTTTGTTTTTTTTTTTTTTACATTTTGTTTTGAAATAGTTAAAGATTCACAAGAAGTTGTGAAAAAATTGTACAGGTAGGTCCCATGTTCCTTCACCCAGTTCCCCAATATTTTGCATAAATATAGGACAGTATGTACACCTAAAACTAACCCAGTATAGTTGATTGTAAATCAACTCTACTTCAATTTAAACAAATATATAGGACAATATCAAACTAGAAAATTGATATTGATGCAATCCACAGAGCTTACCACAGTTCAGTTTTACATGAATGCATGTGCACACACACATGTGTATGTAGAATTCTGTACCATTTTTTTAGTTTTATTGCAGTGCATTTAATTAAAAGGTTTTTTAAATTATAGTAAAAAGACACATAACATGAAATTTACCATCTTAACCATTTTTAAGCACACTCAGCTCAGTGGCATTAAGCACATTCACATGGTTGTGTTACCTTCCCCACCATCCGTCCCCAGAACTTGTTCATCTTCCCAAACTGACACTCTGTCCCCATTAAACACTAAGTCCCCAGCCCCTGGCACCCACCATCCTATTTCCTGTCCCTATGAATCTGACTCCTCTAGGGACCTCATGTGAATGGAATCAGATACTGTTTGTCCTTCTGAGACTGGATCATTTCCCTGAGCATAGTTTCCCCAAGGTTCATCCATGTTGTAGCCTGTCAGAATTTCCTTCCTTTTTAAGGCTGAGTAGTGTTCCACTGTGTGGATGGACCATGCTTTGTGTATCCACTTATCATGGATGGGCACATGGGTTGTTTCCACCTTCTGGTGACTGTGAGTAATGCTGCTGTGAATATGGGAGTGCGAGTATCTGTTCCAGTCCCTGCTTTCATTCCTTTGAGGCTACACCCAAAAGTGGAATTACTGAGTAATTCTGTTTAACCTTTAGAGGAGCTGCCAGACTGTTCTCCACAGCAGTTGTACTCGTTTTACATTCCCACCAACAGTGCACACGATTCCAATGTCTGCATATTCTCACCAACACTTGTTATTTTACCTTCTTTTTTTTTTTTTTTTTGGTGTGAAGTGGTAATCTCTAGTTGCAGCAAGCGGGGGCTACTCTTCATTGCGGTGCACGGACTTATTGCGGTGGCTTCTCTTGTTGCAGAGCACGGGCTCTAGGTGGGTGGGCTTCAGTAGTTGTGGCTCCCAGGCTCTAGAGCACAGGCTCAGTACTTGTGGCTCGTGGGCTCTAGAGCACAGGCTCAGCAGTTGTGGTGCACAGGCTTAGTTGCTCCGCAACATGTGGGATCTTCCTGGACCAGGGCTCGAACCCATGTCCCCTGAATCGGCAGGCAGATTCTTAACCACTGCGCCACCAGGGAAGTCCCTCGCATGTGGTTTTGATTTACATTTCCCTGACTGCTAGTGATGCTCAGCATCTTTTCATGTGCCTGCTGGACGTTTGTATGTCTTCTTGGGAGACCAGCTTTTGTTCTGATTGATTTTTTATGGTCCATATTTTATTTTATTTATTTAAAATAAACTTTATTTTAAAACAGAAAAAATACTTGGTTGCTAAAAAATACTAACCATCATCTGAGCCTTCAGTGAGTCATAATCTTTTTGCAATAGTGACATCAAAGATCACTGATCACAGGGCTTCCCTGGTGGTGCAGTGGTTGAGAGTCCACCTGCCGATGCAGGGGACATGGGTTCGTGCCCCGGTTCGGGAAGATTCCACATGCCGCGGAGCGGCTGGGCCCGTGAGCCATGGCCGCTGAGCCTGCGTGTCCGGAGCCTGTGCTCCGCCACGGGAGAGGCCACAACAGTGAGAGGCCCGCGTACCACAAAAAAAAAAAAAAAAAAAAAAAAAAAAGATCACTGATCACAGGTCACCATCACAAATACAATAATAATGAAAAAGTTTGAAACATTACAAGAATTACAAATATGTGACCCAGAGACACAAAATGAGCAAATGCTGTTGGGAAAATGGTACCAATACAGTCGCTCAACGCAGGGTTGCCACAAACTTTCTATTTGTAAAAACCGTAATATCTGCGAAGTGCCATAAAGTGAAGCACAATAAAACAAGGTGTGCCCGCATCATCTAATACCTTTAACTTAGCTCCATTCTAGGCAATAAGTCCATTAAACCACTGTTTGATGTATTTATTCTATTTTTCTGCTGCATACCAAGAATAAAAGCACAGCTCAAGTAAAAACGTGTGCATCTAGGTAACGGTGAGAACCATCTGGTAAACACCACAGAGCTGTGAGCCTGGGTGAGGTGCTACTCTGCAGAAGCAGAGGTGAGCTGGGAGGAGACAACAGACGTGGCATCCATTTCGTCCATCTCACCCCTCGGGGCACCAGCGGAGCGTGAGGCCCTCAGGAACAAGCATCTGACCCTGGGCTTTGATGGGAGGGCAAGCATCATCATGGGTGGGATAGTCTGTGTCATCAGTGTCTGCTGGGACCCACTCATCCCAGGGTCTGTCGGCGTGGGGACCCCCTGCACACAGCCCTGGTGCCTCCCCTTAGTCCCTGATGGCCCCTACACTGACCCTGTTTATTCTTCCTGGGGCTGTAATCTGCTTTCTTTAGGAACTAAAGCCACCCCCTCTCTGCTGTGCAGAATGGAGCCCAGCCTTCCCCCTCCCCCCAACTCAGATCTGGGAAGACAAACACCCAAGCCTTGGCATTTGAGGGCTTGTATTGTTAATCTCCACAGGGAAATGGCCAGAGGGGACAGAGAGAACAAACTGGGCAGCAGGGGATCAGAGGGGCGAAGATTCCAGAAATCTTAATGCCCTGGACTCCAGCCTGAAATCCCTGCTGGCCTCCAGACAGTTTCACTTCCCCCGGAAAGGGGCTCATGGGGTCTCCCTGGCTCCCCCCACTCCTTCTTCTTTTCCCTGTAGACCCCGTTTCCCCAGAGGCCTCATCTCAGGGAGCAGGGACAGCCCAGGCTGGGGATGGGGGACAGTCTGGGACCCCATGCTGAGCTAGGAGTTTCCAGCCTAAGTGGACCTTTGCTTGGGGGATGAGCAAATGCTGGCGTCCTGCACAGTTTTCCCAGATACAAGTGGGCTGCCTGAGGCCATCTGGTTCCTCCAGGATGTGAATCAGAGTTCAGGGCTGCAGGGGCAGACAGGCAGGACATGAGTGAAAGGCGGGGACTGTGGACTACAAGAGGGCACATCCTCATCTGAAGGCACTGGAATTCAATGAAAGAAATGAAACCTGAGCAGGCAAGTGTTTTCTTTAGAAAACACATCGGTGGGCCAGATTCAGCCAGTGTGTGGCCCTGACCTGGAGTACAGAGGTGTTTTGTAAAGTGCTAAGTAGTGAGGGTTTGGAGGGCAGGGGCTGGGCTTTCTACAGGAGCATCCATGGTGGCTGTGTGTCCCTTTGGAATCCAAGGTCCTGTCACCCATGGGGCAACTTTGTGCAAATTAGAGAAAGGGTCCCTTCCTCTGGGCAGATGCAGCCTGTTCCAGGATGTTCCATTTGGTGAGCAGAGTGTGGCTGCCCCCATGGATCCCCTTCCTGGGGCCCTTGTATGGGACCCAGCTGGGCAAGTGTGTGCGTTGGTCAGGCCTGATTCCTGGCACTCCCAAAGCACGCTCCCCATGACCTGCTGTTGTTCAGAGGACACAACCTCTTGATCCACAAACTGCAGGCAAAGCTTAAAGTGGAGGTGACACGTGACAGTCATGGGCCCGTGCGTCTCCGTGGCACCGGCAGGATTGTCAGGAACCGCATCGCAGGCCCTCCGCAGAGCCCAGAGGTGCAGCCAGCTGGGCAGAGCAAGGATCCTTCTCCATCCCCAGCAGCTAGTGAAAGCCAGGGTGGAGCCGGGAGGGGAGACAGTGCTGCCGCAGGCTGTGGCATGTGCTGTAGGAAAGGCAGCCCGAGGCCCACTCTCTCCCCTCCCTGTGAACCGCACTCCTGGTGGGGAAACCAGCCTTGGGTCAGAGCGCCCACAGGGCTTCCTCACTGGGGGACTCAGGGTCTGGCCGTGTGGGCCGCGCACGGCCAGCCCCTCAGCAGCTCCCTGGTCAGCACCCAGCTGGAGTGGCTGCCTTTGGGTCTCCAGAGCGGGGATGAGTGGATTCACCTGTGTCTTGCTAAGGCTGGGCACCCCGAGAGGCTGAGCTTTTGCTCCCAGACACAACCTGGCTAAGTGATGTGCTGCAGAGGGACAGGGGAAGTGAAAAGTGCACATCTTGCCTGGAGTCGCCTTCTGGCCACTTCTCCATTCTGTCTCCTGTTCCCTCTCTCCCTGTCTTTGTGCATCTTCCCTCCCCCCGTCCTCCCCCTCTTTTCTTTCTCTGTGTCCCTTCTCTTTGTCTTCATCTATTCTCCTCTCTCTCCCCGCCTTGGAGTCCTTTCTTGCTTCTCCACGGCCCTCTGCTCTCTCCTCTGGGGAGCAGCCCAGCTTGTTGGGGCCACCGCCTCTGGTAATCACAATGGTCCCACAGGGGACCAGTAGCTGCCCGGATCTGCTATTCCATTCAGGCCGAAAGTGGCAGTGACAGAGCCGCGTCGCCATCTTCAAGCCTCTGCCTTGGGTTTCCTGCTTCTCCAGGGACAGGAGCACTTGGATGGGGGCATCTGCAGGAGCACAGAGCCCTGGGCCCAAGGGAGGTGGCTGAGAGCACCCCTGGCGGTCCCTGGAAGAGGGACAGGGTCCTGTTCTAAGAACTTGTATGCACACTGATGCTTTAATCCTCACAACAGACCTATGAGATAGGTCCTATTACCATCCTCAGTTTTCAGGTGAGGGAACTACAGGGTAGAGAGGAAATGACTTACCCATGGTTGCACAGCCAGCACCGGGCCCAGCTGGGGCCTGATCCCAGGTGTTCTGGCTCCAGAACACACACTTCTAGCCTCTGTGCTTTTCTACCTCTCAGATCTCAATTCTCTGAACCAGCAGGAAGAGTTGGGGCCACAAGGTGCTCCTTCACCCACCCCACCCCATAAAGGGACCTCTCTCAGCGGACATGTCAGTCTCCAGGGCTGGAGATTCAGTACTCTAGCCTCTTTTCAAGTGGAAACCCCTGTCCATAAAGGAGTAAACCTTCAGCCCTAGTGTTATCTGAATTTGTCAGGTAGTTTTTGACAGAGAGGAAATATAAGGTTTGAAAACCCAGGGTGTCTGAAGACTGGTTGGGGGGTGGGAAGGGTGCTTTGTGGAGCTGGGGTTCTCAGATGGAGATTGCATTGGAATCTCCTGAAGGAGATTAGAACAAGAGCTGGACCCGCCCCCAGAGTTTGGGGGTCCCCAAGAAGGGGTGGATTTCAAGAATTTGCATTTCTAACAGGTTCTCAGGTGGTGATGTTGTGGCTGTTTTGGGAACCCCACTTTGAGAACCATTGCCTTAGAGAAAGGGGAAGCTAGGTCACCGGGGACAAACATTTCCGTCTTCACTGGAGGCTGAAGCAGACAGGGGAAGTTGGGGGTCCCTACTGGAGCCTGGCAGTGATTACACACCCCCTCCTTTGTTTCAGGTGCTCTGGGCGTCCGTGCCCAGCCATGATGAATAGCATTCATTTAAGCAGGGCCTGCACCGTGTGGAAAGCACCTCTATACAGATCTATTCGGTTTTTATTAACCATTTTACTGTCACAGTTTCAAAATCAATCAAAGTGTTGCCTTCGGGAGACTCACTGGGGTTTGAGGGCCAGGGCTCCCGGACTAAGTGCAGCACGGAAGGGCGGGGGAGCTCAACCTGCAGTTGGGGGAGGCTGAGAACGGGCAGTGGTGACTGTGTCCTTCCCCTGCCATGTGAACAGTGGACTTGTCCTCTCTGAACCAAAGCCCAAGCCCAGGCCAGAACTAACTGCACCCACTTGTTGACCCCTGAACCAAACCCAAATATGAATTTCTCTTGTGAGCCACTTTCCAAACCTACGTTCAAAACAGAACAGGCAGGGGCAAGGAGAGACCCTTAGCAAACCAGTTTGAATCAGGGGCTTCCCTGGTGGCACAGTGGTTGAGAGTCTGCCTGCCGATGCAGGGGACACGGGCTCGTGCCCCGGTCCGGGAGGATCCCACATGCCGCGGAGCGGCTGGGCCCGTGAGCCATGGCCGCTGATCCTGTGCGTCCAGAGCCTGTGCTCTGCAACGGGAGAGGCCACAGCAGTGAGAGGCCCGTGTACCGCAAAAAAAAAAAAAACAGAACAGGCAGGGGCAAGGAAAGACCCTTAGCAAACCAGTTTGACTCAGAAGGGAATCTACAATTCCCTGAACCATTAAACTAAAACAAATCTGGGACATCCAAACCCTTCGAACCTGACATGAGTCAATATTTCTGTTGGTCCGGCTCCCTGGCTTAACAGAAGCCAAGCCTAGGTGTGAGAAGGTGGCTCTCTGAGCTCCAGGGAGAGCAAAGGTCTCTGTATTGACTGAACCCTCCCAGGGAAGCCCCGTCCTGCATCCTGCAGTGAGGGAGATGCACTCCCCACCCCGCCCCCGACCTCCCTGCCTAGTGTGTGAGATATCCCTGCCCTGGCCTATCTCCTGAGTCCTGGGGGTGGGGCGTCCCGGCCTCTCTGATCCCTGCAGAGGGACCACAGGCAGTCCCACCAGCTCCTGCAGTGACCCTGACCCTCATGCAGCCTCCCCGAGCAGAGGAAAGGAGGAAGGTCGCTCCAAATCCGGGGACAGAGTCGGAGGACCAGGGGACTTCCACTGTATTCACAGGCCTGCAGATGCCAGCCATGCCTAAGAACACGTGTGAAAGAAGGAGAGAGGGTTGTGAGAAAAGTGGGTGGACGGGGAAATACAGGACAAACTGTGATTTCTGAGGCCTTGTGCCCAGCCGGGCCACCTAACTACTATTTCCTGACACTTGAATGTCACCAAAATACACACTCCTGGCTTGAAAGCTGCATCTGCTTGAGCCCTGCTACTTGCATTCATCCTCATTCAAATGTGTTTCTCTCCCTCCCTTCCTCTCCTCCTCCTCCTTTTTCATCTCTCTCTCTCTCTCTCTCTCTGTTTCTCTCCCTCTTCCCTCTTTGAATTCCTTTCATGTGCACCTGCATCCACCTTCCTGGCTCCAGGGAAAGCCTTGATCAAAGGTGGAATGGGCCCTTGCCTTCCATTTTGATTAGGAGGTGCTGCTGAGGAATATTATAGAGCCATAAAAAGGAACGAGGTGTTGACACACGCTACACCATGGATGAACCTTAAAAACATAATGCTAAGTGAAAGAAGCCAGGCACAAAAGGGCATATATTTTATGATTCCATTTAAATGAAATGTCCAGAATAGGCAAGTCTATAGAGACAGAAAGTGATTGCCAGAGACTTGGGTGGGGGAAGGGAATGGGGAGGGACTGCTTCATGGGGTTTCCTTTGGAGCTGATGAAAATGCTCTGGGACTGGATAGAGGAGAGAGTTGCACCAATATTGTGGTGTTTACCGTTGATTTGCACATTTACAATGATTCATTTTATATGATGTGAATTTTACCTCAAGTAAAGAAACAAACAGAAAGGACTGCTGTGTTCCCTTTCTCCCACCCACAAGGGCTATCAAATAGTTGATCGGGCCGGTGCCGGCAGCTGCGTGGAGTGTAACTTGCAGAGGGCGAGAGGAGAAGCAGGAATCCAGCAGCCCTTTCCCAGTCAATGCTTTGGCCCTTTGGGTCCTGGAAGGCTTGCAGCCTCGGAGGCTGTGAAAGAGGAGACAGTGTGTGTGGTGATCAGAGCACAGGTCCTGAGGCCAGCCTGCTGGGTTGTAAGCCCTGCCCGGCCACGTCTAGCTGAGTGGCCTCCAGCAAGTCTCTCAACCTCTCTGCGTCTCTGTTTCCTCATCTGCAAAGTTGGAAAAATAAGAATTTTTATAATTATTATCAAATCATTATTATTAAATATACTATTTGATATATTATTTAATATTATGATTATATTATATTATAATTATATTACATCAATATATATTATTATATATTATATAATATATATTATAATATAATTATAATATATTAATTATATTATATTAATATTGTATTATAATAATATTATATAATTTAATAGATTATTAAATATAATTATTATCAAATAACCCCATAAGGTTGTTGTAGAATTAAGTGCTTAAATGTAGTCAGCCCTCAATGCATGTTAGCTGTTGTTATCACCTTATGAATGTGTAAAGTTTCCGGGCAGGAGGAGGATGAGCTAACAAGTGGTTCTGCCACTAGCCCTTCTGCCTGGGTCTCAGTGTAAAAAGAGAATTAATTAGCGTATCTTTAAGGTCCCCTGAAGCCCTAACACCAGAATAACGGGAACCAATATCTCCGGCATACAACAGAAAAAGCAAAAGATGAAATACCTGTAACGTGCCGGGACAGACCACATCGGCTATTGCATTTAAACATCCCAGTAACCCAGTGAGACAATTTTGTCTCTTTCATGGAAAAGGACTAATGTTTTTATCTCTTTCTTTAGTCACATTAGTATATTTTGTTCACCTGTTAGATCAATGTATTGGAGGATACATTTCCATTTTATTTTTATTTTGTAAAAAGTGCGTCACTCCTGGATCCGGGTTCCTGTGTCCCTGGAAGAAAGGATTCCTGAGGTGCGCAGAATGGTCTTTGCAATGGGGTTAGGATTTAGTAACACAGAGAGTGGAAATAAAACCCAGTTCCTAACCCAAGACTAAGGCAAACCAAGTTCAATCGTTTTTTCCCTTGTTCCAAGATCAATGGGCGTTAATATGGAGTCCCCCCACCCCCCACCCCCGCCCAGGTCAGGCCCCTGGGAACCAGCCAGGACCACTCATTGAGCCCCTAGTGGTCAGTTGAAGAAACACGTCTGCCACAGAGCCCTCATCCCATTTCTCAAAGCCATGATTATCAGGTATAACAGAAGGCTGGACTTAGGAAGCAGAGACCATTGTCATAGCAAGGTTGAGATGGAAGGAAGAAGAAACAAACGGACTCATGCTTTGCTTAGCCTTCAGGCCAGACATTGCGCTAGTTGTTTCCACAGGTAGGAACCAATGCAGGAGAAAAGGCAGAATAAGAAACAGAAGATGGACCAAAACGTAGGCTGGATCGTAAATCAGGAAGGGGCTCAAGGAACAAATGTAACCCCAGTGCCTTGACGGATGGTTCCATTTGACCCAGAGGGAAGTCACTGGTGGCCTTCAAGTTCTCTCCTCCTGGGTCCTGAGCTCGTCAACATGCAGATGCCAGCAGCTAGATGGGGCCAGACACAGAAAGCAGGCCTGTCACACAGCTGGGAGGGACAGTGGCAACCCAGGTGTTTCAGAGCCATTCCTCACTCTAAGAAGAGACAGGACTTGATCAAAGTCACACCGTTGGTTGGTGGCAAAGCCAGCCAAGGGCAACCTTCTCCACCTCCCCTGTGCTGACCAGCTTAGGATTTGCATGATGCTGCAGGCCTTGCCAAGTGGCCACTCTAGCAGGACAGAGCATAACAGGGATGAATGTGACACCTTACATTTCAGATTCAGAAAAATCAATTGCCTAAGTACAGGACGAGGGAGGCTGGTTCGCAGCTGTATTTTGTAAAAGACCTGGGCTGGGGTGAGGGGGTGATGGTGGCGTCTGTTGACCATGAGGTCAGTAGAAGCCTGCAGCGTGATCCAGCCACCAGCAGGGAAGTCTCGCCTCTTACACAGACAGCCTGGAAGGCAAAACACCCTGGGGAGTGATTGCCTCACCGTCCTCTGTGCTCGTGGGCAGCTTTTTGAGATTTGTTTATTTCTAGGTGTCCCAGATGAAAAGGCGCATCAAGGTTTGCAGACTACTGAGAGGAGTGTGGCTGAGCTGTCAAAGAGTCTGGGAGAGCCAGTCGAAGACCTTATTAAAGGAGCTGAAGACTCTTAACTGGAAAAAAAAGGGGAGAAGAATAAGGGCCATGAACGAGGCCTTCTGTTTACAAGGAGGTTGTCATGGGGTAAAGGAGAGGCCGGTCCGGGGTGGCCCCAGAGGACAGAACTGGGACTACGAGTAGCACGGGGCATGTTGTGGTTTACCAACCGTGTCCCGAAATGCCAGGAGGTTAACAGGTGTCTCCTGTAAAAGGGGGGTGGGGGGTCCAGAGTCAAATAAGAGTAGAAAATGGATATATATTATATCAACCCCCCTCTTGGAGATTCAAAGGCATCTTAGCATTTAGACACATATAGATGTATGATATATCACATGGGACAAATCTAAAGGTACAAAAGGGCTTGCCTTTGCCCGAGTCCCCAGAGGGCAGAGCCTGGGGCAGACGACTTCTGTGCTCTTACTTTATCAGGAAGCGCGATCCTGGGACACGGTGCACAGGGGCAAAACTTTCCAGACTAGGGTGTGTACCTAGGATTGGAATTGCTGGCTCATGGGGTATATGCGTTCTTAGGGTATAAGAAAGTGCAACTTCACCCATTTAAAAATTGGATTTCTAGTCTTATTATTGATTGTAGTGGCTCTTTAAGTGTGGAAGAAATTATACTTTGTTTGTGATTTGGACATATAAGCATTTAAGTGCTCAGAAAAGTCCCACAGTAAATGAAACCTGTGTAGCCAAGCGTTTCCCTAACTAAATGGACCATAAGTCCTTTTTCTCCCTTGACTATCTCATAGGACTAGCTTGGGAAAGGCTGGTAAAAGGCAGTTGGCATCAGAACCTGGTCATCAACATGCTGACATCTGGGCAACTTTCAACAGTATGGCAAGGTCCCTCTCCTCTGCCCAGGGGACCTTGAAGCTCTCAGGGGCTGAGCCCGGTGAGAAGGCTTTCTGGGCTGCCCTCCATCCTACAGCTTAAGGGACCCATTCTTATCATTCATCCACCAGTGTCAGGCCTTGCATGAGCCTGTCCCATCTGTCTCTCCATCCCCGTAACCCCATAAGCAAGGCTCAAGCAGAGAACTTTCTCAAAGAGAGACAAACTGCTGCCTGATTCCAAAGGCCATCCTTGCTCCATTACACAATGTCCCACCGGACTTGTTTAGAACCAGTGCCCAAGACCCAACCCCCAGGAAGCTGGACACTGGCTTTGTCCCTCTCCCCTCTGGCCTCAAACGTCAGTTCTTGTCTGTTTCTCTTCTCTGGCTTGTGGTCTGTGCAGCCTGTTGGGCTGGTTATTTTTAACACCCGTGCCCTGGCTGTCTCAATCCTGGGGTGGCAGTTCCGCCCTTTCCTCTTGGGCTCCTGGCACTTGGCACACAATCAGGTCAATGGTGGTGATAATAGTGAACATGTATTGAGAACTCACTACAGACAGGCTCTGTGCTAATGACTTTCTGAGGATCCCATTTCACTGTTCACAGCAACCCTATGTAGGTGCTATTGCCATCATCCCCATTTTGCAGATGAAGAAACTGAGATCGAGGGAAGTTTGGTCGTTGGTCTAAGGTCACATAGCCTCTGAGTGGTAGAGGCAGAATTTAAACTCTGGAGCCAAGGGCTCCTACCTGCCTTGCACTACACACCTGACTAGATGGATGAGCCAGGAGGTCCCAGTCTACCAGAGGCCACATACAGAGGAATTGCCACAGGTTGACAATGACAAGAGCCTAGGAAGCTTTCATTCAACACTGCAGGGAAGCCTGTAGGAACAGGCCGCCCCGGGTCGGGGAGGACCCCAGGCCTGGTCTTCAGCCCCTTCTCTCCTCCCCTGCTGGCAGTTGGGGTCCCAGGCCAGCCCAGAGCCACCTCAGGTTCCGGTGAAGAAACAGCCCCGTCCTGATCTGCAGCATTGGCAGTTGCTCTGAGCAAGCCGCAAGCAAACAGCTGTGACTTCAGTCCCAAGGCTCCCCCACCCCCATTACCTGTGTCAACATTTTTATTTTTAAAGCGGCAGAGCCAAGGTGGGGGCTGTGGGTGGGCGATGGGGAGGGAGGGAGCCGGGCCCTTATCAGCACTGGGGTCCTTGCATATGTAACACCGTCATATAATTAACAGTGAAGATCATTTACATTGTCGCTTAGCTAATTTTCATAATGTTTTCTTTATTATCAGAGGAAGAAATTAACCCAAGAATTTATTTACATAGCAGCCTCAAACAGTAACAGCTTGCTAATTGCCTGTTAGGTGATTAATAAGCTTACAGCAGATGCTAATGCGTCGTGGGCTCCCCGTTTCAAAGGTGCTCTTGCCGCACGCTTGTGTTTTTGGCAGCTTAATTAGTGCAATAATTATGTACTTGTTGCTCCTTCTTTCAAGCAAATACTGTCAAATGCTTAAAAGATTAAAGTGAATTATATTCTGAGAACTCACAGTGCTTGAGGATGCCCGTTCTCCCTAACTTCTCTGCTGGTTCAAAAGTAGAAGAGAATAAATGAGAGGGGGTCTAACTTGTCAGCGGGGAGCCATGTGAACCTGAGTCCATTGAGTTCTAGTCCTGGCCTTGCCCGTTGAACCTTGCCTCAGCTTCCCGCCTATAAAAGGAAGGACATTTTACGTTTGGTGGTGTATATATGTCCATGCCACTCTCTCACTTTGTCCCAGCTTACCCTTCCCCCTCTCCATATCCTCAAGTCCATTCTCTAGTAGGTCTGTGTCTTTATTCCCGTCTTACCCCTAGGTTCTTCATGACCGTCTTTTCTTTTTTTTAGAGTCCATATATATGTGTTAGCATACGGTATTTGTTTTTCTCTTTCTGACTTACTTCACTCTGTATGACAGACTCTAGGTCCATCCACCTCACTACAAATAACTCAATTTCGTTTCTTTTTATCGCTGAGTAATATTCCATTGTATATGTGTGCCACATCTTCTTTATCCTTTCATCCGATGATGGACACTTAGGTTGCTTCCATCTCCTGGCTATTGTAAATAGAGCTGCAATGAACATTTTGACACATGACTTTTTTTTTTTTTTTTTTGCGGTACGCAAGCCTCTCACTGTTGTGGCCTCTCCCGTCGTGGAGCACAGGCTCCGGACACGCAGGCTCAGCGGCCATGGCTCACGGGCCCAGCCGCTCCGCGGCATGTGGGATCTTCCCATACCGGGGCATGAACCCGTGTCCCCTGCATCGGCAGGCGGACTCTCAACCACTGCACCACCAGGGAAGCCCAGTACATGACTTTTTTTTTTTTTTTTTTGCAGTACGCGGGCCTCTCACTGTTGTGGCCTCTCCCATTGCGGAGCACAGGCTCCGGACGCGCAGGCTCAGCGGCCATGGCTCACGGGCCCAGTCGCTCCGCGGCATGTGGGATCTTCCCAGACCGGGGCACGAACCCGTGTCCCCTGCATCGGCAGGCGGACTCTCAACCACTGCGCCACCAGGGAAGCCCTACATGACTTTTTGAATTAGGGTTTTCTCAGGGTATATGCCCAGTAGTGGGAAGCAGCCGCATAGCACAGGGAGATCAGCTCGGTGCTTTGTGACCACCTAGAGGGGTGGGATAGGGAGGGTGGGAGGGAGGGAGACGCAAGAGGGAAGAGAGATGGGAACATATGTATATGTATAACTGATTCACTTTGTTATAAAGCAGAAACTAACACATCATTGTAAAGCAATTATACTCCAATAAAGATGTTAAAAAAAAAAAAAGGAAGGACAAATCATTGGCATGGGAAAGGGGGGAGGGGAAACTAGCATCAGATAGATGCAAGGAACTAAATGCATTGGGTAGCTCTTACTTAGGTCCTGGTTGGAACAAACCCATTGTAAAAAGACATCTTTGAGCTAATCAGAGAAATTTGGAGTAGATGACCTCCAGAGGTCAATGTTGATTTGGTTAGGTGGGATAATGGCATCATGGTTATGTGAAAGACACATTTTTTGTCCATTAGGTACCCATACTGAAGTGTTTAGCGCTGAAATATGATGTCTGAAATTTGCTTTAAGATATTCCAGCCCCCTCCTAAAAATAGTAGGTCTGTAGATTAAATAAGATTGCAAAATGTGGATCGACATTAAAGCTGGGTGATGGGTACACTTGGGATCAATATAACTGTTTTCTCCACTTTTGTGTGTGTTTGAAAATGTGCATACTAGAAAAATTAGGACCTAGAAAGGAAAGGGTTGGGAATGCTATCAAGACATGGGCTTTAGAATCTAGCTGTCTCTGTTCAAGTTCAGCTCTACCACATGCTAGCTGTGTGACCTTGGGCAAGAATCTACCCTTTTTTGTGCCTCAGTTTCCTCATCTGTGAGATGGGGATATACTTGTTGCTAGGATTTGCCAAGACAATGTGTACCAGGTACTGGGGAAGCTTTTTCTTGTCATTCTTGTTATTATTGATATCGTGATGCCACAGCCCCACCTTTCTCACTCAGGACCAGGCCTAGCACCTCAGTGTCTCCAAGCCTGGAACCCTGGCCCCTCCAGCACTTAATCACAAAGCTGGGTCTTTCAGTAAAGTGCCGTCTTTACCTCCAACCTGCTTCCAGCCAGACTCCCAGGAGTCTTTGTCCTGTGGTAGCAGGATGCTGAGCTTGCCCTGTGGCCAATCGTCTGAATTTCACCTTTTGCTGATTTTATCAGCCCCTCCCAGCCCCTGAAGCTGCACCCAACCCCCAGCACCTCTCCCTGCATCCCTCTCCTACCCGCTGAGGCTTGGGTCCTTTAGGGCCCCAGCCTCCCAGAGTCATTCCCATTTTGCTAGTGGGGACATGCCTGTTCCTGACACGTCTTGGGCAGGGCACTGACCCCCTGTGTGCCTTGGGTCTGGCCTTAGTTTTCTCATTTGTAAAATGAGGGGATGGAGACACTCGCTAAATTTCCAGCATTGACTGCAGAACATACGGAGCCTCTGCAGTCCCAGCACCCAGAATAGGCCTTGACCCAAAGCAGGAGCTCAGTGAAGGTTTGGATATTGATGGAACAAATGAACAAATTGATGGGAGATGCCACCCTCCCTCTCCCTCCCTGCACTGGCCTAGGGTATACTCCCAGGCCCCCCTCAGCAGTCCAGATCCACATTCCAAACTCCTCTTAAATACCACGCAAATGGCCTGGGATCTGAGCCTCGGGGAGGTTGGTCCAGCCTCAAAGGTGGATTTAATCACAGCATCACACTCACCACCCCCCTCCATCCAATCCTTGTGCCCATCCAGATGTAATTCTGAGCACACAGTCTGACAAAGCAAGCCTTCAGCTGTCTGGAGCCGAAGAAGGAAAATTTTACAAAGTGTGGGATAAGAAGCCAGGGAAAGCCAGGGAGCCTCATCGATGTTCCCCAACATGTGGGCTAAATCCAGCCCCTCCTCCAGGAAGCCCCCGCTGGTATCCTGGTGCTTACAGGGCCACCCATGTTTGTGTTCTGCACCCAGACTGGGAAGTGTGAGCAGCTGGCTTGGTTTTCTGTCACCTGAGTGAAATCTCTGTTCTGCGTGTAACTTGACTATAAAGATGGGGGGTGGGGGGCGGGGGCAGAAACCACCCTTTCTTTTTTCTGTATGACCCAGTCTCAGCTCAGGGTCATGCAGAGAGTTCTGCAGACCCAAATGAGGATTCCAGAGTCCAGACTCCTTAGCCTCTCATTTGGAGAGGAAGAAATCAAGGCCCAGGAAGGTTCACTGAGACTTGCAGGGCCTGGGCGAGTTCTGGTTCTGATCATGGCTGGACCACAGCTCTGTCCATCACCCCCTGCTTGCTGCCTTCATGAATATGACCTGGGTGGAGTCAGGACGGCACTGGCCACGGAAACAGAGGCATGGAGACCTTGGCTCAGGTTGCCTCCAGCCCAAGGGGCTTCAGGAGCTTGGGTGGAGCCAGACAATGAGAGGTTTCCGGACAAGGGACTTTCAATTCTAAATCTGAAAATGTCCCATGAAAATCAGAATGATTTGGTCACTCTGTGTTGCTGGCTCTCAGTGATGGCCCAAGACCCTTTTCTGGGGTGCTCTCCTGCCGGTCCGGCTGTGGCTGAGTCCCAGGTACAAAGCACCTGGCTCAAGTTGGGCCAAGCCATTTCTTCCCCCCTAGAATCTGACGCTTGAGTGGAGGGCCTTGAGAAAAAACGTTGACAGCGTGTCCTTTTAAAGGCAGAGCCCAGGACAAGGAGTCCACCGGCCCTGGCTGCTGTGGTGCTCAGGGCGGCCCTGGTTATGGTTTTCCTGAGGCCAGGAGGTCAGATCTCCTTTGATTCTTTGATTCCAGAGGTTTCCAACAAATCCAGTTTCTGCCTTTCTTATCTCCTTGCATTGATAAATCCCTCTGATATACCCTGGTATTATACCAGCATCTTTCATTTTGGGAACTTCCCAGAATGGCCCATTTTCATTCATTTGTCTGATTTCTTTGATGATTGCTAGTCTGTGGCTCCAGAGGACAGAGACCGGGTCTGTGTTTGGTTACCATCCATGGCCAGAACTTAGCACAGTGCTAAGTTAGGAATCGAAGCAGCTAACTTGTTTTTTCAAGCACTTACCATGTGCCAGTAGAACAAGGGAAGGAAACCTAAATACATGCTTACATTAGCCAGAGTGAGTTCTGTTGCTGGCAACCAAATGGACCTTGAGGACCGAATGCCTTTCTTCAAAGGGGCAGCTCAGGGCCTCCCTCTGTACATTCATTTATTTGCTTACTTCATATAGTGAATAGCGAATGCTAACGACAAGGGGAAGATGAAATACAGTTCTTGCCCTATAGCAGTGGTTCTCAAGCTTTACAGCATCAGAGGTGCCTGGAGGGCTTGTTAGAACACAGATTCCTGGGCCCCAACCCCAGAGTTTCTGATTCAGCAGGTAAGGAGTGGGACCCCAGAACAAGTGTCTCCTAACAACTTCCTAGGTGATGCCTTTTAGGAGTTGGGGACCACTCTTTCAGGACGACTGCCTGGTTGGAACTAAAAACCTCTCTGGGGAGCCAGGGCTTTCACGGAGTTGACATTTAAATGCATGGCAGAGAACAAAAGTATGTTAGTTAGGTTTGGGGCTCCTCAGTATCTATTTCTTCTTTTGATAGCAACACCCAAATTTCCTTTTGAAGATCTATGTCTCCTTCACTCTGAGGCCATGTGTTCCTGATAAGGCTCCCACCAGGCTCTGTGGTAAAGCATGTGCCTCAGGAACATCCAATCAGGGAACTGAGTCCACCCAGTCATGTGACTTACATTGTCCAGTCAAATCTGATCTTAGAACCTTTGCCAGAACCACTAGGAAGCAAGGCTTTTTTCTGATGGACTAGAATGGTCCATGGTCATCTTGCTACAGTGAGGAAAGAGCCTCTGAAAATGGAGCCTAGAAGAGAAAAGCAGAGGCGAGGGCATTGTTTAATGCCCCTGGATCCAGCCATGCCTGAAGTCAATAATCCTTGGGCTTGTCAGTTACAAGAGTCAATAAATCCCCCTTTGTGCATAAGTCATATTTTGGGGTGAGGTTTTTTTGACATATAACAGAAAGCTTCCCATTTGATACAAAGTGTTCCAGGCATTTTGAAGTGCGTCATCCTTTCTGGGTTAGGAAGCTTCATGGATAGTCAGAGAAGTGAAAGGAGACAGCCTGCTAGGTGCAGAGTTGGGAGACTGGACAATGTAAGCAGAGATGTGTGGTGGGGAAGAGCAAGAGGCCACGGCAGAGACCAGAAGGCTGGCCCTCAGTACCCAGTGAGAAGCCTCTAGAAGAGTTGAGCCTGAGAGGAAGGGGGCATCTTGCCACTCTGATGGTAAAGCACTTTGCCTTCTGTGGTCCCCTTTCCCAGAAGAGTTCACCCTCAATGCCAGAGGTTCCCAGAGCCTGCTGGTTCCTTGGACTCAGACTTCCTGCTCAGCCGGGGCAGCTGGGATGAGGTCATGGCTGGGGAGAGTCTTTTATGCTCTTGCTAAGCTTCTTCTTTCAGTAGCAATTGCTGTCTTGCTTAATCTCAGAATTATCTGATTGTCACAGTCGAGTTTTCCACATTAGGCAGTGAGCCAACAAGTTACTTAACCTATAATTGCCCTTTAATGAAGCCCATCTTCAAAACTGAATTGTCAAAGGGAGACTTGTAAACACACAGCGAGGTCCAAGACCAAGCTGGCCCAGACGTCACAGCCAGGCCCTTGACTCCTCTCTGGCGACAGCCACATTTGTCTGAGTTCTTGGGGCTTTATCAGCGGCTGCCACCCAGAGTAGAGAGGAGTCTGGTGCTGGCAACAGTCGCCAGAAGCAGGTCGAGCTTTTTAAAAGCAAGCTTAGGGGGCTTGGTTTGGGTGCACACATTCCCCTTAGCCGAGTGCCCCCTCCTCCCCAATGTTCTAAGAGAGGTGGAGGTAATGGCCAACTTCTTGACTTGAACTTTACAAAACCTATCGCAACGTTTGTCTGCGGTGAAACCATAAAATGATTGAAGTGTGGCTGGTGAACGGTTCACGTGATAGAAAGAGTAGGTGAGGGAGGCTGACATCGGGAAGGAGTTCTTCCTGTAGCAGCCGTCTGGGCTGGGTCTGCACCGTGCATGGTCAGGTGTCTGCCCTCCGGGAGCTTCCAGTAGCATCTTAGAACATCATAGGTGAAGTGTCATTGTCAAGCATACTCAGTTGCTTTATTGCACTTTCATATTCATCCAGGGCAAACCAGGACAAGGAAAGAAATATTTGAAGAACACCTACTATGTGTCTGGTATTGTGTTAGGCACTTTACATACTTTATCTCATTTAATTTTCAGAACAACACTAGGAGCTAGTCATATTATCCTTATTTTATAGATGAAGAATGCGAGACCCAGAGAGGTTAGGTAACTTGACCAATATCACACAGCATGTGGGTATATGGGAGACAGGATTTGAACTCAGGTGTATTTAATGCCAAGGCCAGTAAGTGCTTCTTCAACATCTTGGTGGCTCCCTAATTCTAATGCCTATAATGCTGCTGTAAAGCTGATGAGAGGTGCTGATAAGAAGGGCTGTGGATTTGTGAATAAAATACTGTGCTGTCTGGGATTTGCTTAGAAACAGTACAAGATTTCGGTGGGGGAGGTAGATAGGAGTATAGGTTAAAAGATTGGCTGTGATATGATAGGTGTTAAAGCAGGGTACGTAGGGGTTTGTAATACAATTTTGTTTAAATCTGAAATTTTTAATTATGAAAAAGTTTTAAAATTACAGCACTTTCTCGAGAAGTCAGTGCCCCTTTCCAGTACCCCAAAACACCCCATACACATATCTGTCACTGCCCTGCACCCAACACGTCATATTACAGTCACCCTTTACATTTTCTGTGTCCCTCCAAGCTCCATGAAGATAAGGGCAGCATCTATCTTTCTCACCTAAGAAATTTTATAGAATGAATAAATGAGAAAGGAGTCTGGTGCACAGTAGGCATTCAACAAATATTGGTTGAGTGAATGAAAAATCCAAAGAACTGGGCCTTGAAGGCTGGCTGAGTTTTGATGAGCCAAAAGTTCACAGACTGGGCGTGCTAGGTGGGGGACAGGCTTGAGCAAAGGCAAAAGCAGCAAGCAAGCCAAGTTCAGAGGTGAGGGAAGAGGGAAGCCCAGCCACAGCCAAAACAATAGTCGCTGGTGAGAATGCCCTGTCCATGTGAGCTGGCGTGTCCGCTTTTTAATAACTTATATTTCACAGATGTAACACTGACAGCATATTTTTTTTTATCTTATCACCTCAGCAGGGTCAGTCCCCGCTGTGGCTGTGAAAAGTGAGGCTCTCAATTCCAGTCTCAGCTCATTAATTGAAGAAAGTTGGCCAGCGTGCGCCGAGCGGAAGGCAGCTCCAAATGGATGTCGACACGTTTTTGAGGACTTGAAGGAAACAAAAGAAATCAATTAAGGGGACAGCCTGGGGTTCCAGTTGGGAATCTGAACCCTGCTGCCTTTCCTAAGAGTCCCCAGCAAAAGAAAGGAAAAAAATACCTCCTTTCCCAGACCACCCCAAGAGTAAGTGCCACGTGGAAACTGGGCCCTGAAAAGGCCTGGACAGGAGGCTGGGATGGCTGGGGATCAGTGGTCGCCCGGCAGGGCAGGGTTTGCGTCCTGAGGCTTTGCAGGCTACGTGGCGTCTGGTCTTTTGCCAGCCTTCCTGATGAAAACCACGCTCCATCGCTGGCTTAGGTTGAAGGCTGCCACACTTAGGATACCTTCAAAGGCCTTGCTTGCACAGATGGACTTATTCCACCAAAGCACAGGCCGCACGGATGATGATGACAACAGCAGTGTAAATGTATGCAGCTCATGTAGTTTTCCCTGATCTCATCTCGCCCTCCCAGCAACCCTGGGACAGGGGGAGGAGTGGAGAGCAGGGTCAGAAACTGAACTCAGAGGAGAGATGTGATGTTCCCAACATGGCACAGCGGAGAGTTAGTGGAGCCAAGACACTTCCCTCTGATATGCACATATGGTCCTTGCTGGGGGTTCTGTACTGGGACTAGGTGAGGGTCCAGGTCTCAACCCCCCACCAGTTCTCATGGTCTGCCTGACACTTGCCATCATGGATGGTCAAATGAGGTTAAGAAGATCCCTGTATGGTCTTGTTGCCTCCTAGAAATAGTGGCAACTCCCATTGTCTCCTGGAAATATCAGAGTTCCACCTTCTGGGCCTGTCCCTACCCATAATTCTTCAAGTTATTTTGTGTCTCTGGAATATTAATTGGCCTGGGAGAACTGAAGCAAGGGATTTCTCATAGGGAAGGAAGGCAAAATGAACATAAATGTGTGTGGGATAGTAATTCCTTGTGTCACGGTACTCTGATTTCTCAAAGGGCCTTCACGTTTGTTGTCTAATTTGCAACAAGCAGCAAACCTTTGAGCTGTCTGGGATGATAAGGATCACTTTCTTCCTTAAAGAGGAGGGAAGGAGGGTGCAGAGAAGTTCTATCTTTTTTTGTGTGTGTGTGGTACGCGGGCCTCTCACTGTTGTGGCCTCCCCCGTTGCGGAGCACAGGCTCCGGACACGCAGGCTCAGTGGCCATGGCTCACGGGCCCAGCCGCTCTGCGGCATGTGGGATCTTCCCGGACCGGGGCACGAACCCGTGTCCCCTGCATCAGCAGGCGGACTCTCAACCACTGCGTCACCAGGGAAGCCCCGAGAAGTTCTATCTTGTCCGATATCTCGCTTTCTGCCCTTTTCACTTTCTGAAGTTTGAAAAACATTAAGTCAATCTTTACCCTTAGTTTTAAAATGAGAATCTTGGAGAGTGTGTCTAGGAGGAATTCTTACCCCTAGTTTTGAGAAATTGATTTTATTATAAAGCAGCAGTTATTACAAATATTTAAACACCTCATTTAAACGTTTGTTTTTGTTTTGCTTCTTTTGTTCTTTTTTTTTTTTTTTTTTTTTTTTTTTTTTTTATTTATTTTTTTGCAGTACGCAGGCCTCTCACTGCTGTGGGCTCTCCCGTTGCAGAGCACAGGCTCCAGACGCACAGGCTCAGCGGCCATGGCTCACGGGCCCAGCCACCCTGCGGCATGTGGGATCTTCCCGGACCAGGGCACGAACCCGTGTCTCCTGCATCGGCAGGCAGACTCTCAACCACTGCGCCACCAGGGAAGCCCTCTTTTGTTCTTTATTGGTTATGTTTCTGAAAATGTAAGCTTGGGGATTTTTTTCCCCTTTGAAGCCAAAATGTTAAATATTAGACCTCCTGACTTTGCGTAGGTGGGGTGCAGGGTGGGAGTGGCGTGGAGCCCAGGATGATCGAGAACACTCCTCTATCTTCCTTAGCGTCTCCTCAGAAGTCCTCTTCAGGCAGAGGGGAGGGCGACCCATACAAGGGATGTGATGCTCTCCAAGTTAACAATTACTATTCACATCTGTTTTTTGTATCCTAGCCAGATGCTAATCTGCCTGTTTTCCCCACTAGGCTGTGATCGCCCTGACTGGTAGGGAGGGGAAGGATCATATTTTTGGTTTAAGGGGGAAAAAACAAACAAAACCGTGGAAGAAAAGGAATTGAGGGGAGGATGAGTACAGGAGTTCACCAGAGCTGGGACCTGTCAGGACTTCACAGCAGTAAACCAGGGAAAAGGGAAGAAACCTTGAAATAAAACCAGAGAGGTCAAAGAGAGGAAATGGACTCCTGCGATTTTCAGGATGTGGGATCTGTGTGAATCTCTACAAGGCATGAGGATGCAGTCAAGGACTAGTTCTCAGATTCTGCGGTGGACACCCAGGGAGATGAATGGTAGGGCCTTGATCGGAGCTAGGGAACACGGGAGAAAACACATCATGGATGGAGAGAACCATGATGGTTCAATTCTGGACAGATTGAGTCTAAAGTGCCAGTGGGTCTGGACTACAGATGTAAAACTGGGTGGGTTGCACTTGAAGCTGTTGTGAAATCCCTGGTCCTCTCAGCCTGCCTGTGGGCTGGGCCTTTGCCTCTAAGACCTACTACTTGACTCTCTGGTGGCCCCGAATAACCTCATAATTTCTTGACCTCATAATTTCTCATTTTCCTTTTTGTCTTCCACCTGATGCCTGCAGTGAGGCTCCCTGAGGCTATGTGAATTTCATTCACTAGCCCCTTGTGAAGCGTCAAAGGTTACCTAGCACCAAGATACAGCAAGAGGGGCCAGCAAACCTGGTTTTGAGACCTGGCCCAGCCAATAACTACTATGTGATGTTGGACAGATCACTATTCTTCTCTGGGCATCACTTTCCCCAACTTTAATATTAAAGTGGTTAAGTTCCTGTGCTGGTAATGTCAGAGTAGCTTGTGTTGGACTAACTCTCCCACATAATGTAGTTTTAATGTATGAATAAAATATACAAAACAAGTATTCGAAAGTATTGGAAGGCTGCCAAAACCAAGCAGAGACTGGAGTGGGATTGGCCCTTGAAAGAAGACAACACTACCGGGTGATTCATGTTTATATGAATCTTCCCCGGAGTGTACTGTATCCCTATCTGCATGGCATGGGATAGCCAGAACTCAATTAGAAAACCATAGTATTTCTGATCTTAGGTGTCAGAGGTTGGAGCTCAAGTCTGCCAGAGGAGCTGGAACTGAGGAGAGAAATCCTGGAAAGGGGAGAACCTCTAAGAGGAGAGCCCCCAAATTTGCATGTAAACTGCCCTCAAATCCTTGACCGACTCCTGAACTGTGCATGCATGGGGGTGACATCAAGAAGCCCAGTGGAAGTACTAAGTAGGAGGCTGGAAAAGCTGAGCAGAGATTTCAGCTGTGGCTCAGCAACAGCTGCAGAGAGAGAATCTGGATTTGAGTCTTACCAAGTTAGCAGAATAAAATCTATGTCCCAGAACCAAGGGATTTACCCTAAAACTAAGGGAAAGAAAATATTACATGCCCTAAGGAAGTACAAACTTAAACGTCTACAGGTTTAAAGTGATCATCCGGTAACTTAACTTCCAGCCATAACAAAAATTAACATTCTTCAGAAGAAGATAATAGAATCCAGAGTTTCTGCAATGTCTTACCCACAATGTCTGGTATAAATTAAAGGGTTAACAAGAGGATATTATGAAAAACATTATTACTATCAAATTTTACAACCTAGGTGAAATAGACAAATTATTTGAAAAACACAACTTACCAAAATTGACATATAAAAAATACAGAAAATTGAATAGTTCTGTATCTATTAAAGAGATTGACTTAATTATAAGAAATCTCCCAACAGAGAAAATTCCAGTCTCTAATGCTCTCACTCAAATGTCACCAAACATTTTAGGAAAAAATAATTCAATCTTACACAAATTATTTCAGAAAATAGAGGCAGAGAGAATACTTCCCAGCTTATTTTATGTAGCCAGCATAATCCTGATACCAAAATTGACAAAGACATAAGAAAAGAAAATTACAGACTCTTAGAGACTGAATGTTTGTGTCCTCTCAAAATTCATATGTTGAAATCCTAACCCTGAATGTGATGGTATTTGGTGGTGGGGCCTTTGGGAGGTGATTAGTTCATGAGGATGGAGCTCTCATGAATGGAATTAGTGCCCTTATAAAAGAGACCCCCAAGAGCTCTCTTCTTTCATGTGGGGACACAGAGAGAATACAGCTGCCATCTGTGAACCAGGAAGTGGGCTCTCACCAGACACAAATCTACCAGTGCTTTGATTTTGGACTTTCCAGTCCCCAGGACTATGGGAAATAAATGATTGTTGTTTAAACCACTCAGACTATGACATTTCTGTTATATCAGCCTCAGTGGACTAAGATACAGGCCAATATCCTTTATGAACACAGATACAAAATTCCTTAATAAAATATTTACAAACTGAAGCTAGAAACATATGGCTAGAACATCATGGCTAGTTGGGGTTTATCCCAGGAATGCAAGGTTGGTTTAATATTTTAAAAACCAAACAATGTAATTCACCATATTAATAGAATAGAGGAGAAAAACTATATGGCCGTAGATCTAAAAGAGCATTTGACAAAGCTCAACATCTATTCATAATAAAAAATTCTTAGCAACCTAGGAATAGAGGATGACTTCCTCAGTTTCATGTAGGGTATCTATACAAAACTAACCCCTACCATAAGTGTAACCAAAGTATTAGATATAAAATATTAGATGCTTCCGCCTAAGATGGGAATAAGGCAATGATGTATGCTCTTGCCCCTTCTGTCCAGCATTGTGTTGGAAATCCCAGACAATGCAATAAAATTGAACTAAGAGGAAACAGAGGCATTAAAATGTGAACAAAAGAATTAAAACTATCTTTAAAGCCAGCATGATTTTTTTACATAGAAAATCCTAAGGTACAGACAAAGCAACTCCTAATAAGTTAATTTAGCAAGATCATAGGACACAAGGTCTAAATACAAAAATCTATTGTATTTCTATATACTAGCAGCAAAAAATTGGAAAATGAAATTTTAAGTGCTCTTTTACACTAATATCCCAATGCACAAAATATGTAGGAATAAATTTAACAAAATATGAAAAATATTTGTCATAAAAAAGACAAAACACTGCTGAAAGACATTTTTTAAAAACCTTATAAATGAAGAGATTTCCATGTTGATGAATTGAAAGACTCAATATTGTTAAGATGTCAATTCTCTCCAAATTTAAAGTAACCCCAATTACAATCTCAACAGATGTTTTTGTAGAAAATGACAAGAAACAAGTTATTAAGAATTCATATGGAAAAGCAAAGGTATAGAATAAGCAAAACAATATTGAAAAAGAATGACAAATTTAGAGAACTTAAACTACCTGAGTCAACACTTATTGTAAAGCTACATAATAAAGACAGTGTGGCATTGGCACAAGGAAAGACATAAATGGAACAGACTAGAAAGACCAGAAATAGACATATATATACAGTGAACTGGTTTTCAACCAAGGTGCTGAAGCAATTTCATGGGACAAAGAAAGTTTTTGCAACAAATATATTAAACAACTGGATATATATAGTGAAAATAAACTTAGGCTTCAACCTCTCACCACACACAAACATTGATTTGAGCTAAATCATCGACACCATGGTAAATGTTAAAACTATAAAGTTTTTTAGAAGAAAATCTAGGAGAAACTATTTGTTACCTTGGGGTATATGAACAGCCAATAAACACAGGAAGCTGTGCTCAACATCATTAGTCATCAGGGAAATGCAAATGAAGACCGTGATCAGCTACCATTCCACACACACAACAGTGGCTAAAATTAAAGACTAGCAACATGAAACACTGGTGAGGATGAAGGGCATTGGAGCCCTCATACACTTCTGGTGAGAGTGTCAATAGCACAACCACTTCAATTATAAATTTCTTCTAAATTTAAATATTTGCCTCCTTATGAGCCAGTAATGCCACTCCTCAGTGTTTATCTATAAGAGAAATGAAAACATATGTCCACACCATGTCTTGTACATGGATGCCTGTTGCAGCTTTATTCACAATATCCCCGAACTGGAAACAACAGAACTGTCCATGAACAGAGGCACTGGATAAACAAACAGTGATGTGTTCAAGCACTGGGATAGGAGTCAGAGGAAATTGGACTGAAGTACTGATGCACACAACAGCAGGGCTGAACTTCACAGACATTAGGTTGAGTGAAAACATGATACACTAGAGAACAAATATAGGGTGATTCCTCTGACATGAAATTCTAGAAAAGGCAGAATTCGGGTATGGTGATAGAAATCAGAAAGAAGAGTGATACCTTTGGGGTGGGTGTAACCAGAAGGGACACAAAAGAACTTTCTGGGGCAATGGAAATGTTCTATAACGTGACTGACATGGTATATACGTTCATCAAAAGTCATTGTGTTGCACACTAAAGATAGGTACATTGCACTCTCTGAAAACTGCCTCAGTTGAAAAAAGAAAACAACTAAGGAAGTTAAAAAATCATTAGGGGGCTTCCCTGGTGGCGCAGTGGTTGAGAGTCCGCCGATGCAGGGGACACGGGTTCATGCCCCAGTCCGGGAAGATCCCACATGCCGTGGAGCGGCTGGGCCCGTGAGCCATGGCCGCTGAGCCTGCGCGTCTGGAGCCTGTGCTCCGCTACGGGAGAGGCCACAACAGTGAGAGGCCTGCGTACCGCAAAAAAAAAAAAAAAAATCATTAGGACTCTGCCATTCCAGGAGGCTTTAGTGCAGAGACCTGGGGCTTGATCACATGGGGGTGTGTGGCCAGCATCAGTGCTTTTCTTCCTCTGCATTAGCTGGGGCTGAGGAGGGAAAAGTTCAGTGGATGGAGAGCCCAGGGAGCGTGGCCTGGCCTGTCCCAGCTGCCTGAATGAGTCACTTCAGCTTAAGAAGCATCTATAAATTAATCCTGAAGTCTGTGTGAGTACATCAGTGTTATACACTGGACTTCTGTGTGTGTGTGCATGTGTGTGTGTGTGTGTGCATGTTTTATTTTAAGCCTCCTGCCTCTCCCTCTGCTGCCACAGCCTTTGGAACAAATAATCATTGTCTTGGGATGATGTGTGACCCCCAGTCAGAGGATAAGTTGTCTGGCCAACTTGGGCAGACAGCAGAAGGAAATTTCCTGGAGGGTTGCACCACCAGCTGGGTCTAAAAGGGTGAATGCTTTCTCACAGCTTTGTGTCCAAGGGGCTGGAACAGGCCAGATGACCTGGAAAGGATGGACAAATAGAATGTCCAAGTGATGACACCTATACAAATCCAGCTCGACCCTTTCAGGAAACCCCACTCTTCCCCAGTACCGGCATCACCTTTGAACTTCCTGTTGCTTGGAAACAAGACGGATGATGTCCCCATGGGACAAGGGAGGAGGGGACCAAGAAAGAAGAGAAGGTACAAGGAGAGGGGCCATGACAGATAAAAGGGGAGGGATGTTTAAATAAAAAGAAGAGGATGAAGAAAAGGGGGAGGAGGAGTCAAGGCATTTGATAGATTTGCAACAATTTCATCCTTTTGTAGAGGGTCTGGGGCTCTTCATAAAGCCCACATCTTTGTTTTTTTTTTTTTGCAATACGCGGGCCTCTCACTGTTGTGGCCTCTTCTGTTGCGGAGCACAGGCTCCAGACGCGCAGGCTCAGTGGCCATGGCTCACGGGCCCAGCCGCTCCGCAACATGTGGGAACTTCCTGGACCGGGGCACGAACCCGTGTCCCCTGCATCGGCAGGCGGACTCTCAACCACTGTGCAACCAGGGAAGCCCCTAAAGCCCACATCTTTTGTCCTAGGTGGGCTACCAGGTATCAGGACCCCCCATTTTATAGAAGGGGAGACAGAGACGAGAGAGTTTAGAACACTCGCTGAAGGTTGCACCGTTAATGAAAGAGCAGAGTGGGGATTTAGCAGATTTGGGGACCTCCAGGCCTCCTCACTGAGGTTTCATGGCCTGGGCACTCTCCTACCCCTCTGCCTCTGCACCAGCACCCACTCAGCATAGCCGTGAACCATGAAACCAGAAGGGAATGCTGTCTGCAGGTCATCACCATGGGCAAGGTGAGGGAGCTTAGCCTCCAGCCCCAGGCCTTTTTAGGAAATGTAGTTCTGCATGAAACACTTGGCTTTGATGGGAAGCAAAGAAGTGGGTCTACTAATTAAAGGTCATTTAGAATTTTTTTTAGCTTTAAAAACAGAGTAGATATGTTTAAGTTGGGCTGACCACAGTCACTGGGCATTTCCCTGAAGCTCAGGGCTGTGTGTGCTGAGTCTCTTTGGCTCTGAAAGATAATTGGATTTTTTTCCCTCCCTTTCTGGTTTTGTTTTGATTTTGTTGTTGTTGTTGTTTTAAAAATACACACCCTCTGGAGTTGAACACTTTGACTTCTTTGATGCAAGGGAAGCCAACCATGGGTTTCTAAAGTTAGGCAGAAAGGAGTCGACATTGGCAGGAACCAAACCGCAATCCTCAGAAGCCTCTGCTGCCAGGCCCCCGTCCATGGCCTGTGCGGTCAGCATCATGTCATTATGTTCTCTGGAGAAAACTAGAGACCCAGAGACCTCTGGTTACACTACCACTGGCTCCCTGTCTCTGGACAGGGCAGCAGGCGGGGACGAGGCGCCAATGAGGAGTTGTCATCATCCCTGCTCAGCGAAGGGGACAGGAGGGCCCACTGTGCATGAAATCCCAAAGGAAGGCCAGAAAGAATCCAGTGTGCATCCTAATCATTGTTGGAAAAGAGGAAATGCCCTCCCCTTCCCCACCCCTGTCCAAAAGCCATGCTATAAAGACACCTGTGATCTTATTCCATCCAGCTTCTCCTGAGAGAAGAACTTTTCCTTCCAGAGGGAACCCCTTCCATGAGGATTGCATGGGGCTGATCCTGCCTTCTCCCTGGTCACATGACCCAGGCCTGAGCAACCAGAATATCCCGTCTCACCTCACCACAGTGATTGGATCTACTTTGGATTTTATTCCTGTTACCTGTGACTGAAAGAGAGCCAAGTCATATGTCTTGCTTGTCTTTGCACTGCTGGCACCCAGCATACAGAGGCAGGCTTGTTAAATGAGTGTCTGAACTTCCTTAGACTGGTGGGGAATGGAGCTGAGTTTGGGGAGGAAGGTACATTGCCAAGCACCTACCTGGCCCTGTGTACCAGGCAGTTGACATAAATTATTTCAGTGGATTATTTCATCACAATTTTGCATATTAGGACTACTATTGGGAAAGTGAGGAAGAAAGGGGTCCTAGTGAAAAGCCAGTCCTTCATACAGGACAGCATGTGAACCTTCCAGCTGGGCACTTTTCTGACATCTCAGAAGTTGGACCTTAGGCAGGCCTCCTCCAGCAGGAGCAGGCTGACAGATAAGACCCCCCAGGTGACCCCTGTTTCTTGGCCCCTGGCCCTCCAGGGGAACCCACACCAGAGTTGTATGGTTTATCATTCCAGGCCCCTGTTTCCCCTTGGGGGTTGGGAGGATGTCTGTTTCCAGAAGGAGAACACTGCAAAAATGGAAATAGATTCCTCAGACCCCCAGAGTTCCCTGACCATTAGCTTCTCTCCACAACCTCATGCTTCTTCTCCATCACTGGACCCACTGGATCTACCAAGTTCACACCCCAAATTTCCTTGCTCAGTGGTTCTAGGGTAAGGTCCAAGTGAACTTTTGTTGGGTGGAGGTGTGGATCCTGGAGTCCAGAAGTTTCATGGTGCCATGTGCATGGGAAGGCTACAGAGAGAGGCAGCCCACAGCTGATGGGACCTGACGGGGGCCCCAAAGATGGATATGAGCTCCATGTTTGAGTTTGCACCAGGACTTAACTACCTAGGATAACAGAGTAGGAGGGACTTCAGAAGTCATCTCGTCTAGGTGGGGCAAATATCTGTGTACCTGCTGACATGCCCCCACCCATGCGCCTGAACTTGAGAGAACCAGTGCTAACAGGTCATGGCCCTCTCTCCTACTGAGCTAGATGCCCCTTCAGATCCTTCCCACACAGCGCTGCGGTCAGTCCCACCAATCACCAGGAGCAGGCCACAAATAAAACTTGTCCTCAGATCTAGGCCAAGACTCTCATTTTGCAGTTGTGAAAAGGAAAAAAAAAAGAGGCAAAAGGACGTGTCCAAGGTCATACAGCCCAGCTGGTATTTAAAACCGGGTCTTCTGATCCAGGCAAGTCCACCATTCTTCCTTCTGCAGGTGCTGACTCAGTACCATTAACAGATGGTACGATGCCAATTCAAGGTGTACATACACTTAACCAGAAAATAAATCAACAAGAATGATGGAGCTTGGTGTTGTGAAAAGAACATTCAGCTGGAATTTTATCCTGGCCTGGCCATAAACTAACTGTTTGACCTTGGGCAAGTCAGTTCACCTCTCTGGGCCTCATTTTCCTCAACTGTAAATTGTGGGGACCGGGTGATCTTTATAATCTCTAATATACCTTCAAATATTAATAATCTATGATTTCATGTGCCCAGCACTGTACCAGGAATTTTTTAGGCTACAGAGAACAGAAGAGAAAAAAACAACCATATAATACAAGAAGCAATAAAAAATTCAAAAAATCTTTAATCCCTATAAAGGCCCAAAGATGTGGAGCCTACTGAGGGCATCTGGGATCTCAGAGCAGGGAGTTCTGAATAGGTAGGGTGGCTTCCTTGTGGAGGGGAGAATTAAACTTAGCCTCGAAGGATGGACAGGTAAAAGGGGGGGGTGGGGAAATGGCACTGCAGGCAATAAGAGGAAGATAAAAGAAGGGAGGGAGGAGAGAAAAGCAGGACGTGTTTAGGAACAGAACCTGGCTGGAGTGGAGGGTGACAGGTATCCTAGGGGAACACTGGAGAATCAGATATGAGAGGGGGACCCACTGGAGCTGATGCCAGTGTTGCAGGAAATGTGGGGAAGAGGTCCTATTCGCTATGGAGAGGTACTGGGTGATCTCTTGCTTCACTGAATATGCAATGTCACAGAAATTCAGCTCAACCTGGCTTAACCAGTGGATTAAGATACAGTGGATTTATTAAGTCACATAACCCAAAAGCCCAGGTGTAGACTTCAACCACAACTGGATCCAGGGGCTCAAAACAATTTCATAGGAATTTGCCTTTCTCCATTTTTGCCGCCTTCTGTGTTGGCCTCATTCCCAGGCAGCCTTTTCCCAACTGGTGGCAAATGGTGCCCAGCAGCTCCCAACATACATTTTGCCACTTAAGGAAACGAGTGGAAAGAGAGCTCCTGAGTCTGCCAGTTTCTGTTAAAATGCTGGGGCCGACTGATGTTCACTGGCCTGGATTTGACCACATTCCCTTCTCTGAACCAATCACAAGGCCAGGGGCTAATGGAATGCTCTGACTGGCCAGGCCCTGAATGGAGTACATCATGTGCCCACATCCCTAGGACTATAGCGTGAGTTCTGCCTCTAAAGGAATCTTAGAAACTGATAATAAGTTAGAAATGATGATTCCTAGAGAAAAATCACAGTGCTATTATCAAGAGAAAGAATAGATGGATCCTGGACAGGCAAATCCAACAGATGTCCAAGACCAAGGAGGTTTCATAAGGCTCCATGTGCATGGAAATAGGAGATGTCTTCAAGACAAAGTGAGACCTAACAATGGTTCCTTACTCTGCACAGGATCTTCTGATGCCCAGATCTAAATGTGCTAGGCCTCAGCAAGAGGCATGGATGGCATGGGGAGCCTCTGGGCAGGCCCCATCTTTCTTCAATTAATACCTCTTGGAGAGACTCAGCAGCAGAGCAGGAATTTGTTAAATTACATAAACATTATTGTGACCCGTAAAATTCAATGAATCTCGGCCTGTTTACCCGCGGCTGGCTTTAATGTTTGCACAGTGTAATTTAATGTGTCAATTTGCTCTCAAATAAAAAACATCTGGTCCTCTGACATGGCAAGGAAACTGGAGAGCTGATGATGTTCACAACCAGAGAAGAGCCCCAATCAAAGATGATGCTTAAGGGCAAGAAGAGGCCAGGGGCTCAGAAAAGGAATCCAGCATTGTTAGGACCCATGCCTGGCCTGGGGACAAGCCTCTGTTTGTGGGTCTGTAAGATCAGTAAATTTTATCCTAATTAGAATTAAGAAAAGCCAAGAAGAACACATACCATCTTTAACTGGCACCCATCGTGCAATTAAATTTCCTGTGGCTGCCCCTGCCAATATTGACATTCATGCTATTGGATTTTTAACAATCTTATTATTTCGTAATTGAGAAGAGCAAGAAGAAAATGACACTTTCCCACATAGATGATCTTCTCCTCTAACATACCCCTTCCTACAGCAGTTGGCCCTGCTAAGCCTTCTCCCTCCTGATTCCCCAGGGGTTGGTGAGGCTTGTGAAAGGGGGAGGTGAGACTCTCTGAGTGTGTGCTTTTCCAGTGAGATCATGCATCTTGGTTTGGTCTCCACTAAATAACGAGACTGCTCATTCCTGCAGACAGGGGCGGGGCTTGGCAGGCAGGTTTTAATTTGGAGGCACTGACCTACATAGAACAGGATAGGGGAAGCTGAGTTCTCCTGCAAGGCAGGTGGGGGCTTAAAGGCCTTTGAGGAGCCCTCACCTGCCACTGGGGGGCTGCTCATCGCTTCTGACTTCTGGGCCCTCACCTGGAGCTGGGCCGGCAGGGGCGGCCTCCAGGGACCAAAGTGCTGGGAGGCTTGGTCTCTTTCCCTCTTCAGCAACCTCTTTCTTTCCCAGCACCCAACCCTAGGCCGGGCTAAAGGGGACTGGGGAGGGATGGTTTCCCCTCCCCTGTTTCTCACCCCAGTAAATGCTGAGACGTCCTGATGTAAAAGAACTCGGCCTGGAGCCCGGGCAGCCTCCCCGCTGGAAGGAGCCAAGCCAGCTTTCCTGTCCATGGAACGACGGGGTCAGAGCAAGTTCAGGCTTTGCTTTAATTGAGTAGAAGATAGTTCTTCCTTAAGGGAGCCCTGAAATAATACTTCAGCTGAGCAGAGTGACTTCCCATATTGTCAGAAGGGATTAGCCAGACTGGTTTGTAAATAAAGAGTGATCCTTCTTCCCCCTCTAGGACAAACAGATCATATTTTTTTCAGATCACCAGGGACTGGGCTTGTTCTAATCAAGTCCTTGACATTTCACTAAAGACTCCAGGAGTTACATGCTTTCCGTGATTGAGCCCTTAGTAATTACCCATTTTCCTAAATGATTGCTATTTTCCAAACTTAAAATGTTTTAGAGAAGTGGGAAAATGAGATGTCTGTCCAACACTGTGGGGAGGAGAGTGGGGCAGGAGTGGGGATGCAGAGAACAGGGTCTCTTGGGGTTAAGACAACATCATCCTAATAGGAACAAACAGGGCCAGCTCTCAGGACCACCAGACATTTTTTTAAAATTTACTCATCCTTCCATTCATTGGAGCAACAGTAATTTTGGAGCTCTTACCACGTGTCAGACACTGTGTACCAGGCACAGAGTTGGAAACAACCGGCCTGGGGGTTCCCCGCCCCCATCTAGTGGGAGAGACCAGCATGTGGGCTGGTCATTACAATGAAATGTCCCAACAAGTAAATGTCACAGAGCCCCCAAATAAACCCAGAACCCCAAACCCGAAAATCAACAAAAAACAAAGCTACCTCTGGGGAAGACAAGGAAGACTTCACAGAGCAGGTGACCCGGGCTCTCCTAGGATGAGTAGAAGTGGGCCATCAAATAAAATAAGAACAGAAACAGCTACCCTGGAATGTCAGGAACTGTTCTGAGGGCCCTGCATGTATTAACTCATCAAATCCCCACAGCGATCTGATGAGACAGATACTATTTTTGCCCCCCTTCTCAGATGGAAACTAAAGCATGGAGAGGGGAAGAATAGTCCAGGCCAAGGGAACAGCACGTGGGAAAGGACGCACATGTGACAAAGCGGGGCGTGTTTATGGGAGCTCCTCTGAAAGGTGTGGAAAGGCGGTCACCTCAGATCTGTGTTTTCAAGGGGATGTCAGCGCGGCAGAGGAACCAGAATGTGAAGAACAGGAGACCAGCAATAAAAAGCACGCTGTGACCCACACAGAAAAATAAGACTCTCCTCCAAATCTCAACCAACACGTGATCTTAGTATCTCCCCATCTCTGCCTCTGCGGCTCCTGGGGAAGGAGCTGAAACAGCCGCACCAGCTATGAGCATCAAAACCTGATGACCAGTCACCTCCTCACTCACCCATAAACAGGTGATGGACCAAACTCACTGCAGTGGGTGGGGTAACCCTTCCAGCTCCCCTCCCAGGAAGCCCTGTGCAATGGGACAAGAGACCCCCAGGCTGATCCTGCACCGAGAGAGGCAGGGTGGGAGCGTGTCTCTGCTGTAGCTGTAGGAAGTGTCCTTGCCATTCGGCTTTGCTTCTGCATTCTTGAATGATCTCCATTTGCATCCCTTCCTCTTGAACAATCCTCCTTCACCAAGAAAAAAAAAATGCCTGCCTCTGTGTCCACTCCAAACACAGATGACAAGAAGTCTTGGAAACACAGCCTAAAGAAACACTAAGCAAACTGTTCCCCAAACGAGCCTGTCGTCTTGACCTTTGTAAGGCAAGAGCTCCACTTTAGAACTTGGGAATGCACAAATATTTACAGTTGTAGGGAAGAGAGCCCACGTCTGCCAGAGGGTCCCAGAGTTGGAAGGGAGCTGAGAGCTCATCCATTCCAGGCTCACATGTGCTAGAGGAATACCCTTTGCAGAATCACTGACAGAGGATCACCCGGCCTCTCCTTACATGCCTCCGGCGCTGGGAAGGAAGATCATCATCAGCCGCTGAGAAAGCTCCTTCCATTGACCCAGTCTTTGGAAAGTTCTGACATGGGGCCACAACTGCCGCCCAGTGACTTTGCTCCCTGGTTTTGGATGGGCCTCCAGGACCTCACGGCTTGAGTATCTTCTTTCCCATGAGAGCTTTTTGATGGCTCAAAGTCAGCCTCCCTGCCTCTCTTCCACTATCTCTTTTTCCTCGGGTCCCTTGTTCATTTCTGGGGGATCTCATTTGTGGGCCTCTCACCACTGAGGTCGCCTTCTCGTACCATGCTCATACATCCTAACCAGTCAGAAGCAAAACAAGTCTTCTAGGAGTCTGAGTCAGACATCAGAGAGTTGGCCAGAATTTATTCGCTCTTACTTCACATTCATTTCTACCAAGATTTATTTGGTATCAAGGGAAATAATTTTGAATCCTGGCTCAGCCACTTTCTAGCTGTGTGACCTCAGACAAATTATTTAACTTCTCTGGGCCTAGGGTGACCAAATCGCCCCTGTTTATCCCAGACTGTCCTTGTTTCAAAATGCCAAGTTCCTTGTCCTGGGAGACCCCTCAGCCCCAGGCAAACTGGGAGACTGGTCACCCTGTAAAGCCAATTTCCTCACTGAGAGATGAGATTAACAATAACTTAGCTCACAGTGTTGTCATGATGTTTAACTGAGATAATATATGTGAAAGACCCAACACTATGCCTGGCCCAGGGCAGAAACTCAATTTAGGTCTCGTTAATGTGAAAGCCTGGCTGATTGTGACAAATTAGAAAGAAGTGAGGCCCTGAGCAGCTTAACTGGAAAACAATTGCAGAAACAAACGTGGGAACATAAACAGGGACAGGATACAAAATCTCAGGTTCTATGCGGTGTACATATCCTGCTGTGGCTGAATTAGGCACGGTAATCGGTAATCATTAACCTTGAAAGTGACTTCTGGTGACAAAGAAAAAGCTAAACCTTGTGCATTACCCCACCTGATAAGGCAGGGTGGTGTGGAGTCTGCTGGGGAATAAGTACCACACAAAATGCGGCACAGCCTTTCATGCTTTAAAGGTAAGTATTCAGCCACCCTGACATGGCAGTCAGCCAGCATGACAGAGGGCAAGAGCATTGACTAGAGGGTCCCAGGAGGATCTAAGTCTGCAGTTCGCTCCCTGGGTGACTGTGGACAAGGCGTGCTCTCGGTTCCAGTCCTGTCTCCTCATCTGTAAAATGCAGAAGAGAAAGTAGACAGGCTGTTGTCTGACGGAGAAGCAGCAGAGTGGAGCGGTCAAGAGCATGGATCCACCACCCACTGGCTGTGTGAACTTCAGCAAGCGAATGCACCAAATGCGCTGTGTCTTGAGGACCTGCTGAGTATTAGCTCTCATTACTATCCCTCCTGGGCCTGACACTGTCAGATGTAGTCATCCAGCGCCCTCTCCCCTCATCACCAAGGGTTAATGCCGCCTAAGCCTGAGGATGTGTTCCTTTTCCCTCCCCAAACCGCCTCTTCTCTCAGCTGGCGCATGTTGAACTTGAGGCCGACTAAAACCTGATCTTTTTTATGTGAATTGCAGTCAAGCCAGGTCTACCTCATCCTGTTCTTGTGCAATTGATTTTTGGAAACTGCATTCAAGACATTAGATTTATTGATGTTAAATTTCATCTGGTTGCTTTTGACCCAGCATTCTCGACTGTCGAGATCATCTTGAACCTTAATTCTCTCATCCCCTCCAGCTTTGAGTCATCTGCAAATTTGGTGCACATGCTTTCCATGTCTTCAGCCAAGTCGCTGGCTTAAAAAAGCTATTTATACGGATAAAAATAGAGATATAGGCTGCTTTGCTTGTGTGCAAGGCTGAGCAATGGGGTTTTATCTTGTGGGAAGCAGGGGGCTCACAGCCCTTAATCAGCAGTCAAGCCTTTGCAGTACCTACACTTGTATTTGCCCCTGGCTCCCGAGTGTTCTTGGTGATGACAAGGGGAGTTTACCCCTCAGCCACCCTGACTGTGGCGTCCTCTAAACCAGCAGATCCCCTGGGCAGGTCTGAATCCCTTCCTGTCTGCACCAGATGAAGCTCCAAGGCCAAGTCATGTCCTTCTCCCTTCTCAGGGCTTCTCAAACTGAGACCACCCTCACCTTGGGGCCTTGCCAGATACCTGCTGTTAACCCAAGAAATCAATTCTTGCTCGCTCAGAGGAGGAGGTCACGGACCACAATGTCTTAATGTGCTTCCCGCTCAGATGTTTCCATTTTAACAGGGGCCTTCTGTGTCTGAACCACAAGGCCACAGCTGGGGAGGATCTGCTATTAGCCACCTGTGGCCGTGTGAGGCTCTGTCCTCAGTCCGGGGCCCCGAGGGCATCCCGTATCACAGCACACAGCAGCGGGCACTGCTCACAAGCGCGACCGCAAGTCGCCAGGAAAAGGCTTGGGGCACTCTGTTCAAGAAAGAGAAAAGAGAAAAAAAATTCTAGAAGTAATTTACATCTGAAGTGGTTTAAATTACCAAAAAGAAAGAAAAAAAAAAACACCAATGATTCTTTTTTTCTCTAGATAATTTCTCCAGACAAGACTCTCTGATATTGTGCTAACTAGGTGGCCACTGGTGGCAGGACTTTCCAAAACCCCATGCCCACTCCACACCCAGACACAGCTGCAGGCACCTAGCTGAGGGCCCCCAGCCCCAAGACAGTCGGCTGACTCAATCCCTCTTTTTTTTTTTTTTTTTTTTTTTGCGGTACGTGGGTCTCTCACTGTTGTGGCCTCTGCCGTTGCGGAGCACGGGCTCCGGACGTGCAGGCTCAGCGGCCATGGCTCACGGGCCCAGCCGCTCTGCGGCATGTGGGATCCTCCCAGACCGGGGCACGAACCCGTGTCCCCTGCATTGGCAGGCGGACTCTCAACCACTGCGCCACCAGGGAAGCCCCTCAATCCCTCTTTGATGTCTTTGATACCAGAGCCTTCCCGTTTTACCCATGGGATTCCTTTATAGGAAGAGTTTGATGAAGATGATAAAGAAGAGCAGTTACTCCTTCTTGAGTGCCTACTACATGCCAGGCATTGTGCTAGAGCCTTTAAAACAAACCATCTTTAATCTCTTCAACAACCTTAGGAAGCAGATTGTTATTATTCCCATTTTACAGAAGAGCAAACTGAGGCCCATGGAGATAAAGTAAACTGCCTATGGTCACAGGAAATAGCAGAACTGGACTATGAACCCTGTTCTCACTGATTCCAAGGTTCATTGTTTCCATGGCTCTACTTCTGTAGTTTTCAAAGGACTCACACTGTTAATTCTCTCTTTTGACCCAAGAAGGCTTGTGAGGAAGATAAAAGGCCAAGATTACAGAACCCTGCCTATTGATAGGGGGAGTAATGTGACCAGGGTCACAGGCTACTAGGGGGCCAGGCAGGGTCTAGGACGCTGCCCTCTGGCTTGTAATTGGGAGAACTCGGTAATCCCGATGGTGGTGTCCCTACGGTTGGGAGGCAGCCCGGTGTTGCCCAGGAGAGGGAAGACTTCTTTGCTTTTGTGAAGGCGGGAGTAGAGGGTGGCTTTGGGAGGAAAGCTTCAGTGATTGCATAATGGTTAAGCGTATAGGTTCCAGTGTGGCTCCAGCCTTTACTACCTGTGTACATCTGGGTAGATTCTTTTACTTTCCTGAGTCACCATTTTCCCATTTGAAAATGGGGATGATAATAATGCTTCAGTGATATATGAGAGTTAAGTGAGATAATTTACATAAAGTTATTTGCACAGTCCAGGAACATCTGAAGTGCCTACTACATGCTTGTTATTATCACTATTATTTTTTGTTCCTCCATCACTATCACGACCTACGTTTGTAAGCATTTCCATGAGTTGCTCATCCGTTGTGGAGGTATCCTTGTCTCCATTGTACAGACTGGGAAACTGGTGCCAAAATGACCTGTCCAAGGAGATCCAGGAGCTCCTGGGCAGAGCCAGGCTTCGAACCCCTGACACCACAGTGTCTTCCTGTCCATATCATGCCACGTCTTCCCTCGAGTCCAGGTCCACATTTCCAGCACTTCTCAAATGTTAACGTGTGTTCCAATCACTAGGGACCTTGTTAATCTGCAGGTTCGGACTCAGGAGGGCTGGGTGGGCCTGAGACTCTGCATTTCTTGCAGTCCTCCAGGTGATGCAGACGCTGCTGCTCCAGAGACGTCACTTGGCATATAGGAGGGACTGTTTCATTCAGCAGGTAGGGGACGCTGGCACAGCCTCGGACAAACAAACAGCCAGTCCTGGGGTCCCTGGGGCTGGGAGCTGCTTCTAGGTGTCACCCCCATAGCAAGGGCCTGTGGGCCTCACTGTGTTTCCAAAGTGGCTCCTTCAGGGATGCTTCCAAGGGGGGGATGGGATTTGTGAGCCGCCTCCCAGCGGATACCTGGGCCAGGACTGCCCTCCTGCTCACGCTCTCCTTTTGCTTCCTTCTGGCTGCTTCTGTCAGAGCGTGACAGTTACAGCAAAATATTCCCGCTCTCCCACTCCGAGCCTATGCCACCCGACAGGGCGCCAGCGCCAGCAGCCTGCAGAGAGGGAGCTGACATTTGTCTTAATTGGAGTTACCAGTGTAAATCCCGCCTGTCCCCTCCCTGTGCCCTCCGCCTTTGATGGGCAAGGGGGCTGTGAACAGAGAGAGAGAGAGAGAGAGAGAGAGAGAGAGAGAGAGACTCATAATCTCCCCGGGGATACACGATGTTATTAATGCAGCTGCTGGAAGGAAATGTTCCATCACGTCAGCAGGGAAAGTGAGCTGGAGGTGAGTGGTGGGCGGGGGGTGGGAAGGCAGGGCTTCCCTGGTGGCACAGTGGTTGAGAATCTGCCTGCTAATGCAGGGGACACGGGTTCTAGTCCTGGTCTGGGAGGATCCCACATGCCGTGGAGCAACTAGGCCCGTGAGCCACAACTGCTGAGCCTGCGCGTCTGGAGCCTGTGCTCCGCAACAAGAGAGGCCGCGATAGTGAGAGGCCCGCGCACCGCGATGAAGAGTGGCCCCCGCTTGCCACAACTAGAGAAAGCCCTTGCACATAAACGAAGACCCAACACAGCAAAAATAAATAAATAAATTACTAAACTCCTACCCCCAACATCTAAAAAAAAAAAGGCAGAGAGAACACAGGCAGCAGAGCAGAGCGGGGCAACGACACCCCTGGGCATCTCATCAGACCTCCAGACCCAACAGCTTCTTCCCCCTCCCGTTACCTGAGTCTTTCAAAAACAGCCTCTAACCCAGGGCTTTTCAAACTGAGCTGCACAAGAGTCACCTGGGAGCTATAACAATTGCTGACGTCTGGCTCCCATCCCCAGAGACCTTTATTGAATTGGCCCGGGGTCTGGCCTGTGGACATTGGGTTTTTAAATCCCACAAGAGGTTTTGAAGTACAGCTGGGTTCAAAGAACTTCTGGTCTAATCGTCACTTCTCCAGGAAGACTTCCCTGCTTAGTGTAGGTCCATTTAAGGACCCAATGGAAACAGCTCATGTTGTGTCAGTAATTGATGCTGTTTAGCATCTGGCCAGCCCTGCTATATCCACACAACTGGGTGGGAGCAGGGTACAAACATCCCCCCCAAACCAGTGTCGTGTGGTTGGAGAATGCACAAAAGGAT
Source organism: Mesoplodon bidens (assembly GCF_964165515.1). NCBI lineage: Eukaryota > Metazoa > Chordata > Mammalia > Artiodactyla > Ziphiidae > Mesoplodon > Mesoplodon bidens. Next base: position 59,732,838 of record NC_138178.1, on the reverse strand, counting down.
GTAAGATGTACCTTCTCGTTTCTTTAAGACTAAACTCCCAGATGAACATTAATTTGCAGCTGCTGAATAGCTGCTAAATCAATTCACTCAATCATTCAACCGACATTTATGGAGCACCTATTATGGGCACAGAGCTGCAGGAGATTCAAAGACATATACGATGCAGACTCTGCTCTTATGTAGCTAATGCCACATAAGGATAGGCTAATCAAGACCATAAATAACAACGACAAAAACGAAATCTGGAGGCAATGGGTCGTGGGGTAGAAAAATAAAGAGGTAATGAAAATGGACACAACACTTAGGATGCATCAGGCAAGGTCCCAGCCGACTCTGCTATGTCAGTCAAGGTTGATGACAACCCTGTAAAGGAGAAGGTATTATCCCCCATTTTACAGATGAAGAAACTGAGACTCAGAGAAGTCAGTGGTTTTCCCATGGTCACACAGCTAGTGCATGTTGAAGCCTGACTCCAAAAGGGAAGTGAGCACATGCTTCTTTGAGAAGACGAGGTATGGGGGCTTCCCTGGTGGTGCAGTGGTTGGAGTCCGCCTGCCGATGCGGGGGACGCGGGTTCGTGCCCCGGTCCGGGAAGATCCCACATGACGCGGAGCGGCTGGGCCCGTGAGCCATGGCCGCTGAGCCCGCGCATCCGGAGCCTGTGCTCCGCAACGGGAGAGGCCACAACAGTGAGAGGCCCGCGTACAGCAAAAAAAAAAAAAAAAGAGAGAGAGAAGACGAGGTATGATTATGGCCAGAGGGATCTGAGAGAAGCTTAAGGAGGACCCAGGAGCTCACTACACAAACACACCACCGCTGAGGTACCTCGAATAGGAGGAACGTGCAAGAGAGCTGTTGGGGGAGCAGGGGATAGAATTTCAGAGCCCGAGGCGGGTGAAGTTGTGGTAAAGATGGCAGAGTGGGAGACCTCTACACTGGGTACTGACTGATTAAAACAGGCACGGGACACAGTAGTCTGGCCACTTTGAGAAGTTGGGCCCTGGCCCAGTCTATCCGGCTGGGGTAACAGCAGATGGCAGACTCAGGGCCTGGCTGAGGACAGATGCACCAACCACTCAGATGAGACCCTGGGCAGGCTGGATGAGGTGGGCAAGGAGCCAGGGATTCTGTTTTTCTGACACTGATGTCCACTTGTCACTAGTTGGTTGTAATAGTCATAGTTTCTGTATGTCTGCCATGGGCAGGCGTGGGCCCAGGTGATTTATCTCTGTCCTGGAAGAGACAATAATTTCTGGGAAGTTGGGGGAAGGGAACTAATCTTCAAAGAACAGGATGGTGATGGATATGGTGGTGGTGGAGGTGGTGATTGTGGTGATGGTCATGGTGGTGGAACTGATGGTGACAACGAGGGTGGTGATGCTGGTAATAACAAAGGCGATGGTGACATTGGTGATGATGATGGTGTTGGTTCTGCTTGAATGACGAGCGCCCAGACGGCTGCTCGCTCTAGTCTTCCTCCTGAGTCACACTTTCAGCTCCCTCATTGTCATCCCCTCTTGTGTCTTGCAGGCCTGTCACGCTCCCAATGCCCACCTCGAAACACTTCGCCTTCTCTTGCTTTCCTCTGCCCAGCCTGTTCTCCCTCCTGTATCCCCCTGGCTTGGAGGGCAGCCCTACTAGCCAGCCAGCCATCAAAGCTGGATGCCCAAGGGTCAGTCTAGACTCTTCAGCCTTTCCCTACACCCAGTTCATTACCAAGTCCTGACGATTTGGCCTCTTACAGATCTCCTGAAGCTCATAGCCTCCCCTGCATCTCCCCTACTCCTGCCCTAGTTGAGGCCACATCACTCTTCCCCTGGTCTATGGGAACAACATCCTGACAGATCTCTGAGCTCCAACTGGCATTTCTCTGGGCCCCCCTTCATCTCGCTGCCAGAGGCAACCTTCCTTCAGGCAGAATCAACCATGCCACTGCCCAGGTGAAACCCCAGCTCTGGCTCACAGAGAAAGAGCACGGCATAGATGGCAGGCACAAGCTGGCCCACTCCAGCCACATAGCCCCAGCCCCAAGACACAACAGCTCTCTGCTCTTGCCCTGAGGATTCTTGCCTTTTTTCCTTCACTCATACCAGCCCTTCTGTCTTGAACACCTTCCTCTTCTTCTCAGAATGGTGCAGACTTTCCCAGCTCCTATGAAGTTCTTCTCTACTCCCCACCCCAGTGGGCAGAGTTGGTTTCTTCCCCGGCTGTGCCCTCATCTACAACCTGCATTCTTGCTTAGCTCACAATACAGCAACCCTTTGTTTATTCCTCTGTCTCCTTTGCTGTGCCATGAGCTTCTCCAGGGAAAGGGACCAGTTTCTCCCATCTCTGAATCTGGAGGACCTAGCACAGCTTCAGTGCTTCCTGAATTAGAGACCGGAAATGTTCATCTCAGATATCTGTGTTGCCTGAAACTATGCAGAGAACTGTATCTCCCATGTATTTCTGCATCTCATTTGATTCTCATTATCTTCATTCAGGGTTGCAGGTGACATTTGTGTTGTTTTACTGATGGGAACACTGAGATCTAGGAAAAAAAAAAAACAGCAAAATGACTTGTTCGAGGTTGCCCAGGAAGATAGTAACCAAGTCAGTGTAGGTCTAGGTGTCTTGACTCCTGTGTGGGAAATGTGCTGATTTCACACCAAGAAACTCATTTCCTTTCTCTCTGAGAGACTCTTGTGGCTGAGAAGTAACCCATGTATACAGGACCTGCCCACAATCAGCACAAGATACCTGTGTCTGGGGAGAGAGCAGCAGCCTTGGATGCCCAGGTAAAGCTAGAGCTTGAAGGTAGAAGACACAAACGCTTAAGGATGTGGAGAATGAGAGAAGACAAGAGTCACGAAATTTGGGAAGCTGGAAAGCAGGTGGACAAGTGGCAACCATCTCAGCAGGAGAATATCAAGGATCCTTAAGCTGGTATTGGGAGAAGCTGCAAGGCAACTTGATTTACACAGCAGAACCCTCAAAAGCCTCAGGAACTGAAAGCACCAGATACTTCTGGAAGTGAGTGAAGGGAGGAGCAGAAATAAGGATTCCAGAGTGAAAGCAATTCACCTGGAGTCAATAAGGATTCCAGATCCTTGCCTCTGCTCCTTACAGCTGGGCAACCGTCCATTTCTTCCCATGACCAAAGCCTGGAGATAAGACAGAATCTCTGTGCTGAGATGAGGGGTAGGAGGCACAGCTGAGGGTGCAGGTCTGTACTGAAAACAAGGAATAAGAGAACATTTATATGCATTTATATGCTTCGTGCTGAGTCCATTAAAAAAGTTGCAAGTACTTGTGTAGGAGGGAGGGAGGCTGGTGAATGCTCTTCTTGACAAATTTTGCGGAACTCGTTGACTTTTTAAACTATATGATCCGATCACTTTATTTTGAAACACAAAATAAATACTTAACAAAACGACAACCAGAAGAACGTGGGGGTCAGCATCAGACATCAGCACCTCTTAGCCGTGTGGTCAAAAAAAGTTGAGTAATCTTCCTGAGCCTCAGTTTCATCATCTGTACAATGGGGATAAACCCATATGCTGCACACGATGGCAATGAAGGTAGAATGTGACAAGTATCTGAAGGGCTAAGCACTCGTGTGCCCTCAATAACTGTCTGTGGTGTATCAATCAAGGTAGGACAAGTGCCTGCTTTCTCTTTTTGCCTCACAGATATTCCTCTTCCATTCTATAACAGTCAGAGGTAGTTTTCATTTACCATCTTTTGTGCTGCTTATCTTACCATTGTCATTAGTGGTCCCTCCCTCCCCCTTTCTTAGATTAAGGCAGGAAGTGCAAATTCACACATTGACAACGAGGAGTGGTGTGCAGGGTAACTCAGTCTTTCCTCTCCAAACCTCATAAACACATCAAGTTCACCTCTCGTTTCGGCCCCTAACCCTGTGCTTCCCGACCCCAATCCCCCAGAGCCACTGTCACTTCCAGCCTCCCGGTTCCCTCTTTCTTGGCTACCTCCTTTCCCCTTGCTTCACCAAGAGGAGCCGTTCCTTCCTTCCTTCTCTGCCCTTGTAGGTCATTACACCCTCCAACCCACAAGCCTTGAGGTGGGAGACCTGAGCCTACAAGGGCGACCTGGCTGAGGGACTCCTGGGAAAGGGCCGCGGTTTCCAGCTAGGCTTTAGGTCAGCTGGAACATCAGCAAATCATGTCTCCTGCCTGATCCTTCTCCCAAACTCCAGCTGCACACTGACAGCTGCTCTCTGGCCTCCCTACCCCAGTGTCCCCTGGTGTGTAAGTGGATACCAAACTCATCACTCACCTCTCCAACCATCCCTTTCCCTGTGTTTTTGCATTCTGTTCTTTTTTTTGGTACGCGGGCCTCCCACCATTGCAGTCTCTCCCGCTGCGGAGCACAGGCTCCGGACACGCAGGCTCAGCGGCCATGGCTCACGGGCCCAGCCGCTCCGCGGCACGCGGTATCCTCCTGGACCGGGGCACGAACCCACGTCCCCTGCATCTACAGGCAGACTCCAACCACTGCGCCACCAGGGAAGCCCTGCATCCTGTTCTTGACGGCTGGAAGACTGTGGTGTGCTCGGTGAAAGATGGAATACTGCGGAGGAAGAGCTGGTCTGGGGAGAGTGTGACCACGATGGTACTCAGAATGGGTTTGAGGTGTAGACGGATATTGACTAGACAGGTGGATGCTATGGTCTGGTGTTCACGACAGAGACCCTAGAGGCTTCAGACTGAAGAAACTAACGGAAGACTTGAATAGGGATCAGATAGGCACCAGGAAGGGATGTGAGCGTGTTGAGGGAGGACAGAGGAGCTGGGGGACAAAGCCCTGGAGACGCCTCACGTCAGACGTGGGTACAGAGAGGAGCCTGCTGAGGACCTCAGCAGAAGCTCCCCGGGGACAACAGGAGAAGTCATGCAAGGGCACAGCCTTGAGAGCCAGGCCAGAAGAATGGCTCAAGAAGGCAAGTGGTCAGCCTTCTCGGATGCTGCAGGGCCATCAGGTGAGACAGCGAAGGCCGTCAGGGTCACGGAGGCCACGAGGACCTTGACAAGGGAAGTCCTTGGGGTGTGGGCAGCGGGGAGCCAGACCACACGGAGTGAAACAGTGACAGACAGGGAAGCAACACTGAAAATAAACAGCTCTTCCAAGAAAGCCGGCTGAGAAAGAAAGAGAGTGCTAGGCTGGCGGCCCAGGGAGGTTTCAGGGCTGCTGGGAGGAACCAAAGGAAGTGTGTGTGAATCGGTGGAGACTGCCCCGGGGCCCAGGGTGTGGTCCTGGGCACAGGGAGAGGCATCTGACCTAGACAGGTCGAAGTTCCCTCCTTCCCTCGGGCAGGATGAACCACGGTAGGGACGGGCCCAAGGGAGAGACCCTCGGGAAGGGGCAGGACCTTGGTGGAGTTCCCTCCTGCGAGCCAATCCTGCTCAGCTTTTCCAAGGCCAGTGTTCATCAAGCACCTAATCCTACCTCCCTGGCACTGGTCTAGATGCGTCATGTTCACTATTTCTCATCCTCCCAGAGCCTCTGGGAAGTAGGTACTACAAGCTCATTCTGCCCGTGAGAAAACTGAGCCTGAGAGACGTTAACTGACCTTGTCCAAGGTCACACAACCGGGGAGTGCCTTCCAAGATGCCAACGCAATTCCAAGGAATTCCCCAAAGCACTGGCCCCACAGTGCTCTCTGGCCTCCTAGCCCTGCTGCTGTGAATTTTGAATTACCCAAGTACAGCTGCGTGAGCGCTTGCTTCTGCTCAGGACGCCCGTGACTCCTTGCCCGCCCACAGGAGCAGACTCATCCTTCCGACTTGCCCGTCTTCCCTGGCCAATGGTGTTCCCACACACCGCATCCGTGTCTCTTTGTGCTATTGACTGCATTGTGTTGAATGATCTGGTTTTTTCTCTACTCTACTCCTAGACACTGGACTGTGAGCCCCTCCTGGGCAAGGACCCTGCCTTATCTGTCTTACCTATTCCTAGCTCCTAGCCAAGTGCCCAGCAAGCACACAGTAGGGTCTAGAAAACAACTTGTCAGATGAGGAAATGAAAACTTTCTTTTAAAAGTCAACAAGGGCAATTTCAGCACTAAAATAAATAACGAGGGAGAAATATTTGCAAACCACCTATCTGACAAGGGACTCCTACTCAGATATAACAAACTCTCAAAACTCATCAGTTGGAAAGGAAACAATCCAAGCACAAAGTGGGCAAAAGACAAGAAGAGACATTTCACCAAAGAAGAGGTACAGATGGCAAAGAGGTGTTCAGTGTCATTAGCCATCAAGGAAATGCAAATGAAAGCCACAGTGAGATATCACTACACACGTATCAGAAAGGCTAAAATAAAAAAGTGACAAGATTAATGCTGATGAGAATGCGGAGAAACTGGAGCACTCATACACTGCTGAGGGAAACGTAAGACAGCACAGCCGCTCTGGAAAATTTGGTGGTTTCTTAAAAGTCTAAACATACACTGACCGTATGACCCAGCAATTGCACTTCTGGGCACTTGGCCCAGAGAAATGAAAACATCTCCATACAAAAAGCTGTACTGTATGTGACTTCCTAGCGGCTTTATTTGTACTAGCCCAAAATTGGAAACAACCAAAATGTCTTCAGTAAGTGAATGGTTAAACAAACTTGGTACATCCATACCATGAACTACTACTCAGCAATAAAAGTGAGTGAAATTTTGAGACGCATTAACAACTTGAATGAATCTCAAGGACATTATGCTGAGCAAAAAAAATCCAGTCTCCAAAGGTCACACACTGTATTATTCCTTTTATGTAACATTCTTGAAATGACATAAGTACAGTGATGGAGAACAAATTGATGATTCCCAGGAACAAGGGATGGTTGGGGGAACGGAGAGGTGTGACTGTAGAAAAATAGCACAAGGCAGATCTTTGAGATGATCGAGCTGTACCTTGATTGCAGTGGTTACATGAATGTACGCACATGATAAAATGACAGAATTATGTACATACATCACACCAACACCATTTCCCTGGTTTTGACATTGCATTACAGTTATGTAAGACACAACCATTGAGAGAAACTGGGTGAAGTGTACACAGGACCTTTATGTACTATCTTTGCGACTTCTTGGGAATCTAGAATTATTTCATAATAAAGTGTTAATTAATTAATTAATTATAGTAATAGATTATAACACACAGTAAAGGAGGAATCCCTGAGTCTATACTGATATAGATAAATGAATAAATAAATGAGGAGAAGAAAAAGCTCTTATAACTAATAAATGTAGAAGGAATGGTGCCGTTAGAAAATCACCTTTTGGCAACCACCATAGCAATAACTGTTTCAGGCGAGAAACACCAACGGATGCTAAAATTGGTGGACAAAAGTATCATGAGAAACAAAATATTTATGTAGTCTCAAAATATCTTCTCATGTGATACTTACCATTTTACAGAGGGAAAGAGAGTAACTTTGCACTGGAGAAAACTGGCAGGCACCACCTTTACCAGGTGACCAAGGTTAACATCACCAGCGAAAGGACAAATTATCACCTCCTTCCTGAGACGACGCCCTGAGACGGAGAGCATCATTTCTGTGGCGGCCTGCCAACGTTGAATAACCCAAATCTCATCAAGAGGAATCATCAGACAAGCCCATATTGAGGGGCATCTGCAAAATAACTGGCTGAATCTCTTCAAAAATGTTAAGGTCATGAAAAATTTTAAAAGGCCAAGAAACGATTCCCAATTACAGGAGATTAAAGAGACTCAGCAACCAAATGCACGTGGAACCCTGGATTGGCCCCTGGATAGAAGAAGATATTAGTGGGTCAATTGGTCTGAATAAGGTCTGTAGACTAAATACTATTGTAGAATTTTTAATTTCCTGATTTCGATAACTATACCATGGTTATATAAAAGAATGACTTTTTAAGTAAAAACATGCTGAAGTATTTAAAGGCAAAGGTCTCTAAATTTACTCTCAAAAGCTTCAGAAAAACTATATATGTATACATACATCCGTATATATGCATATATGTATATCTATACATACTCTACACATATATTTGTAGAAAGAAAATTATAAATGAAATTATAAAGCAAACAAGCATATGTAGTAAAATGTTAACATCTGGTGATTTCTTTATATTATTTTTGCAATATTTTTAAAAATCCAAGATATTTTTATAAAATTTTAAAAATTAAAAATTACTAGGGAAAAAAGTTAGTAGGACTTTTCTGTATCAGGAATTGCTCTTACTCATCTAATTGGTAATTCCAAATGACTGTGTATTCATTTCCTCAAGAATATCTCCCTCCGGCTGTCCTCCCCCAGGATCTCAGGGAGGCCTGGGCATTGCCAACTCGGGTTTAGGAACTAGCGGAGGTTTAGGGATGTCACAGTGGTGCCCCCAGCCTGCCTCTTTAGTGTAGACATAGACTTACAAGACCAGCCCTGGCCCAGCAAGGGTGCGAAGAGATCATTCTATGGGGCCTAGTCTCCTAATTTTTCTCTCTATGCCACTTCCTTCCTGGCGGAACTGAAGAGCCCAGTCAGACACGGCCTGTGTAGAAAGGCTGGGTTCACCTGCCCTCTGCGATGCCAAAGGGGGGGACCCAGGCTGGAGCTGGGACTGGTCTGTGGGACCAACGTCAGTCCACTCCTTAGAGGGAGCCAACTGAGGCCTGAGATGTGCTCTTTACACATCACGTAGCTCAGAACTCAGAGTCGAGAAGCCAGAGGTCTGAATTCCACTCTGCTTTAAACTATCTGGGTGTCCATGAACAAAATCCTAAACAGTTCTAGATCTCACTTTCTTCATCCATCAAGTGGGCCCAAAAACTCTTGCTTTGTTTCTCTCAGAACTGGCTGAGGAGGACCTGAGGAACAGAGAGATTCTCTGGCAACATAATACATTGTACTTTGGACCTTCAGTGGTCAAGGCTCTGCACTGGGAAAATAGAAATCCCACAGATATAAGAGGTAAGAGGTCTTTGGCTGTCCTATCAAATGGATGAACTATCCAACCATCCACTCATCCTTCCTTTCTTTCTTCTATCCATCCATCCATCTATCCATTCATTCTTTCTTTCTTTCTTCCATTCACCCATCGATTCATCCAATCAGCCTTCCTTCCCTCTATCCAACCATCTATCTACTGAGCCAGCCAGCCAGCCAGCTAGCTAGCCAACATCCATTCATCCATCCACCCAACATCTACGCACCTATTTATCTATTTAGCATCCGTCCATTTGTCCTTTCATTCTGTCATCCTTGTATCCAGCCAGCCAGCCAGCTGACATCCACTTATCCATCCATCCATCCATCATCCATCCAACATTCATTCATCCATCCCTCTGTCCATCTATCTTCTCATTCACCAAACAGTATGTTTGCTCAGACAGTGAGCTAGATTCTGAAGAGCAAATGACAACTGAAGCCAGATCACAGTGACAGCTCACAGTCAAGAACAGAGCGGGGCTTCCCTGGTGACGCGGTGGTTGAGAGTCTGCCTGCCGATGCAGGGGACACGAGTTCGTGCCCCGGTCCGGGAAGATCCCACATGCCGTGGAGTGGCTGGGCCCGTGAGCCATGGCCGCTGAGCCTGCGCGTCCGGAGCCTGTGCTCTGCAATGGGAGAGGCCGCAACAGTGAGAGGCCCGCGTACCACAAAAAAAAACACAAAACAACAGAGCATGTGAAGTAAAACAAAGCACTAAAGCTGCTATAAAGAACATACAAGGTGCTAGTGGAACTTGAAGACAGGGGTTGAAATGGAGGAGGGGGGGACAGCACTACCACATTTGGTGACCCAGAAAGAAAAGCTGGAGGGGACGGCAAAAGCATAAGTTACAGAGCAAGGGAGCAGTGGCTGCACGGTTAAAGCAACAGCGTGGCCTGGAGGGGTGGGGTAGGTCCAGGTGGAGAGGAGACTATGGCGGGGGTGAGGGCAGGGGTTTGAGCTGGTGAGGCAGACAGGTCCCTGGGGACGGCCAAAGGCAAGCTGTGCCTGATGTCCCCAGCACCGCCATCCCAGGTGAGCCCTCTGCCCCTGGAGGAGCACGGCTTGGCTGCAAACCCTCCCGGCAAGCCAGAGTGGAACTGCTCAGCCCTTGTTGTGTCTGGAATCACTGGAGACCCAGACCGCTCAGCTCCAAGTGGAGATGGCAGGGAAGCGGCCAAGGCCACCAGGTCGGGGCTGAGGTGGAGCTGGCTGGGGCAGGCGGCAGCCAGGAATCCGGGTGTGGCCTGCGTGGAATTCTTGGTGGTTCCCCGCCTGGGGAAAGCCGCCCCTGCTCAGCAGTTTGCTGGCCGTGGAGGGGCAGGGCCACACCTCAGGAAATTGGGTGTTGGCTCAGTTTCTCGGCAGCTTCCTAGCTGTGTGAGAGAGAGCAAGTCACCTCACTTCCCCTAGCCTTGGTTCCCAGATCTGTAAAAGAGGAAGGAGTGAGACGGGACAGCCTGCAGGCTCTTCCCGGCTCTGGAATTCTCTACCTCTGGGACCCACTCTCATGGACAGGCATGCTTTGTGTTCTGAGTCTTTTCCTGCAGAGATGGCCCAGCTGCTGGATGTCCCACCGTTAGGTGATTGGACTCATTCCTTGTGGTGCTGCCCTCCGGGCTCCCCAGATCTCTTTGGGGATGGTAACACCTTAAGCCACGAGCTTTGACACATCAGTTCTGCTCTATACATGGCCCTTCCATGGCTGCTGCTCCCCCAGCCCTGTGCTGCTTTGGAGTAAGATGCTGATCAGACCTAAAGCTGGCAGCTGGGAGCAGGGCCCAGAAGGACTGGGATTTGCTGGGACAGAGGCTCCTGGGGGAATATGAGGAAATGCCCGAGATCTTAGTGGTGAGAGCTCTGAGGGAGGGGAGGGGCGCACAGAAGGTAAGGCTGCCAGAGATGAACTTTGCTCATCACACCCTTGTGCCAGACGTCTGCCTGGGGCCTGGGGATGCCGGTTTGGAAATCTGAGCTTGATGTCCTGGAATTTATTTTAAACCTAGCTACCGGCTGAGACAGGAAAGGAAAGTTACGCAAGTCCTCAGTCAGTAGCTGATGAAGCACGCACTGTGACCACGCACCCATCTACCCGCCTGCAAGGCCTCCTGTCCGTCACCTCATCACCACTTCATCTTCCTGCCACGGGCCTCTCACCACTGAGCCAGCCACCCTGCAAGTGGCCCCCAGAGGTACCACCCAATTATAGCTGGTTTCCATCTGAATGTGCCTGCTGGGCTTCCTGTTGGGGCCCAGAGCTGTGGGCTCCCTTCCCACCTCTTCTGTCTCCCAATTTTTCTCCACGTGAGGCCTCAGGCAGCCGTTTACACAACCAGCCAGTGATGCGCTGGGGCTCCACCAGATCTTCCCACCCAGGCCCGGACCCTTCCTTGTGCAGCGGCCGCCCCATTCCTGGGAAGCAAACTTCAGTCACAGCAAGAACAGTGGTTCCTGATAGTGAACAGTCGTTCTGGCCAAGGCAACACCTGAGTCTTTCCCATGTACCATCCTAGGGGGCAGCCAGCACGCTGGGTCCGTGCCACGCTTGTAGAGGGTGGGCTAAACGGAAGGAGAGAATGACCCCAAGGAACCCGATGCCCACATGGGCAGTCAAGACCAAGACAATGGGAGGAAGGGGTGGGTCCAGGATGCCTTCGGGGTGTCCCCTATAGACATACACCTCCAGGGGCATTTGGAGAGATCAGAGGGGAGGGTCAGACCTGGGAGTTAAGACATTCAACAGCCTTGTCTGAGTCCAGGTTCTGGCCACCTCCTTGCTGTAGGGTCCTTATAAAATGGAGATAAAGCAAGACCAACCCGATTGGCAGGTAACCAACATGTAACCAGCCTGTAACCAACCCTGTTACATGCTTAGCATAAGTAGGTGCCCGTTTAATCATTGCCTGCATTGTTCTCCATCCTCCAGCCTCCTTTTCAGTGCATTTCACTGAGGACCTACTACGTGCCCAGATCTTTCCTAGGTGTGGAGGAAAATGCCGAAGAGCAAAGCGACAGGGTGTGTGTGGTGGGTAATCACACAGACTCCAGCCTGGCTTTCTGGGCTCACATCTTAGCTCTCCTTCTTATGAGTGCTGGGATCTTGCGCAAGTTTCTTTATCCCTCTGTGCCTCCACTTCCTCATCTGTAAAATGGGGATAATTATAGTACCTACCTCAGAGTGTTTCTGAAAAGTCAGAGAAAGAATGTGACTTCCTTCCTAGAGAACCACTGGAGAAGTCAGGTGAGGTGATAGATGTAAGAACACTGTCATCTGAAAACAACCTGTGTTCATAAGGGACTCTAACTGTTACTAGCAGCAGTGATAATACTAAAGTATAGTGTGTATGTGGAGTTCAGACCTTGCCAGGGGGGCACTTAGAAGACTTTCACTGAGGACGGATAAGGAATATTCCTCAGTGCTGGGGAAGTTAGTGTTGGGTGGGAGTTGGGGGGAGATTGTCTGAGAGCTCTCGGATGAGGAGATGCCCTCCAATCCACCTACCCCAGAACTTCCAGAGGGACCTTTTAACACACTATACCATCCATGCCACTCTTTTGCTAATGCCCCTCTGATGACTTTCTACTGCCCAAAGTGCCCATTCCAGACCCCCTTGAAGGCACACAAGGTCTTCATTGGTGCCTGCCAGCCTCACAACCTCAGCTCTAGATATATGGGTTCTCCCTCGCATGTTCCCTCAGCCTCCCTAACCTTGCCCAGCTGTGTCCTCTGCCTGGGATGCTCTTTTACTTCTTCTCTGTCTGGAAACCTAATTATCCCTTAAGAGGCACTCAAGTGCCACCTCCCTTGTGAGGTCTTCCTTGATCTCCAGAAGGCTGTTTGTTTTTCCTTCCTCCGGGAGGATCTCTTGTGCCCCTGTCGTACTGTCATTATTTATTTCCATATTTGTCTCTGCAACAATTGGGCTCTTGAGGACTGGGACCATAACTTCATAATGTCCTCTTTGTAATGTCCACAGCACCCAGCTCAGTGCCTAGCACTGGTCATGTGCTCAAAGAAAGTTTATTGATCATATGCATATGACAGAGAGTTTTAAACTATGTTTCCAAATGCCCAAGAATTCCACAAAGATATCTCTGAGGTGACCATGAGGCTGATGGAAAAGCTGAGGGAGTGGAGTTCCAAAAGTCAGAACAAGGTGCCATGGAAAAGAAACAATCAGTGAATAAGAAAGAACTCTGGAAATTAAAATTAGTATTGCAAAAGTTGTAAAAATCAATGGAAAGGTTGAAATACAAAGTCAAGAAAATCTCCGGAACATTGAGCAAATGGCCTAAAATATCAGAGAGAAAAAAATATTCAAACAGGATCAATTCCAAGTGTTCAACATCCAACTACCAGTAGGAGTTCCAGAATAAGAAAAGATGGATGGAGGAGAGAAATTTTTCATAGAAATAATAACACTTACAAAATCCCCAGAAACAAAAAGGGACACTGAGTCTTTACACTGAAAGGCCTGAGAGAATGCCAAGCAGCCATGGAACTGAGCAATTGAAAAATATCAAAGATTAGAAAAAATACTGAACATTTCTGCAGAAACCAGAACATTGACTTACAAAAAATCAGAACATCTGGTTCTCTGACTGACAATGAAGCAGGATCAGACTGATATCGTAATCCTCATCAGCTGCAGTAGAAGACAGAAGAATAGCAGCTTACTATCAATGCTTACTATGTGCAGGCACTATTTTAAGCACGTTACCTACATAAATTAATTTAATCTTCGTCACAACTCCATAAGTTAACACTATTTTTATCTCTGTTTCTGGATGAGAAAACTGAGGCACAGAGAGGTTAACTGACTTGCTGGATCCAGTAGATGGTAAAGTTAATATTTGACCCTGGTTGTCTCATGCCAGAGACTGAGTTTTTAACCTTTTTGCTAATATTCCCTCTCTAAGTGCTAGGTATAAATGGCTTTGAACCTGGAATTCAGTACCCAGCTAAACTATCAGTCGAGAGTGAAGACAAAAAATACATTTTCAGATATTCAAAGACTCAGAAATTACCTCCCATGCTGCCTTTCTGAGAAGTCGTCTGAACATGTATTCCAGCAAAGCAACTTGGACATTGTGAAGGATAAAAACTGGTAGAATTAATCCAGTGATCTAACGTAAAAGAATTCCAGGATGACTGGTAGACAGCCAACCCAGGAAATCCTCAGAACAAGTAAGAGGAGAGACTCAGGGACCCAGATAGAATAAAATCAGAATGAAGAAAGGAGTAGATTCCAAGTGATATATAAAAGGAGGCTGGAAGATTTTTAGGAACATGGTGAAGTGACATGTATTTCTCCTACTGAAACAAAACAGTAGGAAACACCAATAGGTAGGGAGGAAGAAAAAAATCCAACCCAAAATCAATGACTCAAGTATGAAGGAAACTAAATTTTGACATGATTTAGAAGAATTGGTAGAGAGTAAGGAAGAAAAATTCATTTAATGTTGATGTTGGAAGCATTTTCCTGTGAGAGCCCCAGGGATAATCACAGTGTAAACATGGAGAAGCTATGATCATTCACAATATACACTGTAGGCTCACAGGAAACAAAGTCACATCATCAACATAATGTAAACACTGGGCTTTGGGGTTTTTATAGACAAAATAGGAACAGCTTAATAATGACTACAAAATAGAAGCAGATGCTATCAACCTTGACAAAATAAACACAAAGACAAAAGAGATAAGAAACTGGGAGGTAGAAGAGAACAGAAATGGAGGGGAAAATAGGGATTTCCTTACAAAATGGGCCTAGCAGTAGGGTGTTACAAATATTAGTTAAACTTACAAAGTTAAGCAACAGACAAACTAAAATAGGGACAGAATTAGCAACACTTGGGAAGAGGAAGAGAGCTAGTGATGGGTTACACAAATCCACTCCTCATCCATCAAGGCTAGGCATAAATGGAGAACATTCGCTCGACCAGATACCGATTGGCCTAGGACAGTCCTGTTTTACACCTGTTGTCCTGTGGGCTTATTAGTTCTGTTCCTTTTTGCTTTCAACAGTCTGCTGGTTGAGGGTTAATGATATGTCACCTTATCTAAAATAGATAAATCAAAAAGTATCAGTATAAACGCCTGACATAGGGAAACTACCAGAGAAAGTAAAATGAAAACTATTTAAAGTGTTGTCTCATGGGAGTTGGTGGGAAGTGGGGTGAAGGGAAGGCAAAATACATTTGTCAAAATTCATCCAACCATACAGTTTAAATGTGTGCATTTAATGGTATGTAAATTATGCCTCAGTAAAGTTGATTAAACCAAATACGGTGACCTTTGGGGATGGCAGGGGTAGGTGAAAAGCCATTCTGTATTATTTGATTTTGTTTAAACAATGTGCATTTTTACTCAGGCAAGATTCTTAAAAATTATTATCAAAAATTATTTTAGAAAAACAGAGTTTGGGGGTGGGTGCTGGATAATATCTAAGGCTCTTACTGGCTGGGCTGCTCCCTGAGGCTTTAGACCAGAAGCGGGGAAGAGAGTGTTTCCTCTGAGGCCCCTTTGTTTTAACTCTTCTGGAAAAAAGGGGAACTCAAGGAATTAGATCACTGGTTCTCACTGGATTTGCTGTGGGGAGCCGAAAAGTTACCAGTGCCTGGAGGTCATCCCCAAGAGATTCTGAGTTAATTGGTATTTTTATTTTTTTATGTTGTTGTTGTTGTTTCTGGCTGTGCTGTGCCATATGCGTGATCTTACCCCAACCAGGGATCGAACCCGTGCCTCCTGCATTGGAAGCATGGAGTCCTAACCACTGGACCGCCAGGGAAATCTCTAACTGGTATTTTTTTTTTTTGCCCCGGTAATTTATTTCTAATCTCATAGAGTTGTGTTCAGAAAAGATGCTTAGTATGATTTCAATTTTCTTAAATATACTGAGGTGCTTGATTTGTGACCAAAGATGTGATCTATCCTGGAGAATGTTCCACGTGCACTTGAGAGGAAAGTGTAATCTGTTGATTTTGGATGGAGTGTCCTATAAATATCAATTAAGTCTATCTGGTCTGTTGTGTCATTTAAAGCTTGTGTTTCCTTATTAATTTCCTGTCTGATGATCTGTCCACTGGTGTAAGTGAGGTGTTAAAGTCCCCCACTATTATTGTGTTACTGTCAGTTTCCTCTTTTATAGCTGTTAGCATTTGCCTTAGTATTGAGGTGCTCCTATTTTGGATGCATATATATTTATAATTGTTATGTCTTCTTCTTGGATTGATCCCTTGATCATTATGTAGTGTCCTTCCTTATCTCTTGTAACAGTCTTTATTTTAAAGTCTATTTTATCTGATATGAGTATTGCTACTCCAGCTTTCTTTTCATTTCCATTTGCATGGAATATCTTTTTCCATCCCCTCACTTTCAGTCTGTATGTGTCCCTAGGTCTGAAGTGGGTCTCTTATAGACAGCGTATACATGGGTCTTGTTTTTGTATCCATTCAGCGAGCCTGTGTCTTTTGGTTGGAGCCTTTAATCCATTCACATTTAAGGTAATTACCGATATGTATGTTCCTATTACCATTTTCTTAATTGTTTGGGGTTTGTTTTTGTAGGTCCTTTTCTTCTCTTGTGTTTCCCACTTAGAGAAGTTCCTTTAGCATTCATTGTGGAGCTGGTTTGGTGGTGATGAATTCTCTTAGCTTTTGTTTGTCTGTAAAGCTTTTGATTTCTCCATCGAATCTGAATGAGATCCTCGCCAAGTAGAGTAATTTTGGTTGTAGGTTCTTCGCTTTCATCACTTTAAATACATCGTGCCACTCCCTTCTGGCTTGTAGAGTTTCTGCTGAGAAATCAGCTGTTAACCTTATGGGAGTTCCCTTGTACATTATTTGTTGTTTTTCCCTTGTTGCTTTTAATAATTTTTCTTTGTCTTTAATTTTTGTCAGTTTGATTACTATGTGTCTCAGCGTGTTTCTCCTTGGGTTTATCCTGCCTGGAACTCTCTGCACTTCCTGGACTTGGGTGGCTATTTCCTTTCCCATGTTAGGGAAGTTTTCAACTATAATCTCTTCAAATATTTTCTCTGGTCCTTTCTCTCTCTCTTCTCCTTCTGGGACACCTATAATGCGAATGTTGGTGCATTTAATGTTGTCCCAGAGGTCTCTTAGGCTGTCTTCATTTCTTTTCATTCTTTTTTCATTATTCTGTTCCATGGCAGTGAATTCCACCATTCTGTCTTCCAGGTCACTTATCCATTCTCCTGCCTCAGTTATTCTGCTATTGATTCCTTCTAGTGTGTTTTTCATTTCAGTTACTGTATTGCTCACCTCTGTTTGTTTGTTCTTTAATTCTTCTAGGTCTTTGTTCTTTAATTCTTCTAGGTCTTTGTTAAACAATTCTTGCATCTTCTCAACTTCATTCTTTTTCCGAGGTCTTGGATCATCTTCACTATCATTATTCTGAATTCTTTTTCTGGAAGTTTGCCTATCTCCACTTCATTTACTTGTTTTTCTGGGGTTTTATC
Source organism: Mesoplodon bidens (assembly GCF_964165515.1). NCBI lineage: Eukaryota > Metazoa > Chordata > Mammalia > Artiodactyla > Ziphiidae > Mesoplodon > Mesoplodon bidens. The sequence continues at coordinate 59,715,394 of NC_138178.1, read as the reverse complement.
TTGTTCCTTCATCTGGTACATAGTCCTCTGCCTTTTCATTCTGTCTATCTTTCTGTGAATGTGGTTTTCATTCCACAGGCTGCAGGATTGTAGTTCTTCTGGCTTCTGCTCCTAACTGGTATTTTTAAAGCCCTTCTTGATGGTTCTAATGGGCAGCCAGGTCAAGGATCACTGAATTTGGTGAGGGAAGCCTGAGCTCTTAGAAGTGAGCAATTCAAGATGGCAGATGGTGATTGAGCTGCCGACTGGGTAAGGACTATGTGTCACCTGATCACACTCCTTCTTTTGCAGGTGGTGAAACTGTGGTTTACTGGCTCAGAGAGAGAGGGACTTGCCAAGGTGGGGTGACACATCAGTGACACAGTTGAGGTTGGAGCATAGATCATTTGACTCCTTATAGATCATTCAACTCCTAGCCAGTGCTCACTCCTCCAGAGCATCAGAGCTCCATGGGCTTGACCGTAGAAAGTCAGTAGCAGATGTGCAGTGATTTGCTGAGCACCAGCCACATGCTAGGCTCTGTGCTGGGCACTGGAAGCCGCTTCTCTTCTTTAATCCTCCTGCCATCTTACAACCCCCATATCGGACTTGAACTAAGCTCCTAGAGAAGTGAAATTACCTGCCTTTATTTCATGTCACTCTCACAAGGCTCTAATATAATATATCTCAAAGTGTGGTCCAAAGCAATGTCATTCTCTGAAATTTCCTGCAGTGGTTGTTAAAAATGCAGATCCAGGGCTTCCCTGGTGGGGCAGTGGTTGAGAGTCCGCCTGCCGATGCAGGGGACACGGGTTCATGCCCCAGTCTGGGAAGATCCCCCGTGCTGCAGAGCGGCTGGGCCCGTGAGCCATGGCCGCTGAGCCTGCGCGTCTGGAACCTGTGCTCCGCAACGGGAGAGGCCACAACAGTGAGAGGCCCGCATACCACAAAAAAATTTTTTTTAAAAATTCAGATCCATAGGCACCCACCCCATACCCTTGGAATTAGAATTTCTGGAAGTGAGATTCAGGAAGGCACATTTTCAGCAGTGTGCCACGTAGTTTGCCAACCTGCAAACAATTGAGAGCCACTGCTCTCAAAGAAGCCACTGCCTTCTTTGCATCTCTAGAGTGGACCAAACACCTCCCACCTCAGGGCCTTTGTCCCTGCTGTTTCTTCTGCTTGATTAACACCCCTTACCTCCAACTCACTCTTCTTTTTTTTTTTTTTTTTTTAATTAGATGGTTCCAATTTGGGGGGTTTTGTTTTGTTTTATTTTTTAATTTTTGGCCACACCATGCAGCATGCTGGATCTTAATTCCCAGACCAGGATCAAACCTGTGTCCCCTGAATTGGGAGCGTGGCATCTTAACCACTGGACTGCCAGGGAAGTCCCCTCCAACTGATTCTTAAGTCTCGGCTTCCTCTGGGAAGTCTTTTTAATTCTTCAGACAAGGAAAGGTCTTCCCCTATACACTCCTTTGCACAATAGACTTTCCTTCCATGGTGCTATCATAATGGTAACTTACAAAACAATGTTTGGGATATTTTGTTTCATGCCCCTTCCCTGCTTCTATGAACCCCCTGTCCGTCATGTCCACTGAGTTGTTCACAGCCCCTAGCCCCAATCCTGGTGCCCTGCAGGGTATAAACAAGCAGCTCAGTTACAGGACCATGGAGGAATGAAGCCAGGATTCAACCCCAGACCTGCATGCTGCCGTTCTGCTTCTCAACCTCTGTGATGAACTACCCCAGAAGAGAGAGGACCCATCCAGACATGGGGATCTTAACTATTTGCTCCATTCTCCAGACCCCTAAGCCACTCTGCTGTTACACAATGAGTAGTCCTTTTTGGTAAATACTAATAGCAAACAATTAAGGGGTAGGTGAGAACTTAGATCTTATCCCTCGGCCTCAACACCAGGCTCAGTGAAAATGAGGCATGGGCAAAACGGAGTCCCACCTATGGGCAGTTACTGCAAGTAACCCACAGCCAGACAACCCCCGTGAGCTCAGTGAAGACCTGGGTCTCTGTCTTTTTAGGTGTTGTGATCGCATCGCCAATGAAAGTCCACCTGAGTTAACGGTGGTAATAGTAAAAGTCTGCTATGCTTCTGGTCAGAGGCAGCCAGAAAAGAATCTGCCCAGTCGGTAGCTGCACACAGACCATTTAGGAACCAAGTCTGGGGAGCCTTTCTTTCCCAGACTCACTGCATTCTCATATCTCCTTCAGGCTGGAAACGTTGCCACCAGACTCTAGCTAACTCACGTATCTCCATTACCTATGTACAATGAAAACCCCTTTTTAACATTCATTCTACTAATTAACAAAACCTTAATACTGATCAGAGAAGTCGTAGCGTGGAGTCACTGCCTCTGAAAATGAATTTCCAACTGGTGTAACTTATCAGACCTAGGGTAGAGATTAAAACTAACAAGTGCACACATTTTTAACTTTCCAAATGAAGTATTTTAGAGAACATAAAGTAACCCCACCAGCAGTAGACAGCAACGCAGATCCTGGAGGCCTCTGAATTTCTGCTCTGTTATTTGAACCAGTGCTTGACGCCTGAGGCCTGGTCTGGGCCATCTGCTAATTCCCCAGCAGAGCCCTGAAAACACTGAGATTTGTTCAAAAATTCCCTCTAGTCATGATCTGCAGAGACTATGGGTGTCCAGGCATGCCAGAAGACAGAAGTGGTGTAAGACAGGGCTTATCAAACTTTACTGTGTGTCAAAAAAAGTTGTGAAAGACTAAGATGGGGTGGGAGGGAGGAAGAAAAAGAAGGGAAAGAAAGGCAGGGATTACTGGGGATCCTGTCCAGAGTACACTTCTGGCTTTTGTTTTTTCTCAATCTTTCATTATCTCAGCTATTTTAAAACCCTGGAAGTTGTTGAAAACTGATAGAAATGTAAACAATTCTTGTCCATAGACATGCAAATTATATCCAATGCAATGCAATGCAATTGATTATTGCTCTATGGACTTTTTGCCAGTTTTGCATCTATTTGTAAATTAATTCAGGTTCGTGATGACCTGTATTTGTGTCTACTCTTTGCATTCCCCTGTAAATGATTAGAACATCTTAGTGGTTTCCTCATTAATCAATGAGTTTAAAAAAATCTTTGACCCAGATTCATTTTATGTTTTTTGAGAGCCATGATTATACCTTCTTTTAAAGATTTCATATGTGCATAAAAATCACCTGGGGATCTTGCTAAAGTGCAGACTCTGATTCCAGGTCCAAGGAGGGGCTTAAGGGTCTGCCTTTCTAACATGCTTCTGGGTGACGCCCATGCTGCTGGTCCATGGAGGTACTTAGGTGTCAAACTCCTCCTGTGATGATCCACTTTAAAATACCCCCATGAGAGAATGTGTATGTGAATGAGGTAATTATTACCTATACCTTAGGATTCATTCATTACCATAAAGAATGTTAGAGATTTTTTAAATGAAATTACTGTGTGATAGGACCCACTGTCCTTGCGTGAGTACGTGAACAAGGTCGAAGAAATCGGCCATAACCCCTGGCCTTGGAACACACCGCCTCACCCACAACTTGAACCCCACAGGTTTGCAGGGCCCTCTGTACATTTCCCCGCCCCGTGGGAGCACATGCTCACAACCCTGGACTAACCCCGCGAAGGGGGCTGTAGAAGAGTGGGAGGGGAGATGGCTATTAGCTCCAACAGGGCTCCTGTTCAGCCTGTCACCTCCTGCAACGAGGAGGGCAGCTCACTCGTCCCATGGTGCTCCTGCCCCTCTCGGACCACAGAGACTGAGCACTGGAGGGTCTCCTGCGAGCCCTTCAGCAGACGGGGCTGGGAGGTTTCCCAGCTTCTGCTGCTCAAGCACATGGGCACCGCTGCCTTTCCCCTCTAACTTCCAGCTGCACAAGCTCACAGGGAAAGTCCCAGGGAAGACCTTTTAGGGTGACATTCTGAACTGCTGGACATCAACCACCTCGGCTCCTGAGGCAGCACCTTCGGGCACTGCCACTGCAGTGTGCCAGGCTACGGGTCCCTGCGGGCTTATGGGCCATTCCTGTAGGGGATCTGGAGAAAGGCATACTCACTTTTTCACCTCACTGAGCCTGGGAAGAGTGTGAAATGCTGGGTCCCTTGGCCTGTGTCCAGGACAGGAGGACCAGATCGCAGGGAAGAGCGCGGGCTTTGAAGGGCTGGCTCAAATCCTCCCACTGCCCTGATCTTGGGTGAGACACTTTCTCTTCCCAAGCCTCAGTTTCTTCACCTGTACTATGGGGACAATGTTCAGAGCACAGACTTGTGGCGAGGCTGAACAGACAGGATACAGGTGAGCGTTCTGCAGAGGTCCTTCCCCCTGAAATGCTCTTCTCTCTTTGGCAGGTCATTTCTCCTTGTTCAGAGCCCTTTCTGAATATGCCCCTTCCACGACACCTTTGTCCTGCTTTACTTTGTCATAGCATCCATCCCTGAGATGATTTATGCTTTTGTTTTCACTTCCTCTTATCTGCTACCCACCCCACCCTGGGCAGGGACCCTGTGTCTTTTCACAGCTGTGTCCCTGCTCCTACATCAGCGCTTGCACACAGGAGGCATGATGAACTGCTGTTGCATGGACGAAGGTGTCCAAGCACATCAGTAGGTCCACAGAAAACTTACGTTCTTTCCCCAGGACCCTTGGCATGCATAGCGGGCTCCTCCTTGCCTCTCCCCACCTTAAGTCCAGGCTCGAGGTGGGTTTTCTGCTCTCTGCCAAAGCACACAGAGAAAATCAGTTTCCTCGTGGTTCATAATTGTTTCATATTTTTCCAATAGGCCTAAGCCTGGCCTCGAGGTTTCCAGGCACGGATTGTTCTCCCCCTCGCTGCTCTCAAGCCGTACAGGGGAGTGAGTGTGGGCAGTTAGATCTGGAAACTGCCCGCGGCAGCTGAGTAAACAGCCCCCTGCAGAAGGTCCTGCCTGCACGGTGGAGGAAGACACGCCTGGTCCCAGCCAGCAACTGCCGGGGGCCAGCTGGGCCCAGCACACACGTACACCAGTTCATTTCACCCTCATAACCCTGGGAAATAGAAGCCATTCCCCATATTTCAGATGAGGAAACTGAGGTTTGTATAGTTCGGGGTCTTACCTGGTTACCTAGCTAGTAGTGCTGGAACCAGTGTCTGAGACCAGGTCTATCTCACTTCGCGGTCAAGTCCTCGCCCAAGGTAGAAAAAGAAAGGGTCTAAGGGCAGAAGAAAAGAGGTTGGGATCAGCTATAAGGAGCTGACCTAAAGGAGGTGGCTCCTCCTGAGTGTGATTTGGTCAGATGGGACATAACCCAGGCATCCCCTGCAGCCTGGGACAAATCACTTCTCTGGCCATCGAAGGCCTCTCTTACATGCCAGCGTCCCTCAGTAGCTCTCCATTGCTTATAGCATAAAGCCCGGGGTCCTTAGCTGAGCTGTGAAGGCCTTCCATTATCAAGCCATAGCCTGCCTTTCCAGGATGAGTTTCCCCCACAAGAAGCTATGCTCCAGCTTCTTTACCAGTACCCAAAAATGCCCTGTAGTCTCCACCCCTACTCCCTGGCCTTTGCTCCCTGCCTAGAGCACCTGTCAAAGTCTGAAACACCCCCATAAGGTTCAGCTCAAAACCCATCCTTAGAAACCCTTCACTTAATCCTCAGAGCAGCCCTATGAAGCAGTTATCATAACTGTCCCCATTTTACAGATGAGGAAACTGAGGATGAAGGGTAAGTGTCTTGCCTAGAGTCAGTCACACCGTGAAGTCGAGGGAACTGGAGGCATCAGAGTCTCTTTACCTCACCCCTCTCTAATCCCTCTTAGAACTGACCCTAAAGGAGGTGGCTCTTTCTGGGGGTGGGAGTTGTGTCCTGTGCACCTGTCCTCTGCCTTTGATGAGACAGACCAGATTATATTTTCTGATCCAGGGATCTGATTCATCCTTGTTCCTGTCCCAGTGGGAGCAGAATCCTCCCAGCAGGGGGAAGGTTGACATTCCTTTGTGTTTATGGGGGTTGGGATGAAAGACAGCAGGAGAAGGGTGAGTAGTTTGGGGGGCTGTTTCATCCACCTCTGTCCCTGCAGGTTTGTTCAGAGAGGATGCTGCTGCCTACCACTGTGGAGCTGGCTGTCCACGCCTTCTTTCCAGGGCCACTGCTGGCCTGAGCGTCCATCCATCCTGCTTCCAGCCTCTTCCCCCTTTCTCCTTCCCTTCCACAGTCACTCCTACCCTCTAAAAGGAAACGTCATCTTCAAGCGCCTCTCTGCCCCTCTTTCCTTCTCCTTCCCGCCACCCCTCAACCCCTCTCTCACCTGCTCTGTCTTCAGCTTATAAAATCTGCCTTCCCACCAAGGTTATCCTTAAAGATCTGCTCCAGCCTAGTTTGGACGCACTTTCCTATGTCTCCCAGTAGATCTTTCAACTTTATAGGGCAACGCTTAACAGGGAGGAATGTGTTGATAATGGTGGAATTTCAGGCATCCAGGAGTCAGACTTGTAAGCAGCATCTGGTCTTCCAGGCTCCAGCAGACCAGGAATTTGGCATGTTTAGGAGGCTGCAGATTTATTCTCTGTGCCCAAAGGCTAAAGGAAGGCATGTCCAAGGATTCATGTGGGTCTGGCTTCTTCTCAGCTCATGGAAAACTACTAGGACTGATTGATGGGGCTCTGACCTGGACCTCAGTGGGGTCCGATGACTTGGGCCAAGCAGAAATATCCCAGGCATTCAAAGAACTGCACCATCTCTCCACAGCTGGCCAGCTCTCCATGCTGGCGTTGGCAGAAAATCAGGCACCTTGGTAACTAATATTGTGTAGCAGGAGTGGCAAACTCACATGCTTTCAAGGGTGACGTAAATACAGTGAGAGTAGGCAATAGGGAGTGGTGGGGACTGGGGCAACTGGAGAGTCCTGCTATGCCCAATGTAATTCAAAGGAAAATATGTCTGGCCCTCAGGCTGTTTGTCAACCTCTGCTAATGCATGACAGGTTCCAAAGCTCTCTTCCACATGGTTTCACTGAATTATCGTCTCCTTTCTTCCTTACAGTAATTATCCCCACTTGGCAGATGAGAAAACTGGACCTTAACAAGGTTAAAACATTCTCCTAGACTCATTTCAGGTAGTCATTTACAGGCAGTGGCTTGAAGAGATGCAAAGAGAGGTCTCTGCCCCCAATTTATCACCCATCATCAGGTTTGGAGGTTGAAATATGACTATCCAAGCCAGCCATTAGAATGGTGCTCTGCTGTGCCTCAGGATTCTCATTTGAAATGTGCCTCCTCCCCCTCCCCCATGTACTAATTCCCTCCCACCCGTGTAGCACATCCCATCATGAAGAAGGATGCAGAGGGTCCTGCAGTGGGGCTGGGCATGGATGGTCATGTGCTGTGACAACCCCCATATCCCTCAGCTCCATGCCTACCCCACACTCACTCACAGAGAAGAACAGTTAGTCATAGAGCCTGGGAGGTCTGGATATAGGCCTGCTGCCCTATGGCCTTCTGAACTTACTGGAATATAGTTTCTTCATCACAATACAGTGATATGGAAGTGATAATAACTAGTGATACCAGATACACTTCTAGGTACTTTACATGTATTAACTCATTTAATCCTCACAGCGTAATCCTAGGAGGTAGGTATCATTCTTAATCCCATTTTGCAGATGAGAAAACTGAAGCACAGTTCATGCTTCCACAGAATTTGGAAACTAAACAGGTGTGTAAGAGACAAAAGCTGCTCATCAGTTCCCATTCTGGCAAAAATTATCCATTTATGCATTCCACAAATCCTGTTTCCAGGAACCAGGCTGTGTGTCAACATTACAGTAGGGCACATAGGCCTGCAAACCCATTATTACGAGCAGTATGACAAATGGGTCATGAGAAATGCTACATGAGAAATGTGGACTGCAGGAGCCTAGAAGTATGGGGAAATCTGGGAAGGCTTCCTGGAGGAGGTGACACCAGGCAGAGAAGGGGCATTTCCTAAAGTGAGAATGACCGGTGCATAGTTCCAGAGCAAGTGTGAGAAGCATGTCACTTTTGAGAGGCACTAGGAGATGCAGTGTGGCAGACGTGACAGAGGAAGGGCAAGGTGGTTAGGTTTGGGGTTATACTACAGGCCAAGGTGAAGGTTCAAATTCTACCCCGTAGCAACAGGCCTTGAAAGAGGTGAGTGAGGGGCTGGCTATTTTCATTTTTCTATTCAAAATTTGCAATAGGTTCAAAATTCAAAAAGCATGAAAGGTATACAGTAAAAAATTTCCTTCAGCTGGCATTCAGCCACCCAGTTCCCCTCCCCATGGTCAACCAATCACATTTGTTTCATACATGCCCTTCTAGAGATATTTTATTTTATTTTTATATAAACTAATCTCTCCCCCACCTTCTCTCTCTTCCTTTTTATCTGTTTTTACTTTTTTTTTTTTTTTTTTTTTGTGTGTGTGCAGTATGCGGGCCTCTCACTGTTGTGGCCTCTCTCCTATTGCGGAGCACAGACTCCGGATGTGCAGGCTCAGCGGCCACGGCTCACGGGCCCAGCCGCTCCGCAGCATGTGGGATCTTCCCGGACCGGGGCACGAACCTGGGTCCCCTGCATCGCCAGGCGGACTCCCAACCACTGCGCCACCAGGGAAGTCCTCTTTTTACATTTTTTAACCACAAAGACAGCACACTCTTTATGCATCTCTGTACCCCGATATTTTTCGGAATGTATCTTGGCAATCTTTTCCGTTTTTGCGTGGCTGCATCATGTTGCATGGTTAAGAGGAGTTGTACTTTATTTAACCAGCCCCTATTGATGGACATTTTGTTTTTTCTAATCTTTAGCTCCTACAATAAATGTTGCAATAAATAATCTTATGCATATGTAATATCTTCCATGTTCAAATACATCTGTAAAAAATATTGCCAGAAGTGGAATCAATGAGGCAAAGGATACATAAATTTTATTTGCATTAAAAATGTTTTAAATTGAAGTTTAGCTTACAGAAGGTAAAGTGTAGAGCTCAGTAGATTTTGCACATGTATACATCTGTGTAACCACAACCCAGATCAAGGGAAGGTTATCAGAACATTTCCAGCACCCCCTCATGCCTTGTCCTAGTTGATCCCACCCTCCAAGGTAATTTACTAGTCTGACATCTATCACCGTGGATTGGTTTAGCCTGTTTCTGAGTTTTGTAGAAATGGAATCATAAAGAATGTACTCTTTTTTTAATTGAAGTACAGTTGATGTACAACATTATGTTAGTTTCAGATGTAAAGCAAAGTGATTCAGTTATACATTGTTTTTCAGATTCTTTTCCATTATATGCTATTACAAATTATTGAATATAGTTCCCTGTGCTATACAGTAGGTCTTTTTGTTTATCTATTTTATATATAGTAGTGTGTATATGTTAATCCCAAACTCCTAATTTATCTCTCTCCCTTTCCCCTTTGGTAACTGTAAGTTTATTTTCTATGTCTATGAGTCTATTTCTGTAGGTAAGTTCATTTGTATCATTTTTGTTAGATTCCACATATAAGTGATATCATATGATATTTGTCTTCCTCTGTCTGACTTATTTTACTTAATTTGATAATCTCTCGGTCCATCCATTTTGCTGCAAATGGCATTATTTCATTCTCTTTTATGGCATTGTATATATATATATATATATATATATATATATATATATATATATATATACCACATCTTCTTCATTCATCTGTCGATGGACATTTAGGTTGCTTCCATGTCTTGACTATTGTAAATAGTGCTGCTGTGAACATTGGCGTGCATGTATCTTTTCGAATTAGAGTTTTCTCCGGTAGTTTTGAGCTTGTTTTCTTTGGTTAAACAGTGTGTCTGAGGCTCATCCATGTTGTTGTGTTTAGCTGCAGCTCTTTCTTTTTCATTGCTGTTTGTGTTCCATTGTATGAATATACCACAATTTAGTTATCCATTCAACTCTTTTGATGGGCATTTGGGCTGTTTCCAGTATTAGGCTATTACTAACAATGCTGCTCTATACATTCTTTGGGGAGACATTTTAAAACTCATGTCCATTGGGAATTCCCTGGCCGTCCAGTGGTTAGGACTCCATGCTTCCATTGCAGGGGTCACGGGTTCAATCCCTGGTCGGGGAACTAAGATCCCACATGCCGTGCAGCATGGCCGGGGGCTGGAAGGTGGATAAAAACACTCATGTCTATTGATTATATGTCTAGGAGTGAAATGGTTGTGTTCATTTTGATTTTGGTGGATATTGCCAAAGTGCCCTGCACAGAGGCTGCTGTGGCATCAGGGCAGGTCTGTTCCCTTGGTCTGCATCTAAGCATTCAGCTTAGCACCATGTCTAGCACAGAGCCGACACTCATTAAAGCCATGCAACCCCCAACTCCAGGAGTCATAAGAAAATGCTCAGCGATACCTAAAGCCCCACTCCGAGCAAGACAGCATGATCCTGCCAACATGCCTCACTAGGAGGATCAGGTGAGAGTGAGGGGTCAGGGAACACATTTCCACCTCCAGAGAAGCCTTTTCAATTCATAATAATAACCCCTTCCGCTCATGTGGCTCTGGCCTTTCTAAAGCACTTTGATGCACACCAGTAGTTCTCAGCCCTGCTCACATTAGGACCCTCTGGGGACCTTTCCAGAAATATCAATGTCAGAGCTCCACCCCCGTGGTTCTTATTTAATTATTCTGGGTTGGAGCCTACACATGGTATATTATAAGCTCCCCAGATGATTCTAGTGTGAAGTCAGGGCCAGGAACCACTGACTACGCTGGATATCATCCTCTGAAATGGGAAAAACTGATAAGGTGTTAGGGGGTGGGCAGTGATGGAATGGTCTTTATAGTAAAACCATAAGGCTTCCCCAGTACCAGGAACAGTGCTAGAGCTTTATAGTTGTCATCTCATTGAATGCTGTATGAGAAAATGGTGAGGGCTGTCATTCCCCGGGTACGAAGGAGGAAATGGGCTGAGGGGTGGAGCGAACTCAAGGCCACCCAGCTGGTCAGCGGCCGTGCTGGGTCCAGAGGCAAGGCGTCTCATTACACACACAGCACACACGCTCATGCCTGCCTCCAAGTCCTGACCCCCATTATGCCTAGAAAGAGAGACTAGAAGAAAATGCACCAAAATGTTAACAATGGATATCTTTGGCTGGTCTGATTATGAGTAATGTTTTCTCCCATATACTTTTCTGCATTTTCCAAGGTTTGATTGACCAGTGAGCATGTATAATGCTTATTACTACAAGCAAATAAAAGTCCTTTCAAGTTGCTGAAGTAAAGAGATTTGCCATTTTCTGAAGGAGCAAATTGAGTCCAAGAGCATCCAAAGGGAATGAGTGACAGAATTGGGGCCACACCTGTCTCCCGAGTCCCACATGGGGCTTTAGACCTCTCAAGAGGTGAGACAAGTGTGATCTTTACCTCTAGGATGGGGCTCTGGAAAGGTGTGAAAAAATGTCCCCAAATAAAAATTGCTGCATTGTTTTAATTTCATTATATATGCTCTTGTAGAATAGCCAGGAAATGCAGAAAAATGAAAATAGAGCAAAATAACCTGAAAACTCACCATCTGGATATAAACGGTAGGAAAATTTGAGGGCCTATTCTTCCAGACAAGTCTCTGTCCAGAAATATACATACAGATTCAAATAAGCACAATTTTCCAACAATAGATCATGCTGTAAGCATGCAATTTTGCAATCTTCTTTTTTTCAGTTCAATAATATGTCATATACATGTCAGTGAATAGAGATACACGTCAGCCTTAGAATGGTTGCACAGTATTGCATAGATGTGCATAAAACATGTCGCCATTCTCCTGGTGATGGACACTGTGGGTTGTTTCTAACCACATCTTGTTTTTGTGTTGCAAAATGAACATTCTAATATAGTGCTATGAAAAACTCTGAGTAAAGTTTACTTGTAAAGTTTATTGGTTTGTTTTTGCTTTTGTAGAGTGAACAGTGGCTGAATTTGGATGTATGAATGTGTGTGTGTGTGTGTGTGTGTGTAAATGTGGGTCCTTGTGGGTTGAATTTGATTTAAATAATTTAATTTAAACAACCTTAACCCAACAGAGATCTTATCGAGCCTCTTCTCCTTCTCTCCCTCTCTCTCTCACACGTGCACACACACACACACACACACACATACACACACATACCATTTACATGTGAGATGTGGTTACAAAACCCTCTTGAGCAGAGCTGGGCAGAGTACCTGATGAGACCATGTAGCCTACAGCCAAGGTCAGGTGTTGCCCGCCAGCTTGGGCTCTGAGCCTACAGTTCGCTCTTAACAAATGCCTGTGGGCAATGACCACACACACACACACACACACACACACACACACAGTCCAGCCAATCTCATTCTCCCTGCATGGAAGGCTCTGGGGCGGTGATGGGATCGCATGTCCAGAGGCAGGCATAATTGAATGGCTGAGGACATTAAGTCCTTGATTAAACTGGTTGTTCATTTGAAGGGACAATTAACCCAGCTAATATTCCAGGCCAACCCAGCAGTTCTGTCCCCATCAAAGGACATATTGAGCAGATAATAAGTGGCTGTATCACCTTTACGAGGAGTAGGGTTCCAGGGTCCTTACCTAAGGCCCACTGCCCAGGTCAGGCTGGGACCATGGACCCTTCAAATCAAGGAGACTCCAAATCTAGCCAGCCTGGGTTGTGTGAGCCTGAGTTTGTGAACAGAAGAGGATGTTTCTTCTGGGGAAGTTTTCTCTCACAGTCAAAATGACCTTCCATACTGCTTGTGTCTGTCACATCTACGTGTGATGCATGGAGCTTCAGCAGCCATCTTGTGACCATGTGGAGACCCCATTGCCTCTGCCCTACCTTGGGACCTTTCCCTGCATCATGGCTTTCTTATTGTTTAAGCCAGTTGAGTTGAGGTTCCCTGTTTTAAGCAGCAGGAAGCATCCTGACTGATAAAATGGGTCCTTCTCATCACCCACCAGCTTTCTGGAGGAGTAGGGGTGAAGAAGGGCAGAGACAGGGAAGAATCTTCCTCCCTTTTCTCTTCCAATGCCTGATGCTAATCAGAGTTAGGTCTCCCCTAGAGCACAGATATTCCCAGTTGCCTGGATCCTGAAAGACTGAATCCAATAATTGTTCTTGTTCTGGCCCTAGAGGTCTGGCTGTGCTGTGGGGAGAAGGAGAAGGGAGCCAGGGCCTGGCCCATGAGCTACTTAGGTCAGACAGGGCCAGAGTAATGGCCAGCTGCCAGGCTTGGCCAGGGATCCCACAGGGTGGCAGAGAAAAAGAGTGGGCAGGACTTGAAGTTGGTGGGCAGCTTGGTGGGCAATCCCAGCCCCTGCAGGAACAAGTAGAAATAACTCCCATGGTGGAAGCATGTCTCCATGCTGGGTACCATGCTATGGGCTTTGCATGGATTGCCAACATCATCTTCATCACACCTGTGAGGTGGATGCCATTACCTGGTTTCCAGACAAAGGAACTGAGGACCAGAGGGGTTAAGTGTTTTGTCCAGAGGCATACATTGAAGAAGATGGAGGCAGATTAAAATTTAAGATTGTACAACTCAAAAGCCCTTAATCACCCTTTGTCAACTTATGTGTCCAACCAGCCACTGTCCGTTCCTCCATTCGTTCTACACATATGATCTGATCCCCTGTCCTGTACCCGGGCACTGTGCAGATGCCAAGAATAAAGTGATGATGGGTCCTGCCTTCTCCGTGCCCTGGGTGGACCGTGGCGCAGTTGGTAAAGGAGGGACGACCACATTCAGTCTCAGAGTCAGTCTTCTCACACCACCCAGGCCGGACTTAGGAAGATACCACCTCCATTCTGACCCCCTGTGGAATGTTCTGAGCCAGGAGATCACAGACCCTGCGTTGGGTCTGAGTCTTGGCCCCATCCACCTATCTTCGGTGTGACCTGGACCAAGGCACACTCTCACCGGGGCCTCAGTTTTCTCATCCGCAGAGCTGGGATTAAAAATATCTTGTGCGCTCTTCACAGGGGTGTTGGGAGCCTAAAGGGAAAGCCTTGTCTTAAAGAGCTTTGTAAACTCCAATGTTTTAGGCAAATATCAAGAAGTAAATCCATTCACCCCCCGTTTGAGGAAGTGGTCTTTTCCTTTTGAGTGGATTGGCAAGTCTCAGCTAATAATAACCTTTAAAATCTTATGTGTCATATGTTTTAGACTGGTCCTGGCACATGCCATTTGGGAACCCCTGGAGCCTCATCGGTGCCTGTGTCATAGCCCCCCTACCCCGCTGCTGTCAGAAGGACCGTGGGGAGGTGAGGGCTAAGGTCCAACCGGTAAGTGCCGGCTGTGTTTGCACAGTGATTTCAAGACCAAACTCTGCTCCAGAGCCCTGCTCAGCACTGCTGGCTGCTGGCTGTTCCCGAGAGGGACTGATGCTTCATCCAATGTTCTTTGCGGCTCTGATTACCAGAAGGGTGTCAGAAAAGAGTATGTTTCCTTCTAGATGTAAAGGAGAACAAATGTGGCTCCCTAGTGGCTCTGGGGTGGAGCACATTTCTAGGTGAGGGGCAAAGGGGAGCTTACGCTGCTTGACTCACGGCAGAAGGGTACCTTGTGCCCTGGGTGGGGTCCATAGGAGGCCAAAGCAATCTTAAAGTCCTGGAAGGGGAACTTCCTGTTTTTAGAGAATCTATAGACTCCTAGGCTGACAAACCCCACATTTAAAGGTTGAAAATACCAATTTTATAATAAGGTAAAGTTGGTTTTCATTTATCTCTAGTTTACAAATGATTTATTGATTAAAAGGACACGAAAAGAAAATCACCCCCCGCCCAAAACCTCATGTCACTGTGATTTATCTGATATTAAGGTTTAGGATATCCTGAGAAAGAACTGTGGCTTAAAAAGTGCAGAAATAAATTTTCAATACCCAAGAATCAATATTGCTTTGTGTTGAGACACAAAACAATATGTGGAAAGAGCTCTGGAGGTCATATGACTAAGAAGCTGTGTGTCTGTGTGTGTGTGTATGTGAGTGTGTGTATGTTGTGTGTGTTTTGTGTGTGGGTATGTTGTGTGTATCTCGGTGTGTATATATGTATATATGTTATATGTGTGTCTCTGTGTAGATGCATGTGCGTGTCTGTTGTGTGTGCATCTGTATGTGTGTGTGCCGTGCGTGTCTCTGTGTTCATGTATGTGTGTCTCTGTGTGTGAGTGAATGTATCTGTGTGTTCATGTGTGTCAGTGTGTATGTGTATATGTATGTTGTATATGTGTGTCTGTGTGTCTGTCAGTCTGTGTAGTATGTGCATGTCTATGTGTATTCATGTGTCTGTGTCTGTGTGTATGTGAGTGAGTGTGTGTGTGTGACCTTGGACATGTCTCCTGCTCCTGGACTGCGTTCTCACAAGTATAAATCAAGGGGTGAGGGCTAAATGAATCCTGGTTCCCGATGGCCACTGGCACACTCAGCTATCCTGCTGGAGCTCTGACTGAGGAAGGTTCAGTCTTCTTCCTGAGCTGAAAGTTTACCCACTGACCTTTCATCCTCCCTGCCCCCAAATGCCTGTGCAGTCCTTCCTGCTGTCCCCGCACTGCTCCAGCCTCCCTCAGGAGGCCTAGCCCTTTGCCTCTGGTGCAGGCTCCGCCATCTCTCACCCTTACACCAGGTGACCTTGGGACAGCCCCTGCTCCTGACTGAATCTCCAGCCTTGACGTTCTCGACACACAAGCTTCCTGCCCCTGGTAAGTGGGTGGGAGCCGGGACACGGTCCGGGAACTCTCACACACACCATGCCCCCTTCCAGACTGGACACTGCTCCAGGGCAGGGAGAAGCATGTCAGGGTCCCGGTGCCAGCGTGGGGCTTGGCACGGAGCGGGGCTGTGGAAGCACGTGCAGGAAGAGGCAGGGCTGAATCAGCTGAACCCGGGCGCCTGGAGCCGCCCGACCCCACCCTCCCCAGCCCCAGATTTAGGACTCAGAGCCCTCTCTCTCTCTCTCTCACCTTGGCTACATCACAGAATCACCTGGTGAGCATTTACGAATAATGGTGCCCAGGCCCCCCAGACAAAGTGAACCAGAATCTCGGGCATGAGGTCCATCCATCTGCATTTTCAAAGGTCCCCATCACTCTAGTGCACAGTGAGGGTTGAGAACGACTCAACCCTAGTAGCCAGAAAATCTCCGGCACTACAGACTATATCTCCTAGAGACTACTGAATTAAAGGTCTTCAGCCATCACTCTGCTTCCAAGTTTCCTGTTGAGCTCATAAAGTACAGATTTCAAGACCACCCTAGAATTTCTGATTCCAGTGGTCTAGACTGGACCTGGACATGGGCGCTTCAATCAGCTTCCAGGGCCCTGGTGCTGACACAGGTGGTCCTGGGTCCTGCTTGAACCCAGCGGCGGAGGCTTCTGTGGCAGGGCAGCATCCAGCACACATGCGCACCACGGGATGCATTAGCATAAACGTCAGCTGTAGGAAACCCTAGCTTCCCCCTGCCCCTCCTCCTAAACTCTCAGGCATTCTTTGAAAGCGCATCTGATTTTGTTCTTTCCTTAGTTCAATGGCTCTGCTGCTGAGACCCTAATCCCTAAGGCAGCATATGCAGACCTGTGGGGCCGTCCCTGTGGGGGCCACACCTAGAGGCCTCTCCCATGCTGTAGGGCCCTGCAGGTGCAGTTCTCTCTGCTCGGCTCACTCTCGCCCATCTCCCCACCTGGCTGACCTAAACCTCCTGCTCACTTCTCAGTCAACAACTTCCCTCAGCTCCCAGAGCCCCAGGCATGAATCCCAAGTCCTCCCCTAAACCACAGGCTTCAGGAGGGCAAGACTGGGTCAGGTCTGCTCACTATTCTGTGTGGAACCCTCACATCTGCTCAGGGCCTGCCATGTGATAGGTGCTCGGTAAATATTTACAGAATGAATACATGACACAACACACACACACACACACACACACACACACATACTTCTTCAGTCTCAGTGATTCTTACCCTGAAGAGGTTTTCCAGCCTCACCAAGTGAGCAGGCAGGGAAAATGTAATTGAAGATGTTCAGGCAGTGCAGAATGACAACCATATCTTGCGTGGTATGTGTGTGCGTGTGTGTGCCTACAGGCAGGCACATGCGAGCATATGTGTGCACGTGCACGTATGACTGCATGTGGTGTATGGTACTTAGAGGCTGCATTTAGATTGAACCCACAGGCTTTTCCCAACAATGATGCAATGGCTCCTGGGAGTCTGGTTTTTCTCTCTGGAATACAGCTCTCCTCCAGGCGCTGCAGGGTTTGGCCGTGCTCAGAGCCTGAGTGCCCGCGGGGAAGGGGTCACGGAGAGCCTCGGTTGTCTGCGGTTTGACCCGAGTAGGGTTTGGGGATAGCAGAAAGAGAATGGGTCCGAGTCTGACCGGAGTGGGTTCAAATCCAGTGCCCACCCTTTCCTTGCCAGCTTTGTGATCTTGGATCAGTTCCTCATGGCCTTCTGGGCGCAATGGAATAATGCCAATGACCCACCCAGCTGGGGAGGGGGGCGGGAGGGGAGGTTCTAGTTGGTGGGACAGACTGGCTGGTGATGCAACGTGCTTTGCTCTCACCTTCTCAAAGGGGATCTTTCTTCAGACGTCTGTCTCTTCCTCTTGACAGGGCAGGACATATGGTCAGTGCTTAATAAAATCTTGATGGCTTGATTAAGCATCTAGCCCAGAGACTGGCACATAGTAGGTACTCTAGCTACTCAATACTTGCCTTTTCCTCCTTGAAACAGTGCTAGCCTGAGACTCAGGGGGACTGGAATTACAACCCAGCTGTGTGTGTGTGTGTGTGTGTGTGTGTGTGTGTTTCCTTCCGTCCCTGTGACCTTGAGTAACCACATACTCATTTTCTAGGCCTCAGCCTCAACCCAAGTCAAAGGAGAGGGCTGCGCCCGTGCTGTTTGCCCCCTTCTGCATTACGTTTTGCCTCATTTGACAGGATTCTGCCCAGGGGTGGTGAGGTCCTGGCTGGGGGCCCTAGGAAGCCAGTCCAGACCGAGGTGCTGGCAGTCAGCACCAATCTGGCTGTGTTCCTGGCCTGCAGGAAGCGGAGCAGTGTTCTTTTCTTACCTGTCGATAATAGAAAGCCTCTCCTTCAATTGAGCTGTTTCTTTCTTTTGCCCTAAGCTATGAGGAGTAGATTGGATGAAAATTATCAAGCCTCCTCATCTAGAATAAATATTCTTGAAATGGAGCAAGTTATAAATAAGCAAGCAGCAATATCCTGTATTATGAATATATAATTTCCATCCTTAATAGCTGACTGGGCCCCAGGGACTGTCTGAAAATGGCCTGTCTGGTCCTGATATTTTATGTTTTTTAAAAAGACCCCCAAACTTTTGTTTCTTAGCCTTTAGAGAGTTCAGTTCAGTCTCTGGGGGAAATAATGAGAGTGAACGTCACAGTAAGCCCGTGTACCAAGGGCAGGTATTTTATTTTTAAAAAGCTTGGGAGAATTCACACAGAATCAGAGGATGAAGGCTGGAAAGGGCAGCAGAACTTGGCTTGTCCCCCCTCCCCCCTTCTCATTTTACAGAATAGGAAGTAGAGGTCCAGTGAGGTGACGTGATTGGCCCAAAGTCACACAGCAATGAACTACATTCTAGAAGTCTAGAATGCAGGCCTGTTAGATCACCAGGCTGTTAGCTGGCTCTCTCTTCCAAGAGGCTGAAGGGAGAGCCTGGGGATTCCCTATTCTGGCATCCACAGAAATTGCCAGAATGATTGACAAGGAAGTTTGCTTCCAGTGGCAGCCCAAGCTCTGGATGAGGGGAGTTGCCTTGGCTCAGATGCAAGCCTGTGAGGTCCAGTGAGCACAGGGCTGATTTTTCTTGCTTAGACCTGGGCCAAGTCTGCATCTCAGCCTGGCATTCAGGAACCTCGGACATCTGTCCTTTCTGCTTCTGCAGCCTCAATGCCAAGGATTAGTGTAGATTCACATCACTCCTGCCTGGCGTGCAGCCAGTGCTGGGGAGAGACAATGGGCTGTGGGGTCTCACAGATCCCACTGGCCATTGGCTCCTCCACTTCTTAGCTCTGTGATGCTGAATAAGCTGGCTGGCTTCTCTTAGCCTCAGTGTCCTCATCAGTCAAATGGGAATGGAGATGGCTGTGAGAATTAAATGAGATAATGTGTATAAGGCGCCCAAGATGAGGCCAGGCAGGAACCAGGTGCCATGAATCCCATCCTTCCCATGCCTGGAAGGCTGGTAGCCTTCCAGGGCTACCAGCTCTTCTTCCCCAGTCTTCAGGGCTACAGCTGTGACCATCCCTCACTGCAGATCAGCCTCCAAGAGCCTCTGGTTTGGATGAGCCCAATGTGTTTGCTCATCTCATCTCCCAGGGAGAATGAACCTCCTCCAGAGCCCCACATTCTCCTCCTGGGTGCCCAGTAGTGTCCAGCATAGTGCTGGCCACATGTAGGTGTTCAATTCAGGACACACCGAGTAAGTGCTTGCTGAGTGCTGGGTACCAGGTCTAACGATGACTACCAGCTATCAAGTGGCGACTATGTGTTACTCAGAAATGCATCAACTCATTTCATCCCCATTGTTATCCCCATTTTAAAGATGAGCAAAGGGAGGCTTGCCAAGGTGATTCAGTAACTTGCCCAAAGTGATACGGCTAGGCATGGCAGGGCTAACACCAACTTAACGCCAAGCCTCTTTCCACTCCTCTCCCTTGTCTTCCTGCAGGATGACCTGCTTTCTCCAGGATCGGAGTGAAACTGGAAAACAAATGAATTCAGCAGCAGGTCCCCTAATGGTGGGAGAAGGGGCGGGTGAGGGAGATAGTAATGGCTATGCAGTGTGCGTGTTAAAATGGAAATGTCCTCTCCCGTGGGTCTTGAGGTACACTCGTAATTATGAGCCAGCATCTGAGGTTCTGATTTTGATGGCATTAGTTTTAATGGCTTCCTTTTTTTTTTTTTAAGCCGTTTAATTACTAATCAGTGCTGCCTTGCAAGCTAATGTGAGACAAGCACTTTGCATCTGGGGACAAGGACCCTCCTCGGAGGGCAGCTGAGAAGCCTGCCAGGGGCTGGACACTGGGCCAGCTGGTTTCCCCCGCCCTGAGAGTTCCCCCCACCCAAGTTCCCGGCCCTTTCTGATATTTGACACTTGTCTCGAAATCAGATTCCCATCACATCTGGGAGGAAGATTAGCAGCTGGCTAGCCTGGCCCCGCCTACCTCCCCTCACAAAAGGGGAAACTGAGGCCCAAGAGGGGCCATGAGTTGCAATGACTAGAATTTGTGGGGCCCCTTCCTTACTTGATAATTGACTTCTAGCACATATACTCATTTGCATTCCCAATTTCAATAGTCAAAAACTTTCCAATGCGAAAACCTCATTTTCTGAAGCTAATTTAGGTCTCATTTTCATTAATAGCTTGGCAACAATCATGCAGTGGAAATTTCTTCCAGGTCGAAGTAAGAACTTCAGCCAGGGAATCAGGGTGTCTGCTAGCTCTTGCTGTGTGTCTCTGGACAAGCTGAGTCACCTCTCTGGTCTGTGGTTTTCCTCCACAGTCAAATGAGGGGATTGAGTTATCTCAGTGTTTTTCCAAACACTATTCTGTAAACCACTCTGTAAAACAGAGCATGCCACAAGATGTAAATATTTGTTATTCAGAAGAAAAAAAATTGGGGGGAGTTTACATGGTCTAATAAGTTTGGATACTGCTGGATTCAAGTTCAAGTTGTTTTTGTTTGTTTGTTGTTGCAAAGGCACGTGTACCATGTGCCTATACAATGATAACACAGCACCTTGTGCCCCCTTAGAGGAGGCGATCTTTTTGTGGCACATTTGTCAATGTCTTCTGGAGCACTAGAGTTCCCAGGAGCATAGAGTGGGAAACCCTGCCCTCACTCTCTGGGGCTTCTGTGATTCTAAGAGACAAGGAATAAAGGAGACAACTCTGGAGACATCTTCTTAGCTTTAAGACTTGGACCACTCACTTCCCCCAATCATCATCATGCTCTTGTTAGGGGCACCCTCAGACTATGAACCTGGTGTCCTACTCGGAGCTTTGACTTTGCTACTGGTTGGCCAGAAAACCTGTGGTGGCCACACCAAAGTTCACCAGCCCCTGCCTCACTGCCCGGCCAACCCTTGCTTCCCCTCAGCTCAACAGGCTCCTCCAGGCGCGCATCTCTCCTTCCCAACCCTCCCCATTCCCAGGCCTGCACCCACACGAAGCCTTGCTCAGGGGCAGCTGTCTCAGTGCCTTGGGGTGAGCCCAGGCTTGGAATCAGAGCCAGATTCAAGTTCTGTCTTTGTTGCTTCCTCGTTATATGGTTCTGGATCAATGGCTGAAATGATCTCTGTACTGACTGCCTACATCTGGGGTAAAGAATAAAAGGACCTGACATTTTGCCTTAACCTAAGCCCCCTGGAAAGCAAACCCTGAAGCAAAGGCTTGTGTTCCACTGCTTTTTTAAGCAGTGCAACTCCAGGGACACGGGAGTGAGGGCAGTGATGAGCAAAGCTGGAGATAGGAAAGACCAAGAGACTACAGGCATACAAGAGAATGTGGGCCACCCAGTGGTGTCAAATGCAACTGACTGCTGTATGGACTATTCATGGCTCCCACCCTTGCCACCATGGACGATGAGGTGACTGGGGAGAGGGTGGCTGACACCCACAGGTTGAGTGGTCTTGCCCTCCCAGTTGTTAAGCGCCTCCCCCATGGTGGGCATTAATGTGAGACCCCAAGACCAGCCCGTGTGTGTCTGTTCCTGTAAGTCCTTTCACACATCTTTTCCTCGGACATCCTTAGCCCTAATCTTCCAATTTTCTTCTTTCCCAGCTCTTGACCAACCAGCCAAGCCATTTACCACTGCATCTTTGTATGTACTTTCTTCAGGTCACGTTTCCTTGCAGCTCCTCCCACAGGGGGTTTCCTTTCACTTCTGTCCCTTCGGGCCATCCAGACTGGGGCTATAGCATGGGCTGAAAACAGTCTCTTTTCAACTAATGATGACACATGATGCTGACCCATCTGTGAACCAGGCCCAGGTTTTCTCCTTCCCCATCAGGTGATCAGAGAGAAACCCTACCCTTTGGAGTCATAAGGTGTTCAACGAGACACATCAATGTATACTGTGTGCAACAGCCTGGGTCACGTGTTCTTGTAATTTACTCTTGTCTTCTGGACAAGATTGGGCTTGATCCCAAATGAACTCTTTCTGTCAAAATCAAACTACCCAACCCTATGAGTTGGCACGTTTAACACCAGCTCATGATGGTCAGGTCCAGTCCCATAGTCACTCAGTGTCCCATGCCAATTTCAGGTGGTATCCAGAGCAAGAGTTCTCTGCAATGAGAATAACGGCCTTGCTCTGGAATCCCAGGGTTTCTGTCCTATAGCTCTTCTATGGGTGCTTGCCAGAGATTCCACCCAGCATCCTTGTCTGCCACAGAGACTTCTAGCAGCATTAGACCTTCTAGGTCAGATGAACCTAGCAACAGGCAGCTCAAAAGACAGTCTGGATGCACAGCAAAGCCCCGTCTTGATCTCAGAAATTTACCTTGCTTTCATCATGTGCATCTTATAAGATCTAGTAGGATATTAAATTTTATTTTTGTTGCTTTTTTAAATTTATTTTTTTTAATAAATAAAACATTAAAATAGTTCCAAAATTAAAAATATTAAAAGGGTATAAAAAGGTATACAGTAAACCGCCTCCCTTGTACCATTAATTTCCTGTCCAGCAAAAAACTGCTGTGTTTAGCTTCTTGTGACTTCTTCTAGAGACATATTATGCTTACAAAAGTAAATAGAAGCACGTGTGTGTGAGTGTGTGTGTATCTTCCCGTCTCCCACCGTTCATTAACACGATTGATAGTTTACAGTTCTGTCCCTGACTTGTTTAACTCAACAGTATATTCTAGCCACCTTCACATAGCAGCACATAAAGAGGTTCCTCACTGAATTCAGAACTGTCCAGGAGCCCATTCAGCGGATGTGCCATCATCAGTTTAACCATTCTTCTATTGATGGACGTGTAGGTCGTTTCCAATCATTTGGAATCACAGAGAGGACCACAGTGCATACTCCCTACACATGGAGGTACAGCTTCCTAGGAGGAGTGCATGTGTAACTTTAAGGGATATTTTCAAATGACTCCACTTGAGATTTGTATCAGTTCACACTCCCACCGGTAACGTAGATGTGTGCTCATTTTTTGCGCCCCACCATTCTCAGTGGGTGTTTTAATCTTTGCCAATCTGATCAGTCAAAAATGTTATTTTGCTGTACTTTAATTTGTAGGTTATTTAATTAAACTCTAGTGGTTTATACCTTGTGTCACTAGTCAGAGTTAAACCTACTTGGGCTTTCACAGACTCTGTATTTTATGCCTTGATATATAATCACAGAAATGAGGAGGAGAGCGAGAACCAGGTCTAACTTGTTTGTGGCTCTCTCCCTGGTTCCAAGCACAGTGTGTGGCACCTAGTAGATGTTCAATAAATATTTATTGAGAGAATGAAGGAATGAGCGAATGGATGGATCGAATGTGATGCTGTCCCCATCTGTCCAGCAGTTTGTAGATTAAAGAGTACTTTTCCCCCATTTTATCAATTCCATCCTCCCTAAAGTCTAGTGAGGGGGCACTAGAAAAGAGGATGATAGCCTGCTCTGCACAAAGCCCTAAGAGCTAGCATCCATAGACCCTGCTAAAAGAACAAGGCCACATTTCCAAGTTTCATTCCAAGGATTTCCCCATTGTCCTTTGCCTGATTGGACCAAGAGGTAGGCAACTGATGCAAAGGTATCTTATTTAAAGACTGGCCAGCAACCTATGATCTCTGAGAAATAGCTGGAAAAGCTGGGCTGGGCCAGTCAGGACTGGGGAGTGGGACTCAGTGGAGTGGACTCAGAGCTGAAAGGTCAAGAGGTAAAATTTGAGTCATGGTGGCCATTATGGGTCATAAAGAAGCCATGAGCTGTGAGGGAGGACTGGGGAAACTCTGAATGAACAAAGGAAGCTGGACAGCAGAGGGAAGGCCACAGATTTCCCAGGAGAAGTGAATTTCCTCATGTGGTCCTGGGAGACAAAAGGAGAGCTGTGTCCACTACTGATGGCTTTCCAGTTGAGTCTCATGATTCCTAGAAATGAATTTAGGATTCTATCCTTAGGTTCCATGAGGCCCCTGAGTGACCTGACAAGAAATGTTTCTTCACTTGAGTTGCCTGGATTGGATCTCTGTTTCTTGCCATCAAAAGATCCCCAGTTGGGGCCTCCCTGGTGGTGCAGTGGTTGAGAGTCCACCTGCCGATGCAGGGGACACAGGGTTGTGCCCCGGTCTGGGAAGATCCCACATGCCGCGGAGCAGCTGGGCCTGTGAGCCATGGCCGCTGAGCCTGCGCGTCCGGAGCCTGTGCTCTGCAACGGGAGAGGCCACAACGGTGAGAGGCCTGCATACCGCAATAAAAAAAAAAAAAAAAAAAAAAAAGATCCCCAATTGGCTCCCATTTTGCCAATGTGGGAGCTGAGGCTCTGAGCAGTGGAGTCCAAGTTCTCTGCCTGCCATGTCAGTGGGCTCAATGCCTTGCACATGGGGGTAGTCAGTTCATATTTGGCAATTGCATGATTGGTAGATTGACTTCTCAGTTGCTTGATTTAAAGCAACAACAAATCCTAGCCAAATACATTTTCTGGGACTTCCCTGGTGGCGCAGTGGTTAAGAATCCGCCTGCCAATGCAGGGGACGTGGGTTTGAGCCTGGTCCGGGAAGATCCCACATTCCACGGAGCAACTAAGCCCATGCACCACAACTATGGCGCCTGCACTCTAGAGCCCAGAAGCCACAAGTACTGAGCCCGTGTGCCACAGCTACTGAAGCCTGCATGTCCTAGAGCCCCTGCTAGGCAACAAGAGAAGCCACCACAATGAGAAGCCCGCACACCGCAACGAAGAGTAGCCCCTGCTCACCGCAACTAGAGAAAGCCCACGTGCAGCTTTATTTTAAATAAATTAATTTAATTAATTAATTTTTTTAAAAATGCATTTTCCAAAGATGGTGGCAACAGCATGGCCACATGCTCTTGGGCAATGCAACCTTGCCACTCCCCCATCAAGAGATGGAATCTAATTCAGCTCCCTTCAACTTGGGCTGGCTTTGGTAACTCCCTTGTGACCAATAGAATATGGCAGAAATGATTCTGCATGACTTCCGAGGTTATGTCATAGGAAACTTGAAGCTTTTGCTTGGTCTCTTGGAACACTGACTCTCGTGATGCCTGCCCCCCCGCCAGAATCTAGCCCTCAGGTTATGAGAACCCCGGGCCACATGGAGAGGCCATGTGGAGGTGTTGTGATGATCAGCTCAGCTGACCCCAAACTTTGAGATATCCCAGCTCAGGTACTGGACAGGAAGATGAAGGAGCTTCCAGTTGAGTGCAGCCCCCAGCAATTCAAGTCACTCTCAAGGATTTGAATCTTCCTGGCTGGGACCCCAGACATGCTGGTGCAGAAACAAGCATCTCCACTGTGCCCTGAGCAAGTTCCTAAGCTCCAGAAGCTAGGAGCTTAATAATATTGGGCTTTGCTTCACCCCACTAGGTTTAGGGGTAGTTTTTTTTAATACAATAGGTAACTGAAATAGATGACTGGAACAGAATTTCTTTCCCCTAAAATCATGATTTCACTTCCTATTCATGTCCAGCTAAGGGTTAACAGATGAATTCTAAATCCAGTAGCTATTTCCTTAACTTGAGTCCATAAACAAAAGTAGAGCCCTTCCAAGACTGGGAGTGACTATAAAAAGAAGGTTCCTTGACTTTAAGGCCAGGAGAGCTTTGTTCCTCAAAACTGGTGAAAAGAGGTTTCCTGACACATGAAAAAATGACATCTGTTTCTCGGGCTACACACACACACACACACACACACACACACACACACTGTGGACTGCTTCCTGTGCAGACAACGTGGGCTCAGTTTTCCGGGAAACAGTTATCCAGTTAGGAAATTCTCCAGCCAAGGAATGTGGCCATTAGCTCAGGGGAGGGCACTCTGGCACAAAGGCTGGCAGGGGAGCCAACCCTTCCAGCCAACGTCCTCGTGAAGAGCTGGAGCCACCAAGGAGCCCCCAACACCGATGTGTCCTCTTAAGTAAACGGCAAGCTCCTGGCCTGCACAGCACTCTGCAAACTGTGAAGAGCTCTCCAAATGCACAGCGGTGCGCCTGGAGACCAGCCTTTCAGGGAACAGATTGGGGAAGTGGGGGGACTGTGACATCCTGCGGAAAGCAGGTCTCCCTGGCAGGAGGCCGTGGCTGAGGGGAACGACCCACTCAGATCCCCCTCGCTGTGCTCAGCACTTTAGAGTTTGCACAAAGACCTGTCCTTCTTGCATTCATTGGAGCATCTCTCCATCAAGAACGACTCATGATTTCCATTTTATTCATGTGAACTTGAAGCTGAGAGGAGCTGAAGGCTTATTCTAAGGGTTACATAGCCATTAGGTGGGAGAACCCGGGTGAAACCTGGGTCCCCTTATTCTTTGTTGTGCAGCCTTTGCACTGAGCTCGTGGCCATCGTTCCTCACATTTGCAGAGTACTTTACTGTTGGCAAATGCCCCCACAGGCAATGCAACCATGGAGCCGCAGGACCTGCATCTTATCTCCACTTTATAGACAAAGAACCTGCCGTAGAGTGAATTACCCCAGTCCTGCTGCTAAACAAGTGGAACAGCCAGGCTCTGAGCCAGGTCTCATGGCTCCAAAGCCAGTGGTCCTTCCATGCCTCTGCTTCCCACCACAGAACCGCATCAGTGAAACCCTTTCACGTGTGTCTCCTTTCTGCCCTGGCTCCTGAAACACACATGAGCCTGGGCAGGAAGGGAGGTCATTGCCAGCAGCCTTTTAGCAGTGATGTTCTTGTGGTTCATCAACATTTATTAAATAGCCACAGCATGTAAAGCACTGCCTAGCCCGTAGTGACTGCCTCCGACTGATGTGGTATTAAAGGCAGCCGTGACTTGGGCACCGAAGGGCCGAACATACCAGTGTCAGGCCTCCCACTGTGCTCGCTGCCCTTTCCCAGGGTCCAGGGGCATCCACACCCACCCCCGACATCAGAGAGGCTGTGAGCTGACCTCCTGCAAGCCCAGGAGCGGCCACGGGGGAGCAGAAACCCTCGGGGCTGTGGCGTGATTAAATTCTGTGTTGTGAGAAAGTGACACTGTGATCTGATTCATACCAGTAAATATGTGATTTACATTTAATTCTGAGTAACCTTTCTGGGCTCGGCGAGGTGTGAAGGAATCTGATGGGGCCGGCTCCGTGGAGGGGGAGGCGATTCATATTCATTAAGACCTCCACATCAGCCAGCCGAAGGGTGACAGCGCCCCTGCCCGCCCTCCTCCCTCTCGCCCTCCAGGGTCACAGCTGCAGGGAGGCCAGCAGTCATGCTGGGGTGGTGGGTGTAGGTAGCCTTGAGGACTGGAGGGTCCGGGAGAAATTGGGAGGAAAATAAACAGCAGGTCCACAGGCAACACTGTCCAGGCTGACGGCACTCCAGATTGCTGCATTAGCTGTATTGATCTCTTGAGGGTGGAGAGGGGTATTGATTGAGGGGGTGGCAGCTCTCAGTGGCCCCAGCCATCTCCTCTGTACATATTTACAAGGCACTGTTCAGCCACCTCTGGTTCATACAGATCTGAGCGGAGAGAGAAACGCCCGGGAAGGAAGGTTGGGGTCTCGGGGCCTCATCCCCCCACAGGCAGCTGAGAGCAGGGGTGGTACTCCTGGCCCCCCAGGACACAGGCTTGGGGTTTGATTACCTGGGCTTGGATCACTTGCAGGTGCACACGGCCTGCTGAGGTTGGGAGGCAAAAGAAGTGCCCTGAGGGAAAAAGATGTGCTTCTCCTTTGGACAGAAGCCTAGGCACTCTGAGACCCTGAGCTTCTCTGTCCTCTTAATGGGAATATCTGTAATGATTAACAAAAATTCTGAGAGCTGCTGTCTGCTGGATGCTTACAGGGTGCCAGGCGCCGTGCAAAGCCCTTGTGCATCCTTCTCATTGAGTCCTTACCACAGCCTCTGAAGGAGCCAGTGCTGTTACTTCCGGTCTGAGGATGAGAACCCGCACCATGATTACGATTCGGGATGGTGAGCCCTATGGGATAACGAACAGACCAGAGGGAAGTGGCAGTGGGTCATGGCCTGTTCTAGGGGGCCCTTACCCTGCTGGAATATGTACCCCTGGTCAGTCCCTCATTGGAGTTGTTTTTTATTTGCATGAGACCTGTTTTCCCAACAGTACTGGGCCTGATGCTTTGCCTCGTACTGTTCCGGGCCCTTTGAGTGACTAGAGGGAAAGAGAATACGGCCTCTGCCCCCAGGGGTCTTTGCCCCCCGGGGGACTGGGCCCACCCAGAAGCCCTTCAAGAAGAGAAGGTCTGGACACTCTGTGGGTGCAGATTTGGGTGGAGAGAGAGGCCCCAGCGGTGACGGATGGAACTCTCTAGGTAAGGACGGCTCGGCCCCTTCATGGCTGCCGACTCGGGGCGGCCCGCTCTGTGAGCCAGGCCACCCATGTGGCCCAGGAGCTGCCTGAGGGTGGGGCTGCGGCCCTCAGGATCACACAGTGGCCCCAATGCTACAAGTGCTCAGGAAGGTCTTTTGGAGTAAGTGTTCCTCAGTTGTCTCACTCAAGTAAGTGGGGAAATGAAGGTGAGCTGGGGATTCCGTCCTAAGTCTCCACTGTGGCCACCCGCTGGCAGTGACGCATCGAGCACCCAGGCGTTTGAGGTACGTTCCTTCAGCACACTGATGCAGCCTGGGCTCAGGACTCTGGGCCAGTCACTGGGGGAGACGGCCACGGGAAAAGGGCATTGAACCATCTGGGCTGAAAAGGGTTGGAGGGAGCCAGTATGGGGGCTGTGAGAGGTGCCTGGCCCGGGACAGAACTGCGCAAGGTGGCAGCTCCTGAAGAATTCCCTGGGGCGAGGGACAGCTGAGCTGGGAGCTGAAGGTGGACAGAGCGCCCACCAGCCCGGCCAAGAGACAGGGAAGAGGGTCCCAGGTGTCCCAGAGGAGAAGACGGGTCATGAGAGAGCAAGGAACCCCCAGGGCGGGCAGTGTTTCTGTGTGGCGGGACAGGGGAGCGTGCACCTGTCCCAGGGCCCTGCAGGACATGTTAGGAGCTTTGAACTTATTCCTGAGGGTGACAGGGAGCTAGTGAAAGCTTTCAGGGAGAAGAGTATTAGAATCCAGGAGGCTTTTTTGAAAGCTCACTCCAGCCGTGCTATGGGGAGGGAGGGAGACGGGTGAGGCAGCGGGAGCCATCAGCCAGGGGAGGGATAGGGAGCCCCACCTGGGCTGGGGGAAGCAGGCCGGCAGGGCAAGGGTCAGAAGCAATTGCTGATCTGGATGTAAACGGGGGACAGCATCCAGGACGGTGCTCTGGTTTCTGGCCTTTGCAACTGGGAGGAAGCGGTACTGATTCCTGGCCCAGACAGGAGAAGGAGAGTTTTGGAAGGAAGGATGATGTGCTCCGTTTTGGACCCGCTGTATTTGAAGCGCCTGGTGAGATGTCTGGAGGGCAGCAGAATGCTGACCCGAGGGGCAGGAGCGAGGTCCAGGTGACAGAGATGTGGGAGTCATCAGCTCAGAGGTGGCAAGTGAAGATGTGGGAGCACGTGTGGGAGGGCAGCCGAGAACAGACCTCTAGCAACACCACGTGTGGGGGGAGAGGATGCTGTGCCTGTGATCTGGATGGAGCTGCCGGCAGCAAGCGGTGGGGAGGGCAGGGAGACTGCGGCGTCCGGCAGCCAAGGCGAGCAAGCGTGTCGGGAAGAGGGAGTGGTCGGCAACATCAGCTCCCGTCCACAGACCGTGGGGGATGTGGAGCTAAAAGTGTCCACTGGATTTAGCAACAAAGAGGTCAGAGGTGGCCGTGAGAGGCCAGCCTCCGGGGCCCGGAGGGGCCAAAGCCAGACTGAGGGAGGTGGGAGGTGAGGAAGTGGGAAACGCTTGTGCAGACGCCCCTGGTTAAGAAGTTTGACTGTGAAAGAAAGGCCAGGGTGGGGCAATAGTTGGAAGGGGCCAGCAGGTCAAGAAAAGGATGTTTTCAAGACAGAAGAGGCTCTTGGCCGGGCGCCAGGAGCGAGGTTGGGGACGCAGCAGATAAGGGGCTGATGGGTTGAACGGGTGTCTGAGGAGGTGCGGGTCCAGGCTGGGCCGGGAAAGCGCTGTGGTGGAGGCAGGGAGAAGGGAAGAGGGATGGGCGTGGATACCCACCCATCTGCAGGTTTGGCAGTGAGGACTTGAGGCGTGGGTTCCGCTGTGCGGGGATGCGGAGTCTGGGGACCCCATGCCGTCGGCACAGCCCTGGTTCTTGGTCCCCTTTCTCAGTGCACCCTCGCTGTCCTCCTCCACCCTTCCACCCTCCCCACAACCTGCTCACTGCCCCCAATCCAGGGAGGGGAGGGAACGTGAAAGGGCAGTCACCTCGTGGCCTTGGCCATCTTCCGTGCGGGTAAGACCAGCAGACACGGGGCGGGGCAGCAAGGAAGCCTCCGAGGGGGCCGTGGCCCCGGATGAAGTGGTGGGAACTGAGTTGGAGGCTGTGGGAGGGGAGTTGGGTGAGCCAAGGGCCCAGGGAGCAGCAGGGATGCCTGGTGTGTGTGTGTGTGTGTGTGTGTGCGCGCACACACAAACTGTGTGTGTGTGTGTGTGTGTGCGCGCGCACACACACAAACTTGGGTAGGCTGGGGGAAAGCAGTTTTGCTGCAGGGGTTTGAAAAAAAGCACAAAAGCCCAGAAAAAGGAATTTCTCCCCAGGCCCATGAGGCCCAGGCTCTGAGATGGAGCCAGTTTCCTCGGCAGGGAACCTTCAGCGAGGCAGTGAGTAATTAGGGATGATGATAGCAAGACGGACTGGTTTTTAATCTGTGCTTGACATCTGCCATCTAAAATGTCACGGAATGCCTGTGTGGCAGAACGAGTACCCAGATGGGTGTCGTCCTGGGCTGGCCTGTCACACCCTCCCCCTGACCCCTCCCTTCCGCATTGTCCAGAACAAGGCCTCTCTCCTCCCAGAGGCCTCTCTCCTCCTACAGATGCCACCAAGACACGGGGCCCAGCGGGACAAAACAATACCCGTGTGCAGGGGGCAGGGCCTGGCCTGGGTCAGCCGACTGGAGTCTGGGATGAAGCTGCCCTTCTGGCTGTAGCTGTTTTCTGTGTTCACCTCCCAAGGCTGCCCAGGGGCCAGGCCCCCAAGTCCCGTCGCCTTCTCTAGGAAAGAGTTGCTGTGATTCGTGTTTATTTCAGTCTTTTTCCTTTCCCAGCATATGCCAGGGAGAGGGGGCTGAGGTTTGGGGGAGGGAAGAAAGGAGAGCCTCATTTAGTTTTCTTGAAAGTTCTACTGTCTTAAAGACTTTGGCAGGGCGATGGGGGTGGCGTTGGCTGGCTTCCAGAAAGACAGAGGCAAGGCCATGGGAGAAGGTCATGCAGGGTGTACACTGCTCAAAGGCACCCCGGCAGGAGGGGGGCCGCGGTGTAGGGAGGTTAAGTGGGGCCTGAAACCCACCCTGGGTCCACTAGCCAGGCCTGAAGCCCTGCGTGGGCTGTGCCTGCAGAGAGAGGGCGCCGTTTTTCAGTTCATGCAAAGGCACTGTGTAGGCTAGCTGAGTGCCCCAGAGAAGCTTTCCGGCCCCGATCCCCAGCCAGGGTGACCTCCACGGACAGAGGTGTGTGATAAGAACCTTCTGGCAATCTGGATCAGCTGCTCCAGTGGCCCAGAGGCGAGCTGGGAATTGGAGGATTTTCATTTCGCAGGTTCCTTGGAAGGGCAGGTGGTGGGAGGCGTGTAGAGTCGGGGTGAGGCAGGCATGGGCTTGGGGAGGGTCCAGGAGGACAGGTTCATGCTTCCAGGGAGGAAGGGGTGAGCAGGTGACGGCACTGGCTGAAGAGCCCCGGGTTTGGCTACCAGCCCAGCTTTGCCACTGCTCTCCTGGGAGGCTCTCGGCAAGTCACTCTCTGGCCCTGTGCCTCAGTTTCCCCATCTGACAAGTTCAGAGGGAGGGAGGAGGTAGACCAAAGCGATGACTTGGATTTGACGACACGAGAACAGAGTTCTGGCTCTGCCACCCACCCGTGGGGTCCGCGACTTCAGCCAGGTCACTGGACATGCCTGAACTTCATTTCTCAACAGAAGGCCACTTGTCCTCAGCCTCTTGGCCAGCCACCCAGGCCTGGGCTTGGGTTCCCGTTGCCCTCCCTCTCTCCCACCCACCCACCTCTCCTTCCTGGTGGGGAATAAACCAGAATAGGACCTGTCTCTCCTTTAGGGGGGAATGGGTTCTGTTTCCATCAGCCCCCGGGGAGAAAGAGGAAGAGGAAAATTACAGTATCAGCATGGAAACTACAATTGGAGGTGTCTGATTCACCAGGGAGGGTGACTCGTTTCTCTTTTTTTATTTTTAGTTGCTATTATCTTGGCAAGGAGGCCTGTGCTCATTAACCTGTATGGCCAGAGCGGAGACTCTGAGAAACTGGCTGGTGAATAAACCTGCCCCTCCTGTGTCCCTTCCACTCCCATTGCTTGTTTATAGCCTTCCTTCCCTCTGGTGGATTAATTAACTTGTACTCAGGGCCTCAGACACTCGCTGTTGTGTTTAGTTGGTGTCCCTTTGAGGCCAGAGTGTGGAGGGACCGGAATGGGCGGGACGGTGGGGCTCTTGGCCACAGCCCAGCCCGGCCCAACCTCCCTGACTCCAGCTCTGAGACCTTCCGCAAACCATCCCTGTCCCCAGGGAGTGGGACTGAGGGGGTCTCTGGTACCCAAGCTTCACTCCTTAGAGGCTTGAGTGGTTTGGGGTTTTAAAAGCCACTCAATCTATGCCCATTTGCAGAGTTTGAGAATAGACTAAGGAAAAAAAAAGTCTACGATACATCCCTTTCCCTCAGCAGGGAAGCAAGGGCCCAAGACACAAGGCTTCAAAATCCTCTGGGCCCAGAGCAGTAGCCAGCTGAGGATGGGGGCAGGAAGGGGGGATTGTGGTGGGTGGTGCAGAGAATGGAAGGCACCCCTCCAGGGACCCCATGAGCAAAGGTGGGGAGAAGGGCTGCACAGAGGAGTGTGAGGGACCCCTTAGGATGGAATTCTCAAGTCCAGCCTCCTATTTCACAGAGGGCGAGACTGAGGCCCAGAGAGAGACAACATCTTGATCATTCTTTCAGCCAGCCAGCCATTCCTTCCTTCAACACACATTTATTAAGTCCCCAGGTGGTGGACAAAGGCTACCCTATTCTGTCCCCACAATGCCACCTTTGTCTGTTCCCCTGTCTAACTGGGAGCCCCATGTGCAGTGTCCACCGTGCTACCCCTGGCCCGGGTCTGGCACATTGCGGGGGTTAGTTATCGTTTGGGGACTTCTTTGTCCAAGGTTACTCCAGGGGACCAGGCTACAACCAGTGCCACAGCCATCTTCCCATCTCCCCACGAGCACACCCAAGGCCCCCCCAAACACACATACTATGTAGAAAGGGCACCCTGGCCTTGTCAGTGCAGCATCGATGCCTATCCTCTGCATGCTCTCAGCCCCATCCCCCCAGATGGACTCCACTGTATCCCAGAGTTCCCTCCCCTATCTCCAAAACACCCAGGGTCCAGAGAGACCCCAGGGTAGCCTTCTGGACAAGGGCACACACAGGGGTGAGTGCTTGTCACCTCCCACAAGCCCCTTGCAAGCCTGAGGCCCCAGACACCCGCTGTCCAGATCTACATCCACTTGATCTCAAAGCGGGTGGCTGATCCGGGCACTGGTCACACACGAGAGGCTGCTCTTTGGACACGTCTCTTGTTGGAGGGGGACATCGTGCTTCTTTCTCCCCACAGCAATGCGGACTCCTAGAGGAGGAGGGTTGGGAGGGGCTGGGCTCAGGTTCCACCCAAGAATTCCAGCAGCATCTACTCCTCAGACCATGCTGGGCCACTGCTCAGGATAGAGGCCGGCCTTCATCCTGCTCCGGGTCTCCATCTTGCACCCCAAGGGTGACCTCTCAGAGCGGGCTTGAGGTCCAGCCCTCTGTGCCAGCCAGGGAATGGGGTCAGGCGTCTGTCCTCTTTCAGCACCTTGGACGACCTTGCTGAGTATCAATGATCAGTCCTCATCAGCACTGGTGATATTATGAAAATCACTATGATTAAAGCGGGCAGGGTGGCTTTGCTCTGTGCTGCAACTTCTGTAAAGGGCTAAGAGGGAAATTCCCCACTCTCTAGCCCCCAAATCCCACCCCAGTGCACCGCCTTGGGACCTTCCCTGGGCTGGGAGAGGCCTTCACATCCCAGACCCTGCTCTCTCCAGTTCTCCTGGCTCCCCTCGCCCCCCAGGGCTGAGGCCAAGTTCTCTGGGCACAGTTGTGTGCCCAAAATTACCTCCTGATGCCTGCAATTTGCCATTTTCACCTTCCAAATAGAGTGCAACTGGCTAATTGCCATGACAATTAGGTAATTGCAGGTGCAATTAGCATCTCTTTAGCAAAGCAGAGGGAGGGAGACAGAGGGAGAGGGGAATCACAGAGAGGAAATGCAAGAGCATGCAAGGAAGACCGGGGGTTGTGAGAGAGAAGCCCGGGGCATGGGAAGAAAGAGAACAAAGCAAGTGGACGAGGAGAGGATGGCTAGAGAGAGGAAAGGGGTGTGTGCCTAGAAAAGTAACTCAGTAAGCCGAGACCCCCAGCCTAGAAGAGCTGATGGCCAGGAAGTGAGGATGAGCCCTGAGCATGGCAGGAAGACAGAGGGAAGCACAATGAAAGCTGGCTGTGTCTGCTGGGCTTCCTGGGGAAGCTGACGATGGGCGAAGGCCCGGGGTCTCCACACGCAGACAAAGGGAGATGGGTGTCCTAGTGGTGTTCCAGCACAAGCAAAGGTCCTGAAGTGAGAGAGCTGGAGTCTGGGAACTGTGAGAGGCTAGATGCAGCGCTGTCCAATAGAGTATTCTGCCATGATGGAAATATTCCATATGTGCACCATCGATGCGGTAGCCACCAGCCACATGTGGCTGACGAGGACTTGAGATGTGGCCAGCTCAACTGTGGAGCTGCCTTTTCATTTTATTTAACTTTAGGTTAAAATGTAAATAGCCACAAGGACAGCACAGACTGTTAGAGGAGTGGGAGTGAGGCTTGGATGCCAGGGTAAGGCCCCCATAGAAACTGCCCCCCGCCCAGCCCGAGAGACCAGGAAGGTGGTACCAGATACTGGGATGGGGAGGATGCAGGAGGAGCTGTAAAGCATGGGCAGGTCCCCGTGTTTGGATGTGGACTACTTCAGTTTGCGTGCAGGCGGGCCGCCAGGAGGAGATGTTTAGTGGACCATCGGAAGTTTGGGATTGAAGCCCCTACCTCTGTCCCCACCACATCCCCATACCCTCAGCTCTGCAAGGGTATCTCCCGGCGTCCTATTTCATGAAAGCTCCATGGTCCGGGAGGAAGAGAAGGCAAGGGCATTCCCCCTGCCCTCCAGCCCCATATTGCCCAGGCTCAAACCCAACCCAGGACCCCCATCCAGTTTTACAGCAAAACAAGCTTTCAGAGAGGTAATGTGGATTAACAGGGCGACCGTACTCACACTCACATGCATTCACACCCAAACGTACAAGTACACACAGGGTTACACAGTCACACTTGGACATGCTCCACACATGCACACACATACACACACACACAAACACACACACACACACACACATGGAGTGCTTTGGGCAGCTATTCCTAGTGGTTTCGGGGCCACAGACAGAGGGGCTTGGAGGTGTCTGCCCTGTGCAACGCGTAAGGGTCATCATCAGCACCAGTGAGTCAAAAAGGACGCAGTCTGCCGACCAGAGTGCAAGATGCCGAGCTCAGAACCCTGCTGTAGGGCTGCATTCTGAACCCCATGGTCACTGGGCCCTTTGCACTTCCATGTCTTGGTGGGGGATGGGGAGTGGGGTGGAGTCGGGGCAGGGCTGTGGCCTGGCTGGGCCTGTGAATGCCAGGCTGCCTTTGGAGAGGGACGTGAGACCTGCTGAGCTTGGCACGCGGTGCCTTGCCCCTGCCTCCCTTCTCACTGCCCTCGCCCCGCTCACCCCTCAGTTCCGCCTGCCGGCTATGCTCCCGCTTCCACCTCTGCTCCTCCCTTCCTCCTGTCCTTCCCAGCCTCCCTCTCCACGGTCTCTGGCCCCCTCTTCTCCTGTGCTAGAGCCAGACATTCCAACCCACGTGGAACTCCCACCCAAGGACTGACCCACGGGACTTCCAGAACATTCTTTTCTTGCTGATACTCGGGCCTGCCTGAGAAAGCCCGCAAGGCCTGGGACCAGAGGTCTCTGGACTGCAGCAGTAGGATGAATGAGACCAGCCCCCAGGCTGGGAAAGGCGACAGCAAGCTTTTTAGGTGACTAAGGGTGAAGGCCCTTTGCACAGTCCACACCTGAGGGGGCACGTGTGCATCCGTGTGTGGGGTGAGGGCACTGCAGTCTCCCTTTCAGCAGCATCTGGTCCCAGTGTGCAGTGCCCTGGGTGGCGTCCCCAGAACACCTCGGCTTTGGTTGGGCAGCATTCGACTTTACAGGAAAGCAGAGCATCTGGCTCAAACAGTGTATGACCACAGAGGTGCCCTCCATCCCTGGAATCCGGTAGTGGGATGAGTTCTTTTCCTTATTCTCCCCCAGCGCCTGATACAGGCCTGACACAAAGGGTTGGGTCAACCAGAGGGGGCCTGGAGATGTCCAGAGCCTGAGCCTCTGAGCTCCTGGGCCTGTCTGCCCACCCTCCCATGGCTGGGTGCTGCTCAGGCCTGGACAGGGAGTGCGGAGGTACACACTTAAGACCTGCACCAGGATGCAGAGGGGGGAGGTAGCAGGTGGGCAGGAAGGACATGGCTTCACATATTCAGCGCCAAACCCACCTGCCCCCAAGGCCAGGCAGTAGGACTGCCCGCACCTCCCCAAACCTCATTCTCAGGCTGCACATCCTCATTTGGTGGTCACACACACACACACACACACAGGCCAAGGCAGCGCTCTGCGATGATTTCAGCTTGACCTCACCTGTATAAATGACAGGCACAAAAAGCAGAGCTTGGAACTGTCCTTCAGAACCCTGTTTGACTGTTGTATGTTATACGTGAAAGGTGTTAAGAGAGTAAATCCTAAGAGTTCTCATTACAAGGAAAACATTGTTTCTTTCTTTTTTTTTTTTTTTACTTTAGATGATGGGATGTTCACTAAACTTACTTTGGCAATAATTCCATGATGTATGTAAGTCAAACAATTATGCTGTGTACCTTAAACTTAAAGCTTGTATGTTAATTATATCTCAATAAAACTAGAAAGAAAAAAAAAAAAGAACCCTGTTTGGATTCTCCTAAGGAAAATCCATTAGTTGTTAGAGGTTGGGGTCAGGCACACAGGGCAGAAGAAACAACAGTCTGTTTTAAAGAGAAAAGGAATTTATTACAGGATTTTAGTTGGATCCCAAAATCTGTTTCTGGGGGGACCAGAGACCCAAACATGGAGGCTACACAGCCGGAACTGAATCTGAAGGCTACCCTGCAGGTCTGGCCATGGAGTCACCACAGTCCTCTCAGCCAGCACACTTGATGTCACCCCTGAGCCCCGCCCACAGCTCCCCCTTGGAAAGGAGACCAGTCAGTTGGCATCTCTGCCAAACAGGGCCTCGCTGCACCTGCTTCTGCGCATGCCTCACTTTAGATTTGCATCTCGTGTGGGAACACCTGTTGGGCTGAGCCGGGGTCATGGCTGCACCCTGGCTGCAGAGGAGGCTGCAAAACTAGTATGTTTCCCTGAGGAGGCAGGGACCCAAGAACCAGGATTCCTAGACAGAGGGGAGTTGCTGCTAACCCAAGATTGACGGACGGCCCAACACTCCGCCCACCCAAGCCCTCTGCACAGGCCACTCCCGAAACCTGCTCTGCCAGCTGCCTCTCCAGCCCCTCACGGAGGACCCAGTCCTGTCACCACCCTTCACTCCTCCCTCCTGGTTTCCCAGCCCCACGTGATCTGCCCCAGGGGGCCCTCTGCCTTGGGGCAGGTTTCTAGGGCTTGTGGGAACGGGGGGCGGGGAGGGCAATAAGCCACAGACTGTGACTTTCCGGTGACATTTGGCTCAGGCTGGGGCTGAGATCAGCCTCAACACCTCAGATTCAGAAACACACGCCACCAAGCAAGCTTCTCTAAGAAGGGCTCCGAGGGGAGGCACCTGAGCAGCAGAAGGGTCCAGGACAGAGCAAGGAGACCCTGCTGTGTGCTGAGCACCAAGGCGGTGGCAGCTCACGCTTACTGAGCCCTTGCAGCGTGCCAGGCGCTGTGCCGAGCTCTCAGCTCTTAAAACCCACGCAGCAACTTTATGAATTAGGAGCTGCTATCCCAGGTGACAGATGAGGAAACCAAGGCAAAGAGATAACTCACCTGGGGCCACCCAGCTACCGAGTGGCAGAAGTAGGATTTGAATCCAGTCTGGCTCCAGAGCCCTCAATCATTTTGTTACCTGGCCTCTCAGATTGTTTATCCTCTCCGCCCCTCTTACTTCTTCCTCTGAAAGGTGGGCCCCAAGGGATCAACAGATGTGGTGTGGCGGAGGAACAGGCTTATAGTTGGTGATGTTAGGATTTGACACCTGCTCTGCTTTCTCTTGGCTGTGTGACCTTGGGCAGTTACTTAACATCTCTGAGCTTTAACTTCCTCCCCCACAATATGGGACAATGAGGTCTATCTACAGGGAATCTGTGGGAGCAGTAAGTGGTGGGTGTTTCCTGCTTGGGGCATGGCAAAAGCTCAGGAAATGTAGGACCAAGGGCAATCCAGCCTGAGCCCCTCACATGGCTCCTGGGATAAGCAAACTTGGCAGTCCCCCACCCCCGTCAATACCTCAGAGAATCTTAGACCCCCAGAGGGAGTTGGGAGATGATGGAGTCCAACCTCCTCTTCCATGGAGCTGTCCTTGCCCGGCATTATGCATATCACCCCACTATGGGCCCCACTGAGACCAGCTCTGGTCTCTGTTCCCACGTGCCTGGTGCTCCCTCCTGTCCTGAGGAAGCAGCCATGTGCCCTCTCCACCCCGGGCCCTATGGTCCTAGAACTAGTGCTTCCTTTGAAGAGCGGAAGATGGAAGCAAGCAATGCTTAGCCTCACCAGGAAAATGCCTCTCTCCTGTTGGAATCAAGAATGTTTAAAGGGGACAGGGAGCACTTTGAATAGAGAATTCCCCTTGAGTCAGAGAAAATAATTCTCAGGAGAAGATTCTTACTCTGAGAGGGGAAGCAATTTTGCTCTTGGCTTTCTGTACTAAGCTGTGGTGGCTACCTGGAGCCCTGTGTTGAGAATTCTGGAAGAATTCCTGACTTGGTGGGAAAGAACCCTGCGATGGATTAGTGTCGTCTGCCTTGGGTGTGGGCGGAAGACACCCATAGCCTGTATTTGTCATTCTGGATCTGAATGTCTGCCCATGAGGCCCAGACCTACTCACTGCCCTCCCCGTCTCCCCTTAGTCTGCTTTCCTCGAAAGTTCCCTAGAACAAGGGATCTGTCACTGTTCAAACAAAACTCTCCCATGGCCTTCAACCAGGGTATGGTTGTTTTGTTTCTTGTGCCTGCCTCCTTTCTCCTAAATGATGAGGGTCTAGAGCAGTGGATCTCAACTGGAGATAAGTTTGCCACCCAGGAGACACCTGGCAAGGTCAGGAGACGCTTTTGGTTGTCAAAATGCAGGAGGGTGGGGAGGGGGGAGAGGGTCGGTGCTGTTGGCCTCTAGTCGGTGGAGGCCAGGGATGTCGTTAGGCATCCTACAACACACAGGACAGCTCCCACATCAAAGAATTATCTGGTCCAAGTTGTCAACAGTGCCAAGGCTGAGAAATCCAGGTCTAGAGAGCACTCGACTTTCTTGCCCCCACTAGGTTGATCTATTGGGCTCCTACCCCAGCACCCCTAAACTTCCAAGCAAGAATCAGCTATTCCCTCCTTCTCACAACCTCTCCCATCACTGACCCCACCTTACCCCTCGGCACGGCTCACAAATCCTTTCAGCATCTCCCTCCACCCGGCCTCAGCTCTCACCGAAGTGTTTCCACTTCGATTCTCTGCACCACCCCCTTCTATTCATATAGCAACTTCTATTCATCCTTTAAAACTCAGAGTAGACATCATCTCCTCCAGGAAACCCTCCCTGCCTCAACCTCCAAGGGGACTACAGTAATGTAATCGGCTACCCCTCTGCACTACTTCTGTGTTTGGCAAAACTCTTTGCTGTTGTATCATCATCCTTCATTGTATTTAAAATTTTTTATTTAAATGACCACTTTCATCCTATGACCACGGACTTCTTGAAAGAAGGGACTGGGCTTTATTCATTTCCTTAATCCTAGCTGAGCTCAGTGCCTGGTACACTGTAAGAGCCCAGTAAAGGAGGCTGCTGGGCTGCATGTCCAGTCTTGCCTGGGTGTGACCCCAGGGCTGGCTGGCCCCTGTTGGATTTCCCACAGCAGAGTGGGTTCAGATCCAGCCTCTGCTCCCCACAGGCTGAGTGGCCTTTGGCAAGATGCTTCATCTCCCTGTGTCTCCGCTCCGTCTGTAAAATGAGGATAATAATCAAATGTACCAACGGTTGTCGTGATGAAGTCAACTAATACATGTAAAGTGTTTAGAGCAGTGCCTGTTATATAGTAGGGGCTCAAGCAGAGTTAACACCGATCATTAGATGACTACCCTATTCACGTCCCGTCATAACCCTGCCTTGGGTGCCCTCTGGTTGTCCCATTTCCTCACAGACGTCTCTGTCTCAGAAGCATGACTGCCTTCCACTGTGGCTGCCACCTAGTTCCTGTCACGGATGTCTTCCCGAACGTTCAAATGTGCCAAATGCTCCAGGCTTCTAGGCTGTGCTGCCCCCCTTCTCTCCCTCTGGGCTCCCGCAGGCCCAGCTCTCCGTGCCCCCATCTGACCCAAGCCCCCTCATCAGCCCCGCGGCGCCTAGCAGAGAGCCAGGCCTCTTCGACTCACTCGGGAAGTCCTTGCTGGCTGAACGAATGACTGATGGGACTTGTCAAGTGGGAGCCGAGGGCAGCGGGGGAGGGAAGAGGCTGCTGCAGGGGGAGGAGGGAAGGCAGGCCTCTCCAGAAGGCTCAGGGGCTGTTTCCAGGCTGGCTGATTGGTCTTGACAAGCAGGATGGAGGCTGAGCAGCCCCATGTCCTCTGCACTTTAAAAGGCCAGCGCCCCTCCTGGAATCTTTCCTTGGAGACCTGCTAAAATAATACATTTAGACCTGCCAAACCCGATCGCTTCCGTCTGTCAGGCTCCCTGCAAATAGCACTTCTTAGCAGAGCTCAGCGAAAATACGATTCCAAACAGCATGGGGGCAATCATACATCAATCGAAGAAAAAACATTTTCCCCCTTCCCTTCCACCAGCCCCCGTAATTGCATTTTAAAACCGTTCCTGTGTTTCTGGGAGAGGCACCACGGTACCTGTTGCTTTTTAACTCAGAGCTGAGCGATGCGCAAAATGAGGCTAAACACAGCAAAGTTATTTTGATTTATTTCCTAACGTCGGAATTTGGAGCTTGCTGCAGGGACTCAGCCGTGAGAAGACGAGCTGATGAAAATGTATTTTTCCCTGTCGTTACTCTTTTAAATAGACGGGTGTTTTATTCTTCCTTTTTGCCACTTTGCTGTGCTAGACTGAGCTTTATGGCATCCCGGCGTGCCTGCGCTTTGCTTCTCGGTGTCAGAATGTCTGTCCCCGTCCTGCGTCCTCTTCCTCCCGGTGCCCAGAGCTGCAGTACCTCCAGAGAGAGTTCTGCCTTGGGGATCAGCGTTGTCCTCTTCAGGGGCCAGTTTGAAAATAGACCCCCTCCTGGGGGCGGAGGGGGATGTCCCCAAGGCGTCACTGGAAATGTCTGTAGCATCCTTTCCTCTCTGACTGGGAGATGGGGGTGGGGATGGGGAGTTATTGAGGAACCAGAGGAAGGAGAGAGAGCAGGGGGATTTGAAGATGAACATGGACACTTGCCACCGTTTGCCATTGGCCAAACCAAACTGGCCAATGAGTTTAGGGTCAGGGAACCTTGGCCCTGACTCCTGACTCGACCACTTACCAGCTGGGAGATGGGTCTTGGGCCGGGCCCCACCTGCAGAGTAGGATTAAGCATAACCTGCCTCTCTGCCCTGTGAGATCCAGGCTTAGTGCCCAATAAATACCACGACCTTAGAAGGAGCTCAGAGCCCTCCTCCAAATCCCGGCCGACTCCTGGGTGCTAGTTGGGGGCCAGGGCCCAGGCCCTCCGCCTCTGGCTCCCCACGGCCACGGCTCCTCGTCTGGCAGCACGGCAGACCTGGCCGCGGATGATGGGGCGTCTGGGCGGTGTCCTGCCCTCTCACCCTCCACGTCTCTCCCCGCCCTCACTGCTGGCTCGGACATCTCCAGATCCCCTCCCTCCTCCACCACGAGCAGCGTCCCCTGCTCTGAAGGGCTCCCCTCCTTTTCCAGAGGCTCATCCACGCAGTTTTCTCAACAGAGATTGTTCTCTTCCCGAGAGGAATTTCAGGGCCAGCTGTAAGGCTGTTTTCCACTTTGAGGATGAAACGAATTAATTAGCAGATAGACACGCCCAGCCCAGGTCCCTGCCTTTGCAGGCCCCCTGAGCTCCTGACACCCCAGCAGTGGCTGGGGTCACCTCTGGCCCCTCGATCCCTCGTGTGTCTCCCCTTGCTCTCCGCAGCCCAAGCCCACCGGGAGGCCGTTGCAGGGCACCTCAGGCCCCACATGCGCTGGAAAGCAAGATCCAGGCTGGAGGTCCATGTGGCTTCTTGAAGGCCGAAGCTGAGGGCAGCTTCCCCTCCGGGGAGGCAGCTGGGAAGAGCACTGCTCGGGGTCAGTCCAGCTACGCCGCCTCCTATGGGTGTGGCCTTGGCGGGGCCCAGTGCACCCCCAGAGCTTTGGTTTCCTCACTGGGCCAGTGTCTACGTTGAGTGTGACACCAGCGCCTGTCTAACGGGCATCTCCTCTCTTCTCACAAGGCAAAGCTGGCCCTTCTGTTGGCCCCAACATTTCCCAGCCTGTGTCCCCGGTGGAGAGGGCATGCCATGTCCCTTTGCGGATGGGGACAGTCGAGGCCTAAGTGGCACCAGTTCCCTCAGATGCTGGACAGAAGATCCCGGCATGTCTCCTGCATGTCCCTGTGGAGAACGAGGTGGCTGTGCGCCTGATGGGAGCTGTTTGCCAGCACGGTCTCAAGGACAGGCCCAGCGGGTTGCCACGGAGACGCTGTTGTTAACAGAGCTAATGGCAGCTCTGTGCGGCCGGCAGCACAGATTACAGGACCCCAGAGAGCTCCTGCCGCCAGTGCTCCACTCCTGCAGGGCAAGTTGCTGCCCCCCACCCTCTGCCCTCCACACCCCAGGAGGGCCCCGAACAACAGGGCAGTGCGTCAGCCTGCCCCGGCTGCCTGCATCCTTGAAAACTATGTGAGCTTGGGCAAGCTTCCCATCCCCTTCCACACCTTAACTCCCTGCCCATAAAGCGTGGGTCCCTCATAGAGGTGTGATGAGGGTAAATAAAGTCATCTCTGTGCCCACACAAAAGAAAAACCCAGTGAATGCAAGCTAGGGCCATCTAGGCCTAGTCCCTGTGAGGCCCAGAGAAGGCAAGAAATCAGGGCAAGAATGACAGGGTCCTGGCTGTCACCTGGGTCCCCTTCTCTCTGTACCATGTATTTCAAACAAACCTTGGCTTGAGCTGTTGCCACCCCACTGAAGCGCCCTCCCCGCTCTGGTCCCCAGATGATGTCCTGACCCTAAAGCCAGGTTCGTAGCCTCCAGGAAGCCGTCCACAGGCCCTCAGGCTCACACCGGCACCTCCTCTCTCTGACTGCAAGCGCACTTCATGGGAGCCCCCAGTTTCTCTCTGACTAGTAGTTTCCTTCTTTCCAGGTCTTGACCAGCCTCTCATTGAGATCAGGGCTCTACCTGCCAGCATCCTGGCCAGACAGCTGACCCACCCTTCTTGGATGGTCATGAGCTCACCCGACACAGGGGGACGGAAGCCTTCTGTAAACAAGCCAGGAGATGAAACTTCTTAGGTCACAGATTGTGGCCCCAAGTGCCCCACCTGTGAAATGGAGGTGACACGGTAGCTGCTAGTTATAGGGACTTGCCCTATGCCAAGCCCTAGGCTCTCTTGTCTCATTCTAGCCTCACAACCTTATTTTTCAGGCAAGGAGACACAGGCTCAGGGCAGCTGATTAACTTGCCCAACGTCACACAGCAAGTTGCAGAGCAGGGTCTTATAGAACTCGGGCCTGCCTGGCCCACATCCAGAGGTCTCAGTGCCTTGGATGCACTGAGGAAGAGAAGCCAAGGGGGTCAAAGGCCAGGAGCCACGAAGCAGGCCCAGAAGCCTCTGCCACAGTACCCCGGCCCTGGTTGGGACTCCTGGGACTTGATTAGGCAGATTTTTTCCTAGAAGAGCAGGAGGCTGAGGGAGGCTCCCTGAGAAAGGTGTGGGTAGCCATTTCCAGCTACCTGTACTGGGGCA
Source organism: Mesoplodon bidens (assembly GCF_964165515.1). Classification (NCBI taxonomy): domain Eukaryota; kingdom Metazoa; phylum Chordata; class Mammalia; order Artiodactyla; family Ziphiidae; genus Mesoplodon; species Mesoplodon bidens. Next base: position 59,670,854 of record NC_138178.1, on the reverse strand, counting down.
AGCCAGAGAGGACCAGGTGTCCATAGCTCCCACTTCTAAAGGCTTCTGGAAAGGAGGGTGGCGGGTCCGGCCCCAGCAGAGCCTGGGTCTCTTGCCTCTGAGAGAAAGTGTCCTGGTGAAGAGGGCAGATCTGGAATTTGGAGGGGCATTTCTCTGCCCCTGCCCCGCCCGGCTGCCCCTCCCTCACCCTCTTCCCTGCTCCTTGAGGAGGGCAGAGGAAGCCCTCAGGGGTATTCTCTGATTAGAGGCTGGTTGCAGCCAACCGGCCCCCACTGAGAGGAAAGTGGCTTGGTCGGGGCCTCCGAGCGAGCCGGCTTCAGTGTGGTTTCCCCCTCTGGGGAGCCCCGCAGGCTGTGGAAATGATGAAGCTGCTCCCCCGTGACAACACGGCCACCTTGCTCCCTGGGTACCATGGTGCAGAGCCGGTGAGACCTCGGAGACCTTCTAAAACAGGGGAAACGTGAGGCCCAGAGAGGAAAGGTTGAGCATTAGATTACAGAGAGGACCAGCTGGGTCGGGGAGCGAGACCTGCACAGACCACAAGTGCAAAGTGAGAAAGGTGGGCCAGCACGGGGAGGCGTGGATGCCTTAAATAAGCACCCAGTGCTGGTGTCTGGGGCCAACAGCCTGGGCCCCAGGCAGGTGGGCAACTGTCCATTTGGTGTGGTTTTGAGAGGTTTCAGGAATTTGATTTCAGTTTTTGAAAAGAGCTCAAGTGAAGCATGAATAGGGAACCGCGGAAGTATTGCAAGAAAATCCCCGCCGAGCTGCCACCTGACGCTCTGGTTCTGGTCCTGACTGGCCCACTCTCGCTGAGTGACTTGCAAGCTTCTCTGTCTCCTTTATCTGTCAAGTGCAGAAAATAATCCCATTGCATCAACTTCCCAAGGGAACGACAGAAGATCCAGCACATGGAAACAATCAGAGAGTTAGAAGCCCCACAAACAGAAGAGGCTGTTACTGCTGATACACACACAAGGCAGGATGAGTCTGGTCTCAGAGAAGGGACCAGGATTTGTCCCCGCAAGAAAGGGTGTTTTAACAGAGAGGCCACACTAACAGCCAGCATTGACAGAGGGCTGCCGGGTGCAGGGTGTGCCGAGAGGGTCACTTCACTCCATGGACTCTTTATGACTCTTCAAGATGGCTTTCCTTACATCCCTTTTCAGATGAACCATCCGGGACCCAGAGAGGTGACAGGACTTGCCGATGACCGCCCAGCTGGTAGTGAGTGCAGGGACAGGAACTTCAACCAAGGCCCTTCTGCTTCTGGGGCCACAACCCTATGCGATGCTAAGGCTCCGAGGGGGAGGCATATATGATAGACAGAGAACGGGATCTGGGAGTTGAGGACCCACCTGGAGACCAGCCTTCAGGAGCTACCCAACCAGACGACTCGGAGTTCCCCATCAGAAAGAGGGAAGAGTGGTCTTGGCATCTGCTGTGCCTCATGGGCTATTGTAAGTGTTAACTTACATCTTAAGCTTGCATCTAAAGCTGTGCGTGGTAACCATAATTATTAGAATAAGGACCCGGCTGCTGAAGTCGTTTAGAGATGGTTGCAATGATTTCTCTGCCCAGGGGGGCTGCACCTTCGCCAGCCAGGGCACTGGGACCAGAGACCATGGTCAAGATGTCAGAGAGGCACCTGTCGGGTGACTCTCACAGCCTTTATGGTCAGGAGACCACAAGCTCCCTTCCGCTGTGCCTGTGACCTGCTTCCACTCTCTCGGGGAATCTGTGGGTGGCATTTACAGGACAGAGCTGTTCCACCTGGGGTGGCCTCTCACTTGGACCTTTCCTGAAGCCGTTCCAAGCCCTGCTTGCAGCAGCTGTCACCCAGGGCAGGGAGTGTAGCAGAGGCACTGGATATGGGAAGAGACTGGAGAAGCGGCATGTGGTAGTGGCAGAGGGTGGCACTACCATTGAAAAGCCAGCCCGGGAGTAGGGGGAGCTTCTGCTCGCCTTAAAGGAATCCTGAAAGTGTTGACTTGAGCAGATGGGAGGGGAGGCAGGGACTGAAACCGCAGGCAGGAGCAATGGCGGAAGCAAAGCTGCAGATGTGGGAGTGAGGCGAGAGGATGGAGGAACAAACTTGGCCTCAGGGGTCAAAGGGCAATGGCAGATCATGAAAGATGGAGAGATCAAGGCTGAACTTAGGCTGGTTCCGGGAGGTAGTGAAGAGCCTGCTTCAGGCTCTCGGGCAGGTGAGGGGCGAAAGGAGAGGATCCGGCCATCCTGCCAGAGACTGCTCTGTTACTGCGGCATAAGGGGGGCCTGGAGGGGAGGCAGAGGGGCCCCAGGGCCTATCTCCCCCAACAAGAACCAGGTGCTGCAGGCCACGGAGGCAGCCATGTGACCCCCAGAGCCCCACCTGGTGTGGCTTTCATGGTCTGCCTTGCAGCAGAAGACAGAGCCAGCCACAGGAAGCTCCACCCGAGGTCATCCCCACAGTGACCCCAAGCAAAGGTGGCCTCAGCACAGAGAGCAGCACATGCAAATGAGCACGGAAAAAGTGACAAGGGCACCTGGGAGTAAGGCTTCCTTTCCCAGGCCCCTGGTGGGAGATAGGCGGCGGGAAGCCAGCAGAGGCTGGGGGTTAGTTTGAACACGGCCGAGTTCAGCCCCTTCACGTCATGCACGCAGAGAAGCAAAGGCTGTGTCTTCGGGGCCTGGATCCCACACACCAAGCTGCCTGGGCAAGTCACCCCTCTCTGGACCCCAGTTTCCTCAAAACCTGTAGAGAGAGAGGGGAAGCCTCAGCGGTCCTCCTTATGCACTGGACGGACTTTCTGCTCTGACCCAGGAGACCTGACATTTCCACAGCGGGGTCATGAACTCACATGCCCGCAGGCCCCAGCAGGTGACGTAGGGCACACGGGACAGTGGGCGTGAGGCCACCTGATTTGGAGACCAAGCCTAACCGAGCCTGGTTCCTCTGACTCCAAAGCCCCATGTGGGCCAAGCAGACAGAGCGCAGGCACGTCCCAGCCCGGGGCCACTGGCAGAAGCCCCTGCTTCCACGCTTGGGAGGTTCCGAGGGAAACCTGGTGGGCTTTGAGAAGGAAAAAGCCCTGGGCATACAGAACACTTTCCCCTCGGCTTGCTTCCCCTGGAGCGAGCAGTGAGGGTGCTGGGCTTCTCCCCGCCTGCTGGGGCCTCCACCCCCGGCTGACTGTACCTCCCACTCCCCTCCACTCTGAGCCGGGCCACCTGCTTTCAAATTCCATACCTCTCAGTGCCTCAGCTTCCGCATCTATGAAATGGGACCAACGAGCCTTTCTCCTTTAGGGTGGCTACAAGGAGAAAATAAGTTAATCCATGTAAAGCGGCCAGATGGTACCCAAATGGGACCTGATGGCGTGGTAAGTTGGCAATGCTAATGCAGACACAGGCCCCTGGGGAAAGCTCAGCCCTTAGCACCCTTCCTTCTCCCAGGGATCACTGCAGGTTAAGTCAGGTCTAAGTCAGTGGCAGCCAAGGATTGGGCCCAAATTAATATCATTTAAAGAGGAAGGAGGTGGGCCAGGAAGTGGTTTTGTGCTCCCCTAGGGCTGGCATCCTCTTGCCCGTGAACTAACCTGATCACCGGCTTCTTCAGTAGGTCTGACTGGCCCAAGTCCATGCTGGTGCCTCCTGGACCAGGAGTGTGACCCTCTGGAAGCTCATACTCCCTAGGAAGCAGGCACATCGAAGTTTGGGAGGAGGCGGCATATGGCAATAATCTACACAGAACTACCTGCCATCCAAGGCCTTCATGACGCAGAGATCCTGAAACAAGACATTACTGATTCCACTTCACAGATGAGAAAACTGAGGCTCAGAATGGGGATGTGACTTGCCCAATGTCACTCAGCAGAGGAGCTGGGTTAGGAGAACAGGTCTCCCTAGACAACTTCCACCACACCTAAGGCTGAACAGCTCTGGGCACGGTTGCCTCATCTGCAGAATGGGCTTGCAGCATCCATCCTGCGCCAGGCAAAGGAGGTGGAGGAGGGCAGGGATTCTAGCCCACAGCTGGACCACACAGCCAACTGTCCCTTCCCAGGACTGCCAGGAAGACAGGAAATGGCTTACCCAGGCTTCTCACTCGGCCCTCCCTTCCAGCATCAACTCCCAGGCTGGCAGGGGCTGCTCTGAGCAGTCGCCAAAGTATCCCTTGAAGGCAGTGTCTGTGGCAGGGACCACGAGGCTATGGTGGACCAGACACTGAGGACAAATAACAGCACTTGAGAGGGCTGGGGACCCTCTGCTATGGCATTCTAAGAGTCTGAATCCTGCGGGTCAAGTCAGAGGAAGGATCTAAAGACACCCAGATGATGACGGAACAGGCCTGGTGGGGAGCTGAGAGGAGCTGGTGTTCCAGCCAACACCAGCCAGAGGAGTTGGTGTTCCCCAAGGGAGGAGGCCAGATGACATCACAAAGACCACAGGAACCGAAACAAAACTCCACCCTGTGTGGGCAAGGCCTGGGGGCTGGCTGGGAACCATCTCAGGCCTGGAGTCCAGACCCCAGGCCACACCCCTTGACCCCATGACTCCACAAAGGGAGGACTGCAGCCTGTAGTTCCTACCCAGTGTGTCTCTGCCTTACCCTCAGCATCTCTGCCAAGAGCCCATTTGATCCGTTAATAAGTCCAAGTATGTATATCTTTAGAATAGATGATACAGACCTGCTGTATAGTATCAAAAGATACAGAAGGGGACTTCCCTGGTGGTGCAGTGGATAAGACTCCACGCTTGCAATGCAGGGGGCCCAGATTCCTTCCTTAGTCAGGGAATTAGATCCCACATTCATGCTGCAACTAAGAGTTTGCATGCCACAACTAAGGAGCTGGAGAGCCGCAACTAAGGAGCCCACCTGCCACAACTAAGACCCAGCGCAACCAAATAATAAATAAATAAATATTTTTAAAAAAAGGAATAGTAAATTAAAAAAAAAAAGTACAGAAGGATGCGCCATGAAAACCAAGTTCCTTCCCTCTCTGGCCCTCTCCACCAACTCCCTTCCTCAGAGGCCTCCACCTAGACTAGTTTCTCTAAAGCCTTCCAGATACTGTGTGCTTTTGCAAACACAAGTGCACATGCATGTGCGTGTATGTGTGTGTGTGTGTGCATATTCTTTTCCTTTCTTTTCATTCAGATAGTAGCAGATATTGGAGCCTTTTCCTTATAGGAACACATAGAAGCCACCCTTTTCTTGCAGTTTAAAGAATAGCAATTATTTTGTTACATTTTGTTCTGTGGGTTGAGAGCCGGTAATGTTGGGAGGGCGCCTCGTTCCATGTGGTGTGGCCTAGGTCCCTCCTGTGCTGGTTCTGTGTAGAATTCTGTTGTGCGGACAACGCTGTTTATTTAATGGCCCTTATTGATCATTCAGCTGATATTCAACCTTTTCCTTTTATAAATAACGCCACAGTGAATGGCAGAGTACACACTTCACACATTTATCTGCAGCATGTCGTCCTGGAGTTGGGTTCGCTGGGTCAAGGGAAGAGCGTGTACAGCTGTGACAGGGTTGCCACTTGCCCTCCCCAGAGGCGGCCTTGACCCCTGTTCCCACCCGCACTCTCCGCCTGCGCCTACCCGCTCCATCGCACAGAGCTGCAGACTTTGATCTTTCCCATCTGATGGCTGAAAGAGGGTCTCTCCTTGAAGTTTTCATTTGCATTTCTCTTACGAGGAAGGCTAACTTCTCATGTATTTAAGAGTCATCCATATATTCTTTCAAAAACTGTCTTCCGGGCTTCCCTGGTGGCGCAGTGGTTGAGAGTCCGCCTGTCGATGCAGGGCACACGGGTTCGTGCCCTGGTCCGGGAAGATCCCACATGCCGCAGAGCGGCTGGGCCCGTGAGCCATGGCCGCTGAGCCTGCGCGTCCGGAGCCTGTGCTCCGCAATGGGAGAGGCCACAACAGTGAGAGGCCTGCGTACCACAAAAAATAAAAATAAAAATAAAAAAACTGTCTTCCTATCCTGCGCCCATTGGTAGAATTGGTGCATTGGCGTTTGCTCCTCGCTGGGCAGGAGCTCCTGGTCCCTTAAAGACATCAGTCGTATCTTTGCCATCTGAGCTGCAGGGATTTTTCCTCAGTTGATTGTTCGTCATTATGCTTGGGGTCACCCACTTCCTATCCTTCGTGTATCCCCGTTTCAAGTGCAAAGGCCTTTGAGAGGGGGAGCAAGTTCAGCTCCTAATCCCCATCATGACTCTGAACTGGGGGCTGGGGGCCTTCCCAGGCTCATGTTCTCATCTATGAAATGAGTGGGGCTTCTCCAGTCTCTAAAGTCCCTCCGAGTCCCACTGGTCTGAGATAGAGGTCTAAGCTCTGAACAATCAGACAGGGAGCCAAGGGGCTCTGAGTGCTGAGATGGCGGTGGGAATGGGCTAGAACAGGACAGGGCCAGAAAGAGGAAACGGGCGGGCAGAGACAAGCGGCTGGCTTCAGTGCTGCTATGATCAGGCTTGCGAAGCCTCCTTTTCCCAGTGCGCAGGGAGCAGGGGGCCCAGAGCACCCAGCCAAGGTCCAAAGGGGCCCGGATCTCTGGGCTGTAACCGTGGAGGCCTCCGCCAACCCTGGGCTTCAGAGTTCAGCCGGGATGGGGCAGGTGAGCCCCTGCTCCTGGCAGGTGGCCTGGGAGACCCCATTCTGGCCTGGCCAAGCTCCAGGGAGCCAGGCCCAGGCATCATCCTGGGAGAGGGAAGCTGAGGCCCAGACGCCCCAGGGATTAACCCGAGGCCCCCAACCAGAAGGGCAGCTGCACCACGTGAACCCAGGGTTCCCAGGGGTCAGCGTCCTGTTCCGCACCTAGGCCAAGGCCCTGGAAGGCTCTAGAAGGAAGGCGGCATGACTGCCAACGATAGGAAGAGCTCCTGTTCACAGAGCTCTCCCTTGTGTCCAGCTCCGTGCAGGCACTTGACCCTTACCCTCCACCTCATTCTCTCCAGCAGGTCTCGGGGGACTCTGTTGTGCTGCTTTCTGACAGATGAGGAAACAGACACACACAGGGGAAGCGGGGCGGGAGGAAACAGCAGCTGTTGCTCAACAGAGAAGCCCAGCCTGAGCCCCAGGGGCTCACACTAGGGCACTGCTTGGGGTTCAGGCCCCCTGTAGGCTGAGCACAGGGGTCTGGGCCTTCCTTCCCAGGCTGGTCCCTGACGTGTCCTTGAATAAACTCTGAGAACAGCGCTGTCTTCCTCATCCCTGCACCCAGCCTAAGGCCTAGCTCCAGCCGCTGCTCTGTTACTTTTGTCTCGTGAATCAGAAAAGTTTTCTGGCCCAGGAATCATGGAGTCGGGGGAACAGCACTGCAGAAGGGAGCAGAACTCTGGTTGGGGACTTGAGGAGGCCCCTTGCACAACCTTCCCCTCCGGCCTTGGCTGCTCATGGAGGGAGTTGGGCCAGATCAGGCGTATGGTCCTTGTGGGTCAGAGCGGTGCCATATCCTGGAAGCGAGGTCCCCTCCCAGAGCACCCGACACCCCTTCATCTCACCCTGGTCCACGGGCGCTGGTTACTCTGTGAGGTCCAGGAGGGCAGTGACCAGGCGGGTCCTGTTTAGCTCTGAGTCCCATCACCCAGCACACACGCATAGATGTTTGTTGAATGAATGAACGAGTGTACATGACCCCGCTCTGAAATGGCTCACTGTGACCCAGTGCCTCTTTGATAACAGGTGATGGGGGATGTGCAGGTTGTCCCCTCTATGAGGGGGTCAGAGGCTCTAGAGAGGGGAGGATTGCTCATCAGGGAAGATGAACTTCACTACTCTGCCACAGGCCACATCTGGATGGCCAATGGGGAATGCAATCATGCTGATCTGTACCCGTCCCCAGAGCAACACCTTCCCTGCTTCAGGCTCACCCACAGATTCTTCCCTGAGCAGAAACATTTACACTTCACACCCCAGAGAGGAGGCCAGGCTTGGCAGAGGGTGGGGAGCGGGTGGGAGTGGGTGGAAGTGGTCAGAGAGAGTCTTACGAGCTGAATGGCTCCCAGGCTACCTTCCTCTCCAGCTCCCAGCCTCTGTGCCTGAGCAGGTGCCCTGCTCCTGCAAAGTCAGCAGCTCCCTGCCTGTGTCTACCAGGTTACTCAGCAGGGAGGGAGTCCTCACCTGCTTTAACCCTCCCCAGAATGCTCACTGGGGGAGGCTAGGTGGGCAGAGCTGGCCTCGTGCCAGCTGGGGATGAGGGAGAAGAGAAGGCAAGCCTCCACTCCCACGTCTGGTCCTGGCTGCTCGGAGGCCACCACGGCTGGCAGGCTTTATCTGGTGGGTTTCCTTCGTCTCCTGTCTGCTGGGGAAGGAAGATTAGAAGCGGGTAAGTGTCATGGGCTAGGCAACAGCTGGAGGCAGACAGCAGAAGGCACTGGCCTGGAAATCCGGCCTCGGAGCCAAACAGCACTGGGGGGAATCCCATCTCTGCTGTTTCCAGGCTGAGTAGCCTTGGGCATGTGACTTAACCTCGGTGGCTTAGTTTCCTCATGTAAAATGGAGATAACCATGATAGTTTCCATTTCATAGATGAATGAATACACGTGAAGCTCTTGTCGCGAGCTATTTGTATTAGTCTTGGCCTTCTCTGATATCTTCTGCCATTCCATGGGTCACGTGCCCACCCTGTGACAGGGCCTCGGCAAGCCATTTTACCTCCCTGCCAACTCCATGAGATGGGGATTATTATCTCAGTTTCCCGGATCAGAAGACTGGGGCTCATGGCTGAGTCATTTGCTCAAATTCCAACAGCTCGTAAAAGGCAGAGGTAAGGCAGACCCCAGGTTTGCCATCTGGAAAGATTATGTTCTGTCCATGAAGCTGTCATTTGCCTGCCACTAAACTCCCCACGTGACTGTGTGTGAGTCACTGGGTCTCTTGGGTCTCGATTTGTTCATCTGTGAAGTGGCCCCGGTAGTGCCTCTGCTATCTCATGCTTAGGAGATCTGGTTCACTTGACTTCTGGCTGCCTTGTCTGTGCCCCACGGGGTGCATGGACATGTCCCCCAGGGGAGGGGGAGGAAGGAGAGCAGGTTTAGACCCTGATTTTCCCATTCTTGGTTGTGAGGCCATGAACAAATCCATTCCTCAATAATTCAATAAATACCTAAGTAATGCTGAACCTAATTGAAGTGAATTGACTTTGAGGCCAGATTGCAGGCTTCATCAGAGCCCGTAGAAATTTGGTTTTTCTAAATGCTGGTCCATAGATCCAAAAGGCCAGTTTTGACCCCTTGTAATCCATTTCCTTCTTGGGAGGAAGTGAAGGGGTGAAGGAAGGAGGCGGTGGACAGAGGAAGTGGGGTTCAGGGATGGCTTCCTTTGGAAAACATCACCTTCCAGCAATAACTTCCCACATACTCTTTCCAATTCAAGCTGAAAGATGCCAGAAAGGCTCATGCCCAGCAGCTAAATAGAAGCTATGTGCAGGTTCTTCCTTTGTTCTGATTGCAGGTGGTATCCGTGAGTACTGGCAATGTCCGATGGCTAAGCTCTAGCTCAGGGACAAAGTGGGACCTGCAGAAGGGCATTTGGGTGTGCTGGGCAAGGAGAAGGTTGTCAGCATCCTGTGAGTGAATGACAAGTGTGCAGGCTGAGAGGCCGCCACGATGCAAGCCAGACATTTTTGGTGTCCACTTCCTTGACCTCGCAGAACCCGGCAGAGGTGACCACTTCCTCCTGGTCAACCGCTGAGCTCTGGGGTCTGTGCTTCCTTCTCAGTCTCCTTTGCAGGCCAGGCCTCCCCCTGGGCTGTGAATGCTGGCCTCCGTCCAGGGCTGGGAGCCTCTCCCCCGCCTACTTCTCCAAGTTCATCCCATTCACTTCCTCCTGGTGGGGGAACGGCAAGCCTCTCATCAATTGATTCCATGACAATGGCTCAGTGACCACCCGGCCCAGACAACTCAGAGGGAGCTCTCTCAGACTCCACAGCCACCCCAAGATTGCAACCCAGAGAGCCACCCAGCTGTGTGCCTCGCAGGCATGCTCGAAGTTAAAATTTCCTAAAGTGAATCCATTAGGTAACTCTTCCTCCAGCTCTCCCCATCTCAGTAATCAGCAACAGCATCCACCAAGGTGCGCAAGCCACAAATGGACAAGCCAGACATCTCCTGTTCCTTCCCCCTCCACAGTCAAGCCACCTCCAAACTGGTAATTTTACCTTCTAGAAATCTCTTGGATCCCCCTACTCATCTCCATCCTGACAACCTGAGTCGTCTTTTGTCTGGAAAAATACAGTAGCTCCTAACTCTCTTCCTACACCCACTGTTGCCACTTCCAATCTGTTTTCCACAATGCTGCTGGAGTGATATTGCCAAATGCAAATCAGATTACATCAATAGTCCATGGCCTTAAAACCAACAGTTGTTTCTCACTGATTTGGGGTAAAAAGCCCTGCTCATTAATATGCAGAAAAAAATCTCACTTACCCTTTCCAACTGCCCCCTCTGGGTCCCTAGTCCCTGACATGCTCCCTTCTGTCCTGCCCAGGACCTTTGCACATGCTGCCCCCTCTACCTGGAATGCCCTTCCCACTCCCCTTCCTGGAATTAGATTCTATTCATCCTTCAGGCCGTGCCTCCAACATCAGGGAAGGCTTCCTTGACCTCCCGATCAGATCAGGCGCCTCTAATAAAGGCCTTGTCACACTGTCTGTCACTCACATCACTGGCCCCAGCTGGAATCTTGCATTTGTTGGCATGGCCATTTGATTAGCATCTGTCTCCTCCTCTAGACTGTGAAGCTGGGGAGGTTTCTGCTTTCATTCACCATCTTATTCCCTGGAGCCAGCCCTATAACTTACACAGAAGGGGCTCAGTGATGAATGAACGAATGAGTGAATGAATGAATGCAAGCGAGCAAAGAGGGCTTGTGTCTGAACACGTGCCCCTTCCACAAATGTGAGGGTCCTACTACAGCCAGGCTGGCCTCCTTACTACCCACAAGACAGCTTCCTCAGTGCCACCTCCTGGGCTTCACTCATCCCCCTGCCGCATCCTGTCAATCCCTGCCCTCTTCCCAGCACCTAGGTAAGTTCACCCCTCTCAAGTCTGGGCTCATGTTACATTCCAAGAAACAATCATGAGACGGTCACCAGGAGGATGGCTGGGAGGGGACGTTGTGTGTTGAAATGTTTTTCTACCCATATTGAAAATTGACTCAATTCCCTCCAGCCTGGTGGTCCCTGTTAGACCGAACCTGAGTGATAAAAACATATGCTTTGGTCATATTTCCAGAGGCAGGAACTTTCCCACTCACAGTGGGGGTGATGTCTAAGAAATCTCCAAATGCTGTCACCCCTGCTGAGAATCACATCTCACTTCACCAAAAAGCTCTCAGGAAATCAACTGGAAAGCTCACCAAGCATGAACGGGGAGGCTGGGCCCTGGCTGGGGGCGGGGGAAGCTACCCAGTATGATCCAAACTAAGCCAAGCCCTGGAGGTTCCCTGGAGAAGCAGGAAGAGGCGTGGACTTCCTACCACCTTAATGATACCAACACCTCATCTACAGAAGGGACTTTCAGAGGCTGAGCTCATGAGGGGAAGTCAGGCTGGGACTGGCTTAGAAGTCAGGCACCTCTGAGGCCTCTGAGAACTTAGGCAACGTTTAGGGCCCAGATGTGACACCAAAGATGAGAATCGGGACAGTCCCTGCAGAGAGGATAGAGAAAACATCAAGCCCCACGTCCTGGCCATCATTTTCTGAGCGCTGAGGAACAATCCAGTGCATCAGCAAAATCTTCAAACAGCAGGGCCAGAAAGGGCCTTAGAAATCATCTAGTCCAATCCCCCATTTGATAAATGGGGAAACTGAGTCCGGAGAGGGCAATGGACTTGCTCAATACAACTAAAAAACTTAGTGGCGTAATTAGAGCCAGAAACCCAGTCTCCTAGATTTATCTGCCGCATCCAACTACATTCCAATTTGGATGGCTCAGAGCTGTCACCCTGCCTGCCTGTCGCTTGTGCACACTGACAACCGCCTGGGAAGGCTGAGGAGAAGCTGATGGACAGATGGAACTGGCCTCTCCTGAGCTGGACACGTGTTGAATGAATGCAGGAAGGGGCCAAACCCAAAACTAACATTTGCCGAACACACGTCACATGCCAGATACTGTGCTGTCTGTGCAGAATCTCATTGTGGTGGACTAAAGATGGCTATAATTTTTTGCTTCTTCTTCCATCAAAAGGTGAAATGTCATCCTTCAACCTAGGCTGGCCTTAGTGACTTGCTTCACCAAATAACAGATCACTAGAATGCAGTGGAAGTGACATGTCAGGACCCCTGCGGCTAAGCCATGAGACGCCTTGCGGGTTCTGCTGGGGTTTCTTGGTCTCGGGGTGCAGCCTCTCAGAACGCCATTCTGTGAGAAGCCCAAGCACATGGAGAGGCCCCGTGTGACCACTCGGGTGGACAGCCCCAGCCAAGGTCTCAGCCGAGAGCCAACATCAAACAGCAGCCATGGGAGTGAGCTAAGGCTTTCTTGAGAGATGCAACCCCCAGGGAGCAAGAGTGAAGAAAACATGGGAATGAAGCAGGGAAGGAGGAAAAGCAATGCAAGGTGGGGTGTAGCTGAGCTAGCCACAGCTCTTCACAGTGTTTCTCAGCCACGTCGTATGGCTTCCATGTGTAGAATCACTGAGCCTGGGAACAGGCCACTGGGGGCAAGACAGGAGGGCTTTATCTTCTGGCTCCTACCCATCTCCTGTCTCCCGAAGGCCAAGGTTAGCTCTATAGAGAGCTAACACTCTCCTGCAAATTTGGGTTGCATTGGAGCATTCCAAGCAGCCTCTGGGAAAGCCAGATCCTACACCCCATGGCACAGCACTGCATCTGAGCGCAGAGTGACGGGACCTGTTCCACCAGAGGGTGGGTCCACTCAGTGGACACCAGAGCCACCATGGCTCCTGCCACAGTGGGCATGACGGGGTCCATGTCAAAGCCAGACCCTCACCCCAGGGGGAGGCTGAGACGGCAGGTGGTCTGAAGAATAAGGTGCTGGGATTTTCCACTGAGTACATGCCAAGGCCGGGAGGCACGTTGAGACTAAGCAGCTCTGAGAAGCATATAAACTAGATCTGGTGTGAAAACAGGTCACCGCTCAATACCTGGGAAGGCATCATTCCCAGAGAACAAAGAGGCTGCAGGTGCTAAGACCCTACAGAAACACCAGGGCCAGGGGCGAGCAGCCTCCCACACCAGGTGCAGCCCACGACTGTCTCCCACCCTCAGGGCCCTGTGCATCCTCTCTTTTGGCTCCAGAAGCAGTCCCTGAGATGAGGAGTCATGGGAAGGCAATTGATTAGGGCAGCCATCACAGGAGAAATCAGTCAAGGATTGGGGGAAGCAGCACAGGGTGGGGAAGAAACCAAAGCAGAGCGGAGCATGACCTTGGCAGAGCCCTGCAGAGGGTATAGCCTCAGCCTGATCCCGCAGGGAACTCCGCCATGTGAGTCACTCTCCAGAGTTATTCCAACCCAGACAAGAGAGCTCGGTTTCCATACATCCCCACCATCCATCATCAATCAAAAGCCACCAGTGGGGGACTTAAATTCCCAGGCACTTCTGGCTCTCTGCTAACCTCTAAAAAAACCTCTAAAAAAAGAGCTGCTGGAGGATGAATGCAAAGGCTTGCCAAACATGGAAAAAAAAGGATGTGAGGGACCCCAGTGAAACCCCAGCATCTTGGTGTTCTACATAGTGTCCTGGCCCACTGCTCGGAGGAAAAGGAAACAACAGTGTTTTCACAGACGCAGGTACTGCTTGTGCAAGCTGTGTTTTTAGAGCTCAAGGGTTGTTTCTGAAGTGCAGTGCGGGGCTATATGTGGTCCCCTGTACTTCTGTCCAGGGTTTTGGAAGTCCACCTGGCTTTGATGAGCAATAAAAATACTTGCTGGGGCCTAAAACCCCACAGGTTTGATGATACGATGACGAAGAGGAGGAAGAAGTGTGTTGGTGTTTAATTTGCCCAATGTCCCAGGCTCCTTATGTGTTTTCCTGACTTTGGATTTCCAGAGTCAACATCTTGGGCTATAACGGAGGAATTGGATCTACGAGTAGCTAGTCTCCCCCGGGGCCCCATAGAACATTGAACAATGCCACAATTATTCAGGACTATATACGTGGTGATGTTTTACTCTTCCGTGCCTTGAAAGGTTTCTCTAATCGATCACTAAATATTGATTGTAATTGACAATACTAACAACATCAGTCATGGTAACAGCAGACAGGGATACGGCACTTCAAGGTGCTTTTCCTACATTAACTCACTTGATCCTCACAACTACCCCAGGGGGTAGGGACTGCTGTGATCCTCATTTTACAGAGAGGGAAACTGAGGCAACAGCATAGTAAATGAACTTGCCCAGTTACACAGGCAGGCAGTGGAGGGCCCAGGATGGCATGCCGGGCAGCTTGGTTCCAGCGTCCACGCTTATAACATTCCCTTCCCCACCTCTCTTGGTCACAAAGCACTTCACTAGACTGGTGCGGCAGAGTATACTTTCCAAAGATGGCCAAAGCAAAATCTCCCATCCTACAGGTTCTGCTTACAACAGGACTTGGACATTCCTTTCAGTAAGCGGTGGAGTCTGTGTTCCCTCTCCATTGAAACTGGGCAGGGTTTTGTGATTGGTTCAACGGATAGAATACAGCGGAAGCCACTCTGTAACTTCTGACAAAGGTCATAAAAAAGGACCCAGTCTCCACCTTGCTCACACAATACCTCAACCTCCATGGAAGCAGTCAGACTGCTCTGATGCCACCACGCTGTGAGGAAGCCCAATCTAGCCCACATACAGAGTCCACCTGGAAAAGCACCCAAATCCCAGGAAATGAGAGATGCTTGGCCAGCCTCCAGATACTCCAGCCTCAGCTATTGCAGGTCTAGTAACCTTGTGACAAAAACCACAGAAATATCCAGAGCCAGAATCACCCAGACAAGCCCTTCCCGATTTTCTGCCCCACCAAAACCAGGAGATAATAAAATGATGTAGCTATGTAGCTGGAACAGTTAGCAAACCAGCACAGACTCTGTAGGAAATGGAACACCACAGAGAGGTGAGAGAAGGGAGCGCCCCTGGGGGCTGAGGTGGCCAGGGGAGATTTCTTGGAGGAGGAGGGCTTGTGCTAGCGTTTGTAGGATGACAGGATTAGGAGAAGAGGAAAGGCAGCAACAAAACCTCTGAGGAGAGGTAGGATGGTGTGAACGAAGCTGTTGAGGTGGGAAGGTAGATGCCATCCTCAGGATACAATGAGGAATTCATTAAACTGGAGCAGACAGATCACACGGGGCTCATACAAGAGTGAAGGTGAGCTTGGAGAGGCAGCTGGGGTCTCATGGAGAGCCTTGGATGTCAGGCTACCTGTCTGAATCTCACAGCCATGGGGAACCATGAAATAATGACAGTAGTAGTATTATAAAATCAGTTACCATTTCTTGAGCACTTGCTATGTACCAGTGACTTCGCTAAGACTTCACATTCAATGTTGACAAAACCCAGTGAGATGTTGTAAAGCCCATATTACAGATGAAGAAACTGAGGCTCAGAACATTGAAATAGTTTGTCCAAATTCATTTAGCTCTAATAAGTGTCAGAGCTTACATTCAAACTTGGATCTGAGGGACTTTCCTGGCAGTCCAGTGGTTAAGACTCCACGCTCCCAGTGCTGAGGGCACAGGTTCGATCCCTAGTTGGGGAACTAAGATCCCAAATGCCGCACGGCGAGGCCAAAAAAAGAAAAACAAAAAAACCCTGGATCTGCCCAGCTCCTAAGCTCATGCTCAAGAACACACTCTCCTGGAAGATATTCTCCCCAGTGGGATGTCACAGTCAGAGCCAAGTATCTGAAAGATTACTTAGGCACCATTGGCAAGATGGATTTGGGACAGCAGAGTGGGAGGTGAGTCTGAAGGTAAGAAGTCCCGTTAGGAGACTGTAGCAATTGTCTTGATGACAGGGGATGAGGGTCTTTCTTCACTAGGGTGGGGTCACAGGCTTGAGAAGCCCAGGGACAAGAGATAAAATTCTCTGTGTGCTTCTCTAAAAGGAGAAAGAAAGTTGCAGTGGTGAAGCTCTTCAAGCCTTGGAATCTGAATCTAGGTCTCATTCTGGGGCCTGTCCTTCTTCCTCAGGGTTTCCTTCCAGAAGGGAGAGCCAGGAAGTCTAATCTCAGGCCCTCCTTGACCTTTTAAAATTGCAACAAGAAAAAAGAGGAACACACATGTAGACCCTCCCAAATCACCATCTACTGGGTTTTCCGCAGAGCAAATTCAATAGAAGAAACGGCACCAAGGCTGGTTTTGACATATGGTGCTTGACTCTGAAAGTCCTGGGTTCTCACACCAACTCTGCCACTCACCAGCTGTGTGGCCTTGGACAAGCCACTTCCCCTGTCTTGAAAATCACACCCAGCACTGTCGTACTGTGCCTATCTTGGTCCATCTTGAACCCCCTTAAGAAGAATATGGCCCTGAGGATCGTGTAGATTTGATTGACAGTTGCCCACAATACTGCACCCTTCCCTGTATCCACATTCTTTGCAACGTGACCTTGCAGCTCCTCCCTCCAAGAAGTGGATCCAGCCCCCACCCCCCCTTGAATCTGGGCTGGCCTTGTGACTTGTTTTGGCCAACAGGATGTGAAAGAAGTGGCAGCGTGTGGGTTTCAAGTACAATCCTCAATAGGCCTATGTGCTTCTGCGCTTTCTCTTAGTACCGGACACCTGCCACATGAACTAACCCGAGCTAGCCTGCTGCAGGGCGAGAGAGCTGAGGCGTCCCACCCTAGACCAGCTCATAACCAAGTGGTCCCACATGTGAGGGTGTCCAGCCTACATCAGCAGAGCTACCCAACTGCAGCTGACCACCGGTGAGATGAGATGAGTGCCTGTGAACCTGTAGAGTCTTGAGTGATAATGAATGATTGCTTTAAGCCATCAGGTTTTGCTTGGAGCGGTTTGTTAGATAGCAGTGGTTAATTGATGGAGATGCCAAAAGGACTTTGGCAGCTCAAAACTGTCATTACCATAGAGCCTCACAAAAATCCCATGGATTCAGCTTTGGCATCCCCGCTTCAAGTGTGAGGACACTGAGATTCAGAGAGGGGATGTGATTTCTCTTATGCCCATAACTAATTCTGGAATTTGGAGCTGGCCCACGGGACACACATCCTGTGTTCTTTCTACCACACTTCACTGAACACTGGGGATTCTTAGGCGATTCAAGTTCTCTTCCTTCTAGCTTTTGTCTGGCTTCATGCACTGTCCTGCCCCCTGTTATCAGGTCAGTGAATGGAATGGCAAAGATGAGGCCATGTCTGTCGGCCAAACTTCCTGAACCACAGACAGTGGGGAGAATCTCACCTGCAGTGCCTGGTTCTTCCTTTTTGCTCTCTGCCTTGCTGTGGGTGGGAGGCATGCTTGGAAATACTATCTGAGGAAAGTGTGCTGTTCTCAGGACACTAGGAAAGTGAGCGGTTCTATGGAAAAATCTGAGAAGCCACAGTGACCCTGAAGAACAGAGATGATGACCCAATGGTCGGGGTGGGGGAAGTTCTCCCTCCCAAGACCCATACCCAGGGAAGGGTTCTGGTCTGAGAGTCCCGACGCCTGGTCCTGGGCTCCCCCTGCCACCAGCTGGCTGAGTCTCTGACCAAGTCCACCTCCTTCTCTGAGCCTGTTTCTTCATGTGTAAGGGAGTCCCCACCATGTTTAGGATTCTGCATAGCATGATCCTGGAGTTGAAGATCCATGAAGTTTCACAGAAGTTACATGAGGCCAAAACCACTGCCAGATTTTGAGGCTCACAGTATATAAAGAAATGTAAAAATGCCAAAACAGAGTTACAAAAATGATGGTGCCCTTTAATGCTTACATGGAAGAAATTAATCCTTTAACCCTCTCACCCCACCCAACCCACTACGTTTCTGCTAACCACCAGTGACAGCAGAAAGAATCTTAAGTGGAGGTCATTTGTGAGCGGATGCTGAACTTGAAGGTGAGAGCCACCTGCTCCTGGAGGCTCAGTGAGTACCAGGAGCTGGAGGAGAGGAGCTTGACACTCAGGCCTCAGTGATGGGAACCTCTGTTTGGCCGCCTTTACGGATAGAGGCCCAGCTGGGCCCAAGGCTAACGCTTCCGTGGTCTTGGATCCCTGAGAGGGAGCAGTGGCCAGCTGTAGGCACCGTGAAATGCCTGCTTTGTATCTGAACTGGAAGTGAGTAACGCTGCAGAGCAGATACAATAAAACAGATCATGGAAAATTTAATGGCCCGTGGTCGGCAATCATTGAATTATTTATGCCATCTCTGCCTCTTCAGAAGTCTCCATCGCTCTGCCCCCAGCACTGCAGCCCTGGCCGTTTGCAGGCTGCGGAGTAACAGGGCCTGGAAAGAAAATGGGGCCCGGTAGCCAAGAGGCTGGAGGTTTCTGGGTAACCTTGGGCCAAAATTACTTCCCATCTCTTGGCTTCATTTTCTCATCTGCCAAATGAAGGGGTTCTCTTCCATGAGCTAATAACAACTTAAATTTATGCCGCTTCTTTTGTTCATAGATGACTCCTGTGTCCCTTCATCCTTTCCCAATCCCTGGAAGGTAGGCAGGACTGATATTACTATCATTCCCATTTTCTGAAAACTAAACTGAAGCTGAAAATCGTGAAGAGCCTTTGGCCAAAGTCAAAAGGACAAAAAGTGGTGGAGAGAATTCCCAATTTGACATGTAGACTGATTACACAGAATTTAACTTCGCTCCATACCAAAATCCTGTCAGGAAGAAAAGATATTAAGAGAAAGAGTAAATCCATATTAGAAAATAAGAAAAATGCTGTCAGTGGACCAGAAATGTGGAAGAATTTCTGAAAGGTAGCAGGAATATGGGATCCAACTGATGAGAAACTAGAGGAAGGAAACCATCCCTCATTGTAGGACGAGGAGAGACTTGTCACTGAAGCCAGAGCCTCAGAGAAATAGCAACAAAAACAAGGAAGCCTTGGGGCAATTGAAACTGCTGGATGCATACCTGGGCCAGTTGTTCCAGCCCCTTCTTAAAAGTACAGAACCTCTGGCCTTGGCCAGACAGGGATTTTTTGGTTAAAAGGGGTCACTGTATTATCAAGATTCCTTTGTTTACCTATGATGGAAACCCAAATCAAATTGTGTAAAGAAAACAAACCTGAATGTGTTGTCTGATATGACTTCAGTCTCACCTGTATCCAGAGGTTCACAAATTCAAAAATCATTCATTCACTCATTCTCTCTCTCCCTTTCTCTCTTTGACTCTCCACCCTCCTCTCTGACTTCACTGGCTTGGGTTCATGCCCAGACAGGCTCTCTAGGTATAGTAGCTAAGAAAGACTTCAGAAGCTCCAGTCTTACTTCATCCTTGTACCAAACCCAGAGAAAAGATCATAATTCTCTCTTTCTCAGCATCTAAATCATCTCTAAAAGGTACTCTGATTGGCCTGTGATTGGCCCAAGGGTCACATGTCCATCCCTGAACCAACCTCCTGGCTGGAGAGAAGGAACTCTCTGATTGGCCGCTCCAGGTCAGGAAAGGAGGGCCCCTTCATTAAGTGGAGTGAGTGACTTAGTGGCAGTTCCCAAGGGAAGAGGAAACAGGCCAGACAGAAAAGCAGTAGCCATCTACTATTCTCACCAAATACAGAGCAGGTGCAGTGAAAAAAGACACACAATTTGCAACAAACTGGGAAAGTTTCTGAAGTCCAACCATCAAGAGGAAATCTTAAAACTGCAGGAAAGAATGCAAAATATCTAAAAAGAAATAGCAGTCAAACTAGCATTAGATTTTTTCATATACAATAGAACTTTCTAGAAGGCAACAGAACAGTGTCTACAGCATTCTGAAAGGAAATCATGTGGAATCTCTTATTTATGTGCAAAGGCACAGTAAAGACATTTTTAAATATTCAAGGACTCGGATTTACTAGCTTTCTAACTCCACCTATGTTATACACATTTTCTTCTTTTTTAACACGAAAACAGGAATGCACTTCTACTAATCTACAAAAAAATTTTTTTCTAATGCATACCCAGAAAGGTTTTATAGTACAAGGAGGCATATTGCTCATTAACAAGGGGTTCTATAAGAAAAGAGCTTCCTAAGTTAGCAACTCTGAGAATGACCAGGTCAAAGATGAATTAAATGCCCAATTTCAGGAGGGATGGGCAGGTGTAAAAAAGGAAAAGCTTGAGAAAACACTCACTGATAATACCGACCTTTCTTCATCATCTGCTGCATTTGACAGAAATTGACCTTTTAAGATTTTTACCCATGACACTTTCAATAGTTTAATTGCTTTGTACACATGTGCAATGTCAAAATACTGCCTTCATCTTTCATCACAAGTGTTCCACACACTCCACCCCCGTGCCTATGGCCAGAGCAGAATACTTCAACAGAGAGAAAACAGAAGAGTTCTGTTCAAAATCTCACAAAAGCTAATACACTAATTTTTTTTTAATCTCACTACAAAATCAAAAAGACTGATCCGAAAAGTTGAACTGTTGCACTCATGCATCATGATATACAGTACAATGTTAAGTAATGAACATGGGTAGATAAATTATGATGCATTCAGTGGCAACATTTCAGGAAGGAGGCTGTACCCTCTTCATATCTGAAACCAGTTAGCAAGTGTCTGCATTTCCTAACCTCAGAAGCTGCAGTCTTCTTAAAGACAAAGTTCTCTCAACCGTTTAGTGCTCAGTGTTCTTAGCCCAACAATGCAAGGTTTTTTTTGTTTTTGTTTTTTATTATTTTTGGCTGCACTGGGTCTTCATGGCTGCACATGGGCTTCCTCTAGTTGCCGTGAGCAGGGGCTACTCTTCATTGGGGGGGCACAGCCTTCTCATTGCGGTAGCTTCTCTTGTTACAGAGCACGGGCTCTAGGCGCGAGGGCTTCAGTAGTTGTGGCACGTGAGCTCAGTAGTTGTGGCTCACAGGCTCTAGATTACAGGCTCAGTAATTGTGGCTTGTGGGCTTAGGTGCTCCACAGCATGTAGGATCTTCCCGGACCAGGGCTTGAACCCGTGTCCCCTGAGTTGGCAGGTGGATTCTTAACCACTGAGCCACCAGGGAAGTTCCACAAGGTATTTTGGCAACTCTTAATCTGAGCAAGCATTGAGGCTTTTGAAAAATAAGGCTTTAAGAAATCTTGTCATTTTAGGGCTAAACTTTAATAGAATGTGAAAGTTTGAACCCTTACACTTTAAACAAAAAAAACCCTAGAAATTACTGATTGGTTCAAAATGGTTTTATGGAAAAACTAATCTGTAACAAAAACTTGGCATTGAGTGTGAAGGCTCCACGGTTTGAGCAAAGCATAAAAAGTTTCCCAGGGGACCGGACAGGGCAGGAGAGGGCCCTGCCGTTTACAACAGAAGGCATTTTCTCTTCCTCTTCTTGACAGGAGCTGAGCAGAGAAGCACTCCAATAGCCTCATCAAACACTGTCTTGTGGCCTTGCTGCGTGAGTGCTGAACACTCCAGGTGTTCTACAGCCCTGATCTCCTTCGCCATGGCTAAGCCCTGTGGGTAGGTGATGGGAATCAGCATCTTCTCCTTCAGTTTCTCAATTGTGTCTTTATCATCCCTACGATCAAGTTTCATCCCCACCAGGATGATAAGAGTCACATGATGGGACAATGGTGTCACACGTCAGGGTACCACTTTGCACATTTTCCAGTGATGCAGGACTCACAAGAGAAAAGCAAATGGAGAATACATCTGTTTGTGGATAGGACAGGGGATGTAATCTGTCAGAATCTTCTCGTCCACCTGTATCCCATAAGTCCAGATTCACTAGTTTTCCATCTACCATGACATTGGCAGAATAGTTGTCAAAGATAGTGGGCATATATTCTCCAAGAAATGCATTGATAACTGATGACTGATCCGTAGGCAAGTTTTCCCTGTAGCTCGGTCTCCCACCACCACACACCCGATGGCCTGCACCTGAGCTGCTCGCCGAGCTGGGTGGCAGCCGCGCTGAGGCCAGAAGCAGCAAGCTCGGGGCGTGGGGCTGCAGGTGGCGGGGCAGTAGAGCTGTCCACACCGCCTCACCCTCCCTCTGCCGACCAAAAGCTGGAGCCCGGCAGTGGTCACCACCCAAAGCTGGGGAAAACTGCAGAGAAACAGGAAATGCAGAGCACTCACAGCCAGCCTCCCCTCCCCCATGCTGGCACCCACTGCTCCCAGGCTCCAGGGTGGGGCTCCACATTTTCTGAAAAAATTCCTTGAGTATGTACCGCGGCAGAAGGAAAACAGAATCTGAGAAAAAGACAACAGGTTCAAGAAGCCATAGAACTAATAGAACGAACCCAGGAGAACAGTGAAAAGAAATACCAGTAGCACAGCTGTGTAGCTGGCCTAATGAGAAATTAGCCCCAATCAGAACAAGAAATCAGAAGAGCCTGTGAAGAACAACCTCGAAGAAAACAGCATTACCCGGTCCTCTGAGGAAGACGCTAGGATGCTAAGTGCTGTCATGGAATTAAGGCATGCAGCACTTCTGAGCAGCAAGGGATCTGAGCAACAAGGATAAGAAAGGTAATTAGTGACTGGGAAAAACAGTGAACGGTACATGAAAGTCATGGCCCAGATAAAATGTGAGCTAAACTGTGGCATGATTTTGAGCCACCAAAGAGGTATAGGAAATTGTGCTTTCTGATCCCACAGAGCCAACCTGACATTGGTCAGGTAATGTGGGAAGAAGCAGGTAACTGTTGAATGCTTGGGGCTCACACATCATCTGTTTGGGTTTGTGTCAGGAGTAAGTGATAATTATTTCCTCACGATGTGTTTGTTCTTTTAGAAAGTGATTGAATACTTCAGTAATTTCTCTTGACAAACTATCCTAACAGTAGGTTTACCTCTTCTTTAAAAATTATTTTTAATTTAAAAATATGTATGTAGACAGATGAGTTTAGTCTGTTTGTTTAGAGATAAGTGGTACCTTTTGGTTTTTCCAAGAGAAATGACTAAATTCTACCTAAACTAACAACCATTAAGAAGCATATAGTTAAAAGAAAACATCAGGGCTTCCCAGATGGCGCAGTGGTTGGGAGTCCGCCTGCCGATGCAGGGAACACGGGTTCTGTGCCCCGGTCCGGGAAGATCCCACATGCCGCGGAGTGGCTGGGCCCGTGAGCCATGGCCGCTGAGCCTGCGTGTCTGGAGCCTGTGCTCCGCAACAGGAGAGGCCACGGCAGTGAGAGGCCCACGTACCGCAAAAAAAAAAAAAAAAGAAAAGAAAAGAAAACATCACAACATCTACCTCTCAATTCAAGTTAAAAAAGAGAGAAAATTATACAAGGATTAACATCTCTTATTTTGAAGAAAAATCTACTTGAAGTTCCGTAGTGCTTTCTAATTTTAGTGTCTTCTGTTATTGTCCGGTGAAAGTAAATTTTATATGTTTTCCTCAATGTTAATCATCATCTCTGGGTAATGAGATTTTAGGATACTGGCAGATTTGGGTTTTCTTTTTTTATATTTTTCTGAATTTCCACATTCAGAATCTACCATAAACTTGTATGATTTTTATAGTAAAAAATAAAAAAGAAAGTAAAATGGGAAGTAGAGCTATATACATTTTGATGTAGAAATATGTCTAGTATATATTTATAAACCAAAAAAATCAATTGGTGAGCGTGACGTTGTGTGTGTGTGTGTGTGTGTGTGTGTGTGTGTGTGTGTGTATGAAATCTGGAAAGATAATTGTTGTCACTAGGGAGTGGGGTATAGGTGCTGGCAGGATGAGGGGCAGGGGGTCTATCATATTTATTTTGTTTTTGTTCTGAGCTGTATATCTTTTTTACAGTGTGCACATAATAGGTTAATAATTAAAGACATTTCTAAAAGCAGTGGTGGAGGGAGGCCAACCCCTGAGCTTCCAAGTACACAAGGATGCTCATTCCCCTCCTGCTCTGGTGAGCAGCCATGCTGGGAAGAGCTATCTCTCTTTCTTCCTCCAGGCAAAAGAACCCTCCAGAAGGAGAGGCCGTTCCATGGTAGACAGAGAAACACATCCAGGCTTGACCCACATAACTGCTGCCCAGTGGGCTCTGGGTGAGGGGACCCACAGCAGGAAGACCTGATGCAGACAGAACATGCACCCACGTGCTCGGCCAGAGACTGGAGTCAGCCTAGGAATGTGGTCCACGTGTGGACTGGAATCCGGAAGGGAGATGCCCACTGTTCAGGTAGGCAGTCAGCGTTGGGGCATCTGTCAGAAGATAGCAGGCTCACTCCTTCTCAGTCTGCACACCCTCCCTGGGCCTTCCCATCTACTCCGAGGGGTTGGTGGTAGATACCTACATCTTTATTCTCAGCGCTTGTCGTCTCTCTCTGGGCCTTCAGACCTAGATATCAAAGTATCTTCTGAACGACCCCACCTGAAATCCCCACAGGCATCTCAGACTCAACCTGCCCTAAACTGAGCACGGCCTCCAGCCTCCATGCCCCAGGCCTATCCTCTCCCTCTGTGACTTGGTCGGTGCCACCTCCTTCCCCCAACTGCACAGGCCAGAAACTGGCAGTCATCCTCTCCCTCTCCCTTTCCCTGCCTCCCACACCCAGTCAGTCACCCACTTCTAATTCTCTCTCATCCTGGCACAAACCCACTTCTCCCCCCACTTCCTCCAACAGCGTCACAGGGCAACTGCCAACCTGGCAAACGGTCCTTCCACGCCCACCCCAACTGCAGTCGTATCACTGGCTGCCTTCCTCCCACCTCTTTTTCCCAGAGCACCCTGCTGAACCAGGCGGGTCTGTTCCTGATAGCCCCCTGCTCACAGACCCTTTGAAGGCACCCCACAGCTCTCAGCTCCCAGTTCTCTCCTTGGCTCAACAAGCAAAGGTCCCACATGTCTGGCCCCAGCTAGCTACTCCAGCCTTGCCTCACATGAGATCAGCGAGGTGAATGTCCTTCATTCTTTCGAACCTTCCACTCACTCACTCACCTCTGGCCTTTGGATTGTATCCTACCTGCTGTTCTCTCTGCCTGGGACAGTCTACCCATTTCCTCTCTTCTCTTCACTACTCACCTGCCAGATCCCCGTTCAGGTGCCTTGGGAAGCTTGGCTGGATCAGGTGTCCCTCCTATGAGCCCAGAGTACCTTATACATTTTCCCCTGGTGCACAGATCACAAGGTATGATGATTGACTTCTTAGTACATCCATATCCCATGCTAGACTGTTACTGGGGGCAGCCTTCATGAGTGCTCTGTTGGATGGATGAGTGAGTGGATGAGTGGATGGGTGAATGGATGGATGGATGGTATTAGATGAGTGGGTGTGGTTAGCTGAATGGTTGAGGTTAGATGGGTAGGTGACTGCACGAGTGAATGAATGACTTAATGAATGAATGTATACCCAGGAACTGGTCAGACCCCTGCCGAGCTTGGTGAGCCTGAGGTCAATGGCAGGTAACTAGAGGGGCCCATGAACAAAGGTGTGGACCTAATTGTTAGATTTACCCAGACAATGCTGTGTTTCAGAACCTACAATGGTGGCTACTGAACCACCAACTTGCCCCAATCTCATACAGATCCTAGGGACCAGGAACTAGGGTATGGGGACAAGTGCCACACTTACACACGGAAGCCAAATAGGATCAGATGACATGGAGTCAAATCCCAGTCCCCAGTTTCTGAGTTCCCTGAGTTGAGTTACTATCCCCTCCAAACTTCAGTTTCCTTTCTGGAAAAAGGGTGGTAATTAATCCTACCTGTCTGAAGCCAACTCCCCAGAAGCATACTGGGAACCAAGGAATAATATACAAGTGATTTATCAAGAAAGAACTCCAGGGAAGACCAGAGGGCATGGGGCTCAGGGTGGGGAGGGAGGAAAGCAGGCAGGGTGGTGAGTTCCAGCAAAGTCCCACAGAGGAGGTGTGAGCTAGGGGCACAGGGCCACAACCCACCCCCGCCAGGGATTAGGGGCTCTCTGAACCCAGGCAAGGTGACTTCAGTAGCTCACAAGTAGTTCTCCAAAGATAGTCACAGGTGCTGGCACTCAAAAAAAAAAAAAAAAATGGTGACAAGGAACCTGAAGGTCATCAACAAAATCCATTGCATCACTTCACCTCACTCCCATAGGGAAAACTGAGATGAAAGCTGTAAAGCTTTATCACTGTACCTAGCACACAGCAAGCAACAAAATATAACTATTATTATACAAAACCCCATAAATTTACCAAGTGTTTAGTGAGTGGCATGTCCTTGACTAGTACTGGGCTGAGGAAGAGGGACCCGTGTCTAGAAGCCCTCAGAGCAGCCCTGCTGGAAAATGACAATCTCTTTTTATTTAATGCAGTAAAAGACCCAGAATTGTCAGAAGCCGCTGTCAGCCAAAAAAAAAAAAAAAAAAAATTGTATATGCAATTAATTAGGCCTCTGCTTCAGCGCTCTGTTCTCTCTGTTTGCATTCACCAGCTTAGTATCCAATTTTTTAGCTGAGAAGGCGGGCAGCAGGTTTCTGAGATATTTTTTGCTAATGGGCTGAAATATTACACCCATAATTATAGCCTGGCTGCATATTTTTTTCTTTTGCTCATTTTGTTCAGCGTTGCAAACATTGTATCTGATTACAGCCATTCATGTCTTCTTTATGAAATAGGGTTTATCACACTCGGCAGAAGGGATCAGTGGCTCTGGAGAAATTATCTAGGCTAACAACACTTCCCGCGTCCCTGTGGGTTTGATGCTGCTGGATGCTGCCTTCTTGGGTGGGGCAAGGTGGGAGGGAGAGAGACTGGGACCAGAAGGATGGAGACAGCCCACGCCTGATACCCTCCACCAGCCTGTTCATTCTTCTCCAGGGCCCCAACCTACGCCCCATCCCCAGCACCCTTGACCTGCTGTATTTTTTCTCCCATAGCGCTTGTCACTTTCTAGCTTCACATTCATTGTCCGTCTCCTCCCACGAAGGCCAGGGGATTGGGAGAGAGGAATGCCAGTGGTGGGGTCTGTTTTACTCACTCACGTGTCCCAAGCTTTCAGAAGAGTATGGTTCCCAACCAGGGGTAAGTTTGCCCCCAGGGGACACTTGACAATGTCTGCAGACATTTTTAGTTGTCACAGTTGGGAAGGGGTGCTACGGGCATCTGGTGAACATGGGCCAGGGGTGCTGCTCGACACCTTACAGTGCACGAGACAGTCCCTCCCACCCCACAGCACAGAACACCCCCGTCCAAAGCGCCGATAGTGCTGAAGCTGAGAAACCCTGGAGCAGACAATCAATAAATATATGCTGGGTAGGAGGCTTCAGTGAGAAGAGAATGCCTGCTAGAGGGAATCTATTTCACAGAGGGTGCCCCTGGGAAGCCCCTCTGAGATGTAGACACTTGGTTGGAGAACTGAATGAGGTGATAGGGCCAGCCAAGTAGGGGTCCAGGGAAAGCATTTTCCAGGCAGAGGAGCCAGCCAGTGTGAAGGCCTCGCATCAGAAACAAGGTCAGGGTTTTCAGGATGCCACGAGAAGAACAATGTGTCTAGGAACGGCCGGGGGGAGGTAATGATGCATGAGGTGAGGGAGGAGAGGGGGGCAGGGGCCAGACCGTGTCCACTGCAGACCACAGAAGCAGTCTGCATGTTGCTGTAAGTAAAGGACGAAGCCATGTGGTGGAGTCAGGGACAAATGTGAACTCCTTTTAAAAGAGCACTCTTGTCCCACATGGGGTAGAGTGGAAGCAGAAACACCAGTTAAGAGATAACTGCAGAGGCTCAAGCTAGAGATGTGGGCCTGCGTTAGAGGGGCAGCAGAGGAGGGGTGAGAAATGGGCGGTTTGGAAGGCAGAGCCACAGAACTTGGATGTGGAAAAGGGATGACCCTTAGGTTTGGAGATGGAGAAAGGTAGAGAGGGAGGGAGGGGAAATGGATGATCCAAGGTTGCACAGTTAGTTAGGGACAATCCAGTCTAAATTCCAGATATCTTGGTTTTCAATTTGATGTTCTTTACCCCTCATCACATGATTCTTGTGGACCAGCCAACATTCCCCTTTTAATCCCCAAACGTTTGGTGTAAACCCTGTAAGGGA
Organism: Mesoplodon bidens; assembly: GCF_964165515.1. NCBI lineage: Eukaryota > Metazoa > Chordata > Mammalia > Artiodactyla > Ziphiidae > Mesoplodon > Mesoplodon bidens. Next base: position 59,642,805 of record NC_138178.1, on the reverse strand, counting down.
TATGAAAAAAAACCCGGCCCCACCTCCAGGAACTTATATGCTAGGGAAGGAGACAGACACACAAACAACTGGGACAAGAGATGGGCTATGAATGTTATAACTGAGATTAAAACAATGGTCAGGGGCTTCCCTGGTGGCGCAGTGGTTGAGAGTCCGCCTGCCGATGCAGGGGACACGGGTTTGTGCCCCAGTCCGGGAAGATCCCACATGCCGCGGAGCGGCTGGGCCCATGAGCCATGGCCGCTGAGCCTGCGCGTCCAGAGCCTGTGCTCCGCAACGGGAGAGGCCACAACAGTGAGAGGCCCGCGTACCGCAAAAAAACCAAAAACAAAACAAATAAACAAAAAAAAACGATGGTCAGTAGAAGCACAAGAAAACAGGAGATGGAAACCCACTGGGGAACTGGGGAGTAACTTGGCTGGGAAGGATGGGTGGAATTTAAGGATATTCAATGGCCTAAAATTTCTGAAACAGCAATCACCTCACTCCAGAGATGCAGATGTTTCAGATTCCTGATGCCCCTGGCAACATCTGCATGGGCAGTGTGACAGTGAGTCAAATATTTATGCATTCCACATCTCTCACAGGATAGCTGAAGAGTTCCAGGGTAGAAAAGACCTAACACAGTTCAACTCACAAGTAGGAACTCAGTAGCTTCTGGTGATCACAATGGTAAGTAGATTGACATCTGTGATGTCCACTTAATTGGAGACGTGTGCTTTTTATTTTGGTTGTATTTGGACAGTGATGGTGAACTGAGGATGATGATGTTTGTGATGATGCTGTTGAAAATGTTGGCAATATCAGTAATTCTCTGTGGATGGTGAGGTTAGTGACAGCTCAGATCATTCTGCTTTTTACAATATTGATTATGATGTGGATGTGGACTGGGTTGGTGACAGTGACCATAATATTACTAGTGACCATAATGAGGTTAGCAGTGATGTCTGTATTAGCAATGACTCCTAAAAGACAATTTTGATTGTGCTGATATGTATCATTTATGACATCAGTATGGACTATATTGATGGTGACAGTGACAGTATTGCTAATGATTAATGATGGTGTTTATATTCAAACAACATTGGCAATAATGAGATTGGCAATATCGATTCTGATATTGGTGATATCAACATTAGCAATAATGTTGATTCTGGTGATGATATTGGGAGTGATTAAAAAGATGATGCTGGGGCTTTCCTGGTGGCTCAGTGGTTGAGAGTTTGCCTGCTGATGCAGGAGACACGGGTTCGTGCCCCGGTCCAGGAAGATCCCACATGCCGCGGAGCGGCTGGGCCCGTGAGCCATGGCCGCTGAGCCTGCACGTCCAGAGCCTGTGCTCCGCGACGGGAGAGGCCACAACAGTGAGAGGCCCAAGTACCGCAAAAAAAAAAAAAAGATGATGCTGGGTGATTCAGTGATGCTGATGTAGAAGATAATGGTAATGATGAGAATACTTGTGATAACGATGCTGTTGATACATAGAATGGTGGCTGAAAGCTTATTTTGGAGCCAAACCTAACCTAGTTCAAACCCAAAGTCTGGCATTTACTACTGTGTGCCGCTTTGGGCCTCAGTTGCCTCATCTATTAAATGAGGATAATTATAACAGTGCCTATTTTCTAGGATTGCTGGGAGGATGAAATCACATCCTGCATATGAAATGTGGCATATAGAAAACAGCCAGTGAAATGAGCATGATGATGAGGATGGTGGTGGTGAGAAGCTCCTGGAGATAATGGCATTGATGATTCTCTTGATGGTGCAATTAAAGATCATTTATTGGTGATATTATTTCAGTGATTGTGATAAGGCTATTGATGGTGAAGAGACTAATCGTTTTGGATTACAATTATGATTGATGGGAACGGCATGGTGAAGTGTTCAAAGCACCAATCTTGGAATCAAACAGCAAAGGTTCAGTTTCCAACTCCGCCTCTGACATTCCATGTAACCTTGGCTGCATCTCAGCAGGTTAAGGCTGGAAGGCCACCTCCTCATCTGACAAATGAGGCAATTCAGGCCCAGAGAGATGAGGTGACTTGCCCTTGCTCCTGCAGCTGGATAGTGTGGCAAAGCTGGGGTGGGAAGCCAGGCCTCCTGGCCGCCAGTTCAGTCCTTTTCCCTCCCCGGCATATTCAGTCTCTTTGGATGGGAGCTTAGATTCCTTTACTGTGTGGGTGTACGCACGCATGCGTGGGTGCACACGTATACGTGCGTGTGGATGTGTTTTCCTGGACATTTTCCCAAAAGCACATAATAGCAGAGCCACCAGCCCAATTTTCAAAGAGTCGTTTTGTGGGAATCAGGCTCCAGGTGTCCCTCTGTAATCTTTTTCCTCTCCCCCAGCGAGCAGAGGATTGGCTCTGGCTGGACAAGGAGCTGAAATGGGTAATATTTGCCTAGTTTTTAATGTCTGGTGTCTATAGCTTGCACTTCCATCATTCTATTATATTGATGACAGGCAGGCCCAAGCCACAGAGAAGAAACAAATTACCTAATAAATCAAGACCCCAGGATCTAAAGTGGACAGTGTTATTAGCCAAGGGGAGAGAGCGATGCTAAGTGATAGGTATGGCTGCCTGTGAAAACGGTCCAAGCAGGGAATCATCTGTCTATTTCTCCATAAATAATTACACACAACTGATATGCATCTGAGACAGAACATGATATGTTATTATTAACTAAACAGGGGGAGGGAGACAGCGGCAGGAAGGGAGTGGGGAGCGTGTCGAGGAAACCGGAGCAGCGTTTGTGATGCTGGGCTTTGGCAAAGGCAGGAGGGATGTGATGACCTCAGAAACTGCAATCCAAAGGGGCCGGAACCCTTATCCTGGACAGAGGTGGGAAGCCAAACAATTTGGCAAAGAGGATGAGGGGAAGAGTAAACCAACAGATATCGAGTCCTTACGGCATCCCAGCCCCTGTGGCTCAGTTCTGCTCATCTATTACTTCTTAGTCTTCACAATGGCCATTTAAGAACGCAGCTTCTGGGGCCATATCGCCTGTGTTCAAAATTCCAGCATTGTGGGGTCCTGGGTTAGTTACTTAACCCCTCCAGCTCTCCACGTGCCCCCCGTAGAGTGGTACAGTCATAAGAGCGCCAACATCACAGAGTTGTCGTGAGCATTAAATGAATTAATGCTCGCAAAGCACTTAGAACAGTGCCGAATGCACAGTAAACACGATATTGTAAGCATGTGTTAAATAGATTGTCATCCTTATTTTACAAATGGAAAGCATGAGGTTCAGAGGGGAAGCAACACGTCCAAAGTTATACAGAACAAAAGTAAAAGTGGTATTTCAACCCATATCTAGTCAACCCTGAAATTCATACTCTTTCCCCTACCTAGGGGTGAGCAAACTTTGTAAGGGGCTAGACAGAAAATATTTTAGGCTTTGTGGGCCAGAGAGTCTCTGCTCAACTACTCAACTCTGCTGTAATAGCTTGAAAGCAGCACCAGGCAATCTGGAAAGGAATAGGTGTGACTGTGTCCAATAAAACTTTATTTATAAAAATGGGCAACAGACAGATTTGCTGACCCCTGTCCAAGACTGTTCTTACAACTTACCTAAATGGTCTCCCTCTCCAAGGAGACGGTTATAAATACCTGAACTCTGTACTAAAGGGGTGGGCAATTTTCTCACCCTACTCATTCCAGGCCCCCCTGCAGGCACAGATCACAAAGGGCTGGGCCCCCTCCTGCCCCATACTCACCACCAATCCCCTCTCCGTTGGGTCCTTTGAACATCCTGTGTGTTGGTGGCGGGGTGGGGGGGGCCCAGGGCCCCCCAGCCGGCCAGGCAGAGCCGTTCGGCCTGGAGAAGATTGTGTTTTCAGAGAGCAGTGCCCGGAGCCAGGAAGCAGCCCTCTTCCAAGCCTCTGTGGGCTTCTCCTAGAAGCCCCATGATAATCCTTTGTGGGCTGTTAATAAGCAAGTTGAACCCCATAATCACCCACTGCTTAGCTTCCTGGCTTTAATTTCCATGGAGGCTGGAGAAACAGTGGCTAAGGGTTTTGCTTCCAGACAAAAGCAGCAAACATTTACCCCACAGACATCTCGAAGCAGGGCTGGCACTGCCCCACATGGTCCCGGCTTACAGCTCCTGCACACGCAGGCTTAAGGGGCCGGGCTGAGTGAGGGCTGCACACACCGCCCCGGAACCCGGCCAGCAAGCTCCAGAGACTTGGGAACAAAAGCAACTCTGCGGGTGCTTCCAGAGTCTTCTCAGGAAGGCATCTCAGCAAAAGGCTGGGGGCTTCCCCAGCTCCCCTCCTCCCAGAACTCACTCCTGCCCTTTCTGACGCCCCTGCTTGGGGACCACAGATAGACCCCTGTGACCTCATCCTTTCCCCCCCCATTTGAGACCATGTTCGTCAGGCAGATAATTTACTATTGATATTTCAGCAGGGCCAAATTGCCTTCGGGTCAGCCTCAGTGGCCCGGTGGCCCCCTGCTCCATTAGGAAATCTCCTTCTGGAGATCTCTCTGCAGTGGGGAACGCCACTCTAGTGGGGGATACTTGCATATTCTTTTCAGCCCTTTTACAAAAACAAAAACAAAAGGAAACAAACAAAAAACCAGTGGCTCGCTAGTTCTGAGCCGTGGGCAAGTACCTGAGCCTGTCTGAACCTCTGTCCCTTGTCTGGAGTGCGGTTGGATCCCAGCTCGGCCACAGTCTGCGTGGTCTGGTGTGAGTCACTCTGCTTCTCTGAGCATAAAGCTCCTCCTCCTTAAAGTGGGCTGATGATCCCTGCCCTACCTACCTTTATGCCTACAGTCCTGCAAGGATGAAAGAGAGATTGGGGGTAAGGTAGCACTTTGTAAATATATAAGACAATGTAGTGAAATCATGGCTTCATAGCATGAATGTAGACTGTGGCATCAGGCAGGAGTACATTCAAATCCCGGGGCTCCTCCACCTCAGCTGGGAACCTGAGACTAGGTGTGTGGCCTACCTGACCCTCTCTCCTTAAACTGAGGGTAAGTGTACCTGCCCCATCAGGGGGTTTCGATCAGTTTCTTCAAGGCAGGATGCCCCGCGCGGGCGACAGTCCTGTTACTACATACGTCGTGGCCAAGTGCAGGCATTGGAGATGGCATTGGGGCTGAGGGTGGCAAAAGACATCCTGTCCCTTCTGTGATGGCTCAGCAGCGGGGTCCAGCTGACCCTGCAGAGTGGCCTTCAGTCATGGCGTAGACATCAGGGGCTAGTAAATGGCTTGTCAGACCCCAGAGCAAGGAGCACTGGACAAGAGTAAGGAAACGGCATTACTGAGCCGTCTCTCTCTGGTCTTCAATACTCGTTTATTCCTTCATCCAACAACTTGACCTGAGCATCCATGGTTGGGGTAGGCCTTTGATCTAGTGCCTGGGAAATCGAGAGAAATAGCTCGTTCTCTGCTTTCGGGGAGGCAGGTAGACAAGTATAAAAAATGCCATATAAGTAATACCATAAAAAAAACACGCTCCGGGGGCAGAGGGGGCACTGGGAGCAGAAGGGAGAGAGGGAGGGATTAGGCACTGGGGGTGGGGAGAGGGCACTGGACCCATGACACTTGATCTCAGCGGCCCTGGGCAACATCACTCCCACTCCCTGGGCAGCCATCAGTGAAGCAGGATTGCTCATAGCAGCCCCACCTTCTCCCCTAGGGTGTTGCCAGCATCCACTGGAATAGAGTAGAGGTGAAGTTAACAAGGGGCGATGTTACAAGCGAGAAAGTCACTAGGCAATTTTGAGAAGCAGACCTCCTTCTGGCCATCTGGGCACCCACAGCCCTTGTGCCAACCTTGGCCTCTCAATGTTCCAACACTGCCAAACAGGTCCCAAGCTCTGAACATATCTTTCTCCACCCACCCCACTGTTCAGATACCACCAAAGTAGAATTTCAGCATTCAAACCAATTCGAGAATTGCCTAAAGGACAGTTAGTTGCCTTCGTCTAAATGCTTGGGGAAAGTGGGGCCCCATGAGGGTGAAGGACTTGTCTTAGCTCATTCATCCAGTCAGCAGTGGGGAGGAGATTAGAATCGGGATTTCCTCTCCCCAGCACATGCTACTTCCAGGGTGCCCCTTCTGTCCCTAGCCATTGCCTCCTGCCTGCAATGAATTGAATTGTATGTAACTGATAAATTATGCAAAAGGGCACCTGGCAGTTTTCTGAAATGTTGGGTAGCTTCAAGGCAGCCCCTGGGGACACAGTCTAATTTTATGGAAACCTCACACTCTGTCTGGCCTGTTTTGTGTAAGTCAGATTGATATAACAAGACTCTAGGGAATTGACTTGATTTCTAATTTTATTCTCTAGGTGAGCTGAATGAGATAGAACTGTAGTGAGTGTGTTGTCTGGGGTGGGCAGTGTAACGGCAGTGAAGAAAAATGGCTTTTCATCTGCCTAATGGATCGTTTCTCCAGTTGGACTTCCCTGCTTCAAAATCCAAGCTTCTCTCCTTTGGGCAGAGGGGTCGTGTGTCAAGTACAGGGAGCAGGCAGTGGGAAGGGAGACTCTACATCCCTTCAGCAGATAAACCCAGAGCCTGGCAGGAAGGAGGGACTCTGGACCAAGGGATACTGACTATCCTTCTGCTGAGGACACCCCAGCCCAGCCCCAGGGATAGGCTATAGCGACTTTTATTTTTGAGGTTCCAACTCAAAGAGCTTCCATATCCCCTCCCTCAAGTCTCCTTGGCTAAGCTAAGTGATAGACCAGAACATTCACGGGAACTCTACTGAGAATTAAAGCCCAACGGAAGGGTGAGCACTTGTGATGAACTGCCTTCCTCCCATCATCCAGGGGTGGGATCCTGTTATCTCCCCAGAACCAGCAGGGATTGTTGCAGCCCATGAGGGAACACCGGAAGCAGGTGAAAAGGAGCCATTTTGTTGAGCACCTACTATGTGCCGGATACTTTAATATTCACAACAGTGCCAGGAGGTAGATGTGATTATCCCTAGTTTACAGGTAAGGAAACAGGCCCTACAGGATGGAGTCACTTCCCCAAGGTCACAGAGCTACTCAGGGACAGAATCTAGGATTCCAACCCAGGTCCCTCTGACACCAAAGGCCACGCTCAGTCTTCTGTTCCGCATAGGCTCCCTTGGGGAGAGGGACTGCTCCTTGCACAGATCAATACACAGCCTCTTCCTCGGGTACCCAGCCAGCTCAGAGGTTAGCCACGCCCCTTCCAAGTGAGGGTGTGGCTTCTTCTGAATTCCATATGATGATAATTGTGGATTCAAAGAACAGCTCCCCGCCCCCCGCCAAAAAAAGAACAGCTCCCTCCCTCCGGTCTCCCTTCTCCTCCCAGCGCATGCATGCACACACACACACACACACACACACACAGACACACCCCACCCTGACATCCCCCAGCCAGTGAGAACCCAGACAGGGTACAGCGTGTCATGGCCTAGGAGTCAGGAGACCCAAGCTGAGACCCAGGGCCACCATTAATTGTGCACATGCTCTCCAGACACTACTCTACCCTCTCTGAGCCTGTTTCTTCACCTGCTAAATGCAGGCAACTCCATCCCACCTACTCCCTGGGGTTGTGTGAGGGCCATGGGGTAGTGGGCGTGGCAGAACTTTAAAAGCCATGGCATCTGGGCTTCCCTGGTGGCGCAGTGGTTGAGAGTCCGCCTGCCGATGCAGGGGACACGGGTTCGTGCCCCGGTCCGGGAAGATCCCACATGCCACGGAGCGGCTGGGCCCATGAGCCATGGCCACTGAGCCTGCATGTCCAGAGCCTGTGCTCCGCAATGGGAAAGACCACAACAGTGAGAGGCCCGCGTACCGCACAAAAAAAAAAAAAAAAAAGCCATGGCATCTAAACAACCTAACCTACCACCTAAAAGAATTAGAAAAAGAAGAACAAAACCTAAAGGCAGCAGAAGGAAGGAAATAATAAAGTTAAAAGTCATGGGGTCTAATCGCAAAGTAAGAACAATAACAATGACTTGCACATCTTTGCTGTGTGGCTGGCCCAGGCTGCACTGCGTGCCTCTGAAGTGTGACTCTGTCACTGTTGAAGTGTGACTCTGTCACTGTTGTCCACAGTCACTAACCACTTTTTAAGGCCTTAGTGCTTTGTTCCACACCCCTACCACTCAGTGTTCATTTGGGGGGTCAAGGAGGCTAATAAATAACACTCACCCATCCCTTTTCAAGTCCGGAATCCATAAGAGAGGGACCAGGAGACAAGTGATGGAGACCAATATGTCTAAATTGGCAAAGCCGGTTGTGGCTTAGAGGGGTGGCCACAGTTTTTCCTAATACTTCCTTCTGAATGAACCCCTAAAAAACTTCAGCCCCTGTACCCCCCTGCAGAGACAGCCCCAGCCCAACTAAAGAGATCAGATCACAGGCCCCTCCCCACAGGCAGGCAGGCCTGGAAGCCAGGGCCGGAAGGGGCCAGCCCGGGATGTACATTTCCCTTCCAAACTCTCCAACTCCCCAATCTGGCATGTGCTCACTCTCCAAGGAAACAATGGCCAGACAAGGGTGCTCCTAGAAAAACTGACCATTCCAATTTGCCCAGGACTGTCTCAGTTTTAGCACGAAAAGTCCTATATCCCAGGCAAGCCAGAGCAGTCAGTCATCCCAAGAGGTCCCCTAACATTCTAAGGATGCCCCATGAACCAGCTCTCACCAGAGGTTTCCTGCCCAGAGGTTCCCAGCCCTCCAAGGGTAGTCTAGGTCGGCTGCTGGACCAGGCCACCCCAGGCTTCGAGAGCCCAGTCCTCCCAGTGTGGCCCATCGTGGCTTCTGACCGATCCCTGGAAACCTGGGCAATGTAGACCCTGCTCAGGTCCCAGCCCACAGGCCTTCCCTGGGTGGTACCCAGGAAGCCGCTGTCCAGCACGGCTCCCAGGCATCATTGCTCTGGCCAGGCTGCTCTGCTCACTGTGCCCTTTGGGCTCACATCATTCTTGCCCAGGCATCTGTCCCCCTGCCAGCCTGGTGGCAATAATCCTCATCCCCTCCAGCCTAGACAGCACCTCTAGGGTGACACACCTCATCTCCCGTGAGCCTCTTGACCACCCCAGGTGGGACAAGACAGGACAAGGGTCATTGTCCCCTTGGACCAGAGAACAAAGGGAGGCTTGGCCATTGCCCTCGGTGTCACAGCCACTTGGCACAGTCGGGCCTCCAACCCCAGCCTTCCTGCCTCAGCGACTCCTGTCCTCATGACCCAAGAACAAGGAATGGGAAGGGAGAAAGGTGACCGGGGAGATAGATGGTTTAGGGAGGGAAACCAGTCCTTGACTTACTATCTAAGCAAAGCCATGAGCAGAGAGGACAGCCTCTCTGAACCTCACTTTCCCCATCTGTAAAATGGATCAATGTCCCACCTAAGGAGGCATCCAGGAGTACTGGAGATCTTTGCCTGGGACTCGGCTCTTCTTGACAATAACCCTGGGTCTTTCTCAGTTGCCCTGCCTCTGGTCCCCTCAGGCTCTCCCAGACCATATGCCCTCCCAGCCCACCCCACCCATGGGCCCTTCCACCCCAGATCACAGCTGGATTGAGAGCCAGGTTCCAAGTGTGTGAGATCCCTGGTTGTGTGAATTTTACAAGTCACACACTGTATTAAGGCACCCAAGGGCTCTAGGGGAGTAAAGCCACACCCCCTCTGGGAAGGAGGGGAGATAAACCTGGAGGGTGGCACCTCTGTCATCAGTCACCTGGGAGTCCTGAGGTAGGTCTGAGAGGAGCCGCTGGCATTTAGGAGCTGCTACCTGATGACACTGAGGCTGATTTATTAGTTGTTTTCCCCTCTGCATCCAGCCCAGGGCCAGGCTCAGGGGAGTGGGGGGGAGGATGGGTTGTCAGCCAGAATCATTCAGCCACAAGCCATGAGGTGCAGTCTATGCACTCACTAGGTCTCAGTGGAGCAGGGTCGGGGATACAGGACCCAGGGGATGCGATCTCCGTCCTCAGGGGGAAGCCCAGGAATGATGGAAGAACTTCTGGGCTGGAGGCTTTCCACGGGAGCCCCCAGGGCCTCTAAAATGGTGTTGAAAAGGTGTCAGTCTTTAGAGGATCTTTTGCTGTCAGAGCCGAGGGGGGTTCACACAACATCAACCTAATAGCCATCTGCAAGGAGGGAGGTGGGGACTTTAACTGGGGCAGGGGCGGGGCGGGGTGGTGTTTGCACAGGGACCCTCAACCCCATCTGCAAGGAGAGGGAGAAAGGAGAAAGCGCTGGACCAGATATGGTCCAATGTGGTAGGGCCTGGCTATTTGTGACGTCCTCAGTAATATTATTCTCCGTGGATTTTATATTGTAAAACAGAATCCGCTTCAACCCCTTCACGGAAACCAAGATAGGGTTGGGACAGGGGCTTAGATCACACAGGGGCAACCTGGCACTTGACCCAGACCTCTCTGACCTCAAGCCCCCCTCTCAGCACACCCCACCACCTCTACTTCTCTGTCCTAACGATGGGGACAATCACGCATCCTACAGATTCTGAGCCATCACACTCACTGGCTACTGCAGTGGTGGTACCCACGCTGGGAGCTGTTGCAGAAACGGTGCTGGAATCACACCTCCGAGGGCTGGGCCACCCCTTACCCCCGGAGTCAGCAAGAAGGTAGACTTGAGCAAATCTAAGAGAGGGGGCTTCAGGGAGACAGCAAGAACCGAGCAGCTGCCGCCCCACAGCTGGGAAACGGGGTGGGGCAAGCAAGAACCCCGCTCCATGCATCAGCGCCTTACAGACACCCTTCTTCCTCCGCCCCTCCCACCTCTTGTTTTACACTCATTTTCATATTTGGCTCTTTACCTCCAGAATGCTCAGTTATCTCCAAAGCCAGAGAGCATCCATCATCCTCTCTCAAGGGGAGGCCCCGGATCCACTCCCTCCCCCTCCCCCTGGCTCTGGGCCCTCCCCTCCTCTGACATCTCTGTGAATCCACACCGGCTTTGCAGATTTAGCGTCTTCCGCTCCAGATTGGACTTCTCCTGTCCTAACCATGCTATCGGAGTCTAGCTGCAGCACTGTCCCTGAGCTTTCTGGCCCTCCTGCCGCCCCCCCACCTCAGCAGCTGTGGCCATTGGCTGAGCTCCCCCTGTGATGCCCCGAAAGCTAACCTTCACCTTGGAGGAGGGAGCAAAGGCCTGAATGCTTGCAGACCGTCATGCTGAAGCAGCCCTCAACCCCAGGCCCAACTTCACCAGCTCCCGGGGACTCTGATCGAGGGGCAGGCTGATGTACCCCCAACCACATGTGCCCTCCTGTCTCGGGTTCCTGACCCTCGGAGGTCAAGTTCAGACCTAGGGAGGTGTCCCCCACCCCCAGTCCCACCCACTTCCGCAGCTGCTTGTGAAGGGTGGAGAGAGTCCTGGCACTGGAGGCCAGCTCGGACAGCCCCGGGGGAGGGGAAAGGAAACCCACACGAGTCCAGGGAAAGTCCGGAGGCCCGCCTGAGGTGAGGCAGCTGCTCTAAGAGCACCCTAAGTGAGCTTCAAGAGGGGGAGCGTGTCCTCTGCACGCCCGGGCCCGTCTGAGAGTGGGAGCATTCCCCACAGGGAAGGGAGAGGGATTTCGGGGAGTCTGAGGGAAAGAAGCAGTATTTTTGGTGCTTTTCCCGGGAGCATGGAACGTCTGGCTTGGGCAGAGCCCAGGAAGATGTCAGGAACCACCCACCCCATGTGCTTTACATGGGAACGGATCCCATTTCTTGGTTAATGTTGTGATAATCCTAGAGAGACGCAAAGACGGCCTTCTCATAGAACACTCCCAGCCCTCGGTGAGATCCAAAGGTCAGCTCACACGTGACCAGGGAATCCTTTAGGCTCCAGCCACCTCCTTCCTTTTCCCGGCCGCATGGCATGCATGGGACAGTTCCCAGGCCCAGCACTGCACGCCCCACCCCCAAACCTCACAGAATGATTCTTGGTTCCCCCATCAGAATGATACAAGGATCGCACTAGGTGACTTCCAAGACTTTTCCAGCTCAGAGAGTGCAGAATCTGACCCTGAACTTGCACAGCCCTGAAAATGATGCCTCACTCACCTCACCCTAATCCCTGCCTAAAGGTCCTGTCTGTATTTGAAATTTTGATATTTTGTTCGTTAGATTGTTTTTGCTTTGATTTTGATTTTGTTCCATTAATAGTCTTCATTTTTTAGAACAGTTTCAGATTTACAGAAAAATTCAGTGGAAAGTATAGAATTCCCATGTACTCCCTTCTTCCTCTGCAGCTTCCCCATTATATTAATCTTTATTTTTTTTTGCGGTACGCGGGCCTCTCACTGTTGTGGCCTCTCCCGTCGCGGAGCACAGGCTCCAGACGCGCAGGCCCAGCGGCCATGGCTCACGGGCCCAGCTGCTCCGCGGCATGTGGGATCCTCCCGGACCGGGGCACGAACCCGTGTCCCCTGCATTGGCAGGCAGACTCTCAACCACTGTGCCACCAGGGAAGCCCTAATCTTACATTAATGTGGTGTGTATGTTACAACTCATGAATCAGTACTGAAACTTTAGCATTAAAGTCCCTAGTTTACCATACCGTTCACTCTTGATGTTTTACCTTCTATGGGTTTTGACAAAGGAATAATGACATGTATCCACCATTGTAGTGTCATATAAGAGTAGTTTCACTGCCCTAAAAATCCTGTGTGTTCCACGTGTTCATCCGTTCATTCTCCCCCCACCCCCCGGCAACCACTGATTTTTTTTACTGTCTCCATAGTTTTGCCTTTTCTAGAAGTCACATATTTGGAATCATACAGTACGTAGCCTTTTCAGACTCACTTTTTCACTTGGTGATATGAATTTAAGGTTCCTCCATGTCCTTTCCTGGCTTGAGAGCCATCGCGTTTTAGCCCTGAATAATATTCCATTGCCTGGATGTACCACAGTTTCTTTATCCATTCACTAAGTGAATGCCTCCAATCCCTGTCTGTATTTGAAATTTCAATATTCTCTTCATCACAGAATTTTTGAATTAATTTTGACTTTAAAAAAATACTTCATTAAAATTGTATTTATCTTGATTACTGAGTTTTGGGTGCCCTTTCAACATTCTGCTGGGGTGAGTGCTGACTCCTCTCACCCAAGTCCCAGCCCCACTCTGACCTCTGTTTGGCTTGAGACCCAGGAGCTGGGAGAAGCCAGGTGAGAGCCAAGTGGACAGCAGATGCCAGAAGATGTGGTCCCAGCACAGGCTGGCACTGCAGGCTTGAAGTCCACTTACTGGAGTCCTGGGAAATGTTGACCGGGGCCCTTTCTTCTCCATCACCTTGGCCACCCCCACAACCCTCACTGCCTCTGGGCTCCTCTCCCTGCCCTCTCTGCCCCAGCCCCTCCTGGATATCCAGGCCAAGCCACATTCTCCCAACAGCTGCTCTCATCTCCTGTCTCTTCTGGAGATGCCCTGACTCCTTGGTGCCTTCTGCACCTGGTCCAAACTCTTCTGCACCTGAGGTCCTTGCACAGCCTGCATCCCCATCCCGCTGGGTTTTCCCAGGGCCTTTCCACACCTGGCAGCTTTACTTGCCTCCCCCTCCTGACCCTCGGGCTTTCATTCATGCCAAGTCCCCACCGTGAGATGCCGTCTTCAAAAAATGGCGAGGTGTTGTAGAAGGTTCCATCTTTTTCAAACCAAGATCTCATTCTTCAAATAAAACAGTTCTCAGAAAACTTATGTGTAAAACAAATCCAGCAGATCCACTCTGCCTGGAGCAAATGGACACGCTCTTTATCCCTGAAATACTATCCCTGAAAAGTGAGGGAGTCTGGAAAACATGGGTGCGATAGAAGGAACTGGGCTTTGGTGTTGAAAATCCTGGGCTCCAGCCCTGATACCCCACCTGCATGCTCTGCAGCGCTCTCTTGAACAGCACAGACCCTCCTGAGTTGGAATTCTACTTCTGTGCATCTTCCTTGCTCGTCACACTCAGAACTTTGTCTGATTGCCCTTCCTTCATCCAGCCATTTCCTCAACTAGCATTTATTGAGCACCTACTAGTTCCTCTACCCATGTGCCAGGTATTTTTCCAGGCACCGGGGATGCAGCTGTGAGCCAAATGGACAAATCCCCACCATCATGGAGGTGACACTGCAGTGAGGGGAGAGAGATACGAAATCAAGTAAATAAGTAAACTAGAGAATAGTTAGAAGATCATGAGTGCTCTGGAGAAAAATAAAGCAAGCAAAGGACAATTGAAATACAAAGGTCAGGGAAGCGCACCTGGGGAGATGACACTGGAACCAGGACTTGAAGGAGCCATGGGCACCGCCGGGGATGAGAGTTCCAGGCCCGCAGAGGGCAAGGGCCAAGGAGTGTGTCCAGGTCACTCAGGGACCAGCAAGGAGGCCGCTGCAGCTGGGGCCATCTGAGCAGGAGGAAGTGGAGGCTGGGGCAGTACGGACATCCCGTGTAGGGCTTGGTAGGAACAGTAAGGTCCTTGGCCTTTGCTGAGTAATGAATAGATGGTTTTAGGCAAAGAACCAACAAGCTATGACTCAGTTTTTTCAATGAATGCCTGTACTGGAAATTCTCCATTGACCACTCAGACCTCTCCACCTTGCTTTGAGTCCCACAAGGCTGATGGTTATGCAGAGACAGATCCAGATTTTGTGGGGACTAAAGCTTAAACAACTGGGAAGTCTTGTTCAAGAAAAATGACACAAAGTTATAAACATGTGACCTGGGAAGGGGCCCACGCAAGTGAGAGCCCTCAGGGCTCAAGCTTCCTTAGCATCGTCCTAAGCTGGCCTTTGACTGTATCATGGGTGCTCCTTTGCCCTCTGGCTTCCAGTGCGCCTTGTAACCCCACACTGCACACATAGCCACATGTATCCTGCAAACCCCATAAACTTGCTGACCAGCACTCCACTATTTTTTTAACTATCTGGCTTGACTTTTCTAAGTCTCAGATCCCTTGTGGGTAATATGGAGGTAAAACACACCTCCCTTGAAGGTATCCTGGAAGCATCCAACCTGTAGCAGATGCTCAGATGATGTTTTTTTTTTTAAGGTCCATTTGGTGAGTCTCCATTTTCTCTGGAATCTTCCCTGATCAATCCAGCCACATGGAATGAGCAATTGCTTTCAAACCTTCTGTTGCTCCCACAATCAGAATCAGCCACCTCCAGCCTGAAGCTTTTGCCCATTTTCTGTGATGCTGGTGTTTGGTCTCTTCAGCTCTGTTTTAGACTTTTGCAAACCAGGAACCTTGTCATCTCTTAAACTCCTCTCGGAGCCTAGGTACAATGACATCAATCTCAGCAACAGCATTTCCTGAGCACACATCACATACTAGGAACTGTCAGAAGCATGTTAAGTGTTAAGCGTATTGTCTTGTTTAATCCTGGCCGCCAGCCCACATGTTACAGACAAGGAAACCGGGGTTAAGGAACCTGACCAATATCACATCTTGCCAGTAGTGGATCAAAGATTCAAACCCAGATCCATCTGACTCCATAGCTGGCCCTGTTAATCGCTGCACTATGCTGCCTTTTATCCATATAAGCACTCAAGAAATATTTACTTATTGATTAATTGGTAGCCTCTGAGCATTAATGCTTCCAAGACTGTCTCTTTGTATGTCAGTCTGTTTTTCCTAAATGCCAGCTCCACTGAAAAATATATTGATCATTCCCTGTAACAATTTGTCATCTGGTGGTGGTGACTTACAAACTGCCAATTGGCCAGAAGGAGGATGAAAATTGGGGCTGCTCAAATATCTTTTTTTTAAGGAGTGGGAGTTCTTAAATGCCCCCATTGTAGCACATGTATCTTCTGCTGCTGGGCACGTGTGGAAAGGGACACTCCTGCCTGATTATGGGAGATGATCTGGGGCCTTGGGACCCTGAGTCTGGCTGCTGGGCTCTTTCCCTCCCCTCTCCCAACCCCAGAGCCAGCTGGCTGACGGGCGGTGACAGTATCTCAGGATAGAGGCCTGTCAAGTGGTTCTCATGTTGTGACAGTAGGCAATTATGATTTATTTCACAAGGAATCAACAATAAAGTTAGGCAGAGGGGGAAAAAAATCGGAGAACTTAGGATAACAAAAGCACTTGAAGGAATTTGGTTGATGGGTTTTTAACTAGAAGATAGAAAAGGGAATATTTTGTAGGAAGAAATATACACATAAACATAGAATCACTCCCTTGCATCTCTGACGGGCAAGAAATTCCCATTCTTCTAAAGTCCTGCTGAAACCTCACCTCCTCCGGGAAGCTCTCCAGATTTCTAAGCCAGACCAGATGACTTGGTCCTCTGAGCCCTCCCTCCCCACCCCCACCCATCTATCCCTCTCTGGAGGCACATGCTGTTTGCACATTACCTTGAAGTTCCTGGTGAGCTCATCCCATCTGTTCTGCTGGATTGTAACATCTTCCAGAGATGAGGCAATGAATTGTTTATGTGTGATAGGTACAGGCCTATGGGGTATTTTGCACATAATACTTACCGTTTAATAAATAAAATGTGTGTGTGTGTGTGTACAATGTGCACACACGTGGGTGAGGATTGGTGTCCAGTGTCCCCAGAGTAAAGCAGCTGTAAATAACCCCAGCTCAGAGGTGGAGTATTTTTGTCAGCTTCATTCCAGTGGGAGAAGAAGGAACAAATAAACCCCCAGAGGCCTCTCTCTGTTCAGTTCTGCACCGTTGGTTCAGAAACCTCACCCAACAGGTGATTCCCTGTCGTGTCTACAGCCGAACCTCCCCCCCATCTTTCCTCTCCAACATCAATTGTAAACACTGTCAAATTTTGCATGAAAAATGCTTCTCTTGTACCTAGATGTTTGACCCAACTATAAATAGAATATGATTTTGTTTAAGAAGTCAAAATTAGAGAACCAAAGCATTCTAGTATCTTAGTAACCTAAGCATGAAACCAAGTTGTGAGGAAAGAGCTGCTGAGGGCATGAGTTTAAATCAAACAGGCCTGGTTTCAAATTCCAGTCTCACTCTTTCTAAAGTGTATGAATACCAGAAAGTCACTCTGTTTCTTCCTCTGTAAAATGGGGATAATAATGCTTGCTTCTGGGGATTGTTAGGGATTAAAACGATGTCAGTCGTAAAGCTCTAAGCACAGTCTACCTCACAGTGAGCATTCAGTAAAGAGAGAGGATAAGGCTTGTTGGAGGTGGGAAGCTGAGGTTCCCATCTGTTGACTCCTCCATGTTTCTCTTTGGGCCACTGCCCCCCTTCTCTGGTCCTCAGTTTCTATACCAACCAAACAACTGACTGAGATGGTCCCTTGTCCCTTCCACTTCTAAATGTCTATGAGTCAGGCCCAGGGAATACACAGCATGGCAAACAAGAATGTCATCAGAGGCAGGCAACAAACCTTGATACCAACCACTTCTGGCAGCGTGGCTTCAAGCAAATTATTTAACTGTTCTTAGCTCTATTCACTTCATCTGCAAAGGAAAATAATCCCCATACAAACTTTATAAATCCAAAGGCCCATGTGGTCCAGTCCTATTTAGCAGTCAAAAATAATTTACGGGCTTCCCTGGTGGCGCAGTGGTTGAGAGTCCGCCTGCCGATGCAGAGAACGCGGGTTCGTGCCCCGGTCTGGGAAGATCCCACATGCCGCGGAGCGGCTGGGCCCGTGAGCCATGGCCGCTGAGCCTGCGCGTCCGGAGCCTGTGCTCCGCAACGGGAGAGGCCACAACAGTGAGAGGCCCACGTACCACAAAATAATAATAATAATAATAATAATAATAATAATAATAATAATAATTTACAAGGAATTCCATTTGCACTAGAAACTCTCAAATAGGTCACAATAATATTTTTTCAAGTCCCCACCCCACTTCCACTCCTCAATCCTCTTGTCATCTCCCTAGTTGCTCTGGAGCATCTTACAGAGCACAACCGTGAAATACTCCCACCAGCCTCAGCTACACAGGGTTTTTTCCCTCCTCTTGACCACCCCCTTCTTCCTTCCCATAAGAATCCATCCTTTTTAGGAGAGGACTGGAGGAAGAAATCTCAGCACAGACAGAGTTCTCTTCATCAGGAGCAGGTGGGGTCAGTGGGGGCTGTGAATATTCCCAAGGAAATAAATAAGTTTTGTTCTGTCACTCCTAAGTGGCTGTGGGAAGGCTGAAATTAGATTACTTGTATTAAGCAGTCAGTTCAGCATCTGACATGTAGGAAGTGCTGGAAATATGAGAGCCATTAGTGTTGTTGTTTTTGTAAACCTGCTTTTTCGTGAAGACTTATCCCACTGCTGCCACCACAAAGCCCTCCCTCCCATCTCCCTTGTCTGTCTGACCATCTCCCTCACTCCCATCACTGAATTTCATTCAGCTCACAAGTCATAGCCATGCCTGTGCCTGGAACAGCCCCTGTCCAGTGACATCTTGGCTCCTCTACCAACCTTTCAGTGTTTGTGGCCCAGGCACATACACCCTGGCCCTTCTGCCGACTCCCACTTGCCTCTCCCATTGCACAAAAGGCCTTCGCACCATTGCTGCCAAAGGTCATCCCATCTCAGAGTGTAGCCTCTAATAGGACAAGGGCTACGTCTGTTTTACAAGCTCCATGGAGCACCTGGACCCAGACAGGGACTACTGGAGAGAGAAGCACCTACGTGTCCAGGCCTGGGTGAGGCACAGAGAGGAATGCAGGAGAAGCTACGGAACTTAGAATACTATAAGGAAAGCAAAACCTACAGGAAACCATTGGGTTGTATGGTAGGCACCCAAAGGCATAAGATTTACTGAACATTGAGGGAGCCACGCTGGAGCTCATTTAAGGCAAAAGAGTGAAGTCTAACTTTGTGCCCTCTATTTTGTCCATTTCCCCACCCCAGCTCAGGACTGGAGCCTCCCTTTTACCTCCTACTGAACCTTGATCTTAAAAACCTCAATTTCTCCATATGTGGCATAAATGACCAGGAACAGTGTGACATAGTGTGACATCCTCCCTCCTCCATTCCTAGGGTCATGAATATTCTAACCAGGATTAAAGCTTTACAAAATCAATGACACCCCAATGGAGAGATACCAGGCATCATCTTGCAGACAAGAGAGGATGGAGGGAAGCCTTCTTAGACCCCAGAAATTCCTCCAAGTAGGAAAGTCAACCACTTCACCCTGGTGAGTGATTGCAAGTAATGTTTAGCAGAAGAAGACACTTTTAATCTTTTCTAGCAGGAAAAGAAAACCTCAAAAAGCACTTTTTCAGCTGGATCCATGGTCACTGTTGAGGTTCACATGGGGAATTAGTGGCACATGTGAAAATAATTTGTAGGTTTGGGAGACCCATTATATGACCCATGAGATGAGGCCATCAGACCCCAAATGAGGCCACAGTAATAGCATCCACTGTGAACGAGAGCCCCACCCAACTCTGAGCTGCTCAGGACCCACAGTGGAGCACCATATTGAGGAAAAACAGGGAGCCTGACCAAAAAGAAGGTCTGCAATACTTACTTCAGGAGGATTCATGGAAGGAATCCAGGGAATTTTTCCAGGAGAAGACAAGACTGCTGGTCTTTGGGGAGGGACGAAGCTTGGGGAGGGAGGAGAGAGTTTTGTAAGTGAGTTGACAAGAGAGTGAGGTTCAAATATTTGCAGAGCCATCATATACACCAATGGGTAGAAATCACAGAGACACGTGCTTTCGTGAGGACACAGATTTTTACAGCAAGCACTCTCTGTCAGCCAGACCTGACCAAAGAACAGGAGGTCTTGCTGCACATCCACTTGGGGAGTGTGGACTAGCAGAAGTGAGGGCTCTGTGGATTGGATAGTTGGATGGATGGATGGATGACGGATGGTTGGATGGATGGATGGATGGATAGACAAGCAGATGTATTTATGTATATATGGAGAATTGAACAAATGTGTGGTAGGATGGATAAACATGTATGAAAGGATGGATGGAGGGAAGGACATACAAATGGATATATATAAGGATGTATGGGTGATAGATGGATGCCTTCCGAGGTTCTACAGTTACATGGTAATTTGGGCAAGGGTTACCTAGTCTTTGGGATTTCACAGACCCATACAATACAGGGGGTTGACCTAAAGTTACCAGCTTCTAATTTTGTCAAGTTAAGAACATCAGTATAATAACTACCATCTATTGGAACAGATGAAACAGATCAGAATGAAATAAAGAGCAGTCCTTCCCAAGTAGGGATCATTGATAATCTCTCTCTTCTCCTCTCTCTCTCTCTGTCTCTATCTCACACACACACACACATATGTGTGTGCTGGTATGACACTCATTTTACGCTAATATTTTTAGATATTATATTGTCCATATTTTTCTTATTTAATGGCCACATTATTTTCAACAACATTTCCTGAGCCACAGACTCTAAGGACCCTGAAGAGGGTCAAAGGGTCAAAAATTCATTGCCTTTGAGACCAGGCAAGTTGAAGCGGGTGCAGTGCGGACTGCGGGGATGGGACAGTGAAAGCCTGGAGAAGCCACACTCGTCTAGAGACAGCAAGGCAGCCTCAGCCCCAGCTGACCGTCACCACGCAGGAAGGCAAACCAAATGCAGCCAGCTAGATTTTCTGACCTACTGAGATAAGCTGGACATATGACTTTTATGATGAACCTCTTGATTTAACAGTATTTGCAACTAATTTTTAAAACTGGATCTGTTTTGGGGTCATCATCCTTGAGCCAATCAAAACACACACACACCTGTGGATCCAGTTTGGCCCGTGGGCCATGGGTTTGCAACCTCTGGTTTAGATACCGGAGTTGGGGTTGGTGGTGGTGGAAAAAGCCACCATAAAGGACAACCAAAGAGCTTCTCTATTTAATACGAGGGTCGAGGAGGGGCACCAAAAAAAAAGCCACTGGATTCCTCCGGGTGAATAATTTCTCTGCAGTCTATTTCCGAAAGAGCTATAATTCGGGCTCTGAACAACCTATGATTTACATCCCGGCCGGTGTAAAAGATATTGTGCTGAGCCTTCCGAGTATGCTCTGTGTGTTTGTATAAATCTCCCTACTCAAAATATCTCCCACAGTTGACTGACAGCCCATGTAATTTAGCAGAAGGCTAAAAATTAAAATCTTCGAGCCTGCTGAGGGAGTGAAAGAATACAGTAACACTACGGCACCACCCCCTCGCCCGGCCGGGGCTCAGCAGATGCCAGGGCTGTTCATTTTGGAGACGGAACAAAATATTTGTATTTAGATTTATTAAGTCATTATTCCACCATTTGTTCCAATGCGCTTTATTAAAACCAGATCTCATCTCTGTTTTGAAAGTATTACCTGATTTACATAAGCTGGTCCCAGCCCTAATTACCGCTTCCTTTCGTGTCTTTTCATTTCGAGGGAGGTTTGCGCTCCCCTCCTGTTTTTGTCGCCTGCCTTTATGGCCCATATGTCTGCCTTGAGATAGCAAGAATCTTCAACCTATAAATAGACGGTTCAGAACAGCCCCGGCTGCCAGTTATCTGTCCACACATCAACATTACCATAATTGCAACAGTGAATGTGTAATCTCTCTAATCACACGTTCCAGTCGGAAAACTGGATTGGGTTTCATAAATTGTATAATTTGAGGCTTTCCTGAGCTAACCACTGGGCGGGTAGGCTGCTGTGGGTCATCAAGGGCTTGGTCATGCCCTGAAGCCTGGCCCGTCCTGCCCAGGGTGGCGTAGCGACACACACACCTGTGGATAATAGCAGTGCCACCCTGGCTCTGGAATGAGGACGCCTGGGGAATATGAGAAGCACAACTTTTTGAGGCCTATTATGAGCCTGACACTTCACACAAGCGCTCTTTTAATTTTCATTCCATTAAACTTCTAGGGGAAATACCGTAAATACTCCCGTTTTACAGATGATACCAAGACTCAGAGAGGCTAAGTGAGTGAGTATCCAAGGGTCACACAGTAAATAGCTGAGACTCAGATGCATGTCTGAGATTCCATACGGCACTCTCAGTTAAGCAGCTTTCATCTATGACACGGCACAGTTGAAGGCTTCAGTGGATTCCATTTTTTGTTCCTCTAGGATGCTTTCATTTCTGTCATTTTAGCTAATCTCCAGGACCAACCGAAGAGGTCTTTATAGATAACAAAACTGAGACCCTGAAAGGTTAAGTACACTGTCCAGAGTCACACAGCTGGTGAAGGTAGAACTGGGATTCAAAACCAGGCTGGATCCCACACTCGTGTGTGTTCCTTCCCAAGCCTCCACAGCCCAGGTGTTGTCTGGGCGTCTTTCCTTCCTCTTTGAGAGGCTTTGTTTTCTTTGCCAGCCTCTCAGAAGGATGCTGTAATTGGGCTGGTGTCAGCAGGCAGAGCCCTGGGGGCAGGTGGAGAGAGATTAGGGGCCAGCCTTCTGCCAGCCTCCCCGGAATCCCTGGGGACAGCTCTCTCCCAAGCCTGGTGGAGGCTCAAGGAAATTGCCTCTGAAGACCCCCAAGGAGCGCTGGGAAAAGGGCTTCTTTTGTTTTGCGTTACCAGCTTCCTCTGGGCAATGTTATTCAAGCTCAAGGTCTCCAAAGTGTGGTGAGTAGGCTGATGACACCCTGATAGATGGGCTGCTCCCCACAGGCCGAGCGCCGCTCCGGCTGTGCCCAGTAATTGCACAGTCTTGCAAAGTTTCAGATGTCTATTAGCTGCTTTGAATTGGGCGCTAATCAGATGATGGCCTTGTTACCAGGACACTCCTTCAGGTCTCCCTCCCTCTCTCCCCCCACCCTCTTTCTCTCACAAGGAACTATCTAATCCAATCTGTTTAATTTTTCCAGATGAGGAAACTGACACTCAGAAAGGGGAGGAGACCCAAGGTATAAGTACATCCCAAGTTCTTTTTTGTGTTGCCTGTTGAGCTGCGTGCATGCACGCACACACACACACACACACACACACACACACACACGCTTCACATCCCCCCTCACTCCCATCTCTCCATTTATTAACTGGGTCTCCAAGCTCCTTTATCCCGTTCTGAAGGAGCACTCCCTGCCAGCATTTTAGGCAATAAATTAGGGACCAGGCTTTGCCTTCCCAGCCCTGTCCCTATAGTGTCCCCATGCCCCAAGGAGTCAGAAAACTTAGTTTTCAGGAGGCTCCATCATGGTCCCTGACCCATGGGTGATCTACCCTGAGCCTCCCCTCTGTCTCTGGGCATCAGAGCCGGGCCCAGCCGGTGGAGATGAGGACTCCGTACTCCTTCACTTTCCCCGCACAGGGGCTCTGGGCACCAAAGACAGTCCCAGAAACGACTGGACTGAGCAGGCTGAGCTCTGAGCAGGCCACCGCCCAGGGCATGGCACGGGAGTGAACCGGGTCACTACCTTCAGGGTGTGGCCCACAGACCTCAGCAGCAGCCCGTGGAAACTAGTTTGAAGTACAGATCCCCAGGCCCCAGCAAGCCCTATTGAATCAGAATCTCGGACTGGCCGGGGGGGCGAGGAGGGGGGTACTGTGTTTCAACAGGCCCTTTGTGTTTCAGTGTAAGTTTGAGAATGGTGGGTCCAGATCAGCCCATCCCTGGACATCCTTCCCAGATGGAGAGTCCTTGGGGTTCACTCGCACTGTGATGGTTCAGGCCCCACTCAGACATTCACACCTAGCCACAGCTTTTCCTTACCGTCCTCCACAGAATTACTTTTCCCCACCTCACGTCTTCTGTAGCATTTTAAGAATAATGCTCTTCAAGTGCAAAACCTGCTGCCTTCTGTTCTGTTGTCTCCCCTGCTGGACCCTGAGTTGCTGGCTCATCTGCAGGATCCGCGGCTCCCCGTAATGCCTGGCACACAGTAGGTATGCACTGCATGTGTGCTTGTGTGTGTACTGAAGTCTAACTGCACTGACCACTGGGTCCCCAAGGACCCGGCTCTGTGGCAAACTACATGGTTTTTCTAGACCCACAAGGAGACTTCATCGTTTTACAGCCAGCAAGGCTTTCTTCACACTTTTTCCCTGGGGCTTCTGAGGGCTGGCCCCAAGGTAATCTCTCAGGTCACACCGGGGAGCTCACCTCTCCTCTGCTGCTTCCCCCAGCGCCCACCTACGCCTACCTCTGGCCAAGACCACCCTGTTGTGACATATCAGGCTTGGGCCTAACATATTAGTCATGCCTGGTGGCGGCTTAGCTCAGCCTAGGAAGATGCCTGTGGCGACCTTCTACATTACTCCTGACCTAGATTGGGAGAGCTCGTCCAGGGCTCCCAAGCCAGCTCTCTGGGGGAGGGGAAGGGCTCCTCCCCTCTGTGAGAAGTGACCAAGCGGTTTGGGAAAGGGGGGCCTGCTGTGCCCTGGGAAGCCTGGTTGCCTCCAGGCGCCAAACTAGGTCCACCTCCTCCAGGAAGCCTTCCTTGGTGACCTGACCTAGGAGGCAGGAGAGATGTGTTTTCTCACGTGCCCCCTTCCCACACCCCAGCAAGCTCCTATTCTTGGTGCTTCAGGACCTCAGAGTCACATAGGATTGAGACTTACCTGCCTGAGGACTAGCAAGTTGCCCCAGATGGCCTGGCCAGTTCCATATCCTGAAAAAAATGTCATAGGGCTTCCCTGGTGGCACAGTGGTTGAGAGTCCACCTGCCGATGCAGGAGACACAGGTTCGTGCCCCGGTGCAGGAGGATCCCACATGCCGCGGAGCGGCTGGGCCAGTGAGCCATGGCCGCTGAGCCTGCGTGTCCGGAGCCTGTGCTCCACAGCGGGAGAGGCCACAACAGTGAGAGACCCGCGTACCGCAAAAAAAAAAAAAAAAAATGTCATAAAGCTGGAATCCCATTCCAACCCCCGCAGCAGCCCTGCATCCCCACCCCCACCTGCGGGAACGCTTCCCTCTCTGGAACTCCATTCACTCAGGTGGCACTCAGGTCATCAGCTCCC
The DNA here is from genome assembly GCF_964165515.1 of Mesoplodon bidens. Lineage (NCBI taxonomy): Eukaryota > Metazoa > Chordata > Mammalia > Artiodactyla > Ziphiidae > Mesoplodon > Mesoplodon bidens. The sequence goes on along the minus strand of NC_138178.1, from coordinate 59,617,999 downwards.
TGTGCCTCAGGGCCCTCCCACATGCTCTTCCCTCTGACGTGATCCTTGTTCTCCCTGAAGCATTTCAAGCACAACACCGGGAGCTAGGGGCTGGAGTAGCAGATGCAGGGAGTTGGCCGGGAGTGCTATGGGGAATGCAGGACACCTGTCCAGTGAAATGGCATGGGAAAATAAAAGATAACAAAAATCAGGCCCTGCCATTAACCGGATGTGTGCCTTTGCATGAGTCCCTTACCCAGTCTGGGCCTGTCAGATAAAAGGCTTGGGTTTTCTACTGCTGCAGCACTCTCCTCCAGTCACGGGAACTAACTTGGTGGGCTGTGTGTGTACATGTGTGTGATTCCCCCAAGCACATATCAGGCCCATCTAACCAGATTCTGCTTCACGTTCTTTTCTTTAATCCTCGGAGATGTGACCTGCTCAATGAACCAGCTCAAGTCTTCCCCAGGCACCCACTGGGTGTTGGGTCCTCTGCTGAGTCCGATTTCCCACAAAGAGTTTCCTCCCCTGATTGGCCAGTGCCTAACGATGATTAGCCAAGTGTGCAAAGAGCTTGGGAGGACCGTCCACCTTAGATGGTCTGGAGAGCCCCTGCAGCAGAAGGTGCGTCACTAGGGTGCAAATCAGGAGGCTTAGATGGCAGATAAAAGACCTGCTGGCTTCTCTGGCAGGCCCAGCCGGAGCGGTGTCTCGTTACCGAGTCTCAGAGCTGGACGCGGCAGCCCTGGAATGTGAACGAGATGAGCTGGGAGATTTCTTGTTGACACTTGTCCTGGTGAGAGGGTCCCAGCTTCGGTTCTCAGGTTATACAACACCTGGGCAGGCTGGCTCTGCAGGAGATCCTAGTGCCCACGGGGAGGGGAGGCCTCCGTGCCCGCAGGTCCAGGGCTTCCCCTGCCCCCTGCCCACCGCCCGAGGTGCAGGCAGGAGGATCCCTGGTGGGCCCTAGGAGGTTGTGATGTGACCCGGGCCACTCCCCTGGCCCTCTGCGGAGGGACCCTGGCCAAGGATGACACAGACCCAGACCAGGCTGCTGTCCCTTCCTCGGAGGAAGGCCTGGAGCAGGGCAGCTCCTACCTGAGGCCCTACTGTGTGTTGGGCAGTATGTGAAGAGTTTTCCCATATTCCCTTTCATCCCTACCATGTAACTGGGAGGAAAGGTAAAATGAAGTGACTTGCCCTACATTAGAACCATGCCTGTCTTTTGCCAAGGTCCAGGGCTCCGACCTCTGGTATAACGTCCCGTCCACGGGGGCGCGTGCCTGGCCCGAACTCCCTCAAGAGCTGATAGCCTCGGGGCTTCCCTGGTGGCGCAGTGGTTAAGAATCCGCCTGCCAATGCAGGGGACACGGGTTCAAGCCCTGGTCCGGGAAGATTCCCACATGCCACAGAGTAACTAAACCTGTGTGCCACAACTACTGAAGCCTGTGCGCCTAGAGCCCGTGCTCCACAACAAGATAAGCCACTGCAATAAGAAGCCCGTGCACTGAAATGAAGAGTAGCCCCCGCTCGCTGTAACTAGAGAAAGCCCACGCAGCAACGAAGACCCAACGCAGCCAAAACTTAATTAATTAATTAATTAATTAATTAATTAATTTTTTAAAGAGCTGACAACCTTAAATATGACAAATGTTTGACAAATATGCCTCAGCTCAGTGATGCAAGGGGCAGCCAAGTCTAGAACAGGGGGGTTGACAAGCCCAGATCACTCAGGGCATCCTGAGGCCCTGGCTGGGAACACCCTCCAGCCCTCGGTGGTGGCGGTGATGGTGTCCAGCCGGCGGGTGACTCAGCAGCCCTCATTCCCACAATCCGGGCGGGTGAGCGCCCTCCCACGGCTGTCGGTTTGGCTCCATCGGCCCGTCTGGGGGTGCCCCGGCAGCCAGCGCCCCCTCCCCCCATCAGCACGGCCCTGGGGCCCGGGCCAGCCTTCCCACAGCTCAATCACAGGGTTTGCCCTCTTCTCAGCCCGCTGGCCTCTCCCCTGAGATTAGAGGCCACTTCTAAATTCCTCTGGCCACCTCAGCCCTCCCGTCGGCCAGGCTGTGGTGATTTCCTTGGCTCCCGTCCCAGAGCCCCCGTCCTGCCCCCCAGAGGAGCTCAGCTCCCAGAGCAAACAGCTTGCTTGCCAGGCCCCGGGCCCCCCCGCTGGTTTAGAGCCAGTCCTGTGCCCTGCGAAGAGAGGGATCGGGGCCCAACCGGGGCATGGAAGCCAGGGAGGGAAGTGGATCTTGGCTGCACTTTCAAACGGGATGTGTGGGAGGGCAAGATACAGTTAGCTTGTGCAGGTAGGGCACAGGACCATCTGCTGGGTCCAAGGGAAACGCCACACCACACGCTGTGGCTCCCACCCCAGGAGGCGGCATGCTGGAGTGAGCTGCACTGTGACCTTGAGCAAGGCTGGTAACGCTCACATCCTCTTCCCACATCTGTAAAATGGGCAAGACAACGCCTGCTGGCCAGGGCTGTACTATGCAACATGTACAGCCCTTTTCATAAAAGGTCTGGCTGGCAGGAGGCCCGCTCCAAAATGCTCCAGACATGGGTATTTCTTTCTATTCTGTGTGTGAGCCCAACTGGCTTTGTGCAATCTTTTATGGCCCTCGTTTCACGTTTGTCATCCTGGGAGCCTGTGGGAAGGGACGTATGAAGCACTTTGCAAACGGTGCCGGGCACTGCAGGCGTTGGCTGTGCTAGTGTCCTCCCAGCAACTCCCAGGGGAGCAGGCAGACCTTACCCCATCCCCCGTATCTCCCCGCCAACACACACAGTTGACCCAGCGAGGAGCTGGAGATCACAAACAGGAAATACCTTGCTGATGATCAGTCCACAAGTTAGGACGGCTAAAGAAACTAACTTTGTTGAGCACTAAGTAAGTGTCAGCCACTGGGGGCGGCACTTGAGGACACTGAGGTGCAGAGGACACGGTTCCTGCTGAAAAGTCTCATGGGGCAGAGGTGGGGATGCGCCTGCCTCCCAGACAAGTGGAAAACACGCTGTAAAGAGGTGTGGACACCTCACCTACAGGATCCTGTTTTGGTGAGAAATCAGGGCTGCTCGGGCTTCCTGGAGAATGGCCTTTGGGCTTCTGAAGGCAGAGCAAGAGTTTGCAGGGTCGAGAAGTGAGAGAAAGGGCATGGAGGCCCCATACCTGGGCTGACCAGAGGGCTAGGAGGCTCTTCCAGAGCCTTCAGGTGCAGGGAGGAACCTCGCTGCTCCTTTCAGGTGACTTTGCAGGTGTGGGGAGACCCCTGGGGGACATCAAGACACAACCACCGAGGGACATGTGAGCAACCTGTGACCCGGCCTAGGCCTTCCAGGAACTGGTTGGGCGAGACGAGGCTCACCCCTGGCATATTTCGAGAGCAGTGCTGGCCAGCAGGGCTCCAACTGTGGGTGTGGTCCAAGAGGTCTGTGGTCACTTCACTCCTCGGGTGACTCTGCCGAGCCCTCAGCAAGCACACGCGCGTACAAAGTTTTGCACACTGTTTCCAGGGACTCCCAGATATCCCCCCACCATCAAGGAAGCCCCGATATATCCAACTCCTGTGTTCCACAGATGAGGAAACTGAAACAGAAAAAATATGACTTGCCGAAGGTCCACATGAGTCAGGTCAGAACCGGGCCTACACTCCTAGCTTTTGCGCGAGGGTTCTCCCACGGGCACCCGGCTGCTGTTGCTTTCTAAATATGTGTCCCTGCCCAGCTGCAGTCCTCAGGGTTCTATCTCATGATGGAGGGGAGCATGCACTTTCCAGCACTCCCAGGAAAAGCCTGATCCCACCCCGAGACTCCTCTCTTAGTGAAAACTTCTCACTCTGGTCTCCCGTGCACAGTCCTGCTGGTTTGCTGCATCCCTGTGGCAGGTCCCGCCGTCCACCCAATGACCCAGGCTGTTCACGGGCATCCTCCTCCCCTCGCCCCCGTGCTCATCCTCCACAGCCACCGCTGTCTGGATTTGACTCTCATTCCAATCCAGTCTTCTCTCTTTATCGCCAAGGGTCCAGGCCCTCCTCATCTCCTGCTGGGGCTATTACCACCGCCAGAAAAATATTTCTAAAGCACACAAACAGGTGACTTTTCTGCTTAAAATCTTGCAGAGCTACCCAGTGGCCTTGAAAATTAAGTTCAAGCTCTCGGTATGATCTGCAGAGCTCCCCGTGGCCGGCCGCATCTGCCCAGCAATGCCCCCTCCTGCCTCACGCCCACTCCCACTTAGGCCGTGGCTGGGCAAAGGCTCCCAGTTGCCTCTAGACCATTTGTTACCACTGACCTTTCTGTCCAGAGGAATAAGATGTGCTTGGGCCAGCTGAATACCCTTTGACCCCAAGGTTGGCTTGCATGCTTGGTTTTTAAATTCAGTTCCCTTTTGACAGAAATGTTCCCAAAGGGCCCAATCCACTTTCCCACTTCAGGACTTTGGAAAAATCTCACACACAAGAGAATCATTTGTAAACATCCTTTCATGGTGGTTTCCTTCCATAGGCTAACACAACTTTTTTTTTATGTTAGGGGTATTTCTGGGGATTGAAATGAAAGTCAAGAGAAAGGGTCGTTATGAGCATCAATGTCTAGCAGTGTGCAGTGACCCATCGGCTGATGAATAAATAGCGTAATCAAGAAGTTCAACCCATGAATTCAACAGGAACAAGGGCTGATATTCAAAGTCCCAGACAGTTCAGTTGGAAGAATAATAAAAGCACAGCTGAGATGGGAGCTTGGGACACCGCCCCCCCCTTCCCCAGCCCCTGCCTGGGCTGAGCCTGATGGCAGACCTCACAAAAACACAGCCCAAACGAGCCTCATTCCTGGGCTCTCATAACTGGACTTTCAGCTTTCTAGAACAACACTTCTTGTGTTATGTCTGCAGTTTGTAGGATCTGATAAGAGACTTGCTTAAAAGTTCAAAAGGGACCACACTTTGTAAATAGTTTCAAAGAGAAGCCCTATTTACGCTGGAGAGGAGATACACCGTAGGAGATGAGACAGCCTTTAAGTCAGACAAGGTGAGGGGGAGTCCCACAGCTACCTCTGTGGACCTGGGCTAACTGCTGAATTTCACCATCCTGGGTGTCCTCGTCTGCACAGTGGGGATGATCATGTACTTACCTCCTTGAGTGGGGAGTAAATGATATCATGCAAATTAAGCACAGAGGATGTGCTCAGTAAACAGTCCTTGTGGTGGTGGTGATTGCCAGTGAAACCACCAACGTGAGCAGAACAGCTGTATCAATACATGTTGAAAATAATTTGGGGCAGAATGAGACCATCCTGGGCTATGGAAACAAATGGTATAGGCCAGCCACCTAGAACTGCAGCTCAGGAAGGGAGAACTCAACAGAGCCAAAGCCTACGGGGGCAAGTGGCAGGTGCAGTGGGCTGAATAATGGTCCCCAAAGAGATCAGGTCCTAATTCCTGGAGCCTGTCAATGTGACCTTATTTGGGAAAAGGATAGTTGGTAGTTGGAGATGTGATTAAATTAAGGACTTTGAGGTGAGGAGATTACCATGGATTATCAGATGGGTCTTAATGCAATCACAAGTGTGGGTTTTTTGTTGTTGTTTGTTTGTTTGTTTGTTTTGTGGTATGTGGGCCTCTCACTGTTGTGGCCTCTCCCGTTGCGGAGCACAGGCTCTGGACGCGCAGGCTCAGAGGCCATGGCTCATGGGCCCAGCCGCTCCATGGCATGTGGGATCTTCCCGGACTGGGGCACGAACCCGTGTCCCCTGCATCAGCAGTCGGACTCTCAACCACTGCGCCACCAGGGAAGCCCAAGTGTGTTTTTTTAAAATTATTTATTTATTTATTTATTTATGGCTGTGTTGGCTCTTCGTTCCTGTGCTAGGGCTTTCTCTAGTTGTGGCAAGTGGGGGCCACTCCTCATCGCGGTGCATGGGCCTCTCACTATCGTGGCCTCTCCTGCTGCGGAGCACAGGCTCCAGACACGCAGGCTCACTAATTGTGGCCCACGGGGCTAGCTGCTCCGCGGCACGTGGGAATCCTCCCAGACCAGGGCTCGAACCCTCGTCCCCTGCATCGGCAGGCGGACTCTCAACCACTGCGCCACCAGGGAAGCCCCAAAGTGTGTTTTTAAGAGACAGGCAGGGGGAGATTTGATACACAGAGGGGAAGGTGACATGAAGACAGAACAGAGAGATTTGAAGATGCTGACCTTGAAGATTGGAATGATGGGACCATAAGCCAAGGAATGCCAGCAGCCGCCAAAAGGTGGAAGAAGCAAGGAACAGATTCTCCCCTAGAGCCTCCAGAGGGAGTGTGGCCCTGCTGACTCCTTAATTTGGGCCCAGTTGATGCTGATTTCAGACTTCTGGTCTCCAGAACTATGAGAGAAAAGATTTCTGTTGTTTTAAGCCACCAAGTGTGCGGTGATTTGTTACAGCAGCCCTAGGAAGTTAATACATCCAGGATCATAGATTCTAGGCTGAGGAAACAGACTCAGAGAGTAGTAGTAACTCACCCAAAGCCACACAGCATGTTTGCCTCAAGGCCAGGACCAGACCAAGGTCTCCAGATCTCTGCACCACTGTGCTCCCTCCCCTCTGCCCAGCTTTCTTCCCTGGGAGGCCTTAGACTCCCACCCTGGGAAATCCTTGGTTACCATAGTTATTTTATCTTTACTCACCCACTGCCCCAAGGTGAGCCCAGCTAGTACCAAATGCTGTCCCTGTGGTCACGACTGCCCCCAGTCTGAATGTCCACCTGTCGCCTGTGTCACAGATTGGGTTCTTTGGAGAGGGAGTTTTATTCCAGTTTTATGCCAGAGCTTTATTAAGGATCTACACCAGTGAAGGAAGGGGGAGGAAGTTGGATCGGGAGGAAGGAGATTGAAGTCGAATTGCCATGCCGGCCCCAGCCGACCCCACAGGGAGTTGTCCTGAGTCCAGCTGAGGCAGCCAGGACCTCATACCCCCATCTGGCTCAGTCACCAGGTGCCGGCTGCCCTGGAGAGGGCCTGGCCTCCGGCGAGGTGGGTTTCTGCAGTGAGGCCGACCCTGACAGGGCTGACAGCTGGAGGCCACCTGCTGACTGCACTCCCTGCAGCTGGGCAGTAAAACCTTCCTTGAAGGAGGGCCGGGCACAGGTGGACCACAGCCCAGTGCTACCACGCATTCTGCAAACAAGAGCTGCATCTCAGCGGGGCCTGGATGGCTTGCCAAACAGCAGCCCCACCCTACACAGTGACCAAGACCCTCCCCACTCAAAGTGGGATGTGTGGACCAGGAGCCCCGACACCACTTGGGAAATGGTGAGAAATGCAGACTCTGTTTTGGGCCCCATGGTCCATCTGAGAAGCATGCTCTACCCCAGGGGTTGGATGACTCAAGGGACCAAATCCAGTAGCTGTCTGTTTTCATAGGGCCTTCGAGGTAGAGATGATTTTTGCCTCTTTTACGAAGAAGAACACGTAACAGAAACTGTATGGCCCCCAAAGCCTGTTTATTTATGACGTGGCCTTTTGCAGAAAACTGTCCCCAACCTCTGCTCCAGAAAGGCCAACCAGCAGGGGAGACCCCGGGTGCTGAGCTCTTTCCCCGGAGCCCCTCCTAGTGTTTGCGGCCAGCCCTCCGGCCCTTCCTCCCGCATCCTGACTTGTCTCCTTCTTTGCCCGCCTCCTTCTCTTCTCTTTACCCCACTTTCTTCTTTGATTTCCTTGTCTCCCCTCCTGACCCCTCGCTTCTCTTTCTCTCTCTGGGGCGTGCGTGTGAGTCTCTCCCTGTCGGAACGTGTGCATCTGAAGCTCTCTCTTGCTCTCATCTCTGAGACCGGCTTTGTGTCTGCTCATCTCTGTCTGTCTCGCCCTGCATCCCTCCCCCACACTCCAGCTACAGATCAAAAGAAGCATCCTCACGCCGCACCCGCACCCGGGGTAATCAGCTTGGGCTGCTGTTTGGAGCAGTCGTGGGCACTGCAGGCAACCCCCAGACCTTTCTATCCTCAGTCCTGCCACGTCCACACCTGCTCCACAAATGCCCACAGCTTCTGGCATTCTCTTCTCGGCTCTGTCTGCACCATCATCTCTCCTTGCCCCCAGATCTCCCTTCCCCACAGGGCCTTTAATCTTTGCAGCTTTTTTTCCTGCAACATCCCTGACTCTCTTGTGAAATGCAAATTAATTAGCGTCTAATTACTCACCCAGTGCTGCATCTACAGCCTTCTCTTGTCAGGTTCCTGGAGAACATCTCTGTCATCCGCTGAGAACTGGGCCCCGTGAGGAGCAATTCCGGTTTAGGGAGGCAGGCAGCCTCAAAGAGGAGGCTTTGTCAGCATCCACCTCCTCAGTGGATCCCAGGAACACAGTCTGGGTGGGGTGGCTCCGCCCACCATTCACCCTAATTGCCCGCATCATTCTGGGAAGTGACGGGCCGAGGGCTGTGCTGGGTCAGGAGTGAGTCCCAGCCTCTGCCCTCAAGGAGGTGACCACGGGGCTGAGCAGCCAAGCCCTGCTTGTGCAGCAGGAGTCCCCATGCATGACCCTCCAGGCAGCAGCTGATGAAATGAGGACGTACCCAAGGACCTGGTCTAGTCTTTAAACTTGAACAGGCTGAGTTCAAATGTGGGAAGTAAATGGCAGAGGACTTGAGCCCATCCTAAACCACAGGGTACAGTCTCCAGGCCTGGAGAGGCGGCTGGGGCGGAAGGAAGAGAACAGGGCTCCAGTCCACCCACTCCCTGGGAGGCTTTAGGCCTTGACCCTCCGAGCCTCAGCTTCCTCATCTGGGAACTGATGGTAACAGGGCCAGCACAGTGAAAAGGAGCCTCTGGCTGCAAAGTGCTGAGCACAATACAGGTGTTCCAGTGAATGTCACTCGCGTTTTTCTTTGCCTTCGTGCTCCCAGGGGCCAGGGGTGGATCCATGCTGGATGCAGGTGGAGCTGGACTTTTGTCCAGTGTGCAGTCGCCACCTTGGGTCCCTGCCCTGTCCTCCTAGCCTCTCCCAGTAGTACACAGTCACCACAGTTGCTCCCAGCAGCTCCATCCTATCCCAGCCAGTCCTTACAGAAGTTGAAAGGTATCTTCCACCCACTAACTAGAAGAAGGTGATCACCCTTCACCAGCCTGAATTCAGGAGACTCAACCACGAGAACCGGACTCTAGAACCCATCACCCCAGGGCTCACTCACAAAGGCTCGTCCTGACACCCCACACAGCCTGCCTCACCGTGTCCTGGAGATCCTCAGGCTTCAGCAGTCTGCCCACTCGGTCTGTCTATCCCATCCCAGTCCCCTCCAGTCCTGCTACCTTCACTCCAGCTGGCTGCGAGCAGCCTAGCCTCTTCCCAGCTCTGATTGCTTCCATCCAGACGGAGCCCTGTTCCCCGCAAACCCTCATCTCCCTGATGCTTATGGTTCATGTGAGACCACCAAGCTCGGAATTCTCCATTGGTCACTATTTGTATTCCTCAATGGTCTGAGTAGGTGTGAGTGTGGTCCTATTTCTCTAGCAGACTGTAAGCACCTTGAAGGAAAGGACCACACCAGACCCCCGAGGGCACCAAGCACAGCACAGTGCCGGGGCCGTGGCATGCCCAGCCAGCACACTGGGGGGTTGATTGGATGACCTGATGTACATCTTCACCCGACTCGCTGGTGCCAGGTCAGCAAATGTGTTCAGTGGAGACTGGAGAATGTAGGCGTGAGGGGGAACAAGAGTGCTTGAGCGGCCACTATGTGCCGGGCACAGATGCTAATAGTAAGGCCTCCCAAGCCCGTGTTGTCATTGCACGCTCATGACAGCCTTGTAAAGCAGATATTGTTCTTCTCCATCTTATGGAGGGGATCTGAGCCTGGGGAAGCTTAAACAACCAACCCAAGGTTATACAGCTACAGAGTGGTGGGACCCAGCCTACACCAGACCTGCCTGCCTCCAGAGTTTAAGGCCCCTCTGGTTGGCCCAGTTGCTCAGAGCTCTCTGCCCTCTCCCTCTGGCCTGGTTGGCAAATGCTGGCCAGTTGGCTCAACCCAGTGCTCTGCTGTTGGCCTCTGGGGCCCTGGTGGCCTTTGGTCCTTCCTTCCTGGCCAGCCCCTTGGGGCTGGAACTGGATATCTGCACTCCTGGGGAGGCCCAGGCCACCCTGTTATCTGGGACACTGATGAGGGCACAGGCACTGCCAACCGCCAGGCCTGGGGCCCACGGAGCTCGTGACCCTGACTGGGGTAACCAGTCCCATGCGCTGTCATCAACTGGGTGCAAATGGCCGCTGCCGCAGCGGGCTTCTCTGTTCAGCGATATCACAACCCCTTCACTCTCCTGATGGGGAAACTGAAACCAAGGGAGGCAGGCGGCTTGCTCAGGACTCCAGCAAAGCAGGGCCTGGGACCAGGTGCCCTGATGCCCAGTTCGGGGCTCGTCCTGCCACTCGCAGCTCAGTTTCACAAACGTGCAGAGAGGACAGCAGAACTGGGTGCTCTGGGGCCACACAGAGAGAAGCCTGGCTGCCTCTCTGCTTCCTTCAGGAAGCTCCACTCTGCAGGGGAGCCACGCGGCACCCGGACAGAGCAGCTCGGGTACAGAGCAGCTTGGCCCCCGGCACTGGCCGGGAGCGCTGCAGGGGGAGGTTGGTCAGCGCAGTAAATTTTCCTGGAGGAAAGGCCGTGAGGTGGGTAAGGCCTGGCTCAGCACACAGGCCTCCAGAGACGTTGACTGAAGCCAGGAAGGAAGAGGGCTTTCCAGGCTGAGGAGAGAGACAGGCCGAGCGGTAGGGAGCAGGGAGCTCAAAGGACAGAGAGGACCCCGGGGATGGTCCGAACACTCTGCCACAGGATGGGGGCTACAAAGGCTTGGCTGCCCCTCGTCCCTGTGCTCCGGGGGATGTCCCCAGTGCTCTGGTGGCAATCCAAGCCAGTGTTTCCCAAGATGGCTGTTGAGACACTGCCTCACCCTGCCAGGACAGCCCTGGGAGAGAGCACTTTTCCCAAACCTCACCTCACCCCACCTCACCTCACCTGAGGAGTCAGTCTCCTCCCACCCTCTGAGCCAGGCCTCCGGGAGGTGCGCTTCCGTTTGCACGCCATCACCTGGCTCTCCTCCTCTGCGTGGGCCTTCTCCACCCTCTGAAGGAAAGATCGCCATGTCCGCAGAACACGCATTCGCTGCATCGGCCAGCCTCTGCCCAGATCCCCTCCCCACCCAGCAACTTCAGAAAGCCCAGCCCAGCCCTGCTTCCATCACTCCCTCCTTCAGTAAGCCCCGCAGAGCCTGGGCAGGGACACTGACCACAAATGAGACAGGTCCTGCTCTTAAGAAGCCGGCAGTCGATGGAGCAGGGAAAACGTGGATGTAACTCACTGCAACGTGTGCTAGAAAGTGGGCGCTCCCGCAAAGTGCTAAAGGGTGGGGGAGATGGCTTTCCGAGGTGGCACCCAGCTCGGCTTCCTGAAAGAAGTGGCACGTGTCCTAGAGATACATGCACGGGGCTCAGCACCACATGAGAGCATGATATATTCGGAAGGTCTTGGCTGTGCAAGAAATTTGTCTGAGGGGCCTGGAGATGAGAGAAGCGAAACCGGGGATGAAGGACCTCGGGTGGCCTGGTGGGGAGCCGGAGAGGGGCAAGAGGCAGGGAGGTCATACCACCAGATTTGGGGAAATAAACTACTATGGCTACAGGGTCAAGAATTGAGGGGTGGAGGTGGGGACAGGGGGGTGGGTAAAAGGCAGCTGCCTGGAGACCAGTGAAGAGGGGACTGCAAGGGCCCAGGGTAGAGAGAGAGGGCCCAGGCGATGGTTAGAAGGGTACAGGGAAGGAAGCAGAGACCGGGGATAGGTAGAAGGTGGGAGTGACAAAATTGGTGACAGGAGGGCGGGGTTGGGGGCAGGAAGGGGCAAGATTACAAAGGTAGGAGTACTGTCAGGCCTACCTTTCTTGCTGGGGTGGCTGGCTGGCTGGAAGCGTGGGACCCTGGAGGGGACGACAGGGAGAGGAGCAGGCTGGGCAGCTCAAGAAAGAGGTCGGCTCCGGAGAAGGTGACTGGGAGTCATGACACAGAAGGGAAGCCAGAGGGAAGAACAGGGGCCTAGAGTGGTGGCCGGGGATGACAGCAGAAGGGGCGGGGCCTGCGTATGAGGGACCCAGCCTCCCCACGCCCAACCATAGCCTTCTCTCTATTCCTGCTACCGACCAGGGTTCTTGGCCTCCTTAATCGATAGAAATTGACCAGAGGCCAGACAAGAAATTCAGGCAAGACTTTATTGGGGCCCCTCCTGCTGCAGCAGCAGGGAGTGAGAACAAACAGTTTCCCTTGTTTGCTCGCTCCCTGAGGAGGGGGCAAGCTTGTTCCCTATGTGGGGTGAGGGTAGGGGTGTGTCCAGGGTCGGGTCAGAGGGGCGGCTTAGGTCTTTTGCCCACCCCTCTGGCGGTGGTGTGTGCAGGGGGCATGCTCAGTACCCTGCTTTTGCTCCCGACACCCTGTCTTTGCTCCAGGCTCCTCAGAAGTGGCAGTTGGGCTTTTTTGGTCTCTTTGTATCTTTGGGTCCAGAATTTGCCCCAACTGCTGTGCATACAGTTATTTTTAGTCCCAAACAGTTTCTTTGTATTTTGTTGCTTGAGGAGAGGTACACACCTCCCCAGGTGCAAGCATTGCAAGCACTGCAGCAAAGGGGCCCAGGTCCCAGCCTGTCTCACTCCCTTCAGCTCAGGCCTCTGCTGCTCAGAAACTGTCTGCTTATTTATGAATGCACCCCATCCCCAACCCTGTTCCCATGGCAACACCCCTCCCCCTTAGCTGGGTTGGGGGGGGTTGTCCAATCCCACAGGGGAGCCTGCAGCCCAGTGCCTGGCCACGTCACTGCAGCCATGGCTGAGATCAGGAGACTCACCAGCTCACCTCATCCCACCCTGCTGGCCTCCTGTGCCAGCATGCTATCCCTGGGCACCAACAAACATCTCCCTAATCTGTCCCTTCTCCCCAACAACCACCCTCAGCCATCCCTCTGTGTCCAACCCAGGGCAGACCTTACACAAACAAGAACCCGCCCCCCCCACCCCATTCTTGTGTTAGGTCACTGAGGTGTTGAGCCTTACTTGTTACTGCACCATGGCCCAACCTATCCTGACTAATACAATCCCTGTGCTGTGGTGACACCATGCCAAGCAAGCCACTTATTCTCTGCTTCCCCAGCCTGGACAGTGGGGACCATCACCCCCTCCTCCCTACCCCAACCTTTCCAAGCTGCCCTCTCCTCTACTGCCCCAAACTCCAGCAGCCCTCCCTACACTCCCTCCCATCGTCATGTCCCCCGGCCTTTCCACCTCCCCAGCTGAACTGTGGGCTCCTGAGAGCGAAAATCAGGCCTGAGTGCCCTTTGTGTCCCTCAGAGAACCCAATACCATGCTGCACGTGTGGGAACTGAACTGAGAGGCACTGCAGACGCCTCAGCCACACACAACATCCCCCATCCCGGGCTTCCCTTCCTTCCCCACTCCGTCCTCCCTCTGAGATCCCGTTCGGGGGGAGTAGGAGAAAGCCATGACAGAGAGATGGAAAATATTCCTGGTATTGTTCTAAGGCCACAGCCTACGATTGTGGAAGGAAGTGGAGGGGGGTGCTGGGAGATGGGGAGGAGAGGTTAACAAGATTAAAAAAGCCATAATGAGACCACAGCACAAACCCTGCAATTATGCTCCCAAATTTAATCAAAACAGCTTCCCGCACTGGGCCTGTAATGCATCTAACAGGCCCGTCAGTTTCTGCCTCCCAGGCCCAGCCCTTGAGATACCACAGAGCCCAGAGTCCTCCTGCAGAGCTTGGGGCGGGGGCGGGGCCTGCCTTCCAGCACCACCCACCCCCTGCCCATCCCACTGTGACAGGCCTATGGGGTTTGAAGTGGCCTAGTTAGGCCAAGTCTCCAAGGGAGCTCTCCTTCTTTCTCCACTCCTCCCCATCACCTGCCCGCCGCTGATTTGCTACCTCTGCAGAGGGCTCTCCACGGCCCGGGCTACCAGCTGTGGCCCCAGGCTTCTCAGGAAGGGTTCCCTCAGAAACACCCCCTCCAACACCGCCCTGGAATGGCCCCTTTCTTAGTCAAACCCCACTGCAGATCTGGCCTTGCCTGGGTGTGTTGACCTTTTGAGAGGAGAGGTATTTTCTCCAAATGGTTTTGGTCTCCCCTGGCACATGTAGGTCAGTACCTTTGGTAGGGGTAGTTAAATGCTCACTGATGATCTTTATGCTCGTGTACCAGCCTCCCCTGTGAAAGAGTGGGGCCCATGGACTGTGGCTTCCAGGTCAAGTGAAGAATAAACATCCTTTCTCCATCTCTCTCTTCCCCTGTCCTGGTGATCTTGGATGATCTGTATTTTGGTTGGTGCATAACAAGGTGAAGAGGACTAAACAACCCACGTTGCACCTTTACAATATGATAGTTTATAAGAAAAATGTATATTTGGTCTTAGTCCATGGTTCCGGGCTCACAGCTTCCAAAATCCTTGGAATTTCCCAAACTTTGTGTGATCAAGGTGTCTTTTGTTATGTTAATGAGGTGACCTTTTTTGGACCTAGGTAAGCTCAGTCTGGGGACTGGTTGCCAGGGAAACCAAAGATTAGAGGGTTGGAACTTTGGGTCCTACCCCCAGACCTCTGGGGAGGGGAGAGGGGCTGGAGATTCAATCAATCACAAGTGGTCAATATTTTCATCAAACATGCCTAGGTAATGAAGCCTCCATAAAAACCCAACAGGAGGGGTTTCAGAGAGCTTCTAGGTTGGTGAACACGTGGAGATTTGGGGAGAGCTCCACGTCCTTTCCCCATACCTTGCCCTGTATATTTGCTTCCACCTGGCTGTTTCTGAGTTCTACCCTTTTATTATAAACCAGTAGACTAGTAAGTAAAGTATTTCTCTGAATTCTGTGAGCCGCTCTAGCAATTTATTGAACCCAGTGAGGGAGTTACAGAAACCTCTGATTTATAGCCAACTGGTCAGGAGTCCAGCTGACAACCTGCACTTGTGACTGGTATCTGAACTTGGGGAGGGGGGCAGTTTTGTAGGACTGAGAACTTAACCTGTAGGATCTGACCCTAACTCCAGGCAGATAGGGTCAAAATTGAGTTGACTTGTAGGGCACCCAGCTGGTATCAGAATTGCTTATTGTAGGGGAAAAACGCACACATCAGAATTGGTGTCAGAATTGGAGATGTTGGTTCAACATCAAGCACAGCCTGGGTAAGGGTGGTCCAGGCCCAAAGAGGAGTTTAGATTCGTGGTGATTTCTGGTTTCTAAAGGGGAAAAGCGGTGACTGTTCTCTGACACCAAGGACTTATGGTATTTTGTCAGCCGGGGGCCAATCTTTTCTACAAGAGCCTGCTCTAGGAGCAACTCACGGAGGACTGCAGTCCATTCCAACCCATCCCATCCACTCATCCAGCAAATACTGGCTGAAGATAACTCCCCATGCCTGTCCTCAAGAGGAGGGAGGGGACAGCAGGGAGAGCAGGATGCAGACTTTCCACCTAGAAGACCTGAAATCAGCCCCACTGGCCTCCAGCTGGTTACTTGGCCTCCCTGAACCTCATTTTCTAAACAGAGCTAATAATACCCCTCCACTTCCCTATCTCCTAGTGGTTTTGAAAATCAAAAGAGACCTTTGTTGACAAAGTGGGTGGCAGGTTGTTATTAAGAAGATAAAATAAGGTCTTAGTTCCTTGGGATACAAGGTAGACAGTCATAAATGCAATTAGAGAGGTGTAGATAAGGGGTTATGAGAGAAGGGTGGGGGGCAGCTGGGACGATGGAGAAGGCTAAAGAGAAGAGGGAAGGCATTGAAATTAAAGGATGAGTATAATCCCAACAGGCAGAAATGGCAGACAAAGGATATCCCAGCAGAGAACAGGGTAAGCAAAGGTATAGAGGCTAGAAATAATAGAGCAGTTTGCAGAGACAGTACAAAACACCATCGATACTTGTAGGGGGTCCTTGGGAGATAACCTTGTAAGTGTAGCTGGGGAGATGACAGAATGCCTTGAACACTAGGCAGACGCATTTGGACTTTATTTGGTAGAGTTGCGTGTGCATGCGCTTGGGAACGTGTTAGAAATGCACGTTTTCAAGCCTCACCCCAGGCCTCCTGAAGGAGAAACTCGGGGGTGGGCCAGGAATCTGGGTTTTATCAAGCCCTCCAGGGGATGCTAATGCTCCCTCAAGTGGGAGACCCTCTGATGCAGCGGGTGCTGTCAGCACCCAGCCCTGCCAGCACCCAGCCCTGCCGGCTTCCATCCACCGCCATCAGCATCCCTCTGAAGATGGGCTTTCTACAGCCACTGAATCCTGCCCTGCCCAGGCACGAAAAGACTGGGAGTGCCAGGAATTAGTGTCCCAGGGGAGCAGCTGTCACCCAACGGTTGACAGGAGTTGGTGCAGTATCCCCAGCTCCGTGGCCCCTCAGGTGGTGTGGCTGAGATGGGGTTTCACACTCCATCCCACAGCGGTCACGGCGGTCACTGCAGTAACAGCCCCTGCCTGTGTGGGGCGCCTTCCCTCCAAGTCTGACTTCTCCACTCCCGCTGGTGTTCTCTGGGACACAGCCCAAATGAAGTACTTCCACTAGAGCCCTTGGCTCTCCTTCTGGGGGAGCCAAGATGGCGCACGCATGTGCACACGAGCACTCACATGGTGTCAGGGCCAGGATGGGGTGGGGTTGCTGACTTCCTGGGCCTGGAATGGCACTGGCGGAGGAGGAGGCCCTGGGAGAGGAGGCGAGCAGCCCAGAGATCAGACAGAGGAGGAAGGAGCACTGGGAAGACTGCAAGAGCAAAGCGGTGATGGAGGGCTTGAAAAGGAAGGGGTGCGAGGAGAGGAGATCACCTCCTAAAGCAAAATTGCCAAGACCGGAGTCATGATGGGCTGTAGGGCCTCAATGAGAGAGGGAGGCCCAGCCTAGCTCCAGCACCTTTCTGATCGTCCCCATTTCATTGATAGAGAGACTGAGGCCTGAGAGTGAAATATCCAGGCCTCAGAGCCAGTCCAAGACCTGGGATCAAAACCCAGGCCTGCAGGCCAGAGCCTGTTGTTTTCAGGCCACCCCTGGGGACAGAGCCTCCAGGCTGCTGGCTCCATGAGGCCACACTGCTCTTTGATTCTTGTACCTCCGAAGAGTCTGGTGATAACTATGGACTAAGGAGGGGGCCCTATTCATCCAGCGAGGGTTTGATCCTTCCTCGGAACTCTAGTCTGTCCCTCAAAAAAATCAAAGCAGCTTCTGCAGCCGGGCAGCCTGCGTTTGCCACAACTGTAAATCTGGGCAGTTTACCAGTCGTCTTCGTGCCTCGGTTTCGTCACCTGTAAAATGAGAGTAAAAGTGCTTCTCATTAAGCTCTTAGACTAGTACCACTGTTGGTGCCACCGTGGCTGTTCTTGTTCTTGCTGATTACATTGCTAAGTCTGGAAAACTCCCAACTCTGTCACTTATGAGTGTATATTCATCCACCAGCTAGTGGCAGAGCTGGGGTTCAATGCCAGGGCTGGCTGACACAAGAACCCCCCTGCTATGTAAGGGTAACATAATTAAACACCAAGTGATGGAAGAGTTTATTCGGCCCATTCTTTTTTAACCTCAAAACTTTCTTTCAAATTCTCCGTATCGATATGTTTCCAGAGGGTGCAAGTTGAGGAATGCCGTTCTGGCAGTGTATCTGCTGTGAGGCCAGAGAAACAACGTCATAAAATTGAAATCAGGTCAAGGAATTTGAGTTCTGGGGCTAGTTCTGTGGCTTCTGAGCTCTCAGATCTCGGGCAGGTCATTTCTTCCCCATGGCCTTGGTTCTGCATCTGTAAAATGGGTACACACAAATCCCTGCCTCTCTTACAGGGTTGTGGGAAGACTCAGGCTTGTCTGGCTAGTGCTAGGTGCTAGTGGGGAGAAACAGGTATGAGAAATCCCCACTGTCCTGTCCATGCACAGGGAAGGGGGTGTCAGAAGAGAGTGGTAGGGGAAGGAGTGTTTATTGAGCACTTACTATGTGTTGAGCCCTAGGCTAAGGGCTTTACTCTCATGTAATTTTCCCAACAGCCTTGTGAGCGTGGGAATGTTATTCCTATTTACAGAAGAGGAAGGCGAGGCTCAGGGAAGAAAGACAAGTTGCCAGTATTGGTGGAGTTAAGATTTAGGCTCCAGTCCATCTCCAAAGCATGGTCCTTTCTGCTGGGGCACACTGCTTCTTACTTGGGGTCCACCAACAGACTGGGGTGAACCCTTACTGGGAGGCAGCATGTGTTGGGCACTGGGACTCAGGGGATGGGGGAAATGATGCCACTGCAAAATGGAATGAGAATACAATAAAATGAGTATTAGATGCCGTGGTAACTTAAAGGAGGAAGTACCATAAGGCCTCACAGAGGAGGAGGTACTTGACCTGGGTTTTGAAGAATATGTAGTTTTCCAGATAAAGAAAAGAAGGTTCTTCAGAACAAGGGGAGTTGCATATATAAGGCAGGCAGATGTCAAACTGCTGGCCACTTGGAGGAACTGCAAATGCGTCTCAGTTACCAAGAGACAGGGCCACAGCTGTATGTGGCTTTGAGCAAGTTACCTAACCTTTCTGAGCCTCAGTCTCCTATTCTGTTAAATGAAGCCAATAATGCCTAACTTAGAGGGCTGTTAGGTTTAGATGAGATAAATGTGGAAGAAATTCACATACATTGTTCTCACTTAATCCTTACAAGCTTGTGAGCTGAGCTGGATGCCAGCACTCTCTCATTTTTGCAAAGGATCAGAGAAGGAAGGAAATTGCCGAAGGACATACAGTCAGCCTCACTGCAGATATTGCCCTCTTAACAACCTGTTATATTGACACAAAAATCCTAAATAAAATATTAGCAAACCAAAACCAGCTTTGAATGAAAATATTAATGGGCCATGAGGAAGTAATTTTTATTCTAGGAATGTGAATATGATTCAATATTAGGAAATCTGTTAATATAAGACATTGTATCGATAGGTTAAAGGAGAAAAGCCACAGGATTATTTTTTTCTAGCTCTTTAATATTTTATTTTTATTTATTTAAACATCTTTGTTGGAGTATAATTGCTTTACAATGTTGTGTTAGTTTCTGCTGTATCACAAAGTGAATCAGCTATATGTATACATATATCCCCATATCCCCTCCCTCTTGCATCTCCCTCCCACCCTCCCTATCCCACCCCTCTAGGTGGTCACAAAGCACCGAGCTGATCTCCCTGTGCTATGCAGCTGCTTCCCACTAGCTATCTATTTTACGTTTGATAGTGTATATATGTCCATGCCACTCTCTCACTTCGTCCCAGCTTAACCTTCCCCCTCCCCGTGTCCTCAAGTCCATTCTCCACGTCTGTGTTTTTATACCTGTCCTGCCCCTAGGTTCTTCAGAACCTTTTTTTCCCTTAGATTCCATATATATGTGTTAGCATACGGTATTTGTTTTTCTCTTTCTGACTTACTTCACTCTGTATGACAGTCTCTAGGTCCATCCACCTCACTACAAATAACTCAATTTCGTTTCTTTCTATGGCTGAGTAATATTCCATTGCATATAGCCACAGGATTATTTTAAAAGAAATAGAAAGGGGACAATAAAATGCCACATAAAGATCTCATTTAAAAATAAATTTTAAGTAAACTAGAAATAAGACATTTTCCTACCTTGATTTTTTTAAAGCTTTCTCAAATCAAACAGCCAACATGATAACTGTGTGAAAAACTAAAAGTATTCCATCAAAATTAGGAAAAAGGCAATGATTCCTGAAACACTCCCATTGTTTACCACTGTCTGTGAGCTTTCGCAGATACAGTAAGTCAGGAAAAGATATGAGGTGTAGCTACTGGAAGGAAGGAGATGCAATTATTAAATGGTGTAATTGCCTACCTAAAAAACTTCTAAAAAAAAAACTAAAAATCTGTTAGAACCAGTACTACTCAAATAACTAATGCAAGATAAATATATATTTTTAAATCAGTTTTTATATGTACCAACAAGAACTAGCAAGACTATTACACTTGGAAAACAAGATCTCATCCACAATAGCCAAAAATATCATAAATGTGAATTACCTTAACCATAAATGTGCATGACAACATGAAGAAATAGAGAAAACATTTCAGAGATATAAAAATTTGACTAAATGAGAGATACAGCATATTCCCAGTGTAGAAGACAAAAACTATAGGACTTCCCTGGTGGTGCAGTGGTTAAGAATCCGCCTGCCAATGCAGGGGCCACGGGTTTGAGCCCTGATCCGGAAAGATCCCACATGCTGCGGAGCAACTAAACCCGTGCTCCATAAGTAAGCCTGCACTCAAGAGCCTGCGAGCCATAGCTACTGAGCGCACGCACCACAACTACTGTAGCCCGTGTGCCTAGAGCCCGTGCTCCACAACAAGAGAAGCCACTGCAATAAGAATCCTGCACGCTGCAACGAAGGGTAGCCCCCGCTTGCTGCAACTAGAGAAAGCCCACGCGCAGCAATGAAGACCCAACGCAGCCAAAAATAAAATATAAAAAAAAAGAAGACGACTTCTATAACGATGTTCGTTTTCCCAAATTGATATCTGTTTAATGCAATTTTTAAAAAACTATGGAATCGGGGCTTCCCTGGTGACGCAGTGGTTGAGAATCTGCCTGCCAATGCAGGAGACACGGGTTCGAGCCCTGGTCTGGGAAGATCCCACATGCCGCGGAGCAACTGGGCCCGTGAGCCACAATTACTGAGCCTGCGCGTCTGGAGCCTGTGCTCCGCAACAAGAGGGGCCAAAATAGTGAGAGGCCCGCGCACCGCAATGAAGAGTGGCCCCCGCTTGCCACAACTAGAGAAAGCCCTCGCACAGAAACAAAGACCCAACACAGCCATAAATAAATTAATTAAATAAATTAAAAAAAAACTATGGAATCGATGCCTTGATCAAGTTATCTAAATTTCTAAATTATTTTCAGTTTCATCTAGGAAAATGAAAAGGCAAGGCTAGTCAAAAAGATTTTGGGAGCTAGGTATAATGAAGGGAGACTTTCCCTACAAAAATTGCAATGTAATACAAATTTATAAATATTATAAAACAATATTGTCATCACCTAAGAATAGCACTAGATAGGCCAGAGGAAGGAAAAAAAATATCCTGAAAAGCAGACCTTAGGATATAAATGTGCTAGGTACATGAAGTCAGTAGATGATCCAGTGATAATTCATATCAGCAGGGAAAGGAAAAATTACTCACTGGTGCTGGGGCAATTGGTTAACTACTTAGAAAATTAAATGAATTCAGATCTTCACTTACAGAGGATTAAAGAGCAAAACATAAAAAGGAAAGCCACAAAAATCGTAAAGAGGAAATGTGACAATAAAGTATTTGGTGAAAAAATACATTTGTATGTATAGTAGGATTCAAATATTCTAATATTTAGTGCAAAACAAATACTTTAAGGATTATGGATTTTTATTTTTATCATTGTTCCTGTCTGTTTTTCAGGTTTTGAACTATAAGCACATAATCTCTTTACGATTTTTTTTAAGTGTGTAAGATTACACCCTAGCCTGAAATCAAGTGATAAGAGATAAGAAGGCCCTTGGACAAGTCCAGAGTCCTCTATGGTTTGTGTGGTTATTTTTACTACAGATCTCCTGGTGACATAACAAGTGTCTAGGAGAGACCCTTCTGAGTTGTCACTCACACCCAATCAATTCTGGCTTCAAGATCAGGTTGCAGCACATGGATCGGAAACCACGTTCGCTGCTCAGAGGACCGCTGGCTTTACTTGGCTGTTCCTCGCCATCTTCCTGCTGCCCTGCTCCACGCTTTTTGCTCTTCTCTGTAGAGGCAACATCATTGTCTTTTCAAGAAGAAATACAGGGCTTCCCTGGTGGCGCAGTGGTTGAGAGTCCACCTGCCGATGCAGGGTACGTGGGTTCGTGCCCCGGTCCGGGAGGATCCCACATGCCGCGGAGCAGCTGGGCCCGTGAGCCATGGCCTCTGAGCCTGCGCATCCAGAGCCTGTGCTCCGCAACAGGAGAGGCCACAACAGTGAGAGGACCGCGTACCACAAAAAAAAAAAGAAAAGAAGAAATACAGAGGACACACACACACACACACAGACACACACACACACACTTCCTTGCCTTCAGTGAACAAGCAACATCGGCCAGATTCCCATTTCCTTAATAAGAGAGAGGAACCTGGATGGAAAATGACCTTCATCTGTGCCCCCTCCTGCCATCCAGCTGAGCTCCCGCCTGGCCCTGGAATCCGTGCATCCCCGCCTTTACTCCCCCTTCACCTGGCTGCCACCTCTATAATTTTCCAAATTTGGAAGGAGGAGCAGGTACACCAAGATTGTATCAATAGCTCTGGTTCTACTTTCAATTTGGTGGATAACTAGAGGCAAGTCACTTCCCCTCTCAGACCCTCAGAATTCTCATCTGGAAAATGCACTAATAGGAGGTAACCATCTCTGAGGCTCTCTCCAACACCTACATGCAGATGGGTAAATTTCTCAGGGGAGGACGGAGATTCTGGATCTCCTTGGTAGCTGAACAAGGGATTCACAAAGGTACATGTCCAAGGACGTCCATCACAGTGATGGCTGTGGTACGGGATGTGTAGGTGACCTTAACATCCCTCACATGAGAAAAGGAGAATGTGGTAGGTGCATATTTTAGAAGACTCTGTAGCAATTGGAAGCAAACACTAGATGTACACAGAAAAAGAAACAGCATTTTATGAAAAGTAAGAAAGAGAATGAGATCAATAGCCACGTATGTAAATGCATCAGAGCAGTGTCTGTGTGGAGAAAGAAGGCTGATGCTTTCGTGGAACCGCAGAATCCCCAGACTGCCTCACTGTAAAATCCGGCCCCACAGAAGCACTCCTTTGGGTCTAAGGAACGTGTTTGTTTGTTTGTTTGCAAGACACAAATCTGGTCAGAAGCTGTTTTGGGTTCCACATGAGAGTCTGAGGTGACAACAGGATACTGGACAGAAATCTTTTGAACTACTCTGTGAATCTCACACTGGGTTCTTATCTGGCTGGGCTCGTCTGTTTCAGGGCCGACTTTGTTCTGGGCTCCTTTTGGAACTGCTTGTAAATTTACTGCTTGTCCTTCTGGTTACGCCTGCCTCCTGCATGGTCCCTGATACTTACACGGCATGCCTTCCCCTCTCCATCCCAGAGAGCCATCCCCGGAGACCAGTTCCTTAAGGAGCGAACACCTCGGGGGGGCCCCCCTCAGCTGAGACCTTCAAGGCTCCCATCTGCTGGGAGAGGGACCAGATGTCAGAAGGCAGAAGGGAGAGAGGGCAGAGAAGTGGTGGCAGGGGGGCCACACAGGCAAACATGGCTGACTTCTCTATGAGTTCAGGGGCGGCCCGGGAACAAAAGGGAAAAACCAGCCCTGCTGGCCCTGCGTGGCTTCCAAGACAGCCAGGGCTGCAGCCATGTGTTTCCAACGTTAATGCGCTCAGGAGTGAATGTTCCTTTAAAAGAAGCTTGGACAAGAACAGCAGAAGTGTTTCAAGAAGTCTCTTATTCGAGAAGGGAGGAAAAAGGAAAAGGTTCTTCAAATAGGTAGAACCAAGGAGAAGAAAGGAAACAGACGTCATTTGCATATTCCCAGAAGTAGAATTACTAGGTCAAAAGGCATTAAGTGTCTGTAAAGTATATATTGTGCAATTGCTTCCTAAAAATATGAAATTGTAATGCTACCCACCGTGGTTGAGTATACCAGCCTCACTGCTATCTTGCCAGCATTCGGTGGTATTGTTTTAAAATTGTTTTAGCTAGTTTGGTAGACAGGAAGTCACTTCCTCTTCCTCCAACTTGATTCCATTCAGCCAGCTTTCAAAGCACACCCACTAGGTAGGTCTCAGGCGCTTGGTTTGTCCCGGGAAGTACTGAGCTGGTTAATTAAGGCAGGGTCCTCGCTCTGAACTAGTGTGCACGCCAGCTGAGCAGCTGGAGGGAAAGAATGTGCCTGGGGAGGGTGATGATGCGAAATGTCAGGATGGGAACAGGCAAGGCTGGGAGTGCAGAGGCCAGCCATGGCTTAGGCCAGACTCTCCTCATAGGCTCTCCTGCTTAGCTCCGGCTTGCATGAGAGTCTCCCAAATCCACATCCAAAGGGCTTTGCTTCCCAGCCTCAAGCTCACCAAGATGCTGCCTGACAGCCCCCTCTGGGAGAGAAACCGGACCTTCCCTAAACTTCCTAATCTAGAGAACCATCCACAGCTGAGAGAAGGGGTATGGAGCCATGAAACTGCAGTTCTAACCTTAGCTCTGCCACTAACTTGCTAGTTGGCCTTGGCAAGCCCTTCCCTTCCTCTGAGCTTCAGTTTTGGACAGAGTGGAGAGGTGGGATACTTGCACGCACAGGTCTAATACTTTTTGCCCTCCCCTTTGGGGAAGAAAGTCACGTCCTCCCACATCAGGCCAGTAAACTACAGTCCAGTCAGTCGCAGAGCCAAAGTAACAGACTGTCCATGTCTTCATCCTAAACCCAGGGAGATGGTTTCTAAGAGGAAAGATGTCAAAGGGGGCGTTTCTAAGAAATCTGGCCTGGGGAGAGCAGGCTGCAGATAAAAGGGCCTGATAATCATTGATCACTTACTATGTGCTAGTTCCCTGTAGGAAGATTCTGGCAAGTGCTACCTTTAATCCCACCACCACCCTAAAAGACAGCCATGTTACCCAGTCTTGAAGATAAGAAAACAAGCTCAGAGATTAAATCACTTGTCCTGGACCCCCCAGGCAGAAATCCACAGATGAGATGCACCCTCACTGCATCTGACCCCAAAGGCCATGCTCTTTTCTGAGCAAACTGACCAGGTCAGAGACGGACCAGGCTGAATCTGGCCCAGGGATACACATCATTTGGCTTTAAAAATTGGAAATGTTTACAGAAATCCAGCTTCTAGATTGGAAAATTGGGAAATCTGGCCACACAGAGCTCTTGTTCCATGTGGCAGTGACGAGCCAGAGCTGTGTGGAGGCCCAGACCTTTGGAGAAGCCTCTCTAGTGAGCCAGGTTTCTCTCCAACTGGCCACCTGGCTCTTACACACCTGCTGGGCCCCTCCAAGCACTGCTGCCCCTGTGAGCCCTGGCCTGGGGGAATATTCCTGACCCTGTGTCCAGCCACAGGGAAAGCTGGAGTATAAAGGCAGGAGACGCCTCTGGCTCATGCTGCCTGCACTTTGTGCCTCCTCTTCCTCCCCTCCCCCTTCTCCCTCCCCTCCCCCTTCTCCCTCCCCTCTGCTATCTTCTCCCCCTCCTCCCCTCCCCCTCCATTTCTTTCTCTCCTTCTCCCTAGTCTTTCTCCTCCTGGCTCACAGCTAGATGCATACAGGCACTTTCTGCACCCATACATACAACCATCCTCCACCCCCTTTCCAGCACACGTTCTGGTCTCCCCAGGGAGACTGCGGACCCTGTAGGGACAGGGGTGTCTCTCACCTCTTTGATACACAAGACCTGCACAGCCCCTCAGAGCAGAAGCCCAGCCCTCCCCAACCCCGCCCCTCCAGCCGTGTCATAAGCTCTCATTGCCTCTGATGTCCTGGCAGAGGCCTGGCTGGCTGGGGAGGAGAGACCCCACTTCTACCCAGATGCCCTGAAGCACCCCCACTCCCCTGCCACCATGCCAGTGCTCCTGGGGCACTGCTGCCTCCCCATTTACACCAAGAAGGCCTGGGACTCACGAACTGGGAGAACTCATGGGAAACCATGAGCTGGACCCCAAGTCAACGTGCTTGGGGCACTGGGCTGTGTAAGTCGGAGATGAAGTTAGGTCTAGCCCCGCCGGGAGCCTCTAATCCTTGACAGATGATTATCTGAGACCCTGGGTCTAACTTCAGGAAAGCCTGGACTAGCAAGGCCACTCTCTTCCAAATCAGGCCAGAGAGCTCAGAGCCTCAGAAAGGACGGGCCTGGGACTCAGCTGAGAGCACCGCTGTTCACCCCCCGGGTGGCCTTGAGTGGGTCTCCTGCTCAGTTTCTCCATCTGTAAAATGGGGCTCAGGGAGCTAATGCGTGTGATGGTAAAGTGCCATGTCAGTGTAACCCCCCAACCGGAGCACATTCCCAGAAGTGGGGGGCAGAGGGGGAGACTCAGGCTTTTCCACGGGGAAAGGAAAGGGTGAGAAGGAGTTCTCAGGCTTGGGCGTGCGTTAGGATCACCTGTGGAGCCCCTTAGAGGCATAAATCCTGACTGTATCCTTGGAGAGGCTGTTCCAAGGGGCAGCCTTGAAACAGTACATTGGGATGAAAGGTATCATAATTTTTCCCATTAAAATTTATGGAAGTGGTTTTTCATTTAACGGCTTTTCATTTAGCAGCAAAGTTTTCAGGAACAAATTCTAGTCATTAAACAAAGGAAAGGTGTGTGATTCTGGTCTGGAGGCAGAGGAGCAAATGAACTGGCCTAGATCATAGCAATCGCTGTCCCTGAGTGGCTTAAGTGGCAGGAGCCTTATGTATGTTTTGTCATTTCAACCTTCCAATAGCCACCAGTTCCCAGTATGGTGATGGGATAGGTATATCCGTACTATAGGCACAGAGAAATTCGAAAACCCCGAAGGTTACCTGATTGGCCAGTGGCAGAGCTAGGATTTGGAATAAGATTCTCACCCTGGCTCCCAAACCAAGCATCTTTCCTGATCCTCTCTGATGCCTTCCTGAGGAGGGCTCTTCCTGCCCCCTGGCCCATCCCCTAAAAAGAGCCCATGTGGTATATGGCCCATGGGCTGTGCATTCTTTTGGATCTATTGGAAGAAGCCCTCAGAATGAACAATTGGAGACAAAACAAAAAGTACAATTATTGTTAAGTTCAAGCAAAGAGATGGCACAATCCAAAGAGCAGACTTGAGGAGTTAGACAAGCTGGTTGAGGACAGCTCTGCTGTGTGAAGTCTCCTGACTCTCTGGACCACAGTGTCTTCAGCAGTGAAGTGGGCATAGTCGTGTCCACCACACTTGGTTAGTGCATTATGACATAACATATGAGTAAATTCTGGGTAAACCAGAAAACAAACAATTGTGCAGAAAGCCAGATTTTTCCAGAAGATTCCAGAATGCCCAAAGATTGTTTATAAGTTACAAGTTTGTCTTTATATTTCCAATCCATGCCTTGACTTATATTCATCTTGCTATTTGATAGTAATTAAATCTATTGTCAATGACATGAACCTGTTTGGTTCAGCAAGTAAACTAAAATGATTGTTCTAGGCAGTGCTGGGTTTTCCCTGTTGGTGCCGCTGATTTATGGGCATGCCTCTAATCATCAGAATCAGAAAGAGCAACTTCCTGGAAAAGGTGCAGCGTCTATTCAGGTTTCCGGTGCTGATCTTAAAGGTCAGCTTGGTGTGCAGTTATTAACCGCTCTTCAGGGCATTTTCTTTCTTCAGACATGTTTCCATATTGTTCAAGGCGAGGGAGCCCTAGCCTTCGTGAGGAGTAATAAAACATTGCATATAAAACAGGCTTAGAACAATCCAGTACATCGACCTGTTTTACGTGAACAATGAAAGTATTCCGAAAAAAATTGACGGTAAGAGGGTTACAAAGTGTTAAGTAAAAAGTTTATTTTACATAAAATTTTTAAAATGATTAGTTATGTACACATTTTTAAGGTATTCCTTATGGACCCCTTTCAAGGAATGGATTTTTGGTTTTAAGGGAATAAAATCAGCTCATCAGTCAACATGAAACAAAC
This sequence comes from Mesoplodon bidens, assembly GCF_964165515.1. Lineage (NCBI taxonomy): Eukaryota > Metazoa > Chordata > Mammalia > Artiodactyla > Ziphiidae > Mesoplodon > Mesoplodon bidens. The sequence goes on along the minus strand of NC_138178.1, from coordinate 59,590,319 downwards.
AATATTTTATAAGGACGTGCACTGTGGGGCAATTGTACACACAAAGGTTTCAGAAGTGCTTGTGTCCCATTCATCCTCCTAAGTTGCTTAAATATTCCTCCTGCGATATCACACCCTGGGCAGTCACTTAGCAAACCCTTCTCTCCTTGGCTAGAGCAACAGCAAACATCAGAGCTGCCATGTGCAATTGACCACATTCCAAAAAAGCTGAACAGACAAGTACTATCTCATGGTTTGACTTTTAAGGTGTAAAAAAAGAGATTAATTACACACGGGCGCTCCTGTACAAGCCTTCTTCCAATGTTCAACAAAAAATATGTAGTCCATTATATTCTGGGAAGAGGAGTGGATTTGGAAGAAAATGGTCAATGCAGAAGCCATAACATGTCCACTTTCTGACCTGTACTCTGGGCACTGGTTTGTGTTTATCACCTTGGCAGAGTGACCTGCCTCAGGAAGGGAGCACTGACCCCTGAGTCAGCCTCTCTGGGTTCAGAGGTTGGCTCTGTTTCTCATTAGCTGTGTCACCTTGGGCCAGTTGCTTAACCTCTCTGTACCTCATTTTCCTCATTTGTAAAATAAGGAAAACGGACTGATCATTTTATCAGGACTCCAGTTTCATGGGTACTGATGGGTCTAGGGCAGGGGCTGGCAAACTTTTTCCGTAAAAGGCCAGATAGTAAATTTTTTCAGCATTGGGAGCCATACCTACAGTTTCTGTTACACCTACTTGATTCTGCTCTCATAGCACAAAAGCAGCCATGGCCAACATGTACACAAACAAGTGTGACTTTATTCTAATAAAACTTTACAAAAACAGGCAGTCATTGGCTCAGAAACTGTAGATTGCCAACTCCTGGTCTAGAGAATGTCAGAGCCAGAATAAGGGAAGCAACAGTGAGAACAGACAGAACCAGGTCAACAGAAGGGGATAATGGAAAAGGTTCTGAGCACAGGGTAGGATGATGGAGGGGGCAAAAAGAACCGGTGGACTCCCGCTCTACCATGCTGGTGGCCTGAGCGCTGGTCATCTCCTGGCCTAGAATGCCTCCCCTTCTCCCAGTCCAGTTTCCACGTTCCAACTCCTGGGGGTCTCTCCCATTTCATCCACACCCTTGACGAGGGTAGGAACCAGGGTAGGCTGCCTGGATGGGAAGTGTGTGGTAGAAGCACAGTCCCAGGGCCTGGAGGGGGCTGGGTTCTAGGCGCATCTGTGCCATGAACTTGCTGTGTGACCTTATGTCTGGGGACGGAGAGGCAGCTGTAGGGACCTCCCCTACAAGCCAGAGTTTGCCTTGTGAGGCATCACAAGATGAAACTGGGGAGAGATCTGTGCCAGCTCTGTGCTGTGCCCCCATCCCTCCCTCCTTCCTCCTGGCCTCCCCAACCTCTTCCCCAGAGTTAAGGCACGCAATCCATTTCACCCCTGCTGTACCCTTGACTGCATCTGCAGCTTCTTTCGCTTTTATGCGTCATATTCTCCCATAGCCAGAAGGGCCTTCAAGATCACCTAGTTAACCCTCTCGTTTTTCAAATGAGGAAACTGTGGCCCAGAGACAGGAAGGGATTTCCCCAAGATCACACGTAGTTGTCCTGCCTGACAGCCTGTGCCTGCCTCTGAGGAAGCCCCACCCTCTATCTCTATGTAATGCAGTACTGGCCCAAACAATATAATTCTTGGTAAGAATTATAAAAAAGTATACTTTCCTCCAGCCAAACAGAGCCCCACACCAGCACCCATGGCATGGCAAGCAGATTCTAGGAATGCAGACCCCATTTGGCCTCACAGCTGGGTGCCTTGTGCAGTGGACAACATGCACAGCCTTACATGGAGGTCCTGGGCCCATGCCTAGTAGCAGGGACTGGTGTTAAGCTTGGCAAACGCCAGATCACAGACCCATGTGGAGATGTCAGGGACAACTCAACTCACAGGTCATCATTGCCAGGGAGGAATGCATGCTCAGTGTCATACTGGAAATCTGGATTCCGGAAATCTGTAGTTTCTAAATGTTGGCAAGGAATTCCTTTAAAAAAAAAAAAAATACAATGGAGGCTGATTCTGTGCAGACCACACCGGCAAGTCAGTGGGCCAACAGATTTTGCCATTCGACTACTCCAAACCCCACAGGAAACAGATGTGAGATGACAGAGAAGTGACTGGTCCAAGGTGACACCTTGAGCCAGTGACAGGCTGTCTTCCAGCCTTCCCCGATGCCTGTGACCCACACTGCGCCTGCATTTCACAAGTCAGCCTGGATTGCACACACACCTCCTGGCCTGGCCCCGTCCCCAGCTGATATTTTTACCAAATGTCACAGCAGTTTGCAGGAAGGCCCAGGGTCTGGCGTGAGCCAGTAAATTATGGTCGCTTGCCAGAGAGCTGTAAACAGGATTCTGATTAATGAATTCCTTAATGGTTGGGCCCTGTGTGCAGACGTTGTCTGAGTATCACCCCCGGCAGATACACGAGGAGGAGTTGGCTGGGTGGTGGGAAGATTTGTGTCATGTCTTTGCCTCAGAAAGGGAGCTCTAAACCTGCTGGCCCCCGGCACCTAAAGAACCGCTCCTCCCCCACTCCTAATTGTGCGCTTGCCCCGTCTGAGCTCACTCCAGCTGACGTGTACATAAGACCAGAGAAAGAGATGATGGATCCTTGGGTGAAAATAGAATTGGCTGGCCTCCGAGGTGATCTCAAGAAACTTGAAAATGCCCTTATCTGAATCCAAACAAAGAGCCTAGAAGCCTTGTCCCTGACGCTGCCTGCCTTGCATCTGGCGAGACCCCTGAGGCCTGAGCAGGAAGCTCTGGATCACATCCTCTTTTGGTTGGAGATTGGAAACTCAGGCAGCAGGAGCCGGACACAAACCTGTCCAGACTCCCCAAGGATGTGGGAAGAAGGGAAACACGGGAAAGTCACTGACAAGGGAATGGTCCTGCTGTGTGACCTTGGGCCAGTCACCTGACCACTCTGGACCTTGTGTCCACCTCTGTGAAATGAAAGACCCAGAGCACATGATTCACTCAGTTCTCTGTACCGGGGCAGATGAGGTCAAAGCTAAGGGCAGAGAGGGGTGACAAGTAATCCGCACAAGTGGCCACTCCCCATCCCTCGCCCAGAGCCAGCCTTGCTGGTGGATCCTGGCTTTCCTTGCCAGGAGCAGGGACAAGCCTCACAGGCTTTCTCGGTGCAGGATTCAAGGCAGCCGCCACCACTCACTCCCGGCCAGCAAGTGTGGGAAACGCGATTTGCCGTCCTCGAACTGGAATCGTTGTCTTCTCTGCTTTAGTCTAAGAGTGGCAGCTTGTGTGATGGAAGGAGCTCCAGACTGGGAGTCAGGAGACCCGGATGACTGTCGTGGCTCTGCTGTTGGCTCCCTTGGGTAGGACACCAGGCCTCTCAGAGTTTCCTCAAAGTCCTTGCCTGCTCCGAGTTCATGGGTCAGTAAGAGCAGAGTCTTTTAATTATAATAGCAGTGGCCATTCATGCATCAGGCACCGTGCAAACACTTTAGGGCATTTTCTCACATAATCATTGTAATCCCTGACAAGAAGGGATTACTATTGTTCCATTTTATGGGGGAGGAAATTGAGGTTCAGACAGATGAAGTAAATAAGCCCACGTGTACAACTAGTAAGTGTCCCAACGGTCAAACCCAGGCAAGAGGTGCTTGTTATGGAGCAATAGCTAACTGATACACAATCTTACCCCAGAGCCACACTCTTGAGTGTTGCCAGTATACCTCACAAGAGGCAATCCAGAGTAGTGGGTAAGAGTATGTCTCTAGAGGCAGACAGCCTGGCTTCAAAATCCCAGCTCTGCCTTTTACTAGCTGTGCAATCTCAGGCAAGTCACTTCAGCTTTTTGTATCTCCATTTCTCCCTCTGTGAAATGAGGATGACAATAACAGCATAGCTACTTTATTAGGTTATGTGATGATTGAGTTACTATAAATATATCTAAAGTGCCCAGAATAGTGTCTGGCACAGAGTGTTCACTTTTTTTCTTCCTAAAGAAAGGGAATTCTCAGGCTCACGGACAGTCAGGGTCACTTACCCAGTCAGGGCTCCTGGGGACTGGGGCAGGAATCCTGCCCATCTGCTGCCTCTTACATCCTCAGTCCCTCAGAGAGAGACAGAGAGGTAGAACAAGAAGCCCCAGAAGGAACATCCAGGTGAATGACCCCTCAAGAACTGTATAAAATGGACGCTTACCTGGTGGCCCTGGAAGTAGATGCTATTAGTCCTACCTTTCCCAGATGATGAAACCAAGACCCAGAGAAAGAACTAGGCCTTAGCCAGTATTCTAATTCCTAGTCTAGGGCTTATCCCTCCAGCCCACCTGGCCTTTTCATCCTGGTGCTGATTCAGTGATGGGGGTCCTCCACGGAGCCGTTCCCCAGCCTCAAGAGTGGGGCAGAGGCAGACTCTCTGGGGTTCAGTTATCCAGCCCTCTTTGAGATGAAGTGGGGGGATGCTCATGGCAGGGCCAGCCCCGCTCCGAGGCCTCCTGTAACCAGAAACACACAGGAAGGAGGGCGGGCCAGATGCAGCAAGACAACAGAGCCCCAAGGCTCATCTTATAAGGGAGCTCTTCTGCCATCTTTTAGTTTCTCTCTTTTTCTCTGTATTTCTTTTTCCTTGGTCCTCTGTTCCTGTTCAGCCAGCATCCCCTCTCCTTCGATCTCTACGAGGATAACCCTCCCTTTTACTTTTCCAATGGGCTGAGCACCAAGCACGCAGGAAACAAAACCTAAGACTTTCTGAACACCCAACATGTGCCTGGTACAGTATAAACATCCCCCTTTTTTTTTTTTTTTTTTAAATTTATTTATTTATTTTATTTTTGGCTGTGTTGGGTCTTCGTTTCTGTGCGAGGGCTTTCTCTAGTTGTGGCAAGCGGGGGCCACTCTTCATCGCGGTGCGCGGGCCTCTCACTGTTGCGGCCTCTCTTGTTGAGGAGCACAGGCTCCAGACGCGCAGGCTCAGTAGTTGTGGCTCACGGGCCTAGTTGCTCCGTGGCATGTGGGATCTTCCCAGACCAGGGCTCGAACCCGTGTCCCCTGCATTAGCAGGCAGATTCTCAACCACTGCGCCACCAGGGAAGCCCCAAACATCCCCCTTTTAATTGACACAACAACCCCACAAGAGTTTCATGGTTACCCCACTGTCACAAATGAGGGAACAGGGGCCCCCAGGGGCTAAGTGACTTGCCCAAGAAGACACCTTTAGTAGATGTCAGAGCTGGGATTTGAATCCAGACCCTCTGCCCTCAGAGCCACGCCATTTCCATCACACCACCTGTCCTCCCCCAGGGGAGGCTGGGAGCCCGGCACAGAAATTCCACTATGGAAACAGCGAGTGGAAACTGCATTAACGAAAGGAGAGAGTGAGCCAGGCCAGGCCCCCAGGGCTGGTTCCTCATCAGCCTGAGCCCCGGGAGGAGCTGGGGAGAGATGTTCCCAGCATCCTCAGCAGCTAATTACTGGCTTTGCTTTTTCCTTTCCCTCCTTGGATGTTTCTGATACCCTCATCAAGTGATGCAAACTCAGCCTGCAAAGCAGGGCTGCGCCTCAGAGCTGGTGAGGAAGGAGGGGGTGCTGAGAATGAGAATGCAGGGCCCGTCACAGCCCACTCCAGGAAGGCAGGGGCTCCCACTGGCTTCACGGGTGGCTGAATCCATTTTCCTCAATAAGGATTTGTTGGATTAATAAATTGAGCAGCCCTAGGTGCTGGCTTCTGTGCTCTGATGTTCACGGCTGTATCTCATGGCATCCTTGCGGCGTTCACACAACCAACATCACCAGTAATCCTCACGATGTGCCCTGACTGTGTTGAATGCCTTCCGAGTGTGGTCTCACTTTCTGTTCATGTGACACCCCTGAGAGAGCCCTCTGGGGTCCCCCCCCACCGTGTTGTCCCAACCTCACACTTAGCTCTCAGAGGACCTAAGTGACCTCTCCCGTTAGTAGGTGGCTGTGTCTGGAGCCCCGCCCAGGTCCTTTGACCCCTGAGCCAGCAGAGGGTGGGTGCGACACCTCACTCACCAGAGACAGAAGCTGGCCTGGGGCTTCACTGCTTCTGAGTGTGGCTCTCACCCGACTGGGACCCCACTGGGGCTGATTCCCTTCCAGACCCAGGCTGTGCTTGTAGCTGCTCCTCCCTGCCTCCCGACCCGCCCTCCCCTAAGCCTCTGACACAGCATACTGGCCCATCTGAGGGCCACCCATTGCCCATCTGAGGCGTGTGGCATGAGGGCGAGGGTCCGGTTACGTCTTGACCTTCGAGCGCTGTCAGCGAAACCCGCGCCGCTCTGGTCAAGCCTGCAGCTGGGGCCCTTTCCGCCAGGTCGCTCTCTCCCCGCTTCTCCCTCCCTTCCTGCTTCCTCCACACCCCTCCCCACCATGCTCCGCCCTCCGCTCCCTTCCCCTCTCTCTCGGCTTTCCTCCTCCTCACCCAGAAAGGGAAAGGGTACAGCACTCGGACTCTGGAGGCTCAAGGCCAATGTCAATTCCCACTCACCCATGGCTGGGTGACCTTGGACAAATCACTTGTCCTCAGAATGAAGCTAACAAGCCAGGTAGGGCCTAGGGGCTACGGGAAGGAGGGGCCAGCAAACATTTGAGGGTGCCTACTCTGTGCCTGGGGCTCCTTAGGGGTCACTCTACCTACTTTCCCCCTTGCAGCCTCCCAAATGGGCTGGAAAGGGCTTCACCTAGAAGTAGGGATCTGGACTATGTCCCCCGCGCCCCCCCGCTTTTTTTTGGTTGGGGGCGGAGCTGTGTCTTGCGGCATATGAGACCTTAGTTCCCCTACCAGGGATCCAACCCTTGCCCCCTGCAGTGGAAGAGCAGAATCTTAACCACTGGACCACCAGGGAAGTTCCTATGTCCATTTTTTAAATGAGCAAAATAAGGTTCAGAGAGATGAAGTCACTTGCCTAAATGCTCCAAAGCTAGTAAGAATTTGGGTTTGAATTTGAACGAGCTCCATCCAAGGACAAAACCCGTTTTCATCCACTCACTCAGCATGTGTCTTCCCTGATTACCTACTGTGTGTCAGGCACCTTAGCAAGACATTTTAAGGCACAGCCCTGCTCTCCCAAGTGACTGGGCAGGTGTCAAGGGCCAGAGGAGATGGTGGGTGGGAAAGCACCAACCTTTCCTCCCCTGTAGACCTGCCTCTGCTCAGCCAGTCAGAGAGGCCTGGGTGGGCAGAGAGGCCAGAGGCTGCTGGCCGACCCCTACGAGACCACTCAGGTTCTCCTCCTTCAATCCTCCCTGACACTCAGGTATAAGATTGAAATTAAATCAGCAGAGGACTCTTGGGCTGGGTCCAGATCCCACCCCAACCTGTGCCCTCAATGCCCAGGGACTCGCTGCTCTGAGAAGCACCCCTGCCTACCCCAGGTCTCTTGTTCTGCTGGTCTTGCTGTGCAGAAGCCCTGCACAGAGACGGAGCCATAAGCAGAACCTGGCCAGGGCACGGCCAGTGCCAGGAGGAAGCCCTGAACATGTGCTAACGCAGAGAGCAAGATGGGAGGTTATTTTTAGAGGCAGCCTGATGGGGTAGCCGTCTGTCCCACTGCACGATGACATGGAGGTGCCCTCTGGAGAAGGACAGGAGCTTTGCCATCCAACACTCAGCTTCTCCTATCCTCCACAGAGCCTGGGCAAGCCCACCTCCTCCAGGGAGACTTTCCTGGTTCTTGCAATCTGCCAATGACCCTTTATTCTCAATTTTGTAGACAGGGAAGCAGGGGAGGGCAAGGGAGTTACTATTGCATGTCAAATGGCCCCTCTGTGCCAGGTGCCTTCAGCACATCCCCTTATTTAATTCTCTCAGGCCTCCTGAGAGGTGGGCATTACTCATTCTCATTTTATAGAGGAAAAAACTGGCACTCAGAGAGGCTAAGTAACTTCCGTGGGGTCACACAACTCGTGAATGGCAAAGCTAGTAATTAAACCCAGGAGTGCATGATGTCAAACCCTGCCCTCTTTCCACTCCATGGTGGCTCTTGGAAGCATGTCCTCTTCCTGATTTCTGGGTGAGCCTCTGGCCACATCTTCATTCCTCTATGTGACCTTCAGGCCTGACCTTCCACTGAACCCTGGGGACTTCAGGATGAGTCAGCTCTGGCATATGGCTCTCACTGGGGAATTTAAGCATTTATTAAGTATCTACTATATACTAGGCACTAGGCTCTGTGAATCCCTTTGGGATTAATCACTGGTGCACTTAATCCACTCCGACCTCTGTGCTCTGAGCTTTACCTCTATTCTTCTATTTAATCCTCATGGTGACCCCCGGGCTCTATTATCTCCATTTTGCAGATAAGGAAAATAAGGACTGGAGAGATTAACTCTCATTTGCCCAGGGCTTTGAGATCCCGTGGTTTAGGGGCCCTATTACATGTGCATTAGCTGTTTAAACATTTCCTGCCTTGTTCCCATCAGGTGACTCATAACTACATGGAATGCTGAGGGCCTGAGGGATCTTAGGGGCCCCCTCTGGTTTTGTCCCCTAATCCCTCATTTTATATTGACCTTGAGGCAGGTTACAATCATTTAACTCTGTCCCTTTTGCCGCTGGGAAAGGCAAAGCCCAGAGAGGGGACAGAACTTTCTGCACATTGCCCAGTGACAAAGACAGGACTGTGCCTTCTTCCACCTACACCTCATTTGCCCTCAGCTTTAGACAGAGGCCCTTGGCCTTGAGCCTGAGTGGTCCAGGACACAGTCACAAGGTGGGGGTGCCCTTATAGCCCTGTGCACTTGATCTCACAGGAAGCCAGAGACCCTGGGTAGGGTTCCAGCTCATGGAGAGGTTAAAAAACTCCAGCATCAGGAAGGGACGTACATTTTGGAACACACAGAACTCAAGCTTTTCATCAGGAAGCAAGGTCAGTGGAAGACCCTGCTGGGACCAGGGTAGAGCGTGTGGTGCAAAAGAAGAGCTGGGATTGGCAGCCAGAAGACCAGGCCCTGAACTTCTGAATCCCTATAGGGCCTTGGTGGCAGGGGCTGGGGTCCTTGACCTCTCTGGGCCTCCTTCCCATCTGTAGAGAGGGGGAGGATGACCAAGGTGTCTCTCGAGTTTCTACTTAGCCCTGTAAAGTGGTAGATAATGCCTGCCATCCTGTTAGCGGGACAAAGAGACACCAGTGACAAGGGCCCATGTGGGAACCCACAGGAAAATGGCCAAAGGTCTGTATCATCCACAGGTTGGGGGGAGCAGTTAAGGGAACTCTGGGCTCAGGGAGCAGGGGTGAGAGTGAGAGGCTGCTTCTGCCAGGAAAGGTGCCTGAAGAAAAAAGTACCCTCTTATCTCCCCCTGGAAGGCTGCTGGTGGAAAAAAGCAGGAGCCCTGACAGTTGTGAGGCAAACAGCCCTTCAACCCTCCTGCAAAGACGGCTGCAGTGGAGAGGGTACTGGAGCGAGGCGGGTGCCAGAGGGCAGGTGTATGAGCGTCCTGTGGTCACTGTAACCCATTACCACAAACTGGGTGGCTTAAAGCAAAGAAATGGATTCTCTCACAGTTCTGGAGCCCAGAGTCCTAGGCCAAGTTGCCAGCAGGCCCTGCCTCTGGGGTCTCTAGGAGAGGTTCTGTTCCTGACTCTTCCAGCTTTCGGCGGCTCCAAGTGTTCCTTGACTCGTGGCTACCTCACTCCAATCTCTGCCTCTGCCTTCAATGGCTGTCTCCTCTCTGTCTGTCAAATCCCCACTGTGTGACTCTTCTAAGGACCCTTGTCATTGAATTTAGGGCTGTCATTGATCCAGGAGGATCTCTTCGTCTCAAAATCCTTAACTTAATAACATCTGCAAAGACCTTATTTCCACATAAGGAAATGTTCCCAGTTTCTGGGAATTAGGACGTGGACATGTCTTCCCCCAGGGGATGGGGATGGGGATGGGGATGGGGATGGGGGTGGGGATGTGGAGGGGATGGAATGGGGATGGGGGTGGGGGTGGGGATGGGGATGGGGATGGGGGTGGGGTGGGGGTGGGGGTGGGGATGTGGATGTGGATGTGGATGGGGGTGGGGATGGGGGTGGGGATGGGGATGGGGATGGGGGTGGGGATGAGGATGGGGTGGGGGTGGGGGTGGGGATGGGGATGCGGATGGGGATGGGGAAGGGGATGGGTGTGGGCATGGGGGTGGGGTGGCGCACCATTCAACCCACTGTAGCAGGATCTTAGCCCTGCACTTGCTGGCTCTTGGTGTCTGAAAAGCTTCTGGCAGCTCAGCCCAGCCGGGTGGGGAGTCCCAAGTGAGGTGCAGCCTGCTTCCTGCCCACCTGCTTGGCCCAGCTTGAGGCAGAAAGGCTGAGGGCAGAGACACTCCCAAGAGGGAAGGAGGCTTTTCTGCAAAGATGGCTCCAACTCTGGGGCAGCAGCAGCTCCTGCAAGCCTGTCTTCCTGCTCGGAGACAAATGAGCCAGCTAATACAACTCCATTGACTGGAACGGCCAAGTCTGAAAGGGACTGAAGGCCATCAAACTACTTCCTTCTGAACCCAAGGGCAGGGAGGGCAGGGAGCAGGTGGAGGCCTGCTAGTGGGATTCGGGCACAGCAGCAAGACACATGGCAGAGCCTCCCAGCACAGCTCAAACACAGTCCAGGGGCACCATCTTTCCTTCCCAGCCCAAGCACAGGCCCAGGTTTGGCAGATCTGTCCCAGTTGGGCGCCTGTTATGTCATCAGAGTCCTTGCCAAGCATGCCTTCCGATCTGGGGTCTTGGAAGTTCTTCAGTGAATACGTAAGGCCATTCTCGCTCCAGACCATTGGAGGTGAGCTCTCAACCAGGCAGCTAGTTTACTGAGTGCTGTGGCCCAGCTCTGAAAGAAACAGCGTGGGGGAAGAAAGGCATGGGGCGTTGTCCCAGTGGTCAGGGGGCTACAAACTGAGTAGAAATTGTGCACGCAAAGAGAAGTACAGAGTGTGGCCTGGAGGGTGACAATCAGGGGACAATGGTGTGGGCAAGAAAGCATTCTGGCGGCTTGGTGACAACTGGAAGGAGGTTTGTGAAGGGAGATTGGCTTTGGCGGATAAGGCTGGAATTGGGTATTATGGGGCCCAGGAACCACCCAGTCTTGGAGCTTAGGAGTGACAATATTGGGCTGGATTTCAGGAATATCAATTTAGGGGCCACTAGTCAAACAGATTTGGGGGCAAGAGAGAACAGGGCAAAGTGACTAGTCGGGAGACCATTGTCCAGACCCTGGAAGGATAATGAGAGCTTGAACAAGGGTGGTGGCTCTGGGACTGGAAACAAAAGAACATAAGAGGGAGAGATGGAGAAATGGATAAAGACTCACTGAACATCCATTCTGGGCCAGACACCAGGCACACTACATCTCATCCTCCAACCCGTCTCATCTGCCGACACCATGGGACGACCGGCTTCCTAAGAAACATCATGTGGTCGATAGGAAAAGGAGAGACTGTAGAATGAATAAAATGGACTCACAAAGTTATTTTATCTGCAATGATTCCAATAATTACAATGTCCTATAGCCAAACCTGTAGTTTGTGATGGCGAGCTAAAAGTAATGAACAGCATGTGTCCCACATGTGGGGCATAGTGTCCCACTGGGATTTCATCATCACCAATAGCAGTCCAGTAACAGGCATCGTGTCCCCTAAGAGGCCAACCGTGCCATTTCCACCTCAAGCTATGGGAATGTGCACACGGAACAGTGTCTGTGTTTATCATCCCCATTTTCCAGATGGGGACACGGGCTCATGGATATGAACTCTCTCACCAAGGTTCACAGAGATGTGAACCTGGTCTGTCCAGCGAGAACTCTTTCCACTCCCTCCCTAACTCCCAGGAAGGGGAACGGCTGTGATGACTCAGTGACTGATACCCGCTGACAGCCCAGGAGGAAGGGCAGGCGCACGCAGGGCTCCAGCCAGCTCATCAGCCAGCTCCTGGAGGCCTGAGCCTCCCCAAACGGACAGCCAAGGGAAGGCAATCCCTCTCCCACTTGGCCAGGCTGTCCCTCCCACCTCCGGGAGCCCTGATTAAGTGCAGCACTTGCAGAGCAGTGAAGGATGAAAATGGGAAAGGAGGCGAAGGAGCAGACGGGGAAGGAGATAGCATCTTGCCCGGAGGAAAGACAGCACCCTATTTAGGCCAGACGGAGGGCAGCTCTGCCCAGATTTCGCTGCACTGCCTTTTAGCACTGTAATCAAATGCCTTACGAATGGGTTCACCCGGATGTCAAAAATCCAATCGGATACATGTATTGGCCTGACAACCAATTTTCCGCGATGTATCATCAGGGACTGAGGGTCCATTCGTGCAGCAGGGGAGTTGGTGATAATGGAGCCAGGACAACCATGGCGTGCCCTCAATACTGTCTCAGGCTGTCACGGGGAAGGAAAGGAGCCTGGGCCCACAGAGGCAGATGGACAGACAGATGGACAGAGCGTGCCTTGAGTCTCAGATCCTGCACAGTGGGGGAAGTGCTGGATGCAGAGGAGAGATCAGGTAATCTCTGGCTGGCACTGCCTCTGCCTAACCTGGGGTCCTCGGGGTCCTCACCAGCCACTTCGGAAGAATGGGAGAGCAAGAACCTGGCAGGGCTGCTCTGAGGCCCACATGGACTCAAGTGGCATCTGCTCATTGTCCTGCATGTGCAGGGCATGGAGAAAGGGAGCCATTTAGGACATGGCTCCAGTCCTTGGGGAGCTCCGGGAGAGTGGGGGAGGCCAAGTTAAAAGGTCGGAGGGGACCACAGATGCCCTCCCCTCTCATGCCTTTCCAGTTGGTGCTGAGGAGCCCTAGGAGTCTCCAGGAGTGCCCCCTTGCCTTGCTCAGGAGTTGCCAAACTGAGGAGCAGGCCCCGAGCCCCCGATTCAACCATTACAGCTCCACTTATATCTTTTATGTCTTTTATTTGTTGGGCTTCTGTGTAAGGTCACCTTGGAGCAAAAGGCTGCCTTCCTTTAAAAAGAAAAGTTTGAAAAGCACTGATTCAGTCCAATCCTCTCATTTTACTAGCAGGGAAACTGAAACCCAGAGTAGTGAAGGGACTCCAAGGCAGCCTAGGAGGGCTCCTCAGAGGAGGTGACGTGCACTGAGCCTTGAAGGATACGCAGAATTTCCCCTGTGTCGGTTGACAGGCAATGAGAGGAGGAAGGAATAGCTACCTCGCCCCAGGCCAGTTCCCACTTGTGGGGCTCTGCTCAGGGTCCTGTCACCTGGAGGGTCCTGTGCCCCACTTGCTCACGTTTCTCCTCCTCCGACAACCAGCTATGCCACTTCCTCCATGAAGCCTCCCCATCCAGAATGAATGGTCCCAGCACCCTTGCTCCTGTGACAGATCATCTGTGGGACAATTTAGCTCTTCCACAATTCTGCCTGCCCTGTGCCCAAGGTAGGTGGTGCCATTACCATCCAGCCAAAGACCATGAAGAACACACCTGTATTTGAACAAAAGTGAATGTAGTACCTGTTGCAACAAGGTTGAACCATGGCGGACAGTGGGACATCAGCGGGAGGGTACGAGAAATGAGTTCTAGGATTTGGGCTGGTGACAGGCGATTTGGAGGAATTCAAGGAAGCAGAGTCTTGTTCTGGTTTGAATGCTGTCAGGAAGTGAGGAGGGGGAGTAACTCTACGCCTGAGTAACTTAATGAATCTTATCTAGGAGGAAAGAAGAGGGCAAAGTGGAGACTGTAATTGCTTAAAAAGCTGTAGTCCCTGATATTAGCCAGAGTAGGGGGATGTTTGGTGATTTTTATGGCTTGGACAGTGTTCCTGTTTTTGTCTGCATTCAGATACGATTATGGAGTGGTCTTGTTTTTGTCTTGCTTGTGGCCTTGTCTGATGTTTATATGCTGGGGAATTGTTTATGCTCCACGGGGGAGCACAGCAGCCCGGCTGGGGTGCCAGGCCAGCTCCGGCTGTCAGGGGCTCTCTGCCCGCTCCAGTGAAGGGCCCAACTCTTGCTCCTTTCTGCCTCTCCAGCACCGAGCCCAGGGCCTGGCACTCAGCAACGGTGTCCTACATCATACGAGAGGGTAGGTGTACAGGGCGGGTTTGAGGAATTAGCGTGGCTGAAACCAAGGACATGGCAGGGTTGGGGGGTGCAGCTGGAGGTCAGGAGCAGGCTTCAAATGCCAACTAATCAACGAGATAACCAAGGTGGCTGCTCTGGAAGGTATAAAGTACAGGCGGACGGTGACAGATTAGTTTTATCTACTGCTCCTTCCTCCCTGGACATTGGCCTGGAGACTCACAAGCTGTTCGACAACCTCCAGAGACAGGAAGGGAGGGAAAGCACAGCTCAGCAGAAGCCAGAGAAGCCCATCCCCGTGGGCGGGCTAGTGAGGAAGGCTATTTAATCCGAGGATGCCCCTGACCTTTCCCCCATACAACAGGGACAGACGCAGGGAGCTGGGCTGCATCCTTCTCCTTTAAAACAAGAAATGGAAGCATTACTCACCATCCCGGCCATTTATCATGGTCTGGGGACATTAATTTGACAGTGTGTCGGTTTCCATTTGGTTTGGGCCTGGTGGAGGCTGCCCTCGAAACACCTTCAATTAAATGCAGCTAATAACACAGAGCTATTTTGAGCGTGCAGAGCCCTCCCCGCAGAGCTCTGATGTGTGTGTGGTGTGTGTGTGGGGGGTGTGGCTGCAGTTCACAGTGATCTCAGTAAGTGATAATTTCCCACGGATCTGGGACCCGCACCACTGCAGACGAGTGAAATGCAGACAGCACAGGGAGAGTGGGGAGAAGGAACCGCTTCAGCGGCTGGATGAGAAGATTCCAGCAACCGACCAGGCTGTGGCCCTCTTCAGGACATCGGAAGCTGTGGTTCTCGCCCAGTGTAGAGAAAGCAAAGGTTTGGGAGTCCAGCGGACTTGGAGGTGGATCTCGGCTGTTCTTCCTGCTGTGTGACTTTAGGCAAATCCTATAACCTCTCTGAGCCTGTTTTCTTAGCTGTAAATGGAAACAAGAGTTCTTTCATGGAGTGAATGATGTTTCATGTTGTTTTATGAACTCAGACAAAACATTATACACATGAGGCTTATTAATTCATTGGAGATAACTCATAATAACCTCTCTCTTTTCCTAATTTCAAATTTAGGCAAAGACCGTTAAGACACTCAAGGCTTCTTCAGTAAGACTCAGAACGTGGCAGAGTGTCACAGGGAAGGCACGTGGTCTCCAGTGAGACGCTTCTGGGCTCCAATGCCACCTTAGCCACTAACTAGCCTTATGATTTTGGCAATTTGTTTAACTTCCCTGTGCCTCAGATTCCTCATCTATAAGATGGAGACAGTCATGCCAAACCTCCCTAGGACTGTTGAGAGGATGAATTGTATGACATACAGAGTACCAAGCATATAGTACATGCTTAACCCACGTTAGCTCACTTCTTCCTTGCCCAGGCCCTAAGTCTAGAAAATAAGTACCAACCTTGGTAGCTATTACATTTCAAATGCATGCCAAAGCATTGGATACGAATGATCTCATCTTCATCCTCAAAATGCTGTAAGTTAGATACTATTAGTAGATTGAGCCATATGAAATGTGCTGGTTTCATAGGTCAAAAATGGTTGAAGATCAGCAATATCATCTGTGCAACCTAACACCTTCCATTCTATTGATGAGACAGCTGGGCTCAGGGATGCCGATGCACTCAGGTCAGGCACATTGCCCAGTGGTGGAGCCGAGGTGGGTTCCTGGCAGTCGACACCGGAGCCCATCAGCTTAGCCCGGCCCTGGGAATAAAGGACAACGGCCACCCACCGGTCTTGCTTTCACAGGATGATCCTTAATTCAAGCCTAATGGCACTAGAAACACTTGGTCACACCCAGTTAGAGATCTGGAAAGACCCAGTGTAAGGGTCAAAGCGAGGCTCTGTGTTGGGGGAGGGCCCAGGGGGGCATTCAGGACTTGGCACAGCAAGTCCAGAGGGTTGCTAGGCTCCTTGGGGACCCCAGGACTCAAAGTTCACATTCTGATGCTTAGCCAGCCCTTCAGATGGCCACCCTCTCCACTGGAAGGCCCCAGACAGCCATGAACCAAGAGTCACAATTCACTGCACATCCAGCCACCAACAGCCCCTGCAAAGTGTGATACTGATTTGGCTGCTAATGCCATGGTTCCTCCAGAGCTGCTCTGAGGGAAAGCCCACGGACCGCCTTGTGCCACCACTGAGATCTTATTTGTCACAGACATGATACTGACAACACCAGCCATGATTCAGGCATGCCCGGTTCAGAGGAAACATCTTCGTCTGGGTAGCCCCAGCTCTTTTTGAGGCCTTTGCCACTGGCTTGCTCTGTGGTCATGAACCAGCCCCTTTCCCTCTCTGCGTTCTGTCTCCTCATCTGTAAAACGGGGCCCTGAATTACGGGCCTTGCCAGTTCCTCCATCATGGAAGGTCCACAGGTCTCTATTAGCAGATTTCAGAAGGTGACCCTACTGGTATACTGAAACACCTTTGTTCCAGAACGAATGAGGTGAAGCAATAAGATTCTTGATTTACAGTTACTAACCATCCTGGCTGATTTCAACTCATGCTGTTTTTTCAAATAGCTTTTTAAAAATTTATTTTTTCTTTTCCTGTACTTTCCCTCCCTTCCTTAGAGGAAAGACTGAGGAAGAAAATAAAGGAATTTACATTCCTTTCTTCCCTCACCAGCATTTTTTTTTTTTTTAACTGGTTGAGACAAGCATGTGGACATTTCTTAGCAAGAACGAATGCCTTTGTCAGCTTCCACAGATTCACCAGAACGTGGTGTTGGGGAAACCTGCAGAGACCTGAGTTTCAATAAGATCCTCACAGCTGTAGAAGACCAGCCAGGCGGTTACGACAGCCTGCCCCTCACTCTTGACCACAGGAGAAACGGTGACAAACATCCTGGAAGTTTTGGCGAAATTGATCTAGATTTTTTAAAAGATTTGTACCTTTTGGAATCTATCCTAAGGAAATAATCCCAAGTACAGAAAGAGCCATAAGCATATTCATGATGTGAATGTAAAGCAAATTAAACATCCAGCAATAAGGGATAGGTTAAATAAACCATCTCACATCTTCTTGATGGGATACAAAATATTATACAGCAATTACAAAACAAGCCCGTAACACTTACAGTAACGTGGAAAACTATGTATGTTCTAGGTGTAGGAAAAAAAAATCAAGATTGGAGTCTGATTGAACACGGTGGATTAAACGCACCTTGGCCTTCTCTCACATTCAGCATCTCATTAAACTGACATAATGGGGGAAGTGTATAAAATCCCAAGTCCAAAGTGGTCTGAGACATCAGAAGGTAAGAGATTTCAACAAATGTCCTGACTCTGGAAAGTCGTTCTGAGTGGTAATGGCTTGGCAGAGTGGAGTCAGCTACAAAATCAAGCACTTGCAGAAGGAGACCCATGAGAAGCGAACTGATTTGTCTCGAATTCCTGAGAGGCTCCGTGCTTGCCGGTCCGAGTCTGTAAAAGGCCGTGGTGAGTCTGGAGCAGTTGCGCTCCCAGACCGCCCCCCCCCCCCCCCCCCCGCTCCATGGCATCCACATGGTGTCAGACCTCAACCAGAACTCGAGAAAGTAGAAAGCAATGGAAACACGTGTCCCCAGAATGCAGAGAGGGACACTATTTCTGACACAATTCTATACACAACCTGATTATAATTCACATGTGACGATGGAATAAATACATTTCAGACATGAAAAAATTAACCTCCCTTTAACCTAACCTTTTCTTAGGAAGTTACTATAGCACGTGCTTCAGCCAAACAAGAGAATAAACCAAGAAATGGGAACACATGGGAGATAGGAAACAGGAGATCCCACGCAAGAAACTGGCACAATTTCCAGTAACTACCTTGCACGGGGCCCAGAGCCCCTAGAGGGGCCCAGACCGCAGCCAGTCCAAATGAGGGGTGAGAGTGGGAGGGCCGTGGAGATGAAATGGTTGTTTGAAACTTTTAGAAAACAATAACGATAGACATTTGATAGCTCTCTTGGAGCATAGAGAACTGAGCCAATGAAAAGCAAAGAAATTAATACCAAGAAAAACAAAATGATGTACAAAAAGGGGAATGTAATCATAGTGCCTGACTTGAGTCATGGGGAACAGTGTTTTTGCAGCCGTGATAATGTAAGCACAGACCAAAACTGTGATATAACATAGCAGGGTAAAGAGAGAAGAAGAAATGGGGGTGGGAGGGTAGGGCTTGTAAAGTAGCTAAATCCTCAATTGCCAGAACAAGAAGTCAATAGATAATAGGGGGGAAAAAAGCAGCAGCGTAACAAATTATTTAGAAGTATATGGAGATATATAATAGAAGCACTTCCTCTCAGGAGTGGGCGAGGGATGAGGAGCATGCGGGGAGACAGCTGCTTTGCACATGAAGCCTTTTAGTTATTTGGTTTTTTTAGAGCTATGTGCATATATTAGTTTGGAAAACGTAAAAACTATTTTTTCAAAACTTATCCCCAGCCAGATCGTAACTGTCAGTTCTTGAAGCCAAGCTGACCCAATCCTGTATCATGCTCACTATGACTCCTCAAAGCAAGTGGCAAAGACCATGGGTAATTTCAGGCCATTTCCAAAACTATGGCTCCCTGTTTGCTCCCAACCTGATTCTCCCACTTTTTGTCCCTCACCCCAGACCCCCAGCTCCATATAGGACGGCTGTTTGCTGGGTTTTGTTTTTTTGCGGTACGTGGGCCTCTCACTGTTGTGGGCTCTCCCGTTGCGGAGCACAGGCTCCGGATGCGCAGGCTCAGAGGCCATGGCTCACTTGGGCCCAGCCGCTCCGCGGCATGTGGGATCTTCCCGGACCGGGGCACGAACCTGTGTCCCCTACATCGGCAGGCGGACTCTCAACCACTGCGCCACCAGGGAAGCCCTGGATGCTTTCTTGAATCGCGGAAATGTAAATGTAGGAGCTGTGGGCTGGAAGACTTCCAACTCCATGCGCAGGAAGGGCAGACAGTCAGTCTGGAGTGAGAGAGAGAAAAGCCCAGACAAGCAGGAAGAAGCCGACTCAAGAGAGCATGTATCCTCAAGTAGAAAGATAGACCAAGAGAGAGTCTGGATCCTCGAATGGTCCTCCCTAAAGCCTTAAATTCTTCCCGCTCCTTGGTTTTCTGATTAGGCTAGCTTAAGTTGGTTTCTGTCACTTACAACCAAAAGAATCTTAAGTAAAACCAACCCATCTCGGGCTTCCCTGGTGGCGCAGTGGTTAAGAGTCCGCCTGCCGATGCAGGGGACACGGGTTCGTGCCCCTGTCTGGGAAGATCCCACATGCCGCGGAGCAGCTGGGCCCGTGAGCCATGGCCGCTGAGCCTGCGCATCCGGAGCCTGTGCTCCACAACGGGAGAGGCCACAACAGTGAGAGGCCCGCGTACCGCAAGAAAAAAAAAAAAAAAAAAAAACCCAACCCATCTCGCTAAATTCTGAATGGTGAGGGCAGGTGAGAAGAAGACATTTGATTTTTTTGAGACTCCAGCATCTATTCCCCTCCCTCAACCGTCCCCAATTTACTTTAGGGGACATTTCCCTCCCCCACCTCCCCACTCTAGGTCACAGCACATGGCCTCAGTTTATAGGAAACACAGGAGGACTGTGTTTCTCTGGGGCGGAGTGGGGATGGGACCCCGGAGACTCCTTTGCTGGAACCTTCCTCCCAGTGCCCTGGTTCAGCCCGATGATGGACAGCTGACCAATGAGACTTTCTCCTGGGACTCTGAACCCCGAGCAGAGGCAAGGAATGAAGCCAGGTTGGCGTGCATTCATTCAGCCCGTCAGCAATGGCCAGCCAGGGAGATGGGCAGGAGTTTCTGCTCCTGAGGTGTTCTGGGGCCCCCCTGCTTCCATCAGTTAGCTATTTTCATCCTTCTTTCCATCCTGTGGCCTCCCCAACATTCTTCCATCAAACCCCCTCTTTTATTTAAGGGAGCCCAATCTGCCTTCTGTTGCATGACCTATGCAGGGAGGAGAGACCAAGCTGAGACTGGACAGCTGGGTGTGGACCCTGACAGCTCCAGCAGGCTCCCTCCTCTTTGGGGACGACTGGAGTGGGCGCCCTCAGCTTCAGCAGTGGTGGTACGAGGGACTCTTTGGTTGGGCAGGCAGCGGAGGTTTCAGAAGCAGAGGAGGAGAATGACTGGCAGGCTGACTCCCAGGCTGAGCTCTGGCGGGGGCTGGCATTGGAGGTTTACTGTATACTGTGTGATCATGGTCCTGTTTTTACCGCCAGGCTGGTGTGGCCTGCAAAGCAGGGATTATACAGCGAGGGAGTTGGCTGGAAGAAGATTATACGGTGAAAAAAGGCTGGGGAGACATGAGCAGTCTTTGTTTTTCTCCTTTTTTCTTCTAAGAATTCCCTCTCCCTTTCCTAGCCTGTACTGCCATGTCAGTAACCACCTTCCCTGTCTCCTCTCCCTGTACTCAGGTGAGCTATGCCCATAATTCAGTATGTGGCCTTCTGTGTTCAGATGCATGCTGGTATAATCCGATGCAGACCTGTGTCTACACACACACACACACACACATGCACACACACACACAAATACACAGGCGGGTACTATTTGTCACTAATTTACAAAAGATGGATCATCTTGCTTTCTGCATCTTGCTTTTTCCTCTTAATAGCCTCCTGCACCACCTCCAGTCTGGTGAGTCCTGTGCTGATTCATTCTTTTTATTGGCTGTATCCACAGTGTCTTTACCATTATTTATTCCATCATTTTCCTGGCTGATGGGCATCCGCTGTGTTCCGTGTGTGTGTGCGCGCATACACGTCATTCAAATAATGCTGCAATAAACATCTTTGCACTTACATTTTTACCTAATGGAGCTTTTATTTCTGTGGGCTAGATTCCCAGGAGTGAGACTGCTGGGTTGAAGGGTGTATGCATTTTTTTTAATTTTAATAGATGTCACCAGATTGCTTTCCACAAAGGTTATACCACTTCACCTTTCCCCTAAAAGCTAGGAGGGTACATCTTTCTCATATTTCTCCAAGACTGGCAGAGAGTATTTCAAAATATTAATAAGGGTAGTATTTGGATCTTGGGACCTTGGGTGTTTTTCTCTCTTTTCTTCTAATTTATTTTCCAATGTCTTCTCCTTTAAAAAGAGGAAAGTTGCAGGGCTTCCCTGGTTGCGCAGTGGTTGGGAGTCCGCCTGCCGATGCAGGGGACACGGGTTTGTGCCCCGGTCCGGGAGGATCCCGCATGCCGCGGAGCGGCACGGCCTGTGAGCCATGGCCGCTGGGCCTGCGCATCCGGAGCCTGTGCTCCGCAATGGGAGAGGCCACAACAGTGAGAGAGGCCTGCGTATCGCAAAAAAAAAAAGAGGAAAGTTGCAATACATCTATTTTAACCAGCCTCAGTCCCAGACCCACCTGTGGTGATCCTCAGGTACAGATTCTCGGCAGCCTTCAGGCCCTGGGGCTCACTGTTCAGCCCTTTCCATCTGCTCTAACCCTTCATGGACCTGTCATCCCATTCCAGAAAGCTGGGGACCCTCCAGGACCTGAACACAGGTCCACACGTCATCAAGGTTACCCGCATGGAAAGTATGTGGTGCCCTGGGGGAAACTTCTAGTTTTAGAAGCAGATCGATCTGGGGTTGACTCCTATTTCCTAGCTGAGCTTTGCCAAGTCACTTAACCTCTCTGAACCTTGGCTTCTTTATCTGTAACATGGGGAGAACAAAGCAACTACATCACAAGATTGTTTTGTTTTGGTTTTTGGCCACGCCATGGGGCGGCCATGCAGGACCTTAGTTCCCCAACCAGGGATCGAACCTGTGCCCCCTGCAGTGGAAGGGTGGAGTCTTAACCACTGGACCTCCAGGGAAGTCCCTACAAGATTGTTAAGAGCAAAGTGCTTAGGAAGACGTCTGCACACACTACACGCGTGGTGGTCTATTACGTAAATAATGTCTGCCTCATGGCATCACTGTGGGATAATGTGCACCGAGGGGCCTTTCTCCCAACCTTTGTGGAGAATCTACAAATGTGCAGTATAGGCCCTGAGCCAGGTGCCCCGGTGGGCTCAGCACCCTGCCTCGCTCTCCCTCAGCCGCGTGCCCACGGCTGTCTCCGTACTCCAAGGGCGCTGCGGTGGCTTCTGATTTTGTTGTTTCCTTTCTGCTCTCCCAGTGTCTGGCCCAGCTTCCTGGGCTGCCCTCAGGAAGGCCTGCGCTTGGGGTAAGGCTCTGCTGTCACCCTCTTGACATTCTTGAGCACCGGCCCCACGTCCGATGTAGCAGGTCCTGCCTAGTACGGCGCCTACATGAAGTGAGCCCTCGATCAGTGTGGGTCAAAATGAAGCAAACCAAATCATAAATAAGATATTGCTCTGCCTTCTAAGTGCTCACCGTCTCACTGGGAAGACAGCCTGAAGGGCGCTAAAACCCCATACAGCACGTGGGGCGGCAGGGACAAGCTTGGCTTGGAGTCGGACAAGCCTGGACTCAGGACCCGAGTGTAATGCTGGACAAATGACTTCACCTCCGGGAACCTCAGTTTCCTCGGCTCTAAACTGGAGCTAAGACTCCCAGCTCAGCCAGTCCTGGAAGGCCAGCTCTGAGGTGAAGAGATGGGAGGTGTCGCCCTGCCGAGTTGTGGTTTGAAGCTGGGCTTGAGCAATGCAATGGTAGCTCCTGCCTCTGAGGTTCATAAAAGGTCTCATTTTCCAGAATCCCTTGGATCTCCCAATCTGGTCCCGGTTCCTTCATTGGCCTTATTGGGGCTACATGCCTGGGAACTCTGACGTGGGTCCCTACATGCTGAAACAGGGGTTTTCCTTGGCTGCAGGGGAACAGGCTTTCTGTACACAAGAGCCTAACATAGGGAGGTCACAATATACCGCAGACCTGGCCTCAGAGGACCACAGGACAGCATTAGTAAATCCGGGCTTCCAGGAAGCCCCCTGATGTGACACCCAGGCCACTCCTCCCACCCTTATGTCCTGGGACCTCTCCCAGTCTCCAAGGCCAGGCCTCCCCTTTTCCCATCTACTTCATGGTCCTTCCTCCATCCTGGATGGAGCCAGGCCCTCTCCAGCATGGCTCCAGAGGCATGTGATACTGGGCTGTAGGAATGGAGATGGTGGCACAGGATCCATAGCTGCCAATCTAACTTAAGCCTTGCGGAAAGCAATGGAGTCCCCAAGTGATTTCCAATGTTTCAAAACCCCTAATGGGAATCCCACATTGACCTAAACCTGACAGTAAGGCTCACTGAACTCCAGGGACTGAACCTTGGCTGAAATCATCTCAATTCCACAGGCAACTGAGCACTCTGCGACCTGGTCTGATTCTGTGAGCAGGGACTTAGAGAGATTGCTGACTGAAAAAAAAAAAAAAAGATGGGAAAATGAATTCATTTGGCAGACACAATCTTTCACATTCGGGGGTTCATGGTAGCTCAAAATAATAAAAGGGGCTCTTTGCAATGAACAGCTTGCAGTAGGTTGGTCTGAACAAACTCGCTAAGAAATTAAGATTCGGCTGTGCTTTCTCCCACCTCCCTTCTCACCCCCCCCATCATCACCTCCCTTCATCTCTTACCATCACTTCCTCCTCCCTGAATCCTGTCCTGGGCTGACCTACCTTCCTACGCAGGGCTGACCTTCCTAGGTGGGGATCCCCACTGTGGGAGCAGAAGAACTTTATGGGAGTTCTGCCTCAAAGTCACACAGGTTTTCCAGGGCCCACCCCTTCCCACCTCCCAGCCCGTCCCCACCGTGAATCTTCCCAAAGGGTCGCCCTGAGGACAAGCAGTTTGCTAAGTCAAGGGAGAGCGGGGAATTCACATCCCAGGTATCAGCAAGATTTATGAGTCATGGATATCACAGGACCCTGTTTTCATTTGACTTCATTCACCACTTCCTTTCTTCATATTAATTTCTCCCAACAGCCCACTTATCTTTCCTCTTGGAGCCCTGCCCACCATTACTTTCCCTGATACGATGGTATCTCTAACAGCCTAAAGCACTCAACGCTGTGATGGCTTTGGAGTTGGCTCACTCAAGCACTCACAAGTTACTCTCTGTGGCTAATCAAATATCCAAACAACCTCCCCCAGTGATTTGGAGGAGCTTGGTGACAGCGAGACATCGGCCACAGAGCCATCAGAACAGGGCATGTTTGTTTGGTGGCAGGCAGTGAGGCCAGTTTCAGCTGTGTCACATACCTAGTGGCAGTGGACAGTGGCTTTTCCTGAGAAGCAACTGCTCTGTGGCTGCTGGGCTTTGGAATTTTTTTTCTTTCTTTTCTTTTGAAGGCAAAGAGATGCTCCACGCCAAGGGTCAGCTGGGTGGTGGTTACGTTTTTTTCTATGACAAAATGAATCATAGCAGCAACAGCAGTGGTTAAAGGGAAGAGACTGTATCTAGGAGCTGGTCTCAGTTCTGCCCAGGGAACCTTGGACAAGTCACAGCCACTCTGAACTTCTGTTTCCTCTTCTGGAATATAGGAGAATTGGTTTAAATGGTGCCTAAGGTTCCCAAACCAGAAGGTGACTCAACTTTATATCATTCCTTACAGCTTAAACACTTTCATGCTTGTTACTTCATTTGAAGTTCACAAGAATTCCATGAGTGAGCTGGGAGAGGGATTATTATCTCCACTTTATAGCCGGGAAATCACTTGCCCCGGGTTAACGCATCCTGCATGGGATGGAGCCGAGCCTCCTTCATGTCTGGTCTCCTGGTCCAGACTTGTCCCACCTCCTGGTGCAGACACGGCAGACTCTGTGATGCAAACCACCCTCCCTCTTCATCGTCACACAGGAGCTTCCATTCAAGCCAGAATCCAGGGGTCATCCCATCCACTTAATTTCCCTTTGGAAAAACTGAGACCCACAGGGGTAAGTGAAAGGACCTTCCCAAGATCACACCGCAAAGGGCCCCCGTCTCCTGACACCTAACCCAGGGCCATCCCACCCAACTCTTCTCCTCATGGGAACCACGGGGGTGAGAACACCTGCATCCCAGGCCTGTGCTAAGGATGGGACTGTCAAAAGGTGACACTGTTGAGTTCTGGACACATTTGGGACACACCACTGTGTCATCACTACCCACACTGCCTGTATGGGGCCTTGAGAAATTGTCACTGGCCTCTTCTTGGGGGCTGATGTGTTAAGAGAGCTCATGACAGGCTGGTCAGTGCCCTGTCACCCTCAACGTCTCCCTGGCCGTCCAGGACCGCAGCGGCCTGGCTCATCCTCTGGGCTCCTCCAAGCCCTCCGATTTCTGCCGAGGCCCGGCCCCACCCTACTCATCCTCTCCCAGACCCAGTGGGAAGTGGTTCTCTCCACCCCCACCCCACACCTGCCCTGCTAAACAGACAGGCACAGCCTGCAGGGTCCCCCGGCCGCCGGCCTGCAGCCCCTGCTCCCTCCGGCCGGCCTGGCAATACTGACTCTCTTCTCAGCCCTTAGTCAGCTGGCCCCAGTTCCAGACATGGCCCTGCAGAGGCGAAGCCTTCCTTCCCACATTCCCATGACACTCTGAATAAACCTCGGTGAGCCCTCATGCTCTCACATGACCATCACCTGTCTACAGGGCTGTCCTTTTAACTGGCAGCTCCCTGAGGCTGTATTTTATTCCTCTCGGTATTTTCAGTGCCTGGACCATGGCAGGGCTCAGTGACCTTGGAGGGAGGGAGGGCAAACTTTACATACTGCTAGGAGCACAGGTCTGGGTGCCAGGCCCACCTCCACTGCAATCAGCTCCACCATTCACCAACACGTGAGCCTCTCTAAGCCTCAGTTTTCTTTTTTTTTTTTTTTTTTTTTTGCGGTACGCGGGCCTCTCACTCTTGTGGCCTCTCCCGTTGTGGAGCACAGGCTCCGGACGCGCAGCCTCAGCGGCCATGGCTCACGGGCCCAGCCGCTCCGCGGCATGTGGGATCTTCCCGGACCGGGGCACGAACCCGTGTCCCCTGCATCGGCATGCGGACTCTCAACCACTGCGCCACCAGGGAAGCCCAAGCCTCAGTTTTCTAATCTACAAAATGGGGAAGATGAGATCACAGACCTCATCAGGATTACAGGGGATAAACCAGGGAAAGTGCTTAGCACATCACAGTAACTGGGAACTATTATTATTAATTATCATTATTAGGGAATTCCCTAGGAGGTTCTCCCCTGAGCTCACAAGAAAGCCCCAGGGTCTCTACACTATTTGCAGGAAGAGCCCAGGGGAGTCGGTAGCCGCATCCCCTGCCCTCCCTTCTCCTCCAGCCCCAGTCGGAAAACCCCTTTGTCAGGTGGCCCCAGACACAGCCAAGCTGTTTTCCTTTCTCTTGTTGACATGGGGAAGACCTGGCCACCGAGCCTAGGGCTGGGCCTCCCACTCTTTTAAGTGCAAACACTGAGCTGTGTATTTTGGGCCCCTCTGAAGGGCCGTTTCTGGTGAAATACCAGGTTTTGAAATACTTCACTGCTTGTTTGCCTCTGGAAGCCCATACACGCTAGGGTCTCTCAAGAGGCTGGAGGCTCTGTGCGGTTACAGAATCAGGCGACACAGTGGGGGAAAGGCAGCGGCCCCCAGCTCCCTGGACTGGGCCTGCTGGAGGTGGAACAGGGGACCCCCAGCCTCCAGGAGTCCACATCCCGCGTGGGGCAAGCAGACAAAGGCACATGGAGACCGAGGCAGCATGTGAGGTGGTGAGCAAGTGCAAGGACAGACTAAGGCTTAGGTTCAGACCAAGCGTTGGAGTGAAAACTGAGCCTCCTGTAGTCCTACCTGCAGAAACGCCCGCCGGGTCACCCGCCCCTACTTCCTCCAGCCCTTCCCCTCCTCCATCACACCCCTACTTCCAGAACCACACAAATACATAAACTTCTAGGCGTGCCAAGAGCCAGTTTGAGAGGACTGGACGTTTACTTGAGCCACAGGGCTCTAAGAAGGAACCATGAGCATGTAGCCCATCAACAGAGCTAGAAGGAGCCAGAGAGAGAGGCAGGGCTGAGTTGCTGGGGACCCTGTGGGTTGGAACTGGTCCTCTAGGGGGACAAGCCACCACGTCCTGGGTGGTCATTTGGGCCAAGTGTTTTACACGCCTTGTTTATTTTAAACTTCGTGAGATGGGTGGTGCCATCCCATTTCACAGGCGAAGAAACTGATGCCAGAACAGATTGGGCTCCTTCCTTGTCTAAGGGCCAGGACCCTGGTGGAAGCTCTTAGGACAGGGGTCAGTGACCTCTCTTATAGGCAGAGGCTCTAGGAAGAATGTGCTGGAAGGAAGTAGGGGCAGGGCTCACAGAAAAGGAAACACGGAAGAAGCCGGCCCAAGAGCATCAAGGCGAGATGTTTGGGACAAGTGCAGAGGCTGTGAAAAGCCCAGTTCGGCAGGGGAGGAAAGAGACTGGGGAGATGAGGACAGAACAGAGACAGGAGCTGACCGGGGAAGGACCTCCAACCCTCCTGCCAGGGGCCCCGTCTGCAGAGCCGACGGTAGCAAATAATGTCCGAGAACCTTGCGTGTGCCCAGTGCCTGGGGATCCCCCAAGGAGCAGATGAAAGGCAGAGAAGGGAACTGTTTTATTTCTACAGGCATCTCCTGGGTCCTCCATAATGCAAACAGAGTTCAAAGCTGATGTCCTAGAGCTCACATACATTTCGCACAGAAAGGGCCCTCTTGTCAGGCCTCCACTCAGAGCCAGTTGACCCTGAGTGATCTGAATTCCCAGCCCCAGGCAGACTAGAAGCTCTGGTTCAGATGTGGCATGGGTTAGAGGCAAGCACGGGCAACAAGAGAAGGGGTTGCTGAAACCAACTGTGAAGAAGGGTACGGAACCACCAAAGAAAGGGGATGAAAGCGCTCCAGCCGCGGGGCTGGTGAGAGCCATCTCACAGAGAAGGGCTTTGGACGAGAGAGAATTGGGCCTCTGGACTCTGCTGTTTAGCTAAGTGAGGGTGGAAAACTTCCTGCGGCCCTGATACTCAGTTTCCCCATGGAAAAGCAGGCCTAAGGCCACCGACAGGAATGAAAGGACACAAGGTATGTGGGTCACCAGCTGAGTGTCTGACTCACTTGTTTCATGATTGCTGTGCTTGATGTCATTTTTTATTCCTGGGGGAAACTCAACCCATCCTAGAGCAGTAGTTCTCGAACTTGTCTACACACTGGAATCATTCAGGGAGATTTAATAAACACTCACGCCTGGCTCCACCTCACAGAGACTCTGAATTAAACGGCCTGAGGTTGGACCTGGGTGGCAGGATTTCTTAAGCTCTCCAGAGGGTTCTAACATGCAGCCAGGGCTCAGAACCCCTGCCCTGGAGGCAACTATAACCCAACCCAACCCAGAAACAGGCACTGAGGGTCGGCATCATCAGAGTTGCCAACAAAGGGCTAAATATCTGGGTACCCAGGGTCTTAAAGCAGAGGAACGTATTTTAGAAAGCTTTCTGTCAAAATGGTTAATTTCTTTTAAGCTTGGGCTCTTAGGGGAGTAAAGTTCAATTATCTGGAAAACTCACTTATGTGGAACTCCTCTCTCCCTAATGACACTGGCTAAATGAGGTGTTACGATTCTATAGATTCTCAAATTAGAGTCTCTGTGATTCTTCACCCAGAAAAAAAATTATCCAGAGGCTTGGATTTGAAGTACACCCTCGCTGCCTGGGTTCCTTAGGCAGCTGGGCCCTGCTGAAACCTTGTTTCTGGGAGGGAAGGGCTCCCTGGCCTCGTGGGAAGGTTTTTGCTTCAAGCCCCAGCCAGCCAGAGTGACATGCCCGCGCCGATTTGTCTTAGCTCCCGAGGCCATTTAGCCCATTTCCGCATGAAACAGCGAGCACTGTCTTCTCCCACATCCAATAACCACATCCTGATATGCTGGGAGAATCACTCTCACCACACATCCTGCAGAATGCATGGCTCCACATGAACATTTTGAATGGTTACTTTTATAAAGGATAAAAAGAAAGGATTTGTTTCATTTGTTTTATTAGCCTATTTTTAACCAGAGGGCAGAGAAGAAAACAAAAGATTCTTTGATTATTAAAATCTCATTTTGTTCTTAAGGACCCCATGCAAGCAAAACCCAGAGATGGAACACTTATCAACGAGTTTTCACAACCCAAATAAGGAGAAGAGGATGGAAAGAAGGGTCCATGTCCCAGGACCCTTTACAGTTTTTTGTCATTAGATATTAACTTCTTTGTTTATTTAGTGCCTGTCTCCCCCACTGGAAAAGAAGCTCAAGGAGAGCAGGGTGGGAAGATGAATCCCACTAGGGTACACTAGTTACCTGCTGTATTAGTTGGCCCTAGCTCCTGTAACCAAGTACAGTAAGTCCCCTGCATATGCACGTTCAAGTTGCAAACTTTCAAAGACGTGAACGTGCGTTTGCATGTCCAATCACGTAAGTTAGTTCACATTATCTGGTGTACACTGTCACGTGCGTGCATCCTCTACAACTGGTTGTGCTTTTGTGTACTTTACTGTACAGTACTGTATAGAGTACAGTAGTACAGTATCTTTAGTTCAAGCCCAGGATGTCCAGAAGCAGGCATAAAAGCAGCAGTGATGTAGCTGTTACTGCTAAGAAGTGCCAGGAATTGGAGGCCCAGAGAATGGACAAAGAGAGACAAGAGGAAGAAGGAGTAACTGAAGAACCGAAGAGATTCACGATGCAGGAAATGCAAGGGGATTTTCTTTATCTGAGGAGGCACTGTTAGTTTTCGAGGCACAGGACCCGAACGTAGAACAGTACACGAAGATTGCAGCAGCCGTTCAGAATGCAATCCAGTGCTACCGTGTCATCTATGACAAGAAGAAAAGAGCTACTACCCAGACATGACTGGATCGTTTTTTCAAGAGGGTAGATAGAATTGAATCCAGCAAGGAACCAGAACCTGTGCCATCAACGTCAGGTGTGAGTGAAACTGCAGCTTGCCCTCCATCTCCTGTTGCTGATAATCCTTCAGCTCTACCATCTCCCACCTCCTCTCCCTCCTCCAGTAAGTAACGCTTCTTGCCTGTTCACTCGATGCCAGCCCCTGTATGTCAGCTGCTATACTGTACTACTGTACTTTTCAAGGTACTGTACTGTAAGATTAAAAGTGTTTTCTTTATTTTTTGTTTGTTTTTTATGTATTATTTGTGTGAAAAGTATTATAAACCTATTACAGTACAGTACTCTATAGCCAGTTGTGTTAGTCAAAGAGAGCCATGTTTTAAAATTACCACTGCCAGGGAATTCCCCGGCGATCCAGTGGTTAAGACTCCACGCTTTCACTGCCAAGGGTGCGGGTTCAATCCCTGATCAGGGAACTAAGATCCTACTAGCCGCGTGGCGAGGCAAATGAAATGAGATGAAATAAAATAAAATAGAATAAAATAAAATAAAATAACAGCTGCCAACACATGGGGCAGAGCCCCCCATACTGCACACCACTCTACCTCCACAGGGGCTAAAGGCCCCAGGAAGGAGTCAAAAGGTGGCACTTCCCATGTGTTTACCTCCTCTGATGTTAGAACCCGGCCATGCTTCTTCCTCCCAACCCTGAGATGCAAGACATCTCTGAAGCATGGTCTCAAAAAAGGCTGGCTGAGATGTAAATGACCAATAGCAGTGAGACCCTCTCAGCATCTTGGGCTGGGAAGGCATGTTAACCTGGACCAATGGCTGAAGCTAAAGAGAAAACTTACAAGGTGTAATGTCAGGCACTGCCGAGCTGGACATGGGAGCTAGAAATTACAGATCTCAGTGCCAGGTCCTGTGCTGGGAGCTGGACTTTGCTAGCTCATTTAATCTTCCTTCTCAGGAGGTCACTAGATATTTCCTGTAAACCTACCTGGTAGCAGAGACAGGCCTGATGTGGAAGTGCAGAGGTGAATCTTTAAAAATATACATTTCTGCCCTCTCCCCTCCACGGAATAGCATTTTACATTATTCAATAGAAAACCACACCTGAGCAGATCTTGCAGACAGATGAAATAGAGAGTAAACTCAGCCCCATCATGAAGGATCCCTTGGGTTGCAGAAAGATCAAGAGCCTCTGTAGGTAGCATCTCCTCCAGTGTTTGTTTTCAGATCATTAAATACTTAACAGAGGGAGAGACTAAAAGCCAAAGTGTTCCAAGCTACTGCTGATTAAGTATCAATCAGGAATTAAGATAGAGCAAGTCTGAAATTGTAATGATCCTTTTTAAGGACAGGCCATGTCCACTTGATTTTTTTTTTTTTTTTCTCAATGTGCCTGGCAGGAAGCTAAATGACTAAAGCATGTGGTTAAACATGGGACACCTGGTGCCCTCGCCACTCCGATGGGTATCGCTCTCCTTGGTTTACAGGCAGGAGCCCGGGGCTCTCAGAGGCTGTGCCAGTGCCCTGAAGTCACGCGGCTACTGAGTGTGCACATGGGGGACCAGGATTTCATCTAGATGGTGAGTGCCGACCCCACCCCCATTATTGCACCTCACAAGTGAAGGCAGAGGGATTTAGGGAGACCAGGCCTGCCACCACACTTGACCTTACTTTCAAATCCCATTCTCTGACGGAGCTGACAAAGCCCTGGGCTCTGGGGCAAAGCCAAGGCAGCTCACACGCACTGCGTGTGGACTGTGTTCTGAGTTTACATTGTTCTGCTGCACGTATCATTCAACTGTCACAACCTCCAATCAAGTAGATACCATTATGAACCCCTTTAATTGATGAGAAACTGAGACGGAGGGAGGGTGAGTGATCTGTCCAAGACACCCGGACGGTGAGTGCTGGGCCCGATGTACAAACCCGTTTGATTCCAGCATCCCCATGCTTCACATCTGCCCCCCCATCCCAGCTGCTGGGCAGGAGAGCCAGCCTCCCCTTGCTGCAGACTGGGGCCCCCAGCCCTCTCTTTGGATTCCCAGATATCACTCGGAGGGTGAGGAGAGGACTGGGCCCCAGCCCTCTCTAACTGGCTCCAAGAGGACTCAGTGTTCCCTGGTGGTTCTGGAGTCAAAGGGTTAACTTTAACTCGATTCCCCTTTCAAAGGAAATGAAGCAGAGGCCCTGTGGGGCGGGTAGGTCCTATGCCTGAGTCACTTTGGCACTTAATTGCTTATTATTTAATTGCTGTATTGGGGAGCACAAATTGATCAACTGCAAAGTTATTAGCAAATTCCAGTTTTAAGGAAATAATTACTGACTTCTCCCTCCCTGGGTTGAGTAATTCCTTCCAAGATGCTCAGTGACATTAAGCATTTTCACCAAGGCCGCTAGCAGCTCTGCAATATGCAAATAAAGTAACTCTGTAATTACCAATAAAATGCTTACTGAAGTGACAAATTTTTACTCAGCAGTGAGTTGGGGGGGAAAAATGGCGTCACTTGTTTTTTAAGGATTCTTTAAACTTGTTAGTTGGCATTCATTTCCGTGCTGTTTTATGGTCTTTTAAAAACACAGCGGAGTTGACAGGCCTCCCTCAGTGGGAAGAAGGCCCTCCTGGGACTTCTCTCCTCCACCCAGGCTGGCTCTTTAGGGAGAGGCATGAACGTTCCACTCTGGGTGCCGGGGGGGATCGCAGGCACTCCACAGACTTACCCTGGGTGTCTTTATAGATGCTGGGAGTCTGGCTTTCAATGGGACCAGGACTGATCTCTCCAGGTGGATAAATAAAGAGTGACCTCTCAGCCAGGAGCAGCTGCCACGTGATCCTTCTGAAGCCCAAGTATGACAGCTGTGTTGTTCCTCTGTCTTTCAAACCCTTCCCTCGCACTCCAAAGATAACACTGTCAAGTCCAGCTGTTTGCCTGGCCCTCCAGGCCTTTCACAATCAATCAGTCAGGGCACTGGGCACAGTGAGGGCTCCAGCTACCTCTTCTCCAGGCTCATTCATGCCTCCCCATCCATGCAAGCTTGATTGCTTCATCTGTAGAACAGCGTCTTGGTCAGCATGGGCTAGGTTATGCAGCAGTAGCAAGCAAGTCCAAAATCTCAGTGGCTTAAAACAATCCACATTTAGGTTTTTTTTTTAATATCATTCCTTATTTTTTATTAATTAATTTATTTATTTTGGCTGCGTTGGGTCTTCGTTTCTGCGCGAGGGCTTTCTCTAGTTGTGGCAAGCGGGGGCCACTCTTCATCACAGTGCGTGGGCCTCTCACTATCGCGGCCTCTCTTGTTGTGGAGCACAGGCTCCAGACACGCAGGCTCAGCAGTTGTGGCTCACGGGCCTAGTTGCTCCGCAGCATGTGGGATCCTCCCAGACCAGGGCTCGAACCCGTGTCCCCTGCATTGGCTGGCAGATTCTCAACCACTGCACTACCAGGGAAGCCCCACATTTAGTTTTTACTCATGCTACATGCCATCCTGGGTCCGCCTGAGGGTCTTGCTCACTGTCCTCACTCAACAAAAAGCAAGCTGATGAAACCATCACCTTCTCAAATGTTGCTGGCCTATCACCAGACAGGAGGGAAAATGAAATGTTCTCCAACCTGGAATGACGGGTCCCTTCCTCTCACATGGCATTGCTCAGACTGTTCCCATGGTCTCACCCTACCACGAGGGGCTCAGGAAGTGAAATTCTTCTTGGTGCTCAGAAGGAGAGCCAGAAGTGTATGATGACAGCAGTGATGACTACCACAAAGGTAGATTTAAAACATGGTACCAGAATGATCTCCCTCCTAGGGCTGCTGGGAGAGCTAAGAGTGATCCTGCTTGTAGAGAGCTTAGCACAGTGCCTGGCTCGTGGTCAGTGGTCAGCCGACGTTAACTACTAAATAGGTTGTCAATACATGCTAATTGGAGCGACATCCCAGCAGAACCCTCTGTAATCTCTTAGAACCAGTTCTCTCTCTGGATCCCTGTAAGCTGTGGTGATCAGAGAAAGCCTTCAAAGAAAAGGCAACCGTCAAACCCAGTTTGGGGGATGCTGCAATGTGAAGAGATGACACTCTGGGAGGAGGAGAGGCAAGAACAGAGGCAGTGAGGCTGGAGAGTAAGAGGTACATGGGGAAGGCTGAGGTGAACTGCACGGGAGCAGAGTTTTGCAGAGATAGTCCCACATTCAACAGGGGCACCTCCTCAAAGAATAAGAAAGGGGGCCTCATTCCAAAGCCTGAGTTAACAGGAACACTTCACAAATCAGAAAAATTCCTTTGATGTGTCCTGCATCTCATGCTTGGCTTGGAAACTGTCCCAGGGGAATAAGGTTGGGGCTAGATTATCAGAAACCTTGATCTGAAACCCAGGTCCCAACTGAGAACCTAGGCCTCCTGGCTCCAAGTCCATCGGCCTCTCCACAGCCCCGCGCAGCGGTTGACCTGGTTTTTTCTCCTTCTCCTTGTTGCCAAAGGCTCCATTTCTGGGTGATCACATTTGCCCCCGGGGGAAAGTCTTTCTCTTATATTTGCATTGGTAACTGCTCAAAGCCCCGCCGAGGCCTTGGAAATGTGCCACCCACATCCTCTCACACTGGCCCAATTGTTCATGGCAAATGCCTCCCTTTTGAACTCTGGACCTTCTGGAGGAAACAGTTTCAATAGGAATAACTCTGAATTCTCCTAGGCCTTGCCATCTGGGTGTCTGGAATGGAGCTTCCAGGATATATGGCTCTTTTGAAGGAAACAAATTCAATTGGTGATTGTGTTCCCATTTAATATGCCTAAGGAGTGATCTTGTACTCTTGCCAGGGCATTTTTTTTTTCATTCGACAAACACTTATTGATCTCCTGCTGTGCATTCGGCACTGGGCTGGGTGTGGGGACAGGAAGGTGGGGAGAGTGGACACTTTGAAAAATGACTTTGACCCAATACTATAATAAGGAGCATAACAGAGGTAGGCGCAAAGGACTATGGGAGCCCAGCGAATGGGTGGCTTATTGTACCTGGACAAGACAAGAAGGCTCCGAAAGGGGAAACCACAACTACCAGGCATGCGGAAAATGGACCTGCAGAAACTTGGTGGGGGCCCTACACTTACCCCCCAACACTTCTGGACAAGTCTGGGATGCACACAGTTCAACATGATTCCACTGAACAGACATTTTAACAGGGATGGGCTGCTTGCCAGGCACAGAGCTAGATGACTGGGGGATCCAGAGAGGAACGAGCCATCATCCCTGCCCTCGGATTGCTTATACTCCAGCTGCGGAGATTCAGCTTTGGCGCAGGTGATTCTACCACCCAGCCCAACAGGAGGAGTCACATTGCCTTAGAAAACCCTACTACAATCCTTCCAAAGTGGAAAGAGCAAAATAGTCCCAGGGCCTGGCAGATGCCAGGGCAGGCGTCCTAGAGGAGGTGGCAGGACTGGATTTTGGAGAGATGGCGTGGTACGGAGGAGGAGGCTGCGGCACAAACGGGCAGGGTGACCCCAGGGCCAAGTCACAGGCACCACAACACACACGGGTCACAGCTGGAGCGAGGGTCTGTCTGAAGCAGTGGAAGCAAGAGCAGGGTGGTGAGGTGAGGTTAGACTTGACCCTGCTGGCCTGAAGTCACGGAAGTCACCACCAAAGACCTTTTGTTGAGTTTTCTCAAAGGATCCCATCTTTAGCAGGCCTGCTCTACTGAGTACACCCCACCTGTTAACAAATAACCCATGTGTTTTCCCACAGTATAACCAATGTTGGCTCAGTTGAGATTACTATCGCAAAAGGAAAAAGAAAATGTTTCTGAACATCTCACTCTGGTGCTCTAGACCCTTCCATGGCTCCCCATTGCCCTCAGGAAAAAGTCCAGCATGCAAAGTCGTTGACTTCCTGACCCCTTACCTCTCGGCTGGGCTTTGCCAAATGACTTGTGGTTCTTCAGACCTGCGTATTTCCCCCTTGGACTTCTGAGTATGCTGTTCCTCTACATGGAAACCTCTCACTCTTTCCCACCTTCCTATCTTCTGGTTTCTCAAACCTTAATGCTTCCTCCAAGCAGAGTTGCCTGACCCCACATCTAGGTTAGGTGCTGAGCTCGGATCACACTGCATGGGCATGTCTGTTTGCTTGTCTACCTCCCTGGGAAGGCTGCGAACCCCTGGGGACAGGGATTTCATATCCAACCCCCGTCCCCCCGGTGGTCAGCACCATGGAAGAGAGTAGTATTCATTAGAGGTTGAGTGATGAGCAAGCCAGCAGGTGAGGGAGTGAATCTGATGCGTCATTTCAGGTTAACCCATAGGGCCATGCCACAGGAAAAGGGACCATTCACCCCCCTCAAGCATTTTGAAGGAATGGAAAGAACCTACAGATCACCCACATAACCACCTCCACAGCTACCAGACCAGGGGCTCCTGGCACAGGCCCTGGGGAGCCAGTGGGGATTCTGACCAAGGGAGGGGCATGCCTTTTCCAGCCACAGTTGTTACCTGTTTGGCAGCCCCTCTGTGTTCCTCCTCCCCTGCACCCCTCCTCCACATCAAGAGGGCTGAGCAAGTGGTGGCAGCGTCAGCCAGGTTATAGCAGCTTCTCCCGTGGGTGTCTTTCCTGGTCCTCTTTCAATACGCTTTCACCTTCTGACCCCAGGCAGGAAGCAGGATCAGTGCTTCTGAGTCCTCATGAGATGATGGCCTTCTGAGCCCTCACATGCCAAACCGCATCTCTTAACATCGTCACCAACAACAGCTCTGGGGGCCCAGACACACCCCAGACATAGTCCCTGATTTTGATGGGTTTGGAGAGAGAGCAGGAAGGATAAAACCATCCTTAAGTAACTTCCATAGCAGCCCTAAGTAGGGTGAGCAAGGGGTGCACAGGGGTCCCTGGCACCAAAATGCTAAGGAATGGTGTTTCCAGACTGCACACATCTCTCAGCCCTCCTGTCTTGCCCCGTGCCCAACCATGGAGAGGATGGAGCAGGTGACCAGGTGGCTGGGGCAGCCCCGCTCCCTGTCCCGTGAGGCCACCACCTGTCGGTGCATTCATGCTTCACGCCCCCGGTCCCACACTGTGAGTGATGACTGGCTATCATTTATCCAGCACTGAGCTGCTTGGTACTCACGTACAGCCTCCTGAACTTCACTCAACTGTCCTGAGAGGTGGGGATGATTTCCCCACTTTAGCTGGAATCTTTGTCCAGCAGAGTGGAACGGCTATTTGAGCTCAGGTCTGGGAGACCCTAAAGCCAGGGCTGTGGTACCAGGTGCCTGGTCTGGCCCTCATAGCAGCCAGGTTGGGGAGGCCAAGCAGACGGGAGCATCCTCACCTGGCAACTCCTAGGTGGAGTTCTCCATTGATGTGAATGTCAAGGGTCCCCACAAAGGTGGACGAAATCGACTTCCTCTATGACCAGCCATGCGAGGCCAGGGATAGCAACTGCCCTCTGGGCAGAGCCCTCGGCCATGGAGTAAGGAAAAGGAGGGGCAAAGGAAGGAAAAGAGCCCCTCCCTCCCTTCTAGACCCCCCAACCCATCTCTATGGACCTCTAATCTTCCCCCACCCCACCCCACCAATATCCACATTCATTCACTCATTCACTCCCATAGTGAGCGCCACCCTCACTTCAACGGATAACTCACTCAGTCCCACCCAGGGCTTTATTATTATCCCCATTTCACAGAGAAGAAAACAGAGGCTTAGAGGCATTAATGACCCAAGGTCTGCTGTTGGTGGGGCTGGGGTTCCAACTCAGGGCTGTCTGGCTCTGAAGCCTTTTGGGGCCACATTCCAGCTGGGAGCTCTGGCCCTGCCCCTGCCCTCAGTTATGCTGCTGTTCTAACAGGGCAGGAGGAGCCCAAGAACTTGGAAACCACTAGCAGAAGATTCTGGAAGACAGGGCTCCTCCTTTTCCTTCTCAGACTTTTGCTCAGCCCCACACCCCTCAGGGAAGTCCCTCAGCCTCCTCTGGGTTTCCCTCATGGCCCAAGAACACTTAACCTCCATCACCAGGGCAGGCAGGCCAGAGAGGACTAATTAACAGTCTGCCAGGGGCTTTGAAGTTGAAAGGCTGCCTTCCAGGGGCAGCCTATTACCCCTAAGCTTCACAGGCGGAATAACGAAATTCCAGGTTCCAAATGGAGGGTAAAAATCTTTTAACAAGGCGATAAAGGGAGGCGGGGGGTGGGGGTGGTGGAGGACACGGGGCGGGTCCCTCGAGCCTCTAATGTGCAGACCCCAGCAGACCCCAGCCGCCTTAAACTAAGTGTGTGACCTGGGTCAGCCTCAGGCTGGGAGGCCTTTTTCATCACCGCAGGCAGCTGTCCCTGCCAGCAACCTGAGACTCTGGAGGAAGGGAGAGCCAGGCCTCCCCTGAGGGGCCCCTGGCCAGGATCTGAGGATCCTGAGGCCAACAGTAGTGTTGAGGGGGTCAGGGTGGGAGTGAGCAGTCCCTGGTCCTGGGCCTGGCTCTGCACCGCCTGGGGTTCCTGACCCAGGTGGGTCCTGCCCTAAAGGTGTGCCTTACGAAGTGACCTGCACGATCCCTACCGCACCCCACATACATGGCCCTTGAGGGTGGCACCACACAGCCTGCATCGTGGAGCCCCGAGCCCGGCGTAGGGCAAGTCATCAGTAACTCTTGACTCTGGGGGGCCCTTCTGGTGCTGATTTTCTGCGGTTCTCAAACTTCAGGTGTTCCATCGGTCCCAAGTTACCACGGCTGTCCCCTCCAGTCATTCCCTGACTGGCAATGCCCTGGGGGCAGTTGGATCTCTGAAGGAAGCCCCCTCAGAAGCAGGACCTGCACTCTGCCAGCTCCTTTCTAGTGGGTTCCCTGAAGGCAGGGGTTGGCCCCATTCAGCTCTGGAACCCCAGTGTCTGCCACAGGGGCAAAGCCATGCTCAAACACAAACTCTTGGTGTTAGCGATCCAGTAAACTGTCCTGAAATTAAAACTGTCAACTTATTAGATCGAAGAGATTTTGGAGAAGTCTCACCAAAAATTAAAAGTCTCACCCATCTCCACTATCTGGACCAATTACTGAACCTCTCCAATTCAAAACCAATTACTGACTCAGTTTCTTCATCTGTAAACTAGGGATAGTGAAAGGATTTACCCCATAAGGTTGTTCTTAAGTTATATCAGTTAATTCCTATAAACAGTTGAGAACAGCATCTGACATATAGTATTTAGTCAGTTATTATTACTTTTATTATTATTAATTAGTTATTAATTACTATTATCATTAGTTAGATAGTTATTTTTCTCTTCACCTGTTTGATGCCTCCTGGAATTCCTTTAACCCTTTCACCACACAAGGGAGGTGAGACTGGGAAGGCAGATGAATTTGGACAGCCATTGTGACTTAATAATAAGCCCTTGCAGCTCAATAGCACATTGCAGGTGTTCAGAACTCCCAGTCAGCACCGCATTTGATCCTTACAACAAACCCGAAATCCAGAAAGGCAGGTACTGTTCTCCCCACTTACAGATGAGAACACTGAGTCACAAAGAACAAGGGAGTCGTCTAGGTGACCCAGCTGGGCAGGGCAGAGCATAGATTTGAATATGAATGAGAAATCATTTGTGCAGTCAAGAAATGTGTACTGAGGGGCTTCCCTGGTGGCGCAGTGGTTGAGAATCTGCCAGCCAATGCAGGGGACATGGGTTCGAGCCCTGGTCTGGGAGGATCCCACATGCTGCGGAGCAACTAGGCCCATGAGCCACAACTACTGAGCCTGCACGTCTGGAGCTTGTGCTCCGCAGCAAGAGAGGCCGCGACAGTGAGAGGCCCGCGCACCGCGATGAAGAGTGGCCCCCGCTCGCCGCAACTAGAGAAAGCCCTCACACAGAAACGAAGACCCAACACAGCCAAAAATTAATTAATTAATTAATTAATTAATTAATTTAAAAAAAAGAAATGTGTACTGAGCACCGAGAAATGTGTACTGAGCACGGGTGGGCCAGGCCCCAGGGATGCGAGAGAGAGAGGAAGACAAACTCGGTCCCTGCTCTCCTGGAGGTAACACTTCTTAGACAACGAGCCAGAGAAAGGTGAGTAAATGAATAAAGATCACAGCCTGTGATCGGGGCTATGAAGAAAATAAGCAGGGTGCTATGATCAAGACTAAAGAGGAGGTTGTTCAGAGAAGACTCCTCTGAGGTCTGGGCTGAGCCCTGGAAGATGACAAGTGAAAGGAAGCCAGTGTGCCTTTCTGTTGCTCCCAGCTGCCTTACCTCTAATTCTCGCTAAAATGTAATTGATTAACTGTAGGACAGAGCCTGGAAGCAAGATGTGTAAGTGGAAGGGCAGAGGGAATCCGAGGGCAGTGTGGAGGCCCTGGGAGAGCAGAGGAAGGATGGCGTAGAGAAGGAGAGGGTTTGGAAAAGCCGAGGGGCCTTGCAAAGGTAAGGATGTGAGTTGCAACCTTCGAGGGCCTTGCTAAAACCAGAAAGGCAGGCTTGGAGGCTTGGGGAGAAACTCTCATCAGGGAGAAGGAAGGATGCGTGCCTGAGCCCTCCCAGAGACAGGTGGCAATTTAAGGCTATCAAGGCAGAAAAACGAAAATCATCTGTTCCTGGGAGGCGAGGTGCAGAACGAAGACATCATTCCTAACCAGAGTGGACAGAGAGAGCCTACACGGCAGGTCCTTCCCTTCTCACAGCTGTCCAGACTTAGCTGGTCCCATGCTCCGCCCCACATCCTTAAAGAGCCCCTACTATGTGACCCACACTCTAGTTGGGGAGCTGAGAAGGCCTCTCTGAGGAAGCCCCATTTGCACTGAGGTATGAACGAGGAGGGGAGCTTGTTCCTGGCAAAAGCAGTATGTGTGGTGCGTGCTGGTAAAGTTCTAACAACCGGCTAAGA
Organism: Mesoplodon bidens; assembly: GCF_964165515.1. NCBI lineage: Eukaryota > Metazoa > Chordata > Mammalia > Artiodactyla > Ziphiidae > Mesoplodon > Mesoplodon bidens. The sequence continues at coordinate 59,549,651 of NC_138178.1, read as the reverse complement.
ATAATAAAAACAACAACTGGAGGGTGCAGTTGACTGGCAGCGTTTGCCGATTTCCATGGTGTAAATACTCTTCTCACGGCAAGATGTGGGCCATCACAAGCCAGGGGGAGCTGGCTCTAGCCCATGACTGGCGTGGGTGGCCTCAGGCAGGCGGGCAGGTACTCGGCTGGTTAAAGAAGGGGAGCCCAGCCATGGGACCCAAGGAGGTGGCTGGCCCTGGAGGGGGTGTGACCTTTAGCCATCAAGTGGCATGTGTAGATTGTGACCACAGGTCTCTGTATCATGTTCCCGTGCCCCTCAGAGCTCTCCCTGGGCCCAGAGTCCCTGATGTGAAGTAACAAAGCGAGAGGTAATTAATTAGCTCCTCACAGGAGCTTTTCATCTCGTAAGAGGGGCAGGCTCTCTGTAGCCATGGATGGGATGCCCCTGGAAGCGCCTTTGTCTTCGTGTCACTGACAGGACCCAGATCACATACAAGCCGTGGGTTCAACATCCCTTCTGCATGAGGAGATCCAGCGGGGCAGCCAGGCTGGGGGTGGGGGCACAGGGTGGAAAGGTAAGGTAGAGACCCCACTTGTGCCCCTCGAAAGGCCTGGCCTCAAGAGCTCTTGGATTATGGAGCATCTCTCCATTCCCATTTTAGAGAAGGCCAGAGCAAGGCAGAGGGGGACCAAGTGCTGACATGTAGGCAGAGAGCCTCCCCAGCTTCAGGCACCCAGGAGGATCAGCCACTCACAGGAAGCAGGGGGAGGAGGCTTGGAAAGGGTAGGATTGAGTGATGGGGCCTTGAGGACAGGGGACCTTCACTTCCCACTCCACCCATCACCCTGTGCCAGGCACCCTGCACCTAGGCCATCCTAATTTTCCCAGTCTGAATCTGCCCTAAAAGTCCTCTGTGCACAACCTATTCATCCTTACCTCCCCCTGGCAACCAGTGATCTTTTTACTGTGTCCTTTTTTGCCTTTCCTAGAATGTCATGTAGTTGGAATCATATAGTACGTAGCCTTTTCAGATTGGCTTCTTTCACTTAGTAATAAGCATGTAAGTTTCCTCCATGCCTTTTCCTGGTTTGATAGCTCGTTTCTTTTTAGTGCTGAAAAATATCCCATTGTCTGGATGTACCACAGTTTCTTTATCCTTTCACTTGCTGAAGGACATCTTGGTTGCTTCCAAGTTTTGGCAATTATGAATAAGGCTGCTACAAACATCTACGTGAAGGTTTTTGTATGGACATAAGTTTTCGTCTCCTTTGGGTAAATAACATGGAGTGCAACTGCTGGGTTGTACGGTAAGAATATGTTTAGTTTTCCAAACTAAACTGTTTTCCATAGTGGCTGTACCATTTTGCATTCCCACCAGCAATGAATGAGAGTTCCTATTCCTTCTCATTCTCACCAGCATTTGGTGTCATCAGTGTTTGTAATTTGGCCATTCTTAATAGGTATATAGTGGTCTTATTGTCGTTTTCATTTGCATTTCCCTAGTGACATATGATGTGGAGCATCTTTTTATATGCTTATTGCCATTTGAATATCTTCTTTGGTGAAATGTCTGTTCAGACCTTTTGTCTATTTTTTTAATTGGCTTGTTAATTTTCTTATTGTTGAGTTTTTTTGTTTTTTTGTTTTTTTTGCAGTACGTGGGCCTCTCACTGTTGTGGCCTCTCCTGCTGTGGAGCACAGGCTCCGGACACGCAGGCTCCGCTCCGCGGCATGTGGGATCTTCGCGGACCGGGGCATGAACCTGTCTGTGTTCCCTGCATCGGCAGGCGGACTCTCAACCACTGCGCCACCAGGGAAGCCCATATTGTTGAGTTTTAAGAATTCTTTGTATATTTTGGATAACATTCCTTTATCAGATATGTCTCTTGCAAACGATTTCTCCTAGTCTGTGGCTTGTCTTCTCATTTTCTTGATGAGTTAATTTTTTTCATTATTAAAATAATTACTGTATATACAACATGTCGATAACGAAAATCAAAAGAAAAAATATTTTTGATTCTATTCCTTTAAGGATGATAATAATAATGATGATAGTGACAACCATTCCCATCTTTGGAACACTTGCAGTGTTCTGGGTGCTGGGAATCATCTCACGTGATCCTGCCCCAGAACCTTGTCAGGCAGACATTATTATGCCCATTTTACAGGTGCTAAAGAGGAGGCTCAGAGAAATGAAGTGGCTAGACCCCAATTGCATACTACTAAGTAATGGAGCCAGTATTCAAACCCAGCACCGTCAGTGCCAGAGTCCTTGTTCTGAACCGGGCAATTTTAGACTGCCATTTTCATCTTGAACCTCCCCTAGTTGGAGGCTTAGGTACAGTCCATGTCTCTCCTGCCCCCCAGACCCTCTTAATTTTTATTGCCTTTTTTTTTCAACTTTAGGATCTCCCTGGGAGACAGGCATCCTTACAGAAGAACAAATTGAGACTCTGAGAGGTTAAGTGACTTGCCCAAAGTCACACAGCCAGCTGGTGTGTGAGCTTGGATGAGCCACTTTCCAAGGATTCACACCCTGTGCTGCCAGACCCCTCAGTCCAACTCTTCCCACTACTTGGAGTGGCCCCAGAAAAATCACCCCAGGGCTAGACTGTTGCCGTCACTGCCTATCTTGCTTTCCCCCTCCCCCCACCCATCCTTGTGTGACTTCTAGGGGGATCATTCTAAACTGCCAACCTAATCATGGCCCTCCCCAGTAATGGTCATCCTGTAGCTTCCTTCCATCCTCAGGAGGATTCCCAAACTCCCTGGCATAGCACCCCAGGCTGCCAGCATCCTATCTCTTCTGCCTCTGCACCCTTGCCCGCGGCCTTCTCAGCTGAGCCAGACCACCTGCATCTACTCTTTCTTGAGCCTCCAGGACTTGGTACACAAGTCCTGCTCTTCTGCCTGGTACACCTTCTCTCCTCCTTTGCCCCCGACTCCACCTAAGCCCGGAAGAGGCAGAGATGGCAGTGGAGGATGTACTTGGGAGGTGGCACCATCATGATTCCCTGAGAGAGCTGTTCACAGGAAAGATTTGGGGCGGAAGCCCTTCCCCAGACCCTGTCCTCAGGGGCAGCGGTGCAAGTAGTCCATGGGAGGTGGGAGATTCCAGACCTGCTTTTTCCCAGGTAGGCTGGTGATGGCTGGGGCCACCCCAGGAGTGGAAAGTACCTCCACACCCCCCCCTTCCCCGGCCTGCATGGGCCCCAATCCCAGTTCCTCTTGGTGTTACCATCAGTGGCACAACATGGTAGCTTCCTACTGCACGCCCCGGAGGCTGACCTCCCCGTCACTGGCCCCAGCATTCCAGTTAAAGAGGAAGGGGGCAGAACAGGAAGTGGAACTCCTGCCCTAGCAACCCCACACTCTACTGGGAGCCTGGCAGGCATGGCGGTGGGGAGAGAGAGCAGAGGAAGAGATTTTTCTCAGCATTATTGAAAGCTGTTAGACATCTCCAAATGACCCCCTCCCTGATATTTTTGCAAACTCTCTGATTCGTGGCATTTAATTCAGCATTTAATGAGCTACTACTATGTGCCTAACCCATGGAGCTAAGTGTTGTTAGCATATAAGTTCATAACTCCAGCCTTTAATGTAAATAGCACTGACATGTGACCAAGAAGATCTGGGTAGTTGAGTCCTGTTCTGCAATTATTAGCTCCCTGGCCATGGGCACACCAGGAAACCTTCCAGGCTTCTATTGCATCATCTTTAGAATGGGGACTGTGATCTCTATCCAAGAGAGCTGCAAGGGAGCAAGAATGTGAAAATGACCTTATACACTGGACATCACTGTACAAAGGTCAGGTGATGCTCACAGCCTAGGGGCAGAGACCCACACTTGCCCAACTAACCATAGGGCAGGGGGAGTGACTCATTCTGACCAAGGGGGTTCAGCAGTGTCGGGGGGAAACAGTAAAGAAAAGGCCTTAAAGAGTGGGTGGGATTCCATGAGCTCAAACAGAGAAGAAAGGGCATTCAGGTAGAAGGAACCCAAGAGCAAAGGCCAGAGGTGTGATCTACATCACCTAAGGGAGCCATGGGAGTGTTTTGAGGTCACACTGGCTCCTCGAGAGGGATGGAGTGGAATTGCTGAGCCCAGTGGCCCAGCTGAGCGATTCAGAGGCTTGAGCCAGCCGCGCTCTCTAGAGGAGAGGAGAAGCCTGCCGAGGCCCCCCCCACCAAACCCACCCCCAGCCGCAGGCCAGGCCGCAGGATCTGCCAGATGGAACTGGGAAGCATGGGCCGGGCTGAGCCAGCTGCCTGCCCACAGCCCCTCCCCCAAGCCCACCCCCACCCCCTGGGAGCCTAGAGACCTGTTTGTTTTCCTTGTAAAGAGGGGAGCCCTGCCCTTTGTGAGATTTCTGCTTAGGAAAGAGCAGAGCCTACTTGTGCTGCTGCCTGGATTTCCAGCTATTGACACAGATTCTGACAATGAAAGCAAAGGCCAAGAGAGGCTGAGACAGGGTGGCTGATTAAAATGTTCTTCCCGGGTTGTTCAGCTCTGCCCCGGGAAGGCTCGCTGGAAAACCCGGGGAGGAACCATCTCCTCCAGAGCTGCAGGCCCAGTTAGAGGTGGTGCTTTGAAAAGGGCTGAGGAGTTTCTGCACCCCCAGCCCAATCCAGTGGCTCCAGCTCCCAAGTGCACTGCTTTTGTGGTCACCCTAGGGTAATAACCAGGGTTACATGTGTGACTGTAATTCCTTTCAGGCTTCGTTTTGTTTCTAAAAAGGGGCAATGAGAGTACCACTTCATGGGCTTTGTTATAGGTCAGATTCGCCCAAGAAAGGACTGAGATGGAGCAGGGTTGCCAGATCAAACACAGGATGCCCAGTTAAATTTGAATTTCAGATAAACGAAGGGTTTTTGTTTAGCGTATGTCCTGTGTAATATTGGGGATATACTTATATTAAAAAAAATTATTTGTTTAACCAAAATTCAAATTTCAGCGGGTATCCTGCATTTTTACTTGCTACATCCAACAACTGTAAAGTGGAGAATGTTCAAATGCAGGGGTTTTACTGAGGGGTGTTCTCAGGGTCCATACGAGCAGCGAGGGCAGCAGGAAGGGACCGAGCGAGAAGGCAGAGGGCCGTGACACTGTCACACAGAGGTCTCAGCCAACCTGCAGGGATGCTCTGCATCTGGGTGGCCTTTCAGAGCTACCCAAACTGAGGCTAGGGCTCTGGGCTTTTACATTCCCACAGCCCACCCGTCATTGGATTCTGGCTTTCCCAGGTGGGGCAGGAGTGTGACCTTGGACAAGGGGGCTTTCCTCTGCTGAGGGCAGTTCTGGGAGCTCCCAATACTCCCTGCAGCTGGGGCCTGGAGCCTCCGTCCTTGGGGGAGTCTGGGCCGTAGCCCACCCCTGCAACCATGACCCGATGGCTATACAGTTTGAGGAGACGATTGTGTAAACAGCTTAGTGTGGGCCTGACACCTCGTAGTCGATGATTTTAGCATCCCCCAAATAAAGGTCGGGTCACTTAGCCTGGCCTCCAAGGCCATCAACCATCCAGCTCTGAGTTACCTGTTCTTCCAATCTCCCTCGGCTCCTTTTTGAGAGCCCTTTCCAAAGTCAGTCCTGTTTATTTACCATCTGCAGGGGGGGACTCTGTTCACAGCTCCCCCTCAGCCAAATCTGCTCTAGCCTTCAATTCTGCAGGTCCCAACCAACAGCATAACACGGGGCTTCTAAAGACTCTCTCCAGCCCGATCCCCTAGTCACGGTTGTGGAGGCTTTGTCTTCCTCTGTCTGGGTCTGGCCTCATTCTTGTCTTAGTTAGGCGTTCTGAGGCTGCAGTTAACTGGGTTGGAGAGGGCATGCTCCTCATTGGCTAAAAGGGGCTCCCTGCACTGCCAGCTGTGGAGGCCGCCTGGCTCTGGTTCCCAGTGTCTGTCTGGATTTGGCCTTTGTAGGGTGGGAGGCTGCAGGCAGGGGCTGCGTCCATGTCAGGCCCTTGCTAGCTCTGGAGGAGCAAGTCCCCAGTCCCATCTCACCCACCCCCACACACACATCTGTTACCCACTGAAAACCCACCCCCCACTTGCATTTTCCCTTTACAAGGACTCCAGGGGCCTTCTGAGTAACATTGACCTCCAGCATTTGGGCCTCTGAGTCCCCAGCTTCCCCTCTTTTCATGTCTCCCACTAATGTGAGACATATTTAAGTTCCGGGAGCAGAGGGTCTAGCTCTAGCAGAAAAGCATCTAAGTTTGGATTCAGATAAAGAGGCTAAGGGGTCTGAACACATTGAGACAAAACAGCTGACGTGCCCTCATTCATTCGGAATCACTAACAGTCATTGAAAGCTTGCTGCCAGCCCACGTTGTCCCACTTAATTCTCACAACCACCCTGTCAGGAAGGCACCATTAATACCCCCATTCTACAGACGAGGAAACTGAGGCTTAGCAAAAACAAGTGTTTTGCCCAAGGTTCCACAGCAAAAAAAAAAAAGGAAAGCCGAAGAATCAGAATATCAACCCACATCTGTCTTCCAAGAGCACTTGGGCTCTGAATAGAAGAATGTACCCTCCACTAGATTGCATGAATTCATCTGTTTATGCTCAGGCTTGATGGCCCTGAGTCATTGTTATTTTCAATATCATTATTCTTGTGAAACAGTTAAACAGCAAGGAAAGACAAAACACCCCAAAGCCCAAGTCAGGCTGAGGTTGGCACAGTCAGGAGGTTGGCTGGAAGACGTAGGAGGGTACCAGCCAGGATTCGGGTGCGGGAAACAGAAGCCACTTTAGCGCTGTGACACAGACAGCATTCAGTGGAAGGAATTGGTATCTGAGATACCACTGGAAGGGCTAGAGCAGAGGGCTGGGGCTGGGCCTCTGGGAATCATACCTAGAACTCCACAGAACTTGTCTGCCAGAGGGGCTGCCTCTTTTTTTTTTTTTTTCAATTATGGTAAAAAGCACATGACATAAAATTTACCATCTTAACCATTTTTAAGGGTACAGTTCAACAGGGTTAACTAAATGCCCATTGTTGTGCAACAGATCTCTAGAATTTTTTTCATCTTGCAAAACTGAAACTCAGTACCCATTTCCCCTCCCCCCAGCTCCTGGCAACCACCATTTTACTTTCTGTTTCTATGAATTTGACTACTTTGTATACATTAAGTAAGTGGGATCATACAGTGTTTGTCTTTTCGTGACTGGCTTGTTTCGTTCAGCATAATGTCCTCAAGTTTTACCCATATTGTAGCACATGACAGAATTTCTTTCTTTCTTAAAATTGAGTAATATTCCATTGTATGTATATATCACATTCTGTTTATCCATTCATCCGTAGATAGACACTTGGGTTGCTTCACCTCTTGGCTCTTGTGAATAATGCTGCAATGAATACAGGTGTGCGTATACCCAGAAGTGGAACTGCTGGATCCTACGGTAATTCTATTTTTAACTTTTTGAAGAGCCTCCATACTATTTCCAATAGTGGCTACACCATTTAACACTTCCAACAGTGCACAAGGGTTCAAATTTTACCACATCATAACTAACACTTGTTATTTTCTTTTTTTAATATAATGGTCATCCTAATGAGGTTGAGGTGATATATCATTGTGGTTTTGGTTTGCACTTCTCTAATGACTAGTGATGTTGAACATCTTTTCCTGTGCTTGTTGGCCATCTGTATATCTTCTTTGGAAAAATGCCTATTCAAGTCCTTTGCCCATTTTTCTTTCTTTTTTTTTTTTTTTTGCGGTACGCGGGCCTCTCACTGCTGTGGCCTCTCCCGTTGTGGAGCACAAGCTCCAGAAACGCAGGCTCAGCGGCCATGGCTCACGGGCCTAGCAGCTCCACGGCATGTGGGATCTTCCCAGACCAGGGCACGAACCCATGTCCCCTGCATTGGCAGGCGAACTCTCAACCACTGCGCCACCAGGGAAGCCCCCTTTGCCCATTTTTAAATCCAGTTATCTATTTTTTTGTTGTTTACCTGTGGGAGTTCTTTATATAATCTGGATATTATCCCCTCATCAGATATATGATCTGCAAATATTTTCTGCCACTCTGTAGGCTGCCTTTGACTCTGTTGATTGCTTCCTTTGACACACAGAAGTTTTAAGTTTGATATAGTCCCATTTGCCTATTTTTGTGTTTATTGCTTGTGCTTTTGGTGTCACATCCAATAAATCACTGCCAAATCCAGTGTCATGAAGGCTTTTCCCCCATGCTTTCCTCTAGGAGCCTTGGTGGGAGGGCTGCCTGGCACAGTCAGGAGGATGGGGAAATAGACGGCCACCTCTAGCATCTCTGACTTGACGAATACCTGCTGTTACCAAGAGTCAGAGCTTAGAAAGCTGCACTACCCATCACAACTTACCCTTGACACTTATGAAGCTAGTGATTAGACACTGGAACAGGGGTGCAGAAAAAAACACCATCTTTACAAACACATCACCATTCAGAAACGATTGGGGTAGCCAGAGATGGTCTCTGCCGTACTGCTGCTTTCCTATCTTGCTTGAGAGCATCTAATTGTTGAACTGTATTTTTGTTCAGGGTCCTTGCAATGAAGGAGTCTAGAAGTGTGATGTTTAGCTGTCAGCCTCTGCAGTATAGGAAGGTGCCTAGTAAGGAAGTTGGAATGCATGATGAGTGCTGGGGGCCAAGGTAACACATAAGATGATGTATCAGAAAGTGCCAGGGCCTTGCTTAGCAGACAGTGGAGCATTAGTTCACTGTGACTTTCCAAGCACAAAGGAATGGTGGGTTGATGAGGCAGGGTGGTACTGCGTAGAGCAGTTCAATGCTCATGAGCACCGACTCTGCAGCTGGACAGGGCTGGGGTGGAACCCCAGGTCTCCCACTCCTGAGCTGAGTGACTTGAGCAGATCACTGGGTCTCCCTGGGTTTCCCTTCTGTGCTCTATAAAAGGGCAGGTGTGGGTGGTGGGGAGGGAGGTGGCCCAGAATTATCTACAGCTCTCCCCTTTGAGCCATCCAACCCACTCTGAGGGTTTAAGAGTGGCCCTCAGCCTCCCAGAGTCTCCCTTTCCTCCTAGGCCATTTCACAAGCACAAATGGGAAGCCAGATTAGCACTAAGGACTCCCTAGGTGTGAAGACAATGCAAGGCCTTCTGCTATGAGGCAACGGCAGTGCCCCTCCCAGCGCATGGGGCTTCTGGAGCCCTTCTCACTAAGCGGGAGAAAATTCTGTAGTCACAGCTGAGAACGTCTGGACAGATATTATGTAGTTTAGTGATTCTAAAACTTCTTATTTAGCTCCAGAACCTCTTCTTTATTTCCCCAAAGTATTTTGTAGAACCTAATGTATTAAACAGATAAAAAATTGGAGCGCTTCCAACGGAAGTGGGGGAGGGCCTCCCTGTCTCCACCCTCTCCACTTCCCCATCTCCTTCCCACCCCATCAACTTCTGCAGATCCCAGGACCGCCTTAGAGCACAGTTTAAAAACCTGACTGGGTTATTCCAACACCAGAAGGCCTAATTCTGGTCAAACTCACCGTTATCAACTTGTGCGGTGGTGTACAAACCACTTTCTCTCCTTGATCGTCAGTTTTTTCATCTATCAGATGGAGATATTTCCCTGCTCTACATGTTGTGTGTTGCTTACGAGTCCATAGATATGATAGTGCTGTAAGCTGAACACATGGCTTTCGTTGTGTTTTTACCTTGCCTCCTCCTAAGATGTTCTGCAGTGGGTTAGTGGTCAAACAACAAGTTGGTCCACCAGACTTTCAAAATGAGTCTTTTTTGCAATTCTACTCCAGCATGAAAATCTGAAATGGTATATCAGCCTTATTTCCTTCTTTCTTACATCAGAAGCCCCTCCCTCTTCTACTGCCCCCATCTCTCCATGCTCCCAGAATTCCAGGTCCACCTGCAGCCTGGACCTTCACAGTCTCCGTCACTCTCTTCCCTCTGTACCCCCAGCCTTGCTCCAGCCCACCCTTCTCAAGTTGCCCCAGGCTCCCTCCTGCAGGACCTTCATTGCAGCAAAGACACCTCCAAAGAAGGCAAAGTGTACATATGCCATTCCTGGGCCACACCTCCCCCACTGAACTCCACACAACCGCATCCTATTTAGCCTTCCACCTGGATGTCTTTCAGAGCTGGGCCAACAGCTACTTTCCTGACTATTTCCCAGTATAATACAGATGCCCAGAGGGGCCAGGCTTAATGTCCTCACTTGGAGGAGCTACCAGGAAATCCCAGGACCTTGTCTAGAGCCAGCCCTTCATAGAGAGAATTTATTTGAACAACTACATAATTGCCAATTTGTAGGGCAACCTTTAAAATGGCTTAAAGTCTACACAAGGGAGGATGCCAGAGCTAGTTGGTTCTAATTACCTTCTGGTAGAGCTCTATTCTCTGAGAATAGAGAAAGGAGAAGAAAAGGGGTCTAAAGACCGTGATCCCGTGTTTGAAGATAGAGGGTCTGAGTTCAACAACCACTTCTTCACATCCTAGACAAGTGGTACCTTTTTGTATCTCAGTTTGCTCATGCAAAATAAGAACAGAGAGAGATCCCCTGCTTGTTAAGGTTAGGTGAGACAGGTTTGTCAGGGCTCCTGGACCTCAGTGCTATGCACATCTGGGACTGGATCATTCTTTGCTGTGGGGTTGTTCCGTGCACCGTAGGACGTTTAGAGGCATCCTTGGCCCGTACTCACTAGATGCCAGTAGCACCACCACCCACAATTGTGACAACCAAAAATGTCCCCAGATAGTGCCAACATCCCCTTAGGAACAAAATCCCTCCTGGTTGAGAACCACTCGGATACGTGAGCACACTGGATAAACAAACGCTTCACTGTTATTGCCTGTATGTGACAAACAGACTTTTATCAATTCATTTACTAAAAGGATATAAAGCTGAGAGCAGATTTGGAAGTGAAAATCAAAGCTGTGAGGCAAATACAGATCCTCTCCTCTCTCCTCGCCCACCCCGCACCCGCCATCAAAGACCAAGTGTGCTTGGTGACAGTCCCCCCTTAATCATCCGGCCTGACCCAGAGCACTCCCCTCTGCTTGCTGCCTGGATAATTCTTGCGGCATGGGCCTCACCCTTGTGAAGTTGGATGCATTAATACCAGCAAAATATTTCTTAATCTCCTAAGCCTCCTCTTTGAATCCTTAAAAAGGAAAGAAAGAAATGGCACAAATCTCTTAATTAGGACGCCCAATCACTTCGATAAATATTTACCCGGTTCCGGCATGAGGCATAGAAACCCTGCGCCCTTAGTCAGTGGAGGTCAGCAAAGTGCACCTTGGGAACAGCGGGATGCGGTGGAGCTCGGCTTTGGATGGAATGCTGGGAGAATGTTTCCAGACTTAAGCTTCTGCTAAAGACAGGTGAACAAACACATTCCATGCCTACTCAGCACAAAGTCCCAGGTAGACGTGAGGGGCTCATTAAATTACTGCCCGGCTTCCTTAGCTTTCCGGAGAGAGGTGGTGGCCTCCTCTGCCAGTTGGGCCACCAGGCAAGCAAACCATCCCCAGCATTCTCTAGAACGTCCCGGCTGGGCACCTTTGCCCCTGTCTGGAACTCTCCCCTTCCTCTCCACTTAGCCACACCGAGGGCCACCCTCTATAGGCAGTTTCCCTGACTGTCAACCTCCACCCTTCTACCCAATACTGCTTCCCTGCATAGACTCTGTTTGGTTCTTAGGGCCTACATACAGCCTGGAATTAGGGGTTGTCCTGCCTTGTGTATGTTCCAAAGGCAAAGGCTTCCCTTAGATTTTGGTACCTCCAAAGAGGTCTTACACAGAGTAGGCTTTCTGTAAATTCTTGCCAGGTAAGCAATCAAGTGTCACTGTTCCCATTCTACAGATCTGGAAACCAAGACCCCGAGAGTTTCAGGGGGATCTTGCAGATCCTCAGGCCTCCTGATGCCCAGGCTGGGGCTGCCACACAGTACTAATGAGTGGATTCCTCTCTCCTGACCTTAGGAGACTTTAGAGACAGATTTCACTGAAGTCTGAAATAGAAGTTGGGATGAGGGCAGGGGTCTTAAGGAAGGGAGCCAAAGCACGTTGTCAGGTGGCAAAACACAGAAAGGATCCAAGGAAGCAGAAAGCACCCTGGCGCAGGCTGAGGGGGAAAGGTTTCTGTTACAAGTCTTTGTTCAGCCTGGTCCCCTTTACCCACTGGCACTTCTGTCCATCCTTCTTGACTGAGCTCAAGCTCCACCCTTCCAGGGAGCCCTCAGAGAACGCCCCCTTCACAATTCCTGTTCTCCCTCAGAGCCAGACTACTTTATACTCATATACTTCATTGTTGTGGCTTGTCTTCTCAGAAATGCTATGGACTCCACTGCTGTTTAGTCGGACTTCTCTGCCTCCAGAACCCCTCACCCCTCCAAGCCCTCCAAGGCTTAGCCTTGAATTGCCCCCTCCCTTCTGCCCTTCCCCTCCTACACACACCACAAGGGTCCTTGGGCAGTATGGATGTCCAAGGTCATCTGAGGACCACGATAAAGAATGGGAAGGCTGGAAGGGTGGGATAGGGAGGGTGGGAGGGAGACGCAAGAGGGAGGGGATATGGGAACATATGTATATGTATAACTGATTCATTTTGTTATAAAGCAGAAACTAACACACCATTGTTAAACAATTATACTCCAATAAAGATGTAAAAAAAAAAAAAAAAGAATGGGAATTCCAGAGAGGGAGGGGAAGGCCTGATGACCTCAGGAGGGGCTCCAGCTTGGCTACTGCCTGGATTATTCCCTGCAAGGGCTGGGACATTAGACCTTCCTCATCTCTGCAGGCACCCACAAAATGTGCAAGGAGTTGAATCATCTGATGGTTCTGCATCATCATCATCATCATGACCAACATGGCTAACTGTTATTGATCACTTAATGTGCCAGGCTCTGGACTAAGTACATTGCATGCATTATCTCCATCAATCCTCAAAACAACCCTCTGAGGTGGACAGGATTGTTACCTCCACTTTACAGATGAGGAAATGGAGGCTTAGCAAGATTAAATAAGTCCCCCAAGGTCACATAGCTGGGACCAGCCAGAGAAGTGGAAGAGGGGTAAGGAGACCCTGGGAAGTTCCCCAGCCTCTCAGAACTCAGTTCCCTTCCCTGAAAAGAGGTGGTTGCAGGATGAGCTCCTTCTGGGTCTTCCTGGGGCCCCTCCAGTTTCCTGTGGTCTGTCCTGCAGCCCTGATCTCCATTCCCAGGAAAGCCAAGCTTGCACAGTGGAGTGTGGGGGCTGAAGACTCTGGAGCCAGATTGCCTGGGTTCAAGTCCATCAGCCACTGAAGTGACTATGGGCAAGTCATTGTACCACTGCATGTCAATTGCCCCCTCTGTAAAATAGGGGTGATACTGATAGTACCCACTTCATTCACTGTGAGAGGATTAAGTGTGTTAATATTTGTCAAGTGCTTAGAACAGTGTCTGGGACAGAGTTAAGCACTATGTAAGAGTATGTTAAATAAATAAAAATTCCCTTTCCTTTCACTCTGTGGTGAGGTGCTCACTTGTGGAAGAAGGCTGGGGATGACTGGGCGCGGGGCGGGGGGGTAGGGGTGTTGAAGGTGGGGGGACAGAACTGCCCTAGCAATGGAGTCAAGGGCCAACCATCAGAGGAGCCTTACAGAATCAACAAAAGGGGAGAGGGGAGAGAAAGATTTCTCTTCCCTTTAGGCACTCCCAACAACAGACCTTTAGAAAATCAAAGCCAGTGGAGGATGGGGGGTGGGGGTGGGGGGAGGGATGATAGGGAGTGATCTGAAACCCACCCAAGGTACTGAGCTCTTCCTCAAATAGGAGGCCACAGCCCAGTGGCTGACCTTTGACAGTCAGACCCTTTGATTGCTGGGAAAGGGAGAAAACATATATTAACACTTTATCTAAAGTGTTTGACAATTATTTTTTAAAAACCAGAAAAGCAGCTCTTGGAGCTGGCAAACAGCTACCCACCAACCACCCTGCGCCTCAAATGAGGGGCTGGGGAACCTCAGCTCTGCAAATCCAGGCCGGACTTTCTGTCTCACCGGGTGAATTTTTTTTTTTTTTATGCCAGGAATTCCTCTCCCACGTGGGGTGGACTCCGAGGTACTCAATTAAGCAGCCAATGAAAAGTCAGCTCTCCGGTAGCAAATGACCCTGACACTTCTTGTAACATAAACAGTTGAAACGTTTCCAATTAGAACTGGAGACAGAGACGTTTGAACTCTCTCTTCACTCCCCTCCTTCTTTAAAAATAATTGTCAAGCGCTTTGGACGGGGTGTTGTATACATGTTTTTTCTTTTCTCTCTCAAGCATAAAAAAATTATTTTTCTCCTTGTTTTTCCTAATTTGTGGGGTGGCAAGGTGGGGGGTAGAGCGGTGGTGAGCTGAAAGGGGTGCTGGCCTGGTTGCTTACCTCTCCGCTCCTCTTCAGGCAGGAGGCCCAGACAGCCCAGCAGAGCTGGGAGTGATGCTGGGTGCAGAGCGAGTGGAAGCCAGAGGCTGGGGAGCTGCGCCTCTGACCTCGTCGCCAGACCCTCACAATGAATGAGTGAATATGAATGAATGAATGCCTTTCCTTTTGCAAAAGCTCGCGCCGGTCCAGCTCGCGCTAGCAAAGGGGGCGCTGAGGTTGGCTGTTGAACCCGCTGGCCTGGACTCTAATCCTGACACCTCTGGCCAGCTTGGGGCAAGTTACTGAACTTTCTCGGCTTCTCTTTTTTACTCTATAAAATGGACTACCAGCCAGGCCGCTTCCTTCAGGAGTGAGGTGAGGATGAAGAGAGTTCTCGCCTGGGTAGCAGTGTCCTGCCTTGTACACAGAAAGTGCTTGGGCGCCGTTATCATTTCGGACTGGGTGGCGGAGTAGTCCAGTCGGGCCCTGCAGTGGAGGCGGCTCCCTGCAAAACAAGGTCGATCACACGCCCCGCGGGCTCCTCCAAGGTTTCAGGCCTGGCTCTGGCCGTAGGACTGTGGCTCACAGGTGAATTCAACGTGAGTCTGCTCTGCTCATGGGGTCCCTAGGAGAGTGGACGTCGGGGCAGGAGCGACGCCAAACCCGAGACGTCTCTTCTGGCCACGGTCTGCGTAGACCTGACCTAGGGCCCGGGCTCGTCGGTCGACTGCGGGCGGGCGCCGTCGGAGCCGGTCTCGAGTGAGAGCGGAGAGGGGGAAGGCCGGAACAGGGGCCGCGTCCCGGGCATCTTGAAGGCATTGTGTTTAATAAATCCGGGCGGGACGCACCCTCGCTCTCCCCCGCTCTCCTCTCGGCTCCCAAATCGAGACCTGCTGCGGGAGCCCCAGTTTATGGGGGTCTTAAATCCCCCCCTCCACTTTGATTAGCAGCTTCAAAGAGCTCCCTTTAAAGTTTGCCCCCTTCCCCGTCCCCACCTCCTTTTACATTGCCACCCCTCCCCCATCACTCTTTCTAGACTTCTGGACGACAACAGAACACTTAATGCAAGTTTAAAAGTGGGGGGAGGGTGGGGGTAAGCTTCAGGCTTCCTCCTGAACGTGGGCCGTAGAAATTACCTGTTTCAGGCTTGCACAGGAGTCGGAGAACCGTGGAGTTTGGCTTTTTTCCTTTTTCTTTCTTTTTTTCTTTTCTTTTTTTCTTTTCTTTGGTGTGTGTGTGTGTTTTTACCTTTTATTATTTAAATTGATACGTTTCATTACTAGGGAGAAAAATAAAATATTCCTTTGATACACAAAATCAAATTGATATTTAGCCTCTGCTTACTTTTTTATGCATGGCTCCTTTATACCACATGGTAGTGACAGATTGTTTGAGCTGGAAGGAAAAGCCATTCAAAGCTAATTAAGCAGCCATTCCAAGCACTATTTGCAAGCGGGAGGCTCAGAAGCCTCGGCATTTGTCAGCGCTCCCCCACCCCGCGTGGTTTTGACTGACAGCCTTGGTCTCGGACTGACAGCGCTCGGCAGCTTCACCAATCGGTAACAGAGAGTCCCATCAGCCGTCTCTGATTGGCCTTCCGGGCCTTGATCGGGGGAGGGGTCGGAGGCCCCCACGTGGGCGCAGGGGCGAGAAAGGGGCGGGGCGGGTGGGAAGCGGGTGCGCCCACCCGTGACGTAGAGGGGAGGGCAGAGAAGGGGGAGGGGGAAAGGAAGCTCCAAAGCGGAGCCATTTTGTGTCTAATGAATGCTGCGGCCAGATGCTCGCATCTGTCGAGCCGGGCTTCTCCTCCCCCGCCCTTCGGTGCGTGCCGCACACGATTTATGTTTTTATTTAGGAAAATAAATAAATGAAGAGAGGAGCACGGTTCGGGGCTGGCGGCCGGAACGGACGCGGGGAGGTTCAGCTCCGAGGCGGGTGTTCACGTGTAACTCCCATCGCACCGGCCTCCGAGCGCCCGCTCGCTCTCAGCTCCTCATTAAGATGCAAAAGCGAACTCCAGCTCCTAATGAGGAGAAAATATAGATCCGGGGACCGCCGACGGCCCCGGGGTGCGTGCGGGTTCGCGGAGATGCTGGAGGGGAGGGTCCGGGGGCCCACCTGGGCCCGCCCACCCGGCGGTGCCCGTGGGCTCTGGGACGCTACCCTTCCAGCTTCCCAGCCTCTTGAGGGCCGCGTCCCCCAGGCCCGTCTGCCCTGACGTAACCCCGAGCACCAGAGATGGAGACTATCGGTGTGCGGGCAAACTGGCCCCCGTTGTCGAGCGGCCTGTTTGACCGCGCGGGGAGTCCCGGAGGCGCGGCGGCGGGGGTGGGAGAGGAGTGCGCGGGGGCGGATGAGCGTCTTCGCCTCGCGGGGCGTCGAGGCTGGCGGCCGAGACGCCCACAGGCTCGCACACGCGCCGCTCCGCAGGTTTCCGCCGACGCGGTGACACTGCCGAGGGCAGGCTGAAGAAACCGGGTCGGAACTCGGAACTCCCGGGCCGCGGTGAGGCCAGGCCGCCACCGCATTCCCGACTTCGCTTCCCTGTCCCCGGCTCTCAGTGAGCAGCCGCGGCGAGGGCGTATCCGTCTCCACCGGGAAGGAGCCCCGTGTGGGGACAGCGTGGACTGAGCAGTGTCCGCGGGAGTCGGGCTCTTCCGTCTGCGGTGCCCGCCAAGCAAGAGCCTCTGACTTCTCGGGGGTAGCCGCCGCACATCAAAGACGCTGTTTATTTGGCTTTCTGAAAAGAAGGACAAATGAACAAAGAAGAAAAGCTGGGGGCCGTGGGGTCGGGGGTGGGCCGGAGAAGGCGTAAAGAAAGGGACACCCTCAGTTCAGAGCAAATTTTTTAAGGTGGGAGGCAACTTTGGGACCACTATTTTATCAGTCCGAAATCTTGTGAAAACATTAAAGTGACAAAGTGATTTTGTTTGTTTTATAGTATCTAATTGGGCTGCTTTGCAGACCTAATGGGATTAGAGGGAGGTATCGTTTGCCGCCACTGCAGAATAAACTGATACGTTACTACCAGCCACAGGTTTTGAGGACTGTACAGCTTGTCTTTCTTTCTTTTGTTATTATTCCTGTCTTCCCTCTTTCCCCCTCCCGCCAACTAATTATTTGCTAGTAGATCGTGGGAAAAAAAAAGAGAGGAGGGGAAAAAAACCCTAGCAGCTCAGGACTATAATATATATCTATTTATTATATGTCTTTCGGTTAATTCCTGATCTGAGGAGCGCTGTTTTTCACTTCCATGCGAAAGTCACCAGCGGGTAGGGCCTGATTGCTACTTTTCATGCATAGTTTTAGACACAAGAGGGCATTGTGACGTCGCGCCCGGCGGCGCCCAGTCGCAGGCCGAGTCCGGCAGCCCCACGTGGGGGCCCCGCGCTCCCATTGGCCAGCGCTGGGCGAAGCTGCCACATTATTTTGTTACTTTTCAGTCCCTATTTGGAACTGCTCTCGCGGCAGTTCAGACCTCGTGCTCGTCTCCCTTGCCTGTCTGTGTGTGGTATCCGCAGGTCCGGGGCACTTTTTTTGGTGCGAGTGTGTGTGTGTGTGTGTGTGTGTGTTTGGGGGGGATTGTCGGGGCGCGAGAGGAGAGCCGAGCGGAGGGGAAGGAAGGAAGCCACAGAGCTCCCCGGTCTCGGGCTGCTTCTCCCCTCCAGCGCTCTCCTGCCTGCGCGCTCCGAGGCGGCGGTGGCGGCACCGAGCGCTCCTCACTGGGGACTCGGCGCTCGAGCAGGGAGCAGCGAGGACCTCTTTGATGCGGCTTCCTGTGCCTGCTGGAGTTAGGATGCCACGGTGGTTGATTCCCACCTACTGAGCCCGGAGTTTCCTCCTCGGCCCTGGGAAGGGCTTGCAGCGGCGGCGGCAGTAGCAGACAGAACAGCAGGCTCTCCTCTCCGAGGGGGGGCGTCGAAGCGCCCGCGCCGGGCTCCCGCCCTCACCCTCCGGCGCTCCTGCGGCCCCAAGCCGCCACCCCGGTGCCTGCCTCCTTCCTCTTCTCGCCGAGAGCCGCCCCTGGGATCGGACCCGCGCGCCCTGGATGCTGGGGCTGCCCCGGCGCGCCTCCCTCCTGGCGCGACGCGCTGAGTGAACCGGAGGGCGCCCGCGCTTGCCCCAGGAGGGGCCCCCTAACCTCGGGACCCCGCGCCGGACCCGCCGGGTAGACGACGATGTCCGCTCAGCCCCCGGCTGTGACGCGCTCCACGCAGCGGGGGGAAGGCGGCCGGCCACAGCCCGCCGAGCCCTAGGTGCACAAAGCCCGCGCCCGCCGCCCGGCCTCGGCGCCCGCCGACGACTTTGCCGCCTGCTCCGCGGCTCTTTGTCTCCGTTTGGGGCGGGCGCCCGACTCTGGGATTTCGGTGTGAGAGCGGGCTGGGGGGGCCGGGGGCGAGCTCTCGGTTTCCCGGCCGCCCCCCGCTCGGGCTTGGCTCCCCCCTCCCCCTCATCTCGCCTGCCCGGGCTCTCGGCGCTTCCACGCTCTCGGAATCACGACCCCTCCCTGCCATGTATCCGCAAGGCAGACATCCGGTGAGTAATTGCAATTCGGTTTATTTAAGCATCTATCATGGCAGGGTAAACGAGGCAGTTTATCTGGCACCTCCATTTTGCTTGTTGCTACCTTTATAGTGTGTGCGTGTGTGTGCGCGCGCGCGCTCACACAAAGGGGATGGGATAGGGGGGGCGCCGTTACGAGAGGAGGTTAATTCCGCCCTAATGGCGTGGGGGGCTGCCAGTGGTCCTGGGGAACTGTTTTCACGCTGTCCCCCGCCCCCTCGCCTAAGTCTCGCAACTCACTCGTTGTGTCTCCCCCGCCCCAAAAGGGAATGGGAGCTCCTTCGTGAAAGGGATGGGAGCCCCGCGGCCAATAGGGAGAGGTTAGCACCCCCTTCCCCCCCCCCCCCGTCGGGGAGCTGAGAAACTTGCTGGAAAGGTTCTGGGCTGTGAGGGCGGCCCCTATGGGGGGGGAGGTGCGGGGGGAAAACGGGGAAAGCCAGTGAGGGGTCTGGGCAGCTTGGAGCCGGGTCTGACGCCCCCGCCCCTCCGCTGTCTTGTCCTCGCCGGCTTCAGGCTCCCCATCAACCCGGGCAGCCGGGATTTAAATTCACGGTGGCTGAGTCTTGTGACAGGATCAAAGACGAATTCCAGTTCCTGCAAGCTCAATATCACAGGTAAGGCCGGTGGGGGCCGCCCCGGGGCTGGCGGGGCGGGGGCGTCTCCGCCGCAGCTCCTGCCACCACCCCTAGGGGATCGAGCGGGCTCCCGACCCCGGGGCGGCTGGGCAGTCCGGGCCTCCTCCTTTTGTTTCCCCTTTCCGAGCGCGGCGCCTTAACCCTTTGCTGCCGGCAGCCTCCCGGCTCCCTGCGCCGCCCCCAGGGTGAGGGGTCGGGGCGCGAGCCGGCTCGCTCCGGGTTCTGGGGGTCGCGAGCTAGCGTCTGGGTCCCGCCCCCCCGCGGCCCGGATAAGTCCACTCTCGGCCGCGGGAAGTTTCAAGTTGTTTCACTCCATCTCCGCGTGTCGGGGATCCAAGCTCCCCTCCGCCCGAGGCTGCGGGATAAGGGGGTCCCCCCGGGGGGCGGTGTCAGGAAAGTGACTCCCAGAGGCCCTTGGGTTGGGGCCTCGGAGGAGGCTGTGCAGGCGCCAAGTCTGAGCCGGCTCCTTCTGCCCTCGCAGCCTCAAAGTGGAATACGACAAGCTGGCGAACGAGAAGACGGAGATGCAGCGCCATTATGTGATGGTGAGAGGCCGGGGCGGCGTGGGCCTGGGGAGCCTGGAGCCGGGTCCCCTGACCGGCCTCCGCTGGGCAGCCCCGGAGCGGGTGTAATCCGAGTGTAACCTCTGACCCTTCACCAGCCTCCCTTAGCCCGGCCACTTGGAGGAGGGTGGGTGAGAGGAGGGGCAGAAAGAGAAACCCAAACCCCAGGCCAGGCACTTGTGCACTTCTTTTGTGCCCCATTAATTTGTGTTTTGAAGGTTCCCCAGAGGGCTGGTTGTCTTATCTTGGCTAGTAAGATAGGATTGGATCAGCCTATGTCAGGGTTGGATAAAAATCTCTCTTAGAGATCTCCTGGGAGTGTTTGAAAACTTCATTGCTTTGCAGCCCTGGGATCTAGCCAGAGTGGGACGTAAGGCCCCTCCGCCTACCCCCTTTCTTCCCGGGGGTTTCTGACAGTGGAGGAGCCTTTTAGAGGCTTTTGCCTCCACTGTACACTCAGGGACCCCCCAACTGAGAACCTCAGTGTGTAGACGTCCGCCCTTTCCCCAGTGTCTGTTCCAGCAAGTTTAAATCTTCTGTTGGTGAGGAAGGCACCGGAGGTCCTTAAGTGAGGCTCCCTCCACTGCTTTCCACATAAGAGGCCTTCGACACATTGCTAAATAACTCTCAAAGGACGAGAGGGTCCCAGTGTACACATGATACCTTGTTGAACGAGAACCTTGTATAAACAGGATATATGGCACAGGCAGGGCTGGTGGGAGGGAGGGCCCCGCTCTTCATAATACTTTGCACATAGGATGTTCTGTTGCAATGAGAACAGCACTCATGAGCCGGTCTTCAGCTCTGCAACCCCTTTATAGCTGGCTTTGGGCTTTGACTTAAACTCCTTTAGCAAATGTATCATAAAAGTACCATTTGGCCAAAACCTTCCCCACAGCTGATTGTGGAACACAAACAGGCTTCGGTGTCGTGCATTAACGGCAGTTCTTTTTACTTGTAGTACTACGAGATGTCCTATGGATTGAACATTGAAATGCACAAGCAGGTAAGTGCTTTAACATATATGACTAGTTTTAAAATTTTTACCTAATACACAGATTTTTTACAATGGTTCCTCCAAATGAGCCTCGTTCTTCTGTTCCTCCTTCTCCTCCTTGAAGAGTGAACAGATCCAGCCCTTGACATTCAGGGTTTGAGGCTTGGCTGATTTCTTGGACATGTTGAGCTTCTAGCGTCCGAGCTTGTGAAGTTTGTCCTGGTGTTGGATCTTGGTGGAGGAGGAAGGAGCAAAAGAAAACTTGTCCCTTCAGGATCTACTTTACAAACTCCTGAAACCCAGAGATAGCTGGCTGCTACCTGTTTTAATGTAAAATTTTCAAGAGGAAAGGCAGGAGGGTTTGTGTGTGTGTGTGTGTGTGTGTGTGTGTGTGTGTGTGTGTGTGTGTGTGTACAAAAATATGATGTTCTGCCTTGATGAGATTAAACTTCAAGAGTCTTAAAAGCCAGGCTGAGCTGTCAAAATTTAAGGGAACAAGCCACCAACCGCTTCAAAATATAAAGCCAGAATGAAATACAACCCAATGCCTTATGTATATGAGGCAATTTTTTCATCTCCATCTTAATGTGAAGGCGGCCACAGTCTTTCCCATTTTTCAGAGAAGGAAGATGAAGCCGAGAGGTGAAGTAACAAGCCTGGGGCAGCCTAACCAGGACTTCTGAGATGGCTGGGGGTTGAGCTCAGCTTTGAAATCCTGAAGTCAAACCAGTTTAGCTAGTGTGGTAGTGTGTGATGGATATGTAAACTACCCCGTACTGTCACTCTTCTAATAACAGTATACCTCAAACCAGGCAAATACAAACACCTTTATCTTGGTGCATATCAGTAACTCATCCTGGGTGCTGGGCTGGGCTGTGGGAGAGGCCTGTTTGTGTATTTGTGTTCCGTGGAGAGGCCGCCTATAATTTGGCTTGGCCAGCGATTAGCATTGACTTGGCAAGGAGAAATGGCGCAGGCCGGTTGTTCTCTTTAACAATTGGTGTTCTTGAAATCCCAGAACACTGTTGACTCATTCTAGTCTTTGGTGACTGTGCTTTGAATGGATTTTCTGCTCTAAATGAACAGTGGTTTACAAGGTTTAAGGGGGCAGGACCCAGGGCAGGTGAGAAGGGCAGGTGACCTCTGGAATGCTTGTAGATTCCTGTTTGCCCACTCCAGTGGCTTCGCAGAGAGTCTTTGGAATCTAGTTTCCTTCCCCCTCCTGGAGGGAACCCCAGTGTTGGGTGAAGGGCAGCCAGAAAGGGACCTGAGTTTGTTGAGGAATCTGGGGAGGCACATGAAGGCTACCAGGTTTTTACTTCTTGACCCACGGGAATTGTAAACAGACACCACTTTGTAAGTAAAGATGTTTCTCCTTGGGAGTCTGGGCTAGAGACTGCCCAACTTCAGGTGGAACTGACTGGGTCTGACTGGTCCAGTAAGAATGTGTACAGTGCAACCGGGGTCCCAGGTGTTCAAGGGCCTTGGGCTGTTACGCAGGATGCAACCTCATCCCTTTCTCCACCCCCTCTTTTTTTGTCCTCAGCGCTTGGTATCTTGGGTGTGTTTAAACAGGGTAATTGCACCCAGGTTTAAAAGTTATAGCAGCCGTTCTTCTAAGAGCTTCGTAATTAAGGTGTAATATGTCGTTGCATGTTGAGGTCTGCATGGGTGGTGTTCCCCGTGTCTGTGAGTGGATGGTTCTTTGGCACAAAGGATCCACCTTGGCTGGTGGAGCGAAGCTGTTCCTGGAGTCCTGGGGACACTCTGAACCCGGGAAGAGCTATTCACCTTCCTAGCACGTTCAGTGGTGGGGTTTGCATAAGGAGCAGCTGTGTGCATGTGGGACTTCTGGCCAGTCCCCAAACCAGGTTCTTAGGGGGAGAATGCCTGAGGTTTGGCGACATGGTCTCATTTAATCCTGTCAGCTGCCAGAGGCAGATAGATGTATTCTTTGCCCTCTTTCTGTAGGAGAGGAAACTGAGGCTTCAGGGAGGCGAGGAGGGCAGACCTAGGACTCAAATCTGGGCCTCTGGCTTCTAAACAGTACTTTACCCTGTTTGCCGCTCACCTTTGCCTTCCAGCCTCAGCTCCCACTTGCTTCCCAGCAGGAGCCTTCCGTGCTCTGAGTTCAGGGCCTTTGCCAGTTTTATGGCAATCTCTGAGTTGGGTGAAATCGCCCGGTGGCTGTGTAGGAACAGAGAGGCGAGGAGGTGAAGAAACCCTGCACTGAGAAATGCAGCCCTGACCTCCTGAGGCTGGCCACTCCCTAGGCGTGCAAGGGTTCTGCAGAAGAAAACCGGCCACTAATTGTAGTGTGGGTCTTGGGTGCATTTGGCGGATGGTGGTTAGGCCTGAGCAAACAAGTTTATCAGCTGACCTGTTTAGCGGTTGACTGGTGTTTTATCTGCACACACAATCAAGTGACTGGAGTGCTTGAATTATTCATGCAGTGTCCTGCCCTCTAGACTTGACTGTTCGTGTGATTACATCTGCCTGGAACAAACAGGCTGGATTCTTCATCTTGAAGCTGGGGGTGGGGGTGGGGGGGCGGGGACTGTCTGTACTTTTATATAATGGATGCTCTCCAGAGCTGGCACCTTGGGGACTGTGGCAGTCCTCAGCCTGCGCGCTCCCGCTCTCTCTTTCTTTCCCTCTCTTTCTCTCTCTCTCTCACACACACACCTACACCTCTGACCAGCACCCCCACATATTTTTTTCAAAAGCCTTTTGCTGGCTCTATGGGAAATGCCTATTAGTTGGGAACCTCGGGTTCTACCAGATGGGCCTGCGTATTGACAGCGGGCAGCTGATGAGGTGCGCCCAGCCCGTTTTTATTTTACCGAGGGGTTAAACTCACTGTGGCTGGCTCCTCTCCTGGCTGTTCCTCTGTCTCCCTCTCCGTTCTTTTTCCAAGCTGTCAAATCCCAGAGAAGCAGTAAATGGTTTCTCCTCCCCTCCCTCCCTAATTGTGGCAAAGCAGAGGTTACAGCCTCACGGGCCTGGCCCGAGATTTCAAGAGGTCACCCACCTCCTCCAAGCCTCTACTTCCAGGCAGGATGTCAAGGGTGATTCAGCAAGGCCGGGGAGGCGATGATGGCTGGCCAGCTCGTCAGTTTCCATCTTGTTCCCGCAGAGGCTGAAGCTCTCCAGTGTCAGCCACAAATCACCAGCGTAGAAACAAGCACTCCAGAGCAATCGTAGTGCATTGGGTTTGAGGCACTGATGCTCTGAGAAGCTGGGGCAGGCTGTCTTTTCACCCCCCTGCTGGTGAGCGCTAAGGTTTTTGGAAGAGCACCAGAGGCCTTTTGATTTGGGGACAGTGTCATGCCCCCACTTTCCTGTCACCAAGCAACACTTCTTCGAACTTTCTGTTCTAACTGGGAGAGCCCTTTGGCATCTCCTGCAGACCTTTCACGTCACAGATGAGGAAACGGAGGCCCAGGGAGGGGAGCCGAGGTATCCAGTCCCATGTTAGCAGAGGAACTGCCGCTGCCACTTTTCCTCCTGACCCCAGGTCTCTTAGCAAAACTCAAGAAATGAAGAGCGCTTATTTACTAACTAATAGCACTCTGTGTCTTTAATTATGGTTGCTTCTTTCTGTGTTATCTCAGGAGGCTAAGGCCACAAACCTGGCAACACCAAAGTCCCCCATTTCTGGCTGTATAACCATATCAGATGAATCATCTTTGCCCGCCCAGGGTCCTCTTCTGAACCGCTAGCTATTTGCACAACTAATGATTCAGTGCGCCTAGTAATAAACACAACGCGTAACTAGCAATCCTGGAGGTGAGGGTCACAGGTAAGGTAAAGTGATAAAACCTGTGACTCTTTCATCTAAGGATGGGGGTGGCCATGAACATGGCTGAAGAGGGAGATGGGACATCTTCATTTGTCATTGCCCTTCTCTGGGTCCTCATACCTACATAAAAAGGGGCTTGGGCTGGAAGACCTCTAGGGATAACATCTTGAAGTTTTGTGGCCGCTGTGAAGGTGTGGGTGGCCAGAGAGGGCCAGCAGGTGGTGAGGTTACCAAAATCCTGCCCAGGAATCAAGCCTGTCTTGGTGAGGACAAGGTGGAACACTCAAATTGAAGGGGACGTGGGTCTTCATACTAGGGCAGTGCCTATTTGTGTGGCATCTGAGTCGAGCTAAGAAAAAAACTTCTGAGTATCATTTATTTTGGTCAGAATGCTGGCATCCAGGCACTGCTCTACGCCCTGATTTCCTTCTGACTTTCTTGCCTTGTCGCTTTTCTCCGGAACAGTCTCTCCTCTAGTCATGCTCGCCTGGGGTGCCTGCCTTGCTCCACTTTGGGGTCCACCAAGCTCCAAGCTCCCATCACCCTGTCCTGTCCACCTAGGAGGAGCCTGCCTCCCAGGCCCCCAAGACTGCATCTCACACCAGCCTTCTCGGGACCCCCTCTTCCTTCTTGCTGATGGAGTTGTCAGAGTGAGGGTCTGTGTGCTTTCCTGGCGCTTTTCCTTCTCATCCATTTGATCACTGAAATGACCTGGGAGATGGGCACATGGTCCCTGTGTTTACCCTCCAACCAAGGAAACTGGTCCTGGATGGGGACCTGGCTCCTTATTGAAGACTCTCCATGAATCCTGCTGGACCAGGAGCTCCTGGAGGGCACGGAGCTCTTCTTTCTGTCTGTGGCTTCCTCCTTCCCCAGCTCAGACAGGAAGGGTCTAGCCTAGGTCAGAGGCCCTTTGTTTCCTTTTTTGTTGTAGGAATGAGTCAGCCAAGGGATGAATTCCCTTTTCCTTCCTGCGCAGGGGGGGAAATGTTTTTCCATCCCGTTTGTACACAATCCTGGGATGCCAGGGGCAAAAAGATGATCCAGGCTAGACCTCAGTGGGGTGCCCTGCTGCCATCTGCATGCAGGAGGTCCTCCTACACCCCCATAGCTGGGGGGCAAGCCCCTCTGCTCAGGACTCCTACGTGCACTTAGCACAGAATGGGTGCTAAGTAAACAGGTTGCTTTTCCTTTGCTCAGAACTACTGGGCTGTCAGAGGGTGTGAGTGAGATGGGGGTTGTTCGTTGCGGGCTGGCCGCCCGGCTCTGCAGGCTTCCTCCTGCTGCTTCCTACCGCTCACCATCCAGTTTCTCCATCAGTCAAATGAGGGGGTTGGACTGATCCCCCAAACGATTATTAGGGGCCTAGGATGGGCCGGGTGTGGTCTGGGGCTTGTTCCACAGACACCCTTCCCTCCACGGGGGAGTCGGGCGTCTAAATAAGTCATTGCAATGCAGTGAAGTAAGTGCTAACGGGGCCAGTGTCACAGGAGGAGCCCCCGGGGACAGAAGGGCTCATCCTTCCTGGGAAAGGGGAGTTGGGTCAGAGAAGACTACACCGAAGGGCTGTTACTTGAGCTGCGTCTTAAAGGGAGGGCCGCATTCGTTAGGCAGGAGCCGCCAGTGGAGGCTCCTCCGGGGGTGGCAGCAACAGTGCTTGGAAAGGCAGCCAGGTGTGTCCCGGAAGCCACAAGTCCACAAGTCTTGGGAACGGGGCGGGGAGGGGGGGACTCCACTTGGGGCAGGAGGTGAGGTGGTGACATGTTGCAGCCAAGTGATCTCCAAGGCCTCTCTGCTCTCACACTCGCCGCTCTGTGGCTCTTCGGTCCCCAGATGGCTCTCCAGGGCTGGCCCAAGTCCATCTGCCGGGCCGGGGCGGGGGGCCGCTTCCTGCAGTCTGTGGCCTGCTTCCCCACCGTCATCTGCTGGTTTGAACTTTACTCCCCAAAGTGGCATTGTCGTCTTGCTCATATTGGTAATTCTGTAATGACTGGTTATGACCCGCCCCCTCCCCCATATTTAATTCTCATCAGCCCAGCTCTCCACTTTGCTATTAATGATAGCAGCCAGCAAAATAGCTTTCAACATGCCATTGACAGTCTGGTTTAAGAGAGCACTTGAACTAGTGCTAGACAGCTGAAAGCACCCATAATTGTGTACCAGAGTGAGAACTGCGCACTCAAGGGCCTTGTTTTTATATGCTTAAAGGGACAATATCTTGTTTTCAAGATCACAGCCAAGATGCTTTCTCTCCCCTTCTCTCTTTGCTTTTCTCCCTTGGCTTTTGCTTTTCTCTTGCCTTTCAAAATAAATGTTCCTTCTCAGGTTGAGGCTAAGGAGAAACTTAGGGAAGGGGGGGAATCTCCTGCTGCCACAGAAGTAAGGGTTGGTGCCGCCCCCCAGGGTCTTCTGGAGGAGATAATGGGGGAGTTGCAATTCTCCCCAGCGGTGATGTTGAGTTCTTTTGTTTGCTAGGGATGTTGCACGGTGAGCATGTGGGTGGAGCGAGCAGGCTTCCAAACTGTCACCTTGTCACCGTGGATGTGCAGGCAGAGGCCATCTGACGGGGGAGGGGTCAGCCTTTGGGGAGTCAGATCAGGGACCTCGAAGTCCCTCAAATCGGATTCCAGGAGGCCGTTCTTCTGCAGAGGTCCCTCCGGAAATCGTGAGGATGGGGAGGTCAGGGACTTGCCTTCTTCAGGGGAGGTTCATCGCAGCTTGGGATGAGCCAGGGGACCCATTTCCTCAGCCCTGAAGATTCTGCCTAAGAACAAAGACCTCCCTCCCCTTCACCCCAGTGATGTCACGACTTTGAAGGTTCAACAACCTTTTAGGAAGAGGCTCCCTTCACTCGCTGTCACCAAAACTTCCCCTGACCAGTTGCGTCCTTTGAAGGGTGAAGGAAGAACCAAGTTCCCAGGGGTGGGGCTGAGATTCCAGGGAAGCCCCTTTGGGGTTGAGTCTGGCTGTGCCCATTGCCCTGTCCTCTCAGAGGCACCCGGTTTCATTCACCCGCCACCTGAGTGACACAGGCGGGGTGTGGGGCAGCTGCCGCCATCCCCAGATAATCCCAAGGGAAAGCCTTTATCAAGGATAGAGTGAAAATTTCATCTACCAAATATTGTAGATGATAATAATAGAGCCTTTCGTATTTCTGTAGCACTTGATTGTTTGCAGAGCAGATCAGACATTTGCATCTTAGAAACCTAAACTCACAGGCATTTGGGTCCAGGACACACACACACCAGGAGAAAAGCATCAGAGCCTGGCACGAAAGGCCTGGCTTGTGAAGATGACCTGTATACTTCAGGGTGCCACAGGGCTGTGTTCTTTTCTTTATTTTTATTTTTTTATTATTATTTTTTTTTGCTGTACGCGGGCCTCTCACTTTTGTGGCCTCTCCCGTTGCGGAGCACAGGCTCCGGACGCGCAGGCTCAGCGGCCATGGCTCACGGGCCCAGCCACTCTGCGGCATATGGGATCTTTCCAGACCGGGGCACGAACCCGCGTCCCCTGCATCGGCAGGCGGACTCTCAACCACTGCGCCACCAGGGAAGCCCGCGGGGCTGTGTTCTTAAACTGGGGCTGGGTTTGGGAGGGGAGGAGAGCAGAGCGGTGTGGAGGCTGTGAGCGCCCTGAGGGACGAGACCATTCTGCATTCACAGAGGCCCCTGAGCCCGTACTGGGTGCACGGTGTGCATTTTTGTGGGGGACTCCGGGACTGTATGTTCCAGTTTGGGGGTCTTCCTTACCCTGTATAGCGTCACGGACCTTCTGGGAAGGATACCAGGCTTTCTCAGGTTTCTGAGAGAGGCCTGTGGTTGCGAAAGTCCTGCTGGTAGGAAGAAATATGTGTCATAAACCTGTATTATAACGTGCCTTTGATAGGCTTAACCGTTCCCCCCCCCCCTCACATGACAGGACAGTTGAAATGTGAGAGGGGCAGAAAGGGAGGGGGGTGAGGAACGAGATAATTGGGGAAAGATGATAAAGCAGAGATATGCGGGGGTGGGGGGGTGGGGGAGGATAAGGAATGGGGAAGCACCAGGGAAAGCATGCTGAATTTGGCTTACAGGAGCACCTGAGTAGCAGGAAGCAAGGGTTAATGGCTTGGAGGTAAATTAATAAACGATGCCTGTCATGCCTTAGCTATCTGTTTGGGCCTGGAGTTCCAAGTGTTGGGGCCTTATCTCATTGCCCTTTTAAATCCTTGATAACCATTGTTCACAGCTCTTCGACTTTTTTTTTCTCCTTAATTCCGAATGAGAACTTTTTAGTTTGTACTGGGAGGCTACATCTTCCCTCAAACGCAGAAAGAGTTCTTTCCACCAGTTCTGCAACCTGGGGGCAGGGCAGGGGACTCTTCCTGCCTGGTTGGCTGGGGAGGTTTCGGTTTTAGACTCCTACACCACCCAGCCAATAGGTGAGGACTATGTGACAAAGGGCTGGAAGAGGAAGGGCCCCTACCCAGTCCCCAAACACTTCTCAAGGGAGGGCCCTCAACAGATCCATCCTGCTCCTGGTCTGAAACTGAGCATCCTGGCAGGAACGTGCTTTGTGAACCAGTGGTGATATCTGCTAGGGTGGAGCGGGGCAGTTTAGTGTGTCTGGGGGGCAAGGGATGGGAGGCAATCCTCCAGCTGAGGTGCGAGCGGGGTACGGGGACTATCAGACTTCCTGCCCGGGAAGAGGTCGGGCAGACTCATGGGCCTCGGAGAAGCTGCAGGTGATACCAAATGGTCTGGAATGGGAAGAGAGTACCCATGAGATCGGGCAGTTGGTGGTAGGGAGCAGGCCAGGGCTGATCAGTCAGTGGGTGCTTTAGCCTCTCCTTAAACCCTTACTCTGAGAAGAGAAGGGGGCCCTTCCTCAGAGATCCCTTACCCGTGGAGGGTGCTGCAGTCCAGTGCTCATCTTGCTTTGCCTAAGAGCAGAAGTCCTAGGGCAAGACTCCTGAGGAGTTGAGGTTGATGGCCCCATCTCCTAGGACCTCACACTTTATCCCAGAGAAACGGTATCCCCATAAAGCCAGCCCGAAACGAGGAGAAGCATTAGAGCCCCCAAAGAGCTGCCCTCCCCCTGCCCCAGTTCTCCCACTGTTGGCTTGACGCTGGTCTCTGTGTCACCTGGCACTTGTGTGTGGCACCGGGGAGCCTGGCCTGCAGGAACTCCTTAAGGTGGCGGTGGTGGGGTGTGTGCGTGGATGGTCTTCTCTCTTAGCCTTTTCCAGTTTCTCTCTAATCTCTTACCTGGTTCTCACCCCACTTCTCAAGGGATCTCCACCTGGCTCTCCCTCGCTATCCCCCTGACTAGGTCCCTGTTTTAATCCCCCTCTGGTGCTGTAGGAACGTTGGGCATTTCCCAGGCCTCCAGGTGGTGGGTCTTTGATAAACCCTTTTTCATGAAGGTGCCAGTGGAATCAGAGTTTGTCTATCAGAAGTCAGTTGGTTCTCGAAGGGGTATCCTGGGAAGTTACGTGCAGAGCCCAGGAGCCGGGAGATGGCCTGTCCTGGTGGCTAGGAGACAGGCTTGGAAGTCATACAAACTTAGTTTTGAGTCCTAGATTAGGATCTACTGGCTGTGTGACTTGGGACAGGCCATTTCTCTCTGCGAACTGTAATTTGTAATGGGAATGATGAGAATGCCTACCTGTTAGAGTGGTACTGCCTGATAGAACTTTCTGCAGTTGAGGAAGTGTCTGTCTTATTGTCCAGTACGGTAGCCACCAGCCACATGGGGCTGTTGAGCCTTGGAATGTGGCTACTGTGACCAAGGAACTGAGTTTCAAACTGAACTTTGATTAACGTTAGCTAGCCACGCATGGCTGGTGGCTTCATGTATTGGACTGTGCAGTTATAGAGCGTGTTTTGAGGATAACGTGAAATGATGCATATTAACTGCTTAGCACAGTACCTCCCTTGGGTGTGGGGAGACCTCAACAGGGGATTCTCACAACAGAACAGCCCCCAAAGTTGCCAAGGCCTCAGAGGGCGAGGACCAGCTCCTTGGTGTTGCACATGTTGTAACTCTTCCCAGAGCCCTTTCTCCTTTGTGACTTGTTGGCTCCACATGCCAGCCCTACAGTGTGGACACCAGGAGCCCCACCTAACAGTAGGAACACTAACGTTTCAAGAGGTTAAGAGACCCGATTGCAGTCTCACTGTGGACCAGGGGCGGGTTCAGAACTGGAAACTCAGCTTGTTTCACTTGGACCAGTAATCTTTATCCAGAGGCCACATGAAGGTGTGGTCTCCTGTGGTCTCCACGCTGGCCCACCCTCAGACCCACCTGTACATCAAGGCTTTGATTCCAGTGTTGGGAAGTCCTCAGACAAAGCTTTTGAAGAATTCAGTGAAACGTGAGTGTCAGTGACGTGTAGACTGAGGTTTCTCAACCTGGGCACCGTTGTCATTTGGAGGCCAGATAATTCTCTGTGGTGGGGCTGTCCTGGGCTTCCCGGGATATTGAGCAGCATCACTTGCCTTTACCTCCTAATTTCCAGTAGCACCACTTCAGTTGTGACACCCAAAAATGTCTCCAGACACTGCCAGTGTCCCTGGGGGAGCAAACTCTGCCCTGGTTTAGAACCCTTGATGAGGGGGAGGAATTCTGGCTCCCGAGCCATTGTCTTGCTGTGTGACCTGGGGCAGCTGGGCCCTCTCTGGGCCTCATTTTCTCCATCTGTGAAATGAGATGTTGAATGTGCTGGCGGTTTGGGAGGGGGCCAGTCTGAGAGGGAGCAGATCGTTTAAGCAAGTTTCTAAATAACTGATCTTGATTTTTATGGCCTATGAGTTGCCACCATTTCTGCCATCCTTGTCTGGGGAAGAGAGGCCCCTCTGACCCTTTTAATCTAAGGAGGGGCCATGCTCTTGGGTTGTGAACTCAGTGGTGGGGTGGGTAAAAGGGGACTGTCCCTGCTCCTTCCCCGACACCTCATTTTCCCCTTCCCACCACCCAGGTTTCCCAGAGAGCCCCTGTCCTTAAAAAGCCATACCGCTGACCTTACAGGGAGACTCCCAAAATTTAACAAGCTGCCTCTGCAAGGGTAATGTGACTTTTACAGCCTGTTGAGGGGCAAAGGGAGATTTGCATAATGTTCCAAGGGGGATTAGGTGGCTGGGGGTTGCCATGGCAACGCTACAGGGATGAATTGAGAATCTTCCCTCCTGGCGGGAGTTGGCCTGTGGAGTCTGGGAAGGT
Source organism: Mesoplodon bidens (assembly GCF_964165515.1). Lineage (NCBI taxonomy): Eukaryota > Metazoa > Chordata > Mammalia > Artiodactyla > Ziphiidae > Mesoplodon > Mesoplodon bidens. Next base: position 59,517,547 of record NC_138178.1, on the reverse strand, counting down.
GGGGGAGGGGGCCGGGGGTTATCTGAGGGGAGGGAGGGAGGGATGGGGGGGTTGGTGGGGTCTGCCGCGCCTGGGATGAATGGGCAGTGTTGGGAGAAGCTGTAATCTGAAAAGGCTTTCCCTGTTCCATCTACACAAACAAGCTCTTTGAGGGCCATTCCCTGGAGTGGGGGTGGGAGGCAAGCAGAGTTTAATGTGTTTGGGAGCCAAGAAATTAAAGTGAACAAATATTTAAAGATTATTGGATCTTGTTAACAGGAAGCCAGGTGGATGGAAACTGAGAGTCTGAGAAATGAAAGTCTCTGAGTCTTAGAGCCAGGGAGGGACTTGGCTGTCACCTTTCCAGGTCCCTCCCATGGAGTGGTGTCCACGCCCGTGTCCCTGTAGGGTTGTCGTTGAATGCTCCCCAGGACAGGGTCCTCACTTGCACACAGCACCTAATTTGTTTTTGAGAGCTCTGATTATTAACTCGGACCCAAATCTGCCTCCTTCATGCAATGGAAGCTGAGGTCCTAGCACAAGACACACCTGGGGCGGAAATGCAGGTCTCCAGACTTGGCGTTGCCAACTCTTCCCAGGGTCAGTGGCCTAGATGCTTCCTCTGTTCTCCCACCCACGCCACTCCCCCGCTTCCTCACTCAGCGTCACCATTCCCAATTCCCTCACTCCCTAGACTCTTGGCAGAAAATGTCCAAGATTTCTGGTGGGCACAGAAAAGGAAGGCGGGATTCCTTTCAGGGGAGCACGTGGGAAGGTCATGTCACAACTCGGGGCCCCTAGACTCCCTTGCTTTTCATCTGTGCTCGCTGGGTAAGGGCAAGTGTGTTAAATCCTCTCTGCCATCTTTACTCTGTGTGAAGGGCACAGGGACCAGTGTCACAGGCTGGCCCCAGCCAGCGTCCCCTTCCTTCCCCCGGGAGACAGATCCTCAGGGTCACACCAGGGCTGGGCCTTTTTTTGTTCCGAGCCCTCCCGGCATAAAGAATTCAGCAGGCTTCCTCGGAAGCATAAATATTTAATGGCGTTGTAGTTATATATAATTTGATCAATATGTCAATGCTAAAAGGGCCTTTAAGGAGGCTCACCTATCGTTGAGTGATCTGTGATGTAAACCTCCCCAGCCCCTGCAGGAGCAGGGCTCATTATCTCCCGGGCTGCTAAGTGGGTCATTTACTCCCCCCTTCTTAAAGACATCGTGGAGCTGCACTCCCCTAGAGCCAGTGCCTGGCGGGGATGGAGCAGGGCCTGGGAACCCGACACTGGCTTTTGCTGGAGGCCTCACACCTCCCTGTCCCTGGACTTCCTTCTCTCTGGTGATAAAACACCCACTTGCTTTATTTCAGAGCTCTCTGAGCTTGGTCCGAGGAGAAACTGCTTGGCAAGGAATTTCATCTCTTAGTCCAATAATTGAGGGCCTGTCAATTTAGGATTGCCTAGGAAATGCAGTGGGATACTTCAAGGTAAAATTGCTCAGATGCATTGTTCTGGGATCTCCCAGTATTTGATTGCGGGGTGACGGTGGCACCTGGCTGCTACAGCTTCCTGCTTCTGCATGGCCCCCACCCTCTCCCTGGGCCCCTGTGATGTTAATTCAAGACAGGCAGACTCACTTTGAACACCCCAGGACCTGAGTCAGAGAACCAGGTAAAACCCGATCCAAATTCAAGAACCCCAGAGCAGACCAAGTGTCCACCCCAGACACACATGCTTCAAGAGGAGTAACCCGAGGCCCAGCCACCAGTCCAGAGGTCACATGGCCTGTCAGACACAGAGCTGGGGGGGAAAGCACCATTTCCACATGACTTGGGGTGTAACTCACGTCTCACATAGGTATCTTTTCCTCAGCTCGTTTTTCTCGCACACGTCCAGAAAAGGGGCTCCAGAATCACACCACGCTGTTCTTCCCAAGACGCTGGTTGTCCCGTGAAGAAATCCTTGTTTTAGAAGTGAAACCGGGAACCTAGGAGCAGCCCTTTGGCTGCCTAATTGCTGTTACTTCCCACTAAATGAGACACGTTGAAGAGCCCTTGCCTGGCTGTCTTCAGCTCCTTGTGAATCACGGAAAGAACCCGGACAGGAGCTGCTTGACACTTACAGATAGGACATCACTGCTCTTGTCTGCTCCGTGACTGTTATGTGCAGTACGGCTGATGGACACATTCGAATGGTTTGTGCCATGAAGACTGGTCCTGGGGGCCAAGCCCAGCCAGCCCCAGTCTAGCCCACTACCTGGCATCCATCTGTGTCTCGAGTTGGCTTGCCTCTTCTCTGCTCATCTTTTTAAACTCACGTTCTGCTCTATTTTACTGAGCTTTCTGGAGGAATCAATGCGTCACAGAGCAACTCCGGAATGTTTAGCATTCTCAAACTCTGAAAGATGGCTCCTGGATCTTATAATTTATTCAGTTCATCCCTCTGTTTTGCAGACAACAGAATTGAAGCCCAGAGGAAGGAAGGGATTTGCCCAAAGCCATGCAGCTAGATTGGAGGCCGAGCTGGGAGGCAACGCCAGGTCATTTCTGTGTGGCTCCGGGGTCAGAACATGCTCTTTAAAGCGGCCAGGTTCCTCCCTCTCCTTGTTTTTATTGGGCTGAGGTTAGACTGAAGTGTGCATTTTCAAGAGCTGATCGGTCCAGACGACCTGGCAGTTTAAATACCGGAGAGACGGTCTCCTGGAAGTGGCTGTCAGCTGTGACTTGAGCAGGCAGTTAAATTAAAAAAAAAAAAGCTGAAGCCTGGCTAAGTGCTGCTGGTCAGGAGCAAAAGGTTGCTTGGGGTGTGGACCAAGGGCAGATTCCACCTCCCTTCATTCCGTGTCGTGGGTCAAAGGCCCAACGGATGGGAACAGCAGCAAAACGTGAATGCAAGGGTGTGGCTGGAGCAGTGTACTTTGAGAAAGCTCTGGCGCCCTCCGTTTACAGCAGGATGGTTAGAGGTTCTGCTCTAATGAGATGATCGCGTGAATGGGAGTCACTAAGGCGCGTGGAGCAGACTGCTCTTTGGGAAGCTACGCTCGCCCCCCCCCCATCTTGTGTTCCGTCATTTATTGCCTAACAGTCTGGACGGGGACACAGGGCAGAGGTACCTCCTGTGCCTAGTTGAGAGCGCAGATTCCGGATTTCGCAGGATCTCTGTGCACGCTTCTCTCTCTGAGCGGCTGCTCTGTCTGCGTTGAGTAGATTAGTTCCTTCTGAGGAACGATGTTTTTCCACCAGCAAAGCTGCCTTCTTTGAACCACACTTGAAAAGAAACTTTCAAAGGCAGCACCAGGCTCCCCAAACACCTTTTTCCAAAGGAAGCCGTCCTGGCACCCGCCGCCTCCCAGGTTCTCCTTCGAGGCTCTGACTCAAAGGCAGTGGCCTTTTGGGACCAGGATGGAGGAAGGATGAAGGTCCACCCCGTGAGCCCCAGCTGCCTTATTGATAACAGGGTGCCCCGAAGGCCAAAAGGAGCTTTCCAACGTAGGATCTAACTCCGATTTGTGATTTGTGACCTGTCCCGATTGTTAAAGTCACACGTCTTGATTCTTTTTTTTCTTTCCTTTCTTGGAAGTGATGTTTAGAGCTTGTTTGAGTTGGATCAAATGCTGTTTTAACAGCTGCCCTAATCGGAAATGCTGTCAATTATTAACCCTGACAGTAGTTTTTCTTTCAAAAATACTTCTCTGAGCTCCCTCAAAATGTCAAAATTTGGCTTCTTGGTAGGAAGTCGTTTAGTGATGTTGCTTAATTGCCAAGCGTCAGTTTCCCCATCTGAAAACTGGAGATTTATAAGAAGTGCCTTCCCTGTAGGGTTCTTATGAACTCGCACATGCAAAATGCTTGGAACAGCTGGGTCGGCGGATGTTAGCCATTATTATTATCGTTGTTGTTAAGAGTGGTTCTGTCCGGTCAACTTTCTATTTGCAGGAGCTTCCACTCCTGCCGTCACCACCCTCAAAAAATAAACATGAAAAGAAAAAGCGTTTAGGGAACAGTTTTCCTGTTCATTCTTTGACGCACCAGCGTGCGCTGAGCCCGTTCTCAGGGTTGGATGGTCTATGTAGAGAAGACCGAGACTCAATTCCTGCTTGCACGTGGTGGGGAGACCAGGAGGGGAGAGCTGCTCCCCGGCAGGGGACGGTCCCAGCTGGGAGGGATGGGATTGCATGCTTTCTCCACCCCCGCTTCCTCCCAGAAAAAAAAACCGAGACACGAGGACAGGGACCAAGTGTGACACCACCCCCTTCCCTCTGCCCTCCCCCAACACTGTACAGTCCTAACTCGTGGCGGCCAGAGTCCTTCCTGCCACTCGGGGAGGCCGCTTTTCATTAAGTCTGGGCCCCAGGAGAGAGCCTGAAGGCTGATAGCCCAGGCCTCCGGAATATTGCATATCTGTGTGGAGCTGTTCTGCTGGCCCTTGGTTGATGTGTGGGGTTGGGAGGCAAGAACTGCTCCCTGTGGGTGGAAGGGTGAGATGAGAGGGGACTTGGTCTGAGCCCCCCACAGGGCTTCTGAGCGACCCAGCCGTGGTCACCTAGTAGCCCGGATGCCAGGCTTGAACCAGTCTTGAACCAGGCAGAGCTACATGAAATCCCGGCAGATTTTTCCTCATAACCAGAGGATGCTGGGCTCCGGACCAGGCCCTGCAGGGGAAGATCCCACCTGGGGGCAGCCTGTGGCTGCACATTTGCTAAAAGATGTGGGTAGAGGGAAGGTCAGCTACTTTTCATTTTGTTCCTTTATCTACCAAGATCTTGACACTTGACCTGTTTGCTAGAGGAAGTAAGCAACAGCTGGGACTCCTTTATAACCACCCACCCCAAAAACTGAGAGCTGTAGTTGCTGAGCAGGCCAAAGTGATGGGGAAGGTTCAGAGCCTGCACCTGCCTTCCTGGCTGTAGAGGGGGCAGCAGCCAGAGCCCAGTGGGCGGCTTGTGGCTGGTCTGGCTTGGCCACTGCCTCACCCTGTCGATGAAGGACTTGTGCTGCCGTCCACCCTACCTCCTGGTTGTAGGTCACCACTCTGTCCACCACTGCCCCTCCCCCAGATGCCCCCCACAGTGGGGCAGGCCCAGATCCCCGGCCAGGGGCCACTGCAATCTGAAGTCTCGAAAAATAAATGCGGGGAGGCCAGCGAGATTCTTTTGGCTCAACATTTACTGAGCGCCTACTATGTACCAGGCTCTGCTATGCCAGTCATTTGAGGTAAGAAGCCTTGGACCAGTGAGCTCCCTAGCAGTGAGGATGGTTTATTTTGTTTATTTCTCTTTGCTTTTTGTTTTAAATAAAACTTTCTATTCTTACTTGGCGCATAAACATGTGACCGTTGAGTGATTATGTTGCTCTTACAGGTTTGGACTGATTTGATTGTTTCTAGAACTCCTGACGTGTACAACCCTGACTCTTATATTTTATCCCCCTTGCCCACTATCAATCAATTTGGGGGAAGAAAAATGAACATAAGTGAGAAAGGACCTTGTTTTGGAGTAGAACTCTTCCCACTTACCTAGATTAATAATTTATACAATAATTAGTACTCGTCCCAGTTTCCTTACAGTATGAATGACGAGCATCCAGTGGGCGGAGGCCAGGGATGCTGCTAAAAACATTACAATGCCCAGAACAGCCCCATGCAACAAAGAATTATCTGGCCCCAAATGTCAATAGCACTGTTGCTGACAAACCCAGTTTGTATGACAAACTGTTGTACAGTGACCTTGCTGGAATATACCCTGAATGTGCATATGTGGCTGTGAGTCAGTCCCATGGGACTTAGCCAGGATGATATACCCTTTCCACCCCGGAAGTTTAGAAATGTGGGGACCATTATTGGCGCTCAGTTGGTCTAGGATGTGGGGGACAGTCTTTCGCACCAAAGACTTGTTTTACCCCAGATGCCCACAGTGGGCAAGACTGGCCCTATTCCTGAGAATCTAGAGTGTTCCAGGAGAGACCGGTGATCTCTGATCCCTACCCAGGAGCCCCTGATGCCCTGGACAGGCGGTCTGAGTTGGAGCCTGCACTGCAGCCAGCAGCCCCAGGACATGGGACCACAAAAGCCCATCAGATTCCTGGTCCATGGCCTGTCTCTTCACAAGCCAGGGGCATACTCATCAGTGGCTGGGGGCTGGGGGGAGGAGGAGGGGGTGCTGGCCCCAGGAATTCTCCTGAGGGCCAGGGTCTGTTTGTAAGCCTTCAGACAACATTGCTTTTATTTTAAGTGCACAAGGATTTCTCATCCAGAGTCATTTGACATGCAGATGATCACAGATTTTTAAAGGCTGTTGTCATGGTTTTGTCTCTGAAAGATTGCTATGTGCTGATGAGAGCCTTGAAGCCAGCTCTGGGACCTCAGTCCTGGTGGCCTTGGGATTCAGAAGGAGATAAGAGAAGCAATTCTGAGACTTGTCTGTCAGTGGTCCTCGGCCTTCCTGTCTGGATTCAGTTAACCATTTAGCCCCACTGTTTTTTTCTTTTTTCTTTTTCTTGTTTTTTTTTAAACCATTCTTCGTCTGAGATGGTTTCACATAGAACACGGGTGGCAAAATCAGTTGATGTTTTTCTGAATGTGTTCTTTTCTGGAGGGTTAGCGGTGGGGCAGAGAATTGATCTGCCTTTCTGTGGTCAATTTAGATGAAGGGCTAGGGATCCAATCAGTTACATCCCGAGCATCATCTTAGAGAAGGCAGTGCTTTATGCCCCCCAAAAGGAAGCGTCAACGGTGGGATTTCAGGCTGGGAAGCACATATGAGGGTGAGGGGTCGGTCTGGTTGGGGAGAGGCAGCAGTGAAAAGTGGAGGGCGAGGGAGACCCTTTAAGGCACATACCGCCGGGTGTGAGGCTGCCCCCAGGGAACACTTTGGCCCATGCAGCCGGGCGTCTTCCATCACCTCCTGATTTGTCTGGGAGCCTGAGAGCCTGACTTGCTGTTGCCCTTGGGGCCACTGGGCATAGCAATTCCTTCTCACCACACTGCATTTCACTCTTGTTTGCAATGGGTTTCACCGCAGTGGGCGGTGTGGAGGTTGTTCTTGTTTAGTTTTGCGTTGTTTTGATTAGGGCTTCCATCCAGAGGAGGCGAACTGGATACTCTGAACCAAACACAGAGACCACCTCTGATAGGAAATTGGAGCTCCCTAAAATGTAGGCAGCCCGGTTGGAGGGAGTTGGAAGAGATTGCTTCACGCTGTGGATTTAGCGAGGCCTCCTGGCAGGAGGCCCACCGAGGGTGGAAGGATGGAGCCCATCGGGGGTCTGCGGTTTTGGGGGGAGCTTGTCCTTCCACCGTCTGACATTTTGGCGACTTGATTTATTGGCCTGAGCCTCACGCGCTCTCTTTTCCTTTGCAGACAGAGATTGCGAAGAGACTGAACACGATTTTAGCACAGATCATGCCTTTCCTGTCACAAGAGGTAAGCCCTTCTTTTACTGTGCCCTCCGTTTCTTGCAGAGCAGCCCAGTGGCTGCCTAGGTCTCACCGGAGCCCCAGCCCCTGTCCGTTCATGTGGACTGAAGTTGGCATCCTGGGGCTTTACAGAAGCTCCTCTGGCACATCAGAGGGGCCACTTGCTCCTTCAGTGGAACCTGTTCTCTGCCCTTGCCTGAGCCCCGAGAGGAGGGTCCTGGCCTGTGGAGTGGCTAACAGTGGGCAGTGGGTACTTCTGTGCCCCCCCTGCCCCCGGCCCCTACCCCATCCCAACCAGCATTCCCAGCCTCTGCTTCCCCGTGCCCCAGCTTCCACACCCTGAGACATCTAAGAGCAAGGAAGCCTGGCCAGTTAGCACAGAGGGCCAGACCCTGCGAGGAGAACCACTACCCAAAGGGGACCCCGGCCCCCAGGACAGAGTGTCCTCATCAGAGGCATGACCAAGTCAGTCATGTCATTTTCTAAGCACACGTTTGCAAGAGACTCCCGCCTGAGGCAGGGCTGGACCAGTGGGCAGTAGGAGAAAAGCATCTCCAAGGAGGCCCCGTGGTGCAGGGCAGATGGGTGGGCTGCCCGAGAGGAGCCCCTTTCCATCCAGCAGAGCTCACTCCAGCCTGGGGCAGGCCTGCCCTCCAGGCCCCTCTCAGTGGCTTAGACCACCCTCGCTCCCTCCGGGATTCCTGGATCTCTGAGTTGCAGTAGTGACCCATACATGATTGAATTCATGTAAAAACAGGATATAGTGATGTCCTAGGAGTTTGCAACCCATTAGGGGAGACAGCTGCCTATAAAGCGGGTTTCACCTCAAGGCTGAAGGGAATGAATGCACTAAAAAAAAAAATTTTTTTTTAATAGACTATTTTTTTTTTTTTTTTTAATGTATTTATTTATTTATTTTTGGCTGTGTTGGGTTTTCGTTTCTGTGTGAGGGCTTTCTCTAGTTGTGGCAAGCGGGGGCCACTCTTCATCGTGGTGCGCGGGCCTCTCACTATCGCGGCCTCTGTTGTTGCGGAGCACAGGCTCCAGACGCACAGGCTCAGTAGTTGTGGCTCACGGGCCTAGTAGCTCCGCGGCATGTGGGATCTTCCCAGACCAGGGCTCGAACCTGTGTCCCCTGCATTGGCAGGCAGATTCTCAACCACTGTGCCACCAGGGAAGCCCTAATAGACTATTTTTTATAGTTTGAGGTTCACAGCAAACCTGAGTGGAAGGTACAGAGATGTCCCCTAGCCTTCCCCACCGTCAACATCCCACACCAGAGTAACTGGTGAACCTACATCGACACATTATCACCCAATTCCTGGCTTATAACGTTGTGCCATTTTTTTTGTTGTTCGTTTTCTATTTAGATACATACAGGTTGAGTATCTGTAGATACACATACTTTTCCTCTGAACCCTTTGGGTGTAAGTTGCAAACATCCTGACACCTCACAGCACTCACTGCTCCAGCTGCCTCTCCTAACAGGACACCCTCCTACGTGACTGCACTATTGTCACCGCATTTAGAAAATGAAGAATCACTCAGTAGCCTCTTCTAATATCCAGCCTGGACATTAGTTTGGGGCTTTATGCCTGGAAGGAAGTTTTTTTGTCTCAGATGCCTGGAAGGAAGTGTTTTTGTCTGCGTGGCGGAGGGAGATGGTCCACAAATAGCCCTCTTTTGGCTCTTTTATATTTTAACTTCAAACTCTGGGAAATGTGGATTACAGAAGTAATAGGCACGCGTTGAGAAGGGTTTAAAGGGTCCCCCGTCCTCCCTGTGTCCTGCTTTGGTCAGTGGACCTCCTCTGCCTCCTGTGTCGCCGCCTGTCCCCTACGCCCTGTGCCTCCGTGGTCGGTCGGGGAAGGCGGCCGCCTCTAACCCACACCCGGTCCCTCCAGCACCAGCAGCAGGTGGCGCAGGCGGTGGAGCGAGCCAAGCAGGTCACCATGACGGAGCTCAATGCCATCATCGGGGTACGTGGACTCCCCAATCTGCCTCTCACCGTGTGTATAGCCCTTTTATTCCTCTCATTTACCATAACCAGAGATGGACCCTGACCTTAGCTGGCCTCAAAGAATGGCAGCCCCAGGGCTCCGGCCTCTCCCAGCATCTCATGGGCTTGGACCCACCTAGAGATCTCCCCCTGTGGCTCCCCGGTTGCCTCTCACTCCCCAAGTTAAAGGGGTGCCCGACACGCCCCGATCCACCTCGAAATTCATCAGCCCCATCCTTTCCCGGCTTTTGGTGTCTCCAACATTGAAGGGGGGCTGGACTCTGGGATCACCTTGGAGGCCAACCTGATTTCTCCCACCTCCCCAGGGGCCCGTCCCCTCACTGGCAAAGGTCTACCCTTCTTTGGCCACCTGGGATCAGAACTGTCTCTGCTGTACTGTGATGTGAAACGTGCTGTGGCATTTGGGTCTGGGCCTTGCTGTCCCATGCGCTGAGCTGCCTGGCGGAGTCTTCATCATGGGCCCATGTCAAGTCCGGCTAGGACCCCTGGCTAGGTCTCCCTGGTGTTCTAGAAGTCCCGTCTCACCCGGGAACAGGAAAAGATAATGCAGAGTGCTTCGTGAGGCCCACTTCTGGTCTGGCCCCTCAGTGAAAGGAGGAAGCCACATCTCTCCCCTTTAGTGTTCCTACCTGGCTTATATCTTTAGTGCATTTCTGGGATTCACACAGCATCTTTCTCCTGCTTGCTGCTTTGGTATGAGGCTGCTAAAGGATATTTAAGACAAGCATCTGAGGAGAAACAGGCTTTTTAAGGGGACTTTGGGCAAGGCTCTTAGCCTCAGGATGCACCTGTCCACCTTTGGTCCCTAAAATGAACAGGGTGGGTGAGATCACTGCTTCGCATCCACAGATGGCCGAGTCCAGGTCCCCAATGGAGCTTCTGAACAATAAATTCTAGGGCTCTCACCCCAGAGTTCTCTTCCATAGGTTTGGGGTGGACCCGGAAAGCTGTGTTTTTGAAGTTTTCTAGATCATTTGGAAGGGTAGTCAGGCTTGGGAAGCAGTGGGCTGGTTGGCTGAGGTCCCTCTAGCTCTCTGATTGGTCCTCATTCCTCCTCTTGTTCTTAAGTACGGTCATTATTTCAAGGTGGAACTGAAGGCCTAGAATGTTCTGCTTGGTGGATGAATGATGACTCTGGGCTCTTCATTCTGGGGCAGAAACCTGGAGACCTGTGTTCTAGTTAAGCCTCTTCCCCACGTGACCTCAGGCAGTCCCATCTCTTCCTCGGGCCTTCGTTTCTGCGTCTGTTACAGGAGGGGGTGGACCAGCTCATCTCTTTGGGCCAGGAATGCTGGGAGGGAGGGCTTGGAGTGACAGAGTGATGCTGGTGCATCCTGATCCTCCAACACATTATTGGGACCCGTGATGGTTACTGGGTTCTGTCCTTCTGTTCTGGTCTGAGTCCCCTGGCAGCTGCTGAGTGCTGCTGGGGGATGGCCAGGGGAGCATTAGCCTCGTCTGAATCCTGACAGTGTTGAGGGTGGGGGAGCTCACGTACTGTGTGGGAGAAGCAGAGAGGAGGCCAGAAAGGGGAGCAGGAGTGACTGGTCACTGCTTTTAGCCAGTGAGCTTGGGAGGTAGAGCCCCAGCAGGGAAATCATCATACGGTGCAGTGTGAAGTCTCCTTGGAAACCATCTGAGCCCAGGGTTCTTCAGCCTCAAGACTCGTGAACTTTGAGGCCAGATACTTTGTGAGGAGCAAAGCAGCCCTGGCCTCCACCCACTGGATGCCAGTGGCACCCTCCCGCACACAGTTGTGACACCCCAAAACGTCTCCAGACATGACCAGGTGTCCTGGCAGGGGGCAGGGGCAGTGCATGAAATGGCCCGTGGTAGAGAACCACTGATCCAGCCGATGCCCTTGCTTTACAGAGACGGGGAGTGATTTCACAGACGGTCACACACGGTCCAGGAGCAGGCCAGAGGCCCCAGGCTGGCTTTCGGCTTAGGGCTCTTGCCCCCACTACCCTCCCATCCAGTCCAGCCCTGGTGGGGCGCCTGTGTCCTCCTCAGTGGCCAGTTCACAGTGTGGTGGCTTTGCTGAGAGTGGCAGATAAGGGCTCGGGGTGGGAAGTGCATCCTCTGATATTTCTCCTCTCTCAGATCCTCGTCCCTATCTGCTTTCCAGGCCCAGCCTTCCCATCCCTCTGTGGCCACAGTGGAGTCCCTTCTCCCCCACTGTCTCCCCCCTACCCCGCTTTGGAGTTAAAATCCTCTTATGAAAAAAAATTTTTTTAAGTTCTAAGAAAAGAGTGGAATTGGGGGAAGAAGCACTGCTTGGATTAGCTCCACTTCCTTCAAGGAGTATTTAGGAAGCTACACGTTAGGTCAAGGCAGCTCGAGGCAGATATTGGAATTCAATTAAAGCCAACGAGTAGGGCCTGTGACCCCCATTTTCGAGGTAATTGCTTCTCCGGCTCTGAATGAATGTGGCCGTCTCCCTGTCATTAAGAAGGCAGCCATCTAATCACCGCGCCTGACAGAGCCTCACAAGGCAGGAATTACGGACGGCTGAGGATGGCTTGCTGAGCTGGGGCATCCCGTGAAGGAAGAAGGAGAGGGACAGTGGGCTTGTGGCTGGGCTGACTCGGGAGAGTGATGGGAGGAGGGTGGCAGGGGGCCGGGAGGGCTGATGGCCAAAGGGCAGGAGTCCTGCCCCAGCAGGAAAGGGCAGTGAAGGGAAGGGCCCAGAAGCCTTGTGGCTACCCACATGGTACTGTCCGATTGGCCCCTCTTGGGGGAGAAGTAGCCCAGCCCCCTGGTCTGGGAGTTAGGGGGGCTTCGGGCAAGTCACTTCATTCCTCTGGCCTGTTTTCCCCATTTGTGAAAAGATGGAGAAGGGCTGGGCAAGTTTCCTTTGACCTGCCCTCTTCAGTCAGTCATCTGGGGCTCTCTTGAGCGTGGGGTGGAAGGATTCTGGGTTCACATCTTGGCTCATTTCAGAGAGAGATGAGAGGTCAGGTAGACACCTCTGGCGTGGGCATACCTGCAGCTAGTGGTGTGTGTTTATCACATGAATTAGAGTATTTCCAGGGCCTCCCCTTCAGGTGAGAGAGGCCAGAATTCAGCGTCAGCTTGGTGTGAGGGGAGAGGGGACAGAGGACAGAGGGGCTGACGGAAGCCCAGGCTTGCTGGCCCAGTCCGCCCACCACACACAGGGCCACTGGGAACTCAAGTGACCGTCTGGGGAAGGCAGGCCTGAAGGTGTGTGTCTGTTCGCCAGGGCCTGCCAGGACCCAATTATTGCAGACCTGTTACACACCCTTTTTTCTTGGATCCAAGTTAGTGGGCGATCGTTGGAGGGTCAAAAGATTCCTGAGTGTGAGGGGTGAAATACTGTCCCTTGGTCAGCAGCTTGCACAAGGCCTCCCCAAGCAGATTAAAGACCCTGTGAGCTGATGTTACCCACCATTTTCAGAACTCATGTTTTACTTTGCTCCGTGCTAGTCCAAGGTCACTGAACCTGGCAGGTGGAGGGGCATGTACCTCACTGGCCCCACTGACAATTTGGCCTGCATTCCCTTGGAAATTATTAGTGGAAGATATGTGTTGGCTTGATTGCTTTTTTTTTTCATTTTTTATTTTATATTAGAGTATAGTTGATTAACAACGTTGTGTTAATTTCAGGCATACAGCAAAGTGATTCAGTTGTACATATACACGTATCCATTCTTTTTCAAATTCTTTTCCCATTTAGGTTATTACAGAATAGTGAGCAGAGTTCCCTGTGCTGTACAGTAGGTCCTTGTTGGTGCTTACTTATTTTTTTTTTTAATTGAGTGAGCGGGGTGAGGAAGGGGGAGGTTTTAGCTTGTTACAAACCACACTGGGTATTTTGAAGCCAGTCCTGAGGTTCTCGCATTCCCTCCAGGATGCTGATGAGCTGGGTTCAGTTGACTGGGAGAAGGATGGTGCAGAGAGTGTGCCTTAGAATGAACGCATCTGTTTCTCTCAGCCAGGGGGCCATGGTAGAGAGAAGTCATGCTGGGTTTGCGTCCTGGCTCTGGTTACTTTGGCTTAGCAGAGTTCCTTCACCTCCCCCTGAGCCTGTTCCCGTCTCTGAAATGGGGATAACGGGGTTGTTGTGAGCTCTCCAAACTATAACAGAGCATGAAGGCACAATTCAGCCTGGAGCTGGGGGGCCACCTCCGTGGGCAGGAAGTAGCGGCCGGGGCTGCCCTCCCTCTCCTGGGAGGGCAGGGCGTCTGCATCTTATGCAGTTAGGACTCCGTCTGGGTGTCCTTGGTGGGTCTCAGCCCTGGAAATGCTTAGACAACTTCACTAGGTTTAACCCAAATCATGAACCTGAGAAGCGAAGCATTAAATCAGGTTGCAGAGGCATGAAGCGTGATGTGCATAATCCAGTTACACAGACTCGGCCAGCGCGGGCCTCCCTGACAGCCTCCCATGTAAGTGGCCATACCTTCGGAGCCCGGGAACTGGGCACGTGAGGACAGGGACACACGTCTGCCCCACGGGACATGTTCTTTGACAGGTTGCTGTTCCAGCATGAAATGTTAAAGGTGGGAGGAGGGCGTGCTCACGAGCTGGCTTGCTTCCAGAAGCCTCACCCCTCTTTTGGGGTTGGGGGGTGGGTTGTTGACTTCCTTTCCTATGGTGGGCGGAGAAATCCTGGTCTTGGAGGGAATGGTGGAAGCCAGGGACAGGCTGCTGCAGAGTGGTGAGCCCAGTGCCCTCCGCGGATGGTGGACTTGATCCCATTTGTCCGCAGTTGAAAACGCTGTCACCCTCCCACTTGGATGTCACTGTGTTTTCTGCACATCGTCCTCTGAAGTCATAGATATGTCACAGGGATAGAAATGCAGCCTGAGGATGGCTGTGCCCTGTCTGCAACACGGGGACGGAGAGACAGGTGGATCACTGCCAGCCGGCTCCCCCTGCCCCGCTGCGGCAAAGACTTTATCTCCCTCTTTATCACAACCAGGACTGTTGTTAGCAGACCCTTGGCCCGACAAGCCCTGGCATCTGTCCTCACCCCAGGAGAGAAGCCTGGGAGGAGGTCGGCTCTCTGTCCCTGCTTCCTGGAGCCTGCTGGGCCGCTCCCGACTGTGCCTTCCAACCCCCCGGAACAGACCTCAGGGGAATTTCTGGCTGTGCAGGGGGTGCTCTTGTATTTGAAGATGAGAAGTACATGGAAGCTGCCTTTCCTCTGTTGCAAAGAAGAGACACTCCTGCTTGACGGGCCACGGCTGAAAACCAACCTCTCCATCTGGGAAGCTCAGCAGCTTTGAAAGCCACTGTCTTCCAAACAGTCACTGCAACTACAGCCTTTGTTCCAAGTTTCTGATGCTGGTTCACTGGTTCATGTTTTGGGAAGCAGGATGCACCACTGATGCTCCGCGTCCCAACCAAGAGGAGGCTTGGATCTGGGAAGGTGGATGGCTTTTGGACAGAGTCACTCTGCTGACTGACTTCCCAGCCTCTCTGTGTAAACCCTTTTCCAACATTTTCATTTATTTACCCAGCAAATGTGTATTGGGCAAACACGCCAGGCCCCACCCGAGGTGCTGGGATGGATAAAACAAGGTCCCTTCTTCCTGGAGCTCACAAGTTGTCAAGATCAGAGAAAGATGAAAGATGCAGTTCTATTTGTGGTCCACTCATAGTTTTTGCTAATGTTTGTTGAACACCTACTTTGCCTTCACATGTAGTAACGCACGTGATCCTTGTACAACCTGAAGAGATGGGCTGCATTCTGATCCCCACTTTGCGGATGAGGAAACTGAGGCTGAGAGAGGTCCACTGTTGTCCAAGGTCTTATAACTGATAAAAGAGCGGGACATCTTCCTTAGTCTGTCTGGCTCCAGAGTCTGAGCTGTCATAACTCTCAGAAAGGAGGAACCTGTTCTGACCCGGATGATGGGGAGGGCTTCCGGGGGGCCCTTCGGCTTCGTTTCTGCTCTGGTGTCTCGAGGCAGATCTGGGATCAGGCTGCAACCTGGACCAGTACCCACCGGCAGCTTCTGTAAACTGCCCACCAAGAGATGTCCTAGGTCTGGAGCAATGGCCGTGGGTCCCAGCCTTTCTCCCCAAACTGAGAAATGAGCTCTCTGGGGCCAGGAGTGTGGTGTGACTGGGGGTGCCATTAATCTGGGGGTGCACCAGGTTGGCGGTTGGCGGCTTAGTTGGGGAAGAGTGGGGCTCTTAATCCCTGACCTCAAACACACTCATTGCCTTTTGGAGCCTCGCGTCTGTCCAGATCTGTGGGCCTTCATTGTGTTGTGTTGTCTGTTCATCAGTGGCCTGAGAGCCACAGTTCACACTGACAGGCGAGCTCTTTGTCACCCCCACCAACTCTTCTTGCTTTGGGGAGGAGGGTCTCTTTAGGGACATTCTTCGGCTGACGTCGGTGGTTGACAGATTTGAGTCCAGATACCACACTAGTGGTGAGACTTGGCTAGTTGCTGCCCACTCCAGCCCCTAAGTGCCAGTTTGCCATCTGTAAAATGGGCAGAACCCTTCTGCCAGGTAGTTGGAAGGGTCAGAGAAAATATTTGGAAAGGGCCCAGGCATTGATTCAGGCATTCAGTAAATTTCTGTCCCCTCCTGTTGTGCTCGTTGAGAAGAAAGATGTATGTGTACCCAAGAGCCCAGCCATTCCTAAGAAATATTTCAGTCCCTATGAAATATTCAGCCGTGGTGTAGCTCGCGCCACAGTGCCCGTGGTTCTTGACGCAATCTTGGGAATGATAAAGGGTGCTTTGTCTTGGCTGCTGGGGGAGCACAAGGGGAAGGGGGAAAAGAAGACTCTGAGGCTAGTGCTGAGCGGAATCCTTAATTAGGGATTGCTATCCTTGCTATTGATAATAAGTGACTTAATGCACGACTAGATTTTGGAAGGGGAGGGAGCCACGGGAAGGCCTCTGGGAAACGTTTAGCTATTGTTATGAGATCACTTAGTGAGTAACCTGCCTGAGGTCACCCAGCTAGTAAGTGCCAGAGCTGGGATTTGAATCCTGGTCTGTCTTGATTCCAAAGCCCCCACTCTTTCTCTTACCCTGTTTTCCACTCTGATGTCCGGTGACGTTGGCTCTCATTCCACTGGCCCCAAACTCCTCTTGATCTCGGGACTCCTCTGCTGTGTCCTGCCCCCGCTTTGTAAGACAAGCGTGGAGTTCCTCAGAATTAGGGAGCCTTCCCCAGGGTACGGGCTCAGGGTGGGAAACGCTGGCTGCTGACGTTTGCAGGCATGTAAGCATGAGCAAAACTGTGGCCGCTAGGAGCTTAAAAGTGGGTCGCCCTCAACGGAGAGAGAACCCCGATGACTGGCTTTTAAATGCATGCTGTATTTATCTTGGGCTTGGAAACATGCATTGAGAAGTTCTGTCCTGAGACTGGGGTTGGAGAGGAGATGGAGTGTTTGCCATCATAAATCTTGTGTCTCAATTGCAGTCCATTACCAGACTTCCTCCAGCATGACAGCATGTGTGGCCTGAGCTGGGTGGGGGCAGAGGTTTGGGGGGCATGTTCCCCCGGCCCTCCCCGCTCAGCCGCACTCACCACCAACTTCATTGCAGCAACAACAGCTCCAGGCGCAGCACCTCTCCCACGCCACGCACGGCCCCCCGGTGCAGCTGCCACCCCACCCGTCAGGCCTCCAGCCTCCAGGGATTCCCCCAGTGACGGGGAGCAGCTCAGGGCTGCTGGCGCTCGGTGCCCTGGGCAGCCAGGCCCACCTGTCGGTGAAGGACGAGAAGAACCACCATGAACTGGACCACAGAGGTGCGGCCCGGGGCGGGGGTGGAGGGCAGAGTGCAGGGCTGGGGGCAGAGGTTTGGGAGGCCCCTCTGTGAACAGACACAGCAAATGCTGTCACCCTAGGACCAGGAGTTAGCAAAAGGCCTGGAGCCATCTATTAAGTTCCTGGTACACGGAAACCGGAGCCCCACCCCCCAGGCCACCCCCCAATGCCTGATGTGTACCTGCTCTTCTTTTCCCTGGAAGACATCTTGTCCTTTCTTCCTGGAATACCTTCTCATCTTCCTAGTCACACCCTGCCTACCCTCCAAGGGCCAGCCCCAGTCCCACCCCTTCAGGATGCCCTCCTGGCCAAGCTGAGGGTCTCTTTTCAAATTCCCATAAGAGTTCAAGAGTTGGGGGCCCCAAGACGGAGCCCTTTGTTACCGTTCTTCTGTTTCCTACCCTGGAAAGTGTTTTATCCTCACCAGGATCATTAGTCCTCTGAGGACAGAGACCACGTTCTTTGGAAAAGATACCCAGTTGGCGCTCAAGTAAAGACTCATTAGGGGACTGTCTTTAAGTAGAGGTGGTGGTGACACTGCTGCAGGGAGATGATTGGGAAGACTGGGAATGAGAACGTCCTCTACCCTTACTTAACCCAACCTATCCCGCGAAGACCAGCTGCGCCGAGAAGGGCCTTGGAAGGGCCTATTTTGATCGGGAAAGGAGAGGGCCTGGCTTCCTAGCAGACCCTTTGCAAAGATTGCCACCTTGTGTGGTCTGCCCTTAGATATTATTTTTCTAGCTTTATTGAGATATAATCGACACATACTATCCTGTTTAAGGTGCACCCCATGATGGTTTGATTTGCCCTTAGATATTTACTGGGGCACATGGCCAATGCCTTATGAGCCGGCCCTGGGCACAGGGGGCTTGGAGTGTTAACCATCCTGCCTGGGCCGGGGCCATGGGGCGGTAGTAGCAGGTCGTGGGAACCAGAGACTAAGTTTTTTGGCCCCTGCAGTAGGATGGTCCTCCTGGCAGAGGAAGAGGGCCTCCCCACAACAGACAGGAGGATCAGGGAGCTAGTGCTTGGCTGGGCAAATAATCAGAGGCCTCAGCTTCCAGGGGCGTCTTGGTAAAGAGACAGAGAAGAGTGTTAATTAAAAAACAACACCACCAAAATACCACTCTGATAACTCCTTTTTTTTTTTTTTTTTTAAGTAACATCAATGTTCTCAACTCCCAGATCCTATGGATATTTTGCGTAGCACGATCCTTCCCAAGTTTACAGCTTTAAAAACTGCTTACCAGTAATCTTGGTGCCCTTCTCGGCATGTCAGGGAGAGCTAGGCCACAGATCCCCGCCGCTGCCCCACCGGGGCCTGGTGGCCAGGTGAAGCATTGGAATTGGGGCGGTTAATTTCCAAACCGAGAGACGTCACCTAATGGCCCTACCTTGGCTGACCCGCGGTGACTCAGAGAGCCAGCCGCTGTCCGTTTTAAAACCCGTGAACTAGCAAAGCATAAAAGCCAACCGGACGATACTGACCTTGCTTTCTTTTTTGTTTCTTTGTCTTGGGGGACCTGACCCTCCTCCTGTCCTGGCCTTCTGTCCCCAAAGAGAGAGAATCCAGCACGGTAAGTGCCAGCACTCTGGAACCTGTTGGGGGGGTGTTTGGGTGCTGGGGGAGGGTCAGCCCTAACCCTGTGTGGGCTCCTGGGAGGAGGGTGTTGTCCCCTGTTGAGTGACCTGCACTCGGGGAAGCCTTCGTCTCTCCAGGTTTCAGGGCCATCATTTGTTAAGTGAAGAGCTGGGCTAAGTGAGCTCTAAGCAACCGCCTTTTGTATGAGAGGTGATTACTGGAGAGGTCAGCCAGCCAGCCCTGGGCCCTCCAAGGGGGGTTGTGGAGTCACAGGGCTGAACCCAGAGCTCGGGACCCTGGTCCCCCCCTCGTTTGGGGCCAGAGTGCCTCCCTGCCCCCCAGTTGGCTGACCCCTGTATGATCCTATATGCTCCTTATTTCCTCCCAACACCTGAGCTTTCTCCCTGTTCTAGGCTTTAACTCGGTTTGAGAAAGTGCTAGCAAGCGAGCATTAAGGGCAGGCTGCCTGCGTGTCTGTCAGCTCTGAGATTTGTTGTAAATCTTTCTGATCACACTGAGGCTCAGAGGTTCTGTTTCAAGTGAATAAGCCTTCTGAATAAGCACAGTGGAGTCTGGATAAAAAAAATCCTCCAGCGATTAACACAGCTATTTTATTCCTCATCGCCGTCCTTGTATCTGGGGCCATCTAATCTGTTAGGATGGCTTTGGTTATTACCTCGTGTTAAGTGGGACTTGGAAGGTCAGGCAGTTAACTAACCACCTAGACAGCAGCTTCCTTGGGCGGCTCCTCCATCCCGACCCACCTCCCCTTGCCAGCCCTCTACCCGGGCTGACTTTAAACCTCCCATTAGCAGTAGTGCTCACGTCCTCTCTTGACTTGCCTGTGTGCTCAGAAATCCAGGTCATTTGGGCCCAGGAATGGCTAGGTGCATAAGAAAGGAACAGCTGAAACTAAATCCATTTTGATTGCTTTAGTGTTGATCCCAGTAGGTGGCCTTGTTGGAGGGCTGGGCTGGACACCTCAAGGCTCAGTCTGGTCCCAGATTCATGGGACGTTGGGTAGTCCTCTTGGCCTCTCTGAGCCTCAGTTTCTCTATCTGTAACATGGCAATATTCCTGCCCAGCCAGCCTCTCCGCTTAGCTAGGAAGACCCCCTGCTCAGAACAGGACCCAGGATCCCAGAGGTTACCTGCTTAACAGGGACCTGCCGCAGAGAGAAGTGGGTGCTTGGCCCCTTCCCTGCCTTCACACATTCTCATGCTATCCTCGTTGCTCTTGGCTCTGGCTTTGTGCCCCAGTCTGTGAACGCTTTCTGCTAAAAGGAACCCACGGGGAACCCCTAAGAGCTGGGCTCTTCGCTCCGCAGTGCTCGCTGACATCCAGACTCAGGGCAGAGGGGCCATCCTTGGGCCACTGGAGAATTCTGTGGAAATGAATCGGGACGCTGTCCTGGGCCGGGAAGGGGTGTGGGGCGTCCCGGGGAGAGGCAGTAGGGGCTCACGTGTGTGCACGCGGCCGTGGTGTCGGAGGGAGTGTAGACAAACGTAATCAGCCCTTTGGAAACCAGGTTGTCAACAGATGAGGCCCCGGCAGGAAAGACAGGGCCGTGTCGGAGTGGGAGGGGGGCCGGCTGGATGGGCTGGAAGCTGTCCCAGAGGGGTTAGTCTGGAGTCCAATTAGAGGTAGCTTCATTCATATTTCCTTGCCTAGCTGAAGCAATAAAAAATACTTAGTTTTTTGGCTGCCTGCCAGCCAGAGGCGGGCTGGATCGATGCCGCTAAACGCCTGACAGGACTCTCCTCCGGTAGCAGCGAGGGTTTTTAGCCTGACTGCAGGAGAAGAAAGAGCCCGCTGTTCTCTGAGCCGTGGCCCTGGTCGCGGGGAGAAACACGAGCAGCCGCGCGCCCCCCTTTCCTCCCCGCCTGCCCACCCGAGAGCAGAGGGGCTGGGAGCGCTTCTGCTTAGCACAGGGTGGCCACCGTCAGAGGAACTGAAATGAAATGACGGCGATTTTTCTGCCGGCGCTCGCCCCGGCTAATTGAATCACGGCTGTGCGTGTATCGCCGCCGCGCCTGCCCGGCTGCGGGGGAAGGTTGAGCTGCACTTCCATTATAACCTCCATATTTTCTTCAAGGCTTGATAACTCTGCCATTTTAATTTGCTTCAGGCAGAAGTTTGGCAGGGAAGGGCTGCCCAGAAACCGGCTTTGGGGAGGAAATAAAGTTCTGTGGCTGGTTCCCGCACCACTCCCACCCCCACCCCCCCAGAACACCGTCCCCGGCCTCTGGGGAAGTGGGGAGACTTTCCTCCTGCCTCTTGATGCCTTTCTCCTCTGAGCAGACGTCTCTCTGGGTCCCCACGTGGCCTTGTCACACACCCCTGGGGATGGGGATGAAGTGGACTTTGCCTTCCCTCCGGCTGGATTGTGAGCTCCTGGAGGGCAGGGACTGTGTCTTGTTCCTCCACACCTGGCATCCGGCCCCAGGCCTGATCCAGGGCAGGTGCCCTGAAGAGGGTGCTGAGCGAAGCGGGGACGGTGTTGCGTGGTCTCTTAGGAAGGGGCAAACCTCGGCAGCCCCCTAGACGGGGTTGTGATGTTTTTCTCTTGGCACAGAGGTTTGCTGGCAGGTACCCCTGCCCGTAGCTCCTCCCTCCCTGCTCCCAGCCCGGTGCTGGTGGCCACGTGATGCCTGCCGTTCCTGGTTACCTGTCACACCACCAGCCAGGGTCCTCCTCCGTGGGCAGCTCTCCCCTTCCAGCACCGCTCCGTCCCCGGGCCCGCTGGCGGGTGCTTCTCCTACCTCGCCTGTTGGCCCGCCTTCCCTCTTCCCAGGCCTGAAATTCCAAACTCTTCTCGTCCTCACTTGCTTTGTAGTTGAAGGGAGAACTTGTTAAGTCTCTTCCAGGCCTATAAAACTTGGGTTTCCTTCATGTTGCCTGCTGCTGGGGGACCTTGGGCACATTGCCCATTGTCTTGGGGCCCCTCCTGTCCCGTCATTACAAAGCAGGGGAGTCTACCTGTCCTCTATACCTTTTCCTGTCTTAAGAGGGGAAAGGCTTCATGACATTGCATTTTCTGTTTCTTTATAACCCTGGCGTTTCTCTAAAGTTGTAGGAGGCCATGCTGTAGTTGTAGGGTGTTCGCACAAAATGCCCCATTGCCCACCTCCACTTAGGAGGCCTGTTGGCACCCCGGCGATCCCCATCCCGATCAGTCTCCCCGCTCCTGTCGGGTTCAGCAGATGAAGTATTGCACTTGGCCCCAGTTTGTCAGCTCAGATGCATCTTTCGAGACCCAGTGCAGATTCAGCTTATCCATTCTTTGAGCAAATATATATGGCAGGCACAGATGGGCAGTGGAGGACACAGGCGTGACCCCCGCCCTCATGAGGCATACAGTCTCATAGGCCAGAGACAGATGGCCCGTGCTGAGTTAATTATCTAATAGCAGCTACAAAAGAGAATTGTCGTGCTCCCGGGGTCACTCCCAGGGGAACCGAGTCTGGGGAGTTGGGAAGGCGTCCCTGGGGAACCTCCGATGGAGCTGAGACCTGCAGGACACACACGACACCTCAGCTGACCTTCTGAGTCACTTAGCTATGTCAGTATGTGCATGAAATGTTCATACTCACTCTCCTTGCTTCCAGAATAACTCGGTGTCGCCCTCGGAAAGCCTACGGGCCAGTGAGAAGCACCGGGGCTCCGCAGACTACAGCATGGAAGCCAAGAAGCGGAAAGCGGAGGAGAAGGACAGTTTGAGCCGATACGTACGTCTGAGAGCGCAGCGGGTTCCGCCGGGGTTTGGATTGGGCGGACTGGGCTGGGGCCTGAGTCGTGGGAGAGTCAGGAAGAGGTGGGGGCAGGAGACGCTGCCGCACCGAGGAGGGCAGGTGGCCCGGGCAGGGGAAGCGTCCACAGACCGATGTCCTGTGAGCCTGAGGACCATGGCCAGGAGGCAGTGGACAGGGAAGTCATCCTGGCCTCCATGAGGCCTGGGGAGAGCTAGGGGCACCTCCCCCGATGGGCCAAAAACCCCGTGCTGCCATCACGGCCCCCTCAGAACCTCCGGTGTGCTCTGGGGGCCGTCCCTGGCATCCCCACACTTCGACCCTACAGGTGGTCATGGTGTCTTCTCTGTGCCAGGCTGAGCAGGGCTGAGAGCTGGGGCAGAGGGCAGGGGGCGATGCGGTGTGGGACCCAGTGCCCTTGGGCCCGGCCCTCCATGTTCAGCCACTTGGCCGTTCTAGGGCTTTGGACATGTTGCACAGCCAAAGCCTCAGCTGCGTTTCTGGGAGACAAGGCTAATCACCCCTCCCACACAGTGATGGGAATGATGGAACGAGACCAGTGCACTCACTTGCAAATGGTGGTGGATATCAGGCCAGCTGGAGAGAGGTGTCTGGCTCCAGAGCGACACGTTAAAGCAGGCTTAGAAATATTATAACTGGGCAGGTGTTGGTGAGGCTGCCTGTGGGCGTGGGAGCAGAGTGACCCAGGGGCTGGGCTCTGGGCTAGCAAACAGCAGGGAGAAGAGGTCAGCTTTGGTGGGGCCGAGTGGGGAGAGCGTGGACTTTGGGGTTTGGCCCAGGTTCAGATCCTGGCTGGTGGAAGCAGGGGCGTGGTCTGGGCTCAGTCTGGGGTGGGCGTAGCCTCTCACTGGCTTCCCTCTCCATGCAGGACAGTGACGGGGACAAGAGTGACGATCTGGTGGTGGACGTTTCCAATGAGGTAAGGGCCGGCCCAGGTCGCAGGGCGGCTGTCCCTGTGCAGGGTGGTTGGCGATTGCTCCTGTCCTGGGTGGGAGCTGTCGTGTCTCAGCTGTTGCACCATTACCAGCAGCCCCAGCTGGGTGACGAGGCCTTTGGGGTTGGGGCATCCAGCTGGTCAGGAGGAGGAGGGCAGGGCTTGACTGCCTGGTGGCTGGGCATTCGTGCACACTGCTGGGTTCCTAGGATGGGTCTCCAGAGAGAGACCCCTGAAGATCCCAGGGGAGGGCTGGCTCCCGGTCCCCATGGTCCTCCAGGTCAGCTCTGTTCTCCCCACCACCCCTGGAATCTTGGGGTTGCGAGCCCCCTGGGTCAGGCTTAGCAAGGGAGGGGGAGCTGGAAAGGATCTACCCAGGGCCGAGGCCCAGCTGCCCAGCTTGGAGTCCTGAACTTGTATTTGATCTTGGGCAGGTCACTTCCACCCACCCAGGCCTCAGTCTCCCCCCATCTGTGGGATGAAGGGGTCAGACTAGGTCATTAAAAACTCATTGTCCCCACTTGGGACCAGGCTCTTTTCCCATGCCCTGTGCCCACTCCCTTCCCGTCCCCAGAGCGGAGAAGACTCCAGGCTCGTCACTGCTCAGCACATCCCCCCATCACTTGTGTTTTTAGGACCCAGCGACGCCCCGGGTCAGCCCGGCACACTCCCCTCCTGAAAACGGGCTGGACAAGGCCCGTGGCCTGAAGAAGGATGCTCCCACCAGCCCCGCCTCGGTGGCCTCCTCCAGCAGCACGCCCTCCTCCAAGACCAAAGACCTTGGTCATGTATGTGGGGTCTGCCCCTGGTGCCGCAGAGGCTGGGAGAGGGTGGGGAACGTGGGGGCAGAGGGAAAAGGTTCTGGAAAAGGGTCTGGATCTGGAGTGGTGCTAAGTGGAAGGCAGAGGGCTGGAGTAGAAAGCACACGGATTGGGGCTTGGCCTGGGTTCAAATCCTGGCTTTACCACTTACAGGCTGAGCCCTGTGCTTATTATTAGTTAACGTTTCTAAGCCTTGGTTGCTGCATCTATTAAATGGGAACAATTACCACAGTCCCTGCCAAACAAGATTGGGCAAGAATTGAGGAGCTGTGGGGCAGAAGATTCAGAGCTGGGTCCAGCACTGGGCTTCATGTGGTGCCCAGCTCTTGGGAGAAAGGAATCTTCATGGCTTCCTTTGGTCTCTGCATCTACCCTCTTCAGAATGACAAATCCTCCACCCCTGGGCTCAAGTCCAACACACCAACCCCAAGGAACGATGCCCCAACTCCGGGCACCAGCACGACCCCGGGACTCCGGTCGATGCCGGGCAAACCTCCAGGCATGGACCCGATAGGTATAATGGGTAGGCACGATGGGGCTGGGCTGACCATGTTTGAGGGGAGGGGGTCTGCCCCAGGCCAGGGCTAGAGCCTCACAGATGGGGGCCAGGGAGGGGGGTCAGAGTCAGGGCTCTCCCAGGGCCCGTCTCTGGGGGACTTGGTCAGGTTTGAGAAGGAGGTGAGTGCCTGGTGCTTCAACACCGATGTCAAGGATTACTGGAGCCATCGTGCACTAGGTGTGTGGAAGGAGCTTCAGACAGATCAGGACACCAATGATCTGTCTGCCTCTGCTGTTAGTTCTGTGAGGCTCTGAACAACTCCCTCCTCTGGGCCTCCGAGTCCTGCTCTATAGAAAGCGGTGGTCACATCTCTCAGCTCGAACCTTCTTAGGCTGTGAAGATGGGGTTCTTCGGTAGGTGGGTTCAGTCCAGGAGGACTGCGTGGAGTAGGCAGCTTTAGAACACAGGAAGGATTGCTGCTGGGTGGGGAGGCAGCCTGGTGGCCTGAGCTTTGCCCTTGACGGAGGCGTGGGGCCCACTGCCCTTGGTGGCCTCTCCCAGCTGACGCCCGCCTCCTTGCAGCCTCGGCCTTGCGCACGCCCATCTCCATCACCAGCTCCTACGCTGCACCCTTTGCCATGATGAGCCACCATGAGATGAACGGCTCCCTCACCAGCCCCAGCGCCTACGCCGGCCTCCACAACATCCCACCCCAGATGAGCGCGGCTGCCGCCGCCGCCGCTGCCGCCTATGGCCGATCGCCAATGGTGAGCTTTGGAGCTGTACGTAGACCTTTTGGCTCCTTTTTTGGGGGGACTGGGTAAGGAGCGGGGGAGTTGGAGGGGGTGAGGGTGGCCCTTCCTGCACACCAAAGGGGACCTTCCGGGCCCAGTGACCAGGCAGCTAGCTGCCTTTGGGGCAGAGTGTTTATTAGGAGTAAGAGTGGAACACACTTGGGGGTCAGCAGACCTGGGTCCCACCCCGCCTGCCCGTCAGTCGCCATGTGACCTCACACAACACAGCCTCCCCGGGCTGCCCCTTTCCATCTGGGAAGCAGGGCTGACACCTCTCTTTCTGGGCTCTGTGGGGGTGGGAATCCCACGGTGAGTCGGGCGATTTCCACGAGGCAGGGACTTGGCAAATGGGGCAGCCCATTATACCAAGATTTGTCTGCCGTTTACTGAGAGCAGTTCAGACTGGAGAGGTGGGTCCTCTTCCAGGAGACGGTTTCTCTCTTGATCTCCTGAACCCAGGTTGGCCTCCTCTCCACATGAGAAGCCCACTGGGACACCAGGGGAGGGAACAAAGTGAGGAGGGGCCCGCTCGGCCTTGCAGAGCAGGGAGAATGAGCTGCGGGTGGGAGTGGAAGATAACTGGTTCAGAGTTCGGGGTCTGGACCATCATCCTGTTCCTGCTGTTGTCCTGGACAAGGCACTTGGCCCTCCTGGGCCCGTGCTCTCTCTGGACCAAGGGGCTGTGCTCTGCCCAGCTGTCTCGGGTTCTGAAGAGGCAGCGCCGTGCGGGTGGGACAGGAGGTGGTGAAAGAGGAAGCCTTTGGCGGGGGATGTATAGTGGGGGGACATATGGCGGCACCCCTCACTAAGGGCTGGCCTGGCCTTGCCTTACAGGTTGGGTTTGACCCTCACCCCCCAATGCGGGCCACGGGCCTGCCCTCCAGCCTTGCCTCCATTCCTGGTGGAAAACCGTAAGCTTTGGCTATTTTTTGCTTCTTGGGGAGGGCAGGGGAGAGCACACCACCCACCCGCCCATCCCCTGCCCTGGTGGACCTCCCCTGAGGAAAGGTGTCTGCCCCTCTCGGGGTACCCATAGGCCAGGTTGCAACCCCAGCAAAGCTGCCTGGCCATGCCGCACTCCTGAACGGCCCCCAGGCTCCCTCTGAAAGGGGAACGAGACAGGGCTGGGGTGGAGGATGTGGTCCCTGGGCTCTGAGAGGGAAGGAACACTTCGGACACTGCAGTCTCCCAACCAAGTGCCGTGGAGCTGCCCTGGCCTTGGGGGGCTCCTGTGGGTTCTGCCCACAGTTGGCACCTAAAACAGCAGGCCAACCACACAGGCTCACCCCTGGCTCTGATGTGCACCCTGTGACTCATTTGGAGGGTCGCAAACAGGTTTTTCTCCCTAATGCCACCGGCTCCTAGAGGAGGGGTGGCGGCGTTCAAGCTGGGTCCTTTCTGGAGTCAGCGTGTTCAGGATTCTGTAGATGGCGGGGAAGGGTGTCCCACGGCCAGTTTGGGGTCAGCAGCCTGGTTTGGAGCAAGGATCTGTAAGTGGGGGCAGAAGCCAAGGTCAGACTCTGCAGCAGTTTCCGGCCCAGTGGAGCCAGGCCGAGGAGGTTAGGGTTAGCAGTTGCCCTCAGATCTGGGGAGAGGGGACAGCTGGAGGCAGGGAGGCCAGGCAGGGGCGGGTGTCAGTCAAACTGGGCAGGAGCTGTGCAAACTGTTAGAGGATTGGAGATGGCAGAAGTGTGGTTCTCCCCTCCCAGAGCCTACTCTTTCCACGTGAGTGCTGATGGGCAGATGCAGCCCGTGCCCTTCCCCCACGATGCCCTGGCAGGCCCCGGCATCCCCAGGCACGCCCGGCAGATCAACACACTCAGCCATGGGGAGGTGGTGTGTGCGGTGACGATCAGCAACCCCACGCGGCACGTCTACACAGGTGGCAAGGGCTGTGTGAAGATCTGGGACATCAGCCAGCCGGGCAGCAAGAGCCCCATCTCCCAGCTGGACTGCCTGGTGAGGATCCCAGGGCTGTGGGCATCCCTTCCACCTGGTATAGGAGAGTGGGGCAGCCAGGGGGAGAGCCCCATCCCCCCGGCCAGGTGCAGCCCTGTATTGGCTGGGCGACTTTGGGCAAGCTGGCAAACCTCCCTGAGCCCCACTTTCATCGTCTGTAAGGGGAGGTGATGCTGACCTCCAGGGGTTTGTGAAGAAGTGAGTGAAAGTTTGAAAGGGGGGGTGAACGAGGAGTGAGTGAGGAGTGGGGTCGGACTGGCAGCTGCCTTCAGTAAGGGCAGGAAGTGGGCAGAAGCGGCCAGGGCGCTCAGTGTTGTGGACCCTCCTGGTCCCCAGGAGGGCAGGTGGGTGGGGCTGAACACTGCCCCTTCCCCCTCCAGAACAGGGATAACTACATCCGCTCCTGCAAGCTGCTCCCCGACGGGCGCACGCTCATCGTGGGCGGCGAGGCCAGCACGCTCACCATTTGGGACCTGGCTTCACCCACGCCCCGCATCAAGGCCGAACTGACATCCTCGGCTCCGGCCTGCTACGCCCTGGCTATCAGCCCCGACGCCAAAGTCTGCTTCTCCTGCTGTAGCGACGGGAACATTGCCGTGTGGGACCTGCACAACCAGACCCTGGTCAGGTTAGGCACGGGATGGGGCGGGGGTCCTTGTCCTCGGGAAGGCCTCGCTGGCCGTGCCTGGTATCTTTGCTGCGACTGGCCTGTCCGAGGTGCTGTGGGCCAGCCGGAACAGCGTGGGCGAGGGCACCCAGGTGAGAAAACAGCTTGTGCCAGATGCCCGGCATGGGTAGAGGATGGAGGGCTCCTTGGCCCAGGAGCTTGCACAAGGCTCTGGGGAGAAGGGGAGCTGGAGCAGGCCTGGGAGTGTGGGACTCAGATGAGTGGAGACACACAGAGGGCAGGAGAAGGAGAGGCGTTGAGACCAGAGTGGAGGAGCAAGTACCTCTTGGTGGTTAAGTGTGGGGCCTCAGGAGCAAAGCTGCAGGGTTTCAATCTTGCCTCCGTGTGACCTTGTGCAAGTCACTTAACCTCCGTGCCTCGGTTTCCCCTGCATGCAACGGGCGGAGTGAAGCCCCTTCCTTAGAGTCGGACCCCAGCGCCGGGCCCAGCATTGGCCCTCAGTGCAGTGTGGCTGTCTGCGTTAGTCATAGCACCATGCAGCTGGTTTATGGCCTCCGCCACGTGGTTCATGCGGGGTGACAAGGATGGATCAAGCATGCAAATTGAGGAGGCATGGGGTGTCGGGCTAAGGGGGGGGTTCCCCTGTTACGTACCTGCTCTCCCAGAACTGCCCCTGCCCAAGACCCTTGAGCAGAATAGCAGAGGGGCCCAGGCCTGGCTCTGCTGCAAGCTCCCCAGGGGACGATGGACCTCAGTTTCCTGTTCTGCTCGGGCAGAGCTGGCCTGCCCCCTGGGATGGCTGTCCGCTTGGCATCGGTTCTTCCCCGGAGTTCACCCCCATCCCTGCCTGGCCTTCCTAGGCAGTTCCAGGGCCACACGGATGGGGCCAGCTGCATAGACATCTCCCACGACGGCACCAAGCTGTGGACCGGAGGCCTGGACAACACCGTGCGCTCCTGGGACCTGCGGGAGGGCCGGCAGCTGCAGCAGCATGACTTCACCTCCCAGGTGTGCCCCCGAGACCCCCCCCTTCCCTCCATTGGAGCAGCGTGGGGCCTTCCCTCCCCAGGTCCCAGTGGCTGAGTCAGGGGACAAAGGGGCCCTCACACCTGGTTGTTGCAAATGGACCTGAGACCAACCTGAGCCATCTGGGAAGGCTTCCTGGAGGAAGTGGCAATGAAACAGAATCGACAAGGCTTTGGAGTTGGACACACTTGACCCAACGGCTTGGATTTGATTCCCAGCTCCTCTACCGTTGAGCACTTTGGCCTTGGTTTTCTTACGTGGGATGGGAATAGTCATAGCTACCTCATGGGTGTGGTGGGAGCACCTGAAATGGTCCCTCTAAAAGCCTTAGCTGTAAGCCTGGCTCATAGACAGCCTTCTATAAGTGCCAGGTATTAGTGTTTTTTGTTGTCATTTTATTACTTGTTTTAATATTTTCATCTTGCTATTCAATACGTTAGTGTTTTATTTACTCATACGTTTCTTAAGGAAAGGCAGAAGTCACTGAGGCAGAGAGGATAACTGTGAAGGTGAAATATCTGTGCCACCTCTGAGTTTGCTCCGCCACTTACTTTCTAGAGTCAGCAACCTCTCTGGGCCTCAACTTCGTCACCTATCAAATGGGGATGAAACATGAGATCCCATTCCCCTGGGTTTTCGGGCTTGGCTTTGCAAATGGCAGGTGGGGAGGTGCTGGGGGAAGGAGTGGTGGGACGCTGAGTCTTCAGGGTCCCAGAGCAGGGCCTTTGAGGAACCCCCACCCCTGTGGCTCTGGAGGATGCTGATCTCCTTATGCCCCTCCCCCACAGATCTTCTCGCTGGGTTACTGCCCCACCGGGGAGTGGCTGGCCGTGGGCATGGAGAGCAGCAACGTGGAGGTGCTACACCACACCAAGCCCGACAAGTACCAGCTGCACCTGCACGAGAGCTGCGTGCTGTCCCTCAAATTCGCCTACTGCGGTGAGCCTGGGGGAGTGGGAGCCCCGGGAGGCCTGGCCTGCCCTCTGTGCATAGATGCGGCCCAAAGCTTAGAGAAGGGCCAGAGCCCCAAAGTGAGCACGGTCCCAGAACCAGGCCCCCCGACCCTGACCAGTACCCGCCCCCATCTGGCATCCCCCCCTGCATCCTTGGATACAGATACTGCCACAGGGTACCAAGCACTTGTGAGACCAGGCCAGAGCCAGACCTTGCTGGCTTGGGGCAAAGGAACAGTACTCACAGCCCTGCCAGCAGTGCTTCCAGGTGATGGTTCAGACCCCAGGCTTTGGTGGCCATAACTCTGGATTGGAATATCTGCCGGCCCACTTATATATATATATATATATATATATATATATATATATATATATATATATATATAAATTTATTTTACTTTTTAAAAAATTTAGTTATTTCTTTTTGGCTGCATTGGGTCTTCGTTGCTGCGCGCAGGCTTTCTCTAGTTGCAGCGAGTGGGGGCTACTCTTTGTTGCGGTGAATGGGCTTCTCATTGCGGTGGCTTCTCTTGTTGGGGAGCATGGGCTCTAGGTGCACGGGCTTCAGTAGTTGTGGCACGCGGACTCAGTAGTTGTGGCTGTGCAGCTCTGATGCGTCCCGTCCTCTCTAAACCCCGACGGGTCTTTCTGTGGACCAGGAATTGCAGGCACCCCACGTGGCTTTGGGAACCCTGGGGCATTAACGCAGGCAGAGCCCTGGCAGCGCACCTGCAGCGATCCCCGCCTTCAGCTGGGTCTTCAGCCACTCGGAGCTTTGTCATTCCTAGTACTTCCTGCTGTCTTCCAGTAGTAGAATCGAGATGGATCAGTCGACCTCAGTGGCTTTAAAAAGAATCTTTTGGGCAGTGTAATCCCTGTGATTAACTGCAGATCCTCCCTTTCTCCGTCCCAGCCTGCCCACCCCTCCCCTTGATTGCAGAGGAAGGCATTCTCTGGGTGTTGATGTTTGTGTTACTGTGTCTCGGTTACAAAATGTCTCTCACAAGTGAAGAGTTGGCCCAGCACTGGTTAGCGGTTCACACTGTGTTTCCATGGCAGCCGGCCATGTATGGGGCGGGTCTCACTTTAGAGGGCAGCAGCCCACAACCTGATGTTTCCTTTGCCTCCCGCCTGCAGGCAAGTGGTTTGTGAGCACTGGGAAAGATAACCTTCTCAACGCCTGGAGGACACCGTATGGAGCCAGCATATTCCAGGTACCACCCGCCATCCGAGCACCCCCCTCCTGATTCTGCCCAGAGTCAGGGCCCGTCCGCGGTGATGGGGACAGGGGTGGGGGAGGTAAAACAGAACTTGCCCCGGCCTCTTCCAGCCCCTATCTGCCAGGGGTCCAGGATGGGTTCTCCAGAGGCAAGGGCTTGGACTTGGGCACATCAGTGGGCCGTACACTCTGCTGCTAATGGCATCTGACCCCTCAGGGTGAGGGCTTTTAAGCAGGGGCTCTTGTAGGATTTCTAGAGCAAGGAGAAGTGAAAACATGCTCTCGGCTTTGGCCTGCACGCTGAGCCCTCGCAGGAGGTGTGCTGGGCATTTGAGCAAACTGGGCAGTTTTTTTTCTGAGCAGTGTTGTCTGATACTCAAGTAAGTTCGTATTTCATCTCAACACTTCCAAGTAGGGAGAGAGGTGGGGCAGGAGAAAGATCCAGAAGGAAATAGGAGAGAAGGAAGAGGCTTTCTGTGAGTTTTCAAGACCTGCGGCCTGATGCTGCACCCCCTCACTTGGTCACTCACACGCTCCCACACACACAGACGCACACACATACAGAGACATGCCACACACACACACACACAGTCACACTTTTGCTCTCAGAGCCAACAAGCCACTTTCTGGATTCAGGCTAGAAGTCTGGCATCTAGTGTGTCACACACGTAACTTTCAAGTCTCCAGTTGTACTGCATGCTTCAAAACTCAGGTGCAAATCCTGTTTCTTAGCTCACCAGGCTGAGGGTCTGGCCTGTTGACACCTGCTTAGCTCACCAGGCTGAGGGTCTGGCCTGTTGACACCTGCTCCCAGCTCAGAAAAGCTTCTTCCTGTTTGTAAACTCAGGATCAAAGCTCACAAGGTTCAAGTGTCCTGTTTTGCTCCTCAGAGGCTGTAAAGATCACGTTGGGCCCTGTTAACGAGCTTTTCCTTGTGGGGAAGCAGGTGGAAGGGGCCCCTCTAACGGGAAGCGCTGTGTTTGAAGGCCTTGCAGTGTGGGCTCCAGGGCGGGCAGAGGGCGGTTGAATTCAGAGAGCACTGAAAGGGCGTCCAGTACCCACAAAGTGAATTTCTATCCTTTCTCTCGCCGCCCTCTCTTGCCTCTCCTTCTCCAGTCTAAGGAATCCTCATCTGTCTTGAGTTGTGACATTTCGGCGGATGACAAATACATTGTAACAGGCTCTGGTGACAAGAAGGCCACGGTTTATGAGGTCATCTACTAAACAAGGACTGTAACAGGGCTGTCAAACTCTGGGAGAAACAGACTCAGCTGTGCCAGGGAGACCCCGGCAAGGGGCTCCGTGGACGTGGAGGATGGGCGGCGAGCAGGCCAGCGCTGTGCTCCGGCGGCTGAGAAGGTGCCCCCGTCACAGTCGGGACTCCCAGGCGTGGATTGATGGGACTCACGGACTCTGATGGATTTCTCCTCTCCTCCCCTTAACGATCCTGGCAGATGTTACACATAGATTTATTCGGGGGCTCGTGGCTCCGGCTCCCCACAGACGCCCTCATGAATCTTTCCTTCCCCTTTTGTTTTTGATGTGTTCCCCTGCCCTGGCTTGGGGACACTGGAGCGTGGCCCACATGTTTATGCCAGGGGAGGGGGGTGTTCACGTCCCTGACTGTGCAGCGCACAAGGTTTGTGAAAAGTGTAAATAACAGACTCCTATCTCGGACTGGTCAGCTGGGGGGAAGAGGCCCCTTCCCACCGGCAACGCCAGCCGTGTATTTCGCCTGCTGTATTTGTAATCCACTCGTGGTGGTGGCTTTTTTCTTTTTTTTTTTTTTTAAAAAAAAAAACAAAAAAACAAAAGTTCCCATCGGGAAGGGAAGGCAGGGAGCCGGGTGCAGAATGGAGAGGGAGTAGAAGGGGGAGAAAACTCCTGGGGTGGAGGAGAGGCACTAAGGCTAGCCACCAGGTTGGCTGTCAGGTACCCCCCTGGACAAGTGTATCTCCATGTGGACCTGGGAATCGTTTGGGGCGTGTCAGGACCAAGCTCCAGACAGACTGACGGACTGACAGAGCTTGAGATGGGTGCCAGCCCGGGCTGACGGCAGCAGAAATGGTGGGTTTTTCTGTAGTCTCCTGAGCTCCATGCTCCCCTTTCAGGTGTCTGACCCCCTGTCTCTCTCTCTCTCTGTCCCTTCCTCTCTCCCTCCCTCCCTCCCACCCCGACCTCCATCTCTCTTTGGTGCACATTTGGTTATCGTGATGAGAAATGGAAGTTCAAAGCCACTCTGTCTCCGGCCCTTCTTAATCTTCGGACACAACCTAAAAAGGACACAAAGTTAGAGGAAAGCATAGCAACTCAGCTCAGGGAGCTACCAGAGAAAAAATAGCAACCGATGTGGGTGCTTTTTTTTTTTTTTTTTTTTTTTTAATTTGAATAAAAGGAATTAGAAGTGATGTCCTTTCATAAAATGCCTTCTCTCCCCTTTCCTGCCTCTGACCTCCTCCTCTCTCCTTAGAGGGAAAGTGTGTATTTTAACCTGCAGAGCTGTGAGTCTGAGGTTTATCTCCCCCCTGCCTGGGGAGAGGGGACTTGGGGTTGGGCTGGGGGCACACTGGGCTGACTTCTTGTAGCTTCCCATCTCTTTTGGGAGCCCAGACAGCTTACAGGTAGAATATCATCTCCTGCAGGTGCCACTTTTTGGTACCAAAATGTTCTGAGGTATTAGGATTTTGGTGGGTTTTTGGTCTTTCGGTTTTTTGTTTTTTTTTTCCTTTTTTCCTTTTGGTCTTATTTTTTCTTCTAAGGAAAAGCTAAAGGCCGTCGTGAGTCCTGGTGGTGGGATCTCCATGGATGTAGCATATGGAAGATAATTTTTATACTGCATTTTTATGGATTATTTTATAATGTGTGATTCTGTCTGGTGAGAAGGAAGGAGGGGCTCTGGTGAACCACGCCCCTACCCCCCCCCCCGCCGCCCCTCTTGTTTCTGGGTGAGCCCCTCCCCCGACCTGGCATGGGAGGCTGCAGAGACGGGTTGGGGGAGGCATATCCAGAGTCTGTCTCTCTCTCTCTTTCTCCCTCTCTCCCTCCTCTCTCTCTGGGTCTCAGATGCTCAGCTGCCACCTCTTGTTAAGGCTCTCTCCACAAGGGAGGGCGAGGTTGGAAGACAAGATGATTCCTGAAGAAAAGAGAAAATGAAAAGTCATTGTAATGAGCTGTTTTTATATTTTTAAAAGTTACTATTTAAAGGTTGGTTTGATTGTTGCGTTTTAATTGCCTCCCCCCCACCACAAGAAGAGAGTGGGGCGCGCTGTCACCCCCATGTCCTGGATCCTGGGCAGCTTCCTTTGTCATCCATAAACATGAGCTCTTCTCTCTTCAAAGCACTGCCATGCTGCCCCCGCCCCTAAAAAGTGATCGCACAGGACAGTTAAGGGGAGTGCTTAACTTCCCCTGAGGGGAAGCCCACAGGTAACACCAAAGTCCTATACAGCTGTCACTGCAAAACTTTTTGGGAAAAAAATGAAGTGTGATGAACTTCCAGCGGAATTGCAAAGTGTCTGTGACGTCACATCAGGACCCTGAAAACCTCCACCGTCTTTTTTAAGCTTAAATTCAGATGTTGTGGGCTGACCCCGCTCTCTCATTCACTAAGGGTGCGTTTCTGAAGGAGGAGGGATTTATTGACAGAAGGGGCAGGATAGGAAATGCAGGGCAGTGCCCTCGGGGAGGCAGGGCTGGCCTGGGATGGTTCCCAGGCTCTTGGCTGTCATGCAGCCATGGGCAAAATCTCTCTAGAACTAGGGACTAACATGGTTTCCAACTCCGTGTTTTGTCAGTCATTGTAAATCAGCACAAACAATTGCCTACTGTTACTTCATACAAGAAAGGGAGTTGAACATTTGAAAAAAGGAGTGACGATCAGGATAAAGCAGTCTATTCTAAGCCTAGAAAGGACAGCTGGACTGCACACACATGGGTCATTTATCTGGAGCCGGTTGTCCTCTCAGGCTTACAGCGGAGAAGCTTCCAGCAGGTAGCAAGAATGCCCATCTGGGGCTACAGTTTGGCTGACAGCTCTGTCTTGTACTGGTTGCACAAACTTGAGTAAAAGCATCACCCCTTCGAACCACACTTTCCTTGTTTGTCCGGGTCTGATCGTCACAGTGGAGGGCCAGAGGGGCCAGAGGGCAGGGCCTGGCCAGAAAATTCTGTGTTTGCCCAGTGGGTTGCCCATCGGTGCCGAGATAGGGTTGGAGTTGAGGCTTGCATGCCCCAGCAGGTAGAAGAGGAAAACGTCTCTCATAATGCTCACCTCCAGTCTTGTGCTGCTGGGAGTGAAGGCCAATGTCAGGTCCATTTCTGAGAAGGGGAGGCGACCTACCTCAGAAAGGCTGTTCTACCAAGATTTCCTGGGCACAGTCGAGGATGGAGACATGTCCAAGTTGCAGGCCGAGCGCTAGAAGCTCACAGTCGAGGGTGGGGAGAGACATTTGACCTGCGAACGTGAGGTTGGGGACACATCCCTGGGCACCGGCTGCTGGTGCGTTGACCCCTTCCCGTCATCACGGCCACTGTCCTGAAAGGAGCTCACCAAGCTTCTCCACGCTGAGCCTCACACTGCGCCTGCTTCCTCCCTTCCTCTCTCCCCCACCCACGCTGCCCTCCCATTCCCACACTTCCCACCGCGCAGAACCTCAGCTCCCCCTCCTCCTGAAGCCAAAGCTGCGTCTTACTGCTCTGCAGGTGATTCCTTTGCACTCTGAGGTTTGTGAGGCCTCTTGGAGTCTTTGGGGAGAGACCCAAGTATTGTAAACAATCTGACTTCCATCCTTAATCCCCCGAGCTTGCCCATACCTCCTCCTCCACAGGATGGTAGAAAGCCTTGATAGCATTTTTTTAGCCCTTTTCAAAGTCACCCCCTAACTATTGCTGCAAAAATCCAGGCTCATACTAATTGCAGCATTTCACACACCTGTTTGCACAGCTAGACTAGTTTCCCTGGAGGGCAGCACCCAGGACTTCATAGGCTCAGGGCAGTACTAGTGAATAAAGGATGAGCTTTCACTGGCTTGAGATTATCCCATTTCTCAGGGCAAGTGGGCTGTCCCAGTGCTCACCACTGAAGCCCAGAGAAGGGACTGGTTTCTGCAGTTCTTCAGTTCTGTTGTGCTGCCTTTGCTCAAAACAAGGAGATCTGTTTGAAACACATGGAGAGGGCGTGGTCGTCAGAAGCCAGCTTTCACGGTTTTTGGTCACATCAGATTACGTACAAGGGTCCAGGCCAGACCAAGCTGGGGCAGTGACTATCCTAAGACCAGGTCACCCTCAGGCCTCTCTCTTGAGTCACTGCCATCCCTGTTCCCTACCCCTAGGCAGCCCAGACCCCAGCAGGGGCAGTGACTGTCCTAACTTACAGGGTCTACGGGAAGGAACAGATACAATGAGATCTGGATGCTGGAGCTGTAAGTGTTATTGGCAAGACCCTTAAATGTTATGAACTGCGCACGGGCTCTCCCGCGATGCTGGAGTGTAAATTTTTTTTCGAGAACACAGTGTTTGAGAATGAGCTATTTTTAACATAAAGTATAGCAAACAAACCTGATGAACCTTTTTTTATTTACATGGTTATGCATCATTTGATTTTTTTATGACAACAATAGAAAATAAAATGTACTCTATAAAATGTACCGTACTCTATAAAATGTACCGTACTCATGAAGTATTTTTAAATGTTACACCAAAATTGGACCTTTTGTATTTGAAGAGACATCTATCCTGAGACCTTGGTTTGATAGATAGGACAGTTAAGGCCCAGAAAGGGTAAGTAACCCACCATGAGACACAGCCTGAGCTGAGACTGTGACTCATACCTCCCCCTCCCCTAAACTCAGTAACCCACCCTTAGTGAAGGAGCTGCCTGGTGGGCAGGACTGAATGATACTGTTTGGAGGATTAGTATCCAGGGGATGAGGCTCCTGCCTCTTCTTCAAGAGGACTGGTGAGGAAATTCCTCATGGAAGGGAGATGGCCCACAGTAGTCATGGAAGTCAAGTCATCCTGCCTTGAGAACATTCTAGAACTCACCCACCCATCTTGCCCATGCTTCCATCCATCCATCCATCACCCACCTACTCACTCATCTACTCATTTCTTCAGCCATCCATCTATCCACCCATCCATCCAACCAACATTTCTATAGTGAGAACCTAACGTGTGCCAGGCATGGTCCTGGGTGCTGGGATGCAAAGATCAGTAAGACACAATGCCTGCCCTCCCCACAGAGCTCTCAGCCAGCTGGGAGAAACAGTCACATAAACTGACAACTGCCACTCCATGAGATGTGTGAAGGCACAAACCAAAAGATGCCACTTCACATAGCTGAGACATTACCCAGGGCGTGGAGTCAGAGCAAGGGGTTCTTGGAAGGAGTGAGCTGAACTGAGGCTTGAAGAATGCAGAGGTACCATGCCCAAGGGAGGTGGGGAGGAGAGTGTTCCGGACAGAAGGAACAGCATGTGCTAAGGCCTGGGGTCAGAGGGCATCTCCTTCCCGTGCCCCTCCCCCACCCCAGCTAGCTCTCCCCTCTGCCTTGTTCTAGCTCCAGTCCAGCTTGTTAAAGTCCCAGTTCCTGCTGCCTCTCCCTGGCCAGTCTCCTCCCACACAGAAGCCAGGCTCAGATTCAGGTCAAGCAGGCTGGTGAAACTCAGGAGGAGGGAGCTGCAGAGGCCAGAGTTCCGGCCTGAGCCAGGAGGGGCAGGGGGACGAGGAGGAAATAAAGGGGGTGAGCTGCAGTTCAAGACTGCCCGTGAGGGGTCCCAGGCTCTAGGTCCCCACCTCATTTAACATCCAAAGACTTGGGGTTCTGTGCACTGGATCACTGGACGTGATCTGGGTCCCTTACCTGGCTGATACACACACGCGGGACCTTTATAAATTGCGCATCTGTCCTCGCCACTCCCCTGTTCCGAGCCCCTCGGTGGCCCTGGGCAAGCACAGTGTCTGAACTTTTAACTTGTCCCCAGGCCCAGCCATGCATCTCTAGAGTCATGTCTCACCTTTTCTCCTGTTTGACCTTACACACGAGTCACACATGCCTCCGATGCCCTGAGAAGCCACGCTCTGATTTGAGGTTTCGTATGTGTTTCTCTTCCAGCCAGGAATGCCCTACATCCATCTTCAAACCCCTGCTCATTCTTTAGGACTCAGTTTCAGTTTCACTTCTAGGAAGCCCTTCCCTGAGCCCCAGCTTCTCTAGTCTAAACTGGCTGTGTCTCCTTTGTGCTGTTGGAGCATCCTCTGCCAGCTCTCTGTGGCACATACTATGCATGGTGTATTGTGGCTATTAGTTTAATGATATCATCCTCTCTCCTGATGTCCACCTGGCCCTCCCACCAGGCAGTGAGCTCCAAGAGCAGGGACTGTTTCTCGTATCTCTGGTACTTAATACGCAGTACGTGATCAGGAAATGTTAGTTGAATGAGTCAGTGAGTGTGTGATGAAGATAATAGCTATTATTAATAGAGTACTTAGTATGTGTCTGCCAGTGCTTCATAAGCATTGTCTAATTCTAAACTCGTAAGTGTCCTATGAAGTCAATGCTATTATTATATTCATTTTATAGATGATGTAACTGAAGTTCCAAGATCACACAATTTGTAGTGTTTGTACGATATTGCTGCTGGCTGGCTGGATAAATGAATGAGTAGATGGATGAATGAGTGGGTGGGTGGTGGACCAGCTGCATCATTAGGATTGGCTCAGAAGCTTGGAAAGAATTGATCTCACAGATAGAAGAGGAGATCAGCAATCTCAAGATGAAGACCATAGGAAGGTAAGTCAAAGGAGGACAGAAGTGTCCACTGCCCAGCTTAGGCCTTCCTCACATCTATTAGGGCACATCTGTCAATGCCCAGAAAACTCCACAGTGTGCTCACCGTGACCCTGACTCTGAACTCCCCTCCCAGGCAGATCAGACAGGGCAGGGCTGATGGCTCAGAAGCAGGCCCTTGGGGGCTCCCTCTCTGCTGAGGCCAGAAGCGAGAGTGAGATGGAGCTGTGGTCTTGTCTCTTGTGAATATCACAGATGCAAGTGTTTGCTGACAATAGGTGACAAGACTTGAAAAAAGCACGTCTGGCATGTCCAATTCTGGCAAATCTAACAGCAGGCTAATTAGGGTTCCCTTTAGCCATGTGGACAGACATGTTGGATAAAATTAAAGTAAAACAGGGAATTCCCTGGTGGTCCAGTGGTTAGCACTCGGTGCTTTCACTGCCAGGGCCTGGGTTCAGTCCCTGGTTGGGGAAGTAAGATCCTGCATGCCACACAGCACAGCCAAAAAAAAAAAAGTAAAACAATTTTGATAGCCTACCTTGAAAGAAAGGGGAATCCTTTAATGTCATAAATAAAAAACTTTAAATGTAGAGTGGGAGCTCCCAAGCTAAAAAACTACATAAAAACTACATAAATGAAAAATGGACAGAATTTTATAAGGAGGAATGGGAGATTTTAACATATCCACTAACAGAAATTGGTAGATCCAAGCTGAGAGAAATTGATATGGATATAGAAGATTTGAACAACATAATTGAGACATAGAACCCTACAACCAATTATTGAAGAACACAGCTTATTTTTCAGTACAGCTGGAAGTCTTAGTTTTATCAATCAAAAGAAACAGGTAAGGCATTTTGTAAAATTCAACACCCATTCATGACTTTCCTTAAAGTACCAAAGTAGGAATAAAAGAAAATATCTTTAATCTGGCAATGGATAGCTAAATCAGACCAGCAGCAACCCAATAATAGATAAAGGTTAAGTTTTAGAAGCATAATTTCAAAGTCAGCAACAAAACAAGAATGCTCATTATTACTGCTTCTGTTCAACATAGTACTGAAGGCTCTAGCCAATGCAATAGGACAAAATAAAAGAATAAAAAATAACAAATATGATGATTGAAATGAAAGAACATCATGATTATTTGCAAATAATATGACTATATACTTAGAAAATATACAATTAAAACAAGAGAGTTTAATCAAGTTGCTAGATCTGAAATCAATATTTATTAATCAATAGCATTCGTATTCATAAGCAGTAATCAATTACAAAATGTAATTTAAAGAAATAAAACCCATTTACAATAGCAACAAAAATGACCTATGAATAAATCTAAGTAAAGCTACATAAGACTTTCATGAAGAAAAATATTAAATGTTAATAGAAGGAAATAATTTTTAAAAAGACTTATGCAGGGGACTTCCCTGATGGTCCAGTGGTAAAAACCCGCCTTCCAGTGCAGGGGACACGGGTTCGATCCCTGTTCGGGGAACTAAGATCCCACGCGGGGCAGCTAAGCCCTCACGCCACAACTACTGAGCCCATGTGCCGCAAACTACAGAGGCCATGCGCTCTGGAGCCCGAGAGCCACAACTAGAGAAAGCCCGTGTGCCGCAACGAAAGATCCCATATGCCTCAGTGAAGATCCCGCATGCCACAACTAAGACCCAATGCAGCCAAAAAAAAAAAAAAGACGTATATGCAGATCATAATGTTACCGACCAGGATTCTTGGCCTTCCCCAATCAATAGAAATTGACTAGAGGCCAGACAAGAAATTCAGGCAAGGCTTTATTGGGGCCCCTCCTGCTGCAGCAGGGGGCAGGGAGAACAAACAACAGTTTCCCTTGCTTGCTCATTCCCCAAGTGGGGGTGGGCAACCTTGCTTCTTATATGGGGTGAGGGTAGGGGTGTGTCCAGGGGTCGGGTCAGAGGGGCGGCTTAGGTGTTTTGCCCACCCCTTAGGTGGTGGTGTGTGCAGGGGGCATCTGCAGCACCCTGCTTTTGCTCCCTACGCCCTGTTTTTGCTCCAGGCTCTTCAAAAGTGGCAGTTGGGGACTTCCCTGGTGGCGCAGTGGTTGAGAGTCCGCCTGCTGATGCAGGGGACACTGGTTCGTGCCCCGGTCCGGGAAGATCCCACATGCCATGCAGCGGCTGGGCCTGTGAGCCGTGGCCGCTGAGCCTGCGCGTCCGGAGCCTGTGCTCCGCAACGGGAGAGGCCACAACAGTGAGAGGCCCGTGTACCGAAAAACAAAAACAAAAACAAAAACAAAAAACTGGCAGTTGGGTTTTTTTGGTCTCTTTGTATCATTTGGGTCCAGAATTTGCCCCAACTGCATCATGCATACAGTTATTTTTAGTTCCGTACAGTTTCTTTGTATTTTGTTGCTTGAGGAGAGGTGTGTCCAGGTGCAAGCACTGCAGCACTTGCAGCAAAGGGGCCCAGGTCCCAACCTGTCTCATTAAGCTATACCATATTCACTGATGAGAAAATTCAGTTTCATTTTAAAAGCTGTCTTTCTCAGCAATCTATACAGTAATGCAATGTTAAACAAAACCCAAAAAGGATGCTTTCTATGTAATTTTAAAAGCTAATACTCACATTTATCTGAAGAGTAAAGTACCGATAATAGCAAATATAATTTTGAAGAGGAGTAAGAAAGGAGAACTTGTCCTCCAGATATCAAGACTTATTGTAAAGCCACAGTCAGCAGAAAGGTGTGCTCTTGGTGCATGTATAGACAAGTGGACCAGTGGAACAGAACAGAGTGCATAAATAAATCTCCATAGAGATGAACTCTGACTATGACCTAGGTGCCATCATGTATCATTGAAGAAAAGCATTATTAGCAATAGTTCTGGAGCAATAGACCATCTTTATGGAGGGGAAAATGGATCTCTACCTCACACAACATACAAAAATAAATTCCAGCAGGATTAAAATCCTTAAACTTTTAGGATAAAATATTAGGGAGCAACCTTAGGACTTTGAGTAGGGAAAGGATCATTGAACAAGACACAGAAAGGGAGAGCTATAATGAAAAAAATAAAAGAGGTCAATTTGACTACATTAAAATTTAAAACACCTGTACGATGAGAGATGCCATAAAAAAGCATGAAACAAATAAATGCATCACCTATAACGGACACAGAAGTGGTATCTGGAATATGTAATGAATTCTTCCAAGTCAGTACGTGGAAGTAAACAACACAGAAAAACGGGCAGAATGCAGAAACAGGTGATTCACAGGAGAGGAAGCACAAATGGCCAGGAAACGGGTGAAAATGCCCCATTCTCACTAGTCATCAGGAAAATGCAAATTCAAAAAACAAAAGCAAAACAGAACAACTCATTCCCGTTGGATTGGCAACCTTTTGAGTTTAATAACATGCAGCTTCCAGGAGGATGGGGAATGACTAGTATCATCAAACCCTGCTTGTAGGAGCATGACTGGGTCACCCACCCCCTTTGTTGAGCATTTGGCAATAGTAAAATAGAAGCAACATAACCCTATGACCTGGTAATTCTACTTCCAAGTATATACACTAGAGAAACTCTTATACAAACACACAAAGAGATACATACAGACATTTTTCATTGCCCCATTGTTTGAAGCAGCAAAAAATAACTGTAAATAACCAATAATGCAATAATGTATTATTGGAGGAACACATAAAGAAAAATCTATATGTTTTTGTATAATGAAATTGTATAGAGGCTTTAAAATGCATGAGCTAGATCTTCATGTATCAACTTGGATAAACCTCAAAAACACAATGTTGTGTGAAAAGAGCAAATTGCAAAAGGAAATATATGATATGATACTATTTATGTCAAATATAAATCCACACAAAACAATTATAAATTTGAGTATACACATCAAACTATAAAAACACAAGTGGAAAGAACACAGCATGCCACCAGGATAATAGTATCTGTGAGGAGGGAAGGGAGAAGAAGGTGGGAGTTCAGTTAGTTCTACCTGTCACGTTCTGTTACCTTTAAAAAAACTGAAGAAAATCTTAAAATGTTCACATTTTTTAAATCTGTGTGGTAGCTTTAGTAGTATCATATTATCTTCTGTATGGTTGAAATATTTCATAATTGAAGATTAAATAAAGAAAAGAGCTAGAAAAATCAGGACTTGATAAGGAATCATCATAATTTCTGGTGACTAAGAGGGGAGCTTTGGGCATGGCGGGGGGAAGTGGGGGACAGGTGCACATACCCAGTGGCAGAGGAGCAAAGCTCACCATGTCATCTTATCTATGTCACCGTACCTCTCCAGGTCTTGGTCTTCTTATCTATGGAGTCATGCTTGAAGGCTGGGTGAGCAATCCCTGGGTCCTCTCCAGCTTAGATATTTTGTGATTCTAATGATTGTGTAGATTTCATGGGCAACAATCTCATGCATAGACATCATGGATTAAATTTGTTTAGCTTTTTATTAGGAAACATGGGAAACAAACAAAAGTAGAGAGAACAGTATCATGAATCTCCGTGTACTCACCATCCAGTTTCAACAGTTGTCAGCTCAGGGTTAACCTTGTTTTATCTACACCCCTCCTATTTCCACCTGGCTACCACCACTGGAGTATTATGCAGCAAACCCCAGACATCTCATCATTTAATTAGTAAATATTTCAATATCTCCAAAAAGTGAAATCTATTTTAAAAATATAAGCATAATACTAGTAACCCACCCAAAAAATTAACAGCAATGCTAAAAGTCATAAAATACCCACTTTGTATTTGAATGTCCTCAATTGTCTCGTGATTTTTTTTAAAAATGTGTATATTTGAATTAGGATCCCAAATAAAGTACAAAGCGACTATAATTGATAAATGTCTTTTAGGTTCCTTCTTCATATCTCAGTCTCCCTCTCTCTCTCTGACACACACACACACATACACACACATTTATTTATTGAAGAAACAAAATTATTTGTCCTCACAGCTTCTCACAGTCTGAATTTTGTTGATTGCTAAATTGTAGTTAGATCTTGGAGCTTGATGAGATCCCGGCTTGATTTGGGGCGGGGTGGGGGGTGGGCAAGACTATTTCATTGATCCATTCAGAAGCACATAACTATGTATATGTTTCTCCTTTTGAATGTTAGCAGTCATGGTTGATCACTGTCTAGATGCATGAATTCATTAGGAGGCTGCAAAATGGTGATACTTAAATTCTATCACTCCTTTTTCATCTATTTGCTTGGGTACTTCTATAAAGAGAAACTGCCCCTCATGAACCATTTGGTTATCTTGAGGTAGAGTTTAAATGCAGGATAAATACTTATTTGCTTTATTTTTCAGTTTTCAAAGTAATAAGTTAGTTCCTTAGCAACCTCAAAGATTTTCTTCTTTTAAAGTATCACTCTAACCATGTGGATTTATATATATTTGATATGTTTCAGTCAAGTGGAGTTATTCTTATTGCTTCTCAAATCATCCTATTTTAGGAAACTTCTTG
Source organism: Mesoplodon bidens (assembly GCF_964165515.1). NCBI lineage: Eukaryota > Metazoa > Chordata > Mammalia > Artiodactyla > Ziphiidae > Mesoplodon > Mesoplodon bidens. Next base: position 59,472,923 of record NC_138178.1, on the reverse strand, counting down.
AAGATGCCTTCTGAGTCTTTTTGATATGACTCTAGTAGTCTTTGATAGCTTCATTGCTTTCTGGTACAAGACAATGTTCTCATCTTGTACATTTTCTGTCCTAAATCTGGAGTCAGCCATTTCCCCAAGGACCCCTAGTTCCTTTTAGTGGGAAGTAGTATTTAAGAGGCCATAATCTGGGGGTTAAGGGTGCTTGCTTGATGCTAATGGACTGGTCATTGCTTTTAGATCCTTTCAGTAGCAGAGCTAGGAGGTACGTGTTTTTATATAGTTGTTAAAGATAAAATACACCATGAAGTCTACTGATACCTCTTTTTTTATTGAAGTTGTGCCAGTTTCAAGTGTACAGCAAAGTGATTCAGCTATATATATATAATATGTATATTCTTTTTCAGATTCTTTTCCATTATAGGTTATTACAGGATATTGAGTATAGTTCCCTGTGCTATACATCTTCTGATACTTTTAATTCAAATTCAGGGTTGCAGGTTTTTACTTAACCTCATTGATCTTCTATCTGAATTTCCTTTCAAAATTGATTAAATTCTGAGTGGTTTTACATATAAGTGATGATGTCGTTGAAATCCTTCCCTTGTTACCCATTTGCTGCTTGCCTCACTCTCCAACCTGTGAACTTCCTGAGAGCACAGATCCAATTTGGTTCACTCTGTACTCCTGGCCCCTAACAAAGTAACTGTCACATGATAGGTGCTTAGTAAATAGTTACTGAATGCCTGAAAGAATGATGCCTTCAACAAAAATTTTCCTCTCCTTAAATAGAGAAGTAGAGTGAATGGAAAACTAGCTCAGAACTTTAAGCCAAGCCAATGCACCCATCCACCCACCCACTGATTCGATAGATATACACAGATGCTCTATATCTATGCTACCCATACCCAGTGTCAGAAGCTAGGGACATGAGGTATAGAAATGAATGGTCCATGCTTCAAGCAGTGTATTCATTAGGGGGGAAAATAAACTTGAACAATTAGAACAATTATAAAACAGTGTTACTAATAAATAGTGGTATGGACAGCATATTATGGGGGTCAGAAGGATCATGCAACTCTTAGGAGGGTCAGAAGGGGAGGAATACATGAAGGCTTTTCAAAGGAGATCACATTTGTCCTAGGTATTTAAGGATGAATAGGAGTCGTGGGTTGAGAGAAGGAAAGACATTTTAGACACACTGGTCCCTGATTTGCCTGCCCCTCTGTAGTGCTGAGCTACTTTGCTCCTGGGTGGCTAAAGGTTTTACAGATCCCTTGTGCTGTGGCTGGAGGCTACTCCTAGGAGGACCCCTCCCCTGGGGGGGGCTGTAGGAGGGCAGGCACAAAGAGTGAGTGAGGAAGGGATAAGGGAGGGAGCCCCCAGGCCTGAGTCACTTTGTAAAGCACTGCACAGAGACGCTGCCCCTCTCTGCAGAGCACTGTTTGGAAACTAATGCCAAGTGCGCTGTAGATCAGCTTGTCTGTCAATGAAAGTAATTTGCGTTCAAGCTTGTTTAGAGACATACTCCCTAGTCCCTGGGAAGCCCCAAGGACCGATGTTACCAATTGGCTCACCATCACCTTTTTATCAGGGTGTGGTACCCTCCTCTGACGCTGCTGGCCCAGTTCTAGGAGCTACAGCTGTCAGGCCTCTGGGCCCTGCCCCCAACATGAGCAGAGCTACCCTGGTGATGCAGCAGCCCCTGGACCCAAGGATCAAGGAATTGTGGTCATTTGTAAATTATCATCTGGTGATATGTGCCCTGGTTTACTAAAACCCACCAGCCTCTGAGTTACTTAATAGTTTTTCTTTAAATTATTTCACTTTTTAAGCTTAAATATAAGCATTTAAAAGGGAAACTGTATATCTTTATTCTCAGTGGGTTATCACTCATCTTTTTTCTTTTCTTTTTTTGCGATACGCGGGCCTCTCACTGTTGTGGCCTCTCCCGTTGCGGAGCACAGGCTCCGGACGCGCAGGCTCAGCGGCCACAGCTCACAGGCCCAGCCGCTCTGCGGCATGTGGGATCTTCCCGGACCGGGGCACGAACCCGTGTCCCCTGCATCGGCAGGCGGACTCTCAACCACTGCGCCACCAGGGAAGCCCATCACTTATCGTTTAAAAAAGTCTTCACATTAGTAAATGCAATATCAACAAATCTAACTAGGCCTCAAGTCCTCCAGACTGAGAGGCATTGAGGACCCATCAGCATCCAAATGGAGCTTGCTTCTTGACCTAATCAGAATCACTGGGAATTGGAAAGGGAAAAACTTTCCTGCTCTGTGGGCAGTGATTTTCTTTTTCTTTCTTCTTTTTTTTTTTTTTAATTGAAGTATAGTTGATTTACAAAGTTGTGCTAATTTCTGCTGCACAGCAAATTGAGCCAGTTATATACATAGATGCATTCTTTTTAATATTCTTTTCCATTATGGTTTATCCCAGGAGATTGGATATAGATGGCAATGATTTTCAATGAGTCTTCGTCTTACTTAAAAAAATCCTCCCCCATACCAACTTTGGGAGACCAGGTCAAGGCCATTACCCTCATGACAGATGGGAAAACTGAGGCCCAGAGAGCACAAGTGACTTGGAATGGAAGTTTCATGGAGGCAGGACCACCATTAGCATTGGACTGTGTCCGTAGCTCGGCTTGCAGAATGAACAAATGAATAACCTCACACAGCCCTGAGTCAAGACTGAAACAAAAACCCAGGTTTCCTGACTCTGAGTGCCTTTTGCATTGCAGACTCTCCCATCTCGTCCCTGGCCTTCAACACCTCTCCTCAGCTTCCTCTTTCGGTGATACTTGGGGAATTCCAGGCACTGTGCTTCTCGGGCTAGGTGGTGTGGTCCTGCCTGGACTTCACTCTTGTACCATGTCTCCAGGTGTCCCCAGTTGCTGACAGTCCAGTGTCTAGGTGGCCTGACGTGGGATGTGCAGGAGAGAGAAGGCCTCAGCAGTCCGCAGCTCCGAGCCTGACTCTAGGCCATCAGCTCTGCCTGGTCTGACTTGCCTGGGAGCCAAAGGTGGAGCACAGAGGGGGCTTGCCAGGCATGGAATGAGGGGTCCTGGTGGATGTGGGAGAGGCTGGGGAAGGGGGGTGGTTCCTATCCCTTCACTTTCCCGCCCTCGTTCTTCACTCTAACACTGATCTCTGCCCTGACCTGTGGGCTGGATTCCGTGCTCTCCTGAGCCAGTCTGCATGAGGTAGCCATTTTGTTGGCTTCTGTCTGGTCCACCCACCCACATTCACGCATCTGTCCAGTCAGCGCTGAGACTTCTGTGATGCACAGGCCCTAGCCATTGCCCCCAAGTTGCTACCATGGTTGGAGGTGGGAAACAGACCTGTCCCCAGATGACCCCCGTATTCTTTGGTCGGTGCTCCAAGGGGACTAGCATGCAGGTATGAGAGCCCAGAGGAGGGGCACCCAGCTGACCTTGAGGTCGGGATGGCTTCCTAGAGAAGGAAATGCCTAAGCTGGGCTCCGAAGGACAAGCGGGATGAGGAGGGCCAAAGGAGGAGGGGCAGAGCTTCAGTCTGTGGACCGGCATGTACAAAGGCCCTGGGGCAAAGGGGAAAGATGAGGCTCAAAGGAGAACACCTGGGCGGTCAGATGTATCCTGGGGGAACCAAGGGGCCGCTGACAGTTTAGCAAATGAGACTTGTGGTGGGATTTGGGCACTAGGAAACGAGCTCTAGCTGTAGCATTATGCTACCATGGTGACTGTGGCCTTAGAGGCTGGCACCGCTGGAAAAATGCTCTGGGTAAACAAGTAACAGAATAACCAGCAGAAGAGAGCCCGAAGCACCTCCTTTCCCCCACCCCACCCCAAGTCAACAGGGTCTCAGAATGGAGACTTTTCCAGATAGGGGACCAACTCATCTGCTGGTCCAATAGACAGGTTCCTATTTCCTGTGGCTGACAAAGCTGGAGGCCTGGTGTTCTGGGGTGACATTGCTGCCCCTTGAAAGGCAGCGTCCTCCCCGTCCCTCTGCCTCGTGGTGTCACAGACCCAGGCCATGGTCTTCTGCCTGTCTCATCCCCCTAGTCCCTCTGAGTCACCCTGCCCAGAGCCCACGGGGGTCTGACCCGCTGCCTGCTGACTGATGGCCACCTCACGCCCCACCACACTCCCCCAGCAGCCCTGCCCTGTGGCTGGTGTCCCCCACATTGCCCCCATAGGCCCTCCTGTCACCACCGTTGACTCATTCTGACTCATTCTGGGTCTCAGGCCTCCGCCTGGCCCCTCCAACTCCCCGCAGTCTAGAGTGGCCCCCGACCTCCCAGCCTCCCTCTCTGCATCGTCCCTAGGAGAGCTAGGGCAGGTGTGAGTTTAGGTTTACTGTGTGCCGTCTCTCATGGGTCTGTGCCTCAGTTTCGTCGTCTGGAGCATGGGGGCAAAACCCAGATCTTCCCGTCCCACCCTCCGCCACGGTGGGCACAAACCCAGAAGAGCCGGCGCCATTGCCTCCCCAAACCCCCGTTCCAGACATCGTGTTTCTGGGCCGCCCTGTCCGCAGGGAGGGGCAGCTTCCCCAGAGATCTTTGCCCTGTCCCGGCCCCAGCCCGGCCGGGTACAGCCCGAGTCAGCAGCTCTCCGCCGCTGCGTGGTCCTCCGGCAGCACCTCGCCCCTCGGGCGGCCCCCGCGCCGAGCAGATGGCAGGGGAGGCGAGCGGCCGCGTCAGCTGCTGTTATCTCTCGCTGATGACACGGAGTGTAAATTTTGTTGGCAACACTCCCTCCCGCCTCTGCATGCCACCAGCTTTAATCACTGTAATTGAGTTATAATGAATGACTGTGTGTTCGCATTGTCTGAGCCAGGCGCCACTCCAGCGAGCAGGCGCGCTGGGCCCGCCCGCCGGGGGAGGGTACCTAGCCCTGCCCCCACGGGGCTCCCTCCCCACCCTATCCCCGCCCCCACCCCCCGTACGGAAGCGGCCACGCATCGCAGCGGGCGGCCGGGTTGATTTTTCACTCTGTTATCGTTTTCAAATGACGCAATTCAGGAGCATTGTGGAATATTTGGGAAACTCAGGTCAAAAGAAAAGGAAAAGAAGAAAAGGAATTGGAGTAGCTGAGATCCTGCCCCTCAGTGATACCCACCCCCACTCCCACCCCCGCTTAAATTTTGGAGAAGATTCTTTCAGACTCTTAAGGACAAACAGTTACATCTTCGGACCCGCTCCCCCATCACAGTGCGTTGACGTCTGTCGTGTTTTGTTACAAGCCTGGCCTCACTCGCCTTTACCAGCAACTGCAGGAGATAGCGCCTTATTACCCCATTGCACAGAGGAGGCAACTGAGGCTCCGAGAACTTGAAGAACCTCCCGAGCTCAAGTAGCTAGTAAGTGGGTCGCCTTGTTTCAAACCCAGGTATGTCTGAGTCTGTTGGCACCCCTGTAAGTATGCAAATAAAATGGATAGATTCTAAACATCCCTCTACACTTTCCCTAGCCCCTGGTGCCCAAGAGAAAAGCAAAACTGGCTCCAGAACTTCAAAGTTTTTTCTCATCCCAACATGGTAGTGTTCAGCCAGGGAAAGTGAGTGCTGGGACCAGGCCTCATCCGGGAAAGCAGCCACCAAGACCCTGGTGGGGTCTGTTGGGACTTGTGACCTCCCAGGCTCACATGGCCCTGTGGGCTACTGCCCCTTCTGAGTTGGAGGCCGAGGCCGTAGGTGAGTCGAGACCCCCATGTGTAAGTGAGAGTGAGGGGTGAAGGGAGACTTCCCAGGGTGTTCTGCTGATTCTGCTGGGTGGCCTCAGGGTCCCTCGCAGCAGGGTGGGTGAGCAGCTGATGTGGCCCTGGGGTCTCCTGGCTCCCAGCGCTGAGCTGATACGAGTGGACCTCCCTGAGCCAGGGCGACACTGCCAGGAGTCACCAGCCCAGAGACCGAGTAGGTCAGGGTACGGGGGTACTGGTCCCCCTGCTGGGCCACAGAGGGCTCTGACCCGAAGTGGGGACGGGGGCAGGGCTAGAGTGTGACAGGCCCCTGGCAGTCAGGAGGTAGGGAGCTTATCCCAGCCCCATCCCTGACTTTCTGCATAACTTTGGCAGGTCTGGCCTTGCCAAATTTCCCCTCTGAGCCCCCGTTCTCTTGTCCAAAGTGATGAATTTGGGGGTCACCTGATTGCTTCTTCCACTCTTCCGGTAGCATCATTCATTTTTTGCCTGCATGATAATATATATTAATAATAATATTAAAATAAACATTATGTATATCTATGTATTTACACACAAATAATATTTATAGTACATAAATAATAATAAAAGTGACTGTAGCTGCCATTTGTGGAGACTTGGTATGTGCTCAGCACTGTGCTTCTGTGCTCAATTTTTTTTTCTTTTGTGACTGAGTATGGCACATTTCTACACCAAGATAATAAAATTCATTCACAAAGAGCTGCTTAGGTGCCTTAAACCCTGTGCTTTAAAGCTGAGCTCTACAAAAGGAGCCGGCCCAGTCCTTGGCCTTGGATCCACCTTCACCTTTGGATCTGGATGAACGAGGTTTGTGAGTCTCCATGTCGGAGGCATCCCTCAAAGCAAGTCACAGGGATTGTTCTTCTTGGAGTATTTCTTGGTAAGGTATTTCAAGGGCCCTTTAGAGAACTGCTTCTCAGAGAAAACAATGATTACTTTCGTGAAGTGTGCTCCGTAAACAACATTCCCCAGGGGTCACGTTTTCCAGCTCCTTTCATGTCTTTTGATGATGGTTCCGGTTTCTAGGATCAAAAGTTCCTTCTCCCAATGGCCGGTGAGCCAGGAGGACCTCAGGTGCCAGCCTTCATGTTTTCGGATGCTCTGGGGGCACAAGGGACACCAAGCACAGAGAGCATACCAGGTCCTTTCGCCGTCACATCAAATCCTTCCCGCAAGCCCAGTGCCAGCTCCATTCTACAGAAGAGGAATCTGAAGCACAGAGAGGTTAAGTACCTTGCCTGGGGCCACACAGCTGGGTGATGGTGCACTGTGATAGGCATGGGGGGAGTGGTGGGTGGGGTGAGCAAGACGCACACACAGTTTCTGTCTTTCAGAAACAGCCACAGGCCCGGACCCTTGACACACCTCAGGGCTCCCACTGACAGCTGCACTCTCTCCACTCATCACCCCCGCAGACACACTCCCTCACACGTGCACACACGAGTGAGTACACCCCCGACCCTGCAGCGTGGCGGCCCCCTCTCCATGCCCACTGTCTGGTGCTGGGCTTGCTCACCTGGACCTCGCTGGCGATCCCTCCGAGATGAAGGGAAGGGATTCTCCTGTCTCATTAGGAAGACCATGTAGATCCCTGAGCTATGGGGCTCCTGGAGACTAAGACACCTCCATAATGCAGGCGACTCTTAGGAGCCGCTGCTGCTCAGCCATCAGCTGCTCTGAAGCTGCTTCTAAGCAGGGCCTGCACAGACCTCCCTCTGCAGTCAAAGTGCATGACGGGCCACCTACCATCCCAGCCTGGGACCTACCCTCCGGAGGCTCTGCTGCTTGCTCCGGTGCTGTGGGTGGGCTCTGCTCTGTGAGGGCCCAGCCTGTCCTCCCTTAGTCCCCACCCCCGGGGACTTATCTCCTTCCCTTTTGGCACCAAAGACTTCCCCCAGGGATGAGGGCTTTTATGGGACCTGTCAGAATCCTAAGTACTGTGACTTAGCCAAATGCTTGCTGGCCTAGAGTCTTTGAACCCCCTTAAGCTTTCCACATGGGGGATGCAAGGGCGCTAGGGTTGGGCTGTTGACCACGGCTTCTTGCTGGTGCTTCAGGTGGCAGTGCAGTTGGCAGAGCTCTGGGCTTGGAGCCAGAACTGGGTCTACCCTGGATCTGCCCCTGATATGCTGCTGGTGATATTGGAGGAGTCCATATCTCCGGTCCTTGGTTTCCTCATCTGTGACATGGGTCTAAATAGACCTACTTCTGCAGGTTGTGAAGTTTCAGAAGAGAGTACATAAAAATGTGCTTTGTGAACAGCCGAGCATTGCCCCTGTGAGGATGACAAACCCTTACTAGGTGCCGAGGTGTATGGCCATGCCAAGCTGGCCCCAGCCACCCATGGGAGTTGGTGAGGTTCGTCTTCCAGGCCTGAGCTTGGCCACTCTTTTGTGCCTCATCCTGGCTTGCAGGCCTGTGCCTCCCGCCCATCCAGGGGCCATGATGCTGTGGGGCTGCCTTTTGTTAGAGAAGACACTCAGCTCGAAACCTTTTCTTTTAAAAAGAGATGCCTGGAGAGAGCAGTGTGTAAGTCCCAGGGGTGCCTGCAGTGGTGGCGTTTCAGCACCCTGGCTCCTGCATGAAGGAAGAGGTTTGGGGATGGAGATAGAGAGTCCTCTTTGAGTGTCTCACATGACACATGCTGAGTGACCAGCAGAAGTCTGTTGGTTTTTGAGGAGATGCGATGCTGGCATTATACAGCCTGACCTGCCTGACATGCAGCCTGACTACCTGCCTGGTTTTCATGGAATCGTTACCTGCTGGAGCTAAAAGGGACCTCTGAGAATCCCTTCACTTCTGCCAAGTGGTAGGGTTTCATCCTCACGGCTACCCTCAAGGTGTTACCTGTGCCCCTGTTTTATAGTCAGTGGAGTTGGGACACAGATTAATTGGTAGGTGGCCAAGGTCATAGAGCAGGGTCTGAGTGAGACTCCAAGTGTGCAGCTTGTCTGGCCCCTCCTCTGTGCTGCTTCTGGAGGATTCTGGGAAGCTCATGTCTCCTGGCCCTTGGCCAGCAGGGCTCCGATCGGCCGCTGTGCTGTTCTGGGTCCACCCGACCTGGGCCCAGCTGTGCAGTTGTGACAGCTGCCATCCCACACAGCCTGTCCTGGCCGGCTGGGTGCCACCAGCAGCCTCGCTCAGGGGGTGGGGAGGCCAGGGCGCCACGATGGTGCCCCTTTAGGAGAAACTGGTGGGTGAAGGAAGTAGACGTGAGTCTGGGGAAAGGTAGCCCAGAAGCGAAGGCAAATCAGGCCCAGAAGACAAGGGCCCTTGATTTCAGGAAGGCGGAGTGCACAACCAGCCCAAGGAAGAGCACCGACTACAGTATGAGCACCCATGAAAAGGGGCCAGAGGCTCCCCACAATGAAACATAGATGGCTCCTTAGCCAGAGGTATGGCTCCTCAGGGGTCTAGTAGGGGCTCAGTCTGGCCGGAAGGCTTGGAGGGCAGGTGAACTCCGGCTCAGGCCAAGCCCAGGTGAGCGAGGCAGCTGGAGAGCCCTGGAGGACAAGAGAGCTTCCTTCTAGCCTTTTTGGAGGAAGGAGGGCCCAGAAAGAAAGGACCCCTGCTTTGGCAGGCAGTGAACCAGAGGCCTGGGATCCTGCTTAGGATCTTAACCTGGAAAGGGCATCACAGCCAGGGCAGAGCAGGTGGGAGTGGCCGACGCTTGGGACAGATGGCCTACAGACCTGGCTCTGAGCCTGGGCTCTTCTAGTTACTAACTTTGCACACCCTGGGCAGCATAGTAGAGTGGTCAAGAATGTGGACTCTACAGCCAGACCGCCCGAGTTCAGGCTGTGGCTTTGCCAGTGATCAGCTGGGGGACCCTGGGTAAGGTGCTTAGCCTCTCCACGCCTCAGTTTCCTCCTTTTTGTAAAATCGGGGTCATGACAGTATGAGACCAAGTTAGTGAAAACATGCAAAGTGCTTAGAACAGTTCCTGGCTCCTACTAATTAATCAATGAAAATTAATTATCATCACTTCAGTGGCCTCACTTCTCAAATGTAAAGTAGGGCAATAAGCTTTCAGGAGGATTCCTAACACTAACATTTGCTTCATGATGACCTGTGCTATATACATCATGCCTGTTAGAGGAGTTGTTACTACGGTGGGTGGTTGAGTGCAGCCTCTGGACCTGACACCTGTGTCCAGTCTGGTTGCATCACCGATCAGCGGTGTGACCTCAGACAGGTTACTTAACCTCTCCGTGCTTCAACTGCCTCCCCTGTAGAATAAACAATAACACTCATCCCATAGAGCTATCGGGAGGATGAAATGAGTTAATACATATACAGCATTTGGCACACCATCTTGCACATATTACATGCTCAATAAATGATGACAAAGAGGAGAATATATGGAGGCAGCTGCTCTTCTGGTCTCCAGGCCTCCAAGCGGCCTCCACAGGGCCCTAGAGGACCTCCTGGCTATGAGTAAAGAGCCCTGAGTCCTTCAGGGGTCGGGGACACCAGCCTCTCTCTGTCACGGTTCCCTCCCTGATGTGGTCCAGTTCTTGCTCCAGCCACCAGAACCCAAATGGTCAGTTTTCAGAGGGGGGACAGTGACCTTCATGGAGGTAGGGATCATGTGTCATTCATCTCGCATCCCTAGTGCCCAGTGCACGGTCCAGGGATGCAGGCTGGACGGAGATGGGAAGGTGAGGACTCGTCCCTGGATGGGGATTTTGCATATCAGCCTCCTGACTTCTCTCAGCAGCCCTGCGAGGGCAGCGTTTCTGCTCACCCGACAGGCGCCGAAGGTTGGCTGACTGTGCTGCCCTGCCTTCACCTGAACCTTGCTGCCTCTTAGGGGCCAGCAGCTTCTGGGACAGGCTGGTGGAGCCCTGATGAAGCGAGAATGCACCAGCTGAAGGTCAGGAGGGGCTGGTGGAGGCAGAAGGTTGAAGGGTACCAGGTGGGGGCCCTCAGGGGGCACCAGAGCCTCGTGGGCCCCTGCCCCCCACCCAGCTCAGCCGCTGAAGCAGAGGCCTGCTCTGTGGGCCCTGCCCTGTGTCCCCAGCTGTGATGGTCCCCACACCCTGCCTCACTGACCAGTAGTCTTTTTGTCTTATGGGAAGTTAATAAATTTCAGGTCCTTAGAATTCCTTGATGATCCAAATTAGGTGTTCCATCAGCCAGTTCCTTCATGTTCTCTCATTTACCCATACATACACATCCTTAGGATCGAAAAGTGAGAAGAATTAGCAACTTCAATTTAAAAAATCATTTGACTTTTAAAAAAGTAATTAATGAATGCAGAGAGAGAGATGGACCAAAGCTGAAATTGGGGTGTGGGGTAGAGGCGGGCTCTGGGGGGAACCCTGGTGAGTCCTGTCAGCAGATCCTCCGGTCTCTGAATCCCGGCCACGGGTGGGGCCTGCTCCTGGGGTCTCTTCCAGGTGCCACTTGGAGAACGCTGTGGGTTTGTTGTTCAGGCTGTGGCTTCTGTGCCGGAGAGAGCAAGAAGCACATGCCTGAGCAGAAATCCTGGGTGAGGGACTTCCCTGGAGATCCAGTGGTTAAGAATCTGTGCTTCCACTGCAGGGGGCACGGGTTCGATCCCTGATGGGGGGCTGGGATCCCACATGCCTCGCGGCCCCCCCAAAAAACCAAAACATACAACAAAGGCAATATTGTAGCAAATTCAATAAAGACTTTAAAAAAAAAGGTCCACATCAAAAACATCTTTAAAAAAAATAATAATTAATTAAATAAAATAAAAAGAAATCCTGGGTGAGAAATCAGTGCCAGTGGGCTGGGCCTCAGGGTCTAGGTGAAGCCTCTTAGTTTTTCAGGATGAGAGACTCCAGAGGAGGCCCAACCAGACAGTGGGGAGAATGGGGAGGAGGGGGCAGGGAGGGGGGCCCAAGCCCCTCCTAGAGAAGCCTTCTCCTTCCCTTCTTTGGCTCTCAACATCCCGTCCCCCTACAGGCGAGAAACAATTTTAAGTAAAAACTTCCAGATGTGCGGAATTCTTATATTTTACAATGCCCTTTGACTTCCTTTGCTTATTTGATCTGCACGGCTTTGTGGTGGAACATCTCTCTGTTTGACAGTGGGGGAACCTGGGGCTCAGAGAGAGCAAATGATTGACTCAAGGCCACACAGCTGGCCAGGGGAAGCCAGAGGACTCCATCGTAGGTCTTGCTCTTGTCTCCCTACCCAGCTAGGTCCTGGGGCCAGGCCCCTGTCCAGGTCTTCAGCCCCGACTGGCACCCAACAGTGTAGCAAGAGTTTTCCAGCAGCTTCTGCAAGCCCCTTCCCTAATGGGAACTGAGAAGGAGCACTTAATCTCTAAGCCAGGGAACCAAAAGTTCTGGCTGGAGAAACTCTAGATTGAAGAGCACCAGCAGCTGCCGAGAAGGCCAGATCCCTTGCAGGATGCTGTCAGCCGCTTGCCCAGTGGCCCCTGGTGCTTACAGATGAAGGCTAAACTCAAGAGCCCTGACCATGTCCCACAAAGCCCTACAAGACCTGGCCTCTGGCTGCTTCTCCAGCCTCATTTTACCCATTCTTCTCTTTGCTGGCTCAGCTCTGCCATGCTGACTTCCTAATGCCGCCAAGCCTGCTCCGGCCTCGGGGCTTCCATCCGCTCTGATTGCAGGTCCTGGAATTGCTCTTCCCAGACAGTTGCTCAGCTCAGCCCTCCAATCTCTGCTCCCTTGGTCCCACCCTCCCCTCACCACCCATCACCCCAGCGGCTCATGCTGCTTCCTCATCATCTTCCTCATCGCTGGATGTTGCTGTTTTGTCCACGGTTGTCTGTCTCCCCTGCAAGCTCTGGATGGCAGAAGCTCTGTTTTGTTCTCTGCTGTAGCCCCAGTGCCTGGACCAGGGCCTGGAACAGGATGGGCAGCTGATAAAAATTTACAGAAAGAATACATGGCCTGAAGGCCAATTTCCCCTTAAGATGTCAGCTGTGCCATTTCTCCAAGGAGTGAATTAGGCAGGGGTGGTGGGTGTGGCGCAGGCAGGCAGGGGAGAATGACAGAGCTACATTCTCAGGGACTCTGTTTGCAGTGGCAGCTGTTCCTGTCTGGGCACCCTTTGTGTCTCAGCCATGCGGGACACAGCTCAGCCAACTTACCAGCTACGTGCCGCCCCACCCCACCCCTCCTATCCCCCCTGCTGCCGCGGTGTCCCTAGGTCAGGCTCTTAGCCCAGGTCGCACCGCAGCCGAATGTATCTCCCCTCCAATCTGCCACCCACACTGCAGCCAGAGCTTGCCATCTGAGGCCCTGATCATGCCATCCTGTGTCCAGGGCAGCGGGTCCTAAATGCCTGTCCCCAGACTGGCTTTGGAGTCAGTCCTGAGCTCAAATCCTGCTCCCTCAGTACCAGCTGGGTGGCCTTGGGAAAGCCCCTGAACCTCTCTGAGCCTCATTGTCTATCCACCCGATGCAGGAGAGAGAGCACAACTGTCCTTGGGCCCACACTGAGCGCCACCATCATTACCTCAACTGTCTGCAAAATGGGGATAAAGATGCCAACCTCGCAGGACTGTTGAAAGAGTAAATGAGTTCAAGTGTTTGAAATGCCACGCACGGGCCTGCCACATAGGGGTGCCCAGATAATAGTAACTTTGCCTTTTTCCCAGAACTGTTTGATGGTAAACCCACTCAGTGTCGAGAGGGGTGGGGGGAAGGGGCTGCTGGAAGGCTGGTAGGAGGCGCTCAGTGTCATTTACTAACCCGCATGGTTTGAGGCCAGCTCTGAGGACCCATCCCAAGGCCAGCCAAGGCAAAACGGTCCACTTGCAGAGAGTCCTCCAGAACCCCCTTCCCGTCCACCCTACTCCTGGCCCGCGCTCTAGCTCAGGGTGTGCGTGCGCCCCTCCCGTTGCCTCTCACAGGTTTGTTTTCCTGACGATTTGAGCAGACTCCCACCTAACGATGGGCAGCTGACCTCACAGACCTCCACCTCCTTGGCTCGCAGATCTCAGTGGGAGAAGGGGAGAGGCAGGTGGGAGAGCTGCCAGAGGGAGTCGGCTTGGCCTGCATTCTCGACTCAAGAGAGCTGGCTTTATCTGGCTTAGGGGTTCGTCTCCTCCAGTGCAAGGAGGGCCTTGAGCCCTGGCCCCAGGGTAACGGATGCTCTGTAGTGGTGGCACCTACTAGCTCCCTCACTGATACAGGTAGGTCTCTGGGCGCAGCCTGCCTGCTAACCCCTGCAGGCCGGAGGGGAGGGCGGCTCAGGAGTTCCCCATCTGGACCCACTGAGTGGGGTCTGTGTGTCCCTTTGCATCTCTATCTTCCCGTGTGCCCCAGGCCCGCTTGCTTCTGTGCAGTGTCGTGCCTGGTGTGTCTGTACGTTTGTGAGTGTGTGTTGATGTGTGCCTGGCAGTGTAATATCTCCAGGTGTAGGTTTGGGCCTGGCATATATCTGAGTGTGTGTATGTGTGTGTGTGTTTGTGTATGCCTTCATGCCTTGATTGCACCCATGAGAGTCTATCTCTGGGTGGGCGGGCTTTCTTTCATGTCTGTCATGTTAAAATCAACATCACCCAACCCACACTCTTCGCCTGCTTTCCCTGCCCTGGTGCTGAGCACATGAACTCGGTAGCACGTTCGCAGGAGCCGTTGGAAAGCAAAGGCAAGCAAAGGTCTTTCCTCTTTAAAGGTAAATTCCAGGGGGAAGAACACTACAGAGGAATTGTCCCGGAGGTAGCTGGCTGGTGGCCAATTCGTCTTGTAAAAAAGATCCCTGGTGCCTGTGGAGCCAAGATGAAACAATTCTTTGGAATTAACCAAGCTAATTTTGACGAGCAAACATTTTGCTACAATGAAAGTTTTTATTGTAGAACATAAAAGTCAAAACAACACCCAGTCCCCTTGTGGGAAACAGGCGGCCGGAAGAAGAAAAGCAGCGCGCACACACAGCTCTAACTAATCATTGTGAAATCAAAAGTGCTCAGAGGCACCAAATTAAAAGTGACTAAAAATACCCGTGGAGAGGGGCCGGTTCAGGGCAGCCCCCAGAAGCTGTTGATTCCTTGGCTGCCGTAACGAATCCGAAACCCCCAAGCTCTTCAAACACAGGCCATTATGTTCCAGGAACGAGTAAGGCCAGGGGGGGAAAGGCATCGCCAGCTTCCAGAACATTCCTCAGGCCTGGGTCAAGGTGGTGTCACCTGGTAGGAGTGTGGAAGAAAGCTGCCATTTCTGTGGTGCCTGGTGGCTCTCTGGAGCCAACCCCGACTGTCCCTTTTACCCACAGGTATGGGGCCACCTCTGTGCCTTTGTTCATGCTGGGCTCCCTTCATCGCTCTTCCCCGCCCTCCCAGGCAAGGTCAAGTCCCAGTTCTTCCAGGCAGTCTTTTTCAAACTGTTTGATGTTGTGGGTTCCCCCTGAGGGTCACACGACCACTGCACTTCTTGGCGTGCCCCATAATGGATACCCCAAATTTTGGTGGAAGAAGCTCCCTTTGGTGGACAAAGACTTATGCTGAGCATGGGGTGGGTTTGCGGCAATGGGGGGTGAAACTGACCTGGGGGAGCTGTCCTTACAGAGCGTGTGGTTGGCACTGAATGATGTCATGTCAAACCAGGAAGCATTTCCTTAACTCCTCCTGGGCACTCAGGACTGTGCTGGGCACGGGATGGGCACCTGTGTGTAAGACACAGTCTTGCCCACCAGTTGCTCACACTCAGTTGGCAGGAAGGGTACATGTGCACATAATTAGCTTTAAAAACTTTGCTCATGATAAGAATTGGGCAAACGTAGCCTGTGAGAGGGCCAGGTCTGCTTGGAACAGTCAGAGCAGGCTGCCTGGAGGAAGGCACACTTGAACTGGCCTTGAAGGACCCAGACTGGAAGAAGCAGAAGATGTGTTCTTTCTGGGGTCATTCACTGCTTCTGGGGTGACCATCCCAGATCTTTAAAGACAACACAAGCCTTTGAAGGGCAGGACTGGTTTCATTCTTCACAGGCCTAATCCCATTATCTCTATTCTTTTCAACTCCAAAACACATCATTGGTCCTATAGGACACATTCTAACATGGGTGCTCACTGAATACTTGGAAATGGGGTAATTTAGAGATAGCTCTAGGAGAGGAGTAGAAATCACCTTTTTCTCTGATGTCCTTTCAGTGGAACCCAACTCTCTCTGAGGCAGGACTGTGAGGTGTTTTGGTGCCCAGGTGTGGGAATCAGATGCATCCTGTTTCTTCTACTTGCTAGTGGTGGATATATAAAGTGGGAAAATTCAGTATTTTCTCTAAACCTCAGCTTCCTTACATACAAAACAGATCTCAGAGTGTCTACTTCATAAAGAAGATCCTATTATCATCATCATTATTATTATTGTTATCCCTTTTATCAGTTAGGATGATCCTGGCTGCAAGTAACAAGATATCAGGTAATGGTATCATCAATACGTACATGTATAATCTTATTCAACAAGATGGGTGGTTCCAAGGATATTGTAGCAACGCAACAGAGTCAGCGAGGGTCCAGGTTCTCTCTATCTTCCTGCTCCACCATCTTCAGCGGATGTCGCCTCATGGTCACAAAAGAGTTGCCATGGTTCCAGGCATCATATATTCACCCAAGAACATTGTCAGCAGAAAGGAAGGTGGAGGTGTGAGAGGGAGAGCAAAAGGTCTCCTTTCTCATGTTCCTCTTTATTCGGGGAGGGAAATTTTCCTCAGAGGTTCCCTCCCCTTGTGTTGGTTGGAACTGGGTCATTTGGCCACTGAGCAGCCAATCACTGGCAGAAGAAAAGGATTACCATGACTGATATGTCACTTGGGGCTGGGCATGCCAATATCTGAACACAAATCTGAGCGAATATTGAGCAGGCAATCAGCAGTGTGTGCCATGCCCTGCACCATCCAGGCTGTGCCTGGCACTGGGATGGGCACAGCAGGAATGCTGCCATTCTATGCAGAGCCCCACATCGGGCCAGGTCTTGAAAGAGGAGGGGGAAGTACTGCCGACGTCTCATCAGAACTTAGACCACAAAGTGTCAAGGGTCATACCTGGATGCTTTTAGAAAGGCAGAGAAGTCTCAGGAACACTAATCACCCCTCACCCAGCATCAAAAGTCCCCAACCCCACCGAGAACACATGGCATAAGGCATTGCAGCCAAGAGCCTGCAGAAGTGGCTGGAGCCCCAGCTTGGCCTCAGGCATGCCATGTGACCCTAGGCGGGTCACTTGGTTTCTCTGGGTTTCAGTGCCCTCCTCTGAAGAGAACATTAACTTGCTTTGTGGATGCCATAAGGCTGGTGAAGACCTGTCAGATACAGGGACTCAACAGGGAAGTTATGACACAGGTCAAGGTGAAGGGGCGATTCCTTAGTAAACAGGTGGTTGGGCCATGTGTGCTTTAAGGCTTCTTCCATCTTGGATGTGCTTAGATCCCGTGCCCTGTAAAGTAATGAAGTAGCGGCTGCCTGGGTTCAAATTCAAGCTCCCTCATTTGCAAGCTGTGTGACCTTTGGCCATATTGCTTAACCTCTCTGAGCCTCAGTTTTCTCATCTATAGCAATAGAGAGAATTATAAGATTGTAGTGAGGGGCCATCAAAATAATGTTTGTCAAGTACTTGACAAGGCCTGGCACATTGGTAAGTGCTGGACAGACAGGCACTATTGTGAATCCATTGTTTTATGTCATTCTCACAGCAACTTAATGAGTTAGTGATTATTATCCCATTCATTACCCTCATTTTACAGGTGAGGCTCTGAGTGGCCAGAGGACTTGTTCAAGGTCCTTCAGCCAGTAAGTGCAAGGGCAGAATTAGAATCTAGGTCTTCTGACCACCAACCCCATGTCCCGTCTGCTGCACTGCTTTCCAGTCTGGAGGAGAAAACGCAGCAAGGCGGGAGTGACTACCCAGATATGGGGGGAAATATACAGTCTGCCTGTGCGAAGGCCCCAACAAAATTGTAAGTAATGAAAAATAACGGGTCTGCTTTTACATATATTATTTTAATCCTTAAATGACTCCAAAATAGAATTGTTCCTTATTTCCCTTTTACTAATGACAACATGATATTCAAAGAGGTTAAGAAATGTGCCCCAATCTGTCAGGCTCCAGATCCCGGATCCTTTCCACTGAGAGCGCTGCAGTAGGTCAAGCCAGCCCTGGACTCACTGAGTCCCTGCTGCCCCCCACCCCCCACCGGAGATTTCCTTCCTCACTGGTCACTCCCAGGTCCTGAGGCTACTCAAGCCCGCATCCCACTCCTGTTGCCCTGAAAGCCTCAGGGAGACCAGCCACCCCCTCCCTTGGCCATTGGTCCAGAGGCCACCAGGTCCCTGTCCCAGCAGGAACCACTTCCCTCTATGTGCCACCTCCTGCCACAGAGCCAGCTGCTGGTCACACCGGTATGAAGGACGGCCCGTGGGGTGTGTCACTTCCCCAACCTCGCCTCGCAGCAGAAACCTTCTGAATACCCTCAACACAGAAGTTAGGGATCTCATGATGGTAACAGCAGGTACCAGTGGCGAGTGGGGAAGACATCTGGGAACAGGAGTGGTTGAACCCTCCTTAGGCTGTGCACGGGAATCATCTGGCCTGGGCGCCGATGCTATCTTTTGCTGAGTACTTTCACCTGCATTCCCGTCTATGCTTCTGGCCACCCTGCACCCCAAGGCTTGGTGGGTCCTGCAGGCCCGCTTGCCAGATGAGGAAAGCAGCACTCACCTGTGCCCGAATGGCACAGCTGGGAAGAGGCAGTGCCCCCAGGCTCCGGCCTGGAGCACTTTCAGCAACCAGGGTCTCTCTCCAGGTACCATGGGGTGAGCTCTGGATCTCAGCCCCAAGATATTGAGAGGTCACCTGGGTCTCAGAGGGCTGTGCTTGTTCCTCCTCATGCTCGAATCCTGCGCGTGATGAAATTCCCAGAGGGCAGAAGGCCCTGGCTGGCCTGGGAGTCCTGCCCAGTGTGGGCAGTGGGGAGCAGGGGTCACTGGCTGGGGAGATGCTTCAGGGAGCCTAGAGTCAGAAAAGCTGGCCCGGCCTCTCAAGCCAGCAGAACAGGCTAAATTGCGTTGGGCCTAGCATTTTGTAGCAGGTAAAGAAGCAAAGCAGAAGTCTGCTTCAGCCAACAAGACCTGGAGCCACAAACCAGCTCAGAGGTTCCTTCTCTTTTCAGCCTTGGGGTGCGGGTGTGGCATTGTGGAGGCCTGGGCCTTGGGACCTGGAGTAGCCATTTACCCACGCTGGGTCCTGTCTGTAAAGGGAGGAAACTTGTATCCCTGGAGGCCCTGCCTCACTTCTACAGCCCTTTCTGTCCCCCCCAGGAGCTGCCCACTTGGTCTCTCTCTCTGGACACACATGGATGTAAACACACACACGAGGCACACATCGACACAGACATGCACACAGACACACATACATAGACACACACACACCCAGACACGTGGATTTACGTAAGCACAAACATAGACACACACCGGCACACACACAGCCTCACGTTCACAAACAGACTCACACCCACATGCAGACAATACTTCTTGTGTCACAACTGCTCTACACTCAGACATCGTAGAGCTGACCCCCGTGGCCTGCTTCAGTGATTCTCAAACTTGGCCGCATGTTAGAATCCTCTGGGGAGCTTTTAACAAATCCCATACGCCCAGGCGACACCCTAGAAGAATCACCTTGCCATCTCTACGGGCCAGCTCCAAGGCCTCATATTTTTAAGATCCCCCAGGTGACTCCAGTGTGCACCCAGGGTTGACAACTAGTGGCTCTCAATTTATTTCATCACCCGGCAAGGAACCCCAGAGAGTGAATTCAGGGGGCACCCCAGCATCAGATACAGCATCCACGTTTCCAGGCCCAGCTCGTCTCCCTCCAGCTTGTCTAATAAGGCCTTGATCCTAAACTGCCCCCAGTAAGGGACAGGGTGAGTAACCATGAACCAAGCTTCTGCCGCTTTGAGGAGATACCTGAGCTAGACTCACTGCCTTCCATGCAAATGTTGAGGAGGGGTGTTTCTCAGACTGGAGGAGCCCACCTGTATCACAGTTCCCCAGAGCCTATGGATAGGCAGATTCCCAGGCCCCAGCCCTACCAGCTGAGTCCCAGTCTCTGAGGGTTGTGCTTGGGGCTGCCTGGTGTATGCACCATGGCTGGTCTGCGCATCAGCAGACCAGGGTTCAGACCCGGCTCTGGCCCTGACCTGCTAGGTCACCTGAGTGGGTCTGGCCCCTCATCTGGGACTTTCTCATCTCGAGGGTCTCATGGGAATCGAGCACAGGGATGTCAGGGGAGAGGCTCTAGGACACTACGTGAGTTGATTGCTTTATTATTCTGGTTGTTGCTTTTGTGCTTGTCACTTACTTCTGCTGGGTCTGCCGTGGCCCTGATGCCTCTGGTGAATAAACCTGGAGATTTGAGAGCCCTGGAGATGCTGCAAGAAGAGTCCAGAGGTCGTCATGCACAGGGCAGGGGCATAGGGACGAGCCTGTGTGTTAGTAAATATCCTTGTGCCCAGCTGGCTCACTTCTTTGGCGGGGCAGTGAGTGAGGCCCTGTCTTTGTGGCGGGGATGTCCTGTGGCTCCCGTGAGCCTGGCCCTTAATGAAATCACAGCGCAGGGAGAGGAAGGTAGAAGAAACTGAATATAGCACTTGCTATGTACCAGGTAATCCACTGGGCATTTTACACGTATTGCTGCATAGAATTCTCATATCCAGTGTAATCCCCAAGAGAGGAGAGCTATGGAAACTCTAGAAGAGAGAATAGAAACTCAGAGTTATGATCTGTCCAAAGGCACTCAGCAATGGCAGAGCTCAGGGAGGTCTATCTTCTGATCCCACAGTGTTCCCCTGTACCACTCTGTCACTCCTGTGCCACCCTGTTCCCCTGAATCATGCAGTCCCATGCTGTCCCCCTATATTACCTATGTCTCCACTGTACCACTCTGTTCCCTGTGCTACTTTGTCCCTACGGTACCACCCTGTCCCCCTCTATCATCCTGTCCCCCTCTACCACACGGCCTTCCAGTATGTCAGGATTGCAGGATTCCTGAGATACCTCTCATTAAATCTGGTGGAGGCATGCAGCTGCAACCCAAGCTCTTGAAAGATCTTTGCCTTGTGATTTCTGGGGAATAACCCAGCCAGATCCCCTGGCCCAGTGTTGTCTTGGCTGCTACTCAGGAAGGATGAGGACATCTGAATAGGTTTCTAACAGCACAGGGTTTCAAAGAAAGATAAAGATCAAAGGCAAAGGAGGTAAAAGAAGCCAAAGTCAGATCACCCCTTGATTAAAGCAAGAGGAGCCAGCTCTCCACAGGCTGAAGTCTGCAGGAGGCCTGCCCAGCCTCAAAAAACCTCTGTAGCCTGGAATCCCAGTGTCTTTCAGGTAGAGCTGTGGGACAGAGAGCGGACCAGAGACAGAGAGATGGACAGAGACATGCAGAGCAGGGCAGGGGGGCCTGAAAGAGAGGGTGAGAGGAGGGGTAGCAATGAAGAGAGAGACAGAAGGGAGAGAGCAAGACACAGAGAGACAGGCAGGACAGAGCTGCACAGATAGAGCGGAAGGAGAGAGAAACAGAGACACACACAGAGAGAAACAGAGAGAGAGACAGAGAGAAACAGTCAGAAATAGAGATGAAAACAACAACAGAAAGCAAAACAAAGACAGAGCCATAGCACCAAGTGAGGCAGTGAGGCAGTGAGGCATGCAAAGAGAGTGTCAGCGGCGAACAGAGACCGAAACAGAGAGCGAGGGAGAGCCTGGGAGTAGCGGGACCACCACTAAGTGTCTTGGACTGGGGCAGGACTCCCCTGTGGGGCTGGCGCAGCTTGGGCCAGTGGCTTGGCCCCTTGGCCTGCCCTCTTTTCCTCCACATGGAGGCTGGCCCGCTTTCTAGATGAAGGGCCCAGCCCGCCAGGCCTTCTCCTCCCTTCTCCTCAGATGTGGTCTTTGGAGGAAAAGGACTCCTCCTGCAGAGGCTGGGAAGCAACCCCCCTCACGGAGGCTGGAGGGGGCTCCCCAGGCTGGGAGGCCTGCAGGGTCCTGGTTCCTCAGGCCCCATAGAGTCTCAGTTAGGCCTGCAGTGGCCATGACCCCCACGTGCCCAGGCCCCTCCTGCACCCCGCCCCCCGCTTTCCTTTCTCCCCTCCTCCTGTGCGCGCCGTGCCCTCAAAGCCGAGCCCAGGCTCCTCTTCCTCCAAGAAGCCCACGGGGATCACCAGCCCCAGGGATTCCTCTGGATGTCTTTTGCCTGCCATGCAGTAAATTCTCTATTCCCATCCCTCTTTCTGGATGTAAAATCCTCTTCTCGGTCACCTCCTCCCCTCTCCCCACCCAGGCCTCAGGGCATGTGCACAGAGAGGCATCCCCGTGTTCTGAAATGTGCTACTTTGATTCATCCTGTGCTTGCTACTTTTTCCAAATTCGCTCCTGTGAACGCTGGCACCTGGTCCTCAGTTTGGAGAGCCTGTCACAGAGGACACAGTGTGACCATGGGCAGAGGGGAGTGGACGTTCAGGCTGGCAGTGTGCCAGGCTCCCGGAGCTGGTCTGCGGCACACTCAGCCTGAACCTCACTCTAGACAAGGGCGGAGTGCCTGCACTGGGGGAGATGGGGAAGGGGTACTGGGGCCTGGCACCTCCTGGCCTGGCTCAGACCCGAAAACCCATCCCGAAGGGCCTAGCCTGCAACTTGGCCCTGACCTGCCCTCACTTCCCTTTCTCAGTGGGTCAGCACCTGCTGCACACCCCACACCCTCGCTCCCACACTTGCCAGCCACACCCTCTTCCTTTCCCCAGAGGCCTTCTTCTGAGCTGGTCCTGCTTGACCAAAGCAAGACACATGATCACTTAACTTCAGCGGGTGGGGCAACGCAAGTCTGCCACCCGCCCCAAAGGAGCAAGGGCTGGGACATCTCTGAGCAGCCCAAGTGACCTCCGTGTTCAGAGCTGTGGTCGCCCCACCAGGCTGAAGCATCTTCAGGGCTGGGGCTGTACGCCCCAATCCTGGCACAGTGGATGCAGGGGTACTTGTTGAGCAGGTGATATGGGCCCAAGCAAAAGGCAGAAGGCCTGACAGCTTTGAACTGCACTGCCCTCTGGCCATCATGAGGATGACGGTGACAAGGAAGATGATAAATACCAATACCACTGAGTAAAGCACTTACATTCTCCCAGGTGATCCCGATAACAACCCAGACAGGTACCTGGGACACCAGAGTTCAGTAACTTGTTCAAGGTCACACAGTTAGCGAGGGGAGAGGGGCCACAGTTGGACTCAGGCAGCCTACTAACCAGAGTCTGAGCTCTTGAGGTGGCTGCTGGGTCCCTGAGCTAGAAGCCAGAGACACGAGTTCTGGTGGCTCCTCTGTTTGACCTTGGGTGAGTTCCACCTACCCTCTGAGCCTCAGGCTCCTGGTCTGTATAATGAGGGTTTGAACTCTTTGGGTTCTATGTTCCCTTTCTCAGCTGACAGGTCCTAATTCTAAGGGAATTAGGTCACACTCCTGTCTCCCCCCCACCACGAGGACATCATGAAGGTTCAGAATCAAGCAACAGTTATAGAGGCAGGTCTCCTGCCTTCAAAGACCTTACAGTCCAGTGGGGGTGAGAAACAGCCATGTAACCTTCCATGTAGATTTGGGTTCCAGTTACTGTTCAGACATGGGGCTGAGGAAGCCCTGGTGGGGGGCTGGAAGTCCTGGGGGAGGGGGAGGGATGGGGCGGGCCTGATGGAGGGAGGATTTGGCCATTCGGATGGGTTAGGAGAGGGATGGAATATAGGTGGGGATGATGAGACTGCAGGGTGTGGGACAGCCTGTGAGGACCCGGCCAGCTGGCATGGAGAAAGCAATGACCTTCTAGCAGTTTCCCTCTCCAAGCCCCCCTCTTGTGAGCAAACGTCTTTAATTTATTAAGGGACCGATTTTAAATCATCCTCCCTCTCTCCCTGCCCACCCTCCCTCCTCCACTGCCTGTATTTCCCCTGACAATAAATTTTGTTTTAATGACAGTTTAGAAAATGAGCAAATCTTTGGTGACACTTTTATCACCTCCAGAGTACTTTTAATAAGAGGTTTCGGTAGATTGTGTATTCTGGGAGTTGGGGAGGAGACAGGCAAGACAGTGGCTCCATCTCCCCAGGTGGAACCGCTTCCCCGTGTCCCAGCCCTGCAGCCCGAATGCCACCTCTCTCTGCCCTATGCCCTCTTCTGGGGGCAAGACTCCTGCCTAGGACCCCAGCTTCCCGGGTTCCAGCCCCATCCTGACAACCCACTCACCCTGCGGCCTCAGGCACAGCCCTTCACGCCTCCTTCTCTGTCAGTCTCATCCGTAAAATTTTGCCTAGGTGCAAAGGATAATTAGCACAGACCTATTAATCATGTTTAAAAGGTACCACACCTAGTTACTCAGACTGGCAAATCAGGTCCAAGAATATTTCTCAAACTAAAAACAGAGCCAGCTGAACTGAATTTGCAAGCCTGGACTCCATTGATCACCCGGAAGTGTGCTCGCCCTGTGTTAGTGTCAGAAGCCGGAAGGTCCACATGGCACCTAAAATACAGTGCCGCCTCCGGGAGTTTTCAGCTGGGTTGCAGAAGCAAGAAAAACAGCCCAGAATGAGTTTGTGGACGAAAGCAGGCCTTAGAGGGCTAAGGATGGGGTTCGGGTGGGGCAGGCTGAGGAGCCACCCATGGTTTCTGTGGAGGGAACTGATCCCCAGAAAGGAGAGACTGATCATGTGGGCTCAGTCGGGAAGGGGGAGCCCTGGAGGGGCTTGTCACAGTTCAAGATGAGGGGAAGCCTGGACATGAGCCAAGAGCAAGACCTGGGAAGGAGGGACATTTAAAGGGAAATCAACAGGATTTGGGAGTTGGCTGGATACTGGACTTAAGAGCAGCAGGGTTTAGGAGAATGGGAGTCCCCAAAGAAAGGCAGCCCTGAGAGATCATTGAGTCAATCATTGGGTGACTTGTAAAATGATTCTGTCCACTTAAAAATATATGAAGGAAAAAATGTTTTGTTTTCTTTAAGAAACACATTGTTGAAGGCAATCAAGATGTAATTTGCTTCTTTTACCAAAAATTTATTTTATTGAAGTATGGTTGATTTACAATGTTGTGTCAGTTTCTGGTGTACAGCAAAGTGATTCAGCTCTACATATATATATAATAGTTTGTATCTGCTAATCCCAAACTCCCAGTCCATCCCTCTGCCACCCTCCCCCTTAGCAACCGCAAGTCATTCTCTATGTCTCTGAGTCTGTTTCTGTTTTGTAGATAAGTTCATTTGTGTCATATTTTAGATTCCACGTGTAAGTGATATCATATGGTATTTGTCTTTCTCATTTTGATTTCCTTCATTTAGTATGATAACCTCTAGGTGCATCCAAGTTGCCACAAATGGCATTCTTTCATTCTTTTTTATGGCTAAGTAGTATTCCATTGTATTTATACACCACATCTTTTTATCCGTTCATCTGTCAATGGATATTTGGGTTGTTTCCATAGTGCTGCTATGAGCATAGGGGTGCATGTATCTTTTTGAATTATAGTTTTGTCTCGATATATACCTAGGAGTGGGATTGGTGGATCATATGGTAGTTCGATTTTTAGTTTTTTGAGGAATCTCCATACTGTTTTCCATAGTGACTGCACCAACTTACATTCCCACCAACAGTGTAGGAGGGTTCCTTTTTCTCCACACCCTCTCCAGCATTTGTTATTTGTAGACTTTTAAAAAAAATATATATATATATATATATTTATTTATTTGGTTGCGCTGGGTCTTAGTTGTGGCATGTGGGCTCCATAGTCATGGCAGGGCGGGCTCCCTAGTTGTGGCTCATGGGCTCCCTAGTTGCGGCTCACAGGCTCCCCAGTTTTGGCATGCGAACTCTTAGTTGCGGCATGTATGTGGGATCTAGTTCCCTGACCAGGGATCAAACCCAGGCCCCCTGCATTGGGAGCACGGAGTCTTAACCACTGTACCACCAGGGAAGTCCCTGTAGACTTTTTAATGATGACCATTCTGATGGGTGTGAGGTGGTACCTCATTGTAGTTTTGATTTACATTTCTCTAATAATTAGCGATGTTGAGTATCTTTTCATGTGCCTACTGGCCATCTCTATGTCTTCTTTGGAGAAATGTCTATTTAGGTCTCCTGCCCATTTTTTATTGGGTTGTTTGTTTTTTTGTTATTGAGCTGTTTATGCATTTTGGAAATTAATCCCTTGTCAGTCACATCATTTGCAAATATTTTCTCCCAGTCTGTAAGTTGTCTTTTCATTTTGTCTATGGTTTCCTTTGCTGTGCAAAAGCTTATAAGTTTGATTAGGTCCAATTTGTCTATTTTTGCTTTTATTTCTATTGCCTTGGGAGACTGACCTAAGAAAACATAGGTATGATTTATGTCAGAGAATGTTTTGCCTATGTTCTCTTCTAGGATGTAATTTGTTTCTAATAATTATGGTTTTAAAAAAATGGGAAGGGCTCTAAGTTAACTGAGTGAGAAAGTAACTTGGGTCTCAGAGATCCTGATATTTACTGAGAACCTATGAGGGGCCATTCACTGTGCTTGGCACATTTAGAAGCTGATGCATTTAAAGAGTTTCGGACTGTGCCTGGCCTTGTAAAAGGGAGCTCTTCTGCCTCTCACCTTTGGTATTGGGAGGAAATCATTATGGCCACAGGTGACATACGAACACTTAGGGGGTGGGGAATAATTAAGTGCTTCTGGGCACTTCCCAGGTGCCAGGCACTGTTCTAAGTGCTTTGCATTTGTTTAATCTCACAAAAATCCTAGAAGGTAGGTGCTATTATTATCAACCTCATATTATAGATGAGGAAGCAGAAGCACAGAGAGATTGAGTAACTCTCCCGTGGCCACACAGTAAGTACCAAGTCAGAGACTGAATCTCTAGCCTGGCTCCAGCATTCGTGAATGCAGCCGGTCCCCAGGCTGCAGCATCTTGTCTATTTTTGACCTCAGAGGAGTCATGAGGACAAGAGGAGACTGGAGAAGACTCCAAAGGGTTCCCTGAGAACAGATCTCTATGAGATCAGGGAAGGTCTTGAGGGGAATAGATGCAAAGTTGGATTGTTGATTTCCAACACACAAAGATGCAGGAGAGAAACCTGAGGGTCTTTTTTTAAAAAAAATAAATTTATTCATTCATTTATTTATTTTTGGCTGTGTTGGGTCTTCGTTGCTGCGTGTGGGCTTTCTCTAGTTGCAGCGAGCGGGGGCTACTCTTCATTGTGGCTCACGGGCTTCTCATTGCGGTGGCTTCTCTTGTTGAGGAGCATGGGCTCTAGGTGCGTGGGCTTCAGTAGCTGTGGCTCGTGGGCTCTAGAGCACAGGCTCAGTAGTTGTGGCGCATGGGCTTAGTTGCTCCCCAGCATGTGGGATCATCCTGGACCAGGGCTCGAACCCGTGTCCTCTGCATTGGCAGGGGGACTCCTAACCACTGCACCACCAGGAGGCCCCCGACCTGAGGGTCTTTAACTGACATTCTCCAGGGGCTGCAGGGAGGGGCCTGAGGCTACGTTTGTTGCATAAGGCTTTCATGGCACTGAAGTAGAACTGGTGTGAGGATACAGGTCTGGAGAGGGAAGACTCAATTCCATTTAAACTGGGACTGGAGACAGTTAAACTCTATGAGAGACAGTTCTTGTTCTCAGTTTGCTCTTTGGTTTTTTGCTGTAAGTGTGTTTGAAGATGCCTGGTCATTGGAGAGAGAAGGACGCAGGAGTGAGAAGGAGTGAGAAGCTGAAGCTTTGCCACATGGTGTCTGTGGGATGGTGGGCAAACCACTGACCTCACTGAACCCTGCTCTCCCTGTCTGCAAAATGCATGAGTCCCTATGTCAGAAGGTGGGGACCTGGGCACCATGTGTATTTAGCTCCTGGCCCAGATTTGGCCTTCCATATTCCATAATTGGTGGCTATTATTATTATTATGGCTATAACCATAGATCATTAATTTACAGTTTAAAAATGCTTCACCTATGTCATTCTGCACTTTTTTGTTGAAGAATTAAATTTCTATGGGAAATCCTCCTAATTGACTGGATTCAGTAGCATCCGCATTTCTCCAAAGTGTGTGAAACAGATAGGCCAGGACGGGTACTGCTTCTATCTGGTGGCACCTACCCACCAAGGCACTTTATCTCCTACCACCTACCGAGTGTTGACGGTGGCAGGCACCGTCCTGTGTCCTTGGGGGACATCACCTTCAATCCTGGCAAGCACACTACAGGCAGGACCTTTCCCGCACCTGGCAGACAAGGAAGCCAGAGGCTCAGAGAGGTTAGGTGACTTGCCTGAGGTCACACAGCTGGGAAATGCTGAGCGGGGATTCAGAGCCAGGTGTGTCTCTCACTAAAGCTTATACCTCCTCCCAGATGGCAGATCCAGGGTTTAGGGAATTCTCTGGGATTGGAACTGGCCTTGCAATGATGGAGAGAGTGACCAGCTAAAGGCTGTTCTGTGGACAGTATGAATTCTCTGGGGATGGCTCTTCTGGGGCTGAGCAGCTTCAAGGAACCCTAAAGAAGCTCCAACTGGGAGGATGCCATCTCTACATGTCAGGTGTCCCTCACTGGCAAGGGAAGCTAATCCCTCTTCCGGAATCCCCACGTGGCTCACCTCCCTGGCTCCCACCCTGGGTTCATCTGCCTGGTGTTCAAGGGATCAGATGTGATGCAGGGAATGAAGCTATAACAACCCCTTACATTTGTCCAGGGCTCTGTAATTTGCAGAGAACCCGTCATCATGATGGTCATCCATCATGGCCTCTGAGCTAAGAGGAGGTAGTATCCCTACAGATAAGAACAGGAGTTTTGAGGCACACTGACTTGGGCCGGAGTCTCCGTTCCACCCTTTACATGCTGTGTGACCTTGGGCAAGTCTCTCTACCTCTCTAAACCTTAGTTTCCTTACCTGAGAAATGGAGAAAATACCTACTGCATAAGATTTTTATGAGGGTTCATTGAGATTATGCATATACAATATATATGGTTATATTACGTATTTATATATAAAATCTCATTTAACTCTCATAATAGCCCACAAATAAATAATAAATACTGATACATAGCAATGCTTTAATAAATTAAGGGACTTCCCTGGTGGCGCAGTGGTTAAGAATCCGCCTGTCGATGCAGGGGACACGGGTTCGAGCCCTGGTCTGGGAGGATCCCATATGCCACGGAGCAGCTAAGCCCGTGCGCCACAAGTACTGAGCCTGCACACCACAACTACTAAAGCCCGCGCGCCTAGAGCCCATGCTCTGCAACAAGAGAAGCCACCACAATGAGAAGACCTAGTACCGCAGTGAAGAGTAGCCACCGCTCACCGCAACCAGAGAAAGCCTGCACAGAGAAAGCAATGAAGACCCAACAAAGCCAAAAATAATTAATTAATTAAATTAAATTAAATTAATTAATTAATGTTAGCTAAGCACAGCCACACCCCCCAAAGGTAGATAATAAGAACTCTTACTTATGAAGCCAAGTTCTTTTCATCATATTTTGTTATACTGTACCCTGTCTGCTCACCCACCAGACTACAAGCTCCAGGGGAGGCCAGAGCCGTGTCTGTTTGCTGAACCCTCCACCCAAAGCATTCATCAGCGTGTCTGACACATAACAGGGGCTCAATACATCTTTGCTGTTGGATCAGCAATCTTGTTTAATCCTCATAGCAGCCCTTTGAAGTAAGAGAAATATCATCCCCATTTTACAGATGAAGAAACAGAGGTTGAGAGAGATGAACAAGGTTACGCAGCTAGGAAGTGGTGGAACTGGAGTTCACACTCATGTTCCTGACTCACAAATCTGGACTGTGATCCATCAACCATCCTGCCAGAGAGAACGATTTCCTCTCGGCAGACAGAAGGCTGGGACCACGGCTCCCGGGCTGGCAGCCCTGAGCCCTCCCCATCACATTTGAGAGGGTGATGGGTGGTCCCCAGGCCCAGCCTCACAGCTTTCTGAAGAGCACCATTGGGCCATTGCCCAAGAGGCCCTGGGATAAGAGCTCGTGGACTGGGGGAACTAGTCCTGAGCCCACCGCGTACGTGTCCCAGGTGGTAGGACTTAAACCAGACTGGGGACAGCACACGTTGAACGACCCCCTTCATTCCCCACAGAAAACCCCATGGGGCTGTTTCCTCCCCAAGAGGGAGCCCTGCCTTGCTGGGGTGCCATTCTCTTTGGGAGGAGGGACAGCTGTGGGCGGCAGTGAGCTGGGGGGCACTTGGGCTGCGGCCATTCTCCCCCCGTCCCCTGCAGCCTGGGGGACAGCGGTGACTGAAGGCTTTGAGAGGGGAGCCCTGAGCAGCAGCTTGCAGAGGCCTGTGCTGGGTGTGGGGGGTTTGCTTACAGATGGCTGGAGGAGCCCGTTTCCGAGGGCTCTGAGAGGCTGGCAGGGAGTCTCCTGGGGAGGCAAGCTGGTCACTCAGGCTCCAGCTCACCTTGTTAACTCACGAATGTGCCCCATCCCCCGCGGAGTACCAGTTCCTCTTTCGAGGCCTCAGGAGACTGACATCATTCACCAGCCTAGTGACAGAAGGAGCTAGAATTTAAACTCAGGCCTGTGTGAGTCCAGGTCTGGTCTCTGGGCCTCCCGTACGTCACTCTGTGTATGTGCGGTCAGGCGGAAGTGAGGCTGTGTGGGTCAGGAGCCAGGGAGGCCTCTGCTGTCTGGGGACATCCCCTCACAGCTACCACCCGCTTTAGATCCCTGGGGAAAAGCAGGTGGGTGCCCCAGGGGATAGTGGGGGGAGGGGCGTCACACAGGAGGAGAGAAGAGGCAGAAAGGAGGCCGGGTGCCATGGATGTCCTGCTCTCTTACCTGACACCTCAGTCTGGGCAAGCACGTTTTGGGTGGGTGCTGGGGAAGTGGAGGCTGGAAGGACGGGATCAAAGAGAGAGAGAGAGAGAGAGAGAGAGTGTGTGTGTGTGTGTGTGTGTGTAGCACACTGGATAAGTAGTCTGGAAACACGGCTCTGTTCCCAGCCCTGATAGAAAGAGGGCAGGAGACCTTGGAATTCACTGTTCCCCTCTGTGCCTGTCTGTCACCTCGGGAAGATGGCTTAGGTGCTGTCTGAGGCCCTCCAGCAGCCCCACCACCTTTCTCAATTTCTAACCTGAGCAAAGGCACAGATGCAGAAGCCTGACTGCCTGGGTCCAATTTGGCTCTACCCTTTAGCATCTGTGTGCTTATAAGCAAGTGAATCAACCTCTCTGGTCTCTCAGCCTTGACTACAAAACAGGGATAATCATGGCTCCTGATCTCATGGACTTGCTGTGAGGCTTCAGTGAGCTAATCCATGCCAATCAGCAAATGCTCAGTAAGTGGTAACTAGTGCTATCATTACTATCCAGATCCTTTATCCACAATCCTGAGTTCCCAAACACTCTGAACACCAAAAGCTTTTTGAAAATTCATTTGGCGACTATTTTTAGTCTTTATTTACCCATGGACTGTGAATATTCATTAGTTTTCCTGCAGAAATGTTAATGCATTTGATTACAGGGCCCTGTCCCAGATCATTGGAGTGATATGAAATAGGTGGTATTTCCACCATCTTCCCTTCCTAAATTCCAAAAAAAAAAATGTTCTGGATCCTGAAATACATCTGGCCCTAAGGAATTCGGATAAGGGATTGTGGATCTGAGCTCTTTTTCAATTCTTCCAATAATCTTGGAAAGTAGATGAACTTTATTTCCATTGTACAGATAGAGAGGCTTTGAGGCGTTAAAGAATTTGTCCTGGATGCCAGGGCTCATCAGTGGCAGAGCCAAGACTCAAATCTCTGATTGCAGATCCCACACTGGTCCCCTCTGCAGCCCTCCTAGGCTGTCAGACCCCCGAGGCCCCAGAGGGCCTGTGTCTGGTTCAAATTTAAGTGCACACACCAGGCACTTAGGACTTGGCCAGTTCAAGTCTATTGAATGAACAAATGCATGCAAGAGCAGAAGACACGAGATTCTTCTCTTGGACGGACCAGCATCTCCCAAAGGAGACAAGGAGGAAAAAGATGAACTCAACAAGAACCATCCCCCAGGAGCCTGCTAAGCTGCCCTGCCGTCTGTGCCGAAGTTAGAGTCATGGGCCTATGTTTGCCTCTGCCCAAACTCACTTGCCAAGGGACTCTGAGCAAGTCCCTTGACCTTTCTGAGCCTTGGTTTCCTCATCTGTGCAGTGAGGATAATGACAATTCTCAGACGGCCATGGTACTTGGCAGGGGATTGGGGCATATTCAGTGAGGTGACACAGGGCCTGATTGGTGCTTAAGAACAGCTGGAACTGACCAGCTTCCCTCCCAGGGGACTTCCTGCCAGCCTCTCTGAGCCTTTGGGAAACAGGCTCCTCCAGCCATCTGTGAGCAAACCCCCAGCGCCCAGTACAGGCCTCAGCAAGATGATGCTGAGGGCTCCCCTCCCAGAGCCTTCAGTCACCATGGTCCTCCAGGCTGCAGCGGGGGGAGTCTGGCTGGGCCACTCCCCCAGCTCACCCAAGCCCACAGCTGTCCCTCCTCCTGAAGAGAAAGGCACCCCAGCAAGGCAGGGCTCCCTCCTAGGAGGAAATAGCCCCGCGGGGGTTTCCTTGGGAAACAAGGGGCGTTGTTCAGCGTGTGCTGTCCCTGATCTGGTTTAAGTCTTACCTCCCTGGACAGGTATATGCTGGGCACAAAGTATCATTTGAAGGTTTCCTGTTCAATACAGGAAACCCGTTACTGCTGTGAGTCGGGCTTAGAATTCCTGCTGCTTACCCCTCCCTGACTCTGCTCTTCCCACGTGCTGGGGTCCACAGTGCCCCCTCCCCTTGCCCAGACACCAGAACCTGGCCCCTCCTGACTAGCTTTATCCAGCTGTTGCGGCAAGACCCTCCCAGCCTCCCTTCTTCTCCCAATTCCACTGTTGAAATAAAACATCCATCATGCTTCATTTGCCTAATAAGCCTCAGTCTCCATTCTGCTGGGTGATTAACCAGCTAGGATACCACGTGCTCCCATCACAGGCTCTTGGAGATCGCCACGGGCAGAGGCGGGGTGACTAGAGCAGCCCTGTGCTGGCCGAGGGCCTGCTTTCCTTTCTTCTGCTTTACACCCACCCCCCATCTTTTTTTTTTTTTTTTTTAATGAACAATGACCCTGAGATTCCATTAAGTTCCCTGTGCAATAGCAATTATTCTGGAGAAATTGATTGTGACTCTGTTAATGACTGCTTGGGCGGGTGTTAATATACCAGGGGACAGTATACACTGTCCTGCTTGCTGCAGCCAAAGCAGGAAAGGATTCCCGGGGAGGGCAGCCGGGACCTGGACGCAAGGTGGGCGGGGCATGGATCTATGGTGGGTGGGGTATGCAAGGATGCAAGGATGGTAGGCCGAGTTTCATTAAGACAGTAATAATTTCTAGTACTTCTCAGAAAGGATTTCTCACAGGTTTGGGGCGTCTGGGAGGAGAGTGTTCGTTTCTGGGGTAACCCTCCCTGCTTAGGGAG
The DNA here is from genome assembly GCF_964165515.1 of Mesoplodon bidens. NCBI lineage: Eukaryota > Metazoa > Chordata > Mammalia > Artiodactyla > Ziphiidae > Mesoplodon > Mesoplodon bidens. The sequence continues at coordinate 59,439,774 of NC_138178.1, read as the reverse complement.
TCCTGGCCCCCTCCCAACACCCCGCGGGCGGCAGCGTGGGAGCCATACTTCCTGTCCCTGCCCTTTATAGCCCCGGAAGTGCCATGCGCAGTCGGGAAAGAGCAGGAGATCCAATCACAGGCCAAGAGCCGACTCTGGCCTGCCTGTGGGTGTGATCTGGGGCGTCCCTCAGCAACTTTTGGCGCCGGGGAAATGAGCACAGTCACACGCTCTCCCACACCGCAGCACGGAGGCCAGGGGCTGACCCGCCAGTGGCCTATCCGGTACCCATCCCTTCTGCTCCCTCCTTGCTGGCAGAGACAAGTGGGAGCATCTGCTCTAAGGGGTGGTGTGGGTCCCTCTCTGGCCCAAAGAGTAAAGAGAGCTTTGTTCAAGTCCACCGCCGGTGGTGGGCAAGAAGGGGCCCCGTGATACAGTTCTGGACAGAAGGCAGAGGCTATGTGGGGGCTTCTGGGAATGGATCCCTTGCTCGTAAAAAGCTGTGCGGAGAAGGGACTTCTTGCTTCCTGCGTCTGGACACGGCCCAGAGTGTTCTGAGACCCCAAGAACTGTACAGGACACCTCTCGCCGCTTGGAGCTGTAGCAGCCATCTTGCAAGCATGGAGGGACCTGCCTGAGGACCAGGTGAGAGCAAGAGCTAGTGAGTCAGGCTTTTATTATCCTTCTAAATCAGCGGACCCCAACCTTTTTGGCACCAGGGACCCGTTTCATGGAAGACAGTTTTTCCACGGACGGGGGTGGGAATGGGGATGGTTCAGGTGATAATGCAGGTGATGGGGAGCGATGGAAAGCAGCAGATGAAGCTTTACTGGGGCTCGCCCTCCACTCACCTCCTGCTGTGCGGCCCGGTTCCTAACAGGGGGTTGGGGACTCCTGTTCTAAATGATCAGTAGGAGTGGGCCTGGGGTGCTCCAGAGGGAAACCTGTGGCTTCCCAGGCTCTGTCTCTGGGTACAGTGGGAGACAGACCAGTTCTGAAGCCCAGGGAAGGATGTGACCACTCAGAACCTTTCAAGTGGAGTGATTTTTTTTTTTTTTTTGCTTTATAACAAATTTAATCAGTTATACATATACATATGTTCCCATATCCCCTCCCTTTTGCGTCTCCCTCCCACCCTCCCTATCCCACCCCTCCAGGCGGTCACAAAGCACCGAGCTGATCTCCCTGTGCTATGTGGCTGCTTCCCACGAGCTATCTACCTTACGTTTGGTAGTGTATATATGTCCATGCCGCTCTTTCACTTTGTCACAGCTTACCCTTCCCCCTCCCCATATCCTCAAGTCCATTCTCTAGTAGGTCTGTGTCTTTATTCCTGTCTTACCCCTATGTTCTTCATGACATTTTTTTTCTTAAATTCCATATATATGTGTCAGCATACAGTATTTGTCTTTCTCTTTCTGACTTACTTCACTCTGTATGACAGACTCTAGGTCCATCCACCTCATTACAAATAGCTCAATTTCATTTCTTTTTATGATTTTTTTTTAATGGCAGGGATTAGAAACTGTTGTAATGTTTTTCTTAATTGATTCTTCTAATTGCAAATCAGTAGAACTGATTTGCATCCTGACTGGGTTTGTTTTGTTGTGAAGTGACTGGGGGCCTTGAAGGACTCCCTGTGAAAAGAAGACTTCAGGTGAGGTGAAATCAGAGATTTCCAATCGTCACTCGTGGGTGGCAGGAGGGGCAGGGACCAGGGACGGAGAGGGAACTGGTTCCTCTCCTTTCTTCTTACCCTTCAGCTCTCACAAGGAGGCTGATGCTTGGTGAGTAAGGGGCAAATCCAGCAGGTGGAAAGGGCTGGCTGTCAAGCTGTCCCCTCCAGCCCCTGAGGGCTGTCTCTGGCTGGAAAGTTGGACCCCCAGTAGACACAGCCCTTTTCTCTGGACTTCTCTGAGCAGCCGTAAGATAGCCTGGAAATGCATTCATCTAGTCAGTACAGCATGAATATTTCCTGAGCACCTACTATGTTCCAGGCTCCAGATAGAGACTGAGGATTAAATGGTGGATAAGACAGCTATGGCATTGAATGACAGAATCAATCAAGAGTCAGCTGCCAAGAACTGAATCCTCTCTGACTATTTAGGCAGAAAAGGACTTATTGCAGAGTATTAAATAGCCTTTATTCTTTTTTAATTAAAACCTTTTTAAATTTATTAAAAATTTATTTATAAATTAAAATTTTTTATTTATGTATTTTTATTATTTATTTTATTAAAAAAAATTTTAATGACCTTTAGAACTGCTGAAAGGTCTGGAGAAATATGCATTAGGCTGAGCTCCCAGGAGTGACTCTTAAGACCCAGGCCTCTGAGAATGTCCCATTCAGGCCGTATCGGGGCAGTTGCTGCCGCAGTCGCATGTTCTAGAACCCCAGTGCCTCTGAAACAAAATGGGAGCCTCATGTTTGCCTCTCTCCCCTCTTGGCTCAGTTCTGAATTTGAGTTTCAGATGAGTCCATCGATTGGTAGAACCCAATTCAGTGTGGAACTCTAACTGCAAGGGAGTCTGTGCATGTAGGTGTTTGTTCTCTAGGAAGGATCCCTTGGAGCAGGAGGTAGGAATAGATGGTGAGCAAACCTGCACTTTCAACACAGCAACTGATTACACAGTTTGTTAATAACTTTGTGGTTAGTGCCTTGCAGAAAAAGCAGGGGGAATTGTTAAAAGGAACTTGTCTAAATTCTTGGCAAGAATCAAAAGAAAACCATGACTGTATAAGTGGATGGTGGTCGGGCTTCCCTGGTGGCGCAGTGGTTAGGAACCCGCCTGCCAATGCAGGAGACATGGGTTCAAGCCCTGGTCCGGGAGGATCCCACATGCTGTGGAGCAGCTGGGCCCGTGTGCCACAACTACTGAGCCTGTGCTCTGGAGCCCACAAGCCACAGCTACTGAGCCCACGCGCCACAACTGCTAAGGCCCGTGTGCTTGGATCCTGTGCTCCGCAACAAGAGAAGCCACCGCAATGAGAACCCTGCGCACCACAACAAAGAGTAGCCCCCACTCACTGCAAGTAGAGAAAGTCCACGCGCAGCAGCGAAGACCCAATGCAACTAAAAATTAAAAAAAAATAATAATAATAATAAAAAATAAAAGTGGATGGTGGGACCATAAAGGACTCTCTGGTGGTAGCAGCTTCAAGTCCCAAAGGCATGGCCCTCATGTCTCCTGGAACTTAGCTGTGCTCCCTCACCTTCCTAGTCCCCAGGCCCACATGGTGGTCATCACTGTGTTCCTGATACACCCCAGCAAGATCCTGGCTATCTCTATCCCTCCTCAAACCACAAGCCCAACACTCTTGTTCAAATGGTCCAGGTATCCTAGGGCCCACCCATTCGTCCCAAGCTCCCTGGACAGGAGGTGTGGTGGGCACAATGAACGACCCATCGTCTTGGCTCAGCCACCAGCCCTGCCTGCCTTGGGAGGCCTCCATACTGACCCTTTCTGGTGTGAGGCCACCCTCCATGGTCAGGAGAATGACTCAGCCCACTGTAGAGCCACGTTGTCCACACAACTTATCTCAGTATTTCTTGAAGGTTGGTCTAGGCCCCAAACAACATTGGATTCTTTTCCCCCAGCTTTATTGAGGTATGGTTGACAAAATGTATATGTTTAACTTTTATTAATTTTTAAGGTGTACAGTGTGGTGTTTTGATATATGTATACATTGTGAAATGATTACCACAATCAAGTTAATTAACGTACCTACCACCTTACTTAGTGACCATTTGTGTGTGTGTGGGGAGAACATTTGGGATCTAGTCTCTTAGCACATTTCAAATATAAAGTATATTATTATTAACTATAGTCAACATGCTGTACATTAGGTCTTCAGAATGTATTCATCTTATAACTGGAAGTTTGTACCTTTTGATTACCATCTCCCCTTTTTCCCCATCCTGAGAGGTTGCTCTGGTAATCATCATTCTACTCTCTGTTAACATGAGGTCAACTTTTTTTTTTTTTAGATTCCACATATAAGTGGCTTATTTTACTTAATATAATGCCCTTTAGGTCCAGTCATGTTGTCTCAAATGGCAAGGTTTCCCTTTTTTTTGGCTGCGTCGTGAGGCATGCAGGATCTTAGCTCCCCTACCAGGGATTGAACCTTCACCCCTGCAGTGGAAGTGCGGAGTCTTAACCACTGGACTTCCAGGGAAGTCCCTTCCTTCTTTTTTTAAGGCTGAATAGTATTCTGTTGTCTGTATATACACCACATTTTCTTTATCCATCCATCTTTTGATGAACACTTAGGTTGTTTCCATGTCTTGGCAACTGTAAATAATGCTTCAGTGAACATGGGAGTGCAGATATCTCTTCAAGATCTTGTTTTCATTTCTTTTTGATAAATACCCGGAAGTGGGATTGTGGGATCATATGGCAGTTCTATTTTCAATTTTTTTTGAGAAATCTCCATACTGTTTTTCATAATGGCTGTACCAATGTACATTCCCACTGACATGCACAAGGGTTCCCTTTTCTTCACGTCCTCACTGGCACTTGTTACCTTTTGTCTTTTTGCTAATAGCCATTCTAATAAGTGTGAGGTGATATCTCTTTGTGGTTTTGATTTGCATTTCCCTGATGATTAGTGATGTTGAGCATCTTTTCATGTACTTGTTGGCCATTTGTATGTGTTTGGAAAAATATCTATTCAGGTCCTTTGCCCATTTAAAACATTTAATTATTTGGGATTTTTTGTTTTTGAACTGTGTGAGTTCCTTATATATTTTGCATATTAACACCTTATCAGACATATGGTTTGCAAATATTTTTTCCCATTCAGCAGATTGCCTTTTCCTTTTGTTGTTTCCTGTGCTGTTCAGAAGCCTTTTAGTTTGATTGTAGTCACACTTGTTTACTTTGCTTTTATTGCCTATGCTTTTGGTGTCAAATCCAAGAAAATCATTGTCAAGACCAATGTCAAGGAGTTTTCCCCTATATTTTTTTCTAGGAGTTTTATGGTTTCGGTCCTTACATTTAAGTCTTTAATCCATTTTTGAGTTAACTTTTGTGTATGGTGTAAGATAGGGACCCAGTTCCATTCTTTTGCATGTGGATATCCAGTTTTCCCTATACCTTTTACATTTTGAAGAGACTATACTTTCCCCATGTGTATTCTTGGTAACTTTGTCAAAAATCTATTGACTGTGTGTGTGGGTTTATTTCTGGGCTCTCTGGTGTTCCACTGGTCTACGTGTCTGTTTTTATGCCAGTACCGTACTGTTTTGATTACTATAGCTTTGTAATATAATTTGGAATCAGGAAGTGTGATGTCTCCAGCTTTGTTCTTCTTGTTCAAGATTGTTGTAGCTCAACATTAGATTTTTCACTTGATAAAAATTCTGTTTCCCAGGCCCTGCCCCAGACCTATTGACTTCGAATCTCTTGGGGGTGAGACCATAACACATGCATTTTCTGCAGACTCTCCCGGTGACTCTGGTGCACCCAGGACCGAGGACCGCTGGTCTGAGCATACTGGCTAGAGGGAGGCAGTGCAGATTGTGGGAGGCACAGGGGACTTGGTGTCACAGCCTAGTTTTACCTCTTACTCTCATTCAATCTTCTGATTCTGGTTGTCCTGCTCTGAGGCCCAGTTCCTAACCCGAAAATGGGGGTGATGATATCATTTGTTTCCCGGGTTGGTTGTGGCTGTGAAATAACACATGCAAAGCCTCTACCAACTGGAAAGCACTGTTTAAACACCTGTGTGACCCTCAGGAGCCTTGGTGAGCATGACATTTAGGAGGCAGAGTTCAACAATCCCTGATAATTTTTTTAAAAAATTTATTCTTTTTTTAATTTGTTTTTTAAAATTTTATTGAAGTGTAGTTGATTTACAATGTTGTGTTTAATTTCTGCTGTACAGCAAAGTGACTCAGTTATATATATATATATATATATATATATATATATATATTCTTTTACGTTATGGTTTGTCACAGGATACTGAATATAGTTTCCTGTGCTACACAGTAGGACCTTGTTGTTTATCCATCCTGTATATACGAGTTTGTATCTCCCACTCCCCTTCCACCTTGGCAACCACAGGTCTCTTCTCTATGTCTGTGAGTCTGTTTCTGTTTTGTAGATAGGTTCATTTGTGTCATATTATGGATTCCAAAACATTCATTATTCAAGTTTTCAAGGACATAAAAGGGATTCAAATACACAGTCCACAGCAATGCTTATCAAGCTCCCTTTTCCTTCCTCCTTCCTTTTCACTTATAAACCCCCTTCCCTGGCTCTACCGGAATCCAACTCCTCATTCCCCTAAAGTCCCTAAGCCCCCTCTACCCCCGACTCCAGGGGCCTGCTTTTCTCCTTTTGCCCTGTCCCTCTCCCTCAACATGTTGTATTACCTATAGGTCAAGTTAATCCTCTTCCTCCCCCAAAGAAGCTGCCCTGTCCAGGAGGAAGGAGAAGCCGGTAACTGGGTAGAGAACGAGGCGTTTGTCTCTGGCGGGCTGGATGGGGTTGAGGAGACTGGCGAGCATGCTCACCTCAACACACTGTGTTTGGTCTGTCATACCAGAGAGTAGAAGTACTTGCGGTGTTCACATGTGATCGGTGCTAAGGGCGTCCGTTCTCTCATAGGGGAATGGAAGCCCTACCCTGCTTCCGTCTCTCCCTCCCCCCTCCCCCCTCCCCCCTTTATCCCTCCCTCCTTTCTTTCCTTCCTTCCTTCCTTCGTCTCTTCTCTCTGTCTCTCTGTTTCTTCCACCTATAAAACTGGGTTATCCTTTTCTCCCACCACCATTTATTTTATCTGTAGTATCTAACGAGTGTTCTCTTTAATTATAAAAGTGAATACATGCTTTTGTGAACATTCTCAAACAGGGCAGGTGAGCATAAGGTCAAAAAGCAAAGGAGTCCTTCTGAGTGTCAGTTTCCTTGCCTATAAAATGAATCCCATTCCAGAAAGAGCTGAGAGGATGAGGCGGCCCTGCGGTGGCTCTTTACGCCCTGTTCAGGGTCACCTGGTTGGCACCCTGAGCGGCTTCTCATTTCACTTAAGGAGTAGGAGACACTGCAGGGGGAAGGAGGGCTGGTGCTGGCTGGGGTGTAGATGCGTGAATTTGCGCGTGTAAAAATGCGGCTGGGGCCAAGGGGGGGTGTGTCCTTCTGCCCTTACCTTTGCAATCCCACCCCCTCACCCCGGCCTGGTTGCTCCTGTCTCCTCCCTTGCCAGTATCAGGTGGCTCAGAGCCCCACATAGAACCCCACTTTGGCCCTCTGCTTCAAGGCAGGCAGAATTGAACCGGCATCACAGCCAGGCCTGCTGGGCCCTTAGCTGAGGGCATGAAAAAGGCTGAGGGAGGGTGAGAGGAGGTGGAGAAGGAAGCTGGATTCTGGAAGGCCTGGCTGGGGCTGGGGCAAGATACCTGAGGCTAGAAAGGGGTCGTCCAAGTCACCCTGCACGGGGGGGCTTGAAGAACTCAGCCTGTTTCCAGATCCTATAGGCTCCCTGTCATGCATATTTATTTCTCCATTGAATCATTCAGTCAATTACTTATTCAACAAAATTGTATTGAACCTCTTCTATGTGCCCAGCACTGTTCTGGGCACTGGGGATACAGCAGTGAGTGAAACACCAAAATCCCTGCTCTGGCAGAGGTCTGTCCCAGTGTGGGAAACAGACAGTAAACAAGATAAAGTAAAATGGGTCAAAGGCTAGAATGTGATGAGTGCTATTGGGAGAATAAAGCAGAGAAAGGGAATAGCAGTGATGGGGTTGACAGTTTTGAAAGAATGACCAGAGGAAGCCCCCTCGAAATGATCACTTAGAGAAAAGACCTGAAAGATATGAAGAGGAAGCCTGTGAATGTGTGGAGGAAGAGCACACTAGACAGAGGGGCAAGTGCAAAGGCCCTGAGGCAGGAGCACGTCCCAGGAACAGTAAGGAACAATGTGGCTAGAGCAGAATGAGCAAGACAGAGAGCAGTGGGAGGCGAGGTTGAGGAGCATCAGGGGCCAGATCCCATAGGGTCTTGTAGGCTCTACCCAGTGAAGACTTGGGCCTTGACTCTGAGAACACGAGAACCATGGGAGATACGAGCGCAGCTGTGCCATGATTGCACTTGTGTTGTTTTTCGGGGGGGTTGTTTTTTTTTTTGCGGTACACGGGCCTCTCACTGTTGTGGCCTCTCCCGTTGCGGAGCACAGGCTCCGGACGCGCAGGCTCACTGGCCACGGCTCACGGGCCCAGCCACTCCGCGGCATGTGGGATCTTCCTGGACCGGGGCACGAACCTGTGTCCCCTGCATTGGCAGGCGGACTCTTAACCACTGCGCCACCAGGGAAGCCCCCTGCACTTGTGTTTTAATAGGATCACACAGCTGCTGGGTGGAGCCTAGGCTCTTGGGGCAAGGGTAGAATAGGAGATCAGGGGGAGGACCACGTAGGTAAGAAGTACCAGGGTGGTAGCAGCGGGAGGAGTGCGAGGTGGTCAGATTCTGGGTACAGTTTGAAGATACACACAGTTGGCTGCATTTGCTGGAAGATCAGCTGTGGGATCTCAGGCGGTGATGCTGCTCGGGCCGGGTTGGCTGCCGGTCTGTGGTTCCAGTGGTCCGTCCTCTTCACACGGGTCTCCCCTTGGGGAGAGAGCTGGCAGGAGCCAGGCCATTGGGAGGACCAGTCCATCTGGCCGGACTCGCTCTGGCTTTGCTCCGTGAGCCAGGTGGGCGGCCTGAGGAAAGGCCACAGCTCCGTGAGCACACAGGGGCCAAGAACACAGCCTGGAGTCAGACCCACTGCGGTAGGGCTCCTCCCCCCTGCCGTGGGCTGGCAGGACTGACTGACCGTGGCCTGACCGGGAGTGCCTACTCTGAGCAGAGCTGGCAAAGGTGGGGCTGGGTTCCCAAATCGTACCTTCTGCTTCCCACTCTCAAAGTCCCCTCTCTCTCGGCTGGTCACACAGAGGAGAGCTCATCACAGGACCCAAGGGGACCCACTGAGAGGCGCTTAAGGAATAGCTCCTCTGGGGCTCTCGGTTTAGAGCAGCAGTCCTCAAACAGGGACAGTGTCCCCAAGGAGACATTAGGCAACATCTGCAGACATTTTGGTTGTCACAGCTGGGTGGGGGGTGGAGGTGGTGCTCTTGGCATCTAGTGGGCAGAGGCCAGAGACGCTGCTAAACAGCCTACAATGCACAAGACAGCCCCATAGAAAAGAATCATCTGAATTATCCGTCCCAATCCATCAGTAGTACCAAGGTGGAGAAAACCTGGCTTAGAGGCACCTTAATTCACTAACCTTACCAAGTGTGGCCGACTGCAAACAAATGGCCACAGACTTCTCCCATCTCTATATGTGTGTCCTTTTACCCTATCAAGAGGGGGAATCTGTTTCTTCACCCCTGTGACTTGCTTTGACCAACCAAATACAATGGAAGTGATATCATGGGATTTCTGAGCTTAGGCCTCAAGGGGTCCTGCAGCTTCCACTGTCACCTGGTTAGAGCGCCAGGCAGCAGTCAGGGCCAGCCACCACTTCAAGGTCATCTTAAATTGTCCAGCCCCAGACAGCTGCCAGATGAGTGCAGCTGTGTGAGTGATGCCAGATGAAACCAGCAGAAGACCTGCCCAGAAAAGCCCAGCCCAAATTGCTGACCCACAGAATAGTGAGCAAACAGAAGGGTGGTTGTTTGAAGCCACTAAGTTTTGGGCCTGTTTGTTTGGCAGCAATAGAAAACTGATACACTGGGAAGATGCATGTTTTAAAGGGGGATGTCAAGGGACCACATGCCTTAACCCAAAGGATTAATAGGCACATTTCAGTCCATGGAAGGCAACTGAAGCTCAGACTAGGGCAGAAGCAGAATACTTCTTCCTGTTGATCAAACCCCTCTAGGTGAATGGCTACCAGTGTGGTCCGCAAAGAAGGCTGGGTCCAATGTGCATACAGAACAGCTGTGATCTGGCCCTACTAGCCACAGGTCAGGTGGGGAGCAGTTGGATAATGGAGCCCAGATTGATGGTAAATGGCTGTAAAGTGGATGTGGCTTTAAAATGGGACAGTCATGGGCAGGAATGCTGGTTCCACTGACTGCCAGCTGCACGACCTTGTGCGGGTCATTCTGCTTTCTGCTCCACACCTCTTGCTTGCTCCTCTGGGAAAAGGGTGATCACACCTCTCTCAGGCTTGTTAGGAAGATTAGATCAGATTAAATGAGACAATGTATGTGAAGGGTTTAGCACTGAGTCTGGCACAGAGAGGGTACAATAATGGCTTGTTGACTGATAAAAACAGACCCACTGTTTGAACAGGGTTGGCTGCCAGAGTAGAGGGTACAAAGGCAGCGTCCAGTCTGTGTGTTCTCTTCAGCTGAGGAGGGAAAAAAAGGACTGGGAGCTGTAGGACCTAGGCTACTGCTGGGTGTTTCCAGAATGGGGGTTCCCAGATGAGAAGGAAGAGCAGGTGTAAATCACACTGGCATTGAGAGCAGAAGGCAGGCAAACAGCCGGTCTTCATATTATTCCTGTGTGAGCCAGCATGTGGTATGGGTTTTAATTTAAAGCAAGCATTTAGTGAGTTGATAAACAGGAGTGCACACCTCCTGCCCTCCCAGGCCCTGAGCCCCAGAAGAACAATTATCCTGGAGAGAAGACGAAAGGAACATATGGAAATGAATTCTAATAACGAGCAGAGGGCAGGCGGTACCTGCCTTCCCGGGGCGGCTTTGGTGGGGCTCGGGTGGAGATTGTTCACACACCAGCAGGTACCAAAGGTCAGCTGAGGCCTCGCTTCCTGCTTCCCTCTGCTGGTTCAATCCATACCGTGGGATGGAGATGGGCCGGGTACTCTTTGATCTTCTTTTAACCCTGCGGTCCGGGGCGCACCCTCCACTGGTGGGGTCTCCATGGCGTTGTACGCGGATGGTCCAGGTGGGCGGGCTGGTTGGGTGTTTCTTTGCCTTTCCTCAAAGGCTGACACAGAGTGGACACATAGGAGGCCCATTGGTCTCTGTCTAAGGTCCCCAGACCCAACTGGAAAGGTGGTGGTTTGGATTCCAAGTTACAGTTCATGGCAATCCATTTCACACTATCCAGGCAAAAGAGGGGCTTCACTGACTTGGAGGATTGACCTAAGGAAGGAGCAGGACAGTGGGATCCCAGGCACCAGACCACCATCACTAATAGGACCCTCCTTATATCTCATGTCAGTGTTAGTCTCTCTGCTGGTTTTCTCTGCAACACTGAGCACCCTGACTGCCCATAACCCCCATCCATAGCTTTCCAGCCTTGTTCCAGTTGAAAGAGCCCCAGGAAGGGCTCTCTTGGCCCAGCTTGAGTCCCATGTCTGCTCCTGCACTGTGGCCAGGTGGGTGCTCTGGTAGGTGGTCTCTTCCACAACCTCACTGGTGGGTGGGTGAGGAGGAGGGAGACCTCCCCAAAGAAGTGAGGGTGCTGTTGCCAAAAAGAGGGGAGTGCCAGGCAGGTAACACAGTAGTGATACTATGGAGGGGGTGGTCAACAGAGTGGCAGTGGGACTTTCTTGAATTATTCCTGTTGTTTCCTTAAAGCCCACCAGGAACCATATATTCACTCATGAGTAGGTTATCCACACCCATGGAAGTGTTGCCAACCACTCTGGACCACAGTCATAGCCTGGTGTCCTATTTCTGCCCCAAGACCATCTTGGTCATTCTAGGTCTTTGATGATTGAACTTGGAGGAAAAAAACATAATCATTGCATAATGAGTGCAGGGTTTTTTTAAATCTTTTTTTTTTTATAAATTCATTTTATTTATTTATTTGGCTGCGTTGGGTCTTTGTTTCTATGCGAGGGCTTTCTCTGGTTGCGGCGAGCAGGGGCCACTCTTCATCGCGGTGCACGGGCCTCTCACTGTTGCGGCCTCTCCTGTTGCGGAGCACAGGCTCCAGATGCGCAGGCTCAGTAGTTGTGGCTCACGGGCCCAGCTGCTCCGCGGCATGTGGGATCTTCCCAGACCAGGGCTCGAACCCGTGTCCCCTGCATTGGCAGGCAGATTCTCAACCACTGCGCCACCAGGGAAGCCCCAGTGCAGTTGGTTTTAAAATCAGACTTGTTAAATATTCTAGTTCTGAGGACGAAGCTTGGGGCGGGGTCTTTTCTTCTAAGTGCCCCCTTGCACAGAGAACACATATTTAGGAGGTAAAAGGAACACAGGATAAGATTTCTTACGGTATCACTTAGAATCTGGTTCAGCTGCATGTAACAGCTGAATAATGGTGCTTAAACACACAGGGGTTCTCTCTTACCTAAAAGAAACTTGGAGATATAAGCTGGGAGACAGTGTTCCATAGGCCTCCTGTGTATTCAGGTATCTTATAAACAGAGCCACGGGCAGCTTTTCTTCTCAGAGTATGTTTTCAAGGATGTTTTATAGTGCTTGGGTTTGGAAGATACAGTGCCATTCTCTGCGTCAAAGGGTAGATTTCTTTGCTGTCCAGGATAGTAAAGATACTGTCTCGCACAGGGCAAAGGTGGGGCAGGATTGCCAGTGGCCCTGTTGTAAAGGATTGGCGTTCCCAAGCTTGGGGTTCCTCAGCTGTGACCCAAACCCACTGCGTTTATAGTATCTATCTGGCCTGCTCAACACTGCCCCGTGGGAACCAAAGCAAACTGACAGGGATGGGAAGCTTATGCTGCCTGCTGTACTTTTTCTCTGACTTGGGAGTCTAGTGCCTTCTGCCAGCACCCATGAAACCGTGACAGTCTAACTGGTTAGCTTGCAAGTAGGGTAAAATTTCAGACCCTTCACAGTTCTTGACAGTATATAGTAAAGGGCTGGAACGGTGACTCCACAAAGTCATCGAGGCAAGGTTCCTCTTATCCTTCTGCTCCAGCAATCTTCAAGGTCACTGTGTGCTCCAAGGTGGCTGTTGGAGCTCCAGTCAGCACATCTTCATTCTAGGCAGCAGAAGAGAGGAAAGGAGATTGGGATTGACATACATACACTAATATGTATAAAATAGATAATTAATAAGAACCTGCTGTATAAAATAAAATTCAAAAGTTCAAAAAAAAAAGAGGAAAGGAAAAGAAAAGTCAGCACCTCCCAGCTCTCCTGGAATTCACAACACTTATTGGCCATCACTTAATCCAGGGCTTTACCTAGCTGCAAGGGAGGCTGGGAAACGTCTTGAAGCTGGGTGCAGTGCTGCCCCAGGCAGGGATTTGTTACTAAGGAAGAGGGAGAATGGATGTGTTGGGTGGCGAGTAGCCTCTCTGTCCCAGGCCCCACCTCCTGCCTGCCATCCCTTGTCTGTTGGTGGGGACAGAAAGGAGTTCCTCATCTGAGTACAGTCCTCACTGAGGATGGAGGAGATAGTGAAGGGCAGGTTTGGAGAAGGATGTACTAGATGAAATCCCCTCCCTACCACCCCAGGGGACTCGAAAGATAGTGGGAGGGATGGGCATGTGCGTTACTAATTACAAAACATCGTGAAAAGTGTGATCAGAGCCGGGTAGAGGTCATCCAGCCCAGGGAGCTATGAGAGCACTAATGGGGGCAGCTGCATTAATTGGGGATCAGGGAGGGCTTCCTGGAGGAAGCGATGCTTGATTTGTGTCTGGAAGGATGAGTAGAAGTTCACCAGACATGGTTTGGGGGTAGGGCTGCCAGATAAAATACAGGATGCCCAGTGAAATTTTAATTTTAGATAAACAACTAATAATTTTAGGATAAGTATAACCCATATGATATTTGGAAGGTATTTGCACTAAAAGATCATGTGTTGTTTATCTGAAATTCAAATTTATCTAGCATCCTGTACTTTTATTTGCTAAATCTGGTAACCCTATGTGGGGATGAAGACAGTCCATATGCAGTGAGCTGATGCAGAAAGGCCCAAGGGCTGGGGAGCTGGAAGCAGCTTGGCAGGCAGGAGTGAGTGAGGAGGTGTGTGAGGGGGTGTGGGGGGCTGGGAGGAGGGGAGCGAGGCTGGAAAAGCAAGCAGGGCAGGTCATTATCTACTGAACAGGAGTCAAGAGTATCTATTAATGAACATTTTTTGGAGAAACTACCATGTGCCAGAACTCTTGTATTGACTCCTGTCGTCCTCAGCCATCGCTAGGAGAGAGGTGCTTGTATTATACCCATTTTACAGCTGAGGCAAAGTAATAGCTGGGCAGTGGTAGAGTGGGGATTCCAACTCCGGTGTAAATCCAGCTGTGCCTCCTTGGGATATTCCATGGCCCTGCTGCGTGTTATCTCATTCACCCAGCTCCCTATCATCCTGCAGGGTTCGCAGTCACACAGCTGCCCGAACAGAGGAGAAAATGAGGGGAGGCCCAGGCTGTTTAAAAGCTCCTTGAAAACGCGGCCCTTGGACTCTCAGAGAACAGCTAGTCCAGAGGCTTCCACACTGGGCACTTAGCAGCCCTTAAGGTTCCTGAGAGGGGTGGGGCCTCTGAAGAGGTGAGGGGATGAGGGGGGAGGAGGAGGGATGGGGAGAGCCTTGTGAAGGAGAGGTTGACAATGGGGTGGGACTCCAACTAGAGCACCACGTATGCACGGGCATCCGTGAGGGGCTGCCCATGAATACAAAGTGGCTCAGTGGCTTTGGAAACAAACATCCTGCTGGTAGCCCAACGCCCTCCATTTGCAGGGAGGAAACTGATTCCCCGGAGGGTTGGCGGTGGGGTGTGATCTTGCTGGGTGCAGCAGGGTCTCCAGAGCATCGCTGGTCAGTCTTGGCTCCACCCTCCCAGCCCACCCGCTTCTGAACCCTTGGACTCCAGCGCCAGCACGGCTGAGGCTGCCTAGGAGCCGGCCCGGCATCTCCAGCAGACACAGGCTCCTGCTCAGCCCAGCTTGCCCCGACCCTTCCAGGCCATGGGCTTCGGGGCCTTGATTTTGGGCCCGGTGTGTGGATGGCGGGACCCGAGGGTTTACAGAGCTCGGCTGGGGTGGCCCCGGGGGGCCTTGCCAGGGCCCCGGAGGCCCCGGAGAGCCCCTATCCGTACCTGCTCCTCCTCCCCCTCTGCAGCGGCTGGGCCGGGGCGGCCCATTGTTGTCCACGAAATGTTTCCGAATCAGCCATTTAATGAGAACAAAAGGAATTAATTGGTGGTTTAGGCCTAATGAGACCGCTGTGCAAATTAACAGTCCTCATCAGCAGAAACAAACAGAGCCCTTAAATGAATTGCCGAAGAGCATTAAACTGAATAAGCTTTTGCCGGGATGATAAATAGCAGGTCAGAGGAGACCATCTGGCCCCTTCCCTGCAGCTTCCTTCCAGGGAGGAGGGAGTGAGCGAGCAAGGGCGGGGCCCAGCTGGGCGGAGCCAGGCCCGCACTCAGGCTCGCAGCCTCGCGCACACACGGTCACGCGTGTCCGTCCACACACAGCCGCACGCCCACGTATTTGCACACTCACGATCACATCTGTGCACCTCCACACAGTCACACTCAGACACGTTCACACACATCCACTGACACACATTTGCACTCACACGTATATAATTGCACACACACACACGCACACACGCACGCTGGAGGTGCAGAAGACTAAGGTGGCATTTGTCTCCAGGAGATGGGACAAGGCCCTCTGCCTGATCTGCCTGCGCCCCGAGGTAGGGGTTGCTGTGGGCGGAGGTGCTGAAGCTCCCGCCACCCCACACACATCCCCGCGGAATACTGGGCTGGGTGGGAGGACAGAGAGCAGCCCTGGCCCCCAAGGCAGTAACCCCTGCTCAGAGAGCAGTCCTCCCTCAAGCGGGCCATGTGGGCGTGTCCGACATGCCCTCCGCCCCTGCCCGCCTCCTCTCTCTTCCTCCACACCTGCCGGGTGGTCTGGTGATCTTGGGGTGGAAAGTACTGGGCTAGGCAGTAACTCAGAGGAGGGTCACAGGCCTTCCAGGTGGTTCTGATGCATACTAGTTGCATGTCTAAGATTCCTTCTAGGGCTGATATTCTGGGTGGCTTGCCCCACTTTAATTTTTATTAGAAAAATATTTTTTAGATTACCTGTCTTCTCTATTTTTCACTCCACAAACACACAGTGGCTGCTTTTGTTCATCATTGAACGTTCCGTGTAATCACATTGTCTGGCACGTTGGAAGCGCTTAATATGTATTTGTTGGTTGAATGAGTTAAACCAAATTCTTTCAAACAAGTGTGTGTGTGTATATACGTATATACGTAAGTATATACGTATACACACACACACACACATACATACATATATATATATATGTATAATCAGCCCAGGCTAAGGCTTTGGTGAAGTTTCGTGGAAACCCTAGTGTTGCGTTCTGTGCACCGAGGGCCCACATTAGACTCTAAAGATGTCTTGTGTCCCCTACTTGGGGATCAGCTCCTGAGGTGAGGTGTCCGGGTCTGGATTGCTTAGTGTCATTAGAGTCTCCCACAGGGATGCTCTGCCCTTTCCCACACACCTGACCATTCCAGGCTGTGGGAGTCACCTTGCTAAGGCACAGAAGCCTCTGATGGCCCCTCAGCGCCTGCCCAGTAGAGAGTGAGCGCTCGATACTTCTTAATAAGACAATTAATCTACCCATCCACTCGTTTATTCATTTGACAAACATTTTTCAGTCTAGCCCTGTGCCAGGTATTGTGTAACACAGGAATGATTTAAATTGGCCAAGTCTTCACCGTCAAGCAATTTACATGTGTTGAGAGAGAGAGGAGACAAGAAACTTGTATTAAGTATCAGTAGGTGGAGAGGTTGGTCTGGTTCAGAGCTAAAAGAAATAATGGAATGATCCATTTTAGGGAGGTGGTCAGGGAAGGCCTCCCTGTGGAGGTGATGTCTAAATGACACCTGAAGAATGAGGAATCTGACATGCAGACTGTGGGCAAAAGGGCATTTCTGGAGGAGCAGACAGCATGTGCAAGGGTCCTGAGGTTTACATGTGGCCAGAGCCAGGAGGAGAGAGTGTTGCAAGGCATGCTTAGCAAATTGGGCAGGCCAGAGTGTGCAGCCGTGAGGATGAGTTTGAATGAGCCAATGAACATCAATTGTTAGAGTTTAAAGCGTTAAGTAATGGGAGAAAACTACAAGGATCCTCAACACAAAATTTTAGAGATCATCAACCAACTGATGGTCACAGAACACCTCCTGGGTACCGCTCTGTGCCTAATGCTGTGGAGAACAGGATGATGTGAAAGATGTGGTCCCTGCCCTCAAGCCAGTGACAGCTGCTTTGACCTGGACAGCCTCTTCACACTTAGCACCTTCTGAGTGTGGCCCAGCTGAGAACTACAGAGAGAAGCTGAGGCTCTTGGGGCCTCTTTGCAGCCAGCAGCCCTGGCTGTTCAGGAGGAGGCAACATGGAGGCTTGGCATGGTTGGGAACACTTCCCAGGGAAGACAGAATGTAAACTGAGCTTGGGCAAAGGAGCAGTAATTGTAGATACCAGTGCCTCTCTGCTAGACACACATCTCCTGCCCTCTCAATCTTTCTGCTAGGTTCGGATCATTAGCCCATTTCGTAGATGAGGAAACTGAGGTACAGAGCAGGAATTAGAGCCACTGAGTAATGTAGGTGGGATTTGCCCCTGGCTCCGCCTGGCTTTATCCATTCCCACTGCGAAGAAATGGAAACAGAGGGCCTAGGTCTGGGTGGCAGGGCCATGGTATGACTTTCATGGGCTCTGGGCCTTTTGCCTTCATGGGCCCCATTTCTCCCTTAAAAAATTATTAAAAATTATATTTTCTGACTGTGGTGGTATAAAGATGAATATATTCATTTCTCCTTCTGATTTTGAAAAGATTTACAACATTCTTGTCGACCCCCAAATGAACCTTGAGCTTGAGGCATGGTGCCCCCACTAGTGCCTAGTGCAGAAGCAGCTCTGCTGACCCCCCACAGGTGCTCCACAGCTCCTCCAGATCTCACAGCCACCCTCCCCAAACTCCAGGAGCTCGCACCCCACTGCCAAAATGCCCACACCGTGCCCTGAGCAGGGGCAGATGCCACCAGGAAGCTTTAGCTTGAGTGTCTCTGCAGTTGAGCTGGTGAGGGCAGCTGGACAAATAAATCACTGCCTGGGAACGTGTGTCTGTGCTGATGCAGGGACAAGAGATTGCTTGTCTTTTTTCCTGCAACCAGGGCTTAAATTCACCAGGGTGATAAATGGTTTAGCCTCCACGATTAAGGCCACCTCGATAACTCACAGCGCCAAAGAGGGCCCAGAAGCATCAGTCTCATGTTTGTTTTTCTCAAGGCAGAGGAGGGCCATGCTTAAAAGATCGAGAAAAAAATGGCCTAGCCATCCTGCTATGACCTGGGGAGTGAGGCCCAGGGATGCTGGATTCCATGTTAGAGCACCTCACTGGTTCTACCCTCCACCCTTGCAGTTTAAAGCCCCACTTCCCTCTGATTTTCGTGCTTCCTGCTACTCCTAGAGACTACCTAAAAGCATAGCTCGACTGGGGTGCCTCCCTCTCTCAAAGACCTTCGATGGCTCCCCTTTGTCTACAGAAGGAAAGCCAAATGCCTCAGTTTGGTCTCCAGAGCTCTTCAGGACCAGGCCTCAGTTTACCTTTCTATGATACTTTCCCTTGAACCTTTTCTTCTAGCCCTGAAACCTGTTCTGTACCTCCAGTTCTTGTTGACCCTGGCTGTTTTCCCCTCCTGGAATGCCCTTCCTCCTCCAGGGAGCCCTCCAAGAAGTTCCACTTATTGGAATTACTTTTTCTTTTCCCTGTCTTCCCACAGACTGTGTTTGGATCTCTGTTGCAACCCTGGGTGCAATCTTCTTGTGGTTACCTGCGTGTGCCTCTGTTTCCTCCTAGTGTGGGAACCTCTAAAGGATGGGGACCTGATTTATTCATCCTTCTCTCATATAGGCTTAACGTGGTGCTTTGCACACACAGGAAATGCCCACTGTTTGTGAAGTGAATTGAATTTCCAGTGGGGAACTGCCTTGGTCTAATTAGATGGTCCAGGGACACACAGCTCTGTTCTAATTTGAGACCTTTGCTTAGAGGCAGACCCAGTTCCCTCATTTCTAATTAGACAAAGTCTTGACCTTGACTCATGGCCTGGGAGAAACTCAGGACACCAGGTTTGGCAAATACATTGGTCCAAGAATCCATAAATATTGATTCGTTGTTTGCAGAGTAATTTAAATGTCAGTTATAAGCCCAAGGCAGATAAAGATCTGTAACAACAATAAAACTGGATACAAGCCACCAAGCCCTCGGGAAGCAGCTTTGGGTTAAGACGGAAATGGAATGCACAGGCCTTGGGGAGGGAGGGCATTAGAGGGGGAGACAGATCAATGGCTCTGTGAGACTTGGCTGCCAGCGATGCTCAGGTTGGGATGTGCTTGCTCATTACCATGTCTGCTGTTTGTGGATGGATGCGGTCCCTCATCCATCTATCCATCCATCCACCTGCTGTGGAATTTTGGTTCTCAGCTATTCAGAGGGAGATAAAGATGGACAGATACACATACATACTCAGAGACAGGAACACACAGAACAAAGATAGGCACTGACATTTACACAGAGAAACAGTGAGGCAGAGACACAGGGAGAGACAGAGATGGAGACACAGACACTCATGGGGAAGGAAATACACAGAGAGACAGAGGTGAAGGGAGAAACATACTCCCCACAGTAGGAGGGCACTGGAATAAACAAGCAGAGTTTGGGCACGATTGTGCCTTGGGGAGCAGCAGGCTGGGCCCTAGTTCGCAATAGGGGACCTAGATTCTAACTCCAAGAGGTAGTATGTCCAGTGGTGAAGATCCACAGCTTAGGAATTAGATTGCAATGATCAGATGGAGTTCAAGTCCCAGCCTCCCCACATACTAGAAGTTTGTGATATTGCACTACTTAATTAAACTTCTGAGCCTCAGTTTCATCATCTGTAAAATGGAGATCCTTATACAATATACAAGGATGCTTACCTCACAGGTTTTGGGGAGTCTATGTACATTAAAGGGTTAGCACGCCTCAAGCACTCTATAAATGCTGAGTTTTATCACCCTATTTCAGAGTCTTCCCCTAAACAACTATATGACCTTGAGCAAATCGATTCCCCTCTCTGTGCTTTGGTTTCCCCATCTGTGAAGCGAGGAGGGGGGTACCTTTGAGGATTTCCAGGTCCCTACCCTCCTCACCACTTTCTCTCCCCATTGTCCTCTGTCTGAGGTTCTTCGTAGATGCCCCGAGTGAATGGTTTTCTTGGTAGAAGGTGCCCCCTCCATCTTTGATTTCATTTAACCGCAGTCAGACCCAGCAAATGAATTGCTTTCCTTCTCTTGGCTGATACCAGGAAGCAACCAGCCCGACAGCTCCCCAGGAGGGATCGATTGGAGGATGTCTGATTTTGAAATGAACTGGAGGATGGTTGATGTTGAACCTGACCTGCCGTTGTTCCCGGTCAGGGCTGGTGGTCAGGAGCTCCCACCTCACCCCTGGTGAGGTCAGGCCTGGTGGTCTTGCTGCGGCTGTCAGGGGTGGCAGAGGGCAGGCTGCTCTGGGTGCTGTGTGCTGTCCCTACCGTCCACAAGGGCCCGTGGGATCTATGGGTCCAGCCTCACACCAGGCAGTGTTCCCCACTCACCTGTTCCTAGGCTTTTTGAAAAATATCCACTCACCTCTGGGGCTCAGCCTGGATACCTCTGTGCCTGGGAGCTCCCTACCTCTCCACTTCTGCACAGTTCTTAGAGACGGAGAGGGATTTCACTTGTTGATGCTGATACACTACAATGATTATGACGATCAGCCCTTGTTTTGTACAAACTGTGTTAAGGAGGTGATACAGCTACAAAGCAGATTTTAAATTCTCTGTTAAGAAGCAGGTCAGTAGAAGGAAAAAACCCAGAATTATCATTGCTTCATCTGCAAAGCTTTCCCAATCATTAAGACTGTGACATTGTGTCCTTACATGGCACTATAGGGTCATGGACATTTGGAAGGCCTGTTTTCCCTACAAGACAGCGGGGAAGGTGAGGGATATGCCTTCCTTTAATGCTTTTGTAGGTCACTATCAAATGTTTGCTTAATGAATATATATTACAGTCTGTAATTTTAATACATCTAGTCTTCAATTGGTTTTCTAAAATTTAATTTAAAGTTTTATCACAGTAATGCCTGTATACATTGTTCAAAAAACGAACTGGTGTTACAAGGCTTCTGGCTGAAGTAAGCAGTCCCCATTCCTACTCTTTCTCAACCGCAGTCCTGCTTCCTTGAGGCAATCATTTCAACTCTTTTCTCTGTATTTTTATCTCCACATTTTAAAATCGTATGATTATATCTGTATTTTCTGATTTTCTCAATTTTAGATATTATCTACTGGCTTTGCATGATAGAATTTAACTTTCTGAGACACACACATGCACACACATACACACATGCACACGTACACATTTCTTCTCCCCCCCTCCCAATATAGTTCTATCACAAGTTTTGATAATATATCAGTATTCAGTGTTTATGCTACTATGACAACTTGAATATTGTTTACAGCTGAGCCATGTAGTGTACTATGGTTAGGTTTCCTTTCTCTTATAACTTTAATTTTTTCTTGCAGTTAATAATTGCCTCTTTTTTGTTGTTTGCTTAGTTTTCTATATTTCTATCACTAATTTATCTCTAGATTCCCCCCCAAATTGTAAAACTCCTCTAAGTATGGTTAGACACATCAGATAGTAGTTCAGTTCTATTTTTTTCCACAGAGACGCCCCTTCTGGAACCATTAACCCCCTGCTCCAATCTGGAAGGGGATCTCCAAGTCCACTGTGTAGCTAGCATCCTGGACCTCCCTCCACCATCATCCTGGTGGTTCTTATATGTTTATTTGGGGGCCTCTCTTCTGTGCCGCCTCTCACTTTGTACCTTTGCTTTCTCTTGTTTTCTCCTTTGCTGTGGTTGAGCACAGCTTCCAATTACATCTGTAATTTTCAGTCCCTTCCTGCACCTTTGCCTTTAGGAGCACCGGTGTGTTTGATTCCTGAGACTTCCTAGGGTTCCAGTGTATAAATCAGCTTGCTGCTTCTAACTTAGCCCTTATAGGCACTTGAAGAGAGAAAAAGCTGAAATCTAAGTCATTTCATCGGTTGTTCATCTGTTTCTTATCTTCCAAAGTTTTCTTGAAACCCATCGTTTGCTATCTTCTCTTTCATCTTCCCTGTTTTTTTTGGTTTCTTATCCTTTTAAAACCCCTCTACTGTAATTTTTTTTTTTTTTTTTGCGGTACGCGGGCCTCTCACTGTTGTGGCCTCTCCCGTTGCGGAGCACAGGCTCCGGACGCGCAGGCTCAGCGGCCATGGCTCACGGGCCCAGCCTCTCCACGGCATGTGGGATCCTCCCGAACCGGGGCACAAACCCATGTCCCCTGCGTCGGCAGGTGGACTCTCAACCACTGCGCCACCAGGGAAGCCCTCTACTGTAATTTTAATAAGGTTTTTGAGAGGAAGCAGACATCAGCTGAAAGCCCAATTTATTTATTTTAAGAATGTTTGATTGAGTATAATAATTGATTCTTTAGGTCATATATTGTCTCTGAATGAAGAGAAAGTGTCTTAGACTTAATTTAAAATTCAGGAGCCAACAAATAGCTTTTTTCTTCTCCCTCCTTTTTGGCTTAGTTTTCTTAGAAATCCATACTTGAGATGAGGGCGCATTACGGACCACAGCTCTTCATGGCCAGTTATCAGATGAAAACTAGTGAACTAACTGTATCAGTTGTCTGTTGCCACAGTAATGCTGTATTATAAACAACCACAAAAACCTCAGAGGTGTACAGTAATTGCTTATTGCTGTCAGGTATGGGGCCAGCTGCAGGGAGGCCGGGAGGCTTTCTCTGCTGTTCTTGGTTGGGCTCTCTCCTATGTCTGGGGTCGGCTGGCTGTTGGCTGATCTAGGATGACCTCATCTGTGGTAATTTGGTAATTGGGGGTAATTGGGTTCCGTTCCTTGTGTCTCTCATCCTCCAGCAGGCTAGCCTGGACATCTGTTCATGCCAGTGACAGAGGTACAAGGCTTCCTGAGGCTTTGGCCCCAAAATGACAACCTGGTACTTCCGCTACATTCTACTGGCCAAAGCAAGTCATCAGCCTAGCCCAGACTTAAGGACAGGGACATCATCTCCAGCTCTTTGGTGAGAGGAACTGCAAAGTCACGTGACAGTGGCTGTGGATACAAGGGGTGTGTGTGGGTGTGTGTGTGTACAGTTGGGGCCATTAAAGCTGTCAGTCTGCTATACCAACTGAAATCAGGAATTCTGCAGATGAGGTCTGCCATTACAATGTAATAGTGTGCTGACTTGATGATCTAGTTTCTTTATGAAGGTTTGCCTGATCTGGCACCACTGAGGTAGTATCATACATGGTAAAATCCTGCTGGGACGACAGCTCTGACCTTCACCTCGGCTGCCGACCTGGTGTCCTACAGGGGATTCCCTGGGAGTTTTAAACATCCAGATTGTTGACTGGGTTAAAAGAAAAGCCACCCAGGTCTTTCCCATAGGGGGGCCTCTCAGGATTTTCTTGTACGGTCTCCATATTCCTGAGCCAGACCCTGCTGTTTTCATCTGGACCTAACCTGGGGCCCCAGACCTCTGCTAGGGAAGGGCAGGTGGCGTATCTGTCATGCCTGTCCCGGTGAGGAGCTAGGATGGCATGTTCTCCCTCTTCCTCTTCCCTCCTTGAATTCTCATGGGATTACTCAGTGCTTTGACCCAGAAGAGTGACTTTACTGTGAGCATTTTGGGCTGGGCTTGTGCAGACGTTCCTGATCTCTAAGCCCCACTCCCCTGTCCCACCATCAAGTGAACACTCGGCAGGTTTTCTTTCTTTTAAACCAAGTGGGGCTGAGTGATGTTTGAAATGGAACCAGTGTCTGTTGCCTTGATCCTAGCAGTGAAGTGGGGAGGATAAGAGAGCTGCCCTCATGTGGGTGCTCATGGAGGGCCCTTGAGAGGTCCTACCGCCTAGTTTATTCCTATAGCTGTCCATGGACCTGTCCCCTGCCTGCTCTCCAGAGGGCTCTCTAAAGAGGCTGGCTCAAACCCATTCCTCTCTCCTCTGTTCCCTGGTGTCTGGCTCGGGCTGCCCCATCCTGCTTCTGCTGCTCAAGCTGAACTCCAGTCTGACACCTGTTCAGCATCTTAGCTGCCCCCAGTCCTCCCCCATCTGCAGGGCCGGCCTGACAGCTGGGAGGGGAAGCACTCACTCACTCTTCGAGGGGTCACCGTCCCGGGCAGATTTGGACCACCGGCTCCGTGTTCTGTTCGGGCTCGGCCCCAGGGTGGGCCCTTGGAAAGATTCCTTGCCCTGAGCTCTCCTCCCAGTTCAGGGGAGAAAGACCTGAAAGTTATGCTTCCCTCGTACGAGTGCATTTGTTAAGGAAGATGTGGACTTGGAAAGGATCATTGTTCCATGAAAACAGAGAGGGAGAAGTCCAGTAGCATCTTAGTGGCTGCATCTGTGCCAGATCTGGGGGAGGAAATGCTTCTCTGGAAACCACAGAATCCCATACGTCTGGACTAGTGAGACCTCAGTCAAGCACCTTCTCCCCTCTGGCCTGGGTTCCTTCCCCCAAGAAAAGAGAACCAGGGCCAGATCATTGTTTCTTAACCCGAGACTGCAGACCCCTTAAATGCTTTTGGTCTTTCCTGAAGACACAGGGTGAAGGAAAAGGGGAGGGTTTGGGGCACGTCTGGGGGCCAGAGCGTGAGGGAGGCACAGCTTGGCAGAGGGGCCTGTGGGAGGTGGACAGGACGTGCCAGGGTCCAGACACCTCCAGGGGCTGGCCAGTTCCAAATTTTATGAATCTATCTTCCAATCCAAATAGTGTTAACTTTTATTATTATCCATGGCACCAATAACAGCTAGAGTAATCACTAGTAGGTGCCAGGCAGTATTAAGTAGGTTGGGGTGTAGTATAATACATGGCTGTTTTCATGCCTTCTCTATGTAAAAGCGATTAATGTACCCAGCTGAGTAAACAGGGTAGGAAGCTCGCCCAGTGTCACACTCTAACTAGTATTGCCAACAGAGTTGGGAATCAAACCCAGGACTTGTTTGGGCCCAGGGTCCTTAATCCTGGTTGGATTTCTGGGAGTCGGGCTCTGGGCTAGGAGGCCTGGAACACAGAGTTAAGGGAAAACCCACCCCTAACCCTGGAGACTTGTTCTAAACACCATAACAAGGTAGCAATAGAGGGCTATGGGAGTTCCAAGCAGGGCTTGGGGACAGTCCAAAGAGGCTTCCTGGAGGAGAGGGCTTTTAAACTGGACCTTGAAGGAGAGGGATTTCAAGAGTGTAGAGAGAGTTCTAGGCAGACAGCAGGGCTTTTGGAGAACGCTAGATGGGAAGTTTGCAGAAGGGGGTGTGGTTTAGCCAGACGTGGTTCCTGGGATATTTTGGTTGGAAGATGGTGTGAAGAGGGATTGGTGGGAGATAGGCTGGAAAGCTAGGTTGAGGCCATATTGATGGCAGTTCTGAATGCCAGGGCAGGGAGCTCGGAACAGAGCAATGGAAAGAGGACAGGACACTCGACAAGTTTTGCACCTAAATTCTGTGCTGTAGAAAAAGTGGAAAAACGGACAGAAACTGACAATACAGGTAGTTCAAATAGGGCTGAGAAAACCTAAAAATATTGTGAGGTTTTTTGGTTTTGATTTTGTGAAGCAGCTCAATGTCCTTATCCTGGAGATCTGAGCAAAACCTCCATGAGCCAGGTTAGGAAGATAATTGACCAACTCCTTTTTACTTCCTTGGATTTCCTCTCTGCAAAACCTCACCAAACTACACCGAGAACTCATTCGGCTCCGCAGACTATGCAGAACCCCTTAAAATGTTTATTCATGGGCTTCCCTGGTGGCGCAGTGGTTGAGAGTCCGCCTGCCGATGCAGGGGACACGGGTTCGTGCCCCGGTCCGGGAAGATCCCACATGCCGCGGAGCGGCTGGGCCCGTGAGCCATGGCCGCTGAGCCGGCGCGTCCGGAGCCTGTGCTCCGCAACGGGAGAGGCCACAACAGTGAGAGGCCCGCGTACCGCAAAAAAAAAAAAAAAAGTTTATTCATTTGTGAAGAGTTGGGAGCCACTGGGAGGAGGGAGACGGCTCATCTTGAAATCATCCTTGGCCCCCACGGGCCTCGTGATCCCTTCATTTTCAGTAACAGTGATTTACACTGCTCATTTGCCTAGTGTCACCCGCAAATGTCCCAGTACCTGTTGCCACTGTGGCTGCAGCTCCAGCTTCAGGCTCAGGTTTGCAGCTGGATGATTGGCTGAGCCGCCCAGCCAGGGCACAGGGAGGGCAGGGCACCGCTGACCTGGACGGGGCCTCGGGCTCCAGTCCTGCCTGTCGTCACACTCTCACGGTGCGACCTTGGCAAGCCCCCGTCTCTCTCTGTGCAGCTGTCTTTTCACCGCAGCCCGCGTGAGGGCTTGCCCTGGATCAGCACTTCTGGAAACAGCCACTCTCATCCCCTCTCCGAAGGCAGCATCCTATCTGAGCATCCCCTACTATTAGTCAGTGAGTATTTCCCTTAAGTTGACTCACTTTTTAAAACACACCAATTCATGTCAATCTACCATTTCTGTAAATGATGCATCATTTGCTCTAAATGGACAGTAAAGTTAGCTGTTAAAATAGTAAGTGTTCACTCTCTTACCTCCTAAGATCCGTGTACGTGCCAGCCTGAGATGTGAGTGTACCCCATGGAGGGAAACCCCCATCCTGGGGCTCGGGCAGCCTCTCTGACATGGTGTGTGTCCGAAACACCTGGGGAACTTACTAAAACGCGGATTCTGATTCAGGAGGTCTGGGGCGGGGCCTGAAACTCTGCCTTCTTCACAAGCTCCCAGAGGAGGTGCCCAGTTCCAGGGACCCCACTTTAAGTAATGAGGATCCGTGGGGTTTTTCCAGCCCTCACATCCTGGGTTAGGGCAAGAACGTCAACAGAAACAAAGCAGCAAATCTTCTTGAAAACTTTTGTAGTGAAATGTAAAGCCTCATAGCCAAACTTAGAAACAAAGGCTGAATAGAAGCAGAAAACTCAGCGAGTTGTTATTTCTTCTTTTCTCCAGAACATATGTTTATGTTTTCTTTACTTTATGCGCTTAGAACTCTGGTTGTCTCTGCTCATAACCTCAGTGATTAAACAACTGTGACTCTCCTCACAGACCCCTACCCTCCGCCTTTATTTAGAGACCCGAACATAGAAAACCATTCCAGTGGGGACCTGGCTCGTAAATCATGCCGATCTTGCCTGCATCCCAGGCCTCGCTCTTGCTAAGAGACAGAGTCCTGGGGCTCTGGAGGCAGGACCGCTCGGGCTTTTCCCTTCTGTGGCCTCCCGCCTGGGTCACAGTCAGAACCAAACAAACACCCCCCACTGACTCACTGCAGCTTCATGGTTCATGTCATGTTTTCCCGGGACAGGGGAGTTATAAGTTCTAGTAGCTCTTGCTGTGTGCGGGGGTGTCGGGGGGTGCTTGGAGCGGGGAGGGGAGCAAGGCTGCTCCTCAGGAACCCACACGGGGCTGAGGCCACGGCGGGCCCTTGGCGAATGTTAGCTGAGTCCAGGACGGGAAGAGAAGCTGACTTGGTGAGAACTGTGAAGGGGGCCGATCATGGCGGCTCTGCGGTGGCTGCGACGGATCGCTCTTGCGCTCAGGCTGAAAAACAAGGCTCCAGCTGAATGCCAAGTTGTGCCCCGCCCTGAGTCAGTCCCAGAGCCCAGATGTCGTCCCTCCCTCCTCAGCAGCGGCAGGTCACGCCACCCAGCAATTCCTGGCCTCCCGGTAGAAATCAGTGCAATCCGTGCTCTACATCCGGTGTGCCCGAGATGCTGAGCGAGGTGGGGTAAAGCCAGGGACCCAGGGGGCTCAAGGAGGATGGCTGGGGGAGTGTGAAGGTTATGTGCTGAGCAGAGGCCTGATCAGAGACCCCAGGGTGGTGTTTTCCCTGAGCAGTGAGAGGGGGTTGGAAAGACCCCCCTGCTCCAAGCCCCAGGAATGGTGCCTCTTTGGTGTTTCAGTATCCTCCTGCCAGCCTCCGGCCTTCACCTCTCATTTAGCCTGTTCTGAACTGCATAGAGGAGAAATGCGGTGTGGATTCCATTCATCTTAAAAGGCACAGGGAAGGGTTGCCTTTCTCTCATTTCTGAGGCTGTCAACAAAGACGAGAATTCATATACAGAGAAACGAACCCAATCTCTCAAATCGGGCCATGGTTCTCTGTTGCTTACCGAATGAAGTCAAAAGCTCATATAACCTGGAAGGGACTGATTCAGGATTTGAATCTGTCTCCAGACCCCAAGTGTGTCTCTCTTCCCAAGGGTGAGGCTCCACGTCTGTGGGGACTGTAAATGTGTAGCTGCCTTCTGAACTCGGCCAGTGGAGTAGCAGTGTCAGAGGAGCAGTTCTCCCATGAGTCTGGGGCCCTGGGGCATCAGAGGATTTGCATCCTGCTTCAAGGAGGTGAGGGAGGATAGGAAGAGGAGGCCAGAAGGGGAAGCCAGCCCAGTAATCACAAGACCCTGTTGTCTAATGGCGAGCCTTGCAAAGCCCCGGTCGGTCTTCACAGAGCTTTCCCATCATGACGATGGCTTCCATACTGAGTCCCTAGACTGTGACAAGTGTTTGACATGCGTTTTGTCACTTTAGTTCTCCAACAACCCAGTGAGATGCATTTTGCTAGGTCCAGCGTTCAGAGAAGAGGACTAAATAATTGAACACAGACCTGTTTAGGGTTCAAGTTCATGTGTTTGCTGCCAGGACCTCCTGCCTGTCTTATCTGAGGCTTAGAATAACTGTGGGAGATAGACATCACCAGTCCCAACTTATGATGCTGAAATAGAACTCAGAAAAGTGAAGTGATTTTGCCTAGTAGGTAAATGGTGGAACTAAGACCAAATGCCATTCTCTACACTCTGACCAGGATTTTCCCCTTGTGCTACATCAGTGATTCTTCAGGCTTTTATGGCTTATATGCTCTCTGAAAGGCTTGCTCTTATGACTGAAACCAGCCTGGGCTGGGCATCTAGAGGTCAGGATCTCGGCCTGACTCTACCAGTGGTTGCCTATGTGACAACAAGCCAGCTGCTCTCCATGGGCTGTGGTCATCTTCAAAGTTTCTTCTAGCACTAGAATTCTGGTCTCTCTTTACATTACAATTATAACACATATTTGTTACGAACATGCTCAACAGTGTAGAAATATGGAAAGTAGAACCAAATAAAAAAAAAGTCATCACCTGAGGCAGAAGTTGTTAATAATTTGGTGCGTTTCCTTCCAAATGATTTTCTCTCTCTCTCAACATAAATAACATATGTAAGTTTTATTATCCTAAAATTTATTTTTTGTACTTAAAATATGTTTCAGTGATCTTCCTGTGCCATCATATATAGATCTACTTTATTCTTTTTTTTTTTTTTTTTTGCGGTACGCGGGCCTCTCACTGTTGTGGCCTCTCCCGTTGCGGAGCACAGGCTCCGGACGCGCAGGCTCAGCGGCCATGGCTCACGGGCCCAGCCGCTCCGCGGCATGTGGGATCTTCCCAGACCGGGGCACGAACCCGTGTCTCCTGCATCGGCAGGCAGACTCCCAATCACTCTGCCACCAGGGAAGCCCTACTTTATTCTTTTTAAACAATGTATCTTGGATATGTTCTTCATCAGTAGGTCTTTCCCCCTCCCCTTTTAAAATGATAAACAGTATTTTTGTATCATGGATAAGCATAATTCATTTGGGCATTTACATTATTTCTAGGCTTTTTTTGCTATGATAAACAATGCTGAAATAAACATCTTTATACATATGTCCTAACTCACATGCAGACATATATCTTTAACATGAATTCTTAGAACTGCCAGATCAAGAACACACACATTTAAAAATTGGAAAGATGCTGCCAAAATCACTCTCCAAAGAGGCCAATTGACCTTTCTCTCCACAAGGCAGGGGGCAGGCTGAGGATGTTTGCATTTGCCGCATTTGAGCCTGGATTAGCAGGTGCAGGTGTTCTGATGTCCATGTGATGATGGGACAACAGCTCAGAGAAGACAGTGGGTATTCTAGTGTCACACAGGAGCCAGGGACAGAGCTGAGATCGAAGCCTTTGTGCCCCCGACCCTGAGTCTAAGCGCTCTGCAACCCTGAGGTGATGGCTTGATGGAATGAACTCTGACTCTGAGGTCAGAACTCCTGGGTCTGAATTCTTTCCATGCAACTTGCCACTTCTTGGACTTCGACCAAGATACTTAATCTACCTGACCTCAGTTTCTTTTCTTTTTTTTTTTTTTATTTTGAAAAAAAAACATTCTTTTTTATTGAAGTATAGTTGATTTACAATCTTGTGCTAATTACTGTTGTACAGCCAAGTAATTCCGTTATACATATACATACATTCTTTTTTATATATTATTTTCCATTATGGTTTATTGTAGGATATTGAACATAGTTCTCTGTGCCATACAGTAGGACCTTGCTGCTTATCCATTCCATATATAAAAGCCGACATCTGTTAACCCCAACCTCCTACTCCATCCCTCCCCCCCCCACCCCCCCCACCCCCGCCTTGGCAATCACTAGTCTGCTCTCTATGTTCATGATTCTGTTTCTGTTTCATAGATAGGTTCATCTGTGTCATATTTTAGATTCCACATATAAATGATACCATATGGTATTTGACCTCAGTTTCTTATCCTTGAAGTGGAGATGGCAACGCTATCAAGGAGGGACTGTCATGAGGATTCAGTGAGAATTTCTGTAAGGATCTGGGCCCTAGAAAGTGCCCTCTGAAACTTCCTCCCTTCTGGGGAGTTGGGGGCCAGGGAACTCTGCTGTACTCTAAAGCTCTTTTGCATTCATCCAAGAAGGTAACTAAGGATTTATTGCCTAGCCATGCATAACTCAAAAAATTGTTGCTGAATGTTGTTGAAAAGGCTTACAATTCAGAAGGGTTTTTTGTTTTGTTTTGTTTTGTTTGTTTGTTTTTTAAAGTTTAGAAGTGAAAAAAAAACCAGTTCTTGTCTGATGCAGTGAGAACTGGTAACGTGGCCCTGAATGTTCGAGAGAGGGCTCAAAGAGACTTTTATTTGTTCCTGATACAATTTTGAAAGTGATTTCAGCAGAGGCCAAGTGGACTCTCAGCTTAAAACAGCTGTAGGGGCAAACTCATTTCTCCATGGATTCACCAGTGGGTCATCCCATTATTTGTAGCCTTAGAGTGCTTTGTGGGTGCAGGATAATGGGAGAAGTGGCAGATTGTTTTAAAAAGACAGGCACAGTCATTCTCTTCCCTGTGTTTGGGCCTTTGGGGACTCCCCTCCCACACTGACTCAGAGCTTGTCTATGCGACTTGCTTTGGACAATGGAACATTAGCAGATGTGACAGAGACTTAAAAAGAACTTGAGCCTTGGAGCTTGCCTTCTCTTACAGGCTTGGGGCACTGATTCCGCCATACAAATAAGCCTGAGTTAACATACTGGAGAGACTGTATGGAAGATAGTGAGGTGCTCTGGCCAACAGCTTGTCAATCACCAGATGTATGAGTAAGGCCATCCTAGCTCATCCAGCTTCAGCCAAGCCACCAGTTGACCACAGATCAGCCAGCCAGGATGGCCTAGGCAGCCCATAGAATTATGAGAAAAAAAATAATGTTTTTGTTTTAATCCACTAAGTTTTGGGATGGTTTATTATACAGCCATAGCTAACTGGTAAAGATATTTATGGAATGAATACCTGGATGAAACAGAAAGAATCCCAGGGTTGGGAGAACTAGCCTTGTCTCAGTGCACAAAAAAGTGTTTCAGGACCACGGACAGAGGCACAGGATGGGGGGGTGTATTTGAGCTGAGCTGAGCACTTGCCAGGCTCTGGGGTGAGAGTGAGAACAGTGGTTCAGGATGCAGGGGGAGACAGAAGTATAAAAGGACATGGCCCTGATATGGGTGCTAGTGAGTCTTGCCAGACAGCTGTTAGCTCAGGAAACCCCTCATTCCCAGACAAACCAGGACTGTTGGTCCGTCACCCATTTCCCCAAGTTCAGGCAGCTGGAGGGCTGGGGGGTTAGAGGGCAGGAGAGGCAGGGGACTCAGTTGATGACTTACGGGGGGGTGACTTGGCTCAGTTTTCTAACTGCCATCTCCACCCTTTGTACACAGTCTGGTTTACCATTATTTCCCTGGGGAAAGTCAGACTTTATGTGAAGGGAATCTTGAGTCTGTAATTTCATAATAACAATAATCTCTTGTTTTCAGCGGTGCTGAGACTTTGATAAATCCTTTCATAGTCACATATTATATAATCTGGCTTGATCCTTACAACCCTTTCTGAGAAAAGCAGAGCATCCAGGTGCATTTGCATTACCCAGTTCTTTTCTCCCCTCTTATCCTCTAAGTGTGTGAGCCAGGGTGAGGGAAGGCAACCAAAAGAGCAGCAGATGGAGGAGGACCCAGGATTCTGGATTCCCTGCGTCCTAAGACTTTCTAAGTAGACGAGTGCCCTTAGGATCCAACATTCAGGCACATGAAATAGGTTTTCTCACCCACATGTTAAAATGGGAGGTCAGGACTCCAATCTTTCAATTCTTTTAAGCTCTGAGTTTCTAGTAGTCCACAAAGGCTGAGGAACTCAGGTCTTCTGTTCATTATGTGGAGTGCTATTTGGGAACCTCCTAGATGGCTGCCTGTTTTCCTGGAATTTGAGCCGGTAGGGCCCCTCCAAGTGAGCGGTGTGGGCGGTAATCCCATCTGCTACACATTCAGTATAGTCTGGATCCTAGGGGCTGGATGGAGCCTGCCTAGGTGATTCACAGGCTCATGTGACCCACCCATGGGAAGGGCAGGGGCCTCAGGGTTGATTGCATCAGATGCCTCAGATGCCCCAGGGCTCTCTCCCCATCTCTGCCCTGCTTCCCTCTGCACACCAGCTTCAGTCTCTCAGGCCAGCTTTGCCCATGAGGCTGGGGTCACATCTTCTCAGCTTTACCCCCAGAAAGGGAAGGGGTGTCTTCCTTTATTTCATTTTGAAGATACTCTCAGGGGAGGCCTCCAATTGGCCTGGCTGGGTTGTGTGCCCACTCCCATAGTCAGGCAGGTGGGACCACTGGGATGGGCTGCTCCTTTGAGAGCTACATGGTTAGAGTTGTGGGGAAGAACAGTTTCCCCAAGATGGGGGGGGGCCGTCCTTATCAGAAGAGGAGAGGGATGGAGAGCAGGTGAAGCAGGTGGCCCTCAAGGCAGTTTTCTTCCCCATGTTTGCGGGGAGGAGCTGATGTAGAGCTCGACCGCGTTGTCTGAGGTTTGATGACCAGGAAGCTGGAGCTGAGATTTGAACCTGGGTCGTCTGACTCTAAAGCCCATGGTCCTCCCACCATAGCCTTCTACCTACATTCCATTCTCATGTGGTGGCAGGGGGATGGAGTCTGTGCCTCAGGGCGTTCTCTGTAAGCTGGCACTGTGCTCGTGGGAGAGCTCTGGGCTGGGGATCAGGGGATGTGTGAGTTAATCTTAGCTCTCTGTTGTCTTGCTGTGTGACCTTGAGAAAGTCACTTTCCTTCTGTGGACTGCAGCATCTTCTCTGCCAAATGGGGATGACCATCCCTGAGTCCCTCCTGTAGGCATTGAGGGGAGCTAATGAGATAATGCTGTGAATGAGCTTTCGAAAGCTGAAAAGCCCACACAGATGTGAGGATTATTCTTATGATCCTGGGCCCCAAAGGATTAGCTTAAATTTATGGCAACAGGAGGGGTGAGGGCTAACAGAAACATCCAGATGTCGAGCAGCCTTGCTCAAATAACCCAATGCGACCTGCTTTGAGGGTGGCCCCCTGATTTATTTATTTATGGTGGGCGACTCATGCTGGGCTTCCTGACTCTTCCTTGAACTCCCTCTCCCCTCTCTCCATGATGCCCTGGGTCAGGGGGCCATGGGGTCCTTTTATGACAGTGTGCAAGGCTGGTCACATGGTTTTGGTTTCCTCTTCTCTTTTTCTGCCTCGGGCCAAGAAATGAGGACACTAAAACACTTCTTCTTGGGTTGGCTGCAACTTGCTGCATGTTTATTTATTGTTTCCTGGGGGAGGGGGCACAGTCTGTTGGACCCAGGAAAGATCAGAGGCCTCCATCTAATTCCATAGGAGGCCAGGGGGGACTCACTTGAAAAGAGGACTGTTGGCAGAAACTCTTGTAAACCCCTGGGTAAAGTAAAACTAAACAATTTTGTTTTTATCATGTAGAATCTCTCAGGGCCTTTAATACACTAATGAGTTTTGCTCATCATCAAGAAGGGGATATAATAGCCCCATTTCCCATTATAGACATATACGTGTGTGTGTCTATACACACACACACACACACACTTTGGGCAGACTTTTTTTTCCCTCTGACAGAGCATTTCTGGGACTGGTGCCCTGCTGAAAACACCTTGGGAAAGAGTGATCCAGCCTCATACCTAACTTCACAGACAGGAACAGGGAGGCCCAGACAGGGCAAGTCAGGTGGAGCAGAAGACCCGTCCCCTGTCCTCTGTCTCCTGCCCCAGGGCTCTTTCCATAGCATCACCCCACTCACATCCACCCCAAGAAGCTCCCTCTGCTTCCATGAGACACTGGGTTGTTTTCCAATTTGGAAGTGCCATTGGGCCCCTTGGAAAGCATAGAACATGTACTTTCTGTGTAAAATACCCAGGATAAGACAGAGTGTGAGTGGGACTTCCCTGGTGGCACAGTGGTTAACAATCTGCCTGCCAGTGCAGGGGACACGGGTTCGAGCCCTGGTCCTGGAAGATCCCACATGCCGTGGAGCAACTAAGCCCATGCACCACAACTACTGAGCCTGCGCTCTAGAGCCCGTGAGCCACAACTACTGAAGCCCACGCGCTCTAGGGCCCGCGTGCCGCAACTACTGAGCCCGTGTGCTGCAACTACTGAAGCCCACATGCTCTAGGGACCGTGTGCCGCAACTACTGAGCCCGTGTGCGGCAACTACTGAAGCCCGCGTGCCTAGAGCCTATGTTCTGCAGCAAGAGAAGCCACCGCAATGAGAAGCCCACGCACCGCAACGAAGAGTAGCCCCCGCTCGCCACAACTAGAGAAAGTCCACGCAGCAACAAAGGCCCAAAC
This sequence comes from Mesoplodon bidens, assembly GCF_964165515.1. NCBI lineage: Eukaryota > Metazoa > Chordata > Mammalia > Artiodactyla > Ziphiidae > Mesoplodon > Mesoplodon bidens. The sequence continues at coordinate 59,404,723 of NC_138178.1, read as the reverse complement.
ACAGCCAAACAAAACGAAACAAAACAAACAAAAAATAAGAAAGACAGTGTGAGTATGAGTATGATCGGGAATGCTGGGTATGGGGAGAAACTTTGGTTTTCGTCTTCACTGAGGATCCGACGAGAGGAAGCAGAGTAAAATGACCTCAGGGTAGAAACTGGGATGCCGCTCACAGGCCATAGGCTGCACACGGCTGTGCAACCTGTGGCCTGTGAGCTGTTCAACAAGCTGCTTGGTGAGAGCCTGGCATGTCCTCCAGGAAACATCGCCCGGGCAGCCCACGTCAAGTTGCAGAGCAACCCAGGAGCTGTCCAAGGTGTGTGCACTCAGGCCCCAGTGAGTGGCACCTGGTGGGGAGAGGGCGCTGTGGTCTGTGTCAGGAGGGTGATGATAATCACAGCTTCCACTGATCACGTGCCTGCTGGGCCCCAGGTACTATTCTAACAACTTTGCACGTATTTAATCATCTACTTCTCACTTCATCTCTGTGATGCAGGTGCTGTTACTATCATTGCAATATTACAGGGGAGGAAAACAGAGCCAGGGTTAAGGAGCTTAAGACAGAGAGAGCCAGGCTGGATTTCTCTCCAGCAGGCTGACTGCAGAACGCACACTTTTAAACCACAATGTTCTCCCCCCTGCTATGGAGCATTAGAGAGTTTTGGGAACTGCTGCTCTGATTGGCTGTGAAATCCATGGTGATGCTTATAAGATCAGAATATTAGAGCTGGAATAAGCCTCATGAGTCATTCAGTCCACTCCCTTCCTCATAACTGATGAAGGACAGGCCCAGGGAAGACAACAGACTGGCCAAGGTCAACAACTTTTGGCCTCACTAGACGAATGGAATTGAACTTCCTGGCAATGGTGGGAAGAGTGGGAGCCTCCTTGCTCTGCTGTCAAACTCCAGCTGTGTTGCCTTCCTCCCCACAGTACCCATGAGCCCAGCCTGCACCCCTCTCCACCCCATCTGTAACCTAGACCCTGTGTTCGTTGACTCCCACGCCAGACGGCTCCAGAGTCAGACGCTGAAGAAGGGAACTGACCCTCTCAGCCACATCTCCCCCACCCATGCCCATCTGCTGATCCAACTTTTTAAAAAGAGAATGAAAAAAAAATGACAACCACAACTGAAATACTTTCAAATGATTTTCAAATGATTTTTGAGATCCAGTAGCTTCCTCAAAACATCATAACCTATTAAGATCCCTACATCAGTACCCTTTATCCATTAAGGGTCTTTCTAATTCAATAAACAGGATTTCAGGCCCTGTGCCTTCCCACTTCCTTTCCCTCACTCTGGGAGGACGTGGGCTGCTTCCAGTACAGCTTGAATTAAGCTGTGCAGGTTGACGGATCTTTAATCTTGCTGAACACGTGTTGAAAAGAATAATACCAATTTTGTTTAGGAAACCAAGGGCCAAACTCGGCTGGAAATTAGCTCTTTGGGTAATCTCACCCCTTGTTCTGACCAAGGAGGCCATGTGGGTTTTACTGGGTATCCCTCAAAGGCCCCAAACACATTGGGTCCAAGGCAGGAGAGGGGGATAGAGTCCTCACTGGGGATCCCTGCCCCAAATCCTTTTGATTCTCCTCTTTCAGCACAGAAAGCAGCTCCAATCCAGGCTGCTTATGGATCAAAGCTAATCTGGATGTAATTCTCCGCCCAGCTCGCTGCACCCTTAGCAACACATAAATACAGATTAAAGGGTTATATAAATGCAATTTTCTAATTAATCAGTGCAGAGCCATCTATTGCAGGGGACATAGATTTCAGCTTTTATGTGAGGGGTAGTCTTCTTTGAGTTTAGTTAACAAAATGCAAGTCCTGTCCCTGTAATTTCTAATGCTAATGGGCCATGGGGTAGTCCAGAGTTCTGACAATTCCCAGGAATGTCATCATAGTGACCCCAAGTCCTCAAGTTCTCAGCAGGATACTTTGGACCATGGACAATATATGACTTTGTGTGGGTTGGAAAGAGCCTGGCCTTGGGGCTACTCGGCTCAGGTTCAATCCTGGCCTGATCCTTGACAGGCTGTGTGGCCTAGGACATGTTACCTAACCTCTCTGAGCCCCAATTTCCTCATTCTTAAAAAGATAATGCGACTTGCCTCATGGAGATGCTGTGAACAATAAATGCTGTGCTTGAGAGTATGTGCACAGTGCCTGGTGAATTGTTAGCTGCTGCTGTTGTTTGCAGTTGAGGACAAAGATGCTAGAGGATGCAGTGCAGGAGGAGATGACCTAAAATCTCAGGCTTGAGCCTCTACATTTGTTCTGGCAGGATTCTGGTTTTAGACTTTCCCTGCCTAGAGAACAGGGTTCATGAATCCTAGAAGGGTGTGGTCTCCCTAGAGTTTCCAGCCCTCCTTTCCTCATTGGCCCACCGAACTGCCCCAGAGGTCTGAATGAGACAGTGCCAATGTGTGACCCACCCTACACGAGGTCAGCAAGAGAGAACGTTTTACAATAGCCTCTATCACAGTAATAATTATGGTGGTGATGATGGGCCGGGCATGCTTTATACTTTGGCTCACTGTATCCTTAATGACAAACCTACACAGTGGATGTGAATTCTTTTCCCATTTCTTGGGATGAAGAAACTAAGACTTTAAAGAGGTTGAATAACTTCCCTTATTTTGCAGAGCCTTCCTTAGATAGGCTGCCATTTTCCTTCCTGTCTTCACTCTGCTCATGCTCATCCCCAGGGAGTGTGTGTGTGTGTGTGTGTGTGTGTATGTGTGTGTATGTACACACCAGATTTCCATGTCCAGCCCCCAAGAGCTCATGCAGACACACATCCACTGGCCCGTATGCTCCCCCAGGCCCAGCATGCCCACACATGCACCTGCTCACAGAGACAAACCTCCCTGAGAATGAGCCACGATAGGGAGAAGGCCAGCAGGGGAGAGGGAGAGGGATACGTTTGGGAATCTTTTCTGAATGGAATGATTTTAGTTATTTCACACCCTACCTTGTTACAGGGAAGTTAACCAGGGTTGCAAGTTGGAGGGCGGCTGCTTTAAAGAGGACCCAGCAAGTTTAGCATTTTGTGCAGATGTGGGGACCCCTACAGGAATTAGAAAACTACCTTTCTCCGAATCATTCTCTAATTTTTCTTAGACCTAGACTCTGACCCCTGACCTCATCAATGCCTCTGACCTCATCTCTGACCTTGGGCAACCCCTGGGCATCTCTGGTCCTCAACTTCCTTATCCCCCAGATGGAAAGAAACACCCTCCTTTAAAAAAAAACCTAAACTTCACTTATCTATTTCAAAGGGTTATGATGAAACTCAAATGAGAAAATACATTTTGTTTGAACTTGCTTTCAAACAAAACATGGGATCAGTAGAGGTGAGAGGAAAGAGCTCATAGACAGTGAGCTCTTTTGAAAACTGAGGCTGGGCAAATTCAAGTTCTCTGTTGTGTCCACAACCCGCCCCCTGTCACTTTGGAAACATCAGGGCTGGGATTGCCCAAGCAGCCTAGGGAGCCACTGAGCGCTGTCACTTTAAAAGTGGAGTGAAGTGTTCATTAGCTGGGCTATTTTTTCAGGTGTGTTCTAATTGTACTCATTAACTCGAAGGTAGATTTTAGCACTCCAGCCTCCATTGCTGCCTTCAAATGCCAAAACAAATCTTGCCATAATTACCAGCAATCCTTTTCATTACCGGCTGCCTAATTATCCTATTAATAGCACATCCTAAGAGACAGTATTTGCTTGGCAGGCAAATATTTGTTTTTAAATGAGCAAACACAAAGACAAACTGCTTTGTGTTTGCAGAAGGATTCCAAAATGCAAAATGGTTTATATTCACGGAAAAAAATAATAAACCAAATGCTTAATCCATTTGAAGCATTTGAGCATTAATTTTTTTTTTTTTTCCCCAGTTCTTCCTCTTTGAAGAGACTGGGTGCTAGAAGGGTTCTTTTTTTTTTTTTTTTTTTTGCGGTACGCGGGCCTCTCACTGCTGTGGCCTCTCCGGTTGCGGAGCACAGGCTCCGGGCGTGCAGGCTCAGCGGCCGTGGCTCACGGGCCCAGCCGCTCCGCGGCATGTGGGATCTTCCCGGACCGGGGCACGAACCCGTGTCCCCTGCATCGGCAGGCGGACCCTCAACCACTGCGCCACCAGGGAAGCCCTAGAAGGGTGCTTTAAGACACTTCTGTGATACGGAGTTGGATGTCTTATTGGGTTGGCACTAAACTCAGTCGAAGGGGGATGATGGGAACAACAACTGCGATGGAATAAAGTCATGTTAGGGCTGGAAGGAAAATTATGGCCTCTTCAGGCCAGGGGTTCCCATCCCTGGTTAATCATCAGAGTCACCTGGGGAGGGACTGGTAAGAATGCAGCTTCCCAGGCCTGGTGAATTGTTTCCTTTTCTGTTCCTTTTTTGTTTTGCATTTTCAAAAATATTGAAACTAGTTGATTTACAATGTTCTGTTAGTTTCAGGTGTACAGTAAAGTGATTCAGTTATATATATATATGTATATTCTTTTTTTATATTCTCTTCCATTATAGGTTATTACAAGATACTGGGTATAACTCCCTGTGCTATACAGTAGGTCCTTGTTGGTTATCTATTTTTTATATAGTAGTGTGTATATGTCAATCCCAAACTCCTAATTTATCCCTCTCCCCACCCCGTTTGGTAACCATAAATTTGCTTTCTATGTCTGAGTCTATTTCTGTTTTGTAAGTGCATTTGTATCCTTTTTTTTTTTTAAAGATTCTGCATACAGGTGATATCATATTTGTCTTTCTCTGTGCGACATACTTCACTTAATGTGATAATCTCTGGGTCCATCCATGTTACCGCAGATGGCATTATTTCATTCTTTTTTATGGCTGAGTAATATTACATTGTTTATATATACCACATCTTCTTTGTCCATTCATCTGTCGATGGACACTTAGGTTGCTTCTATGCCTTGGCTGTTGTAAATAGTGCCGCAGTGAACATTGGGGTACATGCATCTTTTCGAATTATGTTTTTCTCCACATATGCCCAGGAGTGAGATTGCAGGATCATATGGTAGCTCTATTTTTAGTTTTTTAAGGAACCTCCATACTGTTCTCCATAATGGCTGCACCAGTTTACATTCCCACCAACAGTGTAGGAGGGTTCCTTTTTCTCTACACCCTCTCCAGCATTTGTTATTTGTAGACCTTTTGATGATGGCCATTCTGACCAGTGTGAGGTGATACCTCCTTGTGGTTTTGATTTGCATTTCTCTATTAATTAGCAACGTTGAGCATCTTTTCATGTGCCTGTTGGCCATCTGTGTCTTCTTTGGAGAACTGTCTTTTTAGATCTTCTGCCCTTCTTTCTTCTTCTTTTTATTTTTTGCAAAGGTCTCTAGGAGATTTTCATTTGTGTCTGTGTTTGGGACTCACTGATCTAATCAGCGCCCCCCATTTCACAAAAGAAGAAATAAGTGACTGAGATCATACAGTGGATATAGGACCAAGATCAGAACCAGGTCAGCCTTGAGGGTTAAAACATCCTTAATTCAACCTTCATATTTAATTAACTTTCCTTCCTTTCAAAAAATAATCACCATATGAATTGTGATGAATTTAAGCCCTATAGAAGTGTGTTGCGGAAGTGAAAATAAAAGCTCCCACCTCCCTGACCCACCCAATTCCATCCCCACTCCAGTGTTTTCCTGTTATTCTAGTGTACCTGAACACACACACTTGCTTTTTCCTTTCCTTTTAAACAAGGAGGGACCGCACTATATCTCAGATTGAGCCGTATGAAATTGCTGATGTGTGACTGCTTTCATAAAGTACAAAACGGCAATTTCACGTGGTTCAATTTAAGATCCTGTTCTACGTTTGTGGCTGCGTTCTTTCAAACCTCTGCAGAGTGTTGTATGTGAAGGCTGTTCTCTGAAGTAACCAGTCTCTACAGATGGCCGGTCAGTAACTTCCACCTCTCACCTTTACAAGCCCTGGAGAGCACTGCTGCGCTGCAGGACCCTACCCCTGGGGCTCTCCACCTGCCCTGTGTGGCTCACCCTTCTCGGCCGAGCCCATGTCCCAGGGCTCTGTGAGCCCTCCCCTGACTGCGCCACCTTCGCTGATGTCCTTGCTCCTAACAGCCTCTCACCGCCACCGCCAACTATTCACCATTGAACTAGAGACTTTGGAACATCGTCAGCGCTGTTCCCTCTCCCCGCAGCCTCTAACATTTAAGCATAATCCTCTCTTACCCCATCCCTACCTCATAAACCCTCATGGGCTCCTCGCAACATCAAGGGCACAGCGCTCCCCAGGGCGGTCCCAGCGCTCCACCAAATGACTCTGCCTTCTTTGTTGTCGCTCTTTGCCTGGACTGCCTGCCCCATCCAGCATGGATGGGCACATAGTAGGAGCTCAATCAGAGGCCCTCCCAGGAACCCAGTACATCCTCCACAGATGCTCGTCTCTTTAAAAAGGTCCGTGAATGGCTTCACATAGTCCTCATAAGACCCGCTTTCGTCAAGTTTCAAACAAACGCGTCCACTTTGTAGAGTAGCTGAGGATTAGACAACACCTCGGCAGTAGCTACCAAGCAGCGGGCACATAGTAGGGGCTAATTAAATGTAGTTGTTATTACCATTCTTAGAGCTGTCTTTTCCAATTATTTTTTAAATTATAAGAGACATATCATTATGGATAGTTTGATAAGGGAGAATAATCACTCAGAACCCCTAACACATTATTATTTTTGTTTATTCCCGTCTAGTCTTTAAAAGAATTTTTATTGTGGTAAAATTCTTATCATATTTACCATCTTAATTATTTTTAAGTGTTCAGTTCAGTGGTATTAAATACATTCGTGATGCTGTACAACCATCATCACCATCCATCTCAGGATCTCTCTTCTTCTTATGAAACTGAAACTCTAGACCCATTAAGCACTAGCTCCTCAATCCCCCCTCCTCCAGCCCCTGGCAACCAACCTTTTACTTTCTGTCTCTATGAATTTGACTACTCTAAGCATCATATAAGTGGAATCATACAGTATGTCCTTCTGTGACTGGCTTATTAAACTTGTCATCGTGTGTTCAAGGATCATCCACGTTGTAATGTATAGCTGATTTTCATAGTTTGGCTGTTGGTTTGAGAGAGATATTCTTTACCATATTAGAAAAATGTCTTTCTGTTCTTAATTTTCTCAGAGATTTTAACTTAAGAATATGTTTAAATTCGTTGAGTAATTGTTAGCAAACATTAAGTAGATCTTTAAGAAATTTGACACTGAAGTGCTGGATTACATCATCAGACCTCCTCATCTTAAATGATTCCTGTGTTTCTGACGTCAAGCCTAATAAATCAAAGAGAATTGTTCTCTTGGTAGATTGTTGAATGTAGTTGCTTGTATTGTACTTTGAATTTTTACATCTACATTCGCTTTTTAGATGTGTTCATTTAATCAGGGCTTAACAATCCAGTTTAATTTTCCTCAGTTATTTGAAACAAGCAATCCTCTTTCCTCTTTTTGCATTAATTTGGTAATTATACTTTGAGGTTTTAACTGATTTTAAAGTTTGTCACTAATCCTTTTGTACTATTTCATTTCCTTTCTTGAATTCTCCATTTTGATTCATCTCTCAGATGACTAACACGTGTCTTAAAATATCTTTTTTTCTAGCAGGAACATGTGGGTGATATATTTTCTGAGGCTTACATATCTGAAACTGTCTTTGTGTTGCCCTCTCAATGAAAAACAAATTGGTTGGGTAGCAAATTCTTGGGCTTCTTTTCCCTCCCATCAAGATTCTTTAAAAAAAAAAAAAGTTCCATTTTTTTCTGGTGGATGGTACTATTGACAAATTGGAGTTACACCTGTTTTTTTCATCTTGAATGCTCATAAGACATATTTTAGTTTTCGAAATTTCAAAAACTATCCCTAAGATAAGAAGTCTTTGTTCGTTAGGTATTGCTGTTAACACAATGGACAATGGAAAACCAAAGGTTTCTTCTATTTTAAATTTGATTACTGTCTTCACTTCATTAAATTAGTTTTCTTCTTCAAGAAACTGGTAAAATCTAGATCTGAGAACGTAAATTAGTGTGCATACCCCTGGCCCAGTTAAAAAAAAACTTTTTATTAAAGCTTTAAAATTTTACGTATTTGCTTTTTAATTTACATACAGTAAAATTTACTCTTTGGGGTATAGTTCTTGAGTTCTGACAAATGCTTTGTCATGTAACCGCCACAGTCAAGACACAAAACATTTCTGTCACCCGCCCCTGCTCCAAATTCCCTCCTGCGGATCCTTTATAGTCACTCCACCATCAGTTCCTGGCAACCACTGATTTGTTTTCTCTCATCCAGGTTATTTATTTTTTTAATTATTCATTTTACTTTAATAATGATCATACACTAAAATTGCCTTTTTTCTATTGGTGTACACGTCTATCAATTTTAGCACAAGTATATTCTCGTAAGCATCCCCCCAATCAGTTCCATCCCTCCAAAAAGACTCCTCACATAGCCACCCACCCCTCATTCCCATCCAGGACCCCTGGCAACTACCCCGATTTCTTGTCCATCACTATGGTTTCTTCTCTCTGAGACTGTGATGTAAATGGAATCATTCAGTAGGTAACCTTTTGAGAATGGCCTCTCTCACTTCGCATAATGTCTTTGGGATCCATCCAAGGTGCCGCTCATGTCCACATTTGGTCCTTCTTACTGCTGAGCAGCATTCAGTTTTTCAGCTGTGCCACAGTTTGTTTGTCCATTCACCCTTGGATGGTTTTTAGGGTCTCGTGGGCATTTGTCAAAGGGATTCTGGTTCTGTCGTTTCTTCTCTGATCTGTCTCTTGTCACTCGGTCCAGCCAGCCTGCCTCCTACCTTTGCCTTCCCCAGCCCTCTCCGTGCCCTTCCCATTTCCCCTCTCTTCGCACTGGGCCAAGGGCCACACCTGTCCCGGGAGTGAAACGTCTCAATCCAGAAGAGCCAGAGGAAGGTGTGCGTGGGGAGTGGGGAGCTGTCTGCCCCTCTGCCAGTGCAGCCCAGGGCCCTGAGGCAGACGCAGTGGCTGCGGAAGCCCAATGCTTCTCCCACTTTCTTTCTGACTCTCCCAGCTATTTTGTTTCAATGGTGGCATGGAGGCAGCCTGATATGCGTCTCTCAGTGCAGCCAGGACTCACTCTCCACCCTTGGGAGTGTGGCCTTTCCTTCTCTTACTGTCTAGGGTGACATTTCTTTATCAGTTGAGACATTTTATTTGTGAGTTGAAGAGGGCCAACCAGGCCTTGCTAGCCTGCAGTCAAGTTCACCTGTGGCTCCTCTGTCCTCTGCATTTTCAGCGGCTTTCTCTCTTCTGGTGCTTTCCTCACAGCCTATGAACCAGGTCAGATCTCTCCCATCACTTAGAACACAAACACAAATAAAAAACAATAGCTAAAAAAATCAGGGCTTCCCTGGTGGCGCAGTGGTTGAGAGACCACCTGCTGATGCAGGGAACACGGGTTCGTTCCCCGGTCCGGGAAGATCCCACATGCCGCGGAGTGGCTAGGCCCGTGAGCCATGGCCGCTGAGCCTGTGCGTCTGGAGCCTGTGCTCCGCAACCGGAGAGGCCACAGCAGTGAGAGGCCCGCGTACCGCAAAAAAAAAAAAAAAAAAAAAAATCATAATTTTACCCTGAGAACTGGCCCCCATTAGGCTGATTACAAAATAATTTGAGAGCCGGTTTTATCAAAAGAATATTCTACACTTATTAGCTTCACTTTTTCACGTGTTCAATTCTGTTTTTTTCCCCAGAGAGTAATTTTTTAAAGTTTTAAAATTTTATTATTATATTATTATTATTATTATTTTTGGCTGTACTGCGTGGCTTGTGAGATCTTAGTTCCCCGACTAGGGATTGAACCCTGGCCCCAGCGGTGAAAGCACTGAGTCCTAACCACTGGACCATTAGGGAATTCCCTAAATTTTATTATTTTTATAGTTATCAAAATAGGGCTTCCCTGGTGGCGCAGTGGTTGAGAGTCCGCCTGCCGATGCAGGGGACACGGGTTCGTGCCCCAGTCTGGGAAGATCCCACATGCCGCAGAGTGGCTGGGCCCCTGAGCCATGGTCGCTGAGCCTGCGTGTCTGGAACCTGTGCTCTGCAATGGGAGAGGCCACAGCAGTGAGAGGCCCGCATAATGCAAAATAATAATAATAATAATAATATGCGCTCCTCATATAGGACTTGTAAAGTTCAGGAAAGCGTACCGAAGTCTATAGAAAACCCAATAACAATACCACCCATATTCTTACCCAGAGGCAGCTAAGAATAACAGTTTGAGCACATTTATTTCACATTTTACCTAAGGGTACTTACTTTTCTTTCTTCCTTTTTTTTTAAAAAAAATTTTTTTGGTACTTACTTTTCTTTTTCTTCATGATATTATACTGTATACAGTTTTGACTATTGACTTCTTTTTGTGCTTAACATTATATCATGAACATTTTCCTGTAGAATTAAAAGAAACTCTTTGAAAACATAAAATTAAAAAAAAATTTTTTTTGGTAATAATTTTTTTTTAGATGGAGAATTTTAATTAATTTGGCATATTTAAGACCCAAAAGATAAAGTGGACAATGTCAGTGTATCTTCAGCCCTTGTCTTAACAGGTGAATGAACACAACTTGAAACACAGGTGAATCTTGCTGGTCTATGAGACAGTGAAGGGAGCTTCTCAGTATTTAAATATATTAATATAACCAGTTATAGAAATCTAAATATAAAACCAATCTCCTATAGGGTTTGAGAAGGCATTCACCATATCCCTGAAAAGTTTAACATTCCTTATTCAAGTTTAATCATCTCTCTAGAAGGGGAAAACAGGGATAGTACTTGCTGAACCAGAATTACTATCAAAATTCAAAAAGCTGACCATATTCATTTAGCCACAAGCCAATCTTATTTAAATCAGGACAGAAATATTACATCAGCTATTCATGATCTGAATTCTAGTGTATGAGATCAATTTAAATATGGTATACATAAAAAGTCATGAGACACTTGTTTCATAATAAATAAGGCAGTGGCCAACTATTACTCATTAGTAGCTTTTTTGAGATAAGCTATCAAGTCTGCCCTTTCTCCCTTCTTCTTAATGCCAGCGAAGATCATTTTTGTTCCAGGGATGTACTTCTTGGGATTCTCCAAATACTCCATGAGCGTCTCCTCTCCCCAGGTGATGCCTTTGTTCTTGTTGGCATCTGTGTAAGTGAATCCGACAGCCTGACCTGTCTTTCGCCCAAACAGACCATGGAGATTGGGTCCAGTCTTGTGCTTGCCTCCCTTTTCCACAGTATGGCACTGGGCACACTTCTGAACAAAAATCTTCTTGCCCTTCTCAACATCACCCATTTTTAAATCGTTCTTTCTCCGTGTACGACTAAGCCGTTCCCGCTCCCAAGCCAAACGTCCCGCTTTCTCGGTAATAATTTTTTAAATTGAAGCATAGTTGATTAGTAATGTGTTAGTTTCAGGTATAAGCAAAATGATTCAGTTCCATTTATGTATGCACATATACACATATATATTCTTTGATTTCAGATTCTTTTCCCTTTTAGGTCATTATAAGATATTGAGTATAGTTCCCTGTGCTATACAGCAGGTCCTTGTTGATTATCTATTTTATATATAGTAGTATGTATATGTTAATCCCAAACTCCTAATTTACTTCTCCCCCAAAGTTTCCCCTTTGTTAACTATAAGTTTGTTTTCTGTGTCTGTGGGTCTATTTCTGTTTTGTATATAAATTCACTTGTATCATTTTTTTGAAAACACACTTTTTTTTGTTTTTTTTTCTTTTTTTTGAGGTATGAGGGCCTCTCACTGTTGTGGCCTCTCCCGTTGCGGAGCACAGGCTCTGGACGTGCAGGCTTAGCGGCCATGGCTCATGGGCCTAGCTGCTCCGTGGCATGTGGGATCTTCCCGGACTGGGGCATGAACCCGTGTCCCCTGCATCGGCAGGCGGACTCAACCACTGCGCCACCAGGGAAGCCTGAAAACACACTTTTAATGGCCTCATAGTATTTCATCATATGGATGTACCGTATTTTACTTAAATACCTAAATGTTGAATAATAGGCCATTTCCAACTTTTCACCATCGTAAGTAAGAGTGTGGTTTGCTTTGTCCATTTTAAAACTATCTGAGGATGGATTTCTAGAAGGAGAATTATTCCCTTAAACAAAAATAGGTATTTCTGAGATTCTTGATACATATGTAGTTAAATTGCTTTCCTGCAGTGCTGGACCAAGATGTGCCCTGCCCAGCAGTGATTTCGAGCACTCCTCTCCCAGGTGACTGTGGTTGACCCTGATCCATCATCAGATCAGTCCTATGGATGTGAAAGGTGGGTGTGGCTTTCTGTGGGTTTATTTTGCATTCTCCAAGTGCTGCAGGATAGTCCATGATATGGACGTGCCATATTTTATTTAACTATTCCCCTTTTACTCATCCTTTAGGTTGTTTCTAATTTCTCACTATCATAACTAATGTTGCACTGAATATCCTTGAACATAAATTATTTATTATCGTTGATTACCTCTTCTCTTCCCCCCATATATCCACAAGGCTTGCCCCCTCCATTTTTTCTGGTCTCTGCTGCCTGTCACTTTCCTGAGGACCCTCTACTAAACAATCCCTCTACCTGTTACTCTCTGACCCCCTCCCAGTGCTTTATTTTTCTTCTGCATTATCACCACCTGACATGTTGTTTATTTATTTATGGCCTGGTCCCCACCATTGTAATGTAGCTCCACAAAGGCATGGATTTTTATCTGTTGTTATAAAAATAACATATGTTCATTAAGTCAGATTTATAAATGGAAAAAGATAATAAAGGGTACCAAAACAATGGTTCCTTTTTTGATATGTTTCCTCTAGTGTCTTTGGTTGTTGTTTTGATTTTAACATAATTAAAATCATACTATACATATATATGTACACACATACACACATATGTATATATATAGTTCTGTAACAGCTTTGTTCAATTAACAGGGTACCTTATGTATTACACCACAGTCTTTGGAATGAGTGTGTATGTGTGTGACCATTGACTATTGTAATACATGGTCATCAGGGTTCTGCTCCCACCACACCAGGCGTCTGTACAGGAAAGGCTACTTCTGGCCTCCTGGTCTCTAAATGCATTGCCACTTTTCAGTCTTCGTGTAAATGCTTGACCTTCAATACCTTTGAAATGACTTTTGAGTGTTCTCTGTCCTGGTTTTCCATGACCATCTTCTTTTCCTCCTTTTTTTCCATTCCAGCAATAATTTGGTTTTGGAAGGTAACATTTTCACTTAATATAAATTTAACACCCCACAATTTATCACTTATTTTTAGCTCAGTGTGGCTTGAAAGGAAGTTTACAGGACTAAGAATTTTAGGGCAGATGGGAAAGTGCTTTGGGTGTTTTCTAAAGGGCACTAGGAAGCCCTCTCCATCCTCATAGCATCATCCATCACAGGCTTGCTGCTCCTTCCTTCCCTCCCCCTTTGTATTCTTCTTTTTTTTTGCGGTACGAGGCCCTCTCACTGTTGTGGCCTCTCCCGTTGAGGAGCACAGGCTCCGGACGTGCAGGCTCAGCGGCCATGGCTCATGGGCCCAGCCGCTCCGCGGCATGTGGGATCCTCCTGGACTGGGGCATGAACCCGTGTCCCCTGCATCGGCAGGCGGACCCCCAACCACTGTGCCACCAGGGAAGCCCCCTTTTTTTTTTGACTGATTTTTTAAATTGAGGTAAAATATACCTAAGAATTACCATTTTAACCATTTTTAAGTATACAGTTCAGTGGCATTAAGTGCACTCACATTGTTGTACACATATCACCATCATCCATCTCCAGAATGTTTCTGTCTTCCCAAACTGAAATTGTATACATTAAACACTGACTCCCCCTTTCCCTATTCCCCCAGGCTCTGGCCACCGTTGTTCTATTTTCTATCTCTCTATTTTAGGCTATTCCAGGTACCTCATATAAGTGGAATCATACAATAGATGGTGTCCTTTTGTGTCTGGCCTATTACACTTAGCCTAATGTCTTCAAGCCTCATCTCTGTTTCCTTGAATATTTATTGTATACCTGCTGTATGCTGCTTCTACACCTGGGCCTGGGTATACTGAGGAGATGTGACTGGGGCAGGTAAATGCCGTCAGCTGAGACATCAGGCATTAAAGCCCATAACAGGGATTAGCCTATCACATAGTTCCCAAGCTCACGATCAGCACAGAGGAAAATGGATAAAGGGAAGGTGAAACTTAATAGAGGGAGTGGAGGAAGAAAGACCTGGAACATTGGCTGGGGGAGAGGGAGGCATGGGTGGGATGGGGTGGAGATGAATTTGGTTAAACAAGAAGTCCTGGGAACTTCTTACGAGTGAGGGGTGGTGGAGGGTAGCAGTGTCAAGTCTATATTCTATGTGCTTAAAATCATAAGATATTATGGCTGAAAGGGAGCTGAGAAATTCGCGCCTACCGTCTCATTATGAGTGGTTTGAAGAAACAATCACAGTCCTCACTTGACCCCCTAGGACCTGATCCTGGAGCCCTGTGCAGAGAAAAGTTGCTCTGTTGTCAGTTAGCATGTATCCTTTCAGGTCTTTTCCTGTGCTTTTCCATGTATGAATGTGGACATACAGAAATCTGCATGTTTCTCTGGGTACACAGGAGGTTTGCGCCTGCTGTAGCCTAAATGGAGTCACCCTCTATGTGTTTTTTTGGCAACTTGCATTTTTCATCCAACAGTATATCCTGGAGATCATTTCATAGAAGTATTTATAGAGCTACTTTGTCCTTTTTAATGTTCCCAGAGTACTCCATGGCGTGAACACTCATTTGGATATTGGTTTGGCTGCTTTAACAAGACCACATAGCGGAGGTTTAAACAAGGCAGGAGGTATGGTTTTCATGTGAGAGCAGGTGGTGATCCAGAGGTGGGCAGCTCAGCTCCATCCCCTCTTCCAGGCACCCAGGCTGCTCCTGTCTTGTTGCCTCCAGTATGTTGTCCCCATCTGCGTGGCAGAAGCTAACTCACCACTCTTGAAAAGGGGAGCCTAGACCCTGGGAAGAGGAAAGAGGAAATGCAGGACAAGCAGTTCCCCTTTAAGTGTGTGATCCAGAAAATGCACCCATCACTGGCTATTTCTATCCTGAGCTTTTGTCCTTGGCTGCAAGGGAGGCTGGGAAATGTAGTTTAGAGGTGCACGTTTGTGAGCCCTGCTAAGACCAAAAGAAGGGGGAATGGGCATCTGGCAACAGTGACCACAATGACAGTCCTTTCCACTGTGTGTATGTATCTTCATTTCCTCAATCATTTCCCTGTGAGTGGATCTTTAGATTTATAAATGAGACCCTGAGGCTCAGGTGAGGTAGTGATCTCACAGTGAGCTGGGCAGAACTTGGGTCTCCTGCCGCCAGTGCAGTGTTTTTTCTCAAGCACTGTTTCCTGGCCAAGCCCTTGGTGCCCAGGGCAGCCTCCCCAGGGTTCTCTGGGAGAGCAGTCTTTAGGTGGTAGCGGGGAAGAGGTGGCCTGCAGGCAGGGAAGGCGCCTGTGCCCCTGCAGACTGACCCAGCAGACGGCTCCCCGACCTGGCCCGGGCTACAGCTGCCTGCCAGTCTCATGGTAGCCGGGCCTGGGCTTTGGTTGGGGCAGCCTGTCTGGTCAGGTATCACAGCCAGGGAGACTGGTGCTTGGCTCAGCCTGGGTCCCAGGTCTCAGCTTGAGTCCAGAGTGGACACTCCTCTTGCAGCCAGCCAGGCCTCGATGGGACTCGGGCTTCTCTTCACTGCCTAGAAGCCGATGTGGCCTCACCTCAGAGAGTACCAGGGTGCATGGTGCCCCATGAGCTCCCCAAGGCACACCATGAGACTGCCTAGGCTGGGGGAAGTACCGCTCTCCTCAGACCATCCTGTGCTCCTTTGCACCATCAACCCTGCCATCCTAGCACTGGGCTCAGAGGTTTAAAATAAGCCCTGGCAATGTGTCTGAAAGGGGTGTGTGACAACTTGTACCATGGCCTGTCATGTTGGCTCTGATTGACAAATGCCACGGGGAAGGTGAGAGAGCTCACAGCCGTAGTGAGCCCTGGGATCACGCGTAGAGGCAACGCTGCCTCATGACCAGGTCACAAGCCACACGCCCCTCCCCAGAGCTGGGATGGCTCTCACCTGCAGGTCACAGGCTGCCTGGCTCCTGTAGCACCCAGTTGGCTGGGCGTTGGGGGGAGCAGAGAGAAAAGGAGGGAGGAAAAAAGAGGGGAAAGACAAGGAAGGAAGATGAGAGGGAAACAGCAGGGAAGGTAATTGGCAATCAGCAAGTTACTTGAGTCTTCAATGACTAAGGGGGAAGTTGGAGGGGGGGAAGTCAATCAGAGACTGAGATAAATTATGGTGACACAGAGAGGTCCAGACAATGACATGGAGACATGATGAGAGAGAGAAGGGGTGTGAGAGAGAGAGAGAGAGAGAGGGAGAGAGAGAGAGAGAGAGAGAAACCGAGGAAGAAATGGGGGACAGAGAGAAACAGGGGCAAAGAGACCCAAAAAGAAGGAGATAGGAGGGCAGCCCAGCAGGGCAGGGTGGTTGGATTTTAGGGGACAGTCCTTTAATCCTGTCTGAGAACAAAGTCTCCAGATCCAGTGAGCCTGGTGCCATCACTTTGGTCCCCAGAGGTGAGTCAGACGCTCCTGCCAGGGACAATGGTGGCCTTTTTGATGAACCCAGAAGGAGGTCCCTGTGGCCTAAAGATCGATTCAGGTCAAATGGCTGTAATTGTTCTGCCCAAAGCAGGAGCAGTTAGATGATTTAAAACCAGAGATAAAGAGACACACAGAGAGAGAGAGAGAGCGACAGAGAGAGGGATGAGATGCCCGAGTGTGACGCCCCGCTGCTGCCCCAGTCCCCGTGGCTCGCAGAGGGCCAGCTCAGTCCTTGCCCATCTCCTGCCACTTGTTAAGACACCAGAGTATCTGTGGATATTCCTTCAGGAATAAATGAGCCTTTGGGTTACAAAAGCTGCCCTTGGACATGGCTGATTTAAGAAGAAATTAGAAGAAGTTGTGCCGTGTCCTGTTTGGCCCTCACCACCCAGCACTGTGGAAGTGCTCCACTTCCACTTAATGGGGAAAGAAATTGCAACAGGGTTTGTCAGCCTTTGGGGGAGAGGGCAAGACCAGCTGGGATCCCATCCCGATTCCAGCCCTGCCTCCACATGCAATGGAGCAAGCCCCTTCCTGCTCTGAGCCTCAGTTTCCCCATCTGCACTCAGAGGTGATCAGGCCTGCAGTGAGGGCCCTGTGGGCTCTGCTCTAAAGCTGTGTGTCTGTGCATGAGCACAAGCCCTCAGCATCAGCTGGAAGACAGGCAGCATGGGGTCCCCAGGCTAACCGGCTACAGCTGCCCTTCCAGGGACCCGCCAGCTGGGGAGAGCCACCTTCTCCGGCACTCCTGGCTCCCTCTCCTGGCATGTCCAGCTGACCCAAGGACCTTGCAGAGTCACAGAGCTGGAAGAGGTTGGACTCCAGGTGTCACTACCTAAATGTGTTACCTAAATATGTTCTTAGAAGGGCAAGACTGAGGATGTGTCCTCTGAAATCAGACACCCTTGAATTTGAATTCCAGCTCTGCCACTTCCTATCTGCATGACTTCAGGCCATTTAACCTGTCACAGCCTCAGCTTTCTCATCTGTAAATGGGGATAATCACAGTACCTAAATCATAACACTGTCGTGAGGATTAAACGAGATAATGCAAGTAAAGTGTTTAGCACAGTGCAAGGCACAGGGAAAGTCCTCAGTAAATCTTTTGTTGTAATGTTTAATATGCGTATGTGAACATATGCATATATTTGGATGAATCAATGAATGCACATTTATACATAGCATGTCACAAATGCTTGATAGATTGGAGAGGGATACAGCAAAAACAGAAGTTTGCCTTCACCCTCCCTCATCCTATTCCTCTCTTCAGAAGTGCCTGCTGTTAGGAGTTTGTGTTCTTCCAGACTATTTTATAAGCATTTATATACTCATGTGCTAATATAAAAATACATGGTTTGTTCTGTTGGCAAAATAGTATATGTATTCTTCTACGGTCTGCTTTTTCTTTTATTTGCTTAACAATGTCTTTGCAGATACCTTCATTTTTTTTTTCACATAGATCTGTTATTGAACTCAGGTTCAGCAGCTTGTTGCTCAAGAATCCAATACTGAGAGACAAGTATTGGAGAAAAAGGAAAGACAGCTTTATTGAAGAAGCTAGCAACCCTGGGAAGAAGGTGGACTCATGTCCCAAAGAACCAACTCCTCACTTCCCAGGTTTTGCTGAGGGATTATATAAGGAAAAGAGGAAGGGGCTATGTGCTGAGGAGAGGGTTACAGGGTGTGTGATTAGCTCATGGACATTCTTCTGATTGGTTTTTGGTGAGGTAACTGGGAGCCAACATCGTCAACCTTCTGGTTCCAACTAGTCTGGGGTCTACATGCTTGTGGGCAGCATACAGTTAACTTCTTCCACCTGCTGGGAGTTTCAATCTCTGCAAAACAGCTCAAAGGATTATGGCTCAAAATATTATATGTAGCTCTTGAGGAGGAACTAAAGGTCCTTGACTTCATCTAATGGGTAAACTACTCTTATTTTGTCTTGCTTGCCAGGTTTCCTTTGTTTCTGCATATTCTCATTTCTCTGATTAAATTTATTCTTTGGAACTTGGGGAAGGCCTAGGAGGCTAAAGCTTTTCTACAGACAAGAGGCAGGTGGTGGTGGGGTGTCCTGTCCCGGGAAGGCCCCATAGGGTCCTGTTCAGTTACAGATCTATTCCATTAAAAACTAGATCTTTTGTGAAGCGTTCTATAATACATATTATCAGTTTGACCACTCTCTGTGGATAGACATTTAGTTTGGTTCTTTTTTTCTTGTTACGGCGATACAGTAATGACTATCTTACATATATTGCTTTGTGTATAGGTGCAAGTATTTCTTTAGGACGGCTACTCAGAAATTTCTTGCTTGAAGGGTATGCACATTTAAAAATATGATAGATTATGCCAAGTTGCTCTCCAACAATGATATTCTAATTATATACCTGCCAGCAACACATGAGACCATTTCTTCAATCTCCCTCCAACACTGAATATGTTCCTCCTCCCTTCCCCCAGTTTTTGCCCCATCTGATAGGTGATAAGCAATATCCCATTACTGCTTTAATTTGCATTTTTCTGACTACTTGCAGGCATGAGCATCTTCTCATGACTTATTGGCATTTCTTTTTCTGTGAGTGTCCCTTTCACATTCTTTGCTCATTTTTCTACTAGATTGTCTATTTTCTTACTGATCTATACACACAATTTATATATAAGGGGGTTATTATTTCTTTGTCTTTTATTCATGTGGCAGCTATTTTCTCCTAGTCTGTCTCTTGTCTTTTGGCTTTATGTTCCCCTCCATCATTTTTATGACACTTTTATGTGGTCAAATTTATCAGTTGCTGTTGAGTCCTGAATCTTTCAAAGATATATTCTTTCCCCAAGATGATATTTTCTTCTAATACTCTTATTGTTTCATTTATTATGTTTAGTTCTTTAACCCATAGGAATTTTTTTGTGCGGCATGGTGTGAAATTAGAAACCTAACTTTACTTTTTTCCCCAGTGGCTACTCTGTTTGTCCAAGACCATTTATTCAATAGTCTATACTTGTCTCACTGATACAATTTTTCATGTTGATCATGTAATGAAATACCATTTCTACTGGGTTGAAAACTGGCAGCTCTCAGACCAGACCTAACTCTCATTTGTTGACATTTAATTGCGTTCGTTGTGTTCATTATTTTGAATAATATAGTTATATGTTTTGGAGACCTTTCCATATTGGCACAGATAGAACTTCCGCGTCGTTTTCAGGCTATGTGGTGTGTTAGTGCTCACACTGCACTGTATGGAGAGACCATCATGTATTTAATCACACTTCTATTGATAGACATTTGGGTTGTTTCCAGTTTTTTTTCTGCTACAAACAATGCTGCAATAACTTGTACAACCTGTTTTGCAAGTGTTTGAGTGTATCTGTAGGATAAATTTTTAGAAGTAGAACTTCTGGGTCAAGGGTGTGAACGTTTATAATTTTGAAGACGTTATTAAATTGCTTGTCACTGTGGTCTGGGCCAGGTTATACTCCCATGGCCAGTGTCTGAGAGGGCCTGTTCCCTCACACCCTCATCAACTCAGTGAAGTAGCAAAATGTTCAGTCTTGCCAATCTGATAGATGAAAACTGGTATCTCATAGGAGTTTTAATTTGCATTTTTCATATTATGAGTAAGGATAAACATCTTTCTGTGAATTTCTATTCATAGTCTTTGCCAATTTTTCTCTTGTGTTGTGTTTTTTCTAAAGGAGCTCTTTGTATATTAGGTTATTTTTCCCTTTGTCTATTACATGAGATAGAAGTGTGTGTGTGTGTGTGTGTGTGTGTGTGTGTGTGTGTTTTACCAGATACTCATTTTCTGTCTTTAATTTCATGGCTTTTGCCATTAAGAAATTTTTTTCTATGATCAAATTTATCATTTTTTTTGTTTTATGGTTTTTAAGTTCTTTTAATACTTAAAAAATATTATCCACTATAAGATTACGAAAATATACTCCAGTGGTTTTTCCTCTTACTTTAAAGCTATTGCTATTAACATTTAAATGTTTGATTCGCTTATTTAACTCATTTATCAAATATGTATTGACCACAGAATGTATGTCAGACACTGTTGTAGACACAGAGGATACAGTAGTGACCAAAACTGTCAAAAACACCTGGCTTCATGGAACTTACATTCCAGAGTGGGAAAGCAGACAATAAACAATATAAATGAATGAAATAAATGGTATATTAGATTAGCTGGAAATTATTTTGTGTTGGGTGGAGATACAGATTTACCTTTATTTTTTCTTACATGTCTTACCCAGTTATCCCTATCACTTATTGATGTAATCCATGCCTCCATCTTGCCAGTTCATCTTTATCATATTTTAAATTCCCTTATGTATTTGTGTCTATTTCCAGACTTTCCTTCTGGGTCCATCTCTCTCTCTATTTATTCATGTGTGAAACTTATATACTGTGTTTTCCTATCTGCTAAAGCTGGCCTTCCCCATCCTTTCCTCTGCTTTTTCAGAATTTTCCTATTGTTGCTTGTTTATCTTTTCCTGTATGCACTTTATATTCACATGTATTACTTTAAAAGTAATACTCGATTACTTTTTATCTAGATTATGTAGACTTTTTGTATAGATTAACTCAGAGAGATTCAACATCCTTATGATGTCGTGTTTTCCTGTCTGAGCACATGGTACATCTTTCCATTTGGTTAAGTCACCTCTATATCCTTCAAGAGAATTTTAAGTTTCTTAATTTAGTTCTCACACACTCATACCATGTAGACACATTTTCCCAATACCTAACAACATTGCAAAGTTGAGAGAGGTCATTTTTTTTTCAAATCTGGATTTTTTTTTTTTTTTCGGTATGCGGGCTTCTCACTGTTGTGGCCTCTCCCATTGCAGAGCACAGACTCAGGACGCGCAGCCACAATGGCCATGGCTCACGGGCCCAACCGCTCCGCGGCATGTGGGAATTTCCCAGACCGGGGCACGAACCCATGTCCCCTGCATCGGCAGGCGGACTCTCAACCACTGCGCCACCAGGGAAGCCCTCAAATCTGGATTTTTTTTTTCTTCTTGTGAAAAATGAGAAGATCTGGCAATGCTGCGTCCATGTCCTGCTAGGCAACAATTGATTGCCCACCTGATAGAGGCTGGCCTGTCACAGAGAATGTGTGCTCCCAAGATCACTGTCTGGTTGTACACAGGGCTCACCTCTCGAATCAGTGTCTGGTCCCTACGGGCATTGGGGTGGGAACCCTGAATCAGGAGCTTCTACACTCTCATGTGCAGACACATCACTGTGAAGTCACTGCCTGCACTCTCTAGGTTTGCCTGCCTCACCTCCCTCTGGTCCCTGAGCTGCTTTCTCAGGAGGGTCCTCTCAGTGCTGCTCATGTCTTGTCTCCTGACACCACCTCCCACCTCAGCCTCCTGGGGTTGGAGGACCAGGTTCTGCATGCCCCCTGGCATGAGCCATGGAGCCCAATCTGGCCAGAGCAGAGACTCTGATTCTTAGTGCTATTTCTGGGCTCAGTGGAGGAGCCCAACCACAGACATAGGTTTGGTTCCCCTAGCAGCTGCTCATTGATGACAGGGTCTAGAGGTTCAGAGGATTTAACACCTTGGGTGGAAAATTCTGACCAATGAGAAAGAGAAGGTAGGAAGGAGATAGCGAATCAATTCCTTTTATTTCTTCCCTGCTGACAGACCATTCCAAGGAGCAGTGGTTCCAAATAGCCTCTTCAGATATATCTGGTCTCTTTTTGTTCCTCAGTTTTTGAAATTGTGGTAGACTACACATAACATAAAATTTAGCATCCAGCCTCTTTTTGTATAAAGATGCGCCCATCTCAGAACACACTGCCTTGTACTTACTTTCCCTCTGTATTGTTTTCCTAGGGCTGCCATAATTATGGACCACAAACAGGGTGGCCTAAAGCAACAGAACTTTATGCTCTCACAGTTCTGGAGGTCAGAAGTCTGAAATCAAAGTGTCCATAAGGCCGGGTTCCTCCTGCTGTTTCTAGGAAAGGGTCCTTCTTTGTCTCTTCAAGCTTCTGGTGGTTGCTGGCAATACTTGACTTTCCATGGCTTGTAGACACATCACTCTGATTTCTGCCTCCCTCTTCACATGCCTTCTCCCATGCGTATCTATGTATCTCTGTATCTCTCTTCTTATAAGAATACCAGCCATTGGATGTAAGGACCACCCTAAGTGGTCCAGTGTGACCTCATCTTACCTAATTAAGATCCCATTTCCAAATGATGTCCCATTTGGAGGTTCTGGATGGACATGAGTTTTGGGGGACCCTATTCAACCTAGTACAGCTTTCTTCTTTACTTTCTTTTCTCCTGCCCTCACTCTTACTGCCCTGGGGTTATACTTCTTCCTAATAAAGCATCAGCACGCAAGCTTGCTTTCAGGTTTTCCTTTCTAGGGAAACTGCAGTAAGAAAACAACCATATTCCAGAAGAACCTTCTAACACATAGATTTCATTCCCAACAAGGAATTTGGCAAACTCACTCACAGCATCTTTCTTTTCTTCCACAAACATTTATTACACATTGATTTTATGTTAAGTTCTGTGCAGTCATGAGAAAACCCACAAGAGCAATTTTGGCTAGATCAGGGTTTCTCAAATACTTACACTGTGGACCTACAAGCCATGTATATTTTCTTATAAAAACCGCAATAATGTGCAAAAGGAGGAGATGGGGAGGCCTAGAGAGAAATTAAGATATAAAGAAAGCTGAGTCGAGAAAATGGCAAAAAGGTCATATAATCATGTCTTTCCAATCACTGAATCAAGGTTTAGGAAAAAATTCAGGTCTTCCCTGGTGGCGCAGTGGTTGAGAGTCCGCCTGCCGGTACAGGGGACATGGGTTCGTGCCCCGGTCCGGGAAGATCCCACATGCCGCGTAGCAGCTGGGCCTGTGAGCCATGGCCGCTGAGCCTGTGCGTCCAGCAGAGCCTGTGCTCCGCAACGGGAGAGGCCACAACAGTGAGAGGCCCGCGTACCGCAAAAAATAAATAAATAAATAAATAAATTCAGAGCTGGCTGATGGTATGTTAGATGCACTTGTAACTGGTAAAGGAGTCTGTTCAATATGTGTCAATTAAAAAAAACATTATCAACCTGATGGGGTGGGTCTCTAGTGATGTGCCACAGGACTCTGGCTTAAATGCTGACCAGTCTCTGTTTTAATCAATTAAGTTGATGAAGACAGAACAACTGCTTGCCAATTTTTTAGATGCCCCGAATTTGGGAAGGACAGTAAATGCATTAGGGGAAAGGTAGCGTGCATGCACACCTTGACAGTCAAGATGGAAGGGGCACATCCAATCAGATAACGTTTAGTAACATCGAGGCCTACATTTGGGGCCCCATAGTCAACTTCGCAATCCTGGGTGCATGTTCAAAACTGGCAGCAAGGGTGGAGGGAAGTGGAGGTGGGGTGGCAGGTAGTCAGCTGTTAGCTTACAACAGAGAGGGTATGGTTGCGTAGCATTAAGAGAAGCACAGCATTCAAACGTGGGAGGAGGGAGGCATATGTGATGTTTGCTGTTCCGCCAGCATCTGGAGGAGCCCGGCCCTGGGTCTGCTTCGTGGGAAACAGAGCAGGAGAGGAGGCCTGCTTCTGTGACAGGGGCTGCCTGGGAGAGAGACAGTTCCCTCAGGTTCGAGGTCAGAATTCTGAACACCTTTCCACCTGGAGAGCCTGTTCTACAGGGTAGGATTAATTAACTAATTAATTATTTCAACAGATACTAATTGAACTGCACTCTGGGCCAGTCGTTGGCTAAGTGTTGGGGCAAAGCAGTGAACAAGGCAAACAGATCCAGGTCCCCACGGAGTGCGGTGCAGTGCAGGTGACAGCTATGGGACAAGAACTGCCGAGGACCGTGCCTCTTATGCAGATGTGCAGGGTGTTCTGGGGTGCACCACAGGGACCCATGTCAGGGCTCAGAGTGGGCTTCCCTGAGGTCATGATGATGGTGTCGCCTATATCCATCATAGTCGGCTGGAAGATTACATCTAACTACCTTGAGCCACACTGCTTTTCCAGGAAAATTATCCTGAATTCAAATGTGTTTTCACAGCCAGTCCTGTAATGCAGCCGCCCAAGGCTGAGCATGGTCATGCCTTGGGTAGTTGGAGTGGACCGTGCAAGAAGCCAACAGTCAAGGGCCTGGGCTAGACCCAGCTCTGCTACAAAACTCTCTGTACAACCTCAGGCAAGTCCCTTCTTCTCTCTGGGCCTCAGTTTCTTCATATGTAAAAAAGAGGATCCTTAGATCCAATGACGCCGTGGACTTCAGTTCTGTGATCTGGGGATTCCCTGTTAAACAGCACCCTCCCGTGCGTGCACTTGCACACCCATGTTGGGATCTGTCCCCAGGCCCCTGTCCCGTGGCCTCCCCACACTCCTCGCTCTCATTGACTCAGCCAAGCATTTAAAGGGTCCGTGACTTAAAGGGGCAGGACTCTGCTGGCTCCAGCTCCCCTAGCAGAATCAGGGATAGCAGAGGCTGCCTGCTGGCCCTCCATGTAGCAGGCATTGATGAAGGGCCAGGGACCCTCTGAAAGGAAGGAAAGAGGGAAAATGATAGACTCTCTTCCTGTCCCAGATGGAGGCAGTGAGATCTGCCATATTGCTCAAATTTCGTTCATCCTAAATAATCCCCAGGCTCTCTACCTGCTTGTCTCTTTCCATCTACTGCCCTATTTCTCTTTTTCATCCATCCAGCCAAACTTCTGCAGAGCTGTGTGCACTGAAGTTCTCCATGTCCATACCATCCACTCCCTCCCTGACCCACCACCACCTGGCTTCCATCCTTGTCCCCCGCAACTGCACCACGACGGTCACCAGCAACTTCCTGTGGTCAGATCCATGTGAAGCGTTTCCATTCTTGTTCTCTTGGACCACTTAGCTGCCTTTGACCCGTTGGCACCTCCCCTGCTCTAAAACCTTCCTCTGTTGGTTTTTACGACACCATTCTCTATTGATCCTCCTTCTACCTCTCCGTTCACTCTTCAGTACCCTTTTGCAGGCTTCATTTCCACAGGCCACTGCTTTCAACTCTGATTTATATGATAGCATATTGTCATTTGGGCTTGTATGTGTTTGGCTCTGCTAGTGGGCTATATTCATCTCAACCTCCCTGGTAATTACCACAGGGATTCAGAATGTCCTGTTGATCGAGCGAATGGATAGATGGATGAATGAACACATGAGTGGATACACTTAGCAATACTCATGAGGTTCTGCCCTATGAACGAGGGTGAAATCCAAGGCCAGTTTTTTTTTAAAATATTTATTTATTTATTATGGCTGCGCTGGGTCTTAGTTATGGCACTCAGGATCTTCATTGCAGCATGCGGGATCTTTTAGTTGCAACATGCAGACTCTTAGCTGTGGCATGCCGCCTCTTAGTTGTGGCACGCATGTGGGATCTAGTTCCCCGACCAGGGATCGAACCCAGGCCCCCTGCACTGGGAGCGTGGAGTCTTACCCACTGGACCACCAGGGAAGTCCCCAAGGCCAGTTTTGAAGGTGACAACTCATTCACATGTGAAATACTCAGGCACTTTCTTGATGAGTGAGAAAATACTTCCAGGAGGAGGCGGTGGGACCTGGGATAGAGAAGGATGTAACCCAGATAGAACCAGGTTAGTACCATGGCTCAGTCCTGCCAGATTCCTGGTTCTTTCCAGAATCTGAATTTCCTATCATGTCCAGTTAACCACAGTTAAGAAAGTAAGGGGAAAGATAGACACTAAGCAGATCATTAGAGGAAAGGGATGGTAAACTGAAGGGGGGTGGGAAAGTTAAGCAGAGAAAGAGGCACTGAGAAGGAGAGAGGATAAAGGAGGGAGAGAGGGGTAGAAAGCATGGATTCGAGAGAGGAGGGTCAGACTTCGTGTGTAAAACCTTGCCTGTACTGAAGTGTGTTCATTAATCAGAGTTGTGATAACAGAACTGCTTAAGGACTTTGGATGTTATTGCCACTTGGCAGTTGGGTTACTCTTCATCGTTCTTCTCCTTTAAACCTTACAGCAACAGGAACCCTGCTCTGTGTGGACTGCTTATAGCCACCAACTGGGCAGAGTTGGTCACTCCCTCCTCTGGGTTCTTGGCACTTTTTCTTACCTCTGATACAGCCCTGGCTGCACCATGTCACTCATTAGCTCTTTGGCCATCTTTCTTGTTCAGAATGTAAAGCTCTCTTTATCTCTCTAACTCTGATTGCTAGCTCATGCCTGGCACCTAATAGGTGCTCAATATAATGTGTTCGTGTGATTTTTCTTTCATGGAGAAAGGAATTAACAAATGGAAATTCACAGATGCTATCCTCAAGGGGCTTACACTTTCCCTGAGGATATGAAATAAAACCACATGAGATCAATTAGATTGCTCCGACACATGTATCCTCAACATGATGATAGACACCAGCAGTGCTCAGCTTTCCTGATTTACTTCCTACCAATTCCTCTAGCTAGCACAGAAGCCGGGTCCCATCATGAAAGAAAGCAGGAGCTCAAGAGAGAGGCCTTTCTATGTTTAGTAGCCTTTGTGATTACAGATGTCATCTACAATCAGTTTAAGTCATGAAAAATTAGAGTTGGAATTAATAGAAATACATGTTATATAAAGCTACAGCTTTTAAGCATCCAGTATGTACTGTTCTCTTAGCGGTTAACATAAGAATTCAAATTATCTGTTTATGGGTCCACTTCTGCTATTAGACAGTAAGCTTTCCACAGATTTTTATTTTCTTTTTCTAACAGAGATTATGAGCATGCCTCCTGGAACCAGGTTTCCGAGGTTCAAACCCTGGCTCTACCACTTAAGAGCTGCGTGACCTCAATTTCTTCATTGGTAAACTGGTAAAAATAGGAATCATAACAGTACCAATATATAGGGTCATTAGGAGAATTCAGTGAGTAGGTGGTCAGTAAGAGTCACTGTTATTATTTTCATCATCTTTGTGTCCTAGGATCCAGCATCATGCTTTTCACCCAACAGGTTTTCAAAACATGTTTGCCAAGCTGGAAGCATAAGCAAAAACATTGCTTGGAGTTGAAAATTATAACAGTGCTGTTAAACATAGATTTTGCAAATTCAACAATGGAACACAAAGACAATAAAAATAAAGTTAGTTGTCAAGGAATTGGGAATACACATTATTGCTCTGACTACAACACAAACAAACAAGACTGGGATCTGAATGGTTATGGCTGCAGATGGCTGACTGGGGAATTCTGAGCGAGGTGCATAATTGCAGTACTGTTGCATCTGCTTGGACTGCTGCTGTACCACTGTGCTCCAGTTCGCGCTCCTGGCTGTCAGTGGGAAGGAGATCTGCAAGGCGGGAGCCCCTGGGGGGTCCTCTGGGGGGCGGGGGTTGGCGATGAGCAGTGAGGGCTTGGCGCTTCTGGGGGCAGGGAATAGACCCCAGTCGTGGAATGACCTTAAGGATACCCACATGTACTATGGTGGTGAGGGCGACAAGCCTCTCCCGGCTCCCAGGAATCACCATCTCCTGCAGCCCAGTCATCTCTAGGGACGGCTAATTTCATCTCCTCCCTCAGAAGCAGAGAGGTAAATTTTACTCCAGCCTCTGCCATCAGTGTAACTGCTCCTTTCCTGGGTCTTCATAACTTTCTTCCGGCCTCACCTGGCATCCTCGCTATTGTGTCCCCATTCAGATTCCAGAGGGGCAAGTCAGAGTGACATCCCCCCCAACCCCAGTCCTGACTTGACCCCTGGTCTGTGCACTGGCTGCCCCTTGGGCAGGAGTCTTCCAGCCCCTTGCCCTGGCCCCCACAAGGTTCAGTCGGGGAGAGGCCGTTGCTCAAGCCACAGCCTGGTCTCTGCTTCCCTTGGGAGGATGACGGACGGGTGGGGCAGAGTGCCTGAGGTGTGGGGCCGTCCGGGGTTGACATGTCTGGTCTAATAAGCATTGCTGGTGGGTGGGTTCCCTGAGGAGAGCAGATGGAGGGTGGGAGGACCACGGGTGGAGGAGGAAGGTTCTGGTGTGAGCGTGGGATTGATCTTTCTCCAGCGCCCTGGTGTCTGCTTGCCCCTCCCAGGCAAACGCTCTTCACTGTCCTCTGGAGAGGAGACTGCTGGTGCCTCTCCTTCTGGAATCCTGCCTGTGGGTCTCCCTCTGGAATTTTGACTGGTGTCTCTAGGGGTGGAGCCAGTAGCTGGGCGGCCACCTGAGGACTGGGGGACCTCAGCTCTCTGCAGTGACATGGGGTGCAAGTGCGCTTTGGTGGGGAGTTCCCACCTGCAGACGGGAAGGTACGAGTGTGTCAGGTGGGCCCTGACAGCAAGCAGCCACTCGGGGCGACAGGGGGTCCTTACCATCCGTGACAGGCTCTGGGAAGGAGCCTGCTTAGGGCTTAGGCTGTTTCTTCACTCCCTCCCTCCCCATAAAACAGAAACATGTTGTATAAGCACACCTTCCCTCTCACCTTAAAAAAAATAGACAAAAATATCTGGAAATATTTCCACTTTAATTGTCACAGGGAGAGCGTGGCCCACTGGTTTTCCTGTCTGCCTGATAATTAGTCGGCAGTCTTCTCCCAGCTCCCGCCAGCGCCTTGGGGGTGTGGAGCTGGGTGGTGGGAGAGGCAGGCACGGTGATGCTGACTCACAAGGGGCGTGTGATTACCTGCGCCCCAATTTTGAGAGGGGCTCTGCGGCCAAGGTTCACCTTGGTCCGATCAGTTGCCTGGGCAGGGGCTGTTCCTTGGATCTGAGAGTCCTCAGGGCGGACTCAGGGAGACCCCCGTGTGCCACAGCAGATCTGGGCCCGGGGCACCCTAACCCCACTCTCACGGGTGAGGCTGTTGGCTGAGAGGTGGCTGGGAAGTAGCTGGAGGCGAGGAGGAAGTGCCCTCCTTCCTGCCCTGCACGGGGATCTGTGGCTTGGGTCAAGAAGGGCTGTCCCTGTCTGTCTTCCATACACGCTTTCAGACTGCGATTCCAGCTCACTTGCCCTTCCAAGGTCGTCGATCCTCTTCTTGGAAACATGAAGTCCAGTGTTCATTTCTCAAACATGAGCTTCGGCGTGGGGGACAGAGACGGGCAGGCCGCCCTCCCAGGCTCACTGTCTTGTGGAGAAGGGGGCCATGCCTGCTAGCAATCGTCATATGTGTGTTGGGGCCAGAGAGGACCGGGATGCTCCAGAAGCCCGGGCAGGGGCATCAGCCTCAGCCGTGGGGTCACGGAAGTTTCCACTCTGTGAATCTTGGGTGTGGTAAAGGCTAATGTGTAGGCCGGGGCCTTTGAAACCACTTGGCACGGGAGGCCCAACGCCAGACCTGCCTGCTTGTCAGGAGCCTGCAGAAGCACTGAGACCCAGGGAGCCAGTCGCCACGGGCTCCAAAGGAAAAGAAAAATGCAAAATCAGAATGAGTAAATGGCCCATTAAATGTCTACAAAACGCGCTATGATGTCACCCAGTCAACTGCATCTCCACTCACCTCTTCCACACTTAAATATAAAATATAGTTAATGTGGCATGTGGGTAAATTAAATGCGTTTGATATGATTAGGCGTGAGTGCTGTAAGAGTGCCTGAGGCGGAGGGAAATTCTAAGCCAGCCCTGCTGGGGGTAGCACCGAGGGGGCTGAGGATCGCAGATAAAGGCGCAGCGTGGACAAAGTGAGGGGGGCCGGGGGGAGCAGCTGGCCCTGACTGGTCAGTAGGGCTTGGGGAAAAGATGTGTGTGTTTATGGGGTGGGCGGGTTGCAAGATAGGGGCCCAAGAATCGGGGAGGCAGGCAGCCAGGGCAACCCACAGGAAGATGTGGAATGGCCCTGCCTGTAGCTTCCCAGCTTTACCGGCACCAGTCTTTCCTGCCGCCCTGGATCTCAGCATCCTCCGCATTCCAGGGCCTCGTGCGCGCCCCTCCACAGCCACAGCCGGCGCCACTGAATATAAACATGCATCCCACAATTCACCGTGGTGTGTCTTCCCCTCCAACTCCAGATGGCCTGTCTGGGGACGGCC
This sequence comes from Mesoplodon bidens, assembly GCF_964165515.1. Lineage (NCBI taxonomy): Eukaryota > Metazoa > Chordata > Mammalia > Artiodactyla > Ziphiidae > Mesoplodon > Mesoplodon bidens. The sequence continues at coordinate 59,374,032 of NC_138178.1, read as the reverse complement.
GAGGCCCCTGGGTGCGGGCCGTTGCCGTTTTTGATGAGCTGTGCACATATGGATACCCAAACATCTGGAGCGGCCATGTGCTGCTCCGGGCAGGCCAGACCTGGTGAGCCAATCAGGGGCCCCTGGGCACCGGGGGTGGGGGGACAGGGCGGGTGGTGCACTCGCCCCGCCAGTGAGCGCGGATAAATTATTCATGACCGAGTTATTTGTGGTGCAAGAGGTCCATCAGCTACTTTGATTAAAAATCCAATGAGTAATGAATATGCAAACGCCAGCGACTGCTCCGAGCAACAGATTTGTCAAATTGTCTATACTTCACTGAGATAAAGGAAAATCTCCTGGGGTCCCGAAATTGAAAAACCGCACCGTCAAATCACAGCGTTATCTTAATTATCAAATCTCCTTGGCCGTGCAAATACCCCGCGTGAAGCTGAGCGGGGCGATGGAAAAAAATCTAGAGAAAGAGATATATTTGTCTCTGAAACCGGGGGCCTGGCTAGTGAGAAACAGGCTGGTGGAGGAGAAGCGATTTTAATTCACATGGTGACTCCACAGCCATTTAATTATTTTAATTAGGCTTAATTAGTGGTAAATTTACAATGATATGCTTGATACCTGGCATTAAATCTTTCATGCATAAATGTTTTGTTAAAATGAGAAAAAGGCAAGTGGCATTTCGCCAGCAATTACTGCTGAATGTTCTAATGAAGGATTAGGACTCCTCGGTGATTCATGAAGACAGGCGGGCACCAGACTTGTTTACGAGGCACCGGCACCATAACTCATGCGCTCCCACCCGAACCATCACTGTCCTTGTCGCTTCAGGGAGCACCTGCTGGGGATGAGGGCCGGGGCAGTGGTGGCGGGGGCTGGGTGCTGGCTCAGAGCCCCAGGCCTCCTGTGTGTGTGAGACCCTCCAACTCTCGCCCAGAGGGGCTTCATCTGTGGTGTATGAAAAGCCACAGTGATGGGTTTGGGGGGGCTCAAGTGTCACCAAGCAGGGTGATTGTCTGGGGCCCCAGGCTGAGTTTGTGAGCACCTGGAATTGCCCTGTGCACTGTCTGGGCCTGGCAGGCCTGCAGGATGAGTTGGCTGGAATAAATGGGGGCCTTGCTAAGTTGTGGCTGAGCTGTGCTGTGGCCCAGCTGGCGACTAACTAGTTGTGGAGACTACTACTTGTTCGCCAAAGAGTCAAAGTTTAAGGCGTGACATACTCTGGGCTGCAACACATGGCGGTTCTTGTGGGGTGAGTCTGGGGATCCTGACAAGATGCCCCCCACCCTTGTCCTGTCCCTGGGCCCAGTGTCTGTCCTGCTACTCCTTTACCAGGGAGCGAGGACTTGTTCCCGCACTCAAGAGACCAGCTTCAGCTGCCCCTCCCCCCAAGGAGGAAACACAGCAGCTCACACCTGGACCAAGATGGCAGCTCCAGAGAGAGCCAGGTGGACAGAGGGGAGGGGAGCAAGGGCAGGAATGCAGAAGAAAGTGAAGCCTAACATCTGGCTGGCTCTGTCCCTGAGGAGGACAGAGGAGGAGGAGGCCGTGCTTAGCATGTCAGTGACACCGGCTGAGGGGCCCTGGCCTCCTGCCTCCCTCGTCTCAGTCCAGCACTTGATCCCTAGTCACCTTCCCTCCCCACATCCTGCTGCCTTCTCATTAGCTCAAGCTCCTCTTAATTCAGTGCTAATGCCTTTGGCTCCGGCTTACCCATTTCCCTGGAGAGTCCTGATGTTGTGTTTCTTAAGCCTGTCTTGAATCTCTAGTCTATGGGGCTATGTTTCTTGGTTTCACTCCCTTAATGGACTTTCAGAATTTTCTGCCTTAGCTTTCCTTTCCCTTCACGAGAAAAAGATGTGACTATTAATGAGACCTTTTTTTTTTTTTTTGGTTGTTAAATTAGTTTTTCTTTTTACTCATTCAGAGGAATGTTTATGCAGTCTGGTGGGTATTTCTCTCTTCAAAGTAGCCACTGCTTCTGTCCACTAGAACAGAAGTCCCACGAAGGCAGGTACCTCATCAGTCTTGCTTCCTATTTAACCTATCACAGTGCTTGGCACACACAGGGCGTGCATCTCTGTTGACTCAGTAAATGATCAGATCCTGCCCTGCATGTATAACCACTTCAAGGGAAGAGGTTTTCAGACCTTCATCTTTCAATATGAGAATCTATCTGCAATTACATTGTTGGAACACAATACCTCTTTATTTTTATTTTTATTTATTTTAATTTTTATTATTTTTTTTGGTGGTATGCGGGCCTCTCACTGTTGTGGCCTCTCCCGTTGCGGAGCACAGGCTCCGGACGCGCAGGCTCAGCGGCCATGGCTCACGGGCCCAGCTGCTCTGCGGCATGTGGGATCTTCCCGGACTGGGGCACGAACCCGTGTCCCCTGCATCGGCAGGCGGACTCTCAACCACTGCGCCACCAGGGAAGCCCAATACCTCTTTATTGAGTGGGAAAAACTTACATATATACATAATTCTGTTTATCCAACAGGGCAGACATTGACACTCCAAATAATGCTCCATATTTATCCTATGGTTTTGTTTCCCCTGGAAACTATGACGTGCACCCCAAGATGTACCGTGCTTCTCTTTGAGAAACAATGGTTTGGGGGCCGACCAGGCTGGATCATAGTTTGGAGCCAGAAGGTGGGAGCCCCTGGCTAGGGGCCATAGGGAAAGAAGGGAACCTTTCAGATGAGGGAGAAGAGCTACGAGAGGGTGGGAGGAGGGGATCAGATCCTACCCCCAGTGTGGGAATTTGAAGTCCCTGAGGAGTCATTTCATGGAGCAGTTTCACACACTCCAGTCCTCTGGGTAGGTCAGATAATGTGGAACTGAGAAAAACTCCTCTCCAGGTGGACGTGACAGGCTGCTACAGGAGAAGCCTCTGCCATAGATGAAGTTGGGTCAAGACTTCACAGACTACAGGATGGAAGCTCCTGGAAGTCCAAGGAGGAAGGGTGATGGGAAGAAGGCAGGACTCAGACTACTTGCTGTTTAATAAAATTGCAGTGATGGACGTTGTAATGATGGCAGAATGAATGCATGTGTACTCTCACCCCCTCCCCAATCCCTACTAAAATAACAACAAAGGAATAAAAAAGAGGCAGAGATCCACATTGGGGAAGAGGAAGAGGTGGTGACATCAGGCAAGAGAGTCCAATAAGATTTTTGAAGCTGGGAAGTAAAAGGACTAGCGGTAGATAACTCATCAGATGGGAGACAGCCAGGTCCCCTATAAAGGCAAGGGAGTGGTGGGGGGTTGGGGAGATGAAATGAAGCAAATTATTTCCCAGTAGAGCCCCCCAGAAAGACTCAGAAGCTGGAGGCACCAAGGACCTCTGGAGGCTGAGGTGTAGGGTGGAGCCGAGAACAGCAGAACTGGTAGGTCTGTGCTGTGGTGTATCACCCACATCCTCCCTCAGAACCCATTTCTCCAGCTTCTGAATGCTGTTGGTGGACAGCTCTTGGCAAAAAGTTCCTCACCAAGAGTCACCCTCAACCAAAGAAAGTCCCTTGCCCAAGGTCTTATCCTCTCCGGGGTGAGGCACACATCCAGGGACTGGTGGATGCAAGGGTAAACATTTTCTGCTCCCTTTCCTGAAGATAGGAAGACTCCAAAGGACCATCCCAGCTCCAGAGCTTCCTGTAGGGCCAGCTGAGGTCTTTGTTGCAACGATGTCACAGTTCAGTTCCTCTCTTTGCCAATGTTACTTCCTTTACTCCTCCCAGGTGTTGATCCTGAGGGCATTCCCAAATAAACCCCTGTATACAAATCTTGTCTTAAGAGTCTGTTGCCCAGAGAACCTAACCTAAGAGGGTTGGTGCCAGGAGTGGTCCAAGATAGTAGACTCTAAAATAGGATTGTGGAGCTGAGTTACCTACCACTGGCTGGCCGGCGACGAGGACTTCATCACTGGTGGCAATGACTTATGGATATGGTAGTGGAATATAGGTAACTCCTGGCGTGCTGTCATGGTGCAGTTGTTAACACTTTCACAAAGAGTGCACTGGAAGAGGGGATACCAGCGGAAGGTAGAACCCTGGTGGGGGCAATATCCAAGGCATTTGAGAAATTCTGGGGAAGTAGTAATTATGAAGAATGTCAAGTTAAATGGCTGTTGCTAAGGGCAATCAGTGCATTGAAGAAAGAAAGAAAAGCCTGAGGGTGATTATTCACCAATCAAAGACCAAGTCTGAAAGCCAGTGAGGCCAGTTGGCAGCATATAAAAGGAACTTTAACTCTTGCAACTGGAGGGCAGGAAAAGCTGAGGATTAGGTCCAGGACTTAATTATAAGGGTAGCAGAACTCTAGAAGAGATTGAATTCTTCACCTCAGAAAGTTTGTCATGCCAAGATCAGGGCCATGATTGGGAAGGAGTGGGACGCAGAGAACTGGGTGGGGACATCTGGGTTGATGCACTCAGAAATCTTGAATCTCCAGATCCTTCTGAACTTTGTAGACCAACTTTGTAGTACTCTTTTTTTTTTTTTTTCCTGTTAAGAGATTGCAATTCTCTCTTTCTTGGAAGTGGTACAAAGGCCTCTCCCGTGCAAGGCAATGCATACCTTTCTCAGGATTGACTTCCATCTCCCCTCCTGGTCACCTGACCAATCATAACACATCTGTTGGAGTGGGGAGAGATAGTGGGTAGTAAATAGAGTCTTGACCCAGGTAACTCATAATGGATCAGCTAGGTCCACAGACCTACCCATTGTTCATTTCCTAGACTTCAAATGTATAATTGTAAAGGACATACTTAGCAGTTGGCAGAACTCCTCTTAGACATGTGGGCTGAGAGTTACTGTAATGAAGACCCAGTAGAAGTCTCTGAAACTGTCTCCCCACACAGAGCCAAAGTAGGAAATAAAAAAAAACAATGTCACATCCCAGGGGGAATGCAAGAGATTCATCTAGGTCTTTAGACCTGGAGGATGTGGGGTAGGGAAGGTGGGGAGTGGTCTGTATCATTTCCCCTTTTAGTTCAGTAGTCTGACCCTCCTGCTTAAACTAGGCAGGTCTTGGAGGATGACAGTGGGCTGTTTGCAGACTCAAATAGGTAGTGACCCTAATTGCAGCTGCAGTGCCAGATGTGACTTTTGTTAGAGTAGGTTAACAAAGCCTCAGGTAAGTAGTACATGGCCATTGTGTTGGTGAATGCCTTCTTTTCCACCAGTATCAGGAATGAGGGTCAGAAATGTTTTGCATTCGCCTGGGACGGATAACAGTATACATTTATGGTTTTACCCCAGAACCGTGATAACTTTCCACCCTCTGTCATAATGTAGTCTGCAGGGACCTGGACCATCTGGACATTCTTCAGAACGTCACCTTGGCTTCTCCTACTGATGACATGGTGCCAGTGAGACTGGCTGAGCAAGAATTTTGGAGGCTTGGGTTACATATGTGCATCAGAGGTTGGGAGATAAAGCTTACAAAGATTCAGGGCCTGGCCATGGCAGTGTCTAGAGGTTCAGTGGTCTGGAACATCCTGGGATGTTCTCTCCAGATGTGAGTCATCTTGTATCTCTCATCATTAAGGAAGAAGTACAACACCTGTTAGGCCTCTTTGGGTTCTGGAGTCAGCATATTATGCACTTGGGAGTACTGCTCTAAGCCATCTGCCATATGACATGAGAGGCTGGTGTCTTTGGGGTCCAGGAAAGGGTTCTGCAGCAGGTTCAGGCTATGGTTTCAGTGGTCCTACAAGTTGGGCCACACCATCCAGGAGATCCTATGATATTAGAGGTTATCAGTGCTGGGACAAGACGTCATGTGGAATTTATGGAAAACACCAGTAAGAGAATCACAAAGTAGACATCTAGGGTTCTAGAACAAAGCCATCCCGACTGCAGTGGAGAAGAACCACAGCTCCTGATATGCTCCTGGGCCCTGGAAGAGAGAAAGCACCTAACCCATAGAACAGCAAATGTCCACGTAACCAGCATTGCCCTTTGAGAGCTGAGTTTTGCCAGACCCATGAACTCACAACATCGAGGGCCCAGCAACAATCTCCCAGAAGAGGGAAATGGTACTTCTGGGGTCGGGTCGGGGCAGATCAGAGGGAGCAAGGAGGTGCCTGAGCAGGTGCTCCAGACCCCACATCCTGCCTCACTGTAGTACTGGCCCCTCTCGCTGTGCTTGCACCACTGACCAGCACTTAGGACTAGCTGATGGGGAAGGACTAAGCGCCGGTTTGGTTCACAGATGGACTGACTTGGAATAGGGATGCAGGCTGAAAAGGGACTGTTAGTTACCTTGCAGCCCTGCTGCCATTTAGCCATGAGTGTCCTCCTCCCCAGGGCAGAGCTTCAGGCTGTGCACCTGGCTGTCTCCTTTGTGTGGAGAGAGAAGGGACCCGAGGCAAAAACAGGTAAGGACTCATCCATGGGCAGCGGCCCTATGCCCAGTAGGCAGAACCGATGGTTCTGAGAACCCAGGGGTGGCAGGAGCAGGGCCCCTGCAGGTCATCACTCCTTGTGACCCATATGGGGAGGTTATGCTTCTTTTTCCTGCAACTTTAGGCTTAGTGGGTCTCAAGGTCTGGGCTTCCGGGGGCACCTGCTTCTTCTAGAGACATGGTGAGAATTCCATTAAACTTCCATCAATGACTGCTGACTGATCACTTTGGGTTCCTTGTGCCAAGAGACCAGCAGGCAGAGAAAGGGGCCCCCATCCTGGCAGGAGGAGCTGACTCTGATCATCACGATGGGGTGGGGCTCCTCTTATAAAACGGGGGCAGGGAGGGCTGTGGTTGGCACTCAGGCCATACTCTGGGGTGTCTCTTGGTCCTCCGTTGCTCAGTGTCCACAGATAAGGGAGAAGTGCAATATCCATTGCTTGAGAAGGGCATGACGACAAGGGCTCAGGCCCCTCAGGGATGACGGTCTGGGTCACTTCCGCAAGTTACCCGTCTGGTCCAGCATCCATGCTCAGTAAGGTAAGGTAAATCTAGGATGGGGAGTAGAAAAAAGAGGAGGGGTATCGTTACAGCCTTGAAACCAGCTCCAGTGGTGGTGGGCGCTGCTGTGGGGATACACCTTTCTCCTCTGTGTTTCCCCAGGGAAAAAGACCAACCAGAATTCTAGAGGGCCCTGTGGAGGCAGATCGCTCTAGTGGTTGCAGTGATGCGCTGCCTAGTGTCCAGCAGGCTCCAGGCACTACCTCTCCAGCATGCCGGGAGTATTGGTGACTCTCAGCTCAAGTCTCTCTCCAGCAAATTGCTCTTAGTTAAAGAGACTCCTCTTGCCCAAGGTCACTAGCCCTCTCTGGGGGAGCCCACCTCCAGTGTCTGGTCAGTAAGGCAGTAGAAAGGCCCAGCCCTCTCGCCTCAGGGCAAGCCTGCTCTGCTGGGCCCTTTCAGCTGCAGGGCTCCCTGGAACTGGCTGAGTCTTTCTCCTCCCTCTGGCTAACCCTGCCTCTAACACTCCCCCATCGTCACTCATCCTGCAGGCATGCCCCAGTACATTTCCTGCAGGCAAAACTCAAAGTCGATTTCCAAGGAACTGGCCTGATGCGATCTATAACATAAACACTTCGACCGTGATTTCCTCCCCGCTCAGTGACACCAAGAAATAGTGAGAAATAGTGGCTTGTATTTCTCCCCCAGCCAGCGGAAAAGAGCTGCACTCATGGAGATGCTAAATAGGAGATCCCTGGCCCAGGGAAGCAGGCAGCACTGAAAGTGAGGTTGAGCGTAAGTCTGGATAGTGAAGGGGGGACCTTTCCACTACTTGGCTTCCAGAGTGCTGGAGGCAAGGCTTAGAGTCTCCTTCTCCCTGTTGCTTCCCCAGTGACAGCAGACTGGATGATTTTTCTGTGGGAACCAACAGGTCCAAGAGTTAATTCTTACATATACAGGCAGGTGGGAGGACCACAGGGAATTGGCTGGTCTGTACCTCAGCATCCTATAGTGAAACCACCCACCCGGGCACTGAGAGCATCCGAATGCCTTTTAGCATCTTACGCATAAACGTGTATGTAAAAAACAAGGATTATCAGATATTTGAAGACAGTCTCTAACTTGAAAGACAGATGTCAACATGGAACCCATGGAAAAGGAACTCAGAAGAAAGAGAGACAATGTGGGGAGAAAATGAAAGCTTCAAATGAAAAAGTAAAATCTCAGACAGATAAGTCAAGACATATTGTCTCTGCAACAAAACCAGGATGCTATTCAAAAAGCAGTCAGAAAGATTCTGGAAATTAGAACTACCATAGCAGAAATAAAAATTGTGATGTAAAGAAATTGTGATGTAGGACTTCCCTAGTGGCGCAGTGGTTAAGAACCCGCCTGCCAATGCAGGGGACAGGGGTTCAAGCCCAGGTCTGGGAAGATCCCACATGCTGCGGAGCAAACTAAGCCTGTGCGCCACAACTAATGAGCCTGCACTCTAGAGCCTAGAGCCCGTGCTCCACAACAAGAGAAGCCAGCGCAATGAGCAGCCCGTGCACCGCAAGGAAGAGTAGCCCCCACTCGCCACAACTAGAGAAAGCCCACATGCAGCAACGAAGACCCAACGCAGCCATAAATAAATAAATTTATTAAAAAAAAGAAATTGTGATGTGCAGAGGAAGGAAAGTGCCTATATGGGTATGTGTGCATGTGAGTGTATGGTGTGTGTGTGTGTGTGTGTGTGTGTGTGCCCATGTGTGTGAATGGGGTGTAAAATAAACAATCCTCATCTTCCATAGAAGGAAGAGTTTTTTTTTTTTAATTTTGTTTTAAATTTTATTTATTTTTGGTTGCATTGGGTCTTCCTTGCTGCACGTGGGCTTTCACTCGTTGCAGCGAACGGGGGCTACTCTTCGTTGTGGTGTGCAGCCTTCTCATTGCGGTGGCTTCTCTTGTTGCGGAGCACGGGCTCTAGGCACACGCGAGTAGCAGCACGTGAGGTCAGTAGTTGCGGCGTGCGGGCCCTAGGGCACACAGGCTTCATTAGTTGTGACACATGGGCTCAGTAGTTGTGGCATGTGGGCTCTAGGGTGCACAGGCTTCAGTAGTTGTGGCACACGGGCTCAGTAGTTGTGGCTCGTGGGCTCTAGAGTGCAGGCTCAGTAGTTGTGGCGCACGGGCTTAGTTGCTCTGTGGCATGTGGGATCTTGCCGGACCAGGGATCAAACCCAAGTCCCCTGCATTGGCAGGTGGATTCTTAACCACTGCACCACCAGGGAAGTCCAGAAAGAAGATTTTAGATTACAGTTGTCTCTTGGTATCCATGGGGGATTGGCTTCAGGACACACCTCACCCCAAACCCCCGTGGATACCAAAATCCAAGGGTGCTCAAGTCCCTTATACAAAATGGCATAGTATTTGCATATAACCTACATACATCCTCCCATATACTTTAAATCATCTCAAGATTACTATGATACTTAATACAATGTAACTGCTATGTAAATAGTTGCCCCTGCGGCAAATTTAGGTTTTACTTTTTGGAACTTTCTGGAATATTTTTTATGACGGTTGAATCCACAGATGCAGAACCCACAGATATGGAGGGCTGACTGCATATCTAAAGGTTTTTAAATCAAGAACTGGAAGTTTAAGCATTTTACTTAGAAATATGAAGATAAATACAAGAAATAGCCAAAAAATGGCAAGTGCTTTCCTCTAGGTTTTGGGAAATCAGGGCTGGGAGGGCATGGGGCAGAGGACCACCACTCTTCAACAAAAGCCTCGTGGAACCACTTGACAGTTTAAAGTGTGATACTTACATACTACCTTGTTAAAACTGCAAATCAACTTTAAAAAATTAATCACAGCGGGATTTGAAATCTGAAAAACTTGGGTTGAAGTCTAAACTCTGCCATCCACTCCCTGGAGAACCTCAGGTAAAAGCCTTGGTTTTTCCATTTATAAAATAAAAACCCAGCTGCTTGCTTTTACAGGCTGCTCTGAGAATTCTGCCAGACAATGAATATGGAAGCAAGTTTTCACCTGGCAATCTCTGTACAAGTGAAGCAAACACAGTGATGAATGTTTTACCCACTGCTGGGTTTGGCCAGTGAAATAGAATGTGGTGGTTGTGCTTTTTAGATAGTAGTGTTTCCAAAAGGCAAATCCCTTTTGGTTGTAAAGGCTTTAAAGGTCTCACTCTGAGACAGATTGTCTCATCAGAAATACTAACATATCTGGATGACTTGCAAACCAGCCACCAGCTAAATTTGATGCCTCCTAAAATAGTTTGGGGATATCTCTAGGACAGGCCTGGCCCCAAACACATTTATGAAGGCATCCAAGACTGCCTTTGAGGTCTCTCTAGCCTCCAGCCCAGACACTCAGGACCCCTGTACCTTCCTCCCGTTCCTCAGACCTCCCTCTCCAAACAATTCCCTCTCTCTGGGAGGAACTGAGAACCTAACTGCACCGTAGGCCCACAGTAACTTATGTCGGACTACCCCTTTCCCAGGAGAATGTGTGTATAGACATGGAATAAAGCATTAAGCTAAAGAAATAAAGCTCTAATGTGAATTATGCAGAAACCAGACATTAAAGAAGTGTATTTAGGTAAGTGATGACATCCTAGTCCTTCTATAATTATATCACACACATAAATAAGAGTTGGAATCTCTATTTTCACACAACCCCACCCCCACCCCGCCAACCCCCGCCAATCCGATGGACCCTACTCTGAGGATCTATGCACTTCAAACTAATAGAATCCTGGGACTTTACAGATAGTCCTTGGAAGGCATCTTCTCTAACTGCCTTCCTGGTGCAAGAAGCCCCTTCCCAGCATCCTTTGACCTACAATTATCCACCCTCTAGGCCAAGGATGACCTTCTCCCTTCAAGTCCTAGCCTCATGCTACTGTTGGGTGGTCTTAGCATTAGAAGAGACTTCCTCTTACCAGTTTGAATTCTGCCTCCGTTTATTTTAACTCCTTGGTCCCATTTCCACTCCCTGAAAGCAAGTAGAATAGCAAGTTGATCCCCCTCTTCAATGATGGCCGTTTGTTTATGTGAAGACATTGTTTTGTTTGGCATTTTGCAAAGTGTGTCTCATTGAACGCTGGTTCCAAGGGATGTTGCTAAGAGGTATGTGATGAAATGGTTGGGCAGTCAAACAGGTTTGGAGAATGCTGAGCTAATTGAACTTGCCCAGGTTTCTTTGCTGTGGGACTTTGGGGGCCTTTAAGAAACTAATGCACCAAATCATGCTCTGAGAATGGGATTTAGCTAATGCTGTGTTTTTCAGAGTTGTGTAACCTTAGAATGCTCCTTTAGTGGGAGTCTTATGGGATTAGTGTTGGGGAATTACTGGACCTGGGAGCTGGGAGTCGCTGGTGTGCGGGATCCGGCTTCTACCAACTCACAGCAGCCGAAAGTGTGCGTCTCTCCCACCTCTGCGTTCCGTGATGGCACATGGGGAGCTTGAACTTGACCACAATGGGAGAGTTTACACCACAGAAACTGGCAAATGCTACAGATCAGGTCTCTGTATTCCCAGAGAGCTGATCGTTTAAACATTTATCGGCCCGCCACTCAGTCAGAGGCCTTGGGTTAAACCAGATACTTGACCTGGGACAAGTCATGCCACCCCTCCAGGTCTCTGCCCTCATCCATCTGAATCTGTGAACTCAGCATCCTTTCCTGCTCTGAGGCCCTGCAGCTCCTCTCAGAATGCCCTTCTAGGTTCAACATCCCCAGTGGATTCTCCGTACGTCTTGATTCCCCCATCTCTCATCACCTTGGCCGGCTGCTCCAGACCAAATGACCTCTAGGTGGTCAGTTTCCCTTTCAGATGGAAGCTTCTGGAAGGAGACACCATCTCCCAGATGTGGCCTGGACAGTGCCCAGGTGCATCTGAAGGGAGAAGACTCCTGCACAAGGCAGTCCAAAGTCTCCAAAATGGCACCTTCCTGCCTCTCTCACTGACACCAGGCCTCATTAAAGGGTGATATGTTCAGGTTCTGGAGTGCAGTGTGAATCCTGCCTACTGTGTGACGTTGAGTAATTAGATTCTCTGTGCCTGCCTCAGCTTCCTTAGTTGCAGTCTTGGGAAATAATAGCACTTAGCTATGTGGTCATTGTCAGTATTTAATGAGAGGACACTTGTAAAGTAGGGTAGTGTCTGGCATGGAAGTGCTCAACAAAGGGCAGCTTTCATAACTTGTTGTTGTCATTAATCAGTGACGACAATCTTTCCCACTGCTCTCGAGATGCCGTTGGTGCCCTGCCCAGATCCTCGTTCTCCCAACCCCCAGCTGTTGGGAGTGTTCAATGCTAATAGCTCACAGCTGCACTCTTCTCTGGAACATCTCACTCAGCAGACAGGAGACCCCTCTCCAGGAGATACCCAAGAGGTAACAGTCTCCTCCCACCTACCCTAAGGGCCAGCCCACAGCTGACTGATTGACACAGGGATACGAAAGCTTTGCTTCACTGGGGGACAGCTCCGTGGTCCCGTTCATTCTCTGTAGATCAGGCTTCAGCTGAAACCACATCTTCGTGTAACTGCTTCTCCTGCATCCCTCACTTTTTTACAGGTTTTTCTGGAGACCACTCCCTTCATAAATGAAGTACAGGGGAATACCTGCCTCAGGGTTCTGCTTCTAGGAACCAGACCTAAGATACCCACAGAGCCTGGATACAGCCTTATCGTAGCATCTTCTGTAGACCTTGCCCATGATCAGAGTTGGCCTAAGAAGGAAAACCTATTGGTCTCTCCTGCTCCAGGTCCTGCCCTCTTCCTGGCTTGGTTGGAAGACTGTGTGGGGCCGTCACAAGTACAGGGATGGCCTGCATGAGGCACGAAGGTGAAACTGAACATTGTTTAGCAGCAAGTAGAGAAGCGGCAAGAGATGAGGCTAGACAGATAAAGCAGGACCGAGGAATACAAGGCCATATCTGCTGGGCCAGGGTGTTTAGCCTTGATATAAAATGTCCAAGATTTGAGTTAGGTGACCCACAATCCAGTGTCAGCTCTACCCCTCAGTAGCTGTGTGAACTGGAGAGATGACTATAGATATTACCTCACAGGGTTGGGATTACATGAGATAACACTTTGTGCATTTTATAGTGGCTGTGGTTGACACCTGTTGTTTCTGCTTGTCAAGCACCTACTTTCCCCTTTTCTGATCTTGGTATTCATGTGGTTCAGGTGGGCCTATGCCAGTCTTTCCCTTGAAGGGCGTCTGAGTAATTATGATTGGTCCACAGATGGCCATGTGACCCAAGTCAGGCCAATGATAGTTATCCCCATTTCAGGACTGATCCACTCTGTCCTCTGGTCTCTCTGTCTCTAAGGCCCAGGTAAGCTTGGAATTGGTAGGGGCCATTGCTGTCACCACATAGAGCAAGCTGCTCTGGGAATGAAGCCAACATGGAGAAAAGCAGAGACCTCTGTTTCTGGCAGCATTTGCCTGGATAACCCAGAAACCCTCCCTCAGAAAATTCCTTTAAAAATTATACATAAAAAAAATTATACATAAATTATAACAAATGTGTTATAAAGGTATATGTATAAGATGTCTAACTGAGCTTGCAAAATATATGGGGAACCACAAGGAGTCCTAAGTGAAGATGAGGCAAAAATCAGAGCATTTGACATATAAATTGAGGTTGTAGCTGCCTTTGGGCTGGGGTGGGCAGTGTCAGCCTCTATAACCTAGACTTGTGATTGGATTCTCACATGGAGTGAGAGATAACGCTTTGAGCCTGTGCTGAGTTTGAGATGAGAAGCCTGCATAAAGGTGGGATTGTTCAAGCACTGTGCTGGGAAAACATCTTACACAGGGAGATAAAAGGAAAGCTGTGTGTCTTTTTTTTTTTTTTTTTTTTTAATTGAATGTGTGTCTTGGCCCGAGCTCTGAAGAGGGAACGTCTCCCCTGATCATTTATAATGCAAGTCTGTGTCTTGTGAAGGGTTGAGGTATGTCATGGTATTAACCTGCATGGTCTGGGAATCTCCAGATCTATAAATTAGCATGAAAATTATGCTAGGATAGATAGGGATACCCCTGGGGGATTACTCAGAAACAAACTCAGACTTTTTTGGCAATGTGCCATCAATGCAAAGAATTCTCCACAGATAAATCTCCATTGAAAATAGCCTTATAATCCTACATAACAAAACACACAAAGAATCTATCCACCTTGAGCGAGAGTCAGGAGACTCAACAAATAGCAATATTAGACCCTAACACCCTCCACCCACAAAAATTCCAGGTAGCAGAACTAGTAGTCTATAAAAAATAACTATGCTTGAAATGAACAAAAATGTAAAAGGAAGAATCAATAACATAGGAAAGAACATGGAAATATGAGAAAATAACTTTCACATTGCAGAAAGAACCTGATGGAATTACTAGAAATGAAAACAATACAGCCAGCTGATATTTTAAAAAGTGGATTAGTGGGACTTCCCTAGTGGCGCAGTGGTTAAGGATCTACCTGCCAATGCAGGGGACACGGGTTCGAGCCCTGGTCCAGGAAGATCCCGCATGCCATGGAGCAACTAAGCCCGTGCGTGCCAGCTACTGAGCCCATGCACCACAACTACTGAAGCCCGTGCTCCGCAACAAGAAGCTGCTGCAGTGAGAAGCCCGCGCACCACAACGAAGAGTAGCCCCCGCTCGCCACAACTAGAGAAAGCTTGTGTTCAGCAACGAAGACCCAACGCAGCCAAAATTAAATAAATAAAATAAATAAATTTATAATAAAAATAAAAAGTGGATTAGTTAAAAAGCTGATTGAACACAACTGGAGAGAGGATTAGTGAACTTAAAAGTATATTTGAGGAAAATACTTAACATGCAGAGAGTTAAAAAGATAGAAATATGAAAGAGTGGTTAAGAGATATGGAGGACAGGATAAGAAGGCCCCACATACATCAGATGGGAGTTACAGAGAAAGAGGGAGAGGCAATATTAGACAAATATAATGGATACAAATATTTCAGAATTACTGATTGGCATTAATCCTCAAACTTGGGAATCACAGACAATCCCAATCAAGATATATAAAAATAACCCCACCCCTTGAAAATCACACTTTGTACTAAGACTGTAGAGCATCAGGCACACAAAAAAGGTCTTAAGAGAGATAATAGAGAAAAGATAGATTACTATAAAGGCATGATGATTAGTTGCTTACAACAGCAACTATAGATAAGGAAAAAATGGAATGTCTTTAAAGAGTTGAGAAAAAACACTGCCAAACTAGAATTCTAATTGAGAGAATAAAAGGAAAAGTAAAGGCATTTCAGACAAAGACTAACAGGGTCCTATGAACAGATCCTCTCTGAAAGATCTATGGCAGGATTATTTAAAGAAAAAGACAATTCTACCTGGAAGCAAGGACTGAGATGCAAGAAAAACTAGTAAGGAAAGAAAATGGTTAAAATGTGGATGAATCAAATCACATGTTTTCTTTATAAAATATAGTGACACTGTAAAATATTTATGGGGTATAAAATAGTATGGATCTAAAGTACTGGATAGAATAAAGATGGGAAGGGGCTGATAGTGGTTAAAGTATTCTAAAGTCTTATATTGTTGGGTGATATGGATTTTTATTAACTTCAGGCTTTATTAAGTCAAGTGTACATGTTTTAAAAAAATTAAGGAAACCGCTAAAACAATGTATAAGCCACAAACTAGTAAAAGGAAAAGAAGGGAATAAAGAAAAAAATGTTCACTCAATCAAATAGGAGGAAGAAAAGCATAAAAAAGGCAGAGTAAAGTGAATGCAAAAATTAAAATTGTATAAATAAATCCAAATAGATTGTAATCACAATATTTATCAATGGATTAAAATTTCTCGTTGAAATTCAGAGCTTTTCAGATTGGATTTTTAAAAATGTCAGCCCTAGGGCTTCCCTGGTGGCGCAGTGGTTGAGAGTCCGCCTGCCGATGCAGGGGACACGGGTTCGTGCCCCGGTCCGGGAGGATCCCACATGCCGCGGAGTGGCTAGGCCCGTGAGCCATGGCCGCTGAGCCTGCGCGTCCGGAGCCTGTGCTCCACAACGGGAGAGGCCACAACAGTGAGAGGCCCGTGTACAGCAAAAAAAAAAAAAAAAAATGTCAGCCCTGTATTGTTTAAAAAGACATGCATAAATCTTACGGGCACTGACAAGTTGAAAGCAAAAGGATAGTAAAGCTGCCATGAAGGAAAACAGAGATGAGAGACAGAGGAAAGAAATGTTCTTGATGGCATCAGTTAAAACTTAGAATACAGCCTTTACCCCTTGAATATCCAGTTATGTGAACCTGTAAATATCTCATTCCTCCCCGCCAGTTTGTAAACTTGAGTTGGATATTTTCACTTGCAGCCAGAAGATGACTGATCAGTGCAGAGATGGACAAAGGTTACTCTAAGAAGGGCAAGGTGAGAGTCATGCTTTAGAAAAATTAGCCTGGTGGTAAGAGGAAGAGAGGGTTGGAGAGGGGAGAGTTTGGAAATAGGTAGTGGACAAGGCAAACATCCAAGCAGGAGGTGAGGAGAGCTGGATTAAGGAAGTGCCAATAAAACTGGACAAGAAATGGAAAGGTTCCCAGAAACCTGAGTTGAAGGTTTGACTTGTCTAAGCTTAGAAGTCTTTATTCGCATAGGCCCTGAGAGCACGCTAGGGTTTGTAAGACATTAATTGTGGGGCTTCTCTGTCCTGAAGAGAACCTTTTGAAAATATTTCCAGGTGCTCAGCCAACCTAACAAAAGGTCATTAAAAAACAAAACAAAAGGGCTTCCCTGGTGGCGCAGTGGTTGAGGGTCCGCCTGCCGATGCGGGGGACGCAGGTTCGTGCCCCGGTCCAGGAGGATCCCACATACCGCGGAGCGGCTGGGCCCGTGAGCCATGGCCGCTGGGCCTGCGCTCCGGAGCCCGTGCTCCGCAACGGGAGAGGCCACAACAGTGAGAGGCCCGCGTACCGCAAAAAAACCCAAACCAAACCAAAACAAAACAAACCAGAACAATAAATATCAGCAAGACTATTTCAGTCACACCTTCGATCAAAGTGATGATGTCTGGAAATCATTAACTCAGGAGCAAGGGCTCAATAAGCATACATAAAGTGCTCAATAAGCATAGATAAAGCTATGCTTTGCATCTCAGATTAGTTGATTTATATATTTCTAGGCAAAAACCCAGGAACATGGGTGCCTGCAAATGGGACATGTAGGGGTATCTGTTATCTTTCTGAGCTTTATTTTTCTTACATGTTAAATGAGGCATTTGGACCAGATCACCCGCATCCCTTCTCACTGTGAAATTCTGTGAGTTTATTTTTTCTTTTCTTTTTCTCGAGTGTGAGATACCTGAGGAGAGAAGCTCGTGTGGTTCTTTCTGTGCCTCCAAGGACGTCTGTCAGTGTTTTCCCCATGGCTCCAGACGCCTGCCCACCTGCGAGTGTGCATACAACCATTCATTTGTTCCTCCTTTCCTCTCCTCCTCCTCTCGCGGCCCCCCCTTTCCCTCTCCCCCCCAAGTCTAGGAGACGCGTCAACATTTCTCAGTTATGTGATGTTCTCAGCAGGAGGATGGAGCCAAATAATGGTGTTTCTAGTTATTACTCTGATGAATCACAGGGGAACAGCCTTCACCAAGGTAGCACGGCTTGCATAAAATATGTTCATTCAATTAAAAAAAAAATTGAAAAATAAGATACTGCCAACATGGGGCTCTGAGTTATGTAGGGTTTATGCAGTGATTCCATTTGCAATTCAAGCAAGAAACACAGCAGAGAGGCACCTGGGAGCAAGCTCCTTAGAATGGGGGAAGGGTTCCCACTGCCAGCGAAAAATCCTGTGCCTCAGATGAAGCTTCTGGGACAGGGAAGGGGGAAGTGTAGATAGTCCTTGGCCTCCCGCAGCCTAGTCTGAACAAGAGATTCTGTGCTAGAGATACTGTGGCTCCTAACAGGGAGGACTGGTTGGCCTGTGACCTCTGTGGCCCAGGTGGCCATGTTTTATACCATGTGACTCCCTGCCCCATTGCCTCAGCGGATTGGCTCAGGCATGGCCACCCAACTCAGAGACATCACACTGACCTAGGAGGTGGCCTGGCACAAAAAGATGGGCAGAGCCATTGCATTCTGTTTTTCTTTGATCCTGGAACTGCACTTGGACCTTGTACCAAGAAACATGGAGAGAAGGAAGCAGTTAACAGTGGAGGCTGTGAAGTAGAGCTGGGCCATGGTGGCCACATACAAACTGAAGTTATGAGGGAGCAGAGACTCAAAAAGACAGGGAACGGAAGTCGGGAGACAGCAGCGGTGCTGTGTGATAGGCAAGACCACGCAGGCCACAAGAGAGGCAGTAAGAGGAGCCATGTGCCCGGCATTGTTTTAGAAGCTGAAAAAGAGACAAAGGTCGTCTTCATGCAGCTCATGTTTTAGTGGGCCATCCCGGAGGGGCTGCATGATTATACTTTGTACCATTCCCTATCAAGTTTATATTCCCCAAGCCCCAGACAGTTGTAGTTTGAGAATATCAGCTCCCACTACAGGGTAGGAATTTGGTGTGCAAGCAACAGGAATGAACTTTGGCTAACTTAAGCAAAAGAGGAGTTTTAAGGCTCATGGGACTAGGAAAGCTATGAGGGTAGCTCAAAAGAATTGAAGAAGGAGCTTCAGGCATCAGACCTCCCACTCTATCCATCTCTCATCTCTGCTGGTTGTGCTGACTGCCTTCTGCACACAGACCCTGTGTGGCAGGGAGAATGGCTGCCATCAACCCACATTTCCAGTCTCCCTGCCCAGGCTCCTCAGTAAAAGGAGAGCAGTCCCAGGGAAGATTCTGATTGGCTCAGCCTGGGTCAGGTGTACCCCCAGCAGACCAATCACAGTTGCCAGGGAGCAAGGCAATGTGACTAGTCAGCCCTATATACACAGCCACCTGTGGCCAGAGGCGTAGGCATCCTTATAAGATAAAGGGA
Source organism: Mesoplodon bidens (assembly GCF_964165515.1). NCBI lineage: Eukaryota > Metazoa > Chordata > Mammalia > Artiodactyla > Ziphiidae > Mesoplodon > Mesoplodon bidens. Next base: position 59,355,148 of record NC_138178.1, on the reverse strand, counting down.
GACAGAGGAAGAAATGTGAGAGGAAGCAACAACAATAGTTACCATAGTCTAATAGAGGACCAGAAAAGAAAACCCCAAATGGCTGAAGCCAGATTGGCCCCAGGCCCCCTACTCTGCTGGCCTTCCCAGGTCTGGAGCAGCCCTTGGAGAAAGCATTTTGTACCATGGAACTTTGAGTCTGTTTACTAGTCGCCTCTGAGAAGGTGGCTGCTGGAATACATTAGGATAACTCGATTGTAAGATTTTAATGACATAACACTGAGACCTCGGGAGGCCTGAGCCCTGCAGTCGATCAATTCACATACCTTTCACTCAGACCTAAGTGACTGAAAATCATTTTGCTCCCTAAGCTCTTAAAGGTCAGGAGTTGAATGCTTCAAGAAAATCTTTCTCTATCACAGGAAACCTCTTGCATTTAGTGTCCTGTCAATCAGGAGTACCCCAGGAGGCTGAGGAAGGGGATGGGAGTAGAGAGAAAATGTGGCCTGTGTTCCTTTCTTTCCTCTTTTTTTCTTTTTTTGGCTAGGTGTGTGTGTGTGTGTGTGTGTGTGTGTGTGTGGCGTGGGGATGCTGGCTGGGGGGAGCCCAGATAAGCCCGGGTTGTTAGAATTTACTTGTCTTCTCCCAAGTCATTGTTTGGTGCCAAGTTTGAACTCTCTGAGCAATAAAGCTCTTTCCCTCCAAAACAGGTCTGTTCCAGCTTGTGTCACAGTTTGGGAGAGAGACCGGGACAAGCTGGGGTCACCATCGAGATGGGGGCACCACCCCAGTCCCCCAGTCTTCTCTTTCAAGAAACCTTTTCTTTCTAATCCACTCCTGTGGCTCAGGGCAGGTGTCCAAAATGCAAATGGAGCCCGGCGCCTCTGTGCCCCAGCTTGGCAGGGAATCTGAAGCTATGTGTCCCCCTCTGCTAACTGGCCTGCGGCTTAATGACATGCAAATGGGAGGGACACTGTCTGTCAAATGGGGCCTAATCCCTTTGTTCCTACCTGCCAGCCGGGTAGCCTTTTCTGAACCAGTTTTGGATGTGAGGACAGCTGCGAGGTGCTGATGGGGAATGCTGGGCAACGGCGCTGGTTGCCTGGTAACAGAGGCGGCTCTCAGGGGCCTCAGGTGGCGGATGGGCCCTCAGGGCCGCACCACAGAAGTGGGGCTTCTTCTCCCACCCAGGGAGCTAAGAGCCTCCCAAGGATTGGGGGTTCTTTGGAGAGCTTGTGACCTTGATCTGAGGCCTCAGTCTTCTCACCTCTAAAACAAGGCGTGTGTTCTTCAAACAGTGTTTCACCAAGAAGGGGGAAGCCTAAAGGCCAGCTCCCATCTCCAATGCAGGCTGAGCACCTCTGTCTTATAAGTTGGGGTTCTGAGTTTTAAAAAAAGCGGAAAGATTCATCTGCTAAAATAAATATTTGAAAGGCATTAGATTCAGTTATCTGCCATGCCTTTCCCATCTCCTGTGGGCTGTGGTTTGCCTTACAGAGGCCCCGTCAGATAGACAAACCCAGGTAGCTCCATCTCTCCCTTTCTTAGATGGTACAACTGAAGCCCAGAGAGGTGAAGTGAGTTTCTCAGAATCACACAGCTAGGTAGTGTTATGTTGAGATCAAACTGCATTCTACAGATCCTAGGTGGGAGTTCTGTCTGCTGAAACTCTCTGCAGAAGAGGCAGGATAGGGTTAGGAGAAAGATCTGACCCCTCAGTGGATTCCAGCCCTGACATTGCATGCATGTAAGCGGGTCGGAGAGTTTGGTGCTCAGATTTGGGTGGCCATGGGATGAAGATTATGAGGCCAGTACTGACCTTGGCTTCTTGGCCAATTGTGTGTGTGTGTGTGTGTGCGTGTGTGTGTGCGTGCGCGCGCGCACTGGGCTATTCAGCACCCAACTGTCTGTTCTTTTAACAGCATCTTGTGGACCAAATGCTGTCTTCGCCATGGTAGCTAGACACTGCCTCGTGCATGCACATTCAGCCAAGGTTTACTGCATACCTGCTCGGAGCTCCGCACCCTATGGGAGGACTCCGAGGAATTTACAGTCCCATCCTTGCCACCAGGCCCCCTCAATCCGGGGGAGGAATCAACACACGTCTGACACTCTGGCCAGGGCACAGTCCTTGTGGGTTGTCAATTCCAGTTGACCTGCAAGTCCACCCATTCCTGACTCGTTCTCAAGACTCTAGACTGAGCAGAGCTGGTCTCTGCTGACTAGTTCTGAGCCTCACTCAGATTCAGGGAGGTCCCCACCGATTTTGTGCAGGCTCTGGGTGAGGACCTCCACTTTCCAACTCATTTAATCCTCACGATAATCTGTTTAGGCAGGGACAATTATCATCCCCATTGTGCAGCTGGGAAAACTGAGGCTCAGCAGGGAGGGAAAGTGCCATGACCAAGGTCAACTGTCTATTAAGAGGCAGAGGAAAGGGAACAAGGGAAATAGCTTCTATAATTACAAATCTGTTATTTCCTTTACTACATCCAAGCTTTCCTTTAAGAAGTTCTCCGGGGACAGGTTCACCAAATGACCCCAACTCCCTTGTTCTATTAATAAGCTAATGGAGGCAGCTTGGTCGAGTGGAAAGAGCCACAGGAGGTTGGGTTGGAGTTCCCACCCACTTCGTGGCCACCGTGGGCCTCTCTGGTCCTGGATCCTCCCACCTAGACAAGGGGAGTTTGGGCCAGAAGCGCTGAGTTTCCTCCCAGCCCCTGCCCTCCCTGTCACCACAGATTTCTCAGGCCCCAACCAGGTCCTTGACTGAATTACAGTTCACTGGACCCTGACGAAAATGAAAAAATCTGCTAAAATTTGCAGAGAGCCGTGAATTTGACTGTTTTCTAACTAAAGCTGAGGATGCCAGAGGGGATATTAACTATCTCTGGGAGTTATCGATCTCTCAGTCCCAGGCTACTTGGGAAACAATTAGAGGTCAGCATGTAACAGAAAATGAAATTTGCAGCTGTTTGATCAACCATTTGGAAATATTCCCTTGCCCTTTTAGCTCCCTTTTCTGTCAAGAGAAATCCTTCTTGGGAACAGAACCGACATGGGGCTGGGCAGTCAGGCGTTGTGTATGCGGAGAGGGCAGCCGTGGACTCCAGTTAGCTTGGCCCTGCTGGGAGAACACTGGCTGGAAGCCTGGGGGCCCGTCCTGCGTGCTGTATTCTCTCTGTGGGATTTGGGGCAGGTCATCACATTCTCTGGACTTCGTGGGGATTTTCCCTCATCTGAAAAATCCTACCTGGGGGTAAAAGTCTCAACTTCTACCAAACAAGAGTTTGGCTGCAGCACACATGATCTGATGCGAAATGTCCCTCCTCGGAAACACTCCGAGTTGCTAAATGACAAATATAGGTCTTTGCTGTCTCCTCTCCCCTTTCCAACCCATCTCCATCCCCTGGCACCCTATCCTGCCCTTCAGCTCAGGCCTAGCTTGTGCTCGGCCAACTCTTAGTTCAGTCCCGGCCAAACCATCAACTCATACTGGCTTAATGTGACTCCATCTAAAAGTAATTGTGTTTTAACGGGAGACTGGGAGACCAAAAGACACCATGAACCAGCGAAGGTAGAGTTCACTTGGGAGGAGGAAGCTCTTTCTAGGTGGACTTAGAAAGTGATGTTCTAAGTCTTCTAAGTTCCCCACTCTGGCCCCATTCATCAGACATCTGGGGCGATTCTAAACTGAACAGAGGTCAACAGTTTCCTTAACTGCAAGATTCGGGGCCTTTCTATCTCCAGGAGGGTAACAGAGCGTTTGCCATATCCCGAACTTTTCGTCCTGGAACACCCAGAGGGCCTAGTGTTTAGAGGAAATCATTTTGGGTAATTCTGAACTAGCCTCACCCCTTCACTTTAGAGCCGAAGAATCTAAAGCCCAGGCAGCTCACAAGGGCCAGAGACGGGTCCTGGGCTCGGGTCTCTGCTTTCTTGCCCAGGTGTTTACACAGCCTGCCTGCTTTGTGCTGAAGATGCCAAGGCCCACTTTGCTGAGAGCTTCCAGAAAGCCACTCTCTTGGACTCCTTGCACACCCTGCTAGATGGGGCTGGTTATCCACTCCCCCACCCCCAGGCACATCTGCAGGAAGTTCTAGAACTCCTGAGGGGACCCCCCCCCAGGTGGAACACAAATTCCTTGTTGTTTTTCCTTGACTGCATCAGCTCCATCCTTGAAATGTTGCTTCTGAGTAGCTGAGCTCAGGAGCTCGTGGCAAGGAGGATGTCACCTGGGGTGCTGTTCTCTGAGCAGTTTGGTTAGGTCATTGCCAGCCCTGCATCTCCATGTGGCCGGTGCCTGGGGACCCATGTTCCTGGCATCTCTGCCCCAGGCAGGGGAGCTGGACAGACACCGCTGCTTGGGCTGCAGCCTGCGTAACTGTGTAGCCTGGATCGAGCGATAGAAATCTGATGGCTTGAAAATGAGGGGCACCTTCGTCCTGCAGTGTCTCTGCCCACCACGGGTGGCCCCCAAACCTATATTTGCAGGCTTTGCAACCTCTCTTACGTGAGCCCTCTCTTCTCCAATCTTACCGTTACCACCCCGAGACCCAGGTTTCCACCCCTCCCCTTTAGTGTCGCTGCGGCTTTCTAGGGGTTCTCTCTGCTTCTACCAGACCTACTTTCCTCCAGCCAGGGCCCCCGTCTGCCCCCAGCCACTCACAGCCCTGAGCCCTCGCTCTTTATGGGTGTGAATCCCCCCCACCTGGCTCTAAAACTCCCCAGGAGTGGGTCGTGGTCACACAACGCTGTAAATATACTAAAAATGACTGAATTGTACCCTTTAAAGGGGCGGGTTTTATAGTCTATGAATTATATCTCAATAAGGCTGCTATTGAAAAGAAAAGAAAACCAGCTCCCTAGGCACCCCCTCTGTTTATTGCAGTGCTTCTCAAACTTTTCTGCTGAAGCACCCCAATAGCAAAGGAGAGGGGATGGTCCCCCCAGGTCTGAAAGGAGCCTGAAATTGCCTGTCTCAATCATTTGTTCATTCATTTACTCATTCAGCAAGTATTTTTTGGGTGCACTTTCCACGTGTTAGAAATGTAGTAATAATCCAAACATGTGTAAGGCGACCCTCTTGCAGCTTAATTAAGCAGAAAATGTCTCCGAAGTCTCATGCCTTAATGTAAAGCTGCGTGTACATTTTGCGTTCTAGTCGGTCATCTCTTTTTAATGTAACGTACGTTGCTGCTCTGGGACGATGCTCCTTGCTGGCCCAGGGCTTCAGGTACCCTCTGCCCCCTCACCATACTCCCCTGCGGGGGGACCTTAGGCTGCAGAGGGTGCTGTGGTTGACCCTTCAACATCTCACCCCCTCTGCCTCCTTGGGTAGCAGCCTGCTTTCGGGAGGCTTGCCCTCAGCCCAGATGGAGTGCCTGTTTGGTGTAGTGATTGATTCAGGAAGGGGCATGTGATCCAGTTCTGACCAGTGAGACGTGAGGCGAGAGGTTTCTCAGAAAGCCCCCTCTTGCTCTCAAGAGAGGACTGTGGGAACCTGTGCTCCCTTTCTCTCTCTTGCAGGAAATGAACAAGAAAGTCCTTTGCCCTAACTGCTGTTTGCAGACCTGTTGTATCCATGAGAACCAAGCAGACATATAAACAGGAAAGCTGTCTCTTTGAGAAAATCAGCAGAAATGATGGAGCTGGAGCCCTGATAAAGCTGGACCTGAAGCTCTCCAGTTGCATGCTTCAATATAAAGTAGGTCAAGTTTGTGTTATGGCAGCTGCGAGCACTCATGACTGGGAAGGACCTTAGTTCAAAGTAGAACTTCTTCACCAAGTTTTTAAGCCTTCCATAATGTGTAATCAGTCCCCTACACACCTCCTCAAACTTAGGTGGGTTTAACACCTCCTGCGGCAGCTCCTCGTCATGCTGTTCCTTCAGATTACACACTGTTCCCTGAATCTACCATACTTTTTCACATCTGCCTTCCTTTGCTCTCCCCTTCTTATCCCAGAGGCATATCTGGGGATGGTGGCATCCTCAAAGCACAGGCAGCTGCCCAGGCTAGCGTCTGCTTATTAGGATTGGGCTGCATCTGCCACTCTCTGAAGAGAAGCCTGAGGCCTCCCAGTGCCTCTCATTGAGCTGACCTGGCCCCACATGTGCAGACACTGGGGAGACAGTGAGGAGGGAGAGAAGTAGAGATGCAGAGGTAGGGAAGGGGAGCAGAGGGGAGACATGCAAAGGACGCCGGAAGGAAAGGTAGCATGAGAGGGAGAGTAGAAAGAAAGGGGTAGGAGGGGGGAGGGAGAATGGGCCAGAAGGAGAGGAGGGAGGAGGGATGAGCCAGGGCTTGAGAGAAGCCAGGGAAGGAGCGGGGAGGGGCGGGGATGAGCAGGCTGCAAGAGCGGAGCAGGGAAGGAGCCAGTAGCGCACCACATGAGCGCATAGCTGAGTTCCAGTGGGAGCAATTTTATCAACAGCACTTTACCATACAAGTGATTCTCATCACAGCTGGTGCTAGGTGGGTTGGGAACAGCAATAAAAAAATAGTTTTATTTAAAAAAAAATCATCCAGGTTATTTGAAAACAGTGTATACACACACCCCTTCGGGCTCTAGTGGGAGAGGCCAGGGTGTGCAGACAGCTGCACAGGGACTGGCCCCAGCATGGTGGTGGGAGGGATAGGCGCCCCCCAACACACACACACACACACACACACACACACACGCCACAGGGGGAAGTGCACAGCTATTAGGGTGTCTGCAGAAAGGGGCTGATCTGGACTCTTGGTGGAGCCCAGCCAGCTGAGTTGGGAGTTGGCACCCCTGGCAAGGTTGTGGGCCAGAAAGAGAGGAGGCTCTTCCGGAGCCCCTGCTAGACACCAGGCCCTGTGCCAGGAATGTCCACATGTGTGACTGTGTCATAAGAGGCGCTCTCTAGCCGAGACACAGCTTGTCTGGCGCACACAGCCTCAGGAAGTAAGGCCGTGTGTCACAGAGGACCAAAGAAGGCTGGGAAAATCAAAGAATGTCAAAAGAATTGTAAAACCACAGCAAGTCACATTTTAAAGGGTCTCCAAAGGTCACCGGAAGAGTGGTTTTGGAACTGTATTGTTTGGAGCCCTGGGGTTCTGGGGAAGAGGCAGGGGGAGCCGGTGGTCACAGCTCCACTTCACTTTGTGCCGATCAGAGCAATTCTGGTTTTCTTTTCTGTGTCGTTTAATATTGGGGTTTTACCAGTTGGCTTTTAACCATATGTAAAATGAATTAATACCAAGGAAAAACAAATCCTGCTCTACTTCAACCCATTTTGCAGACAGAGAGACTGAGACTCTGAAAGTGTCCCTCAGCTTGCTGGTGACAGAGTCAGGATGAGTGCCCCTCTTCAAGGTGTTCTTCCCACCAGCAGTTTTTCTTCAGTTTATTTAATGAGAACACATGGTTCCTGGGGGCTGGTGGGAGCTGGGGGTGAGAGGTTTATTATTCACATTGTGATGGTGTTGATGTAAGCACCAGGTTTCAAGATTTTCTATCTCCCACTGCGCTCTCCAGCTGTCAAGAGTCTTCTCCTGGCAGATAAGCAGTCCTTGCATAGCTAATGTATTATTTCCATAACATATTTATTGATTTTAAATATCTGAGAGCAGAGATTTTATTGTCTCCTTGTCTTTTTTTTTTTTTTTTTAAAACCATGTGCCTCTCCATGGTGGTGGTTTACTTAGAGCAGTAGTGTTTCATCAACCAGAGTGGATTTAAACTTTATCGCCCTCTCCCAGTTTTATTGCTTCTGCCGGGTGATAGTGTAAATATTCCCGGGATTGTTAATGTTTCCTAATGTGAACAGGGAGTAGAGGTCTATGAACAAATGGTTTGTTGCTAGCTGGATGGAAAATGCAATTTTTAGATCTTTCACTGAAACGAAACAACACCTTGTGTTTGGATAGTGGGTGATGTTTCTCAAAGCTTGGTTTACCAGGTGTCACCTTATTGACCCTCACAACAGCTCTGTGAAGTAGGAAGAGCAGGAAGCCCTACTTTACAGAGGGGAAGCGAAGACCCAGTTAGGGCCAGTTTCACACACAATACTGGACTATAATTAATGCTGTGATTTTAGGTAAGCCGTTCTGAGAAGCCAGCTTGCACACACTCCAACTAGGAGCTTTGTATGTCCTGCTTCGTTCTCTCCACCATGTGAGGAGTTGCTCCTTTCGGGATAAAGATAAAGAAGTTGCCACTCACGAAGACTGAGTGACTTTTAGAAGGTTGAAGGTCAAAGGTCACTGGGGGAGATCAGCTTGGTGCTTTCTGTCCACCTAGGGGGTGGGATAGGGAGGGTGGGAGGGAGACGCAAGAGGGAGGAGATATGGGGATATATGTATAGGTATAGCTGATTCATTTTATTATAAAGCAGAAACACACCATTGTAAAACAATTATACTCCAATAAAGATGTTAAAAAAATAAATAAATAAAACTTTAAACCTGAAAAAAAAAAAAAAGTCACCAGGCTGGAGAGTGAAGGGCCCAATGGAGCCCTGGGATTACCAGGCTCCCCAGCACTGAGCATTATGCGTGGGCAGTTTGTCCGGGGTTCTCGGGAACTCCCTGGAGGACGAACAAATGCCCCAATCCTTCTTCTACCCAAATAAAAGGAGGCGTCAAAAGCCAGTTGCTCCTTCTTCATCTGCTTTGACATCTCTGGCAATCATGTGAAGAGACATGACCCAAGATGTGTGGCCCAGCCCAGCCACTTTGGACACAGCAGCAGCAGCAAGGATGAGGGGGACCTCCCACCTCACTCACGTGACCTCCAGGCCAAGACAGGCCCAGCTCACCCAGTGGGAGAGGAGCATTTTCGCGTGTGTCCTCCTGTTTGTAATGGTTTGTTGGTCAAGTTTACACACATTGAGCCTCTACTATGTGCTCCCACACACTAGTTGCCCTTGTTTCCCCTGTTATGGTTCCCTTTCTGAGGGCGCTCGTATTCTTGACTTTTCCTGACCTCTGAATCCCACCAGAACTTATCTATGTCCCATGTCCTTGGTACACAATCCCTTCCAGCAAGCCTGGCAAATGAATTTAAACTAAGCCGTTACTAAAAGGCTAATAACAATACATATGCTTCCTCTTCCAGGAAAGAAGTAAAAGTCTCCTGAATTAATCAAATCCAGAAAGACCTGCACTGAGTCCTACTTCATGACCTGCTAGCTGTGTGATCTTAGGCAAGTCACTTAACCTCTCTGAGCCTCTGCAAAAATAAAGGAAGGGAGGGAGGGAAGGAGGAAGGGAAGGAGGGGGAGAGAAAGAGACAGACAGACGGAGACAAGAAGGAAGGAAGGAAGGGAGGGAGGGAGGAAAAAAGAAAGAAAAGATAGGTTGGTAGCGGTTCTACTGTTGATTGTTATAAGGAAAGATCTCCTTTCTTTGCCCTTTCAATGCCTTTGTAGAAAAGACAGGCTAACGGTGGGACTTCCCATCCTTCAAACCCATGCCCTACCCTCTCCAGAAGTGTTCCTTTCCTGCCCAAGAACTGAGGGAATTGTCGATTTATCCAGGGCAGGAACCATCACCCACAAAATACTGGGGAAAAAAATTGTGGGTATTTTTATTTTCCCTGAACTTTCTGCAAAGTAAGTCATGTTAACTGGTGGCTGATTGATTGACTAGATTTGAGCCCTGTCTGGACACCAGGAGGGGGACTGTGTTCCTAGGCAGAGACCCCATCCAGTGACCCTTTAGTTTTACATTTTGACAACCACCAATTCAGGCTACTAATCCTCAAAGGCCAGCTCGCACCCCATGCCTTCCAAAATCTTCCCCAAAGTCCACTTTTGTTTCGGAGCATATCTCATTGTTTCAGATGGATTTGTTCCCTTATTTCGACCCATTCAGCTCTCTCACTCATTCCCTGACTAAACCAGGGTCTGGCACTCAGCAGAGGTCTGTCAGTGAAGTAATGAAAGGCTTTGATTCTAAACAGGGAGAGAAATGCCAAGTCAGGGTCTACAGCACCAGCTGAAGCAGAACTGGTGACCAGCTCAGCCAACAGGTAAGAATCCGCTGTGGTGAGACCACCACCTGTTTTTGTGCATTTGCATGGGAGGAGAGGGGTCAAAAGTTGCTTGGTTTGGACCAAAGTATTGGAGAATACTTGGTTTTCTTCAAAAGGTGACACATGCCTTTTGCAGTCCTGTGTACCCTTGAATGAATGAACGATTGAATGCCAGAGGGTGATGCCCATGGGATATTACTTGGCCTGGAAGCCGTAACAGAACTAATCCACGGTGTGTGGTGGAAACAGAAGGGCAGACTGTTCCTGAGCTGTGGGGTCAGCTATTCCTGGTAAGGGCTATTGGGTCTCCACAGTGGGGGGCAGGGATGTTCTTGAGAGAGATGAAGAGGGGCAGCGCTTTACAGACACAAATTCTTGCAGAGCTGGAGAGACAAAGGCAGAGACTGAGAGATAAATGAAGGAATAGATCAATGAGAATAAGTCACAAGTATGACCCATAAAAAGTAGGGTTGGCCTCAAATGATCAAGAACAAGATGCACATGACCTTGGGAGGTTTTTCTGAGTGCATTAGAAGGAAAAAAAACAGTTCTGCTCAATAGGACCTTTGAGTGTCACCACGGAGGCAGGATGCTTGCATTTGTGAAGGCACAATCCTCATCTCCACCACTACCACACACACAGCATACACACCCACAACTGGCAGAGGAAAGGATGGACGGCCTGAAGCAGACCTCTCCACCCCTTCAAATATGGCCAAGTGTCAAACCTGATTTCTGACCCCTCACCCAAGCCTTCTGCAATTCCTTGACTTCCCTTTCTCTGACCACACAACCAAGTGATTAATTATTTTCATGGTGAATTGTTGTAGGTCACCTTCTCTTCCAGGCTAGCCCCATAGTTTAGTTGCCGATCACCTCCTGCAGTTCTTTGCAAAGAGGTTTGTGCTTTGAAGGTGCTCAGTATAGGCCATAGACGGATTGAAGAGGGGAAAAGAAGAGGTGTTTGGAACAGGACCCAGCCTCGAAGAGAAAGGCAGGAGGAGAGAACCCACATTTCACTTCCCTCTGGTGGTGTGTGCTTGGGAGGAAGGAAGCCAGTGGGGAGGAGAAATATGGGCAGCGTGGAGGGACATGTTTTGTCTGTCTACTCTCTCTTTGGGGAAGCCACTCTCCTCCTTATGAGTGTCTGTAGTTTGGGCAGGCAGGTGACACACCTGAGTGGACATGTGATCAGGCGTGGCCAATCAGAGCCCTCTGTCCTGCTGGGCCCAGTGATTGGTTCAGAGCTGGGCAACTGGGCCAATCAGAGCCCTCTCAGGATTTCACTGGGCTTCTGGAGAAAGAGGCTCCTCTACTCTCAGGAATAGCCAGTGATGATGGTGATTCAAGGCTGTTGGTGACTGATTTTGCCAATATGGGGAGTGCCTGCCTGAGAAGAAAACCAACAGAGAACAGTAGAATCAGGAGATGAGGAAAAGAGGGCAATTCCTGGTGTCTTGATGGAACCTGTGATGTAGCCTTGCTTGAAGCCAGCGTGCCTCTTGACCATCTCAATTTTATCAGCCAATAAACCCCCTTCCCCTTTTCTTTTTCTTTTTTAAAATTTTTATTGGAGTATAGTTGATTTACAATGTTGTGTTAGTTTCTGCTGTACAGCAAAGTGAATCAGTTATACATATACATATATCCACTCTTTTTTTTTAACATTCTTTTCCCATATAGGCCATTACAGAGTATTGAGTAGAGTTCCTTCCCCCTCCGTTTTTTTTTTCAATTAAGACCAATAATTTTGTAATAAGAGTCCTGACTAATTAGGGAGTGAATAGTCAATGTGATTTACTCAGACTCTGGCTTCAAAAAATAGCTATAAGTACTAGAGTGAAAATATGTGATAATGTCAGCAACTGGGAAAGAGGGGGCTTCCTTAAACTGTGAGAAGAGAAGGCCTCTCTGAGTGGCAGAAAGGAGCCAGCCACGGGAAGATCTGAGGGATGGCTTTCCTGGCCGAGGCATCAGCAAGGACAAAGTCTCTGAGGACAGAAGGAGCCTGAGCTACTGAGGTACAGAACAAAGGCCACCGTGGCTGTAGCCATGTGAGTAATGGGGAGATTCACAGAACTAGACAGAGATGCAGGCCTGGAGGGCCTTAAGGATGAAGATGGGGAGTACAGATTTCATTCTGGGATGGAAAATCACTGGGGAGCAAAGTGATCTGATCAGCTCTGGCTACTGTGACGATAGGGGAGCAGAGGTGGAAGTAGGAAGGTCAGTGAGGATGTAAGAGTCCAGGTGGCTGGTAAGATGGCTTGAACTGTGGTGGGGGGAGGAGATGGAGGCAAGAGGGTGGATTCTGCATGTACCTTGGAAGGAGTGCTTACATGAGTTATTGGTATACTGGATGTGGGAGGGGAAGGAGTGAGAAATCAGATCTATTTCTGAGATGATGAAGACTGGGGAGCAAGAAGCTTTTGGAGCATGTATGTGACCTACCAGTGTACATGGGCTTTGGAAAGTTAAAAGTGCCAATGAGTATGCTCTAGGTTGTCATCTCCTGTGGAGCTGAAGATCAGCTTGGCCTGGAGACTGGCTGAGAATAGGCTTCATGACCGTGTGGGTGGCCGGGTGATGGATTTTTGGATGGAGGAGTGCAGAGATGGATGGATGGGTGGATGCAGGCATGGATGGGTGAATGAATGGATAGAATGATAGATGGGTGAGTGGATAGATGACTGGATGGGGATGAGTGGCTTAGTGTTGGTATGGGTGTATGCATGGATGACAGGCTACATTCACTTTGGATGTCAAGGCCACATCAAAATCTTATACTGTAGGAAGTTCTCACCTCCTTCCACTTGGCTGACAGACTGTCTTAAGCAAACACTGACTCCCCAGGAGACTTAGTGGGGACTGATTTAAGAGGCAGCTGGATTTTGGCATCCTTCGCCTGGAGAGAGGTGAGGTGCAGACTGGGGCACTACATACCTATGGGCCTGGAAACCAGAAGTAGCTTCCTACATGCACCTGCCACCACCTGGGGATGAGAGGGATGGGTAGGGTGTTGTCCAGCCCACCTTTTGCTTCCTCCTAACATGTCTTTATAAGCTTATCTGGGAGAGCTGCCAGGGCTCTGCTCTCATAGACCCAGGGAGGGAGCAGCTGGCATCCACACTGAGAGTATCTATGGGCAATCAAAGGAAAATCCCCCCTCCAATTAGACACCCCAAGCAAACTCTACGAGGACCAAGAGGATGGTTCTACCTGGGCATCTAGAGATCTAGATTTCAGCCTCATCCAAGTCTTCACTTTTTTCTGTAAGCCTTTATCAACCACACCATTTCTCTGGGCCTTCTGTAAAGCTGGATTCAGTAATCTCTAAGATCTTTTACATGGAGATTTTATGAAATGTCAATTTCTTGGTTGCTTTAAAGATTATTGATTTTTTTTTAAAAAAACAACTATTGAACGACGATTTATATAGCATAACATTCATCCATTTTAAGTGTATAATTCAATGATTTTTAGTAAATGTACAGAATTGTGTAGTCATCACCACAATCCAGTTTTAGAACATTTTTATCACCCCCAAAAGATCTTTGTGTTTGTTTACAGCCTATCCCCATTTCTACCCTCAGCCCCAGGCCATCCATCATTAATCTGCTTTTTGTCTCTATAGGTTGGCTATTTCTGGACATTTCGTGTAAATGGAATCATACGATATGTGGTCTTTTGCACCTGACTTCTTAGCATACGCTTGTAGGGGTCATCCATGTTGTGGTACCTTGTTTAAACAATGGAAGTATTTATAAAACTTTAAACAATCTCCCAACGAATCCCAACATTTGTTTTATGTGCACTAGATTTGAATGAGTTTCATTCCAACTTTCAAAGCTTGAATTTTCACTGTAAATTTTGGAAAGTTTGGATTCTTAGTTATAGATAGTATGGTCTGGTTGGCTTGTCAGTTGGTTGGTTGGGTCTTCTTGGGCCAATTCATTGGCTACTTCTGCTTATTATTCCTTTCAAAATGGTTTTCCCACCATTTTACCTCTGAAAACATCCATTGCTCTCCCTTCAACTGGATTGGCGGCGGATTGCTTCAGCCGCCACAGGGTTTTTTTTGTTTGTTTAAAAGTCACATTGCTGTGTTTTGTCTGGGGACAGGTCTAGGAGAGAGGCCATTTTTGAGCAAAGGGTGAGCCAAGACATAAACATTTACAATGATCCACAGGCCGGCCCCGACACATTTGTCTGGGAACACCAGGCTGCATTTGTCCATGTGTCTTGTCACCCACTAGGCCATGGCAACCCACTGTGTCCCAAGTGTGTACTGGGCATTGACGATACAGAGATGAACAAAATCAACATAGATCTTCTCTTACTTCAGTGTGTCACCTTGGGCAAATTATTATGTAATTTCTCTGGGCCTTGATTTCCTCATCAGTAAAATGGGGATAATAGTGTTACCTGCCTCATAGGACGTCTATAAAGAGAGAAAGCCTGCTGAATACATAGAACCATGCCTGGCACTTAGTAAGTGCTCAGTAAGTGGCGGCTAAATTATTACTGTAACTGACATTATTGTGACACACCCCTGTCCTCAGACAATTAATGTTCTTTACAGGGACACAGGTGTGTAGTTGAACAACCATCAAACAATCTGATGAATGCCAGATGGGAGTTTGCTCGGGATACTTTGGGCTCACAGAGGAGGGAGTGCTTGGCTTCACCCAGAGTGGGGTGTGGGAGATGGCTAGTCGTGGGCACTGTTCCAAACATTGACACGTCAGATATAGTTCTTGAACAACTCTGATTACATCCCATCTACCTGAAGAGATCAGCATCCGGTCCTCAGCACAGACCCTCTATGTCCCATGTGATGAGTTTCATGGTTGGTCTTGAAACCTGCCATCACCCCACACTGGCGTGCGCTGTGGCCCCACCTGTTCTTCCCTCCCTTGTCCCGTCTGTCCACCTGAATCCTTCTTTCCAAAGTGCTACTCATATCTGATCGGTTCCCAAAGTTCTTTGTGACTCCTCTAGCTCACCTGGGCCCTCCTTCACAACTCTGAGGGCTTTGGGGGCATCAGGAAGTACCGTGAAGGACCCTGGAAAACCCAAGGCTCTTGTTTTACGGAAACGAAGGTGCAGGGAGAAGTGACTGATAAAGGGTAGCCGTGGTACCTCCCCAACTTAGCTGTCCAACCTGGGAGTCACCTGGACTCCTCCCTCCCTCTGACCAGCTCCAACCCATCCCCAAGGCCTGCTGTTTCCACGTCCTATAAATACGTCTCCTGTCCATCCACCTCGGGCCCCTGAGCCACCACCTGGGTCTGAGTCACCATCATTTCTCAGACCCCCGCCCCATCCTCCGTGCTTCCCCCACTATGGTGTCCCAAGAAGCATAAGAATGATCCTTCTAAAATGTGGACCTGACCATTCCAGTCCCCCACTGAGAACTTCAGTGGCGTCCTCCACTTTATTCCCACTCCAGAATAAAGTCCACCCTCTTTAGCAACACTTTCCAGGCCAGCATCACTGGAGCCTTGACACCACTGCAGCCTTCGACCCCCTCACATTCCACAGGTGCACCCTAGGGAGCTTCCCTTATGTCTCTGAACCTGCCGTACCCGCCTCACCCCGGAGTGTTAGAACAGACCCTTGCCTCTCCCTGGAATTCTTCCCACCCCTTCTCCCTCTCCCAGCCACACTCCCCTTTGTCTGCGTAACACCTACTCACCTTTCATCAAGGCCTTCCAGGATGGTGCCAGACCTTCTGCTCTGGCTCCTATAATCCTCTGTGCTTTCAGGTCCTAATGCCTGCCCTGGGGCTGTGACTGCTGTTATAATGCCATCTTCCACACGTGTACTCTCAGCTCCTCGAGGGTTGGTTCGCCAGCAGACCTGCTGCCCTTGGCACAGTGTCCCACAGGCGAGGCAGCCAGTGCCTGGTTGGATTGTGCTCCTCTTGTCCTTTCCTTTTACTGCACCGTCAAAGTTCCATGGTACCTAGTGCTCTGCAGCTTGCCTTTGCTACTTAACAGTATTGGGGCTTGAAGGGGCCTAGAAATAACTCTCCTTCCTTCCAAACAGTCAGCTTTATTGTTGATAGGAACTAGGCTAGAGGATGTGGCTTCAGTACTGTTGCTCCCAGCCCCACTCGGGACCTGCAGAGGGACACACTTCCCCAGGATTGCTGCCTCCTTCTGGGAGGAGAGGAAGGAAAGGAAAGGTTGGAGGGCCGGGTCTCTGATTGGATCAGAAGGATCCAGGCACCCAGCTCTGGCCCAATCACCTGCGGCGGGTGGGCAGGACCTCTGAGTACAGGGCGCCACCTTCCGACCCCTGGTTGGACTAAGGGAAGGTGCCTTTCTCAGAAGAGGGGGAAGGTGCTGGACAGAGGGAATGGTAGTGTCCACTTCCCAGGATGTTGGCCCTCCTCAGGTTTATTCTTCCTGCTCTGGATGATGCCCTTTAAGGGAAATATTTTAACACGACGTCATGGTTCTCCACCTTTGGGGGGAAGACCTGTTTATGACGTAAAAAATGGTTCCTGCCTCCCTCTCTGCCACTTCCCCGTGATAAAGGCCCTAAGTTGATAAATGCTTAGGGCTTATGGCAGAGATTTTTAACTGATTACCAAGTATCCATTCTCCCCCTGCTTCCTTAGTTAATAGAATCCCCAGTTTTGGATGAACATGTTCCAGCCAAGATAAAAGACTCTATTTCCCAGCCTCCCTTGTAGCTAGGGTGTGGACCACGTGGTCAGGTTCTGGCCGATGAAAGCATTGTCTGGCACTTCTGGAAAATCACCTCGAAAGAGTAGGATATATGCCTTCTCTTCCTCTTTTCTTTCTGCTTGGAACAGAGGTCTGATGGCTGGAAGTTCAGCAGCCATCTTGGACCATAAAGATAGAAGCCACATTCTGAA
This sequence comes from Mesoplodon bidens, assembly GCF_964165515.1. Lineage (NCBI taxonomy): Eukaryota > Metazoa > Chordata > Mammalia > Artiodactyla > Ziphiidae > Mesoplodon > Mesoplodon bidens. The sequence goes on along the minus strand of NC_138178.1, from coordinate 59,338,275 downwards.
GACGGCAGAGAAGAAAGATAGGAGTTTCAGCTCCTGATGTAATCATAGAGCTTCCTCCTCGGCTCCAAACTGTCTCCCCCTAGACATCTTTTATATGAGACAGTAAGAAATGTTTATCTTGTTTTAAGCTATTGCTGTTTTTCCATTGTATGTAGTTGGGATCTAAGCCTAAGGAACACAGAACCAAAAGATTTCAGAGAACCCTTGAAATCAGGCTTCCAGAAGTCTGTGGCCTAGAGTCTGGAACAACTGAATTAGAAAGCATATTGCAAAGGAAATCATGAGGGAGGTATGGTAGGGGCCTAGAAACTGCATCCAGTGGGATGTAGTGGGTAAACTGGGGAATGCTTAGGCAAAAGATGAGCAGATCCAGAGAGCACATTTATGAGGGACAGTTCCAAAGAAGAGTGATGAAACTTCTGGGAGGGTCTAGAGCATAGAAATTATTGTAAGGCAGAATTCATCGCTAACTTCCTAATAGGTAGAGTAGCTTAGAAATGGAACAGGTGTGTAAGCATGAAATGGATGGTGTATTAGGGTTCTCCTGAAGCAGATCCAACAGGGTATATATAGAAAGATTTATTATAAGAGATTGTTTCACATTATTATGAAGGCTGAGAGGTCCCATGATATGCTGTCTGCAAGCTGGAGGCCCAGGAAAATCCGTGGTGAAGTTCCAGTCCAAACTCCAAGCCCTGACAACCAGGGGAGCCAATGGTGTAAGTCCCAGTTCATGTCCGAAGGCCTGAGAACAAGGAACACTGATGTCCAGGGACAGGGGAAGATGGATGTCCCAGCTCAAGTAGAGAGTGAATTTGTTCTTCCTCCGCCATTTTGTTTTGTTCAGGCTCTCCATGGATTGGATGGTGCCCACCCACATTGGTGAGGGTGATCTTCTTTACTCAGCCTGCTAATTCCAATGCTAATTTCTTCCAGAAGCACCCTCCCACAGACTCACCTAGAAAGAATGTTTTAGCAGCTGTCTGGGCATCTCTTAACTTAGTCAAGTTGGCACATAAATTTAACCATCATAGGTGGCTATCAATTTTTGAATTGGCTAATATTTGTTTAAATTATGTGATTCTAAGAAAAATTGGAGAAGGCTTCTGCCAAAGGTTGGGACTTTGCACTAGAATTTCCAATGTCCAATATATCTCACTATATCTAGAAGCCTAGAACAGTGCAAGACACTGTTCAGTACACCTTTATTGAGTGAATGAATGCATGAATGAATGAGAACACTGCCTATAGACCAGTTTCTGTATTGATCCAAGTAAAACAAAGAGCAGAGTTTTTTTTTGCAGTCTTTAAACTTTTTAAAAAAATTTTTGTACAGTTATAAAGGTTACTTTCCATTTACACTTATTACAGATTTTTTAAAATTTTTATTTCATATTGGAGTATAGTTGATTAACAATGTTGTGTGAGTTTCAGGTGTACAGCAAAGTGATTCAGTTGTACATATACATGTATCTATTCTTTTTCAAGTTCTTCTCCCATTTAGGTTGTTACAGAATATTGAGCAGAGTTCCCTGTGCTATACAGTTAGCCCTTGTTATCTATTTTAAATTCAGCAGTGTGAATATGTCAATCCCAACCTCCCAATCTATCCCTCCCCCCGCACCCTTCCCCCTGGTAACCATAAGTTTGTTCTCTAAGTCTGTGAGTATGTTTCTGTTTTGTAAGTAAGTTCATTTGTATCATTTTTTTTTTAGATTCTGCGTATAAGCAATACCATATGACAGTTGTTTTTCTCTGACTGACTTACTTCACTTAGTACAATCATCTCTAGGTCCATTCATGTTGCTGCAAATGGCATTACTTCATTCTTTTTAATGGCTGAGTAATATTCCATTGTATATATGTACCACATCTTCTTTATCCATTCATCTGTTGATACACATATAGGTTGCTTCCATGTCTTGGCTATTGTAAGCAGTGCTGCAATGAACATTGGGGTGCCTGTATCCTTTTGAACCATGGTTTCCTCTGGATATATGCCCAGGGGTGGGATTGCTGGATCATATGGTAGCTTTATTTTTAGTTTTTTAGGGAACCTCCATACTGTTCTCCATAGTGGCTGTACCAGTTTACGTTCCCATCAACAGTGTAGGAGGGTTCCCTTTTCTCCACACCCTCTCTAGCATTTATTGTTTGGAGACTTTTTGATGATGGCCATTCTGACTGGTGTGAGGTGATATATCATTTAGTTTTGACTTGCATTTCTCTAATAATTAGCGATGTTGAGCATCTTCTCATGTGCCTTTTGGCCATCTGTATATCTTCTTTGGAGAAATGTCTATTTAGGTCTTCTGCCCACTTTTTGATTGGGTTGTTTGTTTTTTTTGATATTGAGCCACAGGAGCTGTTTGTAAATTTTAGAGATTAATCCCATGTCGGTCGCATTGTTTGCAAATATTTTCTCCCATTCTGTGGGTTGTCTTTTTGTTTTGTTTCTGGTTTCCTTTGCTGTGCAAAAGCTTTTGAGTTTAATTAGGTCCTATTTGTTTATTTCTGTTCTTATTTCCATTACTCTAGGAGATGGGTTGGAAAAGATATTGCTGCAATTTATGTCAAAGAGTGTTCTGCCTATGTTTTCCTCTAAGAGTTTTATAGCATCTGGTCTCATATTTAGGTCTTTAATCCATTTTGAGTTTACTTTTGTGTATGGTGTTAAAGAATGTTATAATTTCATTTTTTTTACGTGTAGCTGTCCAGTTTTCCCAGCACCATTTATTGAAGAGACAGTCTTTTCTCCATTGTATAGTTTTGCCTTCTTTGTCATAGATTAATTGACCATAGGTGCATCGGTTTATTTCTGGGCTTTCTGTCCTGTTCCATTGATCTATATTTCTGTTTTAATGGCCCGTACCATACTGTTTTGATGACTAGAGCTTTGTAGTATAGTCTGAAACCAGGGAGCCTGATTCCTCTAGCTCTGTTTTTCTTTCTCAAGATTTCTTTGGCTATTTGGGGTCTTTTGTACCTCCATACAAATAAAAAAATTTTTTTGTTCTAGTTCTGTGAAAAATGTCATTGGTAATTTGATAGGGATTGCATTGAATCTGCAGATTGCCTTGGGTAATATTGGCTATATTTCCCGTGTTGTACAATATATCCTTGAGCCTATCTTACACCTAATAGTTTGTACCTCCCACTCCCCATCCCCTATATTGGCCCTCTCCCCTCTCCCTCTCCCCCGCCACACTGCTAACCACTAGTTTGTTCTCTATATCTGTGAGTCTAAGAGCAGAGGATTTTGCTTGAAGGAAGATCTAAAGACTTGCCTCTACACTTGGGACAAAATGCCATTGATATTGCTATGCACTGAAAACCCTTTGGAGACATAACTTAAAGACATCATTGTCACCCAGAAGGCTACCTTCCTATGGCGTATTTGGGGAAAGGCATCACCCTCGGATCTGCTCTTGGGGTATCCGCGGGGAGGCTGTTTTCTCCATGTCCAAAGGAGACACTGCTGACCAGAACTTCTGTCCTCCATGTGGTCCTGCTACTACCACCGTGGCCTCCATGGAGGGGTGAGGAGGGGAGCCACACTTCCTGGAACCCTTTCCACCCCCTAATTCTGCCAAAACAGTAAGGAAGGGTTGTGGATGTCTGAAAGGAATTGTAACATAGGGGAAAACATAGAAGGCACAGGTTAAGTAGGACTTTTCCCATCGAGAGACAATAACAGCAGCAGTGGAACAGTGAACTCTATGCTAGGGTGGCACCTGTGGGCGCCCCTCGGCCTCCTTCTGTTCACCTGAGCCCCAGTGTCCCCCTTCTCTTCCAGCAGTGTTGCTTTCTTCTGAGAAATCTCCATGAGGTGACTCTCCAGTTAAGGGAACCCCATCTCTTACCCATAGGGGCTGGACTTGCTTCCAGATGAAGCCCCCTTCCCTGCCAGACAGAGGGAGGGACAGCATTATTCCCCAGCATCCTTTTCCCAAAGCCCAAGGGATCCGAGTTAAAATGACACTGAACTGACTTTGGGTGGAGAAGTTGGGGACAGTAGGAGAGTCAAGGGGGCCCTGGAGCTTCCAAGCAGGCTCCACTCTAGGCCTTCCCACCTCCCCATTCTCTCTCTCTCTCTCTCTCTCTCTCTCTCACACACACACACACACAGGTGCACGAGCTCGTGCGCACACACACGCACCAACAATCATCTCCAGGGACTCAGAGTCCAGGCCCGTAGAAAAGGCAGGGAAACTGTTTCCTAAATTCGTTACCTGCCATCTGGGGAGAGAGCAGAGTGGTGTGCATTCCCTTTATTCATCCTTATACTTCCAAACCATCCTCAGAGGACAGCCATAGAGCGGGAGACCGACCATTACCTGTGCTGCCTTTACACTGCAGGCACTGTCCCTAGTGGGCCCTTTGGTTCCACGAAAGGTAGCAGAAGCTTTGAAACCCCTGGTTTTTTCCCTGGCTAGGTGCCCCAACACTAACCCCTGAAAGCAGAAGGGAGGCAGGATGAAGATTTATGGACTCTCTGCACATGGCGACACCCCCCCAGGGGGGCAGGAGTGTTGGCCCTTCCTGTTACAGATGCATGAAGTGTATTAGGGGTCATGATTTATGGAACCACAGCAAGATTTCATCTGGAGTTAAGTTTCCTTGTATTCAGAGAAGGAATACAAGTAGCTGACCCATGCCTTCCCACAGCCCTTCCCTAATTCCAGCACTATCGCTCTGGGAGAAAATGGTCAATTTCCTCACAAAGACCCTTTGCTGCTGCAGACAGAGCTCTAGCAGGCTTGGAGCATTGCATGAAGCATCTGGTTTTTCCCTTTCCATTATTCAGGCACTCTGTATTGTGGAAGGTTGAATAAGGCACAGTCATAATGCACATGCTTTTATCTCAAGGGTTGGTATTTTTAGTATGGAAGCCAGGCTAAATGAAATTAAAGTTTAAAAAAAATAAAAAGGAAGGGAAAATATATTGAGGCTTAGATCATTGGCCGAGATTACACACACATTCTTCAGTTCTGAATCTCCATGGAATGGTTCTTGTGGGTTTGTGGCGGGGTGGGCTGGGAGGGTGCGGGTTGGAAGCAGGGCTCGTTTCAGGGCAGAGGGAGCCGTGGTGATGGGGCCCCTCCACATCCTCGAGGAAAGGCCTGCTGCCAGGCTGGCCTTACTCATCCTAGGGAAGGAGGGCAGGGATCCCCAGTTTCCCCACTCTGTGGCCGGCCCCATCCTGGGCACATTCCTGTGCAGAGTCTCATTGAACTCTCAAAAGGACCCTGTGAGGTAGGTCCCATCACTCCCATTGTGCAGGTGGTAAGACTGAAGCCCAGAAGCTCACCTCGACGTGCCCAGGTCGCTCTGCTGGGAGCAGCAAAGCCAGGGGCCGAGCTCCAGTCTGTCCGGTGCCCCAGTCCTCGCTCCTGCCCTGCCCCTGCCACCACTGCTAGGGAGTGTTTGCCTCAGGAATGTGGACAATTGAAATATTCGGCCACCCCTGCCCAGCTCCCAGACCAAAAACCTGTTTTTCTGGATTAATCGGAAGGCTTAGTCCAGGCAGGCCCTACAAACGAATTAAAGAGCCCTGACAGCGCCCTCACTCCCGCCCCCACTGGGGCAGCCTGGAGCTGGACCAGCACAGTCTGGCACTGGTTGAGGGCCAGCAGGCTGGGGTCCCTAAGCTCAGGCCACAAGACAACACTGAGACAGTCTGCAGGGACCCCGGCGGGCAGCCTCTGCATGACCCACTTGGTCCGAGTTTCAGGCGACCCTGGAGGTGGAACCCCAGGTGACAGTCGCACCAGCCTGCAGGTCAGAGCACAGCCACTGCCCTTCTTGGCTGGGCTGAGGCAACCTTGGAGCCAGGGCCCTGGGCCATGAGGCAGGCCAAGAAACTCAGCCCAGCACTGCTTGGAGAGGGCAGGTCTGTGACCCAGGCTCTGTTCTACGAACCGTCTCCCTGCCAGGAGTCAAGGTGAAATTTTTTGGAGATGCAGTATAGAGCGGAAGAAGATCTTTGCTTTTCAGATGCAGATAGACCGTGCTACCCCTTACTGGCTGTGTGACCTGGGGCAAGTTACTTAACCTCTCTGGGCCTCCATTTCCCCCCATGATGAGGATGACTGTTAAATGATTATTTAACGTGAGATTATCGTTAAATGAAATAAGTACTGAAAGCACTTAGCCCAGCACTCTCCTTGAAGCCAAGGCCCTGTTTTATCCTCATATCTGGCAGAGGGGACTGCTCCGGCTTTCTCTGTTCTCTTCCTTCTCGGGGCACAGTGACAGTGGCCCGAGCTCTTGTGCAGGCACTACCTCGTTACTTTGGCACGACAAGCGGCTACTGTCACTAGACTCAGTTCACAACTAAGGAGGGATGTGTGTGTGTGTGCGTGTGTGTGCATGTGTACAAGTGTGTGCTTATTCTATGTCAAGAGCAAGGGATGAGGTGCTGGGCGGGCCTTTGAAGGCGCACCAGGCACATGCACTGTGATCTCGCCACTTTCTGTCTGTCCATCCTCAGGCACATCACTGAATTCTTCGAGGCCTCCCTTTCCCTGGCTCGGAAATGGACAGGAGGGCGGCTGCCAGGTTCTCACCTGCTCTCAGACAATCCCCCTGAGGCCGTGGCCATCTCCTCCCCGCCCAGGTGACGGCAGGTCCTCACCCTCTGGAAGAATGTTCTTCTGCTCTTCCAACAAGACCGGATTCTTCCCCGGAGGGGAAGCCATGCCTGAGATTCCTGTGTGTCCCCAGTGCTATCCTGGGAACACGAGGGAGATCTTAAAGCAAAATTGTCTGTGCGTGTGTGCATGCTCACGTGTGTGAGCATGGGTGCATTTCCATATCCTTCTCTGAGAAAGAGCAAGCTTTCTATTTACAGCAATGTGCTTTCCGAAGTACCTTCTAAATGGCTTACCTCCCGTGACCCTCAGGCCTCCCCTCCCAGGTGGGCCAGAGCAGGGTTATTATCCTCACCCTGCAGGGGCGGCAGAGGCTCAGAGAGGTTGGATGACTCGCCAGAAGTTGTGGACTCTCATTCCGGACCCGCTCCCTCTCACTGACCTGCCTCCGTGAGAACAGGTGCGGCCGCGTGGCGCCAAGGCCTCCCTTTCCCGGCAGAAGGTGGGTGTTGTCGCGGGGAGCCCCCATTCCTCACCCTTGGCACAGAAGCCCAAGGGGCTGCCCGGTGAGGAAGTAGAGGTGGGGCGTCGGGCCCTCTGCTGTGTCCTTCCGGCAGTCCTCCCCAGCCCTGAGATGGGCAGCGTCCTGTGGGCTTCCTTCCCCACAGGGCAGACCAGGAGGTGGTGAGGCTTTGGTTAGGCCGGGAGGAGGCCCGCAGCCAGGGTGCGTAAGGATGGGCGGCCCGGAGTGAGGGCAAGGCGGGAGGCGGTGTGTGTGGTGGGAGATGCACCCTGCGCGGGGCTGCAGTTGAGGGTCCTCCTCTGAGTCACGCTGGCCCTAGGGGAGGGGCAGGAGGGCCTGGAGTGACACAGTGGGGTATGGTGATGTGTGTGTGTGTGTATGAGAATGAGAGAGAGGGAGGGAGAGACTGATGGGCCCTGTGAGAGTTGGAGGAGTCACAGGGACAGGGCAGCAGAAGCGACTCCATGGGTTGGGCATGTCCAGGATGTCTGCCTTGTGCACCGCCTTCCTCTGTTTCCACGGCCCTGGCCTCCAGGCCCCCCACGGTGCCCTAGAAAACACCAGGTGGACCGTGGAAACCTCACAGCACAGGGCAGGCCAGCAGGCCCCCTTCTGAGCACAGCAGGGGGATTAAGCCTGGGGGCATGGGTGTCCTCGTGCGGAACACAGGGCGAGAGCCCTGCGCTACACAAGGCTGTGCAGCTTCAAAAGGTGGCGTGTGCAGCAAAACTGCCAATAGCAGTGCAGGGGCCCAGCCCTACCAAGAGGATTCTGGGCTTGGGGAGTTATGGGAGGGGCGAACCTCACTCTCACATTGATCATTATTTCCATTCTGACTAGTGTGTGGGAGGCCTGCCTATCAATGGGACCTTGTGGGGAGGAGAAGGTGGGCGGCTGGCTGGGGAAGGCTGGCCTGTTGTCTCCCTCAGTGGAGCTGATGGTCACTGGCAGTGCAGGCAGTGCTGGATGTCCAGGTGGGTCCTGCCAGGACACAGTCACCTGGCAGGTGGCTGTGAGAGGCCTCCCTCCCTGGGCAGAGGGCACAGGCAGACAGCCAGGTCTTGTGGAGGCCAGACTGAACACCTACCCACTGGCCAGCCCATATTCGGACCTATTTAAACATCCCCACCTAGAGATGCCCAGCTGTCCTGGGATATGGGCTGCTTGACCTGGGCCTGAGTGTGCCCAGACCTGTCGAAACCTGATTCCATGAAGCAAACGTTGGCCTTGCAGTCAGGGGACCTGATCTGAATTCAGCTCCATTGGTGGACAAGTAACTCCCCTCCTGAAGCTCAGTTTTGTCATCAATAAAGTGGGAATAACAATAGCACCTGCACCACAGTGTTGTTGGGATGATTGGATGTGAAAATATGTATAACCTACATATAATATATAACAAGGTACATTGCATATGCTCAGTTAATGTCAGCCATCGTCATTTGTTGTTATTGTTTATAAATATAATTGTCTCTCCCACAGGAGACTAAATTCTTTGAGGACAAGAATCACTTTTTAAAATATTATTTATTTATTTTTGGCTGTGTCGGGTCTTAGTTGTGGCATGCGGGACCTTTATGGTGGCACGTGGGCTCTTTGTTGTGGCATGCGGGTTTCTCTCTAGTTGTGGCACATGGGCTCCAGAGCACACGGGCTCAGTAGTTGAGGCGCGTGGGCTTAGTTGCCCCGTGGCATGTGGGATCTTAGTTCCCCGACCAGGGATCAGACCTGCCGTCCCCTGCATTGGAAGGAGGGTTCTTAACCACTGGACCACCAGGGAAGTCCCAGTAATCATTTTTAATTCATCTTTGTATTACACAATACCTTTTATACCTTTTATAGAAATTCAACACTTTTTACATTAAGCAACTACTATGCGCTTACATCGTGCCAGACTGTCATCAGAATCTTGCTTATGATGAACTATGCAGTATGGGAAAAACTGGTCCCCTGATCCACTGCACAGTACACAAGTGTCTTCACAGCCAACGTGCCCTCTCTCTTTCCTCCAGTCTCTTCTCTCCCTGCCTCCCCAGCCTCTGAGATCCTTAGGACACTCACCTCCTCCTCTTGGTACAAACCAGATGGATATGGCTCCAGAGAGCATCTGCTAAAGTCACACACACTCAGGGAGAGATAACTGATAACTACTTGATGTGTTATTTCTCCAAGGGATTATTTCAATTCTAAGAAAGATTTAAACTTAGAGGAGATATTCTCAACCTAGTTTCATTGAAGGTCTGACTCTGGGTACAATTCACGTACTACTCACACTCTTTTTCTGTTGGGGAGAAAATCCATATCTTTTATCAGATTTGCCATTGGGTCTGTGAACTAAAAAAGATTTAAGAAATGGTTCCTTTGAGCAGTGATGTCCAGGAGAACTCTCTGTGGTAAAGGAAATGTTCTGGGGCTTCCCTGGTGATGCAGTGGTTGAGAGTCCGCCTGCCGATGCAGGGGACACGGGTTCTTGCCCCGGTCCGGGAAGATCCCATATGCCGCGGAGCGGCTAGGCCCGTGAGCCATGGCCGCTGAGCCTGCGCGTCCGGAGCCGGTGCTCTGCAACGGGAGAGGCCACAACAGTGAGAGGCCCGCGTACCGCAAAAAAAAAAAAAAAAAAAAAAAAAAGGAAATGTTCTGTATCTGTTCTGCCCACTATGGAATCACTAACCATTTGTGGCTGTTGAGCACTTGAAATGTAAGATAGAGCAAGCGACGAACCGAATTTTTAATTTTACTTATATTAGTTATTTGAGATTTAAATTTAAATCTCCACTTGGGGCCGGTGGCTACCATATTGGCCCATGCAGCCTAAGATGATAAAAATTCAGTAGTAGAATTTTAGACACACTGGAAATGTGGCATTTTAAGGTTTCTTCCGGGTGGGAATTTCTCAAGGTCTCTGAAATCGGACAAACTCCATCCATCCATCCATCCATCCTTCCTTCCATCCATCCACCAATTCACTTATGCATGCATGCACACATGAATCAGCACTGACATCTGCTGAACAGCCACCATGCCTGCAGCGCTGGGGGAGGAGAACACATGGTGACTAAGAGAGGTGCTTCCAGTTCGCTTGGGGACCAGCAGGTCTGCCCGGAATGTCCAGGTGGATCTCTTTGGGGGCAACTTGTATTTAAGAGCAGTACCGCCCTATTCTGTAGTCTGATCCTGTGACATTTGGCAATCTTGTGAGCAAGAGAATGTTTCTTCCCCTTAGGAGGCTGTTTGGTCCCAGGGGCTGGGAGAGGAGTGGGGTTGGGGGGATTTGCAAAGTGGAAGAAAGTGCGGATGTCTCCTGGGTGATCAGATTGAGTTTGTAAATGGAAATTTCCTCGTTAACTTTTTACGGCTGTCAATGAGGCAACCTTTGGGAAACCAGGGAACTTAGCATCTGGCTTTCATTGATTCTCAGACTTCTTCTCTTACATGTTATCACTAGCACATCTACTCCCAGGGTTGTGGTGAGGATTAATCAGCTTTTGTGGATAAAGCTCTTATAGCAGCGCCTGTTCCACAGTGAATGCTCTGGGAGCGTCAGTTATCATTACTGTTGAGAGTGCCCAGTAAATGTAGGAGCGGTCGGTGCTCAATACCAGTCTGTGGAATGAATGACTGAGGTTGCCGAGTACACAGACTTAAAAAGCATCAAGCAGAACCAGACAAAAGCAGAATGTCAAGGGCTGCCACAGCCTTTGCTGCCTACAAAATGGCCCAGTGCCATGGCCAAGGCAATCATGGTCTCTGTAGGGACAGAAAAAGAAGGCTTCAATGATGGGCTTTGTCAGTGTGCCCGTCATCATGGCGCTGTGACTCCCATCTTAGGGCCATGGTTTCTCACGTGGGAGTGGACTAGACATTGCCTAAGACCTGCTCCAGCTGCAGTGATCTGAGAACATGCCACCGGTCTCTAGCGGGGCCTTTTCAACCCTGGAGGCATAATGACAACATCCATGGCTCCTCCGGCCAAGGGAGCTCCAACAACCCACCATATGAACATACTCAGAGACTGGAATTTGGGTCCAAATGACCCATTTTGCAACAGCTCAAGAATTCCCAGTTGTGTCTGCTACTGAGCATAAAGTCCAGAAGTGGGATGGCACTGCAGGACATCTGCAAGTGAGTTGTGGAGGCTTTCTCAGCTCTGCCAAGGGACGGGTGGGCCAGCGTCCACAGAAATAGACAAAACAATCCCCATAAGGTCCAAATAGTGCACTGTAGAATCTTCAAAACTTAGTTTGGGTGAATAACCTCCTTTGTGTCTGGCTGCCATGAAGCTGGACACAGTCATAACTCCTTTCTGCTGGCTGACCACAGCCCTCAATGTGGCCTTTGTCTGCTCAACACAGAGCCCTTAGGCCTCCAATTCTATCGTTCTGATTAAAATGCCAGAATGGGTCTCCAGATCGCCCTTGATTCTATTTCCTCGTAGAAAAGGAGGGAAAAATGGAAGTTGAGCAGGTCACCTAGCCCAGGTGTGCGGAATGGACAATGTTTCTGGGTAGGACGGTGGAGGAAGAGGAGGAAGGTCCAGGGTAGGGTTGCTAGAAGACTCTGTTATGTGCATTTCCAGGGAATGAGGTCTTCATGTTCAAGCGGCGAGCTCAGCTGTGCAGAGGAATGTGTGTTGGCATCTCTTGGAATGACCTCAGTCTCTAAAGGAATCCTTCCACGCTGGACATTTCTGAAGAGTGATGACCCCATATCTGCCTGCTCAACCAGCAGTGAGGTACCCCTCATTCTCTGTCCTTCTCTGGCTGGCATAGCAACGAGCAGGGAGGTGAGGGAACTTGAGACTGGGAGTTGGCCAGACCTAGCTGGCTCAGCCACTTCCTGGTCAGGGAACACCAGGCAAGTTTGCTCATCTCTCTGAGCCATGGTTTCCTTAACTATAAAAAGGGATTACTGGACTTCCCTGGTGGCGCAGTGGTTGAGAGTAAGCCTGCTGATGCAGGGGACACGGGTTCGTGCCCCGGTCCGGGAGGATCCCACATGCCGCGGAGCGGCTGGGCCCATGAGCCATGGCCTCTGAGCCTGCACGTCTGGAACCTGTGCGCCACAACGGGAGAGGCCACAACAGTGAGAGGCCCGTGTACCGCAAAAAAAAAAAAAGGGATTACTAAGTCTATCCTGTAGAATCATTGGTGGATGAACTGACTGTCTAGGAAAGAGGTTATATTAAGAAAAGTGGAGTTTTCATTATCATTATTTAATGTCCTTATTCAGCATTAAGACACTGAGATCTCCAGTGCATTCCACCCATCTTGGTTTTCTCAAAGAACCTTCTTTTCACCTTCAAACTGGACCTTCAAACAACTGGTGCATTTTACTCTAAGAACTACTGGGGTTTTTTTTGTGGTTTTTTTTTTTGTTTGTTTGTTTTTTTGCGGTACGCGGGCCTCTCACCGTCGTGGCCTCTCCCGCTGCGGAGCACAGGCTCCGGACGCACAGGCTCAGGGGCCATGGCTCACGGGCCCAGCCGCTCCGCGGCCTGCGGGATCCTCCCGGACCGGGTCACGAACCCGCATCCCCTGCATCGGCAGGCGGACCCTCAACCACTGCGCCACCAGGGAAGCCCAGAACTACTGGTTTTAAGTCATTGTTTCTGCATTCATCTTTGGCAGTGCACCTTCCTTTGCTATCTGATGCACGCTCCCAAACTCTCTCCATTCGATGTTTACCATTAAACATTTATTGAGTGCCTACTCCTACATTATCTGTATGGCAGGCACATCAGTGAACAAATCAAAGATTTATACCCTGGTGGAACTACATTCTCATGGAGGGAGAGAGAGAATAACTATGGTACATAAGTAAACTATACAGTTGTTCAAAGCAGCAAGTGCTAAGAGGAGAGGAAAGGTAGAGCTGGGAAAGGGGGACAGAGAGTGTAGCAGGAGGTGTGGACTGCAGAGGGTGGCCTCAGGGACAGGGTGAAATGTTAACAGAGACGTGATAAAGGTAAGGGATTTGGCCAAGCAGAGATGGGAGAGGAGCTTTCTAGGCAGAAGGAATGGTTGAACAGAGTTCCAAAGCCGTGCTGGCATGTTCAAGGACAGGAAGGAGGCCGCGGTGGCTGGGGCCGGGATGATGGGGTGGAGGGAGGAGAAAAAGTCACGAGGATGCAGGTGGGAAAGTGCAGATCACACAGGACTTTAGTGGCCATTGTAAGGATTTGGGGTTTGACTCTGAATGACGTGGAGGGACATTGCAGGGTTTTGAGCAGAGGAGAGACAAGATCTCACTTTTCAAAGGAATCTTCTGGTTCTGTGTTAAGAAGAGAAGTTAGCGGGGGAAGAATGGGATCAGGGAGACCCTTTAGGAAAGCTTTGCTAGGATGTAGAGGAGAGATGATGGTGGCTCTGAGCAGCAGGGGGTCAGGGGAAGTGGGGAGAAGTGGTCAGAATCTGGGTCTACTTGAAGGTAGGGAAACTCCAGGTTTGCTACTCTACTCGATATGAGGTGTGAGAGAGAGAAAGAAATTGAAGGTGTCTCCAGGGTTTCGGGCTAAGCCAGGGGAAGGATGGAGGTGTGACAGCTCAGCTGGGGACAGCTGTAGGTGGAGACAGTTTTGAGTAGGGGAGATTAGGAATTTTGGATATGTTGAGTTTGAGGTACCCGTTAGCCGTCTAGGTCAAGAGGTTGAGTGGGTTTTAGGCTATGTAAGACTGAAGTCCAGAAAAAAAGGTCTGAGCTGGAAATATAAATGTGGGAGTTGTCAGTAGACAGTTGATGTTTAAAACCATGAGACTAGAGTGCCCTGAGCCTTTCTCCTTGAATGCTTCTGCTAAGTGTGCAAACCTAACTTTACCAGGAGACAAATAAAGATCACATTGATAGTAATACCTCAGACGTCTCTGGTTCTTTGCCCCCAGCTGATGATGCAGGACCCCCAGCTTCTGAAAATGTCCTACTTCCATCTGGTATTTCTGGGAGTTCTCAGGTGATGCCTCATATGTGCTCAGAAATAAGTCCAACCCTCCCAGCCATGTTGCTATTCCATTGCCATGTCCAAAGGCAATGGCCAGGGTGCTTTGTCCAGATCATGGGTACCACTGCTTTCTCGCCCACAGGCCCAGCATCCCTGGTATCACAGCCCTTACTGGTGCTCCTTCTCTGCTCCATGGGGCATCACCATCCTTGTATCACTGCCCTCAGGGACCCAGAGCCTCGGTGGGACTGGGGATACACATCTCCCCTACTCTGTGCTGACTTCTGTCTCTTGGAGATCTTGCAGTTCTATCAGTGTAGGGCCAGGCTTTTCACACTGGGACAGGGGTTCCCTGATGATATGTCAGGGAGTACACAACACCACAAAATAAATATGGTGCATCTTATTGGAGTATCAGTTTTTCTCATTGGTATCTAATTGCAACTATTTTTAATAGTAAAAGAACAATTACATGGAAGAGTAGGATACAAAACTAGCCTACAATCCATAATAGTTGTCATTTGTGACTATGTCACAGATCTCCCAGGGAATCTCCCATCATCTTTCAGGGGATGGTTAATTATAAAATTTTGAAAAGTCCTGGGACACTGTCAGGGGGTGGAAGGGGAATGGGAGAAATAAGCTTAAAGCATTTTTAAACTTTTAAGTCCCTTGCTTGGACTGAATTAAACTAGCCAGACACCTATCAGAGCCCAAGGTAAACAGAGGCAAGATGGCAAATTGGGGCGGTGAATTACATTTTGGAGAGAGAAAACCATGATTCGGTATGGCAGGATGGTAACACCTTCTCTTTTCTCTCAATCTCCATAGCTGGGTTTCTGGAGTCACACAGACTTGAAACCAAAGCCAGGCTCGACCACAGATAGTTCAAGGCTCCAGGATAATGTCCCTGATAAGGTGAAGCTGACATCTCTCAAGGCCAGGAAGGCAGGGGAGGCACTGAGCTAGCCAAGGAGACCTCACACCGGAATTTGATGGAAGTGTCCAGCGGATGAGGTATGTGATATGTGGTCTATGGGGGATGTTGAAACAGGAACCATGGGGGAGGAGACGTCCAGGGGCTTCTAGGGGGACACAGCCGGGAAGAGAGTCCACGCTCGCCCCACTCCAAACAAGTGACCCACACATTCCACATCTAGGCCAGTGGTTCCAAAGGATGGTGGTGATCAGAATTTTGATGCTTATTTAATATACTCACCTTCAGGCACCTCTTCCAGACCTTCTGAATCAGAATCTAATAAAATTTGGTTTTATAAGGGCCTTTGGGGACTTCGAGATTGTCCCATCTCATTCCGAGTGTCCCATGTTGACCTTGATAACCACTGAGTATCTACTCTGTACCAGGGCTGAATGCTGTGGGAGAGCACAAAACTATTTAAGACGTGGGCTCTGCCCTCAGGTAACTTGAAGACGAGACAAGAAAAAGACAAATTACAGCTTCATGAGTGAATTCAAGGCAATGAAATAATGGCCCTCACCAGGCCATGCTGCTGAGAAGCCAGTGAAGGCTACATGCTGGATGGGCTGTGAGATCATAGCACGGCTTGTGCCAGCCTTTGTTATGGACTGGCCAAGAGAACTGCAGAATGTGGCTCAGACCTTGAGCAGGGATTCCAGCTGGGCCCAAGGGGAGTCAGTGTCTCACTGTGTCTGCTGAGCTGGTGGGCTGGCCAGATCCTGGGGAGAGCTTGCTGCCCGGAGGAGAGGGTGTTGGCAGGAGGTCTGTACATAGATGGTGAAAGCAGATATGACGGGCCACGGAGGAAGAGAGCGTGATCCCTCTCCCTGGACCAAGTCTGAATGCTGTGGAGTGAGGGCTGGGGAGGGGACTGATGTGACTGTTTTCCCGGGGGCTCAAGCAGTGTTAAGGGAGCCCAGGTGACAAAGTGGCCTGCGGAGTGGAGGAAGCATGCGTTTCTCCCCTGCACGGGTTCTGGGAGGGCTCTGGGCAGCATGATGGTCATTCGCGAGCAGTGGGCGATAGCAGGGAAACTTGATGTTAGGCTGTGGATGTAATTCCCAGTGGGCACTTGGTGGGAGAGCTGATACCTGGTGGTCATAGACGATCCTTTCAACTGGGAATAGGATGGACTTCTGGAGGCTTCACATGAGACCTTCCTTGTGGATTCTCAGAAGTGCGCTTACTGGGAGGGGGTGCTTTTGGGGGGGGTGGGGGGCGTCCTGTATCAGCAGGTGAATGCGATGAGCCAGAACAATCTGAGTTAAGGCTGTTAAGTACTGAGGCCTTTTGGTACCAACAAACTGATGAAGCTGGCAATATTGTGCACCACAAAAGGACCAGAGCATTTTGGGGGATGAGAGGTGGGGTTGAGAGTGAGTGAAGATGTCTGTGTTTGTGGACATGTGAGTTGCCAAGGACGGCAGAAACAGCAGTCTTAACCCAGTGGTTCCTAGAGCAACATTCTTTGCTTAATTGAGAATCTGAAAGTCCGTATGAAAGGAGGAGGTACTTGGTGACGCCCACAGTGGGTGGGGCCTATGTGGAAACTGGCCCTAATCATACCGCTTGTCCAAGGCACTGGGAGAGGCCGAACCCTCCTGGGAAGGCCACCACGGACTGAGGCCATCTGGAGATGGACAGGGAACTCAGGTCAAGAACTCAGGGACTTCCCTGAGGAGGGCTCCCTAAGAAGATGAAACCAACAGCCCACTGGCCTTCTTTTGCCAATGGGCATCCTGGGTACTCACCCTAGTCAGCATTCCTATTGCCCAGGCTACAAATCTGCACCCACCTCAGAACTTATAATTGTACATAACCTTATCCTTTATTCCAGACTCTCCCTCTCCCATCTCAGGTGAGTCCTCCCCATCCTTTCAGGGAAGGTCTTGCGTTTCAAGGTAGCCACTGACCCAGGGGATAGGAAGCAAACTAGGCTTGGGAGAAAAATTTCAGTGCCCTTAGTGATTCCATTTCCTCTCCATCCTGCAACTGAGAGCCCAATCGGCAGGCAACCTCATCCCCCTACCGAATCCTGACAGAAGCTGGAGGGCTCTGCAGTCCTGGGTGAGATTATATGACACCACCTAATTTGTTCTGAGCTCCCTGAAAGCTTCAGGGAAGACACTGCAATCGTAGCTTCCTCTGAAATACAAAAAAAAAAAAAAAAAAAAAATAGCATAAAATAAAAGGTTGTGACAGAGATTTAAATGAGAATAAAATGCCAATTAATTCAGAGGTATTGGACAAGAATCTGTGTCTCAGAAGAATCCGAGGTCGCACTTGGTGAATCAGTTTCAATTTCCCCCAAAGCACCGAACGGCTACACCAGGGAAGCAGACCTCAGAACAACCCAGAACGCAGTGCCAGACCCACTACTTATCACTTTAATTGACACTTACTCCATATGATGCTCATACATTCACCGAATGGGTTCAATTTAATTCGAAAGGGGGAATTTTTTCTTTCTCCTATTGAAATATTTAATGCGGCAGGCTTTAAAGCTGAATAGCTTCAGCCCTAGCATTCCATCACTCTTCTGTGTTGCTTTATTTTTTTCTCTGTTTTTTTCTGTTTTGCTTTAAAGAGTGCAAGAGGCTCCTCCAACCATGATTTATTTTGAAAAAAAACTTTTTTTTTTTACCAGCTCTGTAATTACAAAGCCTATTGATCTCTATCGTTTCTTTCGGTAGGGATGGGATAGGTGGCAAAAAAGAAAATCCTGGGGCTTCCCTGGTGGCGCAGTGGTTGAGAGTCCGCCTGCCGATGCAGGAGACATGGGTTCGTGCGCCCGTCCGGGAAGATCCCACATGCCGCGGAGTGGCTGGGCCCGTGAGCCATGGCCGCTGAGCCTGTGCGTCCGGAGCCTGTGCTCCGCAACCGGAGAGGCCACACAGTGAGAGGCCCGCGTACCGCAAAAAAAAAAAAAAAAGAAAGAAAATCCTCCTTTGCTATCTACCCCATAGTCCTCAAAATTACATTGACAAGCACAGATCTACTGGAAAGAAGCCACCCTCAGAATCACGGAAGAGATCAGGAGATCGGGTAGGCTTCTACCACCGTGGTGCACGTGTCTCTCTTCCCCTCTGCCACATCGGGCTGCGCTAAGCATGAGCTAGGGAGGCGGCATCTTTGCTGATGAGAAGGATGAGATGCTCCGGATCTTGGCTGATCACAGGAAAGCAGGTGGGTTCTCCCCCGCCCTGTGTTTATTAGTGCTGACAGACGGAGTGCAAGAGCATCCTTCACCCCGAGGTGTTACATACTGATACACTGACAGGCAATTATCTTTGGAGAGAGTGTTAAAACACAATAATTAATTGGAAGAGCAAGCGAAAGAGTGGTGGCCCCAGGCTGAGGCAGAATGGTATTTCTAGAAAACACTCTGTGAGGCTGGTAATTTAGCCTCAGTGGGTCATTTGATTGCAACACCTCCCCAGTCCCAAAACCTTCCCAGTGCTTTGTTTTTCAAAAGCATTAGCCATGAATGTGTCTCAGATGTCATTAAAGTGCAGACTAACCTCCCACAACAACTTTCCAAAATGGTGCCTGGCAATAGAGAAAAATCACTGCCTTGGTAAAGATGTCTCACACAGCCCTGCTTTTGTGATGGCCCGTGCTGGCAGTGTCTTTGTTTCAAATGGAGGCTGACACATGTCTGCTTAAATAAAACATTCGCACTTTAGCTGATTTCGTGGGAACAAGAAGTTCACATGCCAAAGCATGGGCTGACCTTCCTGGCCCCCTCCGCAGCAGCAGTGGGGAAGACCGCATTGTTGTCTCCTTTTACTAACAAGCATGGAGAAGGGTGAGCTTTTCTTTTGCTTTTTTTTTTTTTTTTACCATGGTGACATCCATTGGCCTATATTTGATATTGTGCATAATGTACATGTGTCAGCAACACATTTGATTGGGAAGGGGGAAAGGGGATGAGGAAGGAAGAGAAGGATGGAGGAAGCCTTTTACAGTTTAGCAAGAACCTGAATGTGTTCCAGAGGATTCCTCAGTTGCAAGCGGGTACAAACCACCTGGATTTAACTGAAAGGGGGAAAGGGGAGATTTATTTTTAGGACACAGGATTTCTAACAGAATCCAAAGGAAAGCAGGCTTCCTGACCTCGGAAACAGGTCAGAACAAAAAGCCATTTGCTCTCCCTCCATCTCTTGTCCCTAATAAGGGCTTTATTTGCTTCTTGCCGTTCAAGCTGGACCCTCTTCCTCTCTGGCCCATATGGTCATGGACAACCCCAAGCCCCAGGAACCAGACCACATGTTGAAGGTACAACCACACGACACGAAGAGTGTCTCACTCATGCTGTCTCATGGATAAAGTTCCCAAGCCTTGGACAAGGGTTTTGATTGGTCTACCTGAAGTTAGGTTCCTACCCCTTGTGTAAGCAACCTCATCTCCAAAAATCCTATAAGATGCTGGAGGGTCTGGTAATTCATGGGTGAGATTATATGACACCATCCAATTTGCTGCAGAGAAGGTAATGGAACTGTAAAAATTAGAAAAATAAAATAGAAGGTTGTGGTTTACTCTAGAGGGTAAATCACTTTGAACAAAATGGTATATTTGGGGGCAGATAGGGGTTCAATGACAGGGAAGATACCCAAAAAAGTTGTACTACATAACTTATTTAAGAATAAATAAGAATAAAAAATAAGAATAACTTAAACTTAAAAAATAAGAATAACTTATTTTTTAACTAAAGAAAATATTGGGAGAGATTTAGTGCTAACTGTGCTGAGTTATTTAGAGGCAGCTTAAAGAGCAGAAGTCAGAATTTACTGGTTCTTTGCAACCTTTCCTAGACTGTATCACCCTTCCCTTTATTCTCCAGGAGAGGCATTTTATGGTTCTCTAACATCCTGCATTTCCTTTTCTGGACAATCTATATAAACCTGTGGCATAAAAGGTTTAGGAGTCCTGGATTGTTTTGCCTTTCTTGTATTGCTATGAAGGAATTACCTAATTAGGTTAGTGTAGAAGTCATAACTCTCTGAGTCACGTGCGATAGAAACCAATTCAGACTGGCTTTTTAAAAGGGGGGGACATATCATGGTACAGTGTAACTGAGAAATGCTTTGGAGGGTCGGGGCAGGCATGTCAGTGTCTAGAGGAAATCAAGTGTCTTGTTAAGGCTCTCTCTTACCCTCCTTCTTGTCTCAGCTGATACCCTCTATGTGTCAGCTCCATTCACTCCTGCTAAGATTGATCTTTTTCCCTGTGCTCAAAGAAGATGACTGCTGGCAGCCTCAGCTTCACCCCTCCCTGGCACCAAGACTCAGGCAAAAAGCTGCTCCAGCTGACGAGTCCTTGCAAGACTCTGATTGGCTGAGCTTGGGTCATGTGCACATCCCTGAACCAATCACTGCAACCAGTGCTAGCCTGGGTCAGTGTCTAGCCCCATGGAGGGCAGGGTCCAGGGTACCACACTGTGGTACCTCCCAGACCACACGGTGTGTGAAAGGGATGGTCCCCCTAAAGAAAGGGCTGTGTGCACACAAACAATATCTGACCACCATGGGTGTTCATCTTGTCTATTATTGTTGGACATTAGAGAGGCACATTAGGGCCAATAAATAGCCTTGGTGCCAAGATATTGGGGCCCCAAGGATCCATCTGGCAATGCTTCCAGTGCTCATGGGCTCTTGGCATCCTGCCAGAAGATGCTAAGAGCTCAGAAGCGTGTGGGATTACTAAATGCGTCTCTGATAATAAACCTCCAAGGTTAAGGCTAATAGTGGCTTTATAGGCTCGCTCCTCTGATCTCTCTTGAAAATATCCTCATTTTTTGTCGTGGGATCTGGTTTGTTACGATGATGGAAGACGGAAAGGAGGGGACTAATAGGGAACTGTGGGGAAAATGTTTCAGTGGGAAAGATGTTTTGTTTGCTTGGTTTTTGTTTAAATTCTTTGAGATAATTGTGAATTCACAGGCCGTTGTAAGAAATAATAGAGATCTTTACACCCTTCGCCCAGTTTCCCCAAGGGTAATATCCTGTATAACTGTGGTGTAGTGTCACCACTAGGAAATTGACACTGACACAACCCATGGATCTTACTCAAATTTCACCAGTTTTACCTGCACTCATTTGAAGACTGGATTATAATATGTATACATTTTTCTCAGTAGTTAACTTCTTTGAGCTGAGCTTGATGTTGGTGCTCATTATGAGAGCAGAAAAGTTTCCTAAGTTTCTGCATCCAGGTGCTTTCCTATAATCCTCTGGGATCCGATTAGATTACACCTTGAAGGGAGAGTGGAGATGATCTCTATGACTAAATATAAATAGGCTGTTCATTTCTGTAAATTACAAAAAGTTTTGGATTCCCAGCTGGCACTGATTTGGATGTACCCAGCAGGCACTGGAGACACATGGGCAGTGTTTTGCACTTTGCAGCAGAGTGTAGGGTGGCTTGGGAGGGAGGGAGGGAGGGAGGCTGGAGGAAGGGAGACACCTAGTAAGCTAAAGCACAAACTTGAGATGAGATGCAGCCAAGGACTGAGGCAAAGCTGTGGAAATCAAGAGAAGGGGACACACTGGGGAGATGCAGAAGAGTCGGAGAATGGGCAGGCCTTTGCCCTTGGTTGAGTGTGTGTGTGTGTGTGTGTGTGTGTGTGTGTGTGTGTGTTCATATCCACTACTGGCCTTCATCTGTTCCAGAACACAATCCGGGAACCCCACATTGCACATAGATGAGCTTTATTTTTGCACGCTTCATTTTGAGGAACCGCTGGAACAGCTGAGGGACATGGTCTCTTCAAAGCATGGATGATCTTGTCTCTAGTTTTGGCTGTATTTGGCAGAAGGTAGAGGTGGGTTGGAGAGAATTAACCCGCCAAAGTTTTTGTTTTCGTTTTACAAGGTTTTCTAGATGTTACCTCTCTTCAACTCTGGGGAGATTTTCAGGGGATCCTGCATGAAATCAGGTGATATATCATGTGAGTCTCCAAGCCCCTTTCCACCTGCTAAGGTGCAGAATAGGCAGAGGCTCGGAGACGCTGCACCGTGGCTGAGGACACGCAACTGACAAGGGCCGGCCGTGGGATCCCGCCCAGGTCTGCGGGTCTCCAAAGTCTGCTCTCATCGTGCAGGGAAAATGCTCCTGCCCTACTTATCTTCCCGATCACAGAAATATGGTGGTTTTGGATAAGAACTGTGATTGTCTTTGGATCCCTAGATATGCCTGCACAGTGGCTGACATAATGAAGCTGCATCTTGTGTAGCTGCGGCAGAAAGGGAGGGGAGGGGGAGAAAAAGATAGTCTGAATCCATATACTCAGATCCTAAGCATTAGGAGACTAAATTAATTGCTTGAGTTAGGATTTAATTAGGGCTTTAAACAACAGCTGTGTTATCTTGAGCGCCAACTGTAGATGACAGCTCATGATCCACAGTTACCTATCTGAGACACTGCACCTATTTAAGATAAGCTTCCATAAACTGAAGGCGAACGGGAACTATATTTAAATGGCAGGAGCAATCTCTCCACCCTTAAGTGAAAGGTTGCTAATATCTCAAACCTTTGGACAAGGCTGGAGATGGAGAATATAGCAGAAGCAAAAACATGTTAAGACTGGGAGTCGGGAGGCATGGGATTGGGTCTTGGTGGTTTATTAGCTGTGTGGCCTTGAGTAAGTTCCCCTTCCAAGGTCTCCATGGCCTCATGGGAGAAGTGATGATCGAGGTCTCTGCCAGCTGGAAAGTGGTGCCAGCGCACGGTCATAGTGAGCTCTTCATGTTTTGCCTGAGATTCAAAAAGAAGAAATACTGTCCTAATTCCTTTTTTTTTTTTTTTTTTTTTTTTCGCGGTACGTGGGCCTCTCACCGCTGTGGCCTCTCCCGTTGCGGAGCACAGGCTCCGGATGCGCAGGCCCAGCGGCCATGGCTCACGGGCCCAGCCGCTCCGCGACACGTGGGATCTTCCCGGACCGGGGCACGAACCCGCGTCCCCTGCATCGGCAGGTGGACTCTCAACCACTGTGCCACCAGGGAAGCCCCCTAATTCCTTTTGTTCAAAGCCGCGTGAGCTCCCCAAAGCAGCTTCTTCTGTGTTCTCTCCACCCTCTCTGGTCTCTCTCCTGCCACTCTGGATTTTATGGATCCAGGAGGGAGAGGCCCACGCTGGCTGATGTGTCTGTGTCTGCCTCGTGCTCACAGCTCCATGAGGACAGTCCCACACTGAGCCCTCTGTGACCGGAGCCCACCCGAGGGTGGGCAGGGAGTGGGCATCTCAGGAAAGGGTGGCTGATGGAGTAAATGGATGAACAAACAAGCAAAAGAACAAACGAGTGATGACTCATAACTCTCGGCAAAAGAAGCCAAACCCCCAGGCAGCCCAGAAGGTCTGCCTTTTCCTGGGAACAAGTGCCCACGTGTTTGAGCTCCTGTGTGCCGAGAGGCAGCACTGCGCTCCGCCTTTCCCACCCGCCACCATCCTCCCAGCAGCTCTCTGGAGCAGATGCAGTAGTTCCATCCCATTCCGCAGAGGAAGGGACCCAGACTTCCAGTGACTTCAGATCCTGATCTGCCCAAGCCAGCATCTTGATCCCCGCACCCGGGAGATGGGTCTGTGCCTTCGCTGCCTCTGAACCCCTTGTTTCATCAACAGGATTCTTTCTGCCCATGTGGCACTGAGAACCCCTTCCCATATGGACAGCGGTTGAACAGAAGGGATTGGGAGCCGCATGGCCCCCTTAGGAAGAGGGAAAGGTACCTGCTTTGGAATGAGATACAACTGGGTTTTAATTCTGGCTCTTCCACTTATCAGCTTTGTATTCTTGGCCAAGTTCCATAACCTCTCTGAGTCTCTGTTTCCTCTTGTGTGAAACGGGGATAAGACTATCCACCTCTTGGGGCTGCTGTGAGGATTAAAGCTCAGCCATGGAGGGTGTTTAATACCGGGCTTGGCCCACAGCTGCTGATAAATAAAGCAGTAACGGCAGTGTATACTTAGTTTGGAACAGTTTGTTTTTCCATGCCCCTCAGTAAGGTAAGCATGGCATTTGACACCTTTACAGATGGGGAAACTGAGGCATGCAGGGGTGAAGTGACAAGCCCAAGGTGCCACAGTTTACGAGGGGTAGAGCTGAGACTAGGCCGCCCTGCGTGCAGATTTCCCTTTGTCTCGGCGCTCTGCATTGCCCTACGTGGGATGGGGGGAGGGTCGCTCTCTTGTCCACTTGGCCCAGTTTGGGATGAGTACCCTGGTCTGGAAGCCCTGAGTGATGCACATCGCCAGCTAAGGCAAAGGCATCATCCTGGCCCTTGACATGGGGAGGCAAGGCCATAGGGCATTTGCTGAAGTCAGTGTGACTGCTGCTCCCGCCTGTGTGGGGACAGTGAGGACACTGAGCACCAGAAGCAAGTGGTGAGTGATGTCAGGTGAGTGGTCGGGGACACCGAGTGTGGTCGGATCTGCAGGTGACAGGGGCCTGATCCTCTCTGCCCTGCGTCTGAGGGTCAGGAGAGGGGAGGTCTGGGTGAGACAAGCCTCCGCATGCTGTGCCCCAGGCTCCTGGCCTCCTCCAAGGGGACACCGGAGTGGACCATCAGAGGCCACGGGGAGGAGAGAGCGGTGGGCCGTGCAAAGCGGGCCGCACAGAGGCAAGCACGGGCCCCCGGCCCCAGCCCTTGAGTTGTGCCACCGGGTTCCTTCCACGTGAGCCTTCTCGTGGGAGAGAGAATGGGATTCACCTGTTTTAAAAAGGTTGCGATTCACCTGCATGACTTTGCACAGGGCTCATTGGAGCCCAGGGAAGTCAGGGCACTGCCTGGGGGCCCCCGGGCTGCGCAGGGAGTGGGGGTCTGCAGCTGCCCCGGGGTGGACAGCTCTGCCACTGACACGGCACTTTATCTTCTGATTGGTCTGAGAAAGGATCTCAACTTGGCCCAGGCTGCGCTGGCAGTGAGGGTCACAGACAGGACTTGGGGACTTCCCCGAGGGATGACGTTCTGGCCCTGCCCCCTCATTTCCCCCCGTGGTGACTTTTGGCTCCATCTCCAGGTGAGGTTATGCTTAGAGGTACGCATGGGACAGGAAGGAGACATCTGTCGCATTACTCTCGATAAACTATTTTCCATACCTATCTCTTCACTTTAAATGCATCCAGAGCCCCACAAGATGAACCTGGCCTCAGCCTCTCGGGAGCTTCAAGGCTCTGGATGAGGCCGGGTAACTGAGACCCACTCAGGAGTGGGGTGTCTGTCATCCGCCTGCCTTGTGATAACAATGATGCCCCTCATCTCGCTTGTCATCCCCTTGGCCGCCCCCCCCCAAGATGTGGGGACCGGCATTGATTGAAGCCACAGCAAACTGGGCCGGCACTGCCTGTGGTGCATGCCGAGAAACACACCCAGCTGCTTTCAAAGCGCCTTTCTCTCCTCTCCTTTCTAATGAAAACCCTTGTGTAATCTGTTAGTGCCGCGTCTACTGGAGCATGAATTATTCAGAGAAGTCTCTGTTCCGTTATCTCCCCTCCCGGGGGACGCCCCTACCATTGTCCGCCCTGACGGGTCATTATGCACTCTGTGAATTTAATCTTTTAGGCTATCTGGCCACACAGAAAAAATGTATGAATAACAATTTTCCTGTAATAACCTTCAACTAACCTTTCAACCAGAGTGAGTCATTCCCATCCCATTTTCACATCAAGAGGAGTCAAAGGCATGCAGTTACCTCTCGTCTGTTTCAGGAGTTGCCCCACCTCTGCCGCACCCTTAATTTTTAAAGGGGTGTTGAAGAGTGTTACGAGCCAGAGGAGGGTGTGGGAGGGTTGGGTGGTAAGAGGCGGGCTCTGGAGTCCTGACACTAAGTCTGGGCCAGGGGTCCCGAGCCTCAGCTTTTCCCTGTGGACAGGGGAACCGGACCACCGCATCCAGGTCCTAGGGCCACGGCATCTGGCTCTCATCAGCCGGCAGCCTGATAATTTTTTTGCCCCACTGAAGGCAGCCCTAATTCCTTCCTTTGCTCCTGCATAGGGAAAAATGTCCCCTCTGCCCAGAGGTTTCCCCAGAGCCCTTCCACAGATGGCAATTTCAGATCAGTTTTAGCTTTTGGTGAGAGCTGTGGTGTCACCATGCTGCTGACATGAGAAAGGACGGGAGAGGGTGGGGTCGTGCACGCACCCAGGAGCCCTAACCTTCCCCCCACCCCTGGGTTCCCACAGTGCAGAGATCTGGAAGGAACCTGGAGTTTGGAGTCAGGTAACTGACTTTGAGAGTTGGCTTCTCCAGCTGTGTGACCTTGGGTAAGTCACTTCCCTTCTCTGGGCATTGGAAGGGTTCCATGGGTAAGATGGGGATAATAATACTTTGCAGGGTTGTTGTGAAGATCAGATGAGGCATTGAAGCAATCTGTCTGGTGCAAAGCCCTGGGCCTGAGTTGGTTCCTCTCCTGGGGCTGAGGCACCCCTACCCCACTTTCCCCATCTCCTTTTCCCCTTCCTGAGTTCAGCTGTTTATGAGCACCTGTCTCCCCCTTCCCCCAGGCTCTTTGGCTCTGAGGCAGCCAATACACTTTGGCTCTGATACACTCATCCACACTCAGGTCTGAGAACAGCAGCTCCCAGTGGCTCAACAGACCCAAAGAGAGAGGAGGAAGGATGCTCACTCCAAGGTGGCCTTGGCCCACCCACTGGGTCCTGCAGAATTGCCTTTGACTCCTGGACTGCACCTTTGATTCTGCTTTTCCGGTTTGCCTCATACCAATCTTCTTTTCTTTTTTAACCAAATGGGAAAAACAAACCCAGGGTGTGAAAGGACTTCTGCAGGTCGTAATTCAGAGGGCCAAAAACAGACCCTGACAAGGGCCCTGTGTCCTGACTCCCCTCTGGGTGCTCAGATCATCTCACTGCCCCTTAAAGCGCTTGGATGGTGGGGGCAGTACAGGCCCTCAGGCAAGAGATCTAAACAGACATTTCTCCGAAAAAGATGTACAGATGGCCAAAAAACACAGGAAAAGATGCTCAGCATCACTAATTATTAGAGAAATGCAAATCAAAACTACAGTGAGGTATCACCTCACACCGGTCAGAATGGCCATCATCAAAAAATCTACAAACAATATGTGCTGGAGAGGGTGTGGAGAAAAGGGAACCCTCCTGCACTGTTGATGGGAATGTAAATTGGTACAGCCACTATAGAGAACAGGATGGAGGTTCCTTAAAAAACTAAAAATAGAACTACCATATGATCCAGCAATCCCACTCCTGGGCATATATCTGGAGAAAATCATAATTCGAAAAGATACATGAACCACAGTGTTCATTGCAGCACTATTTACAATAGCCAGGACATGGAAGCAGCCTAAATGTCCATCGATAGAAGAATGGAAAAAGAGGATGTGGTACCTGTACACAATAGAATATTACTCAGCCATAAAAAGGAACGAAATAATGCTATTTGTAGCGACATGGATGGACCTAGAGATTGTCATACTAAGTGAAGTGAGTCAGACGGAGAAAGACAAATATATAGTATCGCTTATATGTGGAATCTAGAAAAATGGTACAGATGAACTTATTTGCAAAGCAGAAATAGAGTCACAGATGTATAAAACAAACTTACAGTTACCAAGGGGGGAAGGGGTGGTAGTGGGATGAATTGGGAGATTGGGATTGACATATATACCCCACTATGTGTAAAATGGATGTAAAATGAGAACCTGCTGTATAGCACAGGGAACTCGACTTAATGCTCTCTGGTGACCTAAATGGGAAGGGAATCTAAAAAAGAGGGGAAATATGTATGCGTATAGCTGATTCACTTTGCTGTACAGCAGAAACTAACACACCATTGTAAAGCAACTATATTCCAATAGAAATTAAATTGTTTTAGAAAGGGCAGGGACCCTCGATCTCCCTCAAGTCACACCGTGCAGGCCAAGCTTTAGCGAGTTTTTTCTCTCAGGTCACAAAAATGGCCAGGGAGGTGGTCCTGAAGTTCTGACAGGTTCCTCAGCGTGAGATGGGTACTCTGGGCGATCACACAGACAGCACGGAGAACCCCGGGGCTCTGTGTGAATGACCGGGTCTGCGCAGAGAGAGCAAGGTGCCACGAGGGTGAGAACAAGAGAGAGAGAGGACGGGTGAGCAAGCACTAAGCAGGGTTTATCTGCCGTTAGTTTTCAGACCATCTTTGCCACTTCCCATGCTCCCCGCCAGCTGTCCTCCTGTCACAGGGCAGGGATGTGCAGGCCCCGTCGTCCCACGTCTGCGTCCCCGCCTGCTCCTCGGCCCCGCCCAGGAGGCCACCACCCTGGCTCTTCCACAGCCCGTATCCTGTACGCTTGCTTTGGTGCTTTAAGAGCATCCCGTCTCCCACTTGACCTCTCTTCCTCCAGAAGGCTCGCTCAGTTTGTCTTTGAGGGCTGGAGGAAGGCCGCCTGGACCCAGCCCTTCCTTCCTCTCCGTTCCAAGGCCCGTTGGAGTCCTGTTCAGACTTTTCCTCCCGTCTCCCTCATGTATTTGCCGGGCTCTGAGCGAAGCCCCGCTGCCCCTGCAGAAGGATCTTCCTGAAAAAACGTTCCCCAAGGGCTGAAAGGAAATACAGAAAAACACAATTGTTGCCTTTGGGCAATGGGATTTTAAGTGGGTTTTTAAAGTTTTACCTTTTCCCTCTACTTTTTGGTAGTTTCCAAACTTTAAAAAAATGTATGTTATGAAAGTTGACAGAATGTAAGAGAATCACCGTTCTCAACATGTTTCCCCCCCTACTTCAGATCTGATAGTGATGCTCTGCTGCCCATTTGACACACAATTCTGGAGAACCTACTGAACACTGGGCACCCAGGAGCACCACACAGAAGGCCAGCCTTATGATTGGCAGGTGTAGCTATTGGTTTTGTGAGTTCAGAGGCTTCTGGAAGACACCCGTGTTAAAAGAAAAAACCCTCCACCTGCTAGCTGGGCCCTGCCCCCTCAAGAACTCAGACCTGAGGCTTAGAGGCAGTTTTGCTGAACCGCATGAGACTGTGGGTGCAGGCAGTCCTGCTTTGGGCTTCTCTACCAGACTAATGAAAAATGGAGTTCTCCTTCACACCATAAAAGCAGCCTAGGCTTCTGAGCTTCCCAGGTCTTGGCCATGGTAGACGGAAGAACAGCAGGGGACCCCAAGGGAACTGACTGCCAGCCTGGGTAGGAATTGGCAACGACTAAAGACAAAGGCAATGTTACTTGGCAGATACCATGAAGCCCACGAGGAGTGGATGCATTCACTGCACGGAGATCCGCCATGCTGGTTTGGAGGCGCACGGGAAACAGCTCCTTGGAAATGCATGACAGCGAGCGTGGCTGTGCTGTTTCATGGAAGAGGGCACGAGAGCCAGCAACATCCATGATTATAGAAATGCAAGCCCGTTTTCACTCTCAGACAAAGGGTCCATAGGCTACTGGGCTGCATCTTAGTGGGTTGTTTGCCTACCTGCCCCCTCCCCTGGAGCAGCTCTTCGGGGTTGGGGACCATGGCTGACCCTGCCCTGTTTCCCCGCTGTGCCTTGCTAGGGCCCTACCCCTAACGGTGTGTGTAGCCAGGAAGGCAGAGAAGACAGAGCCTTTCCAAAGGGCGAATGTGAATGGAGCGACTGGGGCGAGGAGTACCTGGGCCTTTGAGCCATTTGTGAAGGAGGGAAGAATCCAAAATGGCAGCTGAGGGTACCAAGAACAAAGCTTGGGGGCCACCATTAGGGGATCACCCGGACTCGGGACTGGGCTGCTGCTTCAACATCTTCACAGGCTCCTAGGAGAAAGGCAGCCCCCCAGGGGAGGACCTTTCCTAGGTCAGAATTCAAATGCAGGTCCATCTGTGCCTGAAGCCTGCTTGCCTAATCCATCCCATCTCCGTCTCCAGCACCCACAAGGTAGTTCCCCATCCCTATGCACTTCATCTTAGCTTTGTTGATTTCTCCACTGGCCCATATAACAGTCACGTTCCTTCACCTCCACTGTCCCTGTCACCTCCTCTTCCTCTGCCCCATTCATACCTCCATCTTTTACGATTATTCCTGACTGCCCGCTCTCAGACCCTGATATGAACATGAGATCCTTCTCCTTCTGTGCCAACTAATAAACCCTATTGTACAGTCTCCACTCCTGGAGAGCTTGCCTTGGAGTCTGGAGCAGATTCTCCTGCAAGAAAAGCGCACAGCAAGGCTGGGGGAAAGTGCTCTGAACTTCTGGTGCCTGTTCGCTCAGATGTTTCCCATTTTGAATGTATATAAAAGAGCAAAATGGGCTGAAGAGCCAACATTTGTGCTACAAAAACATGTCCTGTCAACAACAGCAACCTTTTCCCCAGAGAAAATTAGGTTGTGTATATGTGTATGTGTTTTTTTCTTTTTTTCCGGGGGTGGGAGTGTTGCATTTTAATGCCTGATTTTGGCACTTGGTGCAGAAAAATAATTTTGAGTTGCCAGTGGCCAAATTTTCCTCCATCCCATCTCAGAAAACTCATTTATGTTTAAATTTCTTGCAGCTGAGTTATATACACAGTACATGGGGGCGGCTGTTCAAAATGTACACATTTATAGCTCCACTGTATTTTTTTCCCCTTTGCAATAGAGAACTGAGACATAAACACCACCCCCATCTGACTGCACACAAGGTATGTATATGACAAAAGTAAATCCCCCGGGATTTCTCCAGCCAGGCTTTTGTGCACACAGGCACGACACATGTCAGTGCAGATTGCCAACAGGTGTGGCTCAGGGGGAGGACACAGTGAAGGACAGGTGGGATGACTGTGCAGAAGCTGGTGGAAAGATGGCAGAGGGGACGCACCACCCTTCTCTCCCACAGCCTGGCCTGGTCCCCCTTCTAGACCAAGTGCAAGGCATGACCGCTGGTGTATGGCCAAAATGGGGGATTCTGGGCGATTCTATAGCTCTAAGATTGGCCTCTGCAGGAGAGACGAGGGGACATAAATGTCATCCCAGTTTGGGGAGTTGCAGTAGCCTCTCTGGGGAAAGGCCCCATTTACCCCTCACTGCCCAATGGTTGAGAAACGAGCTGATTGGGGACCCTGTGGAATCCAGGGTGATGTGCATTGGGGTGCTCCGGAAGCACGGCTTGTTTCTGAGACCCATGAGATACAACGGACAGGCACTGTCCTCCCATTTCGCAGGTGAATACCAGAGAGGCGGAGTCACTGGCCCACTGTCACACAGCCAGCCGAAGGTAGAAAGGAACTCTGGAGCCTTTCGGGAGCAAAGGCAGTAGACCCTGAGGAAAGTCTGAGGGGAATGGCATGGGTGCAGCGTGACTTGATGGACAGAGAAAGTCTTGCCTCACCCAGTTGCAGACCTGAAATCCTGGGGAGAGTCAGCCATTGGGTTTTGATAAAATTTCCCAAAGGTGATGGAACACTAGATTCCTGGGATATGTGAAGTGTGAAAGGGTCTCTGTGCCCAAAGAAGTTTGGGAAATGCTGATTTAAAGAAGTGTAGACTTTTCTACCTTGCGGGACTTGTCAGAGCCTTTAATGTGCTAATGATCCAATGCGGGGTGTGGGGGCACAGGTTGGAGCCTCCAGGATTTCCCAACCCCACTGACCAGGGCACTATCTTCACCACGCCCTTACCAGGGCTCTGTAGACACACATTCTGTGAAACGCTGGATTGCGGCAGTGATGAGTTTAGAAAGGTGTATTTTCTTGGGGAGGAGTAAAATATTATACCAATGTTGATTAAACTCTCCAAAATGCAAAGTGGTTTGCAAAAATTAGCTTTGAATCATCTGGAAGGCTCAGAGGAAATGGGACACAGCAAAGGTAAGTTTCAATTAGAAGAAGAACAGAGGGAAGTGAAACCACCTTAAATCCAATTTGAGAAAAGCTTATTTAAATGTGTTGCTGAAAAAAACAAAAAAGAGGTTTCGTGTTTTGTAGAAGTTAGATTTGGCACCAGGAGCTCTTCTGCTGAGTCTGAAAGGCGCTGACCCATTGCTCTAGGAGTCTGTGTCCCGTGCAAGCAACACATGGCTGGAGGCATCATGGGAAACACCTGTTGGCTGGGAGTCGGGGGAGGGGGAACTGAGAGCTGAATTGTTCTTCATTTTTGTTGTTGTTGTTGCAGTAGTGGGCCTCTCACCGCTGGGGCCCCTCCCGTTGCGGAGCACAGGCTCCGGACGCGCAGGCTCAGCGGCCATGGCTCACGGGCCCAGCCGCTCCGCGGCATGTGGGATCCTCCCGGACCAGGGCACAAACCCGTGCCACCAGGGAAGCCCTGTTCTTCATTTTTAAGAGGAGAGAGATTTCTGCTTTCTTATGGAAGAAAAATTTTTTGTTTTTGGTTTTGGTTTTTGGTGATGCCATGATTTGAGAGCACATTTTTGCTCCATCAAAGGGTTTTTAACAAATGAAGCCCAAAGGCAGGGGCTGGATCTCGGGCACCCCCGTTGCCTGCCTCCTAGTTTAGGGCTGAGTGCATAAGGGAAATAGTTCTGCTGAACTGGACATTTGACTCCTGCGATTTTACGATGGAATTCTAATGAAAAAAATAAGTTTGCACATAGTCCTCTCTGGCAGGACTGTCCTGTACATTGTGGCTCTTTCCAGAAGAAGCCCGGGGTTGGGGAGGTGACTTGGGGGTCCATGCCTGCCTCTGCTTCTCTGTGGGTGGCCACAGGCAAGTCTCTTAACCTCTCTGAGCTCCAGTTTTCTCACCATAAAATAAGGATCCTAAAAGCTGCCTTGCTTATCTCTCATGTGATGGAAGCGTTAAAGAAGTGAAGGAATAAACACATGTTGTAGAATTAAGATGCCATACAAATACCAGTTATTATTACATGACGGCATTTAAGCAATGTCAGGAAGGCCTCCTTGCCTATCTAGAAATAACCTTTTGTCAAGGATTGTCAAGGGGCCTGAAACTGTATCGTTAGAAATGCATTCCCTGGGATGTTAAAGGCTTTTAGATCTTTAAGACATCTTCACTAAAATGCATTTGGGAGACATCAATATGAAGCCATTATCTCTGAGCCCCCGAGAGCCTGGCCGAAGAGATGGACTTGTCCAAGCTGGCAGCAAACTAGCAAACCAGCTGAGGGGGTGGGGAAGTGATAAAGAAAAGTTGGTGTTCCAGGAAGGGATCCCCAAGAGTGTGAAAGACCAGTGCTTCTTACCCTGGACTGTGCCCACAAATGGCCTGGGGATGGAGTTAAAATGCAGATTCTGATTCAGGAGGCTTGAGAGGGGCCTGAGAATCTGCGTTTCTCACAAGCTTCCAGGTGATGCTGATACTGCTAGTCTGAGGTCCACATTTGTGGTACAAGTATAATAATACTAACAATAACTAACAGCAAATCCAACTCTCCCAAGAACATCTGGCTTTGGCCGAAGGCCTAAGCACTGTAGGATTTGGCGGTTTGGGAGGAATTCTGAAAAAAGGCACTGCTCCCTGTGAGTGGAGGGTCACTAACACATGGGGATGCTGTTTGTTAATTTGGATCTGTTGTTTTGTGTGGACTTGGTTAGTGAGCTGTGCTCTTAAGAACTGTTAAGATGTGCATGCAGGATGGGGCCTTGAGACCTTGCTGGGCTCTACCCTCCCGCCCTGCTGACAGAGTCCAGTGTGAACTAAATCTCCCTGCCCACCCTCATCCCCTGCCCCACTTTCCCCTCCCCTTGCTTTGTCACCTCCCCCTAGCGCAGGTTTTCTTGAGCCTCTGGCTCTAATCTGCCTCTGCGTGTTGAGTGGTGTTTATGTGTGTACATATATTTCTATCTATCTATCAGTCTCTTCCCTCTTCCTCTCTCCCAGTCTCTCCCTCCTCCTCCTCTTCATCATCGAATCATCATCTCTGTGTTTCTTCTCCAGTAGCTGGTTCCCAGAGGAGGGGTGACGTATCAACTCACCAGGTGATCAGTGTTTACTCCCCCGCAATCCTGGGCATTTTAGCACTGGATGATGAGCCCCTGAGGGCAGACGCAGGTGTTCCTCTGTTTGGAGCTCCACATCTCGGATCAGGCATGGACCAAGAGATTTTTTTTTTTTTTTTTTTCTTTTTGCGGTATGCGGGCCTCTCACTCTTGTGGCCTCTCCCGTTGCGGAGCACAGGCTCCGGATGCGCAGGCCCAGCGGCCATGGCTCACGGGCCCAGCCGCTCCGCGGCATATGGGATCCTCCCAGACCGGGGCACGAACCCGTATCCCCTGCATCGGCAGGCGGACTCTCAACCACTGCGCCACCAGGGAGGCCCAGGACCAAGAGATTTGACAGTTGTAACAGCTCCGTGTGGAGCTGGGTTTGCAGGTCTCGCGGCAGGCACCTCTGAGCCCCAGGTGAAGTGTACACTGCTCCCAAGCTCTTGTTTTCTTATTTTCCCCGGTCCTGGAAGTTACCACATGAGGATGAATAAGGAAGACTCAAAATGTAGTGAATGAGACCAGTCATCTACCACAATGGGAGCCCAGCTGATTATCTGTGAACATATGATTGAAGGACCTCTCCCACCTGCATGGCCAGGGCGTCCTTCAGAGAGAATGACTGGGGAGGGGTTAATGCCAGGGGGAAGCCTGGGCTGCCAGAAGGGAACGAGCTGCACGGTACCTCTAAAGAGGGGGACTGGGGGAACACATTGGTCTCCCAGCATCCTGGGCACATGGCACCTGGTGGGGGGGAAGACCTGTCCTTACAGGGAAGGTCAGGTCACAAACATTTAACTTGATGACTGGAGCTCATTGATGGGCACGTGAGCGCTCATTATACTATTCTCTCTATTTTTGTGTAGATGACATTTGCCAAAATCAAAAGTAAAGGAAAGAAGAAAAGAGAGAGAGAGAAGGAAGAAAGAAAGATCAACGCATGTCATGCTTCCCATACTGCTTTCTGATTACAAGCTGACTACCCACCTTCCTGCTGGTAAAGGCGGCTCTGATCCTGGCCACGTGGTTCTGGCTTACTTGGTGATTGTTTTTCCCTTTGCAAATTAAGAATGTGGCATTCAGGTTTGGATGAGCACTGCCCCAAGTGTGGTACGGGGATCAGAGCCTATGTGTGAACTGTTTGTTACCAGAATACAAGGTAATCGAGGGTAAATAATTTAGAAACTTCTGTAGCCAATGACTTTGCCCTACCGTCCAAGCTCACGGTCAGTGGATGGGTCTCGTGAACAGGGTTTGAGGGTAGTCAGATTCGAGTGGTGAATGTCATGTGGTGTGAACTGGGGCTTGATCACACACAGTAGGACCAAACATCAGACCATGATGGAGTGGATTTTTTTTTCAAGTGGTATCTCACAACATATGGCTTGAATCCTTGGGACTTACGGTGGCGTCAGTCAGTCCTTTAGAATCTAGTCGTGGAGGGCCCTAACAAGAACAACTTTCTAGACCTGCAAGAATAAGACCCCCTGCAAGGACCCTGGTTTGAATTGCGGATCTCCCTACGGGGGCCTGCCTGGCCCACCTGCCCAGCCTCCCTGCCCTACCCTCACCCATCCTCACCCAGTTTGTCGAAGAGCAACAGATGCAAAGAGCCTGCAAGGGCAGGACAGCTTCTCCGGCTAAGCCAGATCCCCGCTCTCCCTTTTTTCAAATGAAAATGGAGATGTGCTTCAGCTGCCTCTCCCACATCCCTCTTCCTGGGAGGACCTGGAAGGGCCCTCAGGAGGGGGACAGAGGGGCACTCAGGAGCCCCACACAAGCTGTCGAGGCTGTTCTGGAAGTGGGTAATCTCTGAAAGGGTGATTTAGAGCGCGGCGTGGCAGGGCTGGAGGCAGCGAGGTAGCTGTTCCCCACGGCGCTCATTAAGTTTCCATAGATTGCATTTCCTGCCTCCCCCGCTAGCCCTCCAAAGTGCCTGTTACTAATTCATAAAAACACTGCAAGCGTGATCGAGTCTGCTGATTACTGGAGCAGGCAGACACAAGAGACGATAAAATATTCCGTGTCTCTCTATCAGGCTCTCAGGGGCTCAGGAGGAAGAAAAAAATTAAAAAAGAGAAAAGCAACAACATGAAGAAAGGAATATGAAAAAAAAAAAAACCTGTGTTGTGAAATATTAATCAGAGCTGTTTGCCCCCGGGGGCCAAAAATATGAGGCGGCATAATCAATGTAGCAAGAGCTGCCCAGCAACATGTCTTTGAGAAGCTGATTATTGCGGGTAAACACAGCTAAATATTCTGAATCTTTGGACTGTGCCTCTGGTGTTGCTTGAGAATCCGATTCCCTTATCATCCTTCTGCAGGTGTGGCCCGGGGGGGGGAGCGTGGGAGGTGTTGGCGAGATATGGCTTCCTGGGCAGGGAGTCACTTGGGCCCCAGTAGGAGCTGCTTCTGTTCCTTTCCAAATGCTGATCAGGAGGGGTGTGGGGTAGGGGGTGGGGGTGGACCATGCCCAGGGAGGTTTGTGTGTGCATGTGGGCTGGGGCCATCGCCCAGAGTTGGCTCTTAACAGCTAATGACCCGATGCTGGCCATGCCAAGGGAGCCCCAGTTCTACAATGGCCTTCCTGAGGGTCCCCCAAAGGAGCCCAGCTGGTTTTAGGGGGAATCGGGTGGTGCATTCAAGGGTCTCCGGTAAGAATGGAGTCTTTCCAACTAAATTCTGCATTGGGGAGGATTTGGTTAGTTGACTGCAATATAAGCTCACAGTATGCACATTGTTGCATTAAGGGGTCCCCATCCCTTGAGCTCAGTGATTAAGATATGAAACCTGCATGCAAACTGGAAGGGAATGCTCACCTGTCACTACGGGCCGAAGTGAGCGTGGGGATCTTCCAAACCTGGGGGTGGATCTCACCTGCACAGAACCTGAGGCTATCAGAATGGAAGTGACTTTGGAGATCAGGTATCTTCCTCATTGAGGACAGAGGCCCAGAGAGGGACAGTGACTTGCCCAAGGTCACACAGCAGAGATAGGATTCTTGATGCATAGGTCAATCTCCCAGCACACCCTTCGGGCGTGAAGAAGGAGGAGCAGGGGCAAGTGATGGAGACTGGTTTGCGTTAAGCCTTCAGGCTTAAGGAAAGCTCCCTGTCAGCTACAAGGAGCTGGTTCAGAGGGGAGTGAGCCCAGAACAAGAGACAGTCCCCACTGAATTCCTGGGTGCTAGTTTCAGCTCCACAGCTAAACTTTTGGAGAACCTTGATTAAATCACCCCCCTCTGAGCCTCAGTTTCCTCATTTGAAAGGAGTTTGACTAAGTAATGATAGCGAAGACCTCATCAAGTCCTGATGAAGGAGAGCAGTATTTGAGGTGAGCTGTGGCCAGGGTCTTCTCCATGAAGGACAGAAAGAGGATGGGGTTAAGTAAGGCAAACTGGACCAATCACAGCATCCCCCTATCCAGGGACCAGGAGAGCAGCTGCCACAAAACGATTCAGGAGGAGAATGGCCCTGTACCCCAAAGTGTCCTGAGTTACTTTGTTCTTCTCTTGGTGTTTATTATGGAAGCTCAGAACTCCATCTCTGTTCTCCATCAGTCACAACAGCAGAGGACCCACGCCGGGAGAGGACCTCGGCAGGCAATGGCTGATTGCTTTGGTGAGTGGCTTAACCTGGGAAAAAAGTATTCCTTATTGGCTTCAAGAGATGGTCATTCAAGCCAATTGGGCTGATAATGGTAATTGTAACTATCATTTGTGGAGAAAGTACATTATTCCCAATCTTAAGCCAATTCTACCCATTTTACAGAACTGGAGAGCAAGGATTAGCAAGGTTCAACAACTTATCCTAGGTCATAGAGCTGGCCAGTGGTGGAGCTTGGATTTGAACAAGGTCTCTGTCTGATTCCCAAAGCCCATGACCTTCCCACTATACCTCCCATTGATGTCAGGGGATGAAGAGGAAATGGATGTTTTCTAATGCTGATTTCTTCTCAGGCCAGGAAAGTGAACTTCAGGCTGGAAAGGAAAGAGTGCCATGAGCTGGTGATGCAACTGTGATGGAGGGAGGAGGTCAGAATCCTGAACCTAGTCCAGTCTTCTAAGGCCGATGAGCTGTATCCCCTGGGAACAGCTAGTGGTGATCTTGGGAGGACTGTGGGGATGAGGAAACTTGAATGGTAATAGAAATATCATGTATTTGTGAGCCTGCTGTTGGTCCAAGGAGGGATTGCAGCATGAGTGATTAAAACCATGATTTATTAGGAATTGGAAAATGGCATGGTGATCATCAGGGCTCAAGATGGCTTTACAAAGACTAGCTGAATCAAAATAAGCCTATGTCAAAGCAGCACTCTTTGACAAGGTTACTGGAAAGGTGATCAGAGAAACACAATAAATGTAACAGATCTAAATTTCTATAAAGTAATTGACATGGACTCTCAGG
This sequence comes from Mesoplodon bidens, assembly GCF_964165515.1. Lineage (NCBI taxonomy): Eukaryota > Metazoa > Chordata > Mammalia > Artiodactyla > Ziphiidae > Mesoplodon > Mesoplodon bidens. The sequence goes on along the minus strand of NC_138178.1, from coordinate 59,299,977 downwards.
ACATCCTGATGAGTGAGATGGAGAAATGCAGGCAGAAACCTTGGGAAACTGAGTTTAGCATAACTCAGAGAACTTTGATTAATGCCCAATGCCTGGTCCTCAAGACATTTCCCAAATGGAGTGTCAACGTGGCAACAGCTGTGGCTGTGACTGAATAGGATCCCACCCCAGTCTGTGACTTCCCTCATCACCTGATATAGACAGAGAAGTCAGGTTTATATTAACTTGAGAATAAAATTAATTGTATAGCATAATCTTTGTAAAGCCCTTCATGTACCCTTAAAATAAAGTAAAAAATAATTGAACATCCAGAAAAAGTTCTGGAAGGATCCACAGAAAACCCAATGCTAGTGGGGAGGAGGCAGGATGGGCATCAAGGGAGATTCTTTCTTTGGGATGATAATTCTATAATGAGGATTTGATCGGACCTTATTTGTTGAATAGAACTAGAGAAGGAAAAGTGAAAAGGGCTCTCTGGCTTATCAAATATTTGGTGGGATTTGAGCATCAGGTATGTTGTTGGTTTGGTGACGTGGAAGGTGCCTTCCAACCTTTGGCTCTGTGCATCTCACCTTGGCTCCAACCCTTATTCATGGTGCTGACCTTGGACACACCCTCCCCTGCTCTGCTTCCACTTTCTGGAACCTGGCTCCTCCCTCACAGGAGAGTCTAGTTTAGGCTTGTGGTCCCCAAATGTAGCTGTACATCAGAGTCACTTGATGAGCTTTTTAAAAACAAGAGATTCGGGGGTCACCCCATCCCAACAATGAATTAGGCAGCACCACTCCCCTCTGTGCAGCAGCGAAGACAGAAATTCGAGCAGTGATGACGCAGTAAGCACCAGGCACCAAGCTCTCCCTTTTCATGCTCATGACACACTTACCCAGTTGGCATATGGTTGCCATCAAAGGAGAAGATCGCAAAGGCTTGGGGAGATGGGGACCTGTCCAAGGTCATGCAGCTAGGAAGTGACGGAGCCACAGTTTGGACCATTTCTTATGCAATATGTTATAGGGGCTCAGAGAAGAGGGTGATGACTTTTCATGGAGGAAGGATGGGTTCAGGAAGATTTCATTCAAACGTGGCATTTGAGCGAAGGCTGAAAGGGTGAGTGTACTTTGGTATCAGAGGCAGGCCTGGCAGGAGGGGTAAGGAGCAGCCCAAGTAAGATTGGGAGCTGTGCAAATCAGGCACCTGGGAGGCAGCAAGTGTGTTCCTCTGGCTCAGGGTTCTGGCCCAATGGGTGGGATGGAGCCAGGGAAGGTAGCAGTGATGTCCATCTCCTCTGTCAGTACTCCCTGGACAACAGCCACTCAGGACCCCTTCTGCCCATCAGTCAACATTTCTTGACCCCCTACTCTATACCAAACCCTGTGCTAGGCACCAAAGTTCCCAGAAACTTGGAAAAGATATGTATTCCAGCCCCCAGAGGCTCTCAGTCAGGAGGAAGACCAGACTGTGCTTCAAAGGAATGCCAAATAGTGATTCCGAAAATCAATAGCAATGCAAGAGAGCAACCCAAGAGATGCCATACTGCTCAGAGTTACCAGAAAAATAAATGGTTCAGACTGTACGGTTTGGTTGAGGTCAGGGAGGGAGAGATGCTGTAGAACCAGCAGAACCTCAGCTGAAGGGTGGGCTAATTTAGAAAAGAGGAGGGAGAGCATAGCAAACAAGGCACACAGCACAAGCAAAGGTGCAGAGGTCAGAAAACATCAGATGGCACTGGGGCCAGGCTGTGGTGTACAGACTCAGCTGTCTAGCCCTGCCCTGTGAGTGTGGCCTGGAGGATCACTAAGCCAAGGGCTTTTGTTGTGGAACTCCAAGATAGTTAGATGCCCTTAAAGCCAGTAACCAGGCAGTTTTTAGCCTTTGGTATCTCAGGCAAATGGCTGTCCTGCAAAGGGCTCCAGGCAGCCCAGGCCCCTGGCACCAGAGCACCAGTAGCCCCAGTCCAGGCAGCTTCAGAGCCCCATCCTCTTAGGACAGTAGCTGCCTTCTACCTGCAGGGTTGCTGGGACGATTAATGAGCTCGTATTTATAAAGGACTCTCAGCTCCTCAGAAGGGCTCTGCAGAAGTACAAGTGGGTTATAATTACCACCACTGTAATTAATGAGTCCCAACTTCTTAGAGAATATAAAGTGCATAATAAAAGGAAGAGGGGAAAGCAAGAGAAAAACTCCGTGTGTTTGAACTTGGAATTTTTTTCCTTTGTAAAGTACGTTTTGGTAAAGTTATCAAACAATATTATATTCTCTCCTTTCAAAACTGAGTGGAAGCTCGGGTGGGATGCCTCGATGCCAAGGGCAGAGTTTCCAAGAATACTGGAGTACGTTGCACGTCTTTGAAAGACACTGGGCTGGAAATCAATCCCGCCACTCCCAGTAACTTGCATAGTGAGCCATTGTCTGTAAGGGGACAATGCTACCCACCTAACAGGTGGGGGGAAGGATGTCACTGAGCTCAGGGAAGTGAAGCACTGGGTACACGGCTGGCATTCAGTTAGTACCAGTTCTGTGACCTTTTATACCTCAGATTCCAACTGTGAAGGGGAAATAACGCCTCCTGCTTAGCCTAAACTGAAAAGAAAGAAAACACATGCTTCCAGTTTTCCCCTCTAATAAATGTAGTTATTTATAATAGATACCTTTTCATTTTTTTCTTTTAGTGGTGGTAGGGTATCATTTCCTTATGATAAATTCCTAGGGTTGAAAAGAAAAAGCATTCTTATGGTCCTCAGGGTGCATTGTTAAGGTTCTCTCTGAAGGAATTTATGCTGGGGCTACCCCGTTGGATAAGGATGTGTGCTTTTCCACAAATTAACCAGCACTGTGTATTACTATTTTAACGCGTGTGGAAGGGGATGCCGTTCCTTCTGCAAGGTTTCCACCATTGGAGTGGCAGTTGGGAGGCTGGGAGTTCTTACTCTGCCTCCTGGTTTCTGCTGAGCTTGGCTTGGTTTATGCAGCTGTCTATAGAGGCCTCAGGCCTCTTCTTGGCTTTGGTGGTGTCATGTCGTATTTACTCAGATTTTGAGAAATTGAAGTCCAAGTGCTCTTTTCTACATTAATTCTGTCATGTCATTTGCTAGGACCCACCCACGTCTCAGCCACTTTTCTTAATTTTATCAGCTCTGGTCTATTCTCTGTGGCTTGACTCGGCATCTCTCACTTTTGCTCTTGTTCCTATCTTCTGCATCCAGAGGTTGTCAAGGGGACTCCTGCCACTTCCCCAAGTGCTCAGCATGCTCAGACTCCACATGGGCACAGGATGCAGCAGGCTAGCCCACCGCCTGATTTACCTGGGAGTCATGGGTTTACACGTCTGTCCTCCTCCCCCAGATTCTGAGCCACTGGGGCCAAGGACAGTTAGCCTTTGGGAGAGGAAAGTAAATGTAGCAACAGGTGTCAAGGAGAGTTTATATGTTGTCTGACCTAGAACCTCAGAGCCTTTCTGGAAAGAGGCCAGCTCATACGGAGAATGGAGAGAGCTAAAAGGAAGCTATCCCCAATGTCTGCAAGGAAAGCTAGGGCTGCATGAAGGACAATGCTGTCCTCAAGTGTTTGTAGGAACATATGACCTAAATGCCTACCTGCCCACCCGAGCTCCTCAGGTGATCTGCCCCAAGTGGCCTGCCCTGGCTGCACCTGCTCACCAGGGTGGGTGGGTGTCTAACCCAAGCTTGGGCTAACTCATGACATCTCAGGGATTTTGGAATTGGGTCATGGGGACTTTGCATAGTTCATGTTGGCACTTGAACTGGTAGGTCAGGGTGATCATTTTCTGCTAAGTACATAGGGAAGAAAAAGACAAATATCAGAGAGGGAGAGAAAGAATTGAAGCAGATGAGAAGGTCAGAGGGAATTGGAGACAGGAGATTATTAGGACCCTGAGAAGGGGAAAAGGAAGAGAAATCCTTGGGCCAGTTTCCTTCACTGGCCCACCAGCTTCCTGCCCTTCACCCTAGGATAGTCCCATGAATCCTTATAATAAACTCCCTGTTTTACTTAAGGCAGTCAAGTAGCTTTCTGTTCTTTGCAACTAAATGATTTCTCCCTAAGACACTCACGATTTTCTTAATAACTTGACCTCATTTACTAATGTGTACAGTTTTCTTTTTTTAAAAAGGAAAATCTAATGGAAAAAAAGATGCTAATTTTGCCTATTTATTCCTTCTGCAACAGAGATTTCTAGTTACCTACCCAATATCCATTTTCCTCTTTTCATAACAGAATCCCTATATTTTGGAGGTAGCAATATGCCCAACTAAAATGCTACATATCCCAAGCTATCTTGCAGCTATCACTGGCTATAGGAGCTAAAAGTGGAAACCTTTGGGTGGGCCTCCAGGAAAGCACCTTAAAGGGGGTGACTCGACTGGCAGGTGATTTTCTTCCTTCCTTCCTCCTAGGATCTTCCTGTCTGGAACATGGGCATGATAACTGGAGCTGCAGCAGCCATTTTGTGAATAAGATGGGGTCACACTTTCAGAGAGCTGGAAGGAGCCTGGGTCCCTGAGGAAATCAAGGACCACCCTAAGCAGTCAGCAAATGGTTCGCTCTGGCCTACCTGGACCTACCAACTCTATCTCAGGTATAGGTTGGGGAACCTCAGTCCCAGCTCCTTCATTCTGACCTGTATCCAGGGGCTATCTTTCCTCTCGGATTCACCCACATGACCCCAGAAGCATCCCTTTTCATCCTGCTGAGCCCACTCTTGTGGCTGCCACTCCCCTCCCTGACTGCCTCGGGTCTCCATCCCTGGTCTACATGACAGCCCATCCTTCCTGCTTAGTGCATCCACCCCAGGTTGGGGGTGACACCACCCAGCTGCCTGTACTGAGAGCCAGGACTATACCCACAAATCCAGTTCTTAAGGCTATTAGGCAAGGCCCTGGTCCTGAAGCACACATTCGGGACCCCAAAGCTGACCCTAACCCAGGGCTTTCTAACTCTGGTGAAGACTGTTCAGCTTCCCAGATGCCCAGGCCAGACGCCTGGGAGAAAGCTCCTCTCTCACCACCCTCCACCTCTCACCACACCATTCAAAGGAGCACCCTGTCCAGGAGACTCCAACTGCTAATCAGTCCTGAAAGGCATTACTTCTCTCCGTCCCACTGCCACTTCCTGGTCAGGCTGCCGCCCTCTCTCTCCTGGATTGTCCTAACTGCCCTTCCCTGAAATCCCTCCCTGCAACCTTAACTTGCCTCCAACCCAAGCTCCACTCTGCAGTCCATGTGGCTTTTGCAGAACATAAATCTCATCGTCTCCCTTCTCTGCTTAGCACCTTCCAAAGCCTCCCTGTTGCCTCTAGAAGCTCACTGGCTTCTTGGGCCTTGACTCATGGTTAAATGTCAAGCTCTGTCCATCCTGAATGCCTTTCTCCCGCCCACCATCCTCAGGAAGCCTTCCCTGACCTCTGGACCAGGTGGAATTTCCATCCTGCTTGGTCCCAAGACCCCCTGTACGTCCCTTGCCAAGCCCCTCAGTTCTTGGTTGAAAGCTCTCATTGTCAGATGCCTCCCCTGCTGGGCACTCGCTCCTTAAGGGGGCCCACGCTGCAGGCTGCACCCTGTGCCCACCATCTGGCTGAGCCCCTGGCCCAGGGTGGGCTTCTGGAGCTCTTTGTTGAGTGACAGAGGGCACAGGCCAGGGCCTGGATCCAGCAGAGAGGGCTGAGAAATTCCAACAACTTCTGGGTCCCTCAGCTGCGACCTTGTGTGCCTCCATCCATCCAAGACAGCAGCCCAGCCTGGGCTCAAGCAATGTGGCTGGTGAGGAAGGCAGCACGGGGATTGGGGCTGGGAGGTCCCCCCACTGGCTGCTGATGGCCAGGCTGCCACACCCTGGAGGGATTGTGTTTCCTCCTCTTCCTGAAGGAAACCCAGGACCCTCCCTCCTCCTTCACCAGAAGTCAGAACCATCCCTGAAGGGCACCGGATGAGAACTTGGAGTGGCCTCGGGAGATAAATGCAGAGGATCATGCAACGTTAAACCCAACGTATGTGAAACAGACTCCCTGGACAGGGTTGTCCCAGGGTAGCGGTTCTCCAACTTGAACGAGCATCAGGATCTCCTGGAGGGCTTGTTAAAAAACAGACTGTGGGGCTTCCCTGGTGGCGCAGTGGTTAAGAATCCGCCTGCCAACGCAGGGGACACGGGTTTGAGCCCTGGCCCGGGAAGGTCCCCAATGCCGCGGAGCAGCTAAGCCCATGCGCCACAACTACTGAGCCTGCGAGCCACAACTACTGAGTCTGCATGCCACAACTACTGAAGCTTGTGTGCCTAGAGCCCGTGCTCTGCAACAAGAGAAGCCACTGCAATGAGAACCCCGCACACCACAACGAAGAGTAGCCCCCGCTCACCACAACTAGAGAAAGCCTGCGTGCAGCAACGAAGACCAACCGCAGCCAAAAATAAAAACGAACAATTAAAATACAAACAAACAAACAAAAAAAACAGACTGTGGGCTCCACCCCTAGAGTTTCCGACTGGCCGGTAGATTTGGCCCGAGAATCTGCATTTCTAACATGCTCCCAGGGGGTGCTGATACTGCCAGTCAGGGGCTCACAGGTCCCATCCTACTGGGACCTAAAGCAGCCAGCCTGGAGCTTCTGCCACCCCTCAGAGGCAGAGGACGTACCCCTGGCTGGCACTGCCAAGCTGGATGGCCGTGAGCAGGTGCCCAGGAAAGTGACACCACCTCATCTGCCCCAGAGGAGGGCTGCTTAGCACCCCTGGGTGCTCACCCCACACCCACATCCTGACGCACCCAGAGCCTGGGCTCCATTTAGCTGCCTTTGCAATCCCTTCCTAAAACCCTTGAAAAGAGGAAGAAAGATTTTGAAGTCCTTACTCTGCACTACGGAAGAAATATTAAGGAATGATGAAGCCTTAAACCCTTTATATGCAAATGTACTCATTTGAATAACTGCCAATTTATATGCCTCATCAAATTAGGTATTCAGATTCTAGCCTGTGTATGTACAGTTGTTCCTCTTCCTGGTTCAGGCTTAAATAGTCACATGAAGGATGAGCCGCCGGCTTCTCTTCTGGGCCCCTGTCTCCATAGAACTGAAAGGAATAATTAAGGATGAGTTTTTTGGAGTGCGAATTGTCCCTTTGATGGCCCTCTTTTTCGTCGTTTCTGTCATAGTAATTCACCATCATCTCCTTCTGTGTGGGGCTCCTGAAAGTATGTATTTTTTTTCAATCCCCCTGGGTTTCATCACACCCCGGGAGGGTGCTGGGGTGTAAAGTGAGACCCACATTTCGCAGGTGGGGAAACCGAGACTTGAGGTTACACAGCCTGCAAACTGGGACTCAAGCCTGGGGTTTTGGATTCAAAACTCAGGCCTCTCTGTTCCGTCATGTTGGTCCCGTGCATGTGCATTTTCTCTTTTTTTAGCCCCAGAAGGTCAAAATTGGTGATAATTTAAAGCTCTCTTATTCTTTTCAAAGAGTTCTCTAAAAAACAGCAAAGCCCTCTCACTCAATTTCTTTCTGACAACCCCTGAGGGGCACGTGGAGACAGCTATTCTTCACCCAGTTACACAGCTGAGGAAACTGAGGCCTGAAGTTATAGGGCAGGTTAGAATCAGAGCAGCAACGGAGATCAGGCCACGCTCTCCCCCTGTGAGGGGGGGCCAGCTTGTAAGATGACGGTTAGCAGCTCTCCCAACCCTGATTCAGGGACCCTGCATTGGCAGCTTGACCAACTGGAGACTGACCATGGTGGCAGTATGTACACCTCGGGAATCAGCAAACACTACAAATCAGGGCACCAGCCCAACCTAACTCCAGATTTGTCTCTCACAGAGAAGATGCCCAGGAGAGAAAGCAGCCTTATTTTCCAGACTGTCTTGGATCTTCATGGCTACATCCTTGGCACCCCACTCGCATCTCTTGAGGCAGCCCAGACGCTGCACAGTGGACTCCCCAGAGAGGTGACCAAGTACCCTCGGCTGCCTTCATCAGAGGGACCATTCACCTGCCTCTGGGCATCCTTCCAGCTCTTGTCAGTTCCTGTGGGATCTGAAAGTTCCCAGAAGACAGCCAAGGAGCTGCCTCTGTTCTAGAATTATACACCACCCATATGCTACATCACCATACGGTTTTGACCTCTGGGACCCTGAACCCCACGAGTTAGGGCATTCGGCACCTGTCTGTTCCTCCCTGTCTCACTAGCTCAGGACCCTTTGTAGGTAATGAATCCTTCATCCCTGGAGATGGACAAGGTGAGGCTGGACAGACATGTGGCCAAGTTGCTGCAAGGTTAAATTCAAGCATCACGCAGAAGGTAAGGCCAGATGTCTCAACCTGAGAAGCCATGATTGTCTTCTCTGGCCTTGACTCTTGACCTTACTAGACCTTTCAAAGCTGCTGCCCTCTCCTGCGGGGTTAAATGCCTGGGCCTCTTCTCTCCCAGCTTGCCCTGCCCATCACAACCCAGGACGAGTTTGAGCTAGCTGGGTACCACTGTGGAGGCTCTGGCCTGAACTCAGAATCTAGACAGCAAACAGGGCCGCTGAAATCTCAGATTTCCTGTTGGCATTCCCACCGGTCTCCCCTCTGGAGCAGTGTGCTGGCTTGAGAAGGTTGCTGTTGACTGGCTGGCACGGCCTCATCAGCCTCAGGGACACAGGCAGGCCAGTCATGCAAGGAGCATCAGTCTGGGAGGGGCTGGGAGATGTGGGTTCTGAAAACCCCTTTTCCTTTTTTTCTAGGTGTAGGTGTTCTCAACCCTGGGTTGTAAGTATCAGGAAAGGACTTGGGGTAGTTAATAATGTTAATCCCTCCCTTTTTCTGAGACCTTTGGTCCATTTCAGCCCCATCCCTCCCAGTCTCAACATTGTTGGGGCTTATTCTGTCAGCTAATACAGAAGACTCCTCCAGCAAAAGAGGCACAGTTAGTGGCTTTTTGATGGAGGTGGGAGGAAGCCTTTGGTGCATTTGGGGTTTATTTGCTTATGACTTACACCCCTCCTGCTTCCTGAAAGTGTTCAAGGCAGTTTACAATTTTAAAACATATAAGGAGGTAGCCAAAAGTAAAACTAAAAAGAGGTTTCCAGAGCCATTTAGAGAATTGGGAGGAAGAACTCTTCAGGAGCCTGGAATAAGATCTGATTTACCTCTGAGCCTCCTGGCAGCCAAAGCAAAATGAAGTAACCAATGAAAGGTAATGGGTAATTGGAGGATCCTTGTAAAGGGAAACCTGATCCTTTCCTGGAGGTGGGACCAGACTTGATGCCTTGGGGATGGGGCTCACCGCCTCACCTTTTACTCGGTCTTCACCCAGGTAATGCCAGCTCTCCCCAGCTAATCTCCTCTAAAGCCCAGAAATTAGTCATGCCTGCTGTGTTTTCAGACTGGCTTCATAAATAAACATGGGCGCCTAGGAGGAATTCCCCAAAGAAAGTTAAGAAATCAGAGTCGTGTTTATACCAAGGAGCAGGGCATGCAAATACAGCAGCTGCTTCTATCTGTAAATAGGAGAAGAGAGGGATTTGGTGGCTGTTTGCGATGATCGAGTGTGGTCTAGACCAAAATAGTCAAGTGTATTTGGGCTGGGAATTAGGTGCGGATAAACATGAGGTAACTCGCTTTATGCAACGACCTTGCCTGGAAACATCTCGGGCAAACTGGTCCCTTGTAGCTTGAGCATCATTCTACCTGCGCTCAGACAGGCATCCATTAAAGAACTCTTTGGGCTCATCTTTTGTTGAGGTTTAAAAATGTCTGTCTCCTTTATCCATTTGGTACAGGCAGCTTTCTAATGGATGCTCTGATTGAAGGGGGAATCTACCCGTGAAGCAGGAGTCCATCCGCTTCCTCATGCCTGGATGCTGTGAGATGCCTGGGCACCCTTCCCCTCTTCTGGCCCACGTTCCATCTTGCTCCATCTCTTGAATAAATCAGCTTTTAAGTTTACACTGGCCGAGCCAGGAAAGGGACACCGTATGATTTGGGAGGATCTGTGCTGCTCTCAAGGTGACGGTGGGCCTGCCGAGTGTGAGTGCAGCCCCGGAAGAGACAGCAGAGCCCAGAGCGCCCACAGAACCTCTGCCCCAGGGCATTTGCTGAGGCCTCAACACAGGTGGATAAGGCAAGAAACCTGCAGCCAATGGAAGGGCTCAGATGAGCAGAACAGTAACTTCCAGAACAATTTTCAAAAGCCTGAGCTGAGCGTACGGAGCCTTTCTTCAGGGCCCTGAGTATGTCTGCAGCCTCATCTACCCCCACTGGAGAACATCTCACTCGTGTGTGGCAAACCGTGAGGTTCCCCAAGTACGTCCAACATTGTTCAGGGAGCTCTCTTCCTAGGGTGCCTCTCCTTTCTTCTTCTAGTGGGTCTCCGTGGAGGCAGTTTTGCTTCCCAGGGGACATTCGGTAGCGTCTGGAGATGTTTGTGGGTGTCCCCACTTGATGGGGGGGTGTGCTGCTGGCATCCAGATGGAAGAGGTCAAGGATGCCGCTGAATACCTGCAGTGCACAGGACAGCCTGCAGCAGACATGTATCCGGCCCAGTGGTCGACAGTGCCCAGGCTGAGGATTTCTAGGTACCTGGGACTTGCCCTCCAAAACTCAGCAAGGAGCAGCACCTGCTCAACAAAGGCTGCCTTGACCCCTCCCAGCTGGGTTCCCGGGCCAGCAGAGAGTTGGGCCATGGGGCTGTGATGAAGGACCCTAGGAATGAATACGGGCATTCGTGTATTCTTCCTTTTCTGCCCTGCCCTTTCTTTCTCCTGCCCGAGTTGGCTCCTGGCCAGCAGGCATGTGCGACTCTTTGCCAAGAGGGCTCCGGTTGGTCCATTCCAGCCTCAGTTTCCCCACCTGTAATAGGAGCACAGACCCTTCTAGGGCTGACCTCGTTCTGACCCGAGCTCCCACTCCTCCAAGGTGACAGCCGTCCACTTCGTCATCGGCCTAGCGTCAACAGATGAAGTGCAGAAAGAAACCGAGATTAACTCCACTCCAGAAAAACCGTGGGAGCCAGAGAACCTTGTTAGGAAATGCCTACTAAATGGAATGCCTGCTAGAAATGACAGTCACAGTTTAATTAATTCCCAGAGAAGAGCCTTCTCTTCGGAGCTTTGGATTTGTACCCTTGCAGCTGCTTCTCCTTTCTTGTCACCAGAATCCCTCCAAGCTGGCTGATTTTCCCCAGACAGCTCCTCCTGAGTAAGAGCCGGGTAGGGGCTGCCCGAGGCATCAGCCTGGGAATCAGGTGATCCAGGGACCAGGATGGCCCTCACTGCCATGTGACCTTGGACAAGTCTCCTTACCAGTCGGGGCCTCAGTTAATCCATCTGTCCAATGGGGGTGATAATGCTTAGACTACCTCACAGAGTTATTAGAAAATCGATGGGAAAGGGGAGAACAAGACAAAGGATGCCACTAATATGTCTGGGATCCTGTTATATACCAGGACCTTTACATACATCATGACACTATCCTTTGTGCTGATTACTGAGGCTCAGAGATGTTGACGAATGCTCATGGTCCTGTGGTGGTGGAACTGGGATGTGAGCCCAAGTCTGCCCAACGCCGAGGACCACGTTCTCCCTTCCATGCTGCACTGTCTCCATTGCATGTGCTGCCTGTGAAATGTGGGATTCCTGTCCACATGCAAACCTTTCCCAGAATCGCCATCCCAGCACACATTTACCCTTCATTAGGGCTAAAGTGTGTGGCACTGAGGCAACCCTGGAGGAGGAGAGGAAAGAGAAAGCAGTGAGAGCTAGAGGAGGTGGGATCTGAGCCGGGCTTTGGAGGGTGAGTCAGAGAGGAGCCAGGAGGACGTCACAGGCAAGGAGGAGGACAAAACCAAAGGCTTGGCAGCTGGGATGGGCGTGGGGGATGCAGGTGGTAGTGAGAAGAATATGTGACTAGAGCAGGGCTCACATGAGGGATGATGCAGAAAGGGTCGGGGAGATGGGTGCGTTGGGGGGATAGGCCATCTTCTCTGTCCTCAATCCATGAGATGCAGCTCTCAGATTCCTCATGCACACTCTGGGGTCAATGACAGACTAATAAAAAGAAAAATTCAAAAGTAGAGCCTTGGAGATAATGAGCATTTTTACTGGGATCAGTGCTTCAGGCTGAAAGGAGGAGGCCTTATGGTGGAATTCCAGGCAGCAGCTGGCAGGTCCAGTTGGAGCTGGGACGCTGTCACGAGGGATGCAGCCAACCCTTGCTCATCCTCACCCATCTTCCCATTCAATTAACCTCACTGGTGCCTCCCCTATAGCAGGCCTTTCGGTAGGAGCTTTACACACTGTATCTCATTTAATTCTCTGAGCAGCCCAGAGCTAATGGCAAGTTATCCGTCCCACTCTCAGGCTGCCCAAGGTTTGTTCAACCCCTTTTGCAGGTGTGGCAATTGAGGGCTAGATTGTTGAAGTTAACTTGTGTGAGGTCTCACAGCTCTTAGTGGCAGGGCTGACACTAGTTTTCAGGTCCACTTGACTGTCTGGTGCTCTTTTTTTTTTTTTTTTTTTTTTGAGGTACACGGGCCTCTCACTGTTGTGGCCTCTCCCATTGCGGAGCACAGGCTCCGGACGCGCAGGCTCAGCGGCCATGGCTCACGGGCCCAGCCGCTCCGCGGCATGTGGGATCTTCCCAGACTGGGGCACGAACCTATGTCCCCTGCATTGGCAGGCGGACTCTCAACCGCTGCGCCACCAGGGAGGCCCTGTCTGGTGCTCTTTTGCTGATAACTCTTGGCTTGGTGGAAGGAACAAAGAGGCGTTCCATGCCCTCCTTCACCAAACCTCAGTTTTGGGTCTCAGTTGGTCAGAGTCACCATGAATGCTCACTGGCCTGGAGAGCAAGGAAACTGACCAAAAAGTCAATTTCCAGCTAATTGAAGGTTCTCACTTTAAGGACCACATTTAAAAAAAAAAACAGTATTAACCATTTCATATGGAAATCATTCTAAAATATCATTCTTTCCTGCTCTAACAAGTAGTACTTAGGGAACCCAATGTGTTAATCTGTAGTAAAGGGGGTACCTGGAGTGTGAAGGCCTTTGTAGTTTTTTGACCTTGGCCTGCTTGGGTGGGCAAAATCCATGACTCACCTGCCTGATTCATTCCCATTTTCTAGGAAATGAGAAGGTGGCTAAGTAAATAAATAAATAAATAATGGGAGGAGGTGAAGTGATGAAAGTTGTACCTATCTTGAAGACCCCTGGCTAACTTGGATGTGTTGGATTACCTGGAAGCAGCCTCTGAACAGTCCTCAAAATGCTAGTTGGTGAAATCGCACGTCATTTGCCCATAAAACCAAACAGTTGGGGGCTGTTTATGCTTCTTGTTCAGTTTGCAGTCAGTTGAGAAGTGCCCCCAACCCCCTTCCCTAGTCCTACCCCTGTTGATTTCCAAGCTGCTCAGCAAACACCCCTCTTGCCTGATGCACCCCCAGCCTCTCCCTTTGGGTGAAGCCTTGGAGGGGCTCTCAGGAGAGGTGTAGCTCCCCCAGCTAGGAGCAGGCCCACGGCCCGAGCTGAGCCAGACCACCACCCCTCCTGGGGCTTTGCTGCTGGAGCAGGTGAGAAGGCGGGCAAGGTCCAGGAGCATCCCTGCCCACAGTTCCTGCAGCCTGAGACCCAGGACACACTGGTTTGGTTTTCTTTCTATTTCCCAGACTGGTTTCCCTTCTGTGAGCTTCCCGCCATCCCACCAGCAAGGGCCCTGCCTCTCCAAGTGGTCCAGGGCTCTTCTGTGGTTTGCAACTAATGTTTCTGAGCCAAATGTTGCCATGTCCTCCCTTGCCGCCGGCTGTCCTGGCACCTTCTCACCTTCCCATCAGCGTGCTGCCCTCCAGAAGCCCTCCCCTCCTGACCTGTTACTACTAATGGGCCATGGGATGGACAATCCCTCAACTAGCTCGTTAGAGGCACGTGCAAAGAGTCCATGGGACCCAAACAGGGCGTGGAATCAGCTACACAAACTTATCAGCTCCTAACGCGTGCCAAGGTCAGTGCCAGCCTCTGGGGGGTGGGGTTTGGGCAGGGCTGCCAGGTGTGTAAGCGCCTGCTGGGCAGCGCCTACCACCAGCAGCAGAGGGAGGCTCTGCGGCTTCCCTCTGTCGGTATCCACTGCCCTGGCCCCGGGAGCTCCCCACTAGAGGACTGAGGTTTAGAGCAGTGGTCCCCGCAGGGCCCTTTGATCTGGAGCCTAAGTGCAATTTACGGGAAATTTTAATAGCCTTTTATCTTTACAACAGGAAGCTGGGTTACGACCAAGGGTCCCTCACGTGCGGATGCCAGGCTGGTTTGGAACATAAGCCCCATCTAGAAGGAGAAACACATATTGGACTGCAGATCCAGAGCACTGGGAGTCGGCCTCAGGCCTCACACACGCAGTTTATGTGTTTCTCTATTTAATAAGCAGTTTTGGAACCCCTTCTCTGTGCCAGGTCAGGTGCTGCACACTTTGAACGATTCTCACAACGTCCTCAACAGCAGGTTCCCTCCTGGGAGGCAAGGACAAGGCACTCAACCCAGGCCCCAGGTCTGAGTTAAGCTTCTGCCTGGCTTGAAGCTCTGCTTCGCCTGAAAGATGCCCAGCTCCCTTTTGGCTCTGAAATTCTATGACCGGTTTGTTCAGTGCACTCCACCACACTGGCCCCCCACGCCACTGCCAAAACACTGTTCAGAGCTAAGGTCAGCATAAAGCAAAAAGCATGTTTTGTCCTTTATCCTGCCTCCCATCTTCCCTAGTTCCATTTTCAATGCCCAACAGGAAATGGGCCTGGGTCTTGCTCCACTGTGGTGTTGGGAATGGGGGCTCTGTCCTCCTGGCATGGGAGGGGATGGGCTGGGAGGAGGAGAAGGAGAAAGCTGAGAAGGGAGGCTTTGTGGGGGCCATGGTGGACCCAAAGGGATGACCGCCAGTAGCAGAGTGCTGGGCTCACAGCCCATTTCTGGACGAAGGGGTGGGATGGGGAGGTGTCCTTCCCTGCACTCAAGGCTGCACTGTCCTTAGACGTGGGAAACAGGCCCAGGCACCCCCCACCCCCGGCCATGATCCACCCCAGGGGCAAGGAGGCCACAGGGCAGAGGGGCTATGCTCACTCCACGCTAGTGGCCCTCTCCTTCCAGGCCACATTTTGGAACCGGGGACCCTACAATTCCCTGACCAAATGGTCCTGACTGTGCTTCTGGGGCCTGAGAAGTTTTTTTCTGGGGTCCGTCTCCCCCGAGGTCTGACCACACTACCAATGTGTGCAACCCTGGGCCCAAGGGGTGGCTTGGGGGGTGACTGTTTGGGAAGAGGGGGGTAGGGTAGATGGCAGGCAGAGTGATCACAGGCGTGGCTGCGAGGCCTATCCGGTGTGGGGTGCAGCCAGGCTGGCTGACCCGAGAGGGGAGGTGAGGCTGGCTGACCCGAGAGGGGAGGTGAGGCTGTCTTTTCCTATTCTTGCTCTGGGCACTGCAAACATTAGGAGTCTCCAGTCCCGATACAGAGGATGGGGCATGACAGAAGATGCCTTCGTGCCCACGCTGATTATCAACTTATTGATCGCTTACTATTTTTATCAATTCATATTACCAGACTTTTGAAATACTCCAGCTTAAAGTAGAATTTTTAATAAAATAGCTTTTAGAGATCAGGGACTCACTCAAACATTGACTAAGGGCCTCCTAACGGCTGGTCCTGTGGGGTGCTGGCCACGCAGAGCTTGGAGCTGCTTGGGGAGGTGGCAGTATGCAAGGAAGGGCGTGAGTGATAGGACGCTACTTAAAGGGAAGTGCAGACTTGTAAACAGAGATCTCAATGCCCGTGGTCGGAAGGCTTCCCTAAGGGAGGGAGATAAGTTTACAGATGGGTAACCGAGGCCCAGAGATGCTAAGTGTATTAAGCTCAGAGTGGCTGTCATGGTCAGATGCCAGTTTTCCCATCTCTGAGCTCAGTGGGCTTGGGGCCACCCTTCATTGCCTAGTTTTCATGTCTGTGCAAGGACGCCACACACCAGCCTGTCTGCACACAAAGCTCACAATTTATACCCATCATTAGATTTTGACCGTGCGTGCACGTACACACACACACACACACACACACACACACACACACACACACACACACACACACACACACACACACACACACACACACACACACACACACACACACACACACACACACACACACACACACACACACACACACACACACACACACACACCCCTGCCTCCAGTCTGAGCGTGGATGACAAGCCTGAATAGCAAAGAGACGCTGGGTGCTGCCTGCAAAGCATTCGGAAGAAAAGGAGACCCACTGGCCGCTTACCAGGCAGCCTCAGTGCAGCTTTGAAATCTGAGGCTGGGCTCCCCGCCCTGCCCGCCTGCGGTTTTCCTCCACGGGCCTCCCTGGGGAACCAGGCCCTGCCATGAGCTGGATTTGATCAAAGCCTCCACAAACCCGAGCTGAAGCCGCAACTCTCGGCATTATTAAAGTGTTTAATAACTTTCCACGACTCCTCCCTCACTGAGACCCTGAAAGGCCGCCTGTTCCTCCTCCATTCTCCCTCTGCCTTTTCATGTGAGGGGAAGGCGGCCAGGGGGAGGGGGGTTGGATCTGATTTTCCTCACCGAGTTCATAACCATAATCACCATGTTCATAATTTCCATGTTCTGGAAAGCTCCTTACAGTATAACAAATGCCCTAATTACCGTGTTTGTGGCCCTTAATGTCATTTTAAACACGCCTCTCCATTTCAGTCACCCCGCAACGTGGCAGAGAAGCTGCCGGGAGAGCTTCCTGTGTGCAGAGCGGGTCTCCGGCCTGCCTAGATCCCGAGGTTTCAATCTTATCTGGCAGGCAGAGTAATTTGAAATTTAATCATCTTTCCCCCCAAGCGAGAATGCCTTATTATTGCTTTTTTAGACAAAAGAACAGGCCCAGGAATCAACCTCCAAAATTTGGGGGTGGGGAGGTAGGGGGAGGGGGTGCATCGGGCTGTGGATCCATGGCTGCCTCATTAGGGGTCTCTGTTCTTGGGACAATCATTGTGACTGTTTCCAGCTGGAGCCAGCGGGCATAGGCAGGCCAGGAGGCTGGTGGGCAGGCCCTGGCAGGATCCTTCTGTCTGAGAACTCTCCCCTCCACCCGTCTATCCTGGGCTCAGAATTCCACAGGGAAGTGGTTTTTTTTCTCCCTTGTTGAAAGGTAATCACCTTGGAGAGATGGTCCAGCATGCCCAGATTAGCCAGCAGGATCTAAGGGATGCCACCTGGTACCCAGGTTTCCCAACCAGTCACTGAAGGTGCTTTAGCAGCAGCCTGCCACCCAGTGAGAGAAATAAGGATGTAGGACCTTTTGGATAAAAACAGATTCTGTCTGTGGATCGTGGAGGAGAAAGAAGTTTTTAATGTATAGAGCCAGAAGCTAGTCTAAGGAAAATTCTGCCTGTCATCAGCTGTGTACACTCGAAGTAGAGAATCTGGTTCTCATCACGTCTGGCCAAAACGGAAGTTCTTTCCCGTCTGGAATCTACTTGATAATCCTGCGTATACAATTACGAATACACAATACATTGACAGCTCATCTGTGCAGGAAATTGGATAGAGGTTTTCCCCAATTTGACAACAGTCTGAACATTTAAATGACCTACCAACAATGAGTTATGAAACTAGAAGAAATTTCTCTAAGTGATCAGTGATAAAAAATCCAGTTGACAATATCAAAGGGAAGACAGAATTGTCCTTTTATTCTCCCTATAGAAAGTAACACAACTGTTGACATGTGAAGAGGGGATTGAAGAGTATGTAGGGAAAAATATCTTTAAGGAATATCAGGCAGTTAACCATGAAATATTATGGGGTTTTCCCCCTGAATTTTGTCATGTTTGTATTTGTCAGCTTTCTAAATGTGATCTGTGATTTGTTGTGATTTCTCATTCTAAGCAATTCTCACTCTGATACCTAATTTTGTATCTGGAATCTGACATTCTTTTTCTTAACACCTAATCGAACTGGGTCCTGCCTGAGCAGAGCAGCTGGGACCTGTTAGCAGATTGAGTGTGGGTGCAAGAGAAGGGTGGCCAACGCTGACTTCAGGGTTGTATCTTTCCAATGTTCAGGTGGTAAAAAAAAAAAAAAAAAAAAAAAATCCCCTTACTTTATGGAATCATGGGAATAACTGAGTTTTCAAATGCCCTTACTTGGCGAAGCAAGCAGCCTGCCCCCTTATACTAACTTCCCGTTACATTTACATTTGGAAGGCCACTGGTCTGTGAAACCTCACGTCAAAGCTGGGCAGTGCAGTGACTGAGCAGGACTCCCCAGGAATGAGTCCTGCAGAAGTGCCCTTGGACGGGAGGGCTAGGGAAAGAGCTGGCCCTGAGACACAGACTCAGCTGGGTCCGCTGAGCCATGGAGGGGCCCGGAACTTAGAGCTGGGACAGAGTAAGGACTTCTTCCCAAGGGCTGGCCCTGCCTGCCTCTGGGGTCCCACCCCTCATGACCCCCAGGCTGATGTCTTCCCCAACAGGCCTGACCCCCACTTTCCCACATCTCCCCTCCAGGCTCCAAGCTGGTTATGGTTCAAACACTCCACGGTTTTTGCTGTTCACGTTGTGTCTCCCTGTTGCCCAATTGCCTTTCGTGGCTTCTCAGCATCTTTGCACGTACCCAAAGTGGTCCCCTGCTCACCTCCAGTCTCCTTGTCCCCCCAGGTCTCGTACTGGCTGATGCTGATACATGGCACCACCTGGACCGGGCCACTTGCGTCCTATGTGCACTGACGGATGCAACCGTGTGGCAAAGGCTTGAGAAACCCCCTGCAACAGCAAGCCACATTCGTGAAACCTGGGGAATCATCAGTTATATCCGTTACACCTGTAACCTGCCTCGGCTAATTAAGCTCGCTTTAATTGTTACTACAAGAACCTGTATGTCCTCCAAGCTGCACGTAGCCTAAACAAGATGTTTGCCCAAGTTATTATTATTTTTTTTTTAGGAACTTGGAGTCAGCTCTGTCCGGTTTGAGAGCAAACGAGTTAAGATTGGGTGGGACCACCGACCCTCCAATGGGGTATGCGCGAGTGTCCGCTTGATGACCTTTTGACGTCAGAGGACCAAAAACTCCACCCTCAGATCGTGCTCACCATCATCTTCTGAACACGCATCCGGTGAAGAAGGCTGTAACTTAGTTACACCTGCACTGAACTACGATTACCTCACCTTTTTCTTATTTCCAGTCACCTTTCCCAGCGATCCCCACGTTCCCCAAGCCTAAGACCGACTGCCCTGCTCCCTTGTCCCATAAATACCCCTTGCCTGGGGGGAGGTGGGTCTGAGATTTGCTCTTCTGTCTTCTTGCTTTTCTGTCTCTTCAAGAAACCCTTCCTCTCCTCATATCTCAGTGGTTCAGCCTTCAGCTGGCTGCTCGTAGGGCACACGCACTTGGTTTAGTCATACTCTGAACCCCTTCCTCTACCCAACAAGAGAATTGACCACAGATGACCTTGGAAGACAAATTCAGCCTGTTTAAAATCATCCTTAGTTGCTCTTAACTTTTTCTGCCTCTCAGGCATGTGGGTACCAGCCCAAAGATGCCTGCTGACTTTTACTGGTGCCACCCCCTAGATGAACCTGGAACAACGGCACCGCCAGTGTGGTGGTGATGCACTACAGGTCCCTTGGCACAACTCCTTTGACCTCAGCAAAGCCAGCCCTCCATCTTCAGACCCACCCTGTGTGGGAGAAAGTGAACTAGAATTCAGGATTAAATGGGATGGCAGGGCTTCCCTGGTGGCGCAGTGGTTGGGAGTCCGCCTGCCGATTCAGGGGACACGGGTTCGTGCCCTGGTCCGGGAGGGTCCCGCATGCCACGGAGCGGCTGGGCCCGTGAGCCATGGCCGCTGAGCCTGCACGTCTGGAGCCTGTGCTCTGCAACAGGAGAGGCCACAACAGTGAGAGGCCCGCATACGGCAAAAAAAAAAAAAAAAAAAAAATGGGATGGCAAACATTTCCACAGTGCTGATTTCTGTGTCGGGCTATTCTAAGCACTGGAAATAGCCTCCTTAACCCTCCCGACAACCCTGATGATCCCCAATTTAGAGAGGGAACACTGAGAACAGCTCCCATTTGCTGGAAGTAGTCTTTGTGCCAGTCTCGGCACTGGCTTTTCACCTGGGCTAATGTGGAGTCTGCGACCAACACTGCAGATGTACAAGAAACGCTGTGCTCCTCTCTCTGTCTTCTTCAATCTGGGTCTGAAGTCTGTCATCCCAGGATGGGTGGAAATTCTACAGCAGTTATTCTTGTTATCTACCCTTCCCTCACCCTACTAGGGAGCTTTGGGTTCCTGGAGGTTTCGTGGTGCCCAGAACTGAAGCAGGGCCTGTGGTGGCTAGGCCATGGCAGGTGTCCTCAAATTCTGCACCAGGTGAGCTCCTTTAGCCCCGGGCATCCAAACACTTTCTGCCTCCAGGGCACAAAGGCAAGCTTTCCTACATGAGGGATGGCCTGGGTGGAGGGGTGGGCGCAGGCCGGCGCCCCAGGGATGCAGTAAAGGTGCGAGTCCAGGGGACACTGGGACCTGGTGCTAAACGGGTGCAGGAAGAAATTCCCCTGAACTTCTAGACTGTGACTGCTTCTCCCTACTACGTTCTCTTTACAGTTAAAAAAAAAAAGCAGAGTTTTGGGGCTTCCCTGGTGGCACAGTGGTTGAGAGTCCACCTGCCGATGCAGGGGACACGGGTTTGTGCCCCGGTCCGGGAAGATCCCACATGCCGCGGAGTGGCTGGGCCCGTGAGCCATGGCCGTTGAGCCTGCGCGTCCAGAGCCTGTGCTCCGCAACGGGAGAGGCCACAACAGTGAGAGGCCCGCGTACCGCAAAAAAAAAAAAAAAAAAAAAAAGCAGAGTTTTGATGAGTCTTAACTCAGAGCTGGGTTGGTGGCAGCGACCCTACTCCCAAATTAAATGGAAAGGCCAAGGGAACAGGGTAAAGAGCTGGGGTCCCCATGGCTGAGGAGAGGCTGCCTGCCTTCATTGTGCCACAGCTAGCCTCTGCCAGAATGTTTGTGGGGAATGAGACACCTGTTTTAATTTAGAGATAAAGCCAGAAGGAATACAGCAATGTTAGGAGGAGGCTGGGCAAGACTACTTCAGGGCGCCATGGAAACTCCTGGGCCCCTCCCCAATATCTGATGATTGCAGGAAGTCAGATTGTCTGAAGGTAAAAAGCATTCCATATAAGAGTGAGTGGCTACAAGCTCAGGGAGGACCTGAGCAATGAGGACAGTTTGAGACCTGGAATTTTAGGTCATCTGGGTGAAAATCTTCTTTAACCAGAAGAGAAACAAAGAACCACAGAGGGAAAGGGTCTTGCCCAAGGTCACAGGGCACTTTTTTTTTTTTTCCCTGTACGCAGGCCTCTCACTGTTGTGGCCTCTCCCGTTGCGGAGCACAGGCTCCGGACGCGCAGGCTCAGCGGCCATGTTTCACGGGCCCAGCCAATCCGCGGCATGTGGGATCTTCCCGGACCGGGGCACGAACCCGTGTCCCCTGCATCAGCAGACGGACTCTCAACCACTGCGCCACCAGGGAAGCCCCCACAGGGCACTTTAATGCCAGGGCCTGCCTGTGTCCCCTGAGGATCTCTAATGGGGGGAGCAGGTTGAAAACTAAAACAATGTGGGTGCTGCTGGAGGAATCAAGGAGTGAGGGGAGGATGCAGGGAGGGGCTTTGAACTCAAGGGGACAGAGGGAAGGCAGAGAGGCCAGAAAAGCAGAGACAAGGCCATCACCTCGGAGATGCGCGTCATATCGGCTCTGTGCGCTCAAGAGGGAGGCTGAGGTCTGAGAAACCCTGGGGAGACGGTGGAGTGAGTTTGGTGGCTGGAAGGGGACACTTTCAGGCAGGGCAGACGCTGGTGGGCCCTGAGTTAAGAAGCTCAGGCCTGTCCCTCCCCCTCACAGATGAGGACATTGGGGCCCTCGGTGGGGAGAGGCAGACGCAGGTTGGAAGCCAGGCCTTCGCCAGGGTTTCTGGAGGCCGGCAGGAGGTGTGGGACCTCCCTGCTTGCTTCCTTCCGGGAAGTGACTGGCACTTTTTTTTCCCACCTCAGGGCCCTTTCTTTTTCTCCTTCTTGCCCCTAGTGGGGAGGGGTCCTAGGTAAGGCAGAGTGGAGTGAAGACAGACGCTTCATCAGACACAAAGCATCCAAGCAATGTTGCAGCAAAGGTGTGGGTAGCCAGGGCCTTCCCTGAAACAAATCTTGGCTGGACTGCGGGGACAACTGCCCAGAGCCAGGAAGGCCGTTGTCACCACTCAGGGAACCATAGAAGAAGGTGGGAAAGGCGGGGGAGGGGAAACAAGGTGGGGAAGTGGATAGAAACCTGTCTCAGGAAAGGGCTATGGATGGCCAGAAGCAGACCTGCCATGAGGGGGAGCTCAGCAGGTGACCGAGAACACCTCCAGTCATCAGGAAGGAATGACCAGTAACCAAGGGCATCTGGTGACTTAGCTGCCTCATGGAAGCTCTCATTACACACAGGCATATCCAGTTGGATTACAGAAAATATAGGTGACCATAGATTAATCTATATCACATACTTCTGTGATATCTATCATTATATAGAATACCTATATGATGTCGGGGTAGGGAAAAATTCCTTAACAAGGTACAAAATCACAATCCACAAAAAAAACATTGACTAATCTAGTTACAAATAACTGTCTTTAGTATGGCCAACAAAACAAAGATTTTCTTAAAAAAATAAAACACTGAAACACAATGAAAAGACAAGCCATGACTTAAGACATTGAGAAATTATCTTTTCTATGTGGAAAATTTCAAATATCCCTCACAGTTGAAAGAATACTTATGTCCCAGGACCTAGATTAAGGAAGGGCAAACTATGGCTCACAGGCCAAATCCCGCCTGCCTCCAGTTTTTTTGTATGGACTCTGAGCTAAGAGTGATTTTTATGCTTTTAAAATGGCTGAAGAAAAAGAACAAAAGAATGGCGTTTTGTGACCCGTGAAAATTCAGATTGTCACGTCCCTAAATAAAACTATGGGAACCAGTCCCATTCAGTTACGCATTGTCTATGGCTGCTTTCATGATACAATTGCAGAGCTGAGTAGTTACAAAAGAGACCATACCTGGGTTGTGGGAAAATATTTACTCTTGCCCTTTGAGAAAGTTTGACCTCTTAGATTATACAACTAATATTTTACTGCATGTACTTTATTACATATCCACCCAGCTATGAAAAATTTGCAAACCAGATACTAGCAAAAATTAATATGCAAAATAAGTTGAGAAGGAGTGTCTGTACTTCCTTTGAGACAGCCTCGAAGGGATGTGAAAAGGCCAAAGATAAGGTGAATTGCCGCTTTCCCCACTCCGTCTGGGCTCCGTGTGTGTTTGGAATTGTCCACAGTATTATCACTGCTGATGTTTTTTCCTGGTAAGGGGCTGGGCCAGTCGGATGTTGCAAACGTGAAGAGTTTCCACGGTGTGTAATCATGTATTTGAAAGATGATTTGATTCTATGGACTTTACATTCCAAGGGGGCAGAGTCCACGCAGCAGTGTTGCATGCCTGCTGCCTAGCACAGCAGTGAGCCGTATCTGACCTCCATCGGTATTTGTCACATGAAGGCATGACAGTTCTCTGAGATGGGAGATGTGTCACCAACCCCTGCTGGCCAAGGCGCTACCCATGCTTCCCTGTGGTGGGCGTCTCTGGCCCACCGTCACCTGGAACCAGGGGTGGCCTCACCCCAGGAACGACAGGAGGGAGGGAAAGTGCCAGTTTAATTAGCTCTTCATCCTGGTGGGAGCCGAAAGGGGTGATGCAGGATGTTCCCTAAACCTGAAGCACCATCAGATGGGTAAGGGTGCCGCCATTCTCACAAGTCACCATAACGCTAGGAAGAGAGGGAAGCGCACCCTCCAGCATGGAGCACCGAGCACGTTCTGTGCAGGTGTTAGCTATACCATTCTGGATTTCTAGGTAGCTCCTGAAGACAAGCTTCAAAATAGCTCCATAAGAGGCAATGTGATTGCAAACAGGTATCTCAAAAGCGCATAATATGGTCTACTGTTTCTGAGTAACATCTTTAAAAAAGAATAGAAGAGCAGTCAGTTTGGGGTAGTGAAAAAGATCAGAAAAATGGTGTCATTGGGTAATTCACTAGAGGTTGTCAAGACATCCAGGCTCCAGATGCTGATTCCTCTGCTGTCTCTGAAACAGTGTGTGCTGTTCCCTGATTGCAAAGATGCCTACCCCAGGCGCCGAAAATTAACCGGGCATTCCCTTGGAGGGGCCGTATTGGCTACACCTATTGTTTTTTTGTTTTGTTTTGTTTTTATTTTGGCAAGCTGGAAAGGCTGAGGTGTGCTCCGCCCATGAGTTCAACAGTCATTAATACGGGAAAAGAGCACCCACTGGGCATCTACTTACTGTGCTCCACCCTGTGACAAGTTTATTCATTTGTTCATTTGTTCAGGAATCTCATGGTCATGGTCATGGTCCTGTGCTGCAGGGGTTGTTGAACTGAAAGGCCTTTTGATTGGCCAAGCATCATAATTCCACTCTCCTTGCCAAGGCCTGGTTTAAGAATGATCACGGAACTCAATTTGGTTTGGTGAGACTTGCAGGCATGTCCTTTGAGCTCCCAGGAAACATTTCTTAAAAATGGATATAAGAGTTCTCTTTTGGGATGGTGAAAATGTTTTCGAACTTGATACCGGACAACATTGAAAGTACTAAATGCCACTGACTTGTACAATTCAAAATGGTTAATTCTGTTACGTGAATTTCATAAGAAGAAAAAACAAAACATGGACACCAAGGAGGAGGCTTTGCCTTCCTGGCCTTTTCTTAATGCCATGTGAGGATGCCAGCCTGGAGCCTCTGCAGCTATCTTGTAACCATGAGGGCACCGGTCTGTAGACACACGTCAGTATGCTGAGGACAGCAGAGAAGAAAGGTGGAAAGAATTAGCCTCGATTACACAGGAACTGTGAATTAGCCAACCCTGGAATAGTCCAGTCTTTGGATACATTAAGTAGGATGTTTAAATACCTGGTTTGTTGAAGCTGTTTGGAGGCCAATTTTATGTTACTGGAACCACGACTGTACATGGTTCGGGTCTGTTTCCACCAGTCCAAGAGGGAGGGGCTCTCGTCTCTACTCAGCACCTATTCCTACTGCCCTACAGTTGTGTCTAATGCAGAGACATGATGTTGTTGAATAAATGGGTGTTTTATCTAAATTATTTCACTGAATTTTTACAGTTTGGGAGACAGACAGAACCATCTGATTTTAAAGCGAGAAAGCTGAGTCTCAGAGATTTAGTAACTTGCCTAAAGTCACAGAGGAATAAACCCAAGTCTGTTTGACTGCAGTGCCCCTCCCTGTTCCAGGGTGCCCCGCGGCCTTCAAGTGCAAGTCTGTGGACAAAACAGGGCTGCAGTGTGTGCCTGAGAAACTTATTATGTGGTTAGATAAAAGATTTAGCTTTGTGAATACAAGTGCAAATGGTCACACAGCTTCCATTTGTGTGGTCTGGTGGCAATTACAGCATTTTCTAACAGACCTTCTTGTGGGATTCTCGCTGCAGCCCCGTAAAGGAAGGAGGGAGGTGGAATTGCTCACAGTTTAGCAATGAGGATGATATATTGAGAGCAAGAGAAGAAGATTAACTTTCCTTCCCCGTTATTGTGAGAATTCAAAGGGTTAATGGAATGAGAGTCACCCGGGAGCTGTAAGACACTGTACGTGGTGTGCAATTATTGCAGGAGCACTGGGAGGGGATTTTGAAAATGAGAGCTCAGAATTACAGTGACAGCAAGCAATGATTAGGCCCCCACTATGTGCCAGGTACTGCATTAGGCACTTTACATGAATTATCTCATTTAATTCTTACAGTATTATTAAGTAAATACTGTTATTATCTCAGATCTATATGTGAGACAAGTTGAAGCCCAGAAAGGTTAAGTGATTCTACTAAAGTCACACAGCCATACTCAGAGGAGCCTGGATTTGAGCTCAGGCAGTCTGACCCCAGCCTGACTTGATCACTAATAAAATGCCCACCTATTCCTGAGTCTTTGACAGGTAGCTGTGGTCTCTGATACGACTCACCAAATAGGAATCATCTTTTCCAACACCTTCAAGGATGACCAAAAAAATGCCCAAAAGAGAGGTGCCCCTATAGGGTGATTTAGACCCTTATCTCTGCCTGTCATTATCCCATTATAGCTTTGCTTTTTTGTTCTTTAAAAAAAAAAATTTTTTTTTATTTATTTGGCTGGCCAAGTCTTAGTTGTGGCACATGGGATCTTCATTGCCACGTGCGGGAATATTTTAGTTGCGGCATGCGGGATCTAGTTCCCTGACCAGAAATCGAACCTGGGCCCCTGCATTGGGAGGGCCGAGCCTAACCACTGGATCACCAGGGAAGTCCCCTTTGCTTTTTGTTCTTAAAGATGATCATAAGAATTGTCCCGTTCGAAAAGCAGCCCCCGGGAAGGGTGCTTGCTCTCTTTAACTCAGAAGTTATCACCTTAGTTTAATAAATAGTGAGCGTGCTGTATGAAAGAGTTAAAACATCCCTCTTCAAACATACACGAGGACACAAGTGGAAATTTCAACCATGGCTTCCGTATGGGATGGGGTGAGAGGGCAGGTATACTTACTTAAAGGAACCTAGAAAATGGCCTAAGTATAAATTAGGAGTATATGTATATGGAGTAGATTTTCTTTTCCTGTGAAAAGCCTAGAAGGTTCGTAAGCCCCACCTACCACCAAAACGCACAGAGAGATGGCCATTTTATACCAGCAAATGTAGGAGACATAAGTGCCACATTGGAGGAAAGTCACACCTTCGGCTCTTGCAGCAGGTTAAAATAGGAGCAAAAATAGGCAAAACCTTGGAGATGAGGCTGTTGAAGGCCTTGCCCTTGACATGTGGGCTTTGCACCATTCTAGCGTAAGAACTCTTCTGCCAGCCCCGATGCAGGTGAATGCCTGGTACAGTACAGACAGTCCAAACTGGGGCCTGGCGAGCACAGAGAAGTAGGGGACGACCCCTGCCCCAGACGACAGAAGACAACCTAGCTGAGTAAGGGGTTTCCTCCCCACTCACACAACCGGGGAAGCAAGACTGCCATTAACACAAGATCCCCACAGTAGCTATAGCTTTATATAATTTTTGACTCATATTTATGCTTAAATGCCTGGTTAGAAAATCTACACAAGTGACTCTATGGTCTGTATTCAGTCCTTGGTCAATTGCTCTTGCTTTCTATAAAACCTTGAGTTTCAAGAATCATTCCTGGCATTATTTAGGAGCAGTAATCCAGCCAGGCAGACGCTACAGCAATTCCAGGTAACGATCTGGTGCTTACCCATGTAAACTGGTGGTGGAGCTGTGAGCAGGTTTACAAGCCAGTTGGATGGCAGTTGATCTCCACGGATCAGTCTTTCAAACTTCCTAACCTGGTCATTCTTCTTCCGAAAATATATACTAATCAACCAATATAGGGAGACATTCCATTCACATCATTTATAACAGCAACAATCTGGAAACAAGCTAAATGTCCAGCAATAGGGGAGTGCTTAGTTAAAGTGAAGTCCATTTAAGGGACTATCAGCTGTTAGGAATTATGCTTACAAGGACTGATAACATGGACATGCTTATCATATAGAGTTGGTGGGGGGAGCACTCAATATCGAATGCACACTGATGGTGATCTATTTTTAAAAATGACCCTACAGGGCTTCCCTGGTGGCGCAGTGGTTGAGAGTCCGCCTGCCGATGCAGGGGACACGGGTTCGTGCCCCGGTCCGGGAAGATCCCACATGCCACGGAACGGCTGGGCCCGTGAGCCACGGCCACTGAGCCTGCATGTCCGGAGCCTGTGCTCTGCAACGGGAGAGGCCACAACAGTGAGAGGCCCGTGTACCGCAAAAAAAAAAAAAAAAAAGAAAAAAAATTGACCCTACATACTAGAGTGAAGCCAGCACCTGAGTCATATCTGTGTGAGGATCCAGATATTTCTAAGCATGCTTGGTCATCTTGGGTGGGTGGTGCCCAGCCCAGGGGTGCATCGGCATGTGCTGGCTTCCATGGAGGCTGGGGGGAGGCGCCCCTGTGAGTGTGTAAGCCCCAGAAAGGCAGGACCCTGGAGACCCAGCACCACCTGCTTTCAGTAAACTGTTCCACAGACTAAGCCCCAAGGGGAGAGAGGTACAGAGGGACACCAGGCGCTGTCATGTAGAATATAGAACAAGTGCATTCTCTGCTCCAGGCAGAAGCCCGTGTGGCAGCTTCGTGCTGGCTGGCTCAGCATCCCTTTTGCACCAGGAAGTGTCAGAGGTGGTATGAAGCACTGCCACCACCGAGGAGGTCTCACCCAGGGCAGCATTAGAACACCACAGACACAATGGTATCAGGCTGGCCTGGTTTGTGAGCACATGTCAGACAACACTATGGGACCCCAAGAAGCGTGTAGTGTGCAAGTCTGTATGTGCACACATGTCTGTGTGTATGATTTGACATGTCGAGCAGAGCCAGAGAAACAAAGTGACTACTTGGGCTGGGATGGCCTGTAGATTTCTGAGTGACCCACACCCCAGTACATCTGGAGGAAAACCTATCAAAACACTAACGCTGGAGGAGCGGGGGAAAAGGATTCTGGAGCCCATGGTAGACAGATGACCTTACAGCACCCCTCAGAGGTAGTGTATAGGGGACGGGTCTGGTCATGTGCAATAGAAGACCTTCAACTAGCTGCCCTCCCCATGCAACGGCTGACTAGTAACAGCCTCACGCATTTCTCAGATACTTAGCTCCCAGCTTGAACCAGATAACGTCCTAGGAACAAGAAGGCGTGTGCATCCAAGCCTTGACCTTCCAGGAGCTCCCTGTCCAGCACCAAGCCCTGCCCCTCTCTCTAACCTCAGCCCTGCCCCTCTTCCCCTTGCTCTGTGCCCCTGTCACTGGGGCTTTCTTCCAGCTCCCTGTCACCTCAGGGACTTCGCAGTGCTGTTCCCTTTGACGAGAATGCTCTTCCCGTTCCTCCTCCTGGTCGACTCCCACTCGAGGTCCAGGTCTCAGCTCACAGAGCCCCTCCTCTCGGAGCCCATCTCCACACCAGCCCAGTCAGCCCCATAGTTCTGTAGGCTCAGCACTCCCTGATCTTTCCCTTCAGGGCGCTTCTCGGTCTACAATCTTAGATGTAAGTCATTCGATGGGACTGCTGTCTAGCCCCCCTGCTAGACTGTGAGCTTTATGAGGGGCGAGGCCGCAAACGTCAGCTTAGCATTGCTGTCAGAGCCTGGCACAGTACTTGCACGGCAGGGACTGAGCAGGTATTTGGATGGCTGGATAAATGAGGTGTGAAAGAACATGTTATGATAAGGATGGTGAAAATTGTAGCATGACAGGAGGGAAGGGTATGTGAAATGACCCTGGAGGGTAAAGTAGGGGCCAGACTGGACACCGGCTGGAAAGCCATGCTGAGAGCAAAGCAGAGACACCGAAGGTTCTTAGGGAAGAGACTAAGGGGACTCGTTTAGGGCTGGGGCAGATAGGAGGAGGCAGCCAGGAGAAAGCAGGCAGGACATGTGGGCCGGAAGTCTCTAGGTGTCTGTCTGTCCTCTAGACCTACAAACTGGCCTACCCACCCTGTGCCAGGCCACGTGTGTCTAACCTGGGCACAGCAGACCCCCAAGGCTGGCAGACCCTTCCTGACCCGAGCCCGAGGCTGCCCCAATGCCCAGCTCTTGACTTCGTATTGGCCCCCCTGCCCTGGGAAGCTGGCATGGGGCTCCTGGCTCTGCCTACAGGGTCCTGGCCCGGACTCACTTTCAAGCTCTTGGGTGGATGCCATGGCCAAGTCCCTACCTCTAGAAGCCCACCCCAGAGGCTGGAGCTACTGGAAATTGTAGAAGAGAAAGCTCTCTGCACCTCACACTGTGTCAGGGTGAGCCCTGTCTCTTGAGCACAGCCTGGAGCCAGGAGCCAGGAGGCCTGGTTTCCTCTCCCCTGGCCCTGGAGCATCAGAAGGCTCATCAGTGGAAGAACCAGAACACGTTACAGTGGGCCGTCCACTGTCCTAGTCCACTCGGGCTGCCCTAACAAAGCCCCATACACTGGGGGGCTTAAACAAGACAGGTGTACTTTCCCACAGCTCTGGAGGCTGGAGAGGCTGACGTCAAGGTGTCGGCAGGATTGGTTTCTTGCTTGGAGATGGCTGTCTTCCCCCGTGTCTTCACGTGCTCTTTGTGCACGTGGGTCCTAAACTCTCCTTCTTAGAAGGACGCCAGTCACATTGGATTGGCGCCCATCCTCGTATACTGTACTTGTTTAGTTACTTAGTTACTCCTTTAAAGACTCTACCTTCAAATATGGTCACATTCTGAGGTCCTGGAGGTTAGGACTTCAACATGTGAATTTAGGGGGGACACAAGTCAGTCCATCACAGAATCCCGGATCACCACAGAGAGCCCCCCATAATCCCCATTACATAGCCCGGAACCCAGTGCCTGCACTAAAGGGAAGGAGAAAGGGAATCCAGACAAGCCAGGGCTGCTTTTGGAGGAGACACAACCAGAGAACATTCCTGACCCTTCAGGCCTCCCCACCACAGCTCTGCAGGGACCCGCCCCTCCCAGCTGCCAAGTCTCAGGCAGCCGCGAGGCTAATTGCTTGGCAGGGATGCTACGGGGGAGAGAAAAGGCCTTGAGCAAGCTTTGAGTTCCTCCAAGATAGGGCGTCTCCAACCCAGAGCTTATCAGCACGCTGCTGGGTCAGGATCCAATAATTAGAATGACATTCCCAGAGCAACGTGGTAGAGCGTCTGCCCTCCCATTCACGCCAGCCAGACGGGGCCTCTGGTTGGCAGCTTCGGAAAAACAAGAAATTCCAGTAAGGGATTAATGACTTAATTATAAATGCAGCTTGGAAATGGAAAGGTTATTAAGAAGGGGAAAAGATACATGCTAATAAGAGACACGCTATTAACAACAGAATAAAGATTCATTGTTGGTGCCGCCTTAAACTTTTCCAAGTTCGGTAATAAAAACCACCTGGTCTTCGGAGGGTTGGCTACCATGGTGACAGGGCCCGCGGCACTGGGCTGGGGCTGTCTAATGGGGTGTGTCTTCCCCGCTCCCTGATCATGTTCCCTGCAGGTCTTGGGCTTGCTGGTGAAATTGGCCAACAGGCCTCGAACCACCTCGGAGGTGCTGGGCCCATGCCCATTCGTCAGAAGTGCACAGCAAGGCTTAGGGAAGCCACCAGGTGTTGTCAGGCCCAAAGGCTGAGGCTGACTCTCGGAGCCCCTGAAGGCCCATCCATGCGAGAGCCAGAGCTGGAAGGAAGCGGGGATTCTGGGAAGGAATGTCAGCCATCACAGGTCAAAGACAGCGTCCTCCCACCCTCGGTGACAAAGACATCGCCCTGAGCTCAGAACATTGCTGTGGCATCTGTGAACTTTCACTCATCCACTGGAAGAGCATTGGAATGGAGTTGTCTTCGTGCCAGGGATTACAAGAGGTGTTTGTTCACATGAAGCTATTTAATCTTTGCAATCACCTTGTGAAGCACTATTGTTTCCACATGTCACTGACAAAGCAACAGAGGTTCAGAGAGGTTAGGAAAGGCACCCAAGGTCACTGGGCTATCAAGGGCAGAGCTGTGATTCACCGCAGGTGAAAGCGGGGGTGGAAAGGACCCCCAGGGCCTTGAGCTGTTTTCCTGCTTAGACTAGAGTCTCCTTGAGGGCAGGGACTGGCCTTCCTTGCACACTTCTCAGACACGGGGCTCAAACCCCAAATCCTGGAAAAGCTTCTCAAGGACCTGGGTCACCATGTCAGGCTTCTCTAACCAACCATCTGTGCCCACGTGTCCCTCCCCAGGGCCACCAGGCCTCCTGCCCTCCCACTGCGCTTGCCCAGGAAGTGGCTTCCCAGAGTAACCTAGGGGGTTAATTGCTCCAGATGACCGTTTGAGGGCTGATGGGTTGTGGGGAGGAGAGTGAGGGAGGGGCAGCTCAGCCCACCTTACACCTCCTCTCTTCTGCCCCCAGTGTAAGAATCCTGGAATTCAGGTGGAGTTGGGCAAACCCCGGCATGCAGTGTCAGGAGTCCTGGGTCCCAAGAAACGGGTCCTAAGGGATGGGTATGGGGCATTCCTGGAGAGGGGAGGAAAGACTCGCCCAAAGGAGGTGGGAGGTGGAAGCCTCTAGGGCTTAGCCAGCCAGCTTCATGGGGAGGGGCCATGAGTGTCCTGTTCACCTGGGGGCCCCAGTGACTGGCACAGTGCCTGGCACACAGTGGGTGCTCAGATACCAGTGGAATGAGCAACACGTCAGGAGAGGGGCCTTCAGACCCCCCAGCAATGCTCAAATCCACCCCTGCTTGCACCCCTCCAACGACCAAAGAGCTCACTCCATCCCGGGGCACCCGTCCACAGTGGTTAGAACCTTTTTGCATGTCCTGAGAGCCGAATCCCACCCCTCTTGCCGTCACCCTCTGTGCCCCTGTGCCCTCAGTCACCAGAGCCAGTCTGCTCCTGTATCCACAGGAGACAGCACAGCCACTTCCTAGCTCTGTGATCCTATCCTCATTTCTCAACCTCTCTGAGCCTCAGGTTCCTCTTCTATAAAACGTAGAGGTAGACACATGTACATACAACCACCTGGCACTGGAGAGACTACCTCCTTCAGGTAATCCAGTGTCCACTGGCTCCGCCCAGGCCAAACACCCGGCCCCCACTTGTGACTGGCCTCGCTTGTCATGGTGCCCCCTCCCCATCTTGGCTCCTCGTCCCCAGCCAGTCCCAAGGCTCAGGCTGACCTCGACAAGGGCATCACTGGACTGCCCTGGCTCACCCAGGCCATGCCCACCAGCTCTTCCTGCTTTCCGGAGGACTGCGCTGGGGGAAAGGAAGGGAGAG
This sequence comes from Mesoplodon bidens, assembly GCF_964165515.1. NCBI lineage: Eukaryota > Metazoa > Chordata > Mammalia > Artiodactyla > Ziphiidae > Mesoplodon > Mesoplodon bidens. Next base: position 59,267,044 of record NC_138178.1, on the reverse strand, counting down.
AGAATGTGGAAAGGATGGAGCTTCTAGGGGCCAAATGGGGGAGCCCCCAGGAGGGAGAAACCAGGGTGTGCGGCAGACTGTGCTGGGTTTGAGTCCAGTCTCTACTCCTTGCCAGCCTCCCCTGAGCCTCGGATTCCTCATCTGTAAAGTGGTGATAACTCTTCCTTCATAGTGTTGCTATGGAGACCATTTGCAGGTGTCCAACACTTAGTAGGTCGTCAACCAATGCTATCTGGTGTTATTCCTATTGTTATTAAATGTGCATTTTGTTGCTCATGGCATCTGATTGAGGGGACCTAGGGTCTTGGTTTTGCTTTGATTTGTTTGTTAATCAGGAGTTTTTGCTAAGAGAATTTTTAGAAACCCCCAGGAGCCCTGGACACAAATCAGATCTCAGGCATGACTAGAAGGGTGCTCAGCCCTTCCAGTTCTAAGACCTGCATGGTCTGTCCCTTGGCAGTGTCCTCTGGCCAGCTTCAGACCAAAGGGGGTCAGCCCTGACATCAGCTGCCTCAGGAAAAGGGGGTGCTGGCAGGGGGCAGGGGTGGCAGGACCATGAAGGAAGAAGATGGGTGAGAGCAAAGGGAAGGGGGCTGGGGGAGGGAGACAGCTCATCTAAAATGGGGAAACTAATGAAGGAATCTCCATCTAATTAGACAGGCTGCAGTTTTAATCAGACAGAGTTTCCTTGGCAAAACCTGTTTGCATGTTTTCTGTCATTCAGCCAATGTGTTAATTAGGCAAATAATATTAATAATGATATTCACTTCGGGAAAGTTAAGAGGAGAGGGAAAATGTGGCAGTGACAGTTTGGGGCCGGGCAGGTGGGAGTGGGGAGGGGGCTGGAATTCACAGGCAGCCTGGGGGAGGGGAGAGAAAGCAGCGTGGAGGGCTCTGAGCCTGGGCTCAGGTCCCCACCGTGCCCTATCGCCCGAGCATCTGCTCCTCTCCAAGCCTCAGTTTCCTCATCTGTACAACGGGAATGATGACACTTCAGCCCTTCCTGACAAGCAAGATGACGTGTGTGAAGACCAGAAGGCTGTGTGCAGCCCTGGCACAGAGCAGGTAGAGGGGTGGGGGTCAGGAGAGGTGCTGCTTCCTGGCTTCCGCCCTGCCAGCATTCACCACCCCCTCTGACCTGTACCTCTGCCCTGTCTGGAGTCCCCACTGCCACGTCAGCAGGGAGCAGAACAAGGGTGAGATGGGAGAGTGATGGGTCCCGAACCCCACGGAACACACCGCTTAGCTTCCCAGAGCCCCACACAGGGAGCACCCCAGCCAATCGCAACCCTCCCCCAGCACAGTCTCAGGCTGGTCTCCAACTTCCTGTCCACTGAGTCCGGGGTTTGGGATGAAGGGGAGGCTCCTGCAAGTCTACCTTGTTTCTACCTCATCGCCAAGCCCGTCCAGAGCTGATGTGTCCCCTGGCACCCCGCAACCCAGCAACCCAGGTCAGAGTAGCCTCCAGCGCATAAGGAGCCAGGCCCCCACTGCACACCCTCCAGGCTGTGCTCCTAGGAGGGCACTTCCTCCCAACTCATGATCACATATCACAGAAGGAACCTTAGGAATCAACCAGCAAGCTTCCATTCTCCCTGGTATTGGAGCTCCTCTCGGACATGGCATCCGGCCTCAGCTTGGACACACCCTGTGACAAGGTAGTCACACCCACTGGTGCTGCCTGAGCATCAGGCACTTTGGGCTCCCCTTTACTTTGGGCTAAAATAGTTCTGGTTGCAACATTTAGTCACTGGACCCAGTTCTGCCCTCCTGAGATGCACAGAAGTCTAGGCTCTCTCCTGCAGGGAAGTTGGCCCTCTAGCCATTTGAAGCCAGCTGCCCTGGGCCCCTGGGTCCCTGGGTCCCTAGGACTTTCTCTCTCTAGGAGCTGTGGCCCCAGCCTCCAGCAGGTCCTGGGAGACTGTGTACTGCATCTGTGGGTGCTTACTGAGCACCTACTATGTGCCAGGCACAGAGTCCTGACATCTTCTATACAGCACGTCTGCTATTTAATCTTCCCAGCGAGCTCACCAGACAGGGCTCAGTATCCCCATCGTACAGTTGAGAAAACTAAAGCTCAGAGCCATGAAAGTTACCTGAGGTTTCTCATAATTTAGTCACTAAGGAGAGGCTAGAACTCAAATCTTAATATTGGACCCCATGATCTTTCTAGAAGAAGTCCTACTAATGGTTCACACAGCAGCTCCTTATCCAAGCTCTGTGAGGGGACCACTGCCATCCTCCCCATTCTGGGCCTCTGCCTCAGAAGTCATGAATGTTGCCCATGTTCCACGACCAATAGGATGCCAGCTTGCCCAGCTCTGCCCCTCTGCACTTGGGTTGAGAAGAACCAGACTATTCTGGCCCTCACAGGGCACTGATCACTGTTCCAGGGGCTTGGATGATGCTGGCTTGTTGCAGTTATAGGATGGGGAGCGGTGGGCCTGGCCCCCCAGTGGTTGATGCCTCCTCCTTGCCTCTAAAATCCCCTGACTTTGCAGTTCACCTTCAGGGAGAGGCTGGTGAACTCTTTTAACTGCAGCCAGAGAGCTTGGCTGTGTTCCCCTTGCCCGGGGTCAGACGCGTTGCACACCTCCCAGCCAGCTGCAAACAAGGTGATTATGAGCTAATAACTTTTGGTTCCAGAACCTCAAGTGAGCACTGATCAGGGGTAACCCCGAAGGCAGCTCCCGGGGAGGCGTGGGAGCCAGGGGCTCACCTCGCCTTTGCAGCCACAAAAACAATTCTCTTTTTAATGGCAGGGTTCCCTGATTCCTCTTCTGGCTGTCACTACCCAGTGGCTGGAAGAGAGTCCTAGACCACAGAGGGTCACGCTGGGGCCCTGCCTGTTGCAGAAAAGGAGACAAGCCCTGAAATGGGGTGGAGTGTGCCAGGGTCCCCCGAGGGCTTGAGGCAGACAGGGAAGGAGGAAAATCTTTCCATCCATCTGTGGGCCTCTTGGCCTTACCAGCTCTCAGGATCTGCAGAGGGGTTTGTTTGTTTGGGGGTCTGGCCCTCTGCACAGGCTGCCAACCAGCCTATTACCGGCCTCTTTCAGACACTTGAATTCTTTTCCTCTAATAATATTATTTATAATTTAGATGTCAGGCCCAATGGCTGAGGGGTGCGGAGCCCCAGCACTGCCAGCTCGGGTTGGGGGCCAAGGTGAGGAAAAGCACAGTGTAGGAGAGCGGAGTTGGGTGTGGGAGGAGCCTGCCAAGAAGCCCCGCCGGCGCCAGCATTAACTTGTTATGTAAATACCTTATTCAATTATTCCTCCTCCCCCACCTCCAGCACGCAGCCGCTAATTACTCATGCCTGGCTGGCTCATGAATATTAAACCCAGCTCCCCTGCCAGAGCATCTCAGTGGTGGGAAACTGTGGTGCCCAGGAAAGAGAAGAGCCCCTGTCTCTAGTGGGCCCTGGAACCCAAGAGGAAGACTCGGCGCTTCATTTTCACATCACTAACGTGGGGCTGGCACGATCAGTCCACAGAGACAGTGTGCCTGCTTTTGTGGAGACACCAGACTAGACTCAGGCTAGACTGGCTGTGTGCCTTGAGGCAAATGATTCAGCTTTTCTGGGACTCAGTGTCCCCATCTGTATAATGGGATAGCAGCATTCACCTCATCAGTGGTTGTGACTTATGAACCCGATATGTATAAAACATGCCTGTATCATATGTGCAGTTAGGAACTTCTGTTTGAATCCTCTCTGCAGGACGTGGAGCCCAAGCTTGGCCTCGGGGAGCTCAAGGCCTGCTTTCTAGGGTCATCCACTGAGACAAACGGAGCCCAGGGCCCAGAGGGAGGGCAGGGCAGGCAGGAAGTGGAGGCTGAGGAAGGAGAGGGGCTCATGGCTCTGGAGAGGTGTGGAGGACTTCCTGACAAGGCAGACTTGGCATAGACTGTAAAGGTTACATTTCACCTTTCACTCACTCAGTACATACTTATTAAGCACCCATTATGTGCTAGGCACTTGGAGTATAGCAGTGAACAAACAGCCTAGAGACCCTGCTCTTGGGAAGCATGTGCTGGTGGATTGAAGATGGCACCTCTCCCACTGAGAGGTGGGCTCTGTTCCCCTCCTTGAATCCAGGTTGGCCTCAGTGATTTATTTTTGACCAATAGAATGAGACAGAAGTGATATTCTGAGGCAAGATCAAAAGAGGTCTCACAGCTTCCACTTGTGCCTCTTAAAACACTCACTCCAGGAGTCCTGGACCTCCAGGGGAAAAGTCTGACTTCAGGCATGCTGGCAAGGCCACGCGCAGGCGCTCCAGTCAGGCCCAGCTTGGCCTTTGTGCACTCTTCCACTAGGCAGCAGGCAGGCATGCGGGCAGCTCGGATGTCCCATCCCAGCTACCCGCTGAAGACTCCAGAGCACGTGAGACAGAAGAGCCACCTGCCGCGAGCCTCACCCAAATGCCTTACTCACAAAATTGTGAGAAATAATAGAAGGTTTGTTTTAAGAAACTGCTTAAGGGCAGAAATTGAGACACAGATGCAGAGAACAAACATATGGACACCAAGGGAGGAAAGCGGCGGGGGTGGGTGGGGGGGCTGATGAATTGGGCGATTGGGATTGACATGTATACACTGATGTGTATAAAATGGATGACTGGAGCCTCCCTGGTGGCGCAGTGGTTGAGAGTCCGCCTGCCGATGCAGGGGATACGGGTTCGTGCCCCGGTCCGGGAGGATCCCACATGCCGCGGAGCGGCTGGGCCCGTGAGCCATGGCCGCTGAGCCTGCGCGTCCGGAGCCTGTGCTCCGCAACGGGAGAGGCCACAACAGTGAGAGACCCGCATACCGCAAAAAGAAAAAAAAAAAAAAAAGGATGACTAATAAGAACCTGCTGTATATAAAAAAAATTAAATTAAATTAAAAAATAAAAAAAGAAAATGCATAGAGGAGAGTTCCCAGGAGAGGAAAGAGCCAGTGCAAAGGCCCTGAGGCAGGGGCGCACCTGGCTGGGACACAGAGCAGCGGAGAGGCAGCGGGGCAGGAGTAGAGAGACTGCTTGCTCACAGCCGCACCTCCCACCTCTGCAGCCGTCTTGCACAACGGGTCCCGTCGCCTGCCCTGTGAGTCTCCTCATCCACTATGAGCAGTCACCATCCCCTAACCTCAGTGTTCCCATTCCACAGACTGGGAAACTGAGGTCCAGAAAACGGTGAACCCAGAGGCCCGCAGCTTTGTTGGAAGAGCCGGGTGAGAGGCCATTCTATGACTCCAGGGTTTTCCAACCATCTCTCCTCTCCTTTCCTTCCAGAACACCTCACCGCCACCACCCCCATTCTGTCCCCCCGACTCCATTCCTCTCTGGGGGCTACCCTGCCTTTGGCTTCTCAGCCTCCCCAGCAGCCCTGTCTGCTGAAGAGCTGCCGCAGCTGACCCTCCAAGGCAGTTCCCCAAGGTCCAGCCTGAGAGCTCACCCCCACCCTCCATCCCCCCTGCTCCTGCATTGAGATTTTACAGCCATCTGATCCACTCAAGAGGTCGAGGATCGGGGGTAGCTCTGAGGCATCAGAAGTCAGAGGAAGGGACTTACACAGACTGAGCATCCACCAGAGAGGGTGGAGCCCACCCCCTGGGAGGTGAGACTCGCCATTGCTGGCACTGAGTGGGCACTTATCGGGTGCCAGGCCATGCTGGCTCCTTTACTCATTAACCCTCACCCCTCTGAGGTCAGTGCCATTATGTCCCAACTCACAGATGAGGACACTGAGACAGATGAAATACTTCACCCAAGGTCTTCCAGCGAGAAGGTAGAGGCAGGCCCCAGGGGCCACATTGAAATGGCTTGGAGCCCTGAGCCGTTTCCTAATATCAAAAATGTCAATCCCGATGTAAGGCTTTCCACACATGGTAGGATTTCTGTCACCACTGTAGACAGCAGATGAAAAGACAGAAGGCTTTCCAGAACTCTTCAAGTCATGCCATGAAAGGGACCTCCTCCTCCTTCTTCAACAGCCAGGTCTGGACCAGCCCACAGGGAGCTGAGTGCCGAGTGAAAACAAGAGAGCAGGATAAACACGGGCGGGATGAGTGGGGTGATGCTGTAGGAGACGCTGACTCTATGCAACCCAGACAGTGATAGAGGAGAGGGAAGGTGCGCTGGGGTTGGCACGATCCAGTTCCCTGGGAGCCCGCTCTCAACAAGCTCGGAAGGAGAGATAGAACACGAGCGCCACTGTGGGTTAAGGTCGGCATTGTTAATAATGTATTAAGGATGATAATAACATAGTCGACGTTGGTTGAACCCTCACCCTGCACCAGCCTTTCAACACAGCTCATTAATTCCTCACAATAAACCATGAAGTAGTGATGCTTTAAGTAGAAGGACGCTGTGGCTCAGAGAGGTTCAGTAACCTGCCCAGATTCACACAGCCACTAGGTACACCCAGTCCAGCTCTTAGTCCCAAGGCTCATGCACTTAACCCCACTGTATTATATATGGAACAATTAACAAAACATGGCCCCTGCATAAGGCAGTCTGCATTTAGTTGTATACAAGCCACAAGGGCTGTGATCTGTAGGTGGAATTTTGGGCGTCAACCTTCAGGACTCACAGCATATACAAGGCTCCAGTTTGATTTGTGCACAGTCTGGTCTGAGCCTCACAAGAGGCCCTCAAAGTTGACATCACTCTTTCCTTTTACAAGTAGGGAGGCCAAGAGCCACGGCTACTTAAACGGTCTCAGAGAGTTAACTGCGAAGTTGGGACTCGAGCCCCAGCTGCCTCTCTGCAGCCCAGCTCGCACACCCCGCAGGGGCAGGTGGGCCTCCAGCTGGAACCACTGTCACCCCTTCATGCAGCTCTGGCCACAGTTACGGACCCAGAGCGGGGTGCCCACCGGGAGGCGCAGCGCCCTGCGATCCTGCTTCTGCATGGAGGGAAAGTTCTCAGCTCTGGGGCTGCAAGGCCTCCTCAAAAGCCAGGCGCCACATGCCAGTTTGTTCAAATCTGAGATCAGGACAGATTCAGGCCTGGAGCTGGGGGCGCCCACGCTCCTTTCAGGCCCTATTGCACCACTGCATTTTTAACTATGCAGATAAATGCCTTACGTGCTTTTAAAAAACTACTTTAGGGCTTCCCTGGTGGCGCAGTGGTTGAGAGTCCGCCTGCCGATGCAGGGGATGCGGGTTCGTGCCCCGGTCTGGGAAGATCCCACATGCTGCAGAGCGGCTGGGCCCGTGAGCCATGGCCGCTGAGCCTGCGCGTCCGGAGCCTGTGCTCCGCAATGGGAGAGGCCACAACAGTGAGAGGCCCGCATACCACAAAAAAAAAAAAACTACTTTAAAAGGAAGGTCATGTTGTGGCATGTCAAAGAACAGTCCCAAGCTGATCGATCTCACTAATAGTTAAGGAAAAGGAAAAAATAAAAAGATGGTTTCATCTATCTGTTTGAAAGACAGTACCCAGAGTTGGCGAGGAGGCGGGGGTGTTGTATGGAGAGACAGCCACTCAGAGAATGTTGGTGGGAAAATAAGCTGGCGTAGTCGGCCCTTCCTATGCATGGGTTCTGCGATTACAGATTCAACTAATTTCAGCCTGTGGTTGGTTGTCCGCAGATGTGAAACCGGCAGATACAGAACCCACAGATACGGAGGACTGACTGTAGGACAGTATTTTACATGAGGGAATCGAGCATCCTCGGATTTTGGCATCTGTGGGGGTCCGGGAACCTCAATCCCCCAAGGATACTGAGGGGAATATCCACTTTCAGAACCAAACTGGCAATATAGGCTAAATGTAAAATATTTTTACCCTTTCATCCAGCAATTCTACTTCTAGGAACGTATCCTACAACCATTCAAAGGCACTGAGATACCTTTGCAAAGATGTTAGTTGCAGTGATGTCTGTAACCATGAAAAATTAGATAATACCTGCAAGTGATCAATGGGGAATCCATAAATTAATTCAATGCAGTAATAATAGATAGTTATGAAAAAGAAGGTGGAAAATCTCCATTTAACAGGGCATACGTAAGTGAGGGCATATAACTGCTCACTGGGGAGGAAATGTCACAAAATATTGCTACTTTTGTTATTTTGGAGGAGAGTCCTAGGTGTAAGGAGTTTTCTGCTTTCTGTGTTGCTATGTTTGAAACATTTTACCATGCCTTCTTTTATATTTGTAAGCAGGAGAAAAATAGGGTTAATAAATAAATCATGAATTAAAACAGAAAAGAGGGTAGGGTCTGTGAAGCCAGAGGGCAGGGGAAAGGCATTCTGAGCAGGAGGAAGGGCATGGTGAAGGCTGGGGGTCATGGGGGCACCTGAGTCCAGAGATAGAGGGGAAAGGGCTAGTGTGGGGCATCTCTGAGTGTCTCAGCACCGCCCCCCACCACATGCACCCAGGGGCTCTCAGGGGAGGGAGGGAGGGAGGAAAGCTGACTTCACAGAATGAGGCAGAAGGTATGGGGAAGAGGTCCCCACATGGAGGAAGAAGTGGAACCAGAAGGCATGTCCCAAAGCTTAGACTCTTACAACTTGAAAGAGATTCCAGGCACTGGCATGGAACTGAGAAAGGAGGACACCTTGGGGGCGTGCAGGCAAGCTGGCTGGGGCAGAGGCGCAGTGTGCGCGGGGCGATGGAGAGAGAGTAAGTCCAGGTGTAGAAACACGGGATCTTAGAGCCCACCCAGCCCTTAGATGAAATGGTCATCACAACGGGTCCTAGGAATAGCAATTCTCCAAGGAAATCCTGACGCTCATTTCCAAATCTCTGAGGGTCATGGCTGGAAACATTCATTTTAACCCAATTACCCCATGAGTGTCCAGTACTCTGAAGTTTGAGAACCAACGGTTTAGAGGTTAAAAAGCTCACCTTCTTTTTTATTTTATTTTATTTTTGCGGTACGCCGGCCTCTCACCGTTGTGGCCTCTCCCGTTGCGGAGCACAGACTCCGGACGCGCAGGCTCAGCGGCCATGGCTCACGGGCCCAGCCGCTCCACGGCATGTGGGATCCTCCCGGACTGGGGCACGAACCCGTGTCCCCTGCATCGGCAGGCGGACTCTCAACCACTGCGCCACCAGGGAAGCACTCACCTTCTTTATTTTAAAATGGGGACACTAAAGCACAGAGAGGCCGAGCCACTTACCCAAGGTCACACAGTCAGTGCGTGGCAGAGCTAAGCGAGAAGCCATGGGCTCTGTCCCCTGGGGTGTCTAGAACTCTATCTTGTCATCCTTCCACGTTGAAAGAAGGCCTGGCCGGGCAATGGAGGCATTGGGACAACTTGAGACCCCCGTCCTCCGCATTGAGGTCCTCTGCCGACCACCTCCCTGCCATTTCTCCTGCTCTCCCTCCTCCAGGCAAACACTGGGGATGGAGCTTTGAGCCCACAGACTTAGGTGCTTGTACCTCAACTATCTCAACTCGCTTTCCCATAAATCAGTTTCCTTAAATCAGTTTCGAATCTACTTTGGCAGAAATATTAGCTGGTCAGTTCTGAGTTTTCTCAATTATTCCAGTGTCTCCTCAGTCAGGTCAGGGTATTCCTGGCCCTCCCCACTCTTCCCTTCCCGGGGGCTGATCTAAGATGATGAAGGTGGTGGTGGCAGGGGCCGGTATAGAGCCAAAGGCCAGCCACCCTCTGCTGGGCCCTCTCCACACCGCGAGACCCCCGCCAGGCCACCAGCCTGCAGTCCCCGAGGTGCAGGTGTTGCCGGCTTGCCGGGATGGGGAATGCCACCAAATGTCTGGTCCCGTCTGTCTACACGCCACCCCTGACAACCTATTCCTCCACTACCATTGCCCAGTCCTCTGTGGATGCTGTGTGGCTGTAACAGGGAGTGGGGTGCAGTTCCCCAAAGCCTATCTGAGGGGCGGAGTCTACCCTTAGCCCCCTTTGGTGCAGAGCGGGTTAGGTGGGCGGCCCACAGGGGGTCCTGTCTCTCTCATTATCTTCTGCTCCCCACTCACGACTCAACGCCTCCCCTCCTTGTCGCCCCTGGGTGGGAATCAAAAACAGCAAGCATCCCCTCCAAATGCACTGTTTACAGCTTTTGAAGTTCAAAAAGCCAGGAGCCTGTCCCTGTCACTCACTGGCAGCTTGGTCCGGCTGCCCAGAGGAAGATGGGGCATGTGTGCAAAAGGAGGAGGAAGGAAACACATATGGACTGAGGCTTTGCAAAATCTGCCTTCCCCCGGCCTGCAAGATGCTCCCAACCGGCGCCAGCTTCCTGCAGAAGTGTCCCCTCCACTCTGACTGTCCTACTCCCCGCAGGGCCAGACCAAGGGCCACCTCCTCCAGGGGCTCCTGATTGCTCTGAGGACCCCCCTTCAGAGCTCCCGCAGTCCTGGGGCCCTCAACAGGTGTCACTCTGCAGTCCAATCATCTTGTCATTTTATGCTCCGCAGGGGTGTCTGCAGAGCGCGGGTGTGTGTATGCACACTCATGTCTCAACTACCCGTCGAGGCTGGGGGTGCAGTACTTCCTCACTGCTCCGGGGCCTAGCAGAGTGCCTCCCACGCTGGCTGGAGGACCATGGAAGCACCCAGCCAGGAGATCAGGCCAGGGCTGGGGTGCCAACCCTGACTCACTGTGCAATTCTGGGGGAGTTAGTCCGCTTTCTGGCTAGCCTCCTAGTCTGTAAAATTAGGAAAGTAGACCTTACATTCTACAAGGTCCCTCCGGGGTACATAATTCATCTACACATAGCATCAGAACTGTGACTCGTCCTGAACCTCCGTCCCGCCCATCCCCAGTCTCTGGCTCTGTGCTGGGCAATTGAGAATTCAGTAAATATTTAGCCGATTGATGTAAGCAAAGCATAAAAGTCACTGAAATGGACGTTAAGTTTCCAAGAAACACTGGAACCGTCCATGGTATCTCTTGTGAATTCTCTCAGAGGGCAGAAAGCATAAATAAAGTAGGCAGCTGATTTTTTTTTTTCTCTTTAAAGTCAAAGGCCCATAAATCATGCATGTGCAAATTCATTTCATAATTAACATCACGGGGTATATGTCTGTGAATGTCGTGCTTCAGCTGGGTATGATACTCTGTTAATTAATGGCTTATTTTGTGATGGGAATCATTTTGTGGAAGCTACTTCATATGCACTAGTTTAGGTTTTTTGGGTTTTTTTTAATGACCCATAGGCTCTGCAAAGTGACTCAGCTGATGACACTGAGCCGCTCATGGCTTATTAGACAGTAACACCGAGTGCACTCCAGAGCCTCCATTTTCAAGCACAGCCAGTGGTGAGTGTGTCCTCAGAGTCACAAAGAACACACGCAGAGAGCCTCTGAGCAGGAGGGGAACCCAGCAGGCCTTGGAGATAACGGAGGCCCAGAGAAGGAAAACGATCTGCCCACAGCCTCCCAGCAGACTGGCAGGACCCAGGCTGAGAACCCCATTTCTCTCCAGTCCCCACACCTCCATCCCTTGCCCCCATGCTGCACATGCCCACATGCCCCCGGCTGTCTTGGGAGCTCTGGGTTCGATTGCTGGGCTTTGCCTCTCGATGAAGGAGCACTTGGTAGGTGAGCCTGCTTACCGCCTTGCTGAGCACCCCCTGGAAGCAAGAAAATTGGAAAGAGACAGCTGGGATGGAGCCTTAACTACTTTAATAAGGTTTGGTACCATAGCTGTTGCCGGGAGATTAGCAGGGAAATGTAATGGTGTGTAATTTTTCCTAAGAATTCCATTAACAGAATCAAATGGGCAGACGGAGGCAGAAGCTGGGGTGGGGGGTTGGAGAGCTTTCTGGAGGCTTCCTTGGGAGACAGTTTCTAGGCTCAGGACCTCAGCAAAGCTCTGGGGTGTAAGTTCCAGTTTCATTTGGGCCTTCTCTCATCTTTCCTACCTCTGCCTATCATCCATGTGGGATAGACAAGACACGGTAAAGAGAAAAAAGAATGGGTTCAAATGTCTAGCCTGCTGCTTTCTCACTGTGTGGCCTTAGGTAAGAGGCTTAACCTCTCTGAGTATCAGCTTCCTCACCTGTAACTAGGGCTATCCATGCAGTGCTGTTCTGAGGATCACGATGATGAGCGTGGCACCTGATGCAAAGTGGCTTGGGATGGATGCCTATCTGGTTAACTCTCCAAATATCCACTCTCCAGCCCACCCAGCTCTGTACCATCTACCTCTCCTCACTTTCTACATTGGGAGCATTCTCTCTGCCTGCCAGGCCAGGGCTGGGGCCAAGAACAATGCCAGAGAGGGCAAGACATGGTCCCTGCCTCTGGGTGCTTGCAGGGAGCTGAGGAGGCCAGACATTTATAATCACTTTTCTCCAGGCTGGCAGCAGATTTAAGACACTACAGGGTGTGTTCCCAGCCAGTATCACCTAGATCCATCTCAAAAACCCTGAGAGAAAGGGGCTATCAGGCCCCATTTTACAGATAAGGAAACTGAGGCTCAGACAGGAGGTCACTTGCCTGGGGCCACACAGCTGGTCAATAGCAGAGTTAAAAATGGGGCCCAGGAGCTTCCCTGGTGGCGCAGTGGTTGAGGGTCTGCCTGCCAATGCAGGGGACACGGGCTCGCGCCCTGGTCTGAGAGGATCCCACATGCCACGGAGCAACTGGACCCATGAGCCACAACAACTGAGTCTGCGCATCTGGAGCCTGTAGTCCGCAACAAGAGAGGCTGCGACAGTGAGAGGCCCGCGCACCGTGATGAAGAGTGGCCGCCACTCGCCGCAACTAGAGAAAGCCCTCGCGCAGAAACGAAGACCCAACGCAGCCAAAAAAAATGGAGCCCAAATACCTAGACTGGAAATCCCAAATTCTTTCTCCAACACCCCTTTCCTGTGTCTGTTCCATCCAGCTTCACATTTTATGTTCTCATTTTCTATTTGGTTTGGTTTTGCACTATCAATTAGACTAAAAGCTCCTTGAGGGCAGACGTTTATTATACTTTCCCTCTAACTTCCATGAGACTTGGTGCACAGTAGGTGTTCATGTAAGACATCGAACCAAATGAACAGAGACCCTGTGAGATACCATTTCCTTAATAAATCCAGACTCTGAGTTGTCCCTTCCTCCTGTCCTCCAGCCTATACACACACACACACACACACACACAAACACACCACACACACGCATGCCACACACACACACACACACACAGCTTGCAAAATCTAATAACAACCAGTTTAAAAACATACTAAAAACAGAAAATTTATGTAGCATGACCCAAATTGAATTATACATTACAGCACGATAATTGATTTTTTAGAAGAGAGATTAAATTTATTTTATGCCTCACTAACTAACAGCTAGATTTACCTAATTGCTTGGAGTGCAGAGTTAGTATGATTCATTAAACCCCATACATGCTTGGGTACACTGCGCACTGAGTAAGGCTTCCCTGCTCGCAGCAATTAACGAGGAGAAACCCAGCCGCACCAGTAATTGACGAGAACAATTCAGCCTGAAGTTTGCTCTGGGTGTTTTATTAAGTTCTTTGAGCAAAATGCAGATACTGCACCTTCTGGTAAAGCGGTCCCAAGAAATCAAAGACAACTAATGCTCTCTCTCTCTCTCAACTCTGCTGTGATGGAGAGGGGAGGAAGAAAAGGAAAGAGGAAAAAGGCAAAATGGAAGGCTTGTCTCGATTTAATTACATCAATCATAACAGTGCTTTAAAAAATCTCACCAGCGTCTGACAGCAGGCAGGCAAAGTCAGCCAGCCTAACAAAGAGTGAGTTTGGGTGGAATCAGGGAGCGTTCGGTAATTATATACACATTATCCAAAAGGTAGCAATTTAGGAAAATGGAAAAAAATATGCTAATTTTTGAGAGCAAGAGAAAATTAGAACTCCCTGAGCCATTTATTTATTATTATTAATGATAAAGGACATTTAAAGTGGCATACATTCAAATAAGTGTGATTTCCTTTTTTGATGCCTGTCTGGATGTGTTTTGGGGTTCTGTAGATGTCACACACACACCCTTTCCTCCTCATTCAAAGGCACATTCATATTTTTCACACTCACTCCTCCCAGGACCAGTGAGGTGTATTTTTGACTGGTCTGTCTACAAAATGGATGAAATTGCCTGCCCACATCATACTTTAAGTTGTAGGCTTTTGCAGTTGTGGAAACAGAGAAAGAGATGCTCCCACATCCCCGAACCATGTCTCTAGAGCCCCTGTGCCTGTATTTTGGACTTGGAGCAATTTGCTTTGCTCTGGGAGAGGCATTTAAAAATGTATAGATTTCGGCCATGGCTTTTATCTTCCAGGAGTGGGCAATATAACTGGGGAGGCAAGATGTCCTAGCCATCAATTATGCTGCCATGATACCAGGACATCCCCTTCTCTGGAATCCTCTCAAGAGACACAAGTGGCCATGCCTTAGTCCCAACTAAAGTTGATTGGGCCAGGGCTGGGCACGTGACTCCCACTGGGCCAATCACATTCTCTCTGTGGGGACCTGAAACTGAACAAAAGCCACAGAGACTGGTGGCTGTTTGGAGTCAAGGTGCACTGGGGGTGGCACTCAAAGAGATGTTCCACCAACTCCCTCTTCTGAAGTCTCCAAAGCTACTGAGGTCCAGAGGTTCTGCAGCTCCTTCAATTCTGTGGATGCCCCCAAATCCTTCCCTCAAAACCTCCTTTTGTCTTAAGTTACCCAGAGTCATTTGCATTATTTGCACCCAAAGATCCTTACCTGATCTCCAAGGCAAAGGCAACATAATCACATAAGGCAGAAAGGGAGGCTGGTTGACACTTCAGGTACTGTGGCTTGTACTGTCCCTGCTAGAGGATTCAGGGATTTGGGAGGTTTGGGCTGGCCTGGCGCTCAAAGACCCTCTCCCCCAGTTTTGCAGACTGAGTTCCCAGGAGCAATCCTGCTTCTGCATCCAGAGCAGCAATGACATCAGCTGGTAGATGCTTCTGCCTCCAGTGAGTCTCAGAGTGTCTGCTGCTGAACCCACTGCACCGTTGAAAGCCACTGTTCTAATTGAAACCCGTCATTTACAGACTGGAAAACAGAGCACAGGGAAGTTTTAAGTCACTTCTTAAGGTTATAAGAGCTGCATCCAGGCAGCAAGCAGGGGCCCCTGGATCTATTCCCATGAAGCACCGGGTCCCAGTGTCTGTGCTGGGATGCGCAGGGCCTGGGAGGGCAGCCCTCTCAGCCTCGTTGGACAGATGGGGAAACTGAGGCTCAGAAAGCCAAGTGATTGGCTGATTGGTGTCCCTGTCAGGGTAGCAGGAAAGCTGGATTTGCACCTTCCTGAACCACCCAAATGACAGGCGCACACAAACAGAACCAATTGTTTCCTGGCCTCCCAGCCTGACCCTCCTCCTCAGCCCCCTGATTAAAGAGTGTGTATTCACAAGGCTCAGTCCTCTGCTGCTGGGAACCCAGCTGGGTCCACACACCCCTGCCTGCAGCTCACCTGTCACTGTACCTGTGTGATGTAGGCTGAGAGCCCTGTTTCAACACGGCCTCCAGGTGGGAGGCCCGAGAGGGCTCGGCAGGGCTTTCCCTTGGCTTCATGTGAAGCCTGCCCCACACCACAGCCCTGCCACCTGGCTGTCCCTTGATGCCAAAATTGCAGCCACGCTGGCCACAAAGACAACCAGCTGGATCAGATGGCCAGCGTAGAATCCTGGCAAAGGTCCAGCTCTAGATCCTGCCTGTCCTGCGTTATGTGACCCTGGGAAAGTCATTTCATCACTCTGAGCTGAAAGCTTGAGCACAGTGAGGATAAAAACAATTAGTTCACAGGGCTTATATGAAGATTATGGACACATGTATTTCAAATGCCTAAATTATGAGCTTTTTTTTTTGGCTGCGTTGGGTCTTTGTTGCTGCACGTGGGCTTTCTCTAGTTGCGGCGAGCGGGGGCTACTCTTGGTGCAGTGTGCGGGCTTCTCATTGCAGTGGTTTCTCTTGTTGCAGAGCACGGGCTGTAGGCACGCGAGCTCAGTAGTTGTGGCACACAGGCCCTAGAGCGCAGGCTCAGTAGTTGTGGCACGCGGGCTCAGTAGTTGTGGCTCACGGGCTCCAGAGCACAGGCTCAGTAGTTGTGGCGCACAGGCTTAGTTGCTCTGTGGCCTGTGGGATCTTCCCGGACCAGGGATTGAACCCGTGTCTCCTGCATTGGCAGGCGAATTCTTAACCACTGCACCACCAGAGAAGTCCCTTAGCTATTCTTAACATTAGGAGTCATTTTTTCCTCACAGCCCTCTTTCTCACTGCAGATAGGTTCTAGAAAGCTTGTCAACACACCTGCTAATCAGCTAATCAACCTGCCAGTCCAGCATCAGTCCAGCATCTTCAGAAGGTCTGAGCTTTTTCCACATTCCCATCATTTATACCAGAAGGAGAGGAAGCTCACCTTCACCATCACTATCCAAATCTTATCAGGGAAACACAGAGCTCTCGTTACCAAGGGCTCAGCAGATAGAATCAGGGCTTCAATGATAGAAACTAGAGTTTTGCTTGTCTCTTCCTAGAGCCCAGCAGAATTCTGAACTTTAATCTAACTGACCCAATTCTTAGTTGGGGGTGATATCCTTCAAGCCTATCTGGGAGTCTCTCCCCCTTCCGCAAAGATTGAGGGGCTTTCTCTCCTAGGCCTGGGTCCTCCACGGGGTGCCAGCCTAGCCAGAAGTTTTCTTTTGTTCACTCCCATGGACCCCTGGAGCCCATGATGCAAATAAAGCACAAACCAACCCTCTGGGAAAAACTGTAGGTAACGCAGACTAATATGTCATCCTTTGGACAGAAAGAACATTCTAGAAATCCCTCAGTTCTTGCCTGGTATGAGCATCAGCTGTGATCCAGACTAAAACATCAGAGAAGCAAGCGGACAGGAGTAGACAGAGCGGGCAGATAAGATAGTGACATCTTTCATCTGTGTAGAACGGCACGGTTCCCAGGGCAACGTCCCCTTCCGTTTCATCCCCAGAGCAACCCTGTGGGCAGGTCAGGCACCTCGCCCAAGGCCACCTCAACTAGTCAGTGGCCCAAGAGTTCTGGTGTTGACCTCCATGCGCTGCCCCTACAGCGATGTGGCATTCAGGTAGAGCGGGAACAAACATGGCAGGTGGAGGGGCCTCAAAAGCTGGGTGATCAACTTCAGGTTTCAATGACAAATCACCCGAACATCAAGGCCTTTGTGCTACAGCACACCTGGAAAGTCACGCTGAATGGGGAGCTTTTCTATGTGAAATCAAACCCTGTTCTCCGCACATGAGTGTCGCCAGCACAAAGATTCGTCGACGGCACAAACAAACCTGAATCACTGGTGAATGGGGGAATTTCAGGCATAAATTCCATGTCTCCTGCGATCAGGCGTGGAGTGATTGAAATCCATTTGCTTTCAAAGAGGAGATAGCTAAGAGATGAGGTCACATTTAAAGAAAGTCTCAGGAATCTATCTCATCTCTTGGTCCCTTGGTGGAGCCATGGCCATAAAGATATCTAAATTAGCCCTATTTATATCTTTCTGAAGACAGATTCTCCATTCGACAGGAACTCCAGCCTAGCAACTGATGGTTTGGGGAGGATCTGGTGGAGGTCTTTGATGGCTGCATGGAAATTTGGGGGTGTCTTTTGATAGGGAACCCGGGGAAGGGGGTAGGAGTGAGAAGCTATCTAAAGGGGTTTTATTGAACTTTTATAAGCTAATGAGTGCATTTAATGGGAACAGCGTTGGATGTCAATGCAACATAATGACCATGTAATCTGTTTGGCTAGATTTGTGTGGCTTTCGAGGAGGAAAGAAAGAAGGACCTGCCTGAGCAGTTAATCACTCTGTAGCCAAACTTCATTTAAAATGTCACCGTGTTCCCCAAACTGTGCCAAGGGATGGTGTCACGTGTTTCAATGGATCACTTGTCACCAAATCAGAAACAAGCAGGAGACCCAGACTTTTTTCCCCTTATTTTGAGTCTCTATTTCCGGTGACATGTGACTCGGTGACACAGTGGAGTCTGATCAAAGAGTAATGGTGGCAACTTCCACGCCTGGCCCCATTCTAAGCACTCCCAGGATGCAAAGCTGTGTTTGACTCCACTCTATTGATGGGGAAACTGAGGCTCAGAGCAATTAGAAGTGCTGCCCATAGTGGTCATAGAGGTAGGGGGTAGGGCTCTAAAGCTTTTTCTGTTTTTTTTAAATTGCAGTATAGTTGATATACAATATTAGTTGCAGGTGTACAACATAGTGATTCAATATTTTTGTAGCTTCTACTCCATTTAATGTCATGATAAAATATTGTCTATGTTCCCTGTGCTGTGCAACACCTTGTCCTTGACTCTGTAGTTCATCCTCTTCACCAACAAGCCCAGACTGTGGATCCCTAGAGAAGTGGAAGTAGGCTGCCTCTAAGACTGCACTCTGTCTGTGCTCTTCCCTGTTAGCTGTGCCTGCCCGGGTGGCTGCCAGGAAAAAACCACTGCCTTACGTGCCTTCAGTGACAGCCCCATGGTGTGGGCCCACGGTTTTGACCCATTCTACGTGTGGGAGAACTGAGAGCCAGAAAGGTAACGTCAGATTTGTTGGATGACTGAGGGAAGCAGTTCACACAGCTGGTTCGTGTTAGCACTAGATTTGATCTGTGGCTATAGATTCCAACACCCCTGCTCTTTCCCTCCCACCATGTGGATTCTGGAGGGAAAGCAACTATTTTTATTATCTACATTGGACAGATGGCGAAACAGAAGCCCAGCAGGTGAAGAGGCCCATTGTAGGGTTGTGAGAGAATGGATATTTAACTAATGTGAAGTTTTATCAGTGGATACAGTACAAATGCACAACGGTTGATCACAGGTATAATCACACACATGCACGCACACACACTTACACACTCCTCCAGGAATTAATGCAGTTTAAACAGCACATGTGGTGTCAGAGAAGGGTGCATGGGTTTTGTTTTTTTCTTTCTTGCTCCTCCTCCCACCGCCCCCTCCTCAGCTGAGCTCTGAGATAGTAAACAACTTGCTTTTCAGTGTTTGTGCTGGGATTTGAACCCAGGTTGGCCTGCGGCTGCCCTATGCCAATCTTCCCGGCTGGATTCCATTCTCACTCGATTTCACCCCCCTTGCTATGAGCTCCTGCGAGCTTTTTCCAACCCATGGGTGGCTTCCTATGGCTGTCATTCCTAGCCCTTGTGGGCCAGCCCGACCTCACTCTCAAAGGTGGAGCTCAACTTTCCACCCAGAAGAAATTCTCCAAATGAAATTTCAGATTGATTTAAAATCCAGATTCCCCACGTGGAACCAATAGCGTTATACTCTGTCTGGTTTCACTCATGAGCTAAGTGTTACTGAAAACTTGTGCTCCGATCCCAGTCTGGTTTTATTGAGGACATTCTCCAGCTGAAGGATTTCAAAGGGAAACCAGCTACGCAGCCAGGGACCCCCTGAACGTGTGGCTTGGCGCCCTTATTTCAGCCAGCACTCAGAGCAAATCTCGCCCTGTGGTAAGCACTTCCCGTAAGGGTGGGGGAACATGGGGGGAGGATGGGAAGTGGGAGATGGAGGGAGAGGGAGAAAGATTAACACATCCGCACCTCCTCTGGGCACAGACGCCAAATGGTCTGCACGAGGTGTCAGCTCTCCCAGCCTAGAGGTCGAGGGGCCGGGCTCCAGGGCTTGTGGCCCTCGGCCCGTGCATAGGGCACCAGGCATGTCACCCAGCTCTGGGCACGGTGGGTCTGTCTCCACAGGAGCCTGCCATGCAGCCTTTGGCAGAGGTTGAGGGTGGGCAGAAGGGAGACCAACTCCCTCTCTTTCTGAATGGAAGCATCAACTCTAAGAGTAGAGTCAATAGGCCTTCCCTCTCATGAGAAAATTTAAAAAAATTATATATACACACACACATACCAGGAAATTAAGCCAGATGATGAGGAAGTCTTGGAGAGGAGTGGTGTTCTCTGCCTTCCAAAACATGTGCTTGTTTAGTGGATGGAAATAAGGGAATATTGACAGAGACACACAAGACAGCATTTAACAGGCTTTCTGTGATCACAGCAAAGCAGGGGGGATTTCTGGGCAAGGAAGCAGGGGTTGACAGACACAGAGGACATGGCTTCAGGGCTACCTAAGTATCCCTCCGTCTGAGGCCTCGCTTCCCAGGACCTGTGTAGAACTGGGGGCCTTGGCTCTGCTTCCCAACTCCCCATCCCCTACCCTCTAGAAAATTCTCAGAACTGGAAAATAATTTCCTGCCGACAACTAAGAGGCTCTGTCCTACCCGGTCCCACCTCCCAGAATTGGTGCTCAGCCCTCAGCTTCCCCTAGGCCAGCATCTCCCCGCAGCATCAGCTCCAGGCCCCCACTCTCCTCCGTCGGAAGGAGCAGCCTCTGACTGTTTCTGTCTCACCTGGCTTCCCCTCTCTGCCCATTCTCAGCTTAGCACACAATGCCCCAAATTCTCTTGGGGTTGTGAAACCATGGTAAGGTGTAGTCTCTTTTTTGTGTGTGTGGTACGCGGGCCTCTCACTGTTGCGGCCTCTCCCATTGCGGAGCACAGGCTCTGGACGCGCAGGCTCAGCGGCCATGGCTCACGGGCCCAGCCGCTCTGTGGCATGTGGGATCTTCCCG
Source organism: Mesoplodon bidens (assembly GCF_964165515.1). Lineage (NCBI taxonomy): Eukaryota > Metazoa > Chordata > Mammalia > Artiodactyla > Ziphiidae > Mesoplodon > Mesoplodon bidens. The sequence goes on along the minus strand of NC_138178.1, from coordinate 59,246,515 downwards.
GAATCAGGGCACGAACCCGTGTCTCCTGCATCAGCAGGCGGACTCTCAACCACTGCGCCACCAGGGAAGCCCAGGGTGTAGTCTCTTGAAGGCAGAGCTGAAGTCCATATTTCTGTATATTCGTGAAGCCAAGGTCTGAGTTTGTTTAAACCTTCAGTTATAGCCTGAGTAACTCTCTCAGTGGTATGTTTGAGTTATCCAGACACTTCCAAAATCCCGCTCTCCTACAACCTGCATCGTTACCCTCTGATATTATGATTCCCCTCTTAGAGACAAGGGAACTAAGACTTGGAGAATCGAGACGTGCTCACAAGTGCCAGACGAGGAGGAATTGGCAGGTCTGGTTCCTGAACCCGGGCTGCTAGCGAGAATCGGTGCTCTCTCCATCAGTAACCTCCATCCCCTCCATGCACACACACCCTGGCTGGGTTCATATGGACTGCTCCATATCCACCTTCCCCTCCTAGCCCACTCTGGAGGAACAGGGGCTCCGCCCAAGGAACAAAGTTGGGACAGTTATGAGCAGGTCTCTGGGATGGAGAGCCAGAGTTGCAATAAACCTCCTCCTGGCCCGACGCTTGGGTGGAGCAGCTAGTCACGGAGGCCATGCCTGCCTCCCTCTTGGTCCCTTGCCGAATTCTGGATACCTCCAGGCTTTGGTTGATTTCTAAAATTACTTCCAGAAGGAACTGTCCAAAGACTCCTAAAGCAGCAATAAAACCCTCTGACTTTTACATTTCCACAGACCCAGATGGGCTGTCACAGGGTTCCCAGCATCCCAGCCACAGGCCAAGTCACAGAAAACCAAGCGATTCTCACCCTGGGAGCCCTGGCTTGATATGGAGGTGGCCTGTGTCCCAGCCAGTAAGCTCCTTCTCGCTGGTCTGCCAGGCTGTCTGGGGCCTCAATGGGCAGAGGAAGAACATGGGTTTTGGAGACATCCTCTGGGTAGACACAGACAAAGCATCTACCATGTGCCAAGAATGGTGTCTGGGGACACAGCAAAGGGAAAGACGTTGAAGTCCAGTGGGGGAGGCCAACAAATCACCAGGCAGCTCTAATCAAACAAGGATGTAGGCAATGCTGCAGGAACACAGAGGAGGGGGAGCTGTCAGTCTGGGTGTCCTGGAAGTCTTCCTGGAGGAGGTGATTTCTGAGTGGAGAGGACGAGAGAGTTGACTATGCAAATGCCTGGAGGCCCATCTTGACAAGACAGCCTGGGAGGTGGGAGTGAGGGTGCGCCATGACTACACGTAAAGTGTACACATGATGCTGTACACACAGTAGGGCTAGCCTTTCCTCACACCTGCCCTTGGAAACATCCTCCACAGCGAGACTGTTGGCATGACCTTGGCCTAATTGGAGAGCTGGTCTTTTGGGAAATACCAGCCCAGCCCCCTCAGACCAGTACAGAGGACAGGAAGCAGCCAGTTTGGGCTGGAACAGAGACTTTGCAGGGTAAATCCAGGGAACCCTCCATTGAGGACCCAACCACGGAAGGCCTCGAGGCCAGGCTGTGGGGTGCCATCTTGTATGTTCAGGCCATTGGCTATGACCCTGCTTCCCGGAACCCTGGGTTTCGGCAGAATTCCCAGGTCTGCTACAGGGTGAGGGACGGGCTGCTGCATTCTGGGCCCCACGCCATTGGAACTGCAGAAGCTCCAGCTGATCTGTGTTCTACGCTGTAGACAGTGAAGGGGCAGGGCCCAGAGAGACAACATGCAGACAAAAGGCATCTTTGAAAATTGTCAAAGACAAATAAGAGAGATGCTGAGGGATGTTGAGCAGGCAAGGACACTACCATGGGCTCATCTGGGGGACAGGCTGTAAGGTGGGTTAGAGAGACCAGGTCACTGCTAGTAGTCTGTCGTGATAGAATCCACGAGGTCCCACCTGATCCCAGCCAAGCTGTGGTAGGAGAAGCTGTAGAGAAGCGAAGAGGTGGAGAGGACCCTCCAGAGGTAGAATAAAGAGCGGGTACTTGGCCACAGATGGGGTACAGGCCTCATCTCCCCGGTTTAGTAACTTGAGGGTAGGGACTGTGGTCCATGCACCTTTCTGTCCTTCATACTGTCAACCATGGTCGGTGCCTGGCAAGGCACAGGTGCTTTCTAAGTACCTGTTGGGGGAACAAACAAGGGCCCAGGACCTCTGATCCCCAAATATAAGTTCTATGGGAACTGAGAAATAAGGTCCTGACTCCCATTCAGAGGCCCCATAGGAGTTTGAGTGAGGGCAGAAACTCTGCAGCCAGGGGTTCAGTCCTGACCCCTCTTCCTGCTAGTTGCATAGCCTTGGGCCAGTAACTTAACCTCAGGTTGGCTCAATTTCTTATCTGTAAAGTGGGAATAATCAGGGTACCTATTTCATAGAGTTGTTGTGAGGACTGGGTTCTGGAATGTTTGTGTCCTCCCCAAATTCATGTGTTGAAGCCCTAACCCCCATTGCGATGGTATCCAGGGATGGGACCTTTAGGGAATAATTAAGTTTAGATGAGACCATGAGGGTGAAGCCTCTGTGATGGGATTAGTGCCCTTACAAGAAGATACATGAGAACCATCTCTCTCTCTCTCTCTCTCTCTCTGCCTGCCATGTGAGGACACAGCAAGAAATCATTCCCCAAACCAGAAAGAGAGTTCTCACCAGGAACTGAATCAGCTGGCACCTTAATCTTAGACTTCCAGCCTCTAAAACTGAGCAATACATTTCTGCTGTTTAGGACACAGAATCTATGGTGTTTTGTTACAGCAGCCAGAGCAGACCAAGACAGACAGCATGTAAAAACGAAAGTTCTTAGAACAATGCCTGGCAGCACAGGTATGCTAAGCACGTAATAAAGGGACAAGTCACTGGGAAAGGGAATCTGGCATGGAGGCTGTGGCCAGGCTGCCTGAGTTCAAACCTGGCACTGCAGCTTGAGCTGTGTGTCCAGTGACCAACTTCCTAACCTCTCTGTGTCTCAGTTTGCTCACCTGTCAGAGCGAGGGGGGGGGGTGATCATATTTCTGTTTCCCAAAGAGGTAAACAACAATATTCAGCTCCTGTAAACAGCGATGCAGCCAGGCTTATAGCTAAAACATTGAAATATTACCATACCAGCTACTAACAGTCAGCTCCTCATCTCCCTGAGGGCCTCCCAGTATCCTCCCAGAAGTTCCCTACAATCTTGCAACTGAAGACTTCATAACCAGCACCAGGGGCCTGCTCTTCTAAGTGGGCTCATCATTGAATTAAAAAGGGTTCCCAAAATGCTTTGAGAGATGACATCATCACTATTGGAGTAAAACATGCTTTTATTCATCCATCCATTCAATAAATCTTTATTGATCACCTCCAAATGTCACACATGTCAGGACCTGGGGATCTAAAGAGAAATAAGGCCTGGTCTCTGCCCCCAGGAGCCCCACAATGTAGCAGGAAAAAAATCATCAGAAAGTAAGAGGCTGTGTAATGGGATGCCCAGGGCCCTGGGGGCTCTAATAAGGTGATTGAGACAAAGGACAAACTCAGCCCCTGCATGAAGGTGTGACACTTTTTGGTCCAGCACCGGTCTGTCTACTTGATACCCACCCTCCCCATGTAGGGTTGCCAGATTTAGCAAATAAAAATTCAGGGCACTCCATGAAATAATTTCAGATAAACAATGAAGGATTTTTTTTTTTTTTTAGTGTTATAAGTAGGTCTCAAAATATCACATACACTGAAAAAAAGTCTTAGGTGTTTATCTGAAATCCACATTTAAGTGAGATGTTGCATTTTATCTGGCAATGCCATTCCTAGGTCAGTTATAACCAGTGCCCCATTAACTGTCAAACGGGACCCCTTATACTTCTGTCCAGAAGATCATCTCAGATACAGCTTGGTTTCCTGGAGAGAAGAAGAAGAGAACAGAGCAGGGAGGAAATGAGTGGAGGGGCCCAGAATGAGGTGGGCAGACAATGGAGGTGCTGCAGGAAAAGGAGGAGGATGGCAGGGGAAGAAAGAGAGAGCAGGGCAGGCGGAGCCTACGGGGGAGCTTCCCCCCCTCTGCAGCTGCCTCTCCCTCCCCCGGCACCGCCCCCCTCCCCCCCCACCCCACCCCAGCCATGTGGATGTGTCAGGAGGGAGGTGCCGGCCGTCTTGGGAACCTGAGTGTGCTCTCTGAAATGTCAGCAGAAATAAACCTGGCTAATCCTCCGCGATGGCCCGTCACATTAATATCCCTGAAATTCCAAGCGGATTAAAATAACCATGAGCGTGACACCATTTGGAAGGCCGGGGATTTACTTGGAAGCGGTGCCCCATTGGTGAGCATTCCTCTAATTGCTGCTTCGTATAAATAGAGTGTCCTTTAATATCGCCACCAGCCCCAGCTGACAGATTTAGAAGGGAGCTGTCGAAGTCGTCAGGACCCGGGCCGTGGTAAACCGAGGCTCTGTTCGGGCTGTAAATGGGATTCTCGAAGGTCGATCAATCTTACCAAAGCCGCCAACATTGCCTGTTGATCTGTGAGGTCCTGAGTGGCTACAGCTTCCCAGAAATGTGCTTGCATCTGTCAGAATTATAAGCAGCTGGCAGCTGACGCCAAGGTCAAGTTTACTGCTAGTGTGGAAATAGAATCTCCCCAGTACACGAAATGCTACTTAGGGGTATATCAATTGCAGGCGGGTCATTAAGGGAGGATTGTGTGCGTGCGCGCATGTATGTTACAGCCTCGGTTGCCCAGAACCCACTTCCTCTGTAGGTCCACATTGGACACAAAAGCAGGTGCTCAGATGAATAAAATTAAATAACAATTAGTTCACAGCAAAATTTTTAGCATCATCATCATAAGGCAGTTTTCACTCTGTCATCTAACAAGTAGTTGAGCACTCCTGCTGACTCAGGCACTGCTCTTGGTTAAGACCTCTCTTATTTAGGGGCTGTGTAGCCTTGGATGTGTTATTTCTTGGCTTTGCTCAGCCTCAGTTTTGCCACCTTTAAAATGGGGATGATAATTCCTACTTCAGAGAGTGTTGAGTATACCTGATGAAATTAGGTCCCTGAAGTGCTGGGACGGGTCATGCTCCACCTGCGTTAACGGTAACTCATGTCAGATGGCCATCTGGGAGGATGGCAGAGGAGGCGAAGGAGCCAGGAAAGGACGGGTCCAGATCCAGACAGGGTACACCACCAGGAGTGATTAAAGGTCTAGATCCCAGTGTCCCAAGCTGTGGGGACTCAGGCTCCATCTAGGGGACAGGTCTAATTTGGGGGAGGGTTTCATGGCAAAGGCAGTTTCCAGGGTCCATGGATACTTGACCCTCTGTTTGACCCGAACGTGTCCCCAGTCAAGAGTGGGCCCCAGGGAAGAGGGACCTGGTCCACCCAAGGAGAGGGCCTGGTGAGAGGCAGGCCCCAGAGCCTCCTGCAGCCCCAGACTAAGGGCAAGGCAGAGCCTGGGGGAGCCCAGGCAGTCTTCTGGACTTTGTTCTGGTCCATCGTGTCAACTGGAAGCCTCCTCAAATCTCCAACAAATCTGGAGTCTATTCCCTGTAGAGAATTGGGTCTGGGGTAAGCCAAGCAGTTCTTGGATGAGTTGGCTCATGAGATTGCATCAGACACCCTAGGCAAGAGTCAGTTTTTGGCCTTGTGATCAAATTCCACCCAAACCCCACCCCAAATCCAATTCACTGAAAATCTAAGTGAGGTGGCTTCTGTAAGAGTCAGCAAGGGATTTATTCCATTCCAGCTGTTGGCATGTCCCTCCCTGTGATGATTCCTGTGTCTGCACCGCACGTTACATGATTAGAAGTCCTGTTTTGTCCTGTGGCTCTTTCAAGTCTCACTCACATCAGCCTTTGGCAGCTGGACTGAACGTAAAGACCATGAGCTTTGTATCCCTCAGGCTCGGGACTGCCCCCTTGTCTGCTCAACTCAGCAGTCCGTCAGTGCTAAGGCCCGCTTTTCACACATTTTAACATCTCTGACATTAGAATGGCCTTATGAGCTGTGACCCCTTGCAGTTATAATTGGCAGCTCTTTTTCTTTCTTTCCTGTTTATAAAATCATAGTGTGTCCCACCATCTATGAAGTCTTAAATTCGATGAATTGACTGTCTGGCCTTTGGCAAGGCCCTTCTCTGTGAACCTGCTTCCAATATCTGTAAACTGACAGGGCTGTCGTGAAGACAAAAAAAGAGGCCTGTGGGGAAGGCGCCTGCCCGTGGCAGTCAGTGGAGGCCAGAGAGCTGGACTGCTGTGAGCAGCAAAGCGAATTTTACAGGTGAGGAAAAGGAGCCCCGAGGGGAGGCTCTGTCACAGGCAGAGATTTGGGGTTTTCGATGTACAGCTGACCCTTGAACAACATGGGTTTGAACTGCACTGCTCCACTTATACTTGATTTTTTTGTTCAGTAAATGTATAGTCGTTCCTCCCTATCTGGGGATGCAGGGCTGTGGATACAGAGAGCCAGCTATAAGGGACTTGAGCATCCATGGATTTTGGTACCCACAGGGGTCCTGGAACCAATCCTCCACAAATACTGAGGGATGACTGTACTGTCATCAGCCTCATCTCACCAGTGTTTACCCCACCAGGAAAAAGAGTGACTCACGAAGTGTTCAGCCCAGGAGGCAGGGCTAGATGAGGGACCCAGTCTGCTCCTGGACACTCAGCCACTGGTGGGCTGGGGGCCGGACTCCCCCCAGCAGAACCCAAGAGGCAGCCACCAGTGCCAGTCCTATTTTACAAAAAATAACTGCCAATGCGCTGTCCATCATTTTAATTTTGACCCCCTAGTGTGGGTAAGGAAAAACCAATGTCAGATAGTGTTTGGTAACAATTCGAAAAGGGAAGATGCTTGAAACGTTTTTTAAAAAAATATACTGGATTCGTTTTAACTGTATTTATCAGAATTAATTTCATAGGCCACACATTCAGATGGGAAAAAAGCGCAAAAGTTTATTTCCCCCTTGGCTCCCATTCCACTTTTGGCAGAACCTCTATTTTAGTCACCTCGTGGTCCCCCCTCTCTCCTTCCAGAGGTGGCACTCAGTTGGGGTGGGGGGAACAGGTATCATCAGAGCACCCAGGGAGCGTGCCTGGGTCTCTGCGGTCACCTGTCCACACTGGCCTCTGCTGAGCAGGGTATTGGTCCCTTGTGGCCGCCCACATGGGCTGGCGAGGTGTCCTTCTTTCTGCCCCTCTTGGTCCACGCTTGCACCCGCTGTCACACCTCCACCACCCCAGGCATGAGGCCCTCCAGGTTTGCTGGCCCGCAGGCCACCAGTCAAAGTAGCCCTCTGCTCCCGTCCCCAATGAGACGCCGGAGCTCACGATGCAGCCTGGGCCCTCAGGCTGCCGCTCCCTCACTGAACACTGGGGCTTCTCTATGAAACTTGCAGTCCCCCAACTTCTCTCAGGGGGTAGGGCACCTTTCCCCTCTGCTCTCAGAGCCCCCAGACTATTGGGTATCCTGATTTCCCCTCAACTTCAGGGTGTGGGTGCATGAAGCATGTGGCAGGACCGTTCTCAGAATTCCACGTCAGCATTAACTCTTTCCTTCGGAGGCCCCGTTTTTTTTTTTGCTCAAGGAAGCACTAATCTAATCTGGGTAAGTAGGAAAAAATGGTTAACTAACCACACCCTCGTCCTCCCGAGGCGTGCACGCTCAGGGTTTAGATGCTCCGGAGGAAACACTTTGAGACTCCCAAACTATATCTGCCATGAAATTCGAAACCTACATACTCACTTGTCTCTCTCTCTCTATTTCTGCTGTGATGACTAATCATGAGGTCAGGGAGTAAAGACTAGGGAAAGGGTAGGAAACATCAAGGAAGAACAGTCCAGGTGAATGTTTAAATGATTTCAAAATTTGATCCTACCATGGTGGGTAGAAATTCATCAAGGTCCATGTTGTTAGTTAAATCAAGGTTGGAAACATTTATAGGAAAGAGTACACGTGACTGCATCATGTGAACTGGAAAATAGGAGACGGGGTTTGTAACCCCCCTCTGCCCCCAGCCAAATGGCCGAGCTGCTTTCCTCTGCAAGTCTCAGGGAGAAACGGGCTCCAGACTTCAGCTGCAGAAGCCAAAACAGCCAGAAACCTGTTCTCCCAGACCCTGACGGCTGGGGAGGGGCACACAGCCTGCGCTCAGCCAATTGGTTCTTCCCACTGGGGGTGACACAAAGAGCTGTGGGTCCGTTTCTAATGCATCCTGGCTCTAGCTGAAGCAGCCTACTCCAACTCCATGGCATGGTCTGGCCACGGGCTCAGCAGCCCACCTACCCTGGGTTCCTGCCTGTTTTCTGAACATGGTAATATGCCCATCAGATCTCTTTCCCCCCTTGGGTTATCCAGCATTGGCGTCTATGGTGTAGAGCCAAGAACTCTGGTAATAATGAGTAACTCAGCTCTCCTCTATGAACCTCAGTGGCCATCTCTATAACATGAGGCGTTTAAATCAGATGAACTCCACGCTCTTACAGTCTATCTCATGCTTTTAATGCTCTGGGGCCGAATCGCCCAGCCTACCTGGCTGGTTCACACATCCATACCCAAAACTCCACCATGCTCTAGGTGTCCATATTTTGGGGAGTAGTCACCCTCTGCACAGTTGGCCTCATGCCGCATTCCATCCAGCATGTGGGTCATCCCCCCAAAATGAGTTCTATGGGCTTCCCTGGTGGCGCAGTGGTTGAGAGTCCGCCTGCCGATGCAGGGGACGCGGGTTCGTGCCCTGGTTCGGGAGGATCCCATATGCCGCGGAGTGGCTGGGCCCGTGAGCCATGGCCGCTGAGCCTGCGCATCCGGAGCCTGTGCTCCACAACGGGAGAGGCCACAACAGTGAGAGGCCCGCGTACCACACACACACACACAAAAAATAGAAAAAAGAAAAAAATGAGTTCTATGGTCCTTCAATCAACCAGGTTCCTTTACCGCAGGACCTCTCAGAGCCTTTAGTACACTAGCGTACATTGTGATCCTCCAAGACAGGACTACAGGATTCATAAATTAGCTCCCAAATGAATATTGCTGCAAACTCGCTTCCTTGCTGCCCATTTCAAGAACTAGAACACAGTGGAACCCACTCTGAGACAACTAGATCCCAGGTGTCACCTGAGGAAAGACAATGTCCTGCATGACTTCCAAAACTCTCTCTCTCACACACACAGGAACTCCCCGGCCCAGTCTGACTCCATTTTAACATTTTTTTTCTGCCACCGCTCAGCTTCCTGGATGCACAGGCATAAGCGGCGCTAAGTGCCTGCAGCTGGAGTTCTATGCCTGTGGCAACAGTCGGCGGTGACTCGAGGTTTGGGGTTTCCACTCTCCATCAGCTCATTCGTCCTCTGCGCCACTCAGGATGCAGCAAGTGCAAAAACACGTGTGCTTTCCTGAGCCCTGGGCACTCAGCTGGGCCGAGGGCAGTGTGCTGCCACCCGCCTCGCCGAAACCTTGACATGGGAGACCAGATGGGTCTAGTGTAGTGGCCCAGCCTCGCAGATGGCCCTGGCTCGGCCCCGAGGGAGAGTCTGGGGGCCTCCCTGACTCCCACCCCAAGGCCAGAGACAGCTCCACACGTACCACCCCTCTCTCCAATCCTGCAGCAGAACTCCCCTTCAGGAACGGTTCAAAACCTCTTGAAACTGTTTCTCTTTTCAACTTGTACCTTCTCTGGAGAGAACAGCTGCCTTAAGTTGCTTCTCACTGCACGGGGAAGGATCTCCTTGTCCAGCTTTAAGGGGAGCTCCTCAAATGTCTGCTACAGGGCTGGGTGGGAGGCCCGCCTCCACCCCGCAGCCCTCTAGGTGATCCATGGCTTCCACAGGGCCTGAGCACCGGTCCCTTTAACCTCATGCCTTTCTCAGTTGAAGAAGCAGAGTTTAAATATAGTATTTCTTGGAGGTTTTCCTTGTTTGTTTGTTCTTTATTCACAAAACATGCTTGCTACAAAAATGTAGGAAAATGCAATAAAATAGATGAAGAGAGAAATAAGAATAACCCACTATCCTGCTACCCAGAGATAATACTGTAAACATTTGGTCTTGTTTTGCCTAATCCTGTGGTCACATATGTGTAAATGAGGACTCATTCTACCTCAGGTGACTGATAATCTGACTCAGATGGAGCTTAAACATAAAAGAGGATTCACTGGTTCTCAGTGCTAGGAGATCCAAGGGTAGGGCCAGCTTCAGGCAAAGCTGGATCAGGAGCACCTCACTGTCCTCAGGACACACCCCCTCTCCAATCCTCAGCTGTATTCCCAGGCTGCAGGATGCCACAGCTTAGCTCACAAGCCTTCAGGCTCAGGTCTAGAGGGGAAACCTGAGCATCCTTTCCAGGAGTTTCCACAAAAGTCCTGAACCTCATTCTGATTGTACCAGCCTCCGGTCACATGCCCACCCATGAACCAATCGCTATGGCCTAGGAATGTGAAGTGCTGATTAGCTGAGGTCAAGGTCATGTGCTCCACCTCCAGAGCCCCACCCAGGTCACCTGGACTAAGAGAGGATTAGTAACAAGTGAAAAATCAGCTGTCCTTATAAGATGAAGGAGTTAATGCAGGGGAGGGATTAAAGAGTAAGTGTGCACTAAAAGTTGACTATGAGACATCTAGCTCAAAATCTTGAGTGGCTCACCAATCAGCCTTTAAAACGTCTCTAAGCCTGTCTAGGAGAATTCCCAGTAATATCACCCAACCTACCCAGGATGCCCTCCATCAGACAGAGAAGGACCCACTGGGAAAAGGCGGAAGGATCCTTCACGCCTCTTCTCTCATGGGTCCTGTGTCAGTGACCCCGACTCGGACCCACCAGAAATGGGGCCAGCTACTCCTCTCTGTCTCTTAAGGGCTATTCTTTGAAGCAGAGTGTTGGTAGCGCTCCCTTTCCTTTGTCACCGTCTGTGCACAGCCAGGCAAGACACAATGCAGGCAAATGATAGAAAACGGAAGTCTGGAGCAGGTGGAGGAATGCATTCTGGGCCATGGCTTTCTCACCAGCAGCTGGAGCTGGGGACAGAGGGGAGAAGCATAGCTGTCAGGGTGTGCTGGGGTTCCCTGCACCCCAACAGCAGCTTCAAGTGCCCAAGGCCTTGGAGCGGGGATGGTGGTGGTGACAGAATCCCACCCCAGCACAGCACAGATACACCAGGAGTCAGGGACTGAGCTGGGAGCCCTCACACCAGCCTGCCCCAGCTATAGATCTGAGAGGAACACGTATCTACCTCCCCAGCGAGCTCAGTAGAAAAGAAGGCGTGACCTGCTTAAAAGAGGAGCAGAAAGCCTTAGGGAGAGAATATAGACTTCATTTCAAGATGAAATAATGAGGTAATGTGAAAAGGGAGACGGGTGAAAAGTGGAAGAATTATAAAGTAACTAAAAACATGATAGCTGAATTAAAAACCACTTTGGAAGAAGGTAATGAAAAACAGACTTGATGACCCAGAAAAACAAATCAGCAAAGTAGAGAAAGAACTTGGCCAGCTCTCCTGGGATACAAGGGGGAAAAAAAAAAGGATAAAGAGGTGACAGTTATGAGAGGAAGACTGCGAGACACATAGGAGAGCTGAGGTACAAATGTTGGAGCTGATTTCTTGAGCAGACAACCAAAAAAACAAACTTTCGGCAAGGCAAACCAGGAAGGAAAGTGGAGGTGCCATGTTGAGAAGGGGAAGGGCATCTGACCGTTGGTACAGTGTACCCAGGTTATTCAGAGAGCTGGGAATTCCATGAGCTGAATTGTGCCTGAGTTTTGGGCAGTCTGGCTTCACTTGCCTGCAGGCTCAGTTTCAGCCTTGTGAATTCTGTTTTTATCTGCAGTATCACGGAGATGTGAGACGTATCGTGGGGGATGCTCATGCCAGGTGCAAGGTACCAGGAGTTGGGGGAAACTGGGCTGCTGTAAGGACCCTGGGCAGGTTCATAGGGCCAAAAGGGATGCGAGCAGGCAGCAAAGACAACTGTCGTCTTCATTCTGCCAAAGGGGAGTAGCAGCACCAGCCAGGAAAGAGAAACGGCCCATGAAGAAAGGGTCTTGCTCAGCAGAGTAACACATTCAGGACAGCTCTGGAAAATAAAAGTCTGTCAGTCTGGAAATCCCAGCAGTTCTAATGAGGTTGAATTCAGCAAGCAGATGAATCACAGAGTCTGGGAGATGTGGAGAGTGGCTGACACCAGAGAGGCCATCTGGCTGGTACTCTCAGCCCAGCCCATGCATCCCCCAGAGCTCAGCCCCAGGATGGATCCTCCAAGAAAGCTTGCTCAGCCCTGAGGCTCAGTCCCAACCCCTGGCAACGCACCACCCCCAAGTGCCCTCCACACACCTGCTGGTGAAGGAGAGAGAGAGCTCTGATTTTGCAGTCAGAAGTCTTAAAGTTCTGACCTTGATGTGCTTGGTGACTGTCCCTTAAGATTTTGGGGCAAGGTCTCTGTGGAAGAGGAATCCCCTAAGCCAGCTGCATCTCCCTTACAGAGCACGCTGATATCCAATGAGTCATTCAGTGGGAAAGTGCTGTGAAAAGGAGAAAGTGACCCAATGATGGAGGTTAGGAGGATCCTAAGGACATGGAGAGTGAAAAGAAAGAACCTAAGAGAATATTCTAGAATGGGTGTGGAGGCGGAGGGAGCAATATCAGAAAGCCAGCATCCTACTTATAAGAAAAGAAGGAAAAATAAGTCTCTGAGGCTTCTTAGTGAGCAGGAAATATTCCAGAAGTCCCGACTCTGACACTAGCTCTATGACCACCCCCAAGCCCCGTCTGTCCCTCTGATTCTAGTCTGTGTGATATGTATTGTCAGCTTTGAAGTGATGGCACATGAGGCTCAAAAACAAAATCCTGAAGTTATATATAGAAAATGAAGGAAAAAAGGACCATTTTCCACCAGGTTGAAAATGGTGTCCCGTCGAAGGAGGTCAGAATAAAAAGGGAATCCTTCTCCTTTGGCTGTACATCTGCTAACACAGCCTGTGCTCTGATTTATTTTTTCAATCCCAAGGCAAGAAGCAGTCCTTCAAGGGACAAATAGTGGAGCCAGACATCACAGGAAAGGACCCCAGCCCTGGAGGCAGGGGATTCAGGATCAAACACCACTTGCTGTGTGTGGCAATCGTCTGCCAGCCCTGGGCCTCAGTTTCCCCTTCTATAAAATAGGTGGGTGAGGGCTTCCCTGGTGGCGCAGTGGTTGAGAATCTGCCTGCTAATGCAGGGGACACGGGTTCGAGCCCTGGTCTGGGAGGATCCCACATGCCACGGAGCAACTAGGCCCGTGAGCCACAACTACTGAGCCTGCGCGTCTGGAGCCTGTGATCCGCAACAAGAGAGGCCGCGACAGTGAGAGGCCCGCGCACCGCAATGAAGAGTGGCCCCCGCTTGCCACAACTAGGGAAAGCCCTCGCACAGAAACGAAGACCCAACACAGCAAAAATAAATAAATTAATTTAAAAAAAATAGGTGGGTGAAAAAAAAAACAGGTGGGGCGGATCGGAAGATTCTCATCCCTCGCATCATCCTTCTTTAAAAAATACGGAGCTTTAGTGGAATAATTGGGAGGAAGGAAATCTTTTGTTAAAAAACGTTTTATTCATTGGCTTTTTAGATATCCTGCACAAATAGATTTAAGCTCCTATAAGGGCATAGATGTGGTCATCATCATGTGTGCTCATCTTTGTTTTTAACTCTTCTTTTTTTTGCAAGTTTCCTGTCCTTACTCTGGAAGATCTTTTAGGACGTTTCTAGCTCTGGTGGTCATATTTCTGGGGCCAGAATAATTCCAGGGAAAGGGGAAAAGAAAGCAGACAGTGCCACGGGTCCACGGTTATGCGTGGAGCTAAGTGGTGAGTCAGGCTCCACGTCGGGTGCTCGCTTGCTCCAGGAGCATAATGAGTTTGCCGCTCCTCTGCCTGTCTAGTCTCCCCTCCCCCCGACTCTGACCATCACCCCCACCCTGATTCCAGAGCAGGTCAGAACTCAGATTTGAAAGCCAGGCCATATCTCAGTTTGGCCTCCACATTCCCAATCTTTCATGGTACCTGGGGATCAGAGAAACCACCAGAATCACTCGGCCCAGCCTCTCTATCAAGGCAAGTAGTTGTCCATCCTCCCTGGAAAATATCCGGTGGAAAGCTTGTCCCACCCAGCTTCCTGCAGGGAGCGGAGGCTGGTGCATGCCCAGATTTTTCAGGCCAAACTGGCTCATTTCTTTCCACCTTAGAAACCTCTGGAAGCTAGGATGCCCACATCCTGGCTCAACTCTTAGCCATCAGTTCAGCCAGGAGCTACTGCTTCCAGGCAAGAGAAAGCAAAGCAAACACAAAAAGTTCAGCTAGACGAACAAGCCATTCACTGTAGGAAGAGGGTGCCCGGGGGACACGTGAACATATTTTCAATCTTGGTGAAAAGCAAGGAAACCAGAATGAAACAATGATATGCCCGTGGCACATGTGAGAAAGAAAGAGGTACAACTCTGTGGGGACGAGGGTAGTGGGAGCCTGTCGAGAGCAGCAGACCCTCAGGTGGAGAGGCCCAGGGTTACGGCAGGTGCAAGGCAAACTCTTAGCAGGCACTTGCCTCTGGACTCAGCAGTTCTACTTGGGGAGGGAGGGGGTCCATCTCAACCGAATAATAAAGAATGGACTCAAATATCTGAATTCAGGAATACTCATTGAAATTAGAAAGAACCCACTTGTCCATCAAGAGGGGATTGGTTGAATTAACTGTGGTACATCTATGGAATTCTTTTAGAATCAAAGTTATACAAAGGTATACATTAACGTAAAAAAAGATGTTCCCGAAATATTGTTGGGTGGGAAAAACAGCTTACACAGTAGTCCATCCAGTAGCATTTTATTTATGCTAAGAAGTCTGATATATAGCATGACGGTTCAGAGATAAACATTCTTCTCCATGATAAATATTTTAGCTACATTGTCTGAAGTTTTACGTAAATAGGTATTACTTATAGGGTATGAAAACAATAGCAGAAGGAAGAAGCCATCCCAAGGAAAGGGCTCCTTCATCCCAAGGGGAGGAATGGTCTGGAGGACCATTTGTGCTTTGGGTCTTTCCCTGCAAAGCGTTCCCCGGCCAGTGGAGGGGGGAGGCAACGAGAGAGATGGGGTGAATGTCCCTCCTAATCTTGGGCAGGCATGATCCCTGGAGCCCACGCCTTTTTCCCTTTCCCTCTGTAAAACAAAAGGTGCTGAAGCACTTTCCAGGAAGCCTCTATCTCCGAGTCCTCACTGTACCTTGTTTTTCCCCTCCGGTTCTCCCTTCCTCAGCAAGGACCCTGTGCTGTGTTGTCTGTCCAACACAGAGGCCAGGAGCAGGGCTGCCTGTCTGGGTCTGAACTCAGCAAGGACACGTCCCAGCAGTGTGGCCGTGAGCCGTCTGAAAATGACTCTTCCTACTTCGGTGCCTCTTTAACTGTGAGGATTGAAAGTGAGAAAAGGGAAGGAGAGAGGAGAGGAGGAGAGGAAGGAGAGGAAAGAGAGGGAGGCAAAAAAGAAAAAGTATAAAGCTTCTAAATGCAATGTGGAATCCTGGATTTTATCCTAAAACAGGGTAAGGACATTAGTGGAAAACAGGGGAAATCCAAATAAAGTCTGTAGTTTAGTTAATGCTGGTATGTGCCTGCTAACATACTAATGTTAGTTTCTTGGTCATGACAAATGTATCACAATTACACCGGGGAAATGGGTGTAGGGGCACTCTCTGTGCTCTCTTTGCAACTTTTCTGTGAATCGAAAATTACTCCAAAATAAAAATCTATTTTTTAAAAAAGTAAAGTGCTTAGAACAGGCCTGACACAAGATAAACAATCAATGAATATTGACTCTTATTTAACTACTTCATTCTATTTGAACTATGATCATCCAAGTGTTAATTATTTTTGCAGGGGTATCAAATTATTTTGCACATCCCGCAGAACCTTCTATGGTGCTGGACACCTGGCGGCTCTCAGTGGCGATTCACCTCTTGGCCTTTATTAATTCCTACCCCTTGCCTCTGCTTTCTATTACCAAGACCTTGATTTTATGTTCTCTTTCTCTCAGAGTTCGCATATGTAAGCTGCATATTATAAGTTGGATCAAAATTCTTTGGAAAGGGCTTCCCTGGTGGCGCAGTGGTTGAGAGTCCACCTGCCGATGCAGGGGACATGGGTTCGTGCCCCGGTCCGGTAAGATCCCACATGCCGCGGAGCAGCTGGGCCCGTGAGCCATGGCCGCTGAGCCTGCGCATCCAGAGCCTGTGCTCCGCGACGGGAGAGGCCACAACAGTGAGAGGCCCGCGTACAGCCAAAAAAAAAAAAAAAAAAAATTCTTTGGAAGTAGTCAGGATATCAATAGGTAATAAAAATATTGGTAAATGAATTAATCTCCTATTTTTACCTGCACTGCACACACAGTGCAGGTAAACCCTTTGTGATAATGATAAGATCCTGTGAAAGAGCATGGGTTTGGAACCAGAAGAGCTGTATTTGTGAATCCCAGACCCACTGCTCATGGGTCATGTGACACTGGGCAAGTCATACACCAGGGAAAAAAGGGCTTGTAAGCAGCCCCTCCATCCCTGGGTGTTCTGAGGGTTTGCTACAATAAGGCTTGTGAAAGCCCTGAGCAAAGCTCCAGCTCATTGACTGCTTTCTCCCTCTGTAGACCCCAGGAGACGGCTTTCACCCACAGGGCAATCCAGGCCTGGGACCAAAACCTGCCCAATGGGGACCCACCTCTCCCAGCCAACCCACCCTCACAGTCACATGCACCACCACAGCCCTACGCATGACCGGCTAGTCCAGTTGCCTGGCCTGGTCTTCTGGTCTTCACCTGGGAAGGGAAGTGGGCCTAACGCTGGCTGCCATGGCCTCACCCCTGCCCAGACCTCCCGTTCCAGGTGTGCTCACCAGCCCCCCTGCACTGCCACATGGTTGCACAGAATTGCAGAAGAAGACCACCATCTCACCTCTGACTCTCTAGCAGATGGACCCAGTCGCTTGGGTGCGGGATGATGCATGAACGGTATCTCTGGTGATGAGGGGCAAAGGGAAGAAGGGAGTAAGTGGGTGAAAGGAGCCCTAGGGGCAATTCCCGTGCCTAACTCTGGAGCTTAGGCCCTCGTCAGAGGAGGCACACCTTCTTGCCCGTATCTGGCCCAGGCATGTGTTCACCATTTTATTGCAGTGAGAAAGAGTGGTGCTTCAGAAGAGAGGGAGCTCAACATAAAGTCTGAATCCATCCAAAGGGGTGACCTCTCTGCCTTCTATACCCAGGTGAAGGCGGGCAGGTGAGAGGCAATCTGCCCAGGCCCATTCCCTCGCTTGGCTGATCCCAGCATTCAATTCTCCATCCCTCATTTTCTCTCTAGGTCAGTCCTTGGACATTTCCAATCCAGGTCCAAGTGTTGACTTAGTTCATGGGGGAATTATGCCCTCCAAGAAGCATCAAGTGGGCTGGTGGGTGGAAGAAGACTTGGACACAAATCCAAGGTGGATATTTCAGGAGGTATGGGACAAAATGAAGGATGAATATAATATTTCCTATGCACCAAGAACTGCATTGTCTCATTTAATTCGCATGAGGATTCTGTGAGGAAGAATTTTTATACCTGGGGAAAATGAGATGCACAAAGGTTATGGAACTTACCTAAAGTCAAGTAGCTAGATAGCCGTGGTCTTGGGATCTTAAACACAGTCAGTCTGGCTTCAGAGCATACATGTGCCCTTGGTCAGGATGCTATAGGAGAAACTCACAGGAACTCAAAGGAGTCTGTTGGGCTGCCACCTACAGAATAAATTTCAGGTGGATAGAAATCAGCTGTCCAGGCAACTGTGAGTTCATTTCTGTAGGGGCTGGAGGGTAGGGGCAGGACCCACCTCAGGGAGCCTTGGACTGGCCTCAGACAGCTCCATAAGCCTCCTCTGATTCCTTCAAGGCTGGAAGACCGAGGCCTTGGGATCCTAATCCCTGTCGCTCAGGATCAAGGCAGGCTGAAAAGGGAATGGCGGCAACGGGTCCAGGAGTCAAGAAGGAATACGTTAGGTTAGGAATGGGGATGCCTGGCGTTGATGGTCAAGGCAAGACAGACACCCACCACCAAGTGAGAAGTCAAGGCAGCAGCACAAAGCACAGCCCCAGGAGGGATACATCATTGATGTCATTCCTGCCTCAGCCAGGGAGCACCTTACATCCTCTCTGCTGGGCCAGGAGCTGGGCTCAGGCTGGGGCCTGCCCAGAGCTGCCTAGTGGAAGGAAGTGAGCCACAGCAAGATGTCACAGAAAATATTAGCAGCAACACTTACCAGGCATCAACTGTGTGCCAGGCTCTGCACTAGACATTTGACATACATCTACCCTTCTCATTTCAATCTTCCAAACTACCCTGTGAGGTCTGAATAACTAGCGCCATTTTGCAGAGAGGCAATGAGCTGAAAGAGGGACAACGGCTTGCCCAGGGCCACACAGCTTCTATGCAGCAGGATCAGGTTCAAACTCTGGCCAGCCTGGCTGCAAAGTCCAAGCTCTCACCCTCTCACCAGGCAGCCTCTGTGGGAAGGAGACAGGGTGTCCCTCCATCAGGCGGGCCCTCTTTCCCTCCCCCATTCTCACCACCTTCTACCAGCGCATTTCCACCACACTTTTGCTCTTGTTCCAAAGTCGGCCTGCTCAGTTCCATGCCCCTGTTGGCAGCAGCTGCCCTGCAGACCTGAACGGTGCCTTTTTCCATCTGCTCTCACAACCATGATGTGACGGAGACCAGGCAAGGATGTTCTCCCATTTTACGGTCAAGAAACTGAGGCTCAGGGATAAACAAAATGGTTAACCAGCAACACCCCGTCATCTGGGATAGGATGAGAGAGATCCAGACCTCGAAATCCAGTGTCCCTCTGTGACATCTCACAGTACTGTCTGCGAACCCAGGTGTGTTGGTGACTCCACAGGTCTTCAAACTTCTATAGCTCAAGACGGCCAGCTTACAAGGACTGCCTGCATCAGGGCTCTGGTGCCAAGTCCTGCCAGGATTCTGCAGGTCCCTCAGGGGTCCTCCCCCAGCCAGGAGGCCTCTTGCCCAGTTGCCATGCAGGGACTGAGGTGTCCTGAGGCAGTGAAGATGCTGTGAAGGAGACCAGGGGGTTAGTAGTGAGTGTGTATGATCCCCCTGGATGGCAAGTCCTTCTTCAGGGCTCCTGATGCTTGGGAGGCCCCCTCTGATAGGAGGGCTCAGTGGGGAGGTACCAGTCCACCAGCACTGCTCCAGACAGACCCTCATGGTCCTGGAGAACCGTGGTACGAAAACCACAGGGAGGACTCCCAAGAAACCCCAAAAGCCCAGTGGGCCATCCATCTCTTCTCCAAGAGTTTGGCCTCTGTTCTCTAATGTTTTTCCCTCTAGGAGACAGATAGCCCAGGTTAATTTGGGGGTTGTTTCAATCCCATTTGACAAGTGGGGAAACTGAGGCTCAGATAAATAAAGTAGTAGCCAGTTAGGAAAGAGATGGAGTGAACACAGACAGCTCCCAAGCCCAGAGCAGCCCCTCCTGCTGAGTGCCATGGCTCCACACTCTCCTCTGACTCCGGGCCTTATCTGGAAGTTTCCTTGGCACAGAGTAGACAGAATTTGCCTCTGCGTCCGCCCTTGTGAATACTTGGTTTGTACACCATCAATTTTTTTGTTTTTTTGTGTGTGTATACTATGAGTTCTATTTTGGCTGGGAAAAAATACATAGAATTACATATATTTATATATGTATAGAAACACTCCAAAAGATCATGCAGCAAATCTTAACAGGAGTTCTCTCTCAGATTATTCATAATTTTAACGTGTTCTCTGCTTATTTGAATTTTCTGATTCATCTGAACATTTATTGCTACTATAACTGTTTTTTTTTTTTTTGGTCAAAGCATTTTTTTTCATTTTTTTAAACATCTTTATTGGAGTATAATTGCTTTACAATGGTGTGTTAGTTTCTGCTGTATAACAAAGTGAATCAGCTATACATATACATATATCCCCATATCTCTTCCCTCTTGAATCTCCCTCCCACCCTCCCTATCCCACCCCTCTAGGTGGTCACAAAGCACCGAGCTGATCTCCCTGTGCTATGCGGCTGCTTCCCACTAGATATCTATTTTACATTTGGTAGTATATATACACCATCAATCTTAACCCAGAGCCTCAGGTTTCGGGAAAGTGTTGTGTTGAGGGAATTCCAAGACTTCAATTGACCTGGAAGGAATTTCAGGAGACTGGCGCTGCCTCTTTCAACTTTATCCACAGCCCAGAAGGTCTGCCTGAGTCAAAGACTTGCTCCATCTCCCTAGGGAGGATTTTCTCAAGCCCCGCCCCCATTCCTTCTTTCCCTCCCTCTCCCCCTTCACACACAACATGAAGTTTGCAAGGGAGCAGGGCAGCCAAATTCCACAAGGTTTAAATCATTGTTCCATCTCACTCTGGTACTTGGCATTTTCAAAGAGTCACAGATTGTGAGAACTTGAAAAGACCTTATTGATGGATTTGACCGACTCCCTCTTTTAACAGCTGAGGAAGATGAAGGCAGAGAGCGGAGGTGGGTCACCGGGGTCAATCGACGGGTCAGCACAGGGTCAGGGCCAGAACACAGAGCCCGGGTCCCCTAGACACTGCCCTTCCCGCTCTCCACTCAGAATCACATGATTGCTGTCACTGGAAGAATCGACAGGAAGCCTGGGGTCAGGGCGAGGGTTGGAGACAAACCCGAATGCCATTGGGGCCACAAGGTCATGTCAGAGGAAAAGGAGAGCCAGGACACATCAGGGAGAGGGGTGGTGACAGCCACACAGACTACTGTCCTGCGGGCCCAGGATTTCTGGGCGTTCTGACTTTTTTTAAAGGACATCTATAAAATACAATTTTTAATGTGAAATATTCCAACTTTTAAATAGAGAAACAGTTCAAGTTTAAAAACGAAACACCCGAGACTAACTTGTAACCGGAGATGGAGTCCAACTCCATCCCCTTTTAATAGATGAGGAAACTGAGGCACAGAGTAGCAGCCATCAGAGACCACACGCAGACAAAGGTCCAGCACGGCTGAGTCATTTCTGGGGAATCCCGCCTCCGGGTCGCCCGTCCCACTGGCACTGATCATGGAATGGCATTCTGCTCACAGCCCCAACTTCGCAGGTCTTAAGTGATTTGCCCGGGGCGGGGTACCTTACCCTGGACCTTCTATTATGTTTTCCCTGTGGTCCACATTCCCAAATCTCTCTGAGTATTTTTTTTTTCTCAACGTATCCCTTTAAGACTACAAAGTGGGCCAGAACATTCCGAGACCCTCTGAAGTCTGGGAAAAGCTGCAGACACCCTTGCCCTCGGCCAAGCCCTTCCCACATGCCATCCCCTACCTCTGGACATTCTGCCCTTCACAGCCCAGCTCAAAACAGCACAGCTGACACTCCAGAAAAATCTCATAAAGCCGAATTAGGAACATGTCAACGAAAGGGGAAAATGATATCATGTCCACACTGTCACCTTTCCCGGCTGGCTAAATCTGTCAGCAGCCCATCAGTTGCCAAGCCCTCCCTGACCCCTCCTACGTGTCCAGTCCTGCGCCTGACACCGGGGCATGGAGCAGTTAAGGGAGGAGATGACACGTAGCCTCGTAAAACCAGAGAAGAAAGTCAAGGGCTAAGATGAGCATTGAAGATAAGAAGGGTCTGGTGAGCGCCAAGATAGGGATGGCTAAAATAAACAATGGTGTAGCAGACAGAATGGGTCTGGAGCTAGCTCAAAGAATTGATAGAATTTGTGCAAGTGGAGTCGAGAGGAGAGGACATTCAAGGTGTCAGGCAGGCACAGAGATGGGGCGGGATGTGGCGTGTTAGGAGAGCCTGGGGGCTCAAGTGGCCTAGCTGCCCCAGCTCTTGGGTGAGGCCCTTGATGGTTCTAAGCTCTGCTTCCTCACCCACCCATGAGGGCTTGGGCCAGGTGAGCCCAGCTTGTTCTTTCTCCTTGAGCAGAAAATCTGTGCTTTATTCTCCAGCTCCCAGCTTATACCTAACTTATGTACTCTTTGAATGAATGAATGAGTCATTGAATATTTAACGTAAACATCAACCCAATGAGAAAAATATGAGAACAGATACCCAAATAAGATAATTTTGGTTTTAAACTGTTTCAAGACATTTCCCCATCAACCTTTGTGGCATCCCCATAGCAATCGTGGAGGCAGATAGTATGGATTTCATTAACCCCATTTGACAAGTAAGGAAACCGAGGCGTGGGGTGTGTTGGGAGGCGTCGGTGACTTAACTGAGTGGTGAGTTTGGGAAGAAACTGAGCCCCATGGCTCTGCCCTTCTGGGCTCTCCCTCTTGGGGGTCTGCCTGCCTGTACCGAGGGCACCCTCAGTCCTACTACTGAGAATGGGGCCTGCAGTCAGCCCGTTGTGTCTGTGCTTGGGTGGGAAAGTCTGGCTGATTCAGGCGGGGTGTGAGCAGCCCCTCTGCCCACGAGCCTGAGCCTTGTACACATATGTAGCACTTACAGAGTAAAGTTGACATTTTGATCTCCCTCTGAGTGACCCTGCAGCCACCTCTTAATGTGTCCTGAACTCAAGTGGGGCAAGATAAGGGGTGTTGTTTATTGTTTCTCTAAAACCTCAGCAGAAATGTTAAGCAACTTAGATAATCCACGACCTTACCTGAGGTCCCCTGGGGATTAACCATCCTCCTCTTTCCAGTTGGAGGAACCCTATCAGAGAGGAATGAGAGGAGTGGCCTGGTGGGCCAGATGCACAAGATCGTTTTCTGATCCTGAAAGTTTGGGAAACAATAATGATTTAAAAGCCTATCAGATTCTATTCTGCAGGACTTATCAGAACCATCAATATGCTGCTGTGTTTGGTCGATCTCCAAGTAGAGATAGATAAAATGTGCATCGTTTTCCAGACTTATTGGAGTACAGATTTTTTTTCTCAAAGATCAATGTGAGGATCCAGTGTTCCACTATTCCACGTCTGAGGAAGTGTTCCTCCTCACAGACTCATCCCCTCACTCCCAGGCCAAGTTCATGCCAATCTCCTGCTGCCTGGGTTCGGCTCTTCTTTTGTGGCAAAGACTGCTGGTTTCCCTCAGGGGTCCATTCTCCCATGGCCTTTGGGAATAGAACTAAAGACTCTATTCCCCAGGCTGGAGATAGGTGTGGCCATGGACAAAATCTACCAATGAGATATGAGGAAAGTGGTGTGTACAAATTCTAGGTCATGTCTGTCCTTAATGGAGATGGCATTTCCTCAACTTCTACTTTTTCTCTTTCTGTAGACTGAACTCGTGATATGATGGCAGGTGCTATAGCAGCTATTGTGGACCATATGATAAAAGTTGCTGATAGAAAATGGCAGAGCAATAAGACAGATGGATCCTGGGTCTTCAAAACCATGAAACTGCCATATTAGCCCCGGACTGCTTAAGTTATTACTGTTACATGAGGGAGAAATAAACTGCCATTGTTATGTTGGCCGTTAGTTACAGCAGGTGAACTCCTTCACTTTGCATAGCTACTTCTAACCATTCTTCTAAAGCTACCCAAAGGCCACCTCCCCGAGGAAGTATCCCCTGATTACATCAATGATATCTTGCCTCACATACCACACCATGCATTCCAGAACGTATTGCCTAAACCAAATCTTGATGCACCGAATTCTATTTTATTTAGTGTTATTTGTTCCAATATAGAGTGTGGCACACATCAGGAAGGGTGGAAAGACAGTTATTGAGTTGGGTGATATGACCTTAGCTGGTTGATTTGGTGTCTCTTTCATCAGCATAGTACCTTCCAGACAGCGCCATATGCCACTGTAAGGTGGGCCCGGGTCATAGACCTCTGTTGCCACCATTCACACATATTGCACTCAACTGAGACTCGAGGGCTTTACTTCCATGTTTTCAAAAGAAACTGATGGGAAATAAGGCCAGCCAAGGTGGAGCATGGTGGGGGACAGTCCTGGCACTGAGCCCGTAAATACGACCTGATGTCAGAGAACTCTGTGACATATAACCCAAGAAAGGTCCTGCTAAAATTGGATTCTTCCGACATGGAAAAATAAGGCAGGCTGACTGCCGCCACCATGGAGAGGCGACAAATGTTTGACCTCGGGTGTGAGGATGACTGATTCCATGCTGTCACGGGGAGAAATGCACACCTGTTCCTGCTGGAATGGAGTCAACCCTGACCAGCCGCCCGCCCTCAGACAGACCAGCTGGAGCCCTGGAAAAAAAAAGGGATCCCGTGAGCTGTTACACAACGAAGCTATGGAGCAGCCGCTCAGGACGGAATAGTCTGACTCATGAGGTAATGAGCTCCCCGGCACTAGAGTTAACCAAGCCAGATGATCCCTGGTGGGGATACTTTAAGGGCATTCCAGCCTCAGGTTGGGGTAGGGGATTACACTGGGTGGCTTGAGGTTTTATGATACTGTGATTTTTCAAACTACAGGCTCCATCTCAACATGTCTCCCTGGGAGCCTACCATAGTGCCTGAAGTTCTATATTAGAGCTTTATTCATTGGAAGTAAGGCATCATGATCTCCTGAAGATGCCTGTTAAATAAAGGGATGCTACATAGTGTTATAGTTGTTGACTCTGTCAGTTTCTTTAGCAGACCCCTCTCCCAGATGGCTAGGGGCAGGGGTTACTAGAGCACTGGTCACCATAGTAGGGGGCCCTTATCATCCAGAACGCAGCATGCAGACAGAGTATGCTTGGGTGTGGTTGCAATGAGAGAGCCGAGGGTACAGGAGGATCTGAGAAAAGGTGAGGTGGCTGAGTGCACCATCAGAAACCCTTTCATCCAATGCACAGCTTGGCCCACGGTGGCCCCGGCTAGTCCCACAGCCCAGCTTCTGCATGCACCTTACACTTCCCAAAGGGAGCACTGGACCAGGAGTCCGGAGACCTGGCCTCTGGGACTGGCTGGCCGCTCCCTGGCAGTGGGCCTTGGGTATGTCTCCATGCCTCCCTGCAGAGCTCAGCTCCCTCCACTGACAAATAAGAGGAGGCACATGCTGGTTTCCAAAGGTCCTTTCCCCCTGCTGGGGTCTGGAGCCAGGGCCAAAGCACCACTGCAGGCTTCAGGGCCACCCAGACCTCGTGAAACCCAACTCTGCTTCTCCTGAGCAATGCAACCTTGAGCAAGTTACCTAGGCTTTCTGAGCCTCAGTCCCCACCTCTGTAAAATGGGAACAGCAATACTTGCTTCCAAGGATTGTTAGGATGATGAAATATAAAATGGCTTCACAGTGACAGGGTGGATGCTGAGAACAGCCATTATCCATCATGTCATTTTACTAGTTAACGCCTCAGTGAGAGAAAGGAGGCTCTGCCCATAAAAGGAGAGTGGGACTGGGATTCAGACCCAGCTGCTAGGCTTTGTCATCTCTCCAAAGAGCCAGCAGCTCTGAGCTCCTGCCGGCTCGGACCCTGGCCCTCTTCTTGCCTTCTGGGGGCCCCGTTCAGAAGAAGCCTGGGTGACAACAGGGGCTGTGATCCGAAGCTGCAGGCATGGGAAACCTGGGCCCCCTCCCAACATTCTCTCCCTTCACTGGTCATCCTCCCAAAGTACCCTCCACTGGCTGGGGTCTCTGCCCTCAGGGCCCATGGGGGCCAGTCTAGGACCAGACATCAAGGTTGTCATCCCCACCCACACCCTTCCTGCACTGCCTCTCTGTCCAGTGGTAGGTGGGAAGCTCGTGAGTTTAGCAGTCAGACAACCGTGGACTTGAAAGCCTGCCCGGCCACTAAGTGCCGTGTGCCCTAGGCTGGTTACTTTGGGTCTCTGAGCATCGGTTTCCTCATCTGTAAAATGGGCACAAGCAGCACCACTTCCCAGGGGCCTTGTGGAAATCTAAACATGGAAGTCAGTGCCCGGCACAGGGCAGGTCCTCTGTAAGTGGGAATTGCCTTTCTTCCTCTTCTGTCTGTAGCTTAAGGCATTGGCTCCAGGAAGGATCGATATTTTTTCCAATTTTTATTTTGTAATTTTTCAAACCTAAGTACATATTGAAAGAATAGGACCACAAATTTGCATGTACTTTTCACCTAGATTTGCCAATTTAGCACTTTACCATTTTTGCTTTATCACTATTTATACATATCACACTATCTATTGCTATGACTATTCCCTCTCCCCTTTACTCCAGCAGGTGTTTTCTAAAAGTAAGGATACTTTCTCATATACCCACATCAACAAACTCAGGACACAACAGGGATGTAATGCTGTTACCTAGTATGCAGCCTACATCCAAATTTTGTCAATTGTCCCTCTAATGTCTTTTAGAGCAATTTTTTTTTTTTTCTGGTCCATGGTCCAATCTAGGATCAGGCCTTGCATTTGCTTGTTGGATGTCTTTGGTCTGGAACAGTTCCTGTGCTCTCTATGTCTTTCTTGACCTTGACATTTGTAAAGCGTGCAGGCCAGTTATTTTGTAGAATGTCCCTCCCTTTGGCATTGTGTGAGGAGAGTTCCTCATGATGAGACTCAGGACATGCACTTGGGGCAGGGCTATCCCAGGAGAGATGCTGAGTCCTTCTCAGGGCCGCTAGTCAGGACATGTGATGTCAGCCCACTCATCGCCGGGGATGGCTGTGTTGGCTGACTTTGGGTTAAGGTGGTGTCTGCAGGCTTTCTCCCCTGCACTATTGCCATTTTTCCTACTCTTTGGGGAATATGATCCTATTTTAACCCTGGACTCAAGTCAAGCAGAGCTGAGTTGCGGCTGGATTTCAACATTCACCAGCTGTGTGCTCTTGGCCAAATTATCTAATTTCTCTGAACTCATGAAACAAAGATTGTACTTCTGCCTCTCAGGGAAGTTTGGAGACTGGATGAGACGATGTGAATAAAGTATTGAGTGCAACGTCCAGGCACACAGGAGGAGGTGCCTGGTGAACAGCAGTGGGTGTTCGATGAACATCTTTCTGAGGCTTAGGAGGGGACTTGGAGATCAAGAAGACTGCCCCCCTCCCCTGCTGATGGAAGGGGCTCCCAGCAAACAGCAGCAGAGGGACCAGATGTCACTGGTGGTGTTGTGACGTGCCGTGAGCTCAGAGAGGCTCCAGGGGCAGAAGAGAGTTTCTAGTGAAAGGCAGATAACCCTGGGAACAGAATTGGACACGCGAAGTAGACCACGGCTGTGAGCCAGGCATGGGCTTTGGGGTCTAGCCAATCTGTGGTTGTGTCCAATCTTCCCTTTGAATTAGCTGCGTGGCCTGGGACGTCACGTGACCTCTCTGAGCCTCAGTGTCTTCCTCTGTGAACTGGGGATAATATTACATCCCTCATAGTGGTCTTGAAAGGCTGATAAGATTAATGTCTGGTGCATGGTAAGTGCTCAGAAATGAAGCCGTAGCACTGACCGTCCCAGCCAAGATCTCTTTAAGAACACCTTCCCTGACCACATTCCCCAGAAAAGAGAAACAGGCTTTCCTGAAATGCCCTTAGCATCACGTCCTCTCACACTCTGTGGGACCATAAATTGATATGACCTTCCTGGTGGACATCTTGACAAACGGGGATTTTGTTGGTCAGTGTTCTTAGCCGTGGACAACAGAACACACTCAGCTAGTTTAAGCAGAAAGGAATTTATTAAGGAAAATAGGTAGCTTGCAGAATCACCAGGAGGCACAAGTAATCTTCCTAGGCTGGGCTTCCAGGGATGAGTCTCAAAAGCACAAGACAGAACTGGCTACCAATGGAACTGCTGCTTCTGCCTCGATCAGAAAGCTCCAGAACAGGAATGGCCACCATGACTCACAGCTCCAGGACCATGCCACTTCTGCCCTGATCTGTGCTGGCAAAACGGGTGCCTCGTGCCCCTCCTGCCTTCTCCCCGACCCATGACTTAGCTCTGAATCGCACTCACTGAAGTTCGCCTCAGTAACAGAACCAAAATCACAACAAGAATCCACACTGTAAGGGAGTTGTGTTTTTTTGCTGTCCAATATCTAGACATACTGGTTAGAAGGAGGTAGAATATGTTTTGAACCAGCAATCGAGCAAATCAAGAACCGTAAAAATATTCAACCATTTGAGGGGAGGAGGAGGGATAAATTAGGAGTATGGGATTAATAGAGACATACTGCTATGTATAAAATAGATAAACAACAAGGATTTGCTTTATAGCGCATGGAACTATAGTCAATATCTTGTAATAACCTATAATGGGAAAGAATCGGAAGCTGTACACCTGAAACTAAAACAATATCGTAAATCAACTATAGTTTAATATAATTTTTAAAAAATATTCAACCCTTGGGGCTTCCCTGGTGGCGCAGTGGTTGAGAGTCTGCCTGCCGATGCAGGGGACACGGGTTCATGCCCCGGTCTGGGAAGATCCCACATGCGACGGAGCGGCTAGGCCCGTGAGCCATGGCCGCTGAGCCTGTGCGTCTGGAGCCTGTGCTCCGCAACGGGAGAGGCCACAACAGTGAGAGGCCCGCGTACCGCAAAAAAAAAAAAAAAAAAAATTCAACCCTTGACCTAGTAGATGCTCTTCTAGGAATCCACATGAAGGAAATAATCGGAGATATAAACAGGATTGGTGTGTAAAGAGGAAGGAAGGAGGGAAGAAAGGGAGGGTGGGGGGAGGAAGGGAAGAGGGGAGGAAGGGAGAAGAAAAACAAAATCCATGAACAGGGGATTGGTTAAATAAATTTTAGAACATTCATATGAAAGAGATTTTTGACCAATAGAAATGAGGGTTTTGAATAGTTTAAAAGTTCTCAATAACATAATATTAAGTGGGAAAAGACAAAACAAATTATATGTACATTATGATCTCAGTTTTATAAGAATGACACATATGCAGAGTACAGTAGCGAAGGAAGTAACCTAAAGATGTTTATCTCAGTGTGACTGGCATCACATGGGATTTTTAAATTTTCTTACTGATACTTCTCTATATGATCTATGTGTTCTACGAGGATATGCATTATTTTTTAATAATTAACTGTTTTAGAAATTGGAGGATGATATTAACAGAATGAGAGGTACTCATCCCTTCAGCACACTCACCTGCCTTTACCTTGTGCAGGGGAGGCTGTGGTGAGGACAAGTGGTGTCTGGAAGATGACAGAAGTACCGGATGGAAGCTGGGGGTTGGGGAGGGGGGATTAAGGGTAACAGTGGATTAGGGAGGACGAGGACCGACTATTTAGGGTGGGCAGAGGCCATCGCTGACTTACCTGTCACATAAGTGGATGTTGATAAATATTTGCTCCAGACCCTTAGAGAGGAATTGTCAAAGGGCTTGAAAGCAGCCAGTTCGCAAGAAAAAGAATACAAATGACTTTGAAACAGATGAAAAGATACTCAGCCTCAGTCGTAATCAAAGAAATGCAAAATAAAACAAGTGCTGTTTTTCACTTAGCAGATTGGCAAAGATCACAACGTTTGATGAGAACACAGGTTGACTAGCCTGGAGGGAAGCTGGCTCTGCCTGCCCTGCAAAGTGGTTTGTAGCACCTATCAGAACGGAAAGCACACGTACCCTTTGATATGGCCACTCTGCTTCTAGGAATTAGTTCTCAGATGTAGTTGTGCATTGCTCATATGCAAAAGGGGCTGTACAAGCATGTTTATTGTGGTATTGCTTACCTTAGCAAAAGATTAGAAGCCACGTTTTCAGTAGGGGTCTGATTAAATAAACCATGGTGCCTTCCTCTGATGGAATACTGTGCTAAAAGGCAGGCATCTCAAAGATATAGTTATAAGGGATAAAGTCAAGGTGAAGAACAAAGTATATAATGTCCTATTTTTGTAAGAGGAAGCATGTACATATATCATCTGATATCTATAGCACATTTCTGGTGTCCCTGGGGTATGTGAGGATCTGAGTGAGAGGCAATATTCATTGTTTATATTGATACTTTTATACTGTTGGGTTATTTGATCATGTTCATGTGTTACCTTTTCAATTTCAACATGTGATTTAAAAATAAAGACTCATTGAATTAATAATTGGGTTCAGAAGCCACAGAGAGGCATTTGGATGTGATGACACGAGCCATAGGAAGCCACTGGTGGCTCTTGAGCAGGGGAGTGCAGCGTGAGAGTGGTATTGAACAAGGAGGACCCAGAAGAATGGCGGAGTGGCAGGGAGACGCTGAGAGCAGGGAAAGGAGCCTGATCAGCCAGACCAGCCCGAGGCATCAGTGCCCAGGCAGGCAGGCTGCACCCAGGGCACCTGGGGTCAGGGATGCAGGAAGGGCTACTCCTCGAGTAACCCCTCTCATGCTACTCAGTCTAGATGGTTCTCTTTGTTCCTATCCCCCCATTACACCCCACAACTTTCCCAGGTGATTTATGGAGTGATTAGTTTTTCTGCGGTGCAGGTATTTACTTTTTAACCGTGGTCTCTCAAGTACCACTCTACTTTCACCTGATGGGTGGTACTTGCCTCGTCCTCTCCCTCCTCACACTCCCTGTGCTCCTGTCAGGACACAGCTTGCTCTCGCCCTGCAGGCAGCTCCCCCAGCCCTCTTACCTGGCCCTCACCTCTGAGCCCACATCGTTCCCCCTCACATACACAGTGCTACCCCTCTTTCCGGGCTCCACCATCCAGTGTGCCCTTAGGCCTGCAGTGAGATAGATTACAAAGGACCTTCTCTTTTATCTCAGCTTGGCTAGCCTCCTGAGGAGGTATTGATGGGTCTTAAGCCCCAGAAAGAGGGTGTGGAGGAGGGGAGGGGAGAGGGTGGACAGGGTTTTAGGGGAAGAAAAAAAAAATCTGTCCTGCTTTATTACACCTTAATAGGTATACTTATTTTAATATTAAATATTGTTTAAAATTATTTACCAATGAGTAAAATGAATGTTTCTAGGGATGCTCCAACTCATCCATTTATCCCATAGTCCAGGGTTTCTCAGCCCCGACACTATTGATGTGTTGGGCTGGGTAATTCTTTGTCACGGGGGCTACCCTGTGGATTGTAAAGCAGCATCCCTGGCCTCTACCTACTAGACGCCAGCAGTACCACACCCTCCAGTTGTGACGAACAGTAATGCCTCCACACTTCGCCAAATGTGTCCTGGAGGCAAAATGGTCCTAGTGAGAACCACCACGTATAGTTTTCACGTGTTCCCTAGTACAGAACTGCATGCTGATGGGAGGAGGGCCCGGTGCCCCTTTATTGGTTTTCACCTGAAGTCGTAATGGGGAGTTTCCGGCATTATGGGGAAGACAGGCAACTGCTGGCAAAGCACACTATAAATCACAGCACAGAGATGACCTCTACTTTACCACTTGCCCCCTCTCAGAACACTAGCCTGGAACCCTGGCCTGAACCACTTCCAAAACTCTGAGATTCCCAACCTCCGTGTAACTAGATTCTTTTTGGTGCTTTGGTTTTTCACCCAGAACTACCAACACTCTGCCTCTTAGACTCTTATTGTTAGGTCTACAAGGGCAGTAAAAGCCTCAAAGTGTTTCCGGGACATCAAATAACTCCTTTTAAAAAGAGAGCACCTTTATTCCTGCCCTGCCACTAGGTTCATCAGTACCATTTTTTTTTTAGATTCCATATATATGCGTTAGCATACAGTATTTGTTTTTCTCTTTCTGACTTACTTCACTCTGTATGACAGACTCTGGGTCCATCCACCTCACTACCAATAACTCAATTTTGTTTCATTTTATGGCTGAGTAATATTCCATTGTATATATGTGCCACATCTTCTTTATCCATTCATCTGTCGATGGACACTTAGGTTGCTTCCATGTCCTGGCTATTGTAAATAGTGCTGCAATGAACATTGTGGTGCATGTCTCTTTTTGAATTATGGGGGGGAGGGGGGAGCTGGGGTGAAATGAAAGAAGCATTGACATATATACACTACCAAATGTAAAATAGATCACTAGTGGGAAGCAGCAGCATAGCACAGGGAGATCAGCTTGGTGCTTTGTGATGACCTAGAGGGGTGGGATAGGGAGGGTGGGAAGGAGACTCAAGAGGGAGGAGATATGGGGATATATGTATGCATATGGCTGATTCACTTTGTTGTACAGCAGAAACTAACACAGCATTGTGAAACAATTATACTCCAATAAGGAGGTATAAAAATTTTTTTTAAATAAAAAATAAAAAGAAAGGGGAGGGAGAGACCTCCAACCTTTGTATTTTGTTACACAAGTGAATTAGACACATATGGAATAAGTTTCCTTCTAGCAGGGTGCTATTTTAAGACTTAAGGAGATGGTCCTTAAAATATTTCCCAGCCCTTTATGGCTGCCTGACTTTTCAGAGGAATTGGTCTGTGTGTTGCAGTTGCCTAGGATGTGGCCTAGGATTCTAGGAGAGTTGGTTGATCCCTGAGGAGGAACCCTGATCATCACGGCCCAGGACATCCAAGAGGATGGATATTGCACCATGGACTGGAGAGGTCAGAGAGGGCTTTGAAAGAAAGCAAGGCCTAGATATTTTTATAGTTCTCAACATTCTCTGAATACGAGATGCACTTTCAGCCCTCAGGGTCTTTGCTGAAGCTCTTCTCTCTGCCTGGAAAGCACTATCTCCTTTATGTACTTACTGCCCCCCTTAATCTTCCAAGGGTACATCAGTATCTCTCCTTCTTTCCTAATGAAATAATTAGGCAAGTGAGCAAAGATATGTATAAACCTATGAAAGTATGTATGGGTGGTGAAATGTGTATATATATGTGCCTGTAAACAATGAAACACATATATTGCAATGTGGTTTATAGTGTTGAAAAAAGTGGAAATAGGCTGAAATGTACAGTAATAGGGGATTAAAGAAATGACAGGGGCTTCCCTGGTGGCGCAGTGGTTGAGTCCGCCTGCTGATGCAGGGGACACGGGTTTGTGTCCCTGCCCGGGAGGATCCCACATGCCGCGGAGCGGCTGGGCCCGTGGGCCGTGGCCGCTGGACCTGCACATCCGGAGCCTGTGCTCCGCAACGGGAGAGGCCACAACAGTGAGAGGCCCGCGTATCGCAAAAAAAAAAAGAAATGACAGTATAGTCGTAAAATGAAAAATCACTCAATCATCAAAAACTGAAGACACAAACGACTATTGACTTGACTAGATGAAAAAGAGTTAAAAAGAGCATATATGATCCTATTCTAAATATATATATATATATATTATACAAAGAGGATTCTGGGAAGATGGCAGAGTAGGAAGCACCAGGAATCTATCTCCCCATTTAGACAACAATTGCAGAATCTGTATAATGTAACTCTTTTGGAACTCTGGAGGCTATTGAAAGCTTGCAATTTCCAGGGAAAGGCTTTGATGGTAAATTGTGGTTAATCTGGAGCAATTTCGGCTCTTAGCTCAGCAGCAGCTACCTATCACCCACCCCAACCCCATGGCAGGCAGGTGTACACAGGTTCCAGGAGCAGCTTGCATGCAGCTTGTGAGAGCCAGGATGGGCAATAAGAACCCTGTCATCAACCAAGAATCCTATCCTGCAAAACTGTCCTTCAAAAATGAGGGAGAATTTAAGACATTCCCAGATAAACAAAAGATCCATATATCAGGAATCTGTGCTGTGAATGCTGATTGCTACCTCTGCTCACAGAGGTGTAAACACAGACGTGAGCTGCCATTGTTGTTGCACCTCCCCCATTGCTGCAAGCCCCTCCACCTCCAGCTGAAGCAACTTCTAGGGGATTTACAGGGAGACATGACTTCTTCTCTCCCCCTCATTTTTCTTTTGGTAACCAGACATTAAAGACTAGGACAGTCAAAAGCAATTGTATTTACAGGGGAAAGTAGAAAGTCACTGAACATATCCAGGGAAAGGCATAGGCTCATAAAAGACCTGAGAAGACCTGAAGTTTATACCTCAGACTGATCCTTGGTACAGAGGTGGCCTATAAAAATTATAAAAATCAAAACAAAAACAACAACAGAAAATAAACAATAAATCCTGGTTGGGGGTGGGGTGGGGGGAATCTAATCCTCAGTACTACATTATTAGATTTAAATGTCCAGTTTTCAACCAAAAAATTCACAAGACATGCAAAGAAACAGCATAGTATGGCTTATTGAAAGGAAAAAAAAAGTCAACAGAAAATGTCACTGATACCAGATGACCAGCTTACTAGACAAAGACTTTAAAACAACTGTCTCAAAGATGCTCAAATAACTAAAGGAAGACATGAAGAAAGTCAAGAAGACAATGGATGAACAAAATGGAAATATCAGTAAAGAGACCGAAAACAAATTCTAGAGCTGAAAAGTACATTAACTGAAATGAAAAATTCACTAGAAGTTTTCAAAGGCATACTTGAACAGGCAGAAGAAAGAATCAGTGAACTTGAAGGGAGGACAGTTAAAATTATTGGGTCTATGGAACAGAAAGAAAAGTGAACAGAGCCCAAGAGACCTATGGGACATCATCAAGCACACCAACATATGCATTGTGAAGTCCCAGAAAGAGAAGAGAGAAAGGGGCAGAGAGATTACCTGAAGAGGAAGTGGCCCAAAACTTAAGTTACATGTAAGACATGAATATAAACATTCAAGAAGCTTAACAAACTCCAAGTAAAATGAACTCAAAGAGACCCACGCCAAGACATATTGTAATCAAACTATCACAAGACAAAGACAAAGTGAGAATTTGAAAGCAACAAGAGGGAAGTGATTCCTCACAAAGGATTGTCAATAAGGTTATTAGCAGATTTCTTATCAGAGACTTTGGAGACCAGAGGTATTGTGCCAATATAGTCAAAATGCTAAAAGAAAAAAATGAAAACAATAACATTATTATTGTAACTTTTGGTTTGTAATTCCATATTATGGTTTCTACATGATTTAAGAGATAAATGCTCTAAAAAAAACCAACTGTTACTTTGGTTTTGGATACACAATGTATAAATATGTAATTTTGTAATATCAGTAACTGAAAGGGTGGTTATGGAGTCCTAAAGGACCAGAGTTTTTGTATGTTATTGAAGTTAAGCTGGTATCATTTCAAATTGGAATATTATAACTTGAGGATGTTAATGTAATCCCCATAGTAACTACAAAGAAAGTAGGTATAGCATACATACAAAAGGAAATGAGAAGGGAATTAAAATGTTTTACTACAAAAAACCCCCAAATAAACAGTAATGAAGGAAAAGAGGGACAAAAAAGCTATAAAGCATATAGAAAACAAATAGTAAAATGACAGAAGTAAGCCTCATTGTTAGTGATATCATTAAATGTAAATGGATTAAACTCAACAATGAAAATGCAGAATGATTTAAGAAAACATGACCCAACAATATACTGTCTACAAAAGACTCACTTTATATCCAAAGACACAAATAGGTTAAAAATGAAAGCATAGACTGGTTTGAGAAAAGCATGGGTCGCAAGTACACATTGGGACCCTGCCATTAATGGAGGGGAAAAGCGGGGAGACGCCAGCAGATTCCATCCTGTAAGCTGGTAGGAAGCCTGAAGGCTTGATGGGATTCCAGTGTGATAGGAGGCAAGGACATGCTTCAGGACCCCGGAGGAAGATGGCGGAAGAGTAAGACGCGGAGATCACCTTCCTCCCCACAGATACATCAGAAATTCATCTACACGTGGAACAACTCCTACAGAACACCTACTGAACGCTGACAGAAGACCTCAGACCCCCCAAAAGGCAAGAAGCTCCCCACATACCTGGGTAGGGCAAAAGAAAAAAAGAATAAACAGAGACAATAGGATAGGGACGGGACCTGCACCAGTGGGAGGGAGCCGTGAAGGGGGGAAGGTTTCTACACACTACAAGCCCCTTCGCGGGCGGAGACTGCAGGTGGCGGAGGGGGAAAGCTTCGGAGTAGCGGAGGAGAGCACAGCAACAGGGGTGCGGAGGGCAAAGCGGAGAGATTCTGGCACAGAGGAGCGGTGCCCTCAGGCACACACCAGCCCGAGAGGCTTGTCTGCTCGGCCGCCGTGGCGGGCGGGGCTGGGAGCTGAGGCTCGGGTATCGGCTTTCAGTCGGAGCGCAGGGAGAGGACTGGGGCTGGCGGCAGGAAGAGAGCCTGAAGGAGTTAGTGCACCACGGCTAGCCCGGAGGGAGTCCGGGGAAAGGGTCTGGAGCTGCTGAAGAGGCAAGAGACTTTTTTCCCTTTTGTTTCCTGGTGCGCGAGGAGAGGGCATTAAGAGGGCTGCTTGGGGAAGCGCCGGTGACAGGCACGAGCCGCGGGTAAGGCACGGACCTCGGAGACGGGCGTGGGCCGCCGCCGCCGCCGCCCGCCCGCCGCGGCCCGCCGCCGCCGCCGCCGCCGCCGCCGCCGCGGGGCCTGTGTGCGAGCGCGGGTCACTGTCCGCCCCGCCTTCCGGGGGGCCTGTGCACCCCGCCACTGCTGGGGTCCCCGAGACCCGGGGACGGCTTTCCCGGGAAAGCGCACGGAGCGCCACGGGCTGCTGCAACGTCACGCCGGCCTCTGCCGCCGCAGGCCCGCCCCACACTGCGCGCCCCTCCCTCCCCTCTGCCTGAGTGAGCCAGAGCCCCCGAATCAGCGGCTCCTTTAAACCCGTCCTGTCTGAGCGAAGAACGGACGCCCTCCGGCGACCTACGCGCAGAGGCGGGGCCAGGTCCAAGGCTGAGACCCGGGAGCTGTGAGAGCAGAGGCAGGGAAATCTCTCTGTGCAGCCTCGGAGGCAGCGGATTAAAGCTCCACGGTCCATTTGATGTGCCCTGCGTCTGTGGAGTGCATGAATGGACAGCGAATCATCCCAAATTGAGGAAGTGGACTTTGAGGACAAGATTTAAGACTTTCCCCCCTTTTCCTCTTTTTACAACGAATTATTCCAAATTAAGGAGGTGGACTTAGAGAGCAAGATTTCAGACTTCTCGCCCTTTTCCTCTTTTTACAACGAATTATCCCAAATTGAGGAGGTGGACTTGGAGAGCAAGATTTTTGATTTTTCCCCCTGCTCTCTTTTTGTGAATGTGTATGTGTAATCTTCTGTGTAAGATTCTCTCTGTATAGCTTTGCTTCCACCATATGTCTCAGGGTTCTATCGGTCCGGTTTTTTTTTTTTTTTTCAATAATTACTTTCTAATTTTAATAACGCTACTATATTTCATACTTTATTCTATTTTACTTTACCTGCTCTTTCTTTTTTTCCTACTCTCCCTTCCTCCCTCCCTCCCTCCGCTCCTCCTTTCCTTCTTTCTTTTTCTTTCCTCCCTCCCACCCTTCTTCTTTCCACTTTCTTTTTCTTTCCTTCCTCCCTCCCTCCTGTCTTTCTTCCTTTCCTTTCTCCCTCCCTCCCTCCTTTCTTTCCATCCTTCCTCCCTCCCTCCCTCCCTCCTTTCTTTCTTCCTTCCTTCCTTCCTTCCTTTCTTCCCTTCTTCCTTTCTTTCCCTCTCTCTTTCTTTCTTCTACTAATTCTTTCTTTCTACTTTTTCTCCCTGTTACTCTGAGCCGGGTGGATGAAAGGCTCTTGGTGCTGCAGCCAGGAGCCAGTGCTGTGCCTCTGAAGTGGGAGAGCCAACTTCAGGACACGGGTCCACAACAGACCTCCCAGCTCCACATAATATCAAGCAGCGAAAATCTCCCAGAGATCTCCATCCCAACACCAGCACCCAGCTTCAGTCAACGACCAGCAAGCTACAGTGCAGGTCACCCTATGCCAAGCAACTAGCAAGGCAGGAACACAACCCCACCCATTAGCAGAGAGGCTACCTAAAAACATAATAAGGCCATAGGCACCCCAAAACACACCACCAGACGTGGACCTGTCCACCAGAAAGACAAGATCGAGCCTCAACCACCAGAGCACAGGAATTAGTCCCCCCCACCAGGAAGCCTACCCAACCTACTGAAACAACCTTAGCCACTGGGGTCAGACACCAAAAACAACGGGAACTACGAATCTGCAGCCGGCAAAAAGGAGACCCCAAACACAGTAACATAAGCAAAATGAGAAGGCAGAAAAACACACAGCAGGTGAAGGAGCAAGATAAACACCTACCAGACCTAACAAATGAAGAGGTAATAGGCAGTCTACCTGAAAAAGAATTCAGAATAATGATAGTAAAGCTGATCCAAGATTCTATTTCCATGATCCATAATCTTGGAAATAGAATAGACAACATGCAAGAAACAGTTAACAAGGACCTAGAAGAACTAAAGATGAATCAAGCATCGATTAAAAACACAATAAATGAAATGAAAAATACTCTAGATGGGATCAATAGCAGAATAACTGAGGCAGAAGAACGGATAAGTGAGGTGGAAGATAAAATAGTGGAAATAACTGATGCAGAGCAAAATAAAGAAAAAAGAATGAAAAGAACAGAGGAGAGTCTCAGAGATCTCTGGGACAACATTAAACGCACCAACATTCGAATTATAGGGGTTCCAGAAGAAGAAGAGAAAAAGAAAGGGACTGAGAAAATATTTGAAGAGATTATAGTTGAAAACTTCCCTAATTTGGGAAAGGAAATAGTTAATCAAGTCCAGGAGGCACAGAGAGTCCCATACAGAATAAATCCAAGGAGAAATACACCAAGACACATATTAATCAAACTGTCAAAAATTAAACACAAAGAAATCATATTAAAAGCAGCAAGGCAAAAACAACAAATAACACACAAGGGAATCCCCATAAGGTTAACAGCTGATCTCTCAGCAGAAACCCTACAAGCCAGAAGGGAGTGGCAGGACATAATTAAAGTGATGAAGGAGAGAAACCTGCAACCTAGATTACTCTACCCAGCAAGGATCTCATTCAGATTTGATGGAGAAATTAAAACCTTTACAGACAAGCAAAAGCTGAGAGAGTTCAGCACCACCAAACCAGCTTTACAACAAATGCTAAAGGAACTTCTCTAGGCAAGAAACACAACAGAAGGAATATACCTACAATAACGAACCCAAAGCAATTAAGGAAATGGGAATAGGAACATACATATCAATAATTACCTTAAATGTAAATGGACTAAATGCTCCCACCAAAAGACACAGAGTGGCTGAATGGATACAAAAACAAGACCCATATATATGCTGTCTACAAGAGACCCACTTCAGACCTAGAGACACATACAGATTGAAAGTAAAGGGATGGAAAAAGATATTCCATGCAAATGGAAATCAAAAGAAAGCTGGAGTAGCAATTCTTATATCAGACAAAATAGACTTTAAAATAAAGACTATTAGAAGAGACAAGGAAGGACACTACATAACGATAAAGGGATCGATCCAAGAAGAAGATATAACAATTGTAAATATTTATGCACCCAACATAGGAGCACCTCAATACATAAGGCAAATACTAACAGCCATAAAAGGGGAAATCGACAGTAACACACTCATAGTAGGGGACTTTAACACCCCACTTTCACCAATGGACAGATCATCCAAAATGAAAATAAATAAGGAAACACAAGCTTTAAATGATACATTAAACGAGATGGACTTAGTTGATATTTATAGGACATTCCATCCAAAAACAACAGAATACACATTTTTCTCAAGTGCTCATGGAACATTCTCCAGGATAGATCATATCTTGGGTCACAAATCAAGCCTCGGTAATTTTAAGAAAATTGAAATTGTATCAAGTATCTTCTCCGACCACAATGCTATGAGACTAGACATCAATTACAGGAAAAGATGTGTAAAAAATACAAACACATGGAGGCTAAACAATACACTACTCAATAACGAAGTGATCACTGAAGAAATCAAAGAGGAAATTAAAAAATACCTAGAAACAAATGACAATGGAGACACGACGACCCAAAACCTATGGGACGCAGCAAAAGCAGTTCTAAGGGGGAAGTTTATAGCAATACAATCCCACCTTAAGAAACAGGAAGCATTTCGAGTAAACAACCTGACCCTGCACCTAAAGCAATTAGAGAAAGAAGAACAAAAATACCCCAAAGCTAGCAGAAGGAAAGAAATCATAAAGATCAGATCAGAAATAAATGAAAAAGAAATGAAGGAAACGATAGCAAAGATCAACCAAACTAAAAGCTGGTTCTTTGAGAAGATAAACAAAATTGACAAACCATTAGCCAGACTCATCAAGAAAAAAAGGGAGAAGACTCAAATCAATAGAATTAGAAATGAAAAAGGAGAAGTAACAACTGACACTGCAGAAATACAAAAGATTATGAGAGATTACTATAAGCAACTCTATTCCAATAAAATGGACAACCTGGAAGAAATGGACACATTCTTAGAAATGCACAACCTGCCAAGACTGACTCAGGAAGAAATAGAAAATATGAATAGACCAATCACAAGCACTGAAATTGAAACTGTGATTAAAAATCTTCCATCAAACAAAAGCCCAGGACCAGATGGCTTCACAGGTGAATTCTATCAAACATTTAGAGAAGAGCTAACACCTATCCTTCTCAAACTCTTCCAAAATATAGCAGAGGGAGGAACACTCCCAAACTCATTCTACGAGGCCGACATCACCTTGATACCAAAACCAGGCAAGGATGTCACAAAGAAAGAAAACTACAGGCCAATATCACTGATGAACATAGATGCAAAAATCCTCAACAAAATACTAGCAAACAGAATCCAAGAGCACATTAAAAGGATCATACACCATGATCAAGTGGGGTTTATCCCAGGAATGCAAGGATTCTTCAATATACGCAAATCAATCAATGTAATACACCATATTAACAAGTTGAAGGAGAAAAACCATATGATCATCTCAATAGATGCAGAGAAAGCTTTCGACAAAATTCAACACCCATTTATGATAAAAACCCTGCAGAAAGTAGGTATAGAGGGATCTTTCCTCAACATAATAAAGGCCATATATGACAAACCCACAGCCAACATTGTCCTCAATGGTGAAAAACTGAAACCATTTCCACTAAGATCAGGAACAAGACAAGGCTGCCCACTCTCACCACTCTTATTCAACATAGTTTTGGAAGTTTTAGCCACAGCAATCAGAGAAGAAAAGGAAATAAAAGGAATCCAAATTGGAAAAGAAGAAGTAAAGCTGTCACTGTTTGCAGATGACATGATACTATACATAGAGAATCCTCAAGATGCTACCGAAAAACTACTAGAGCTAATCAATGAATTTGGTAAAGTAGCAGGATATAAAATTAATGTACAGAAATCTCTGGCATTCCTATACACTAATGATGAAAAATCTGAAAATGAAATCAAGAAAACACTCCCATTTACCATCGCAACAAAAAGAATAAAATATCTAGGAATAAACCTACCTAAGGAGACAAAAGACCTGTATGCAGAAAACTATAAGACACTGATGAAAGAAATTAAAGATGATACAAATAGATGGAGAGATATACCATGCTCCTGGATTGGAAGAATCAATATTGTGAAAATGACTCTACTACCGAAAGCAATCTACAGATTCAATGCAATCCCTATCAAACTACCAATGGCATTTTTCACAGAACTAGAACAAAAAATTTCAAAATTTGTTTGGAAAAACAAAAGGCCCCGAATAGCTAAAGCAATCTTGAGAACGAAAAACGGAGCTGGAGGAATCAGGCTCCCTGACTTCAGACTATACTACAAAGCTACAGTAATTAAGACAGTCTGGTACTGGCATAAAAACAGAAAGATAGATCAGTGGATCAGGATAGAAAGCCCAGAGATAAACCCACGCACATATGGCCAACTTATCTTTGATAAAGGAGGCAGGAATGTACAGTGGAGAAAGGACAGCCTCTTCAATAAGTGGTGCTGGGAAAACTGGACAGGGACATGTAAAAGTTTGAGATTAGATCATTCCCTAGCACCATACACAAAAATAAGCTCAAAATGGATTAAAGACTTAAATGTAAGGCCAGAAACTATCAAACTCTTAGAGGAAAACATAGGTAGAACACTCTATGACATAAATCACAGCAAGATCCTTTTGGACCCACCTCCTAGAGAAATGGAAATAAAAACAAAGATAAACAAATGGGACCTAATGAAACTTCAAAGCTTTTGCACAGCAAAGGAAACCATAAAGAAGACCAAAAGACAACCCTCAGAATGGGAGAAAATATTTGCAAATGAAGCAACTGACAAAGGATTAATCTCCAAAATTTATAAACAGCTCATGCAGCTCAATAGCAAAAAAACAGACAACCCAATCCAAAAATGGGCAGAAGACTTAAATAGGCATTTCTCCAAAGAAGATATACAGACTGCCAACAAACACATGAAAGAATGCTCAACATCATTAATCATTAGAGAAATGCAAATCAAAACTACAATGAGATATCATCTCACACCAGTCAGAATGGCCATCATCAAGGAATCTAGAAACAATAAATGCTGGAGAGGGTGTGGAGAAAAGGGAACACTCTTGCACTGCTGGTGGGAATGTGAATTGGTACAGCCACTATGGAGAACGGTATGGAGGTTCCTTAAAAAACTACAAATAGAACTACCATATGACCCAGCAATCCCACTACTGGGCATATACCCTGAGAAAACCATAATTCCAAAAGAGACATGTACCAAAATGTTCATTGCAGCTCTATTCACAATAGCCCGGAGCTGGAAACAACCTAAGTGTCCATCATCGGATGAATGGATAAAGAAGATGTGGCACATATATACAATGGAATATTACTCAGCCATAAAAAGAAACGAAACTGAGCTATTTGTAATGAGGTGGATAGACCTAGAGTCTGTCATACAGAGTGAAGTTAGTCAGAAAGAGAAAGACAAATACCGTATGCTAACACATATATACGGAATTTAAAAAAAAAATGTCATGAAGAACCTAGGGGCAAAACGAGAATAAAGACACAGACCTACTTGAGAATGGACTTGAGGATATGGGGAGGGGGAAGGGTAAGCTGTGACAAAGCGAAAGAGAGGCATGGACATATATACACTACCAAACGTAAGGTAGATAGATAGTGGGAAGCAGCCGCAGAGCACAGGGAGATCAGCTCGGTGCTTTGTGACCGCCTGGAGGGGTGGGATGGGAAGGGTGGGAGGGAGGGAGATGCATGAGGGAAGGGATGTGGGAACAGATGTATATGTATGACTGATTCACTTTGTTATAAAGCAGAAACTAATTAAAAAAAAAAAAAAGAGAAAAAAAAAAAAAATGAAAGCATAGAAAAATATATCATGCAAATAGAAAACAGAAGAGAATGGGAGTGGATATATTAATAAAAGTTTCAATATATCAAGAAGATATAATCATTATAGATATTTATGCACTTAATAATAGGCCATCAAAATATGTGAAGCAAAAATTGACAGAATTGAAGGGAGAAATAAACAGTCCTATGATAATAATTGAAGCCATCAATACTTCACTCTCAATAATACCAGACAGAAGATAAGTAAGGAAATAGGGGACTTGAACAACATACTAGACTAACCAGACCTGACTTTACACTTTACCCAACAATAGAATACACATTCTTCTCAAGTGCACATGGGACATTTTCCAGGATAGACCATATGTTAGGCCATAAATTGTCTCAATAGTTTATAAAGATAGATATTATACAAAGTACCTTCACAAAGAGGTGAAGTTAAAAATCATTAACAAAGAAAACTGGAAAGTTCACAAATTTGTGGAAATTAAACACATACTCCTAAACAACCAATGGATCAAAGAAGAAATCACAAGGGAAATTAAAAAATATTTAGAGACAAATGAAAAAAAAAAACATACCAAAACTTATGGAACACAGCCAAAGGAGTGCTAAGGGAGAAATTTATAGCTATAAACAATTACATTAAAAACAAAAAAGATATCAAATCAATAACCTAACTTTACAACTAAAGGGACTAGAAAAAGAAGAGTTAAACCCAAAGCTAGCAGAAGAAAAGAAATAATAAAGACTAGAGCTGAGATAAACAAAACAGAGAATAGAAAAGCAATAGAAAAAAAAAGATCAACAAAATTGACAAATCTTTAGCTAGACTGACAGAAAAAAGAGAAGACTCAAATTATTAAAATGAGAAATGGGAACATTACTACCAAGTCTATAGAAATAAAAATGATTCTAAGACTGTACTATGAACAAAAATTATACATGAACAAATTGAATAACCTTGATGAAATAAATTTGCAGAAACACATGATCTACCAAGACTGAATAACAAGGAAATAGAAAATCTGAACAGACTTATATATAACTATTAAGGAAATTGAATCAAACTGAGAGGGAGTCTAGGACAATATGCCCCTAGACCTGGTCCACTCTGGCTGGTCTCTGGAAGCCAGACCATAAAGCAGAGAAGCCTCAACCTCAGCGGATGCTACTCCTTCTCCCCTAGGAGAGGCTCCACAAGGCAGGAGGCCCCCTTCAGCTCTGCCCTCTTTGACTCCCAGGTCCCTCCCCCTCCCCCTAGCCTAAGTGTTGGTAACCTGCCTATACACAGAGTAAGTAGCACCCTCTTGGGTGTGATATGAGATGAATCCATAC
Organism: Mesoplodon bidens; assembly: GCF_964165515.1. NCBI lineage: Eukaryota > Metazoa > Chordata > Mammalia > Artiodactyla > Ziphiidae > Mesoplodon > Mesoplodon bidens. The sequence goes on along the minus strand of NC_138178.1, from coordinate 59,202,168 downwards.
ATTTCCCCACCCCAAGCCCTGGAGTTCCCCATTACTGATGGACTTGGTGGAGGTAAGCATTACCTTCCCCAGGTTCATCTTTCCAAAGGCACATTCCCTTCGGGAAAGAAAGCACATTAATGTGGAAGGATCACAGTGTGAATAACCTGAGCTATTGGTTGGCCCTGATCCCCACTCTGTCTGGAGGAACCTGGGCAGGTGGGAGCTCTGGCATTGGGAGCCAGCCGGCAGAAAGGACATCCTGGGGAAGGACAAGATGTGACGTAAAACTCTACTAATGGCACGATTGGACCAGGCTCCAGCTCTGGCCAGGACCTCGCCTCCTGGAGAATCACAAAATCACAGACTGTTAGGCTAGAAGGACTTGAGTCCAACTCCATCATTGGACAGATGGGGAAACTGAGGTTCACAGAGACAAAAGAGATTCCATAGCTATCAATGGCAGAATCAGGACTGGAACCTGGGTGTATTACTCCCAGCCTGTGTTTTTGCTTTTTCCATGAAGGCTTTTTAGAATTCTAAAAGCCTGGGGCAACAGGGGTCATCAAATTCAGACTCTCATCAACGATGGGTATGTTCTAGAACTCCACCAGCCAGTTCAGACAAAAGGACTGGTGCTCTGGCCATCTCTGGAGAAGAAAACCTACTGTGAAAGTTCCATACAGTTGCATACAGGTGAAAGCAGATTAAAATCTGACCAAGGTTACTGAGGGTCTACTTTAGGCTAGAAAGTTGATAGAAATGATTTCAGTCTATATATTCTAAACTAGCTCTTGAAGGCCATTATTGTTGTCCCCACTTTATAGTGGAAGACACTGAGGATCAGAAAGAGTAATTTTTTCAAATCCACAGAGGTAGGAAGTTGAGAATATGGGATTTGAACACAAGTCTATTAGAATCAAAAGTACATGATTGTTCTACAAACAATAAATGCTGGAGAGGGTGTGGAGAAAAGGGAACCCTCTTGCACTGTTGGTGGGAATGTAAATTGGTACAGCCACTATGGAGAACAGTATGGAGGTTCCTTAAAAAACTAAAAAGAGAACTACCATACAACCCAGCAATCCCATTACTGGGCATATACCCTAAGAAAACCATAATTCAAAAAGAGTCATGTACCACAATGTTCATTGCAGCACTATTTACAATAGCCAGGACATGGAAGCAACCTAAGTGTCCATCAACAGATGAATGGATAAAGAAGATGTGGCACATATATACAATGGAATATTACTCAGACATAAAAAGAAACAAAATTGAGTTATTGGTAGTGAGGTGGATGGACCTAGAGTCTGTCATACAGAGTGAAGTAAGTCCAAAAAAGAAAAACAAATACCGTATGCTAACGCATATATATGGAATCTAAAAAAAAAAAATGGTTCTGATGAACCTAGGGGCAGGACAGGAATAAAGACACAGACCTAGAGAATGGACTTGAGGACATGGAGAGGGGGAAGGGTAAGCTGGGACGAAGTGAGAGAGTAGCATTGACATATATACACTACCAAATGTAAAATAAATATCTAGTGGGAAGCAGCCGCATAGCACAGGGAGATCAGCTCCGTGCTTTGCGACCGCCTAGAGGGGTGGGATAAAGAGGGTGGGAGGGAGATGCAAGAGGAAGGGGATATGAGGATATACGTATGCATATAGCTGATTCACTTTGTGATACAGCAGAAACTAACACAACACTGTAAAGCAATTATACTCCAATAAAGACATTAAAAAAAAAGAGTACATGATTGTTCCATTAACTCATCATGGGTTGTGTGTGTGTGCGTGGGGGTGTGTGTGTGTGTAGAGAGAGAGAGAGAAGGAGAGGGAGGGGGAGGGGGGAGAAAGAGAGGGTTTGAAAGAACAAGGGTGAGTTCTACACTCTTACCATCCCTGATGGTGGGAGAGATGGTGCTAAAAGGCTGATCATACAGTTATTAGTATCACCATCTTCTAACATCCATCCCTGATTTCATTGACCAGCTTCCCAGAACAGGTCAGCTCTCCTATTATGTGCCCCCTCAGGGTACTCTATATTTTCTTTCACAGCACTATCACAGTAGGGATTCAGTTACCCATGTAATTATTTCTTCAATACTTCTGTTCTTCACTAGACTGTCAGCTTCTTGAAGGCAGGGACTGTGTCTATCTTGGTCACCACTATATCATCTTGCACCTAGCACAGGGCCTATACAGAGTGTGTGCTCAGAGCATTTGTTAAATGGATGGATGGATGGGTGGATGGATGGATGGATAGTTGCATACATGGATGCATGGATGCTTGAATGTTTGGATGGACAGATGAATCTTAGCTCACTGGAGACCTGAGATGTGCAGCGACCCAGAGCCCTAAGCCTGGGCTCCTGGCTGAAAGTCCCAGCAGACCAAGACTATATCTCTGTCCCCAAACTCTGCCTGTGTGGTGAGTCACCCTGTTTCTGAAAACCACATGCTTCTTTCCACAACGAGGCTGCCCAGAGGGGCCCCTAGGCCTCAAAGAGTGTCAGGAAAACTCTGCTCACACACACAATTACTGCCAGCCCCTTATCGCTGCTGTTTCTTTGATGTGCTCTTTGTGAGTCAGAGCTGCTGTTGCCTCAATGCTGTTCCTGTTTCAGCAGCACTCTGACATTTTTAAAAGAAAAAAGTCGGAAATGACAGGCTCTGTCTTCGATTCGGGCTAAGACTGCAGACAGTCCTTTGATTTGATTACTGCTTGATTTGATTATAAAGGGACTTGAGGTTGAAGGCAACAAGGATGTCAGAGAGAAGACGGGTGGACCCTCCCACCTGTGGCAAAATGAAGGGAAATGCTCCAGGCCTTTGGAAGAAACCATCCCCAAGTTCTCCCCTTCTCCAGCAGATCTACTGTACATGCCCTCCTTCCGGTCAGATGAGGGTCTGGCGCTTCTTGATACACCTTGAACTCTCTTACTTCCTTTCTTACCTACAAGTTTCCTCCTGCCAAGAATGCCACCCCATCTCCCATCTCTACCACTTGCATATCCAAATACTGTGCAGCCTCCTGGGCGGCACTCAATTGAGCCTTTCTCCTCTAAGCCTCTTCTGATCACTACAGCCCCATCTCCTGACCGGCCTGCTCTCTGAGCTCTGGTCACATTCACTTCCCATGTGGTAATTACTCAAGTTACTGTCTAATGATTATGTGCATTTTGCAATGTTCTGTTGCAATTTAAAGGAAAAAAGTTGTGATATCTCGGGGACAATGGCATTTGTGGAGCCAAAAAAAAGAAGCTGGAATCCAACTCAGCTATTTTCTTCTTATCTGATCTCAGAGCAGTTATTACTTCAGTTTGTTCATCCCTGAAATTGGGTTTCTTTTGGATAGTTTTGAATATGAAATAAGATCATGGTCATAAACATGCTTTGTGGATGATCAGCGCCATCATCATCTTCGTTCTCCCCATGATTTCCAGCATCATCACCATCAGCAGCCTCACTGCAGTGCTATTTCACATGTGTTACCTTCCAAACTGGACAGTGAGTCGCTCATGGTTAGGGATCCCCCTTCCTACACCTAGTACACAGTTGGTATCCAGTGAGTTTCTTAATCAACTGATAAACTCAGAGGGAAAGAAATCAAGGAGAATGCTGTATTTGATGAGGATGTCTTTCAGAGATCCTGTTGTTTTACCTCCTCTGTCTGAAAAAGAACAAATGGAAAGCAAGGGCATTATGAAAGTCAGACTTGTCCCTGCCTAACAAGGAAGGTCTTGGACATTTTTGCCATAGTCCCTGACTGCTACTTTCTAACTTATAGTCTCCTCCAGCCTTCAAGAGTCCTGAGAAAGGCAATGGGGAAGCATAAGTGCATTAGCATCCCATTCTACAGTCAAAGTGAGGCCCAGTAAGGCCAAGGGTCTCACTCACTCCATGGTCAAGCAGTGAGTCATCAGTAAAACCCAGCCCCTGAAGCAGTCTCCTAACCTTGGCCTTGGATCTTTTCAGGGGGACACTCATTCCACTGAGAGAGAATTTTCTACCATTAATTGAGGGAGAGATTTGATAGGTGTTACTGTTCCTCATGGTGTCCTTGCAAGGACCCATCAGCATCCCCATTTTACGCATGACGAGACTGAGGCTCTGAGAAGTGAGATGACCTGCCTAAGGTCAGAGAGAGGAGGTAGGGCCAGGCTCTCATTTCCCAGTGCCCACTGAGCACACTCTGTAGGCCTCTGGGCTGAGCCTCCCGCCTGGGTGCGAATCTGTTCCCGTGTTCTCTGGTTCCCCCCTTTCACAGGAAGTTCAGGTCAACCACATCCTGCCACGTCCTTGCAGACGAGATAATGATCCTCACCACCACCATTCTCTGTACCACCACAGCCCAGCCCAGCCCAGAGAAGGCACACAGGCTCCCTCAACTCTGTTGACATCCACTGAATGTCAGGGTTAGAAGAGGGCAAGTTCTCTGCTCCTTGGGGTGTCCTCCTCCAGAGTCGTCTGGGACACGTGTTAATAGTCCAGAGTCCCCAGGCCATCTCTAGAATTTGAGACAATGGAGCCAGAGTAGTGGCCTAGGAATCTGCATTTTTAACAAGCACCCTGCATCCTTCAATGAATGTTGACGTTTGGGAAACCACTAGTCCAGCCCTCTCATTTTAAGAGAGACAAACTGAAGTCTGGAGAGGAGACCTGACTTTGCCCTCCCAGCCCAGCAGCACAGAACTGGTTGCCTCTTTTGTCGTGCCTGTTGAATTCGTTAAAAGGGACTACTGAATGCTATTGAATTCACACTTCCCCATTAGGGAAGCAGGTTGGAAAGGCTAATTAAGCCAGCTTGGGATCTAATACATCCAGCTCCACATAAGCAAGAGGCACGAAACTTTTGTGGAGGGAGAGAAAGACTTTTGGAGACCCTCCAGAAGAACTCCTTGCATTCAAGGCTGAATCCAAAAGTAGACAATTTGGAAGGCGCCTTCTTGGAGTGATCTGGAACTGGCCTCCAGTCCAAAAGTATTAACACGTTAGCCCAGAAGTAGGCAAACTGCAGGTCAAATCTGGCCCGCTGCCTGTTTTTGCGAAGTTTTGTTGGAACATAGCCACCCCCATTTGTTTATGTGTTGCTTATGGCTGCTTGGCTTTTGTGCTAAAATGGCAGAGTAAAGCCTAAAATATTTACTATCTGGCCCTTTACAGCAAGAGTTTGCCAACCCCTGTCTCAGCACATCAATCACCCAGCAAAGCTTCCTTCCCTTCGCTGTTCCAGAAGGTCTCTGGTTTTCCCACTCCTGTATCCCCAGCACCTAGCAGCATGGTGCTTGGCAGAGTGCAGGTACTAGAAGAAAATTGTTAAATGAATGAACCATCACAATAAGCTATTTTACTTCCCATTATACAAATGAAAAAACCACAGCTTTCAGAAAAGGTTAAGTATATAGTCTAAGTCCTCAGAGGTAGAAAGTACTAGGATTAGACTCTGTCTTGATCCAAAGTACAGTACTTCCCCCTAAATACTTGAAGCAGGAGCCAGGTAGAATCTTGCCAGAAATCTGCAGAAATGGGGTCAAGGGTCGATCTTTTGGAAGAAGGGGCTGGAGAGGTGGGAAGGCCCTAGGAAGGAATAAAGAATCATTAGAAGGGATAAGAAGACCCTGCTGCTGCTGCTGGGAAAATTGATTCCTAGAGATTATATGAATGAAGCTAATTCAGACTAGAGTGTTAGCTGCTTTCTGGACCTGCTGTCTTCTTAACTAAGGGTGAGTAATGGAGCTTTCTCACCTGTAGGCAAAGGAGGGCTCTTCACGGAATGCAAAGAGGAGAAAAAAGGGTATCAAGCATGCTTACCAGAATACAATGCAAAATTAGCCAGGTTCTGATCTGAGTGGTGGTGGGTCCCTGGTGGAATTCATAGAGAGCCCTGACGGCCACTTGGCAGTGGGTCTGTGGTGGACATGCCCACCGCAGGAAGAGCCTGGGCCCAGTGACTACGAAGCCTCTCCCAACTCTGAGGGGCTCACCCTAATGATATGGCTTGAGTCAGCCATGACACTCCCCCTTCCAGCTCATGGACAGCCATTAAAGGTACAGAACAAGCTCTCTTGAACCTGATGAGAGCTGGCTTGATGAGGGTCACTTGGCCCAACAGGTCGTAGAAAGTGGGGAATCCCTTGGGTTCCCTGGTTTGAACCCTTTGTTATCTTTCCCAAAAAAACCACACCCACAAAGTATTGTGGACAATTTTTAGCCTCCGTTTCCTTAAGGTGGAATGAGAACATAAAACTGAACGCTAAATATTCAATTTTACAGGTTTTTTTTCCCCTCTAACCTTTACAGTTATATCACTTACAATTAATTCACCAGAAAGTTGTTGAGCCATCCCATGCATTAATTCTCTCCCAAGCATTCAACTTAGCTTGTGATGAAACAACTCTGTTTTTACACATTCATATTTCATTGCATTACAGAATAATAATTGAACTACTTAATTAAAGTGATAGGAACAGGTTAGGAACAAACACAAATAATTCTTGATAAGCCTATACAACTCAACTGATTGGAACCGACGTGCCTGGGGAAATTGGAGAGTACCTGCTAGCTTCAAGGGTTTGGTGTGTCCTGGGCACAGGCGCCGTGCTTGCTGAGGGGCATGGAGAGCCTCCAGTAATCTGGCAAAGGTGGTTAGTTGGCGACTGTTTAAGAGGGTTCTGCTATTTAACCACATGTGCCGCAGCCCTTTGTCATGTGCTGAGCACTGTCCTGTGTAAGCCTCATGACCCTCTGAGGCAGGCAGAGAAAACGTTCACCTAGGCAAAATGAGGGTCAGGGATGTGAAGTGACTTCCTCAAGGACAAAGGCACAGGGATTATCTCCTTTGTGTCTGTACTTCTGGAGCCCAGCACAGAGTGGACACCTGAAAAAAAAGAAGTCCATAATTTATGGGACAGCAGTGAGAGAGCTGGGCCCAAATCCAGGGAGATGTGCTTTGTAATCCCCAGTTCCTCCAGCTCACGTGTGGAATGAACTGTGTGTGAAAATATAAAGCATGTGTGAAATGCACACTCTATGCTGAGCTCCATGTCTGGCTCGGGTACAAAAGATGGAGCCTATTCTCCTCTGTTTAGGGACTTGTGCTTCCTAATTCTTATTCCTCTCCCCACCTTTCCCCTAGGGGAATAAAACCCCTAAATCCTTCTGTCTCCTTTGGTGTTACTGTTAAATGCTTCTGCAAAGTGGCCTGGGAAGAAACAACTGAGAGATTGGGGAGTATGCCAAAGCTCCTCCAAGGAAGGCTCAGCTGAGTGCCCCCCACCTGGCTCACCTTCACCCCTTCATTTTGACCTCATCTCTTACTTCCAACTCCAAGACTTTCCGCAGGTATGCAAAACATCCTGGCCCGTCTCCCCACCAGCTCTAGGGGAAACCCTAAACCTCAAAATGAAAATAAGGGGCCCATTTGCCCCCGGGGAAATGAGACACAAACAAGCCTGGGGTGAACCGCCGGGCCAGAGCTGTTTCTCCAGATTAGTCACGGTTACCCACTCACGAATGCCTCCGCCACTGGTTACCCCTACAGCCCCAGCTCATCTGGAAGGCTGGCCTGGTCACCAGCAAGGCCAGATGAGCAGGGGGTGAAGAGGGGAAGCTGGCGGGGGGGAGGGACATGGCTGAGGAAACCACGCTGACCTTCCACCTGGATAGGGCTTCTCTTTTCTTCTTTCATTCTCTTGCCAAACTGCCCGAGAAACTGCTTGTCAGCAACTCCACTCCCTTCCTGCCAGTGCTACTAGGAGATCTTTACACACTTAATAGGAGGGGGATGGTGGCCTCAGCCCCATCTTCACTCTCTCTCGGGGAAGACAGCATTGTTCCTGTGGTTTATTTCTCAGCAAACATTTATTTTTTTGACAGGTACACGTTAACCATGGAGCTGATGCTTAGTAAGGTGAAGACATCCAGTAATCACTAGATAGCACACTCACCCCGCCAGCGGTGCGGGTTTCTGTCTATTTGGCTCATTGCTGTATCATCAAGGCCAGGAACAGTGCCTGGCATATGATAGGCACTCAACAAGTATGTGCTGAATGAATGAATGACACAAAGAATTGCAGATGTCATGCTGAGTGCAAGAATTAAACCTATCCTGGGCCATGAGAATGTGTCACAGGTCACCTTTGGGTCCAGGGAAGGCTTCTTTGCAGAAATGATGATCCAGCTGAGATTCAAGGAGTGAGTAGAAACCAGATAAAGGAAGGAGGGGTGGTGGCAGGAAAAGAAGCCCAGGTAGAGGGAGCAGCATGGCTGAAGGTCCAGACGCAGGAGGACACAGTTCCTGAGGGGCTGACTGGAGGAGGTTGCTGGCATGGAAGATGGGCAGAAAAGGAGGGTTGGGTCAAGGTGATGCTGGAGAGGACAGCAGAGCAAGCCTGGCAGACTGGGGAGAGGACCCCAGCTTCTTCCTCAGAGCAATGAGGAGCCGCTAAAGAGCATTCAGCAGGGACTGATGTGGTCAGACTTGTACTGGCATCACAAGTTGAGATGCCTCTAGAATAATACATTTGGGAGTGTCTAGCTATACAGGACAATGGGGAGCTGGAGAATCCACCTCAGCTTCAGCTGAAGCTTAAACTTATGTCTTCTAACCTTCTACAGTACAAGTTTACCTTCATGTCACTACGTAACGTGTTCCACTTAACAAATACCAATATGGCATGACTACGTGCCAGATACCGTTCTAAGCGCTTAGCAAACATTCACTCATTTCACCCTCACAATGACCTCGTGACGCTGGTGCTATTATTATCATGTTTAAAAGATGAAGCAACTGGGGTGGGGCGTTCAAACTGAGAACACAGATGGAAGAACCAGAGCCTTCCTCAATTCCTGCGGGGCACAGAGAGTTCCAGAAGCCTCCATTGCTCTGTGGGGGGAGGAGGAGGAGGCTGGCCCAGGAGCTGCAGTGGGGGTGACTCGGGAAGCCAGACAGGGCTTGATCGAGGGTCAGTCAGCTGTCAGGGGATGCACAGCACCAGTCTCAGTAAGGTGGTGGGGAGAGATGGAGCCCCATCCCTGGGCCATGGCAGCAATCCTGGCATCTCTCCACATCATCCTAGGAATCCCTTCTCTTTCTCCACTGTTGGATCACCTGCTTCATGGACCCCACATCTGCCTCTTTCTTAGTGGACCTCCTTCATTTCAGCAGAACACCCCCTCCAGTAGCATCATGAGACAGGGAAAATGGGAGGCAAATCTGGGATGAATTTCCAGTTTTAGAAATGTCTTTAGAGCCTCTGCTGGAGTGTTATTTGGCTGGGTACAAGCTCTACGTTGCAAATACTTTTCAGAATTTTGAAGACGTTGCTTTTTTGCTTCTAGTTTTCAGTGCTGCTACCGGGAAGCCCACACTGGATTAATAGTTTGGCTGGGTATAGAATCCAAGGGTGTAAATCACCTTCAAAGACTGTTGTTGAGAAATCCAATGTCATCCTGTATCCTGATCCATTATACATATCCTGTTTTTGTTTTTCATTTTTTCTTTTCTGGAAGTTTTCAATATTCTTTTTATCCCTGGTTTTCTAACAATTTGCCTTGATGTGGGTCTTTTCATCATTTGCTGTGTCAAGCATGTGGTGGATTCAGACAAGAAAACTCGTGATTTCAGTTCTGGGAATATTATTTTGTATTACTTCCTTGAATATTGCCTCCCCTGTGTTTTCCCCATTTTTTCTCTTTTTGGGACTCTTACTATTTGGATGCTGAATATCCTAGATGGATCCTGCAATTTTCTTATGTTTCTTTCCTATTTTCAGTCAATTTATCCTTTTGTTTTACTTTCTGAGAGTTCGCCTCATGTTCCAAATGTTGTGTTATTTAAAACATTTTTGGGGGTCTGTTAATTTTCATTTTCAAGAGCTCTATGTAATTCTTAGTTTGATCCTCCACTATTTCTTTTTACATTCTGATTTTGGCTTTTTGGATGCCATATCTTCTCATCTTTCTGATATTACTTGTAATTTTTTGAAGTCCCAAAAACATATTGAAAATAGGTCACTAAGGATTAGATGAAAAGCTCTGTGGGGTTGAATGAGGCTTGTCACTTGGTGAAATTCACTACAAGGTAATGATGTAGGGAACTAACCATTTCATTTAGGAACACACACCCCAACCACCAGGAATATCCCCACTTTGTAGATTGGGGTGCAGTCACTGAGAAAATGAGCAATTCACCCAAGTTCACACAGTGAACTGGTAGAGGAGAGATCGAAACCAAGGATGTCTCACTCTGGAATCAGCGTTCCAGACCACTGTGCTACACTGCCTCACAAAGCAGCAGCAGCTGACATTTATCAGGTGCTTTCTGTGCACCAAGCACTGTTCTAAGCCCCTAAAAACATAAAATCAATTTAATCCTCACAAGAGCCCTTGGAAGTAGATACTGTTGCTAGATTCGTCATTGATGATGTTGATCTGAGGCAAAGAAACCACTGGCCCAAGACCACACAGCTGGTAAGTGTCAGGGGCAGGACACGGTCTGAGGCAAGCTGGCCCTAGAGCTCTCTCTGCTTAGTCTCCCAGAGCCTCAGTTTCCCCATCTGAAAAAATGGCCATGATTCCTAACTCCCAGAGTTATTTTGAGGATGAAATGAGAGAACACATGTAAGAAACATGTACATAATGGAGCCTCAACATATGTTATTTTTATTAAAAAACATCCCCCCTGTCCCACCCAGGCTTCAATTCCTTTAAAACCAGATGCTACGGTGTGGGCCTCTGAAGGCTTCTCCTGGCTGTGAACTTCATGGCTCCAAGAGCTGGGCTGCAAAGTTAGAGGGCCTAACTCAGAGGAGAGAGATGAGGTGGGAGTGGGTTTGAGGGTGGGAGGCATCAAGGCCTTGGGGATAGAAGAAGACAAAAATCTGGAGGCGAGAGCCAGTGTGACATGGCCCAGAGCATCACTCTTGTGTTCCCAAATAGCTGTGAAGTTCAAATAACAGACTCCAACTGACACATAAAAAGGAACACATGTAACCACTTACAGGCCAATTAATATCAGGGCGGGGAGAAAGCCACAGGGCTGGGAGGCCACTGGGGTTGAAGTGAGCAAAAGGATGATGGCCGTGCTTCCGGCCCTCTGGCTGAAATGGGCTATTATGTGTCATCAGGAAACTTAAGAAGGGGGGGGTGGAACAACCGCTGATCAAAGTCCCTTTTGTCAACTTCTAACAGATTAATAGATGACAGATTTTGCACTTAGAGCTCTACTGCAAGGTCAAGGGCAGTGAAACGGAGCTTGTTGGGACTTTCTTCTTTCGTTCAGCTTCTAGGCTGCAGGACTCATCACTCTGACAGCCTGGCTGCCTGAAACAGCTGGAAGAAGGTCTGCCTCCCTCCCCCAGGGCTTTTGTGAGGGAGAGCGGAGGGCTCCTTTTTAACACAGACAAGCCAGGCGTGTCTCCTGCCCAGAGCCACTTCCCTGCTCGGGCTGCTGCTGGGGTCCATCTCTCCTTGCAGCCCCAAGCTCATCACGCCACTGCCCCCAGCTTCCCTCTTATGGCCTCGTGGTGGCCCTCAAGGACCACAGAAGGAAGACACACTTCTAAAGCTGGCTTCTAAGTCCTTCAGTGATTTGGCCTTGCCCCCATTACCCCGGTGTGTTCACATCAGTCACACCAGGTTACTCGTACATCCCCAAATGCCCCTTGCCCTCTGCTTCCGCGTCTTGGCCTTCTCTGCCACACTTTTCATCTTCCTGTCAATTTCCGATACGTCCATCAAGGCTGTGCCAGTGCCAACTCCTTTGGAAAGCCCGTTCTGACCCTCCTGCCCTGCCCTCCCAGCCCAAGGAGAGACTCTATTCTCTGTGACTCCCAGACTCCCAGACCCTTCAAATACACAGCCTTGGGCATTTACCTTATTATAAGGGCATTTTCTGCTCATAGGCTCATCATCCCCACGTGGCTATTTACAGAGACCAGTGTGCTGCCTGGCATGGAACAAGGGCTTCCTGTTACATAGAGATAGGTAGATGCTGGGTGATTCACCCAGGTGTTAGAGATTGTGGAGGAAGTTCCTAATGTCACCCTAATAACCCTTACCCCTGGCAGAAGCTGTGACTTGCTCCAAACCAACAGACCAGGATAAAGGTGATGGGGTATCACCCCCATGATTTGGTTACACTGTAAGGCAAGTGTGATAGGCTGTCAATTTCACAATGATGTTGCTTTATAGAAAACTCCACACTGACAGACTGCAATGAGAGATTCTCCTTGCCTGCTTGATGAAGTTAGCAGCCGTGTTTAGTAAGCCCCATATGGCAAGGAACCGGGGGTGGGCAGCTCTAGGACGGCCTCCAGCTCCCAGCCAGCAAAAAGCCGGCCCCTCGGTCATACAGCCACAAGGAAATGAATTCAGCCGCAACCTGAGTAACCTTGGAAGTGGATCCTTCCCCAGTTGAGCCTCCCGATGAGAATGCTACCCAGCCAAGACCTTGACTGCAGTCTTGTGAGATCTGGTGCAGAGGACCCAGCTAAGATGTGCCTGGTCTCCTGACCCATAGAAACTGTGAGATGATAAATGTGTGTGTTGTTTTAAGTTGCTACATTTGAGCTGCTCTGCTACTCAGCCATTAACAAGTTGATAGATTATTCTTTTTTTAAATTAATTTATTTTATTTACTTTTGGCTGTGTTGGGTCTTTGCTGCTGCGCGCAGGCTTTCTCTAGTTGCGGCGAGCAGAGGCTACTCTTTGTTGCGGTGCACAGGCTTCTCGTTGCGGTGGCTTCTCTCGTTGCGGAGCACAAGCTCTAGACGCGTGCGCTTCAGTCATTGTGGCTCGCAGGCTCAGTAGATGTGGCGCATGGGCTTAGTTGCTTCACGGCATGTGGGATCTTCCCGGACCAGGGCTCGAACCCGTGTCCCCTGCATTGGCAGGTGGATTCTTAACCACTGCACCACCAGGGAAGCCCCTGATAGATTATTCTTAAAGATGCACTCTTTGGGGTCTGGAAGTCCCAAATAGTCTGGGGGAAATTCAGTTTCACTCTAATAAGTCAGTGCGTTGGTAAGAAATTTTTGCCAGCCAACTCATAGCAAAACTCCAGAACAAGGGCTTGGAGAGTGAAAGTGGGGTCAGGCCCAGGGAGACAGAGAGAGATTTAGAAAGACGAGAGGCCACAGTCAAACAGGAAACAGGAAGAGCCCTGAGCCTGAAATCAGGTTCCGGGTTTCAGCCTCTGCAGATAGTTTGCTAGTAGGCTTTGGGCAAAGCGGCCCCTCTCTGGGTCTCCATGATCTCATCTGCAATCCAACTGCTATGAACAGTTTGAGCTCCACAGCTCTCTCTGGCTCTGGCATTCTGAGTCTATGACAGTTCCGTTTTGCCAAGGAACTCTAAAGTTCAGAGCATGCTCAATCTTTCACTTATTCCTTCATTCATTCAGAATAAGTTACTTCTCCTTCCAATAATTTTTAGGACTGCTAACCATGTAACACATACATTGAGTAACACCATTAAAAAAGAGAGTGACATATAATGAATTAGGGGAAGGAGACAGAAAGCTATGCCAGAATCCCAGGCTGAAGTAGACACCTGCTTGGATAGCTCCCCTTCCCCCTCCCCACATCTCCTATATGGAATATATTCCATGTGCTTAGGGTGGGGCTCCTTTTCCCACCTATAGGATGGTCACTTGGCCTGGGTTTGGCCAATCAGAGTACCTCAAGTCTCTGGCCACTGTGACTGGTTCAAAAATGAGCATATAAGCCAAGCAGGACCACTCAGAATCTCCAATAGGGCTTTGCTGCCAGAGCTGGTGGAAAAGATTGCCAGAGCTGGTGGAAAAGATTATCTTTCTTCTGGGGTTGCTAAACTCATAAGATGTAAGCTTGGGGCAGTTTGGGGCTGCCTTCTGCAGAAAGCTTATCTGAGATCTAGAAAGGGAGCCCTGGAAAGAGTGAGCCCCTTGAATCCAGACATCTCTGAAGCCCTCTGCACTTACTTGACCTGATAAATTATCTTTTTATTTAAAGTAGTTTGGGTTGGATTTCTGCCACTTGTAACCAAAAGCATCTTAACGAATGTAGTTATTTCAACTGAGCATATAATTTAGCTCTGGGTCTCTTGGAAGCCAAAGCGAAAAGGGAACCACATTGCATCACAAAGCTCCCCTTCTCTGATATCACAACCACAAAGCACCCAGAAAGGGAGCGTTTGCTCAAGTGCTCTGGCCTTTTTCTCATGATCTTTTGCATTGGTGGCCCAGATCGACATCTTCCACAGCTGTTTCAGAAATGACGCAGAAACATTCCTCATGTGGCTGGCTGCCTTTTGCACGGAATCTCGACCAAAGACCAGCCACAAAAGCCAAGTGTCTCAGCACTCAAGAAGACCTCCTAGGCCTTCGCCCAGAGAGGCAAATGGGCCCCGAGGCTTGGGGTCCAGCCATTAATTGGCCCCTCCTTTCAAAGCCTCCCCCGAAACTTCTCCAACTGCCGCCCTGAGGTTTGACTGTAATCCGTCATCTCTTTGGTTGGAAGGTTGGTGTTTCCTTTCAAGGGACCACAAAGCCATATTACATTCAAAGTTAAATAAACAAACGTTTGAATCTGTGTTTTAATGGTTCCATACCATCTGCCATCTGGTTTGGGGGAGCAAGGAAAACTGTGGTTTTGTTGGTTTTATGTGTGAGTGTTGTTGTTGGTGGTGGTTTTTTGGGTCGTTTTCTTTTTTTTTTTTTTTTCTTTTCCCTGTGAAAATTCCCTAAGGTTGAGCACTGGCAGCAGTACGGGCTGGTTAAAAGCCACCTAGTTTCCCACGTCTTAACTCACAGCTAAATGTTGGAGGCTGGTCTGGGTCCCCATCTGCTAAGCAGCCTGTTGTGTGAAAATGAGATCTATACATATGCAGAGCTCCACAGCCTGGCTCCCAAGATGTAAAGGATTGTTATGAGTGAACCACAAGAAGCACTTATTTAATGTTGACAGGCTACAGCCAGACCAAAGGCTAGAGTGGGGCATATGGAAAGGGGACAGAGGAAGCCTGGTGTCTGAGCACCCCGGGGCTGTCAGGAAAGGCAGCTCCGCCTTCAAGACCTGGGGTCGCTAGAGATCTCAAGCCTGCAGTGACTTGAAGGAGAAAATATGCCCCAGACACTGAGTGGGAAATACGCCCCAGCCTGCCTGGAATCTTTAATCTGGAAACTGCAATGGCTGTAGGGGGTGGGGAGAGGGCACAGTCCACAGCGAGGGCGGGGTGGAGGCCAACATCTCTGCCTCTCCTGCTGGCCCAGCTGTTTCCGGCCAGTGAAGACTGGGGCTGCTTGAAAGAGGTGGGGGGTGGGGGGAGGGGGGAGGGGGAGTACTCTCAGAGTTACAATTTCCAGGACTTTTAAACCAGGTCTCCGGCTTCCCCATCAATAAAATACAGACAGACTTGGCGATGGGTCACAGGTGCCCATGCCACGGGGCCAGTGAGGTGATGAAAGTGAGTGAGCCTGGCTGGGTGGGGACCAAGACACATATGCTAAAGGGCAGTAGTGCCCTGGCGGGGTTGGGGGGAGGGTCGGGGGAGGGAGACTTCCCTGGCGGTCCAGTGGTTAAGACTCTGGGCTTCCCATGCAGGGGCTGTGGGTTCGATCCCTGGTCGGGGAGCTAAGATCCCACATGCTGCACCGTGTGGCCAAATAAATAAATAAATAAATAAATAATAATAAAGGGCAGTGGGGACTCAACTGGCCCCAGCGATGGTGGCCATGCAGGAGCCCAGCCCAGTGTGGTCAGATGTCCCAAGTTCTCAGGAAAGGCCAGATTTTTGATGTGAAAACGCTCAGTGTTTCAATGCTCACAGCTATTGCAATTTTTGAAAAAAAAAACTCATTCAAATAAAACCTGTCTGCAGCCCACACAAGACCCTCAGGTCACCAGTTGGTGACCTCTGTGGAAGAACACAAGGAGATAGACTTTGGGGGAAGCCAGGGATGAGGATCATCTCTTCCTGTGATGAAGGGCCGGAAGGCCAGTCCAGGCACCTTGGTCCTGCTCCCACCTGCATGGGCCTTGGATAGCACAGAGGTCCTCTCCAGCACTGGCTCCTCCAGGCTTGGTCCACAGAGGCTGGGAAGGGCCCTCCCTAAGATGTCCTCCCTCGTTCTCCCTGAGCCCTGGCACGTGATGAGATTCCAATGGCAGCTCATCCATGCCAGTGACACGGAGACTGCCCTGGGCACTCAAGCTCTGAGCATCCCTGGTCTCTCTGCTTTGCAACTCATTGCTGGGAAAGAAACGAACTCTGCTATCTGTACATATGACGTTCCTGCTGCGCACACCCTCTGGGTCCCCACAGTTTGGTCCCCTCCCAGCCACCCTTTTACAGTATCATGAATTAGCCAGTTGGTGACCTGCGCAAAGTGCAACAGCCATTTAATCTCTTGCCAGATGTCACCTCTCTTGACACGATGTGGAACAGGCCTGACTGTCTCAGAAGCCAAGGAACTATTAGTCTAGTTTTTCTGCTTTTTGTTATTGTTGTGTTTTCTTTCTAATTGAGGTGTGAAAAAGTCCTAGTCTCAGTTGAAGCCCCCGATAAAGAAACACAGTTCAGATTTTTCTCAGTGTCAAAATCTGCATATTTGTATTTCAAATAATGTAGCCGGAAAAATGCAAAGTCCTCCATTTTTTCTTTTTTGACTTAATGAATATCATTTATTCAGCATAAAATCTTTATACTATATGTCCCACGTGTTAAGAATAAATGTACATTAAATCTTGATAAGATGCTAAAAAAAAAAAAAAAAAAAAAAATCAGGCAGGAGCCCTGGTCTCCCATTGGTCACCATCTTGCTCTGCAGTTTTGGTGAGTCACTCACTCCTCTGAGCCTCATTGGCCCTACCTGCTATCTGGACAGGGGGTGTTAGCAGGCCCCCCCGCTCCTCTCCTGCAGAGCGAGCATGTGGAGGGAAAGGGAGGAGGGGAGGCAAGCATGTTAAGAATTCCCTCACCGAAACTTCACAGGCAAGCAGACTCTATGCCACATGGGCAAAAAAAGCACACAGACTTGAAGTCCACTTCTAGAAACAAGAATAGCCTGTGAGCTCATGGGGGCAGAGGGTAGGTCCTGCTACCTCTGGGTTCCAGAGCCTAGCATGACACTTGTGCAGAGTCTGCACCCAGTCATTGTGGAATTTACTCCCGTAAGAATCAACTAGAACGGGTTGACTTGGCATTTCACAACTCTTCCACCCCCTCGAGCCTGGTACCAACCCACGAGGTAGGATGAGGTAGGCACTGCTGTTCTCCAAACAGAAGTGGGAAACTGAGGCCCAGCAAGGTGCGGAGGGTTGTCAGTGGTGGGCTGGTGGAGAACCACATCTAGATCCCAAGTCTCCCCGCTTCCGAAGAATAATCATCCTTTTGGAGCAGTGGCTCTCAGGGATTCTCAAAGCTTTCTGGGGGCAGATGATCTGGAAGCAAAAGTACTCTCTGAAAGACCTAGAGAGAGTTAAATAAAGTAACTAATAGCCGATTCGGTGTCAAATCAGATCCAAACTTACACCAGGTTCTAACGTAAAGGTAACTCCAGGTATCGAAGGTTTAAGAAAATCTGTCAGAGACAAAACTGAAAGGAAGAGAATTCTTTCGCTTACTGAAGTTTGTTTTATTTTCTGTGACTTGCATCATTATATGATTTTTCCAAGGGCAATATCCCCACCCCACTCCCACACCTACAAGAGACACACCCCATCAACACTCACCGGGGTCTGTCTGCCCTGGTCTTGCTGGGTCCCAGAACATCTTGGCATGTTGAGCAGGTCTGAGAGGGAGTCCTGGGCTCCTCAGGTGGACATGAAGCCTGGGGCCAGTGAAAGGCAAGTAACTAACATGCACGCACACTTGCCCATACACATGTAGGCACATGTACACACACACACACAGGAAACCACGTTTGGTCTGGTCTGGCCCCAAGCTGAGGAAGAAACTTCGAAGAGTGACTACTCCACTCAGTAAATCAAGATGTAGGATTCAAACCACTTCTTCCCCCAGCTGTGTGTTAGGAACTTCATCTACTTGCTCTTGGGCAGAGCTTACAACCTGAGAGGGAGGAATCACCTCACATTATGTGGATGCAAAACCCCACTCAGATGCCATGTGATTTGCCCAGGGATACAGCTAGTGAGACGCAGGGCTGGGAGAGGCATCCAGATCTGCTTCACCTACTGGAAGAGACCTCCATGGACCCCACCCTCCACGGACGCCTGGATGCTGAGGTCCACAGACCCTGGTCCTTGGAGATGTCCAGGCTGCTGCCCAGAACTGAACAACGGACCATTTCCTGTGCTGTCATCTGCCCCATCAGTTCCAGCTGAGTGTCTGGGACACTCC
Source organism: Mesoplodon bidens (assembly GCF_964165515.1). NCBI lineage: Eukaryota > Metazoa > Chordata > Mammalia > Artiodactyla > Ziphiidae > Mesoplodon > Mesoplodon bidens. The sequence continues at coordinate 59,183,841 of NC_138178.1, read as the reverse complement.
CCACTCATTTCCTGGGCTTGTTTTCCCAGAAGGAGGTTCTGGAACGTCCTCTAAGTGCTGTGGCCTTTCATCTAGTTAGACACCCCCTCGGGGGCTAAAATTAAATTATAAGGCCCAGACCTACATTTCAGAAAACATCTCACAAAATCTTCGGTTGACAGCCAGCCATGAGACCTCTTTAGGCAGAAGGCTTTTTCTATCATGGAAGCCCCACCCCTTCCTGCTCCCCCAGTCTCCCAGATAGAAAGGCAGGAGTCTTGGATGCTGGAGGGTCATGGGCTCTTTGGGTTAGGCACTGAAGTCATTGAGCCCCCTTTAATCTGATCCCTGCTCCACACTCCCTTGGGGGGCTTATATGGCCTCTACTTGACCATCTCCTGCCACAGGGAGCTTACTACCTCTCAGATGATCTTCTCACAATTCAGAAAAGACTAGGCACCAGGATGTGCTTCCTCAAATGAGCTAGCATCTGCCTCCCCATTCACGAGGACCCATGGTTCTCACTCTTCCACGTGGGACACACCGGAAGAAGTAAACGTCTCATCAAAACTGCAGCCACAACCTGCAGCAGAGGCAGCAATTTCTAGTCTTAGATGGGACTCCAATCTCTGAGTATGCCTGGGTTTGTCACGTCTACCCTTTCTGGCCTCAACGTCTCATCTATAAGATGGGGAAGGCCGGACAGAGTGAGTCTAAGTCCCCTGCCAGATCTGTCCTTGCATCCATGCCAGGGAAGGCTCGGGCAAGGACTCGAGGCCTCTGAAAGCCAGCAGCATGGAAACCAGGAACAGAACCTGCGTTTCCTGGTTACTGATCTGGTGTGCAACTTCCACCCATGGAGACAAGAGAGCATCGCAAAGGTATAAACACACCCTGAGATGAGGAGGAGCAGCCAAAGGGGAAGGGACTAGATATGGTCCAATAAGTTTCCATGGAGAAAGAAAGCCTGTCATGGGAAGGCAAGCCAGGAGGACAGAAAGGGCTTGAGCTGAGAGGTAGGAAACAAGGATTGCTGTCCCAGCTCAGTCATCGACTAGCTAGCTGATCTTGGGATGTTGCTTGACCTCCAGCTCCTTGATTTCTTCCTCTGCTAAATGAGAGACATTGGAACAGCTGATCTCTAAGCTCAAGAAGTCGGAGAATCAACAGAAGACATAAAAGTGGGCCAAGAAAAGAGCTTGGAGTTTGCTCAGTTTTAGTAAAACTATTCCCAAGGCTGGCAGGCGCGTGGCACCAGACAAATGTGAATGAAACTCTAGGAAGGTGGGGACCAGATGTTTGTCATCACTGAAGCCCGGTGCCCGGGCAAAGGAGGCCTTTCCTAGAAAGGGGAGGGTGAGAGGGTTAGTGTGGCAGAAATAAAGGCCAGAGTCTGGGCCTAGGGGCCACCATTGCTAACCAGGAGCCTCAGGCACATCGTGTAACCTCTCCAAGCCTCATCCTTAACACAAGAACAATCCCTGCTACAGCCTGGAGCTGTTGTGAGGCTGAAAAGGATTGAGTGCCGGGCACACAGTAGGGTCTCAGCGGCTGGCTGTGGAGGCTGAAGCTGGCCATACGTGCACCTGCATGGAAGGAATAGGCCTTAGTGAAATCCTGTAGTCTTGCATTCTTTAGCAGCCTACAAGGACCTTGATCCTGCATCTGGCTCAGAAATACACCTCCCTCTCTCTTTTTCTCTGTCTCTGTCTCTGTCTCTGTCTCTGTCTCTCTCTCTCTCTCTTTCTCACACACACACACACACACACACACACGTACACACACGACAAAAGGAAGAGAAAACTGCAGTCAGCCTGGGGTGACCCCGGGCATCAGAAAAACATGCAGAACAAGCACCTGATGCAATAAATCAAACTGTGGGATCCAAATCCGAGCTGGGGTCTAACCTTCAGTCCCAGTTGCATCAGAGGCTGGGCTGAGCTCTCTGTTCCTGCAGCCAGCATTGCTGCCGGGAGCTGCTGGCCAACTCCTTGGGCCACTCCAGAGGTAGCTGACCCCTTCTTGGGAGATTGGGAGTGGCCGGAGTGGGAGGGAGAGAAGAGAACCAGGCTGCTGGCCATGGGATGTTTGGCTAAGCTGAGCCAAGGAGATGGCTAGAAAACCTGGCTGTGGCAAACCACCCCGATTCCTTGAGTATGAATGTTGGAAGGGACTGTAGAAAGGCATGGAGGTGTGCACACGAGAGCCCCAAGGTGTGGTAGAGACTCAGCTCTAGATACGCCTCTGTCCCTACTTGCTGGGTGACTTCAGGTGAGTAACTTCCCTTCTCTAAACCTTGGTTTTATCCTGAAAAAATTGGGGATAAGGCTACTGGAGAGCCTCGAAGAGCCTTTTCCGCAGTATGATTTTGATGAATTTCTCTCATAGAGTTGAACTAGCCTGCTTCTCAAAAGCAGGCTGGGCTGAACTGGGCTGAAGTTGAACTGGGCTTCAGTTCATTTCAAGAAAGCAGTTAACGAAACGTTGACTGCACACCAGGCACTTGTGCTGAGCACTGGTTAGGCCAAGAAGAAAAGCCATGGTTCCCAATTCATTGCCACCAAGGAGCTTGCAGTCTTATGAAGAGAAGCATATATTTAATCAAACACATATAATATAAGACAACACATCCCATAGTAGCAATCCATTCTCCCGGGGAGACTGAGGAAGGTTCCATAGAGCAGAGGGACACCTGAGTGAGAATTTGAGAGATGAATAAGAACTTTCCAAATTACTGAAGGCAGAGGGCACAACAGAAACCAAATCAAAGGGTAGTGTCAGTGCGTATGAAAACTCATCTATGTGGTTGTAGCGTGAGAGGGATGGAAGGACATGAGACCAGTAGCACAAGCTTGGAACAGAATGTGCAAGGCCATGAAGGAGAGCCAGAGATTTTGCTCTTTACCCTGTGGGAAATGGGGTGCCATTGAAGATTTCCCAGCAGGGGAGGGACAAGACCAGATCTGCATTTTAGGACCATTTGTATTGACAGCAGTGTAAACCTCCCAGATTAGCACACCACAGCCCATGGGCCAAATCTGGTCCACAGCTTGTTCTTTGTTTTTGTTTTTTTTTTAATGGCCTGTGAACTAAAAAAACAATTTTTATAGTTTTTTACTACAACTTTATTGAGATATAATTCACATACTGTATAATTCACTCATTTCAAGTAGACAATTCAATGGCTTTTAACAAACTCACGGAGTTGTGCAACCATGACCACTGTCAATTTTAGAACATTTTCATCTCTTCAAAAAGAAACCCTGTTCCCTGTAGCTGTTACACCACATCCCCCCCCACTCACTCCCAGCCCTACTTTCTGTCTCTATGGCTTTGCCTATTCTGGAGATTTCATGTAAATGGAATCTATGATATCTGGCCTTTTATGTCTGTCTTCTTTCACTTACCACAATGTTCCAAGGTTCTACCATGTCATAGCATGGACAGGATCTCATCCCTTTTCATGGCTGAATAATATTCCATTGAATGGATAGATCCCATTTTGTTGATCAGCTGATGGACATTTGTGTTGTTTCCACCAGAGAAGAATATGCAACATAGATGTGTGTGGCTCCCAAAGCCTAAATAGCTATTACCCAGCTCTTCACAGACTCAGTACAGAGCCTGGAGAGCAGAGAGGCAGGACTGGAAGTCAAGCCCAGGTCAGGGGCTCTGACAGGTCCCAAGTGAGATATGACAGTGGCCTCAGCTAGGGGAAAGCAAACATATTTGTGGTCATGCCAACTGAACTTGGCAACAGATCTGATGACTGGGTGAAGGAGAGAGTTACTGAGGAAAATCCATTTACCATAAAGACACTGAGATGTCTTCATCTGTCTTTAAGACAGATGGAGTGAGTCATCTGAGGTGAAGTCACTGGCTGATGGCAAAGCCAAGCTAAGAATCCAGCTCTCTTCTTGCACACAACTAATGAACTTGTGAGATTTCTGATCACCGTTAACGGGAAAGTGGCCTGAGCTGGTGGCCTTGACCTTGCTATGTGAGGCTTCCACCGCTAGGCTAACCAGGCCTAGGCGTGCACCCACTCACTAGCATGGTACCTCCTGGAGAGCTGGTGGTGTTACCTGGAGCCACCTGGAGTGTGAACATCTCGTGTGTCCCTCAAAACAGCTTCACAGGCCTCTCTCGATCAAGCACCTTCCTTCTAGGGGAATGGATCAGTCCCTCCTCCCCTGTCTTCCCCCACCCCCTTCAGTCCTGCCTCCAAACCTGTGCCCTGGTACTGTGCTCACCGCTGTGCTGAGGTACACATCTGCTCAGCTACAAGCAGAAGCGGCCATGGCGTCCCTACCATGTTTGCCTGGGAGAGCAGGACCCGAAGCTCCTGCAAAGCTACCAGAGTCCCGGGCCAGTCTCCTAGGGTCCCAAATGAACCGAGACAAGGAATCCTCTCTGCAGTACTTGTCTCTGATCACGGTGCCTTCCAATCTCCCTCAGCTTCTCTGGATTTCAAAGGAATCCAAAATCCAGCTGACACTGAAGGCTCTTCCCCAACCCCACCAGGCCTCAACATACCTCGCTAGCCACACCTTCCCTTCCCCACGTCTACACTCTCTGCTTCTCTCTCACTCCTTGGTCTCCAAGCTCACCACACTCCTTTGCTGCCTCTGAGCCTTGCTCCTTGTCTTAGCGTTGTCTTTCCCCACTCCCATCTCCAGCCAGAAAACTCCTATTTATTCTTCAAAACCCATTCAAATATTTTGCTTCTGGGAAGTCTCTCCCTCCAGCTTTTGTTCATAACGTTGGCCACACTGAACTGTAACAGTCCTGTTCTTGTGTCTTTCTCCCCTACTAGCCCATGCCTTTTGTCTGTGTCCTGGCCCATGGTCTGTGCTCTCTAAATATTTGCTAAGTGAGTGGGGGAGCTGGCAAATATTCATTCCCCTCCGCTCCCAGACTCGCTGCTTTCTCTTCTATTGATCCCGGGATTTATGGCACTATTGTTTCCTTTTATTAGGATGTAGTGGCCTCTGTTAAAACGTGTTACATGGAAATAGGCTAATTAAGTGTGTCAAATAAGTCACCATCCCACAGAGTGGCCGGCCCTACCCAGACAGGGCTGAGGTGTCTCAAGGTGGAAGGTGCAGGGAGAGCTCATCCTCCGCACCCCTGTTTCTCAGAGCAGAGGAAGCCCCCAGCCCCCATGTGTCAGAGGACTCGCCCTGTTGCTCTGGGTGCCTCCCAGAGTCAGTGTGACATGCCGCCCCCAGTGCCTCTGTCCTCCCGCACAAGTTGGAGTTGAAGCATCCATGCTGGGAACCGCGTGTCCTGCTCCTCTGCCTGTCCCTAGCCTAGGGCCTCATGGGAAGGCGAACAGAGCGCACATCTCCATTCCAGGGGAACTTCTAGTAGCAGGCCTGAGAAGGTGAGACTCTGGTGGGAAACCTGTCTTACACACCTCTATGTCTTTGTTTATAATCCAGCAGCACTTCCCAATCCAGGCGTGTTTGCAGGAAGCCAAGCTGGCAGGAGATGTCCCAGGCCTTGGATAAGAGGTGAATGCCTGCCTTTTTCTTATTTTTATTTTATTTTATTTTATTTTATTTTATTTTTTATTTATTTTTTTTTGCCGTACGCAGGCCTCTCACTGTTGCGGCCTCTCCCGTTGCGGAGCACAGGCTCCAGACGCGCAGGCTCAGCGGCCATGGCTCACGGGCCCAGCCGCTCCGGAGCGGCATGTGGGATCTTCCTGGACCGGGGCATGAACCCGTGTCCCCTGCATCGGTAGGCAGACTCTCAACCACTGCGCCACCAGGGAAGCCCTATTTTATTTTTTTAACATCTTTATTGGAGTATAATTGCTTTACAGTGGTGTGTTAGTTTCTACTTTATAACAAAGTGAATCAGTTATACATTTACATATATCCCCATATCTCTTCCCTCTTGCATCTCCTTTTGAGGAATTTCCAATAAGGCCTTGCACTACTGAAGACCAGACTCCAAGAGAGTTGTGTTCTCTTTCAGACCACACATATATTCTGGGTTCTTCTGGTCCATGGGGGAATGGAGGATTAGATGAGATTCTCATGAAAGAGATCCCTTGAGGAAAGGGACTTTAACTCACATGAAAACTTTTCAGTTTTGCTCTACCATGGGGGAACCTCATCAACTGCTCAGCTGGATCTATTCTTCCAGGCCCAGTCAAGTCCATAGCCTTCTCCTCCCTTGAACATCTGAAGATGAACTGTCTCCATGAGCATGTCTCAAAATATCAATCCTGTAGGATGGTAGTAGGAGTCTGTGCTCAAAGAAATTTGGGGAACACCGTGTTAACAGAGCTAGACAGGCCTGTTTACTCTGAGCTTCTCAGAGTTCGCACCATGTTCATGTGCATTTTCCAGGAAAGTGTGGCAGGTCCCAACTTTTTACTACCCCTCCGCAGTGTTGGAATCATAGGTCCTTGCCCTTTGCTATGTGACTTTGCAGTACCTCCCTCTAGACTAGGCTATGTATATTTCTAGTTCCCACTGATGTTCAGCTTGGCCACATGACTGACTTTGTGGCCTTCCACAGTGGAAGGTGGGCCAAAGTGAGTGTCTCAGAGCCGAAATGGGAACAGACATGGCAAGTGTCTTCTAGTTTTCTCTCCTGTTTTTGCCACTGCCATGAAAAGAGCACACCCCTAGCAGCCACTATCCCAGAATGTAGCTGGTGGAGAGACTTAAAACCAAGCTACACAGCGCTATTTACAATAGCCAAGACATGGAAGTAACCTAAATGTCCATTCGACAAATAAAGATGTGGTGCATATATACAAGGAAAACTACTCAGCCATAAAAAAGAATGAAATAATGCCATTTACAGCGACATGGATAGACCTAGAGATTATCTGAAAAGTCAGAAAGAGAAAGACAAATACCATGTAATATCACTTGTATGTGGAATCTAAAATATGACACAAATGAACTTATCTACAAAGAGAAACAGACTCACAGACATAGAAAACAAACACAGTTACCAAAAGGGAAGCAGGAGGAGGGATAAATTAGGAGTATGAGATTAGCAGATACAAACTATTATACATAAAATAGATAAGTAACAAGGTCCCACTGTATAGCACAGGGAACTATATTCAATATCCTGTAATATGGCTGATTCGCTTCGTTGTGCAACAGAAACTAACACAGTATTGTGAAGCAGTTATACTCCAAAAAATATCTATTAAAAAGAAAGTTTAAAAAAATCCTGTAATAAACCATAATGGAAAAGAATATGAAGAAGAATATATATATATGGATAACTGAGTCACTTTGCTGTACAGAAGAAATTAAACACAACATTGTAAATCAACGATAGTTCAATTAAACAAACAAACAAACAAAAACCCAAGCCCTGATCTGAACCAGAGCTGCCATATGCAGCCCCTAGCCCGGGATAAGAAAGCAGGCTTGAGATGATTTGTTACTTATCCTTAACTGACCATGTGAGTTTCTTACTGCTGCTGTAACAAATCACCACAAACCAAGCAGCTAAAAGCAACACACGTTTATTCTCTTACAGCTCTGGAAGTCAGAAGTCCAACAACAGCCTTACTGGGCTAAAGTCAAGGTGTTGACAGGGCTGGTTCCTTCTGGAGACTCCAGGGGAAAACCCCTTGCCTTGCCTTTTTCAGCTTCTAGTGGCACCTATGTTCTTCGGCTCATGGCTCCTCTCTCCACCTTCAAAGTCCATCGCTCCAGTTTCTGCTTCTGTTGCGACATCTCCTCCTCATGTGGACCGTCCTTCCTCCCTCTTACAGGGATGCTTGTTATTACATTGGGTCCACTTGAATAATTCAGAATCATCTTCCCATCTCAAGATGCTTAATTTAATCACATCTGCAAAGTCCTTTTTGCCATACAAGGTAACATTCATAAATTCTGGAGATTAGTATGTGGCTTATTTGGGGTTGTAATGCAGTTTACCACACTGAGTAATACAAAAAAGGCTAAGGATATGTAGAGTTTCCCTAAATTATTTGGAATGTTTTCCCCACATCTAAGGATATCTCCTCCCTTCTTCTGAGGATGCCACTTTTGGAAATTGGGCCGTCCCCCTATTATTGGCCATTTCTGTCACTAATCTGTAGTTAGTGGTAAATGGATATCCCAGTGTCTACTGTAGGATTACAAGTTCCTACAGGTTCAGTTCAGCCACTTTCTTTGCTTGGTGGTCTCCTACTTTCCTAATCTGTAAAATAGGGATAATGTCTATCTGTCAGAGCTAAACTGATGATCGAATTACAGGAGAGAATTTTGAGTGTGTTTACACAGGGACTAGCCATAATTTTTCAATAAATGACATTTGCCTTCCTTGCCTGCCTTGGCTGGGGTGGAGAGAAACTATGACAGTTGGTTGGCTGCCATGGCAGACAGTAAATGCTTTTTGTCTTATGGAGGTGCAGTCTCTCTGATACCCATATCCCCACTTTCCACCCTCTACTCTTCCTTCTGCAGTGTTAGGCACACAGCATGCACTGTCCTGTGTCTCTCTGCCCTGTCCTCTCCTAATATATGGAAGACCCTGGGGGAGGCTGGCAGGAACAGTGGTGAGGGAGTGAATGAGCCTGACTCACCGCTCAGTAGCTCTGTGGCTGTGGGAATAGTCCTTGTTTTCCTGGGGCTTCGGTTGCCCTGCATGCTAATCAGAGGCTAGATTAGGGGCCCCGTGGCTCCCTACCAGGTCCCAAACCCTCGAGTCTGTGACTCTCACTTTTCCCGCCATTTTGCTCAGCCCAGGCTCTGGACCCCACTTGGTACTGAATCATTATTCGGCAAGTAGAACACTGGCACCCCTTTTTGTGCCATCATTTCCTATTTTGCACTTTAATGGGCTCTTTAAGCCAAAATACCCTTCAGAAACCAAAAGAAAACGTGGCAAATTACCCACACTACAGAACAGACCATTAGGACAGATTAATAATCACTGGGTCTTTCCAGGGACCTCAAATCCCCCATGCAAAGCTGATAAATAAATGCCCCTAGGGAGTCCTGTGTCACAGAGAGAATGGCAGGTTACAGACTCACTGGAAAGCTCCTGTCCTGAAGCCCACCAAACCCTTTAGAGTCACCGATCTCTTCGTGGATGAAAGAAAGCCCTGTTTCATGAGAGGATGACCAAGAAATGGGTTAAGCCCTGAAAGGTTCGTTTCCTCGATTCCGCCTGCTCTAGAATCAGAGATAATTCCTGCCATTAATATTTTAAGCAACTAATTTGACATTTTTCCATTTAATTAACTTGCATACATATGAGAACAGGGTTTTGAGAGTACCATGACATTTAAACAAAGTCATTTAAGTTCTTCCATTTCTGGGGGAGTGCTGCTCTTTCCTTTGCCTTTTTTCTTTTCTGTTTGAGCCATTTCTGTTTTGCATTCGTGATCCTGAGGCTGGCTTATTAGCTCAGAGAAATGACCGAATTTCCCAAAGCAAATGTCCCACAGTCTCAACCTAGGTGACGTGGGTGGGCCCGGCGCTCTGAGCTGTGGCACTTTTAAACTCAATCCTGCTCCTTTCGAAGCCTCTGTGCAAATGGCATTTCAATCAGAGCAGGCTCGCCTCACAGGCTAATGTTTTCCTGTTGCCACACCAACCCCGAGTGGGAGTTGGAGAGGGGTGGGGGGAATGCAGAACGTTTATCAAATGTAACCATCTCGGCAGAAGACCTGGGGTTTCAAGAGGGAAACAATAGCTCCGTGACAATTTTCTCTTCCAAATGACACATAATTACTGTCATATCATCAAATGATTAAGAAATAAAGGAAAATAGACAAATAGAGTGTAGCCACTGAGGGATGATGGCGGAGGGACAGGGGGAGAGGCTCACTCAATGTTCCATAATTGAAACATTGCACCCTAATTAGCTGCCACCCCAGACAATTCATGAGTTCTATGCGCCATCCAATCTCTAGCCTGCCAAGTCACAGAACTTTCAGCCCTTCAAGTTTACTGCCGGTTTCAGAAGGGATTGTGCAGTCTCCAAATGCATTCAGAGAATGAGACGCTTCAGCTCGCCCAGCCCTCAAAAAGGATCCATTACTTCATACTTTCATCTGCCATAATTAGTCACAGATTTTCTCTGCCTATCCACTGCTGCGGCTGCTCTCCCCAGATGAACCTGGGCACTCCTGGCTCCGGCTTCTCCGTGGTGGCCAGCCCAGCCAGGCTCAGACGTGTCACGGGAGCTGCATTCCCAGGATGCAAAATGGCACCCCCTAATCCCAGGCATCTCAGGGGAGAAATGGGTCCTGCATTTAAAATGAAATCCCACTGCAGACTAAGCCCATAAGACTCTGGAGAAATTCCATGTCTCCATTTCTACCCACACTCAGGATATTCCTTGGGGATTTCTAATGAGGCTGTCAGACTTTAGGAAGAATACTGCTGTAAGAGAGGAGTGTCCCCATTCTCCTCCATCCCCTCCTCCTGGGCCTGGGTTTAAATCCCAGATCCATGACCTCATTAGCTGCATGACCTTGGGGGAAGTGACTTGGTCTGTCTGAGCATGAGTTCTTCCTTTTGTAAAATGAAGCTAATGGTGCCTACCTTTCCGGAATATGATGGTGATTGCAGGATGCCGTGCGTAACGGATCTGTGTACGGTTGTTAGCACTGCCTCTTCATCCTTATATGTAAAGTGGGGGTAATAATCTTACCTCCTCACTAGGGTTTAATGACAACTGAGTAGAGACTGCGTAATATGTGCCTTGCACAAAGTTGGTGCCCAGTAAATATGTGAATTGAACTGAAACGAATCGTACATAATTGGGTCATTCATTCATTTAATCCATCAGCTAACAGTTGTTGAGCGACTACTTTTTGTCAGACACTTTATTTGGCATAGGATATACAAAGGGGAATGAGACAGGCTTGATTCATGCCCTTGGGAGCTTACATGCTAGGGGGAAACACCATGAAAGACAAATTTTTAAAAACACACAAGTTGTAAAAATTCTATTTAAAAAATAGACAAGAACTCAGAATATAGGCTAACAGTTGGACGGTGACTTTTAAATGAAGATCTAGAGGCTGACGAGATAAGCATGTGAAGAATAGTACGGAAAAGCATTCCAAGCAGAGGGAACAGCGCGGGAGAAGCAGAATGAACCTTAACACATTCCAGGCACTGAGAACAGGTCATTAGTCAGAGTAAGTGATTCTAGCTGCTAGAGCACATCTGGTGAACCCAAATCTCAGCGATTTCAGACAGCAAAAGTTTATTCCTCCTTCTTGTCAGAGCCCATCAGGTGTTTGGTGGATGGTCCTTCAGTTTTTCAAAACCCAAACTCCTTCTAATTAGCTGCTCTGTCTGCCATCCCCTGGGTCTCCTTGGAGTTGTCCACTGTATCCTCCACTTGCAGCCAAGAGCAAAGAGGAAAAGCCCTGGGACATTTGGGGGCAAAGCCTGGGGGTGGTGTACATCACTTCCACTCATATTCCATCCAGCGGAACTGAAATGCATGGTGCTGCCTGACTGCAGAGGGGCTGGGGATGGAGTCCAGCTATGTACCAAGGAGGACAATAAACAGGTTAGGAGAGCACATGGCATCTTTTGCCTCACAAAGTGAGTAAGGGTAGGTAGTGTGGCATGAGATGAGAAATAGATGGCCAGGTTGTTCAGGGCTATGTACACCAGGGGAAGAAATGTGAACTGGATGCTGCCCTGTCCCATGATGCACCAGGCATTCCAGGATATTCTTTACACACCAGTTTGGATTTTATTCAGTGAGAATGGGGAGCCAGTCAACATTAATGACATGACCTGATTTATATCTTAAGAGGACCCCTCCAGCTGCTACGAGGAGAACACATCTGCAGAGGGCAATGATAGTCCCTTGGAGGTGCCCAGGATTCACTTGATGAGAAAGAGCATGGAGAGAAAGTGACAGATGCAGGATTTCATCCCCACTGGAAATGGTTTCAGTCTCACTAACTAGCCAGCGTGCAGGCCCCTGCTGACCGACTGGGGTATTGAACAAGGCTCCAAAAGATTAGAGAAAACACAAAAGTACTGAGCAAGGCAGCTGGCTGTGTGGAGTAATTCCAGAAAGGACCACCTGGACCAACAGCTGGGAGTCTGTTTCCTCACGGGACCTTTGGCCTCCAGGCCCAGTGGAGCAGCAGACCCTCTCCAGGCCCCGCTTTCATCAGAGGGAGAGAGGTTAACACTCAGCCAAGCTGGTTCCCACTGGTCCCAGTGTAGGTGGCCGGAGGGCAGCTGGGAGTGGGTGGACAATCTGTGCAGAGGTGACCACTCCTCGAGCACAGGCTCCAAGTTTTTCTGCTTAATCCCAACTGGGCTGGGAGGATGGAATTTCCATTGACCCCATTTTATAGACAAAGAAACAGACTCAAGCTGCTCCTGTGACTTGCCCAAGGTTCCCCTGTCAGTGACAGCCCCAGCGTTGAACACAGGTCTTCTGTTCTTTCTGATGCAGCACAGTGGAGTCCTCCATAGGCAGGATTTGTCCAGACTCACTTGGAGGCCAAATGATGATGAGGATCTGCCTGGGTCTGGATGATGCCCTGTCCCATGATGCACAAGTTGTCCCACTGAGCAATGCCTTTGGACAGGTCACTGGCTTACCAACCTGGCTGATCTTTGGAATTACCTGGCAGTCTCTGAACACACACCATCCTGAGCCCCCACCCCCAGATGTATTGAAGCAGAATCTTTGCATGGACGGGGGCCTGGCAGCTATGTTTTTAAAATCTCCCCAGGTGCTCAGATAAAAGCACTATGACATTGTCAGTGTAAGTGAGGCTCAGGGAGGGAGTGTTATCAGGTGATGAGTTAGTGACAGCGTCAGGAGAAGAAGATGGGTCTCTTGCCTTCCTCATCTCTTTTTCCTCAGCACTGTACTGATGCTCTGCAAGAGGTTATGGGAAAATCCATCCTTATCGATAATCTGAAAATGTCAGAGCTGGGCAGGAGCTTTGAGGTTATCTTTCCAACCCAGTGGTTCCCCATTGCCCATCGGACCAGCCGGGTCAGAGTTACACGAGGTGCTTGTTACAACACAGTCTCCTGCCTCCCACTGTACCTACTTTCTCAGCACTGGGGAGATGCACCCTTGGAATCACCCTTGGAATTTTTAAAGTATCTCTGGTGATTCTAAATTCAGCCGTGTCTGGAAACCATGGATCCAGCCCTTCCCACTTTACAGTTGATGTAAATCCAGTCCCCCAAGAGAAGTGATTTGACTAAGATCACCTAGCCTAGAAGCCAAGGTTTCTAGCTCAGTCTAGAGCTCTTTCCACTAGCCCTTACTCATCTGGAAGCCCAGCCACACGTGCGTGTGGGCAGAGGAGGGGGCATGGCCAGCCAACAACAGCAAGAGGGACGCTTACGCTGAAAGGGCTGTGTCAGAGAAACATCTAATTAGCTGCTTGTTCGTAGTGGGTTTCCTTCCCCTGGTTATCGATGCCTCTTCTCCCTTCTCTTCCTGGTTACTTCCCCTTGCTCATCCTGATGTGATCAATTATTCGCAGGAATAAATTATGCACACAGCCTGCAGCCTATTAGGTAATCAGTGGGGCTCTGGCTCAGGAGCCAGCAGGCAAGACCGGCTGTCTGGAGCCGAGGCCAGCAGAAAGGACAGTGCGGGCCCCGTGGGTGGAAGAGTCTCTAAGTGGGAAAGTCCCAATGCTCCAAGCATGGAAACTCTGGGCCCCCAGAGACGAACTTTCAGGCCAAACCTGAAAACAACTTGAGGCACCACTGCAGCTCTCCTCGGGCCGCAGTTCCCCAGGCCAGCCACCCCCCAGAACCCCACATCTCCCAGAACCCCAGTGCCTGCAGGAGGTTTGTCTCTGATCCAGGTGGCACTAGAGCCTGCCTCTCAGACCTTAGTGTGGCCGTGGATCACGGGGAATGCTGTTGAAACGGAGGTTCGGAATCAGGGGTCCTGGGGGGCCTGAGACTCTGCATTTCTGACAAACTCACAGGCGATACCAATGCTGCTGGTCTGAACAGCAAGGGCCTAGAGACGAGTGTGGGCAGAGCTGGGTGGTCAGCCAGCTTTGTTTACTGGTTGGTCCTTTCCCAGGCCAGCCCCTTTGCATGTGCTGTTCCCTCTGCCTACAATGCCCTTCCCCCTTATGTTTGCTAGAAAACTCCTGTTCGCCATTGCCATTCTGGCTTGGGCAGTGTCTGCTCCCTGAAATCTTCACTGACCCCCTCCTGCCCCAAGTAGACTTAGGGGAGATGATACTTTCCTGTGCCCTGATCACACTCCATTACATCCATACTTACTCTTTTGTGACGGTAGTTTGCTCATCTGTCACTCAACGGCCTGGGAACTCTGTAAAAACCACACTGAGTCTTTCGTCTCTCCATCCTAAGCCTGATAGGGCTCTGCTAGCCGCTAGGCACGACAGGGCCTGAGAGCTTCTCCAAGATCTCTGAAAAAGTTGGATACCTAAAAACAAAATTATTGGATCCAAGACACGAAGGGAAGCTCTGCAATAGAAATGAATAAAAGTTTAATGAAATGTCTACCAAACAAAATATTACATCAACCTCATTAATGGTTTCATTGAGTATTCATAAAAATTCACAAAAATTTCATTATATTTGAAAACGATGTGCAGGTTGGATTTTTTTCACTTTGGAAGAATTCTTGAGTACCCCGATCATTGCTGAGGCATCAAAGCCAACTGTAAATCGAATGACTTACTTGTGGCCACATAATTTCAAAAGCAAGGTTAGAAAAATAATTCTTCTTTTTAACAGAAAACAATATATACTTAATCTGGAATATGGGTGAACTTCAGTAGGTTTGATATGCGTAGAGTGGAGCTTCCAAAACATGTGTTTAGGTCTTAAAAGTCTGAACACCATCTTGATGTCTGGCCAAAGGGAAGCACTCAAGAGATTTCCCCTGAATGAATGGACGAATTGGGGGGAACCCAAAGTGAATCTGAAAAGTGCAAAGGTGGGAAGAAGGGGGGAAAAGCAGGTGGGAGAAATACATAAAATGTAAGCCCAAGTTTTAAGACAACAGCAAAGTCCTTGTTAGCAAGAAATCCACCAACCGGCTGGCAGAGACAGGCGATATTGCCCCCTACTGGCTGGAGGAGTCCTGTATTGTCCACAAACTCTGGCTTCATTTATTGATCTGTCATTGTTGCTTTTCCAATGCCCAAAACATCAAAGCCCCTTGGAATTGCCTCAGAGAAAGAAAGCAGTGGCCCCTGAGGATCAAGATGCTGCCTCTGCTCTGGGAAGGGGGCTCGAGGGGAACTTTAGAACTGACTCTGTGTCAGATGTCCTGAAATGGATCCAAACCCATCTTGAACCGATTTCTACCTTCCTCCTGAACCACCTCTTGGTTAATGTGTTCCATATGTTTCTTTCTCTGAAGGAAAACAGGCTTTACTTTTATTTCAAAGGGCATCATTGAAAAGTCAGGAGGGAAGAGGACTTTGTTCAAAGACAAGCAAGATCTGGGGAGTTCTTCTAAGGAAGCTATCAGAGATAAACGGAAAGATTTATACTCAAGATGTTCACTGCAGCATTATTTATAAGAGTGAAAGATTGGAAACAGCTACAGTAACAAGGGGGTGGTTAGATAAATTATAATCTACCCACGCAATAGAAGATGACACAGCCATTAAAATTCATGTTTGAAGATTATGTTATAGAAATAGCCAACCTTTAGTGAGCCCTTCCTAGGTGCCAAGCGGTAGTGTCTGTGATAGTGTATGTATCAACTTCTCACAACAGCCCTATGCAAAAAGTACTCTTTGTATTCTCTCCATTTGACACACAAGGAAACTGAGGCACAGAGAAGCCCAGGTCACACAGGTAGAGGTATACCTTGAACTGGCACATGTGAGATGCACTGTCACACATTGCAGGATGTTGCCTCTCTCTGGCACAGGTTCATTGAGATTCCAAGCCTGGGGAGTAGGGGAGGGAGAGGTGAACTCCTTCCCAGGTCTTCGGCAAGCTATAATGAAGAAGGTCAGATCTGAGCTGCCCCCGAGGAATGATGAGGTCTTGGCCTGGCTGCCCTCACATGGTGTGTTTAAAGGGCACACCTCAGTATCAAACATGAAGATTCTTCCGAGTATTACTTTCCTTGTCTCTGTCTCCCTCTCTGAAGAGGTAAATCGAGGTCTCTGTGGATTCTGGCTACTGTGCGTCTTGAGGGCAGCCTCCCCCAAATGCCCTTGGACTGACCCTACTCCCCCAGGGTAAGGGTCTGCAGAGAAGAAACAACTTTGGGGGGCTAGTCCAGGGCCAGGCCCCCTCCCCTAAGAACCACTCCCAACACTCCCACAGGGGTGGGCTCTGGAGCCATGCTATCCAGGAGACAAACCCCTTCAGGGGTCCTGCCCCAAGGCCTGCAGTCTGCTGCCCGGGCTCAGCCAATCAGATGCTCCCCTGGGAGACTAGGACCCAGATTCTCTCCTCAGTCTCTATGGGACACTGGGCAGTGGGATGCAGGAGCGGGGCCAGCTGTACGCTCCTGCTAACAGAGGGAGCTGGCCGGAAATGGAGAGAAAAAAGAGGAAGAGAAGCTTGGTGGGAGGGGGGCGAAGGAGGGGGTCCGGCGGAGGGGGCAAGACACAGGCATGAGTTTGCAGTTCCTGATCCTAGTTCCTCAGAGGCAGGGCTGAAGTTTTCACCCCTGGGTTTTGTTGAAATACTACCATATCCTTCCCACAAGGTCATTGTTTTGCTTGAGCAAACAGCTGTCCTTTGCAGCCAAGGGGCCCCAGCTAGACCACCAGGGCCCGAGGAGGCCCTCCCCGCAGAGGGCTGCTCTGAAGACCCCACCCTGCAGGGGAGTTCTTACAGCCCTGGGCCCTGTCCTCTGTCCTCTGTGAGCGAAGGAGGGCTGTGTGGGGAAGAGAGCTTGCCCGTCCCTCGAACCTCCATGGTGCTCTGGACTCACTGTATGATGGGTCCCACCTCAGACATGCTGGCATCTAGGGCTTCTGCAATCTGCCTCCCCTTGGCCCACTCACAACTGCCTTACTGGTGGCAGAGCCAGATTAATCCTTTCCCCTGTGCCTCTCTTTCTTAAATGCTCCCCTCTGCATACGGGATGTAGTCCAAGTTCCCTGACACAGCGTTCAAGCTCACTGCCTACTTTCTGTAGCCTCATCACCCCCATTTCCGATTTTGTGTCTTAGTTGGCTTCCACCTCCATACCTTTGCCCATTCTGTTCCCTCTGCCTGGAATTCCCTTTGCTTCCTTCTTTGGCTTGATCATTTCCCCTTGACTTTCAGGAAGGCCCCTAGTTCTGCACACATTGCTTCCAGGAAAACTCTAACTTCCCAGGCTGGACTAAGGGCTCCTCCCCTGGCCTCCCATATCTCCTGGCCTCACCCAGCCTATCAAAACTCAGACCAGACTGTCCTTTCTTGTCTTTTAAGAAAAGACACCGTGGGCTCTGCAAGGGCTGACATCACAGCTTAATCTCTGGGTCTCCCCAGTGCCACGCTCAGTGTAAACTGGCCTCTATCCACCCACCCACCCATGCCACCTTCTGGCTACTCCTTCCAACCAAGGATATAGGTTTCCAAGAGAATGCTCATGTCACCTGTCCCTATTTTAGAGATGATAACACTGAGGCTCAGAGGGGTTCACAGTGACAAAGGTCACAGAGCTAGCAAGTGCCAGGGCCTGAATTAGAAGCCAGGACCACCTGCTTCAAGCCCTGTGCTTTTCCCACTACACCCACTACTTAATGGGCAAACTCATCCATGGCCTTGGCCCACACTGTCACCACAAGGAGTTCACTTAAACACGTGTGTCCCATTTGGGGTCATCAACGTTTCTGAGCTCCAACATGACTGCCCATCTGCACCCTGGGATCAACCCTTGGATTCGGGCTCCCGCGGTTCAGTGATGCCCTTGTGTGCGTGGGTTTCGCACTTCCATGCCTCTGCCCATGCTGTTCCTTCTGCCCTGGTTCCCCATGAGGATTCAGTTCCTCATCCAGGCTCCTTCATCAAGACGCACCTCAGTGTCCCCCTCTACCTGAAGCTTTCCAGGAGCCTTCCTGGGCTCATTGCCTGTTGCCTCCTGCCTCGTGCCCACAGAACCCATCTGTCTCTCGGTCCCTGGCTACCACACTGGTCTTCGTAGCCACCCATTTGCTCCTGTCTCTCCCTAGTAGACAGCAATCACTGTATGATTCAGCTCCTCACCAAAACCTGGCTTATGCTATAGGTGCATAATTAAAGTGTGTTCAAAGGAAGAGGGAGGGATGATGATGTTTGCAAAGCATTTCAGTTGAGAAAGCCCAAGACCTAACCCCACCTGATTCCTCTAAAGCTTCTAACAAAGGGCTGGAGGCAGAGGAGAGAATCAGGAAGCATTTTCTAACCAAATTCTATACACCATAACTTTCTTCTGTATTGGTGCTGATATTTACAAAGCACTTCTGCACACACTGACTGACTTAATTTTTATAATCATCATGAGGGAGCCATATTTTTTAAATATGGAGGAGCCACTAGAATCAGCCTGTAATCCTGAGCCTTACCCACAACATGTACCGTGTCTGAGGTCAGAGACTGGCTTCCCAGATATGTCCACACATGAGCTTTAACCATGTGCTGCTGTATCTGTTACAGGCATCCTTGTCCACTCGTGGTCCATGCCCAGCATGGTTACATGCTTCCAGTTATAGGGAATCCTTGGCCAAGAAATGGTCATTTACTCCCAAGATCAATGGCCCCAATCAGATAACTCAGCCACCCTCCATCTTGTAATTCTGTCCTGCAATTCCCTCCCCTCCCCAGCCTTCCCCCATAGAGAAGGTCCCATGCCTTCTGTGTGCCCCAGGGCACAGTGCCAGCCCCTCTCAGATGTCGGCTGGAGAGCATAGCCAGCCCCACATTCCGTTTTGCCTTACTTATTAATTAGGCCTCCGCAGTGCCACTCGGGCTGTCACCCCAGTTCCTCCAGTTTCCATGAGCATATCTGTGCAGCCAAGCCACCCTGATCAGTAATGTAGGGCTCCTGCCTCTGACATCTGCTCCAGAGAAGACCTGCCAGAGAGATGAAGATGGGGTCCCAGGGAGGACCAGCCTTTGCCCGGGTCAGTGTCAGGGCTAGGGCAGCATGGCAGATTGGCATGAAGGAGCACACACACCTCCTGGGGTGACTTAGAGGACCCTCCTACAGGTCGAGCCTAGCTCTTCCCCCTGCCCGCACTGAGCAAAGAAACAGTGATGCCCGAAGCATCCAACCACACCCAATCCAACCCTCTTTCTATATCTTCTCTTGGAACTTACTGACCTCAGAGTTACTCTTCCCAGATGGCTAAGGTATAACATGACCAGCTCAGAAGTTGCCACCCCACCAGAGCTTCCAGCCCTCCCTGCATCTTAGAGGCTAACCTTGGGTCAACTATCTCTTCTTTCAAGAGAGAACTAGAGCAGCTGCCAGCAGAGGGGGAGGGATTGGCTGGCTGAGGCCTGGCTTTGAAGCCTGGCTTTGCCACCAAATTTCTGTGCTTCCTTGGGAAGGTGGCCCCATCCTTCTGGGCTGCAGGTGCCTCCCCTCACAGGGAGGGCCATGGCTACATTGAGCCATCAATTTCCTCTTTTCTTCCAGTCCCCACAATAACCATAAACCACAGTTCTAGGTTAGGAATAAAGCTCAGGGCACAGACAGTAAAGTTTCCTCCCTTTTTGCAAAAATAACAAAACAATGAAAATAGCAACATTTCTATTTAGTGAGTACCTCCCCTGAGCCAGGCCCCATTCTAGGCATGTTTACGTACACTATCTCAGAATAATCTTTACAGCAAGGCGAGGAGGTGGATTGTCCCCATTTTAAAGATGGAAAGTAAAGCTCAGAAAAATTCTGTGTTTTCTTTATGGACAGACACAGCTGGAAAGGGACAGAGATTTCAAACTGGGCGATGTGGCTGCAGAACCAGGACATTTTGGAACTCCATTCTTTTCTATATCAATCTGACCAGCTCAGCTTTCCCTTCCCCATAGAACATTTATAAAGTTTGATCACATATTTGGACACAAGGAAAACAATTTTTTAAAATTTAAAATTGGAGATTTTAACAGGCCACAGTTCGTTACTATAATCCAAGAATTTTACATACAAAAAATAATAATGTGACTGAAAATATTCTTAACTACTTGGAAATTAATAAACATTCTTCCAGATAACCCAGGGATCAAAAGAAATATTAAAACTGAAATTAAAAATCATCTAGAAAGAGATGAAAAGGGGAACACTTTATTTCCAAAACCTATGGGATCTGGAAAAAAGCTCAACTCAGGGGGAAATGTACAGCCCTGAAATGCCTTCATTATCAAAGAAGACTAAAAATAAAGGAGCTGAAGACACATCATAAGAAATGAGAAAAATAAGCAAACAGAAAAAGCATGTACGAAATGGGAATTAATCAATGGCTGAAATTAATAACACAGAAAATAAGGGAAAAGAAAAGAAAATACACAGATTCCATGAAACCAAAACTGGCTAAAGAGGCTAACAGTATTGCAGGGCTGGACAAAGCCCCCAGGTTCCGCAAGCATGCCCGTCAGGCCAGGCCCCACCGATCAGTGATGTGGCCCCTGCCCCTCGGCCTACTGACCCTTGGGCTAGTGGCTGCCTTCTGCCTGGACATGGCAGTGCAGAGTGTGGCAATTTGACTGCCCAACTGAGGCTCCTTGGACTAGAGGCTTCAGCATTTCCTCCCAGAAATAAAGCCCTTCCGTCTGGGCTTATTAGGCAAACGAGTCAGTTTTGTGTTTTCAGCAATGAAAGCTGCTGTGGTTTTGTTTTCTCTCTGTTGCCAGGAGTCAAGAGGAAGTCTGTGGTTAGACATCTTCGGGTGGAGACATACACAAACACAGTGGCTAGAAATGAGCTCCCCGGATTCAGCTCTCCCAGCCCCAGCCAACGGGACTCGCGAAACGGAACAAATGAGAAAGAGGGTGGGGTGGAGGGAGGGATGGAGGGAACACTGAACCTCTATCCGTCGGCCTCCCAGACCTGCTGCAGCACTCACCCTTCCTCTTGTCCCCAGCCTGCCTCTGTTTCCCATTCTGACAGTAGGATGCTGTGATTCATTTTTTTCCTCAAAGGATGAGGCTACCCAATTTGCCTTCAATCCAGAGACTGAACATAAAAGATCCCTATGAATTCAGCACTCATCTCAGTAGCAGAGCTGTGGTGGGTACTGCCAGCTGTCACCCACCATGGATCCTGGCCTTTCCTTTTCCAGCCAAACCCTGGATTTGATCGGAGTGATGGTGTGCCTGGCCACAAATCTTCTCATCTCTAGCCTCCTATGTACCTAGAAGCTGGCCCTTTGATTATAGTTCTGGCCAATGAGCTATTGCATTTCTAAGAAAATGTTTGCATTCCTACTATAGGCCCCAACTCTTCCTCCTTCTCCCTTCTTTTTCCTGCCTGGAACTTGAACATGAGGCCTGGAGGTGCCGCAGCCACCTTGTGTTTATGAGGTAGCTGCGTGAGGATGAAGTTAGAGCAGAAAAACAAAAAGAGGCCAGGCCCTCCATGGTACTATTACATCACCTTCTGCCCTGCCCTATACGACTCACCAGGGACTTCTTATTTCATGAGAAAAAGAAAGCTTCAGCTGGTAAAACCACTGGAGCCAGCTGTTCTATTACTCGTAGCTGAAACACTGTTACTTGAAATAAAAACCTCCACTTTCGTAGGATTTTCAAAATATTTTCACCCCATCCTCCATTGGATTTCCACAGAAATCCTTTAAGGTAGATCAATGTCTTTCCTCCCATTTTCAGATGAGGAAACTGAGGTTTCACAGACATGAAGTGGGTCAGAAGGTCAAGGCCTGCACTCCAGGACTCTGTCCCCCAGTCCATGGCTTTTCCCAAGAAAACCCCTCTTGCCTGGAAGCAGTTCAGAGCTTTCCTCTCCCTGTAACACCTCTCCCCACACAAGCTTATAGGCTGAAAGTGAAAGTTCCTCAGGGGCCAAGGAGCGTGTGAACTGATTTCAGCCCCAGCTTCTAGCGCCTGGAGTAGATGTGCTCTTTGGCTTTAAAAATCCATCACTTTGAGTCAGAGGATCTGGGTTCAAGTCTTGGATCTCACCCTCACTTGCTATGTGATCTTGGGGAGGAAAAAAAATCTCTGAAAATCTCCCTGCCCATCTATACAGTGAGAATGGAAGCACTTCTTCTCCTGAGGCTATGCTAATACATTCAGAGATATATGACAATGTATGATACAGGATAATAAGCCTGGAGACAGTCATTGCCGAGCACTCAGGATGTCAGGGAAAACACGCTATGCATGATGAAGCGCCAGTGTTCCCCTTATGGGGCTGTTACCACGATGGCTTTGGTCTGTTTCAAGGCTCTGACTCCTCCCTCAGCCTTCCTAGAGGTTGACGTGTAAATTACAGCTATGCTTCACAGCCCTTCGTGACCACTTGCCCCCTTCTGTCAACCTCATGAGAGCTGAGAACGCTGATCTCATGAGACTCTACCTTTAAGAAAGGATATCAGTGCTCCGATACTTATTTGCTCATTAAGCCAGGCTATTGGATTTCATAAGCTCTTTACTTTCTTAGTGCCCAAAATGTATCCATTCATCCACTTGAGGAAAAAAAAAATTGTATTAGACTCTGTGTTGGGGACTCTCAGAGTTGGATGGGACTTCAAAATCCTCTGGTGCATCCTGCACCTCCCAGCTCAATGCCTCCCCATTCAAGGCTGTTATCCTCTCTTTATGCTCCCCTCCACGTCCCCAGTGGACCCTGAACCTCCGCTTGCTCACATCAGAGACAAGTTGACTGCCCCCCAAGGCAGTCCATTTCCCCTCCGGACATTCTCTGTTAGAATTCTCCCTCCAACAGGCACTGCTCGGCAGACACAGGGTGTGTTTTTGGCAAACCTGTAATCCTGTGCACACTTGACTGTGTGGGATGGTGACCGGCAGAGTCGGTGGGGGATGAGGAGCCCATGTGAAGTGTCACCAAACAGGAAGTGCCATCTGCACTGGGTGATGACGGTGAGAAAAAGCAACACTCAGCTGCCCTGGGTGGCTCCAGAGACAGCTTCTTCCTTCAGCGCACGACAGACCTCAAGAAGAGCAATTACTCACTTCAGTCTGATGTTCTGGGTATTCACTGGGCTAGGCTGGGTGATGCTGCAGTAAAAACATTGAGCTCTCGGGGTCTTAATACAATGGAAGTTTATATCTTTTTTTTTTTTTGCAGTACGCGGGCCTCCCACTGCTGTGGCCTCTCCCGTTGCGGAGCACAGGGACCGGACGCGCAGGCTCAGCAGCCATGGCTCACAGGCCTAGCCGCTCCGCAGCACGTGGGATCTTCCCGGACTGGAGTACGAACCCGTGTCCCCTACATCGGCAGGCGGACTCTCAACCACTGCGCCACCAGGGAAGCCCTGGAAGTTTATTTCTTGCTCCTATAAGGTGCAACGTGAGTTGGGAGAACCGTCTCCATTTTGCATGCCATCTGGAACACGGGGCCTCCAAAGTCAGCACAGCAAAGGGCGGGAGGAGGTGCACCAGCTCTCAGCGGCCATGGTCTCAGTCTCTTGGTCAGAATGAGCCACAGGGCGCCCACCTGGCTGCAGAGTACGCTAGGGAGGGCAGTAGAGCCATGGAATGTGGGTGAGTGCCGTCTCTGGCAGCACATCACAGGCTATGCCATCAAAGAAACGAGAGTCAACTCTGTAAGGAAGAGGAGCCCAACAAAGTATAATGGGAAGGAAACACATAAGGTGACGGGGACGTTATGGGCCAAGAAGGGCCTCTGCTGGCTGCTGTTCGTGCAAGTAGCTATCACACGGCAATCTGTGGTGGGGTTCGTACGCATGGGTGGCCAGGCTCTTCCACCCACAGTGACCATATGCTAACGCAATGAGGACAAGCTTCATATGCAGAATGTTCCCAGCCTCCCCACCATCCCTCCCATTGCCACCTCCCCCATCAAAAATCTAGTTCTTGCCTGCTCTGCTTCTCCTCTACCAGCTCCCTAAGAAGAGTTCTAGCTTGGCCATTCCAGTTCCTGGGAAAATAGGAAGGGAAAGACGGCCCTAAAGAGACCGGAGGATGGGGAGTATCCCGGCTTGTTGAATCAGTTCCTCAGTCCTCTGTGGGGAAGAATTTGGGTCAGCAGTAGAGTGGAAAGAAAACCAAGGAAGAATGAAGAGGAGGGGAGAAGGAGGGACAAGAAAAAGAAGACAGAGATGTTAAGTCCATCTATATAATGGAGATGTGGAAGGACAAAGGAGAGGTGGCCTGTCAGGTGGATTGACGTCAGGAGGGTTTGGGATGCTTTGGTAGAGTGAAAGTTTCTAGAGTAGATTTGAAGCACAAGATAATGAGATAGAGAAGCAAAAGGGGGCCTCAACCTTTTTTCATCTCTTTGAGAGATGTGCATGAAGACTGAAATCTCTTCCTTTTGTTTGCTTGCTTCTTTGAATGTGACTTAATGTAGAGACTGGGTCACAAGGAATCCCCACATTTACTCAGGTTACATTAATTCAAAAATCAAAACTGAATAAGTAGCATATTCCCAAAGCAGGTAAAGCAAATGTATAAAAGTCAAGAAGAGGCTATGCTCGCTCAGAAATATATTAACATGCTTTGGTAATGACAAAGGATGGGAGGGATGGAGCAACAGCAACAGTGGTGAGAAGCCCCCTCACACCCCAGCCATCACATCTGAGAGCCCAGCAGATTGTTGATGCCCCTTTCCCACTGAGGGCTCGGACTCTATTTCCTGGATGCACCCTGACTTAAGAGTATCTCTTCCCTTCTCTGCTCACTGTCCTCCACTTGTGGAGGCCACAGTGACATTAGCTTTGCTGGCTACCACCTCCCACTGTTGACTCATAAAGACTTCCTGTCAACTAAAAACCCAACATCTTTCACTTTTGCTGTTGACCCAGGTATCCCACATCCTGTATGTGTCTGATGGAGATTCTGAACCCCAGTGCAAGCAGAGGTCTTTGCTGCCTTTCAGCTTGATAGGCATTCATTTGGGCCCAATGTTCATTTCAGCCCTGTTGAGGCCTTTTCAGGTCCTGCCTCTCACCTTCCCTGTATTGTCCACCCTTCCCACTTTCCCACATGCCCCTCGGTCATAAGGCAGTTCAGCACCTTGGGTGAATCAGTGCCCCAGCCTTTGGAGTCAGACCTTTCGGGGTCCCAAATCTTAGGACATGAATGGGTATAGGATGCTGGGCAAGCCACTCACCCTCTCCTGCTCTGTAAAGGAGTAATACACCTATCTTACAGGAATGTTATGGGGAGTAAGTAATCTGTGTAAAGCACTTGCAGTGCTTGTTGACACTTAGAAGATTCTCAGTAAATGTTCATCCTCTCCCTACACCTGTAATTCCATCCTAGTCATTGGAAAAGTGTTGAATAAGATGTGGCCAAAGATGGAGTCCCTTGGCATGCTCCCATCTAGGCTGGTCATTCATTGTATGTAGCTGAATTCATTCATTCCATTTGCACAGGTGGATATACTATGGGAAAGAAGGCAAAGTCTGCATGAATTTTTAAAATAAAACCTAAGATTTCCAAGATATTTCCTAGCTATCATTAGCAGAGGATCCTCAAACCTGTGGGTCTAAAATCACTCAATGCCCTTTGAAAGTCACCGTAGTAGACAAAAGTGACCCAAGAGGCTATTTGATTGCACAGAGAACAAATGGCTCTTCTGGGATCCCTCGGTACTCCAGGGGGAAAACCAGCCACCTCCAGTTTCAAAAGTAAACTCTTCCCCTGGTGCACACTGCCCTCCCGACACTATCCTCCCACCCCAACTCCAGGAGCTTTCCTGATATTCTCAAAGAAAAACATCAGCAGCCTGCCCACCTCCTGTCCCAATGGATGGTTCAAAATTGTGGCTACTCTAACCTTGATCTTGAACCCCACTTCTGGGCTGGCAATGCAGATAAAAAGCACTAGACTTGGAGTAACACTTCGTTCAACTCCTGCTCTCTTTCACCAGCTAACAGTCTCAGGCCAGTCACCCAGCCCCCTAAGATCAGATCTGCAAAATTGCAGATTGGGATAATAGGACCTAATTGGTGGTTGGGGAAGCTATAGTGAAGGGTTAGCTCCTCATACATCCTCAATCACCCCCACCCGACCTTCTTCTCTACCTCGATCCCTCCAAAATGTTAGATTCTCTTTCCTTCTAATTTTTACCCCACCCCCCAGGGCACAGCATAATGAAAAATGAAACTAGTTTGGCCATCAGGAGACCTGGTTTTGAGTCCCGCCCCCCAACTCACAACCTGGCTGTCAAGTCACTTACACAAACTGTGCCTTAATTTTCTCACCTTTAAAATGAGAGGGTTGACTAAATGTCCATCAACAGAGGAATGGATAAAGGTGTGGTACATATATACAATGGAATATTACTCAGCCATAAAAAGGAACAAAATTGTGCTATTTGCAGAGATGTGGATGGACCTAGAGACTGTCATACAGAGTGAACTAAGTCAGAAAGAGAAAAACCTAAGTATCGTATAATATCGCTTATATGTGGAATCTAGAAAAATGATACAGATGAACTCATTTGCAAAGCAGAAATAGAGACACAGGTGTAGAGAACAAACATATGGATACCAAGGGGGGAATGGGGGTGGGTTGAATTGGGAGATTGGGATTGACATATACAGACTCCTGTATGTAAAATGGATAACTAATGAGAACCTACTGTATAGCACAGGGAACTCTGCTCAATGCTCTCTGGTGACCTAAATGGGAAGGAAATCAAAAAAAGAGGGGAAATATGTATGCATATAGCTGATTCACTTTGCTGTACAGCAGAAACTAACACAACATTGTAAAGCAACTATATTCCAATAAAAATTAATTTAAAAAATGAGAGCACTGGGCTTCCCTGGTGGCGCAGTGGTTGAGAGTCCGCCTGCCGATGCAGGGGACACGGGTTCGTGCCCCTGTCCCGGAAGATCCCACATGCCGCGGAGCGGCTGGGCCCGCGAGCCATGGCCGCGGAGCCTGTGTGTCCGGAGCCTGTGCTCCGCAACGGGAGAGGCCACAGCAGTGAGAGGCCCGCGTACAGCAAAAAAAAAAAAAAAAAAAAAAATGAGAGCATTGAGTTAGACATCAATAATATCAGCCTCCACTGGTTGCATGCCTGCTCTGTGCCAGGCACATTATAAATGTCCTTTATGGACATGAGTTCAATACCCTCAAGGAGACATCATGATATCACAGGGAGCAGACGCCGTGCCCCAGAGCGTGGGCTGTGAACTAAGGCTGCCCAACATTATTCCCCCTGCTGTCTGTAACCTCCCCATGCCTCAGCTTCCCCTCTGCAAACGAGAGTGGTTACGAAGTTTAAATCAGATCCTCCACACGGGGGCTTCACGGGAAGCCCTGCACGAGTAATTACCCCGGAGGAGTCTCACTTCACGGGCCTGCCCCAGGCTACCCAGTGCAGGACTGTGCAGCCCCAAAGCTGTGCGGGGTCCCCTGCAGAACACCATCTCCTTATGTGACTGCAGAGAACCCTCCAGAAGCAGCTCTGGCGCTGAGTCTGGACTTGGTAGGCTGGTAGCCTGGTGCCCAGGAGGAAAGGATGTCAGGGGAAAGGCATGAGATCCTGGGAGTTAAAGCTTCCCCCACGCATGGCAGACCACCAAGACCACCGCAGGCATGCCCACACTGCCCCTCCCACACACATACCATCACCACAGGAGCCATATCCTCAGCTCTGCCAGCTCCGAGGCCCCATCCGAGAGCCCAGAGCAGCTGCAAACAAAGCTTTGAATCAAGGATCCCATCAACACACCTGCCTGGGCCCCAGCTGCTGCCGGGTGCTGTGATGGACACATGGGAGAATTCTCTTCAATGCCACGTTTATTGAGCGCCTGCTAAGTGTCAGGCCCTATCGAAGGCATTATGCGCTCAGAGACAGATAGCTCAGGGTCATCAGACTCATGCACAAGACTGGTTCATGGCAAAGCAGAGATATAGACCAAAAGGTGAGTTTAAGAAACTCTTACCAGGACAGGGCACATGAACAGTGTTCTAGAGTCCTTAAGTGTCCTCACTGTGGGCACAGGGTGGGGAACAGGCTTCCCAGGCAGGAGAAGCAGCTTCAGTCCTGAGTGGGGGTAAGAGACACCAGGCCTACCTGCAGCTGGGTGGTGGGAGAGGACAGGGATGAGAGACGAGGCTGGGAAGCTAAGCCAAAGGTTCTGGCCTTGTCTTATGTCAATGGGCAGACACTGAGGACATTAAATGGGTATAGAGAGAGAACAGATGAATTAGATGCCCGGGAAGACTTCCTGGAGGAGGTGGCTTCCGGGCAGGCCCTTAACCGATGGCCAGGACTTTGGAAGGTAGAGACGGAAAGGAAGGCCTTCCAGTGTGAGGGTACAGTGGGCATGGAACACAAGCCAGGGCCATCAAGGGATAGCAGGGGAGATGTCACAAGAGGTGGCAGTCAGGCTGCAAATAAGGGCCACTGAATGTCAGGGAGGGAGAGAACACTTTGGGCTGGTAGGCTCAGAGAAAGCCTTATGAAGAGAATGAATGAATCAATAATCAATCAGTCCATGAGGGGGCCTTGATTTGAACCACAAAGTTTAATAGGTTTGAGTGAGCATAGGCTCCATAGCAGGTAGGCTGTCTCTGCCTGTCCCACCCCATGTCCCTTGCTCCTGCCCTTTCACCACACCTTCATCAAAGCTATACATCTGGAGTCCCATCTCTTTGGAACCCCATTAGGAACCTCACAATTAATTTTTTTTTTTTTTTTTTTTTTTTTTTTTGCGATACTCGGGCCTCTCACTGTTGTGGTCTCTCCCGTTGCGGAGCACAGGCTCCAGACACGCAGGCTCCAGATGCGCGGGCTCAGCGGCCATGGCTCACGGGCCCAACCGCTCCACGGCATGTGGGATCTTCCCGGACCGGGGTACGAACCCGTGTCCCCTGCATTGGCAGGTGGACTCTCAACCACTGCACCACCAGGGAAGCCCCTCACAATTAAACTTTTGAGGTGATCAAAATCCTAGATTCCATACAACCCAAGCCCTTCACTTTACATTTGAGAAAACTGAAGCCCAGAGACAGGATGTAACTTATCCAAGGTCACATAGTGACCCTTTCCAGCATCAGAGTCAGAACTAGCATGCAAAATCCCAAGGGCCCACCTCTTAAACATCACCCATCAGGGGCTCAAGGACTTCTCCAACCTGAAGACACGTGTTTTTATCACGAAGACTTCTTGGAGGTAAAATTGCTCTTTAGAACCCAGAGGAATGACTCTATGATGGTGATGCTTCAAGCAATGTGACCAGTTCTGGGGAAACACCCGGGTATCACAGATAGAGCAGGTGGGTGACTCACCTCCTTTCCCAGACAGGAAGCTGGCCTGAGCCCTGGGTGCAGAGCAAGGAAAGGTGAGGAGCTGAGAGTTTCCCATACTTTGTTTCAATTTCCATAGAAACTTCATTGGAAAGGAAATATGAGCTCCATTTTGCAAAAACTGAGATTTCAAGAGGCCAAGAGGTTTCTCAAGGCATGAAGGTGACAGACTCAGAATCCAGCTCTCCCTCCTGGCAGGAGGATGCCATCTCCATCAGTCTCCCCCCATCAGCTACTCTCCTTCAGGGGCCTGGGCGACCCCACAGGGGAAGATCTGTTCTTCACCAGGTCAATAACCCGTTAAGAAGCCTCTATTTAATGAACCATTAAAGCTAAATTATTGAAGGGAGAGGAAAATACCATGAAGGTTCGGGTCAAAAGAAGTAGGGAGGGGGTGGATGATAAAGGAACATTAATTGATTGTCCATGAGTAAGACATTCTCTTGGGTGTGACTGTATGGTTTTTATAGCAACCTCAGAAAAACCCAATTCCTTCTGTGTTACAGAGGAGGAAACTGAGGCTCAGAGGGGTTTATCGACTACCAGGGATAAACAGCCATTGAGTGGAGTCTAACTTAGGTCACGCTGGCTCTTGCCTTGGCATCCTGCTGCCAAGAGAAGTCAGGATGGAAGAGATGGACTGGGAAGGGCTGAGGGGATGGAAGGCAATGCAGGGGCGCTAAGGAGGGTCAGCTAGGGGGAAGGGGGAGGGGAGAAGCCAGGAGGCCGATTCTTAGGAGAACCTCGGTCTCTCTCATGAGCTTCACTTTCCTCCTGACAGTTTTTACCAACCCTGTAACGTGAAGCTGGTCCTTTAGAGGCAGGGAAGCTGGTAGCAAAGGAGAAACAGAGCAACCTCTCCTCTCCCTATATCCACTCCAGCTGCTACCCTTCCTACCTGGTCCAGCCAATCAGTGCTCACTGCCCTTGACTAAAAATGCCCTTCCAGATGCCAAAGAACATTTTTCAGGATGCTCATGTGGGAACAGAAGACCAAGGGAAAATAGAGCTAAGGTGTCAGGATCCCTTAACCAGATATTGGAATTCATGATTCTGAGGTCTTGAGAAAGTATCAGATTTAATTAATCCAAAAATCCCACTGGCCATGTGACTCCTTGGGACACTTTACAGGGGAGTTACACGTGGCACAGCAGCCCCTCCCACAGGCCCCTGGCTGCTCTGGGAGCCAGGTCGGGAGCTGCTGGGATGATCAGCCAGGCAAATGTGCCTCTTCCTCCTGGGCCCCTCGACCTGTAACCCATGAGGGAAAACCTATACATTGAAGGCATGGCTGGCTACCTACATGAGGGACAGGGAACCAATGTGGGCGTCATGGAAGGTTGTCCCCCTGCCCTCAGAACTGCCCCACAGGAGAAATCCCAGACTCTCACCCAGTGGAGCACGGAGAGTTTGCCCATGGTATATGCTCAATAAATATTGGTTAGGGACTTCCCTGGTGGTGCAGTGGTTAAGAATCTGCCTGCCAATGCAGGGGACACGGGTTCGAGCCCTGGTCCAGGAAGATCCCACATGCCATGGAGCAACTAAGCCTGCGAGCCACAACTACTGAGCCCATGTGCCACAACTACTGAAGCCTGCGCACCTAGAGCCCGTGCTCCACAAAAAGAGAAGCCACTGCAAAGAGAAGCCCACACACCACAACAAAGAGTAGCCCCCGCTCGCCACAACGAGAAAGCCTGCACGCAGCAACAAAGACCCAATGCAGACAAAAATAAATAAATTAAATTTTAAAAATAAATAAATATTGGTTAAATGCCTGAGCAAATGCATGAACAACCATCTAACAATCTGATTTCCCAACTGTATTAGTCAGGTCAGGCTGCCATAACAAAATGCCATAGACCAAATGGCTCAAACAATGGAAATGTATCTTCTCACAGTTCTGGAGGCTGAAGTCCAAGATCAGGGTGCTGGCACGGTCAGGTCCTGGCTTGCAGATGGCTGCCTTCTCACTGCGTGTCACATGGCCTTTCCTCAGTGTACATGCATGGAGGGAGAGATCTCTCTTATCTTTTTATAAGGCCACAGTCCTACTGGATTAGGGCCCCACCCTTATGACATCGTATAACCTTAATTACCTTCTAAAGACTCTATCTCCAGATGAAGTCAACTATGGGTGAGAGTTTCAACATACACATTTGGAGGGATACAAGTCAGTCCATAGCACTAACCAAGGAAGGAATTTAATAATTATGTCATCAAAGGCCTTCAGCATTTAGCATTCCTCTCTAGCAAACCCAGCAAAGGCTTCTGTCTCCTTGCTCAAGCTGGGAGTCCCTTAAAGAGTAGTTTTGCTGTCTTGAGGCTGCCATGACCAAGCCATGATGCAGAGCCTGCTGGGGTGGTACTGTTTCCATGGCTGGCGGAGGGGGCCTGGAATGCTTAGCTGGCTTCCTGCAGAAGAAGGGTTGGTGAGCACCTGGAGAGGCGGAGGTGATCCTGGGTTAAGGGGAAGAGCACTGCCTGAAGGCTGGGCCTTCTCATGTCCCACCGCTCTGCTGTGAAGCCTTGAGACCACTCCCCAACCTGGGCTTCAATTATGCCATCTGTGGGCTCCCCTGGTGGCGCAGTGGTTGAGAGTCCGCCTGCCGATGCAGGGGACACAGGTTCATGCCCCGGTCCGGGAAGATCCCACATGCCGTGGAGCGGCTGGGCCCCTGAGCCATGGCCGCTGAGCCTGCGCGTCCGGAGCCTGTGCTCCGCAACGGGAGAGGCCACAGCAGTAAGAGGCCCGAGTACCGCAAAAAAAAAAAAAAAAAAAAAAAAAATTATGCCATCTGCAAAGTTAGGGGATGGATCAGTGATTTCTAAGAAACTCCCGCTACGCCTGCTTTACCTATTCCTAGGGATAAGTAGAGTCAAGGAGCCAAAATAAATCAAGAGTGAAGCTAATAAAGGCTCCCAACTTCCTTGCTGACTGCAAATGACTTAATCTCTGAATTTCTCTTTCTCCATCTGGATGTTGGGGTTATAACAATTATCTCCCTCATGGGATTCCCAGCATCACTGTGATAGATTGACTGCATTAATGGGCTCCGATTCTTTAACCTGTCCCGGTGCCCATGGCCTTTGCCTGTGAGTTTTTAATTCCCTCAGTATAAAGAGGTGGAGTCTATCCCTCTCTTTGACTCAGAGTCAGGCCATGTCACTTGCTTTGGTTAATGGGGTGTTAGGCAAGCAGGAGCTTGGGAAAGCACTTGAATGATGGGGTTTGCGTGCTTTTGCACTCTGCCACCACCGTGAGAATATGCCTGAGCCAACCTGGTGGAGGATGAGAAATGCGGGCAGTGGAGCCAGTTGCCCCAGTTATCCCAGATGAGGCCAAGATCAACTAACAAGACCCATCCCTAGACCTTAAAAGGGCTCAGTCAAGGCTGGAAGGGGCTCCCAGCTGACTCATTAAATCAAGGAGCTAAAAAATGCTTATTGTTTTAAGGCCCTGAGTTTGGGATGGTTTCTATTATTTTGGCAACCGATAGCCGACACAATCGCAAAATAGCACACGATAGGCACCCAACATGTGTGTATTTCCTCCATCTCTCTACCCACCCCCATACCTTCAGATGCAAACCTAGTTCTCCCAGAGATAGTTTGGAAGGCATCAATGGAGGTCTTAGTGGATTTTAAGCTTCAGTCTCATTGTTATTCCCGCTTCAGATTGATTACAGACACTGACTGCTCAATTTTGATTAAATACTAAATCATAAGCTGCTTACAAAATGCCTGCAAAAAGCTGACATTTATGAAGTCCAATAAACTACTTGTAAGAACAGGAGTGCGAGATTGGGAGAAAAAAAATAAAATCTTCATCCAAACAAACATCAGTTGACAGCAGACAGATGGTCAGAATCCCTTACTTGTAAACTAGAAAAATTAAGATTTGGCAAGGGTTGTCTGAAAATAACTAGCAAACATCAAAGTTTCCCCTTTCTAGGCTGGTGTTTTTCTGGGCCCGACTTCAATATTTTCACAGGCTACTGCACGGAAAAGGTGTTGCAGGCCTCCGCGTTGCTGGCAAGGAAAGGCTAAGAAATACCAGCAATGATTTATAGGAAGTAAGGGTGCCAACATCCCAAAGAGTGAGCGTTTACCAGCCAGCAACTGCACATTCCCATAAATCCCCATAACTCAGCATCAGGCCTTCCCTTAATCTGCTGAGGTGTGAGGGGAAGGGAAGGCGGAATTTTCTAACTTGATTTTCCACTCGGATCCGCTTTCACGGGGCTGACTGTGGGTAAATCTTATGGGGCCAGCAGCGATCCTAATAGAAATGATATCCAGCCTTAAAACCGCAGGGCAGGGCTCTCCTCACCTTTGTTGAGTCGAGAATGAGGGTGCTAAGGGGGGCTTTGGCTCAGGCTCAGACAAGCCCCCCAGGCCCAGGAGAGACCCAGGCTTTGGCTGTCCTGGTTCGCATTTCCTCCTGGCCTCTCCATGACCTCCGAAGGGCTCAGGGAGTGAGCCTGTATGAGGATGACATGGGCTGGTGTGCTCATTTGGCTACACACAAGCATTGGTATGCTGATGTAGTTCCAAAGATGGCCCACGTGCCGCCTCTTGGTGGCATTGCCCCTGCTGCTTCAGTTGCTCAGCTCGCACACAAGCCCATGCCCTCCTGAATCACAGAATCTGGGCCCCGCCAGGAGAGCAGCAGAGCCTGACAGTAGAAAGGTTATGGACTTTGGGCTTGGGAACCAGACCCAAACATCTCTACCTCCTTCTGGCTTCACGGGCAGGAGCTTTCGCCATGCTGAGCTTCAGGTTCTCCATCTTCCCACTGGGGGAAATCATGTCTATCTTGCAGGGCTATTGGAGGGTGACACAGACAGAATGTGACAGAGGCAAAGGGATGAACAGACCATCACAATGGACGGTGAAGGCGATGATTAAGATACGTCCAGGGCACTGTAGGAAACCACAGGACCCCTGGCTCCATCTGCGGTGCTTGGAGTGTGCAGGGAAGGCTTCCTGGAAGAAGTGATGCCTGAGCTGAGTCTTTTTCTTTTTTCTTTTTGGCCATGCCACGTGGCTTGTGGGATCTTAGTTCCCTGACCAGGAATTGAACCCAGGCCACAGCAGTGAAAGCACTGAGTCCTAACCAGTGGATCACCAGGGAATTCCCTGAGCTGAGTCTTAAATGTTGACTAGGAATCAACCAGCAGAAAAGGATAAGGAAGAACATTCCAGAGAGAGAAGATGATCGTCACGCAGCTTCAGTTTGAACCCCCTCAGTGATGGGTGTTAGATGAGTATTCTGTTTGAACCCCTTCGGTGGCTCACAGCCTGTTGAAGAGCTCTTTCTAGCTAAGAGAGCTCAGGCTATTAGAAAATTCTTTCTTACACAGAATCTCTCTATGGCTTCCACCTACTGGCCCTATTTCTCCTACACAGCTCTTGTGTCTCTACTTCTCCAGGGAATAGGGTCCAGCCCTATCAGGCATGGCTTGTGCATCGGGGCCGGGGGTGGTGGTGTGTGCACCATGCTGACTCCTTTCCTTACCCATAGCCTGGCCCAACATTCCAGGAGAACCGGACTCACAGTCCCGAAGGTGCTCAAAGAACCCATCTGGAAAATAAGTGCCCTTGGGATTGGAGCGGAACTTGAGGGTGGAGGGCCCAGCTCAGAGCGAAGGGTCTGGCTCAGCTATGCTTCCAGGGGCCCAACAGAACTGCAGTCTGAAGCCCCGACTGGCGAGCAGAGCCTGTGGCCTCTTCAAGTCATTGGCCAAGAGGAAGAGAGGCAGTGAGGGAGAGGGGCTTGCCCTGACCTTTGGGGCCCAGCTGAGCTGTGGGGAAGCTCCAGGCAGCCTGCCCTCAGCGAACACTGGGTGCGCCAGCCATGTGTGGCGTCAACACACCACGAGCAATTTGAGGCGTACCTGCCCCACGAGAAGGGCTCCACAGGTGTTTGCGGTTGTTATTATAACCTCTCAAAGATGGACGGGGCAAACCTGTGACTTTGAGGGCGTTCGAAGCAACGCCCAGCCCTAAATTGTCTTCCCCACCTCCCTGCCACAGACTGAACTCCGCTAAGAGTTGTGTCTTTGCACAGTACAAATAACAAATGTCCCCAGCAGAGCCAATGCAGTGCCCGAGATGCCTCCGTCAGACAATGGATATAATAGTGCCCCACTCGTGCTGCTTAACTCCTAGGACCATGACGAGCTAATCAATATAAAAGCACTTAGAAGAGCGCCTGGCATGTAGCGCTATATGTGTGTTTGTTAACAGTATGATTATTATTCCAGATATTCAACACATGAGTGCGGAAAAAAATTTCACTGCGTGACAGCTCAGAGGGAGCCCTATGATTTGCTTATTTATCATGTACGTGAAAAACACAGTGAACTATGTTCTATGGAGAAACAAAGTTTGTCCTCACCTTACATGATTCTTGCCTTAGTTCCAACTTAGTTCACTGGAATCAACCGCCTTTCCTTTGCTTCCCCTAAGAGTCGCTAGTTGTCACTGAAAGCCACGAAATTACAGAGCATTGCTTGGTGCCAGGTGACTTCCATTCGAATCTCAGCTCCGCCCTGGGCTCTCTGGGCTCGCCCCCTCCCAGGGCCATGGCAGCCTCCGGTGTGAAGCAACGATGCGAGGACATGAGCACAATAAGATTTAAACACTTACACACCGCAATCCACCTTCCCAGTCCCTCAGTCACGTTTCCTAATTAATCACCCTGTGTACTGCCTTCTAAATTAATTAAATTAAAAGTAATTAAATCCAGGAAATTGAAATTAGTCTAATTAGATTAGAGGCACAGCCAGCGACTGTGGTGAGGGGTGCCGTGTAAACTGGCCAATTTCAGTGTAGAAAAGAGAAACTCAGGTTACAGATAGGCTGTTAAGAGGGAGAGGCGAGCCTTATGAAGAATGAGTGCAGGGCTTCCCTGGTGGCGCAGTGGTTGAGAGTCCGCCTGCCGATGCAGGGGACATGGGTTTGTGCCCCGGTCTGGGAAGACCCCACATGCCACGGAGCGGCTGGGCCCGTGAGCCATGGCCACTGAGCCTGCGCGTCCGGAGCCTGTGCTCCGCAACGGGAGAGGCCACAGCAGTGAGAGGCCTGCGTACCACACACACACAAAAAAAAGAATGAGTGCAGGTCGATGCAATAATGTTATCAGTGAGAATAACAGTAACAACAGTAGCCAGTGGTACCTTCATTACGGCTTCCCGGGGCCGAGACTTCCTGGTGAGTCCCCACAAAATCCCTCTGAAGTAGGTGCTATAGTTATCCATCCTTGACGGGTGGGAAACAGAGGCTGTGCTGTGTGGAGGCTCATGGTAGAAACCCATGTGGTCTGGCCCCAGAAGCCCCTCCCAGCCTTCTCCAGCCAGCCTCCCTGGTCTGGATGGACAAAGGAAAGTGCTGCATGGTGACCCGCACACACAGCAGGCAGCACAGTCTGCCACAGCCTAGAGTAGCAACCCTCTCCGACTTTCATCCTCCCGTGATGCTCACTCAAGGGTGGTCCAGGCCAGACACGGCTGTTGAGAATTGTGAGGTGTCCAGGACTGTCCCTGCTTACACACTAATGGGTCACCTTGCCTTACTCTCGTGGCATCTGGCAGAGAACACAAGGCTCCTGGGTCAGAGACAAAGGATTTCATCCCTCACAGAAATATCCAGAGCCAAACTGGCAGCATTCTCTTACCTCGGTTCCCCAAGCCCCAGATCGCACAAGGCAACATGAAAGGGACCAGATGGCAACAGCACCCATGGTGGGTCGCGTTGCAGGAGAGAAACCCCGCTTCTTAGGGAAGGGGAATCTTGTATAAGGAATAGTGAGGCCGCCTGCTCTCTGCTCCAGAGGGGGACACTCTCTTCCAAGGCTGTTTGCTCTACAGCATTCTTGAAAAGATGGTCTGGAAATAAAGGGGGGTAGTGCCTCTGCTCGCCAAAACATGCAGAAATGCCAAAAGCCCATGGAGAATTGTCTCCCAGCAATAGGCACCCCTTGTTTGAAGCCTCAGCTTCTGGCAGATTTCCCCTGGAGTACACCACTGTGCCAGCCACTTTGATTAATTTGACCAACAGAGAATAGGACCAGATCTGTTCAGTTAGTCTCATGCAGCATTTAATTAAGGCAACTACCAACAGAACTCCAAGCAGTGAGATGAGACCAACCTGCACTATTAACCTCAATCCTGTCCTCCCCAGAGTCCCAGACCAGCCATCTGAGCAGAGCCATAAACAATCAGGTCTCCCTGGGAAAGCCAGGGGCATCTGCCTGACGATTCTGTGCTGACCTTTCCACTTGGTCCAAGGCGGTGGTCCAGGTAGGGCAGGATGTCTTAGGGACCACACAGGCTCCTCCTGGGCCTGCCAGGAAAGCGTTTAGGGTGATTCTTTTTTTTTTTTTTTGGTACACAGGCCTCTCACCGCTGTGGCCTCTCCTGTTGCAGAGCACAGGCTCTGGACGCGCAGGCTCAGCGGCCATGGCTCATGGGCCCAGCCGCTCCGCGGCATGTGGGATCTTCCCAGACCGGGGCACGAACCCATGTCCCCAGCATCAGCAGGCAGACTCCCAACCACTGCGTCACCAGGCAAGCCCTAGGGTGATTCTATGATTTAGAACAACTCGGGTCAGTGAGCTGAGGCTGACATGCATGCCTCCCAGGGTGAGGTCAGCTAAAGTCAGGGACAAATTGGTGCCACCTTTTCTAAGTGGAGGCTTCCATTATAGGGATAACTGGCCACAGGGTGCACACAAGTGATGAGTCAGTTAGCTGTCCAGGAAGCTTCCCCAAGTTGCTACAGTCAAATGAGGGCTCGGTGATGTACTAGTGCTGTTTAGGACCCTAGACTCTCTCTCATGACAACTCCCGATGGGCAGGTCACCGTGTTTTCAGCGGGGAGGCCAGTTAACGTCTGGCTTCCACATAAGAAGTACAGTCCCGGGCTTCCCTGGTGGCGCAGTGGTTGGGAATCTGCCTGCCAATGCAGGGGACACGGGTTCGAGCCCTGGTCTGGGCGCGGAACAACTAGGCCCGTGAGCCACAACTACTGAGCCTGTGCGTCTGGAGCATGTGCTCCACAGCAAGAGAGGCCGCAATAGTGAGAGGCCCATGCACTGCGATGAAGAGTGGCCCCCGTTCGCCACAAGTAGAGAAAGCCCTTGCACAGAAACGAAGACCCAACACAGCCAAAAATAAATTAATTAATTAATAAACTCCTACCCCCAACATCTCCTTTGAAAAAAAAAAAAAGAAGTAGAGTCCCACAGGTGCATATGGAGCCCCTAGAAAGAAGGTATTCTTTAAAAGTGTTGGGGTACCCCAAGTGGGGCCCCCATCTATCAGGAGGTACAGGTGGACGGTGCTTCTGCCAGCCCCTCAGTGGGTGGTAAGCCGCAGGGTTCCCAGTTCAGCTGGAGTGATTGAGTCTAGTCTGGTCCTCGATTTGGGGGAGACGGCCTGAGGGCAGCCTGACCAGCTTGTTCTGTTTGTCCACACCCTAGTTGGGTGATAGTCACCTGCCCCATGGAATGACAGAGCAGCAGCTATGAGGATGGGGGAGGGAAAACGTCAGAGGGGCTGACGTGTGGTGTACGGGAGGTAAAGGAGCTGGCGTCTTACCTGCTGTTCCTGTAGACGCCCCAGTAAGGTTAAGGGGAATGGGGGCCAAATCATGGTCAGAGCTGCCTGGCGGGGGCCGTCAGACCCAGCACCAGGTGGGAGGGCTGCATGAGGACATTCTCTTTTGTGAGGAAGTCTCCAGGGCTCTGAAAGACAAATCTCATCAATGTCCCTCCCTCCCCGGTACCTCTGAATACAAATCTAAGTATTTCCTCTCCAGGGACCGGGTTATTACTCATCCTCCACTGCCTTCCCAGTAGAGAGACCAATAATCTCCTAATCACACTCAGACCTTTAATGCAGAAGGTTCCGAGGCAAGAGTGACAAGAGCATTTTCCTAAAGCACACAGAGACCCGTCATAGTCCCCACTTGGCCCCCCGAGGGCCACCGTAGGATGTCACTATCCTAATGCTCTAAGATCATGGCAATCCAACAAGAGAATCCAGGTGGCCAAACAAGCCTTAAGTTTGAATCCCCTAGGTCCCCCTTTGGCAACCTGGGGTTGCTGTCGGGAAAGAAAGACACATCATGCTCAGGAATGGTCAGGATGGAATCCTGAATTTCCAAAATAGACCTGAGTAATACCCCACACCACCCCTTTCAC
This sequence comes from Mesoplodon bidens, assembly GCF_964165515.1. Classification (NCBI taxonomy): domain Eukaryota; kingdom Metazoa; phylum Chordata; class Mammalia; order Artiodactyla; family Ziphiidae; genus Mesoplodon; species Mesoplodon bidens. Next base: position 59,144,283 of record NC_138178.1, on the reverse strand, counting down.
CCTGATCTTTACTCAGGAAGCAGCCAAGGGGACATGATTTCTTTCTGGCTCAGAAGCGTTCAGTGGTCAAACTGCTTGACTAAGGTGTGTGGCCCGGGGGAGGGGGAGGAGAAGGAGGTGAGGTCAGCAAGGAAAGGAGGGAGAAAAGCGGAGGGAGACAAAAGAAGAGACCTAGCTCTGGCGTAGCCCCAGACAACAAATTCACCTCCTATAATCCCATCTACAACATCTACATTCAGGTTACTTCCCAGTTTTTCCCCCAAACAGCGGGAGGAAACACTTTATGGACCCAAAGTTCCATTCTGCTCTTTTCAACAGCACAATGGAAAAGTCTGCCCCAAAGATGCAAGTCTGCACCTCTATCAAGAGAGGAGCCACTTGCTGCTTTGCGATGACAGTTTTTCCATCTTCTACCCATCACAGGGTCAAGCCCCTCCCCGGTCCTCCTCAAGGGCAGCTGGCAACCCGCCAGCCTGCCGCTCATAGGAAACAACTCTACAAGGGCCCCAAACAGCACAGGCGAGCTTCCTAGATGGCTGCTTAAATGTGGTACAAAGGTACATTTTACGCTGCCCAGAGACAAGTATGCATTGCGTATCCTTCAGGGGAGCCTCCGTGATATTAATTTTTACAGCTGAGCTGATGATGGGAATGAGGCAACAGGAGAAAACGAGGCTCCATTCTCTGGCAATCCCTGCACTGCTGACGTTACAAACAGAGCAGTGGTACAGGGCAGCTTGGTGCTGGCGTTAAGGTTTGATGCTCCTGGAGACCCTGCTCGGGCAAAGGGACCACATCGCACCTGCCTCCTGGCCCCCTAGAGCGCAGGCAGGCCAGTGGTTAGGGGAAGGGGCCTCAGTTAGTCATGAAGGCCTACGTGGGTGCCTGTCTTTGAAGATGCCAATGAGACATTATCGGGAACAGGTCAGAGCAAGCAGGAGAAATAGGCCCCAACTCTCCTAGCTCCGAACCAACAATTAGCCTGAACTTTGCCTCAGAAATTACGCCAACTGCAACTTCTACTGCTGCACTGCCTAATTTGCATCATTGCTGGGGGGAAAACAAGTCCTGAAGAGGAATAAAAGCAGCTGGTTTCTTTTGACCATCAAAGGCAGAACTGGATGCTGCATGGTGATTTTCAAGGCAATTCAAAATTAACTTCAAATTACCAAGAGCTGACTCCCTCCCCGCCTCGCTCTCAAGCTCCCATGCTCTCTCTCTCTCTCTCCCTCTCTCTCTGCCTTTAGCCCGACTTTGTTCACAAAGCAGAACTGTTCCCAGCCTCCCTGTGCTCTGCTTTGAAGCCAGCCCATGTTTTTCCACTTCACCCCTTCATCCCTCCCGGCGGTGGTTTCTGCGCCCTCCAAAGGAATCCATGAGGAGGCTCAAGCACTAAGTGTTTGCTTTTTCTAAGAAGAGGTTCCAAGGTGCCAACGTGCTTCCAACACCACTGGTGTTTGGTTGCTGGAGCTTATAATATACCAGCCAAGTAGGGTGGCCTCCGGGGCACAGCAAGTCATTTCTGAGTGCTCCCCAGCCAGGGAAGGAAATGGTGGGGAGAGGAGACAGAGAAGCAGAATTGGGCTGGGGAGATGGATTTGATGGCACGTTATTTCAGCGATGCACATGTACAGCCCAAGGTCCTTCTGGAGCCGATGCCAAGGCCACCTCCTACGGGAAGTCACTTCTCACAGTCTTTGCCCCACGGAGCCCACTGGCTCCCCTTCCTGGGAATTCAGCCTGACCGCCTGCCCAGCCTCTTGGTTCCCGGTCTCCAGCCTGCTGTCTATTTGAGAGGAGCCCTGTGCGTGTGAGAACCCCAACACAGCCTGATGCAGCATGGGGTCCCAGTGAGTATTGTCCCGTGCCCCTTGTCTTCACCCCTGCCCCCTCCTTAGAAGTAAGCTCCATAACGAAAGGGACCGTGTCACACTCCAGGGGTCCCAGCACCTCACCTAAGCCCTTCGATGTCTCAGTCACAGTCAGAACCCAATAACTACTTGTAAATTGGTTGATGGTTTCCTTCAAATGTTGCGAGAGCTTGTTTTATTTCCTTTAATGACCGAAGAAAACACACAGGTTAAGAATGTTTCCAACCTCATCTCTGTTGCTACCGTACCCTCAGCCTGTAAACTGAGTAACTGAATTTCCCTTCAGTGTTGGACCAAAGGGCTGCGCAGCTTCCGGTGCAATTAAAACTTCAGTGGTGAAGGGGCTTCTCTTTTCCACTTGCTAGCTGCCTCTCTTGGAGGAGTTGGGTTAAGTTACACCCTCCTGAGTTCCTCCTACTCAGTGTTCAGTTTAGCTGGGCTGCAGCCTGGCCAACGACGTCCCCGGATGGCTTGGCTCTGCGATCCTAAAGAGACACCACGTGAGAACCTTCCTTCAAAGGAGACATCCCACCACCAGGTCGTGTTGTACGAAGAGAGCTTTGGTCAGTACAAATAGTCCCCAGCCTGCAAGAGGCGGGCCTGGCCCTTCAAACCCAGCTAGACTGATGTCCCCAGTAAGAATTTCATTAAGGTGGCCAGGGGAGGCCTAAGGAGGTGATGTTTGAACTGAGGCTTGAATGACAGGACCATGCCTTGGCATGTTCTGGGGAAGGTCATTCCAGGCAGAGGGAACAGCTACTGCAAAGGCTCTGGGGCAAGAACAAGCTTGATATGTCCAAGGAGCCAAGAGAAAGCCAGTGCAGCAAGAATATGGAGACTGTAATACATCAGAGGGAAAAGCAGAGGTTGGGAAGGAGACAGGAACCAAATGTATGGGCCCCTGCATCCCACAGTAAAGAGTTTAGGTTTAAGGTCAACACAAAGCAATTAAAGAGCTTTACTTAGGAGAGTGATATTTTGAGATCATTCTGTCTGTGATATGGAGAATGGATGGCAGGGCCACAGGGGTGGGAACAGAAAGACCTATTAGGAAGTGATGACAGTTGACCAGGGAAGACCTGATGGCTTGGGCCAGAGTGATGGGAAAAGAGGGACAGTCGATAGATCCAGGATATATGTTGGAGGTGTGGCCAATAAATCCTTCTCATGATGGGGAGGCTCTGGGGAGGGGAGGGAAAGGGAGAATCAAGGATGACTCCTATGATTTTGTCATGAACAACGGGGTTGGATGTCAGTGCTCCTTACTGGGCTGGGGAAGACTTGGGGAGGTTTATAGGTTTGGTGTAGGTGATCAGCAGGCTGGCTGTTGTCACCTCGTCACTACTGTGGTGGATGCCGTGACGCTCTGCCAGGATCCCCTTCTCAGAGCCAGCACACCAATCCTGTAGCCACCTGGAAGCTCATAGCTCATCCCTCATCAGAACCTGCCTTAGGCCACAGCAAACCACCCTCCCAGTTACACCTCCTCATGAGGGGGCCCATGGCCACTGACTGGCTGATGTGTGGACACAAGGCCCAGCCTTCTTACCTCAACTGGAGAGCATTCTGAAGGGCCATCCCAGCTCCAGAGCCTCCTGGAGGATCAGCTGAGGACTCAGGTACAGCTACATTGCCGGTCAACATCCCCCCGCTGCCCCGTCAGCCTCCTCACCTCTTTCTATGTGTGTATCCCGTGAATACCTTCCAGGTTCTACAAGCTGTCTCAGGGTCTGATTCCAGGAAACCTCATAGGACAACTCTTATTATCATCATCATCATTATTACTTGATCATTTCTAGGATCCCATCCACTTGAAAACTCTATTGTGAAGAATTCTGGAATAGCCTCTCAAACTTGTCTAATCTCTACTAGCTGAAGACTCCCCGCTCCCCTAGCTTGGTTCACTACCAACACACAGTCCCCCAGGAGCTACTTCCTTTCCTAGGTTTGCTGAGAAAATGGTCATATTTTCTATGACTTTGTCCATAGAAGCACACTTGTAATAATTGAGACCCTGGGTCCTACGTTGAGAAGGGACAGGTACCCAGTGAGCTATGAGATACATCAGGGATCACAGAGGCCTCTTGATAAACCATCCAAAGGCCCCGGCCCCCACCGAGGGAGGGGAATATGAGGACAACAGCACTGATAGCTCCTTCTGTGTTAAGGGCAAATTGTCTCTACACGTACTTCTAGAGCCACACATGTACCGTGTTTGTGAAAAATGTGTTCTTGTCTGTGCCTACACCTGTGTATGTGTGTGTGATGCCTGCATGGAACAGAATGCACTGTGTGTGACAGCTGAACAGATGCGGGGCCACCGGACAAGACTGGTTGTGCCCTATACGATTGCACCTGGCCGAGAGGACAATAGGTGCTAAAATCCAGCCCATATTTTTCGGCCCTGCCGCACATCCTGGCGGGACGTGCGTCTTCCCAGAGGCACCTTGTACTAATTCTGCTCTCACCAAACCATGTGTCCTGACACAGGGCCACTTCTGCCCAGAAAGGGTGCTTTTCTCTAATTTGCACAAAGGCTCCAAAGGAACAGGAACGAGGGGCCCTGGTCGTTACACTCTTGTCTCTCAGCTACAAATCCACCCTTCTCTTCCTTACTTTGGGATGAGGGAGAAGGAACTCTGCAAACCACAGCTCCCCTTTGTTGCCTGCTGGTCTCCCTCCTATTGTCACTGGCTGGACAAAGGGAGGCAGAAGGAGGGAAGAGGGGCTTGATCTCTCCTATTCCTGGTAGCATCACCCCTGTCATATACCTTAAACAAGCAGCCACCGTTGATTTCTGTTCACTTCCTTTTTGTCAGTCTCAGAACCAGCCACAGCTCTTCCCCCTCAGAGACATTAGACCCGTCAGCCAGCACCCTGTCCTCTGAGTTTGAGGTCCCAGTTCTGCAGAGTTTCTTCTCCAAGCTTCTGGGTACTAACAACCCCGATCTCTTTCTTTGTTCCCCTCACCCACCCAAGGGCAGTAGCTGCTTTTTTCCAGTTACTATCTGTGTATGTCCCCAGTGGCCACTTTCTGCCTTTCTGGTCCTCCAACTCTTTTTGATCAATTCCCTACATTAAATCTCTCTGTTAGACTTAGAAAACAAACTTATGGTTACCAAAGGGGAAAGGTAGAGGGGGAGGGATAAATTAGGTATTTGGGGTTAACATATACACGCTACTGTATATAAAATAGATAACCAACAAGAACCTACTGTATAGCACAGGGAACTCAACTCAGTATTCTGTAATAAAGTAAAGGGGAAAAGAATCTGAAAAAGAATAGATACATGTATATGTATAACCGAATCACTTTGCTGTACACCTGAAACTAACACAACATTGTAAATCAACTATATTCCAGTATAACATTTAAAAAAATTTAAAGTCTCCCTGTTAAAATAACTAGTATGGGCTCTGTTTTCTGTCTGACCATTGTGCATGGCGTAGGTAAAAGTAAACTCCATCCCTTTTGAGCTTCTCACAGTCAGAACTCCCCATTTGGTTTTAGGCATTCGCTTATTCATTCAACAAACATTTGTTTATACACTAATCCCTGTGTAGTACATATATGACAAAGGATTTTATTTTCTATATTTATATAGGTATACTGTTAATACCTTTGGGATTATATAGAACATAACTGGGAGAATACACGAAAAAAGTGGATGACTGCGATTCACCCTGGGAATTGGGAACTTGCGGTATTAGATGGGAAAGAGTATTTTACACATAACTCTCTGAGTTTTTTTTTAAAAACAAGCCACTTATTCCTCCTGTATTTTGAAAAACTGATTAACACTCATGTCTTCAGTGCCATCTGAGTGCCGGGCAGAGGGGACACCCTGCAGATACATGATGTTTTTGTCCTCAGTGATGCTTTTCCTGCTCAGCCCACAAACCAGCAGTGCCCCATACCTGGGTCTCCCTTCTCCTTGTCTACAGATTCAGAGGGACCTCTAGGAAGATTAGAAGCTGATGGTAGAATCCCCAATTGTGGTAGCAGCCCTCAGACTAACCTGAAAAATCAGTACAAGGAAACATTAAAAGGGGAGGTATCCTCTGCAATGTCATGTGCATGGAGAGAAACCTAACACCATCAGGTAATAATAACATGGCAGACCAGCAGCAGGCTGTTTCAGGCTGGCTTTCTCTGTCTCCATTCCAGATGTGTTTCTGGGAGTTCCCAGGACTTCTTGGAAACCCAGTTCGGGAACCCTTCAGAGCCCGTGCAAGGGGAACAGAGTGCTCATTTGAATAGGTTCTAAGGCTGGTGGCTCCAGCTCTCCTGCCCTGAAAGTCCAACCCCTCAGCAAGTGCTCCCTCGAGCTCCCCCAGGGAACCTCAGAGGCAGATGAGAGGTGACTGTAAGCAGGACGGATGGGGAAGCCACTGGCTCTGTGTCTGCCTCCTACTAGGTCCATGGCCATCATGAACCAGAGAGAGGGGAACCCAGTTTCATTTTCCTCCTAAAACACACTGATGATGCTCCTGGCGTTGCCCTCCCTGCTTTCCTGTTGTCAGTGGTATCAGCGGTGCTGCGAGAAGAGAGAACACTGGTGCTAGTCCCAGCTACTGGAATTATCCGTCGCTTTAATTTCCGACCATCCAATAGGTCAAAAAAGCACCTTCTTGCTCTGCTACTTTAATTTTCACTTCCCTGTTCTCTACTCCGGCTCAGCATCCTTTCCACACATGTATGTTGATCAGCCATTTGCCAGTAGCTCTCCCAGGACCTAGCCTCTTGGTTTCTCTATAGAAGTGCAGCCCCTCCAGGCACAGAGCTGGAGGAGAACAGAACTCTCCCCTCCATCCTATGCTTCTCTTCATCCAGCCTCATGATTGGGTGACACAGCAGAGGGAATACAGAGGGCCTTTGGGAGCTGTGGCCTCACACAGGCACAGTGCACGGCTCAGCACAGACTCAAGAACCCTCAGAGAATGTGCTTACAGACAGTCCTTTGACCCAGAGCACTCACAGAGGCTAAGAATTCTCTGCACCCAATGTTGCGGTCAACCAGGTACACACAGGTCAGACCTGTGAGCAGGGCAAGGACAAGGGGGGAGGCAAGTGAGGCACACAGGGTGCAAGATTTAAGGAGATGCTCCCTCTCCAGGGCTACCTTGCACTTGGGGGAGGGTGCCTCCAGAAATTCTGTACCTAGGCACTTTTGTTTGTCTCACCTAGTCCCAGCCCAGGCTGGAAGGCAGGGAGGGGCTGGAGCCCCGAGCAGAAAGGACAGTCCCCTTGTCTAGGAGAATCTGAACGAGGAGGAAGTGCTAACTGAGACTGGAGCACACTCTCCCTCCTTTATGGCTTTCTACACAGTGTACCTGTCCAGTCATTCTCAATAAGCCCTTTCAAGTCTCTATAAAATCCTGTGTCAGTCAGCAGGAAACAGAAACTAGTGTAGCTATTTTAAACAGAAAGGGATTTAATACTGGAATTTAAAAAAAAAAAAATAGGAAGGACTGGAGGAGCAGCAGAGTCTTGCCTGAGCCTCCAGGAATGCCTCCCTGACACCACAGAACTGACCCTCCAGGGAAACTGCTGTCTCTGACCCAGCCAGGAAGGTGGAGAATCAGGGGTTCGGTGTGTTCAGGAACACGGCCTCATTTCCACAGTCCAAGGATCAGGAGCCAAGGGTCACAAAGCCATCACCACTGCTTTCTTAGCTCCAACAGGGCTGGAGCTTGGATGCTGAAACACTGAGGCAAGCAAGCCAGCCCCACACCTCCCGACCTTGTCTGTCCATAGAAACCAGCTAAAAGCAACAGGAAGGTGGCCTTTGCCTCAATTCTGCTTCCAGATCTCAGCTTGGTGGCATCTAATTGGCAGAACTAAATTCACTAGCAGAACTCTAGCTGCAAGGGAGTCTGAGAGACATTGTTTTTATCTTTTTGAACTTTGGAGCACAGGAAGGCACCCTAAAAGGAGGTGAGAATGGATGCTGAGGGCCAGTGGATGATGTCCAACTCGAGTCCCAGTATAAAAGGCCCTGCAGAGACAAGTGAAGGGAAACAAGGGGCATGAGACCTAATGGTTAGAGTTAAGGATCTGGGGCTCAGCCTGGGCTAACCTGGGCAGGGACCCCACAGGGCTCTGCCTTCAGCAGGCTGTTCACAGTGCTGAGTGAGGCCGGGGTGACCCTCACCGACAATGTATTTAGCACTTGCAGGAGGATTAGGCAGCCCAGAGCAGCGTATGACTAAGTCACACTTCCCTTCCTTGATCCCAGACTGAAATCTCAAGAGACTGAAACTGTAAATATGTGATCCAGCTCAGGAATTTGCCTCCCTCGAAATTTTAGTCTTATTGCTGCAACTGTGTTTGGAATCTCCACTTAGTGAATTTGTGTCTGTCTCAGATTCTTTGCTTCGTTTTCCCTAAGTGCTCTTCCTGTACCTCTGGCGCCAAGATCCGGAAAGAAGTTGGCATCTGGTCTCATCATTTGTTGGAGTGGGTGTGGTGTCCTGTCTGTCCACTGGAGCTCCCCAGCCCCTTTAAAAGCCAGATCAGTGTGGCTGCAGCCACAAACCCTTGTCTCATGGGAGCACAAGGTCTCCAGCCCTCCCTCCCCACAGTCCCTCTGCTCCGTGCTGCTACAGATGCCTCCATGAAGCCCAGCCTCCTTCCAGGCTGCACAAACCAGCTCACCAAAGCAACGGACGAGAGAGATGTCCTAATATGGTTCTGAGCACGCTGCATGACAAACATCCCAGATCCACACTCTTGTTCTTTTTTTTTCTAAACTTTGTTTTCTAAACTGTGGTAAAGTAGTACAGAGCCACACTTTGAGTCCCCAAAGCCCCTCCGACTTCACCCCCACAGCACACATTCCTAGAGGACTCTGCCACCCCACAAAGCATCCCAGCATCTCCCCATCTTACCATCGACTCCGTCTTCCTCCCTTTTCACCATTTTTGGCCTTTCACCATTTTTTTTGGTCTTTCTATTTTTTTCCCCTACTCCCCCATCTCACGAGCAAGAGTTTAAACTTTTCCATTTTCCCCAGCAGGCCAGCTTGTTATTAGGGGGTCCAGCTGACAATTTTGCCTGAAGAGTCTCTCTCTCTCTCTCACTCTCTGTCTCTCTCCAGTCCAGTGGCTTATCAAGGAAATTTCTCAGACAGTGCCCAATGCATGTGGAATTTTGGTGCCAGCCAGCCATTAGGACAGTAAATGTTTCGCCTCATTACATGTGTGTGTACAAATTTATACATGTATATAAATATTTTACTTATAGCTGTAAAATCATGTACCTCCATGCCTTCGTACATGTACAAACAAGGCTTAAGCAGTTCTTTCGGAGGCAGTGGGTTAAACAATGTGCTAATACTCAGATCTTCATAAAACTGTAAAATGCCTTGTCCACCGCTCTCCAGTTCCCCTTCTCCCTTGCCCTGTTTCTTTCCACAGTTGCGGCTCCCAGCCCAGGGGTGCCACATGACACGTTAGCTGTCAATCAACAATTGTCAGCATGAGAAGCTAGCAGGTCAGCTGTGCCTGACTCCATGCGTGTTCCTAGGGAACACAGAGGCTGTGTCTCATATGGACCATGGGGGCCAACCTCCCCCTCACTAAGACTTGTGGTTTCTTCTAGAGGAGTCGGTCAAATGGAGATGTGAAATGAATCAAACAGATGTATGTCAACACTGCTCTAAAGAAAGGTGCCAACACTCCACATCCTCATACACACACCACACCAGCACCTCTGGCCTCAGATGAACATCTATGCCGGGATCTCCCAACCTCAGCAGCACTGACACTTGGGCCAGATAATCTGGGCTGTTCTGTGTATTATAGGATATTTAGAAGCATCCCTGGTCTCTACACACTTGATGCCAATGGCACACCCATCCCCGATTTGGGGCAACCAGAAATGTCTCCAGACATTGTCAAATGTCCCCTGGGAAGCAAAATTGGCCCTAGTTGAGAACCAGTGCTCTGTGTCTACATTGACACATATTGTGTGTACAGAAATGTATGTATACACACAAACAATTAAATATTTATATGTTCTTATTTTAAGTTGGCATCTGGTATAAACTTTTCAATCAGCATATGCACAAAACAGAAATGTGACATATTTTCTTCCTTTTCTCTTAAAAATTAATGTCATCTGTGATAATAGTGACATCTGTGGTAATTAAATAAATACAATCATCTTCTATCTTTCTGTAAAGTCGGCATTTACCTTAACCAGCAATGAGAAAGGGTCTTTTGGACCCTTAATTTATTTCCCATGGCCCTTCTCACCATGACTCCTGACTCCTTGAACTCTGAGAACCCAGGTGGGCAAATCCAGTGTCAAGTACTATGTACATTTGTCTCTGTCCAGCCATGATATCCCAGATCCCTCTGCAAACCGGTTCAAAGGGGAAAAGAAACCAAGTTGAGGTCCCGTAAATCCCCAATTACACAAGATTACTTTCTAAATCAGCCTAAATACAGACTATTAGTCAGGATAGGGTAGGCTATGGTGGATAACAAGCACCATCTTATAGACGAGGAAAGTGAGGCTCACAAAGATTAAGTGACTTCTCTAAACTGTGCGACAATTCAGTGACCGAACTGGGACTAGAAGTTGGATGCCCTGACTCCAAAAGTGGTTCTTTCTGGTCCCCTGTAAGAGCCTCAGAAAGCCCCAGAGAGCTGAGAATATCGCTGATGACACAGCAGGATGAGCGTGCTTCCTACAGCCCTGGACATTCCGTCAAAGGTGCCTTCGCCTCAAGAAAGATCAGGAATGCGAAATACAAAGAGAAAAGATAGATTCAAAGCAGATTTTTGATACTCATAGCAGAGACAAGTTCTTGAAAGCTAAGGCTTTTGATTTGCAGGAGCTGTTTTCTTAAGTTCTAAACTTTTAGCATCAGCAGCAAAGCTCTGAAGGGCCATAAAGTATAGATTGGGAAAAGGCTAGATGGAAGCCAAACTCCCAACTGTCAGAGATTATCTACGGATCAGCGAGGTGGGCAGGGGTGGATGGGAGGCAGAGGTGAGAGCAGAAAAGGGCACAGCTAGTTTGTGAGGCTGGGAGAAGGAGCCACCTGGCTGAGTCTCCTCAAGTTCAAACCTCAGCGGGAGAGGAAGCAACAAAATCAATCTCAGACATGTTTGAGAAATGAGAAGCGAAGGGCCTTGAGATGATAGCAAACCATAGAAAAGGATACCTGTCTGGTGGAGGAGCACAGGCACATGGACCCAAGAGTCCCATTCCACCCAGCCTGGGGCAGAAAATAAATGGGTCCATGCCCGTACAGAGCAGAGAGGCTACCTGAGAAGCAGAGCCTCCTAGGGGACTCTCAACAGCAGGAATGGATGTCCTGTGGGATCAGATGAGGACACAGTCATGTCCCATGTGGGGGACAATTGTCCAAAGACCAGACTGGATGGCAGATCTCAGCAGACACCAGTGGGGAGAGATGCTGACAAGTGTGCCTCACTGGAGTGAAGGTGTATCGATAGATGAGAGTGGGGATGGAAACCAGCATGTCCAGTAACTATCCAGAGACTTCTTCTGATTGGACCAGCCCATGTCACATGCCCAAGCCCACAGAACCAATCACGGTGGCTAGAGGAGTGCTCATTCTGATTGGATGGGGCTTGAGTTGTAGGATCTACTCCAAGAGTTGAGGCTGAGTCTCAACCAGACCTTGTGGACCAGGGTGGGCAAGGGTAGATCCCTTAAAACATAAAATAGGGACTTTTATTAGAAGAGGAAATGAATTCATAGGGAGATAGACAAGTGTCCATGAAAGAAGGTATTTGAAAAAGTCTCAGAGGGGATGCAAATATTACGTTTGCTTAGCAAGCCTGCATTCTCATTCTCAGGCTCACACGATCCCTAACCAGAAGGGGAGCAAGGGCTTCACTCCATTTCCCACCGTAACTCTGAGAGATAAAGTGACGAAAAATATCCATCTGTCAGATTTGCCCACATGAGAAGTTACTTCCCTTGTAAGGCTGACTTCTCTTATAAGGCGAGCCAGCCAGAGGGTTCATCCTCTGTGGATGTGGAATTTGATGCCAGCCTGCCGGGCCTTCACGCAGGAAGGCTTTAGTTGGGAGTTCTGGGACTGGAGGCCTGCTTCAGTCAGTGCTGAAGTTGCCATGGTCTGATCTTTGGGAAGCCAGCTCTGTGACCCCAAGAGGAAAAAAAAAGGCAACGGGACCGAGCCCACATCCCTCTCTCGAGATTACCTGGGCTCATGCCTATTGGTCACCCAGCCAGTGTCTTAATCACTGAGGCTCAGGCAGATGAGCGAAGCTGCCCAAGAACCCACCACTGGTACCAGAAGCAGGATTTGAACTCATAGTTATGCAGTTCTCTTTCCCTACCTGCTATTTTCTGGGGCATCTTCCAGCCCCTGAATCTCAATCCCACTCAATTTTACAGAATACGGTAGAGGTATCTCCTTACCGTAGAGCACACACATGCAGACAAGGAAAAGGAAACTATGGCGGGCTGCCCATGTCCCACAGCTGCGTAGTGGAGCCAGGTGATCCTAGCAGAAGCCAGAGCTTCTCCTGACTCTTGGTCCAGTGCTCTGTCCTCTGCCCATGTTTGTCCAGCACTCCTGGCCCTGCATCTTAAGTGGACCAACCAACTAGGGTGCTGGCTGGAAGCAGACTTGAAGCCATGAACCAGGTGTTGGCATTTCTCTGCCCCCATCCCAGTGCCTGAGTGCACACCTTCTTGGAGGAATGACCCTGGTCTACACCCTTACTACCCAAAGTGCGGTCATGGACCAGCAGCCTTAACAGCACCTGGGACCTTTAAGAAATGCAACAACTCAGGTCCCTCCTGGAATCAGGGTTGTTACTTCGACAAGACCCCCAGGGGATTCTTGTGCATATTTAAATTTGAGAAGGGCTAGTCTATACACCTTTCAAGTTTTTCCAGCCTCAGAGGCTTCCAATTCACAGGCTGTTCCTACACTTTGCTGCTGCCATAAATACCTTCATTACTGCCTTAGTGGGTTTACACTTCGGGATTCCCAAAGTACAGCTGGCCCTTGTGTTACCTGAAGATGCTACCTTGGATGCCAGTTTCCAAGGAGGCGAGTCAGGGAAGCCATGGTCCTATGCTGTCATCAATACACAGAGAAGGAGGTTCACAGAGGTCTCTTGGCTGTTCCTGCTTCCGTTCCTGCATCATCTCTGGCACATGATGCCTGCATGCCTTGCCCCTTAAACACTGTGTTTGTAAACAAACCCACGCATGAACCCATCAGGGAGGGAGCTCTGCATCGCCAGGACCCAGCATCTGTGTTTTTATGAAACGCCACCGTCCTGGATCAGAGGAGACCAGCTTTTTCCCTTTCACTGTGGTTCTTCTCCTCCAGTGCAATTTAATCATTTTTTAAACAGATGTCAGTCCCCATTTTTGGATAAATGGTAAAATTCTGGTTTCTCTTCTCTTTCTTCCTTCTCAACTGAGTCTTTAAGAGCTGGTATACACATATTACAGAGAACAGCAGGGATCAGTGATACAAAGTCTTGGTGAAAACTAAGAAAGAAAATAGAAAAGCTTTCATCTTCTCTCTATTTAGCACAGAACTATAATGGGAGGAACACTTTCTAATTCCTCAGTAAGGGAGTGTCCCATCCCCACCATGAGTCCCTGGGAAGGTGGGCAGATGTGTGTTGACATTACTTGTTAGGGAGGGCCCATTTGACCATATGTGCTATCACCAAAGAATTAAAATTAAAAACAAAACAAAACAAAGTACGGTGTCCCCCTCATTGTCGTTTATTTTGCGTTGATGGGATTTAACATAAAATACTGCTGACCCAGCTGAAATCTTCAGAATTTGAAGTCGGCATCAAATCCTCATGCACCACATTTTTGACTTGCAAATGGCTCCAAGAATAGCTGGAGTGTCCTTATTAAGCCCGGCTTGTGATGCATCCGTACTTTGCGCCGTCTGTTCCAGCACTGTATAATTCATGGACTTGCCTTATGAAGTTAAGGAGGGATCGAAACTGTGACCAGCCCGTAAACCCAAGCTGACACTTCCATTATTTTAAAAGGAACACAAAGAAAGCTGAAACCTGACCCATCTCTCAGCCCCATCCACCCTGCAGGGACGCCAAGCCCACCTTCCTTCAGCCAGGTCCCAGGTCCATCCGTCCGCATGGAATCTGGGGCCATCATATTGGGGAGACAGAAGACTTAGTCCCATCCTATGCTGGGCCATGACTCACCATCTCTGGGGACTATACAGAAGGTCAGAAAACATTCTTGCAGCCCATAGTATCTGGGGTTGAGTTTAAATAATTTTAACAAGAAAGAGGAAACCCAGTCATGATCATCATCACCATAGTTACCATATGGGGCTCTTCCAGCCTGCCAGGCCCTGGATCCTGCACCTCATTTAAGCCACACAGCAAAGTAGGAATTATTATCCCACATTACAGAAGAAGAAAGAGTGGCCCAGAGGCTGGCCTAATGCCACACGGATAATCACAAGAAAGGCCTGGATTCAAACAGAGGTCTGTTGGGCTCCAAAGCCCATGTTCTTAGTCAGTGGTTCCCAAATGGGGTGTATAACCTCCAGGCTGGACGTTGGTGAATGGGAAGAAATAACAGGATGGGAAGAAAATAACAGGAATGTTATTTACATTTTAAAATCGCATTTCAAAACATCTCTATTTGTACATTTTCATTGTATACATAATATATGATTACATTTAAATGTGCATAATGAATAAACAATACATATACATATATTGGTGGAGGTGGGATCTATTTTTTTCTTGATAGTGAGGCAGAAGTTGGTAAGTTTAGAGACCACTGCCCTTGGCTCTGCCTTGCCCTGACCCCTCCCTGCCGAGGGGCCCCAAAAACGAGCTCCAGGCAGCCAGGCCCGGGCCTCCCTCCTCAGGACCCTTTCTGAGACCCTCATCTGAGACCCCTTTAGCTGCAAACATAATGTCTCCGGCCTGCCCTCCCGGCCTGGCAAATGAAGAAACTGATGGAAATGAAATTGAAGACCACTTGTAATTTGCACTGTGACCTCCGGCCACGGCAACTCCCTGGCCCTCAGCCCCTCTTCTGTTGGCAGGAGAGGCTTTATTAGAGGGGTCTTGCACCCTCAGGAGGGGTAGCCTGAGGCTCCATTCGCAGGTGCAAATGTGCCCGGTTTCCTAAGCCTGATCCAACTATAGGACAGGCAGACACACTCCCGCGGCTGTCCCTCCAGCCAGCTGTTTCATCTTGACTGTGACGCTTCCCCTCCCTGGGTCTCCATACCTTCACCTATGCGGGGAGTGGCCGTGGTCCTGCTGTGGATTATCCAGGGGACCTAATGCGCTAGGTGTCATGAGCAGTAGGAAAGTCAGAAGAACTTTCTAAATGAACTTCCTGTTCCCCCTCAGTGTCCTGTCATCATTTATCCAGCTTGGCAGGATGACAGGGGCTCTCATTCATTTAGGACAGCACTCCCCAACCTTTTTGGCCCCAGGAACTGGTTTCATGAAAGGCAATTTTTCCACGGATGGGGGCAGGAATTGTTCAGCTGGTAATGTGAGTGATGGGGGTGATGGTTCAGGCAGTAATGTCAGCGATGGTTCAGGCAGTAATCTGAGCCATGGGGAGCGGCAGATGACACTTTGCTCGCTCACCCACCTGCTGTTCATCTCCTGCTGTGTGGCCCAGCTTCTAACAGGCCGCGGACTGGTACCAGGGGTTGGGGACCCTGATTTAGGAGATATTTACTGAGCACCTTCAGTGCTAAGCACTGGGGTCACAGCACAGATTAAACATCCATGGTCTCGGTGGGAGGGTTTCTACTGTCATGGGGGAGACAGAAAAGAAGCAAGAAAAATCTAATAAAAATAACTCCTGGGAGTTTGGGATTAGCAGATGCAAACTACTGTATATAGGATGGATAAGCAACAAGGTCCTACTGTATAACACAGGGAACTATATTGAATATCCTGTGATAAACCATAATGGAAAAGAATATGAAAAAGAATATATATATATATATGTATAACTGAGTCACTTTGCCATACAGTAAAAATTAAACACAACATTGTAAATCAACTATACTTCAATAAAATTAAAAAAAACAAAAAATCATAACTCCTGCTGGAGACATGTGCTCTGAAGATCATAAAAGAGGGCCACCTGCCCCAGGGCACAGGGACCCACAGAAGCTGGGTAGTCTTGAAAAGAAAGAGTCCCCTGTGTAAAGATCAGGTTCTGAGCATCTACAGGGGAGAAGACAGCCTTGGTTTACTCAGTGGGACAGAAAACAGCCTGGAGTAGCTGGAGCAGAGGGAACAACTCAGCTGCTAGTGGGAGAGGCCAGGGAAGTGGGCAGGAGCAAATAGAGCCATAAATCTGGCAGCACTGCGTTTGCCAATATAGGTTGGAATCTCTGACCCACCCCCCTCCTCACCTCTCCCCAGGTGATTCAGTGCAAAGAAGAAAACTCAGAGCTATCGGCACTCCAGCCTCCGACAGGCCCACAGTCCCCTTTGAGAGGTCTGCTTGGTTCTTGAGCACCCAAGGGAGCCATTGCCACTGAAGACCAAGGATGGGAGAGCTAGCTGGAAGCTCAGATTGTACCTGACGGTGACTTGGGCGGCTCCCTGTCTCCCTCCCCCAGCTTCCTCCATCAGAATAGGGGTGTTGGCAGCTGACACGTGGTGACGGAGGTGTGACTGGCGGGCAGTGTGTATGCAGCAAGTGTCCAGCCTGTGCTCTGCTCAACGACCTGCACCCCCTTGGCCGTGAAGCCCAAAGTTCACCTTGCAGGGCCCCTCCCCAGCTCAGGGCGGGCCGGGGGGAGCCAGTGCCTTCACTGAGTTCCTTGCCTCCCTGTGGGTGTTTGGAGGTGCCAAGGACCCCGGTCTCAGCTCTCAGGATTACCAGTCTGGAGGCGGGGCGGGGGCACACTTGGAGTGCAGTTTTCACAGCTGCCACCCACGGCTAGTGACACAAAGGCAAACAGTCCCCCATATGCCATCTGCTAGATCCAGAGCCCTGCACACACAGGGGCTCAGGAGAATCAGGCATCCTCCAGGAGGGGAGGGCCAGGTGATAGCTGGGGGTGGAGATGGGGGCCACCCCCAAGATGCCCCTGACACGAGCGAGCTCATGAGAGCGGTCACTGCCTCGGCTTGTGCACCCCCTGTGCCAGGTTCCACGCTGGGCACTTGAGCTGGGAACTTGGTCCCTCCCCCAAACTTCACTCAGTGAGCCTGAGGCTCGGGGTTATTACCACCCCACTTTATGGATGAGGACGCTGAGGCTCTGAGAGGTGAATTAAGATCCACTGCTAGGAAGTGGCAGATGGGGGATTTGAAATCCACCAACCTGCTCCAGGGCCCGCGCTGCCTCTGCCCCATCGCTGCCTTCTCAGGGCCTCGAGTCTTTGCTGACTGTAACCCGGGGCCAAGCCCCAGGTCAGCTGCAGGGCACACACAAGGACAGGCTTTTCAGAGTCGGTGGACTTAGAGCTGAATCACAGAGACAAGACAGCACCCAGGAAACATTCTAGAATAAAAGAATATGGAGTTGGGCTTCCCTGGTGACCCAGTGGTTGAGAGTCCGCCTGCCGATGCAGGGGACACGGGTTCGTGCCCCGGTCCGGGAAGATCCCACGTGCCGTGGAGCGGCTGGGCCCGTGAGCCATGGCCGCTGAGCCTGTGCGTCCGGAGCCTGTGCTCCGCAACGGGAGAGGCCACAACAGTGAGAGGTCTGCGTACCGGAAAAAAAAAAAAAAAAGAATATAGGGTTGAATAAGGGAGAAAAACGCATTGATCTTGGGAATCAGGCAGACCTGGTTTGGACCTGAGCTCTCTGAACCTCAGTCTCCTCATCTGTAAAATGAGTCCTTCACAGGACTGTCCATAAGGATCCCGAGAGCACCTGCACAGAACTTGGCAAGGAGTGGGTGTTTCATGAAGGTTTCCTTGCTTCCTTCTTATCCTTAGTTTCTTTTTCTGTCCCTCAAAATGAGTGGATTAAGACTTTGGAAAAGGAAGCACTCCAGGTGGGCTTCTTGGAGGGGCTGGGACCTGGGTCTCCACTGCACCTGTGGCATCTGATCTCAGCAGAGACAAAGGTATAATTGCTCTGAGCTTCAGTTTCCTCACCTGTAAAATGGGGATAATCAAAACTACTCTATAAATAACCATGCACCTAAAGGTGACTAGCAGACTGTCGTGGAAGAGAATTAGGAGCTAGAAGCTCAGAGGTTTGGGTTCCAGGCAGAGCTCTCCACTGTGGTGTGACCCTGGGCAAGCCATGTTTCATCTCTAAGACTTTGTTTCCTCATCTGTAAAATGGGACTATTAAGTCACTGGGTGAGTCACATAGCCTCTACGGGATTCCTGCTTCCTCTGGGGTTAAATGGCCTGGTTATAGCTCTCCAAGGTTTCCTCTTGAGTTTAAAGCCTCCTGATGCTTGGGTCCTAAGCTAGGGCTCAGCCCGTCCCAATGTCCTCCCCACCCTACGTGCCAGCCAAGACCCCACACCCATGGGGAACAGTGTTCATGTCCAGGGTGGGAAAGGAAATGCTTCTGGGCCATGTCCTTTTGCCGAATGGCCTTTGCAAGAAACAAGAAGAGAGACGGAGGATAAAGAGAAAGAAATTTGCCTTGAAAAAAATCCCAAGACAGAAATCGAGGTCTCCCATCTAGCCAATAGCAGGGCAGCCCTGTGCCCTTCAGAGGCACCTCAGAGCACTTCCTGCCTGGGCTGGGGGCAGAGGCCAGGATGTTGGTGGAGACCAGCCCCAGCCAAGACAGGGGGCTCTGGCCACGCAGCTGGTCACACACAAGGGTGAGCAGAGGTCTATTTCTGACCAGTGGCAGGTGACAAAATCCGGGTAGGGAGCCGCAAATGGGCCCTGGGCTCCTCTGCATGGAATGTCTCCCCCTTCTTGTTTTCCTGCTTCCTGGGATGCATTACTCTCAACCACCACCCCACATCCACACCCTCACTCAGGGACCAGCTAAATCCCATCCTTCCAAGACAGACAGGGGTCTACAACGCACACGCTTTCAGCAGGGCTTTGGGGTGGAGTGATTTGCCAAGGTTCAGGGCTTGGGGTGCTCAGTTTTGAGCAGTCCTACCACCCGGAGGGCTCCTCAGGGGAGGAGGTCTGGAGAATTGAAGCAGAATTTCCCTAGTCTCTACAATTAAGCTCCATTTTGCAGGGAGTTTCCTCCAGCGCCCCTCCCCACCATCCCTTCCAGGATGACCTCCATGGAGAAGAGGGGAAATGGCCAGAGCAGGAAAGTGAAGGGAGAGTGAGGGGTTGTACAGGAGCCAGCTGGGGCAGGAGGGAAAGGACTGGTCAGCTGGTGGGGCCGCACATCCCAGCCTGACCCCACCTGTCTCTCTCCCTCCCCCTTCCTTCCTTCTTTCCCCCTCTCTCCCCATAGACATTAAAAGAGCACCTACTATGTGCCAGCCTGTCTGAGTTACTGTGTACCCAGCGGTCAGTGAGACAGGCATGGTTGTCTTGTGCTCTGACTCCACATCCCCACCCCATCCCCGCTCTCCTGCTGAGGCAGAGGGGCCTGTGGAGGGTAAGAGCCGAAGGGCTCCTCCACCTACGAGCCTGACCGCCACCCCCATTTCCCAGATGTGGCCACTTCCCACCCAGGAAGGAGCCTTGCTCTAGGGCACCCCTCTTCGAACCATGCCTCCACGGCTTGCAGGGCTGAGAGGGCCCTAGCCAGGTGCGTGGACTCCATCCACTGGGTGTCCCCGGGACTCCTGCTGTGCCTCCATCACTGTGTCAGACTGCAGGGACATGTGGTGAGTCAGGCCTGATCTGGGGGTTGGGGGATGCACACACACACACACACACACACACACACACACACAGCTGATTCACTCCTCCGGCTGGTGCAGGGGGCTAGGGAGGGCATGGGGAGAGAAGCCCAGACACCCTTGCCCAAGGGGCTGCCCCGGCCAAACTTGAGGCATGCCCAGCCACCTTTCATATCCCCAGAGGCCCAGGGTACCATTTGCTCACTTGTCACCACCTGCATGTTGATATGGAGCCGGGCGCCTATGGTGTGGCGGTGGGCTGCCTCTACTTCTGCATCATTCGCTCCTGAGTTGAGAGCGTGAAAGAGGAGGACTGGGACCCAAGTCACTTGTCTGAGCTGCTGGCCTTTCGCTTGTCAACCCTCTGCCCCGGCTGGCTCCCTCCCACCTCTAGCCTGCTCCCCACCCCCAGCACCCTCACACCTGCACCATCCCAGGCTGCAGTTATTCAGGGAGCAAAGGAATGGAACACTACAGTAGAATTCCAGGACAACAGGGCAAAAGCAGGGGTTCAGGATAGAGTGAGTCTTGCAGGATCATTCCTCACATGGCAGCCCAAGGGCACTGACAGGACTGACAGTGAGCATCCCAGTGCTGAGGCCCAGAGAGGTACAGCACCTGGCCCAAAGTCACACAGCAAGAAAGGGCAGCACTTGGCCTGGAGCCCAGGTCTCTGCTCCCATCTCAGACTCCATCCACCCTTCCAAGTGGGTGGCCCCCTGCTGGTTCCACTCCCTGTTGGATGTCCAGGCCTGGTGTTCCTATAGCTCAGAGAGGGTGCCTGGTGAGGGGTGGGGTGTTGGGGGGGGGTAGTGTGGCAGGGAGGAGGGAAAAACTGAGAGTGCCAGCTGATTCAGATTTCTAAATGTCATGTTATTCCAGGCGTGTTCTCGCTTTGCCACCACCTTCATCCACCCCCTGCTTGCCATCTTGAGGACCGGCTGCAGAGCAGCTGGTGGGGGAGGGCTGCGAGACCATGGTCTGGGGGCTGTGTTTCTGCCCTGCCCCCCAAACGAGTAGTGGGGTGAGCACTGTGCTGGGAGCCAGGAGACCTGTGTTCTAGCCCTGGTTCTGGACTGGTGGCTGTGGGTCACTGAGGCTGTCTGTACTTCTTCCGCATACCTCTCTGTGTAAGATGGGGAGGGCCTGTGGTTCCCAAGACTGGCTGCATCTCAGTATCCCCTCAGAACGAAACAAAACAGATTCTTAGGCTGTACCCCTGGAGATCCTGATTCAATAAGGCAGAAGTGAGTCTGGGAATCTGTATTTTTAAAGCATTTCCCCAGCCCCACCCCCCTAACATGGTCTACTCAGGCTACACGGTTCCATTCAGATTCTAATCCCTTTTCAGTCCTCACTCACCTCCTCCAGAAGGCCCTCCTTGATTTACTCACCCCATCTGTCATCTCCAATCCTCATCACTCCTGGCCCCACCCCCTACTCGTGCTCACCTACTGCTCCCAAAGGGCATTTTGTCCTCCGTGCGTGCGTGTGCAGGTGTGTTTACGTGTTTCTTATGTGAGTTCAGCAAGGTGAGCCTCCCTCACAGCACAGAGGAAGGTGCTCAGCCCTGGAGCCAGCGAGCCCCGAGTTCCAAGCTGTCCTCTGCTACCTAAGGTTGGGTGACCCTGGGGAAGTGACTTAACCTCTCCAAGCCTCAATGTCCACATCTCTGAGATGCGCCTAAAAAGACATTAGCTCACTGGGCTGCCCTGAGCTCCCCTGAGGTGAAGTGCGCGAGCACTTATCACAGGGCCCAGTGGGAAGGGGACAGGGCAGCTGGGTTAGTGGCAGAATGCTCCCAGAGGGCCCCGACTCCCTGGGAAGCCTGCCCCCCATGTGTACCTGCAGGACTGAGCAAGCATGGGTCCTCAGAGAAGAACAGGGTCACTCAGAGTCCCCACAGGAAACAGAAGCCCCCCAGATGGTTCAACCAAAGAGACATGATGGAGGGACCGTTGACAGGGGTGGGCAGGGTTAAGGGAATCCAGAAGTGTGGTGAGGTTCTGGGAGACCAGCAATGACAGATGGCTGTTAGCACCCCAAACCTAAAGAGGTAGGGGCAGGAGGCATCACCAGAGCCCAGTAGGAGCTGGAGCGGTGGAAGAGGGACCACCCCACAAGAGCAGCAGGCCAGAGGGAGGCAGTCATTCCTAGAGTTACAGCATCCCGGCAGGGAGAAGCAGAGAAGAAGCAGCCCTCCCACCCTGCCTTCTCGTTCTAGTACCTTCTATAGGCCAAACCCAGGCAGCAGCCAAAGGCAGCAGCAGCCCCTAGAAGTCCCCTCCCAGGACACAGAGCAGGGCAGAGAAAGCAGAGAGAGTCTTTCCTATAGGCAAGTGGGGGGAGCACGGGGACAAACGGAGAATAACCAGCTCTCAGGCAGCCCGGCCATCACCCAGCTGCTCCACTCCCCACCCACCTTCTCCACTCCACAGGCGGCGGGGGAGGTAGAGGGCACCTGACACAGCCCCGTCTCTGCCACATACACACAGGGTGACATCAGGAAGTCACCTCCCCTCTCCAGGCCTGTCTCCTCCTCTGTAAACCGTAGGGGCTAAACCAGCTGTCCCGGGCTCCCTTCCCCAGTCCTGACCTGAGATTTTCCTTTTCTGCCTCTTCTAGAAGGGAGAGAGGCCCGCTCTACAGGAAAATGAGCTTGGAGAAGAAGGAATCTTAGCAAATGGAAAATTATTTCTGGGCGGTAAAGAGCAGAGGCTGTTGTTTGTGATGTATAACTTACTCTTTGTGTCAAACTGTGTACTGTGAATATCAGTGGGATGGCAAGAAAACCAAGATCTATTACTTAGAGTTTAATCTGTTCTCCTTGTTGGAGAAGGGAGAGGGAGGGGGGAAGAAGACTACAACTTTAATCACAGGCCCAACTCGAGATGTCAAGCTGCTCTGGGGTGTGCTAGTAAAATGATGTCATATTACAGGCCTCCCAGACAGCACCCCGCAACGCAGCTTTAGCTGCCGAGCTGTAAATTAGCACACCTACTTCATGCTTTTCAGGTAAAACCCGTAATTTAGCTGAAAAATACACACACACACACACACACACACACACAGAGCGTGGGAAGGGGGAGCTTAGGAGAGGGGGCTGCTCCCCTTGAGCAAGGAATAGCTAAAAACACATGCAAAGACAGAGGAAATGACATGTGGACTTCACCTCCCGTCATTGGCACGTGGGCTCTTGGTGCAAGCCTGACGCTGGCCCCCCTTACTTTCTACCTGCCTCGGTGCCTCCCCCCACCCCCTGCCCCCCTTCTCGCCGTGAACCGTAAATTACATGCTGACACCTTTAATTTGTGCAAAGGATGCCTGGCTGCGCCTGGCACCAGCAGCTGGCTGCTATAATAAGGTCAATCTATATTCATTGTCGTAGCACTTGATATGCCAGATAACACAGGGAGGCAGCCTGCGGTGGCTTCTCCGGGCCGGGCGTGGGGGGCTGGTGGTGCCCGCTGCCACTCAGTGCGTCCCAGCACCAGTTGGTTCATCACTTATGCATGTTATGATTTAGCTAATCACCATCAGTTATTCATCCTACTGCTGCCTGGAGACAGCTGCTGCTCACGCCTGCCCGCTCCAGCCAGAGGGGGGGCCCGCCTACCAACACCACGGAGAGACCACCCAGTGGGTCTGATTGTCCTTTCTGGGTAGTGGCCCCTGGTGGTGTATGTCTCAGAGCCCCTAGCCTTGAGGAGCAGA
Organism: Mesoplodon bidens; assembly: GCF_964165515.1. NCBI lineage: Eukaryota > Metazoa > Chordata > Mammalia > Artiodactyla > Ziphiidae > Mesoplodon > Mesoplodon bidens. Next base: position 59,120,894 of record NC_138178.1, on the reverse strand, counting down.
AGGTGTTGGGAGCAGCCCTCGGGCAGGGGCACTAATGTAATGTCTCTGCATCCTGGGGCCCAGCCAGGGACAGACATCTCAGTGATATGTCACACAGCACGAGGCCAGGCATTGAAGTCATGGGGTTCTGGGTTCTAATCCCAGCTCTGCCTCTTGCAAGCTGTGAGAGCTTCGTTAAGTCACTTAACCTCTCTGGGCCACAGATTCTTCACCTGTACAGTGGATAAACAACTCCATTCCTGGCAAGGAGAGTGTAAGGATGCAAAATAATATATGGATATAGTTTCCAGCGTGTCTGCACATGGTAGGCACCCTGTCAATGGCAGCTCCCATTATCAGAGCCCCAGTGGGTCCATCACATGTGTTTTGGATGAATGTCCGCTTTCAGTGGGGAATTCAGATCCATAAGGCTCCAAAGGGGCGGGGCTGGAACCCATAGGTGAGCCCATTTTAAGACAAACCACACTTGGATGGGGCTGTGTTGAGACAGATCTCAGATCCTAAAATGTTTAAACTGAAGAGGACGTGAGAAGCATCTAATCCACAGCTGGGGAGGGTCAGGGGGGCAAAGATGAAGCAAGTTCTCAGCCTCAAGCAGGCTGGAAGCAACAGATGAAGCACAAGTAGCCCAGTTTATCACGGTGAAAGGACTTAGAGGTTGTTCAGTCGCACCTCTCCTGCTAGGGGTGGGGGAGAGGAGAGAGGACCAATGGGTCCGACGTGGCCCAGCGGTGAGGGGCAGAGCTGACGTCCCCCTGGGCTTCTGCCTTCACAGTTCTCCTCGCTGCCCCACAGGACAGCCTCAGAGGGGGATCAGTCCATCAGTCTCCTGGGGGCTGCCCTTGGGATCACCAGGCACCCTTTCCCCTCTGTGTGGTGCTTAGTCAAGGGTGCACAACATGTGTTCCCAGCTTTGTCCATGGCCATGTGAGTGGTGGGAGGTACAAGGTCGAATCCTGAGGCCTTTGGCTGACCCTCAGTTTCCTTATTTGCACCATGGAGCCAAAAGCAGCTGCCCCTCAGGGCTGATGAAAAGATTAAGTGAGCCGTTTTCCCTCCAGTCCACAAGCTTAGAGTCTAAAGCAGGGTGGCTGGGAAGATACCAACCTCAGGGGCCACTTCAATCCAGCTACACACAAAACGCCAATTTAAATAATAAATTCTGTGGCCTGGAAGCTCATTCTCCTGCCACACCTTTGTCCCTGCTGTTCCTTTCCCCAGGAATGCCCTTCCCTTCTCACCTCTCCAGGCCCAGCCCATCCTCCCAGGTCCCGGTCAGATCCTGCTTCTTCCAAAAAGCTCTTCTTCCTCGTCAGCATCAGCAACGTCTTCCCCTGCCCACAGCCCCACACCTTTCCCGACTGCAAGTGGGCTCCTTCTCTGTCCACTAGTGATTTGACCCCAGATTAGAAGCACTGGGTAGAGGAGCCATTATTTAAGGTCTAAGCAGCCTTTGGCCTCGCTGGGTCTCCACCGGCTCATCTGCAAAATGGGCAGGAAAAGGAGACATGCGGTGCTCTTGGGGGCCCCAGGCATCACATTCCCAGGCAAAGCTTCTAGCAAAATTTTGACTCTGAAAGGGTATCTCCATGGAAACCAGTGCCACGAGGTTAAATTTCCCCCATCTTGATAGGATAGGGACTCAAGAGTCCGAATTAATTTAATTTAAAGAAATGCAAATGTTTTCACCCACCTGGTTGCTTCCCATTGCAAGGGGAAACCACCTGCCCTGGTGGGCCTGTGCCTGCCCCTGCCCCAGGCCAGCCCACGGCTGCATCTCCGTGCATCTTCGCGTGTATCACAATTATCCACACAACTGTGTCGCGGGTGCCTGCCAAGCCACAAAGCTTCCAGTGCTCAATTGCCCTTGAAATGCATTTCAGCTCCTACCTGCAAAGCTTGGGCAGTGCGGAAGGCAGGACCTGCCATGGCAATCAGGGCCATCAACCTCCTACCACCAACTGGTGGGTTTGCCTGGCTGGACACCCCACGCCCGGCAGCCTCAAGCAAGACCGGAGAGCTCCTGCGTGGTTGGTCCAGGCCCACCCCCTTGTTTCATAGCATCCTTATATCATCCGTGACCATGATGTCATTTTGCTACTGAGGAACCAGAAGCTAGGGGTCATGGGGCTGGTGCCTCTTTCATGGAGCAGAAGCTAAGCCTCCCACAGATACCAAGACATCCAGCCCCTGAGAGCACCACCCTCCCAGCTCCAGGAACTCAGGGCCTGGCATCCCAAACACCCCATCTCCCCAACATCTTTCCTGAACTTCTTGCTTTGACTGACACCTGGCTGGCCCCAGACACCACTTCCTGCCCCCTCCCAAGGGGAGGCTGTTCTCTCATCCACATCCCACATCACCTGGGGCTGGGAGGTGAGGTGGGTGTCCTCCTAGCTCCCCGTTGCCCTCCCAAAACATTTATCCTCCCTCTCAACTCAAAACCCCGCCCTCTGAATTCCGTACCAAGAGACTTGACCTCTCACCACTGTCCTCGTTGCAGGGTCATGCACTGCCCCACTCCGTTGCACCCCTCATTCATTACAGGATTAACCAACACCCTCACGCTCTGTCTTCCTCTCCACCCGCATGCTGGCATCATTTGGGGTGATTCCAACATCCACTTTGAGCATCCATCCAACACTGGGGCCTCTCTGTTCTCCACCTGGTGAGTCCCACCCACCCACCTGCTCCCGTGGGTGTCCCACCCTTGACCTTACCATGGTGGAAATGGCACCATCTCTACCTCAAACATCCCTCCAGGTGGTCACCTGCCACCTCTTATCCTTCCAGGTCGCCCTCCCTCAGCCATGCTGGAGCCCTCCAGCCGCTGACCACCACTGACTCAGGATCCACGCCCCTCTGCTTTCTCTCCTCCATCTTTCACCTTCTTTCCTCTCTCTCCCTTCTTTATTCTTAGAAACCATGCCCAACCTTGGTTAAATCCATCCACACACCTACTCGATGCCTGCATCCAAGCAGCAGAACACGGCTGGAGAAGAGAGCTGACTTTCCTCTAAAGTCCTAGCCTCGAATCTCAAAAGGGTCCCGTCATCACTCAGCAGCACTATGATAGTTGTCTAGCTGCCTCGTTGTGCGTTCCCCATTCTCCCAAACAAGTGTCTCGTTTCTCCTCTCCACAGACCCCACTCACTGCTCCCACCCTCAGTGGCCTTGTGCTTTGCTCAGAACATGGTCCCAATCAGAAAGAGCGCCCTCCTCTTCCCATCAGGACACGGGGCAAGCTTCCCATATCTGCACCCACACTCTGCCTCCCTCCCACTCAATGCATGGATGAAGGTCACTGCTCTGCCCGAGGCAACCCCCCACCACAGGGCCTGGATCCCTACCTCTCACCTGCTCAAAGACCTGGGGGGGTCCCCTCTTTCTGCATCACCATCTTCTCCCTCTCCACCAGATCATCCATGGCAGGAAGTGCACCTGCTCCAGGATCTCTGGTAACACACAACCAGCTCCGTCCATCTCCACACCCAGGATCTCTGGTAACACACAACCAGCTCCGTCCATCTCCACACCCATCCCCAGCTCCCATCCCGCTCCCCTTCACTCCAGAACGTGTTGAAAGGATGGTCTGCAGCTCCTGTCTCCTCTTTCTCACTGGGCTTTCTGTCCACCACGGCTAGAGATGTGCATCTGTATCCCCAGCTCAGGAACTGATGGGCTCGTGGCCAAGAGGAGGAGGCAAGGGCAGCTCCGGGGGAGAGGAAAACACCCGAACCATGAAGGGCCTCAGAGGTCACACAAAGAAGTGGGCTGTGTCCTGTAGCAGTCTTCAGATTTGTGTTGTAGAAAGGATACTCTGGTAGCACTGGGTGGGGTGGGCTGGAGGTCAAGAGAGGCGACCAGTTAGGAGGACACATCGAAGTGATCCAAGTGAGAAATCAGGAAGGCCTGAATTAGGCCAGACGGCAGACACAGCGAAGGATGGGTTCTGAAGACGGAGTGAGAGAGTGTAGAATCGTCATCAGGATGAATGGACCAATTAGCATTTCCAGCAACAGGAAAGATCAGGAACTGACCTTCTCCTCTGCCTGGAACACTCCCTCCTACTCCTTAGATGCTCCTTTATCACCAGGTACTTTCTCATCATGAAACTGACCAGACTGGCTGCCTCTCAGTTTGTTTGGTGACTGTTTCTCCCACACTAGCTGTGATCACTCCACTGCCGGTGACTTCTCACCACTGCCCTCCCAGCTCCTCCACCCCGCCCTTCATAGCTGGCACGTGGTAGGCACTCAGCACACATTCAAGGAAATGGTGGACGATGCAGAGGCAAGGATGGACTGGAGTGGAACAAAGGGTGAGGTTGTGGAGGTGTAAACGCCTGCCCCAGAGCCTGGATTTCATCGTAAATGGGTACCAGGGAGACACAGAGGGTTTTAAGTACAGGAGTGACAGGGCCAGCTCTGTGTGTGAGCTGTGGAAGATGAGTGTGAATAGGGCAAGCCTAGAGGAAGAGGGACGAGTCTGAAGCCTGTTCTGATACTCCAGGCAAGGGAGGATGAGGCCTGATCTTGGAAAAGAAGACAGAACAAAGAAGAAGGCTCAGCCTTAGAAATAGCAAGGAGGTCAGATCGGCGAGGTAACAGGGTAAACTTGAATAGAGTTCATTGGTTGGTGGCTTAGGCAGCTGGGTAGTTGGTGTCACTCGCTAGGATGGGGCAGTGGAGGGGGTTCGCTGTAATGAGCTCAACTTTGGACATGTTGAGTTTAAGTTAACTGTGGAACATTTGGGGAGAAATACACTAGACTGGAGGGTAGAGATGTGAGTGTGATGCTCATGGTGGGGCCCAGGACTAGAGAGGAGAATTGGGAGCCATGAGCAAGGAAGGATGGTGACCACAATGACAGGACAATGAGGGAGTCTCGTGGAAAGGTCACATCAAATGAGAAGAGCAGCAGCTCAAAGACGGAGCCATGGAGAGTGCCCAGCTTTGAGGGTCATCAGAGGGGAAGGATCCTACAAAGAGACAGAGGAGAAAAGGAAACCAGGGGGAAAGCCAGGACAGAGTGGTATCCCAGGCGTCAGCGAAGAAGGTCCAGGAAGGACAGGTGGGTAGTCAGTGGGGTCAATATGAATGGCAGGTAGAGAAGGAGTAGAATCCTCCACTGGAGTTGGCAGCATGGAGGTCACTGGTGATCTTTGCCAAAGCACTTTCCAGGGAGCCGTGGGGTGGAGGGGGTCACACAGCTCTGGGCTGAGGAGTGAGTCAGGAGTAAGAAAGTACAGGCAGTAGTTAATAGTTAATCCATGTCTTTGTTATCATTGTTACTCTGCCTTCTTCCAAAACGAAGCAATGTCTCAATGGTAAAATAGAGATTACAATGGATCAAACGATAAAACCTATTTAAAGAACTTAGAACTGTGCCAGGTGTGCAGTGCTACTCAATACAGGTGAGGTGCACTTGACTCTTATATCAATAGGCACAGAGCCAATGAAGCTGTTGAAATAGAAAATTAAAAATCATGTTCAGGGCTTCCCTAGTGGCCCAGTGGTTAAGAATCAGCCTGCCAATGCAGGGGACATGCGTTCAAGCCCTGGTCTGGGAAGATCCCACATGCCACGGAGCAACTAAGCCCGTGCGCCACAACTACTGAGCGTGTGCTCTAGAGCCTGCAAGCCACAACAACTGAGCCTGTGCACCACAACTACTGAAGCCCATGCACCTAGAGCCCGTGCTCCACAACAAGAGAAGCCACTGCAATGAGAAGCCCGCACACCACAACTAAGTGTAGCCCCCGCTCGCCACTAGTAGAGAAAGCCCACACATAGAAACAAAGACCCAATGCAGCCAAAAAAAAAAAAAAAAAAAAATCATGTGCAGATACAGACAAAAAAGAATTAAAACAGGGCTTGAACAGATACTTGTACACCCAGGTCCATAGCAGCATTAGTCACAATAGCCAAAAGATGGAAGCAACTCAAGGGTCCATCAGTGGATGGATGGATAAACAAAATGTGGTATATCCATGCAATGGAATGTTACTCAGCCTTAAAAAGGAAGGAAATTCTGACACGTAACAATATAGATGCTACGCTTGTGATGTTACACTAAGTGAAATAAGTCAGTCAAAAAAGAGCAAATACTGTATGATTCCAGTCATATGAAGTACCCAGTTTTAGTTTATGGCAATATGAGAGTCACTTGTTCAGACTGCAAGATTATTTATGGCAGAGACCATGTCATACAGATCATTGATCCTCCAGGATATTGGACAAAATGCATATTTTTGAATGGATTTTAGCTTACCAGCGTAAAATGTTTCTATTAATTCAAACAGTCAAGTTCATAGAGACAGGAAGTAGAATGGTGGTGGCCAGGGGCAGGGGAGAGTGGGAAATTGGGAATTATTATTTAATGGGTATGAGTTTCAGTTTGGAAAGGTGAAAAGAATTCTGGAGATGGATGGTGGTAATGGCTGCACAACAGTATCAACATACTTAATGCCACTGAAGTGTACACTTTAAAATGGTTAAAATGGTAAATTTCATGTTGTGTCTATTTTACCACAATAAAAACAATGTATAAAATGAAAGAAAATAGGTATTACAGTGTGGGCTAATAAAATTAGTAGGACTGAGCATTTCTTTATGTTCTGAGCTTCCTAGTAACAAAGATATAAAAGGGAACGTTTACATCTTGATGTTTAATGAGTGGAAAAATATTACAGTATTTTTATGGAAAAATATTTCAGGAGATCTCAAGTCCACCCACCCCCATCCCTGGCCAGGACTGGTTATAACAGGCATGTGCCTTAGAGATTCTCTCAAGAGGCATTCACAGAATAAAGGACAATTTATTCTACGAAGGTAGAAGACTAACACTGTACAAGGACATATTCATTACATAACCATTTGTGGCATTGATTCTTGAAGAAATGTGAGAGAAAAATTAATAAAACCTAGTTCCAAAAAGACTTTCCAGTAGGAGTGAAGTTAAGAAGGTCTAGATATGACGATTTCCAGTGTGGGACTTAGAATTCCAAAAAAAGAGTGTCACTTAGTGCCCATAGGATTTCTAGGGGGAGGTGTCCAGGAGGCAGTTGGCAATTTGCTCCCAAGCTCAGGGGAAAGGTCTGGTGAGAGGTGCAGGTCTGAGCGCCATCAGCACAGAGATGGTGTTCAAAGCCATGGGCAAGAGTGCAATGAGCAGGATGGGTGTGGAGTCCTGGGAAACGCTGCCTCGGAAATACCCCCATTTCCCCAGGGCCAACCCAAGTATCAGAGCCCAGGCAGCAGTGCAGAACAGGAGTGAGAACTCATGTCCTGACTCTCGGTCAGTGTACGCCGTTGTCCCAGGGCCCTTCTCTGTTCAGGAAGAAGAACATGGTGCTGGACATCTGTGGACCTGGGTGAGAATCTCACAGTCTCACTTCCAGCCTTGTGGCCTTGGACAACGTACACGGGAAGCTGGTGTCAACAATGCAAGCATGCTGCATCTGATGAGTGTGTGGAGGCTCAGGTGGAGAAGCCCAAGAGTCACCTGCACTTAGAGGACCAAAACCCCCAAGGGGTCTGGGGGGAAAGAGAGAAATGTGATAATCATCAGCATAGAGGTAGAAGTGGAAACTTTCAAGGTATTCAAGTATTAATGACTTTAACAGTGACTTCAATTGGGCATTAGGAACGGGCTGGGGAAGATCTGAGAAGACTGGGGGTTTCTACACACGTCAGAGTGTGCATCACACCCAGCTGCTCAAGCCCACGTGGGCTGGACCCTCAGCATGCATGGCTCAGGCCTCTTGATGCAGGAGAGTCTGCAGACAGGAGCCCTGCATTAGGTTGGACGGGCTTCCTAGCCGGACCCTTTCAGACACATCATCTCTTAAAACCTCCGCCCGGATGGCTGTGCTCAGCAATCATGTGTTTAAAAAGCAATAAGACTAAATGCTTTTCCGTTTCCCCTTTGAGAGACCATGTATGATAAATGATAGGCAATTTCATGGTTGGAGTTTCAATTTCCGAAAATATTAGCGCTATTCCCCAAGCTCCACTTCAGAGATAAATTCTTTTTGGCAGCCTCCTCTGTTGTCTCCTAATTCCCTGATTCTGAATATATTTGGAGGTCTAGTGTGAATTTCATCTGCTCAGTCCCAGCATCCCCCTGTCTGGGCTGCGTTGGAAAGGGTATTACCCATCTGCCACTCTTCTGGGTTCTTTCTGCATTGGCTTCAAGTCGAAGGTGTTTATTAAGTGCCTCTGTCTTCCCAGCCCTGTGCTCAGTGTTGTTATGGTGGGTGTAAGGGAGCTACAGTCAATCCTTCGATTGACAAACAGCGGTCGTGGGTCTAGTCCCTTCAAGCTCAAAGCAATAGTAACACTACAATACCTGATACCTCATGTTTGTTTCACACTGTCCTCATTTCATTGTTGGGGAAACTGAGGCTCAGTGCTAACCTAGTAGAGTTGGGATGGACTAGTGGATGAGGGCAAAGTGGGAGAGAGCAAGAATTTACTGAGCACCTAGGATGGATTGGGTGCGGTGCTGAATGCTTGTTCAGCCCTCGGCACAGGAGTATAAGCTATTCATCTGCACATAACTCTAGGTGAGAGCAATTATCCTTTTTTTACAGAAGTGCAAACTGAGAATCAGAAAGGCTAGTCACCTTACCCATGGATTCTCATCCACGGGACCACGCTGCCTCTCCTGGTGTCAGCAGGATGGATGGCGTCACAATAATCATTGCCAAACCATGGGAGTTCTCTTGTTGGAAAACATCAAAGCACCAAGTCAAGCCATAGAAGGAGACTAACCCATCTTTACCCCTTTATCTCTCACTACTCAGCACCCTCTGCCTGCTCTAACCTTGGGCTCCCTCTTAAGTTTCCCAGGACGGTGTCCTCATGTATCACTGCCCCTCGGGCCCATTCCCTGCTTTCTCTCATGTCAGCATCCTCCCCAAGCCCTCCCCATCATGGGTCAGCTTAGATCCCTATGGCAATCTCTCTCCTCTCTCCCATTCACTCACCCTTTAGAGGGGCTAGCTCATACCCAGGATGACATTTTCTTCTCTTATAATCTCATAGATTGCTATCAAAATACCGAGCACAAAGCAGGTATTCCAAAAATCTTGAGGGAAGCACTGGAATAAAATGAAACGGAATGAAATGGGGCAAAATGAGATTGAATCTCTCAGAATGGAGCAAATGGAATGAATTGGAACAGAATGTAATGGAGTAAGAACCAAGAAGAATAGTATGGCATAGGTGAAAAGAAGGAGAAAGAACAAAAATACAGAGTAGAACAGTATGGAACAGGATAAAAGAGGGTGGAACAGACTAAACAGGTTGAACTAGACTAGGACAGGGTGGAACAGAATAGACCAGGATGGAAGAGAATAGAACAGGATGGAACAGATTAGACCAGGTCAGAACAGAACGGAACAGGATAGAAAAGAATAGAATTCAACAGACTAAAATAGAATGGAAGAGACTGGAACAGGTCTGAACAGAAGACAGTGCAATGGAATAATAGGACTGTGGCTAAATGTTATATAACTGGATAAAATAAAATTCACTCCATTCATTCAATAAATATTTATCGGGTGCTAATCCATGCCAGGTGAGAAAAAAATAGACATAGTCCCTGCCCTCATAGAACATACTGTCTGGTGAAAGGGACCAAAAAAAAAAAAAAAGACATAAGTAAGCATTAATAAATACATAATTACCAAGTATGAGTGTTCATGAGATACCATGAAAGAATGGACAGGTGGCCATTATTAAGAATAATAGGATGGAAAAAAAAGAAGAATAGGATGGATGTAATAATATTAATAATAAAGAGGTCAGGAAAGCTGAGACCTAAAAAATGAGGAGGAGCCAGAGACACTTGCAGGACTAGGGAAGAGCATTCTAGGCAGAGGGAACAGCATGTACAAAAGCCCTGAGGCAGGAAAGTCTTTAACCTGTTCAGGAGCTTAAAGAAGTTCAGTGTGAACAGAGCTCAGAGAGCAAGGCCTAGAGTGACAGGGGAAGATGGGGAAAGCAGGCAGGGGCCAGGTGTCAGAGGGCCCGTGGGGAGTTTGGATTTCCATCTAAGTGTGATGAGAAGCCACTAAAGGGAGCAGCAGTAACTATGGTGTGTTTCATGCTTCCTCTTTGGCTGCGGTAAAGGAATGAATTAGGGCAGGGAGGCCATTTAGGTCTCTACCGCAGTCGACCAGATAGTGATGTAGGTGGCTGGGAGCGGAGTAGCAGTGGCACCAGAGCGGGAGAGATGCAGCTGACTGGAGAAATACTTGTAAACACAGCCCAGGGATTTGCCAATGTTTTGGACATGGGGCTGGCAGAAAGGGCGATCTGAAGGCGCTACCGGGGGTTGGTGTTTCTATTTCCTGAGATGATGCTAAGGAGACGTGGTTTAAGGAGGAAAATCAAGTTTTCTTTTAAATTCTAAGGCTCAGATGCTGAGGTCATGTCCAAATAGAGATGTTAAGCAGGCCTGGAGATAGAAGCCTGGAGCTCTGAGGTGGAAGGTCTGAGTTGGAGGTCTAAACTGAGGAGATGTCAGCATATAAATACCGTGCAATGCCTTGGGATTGAATGAATCACATAACGCAGTTGTGCAATGCAGAACTTCATCAAAGCGTGTTCCATGGATTACTTGCATAGGAATCCCTCAGGGCGCTAGTTGAACGTGCAAATTTCTAGGCCTCCAGGCCACTAAAATGGATCTCTGGGGATGGGGCTCAGGAGCCTGCACGGTTAGCCATCGCCCTGGAGTGTTTGGAATCTAACGTGTGAAACACTGATCTGGGGAGAGAATAGAGGAGGGCAGAGCCCCATCACTGAGAAAGGTGTACATTTGCACACTGAGAAGGAGAAGCCAGCAAAGAAGACAGAGCAGGAGTAGCCAGAGGAATAGGAGAAAAATCAGGAAAGGATGGTGTCTCAGAGGCCAGGAGAGGAGGGGGTATCAAGACCTGGTGCTCAACTGAGCCTGAGTAGGCTCTGCTGAGAAGGATGAGCCCAGGAGCGCTCCCGTGGGATGGGGCAATGTGCACACCACCGGGCTGGGGATGGCTGGGGCCACATCAGAGTGGAGTGGACACGAGGAGGACACTCCAGCAACAAAGTGGGGACGTGGAATGGACCACGTGTTAGACCTACTATCCAAGTCAATGGAACATTTGAGGACAGACCCACAAACATATTTCACTTGCGATTTTATCCGCTCTGGTACCAGCTCCCAGAGTCCTCTGGCTGAGGTAGCACATACCAGGAAGGCTTCCTTTCCCACCTTCCTCACACTGAGCCCAGCATCCTCAGATGTCCCGCTCCTCCCGAGACACCACGCCGCTGAGGACTTCCTTTGGGTCCCGTCTCCCTCCCTAGGCACGCTCTGACCTGTGCCTCTCCCCTCTTCTTTAGAGTGCTTTGCAGGCTGCAGTCAATTGGTATATGTACTACGGACCTACTGTGATCTGTGTCCACGGGCTCCACCTCCCAGGAGTGAATGGCTAAGGATGCAATACCTTGCCACAGGAGGTTGGCACATTTTGGCAAGAAGGTCTTCCTGGCATCGCACAGATCTTCTTGACCACCACCCCCCCCCCTGCCACAAGCAGCTGCCGGGTCCACCAGAGCCCTGATGCTCAGCTGGCAATGAAATGGGCACCTTTTTTTTTTTTCAGAGAGGAAACCGAGGCTCATGTTTACTTTATTTTTCAGTCAAAGAAACTGTTTATTTGGTTAGCTTCATGCCAAGAAGCTCTACTAGCTGGTTTTTTTCCACTAAATTAATCAGGTAAATCAAGCTGACCAAAACTGACCAAATAGTCTGCTTAGCTTTGTTTGTTTGTTTGTTTTTTACAACTTTATTGGAGTATAATTGCTTTACAGTGGTGTGTTAGTTTCTGCTTTATAACAAAGTGAATCAGTTATACATATACATATATCCCCATATCTCTTGCCTCTTGCGTCTCCCTCCCTCCCACCCTCCCTATCCCACCCTCTAGGTGGTCACAAAGCACCGAGCTGATCTCCCTGTGCTGTGCGGCTGCTTCCCACTATCTATCTACCTTACGTTTGGTACTGTATATATGTCCATGCCACTCTCTCGCTTTGTCACAACTAACCCTTCCCCTCCCCATATCCTCAAGTCCATTCTCTAGTAGGTCTGTGTCTTTATTCCTGTTTTGCCCCTAGGTTCTTCATGACATTTTTTTCTTTCTTAAATTCCATATATATGTGTTAGCATATGGTATTTGTCTTGTTTATTGATACCATCAAGGCTTGGCGTGGGGTCCGGGGTATAGAAATTGTTGCCTCGCCTGCATCTCCCCTCCTCTTTCCAGTAGGAGTGAAGCCCCCAGGAGAAGGGAGGGAGGGGGGCAACGGCGGAAGAACCCGGGAGCCGCAGGGACGGGCCTCAGGGAGCTCAATGGGCACCTTTTTTTTTTTTTTTTTTTTTTTTTTTTACTTTTTATTTTATATTGGAGTATAGCCGATTAACAATGTTGTGATAGTTTCAGATGCACAGCAAAGGGACTCGGCTATACATATGCATGTACCCATTCTCCCCCAAACTCCCCTCCCATCCAGGCTGCCACATAACATTGAGCAGAGTCCCCTGTGCTATATAGTAGGTCCACTGGTTATCCATTTTTTTTTTTAAGTTTATTTATTTATTTTTTTAATTAGTTTCTGCTTTATAACAAAGTGAATCAGTCATACATATACATCTGTTCCCACATCCCTTCCCTCATGCATCTCCCTCCCTCCCACCCTCCCCATCCCACCTTTTAAAAGACACATTCAACTGCGTATTCGACTTTCGTGTTCACGAAACAGAAACCAAAAGCCTATCTCTTGCATAACACGAACCTCAAAAAGCAAGCCAAGAGCATTTTCTTGTTGATGGGGGCTACTGGAAACAAGAAGAGATTTTCAACTGGGGACAAACCCCTGGGGGGATCTTTCAAAACCAAAATTGTTGGGGTGTTTATGTTTTTCAAAAGGTTAAATGACATTAGGAGGTAGTGACAGGAGCAAAGCCCAGCCTTGCTTCCCCCAGGTGGGAATTTCATTCTGTTACAAGTGTGCCTCTCCGGCCCACGCTCCCGAGGGACCGCACACAGCTCAGAAGACCTGAGGAGGCCCTGCCATCCATCTGGAGGCAAATTCCTGGCAAGAAGCAGCACGGAGAGACTTCACAGCCCTCCCTGAACCTCTCCAGAAGAATCTGCTGCAGCAGAGGGATTTTCCCCAGGAGAGCAAATGACAACACAGCTCCTGTTTGTTTTTGATACAGCGAGGAGCCAGGAACATCTGCTCCAAGAAGCCACTTGAAAGATAATCAGGCAGCTATGTTGGCAAAACAGCTGTGTGGCAGGCAGGGAAAAGGGTGCCCGGGAGCAGGGAGGGTGGGGGCAGGAGGAGGAGGGACCTTAAGCTCTGAGCTCGGAGCAGCCGCCTGGGAAGCCCCCCACCCCGGCCCACAGCCTTAGCGCTCAGAGGGAACTTCTGCTTGGCTGAGAGCAGCTCACATGGGAGACCCACTCTGCTAACATCCCTAATTATCCTCACGGAGAAACGCTGGATCTATTTCATACTTCCTGCAGGATTCAACTCAATTTTTAGGACAGGACTGAACACGTTGAATTTTTCCTGAACCTGTGACCCTGGAAAACAGCAAGGGTTAGAGAAATCCCCCCATCCCTTTTTGTTTCAGAAAAGGTAGTTCATCATCATCCTTCCCCATGTGACTCAGAAAAGACTCATGATTTCCCCTTGTTTACCCATGACAGAGCAGACACAGACCCTCTAAATTCCATTCCCTTTCTTATAAATGATTAGCTGAACTGTTTTGTCTCCACTAATCAAATGGAACAAGATGCTTGTTAACCAAACAGGTTAAGTTTCTCTCCTTCCTCCAGGCCCCTGAACTGGAAGCCACCCTCAGCCTGAGCCAGCGTACAACCCCTCCTTAACGGCCCCTCTAAAGAACAGGCTGGCCTCAGGGTAAAACATCCTCTGATCTACTGTCCCTTTGAACCTGGAGGACGGTGCAAGAAGAAGAGATCACTCTTATTTGTTATTTCCGGGTCAGTCCATCACCATCATTCACACACACAGCCCTGAGTACATTAATTAAATGTGTGTGTGTGTGTTGTGTGTACATGTGTGTGTGTGTGTGTGTGTGTGTGTGTGGCCTTAGTTTGGCTCCTCCCAGAGGGAGATCCTGAGACAAGGATTTGAGGGAAAGTACTTCAGTTGAGAGGTAATCGCAGGAAACACCAAGAAGGGAGTGTAGGAAGTGGTCAGGGAAGGGAAGGTGGCCAGTGTGGGCTCCGTTAATGGGCAGGTGACTGCTGTGAGCAACAATGGCTCATTTGGGAGGTAGCCAGGTGGCTCTTACCTGTCCAAAATCTACCTATACCCTGAAGTCTTCAAGTCTCCCCTCTTGTGTGGAATTTCTCCCCATGGATGTCCCAGAAGGTAGGAAAAGGAAGGGTCATTTAGGACTCTGGTTTTCAAGCTGCATTCCCCATGGAAATTCAGAACTCTGGGAGTTACTTCAATGGCTACTAGTGCCAGGGAACTAGTGGTCAGGGCTGCCATCTCCACCCTCACTTCAACTGGAACATCTCAATCTTTTTCTCCTTAAAATACTGGGCTTTCACTTACAATATTTTTTGGAAAGGTTCAGCAGCTTAAAAGTAAAGGTCAGGGCTTCCCTGGTGGCGCAGTGGTTGAGAGTCCACCTGCCGATGCGGGGGACGCGGGTTCGTGCCCCGGTCTGGGAGGACCCCACATGCCGCGGAGCGGCTGGGCCCGTGAGCCATGACCACTGAGCCTGCGCATCCGGAGCCTGTGCTCCGCAACGGGAGAGGCCACAGCAGTGAGAGGCCCGTGTACAGCAAAAAAAAAAAAAAAAAGTAAAGTAAAGGTCTACTTCTGGTTCTAGGTAGGTGGAGCAGATGTGCTTTCCCCTATTCCTCCGGCTAAGGACAACTGCATCCCTGGACATTATATATAAAACAATCATAGGCAGATTCTGAGAGGTGGTTAGACAAAAGCAGACCAACTAGGGATATCAGGACCCAAGGAACTACACACTGATGAGTTCCTTGGTTTTTCTTTGTGCTTCATATATCCCAGACTTGGAGCTGAAAAAACCAACAACCCAGAAACTTCAATGACCACAGACCAAAAAAATTTCCAACAAAAGCTTGTTCTCTTGTCAAAGGACAAGTAAAGGGGCAACCTAGAAAGACAGGAAACAGTTAGACAATACTGTTCTATGCTAGGCAAACAACACAGGAAAAACTGTGGCCCCTTCCCTACCCATACCAGCAAAGTTCAAGTGGGGAGCCTAGACTTCCACCCTACTCAGCAGTAACAAGGCATTCCTTCCTTCTCCCCACTCGGGTGTGGTGTTAGAGGAGGCCCAGTGGGGAGTCAAGACTTTTACTGTAGCTCAGGGAGCAGGGCCACCCCCACCTCAGTAGCAATGGAGACTGCTGGAACTCCCAACCCCACCCAGGGGTGATGAGGGGTCCCCTCCTCACATGTCAGTGGAGGCTGAGTGCAGAACCTGGACTTCTACAGCACTTTGCAGTAACAAGTCAGTGTCTTCCCATCCCTCCCTGGCTGGAGTAGTGTCCAAAAAAGCCAGCTAACCCAGAGCGTTTAAAATAAGATCCAGAGTCTCATAACACAATACAAAAATATCCAGATTTTAATAAAAAAATTACTCATCATACCAAAAAAGATCTCAACTGAATGAAAAAAAGACAACCAATAGATGCCAACACCAAGATCACAAAGATGTGAGGATTATCTGACAAAGATTTGAAGGCAACCATGATAAAATGCTTCAATGAGAGATTATGAACATGCCTGAAACACATGAAAAAAGAGCCTCAGCAAAGAAATAGAGGATATAAAAGATAAACAAAAGGAAATTTTAGAACTGAAAAATATAATAACCAAAATTTAAAACTCAGTGAATGGGCTCCACAGCACAGTAGAGGGAACAGAGAAAAGAATTCGTGAACTGGAAGATAGAATAATATACACAACCTGAAAAGCAAAGAGAATATAGACTAAATAAATAAATAAACACAGCCTCGGAGATCTATGAGACTATAACAAAAGATCTAATTTCATGTCCTTGGAGTCTCAGAAGGAGAAGAGATAGAGGGCAGGATTGAAAAAGTCTAGAAGAAATAATGGTTGAAAACTTCGCAAATCTTAGTGAACCATAAACAGGACAAAGCCAAAGAAATTTATGCCAAGACTTCGAAAACTAAAGACAAAATCTTGAAAGCAGCCAGAGAAAAATAACACCTCAGCGATATAGGAAAAACTATTCAAAGGACAACATATTTCTCATCAGAAATCATGGAGACCTGAAGAAGTGGCACAATATTCAAGTTCTGAAGGAAAAAAAAGGGTCAACCCAGAATCCTATACTTAGCAGAAATATCCTTAGAAAATGAAGATGCATACTGAATAAGGAAAATTAGGAGAATTTGTTTACAGCACACCTACTCAAAAATAGATAAAGGAAGTTCTCTATGCACACAGGAGACAATAAAAGAAGAAAACTTGAAACATTAGGAAGGAATAAAGAACACTGAGCATAAATGTGGGTAAAAAAATAGGCTTTCCTTCTGTTATTGAATTTTCTAGATTATGTTTGTTGGAGAAACAATTATAACACTATCTGATGTGGTTTTAAATGACAGGATGGGAAAGAGTTAAGACAATTTAAAATGGGGGAGAGTAAAAAAGACATAAAAGGAGGTAAGGTTTTTACACTTCACTGGATGAGAAAAATGATGATACCAGTAGATTGTGATATGTTATATATATATAATGTAATACTGAGAGCAACCACTAAAATGCTATACAAAGAGATATGATCAAGACACTATAGATGAATTTGGTAAAGTTGCAGGATAAAAAATTAATGCACAGAAATCTCTTGTATTCCTATACACTAATGATAAAAAATCTGAAAGAGAAATTAAGGAAACACTCCCATTTACCATTGCAACAAAAAGAATAAAATACCTAGGAATAAACCTACCTAGGGAGACAAAAGACCTGTATGCAGAAAACTATAAGACACTGATGAAAGAAATTAAAGATGATAGCAACAGATGGAAAGATATACCATGTTCTTGGATTGGAAGAAACAATATTGTGAAAATGACTATACTACCCAAAGCAATCTACAGATTCAATGCAATCCCTATCAAATTACAAATTGCATTTTTTTTTTTACAGAACTAGAACAAAAAATCTTAAAATTTGTATGGAGACACAAAAGACCCTGAATAGCCAAAGCAGTCTTGAGGGAAAAAAACAAAGCTGGAGGAATCAGACTCCCTGACTTCAGACTATACTATAAAGCTACAGTAATCAAGACAATATGGTACTGGCACAAAAACAGAAATGTAGATCAATGGAACAAGATAGAAAGCCCAGAGATAAACCCATGCACCTTTGGTCAACTAATCTATGACAAAGGAGGCAAGGATATACCATGGAAAAAAGACAGTCTCTTCAATAAGTGGTGCTAGGAAAACAGGACAGCTACATGTAAAAGAATGAAATTAGAACACTCCCTAACACCATACACAAAAATAAACTCAAAATGGATTAGAGACCTAAATCTAAGACTGGACACTATAAAACTCTTAGAGGAAAACATAGGAAGAACACTCTTTGACATAAATCACAGCAAGATCTTTTTTGATCCACCTCCTAGAGTAATGGAAATAAAAACAAAAATAAACAAATGGGACCTAATGAAACTTAAAATCTTTTGCAAAGCAAAGGAAACTACAAACAAGATGAAAAGACAACCCTCAAAATGGGAGAAAATATTTGCAAACGAATCAACGGACAAAGGATTAATCTCCAAAATACATAAACAGCTCATGCAGCTCAATATTAAATAAAACAAACAACCCAATCAAAAAATTGGCAGAAGACCTAAATAGACATTTCTCCAAAGAAGACAGACAGATGGCCAAGAAGCACATGAAAAGCTGCTCAACATCACTAATTACTAGAGAAATGCAAATCAAAACTACAATGAGGTATCACCTCACACCAGTTAGAATGGGCATCATCAAAATCTATAAACAACAAATGCTGGAGAGGGTGTGGAGAAAAGGAAACCCTCTTGCACTGTTGGTGGGAATGTAAACTGATACAGCCACTATGGAGAACAGTAGGGAGCTTCCTTAAAAAACTAAAAATAGAATTACCATGTGACCCATCAATCCCACTACTGGGTATAT
Source organism: Mesoplodon bidens (assembly GCF_964165515.1). Taxonomy (NCBI): domain Eukaryota; kingdom Metazoa; phylum Chordata; class Mammalia; order Artiodactyla; family Ziphiidae; genus Mesoplodon; species Mesoplodon bidens. The sequence continues at coordinate 59,102,608 of NC_138178.1, read as the reverse complement.
ACCCAAAGAAAACCATAATTCAAAAAGACACATGCACCCCAACATTCATTGCAGCACTATTTACAATAGCCAGGTCATGGAAGCAACCTAAATGTCCATCAACAGACAAACGGATAAAGAAGATGTGGGACATATATACAATGCAATATTACTCAGCCATAAAAAGGAACGAAACTGGGGCATTTATAGAGACATGGATGGATCTAGAGACTGTCATACAGAGTGAAGTAAGCCAGAAAGAGAAAAACAAATATTGTATATTAACGCATATATGTGGAGCCTAGAAAAATGGTACAGATGAACCAGTTTGCAGGGCAGAAATGGAGACACAGATGTAGAGAACAAATGTATGGACACCAAGGGAGGAAAGTGGCGGGGAGTGATGGTGGTGGTGGTGGTGTGATGAATTGGGAGATTGGGATTGACATATATACACTAATATGTATAAAATGGATAACTAATAAGAACCTGCTGTATAAAAAATAAATTAAATAAAATTCAAAAAAAGACACTATAGGTAAATCAAAATGGAATTCTAAAAAATGTTCATGTAACTCATAGAAAGTATGAAAAAGAAAACAGAGAGAAAAAAACAGGTAAAAGAAACAGAAAATAAAAAACAAAATTAAACCTTGAAATATAAATAATTAAATTAAATATAAATGGTCTGAATATACCAATTAAAGGAAAGAGATTGGCAGAGTGAATTAAAAAGCATGACCTAACCAAATGCTACCACAGCACACTCACTTCAAATGCAACATAGGCAGGATGAAATAAAAGAAAGGAAAGATACATCATGCAAATATTAATCAAAAGACAGCAGGAGTGGCTATATTAATAATCAGCCAAAGTAGATTTCAGAGCAAAAAAAAAAAAAAACCAGAGACAAGAGAAGGACATTATAAAACCAAGAAGACATAGAAATCCTAAATGCTAATTCACCAAAAAACAGTGATGCAAAATACATGAAGCAAAAGCCAATAGAACTAAAAGGAGAAATAATCAAATCCACAATTATAATTAAAGACTTAAATATCCCTCTCTCAATAATTTATATACAACTATAGAGAAAACAAGCAAGAATATAGAACTCAACACCATCAACCAACAGGTTCTCATCAACTTTTATAGAACACTCCACTCAATAACAGCAGACTACACATTATTTTCAAGTGCCCAAAGAACATATACCAAGATAGACTATATCCTGGGCTATAAAATAAACCTCAAATTTAAAACAGTTGAGACCATACAGAGTGTGTTCTTCAACAACAATGAAACCAAGCTAGAAATCAGTAACAGAAAAGTAACGGGAAAATCTCCAAACATCTAGAAACTAAGGAAGCCACTTTTAAATAACCCATAGGTCAAAAAGGAAGTCTCAAGGGGGATTTAAAAATGCATGGAACTCAATGAAAATGAAAATATAACAAATCAAAATTCGTGGGACACAGCTAAAGTCATGCTGAAAGGAAAATCTGTAGCACTAAGTGCTTACATTAGAAAAGAGGAAAAGTTTCAAACAAATAACCTAAGCTCCCACCTCAAGACCCCAAAAAAAGAAGAGTAAAATAAACCCAAAGCAAGCAGAATGAAGGAAATAATAAATATAAGAGTAAATTTGATGAAATTGACAACAGAAAAACACTTGAGAAAACAAATGAAACAAAGAGCTGATTCTTTGAAAAAATCAATAGAATTGACTAATTTCTAGAAAAACTCAAAGAAAAAAAAAGAGATAGAAAACACAAATCACCAATAACAGAAATGAAACAAGAGATATCACTACAGACCCTGCAGATATCAAAAGCATAACAGGGAATACTACAACAAATCTACATAAATAAATTTGATAATTTAGATAAAATGGACCAACTCCTTAAAAAATACAAACTACCACAATTCACAAATGAAATAAATCATTTGAATAGTGCTGTAATCTAAAATTATTCGAGGAAACTGAATCACAATTTTTTTTTTTAATTCCCAGGAAAGAAATCTCCTTACTCAAATGGGTTCACAGGAGAATTCTACCAAATGGTTAAAGAAGAATTAACACCAATTCTACACAATCTCTTCCAGAAAGAGGAAGACTCAACAGAGTAAAATTGTCAATTCTTCCAAACTAGTATATAGGTTTAACACAATTCCTATCAAAATCTCAGAAAGACTTTTTGTAGACAAGATTATTCTAAAATTTATATGAAAAGGCAAAGAACTAAAATAGCTAAAACAGTTTTGAAAAAGAATAAAGTGGGAGGAATCTATCTACCAGATTTCAGACTTATATAGCCACTGTAATCAAGGCTGTATAGTAAGGGCAGAAGGATAGACATATGTGTCAATAGAACAGAATAGAGAGCCCAGAAATAGACCCACACAAATATGCCCAACTGATTTTGACAAAGGTGCAAAAGCAATTCGATGGAATAAACATAGCCTTTTCTACAAATGGTGTTGGAGCAATTGGACATCCATAGGCTTGCTGGGCCAGCTTCCAGACTCACCTGTGTCCTTAGAAAATCTAGATAATGGGTGAAACAAACAGAACGTGATAAGAAGCCCAAGTGTATAAATTGCTCTACAAAATTAAAGGGATTGAGGGAAGGAGAGGAGAAAGGAGAGAAACAGAATGTCTGGGTATTGGAAAGAGTGTTTGTGGAACATTGAGGGGCAGATGTGTTTAGATGGGGAGAGGCCATGGGGCAGCTACAGGACTGAGCAGATCGGAGGAGAGGCAATGGGATTTTAAGAAGGGTCATCATGTGGATCTCCTTTAACGCCCTGTGAGAGATGCAATCTAGATTGGAATTGCTTTTATTTTTGTTTTCTGGAATATTTTTTTTGAATGTAATGTCGTGGTGAGACTGGGCACTGTGGAGCCCCACTTAATATTAGAGTTACACGTTCTTCACGTCTCCTCCTCCCTAAAGCTCTGTGCTGCAGCCGAGCCAAGGAGCCATAGACAACATGGGCAACATGCCTCCTGGCTTGACCTAGACCCTCAGAACCATCTACCTGCAAATCATGCTCCCATTCAGCTCTTTACAGTCCATAAGGTGGCACAAATTTTAGGGACTGAAAAGTAAGATGACAAAAGGGTGCTTTAGGAAGGCCAGTTGGATAGTGATGTGCCAACTAGAGAGATCTACCACTGGGTACAAGTTGTCACCCTAACACAGTGTCTGGTGCAGAGTATAATCCCTGGAAATATTTTACTGATGGCTGGCCCAATCAATCACATTACTGATGTGGACTAGAATTAAAGCAACAAAAACAGAAGAGAAGAATTGACAGAACTGAACGTGGGGCCCTTGGAGAGAATGATGAGATAAGATGACCATGAGATTTGGGGCACTGGAGACTGGCGAGAACTTTCATTGCAATAAGGAAGCCAGAAGGGAGACCAGGGTGGACAGGTGACCACAGTTTGGGGTCTTCCAAGCTTGTGGTATTGTTGGGTTGTCTGAGTAAAGCTGTCCATTGGACAGGTAAACAGGGGGTGCTGGGGTCCAAGAGGCAGCTTTGGGAATCTTCCCCACTAAGGTGACCTCTGGAGCAAAGGAGACAGAAGGCAAAAAGTCTTGGCAGACCATGGAGCCCCCTTTGATGTCTGTAAAGGGAGAAAGAGGTTTCCAGTCCTGGACCCATGTCCTTCCAGCAACCACACCTCCTCCCAAAGCCCCTCCATCCCCAAGAGGAACAAGGCCCCACCAAGATCAGATTAAGAGGTTCCCCATGATGTCTGTGCTCAACGCCAAAGCTGGCATGCCTAGGTTGCTTTCTGACTCTCTCTTGCTTCTTTTCCTTTTCATCTCTCTCTGCCTCTCTTTTCTCACCCTCTCTCTATCTCTCTGTCTCTCTGTTTCTGCCTCCCTCTCTTATGCTCTCTCTCTATGCTCACACAAACTCACAAGAACATATGAATTTTTAAGAGACCAAGAACTCAGGGAGACTCATGGAAAGGGCTCTAGCCAACTGGCATCAGTGGGCCTCCTTAGCCACCTTCAGTGGGTGATATATTACGGAAATACATTAAGGAGCTGTCCCGCTGACAGCAAGCTAAGGTACAATGTCAAGGTACCAGCCCTGGGATGATGAACGTCCCCCATAGATCAGGACACCATCACCCTGATTACACTACAGCACTGTGTGTCAGTGTGCTGCGGGGGCATGATGGATGGTGGGGATCCATCATCAGCTGATGGCCCATTCCCAACACAACGCTCATATCCAGGAGATGATTTAGCGGCAGAGCTGGAACCCCTCCCAAGATGCACACACAGCAAAAGTGGACTTTTTCCTTTCTACTAAAGGGAGAAGTTTGAGGAGAGAAACACTTGTAGAGTATAGCTTCAAGGTCAAGGGCTTGGGATTCAGATAGTCCTGGGTTTAAATTCTAGCTCCTCTATTTAAAAGCTACATGGCATGGGGGCAAAATTTCCTCTCTCTCTGAGATCATTGCCTTGTATGTAAAATGGGGATAAATACTAGCCTCCCAGGATTAAAGTGAGGTTCAAATGAAATAATGCAGGTTAAAACATACAGCACAGAGCCAGACTCAGGGTCCTGGGAAAACCACCCTGACCTGTTCAGCGTGCACACAACAGGAGTTGCAAGCCCCAGCCTGTTAGCTGTTAGTGGAGGCCCAGGAGGCTGCAGCCTCCTGCACGCTCTCTTCAATTGCACCACCTTAACCTTTACCTTCCCTCTTCCTTCCCTGATGGCTCTAAGGCCCATGGGAGAGGTCCTGAGGACACCCATCTCAAGTCAGCCACCTAGCCTTCTTTCAGGATTGCCCATCAATCCATCTCCCCATCCATTCTTCATTCACTTGATAGGTATTGAGTACCCACTAGGTGCCAGACCCTGTTCTAGGCACTGAGAACACAGAAGTGAATGAAACAGAAGAAAACTCCTGTCGTCATGTGCCAACATAATTACTGAGTCCTTTGATTAATTGATACATCTGCCTGTGGGCAGTAGCCCTGCCAGAGGGCCCCATGAGCCCAGCCCTGACCCAAATGAACTATGAGATGACTGTGACTTTTAACTGTGAGGTTCAGAGAAAATTGCATCATCACAGCTCTCAACGGGACCATAGTCATGCCCTCATCAGATCCCAAGAGGCTGAAGTCCAGGGGTGGATGGTGAGTTGCCTAAGGTCATGCAAGGAGCATGAGGTTAAGTCAGGGCTAGAACTCAATACAGTCCCAGAACTTAAAGTTTACCTGTGGATCTTAATGAACACCTGTCCAATTCCTCCTCTTATAGGTAAAGGAGCCACTTGGTTCCTGCCCTTAGGAAAATCCAGCCTCCCTGGAGAGAGGTGATACAGGTGCATGAAAAATTAGAACTTATATCATGTTCTCATAGGCTGCCTAATTTATCCTCACACAGCCCTGAGAGTCAAGTATGATGATCCCATTTTACAGGTGAGAGGACTGAGGGCAAGTAGTTAAGTACCAGGCCATGTTAATTCTGCCTCTCCTCCACCCTACATACAGAAGAGTAGCAAACTGAGATTCACTATACATACATGTGCACACCCTCACACACACACTTTTGATTATTTTTAATTTTTAACATTTCATTGTAAGCATATTCCCATGTTGTTAAATATATCCTGATATGTGCTTTTAAAAACATACTCTACAACATAAATATACCCTATTTTATTAATCTTTTGTTGTCATATGCCTCAATGATTTCCAGTATTTAGGTTTGATAAATAATGTTGTGATGAACATTCTGACTCTATCACCAGTGTTTTCTCAGGGTATATGCCCAGTAGTGGGATTGCTGGATCATATGGTAGTTCTATTTTTAGTTTTTTCAGGAACCTCCATACTGTTCTTCATAGTGGCTGTATCTATTTACATTCCCACCAACAGGGTAGGAGGGTTCCCTTTTCTCCACACCCTCTCCAGCATTTATTGTTTGTAGATTTTTTGATGATGGCCATTCTGACTGCTGTGAGGTAATACCTCACTGTAGTTTTGATTTGCATTTCTCTAATGAGTAGTGATGTTGAGCATCCTTTCATGTGTTTGTTGACAATCTATATCTTCTTTGGAGAAATGTCTATTTAGGACTTCTGCCTAAATTGGGTTCTTTGGGGTTTTTTGACATTGAGCTGCATGAGCTGCTTGTATATTTTGGAGATTAATCCTTTGTCAGTTGCTTTGTTGGCAAATATTTTCTCCCATTCTGTGGGTTGTCTTTTCAACTTGTTTACGGTTTCCTTTGCTGTGCAAAAGCTTTTAAGTTTCATTAGGTTCCATGTGTTTATTTTTGTTTTTATTTCCATTTCTCTAGGAGGTGGGTCAAAAAGGATCTTGCTGTGATTTATGTCATAGAGTGTTCTGCCTATGTTTTCCACTAAGAGTTTTATACTGTCTGGCCTTACATTTAGGTCTTTAATCTATTTTGAGTTTATTTTTGTGTATGGCGTTAGGGAGTGTTCTAATTTCATTCGTTTACATGTAGCTGTCCAGTTTTCCCAGCACCACTTATTGAAGAGGCTGTCTTTTCTCCATTGTATATTCTTGTCTCCTTTATCAAAGATAAGGTGACCATATGTGTGTGGGCTTATCTCTGGGCTTTCTATCTTGTTCCATTTATCTTTATTTCTGTTTTTGTGCCAGTACCATACTGTCTTGATTACTGTAGCTTTGTAGTATAATCTGAAGTCAGGGAGCCTGATTCCTCCAGCTCCATTCCTCCTTCTCAAGATCGCCCCAGCCATTCGGGGTCCTTTGTGTTTCCATAAAAATTGTGAAATTCTTTGTTCTAGTTCTGTGAAAAATGCCATTGGCAGTCTGATAGGGATTGCGTTGAATCTGCAGACTGCCCTGGGCAGTACAGTCATTTTCATAATGTTGATTCTTCCAGTCCAAGAACATGGTATATTTCTCCATCTGTTTGTATCATCTTTAATTTCTTTCATCAGTGTCCTACAGTTCTCTGCATATAGGTCCCTTGTCTCCTTAGGCAGGTCCACTCCCAGGCATTCCATTCCCTTTGCTGCAATGGCAAACAGAAGTGCCTCCTTAATTTCCCTTTCAGATTTTTTGTCATTAGTGTATAGGAATGCAAGATATTTCTGTGCATTAATTTTGTATCCTGCTACTTTACCAAATTCATTGATTGGCTCTAGTAGTTTTCTGGTAGCATCTTTAGGATTCTCTATGTATAGTATCATGTCACCTGCAAACAGTGACATTTTACTTCTTCTTTTCTGTTTTGGATTCCTTTTATTTCCTTTTCTTCTCTGATTGCTGTGGCTAAAACTTACAAAGCTATGTTGAATAATAGTGGTGAGAGTGGGCAACCTTGTCTTGTTCCTGAAGTGGAAATGGTTTCAGTTTTTCACCAATGAGAACAATGTTGGCTGTGGTTTTGTCATATATGGCCTTTATTATGTTGAGGTAAGTTCCCTCTTTGCCTACTTTCTGGAGAGTTTTTATCATAAGTGGGTGTTGAATTTTGTCAAAAGCTTTTTCTACATCTATTGAGATGATCATATGGTTTTTATCCTTCACTTTGTTAATATGGTGTATCACATTGATTGATTTGCATATATTGAAGAATACTTGCATTCCTGGGATAAACCCCAGTTGATCATGGTGTATGAACCATTTAATGTGCTGTTGGTTTCTGTCTGCTAGTATTTTGTTGAGGATTTTTGTATCTATGTTCATCAGTGATATTGGCCTGCAGTCTTCATTTTTTGCGGCATCTTTGGTTTTGTTATCAGGGTGATGGTGGCCTCATAGAATGAGTTTGGGAGTGTTCCTCCCTCTGCTATATTTTGGAAGAGTTTGAGAAGGATAGGTGTTAGCTCTTCTCTAAATGCTTGATAGAATTCACCTGTGAAGCCATCTGGTCCTGGGCTTTTGCTTTTTGGAAGATTTTTAATCACAGTTTCAGTTTCAGTGCTTGTGATTGGTCTGTTTATATTTTCTATTTCTTCTTGGTTCGGTCTCATATAGTTGCTTGTAGTAATCTCTCATGATCCTTTGTATTTCTGCGGTATCTGTTGTAACTTCTCCTTTTTCATTTCTAATTTTATTGATTTGAGTCCTCTCCCTCTTTTTCTTGATGAGTCTGGCTAATGGTTTATCAATTTTGTTTATCTTCTCAAAGAACCAGCTTTTAGTTTTATTGATCTTTGTTGTTGTTCCTTTATTTCTTTTTCATTTATTTCTGATCATTTCTCCGTCAAATCTGAATGAGATCCTTGCTGGGTAGAGTAATCTTTGTTGTAGGTTTTTCCCTTTCATCACTTTAAATATGTCTTGCTATGCCCTTCTGGCTTGCAGAGTTTCTGCTGAAAGATCAGCTGTTAACCTTATGGGGATTCACTTGTATGTTATTTGTTGCTTTCCCCTTGCTGCTTTCAATATTTTTTCTTTGTATTTAGTTTTTGATAGTTTGATTAATATGTGTCTTAGCATGTTTCTCCTTGGATTTATCCTGTATGGGACTATCTGCACTTCCTGGACTTGATTGACTATTTCCTTTCCCATGTTAGAGAAATTTTCAACTATAATCTCTTCAAATATTTTCTTGGTCCCTTTCTTTTTCTCTTCTTCTTCTGGGACCCCTATAATTCGAAAGTAGGTGTGTTTAATGTTGTCCCAGAAGTCTCTGAGACTGTCCTCAATTCTTTTCATTCTTTTTTCTTTATTCTGCTCTGTGGCAGTTATTTCCACTATTTTATCTTCCAGGTTACTTATCCGTTCTTCTGCCTCAGTTATTCTGCTATTGATTCCTTCTAGAGAATTTTTAATTTCATTTATTGTGTTGTTCATCATTGTTTGTTTGCTCTTTAGTTCTTCTAGGTCCTTATTAAACATTTCTTGTATTTTCTCCATTCTATTTCCAAGATTTTGGATGATCTTTACTATTATTACTCTGAATTCTTTTTCAGGTAGACTGCCTATTTCCTCTTCATTTGTTTGGTCTGGTGGGTTTTTACCTTGCTCCTTCATCTGCTGTGTATTTCTCTGTCTTCTCATTTTGCTTACCTTACTGTGTTTGGGGTCTCCTTTTCACAGCCTGCAGGTTCGTAGTTCCCATTGTTTTTAGTGTCTGCCCCCTGTGGGTAAGGTTGGTTTGGTGGGTTGTGTAGGCTTCCTGGTGGAGGGGACTGGTGCCTGTGTTCTAGTGGATGAGGCTGGATCTTGCCTTTCTGGTGGGCAGGACCGTATCAGGTGGTGTGTTTTGGGGTGTCTGTGAACTTATTATGATTTTAGGCAGCCTCTCTGCTAATGGGTGGGGTTGTATTCCTGTCTTGCTAATAGTTTGGCATGGGGTGTCCGGTGCTGGAGCTTGCTGGTCGTTGAGTGGGGCTGGGTCTTAGTGTTGAGACCAAGATCTCTGGGACAGCTCTCGCTGATTGATATTATGTGGGGCCAGAAGGTCTCCGGTGGTCCAATGTCCTGAACTCAGCTCTCCCACCTCATAGGCTCAGGCCTGACAGCCAGTCAGAGTACCAAGACCCTGTCAGCCACACAGCTCTTAGCCACCTATATGCTTAGGAAGGTCAGAGAGCCATCTGTGATACAGCACTTTGCAAGGTCAAGATGCTTTCCTACAGGCCATGAAACTGCCCTTAAACAAACAACCAATACATTGTATCATTACCCCCAGTAGCCAGATAACTCAGGAACTTGCTTCCAATCCCAGTGACTTTGGACCAGTGAGCTTGGCGAATTGATCACCAGTGTTTTCTTATGACAGATTCCTAGAAATAGAACTGTTAAGTCAAAAAACATTAAGACTGTTGAAATTCAACAGATTGTGACAATTTATGTTCCAGTTTCATCGCATGGTCACAATATTTATTTCATCATCATCATCATCATCATTGTCGTCATCATCATCATCAATCTTAACAACTGAACAGGTGAAATGGAATCTTGTTTTATTTTGCATTTCTTTGGCTAACAGTAAAATTAAACATTTTTTCATATGTTAGACATTTGTATGTCTTATTTTGTAAATGTTTTTGCCAATTTTTCTACTGAGATCTTAGTCTTTTTTTTTTTTGGCTTTGTAAGAACTCTTTATATGCTAAGGCTGTTAACCTTTTGCCATATCTGTTAGTAATATTTTTATCAATTGTCATTTATGTTTTAATTTTTTCACCTTTTAAAATATATTTTTGGAAGTTTTGCATAGACAGTTTCCTTTGTGATTTCTTCAATGCCTTTTAAGTTTAGATAGGTGTTTCCCACTCTATGATAATTTAAATATTCACTTATGTTTTCTTCTATTGTTGTGGGTTTCCTTGCGTTTAATGCTATAATTTATCTGAAATTTACTTGAGAAAAAAGTAAGGATCTAAAATGATTGTCTCCCAAGTAGTCAACTTTCTCAACATCAGTTGTTAATCCACCCCTTTCCCGTTGATTTGCAATGATTTCTTTTATCTCATGTGGCTTTATTTATTTATTTATTTATTTTGCGGTACGCGGGCCTCTCACTGTTGTGGCCTCTCCCGTTGCGGAGCACAGGCTCCGGACGCGCAGGCTCAGCGGCCATGGCTCACGGTCCCAGCCGCTCCGTGGCATGTGGGATCCTCCTGGACCGAGGCACAAACCCACCTGCATCAGCAGGCAGACTCTCAACCACTGCGCCACCAGGGAAGCCCTCATGTGGTTTTTATACCCACAGTAAGGTTGGTTTTACAGTGATCAGTTATGTGCCATTGATACTGGCTGGTTCTGGAGCCAGTGCCTTGCTATACAATCGCTGCAGCTTTTAAATACATTTGAATATTGTTAAACAAATCATGTTTTTTGATCTTCCAAATATTTCTTAGCTATTTTTAGCTTGTTATTCTTTCAGGTTCATTACCAAATTACCAAGTTTCCACTGAGATTTTGATTCTAATTTTGTTAGATCTCCATATTAATTCAGGAAAAATGAATGTCTCTTCATCGTTCCTTTTTCCCCAACCAAAAACATATGACAACTCTCCACTTATTCAAATCTTCTCTTATACAAAACTAATCAAGTTTTATGGCTTCCTGCATGAAAATCCCACAGAATTCTCTCTGAGAATCATTCAGGGGCAGGTGATGTTTTTGATTGCTTTTATCTTCAAACTGGTTATTGTGGGTATATAAGAAATTGATTGATTTTTGTATATTTTAGCTTGCATATATTTTACCTTGCAGGGAGGAGAATATATTCACTAGCAATGTTCCCAGTGATTATTCACAAGAAAATTAGTGAGAGCAAAAGAAATGTTCTGCTCCCCGTGGTTCAGCCCTCCCCTTGCTGTGAGTGTGAGGACAACCAGAAGGCAGAGGATGCCCACTTCTCCAGCCATCTTCAAGTCTCAGACACAGGACAGTGGGGCCCACCAGTAAAAGACAAAGTGTAGGTGGGAGAGGAGACCACAGTGATGAAAGCACTACCTGAATGGAGAAGTGCCAGGGGACGAGCTGCCACCATGAAAGTGTAGCTTTAGGAAGAGGAAAGAATGTCTAGAGAGAATTTCTGCAAAACTTTCTATGTATTTGGATGTGTAAATCCTCCGGTCATAGCTAAGCCCTCCTAAGAAATCCTGCAGTAAAAATCCACATGATTCTTCAAGGTTCCTACAGTCAAACTTAGGTTTCCTTTGAGTGTAACTGTGTTCTGAGACTAAGCCACATGGGACCCTGAGATTATTAGGGTTACCATTCCTTTGGCCACTTTAGCAAGTTCTATTATAAACTCTAAGAGTTTCTCTATTGATTCTCCTTGTTTTCTAGACATATGATTATATACCCTAAAATCCATAATAATTTTCTCTTATTTTCAATAATTAAGGTGCTTTTTTTCCTGTACTTTATGAAATTTTGCCTTGGCTAAAAGTTCCAGGAAAATGTTTTAAAAGATATTGTTGACAGAGGATGCCTTTGTCTTATTCCTATCTTAAGATAGGTTTTCTTTATCAGATTAGGGAACGAACTTCTCTCCCAATTCTTTTGAGTTGTATATGGGTTGGGTTTTCTCCCCTGAGAATGGGTGTTTTCATGGTCATTTCAGTGGGAAAGGAGGGACAGACATAACTCCAATAACTCCTGCAGCACCAGCTATACCTCTAATAGTTACAGAGGAAGCATAGGATGGTTCTGATCACAGGGAGACCATGCTCATGGCAACATACAGTGGACCAGAGGGAGAGGACCCCAGACGGCTGTTCCTTTGTCTCTCTGCAAAAGCAGAAAGAGCCATCTGGAAAGGCAGTTGATTTTGTGATTAACCCCGAGGAGTTGGTCCTTCTGTAGCATTTTGGTTCTGAGGGATCCAGATATGTATCCCAAGTATCTGGGGCAAAAGATAGCCAAAGCTCTCAGGAGGATGAAACAGATACCAGTGGCTTTTTCAACTCTTCTTGTCCCTCTGTTTTCTCTCCTTTTCTCATTCCCCGTTTTTCTCTTCTCTCTTTTCCTTTCTCTCCCCTCTCCTTCTCCTTTGTTTCCTCCCCCCAACTCCTCTCTCCTCCTTTCCCCTCTTTTCCTTTTTTCTTCTCTCCCCCTTCCAGCCTCCCTGTAACTGTATCACTTCTCTGCCCATTGTCTTGTCTTCCCTGTATTTCAACGTCTTAACTTCTCCCTATATAATCTGTTCCTTTTCCTCCCTTCTCCCCTCTCTTTTTCTCTCTACCTTTTTCCTTTTTTTTTTTTTTTTTGCGGTACGCGGGCCTCTCACTGTTGTGGGCTCTCCCGTCGCGGAGCACAGGCTTCGGACGCGCAGGCTCAGCGGCCATGGCTCACGGGCCCAGCCGCTCCGCGGCATGTGGGATCTTCCCAGACCGGGGCACGAACCCATGTCCCCTGCATCGGCAGGCGGACTCTCAACCACTGCGCCACCAGGGAAGCCCCCCCTTTTTCCTTTTTGACTCACATTTTTTACTTTCTTTCTCTCTTTCCTACAAAAAAAAGCCAAAGCCAAACAAAACAAAACACACACACACACACACACACACACACACACACACACACCCCACAAATAAAATAGAGAGAGAAAGAAAACAATTTGATAATGTTTGGATTGCCAAAGGCTGAAAGAGGCAAAGGCCATTTTATTACCCAAAGAGCAGCACCCATGCTTCTCATCAAAGCTGGAGGGAAAATTACCGAGCTGTTACCTCCTCAAACTTCAGGTTCAACCAACACAAAGCCAAACAGTCAAGCACAGAAGGGCTGGAGGCAGGTTCTGACACAGTCTCCTGCCCATAAACCTCCCCCTCCCCACGCCCACCCATGCCTGCCCACATGCTCGCCTCTTCCCCCCACGCCCCGTCCTCCCTGCACACTTCCACTTACCTGGCCTGGACACCTCTCCAGAGCCCCATGAACATGCACAAACCTTCACTTCTTCTTCTGCCACTAACCTCGGCCTATGCTCCCCTCATCTTTTTTTTTTTTAAACATCTTTATTGGAGTATAATTGCTTTACAATGTTGTGTTAGTTTCTGCTGTATAACAAAGTGAATCAGCTATATGTATACATATATCCCCATATCCCCTCCCTCTTGTATCTCCCTCCCACACTCCCTATCCCACTCCTCTAGGTGGACACAAAACATCGAGCTGATCTCCCTGTGCTATGCGGCTGCTTCCCACTAGCTATCTATTTTACATTTGGTAGTGTATATATGTCCATGCCACTCTCCCACTTCGTCCCAGCTTACACTTCCCCCTCCCTGTGTCCTCAAGTCCATTCTCTACGTCTGTGTCTGCTCGGTTCATCTTCATCTTTGCAAATCCTCCCCAACTTCCCAAGCTGAGTTCAAATCCTACCTCTTCCACGAAGCCTTCCCTGACCATCCCAGCTATCAGAAACTTCTTTCTCTAAACTCCTGCAGAAGCACAAGATTCCAGCACTGCAGGAACCTAAAACTCACCTAACCCAGCATCTCCCCAACCAAAACACATCTGAGACTTCAGAAAGCTAAATGACTTATAGAAGTCAGTAGCATCGATCAGCCCTTAGTGGTAAGAACAAACGAAAATATATCCTATGTGACTGGGAAATCATATATTACATTCTTTCCCATAGTTTCTCAAAGTATAAGCTTCTCAAAGTCAAGAATCACAACTTAGCATTCTTCTTATTCCCTAAAATGGCCACAATGTAAATACTCAAGGACTTTTTTTTTTTTAAGGGCTTCAAATGCCTGGCTTTTTTTTTTTAATTTGTTTATTTATTTATTTATTTATTTTTGGCTGTGTTGGGTCTTCGTTTCTGTGTGAGGGCTTTTTCTAGTTGTGGCAAGCAGGGGCCACTCTTCATCGTGGTGCACGGGCCTCTCACTATGGCGGCCTCTCTTGTTGTGGAGCACAGGCTCCAGACGCACAGGCTCAGTAGTCGTGGCTCACGGGCCTAGCCGCTCCGCGGCACGTGGGATCCTCCCAAACCAGGGCTCGAACCCGTGTCCCCTTCATTGGCAGGCAGATTCTCAACCACTGCGCCACCAGGGAAGCCCAATACTCAAGGACTTGAATGAATGAATGAATGGCTAAATGATGGGATGAGCAGCTGAATAAATGGAGTGACTATGTAAACGAATGATTCAGAGAGTGAGTGAATAAATGAATGACTGTAGGAACAAATCATTAAGCTGTTGTGTTAATAACTCAGGCAGGATAAGATATGCCAAGGAAACTTCATCAGTAATGGTCCCCTTTTCAGCGATGGAGAAATCTGCAATGAGGATGAGGGACAGACTGAGTTTGGGAGGTCTTGGAGTGGAGAGCGAAGAGCTCTCTGGTTTAGATTCCAGAGACCTGGAGCAGCCCCTCCCTGCCTCCCTCCTAGTGTTGCGTGAGATCAAATGAGATCACGGATAGGAAAGCACTGGGCAAACTCTGAAGTGTTGCACATAGACATTATTGTGCCTTTTGACCATGATTATGAGGCCAGAGGTCGTCAATGGTGGGCCAGGCCATGTCTGCGTGTGAACAGGAACCAGGCTGATATTGCTGACCAGGAGAGACCTTATCCACACAGCTGCTGCCAGTGTCATGCCTTGGCTGCTCTCCAAACCTTAGACACTTGGGACAAGAAGAGACATGCAAGATGCAAGGGCCACGGAGCACATGGGCTGACCAGGGACTTGCTCTTGGGAAGGGCTGCAGGCAGGAAAGACTTTTCAGCCACAGTGTACCAACCACAGTGGAAATGTTGGGTGCCCACCCAGCCCTCCATTCTCGCCCACGTCCCCTTTGGACCGTGGGACTTTTAGCATATGCATTTCGCTGAAGCACACACTTGTAGCTTCTTATGAAAGAGTGTATTGGGCAGAGGAAATGGAAACCCTGGGGTCTGATTCACACTTGCCAATACTCAGAAAGTCCCCAGAACAGCCTCCACGGTGGGGACCCACCCATCCAGCTGCCCCAGCTGCCTCGTGACGGATGTCCCAATTTGCTAATGGTGGCCACACGGACAGCACAGCCATGCGAGCCCTACAGGACAGCTCCCCTCACTGCAGCCAGGAAGCCTTATATATTTCACCAGAGCCTTGGACCCCTGATGTCAGCTATACCAGAGGTTGTCAAGTCCTTTTGAAGTAATGGAAATCTTTCTTTGATTAGAAGGCTTTATGAAAGCCCAGTCATTAGAACAGATAGAAGTGCAGCTGCCTCCAGTTGGGTTGGGGGTGAAAAGCCCCTAATCCTCCCCTCCCCACCCCTAAAGCCATACACATACTTGGAGCCAAGTATGCCACCCCTTGAAGGCACCTGAGACATTGCTACAAACTTCTAGGACAGTACCAAGCACAGAGCTATTTTTAAGGGTGAGTAAACTGAGACCTGAAGAGAAGACATCTCTGGGCCAAGATCAAGCAGCATATTAATGAGTGAGAATCCTGCCTCTGTCTGTCAGCCCAAGACCGGCGAAGAGGCAGAAGGGTTATGACTGTGAGAATGACCTTCTGAGTCAGGGTGAGGTGATGATGAAGCACCAGTAGGAGTCGTCGGGCAGTCTGCTTGGACCACGTGGTCTGACCCCGAAGCCTACTCCTAACTGCAATGCTTGTAAAAGTGCATTGGAATCCTGAGTTTCTCAGGGAATCAATTCATCCACGGGAGCATGACTGCCAGGGGCCTGGGTTCTAGCTTCTACTCTGCCTCTCACCTGCCAGAGACCTTGGGCCATTGCCTGTCTAACTTGAGTCTGACTCATGATCTTCAGGATCCCTTCTAGCTTCTGCGCTCCACATACAGGCAATGAGGTGAAGCTTTATCACCTACAGCTGGTACCAGAATTCCTCTAAGGCACAGAAGGTCTCTATTGGGGGAGATGCCTTAAAGAGCAGATGGTGAGGTCTGAAGGCATGGGTGTGTGCCAGATCCAAGGCCATGGGGGCAGAGGTCAGCCTGCTCTGCAGGAAATGAGGCAAGGATCGGGGATTGCTTAAAATGGGGAAAAGGAGAAGGGAGTGAGAGAGCCAGAGATGGGAGGAATTGGGGAGCCGAAGATGGTGCAAAAGCTGTAGCTTCCTGGAGTAAAAGGCAAGGGAGAAGCATGAGTGGTGGGGTGGCCAGAGGGCACTGTAAGATCGGAAACCCCTAATGTTCAACATGAAGCTGTTTGCCTTGCTGTAGTGTAAAAGCTTCCTTCATTCCCACCCCACCCCACCCTGTGTCTTCAAATTAATCTGCCTGACCCGCAAATGCTTTGTGCCGTAGAATTGTCCTATGGAAAATGAGACGAGGCTGAACTTCCCGTCTGGGTCCACAAGCCATGAGATAGAGTAGGTGTGAAAGCAAGGGCCTGGGGCAGCGGGAGCTGACACCATGTGATCCCCCAGAGGGTCTCAGGAATCTTGGGGTCCCTGGGTCTCCACGGGGAAGAACTCTGGAGGTCTAAGCCAATCTTAGCTGGAACTCAAGAGGCAGAGACCACACATAACGTATTAGCTGATTTCAATCATATGAAATACTTACGTTGTACCCACTGTGTGTCCAGCTCAGAAGTGGAAGGCAGTGGTCGTGACATTTTAGTGCTTAATCGGGACCTTGGGAGCTTGTTAAAGATGAAGATTTCTAGGGCCAGATCTGACTTCAATGGGACTTAGACAAACACTAGGATGAGGTGGTGACATGATACCTGCCGTCAAGGAGCTTACAACGCCCCTGACTACTTTAGTGGCAGGATTCACCTGCAGGCCTCTGGCCATCCTCGGGCCACTGCCAGTTCTTATTGGTCAAGAGCCCCCAGGCCTCGCACAGAGCAAACAATCTCGGCTGAGAGTCATGAGTCTTTGCCTTGGGATCTGAGCTCCAGAAGCCAACATTACTGTCGCTGGCACAGCGTCTCTCTGCCAATGCTAGCCCTCGGGAATGCTGGACCTCCTAGATAGAAAAACCCATTGACCTGAGCTCTAAAATCCTGACCTCACATGCCTGATCTCACATCCCCAGTGTCCCAGCCTGTTTCCAGCACCTGACTCCTTTCCTACCTGGACCAATGATTCCATCTGTCCTTCTCTGCCTCAGCTGGACCCTCTGGAATGACCTTGGCCAGCTTGCCTTACAGCTCTTCTTCTAGGACCAATTTAGTTGGGGGAAATAAGACAAAGAGGATTAGAAGACAGAGAGGATTTCTCCAACATAGCCAAGCAAGCCTGGTAGGCTGGAGCCAAACAGAGATCAGAGCATCCAGAGGTACAGCCAGGAGGTCAGTCCAATGGGAGGGAGAGAGCCCGATGGGCTGGAGGGGTTTCTGAGAAGGACTTTAAAAAGGAATCAGAATGGGGAAGTGTAAAGTTTTGTTCATTCATTCATGCAGCAGACACGTGCTAAGGCCCTCTGCCTTAGGATACAAACATAAATTAGTCCAACCTTTTTCCTAAGGGGAGTGTATCATCTACCAGGGGGTGGAATCGATCCTTGAAGGTTGACAAGATTCTGAACAGTCAAAAGTTGGTGGAAGGGGACTTTCCTGGTGGCGCAGTGGTTGAGAATCCGCCTGCCAATGCAGGGGACACGGGTTCGAGCCCTGGTCCGGGAAAATCCCACATGCCGCGGAGCAACTAAGCCCGTGTGCCTCAACTACTGAGCCTGAACTCTAGAGCCTGTGAGCCACAACTACTGAGCCCATGTGCCACAACTACTGAAGCCCACATGCCTAGAGCCGTGCTCTGCAACAAGAGCAGCCACTGCAATGAGAAGCCCGCACACCGCAACTAGAGAAAGCCTGCACACAGCAATGAAGACCCAACGTAGCCAAAAAATAAATAAGTAAATAAATACATTTATTTATATGCTTTGTGACCGCCTGGAGGGGTGGGATAGGGAGGGTGGGAGGGAGACGCAAAAGGGAGGGGATATGGGAACATATGTATATGTATAACTGATTAAATTTGTTATAAAGCAAAAAATAAAAAAATAAATAAATAATTGGTGAAAGGGCATTCTAGGCAGGGGCAGCAGCTTGAACAAAAGTGTGAAGCAAATAGCAGACTTGAGAGCCAGTGAGTTGACTGCCCTGAGTGGAATAGAAGTACACGGAGATACATTCTAACTCAACAGAACTTTCCTGTGTTCTGAGCCAGGCCTGCGCTGGGTGCTGGGGATGCAAAGGTGAATAATGCAATCTCTGCTCTGAATCACTAGAGCCAGTGTTACAATTCTAGAAAGTACGAGGGACCCAGACGGCGGACGCCTCCTCTCACAAAGCATTGCAGTCCATCAGCGCGGGTGATACCGCAGACGCTGGCAGCCTCACCTCCCAGCAAAAGGACGGGTCAGCCGCTAACGTAAAGATAGCCGGCAGGGAGGGCTCCAGTGGCCTGAGAAGAGATGAAATTCAGTTTGGGGAGATAAGCTCCCGGAGCTGCAATTAAGTCCCTGGCTCTGCCTGGGAGAGGCAGAGAGTTAATGAAAACAGCCCAAGAAAAACAAGTGGCAGCGAAAAATAAAATAAAATAAAAATAAGGTGGAAAACAAAAGTGGCAGGACTGGCGCTCTTGAAGACAATGTAACCTAAATGGACAAACATAAAGCACCTACAAAAGGCAGGGTGGGGTGATATCCCCAGATGTGCTGCTTTCCCCTGAAGAATGATCCTGGGCAGAGCAGGCCGTGGGGAAACGCGTCCCTCTGATTTGTGCCGTAAGAAGGCCTCTCAGGTCAGGGCTGGGGAATCGCGGAAGGTTTTATTAATTTCTGGTTTTGTTGCTTTGTTGCTGTTGTTGCTCTTTTGCTTTTTTTGTTCTCAGTGAGGTCTGAAAAGTCAAGGAGTTCTAGGTGGTGATGTTTTAAGCCAAAAGGCAGCCTGCTTTCACCAGCCAGCTCGTTGTGGGGGGGTGGGGGGGGAGGAGCTTTCGAGGAAAACACCCTGTCCTGAGAATCAGAGAAAGTCTGGCCCCGACAAGCTGTGTGACCTTGGGCAAATCCCTTCCCCTCTCTGGGCCCACTCCTCAGCTACCTTCCTCACCATACTGGGCGAGGGTCTGTAACTATAAAAATAAACAATTATTCCTTTCAAAGATGTAGAGAGATAGGAAGAAGGACAAGAATGAGGCCCTAAGCAAAGCAGAAGCTTCTGGAAGCAGAACTGGATCTTTGGCCAGCATAAGTAGAGGTTGTTAGAAAAGGGGGCTGTGGCAGTAGGAAGTCTGAAGGGCCGTTCCCCTAGAAACAAACCGTGTGGGGTGGGGTGTGCATTTCATTTGGTTTGGGAGTAGGGCTTGGTTTCTAGCTCCTTCCCACCAACACAGCTTGAGGCTGAAATAACACCCTGTGTGTGTGCTGACCAGTCAGCTGAGGACCTCTAAGTGCCCGGGGAGATGCTAAAGGAGTGAAAATCAGAAGGACCGCTACATCCAGCTTTTCCTTAATCAGGGAGAGAGGAGATCCCAGAACTTTCTCTCTACTCTTTGCCAGTAGATGTTTTAAAAAACAAACAAAACAAAACAAAACAAAAAAACACACCTCATCAACAGAGGAATGGATAAAGAGGATGTGTTGTGAGAATTAGAATGCATAACTTCTGTGAAAACCCCAATACAAAGCTGGTACTCCAAAATATCAAAGAGCTGAAGTACCTGCCCAGGGACGCCCAGCTCCTAAGAGAGCCAAGACTGGAGCCCAGGGAAGTCTGACTCTAAAATCAGAACTTTTTCACACCAAACTGCCGCACCCTGACCTGCTTGGAGGTAATGTCACTGAGCCTAACACTTAGTCACATGGTCTTTTCAGACAATGCAGTGACTCCCACCCAGGGTGCTCAGAATTCCCCACAGACCCCAACAAATAACGCAGGGGAAAAACAGCTCATGCTGGGATTCACCAGAGGAAATAACCTTTTGAGAGACTGGAGGAGGAGGTAGGGAGAGACCAGTGAACCCCAGGCTTCTCTTCAAGCTGACGTCACTAACTTGAGGCTGCAGAAGGACTTGGATTCACTGCCTCGGGAGCCTCCTCCCTGCTCCAGTACTACATGGGTTGTCACGTGTTGTTCCCTTTCCTTTAAACCATCTCAATGCCCCACTGGTATCGTCAGCCAGGAGCTGGTAAGCAGACCTTCTGGTCACCAGGGAGGTAGGGAGCCAGGATCCAGCTGTTGGGGAGGCTGGAAGGTGTAATGGGGTGTGGGGGTCTGTCCCTCCACAGTTCTAGTTTATCTCAGTAAATTAAGGAAGAAAGGAGAGACTTTCCAATCAAGGTGGAAATTAACATCATTTGTATAATTCCCAGGACACAACTTTATTTTCCTTGAAAAGGTGTGGTGCAAACAATAAGAGTTTCTTTCCTTTCACTAAACAGAGAGATCTGGGTGACCTGGAAGCTGCCCAGGGTGGGGATGAAGTGTGTTTACAGAGGGCATCCCTGTGCACTGCGTCCTAAAGACCCATTCAGTCCTCAAGACCACCCACAGGAGAGGGAGGGCTTAGTCTCTTTCAGGTGAAGAACCTGAAATTCCAAGAATATAAGTGATTTCCCCAGGACACATCAGATTCCACTTTTCGGCTACTTACATTTAAAGCCAGTCATGGTCCCACTTTCTGGTCTTTTATTTAAGTTTCTGTTTTTCTTTTTTAAGTTTCCCCAAACAAGAACCCATCTCTTCCCTCTGCACCCAAGGTCATGGTGCTCCTAAAATCTCCTGGATTTTAGTTCTCTGCCAGCTCTGCTCTTAATTAAAGACAAAGATTGAATGCTCCTGGATTTGTTTTCAAGACCCCCGTTTTGGAGCGAATGTTAACCGTCAATAATCAGGGCTGAAGAAATTGTCAGTGTTTTTATTACAGTTTATCGAAATTGATGTGCCAATTGGCGACCAAGTGTCAGTCCGTGCCCATGCCAGGCTTGATGCAGGATTCAAACGAAGCCCTGGCTGGTTAGATAAGACATAGGAAATGGCAGAGAACAATGTGTGACTGTTTTAACCAAGAACACAGAAACTCGGCTTCACCGCTGCATGCTTTAATCTCTCTGAGGCTCCATTTCCTCATCTGCAAAATGGGAACAATGATGCTATCTGCCTACAGAGTTATTGTGAGGATTACATGAGACAGTCATCATAAACCGTTTAGCACAGGGCCAGCAGAACCAGCTTTAATAAATGCCCATTAAAATTGTTGTTGTCACAAGGGAGGTTGGAAACTGAAATTTATTAAGCAGCCCCTGTGCATCTCTGTTCATTCAACACAACTTTCAATCCTCAATCTAGTCAGTCCTCTATTATCATCTTTGCTTTCTAGATGAGAAAACTGAGGTTTGGGGACTCATCATGTGATGACTCACTAGAAAAGTGCAGATTTGGAACTAGGTCTGTTTGACAGTAAGACAGACATGAACAGATCAAAGCAAACAAACACACCTGTGGGTTTTTTTTTTTTTTTTTTTTTTGGCATTGTTGGGACCCTAAAATCTCTAGGATGTTCTGGACCAGGCTGTACTATAGAACATTCTGTGATGACGGAAATGTCCTAACTTGCACTGGCCAACACAGTAGAGTACTTGAAATGTGGCTAGTGTGACCAAGGAACTGAATTTTTAATTTTAGTAAAGTTTAGTTAATTGAAATGGAAATAGCCACACATGGCCAGTGGCTGCCATATTGGATAGCAAGATCTAGACTGCAGCTCTCCACCCTCTCTAAACTTGCTTCCAAACCCCCTCCCCACCCCTCCCAACGTCTCCCTGATGGTGACTCACTTGCTCAGGTTCCCCCAGCGCTGTGTTACCAACTCACATCCCATTTCAATCCCTGTTTCTGGTCCCTGGGATTTGGTGACACTCCCTGTGCCCATCACACCAACTCCTCCTTTTGAGTTGAACTTTAGCTTCTCTCTGCCAGCTGTTGTGCTCTGGTTTCCTGCTGCATCTAGCTCCCCAAACCAGGCCCAGGACCCTCAGAATCTTCACCCTTACCTGAATAGCCATCAACATCCCAGGCCCAGGTCCAGATGCCCTGGAGGGGCAACAAAGGGGCAGAATGTTCAAAACTGACATGACCAAGAAATCCCAAGATGTCTGGTTGTTTCCATATGAGAAATACACAGAGGATACGTGAAGGTGCCCGCTTCAGGGAGCTTACGCACTCAGCGGGGAGACAGGATACGCTGAAAATACCAAGAAGACTTATAGTTCCTCCAGGGCGAGTGTGCTGCCGGGGCTAGGAGAAAAGAGCCGCATTCTGGGCTGGATTCCCCAGAGGAGCTCCCAGGAGAAGGTGAGGGCCCTCCCTGTCCAGGCTCCAGCCTCCTCCCTGCTGCTCTGACCTGTAAGGGCAGCTGGCAAGAAGGACATCGTGTCTTCCACCTGCAAGTTGGGTTTGGACAAGTCGAGCAGCAGCAGGGGGTAGATGGCAGGAGGAAAGAGCAGGTCTCTGTGTTTCTCTGGCTTCCTCTCCGCCAGGTGGAGGGTTGGCAATGACCAAGTTCCTCTAGTGAAGGTGTGGCTCCTGCTTGCAGCCGTGGTTCTCTCGTGGTTCTGGTAAACGCTCCCTCCTCTCGTCCCTCCCAGCCAGGGATGGTAGCAGCTCCCTGCTGTCAGCAGGCGCCGAGCACTGCAGCATCACTTGTTGCTTCCCCTGTGCCCAAGCCACCCCCTTAAACGGTCCCTTCCTTAGTGCTCTTCAGTCATCCTTTCTGATGCATCATCATCAATTTCATGCCAGGACTATGATTGATACAGGGCCTATGCTGGGTCTTAAAGGATGAGTAGGACTGATGCAGGCAGTGAAGAAAAGAAACTCAGAAAACATGAGAAGACCAGGCAGAGGAGCAGGGGCAGAAGAGCCAAAGGCCTGGTCAGGATGGTGAGGCCAGGGGGCTGGAGAGGGGACTCTGGGTCGGGGGTGCCGGAGCTGAAGCTGGGACCGGGCGGTGGAGGCTTTCATCATAGGATTCAGAACTGTGAGAGTGGGAAACCAAGTGACCCATGTCAAACTAGGATGATGCCCTGTTTCAACGTCCCTTGTGCACTGAAAGTTTCTATGGAACCAGCTATAGTAGGCTTCTAAGAGTCTCGTGAGCTAGGTGGTTGACCACACAACTGGCTTTTAAATACACATGACACCACTGGTGAATAAACAAAGCTGCACTTGAATAGATTTCCTCTCTGGCTTCCATGACAATCAAGTGAGAAATATTCCATTAATATTCAAGCTTATCTATCCTGTATCCAATTACCTATGGAGTCATAAATATATACTCTGTCTGTTAGACAGGAACATTCAAACCTGCCTCTTCGTATCTTATTGGCTAAGCAAATGCAAGGACACATTACGTAGTACCCAAGTGTAGCTATATCACTGAGATCACTGTACTTGTCAATTTTCCCCTGCATAATTCAGATCTACTTTAGTTTGGAAAAAGAAAATGTTTCTGATACATATTTTATGCCAGATGCTGTATGAACAGAGTACGGCATGCCTGAAATGTTACATGTAATGAGACTGGGGCTATTCTTTGGCCATACTCAGCAGCTCCTAGGAAAGCATAGTGACCTCTGCTACCTTTATAGCCAAGAGAATGTAGGCACCTGGGCTGGCATTTGCAAAGACCCCACTGGCAGAATGACCATTGCTCCCTTAGCTGAAGGGATACAGAATTCTTTAATGGAATCATGAATTCATACATACAGAACTATGATAATACCTAAAAAGACAGGTGAAAAAATTCTGACTATATTTCTCAAACTTAAAAAAAGAAAAGATAGACTGCGTTGGCTGACATTTTGCCAAGATAACGTGATAACAAAAAGATTTTTGCATCATTTGCTTCCACCTGTTTACTTGCTGAGTGTCGGGGTGATGGTACTTTGATCATCAGCAATGTTTTTTAAAGAAAGATTTTATAAGGCTTATCCTTTTTCACAGGTTAATTGATAACCTGAATTAACTAAATAGACCTAAAATTTCAGGGTGAAGTGTAATGCCTGACTTGTTTGCATTTTTTTCTGCCACCCTTATTAATTTATGCGGGTAAAAAGTCCATGGTGAAGAACACACAGGAGGTGAAAAATAAATGTCCCAGTGACCCATTAGAAGCATTACCAATTAAACCACTGCTCTGCGAAAATCATTAACCAGCAAAATTGACAAAATTGAAAGTATCCATGTATTTGCCAAGGGAGTATATAGAACAGTACAGCTGTCTACACTGTTTTTCCGTAGAATGATATCTGTTCCTTTTATTTTTGACAATTCCTGTCCCTGTATCTTAAGCAGAACATTCTTTCTCCAAATTAAAGCCAATTAAAAACTATTTAAGGAACACTCTGCGACAACAACTTCTAACAGAAATAACAGCACTCACTGCAGAAACAAGGCAGCAGAAGCTGTGAAACTTATCGATGGCTTCGCTAATGTCACAATGGAGACGTTCAAAGATTGCTTCTCATTTTCAAATTTGTCTGTGTTGACTGAATATCTTGTGGTGCTGACATACTTTACTTTAGCGTATACGTTTTGATGTTTGTTTAAATAGTTAATTTTTTTGTTCTATAGGATAGAATGAGATTTCATATTTAATACATTTTCCTGTTTTATCATATGTGGCTAAGGTGCCACATTAAACTTCTACTTTGGAAGTTTTACAGATGATGCCATTGCATTGAAGGAGAATCTAAAATGCTTATATTTGTGCAGTGAATAGCAAAAACTAAACCATTACAGTTTTCAGAAGGGCAAAAGGGGGAAATTGAGTGTTCCGTCTGCGTTGTGCACTGTATCATCCATTTTACTGCATTATTAATTTCCATCTTCCCAACAACTTTGAAAAGCAAGAATGTTTATTATCTCTTTGAACAAGTGAGGGGCCCCCTTCACTCAGGGAGGTTTAGCAACTTGCTCAAGGTCAAGCAATATGGCTAGATTCCGACCTGGGTCTGTCTGGCTCCAAAACCCTCATAAGGTCAAAGAGGGCTCTTTCCCACGAACCCAGGATCACAGGATGTTTCCTGCCAGCCTTAATGACCATCTAAAATGGTGGGGCCAGCAGTCACTGAGGCAGAACTTGGCCTTCTGACATGATCTGAGGGCATATTTGACATCAGGCCAATCCCATGGCATAGCTCCAAGAGCTGCCGCATTTGAGTAGAGGGCACTCACACAATTAGCCCTACGATTACACTTCTGTGTTAGGTGCTCAAAGGGCCAGGCAGGTGCAGGGGTGAGTCCCAGCTCTGCCGTATATAGACCTTGGGCTAAGCCATAAAATCCACTGCACCTGCAAAAAAAACCCTTAAAAATCAAAAAAAAAGTAAAGTGGGCAGTGGGTGGGAAATAATCTATCCAACATGAAAAGGCTGTCTGGAGGAATAAATTAAATGATCGGTGAAAAATCCTTGGAAAGGGGCATATACACAGAAGGTGTACGTCGGCTGCATGTAGAAGTTGTTAAGCCTGCAGTGAAGGGGTGCTGGCCAGGTCCAGAGTGCTGTCTCGGATCCGCTATTCAAAGTGCAGCCCACAGACCAACAGCATCGGCATCACTGGGAGATGGTTAGAAATGCAGGTTCAAAAAACAAACAAACAAACAACAACAACAAAACAAATTAAAGACACTTTTGGGCTTCCCTGGTGGCGCAGTGGTTGAGAGTCCGCCTGCCGATGCAGGGGACACGGGTTTGTGCCCCGGTCCGGGAAGATCCCACATGCCATGGAGCGGCTGGGCCCGTGAGCCATGGCCGCTGAGCCTGCGCGTCCGGAGCCTGTGCTCCGCAACGGGAGAGGCCACAACAGTGAGAGGCCCGCGTACCGCAAAAAACCAAAAGAAAACAAAACAAAAAAACAGAAATGCAGGCTCTACCCCAGACCTATAGATTCCTTTCTAACAAGGTTCAAGTGTGCGCATTCGAGTTTGAGAAGCACTGCCTTAGGCCTCCTGGTCTAGCTCTCTAGGTCTCAACCTCCAGAGAGAGACGTTAGCAATTATTCCTTATCACAAAAATAGAATAAAAGGGCCTATGAAGCTCATCCAATCCAGGAATGGTGAATACCTGGCATAGGTGCCCCCTTTCTGTTCCGGGCAACCAGGACAGACATTGCTAATCGATCAGGGGATTCTTTTTCACTGAGCTCAGAAGGAGCTGCTTTATCCTTCACGATGCACTCCAGGAACTCACTCTTTCTCTTGGAGTTGATATGGATATGAAAGCTACTTCCTACCCTCCACCATGCTTTATTCATAAGTGGACCTTATCTCCCATTTAAGGCTGTTTTCCCAACTTTCCGACCAATTTAACATTTATCCCCTACAAAAATATTCCATCATCTGGTTACCTCGATTCAGCAGGAACTGAGTGCTACCAAGGTTAAATGACATCCCCAAAGTAGAGAATCCTATTCCTCTGGTTCAACTCTTCTCTTTTTGTCCCGGTCCATCTCTGCTCCACCATCCACATCAGTGTTTCAGACCAAGGGAGGGAAGACTTGAAACCTCACAAAGAACCTAGGACATTATACTGATGCACACAAAAGCCAAGGTAGAAAGACACCAGGAAATTTAAAAAAATGTTCTGAGACCTTGAAGCACTCCTATGTGCCCTGGCAACCCAGCCCTGTCTCCTACTGGGAGCTTGAGCTGGCATCTTTGCCAGCAGGAAAGGATGGTGTGCCGAGCCGGCCTCACTCCTGTGACCTTCACCCAGTTTCCCAGCCGCCTGCCTCAAATGCTTTGTGCAAAAAGCTCCAAAATAGGAATGATTTTCTGAACTTAATTTTTGTTCACATGTAATAGGAGACAGATACCCCCACTAAGCTGTTGTGCCAGTCAGCCAGTGGGAAGCAGCCCATATTTTCGGAAGATAAATCATTAAGAACTGGAATACAGGGTAGGCATATATACCAGCTGGATCCATTTTAAGTGAAAATTAATGGCAAATTCTTGTAACCACATTAAGGGCCATTGTCGTTCATTCGAAATCAGTTAAACATGAAAACCATTTCGAGTTCATGGAATATAAATATTTGTCTATGTTTTTTTTGCCAGTGCTCCAGAGAGACTAGGAGGGCTTGGCAGATCAGTGTTCTATAAACACGCTCACAAAGGGCAAAAAATAAGGAATTTGACTCTTGTTGGGTTAAACTGTTTATCAACTTTTCCATTTCCTCAGTCAGGAGATAATTAAACAGTAAGCAGATGTCAGAATCTAATTGTTTCAAGGAAAGATTGCTTAACGACTTACGTTGCCTGTAATTTCTGTGTATTGTCTGCAAACAACACTTTGGTGGGTACAGGAAGCAGAAAGCTGCCAGTTAGTTGCTCTCTCCATGGAGGCAAAGGCTCGCCTAACAAGTACATCCATGCAGTCACTCTTGATATCAAGAAGCAAGCAAAAAAGTCCCTGAAACAATGCTTTGGGTGTATTGGACCAGAGAAAATGTTGGCTTCTCAGAAGGAGAGAGGGAAAAAGAAGAAGGGAGGGGGAGATGGAAAAGAGAGGATGGGAAGATGGAGATGAGGAAAGGGAAGAGCTGGGAGAAGGAAGGAGAGAAAGAATAGGAGAAGATTCAGAAAGAGGCAGTGTTTGTGGAGGGAGGGGACCGGATATGGTCCCATCCAAAGGGCCTGGTCTTCAGAGTCAAGCCCACTGTTTGGTTCCATCACTTTCCACATTTGGACTATTTATTTGACCTCCCTGAATTCATTCCCTCATCTGACAACTGGATGTATTGATAGTAATCCCTGCCCTAGCTCGATCACAGGCCTGTTGTGAGCTATAAAGAGTAATATATATGAAGGTCTCAAAATTGTGAAACACTATACAATTGCTTTAATTTTTCATAAAAGAGCAGAGGGGAATTGGGTGGAGAGTTGAAACAAAATGAGGTCTGTCAGGGGGTGAGGGATGCTCTCTTGTAGGGGTCCCACAGCCGTGCTGCTTGGGACCCAAGGTGTTTCAGAATTTAATAAAACAGTTCCTTCACGTTCTACTGCAGAGTCCTCCCCTTAAAATACACACACATGTGCACACACACACACACACACACACACAGCCCTCCATGGGATTCAAGTATGTGTCCAGGAAGTCAGGTGGGGAACAGGCTTGAGAAACAGGCCCCATGCTGCGTTCCTAACTTCTGGTCACTTAAAACTGGGTCAAAGACATTGCTAGTGGCCTCTCCCTTCAGGATGAATCTCTTCCCTGGGGGTTGTCAACCACGGCTTACAAACAGACCCCCCAACTAGGGCACTCCACAGGTTACCAAGCATGGCCAGCATGGCCAGTAAGACTTAAACTCAGAATCCTATTATGTGATTTATTATGTAGTCTTTCCAAAAGAACCAATTTACTAATGAACTATGGGGCCCACACTTGCTCTGGGCTCATCTCTGACACTCCCTTACTGTGTGGTCTCAGACCGGCACCAACCCTCTCTGAGCTTCCATGTTCCCATCTATGAAATAAAGTTGAACAGCTTGATCCTAAGGACCTTTCTCCTTGTGACATTCAAAGTTCTCATCACTTACCCATAGGAAGTCTAAGGTATAAAACGTAGTCCAGAGTCCTCTGTGCCCTCCCACGCTCAGCTGCCTGCCCTGGGGGGGACCTGTGGGGACTACAGAATGGGCTCCCTTGCCCTCTGGCTTCTGCGTGGCCTCAGCCAACAGCAAGCCCCAGCAGGAAGCCAGAAAGAGGAGACTGAGGTCTGAGTGTTCCATCTCCCACCCTGTCCCTGCAAGCTCTCCCCCCACCCCGTCCCTGCAAGCTCTCCCCCAGCAGACTGCCTCAGCCCCTCCTCCACCGGACTCTCTCCCTGCAGGTGTGGTGAGCAGCTTCCTGCCCTCTTTTCTGCAGGCCTGGCGGTGGTAATAGCCCTACTGTGACTAGCCCTGGGCAACTGCATTATCCCCTGTGGTTCTCCCACTCCCTGACAGCACCTTAGTAAGTGGCCCCTTTGTAAAGAACCTTCTCAGTGGGGGAAGTCATGGGTGGTCAGTCACGGGAGACTGACCCATGAGAGGCATGGCTGGTCCAATGGGGCCAGGGGTGAATGAACAAAGAGACCAAGGGAGCAGGCAGGCCTTTGCAAGTTTGTCTGAGAGAACGTGAAGAAGTTTAGACAGACAAGAAGGGGATGGGTGAGGGCATTTTAACCACGAGTCAGTGTGGGAACAGCCAGGATGCCAGCACACTCTGGGAAAGGAGAGGCCTGGCTGCCCGGAGGGAAGACCTTGGTGGAGAAGGAATGAGGGACGTGGGTGGAAAAGCTGATGAGGGCCAAACTGTAGGGGGCCTGAAGGCGAAAATGAAGCCTGGGACTTTATTCCAGGGGCAACAAGAGACTTTGGATTGTTCTAGAGCAGGGGACTGGCCCGATCACACCGAGCCATTTTAGGAATGATAAGCTGGCTGTGGGGAGCAGACCATAGTGTTTCCAGTGGGGTAGCCCTTTGCAAAGGGCACACATGCTGATGCCAATAGTGACTCACCCACCCCCCAATAAGGGAGCAGTGAAGGCAGAGGCAGCGCAGGTGTTACCCCGCCCCAAGCAATCTCACACTCATGTCAGCCCCAAAAGAGCAGAGAGTGAAACGCATCGCATCCTAAAGATGAAAGGGAAAACACATTCTTGGAAGAGAGCTCCTCTCCAACCCGTCCACCCACAGCCCCCAGAATAAGGGATAGGCAATCTGCTTCTCCTGGCATCAGATTCAAAATACTCCTGAGGCCAAGAGGACCTAAAAGGGTACCTCTGCTCACGTGCGTGAGAACAGCCCAACAGGGGGACCATCTGTCTCAGGATGGGCCCAGTGTGGAGGAGGAAACAGTAGCCCCCAAAGGGGTGCTATTTCAGAGTTTCCAGGAAAGCATCCCATGAATATCCCCAGCCACTAACTGGAGATCTCTCTTTAGCTCTCTGCTTAGTTCTTTGCTAAGTGGGAACCGCCCCCCACCCCCACAGTGGTGGGGGCCACTCTCTAAGAGGTTCCGTCACTGGCATCTCGGCATGGATGTGTTTGAGGGAAGAAGGAGTCCAAGGGCTCTGATCTCCTGAGGCAATGCAGACCCAGCAAGAGAGAAAAGTTAAAAGGATGCAGGTTCGAGAGGCAGAGGCCCCTCAAACTACCTACAAACACTTGTGCTCAGGATTAGCCCTACGTCTCCTCCTTGGAAAGGTTGCTCTTAGTCCCAGATGGGTCTGGGAAGGGGCCCTCCTTCCTCAGGGGGGCTCCACAGCCTACTCTAGGGTCCACTTCCCTGGCCATCCCCTGGTGATGGGAAGGTCGCTGTAGTGTTCCCGGGGGGTCACGATGGTTGCATGGACCAGGGAGGAAGCAGTTGGAGAGTTTGGATGAAGACAGGAGGGGCTAGATCCACGCTTTGGAACATCCAAACACTTAGAGGTCCAGTAGAAGAGATGGAGCCAACAGAGGACGAGGAATCGGTGAGTTAGAAGGAAAGCTAGAAAGTGAGGGTCATAAAAACCAGGAGGAGCAAAGCAGGAAGAAGTGGTCAGACGCCTCCAACTCTCATGGGGGGCGAGTATCATGACCACAGTTACGTAGGTCATCGATGATCTCTACAAGAGCAGTTTCAGCGGAATGGAGGAAACCAAAGACTGATTTCAGCATCTCACCTGCCCTCCGAGGGAGATATGATTATCCCATTTTATAGACAAGGAAGCTGAAGCTGAGAGAGATGATCTGACTTACCCAAAGCCTAGTTACCTGTTGCCTAGTTACTTGTTGCCTAGTTACCTATCAGACTGTTACCCAACTGCCTGTGATCATGGGGCCATTGATGGGATGTCACAGGTGAGGTTGATGGAGACTTTGGTGGGATTGACAGTGATGGTGATGTTGATGTTGTTGGTAGTGTTGATGATGATGGTGATGGTCACAGTGATGCTGCTGGCGGTTGTTCAGATGGGGAAGTTGATAATGAGGGTGATGTGAAAATTCACTGGTCTGTGGAATCAGACAGATCCAGTTCTATATCCCAGACAGTCAGCAGCACATAAGCTTTTCAACTTCAGAGGCTTTTTGTTCCTAGCTGTGAAGTGGAGATACTATTACCTGCCTCAGAGGACTGTTGTGAGAATGACATGGATGGGAAAGCACCCTGAAGCACCTGACTCCTAGTAGGCTCTCAATTAATGTCTGTTTAATTCATTTGTCTACAGGCCATATTTAGAGAGTGCGGTGAATGTCAGTGCATGAGCCTTACCTTCCCAGCCAGACCCATCCCTCTCGGATCTAACTCCACTCCCCAACCAGAGTTAACTCTACCCTCAAGGTCAATCATGGCCATCTCGGTGGCTGCCTGCTCCCCAGCCCCACCACTTTACGTGCTTGCTCTGAGGATGCTGCCCTGCCAGAAGCCCCGCCCTCATGTCTGTCCACCCTGGTTGGATGGGTGCCCAAGAGACCCTACAAGGAAGAAGGATGGGCGTGGAACAAACACTTACTGAGCGCTATGATGCATCCAGCTCTCTGGGCTCATTCAGCTGGGAAAGAGGGAGTGTAGGCTTATGAGTTTGGGCTTTGGAATCAGACATGCCTAGAATTAAGTACCTCTCCTCCTTCAAGTCCTTACCCAAATTACACCTTCTCCACGAGGTCTACCCTGACCACCCTGTTTATACTGCAGCCCCATCCATAAGACTTCCCCTCTCACCCTTATCCTGCTCAATTTTTTCATCCCCTTTTCACTGGCAACATGTTTTTCTTATATATTATGTTTGTCTGTCTTCTTCCACTGGAACGTTGTTCCAAAGGGCAGAGACTATTACCTGTTTTGTTCACTGATGCATCCTCACACCTGGCACATAGGAAGTGCTCACTAAACACATATAGAATAAATGAAGTTCCAGCTCAGTCCTTAGCAACACACACGTAACAAACAGCTTACCCGTAGCTCAAGTTCACCAGATCTGTCTGGCTCCAGACCCAAGGCCCTTGCACACCCACAATTTCCAGTTTTTTTCCTGGTCACAGCCCCTCCACCCAATCCCACCCGTCAGCTCTAGAACCCTTTCATTTTGAAGTCTCACTCTTACTTCAATCCATTGAAGTATAACAGGGTCGGGTTGCTATTTGAGGAAGATGGAATGTTTCCTAACCTCAAGAGAACCTCAGGCC
The DNA here is from genome assembly GCF_964165515.1 of Mesoplodon bidens. Classification (NCBI taxonomy): domain Eukaryota; kingdom Metazoa; phylum Chordata; class Mammalia; order Artiodactyla; family Ziphiidae; genus Mesoplodon; species Mesoplodon bidens. The sequence goes on along the minus strand of NC_138178.1, from coordinate 59,070,045 downwards.
CAGCTCAGGCACCTCGTACGGCGGCGATAGCACTGTGTGCTTTGAGGTAAACCAGCGGGAACGGCCTGACCCACCCCGGCCTGGCTTGAGGGAAGCCCTTTCAGTTTAAATGCGCCACAGTCAGCTCAGGTCCAAGGGGCAGAAGGCAGGGCTACTCGGTGTTGGCTCCGAGGGGTCCACCTACTGGGAAAATGCAGGTAAGTCAAACAAGCCTGTTTGTTCTCCCAGTACAGCAAACAAGAAACAGAACTAATTCTCCTCCAAGGCTCCCCGCTGGACCCGGGAGGCATGATTAAAGTAATGGGAAGACAAATATTTTCCTGGAGAAAATGATAAAACTGGAGGCAGGAAAAGCAAACAGCATCTTCAAAAGGGCAGCTGTGGAGTTGCCCCAGGAGCAGTTAGGGAAGGTTCTGGAATGGGGGTGGGGTGGGGGCGGGTGGCCTGTGGGCTCCTGGCTTGGAGGAATGGGCTGAGGGGAGAGAGGTCTTTTCTGAAAGCAACCAGCACAGCCGGCATAGGGGGAAGCTGTGTGATTCACTCTCCCCATCACTAGGATTTCGTTTTCATGGAGGTGGAGAGAATTCAGGTGACATGGTCCAAGACAGGCCAGAGCTTGAGCTGAGAGCCAGACATGCTTGGGCTTGAATTCTATCATTCATTCACTCATTCACTCCTGTGGTCAGTCAGTCAGCCCTTTCTTATAATACATCTATACTGAGCACCTCCTGTGCCCTAGGCTCTGGCCCGTGCTATGTGGTCTTAAGTGAGTCCTCCATCCTCTCAGAGACTCCCTGTTTTCACCTGGTAAACAAGCTGGTGCAGGATTGTTGGAAGCCCTGCTGCCGGTCCCATCTTGCCTTGCATCCTCAGGACTGTAGCTGGGAACCCATGTTCCTCCTTCCTTTTCGGCCTCATGTATCCTACCAAGACCTTAAAACTCCACTTCAGCAATTCTTCCTCCAGGAAGCCCTTCTTGACCCCCTCAGGCTGGGTTACCTGTCTTCCCTGTGCTGCTTCCCAGAGATCCGAGCTTGCCTTGGCCAGCACATCGCCCCAATTGGCATGGACCTGCATCTCGCTCTCATGGTGAGCTCCTCCAGGCCCAGGAACGTGGTGCGTTTATCTCTGTGTCCTCAAGGTTGAGGCAAGGGCCTGGAACTTGGAGGACTCAAGAAAGACATGTGACTTGTGACTCAGGGCTAGGTCCTAGAGCTGAGGCAAGAGGTGGGGCTCTGACAACATGGGACAAGTGGACTCACCCCCATCAACTGGAGGGGGGAAAGGGGTGTCATGGACAGCTGCCAAGAGAAGGAAATGTTCTGAGAATGGAAGGAAGAGAAAAAATTAGCCAGAGACAGAGGGCGGGAAGGGAAGAGCATGTGCAAAGGCCAGGAAGAGGCTCTTATGACACCTGAGAGGTTGTGGACGGACTGTGGCCAAGAGACCTCTGAAGTTCTCTCTGTACCTTTTCCTCCAGGGATGGAAAGGCCCTGGGGAATCCTGAGCTAAGGTGGGGCCTGATCACACTGTGTTTTAGAAAGACCCTGTAGAGGGCTCTGTGGGTGGACAAGGGGGTCAAGAGATGTCACATTCTTATCTTGTTGTAATATTAGCTCAAACCATGAAAACCACAGTCCTAACAAATGTCAAGGCCTGCATTTGGGTTCAAAATGATGAACTACCCCAGAAGCATCATGACTTGGCTGAAGTCTAGGTGAAAAAGACCTGAGGGTTTTAGGTGGTCCCACAGCTTCATGTGAGCCCATTCAGGGCTGCCGCTGCTTCAGGAGTGAAAGCCATTCTGGGATGGGAGATGGAGTATAAAGTTCAGGCCAATAGAGGTGACAGGCACAGGGCGCAGACTTGGTTTGGAAAGGTTCCAGCCCTGGGTGCCACTTCACTAGGAACACAGACGAGAATGTCACCCAAGGAGTGAGAAGTCAGAGAACCCTGCTTCTTGAAGAAGTATCTAGAGAGAATTTGATCACAGGGCTGGTCAGAGAAAGGAAAGGCGTGGTTGAGCGTGGGCACCATCTTCAAATACCCATCATGGGCCTGAGCCAGCCTAGAGAGGCCGACCCATGTCCACGTGCCAGCTCCACCCCTACTGAGCTGGGGGACCTCAGCAGGGTACTTAATTCCCCTGAGCCTCAGTTTCTCCATTTGAAAGATGGGAATATGGAGTTGTGAAAGTTAAATGGTGTGCTGCACACACCGCAGTGCTCCATAAAGCTTCATCTCCTTGCTTCTCTAAGATGTTGTGAAGGCTTGTGTTGAAAGAAAGAGCATGACTGTGAGGGAGGGGGAGGGCTAGCCAGTATGCACTCGTCAGCACATTTGCGGAGGGCAGAGTCCCAGGGAAATGTCCACCAGGATTCAAGGCCCCCAGAAGCTCTGCAGGAGGGACACAAGGTACAAGCACCAAGGATTGACTGCTGCAAGTGAGGAGGGGGGACCTGGGGAGTCAGGGTTCACTGAAGACAACCCTCTCCTGCTTCAGACCCTCCTCAAGGGCCCATCACTCTCCCCACCTGCTCTGCCGTCACACAGCTAAACCCCATGGCTCCATGGAAACAGTCATCTCCAAGGTCTTGGTTTGGGTCCCCCCAGAAGCAGACCCTGAACGAGGACACGGGTACATAATTGGGAGGCAATCCCAGGAAGTGAGGATGGGTGCAAGGGGGTTAGAAGGGAGTGGGACAGGGAAGGAAGAAAAGCCAAACAAGTGAATTTAGGAGCAGGTCGCCACTGTGGGCAACTGAGAGCCATCCCGTGGGCCCCCTCTGGGGAACTGAATGGACTGAACTCAGAGGCAGGGAGGCTGGGACACAAAAACCCCAATGGCATCCCCCAGGGGTGAGGGTTGCCCTGGGACATTCGCTCCCCTGCGTCTCCAGGCTGTGCCTGTTTGCAGCAAGCTACGCTGAGGACAGTCCTTAGGCAGAGAAGCAGAGACATGCTGGGTGCTCTCACTGTGCTCCGGGAACAGCCCACAGCTGCAGGATGACTCTGGGGAACCCAGAGGGGTTGCGGTAGGGAGTCCACTACTTTGCTAGGGTCACCACTGACCCCACAATGGCAGTCAGTGACCTCTTCTCAGTGCGCCCCTTACAGCTCCTCACTGAGCTACCACCCATGCTCACCGCCTGCCTATTCCTCAGGATCCCAGTAATACCATCCCAGGCCTATCTTCCTCCTGCTCATCTCTCCCTTCTTGGGTGTGTTTGTGGGCTTCTGTCTTCTCTTGCCCTTAAGTGCTGAGATCCCTGGGGTCTGCCCCTGAGCCCTCTCCCTGCCTCACTCTCCTTCAATATGTGTCACAGGTCTAACTACATGAGACCCTACAGGGGAACATGTTAAATGCAGGTTCCCAGGCCTCGCCCTCCAGCCCTACTGAACCAGACTCTCTGAAAATGGAGCCCACGAACGTGCCTTTTAACAAGCTCCCTACGTTGAGTTGCCAGATAAAATTCAGGATGTCCAGAGGTGCATGCCACATCTGAGACATACTAAAAAATTCCTTGTAGTTTATCTGAAATTCACATTTAATGGGGCATCCTGTATTTTCGTTTGCTAAACCTGCCAACCCTATCCCAAGGTGATTCTGATGCACCATAAAGTTCAAGAACTTTTTTTAATGTATTCTCCCTGAGTTACCGTATCCATGCCCCCAATTTCAATTACCAATTACATGACAGTGACTCGGATTTCTTTCTTGCCCAGAACCCTCCCCTGAATTCCATAGATCTGATGGCCCACTGGACATCTCGAATTTGATATGTTCAACATAGAGAACTCATTGCTTTCCACCTGCCCCCACACCTACTCCCTAAATCTGCGCTTCTTCCTTCTTTCTCTGTCGGTAGCCCCGCCATCCACTCACCCAAGTCAGTAACAAGAGGGGTTATCTCAGTCACTCCTTTCTCACCCCACTCACCCCCTAGTCAGTCACCAAACTATTCTCTACATCTCTCAAAATCCCTTGCATCCTTGTGGTAGGCTGCCTTCCAAATATATCCACCTCCTAATTCCTGGAACCTGTGAATGTTAATTTATATGGTAAAAGGGCAGTTGCAAATGTGATTAAATTAAGACCTTGAGATGCGAGATTATCCTGGATTATCCAGGTTGGCCCAGGATATCCACTGTCCTTGTAAGAGGGGTGCAGGAGGCTCAGAGTTAGACAGAAGATGAAGTGATGATGGAAGCAGAGACTGGAGTGATGTGGAGTGATTTGTTACAGCAGCAAAAAGAAACTAATACCGTCTATCATCTTTCTCCTTTCACATTGCTCCTGCCTGACTTTATTCTCTATCCATTGCAATCTCCCCATGAGGGCTTTCTGCTTCAAGCCTTGCATCCTCCATAGCACCAGCAAGGTGGTCTTTCTCCTGATTCATGCCCTTGGATGACCCCCATCACTAAGGAAAAGTCCAGACCCATCATCAGCTCAGCTTTCTGGGTTGTGTCCCTCCCCTGTCTCTCTTCATCTCCCTCCATTAAATACCTTCGGACTGCTGGCTTCTGAACTCAATTCCTGGTTTAATAAACCCTTGTTCTCCTTCTTTCTGACAAGAATGTTTTTCCCCACCTTTTTTTCTTGCCTAACTCCTATTCATACAGCAAAACCCAACTCAGATATAACTTCCTCCAGCAAGCCTTTCCTGGCTCTCTTGCCACCCACAAAAGAGTTAACGAGAGCCCACTCTAACCTCATACAACTTTTATTTCTTGACCAAATTCCCACTTTTGCAGTTTCCCCACTAGTCATTGTCTCTACTAGATTCTGAGTTCCTTGAGGACTGGAAAAACAGTTTCTTGTTTGCTTTTGAATCCCCAGGACCTAGGAAATACTCCATACATGTTTGTTGAATTAGCACAAGTAAACGTTTCTCTCGGTTTCAATATTCAATGATTTTTATGCTACTGTTTCTTAGGCTTTTCTCCAAATCAGCTGTTCCCTACAAAGGAGCAGAAAGACAATTATTTCCATTGCTAGTTCCTGTTAATTCACTCAAGATAAATAAAAATTAATAGGCACTCATTTGTCATGTGGACTTAAGAATCCAAAATTACATTTGTCTTGGCCCAGAGTGTTAATACATCTCATATTTGTAATTTATGAAGAAAAATTTATGATCCAGTGTCTCCCTCACTTAAATAAATACACACATGCACACAGTCACAAATGCTGCCCTGGGGTCTGCAGGAGCTAGGGAAGGAAAACAGAACAAAACTGTGGACTCCGAGAATCCCTAAAGAAAGCCCCACCCAAACCAGGACACTGTTCTTCATCAACAATGTCCCCAGTCCTCAAGCCAAAGCTATTCGAGGAAAAGATGATGAAGCTCACGGAAAATTGTAGTCAAAGGACACAACTTTCTTTTTGGCTCCATTCCTAGATATTACACCTCGAGGTCCCGCTCCTCTCTAACGGAGTCTGGGTCACTGCCCTATAAAAGCCCCCCACCAGAGTGGAAGGAAATAAATGAAGGTCTTTTTCTTGGCATTTCCCTCCCACAATCCTCTGCTACTTGCCAGGATTTTCTGGGCTGATAGGAAGCATCTCCCCCACCCGCCTCCTGCTTGCTGTTCTCCAGAACCTGCTGTTACCCATCCCTGCTCAGGGAGAACAGAAGATGGACAGTCAGCAGGGTACCAAGCAGTCCCACAGGACCCTCCGTGTAGCGTGGAATTATGTGTCATATTTGAATGAAGGATTCTGCTTCTAAAAGAACCTCAAAAACTACAGGTTGGAAACTGATACCTCGAGTTGTTTGAGTTTAATTCTAAAGTGAGAAGTATTATTTCAGAAGAAGGAAAGGGCCTGAAGGTTTAGTCCACAGTCAGTGGCCCGCAGCCTTCCACGTCCTCTGATGGCTGAAAGGATTTCAGACGATTCTAGAACAGCAGGGGCAGGAAAGACACAAGTTCTTTCAGAGGAAGTTGCACAGGGGTCAGCATGGTTTGGGAAATGGAGCAAAGGATTTGAAAGCCTGCAGCTCTGAGTTCAGACCCCAGCCTTGCCCGGCAGCAGCCGTGCTGGACTGTCTGTCATCACCTGGGCATCCCGCCACCCTCCTCCACAGTCTCCCCCAGGAACGGGGCTCCCAGGTTCCCCTTCTGCACAGGGTCCCAATGAGATGCTCTGCTAATGAAACCCTCATGTGATATTTGGAAGGCAAAGGAAGGGAGAGGCCATTCTTCTCCAGAGGCACTGGAGGCCGACCCACTGGCAGACGTGAGGTTTGCAGGCGCTTCCCGGCCAGCGCCTGCCCTCACCTGCTCACAGCTGCGGGGGTCAGCACGAGCCTCCAGGAGGCTCCACACAGCTTCGGGGCCGGCTCTGGAGAACCATCCATTTTGGAACCTGCCGGGTGACCTTCAAGGATGGCTTCCTGACCTTCATTCCTCCACCCTTCCAGCAGCTGCCTCAGCCTCTAGTTCCCTGAATGAACAACCTGTGTACTTGGAATGCACAGCATCAGTACGGCAGCTCTGCTTGGGCCTGGCCACCGTCTCCTCCCCTACCATGCCTCCGTTTCTCTGCCCTTTTACCCTCCCCCCACCCCACCCCCCAAACAAAGGTAAATGGCCATTTTATTTTGTGGCCGGTTCTTTGTGAGTAATCTTGTCAATGAGACTGACCTGCAATGAGGTTCAGCAAACAGTTAATATTATTACCAATAATAAAATGGAAGAGCTGGAGATGAAAGGAACGAGGCAATGGGAAAGAAGAGGTTGGACATTTGAGAGGGGACCTAATCCCTTACAGGCCTGGCAGGGGAGGGGAGAGCCAGGGCACAGAGGAGAGGCTGATGGTGAAGCAGGAAGGGTGCCTCCTCCAGCGAGAGCACAGGCAAGGAGACCAGGGGTTGTGGACACCGCAGGTGTGTAGACAGAGCAGGACTGGTTGTTGAAAGCAGTTTCCACCTAATGGCTCCATTTCCCTGCAAGGCAGGTGGCCCGGCGTTGCACTTGGCCTTCTTCACAATCCAGAGACTGATAATGATTGCTTGTCTGTTTCCCACTTTAGGCTGGGAGCTCCAGGAGGGCAGGGGCCCTGTCTGGCTTGCTCGGTACATAGTGGGTGTGTACAAGGTGTGGGTGCTGGGATGGGGGATGGAGGATAGGAGTGGAAACTAGCAGTGGCTGTCGAGGGGACTGGGAGGCGGGGCTGACAACTCATGAGAGGATTGCCAGGCATCCCAAAGAACTCAAGGGGGTGTGGATTCCTTGCGTGTGTGTGTGTGTGTGTGTGTGTGTGTGTGTGGCAGCAATCCCAGAGGACGGGAGGAGTGGAGAAGGCTGCCGTCCGGTTCTATAGACAGGTGCAGCGGGAAGCAAGCAGGGACGAGGGACCAGGCTATGGGCACGAGTGCTGATATGCGGCTCCTGCACTCCAGGCTGATGCGATGGACATTGACCAAGACAGGAGGAAGCTGATGGACAGGAGGAAAAGAGAAGGGTCAGAAGCCTGGAAGACTTGATGACGGGACCCAGTACAGTGAGGGAGGGGCCTGGAGGTGACCCGTGTGGCAGGGGGTAAGCTGCTGTCAGGATGAATTCCAGAGAGAGTCACAACAGAGGATGACAAGACCCAGGGGTCCCCAACCTGGCTGATCATCAGCATGTCAAATCTAGTTTCTGCGTCCCATTTCTGGAGTCTCTGGCACCTGGGAATATATACTTTAAAGCCCCCCAAGTGGTGTTGACGAGAGCCAGCTTGGGGAGTCCCTAGCAGTTAAGGTAGAACTGGGGGTGTGTGCAGTAGCATGAAGTGGTGATGATGGCCAACAGATCTGAAAAGGTTTAGGAGGTCCGTGAGGTATGGGTGATGGATGTGTCATGCACAGGGACGCTGAAGTCCCCTGGGAGGATGGCAGGCCTTTGGGAGGAGGAAGACGGTGATCAGCCGCCAAGGCCCTAGATGAATATAGGGGCGTATTCTCACAGGGATGATGAGAAGTCCTCCTGGCAGCCGGAGCCTCCGTCCCCTCAGAGCTACCAATCAGTTCCACAAGCTCTTCCCAGGTTTAGACTCTGCGCCCAGACCTTGGTAAGATGCCATGGGACTCCAAAAGGGAGACCCATGTCTACCGCACCAGGAGCTCAGCATCTTGTGGGGAAGGGACGGTGTCTGGGCCCTGCCCCGTCCTTGGACTATTTTCAGCTCCAGTAGGATGAAGGTGCTGGCCAGAGGCCTTGAGGAACTTTTAGCCCGAGGCTATCTCTCTAGGATTTTGTGCAGTTTTAGGGTCCAGTGGCAACTGTAAAACCGACTTGCAGAGTGGCCCCCCATATTCTGCCTGGGACCTCGCCCCATCTGACACCGCTTCGTGGCAGACACACCCAGAGGCAACACCTTCGTCATGGACAATGGCTGCAACACTCAGCAGCTTCAGGAGTAAACGGCATGGACGGGTGTGGGATGGGACAGGACAGGAAGTGAGTGGTGACCACGGCGTGACCTGGCGCTTTGGGGGGACCTCAGAAGTGCTCGAGAAGACTCTGCAGGCAGTCCTGCCTGAGCGGCTGGACAGAAGAAGAGTGTGGCGCCCTACAGCGGCCTCATATGTACCACCTGATGAGGCCCTGGGACCCCGGGGTCACACTCACGCTATTCCATTTCTCAGTGGGCTGTCCACATCACAGTCCCCACCTGCTTATCTAGAACGCACATTCTTGGGCTCTGCATAACTATGCCAACATTTCTGAAGCACTGCTTTACCCTAACTTCTGAGTAAAGTATTGTCAGACCCATTATACAGATGAGGAAATGACAGCTCAGAGAGGTCTAAGTCTCTGACCTGATATCTTACAGCTATTAAGTGGCTGAGTTGGAATTCAAAGCCAGGTCTTTTGATCCCACGTTCTTTATATTAACTCTCCGTCTCTCAAAGAAGGAAGAGATAATTGGGAGCTGGAGAAGTACGGTCATCAGAGACTCCTGTAGGGCTGAACTTAGGCTGGGCCGCAAAGCTGGGCAGGGTCAGGTGGGTGCAAGGCGAGGGGCATCGAGGATGGACACTTCCTGGGCGCCTGTGACATTGTGCATAGCACCATTACCACGTACACACACCACTGCATTGCATCCTCATACCAGCCCTATGGGCTAAATGTACTATCGTCACCTTGCAGGTCGGACAACTTATGCTCAGAACAGTTATATCACCTTAAGGGGATGTGGCCAGTAAGTGTGGGGACATAGATTAGAACTCGGTTACTCCTGGCTTGAGAGTCAAATCATTTTCTACTACAACGGTAACTGCTCTTTTCTTAAACAGCACAAGCCTCTACTCAGCCAAAACCTGACACAGAATCTCAGGATGCAAGAGAGAGAGGAGAGAGGTCCTCTGGCTGGAACCATCGTGCAGAACCCAGAGCCGCCCTACCTACCCCCCTCACTGCCCCTGAGGCTTCTCCATCCACGGCCACAGCCCCCCTTCACACCACCTTCCTGGCAGGAAGAGAAATAACACCAGCAGGGAGTCAGAAACAGGCCAAGCAGCCTCCAGCCAAGTCTCTAAAGAAATAGGGCAGGGCTTCCCTGGTGGCACAGTGGTTGAGAGTCCGCCTGCTGATGCAGGGGACACGGGTTCATGCCCCGGTCTGGGAAGATCCCACATGCCGCGAAGTGGCTGGGCCCGTGGGCCATGGCCACTGAGCTTGCGCGTCCGGAGCCTGTGCTCCGCAACGGGAGAGGCCACAACAGTGAGAGGTCCACATACCGCAAAAAAAAAAAAAAAAAAAAAAGAAATAGGGCAGCAGGTCTGAAAAGTTTTGAAGATCTCCGGTCGCCCTGGGAGACATAGTCCTTCGCGATGTCGTGTCTGCGGCAGGTTTCTCGCACACCTTCTCCTAACCCCATCTAAGAGACAGAGACGTGAGGAAGGCGGGGGCTGAGAGCGAGGCTGCAAGAAGAAGTGTGTGTGTTAACTTTGGAAAAAGAAAATAAAAAACAAAAACAAAAACTTTCTACCTTTCTGCAGCTGCTTAAACACACTAAAGCTGCCCAGCTCCGCTCTGACTGCCCCCTTCCTCCCTTCCTGACAATAAACACATTTCCTTGCTTTGCAACATCTGAGCACACAGGAGTCTTCCCTCCCCCTAAGAGGGGAGGTGCCACCTCCCCTCTAGGTGTCCCCTCCTGGAGCTGAAGCCAGTGGGTATAGTGGGCAGGACCCACATCGTCATGGCTGCCTAGGGATGGCCCTCCCGCTCCTGTTCCCATCACAGCAAAGGGATCAACATGCAGGAAGGGAACACGCTTCAAGCTCACTTAATGGCCGGTGCCCTTATTGTCATTGCTGATCTACCCCAGCCTGGCCATCTTGAGAGCCCAGCCTGGAGAGGAACTCCAGGCCCTAAGACGTGGCCAGGGCTGTTCTGCGCAGGCTCTCTGGCCATCTTCCTGCCCCAGCTCAAGGGCTGGCAGCGAGGACAGTGGTTATGACACAGAAAGCCCCGGAAAGGGTCTCTGCCAGCCCCAGGCTGTAAACACTTTCTTGCCCTCCCAAGGGAGGACCAAAGGTGAGACTGGAGGTGACCCTGCAGAGTGGCCTGTGCCCAGGGAGGGCCCTGTGGCTGGTGTGCCCTCCCCTGGGGCCCAGCCTTGGCTACTTGCAGAATTCCACAGTGCACAGGCCAACCCCTGGGTGGCAAAGTGGAGGACGGAGGGAGAGCCAGGGACAGAGAGTTATAAATAGGCGTGTGTGACTGAGAAGGTCACCGGCCAGAGTGAAACATGCCAGAATTCTACAAGAGAGAGACAGATGTAAATTATCTGAGCATCTCACAACCTTTCTCTCTCGGGATGAACTGAGGGTTCCAAGACAGGGCAAGGGTGAGTAAGCGGCCACAGATACCCAGCCAATAGCTGAAAAGCCTCTTCCACTGAAGAGGCACTTGGACATGGCATTTATTTCTTAAAGAGGCTGGCTTTTCTGGGCGCTCACGAGAGACTAGCCATCCGAGCTGGAGAGTGGGAGGGTCTCACCCTTCACCCCCTCCTGCTCCTCATCCTGGGTCTCTGCATGGGGAGATGGCCCCCCAGGGACATTTGGCAATGTCTAGAGACATTTCTGCTTGTCATGCCTGGGGAGGGGGAGATACTGGCATCTAATGGGTGAAGGCCAGGGATGCTGCTCAACACCCTGCAATGCACAGGACAGGCACCTCACAACAAAGAATGATCCAGCCCCAACTGTCAATAGCTCCGAGGTGAGAAATCCTGGTCTAGCCCCCTCCCTGGCCCCTCTGCCTCCAGACACCACCTCCTTTCCCATTCATTTCCAAGGGCCCTGTCGAGGCAGCCGGAGCCACAAGTACGCATAGCTACGCAAATAGCAACTCCTTATTTGCCGTGTTTGCTCAGCCAATATTGACTTTGCAGCCTAACACTGGTGCTATTGAGCCAGGGTTATTCTCAATATTGTTTGAGCAGCATTAGAACAGCCTGTGATAACCGGCAGCAGAACAGGAAGCTGCACCCCACCCCCAGCACACCCCCTTCCCCAGCCGCACCTCCTCCGGAGGACACTCCTGTAAAGACAGAGAAACCTGTGTGCTCGTGGAGTCAAGCGGACCTAATGCCCGCTCCCTGGCTGAGCAAACACACAGAGGTTAGAGAAGGAGCACGCTCTCCGCTCTCTGGCTGAGTCAACACTCCAGGGAAGCTGGAGCAACTGAAAAAGTTTACAGGGGAGGCCGACCTTTGGTGAGGGGGCTGGGCAGTGAAAAATGATGGCGAAGCAGCCCCAGGCTACATACCAAAGCCTTCGGTTGGGAAAGACCCCCAGAGACTAGGGTTCTTTGGCTCCTGGTGACTAAGCAGTAGGATGGAGAATCCATCCATGAACCAAGCACCCATTAGGTGAGGGTCTACTAGGTGCCAGACACTGTGCAGATCAGGACCAGAAGCTTAGAATGGGAGGGCCCTTATGGATAAGCTAAGGCAGCCGCCATGTTTGAATGATGAAGACCTAGGAAAACAGCCTCCGTCTTGGGCCTGGTCTTTGCTGTAAGGGAGTAACCAGCTCCTGGGCATGAGTTCAGAACTGAGAACAACCCAGTCCTTAGGAAACACTCTCCCTTCCAGCTGGGCTCAAGTCCCTTTAACAGGAGCCAACATTGAATGTGCCATAGTGAGAGGCCTTAAACTAAGTCCAGGAGAGGAACTATGGTCATTTCCATTTGACTATATCTAGCTATAAGGATTGTTGTCATGTTCTTCCTGAGAGCCATCTCAGAGGGGTAGAGGGATCAGGGGAGAGAAACCAGTAGCCAGGCCTGCACAAGCCACATGAGTGATAGGAGGAAGGCATATCTCCTGCATTCCAGAGGGGAATGAAACGAAACTGTGAAACCAATGTGGAATCAGGGCTCCTGAGGGATTTTAATGAGAATCATGATCACGGCCACTGCATATGGCTGTGTACCACCTGCCCAACCACAACCAGCAGCTCCACAGTAAGACCAGACAAGACAGAGAATGTTTACAGATGAGAAATCCACATGGAATAAATGGGGCAGCTTTTCCTTGCCCACAGTGAAGTAAATCTAGGCTTAGCTGTACGTCTGGATCTGGGCCCATGTTATGTCTCTAGGTCAACATTAAACAAGTTGCCAGAATCATTGAGGGGGCATTCTGAAAATTAGCTCTGGCCAGGTCTGAGAACACCAAAATGGTCATTTGCTAAAATTGGTCATTAACATTTTCTACTAACTGCTCTCTCCAAAGACTTGGAAAATGAGGGGGGGAAACTCCTCAGAAATCAGCTATGATGTATGCCCTTATGATGACCCAAACTCTAAGCTTCAGAAACGATTCATTTTTAAAAGTATGTGGTGGGCATTTTCCACACGTGGTGGAATATTTTTAGTCATCAGCCAAGTCATTCCACTTTCCCCCCAAAGCAGACATGCTAGCCAATGTGCCTGCCAGGTCTGTGCCCCCTTCTCTGAGGAACATCTTCCCACCGACAGGAGTGGTCCCTGCTGCCCTGTTTATCACCTGAATGCACCCTGTTGGAACAGAGACAGACACCTGACTAAAAAGAGATACCCAATTGGCTGGCCACTGACTAATCTGATTCCTTCCTCTGGGAATTAGGATTTAGACTCTTGGTGTCAGGTCTATGATCTGAGAGATCACGTCCCACTTGAGGTGAACATTTTTGGACCTAGAGAAGGCCACTCTGCAGAGAAAAGAATGAAACAGACCGACTGAGAGAGACTGAGGTAAAAGACCACAAGGCCCCAGAGAAGGAGAGACACAGAGTGCAGGCAAGCAGCTGTCTGGGGCTCGGATAACTTTCCAGTAGTTGCACCTTGAGCATCTCATGGGGACTGGTTGTCATCCCTGCCCTTGGGTTCAGTGAGATTCCTCGTAGCCTTCCAACAAATTTATTATTATTATTATTATTATTATTATCGAGAGCTGAGTCTATAATCATTCTGATTCTTGCACCAAACAGTTATTGACCAAGACACCTGGTAAGAAATGCCCTGTTTTCTGGACTACACTTGTTCATCCCTGAGCATCTCACCCCATCTTCTTCCCCACCCTTGGTCTAACTTGATTCCTACCTCTCCTGGTATTTCCATGGAGATGGCTCATGCTTCCTTTGAGTGTTTCAGGTAGTAATAACCCACAGTGCACCCCAACCATCAGCAGCTGAGTAAGCTGTGTAACCTAGACACCATGCTCCACTCAGTGGTTTGTTTGCTCAGCCTACTTCAATAGAGGCTGTTAGACTACCAGTCAATAATTAGTCATTCAACAAACATCCATCAAGCTATACCCCAACCCCAGCAAAGACATGTTGAAAACACAAACAAACTTTTAAAGACCACAGAGCAAATGTAAGCACATTTTTCCATTTTCCTGTCACAGGAGAGGAGCAATTCTGATGTGCTATCAGCCCTAATGCAGCTAGAAGTCATCAGTTACACCAACCGCCCAGTCAGAACGAGAAGTGACGGCTCTTGCTTGGCTAACTCTGGAGGGGTATTAGCTAGTTGTTGCCCGTGAAGGGAAACAAATAGCCCTGTTAATCCCCAAGATCAGTGGAAATATAACTGGACCACCTGTAGTATCAGGGCTTCCTTCAGGGGCTCCCCACTGCCCTGAGTCCCCACTACAGGAGTAGACCGAGAGGGCATTCATCCATCCTATTTTTATTGGGTACCCTTTTATTATGTGATAAGGAACCTCAAGGAAACATCTCCCATCTCCATAAGCTTTCGTATTGTTCTACCTCTCAACTTTATTATTACTATGATAAGATTATAACTATTAACATAGTAAGCTAAACATTTAAAACCATCTAACAAATCACTCAGCCTCGCCTTTAATGCAATCAACAGTCTTTTCTTTTTCTTTTTCTTTTTTTTTTGCACATTACCTTCCATAGGTAGTATTTTTACATAGACGTGACTTTAGCAAGCATATCAGGTTGTAATTTGCCGTTTGGTCTTTATCTGCCACTTTTCTATGTGTAAACAGTGTTTCTCAGGCTCGTGTTCCCCACCCATGGCCTCCCACCCCATTCAAGGCTCTACCCAGGTATGCCCACATGGGGTGCCCGTTTTCCCCTCCTCTACTTCCCCAGCTCCCCTTTGGTGCCTCTGCACTTGCAGAGCTGCAGGATGGTACTGCACTCTTTCTCCCAGGGCCCAGGGCCCAGCCAGGGAGGCCCCTTCCATCAGGCACAGCCACCCTGCTGCCCACCGCCCCTCCTGCCTGGACGCTCTTCACATGCCCATCACCCACCCCCTGCCTTCCTAGGTCCCATCACTTCCCCAGAGCACTCTAGCCTTTGCAGGGGCCATCATTCTCTTTTCAACCTTTGAACACCCAGCACCTGACACAGAACATAATGCATAGCAGATGTTCAAAACTATTGGGTGAAAAATGAGTGAATAAATTAACTAATGGTTTGTGATGAACAAATGAGCCATCGGGGCCCCCGGCTTCTTCTTTCTGCACCTGCTTCCCCTCCATCCAGAGCTCTCTGTCACCCTGGCCAAAGTATGTACTTTGAGGGCTTATTCCCCAGACATTCATGCCCAGGTCCTGTAACCTGCACACACAAGAAGGGCCAGGCTGCAGGGATTTGGGCCTGGTTCAGTTCATGTGGTCTTGACAGAGAAAGAAGCAGCCCAGGACTTTTCTCACGGTTGCCTCTTCCCTCTCACTCCTTCCCGTCCCAGCTCTAGCTTCCCTTCCCATCTTGCCAAGAACTCTTCCCATCACATCTGGGCATTTCCCTTCCCTCGTCCACTTAAAATAGGGATTGAGCACCTGCTGTGTCCCAGGTATAGAGACGAATCAGAGAGAATCCCTGCCCTCAAGGAGCTCATTGTCTGATCAGGGCCCAGAATGAAAAGAAACACAATAATGTCATCTCCTGGAGCAGAAGGTAGAAAGCCTCATTACAGAGTCAAAGTGGCATCTTCGGCTGTTGACATGAGTAGCTTACATGCCAAGCTGTGCTCGGGTCCCTCAGGGACCTGCAGTGGGGTCTCATGTTCTGGCCCAGAGCTGTCCGTTCAGGTTAAGCATTGCCCTCCTCCTGCATCTGCCTTCAAAGGTGAATCCCTACCCCCATAGGAGACACCACACAGGCTCTCAGACTCAGTGGGGATCAGAAGCTCTCCTCCCTTCCAGGAAGGGTTACGGTTGCAATAAAGTACATGCTTGCTGGGAGATGGGGAGAAGTGTAAAGGTGAGGAAGACACAGAAAGGGGGCCTGGAGGCTCCAATGACCCACTTTCACAGCTAGGATCAGCTCCAGGCAGGATGAACAGCAGGTACTGGCTGATATACCCAGGTCTCTGCCTGCCTCCCCATCTCATGACCTCGTGCCCTGAAAGATGTCAGAGACCTCATCTCCAGCTGTCAGCAGAACTCCCACCCTGTAAGGGAATCTGGAGCCCTCTAGTCTGACCTGCTCAGTTTACAGCTGGAGAAACTGAGCCTAGAGAAAAGTAACAGGACAGAGGCTCTCTTTCCCTTTAATTTTACATTGACTCCTGTTTTTCAAAATGACGTTGGGACATGTTTATCTCCCTTGATCAAATAATTCCATTTCTGAGACTCTCCTCTAAGGAAATAGTAATCCTAAGCACAGGAAAAGTTTGGGCACAAAAACGGTCATCACAGCATCATTCCAGCTAAAAGTGGCAGAAGAGAGGGCAGGCTAAGCAATTCCCCTCGATGGAAAACAGGTTGCAGGCAATCCACTAAAAATTATAGTTCAGTCCAGCTTTTAATAAATGGGAAAATTCTGGTATGATATTGGAGGGGAGGAAAAGGTACCAATTTTTATATGAGCCTAACTATGTGAGAAAAGCAACTGCAGAGAAGCAAGACTGAGAAGAAGAAACTGGTTTTCTTGTGTGTTCCTTTTGTTCCTTGTGTATTTTTAAGTGACTAGCTATGACAGGTAGTGAGATTACAGGAGAGTCCCCTCAAAGAGACATTCAGGGCTTCCCTGGTGGTGCAGTGGTTGAGAGTCCGCCTGCCAATGCAGGGGACACGGGTTCGTGCCCCGGTCCGGGAAGATCCCACATGCCGTGGAGCGGCTGGGCCCGTGAGCCATGGCCGCTGAGCCTGTGTGTCCGGAGCCTGTGCTCCGCAACAGGAGAGGCCATAGCAGTGAGAGGCCCGCGTATCGGAAAAAAAAAAAAAAGAGACATTCAGATTGGGAAAAAATTAAAATTATATTTTTTAAATGATTATATTGGGGAGCCAATTTACTAGGAAAAGAAAGGTCATTCCTGACAGCCTGGGGAGTTAAAGTTGCTTCTCAAAATTATTATAAAGGCCACTGTCAGAGCCACTCTTTCCTCAAACCATCTTGTAGGACCCTACTAGACACCACATACTCATTGGGATACATTCATTCAAGAAAATTTACTAAGTACCTACTGGCACAAACAGTGCCAGGCACTGTGTTGGTTGTTAGGAATACAAGAGTAAACAAGGCCAATGGAGTCTCTGCCCTCATCAAGCACACTGTCTAATGACAGAGACATTAAAAGGATCTGCACATCACTAGCATAAACTATGATAAGCACTACAAGGATGTTCTCTCAATTGGGATTGAGTTTGGCTACCAGGAATAGAAATTCAACTACAGTGATGAAAACAAATGAGGGTTTTAGCTCTTACAAGTCCAGAAATAGGCAACCCAGGGCTGGAGTGATGGCTTCCACAAAGCCTTCAGGGACCCAAACTCTTGCTATGCTTCTGCTCTAACATACAAACATCCTTCATATCCTTAACCTAAAGGTCCAGGACAGCTGCTAGAGCTCCAGCCATCACATCTGTGTTCCAGGAATAATAAAGGAAAGACACAAAGAGCAAAATGCAAAGAGAAAAAATAATCAGCCCTTTCTCAATTTCTCGGAAGCTCTACCCAGCAATTTCCTAGCTGTCAGGAAGGCTATGAAAGGTAGTCTTTTAACTGTACACGTTGCTTCCCTGTTAAACTGGGACTTGATAAAACATGAAGGTAATCATGTACGTCAGAAAAGGGCCAGCAATCTCTGATCCAGATGATGTTGTGAGAGCAAAACACAGAGAGATTCAACCAGGTCAAGGAGGGGACTCAAAGCCATAACGTTTAAGCTGAGGCCTAAAGGATACCTGGGAGGAAGAGAAGCAAAGGGGTAGGGGAAGAATTCCGAGCAGAGGATCAGAAGCTCCACCCAGTGGACAACTCTGCTGTGAATTCAGCAAGGCCACCGGGAGAGCCTGAAGTGAGGTCAGGAGACATGGCTTTAAGGCCTGGCTCTGAGGAGACATCACATGCCCCTCTGAGCCTCTCCAGCTGTAAAGTGAGTACTCTGCACTCGAATCCTATGAAATATTTATCAGGACCTCTGCTGGGTTATGTGGGGCAGGGAGAGGGCACACCACCTTATGCCGTATCCCCATTCTCTCAGGGCTTTCAGACAAGACAGACGGAGGAAACTCATACAATTTGAAAGCTGTAAGGGGAGAACTGGATCAGGCAAAGAAACCAAGCCCCACTGGAGGGTTCAGAGAAGTTCACATCTGAGCACCATCAGCCTCACATCAACCCTGGGATACAGGGACCACAGAGACCACAGCTCTCTCTGCAGGGGTCTACGGGGTGGCTGCAAGCATCCCTGGAGGTCTCTACTTGGACAGGATTCTTGATGATGCCACACAGTGGGGTGGACAGTGGTGGTGGCGTGGGAACTACCACCACTTCCTAAGCATGTTCTGCATGCCAGGCACTGGGCAGCTTTGCATTTATCATCCCGTGTAATCCTCCCAAGGGAGTCACTGGATAGGTATGAGTTACTTCCATTTCACAAATGAGAAAGTTAAGGCTCAGAGAGGTAATTTGTCCACATGATGGTTCAGAGTGATGGGAAACACTGGTGAAATCACGCTGGTGAGAGTCCTTTGAAACCCTAAATCTCTTCCCATGACCATGTGACTTTGGTCAAGCTTCGCCTTGGGGCTCAGTTTCCTCATCTGTAAAATGAGGTCACTTTGGTTTGCTACTCACAGCTGTTGCAGCTCTCATGCCTCCAGTGTCTGCCACATGCAGTCGCCTTCCCCTCGGTGTTTTGCTGCATCTTCATGATGCAGCCCTTCTGGGTAGGTGCTGTTCACCCCAGGTCATGGACAAGGAGTTGACCGGGTCCCTCCTGGCTCTCTCTCCACCATGACAGGCTGGCTCGTGGAGATCCACCTGTGCCAGGTGGACGCTACCCCCTGCTTGACCTTTGTCCTCCCGAGCATCTGGAGCAGGGCGGGGATGCACAGATGGGCCCATGGCTCGTGGGCCAGCCATGGGAAGACACCAAAGGAGGCCCATCACAGTGTTGCTATTCAGGTCAAAACACCTCCCTATGTTTAAACAATTACAATCCATAATTAGTTGCCATCACAGTGTAAGAAGCCCGCTGTGGTTTCAAAATCACAGTGACTGCTTTATTTAGCTAAAGCGACCGCAGCTGGGGACCACTGGATTATTTGTGAAAGAAAATGTCTCAGCTTTGGCTCCCCAACCTTCTCTTAGCCTGTCTCTCCTGGTTCCACAAGCACACACCCACCCCACCCACTGCCCCCTGCTCCACCACTGTCTCAAGCTGGGCTCCTTGCACCCATCCTTGAGCTTTTCTATAGCTTATCCTTCCTCCTCAGCACTTCTTCAATCCCTGTCCGTCCTTTAAAGCCCGGTCTGGGGCCTCCTCCTCCAGGAAGTCTGCCTTGACTACTGCAGCCCCATTGGCCTCTCCCGCCAATCCAGTCCCAATGCTCCTTCACACACTAGTTAGCTCACTGGTCTCTCAGTGTGGGGGCTGGGAGGAGAGAAGGAAGAGGAAGTAGACTATGGAACAGGAGGGAGAAAGATGGGCCACAACACAGGCCTTGGTACCAAGCTCCTGTGCTCCAGGGAAAAGGGAGCCAAGCTGGGTGGGGTGGACATGCTGACAGAGCCAGGCCAACAGGTCCTTCCTGCTTGGGTCTCGAGGGGTCTCAGCAGGACTAAAGCTCTGTATTTCTGAGGGAGGAGATTATCAGGGAAGGTATATTATCAGGGAGGAGAGGCTGGAGATGTGCCCTGGGGCACAGCTAGGTTCTCTCTTAGTGATGCTGAGCTAAGACAGTGCTTTCCTATCAAAGGCCAGGACTTGCAAGACATCAGGGGCGAGGACAAAAGATTCCCATGGTACTGAGAAACATACAGTCACTCACCTGCCAAATGTTAGCGGAAATTTTTGAACTTTTCTTAAGAAAGAACAGCTCAGTGTATTTCCTCCCAATATGCTTTTCTAACAGGGATCTAGTGATGGTGGACATCAGGCCTTGTAATCCTTGTTACTCTGAGAGATGGGTCTATAAACAGTCAACCTGGCCCAGGGAGGCTGGGACAGGTGGCCAGTCAGAGAGGGGCCCAAGAGAAGCTGATATTTCTCCCCCTTGCTCAGGGGGTGACCCCTCCCACACTGTTCACTTCTGGACTTCAAGCCTTTAAGAGCCTCCCAGTGCTTCCAGCCCAGGCTCCAAAACAGACACACCTAAAATTACAGGGGGACTCCAGAAATCAGGCAGCTCAGCCTCCATCTAATCATGAAACACTTCACAACCTCCCTGGTGAGTAGTCATCCAGGGACAAGATTATTATCCCATTCAACAGATGAAGAAACTGAGGCTCTGAAAGGGTGGACAACTCTCAGAAGCCTGTGAAGAGTCCCGTGCTGTCTCAATTCTTGGGGGTTGTACCCCACTACCCATTCCCACGGGGCCTGGCCCTTAGCTTCCTGTCGATTGACCACCCCTCAAAAAAAATATGGCACCCTAAAATGGCTTAAGGCATCAGGTCCAATATTTCTGAAAGAAAGGCATGCATCACTAACATGTGATAGGTGGTTCAGGGAGTCTCAGTTTACTGCCTGGAGTCTGAGCCTCCTTCTCTTGCAAAGGTAAAGTTGAACTAGCCTCCCTTCAGCTCCAACGTTCTCTGGTTCCATAAAATATTCTTAAGAAGGGGCGGGGGCTTCCCTGGTGGCTCAGTGGTTGAGAGTCCGCCTGCCGATGCAGGGGACACGGGTTCGTGCCCCGGTCCGGGAAGATCCCACATGCCGTGGAGCGGCTGGGCCCGTGAGCCATGGCCACTGAGCCTGTGTGTCCGGAGCCTGTGCTCCTCAACGGGAGAGGACACAACAGTGAGAGGCCCGTGTACCGCAAAAAGAAAAAAAAAAAAGAAGGGCGGGAGAGAGGAGCACAACTAATTCTATACATTGTCCATGTATTTTTTATATGTTTTATATATTTTTTTATATTTTTATATCCAGGGACATGGGGGTGGGGAGAGGAGCTGGTGCAGAACGAGCTCACTGCCCTCTGAAGAAGCTAAAGGTCAGAAAATGGATTCAAGAGGTGAGGTGCCTGTGAGAAACCACAGGATTAGGGCTTCTTCCTCCTCAGCCCACCCGAGGCATGCGAGCTGGAGACCCATGTGGACCCCAGTCCACACACCCCCACCCATCCTGGACGAACAGGAAAAAGAAGGTACTGGCAGGAGGTCTTCCAGGTTCGAGCAACCCTTCTCCCCGAAGGGCCAGGCTAACTGCGGGCTCCGCGAAGACTAGGGGTCTTGCTCCCCCAGGCTGCCCTGTCCTGAGCCAGCCATCATGTTGACAGCAGATGGGACTGGTTGAAGTCTTCATGGCATTGCTGACCCAACTGGCCAGGCCTCCCTTCGAGCTTTATTCAACTCAGACTGCAAGTCCCACCTCCTCCATGCGGCCCCCGAGTTACCCTGGGGAGTTACCCTACTCCCCAGAGCTGCTTCCCTCCTCGGGTGCTTGCCACCTCATGGAATGTTTGCTGATTGACGGACTCCAGCGCCCAGAGCAGAGGCCAAGACCTGAACTGGGGACAAACCAAGGAAGGAAAGTGAACCAAGCTCTACTGGGGAGTGCCAGAATGAGTCAAAAAGAGAAGTGTCCGGCAGACATTCATCCTTCCCTGCCCTGTTGTCCCAACTTCATTCATTCATTCAAAAGTGCTTAGCCAACACCTGCTATGTGCCAGGCACAGTGCTAAATGCTGGGCCACTGCAATGAACAAGACACAGCCTCTGACTACATTGTTTTTATAGATCAGTCAAAAGGGCAGACATTAAACAAATAATTACACAATGAATTAATTAACTGCTGTTGTAACTGATGCTGTGAAGAATAACTAAGGGCAGATGCTAAGAGAGAACGCTTGCCAGGAGGAGGTTACCTGTAGGAGGGTCACAGAAAGTTCACAGAAGAAGGGATATCTTAACTAAGACCTAAAGACGGTCTTTAGCGGGGAGATGGCAAAGTAGAACCAACCTG
The DNA here is from genome assembly GCF_964165515.1 of Mesoplodon bidens. Lineage (NCBI taxonomy): Eukaryota > Metazoa > Chordata > Mammalia > Artiodactyla > Ziphiidae > Mesoplodon > Mesoplodon bidens. The sequence goes on along the minus strand of NC_138178.1, from coordinate 59,048,160 downwards.
TGCAAAAGTCCCAAGGCAGGAAGGAGCATGGAACATTCCAGAAATCTGTGGAGAGTCAGTGTGGCTGGAGCTCAGAGCCATGCAGAGAAGAGGGGGCTATGACGAGGCTGGGGTGGCAGCAAAGAATCTAGTCTGAGTGGGTGAGGAGCCCATGAAGAATCTCAGCAAAGAAAGAGCTCTCTGCTTTTTAACTTGGCCATGGCAAATTTTTCTTCTGGCCTAGCCCATCTCTCTTCTAAAGGTCAACAGACATTGGGACTTGCTCTTCCTAACCAGAATTTGGGACATATTAACAGCCTACATCTGCACAACTCCATGAATGGTTACAGCACTTTCCCACACAGTGTTTCTTTCCATACCCACAGGAACCTCATCAGGGAGGCATTTTTAGCCCCACTTTGCAGATGAAGACATTAAGACTCAGTGAGGGCTTCCCTGGTGGCGCAGTGGTTAAGAATCTGCCTGCCAATGCAGGGGACACGGGTTCGAGCCCTGGTCTGGGAAGATCCCACATGCTGTGGAGCAACTAAGCCCGTGCACCACAACTACTGAGCCTGCGCTCTAGAGCCCGCGAGCCACAACCACTGAGCCTGTGCTCTAGAGCCCATGTTCCACAACAAGAGAAGCCACTGCAACGAGAAGCCCACGTACCGCAGCAAAGAGTAGCCCCTGCTCTCCGCAACTAGAGAAAGCCCGCGCACAGCAACGAAGGCTCAATGCAGCCAAGAAAAAAAAAAAAAGACAGTGAAATTGATGAATCTGCCCAGAGGTCACCCGCACAGTGTTCTGTTCAAGATACCATGGTGGCCGGATGAAAGGACAAAGCAGAAGAAAAACTGGCCTTCACTAGGTACAAGTATGCAAATAGGCACAAATGTAAATGAAGCCTACTAAGAAGGAAAATCTAGCAATCAAAAGTATCACACATTTCAAAACAAATGAAAATATTCAGAATGAATCTGCTTCTTGAATTGCCTACTAATATATATAGGTATAGGTACAGATACAGATACAGATGTAGGTGTAGCAATAGGTAAGAGCCATAGAGAGTCAAGAGTTGAAATAACTTATTTTTTCCTATACCTCTAGACCTTAAGCTGCTCATTTTGGGTGATTAGCAAATTTTATGGTCCTATGTGCTGGCAATGAGATGGTTCTAAACTAAATTTCAATTCTTAAATTTAATAAATAAATAAATACAAGGTTAGAGCTCTTCACTTATAAATACTATTTCAATGTCTATTGCAATGTCAATTAAAATGATAAATAATAATAACAGGGGCATGAATCCTAGATCACAAACCCAAGTATGCAAGAAATACCACTTTTTTCCATCCTTCTAATTACCCAAATGCAAGGTCCTGAGCCCCCTCAGAGGAAGGGTCTGAGCCTCCACTCCATCAGGGATGCATTCTCATTGCCCATGTTCAAGGGCAGACACGGAGTAAGCTTGCAAAAGGAGAGAAGACAGAAACTGCATTGGAAGAGAAAGCCCACCTAGGAAGCAGAGCAGACAGAGACGGATTCAGGGGCAGGGGTAGGGGGTGGGCAAGCCCATCCTTTCCATGTAAAATACTGAGGGCTGGAGTCGGGCTCAGCATTAGAAATTTGACACTCATGTGAAATTCTGCTGCCAAAACTGCTGTGCAAAGGCACAGGGAACCTGAAATTTAAAAAATGAATCCTCAGTCCTATGGCAAATGAGTCATTCAGCAAATTGATCATTTGGCAAATTGGCTTTTAGCAAATTGATTTGGGGCATCTAGGCCTGCTCCTGGAAGGCTGTCTACTAGCCAGGAGAGTGTGCAGAGTCTGGTGGAGGAGAACCTATCTCCCAGGGAGCAGACCTTTCCCCTCTGCCCCCCACAAGAGAGACCTCCAGGTGCACAGAGGCCCCCAAGTAGACACGATGTCAGGGGATGTGGGGAAGCCTGGCTGCCTTCCAGGGCGGCCTGAGGTCTGAGTCCATGGGAAGCAGCTCTCCCACACACATAATGGACCTTGAAGTCATTTATGGATAGTTAAACCTCAAAGCTTAATCTGTAAAACCGATGATCCTCCACACCTCTGTAATCTTCTGTTGGGTTGCCCGAATCTGAATATCTGCATGGATGCCGGCTGATGGATGGGGTGCACCTGTGTAGGGCCCTGCACTTGAAGCACACCCACCTTGGCCCTCCCGATTCATGCAGGGCAGAGGACTGGCAGGATCGCAGAAAAAGCCACTCACACTTGAGGGGCGCCATCCAAGCAATTTTTTTTATCCACCTGTTATTTTCAGCCAGAGTGCATGCTCTCCAAGGCTTCCTCCTGCTCTGATGTTTTGTGATCCTGAGGCCCAGAATCCTGTGGGTTATGACCTCCATAAATCGTAATAAAATAGAATCAGGACAGTAAGTCAGCAAATCCTGCCCAGCCAGCCACTCAGCGGTCATTTAGATCCACAGAAGAATAAGTGGCAGACCCACTTTGATGGATGTCCTACTGAGTAGACACATTACAGAGGGATCCATCAGTAGAAGGGAAGAGTGGGATGGAGCCCAGAAAAGTGGGCCAATGATGATGATGTTGATGAATTGACATCAGTCGAAGAGGAGGAGGAGGCATCTTTACAATATTCAAAATTCTCTCACACCCTCACCGTATCTTCACAAGGCACACAGGACAGGTATTGAGTACCATATTACAGAAGAAGAAGTTGAGTCTCATAAAGGTTAAGCACCTCATCCAAGCTCACCTACCCAATTTGAACCCAGGTCTTTCATACCCAGGAGCCAGCTGTGTCCACTGAGCTGCCTCTGATGACCATCTGCGGCCCTGTGGTCCTCTTACATGCACAAAGAGCAGTGACTTTGCCCATGTCAATGGCTGATGTGCCATTACTGCCAGGTAACAAATGAGGCAGCCTCTGGGGTCAAGATGACAAAGCAGGAAAACAACCCTAGACACTACTTAGTATAAATTCTTCCCCACCAGGACGGAGAGAGAAGGAATTCCTAGTGTCACAGACTCCTAAGCAGCAGAGCCTACTGACCATAGTGCAACATCAGGGCTGGTGGCCGCCCCCCTCCCCACCAGCCTGGAGCACCGATGCCCACTGACCCATCAGCACCCCCCCTTCCCTTTCCCCTGCAGACAGTGAGGGGATGGCATAAATATGGCCAAAGGTAGGCTCTGATCACAAGCTCTGCCCATCTGTTCTGCCCCCAAACACTTAGTATTTTATAATCATAGCATCTAGTGAGCATTTTGTCATTCTTTGTTGAATGAATGCATGCATGTATCCAAGAATGAGTGAATGAATGAAGAAAACTCTGGCCTACGTACAGCACTTCCTCCCTTACACGGGACCTTTGCATCCAGTATCCCATCTTATCCTTGGGAGATACCCTGGTGAATGCAGTATTGGAATCCCTGCTTTAGAGATGGGGCGACAGAGGCCCAAAGCGATGACCACCTCACACGAGCTAATGGCAGAGACTGGCCTAGAATCCCAGCCAGGTTCCCACTTCAGTGTTCCTTCCCTGTGCTGGCTGCTGACCTGGGCTACGATCTCCAAAGAGAAGAGCTTGGCCTCCAGAGCCCAGCAAGCCAGAGTTCCCCTGGTCACCCAGCTCACCACCAAAGGGGACAAAGGAGGCTGGAACTATGGGAAAGCCCCAGAGAAAGAGTTCTCACCCCTTGGCTAGGGAGGGAGTATTTGTCACTTTCTAAACAGGCCTCCACGTTTTCCCCAAGTTAGCTCCTAATTTCCAGATCTGGATGAGGACTGGAAACCACTCCTGTCCTTTACCTTTCTGATTGTGACTCACTCTGGGAGCAGGGAAGTGGGAGGGGTGAGATGCCCAAGGCTCAAGTCTCACCAATCTTTTGGATTTTATCCTGGTAGCTTTATATTTTTTAAAAACAGCTTTATTGAGATATAATTCATATACCGTACAACTCACCCATTTTTTTTACAATACCATTTAAAAGATTTTTTATTTTATATTGGAGTATAGTTGATTTACAATGTTGTGTTAGTTTCAGGTGTACAGCAAAGTGATTCAGTTATATATATACATGTATTTATTCCTTTTCAGATTCTTTTTCCATTTGGGTTATTATAATAGAGTATTGAGCAGAGTTCCCTGTGCTATACAGTAGGTCCTTGTTGGTTATCTATTTTATGTATAGTACTGTGTGTATGTTAATCCCAACCTCCTAATTTATCCCTCCACCACCCACCTTTCCCCTTTGGTGACTACCAGTTTGTTTTCTAAGTCTGACAACTCACCCATTTGAAAGTGCACAATTCAATGGCTTTTAATATCATCACAAAGGGGCTTCCCTGGTGGTGCAGTGGTTAAGAATCCGTCTGCCAATGCAGGGGACAAGTGTTCGAGCCCTGTTCCGGGAAGATCCCACATGCCGCGGAGCAACTAAACCCATGCGCCACAACTACTGAGCCTGCGTGCCACATCTACTGAAGCCCGCGTGCCTAGAGCCCACGCTCTGCAATAAGAGAAGCCACCACAATGAGAAGCCCGCACACTGCAACGAAGAGCAGCTCCCGCTCACTGCAGCTAGAAGAAAGTCCACGCAGCCAATAATAAATAAATAAAATAAGTAAAACATAAAAAAAAAATTCACAGAGTTGTGCATCCATCACTACAGTCAATTTTCGTACATTTTCATTATCCCAAAAAAGAAACCCTACACCCCTTAGCCATTACCCCAACGGTCCCAAATGATGACCCAGCCTTAGATGACAGCTCATCTACATTTTTTTTTTTTTTTTGGCCGCGTTAGGTCTTTGCTGCTGCGCACAGGCTTTCTCTAGTTGAGGCAAGCGGGGGCTACTCTTCATTGCTGCACACAGGCTTACTGCGGTGGCTTCTTTTGTTGCAGAACACGGGCTCTAGGCGCAAGGGCTTCAGTAGTTGGGGCCAGGCACCTATGCTTCTGGGAGCAGATTTTCCCACTCAGGGAAGGAAACTGAGGCCCAGAGAGGGGAAGGGACTTCGAAGCATCACACAGCAGCCCGCCCCCCAGGACAAAGCCCTTTGTGCTGACTGTCCTCCCCACGTGCTGGGCTGTCAGTCTAGGAAAAGCTGTGCTTAGCCCCGCCCCCTGACCTCCACCACATCCTCCCACCAAAAAGAGAAACAGGGCTGCGTCTGAACACAAAGGAAAGCTGTGTGCTAAAGGGACAAAGTCTAGTGCGGGGATTCGAGTCATCAGAGCAGAAGCCTCGGGGAAGGCCTGAGCTCACCCTGCTCTGTGCCCAGGTAGGCTGGCTGTGTGTAAGCCATGCCCCGTACACTCCATCCCGGCTCCTGCCGGCAGCTTCCAGCCTGACTCTGGGCTTGATGTCTGACAACTAAAGCAGAGCCAGGCCAAGAGAGAAAGAGTGAGAGAAAGACCTGCTCTTTAGAAGCTGCAGCAGGGCCCCACGGCTCCCGGTCCCCAGTGTTCTCTGAAGCCTACGGAGGGACGAGGCTGCATGATGCAAACACTTGCCCACAGGTGCAGTGACACGGAAGAGGAGCAGGCCCTGAGATCACTCCCTGCTTAGCGCCCGTGTGCCACCCTCCTCCAGTGCCAGCTTCCCCAACATCAACACCGGGTGATGGCACTGGGATGGGGAGAGCAGACACAGGCCTCTGGTGCCCTCTGCTGTTCAGCACTCCGGTCCCACAGCCTGAGGGATGGCACTGAGGCTGGCAGGAGACAGTAAAGGAATGTCACCAGTCCCCGGGGTTGCCCTAGCTCATAGCAGCCCCTCCATCTGCTTTCCAAAAGGAGCCAGGACAAACGCCATGCTTAAGCCCTGAGAAGGGCAGTGTATCAGTCAGAATACACCAGGGTATGTCATGGTAACAAACACCCCCTAAAGTGAACCAGCTTGTAACAATTTTTATTTCTTGGACCTGGGTTGTCTGGGGGTGATGCTCCATGTTTCCTGCCTCCAGGATCCAGGACAAGGGAGCAGCCACCATCCTGAATGTTGCCAGTGACAGTGACAGAAGGCAAGAGACTGAAGGGCCTCCACAGACCTTTAAACTTCCACTCACAGCTCATTGTCCAGATCAGGTCTCATGGCCCTGTCCTATACGAGGGGCCTGGATATGCAATCCTACCAGGTGCCCAGACGTCTGGGGGCTGGAAATATTCAGAGAACAGTATGATGACTAGTAGTTAGTTTACTCTTCAGGTCACCAAACATTCGGCTCATTCTTCCTCCTACAAGCAAAACACACTCACCCCTCCCTGAGGAATACAGCCCCAAATTCCACCACCACCACCCCGCCCCCCAGCATAGTATCGGCACAGGAACAGGACCTCAGGGTGGCCTGTTAGGGTCTCCTTGTCAGCAATGAGATGCAGTGATCCCTTTATCACTCACAGGTGGGGGGCCTCCTGATCTGGAGACCAATGACCTGAAAATTAAAATTATTTGCCTCCCTCAAATTCAATATTCAATGAATTAACAAGTACAAGATAACGTCAATGATACACCCAGTTAGAAAGGATAAGTGGGAGATGCACCTCGGCAGACGCTGCTCCACAGTTATCCTGACATTCCACGGACAGACATTTTAAGGGTCCCTGCCCTAGGACTGGGGCACCTTCCTTGCTCAGGGACTGGGACTGTCCCGCGGGTATCTCTCCCCGTGGTTCTTTGTGCCTCCCCTGTCTGGCTGGCTCCCTGGGTTTCTTCTTACTCAGAACCTTGGGATGTTTGTAGCCCTGTAATGGCCACCCCACCCTTGAGTCTACTTGACCTCCAAGTTCCAGCATGACACCAGTTGCAATGTCCCTTAGGTCTCAGTTCAAATTCCAGAGAGAAGGAGCAAGAGAGAGAGAGAGAGAGAGAGAGAGAGAGAGAGAGCCTGATTGGCACAGTTGTATTATTTAGGACCAGGCACACAAGTCGTAGTTACCCTCCAGCTTATGAATGGACCTGCTTGGGAAGGGACCATATGCTGCCTGCACAGCCTGGGTTGCCCTGGAGGTAAAAGTAGGGAAGACAATGGATGCTTGTTTTCTCTGAGACAAATTGCTTGGAGTTGCCTTTGAATGACTCTGAAGAAAACACACAATTTGGGGTGAGAAAGTGAGGTTTGGCCTTCTCCCACCTCAGACTGCTAAATTGTTTTCTTTATTTCACTAAGTCTCAGTTTCCTCATCTGTAAAATGGGACAACAATATCTGTCCCCCATCTCTGTCTTCCACTCACTCCCTTTGTCCTCTCAGGCTCCCAGTGGAAACAGTCCCAGGTCCCAATTGCCTGAACGGGAACACAGTTCAGACTTACCTGTCGCCTCTCTCAAGAAATTTTGCTTTGTAATAGAGAACTCTCAGAGACTGAATAACCAAAGGAATACATCTCTAACAGTAAAGTGTAAGTCCGTGAGAGAGGTGAAAGGGGGAAATATTTTGGCAGAAAGGAGGGAGGAGAGATGGGGCACTCAAGGTCACCTAGATATGAAGTCTGCTCTCTATTGCTGACTTCCCATTTCCTCCTTTGTAGGAGAAGTGAGTCAAGGCCTAACTTGAATGACAACTCTTGTTACCAGAATCCTTGGGTCATTTTCAGTGGAAAACTTGCGTTTGAGCCATGTGTGTGGGCGTGGTGCCCACATAGGTACACGATCTCCTTCCCTGTCCCCTGTCCTGTAAATTCTACCCAAAAGTGATTCAGGCATAGTTTTGATGATAGCAAAACTATTACAGCCCCCATTTCTCAACCTCAGGGTTTTTCTTTAGAAAACTCTCTTTCCTCCCTCGTCTGTGGTAGTCTGAAGATTTGCTTTGTGTGTTTATTTCACCCTGTTTCTGAAGCAGAAGTCACATACCAGGGATGACTTGCACCATCTTTGTGTCCTTGCACTCAGAGCCCCAGCGTGGGTTTTGGTAAACATCTTTTTTAGGGCATATCAAAAAAATAATAATAGGTAATGTTGGTTCAAAGCTTTCCAGTCTATAAAACATGGCCACACTTATTATTTCATTTAAGACTACTAATAACCCCAAAAGGGCCATTATTTTACAGAAACAGAAACTGAGGCTCATAGAGTTTAAGTGACTTGTCTAAGATCGCACAGCTAGTAATAAAAATAATAATTGAGATTAAAATTCAGGTATTTAGACCATGTGCCCCTTCCACATTATCAGATGGTATCTCTCCCATACCCCCTGGCTTGATGGCCACAATCCTTATTCCCCAGGGAGAGCACCTTTCATACCAGAGTCAGCAAGAATAGACTTAAGGTGTAACCTTCCCCTCACTTCCCTGGGAAAGGGGACAGAGGGTCACAGAACATCACCACAAAATGATTCGCCTTGGATCTTAGTGAACTGTAAGGAAAGAAAAAGTTGATTTTAAAGCCTGTCCACATGCTCTCCTATCACTGACCTGGGTCTCTTTGCAGCAGCTGAGCTGGTTTAATTTTCAAGGCCAGGTTAAGTGGTGCCCTGTCCACCCACAGTGACAGACCAGGGCTTCCCTGGGGCCAATACCTGCAGGTCTCTCCTCTCCTGCACTCCATTCCTGGTTTGCCACAGTCAGAAGCTAGTTGTACCCTTCTCTGCACCTCAGTTTCTCTCTCTGTAAAATGGGAATGATCTCTGCTTTCCTGTCACAACTCTCCAGTAGGAGTGGAGAGGAAGATGAGAGGGCACAAGTCACGGTTTCTAACAGAACTTTGGTCTTTTTATAGAGGTGATATCTGAATAAAAGATAAGAGCAAGAGTGGCCTCAATGCTACCTGATAAGAGGACTCCAGAGGAGAAGTTAATTCCCTGGCACATTCTGGGGAACTGAATTTTCTAAATGATTAGAAGTTCCTTTGATTCCAACCCATGTGGCTACAAAGCCTTCTAGTATTCCAGAGAGAGAACCTTGCTGCGGCCATGACTGGAGATGATTTTGCTGGTGTGGATCCTGCCCGGGTCCACCCTGCCCAGGGCGGGACCAGGGGCAATGGCAGGAGATAGCGGCCAAGTGGACCTGGAGCTCAGACGTACTCAGGAGTCACTTAGCTCTGAGTCCGTAGTTGCTTAGTTCCTTTGGTTCTTTCTCAAAAGGGTCAAGTTGGTAAAATTCCAAGTTGTGGAGGGGGAGGCAGTAATTCATTTTTTCACAGCCATAGAAAAGTGTACTGAAATGTGTATGAAGAGCTGCTATTATATCTGTGACTAAATCTTCCTGGTCACCATGACCTGGTACCTCTGTCACTTTGATAAAAAAGCTCTCAAAGACATGGTTTCCCCAGCCGTACAATGAAAGAGTTGCATTTCATTGTCTTTGAGGTCCCTTCTAGAGTGAATACTTACTTGGAATAATAAAACGCCAGAGCCTTTAAGACTTAGAGGGAAAGAGACTCCAGGTTTAGTGGGGAGAGATGATGTTGCCCGGCTGAACAATCTCCACCTGTTTCCCTCCCTCTTGTCTTTCCTTTGGGAGTCCTTAACGCATAGCCCAACGTTGCCACTGCTTACACAGAAATTGGCTACCATATTGGAACCCTAGGCTGTTTCCTATAATCGTCTGCTTCTGTGCTGACCATCCTCCAGCAACATGTTAACATGTGAGCTTCCTGAGAGAAAGGAGGACATCTCCATCTGTATTAGTCAGAATTCTCCAGAGAAACAGAATTACTAGGCAATAAGATAGATAGATAGATGATAGATAGATAGAGAGGTAGACAGATAGACAGATAGACGGTAGATAGATGTGTATATGTGTGTATATGTATATCTGTATATACACTGGGGGCTGGGGAAGCAAGGGAGGGAGAGAGGGAGAGAGAGAGAAATTGATTTATTTTAAGGAGTTGGTTCATACAGTTGTGGGGCTGGCAAGTCCCAAATCTGTAAGGTAGACTGACAGGCTGGAAAGTTAGGTAAGAGCTAATGTTGCAGTCTCGTGTTTAAATGCCACAGGGTAGCAGGCTGGAAACTCAGGCAGCATTTCTATGGTGCAGTCTTCAGAATTCCCTCTTCTTTGAGAAACTCAATCTTTGTGCTTAAGTCCTTCAACTGATTGGATGAGACCCACCTACAGGATGGAGGGTAATCTGCTTTACTCAAAGTCTACTGATTTAAATGTGAATTGCATCTAATAAATAACTCACAGCAACGTCTAGACTGATGTTTGACCAAATGGCTGGTCACCATAGCCTAGCCAAGTTGACACATAAAATTAATCATCACACCACCTCTTACTCACCTTTGTGTGCCCACCTGGCTCTTAGGGATGGTCAAGCCTGAGCAGATAAACAGTGAGGAGTCCTCAGTGTGCCCTGACGTATCTTGACTTCTCTCTTCTCTAAAACTTCTTACTTTCCCACTTTTATTAACTCAGTTCTTCTGAGCCAAAGACTCAGCCCCATTCAGCACCATCCAATGCTCATCCCTTGGCCATGCTCAGTGGATGCTGCAGAAAGAGGTGACAAGCCTGGACTTGACCCTTGGCTCCACCACTCATTAGCCCAGGGACCCTGAGCAAGGAGTTTAGTCCCTTAGAACATGAGTTCCATGTCTCCGAAGTGGGGGCATGTGATGCCCACGTCACGGCGGGATTTTTGCGAGGCTGAACGGCACGATGCACGTGACATGCCCAGCTCAGTGTCTGCCATGAATGAAGAACCCCATCATCTTAGTAATGATTATTTTATTGCTTCTTTACACACAAGTAAAACTCACTAATTCAGACCTATCAAAGAGGGCAGTCAATGGCTGGAAAGTCCACATTAAAAAATAATTTAAAAATAATGTCATTTTACTACTTTAAAATATATTACTCAATCCAGGCTAATAAAGTGTTGCATGGTGAGCCCTTGGGGGACTTATGTTAATGAACAAATAAGAACAATTTCAGGTTAGTCTATCAATTATTGGTGTGGAAAAGGGTGTCTTGGAAAGTACTTGAAAACAGTGTACTATCCTCTGTAGATTAAGTGTTCCTCCTGCAATCATCTTAATGCATTTTATTAATTTAACAACTTCTCGCTACCTTGAGAGTCCTTCAGGCAACTTGGGTGCAGCACTGACTGGGCTTCTACAAATTCTGACTCGGCGGTGACTGAGTATAAGATATTCACTGAGTTCGGTCAAGACCTTTATTTCGTGTTCTTTCCTTTTCTTAGAAGCGTGTTTCGGGGTGGCCATCTTCACATGTAACTCCCAGAGGTAGAACTGTTTCTATCAAATAGCAAAGAGGCTGGACTTGGAAACCTGGGCTCTGGACTCAGACAGACCTGGATTCAAATCCCAGCTCTGGCTCTTGTGAGCTGTGTGATCTTGGGCAAGCCACTTGGCTTCTCTGAGACACAGTAAAGTGGAGATGAAACAACCTCCCTCACAGGGTTGCTGTGGGATTCAATTAGGTGATACAACAAAAGTAGCTGAAATATTGGCCCTGGTACAGATGCCAAGCTAGAGATGAGTCAGGAGGTTATAGGCATGGTCCAAATGAGGCTCTGAGGGTAGGGAATGCTGAATTATTAGTCTGCATACTGGGCCAGTCCTTGGATGAGTGACTAAAGTTGCCTATAGACAGACTATGATCTCAGGGCAGGAGCCCAGGGATCATTGTCATTATTATTATTAGCAACAAAAATGACAATTTATAGCTCACAAGAGCTCTCCAACTTCTCTCAAAAGCTCCGCTGAGACAATTTATATTTGAAGAAGGCTGTGCAAGGGCCACAGTATTTGTCTCTTTCTCTAGGCATTCCGAGTCTGGATTAGGTTCGCCCAGCCCCTGCAGAAAGGCCTTCTCTGAGTGCAGGTGCAGGTTAAGCCCTTGATTCTACCGTGCATCAGGGTCAAGAACCACCAGTGAAGGGGAGTCTCATGGGAGAGCCTGGGAGCACGACATCAGTACTTCCTCTGGGGAGGGGCGGGAGCTGTACAATCCCCTTACTCTGTCCTCGCTACAGCTACAGCTACATCCGGCCACTAGCGCCCCCAACCCCAGTTTCTCAGAGGAGGGAGCTGAGTCCCAGAAGGCAGGGGGACACAGAGCTGGTGAGGGAGTGGGGATTCTAGGGTATGAGCACAGCATGTTGGCCTCCAAAGGATGCTCTCTCTTCCTGTCTCAGGTTCTGCCAAGGCTCCCAGACTTCTGCGAGACCCCTTGGGGCAAGTTCTCTCGCCCTCCTTTAACTGCCCAGACGATAACCACCTGCCTCTCTCTTACAGCTGCCTCTGCCCTTCCTCTGATTCCAGCCACACTCCTGAATGTCAAAACGGCCCCGTGAAGGCAGACCTGGGTCTTGTCTGATCTTGTTGACCCATGGTGTCCAGCACAAGGCCTGGGCCTAAAGAAGGCCCTTAATACCTGTTTGTCAACTGTGTTGACAAAATTAGTAAGAATTTCCCCGAGGGCCTGTGGAGAAGCATTGGACCTATCTGCCTCTGTTACATGACCCCGCTCTAAACACAGCTCACTAAAGGTAGATGGAGGGCAACCCCAGGGACTGGTGACATCCCCTCGGTTTCCCTGCCCCCTCAGCGCCAGGCCTCAGGAGAGGACAGGATGCCGAGCAGCCCAACACCATTGACTCGAGCCAGGCTACGCGGGTGCTGCTCCTCAGGACAAAAGAGCCCAAAGAGAGGCCTCTTCTCAAGGGGGTGGGAACAAGTTAAGGAAGAGAGTCTCATGGTAACTGATTTTACCCCACCTTGGCCCCTGACTGAGACCCTCCACGCAGCCCATGTAGCCCAACCAGAGGTGGCCAATCAGTGCTGTAACAAGACTACTTGATACCCAGGAGATCATTTTTTTTTTAACTCACGCTTCTCCTATACAACACAATTATTTTCTGTAAGAATCATGAAATGCAATGAACTATAAGAGTATAGGTGCACCAGATAGTCCCATTGGCATTTATTCAGCATTTTCGTTCACTACACATGATTTTGAAAGCAGTACCTCCTTTTAAAACCTCCAGACATGGTTTCAATGGCCTCCTCTCTTGTTCTTTTCATTTTTCTTAATTGAGCTCCACCGAATTCATGTCATTTCCAGTTGACACAAGTGTCCCACTTGAAATTGCTCTAGACCTTCAGAAAAATGATGAGCCTGTTGCCTCACAGTAATGCAAGACATTTCTAGTTACTCCAAGTTCCTATGGGACAAAAAGGCACAATTATTTATACAATGGTTTTTATACACGCCTACCAGTTTGAACTTTGATCCTTCGGTTACTGTCTGACATAATAATAATAACTTATGTAAATAATTATCCAGTAACCAATGAGTGGATTTTAATAAAACTAAAATATCAGCAAAAGGTACAGTTATTGATAAATCCACTTTCTGGATTTTGTTCTGTCTTCTTAGAACACTTAAATAATAAACTTCAATTTTAAAAATCTTATTAAAACTCAGTAAAATATTTCCAGCATAAGCTAAAATATGCACTTACTGAACAAAAATATGACACCTCACAGTTCACACCCTTGCACTGTTTTAAATTTTCAACAAAAATAAACTCCAGTGGTCCCCTAGAATGACTGAATTAAAGAACTCAAATTACCTTTTTCCATTTTACAATCACTGCACTATCACTGTTCATTTCAAATCTACTTTTTAAGTGCAAGAATGCTCAATACCACAGGGAGTTGGAGACACAAACTGTACCCAGAGAGAAAGCAAACAATTCTGTAGCCTGACTCTCAAAACAGATGCATATGGGTAGGTCTATGTTTGGAGAGCCAACTCTATAACTAGGAGTTCTCCAAATTCACTTCTGTGTACAAGAAAATATTTATTAAAGGACAAGTAGGGCTTCCCTGGTGGCACAGTGGTTGACAGTCCACCTGCCGACGCAGGGGACACGGGTTCGTGCCCCGGTCCGGGAAGATCCCACATGCCGCGGAGCGGCTGGGCCCATGAGCCATGGCCGCTGAGCCTGTGCGTCCGGAGCCTGTGCTCTGCAATGGGAGAGGCCACAACAGTGAGAGGCCTGCGTACCGAAAAAAAAAAAAAAAAAAAAAAAGACAAGTAATAAAACTGTCCTAATGTGAAGGGTATATTATTATTATTATTACTATTATTATTATTAAACTCCATGGTATGACTACAATTGTTTACACCTTAGGCCAAGGAAAGATTGCTCATGGAAGAGAATTTTATCACTGATATTGCTTACAATTGCCAGTGTACAATGGTAATAAAAGTAGACCAAATTTCAGTCAAATGTATTGTTTTGGGGGTTTATTTTATTTTATTTAATTTATTTATTTATTTTTGGCTGCGTTGGGTCTTTGTTGCTGCTTGCGGGCTTTCTCTAGTTGCGGTGAGCGGGGGCTACTCTTCGTTGTGGTGCACAGGCTTCTCATTGCGGTGGCTTCTCTTGTTGTGGAGCATGGGCTCTAGGCACGTGGGCTTCAGTAGTTGTGGCACACGGGCTCAGTAGCTGTGGCTCGCGGGCTCTAGAGCGCAGGCTCAGTAGTTGTGGCGCACAGGCTTAGTTGCTCCGCTACATGTGGGATCTTCCCGGACCAGGGCTCGAACCTGTGTCCCCTGCATTGGCAGGTGAATTCTTAACCACTGCGCCACCAGGGAAGCCCAAATGTACTATTTTTTTAAACTCCTCTGCACCTGCTTATTGCTTGCACTAGACGACTGTACCCATCGCTCCACCCTTAGTACACAGGCCAAGATACCCTAAATAAAGCCCCCAGAGTTGTCTTTCAGAGCTGGCCAGAGGGAAATGTTATATCTTTTTCCTTCATAGACAATGAAAATCATGTGACTGATTATATTGCCCTTACTGCTTTGGCATCATGAAGCTCAGAGCCAAATTCATGGCTCACTTTGTAGGACCTTATTCATTTCTCCCCTTTAATTTCTCCCCCAAGTGCTTAGGTGTCAACCTAATGTATACCTTCCCAGTCCCAATATTCAACTTACTGTTTCCAAGTTTTCAAAATGACTTCCCACACAGCCTCGTTAACTTGCAACATCCTTCTGTCTAAATTTTGTCTTTTGCATTTCAGTGGCTTTAGGTGGGGCACAAAACCTCCAGTTTACCGCAGTCTCCACCACTCCCTTATGCACTGCCTTGTAGACTGTCTCTTTCATATCTTCTCTGCTTAGCCTCTGACAGCCTTTGAGCTTGCAACCCATGTGTGGTTTTTTTGTTTGTTTATAGATTCTTGTAAGCCAACTCATCTCTTTTGTGGAGTGGAGAGGGAGCTGAGTGCAGCTTGGTCTGGTGTGAGACGTGCTGTGATCTGGGAAGAGGGGCACCGTGTATCGAGCACTGTGCCAGCCTCTTTTGCATCCTCTCATTTAACCCCTCAATAACCTGCTGAGACAAACATCGACACCATTCTATAAGTGAGGAATCGAGGCTCTAAGGAGTGAAGTGCTCCATCCCGAGTCACACAGAGTCTTGGTAGCAGAAATAGGATGGAAACCCAGAAGGGTCTGGAGCCTGCTCTGAGCATTGGGTGAGGGCAGAAGTGGACTGGAATTCTCCCCAAGGCAGCAGGGACGCCCTAGGGAAGAGGTGAGCTTCTATCCCTCCTGCCCCCCACTACTTCCTGGCTCCACACAGCTCCCACAGAGATGCCCAGCAGGAGGCCTGGCAGGATCACGGATCGCCAGCGAGTTGTGCAGCCTCTCAGGCCCTGTCCTCAGAGGGACACCTGCTGGGTTCAATGCTCTGCTGTTGCCATCTTGAAATTCTCAGTTTTTGAATGAGGTGTCCACCACCCCCACCTAGACTGTCAAGTGACAGTGGCAAGGTGACCCAGCCACCACCAGGCTCTCCTGCCCACAGTGCCGTTGGTGTGTGGAGGACACCTTGCACCAGCAAAGGCTTCTGGGAGGCAGCAGTCATAAACCCCGGCTCCTCCTCCTAGACTCCTACCAGCCAAAGTGCTCTGGTGTCACTGATACCCTAAGCTGCCCGTGCTTTGCTCTGGATGGTCGCCACAGCAACCAGAGGTTAGCCTGGGCCGCTGAATGAATCGGCAAATAATTATCAAGCACTGTGCTAGCAACTGTGGCGGAGAACAAGCAGCTTCACTGGACAGCCCAGTCTTTAAATAATTTTAGTAAAAAAATGCCCTAGAAGAAGGGGGAGGTAACATTTGTAAGACTCTTTCTCTCCCATCCTGGAAACCATGAGGTAGACACAACAGGTAATTTTACAGGCACGGACTTTGAAGCCAGAGACCTTGGGGTTCAAACGCCAGCCCCGTCACTACTAGCTGTGCATCCTCTCTAAGCCTCAGTCTCCCCTTTACAAGGTGAGGGCACTCACCCCTGCCCACCTCACAGGGCTCTCTCTTTAAGGATGAAGTGAGCTCATGTATAACAAAGAGCTTTGTTGACTGTGCAAATGTTAGGTTGTTCTTTCAATAAACATTTATTAAGCATTTACTCTGAGCCAAAGCCTGAGTTAGGTGTTAGAGCCTCTCAAATGTAAATGTCCTGAGCTCTTTGGGATTCACCCTTTTTTTTTTTCCAGCTGAGGTGAAAGTCATGTAACATAAAAGTAACCATTATAAAGCGAACACTTCAGTGACATTTAGTGCGTTCACACACCACTATCAAGTTCCAAAACAGGAAAAGCCTGTACCCATTACATGTCCCCCTCTTTTCAGGGTATATTTTCTCTTGCTATCATTTTGTTCTTCTCAGGAGTTGATTTCCTGGGCTTGATAATATCCTGATGTCCCTCTGATCACCTATGACTCCAAGCCAACCCCTGGATCCAACCTCAAGCTACACAAGATGAAGCCCAGTTTCCTTTGCCAGCACTGGAGAAACCAGAGCCCCAAGCCGGCCATGTTTAATTACACTGGGGCTGGCTGAGCAGGTAATCGCTGTGTATTTCAGTAAATTACCTCTCATAAAGGAGCTATCATGTTTGCTCGTGTGCCCTTCTTTCCTGCAATCAGCTCCCTGTCTGCTACCATGGCCTCTTCCCAGCATCCTGTGCACTTGGCGAGTGTCCATCTCGTCAAACCGAGGACAGTCAGGTGCAGAGGGAGGGGACGGCGTATGGGCAAATATTGGACTTGGCCACACTTGCTGTCCATATCAGGAACCTGATTGGCGGTATTGATTGACAGATGCGGGGACCAACTGTTTGGAAAGCTGAGCCCCCTCGGATTGGGGTAGGTGTTTCAGCAAACAGCCGTAATACTGGGCAAACAGGCCTGTTGGAAGAAGTGCCTGGCGTGTCAGCAGAGCAAACCAAACGCTGAGCAAACAGCTTAAAAGAATGTGGCCACCTCCACGTAACCTCAACCGAGGTATTGATCCCACTGGAGGCGGGAGAGGGGCTGAGCAGGGAACAGAGAGGTGCAAACCCCGGCAGAATGTAAATGTTATCTTTAAGCTGCGGCTGTCAGGGCCCTAATGGGCATCTGTTTGGAATTTGTCTTCTTGCAAATCTTTAAATCCAGGTCAGGGCTACGCACAGAATTTAATAACAACTTTTCAGAGAGATCGGGGCTTGGGACTGATTTCATTTTTCATAAGTCCAACTGGGACTTTCTATTCTTCTTGGAGGTAGCAGCCTCGCACGGAAATTTCTAGGTGCAAGTCCCAAGCTAGGAAGAGGCAGATCTCCTGAACATGAGCCAGAAGGCTACCAGAGAGAAGAAAATCCAGAAATAAAGTTTCTTTCTCTGAGTCCCGAACTGGCCATGCATGAGAGCTGGTCGAACGGAAAGAATCCTGGAATCAGTGCCAAGAAACCAGGGCTTACTACAGCTGCTGGGTCCCCCTGGCTGGGCCTTCCACCATCACCTCCCTAGGCCTCAGCTTCTGCATCTTCCAAGGGGAAGATGCAGACCCTGCCGGGGATACACGAGGGCGCAGTTCAGACAAGCCCACTCAGGCTTGGGAGAACACTCTTGCCAGAGAACACTGCCCCTGTATAAGGAGTTGGGCTGTTTGCCGTGAGACCCTGAAGGATGCCCTTCCCGGACCCAAGACCCTCTGAGATCACCGTGTGACAATGGAATGGACCACAACCATGACTATCATCTGTTGTTTTAGACAAGTGGCTACCTGGTTCTTTCCTAGAAGCTGGGCAGGAGGAAGGAAATATACGATTTTGGCAAATTCCTTGAAAATCTGAAAACCATGCTTGCTTGCCTTTTAATATCTCTGTAAAAGAATAGAGTGGGAGATGCTTGCTCCTCAGTGTCCAAATGATGTAAGAGGGCTGCGATCAGATGTCACCATTGGTCCACAACTTCTCTCTGAGAATAGTCACAGGAAGAAGAAAACCCTGACCTCTACCTCCTTCCCCTGACTGGCCTGGTCCCCTAGAAGCTGCCCCCACCCCCAAACAAGGAGGGGGCACACCTATGCTGGATCTTGACCAGTTCAGAGGACTGACTGCTGTCTTTAATGGAAGCCATGAGCAGTGTGGCTAACCCCAGGGTATTACTTTGCACTGCATTTTATAAGAGTAAAAGGAGCTTATAAACCATTCTGGTCATCTCTGACTTTTGGCATTTGGTCTCACGGTGATAAGAAGAATCAGAGAAGGCTGTGGCTCACAGAAGGGAGCATTCCTAATTTTAAGGGATCTTTAGACAGACACTTAATGGAAAGATGTAGGCCAAGTGATTAAGAGTGGTGGGCTTCAGAGTCGACTGCCTGGGGTAGAATCCCAGCTCTGCCTGTCACTAGCTGTGTGGCCTTGGGCAAGTTACCTAACTTCTCTGAGCTTAACACTCCTCCCTGTAAAACGGAAATACTAATACACTCCTGAAAGGATTGTTGTAAGGATTCAATGGGCTACTGTGTGTAGGCGCCTCGGTGCGGTCACTCACCTACGTAACCCCTCAGGAAATAGCAGGGACTCATTACTTCTGTGACATGGGCCTGACAGACCCTCGTGAGAACACGCTGCCACATCCACATGTGACTATTGGAGGACACCCCATTCTCAATGAGGAAGCCCACCAGTCTTGCCTAGAAAACCGACTGTCAGACTGCGGTCAGCACAGAGATTCTACCGGGCAAGCCAGGAAAGGCACTAAGTTTCTAAGAGCACAGCCTGTGAAAGCTTTTCAGGTGGACTTCCTCCCCAGAGGGGACACTCCAAGGCCTCCTGTTCCTGCACCCTCAGCCCTACCTGGGCGCCAGGCAGCCAGAAGGCTACGTGCAGTGGAGACAAAGTGTGCCTCAGAGAAATGGGCCGCTCTGTTATCCTCTGATTAGAGACGGGAAGCCCCAGCAAAGGAGGGACTTGCCCGAGGTCACAGAGAAGGTCAGCTGCCCAGCAAGTTATCTGTGACAATAAGGAAATGGGTGATAAGACTGGGTCTTCTAAGGCAGGAGCACTGACAGGTTATCAGGGAGAAGCTAACGCTGGTCTTCAGAGAGGAGTGGATGGTGACCTAATTCTTTCCCCTCACCAGAAAGTTCTTAATTAATTAGGGCTCCTCGGCTGCAACTAGAAACAAATAAGTAAACTGCCCCTGTGTTGATACTCCTGCTCTCATCCTGGTGACCTCAATGACACGTCTGTCTCCACAAAGCTTGTCTCAAAACCATTTGCTCTGGGAACAAGAGAGTAAACACAGGGACACACTAACACAGGGACAATCTATGATATGTATTAAGTAGAGACAACGTGATTTTCCACATCTGCACAGCCTGACATCTGGATATATACAGAAGATCCCCCTCTTAAGGAGAAGGCTCTTAGCCATGGTCGTGCATTTGGCCAAAGTCCACCATGGCCATCTCACCTCCCGGGCCTCAGGCGCCCCCCACTGCCCTAGTGGCCCCAGAGCTCAGGCAGAGCCAAAATGTTCCAGGACCCCCTCAGATGCCTGTTTTCCCTCCCTCCCAGCTCTCCCCCCAGCTCTTCAGAACGATGACATGGTTAAAAGTGAAAAGGGGGAAACTTGTTGAGTAAAAACCATTGCTGTTTTCAAGGGTCCAGGAAGCATACCCACACTGGCCTGGAAGTAGGAAAACAGGGCACACACGCACCCATCCCTGACCATCATCAGGTTCCAGACCTTACTCTCACGTCTGTCGGGTAAAGTCCTCTTTTCTTGAACAGGGAGATGACCACCGAGCACACCTGGAGGAGCTTTCATTTGGAGTCAGAAGCCTAGCCGAGCGTGCGCTTGGTAAGGGTTTCTAGATGCCTCGGCCCTGAATGGATTAAGGAAAAGATAGACATGGCTCAGAGTGGATCTGTAACCCCTCCTCCATCCACGCTGGGCCGCAGGAGCCCAGAAATCCCATATCAGGTGCCTGCTTTACCTCACCTGCAGGGACCACCCCCTCTGAAAGCCTAAATCAGGAGGTAAGGAAAGCCTTGGCCCCTTTTTCTGCTGCTGCTGCATCTCCAGGCACATGCCGCGTTCTGCCGCTGCCAAGATGCAGGCCTGAAAACAGGAGCCGTGGTTCCCACCCCCCACCGCATGTCCCCACTCTCTCCCCACATCGCTGTACTCATAATTACCAACTGTTTACAGCAAAGACAATTAGACTGAATCCCCTGATAGAAGGGGTTAATTATTACAAGCCAGGAAAAGAGGAACTTACTGCAAGCTGACCCCCATCTACCTGGATACATAGTAACTAGCACTGCTTTGGAAAGCACCCAGGTTAAAAGAGGGTTTTCACTTGAGAAGCCCTAAGCTAATTACAACCATAATGTGAACTACACAGCAGCACTGCTGATGAATCATTGAAAAGGCTGAGTGACGCCCGAGAATGTTCAATTAACCATCCACCTCTGTAAAAATGTATCTCCGCAGCCGATGCCCAGCTCTGGTGTATTCTACTAAAATCATAGTCCTGTCTTAAATCACTGGACCTTCCATACAGACTCTCAGTATCTTCAGAACTTTGAACTTTGAAATAAGTAAATACAAATATGCACTGAAGGAGGACTGGCCTCATGGGTCGTGGGTCTGTGATCCACACAGCCACTCAGAGCCCGAG
Organism: Mesoplodon bidens; assembly: GCF_964165515.1. NCBI lineage: Eukaryota > Metazoa > Chordata > Mammalia > Artiodactyla > Ziphiidae > Mesoplodon > Mesoplodon bidens. The sequence goes on along the minus strand of NC_138178.1, from coordinate 59,027,219 downwards.
CTCAGAAGGGCCCCTCACGCGGTTTAATGCTCTGCCGTCTCTCTCTTGACATTCTTAATAATTTCTGAGCAGGGGCCCCCAGCATTTTCACTTTGCACAGGGACCTGCCAACGATGTCACCGGTCTTGCACCAGACTCCTAAAGGAAAGAAAAAGGTGACGCTAAGAGAAAGTGAAACACAGGAATCCATACATCAAGCCCCTTTGCTCTCATTTGAATCAAAATGCTCCATTCTTTTAAATTTCCGAGCAAGAGGACATCTGAGTTGCAGAATCTCTTCTGAGGAAAGGATTTGATTACATTACAAAATTCCTAATGAGTAGGTCTGACCCTGTCCTCCAAGCTAAGCCCTCTCCTCCCGGCCAGCTGCTGCCAGAAAAGCACCTTTCTGACCTGTTGGATCTGCAAATCGAGGTCAGGGAGAGTCAGTCTTTTCCAGCCTGCTTCTCAGTTGTTCAAAAATATTCACCCAGAGTCTCTATGGCAAAAACAAGTTTTGGAAACTCTAGGTCAAATAAAGTTAATGCTCTGAACTTCAAGACTTCTCAGAACCTTTAAAGAGTTACCAGGAAATGTGACTCTCCACTGACTACGCAGACAGCACTTCCCAAGCTTATTTGACTACATCAATCTACCACCCACCCACTCAGGGGAGTATTTACCATCAGGTTCATGCAACTTAAGCTTCAGAGCTTCTCACCTGCCTAGGTCATTCCAAGGCTCTAGAAGGAACCTATCAAAGTGTTCATCAGGTCATAGGTTCGTGTAACCTTCGAAGAAGTAAGATCTTGCTTTATCTATCTTCTTAAAGAGCGCCCCCCAAATTGTACGAGCTTTGGATCCCGCAAAATCTGTACCCTGCTCTGCACTCATTCCCACCTCTGGAGGCCCCATCCCTACATTATGTGAAACATCTTAAAATGCACTCACCCCCCCCTTTAATGTGATTTATAAATAACTCTAGGAGTTGAGTCGGAGATAGCATAATGTCATTTGCTTAGTAGACTTTTAATTAAACATTCTTTCTTATTGGTTTTGCTCGGTTACAAGGAATGTTAATTTTGGAGGCAACTCTTTTTACATTTCCATGTGGCAATCATTTTCTCAGGCCCTGGGGAAGCTGGTGGGCCCTGAGTACCAAGCTTATAACCCGTAATGCATAAGATGGTGCTGTGCTTACCAGCCTCAACAGTTTGAGAAAAGCTGCACTAGATTATTTTCATAGTTGCTTCTAATTCAGAAGAAATATCTATCCAGTGTCTAGTTCAGACTAAAGGGAGATTGGAGTGGTGAGGAGAGAGGAGTCTGGATTATAGAAATGGAAATTTTTATTGTCAAGAGTCAGCAGGTTTCCTTGAACTGGGTTAACAAGGTGCTATCTAAGGAGACCTGAGAGGTTGCTTTAATGTTAGGACAAGATTGTTGTGCAATTAGCTTCTCAACTCTGTATATGGAAATAAAGTCTTTTAAAATATTTGAAAATGGCTCTTGCTCTTAAGTAATTAACTGTTTCCCCTTGATGTTCTTCATTCTCTCCTGCTTGTACACTTCTTCCTTTAACTAAGCATTAATAGAAATACACCTTGTGCAAAGCGCTGTGCCCAGGGGGAGAAAATATGAATAAGACCCAGTCCCTGCCCTCTACCAGCCTACTGTCTAATCAGGAATTGGCAACCTTTTTCTGCAAAGGGCCAGATAGTAACTCTTTTCAGCTTTGCAGATCATCTCTGTGTCAAGAACACAGCTGGGCCCTTCTAGCACAAAAGCAGCCAGAGACCATGGACAAATGAATGAGAAGAGTCACGTTCCATTAAACTTTCATTTACAAAAACTACCTGGGCTACAGTGTGCTGACCCCTGGTCTAACAGAGAGACAGACACATAAAGAATTTACTATGTGAAGGTAAAACCTACTTCTGTGCAATGACAGCAGTGCTAGCCAAGGACTGTGGATTGCAGAGGGGAGGGAAGAAGCAACTGATTGCCAGGGGAAGGACAGAGGCTTCCTGGAAGAGGTATCTGAGGTTATGGAGCCATTGTGTCTCGGTTCAGGCCTTTATTGTTCCCCAGTTGCTTTGTTCTTGCCTGATTTTCCTCCCAGCAAGGCTGGCATTTCTGAGACCTGGCATCTCCTTGCATGATTCACGAGGCTTAGCTAAAATGGGTGCGTATGTCCTGTCTACAAAGTCTAAGTCAGCATCCAGTCAAATAAAATCAATGTTGTAAGAAGGAAACTCTGATATCAGGCTCTGTCCCCCAGGCTTCAGATAACCATTTCTTGTTTGGGAAACCAAACCACCTGTGCCTTTGAGGGGAATTAGACAATGTAATCTCCTCCTGGGCTGCAACCTTGGCTGTAATTCCTTTATTGTTCTTGAGACACTTTCTCTTTGCATTCTCAATATCCAAATGTCATGTAGTTTATTGTGACTTGTTTGCTCAAGGCTGGGCAAATAAAAGAACAAAGGTGGCTGTATTACCCCAGCCTTTGCTATCACCTGCTCTCACCCTGAGCTCAGCAGCCTTCAGCACCCCATCCCCTTCCAGCCTGTGGGCAAGGTTGCTTGAGATGTGGAGCTACCAAGATTGGACAGGAGACAAGGTACTTTCTGAAAGGCCTCCCGATAGCGTAGCTTCAGTTCCACCAGGAACCGGGAAAATGATGACACCCTGGCAACAACAGCAGGTAAATGACTTACCCATTACAATGGATGGAACTGATAATGCCAAGAACCAGATGTGGTGGGGTCAGAGGTCTTACCAAGAGACGGCTAAGGGGGTTTAGTCCCCGCACCGTCTCCAGCAGCCCCCCTGCAAAGCCTCTCTGAATTAATATCTAATCTACCTGTGAGTTGCGTGTGCTGGCTGCACCACCCATCTGAGTACAGCCCCTGAGCTCCTTCTCCAGAGACATTCTAGAGTCCCCACTGTCCACTTATGCCTGGTTTACACCTGGAGGGAAACAACGCTCACGTGTGTGACTCGCTGCCAACATGTGTGGGACTCTCCAGAAAGCTAGAGGAGGTCAAACCAGAAAATGCTGCATCCAAAATGTACCTCCTCTCGGTATATCAAACGCAGTAAGCACGTGCAAGCACCCTGCCCCTCCCCTCCTAACCAGTTAGCACCCCAAGCTGCAGTTTTCTCATCTGCAATAGTGAGGAAATATTTGTAACAAGCAGTCCTCCAGTTTCAAATCCCAAACCCTGGGTTGTGGTGAGATGTAGCTGAGAGGCCAGCACAACTCCTGACTGAAGGGGACTCCCTCTCCCGTCTAAACCCCGCCAGGGCGGTCAGCATTCCACAGAGGAATCTCTGCCTCGATGGCCCTCCTGCTTCCTCTCCACCTTCACAGGTGTCACCCACCCTTCAAGCTCCAGCTCCTGGCTGCCTCTTCCAGGAAGCCCGCCCCATCACCCTAGCTCTCCCACACCAGCCCCCTCTCAATACCCTTCCCCTGCTTTCAGGCAGGCTCACACAGCATCAAGTTTAATAACACCCTGTCCAATCCCACAGTCTCATTACTCTGCATGTGTCCATTATCTCCCCAGAGCGTGAGCTCATTGGCTGGAAACTATGCCTTCTCTTTTAACCCCCTAAGTGTGCTGCACAGGGCTAGACAAACAGCAGGTGCCCAATAAAGACTAGCTGATATAAATCCCAAGGATTTTAAAAGGGTCCAATCCCAGCTTCCTTCTCTTTTAAAAGACATGACCATAGCTGTAACCAATACCTGTAAGGCATCTCATATTTGAAAGATATGCCACATTCATTATCTCGCTTCATCCGCAACCCAGGGAGGTGGGTGGAATTAATCCCACAAGGCAGATGTGGAAACTGACAGCCGGTGAGAGTGGGTGATTTGCCTGAGAGCACAGCAGTAAGTGGCAAAGTCACAATTTGAACCTAGGTCTTAGGACCCCCAAGCCCATTCTTTTTTTTCCATCATATGGGGCTGTGAGCCTTCAAGACCAAAAGAGGGTTCAAGGGATGACCGGCAGTTCTCCTAGAGAGAAAACGGCAACCATCGTTACAGGCACCACAGAGAAGGTAAGTTTCCACCAGACCTCGAAGAAGTGATGGAATCTGGATAAAAAGAGAGTCAGAGGAGAAGCGGCAGGAACAAAGGGAGCAGCAGAGGCAGATGGCGGATGCCACCCCGATGGTGTGGCCAGAGCTGGGCTCGCGGAGGAGCTGTAAGTAAAAGGCAAAGCCGGGGCTTCCCAGGTGGCGCAGTGGTTGAGGGTCCGCCTGCCGATTCAGGGGACGTGGGTTCGTGCCCCGGTCCGGGAGGATCCCACATGCCGCGGAGCGGCTGGGCCCGTGAGCCATGGCCGCTGAGCCTGCGTGTCCGGAGCCTGTGCTCCGCAACGGGAGAGGCCACAACAGTGAGAGGCCCGCGTACCGCAAAAAAAAAAAAAAGGCACAGCCGGCGGGGAGTTAAAGCAGAGCCAAACTTTAAGAGGGTCTCAAATCCCAAGTAGAAGATTGTGAGGATGGTGTGAGCAAAGAGGAGTAGGAGGGTGGGGGGCACTGGTGAGCGACCCCTCTGCAGGACTCGGGAGGGACCGGATGGGGAGGGGAGCAAGTAAGAATAAGCCAAAGTCATCCCAAGCTCCCAAGCCAGAGAGATTGCTAAAATGTAGGTGTCATTAACCGACATGGGGGTGGCAAAAATTGCCACTGATTTTGACTCGGAAGGAAACAGGCAGTATCACACAATGTCAAATTTAATAATATCCTGTCTCCAGGCACTATCTCATTATTCCACACATGTTCATTATCTCCCCAGATTGTGCACTAGCTGACTTTTAGAAACTGTACCTTCTCTTTTAGCCTCCACAGCTCCTTGTGCGGGGCTGAGCAGATAGCAGGGACCCAAGGCATACCAGTGTGTGTAAATTTCCAGACCATAAAACAGACCAAAACCCCAAGGTCGGCGAAGGACATTACAGAGAGATAGACAGCACCTCAATGTTTTCTTAAAAACACTTTGCAGTAGCAGCCAGAGGCATCCAACATAGCCCAGTGATGAAATGCTGCCCCTCAAGGTAGAGAGCTCCCCGTCACTTGAGGTATCCAAGCAGAAAGTAGACAATCATCAGAGGCACCATGAAAGGAATTCCTGCATGGGAAGGGAGACCAGACAGAACAGCTCCTACAGCCCCCTCCATCTCTCAGACGCTATGGTTCAAAAATGCTGTGAATTTGATCTCCGGTTTCCTTGGCATGTCCCATTCAGAAATAGCCAGACTGATTTAAAAAAAGAAATCTCCATGCCTCTTTCTATTTCTTTCAAACCCTTTAAATGTCAAGTTCCAGACCACTGCTCTGCCTTGCCGGGTAGTTGGATACCAAACCCATGAGTGCTGGGTTTAGAATAGCACGGCTGGCGTGGCCAGAGGAGGGGGTCTGACTTCATGCATTCCTAATGCACGTCTATTTTTAAGCCATGAGACATGTCGCCTTCCTTCGCTGTTCACATCAATATCACACAGGGACGCTGACACAAGGCCATCTGTCCCCGCAGACACATTTTTGGGGGAGAGGAGGCAGAGGGAACCAGAGGGAGATAGATATGCATTTTTGTTCAAGTCTGAAAATTGATTCAGGATACGATAGCTCCCAAACTCAAGCTGGCCAGAGATGCCATTTGCCAATACCTCTTGGGAACAGAGTGTCTTATTTTTTCACCGCCTTCTGAAGTTTAGCACAGTCGGTCAGTCCACCCACCCACTCATTCATTCATTCACTCACTCATTCATTCATTCATTTGCCTAAGGCGGGCCAGGTCTGGGCCACCCATCCTCTCACCATGCTTGACTCTTCTGGAAGCCCGTGATGCAAGAGGGCATGGAGAAGAGAAGGGAGCATGACCGGGAGGGTGAATAGATGAAGCAAGTCTTTTCTGAGCACCTCCAGTACATCGAGGCTGTGCCCAAACTGAAGTCCGACCAGGTGGAGTTTTCCCCAAAATAAGGGTTCCTGAGCTGAGACAGAAGAGGAGTCCAGATTTGGGAGCCAAAGAAGGAGGGACTTCTTGTGTTCTTCCCAAGAAGAAACTAAAAGTAGTCACAAGGGAAATGGGGGCTCTAGGTCAGTGTGGCTATGGACCCCAGAACTGGCCTGAGCCTGCTCTTCTGGGAGAGCCCCACACTCTGGGGAAGAAGGTCTAGGAATGAATTTAAAGAGCCACAGTGGGAGCCCACCCATTTGGGGCTTGTTATGGACTTGATTCTTAAAGCCTTTGAGGGCCCATCACGCTTTCCCATCTCCCTTCTCTGATAACGCATCCACTTTTCCCTTGACACGCTGCTCCCCCATCCCTGGGGGTCCTGCTGGACCAGTCAATCATACGAGTCCACCTTCCCTTGGTAATTGTGCAGTGTCAGGCCCAGCCAATCAGAATAGTCCTCCACAAGGCATTAACGGCAATTAATTCAGGGAGGCACAAACACTCAGGGTGTGATCAATTAGACGCTGTCCTGGGATGCTTCTGCCAGAGCTAACAAGGAAGACGAACTCTCTCAATTGCTGTTGCTAAATTGAGAGAATATGAGTCTGAAACCACCTGTTGCCCTCTTGCCTCCTCCAAGAAAAGGACCTGTGTGTAGAATGGAACCAATCAGAGAGCACACAGGCCAAGAAGGAGAAGAGAGAGAAAGTCTTGATGATTTCAACTGACCCCTGGGTCCACCCTGCAGAAGCCAACCCCAAATATGGCCATTTATGAGAGCCAGTACATTCTTTTTCCCCTCTTCCTCAAGTGAATTCAATTTGAACTTGCAGCCAACCATTTCCTCACTGATTTGCACTGACAACTTCCTCGGCCAGGTGGGGCATTAAAGAACAGGACCCCAGGATGGCTTGGGCTCGCCCTCTGAGAATCCCTGTACCCCGATCTGGCAGGTGTCCTGGGGTAGGATGAAGCACTAGGGTCCCTGGTCCAGCACCAAATACTTCAGTGAGGCAGCTGTAGCCCACGGAGCATCTTCTTAGACCCTGCCCCAGACTTCAGCTGTCCCTGACTTGGAGAGAGTCTGGGGGGCACTGCAGTTTCTAGATGCAAGGAGCATCTTCTGGTCTCAGGAAGCTGTCCCTTTGTTCCAGCTCTGGGAGTGGACTGGACTGGCCCCTTGCAAGGTTAGGGAATGCCTGGACATTTGGGCGAAGGGAGCCTGAGAAACAGGGCTCCTGGGGCATCTGAGCATATGGGGCCAAAACCTTCCTCTTTCAGCCATTACTGGAAAGAGCATTATTCATACTCTGACTCTGAAATTAGTCACCCCGCCAGGTCCACAGGACTGCAGGGAAGAGACCAGCCTCCAGGCTGCGAGTTGGACCACTTTTACTCCAACACATGGCAAATTTAGGAGTGGGTAGGTGACTAAAAGCCACAGGACACACACAGATGAAGACAAGATGGTCTTGCCCTAGAGGAGCCCACAACCCTTGGTTAGGAGACCCTCTCCTGAACAGAAAGCTATAATGCAGTACAGACTGAGGCACATTTTTTCATTCAAAAATTTTTTTGTGGTAAAATATACATAAACATAAAATCTACTATTTTAACCATTTTTAAGTGTACGATTCATTGGCACTAAGTACATTCAGAATGCTGTATAACTATCACCATTATGTATTTCCAGATGTCTTTTATCATCCCATATTGAAACCCTGTACCCCTTAAGCAATAATTCCTATTTCCCACCCCAGGCCCTAGTAACCACTACTGTGCTGTCTGTGTGTATTTGACTGCTCTGGGTATTTTGTATAAGTGGAATCATACAATATTCATCCTTTTATGCCTGGCTCATTTCACTTAGCATAATGTTTTCAAGGTTCATCCATGTGGTAGCATGTGTCAGAATTTCCTTCCTTTTAAAGACTGATTATATTCCATTGTGTGGGTATACTACATTTTGTTTATCCGTTCATCCATTTATGGACACTTGAGTTTTTTCTACCTTTTGGCTACTGTGAAAAAGGCTGCAATGAACATGGGTGGACCAGTACCTGTATGAGTGTCTCCTTTCAGTTTGGGGCGGATTTATACCTAGAAGTGGAATTTCTAAATCATATGGTAACTCTGTGGTTAACGTTTTGAGGCAGGGCTGAGGCATATTTGAGGTACATGGATGGCAGATGGGTGGAGGGCAAGAGGGGAAGAAATGGGGAGCGAAAGCTTTAGGTTCAAAGAGACCTCAGAGTCCCCACTTGGCCTCTTACTGTGGCTTTGGACCTATGACTAACCTTCTGTGTCTGTTTGTTCATTTATAAAGTGGAGGCAATATCTCCACCTCACAGGTGCGTGGTGAGGCTAAGGTGGAGGAAAGTCATTGCCAATCACAGCTGGCCGCAAATCCCTCTTAGGGGAATGTTGGCCTTTGTTGAGATGATATTTAGCAAGTGCTTCTGATAGAAGCAGGAATGTCACATATGGTTTGTAGGTTATTCACTGGACAAGGGCACCTGTCCAAAGGGGAAAAGAGGGGCTGAGCTATAGCCTGCTCTGTACTCACCAAGCCAGGGACCCAGCATTGTGCTCTGCCCACCGCTGACCTATTCTCACACAACAGTGGAAGTGGGCCTCTCAGTTCAAATCTGAGCACCCTCTCCCCTAAGGTTCTGTGGCTCCCCATTGTCCTAGGGATAAAGTCCAAACTACACTACAAGGCAGCAGATACAACCCTTACCTGCCTCCATAGCCCCCATTCTAGCTATCTACTCCTTGAACCCTATCTCCAGCCCTCCTGAATTTTGTTCCACTATTTCAATGTGAAATTCTCCCTCTCTCTCCACTCAGATGGGGAAATTAAAACTCTGTCAAGGTAAACATCGTGCCCAAGTTCACACTGCTGGCAGTTAGGTCAGAACCCAAACCCAGTAAACCCAGAATCTATGGTCTTTGGCTACAGGGTTAGAGATGGCACTAGACCAGAGTGCAGAAAGCATTAGGGGTCAGAAGACTTGGGCAGATATGGCCCACACTAGCTGGGTGACCTTGGGCAATCACTCTTCAATGACTCTTGGACCTACCACATACTAGCTCTGTTATCACAAAGTACTATTCAACCTGATGATCATTAGGGGGTATTGCAATGAGCGTATATTATTGCTGTTATGTGTGAGTTGGCTGTTCTGGTCCCTCTGTCCTCAGTGGGAACTCTGTTGTGTCTTCTGAATAAACTTTGTAAAATGAAGCACAATTGGAAATGGAAAAATCCCTGGCTGGCGCAGCTCAATTTCCAATGGCCTGGGACATCAAAATGGCCCCAGTATCTGGGGATTGTTAAAGCATTCTAAATAAAACAGGCATCCAACTCCAGCAGTTCATTTCCTTAACAAAGATTGGAGAGAGCAGAGAAATGACACTGCAGAAACCTATGTTACAGACCAAGATTGGAAAAATAAGAGAAAATGAATTTCTGTCCCTTCAATCTGCAAATTGAAGCTTTTCAACAGCCTGGCCAAATACAATTGCACTGTGTCCGCATATCATGCAGCCAGGTCACATTAGCTGAGCTCCCCTCCAGAGAGGTCAGCTCACTGCAAGAGTCCCCAGGCTCTTGCTAGCCCATCCAGGGTTTAGAGTGCTTTGACCCACAATAGATAGTCCTCTGGGACGATCCTTTGGAATTTCTCTGGAAATGCTGGCCTCTGGCACAGACAATCTTCTCCCAGTAGCATTCACAGAATCTGACACTATTCTAGAGCCTTATGCCTAGGGGATTCCATTCACCTACTCCTTATCAGTCAGATGGAAAAGGACTGGAAAAATAAGAACAACTCCATTATATTCTTTTTTTTTTTTAAGTTTATTTATTTATTTTTTAAATTAGTTTCTGCTTTATAACAAAGTGAATCAGTCATACATATACATCTGTTCCCACATCCCTTCCCTCATGCATCTCCCTCCCTCCCACCCTCCCCATCCCACCCCTCCAGGCGGTCACAAAGCACCGAGCTGATCTCCCTGTGCTCTGCGGCTGCTTCCCACTATCTATCTACCTTACGTTTGGTAGTGTATACACGTCCATGCCTCTCTTTCGCCTTGTCACAGCCCACCCTTCCCCCTCCCCATATCCTCAAGTCCATTCTCAAGTAGGTCTGCGTCTTCATTCCCGTTTTGCCCCTAGGTTCTTCATGACATTTTTTTTTTTAAATTCCGTATATATGTGTTAGCATACGGTATTTGTCTTTCTCTTTCTGACTAACTTCACTCTGTATGACAGACTCTAGGTCTATCCACCTCATTACAAATAGCTCAGTTTCGTTTCTTTTTATGGCTGAGTAATATTCCATTGTATATATGTGCCACATTCTCTAAACTATGCACATGATCTAAACTTATACTGGAACACCCAATGAGCTTGCAACTCCCTCCTGGGTTTTGTTAGTTAGTATTAGTCAGCTACTGTTGCATAACAAATTGCCTCAAAATTTAATGGCTTAAAACTATAGTAAAATCCATAATCTCAGTTTCTGTAGGTTAGGGCAGTTTTGTGCAGTTTTGCTGGATGCTTCTGGCTTACATGAGTTTGTAGTCAAGACGTCAGTTGGCGCTCAGTCAACTGAAGGCTTGACTGAGGCTGAAGGACCCAGCTCCAAGGTGGTTCACTCACACGGAGAGCAAGCCAGTGCTGGTTGTTGACAGGATGGCTTCTTCTCTCCACATGCATCCGGAGCCCCAGGGCTGCTTGAGTGGCTTTACAACATGGCAGCTGCTGTCCCCAGAGTGATCCAAGAGTGAGCATGTTTGTAATCTCATTTATGACCTCACCTTGGAAGTCACATTCCAGCCTTTCTGCAGTACCCTACAGATTACACAGGCCAGCCCTGTTTAAAATTGGAGGGCGTGAATTTCAGGAGGCAAGAAACACTGGGCCTTCTTGGAGGCTGACAATGACACAGACCCATATCCCACAGAAATCCTCACCAGGATCATAAGCTGATATGTGCAAGGATGTTTACTGCAACATTATGCAGGGTGGCCGGGAGTGGAAGTGCTCCAGGCAGAGAAGGGGATGTGGAGGACAGGTACAATGGATACTGTGCATCAGGTCAAAGAAAGGGATTAAATGAACACATGGCAACATGAATGCATCTTAAAAACATGATACTTTGTGAAGAAAGTAAACTATAGAGTGAGTTCTATAGCACCATCCCATTAACATCAGTTAAAACAACAAAACATTTTTGCAGGAACACACCCAAACTACAAGATACATGTTAAACCCATTAGAATAGCTGCCTGGGCACAGGTGGAAAGGGGAATGGAGATTTTTTTTTTTTCTGGCCGCACCGCACAGCATGCAGGATCTTATTTCCCTGACCAGGGATCGAACTTGTGCCCCCTGCAGTAGAAATGCAGAGTCTTAACCACTGGACCACCAGGGAAGTCCCAGGAATGGAGATTATTGGGAATAAATAACAGATGTAAACAAATACATAGGGCCTTATGGGGACCAATAAGAGGAGTGCCATGACCTAAGAAATAAATTAACACAATCCTCTGCCCCTGAGACTCAAAAATACCCTTGCACAGGAAACAGACCTCTTTCCCTACAGCTGGGTCACCTGGAGTGACACCACCTACCGCAGAGCTCCCTTCAGAGTAGCTGATTTGTTGTTGTTGGTGGTGGTTTGTTGGTTTTCTTTTGCATCCAAACCCTTGTCTCCAATCCACTTTTTCTTTAGAATTCCAGACTCCATGCCCACCTGGGTGTTGCACAAACTGAATTCGCTTCCCATCCTGCAAATCAGTTCTCCTGTAGTTTCTCTCTCAGGAAGGACCCCACCATCCACCTATCCACGCCATCAGAAATCGTGTTCTCCTCCACCCTCCTGCTCTCTCACTCAGCCCCACATCTGGTGGGGATGCCCTGTAGATAGCAGTTCAAACTGTCATCATCCCTTGCTTAACAGATAGAACCTTCCTGTCTGCAACATGGAAGTATGAGTGATACTTGCCCTTCTATCAGCTCAGACACTTTGAGTTGCAAGTAACATACAAATAAACAGCTCAGACTGGTTCCAGCAAAAACAAGAAAACATGTCACCAGGCCCTTGTTTTCTATCTTCAGCCCCAGCTCTGCTCTCCGCCTTGGGGAGACATCACCTACCCACGGCTCTCAGAGAGGCTCTCCTCTCGTGGTCACAAGCTGGAGGCAGAAATTCCTGGTCTTACATCCTCTCAGCTTCTCATCCTTGAGGGAACAGTCAGATCTTGTTCCCCAGCATCATTGGTTCTCCTTGGGTCACGTTACCATCCCTGAACCAACCACCATGGCCGGGGAAATGCTCTGATTGGCTAGGCCTGAGTCACATGTCACATCTCTGCACTGGGGTAGAGTCACCTACAGAAGCACAAGGAATGAGAATTGAGGGGAATGGATACCCCATGGGAATCAGGACATGGTGACCAGCCAAAGGGCAAGTGGAAACTGGGTGGCTCCAGAGTTGATGACCTCCAGGACCTCATGGAGTGTCATGAGGATGCCATGAGATTATGTGCCTGGCACATAGAACATTCTCAGTAAACGTGGCTCTCGCCACAGTATCAGCATTATTGATTTTGGGTAATATTTGAGCATACTAATATTTTTAAAAGCTAGAAATCCCAAAACTTGGCAGTGCAAGTATACAGATCTTAAAATCCTTAAGACTTCTTAGCAACTTTAAATAATGCCCAATGACTTTATTTTGCTTCCATAAATTAAAAAGCTTTTACGTGTCTCAACTTTCTAATTGAGTACATGCAGTATGACAGAGAGCATCTGTTTTCCATTTGAAACATTGTAGTAAAGTGAATCACAGTCTTGGGGAGAAGAAATATTCCCATTTATTAGAATTCCTGCAGCTCTCCTGGTTGGTTCCACAAACACAAGTCAGGCCCAGAATTTTACCCAGGATCTTGTTTTATTCTTCAAGTCTTTTCTATGGTGAAGTCTTCCCACTTCAACTAAAACGTGTGCTCCTGGAATCTGAGAACTCATCTACACTTCCCCAAGCCCCCTAAAACAGTCTCCCTGAGTAAAGGTTCTGAGTTGGTTGGCTGGCAGTCTGGCTGGCTGGCCCACTGTCTGGCCATCCAGCTGACTGACAGTGCAGCCTGGATCCCAGTAGCTGGCAGAATTCCCATCTGTCTGCACAGCCCACATAGCCCCAGCTCCGCTGCCAACCAGGGCTTAGGCCCTGGCCATAAGAGACTCCATTTGTACCATTAACGGCAACTTCAGCGACAGCTGCCGGCAGCAGGTGCAAAGCCAAACAGAGCCCAGCTCTGGAGAGAAATCTTTTGCTCGTCAAGCCAGCTGTAGAGACAGTGAAGAGAAGTGGGAGGGGGAACGGTTGTTTCTGAAAGCCAGCTCAGAGCAGGGAAAGTTTGGTCTGGGCCTTTTTCGTCATCAAGTCAATCAGTCGGATGGGCCAGCTGGATGGCCACCCAGCCACAGCAGAGCCGAAGGCCCCTCATCATGGGGACTGGGATCGTCCCACCTGCTCCTCTCATTTCCAAGGAGTCCTTGTCCCACCTCCAAATCCAGATTGCCCTCCTTCTAGAGAGAGGAGGGGACACATGGAAGAGAAGCAAAGGGACCGCTATTTAGAGCCTCCATCCATGGACTAGCAGAAGCCCCATTACCTGGAGACCTGAGAAATGCAGACTCTCAGTCTCTACCCCAGACCGCCTGAGTCAGAATCTGCAGTTTAACAATTTCCCCAGTGGATATGTGTGCACATCCAAGTCTGAGAAGCACTGGTTTGGAGACTCAGGCATTCACTTTATCCTTAGAAATTTTTATGGAGCGTCCACTCTGTGCCTGGCAGTGTTGTAGGTTCCGCAGGTACCTTGGTGACAAAAGAGAGAAAATACCTCAGCTCTTGCGGAGCTTACGTTCTAGTGGAGAGAAGCACAATCAATGAGATAAATACATAAAATAGATAGTGTGCTAGCGGGTGGTAAGTTCTAAGAGGAAAAATTAAGTGGGAAAGAGGAACAGAGGATGCGAGCTGGGGAGGCAGAAGTTGTAAAGAGGATGCCTCGCTGAGACGTGTGATGGAGTAAGGACCTGGGAGGAAGGGAGCCCAAGGGGAGGGGCGGGGGAGGGCACCCAACAGTTGCAGGGAGGGAATTCCTGGGAGTAGGACTTCCAATTTGAAAGCCAAGACAGTCCTGGGCAAACAGGGACAGCTGGTCACCCTGGAAGGAAGGCGAGGGTACTAGATGCACTCAGAAGAGGGGGCGCCGTCCTGGAGCCTCACCGTGCACAGTGTGGTCCTCAGCCCAGTGGCATCACACGCACAGGGAATGGAAGTATATTCTTGTTTGAAATGCAGAATCCCAGGCCCTGCCCCAGACCTCCTGAATCAGAATTTTGCATTTCATAAGATCCCCCAGGGGATTCAGACTACATGTATGCTCCTTCTAGACTTTTATAAGGACTGTGGCATTTCCTATGAGCTGGGAAACCATCACAGATGACATGATTTAGCATGTAACAGGCTGCTGAGTTGAAAATAAATTGAGAGGGGAGGGAGACCAATTAGGAGAGGTCTGATACAATCCAGGTGAGTAAAGATGGCAGCTGCTGGTCCCGGGCTGGTCATGACAGAGGTTATGAAAGCGGTCGGATTCTAAATGTATTTTTGGGTTTTTTTGTTTGTTTGTTTTTGCGGTATGCGGGCCTCTCACTGCCGTGGCCTCTCCCGTTGTGGAGCACAGGCTCCGGACGCGCAGGCTCAGCGGCCATGGCTCACGGGCCCAGCCGCTCCGCGGCATGTGGGATCTTCCCGGACCGGAGCACGAAACCGCGTCCCCTGCATCGGCAGGCGGACTCTCAACCACTGCGCCACCAGGGAAGCCCTAAATGTATTTTTAAAGGTGAGTGCAGGTTTGGGGTGTGGAAACCAAGTCTCTGAGGAGGTAAGCACATGAGCTACTTTTTCACAACACGCTTTCTCTTAGGTTCACCTCCCTTGTATTTCTTGTAGTAATTTCCTTCCTTCCACCAATATTTGGGGGGAGGGGGCTGGTTTCTGGAAGTCCCTGGGCTGGAGGAATGAGGCTGGATCCATGCGATGTACTCTCTGATGAAGAAAATCCCAGGGGCTCTGGGAGTCCAAGCGAAGAACCACTCAGTCTGGGTGAGGGTGGGGTTTGGGGAAAGGTTCCGGGACTTGTTCTCACAGCAAAGCTAAATCTCAAGGAACCTGAGGTGAAGCATGTTGCAGATGCAGGAAGCAGCCCCTGTGAGTCCCCGAGGGCAGGAGAGGGGAACATTCCCGGATGTGGGATCAAATACCCCAGGGCTCTCTGTCGCCCGCAAGAACAAGTCCAATCTCTGTAGCTTGAAGTCCAATGCCATCCTCAATCAAGCCCAAATATATTTAATTTTATTTCCCAGCTCTCCCCTCCAAATCTCACTCTCCTCTGCGACCCCACCTGGGCACCTCCACTCCTGACTCCCCACCAGTCACAGCCCTCGATCTGGGCAAGAGGGCCACTGCTCTGGACCCGGCTCTTCTGGTGGCCCCTCTTCTGGCCACACCCCTCTCCTTGGAATGAGCAGTCTATGGGGCCACAAGGATGTGCCCACCTGGAGCCCACATACCCTTCTCAATGCTGCTACCAAACCAGGTCCTTGGGCTCGTTAATCAATAGAAATTGATAAGAGGACAGATGAGAAATTCAGGCAAGGTTTGGTTGGGACTTGTGCTGCAGCAGGGGGAGGGGGAGAGAAAACAGGTAACAGGTGCCCTTGCTCACTCTGCCCTCTGAGGAGGGCGGCCTGCTTTCTTAAATGGGGTGAGGATGGCGCGAATTGGTGGGTCTGAGCCAGGCGGAGGCGCAGTTTAGAGGGTCTACCCACCCCCTTGGTGGTGCTGTGTGCAGCGATCATGCAAAGTACCCTGCTTTTGCTCCCAGTACCTTAGAAGTGGCAGTTGGCTTGTGGCCTTTTTTTTTTTTTTTTTTTGCGGTACGCGGGCCTCTCACTGCTGTGGCCTCTCCCGTTGCGGAGCACAGGCTCCGGACGTGCAGGCTCAGCGGCCATGGCTCACGGGCCCAGCCGCTCTGCGGCATGTGGGATCTTCCCGGACTGGGGCACGAACCCGTGTCCCCTGCATCGGCAGGCGGACTCTCAACCACTGCGCCACCAGGGAAGCCTGGCTTGTGGCCTTTTTGTATCTTACTGTTCATAATTGCCCCGACTGCACATGCATGCTGTTATTTTTAGTTCCTTATAGTTTTTTTGTGTTCTGTTGCTTGAGGAGACGTTTGTCTAGGTGCAAGCACTCCGGTAAAGGGTCTCAGGTCCCAGCCTGTCTCAGTGCCACACTCCAGCATCTGGAGCCACAGCATTCACTGCTCACATGGCCCCAGCCCCCTTCCACGGTCTGCACAGGCCTCTTTCCTGGCCAATCCCCCTGAAGGTGAAGAGGGAGCGTCAGCATGTACGCCCAGGCCAGCTATTTCCAACAATTCAGACATTGGACGTGTGTGCTGAGGTGTTTCCTCAGTGTGGGAGGGAGTCAGGGGTGGAAAGAGAAGGGAAAGGCTATAGCTCGTGATGTTCCATCTCATTCTGGTGCAAAATTCCAAGGATGCTGAAAATTCTGAATAGGAACCTGCCTTCAGGTCATTATGAAAGTACATGCATCCAGATGAGCAGAGAAACCTATTTTATTTAACAGATTGCTAGTGTGAGTTATGACTCTTTAATATTTAGACATATGGTCTGTGGCCTCCATTTGGGCTCTTGCCTTGGGCCCACAAAAGTTCTGGCCAGGCCTGTGGCATAGCTTTGACCCCGCATTCTCCTTGGAATGCTCCTCACCTCCTCCTCTTCTTCTATCTGAAGCTAAAATGCACTCAATGCCCATGTGGAGATCATCTGTCATTTTTGCATCTCCTTTCAGCTGGTACCTGAAACTTCCCTTTCTGGAAGGAAACCCATTCCCTTTGGTTTAGATGGGGCTGAGCAACTAGGGGCTATCAGAAAAGACACTCTCCTTATGATGGAGAGACAAGCCAGCTCAGAGAGAAGAAAACATAAACTGGGATGGAGCAGGAGGAAGACACAGCTCAAGGAACCCTTTGTCAGCTCCTGGATCCATCCATACCTGATCTCAGCCCTCCCTTGGCCTTTACAATTACCTCCAGTGAATGCCCCCTTTTTGATTAAGCTGTTTGGAGCTGGATTTCCGTTACTGGCAACTGAAACAGTCTTACTAATCATTCTAATTCATAGAATCATAGGTGTCAGAGCCTGAAGGGGCCTTAGAAACCATCTGACCAACCTCCACTATTCAACACATGACGAATCTGGGACTCAGAAAGGTGAAATGGTTTGTCCCAAGTCACACAGTAAATCCAGGCCAGAATTGAGACAGGATTATAGACCTTGCTCCTAAGTTGTGACCCTATGTTTCCCCTCCATGTCCCCTTCCTCAAACCTGCCCAGACCAGAGCTGCACCCCCTCCTTCCCCTCAGCTTGAGATCTGTTCCCAGCATCTCTGGGTCTTGTCCTGCATTTGTATTATCACTTCACTGGTCCCAGTGGGTGTTGTATCCAAATTCAAACAGCAAACCCCTTGAGGGAGGAATGCCAGCCTTCTCTCATTCTGAAGCCCCCCACTGGGCCGATGGGAGCACCACTCCCATCATAGAGTAGGCACTGAATGAGCCCTTGCTAATTTACCAAAGGCCTTGATGCTTGATTGGCTAAATCCAGCCTCTTTTTCCATCCAAGGCTCTATCTCTGAGTTAATGTTTCTCACAGGCAAGACCTTTTCAATTCAACAAGCTATTTCCCAGGCCATTAGAAGGAAGTACAATCAGAGGTAGGAATGCTATGTGGCTTTTTTTCTCCATTTCTTTTTGTTTTCAATTTTCTGCCTGTGGAGTTTTGTTTTTTGGGGTTTTTTCTTTTTTCTCTCTCTCTCCCTTCTTTTTTAACAGCCCAACTTGCTAAATTGCACATCGCCAGCAACTCCTGTGAGTTTAGTCCTTAAGTGTTACATTTCTGTAACAGATACTCCAAAAGCAGCACTTATCTTCAGGAGGGGGCTGGTGAGGCCCGCTAAAATTATATTTCCATTTCTGTGCCTATGTTTTTAAGCTGTTATTTTAGCATTTCTGACTAGTTCACAGTTGACACCTACTGATGGAAAATTAGATGAAACTTGGCCAAGAAGGAGCCTTCCCTCTCCTCCCCAGGCTGAGAACTAGCTCCTTTTTATAATGAGACGCAGCTGTGGAGAGGCCGAAAGACTCCTAGATTTGGAAATGCAAGATCCTGCTGGACTGTCCCAGCTCCGCTGCTAACTAGTTCTTGGACCTGGGGTAAATCACCTGAGCCCTCTGAACCTCGTTTTTCTTCTCTGTCAAATGGGAATCATAGGGCTTCCCTGGTGGCGCAGTGGTTGAGAGTCCGCCTGCCGATGCAGGGGACTCGGCTTCGTGCCCCGGTCCGGGAAGATCCCACATGCCGCGGAGCGGCTGGGCCCGTGAGCCATGGCCGCTGAGCCTGCGCATCCGGAGCCTGTGCTCCGCAACGGGAGAGGCCACAGCAGTGAGAGGCCCGCATACCGCAAAAAAAAAAAAAAAGGGGGGAATCATACCTGCAGAACCTGGGGTTATTGTGAGGTTTTCTATTATGTAAAAATGTCTGGCCAGGGCTTCCCTGGTGGTGCAGTGGTTGAGAGTCTGCTTGCCGATGGAGGGGACTCGGGTTTATGCCCCGGTCCGGGAAGATCCCACATGCCGCGGAGCGGCTGGGCCCGTGAGCCATGGCTGCTGAGCCTGTGCATCCGGAGCCTGTGCTCCACAACGGGAGAGGCCACAACAGTGAGAGGCCAGCGTACCGCAAAAAAAAACAAACAAAAAAAACAACAAAAATGTCTGGCCAGACACTGGCAACATGAATCCTATACCATGAAAATTCTTGGCACATAGTAGGTGTTCAACGAATGTTAGTTATTTGTAGGTCTTAGTCTTTTTTTCTTAGCCATTTGATATCCTTTGGATTGGTTTATACTCTGAACTTAAGTGATTAAATATGGGAATTATGGTATTCCTCTCCTTCTCAGTTAAATTAGCAGACCATGCCCCAGATACAGGGACACTCAGGCCACAGGGTCAGTCTCAGTTAAAACCCTTCAGCCACGCGCTATTGTTCTGGAGATCAAGCCCAGACTCTATAACACTACGTACAGCAGAGGCAGCTCTCACCTCCCTCCTCCTCTCCTGACACAGCCCCACCTGGAATCTTTGGTCATACCTTTTCATCTGCCCAGTAGGCCCTTTCCCTGGCTAACTCCCCTTCAAACTGCAAAACAGTTTCATTGCACCCTGTCTTTGGGCTCCCACCGTGTCTTGTGCTTCCCCCTTAGGACCAGCATCAATTGTCTTGCCCATCTCCCACTAGACTGTGAGCCTCTCTGGCATGGGTTGTGCCCTGTTCATCTTTTATCTTTGGTACCAGCAAAATGCTTGGCATACAGTAGGAGCTCAGGAAATATTTCTTAAAAGTATAAGAGGATTAGTATGTGAAAAATAAATGAGGAAGTTTTCATATGTAAAGTCAGAAATTCTCTTTCAATTAATATATAAATTCAACCCATATTCTAATGGGATTTTTTTTTTTAATTTATATTGCAGCACGCGGGCCTCTCACTGTTGTGGCCTCTCCCGTTGCGGAGCACAGGCTCCGGACGCGCAGGCTCAGCGGCCATGGCTCACGGGCCCAGCCGCTCCGCGGCATGTGGGATCTTCCCGGACCGGGGCACGAACCTGTGTCCCCCGCATCGGCAGGTGGACTCTCAACCACTGCGCCACCAGGGAAGCCCTCTAATGGGATTTTTATGAAACTTGAATGACTAATTCTAAAGTCTGTCTAAAGAGTAAATTCAAGAAAAAGAAATAAATAATAAGAAAAAGTAAAATAAGCTTGAAAACCTGCTCTGCAAAACATCAAAATATATTATGAGGCTTTACCATTTAAAACAGTTGATTTTGGTAGAAGAATAGGCAAGTGGATGTACGGATGGCACTCAAGAGTCCAGATATGTACCTGGGTATATATGAGAATTGGGGAAGTGATCAGCATGGCATTTTATATCAGCAGGGAAAGATGGACCATTTTAAAAAACAGAAGGGCAATAATGAGCTGTCCATATGGAAAAAAGCAAAGGTATCAGCCAGGATAGTCTATGCTGTGCCGCGGTGATAAACTGCCCCCAAATCTCAGTGACTTAACACACTGAAGGCTGATTTCTGGCTCGGGACACATGTCTGTTTGCAGGTTGGTAGGATGGCTCTGCTCATTAAAATCACATAGGAGCCAGCTGACGGAGCAACCACCATCTCAAATGTTGCCATGGAGGGTGTAGGCATGGACTGGAAGGTCTTGCATTAGCAATTAAATGCTTGGCCCTGAGGTGACCCCATCAATTCTGCTCACAACTCGAGGTAGAGCTAGTCATACCACCCCACCCGACCACAAGGAGTGCAGGAAGTGAAATCCTACCATATGCTGTGAAGTGAAGAGAACCAAAAGGGCACTGTGGTGAAGAGCACAATGACTACACACTACCTTCCCTGGTTCATGCCCCACTGCCCCCTGCAAAAAAGTATTTTTAATTTTTTTAAAGCAGAAGAAAATATAGGGTAAATTTTTTTTCATATAACCTTGGAGAGGAAGATGACTTCTTATTCAAGGTATTAAATCCAGAAGCCATAAAAGAATTACAGATTTAATTGCATAAAATTGTAAACTTTTTGTGTGGCAAAATAATATATAAATGAAGATAAGGGTCAAGTAACAGACCAGGGAAAATATTTGTACCATGATGCATAACTGACAAAGGGTAAATATCCATAATATACAAAGAGTTCTTGAAAATCAATAAGAAGAATCAACATGTAGAATAATGGGCACAGGATATATTGCCTTGTTTAGAGGATTTGGGAAAATGGACATGTTCATATATTTGTTAGAAGTAAAGTGATTTTTCTTTTTTCTTTTTTGAGAGTAATTTGAAAGTACCTATCAACATGTTAAATGCACGTACATTTAATGCAGCAATTCCTCTAAGTCCTCATACAAAATACTATCTGTAAACGTGTAATGCACAATGTTATCAAACAAAATATTTACAAATGTATTTGTACCCTGTTGGTCATTACAGAATTACTGGTAATGGCAAAAAAGTATTACTTTTAAAAGGACAAAAAGACTAATATATTGCTTTTAAACAAACGTGGTACCTGCATGCCTTGGAATATTATGCCATCATTAAAAAGTGTGAGGTAGGCTTATAAGTATGGACATGAAAAGATGTTCATGATACACTTATTGTGTGAGGTTTCTGGCACTCACTGATCACCCCTCCTGCCCTCCAATTTCTAACATAGTTGTAATGAATCCTAAGAACCAAGTAAGATCAGCTTTTATTGGCAATGATATGGGATGAGAGGACTCAGTGAAGTGTCCAACCACATCCCATGGACCCAGACCTGACTCTTTACAAATTAGAAATCAATTTTGGGGTTTTTTTTTTAAGTCCCTATAGTTACAATACTAGTTCTTCTGGAATTTTTAAGCATAGAAAGAAAAGGGTTCCAGAGGCCACTTAACCTTGGTATGAAATGATATAATTAATTAGCCGGCCTAGGGTCACCCACCAGGCAGGTGGCAGACAGGGATTCAAATTCAGATCTGACAATAGGATGCCTCAAGGCGCTTTCCCACATCAAGGTTTCATGTGTTAAGACAAATAACCAGGAAGCTGCATTCCTGGGGTCAAGCCTTTGGTGTCCTCCCTCCAAACCAATCTCTGACCTTAACATTGTGATTTAGCCTTCACCACTATTACCTCTGCTCTTGCTCTAAAAACAGAAGCCAAAGAGGTGCCTCCTGCTGGTCTGCATGGCCCTTGGGGAGATGGTGCCGCGTTCCTGGAGTTGTCCCTGTTGCACAGGCAGGCCCTTCCCTGTAGTAGTGAGAACACCGTGACCCTGCCCGTGCTCTTCCCCCCTTCCCACTCGCCTCCTCCCTTAGGAAGCATGGAATCATATTTTGCCTTTAACAGCCAAAGTCTCGTCAGAGTTATGCGATGCCATTTCCTACTCCCGGCTACCTCTTTTTTCATGACATTTTGTTCTTCTGTCTGGTGAGCTCCAAGCCCATGGTGCCTGTATTTCATGGCACAGCCATGTGGCCCAGGTAGCTGGGGCTAAAGCCCAGATCCATAAGACCTGGGAAAGTTCAGTTCTTTTTGCCTCAGTTTCCCTGTCTGTACAATGGCAGTGGTAGTCACAGTATCTCTCTCATGGCTACATCCTCAGGATTAAATTAGATAATGCATTTAATCTGCACCTGTACACAGATTTTAACCATAGAGGTTAAAATCACCATTTTATTCCAAAATGGTTGAACTTGGCAATTTCATGTGGTTCGACCTAATTGGTTTTTTTTTTTGGCTGTGTTGGGTCTTCGTTTCTGTGCCAGGGCTGTCTCCAGCTGCAGAGAGCAGGGGCCACTCTTCATCGCGGTGCGCGGGCCTCTCACTGTCGCGGCCTCTCCCGTTGCAAAGCACAGGCTCCAGACGCGCAGGCTCAGTAGTTGTGGCTCACGGGCCTAGTTGCTCCACGGCGTGTGGGATCTTCCCAGGCCAGGGCTTGAACCCGTGTCCCCTGCATTGGCAGGCAGATTCCCAACCACTGCGCCTCCAGGGAAGCCCTCTAATTGGTTTTTTGACGAAAGTCGGCAGGCTGTAAATAAAGGTGATGCACTTTCTCTTTTTTTTGTGACTTTTAATTTATATTGGAGTATAGTTGATTTACAATGTTATGTTAGTTTCAGGTGTACAGAGAAGAGATTTGATTATACATATACATATATCTATTCTTTTTTAGATTCTTTTCCCATAGAGGTTATTACAGAGTATTGGGCAGAGCTCCCTGTGCTATACAGTAGGTCTCTATTAGTTACCTATTTTATATATAGTAGTGTGCATATGTCGATCCCAACCTCCTAATTTATCCCTCCCACCGCCACCTTTCTTCTTTGTGACCACAACTCTGTTCTCAAAGTCTGTGAGTCTGTTTCTGTTTTGTAAATAGGTTCATTTGTATCATTTTTTAGATTCTACATATGTGATATCATTCTATTTGTCTTTCTCTGTCTGATTTACTTCATTTAGTATGATAATCTCTAGGTCCATCCATGTTGCTGCAAATGGCATTATTTCATTCTTTTTAATGACTAATATTCCCTTATATATATGTACCACTTCTTCTTTATCCATTCATCTGTAAATGGACATTTAAGTTGCTTCCATGCCTTGGCTATTGTAAATAGTGCTGCTATGAACATTGGGGTGCATGTCTCTTTTCAAATAGAGTTTTCTCCAGATATATGCCCAGTAATAGGATTGCTGCATCCTGTGGTAACTCTATTTTTAGTTTTTTAAGGAACCTCCATACTGTTCTCCATAGTGGCTCTACCAATTTATATTCCCCCCAACATGGGGGGAACATGGACATGTAGCTGTCCAGTTTCCCCAGCACCACGTATTGAAGAGATTGTCTTTTCTCCATTATATATTCTTGCCTCCTTTGTTGTAGATTAATTGACCTTAGATGTGTGGGTTTATTTCTGGACTTTCTATCCTGTTTCACTGATCTATATTTCTGTTTTTGTGCCAGTACTACACTGCTTTGATGACTGTAGCTTTGTAGCATAGTCTGAAGTCAGGGAGTCTGATTCCTCCAACTCCATTTTTCTTTCTCAAGATTGTTTTGGCTATTCGGGGTTTTTTGTGTTTCCATACAAATTTTAAGATTTTTTTGTTCTAGATCTGCAAAAAAACGCCATTGGTAATTTGATAGGGATTGCATTGAATCTGTAGATTGCCTTGGGTAGTATAGTCATTTTGACAATATTGTTCTTCTAATCCAAGAACATGATATATCTCTCCATGTGTTTGTGTTGTCTTTGATTTCTTTCATCAGAGTCTTATACTTTTCAGAGTATAGGTCTTTTGCCTCCTTAGGTAGGTTTATTCCTCAGTATTTTATTCTTTTTGATGCGATGGTAAATGGGATTGTTTCCTTAATTTCTCTTTCTAACCTTTTGTTTAGTGTATAGAAATGCAAGAGATTTCTGTGTGTTAATTTTGGTTTTTCGGTTTTTTGTTTTAATTTATTTATTTGGTTGCGCCAGTTCTTAGTTGTGGCAGCCAGGCTCCTTAGTTGCGGCTCCTTAGCTTCAGCTCACTGGCTTCTTAGTTGCAGCATGCAGGCTCCTTAGTTGTGGCAGGTGGCTCCTGTGTTGTAGCATGCAAACTCTTAGTTGTGGCACGCATGTGGGATCTAGTTCCCTGACCAGGGATCAAACCTGGGCCCCCTGCATTGGGAGCACAGAGTCTTAACCACTGTGCCACCAGGGAAGTCCCATCTGTGTATTACTTTTGTATCCTGCAATTTTACTGAGTTTATTGATGAGCTCTAGTAGTTTTCTGGTAGCATCTTTAGGATTTTCTATGTATAGTATCATGTCATCTGCAAACAGTGCCAGTTTTACTTCTTCTTTTCCAGTTTGGATTCCTTTTATTTCTTTTTCTTCTCTGATTGCCATGGCTAGAACTTCCAAAACTATATTGAATAAAGGTGGTGGGAGTGGACATCCTTGTCTTGTTCCTGATCTTAGAGGAAATGCTTTCAGCTTTTCATTGTTGAGTGTTAGCTGTGGGCTTGTCATATATGACCTTTATTATTGTTGAGGTATGTTCCCTCTGTGCCCACTTTCTGGAGAGATTTTTTGTCGTAAATGGGTGTTGAATTTTGTCAAAAGCTTTTTCTGCATCTGTTGAGATGATCATCTTGTTTCTATTCTTTAATTCGTTAATGTAGTATAGTATATAACACTGATTGATTTGTGGATATTGAAAAATTCTTGCATCCATGAGATAAATCCCACTTGAACATGGTGTATGATCCTTTTAATGTGTTGTTGGATTCAATTTGCCAGTATTTTATTGAGGATTTTTGCATCTATGTTCATCAGTGATATTAGCTGGCCTATAATTTTCTTTTCTTTTTTTGTGTGGTATCTTTGTCTGGTTTTGGTATCAGGGTGATGGTGGCCTCATAGAATGAGTTTGGAAAGGCGTTGCACTTTCTACCCCATTGGTCATAGTTGGACATAGATGGTTTCCTATTTGGTAACTTTGGAGGCCTGGCACACCTTGCAGTGGCCTGGGGGTGGGAAGGAGGGGCAGCCAGGAGGCAGCTGAGAACCCTCGGACAGGAGATAGGAGTCTCTGGAGGGACACTGGGAAGCGGCAAAGGAAAACTTTCTTGGCTCTGATATGGCCCCAACACATCCCAAACCCTGAGCCTCCCTCTGCTCCAGTGGTTCCCAAAGCCAGCCAGAATCCCACCTGGTCTTCAAAAGGCAGCTTCCTGGCCAAAATCAGCCTTGCCACCCACCGGATGTATGCCTCACTCCCCACATGGTGGCTTTGCAAAGAGCAGGGATCTCAGGCCCCTGACAAATGTGCCTGGCTCCCCATTGATGGTGAACTAGGACAGGCAGGCCCCCGTACCTCCTGTGTAGTCCCCTAAGGCTTAGCTTGGTGTGTGGGACCACTCAAGGACTTAGAAAATGATTGCTGAAATGAAACTTCACTGAGCTCACAGTTTTCCCTGGGGGCCAGTCCTATCATCCTAGTGGGATATTAATCTTATAAAGCTGTTCTGCTTGGGAGGAAAGGAGGGAGTGGGAAAGGGGGATAAAAGAACTCCTTTAGGCAGGCACCAGAGGCAGCTCAGAAATTTCTACCCAGAGGGCTGAGGGGCACTCCCAGTTGGGAAGGGGGGTGCTTAGAAATGGTCTCAAAGCCGCATTGACATAGCAAGCTGACTGCTTCAACTTATATGGCATGTTTATTTGGGGTGGCTTGGAGGGCAGCTGATAGAGACGGCAGCTGGAGCCACCAACCCTTCCCCCAGCCACCCAGGCTCACAACCTGAAATGCATTCTTTCCCTGCTAAATGTAAATGCAATCCTTTCCCTGGCATGGACCCTCGCTTGATTTCAGATAAAGAGCATCAGCCTCTGATGGTAAACTGGGCTGCATCTTGGCCCCATCCCTGCCAGGTGACCTTGGCAAACCCACTTAACCCCTGGGACCTCAATTTCCCCCACTGTAAGTCGAGCTCAACTTTTCTGCCCCCCTTCTCTGCATCTTGAGCCAAGCCCAAGAATCCTGCAGCCCACCTCCTTGGAAACATCCACACAAAAGGGAGCGATTTAGAACTGGAGCCCTGGTCTATGGTATCATGGATCTGAGCCAGCGTTCCGTCCCTGTGAGAGGCACAGGCTGCAGCTGGGGGATTACAGGGCCGTCTCCAGAGGCCACCACCGGTGGCACCACCTGCCCAAGAGGCCCCACTCTCGTCAGAATATTAACACCCTGGATGCATTTGTGTGTTACTCATGATTGAGACCACGGTTCCAAAAGGATTCTGCAGCATGCATATTTATGAGACAAGCCCAGACAAAGACTACCACATTTTAAAAGATGCAATTATCTCTAAAAAGTTCAGCTTTATTTTCATGCTAATTAATACAATATTTTTAAGCAAACCTAATTGGTTTGCCTGGGTTCCCATAAAAGCTCTCAACTCATTAGAGCTCCGAGGTCCCCTTCAAAAGGGGCTTTAGAGGGAGCTGGGGGGCCAACGAGGGGGCTGGCACCCCGGCAGCGTGTTTTCAGAAGTTTTCAGCCCATGCGTGCTGATGTCCCCTTCCCAAGCCCTCCTGCTGGGTGGATGACAGGTGAGGCCTTTCAGGAGGGGCCGCCCCAGGGTTCTGGGCCCTGGGAATGTGGGAGCGTCAGGAGAACCTGAGGGCCAAGGGGAATGTCCTCCCTTCTCTCTGCAGAGGAAGCAAGGCCAGTGTCCCCATCCCACCCGGCTGCCCCACAAGTCTCACTCACCACTGTCACAAAACCCCTGGCGCCCTGGTGGATGCTGGAATTCCAACCAGAAACAGGGTCTTCTACTAGGTTGTCAGCCCAGGCCTCAGGCTCAGAGCAGAGGGAAGGGGCTTCTCAGACCCTAAGCCCCCATCCCAGATACTCCTGTGCTCTGCCATCTGATCATTAGCTTTGATGTCCCCAGCTTTCGGCTTTTGCCTTCTGCTTCTGAAGCACTGCCACACCTATTTTCTCATCACCTGCCCTTGTAAATTACATGTTGTTTTCACTCTTTTACAAGCGAGGAACCTGAGGCCTGAAGCTGCAGAGTGTGTTTGTGCCCACCTGCAGGCTCCAGATGCTCCCCATGACAAGCGAGATACAGGGCTTTCTGGGAGAAGGGCTGTCCTCTTTCCTGCCGAGTTCTTGTCCCCCTTCTTTCCTTGTCTCAGCCACGTCCCTGCAGTTTAAGCTGGGTCTTTTCTTTACATGCCTACATACTCCCTGGTTCTTGGTCCCAGGGCACAGTGTACAGCTGTGTGGGCTGTGCACTGTGCGATGCCAGGGGACGGTATAGGCTATGAGTGGTGCCCCCTGGAATTGTGTGGCACTGTGTCCTCCTTACTCAGCATCTTTACCTTCCACTGGCTTCCTGCTGGGCCATTTGGGGATCTTGGGCCTGTAAGTTTCCCAGGAAATCCAGGCAGTGGAATTTCAGAGTGTTGTTCAGGAAATGACTAGCAAGCTCAGTGAGGGGCAAAGAGGGGGGTTAGAGCAGAACAGAAACAATGGAAAATACAGGCTGGGGTAAGTTCTGGCCTGGAAGTGAAGAGATAAGAGAACCAGGCCCGGTCCTGCCACTAAGTGTCTTTGTGCCTCCATTTCCCCCTCCATGAATGAGGACGTGGGACCCGCTGATCTCTGAGGGCCCATCCAGAGGGGCATCTTTTGCTTCTACGGAAGATATTCCAGAGAATCCCCGAAAGAAACGGTGACATAAAACTAGAATGTTTGGGGCCTTATAAAACATTATAAGGGTCAAAACCTTATAACCTTATAACCATTCATCCGCTTCCACTCCTGGCTGGGGACGCAATCCCAAGGTCAGGCTCAGGGGCTCAGGGAGGTGGCTCAGAGGCCAGCAGGAGTATATGGGAAGGAGGGTATTGACTGAACCTTAAAACCTAAGTCAGTTAACCAGAGAAGAGGAGGTAGGTTGTTCCAGAGAGGGCTGCATGGCCCTAGCAACAAGGGGGACCCAGTAATGATGGTGAGCTGAGTGGCCAGGCCAGGAAAGCAGGCCAGCTGCTAAGAAGGGAGAGAGAGCAAAAGGGAGGCCTCAAAGGGCATCTGTGGTTTATAAAGCCCCATGGCCATAATCTCCTGTTCTTCTCACAACCGCCTGAGAAGGAAGCTACTGTGCTTCCCATTTTATAGGGGAGTAAATGGAAGCCCAAACAGGTGAAGGGGTCCATCTGAGAACACCCAGCATGGACTAGGCCAGGGCTGAACCTAAGACCTTAGTCTCCTCGTCCCCAATTTGGTTATCATTTTTCCTAAATTACCAGGAAGCCAGATTCACAGGGCCTTGAATAATAAGATCAAGGTTTGGGATGGTGTCTTACGGGCAATAGGGAGGCCCTGGAAGTCTCTGAGGAGAGAAATGACCTGGAAACCCAGAGTTCAGGAATGAGCGTGAATGGCTGGAATGGGGGAGAGAGAAATGGAGGTGGTCCTACTTAGGAGGAATATTGTTTTGGATTTATTGAGAGATCTGTCCAAGGCACTGTACAGTTTTGCCTTGGAGAAGCTGAGTTACATGCTCTCCACTGGGCCTTCAAGAGGTCCCCAGGGGTATCGCCCAAAGGGCTTAGGAACTGAACTATGGCCCTGGGATGTCACTGCAGGAACCTAACCTAAGCTCAGAGCCAAACCCCACACCCCAGTTGCTACACCGCCTAATTGGCTTAGATTTATCAAAGTAATTTTTAAAGGGGAATTTTATATGAAGGTAATTACACTCAGCTGAACTAATTTTATTAAACAATGCTGCTTTAATGACAAACAAATTTGTTATTAATTTGTAACCAAGCAGCTATTTCATTCAATTTGTAGCATCAGTAATGAGCCCTGTGGCCAGAATAGCCGAGAAGCACCCCTTTCTGAGGAAGGCAGCATGACCACCCAAAGGCCAGAACCCTAACCTGGCCCCAGCTCTGCTGTGGACTTGGTGTGACTCCCTCTTCTCTCTGGGCTGCGTCTCTCTGTAAAATCAGGGCTTGGAAAAGTGCCCAGAAGGAATGCCCACTCAACAGCTTCAGGGCCTGAGAGCCTGTTTGGACATTCAGTCCTTTCTGAGTGCCTCAGTTTCCTCATATGTAAAGTGGGGAGAATAATAGTGCCTGTCTCAGAGGGTAAATGTGAGGATTGATTGAGTTAGTCCATGCAAAGCTCTTCAGCCAGTGCCCAGGCTCATAGGAAGCATTATGTAAACACTTCTTATTTGTATTAATATTCCCAGAACCAGGGATGTGAGCTGGGGATGGCAGAGAGCCCATTGCCACGAATGGCATGAGTGAGCATCCTGCTTCCCCTAATGGCTATCATCCCTTGATTCTGGGTTCCTCAGCTGCAGGGCCTCCCAGCCCCTCCTAGGAGGGTGAGGGACCTCACTGCAGCCAGTGGAAAGAGCCTAAGGAGTGAGGTTCCAGACTCCACCCTGCCCTCAGGTGACCCTGGGCATTGCCTTGGCCTATTTAGCTCTCCCATGCGGATTGATCACCCTGCCTGCCCAATCGCCAGGCCATCCCAGGGCACAGACAGGCTCATCGGGTGGCACTCAAACATGCAGAGTGGGTCAGGATAACCTGGAGTGCTTATAGGAAAATGCCAATTCCTGGGCCCTGTCCCAAGAGACTTGATGCCATGGATGTCTCCCCAGATCTGTGCACCTGGGGCATCCTTTTGAGAACCCCTGAATTTCTGACACCCCCCTACAGGTCTGCAGGGCACTCCACACCCGCTGCCTTTGGAGTCTTACTGGTCTATGTTCATTTGAGGAAAGAGTAGTTTCTCAAAATTAACTGACTTGCACAGATAAGGGTAAATGGGGAGCAATATCCATCACCAGATCCATAGGTTCCCTGTCCTTTGAAATGCACTGGCGTGGGAACAGGGCAGGACAGTTTGTACTGGTTTCAGTCACCATGGGGCCGGGATGATGTGACACCTCTGAGTCCACCTGCTGTAGAGACCCGCCATGTTGGGGCTCCAGAGAATGAACCACTTGAAAGTCAGCCTTTCAATGAGTGGCTATTTCCATACCATCCATGGACTGTCACACAGACAGTCTCTTATCCAGGGTTCCAAGAGCCCCCAGGCCCATCACAGTGCCTGACCTTCTGCAGTTAGGGAGAGGAGTATTGTGTCTCCACAAGGCCTCTACTCCATCCCAACATATAAATGTACATGTATCATTTAGCCCCTTAGTGAGGTCTGAGTTTTGTCCAGAAAACTTTACCTGAGGTTCATTGCCCAGGGCTGCACAGAGATGCGGAGCCAGCTTCACACAGTCCCCTTTAACCAAACGGAAGGTGAATTCTGGTCAAGAGCACAGGCTGAGGTTGAGAGGGCAACAGAGACTCCCGCAGGCCCCACTGCATTGGCGACAAGAAGGAGACTCTGAGGATTCGGGGGCATTTCACCTCAGCTGGGCCCACGGTCACCCTCAGCAAGAAGGTTCACAGGGAATGCTAGTCAGCCCTCCAGTGGGCCCGTCAGGGAGGATGGGGAGTTTCATTCAACACCAGAGTCAGGCCAACATCCATCGCTTTCTGTGGCCTGATCCTCTAAAGTCCCCTGTCTCCCTCTTCTCACTCCATCCAACATCAAAATTCTACTCATCCTTTGGGCCTAACTCTGTCCCTACCTCCTCCTCCTAGAAGCCTTCATGTACTTCTTGGCATTTCCCCACCTCCCTTCTAGTTGGGTGGAGGTCATGTGACCTCTGCTGGCCAATGAAATGTGGCTGGAAGTAGCCCACATCTCCTCTGGGCTGGGGCAGTGGGGAGCTGGTGGGCTTCCTCTTTTGGTGACAAGTAACCGAATCCCTGACTAACCATGAATTAAGGGCTTTTATTGTCTCACGTACCGAGAAGTCTCAAAATAGGCAACCTCTTGTCATTTCATGGTTCCAAGATGGCTTTATGAAGTGTATTTGTCATCTATCACTGTGTAACAAATGATCCCAAAACATAGTGCCTTAAAACAATGCAGCTTGACTCGGGAGTTGTGGCTTGAGGTCTCTCAGGAGGGGGCCGTCAAGATGCTAGCCAGGGCCGCAGCCATCTGAAGGCTTGGCTGGGGCTGGAAAAGGAGCTCCCAGGGTGGCTGACTCACATGCCTGGCAAATTGGTGCTGGTTGTTGGGAGGAAGCCTCAGTTCCTCCCCTTGTGGGTCTCTGCAGGCTGCTTGAACATCCTTATGACACGGCAGGTGGCTTCCCCCACCTAGTGAGCAGTCTGTGAGAGCAAAACTAAAGCATCAAGATCTTTGTTGGCCTGTCTTCAAAAGGCACACACCTTCACTTCTGTAGCATTCTCTTCATTAGAATCAGGTCACTAAGTCTGGCCCACAGTCAAGGTGAGGTGAACTAGGCTTCACCTTTGGCAGGGAGAAAGATCAAAGATTTAGTGAACATGTTTTTAAAACCACCAGAAATTGTGTCCATACAGGAAGAGGGTAAAGGAAGCAAAAGGGTTCCTCTCCACACCACTCTGTCATCAGAGAAGTTTTTCCCACGAGGCCCTGTCAGTCTTTCCCTCGTGCGCAATTGGCCATAAATGAGGCAGATGCCTCCAGACCCATCACTGGCAAAGAAAGACAGAATTTTATGACTCATCTTCCAAGATCTGCCCTGAGAAGGGTGTTTGCTTAATTTGGTCTGTTTTTTCCCTTGGGTGGCATGGTTTTAGATGCAGAGGACCTGGCGTGGAGCCCCTGCTCTATCACACCTGCTACACGAGCCTGGCCCACAGGGTTGCCTGTGCAACCCTGCAGAAGTTCAGTTACCCTCTTTGCGAGAATTCCTTCTTCACAGGGTTCTGAGGAAGAGTTGAATGTGCTTTGTGATATAGCAAGCATTAGGCCCATGTACATTCTGATCACTGCCATTTGCCCTGGGTTTGGGGTGAGAGGCCAGATACCACCAGAGGTTTTTTTTGTCCCGTTTCTTCTCATCTCTAATTTCCAGCACAGAGCGCTCAGCCAGAAAGAGGAGAACTGGGCACAGAGGCCAAATCCCCAGTGTAGAAACAGTGTGCCATTGTAAACGCCTCCAGCAATGGCACCCCACCCAGCTGAGGAAGGCTTGTTCCCAACCCCACTTAACAACACGCCGGATTTAATATGAGCAGCTGATCTAATTGCTTCCATAGCAAGATTAATTTGCTGGGAAAGCGAGTTGGTGAAGTTCTAATAATGCAGAGCTGCAAATAATACCAAAGAGAGTTTGCATTATGATAACTTTCCAATTAAAATGGATTAATGGAGGAGAAACAGCAGCAGTAGTGTCTAGACAACATATTACTAAATCCTTGGAGAGGGAGATGGAAAGGAGTTGGGGCAACAGGAGAAATAAAATAAACAGGGGAACTTCATGAGTTGGAGGCACCCTTGTGTGATGTGACAAGAGGTACCAGGAGTGGGTGCCTTATCCCTGGTGTCCCATCTGTTACAGTGCCTAGAATTTCCATCATTTGGGAGAATCAGTCTTTCAGGACTCAAAGGCCTTTGGTCTGTGTACATCCTTTATTAAAATGCAAATAGCACCTTTAGTTTCTTTGGCTGGCCTGTCACTGGGATTAGGCTGCAGCTACCTGATGGTGCTGTGTGCGACAGAGCAAAGGCCCTGGCTGAGAGTCAGGGGAGCAGCGTAGAGCAGATGTGCACATCTGTAGTGGCAGATGTGTCTGGGCTTCACTGCAGGACCTGTTGAAACAATTCCTCCACATCTGCACTGTGACACTGACCCCTGACCGTTGCTGAGTGATCCAGGAGGGTTCGTTCAGAATCTCTCTTCTGGGAACCTGAATTTTAAACCTGAGAGACACAAGGCCTGGGAGATGCAAGAGGTGGGGCTCGGTCATGTAGGGGCTTCCAGGAGAGAAAGGGCTACAGTCTGCTGCCTGTGGTTTTTGAATAGCCTCCGGCCCCTTGGCCCAGTTGACTGGGCCAAGCCAGTCAACCCTCTTGCCATTCTGTGAGATGTCTCAGGATCCATGTTCCTCCCCTTTGCTTAAGCTAACTAGTCATTTCTGTTGCCTGCAAACAAAAGAAAAGTAACTAATTATCACTTCTTATCTGTGGGACCTAGGGAAAGTCACTTAAGCTCGCTGAGCCTCTGTTGTCTTTTCTGTAAGATGGGGATACACACATCCCTGCCTTGCCAGGTTGCTCGCCTCCTGCTTTGGTTAAAATGATGTATCAGGGTTAGATCTCCATCTAGGTCCCTCTCAGGCCCGAAGCTAGGAGATTTTATAAGTGTGGGTCCTTGAGGGACTGGAGAAGAGGTTGCCTGGAACCACAGGGACCAGGAGACCAGGAAGCCCAGGACCCCAATTTTACCAGCATCACTACTTTGCAGGGCAGGATCATGTGCGTCTCAGCAACAGAGCTGAGCCTCCTTCCAGAAATCCCCCGTGTTCCCCTATACCCGGGAAGGCTTTGATTTCTTGCAAAGCCCATAGGCCCCTGAGCCAGTCCCTCAGGGGTGAAGTACTGGCCAGGTGCTGCCCCCTGCAGGCCTCCATTTCTCATCAAATAAATGAAGAAAAATCCTATTTGATTAAATACAGTCACATGTGCAGCATTTAGCATGAACAGTCATTCTCCCGTTTTATCTCATCCTTCCAAGTCCTTCACTATCTACAGGTGGCTATGAAACTACCATTGAAAACAATTCTGGGAATAAGGGAAAATATGAGGCAAGAAACCATGAGGGGACAAAGATCACCACTTCCTATTCAACAGGTACTCACTCCACTTCATCCCACCTACACACACACACACACACACACACACACACACACACACACACACACACACACAGTCAGAAGTGGGTCCAATGCAGCTTTGGGTGGGGAGAAGAGTCACATTCATTGCACACCTGCTGTGAGTCATGCATTATATCTTCCATTATCTCATTGTTGTCATGACCTTTCAAAACAAGTCATGCCAATCCCCATTTTACAGATGATGAAACTAAGGCTCAGAGCAGTAAACTTGCCCACGGTCAAGCAGTTCACAAATATAAGTCTTTGAGTTCAAAGACTTCCCTCTTAACCAAAGGTTTTCAACTTTTTTTTTTTTTTTTGAGTACAGGCTGCGTTCTCAAATGAAATCTCATGCCCAGTGCATAAAAGAAATAATAAAAGCAGAGCTCTCTGGTTGAATGGGTTGGTGGTTGTCTGGAGATGTGGAGAGGAGAGCTTGTCCAGCCCTGCCCACCCGTCCTGTCTCTCAGCCCTCCCCTTTGGGCACAGATGCTGGGACCCTGAGTTTAGGGGGAGAACAGCTGCTTCCCTTCCAGGCAGGTTTTGTTGGAGGCCCTAGATCCAACCAGCAAGGTTTTCCAATTAACCGAATAGGAAGAACTCCCGCTTTGCAGATCTAGGTTGAAATTCTGGTTCTGCCACTTACTAGTTATACAAGTTTGTCAACTAATCCAAGCTTCCTCAGGATACTGCACTACCCAATAGAAATATAATATGAGCCACACATATAATTTTAAATTTTCTAGTAGCCTCGTAAAAGGCAAAAAGGTACAAAGGTAAAAAGGTGAAATCAAAATTAATAATATTTTTATTTAACCCAATATATTCAAAACATTAGTATATCAGCATGTAATCAATACACAAATTTTTAGTGAGCTATTTTGCACTCTTTTTCATATTAAGTCTTCAAAATGTGATGCACATTTCACCCAGTACATCTCAATTCAGACTCTAAATTGGCATTGGAAATCTTTGATCTGGATTTAGATTTCGTAAAATCTATAGTGAAAGAAGTAAATTCCTGAAACCAAGTTGCTCCAAACATTTTTTAAAGTTTTCCAATAACTAGGGGGACTATCAGTTTTTAAATAGAAATTAAAATTAAATAAAATTGCTTTGGGTGGCATTGTAGTTTGCCATTCTAATAGGTATGTAGCATTGTAGAGATGCTCTCAAAATATCTTTCTATAATGGTCTGAGGGTGGGAAGGCTCCAGAAAGCTGCCATGGGGGCTTAGGATAGGAATTGAAGTCCAGCCGCGCCTCAGATGCCTCTGGAGAATGTAGGGGCAGGGCAAGGTCATGCTGAGTCAGTGCTTCTGACACCAGGGGAACTGCCAGCTCCTCAGAAGCCTTTGACCCGTCTCCAGGAGTCTCTGGACCTTGCCTCCACATTGCTCAGTTTCCCCAGCAAGGACTGCTATCCTGGTCAACTAGCACGTCCACAGTACCTGAAAAATATTGTAGAAACTCTCTGCTTTCTTTTTTTCATAAATTTATTTATTTTATTTTTGGCTGCGTTGGGTCTTGGTTGCTGTGCGTGGGCTTTCTTTAGTTGCAGCGAGCGGGGGCTACTCTTCGTTGTGGTGCGTGAGCTTCTCATTGCAGTGGCTTCTCTTGTTGCGGAGCACGGGCTCTAGGCACGCGGGCTTCAGCAGTTGTGGCACCTGGGCTCAGTAGTTGTGGCTCACGGGCTCTAGAGTGCAGGCTCAGTAGTTGTGGCTCATGGGCTTAGTTGCTCCGTGGCATGTGAGATCTTCCCGGACCAGGGCTTGCACCCATGTCCCCTGCATTGGCAGGCGGATTCTTAACCACTGTGCCACCAGGGAAGTCCAAGGCTCCACTTTTAAAGAATGGGCTCCTCTCCTGCTTGGATTTTTTTTTTTCAGTTTTTAAAAATTATGGTAAAATACCCATAACACAAAATTTACCATTTTAACCACTTTCGAGTGTACAGTTCTGGGGCATTAAGTATATTCACGTTGTTGTACAACCATCACCATCATCCATCTCCAGAACTTTTCCATCCTCTCAAATGAAACGCCATCTCCATTAAACTCAAACTCCCCCTTCCTCCTCCTCCCAGCCCCTGGCAACCATCAGTCTACTTTCTGTTTCTATGAATTTGACCATCTAACTACCTCATGTAGAGATGGAATCATACAATACTTGTTCTTATTTCACTTAGTATAATGTCTTGAAGATTCATCCATGTTGTAGTGTGTGTCATAGTTTCCTTACTTTTAAAGTTTGAATAATATTCCACTGTATGTATATACTACAATTTGTTTTCCATTCATCCATCAGTGGATACTTGGGTTGCTTCTACTTTTTGGCTATTGTGAATAGTGCTCCTATAAATTTGTGTGTACAAATATCTGTTTGAGACCTTGCTTTCACTTTTTTTTTTAAACTTGCTTTTTAAAAAATTCATTTATTTATTTATGGCTGTGTTGGGTCTTCATTTCTGTGTGAGGGCTTTCTCTAGTTGTGGCAAGCGGGGGCCACTCACTATCATGGCCTCTCTTGTTGCGGAGCACAGGCTCCAGACGCGCAGGCTCAGTAGTTGTGGCTCACGGGCCTAGCTGCTCCGCGGCATGTGGGATCTTCCCAGACCAGGGCTCGAACCCGTGTCCCCTTCATTGGCAGGCAGATTCTCAACCACTGTGCCACCAGGGAAGCCCCTTGCTTTCACTTCTTTTAGGTATATACCCAGAGTGAAATTGCTAGATCATGTGATAATTCTATGTTTAATTTTTTGAGGAATTCTACCGTTTTTCACAGTGGCTGCACTATTTTATATTCCCATCAACACTGTGGGAGAGTTCCAGTTTCCCCACATCCTTGTCAACAGTTATTTTCTGTTTTTTTTAATATAATTGCCATTCTAATATGTATGTAGCATTGTAGTTTTGATTTGTATTTCCCTAATGATGAGGGATATTGAGTATCCTTTCATATGTTTATTAGCCACTTATATGTCATCTTTTTTTTGCGCGCGGTACGCGGGCCTCTCACTGTTGTGGCCTCTCCCATTGTGGAGCACAGGCTCTGGACGCGCAGGCTCAGCGGCCATGGCTCACGGGCCCAGCCGCTCCACGGCATGTGGAATCTTCCCGGACCAGGGCACGAACCCGTGTCCCCTGCATCGGCAGGCAGACTCTCAACCACTGCGCCACCAGGGAAGCCCTATATGTCATCTTTGAAGAAATAATCTGTTCAGGTCCATTGCCCATTATAATCGGGTTGTTTTGTTGTTGCTGAGTTGGAAGAGTTCTTTATATATTCTGGATATCAATCCTTATTAAATATATGATTTGCAAATACTTTCTCCCATTCTGTGGGTTCCCTTTTCACCCTGTTGATAGCGTCCTTTGATGCACAAAAATTTTTAATCTTGATGAAGTCCACCTTGTCTATTTTTTCTTTTATTGCCTGTGCTTTTAGTATCATATTCAAGAAATCTTTGCCAAATATTAATACAATGTCTTGAAGCTTTCTTCTTATGTTTTTTTCTAAGAGTTTTATAGTTTTAGATTTTACATTTAGGTCTTTAATCTGTCTTGATTTCATTTTTTTGCAGATGGTGTAAGGTAAAGGGTCAACTTCATTCTTTTGCATGTGGATATCCAGTTTTCCCAATATCATGTGTTGAAAAGTCTGCTTTCCTCATTGAATGTTCTTGGCACCCTTGTCAAAAATCATTTGACCGTATATACAAGAGTTTATTTCTGGCTTTCTATTCTATTCCATTGGTCTGTATGTCTGTCTTTATGCCAGTACCACACTGTTTTGATTACCATACTTGGTAGTAAGTTTTGAAATCATGAAGTGTAAGACCTCCAACTTTGTTCTTCTTTTTCAAGGTGGTTTTGGCTAGATGGGGTCCCTTGAGTTTCCATATAAATTTTAGGATGGATTTCTCTATTTATGCAAAAAAAAATCTTTGGGATTTTGATAGGAATTACATTGAATCTATAGATCATTTTGTGTAGTACTGACATATTAAAAATATTAAGTCTTCCAATCCGTGAACATGGGATGTTTTACTCTTATGTTTTCTTTAAGTTCTTTCAGCAAGGTTTTGTACTTTTCAGAATGCAAGTCTTTTGCCTCCTGGTAAGTTTATTCCTAAATAATTTTTATGCTATTTTAAAGAAATTGTTTTCTTGATTTTCTTTTCAGAGTTTTCAATGTTAATGGATAGAAATGCAACTGATTTTTGTGTGTTGTTTTTGTATCTTGCAGCTTTGCTGAACTCATTTTTCCCTGTTTGTTTCTTATGCTGGGTGGTGGGTATATGGTTTTGCGTGTTTGGAATATTTTATGAAAAAACAAATACCTTGAACCCCAAACTTGCTCCCACTAAAGTAACTCCCTTCCAGCTACAATTGGAGGGGGGAGCAGTCTTTGGGCTCTTACTGGCCCCATAGACAGCCCATCTCTTTTCTGTACCCTGGGAGACACCAGCTTCCCAAAACGTAAAAAATGCTTCCTGAGCTGAGCAACACCACCAGGGAACTGTCTAAAGAGGCAAAGGGGCCCCCTAACCAGTGTCAGGCCTCTGGGTGGGAGGATGGGCTCCATCACCAATGCTTGTGGAGCCCTGACAAATCCCTTCCTGGGCCTTAGTTTCCTCCTCTGTCAAATAAGCAGGTAAAACTCAATGATCTCCAGGGCCCTTTGGGTGTAAAGAAAGCCAAAGTTTGGGCAGGTGGAGAGAACGTGGGTGGAGTCACCAGGCTTTGGTGGCAGTGAGGCTCTGGTCCACGGCACTGCTCTGCAGCATCCTCGCTCACTGAAGGAAAGCGCCCCCATGATTTTATGCGACTTGTCACTCCTTTATTCAACCTTGGTGGTTTTAAAACAACGATAAATTACTTGTGCTATAATTATTATTACAAGAGCCCTTTGCTCTGCAGTTTGTAAACCACTTTCACATTCATTACTCATTTTACAAATGAGGAAACCAAATCCCAGAGAGGTGGTGGTCTTCCCTGCCCCTAGCTAGGCTAGTAAATAGTATACCTGGTCT
Organism: Mesoplodon bidens; assembly: GCF_964165515.1. Taxonomy (NCBI): domain Eukaryota; kingdom Metazoa; phylum Chordata; class Mammalia; order Artiodactyla; family Ziphiidae; genus Mesoplodon; species Mesoplodon bidens. The sequence continues at coordinate 58,988,144 of NC_138178.1, read as the reverse complement.
GGATTAAAATGAATCCCAGTTCAGCTGCCCAAAATGCTGTGTGGCCACCCCTGTATAATGAGGTAGTTATAGACGAGGGGAACTAGAGGGAAAGAGGGAGGAAGGGGAAAAATTAAGAAATTCGAATCATCTATTGATTTGATACAGTTACTTTTCCATAGGGTCTAAAGGAAATAAATGGCACATCAAGAGGTAGACTCAGAATGTAGTAAAGCAATGCACAAACTGCCAAGGTCATCAAAGATAAGGGACATCTGACAAACTGTCACAGCGCAAGAGGCCAAAGAGGCATGACCCCAAAATGTAGTGTGGGATGTTGGATGGGATTCTGGAACAGGAAAAGGACGGTGGATAAAAACTGAAAAGATGGGAATCAGATATGAACTTATAAGAATGTATCCATATTGATTCACCAATTGTAATAAACATACCATAGTAATGTAAAGTGTCTGTAACAGGGGAAACTGGGTGTGGGTATATGAGAACTGTCTGTACTATCGTTAGATTTTTTTCTGTAAATCTAAAGTTTTAGAAAATAAAGTTTATTTTTTTTTTAAATGCACAAATAGGGGCTTCCCTGGTGGCGCAGTGGTTGAGAGTCCGCCTGCAGATGCAGGGGATGCAGGTTCGTGCCCCGGTCTGGGAAGATCCCACATGCCGCGGAGCGGCTGGGCCTGTGAGCCGTGGCTGCTGAGCCTGCACATCCGGAGCCTGTGCTCCGCAACGGGAGAGGCCACAACAGTGAGAGGCCCGTGTAACGCAAAAAAAAAAAAGCACAAATATGTACAGTAGTTCCTGATCTGATTATAAAAGGGAAGACCAAGCCTACCCTTCTCTCTCACTCCAGCCCTGAGTCCCCTCCTCCTCTCTGTGCCAAAGCACTTAGCTGGCAAGGGATGGCAGGCTCACTCCTGCCACAGCATCCCTTCATCTGGCTGATCACTTTCCCCAGGCCACACCCAAATTCCATCATTTCCCTTCCATGTAGAATGCTACAGTCAGAGGACAACAGGTAAGGAACGTAGATGGTAGACATATTGATATATCTGCAAGATGTGAGAAAGGTGGAGACAGGGAGAGAGACAGGGGGACGGGGAAACAGGAAGAGACTAAGATTGACACAATTTTTGACAGGGTACCAAGATCATTCAATGGCGGAAAGAGTGGTCTCTTCAACAAATGGTGCCGGGACAACTGAATATTCACATGCCAAAGAATGAAGTTAGACTCTTACGTCACTCCATATTCAGAAATTAACTCAAATGGATCAACGACCTCAATATAAGAGCCAAAACTTTATAAAAACCATCAGAAGAAAACACAGGGGTAAATCTTCATGGTATTGGATTTGGCAATGGATTCTTAGATGTGACACTAAAAGCATAAGCAACAAAATAAAGAATTGGTAAATTGGACTTCACAAAACTGAAAAAGTTTGTGCATCAAGAGATATTATCAAAATGTGAAAAGACTGGGCTTCCCTGGTGGCACAGTGGTTAAGAATCCACCTGCCAATGCAGGGGACACGGGTTCGAGCCCTGGTCTGAGAAGATCCCACATGCCGTGGAGCAACTAAGCCCGTGAGCCACAACTACTGAGCCTGTGAGCCACAACTACTGAGCCCACGTGCCTAGAGCCCATGCTCCGCAACAAGAGAAGCCACCGCAATGAGAAGCTTGCGCACCACAACAGAGTAGCCCCTGCTCGCCACAACTAGAGAAAAAGCCCACACGCAGCCACAAAGACCCAACACAGCCAAAAATAAAATATATATATACACAAATGACCAGCAAGCACATGAAAAGATGCTCAACACCATTGGTGAGTAAGGAAATGCAAATCAAAACCACAATGAAATACCATGTCATACCCACTGCAATGACTATAATTTTTAAAATGAGGATATTTTTAGTTAGGTTGTGGAGAAATAGAAACCCTCATAACATCACTCGAGGCAGGGGGCAAGGGTTGTAAAATGGTCTAGCTGCTGTGGAAAACAGTATGGCATTTCCTCATAAGGTTAAATATACAATTAATATATGACCCAGCAGTTCCACTCTTATATACCCAAGACAGATGAAAAAGTATGTCCACCTATAACCTGTACATGAATGTTCACAGCAGCATTATTCATAATAGCCAAAAAGTGGAAACAGCCCACTGTCCATCAGCAGATGAATTTATAAACAAATTGCGGTACATCCATACAATGGAATATTATTCAGCAATAAAAAGGAATGGAGTACTGATACATGCTACAGTTTAGATGAACCTTGAAAACTAAGTGAAAGAAGCTAGATACCAAAGGTCACATGATATATGATTCGTTTTATATGAAATATCCAGAATAGGCAAATCCATAGAGACAGAAAGTGGATTAGTGATCAACGGGAGATAGGAAGAGGAAGGAACCGGGAGTGATTATTTAACAGGTATGGGGTTTTCTGCTGAGGGGGGATGAAAATTTTTGAAACTAGAGAGAGCTGGTGGTTGCATTGTGAATGCACTAAATGCCACTAAATTGTACACATTAAAATGGTCAAGTGTATATTGTGTGAATTCCACCACAATTTTTTTAAGTGACATAGAGATAGCTAGGCCAAGACAGAAGCAGGGACCTGGAGAGAGGGAAGAGATGGAGAAATCAGGACAAGCTGCAGACCATTACAAGGAATTTATTAGTACTGTTCGGTCAGCGGGTTGCCAGCTAAATGTAATATAGATCTATATACAAAGAAAATGCCTCTTCCTACATAATGAATATTTAATCATGCATGGGTCGCGCAATTTCACAGAAGTAATTAAAAGCAGTCCTTTGTTTATTGCTCAAAAATGATAGTGACCTGCTGACCGGAGCTGCAGACACAGTGACACATTGAAAACGTTACCTACTGACATATGTTATTAAAGAGGAATTAAGGGTCGCTTTCTTCCCCTCCCCTTAAAAGCTAATCATTCCTAAGCCTCCTGTCTGCTCACATGCAGAGTACGGCTCCAAGGGGAGCCCACCTCCCAGATGAGGCCAGAGAGCTAGGCTGACCAGCCTCGATCTACAAGCTTCCCTCCACAACCATAAATTGAAACAGATGAGACGGTTATTGAGAAGACCATAGAGAGGAAATAGGCCACAATATGTGGTCTCTGTGGAAAGTTCTCCCCACTCTCCTGCCATATCCAGCCAGTTGCAAAATCCTGTCGATTCTACTAATTCTACTTCAGCGACCCTTGTCACAGTGTCTCCTCTTTGTCACTGTCTCTGCCCTGCTTCAGCTCCCCACTGCTCCTGAAGTTTTGCTCCCCCCATTCTGATCTACTGATGACTCTTCCTGGATCTGTGAATCAAGTCACTACTTTGCTTATGCACCACCCATGGCTCCCCATTGTCTGTAGTCCTCTTCACCCTGGCATTAAAGGCCCCATCGTCTGACCATGGCCCCAGCTGACCATTCCACATCAGGGTTCTTGGTTCCCAACAACAGAAAGTGACTGTGGCTAATTTAAGGCAGAAAGAACCTATCAGGAAGACATCAGGGAGCTCATAGGGTCAATGGGAAGCTGGGAGGTCTGCCGGCAAAAGACAAAGATAAAGTCATGTGTACCAGGGGGTGGTCCAGCCAGGATGCCACAGCTGACACCACCACACCACTGATGGGCACCTGCCACCAACCAACAGCCCTACAGCCTCCATGAATAACCCCTAAGCATCCCCACCTCCTCATGTCTGTCTGCAGACTCCCAGTCCTATGTGGGAGTATCCAACCAACAGAGCCTGGTCTCCTTCTGCAGCCTCACCACCACCATCCCGGGAGAAAGGAGCTGGCCCTCTTCACTTCCCAAACATACTCCCTGTCCCACAGCTAAATCAATATTTCCTTCATACCCCCTGCCCACTTGATGCTCTCCCATCACCCCAACTCTGCTTTTGCCTTCTCTCCCCACTGGAATGCCTCACCCTACCTCCTCATAACCAGTTGGATCATCCTTCAAATGACCCAATCAAATGTCACCTCCTCTAGGAAGCCTTCCCAGATTGCCTCCACCACCTCCAATCTAGATGTGATGCCATCTGGGTCTCTCTGGTGGCATTGAAGGCTTTCCACTGTGTTTTATAGCTTGTCACGCTCCTGGGTGACCCTCCCCTATGAGACAGTGAGTCCCTAGAAGGCAGGACTCATGACTTCTCTTAACCCCAGAGCCAAGCACAGAGCCAGCCTGGTGTGTGTACAGATGCCTGGATGGGCAGAAACAAGGTCTGGTCCAGAATTTCTATTGCATTCCTGGTCTGCAACACATGGTTTGGGTGTCCTTTATTTTCCAAGTGTGTTTTGGAAACTATACACTATAAGTGCCCATGAGGATGGGGATAACATTTTTTTTAGATATCCCCTCAATTGATGGCACAGGGCTGGGTACATATTAGGTGCTTAATAAACACACGATTTGACCTTCCCGTTTCTTGCCCCTATTGTGTCTTTTGAGTTTCCTGAAGTGCATCACCATTGAGCTGATATTGAATCAAATCAAACCTAGAAGAGCTTAATAGCAACCACAGCCTTGCAGATTTTTTTTTTTTTTTGACCATTTCTTCTAGCTCTGGCAGAGAATGCCAGCTGTCAATCAAAATCCCTTTCCCCTCCTCCAGAGCATTAGCAGTGTAGCCCAGCATACAACTACCTGGTTATTTCCCAGATTCATTTGCATTTAGGTGTGACCCTGTGTCCAAGTTCTTGCCGGTGGAATGTGAGAGAAAACTCCAAGCCCAGTGCTCTCTTAGCACTGCCTCAAGGATACCCATTTTTTAATTCCTTTCATCTCTTTACATAAGCTATCTTAGGGAGAACTCCTATTAAAAGCCCAAGTGAGTCAAAATGGGAAGTCATATGACATTCAGCAAGTCCCTTTGCCTCTCTGGACTTCCATTTTTCCAGCTCTCATGCTGAATGAGTCTAAACTGAACCTGCATATTCCCTCCCCACATTTCCCCTTTTCACCTGCCCGCACTTGCTGCCAGGCAGGTGGGCTAACACTGTGTCTGGGAAACAGCTGTCCCTGGGATCCCTTCTAAATCATCAAGTCCCAACTCTTTCTGACTTTTAAAGACCTGCATGCCTCCCCTCATGATGTTTGAATGATAGTTCAATTCTGTTGATTTCCTGGGGAACAGTAGTTTTCTCAGATATTCTGCTGCAGACTGCCTCTCCCTAGAATAGAAAACCCCAGAGAGCTGTCCCAGGCAGGCTCCCTCTCCATCACCTGCAGACATGGTCAACGCCACCAAACCTTCCTCACAGAGCACCCCCTGACCTACATTTGGGCTGAGGGCAGCCCAGCATGGGAGCAGGGAGGAGCCATCCTTATATCCGGCATGAAGGTGTGGCCCATATATAGCAATGTGGCCATACCAGTTAAAATATTGAGACACACAGATGTAGAAAAGAAACTTATGGTTATCAAGGAGGAGAGAGTGGAGGAGGGATAAACTGGGAGGTTAGGACTGACATATACACACTACTATATATAAAATAGACAACTAATAAGAGCCTACTGTATAGCACAGGGAACTTTACTCAATACTCTGTAATGACCTATATGGGAAAAGAATCTAAAAAAGAGGGGATATATGTACATGTATAACTGATGCACTTTGCTATACAGCAGAAACTAACAACATTGTAAAGCAACTATACTCCAGTAAACATTAATTAAAAAGAAACAATATTGGGGTTTCCCTGGTGGCACAGTGGTTGAGAGTCCGCCTACCGATGCAGGGGACACGGGTTCGTGCCCCAGTCTGGGAGATCCCACATGCCGCAGAGCAGCTGGGCCCGTGAGCCATGGCCGCTGAGCCTGCGCGTCCGGAGCCTGTGCTCTGCGATGGGAGAGGCCACAACAGTGAGAGGCCCGTGTACCGCAAAAAAAAAAAAAAAAAGAAACAATATTGAGATGCTTTCATGAGTAGCCACTGCCCCTAGGCCTCCTCCAAATCCCTCTAGGCTAGCCGCCCCATCCTTACCGTGTCCCATCCTTACTTGGTAAAGGACATCTGCACAGGCCAACAGCAATGTCCACATTATGATTCTGGATTTTGTGATGTTTGTGGTATTTGTCAGCTTTTTAAATTCTCTGTTTTATTATAATTTATTATCTTATTCTAAATAAGCATTCAGTCTTGTTTTGTATTCTTTTTATGAGATGGTCAGTCAGGTACGTACGGCCACAAGAGGAGACAGAGAAGAGGCTCAGAAAGACAGTTTATTGCACTCAGAGGTCCTAGGGACAGGAGGCGGGGCTCACCATGCAGGGCCACGTGGTAAAGCACCAGGCTCAGGAGGCAGAAGACAGTAATGAGGAAGTGCTTACACCATGGCCTTTATTGAGGTTTCCGTGGGAAAGGCAAGGCAGGGTAGGGTGAACAGTTTAGGATTGGCTAGTTTAAATAATTCCAGCAGGTTTTGGCCATAGGGGCTGTCCCCAGATTCCTGGTACCAGGCCCTGGAACGATTAAGGCAGAGAAATATTGCCTCTGGGGTGCAAGGCCCAGGTGGAGGGGGTCTGGCTCCGCATTGGTTAGTTCGCATATCAAAGGCCTGCTCTCTAAGAATTGGCTAGCCCCCAGGAGGGGCAGTCTCTCCTCAGCCACAAAGGTTTTTTTAAGATGTCAAGACATCATAAAATATAGTAAATAAAATGATGGATAGATATAGGTGTAGGTACAACTTTATACCTAATTTTGTATTCATAACTGTGTATTCTTTTTCTTAAAGAGAACCCCCAAGCTGCATATGCCTCAAGCCCTACAAAACCCTGGATGCCCCCCCACCTTGGTGATCACTGGCCACAGTAGTGTAGATAATGGAGAGGTTCACACACCCTGCAGGCAAAACATCCACCCACATTCCCTCCATCTACTCGGTGAGCTCTGCTTGTCATGGGTTATGGATTGAACTGTGTCCCCCCAAAAGATATATTGAAGTTCTAATCCCCTACACCTCAGAATGTGACCTTATTTGGAAATAGGGTCCTTGCACAGGCCATTGGCTGAGATGAGGTCGTGCTGGAGTAGGGTGACCCGTAATCCAATATGGCTGGTGTTCTCATAAGAAGAGAAGGACAGACAGAGACACAGGAGGAGAAGACAGCTGTGTGATGAGGGAGAAAGAGACACGTGCTGTAGCTGCAGGCCAAGGAGGGCCAAGGATAGCCAGCAAATGCCAGACCCAAAGAGGAAGGCAAGGGAAAGATTCTGCCTAGCTCTTCAGAGAAGTATGGTCCTGCCAACACCTTGATAGTGAGAGAATAAATTTGTTGTTTTAAGCCCTCCCAGTTTGTGATGCTTTGAAAAAATTTTTTTTCATTTATTTATTCATTTATTTATTTTTGGCTGCATTGGGTCTTCATTGCTGCGTGCGGCGAGCAGGGGCTACTCTTCGTTGCGGTGCGCGGGATTCTCATTGCGGTGGCTTCTCTTGTTGTGGAGCACAGGCTCTAGGCGTGCAGCCTTCAGTAGTTGTGGTACACGGGCTTAGTTGCTCCGTGGCATGTGGGATCTTCCTGGACCAGGAATCGAACCTGTGTCTCCCGCATTGGCAGGTGGATTCTTAACAACTGCACTACCAGGGAAACCCCCAGTTTGTGATGCTCTGTTACAGCAGCCCTAGGAAACGAATACACTCCTACAGGAAGCTCCTTCCTAGGTGACATTCACTGAGACCTTATCTCTCCAGCTCCCGGAGAAATAGTGCCAACACAGAGGACAAAACGGGCAGAACAAAAGATAGAAGACAGACAGCATTAGGGCAGTGGGTTTGAGGAAGTAACAAGGGCCTGGACAAGCTGTTTAGGCCCTCAGCACAGAGCACTAGATGGAAAGGGTCAGAAGAAGGGTTTGACTGTAGCAGGAGAGTTGGGCCTGAAAAACAGCACCCAGTGCTTGGGGAGGCACCGAGTCCTTCCTCCGGACCAGGCTCCGAGGGGGCTCTGGGCCAAGTCCCAAGATCAAGTCTTGGCAACTGGAGCAGGCTTTGTCCCCAAAGTTTCAGTGATCTAAGCTCCAGGGAGCACAGTGACCCGGGCACCTGAAGCCCAGGTAGAAGTCCACACCCTGCTCATTCAGAGCCCATAGCCAGGGAACCGTTGGATGGAGCGGCCAGGCCATCGAGTCAGCACTAGTCAGGGGCACCGTATGGCTGACCTTTCTGCTCACAGCTCTCCCGGCAGCCGGGCTGAACATAATTGAGGTCTGTGCATGAGCCGTGAAGGGACTTTAACATGTGATACCAGAGTGTGAAGGACAGAGAAAAGGGTAGCACTCCTCACCAGCAGGACCTGCCCTCAGCCCAGTCGTCCTCAAGATGAAATTAAAGAGATCAACTCAGTTATCTCAAAGGCCTTTTCTGCTTCAATTTTCTCAACTATGGTAACCCACACCCTGCCAGGGGCCGCGCACTCTCGTTCTCCCTCCTGGCTTCCCAGCCCTTCATCCGCATGCTGCAGACCTCCCATCCCCAAACGCATCCTTACAACCTGCCAGGCCCCTGCCCCAGCCCAGGTTCTGCTCTGCGTAGAAATTCTGCAACAGCCAGAAAGCCATTAAACTAATCAAGTCATGAAAGCCGGGTACAGGCAACTCTCTCTATAAGGTTTTATAATTTAAAAGGAGGCAGACTGGGGCTTCCCTGGTGGCGCAGTGGTTGAGAGTCCGCCTGCCGATGCAGGGGACACGGGTTCATGCCCTGGTCTGGGAAGATCCCACATGCCGCGGAGCAGCTGGGCCCGTGAGCCATGGCCGCTGAACCTGCGCGTCCGGAGCCTGTGCTCCGCAATGGGAGAGGCCACAACAGTGAGAGCCCTGCGTACCGAAAAAAAAAAAAAAAGAGGCAGACTGCTTGAGAACAGGGGCCATGGCTGCTTTTATTCACCATCGAAGCCCTAACCCTAGCACAGATCTGACACACTGCAGGTGGTCAATAAATATTTGTTGAATGAATGAATGAACAAACGAATGAACAAATGAATGGGACTCTCAGTCACTGCAACAGAATGTGCAAGGCCGGGATGGGAGGAGCAGAGGCCTTCCTAGGCCCCTTCAACTCAAACTTTTATTTATTTATTTATTTATTTTTTTTGCAGTACGCGGGCCTCTCACTGCTGTGGCCTCTCCCGTTGCGGAGCACAGGCTCCGGACGCGCAGGCTCAGCGGCCATGACTCACGGGCCCAGCCGCTCTGCGGCATGTGGGATCTTCCCGGACTGGGGCACAAACCCGTGTCCCCTGCATCGGCAGGCGGACTCTCAACCACTGCGCCACCAGGGAAGCCCTCAACTCAAACTTTTAAACACAGGGTCTGCTCTCTCCCCAAACTTGGAGATGAGTATCGAGCCTGTTAATGCTCTAGCTGCACTCCCTCCCAAGGGGCCAGAAGGATGCTGCCCCAGTGCCTGAAATCAACCCAAAACAAGTGATGAGGCTTGCATGGCTGCACGCATTGCTTATTTTCTCAACCGTCTGGGGCTAAATACAAAACAATGAAAATGAAAGGAGGTGGGAAAGGAGACTTATTGAAAGGAGAAATCAAAGAGGAGCCAGCCATCAGCTTATGTTTAGCAATAAGCAGGATAATCACAAAGGAAATTAAAAGCGAGTCTCCTTGAAGGAGAAGAAGAAGGGGAAAAAAACTGTAATTGGTTCCCTCTGCTCTGAAATCACAGCACCTGCCCTCCATCTGTACCCTGAGAAGTGGCCCGAGGTCAGGGGACAGATCTGCCAAAGCTCTTTCAGGCAGTCTCGAAATGCACACATGCACGTGCACACACACACACACACACACACAGGCCATCCATGTGCTATTTAAAACACACAAAGCTTCAGTACTTAGAAGCCAACACTCGGACCCATCCTCCCATCCTTCATTTCGTATTATATTGATACTAAACCTTCAATCACCTGGAAGGAGAATTTACAGATAGGAGTGGTGACCCTCTGATAGGCAATGATTGGCTGTGAAGTGTGGAGCAAATAATTTGTTACTGACAGATGACAAAGTTTGGGAATGGTTTATTTAATTGTATAAATTGGAGAGGATTCAAAGTTACACCTACAGCATCATCACTTTTTTTTACTGAAGTAGAGTTGATTTACAATATTGTGTTAGTTTCCCGTGTACAGCAAAGTGATTCAGTTATATATAATTTTTTTCAGGTTATTTTCCACTATAGGTTATTACAAGATTGGATGTAGTTCCCTGTGTTATACAGTAGATCCTTGTTGCTATTTTATGTACAGTAGTTTGTATCTGTTAATTCCATACTCCTAGTTTATCCCTCCCCCACACCTTTCCCCTTTGGTAGCTGTAAGTTTGTTCTCTATGTCTGTGAATCTGTTTCTTAATCGCACATACACCCTTCTGCTTTCTCATAGGCAAGCGGTGGAGTCGACAGCCAGGACACAGAGAATGCGCTTTACTGAGAGGAGTGAACAGACCTCCTTGATGGTCTCAGCCATGGGTTTGCAGCAGAAAAATGTCGATAGTCTCTAGTCCAGAATGTGGACCACAGAAGGCAGGCAAAGTTGAAGACACATCTCAGAGAAGGGAATTGGCCCATCAGCAACCAAAATTAATCAAGGACCTGGGGCCAGATGCTAGTGGAATCAGCTGATCTAAATGTGAGAGAGAAAGTCAGAGGAAGACAGAGAGAGACAGAGAGAGAAGAGAAGGGGAGACAGGGAGGGAGCCTGTGTTCCTGTCAGCTACAGGCCTTTGTGATGCTGTCCTGCCCTGTGTTGTGTGACCCACCGCCTCTGCTCTCCCAATCAATTCACCTTTTTGCTTAAGCCAGTTTAGTATTGATAGAATCCTGTGACTTGCAAACAAAGGAGCCTAGGTCAAGGCCCAACCCTTGGCTTACCAGCTGCAGAGGTTTGGATAAGAGGGCTCAGGGGAATCTCCCAGAGGCCACGAGGAGTTAGGAGAGCGCGTTGAGCCTGCCCGGCTGCACAGCTGAGCTCCTTGGAGCTGTCGGGGTTCTGGAGAAGACCCCAGGGACCAACCCATTTTCTCTTACAGCTAAAGTTTGGTTTGAACAGAAGTTCCCATGGCTTGACGTTTTTTGAAACCCACTGGGCAAGGTACAAGACCCTGGCAGGAAGCCTGGATGGTTTCTAGCTGTTCCCACTCCCTCTATCACTCATTCTACTTTAATAAGCAGAGGGAAACTCCAGCTGCTTATTATTTTAAGCTGATCAGCCAGGGAAAGGCTTGAGCGGAGGTTTGAAGGAGGGTCGCCCGCCATCTTGCGCGTCTACAGTGGTGATGCCAGTGCTGTGTCTGTGGAAGATGCCCCTGCTAGGCCCTCGCAGATAGGCAGAGGGGGCCCCTAGGATTCTTGGCAAGTGGAATCCCAGGTCCAGCAGAACCACATCTTCAGCTTCAGGCACAGAGAGCGACACGCCGAGATGAAAGCCCTGCCATGGAGATCCCTGCTGGGTGCCGCAAGGGCCCCGACCTCCCTGCAGAGTGGACACTGCAGGCGGTGCAGAGTCTGAGGACTTTCTGTCCAATAGGAACTTTCAGAGACCTGCTAATCCAGCACCCGTTTCACAGAACAGGAGACCGGAGGCCCCGGGAAGGAAGGACTTGCCCAAGACTACACAGTGAGTAACTTGTCACCCGATCCTTCCCTTGGGATAATGTCCCCTGAAGAGCCAGTTGGGCCCTTTTCTAGGTTACTGAGCCAAGTGTCCAAAGACTCAAGTCGCTTCTTCCAAAGAGTTGCCAGGCACTTTCAGCCCCCTTCCCCTCTAGCTTCGGGAATCTGTGATATGATGCCAGAGCCTGGTTCAGGACTTGGCAGCCAGTCTGTCCCACAGGACATCATGGGACAGTAGAAGGAGCACTGGAATTGCTGTCCAAAACTGTCTTTGAGGCTACACAGAGGAGTCAGGTCAAAGACATCACTTAACCACTGGTTCCCAGTCTCCTCCTTTGTACAATGGGATAATAAAATCTGTCCTGCCGGTTTCTCAGGCCATGAGGGTCAAGTAGGGTAGAGTCTGGGACCAGGATGGCCACACAGTGTTACTCCCACTCCCCCAAGAGAGCCCTCAGCTCACCTGCCTGATGAGGCATTCCTGGTACCACACTCATCTCTTATGGAATATGCTTAAAACAACTGCCTTTTCGCAGTACCTGGCATGGACCCTATACACCAACATTCAAAACACCCCCATCTTGCTTTTATGGGATATGGGGACCAGGGACCATCCTAGCCGAGGCTTCTAAATATAGGATCCCATGATGCCAGGGGCTCACAAAATGTGGCCCTGGAACCTCCAGCCTATTATCAAGATTTCAGAAAGTCTTACGGAAGGTATTTCCCTAGGTAAACTCAAGGGCCAATCTTCTTTGCTTTGGATTAGAATGTTCTTTCAGAGTGTAGTAAACACCATTATCTTATGTTAGCCAGAAGCTTGGCTTGGTAATACAGATGTTTCTGATTAATATAAATGCACACCCTAATTAGCTGTTATATGATATGTGAGGTGCATTCGTTAGGAAGATCTTTTTTCAAATTTTATAATCTCCAGCAATTCCACTTTTAGGTATTTCTACTAAGAAATAATTATGAATACATGCAATGATTTATGGACAAGGCTATTGATACATTGTGTACCAACATTTTTAAAAGTTCAACAATTGGTTAACGTTATGGTACATTCAAATGGTGAGATTATATGTAGTCACTGAAAATCACCTTTTAGAAGAATATTTAACAATGTGAATTATGATTTGAATATTGTTGAGCAGAGGAGAAAAGCTCACAAAACTGTACATCTAGTATGATTCCAATTTTGTGCAAAAAGAAAGATTATACAAACCAATGTTAAAAACAGTTATGAGATCAAAAGTAACTTTTATTGTACTTTTCAAGTTTTCTACAAATAATATGTATGATTTTTATAATTGGGGAAGAAAGGCAGGAAATGTCCTTTTGAGAATCTCTGCAAGAATAAAGTCTCTAAAAGGGTCTTGAAAGTTGAGAGTTCAAGGAGACCCCAAAGGCAGGCACTAGGAAGCCTCCCCCCAACTTGTAACATAACAGTTGTTTTTCAAAGCTTTCATACGGCCATTTGTCAAAATCTAAAGCTGGCACGCCAAGTGTTGGTGAGCATGTGGATCTGTGGTATCTCTTGCACATTGTAGTGGAGTGGAAATTGGTGCAACCACTTTGCAAAACCCTTGACTTTATCTCCTAAAGCTGAACATTCCCATACTTAACACTCCACAGGGAACACGTGTTTATCAGTAGGTATTACAAGAGTGATCATTAACAGCGCTGTTCACAATAGCAAAACCCTGAAAGACCCTTGTTGTTCATCAACACAGAAATGAATGAATAATCTATGGTGTATTACCACAACGTGCAGTAGAGTCAAATCAAATTAATTGGTGTTTCAGTTCGAGAAGGTGAAAAAAGTTCTGGATTTGGATGGTGGTGACGGTTGCACAACGCTATGTATGTACTTAAATGCCACTGAATTTGTACACTTAAAAATAGTTAAAATAGTAAATTTTACATCATATATATATAACCATAATAAAAAAACAAATACAGTGAACTCGATAATACAGATTAACTTAATCATGATAATATTAAGTAAAAAAAAAAAAAAAGAAAGAAAGAAACTGCCAAAGGTGACATAAAGAGGCATGATGTCCTCTTTATAAAGTTAAAACAAGTAAAATTTAAAATAGGCTTTTTGAGAAAGCAAATAAAATACAGTACAACAAAATAAGCAAAGCAAGAGAACAGTGAACAGAGAATTCAGGGTGATAGTTACTCGGATTAGGGAGGGTAGCTTGATGTGGGCTATTATTAAGGTCCTGCCTTTTGCTGGTGGAGCCACAGGTGCTTTTTACATTGAAAGAAAATGGAAGCGGGGGGAAGAAAGTAAGAGAAGATGAGCGGGAGGGAAGAGAGGAGAGAAAGGTGTCCTACCAGAGATGAGCGTATGCCACGAAGCAAGGATTTTGATTCATCCAATTCTGGTCACCCAGGGTCCTTTAAAAAAATGCTAAGGACTTCCCTGATGGCGCAGTGGTTAAGAATCTGCCTGCCAATGCAGGGGACATGGGTTCGAGCCCTGCTCCAGGAAGATCCCACATGCCGCGGAGCAACTAAGCCCGTGCACCACAACTACTGAGCCTGTGCTCTAGAGTTTGTGAGCCACAACTACTGAAGCCCACGAGCCACACTACTGAAGCCCGCGCGCCTAGAGCCCGTGCTCCGTAACAAGAGAAGCCACCGCAATGAGAAACCCGCACACCACAGCGAAGAGTAGCCCCACTCGCCACAACTAGAGGAACCCCGGGCACAGCAACGAAGGCCCAGTGCAGCCAAAAATAAATAAATAAAATTTTTTTAATTGCTAAACAGAGCATATATTGTTTAGTAATACATAGGCACGTGAAAAGCATTTGTAAAGTGTAAACAGATGAGTGTGTGGGGGGTGGTGTTCTAGAGCAGTGCCTGTGCACATAATAGGTGCTCAATAAATATTTGCTGTTTGTTGAGGGGGAAGAAAAGTAAATGGACGTTTAATACAACATTTAGGATAGTGATTGCTCTGGGATGTAGAGGGGGATGTGTATGTGGCTTCCCTGATCCCGGCACTCAATTTCTTAAACTCAGTCGTGGATACACAATCGTTCATTTTGCTATTATTCCTAAAGCATACACATACTTTATATGCACTTTTTTGTATGTATGATTTATTTCACAATTAAAAAGTAAAAAAGGAGAGAGTATAAATGAAATAGAATGCAAAAAAAAGAATTGTAGTGTTCTCTAAAAACACTAATAGATCATTAGCTCTAGCAAGATGGATCAAGAAAGAAATAGAGAAGGCACAGATATTCAGAATGAAAAAGAGGATAGAACTACAGATACAGTAGAGTTTTTTCAACTCTTTAAAGAATTCTGTGACCAATTCTATGCCAATAAGTTTTAAAACAGACCAAATAAGTCATGCTCTAGAAAAAAATAAGTCATGCTCTAGAAAAATGTGTAACAAGGTATTAAAATGGGACTTTCTCCATCTCTGCTTCAGCTGAGGGTCCCGAGACCAAGAACTAGATGCAGTTGCCAAATGCTTTCCCATTCCTAAACAAGATGCCAAATGACCTCACTCACTTCTGCAGGGTGAGCTAAGGTTTTGTGAAACCACTTCTGCCGGTGCTGGCCTTCACCAGGTCAAGCTGCTAAAAGGGTACAAATTGGAGAGGCCTGGAAGAAAGGAGGAAGTCTTAGGAGATGGGCATGTAGGCAGGTGCTTCCTTTTAACCTCAAACCAAGTGAGAGGGGCTTGACGAGGACCGCTCAGAGGGCTTGAGTGGCTCCCAGGACTGGGAGTAATAAAGGCATACAAGTACCTGAGAAACCTAAAGTCAAGTCAAGGTGAGCTGCCTAGTAGCAGAGGGAGAGTGAGGA
Source organism: Mesoplodon bidens (assembly GCF_964165515.1). Taxonomy (NCBI): domain Eukaryota; kingdom Metazoa; phylum Chordata; class Mammalia; order Artiodactyla; family Ziphiidae; genus Mesoplodon; species Mesoplodon bidens. Next base: position 58,972,659 of record NC_138178.1, on the reverse strand, counting down.
ACAAGGGCTGGCTTAGGGAGCTGCCCTCCGTCGACAGTGGTCAAGGAAGCAAAGGGCCGGAGGGAAGGAGGTGAAGAGAAGGGAGTCTGCCCTCTGGGGGACAGGCCCAAATAGACAGGATCTGCTGGAGAAGACCAGAGAGCCAGCTGGAGTCAAGATGTCACCATGCCATAGGCATTGCAGCTGGAGATCCCAATGGAGCAGATGGGGCTCTGAGAAAATCCAAGGAGAGAAAGAGCCAGCTTTAGACATCAACAAGCCTAGGAAACACCAGCTCTTCATAAATGTCTTCCTCAACAGTGCCCTTTCCCTTACAGCCCTTGCCCCAGAAGGTCCTGGAAATTGAATGTGGTAACCTATCCATCTGTCTTTTTATCTATCTATCTATCTATCTATCATCTATCTATCTATCCTGGTCAAGTAAAGCTTATCCCAGAACTGCAAGGAAGATTCAACTTCAGGAAAATGTCTACTGTAATTCACCATATTACCAGAGAGAGAGAAGAAAAACTATATGAAAAAACAGTTGATAAAATTCAAACCTACTTATATTTTAAGTCAAAGCTTCATATTAGGGACTTCCCTGGTGGCGCAGTGGTTAAGAATCTGCCTGCCAATGCAGGGAACACGAGTTCGAGCCCTGGTCTGGGAAGATCCCACATGCCATGGAGCAACTAAGCCCGTGCACCACAACTACTGAGCCTGCGTGCCACAACTCCTGAAGCCTGTGCGCCTAGAGCCTGTGCTCCGCAACAAGAGAAGCCCCCACTCACCACAACTAGAGAAAGCCTGTGCGCAGCAACGAAGACCCAACGCAGCCAAAAATAAATAATAAATAAAAAAATTTTTAAAAGCTTCATATTAAAAACAACTCCTAGAGCATTAGGGATAGTGAGATCTTCCTTAACTTAATAAAGGATATCTTTGGAAAACATGCAGCAAATGTTGTACTCAGTGGTGAAACATCAGATGTATTTTCTTTAAAATGACAAATCATGTTATCTGGCATTAAATCTAACCAAAAAATGCTCAGGACCTATAAGGAGAAAAATGTAAAACTGTTTTGAAGGGCAGATTTAAATAATAGAAGTGATATAGCACATCTATGGATGGGAGGACTCTACATCTTAAAAATAGTGATTCTCCCCACTTCTGTCTATAAATTCAATGCCATTCCCACTAAAATCCCAAAGGGTTTTATCACAGAACTTGATAAGATGATCTTAAAGTTAATATAGAAGGAAAGAGGGCCAAGAAAAGCCAAGGAAATTTTGAAAGAACAAAATAGGGAGACTTAGCTTGCCAGATATGAGGAATTATTATAAAGCTATTATAATTAAAAACAGGGTGGCATTGCTCCAGGAATAAATAAACCATGGAATAGGATATAAAGGCCAGAAATAAACCCATAAACATAGCTTACATGTAACAGAATTACAAATCAGTGTAATGAATTATTCTATAAATAATAAATGATTAGATGAATTATTCTATAAATGGTACTGGAAAAATTGGTTAGCCATTTAGAAAAAAAGTAAAATTAGGCCTTTTCCTCACATTGTATATACACACACACCACACGCACACACAATCCGAGGAGATGAAAGATCTAAATGTGAGAAAAGTCATTTTTCTAATTTTCAGAAAAAATAGAAATATAGAAGGATATTTTTATACTATCAGCATAGAAAAAATTTATCAAATTTTTATCAAGATACATTAACTACAAACTATAAAGGGAAATTTTGTAATGTTGGAATATATTGAAATTTGAAACTTCTGCCTGACAAAGACTTTTATAAATGAATGGAGGGCTTCCCTGGTGGCGCAGTGGTTGAGAGTCCGCCTGCCGATGCAGGGGACACGGGTTCGTGCCCCAGTCTGGGAAAATCCCACATGCCACAGAGCGGCTGGGCCTGCATGTCCAGAGCCTGTGCTCCACAATGGGAGAGGCCACAGCAGTTAGAGGCCCGCATACCGCAAAAAAAAAAAGAATGGAAAAGACAAGTGACAGACTGAGAAAAGATATTTTTATTTTTTTAATTTTATTGAAGTATAGTTGATTTACAATATTGTGTTAATTTATGCTGTACAACAAAGCAATTCAGTTATACATATATATATTCTTTTTCATATTCTTTTCCATTATGGTGTGTCACAGGATATTGAATATAGTTCCCTGTGCTGTACAGTAGGACATTGTTGTTTATTCATTCCATATATAATAGTTTGCATCTGCTAATCCTGAACTCCCAGATAACTTCCCTCCCTGACACTCCCTCCCTCTTGGCAACCACAAGTCTGTTCTCTATGTCTGTGAGTCTGTTTCTGTTTCATAGATAAGTTTATTTGTGTCATATTTTAGATTCCACATATAAGTGATATCACATGGTATTTGTCTTTCTCTTTCTGACTTACTTTGCTTACTATGATAATCTCTAGGTCCATCCATGTTGTTGAAAATGGCATTATTTCATTCATTATTTCATCATATGGCAAGTCTATTTTTAGTTTTTTGAGGAACCTCCATACTGTTTTCCATAATGGCTGCACCAATTTACATTCCCACCAACAGTGCAAGAGGGTTCCCTTTTCTCCACACCCTCTCTAACATTTCTTATTTGTAGACTTTCTGGTGATAACCATTCTGACCAGTGTGTGGTGGTACTTCATTGTAGTTTTGATTTGCATTACTCTAATAATTAGTGATGTTGAGCATCTTTTCTTGTGCCTATTGGCCATCTGTATGTCTTCTTCAGAGAAATGTCTATTTAGGTCTTCTGTCCATTTTTCGGTTGGGTTTTTTTTTGTTGTTGTTATTGAGTTGTACGAGCTGTTTGTATATTTTGGAAATTAAGCCCTTGTTGATTGCATCATTTGCAAATATTTTCTCCCAGTGCATACATTGTCTTTTGATTTTGCTTATGGTTTCCTTTGCTATGTGAAAGCTTGTGAGTTTGATTAGGTCCCATTTGTTTATTTTTGCTTTTAGAGAAAAGATATCTAACTACCAAAAGATTAGTATCCAGAATATATAAAGAACTCCAGCAAATCAGTAAGGAAAAAACAACTCAACAGAATTGGGCCAAGCATATGAAGAGGTAATTCACAGAAGAAGAAAGCAGGGTGGTGAATAATCATATAAAAATAGGCTTAATCTCACTAGGATTCAGGGAAGCAAATTGCAACAACAGAGAGATTCCATTTCATACTGTAAATTGGCAGTATCTTGCAAGTCTGATTGTAACAGATTCATAAGCAATGGGGGAAAGGAACTCCTATACTTGTTGATGGGAGAGTGTGTTGGTACAATCACTTTGTGGAGGAGTTTGAGAATATCTAGTAGATTCGAAAGATGGTCAGACCTCACAACACAGCAAAACCAATTCTAGGTAACCACTCTAAAGAGAGTTCCAGGTGCACAGGGAGGCAGGTATGAAGATGTTTGTATGAAGATGTATGTTGCAGACCTATTTGTAATAGTGAGAAAGTGGAAATAACCATTAGGAGAATGGAGATCTAAAAATGTGGTTTATTCACCCAATGGAATATCATACAGCAGTTAAAATGAACTAGATATATACATATTACCTCTGACATTTGCTCCCTATGCTTGCTTTATAGATTCCACCTCTTTGATGTCTGTAAGATCTGTTTGCTCCTTTCCGTCACCCCAACAATCCCATGCCACCATATTTGCTTAGATGATGTAACAGACTCCTAACTGACCCCCCTACTCCCCATTGACCCTGGGCAGCCAAGGGCATCTTTCTAAGGTGCACACCTGACATTGTCACTTACCTGCTTAAAAACCCTCCAATGACTGTGGTCTACAAGACAAAGCACAGATGCCTTAGCAGAGCTCAAGAAAGCCTCATCTTTCACTTTGCCCCTTCCAATCCAGCCTCATGGGATAGTCTGTGGTTCACCAGACAGGCTGGGTATTCAGCCACCCTGCCTGGATCATGTGACTTGCTCCCTCTGCCAGGCGGGAGCTTTCCTTTAACTCAGCCCCTTCCCACCCGCACTGATCCACCTGGCAAAGTGGATCCGCCTGCAATCAGCCATCCCCAAAACTCAGCTCAAGAATCTGTGTGAAGAATTTGCCCACAGACCCCTCTCCCCACGTTTTGCTTTCCACTGTGATTCCCCCGGCCACACCTCAAGGCACAAGACCGAACTCTCTTCTCTGCGGGAACCAAGGCAAGTCATTTCCCACTCCGAGCCAAAGCTCAGCCCTGAGCAATTGCACCCATCATCCCTTGCAGCTTCTCTGTCGGCCAGCGCTGGCTGGAGAGCAGGGTGAGAGGCCAGTTCTCACCTGGATGCCGCTGCTCTTCTCCACACCTTGTCAAACTGCATCACTTTCCCTGGCTGTTTCCCTGCTTCCTTCCTCCTCATTCCTGCATCAAGTTCACACTCTGGGACCAGCAGTGAAGACTCACCAGTGGAGCCCCCAAATCCAGGTGCTCAGACTGGTGGGGCTCATTGTGGGAGAGCTTCAGGAGGGGAGAGCCCCCGACCCCCACTCCAGGAGGATTCCTGTGAGCAGATGCTCCAAGCTAAACTCCCATGGCCTCCTCCACTTCCCACAGACATGGCCCAGAGACTCAGCCAAGGAAGGGGAGAAGGAGCCTGGCTTGCCGACGAAGGAGGACAGTCAGGAGAGAAAGGTTGGACTCAACCAGGGAGGAAGGAAGGTTGTCAGATGTTAGCGGATATTCTCCTAGGTCGGTCTGCCTGAAAGACAGTTCAGGGCTCAGCCTGTGGTTAGTGAATTAGAAGTATGTAGTACCGGCTTCCCTGGTGGCACAGTGGTTGAAAATCTGCCTGCCAATGCAGGGGACACGGGTTCAAGCCCTGGTCTGGGAGGATCCCACATGCTGCAGAGCAACTAGGCCCATGAGCCACAACTACTGAGCCTGCGCGTCTGGAGCCTGTGCTCCGCAACAAGAGAGGCCACGATAGTGAGAGGCCCGCGCACCGCAATGAAGAGTGGCCCCCCCTCGCCGCAACTAGAGAAAGCCTTGCACAGAAACGAAGACCCAACACAGCCAAAAATAAATAAATTAATTAATTTTAAAAAAAGGAAAAGAAGCATTTAAAAAATAATAATAAAAAATAAAAGGAAATAAAAAATAAAAGGAACACAAATTGGTATACACTTTCTAGGTACAATTTATTTAAAAAAAAAAAAGTATGTAGTATCATCATCCTGATCCCACCCAAGTGGTATCAGGCTGTAGCCTCATAAAACCTTTTTAAAAATCTTTATGATGACACCTCCTTTCTGTAGAAGGTTGGTCCTATTAAGTGGGAGTCTTTTTGCCTGGCAAGTACCCTGACAGGTTTGGTGTGTGCCCTTGTAGGTTGGAGCAGCTGAGTGGTGGAACGGCTCTGCAAAATAGAAGGAAAAGAATCTGGACATCTGGGGGATAGAGAGGAGGAGCGTCAGAAAAGGAAAGAGAGGGAGAACCCAGTAAGTGGGGGAGTTTGGGCAGTTGGAGGTGAGGAGGCGAGTCAGCATTTTAAAATAAGAAAGCCCAGGGGCTTCCCTGGGGGATGCTTCGTGTGGCCCCTCCCCCGGGGTAGAAGAATCTGCCACGTTCACGGACCTTGGTGTGCGTGGACCTCTTAGGTGTGGAGATGGAGTGATGGGTCATGTGGAGTGAAAGGGAGGGGTCTTGGATCTGCACCTTGAGAGCCTGGGGTCCCTTGGGGATCTGTGGAATTCTTCAGAGAGGTGGAAGGAGCTTCAGAACCGGAGTTCAAGACAGTCTGATGTAGATCTTAACTGCCTACAGCTGACATCTGCATCGCTCTTGTTAACTGCATAGCATCTAATAAACTTAGAAAACACTATTCACCTTTCCATAGTCCATCGGAGCCCTCTAACACACCATTTCCTCAAGAATAAATGGGTAAGTGTGCACATCCAGCACACGTGGTGTTTAACCTGCCCCCCCACTTCCTTGCACTTGGCCACAGGTCAGAGTCACTCAGAGTTGTGGAGGCAGGAGAGAGAAGCCAGGTGAAAGCCTATTTAAAGACTGGGCAGTGGAGACTCAGAGAGGGAGAGCAACTTCCTCAAGACCACACAGCTAATGGGGGCAGAGCTAGGACTTATTTTTTCCTGCCCCCAGGTTTGGGCTCCCCCCTCCCTGAGGACTGCAGCTGCTGTGAGTTAGGATGGAGCCAATTTGGGTCTGAGGGCAATTCATTAAAACATATCCTGAGAGAGCAGGAGACAAGGAGGCCTTGTTTTCTAAGGGATTCTCCCAGGGCTCTGAGCTCCAAGCAAACACATTCCTGAATCTTTGCCACCACATTTAAAACCAGAGGAGAAAAGTTATAAATGGGCTTTTTCTCTCTACAGATAAGAGAACCACAGGATATTAGGTCTGGGAAAGATGGGCTAGCAAGACGTCTCCCTGCCCAGACTCCCTGTGACCTAAGAATCTGAATTCTTGCCATGCACTTTTAGAGTCCCATAGGCAGAGATGTGTGACCTTAGTAGCTTCTTCAAAAAACACTGTAAATATTTTTAAAGTTTTTACTTTTATCATAGAAAAACAATAGGCATTGAATGAATTACATTGAATATTTTGCAAAATTCTAATTTATTTAACTCAGCAAGAATCTATTTATTCAAGGAATGGACAAACGTTCACCATTAAGTTGGAACCTGGACACATTGGTCCGGGGGGTGGGGTGCGGGGTGTCATTAAACTATTCTCTTTATTTTTTTAATGTTTTCAAAATTCTGTAATAAAAAGTTAAAACTATATGTATATATATATATTTATAAATTTATTTATTAATTTTTGGCTGCATTGGGTCTTCGTTGCTGCATGCAGGCTTTCTCTAGTTGTGGCGAGCTGGAGCTACTCTTCGTTGAGGTGTGTGGGCTTCTTATTGCAGTAGCTTCTTTTGTTGCGGAGCACGGGCTCTAGGCACATGGGGTTCAGTAGTTGTGGTGCGTGGGCTCAGTAGTTGTGGCTCGCGGGCTCTAGTGCGCAGGTTCAGTAGTTGTGGTCACGGGCTTAGTTGCTCCGCGGCATGTGGGACCTTCCCGGACCAGGGATCAAACCCGTGACCCCTGCATTGGCAGGCAGATTCTCAACCACTGCGCCACCAGGGAGGTCCCTATGTGCATTTTTTTAAAGTTTGCTGCTTAAATAAGTGTCAGAGTAAGAACTTCCTTTGTAACTATTTTGCATGTTGGTTTTTAAAAAAATGCCCATTTGCTGTCAACAAACTCAGTCTGTCAACCTGTGCTTGTATCAAAGGTACAATTAAGGGAATTCCCTGGCGGTCCAGTGGTTAGGACTCTGCACTCTCACTGCCAAGGGCCCGGGTTCAATCCCTGGTCGGGGAACTAAGATCCCACAAGCTGCGCAGCGCGGCCAAATAAATAAATAAAGGTGCAATTAAAAGCGCTTCGTTTAAAGTGGCAATTAGGACTCAGTGCAATTGGGGGCACTGTATAACCCACACCATAAGTTGAGGCAACATCTGTGTCTCATCACTCCTTGTCACGATCATTTCACACTGGTGGGCACACACAGACACAACCACACATAAAACACCAGCAGTGAGTAGATGGAGCCCATGTTCATCACTCACACTTCTAGGCTCTCTGACTCCCTAGAAGAAGCAGGTGCCCCATAGCACTGCATCCATCCCGCTGTCCTGTACCTGCCACATGTTCTTAGAATTCCTTACTATGCATCTGCTCTCCCAGCTACTTGCTGAGCTCCTTGAAGGCAAGGATGAGGCTGGCCCCTCTCTGGGTCCTGATCTGGGACCCTGCCCCACAAAGAGTGAGGACTCAATAAATAAGTGTTAGATGATATAAAAGTCAAACTGTGTAGCATTCTGGGCTTGGCATAGAGAGTTGGGAGAAAAACAGAAGAGAAGTGATCTGGGACATGGAGCAAGATCAGGGCTCCTCATCTACCTGATTATATGTGGGGCCTCAGTCTCTCCATCAACAAAATGGGAATAATTATCTTTACTTTGCAGAGTCGTGGTGAAGAAGAGTGATGATGGCTGTGCAGTGCCTGGCACATAGTAGGTGCTACAGAAGAAGCTGCTATACCTAAAATGATGACCCTAGGATGAAGATAACAACTGATGCAGAGCTTGGGACAGAGGTGAGTGTTTTAAACACAGGAAATGAAGGGTTACCAGGCTGACATTAGCCAAAAAGCCCAAGATCTTTTAATAAAAGTCAGGGCGGAGAGAGAGAGTTCGCAGGTATTTAGTTGTTTTGTATGCCATGACTTTAACTAATCCTCATGTCAACCTGTGAAGTGCGTGGTTTGTGACCAAGTCCTCAGGAGGGGAGGAGGAAGCATTAACACAGGCTGATGCAGCCCTCAAAGCTCTCAGGGAGGGTGAGGCTGGAATTTCTGGCATCTGGGGCAGGAAGCGTTTCTGGGATCCTGGTACTCTCCCTATTCTTTCTAAATCAAATCAAGTCCTGGAAGCAGCTCAAAGCTCACCCTCTTTGGGGCCCATTCCCTGTACCTTTGTTTAACAACAGACACAGATTCATTCCAGGCTGGCCTAGTTCAAGTTGACCTGGGCAGGGCTGTTGCCTGGGAGGTGGACAGAGCCTCCCTTCCCCTCCCCACTGCCCAGTCAGAGGACATGACCCACTCTCTTCTCCCACCTTGGAACCCTGCTTGCCTGGGGTTCAGCTCTGAGTACTTGACCCAGGAGACCCTTTACCCCTTGGAACATGGAATGAAGAGCTTCCAGGGGCTCAAAGGACAGAGAGGTCCCCTTTGTTCCCATCCTAAATACTTCCCTACCGAATTTTGTATCCACAGTCCTAGATTCTTTTTCCTAAAGGGCGTTCTCAAAAATTAGATAAGCTTCAGGTCCCACAGAGTCTGGTCTGCCTCTGGTGGTCAGGACAGGTCTCTCTGAGAAGGTGACATCTGAGTAGAGACCTCAAGAAATAGAAAGTAGCCATTAAAATTAGCAAAACAAAATTCTTAGCCCTAGGTTGCCCACTCTCACCACTATTATTCAACATAGTTTTGGAAGTTTTAGCCACAGCAATCAGAGAAGAAAAAGAAATAAAAGGAATCTAAACTGGAAAAGAAGCAGTAAAGCTGTTGCTGTTTGCAGATGGCATGATACTATACATAGAAAATCCTAAAGATGCTACCAGAAAACTACTAGAGCTAATCAATGAATTCGGTAAAGTAGCAGGATACAAAATTAACGCACAGAAATCTCTTGCATTCCTATACACTAATGATGAAAAATCTGAAAGTGAAATTAAGAAAACACTCCCATTTACCACTGCAACAAAAAGAATAAAATATCTAGGAATAAACTTACCTAAGGAGACAAAAGACCTGTATGCAGAAATTTATAAGACACTGATGAAAGAAATTAAAGATAATACAAATAGATGGAGAGATGTGCCATGTTCTTGGATTGGAAGAATCAATACTGTGAAAATGACTCTACTACCCAAAGCAATCTACAGATTCAATGCAATCCCTATCAAACTACCACTGGCATTTTTCACAGAACTAGAACAAAAAATTTCACAATTTGTATGGAAACACAAAAGACCCCGAATAGCCAAAGCAATCTTGAGAAAGAAAAACAGAGCTGGAGGACTCAGGCTCCCTGACTTCAGACTATACTACAAAGCTACAGTAATCAAGACAGTATGGTACTGGCACAGAAACAGAAATATAGATCAATGGAACAAGATTGAAAGCCCAGAGATAAACCCATGCACATATGGTCACCTTATCTTTGATAAAGGAGGCAAGAATATACAGTGGAGAAAGGACAGCCTCTTCAATAAGTGGTGCTGGGAAAACTGGACAGCTACATGTAAAAGTATGAAATCAGAACACTCCCTAACACCATACACAAAAATAAACTCAAAATGGATTAAAGACATAAATGTAAGGCCAGACACCATCAAACTCTTAGAGGAAAACATAGGCAGAACACTCTATGACATAAATCACAGCAAGATCCTTTTTGACCCACCTCCTAGAGAAATGGAAATAAAACCAAAAATAAACAAATGGGACCTAATGAAACTTCAAAGCTTTTGCACAGCAAAGGAAACCATAAGAAAAAAAACCACCCTCAGAATGGGAGAAAATATTTGCAAATGAAGCAACTGACAAAGGATTAATCTCCAAGACATACAAGCAACTCATGCAGCTCAATATCAAAAAAAAAAAAACAACCCAATCCAAAAATGGGCAGAAGACCTAAATAGACATTTCTCCAAAGAAGATATACAGACTGCCAACAAACACATGAAAGAATGCTCAACATCATTAATCATTAGAGAAATGCAAATCAAAACTACAATGAGATATCATCTCACACTGGTCAAAATGGCCATCATCCAAAAATCTACAAACAAATGCTGGAGAGGGTGTGGAGAAAAGGGAACCCTCTTGCACTGTTGGTGGGAATGTAAATTGATACAGCCACTATGGAGAACAGTATGAAGGTTCCTTAAAAAACTAAAAATAGAACTACCATACGAGCCAGCAATCCCACTACTGAGCATATATCCTGAGAAAACCATAATTCAAAAAGTCATGTACCACAATGTTCATTGCAGCTCTATTTACAATAGCCAGGACATGGAAGCAATCTAAGTGTCCATTGACAGATGAATGGATAAAGAAGATGTGGCACATATATACAACGGAATATTACTCAGACATAAAAAGGAACAAAACTGAGTTATTTGTAGTGAGGTGGATGGACCTAGAGACTGTCATACAGAGTGAAGTAAGTCAGAAAGAGAAAAACAAATACTGTATACTAACACATATATATGGAATCTAAAAAAAAAGAAAAAAGAAAAAAAATGGTCAGAAGAACCTAGGGGCAAGATGGGAATAAAGATGCAGACCTACTAGAGAATGGACTTGAGGATACGGGGAGGGGGAAGGGTAAGCTGGGACAAAGTGAGAGAGTGGCATGGGCATATATACACTACCAAACGTAAAATAGATAGCTAGTGGGAAGCAGCTGCATAGCACAGGGAGATCAGTTCAGTGCTTTGTGACCACCTAGAGGGGTGGGACAGGGAGGGTAGGAGGGAGGGAGATGCAAGAAAGAAGAGATATGGGGACATATGTATATGTATAACTGATTCACTTTTTTATAAAGCGGAAAATAACATACCATTGTAAAGCAGTTATACTCCAATAAAGATGTAAAAGAAAAAAATTCTTGGCCCTGTGGGAGCCAGTGAGTCTGAAAAGGCCCCAATCTATCTGCTTTGCTGAGTTGAAAGACTGCATTTGAAATTCCACCTCAGGCCAGGTCTACAAAACAAGTTGAGCCTAAAAGTTTATATGTATTTCTAGACCCCACCCACCCACCCAGGCTATTGGCCTATGCCAGGCCTGAGAAGCAGGGCAGAGAAGGCAGGAGAGCCTGGGAAGATGGGAGGCCTCAGTCAGCTGGCCTTGGGTCTCAGAGAATGACGGGGAGTGGAGACCAGTAGGAGGAAGGAACCCAGACAGACAATATCAAGTGTTGATGAGATTGTGGAGCAACTGGAACCCTCATACACTCCTGGTGGGAATGCAGAGTGGTCCAGCTACTTTGGAAGACAGTGTCGCAGTTTCTTACAAAGTTGAACACATACAGGGACTTTCCTGGTGGTCCAGTGGTTAAGAATCCATCTTGCAATGCAGAGGACGCTGGTTCGACTCCTGGTCGGGGAACTAAGATCCCACATGCTGCAGGGCAACTAAGCCTGCACACAGCAACTACTGAGCCTGCACGCCACAACTAGAGAGAAGCCCGCACACCGCAACGAAAGATCCCATGTGCTGCAACTAAGACCTGATGCAGCCAAAAAAATAACAAAATAAATGAATAAATATAAAATATGTTAAAAAAATTAAACACATACAGTTGACCTTTGAACAACATGGGTTTGAACTGCGGGGGTCCACTTATACGTGGATTTTTTCAATAGTAAATATTACAGTACTACACGATCCACAATCCCTTGTTTGTTGAATCCCTGGATGCAGAGGAACCTCGGATACAGAGGGCCAACTGTGCTGAGGGTTGGTGCCCCTAACCTCCACATTGTCCAAGAGTCAACTGTACTTAATATATGACTCAGCAATACCTTCCCTGGTATTTATCCTAGAGAAATGAAAACTTAAGTTCACATAAGAACCTGTACACAGATATTCATAGGAGCTTTATTCATAATAGGCAAAAACTGCAAAAAAAGTCAAAAACAGCCCAAATGTCCAACAACAAATTGTGATGTGTTCATGCAATGGAATACTCCTCAGTGTCACAAAGGCACAGACAACTGATACACCCAGCAACATGCATGAATCTCACAGACATGCTGACTTCTGGAAGAAACCAAACTCAAAAAAATTTATCTGTAGGATTCCATTATATGACATTCTAGCTATAGGAACAGAAAGCAGATGACTGTGCAGGGGCACGAGAGAATTTTCTAGGGAGACTGAAATGAATCTTGATTGTGATGTATGCATTTGTCAAAACTCATTGAATTGTGTACTTAGGGGCACATTTATTATATAGAAGTTACAGCTTAATTAAAATATAGCTTAGTAAAATTGATATAAAAATCACACCCCAGGGCTTCCCTGGTGGCGCAGTGGTTGAGAGTCCGCCTGCTGATGCAGGGGACACGGGTTCGTGCCCTGGTCCGGGAAGATCCCACATGCCGCGGAGCGGCTGGGCCCGTGAGCCATGGCCGCTGAGCCTGTGCGGCCAGAGCTTGTGCTCCACAACGGGAGAGACCACAGCAGTGAGAGGCCCGCGTACCGAAAAAAAAAATAAAATCACACCCCAACACGTTGTCCACTGGAGAAACCCTCCTTGAGGTCAATTATCCACCCCCTTCACTTTACACATCAGGAAATGGAGGTCCAGAGAGGGGAGTGACTTCTCCAAGGTCACACTGTGAGTTAAGACTATTAATGAACAAGGGAATGTCTAACTGAGGTTCACAGGGCGTATTCTCAACCTCCTCTAACTTAGTGCTCACTACAGCTTTGTGAGGCCACAGCCATGCCATTATGCCCAGATTTCAGATGAGCACACTTATGCCCAGAGGAGTTGGAAGACTCACCCGAGTTCACACATCCAGCTTCACCATGACCTAGCCTGCCTGGGCAGCTGCCAGTGGAGCAGGAAGGCAAACCCAGGTCCTCAAAGCCCAGATCTTCCCTCTTCCCCACAATCCACCTCCTAGCAGAGGATGTGTGAGCTGGAGACCCTTGACTGAAGCCCAAGGGCCCAGAGCCCAGCCCTGAGGTAGGCAGAGGAGGGAAAGGAGAGTGTGGAGCATCTGTGAGCTTTCCCTGGTGAGATTGTGGGCTGGGCGACAGGAGCCACTTCTGTTCCCAGTGGAGCACACCCAGTGGAGCCAGGGAGTAGGTGGAGAGACAGCCCTGGCTGTGCTCAGAAAGATCCGGTTTCCCCTGGATGCTTTTTCCAGCATGGCCTGCCAGGAGAGATTAAGATCACAGAAGAGAAACACGATGCTCTGGAGAAAGAGATTAGTGGGTTCCGGGGTGTTTGTCTCCCTGAGAAAGGCGGTTTGTTTGGGATCTGACTCCAAGCCACAGCTGAAGCTGTGCCAGGTCCCACTGGAGTTGACATGAGGAGAGAGAAGGCCCCTCAGGCAAGGAGGCCAAACATAACAGGACTAGGCCTTCCAGAACCCTGAGAGGCAGTGGAGGGTGTTCTGGGGTCCCCTGTAAGCCTTGCTCCAGCGCCTCCTGCCGAGGACAGGCCCCATCATAGCAGACCCCTGGGTTTGCTGAGAACACAGGTGGCCTTCGCCCTGCGGAGCTGGCGTGGACTGGGAGGGACCTAATTTGTTTTCTCCAGAGGGTGAGGGTCTGGACCCAGAGGGTGAGGGAGGGCTGATCCCAAGAGAGGGAGGAGGAAAAATAGCCAATCAGCATGGAAGCTGGTGGAACTTTTTAAAAACTGAAATGCGGGGCTTCCCTGGTGGTGCAGTGGTTGAGAGTCTGCCTGCCGATGCAGGGAACACGGGTTTGTGCCCCGGTCCGGGAAGATCCCACATGCTGCGGAGCGGCTGGGCCCGTGAGCCATGGCCGCTGAGCCTGCACGTCCGGAGCCTGTGCTCTGCAACGGAAGAGGCCACAACAGTGAGAGGCCTGAGTACCGCAAAAAAAAAAAAAAAACTGAAATGCATAACATGAAATATTTCTGAGGCTACCATCGTAGAGGGCACGATGAAACACCTGCTGGTGACCCAAGAACCTTCAATAAGGTTTCTACAGCCTGAGTGACTTTGGAGTGAAAGATCCAGGAGAACGACCCATGCCCTATGTTTGGGGCAACTCCAAGGGAGAGAAAAGGAACAACTGCAGGAAAACAGAGGCAGGTGTCTAGAGCCAGAGTGGCTGGTGACAATTTGCAGGAATTTGCATCTTAAGGGCTTTGGGTTCCCCACAGGGGTGGAATGAGGTTTCAGTCTGTCTCATTCAGATTTTCAGGAGCTGAGGACTCTGGCTGCCATCTGAGTTACATGTGCTCCTGCGAGACACGGTGGTGGAGGTGGGAGAAGGCAGGAGAATGGAGGTGGCTTGTCTTCTGCCCTCAAGGGGCGCCAGTGGCATTCAGCAGATAGGACAAAGCACACAGCCAGTGTGTGTGAATAGAAGAGGGCTCGTGGAGGGAGCAGAGAATGTTGGAGGAAGACAGAAAAGGTGAGCGAGAGTGAGGAAGAGCCAGGGAGAGGGAGAGACTGATTTTTTTTTTTTCCAGCCTAGAGACAGTAACATAAGGAAGCCTTCTGAAGGGACATCACATTTAGGGCCATACTGTTGGATCAGTAGGATATGGCCCTGGGGATATGTGGAGGAGTCACTCCCTGCAGAGAGCACTGCCTAAGCAGAGGCCCAGAGGGGCAAGGCTGGGTGTTTCCAGAGCGCTGAGAAGCCGAAGCGATGGCAGGAGGTCTGGGGACCCCGGGTGATCACGTTGACCCCCGTCCTTGCTGGTCATGCCAGGAGCTTGCTCGAGGCTTGCAGTCTAGGGAAGGAGACGCATATTAAATAACCCCACAATCAAATACAACGTTACAGATGATGGTAGTGTTACAAAGACACCGTTTAAGGAGGTGTTTCAGAGCCAATAGCAGAGAGCACTTAGTGAGCAGTGATGTCTGCATTCACACCCGGAGGATGCGCAGAATTGAGTGGGTAAGGACGGGGGTGGGGAAAAGCACACAGGCCGAGGCAACAGCCTGTGCAAAGACCTCGAGGCGGGTCGGAGCATGTGCCGCCCCCGGCCCACCATACCCACTGCTGTCCAGGGACTCTAAGGGAGTTTTCTCCTCCTACCTTCCCCAGGGCACCATGCACAGGCCTAGGCACGCTGACTGTGCTCTGGAATTCACATGCCCACACCCCCTGCTGACTTGCTCCCAAGTTTATCCCTTCCAGCCACTCATACTGATTGCCTCCTGGCACCGCCTTCCCATCCCCTTGGCCTCATATCTTACCTCCCACCCACGGCCCCAAGGTCACCAGCTCCCCACAAGGTTTGCTCTGTTTTGTGAAGGTACCACCAGCCTGAGTCTGGCTTGGGGCCCCCTCTCTCCCCCTCCTCACTCATCCTGCCCCAGCCCTTTCGCAGGATGCCTGGGGAGCCGAGGGGCATGAACACCCCATGGTAACCCCGGATCAAAGGGGGATGAATAAATGGTGTCCTCCTTCCCCCGCAGACTGTTCTGAGACTTGTTGTGTGCATTTTGCAGAAGGCCCTGTGACACAGAACAGAGGCAACTCCATCTTGCCTCTGGTATTGGTTGCCCCTGCCCTGCTTCACTCTCCCACCCTGCACTCTGCTTCCTGGTCATCGTATTCCTGAAAGAACTCCTCCAACACAGGCCTCTAACTGGGGTTCCACTTTAGGGAGCCAGGGCTAAGACCCCCCCCCCCATCAGGATGAACCTGTATCTCTGAAGCGGGAGCTGCCTCAGACTCTCCCCATCTCCAGCAATGCGTGCATCAGTGGGCTTTTCAGACCCTGGACCCCAAGCCCCTGGCCTCTCTGCTCGGCTGCTACATCCCTGACTTGACCCTGTTCAAACCCCCCAGTCCTGTCCCCATTCTGACTTCTGTAAATAGCCAGGCAGCATGTTTACCAAGAACACTTTTTTTCTTTTTTTTTGACTGCGTTGAGTCTTCGTTGCTGCGCACAAGCTTTCTCTAGTTGCAGTGAGCGGGGGCTACACTTCGTTGTGGTGCGCGGGCTTCTCATTGCAGTGGCTTCTCTTGTTGCGGAACACGGGCTCTAGTCCCACAGGCTTCAGTAGTTGTGACACGCAGACTCAGTAGTTGTGGTTCACAGGCTCTAGAGCGCAGTCTCAGTAGTTGTGGCGCACGGGCTCAGGGCTCCATGGCACGTGGGATCTTCCCGGACCAGGGCTCAAACCCGTGCCCCCTACATTGTCAGGCAGACTCTTAACCACTGTGCCACCAGGGAAATCTTACCAAGAACACTTTGACACTTACCTTCCAATGGACGAGACAGCATGGTACATTACTTAATTCTTGTTTGCCATGGTACATGGCAAAGTGACTGATTCCCCAAACCTGTCTGGTGGCCTGTATTTCCACAGGCTGCTCCAAAGCCAGCCTGAAGTCCTAGTGTAGAACCCAGAGCCACTGCCTTGATACCAGAAGCCTGGGCTCCCAGCCAGATTCTGCCACAGGCTCTTTGTGACCCTAGACAAGCCCCAGGTTCCTTGGTCTCTTCCTTGTGAACTGAAGGAGAGACATTCTCCAAGGTCCTTTGAGCTCCAACCAGAGAATCATGCTCCCCCCCAGTGCCCAGAGGAGATCAAGTTCGGGGCTGCCCTGCTCACCACACCCCCAGTGAGCATTCTCCCTATAGATCACACCTTTATAGAACACACATGTCTTCAATACAACGTTTTCTGGCTGGTATTTACGTGGGTGGGGACTTCCCTGGTAGTCCAGTGATTAAGACTCTGTGATTCCACTGCAGGGGGTCCGGGTTCCATCCCTGGTCACAGAACAAATATCCTGCATGCCACACGGTGTGGCCAAAAAAAAAAAAGATACATGGGAGAAAAAAATATGTGTACATCTCCAAAATTTAATACTTTTTTTTTTTTTTGGCCATGCCACGTGGCTTGCAGGATCTCAGTACCCCCACCAGGGATTGAACCTGGGGCACTGCATTGAAAGTGCCAAATCCTAACCACTAGACCACCAGGGAGCTCCCTAATACAACAATTTTTAATGAAACAATGTGCAGGAAAAGAATCAAGATACTTTCCAAATACAATTAGTAGAAGGTTTAAATCAAGTTGTGTTTTGAAGAACATGAAAGTAATGAAGTGGATGGTGTCTCTTAGCTGTTGCTGGCACTGAGGTCAGATTCCCGTGTACAGAGCAGCTGCTTGGTTTTTGTTGTTGTTGTTTGTTTTGTTTTTGTTTTATTTTTAAAGAGGCTTTTATAGTCCTGTTGGTAAGAAAATACATAAATACAAAGATCGGCATATCAACCCACGTGGTCTGGTTGAATGAAGATTGGATTTATCTGACAAAGCCCGCTAGAGGGGTACATTCTTTTTTGTTCTTGAAGTATAGTTGATTTACAATGTTATGTTAGTTTCAGGTGTATAGCAAAGTGATTCAGTTGTGTGTGTGTGTGTGTGTGTGTGTGTGTGTATGCTTTTTCAGATCCTTTTCCATTATAGGTTATTATAGGATATTGAATTTAGTTTCCTGTGCTATACAGTAGGTCCTTGTTGTTTATTTCACAGAGTAACTGCTTGTTAATGTCCCTATTAATTATAGGTGACCAGGAAGCAGAGCTTTAAGCATCTTACAACCTAACCTGATTCTTTGTTACATATATAAGCATTTTACCATATTTTAGTTAGACCTAGGAAATCCCTAGGTTAAGGGATTGGGGTTGACAGATAACAATATAATTTTCCCCTTTAAAAGGAAAGGAAAGGGACTCCCCTGGTGGCACAGTGGTTAAGAATCTGCCTGCCAATGCAGGGGACACGAGTTCGAGCCCTGACCTGGGAAGATCCCACATGCCTCAGAGCTACTAAGCCCATGCACCACAACTACTGAGCCTGCGCTCTAGAGCCCGCAGTCCACAACTACTGAAGCTCGTGTGCCTAGAGCTTGTGCTCCACAACAAAAGAAGCCGCCACAATGAGAAGCCCACGCACCACAATGAAGAGTAACAGCCGCTCACCGCAACTAGAGAAAGGCCCTGTGCAGCAACGAAGACCCAACGCAGCCAAAAATAACTAAATAAAATAAATTTTAAAAAGAAAGGAAAGAGGGGCTTCCCTGATGGCGCAGTGGTTGAGAATCTGCCTGCCAATGCAGGGGACACGGGTTCGAGCCCTGGTCTGGGAAGATCCCACATGCCACGGAGCAACTGGGCCCCGTGAGCCACAACTACTGAGCCTGCACGTCTGGAGCCTGTGCGCCACAACAAGAGAGGCCGCGACAGTGAGAGGCCCGCGCACCATGACGAAGAGTGGCCCCCGCTCGCTGCAACTAGAGAAAGCCCTCGCACAGAAACGAAGACCCAACACAGCCAAAAATAAATAAATTAATTAATTTTTTAAAAAAGGAAAGACAATAAACAAAAGGGAAGGAAAAGAAAGGAAAGATGTTTCCAGAAGCATTTCACACAGAACATCTCATTTTCTGGAATGATAACTGACATTAAGTAGGAGATGCCGTACAATCTTCCCAGTTCACATGGTAGTCATATTCCTGGGAAATTCAATGGATGTTAAAACCTTGCAAATATACTTGGTGTTTATTATGTAAAGCAGAGTTTAGTTTTGAGCTCAGATAATCACCTACATCAATGTCCTGAGAGACATTCGAAAGTCGCGTGGAGGGCAAGGCAATTCTTCACCGTGAGCTGGCCCCAGGCATTGCAATATGTCCAGCATCCCTGGCTCCTCATAGCCCCAGCCCAGTGCCAGCAGTGCTCTCTTCAACATTGGGACCCCCAGAAATACTTCCATATGTTGTCATTGCCCCTTGGGGCATTTCTACCTGCATGGAGAAATTACCCTTAAAAAAAGTATAAACTGTAATCTTAGTATAATCACAAAGTTGTGCAACTATCACCACTATCTAATTCCAGAACACATTCATCACCCCCAAAAAAGGAACCCTATACCCATTAGTTGTCACTCCCCATTCCCCCCTCCCCCAAGTCCTAGCAACCACTAGTCCACTTTCCATCTCTGTATCTGCCTAGTCTGGACATTCCATACAAATGGAATCATATAATATGTGGCTTTTTGTGTTTGGCTTTTTCACTTAAAATAATGTTTTCAAGGTTCATATATGTTGTAGCCTTTACCAGTATTTCATTCCTTTCAGTGGCTGAATAATATTCCATTATATGGATATACCACAATTTATTGATTCATCAGTTGAGTGGTTTCCTCTTTTTGGATCTTATGAACATTCATATATATGTTTTCTGTCTTCCATTTTTATTGAGATATAATTGACATACAGCACTGTGTAAGTTTAAGATGTGCAGCATAATGATTTGACTTACAGACATCATGATCACCGCAATAAGTTGAGTGAACATACATCATCTCATATAGATACAAAGCTAAAGAAATAGAAAAAAATATTTTTTCTTGTGATGAGAACTCTTAGGATTTACTTTCTTAACAGCTTTCCTGTATAACATACAGCAGTGTTAATTTATCATGTTGTACATTACATCCCTGGTACTTATAACTGGAATTTTGTAATTTTCGACTGTCTTCATCCAATTCCCCCTCCCCTCACCCCTCATCACGTACAAATTTTTGTGTGGATGTATGTTTTCAATTCTCTTGGGTGTATACCTAGAAGTTTCTGGGTCATATGGTAACTCTATGCCTAACTTTTTGAGGAACTGCCATACTTTTTCCAAAGTGACTGCACTATTTTAAGATTCCACCAACAATGTATGGGAGTTCCAATTTCCCCACATCCTTGCCAACACTTGTTATTGTCTGTCTTTTTGATAATAGCTGTCCTAGTGGGTGTGAAGTGGTATCTCATTAGGGTTTTGATTTGCATTTTCCTAGTGACTGATGATGTGGAGCATCTTTTCATGTGCTTATTGGCCATTTGCACACCTTCTTCGGAGAAATGTCTATTCAAGTCTTTTGTTTATTTTTAAATTGGGTCATTTGACTTGCTGTTGTTGAGTTGTAAGTTTTCTTTATATATTCTGGATATAAGTCTCTTATCAGACATGTAATTTGCAAAATTTTCTTCCATTGTGTGGGATGTCTTTCACTTTCTTGATGGGGTCTTTTGAAGTACAAATATTTTTAATTGTGATGAAACTCAGTTCATCTATTTTCCTTTGATTGCTGTGTGCCATGGGCTTTGAATCAGTTGTCCTAGCCCCACCTCATGGCCAAGGCCAGGAAATGGAGGCTGCTGTAATTTGAATGGAGGCAACATCTTCCAGCTTCAAAGGCTCTTGATGGGATTCCATATATAGAGTTTAATTTCTCTAGTAAAAACTCTATACCTGCCAAGTTCAATGCCCTCAGAATGAGTAGCACCAGCCCTCCCAGTCATTCATACCTTAGAGCAAACTAGTCCATCAGACCCTTCTCTAAGAGCAGACCGTGCTGGGGGTGGGGACCCTGAACCCTGGGTGTGCACTACGTGGGTAGAGGCACACGGGAGAGGCAAGCTGGACATGAGGAAGGCCAAGGTCGCCTCTTAGCTGAGGGAGGTCGTCACCAGCTCTCCTCCATAAGCATTAGCTAGGAGCCTCCCCATTCCCTACCTCAGGCCATACTTTGGGTTTTGCAGCAAAAGGCCCTGCTAAAACGTAAATATGTTTGCAGGATGGGGACACATTCTTAGATGGCCAGTGCTAGACTAAGAGGAACCTCCATGCTTATCTCCTGCAGGCCCTCCAGCTGTGCATGGAGAAACAGAGGCCCAGAGAAAGCAAGGGACTTACAACAAATCCACAGCAGGGCAGGGACCACGTGGCCCTCCCACTCCCCATGGCCCTCCCACAAGCACCTTGGCCCTAATGGGATCCACAAGCCTCTGACAACAAACATTGTCCTTGGGCATAGGCAGTTTGCTTGGGCAGAAAGAGGCCTACGTAAGTCAGTGTCCCAGAGGGTGAGCCCATGAAGGGCCACAGCAGGGGGACAGAGCAGCACAGGGCCCCAGACCTTGAGGGGCAGGGGCCTCACCTCTTTGGGACGACCCTGCAAATCACATATCTCTTAGTAATAGCTGCCATTCACTGAATGCTCCTGAGGTGCCAGGCACATGCTAAGAAATGTACCCACATCATCACACTGATCCTCCCGACAGCCCCATGAAACAGATTTTTTCGTTTTGGTTTTTGTTGAGGCCACTGAGGCTCCAGAGAAGTTAAGCGACTTGCCCAGTATCACATAACTGTTGATAGAAAGAGCTGAGCAGACTTTCAAATCCAAGTCCGCCAGCTCCAAAGTCAGTGCTCACTATGCCCGTTCTGACTGATTTCTGGAGAGCCCTCTAGTTCTCAGCTCCCATGTGGAGGATGCACTGTGGACCCATAGGCTCCTGTCCTACTGCCCACCTCAGGCAGCTGAGTTTGCCCAAGAGCAGTCAGAGCCCTGGGTCCGTTCCCAGGGAAGCCTCGGCCCTCTTCCTCTGTCACAGTGCCCCCTGCTGCTCGCTCCCACTCTCTTCTGCAAGACTGTTTAACGCCAAGGGGCTGCCTGTTAACAGGGGCTCTGGGGGTCCCCCCAAATAGGAGCCCCAGTCTCTCACTAACACCCCTGTCTTCTTGAAAGTTCTCTAGGTTTGGAGCAAATCAGAGAGAAAAGTGTGATGTTATTTCTGGGCTTTTAGGTCTGTGCCTAAGGGGCCCAAAACCCCTACATTGTCCTACCCTCCTGTCACAAAACAGGCAGAGGGGCTTTCCTGGTGGTCCAGTGGTTAAGAATCCACCTTCCAATGCAGGGGACACGGGTTTGAGCCCAGGCCAGGGCACTAAGATCCCACATGCCGCGGGGCAACTAAGCCCACGCGCCACAACTACTGAGCACGTGAGCCACAACTAGAGAACCTGCGCGCTGCAGCTACTGAGCCTGCGCACCACAGCTAGACAGAGAAGCCTGCACACCACAACGAAGAGCCCACATGCCGCAGTTAAGACCCGAAGCAGCCAAAAATAAAATAAATAAATATTTTTTAAAAAGCAGGCAGAGAGGAACTCTGGACTTTGTATCAGACACTGGAGGTCAGCAACCTAACTCCAATTCTTCATAGTCCTACAGATGTGTGTAAACTGAGTCTCAGTTCCCTGATCTGCCAACTGGAGACAAAAGTGCCCACCTCTCTGCTGTGGGGTGTCTCGAGTCTAACATACAGCAAGTACCCAGTAGCTGAGCGTGTCTCCTTCCTGAGCCTCAGTTTCCTCATCTGCTGATGTCCATTGGCACCTGACCTTCACCCACATTACCTCACTCAGTTACCACAGTAGTACATAAGGTAGAATAAGGAGAACTCAGAGGAGTCAAGCAAGTTGCCCAAAGTCACACAACTGGAAAGACGTAGAGCCAGGGCTCCGGGTTCAAGGCTTGTAACCACCATGTCACTGTGCCTTCCAGTGGCAAGGTGCCTTATATACTATGCAATGTGCAGAGTCTGCGCAAAGCTGGGGAGATGTGGAGTAGGAAGAAATTAGAAAAAATAGTACTTAGAAAAATGAAGCCAGGACGGGAAGACTCATGCAGTTTGCATCTATCACAGCAGACTTCCTGGAGGAGGTGGGGACTGAGCCAAATATCCCCCTGTCACAGGGTCCAGAGTGACTGGTGGAAAGGAGCCTGGCTGCCCTCCACCTGCCCATCTAGAAATGCGGGTATTTCCCAACCTTGCAGGGACTGAGAGAGAACAAGGCATAATGGGACTGTCCTGATAGTGAAGACATATATTGATTGTTTATACGGACCAGGCACAGTACTAAGTGCTTTACGTGGATCATCTCCTTAAATCCCCCAAGAGCCCTGTGGGGTAGGTACCATTATCGTGGCCCCTTTACACTTGAAGAAACTGGCTTTCCCAGAGATTAAGAGGCTTTGCCAAGGTCTCACAGCAACTAAGAGGAGGAGTCAGGATTCAAACCCAGGCTCAGAGCTCTGCTGCTATATGCCCAAGCCACAGCTACGCTTCCCCAGGAAGAACGTCCCTGGCTGGGATCCACACTTTCCTGCCATCTCCACGTGGCCAGCCCTACTGGACGTCCTCTCTGGTGACTCTTCTCTCAGCTGAGGCAAACATAAAGAAGAAAGACTTCCTTTCTCCCCATGTCCCAGCATCCAGAAGTGGTCAAATGGAGGATGCTTGGAGAATGAACTGGCCTTGCTTGAGGAAGGACGGATTATCTATGTCTCTGTCGCCCCCTCCTGCCGCAAAGGAGAACTTCACAGGACCACAGCTCTTTGGGGAGCACCCCAGTGCAGGTTGGAAAACGAGGTCAGGTGCAGCGCTTCCTAAGACATCCGTGGAGAAGGACCACGCTGTCATTTTTTTTTTTTCAACTTTCAATCTGTCATGGACCAATACTTTTTGTTAAAATTCATAAAAATGAATTACTTTTAAAAAATGAAATGCTGCTTGAATGATGTGGCACTGTCAAATTGCTATAAAAGTTTCTAAATGCTTCCTCACAAGTTCTCAGTGAGTACTTCCTGTACCTGTCTTCAGGTAACAATAGTTTGTGAGCCAGCACAGTTCAGGGATCACACTTTGAGTGGCACTGGTCCAAATGGCCACTGGGCAAAATGTCTGCCTGAGGTCCCATGGCTAGTTATGAGGAATCCATTCCCAAGGGCACTGCCTCAGTAGAGGCAGGGACTCTGTGCCATCCTCAGAATTAGGTCCTGATGCTGACTCGGGGTGCATCCCTGGACTTGCAGCTGGAGCCAGAGGGATAGCATAGGCCTGAGAAATCCCCAGGGGCAGGGCCCCAAAGACAGCGGTCAGAAGCCAGATCCTGGGTTCTGAGCTCTCCATCTGCGAGAGACATGAGCAGGAAAGCTGACACTGTCAGAGCCAAGGAGGCCTATGGGAAGGCAGATCCTTCCCCTGGCAAGCTGAGAGGTAGGGATGGGAGTCTTGACCTGCTGTAGGGCAAGGGTGATAGACACCCTGAGCTTAAGTCCAAAATTGGGTGGTCACATCACCTTGCCACTCTTAGCTTCCTCTTCCACAGATGCTCTCTGAGATCCTTTCTAAGTCTAATATGCTATGCTTGTCCGGGAAGATCAACTGCCTGCCCTCAGGGATGGGGCGACAAGGCTGTTCCACTGCCAAGAGGAGAAACCAGACCAAGCGGAAGGAAAATGGACAGTAGTTGTGCATTGCAGGCTGCCCCCAGGGGACAAGGAGGATCCAGGGCCGGAAAGGCCAGAGAAGGCCTCTGGGCAGGGTGCACCCAGGGGATGCCTTGGAGGGGAGGGATGCTTCTGATCAGCTGGGGAAGACGCTTGGTGGAACTGAAGGAGCACTTGAGGGAAGTAAAACCAGCCCTCTCCACGTTAGCATCGGCTACCTGCACACAGCTGCACTCAACCGGCCCCACTGCCTCTGGTCCCCACCGCCACCTCTAAGAAAAGTAACCCAACAGCTTGAAAGAAAGCAAACAGCTGCAGAGCAAGGAGCAAGCTTCCCACTCTTTCCCAGCCCAGGTGAACAGACCGCGAGTTTGTTGACAGAGAAAAAAGTCATCAATTTTTCATGAGCCAGTGAAGGCAACAGAATGTCTCGGGATGTCAACAGTTTCCAGGCAATGAAGACAAAGCAAATACATAGTCCCCTCACCTGCAAAGGTGTTTCCTTTACAAGCATCAGCTTGGATGGGGAGCCGGGAGGAGATGGAGATGGAGGCAAGTGAAACCCCTTGGCAGCCACAACGGCTGATTCAGACGTTGGGGGTTTGTGGTTGTCTGCAATGACCCCATTAGCAGATCTTGTCAGACAATGACTCAAGGCCAAGCCAGTCTTTGGGGAGGATTCAGGCACAAGAGCAAAGCGGGAGGGATCAGCTGGCGTGTCTTATTCATCCATTTATTCAACAAACATTTTTGAGCGCTCTTAAGATCAGTGCTCAGGCCCCGGGCCCAGTCTAGCTGGGGAGATGAGCAAGGAAACCACTTCCCCCCACCCTATGGATGAGAAAGCCAAGAGCCAGAGAGAGGAAGCAACTGTCTCAAAATCACAGGGCCACCTAGAGGCCGAGCTGTACTTGATCCCCCAGCCCAGGTTCTTTGCAGCTGTGCCCGGAATGAGGTTGGCACAGACACGGTCTCGTCCAGAATTAATGCTGCAAGCTTTCCAGAGCCCTTTAGCCTAAGTGTTCAGAAACCGAATCTAAAACCGAAAAGGAGATCATTAGAATCTCGTCGTGTGGTACATGACTGTTATTTTCAACTATCGAGGTGGTTCTAAACCAAAACAGAAAGGATGGCCCTTTCCAGAGCACTTTGTCAGGCCTGGAGCTCCCAGGATGTCTCCTTGTGTTTGCGTTAACGTTTCCCAGTGAATGTCAACGGAGACTCGAGAATAAGTCAACACAGGTCCTCACAGTAAATGGCAAGGCTTCTTAGCAGAGTAAACCGTGTGCTTAGCCTGTCTTAAAAGAATCTTTGCTGAGTAAACAGAAGGAAGGCTTTACTTGAGAGTAAACAGAGCCAGGAGCTGTGGTGTGCCTGAGGACTGGAAGGCGACTCCTCTGGCACCGGCTGCTTCGCGGGGCCCTGGGAGGGAGCCGGCATTGGCCTTGCGTGAGGCAGAAGCTTCCTTGTAAGCCCTTCATGCTGGGAGGGGTGTGGGGTGTGGGGACCAGAGAGGTCATGGGACTTATTGATTGTCACACAGCCAGCTGAAGCAGAACCAGACTCTGAAAGGACCCTCAGAAAGGAGAATTTGGGAGTCCATCCATTTGCTCGGAGGCATCAAGGAACTTATGTCTTAACCTTCCCAGGACAATTTTTATACTTAAAGACCACTTCAAGGAAGTGAAGCCCTAATGAAGACAGAGGTGAGAAAATATTTTTCGTCCAAATAGGTGACAGAACTTTCTGTCTGCAAATATTAATGCTGATTCAATATTGCCCTTAGTGGTAGTGGCTAAGGAAACAAACCTTAATAGCTTCTGGTCCTTTGCCCACACCATAACTTCCTTGATGGCCTTGTTTACATGAGCTTCTCATTTTCCCAAGTAAAAAAACATTTGGGTCTGAAATCTTTGACCCGTAAACTTGTTAGTCTCAAAAACCCAAGTGCAACCACCGACTTAAAATCATCTCAAATAACTTTTCATACACACGCACACACACACACACACACACATACCAACCAACTTGAAACATTCCACTCTTTGTTTAATTTATGGATTCCTTTCCTCTTTCTTGAAAGGATATGAGAACATAGATCAAAGTACAAGTATGCCGTGAAGTCATTACAAGAGCCACAAAAAAAGAAAAAAAATTTTTTTTAAATCAGTACCAAGCAAAGGATGAGGAAGCAAATCCATTATCCATTTAGGTCAATTTAATAGCTGAGATTGGGCATTAAGCCTGGTGCTGTTTCTCAGGCAGAGAAGAGAGCGTGATAAGTCACAGAGCTCTTGTTATTATAAAGGAGGCCTGGCTACCAATTCCCTGGAGGATATAAACTTTCTTCTGGTCCTAAATTTTTTTTCTTTTTTAATAAATTTATTTATTTTTGGCTGTGTGTGGGGTCTTCGTTGCTGCGTGTGGGCTTTCTCTAGTTGCAGCGAGCGGGGACTACTCTTCGTTGCAGTGTGCAGGCTTCCCATTGCGGTGGCTTCTCTTGTTGCAGAGCACGGGCTCTAGGCACATGAGCTTCAGTAGTTGTGGCATGCGGGCTCAGCAGTTGTGGCTCGCGGGCTCTAGAGTGCAGGCTCAGTAGTTGTGACGCACGGGCTTAGTTGCTCCGCGGCATGTGGGATCTTCCCAGACCAGGGCTCGAACCCATGTCCCCTGCATTGGCAGGCAGATTCTTAACCACTGCACCACCAGGGAAGCCACTTCTGGTCCTAAATTTAAAAGAATTTTTCACACAAGACCTTATTTAGGAGACAGTAACAACACAACAGCCTCCATAAGTTTTATGGAAAAAGCAGAAGTGGTTTTCACGTGGCCGTTTCTTCCAGCAACCTTGGAGGAAAGCCAAGGGTACAGCAGCTTGCACAGCAGCTCAGTAAAGTTCTTCCTTGTTCTTAGACAAGAAATGAACTTAGCACATTTGAATTTTCCTCTTAATATGCTTAAGTAAATTACACAGGAGGCAAGACCATGTGAAAATGCACTTGGTTTCTTCCTGACTGGATCACTGGTGGGCACACAAACATGCCTTTCCTTTCAAATGTGTGGACTGCCTTGCTCACCCCTGGGCCGACAGCCCGCACCCCTACCTGCCTGCCTCACCACGCAGGGGCAGCACTGAGCAAGCATCTGGAAGAAAGAAACTTTCAAAAATTCCATTTGTAAGCAAAGCCATCCGACATGAATGCAATTCTACCAATCTACTAATTCCATTAATCCTGAAAATCCAGTATGTGGCTGTTTCCATGAAAATTTAAATGGTGTAAAAATAAAACAGCTGCTCCAATAGTAGGCATTTGTTCTCTGATGCTCTTTTTAATTTTTTAAATGTCAATCCATCATATGAGATAGCAAAGAAATGCTAACATTTTTTGAACAGGAACTGTACTAAGTGTTTTACATGTGCCATCTCATTGAATTCTACAAGAATTCTATGAGGTAGATCTCATCATTAACCCCACCATGCATATGAAGAAACGGAGGCACAGAGAGGTTAGACAGTTCTCCTAAGGTCACACAGCCTTATTTAGTGGCAGAGTGGGATTTGAGTCAACCCAGGTAGTCTGACATCAGAGGCCTTAACCCTCTATCCCAAGAGACTGATGGGATCTCACCGGTGGAAGACATATCTAGTCCACCCTCATTCCGTAAACAGACTTATTGTCTTATTTATCCCAGCCTCTGCCTAATGCCCAGCAAAGTTTTTCCCTATTTTGAGCTAAAACGCTCTCAAAATTGGTCAGAGTTCTTCCCTCCATAACTCCTTGGAATAAAGTGAGCTTCTCTTTCATATGAAAGCCCCTCCAATTTTTGAAAAATTAATAATAACGTTCACTGTTGCTCCCCAACTCTCAAACAGTCCTACAGCAAGAACAGGGTCATTATTCCCCATTTACAAATATGTCCCATATTCCTGCTGGCTAATGAAAGTGCTGGATGCTCCTGACATTGAGGTTTCACAACAGATTAGTTGCTTTAATCCACTCACCAGCGTCAGAGACCACATTGCCATTACTAAACCGGACTTAAGAGTTATTAAAAGTAATGCATGGTCATGGATTTTTTAAATGCAAGCAATATGGAAAAGGATAAACTGAAATGGAAAAAAATCTCTCTCCTGCCCTGTCCAATCTCTCCTTTCAGAAGTAATCACTGTTGTTACTTTTGAATCCTTCCAGAAATTTTATTTACACATATAAACATATGCATGTGAATCTTTTGGGGTCATATTATGTATAATAGTCTGTAATTTGCCTTTTTCCCTTAACAAGGTGTCATAGATATCTTTCAATAGCAGCACTCCTGTTAATGGCTACATGAAAGCCTCCTCTCATGCACTTTTTTCCCCCCTCTTACAAATAATGCTTCAGTGAAATTGTACATATATTTTTGGATGGATTCCTATAAGTGAAATTCCTGAGTGGAAGGTAAGGGCACTTTAAATTCTGAGAGATGAAAACCAATTACACTCCTTAAAAAGTTGTAGTCATTTTCACTCAAAGCAACGGTCCATCTTCCAAGTGTTGACAACATGGTTTATAATTCAACTGTTAAATCTTCCTTCAGTATCTGAAGACAGTTATTAATTGTCCTTTTTGTTTTTTTTTTTTTATTTTATAGTTGATTTACAATGTTCGGTTAGTTTCAGGTGTACACAGTCATTCTTTCAAACAATGCTTATTATGCACCACCTACATGGCAGGCACTGCTGAGGAGGTGGGTTTGCCCTAAACCAGGAGTTCCCAACCCTACATCAAATTCCTCAGGAGAGCTAGTTAAAATGCAGACTCCCTGCCGCTTTCTGGGAGGTCCTGGTTCATCGACCTGTGGAGGGGCCCAGGAAGCTATTTAGTTGTTGTTTGTTTCATTCGGGTATTTTGTTTTATTTCGTTTTGTTTAACAGCTTCCCAGATGACTCAGCTAATGATAGTCAAAAGTAGAACAAATCTTCCCGCTTCTTTCTCTGGGCAAAAAACCGCTTTCTGGAAACCAAGGTGCTGGGAACAGGCAGGATCCACTGCCCCCAAAATAAAAGAACAGGGAGCTAACTCCGTGATATTAATTAGTAATGTCCAAGCGCCGAAATCTATTGTTGCTCCCCACCCCTCAAAAAAACAGCCTTATGGCAGGAACGGGCTCGTTATTCCCAATTTACAAATATGCCCCATCCCATTCCTGTTGGTTAATGATAGAGCAGGAATCTCCTGACCTAGAGGTTTCACAACAGATTAGTTGCCTTGATCCACTCACTGGCGCCCGCGACTGCGATGCCGCCGCCAAACCAGACTTAAAAACTTTTACTAGCTGGATAGATGGTAACGGGCACGCGCAAAAGCCCCGAGGCGCGCTCGCCCCTAGCGGTCATTAAGCCTCAGTGCAATTGAGGAGTTCGCTTCCCTTGGCCACACTCGGCTTCTAACCCCGCCTCCCGTCCCGCCCCTTCCTCCCAGCGCGGACGTTGATTGGCGAGATGCTCACTATAAGAACTTGAGCGCGGGTGTCCAAAGCCCAGGCATCAGTGCCAGTTTTGAGGAGCGTGATTTCTCCGGAATGTACGGCTGAGGAGAGCTGAGACCACTTCACCCGGTCGCCTGGTCTCAGTCTCCAAGTTTTCCTGCATATTCTCCCCTCATGCTAGGCGATGTAGACGTGATGGGGGAGATGACAGGTCACAATGTCCAGACGGAAGTTTGCGGGCTGCGGGGGCGCCACTCCTTGCTTCTGCTGTCCTACCTGCTGAGAATTCCACGCTCATCAATAAGGCGTGGCTCTGGCATCACCTGGGGGAATGCCGGGACGCTCTCGTTTGAGTCCGCGGACCCGGGTCTTGCGGATTTAGGATTATGGAATGTGTAAAGCCAGACCGGGTACCAGCGTCTTGCGCCTTCAGTCCTCATGTGGGTCCGTGGGTTCCCATCTCAGGGCCTGAACACCTACATTTGTACCTGGCAACCTGGCAGGTGCGTACTAAGTGTGAATTGACTCAACGAGACTTGTGGTAGGGGGCAGGCCTGCTGCAGTGGAAAGGGCATCCTCTAGTCCAGAGACTTGGGTTCCACTTCTGGCTTGGCCAGTCACTGCTGCTGAGCAAGGTCCTCCTTCTGTCTGGGCACTGATTACCTGCCGTGTGAAAGGAGAGGGTTTGGCTCTGATAAATATAATAGTAATGCCAACAATAAGCCAGGCGTTGTGATAAGTACTGGGGATGCAGGTGAGCAACACAGCCCTGATCCCCGAACTCAGTGCATGGAGCCAGGAAGATATTGAACAAACTGTCAAAAATGCACAATTACACATTTACTTTTAAGAAGTGGTATATAGGGAACTTAGGGCAGAGATTTAACATAGCCTGGGGTGGGCTTCCTGAGGCCACGAGTAGAATTAACTGGGGTAGGTAGTATATGACCCAGGGAGATGGGGGATATAGCCAAGTGCAAAGATCTGGAAGGTGAAAGACAGACGTTTCTTACCTTAATTGGACATCATAATAACCCTCAAAGTATACAAGTAAGAGGAGTGGAAGTTTCAGTGAGTTAAATTGAGTAGAACTTGGAGGATTCTTTGGAAGCTCATAACTATTTGAGCAATCCTGTGAAACTATGTGATGGCCCCTGAGCCTGTGTCCTGACATTAGTGTTCCATAAGATAGCTGAATCTGACCTGAACAGTCCAGGTTCCATGATGCATGCTCTGTGGTGTCTGTGTTCTGACTTTGAGGAGCATCTCCTGGCTATTTCAGAACTAGAAACGTCAGTCTTCTCTTAAAAGCAGCCCATCTATGTCAAGCTGAAGTGTCCAGCCTTGATTGCAAAGATAAGGAGATGAGAGAGAAGTGGCTTGCAAAGTGACAGAGAAAACAATCAAGGGCTGGTCACTGTACCTTACGTAGCACGTGTATGGAGTGGACACCAGGTCTGGTAGAAGCAATTCTGATTTGAGACAACTGAGGTGGCAGGCCCTGCACTACCTGTGTGAACTCGACAGAGCTCTCAAGCCCTCCCAACAATGAGGTCTTGATATATAAACAGGGCTAATGAAGTTATCCTGACATGTAAAGTTCAGAATGGGAGAATGTGTGAAAGTTACTTCTAAATTATAAAGTGCTACCCAGCCAAAACAACGATCACCTGGTCACATTGTTCCCTCAGAATTTTACTGTATATGCCCCTTCCAATTATGGGAGAGAAAGGATCTGACACATTTTATTTGAAGTTGTAGCAATATACCAAGTGGTCTTGTTGCATAAATATTTTGAATTCTTTCAATTGGTTTTTCTTTTCCAAAAGGTGGTTTTAAAACTTCACATTTCACATATGGATCTCGCCTTACCATTTTTATTTATTTTTATTTATTTTTATTTTTTTTCAGGCACTTTCAAGATCATAGTTTATTTATTACTTCAGATAAAAAGATAGTATACATATTAGGGAATCCCTTAAAATTCAACTCTAGAGTTATACACCATCTAGTACTTCTGAATTGAATGTTAACCAAAAAAGTCTCTAAACACCTGAAAGCCCCACTAGTAACATGAACTATGGTAATAAAAAATTTGACATTTAATTTGTTCAATATATAGTATTTACATTATGAAACCAATGGTGATACGATAAACAATGACAAAGAAATAGTAAAAATAAACTCTAAAAAGCAAAGGTTTATATTCTTACAATGTGCTAATTATCATAATTGTATATAAAAATTAAAACATAGCAGAGCTGTTACAAAACTCTTAATCATCTGAGTTGTAGTCGTTACTTGCTAACGATTTACATGCAACATCTGCTAGTGCTGACATCTGATTTTTTTCCCCCAAGAAAGTGTGAGTAGATATTTATTTAAGAGCAGACATTAATTTACTTGTGGACAGAAAAAGATAAAACTGTACTCAAGATTAGTACTGGTCACAAGCCTCTTCTCTACAGAAATGATAAATATAATAAGACTGAAAAAAATTCCAGAAAGGAGATGCATAGGCAAAGAGTACCATGAATGGCACAGCTCAAAAAATCTTGGGACCAATTAGACACACGTTTTCTCTCTCCTTCAATGATGAGAGGTCTATTTTGCCATCAAATTACAATGACTGTAGCAAGTAAGGGGCACCAGGTGTACAACTAATTAAACCCTGCAAAATACTAAGATGGGCAGTGGTGGCCAGAAGGAACAACTTCTATATAATTCAAACTATATACAGCATAACTGGAATGCAGCTCATCCCAAACTGGCTGTGTGAAACAATTGGACCTTTATGATTTAATAGTTAAAATTATGACAAGTGTAATAATACAATAGATTTACATGGAAAGCAAGATCCAAGGGGCACTTTATATTATTTACTGTGTATTTCAATTTAAAAATAATTTTGCTAAGTATACATCTCAACTGAGGTCTATGTATAAAATGTCCTAATAGATACAGATATTTACCTTTGGTGAGTTAAAGGCCTTTTTGTGACTTCTATCTGAATTGCAGGCAGAATGCGAGATGTATATGCACATGTGGGAGAAACTCAACCTGAGGTAATCCAAAAGGTGTGCATGTGAGGAACCTGGAGGTACTCTGACGGTCAAAGCACACCAGAACCCAAATGGGCAACAGTGAGGATTCGCCTTACCATTTTTAGCTGAGAAGAAAGAACAACAACAACAAAAACAATTAGAGTAAAACAGTTGATAGGCACTTCGGATTTTTTTTTAAACCTATCCCATTGTCCAACACATTCTGTGGACTTTTTAAAATAATTTTTTTAAATTTTTGTTTATTTTTGGCTGCGTTGGGTCTTTGTTGCTATGCGTGGGCTTTTCTCTAGTTGCGGCGAGCACAGGCTTCTCATCGCTCTGGCCTCTCTTGTTGCAGAGCACGGTCTCTAGGCACGCGGACTTCAGTTGTTGTGACACACGGGCTCAGTTGTGACTTGCAGGCTCTAGAGCACAGGCTCAGTAGTTGTGGCACAGGGGCTTAGTGGCTCCGTGACGTGAGATCTTCCTGGACCAGGGCTCGAACCCATGTCCTCTGCCTTGGCAGGCAGATTCTTAACCACTGCACCACCAGGGAAGCCCCTGAGAACTTTTTCTTAGGTGGTTTGTCAATGAACATGTCTGTTCCCAAGATTCTTCAGAACATGAGGATTAGAGCCCATATACCTAATGCTGGCTTCCTGCTAATGCAGGATTATTAGAGGGGTGAGTGAGCTGGCCATGGACCTAGGTATGCTTTCAGTAGCCACAGATGTGAATCGAATTTTAAGAACAAGGAACTGTTTAAAAAGTAACAAGTATGCTTGGTGAACATCAGAAGTGTGAAACTAGTTCTAAGAAACCAAGCAGGTACTCAGCCCTCAAGTGTCATAGTAAAGAAACCATGATTAGGCAGGATCGGCAGGGAGGGGGCTTGGGGAGCACAAGGTTGCACCTGGGATTCTGGAAACCAGGGATGCCAGCTGTGCTCCTTGGGCCTTATGCAGAAGGAAAATAATATTCGCATGCCAGCAAGCATTACTTTGTTCATTCTCTAACATGAAGTAGATATGATTTCCATTTTGCAAAGTGGAAATTGAGGCTCAGAGAACTGAAAGGTGGGTGGAACTGGACAAGCTTTACTACTGATATCAAATGAATAAAAGACTGGCATTCCTACATGTGGATGTGGGTCCCCTAATTTGATTATCAGATCATTCTTTGGGAAGGTTTTTTAGCTCTATTAGATTTTTACTATATTAAAGGTTTCTTTTAAAAAACTGGGCCATCCATTAGGCCATGTTAACATGAGTCTTGCTAGAGTGAACATTTGCGATTATATTGTTTGGTTTGGCTAACTTAAATTTATAATATCCCAATTTACTACTAATTTTCAGCTGTTTTAGATGCTGTGCTTTCCTTTACCTTGTATTCTTTAACCCATCCAAAAAATATTTCAGCTAAATTAAACGTGGGTGTTCCCTTCTTGAATGCTAAATGTAAGGAACCCGTTATCTCAGAACTCTAGAGGATGTACTCTCAGCACTAGAGAAGAAAGCTAAGGGGCATGGGGAGAGATGCAGTTAAAGTAGGCTTTCCAGTCATTGCCTGGCTTTAGTCCTTCCAGGCACTTACTACTTCGTAACCAAAGGCATGAAAACCTCTGAGCTTCTACTTACCCACCTGACATGGGGTCTTACCAGCATGGGATTATTGTACGCCTGAGATTAGCAGTGGTGACCTTCATTTAGGTGAGCTATGAATGAGGAAAGTGAGGAAAAGTAGGCACTTACCACGTGGATGTAGATAACCTTTGTTTTATGACACATTCTTTAGTACTCTGCAATGCCCTTTTCCATGTCTAAATTGTGTTCTCTCATTGTACCCCAGCCACCTCAGGCCCTAATTTACCCTACCTTATCTTTTTTATCAGATATGAATGCCTTAATCCCTTTAAAAATTTGAGCTTTACAAAAAGGATAACTATATATGTTATTTACTAAGACTTGCTTTTAAATCTCACCCTGTAAGAATTCCTCCATATCTGTAGTTTCCACCACTGATAACTGAGGGCCACTTATTTGACGGACCTTTGAGATTTTTATTTTTCAGCACTGCTTTAAACATTACCAGAGATGTATCTTGGATGTCCAATTTTACAAGATACACCAGCCACTTGCCCAGATGGCTATAGTAACATGTACAAATGGTCCTATACGCTGGAGTGAGGGCAGTCGGGGCCAGAAAGTCCTGCTCAACTCCTCAATCCCATGTCCCCATCTATTAATTGCACAGATGTCCCAAGTGCCTGGCACCTAACATGCTCTGAATACACAAGAATCATGTTATATAAATCCAAGTTCTAGGGTGGCCCTGGCATTTTGAAAAGCAAACCAATTTCCACTTCACATCACCATTCAATCACCTCTCCCCGCAAAGCTACTTCATTTGTTAGTTTTTCAAATATCTGAGGCCTGGATCACCCCCAACAGTGACTCTTATTCAGGTCTAGAGGACAGAGCCTGTAATCATGAAGTCATGCGGGTAGTCTGGACAAGGTGTCTGCTCTAACCTTTCTCCTCCTGCCTCTCCATGCAGTTCTCAATGCTGCACCCAGCTTCTTCTTCCAGGAAGAGACCACTGAAAGCAAAGTTCATCTTTACACAACATATCCCCAGAACTATCAGTAAGACAAACAGCAGCAAAGAACTCAGCTTTTTATTGAACGTGCTACTAAAGAGGTTTAGTCAAAAAGACCAAAGCCCATGTCATCATCAGACTCTTCAGATTCTTCTTTCTTTGCTTCCACTTTCTTCTCCTCAGCTAAAAACAAAACAAAAAATAGTCAGTTACCTCTCTAAAACTCCAAAGAGCTCCAGGCCCTTCAACTTTCGTGGTCAAAAATACCCTAGATTTCCCTCATCAAACTATGCCTCTGGTTTTAAGATTTCTATACATCATCTACTCTTAGCAAATGAAGAACAATTTTGCCTATAATACTTCTAATCTCCACACTCCAATACCAAGTTTCCTACCTGGGGCAGCAGTGGTGGAGGGGGCAGGACCTCCTGCTGGTGTAGCACCAGGTGCTGGGGCAGGTCCACCTGCCCCCACATTGCAGATGAGGCTCCCGATGTTGACATTGGCCAAAGCCTGCAATACATATGCATATATAGGTAAATGCTTAGTCCTGTCCTTTTGTTCCAGCACCAAAATGCTGGCTTAACTTGCTAGGAGAAATTTCAAGCTTCCTTAAACACTCAAACCAGGATGCTTTCCACAGTTCATGTCTCCTCCTTAGAGTGAATTCAATTTTTTTATACTATGTAGTTCTATGACTTTTCCCAAGGGAATTCACTGAAGATGATTTACAAACAATGTGTCCAATCTTTCAAGTCTGGAGGTTGAAGGACACAAGATGAATAGTTAGAGGCTATCAGTTTCACTTGCCAGAGATTAAGTTACCTACACAATGGAAGGTAGCCAGTGCTAAGTTCCTTGGGTAGGAACCCGGTTTTCATTAGTCTTTTATATTCCAACACAGAATAAGTGGTCAATAAAAGGCCATCACCATGCTGGCAGGATTTACTTGGAACAGCACAGGTGGTATTACCTCCTGGGTGACCCTTTTATGAAGGAATGACCTGGTTAATATATTTTCCTCATGATTTTAGAACAGAAGGGAAGAGAAAGCAGAGTCTGAGACCCAGAGAAAGAGACAAAGACATGACAAAGCAAAACCTTAATTCGCTCCCAGAGATAGAAATGTGAGGAAATTATTGCTCATACTTGGACAAGTCCAGTGGAATTCTAGCACTTCTGGAGTTTAGCATGAGCACCTGATTTAATGGTCTTCCAAAATTTGCTTCTCCAAATTATTGCCACCATCACC
Source organism: Mesoplodon bidens (assembly GCF_964165515.1). Taxonomy (NCBI): domain Eukaryota; kingdom Metazoa; phylum Chordata; class Mammalia; order Artiodactyla; family Ziphiidae; genus Mesoplodon; species Mesoplodon bidens. The sequence continues at coordinate 58,935,848 of NC_138178.1, read as the reverse complement.
TTACCTTTGCAAACAAGCCTGGCCAGAAAGGTTCAACATTTACACCGGCTGCTTTAATGAGGGCATTGATCTTATCCTCCTAAAACAAATAAAAACGGCAATCCATCAGACAGCGAAGTTTAGCTTTCGTAAATGTCTCCGAAATACTGTAAATTGAAAGCAAATCACTCTTAACGTGGGTACGAAACTACGTTTACCCAGTTCAAATATTCTATCGGCATCGCATGTATGCTAATTTAAGACGACTCTTCCACTCTAAAGACAAAAAAATTTTAAAAAGCCTCTGCTCTTGTGTGCCAGGTACTTTGCACGGCCTCGAGTTCATCGCTGCCACTTCACAGGCTGGGACTTGCCCAAGCCACGCAGCTATTTTAAGTTGTGAGGCAAGGCCAGAGGTGCAGCAGAGCCTCCACACCACGCAGCCAGGCCCCAGGGGGTCTTCTCAAGAGCAAGAAAGGAAATCACACCAAATGGAGGTATAAAGCGTCCTGGGGCATTTTCTAGCTGAGGATGAGGCTGCCCACGTGTTGCACAAATTACTCTAAATACAGGTTGTCAAAGCCCGAGCGCGCCGCCGCCAAGTGAAAGCCACTCCCTCCGGGGCGGGCACGTGGCCGAGGCCCCAGGCCGCCCTTACATGGGACTACCCGATGGGCGCCCGTCCCCCTCCGTCGGGGTGTCGATGGCCGCGGCTCCGGCCAGAAGAGTCCGCCCCGGACGCCTGTGAGGGCGGGTAACCTGCGCCCCGCCACCGGCCCAGGCCCGCACTCACCGTGACCGTCACCTCATCGTCGTGCAGGATGAGGGCCGAGTAGATGCAGGCGAGCTCCGAGACGGAGGCCATGGTGCGGGCGAGGGCTAGGCAGGGTCTGCCGGGCGCGGTGCTAGTCGCCGGATGAAGTGAGGGCCTCACCCCAACGCGGCCTTAGCTTCCTCGGAAGGACCAAGCACCTTAGCGGAAGCTGAGGAAAAGGAAGTGCCCGCCTTCGCGCAGCCTCTTATACCTGCCACGCGGACCAATCGGCGCCCGAGCCTGCCGGAAGAGGCGGGACTAGAGCCTATCGCGACAACACACCAAAGACGCCTGCGCAAACACGTATCTCGCGCGTTTGCGGGTTCAAAAAGTTGCTAGGTGTTTGCAGACGCCAATTGCTGTGGCTTGGGTAAAAACTCAGAGCTTGTGAACAGTAAAAATATTTTTAGCAAAAAGTTACCTAGATAAATAGGTATCACTCCCACCTGCTGTAGCCCTGTGAGAGTGTTTAAGCAGGCAGTGACCTGCTGAAGAGCAGGAAATAGGTTTTAACCTGGAGGTCCCGGTGCTTAGCGCAGCTTCTCGGATAAAATACTAAGTGAATATAGGAGAAAATGAGAAACCTGCAACGTTACTGTAGCAGAGGCACTTGAGCGCCTACTGTGACCCAGGCACTGAGCCACACTCTGCAAGGATTCACTTAATCCTCACCCAGCATAAGAGGTAAGTACTATTATCTCCATTTTGTGGGTGGCAAAACTAAGGTGTAGGCCCGGTAACTACACAAGATTCCGCAGTTACTACGAGGCCGAGCCTGGATTTGGAATCTAGGAACCTAAATTCAGTGCTTCCTTCTTGTGTGTGCAGAGAGGGATGGGTCTGGGGATTATGAGTAAATTTTGTCTTTTTTTTTTCCCCCAAAGCATAAAAGATATATTAGGAATATAGGGGAACTTTCCACTTCAGCTTCATTTTTTTTTTTTTTTTAAATAAGGGACCCCGTGGTTGGATGTAAACGCCTTGAAACTGTACTTGTGATGTTAAAAGACCTCTTGATGTAACGGCTGTCTGGCTAGGTGCTGTATTGCCTTTTTTTTTTTTTTTTTTTTTTGCGGTACGCGGGCCTCTCACTGTTGTGGCCTCTCCCGTTGCGGAGCACAGGCTCCGGACGCGCAGGCTCAGCGGCCATGGCTCACGGGCCCAGCCGCTCCGCGGCATGTGGGATCTTCCCGGACCGGGGCACAAACCGGTGTCCCCTGCATCGGCAGGCGGACTCTCAACCACTGCGCCACCAGGGAAGCCCTGTATTGCCTTTTTGTGTCCTTTGAAGCTAATGAAACTGGTGTTGGGTTCATGCTGAGAGGTTTTCTTTAGAATTTTTTTTAATTGAGGTATAATTGATATATTAGTTTCAGGTGTACAACATAATATTCGATATTTGTTTATATTGGGAATTGATCATCATAGTAAGTCTAGTTAACATCCATCAATCATACATGGAGAACAAATTTATTTGTGTGTGATGAGGTCTACTCTGTAAGCAACTTTTCGCCGTGTGGTACATTATTAACAGTAGTCACCATGCTGTACCTTACATCCCCATGACTTATTTATTTTATAACTGGAAATTTGTAGCTTTGATCCCCCTTCACCAGTTTCACTCAGCCCCGCATCCCCACCTCGGGCATCCACAAATCTGTTTCCTGTATCTATGAGCTTCTTTTTGTTTTTTTTTTGTTTTTTTGTCTGTTTGTTTAGATTCCACATATAATGAGGTCATACGGTATTTGCCTTTCTCTGACTTATTTCACTTAGCATAACACTCTCAAGTTCCACCTATGTTGTCTCAAATGGCAAGAGTTTATTCTTTTTTTGCTGAGTAGTATTCCATCACATTTTCTTTATCCATTCATCCGTTGGTGGACGCTTAGGTAGTTTCCATGCATTGGAGATTGAAAATTATGCTGCAGTGAACATGGGAGTGCGGGTATCTTTTCAAGTTAGTGTTTTTCGTTGTCTTCTAGTAAATACTCAGAAGTAGAATTTCTGGATTTTTCCCCCCATGGATCAAACTCATGTTTAATAGCATCGATGTGTAGCAGGGACACAAGGTTGAGTGATGGAACCCTGCCTTAGGGGCTCACAGTCCATCCAGAGACACAAGTCTTACAGCACTGGGCGTGAGTGCTTAAGCAGCCAAGTGCACGAGTGGGCATGGAGGCAGGACTGCTGAAGAGCAGAAGGGAGGGCAGCGCGGGCCCAAACAATAGCTGCTAATGCTGCAGGCAAGTGCCTGGAAGGGAGCCCAGACTGGCGAGGAGGCCCCGCACCCCACCCTCCTGCATCGAAGCTGTCCCAGTGGGCCAGGGCTGCTGGTAAGCCCGTACGTAGGGAAGTACCCCTCTCTGCCAAGACGCCCTCCCACTTACACTGAATAGTGAGAGCAGCTGCTTCCTCCATGCAGCCTTCCTTAACTTCCAGTCCAGAGGACAGGGGACCCAGGGAGCAGAGACTGGGGCGGGGGTCAAAGCAGACACTACAGGAGTTACGTCCAAAAGGGCTGGCATGGCGGACCCAGTCCAGTCCCAGCCAGCACCGAAGGGGGTGGGTTTGTGGGGGAGAGTTACACGGACTGTACAAACTTGATGGGGACTGATCTGTGCAGCTCTTTGCAACTAGCGGGAACAGGCCAAGTGAGAAGGCACTCCCCAACAAGGTGTGGAGATGCAGCCAGAGAGCCCAGTGGGAGGCAGCCTCTGGGCCACTGAGGGAGTCGGAGAATGAGGGTCACAGGGCAGAGGCCATTGTCCTGCTGTGCCCTCGGGTGGCGGTTTAAGAGGAGCTGTTTGTGCCCAGACACGGTAAACCCCAAACAAGTGCATCTCCTGCCCAGCAGTGGGGCAAGTGGATGGGGCACTACCTGGTACACTATATCTAGAGTTGGCTGGCAATGCCACACTGTCCTGACAGGGAGCCATGGGGTTCCGTGGCCACACAGGCCGCTTCATGACAAGGGGGCACTGCCACACCTGCCCGGGCCGTGTTCGGAATCCAGTGCTGTGGGTTGGGGCGTGGGACAGATTATAGTAGTTTTAATTTTCGAAGGAACCTCCGTACTGTTTTCTGTAGCACTTGCACCAATTTACATTCCCACCAACAGTGTGTAAGGGTTCCCTTTCTCCGCATCTTCACCAACACTTGTTAGCTCTTGTTGATGATACCATTCTTAACAGGTGGGAGGTGATAGGTCATTGTGGTTTAAGTTTGTGTTTCCCTGATGATTGGTGATGTTGAGCACCTTTTCAGGTACCTGTTGCCCATCTGTATGTCTTATTTGAAAACATATCTATTCAGATCCGCCTGTTTTTTTAATTTGATTGTTTGTTTTTTGTTATTGAGTTGTATGAGTTTTTTGTTTGTTTGTTTTGCGGTACGCGGGCCTCTCACTGTTGTGGCCTCTCCCGTTGCGGAGCGCAGGCTCCAGACGCGCAGGCTCAGCGGCCATGGCTCACGGGCCCAGCCGCTCCACGGCACGTGGGATCCTCCCGGACCGGGGCACGAACCCGCGTCCCCTGCATCGGCAAGCGGACTCCCAACCACTGCGCCACCAGGGAAGCCCTGTTTTGTTTTTTTTTTTTTAAGTATCACAAATGAGGTCTTTTATTTGTCACCATTAAAAGTTTGATTTTTAAACAGATTCCTGGACTGGTGGCTCATATCCATCAGCTCGTTCACCTTTAGCACCTGTCTCGTCCCCAGTAGCTTTTCCAGAACTACTACCTTCACCATGTAACTCCATGAGTTTTCCCAATTCAAACTTGGGCTTCTTCAGCATTTTTACTTTTCTAACAAACACATCATGGAGTGGATAAATAGACTGGCAGGCCTTTTCTATGTCTTTTCCAATGCTGACTGGAATCAATTTATGGACCACCTCTTTCAAGTCATTTGTCTGCACCTCTCGGGTCATGATTTCCATCATCTTCTTACGGATCTGGTGGACCTGCTGGTGCTGGGCATAAGAGGTCTTCCGAATCTGATTGTTGCGTTTTTTAGTAAAACCCACACAGAAGAGACGAAGCAAATAACCATCGGTAGTCTTGACATCAACGTGAGCTTCAATCACGGTCTGCCATTTTTTGACCATGGAGCACATTTTGTCACGGGTAAGATCCATGCCATGGAAATTAGTCAGGCAGTTTTTGCCCTGAACGTCCTCAGTAATAAGCTTGAATTTTCTAAATGCAACTTCATCATTCTGCAGATCAGCAAGGCTCACTTCAAACACACGACCCTTGAGGCCATCAGATGCAATTTGGGTTCCTTGAGTTCTCGTGACTAGTGTTTTCCCAATATTTCTTATATTGAACATAGCTGGTGCTTTCACATTGTACCAATCTTTCTTAGAAAATGCGTCAACCACTTTCTTGGCTCCCTTTTTACCGCCTTTCGTAAGGCGCTTGTTCTTTCTGACCGCCATGGTCTGGGTCTTGTTTTTGTATCCATTCAGCAAGCCTGTGTCTTTTGGTTGGAGCATTTAATCCATTCACGTTTAAGGTAATTATAGATATGTATGTTCCTATGACCATTTTCTTAATTGTTTTGGGTTTGGTTTTGTAGGTCCTTTTCTTCTCTTGTGTTTCCCACTTAGAGAAGTTCCTTTAGCATTTGTTGTAGAGCTGGTTTGGTGGTGCTGAAATCTCTTAGCTTTTGCTTGTCTGTAAAGCTTTTGATTTCTCCATTGAATGTGAATGAGATCCTTGCCGGGTAATCTTGGTTGTAGGTTCTTCCCTTTCTTCACTTTAAATATATCATGCCACTCCCTTCTGGCTTGTAGAGTTTGTGCTGAGAAATCAACTGTTAACCTTATGGGAGTTCCTTTGTATATTATTTGTCGTTTTTCCCTTGTTGCTTTCAGTAATTTTTCTTTGTCTTTAATTTTTGTCCATTTGATTACTGTGTGTCTCAGCGTGTTTCTCCTTGGGTTTATCCTGCCTGGAACTCTCTGCACTTCCTGGACTTGGGTGGCTATTTCCTTTCCCATGTTAGGGAAGTTTTCGACTATTATCTCTTCAAATATTTTCTCAGGTCCTTTTTCTGTCTCTTCTCCTTCTGGGACCCGTATAATGCGAATGTTGTTGCGTTTAATGTTGTCCCAGAGGTCTCTTAGGCTGTCTTCATTTCTTTTCATTCTTTTTTCTTTATTCTGTTCCGCAGCAGCGAATTCCACCATTCTGTCTTCCAGGTCACTTATCCGTTCTTCTGCCTCAGTTGTTCTGCTATTGATTCCTTCTAGTGTATTTTTCATTTCAGTTATTGTATTTTCATCTCTGTTTGTTTGTTCTTTAACTCTTCTGGGTGTTTGTTCTTTAATTCTTCTAGGTCTTTGTTAAACATTTCTTGCATCTTCTTGATCTTTGCCTCCATTCTTTTTCCAAGGTCCTGGATCATCTTCACTATCATTATTCTGAATTCTTTTTCTGGAATGTTACCTATCTCCACTTCATTTAGTTGTTTTTCTGGGGTTTTATCTTGTTCCTTCATCTGGTACAAAGTCCTCTGCCTTTTCATTTTGTCTGTTTTTCTGTGAATGTGCTTTTCCTTCTACAGGCTGTAGAATTGTAGTTCTTCTTGCTTCTGCTGTCTGTCCTCTCTTTCTCTTTCTGAGTTACTTCACTTAGTATGATAATCTCTAGTTGCATCATATTGCTACCAGTGGCATTGTTTCTTTCTTTTTTATGGCTGAGTAATATTCCATTGTGTATATGTACTACATCTTCTTTATCCATTCATCTGTTGATGGACATTTAGATTGTTTCCATGCCTTGGCTATTGTGAATAGTGCTGCTATGAACATAGGGGTGCATGTATCTTTTTTTTTCTTTTAATCAAAGGGAGAAGTTATTTTTTTCTTAAATATATATTTTATTTATTTTAGTACATTACAGTTGCCATTCTTTTTGATGCTCTAATTATCTTGTTTCTGACTGGTGGGAACCATTTCCAGTTGTCTCTTTTTGTTTTTGTTTTTGTTTTTTTGTGGTATGCGGGCCTCTCACTGTTGTGGCCTCTCCCGTTGCGGAGCACAGGCTCCGGACACACAGGCTCAGCGGCCATGGCTCACGGGCCCAGCTGCTCCGCAGCATGTGAGATCTTCCCGGACCAGGGCATGAACCTGTGTCCCCTGCATCGGCAGGCGGACTCTCAACCACTGTGCCACCAGGGAAGCCCTCCAGTTGTCTCTTGAGTCTTCTAATATCCCAATAGTCTCTAATAGCTTCTTTGACTTCTGATATTCTCTCTTTTTCAAAAAAATATTTATTTACTTATTTATTTATTTATTTTTGGCTGCGTCGGATCTTTGTTGCATGGGATCTTCACTGCAGCATGGGGGATCTTTCATTGCAGCACACGGGCTTCTCTCTAGTTGTGGCATGTGGGCTCAGTAGTTGCGGCACGTGGGCTCTCTAATTGTGGCGTGCAGGCGCCAGAGCACGTGGGCTCTGTAGTTGTGGTGTGCAGGCTTCAGAGCACATGGGCTCTGTAGTTGCACCACGCAGGCTCTCTAGTTGTGGCTTGTTGTGCTCAGTAGTTTCGGTGCGCATGGTCTTAGTTGCTCCGTGGCGTGTGGGCTCTTAGTTCCCCAAAAAGGGATTGAACCCATGTCCCCTGCATTAGAAGGTGGGTTCTTAAGCACTGGACTACCGGGGAAGTCCCAGGGTGCATGTATCTTTTTGAATTACAGTTTTGTCTGGATATATGCCCAGGAGTGGCATTGATGGATCATATGGTAATTCTATTTTTAGTTTTCTGAGGAACTTTCATACTGTTTTCTGTAGTGGCTGCACCAACTTACATTCCCACAGGCAGTGTAGGAGGGTTACCTTTGCTCCACATCCACATCCAGCATTTGTTATTTGTAGACTTTCTAATGATGGTCATTCTGACCATGTGATGTGGTACCTTATTGTAATTTTGATATGCGTTTCTGTAATAATTAGCAATGTTGAACTTCTTTTCATGTGCCTATTGGCCATCTGTGTAACAAATACTTTTTTAATATATATATGAATTTATTTTATTTAATTATTTTTGGCTGCGTTGGGTCTTCATTGCTGCGCATGGGCTTTCTCTAGTTGCGGCGAGCGGGGTCTACTCTTTTGTTGCGCTGCATGGGCTTCTCATTGCGGTGGCTTCCCTTGTTGCGGAGCACGGGCTCTAGGCACGCAGGCTTTAGTAGTTGTGGCGCACCGGCTCAGTAGTTGTGGCTCGCGGGATCTAGAGCGCAGGCTGAGTAGTTGTAGTGCACGGGCTTAGTTGGGATCCTCCCAGACCAGGGCTCGAACCCGTGTCCCTTGCATTGGCAGGCGGATTCTTAACCACTGCCCCACCAGGGAAGTCCCTAAGAAATACTTTTTGAATTAAATTAATATTTTGTTCCACAAGTTGTTTTATAACCGTAGTAACAAAACCTGAACCTTAGAGTGCGAAAAAGGTAAATTATAGGCTCGTCTCAGTTATGAATGTAAACGCATTCCAAAATAAAATATTAATGTCAGTTATATCTCAATTAAACTGGGGGGAACAAAGCCAAAACAGTTAATGAACTGAATCTGTACTGTATGTAAAAATACGGTATATCATTACTAAACAGGATAGTTCAACATAATGAAGTCTATTAAAAATAATTCATTAACAAATTAAAGAGGAAAATCTACATGAACTTCTTATAGACTCAGAAAAATCACTTGATAAAATTAAGTAACTATTCCCATGGATCGTAGAAAGCTGGGATAGAAGGTAACTTCCATATCTTAAGGTATCTGCCAAAAATGTACAGCAAACATCATACTTAATGATGAAACTTTAGAAACAAACTCCTTAAAATCAGGAACAAAAAATGATGCCTGCTTTCTCTGCTTCTGTTCCAATTACTATTTTAGAGTTTAGCCATCTCTGTAAGATAAGGTATTAAAATGGGAAAGTCGTAAACTTCATTATTCATAGATGATATGATTGTTTACCGAGAAGTTCCAAGAGGTTCAACAGACAAACAGTTCAGATTAATAAGTAGTTTGGCAAGGTTACTAGATTCAAGATTAATATACAAAACTCAGCAGCATTCCTGTACTCAGCAGAAGTCAGTTAGAAGATACAATATTTAAAAATATACCTCATACAATAGCAATTAAAGTCATGGTTTCTAGGAATAAATCTAACAAGATGCGGATGACCATCATTTTAAAAGTCATAAAATTTTATGGAACAACATCAAAGGTAAACTAAAAAGAGTGATATATTCACAGATGGAAGGATCTTTTTTTTTAATTAAATTATTTATTTTTGGCTGCATTGGGTCCTGGTTGCTGTGCGCAGGTTTTCTCTAGTTGCTGCGAGTGGGGGCTACTCTTTGTTGCGGTGCACGTGTTTCTCGTTGTGGTGGCTTCTCGTTGCGGAGCATGGTCTCTAGGCGTGAGGGATTCAGTAGTTGTGGCTCGCGGGCTTTATAGTACAGGCTCAGTAGTTGTGGTGCATGGCATAGTTGCTCCGTGGCATGTGAGATCTTCCCAGACCAGGCCTCGAACCCGTGTCCCCTGCATTAGCAGGAGGATTCTTAACCACTGTGCCACCAGGGAAGTCCGGAAGGATCTTAAAATGGGTAATTCTCTCCAAATTGTGTAATTTCAGTCAAAATTCCATTATGCTTTTCAGTGGAATTTGACAAATTGACCTTTAATTTTAATGGAAGTATCAAAGGCCATTAATAACTTTCTAAGTTATAAGGGAGGATTAACTTTAATGTAAGTTTCACTGAGGGCACAAACTGGTTTCCTGCTGCATTTCTTATTCCTAAAACAGTGCCTGGCACGTAGGAGGTACTCAAATAAATACATATGGAATGAATTAAAAGTGTTGTTGACATACAAATAAACAGACCATCAGAACAGAGAACCCAGACGTACACACTATTTGTAAGAGAACTTGGTAAGGTCAGAGGTATGGCTTTATAAATCGGAAAGAGGTGGTTAGGGGGAAGAGTACCTTTTCAAAAACCAGCAGTGGGACAACTAGATTTCTCTCTGTATGGGAGTGGGGAAAGAATGTTTTTAATTCCCTCCTCATACCGTACATAATGTGAAAAGCAAAACTATAAAATTTTAGAGGAAAACATAGGAGTTTTTCTGTGATAGCAATGGATGAAAATTTTCATTAGGCACAGAACAGAAAGGAAAAGATTGATGTGTTTGATAACATTAAAATTGAAAACTATTTGGTTGGCCAAAAGGTTCATTAGTTTTTTTCCGTAGGATGGCTCTAGTAGCACTTAGTTGTCTTTAACTTCATTCAAAACAATTTTGTTAGATTGTATGTGACAGTTGAAATATCAGCGTGCCTTTAAAAAAAGATTTACCAAAATTGGTGAATTTTTGTATAGTCATTTTAATATTGAAGATGGAATAAAAAAGCAACATTTTTGGCATATTATGCTTTATTATTTCAAGAAAGCTAAAAACACAACTGAAATGCAAAAAAAGATTTGTGCAGTGTATGGAGAAGGTGCTGTGACTGACCGAACACGTTAAAAGTGGTTTGCGAAGTTTTATGCTGGAGATTTCTCACTGGATAAAGTTCTTGGTGGAAATGAAAAATGTGTCTTTTATTTTTACTTGAAAACCGAAGGCACTTTTTGGCCAACCCAATAAAAGCCAAAAGTCTGAAAAAACCAAGTCTGAAAAACTGTCAGCCAAGAAGAGCCTAAGGAAACACAATGACTAAATGTAATATGGTCTCCTGCGTGGAATTTTGGGAAAGACAAAAGATATTAGGTAAAAACGAAGGAAATCTAAATACAATATGGACTTTAGTTAATATATCAATATTGGTTTATTAATTGTAACAAATATATCATACTGGTGTGTTAAAAAATAGGGGCAGCTTGTCAATCAGTGGGGCTTAACCACTGGTTGTGGCCAGGGAAAGAAACAGAGAGCCCTGCCAAAATCACTGCCATCCCAGAGTGACTGAGCGTGCTCAAGGCTGCTCCATCTAAGAGCAACATTAGATGTTTCGCAATGTGGGGAGAAAACAGACTTCACTAAACTCATCAAGCCAATCACTAAACAAGTAAGCAAAAAGCCAGAGAACCAATACCTAGTCTTGCTATATTACCTAAAATGTCTAGTTTCCAAAGGGGAAAAAAAGAATGCAAGACATACAAAGAAAGGAAAACCTACATGTTTGGGGAAATAGCAGGCAACAAAAACTGCCAATGAAAACAATCGCATATTAGATTTAATAAAGACCTTAAAGTAGCCATTATAAATATGTTCAAAGAACCAAAGGAAACCATGCTTAAAGAAACAAAGGAAGAAGTGTTGACAGTGTCTCATCAAATAGAGAATATAAAGAGATTGTTAAAACTAATGACTTTTTCAATAAACTTCAAAATTTTTTCAATAAAGATATCATTAAAAAGAAAAAAAGTAGGGACACCTAGCTGTGAGATATGTGGGAACTCTATACTATCCTCACAATTATTCTGTAAGTCTTAAACTTTTCTAAAAATTAAGTTTTTATTTATTTATTTATTTGGCTGCACCGGGTCTTAGTTGCGGCATGTAGGATCTTTGTCGCGGCATGCTGGCTCTTAGTTGCAGCATGTGGGATCTAGTTCCCCGACCAGGGATTGAACCCGGGCCCCCTACATTGGGAGAGTGGAGGGAAGTCCACCAGGGAAGTCCCTTAAGTTTTTTTTTTAAAAAATACTGTAACCAAAGTGGGAAAAGAAAGTCAGATTGGGAGAAGATATGAGGCCCGTAGTACCCAAAGGATATATAAAGTTCTACAAACCAATAAGAAAAGACTAAAAACTAGTCCTGTTTTGTAAAACATCAAAAATTATCAGGTAAAATTGACTAGGGCTAAGAAATTTTTAGTTAAACTACAAAAATGAGTCAGTCATTAACAAAGTAGTTAACAGCTTTGATGTCAGACGTGGGTTTAAAAATCAGCTCCATCATTTATGACTTTGGGGGGTCCTTGAGCAGGTCATTAACTCTTTCCATCTATTTCTTCACCTGTAAATGATAAATAACACCTTTACAGGGCATCAGAGACTGAGCACCCAATTAACCACAGCTATTCTTCATGACTATTTAAGAGAACTATTTAAGCAAAACATCAACTGCCCCTGCATTTCCCTTTATTTTGTGTAGTTCAGGGGCTTACTAGATTCAACATACTGTTCAGACAAATTCTGCTACCCCACGTTCCCGTATCATAGTAAAAACTTCCTGTTAAGATGTACTTCACAGGAATTCCCTGGCAGTCCAGTGGTTAGGACTCCACACTTCTGCTGGGGACCCGGGTTTGATCCCTGGTCAGGGAACTGAGATCCCAAAAGCCACATGGTATGACCAAAAAAAAAAAGTATTTCAAAAGACTAAGCAATAGGATATTTAAAAAAAATAAAAATAGTCAAGAAATAGAAAGATGAAATACAGTAGCATCTATTGAGAGAGGTGCTCTGAAGCATTCTAGAAACACACCTATGACACTGCTTACTACTATACTATTAGTGACAAGAAAGTAGATTTTGTCTTTTTCCTTAACCTTTGAACCTGCGTTTGGCTAGGAGTAATATCATGCCTTCACTATTAATAAAAAACAGGTAAACTATAATTTTAGTAATAAAAAGGTTCAGCCTCAAAAAAAAAAAAAAAACTAGCTTCAAGAAAAATGTATGTTCACCCAGATAAGAATGGATATTTCGCCATGATGTTCAATAGTACTTCTAATTATGTTGTCCCCAAACCTTGTTTTTTGTTGAAATGTCTAGAAGAGCATACTTAATACATATATATTATGGTTGTCAGGCAGTTCGTTGAATTTGTGAATTCAGTGGCAAATTATTTTATATTATCTAGTGCTTTCTTTTTTTTAACAATTGCAAAAATCTACTTTTCATTTTTTATTGAAATATATTTGACATATAACATTGTGTAATTTTAAGGTGTTCAACACCTTATAATGTATAGTTAGATCATTTATATATTATAATATTGCCATTGTAGCAATACTTACCACCTCTATCACATTTCATAATTATTCTTTCTTTTTACTAGTTGGAATAATCAAGTTCTAGTCTCTTAGGAAGTTTGATGTTTATAATACAGTATTGTTGTCTATATTCACTCTACTGTGCATTATATTTCTAGGGCTTATTTATACTTATTGCAAGTAAACTTAACATCTTTTCTGTCCTCCGTAACCACCATATTACTCTCAAGTTTTACAAGTTAGGCTTTTTAAAATTTCACATATAAGTGACATCAGACAGTACTTATCTAACTTATCTCGCTTAGCAAAATGTGCTCAGGGTTTATCCATGTTGTCTCAAATGGCAAGATTTTACTCCTTTTTATAGTTGAATAATATTCCATTGTTATTATATATAACATGTTTTCTTTGTCCATTCATTCGTTGGTGGACACTTAGGTTGTTTCCATGTCTTGGCTATTGTAAATAATGCTGCAGTGGACATAGGGGTGTAGATATCTTTTCAAGGTAGCATTTTCGTTGTCTTCAGATAGATACCTAGAAGTACTTATGTATTATTTATCTTTGATGTCTGGATCATATGGTGGTTCTACTTTTAATTTTTTGAGGAACCTCCATACTGCTTTCCATAGTGCCTGCACCATTTACGTTCCCACTGACAGTGCATCAGGGTTCCCTTTTCTTCACATCCTTGCCAGCACTTGTTATCTCTTGTCTTCTTGATGATTGCCATTCTAACAGGCATGAGGTGATATAGCTCACTGTGATTTTAATTCACATTTCCCTGATGATTAGTGATATTGAGCATCTTTTCAGGAACCCATTGGCCATTTGGAAGTATTCTTTGAAAAAATGTCTGTTTAGTTCTTCTACTCACTTTTTAATTAGATTGGGGGTTTTTGTTTGTTTTTCTGATGTTGAGTTGTATGAGTTTTTTAAAATATATTTTGGATATTAACCCTTTATCTGATACACAGTTTGTAAAAATTTCCTCTCATTTTGTAGGTTGCCTTTTCATTTTGTTAATTGTACCTGACTGTGCAAAAGCTTTTAAGCTTGATGTACTCCCATTTGTTGATTTTTGCTTTTGTTGTTTGTGCTTTTGTTGTCATATCCAAAAAAATCAATGCCAAAACCAATGTTGAGAAACTTCTTCCCTATGTTTCATTCTAGGAGTTTTATAGTGTCAGATCTTATGTTTGAGTCTGTGATACATCTTGAGTTAATTTTTGTGAGTGGTGTAAGGTATGGGTTTAATTTCAGTGCTAGACATATGTTAATCCAGTTTCCTAGCACCATTTGTTGAAGAAACTGTCTTCTCCACTTTGGGTGCTCTTGGTTCCCTTGTTGAATATTAGTTGACCATATAGGCTGGGGTGAATTCTGGGCTCTTTATTCTGTTCTTGGTCTATGTGTCTATTTTTATGCCAGTACCATACTGTTTTTATTACTGTAGCTTTGTAGTACAGTTTGAAATCAGCAAGTGTGTGATACCTCCAGCTTTGTTCTTTTTCTTCAGGATTACTTTGGCTATTTGGGGTCTTTTGTGGCTCCATACAAATTTTAGGATTTTTTTTTCTATTTCTGTGAAGAATACTGTTGATATTTTATGGGGATTGCATTGAATCTATAGACGCTTTTGAATATTATAGACATTTTAGCAGTATTAATTCTTATCCATGAGTACAGATATTTTTCTATTGTGTCTTCTTTGATTTCTTTCAGCAGTCTTATAATTTTTGTTGTACATATCTTTCACTTCCTTGATTAAATTTATTCCTGGGACTTACCTGGTAGTCCAGTGGTTAAGATTGTGCACTTCCACTGCAGGGGGTGTGGGTTTGATTCCTGCTCAGGGAACTAAGATCCCACATGCCACGAGGCACAACCAAAAAAAATTAAAAAAAAAAAGACAAAAAAGAAAATTACTCCTAAGTATGTTATTGTTTCGATGCTATTGCAAATGGGATAGTTTCATTTCTTTTTCATATGTTTTCTCCTTAGTGTATAGAAATGCAACTAATTTCTGTATGTTGATGTTGTATCCTGCAACTTTACTGACATGATTGATTAGTTCCAACAGTTTTTTAGTAGAGTCTTTGGGATTATCTTTATACAGGATCATATCACCTTCATTTCTATATACAGGAAGAGTAACTTATTCTTCCCCAATTTGGATGCCTTTTATTTCTTTGTCTTGCCTAGTTACACTAGCTAGGGCTTCCAATACTATATTGAATAAGAATGGTGAGAGTGGACATCCTTGTCTTATTCCTGATCTTAGAAGAAAAGCTTTCAATCTTTCTCCATTGAGTATAATGTTAGGTTTGCATTTGTTATACATGACCTTTATCATGTTTAGGTATGTTCCTTCTATACCCAGCCTGCTAAAGGTTTTTTATCATGAAAGGATGTTGTATTTTGTCATATGGTTTTTCTGCATCTATTGAGATGATCACGTGACTTTTATCTTTCATTTTATGAATATATATTATGTTTATTGATTTGCATATGTTGAACCATCCTTGCGTACAAGGCATAAATCCCTCTTGGTCATGGTGTACAATCCTTAAGAGTTCTTGAATTCAGTTTGCTGATACTTTGTTGAGACTTTTGTTCCTATGTTCATCAGGGGTACTGATCTATCGTTTTCATTTCTTGTGGTGTCCTTATCTGGCTTTGGCTTCAGGGTAATGCTGGCCTCATATCAATAGAATCAGTTTGGAAGTATTACCTTCTCAAATTTTTGTAAGAGTTTGGGAAGGATTGATGTTGATTATTCTTTGAATGTTTGATAGAATTCGCCAGTGTACCCATCTGGTCCTGGGGTTTTCTCAGTTGGGAAGTTTATGATTACAGACTTAATCTAGTTGGCTATTATTGGTCTGTTCATATTTTCTATTTCTTCCTGATTTAGCCTTTTTTAAATTTATATTATATTGGAGTGTAGTTGATTAAGAATGTCATGTTAGTTTCAGATGTACAGCAAAGTAGTTCAGTTATACATATATATGTATCCTTTTTCAAATGCTTTTCCCATTTAGGTTATTACAGAATATTGAGCAGAGTTCCCTGCGCTGTACAATAGGTCCTTGTTGTTATCTATTTTAAATATAGTAGTGTGTATAAGTCAATCCCAAACTCCCAATTTATCCCTCACCTTTGGTGACCATAAATTTGTTTTCTGAGTCTGGGAGTCTTTCTGTTTTGTAAATAGGTTCATTTGTATCTTTTTTTTATTTTTAGATTCTGCATATAAGCGATATCATCTGATATTTGTCTTTCTGGGTTTTCTAAAAAATATTTATTTATTTAGGCTGCACTGGGTCTTAGTTGCGGCATGTGGGCTCTCAGTTGCGGCATGCGTACTTCTTAGTTGCGGCATGCTGACTTCTTAATGGCAGCATGCAGACGCTTAGTTGTGGCATGCAAACTCTTAGTTGCGACACATGAGAGATCTAGTTCCCTGACCAGGGATCAAACCTGGGCCCCCTGCATTGGGAGCTCGTAGTCTTACCCACTGGACCATCAGGGAAGTCCCTTTCTCTGTCTGACTTACTTTACTCAGTATGACAATCTCTAGGCCCATCCATGTTGCTGCAGATGGCATTATTTTGTTCTTTTCTATGGCTGAGTAATATTCCATTGTATATATGTACACATCATCTTTATCCATTCCTCTGTTGATGGATATTTAGGTTTCTTCCATATCCTGGCTATTGTAAATAGTGCTACAATGAACACGGGGGTGCATGTATGTTTTCAAATTATGGTTTTCTTTGGGTAGGTGCCTGGGCATGGGATTGCTGGGTCATACAGTAGTTCTATTTTTAGTTTTTTAAGGAACCTCCATACTGTTCTCCATAGTGGCTGTACCAGTTTACATTTCCACCAACAGTGTAGGAGGGTCCCCTTTTCTCTACACCCTCTCCAGCATATATTATTTGTAGATTTTTTGATGATGGCTATTCTGACCAATGTGAGGTGATGTCTCATAGTTTTGATTTGCATTTCTCTAATAATAATTAGTGATGTTGAGCATCTTTTCATGTGCTTTTTGGCCATCTGTATGTCTTCTTTGGAGAAATGTCTATTTAGATCTGGGTTGTTTTTGATTGGGTTGTTTTGTTTTTGTTTTTTTTTTGATATTGAGCTGCGTGAGCTGTTTGTATATTTTGGAGATTAATCCCTTGTCGGTAGCATCATTTACAAACCCCATTCTGTGGGTTGTCTTTTCATTTTAAATATTTTAAATATAGCAGCATGAATGCGTCAATCCCAAACTGCCAACTTATCCCTCCCCTTTGGTAACCTTTGGTAACCAGAAGTTTATTTTCTTAGTCTGTTAGTCTGTTTCTGTTTTGTGAATAGGTTCATTTGTATCCTTTTTTTTTTTTTTTTTTTAGATTCTGCATATAAGTGATATCTTATATTTGGAGTGATTATTGATATCACTCCTTTCTGTCTCCTTTCTTTTTCCTTGTTTCTGTCTACCTTTGTAAAGTGGTGGTTTTCCTTAGTGATTTGCTCAGTCTTCCCCCCACTCCCGCTTTTTTTTTTTAATGTTTCATGCCTCTAGATTTTTGTTTTGTGGTTACCTTGTGGCTTATAATATATCTCATAGGTAAAATAGTCCTTTTCATGCTGTTGATAGCACCTTGTTTTCATTCGCCTATAAAGATTCAACCCTTTTTGCTCCTCCCCTTTTATACTTTTGATGTCCCAATTTACCTCTTTTTATGTGTACTTTCATTTGTTTTTATGTCACTAATTAGCATCATTCTGTTTCAGCTGAAGAACTCCTTTCAGCATTTCCTGCATGGCAGGTTTTGTTTGTCTGGGAAAGCCTTTATTTCTCCTTCATAGCTGAAGGTTAACTTCGCTGGATAAAGTATTCTTGGCTGGCCGTATTTATCTTCAACACTTTGAATATGTCATTCCACTCTCTCCTGGCCTATAGAATTTCTGCTGGGAAATCCACTGATAGCCTTGTGGGGATTCCTTTGTAGGCTACTTTTTTTTTAACCCCTGGATGCCTTTAAGATTTTTTCTTTTTTTTTTTTCTTTGATTTTTGACAGTTTCATTATAGTGTGTTTTGGAGAAGGTCTTTTTGCATTGAGATAATAGGGTGTCCTGTTAGCTTCTTGGACTTTTATATCCAATTCCCTCCCCAGGCTTGGGAGATTCTCAGCTATTATTTTTTTTAAATACACACTCTCTGCTCCCCTCTCCCTCTCTGCTCCTTCTGGTAGACCGTTATTCTTACATTTATTTTGTCGTCATATATGAGAGTTCTCGTAGGTTTTCTTCACTTCTTAAAAATCTTAGTTCTCTCTTCTCCTGAGTCATTTCTAAATTTCTACCCTCCGAGTTGCAGATTCTTTCCCAGATCTCATTTGCCTTATTTCCTAAGCTTTCTATACATTCTTGATGTGATTCATTGAATTCTTCAGCTCCAGAATTTGGTTCTTTTTAAAAATTTCAGTAGATTTGGTAAACAACAAACACCTTACATTCAGTAACTTTATTTCTATATTCTTGAATTGCCTGAGTTTTCTTGTAGCTCAGCAAATAAATCCTTCATCACAGCTGTTTTAATTCTTTATCAGATCACCGTGTTCTGTGCCTTTGGGTTCAGTTGCTGGAGAATTATTATTTTTCTCATTGTGATACCATATCACTGTGATTTTTCATAGTGCTTGGTAAAATGTGCCCCTGCCATTGAGTTTGAAGTAGCACACTTGTTTCTTTTATTAGTTGCTTACTTTGTTCAACACTGGCAATTAGAAACCTTGCTTTTATTCTCCAGAAGGTGGCACCATAGCTCAAGTTTTCGGTTTCTCTACCTGAGCCGGCTCTGGGGCTGTGCTAGGGAGTGCCTGTAAAAAAGCTGGCAGCAGAGTGGGCAAGTGTGGGCTCAGCACCTGTGGTTGCCCACAGCCTGGCAGGGAGATCCTCCACTGCGGGGAGCCCCCAGAGGGCCATGCATGGACCTCCTGCTGAAATCTGAGGCAGAGGGCAGGGAGTGAGATACTTCAGTGCCCTTTGTTCTTGTCTCCCTCTTTCCACTTCCACTAGTCAGGGAGGTCGCTCCTGAGGAATTCGTGCTGCTGGAGAGAAAGAAACAGGTTCCTCCAGCTGTGACCAGCCAGGCAGTCCCTTAGAGACCTCTGTGAGGGAGGTGGCTGCTGTCCCTGGCAGTGGACGCCCAGTGTGCTCCTGCTCTTCCTCTGCCTCCAAACTGGTCTCCGTCCCGCTCCCCACAGTGTGCCTGGTTCTCTGTCGGGCTGGCTGGACCTCCTGTCCACCCGGTGCTGCACTCCCAGTCTAGCTTCCCACCGCGCCCACAGCGAGTGGGGCTGAGGCAGGCTCAGCAGCTCCCTTGGATCTGCAGCCCTCTCCAAGGTCCACCCACCTACGTTCTGAAGCGCTTATCGGTAGAAATCTTTTGGATGTTCTGGTGTAATGTACAGATACTTTTGTTCAGTTATGAATGACCCATTAGTTGTTCCCTTTTTTCCCCTCTTTTATTTACAACTCACACCGCCATGCTGCTGCCAGCACTTGCTCCTCTACCTTTTATCTATGCATGTGAGTTGGGTGTAATATCAGTAATTTAAAATTTTCATACCTGGAGACTGAGTGCTGGTCTTGAAACCCTAAGTTGAATGAAGTAAAAGGAAGATTCCAGATCAAACACAGTCTGTGTGTGAAGGATTGCCCAGGGGCTGCAGTACACCCAGTGGGCTGGGAGAATGTTCCTGGTTTTCAACAGAGGAAATAGCCCCTTTTGAAGCTGTTCCTTTGCATGCTGAAACAAGTATCCTCAATGTGGTGAGAGAAATTTCTAGTGCTTTCTTTTAGTTCATCCCACAAATGTGCCAGCAAGGCACAATGCTAGGTTCTGGGACTAAGTGTTAAATTACTATCACACAACCTTGTATTTTAGTGCTTTTTATTTCAATTCTTTTGGTATAGCTAAATGTCAGAAAGTACATATATACAAAATTCAGAACACCTTCCTAAAATGGTTTTAGTATTGGCCAGTCTCTGACATCTTTATTTATTTTGGAAGTTTGAATTGTCAAATATGTCTAAAGTGCATTCTTGCAGCTAATCAATAGCAGCATTTGTTTTTTTTTAAAACCCTTAAGAAATATTCAGACAAGAAGTAGAAAAGTCACAATAAAAAGCAAAGCGTGATCTAGATATATATTTTCCTTAATCACCTAAAACAAATACATGCATGAATTAGTTTATAAGTATACAAGAAATATACAAAAAATAGCATTATAAAAAAGTTCATATGGCATGAGAAAGAGGGGTCTTTCTCTGCTATTAATATTAAATACGGCAAGGTGTATAATATAAAAAGTTTGTAGAATCCTAGATATCTTTGGAGCCATAGGGGAATCTTTATGTAGGCCAGTGCATGATGACATAGCTGAGGTCTGTGGTATTCAACAAAGCTGGAGTTCTACAAGATGATTCATTCAGAAGACTCCTTCTGGCATTGCTTTGGAGAAATCAACACAAATGAAAATGTTCTTTTGTTATGGGGGCTGGCTGTCAATTCATGGCTTCTTGCGCCTAAAATGAAAAAAAATGAAAACCAGCATTTAGTGCTGAATTTTGCAATAAATCTCTAGGAGGGCTTTGAGAGAATTCCTGTTTTATCATGGGAAGAGTTAAAAGTCCTTCTAAGAAAGCAAATAACTTATAAAATATGCTTATCTAGTATTAAATTTAAAAAACAGAACTTTCCATCTTTATCCTGTTGCATTGATTTTCCAAACTGCCTAAGGAATACGTGTGTCAAAAGTGGACACATGGACCTGTATAGGTAGATATTTGAAAAGCAGTGGGTTTGATTAATATGGGGAGAAAAATGGGCCATAAATTCTGCCATTCCATTTTATTTTAGCGAACACTTTTTGCTGTAAAAAGAGGGGAATTAGGAAAGAATGAATTACACGAGGAGCTGCCATCCCTGACTCCAGCCTCCCCTCCTTATAGGTGATCTCAGTTCAGCCTCTGAAAACTTTATGAGCACAGGCAAAAAGAACAAGAGCGAATGTTCTTACAGCTCTAATTGCTCTTATTCAGCACCCCCCACCGCCCCACCGACCCCGGTTCTCAGCACTGCTACTGCCTAGCGTCGTCTGCCAGTGGGGCCCAGATATTCCAACGGGCAAACAAAAACCACATAGGTCCTCTTTAAAAAAAAAAAAAAAAAAAGTGGTTGGTAGGGAGAAGGGGTGGTGGGGAGGGAAAACACAGAGAAAGGCCACACGTGGTCAGTACTCACTTGGGTTGTGCGTGGTGCTGATACCCAGGCCCCAGCTGAGACCCTGCTCTCATCTCTACAGCCACAGAACACTGAGAGAAAAACCACAGAGAGGAAAGATCAGCTCCTCTCTGCAGTCTATTAAACAGATCTATTTAGACAGATTCAACCAAGGTGAATTCCCACATTGCTTTCTAGTCCAGCGCAGATACATATGTTAAAATACTAATCAGGTACTTGAAATTTATTTGATGTGCCACAAAAATTGTGAGGTGGAAGGGTCTTCAGAGATCATTCAGGTAAATCTCCTCATTTTCTATCAGGAAGAAGAAAGTGGCAAAGGCTAGAGCTTGGCCGGCTGACCCCCACCTTCCCATGATCTTTATTATGTCACTCTCTCCTCAGGAATAACAGTTCCACAGGGAAGTTCTTCTCCTGAGAAGATTCCCATCAGTTTGATGGGCATTCTTGTTATTCTAGGGTGATGCTCTCTGACTTGATCCTTGGGCCTTACCCCTCTACAGTAAAAACGGGCTTTGAGCTGAAGAGCTCCAGTAAAACCAGAGCAGAAATACAAATACCTTCTCAGATGTGCTGGGGACAGGCCTACAGGCTGCATTGGCCATGTGGGATCAGACCTTAGTTGTTTGTTTCAAAGAGCATGAAAAGCTACAGCTGGTAGGGCTTAAAATATGACATCCCTAGCAAATATTTTTTACTCCTACCCTTGTTTCTACGTCGGTCCATTCAGACTCTGTTCCATCTGGTGGGGCAGGTGCTCCTGTGGAAGATTTTCGTTTTCGACTACAGAAAAAGGGAAAATAGAATGCAACAGTTATTTTTTGTATCTAAGAACAGGAAATATATTAGAAATAGGGAAATACCCTATATACTCCTTCAGAGAATTGATACATTTTACAGGCTAGTCAGTTCCTCAAGAATGAGCAGCTAAGAAAATGACAGCCCTCTAAAGAAAGGAATTTGATGATCACTCACCCAGTTGGTGATTCTTGTTTCAAAGTCTCAATTTCAGTAAACTGGACGGATTGTCCACCACCCCTTGTTTTATAAACATCACCCTACAGCCAAGAGAAAAGGTCACCATTACACTTTTTATACATCCAAAGGGTAAACATACATATATATTTCAAATTAAATTGAAGACTCTGCTGTTTTATGGAAACTCCCATCCACAAAACCAGATGGTGCTTGGACTGCTGGGTCTGTACCGTTAAAATACTTTAAAGATTTGTGTACATATCTCTCACTAAAGAAGTCCAATGTAATATAATTAGTAGCATTCTTAATTGCAGAAAATAACATCCCTTTTTATTCAACCTATAATTTAAAAACTACACTAGAGATCAAGAAATCTGTCAGAAACTTCTAAACGTTAGAAGGCAGTATAACTTTCTTCTCTGGATGTACCCCTCCTCTCATATTCAAATAACAGTACAGTTGTTTTTGTTTTTGTTTTGCCGCACTGTACAGCTTGTGGGATCTTAGTTCCTGGTCCAGGGATCGAACTCAGGCCCTCGGCAGTGAAAGCACAGAGTCCTAACCACGGACTGCCAGGGAATTCCCTCAAGTGACAGTACAATCAAAGGTAGGAGTTCTTTGTTTGGTTTACTTCTTAAGTAGGGGTTAAAACAAAATACATATTAATTAAAAGTACGTAATACATCTGGAGTTCCTCTAACAAACCTGAGACTCTAAGCCTCATTTGACAGAGAGTAGCAGATTTAGTTCTAATTTAGCAGAGTCATAATCTAAGTAGTTACTTTAGTTTTCTAACAAACAAAAGGGTTTTATCAATACCCATTTAAGTTCCAGTTGACACTGCCTGTGTTGACACACAGGAAGAGTAAATGGTTTTTTGTTAAGCTGACCTTCTCTTGTGTAAATTTTTTACCTTAATTAGCTTAGTTTCAATCTCCCCATCGGAGGCTAGTTCCTGGTGGGTCAGCATGTACTTCTCACACTTAGCTAGTGCCTTTTCATTTGCAACAGATACAGTGATGGCATGAGGGACTTGTGGCTGCATGACTGTTTCAGTTTGCAGGTTAGAGGCAGGCTTATGATCTACCCATCTGTCTCCCGCAGAGCGTGATCGTCTGTGTCGCAGACGAATTGGTGGTGCATTCTGATCAGGTTGAAAGAGGAATCAAGAAACAAGCATAACCCAGAATTAATTTAAGCGTGCAATTAGAAGTGCAGCAGTTTGGGCTACATTAGTTGGTGACAATATCAAAACAAATGCATGAACCTTTTCAAAAGCTAAACGTTACTCAAGCAATTTAAATGTTCTCTTTGTATTTAAAACCAACGAGCATCTTTTAACACCAGCTTGTGTATATGTATTATATATTCTACTAGGGAGCTTCCCTTTCAACAAAGAATGGAAGGAAAGGTTCTGGTAATGCCGCTCGTCTTTCCTGCATAGGTGGTATTCAGGACAAGTAATTCATTTTGCATTCTTAATCAAAAACCAGTCTTTGTGCCTGCTATTGTGAGGTACTCTGTTAGGTCCATGACTAAGTTAAAAGCTTCAGAAAGACCAGCAGAAGCCCTAAATATATCATAAGCCTCTAAACAAGAGAGAAAATACTACTGTTACAAAACAGGACCCTCCCCGAAGCTGATGGAGCTGTAGACTACAGACTGCTAAAGAACATAAGGTGTCATGAAAACCTTGTGTATAAAATGATTAAAAGAATGTAAATAAAATACTTCTGAGTACTATTAAAAATCTCAAAACACAACTTTTTGAAAAGTTCAAAAACAATAATGGCTAAAACATAGCAACATTTTTCCCCCAAACGTTTCATAAAGGTTCCAAGAACTAGATAAAGCATATACTGTCAAATCAGCCTCTGTCATACAATGAAAAACTAGATGCTTCCAGTAACATGTCACCTAACTTTAGGACAGTTAAATTGAGCACATTCAGCCTAAGGGGGGGAAAAAAATCACATACAGAACATAGTTAATAGTTTCTTTGTAACTTTGCAAACATCTTTCTGTTTACAAAACTGAAAGGAAATGAAACAGTCTGCCACAGCCCAAATCCTTCAAAGCTGGTCAAGTATGAACATCTAATTTAAAATGCGTATGCGGAGAACTGAAGTGTTTTTCCCTGTACAAGAAACAAATGGGGCTTCCCTGGTGGCGCAGTGGTTGAGAGTCCGCCTGCCAATGCAGGGGATACGGGTTCGTGCCCCGGTCCGGGAAGATCCCACATGCTACGGAGCAGCTGGGCCTGTGAGCCATGGCTGCTGAGCCTGCGCATCCAGAGCCTGTGCTCCACAACGGGAGAGGCCACAACAGTGAGAGGCCCGCGTACCACAAAAAAAAAAAAAAAAAAAAAAGAAACAAATGAAGCACTAGTGACAAATCATGATACTAAAACATGGGCAAGAGAGTTTGCCACTCTGGATGCCCAAACCTCACAACAAGCAGGAAACTTCCCATTCTTAAAATAGCTTAATGTTGTAAAGGAAGAATGTGGCTCTCATGTCCTACCATTTAGCAAAGGTGACAGATTTCTCAAACACACTTAGCAATAAATACATTCTGAAACAAGCTTTGGAAAGACAACAGTCCTTACATTCTACTATTGTTTATGAAATAAATGATATTTTAAATTTCTTCCTCACTGAAGTATTATAAATTCAGTCCACCTGACCTAATTTTTGACCAGCAAACCCAGATGCATAGACACTAGCCTAAACTTTTCTCTGCTGCACTTCTAAAGAGATTTTGATTTCAAATGAAGAAGTTAAAGGACCTCTAGTAAATCCTCTTAAATATCTCATAGCCAAATTAGATATTACATAAATGTTGACCAGGCATAAGTAGGCCTTGAATAGTTTTCAGTCTATATAGACTTGCATGAAATAAGGGGGATTTATTAGAGTTGATCAGAAAGACCAGCCACCATGATTTGCTCCCTAAAAAGGTTTAAAGCAAAATCTGCAATGTAAAGAACTTAAGCGACTTTAGAATTATCCGTTGCCTTGGTAAATACCTTGTAATTCATCATCATCCCTTAATAATCAGGAATGCAGGCCACCTGAATGAAATTTTTCTGCACCCTAAATTATACCACAAGAAAATCTAAAGCAAATATTTACTGTAAGATTAAGTTGTTTAGAAGAAAAATTCTTAAAGAGATATATTAAAATTTTACTAAATGTAAATTCACAGTATTAACTTTGTTCACTTACTCAGATTCAAAGGAAAACTTTACCTTAATCCTTAAGAAGAAAATATAGACACGAATTTGTTTAAACACCCTTGAATGAGGCAGAGCCCTTGTAAATTGAAATAAAGGCCTTGAGATTAAACACAATGTATTGGAGATGGAAACCTTTCTTCAGCAGTTATAAAACAGCTGGCCTGGGCTCTTCAAAAAATAGTCAATGTCATGAAAATCAAAAAAGGGGAGGATGGACTATTTTATATTGAACGAGATTAAAGAGAGATAATAACCACATAGAATGTATTCACCTTGATAGGACCAAGGTTTGAAAAAAGAAAAGCCATTATTGGGACAACTGGGGAAATGTAAACATGAACTGTTTCAGGGTTAACATCTTAGGTGTGATGAAGATTGTGGTTATGTAGGACACGAAGTCTATGACTTACTGTCAAAGGTTCAAGAAAAAAAATATTTACAAATCTATTTTTCAAAATAAAAGTCTGGGAAAGCAATTTTAAAAATGAAAGTTCGAAAACAGCAAAAAGTCTAATTTGGGGAAGAGAAACCAAAATCAGAAATGGAAAATGTGCTCTAAGACACTCAGTCACTGACTTTGTGGATGCTCATCAGTTTATGCAGCTGAAAAGCACATGTGACTCTGGGATGTGCCCCACTGAGTTGCTTTCACTGAACAGGAGGCAGTATTTCTGTGCCAAATGGGTTTAGGCTTTTTC
Organism: Mesoplodon bidens; assembly: GCF_964165515.1. NCBI lineage: Eukaryota > Metazoa > Chordata > Mammalia > Artiodactyla > Ziphiidae > Mesoplodon > Mesoplodon bidens. Next base: position 58,909,811 of record NC_138178.1, on the reverse strand, counting down.
AGGTGAAGAGCTAGGCCTCAGTTTCAGGGTGATTTGATCTTTCAAACTAACAGAAAAATTAGACCTTGTTTATATTAGCGCTCACCCATCTTTCCATTAAACTTTCTGAACCAAGTTAGTTAAAAAAACACAGAAGATTAAAATCTATTGCTACAATGCTTTAAAATAATACTGGCACTGACCCTGCTGCAGTGATCCTCTTCTATTTCTATCTCATTTCTGAGTGAAGGAACCACCTCCCTGCCTTCAGTCCGGTACATCCCTCGCCTTCTGTCTGACACGATACAAGTTTTACTTTGTCCTGGCTCCTGCTGCCTACGCCTTGCAATAGATGTGACATTGAGAGGTGTGTTGTACGAAGGAATTTTCTGCTCCCATTCCGAAATACAGGAAGCTACAGAAATGCTGCTGCAAGAGTTAGAGCCCCTATGTAGCTGTGGCTGGCTCATGAGTTGCTGGCCGTTGGAAATCTGAGCAATATAGTTACTAGAAGGCTAAAAAAATTGAAGAGAAATTAATGAGCAAGACTTGAAAAAAATGAAACAATTCATTACTTTAATATTAGCACAGGAAGACATAATTTTTGTACTAAATTACTAATTTTTATACTAAATTTGTGTTTATACTAAATTTGAAAATATTTATAAATAGAACTTTGAGAAATACAATAATATAAAACAAAAAATTGATTCTCACAGAAATAGTCACCTAATCTGAACAAACCTTCTCTAGTACTACTAAGTTACTACACAACTACAAATAACTTACAGGTACTGGTGATGGAGAAACAGGTCTTTGAGTAGCTTTTTCTCGATCGCGCTCCCGAGAGGGTCTCTCTGGCCTTTCAGCTTTGGGTTCAGTAACAATAGCCTTCAGTTGTTTCAGTTTTTCATCTTTCACCCAGAGTTTATTTTGCATCTCCAGCTGTTTGGCTGCCACTCGACGCTCCTGAAGATTATATATGGTGATAAATATTCTAATTCAGTTATAGCAAACAAATGCACTAGTTTACCTGAACGCTTTACTTCCTAAAGATGAGAGTTCTCCAGTTCTTCATAATGCTTATTAATTTGTTGTGACTTGTAAGGGCAGAGGAAGGAAGGAAGGAAGAGGAACTGAATAGGGGCTGCTGTGGCCACCACCACTAAAACCCTACCCCAAGTACAAGGGATTCAGAATGCTCCAATTAGAGATGAATCATCCCTGACGTGAGCACTGTATGAATGACACTCACACATTCTTTCTCCCACTTCATGGTTGTTTCTGTCACCATGCCTTGCAGCCTGGCTTCTAGTCTGCGCTTGTCAGAAAACTGTTGCTGAAGTTTCTGATTCTGGGTTTCCAGCTCCTGTTGCAGATTGCGCTTGTCTTCTTCATAGATCGTCGTTGTTTTCTCTAAAATCTCAACCTGGGAAAGTAGACCATTATGTTCAGCATTTGGTATGTAAACATTTCAAGTAGGTTTAAAATAATCTCTCTCGGGCTTCCCTGGTGGCGCAGTGGTTGGGAGTCCGCCTGCCGATGCAGGGGACACGGGTTCGTGCCCCGGTCTGGGAAGATCCCACATGCCGTGGAGCGGCTGGGCCCGTGAGCCATGGCCACTAAGCCTGCGCGTCCGGAGCCTGTGCTCCGCAACGGGAGAGGCCACTATAGTGAGAGGCCCGCATACCGCAAAAAAAAAAAAAAAAAAAAAAAAAAAAAAAAAAATCTCTCTCATAATCTTATGCAAGGATAGTTATGGAAAGAAAAATCATGGAGAAAGCATTTTCTTCTAAAATTTCATCTGAATTCCCACCTCCATTCCTAGAAATGAGAACTTTTAAACAAGTTCCTCACTGAAAGATGAAGTTATAACTGATTTCATGTGAAAATTACTTTTCCTGAAAATTAAGGCCTAAAATTTAATTTTTAGGCTACTTTCAGAATAGAGAACACTATATCGGTTGAGATTAGCTTCTCTCTAGAATGAATGTGTACTCTCTAAATGATCCTCAGTGAATGAGAGAACAAACATTACACATTAGTAAATCAAAAAGCAAGCTATAATCAAAGCTAAACTGTAGAACATTCTCTTCGATTGCTAAAGTCTATTTCATAAAATTAAAGAGTGTATTACCCCTTTTATGCTTTTCACTCATATTTCCTCTTTTGGGGGATGGGATGAAGATTAGTAAATATCCAAATGATAACTCCCAGTAAGCAGCAGCTGCTGGCCAGTATAGCAGAACGGCTAAGTCAGAGACCAGTGCTAAATATACATCCATGATAATACCAAAGCCAACCTTGTATTCTAAAGTTTTGTTTTTCTTCTCCAGTCGTTCAATTTCCGATTTCTGTCCTGAGATCACCTTTTCCTTTTCATTTAGTTTTCCTTGAATGTAGTTTTCTTTATTTAAAACAGCATTGTCAAATTCTTGCAACAAAGCTTTAAAAGTAATAGCTGAAACAAGAGCATGCAGGCCAAGGTTACTCCGATTCGAAAATAACCAAAGAAATCAACTTTTATGTGATGTGGGCATTTTTTCTGAGCACATTTCCTCACTTCAAAATGAGGATTTAAATACCACTTATCTCACATTTTTCTTATGAAGATGATAAGTGTAAGTACATTCACTGAGCACTTACTATGTACCAAGCTGTTCCTGTCCTACATGATTTTCACACATTATCTCATTTATCCTTACAGCACCCTGATGTAGGAGCAATTACAATCCCCATTTTGCGGATGGAAACTAGAAATAAAGGATTAAGTGATTTTCTCAAAGACAGTTATTATAATGTAATACATGTTAAATGCCTTGCAAATAAGCAACTAGTAGGAACTAAAAAGTAGCTGTTATCCCTTTGATCATCACTATTGATTTCTGAAAGGGAGAAACTCATACCCACTTTTCTCTTTTGCTTTAATTTCTTGGAATATAAAATGATGCCTTGGGGACTACTAAGTTCAGAGACAAAATAACCCTTCCTTGAAAATTCTATCCCAACAAAGAACTCAATTCCCTGCAAATTTCTGGTGTTAAAATGACTGCAGTTTTGCCCTTACCCTGTTTGTGAAACTCATCAGTCATCATTTGTCGTAGGTGATGTTGTTTCTCTAGTGCTTCAATCAGCCTGGGAAGAGTCTGCTTGTCATTGATATCCAAAATTTCGCAGGATGGCAAAGGTGGAAAACTCTGCAAAACCACTTCTGAAACCAGCAGTTCTGTATTGAGTTATTAAAAATAAAAAGTTAGTTACACAGGAAAAAAGTTACTCAAACAAGTTTTAACACTGTGATAAGATCCCCAGTCAACATTGTACCTTGTTGGGCCGTCATAATACTTCCTTAAAAATGTGTTATAAAGAAGGAAAAATGAAAAAAAGGTATATAATAAAAGAAATGTCACATACTTTGATTCAGAATTTTTTTTGCACTTGGTTTTCGAGGGGAAAGGAAGTAAACAGTTTTCTTATGTGAAACAGATTTTTTTTCAAAAAGAGAGAGACATGGGGGCTTCCCTGGTGGCGCAGTGGTTGAGAGTCCGCCTGCCGATGCAGGGGACACGGGTTCGTGCCCCGGTCCGGGAAGATCCCACATGCCGCGGAGCGGCTGGGCCCGGGAGCCATGGCCGCTGAGCCTGCGCATCCGGAGCCTGTGCTCCACAACGGGAAAGGGCACAACAGTGAGAGCCCGCGTACCGCAAAAAAAAAAAAAAAAAAGAGACAGACAGACAGACTCATCAGTGGGCAAATGACATAACAGCAGCTCATACCATCTCCAACAGGACCTCCCCGGGCCTGGTTTCTGTATCGCCTTCCCGGCGTTAAACCACATATTGCCTTGTCTGTTGGTCTTGCTACTTCAACTTCTTGGGTCACTTCTGCAAATCTCATGACTTGCTAAGACACAAAATAAATGGGGTTTGTTTTTTTAAACAAATAAGCATATCCAAGTCTTTCTAAAGAAATTAGTAAATGAAACGGTAATAGATTGGTCATTAGTTCACTTCTGTAACTAATGGTTCTGTATCAGTTTAAAAAATGTTCAAAATGTTATTCTTCACATCCAAATGGTTGTTTTCTCTGTAGAAAGTCAGACTTTATAAAGGCATTAAAATTACCAAGCTTTCTTCATAATCTTCGGCCTTTGGATTCACACACACGATCAGGCGTACTTTCCCTTCGCCATCAAAGTAGTTCTTGAACAGATGGGTTAACTTTGAATCTCGATATGGAACCATCTATAAATATATTCAAATCCAAATACATAAGGCAGAAAATGCACACAAACAAAACTATACAAATGTTCAAAGGCTGCTGCTTACCTTGTTAGTTCCATACATTTGGTTCTCTCTCAGGACCTCCATACACGTTCTTAGCGTCATTAGTGACTGATTAATGTTACCTGACAGAAAAATGTACACAGAAGACATTTGAAGACGACAATTGAGTAGCTAGAGTGTGGTCTGTTTGCCTGTGAAATCCCTACTTCATAGCACTATTAGATGGAAATTACAAATGACAGATTTTAGTGGCTCAACTTAAAGAGCTATCCTTATCTGGCAGTGTTGCAGGAGAGGGTGAGTACCGTCCTTCAGGGACTGTATCATAAAGACCCTCCACTGAATGCAACATTATGCTTCATGACCCATCAAGTTTCTTCCAAATCGTAAATACTGTGATGTGAAAGAGTATATTAGATACAGATGTTTAATATCCTCATAATAAAATATTTTCTCTAAAGCATGACCGTTTCAGGCTCCAGTTGGCTCCATCCGGACACTGAAGTCTCCCCTGCACCAGGAGGAGCTCCTGTTTCTACCAGTCAAGTATCTTAAGAGCCAACTAAATCTGTTCCCTCAATATCTAAACAAGGGTTTCTTAGGCAGCATACTTGTTAGTCCTGGCCACTCATTTGAATTTCTCAGTCAAGGCAAGTCTGACAGATCTATCAAGCCAACAGTACAGGAGAGCTCACCTGCATAGACCCCAGAAGTACCTGAGAATTTTTTCATCCTGAAACCTTAAGGTCAGCTGACTCTACCATGCTTTCATTCTTAGCCGCCTCTCAAAACACAGAGCTTAGGCTTCCCTGGTGGTGCAGTGGTTAAGAATCCCCTTGCCAATGCAGGGGACACGGGTTCGAGCCCTGGTCCGGGAAGATCCCACATGCCGTGGAGCAACTAAGCCCACGCGCCACAACTGCTGAGCCTGCGCTCTAGAGCCCACGAGCCACAACTAGAGAAAAGCCGCGCGCAGCAATGAAGACCCAACGCATCCAAAAATAGATAAAAATTAAAAAAACAAAACCACAGAGCTCATCTGCACCTCCGTGATATTCCATGATGCATGCTTTATTTTTCTTGACCCCACCTCCCACTGCCCTTCCTCCTTTTCTTACATTGTGTCTCCAAAATCGATATTCCTGTTAACAGACTTCCCTCATCCTCAGGCCTCTCACAGAATGATCCATTCACCTCTTTCCCTAATGCCAGGGGTTCCTAACCTGGGGTCCGTTTTGTCCATGGGTACACTTCAGGGAGTCTGCATACATGGATGGGAAATAAATTACACCCTTATTTCTATTGATCTCGGATGGGAAATAAATTACACCCTTATTTCTATTGATCTCTGAAATTTAGCCATTTCTTCCATTATGAATGTAGGCCAAAAACCTACAGTGGTGGTAGTACTACCACCTGTGATTTTTAATCAGTAGAAGTCAGATACTTTTATAACACTATGGTTTTTTGCTGATCTCAAGATACTTTGAAATTATGCAGTTATTAGACATGCTGTTGGGATTTTATTTAAGGCCTTAATAAAGCACATAAATTACTATATGACAGATTTTAAGAATACTTTAAAAAACACATTTCAGTCTAATTGGTTTCCTTTTTAATCCTGTATTTTATGTTATACATTCTAAAATAGCATTCTGAGTAGTGTCCACAAGCTCTACCCCATCCCATGGTGCAAAGCCCTGCAGCCTTACTTTTATTTCCCAGAAGGGTGGTGCTTCCCCTGCAGCCCTGTAGTCTCGTGAATAAAAGTTGCTTGTTTTCTAAAGCCTGACATTTTATAAGGATGGTGAGTAGAGGGAGGCCAGCAACATTTTCCCAGTTTCTTAATGCTGCCTTCAAATAAATGTTCCCCATACATGCCAGCTCCTGGGTCAACTTCAGGATCTAAGAGGAAGGTCACTCTGACCTGCCATTGGAGGGCCCCAGCCTCCTCAAGTCCAGTAGATCTTTCTCTCTTTACCACTGTAACCACGCCCTGAACCTTGTCACTCAGAACTGCAGCACCTCTAGAAACCTGAGGCTAAACTGTGCCCCAGGCACAATATCCTCTTCTTCTAGTTCTCACTCCCTAACCATGTCACACCTGTTCCCCATCCATATCAACACTGATCGTCCTTTCTGTTTTTCTCCCCAAAGCATCAGAACCCTCAGGTTTCTACTTTCCTCCCAATCCAGCTAAACCTCTTTTCCCATCAAGGTTAATCCTTCCTCTTGTGATCTGGATTCCGGATGCTCTGTCTTCTTATAAAGACTTATATAAAGTGTGTGTGTGTGTGTGTGTGTGTGTGTGTGTGTGGTTAGTCATCCCATACTCCCTCAAGTCACCTAGCTATCCCTCCACTCTCTCCTTCCCAGTCTCTCTAAATTAATCATCTCAAGGATTTGTTGTCCTCAAGGCCCTTCCCTCAGTTTGTTCCTCTTTGTTTTCCATGAATAATCTTACCTTCCCCATTGCTTAAATCATGCTTTTATTGGCAAAACCTAAACCTATAAACCTCAAGTCAAATCTCTCTTCCAAATCCATGTACCTGTCTGCATCCAATTACTAGGCACTTACACTTGAATAAATTGAATATATCCAACACAAAACTCTTAACTGCCCATACCTGCACCTCAAGCTACTTCTCCTCAATCAAGATCTTCCTTGATTTACCCTCTTCTCTTCCTTCCTCTCCACATCCAGATGGGCCTACTTCCGAACTAGCTCTTAGTTTTGGCTGACCTTTGCCTCCAGGTGACACGATTGCTCATCTGCATTACTGCAAAAGGCTCCTGACTGCTTTTCATCTCTCTAGACTTGCCTCTGGTAAATTAATCTGCTACACTGGGGAAATGGTCTTTCTAAAACTAATCCTTCATTGACTGTGTAACAGCAGAAAGATACAAGTTTTGAAAGTTCAACCAACCTGGGTTTGAACCAGGCTCTAACCTTGGGAAAATTACTTAACCTCTTCCAATCAGAAAACTGGGTATGATACAATCCTGAAAAGTCACAATCAAGAAATCAAGCCCACATATAGTAGATACTATGACACACACTAGTCCCTTAATAATTGGTAGTCACCATTATTCCTTCAAGAAAACATTCAGACTTTCTAATATGATAGTCAAGGGTCTTAATGACCTTGCCGTGCCCTCCTGCCTCAGTGGTCACGGCTCACCAACCCACACCCTACACTCCAGCTACCCTGACACTGCCATGTTCTCTCAGGAACGATGCCTTTAATTCTATCCTTCAAGAGCTCACGCCTCAATTTAAGTGTCAACTCCACGCATTCTTCCCCAAAGCGCCCCCTCTCACACACAGCCCCAGAATGGATGGAGCAGCCCTGCTCTGTACTCCCACAGCACCTCGTGCTCACCTCCTTCATACTCTACTGAGACACTCTAGTTACCTGCCTCTCTTGTACTAGATGGGCTCTCTAGGGCAGGGTGTCATCCTTTATATCTGTGTTCAACTCCTATAATACAGTAGGTACTCCATAAATGTTATTAACATAAAACATAACATGAATGGCTGTACTAAATGACAGATTAAAAGAAAAACACACACACAGATTTCCTTTCAACTGGCTTTTGTATTCAAAGATTTTTCCTATCTCCAGAAGCCAATTTTTACCACTTTGAATGTTGGAGTAACTATTCAATCACTTAATTTAATGGACCCAGTACTGACACGCCAGCCGTAGATATAATAGACACTTTCAATATGAATATAACCTATTTTATATTTATTTTACTCACTTTTCCTCATTCTTAAAGAAATCAATGTGTTGTAATCAATACCAAACCACCATAACTAAAGAAAAAGCACTGGTCACTTAGCCTCTAAATTTTTAGTCAAATTGAAGACAGTTATGCATAAACCACCTATCAATAAGTGATGATAAACTGGCATGGCAAGTTTTTGAAAGTTGTAGCAATAATTAAGTACTATGCTTTGCTCACCAGCTTCACGTAACCTGTTCCCTTCTGCTTTTGTCCGGTTAGTTCTTTCACTTCCAGCAAGATCTACCAAGGACAACTGGCTAATAGTGATTTGTTCTTTTTCCTGAAGGGAAGATTATAATGCCAGTAACATAAGTTATAATTGGTTTACAGTGTTCTTTAAATATATCCAAATCAAATTAAGTCTTATGAATACAATGTTTGCACAATACAAAATGTATAGTAGGGGTGAAGGATACATGTTTTGGGGGAAGAGTTTGCTAAAAGCATATGATAAATATCCTCATGACATTACTTGCCCATTGTCTGGTCTTCTACATTATACTGTAAGCTCCACAAGAATAGGAATTCTACCTTTTAACCACTTCATCTCCAGCACCTTGCACAGTGCCTAGCACTCAGCAGGAGCTCAATAAATGTCTGCTAAATAGTGAGTCTACAACAAGGCTAAATATTTGTATAATGAGATATTTGATAATTTAACAGTCTAATAATTTCATAATACTCTAATAACTTATAAGAAATGAAAGTCAAGAGATACATAACTGATACTATAATATTAGATATGATTCAATGGAAAGCAAGTGTATAGAGACTTGACTTAAAAGGATTTTCTAGCTAACATTTATCAAGTGCTGACTGTAAGCCAGGCAATGGACTAAAAACTTTACATGCCTCACCTCCTTTAACCCTCACAGCATTACAAGGAGTTTATTACAATTAGGTGAGACAAGCTAGTAAATGCCTTGGAATCAGAATTCAAATCCTGGTGGTCTTTAGTACCATGCTGTACCGTCTACTCCTGCCATCTGAAAACTTTCGTGATATACCACAATTTCACGATATGTTTTGAATGGAATTACATTTTAATAGCTTAAAGTTATTAAATGATTTATATATTCAGGCTCAAATGCTGTTACTAATTGATATAAGCCTTGTAGCATGACAGGCCCAGCAGTAAAGAGTGATCAGCAGATGGATGGCCCTACTGGCCTATCAGCCAAGAGAAGAACAATTTAGAATTGGCCACTCCTGAACTGTACCTAGCCTGGAAAGTTAACTGCTAACATTTAAAAACCATTAACTGAATTTCTACATACAAAATGAGTCTTCAGAGATACAATAAAATATGTTTTCATTGTTTTATCTCCTCTATTAGATATTTATAAAGATTTGTAAACCTTTTTAACAACAAAATTCCAGGTTCTAAGATATAATAGCCAGTTTCCCAAAACTATACTATCTAATTAATGGAACATTTTTTTTAAATGTCATCACCTACACATATAATTCTAGAGCAATATTCAGTGTAATGAAACCTCCATGATTTACCTCTGATTCCCAAAATTAAGGATTCAGAACAAGAAAGCACTCCACACGTTAAACCTTTACCTGTAAGACATTGTCTCCATCTGCATCCAAGGGAGCCTGAACTAATTTAATGTTGAACACGCTATGGGAACGGCTGGACTCACGATTCAAATGTGTATTAGCAATTCGTCGCTTTTTCTGGCCTACAGTGACAGAGAAATCATTGATCAAATCTCTACCAAGTCATTTCAGTGTACATACTTTCTACCAAACCGAAAAGTATTGTCAAATTAGAGTAGCAACTTTCAGGATTATATTTATCACTGTATATATCTGTAATTCTAGCTCTGCTTCTAACCTCTCCAGAAAACTTCAAAAGCCTCCTCAGTAGATTTCACTTCTACTTCTATACATCCAGCAACGTACATGTTATGGTTCTTATCTTCACGAAGCAACTTAGATTGTGGAAGTCTATGGGAAAGAAAAAACATTAGTTTCCTATATTACGAGATACTGATATTGCAACTTAAGACAAGGACTAAAATGTCAGGCAACATGACATCCATTCTTATAACGGGAATAAGCCTAAGCAAGACTCCAGAAGCATATTACACTTGGATAAGAATAAGGATATATAGTAAAAAGATTAGTTACATAACAGGATAACAGGAATCTATTTTATTTTAAAAGCTTTGCTCTAATTTGTTCTAACAAAGCACATGAAACAACACTTACTAAACAATTAGAGATCAAAGTAGTAGTATAGCACCATCACATGCACAGGTTAAGCATCAAAATCTAGCATTTTCTTAATTTTAAAAGATCAGCAGATAGAGCTGGTTCTGACTTCAGTGTCAACAAAAATCAAATTCAGAAGGAGTTTGGTATATACCAGGAGTGGCAATCCTTTCAAAGTGGCTGGTCAAGTTTTAGTCTAAGGTAGGATGAGGATGGGAAAGGTGCTGCCTGTTTGGCCTGTCTTGTGAATGGTGGGGGTAGAAACATTTACCAGCCACCATTATTCAGCAAATGGCAGATTTCTCAGGGACTAAGGAGGGGCTTAGAAGTAGCAGCTGGCCCAGTACCAATGAAAAACCACCTACGTGCAAACATGCCACAGATGCCAACCACTAGTATAACTGCACCCTTCTCCTTAAGAAAAGAGCACCATCACATACACAAAATCTGTGTTCCTCATGGGCGTGCTGCAACTATTCCACCTACCAAAGGAATAAGGTAGAAGTTACTGTTTCTATAGCAGCCATCTCACAGCAACACGTTCAGTCCAGAGTATCTGAACAGTCACAATGAGTCGTATCTTAAAAATCCTCTGCTTCGGGCTTTCCTGGTGGCGCAGTGGTTGAGAGTCCGCCTGCCGATGCAGGGGACACGGGTTCGTGCCCCGGTTCGGGAAGATCCCACATGCTGTGGAGCGGCTGGGCCCGTGAGCCATGGCCGCTGAGCCTGGCGTCCGGAGCCTGTGCTCCACAAGGGGAGAGGCCACAACAGTGAGAGGCCCACATACAGCCAAAAAAAAAAAAAAAAAAAAAAAATCCTCTGCTTCTAATATTTCTTCATTGTATTAAAAACTAAACCTTAAACCAGCTCAAAAAAGCAGGTTAATCACCACCCTAACAAATAAAATCTGAATTCACTGCCAAATAAGCACCCTGTGAGTTCATTCAAGGAGTTACCAGAAAGGTTACAAGGCATAGTCACATTTGTCAGTCTTCATTTACATAACAAAACCAAGATAGGCTTCTTAGAAAACAATCTCATTTGGAACAAATCAAACAGAAACTTGGCACATGTGCAGACATGAAAGTGATTGGTAGCAGTGAATGACATCACAAAAGTTTAGGAAAATGGGTACATACAACTGATATTTTGAAACAAATGGGAAAGTAATTAGTCTATAAATTGTTTAATATAAATAAAAGTGGGTATACAGACAGCTGTTCTCAGTCTAATGGTTTTCCAAATCTAGCTGTTCCTCCAATAATATTCACTGAGTCATATACACAAAAGTTAAGTAATACAACACAGGTCTTCATATTATTTGTCTTGAGAGGCCCTGACAAAGACAGCATTGAAGATAAGCATTTAGCTTAAGAACAAAACCATCAAGGAACAAGATACCAGAGTCAGCTCTGGCACAGATGTAGTTTGTGATGCCAGATTGTGATTGCTCTTCAGTCTCAGCAGGGCAAGACCCAAGGAAATCTAAGTAATAGTCTTTTAACTCTGGTGGAATGACAATACAGATGTCACTTCTTATTGGTCAGTGATGGAAGGTCTGCGACTATTAGTTGTGCAGACAACAGCTTTAGGCTCCATTCTGTGGGGATCACCAGAACACGGATTAGAGGCTACAAACTCCCAACATTAAGTGTCAGGTTCTTAAAGGTAGCCCCAGGGCACATCTACAGGGACACTTCTTTATATAATTAAGGGCCTTGTCAAAATACAGCCCAGGGCCCACATATATACAGTAGAGTATTACTCAGCCATAAAAAGAAACAAAGTTGAGTTATTTGTAGTGGGGTGGATGGACCTAGAGTCTGTCATACAAAGTGAAGTAAGTCAGAAAGAGAAAAACAAATACCGTATGCTAACACACATATATGGAATCTAAAAAAAAAAAAAAAGTTCTGAAGAACCTAGGGGCAAGAGAGGAATAAAGACGCAGACGTAGAGAATGGACTTGAGGACATAGGGAGGGGGAAGTGTAAGATGGGATGAAGTAAGAGAGTTGCACTGACATATATACACTACCAAATGTAAAATAGCTAGTGGGAAGCAGCTGCATAGCACCGGGAGATCAGCTCGGTGCTTTGTGACCACCTAGAGGGGTGGAATAGGGAGGGTGGGAGGGAGATGCAAGAGGGAGGAGATATGGGGACATATGTATACATATAGCTGATTCACTACGTTATACAGCAGAAACTAACACAACAGTGTAAAACGATTATACTCCAATAAAGATGTTTTAAAAAATATATATATATATATATATATATATATACATACATACATACATACATACATACAGCCCAGGGCCAAGAGTTTTTCAAAAGTAAAGTCTAAGGTGAATATTCTCCTTAGATGCCTTAACCCAGTGGTTTTCCTAATACAGCTACATATCTAGTTAATATACAGAACTATTTACCAAGCACCAGCTGCATGACATGAGTTATATTTCATTTTGAAAACAAAAGTAAGCTTTATCCCCATTTATAGCTGAGGAAACTAAACCTCACTGATGTGAAGTGACTTCACCAAGGTTAAGCAGCTAAGGGACTCTCTCCACTACTTACTTAGGCTTTATGGGATCAAACGGCACCTCTTCCAATAGATCATATATGTAATTATTATATATTTCAATATAAGAGACAAATACACCGTAGACACTATCTTCATCAACCTCTTCTGCTTTGCAGAATTCTTGTACATTTATCATATCTGCAAACTCTGGATCTACTTGTCGTCTGAAAAAAGAAATAAAAAGCCCCAAAGTCTCATCTTACACACTGTAAGTAAATAAATGACCTCCATTACAAGTAGGAATGCACAGAGCAACTTTATTCATACTCATGGTTGGGCCAACAGTTCTCCCATATCTCCCCAGATACACAACACAGGCTTTTACACCCTCTCTCACCAAGAGTGGCACCTTCCCTAAACAGTGATTCAAGGACAGTGTGCTCAGAACCAAACAGAACATCTGAGCAAATAAACTTACTTAAGAACATCTCTCAACTTTGACCTCACTAAAGTCAACTGTCAGACCAACTTCTCCACTTCTGTTCCCCATTCCCTATGCCTGAGGAAACCACTGGACAGGGTTCCCATGAGGCCAGTGTTAGAAATGTAATTACTTACTTGCTAGAGGGGGTCTTTGGATTGGGCGTGGCTTCTCTTTTCTGCCGTTCTAATAAAGCATCAACTTCACACTGTATTTCCATACTATTCCTATCATTAGATTTAAAAACCTTAAAGTGGGGACAAAAATCAGACCATAATTTTTAGACTTTGACTTAAATAGTAAGAAATATATTTAAGAAATAAAAAACAATATTTAAACATATTTAAAGTTCCAAAAGGTATCCGATGCCTTAGTTCTCCCTTAATACTACTGTATCCACAGGTATTTTGGCACCTATGCCCTCTAGTGAGTCACAACATACAAAAATTTAAACTTACATATCGTTTAGCTTGAAACGACCCTATACTGTTAAAGAGCATGTCCAAACAGCGAGGAAGCAGTCCTCCTTCCCCTGGAGAACCAGTCATAGTGTGAGTTTTTCCACTTCCCGTCACACCATATGTAAAAAGGAGACCTACAATGTAACAAGTCACAGTTATATATTAAATGTCACACTTGGCTATATCTTAAAAGTCCTCCACGTATAATATTTTTTGTATTAGAAAACACTTAAAATAACTGCTCAACACTTCAATATATAAGGCAAATGCTAACAGCCATGAAAGGAGAAATCAACAGTAACACAATAGGGAGACTTTAACGCCCACTTACATCAATAAACAGATCATCCAGACAGAAAATCAATAACGAAACACGGGCCATAAATGACACATTAAACCAGATGGACTTAATTGATATTTATAGAACATTCCATCCAAAAGCAGCAGAATACACATTCTTCTCAGGTGCACATGGAACATTCTCCAGAACTGACCACATGCTGGATGACAAAACAAGCCTCAGTAAATTTAAGAAAACTGAAATCATATCAAGAATCTTTTCTGACCACAACACTAAGAGATTTGAAATCAATCACAAGAAAAAAAACTGTCAAAAAAAACAAGTAAGTGGAAGCTAAACAAGATGTTACTAAACAACCAATGGATCACTGAAGAAATAAAAAAAAATACCTAGAGACAAATGACAACAAAAACATGACAATCAAAAACCTATGTGATGCAGGAAAAGCAGTGCTAGAAGGGAAGTTTATAGCAATAAAATCTTACCTCAGGAAACAAGAAAAATCTCAAACAACTTAACCTTACACCTAAAGCAACTAAAGAGAAAAGAATAAACAAAACCCAAAGTGAGTAGAAGGAAAGAAATCATAAAGATCAGAGCAGAAATAAATGAAATAGAGATGAAGAAAACAACAGAAAAGAGCAAATGAAACTAAAAGCTGGTTCTTTGAAAAGGTAAACAAGACTGATAAACCTTTAGCCAGATTCATCAACAAAAAAAAGGGAGGGCTCAAATCAAGAAAATCAGAAGTGAAAACAGAGAAGTTACAACAGACACCACAGAAATACAAGGAATCATAAGAGACTACTACTACAAGCAAGTGTATGCCAATAAAATCGATAACCTAGAAGAAATGGACAAATTCTTAGAAAGGTACAAGCACCCAAGACTCAACCAGGAAGAAATAGAAAATATGAAAGGACCAATCATAAGTACTGAAACTGAAACTGTGATTAAAACCTCCCAGCAAACAAAAGTCCAGGACCAGATGGCTTCATAGGCAAATTCTATCACACATTTAGAGAAGAGTTAACACCTATCCTTCTGAAACAATTCCAAAAAATTGCAGAGGAAGGAACACTCCCAAATTCATTCTAAAAGGCCACTATCACCCTGATACCAAATCTGGACAAGGGTAACACAAAAAAAATTACAGGCCAGTTATCTTTGATAAATATAGACACAAAAATTCTCAACAAAATACCAGCAAACCGAATCCAACAACACATAAAAAAGGTCACACACCATGACCACATTGGATTAATCCCAGGGTTCCAAGGATGATCCAACATACATAAATCAATAAATGAGATACACCACATCAACAGAAGAAAGGAAAAAAACCTCATTATCATCAATAGATGCAGAAAAAGCATTTGACAAAATTCAACATTCACTCGTGATAAAAACCCTTATGAAACTGGGTAGAGGGAACATATCTCAACATAATAAAAGCTATTTATGACAAACCCACAGCCAATATAATATTCAATGGTGAAAAGCTGAAAGACTTCCCGCTAAAATATGGAACAAGACAAGGATGCCCACTCTCACCACTTCTCTTCAACATAGTATTGGAAGTCCTAGCCACAGCAATCAGACAAGAAAAAGAAAAGGTATTTAAATTTGTAGGAAAGAGGTAAAATTGTCATTATACGCCAATGACATGATAATATATGTAGAAAACCCTGAAGACGCCACACTAAAACCACTAGAACTGATAAATGAATCCAGCAAGGTAGCAGGATACAAGATTAACATACAGAAATAGGTTGCACTTCTTTACACTAACAATGAAATATCATAAAGGGAATGTAAATAAACAAATAATATTTGTTTTATTGTTTATTAATTAATAAATAAATTGTTTATTAATAAATAAATAAAATAGTCCCTTTTAAACTCCCACAAAAAAATAAAATACTTAGAAATAAGCCTCACCAAGGAGGTGAAAGACTTGGTGCTGAGAACTACAAAACATTATTAAAGGAAATTAAAGATGATTCAAAGAAACGGAAAGATATCCCATGCTCTTGGATTGGAAGAATTAATATTGCTAAAATGGCCATACTACCCAAAGCAATCTACAGATTTGTGATCCCTATTAAATTACCAATGGTATTTTTCACAGAAATAGAACAAATAATACCAAAATTTACATGGAACCATAAAAGACCCAGAATTGCCAAAGCAATCCTGAGGAAAAAGAAAAAAGCAGGAGGCCTAACACTCCCAGACTTCACTACAAGGCCACAGGGATCAAAACAGCATGGTATTGGCACAAAAACAGATATACAGATCAATGGAACAGAAGAGAGAGCCCAGAAATAAACCCACACACCTGTGGCTTAAAGACCTACTTATAAGACCAGACACCAGGAGTTCCCTGGTGTCCTAGTGGTTAGGATTTGGCACTTTCACTGTAGAGGCCTAGGTTCGATCCCTGGATAGCACCATCCTGCATGCCGCGTGGCGTGGCCAATATGAAAAAAATAAAAAAGAAAGAAAAAGACAAGACACCATAAAACTCCTAGTAGAGAAAATAGGCAAAACATTGTCTGACATAAATCATACCCATGTGTTTTTAGGTCAGTCTCCCAAGGCAATAGAAATAAAAGCAAAAATAAACAAATGGGACCTAACCAAACTTACAAGCTTTTGCATAGCAAAGGAAACCACAAACAAAATGAAAAGACAACTTACGGACTGGGAGAAAATATTTGCAAATGATGTGACTAACAAGGGCTTAATTTCCCAAATATGCAAACAGCTCATACAACACAATAACAAAAAAACAAACAACCCAATAAAAAATGGGCAGAAGACCTAAATAGACATTTCTCCAAAGAAGACATACAGATGGCCAATAGGCACATGAAAAGATACTCAATGTCGCTAATTATTGGAGAAATGCAAATCAAAACCACAATGAGGTACCACCTCACACCAGTCAGAACAGCCATCAATAAAAAGTCTACAAGTAGCAAATGCTGGAGAGGGTGTGGAGAAACCCTCCTACCCTGTTGGTGGGAATGTAAATTGGTAGAGCCACTATGGAGAAGAGTATGGAGGTTCCTTAAAAAACTAAAAATAGAGCTACCATAAGATGCAGCAATCCCATTCCTGGGCATACAGCTGGAGAAAACCATGGTTTGAAGGGATACATGCACCCCAGTGTTCATTGCAGTGCTGTTTACAATAGCCAAAACATGAAAACAACATAAATGTCCACTGACGGATGAATGGATAAGGAAGATGTGGTACATATATACAATGTAATATTACTCAGCCATAAAAAAGAATGAAATACTGCCATTTGCAGCAACATGGATGGACCTAGAGATTATCACACTCTAGGTATAATAGTAAGCAAAGTAAGTTAGAAAGGCAAATACTATGATAAAACTTATTATGTGGAATCTTAAATATGACACAAATCAACATATCTATGAAACAAAAACAGACTCACAAATATAGAGAACAGACTTGTGGTTGCCAAGGGAAGGGGGGGTAGGAGAGGGAAGGAGTGGGAGTTTGGGATTAGCAGAGGCAACCTATTATATATAGGATGGATAACAACAAGGTCCTATTGTATAGCACAAGGAACTATATTCAATATCCTGTGACAAACCATAATTGAAAAGAATATGAAAAAGAATATATATATATGTATAACTGAATCACTTTGCCATACAGAAGAAATTAACACAACATTGTAAATCAACTACACTTCAATAAAATTTTAAAAAACACTCCCAACAAACAAAAGTCCAGGACCAGATGGTTTCACAGGCAAATTCTGTCAACATTTAGAGAAGAGTTAACACCTATTCTTCTGAAACTCTTCTAAAAAATTGCATAGGAAGGAATACTCCCAAACTCACTCTACAAGGCCACCATCATCCTGATACTAAAACCAGACAAGAATATCACAAAAAAAGAAAATTACAGGCCAATATCACTGATGAATACAGATGCAAAAATCCTCAACTAAATACTAGTAAACTGAATCCAACAATACATTAAAAGGATCATACACCATAATCCAGTGGGATTTATCCCAGGGATTCAAGGATTCTTCAGTATCCACAAATCAATCAGTGTGATACACCACATTAACAAACTGAAGAATAAAAATCCTTTGATCATCTCAATAGAGGCAGAAAATGCTTTTGACAAAATCAACACCCATTTATGATAAAAACTCTCCAGAAAGTGACCTTAACATAAAGGTCATGTATGGCAAAACTACAGCTAACATCATACTCAATGGTAAAAAGCCTAAAGCATTCCCTCTAAGATCAGGAACAAGACAAGGATATTCACTGTCACCACTTTTGTTCAACATAGTTTTGAAGTCCTAGCCATGGCAATCAGAGAAGAAAAAGAAATAAAAGGAATCCAAATTGGAAAAGAAGAAAACTGTCACTGTTTGCAGATGACATGATATTATACATAGAAAATCATAAAGATGCTACCAGAAAACTACTAGAGCTGTTCAATGAATGTGGTAAAGTTGCAAGATACAAAATTAATACACAGAAATCTCTTGCATTTCTATAACTAATAACAAAAGATTAGAAAGAGAAATTAAGAAAAGAATCCCATTTACCATCGCATCAAAAAGAATAAAATACCTAGGAATAAACCTACCTAAGGAGGCAAAAGACCTGTACACAGAAAACTATAAGATGTTGATGAAAGAAATTGAAGATAACATAAACTGATGGAAAAATATACCGTGTTCTTGGATTGGAAGAATCAATATTGTCAAAATGGCTATACTACAAGGCAATCTACAGATTCAACGCAATCCCTATCAAATAACCAATGGCATTTTCCACATAACAGGAACAAAAATATTTTTACATTTGTGTGGAAACGCAAAAGACCCCGAATAGCCAAAGCAATCCTGAGAAAGAAAAACGGAGCTGGAGGAATCAGGCTCCCTGACTTCAGACTATACTACAAAACTACAGAAATCAAGACAGTATGGGGCTTCCCTGGTGGCGCAGTGGTTGAGAGTCCGCCTGCCAATGCAGGGGACACGGGTTCGTGCCCCGGTCTGGGAAGATCCCACATGCCGCGGAGCGGCCAGGCCCGTGAACCATAGCTGCTGAGCCTATGCGTCCGGAGCCTGTGCTCCGCAAAGGGAGAGGCCACAACAGTGAGAGGCCTGCGTACTGCAAAAAAAAAAACACACACACACACAAAAAAACAGTATGGTACTAGCACAAAAACAGAAATATAGATCGATGGAAAAGGATAGAAAGCCCAGAAATAAACCCACGCACCTATGGTCAATTAATTTAGGACAAAGGAGACAAGAATATATAATGGAGAAATGACAGTCTCTTCAATAAGTGGTGCAGGGAAAACTGGACAAGCTACATGTAAAAGAATGAAATTAGAACAGTCTCTAACACCATACACAAAAATAAACTCAAAATGGATTATTAGAGACCTAAATGTAAGACCTGATACTATAAAACTCTTAGCACACTCTTTGACATAAATCACAGCAAGATCTTTTTGGATCCACCTCCTAGAGTAATAAAAACCAAAACAAAAGTAAACAAATGGGACCTAATTATACTGTAAAGCTTTTGCACAGAAAAGGAAACCATAATCAAAATGAAAAGACAACCCACAGAATGGCAGAAAATATTTGCAAATGATGCGACCGACAAGGGATTAATTTCCAACATATACAAACAGCTCATGCAACATCACAAAAAACAAAAGAAAAAAGACCCAATCAAAAAATGGGCAGAAGACCTAAACAGACATTTCTCCAAAGAAGACATACAGATGGTCAAGAGACACATGAAAAGATGGTCAACACTGCTTAGTATTAGAGAAATACAAATCAAAACTACAATGAGATATCGCCTCACACAAGTCAGAATGGACATCATCAAAAAGTCTACAAATAACAAATGCTGGAGAGTGTGTGGAGAAACGGGAACCCTCCTACCCTGGTGGTGGGAATGTAAATTGGTATAGCCACTATGGAGAACAGTATGGAGGTTCCTTAAAAAACTAAAAATAGAGCTACCATAGGATGCAGCAATCCCAGGCCTGGGCATATATCCAGAGAATACCATGGTTCAAAAGGATGCATGCACCCCAATGTTCATTGCAGCGCTGTTTATAATAGCCAAGACATGGAAACAACCTAAATGTCCGTCGACAGGTGAATGGATAAAGAAGATATGGTACATATATAAAAAGGAATATTACTCAGCCATTAAAAAGAATGAAATAATGCCATTTGCAGTAACATGGATGGACCTGGAGATTATCATACTAAGTGAAATAAGTCAGAAAAAGACAAGTATCTCATGATATTGCTTATATGCAGAATCTAAAAAATAAAAAAAATGATACAAATGAACCTATTTACAAAACAGACTCACAGACTAAAACAAACTTATGGTTACCAAAGGGGAGAGATAAATTGGGAGTTTGGGATTGATATATACACACTACTATATTTAAAATAGATAATCAACAAGGACCTACTGTATAGCACAGGGAAATCTACTCAATATTCTGTAATAACCTATATGGGACAAGAATCTGAAAAAGAATGGATATATGTATATGTATAACTGAGTCACTTAGCTGTACACCTGAAACTAACAACACTGTAAATCAACTATACTCCAATGCAAAATAAAAATTAAATTTGAAAAAATAAGCAAATTAAAAAAATTAAAATAACTGCTCAAAAAAGCAGGTTTAACACTACTCTGGCAAATTAAATGGGTTCAAGGCTGAACATAAACCAAATATCTAAGTATCAAAAAAGTTTTTATCAGGGGGAGAAAAAGAAAAGTTCAACAAAACTCCAAGAATCATACCATTTTTGCCGTGAATGAGGTCATCTACCAAGGGATTAGCCACAACATCAAAGAGCTCCTTTTGGGTGGTATGAATGCCAAATACTTGTTTAAATGAATACTGAGTCTGTGGAGAAGAAAAAAAATAAAAAGCACATAAATGGAATTCCACTATAGCTAGGCTAGAAATATATCTGTTTAAACATATTCAGATGTTTACTTCTGAACAATTAGATCTAGACATGAAAAAAAAATACCAAGTCTTTAAACTTGGAGTCTTTAAAAAATTCATGACATACTTAAATTATACCAATTATAAACTGGTAAACATTTACAGTTATAACTACTAAAAAGACTGTAGAAAAGTCTTGTCTACTAATGCTCCATAGACTAAGGCTGATTTTGTTTTAATTAAGTGACAAAGGAGTTCAAAAGGTATTACAACGATTCAGTCATAGACTTGTGAAGATCCTCAAGCATTACTTCATATACTATTTTACTGCTATCTATTTTTCTTTATAAAGGTGTCATTGGGCTTCCCTGGTGGCGCAGTGGTTGAGAGTCCGCCTGCCGATGCAGGGGACACGGGTTCGTGCCCCGGTCCGGGAAGATCCCACATGCCACGGAGCGGCTGGGCCCATGAGCCATGGCCGCTGAGCTTTCGCGTCCGGAGCCTGTGCTCCACAACAGGAGAGGCTACAACAGTGAGAGGTCCGCGTACCACACACACAAAAAAAGGTGTCATTTAAAATGGCATAGCAGTATAAAACCAAGAGTTTTGATGTACTGCTTTTTTAAAACTAGAAAATAACTGTCAATATAATCTCATCTAAGTTTTTTTGTTTGTTTGTTTTTGGCTGTGCCACAAGGCATGCAGGATACTAGTTCCCTGGCCAGGGATATAACCCTGGTGCACTGGAGTGGAAGCATGGAGTCTCAACCACTGGACCACCAGAGAAGTCCCTCATCTGAGTTCTTCTATGAAATAAATTTTAAATAAACTGTGACCTTTAAAAAAGCAATAATACTTCAATTATCAAATCTTTCAAAATATGACTATTATTATAAAGCATATCTATATTATCAGAAATATTACCAAACTCCTACTTGGAAAATAAGACTGGGGACTAGGGTATATATTTCAAGGTAAATTAAAATACCCTAATCATCCAGGGACTGGAGTTCTATTCTTTCAATTTTTGTTATTTTCTAGCTTTATTAGTTTGTAAACATTGCAATTGTTCCTGTAGGCTTCCTGAATTTCTTGCAATTTTTGCTCCATAAATGTCAATGCTATTATTTGGTGCATGAGTATTCACTAGAATTTATTATGGGTTATAGCCTTTGTCACGTGGCCCCCTTTCCCTGTTTTATAACGTTTTATCTTAAATTCAACCTGCTCACATATCAATATCATGATCCTTATGTTTTTAAAATTAGCAGTTTTGTCCCCCAAAAGGAGATATGTATAGATTAGGACTCAAATACATCATCATCATCATAACAACAACAACTTGCACTTAACACTAACCATGTCCCAAGCACTGCCTTAGCATATTAGTGAATCATCATTTTTACAACCTCTGATGTAGGTACTATCAATTATTATGGCTCATTTTATAACTTGTTAAAGATCACACACCTACTTCAGCTAAGCTAACTCTCACCTTTGTAGAAGTTTTTATTCCAATCCTGTAAAACAGCTTTAGAGTTCACAGAAAGAACAAAGAATCTTAGAACTGAAAAGATATATACAGGTTAGCACTGACAGGTCAATAAGATGACCTCCAAGTCCTCATGAACAATCCCCACCCTCTTCCAGGTGAAGAAAACTGAGGCAAGAAGGAACTTGCCCAAGCTCATGAAGCTAATTAGTGTCAAAGCCATTTCCATTCCAACACTTCTTCCATTATCCAGTGTTGCTTTCTGTCAAAAAGCACTGAGAACTTTTAATCCCCACCAAACCTTTAGTACTATTTACACATACATGAAATTAATAAAGAAGTAAAATTCATTAAGTCAGTTCTCAACTATTTTACATTCTCAAAGGCCTACTCCTCCATGAAGCCTTCCCAGACCATTCCTTCATGCTTAATCCGTATCTACTGAGTGTTTGGCAAACAGGACAGATAAGGTACATATCCCCTAGAAGTGTATATTACACCAGGGGAGAGACAATAAACAAGTAAATAAATCTATAGATTGGGTTAAGTGCTGTCAAGGAAGTATAGAGAGTACAGACCAGGAGAGTAGTGGGAGGGGTGCTACTGCTGATGGGGGTAATCTGGACACACTCTGGGGAGGAAGTGATTTAAGCTAAAACCTAAGGATGAGGACCCATCCTGCTAAGAGCTAAGGGCAAAGCCCTGAGGCAAGATTCTGGCTTATCCAAGCAATTTAAGATTGTATGAGTACTAAGAGGTGATGTGGAGAGAGAGACAGCAGGAAGATTAAGCAGGATTGTGCCCATTTAAAAACTTTATTCCTTAGAAGGGTTTTTTTTTTATTTGCGGTACGCAGGCCTCTCACTCCTGTGGCCTCTCCCGTTGCGGAGCGGACGCGCAGGCTCAACGGCCATGGCTCACGGGCCCAGCCGCTCCACAGCACGTGGGATCCTCCCGGACCGGGGCACGAACCCGTGTCCCCCTGTATCGGCAGGCAGACTCTCAACCACTGCGCCACCAGGGAAGCCCGGGAAGCCCCTTTAGGTTTTAAACAGGAAAATGGTGACGGGAAGCGGGGGGGATAAATTAGGAGTTTGGGATTAGCAGATACAAACTGCTATACATAAAATAGATAAATAGGGCTTCCCTGGTGGCGCAGTGGTTGAGAGTCCGCCTGCCGATGCAGGGGACACGGGTTTGTGCCCCGGTCCGGGAAGATCTCACATGCCGCGGAGCGGCTGGGCCCGTGAGCCATGGCCGTTGAGCCTGCGCGTCCGGAGACTGTGCTCCGCAACGGGAGAGGCCACAGCAGTGAGAGGCCCGCGTACCACAAAGAACAACAACAACAAAAAAGATGAACATCTGGGCTTCCCTGGTGGCGCAGTGGTTGAGAGTCCGCCTGCCGATGCAGGGGACACGGGTTCGTGCCCCTATCCCGGAAGATCCCACATGCCGCGCAGCGGCTGGGCCCGCGAGCCATGGCCGCGGAGCCTGTGTGTCCGGAGCCTGTGCTCCGCAGCGGGAGAGGCCACAGCAGTGAGAGGCCCGCGTACAGCAAAAAAAAAAAAAAAAAAAAAAAAAAAAGATGAACATCATCCTACTGTATAACACAGGCAAGTGTATTCAATATCTTGTAGTAAACCATAATGGAAAAGAATATGAAAAAGAATATATACATATATGTATAACTGAATCACTTTGCTGTATACCAGAAGCTAATACAGCATTGTAAATTAATGGTACTTCAGTTAAAAAAAAAAAAGAAAATGTGAGGTCTGATTTCTGCTTTAAAAGATGACTGGCTGCTCTGTGGCAATGGATTAGAGAAGATTCAGAGTGGAAGCAGGTGGTCCAGCTGGCTTCAGCATAGTCTTGTTAATGTTACTCAAAGTGTGGTCAGCAGGCAGGCCAATGCCCCTCTGAGAGCTGTCTGTCTCCAGTCCAGGGGTAGGTAATTACAGAGATGGAGGGTAAATGCTTAGAACCTCTGTAGCCATTTCACACGGCTGCAACATCCCAGCATGTGATCAGTGGGGCTTATCTCTGAACAGATTATAAACCAGTCCTCTGCTGTCTAACTTTGCCTAACAGTTGTCTAACAGTTTCTTGTGGCAAAGCTGCACAAAAGTATCAGTCACCATGCATTGAAAATAAAAAAGCTGCTTCTTCACCACAGTTTGAGAAGCACTTGTCTCCGTAATTAATAACAGGCCTCAGACGAGGGTAGTGGCAGTGGAGATAGAACTGAAAGGACAGTTTCAAGATACACACTGGAGCAGAACTGATAGGATCTACTAATGAATGGGATATGAGGGGGGACAAGAGAAAGGTAAGGACAGGGTGTCTGGTTTGAGCAAATAGATGGTGGTGGTGTGGTGCTATTTACTGACAAGAAAAAACAAGGGAGGAAGTGATCTAGAGGGGAAAAAAATCAAGAGTTCTTTTGGACATGCCTGTGTGACATCCAAGCAGTGGACGTTCAAGTTGAGAGTTAGAGAAAAGATTTAGTCTGGAGATAAAAATTCCAAAATTATTACCATATCATCAACATGTAAAGCCATGGAAAAGTATAGATAGGGAAGAGAGCCCTGGGTATAGCCCAACCTGGTATTTAGAGGTTGGAAAAGGAGGAGAAGCCTGCAGACGGTGGCCAGTGAAAGACAGAACATGGAGAATTGGAGAAGACAGGATAGTGCTGCTGAGAAATAGATCATAATGAAGACAAAGAGGTGTCCATCACATCTAGCAGCAAAGAGGCCACTGGTGGGCTTTTGACTAGCAATCTCCCTCGAGCAGTGTACACAAAAGAGTGAAGGCAGCTTGAAAGAGATGACACCCTGAATCAATCCTTTTTTCTGCATTCCCAGAGTCTATTTCTTTAAACACACCTCTGTCTTACCAAGGAGGGTCACTTGCTTAGCATCTGTGCTCCCAACTAAATTGTAAGCTCCATAAAGGCAAGGACCATGTCTTACTCAGTTTTTAAAGTCTCCTTCTATGCTCCAGCTTAGCACGTTTGTCAAACTGAATTGAACTCTCTTTGTTTAACATTTTACTAAAAATAAAAACACTTCATAAGAGATCAATACAAGTATACAATGCCTATTAAATGTTATTTCAATCCCACATATGAAACTATATATATACATGTAACTGCCTAGCACAATCAGATATCATTCCACATTAAACTATCCCTAATATATGCTCTAAAAAGCAATAATTATCCAATACAAGAAATTAATCATCTAAAAGCAATCTTCTAACTCCAGTATACCAAAGGTGTGTCTGTACAGCCCAGAAATTAAAGATACTTTTGATATGGTGGTTAGAGTGAAGTAAATAAGTCTTTCAATAAAGTGGAAACACATGAATGTTGTTCAATGGAAAACATGGAAAAGCCATTCAGGAAAGACCCTATCAATTAAAAACAGCTGCTTCCAATAGGAATTACCTCCTTATATTCTCCATTTCGGTTGAGCCTGTAACCCTCAGGAGGATGAAGTTGAACTGTTGTATTACTGATCACCTCTATGCAACACTCTTGCTCTGGGAGGCTCAGTGGGCGTACCCTGCAGTACACCTGAAAATACATGAAGGTGCTTAAAGAACAAAGGTTGACTTTTTACCTGACTTTTCATTCATTCATTCAAACATTTGGCCTCTAAACTTAAGTATATATACTTAGAGCTGTGAAAGCCAAGATCTGCTACCCTGCTACCCGATTTGCTGATTGTCAAATGCAAACAGATATTTTAGATATGAGAGAATTTTAAATGCATATGATATCAAAACTCTCTCTAAAAATCAAAAACATATCACACAATGAGATTTGAAAAGCTGTTAGGATTGTCTGGAATTGGATGTCAATTAAAACTTGCCAGGGCTTCCCTGGTGGCGCAGTGGTTGAGAGTCTGCCTGCCGATGCAGGGGACACTGGTTCGTGCCCCGGTCCGGGAGGATCCCACATGCCGTGGAGCGCCTAGGCCCGTGAGCCATGGCCGCTGAGCCTGCGCGCCTGGAGCCTATGCTCCGCAATGGGAGAGGCCACAACAGTGAGAGGCCCGCGTACCGCAAAAAAAAAAAAACCCAAAAACTTGCCAGCTTAACACTTAATACACTGAAGTGCGAGATCTGAAATATGGTCTTTTTTAAAAATTTTATTTATTTAATTTTTGGCTGCATTGGCTTCGTTGCTGTGCGTGGGCTTTCTCTAGTTGCAGCAAGCGGGGGCTACTCTTCGTTGTGGTGCACGGGCTTCTCATTGCAGTGGCTTCTCTTGTTGTGGAGCACGGGCTCTAGGTGCGCAAACTTCAGTAGTTGTGGCGCACGGGCTTAGTTGCTCCGCGTCATGTGAGATCTTCCCAGACCGGGGCTCGAACCCGTGTCCCCTGCATTGGCAGGCAGATTTTCAACCACTGCGCCACCAGGGAAGCCCGAAATATGGTCTTCTTAATCAGTGATAGGGTTGAGGAAAACCTGTTCAGCACTATAATGCAAAGCACCTGGTTCCAATGAAGGGAAAATTTAAAAACCCCAGACCAAAGCATCTTTCTTTTATTTGCCATTTGCTTTTAAAAGCAAGTTCCCAAGCCTGCATGAAGAATTCTCCAAGATAGTTGAAGAATATTTTTTCATTATCTAACTTTTCAAATATAATTAGTTATAGGAAGTATGCAACTGACAACCAAACACTTCATTTTACTGGGCTAATGTATCCTACATAGAAACAAAGTTTCAAAGCTGGAACCAGCCTAAGCAATTTAGTATCATCCTTTTAGCTAAATGTTCTTTGACTCCACTTCCACTTCTCCATCCCTTCCAAGCATAAGCATAAGACATAAAAGGACTGAAGAAAGAAGACACACAAATACACAGGGAGACCTTACCCCAACGGGGTCTTTAAGACTCGTTTGGGATCCTTTTTTCACTGGTGGTTTCCTGGGTGTCTTAGTTCTCCTGGTCATAGATACAAAAACATTTCAGTTCAACACTAACATATAAAAACTTCACCTGTAATTCATACAGAGCCGACCTTCCTAGGGTTTATAAAATTATTCTTTAGCAGTTCCACAACACTATATCCCAAAAACATGAATAAGAATAAATTTCCTTAGTAGAAGAGTGTTTGTGGCATGGATAACCCAAAAGTAATTAAAATTTGGCTTAGGAGACATTTTTGCTACTAAAAAATAGAGATAACAGGCCCAAAACGGGGTCACTTGTGCTAGGCCCCAAATCACCAAACTGAGACTTCATACCTAACTTATAGTTCCAACCTCTCCCAGGAGTAGAATCTTAAACCAGTCAATCTGGAATTACCCGGTCAGCGCTAGTGAGGTAATCTGCCTGATAGACCCCTGCCATCCACTAAAGGATGTTCACCTTGCCACAGACAATCCACTCATTGCTAGTATAATTCCCTTGTTCCATCCCCCTCTGCCTATAAAAAAACTTCCATTTTGTACAGCTCTTAGGAGCACCTTTCTGTGTGCTAGATAGGATGCTGCCTGATTCATGAATCATTGAAAAAAGCCGGTAAGATCTAGTTGAATTCTGTTTTTTAATATCTATTTATAGTTCTGTATGTAAAATAGCTTATTTTCTTCAGCAACAACTTTACAGACACTACAAATTTGAAAAATCTACAGATAGTTGACCACACTTATCTCTAAAGTCATTTATGTAGGTACATAAGCACACACGCTGTGCCAACAGCCCACTGCCAAGGCAGACTGACAAGTGATTAACTTCAATAAATTATAAAAATGCAGATGGAGGAATCCATTCTTTCATCAAGATTTGTCTTTACTTTCAAGGAACAAGGAATTATTGAATTCTCAAAACTATCATCCTTTGTCCTCAAAGTGTGGTCCCGAAACTGCAATTTCGTGCTCTCTTAAGTAGGGACAGTAGAAAAAGATATTTTGCTTTATTCACCATTTCTCTAGCATGCCACTCCCCCCTTTCCCCCATTTATCTATAGAAAAACATTTAACACTAAGTGAAATTACTGGCTTGGATTTTAGGTTATTAAAATACTTCTTCAACCCCTTCCCAGATGAAACAAGCAAATTCGTGTTTTAAGTGTAGAACATTACTGTAGGTTTACTTAAACTCAACATTTTTCCCCAACGATTTTGACTTTAGCCTCTTAAGAAGAAAACAAGTTGCCTTTGCAAACGACTAGCTACGTAATGGTGCTAATTATAAAGGCAGCCCTCTTCTTTGCACAAGTATTTCGTTACCCAGCAGCAGTCAAGGAATTAGGCTGAGCTGCAAATGTCACCGACCCCGTGAGGAATGTGGGCGTGGGCTTTTGTGTCGGCGGCGGGGCTGTCTGAGACCCAAGAACAGAGCAAAATAACTGGCCTTCATCCGGGGGTGGTCGCGGCCCCCAGGCTACCGCGCTAGGCTAAGAAAATCACGCAGTGCGCTCGGACGCCGGGGCTCTCCGGGGGCTGAGACCACCTACCCAACCCCAACCCCAGGACACAACACTCGGCGCACCCGCGAGACGACCCCCGGCCCGCACTAACTCCGCAAAATTTAACCCGCGGGTGCGGGCGGCAGGGGATGGAAAGGGAAACTTAAGAAGGGGTTGAGGCGGCGGTCCCGGAGCCAGGTGGAGGTTGACCTGGCTAACCCGAACTGGGGTTGCCGCCCAAACTTCCCCCTCCTCCCAACGTGGGGCAGATATTTCCTGGCCGAGTGAAGCTAGGGCGGCGAGCCGGGCGCCCGACTCCGGGCGGCGGGGAGCCGGACAGGGTCTCCGCGCCCGGGCTCCCCCCTCGGCGGTCCTGATGGGGGCTCCCTCCCACTTTGGGGGCCGCGGCCCGGGAGACGCGGGGCTCGATGCCGACCGCGTGTCCCGGGGCCTGCTGCGGCGTGAGGAGACGCCGGCTCCGCGGCCCGGTACTCACGCTTGCTTCATGGCAGCAGGCTCCGCGCTGCCCAGACGTGCGAGCGGGACGCCAGACTCGGTCGGGCGGGCTGGCGAGGACGGCGGGCCGCAGGGACAGGCCGCGGGCACCGAGACTCGGCAGCTCAGGAGTGGCGCTCAGAAACGCCTGGAGAAGCAGCTCCGGGACCAGGTGAGCTCGCGCCCGGCGCATTTCAAACGGGCCAATCAGCGCCCGCCCGCGGGGAAGGGGGCGGGGCTTCAGGAAACGCCTGCGTCTCGGGGAGAGGCGCTCGTCTCCTAGGCGACCGACGCAGAAAGGGCAAGGGCTGTCTGCGTGTCTGAGCTTCAGGGCTGGAGTGGGAAGCGGAGCTCAAATATTAGAAAATACAATCCCTTGAATTTTCCGAGGAGGAAACTGAGAGTTTCTTCTCCCACAGCACAAGAAGTCCAATGGAAGGGCAAATCCAGGGTTGATTCAGAAGTCAGCAATGTCGTTCCGGCCCAGGAGTGTCCTATCCTTGGGCTGTACCCTGCGCAGAGTCTCAGACTCCCTCTCTAGCTTCCAGAGCATCACAACACCTTGGCTTCCTTTCTGTCTCTTCTTCACCCTTCCTGGGATCTCCCTCTCTGAAACCTCTAGCTCTTTCCAGAACCAGTCTTTTCTAAGATGAACTGATTCTATCTCACTTCGACCTTTGCGCCTAAACCAATGACTATCAAATGTGCATCTACATCTGTGCTCTCATGGAACTGTAGTCCCATCTCCTCAACTTCCTATAGGACCAGACACCACTAAGGATACACATAATTAATATCCTCGGCCCATAATGTTCCACATAAAGATGGTTCCAATCTCTGCTGTTACAAACACAGTGAATAAACTTGGAAATTCATCATTTTACACAGATGGCTGTGTTAAAGAGTATATGTGTATGTAATATTTCACAGGTATTGCCAAATTGCCCTCCATAAAGGTTGTCCAAAGGCACAATCCCACCAGCCATGTATGAGAGCACCTGTTTCTCCACAATTCTCAGATAGCAAAGTGTTACCAAACTTTTCTGTGACTGTTGATCTAATAGATGAAAAAAAGTCACCAATTTAAATTTCTCTTCTCTTATGATGAATGAGGTTGGGTGTCTGTGCCTATGTTCAATAGCCATTTGTGTTTCCTTCTTTGAGAACTATGTTCATATCCTTTGCCTTCTTGTTCTATTGGGTTGTTTTTCTTATTGATTTGTAAAAGCTCTTCACATATTAAGAAAATTGGTCCTCATCCAAAATCTGAGTTCAAAGATTTGTATAGTTCATAACTTGGTTTTTATTTTAATTAGTTTATGTTGTTTTGTGACAGCTTAAGAAAAAACTTAAGGTAGCCAAATTTATCAGCCTTTTCTTTTGGGGCTTCTGTTTTGTGCCATACTAGAAAAAAGTCTTCCCCACTCTAAGATAAATTTTTTTAATCTTTTCTTTTTCCTAGTGCTTTTATTGCTTTGTTTTTTATGTTTAAGTCTTTGAACCATTAAAACTTTATTTGTTGTCAAATGAGAGGTCTGTATTATTTAGGAATTGGGCTGGGCTGCTGGCCACTTACCTCTTAATTACACTGCAGCCTGGCTTTGGCCTCAGTCTTTCCACTGGAACTCTTCTCACCAAGAACACCACCTCATTGATGCTAAATCTATTCGATCCTTCCCCACCCTTATCTTACTTGACCTCTTAACACACTAAAAAAATTTCCAATTCCTCTCTTCCTGTGCCTTTTTCTTCTTAGCTTTCTAACCCCTCTTTCTCAGCCTCATTTGTGAGTTCTTTTTTCTCCCTTAAATACTGTGGCTTAGGGTTTTCACCTGGTGGTCAATAGCTATGCCCTCTCTGCAGGCACTCCCAACCATTCCTATGACCTCACATTTGCTCTTCTGAGCTCCAGAGTCATATGTCCAACAGCCTACTGAATTCTCCACCTGGGTGCTCCACAGGCACCTCACACCTAATACATCCTAATCTCTTCCCCTGAACCTATTCTCCCTCAGTGGATGGCATCACCATCTATCCACCCACCCAAGCCCAAGTGCAAGGTACCATCTTTGCATTCTGCCTCTCCTTCTGTTCCAACGTTCAATCACCAAATCTTGACAATTCTACCAACTAAATAACCTTCAAACCCCTCCTCTCTGTCTCCTCGGCCACTACCATCTCTTGTCTGGATGACTGCAACGATATCCTAACAGGCTTCCCTGCTGCCATCTTCCAATCCTGGTTCCATTTTGCAGCCAGCTCACCACTAAATCACAGATCTGATCATATCATTCCCCTGCTTGTAATACAACAGTAGTTCCCATTGCTGGAGACCCTCAACAGGCCCTGGGGTTCTTCCTCTCCAAGCTCATCACCTATCATTTCCCCTTGCATCCCTCCAGCCATGACGACCTTCAGTGCCCTGAACACACTGGGCTCACACACCATTCCCTCTGCTGTTAAGCTCTCCTCCCTCCCTTCCTCTGACAATGCCTCCTTACCCTAAGTTCTCAGCAGATCTTCTGCCAACGACCCTGCTCTGGATGCTGGACCCCTGTTCTCTATCCACAGTGCCCTGCACTCCCCCAGTCACTGCACCTATTGATTTGCTTCGGAGCTCGCATCCCAATTTTCAATCGCTGCTTATTAGTCTCCTCTACCAGCTTATCCCCACATCCTCAATAGATGGCGCTGTTGCATCCCCCGTGCCCAGCAATGAAGATGTTCCATACATGTTTGACGGAATGAATGAACCCATCCCTGCACAGAACACCCCAATGGAGGGCCCAGTTACAATACACCACCCCCAGCTTTTCTTTTGGCCAGTTTCTTCTTTCTCACTCATCTATATCCTTATTAAAGCTCACTGACTTAATTTTTAATGCCAATTCATTATATCATTTTCTCTGTTCAAAAATGGTCAAGCACTCCCCACAGCTGGTAAAAGATTTGCATTTTCCCCTAGAATTAGAGATCCAGACCAGGGTGAGGGTAGAAGAGGGATAGAGAGTACAACTGGGAGGCTTTTTTAAAGATCAGGTTTATTGCAGTATAATTTACATGCAATAAAATTCACCCTTTTTATTTGTCCCATGTATATATTTGACAAACATACACCATCCTGTAACCACTTCCATAATCAAATGTATAATATTCCCATCACACTGAAAATTCCTTGTGCTGACCCTTCGCAATCACCTTCCCCTATCCCCAGCCCTTGGCAACCACTTTTCTGATTTCCTTCCTTAGATTTCTGTCTTTTCCAGAATGTCTCTTTTTTAACTCAGCATAATGCTTTTGAGATTCTATCCATGTGTTGCATCTGTCAATAACTTTCTTTCCCTTTTCATTGCTGATTAGTATTCCATTGTATGACAATCTACCCATTCACTAGTTGATGAATATTTAAGCTGTTTCCACTTTTTGGCGATTATGCATGAAACTGGTATAATTATTTGTGTAAAGTTATCTATGTAGACATAGATATTTTCACTTCTCTTGGGTGGGATTGCTGATCTTGTGGTAATCGTAAGTTTAACTTTATAAGAAACTGCCAAACTGGACTGGGAGGATCTTATGCAAATCACTGAAGAGGGGCTGATACTACAGAGATTTGAAACCGTAATTAATCCCATCTCCCAGCTAAACACATCCAGCTGTGGGAACCTAATAACCAGCAAGCACCAGAAATTACCAAAGCCCAGAGTGTTTGAGGAAAGGTGGTAAGCTGGAGACGGGATGCCTGTGAGCATCCAACCCACTCAGCACACCCAAGGCTTCAGTGGTTTTGGCAACATAATCTCACATCCCCAGGCCCTGTGACTCTCTCTCCCCAGGCCATCTGTAAAATGAATGATTGGATGTTAATGCCTTACATGCTCAAGCAACAACAACAAATTAGTAAAATCAACAAGCTTGGGGGAGGGTGTACAATTGATACAAAAAAACACACAGAAGATCTGAACAGAACTTCAAATGAATAACATACACAGAAGGGGAGCTATCACTTACCCAAGGTATTTAGACTATTTAGACTAAGTATATGCCCTCAGGCTCAAGACAAAAAAAAAACCTTGAAACATATATTGAATTCTAATTAGTTGGCCTTTTTGAAGACATGGTTAGTAGTTCTGAAAGGACATTCTGTACATTCCAGGATTGAGCAAGTAAATACATTGTGGATAATGGGAACCAAGTTTCTCACTGTTAGACAGTAATATAAATATTGAAAGGGGGAAGGGTGAAAAGTACCTGGGAATTCTTTGTACTATTTAGCAACACTTTTCTAACTATGAAATTATGTCCCCCACCCAAAAAAAAGAGAGAGAGAATGGTTGGACTGTATCAGTGCTTCCTAAACTCCCTTATGGTATTAAAAATCACCTGGGGCTTCTGATAAAAATTCAAAACTCCAGGACCACGCCCACCCCCAGCACCCTCGGTGAGTCTTCTACATATGTGCATCTGGGCCCTGAGCATGTGCATTTTACATCATCACACACATTTTTTAAAGGCTAGATTAAATTTTCTTTGAGGCTCGTGGTTCCATGCTCTGGAGGAGACAACATGTAAGCCAGTTTTAGAAACCCGTTTCTTAGCACAGAGAGAATGTGTGTGACAACCATTTGCTGAAGTACGTTTATTACAGAGCTGAAGAATTCATACAAATACCAAGGGGCCATAGGAAAACCCCTTGGGCAATCTCCCGGGAGGAACATTCAGGAAAAATTTCATAATTCTTTGAGTCACACCGATGTCTTCTGGAGCTATACATTTCAGGAATGAGTGGCCTGATTTCTATCCTTCCAATAAGACAAACGCTTACTTGCCCTAGGGCCTTTGCACTTACAGCTACCTGGACCTGAAATACTCTCCCCCACATGCTGGCAAAGTTGGCTCCTTTTCACCCATCAAGTCTCTCCTCAAATACCAGTTTATCAGAGTGCCCATCCTATCTCAGCTGCCCCACCCCAACCCTCCCTAGTCCCTCACCAGGCTTCTTTTCTTTTCTCTTTTTATAAATTTATTTATTTATTTTTGGCTGTGTTGGTTCTTTGTTGCTTCACACGGCTTTCTCTAGTTGCAGCCAGCGGGGGCTACTCTTCGTTGTGGTGCGTGGGCTTCTCTTGTTGCGGAGCACAGGCTCTAGGTGTGCGGGCTTCAGTAGCTGTGGCTCACGGGCTTCAGTAGTTGTGGCTCGTGGGCTCTAGAGCACAGGTTCGGTAGTTGTGGCACATGGGCTTAGTTGCTCCACAGCATGTGGGATCTTCCCGGACCAGGGCTCGAACCCGTGTCCCCTGCATTGGCAGGCGGATTCTTAACCACTGCGCCACTAGGGAAGTCCCAGGCTTATTTTCTAAGCACTTACCATTATCTGAATTTATCTATATCTCTTGTCCTACTGACTGACGTAGAACATCAGCTCCATGAGGGAAGGATGGTTTGGGTTTTGTTCTCTTCTGTATCCCCAACTCCTAGGACGGTGTTTGTTCTATACATACCAAGCACTAAATAAATGTTCACTGAATGACTTAACAAAACACACGTACAGGAATCTATTTCTCATGATGAATGAACATGTTTGCAGTGGGGTAGGTGAAATATAACCAAGTCAAGTGAGAAACGGAAGGACCTTCCTATAATAAATACATTTTATTTTTTCTTCCACACAGTTTAAGAAAACCAGACATTAGTATAAGTTGGAAGAACATCTCTGAGTTTGTTTTTGTTTTTTTGTTTTTTGTTTTTTGTTTTTTTGCCGTACGCGGGCCTCTCACTGTTGTGGCCTCTCCTGTTGCGGAGCACAGGCTCCGGATGCGCAGGCTCAGCGGCCATGGCTCACGGGCCCAGCCGCTCCACGGCATGTGGGATCTTCCAGGACCGGGACACGAACCCGTGTCCCCTGCATTGGCAGGCGGACTCTCAACCACTGCGCCACCAGGGAAGCCCACATCTCTGAGTTTGGACATAGGTCTCTGCCTTTTCATCCATAATGGATTGTCGACTGGAAAATCAGAGGCTGGCATTCAACAATATGTTATAAAGTGTTGTTATACAGTGTTAATAGGTGTTTCATATAAAAAGGGTACCATAACCACAACAAATTTGGGACACAGCAGATCCACAGGAAAGTTTTCTCCAATGCATCCGAAAACAGCTTTCTTCCCCACCCTGCCTTCCTCAGAACATCTCCTGGGAGCTGAGTTCCTTCCACAAAAAACACTTTGAGAAAGATTGCAGCAGACCAAATATTTAAATCACTTTGTACTCAAAAGGCTTCTAAACATCCCACTTCTAATTCTAATCAACAATGACAAATTCATGTCTTTAGAAAGAAGAGGGAGAGTTCCTTTCTAAGAACTGAGCAAAGGAAAATGAAACTCTGGGGCAATTGACTAAATGGCCTCATTCAAACATATCTGAGTTTTATCACAACAAAAGTGACTGGCAAATTTTACAGTAGTGTTTCTCAAGCAGGAGGAGGGGGAAGAAATACATCTCTTTAGGAATTCTCTCCCCCGTCGCCTTTGGAGACAGCAGTGGGAATATGGTACATCTCTAAAGTGTATTGAGACACGAAAAAAATGCGAGAACTGCTACATTAAAAGACATCTTCCCAGTGAGGTTTCAACTGACCCACTGCCAAACTTTTTAATTTCCGGAATGGCTTAGGCAAAACTATACTCACATTAGACTTCATAATACTTAATGATAATTAATATATTTGAACCCATTCTCACTCAACGTTAGACGCTTCCAAATCAGTGTACTGCAAACTGTTATAAAATTTTAATTTGTAACACTGTCCAAAAGTATACAATGGGACTAAGTTTACCAAACTTATAAAAACATTATGAAACACCTGGTCTTATTTTGTTGATTTAACATTTCATTTTCATCATTAAGCATGCTGAAAAAGCAACGTAACCAAAGATTAAATTAAATAATCTAAAAGTCCTTCAAATTAGTCACCCGTTATCTTTCAACTACTTCTGAGCTAAATGAAGAACCTTATTTTACTCTCTATAAACAAGAGAATTTAAAAGCCTTCATGCCTTTGGCATTACTAGAATGGAGTATTTAAACTTTATACTTTTGTCCACCATAAGACTGAAGTTACAATAACATGAAATGGAAGCCCGCAGACCCTGCTGGAGTAAGATTCCACTAACAATGTCAGCCTCTTGCCAAAAAAACAAATTTTGTCATGCAGCTAGCAATTAATGTGCCAAAAATTTACCAGCCCAGATTATTTTATCAGTCTACCTTCCCCAGAGGAAGTAAACAGATAATAAAACTAATGAAATCGTATTTCTTGACCACTCGCATCCAATATAGATTGTTACTTATGCTCAGAAGATTGGACGATGATTTATTTATAAGGCCATTCGAGTGTCTGGGCCAGTAAACCATAGAGGCAGTATACTAAGATATGGGGGTGCTGCTGAGTCAGCAAAAGAGGATCCTGCATTGTGATGGATGGCCCCTTAAGTCATTAGCAAGTGCACAACAGGAGTGATGGGCTTCTGTTAAAAACTGTTTTGTGTCAGCATTTCTGTACTCTCTGAACACATCATGAAACAGTGAACTTTAATTAGTAATGCAACAGATGAGAAAATACTCAGTGTTTTGTAATATACTCCACAGAGTAGAAAGCAGGGGACACATTCTTAGGTGGTGAGTTGCTAAAAGTTAGACCAATCAAAACAAAGCTGATAGGCCCAGTACCTTCTGGAATTTGTGACATCAGCATTTCTGCAAGTTTGGCCCACGGCCCTCCTGACTCAGAATCACCTGGGGAACTTTCTCCAGTGTAGATCTTCTCCAGGAAACCAACATTTTAAACCAGTAAAGCAGCATCTCCTGATTCGCCTGGGGAATCTACATTTGTCACAAGCTCACCAAGTGTTTCCATCCCTTTGGCAAGGTCTTTAGCATCCTCTGCACATGAACACTAAACTCGGCAGTATATATGAAATGCTGAAGCAACATCAAATGTATAACCTCCCCAAATATCGTGATGTCATTGGCTTAAAAGGTGACAGACAAGCACAACCAATTGGGATTGACTCAGCCAATGCCCACTGGGTAACACATTTTACCTGTGCTGCATAATACTTGGCACCATCAAACTGGTGACAAGAAAACAGAGCAAAACAGAACACATAACACTTAGCCACAGGCTGTGGACTTTTAAGAAAATCCAAATCTATAATGACATGGGAACCCTGCATTGTGAAAAAGAATGTACTTGTAGGAAAAGAGGACTCTCTTTCTATTCATTCCCTTCACTAGGTGGGGAAAGGAAGAAGACCACTCCCCAAACCAGGTTTCTTCATTCTGGAATGCCTTCCCAGCCCCCAGGGCTCCCACAGACCCAACATACTCTTTCTCAGGTTCCCCTACTGACCTTTCCAGCTCATTCTCTTCCCACTGTGGGAGCTCTTGGGAGAGGCTTTGTTACATGAAACTCATCAGATGAAGCACACTGCATTCTGCAAGAGTAATACTACAAGGGTAGTAAAGGTGAATCCAACTATTTCATAGTAAAGCTACAAGGGAGGTATGCTTAATCCAATTGTTTAAATAGGATTGGAGAACTCACTTTAAATAAATTAAAAACTAAATGAAATATTAATGATTTGCCTGAATGAGGACTTACTTGAATCCATGTTCCCCTTTTAAAATCACACATATGGAACCAATGCACGTCCAGAGAAATGTCCCCATGTCAATACCTTATTGACATGAACCCATTCAAAAATGCCAAGACACCAACCATTATAAATATTTTAGGCCACTGTAAACTGGTACCATGACACTGGCTTATGGTGGTTAGGAAGTTGTAGCTTAATGTTGACATTTGGCACAAAAAGCTTATGGTCTGAATTATGTTTCTTTTTTATGTAACTCTGGCTCAGGAATCCGATACAGAGCAGCTGAGAAATAAATTATGTTGCTGAGGCTGAAGATGAGGCACAGAAGTATGGCTCCAGCTATCTGAGAGAACAACAGGGGCCTGGAGTGGGCCAGGAGCCATTCCTTCCTTAGAGTCTTGTCCAGAAGGATGGCTTCCATCTGCATGTGTGTGGCCAGGATCACACACACATGAAACAGCTGGTGACTATGACCTATAGCAAACACACAAAAGACCACCAAGATCAGCAATAGAAAAGGAATGGATTGATACATGCTATGGCATGTATGCTAAAAACACTATGTGGTGTGAAAGAAGCCAGATACAAGAGACCATATATTGTATGATTCCATTTATATCAAATGTCCAGAAAAGGGAAATCCACAGAGACAGAAAATAGATTAGTGGTTGCTTCAGGCAGGGGTGGGAGTTGGGATTAACAGTACATGGGCACAGAGGATCTTACTGGAGTGATGAAAATGTTCTAAAACTCATATATGGTGATGGTTGTACAATGTGGTAAATTTACTAAAAAATCATTGAATCATATACCTGAAATTAGGGTATTATGTAATATATAATATATACTTTAAAAATTTATTTTTAAAATGTAATATGAGAAAAATAAAAGGGCCATCAGAGCAAACCAAATCCATTTTTAAAACAACTTATCCACCAGTCCTGTTTTTCACATGAAAAAGTTCTGCCAAAGGTTACCTCTTGAGAGCTGTCACTGATCAGCTCAGATACTGACTTCAATCCCAAAGGAGAAGCCAGCCAAATTTTCTGTTGGCCTCTTACGAGGTGCTCCTCGCCCCACTGCTGGTTAATCCCAGACACAACCAGGGGCTCTTCCTCTCCAATAACTTACAGGACCCCAGTCACCATGTATGCATCCCCAGAGGGTGGGAGTCCAGTGGAGGGTGGTTGGAGTGAGCAGGGATGTGCTGATTTGGTGACTGGTGAGAAAAGGAGTCCATTGCCCAGGGCTGGGGATCGCTTTGGGGGACAGCCTGCAGAAACCATGTTTCATGGGCTGAGTTGTATCTCCCCCTCCCAAATTCATATGTTGAAAGTCCCAACCCCCAGTACCTTAGAATGTGATCATATTTGGACATAAGGTCTTTAAGAGACAATTGAGTTAAAATGAGGTCACTAGCGTGGGACCCACTCTGATTGGTGTCCTTCTAAGAAGGGGAGATTAGGATGCAGACATGCACGTACACAGAGGAAAGACCATGTGAAGAGAAATGGAGATGGCCACGGGCAAGCCAAGGAGAGAGGACTTGGAAGAAACCAACCCTGCCGTCCCCTTGATCTCAGACTTCTGACCTCCAGAATTGTGGGAAAATAAATTGCTGTTGTTTCAGCCACCCAGTCTGTGGTTCTTTGTTATGGCAGCCCTAGCTAATACGACACAAGAGTTAAAGATTCTCCTTCAGTTAAAAAAAAAAAAAAAAAAAAAGAATTCAGTGTTGTACCCGCAGGACTTAACCCAGAGTAAGTATTCAATAAATGTGTCCACAGAAGGAAACAGCCTGGCCATCTGCCCAACTGAGCAAGAGCAGAGTCAGGAATGAGGATGTAGGAGAGTTGAGTAGGTGGCCAATGAGTTCCTTAGGGCAGGGAGCTACCAGCACCCCAGCCTGCATCCCCCAGGGAGGAAGTGTGCCTGGAGGAGCCACCCTTGCCTCACTCAAGCCATACTACTGGGCTGTATCCAATTTCCAATCTGTGTGTGATGCAACGATGTGGTTCCTTATCCAGCGAGAGCCATGTACTCCAAGGACACAGGGCCAAGCAGAAGGAGGGGACCAGCTGTGCTCACCAACTGAGGCACAAACCTGTCTCTGTTAGGGCAGGAGATAAAAAGACAGAAGAGCCACGAGCACTGAACAGATGTGAAATGTGCCTGCAGCAGGAAGAGCGATTTCAACAATCCCTCCTGGCAGGAATAGGGAGGAACTTCCTGTGGGCGTTGGAGAGGGAGCCCAGCATCTGACTGGCTCTGTTATTTAGGGAAGGAGAACTTTCCAAACCCTTTGTTAAAGATCTGTTACTAACTGCCCGTCTGGCCAATTTCCCCCTATAGGAGTGTCTTTCTGCTCTGGGCCCAAGAGGACAGGATAGAGGCGAGTAAATAAAATGTTATTAAGAAGCCAGAGCTGGCAAAACAAGGCCCAGGGCTGTTTTTCCTGCCCACCACCCCCACCCCCACACTTCGTACACTACCACCTCTATTTCATCTGGCTGGAGCTGGGGCGGTGGACGTGCTGGGCAGTTCCTTAGGCAGGTTCCAATCCCCTGGCCCTCTCATCTCCCTCCTTTTTTGAAATCTGCCCTCTAAGCATTTTGTTCATTGTAATCCCTTCTGGCAGGAGAGAAGAAGTAAAGAAGTAAAGGAGATGAAACTCTAATCAGAGCAAACAAAGCAAAATCTGGCCATGTGTCTTGGGCAGAAGATGGAACCCCATGGACAAAATGGGCTTCGGGAGAACCAAGCTTCCTGCCCGCCACCTGGGGATGAGGCTCTGAATCCCCGTGGTATTGATAGCTTAGCTAAGGAGCTCTCATCCCAGGACTCATCAGCCTCACCAGAAGTGGCCCAAGGGTCCCTCCTCCAGCCAGTCCCAGAGCCAGGGTGGAGGAGACACGTTCCGCAGTGCCACCCACTTCCCTAGACAGAGAGGAAGGAACCCTGCCAGCAGGTGTAAACCCCTGTGCTTCCGACACCTCCTCTCCACCACATGGCTTCTCTAACTTGAATGAGCTCAGGCTCACCTGGAGAATCACACAAGCTTCTGAGACACGGGATGTCTGGGCGCTGGGAGCTGAGAATCTGTGTGTTCCCAGGTGATGCTGAGACTGCTGGTCCAGGGGCCATACCTGAGAACCACTGTTCTACCACAATTCCTGGCCCCATCGTACCCACCTGAATGAGACAAAGACACTTTCCTCTCCTCAGCACAGCCCCCTGCCAGCTGGTACCCTCAGAGCCAGCTGTACTCTGTCTTTCCTCTTCCTCTTTACGGCTGCCTTACATGTTCATTGAATAACGGAATTTCACATTCTAGGTAATAATGGGACTCTCCTGTCCCCATACCTGCTGGAAATGCTTTAGAATCCTAGATCTACCTCCTCTCCATCCTCCGCCATCCTCCCTGGTCGTCCACTGGCTACGTACATCCTGGCCTCTGTCACCTTACAATTTCACTAACCTTGGTCTGTGCCTGGAGAACTTCCTGAAGAATTGCTTCTCTCCCTGCCCCGGCCTCTCTTTGCAACTGTGTGCACTGGTGTCAGGGATGGGAACCCTCCCTGGACAGCAGGGCAAGGGGCATCAGGGCCACCAGGCACTCACCAATGTAGTCGAAGCGTCCAGGAGCCAGGCGCTCCGGCAGATGCGCAGAGTAGAGGAAAGAGGCCAGGAGGGTCACGGCCATGTGCTTCTGGTGGTACAAGGTGGCTTCGTTCTGTGCAGTCTCCCCAGGGAAGAGGAATAGCTGCAGGTATTTAAAGAAACGTCAGGTCTTAAAATAGATAACCAACAAGGACATACTACATAGCACAGGGAACTCAATATTCTATAATAACCTAAACGGGAAAAGAATTTGAAAAAGAATAGATACATGTATATGTATCATTGAATCACTTTGTTGTATACCTGAAACTAACACAACATTGTTAATCAACTATGTTCATTATAAAGTAAAAAATTTTAAAAAGAGAAGGAAAGAAAGAGAGAGAGGAAGGAAGGAAGGAAGGTAGGAACGTATGTCAGGTCTTGAGAGGAGGCCTGCAGACATCCCCACGCATATGTGTGGACTCTGTGGGCCAAGGCTGTTCCCTCTCCAGTTCTGTGGCTTGGAAACGGAACTCGCAGGCTTCCTGTTCTGAGTGTGATCAACTGAGACCCAAGGCAACTGTAGTTTAATCCCCCTCATGCTCATGAGAGCCTTTGGATTATTTAATTCCAAAAAAAGAAAAAGGAAAGAAAGGAAGAAAGAAAGAAAGGAAGAAAAGGAAAACAACAGAAGTGAAGACAAAATTAAAGGAAAAGAAAAATCCAGTTAGATATATCGCTACATTTTTCCTGGGGCTAAAACGTAAGTATAGTAAAACATGGCCTATTCACACTTGAACTCACTTCTAACCAGCACATCCCCTGAATTGATGCTCCTAATTAAGGCTTTAAGGCCTAAAAATCCCTGGAAGGCCTTCTGAATCATCACAAACTATTAATTATGGACATTACCCTGGTGTGGAGTTCAGTACGGTTTTTGTACGATTGTTATAAACAGCGGCGGCAGCCACCACTACAGAGGACACTAGGCCAAGGCCTTTTACGTGCATCACTTCATCAGAGCCTCAACAATGACCACAAGGCAGACACTATTCCCCCCACTTTGCAGATGAGGAAACTGGGCTGGAGGGTGACTTGCAAACCACTAACTAGCAGTGAAGTCAGGCTGATTCCAGAACCTGTGTGCTCAGCCACATCGCCATTTAGGGTAAGCCCTCCCCTCCCCCGCTGCCCACTGGCTGGTGCAGTGCCAGGAGCACCCAGCGCTCATAATAGCAAGAACTTGTGCTGTATGCTTTGGTGGCCTTGTGGGACCGGCTTGTTCTTTGCTCTGGTTTCCTGTGTGTGGTCTGTGTCCTTGAAGAAGGATTCAAGGAAATGGGCTGCATCCCCATCTCTGGGTCCCCCCCAGGCCCACACGAACTCAGCAGGAGCACACGCTCAGTGCCTCAGCTAATGAAGCCAGCTCGACACCTCTCCTTTATCCCTGGGCCCTGCCATCCTGGCCTCATGCAGCAGTGTAAGGCAGCCTTACGCTGCCTCTGGGAGGGGAATGCCACCCACTGGGCCTGGGCTTGGCATTGCTGAGCCCATCAGTTCTGTTTATTTAATTATTCTCCTCTACCCCCCTGTGAAAGACAGGATGTCAGCCTCATTTAAAGATGAGGAGGAATTCCCTGGTGGCGCAGTGGTTAAGAATCCGCCTGTCAATGCAGGGGACGTGGGTTCAAGCCCTGGTCCAGGAAGATCCCATATGCCACGGAGCAACTCAGCCCGTGTGCCACAACTACTGAGCCTGCGCTCTAGAGCCCGCGAGCCACAACTACTGAGCCTGCGTGCCACAACTACTGAAGCCCGGGCGACTAGAGCCCATGCTCCGCAGCAAGACAAGCCACTGCGATAAGAAGCCTGCGCAATAAAGAGCAGCCCTGGCTCACTGCAACTAGAGAAAGCCCACGTGCAGCAACGAAGACCCAACGCAGCCAAAAATAAATAAATAAAATAAATTTATAAAAAATTTAAAAATTAAAAAAAAATAAAGATGAGGAAACCGAGGCTCAGAGAGCTTATGTTCATTGCCTAGGGTCACACAGCCCGTGAGCAGTGGGACTGGGATTTGAACGTGCATGAACTTTCCCCCTTTTATCTTTCCTCCTACACCCTCTTCCTTTGTGTTCTCCATCTAATTCCCATCTATCCTTTAAGACCTTCATTCATATATTTTCCTTCACCACTACTACTACTATGTTAATTGATGATAATATATAATACTGCATTTACTGGACTCTCACCACCAGCTAACACTTTACACATTGTCTCATATAATCCTCCCCATAGCCTGACAAAAGGAGGTGTTATTACCAGGCCATTTTACAGATGAGGGAAATCAAGACACAGAGGTGGAAGATAACTCGTCCAATGTCTTGCAGTGAGTAAATATTACAGATTTGCCTCCAGAGCCCGCTCTCCTGGTCACTCTACTGAACCCCAGGCTACCTCCCCTGCCCAGCCCTCTACGATTGCTCCTGAGCCCCCAGTCAGCACTGGCCACTGGTGCATCTCCTATGTTCATCAGGGCCTCTGTGTTCATGCCGTCTCTTAACTAGTCTCCAAGTGCCATGAAAGGAGCACCTGGGGCTCGACTCCTGTGTGTCCCACTGTGACCAGGACGGCGCTCCGACCCCCAGAGCTCAGGACACAGTTGATTCCCCGATGCTGCCAACAGGCAGAGAGGGGTTGGAGCCGGGCCCTTACCCTGGAGAAGATGGGAAGGGAGTCCCAGGTGTAGGGATAAGCGAAGGCCAGGACACGAAGCATCTTACAGAGCCTGGGCTTCTGGACCTCAAGAAACCTAAATCAGGGAAGGAAAGGGGCGAGAAATGAGAATGAAAAGAGTTTCAGTAAATAACACACACAT
This sequence comes from Mesoplodon bidens, assembly GCF_964165515.1. Lineage (NCBI taxonomy): Eukaryota > Metazoa > Chordata > Mammalia > Artiodactyla > Ziphiidae > Mesoplodon > Mesoplodon bidens. The sequence goes on along the minus strand of NC_138178.1, from coordinate 58,865,193 downwards.
GCACATTAAAAATAACCAAGGGCGAGTAACCCACGAAGGACAAGCATTTTTGCACAAGCTCCTCCTAGGGCCGGCAGCTTCTCCCCCAGCGCTCTCCACTTGTCCCACCCTGATGGGAACGGCTCAGTCTCAGATGTGGAAAGAGCTCAGGGTGGGCGGGGAGGGGCAACCATCTCCCAGCATCCTGAGAAGCTCGTGGGGCGAGCACCTCTGCGAAGGTTGAGATGCTTAATTAGTCAGAGGCGCCAGCTGATTACCCTGCAGAAGCCCTGGGTGCAATTAGGTGTTTAATTACTTAAGAGATTTCTGGAATATTTAATACCACACACAGGGATACTGGGCTGGGGAAACTAAGTAAGCATGGTCCTTCCTTCTCTCTTTCATCATCACCCCCACCTGCCTCCGGTTCCAAGACAGATGAAGCCAGCATTAAAATGAGTGGTGCCGACTGTCGCAAAGATAGGCAGCTCCTCCTGGATGGAACACGATGGGGCCTCAGCTGGCTTGGGCCCAGCCTGAGGAAGGGGCAGCAGCTGAGGGTGTGCGGAGCCGGGCAGCACAGATGGCAGGCTGGGTACTGGGAGGGGAGGGGTAAGGAAAGGCTCCACGTGAAACCACGGCCCTGAACTGGGGCTCGGGCAAGGGAGAGCTCACACGCCCAGGCTGGGCTGGGAGGCAGGGCAGGTACCCGCTTCAGCAGCACAGGGTGTTGTGGGGGATGGATCCTCCCTTGGTGCCCACAGGGCTGCGAGGCCAGAGGACCCCCAAGGGTGGTGTGCAGAGCCCGGGCGCTGAGGCTCGTGGGGTAGTGCAGCCCGTAAGATGAGGGAGGCGCTGGGGCCATCTCAGCCCCCCGTCGACAGTTCTGCCCCTCATCACACTGTCCAGCGGGGATGGAGTCTATGTCCCACCACTGCTCTTCACCTCTGCTCTCCAGATACCCCGTCCCAGCCCACTGGCCTGCCCTTTCTCCACCAGACATAGTCTGCTGCCCCTGCAGCCCAGGCCCATCTCCCCCTCCAGGTTATTCACGTCCCCTACAAGCCAGTGCAGTCACCTGACTACAAGCCCCACTGTGCCCACATCCTTTGGCATGGAAAATGGCAGAGACACCCACACCTGCCTCCTGAGTGGTCGGGGAACTCTCCTCGAGGGCAGAGCTGGGTCTGCTCAGCTCTCCATCCCCAGCATCCCGCTCAGAATCGTGTCTGAGGACATGACATCGCCAGGCTGCTGTGTGCCGTCCAGCTCTCAGGGCAGCCCAGCCTGGGGATCCCTGTTCTGGGTAAGAGGCAGCCACCGTGGACCCCGAGAAGCCCCATAACCTCCAGAGATCAGCTCCAACTTTGCTCCAGCCCATGGGCATGTCCCTCCTTCTTTCCTGACCCTGTGGACACTGGGCAGAGATGGAAGAGAAGTTCAAGAAGGAGGAGGAGAAATAAGGGACCTCCATTCATCGATCCCCAGAATAGAACCCCAGCCTTGGAAGGAACCACAAACCCCGGGATTGGTGAGGCTGCACAGGGTCACGATCTGGCAGACACCCTGAGGCTGATCCTGTCCCTGCCCTTTGTGACCATGTCATCCAGCAGGTGATGTAACCCTTGTGTGCCCCCAAATCCTCATGTGTAACATAGGGACAACAACAGAATCCCTGCAAGGGATTGTTGCAAGGGTTTGATAAAATGATGCTCGCAAAGAACTTACAGCTGTGCACAGCACAGAGTAACACTCACGAAATGGCAGCTTTTAAAAAGAATGTGTGTTATAGGAGCTATCCTCTCCCCATCCCCATCCTGTAGCTACGTCGTGCCAGAAAATAGGAACAGGAGGGACCAGATGAGTTCTGGGTGATTTGCCTAAAATCACAGGAGCTAATAAGAGGCAAAGCTAGGATTTACAGCCAGGGCCATCTGGCTGGCTTCCCACCCTCTCCCCTCGTGCAGGCAGAGCAGGCACCTGACCACTACCCAGCCTCTGTCCTTACCTTACAGACACCCCTCTGCCCCAGGAGGCAATCGGAACACACTCCCGCTGCCCCAGGAACCAGGGCCCATCTCGATGGCCTTCTCAGTCCACGCTGGCAGACCCTGTCCAGCCACGGCAAGCCTACTCCCTCCCTCCCCATGCACTGCCACAGCCTATCACCTCTGGATGCAAAGAGACTCGCTATTAAAGCACGCTCTTTCTGCGGCCACTTACACAGGAAGAAGGCTGGCTCTGGCTGACGAGGGCCATCCCCCAAACCATGGATTTCCTGCGACTTGAGACATTTCGCCCAGCCTGATAAAGTACTTCCCCAAGGGCAAACGAACCAGCCTCTCCAGCTTCAAAGCCGAGTCTACAGGGGGGAAAAGGAGAAAAAGCAGAACAGAAGAGAGACAGCAACAAAGAATAAGAGGCAGAAGGGCCAGCAGCCACAGAGATGGGGGGCCTCCCACTACCAAGGTGCAATTCCAAATCAGGCCACAGGGTGTCGCCACAGCCAGAGATTCCGAGAGGGACGGGAGGGAGCCACAGCATCCTCCAAAGCACCCCACACCCCAAAGTCTCCAAAGCCTCGCCTGGTAAGGCAATCCCTGCACCCCAGAGCTGGGAGTCAGGGAGCCAGGCCTCCTCTGCCTAGAACCAGGTGGGCAGGAAACACTGGATTTTGGGAGAAGCCTCCAGCAAGAGAGGGTTGATACAATACCAGTCTATTCTGAAACCTGATAAATTCTTGTTGTAACAAAGCTGGAAAGATTTGCAGGTGAATTCTAGAACTAGTGCTTGAAGGAAGTGGGCCTTTGGAAACATCATACTGTTGCGGAGGTGTGTCTGTATGTGTGTTGGGGGCGGATGTTATGGTAGTTTGGTTGTTGTGTGGGTGACACAGCAGGAATGTGGACATTTGCACGTGCTGGCCCCTGGCCCTAGCAGCACTCTGTCATCTGACTGAGCTCTCTGACCTCCAGATGTATCTGAGAACCACTGTCTGCTAAGCCTCCTGTCTCCAGCTCTGACCTCCAAACCCCCTTCCAGGCCTGCCCCATGCCCCTCTGAGCTGCCACAACAGCACTGCCACGGCAAGGCTCTCAGAGCACAGCTCACTCTCCACCGAGGATGAAAATTCATCTCTCCCTCACAGCACCGACCACAAGGCATTTCACTGAGCAAGTATGTGTCAAAAAACCAACGGTTGGATGCTTTGAATGGATGAACGGAAAAGTGCGTGGAGTGACTCGTGGTAAACAGCAAATACTGTGTAACTACCATTCCTGAGAGAGTGGTGGTGCCTTCCTGGGCTTTCGGGCTGTCAGCGGGTATGAGCAGGCAGGGTCTCTGTCACCCTCACCTGGCTCCGAGAGCCACAGAGAGGTCACACGTTCTGTCATTCCCCCCCTCAAATGCTGCAGAACAAGAAAGCAGTTTTCTGGAACGTGTTCCTTTGAACTGAATTCCATGATAATAAGGATCGAAAGAACAGCTGGGGGAGGCCACGTCTCCCTGGGTGGACTTTACCTAATGGACATGTATCGTAAGGGAATGAACGCCACTAGGACCATGCTACTCTGGGAAGCATGTGGATAACTAAAGCATGACTCCTGAGCTCCACGGTCTGCTGCTCAGGGAAGGAGGTGGTTCTCACACTCCTGGCCATACCACGGACGGATAGAGCAGGAAGGGGGAGGCAGACATGGGCTTGGGGGGTAGGGAAGAAGGCAAGGAGAGAAATCTTGGAAAAGGCACTGAAGCGGGCATCATAGAATGCTCACACCAGAAGGAACCCAGGGGACGTCTTCTTAGATGCCCCTGTTTAAAGGCCGTGATCGGCCAGAGGCAGCACAGCAAGTCTGTGAAATCGGGACCCCAGACGGCCCTCGCCCTCCTCCACCTGCTTCTCTTGAAGTTAATCAGGGCCAGAGCCTCTCTCCACACACGAGCCCCCTTCCTCACTCCTCAGACACTGAAGACAAAGACAGAGAATGAAAACAAAGAGGGCGGGCCTTGTAAGAGCAGGGATCCACCGACACATGGAAAGGAGAGCAGACCAGATGGGAAGGAGGCCGGACGGGCCCACGGGGGGACATCCACTCTATCCTTGACTCTCAGCGTGTGGCGTTTGCCCCTCTCTCCCTTTCTGTTCCCCAAGTCCCCACTTAAGCCCCGCAGGGCACGGGAGCTGAATCCACAGAATTGTCTTCTTAGGAAGTTTACTGTCCTTCACGAGGACAGGGCCAGTCCTCTGTAGGACACACGAGGTGCTTCCATTTCCCCTGCCTCTCTCTAGCCCCCCTCTAGCTTCTCTCCCCCCTTCCAGCCCCACAGGCTCTGGCAACTCTGAAGCTCCTTGTTGCCTCCCAATGCCATCCCATCCTCTCCAGGCCCTCGCCCTTGTCCAGGCTGTTGGCTCTGTCCAAAATGCCCTTCCCTCCTCTCCAGCTAAAGTGTTCAACCTTCCTCAATACTCATTCCTAAGGCCACTTCGCAGAAGCCTGGGAATCCAAGCAGGTGTCATTTTGTATTATCATTATTTGCTTATGTTATATCCTGTAATGCTACACACTGAAAGCCTTTTCCTCTGGCCTTTAAAGGAAATGATGACTCCATCTGGACTTTTTGAGGGTCTGCAGTCTGCTTCTCATACTGCACGGGGCACTCTTTGAGGACAAGGACTGAGCCTCACTCATCCCTGTTTTCCCAGGTCTTAGCATGACACTTGGAGCATGGCAGGCGTTTAAGGAATGTTGAGTGGTTGGTTGGATGCATTGATGGAAGGATGGATGGTTGGGTGGGTAGATTGATGCATGAATGGGTGGGTGGATAGATGGATGGATGGATGGATGGATGGATGGGTGGATGGGTGGATGGGTGGGTAGCTGGATGGAAGGGTGGATGGATGGATGAATAGGTGGATGGATGATGAGTGGGTGGATGGATGAATGGGTGGTTGGGTAGATGGATGGATGGGTGGATGGATGAAACAGCCACAGATGTGCCCCATAAACAGAAATAATCCATTTCATTGACAAGGGAGAGGCCCCAAATGGACATTCAAGAGATTCCTGGCCAACCTGCCCTGCCAAACAAGTTTGTCTAAAGGTGCCAGGCATGTCACATCCAAAAGACCCATTCAGGGACTTCCCTGGTGGCACAGTGGTTAAGAATCCGCCTGCCAATGCAGAGGACACGGGTTCGAGCCCTGGTCCGGGGAGATCCCACATGCCGCGGAGCAACTAAGCCCGTGCGCCACAACTACTGAGCCTGTGCTCTAGAGCCCGCGAGCCACAACTACTGAGCCTGCACACCACAACTACTGAAGCCCACGCGCTCTAGGGCCCACATGCTGCAGCTACTGAACCCACGAGCCACAACTACTGAAGCCCGCGCGCCTAGAGCCCGAGCTCCGCAACAAGAGAAGCCACCGCAATGAGAAGCCCGCGCACCGCAACAAAGAGTAGCCCCCGCTCGCCACAACTAGAGAGAGCCCGTGCACAGCAACGAAGATCCAATGCAGCCAAAATTAATAAATTAAAAAGAAACAAATAAAGAAATAAAAGACCCATTCATTGTACCCGAACAATCAGGGAGGACTCCTGGCTAGAAGAAAACAATATACCCTCGTGGCTTACAGGTGATTCAGGAAGATTTAAAAAAAAAAAAGTTCCAAGAATTTGCGTTGGGAGTTCATGGGAAAGCAGTTCTGGATCATGAATGGCAGGACTGTTTCTTCCACCCATGAAGCCCACCTACCCCACCAGTCCGCAGTGCTTGCCTCCCTCTGATCCTAAGTTCGCAACAGCAGAGCCACACAGCCCCGCGGAAGCTAACCAGGCAGGACAGTGGCTCGTCCAAGGACCTGATCCAGGTGTGTCTTTGGCCCAGGCCTGTCAGTGAGCCCTCACATCCAGACACTGTACCTCCAGGCCACGCTTCATCTCTCTTGGGCTGTTTTTAGCATCAGTGTTACTTTTCTATGTATGTTATGCCTTGTCTCACCCGAGGCAGGGACCCGATCTCCGCCTCTCCCCCATCCGTGGCAGCCCTCACAGCTCTGGCCTGGCACAGAGGTTGCACTTCAGAAAGAGCTTTTAATCGCCAGAGCCCTTGAGGAACTGGGGGAGAAGGAAGTAATAACCCCATGATGTCTGATTCAGTTTTCTACCCTCTGGGAAGACCCTATCTCCTCACAGCTGGAGGGGTGCTCCGATTTCCAGGAAGAGGGAAGGGGGAGTTTACCCCCCACTCCTACCCCAGGGACGAAGCAACACAAAGCCCAACCTTGAGACTGAGCCTGGAAATGAGACTCACCCCCATGGCAAGCAGCTCTGTGCTTCCCACCACCTGCCTCAGGACAGGTAAGTGGAAGGCAAGTTGGGAAAAGCATCCCCGATGCTGTTTAAGGCTCTATCCTTTGGTTTTTAAAGAAAACCAACCTGTCAGGTTTGGGGAACTTGCCTACCTCTGGATCCCACAAAACCAAAGTGTCACCCAGAGAAAGCTGGAGCCAAAATCATTGCGGGGAAGTTGCAGAAGCATACCTCTCCCTCCCTGTTTTCTCCTAGGGAGGGAAGAGGTGGTGGCTGCCAGGAATAAGAATTCTATGAGGCCAGCAGCAGTCTATTTGGAAGACTCAGACTGGCTCAGTGGAGTCGCGGGTAGGGGGACAGATGGCCAGGGGTGACCGCCAGCCTTCCTTGGCGCTCTTCTAACCCACCATGAAAGGCCCCCAGCTCCCAGCACCATCTACACAGGGATGTTACCCCAACACCACCATTCCAGAGGTTTCCCAAGTAATTTCGGGTAGTTCATTTTTACCAAGAGCTGAATAAACTAGAGTAGTTATCCTAAAAAATGCCTCTTGTACTCATACTCCAATGAGCTTCCTTGAATGGAAGGAAAAAAATAGAAGGAGTAAGAGCCAGTGAGCTGGGCATGACTCATGGCCACCAGTCTTCCCCTGGGGATGTGTTGGACATTTGAATATCATCCATCACCCACCACACAGCCAGGCATATCTTGTTTTATTACACTTTGCTTTATTGTGGTTTTTGCAAATTGAAGGTTTGTGGCAACACTGTGTTGTCAGATGATAGCATTTTTAGCAATAAAGTTTGTTTTGTTTGTTTGTTTGTCTTTTGCGGTACGCGGGCCTCTCACTGTTGTGGCCTCTCCCGCTGCAGAGCACAGGCTCCGGACGCGCAGGCTCAACGGCCATGGCTCACGGGCCCAGACGCTCTGCGGCATGTGGGATCTTCCCGGACCAGGGCACAAACCCGTGTCCCCTGCATCGGCAGGTGGACTCTCAACCACTGCGCCACCAGGGAAGCCCAATAAAATATTTTTTAATAAAGGTGTGCGCATTGTTTCTTTAGACATAATGCTATTGCACACTTAATAGACTATAGTGTAAATATAACTTTTATATGCACTGGGAAACCAAAAAGTTTGTGTGACTTGCCTTATTGTGATGTTGGCTTTATTGCTGTTGTCTGGAACTGAACCTGCAGTATCTCCAAGGTGTGCCTCTATCAAGAGGCTGGCCCCCTCTGTCCCTATTAGCAGATGGCCCATTTATGGGGCACCTCCTATGGGCCAGGCTTGTGTTAGGTGCTCTGGATACATTACCTGTAATCCTTACATCTGTCTCACAAGGTAGCAGTGTTGACCCCACTTTTTTTTTTTTTTTTTTTTGGCCACGCCACACAGCTTGCAGGATCTTAGTTCCCCAACCAGGGATTGAACCTGGGCCACAGCAGTGAAAACACCAAGTCCTAACCACTGGACCGCCAGGGAACTCCCTTGACCCCATCTTATAGATGAGCAAACTGAGGTTCAAGGAGGGTAAGTGACTTGTTCAGCAACAGGACAAGCTACATAACCTGTAGAGCCCAGGGCAGAAGGAAAGTAGGGAGACCCCCTTGTTCAAAACTCATTAAGTGTTTTGAAACAACAACAGCAGGGAATTAAACCAAGTGGGGAGCCTTCTTGATCACAGGGCCCTGAGTGCCTGCACAGGTGTGTGCCTGTGAAGCTGGTCCTGCCCGGCAACTGGAAGTCCATCTGGAACTGAGTCCCAGGTTCCCGAGCGTCTTTTCCACCGTCCCCTCCAACAGTCCAGGGAGCTGCGTGCTCTGTGCCGCCCCCAACCCCATCCCATCTGAGACAAAGCAGCCAAGTACCTGGAATAGCAGGAGAGGCCGGTGCTAATGAGGGTGTTCAGCACAGCCAGGGCCACGTAGTAGTCGTGGAAGACGGTGTTCACCAGCGCGTCCGGGAACACATAGGCAGAGTAGGCGATGGCCGAGCCTGGGGAGAAAAACCAGCCTTGGGCCATAAGCCAGGACTCAGCACTGTCTGGACTCCTTGGGAAGACCAACCCCCCCGCATGTGGCTGAGCCCCCCATCATCCCCACAGGCCATGAGCAGTCCTGCCGCTGCCCCCTTGCCCATGCCGTCACGCATCACCCCCGCAGCATGAGAATGCTCTGTGAGCCCAGCGCTGCTCCAAGGGCTTGACATGCATTAACTCATGTAAACTTTACAACCACCCTCTGACATCAATCCTGCACTTAGCCTCATTTTACAGATGAGGAAACGGAGGCACAGAGAGGTTTAGTAAGCCTCCCAGGGGCACACAGCTAGAAAGCAGCAAAGCCAAGCTTCAAACACAGGCAGTTCAGCAACAGTCCCTGCTTTTAACTATGGTCCACGATGACACCCCAGTGTGCTCAGCTTTGCTCTGAGTGTGCACATCTCACCTGCCTGATGATATGGGTGTCCCTTGTGGAACGATCAAGGCTGCAGGGGAGGTGGGGTGGGATGAGGGAGGGCCCTTGCTGAGGCGAGGTGTGTCATATCAGCGGGCTGGGGGACTGGCCAGCTGAGAGGCTGGGCGTGAGATGCTAGCCTCAGCATTTTGTTTTGTTTTAGGTTTTGGAGTCTGTGAGAGAAGGGTTACTGAGGGACCTTTTAGAGACCTGTCTGCTGCAGCTTTTGTTTGAAAGAACAGGGGAGATCACTGTCCTTTTCAAAGGGGACAGATGTGTCCAGGAGCCTGGACCGGATGGCCTCTCCAGGCACCCTCACCTGCTGAGGTCCCTTTTGGGAGAGGCAGCTGCAGGCCTGTCAGCCCAGAGCCTAAGATCAGGCCTAAGGACACCTGTTATCCAAAAACAAAGAACCCTGGAATGCTAGTTCAAGGCTGAACTCAACCTCAGGCCATGCAAGTTCAACCTCTGCCTTTGATCCCATGTGACTGGTGAAATCTAGTGAAGCCCAGGGATGTGCCCAGGGTCGTACAGGCAGAAAGGGCCAGGAACACTACTCCTGGTACAGTGCTCCCCACTCCTGCAGGCTACCTGTGAGATTTCAGCAGGAACTGCCTCCAGGGGGACAGATTCTTGACTCAGTCTGATACCATGGAGAAGCTCCCATGTGGACCAGGATGCATCTGCTCTGTGTGTATTGACTGGGGCCAAGCTCCATGGGTGATATAAGAGTGAAGGAGACTCAGTCCCTGCCAAAAACCGCAGTGGAAAGGGAAACTGGTGAGTGCCTCCAGGCGGGTTCCAGGGTGAGGTGGGCGTTCAGGATGGGCAGGCATGCAGTCAAGCGGCTGAGCTTGGAAGCATCCTTGGAAGATGGGGGATTCTTACGGGTGCCTGAGGGCAGGGACGGCTTTCCAGGGAGCAGGACCAGGAGACACCTTTGGATGCCAGACTAAGGAAAGTGAATGTCCCCTTCCAGGCAATAGAGGGCCCACCGAAGGTTTTTGAGCACGGGATTAAGATGGTCAAAGCCTAGTGAAAGTGCGCGGGAGGTCCAAGAGGGAGGGGAACAGCTGGACATCGGGGAGGAAGCTGAGCAAACGCCACCCTCCAGGGATTGAGGGTTTCCACGGGGTCGGGGAGGAGGGGAGATGGCTGCAGACAAGGGAGTCCCAGGTGGATCCCACAGGCTCTCTCGACTGACTAGACCTTCCTTCCAGGTTTACTGAACACCCCCGGGCTACGGACTGGAAAACCAGATGTGAAAGATGCATGGCTGTCCTCAGGGAGTTGTTCCCAGTGCAGAGCAGAAATGAAGGAATCAGACAGAGCTCTGTGGAGGTGGATCCAGGCCCGGGGACTTGGAGGAAGCCACAGGCAGGGGCCCTGAGGCTCCCAGGCCCTGGCTCTGCCATTTACAAGCTGCGTGACCTGGGTAACTTACCTTTAGTGTTCTCACCTGTAGCATGGGTATAATGATGGTCCCCACCTCAGGGGCCTGCTGTCAAGGTTAACTAGGTAATCGTGGCAATCGCTACCTTCTGTTGCTTACTAAGTGCCAGGCACTGTCTGACACGCTTCACTTACAAAACCCATTTAATCTTTATAACACTCCTATGAGGAAGATACTATGCCAACTGTATCTTGCCTAAGAGCATATAAGTATTAGGGGGTGGTGCAGTTAGGCCGCTAAGCCCCGCGATATGCCACCCCTTGGTGATGTGGGATGTGGGTCGGGTGCTCGGCACGGAGCCTGCCGTGATGCCTCCAAAACGCTTGCCCTTATCATACAGGAGTCTGGGGCAGGCGATCGAGGGTGATGGAAGCTGCCGGGTTAAGGAGTTTGGATTTCATCCCAGGTAACCGGGAACTTGGAAGAGTTTAAGTGGGAGGGGTGCCATGGTCAGAAGGCCTGGAGGAAACCCTGCAGGGCAGCTGGGCGAAGCCCAGGGGAGAGGTGTGAGGGACTGAGCCAAGCCAATGGGGGCACGGCCGATTTGAAAAGTATGCAGGAGAAACTCAACTAAGTTTGCCAACCAATTAGACAGGATGGTGAAGTGGGATGGGTGGGGAGTGAGAGGCAGGGGGAACTTGATTATTCACAGATTTCTGACTCGAAGGGGAGTACATGCAAGGGCAGGGGTGGGGAGGATGTAGACAGTCTCGGTCCGGGGCTGGATGTGGTGTGGAGCTTGGGTGAGCAGTTTACTATAGATGGGGTTTGGGAGTGTCCCCCAGAGGTGTTGGGGGATGGTGTGGGTGCAGAGGAGATCTCCCAGGGAGCCTGACCATGGAAGAGCAGAGGCCCCAGAATGGACTCCCAGCTTGTGCACCCATGGGGGGACGGAGGAAGGGGAACTGGCCAAGCAGGATGAGCATGTGGACAGGTGGGAGGAAAACTAGGAGGGAGTGATGTAACAGGGGCCAGAGGAAGCGGGGGAGGTTTGAGGAGCACGGGGGTGCCCCTGCATCAAAGGCTGGAGAGGGAGCCCACGGGGCCTGTGAGTCAGGAGGAGGCTGGGGCCTCGGCAACCAGGTTTTAGTGAACGGTGGGGACTGAGCAGCAGAGCACAGAGGACTGGTGAGCATGTAGAGACTCGTGTGTGTGTGTGTGTGCATGCGTGTCTATGTTTGTCTATGTATGTGTGTTGGTGTGTATGTATGCACGTGTGTGTTACTAGTGAAGAGAGAGGGAGAGGGGCGGGAGAACAGGATGGAGGTAGGTTCCTCACACCCCCTCTTGGGCAAAGGGAAGACGGTGACTTTGCTTTCACACCTGGAGCAGGACCAGGAGGGAGGAAGCGGCTAGAGCTGGGATGCAAGGGGACAGACGGATGCTCACAACTGGGGGAGAGGAGAGGAGACAGGAGGAGAGGGTGTCAACCCCCCACCTCCCCTCACTCTATCCCTGCAGCTCTAACCCCTACAAGCCTCCAGACCGATGGGGTCTGTGACCACCTCCTTCTCTGCGGGGCACAACAGAGACCAGCACTGATGAGTGGAGTTGGCTCACCCTGGCCTGTGACAGCAGATTGTTAGTGTCAGAGACCTCGCAAGCCAATTGCTAAACACTGAATGACAGGGCTTCCCTGGTGGCGCAGTGGTTGAGAGTCCGCCTGCCAATGCAGGAGACACGGGTTCGAGCCCTGGTCCGGGAAGATCCCACGTGCCGCGGAGCAACTAAGCCCATGGGTCACAACTACTGAGCCTGCGCTCTAGAGCCCACGGGCCACAACTACTGAGCCCGCGTGCCACAACTACTGAAGCCCACACGCCTGGAGCGTGTGCTCCGCAACAAAAGAAGCCACTGCAATGAGAAGCCTGCGCACCACAACGAAGAGTAGCCCCCGCTCGCCACAACTAGAGAAAGCCTGCACACAGCAAGGAAGACCCGACGCAGCCAATACATACATACATACATAAATAAATAAAATTTATAAAAAAAAATTGAATGACATAAACTTACAATGATATGCATCATATTAACAAGAGTAGCAACTGTTCAGTCAATGCACCCGCTGTATCTGTACAGAGGAATTGCTACGTAATGGGGACCTACCATGCATCTCTCCCCAGCCCTGTGTTCAGTGATGTTGGCGGCTTGAAGCCGGCCGTGGCAGGAGTATTTACACCACAGCAAACCTGCCAACACCACAGACCGGGACTTTCGTCCACAGAGAGCCAGTTGTTAAATATTTGCCAGCACGCCTTTGGACAAGTTTCTTATAAAACACTCATCAGGCACCCGGGCAGGGGCACTGGCATTGCGGTGACTCTTCCGGAAGCCCACCAGAGCCTCACAGTGACCCCACCTCCCAGGGGAAGATGCAGGTGGTTCAGTCCCAGGGAAGAGGAGACAAGAGCAGGGCCTGACGTACCCAGGCTGAAGAGGTTGACGGCGCCGTAGTCCAGGAAGTAGCAGATGTGCCGGGCGTTCCTGGACATGGAGCTGAAGGTGTGTGCACAGCTGGATGCGAGGGGGTACACACAGCTGGCGCCCATGTACACGAGCAGAGGCCAGGAGTAGCTGTCATTCAGGACGTCCGTCACACGCAGGGTGCTCACAAACCTCCACATGAAGAACCTGGAACACAGGGGGACACCCTCAACCTCCAAGACAGGGGCTCCTCTTATAGTCCTCCGCCGATGGTCGTCTGCCTTCCATTTCCCTTAGATGACTGGCTCCTACATGGTCTCGCTTTGGTGACATGCCATGAGCGAGGAAGGGTGAGTGTGGGGTCCTTTTTGGTTGGAAATATGCAGGATAGTCAGTGGTCCAGTCCCCACCCCCGCATGTGGTGACAGATCCCTTTTACAGCATCTTGCCCAGCTTCAGCTTGCACGCTTCCAGGGATGGGGAGCTCACCATCTCTTGAGGCAGCTCTAAGTGTTGCAAAGTTTCACTGAGCCTCCATCTGTCTCCCTGGAATCTCTCTCCATTGGATCAGCCCTAGTTCTCCCCATCAGCACAACAGAAAACAAACCCATCAAATATCTCAAGGCTGTCTTCATAATCCCTCACACCTCTCTGAGCTTCACATTAAAAAACCTCAGTGCATTCAACCATTCCTCATGGGATCCAAATTTGGCCTTGTCCTCATCCCTGTGGTTGGTCCAAGTTCCCCTTGCAGGAGGGCACCTCAAAGAGCAGCAATCCCCTCTGTGGGGTCTGGAAAGTCTGGAAGACAACAGGACGATTCTCTCCCCCCTCTTCCATGCTATTCCTCCACTAATATCACCATCTCTTTTCTGAGGGGCCTGGTCCCACGGCTGAGTCTCGGCTAAGCCTGGGCCTCCAGACTCTTTACATGGAGACACTGCACAGTTCTGTGTCAGATCTGCCTAACCTATAACCCATGTGTGGGGTTCTTGCTTGTAGAGCTGCCCGCTTCCACAAACCTCTACTGGAGAGCCAGGTCCCTTGCCCACAAACTCTCCCAGGGAAGGGACTAAAAGCTGTTCACGCAGGAACCCCAAGAGCATCGCTAAATTCTCTGGCTACATTTGTGATCTTTTCCCTCCTGTCCCAGCAGAAATCAAGCTTAAGCTATCTGCCATTTTTCAAAATGTACCCTTTTATCATCTCGAGATTACTCCCGAGTCCCACTTCCTGGGGCATCTTTCTCCGGCTCTCCCAAACCCCCCTTGCTGCTCTGTGCTGCACTCTCAGGGCCTGGCGGTACAGGGGCATCATGCCCAGTGGGGCGCCCCTGCCAGCATGTCTCAGCTGTAAAACAGCTACAATGGGATCTTCACACAGCAACTCAAGCTCCACAAACAGGGATGGTCAGGCTGGCACTTTGTAGTGGCACAAACTTCAAAATAGCCTAAGTCACCTGTGGTTCATCCAGAAAATGGAACACCGCGCAGCTGTTCAAAAGCCAGAGAGGCTTCTGTGAAGGTCAGACAGAGATCTCTGAGGGAAAAGCAAGGGAGGAAAGAACCAGGTGCTGGGTGTACACACATGTCACAGATGCTCGAGTCTCTAGAAAAGCATTCTGGGAGGATGCACAAGCAGCAGGTCACCCCGGCGGCTCCAGAGAGGACAAAGAGGGGCCGGGGGAAGACTCCGACTCTACTCCCTGCTACAATGTTATAATTTATCATCATTTAGACTTTTTACTTAAGTTTACTTACATTAAAAACAACGAACAGCCTCCGTGAGCAGATCTTGCTGCCACGCGGACCAGTCTGCAGGCGCTAGGGCTTCTTTCCAGGTGGTCCTATCCCACCCCAAGCCTGAGCTCTCCCTCTTCTCCACTGGCGACGTTGCTGGCACCAAGCAGCCTTCCCCTGCATTTTGCCCTGGGTCTGTCTCTGACCGCTGGCCAGGCAGGCCGCCGTCCTCGGGCCCCTCTCTGCCTGCAGCACACCCTGGGGTCCTTCCTACTCTCTTGGCTTCTCAATATGATTGGGAGGGGGAGTCCAGAGACCAACCTGGGCCAGAACTTGCCAGGGGATGTAAGCAAGTCACTCCTTTCTCTGGGCCGCATCTGTGTCAGCCAGTGGTGGGCTGAGTCGGCTGGTGGCCTGCATGACTCCCACGGTCCTCCCAGCTCTCGTACACTATGACCCCATCTCCACCCTTCACTCGCTCTGCACAGGCACCAGGTATGTGAAGCTGGTCTTCGGTCCCCACCTTTCTCAGCCAGGTCCCTCCTCACCTTCCTGGCAGTTCCCGCATGTGCGTGTGCACGTGCCGGAGCGTTCTCTTGGCTGGCTCCATTAAAGTGCTACCTGACCAAATGCCTCACAGCTGCTGTGGTCCCAGGCACCCACAGCTCTGTGCCCGATGCCTTTTCCAATGCCTCATCCCCTAACCCTCAGGGCAACCCCAGGAAAGGCGCAGACTATCCTGTTTGCGTATGGGAAAATGCGAAGCCCAGCGAGGTTAAGTGACTTGCTCAAGCTAGGGAATTTTAGCCAGGGCTTCCAGAAGACCCAGAAAGCCTCCAAGACGAATAAGACAATCCTCTCAGATCAGGCCCCGAAGCAGGGGAGCAGGGAAAGACCGGGGAGCTTCCAGGAGCCCCTCGAATCCTACTACAATCTGGGTCCTAGAGCTCACCCCAGCAGCAGACCGCCACGCCTCCCAGCACCACGGGGGAGTCCCCCAAATCCCATCACGGAATCTCAGCTCTCTCCACCCCAGCTGTGTTTAAAGAAGCCCCAGTTCCCAGGCTCTGAATGAGCAGCTGGTCAAGGGGGCTGGGAGGTACCAGAAGGGCAGCAAGTGCGTCCAGATGTTGAGGGTCTCATTGGTCATTTGGAAAAGGCTGAGGAGACAGGCCATGGCGGAACTCTGTGGATGTCGGTAGCCGAAGAGGATGCCCTGCTCGTGGAACACCTGCAGGGGGAAGAGAAAGGGGTGCTGAGGTGAGACGAGAGGGTGGCGGGAAGGTCTCAGGAGGAACATCTCCGGTAGTCTCTAGCTTTCTCCCAGGCTGTGCACTTGTACACTGGAGCCTGGAACACTTGACCCCGAGTCCTTAACCCCAAGTCCTTGTCAAGCTGCTCCTGCCTCCCTCCCATCACTTCTAAACTCCCATGTCCTTCCAGAAGCCTGCAGTCAGGGGGAGGAGAGGATTCAAGGCCCTGACTCCCTTTGGGAATCCAGCCTGTCTTTGCATTCCAGATGCACTTACTCCTGTCATGAATATTGCCTAAGAATCTGCTTTTGCACCCTCTGCCTGGGGCCTACAGCCCAGTCTTCAGATGCCTTGTGGTTGGTTGACATATATGCTGCCTGTTCAAGCCAACAAGCCTTGGATGCCAGGGGCTGGTAGGATGATCTCTGCGGAAGATCCCTCCCCGCCGGGGCTAGGATATATTCACCAAGGCGCTTCATAAAGGCCTGTTGACGATGAAAACTATGATGGCATCAGCCTGCGCTGCAGGTGGAGGAGAAGGCTGGTCACAGAAGGGCCCACGCAAGCTCCCCACCCCACGCAGCCCACCTGGCAAGGCTCTCAGTAACCATCCTGGATGAGAACTTGGACGGGTCAGGTAAAATAGGGAGTGTCAACCTGCTTGGAGGACTGCATCACATCCATTAAAAATGGTAATTATGGAGACAATGAAGCACGAGGGACAAAAGCTCAGGATGCGATATTAAGTGAAAAAAAGTGGAATGTCAACTGTATTCCTGCCATGATGATTAGAACTATAGACATTTTAAGTACACATAGTGGGGTGGAGACTGGGAGAAACACGGAAAAGGAAAGAGATTTATTTGTTGAACTAGCAGGATTTGCAGGAGATTTTCTCCCCCTTTTGTGTTGATCAGATCAGGGTTTCTCAATCTTGACCCTGTTGACATTTGGGGCCAGACAATTCTTTGTGCTGGGGGGGAGCTGTCCTAGGCATTGTTTAGCAGTAATGTGACAACCAAAAATGTCTCCCGAAATCGTCAATGCCCCTGGGGGCAAAATCTCCTCCAGTTAAGAACCACTGACTTAGCCAAATGTTGTTATAACCTTTGAGAGGTAAGTAAAAATGAGTAGATTAACTGAGGCAAATAATAACAATGACAGTATCAGTAATCGTGATGTAAATTGAATCACAATCAATTTTAAAGGTTTCCCTCTGATTTTCTAGGGCTGTGGGAGGAATGGAAGGCTGCGAGAATTCCCACCTAACCACCCATTTCCCATTTGGGTTACCAACTTCTTAGTTTAAGAGAGGATCTTGATTCAAAAATATACAATATTTGTAATGACCTATAATGGAAAAGAATCCAAAAAAGAATATATATGATAATAACTGAATCACTTTGCTGTACACCTGAAACTAACACAACATTGTAAATTAACTATACTTCAATTTTTAAAAATGGTTTAAAAAATAATAAATAAATAATCAAAACCAAAACAAAAACCACAAGAATAGACAATGTAGGGACTTCCCTGGTGGCACAGTGGTTAAGAATCTGCCTGCCAATGCAGGGGACACGGGTTCGAGCCCTGGTCTGGGAAGATCCCCCATGCCACGGAGCAACTAAACCTGTGTGCCACAACTACTGAGCCTGCGCTCTAGAGCCTGTGAGCCACAACTACTGAAGCCTGTACGCCTAGAGCCTGTGCTCCGCAACAAAGACAAGCCACTGCAACGAGAAGCCTGTTGCACCGCAAGGAAGAGTAGCCCCGGCACAACACAACTAGAGAAAGCCCGTGCACAGCAACAAAGACCAAATGCAGCCAAAAATTTAAAAAAAAATTTTTTTAAAGAATACACAATGTATGGCATAACTTGGACTATCTCTTGAGGTTCTGAGTCAACAGGTCTCATGGAATAGTGGAGAAATTAGTAAGGGGATATCAGAGTAAAGAGTCAAATCTGGGCCCATTAGGTGCCCTATGACCTTGAGCTGGGCCACAACTCTCAAGGCTCAGTGTCCTCACCTATGAAATGGGGGGCGTTTGCTCACCAGACGGTGAGCACATTCCCATCTTGGTTCAATTCCGGGTGAAACTAGTCAACTAGGGAGAGGGGGAGAATGAAGTTGGTTCATGGTCCAGTGAAGAAATACTGTTTGAATTAGGTTTGGGTTTTAGCTAATTAAAGCAATTTGTTCCAGTTTTTGATTCACTGTGCATTTCTGCTGACATCCCCGGTTTTTAGTGGACAAGCTTCTCTAATGGGCAGCAGGCATCTCGGCTTGCAGCTGCCCACCCACCAGGGTTGCTGACAAGGCGGCAAACGGGCTGATGGCCTTCAGCCTTTGATTCAAGCGAGGAGGATGGCGCGTGCTTGGCAGGCACAAGTAAGGCCCTCCAGCAGAAACTATAGGTCTATCATTCTACCTGTTACGTTTCTTGCTTTCTTCCTAAAAAAAAATTTTTTTTAATAAACTTATTTTATTTTTGTCTGTGTTGGGCCTTTGCTGCTGCGCGTGGGCTTTCTCTAGTTTTGGTGAGCAGGGGCTACTCTTCATTGCAGTGCGCGGGCTTCTCATTGTGGTGGCTTCTCATTGCAGAGCATGGGCTCTAGGCACATGGACTCAGTAGTTGTGGCAAGTAGGCTTCAGTGGTTGTGGCTCGCAGGCTCCAGAGCGCAGGCTCAGTAGTTGTGGTGCACGGGCTTAGCTGCTCCGCAGTATATGGGATCTTCCTGGACCAGGGCTCGAACCCGTGTCCCCTGCATTGGCAGGCGGATTCTCAATCACTGCGCCACCAGGGAAGCTGCCTTTTTTTTTTATTAAAGCATTGGCCTCTTGTTAAAATGCAAGGACCCCAGAAAGGAGCAATTGTTATTAATTATTCACTGCTTCATGTGAATAAGTTCAGCAGATCCCGTGTAGCAGGAGATCTTACGACAAGGGGCCTACGGAGCCCTGGGCATGTGAGGGTGACACACAGGGAGGAAGCAGGGTGGGGCTGCAGGACAGCTCAGATGCAGTGACAGCCACAGCTGGACGGTGGATGGACGGGACCCAGAGCAGCGGGGAGTCTCCCACATTTTGTCCACGGTGACTCAGGATATGACTATTGCCCTTCTCTCTTTGGACCCTGCATTCTGGGAGGCAAGAGAGGATGCTGATAGAGTCAAAAGCCAGAGGGGAACGGAGGGGCTGGGAAGTCCACAAACTGGACAACTTGACCACACTGAAGAATCTAGCCCCAGACCTGGGGAGAATGCCTTACCACCAAGGCCAGGGTTGGCACAGATTAAAAGAACCTGCTTCCCTCTGACCGGCTATCCTGACGCCAGACATGGGGCAGGATTTTAAGCAGCCCCTCCAAAAAGAAAAAAAAACAGACAGATGGATAAAGGATGGATAAAAGAAAGGGAGCCCCTCTGTCCCAGAAGAGTGATTCTGCCTCCTGCCTCCTGCCTCTCCACCGCTCATGAGGCGGCATTGCTATGTCCACTCCTGCTCTGAGCCCCTCCAAGCACAGGAAGGGAGACGTGTTCTCTCCATTGTCCGGCTCCAGCCTTATCAAAGCACTTTGCATAGAGTAGATCCTTACAGGATGCATGCTACATAAATCTGAACAGCAAAACACTTGAAAGCAATTTTGCATTCATGCCTAGTTTGACCCCCCAAAGGCAAACTGTGGTCATTGCCTTAATACTCCGTAGCTAGGCCTCATTTGTAAGCAGCCCAAAGTTAGCAGGCGCTGGCATATTTGCACAGCAGAATTGATTTGACTCCGCCTTGCCTCCCAGGTTGCAGGCTGGGCAATTTAGAATGAAATGAAATCAAATTGCGCACGGCCTATAATTTAGGAGCGAGAACCCCCGGGCAGCCAGGTGGAAGGGCAAGGGCACGTCAGTGGGTTTTTCTCTTACTGCCTGTCACGAACTCGGCTTCCAAGAACAGCCCTGTGCCCCTGCCAGCTGATGCCTGAAATTCCACCGTGACCATTTTAAACCCTTGGTTTTTCCAGCTATTAAACTGCAAATCACCTGGGGAAAATAATCCGGCATTCTGGCTAGCAGTAAATAAGAGAGGATTTTGATGGCAGGCAAAGCACAGAGGCTGTCAGAGCGGGGTCAGCAGGCCACCGGCCTCAGCGTGGTAATCTGCATTTCCCATCTAGATCTCATTGAATCCTCACGGCCTCGTGAGGGACAGCCTTTTACTGTCCCCACTTCACAGAAAAGGAAACTAAGGTCTGTGGATGTTAAGGCATTTATCGAAGATCACAGAAGTAGTGGGAGCAAAGCTGAGACATCAGACTCCGTGTCCTGGTCTCTCACACTATCCTACCTGCCACTCCAGAGGGCTTGTCAGAGATGAAGCTCTCACCTCTCAGCCTGCAGTGTGATTGTGGACCGTCACACACTTCTCTGAACCTTAGCTGCTGCTTCCTTAAAGTGGTGTCATTGTTCTGAATTGCATCTCCCACAAAATTCATATGTTGAAGCCCTAACCTCCAGCACTTCTGCATATAACTGTACTTGGAGATAGTCTTTAAAGAGGTGACTAAGTCAAAACAAGACAGTTAATCTAATCTAACTGGGGTCCCTCACGAGAAAAGGAAATCTGGACACAGAGGGCGACACCAGGGATGTGTGTGCACAGAGGGATGACCATGTGAGGACACAGCAAGAAGGTGGCCCCCTACTTTTTACGGCAGCTCGAGCTAATACAAAGTGCAAGTGGTAAGGTTGGGGGACAAAGTCTCGAAGCCAGTGCCTCTCCAGCTTTCTTCTGCAGGTGTCTGCAGATCACCTAGGGATCTTACTGCAGTTCGGTGGGGCTGGGGTGAGTCTGCATTTCCAACACGCTCCCAGCACATGCTCTCCAGCTTCCCAGCCCAGGCTCCTGCCTCAGCATCACACTGCCACCTCCCTGTCCAGAATCTGTAGTTCATCACAGAAGAGAAGGTGCCCTTTAGGTATGTTAAGATGAACCCAAAGACACAGGCATGAAAAGCAAGGGAGGGGAGAGTGAGAGACCAGCGAGGAGTCTGGTGAGGTGCTGGGTAGGCAGAGGCATGGATAGAAGGGGGAGGAAGAGAGCAGGCCACAAATGGCTGTATGGAGTATAACCGTCATTTAGTGAGTATCTGCCATGTGCCTGACACTGGGTCGGACACCAAGCCACTGTCTCATGCAGGACGGACCATGCTTGGTCCTGGTAAAAGAGAAGCCTTAGGTTCTCAATCTAAAACACATAAAACATCACTGGTACACAACCCACATGCAATTACTAGAACCGTAAGTTGGCTGAATTAATAGCCAACCATTGTTGGTATTAAGCAGTTACAGATAAAGGTCAATTTAGAACACTGGGGTGATGTTCTTTAAAAAATAAGTGTCTAGGGCTTCCCTGGTGGTGCAGTGGTTGAGAGTCCGCCTGCCGAGGCGGGGGACATGGGTTTGTGCCCTGGTCTGGGAAGATCCCACATGCCGCGGAGCGGCTGGGCTCGTGAGCCATGGCCGCTGAGCCTGCACGTCCGGAGCCTGTGCTCCGCAACAGGAGAGGCCACAACAGTGAGAGGCCTGCGTACCGCAAAAAAAAAAAAAAAAAAAAAAAGTGGAAGTGAGAGGACTTCCCTGGTGGCGCAGTGGTTAAGAATCCGTCTGCCAGTGCAGGGGACACGGGTTCAAACCCTGGTCCGGGAAGATCCCACATGCTGTGGAGCAACTAACTCCGTGCGCCACAACTACTGAGCCTGCGCTCTAGAGCCCGCGAGCCACAACTACTGAAGCCGGCGCGCCTAGAGCCCGTGCTCCGCAACAAAAGAAGCCACCGCAATAAGAAGTCCGCGCACTGCAACGAAGGGTAGCCTCTGTTCACCACAACTAGAGAAAGCCCGCGCACAGCAACGAAGACCCAATGTAGCCAGAAATAAATAAATTAAATTAACATTTTTTTAAAAAAACCTTTAAAAGTGGAAGGGAGAGGTAGAAGGGGATGTGACTATGAAGAAGGGTCGAGAGATGCAACATTGCTGGCTCTGCAGATGGAGGGAGTGGGCCAGGAGCCAAGGACTGTAGGTGGCTGCCAGAAGCTGGAAAAGGCAACAGGTTCTCCCCAGAGAGCCTCCATCGACACTTTGATTTTAGCCTAGTGAGACCCATGTGAGATTTCTAACCTACAGAACTGTAAGATAATCAATTTATCTTCTTTTTTAAGCCATCAAATTTGTGGTAATTTGTTATGGCAACAACAGAAAACTAATACAAGGTCAGGATTTGTCCAAAAATCCAAAAGCATTCTTAGAGCTGGAGATGGCAGCACATGGTTTCAATTTCTTACTAGGAGAATTGATGCCTTCCTTTGGAACAATTCAAAGATTATATATGACATTCACAGAATCTTCCCCAATATGGGATATCTTCCTGAAACACATATCAAATTTGACCACAAACTACTCTTATTCTTGCAATGGGAATGCCAAATAAATATCATTAAACACTTAGGTAAAATTTAGGCAAGATGCAAGATGACTGAAAGAAATCAGTGAAACAACAGAAGGTTCTCAAATACAGAGCAAATCCCATCTTTGGTGGGAAATGACATTAGGTTTGAACCTGAGCTGTCCACAGATATATGTTATGGGATGTTGCTAGCAAAAGCTTACAAAAAAGAAAAATCTAGTTTGGCTATTTCACTTTTAAAGGGATTAAAAATGCATATTTATTATTTTAAATATGTCTAGGATTTTTCTAAACTAAAGGAGCCACACATGAAATATGCAACAAAAATGATATTCCAATAAAATAAAATTCAAATAAGGAAACAAAAATGTCTGTGGACTATGAAAGAGAAGATTCACATACAAACAATCCTGAAGTTGATTCCCACAGAAATTATTTTTCTGGCCATTGCAGACTGAGGTATAATTTTGACTGAGCAAGATGCTCTTTTGTTTTCTTTATATTTTTTTCTTGGAAAAAGAAAAATCAAGTAAGTACTATATAGATCTAGATATTGTTTTAAGAAAGTGAAAACAGCAACATAAAAGATGGTGATCCATATGAAATTAAAATATTTTATAATTTTCCTGCTTAATTCTAACTATCATAGGAAACCTCATTACAATGTTTGAACCTGGCATGTAAATTTTATACTCATTCCTGATTCTAAATGTGGCTTTAAGAAGATTTTTTGATAATTCCAGTTGCTCTGCCCCAGCAGAATTGAATAAAAACTCAACAGAAGTTTCTCCCAAATGAAATTAATTAAAATTTAAAAAAATCTAAGAACTACAGTGATTCAAGAATAATGGTCTCTTTTGGCATCACTGTTAACAGAACACAAATTATGTGATAATGTGGATTACAACATCTCAAAATTTTGCTGAAATGAAGGCAAGAAAAATAAATTTTATAGAATAAACATGTAAATTTATGAATTATGTATGTTATGCCCATCTAAACATCACTAATCCATCAACATTATATCCAGACATGTGCAATAATAATTAAGTTTAGTTGTCTTTGACATTTTGCTGGCGTTCGCTAAACAAAAATCAGAGCTTTACATATTGTTTTTTGTCATTATGAAGGAATATTTGTCAAAGTAGAATTTATATAACTATGAGCTTCATTTGTGACTTTTACATATTTAGGCATATGGTCTGTGGCCTCTATTTGTTCTCCTGATTCAGATCCAGCACATGGCAGGGGCAGACCCGATTTTATTTGCTCATCGTGAGAGCACTGAAAGGTAGGGATTGTCAAGCCCATTTTACAGATAAGGAAACTGAAGCTCGGTGAGATGGAGCTTCATCTGCTATTTCATAAGAAATAGTAGAACCAAAATGCAACTCCTAGTTTGTTAGATTGAAAAGCCCAGGATGCTTCACTGCACCCAGCCTAGTGGAACCAAGGATTGCTACAAACGTTTCATGGATATACTAGATGTTACACAAGTTTTCAGAAGGAAGGGATCACTGGACCCATGTGATGCAGGAAGGACCTGGAAGAATAGCTGGGGAACATCTGGTTCTGACAGAATGATGGTCGATTAGATGTCATAAGGATCCTTCCAACAAAAACAATTAAAATGCTGGATGAAGCCTACATTCTATGCTGGATAAATCTATCTGCTGCCAGCCTTTGCAAATGAGAGATGAAATCCAAGGCCCATCAAAGGCAGGGAATCTAATAGGAGACCTCATCAATAAAGCTAGGACTTTCAAGATAAGTGAATGTAAAATAAATCCTACCAGACAGAACAATACAATTACAAAAGTTGTCTCTCTGAAAAAAAAATCTCTGTCAAGAACTCAGAACCATCAGTTCATCTTCACAGGGGTTTGTGGCCTAAATCCACACTACCACTGCGGTCCAAGAACTCTCAAGTGGAAAATTTAAAGTGGTTACAAATAGATAGAGGTCAAAGTTTTGTAGTTCCCTCAGGTAAGCAACAAAACAAATGCAAATCCTCTCTGAAGGATTTCTACGTTAAAACAAGCATGCACACACCCAGAAACAAAATGCCATGAATGAGAAACAGCAAAAAACAGGAGATAGCAGAAAGAGAGATCAAAGAACAGATACTGAAATATAAAATAACTGTGTTCAATATGTTTAAAGAAAGAGCTTAAAAATATGAATAAGGGGCTTCCCTGGTGGTGCAGTGGTTGAGAGTCCACCTGCCGATGCAGGGGACACGGGTTCGTGCCCCGGTCTGGGAAGATCCCACATGCCGCGGAGCGGCTGGGCCCATGAGCCATGGCCGTTGAGCCTGCGTGTCCGGAGCCTGTGCTCCTCAACGGGAGAGGCCACAACAGTGAGAGGCCCACATACCGCAAAAAAAAAAAAAAAAAAAAAAAAAAAAATGAATAAGCAAGCAGATTTGAAAAGAACCTAATGTAACTTTTAGAAATTAAACATAATAATAATTGAAATTAAAAGTCACTGAAAGGATAAATAGCAGACTAGACCAAGCTGACAAGGAAATTAGTCAACTGAAAGTAGATCCAAAGAAAGTATCCAGGATGCGGTCCAGAGAGATTAAGAGACAGAAGATGTGAAAAAGCAAACAAGAGACATAATGAATATTTCTCTAGAAGGAGAAATATAATGGTTCTGATGTGATATTTGAAGAGATAACTGGTAAATGTCTAGAACTGTTGCAAGTCACCAGTCCTCAGAGCCAAGAAGTTAAGTGAGGCATGGTAGAGACAATTGGTGCTCACCAAATATCACATGTGCTTTCTTACATTTCTCAGACTGTCTTGTCATTAGGTTGGGGCCATGTTGACTATTTCTGGTTAAAGTTAATTCCAGGCCAGGGCAGTTGAAGAACAATGCCTTCTTGTAGTAGACATCATGATGGACTGGGGATGCAACTCTTCCCCTTTTCAGAATTGAGACACTACCCCTCTCTGGGAATCACTTTTGGCCAAAGGCTGCTACCTTGACCACATTATGCTCACTGTCCAGGGGCAGCACAAACCCACTAAGGATGGATACAAAGTCCTGGCCTTCTTTTCTCACTGGGGACAACTCTGAAGGGTCAACCCCACTCCAGAGCTCCCTGGGTGGTCAGCAGAGGCCTCTCATGCAACTTCTCCTTCTACCCAAGCCTGCTTCCCCCACTTCCTTACAGGTGTTCCTGAGAACACTCCCTCATGAACTTCCTACATGTATATCTTTGTCTCAGAGCCTGTTTCTGGGAAACCCAACCTAAGACACCTCTCTCTCTTCCCCTTCTGTGGCGACCTAGAAGGCCACATATTCCAGATGGAGCATCTGTGAGGTGGCAGACCTTCCATCTGCCTGGGCCCTTCACAGTTCCTCACTGACCACTTAGCTACGTAATGTGAGGGTGAAATAAACCTTTGCTCTGTTAAGTCACTGAGCTATCTGGGGTAATGTTTAAACTCAGCATAGCCTAGCCCTTCCTGCTTCCTGTAGTTATTCATGTAAAGATAGCTGGAGTAACAATTAAGCTGATAAATCCAGAGAATATTTCTAGTATATTAATTATAAAACAAGGGCAGGAGAAAACAGCATGTTCAAAAGGAAAAAGAAAAGAAGAATGTAAAACTCAATTCAAAGAGCGCAGGAAGGGAAGGGCAACAGAGAAAACAGGACAAATAGAAAGCACATAAGATGATCAAAATAAATGCAAATATTTCAATACTCATTACAAATATAAACAGACTAAACCGTCCCTTTAAATGACAAATATTGTCAATCTAGATGAAATCCAACTATGTGTCATTTACATGAGCAACAACTAAAATGTAAGGACTGGGAGAGATTACAAGTCAAAGTAAGGAAAGAAATAAACCAGACATATAACAAAAACAACAAAACTAGAGTCACTGTACAACTATCAGACAGATGCTAAGACAAAAAGCATTACTAGATATAAAGAGAATCACTTTTTAGAAATAATAAGAACTTTACTTCACCGGAAAGATACAATTACAAACTTGGATGGACCTAAAAAACACAGGCTCAAAATATATAAAGCAAAAATTGACTTACCTACAAGGAATAATTCACAAATCTGACACCATTAGGAAAGATTTTAACACATTTCAATTATGGATACCTTGAGCAATCGTTAAGTTGCATAAAAAATCAAAATGGAAGTTAGAACTTAATTAGAACTGCATATGTGGACTGCAGTTAAAGCGATACTTAGAGAGAAATATATATATATATATACATATTTAATTGCTTACATTACAATGGTAGAGTGATTAACTTAAGAAATTAGAGCAGTAACAGCAAAATAAACCCAAAGTAGAAAGAAAATAATAAAAATAACAAAAAGACATTAGAGATATAAAATTCATAATAAAGAGCCTCCACGAAGCCCAAATCATCTTCTTTTCAAAAATTTTTTTTAAAAAAGACAAACTGACAAGATTAACCAAGAAGAGAACAGAAAAACAAAAATGATATATTCATGTCAATAGACACAGAAAAAGCATGTCACAAGATCCAATACTCTTTCATGATAAGAGAATACTCAACAAAATAGTAATAGAACTTCTTTAAACCAACAAAGGCCATCTACAAGAAACCCACAGCTAACATACTTAATGGAATGCTTTTCCCCTAAGATCAGGATGTCTGCTCTCACCACTTCTATTCAGCATTGTAGTGGAGATTCTAGCTAGGTCAACTGGACAAGAAAAAGAAATAAAAAGCATCTAAATTAAAAGGAAGAAGCAAAACTCTCTCTATTTGCAGATGACATGATCTTACATACAGGAATTCCTAAAGGATCCATTAAAATACTATTAGAACTAATAAATTAATTCAGCAAGCATGCAGGATATAAGATAAATATACAAAACTCATTTTTCTATATTCTAGCAATAACAATCTGAAATGAATTTAAGAAAACAATTCTACTTACAACAGTATCAAAAATAATAAAATACTTAGAAATAAATTTAACAAATCATTTTAATGGTACAAGACTTGTATACTGAAAACTACAAAACATCACTGAAAAAAATTAAAGAATAACTAGACAAATGGAAAGACAGCCCATGTTCATGGATTTAATTTACTTAATATAATTAAGATGGTAATGCCCCCCAAATTGATCAACAGATTCAGTACAATCCCTCTCAAAATCCTGCCTGGTTTTTTGTTGGTCTGTCTGTTTGCAGAAATTGACAAATAGATCTTAAAATTCATAAGGAAATGCAAGGGACCCTGAACAGCCAAAACAATCTTGAAAAAGAAGATCAAGGTTAAAGGACTTACACTTCCCAATTTCAAAACTCATTACAAAGCACAGTAATCAAGACAATGTGGTACTGACATAAGAAGAGACAAACAGAATCCAGAAATAAACCCTCACATTTATGGTCAATCAATTTTCAATAAAGGTGTCAAGATAATTCAATGAAGAAATAATGAATAGTCTTTCCAATAAATGGTGCTGGAACTGCTTGATACCCACATGAGAAAAAGAAAAGAATAATGTTGGACCCCTATTTCACATCACATGCAATAACTAACACAAAAAAAATGGATCATAGACTTAAATTTTAGGGATAAAACTCTTAGAAGAAAATATAGGAGTAAATCTTCATGACCTTGGATCAGCCAAAGGTTTTTTTGCTATAATATCAAAAGCACAAGCAACAAAAGAAAAATAATAGATAATATTAAATTTTAAAACTTTTGTGCTTCCAAGGATACCATAAATAACATGAAAATGCAACACACAGAATGGTAGAAAAGATTTTCAAACCATGTATCTGATAAGGGACTTGTATCAAAAATATATAGGGGCTTCCCTGGTGGCACAGTGTTTGAGAATCCACCTGCCAATGCAGGGGACACGGGTTCGAGCCCTGGTCTGGGAAGATCCCACATGCCGCGGAGCAACAAAGCCCGTGAGCCACAACTACTGAGCCTGCGCGTCTGGAGCCTGTGCTCCACAACGGGAGAGGCCGTGACAGTGAGAGGCCCGCGCACCGCGATGAAGAGTGGCCTCCTCTCTCCACACCTGGAGAAAGCCCTTGCACAGAAACGAAGACCCAACACAGCCAAAAATAAATAAATAATTTAAAAAAAAAAATATATATATATATATATATAAAGAACACTTACCACTCAACAACAAAAAGACAAATGACCCAACTTAAAAATTGGCCAAAGACTTGAGTAGACATTTCTCCAAAGATGATATACAAATGGCCAATAAGCACATGAAAAGATGCTCAACATAACTAATCTTTAGGGAAATTCAAATCAAAACTACAATGAGATATCACCTCATATCCATTAGGATGGCTACTATAAAAAAAAACAGAAAACAACAAGTGTTGGTGAAGATGTGGAGAAACTGGAACACTTGTGAACTGTTAGTGGGAATGTAAAATGGTACAGCCACTGTGGAAAGCAACAGGGTGGTTCTTCAAAAAACAATTTTTTTTTAATGGCCAAATGATCCAGCAATTCCACTTCTGGGTACATACCCAAAAGGATTGAAAGCAGGGTCTTGAAGGGATATCTCTACACCTATGTTCATAGCAGCATTATTCACAATAGCTAAAACATACAAGCAACCTAGTACTTATTGATGGATGAATGGATAAGCAAAATGTGGTATGTACATACAATGGAATATTATTCAGCCTTTAAAATGAAGGAAATTCTGGTATATGCTATAATATGGATAAAACTCGAAGACACTGTGCTAGGTAAAATAAATAAAACAGTCACAAAAAGACAAATATTATATAATTCCACTTATATGAAGTACTTAACGTAGTCAAATCATAAAGACAAAAAGTATTAATGGTGGTTGTCAGAGGCTGGGGTAGGGGAAAATGGGGAGTTCTTATTTAATGGGTACAGAGTTTCAGTTTTACAAGATAAAAGGAATGGAGATGAATGGTGGTGATGGTTGCCAAATAAGGTAAATGTATTTAATACCACAGAACTGTGCACTTTGAAATGGTTAAGACGGTAAATTTTATGTTAAGTATATTTTGCTACAATAAAAATAAAAGTTAGGCATACAGTTACCATGTGACCCAGCAATTCCACTCCTAGGTGTATACCTAGGGGAATTGAAAATATGTCCACACAAAAACTTGTACACAAATGTTCATAGCATTACTCATAATAACCAAAAATTGGAAACAACTTAAGTGTTCATCAATTGAAGAATGAATAAACAAACTGGTATATCCATAAATGGAATATTATTCAGCCATAAAAACAAATGAAGTACTAATCTATGCTACAGCACAGATGAACCTTGAGAACACTATGCTAAGTGAAAGAAGGCATTCACAAAAGGCCACCTACTGCATGACCCCATTTATATGAAATATCCAGAAGAGGCAAATCCATAGAGACAAAGTAAATAAGTGGTTGCCATAGGCCTGCGAGTGGGGGCAGTGGGAAATGTCTGCTAATTGGTACAGAGTTTCTTTCTGCAGTGTTAATGTTCTAAAATTCAATTTGGTGATGGTTTTGTACAACATACTTTGTGTGTGTCAACATACTAAAACCCACTGAGCTATATACTCTTAAAGGGAGAATTTTATGGTATGTGAATTATATTTCAACAAAACTGTTATAAAAAAAACTTTCTACAGAGAAAATGCAGCTGGAGCATCAAGTTGCTCCTTGCACAATTCCACAGTCTGTCATTCACGTAGACTAAGAGATAAACGATGCTCCCTTGGGTGGGCAACATGGTGGCCCTGCTCAATTTTCCAGGTAAATTCTACCAAGCTGTCAGGAATGTATAATTCTAATATTAAACAAATATTACATATATTTTCCATAGAATAAATAGGCAACACTCTCCAACTCATTTGTGGTTGGCACCATCTTAATCCCCAGTCCAGGGGAGGGCAGTATAAGAAGGAAAAATTTCAGGCCAACTCAATAAATAGATTTAAGGATCCTAGACAAAATATCAGCTGATTTCAGTGACAGATTAAAAAGATACTCCATCATGACCAAGTAATATTTAAATGCAAGGTTGGGGACTTCCCTGGCGGTCCAGTGGTTAAGACTCCACACTTCCACTGCAGGAGGCACAGGTTTGATCCCTGGTCAGGGAATTAAGGTCCCACATGCTGCGCGGTACGGCCAAAATAAATAAATAAATAAATAAGTAAAAATAAAAAGAATAAATAAAATAAATAAATAAATGCAAAGTTGGTTTAACATTAGTAAATCAATCAATGTAATTCACCACATTAATAACTTAAATGAATCATATATGGCCATCTCAAAAGATATACTGATAGAAAAAAGAATTTATTACTGATTAGAGGGAAAAAAATCCTAGAAAACTAGGGATAGAAAGGAATATTCTTAACCTGATAAAGGTTATTTATACACATACACCCACACACACAAACACACACACGCACCCATACACACAGAAAGAGCTAACATTATATTAAATGATGAAATGTTGAAAGCATTCATTTGGATTAAAATCAAGAACAATACAAAAAGCCTGCAATCATGACTCCCTTTCATAAGCTCCCAGGTCTTCTCGTGGTGGTGATCCAAGCGCCCACTTTGAGAAATTCTCGGCTGGAAAAATCAGTTGCCTATTGAGATGGTTTCTTGTTTCAGGTGCCCAAGCCCATCTACCCAACACCACTCCCAGCCACTGATCTGGCTCTGCTTCCGTTCCTTCATAATTATCCCACTACTCTATCTCATTTTTCTTGGATCTTCACAATAGCTCTGGGAGACAGATATTATCTCCATTTCACAGATAAGGAAACTGAGGCTTGGAGAGGCTACAAGTCTTGTCCAAATTCCCACAGTAAGCGGCAGAGCTACAGCGCCAGGCTGGGAAATGCTTTGTAGCATCTCTGGGATCTTCCTGCCTGTGCCCCTAAATTAAGGCTTCCAGGACAATATGGTGAGTTTACCTGTAGCCTGGGGGCCAAGGCTACCACTAACAAAAGATTCTCAATTTGACACAAAATACTCTTGCTTCCTGGCCAACTGTCATGCCATGTTCCATATGAACTTGCTGTCTAGACTTCCCTGTTTGTCTCTAGGTTGGGTCTGTGTAGGAATCAACACCTAGATATTTATTCCATTCCTTGAGCTGTTTGCTCACATCTTTCACAACTCCCTAACGTACCCAGGTCTGTTGTTAGACACAGGGAAAGTTGAAATTGTGAGGTATGTACCCAAGTCCTACCTTCTCTGGGAAGGGAGAACCGTCCTTTCCTGTGAGTAGTCCATTAGGAAGAAAGCACCAGAATTAGAACCCTGAGGATGCCAAGAGGCGGTGCCCCACTCTCCTCTGATGGGTGAGGCTCAGAGAGGGTAGGGAAGTGGCCCAGGCCACAGAGCTGGTTGATATACGAAGGGAGAGGTGGCCATATAGGGCAGCCTGCAGAGGTGCCAACCAACAGCTGAAGGGGCTCAGAGAAGGGAGAGGGTACCTGCAGCTCCACGGAGAAGGAGGCCAGAAAGGGGGATGGAGGGGCAGGGGAGGTAAGCCTTCTTCAAACAGAGATCAAGAGAAGTGAATGTCCAATCTGGTGGGAAGTCTAGAGAGAGCACCAGTGTGGCTGGAGAAGAGGGTTTACAGATGAAAAACAGTGGGGAAGGTGGGTTGGGGTTGGGCCTGTGAATACCAGGCAGGGAGCTGGGGTGGGAGTCTGTGGGAGGTACTGCTTAATGTCTCCTCCCAACACACTCCACCCCTCCAAGTGTGGAGTGCACAGGAGAGCTGATAATAATAATAACGGCCAACATTACTGACTTCACCATATGCCAGGCACTTCCCATGGGTTACCTCATTTAATCCTCACCATTACCCGAGGAAGCAGATTCTAGCACCACCCCATTTTACAGATGCAGAAACTGAGGTAGGGAGACTAAGGGCACTCTGCCCAAGGTAATTCTGCAGACCAAGTACTGGAACCCACAGAGACCACCAAAAGTAAACTTAATATTTCTATGAAGTCTCCTATTTTAAATACTCAAGAAAATTACACATTTTCTCCTTAATATGTTTGCATCTGTTTGAATATTTTTAAAATGCCTTTCCCCCTCCCCCACTAAATCCTCAAATAAAACTACCCTCCAGGCAGGCAGAGCCACTGTGTTTCCTCCGTGGCCACATGAACCTTGGGCATGATGCTGGGAAACCCAGTAGTGGATGCAGGAGCCCAAGGAAGGTTCTGAAGTAAACGGATGTAAGGTGTAATGTTGGTTCTCTGCCTCTGACTAGTGCCATTTTACTAAAAAGAAAATTGTCATCTCCATCATTTATGAAAAACTGGACAAAGAAGACACATTAATCTTCAGCCCTCAGGGGCCGTCCGGTCCTCACCCTCAGAAACCCCATACATTCAGAATCCTGGCAGTTTACCCAAGGTCCCCAGTGAGACCATTCTCTCTCCTTCACTTCTTTCCTGGGCACAGTCTCTGAACCCAACCTTGACCAAAACTCCCAGGGAGATACCCGAGCAGATACCCATAATCCCCACCCCAAGAGTTCCCACACCTGCCCCCTAGTTTCCCAGCTCCAGGCCTTTACTCGTGCCATTTCTTCACTTGGAGTGCTCTCCCCGCCTCCCAAATTCTACCCATCCTCAAACCCAATCTTACAGATCGCCCCCTTTGTGGAGACATCCCTGATTCCCTCCTCTGCCATGATGGAAGTGACCAATCCCTCTTCTGAAGCCATCTGTCCCTCTCTGAGCACACACCCTAATCCACTTTGCAACGGAAGTGCTCCTGCACAATTTTAAATCTTCCCAACCAACACAGAGCCCCTTAAGGGCAGGATTTGTATGTGATTCTTCTCTGGGCCCCGCACAGAGTAACACCTTGCACATAGTAGGCAGTCAATAAAAATGTCACGAGTGAATGAATCAAAAGATCACTGTGTCCCTGCTAATCACAGCCACTAGTTCTCTGTGAGTAGGACCAACCGGGGCAGTGCACCAGGAAGAGATGCCTACAGCCTTGTGAGAACAGAGGTGGGCCACCTGCCCAACAGCATTGTGGGAACCTGGTCTCATTTCCAGTGTGTCTGTTACCTGCCGCATCCTCATCTCTGCCCTTCAACAGCTCCACATCCTTCTGGTTTTCCCCCAATGCCATCTAGCTGGCATCACCTAGCCGCACAGGCTTTTAGGAAGAGGGTCTGGTGGTTTGTCTCCTCTTAACCTTCCATTCATGATGCTGAGATCATTTGGGATTTATTTTTCTGGGGAAAGTCGTAAGGGCTTGGCGGTCGGCTGGGTGGAAAGGAGATCTCCCCTCCCTCCGTGACATCCTCCAGATGAAACATCCATGAAACAAGTTATTCTTGTTCAGTCAAAGAGGAAGGAAACATAACACCGAAACAAGGGTGTAATGAGATGACATTTACTTTGCAAGGGAAGGAGGAGGTGCACCACTGGCACAGCTCACAAGCAGCATGACCTCACCTAAGGCTTATTAAAAATGCAGATTATCAATGCATCCCAGGTGTTTCGGGGTAGCTGCCCTTGAGCACCCAGGCACAGGGGGATCAATAACTCTCTTCATCGCCTCAACACACACCTGGCCTGGGCCTCCTGCAAGGGATGAGGACAACCACAAAGCCACACTCTGAGGTGACTCTGCCCCTGGCCTGCTTTCAAGCACCCACGGGAGTGTCCTTAAAAAACTGTCACTCAGACAAGTGCTGCTAGCTTCACCTGTGTAGCTTGAATCAGTAGTCTCAATAATGACTCTGCTTCGGGAAAAAATACAGATGTCACAGGGAAGGGCTACAACTTAAACGGTTTTAGGATCACTTCCGTTTCCAGGTTTGGTGTAGGTGAGGGAAACAGGAGGCTCGAATTCCCCCAAGGGAGTCTGGGAGGGGCTCCTTGAAGAGAGTGGGTGTACACAGGGCAGACTGGTTGAAGACATAGCAGTCGCCATGTTGCAGAGGCCAAGCCCTAGTCCCAGCCTGGAACTCAACCACCGGAACAACAGCACATACCTGGGGCACCTGTTCAATGCTGAACAGCCTGGGGAGCTTCAGGCTCAGCATCTTGAAGCCGAGCTGGGAAGACTGGTGGGTGACAGCCGGTCCCTGTCACCAGGCCTCGCTCAAAGTTCTGACATGGCTCCGGATGCCTCTGGCCAGCCGGTGTCCGAGCTGCTTCACTGAAAGAATACAGCGTGAAGAACTCCAGTGAGTGTCAGCCTAACTCCAGCTGGATCAAGACTGTCAGATTGTTTACCTAAGGAACATACCCTTGCTTGTGATGGCAAAATAACCAGGCTTCCTTAAAAACAATAGTGAAACTCTCAGACTGCTGAGTCATTCACTCTGAGAGTGATAGAGGGAGGTACTTAAATCATAATAGGGCAATCATAAAATTACAGCGCTGGGGCTTCCCTGGTGGCACAGTGGTTGAGAGTCCGCCTGCCGATGCGGGAGACTTGGGTTCGTGCCCCGGTCCGGGAGGATCCCACATGCCGCGGAGCGGCTGGTCCCGTGAGCCATGGTCGCTGAGCCTGCGCGACCGGAGCCTGTGCTCCGCAACGGGAGAGGCCCCAACAGTGAGAGGCCCACAAAAAAAAAAAAAAAAAGACAGTGGGTTCGAGACCCCTCCTAAGTCAGAGCTCGTGGGTTCAAGTCCCAATCCGAGGTGCGTCTGGGTTAGTTTCCCATCCAAGAAGAAGTGCTTCAGAAACGACCCAAGTGTCCACCAGCAGGTGAACAGAGAAACTAGCAAATAAGCAAAATGCAGTCTACACATACAATGGAATATTACTCAGTCTTCAAAAGGAATGAAGTTCTGATGCACGCTACAACATGGATGAAAACTTGAAAACATTATGCCAGGTGAAATAAGCCAGGCACAAAAGGCCAAATGTTGTATGATTCCAGTTATGTGAGGGGCCTGGAATAGGCAAGTTCAAAGAGACAGAATAGAGGCTGGGGGCGGGGGGAGGGAGGAACGGGGGTTGTTGTTTAAGGGGTACAGAGTTTCTGTTTGGAAGGATAAAAAGTTCTGGAAATGGGTAGTGGTGATGGTTGCTCACTACTGTAAACGTAAAATGCACTTAAAAATGATAATTTTTATGTTGTGTATATTTTACCACAGTAAAAAAAGTTACAAAATATTTCTGAATGCAAAATAATAAAGAAAATAATTTTTAAAGCACATGTACATTTTACCCAGGTTAAAAAATAAAAGTTGATACTTTGCAAACAAATGAACAACACTGATGTAAGTGGGCCGGGCACACCTTGGTCCTCCTGGTTTTCTGATCTAAATCACCAAGACACTTTCACTCCCAGATGTACCACTAATTCACCTGGTGGCAGGATGAGAGGCAGTGGTCTGCTACCAGGGGAGACTCAGGCACATCAGAAAAACCTCTAGCAATAATGGGACCAAGGTTGGGTTTCCACGGACTTGCCCACCTTGGTCCCCTGGTTCTCCCTGGATTTCAATGTCATGGGCAAGTAAAAGGAAAGAAATGGTCCCTACTCTCACAGCACACACCATCCAGGAAGGATGACCCAACGAAACATACAAAAGGAGGGTAATACTTAGTAGCATACGATTCACACACTTCATTCAACCAGTGTGTCCGGCATTTTTATCATGTGACGAATAAGGTTAAGGGCTCAATGTAGAGCTGATTACACCCTGTGAGTTGCAGTAGCTGGAGGGAAAAGGAGAATTTAACTGAAATAAAAATTGCACAGGTTTGTGACACACAGAATGGAGGAAAATAGGTGTCCTCCATACCATTGTATTCCTATGTTGCACAGGAAAAAGTTTTAAAAAAGATGAAAAGACAGTCCTTGTCCCCAAGAAATGTATAAAGGAAAAGATGAGACAGATATGCACCCAACTAACCAGGACAAGTCACCCTCAAAGGACAGGAACCCTCACCCACTCTGTGCCAAGCCTGTGCTGGTCACCTTGCCTGCCCACCTGGTCTCCTTCACCTTCACCACTCCGTCTCAGGAATTAAGGCAGAGCAGTTAAGGGCCTCGGGGTTGGATTCAAGCCACATGGGTTTAAAGACTGGTTTGCCATTTCCTGTGCAATTCCAGGCAAGGAACTTAACTCCTTGTGCCTTAGTTTCCCCATCTGTGAAATGGAAATAACAGCAGTTACTTTCTTCATAGGGTGGTGGTTATGATTAAAAGAGAGAGCCTATGTAAAGGGCCTGCCATAAAGTAAAGATCCAACAAACACTTGCTATTGTTATTCATTTTCAGATATGAAACTGATTTTATACTTTGCAGGCAGGAAAACCGAGGTGTTGGAAAGTTAGGGGGCTTGCCAAAGATGCTATCACTTGATTTCCAGTTTGCGTGGATGTCTGTGGAGGAAGGTTGGGGTGGGGATGGGGATGCTTCTGCAGTTGTGTTATTTGATCTGAGGACTACAGGCTACGTAGAGAGATTGGAGACTTCTAAACTGAATTCTGTAGGACCCTAAGTTACATTCCAGGGACCACTTTTTTGGGGGTGGACGCTGTAGTCACTAGGAGCAACAGAAAGGTTACTTCTACCCCTATTTCAACCAGAAGAATGTCTTGGTTGAAATTTTTCTGAATTATAGTAAAAATATAATAACACAAGTCCTCTCTTTGAGGAAGAAAATATAAGAGGCAAAAGTTTCCTTTTAAGAAGAGAAGTAACTTTGATTAAGGGGAATTAAGTCCTAGCACAAAGCACTAGGACTTAATTTTTCTTTGCTACTGAGAAAAGATGAAAAATACAGTGTTCACTATGATGTTTATAACCTAGATGCTAAACAATGACCCTCTTTGCCAATTAATCAGGTTGAGACAAACTCACAGGTAAGACCAAACCTGACCTTGCTGTTTCAACGGTTGGAGATTTCTTGTGTGGTGTTTTTCCACCATTCAAAGAAATAAGGACTCTCTCATTAATACATTGTTATTTTGCATGTAAAATGTAAACCTTTATGTTTGTCAGTACTGTGAAACATCCACGGATGATCATGGGCCGTGATTAAAGCATAGGTGATGATTTGTATGTTGTGCCTATTGTTAATCATTTCAGATTAACTGCACATAAAATTAACTCACTGGTCTTTTTAGCCATCACAAGCTAAAGCTCTTAATTTCACCAACATTGTAAAAACCAGAGTGTAATTTCCAGTATTTCAAACTGCAGCTTGGTTTGTTGTCTCTTTTCACAGAGGTCTAGAAATAAGACTGAATAAAACAGAAGGCTTCAGAGAAGTCTGAAATCAAAACACAATGTGAGGGACTTCCCTGGTGGTCCAGTGGCTAAGACTCCATGCTCCCAATGCAGGGGGACCTGGGTTCGATCCCTGGTCAGGGAACTAGGTCCCACATGCATGCCGCAACTAAGAGTTCGCATGCTGCAATGAAAAGATCCCACGAGCCGCAACTAAGACCCAACACAGCCAAATACATAAATAAGTATTTTTAAAAACCCACAATGTGAAGCTTTGCTGATATTTCAACAGTATATTGGTGTTCCATATAGGATTTCCTTTAAAAGAGGATCCACAGCTTTAAAATATGTTTTAAAGCAGCTTTTTTTTAAAAAAAAAAGGAAAATGGGCTGTTATACACTTTCAGGGACCTGCCAAGTTCTCCTGATTTAGCCCTAAAAAAAAAATAATAATAATAAGACAAATCACAACAACAAAACCACCACCAGGAGGTTTCAGGCTAGTCCTCGCAGATTTAACCAAGGGAAATTAACAAGAGGTGAAATTTGCACCTGACTTCTTACCTGTTTCAGGCTAGTGCTCCATCCATATTCCCGGACCCTCCCCCAGTAAACTTTAGCCTACACACTGTGTATCTCAGGCCTTAAAGAACATAGCCAGCAAAACTTATCACCTCCCGAATGAATATGTTTACATATTAGGTGGCTGAATATAAACTGATGGGCTGTTTCCCCAATGAGAGGGTCCAAAAAAATATACAACTTCTAGGGATGCAAATGGTACACACTCTCTTCATCACATTAATTTATTAATTTAGTTATACGTACCTATTTAGAATCCCTTACCATATCCAACATAGTATTAATTTAATTTTATTTATTTATTTTAATAAATTTATTTATTTATTTATTTATTTTGGCTGCGTCGGGTCTTCGTTGCTGTGCGCCGGCATTTTCTAGTTGTGGTGAGCGGGGGTTACTCTTCATTGTGGTATGAGGGCTTCTCATTGCAGTGACTTCTCTTGTTGCGGAGCTCGGGCTCTAGGCGCGCGGGCTTCAGTAGTTGTGGCTCGCAGGTTCAGTAGTTGTGGCTCGTGGGCTCACTAGTTGTGGCTCGTGGGCTCTAGAGCACAGGCTTAGTAGTTGTGGCGCATGGGCTTAGTTGCTCCGTGGCATGTGGGATCATCCCGGAGCAGAGCTCGAACCCGTGTCCCCTGCATTGGCAGGCAGATCCCTAACCACCACACCACCAGGGAAGTCCCAGTATTAATTTTAAAATATTGTTTTTCCACTCCTAGTTCATAGAAATGTGTGTTCACAATCTTTGCATGCATCTTTGACAACAGCATCTTCATAACACAGCCACTTTTTGGAGTCACCTAACACAGTTTAAGTGAAATATTCTCATTTCCATCTAAGTTATTCGAAAGCTACACGTTTTGAAGCTGTGTTTAATGCTATTGCTAAAAATGTACCCAAGTCACAAGTATTCATTTGCTATTATGACACTGTAGGCAATTTGCTTTCAAACACTTCACACAGACAGTGTGATGTGAAAATGTTAGTTTTAACCCATACCCCTGGGGTGGTGGTTCATTAGCATTTGAAAGACAAACCTGAAGCTCATATTCCAGAGGCCACACCTCTGGTTCAGTTGGGGTTATTTTTGATCAACACCAGAGGGTTTACTAATTAGCCAGATGGATGCTGTCTCATTGGAGAACTGAGTGGAATTAGAGATATGTACACTGATGAGACGTGTCGCCCAGGCACCCTCCCTCCTGCATGAGCAGAGGGTGCCCCAAAGTGGCTTCCCCTCTGAATGAGCCCAGATGAGCCCTATAAGGAGGATTCTGGGCTTGAACCCACAAGAAGTTCAGCTGACACATGCCACCACACAGCTCTCACATCAGCTCACACGAACTTTCAAGAAAGGTGCGTTAGAGCCCCTAAGAGTGTAGGTTGCAGGGACTTTTGCCAACAAAACAGGTCATCTTAATGTTTTTGTGCCCGCCTGCTGGAAAATATTTGAATGGGGGGAGGGGACAGGGGGGTGGGACTCAGCCTGAGACTCCCACTGTGCTGCGCCACCTGCCGGTCAGGTTGGGGGTCCTCTAGCCCTCGTGGACCTCGAAGTACTGATAGTGCCTGAGACTGTATTTCCAGGAACTTCACATGTGCTCGGCTGGAAGTCACACCACCACTTCGTGTACCACTAAGACCGAAAAGAAATTGTCGCCAATTATAATCATGAGACAGCAGTGACTGGAAATGAATCCTGATTTCAGAGCTGTTTTCATGTTAAAAAAAAAAAAAAAGTGCACATAGTAATTGATGAAATACAGTGAGGGTAAACGAGTGATGGGCTCCGGTCAGTCTGCATAGCTACTCTCTCCAGATCCACTACTCTGCTTTTTACAGGGATCATTAAAAGCTCCTTGACAACAAAACCAGTACTTGCAAATGGAAGACCAGATTTCTGGGAATAAATCTCAATCTGTATTACATTTTTTGTCCTCTCTTTTTTTTTTTTGTTTTTGTTTTTGTTTGGCGGTACAAGGACCTCTCACTTCTGTGGCCTCTCCCGTTGCAGAGCACAGGCTCCGGACGCGCAGGCTCAGCGGCCATGGCTCACGGGCCCAGCTGCTCCGCGGCATGTGGGATCCTCCTGGACCGGGGCACGAACCCGTGTCCCCTGCATTGGCAGGCAGACTCTCAACCACTGCGCCACCAGGGAAGCCCTCTCTTTTTAAATTGATTGTGTATGTCAGGTGTCTTCTGAAAGGATCCCAAACGAGCACTGACGGCAAGAGTTTCAGGTGACCGTGACTTCCTTCAAGCAGCCCATACAGCCCATTGTTCAAAATACAGGAACAGAGTGACCCTAAATAGGAAAAACTCTGGATGGACCCAGCTCCCTCTTTTCTGAAAAATGTTATGTTGGAAACATAAAATTCCTTCCTGGGCATACATAGCAAAGGCAAAGAATGCTGTTTGGTAGGGAATCTCTCCATTGCTTGCTTTTAGAAAACTACAAGCATGAGATCAGGAAGCTCAGGAGAGGCCATCTAGTCCAAATTACCAACGGATGCATGGATGTCACCGAGGGCATTTCAGACAAGAGGTCATACATTTGACCCAAAGAAGTGAGGTTACCAGCAGGAGTTCAGGTTCCATGAGAAGCCAGTGGGGAGTAAGTGGAGAGGGGACCAGAGTCACCTTTTGCCCCTACTCATCGGTCCGTCCTAGGCTGGGTGGGCCCCAGAGCTGTCTGAACGCTGACTGGTCCTGATAAGGCCCCAGCTTCCTGGATGTGGCAGGAGGCTGCTGGCTAAGGGGCAGCTGCTGGCGAGGCTCGGGGTCTGAGTCACACTTCAGGCCCTCTGCCTCCTCCAGGCCTGTCGAGATGTCCTTCATGTTAAACAGAAAACAGCCCTGAGCCCAGGAGGTGACCGGGCAGAGTTTCCATCCCATCACTGTACCAGAGGACCACCAAAGGTCCTCAATACCACAGAGGACTAACATGCCCTTGGGGAAGAGGGTGGGAGGCAGAACCTAGAAGCGGCCCCATGCCACCTCCAGACGTGAAAATTAAGATCTTTTGAGTATCAAAGGACACTATCAAGAAACCAATAAGAGCCCATTGACAGATGAATGGATAAATAAGATGTGGTACATAAATGCAATGGAATATTGCTCAGCCTTGAAAAGGAACGAAAGTGGGTCATTTGTAGAGACGTGGTTGGACCCAGAGACTCTCATACAGAGTGAAATAGGTCAGAAAGAGAAAAACAAATACTGTATGCTAACACATACATATGGAATCTAAAAATAAAAATGGTACCCATGAACCTAGTTGCAGGGCAGGAATAAAGAGGTAGACACAGAGAATGGACTTGAGGACATGGGGTGGGAGGGGGAAGCTGGGGCGAAGTGAGAGTGGCATTGACATATAGATGCGACCGAGTGTAAAACAGTCGGCTGGTGGGAAGCAGCCGCACAGCACAGGGAGACGGGCTCGGTGCTTTGCGATGACCCAGAGGGGTGGGATAGGGAGGGTGGGAGGGAGGCTCAAGAGGGAGGGGATATGGGGACACGTGTATGCATATGGCTGATTCACTTTGTTGTGCAACAGAAACTAACACAGTATTGTGAAGCAACTATACTCCAATAAACATCTATTAAAGAAAAAAGAGAGAGAAAAACAAATATCATATATTAACACATATATGTGGAATCTAGAAAAATGGTACAGATGAACCAGTTTGCAAGGCAGAAATAGAGACACAGATGTAGAGAACAAACGTATGGACACCAAGGGGGGAAAGCGGTGTTGGGGCGGTGGTGGTGGGATGAATTGGGAGATTGGGATTGACATGTACACACTAATATGTACAAAATGGATAACTAATTTAAAAAAAAAGAAAAAATATACTGACAGATTAAAAAAGAAAGTAATAAGACAGCCCACAGAGTGGGAGAAGATATTTGCAAACCACATATCTGATAAGAGATTAATATCCAGAATATATAAAAGCTCCTACAACTCAACAACAACAAAAATCAAACAACCCAGTTCAAAAGAACTTGAATAGACCTTTCTCCAAAGAAAATATACAAATGGCCAATAAGTACACAAAAAGATGCTCAGCACAACTAGTCATTAAGAAAATGCAAATCAAAACCACAATGAGATACCACTTCACACCCATTAGGTTGTCTATTACAAAAAAGAAGGAAAGAAAGAAAGAAAAGAACAAGTGTGGATGAGGATGTGGAGAAATTGGAACCATAGTGCATTGCTGATGGCATTATCAAACGGTGTAACTGCTGTGAAAAACAGTATGGTAGTTCTTCAACTGGTTAAACATAGAATTACCATATGATCCAGCAATTCCACTCCTCAGTATATATGCAAAAGAATAGAAAGCAGGGACCAAACAGATGCTTGTACACCCATGTTCGTAGCAGCATTACTTACAATAGTCAAAATGTAGAGACGATCTAAGTGTCCATCAACAGATGAATGGATAAGCAAGATGTGGTATATACATACAATGGAATATTATTCAGCCTCAAAATGGAGTGAAATTCTGACACATGCTACAACATGGATGAACCTTGAAACCATGCTAAGTAAAATAAGCCAGACACCAAAGGACAAATATATTGTATGACTTCACTTATACCCGGTACAAAGTCAAATCCATAGAGAGAGAAAGTAGAATGGTGGTTGCCAGAGGCTAGGGGGAGGAAGGAATGGGGAGTAATTGTTTAATGGGTACAAGAGTCTCTGTTTGAGATGATGAAAAAGTTCTGGAAATGGATAGTGGTGATGGTTGCACAACACTGTGAATGTACTTTGTGTCACTGAATTAATTGTACACTTAAAAATAGTTAAGGGCTTCCCTGGTGGGGCAGTGGTTGGGAGTCCGCCTGCCGATGCAGGGGACACGGGTTTGTGCCCCGGTCCGGGAAGATCCCACATGCTGCAGAGCGGCTGGGCCCGTGAGCCATGGCTGCTGAGCCTGCACGTCCGGAGCCTGTGCTCTGCAACAGGAGAGGCCACAACAGTGAGAGGCCTGCGTACCGCAAAAAAAAAAAAAAGTTAAAATGTTAAAGTTTATCTTGTGTATATTTTACTGCAATAAAAAGAAGTATATTTTTAAAAAAGCATTGTGAGTTTTACAGTCTGCTCCATAACCTAGCTATGTTTGTATTAATATAAAATTTTATTTTCTCCAAATCTTCCAGAAAAAGTATAAATCATAAATATACATATTGTCTTAGTCCCTACAGGTTGCTATAACAAAATACCATTACCCGGGTAACTTATAAACAACGAATATTTATTCCTCACAGTTCTAGAGGCTGGAAGTTCAAGACCAGTGTACCAGCATGGCTGGGCTCTGGTGAAGGCCCTCTTCCAGGTTGCAGACTCCCAACTTCGTGCTGTGTCCTCACATGGCAGAAGGGGCAAGGGGGCTCTCTTGGGCCTCTTTTATAAAGGCACTAAACCCATTCATGAAGGTTCTGCCTAATTACCTCCCAAATGCCCCACCTCCTAATACCAACACACTAGCGTTAGGATTCCAACATATGAATTCTGGGGGGATGTAAATATTCAGACCATAGCATGCATACACACACATATACATACAGAGGAATTATATACAACTTACTGCTGCAAAATCCCTCCTTCTTTGAGAAGCACAGACTAGTAAAACCACCCTTAATCCTATTCTATTGATAAAGACCCCAGATAGGAAATGACTTGTCTGAGGTCACTCAACGTAGGCTTGGCAAGGTCAGGATGAAACGAGGTCTGTAAAGAACAGTGGGAACACATACATAGATGGACAACAGGATTTGAAAGACCAGCAGTCCCAGTGCCAGTTCCGAAACCCAACACAGGGAGAGGAGAACCAAATCCCAGGAGAGTGAGAGCGTCTCTCCTTAGCTGGATGACTTGTACCTGAACTCCAGCCTGCCCACGGCCAGGGTCACATGCCCACCTCAGCAAAATACACACAACTTCCAGATAGCTCGCTAGTAATTAAAACCACGATTACCGAGTCTGTTAATGCAGTGTTTTCCAAACTGAAGGTCACAACCTGTCAGTAGATCATAAAATCAATTTCGTGGATCATGACTAGCATTTAAAAATAGAATAGTTTGCAAAATAAAAGAACAGAAAATATCAGCGTATTGCATAGAGTACAGATAAGTATCATTTTGTGATATTTCTGTTATGTATGTTATGTATATTTGTGGTATTACATATGACCATATGTGTGTACTGGGTTGTAACATAAAAGGTATTTCTTTTTTTTACTAATTATTTTTTCCAGCTTTATTGAGGTATAATTAACAATTAAAAATTATATATATTTAAGGTGCAGAACTTGATTCGCTCTACATATTCATCATGAAATAATCACCACAATAAAGCTAGTTAACATATCCATCACCTCACAGTTACCATATATTTTTTTATGATGTGAGCACTTAACGAGATCTCCCCTCAGCAAATTTCAAGTGTACAATACTGTACTGTTAACTACAGTCTCAGTATTGCACAGTAGATATCCAGAATTTATTCATCTTGCATAACTGAAAATTTGTAGCCCTTGACAAACACATCCTCATGTCTTCTCTCCACCGCCCAGCCCAGCCACAAAGGCATTTCTTCTTGAAGGTCACAGTCAAAAAAGTTTCTAATGTCACAGGTCACCTGTACTGATTTTGGGGAGCTATGGCTTTTTTTCATCTAGAGTCACACACACCGTGACGTGTCCATGGAGTTTAGGGGGGACCAAGGCTGCCAGGTATCTAGACAGAAGAACAGCTGGACCAGAAGCGCCCCCCCCCCTTTTTTTTTTTTTTTGCGGTACGCAGGCCTCTCACTGTTGTGGCCTCTCCCATTGCGGAGCACAGGCTCTGGACGCGCAGGCTCAGCGGCCATGGCTCACGGGCCCAGCCGCTCCGCGGCATGTGGGATCTTCCTGGACCTGGATCGGGGCACGAACCCGTGTCCCCTGCATCGGCAGGGGGACTCTAAACCACTGCGCCACCCGGGAAGCCCACCCCCCTTGATATACTGTAACAA
Source organism: Mesoplodon bidens (assembly GCF_964165515.1). Lineage (NCBI taxonomy): Eukaryota > Metazoa > Chordata > Mammalia > Artiodactyla > Ziphiidae > Mesoplodon > Mesoplodon bidens. The sequence continues at coordinate 58,820,267 of NC_138178.1, read as the reverse complement.
GCCCCCGGACGGCCTGAGCTTGATGGATGTTTGGAAGGCTGCACGCCAGCTCCTCAGAAGATCCGCCCCCTCCCTCCGCAGGCCAGGAGTGGCTCCAAGCCGTAGGAAACAGTTGGACCCTCTGGGTGTGTGTACCAGTCAGTGTATGAGGGCCGTGTTCTTTCCAGAAAGCTGTTCCTGCTCCCGCCGCCCCACCCTGGAAACTGGCCCCATGGGCTGGGCAGGGCACCCCCTCAGGAGGTGTGCTCCCCAGAGGAGCCGGCTCTGCAGCCTCTGACGTGGGAACACCTACACACACAGCCCCACCCCACGGGCGCAGGGAGTGTGCCGCTCACACAGACCCGGCTCTCCCCGGGGCCCGGCCAGGGGAAGGCCACCAGGACCCAGCAGGGCACTGCTAGTACCGCTACCTCTGTGGGCCCCCCAGAGTGAGCACAGGCTGGGGCGGGGCCACTCCGACCCCAGGCCCTGAAACTCCTGGGGTCTCTCCACACTGTCTAGGTTTCAGGCCCGTCCCTGAGCCTCAAGCATCGCCACAGCAGGGCTCCTCCAGGAAGGAGCCTTCCCCAGACCGCGCCGCCCACCCCCTCTCGCTCCCTTCCCTGAGCACCTCTAGTCGAAGTGAGGGAGTGGCAATCACAGACTCTGGGCTCCGGCAGACCTGGGCTCCAGTCCCAGCGCCCGGTTGTATATTGTTCTCTGATTCTTTTTTTTTGCGGTACGCGGGCCTCTCACTGTTGTGGCCTCTCCCGTTGCAGAGCACAGGCTCCAGATGCGCAGGCTCAGCGGCCATGGCTCACGGGCCCAGCCGCTCCGCGGCATGTGGGATCTTCCCGGACCGGGACACGAACCCGCATCCCCTGCATCGGTAGGCGGACTCTCAACCAGAGGGAAGCCCTCTGACTCTTTTAGGTGTGGTTGTTTAGGCAGCCACAATTTAGATTCCTTGAAGACAGGGCCTGGATCTGTTTTAATATAAAAGAAGAGACCCAGTAATAGCATGTTGAAGCATGTTGACTGTTCTACTCTGAGGTGGTCCGTTGGGAATTCCCTGGCGGTCTAGTGGTTAGGACTTGGCGTCTTCACTGTGCCCGGGTTCAATCCCTGGTCAGGGAACCAATATCCTGCAAGCCGCATGGCACAGCCCAAAAACAAACCAAAAGAAGGGGTCCATTCATTCATGTGTCCATCCATTTATCCATGAAATGAGGCTGCTAGGTGCTGGCACTCCACTGAGAGCTGAGATGCAGGGTGTAACCACAAGCTGCGCCTTGTGGGAGGCACACACAGAACAAGGGAGGCGCACAAACCAGTAACCCAGTGGGTTAGATGCTACGTGGATAATGGAAACAATTCTGTGGAAGCATCTGGGGGAGGATGGGGTGCTGTCAGGCTTGGGGAGAAGGTTAGGGTCAACTTTACAGTGGAGGTGATGTTTGTTTGGGGCATAAGAGGTCAGAGAGGATCCGTCAGTTTGGAGAGGGCACAGCTGGCAGGAGGAGCAGCTCGTGCAAAGGCCCAGAGGCATGTTACAGGAACAGTAAGTTACTGCTTTGGGCTCCGTCAGCGGAGTGGGAGGTGTGTGTCCTCTTCTGCCTAACTGGGGGCAGAGTTGGGCAGGTGCCAGTAGGAGGGACCCCAGGGTTGCCATCGCAGCTGGGGGTGAGGGGTCAGGGGAAGGTCAGCTTCCCTAGGGAGGTGTTTTTGATCTGTTTTCCCATACTTGCTTGCTCACCCATTTCCCCACAGGAGGCAGCTGCTTGGGCGGGAGGGAAAGGGACAGGTGGGGGGAGCAGGGGGGCATTCTCTGGGGGCATCTCCTTCCCTGCTCCCTGGAGACCTCTGCTCACTCCTGCTAAGTATTCAAACATCCCACCACCCAGAGCTGTGTTTGTCCTCAACGTTCCCCTCTCTAAAACTGGACTTACTGGGACATCTCTTCTCCCTCCCCTCCGTGCAGCCACTGACACTTGAGATTTGCCCGAGTCTCCGTTGCTTGCCCCCTGCCCTCTCCCTGTCGTCAACTGCACCCAAAGCATTTTCCCTGGAAGCCCCAGACCCGGCCCATAAGCAAGCATTGACACAGGCTATAGTGAGTCCCCAAAGCATTCAAGCCCCTGCCCCAGGCGCTGGGGAGACTCAGCCTTCTAGACTTCTTAGCTTTCTCTGAGGGCCTCAGGGAACTTACAGTCTGATGGAAAGGTGAGAGGGACAGGAAACTGTCCATGATCAGGGATAGTGAGCTCCAAGGAATCCAGAGAGGTGAGAAGACCTGCGTACAGGGCTGGGTAGAGACAATGCAAAGGAGGGGCATAGTGGGAGGAGAGTGTGGAAAGCAGACTTAAATGGCATGACACTGCTGTGATGGATACATGACAGTATGCACTTGTGAAGGCCCGCAGAATATACAACACAAAGAGTGAACCCTAACATTAGTTAACAGTCATGTGTCAATATGGTTCATCACTTGTAACAGATGTACCACACTAATGCAAGATATTAATAATAGAAGAAACTGTGGGGGGAGGGAAGGGGCACTGGGAACCCTTTACTTTCTGCACAGTTTTTCTAGAAATCTAAAACGGCACTCAAAAAAAAAAAAGTCTAGGGCTTCCCTGGTGGCGCAATGGTTGAGAGTCCGCCTGCTGGTGCAGGGGACACGGGTTCGTGCCCTGGTCCGGGAAATCCCACATGCCGCGGAGCGGCTGGGCCCCTGAGCCATGGCCGCCGAGCTTGCGCGTCCGGAGCCTATGCTCCACAACGGGAGAGGCCGCAACAGTGAGAGGCCCGTGTAATGCAAAAAAAAAAAAAAAGTCTATTAAGAAAAAAAAAACCTAGGCCAATATTAAAAAATCAAGGGACCTCACTGGACTCCAGTTTCTCTTGACAAATCTAAAGATATACAGCTCTGGTTCAAATTCGCCCATGGCAGCAGCTGGCTGTCCCTTCCCATGGGGAAAGTGAGGGAAGCCTCTGAGGTTCACGGTAGCCCCCATGTGCCAACCAGGCCTGGCCGGGAGCTCTGCGTTTGGAGACCTGGTGATAAGGGTCAGGTTTCTGATCACAGGGGTCTCAGAGGGTCATGTCCCAAGGGCTGGGAAATGGTGACACCCATGAAGGGAGGGAGGAAGACCAGGGCAGTTTTCAGTCAAGTTGGATTCGCATAGATTGCAATTTAAAAATGTGACCACATATTGGAGGAGAAGTTGAGGCTACATATCAATTTAGGAGGCAGAGACAGGTGACTTGCAAAGCACTTGAGGTTTCTCAAGGAGAGGAGCCACAGGCAGAGGAGCCCAAGGAATGAGAAAAGGGTTCCTAGGACTAATGGGGCAAAACTAACAAAGTTGGGATGGGGAGGTGGGGCAGAGGCGGTGATATAAAGGATTCGCCCAGTACCTCAGTGTCCCTGGCAAGGCAAGGGTAGGAAAAGAGGTGACTGGGGCTTAAGGAGGATGGAGCTTGGGGCTAGCTGTTGTCGGGCAACACTGGGGAACCAGCCAGGTGAGAGGCGGGGAAGCAGCGAGCGGCCCCTGGTGGGCAGGGTGCTCATCCAATCTGCTTGGGTTAAAGTAGTCCCTGGGGCTGGAAGCAGAAATGGAGGGTGAACGGGAAGATGCTTGATTATTTACTCATTCACTCAGCATACATTTACTGAATACCCACTCTGTGTCCAAGGCTATGGTACGATGTGGGGATGGAGAAACGAATATGATGGTTCCACCCCTTAAGAGCTCACGTTTTAGGAGCTCGGCACTGACAACTGACACAAAGTACATCTGATGGTCAAACTGTAGTTAGAACCAGATGCTTCCAGGGGAACACAGAGAAGAGACATCACATTAGGGAGTCAGGAAAGACCTCTTGAAGAAACGAAGCTTGAGCTAAGCCTTGAAGAACGAACAGGAGGGCTTCCCTGGTGGCACAGTGGTTAAGAATCCGCCTGCCAACGTAGGGGACACAGGTTCGAGCCCTGGTCCGGGAAGATCCCACATGCCACCGAGTCACTACGCCCATGTGCCACAACTACTGAGCCCGCGCTCTGGAGCTCGCGAGCCACAACTACTGAAGCCTGCGCACGAGCCCGTGCTCTGCAACAAGAGAAACCACCGCAATGAGAAACCCGCGCGCCGCAACAAGAATAGCCCCCACTCACCACAACTAGAGAAAGTCCGCACACAGCAACAAAGGCCCAATGCAGCCAAAATTAAAAATAAAAAATAACTAAATTTATTAAAAAAGAAAAAGAATAAACAGGAGCCCAGCAGCCACAGAGGAGCGAGCATTCTAAGCTGAGGGTGTAGCAGAAGCCAAGGCATGGAGGAAGAAAGAGCTGTCTATAGTTCAGTGTGGAGGTGGCATAGGGTGTGGAGTGGCAGGTGGCCAGGGCGGAGCCTGGGAAGAGCCCAGATGAAGGTTCAGTGCGGACCCCGTCTGATGCGGCGGGAATGAACGCACTGGAGGGGTGCAGAGTCAGGACTGGAAGTCTCAGGGATGGTAAGGGAAGAGAGGGTGGCTGGCGACCCTAGGTCAGGTAACGAGAATTACGAGGAGTGGATGCAGGCCACTTTCAAACCCTGGCTCCATCATTTACTGTGAGCCCTCGGGCAGATTACTTAACCTCTTCAACTTGAATTTCTCTTATCAGCTAAATGAGGATAATAAAAGTATTGATGGCTCTTGTGAGAATGAAAAGCCAAGGTGTCTACCACTACTGCATCCTAAACCATCTCAATTCTGCATTAATGCTCCTTCATGCTGCTTCTGTGTTGGCTTATAATTCTGCTTGAAAATGGATTGTTTCCCCTTGTCTCTGACCTACCTCCCTGGCTGGAGCTTAGGCTAATGGGTGCGCCACGCTGGGGTGGGGTTGCCATGGTGACCTCCTGTGCAGCATGAAAGGAATCTTTCCTTTGTTCCAGCTATCCCAGCTATTCTAGATATTTACTGCTAGGCAATTATTGCACATCTAAAAAAAGCTGAATGATACTCTTTAGCACGTTGTAGAGAAAAACTGGAAACAATCCAAATTTCTGGCAATAGAGAGCTGGCTGGGTAAGTTATGGTACATCCATGTAAATTGTACTGTGGGCTACAAAAATGTTACAGATCTGTGGTTATGGACAGGAAACGGTGTCGTGACATGCTATTGAATGAAAAAAGCAGGTTATGGAACAGCATAAATCTTGTAATGCCATCTATATAAAACTGTGTTCCATTTAAGTGCTTGTATTTATGGACAGAAAAGTGTTTGAAAGGATTCCACAAAGTGTTCACTGTTGTTCTCTCTAGACGGTAGGGTTTAGCTCTTGGGATTTGCTTTATTCTCTCGCTTCTACTTTTCTATAACATTAGAATTTGCCCACAATGAGCATGTGCATTACTATTTATTTATTTGTGGGCTTCCCTGGTGGCGCAGTGGTTGAGAGTCCGCCTGCCGATGCAGGAGACACAGGTTCGTGCCCGGGTCTGGGAAGATCCCACATGCCACGGAGCAGCTGGGCCCGTGAGCCATGGCCGCTGAGCCTGCACGTCTGGAGCCTGTGCTCCGCAATGGGAGAGGCCACAACAGTGAGAGGCCGGCGTACCGCAAAAAAAAACCCAAACAAACTATTTATTTATTTGTTAATTCATTCTTTTTTTTTTTTTTTTTTTTTTTACCAAAGCGCCAATGCTATTAAAATGAAATAAATGAATGAGTCCTCCAACCGTTGGCCAGTCTTGGATAAACTAGCTATGCGAGCCAGCCCAGGAGCTCCTCCACGTGCCCCCCGCCTGCCTGCTGGCCCTGGGGCAACGCTGGCCTTGCAGTCCCCCATTCAGGGTCGCTGGGGCCCAGGTTCCAAAGCCAAATAGCTGACACGTTTTGGAAAAGCCACCACCTTTCCCCAAGCCGAAGGCCTTAGGGGGCTCCCTATGTGCCGGCCATGGTGAAGGGGGAGGGGGACAGGGGTGCCCTGCACTGGGAGTGCCGGAAGGTCATCAGTAGTAGACACACAGTGAGCCCGTTCTGCGTGCAGGGCACCGTGCTTGCCCTGGAGGCACGAGGAGGTCCAGGCAGACACTGGCAGCCCCCAGGGGAGGGGCTCCAGTCTCGCGGAGGCCCCGCCCCGCGAAGGGCCAGGAACTCCAAGTAACTCCTCAGAGTTCCTGCAAGGCTCCCAGACTCATGGTCCACACCTTAGGCTCCTACCACAAAACTGTGGGGTCCCTTCTGGAAGGCCCCAGAGGCCCCCGCTCCTTATAAGGCATATCCTCGAGCCCGCAGTAGCCTCACCCGTCCCCAGCCTTGAGACACCCACGACGCCCACCACCCATCACTCTCCTCGCATGCACCAGGCTTTCACACTTCCATGCTTTTGCCCTTGTTTATTACTCGGGGAGAGACACCACTCCCTCCACACTCTCTTCTTGAGGGAATTCTACCCATTGCTCCGGGCTACGCTCAATACCACCTGCAAGGGTCTATATCATCCCCTTTGCAAACCTCACGGTGAAATGAGCTTTGGCTCCCCTCAAGACTGGCCCAGTCTGTCTTGTTCACTGCTCTGTCCGAGGTGCCCAGCACAGGACTGGGCCCCGCGTCACTGTGGAATGAACACATGTTTACTGAATGACTGAACGATACTGCCGTCCACTGCACTCTGAAACCTAGAGACAGGGTCTGACCCACTTGTCTAGAAACTTCTACCCAGTGGTTGCAGGCTCTGTTGGTGAATCCTGCACTTCCATGCCAAAATGGTCTCTTTTGCTTGGTCTAAAATTTTTATTTCGGAATTTTTTTTAAACATCTTTATTCGAGTATAATTGCTTTACAGTGTTGTGTTAGTTTCTGCTGTATTTCAGAATTTTTAAGATCTGAAATCTCAAACCAACTGTGAAAAAAATGTATGAAACAACTGGAAAAATCTGAACACAGAATTTTTTATAACAAGAAATGATCAATTTGTAAGATATAATAATAGGATGATGGTTAAATTTTTTAAAGGGCCCTTTTCACTTAGAGATGTATACTGAAGTAGTCACAGAAGAGATGAGATGATGTCTTGAATCGGCTTCAAAAGAATCTGGCAGGAGCAGGGTGTATGGGTATGGGTATAGGTGAAATAAGGTTGTCCATGAGTTGATAACTGTTGAGGCCAGGCATGGAAATTCATTGTACTCATCTCTCAATTTTGGTATGTTCTTAAAAGAGACAATCACAATGTAAAAAAAAAAACAAAAAAGCGCTGAAATGTGAAATATGTCTTAAGTCCTTTTCAGATATTGCACAGCAGTAGACAAAGCAAAATGCTGTTGCAAGAATAATTATTACTCTATTCACAGACTTTCCTAACGCGTGGAATATCAACACGACAGTTTTGAAACTGACACAGGAAGTACTGCATCAGAATCTCCATCTGAACAAGATAAAACTAAAGAACTTAAGGACAAACCAGAAATGCTTTAGAAACAAAAACTATGGCTCCTTATAAATAAAAGACTGCAGTCCCAGAAAAAAAAAAGCCAAAAGGCCTTGTCAGTGGAAAATGTTCGATGTTATCTCACAAATATATCTTCTTACCATTCCTAAACTAGGGTAGAGTCAGGGAAATCTTTTTCTAGAAAATGTTACAGAAAAAAAATACTTGTGACATAATTATACTGCTAACTTTGATTTTAAGATTCTCCTCTAAAAGGGATCAAATAATTCATCTTCCATTTTTCATGACTAGATTTTATGCTTTGGGGTTTGTTTTGTTTTGTTTTAATTGAATTTATTGGAGTATAGTTGCTTTACAATGTTGTGTTAGTTTCTTGCTGTACAGCAAAGTGAATTGGTCATACGTATACATATATCTACCCTTTTTTAAGATCTTTTTTTTTATATAAATTTATTTTTATTTTTATCTTTGGCTGCGTTGGGTCTCCGTTGCTACACGCGGGCTTTTCTCTGGTTGCGGCGAGCGGGGGCTACTCTTCGTTGTGGTGTGCAAGCCATTGTGGTGGCTTCTCTTGTTGGGAGCATGGGCTCTAGGCACAAGGGCTCAGCAGTTGTGGCTCATAGGCTCTACAGCACAGGCTCAGTAGTTGGGTGCACGGACTTAGTTGCTCCACAGCATGTGGGATCTTCCCGGACCAGGGCTCAAACCCATGTCTCCTGCATTGGCAGGCGATTCTTAACCACTGCACCACCAGCGAAGCCCCAGATTTTATGTTTTTGAAGTGTGGCAGATTTCAATGTTTTGAATACTTCATTTTTGTTTATCTGCTAATATAGACCAGAATTACAAGGTCTATTTTTATAAGTTTATATTTACTTGAGGTTCCAAAATGTTACACATTTTTTGTCTTTAAAATTACTAAATACTTACTTTTACTGATTTAAATTTTTAAATAACTTCTTATAAAATACAAAGATAGAGCCTCATCCACCAGAGGGCAGAGAGCAGAAGCAAGAAGAACTACAATCCTGCAGCCTGTGGAACAAAACCCACATTCACAGAAAGACAGACAAGATGAAAAGGCAGAGGGCTATGTACCAGATGAAGGAACAAGATAAAACCCCAGAAAAGTAACTAAATGAAGTGGAGATAGGCAACCTTCCAGAAACAGAATTCAGAATAATGATTGTGAAGATGATCCAGGACCTCCAAAAAACAATGGAGGCAAAGATCAAGAAGATGCAAGAAATGTTTAACAAAGACATAGAAGAATTAAAGAACAAACAAACAGAGATGAACAATACGATAACTGAAATGAAAACTACACTAGAAGGAATCAATAGCAGAACAACTGAGGCAGAAGAACGGATAAGTGACCTGGAAGACAGAACGGTGGAATTCACTGCTGTGAAACAGAATAAAGAAAAAAGAATGAAAAGAAATGAAGACAGCCTAAGAGACCTCTGGGACAACATTAAACACAAAAACATTCGCATTATAGGGGTCCCAGAAGGAGAAGAGAGAGAGAGAAAGGACCCGAGAAAATATTTGAAGAGATTATAGTCAAAAACTTCCCTAACATGGGAAAGGAAATAGCCACCCAAGTTCAGGAAGCACAGCGAGTCCTATACAGGATAAACCCAAGGAGAAACAAGCCGAGACACATAGTAATCAAATTAGCAAAAATTAAAGACAAAGAAAAATTATTGAAAGCAGCAAGGGAAAAATGACAAATAATGTACAAGGGAACTCCCATAAGGTTAACAGGTGATTTCTCAGCAGAAACTCTACAAACCAGAAGGGAGTGGCATGATATACTTAAAGTGATGAAAGGGAAGAACCTACAACCAAGATTACTCTACCCAGCAAGGATCTCATTCAGATTCGATGGAGAAATCAAAAGCTTTACAGACAAGCAAAAGCTAAGAGAATTCAGCACCACCAAACCAGCTCTACAACAAATGGTAAAGGAACTTCTCTAAGTGGGAAACACAAGAGAAGAAAAGGACCTACAGGGCTTCCCTGGTGGCGCAGTGGTTGAGAGTCCGCCTGCCGATGCAGGGGACACAGGTTCGTGTCCCGGTCCGGGAAGATCCCACATGCCGCGGAGCGGCTGGGCCCGTGAACCATGGCCGCTGAGCCTGCATGTCCAGAGCCTGTGCTCCGCAACGGGAGAGGCCACAACAGTGAGAGGCCCACGTACAGCAAAAAAAACCCAACAACAACAACAAAAAAGGACCTACAAAAACAAACCCAAAACAATTAAGAAAATGGTAATAGGAACATACATATCGATAATTACCTTAAATGTGAATGGATTAAATGTTCCAACCAAAAGACACAGGCTTGCTGAATGGATACGAAAACAAGACCCATCTATATGGTGCCTACAAGAGACCACTTCAGACCTAAGGACATATACAGACTGAAAGTGAGGAGATGGAAAAAGATATTCCATGCAAATGGAAATCAAAAGAAAGCTGGAGTAGCAATACTCATATCAGATAAAAGAGACTTTAAAATAAAGAATGTTACAAGAGACAAGGAAGGACACTACATAATGATCAAGGGATCAATCCAAGAAGAAGATATAACAATTATAAATGTATATGCACCCAACATAGGAGCACCTCAATACATAAGGCAACTGCTAATAGCTATAAAAGAGGATATCGACAGTAACACAATAATAGTGGAGGACTTTAACACCTCACTTACACCAATGGACAGATCATCCAAAATGAAAATAAATAAGGAAACAGAAGCTTTAATGACACAGTAGACCAGATACATTTAATTGATATTTACAGGACATTCCATCCGAAAACAGCAGATTACACTTTCTTCTCAAGTGCGCACGGAACATTCTCCAGGATAGATCACATCTTGGGTCACAAATCAAGCCTCAGTAAATTTAAGAAAATTGAAATCATATCAAGCATCTTTTCTGACCACAACGCTATGAGATTAGAAATCAATTACAGGGAAAAAACCATAAAAAACACAAACACATGGAGGCTAAACAATACGTTACTAAATAACGAAGAGATCACTGAAGAAATCAAAGAGGAAATCAAAAAATACCTAGAGAAAAATGACAATGAAAACACGACGATCCAAAACCTATGGGATTCAGCAAAAGCAGTTCTAAGAGGGAAGTTTATAGTTATACAAGCCTACCTCAAGAAACAAGAAAAATCTCAAGTAAACAATCTAACCTTACACCCAAAGGAACTAAAGAAAGAAGAACAAACAAAACCCAAAGTTAGCAGAAGGAAAGAAATCATAAAGATCAGAGCAGAAATAAATGAAATAGAAACAAAGAAAACAATAGCAAACATCAATAAAACTAAAGGCTGGTTCTTTGAGAAGATAAACCACTAGCCAGACTCATCACGAAAAAGAGGGAGAAGACTCAAATCAATAAAATTAGAAATGAAAAAGGAGAAGTTACAACAGACACCGCAGAAATACAAAGCATCCTAAGAGACTACTACAAGCAACTCTATGCCAATAAAGTGGACAACCTGGAAGAAATGGACAAATTCTTAGAAAGGTATCACCTTCCAAGACTGAACCAGGAAGAAACAGAAAATATGAACAGACCAATCACAAGTAATGAAATTGAAACTGTGATTAAAAATCTTCCAACAGGGCTTCCCTGGTGGCGCAGTGGTTGAGAGTCCGCCTGCCGATGCAGGGGACATGGGTTCGTTCCCCGGTCTGGGAAGATCCCACATGCCGCGGAGCGGCTGGGCCCATGAGCCATGGCCGCTGAGCCTGCGCGTCCGGAGCCTGGGCTCCGCAACGGGAGAGGCCACAAAAGTGAGAAGCCCGCGTGTCGCAAAAAAAAAAAAAAAATCTTCCAACAACAACAACAACAAAATACAAAGACGTACTTTAGTATTAGGTGATATACATAATAAGACGGCCCTGGCTGTTTTACTCCAGTGAAACTATTTCCACACATTGTAGGAGCTGGACAGGTGGGTGCTGGGCACCTAGCCCAGTGGTTCTCAACTCTGGATGCACCTTAAAACTACCCAGAGAGTTTTTTCGGGTTTTTTTCAAGAGACAAAATTTAATATATGCACACAGGTTTTTTTTTTTTTTTTTTTTTTTTTTTTTGCGGTAGGCGGGCCTCTCACTGTTGTGGCCTCTCCCCTTGCAGAGCACAGGCTCCGGACGCGCAGGCTCAGCAGCCATGGCTCACGGGCCCAGCCGCTCTGCGGCATGTGGGATCTTCCCAGACCGGGGCACGAACCCGTGTCCCCTGCATCGGCAGGCGGACTCTCAACCACTGCGCCACCAGGGAAGCCCTATGCACACAGTTTTATATATAATGCAGCATCACACCATGTAGGGCATTTACTCTTATTTTATACATTCAGATATGTTTGAAACACTTCTTAAGGCTACAAAACAACATAGAAAAATAAACAGGAATATATTCAGCACTTACAAGAAGTGATATGATAAAGAATATAAAGGACTATTTTCCTAGGGAGTTTGAAAACATACTGATGCCTGGACCCACTACTCAGTTAACTGAGGCCTCCGAAGATCAGGGAGCGAAGGAGGAGCCCAGGTGACTCTACAGCACAGCCAGGGTGAGGCCGCTAAGATTCTAGGCCAAGGCGAGAGCTGAGCTGGTCCTCCACTGAGCTGTGGAGAATCAGGACCAGGGTGCCTAGGCTACACAGCTTGTTGGCCTCCAGGGTGGGTACAGCAGGCAGTTCCCTCCCCCAAGGTTGGGAAAGGGTGAGTCCCTGCCAGGTTGATGCAAGGTGAACCAGGCCCTGACTGTTGGCGTTCCCCTCCCCGCAACAGGAAATGTCAGGCTGCTGAGGAAGGCACGATCCTATCTCCACCCTCCTTCCAAGCTGCTAATCTGATCAGAAGCTTAAAGTCTGAGACAAGGCTGTCAGCCTGTGAGATGGAGCCCAGACCACAGAGGAAGGAAGGCAGAGAGACCCAGTGAGGGCCCCGGGCAAGGGTGAACGCCTTCCCACATCCTGGGGAAGCAGCCCTGGAAGCCTGGAGGAGGCCATACATAACCAAGACACCCCCGCGCCCCCCCCAGATGGGAGCTTTTGGGAGGCAGGCATCAGCTCAAGCCACAGAGGCACTGTCCCCCAACGAGGAAGGGCTGCTCTATGGGCACTGAGCTCCCCACCCGGAAACTGTCCAGGTGGGGTCTGAGCTGCTGACTCTGGGGACGGGGTGAAGTTAGGGATAGAGGCAGGAGCCTGGAAAAACACTCTAGCAGTAAGTCCCAAACCCAACCGTGCATCCAAATAAGCCAGGGGCCGTGAACGCAGAACCTACTGGGTGAATCCACCTCATGCTTTTTCAATCAGATCCCCAGTGAGGGAGCCCGGGAATCATCCCCAGTATCAAGCGCCGGTGGGGATTCCCACGCATGGCCCAGGGGGGAAGCAACTGCCCTGAGCTCCTGGGATCGGTCACCTTCACGTGGCCCAGAATCCACTGTGCACTGAAGGAGTTTAGGTTCGAATCCACATCGCTCGGTGAGCAGGTGCTACAACCCCAGGTCCCTGATGAGCAGAGTATAGGAAAGCACGGCCGCCCACACAGAGAATCCCTTCTTTCTGAGAAACCAGACATGTCCAGTAGTGAAACCATGAGGGAGCGACAGGAGGGAGGGAAACAGACTTCTCCAAGGGACCACCAGCCTCCTGGACACACCCACCTGGGCGATTCCCAGGTGTCTGGAATGCCACACATTTGCAGGTGAGGCATCACCCATCCAGCCACCAGATCATGCCTTTGTACTTAGTACACACCCCTCCCTTGGCTTCGAGATGCTTTTGCCCTCACTCCATGTCTGCCTGGAAAGTTCCACCTCATCCTTGCCCGAGCCCCACTTCATCAGGTTCCAGTGCCCCTCACCTGCCCACTGCCCCCAGGTCCTCGGGGCCTCCCTGCCACACCTCAAGCTGTGTGGGTACTCTGGGAGCATGTCCAACCCCACCTTGCCCACTGCTGGGTCCCCAGAACCAAGCACTGCCCCTGACACGGTGGAGAACACTCAGAAAAGACGTGCCCAATGGCCCCGAGGAGCCCAGAGAAGGGGCCCAGAGCAAGGGGCCCAGAGCAAGGATGTCAGCACAGTCAGTGAAGGCCCCTGGGGGGAGGCAGCGCTAGAAGTGGACCCCAAATGAGGGGGAGTACTTGTTCTGGCAGAGAGGAGGGGAAAGGAGACGAGCTTTAGAGCAAAGACCCCGCGCGGGGAAATGGGCTGGCTGCAAACAGGGAGGCCTGCTGGTGCTGAATTCAGACACAAGAGATGGGAGGACGGCAGGGGGCAGGGAGGGGGGCACAGGAGCCCCTGGGTGCACCCCTCCTCCCAGCCATCAAGCTCAGCTTGACCTCCTCAGATGATCTGCATCCTAAGAATCTTTCCTGGCAATCATTAACTCTGAGCTTCACCTACTAGGACTGGGGGGAATTATTTTATTTACTGATCTAACTGGCAAGTGAGCCATTTCATGTAATTATTACCCAAAGAACACACCCCACAAGCAAGGGGGAAATGGTCAGGGGCAGCCAAGGAGCCAGGGAGGTGTGAACTGGCAGGAGGAAGGAGGTCACGTGGACCTGGCAGGGGACTGGCATGTGCCCAGACCTTCAGCGGAGACTAGAGGACATTGGGGGTCAGAGAAGGACATGGGGCCCAGAGGGGGAAGGGGAAGGACACAGGGCCCACATGACTTTACAAGTGGCCCCATAGCCAATGAGGAGTTCAGATGTGGGGGGGGGGCAAGGGCAGGTTGTGGGGGCAGCTCTGTAACATATAATTATTCCCACTGGTGATGAGTGAGTCTGGGCCCTGGAGTCAGGTGGACCTGGCTTTGAGTCCTGAGGTCTCTCTAGGCCTCACTTTCCTCCTCTGTAAATGGCGATGAGGGCACTGATTTGAAATCCCTCTTTCTGAGCACTTGGTCTATTCCAAGACCCTTATGGGCATTTTACATCCCACTGAATTTTCACAATCTGCCTCCGGGTGGGTGCTTTTATAATCCCGAGTGACTACGCCATTGGTCTGTCTCGAGCATTAACAAGAGCCCATGTGTAAGGCCCTGGTGCACAGCAGGCGTGCAGAAAGTCACCTGCCCGTACAACACTGTTATGACAGAGGATGTTCTGCTGGGGCTGCTGCAGGCTACGAGGTAGACCGCAAAACAGATCCTCCTTCCTCCTCGCTGGCACGGTATTTTTCCTGCTAACTAATGTCAGAGGCAACACATTTCATAATATTTGAATGCAGCGGTGGATTAAGAGCCCCAGTGGCTCAAGTGTGACACAAGGTCATTACTCTAGTATTATTAAGCACAGGCTTTTTTTTTTTAAGGGCTGAGGAAAAATGCATTATTCAAAACCCCATGAAGAATGGGAATAATAGGGCTTCCCTGGTGGCGCAGTGGTTGAGAGTCCGCCTGCCGATGCAGGGGACATGGGTTCATGCCCTGGTCCAGGAGGATCCCACATGCCGCGGAGAGGCTGGGCCCGTGAGCCAGGGCCGCTGAGCCTGCGCATCCGGCTAACAGTGAGAGGCCCATGAACAGCAAAAAAAAAAAAAGAAGAATGGGAATAATAGGTGCCTTCAAATCAGCCCCCAAGAAGGAGCAGCCAGAGCTCGGGAAGTTGTAAACAGTTAACCCTGCCCTGCCTGAGCCTCTGCTGCCAGACCACCTCTGAGGCTCCAGGCTGGCTTGCACCCCTGCCCGGAGGCCGGCCCAGAACCCGAGAGGGCCCACCAGAGGCAGCAGCGTGGGATCAGCACGCAGGCGACAGTGGGTGCGAGCCCTGGCTGCAGCCATCCCTGGCCATCCCTTCCTGCCCCCCAAAGCCCGAACTGTCGCTGGTTTCTGTGGACAGTGATTCACTCTGCCCAGGCACGGAAAGCTGGGCCTCTGTATGAAAAGTGAGAAAGGAAAAAATCATTTCCATGATTAAAACACCTCTCCCAGTCACGTCCCCACAGTGTCCCACGGAGCACTGGGAAGCAGGAAGTACCATCAAGGTGGAAACATGCCTGGAGATAGGTCCCTTTATTTCTTGGCCCAGGAATGTCAGACTGGACTGGCATCTACGTAAGGAGGTGGAAAAATGGTCACCTCTGCAGTTTGAGTCAAGGGTCACCTCCATACTGTGAGGCTAGAAATTTTACCATTAGAGATTCATTTCTTTGGGCCTTTAAGGAAGGGCCTGAGGAACATGCTGATACTTTGGGGAGAGGAGAGGTGTCATGGGGAGTAGCGGAAATTATCGGAGGAATTTTTTTTCCCTCTTACTTTTCATGCCGAGTCCCTGATCTTCCTTCCCGCACAAAGTGAATTCATTTCCACGCTAACTGGTGGCAGTTGGCACTTCAGGGGGATAAATCCGAGCATGAGGGGTGACACGAAGGGGCAGAGAACCAGCTGTGTAGTGACCATCATGAACAGTCTGTGGGAAGAGAGCACAGGACAAGGAGTCAGAAGACCTGGTCAAGTCTGACTGAGCTGCCCTGGGTGGCCCGGGTGACCCCGCATGAGCTGCGTGACCTTCTGTGCCTCAGTTTCCACATCCCAGTGTGAGAAAACGGAGGTGATGATACCTGCCAGTGCCAGGAGGCGCTCGGGGAACAGCGTGAAGGCACAGCTGGGCACCACCAAGTGTGTGAAACCCTCTGGCTCTCCCAAAGCAGGGATCATCTGCCCCACAGAGACCCTGCCCGGCCTCTGTCCTCCTCACACCGGCGGGACACATGAACTGAGCCCGGGAGCCCGAACAAAGTTGACTTGCATGGAGCAAGGCCCACTTTATCAAGACAGGCGTTTTCCCTTTGAAAGTCAAATCTGAGGCCTTCGAACAAGGAGGGGTATTCACAGCACACCCAGATCGGTGGGGTGGAGGCCCGGGCGGAGGCTGCATCCCTTTCCCTTCCCCTCCCTCCCTGGCCCGCTGCCTGTGAGAGCCTGACCACTGGACTTCACTACCTCAGACTCCCCTTATGTTCTTTCAGGCCCTGATGGAAATCTGAAGGGTGGTAAGCAAAGACTTGATCATTAGAAAGAGCCTAAAAGGTACCTAAAGGACAAAACTGATGCTTCCAGAAGAGAAGCCAGGTGTTAAACCGGGGCCCAGAGATGTTAGGAGGCCTGCCCAGGGTCACCCAGCAAGGTGGTCCTAGGATAAGTCCAGAAGCCCCCAGTCTTGCTAAGGGACAACCCAGAAGCAACATTCTAGCAGCTGGGCGCCTGCTGGACTCGGAGGAACTGTCCCTGGGAGGACGGTGAAGATTAAACCAAACCAGACCAAGAGTGGGGAGGGAGGAAGGCAACAGCCACTTTCCCTTCTTCCCGAATCCCACCCCCCACCCTGCCCCGCCTCCTGCTTAAGCCAGATGTTTCGGCATCTTTCACACAATTGCTTTTTTAAATCACAACATTTCTTAAAGCATCGGTCAGGTTCTAGAGAGGATGTGTACCAAAAGCATCTAAGAAATAAACCACTGACGTCCCATATTTCAGAAACAGACACCCCCCCTCCTCCACTACTGGCACCCTTCTCAAAGCTGCTGCTCCCCAGCTCCACCCATCACAAGAAAGGACCCCATCAAGAAGCATTACTGGGTCCTGATCTGGGGAAACACTTGTTTCCTGACCTGAGGGCCACTGAAGGATGCTTGAGGGGACAAAAACCGCCCAGCTGGAAGCATTTTCAAAGCCTCACTGTCCCTCACAGAAGTGCAAGGTCACAGTCCATCCAGCCCCCCCCAGGGCTCCCCTCCCGGCAGAGAGGCGACACTGTTGGCAGAGAGCACAAAGGGGCTCTCCTCCTCGCCCCCAGTCCCATCTCCTGCCCCATCCCTTCCCAGGGGCTCACCTATCGCCCCCAGGGCAGCCATCACCCGTCCTCCTGCGCCCCAGAGGGCCTGATGCTCAACCTCCCCGGGGATACCTGGCCTCACCTGGCCTCACCAGGCTCCTGCTGCCTCCTTCCCCTTCGAGGAGACCCACTGTCTGCTTGAGCTCTTCCTCCTTCTAGAAGTCATCTCTGCCAACCACAGCCCAGCTGGTTTCCCTTCATTCTCTGCAATGGCATCTGGGGCAATAGAGCATATTGGAGAAGGGGACACCGTGCCTTTGCCGGGGAAGCAGAACAAACGCAACAAACCTGCAAGACTCACAACGCCCAGCCCAGTTCAGAGTTCAGGGGAACTAGGTAAACACTAGCTGAATATGAGGTTATTTCCCCACAAATTCCACTCTCAAAAAGGTAAATAACTCCGGAGGCAACAATAAAAGAAAAATCGCAAGGTAGCATGAGTGATTGCCAAGTGTGCATGTGTTTGTGAATTTCCAGTGGATTTATTGACTCAGAGCACACAAGACTGGGAGGTAGACCAGCATTACTAGAATAGGCAAATCCTCCCCCAGCACATGCGCACGCGCATGCGTGCGCACACACACACACACACACAGATTCTGTGTGATTTGAGGCTGTGTGGACCAGGGCCCCCAGCTCCAATACCGACCGTTCTACCATTACTGCTCTATTCTCCATGTTTTGAAGACTTTTTGATCTTCCAAGAATTCTTCTCTCAAATTCAATGCCACTGGAAGAACCAGCTGCCAGGGATGAGCATCTGATCCTGGAGGAGAGAGGCTCCCGGAGGGAGGAGGGAGCTTTCATGGGGGAGGCAGAAAGCACCAAATGGTGGGGATACTTGAGACAGGAGGGGAACACCTCTGCGGTGGCACAGGCAGACAGGGGTGGGAGGGGGCAAGCTGCGGGAGTGAAGGCAGATAGCTGAGTTCATCCAGGGATAGGTTTTCGTTAATGTGACATCAAAAAGCCAGAGCTGGGTTAGACCCATGTCATTTCCATGTCCTTCATCATCTGCAGCTCCACAGCCCCACCGTGAACTCACAAAGGGAGTTAACGTTGGGAATTTAAACACTGTCTTCAAGAAGCATCCACAGGACCCAGCCTGCATCTTTGACCCCACGGCTCCCTCCTTCCCCGTGCACTGTCAGATTCACCTCCTCTTTGTATATTTTCCTCCAGCCTCCCAGTTCTGATCACCCCGGCCGCCCGCCCCCCTGGCCCCCCACACACAGTTCCCTGTGCCTCCCAGTCTGTGCTCCTGCCCTTCCCTCCACGAGGCCTCTCCTCATCTCCAGCCACCTCCTCCAGGAAGTCCACCCTGAGAGCCTGCTTATTTAACCACTCACATGGTGACAGCTCTGGAGCCCCACTGGGACCTGCAGTTTACTCACCCTCACACTCTGTCCTGTCCAAGGGTCCCTCTTGTCTTAACTGTACCCATAGGATTTTAATTTACGGAGGTGTCTGAATGGCACACGGAGAGGCTAATGATGTTGAAAGAAGAACGTATTACTTACATTTCCCAAGAGAAGGGGACACAGGACCAACAAGGGAAGCACTAGGCTTTGGTCAAGAGGCAGAAGCAGGAGCAAGGGGAAGGCCTAAGGCCAGAGCCTCTGTTGGGGTTTCCACTGGGAAATGCATGGCAAAGAAGCTTGGGATTGGCTGGTTTGAACAGTTCCAGTGGCCTCTGAGGCATCGGGGCTGTCCCTAGTTGCCTGGTACCTGGCACTGGATTGGTTTAGGGCAGGGGAAATATTGGCTTGTGACACAGTGAGATAAGCAGGGGATTCAGAGTATGGGGTCTGATCGCAGGGGAAATGTAACCATGTTGGCCGTTAGCCTGGCCTGGTGATTACTGCGTGCCAAACAGACAAGTACCCTATCTAAGAAAACACAGAACACCCATCCACTCACTTCCCCTCATCTTGCTCTGGTGTCAGCGTTCATTAATCTGATCACTCTCTCGCTAATACAGTAGTTCTCCTCCACTCTAACTTTCTGATAACTTGTTAACACAATCCCATGCCTGGACGAACCCAGCTATCTGCCCTTGCTCTCGAAACTCGCTGCCACTAACCCCCTGGCACCGGCACCGTCCTCCCACCTGTCCTTCTGCATGTTACACAGCAAAGGTGTTTCCCATCCTGGTCTCAATCTGGAACCCACTCCAATGCTTCCTCAGGGACCCCTGAGCCAGGGACCCCCACACCCCAGCAAATCTCTCCCATCAGCGTTCATAATTCTGAAAACATAGCAGCAACAGCAAAAACAAAACAAAACAAAAAAGTTCCTTGATTAACTGGCGGGGAAAATGCTTGTAAATTACATTCCCAGCAAAAGACTAGTTTCCCCAATACACAAAGATCACCTCTAATTCAATGAGAAAAGAGCCAACAACCTCATAGAAAATGGGCAAAACATATGAATAGACAGTTCATAGAAATGGAAATACACATGGCTCTTATATCTATGAAAACATGTTCAACCTTACTCAGAGCAAGAAAAATGCAAATTAAAACTACATCAAGAAACTATCTTTGGGACTTCCCTGGGTGGCACAGTGGTTAAGAATCCGCCTGCCAATGCAGGGGACACAGGTTCGATTCCTGGTCGGGGAAGATCCCACATGCCGCAGAGCAACTAGGTCTGTGCGCCGCAACTAATGAGCCTGCGCTCTAGAGCCCGCGAGCCACAACTACTGAGCACACGTGCCACAACTACTGAAGCCCGCGTGCCTAGAGCCCGTGCTCCGCAACAAGAGAAGCCACTGCAATGAGAAGCCCGTGCACTGCAATCAAGAGTAGCCCCCGCTCGCCGCAACTAAAGAAAGCCTGCGCATAAACAAACAAACAAACAAACAAATAAATAAATCAAAAAAACTATCTTTGTCTTCCAGATTGGCAAACATCAGTAAGTTGGTAACACTCTATTTTGGAGGGTGTAGAAAAATGAGCGTCCTTGCACACTACTGGTAGGAGTGTACATTCTTATAAATTCTATGGAGAGCAACCTGCTGATATCTTTCAAAATACAAACCATCCGACTCACCAATTCCATTTCTGAGACATTTCCCCACATGCACCCACCAACACTGCAAAATGACTGAAGCACAAGGAGACTCACTAAGACACTGTGATGTCCCCGAACAGGGGATTTGTTAAATAAATTACATGCCATCCATATCATGGAACATCATATAGCTGTAAAGGAGAATGAAGAAGCTCTCCACGTACTGATCTGGAAGCTTCTCAAGAGAGCTAAGTGGAAAAAGACCAAATCAGGGGTAGAAGAATACATATAGTGTTGCTACCATGTGGAGGGAAAGACCACATATGCGTTTACTGATCTGTGCATGAGATATCTCTGGAAGAAAATGTTAAGAAACTGGTAAAGTTGCCTCTGGGGAGGGGAGGGCACTGGGAGGCCAAAGGAGATGGGGGTGGAGACTTTTTCACAGCGAAATCTTCACAATTTTTTAATTCTGAACCATGTACTTTTATTTTCTAAGAAAAAATAAGGGAGGGTGGGCGCAAAACAAGCAAGATTAAACAAATAAAACAAAACCCTCCCTAACGTAGTTCCTTTCTGATTTCCATGCTCTCTCCTCACCTTCTGCTGACACAGGTTTGGAAAAGCTGTCTACCAGCACCCCCCCTCCTGCCCCTTCCTCAGCGACCCCAGGCTGACCTCCCCCGTGGCAGCCACGGGACTCTAAATCCAGCGGCCACTTCCCAGTTCTCATCTTACCTGAAGGCTCCAGAGACTTCACCGTGGGCCAGGCCCCCATCCTTCAGCATCCTCGGGCTCCTCCAGCACCGGGCTCCCCGGGTTCCCTGCTCCCTCTCTGGGACACCTCCCAGAGCTCCGTCTCTGAATGCTGGCACCCCTGGAGCTCACTTCTAGGCCCTCCTCTTGGCTCTTCTCTTCTTGGTCCACACACTCCCCTTGGGCCATCTGGTCTACCCAAGGCTAAGCTCATCATTTACCCACATGTCATCCCCAAATGTGCATCTCCAGCCGGACCTCTCTTTTGAGCGCAGGACCCCACCTGGAGGACTCCCAGGTATCGCTCACCCAACAGGCCCAAAATGTAACTTGCCAGCTTCCAGACACTTTCATCCTCCACACCCAGGAGGCTCCCTTGCCTGTGTTCCCTCCTGAGTATCCCTGAATCCATCCGCTCTTCCCTGCCCCCACCACTGCCTGCCTAATGGAAGCCTTCCTCATCGGCTCCCCCAGCCTCCTCACTCCTTCCCACCTCAGGACCACTGCACACAGTTACCTGTGCCCCGAATATTCCCCTCCACTCCCCACCCCTGCTTTATCTTGATTCTTATCTAACTTCTAGAACTCAGATTACCATCATTCTCTCAAGAGGTCTCTCCTGGCCCCTAGGCAAATGGCTCTCAACTGAGGGTGACTTTGCCTACCAGGGGACATTCGGCAATGTGTAGAGACGTTTTTGTTGATCACAACTGGGGGTGGGTTGTGTGTGGCTACTTACTGGCATCGTGTGGGTGGAGACGAGGGAAGCTACTAAACATCCTGCAACACACAGGACAGACCCCACGACAAAGAATTACCTGATGCAGAACGTCAAGAGTGCCCATGTAAGAAACCCTGCCCTAGATTAAGCAAGTCCTCTGACACACTTTCATAACATGCTCCATTTCTCCTGCATAGCACCTATCCCAATTGTGTCAATATTTAACTGTGCAAAGGTATTGGCCAAGTTCCATGTTCTAAGCTTTATGGGATGAATAAATGAATTTAAGTCACTGGCTTGGGTTTATCTCTGTATCTCCACCACCTCCCGTGCCCAGCCTCAAGCTCACAGCCTTGAGCTTGGCAGTGAAAATGTGCGGATCAATATGAAATACGCAGGGCAGGAACTGAGCGGTACTGAGCAGAGGCCTCCCTGTGTCCTGGCCTCCAACTCCGCTGGGTCCTCTGTGCCGTCCGATGGCGGTCCTTTCCCTGCCCTGGACCAGCTTCTCCCCCTATTCCACAGCACCTAGCTCTGCCCAGCTTTGCCCAGCCCTCAAATCCTGTCTCTACCCAGGTGGCTCCATGGCCCCTTCAAGCTAATGGATATGCCCTCATCATCTTGTCAAACCGGCTGCTCCTCCTATAAGCTTATCGGCAGCCTCACCACCACTCACCCAGCACCAAAGCACAAACCTGGGCACCCTGTGCAGCGCACCCACCCTCCAGACCTGCTCCCTCCACCCGCCCCAACCACGAGGCTCCAGTGTTACCCAGTTTTCTCCCACTTGGTTCTTGCCTTAAGCCTCTTCCCCTCCCAGACCATCTGTGACATCACTCCCAGTTCTGTCCATCTAAGATGATAATAGGCCTGTATCACTTCCTGATTAAAACCCCCTTCAGTGCTTCTCACTGCTTACAGCGTGGAGCCCAAGTTCCTCGCCTGGTCCAAGACCCTTCGCACTTTACCCGTCCAGGGCCCCATCTCCAGCCCCAAGCACAAACACCCACTGTGGCACTTGTCTCCTGCCGCAGTCCAGGCTCTCTCCTCCCCTGCCCTCTCTCCTCCCCCTCCCCCTTCCCTCCCTCTTCCTCTACCTAGAGGCCTGGAGAGCTCATGTTCATCCTTAAGATCTAGTTCCAACACCTATTCCTCAACGGTATGGTGGTTACTCAAAAAATGAAACACAGAATTTCCATATGATCCAGCAATTCCACTTCTGGAAATACACCCCAAAGAACTGAAAGCAGGGACCCAAACAGACATTTGTACACCCATGTTCACAGCAGCACTACTGACAACAGCCGAAAGGTGGAAGCATCTGTCCATCGACGGATGGATAAACAAAATATGGGATACCCACACACTGGAATATTATTCAGCCTTCAAAAGGAAGGAAATTCGGATGTATACCACAACACTGATAAACCTTTAAACATCATGCTAAGTGAAAGAAGCCAGACACAAAAACTCACATGTCATAAGACTGTGCTTAGGTGAGGTACCCAGAATAGTCAAATTCACAGAGACAGAAAGAAGCATGGTGGTTACCAGGGGCTGAGGGGAGGAGGGAAAGGGGAGTTAACGGGTACGGAGTTTTGGTTTTGTAAAGTGCAAAGAATTCCGGAGCTGGATGGTGGTGATGGTTGTACAACGATGTGAATGTCCTTGATGGCACTGCACTGTATACTTTGAAATGATTAAAATGGTAAATCGTATGTTATGTATATTTTACCACAATAAAAAAGGCAAAAACCAAAACCCAAACCCAGCTCTCCTCACTGAAACCCTCTGCACGCTACCATTACCTCCCCTAAAGACCCCATGCACGCCCCAACCCGCCATCCCCAATTCCCTACCTCACACCCTGGGTGGAGCCGACCAGACCCTCCTCTGGGCACTGCAATTACAGACTGACCTCTGTCCTCCCAGACTGCAGGGTTCTGAGGCAGGGGGCTTGTCTGACTCCCTGCTCCTTCCACAGCATCTAACCTGCCGTCTAGAGCAGTCTCTCGTCCTTCAATGAGAACTACAAGAATGAATAACCCAAACCGATCATTTTGGTTTAACACTACCCCAAATTTCTGAGCCTGTTATCCTCAGAACAGTGATTTACTTCCAAGATTCATTGACAAACTCCTCCCATTCCTGGAGAAGATAAATCTTCACCCTTCCATTAAGCAACAAGGTCAGAAGGGGCTTCCATGGGCGAGTTAATAAACAACTAACTTGGGAGGAATAAACAAAATAAAACCAGGGATGGGTTGGAGTAAGGGCGTGTGGCCCTTGGGTCTAACACTGCTGTGCTCCACCTTCCCCTTCCTCTGCACTGCGGGTGGGCTGATTCACTTCCTGTGTCCCCTCCCAGGGCAGTGGGAGAGCGGACCATGGAGCAGCTAAGTCCTTAGGACATGTAGAGATGATTAGTCACTGGCTGGAAGGCTGCTGACCTTAGTGCCTGGGCCAACCACAGGCCTGCTTCCCCGCCTCCTCCCTTCTTATGTAACCCAAGGTCTGGGAGGCGAAGAGACCTTGGCCTTGGCTCTCAGCAAGAGGCCCAGTGGGCCCAGAGCCTTTCCTGTTCTCATAGCTCACATCCTACCCTGTAAGCCCTCGGAGACCCCATGCCCAGGCTCCTGGTTCTCACACAGTCAACATCTCCAAAACAGGGGCTGAAAGAGAAAAGTGTCTTCCTGGTCCTGAGGGTAATCAGTGGGAGGGTCTTCAGAGATCATCTAATCCCGTAGTTCTCAACCAGAGATGGTGGGCAGCATCGTGCTGCCCACCGCGGTCATTTGGCAATGTCTGGAGACACTGCTGTTTGCCAGGAGAGAAGTGAGAGGTGGTGTTACTGGCATCTAGTGGGTAGAGGCCAGGGCTGCTGCCGACATCCTACAAAACACAGGACAGCCCTGCAGCAAAGAAGTATCTGGTCCAAAAGGTCAACAGTGTCTGATCTCAGCTAAGCTGTCTCTTCTACAGATGAGAAAACTGGGGCCCAGGAAGGGACAGGGCCAAAGTCATACGGTGAGTTAGATCGTGTCAGAATCCAGGGGGACTTCCCTGGCGGTCCAGTGGTTAAGACTCTGAGCTTCTGCTGCAGGGGGCCGGGGTTCAATCCCTGGTAGGGGAACTGAGATCCCGAATTCCACACAGCACCGAAAAAAAAAAAAAGTATATATATATATATAAAATTAGAATCCAGGGCTCCCCACCTGCCACACCAGGCCTTCAGCTCCCCAGACTCCAGTGACCGACTCAAAGACCGGTGGCAAGCTGGCTGAGTAGCCGAATTCAGGCCCCTGGGATCTAGACACCCGTGATGGCTGGGCTCTGTGCCTGTGGCCGGCTCCAAATGCATCCCAGCAAAGTCATCCTGAACACAGGGCTCCCACATAATCAAAGAGGAAGAGTGTCTTAAGGGGCTATAGTGTATCCCAGCAAGATGCCCATTTGAGGCTTAGGCAAAATTCATCACGCAAGTTCCCCACAGAGCTCGCTGGGGGTGGTCCTAGCCTGGTGTCAAGGACGGAAGAAAGGACAACTCTGTAAGATAAACCCTGGGTGAGAGGACAGAGCATGGGCAGAAATCATACCTAGGATCACTGCTTTGGGGGAACGCTGTCTTTTTCCCTA
Organism: Mesoplodon bidens; assembly: GCF_964165515.1. NCBI lineage: Eukaryota > Metazoa > Chordata > Mammalia > Artiodactyla > Ziphiidae > Mesoplodon > Mesoplodon bidens. The sequence goes on along the minus strand of NC_138178.1, from coordinate 58,794,818 downwards.
GCTGCCAAAAATGACTGTATCTGGGCTTCCCTGGTGGTGCAGTGGTTGAGAGTCCGCCTGCCGGTGCAGGGGACACGGGTTCGTGCCCCAGTCTGGGAAGATCCCACATGCCGCGGAGCAACTAAGCCCGTGCGCCACAATTACTGAGCCTGCGCTCTAGAGCCCGTGCTCCACAACAAAGACAAACCACCGCGATGAGAAGCCTGCGCACGGCAACAAAGAGTAGCCCCCGCTCGCCGCAACTAGAGAAAGCCCGCGCGCAGCAACGAAGACCCAACGCAGCCATACATACATACATACATACATACATAAATTTAAAAAAAAAGAATGTACCCCTGCTCCTCCAAGCAGTTAGGAAAGAAGGAAGGGTCTACATTCCCAGTGAGTGTCAGGAGGAAAGACACTTCCTGCAATAGCCTCTTTGGGAGGTCTTCTTGCCATAGGTATCTTTTCCTCCAATCAAGTCCACAGCCTAGAGTTCTCCCTTAGAACACAGACAAAAGTCCTTTACAGAAACAACACTGGCCAGCAGAATGATGGGGTGGGGAAGGAGACTGAAGTTGCTTGGTGTTTGTGGATGTGTCTCCCATATTTTCTATCCCATAGATAGTTCCAGCTTCTACCCTATCCCCTCGCCCATACACACATGCAAGCTTCTCCATCCTGCTTCTCCTGACACAGTGCCTCAGAATTTCAAGCTCTTGGGGCCTCCAGAAAACCACTCATCAGATTCCTAAGTGAGGCCTCAGAGCCCCCCACCTTCTCCCGTGCCTTGGGCAGAATAATGTCCTCCCTCTTCCTGGCCCACACATCTGGTTGCATCTTCTCAGACTGGTTTGTTATCCTTGACCCAGCAGATCTGAAGCTCCACCTCTTTGCCCAGGGCTGCCAGGGACTTGGCTTGTCCGCCTGGGTTGTCCAGTGCCCCGAGGAATCTGAAAAGGCTGCCTGGAGACGGCACTATTTTCACCACTAATAGAGGCACCACTCACCTTTGGAAAGCAGCATTAGGAGGTTTCTTTTGGGGATGGGGGTCTAACCGGGGGCGCTCCCCGCTTTGCTCTCTCAGATCACTCTATGTGGATGGTGATCTATTCAGCTAGGAGCAGCCCCTCTGAGTAACTGGAGGCAGCTGGTCTGAAGGTTCTTTCCAAGGCAGCTCCTAAGCACCCCTAGCAACCTGGTGCAGGGGACAGAGACCCAGCTTAGAATTAACTCGAGTCCAATCAAGAAAAGCTCCAGCTCTGTCTTCAAGAGGTCACTCCTATCTCTGGACCTCAGTCTCCCCAACTGTACAATGAGGAAGGGTGGCCTGGATGTATTCATTTACTCAACGCATATTAACTAAGCACCCACTGCACACCAGGCACTGCTCTGACTCCTGGGAATAGAGCAGAATAAAACAGACTGAAAGCCCTGCCCTCGTGGAGCTGATACTCTAACAGGGAAGACAGCCAAGAAACAAGATTCTTCAATATTCTTAATATACAGGATGTTAGATGGTGATATGTGCTATGGAAAGCAAAGCAGGGAAGGGGTGTAGAGAGATATGACCTCTAAGGCTTATTCCAGCTGAGATATTCTGTGTCTAAAGGTCTTACTCCACTGGGTTCTTATTAAGAGCCAGGAACAGGCAGTAGGAAGCTGGGTGGGCCCTATGTGTGCACAAGCCCCTGGGGAGGAACAGGTGGGGTGTGTGTGGGTGGGTGGGGGGATGGGAGTGGGGATGTGCAGGAGCTTGAATCCCAGCTATGTTCTCAGTGGTCTCCCCCAAGGAGCAGAACTGGTCAATTCTGGGTGTCCTGGCCTGTCCTCAGGCCAAAGCAGACACCACATCTGCTAAGGAGTCCAAGGTTATAAGGTTCCTGGCAGAGCCTCAAAAGTCTTCAGGGCACTGCCATGGAAAGTCTGCTACGCCCTGCCTTCCCACTCGTTCCTGGTCTTGGATCTCAGACCCCTCCTGTCCCTCCTAGACCCTCCCCCGTATTGTAGAGTATCCCCTCTCCTTACATGGGGGCAGGGGTGGATTTTTCACCAATTTTAGCAATTCCTCTTCCATTCCTGTGAACCTACTGTGTGCTCACAATGAGGAGAGCTCTCAGAGGGATACCAAGATGTATGATCACGTCCCAGAAGGAATTTACAGCCCACCAGGGGAGGTCAGGCTAACAAACATGTGAGGAAAGAAAAATCATCTCTCTCAGTCTGCTTTGCAGCTTGCAGAGCTCTTTGGACCACACTCTCGTGTAAAGCCATGCAGATTCTATCGTCCCCATTTTACAGATGAGGCAACTGAGGCTCAGAAAAGCAAGTCCTCTTCCCTGAATCCATGAATCCATGGATCCAACCTGAATCCATGGTTGCCCCATGGAAGGATCAGGGAAGAGGCAATGAAGATTAGAGTTTCCAAATAAGATTTCCTGGAGAGATGGGTAAGACTTTGGTATAGATAGGCCAAGGGTCCTCTGCCTCCAACCTAGAGCAGGGCCAAGTTGGGCATGGAACCCACTTCCTGCTGCTTCTCCTAACCTGACAAGAAGTAGATTGGGGGTAAGGTGAAAGCCTGGCTGTCTGGAAAGGCACATGGGATTATGGATGTGCTCATTGGCTTAAAAGAACCAAGTGGGGTAAGGATTTCAAGGACCCACAGTGATGGCATTGGACCCCTTTCTGGTCTGACTTTTCAGAATGCCCTTTCTGCTCACCAAGGGCAAAGATCCATCAGCTGGAAAAGAGTCTCTGCTATTTCAGGTTAATTCACTCCATTCTTGTGGGGCACCTTCCGAGTGCCAGGTACTATGGTTACAGCCGTGAACAAAACAGGCCCTCGCCTCCTGCAGACCTCCTAGCTTAGCAAGGAGCCAGCCCTCTCTTGGAGGAGCTTCCTGACCAGATTTTTTTTTTTTTTTTTTTTGCGGTACGCGGGCCTCTCATTGCCGTGGCCTCTCCCGTTGCGGAGCACAGGCTCTGGACGCGCAGGCTCAGCGGCCATGGCTCACGGGCCCAGCCGCTCCGCGGCATGTGGGATCTTCCCGGACCGGGGCACGAACCCGTGTCCCCTGCATCGGCAGGCAGACTCTCAACCACTGTGCCATCAGGGAAGCCCCTGACCAGATTTTATTTCTTCTTGGAGGTGCACTCTCTGGGCCTACCCCTTTCAGGGAAAGAAGCTCAAGGGAGGGGGAAAAGAAATGAACCCCTGCTGATAAGGGGCCCAGAAAAATGGAGAACCAACCATCTGACTGTGGTTTGTGGTCCAGGTCCACCACTTTTCTCCAGCAAGTTACTTAACCTCTTGGAGCCTCCTTTTTTGCTCATCTGACAATTAAGACCTACTACCTCACGGGTTAATTAGGGATGGGGTATGGATGAAATCAAGGAAGTGTCCATGTGAGTGCCGTTAGCTCTTCTCTGATCCTCTGATCTCCCCCAGCTGTCCTCTCTGCTTCTGCGTGGTTAGGACCATCTTTCATCCCCTTTCCCACACACAGCTGAGCCCTCCTCGCAGCCAAGGCAAGAGGAAGCCCATTCTGTTCAAATCGTCAAGGGTTATAGAGGTCGCTCTAGATCCCTGCCTCTGCCTACCCTCTCCCCAGTGCTCATCTCGAGGAGTGCTGGGGGAGCCGAGGATGCCCAGCCGGGCTGTGACCTGCGGGAGACAAGACAAAAGCCCGGAACTCCCCGTGGCAGGGCACCCACTTCAGCACGGCCCAGACGGCGCCCGCCCCCCACCCCACGCCCGGCAGAGGGCCGCCCCCTCACCCGCACCCTGTCTGGCTCAGCCCAGTCTCCTATCGTACATCTTGGCCAGAGGAGGCGGGAAGCACAAACGTAAACATCCCTTAAGAAATCGCCAACTCTGCCGTCCCCATCTAAGGATATCTACATATTTTTAAAGGAACTGAGGGACACGGGGGAGGGACGCAAACGCTCAGAAGAGTGAGGGATGGGAAAAGCGAGAAGGCAAACTTCCAACCGATCTCAGCGGAGACCCCGTGCACCGGCAGCGGCCACCCCACCGCATCGGCTCCCGGGCGGAGGGCGCGAGGGCAAAAGTGGCTGCATTTCGCCGCCGTCTGGTGCACGGCTTTCCGGGCGCAAACTTTCCAAGAGCCGCCCGGGGAGCGGCCGGCGGGCTCCGGGGAGCCTGCGGGGCGGCCGCCGAGGTGGGGTGCGCGTGGACAGGGAGGCGGGAGGACGCGTGCCGCGGGGGAGTCCCGCCCTCGGTTACCTGGGTTCTGAGTGTCCCGGGCATCCGGCTGAGAGGGCGCAGGGACGCAGCACAGGCAGGAGGAGCCCCGAACTCTCCTCCCGGCCGCGTCCGCCACGGGACAGCCCGCGCTGCACCTGGCTGGTAGGTCTGCGCGCTTCCCCGCGGTTCCCGCCCACCCCTCCCGCGCGGGGCGGGGCCGGGAGGGGCGGGCGGGGGAGGAGCCGAGGCAGGGCACAGGTCCCATCGTGGGGCCTGCACCTAACAGTGTGCCAGCCACGCCGTGCTCCGTGACCTCCAAAGGGTCGCCCCCTCACTCGCCAACCTGCGGTGCGAGGCAAGCCCGGCGCCCAGGTGGAGTCGGGGGTGTCCATAGGCCCCCTCTCCCCTGCACCTTCCACGCCCTTCATGCCCACCCCCACTTTCAGGGGCAGAGACCTGGGAGCCCCGAGGCCTCCTGGAGGGCAGGGCCACTGAGCCTGCTCTTCGGAAGAATGCATGGGGTGGAGCACAGGGAAAAAAACAACTGGGTGCCCGCAGCCCCACCCAACCATGAACTCTCCCCCGTGGGAGAGGCTCCTGGCTGTTCTGGGCCCCTGGCTGTTCTGGGCCCCTGTCATCAGTTCCACCCAGCTGTCTCGGGAGTGCCCCAGCAAGGGGGTGCTTTGCCACCCTCACCCTTTCCCCAGGTCTGGAAGGTGCTGGGCCTGGACCTCTGCCACTCAGAGGACACGGTGATAAGAGTCAAAGGCACACAGAGGACAAAGAAAAAACATTACCCCCAACCCCCGCCACCCAGACTCCGTGGCTACTCCCATGTGCTGAAGGAACAGGTTGCAGCTACTTCCGGCCCTCCCACCTCCCCCTCCCAGAGGAACTCAGGAAAGTCCACTCTTTGGATAAAACTCCCAGACTGAAGTGGAGGTGCACCCCACCTGTGGCCCCAGGCTATCTGAGCTCCTTCTCCCTGCCTCGCCTTGTTTGCTAGGTGCGCAGGCCGTGGCAGGAGTACTGGACCTGGAGTCCAGACACCTGGGCTCTAGCCTCCATTTAGCTCTGTAACCTGCAGCAAATCTCTGTCCCTTTCTGAGCCTCAGTTTCCCCATTTGCAGTGAGTGGGTTGCAGCTGATGATCGCTAAAGTCCTTTCTATGGATCCTCAATCATGCTAGTGAGCATCCGGCTTATTAGGTTTTCCTGTGGCTACATGTCTTGTAAAGGGGGGGGTGTGTGTGTGTGCCCCTCAGTCTAGACCAGCTTGTCCTCTCAGACTTAAGTTCTTGAAGGACAAGTGATATGACTGTACCAACAGGGAGGCAGTTATCCTGTGCAAACCAGAGCTTGACAAGGGAGTGTGGATCCCAGGCCCAGCTTATGCTGAATTCAGAGTGGCCTCAGGCAGGTCCCTCGTTAATCCTTGCTCTGCCTTCCCAAGGTTACTGGGGGACTAGATGAGCTATGAGCTATGAAGGTCTTTGAAGGGGGAAGGCAAAGGGTGTGTGCTTTCTTTTGATGCCCATGGCAGCGAGGCGCTTCGGAGACAGAATGGGGCATGAGCTGCTTGAAGCCTGTAGAGCTGGCTCGTCCCCACCCTGTAGGCGCTGCAGCAGGTACAGGTACCCCCACATCCCAGCCATACACAGACACCAGGAAGGTGAACAGAGATGCAGTGCCTCACCAGACTCCAGCCCCCTGCAGGCCTCCGGGTGTGTGGCTTGGGAAGCGAAAGAGGGAAGATGAGTCTCCCAACATAAAGGGAAATGGTCAGTGGGTTTCTTTCTTTCTTTTTTTTTTTAATTAGCTCTGGCTGCGTCGCGTCTTCGTTGGTGCGCGCGGGCTTTCTCTAGTTGCGGTGAGCGGGGGCTACTCTTCGTTGCGGTGCGCAGGCTTCTCATTGCGGTGGATTCTCTTGTTGCAGAGCACGGGCTCTAGGCGCATGGGCTTCGGTAGCTGTGGCGTGTGAGCTCAGTAGTTGTGGCTCGCGGGCTCTGGATCGCAGGCTCAGTAGTTGTGGCGCATGGCTTAGTTGCTCCATGGCATGTGGGATCTTCCCGGAGCAGGGCTCGAACCCGTGTCCCCTGCATTGGCGGGCGGATTCTTAACCACTGCACCACCAGGGAAGCCCCAGACACCTTATAAAACGTAACTCATATAATCCTTTTTAGGAGATTAGCCCCGCGCATCCATATGACTTGGAGTCTCCCATCTCTCCCTCTGCCCCTCCCTGGCACCTGAGCTTTTAGGGTGCAGGTATAGGAAGTTATTTTCCCAACCAGGCACCTACTCCTCAGGGGGCCGGCCAGCTCCTTCTGGGTGGGCCCAGACTGTCCTCTTCTTTCAAAAGTCTGTCTGAGGGGCTTCCCTGGTGGCGCAGTGGTTGAGAATCTGCCTGCTAATGCAGGGGACACGGGTTCAAGCCCTGGTCTGGGAGGATCCCACGCGCCGTGGAGCAATTAGGCCCGTGAGCCACAACTACTGAGCCTGTGCATCTGGAGCCTGTGCTCCGCAACAAGAGAGGCCGCGATAGGGAGAGGCCCGAGCACCGCGATGAAGAGTGGCCCCCGCTTGCCACAACTAGAGGAAGCCCTCGCACAGAAACGAAGACACAACACAGCAAAAATAAATAAATAAATTACTAAACTCCTACCCCCAACATCTTAAAAAAAAAAAAAAAAAGTCTGTCTGAAGGCAGAACAGTGCCAAAGAGACCCTCAACCCCGCTTAATAGCAGAACGTGGGTCCCTTGCGCGTTCTCGGCTCCCTTGCACCCAACCCTAACTTAAGCCGTCAGAGCCCCTCCCACTCTTATCTCGCCTGTGATGGCGTCATCAGGTCAGGGCTTACAGGTCCACTTTGAGAAAACTGAGGCCGGGAAAGCTGCCAGGACTCACCCCGCAGTGGCGGATCTGGCACGGCACCTCCCGCACACTGTCGGAGCTGCCCTGCTGACAAGGCCCTTTCCCGGGCATCATCTCATCAGGGCTGCAACCATTCGTCTCCTCACACAGAGGCAGAAATGGCCACTCAGGTAGAGCGTGTGGTTGATGGGAACTTCTCGAAGAGCATTCCTTTCAGCCACTGTGTTCACACAAGTGGGCAGTGCTGGTATTAGTTTCCTAGGGCTGCCGTAACAAATTACTACAAACAACAGAAGCTTAATCTCCCACAACCCGGGAGGCTGGAAGCCCCGAATGTAGGTATCAGCAGAAGTACACTCCCTCTGAAGCTTCCACAGGAGGGTGTGTCCACGTCCCTTCCAGCTTCTGGTGGCTGCAGGAGTTCCCGGGTTGTGGAAGCATCACTCCAGTCTCTGCTTCCGTCTTCCCGTGGCCTTCTCCTCTGTCACTGTGTCCTCTCCCCTTTGTGTAAGGACACCAGTCATTGCATTCAGGATGATCTCACCTTGGGATCCTTAATTCCATCTGCAAAGACCCTTTTTCCAAATAAGTCACAGTCACAGGGACTGGAGGTTCGGGGGTGGACTCAACTTTTCAGGGGAGTCCCAAGTGTGCTGTTTTTGTTGGGTGGGGGCTTTATTTGGGGTGGCTTGGGGGGAGCGCACTCACAGAGATTATGAAGGGGGTTTAGCCCACCCTTCCTTGCAGGCACCATTGTTACCCCACAAGGTACCTTCGTTTTCCCCTACTAGCCTCAGAAGGTCTCTGTCCCTGCATCCAAAGATGCCCTAACAAGAAAATGTAACACCTGATCCAGTGGTTCTCAACCCTGGCCAGATGTCAGCATCAGCCACCAATTCAGTGGGAATCTCTGGCGGTGGGCCGAGGTCTTCTGTAAAGCTCCCCAGGTGATTCTGATGTGCAGCCGGGGTGGAGACCCCCAGGTAGTGCAACTCCCTCGGCTGCCTGACTCTGGAGTGACTAGCGAGCCAAGGCCACGTCTGCGTCATCGTCCTGCCCCGAGGTGCCCTGGGATGGCCCAGCACGCAGCAAATATAAATACAAATAAATGTGTGAGGGGGCAGGGGGAGCCCACCCCGACGGCTCCAGCGCCCAGCGATGGCGGTGGATTTTCCCAGCAGCGATGGCACTTGCACTTGCCTGATTTCTGGGCCGCTCATTGCTCACCACTTCCCTGTGTTTCTCCCTCTCCCAGACCCCTGAGCCTGCGGGGCACTGGGGGTGGATGCTGCAGAGCTGGAGGGCAGTCAAGCACTCCAGAAGGGATGGGAAGATGGGAGCTCCTCTGGGCAGCCCCTGGCTTCTGCTGTCAGCCTGAGGCTGCTGACTCTCCTACATGGCTAACGGCCTATAAGGATTGCCCCCCCCCAAAGTGTTGACTGCCCCCAGTGAACCCAGAGATCTCCCTCCCTGACCCCCGGCTCTCTCTCAGCCCCCAGGCACCAGCTCTCTGCAAGCTCTGGGCAAAACCCGGACTCAGCTCTCTTTCAAGAGCCACACAAATATCCATCACCTTTAACCCCGCAATCCCATGCCTGAGAATGCATCCTAAGGGAATAATCCTCAAAGAATGAAAACGCTCTTTGAACAAAGTTTCAGCGTTCTAACAGCAGGAAATGAAGGACCCTACGTGTGCAGCTCTAGAGCGCTGGTAAGCAACAGCGCACCCATTTTAAAAGCTAATTGTTGCACCATGGGAGAGCGCCAGTGATACTCTGTTGAGTGCAAAACTGCACTGGGCAGGAGGCCAGCTGTGAAAAAGTTGTATATGTGCATGTACAAGGGCTGGAGGGGAATTGGGGGGAAAAGAAGGAAAACCGAAACGCCCATTTACTAGGTTTGGGATTGTGGGTGATTATTTTTCTAACTTCTGGTATTGTTGTAATATTGTTTGTGCAATAAATATTTGTATGAGTATATAATAATAGTAATTATTGTTAGTCTTGAGATCAGGAAAGGCTCCTGAAGGCACCTATTCAAAGCAGGTGTAAATGAGCACATGTCCTAATGTGGGCTGCCTCAGTGAAGTATTTGCATTTGAAAGAAGCTAAAGTTTCAGACAAACAGTGGCCTTCAGGCTGGGGCGGTAGAGCTATTTTACAGGCAGGGTAAGGTCCTGCAGTCCCCACCTGTGGATGAGCCCCTGTCTCTGCACGCCCACTCCCGGCAGCCTTCTTTAACTTAGTGTGCCCACTTTATGGGGCAACGGAGGAAGGGAGAGCTTACAGGTTACTCAGCCTCTGAGCATCGCCTCCTCTGCACATTATTTTATCCAATAATAAGAATATCTGTGGGGGCACTTCCCTGGTGGTGCAATGGTTAAGAATCCGCCTGCCAATGCAGGGGACCCGGGTTCAAGCCCTGGTCCGGGAAGATCCCACATGCTGCAGAGCAACTAAGCCCGTGCACAACTACCAAGACTGCGCTCTAGAGCCCACGAGCCACAACTACTGAGCCCATGCGCCACAACTACCGAAGCCCGCGCACCTAGAGACTGTGCTCCACAACTAGAGAAGCCACTGCAATGAAAAAAAAAGCCCATACACCGCAACGAAGAGTAGCCCCCACTCGCCGCAACTAGAGAACTCTGCTGTTCTCGTGCAGCAACAAAGAACCAACACAGCCAAAAATTAAATAAACAAATAAATAAATTTATTAAAAAAAAAAAAAAAGAATATCTGCGGGGTCAAACAGGAACACCCTGACTAGGTTCATGGCTAGTAAAAGGCAGGGCAGAGAGCTGAACCCAGGTGGGTCTCAGCCAAAGGCAAGGGCCTCCTCCCCTGTTTTGGGGTCTTCCCCCTGAGGTGGGGAGGTGACCCAGTGCTGTCCACAGCCACCTCAATGGCAGCCTGGATGGGCAAGGACACTTCTAGAAATAGGGCTGGGAGTGCTGACCCCAGGGAGGAGGGGGGTTGGCACTGGGCCTGAGGCTTTCTTAAAGTCTGGGTGTGGACCTTTTGAAGTTTGCTCTCAGGAAAGGCCGGAGAAGCCCTGCTGTGTTCTCTGTCCCCACCCAGCTCAGGAGCTGTGAGAGGTGGAGACAAAAGTGCTCCCCTGTGCTCTCCCGGGGGCTGACCCACTGGGCAGGGCAGCTCGGGACAGCTGATGAGCCCTGTGACGTACCCGGCTGCTTACGGTGCGGAAGTCCAGATTTACACAAAACATTTAGCAGAGCGAAAAGGCTTCACTTTGACAGGAGGATTTCAAGTGACAGTCATAACCACTGTTTACCAAGCTCTTACTACAGGCCAGGTGCCCAGAGCTCTGTAGACACGGAATCTCATTTGACGCTCATCAAGAGCCACGTCTATCTTTATCGCCATTTCATAGATTGGAAAGTTGAGGTAGTGACTTATACAAGGTCACACAGCCAGGACTCAGGACTGGTCCATCAATTGCTGTGCTACAGTCTTCCTTGGGAACCAGAGGGTACATTTCAATTTCCAAAAATTAAATATATATACAATTTTCCCTGGAGCACATCTGCTCTGAGGTTCACCACAGCATATATCCTACAGGTAACATTGAAAATATGACTCCTATTCACATTAGCCAGCCAATCTTGAGGCTTTCACAGGATCGAGCCTTTGAGAAATGGTCCACTTATGGGAAATCGGGCATGCTTGTAGTCAATTTCCTACATTAGAATACAGGGATGTAGAGATCTATTAGGTATTGTAGGAACAGTGAACTCCTAAAAGAGCAAGTGACTTCCACGAATTAAAGGCTGAGTCTGCATTAGATTGCCATCTGCCCTGCTCGAGTTTCTCCCTCCTCAGAAGTTGTTGTGCAGCTATTTTCGAGGTGGTTTCTGAATGAATACTAGAAAGTCCCTTTGGGTCCAGCCTGTGTCAGACCTAGCCTACATGATTTTTTTTTTTTTTTTGCCTTTTAAAGATTCAAGTGCGATATCTTTCTTCTAACACACAGATCTGGGAATCTGCTAAAAGCAAGTGGTCACCATCGCCTTCACTCTCAAGTAACTTTCTGCACCACAGCTGGGTTTGAGAATACTCCTGAAATCCCTGCTAAAGATTTTAGCATGGGGAGGGAGCTGCTAAGAGAGGGAGAAGATAATTGAGAGCTGTGTAAATATTTAATTTAGCCCCAAGCTAGTATCCTTAAGTACAGAACACTGATGGCTTTATCATAATATTCTCCAGTCTAACTAATGACAAACAGCCCTTTCTCAAGCTCACTTCAAACCCCGGGTCAGAAGACTCCAGGCAGAGCCTCTTTCTGTTACTTGCACACTCTGTGCCCTCTGTCCTCCCAGTCCGCTCCCGCGTTACCCTTCACCTCCCTGGCACGTCCTCACCACCCAGGGCCAAGGGAGGGGTGGGATGGATTGCATCATCTCTGCTTACAGATAGGGAAACTGAGGCTTAAAAGGTCAGCAAAGCTGACCAAGCCCAGGTGTCCTCACCTGGATCCTGAGTATTTTCTGCCCCACCTTGGGGCCCACAGGGAGGCCCTCTGGATCATTGGGGCCCCTATGGCTCCTCCCCCACTCTGAGTTCAGTTCTCTGTAATGAATGAGTAAAGCAAATTGCACAGAGAGAAAGGGTCATGGACTGCCTCACTCTCGCCCAGGACTGCCAGGGCTGGGGGCCAGGGGCCTCTGGGTAATTGCCAGGCAACCAGGCAGAGTCAGCACCCGTCCCACCACCGCAGCCCAGGCCCTGGCTGCAGCTCCCCATTTTGCACCCACCCTCCCTGCCCTCATTCACCCCTCCAGAGCCAGGTACTTCATGCCTTATCTCTGGTTCTCACCACAACCTGAAAACCTGGTGAGGCTGGCATTGCCATTCCACATTGCAGATGAAGTCACTGGGGAGGTGCAGAGTGGTGAGGTGGCTTGTGCAAGCTCGTGCACTTGGCAAATGGCTGAGTAAGGACTTGACCCCAAAATGTGTGTTCTCCAGACACCAAGCTCTCCATCTGGCACCCCAGTCTTCCCCTCACAGCCCTTCCGATCGCGGCTCCGCCTGCCCCAGCGCTTGGTGGGGGCCGCCTGCCAGGCTCCGTCCTGGCTGGTAGAGCCTCAGTTTTGAGCCTCACCTGCCCAACAAACACTGCACCTAGTCACTTGCATTGAAGGATCGATGTGCTGAGAAGCACTGCAGGATCCCATCACCCCGGGGAGCAGGTCAGATGCTCACAGGTGGGCTAGGGCTCACAGGGTAGGGAGGATGAAGTTTCCTCTGTCTCTGATTTCTTTCTTCATTCACTCACTCATTCATTCTTTCTTCAGCTCCTTGCTGAGAATCTGCTCTGTGACAGACGCTGAATAATGGCCCCTCAAAGATGTTCACGTCTTGATCCCAGATCCTGTGAATATGTTACCATACCTGGTGAAAAGGGTTTTGCAGATGTGTTTAAGTAAAGGAGCTCAAGATGGGAAGATTGTCCTGGATTATCAGAGTGGGCCCCTTGTAATCACAGGGTTCTTACAAGAGGGAGGCGGGAGGGTCAGAGGTCAGAGAAAGAGTGTGATGATGGAACTAGAGGTCAGAGGAATGCAGCCACGAGCCAGGGGATGTGAGCAGTCTCTGGAAGCTAGAAAAGTCAAGGAAATGGATTCTCCCCTAGAGTCTCCAGAAGGAACACATCTGTGCTAACACCTTGATTTTAGCCCAGGGAAACTGATTTTGGACTTTTGATCTCCAGAACCATAAGTTAATAAATTTATATTGTTTTAAGCCACTGTGTTTGTGACAATTTGTTATAGCTGTACTAGGAAACTAATACAGATATGAAGATAAATGACATGGGGTTCCTAACCTTGAGGAACCCTTTATGAGGCCCGTGCAGAAGCCCCTGAGGGTTTGTTAAACACAGATTCTGGGCCCTACCCACAGAGTTCCTGTTTCAGTAGACCTGGGGTGTGGTGAGAGTTTGCACTCTGACAAGCTCCCAGGAGATGCTGAGGCGCTGGCTGGGGAACCACACTTTGCCGCTGATGTACAACAGCGGTTCTCAAGTTTTAATGTGCATTCAACTGTCCTGGGGACCTTGTTAACATGCTGGTTCTGAAGTTAATTTGTTCATTTGTTTGTTGCCATGTTAACTGCCTGAACCCTCTTTAGAATGTCAGGTCTGTGAAAGCAGCACCTCTGCCGTTGCTGTTAGAACAGGGCCTGGCAATAGATACTCTATAAACATCTGCTGTTAAGACGGGTGAATGAGCAAGGGTTTGGAGCTTGCAGGAACAGTTTAGGCCAGACATCGTAATGTGGGCGTCCCGGGTGCCCTTGCTGATGCCACAGAATGAATGAAATCCCAGGGGGACAGAATGAAGATCAGAAAGGAAAAGGGGGTGGAAGGGATCCCGGAGGACCCCATCATAGGAGAGGGCTGCAGGAGTATCCACAATGGAGAAGGAGCAGCTAGATGAGAGGGGAGAGCAAGGAGACAGCCAGGGGAGAGGGTATTCAGGAAGGAAGGTCTGCAGTGCCAAGAGCGCAGAGAGCTAGAAGGGGCTTCTGGATGAGGCTATAGGGAGGGAGAACTTCAGCATATACCTCCTGCTATTGGGAGCTGGGGAGGCATCTCCTAGGTGAAGGACTGAATGATTAGGGAGGACTTAAGGGCTCAGCTACTATGCATCCATTTTTTTTCTCTCTTGACTTAGACAATTTGTAAAAGCAATATGTGTATGTTGGGAAATATTTTGGAGAATTCTGAGAAGTATAAATAAGAAAACTGAAATCTTTTATCATTGTCATACCCAGAAATGACCCCTATTTACATTTTTATGCATTTCCATCTTTACTGAATACATGTATGTAATACATAAAATTTTCCTTCAGATTGGGATAAGACTGTTTATATGTTTATATCCTGTTTCTTTTACTTAATACATTGTTCTATAAGTATTTTTCATGTTATTTTGAAGAGCAAAATATAATTTTGAAGGGTAGATAATACACTTTTGCACAAATACACTGTAATTTAACCATACCCTTGTTTTTGAGGATTTTGCATTGTGGTTTTAATTCGAATTACCTTAAGGCAAATGATGCTCAGCATCTTTCATGTGTTTATTTGCCTTATTTCTTCTTTTGCAACGTGTCTGTTGAAATCTTTTGCCTATTTTTGAATTGGCTTATTTCTTTTCCTATTTTTGAGTCCTTTATATATTCTGAGTATAAGTCCTTTGTCAGAGATGTGATTTGTAAATATTTTCTCCCAATGTCCCAGGACATTTTCAGTGTCCTTTGCAGAGCAAAAGTTTTTAATATCGATGAAGTCCAATTTATTATTAATTTTTTTCTTTTAAAGATTATGCTTTTGATATCTAAGAGCTCTTTGCCTAACCCAAAGTCATGAATATTTTCTCTTGTATCTTCTAGAAGTTCTATAGGTTTGCATTTTACATTTAGAACCATGATCCTTTTTGGAGTTAATTTTTGTATAAGATGTGGAGTAAATTTTGTATAAGATGTGGAGTACCTGGTCTTTTTGCTTTTTTTTTTTGTCTTGCAAATACATGTTGAATTGTCCTAATCATTCATGCACTCGTACAAAGCCCGTGAGTGTGCACCCTGGGGCTGGCACATCCCCATTTACACACAGCATGGACACAGGAATTTGCCTTTGCACCACACTCCCACACAAGGGGAGACCATGCTTGGCAAGGAGCGCCCTAGGCTCGGGATCAGATCTCTACCCTGTTTCCAGCCTGCCCCTGACTCTCAGGAAGAAGTTACACCACCTCCCTGGGCCTCACTTTCAACATCTGAAAATGGCAATAACAATCCTTACTTCACTGGGTTGTTGTGACGCTGCAGAGGTGTAACTTGGTAGCAGGATTCTAGACACACACACGAACAAACTGAGGAGTTCTGTAAGGCAAGGAGATGGGTCTGAGCGACAGTTTTGGGTGGAGGGATGGGGTCAGCTTGAATGGGAGAGGAATTTTTTAATGCATTTTTTATGTATTTAAAAATTGAAGTATAGGTAATTTACATGTGTTAGTTTACAAGATATTGAGTATAGTTCCCTGTGCTATACAATAGGTCTTTGTTGTTTACCTATTTTATATAAATCAATAGTAGTGCATGTATGTTAATCCTAAACTCCTAATTTATCTCTCCCCTCACCCCATCCCCTTTGGTAACACAGTTTGTTTTCGGTCTGTGAGTCTATTTCTGTTTTGTAAATAAGTTCATTTGTATCAGTTTTTAAAGTTTCACATATAAATGATATCATATGATCTTTGTCTTTCTCTGACTTACTTCACTTAGTATGATAATCTCTAGGCCCATCCATGTTGTTGCAAATGGCATCATTTCATTATTTTTTATGGCTGAGTAATATTCCATTGTATATATGTGCCACATCTTCTTTACCCATCCATCTGTCAATGGACACTTAGGTTGCTTCCATATCTTGACTATTGTAAATAGTGCTGCTATGAACATTGGGTTGCATATCTCTTTTCAAATTAGAGTTTTCTCTAGATATATGCCCAGGAGTGGGATTGCTAGAGCATGTGGTAGCTCTATTTTTAGTTTTTTAAGGAACCTCCATACTGTTTTCCATGGTGGCTGCACCAATTTACATTCCCACCAACTGTGTGGGACAGGAATTCTTGATGGATTTCCAGGGAGCTGTATCTCTGCAAACCCTGGGAAGCAGCTACAGAGACTGCCTGGGGTTTGTCCTATTCTCTGTTTCCCTGCAGTGAAAAGGGCTTCCATTGCAGTCTGAGGGACTGAGGTTAGACGTTGGGAATAACTTTCCCTCTGGCAGAGGAAGAAGTGAAAAGGGATCACTGAGTTCATGGTGCAGGGAGTAGCTTGGGTCTTTCCTGGTTGTGCCTGTCCAGACTTCCTTCCTTCCCTGAGGGACCCAGCTGGGCCTCTCCAGGCTGGGGTCTGACGCTGAGGCAGGCAATTTGCTGGAGAAGGGCCTCGCTGCCCTGCAGGTGGTGCCCTTGAGCCGGCCCGGGAGGTGGCTCAGTCTGCACCCAGCTCTGCAGCAGCTCGAACGGGCGGCCGGATTCTGGTCCCCACCCTGTGCTCGCAGGGCCTCAGGCTAGGGGTTGCAGGACCCCAGGCCTCAGGCCTGAGTGAGCCAGAAGTAGCTGCTGTAGCATCAATGTGAAGACGGAGAAAACCCTGGGTTTGGGGGCCTCCCACCTGCCCAAAACAGTTCAGGAGCCCCGCCCTGTGGGCCTTTCCAAGGGTGGCGCTCAGTGTGTGGTGACTCAGAAAAACCTGGTACAGATCTTAGTTCTTCCCCTCACTGCCTGAGGACACCCGGGCATGTCCTTAGTTTCTCTGTTTTCCCCCCCAAAAAAGTGAATGATCCGTCCTCCTTCATAGGGCCGTCAGAACACCTAATAAGCACTTAATAAATGTTAGCAATTATTGTTATTCAGCAAACGCGATGTGTCAAAGCGTCAAGAAAGATGATATTGCCAACTAGATGGATATTGAACGCTAGAATCACAAGTGTTTTTATTTTTAGAAAGTATTTAAGAAGATTTAATTATAATTTCAAAAAATTAAATTGAGAATTCCAGGTTTAAGTAAAATTTTGATTTTACATTTTGATATCCATTACTTATCATTTGTATTTGGCCTTTAAAGTTTAATAGATATGTTTAATATTTTAGAAAAAATAAACTTTTTTCACATACATAACTTTTCAAAAAAGTTAATTTTTACAACTGATTTAATTTACATTTCTATGACGAAAATGTATTCAAATTTTATACTCTGGATGTAATTCATTTTATTTTTAATCCCTTGGATCATTGAGAATGAGTGCAAATAGACATGATGGTAGAAAGAGCAATTATGGAAGTGGAACTCAGACAAAAAAAGGCACAAAGAAACAGAAAATCTTGAAAGAGACAGTCTGCTTAAAATTTTAAAAATTGCCAACAACAAGTGAGCAGCTTTCACTGTACCCCTCCCTGTCAAAAACCCCACTTACATGATTACTAGAAACGAAAAAGGAGCTGAATAAACCACCAACGGTGGATAGTCTTCAATAAAGATAATAGGGGACGTTGATGAGATGTTCTTTTTTTTTTTTAAGATTTTATATTTATTTATTTTGGCCAAGCCAGGTCTTAGTTGTGGCAAGTGGATCTTCACTGTGGCATGGGGGACTTTTTAGTTGCAGCAGGCAGGCTTCTTAGTTGCAGCATGCATGCCGGATCCGACCAGGGATCGAACCTGGGCCCCCTGCATTGGGAGGGTGGAGTCTTACCCACTGGACCACCAGGGAAGTCCCCAATAAAATGGTCTTAAAGGCATCAGAGGTAATTTGGACAAGATACAGTAGCACTAGAAGAGTTCAATGAAACAGCAGATGATCCTCAAAGAGCAAACCATGGACTTTGGCAGAAAATGAAAGTATCTTTAAAAGTTTGTTAATTATTTGCTTGCCACTAATAATGTTAGCAAAGGGTTATTTTTAAAAAAACAAACAAATCTAAATTGGCTGTGTCATTTTTTAAAAGACTAAAAATATTTTTAAATGTTTAGAGAAAATGTTTTTATAAGTAGAACCTTCATATATAATATGCAGTAAAAGTAATATTCCAATAAAATGTAAGGAAACTAGAAAGCAGAAAGAAAACGCTCATATGACCGTAAAGGAGAAGATTCACATTCACAGAGTCCAGTTTATAGAGACTATTTTCTAGCCATTTCTGCCTAGATTAAGGCAGAATCTCAATTGAGAGATTTGAACAAATGAGCAAAATACTGGTATTTCGGGTTTTCTTTATAATGTCCCAGTGTTGAAAAATGTGAAAGAACTTAAGAAATGCTTCATGGATTCTTCATGCTAATCAAGGAAAATAAATAAACACACTGCTTCCTTTATCTGGAAAGTCCTGCTATGAAAAAATACCAGCTGAATTAAAGAGTGTGCTTGCGGGGGTACAGTCTATCACAGCCTCCCTGCCTCATCACAGACCTGCAACAGATATTTTATGGCTTGGCATTTGGGGTACAACCAAGCTAGATTCTGCGTCAAGAGATGTTGAAATCTATAATGAGAGAAATTCCTAGGGGACAATTAGAATATTATGTAACGTGTCCTGTGATAATGATGAGTTATTCTATATAAGCTTATTACACTATTTGAACATGTAAACTTTATGATTCACTTCTGAACCTAAGGACCACTTTAAGGAATATATGACTAATTCCAGTCGCTACTGTCTCAGAATATTGAACTTTCTCCATACAGAATTTAAAGAAAAACTAAGAACTCAAGAAAGGTTGTCTAACTTGGCAGTAGAACAAAATTTTGTTACCAATTATTTAACAATATTGTGATTTTGTTGAAACAAAGGAAGAGATGCACTAAATGAATAATGAATAACTTACTTGTTTTTATTTTATTAGTCTTTCAAACATCACGAGCCCATCAACAGAACACTCAGACACACATAGTAATGATTAAATTCAGCCATCTTTGATATTTTACTAACTTTCAGCCATATAAAAGCCAGTTTTCAGTCACATGAAAAACACTATTTTCAATTTTGTCATTATTAAGGTATATCTGTTAAGGTAGGAGGAGAAAACAACATTCTTTAAAGGGCTTGTGAGCCTGATTAAGAACTTTGAAATATTTAGTCATGTGGTTGGTGGGCCTCCATTTGTACTCTTGTTCCAGGCCCCAGAAATGTTAGGAGACCACCCAAAGACCCTTCTTCAGAGAGGCTGTGAGGCATAATGGAGAATCACTGAGTATGGAACAAGAAGACCCACCTTACTGGACTTATTTTCCTTCCTCGTCCATGAATCCGAGGTGACATGGCCTGCCTCCCAGCACCATTTAGAATTCCCAGGACATAGTACATGTGGAAGTGCTTCCTGACACGGAGACAACTCTCCAGGTTGTCTGGCCCAAGATCCCTGGTTTCATGCCTTACCTCCTTCGTAAGGGACACTGGCTTGCCCCAGCTGTTGACTCACTGGCAGTTCTAGGCCATCATATTTTATACCACAGCTGTCCTCTTACCCCTGGTTGACCAAAGGGTAGTCAACTGAACTATGACATAAGAGTAGACAAAGATGAGCTGGAATGGAGAATATTTCCACCTTCCATCGACCCCACCCCCTTCCCCAGGACATCCTGTGTATACGCAGCAACTCAGGAGTGCTGCTAAACTTCTGTCTACTCTGCCTGCCCTCTGGCCCCACCCCATCTCTCTAGCTCATAAATGTAGTCTCAGTTTTTTTGTGGTATGAGCTAGGAAATTGTTAGAGACTCGTCTTTTATCTAATGCAGAGAAAAACTGAGATGGCTAAATTAGATGGGTTGTTACCTACTACAATTATGAAAGAATCAAATGATCCTGACCAAATTTCGAACAAAACTTGGCCCTAGAAAATGGACTTGGTAGAAATAAAGCTCACAAAAGAGAACTTGTCATGACAGAAACTATCATCAGTGAAATCTGGTACTGACAAAAATGTGATCTATGAACCAAATTTCTAACCTAAAACTTATGTGAAAAAGAATTGGTCCCCACGAAAATAGTTTTAGTCAACTTGAAATGAAAAAGTGAAAAAATTGGAAATGGCTTAACTGGGCTTTATAGAAAATTGATCAAGGAATTAAATTGACTTAATGGAGTCCATTCCGGAAAGCCCTTTCCCAAGGAAAAGTCATCAAAGTCAGCGTACTTCCTAGTTACATCTTTATATTCAAAATGTCTCCAGTGGATTCTCTGTGGAATTTTCAGTAAGAAACAAGGAGAGGTGGTTCATGGTGGCTGCACCTGAAAGGTCACGGTGTAGAGGGGCTGGGGAGGCTGTGGGCAGGGTCTTTGTAGGTGGGCTCCTCTCTCCCTAAAAATGTACTGGAATTATATGACTACATTGGTATTATGACAAATATAATCCAGGCTGGATTCATTGTTTTCTATTCACCATTATTATTATTATTATTTTAATTAATTTATTTATTTATTTTTGGCTGTGTTGGGTCTTCGTTTCCGTGCGAGGGCTTTCTCTAGTTGCGGCAAGCGGGGGCTACTCTTCATCGTGGTGTGCAGGCCTCTCACTATCGTGGCCTCTCTTGCTCCACGGCATGTGGGATCTTCCCAGACCAGGGCTCGAACCCATGTCCCATGCATTGGCAGGCAGATTCTCAACCACTGCGCCATTAGGGAAGCCCTGGCCATTATTATATTTGTCTTTTTCTTCTGATTTTAAAATAAATTAAAATTAAAACACTTCTGTGGGCTCCTAAAAAGCATTGAGGGCCTTAGGTGCTGTGACTAATGGATAAGTTGGCCCTGGTAGGGGCCCAGGTCAAGGGTAAGCAGGAAAGTCTGAATGAACCTGGGGGTAGGGTGGGGCCGGATGGAAGGAAGAGACAAGGCTTTACCTTCATCTTCTTAATGGAAGTTGCCAGGGTGACAGCTCCCAGTCCAGCCTTCTTGCAGCTGCTCTGCTTTTCCTAAGGCCTGGTTTCTATTCACATATCTCTTTACAGCGAACGTTCCATCTCTCAAGGAGTCCTGGGTTTCTGTTCTTGCTACCTGAAGAGCCCAAGTAAACAAACAGTTCTAAGGCCCTCTACCCACACTCGTGAAGCCCCTCTCAGCAATCCACGTCAGGGTCATCCTGTCTCGGTTGAGTTGAGTTGTTTGTGTGGAGGAGAGCCGTGTGCATGTGGTGCCCCCCGCCCCCGACTCAGCTGTGCACTACTGGGGCCAAGATTGGCTTTCTCTTTAGACCCGCCCCCTAACCATTCCACCTCATCAACATTTGAGTACCTCCTGTGTGCCAGCCCCTGGGTCATAGAGCCTGGGGCAAGCATTAAACAAGAGACAGCCCTGCCCTCAAGGAACACATTCAGGGCCAGCTCAGGACAGTTTCTCAACCTCAGCACTATTGACATTTGGGCTAGATAATTTTTTGTGTGGGCAGCTGTCCTGTGCATTGTAGGATGCTCAGCAACACCCCTGGCCTCCACTCACTAGGTGCCTCCCCCAGATCATAACCATAAAAATTCCTCCAGGGCTTCCCTGGTGGCGCGGTGTTTGAGAGTCCGCCTGCCGATGCAGGGGACATGGGTTCGTGCCCTGGTTCGGGAGGATCCCACGTGCCGCGGAGCGGCTGGGCCCGTGAGCCATGGCTGCTGGGCCTGCGCGTCGGGGAGCCTGTGCTCCGCAACGGGAGAGGCCACAACAGTGAGAGGCCCGCGTACCACAAAAAAAAAAAAAAAAATTCCTCCAGACACTGCCAAATGTCTCCTAGGCGGCAGACACTGCCCTAGTGAGAACCACTGGTTTAGGCAATGGGTGTTGACAACTGAGTCAAAGGGCTCAGGGATCACAGTGTAGCTCATCGTGGGCACCCCAGAACGCCCATAGGAGCTGGAGGGGAGAGACATGCAGGGATGCAGGTCTGGCTGTCAGGGATGCTTCATGGCTGAAGTGCTGTTTTAATTCGGGTCTTGGAGCTGAGCAGAGCCCTGGAAGAACTGTCAACAACATGGAGGAGAAGAATTGAGAGAACTCTTATGACGTAAGACTGAGGAGAAACGCTTAGGCTCCAGTAGGAATGATGGGGGTTAGATAATGGGTAGCTCTCATTATCAACTGGAGGGCGGGGCATGTGTAAATACCTAGGAAATCCTTAGACAATACTTAGGTTACCCATGAGTTAAATCTAGTCTCAAGATGCATTTTGTTTGGTTCATCTACTAATAATTTATTTATTTATTTATTTATTTTTTGCAGTACGCGGGCCTCTCACTGTTGTGGCCTTTCCCGCTGCGGAGCACAGGCTCCGGACGAGCAGGCTCAGTGGCCATGGCTCACGGGCCCAGCCGCTCCGCCGCATGTGGGATCTTCCCGGACCAGGGCACGAACCCATGTCCCCTGCATTGGCAGGCGGACTCTCAACCACTGCGCCACCAGGCAAGTCCCTAATAATTTAATTTTTGACATGATTTTAAATGCTTTGTTTTAGCCACAGTCCCCACTATTCTTTATCACTCACTGACCCAATTATTCTTTTACAATTATTTCACTTGCCAGGTTTCTGAAGGCTTGTAAGTTTACATCTTTAAATATAAACAATATAGTGACTTTTCACTTGGGGGTTCATAGATACTTTCCAGATCTTTGGGTAAAATTCAGGACATCAGGAGGCTCAATAATCAGCTGAGACCATGGGGCCCAAAAATGTACCTAAAATTTTCTGGTCATTTTTCTGGTGAGAGAGTCTCTGGCTTTCATAGAGTTCTCCAAAGGGTCTGCCCTTCTCTCCTAAAAAAAGGCCTAGCTAGGTGAGGCAGAGGTCTTTGCAGGTCCCTGGAGACATTTTGTGCAATCAGCAAAGGAGAGACTCAGGGCTGACTTCTGTTCACCTTTTCCTCTTAGCCTCGGTTAATTCAGTTAGTAATTAAAAATATGAATGCACTGTGGGATCTGCTTAGAGCACAGGCAGGCGTTGCGGTGGTCACCAGAGGGCTGGGCGCATTGATTTAAGATGTCTGGGCAAACTTTGTGAACCAGAGAGAAAGCCTTCAGTTAAAGATTTCTTCCACCAATTAAGAGGCCACTTTGAAGGACACAGAGCCAGAGGCAAGACAAGAATTGCAGCTTGGAGGTGCCAGTCAGCCAGGGAGGACACGGGCGACGGTGGTGTGGTCGACAAGTGGTCTCCCTCACCCTCCTCAGCCCCCTGGCCCCAGGGCCTGCTGGCTGTGCCACCTCCCAGCAAACCACTCTCACAAAGGATCTGGTCACTCCATTTACACCAAGGTGTACATGATGAAGCAGCTTACAATTAGGTTCGCATTTTGACTGTAATCATGTTTTAGCCCAGGAGTCTCTGATTTCACGGGTAGCTTGCTGGGGGCGAGATAAGGGTGGAGGATAACTTTGGGGAAGGGTCCGTGAGGTGGGGATTGGGGGAGGGGGCAGGGGTCCTGTCCTCAGACTCAAAGCCCTTTTCCTCAACTGAGAATTGGAATTGTTCTTTGAGCTGCAAGGACAGCTGGGGCATTTCTTCTGGGTGGTTCCAGTGTGGGCTAAGACTCTCCTTCCCACTGAAAAGACAGCAGCTGTGTGTGATTTCCCTGACTTCTCTGGGTTTTCTGTTAATCCTACCTCTCTGTAGTTTTTGCTCTCAGGATCTGCTGGGCCCACCAGGCCTGGGCTGAGTTCTGAATTTCCCAAGCGGGTGGGCAGGCTGCACTGTGTGTGTGTGTGTGTGTGTGTGTGTGTGTGTGAGCGTGCTCACACACATGGGTCTGGGGCTTATCGTGACCCTGACCCATCTCCCAGAGAACTCTGTGCTGAGAACTCTGGGGAACTGGTTTGTTCTGGGGGATGGAGAAAATGAGCAGCTGTAGGGAGGCCTGCACTCTGCCATTAAAGGGGATGCCCACTCCATTTGTCCCCTAGGACCACCCTGAGGATAAACTAATGTAAGGATGCTAAAAAGTTTAATGTAGGAAAGTTCTTGAGAATTTCATTAATTCAAACTCTAATTTGGAATTTGTAATATTTTTAAATGTTTTGTTTTCATAGCAAAGAATAAAAAACGTGTGCCTCCTGAATCTGTTACTTTCGCAGATTATAGAGGGCAGGGACCCATTCTTACTCATCACTGCCTCTCCAGCTGCTGACAGGCTGCCTGGTAACCGCCCGCTGAATCCTTCCAGATGTTTCTTGTGCATTTACATACGTGTGTGTGTATTTGCACACACAAACACACTCTACTTACATCTTACTCTGTAACATACAGAGCTTTTGAAAGTCCATTATGGAAGACGGTAAACAGCAGGAGGGTGCCGGGGGGGCTGTGATGCTGGGTCATCCAAGACCTAATGTATACAGATGGTCCAGAGATGCAGAAGAAACGGGGCACATACCAAGGAGACCTGATCGCTGAAACCTCCTGTTTCCTGGATCTTCTAATCATTTAGTGGGGCAAGTATCAATTTCAGCAGATCTCATAGAGTCCATAGAGGAAATGGGCTCATTTTCCCATCTGTGGGCCAGCACTGGGGCTGAGATCTGCATCCCTACTTGAGCCCCCTGGGGTGGAGTCAGAAGCTAGTGGGTCATGGCTATTGCTTGGGGATGGTGGCTTGGAACATGGAATCTGGGGGCAGACATACCTGGCTTCCAGACCTTGGCTGTCAAATTACTGAATGACTTCTGGCGAGTCCTTTGACCTCTCCAAGTTTGTTTTTTCATCTGTGAAGTTCACATAGTACTTCCTCCCAAGACTGTCAAAAGAATTAGGAGTACATGTGGAGTCCTTTTGCCAGAGTCCGACTGTGGGCACGCAGACACTTGAGCTGCCCATATTCCCACTATTACTTGGCTTTGATTTGGGTGGGGGAGGATACCCAAAGCCTACCAGAGGAAAAGCGCTCCCAGCTGTGGCTCAGGGCAGGCACGGCATCTTCTTACCTTTGCTGTCCTGGCACCTAGCATGTGAAACGAACTGCATGACCTTGAGCAAGCTGCTTAAACAGTGTTTTGTTTTCTCATCTACCACCCGAGTCAGGCTGAGTGGTAAATGAGGTTGAGCTTGGGGGGCACCTACAATGGTGCTTATTCCCTCTCCTTATTCCTAAACAAAGATCAAGAAACACCAATCTAGGGACTTCCCTGGTGGTCCAGTGGTAAAGAATCCACCTTGCAGCGCAAGGGATGCGGGTTCAATCCCTGGCTGGGGAACTGAGATCCCATATGCCGCAGGGCAACTAAGCCCGCGCGCCGCAACTACTGAGCTCGAGCACGTCAACTAGAGCCCGTGTGCCACAAACTACAGAACCCATGCACCCTGGAGCCTGCGTGCCACAACTGGAGAGAAGCCTGCGCTCTGCAATGAAGAGCCCACGTGCCCCAACGAAAGATCCCGCATGCTGCAACTAAGACCCGACGCAGCCAAAAATAAATAAAAATAAAATAAAATAAATAATAAATAAATCTTAAAAAAAAAAAACTTTCTATCATTCTACTTTAAAAAAAGAAAAAGAAACACCAATCCAGAGCCATTGTGGGCTGTACTTTGCTGTACCCTGATACTCAAGAGTTCTGAATATTTACTGACAAGAAGCTGCCTGGGTGACACCTCCTGGTGGGTATTTCCAGATGGAGACAGTACCCTCCCTGTTGCCTGCAGGAGTTGAGAAGATGCACTCTCCTCCTCCTGATTACCTTGCCACACCATTGATGGGATTTGGGAATTAGTTTGGGGCTTCCTACTCTGTATTCGACTGAATTGCAGAGATTTAATTTCACCAGTGTTAAAAAAGGAAAGACAGAGTAACAGGCATTAAATTAAGCTCCTGCGCTTTTGCAAAGACCCCTCCCCCCCACCAGACCTCAGGGATTTACTTCCTTCTCTAGTGCCCAAAGAGATTACCACTGTAGTAGATTTTCTAAACTGAAATGGAAGAGCCATTCTTATCCCGGGGATTTCACTAGGTGCTGATGAGAACAGAGCAAAATCCCAGGAAGGCACTGGCTCTTCCAGGTGCACTAGAGGCAATGTGCGCGGGGTTGCCTAGTAATATCCTCCCTAAACCGTGTGTTTACCAGCAGTTCCTGGGCTGCTCTATTTCTGATCGTTCCCAGGACTTTCTTCTTCCTCTTTCGCTGTCCTCTTGGCTACTGCTTGATGGTTTGCTTTGCAGTCCTGTCATTTCACAAAATCTTACTTCTGGAAAAGGATTAGCAAAATGACAGTGTTGCTGCTACTTAACATTCAGGAAATGCAGCATCCACACACAAGTTACCAATCATACTTACCAGATGGTAACTGTATCTTTTCACCAGAAAGTGAGCCGCAAACATTGAAACTCATCACCAACACATTTAAATTCACATCCATTTTCAATTTGACATCCTTAATGAGTTGGTATAATGAAAATCAGTATTTTATCCCTATATTGTTAACTATTTGTAACAATAATGCTACAATAATGCAGACTTGATATTTTTAAAATGGTCATGAAACAAAATCTCACAACCTACAATTCTGATATACTCTGTATCTAAATATATTTTTCAATACTTCAGAGTTCTATATTCAGAATGGGCTAATGGAAATGGCACATGGCAGGAAGAATAAAAATCTTGCAGCTGATGCTGGTGTCTATATACTTTTTTAGCACCACTGCTTAAGCTTAGTGGTTACTTTTTGATCAACTATTTCCCTAAAAAACTTTAAGATCAACTAGTTCTTTCTTATTGGACTTGTGTTAGGAGGCAACTGAAGCCCATGGGGGTGGAGTAAGTTCCTGATGTGATAACAGCAGAGCCAGAGAGCCTTTTGCCTCCAGGGTCCCCGGTCTCGATTTCAGTCCACCTAACACTCCCTAAAGGTCTCTGAGTTTGGGCCTTAGCTGGTTGTCAATAAATTAAATGGCAACCCTAGCTGGTTTGGTTTCTGTGCACTTAATGAGGGAAGAATGGTTGCTAGTGGGCTGAATTGTGTCCCACCCAAAATACATGTTGAAGTCCTAACCACTAGGACCTCAGATTGTGACTGTATTTGGAGAGAAGACCTTTAAAGAGGTAATTAAGGTAAAATGAGGTTTCTGAATTAATGGGCCCTGATTCAATATGACTGGTTAGGACACAGACAACACACAGAGGGATGACCATGTGTGAGGACACAGCAAGAAGGCAGCATCTGCATGCCAAGGAAAGAGGCCACAGAAGAAACCAACCCAGGTGACACCTGGATTTTGGACTTTTACCCTCCAGAATTGCGAGAAAATAAATTTCCTCTATTTAAGCCACACAGTCTGTGGCTTTTTTTTTTTTTTAATGGCAACCCTAGCAAATACAGTGGTCCAGACTGAAAGAAAATGTAGAACTTACATTACACTTTTCTTTATAATAGAGACATTATGTTATTAAGTAGGGCTCACTTATCCTAAGGATACAGTGGAATCTCATGGAACCGGAGTGGAATGCCGATGGCCTCAGAAATGCATTGGAGGGACTTCCCTGGTGGCGCAGTGGTTAAGAATCCACCTGCCAATGCAGGGGACACGGGTTCGAGCCCTGGTCCGGGAAGATCTCACATGCTGTGGAGTAACTAAGCCCGTGCGGCACAACTACTGAGCCTGCGCTCTAGAGCCCACGAGACACAACTACTGAGCCCACGTGCCACAACTACTGAAGCCTGTGCACCTAGAGCCCATGCTCTGCAACAACAGAGCCAGCACAATGAGAAGCCTGCACACCGCAACAAAGACCCAATGCAGCCAAAAATAAATAAATAAATTTATTAAAAAAAAAGAAAAAGAAATGTATTGGACCCAGGTCCTGGAGCATTGTCAAGATTCTATGTTAAGGCTTCCCTGGTGGCGCAGTGGTTGAGAGTCCGCCTGCCGATGTAGGGGACGCAGGTTCGTGCCCCGGTCCGGGAGGATCCTACATGCCGCGGAGCGGCTGGGCCCATGAGCCATGGCTGCTGAGCCTGCGTGTCCGGAGCCTGTGCTCTGCAATGGGAGAGGCCACAACAGTGAGAGGCCTGCGAACCGCAAAAAAAAAAAAAAAAGATTCTGTGTTCATATCTGCTTTTCATTGTATATCTGCTTCAGTTTTGTTTTGTTTTGTTTTTTAAATCCACCCCAATTTCCACTTCCTGGGGAAGAGACTGATTGGCCCAGCGTGAGTGAGGGACTCACCCCTGGTCTAAGAGTCATGTTAGAAATGACTGTTAGAGGGAGGCAGAGTCACATGGCACACCGTGGCCATCACAGCCCTGTGGAGGGCTTCCCTGGTGGCACAGCAGTTAAGAATCCGTCTGCCAATGCAGGGCACACGGGTTCGAGCCCTGGTCCGGGAAGATCCCACATGCCGCGGAGCAACTAAGCCCGTGTGCCACAACTACTGAGCCTGCACTCTAGAGCCCGCGAGCCACAACTACTGAAGCCCGCACGCCTAGAGCCCGTGCTCTGCAACGAGAAGCCCATGCACTACAACAAAGAGTAGCCCCCGCTCGCCGCAACTAGAGAAAGCCTGCGTGCCGCAACAAAGACCCAACACAGCCAAAAATAAATAAAAATAAAATAAATTAAAAAATAGAAATAAAAAAGCCCTGTGGAGACAAAGGAGGCGTCCTCAGGAAAGGAGAGCTCACCAGACTACGGAAACAGGGTCTGTCTCCTCTCAAGGGCAATGGGGAGGCAAACATGTGATGCTCAGTGTGCTAAAGCAGAATGGCCGATGTATTAACAGTTTGGCTAAAGATAGCACAATTAAGGCAAGAGCAGTGCAAGACCTCATTCAGACCAAGGACTGCTCGCAGTCTTATGGCTGTTTCCCAACTGAGGATGAGAGAAAGAAGAGATGACAACAACGTTGATTAGCAGCCTGTCAAGGTATGTGCGCCCATCAGGTAGAAAAAGTTGATTGGTGATCAACTGGAATTCCATTATAGGAATGGTGCAGAATGTTGATAATCTAAAAAGTAATGTGCAATGAAACATAACAGGAAGCCAGACTAGTCTCTGGTTTCATACACATCAGGGAGCCTAGATCATTACCTCCTGAGAGGAAGAAGTGGGGGAGATTAAATAATGCTTTTTGTTCTGGAGAAGGTTATGTATGGGAAATACAGCAAGAACAAAACTTTCAAATAAATCGGAATCAGACAAGAGTGGTTACCTGAATTAGCATGGGAAAGGGCATCCTCACAACTGCCACAGCACCTTGCTTTTGCTCACGTTACCCCTTCTTCTTCTTCCACCTGGTACCCAGGCCTGAAGCCCCTGCTTAGGCTATCTCCTCTGTAACACCTACCCTGACTGACCACACAATTTGGCATTTTATTTTTCTGAAACTGTTTTGTGGACATTGTGTTCCCCCTATAGACTAAACCTCCTTAGGATGAAGGCCTATATGATATTCCCCACTTTGTCTTAAAGGGCCTGACACACCTTTAATGAACATTTGTTGCCTGACTAGTTGTCACCAGCTGAACAGAAAATGGTCAGAAATATGCTTGCTGGGCTCAAGTAATCTTAGAATAATCAGAGAAGAAAGAGAAACATCCAGGTATGTTCCTTTTAAGATAAAAACTTTATTTTACAATTATATAAAGCTGCTTTACATTAAGCACAATCCATTTACTTTGTATAGAAACAAAATACCTTTTCATCTGCAAAAAATCAAGTTTTGCTGTATATAAAACTAACATGTGCACATTGTGCTTAAACTGCAAAGTCTGTACAGCTTTACAAAGGACTACCCTTCAAAAGGGCATCCAGTAAACACTTTATTGCATATTTAACACATGGTCTATAACCCACATGTACAATGGAGGAGAAACAAGAAAAACAATTAAAAGGAGGATGAAAATAGCAGCTTTCAGTGAAAGTTTGCACACCAACAAAGAAAAAGGTCTGCCACATCTGTAGAGTTGTGCTTGTGTGTCATTTTTGTATTTCCTCACATACACTGGATGGTTTTTGGATGAAGCCTTTATGTACAATAACTCTGAAAGGGTCAAACCTGACCTTCATCTGGAAACTTTTGGCTGGTTTTATAACTGAAGTGGCAATAGGTTTAATTTAATATCAAAGCTAACTCAAGGTAAGTGTAAACAACTAATACCCATATTCTTGGAGCAAAGAAAAATTTAAAGAAATAAAACAAAACTTTAAAATACCTTCCCCATTCTCACAAAGCTCAGACTAAATAAACATTTTGTATGATTTAAAATCCTAGAAAACTCCACAGGTGCTTAGGAAGAAAAATGTGATGGATGGTCTTGGGCAGTGTTTCTCCACATATATCCCCCGGTTCACTTGCATCAGAATTACCTGAACACTTTTTAAAAAAATGCAGGTTATCATGCTTCACAGGCAGATTTACTGAATATCTGGAATCTGTATTTCAGTAAGCTCCCAGGTGATTCTGAGGCATTAGTTTGAGAACCACTGGTTTGTACTGACAGTGCTGCTACAGGGTCAACTCACCCTCTTCGAAAATTCTGGGATCACAGGAAAAATCGAGTTGCTGTTGCAACATGGAAGGCAGTGTGAAACCAACAGCAATGAAATAGCAATGCCATTTCTAGATCAAAATGTCTTTCTTTTTTCAGTGGAAAAAGACAGCCACATTGTTAAGGCACTGATATTTGTCACAGAAGCAGTACCATACTGTTTTCTTTGATTCCCTCAATCTGAAGTACCAGTATGCAAACACAAGGCAGAAGTCTGGACTGCTCTAAATAATAACAAATACGATGGAGTAAAAACGATTTCCAGATTGGAGAAGGTTTATTTTTGAGCCCTGAAATAAAAAAAGGAGTCCAGATATTCTTGTTGAGACATCTAATGTATAAGAACTACAAAGGTCAACATCTAGGGGGAAACCTAATAACCCACAACTGTTTTGTTGTGGGCAAAATCGACTTGTGGTCACAAAAATTGGGAGTTTAAACTTACTTTTTCATGGCCAACTTAATATTATCTTCAGTTGTAGATCTTCGTTCCTGCCCCCCTTGCCACTGATACATATATTTTGTACATAGGTATGTATGTATTGTCTAGTTTCCAAGTGGTGTTGGTAGGCTGAGTTCAATCAAGATGTAGCGTGCAGGCAGGTGCCCACCTGGCTCTTGATGTGCATTTCATACAGGTCACACACACACTGCACGGTGTTTGTCAGACTCAGTACCCTGAAAATATGGGGTCTCATATTTCCATTCTGTATAAGTTATTATATTGATTTAGTGTATTGTCATACATTAAAACAAAGACAGCAAAATCAGCCTCCCTCAATTCTGACCTACTGCCTGAAGTCTTATAGCAGACACTACCCAGGGTATGAGGGCTATGATATCTATTTATGTGAGGTATAAAACCAAAATAAAGGTCTGATTACACATGTACAGCTAATGCAGTAGCATCACTTTTACCCCATAGCTGAAATAATTTAAAGTTAAAATTGCAAGGGAAAAACACTGATGCACAAAAGGCAATAGTTTGGAAAGTTGTCGACCAAGAATGATCTAAGTAGGAAAAAAAACCCGCTATAAACCTTATAATATCTGACCCAGTAATTTTCTTTAAAGGGGAAAAAAAGTCTTAAAAAGACAGTGGTAGTGGAGTTATCAAAATTACCACCTCCTCCCCAAATTTAGGTTTATAATAAAAATTCCCAAATGTCCCCCCAACATAGAAAAAACTCTCTAGCATAGTCTGAAATGAAATACAAAATTCTAGATAGTGACAAAAAGAAACCACCACAATGGGGGTAGAGGAGGGATAGAATGATTATCAAACCTTTACTGATTGTAGATCAAGTTTCATAAAACAGATAACATTTATGTAATTTCTTGTGCAGTCAACAAGTTTCATTTTAATTGTGCTTACATTATATAACTGTGAAGCCTGAACACTGGTTGTGTTTTTAATTTACACGTTTCAAGAAAACCATAAATTCAAAATATTCTCCATATATAACAAATTGAACGAATGCAACAAATGCTCATTCACTCCCAAGAAATTAATATATAGAAAAGAAACATTTTTAAAGTTGCACACAGTCCACTATTCAGGCTACAAGTACATATTTACTGTATTACAGCACATTATTTTTTTAAAGTCTGCTTTCAACATAAACATAAATAACCACATTTTAAAAGAGCCCCATACTAAGTTTGCAGGCAAGTGCTGGACAGTTGGCCAGTAAGAGCTACTTACCATTGTCTTTCCCAAACCGAGAGGACTGGGCTATCTGTGGAACTATCTGTATAGGGTGATAAGCAAGGCCAAGTTAAACATTTTCATTCACCCATTGACTAAACACTTTTCTGCTCTAAATGCCACCTACATTTCTAAACACCCAACTCATGGAATGCAATTATCTTAGAAGACTGGTTTTAAGGATCATTTATCACTTTGATGTAATCCACAAAAACCTAGTATACAACCTTTTAAAATGTGCCTATGCTCTGCTGACAGAGAGCCCGTAGTTTTTGTGTACAGCAGAGGCTGAAATATGATTTTGGTTCTGAGCTCTAGTTGTGCTTTGCCCTGCTGCCTTTAAGGTAGCTTTTCCACCTCTTGACAAATTCTTTGAAGATTGGGGACTCATCAATGGTGCTGAGTAGCTGCAGTTGATTGATGTGGGTGGTGTGATAGTCCCAGCGGGCCAGGTTGGGGGCAATGCCAAGCATGAAGTGCCGGAGGTCATAGATGGTTCCTGAGCCAGTGTCGTACAAGGGGAGCATGGCTTTAAGGGATTCCATGCCACGCTCATACAAGGACCTCGCTTCTTTCCCGAGTTTTTCCCCTGTAGTTTCTTTTAAGTCATACAGCCCAATTAAAGAATACATAAAGCCATTTAAAACAAAAGAGCTAGGTGTGGTTGGATATTCTTCATACCAGTCATGTTTATTCATAAACACAGCTTTAACTCCATGCTGCTCTGATAGAAATTTGTAAGGGGCTGTTGCCCTTAAAGCTGAATTGAGGAATATACGGTCTTTTGTTAAGAGATAGGCCCTGACTAATGTAGAAATGGCTTGACCTTGGGCCATGGCAGAGTACCACCCTGGCTCTAAAGACTTGAACCCTTCCCCTAACTTACGGGTCACCATAATTGGCCAGCCACCTTTCTCATCCTGGTTCCTCACCAACCAATCACTGGCAGCAAAGAATGCGGCCATGTGGGCTGTGGTAGAGATGGTAATGTTGTCGAGGAAGCCTTTCCCTTTTGCAATCAACCTAACTACTTTCTTGGGCATTATTTTGGTTGGCTTGACAGCTTTTGTGTTGGAAAGACCCACTCCTTTCCGGAGGTCAGTGACCAGGTCCCTGGTAACCGTGCTCCATGAAGTTCTGGGCCCAATGCCATAGTATATGTCTCTTTCTTTAAAAGCAATTAGCTGGGTATTTGAGACATAATGTACAGTGAAGAGCTGATTCTTTTCTGTGGTCTCCAGAACCACAGACACACTTCCGTTTGTTAAGAACTTGAGGTCAAATGAAATAATAAAATCTTTTGTGTTCCCCAGTTGCAAGGATACACCATCACTGGTTTCTGTAGGGGGAAAATATACCAAAAAAGACTGGTTAGAATGGAAGCTCTTTGTATTTAAAAGTTACTTGCAATTCATCCTTGATAATCACTGACCATACAAAATTAATACTTCAATATTTTATATGTCAGATTTTTTTTTAAATTTATTTTTACTAAGTTAACCATAAACAGATGACAATTGTTGAGTCCGTGATGGCTTGTGAGCATCAGGGCAAAGCTCTTACCTTTTGGCCTGTCTAGTTTACATTAGAGGGGTTAATGGCCTTAGCAGATAGCTAAGGTACTGTGGTCAAACTGCCTTTTCTAGATCAAATACTGGCTGACCAATAATCAATGACTATCTAGTATACCCATTCTACAAAAAGAAAAAATATAGCCAAAAGCTGGCTCAGCACATAATATTACAAGAAAGATCCTAGAAGAAAAGAATGGTTAGATGTGAATTAAAAAAAAAAATTTTTTTTTTTTTTTTGGCTGTGCTGCGCAGCTTGTGCAATCTTAGCTCACCAACCAGGAATAGAACCTGGGCCACCAGCTGTGGAAGCATGGAGTCCTAACCACTGGACCACCAGGAAATTCCCTAAAAAAATTTTATTTACTTAATATTTAGTAAGTATTTACTATGTTCTAAGTGCTTTACACATATTAACTCATTTAGTCATTATAACACTTAACAAGAGTAGTGCTATTATTACTCTTACTTTATGAATGATGAACACAGACACAGAAGTTAAGTAACTTGCCTAAGGTACAAAGAGTTGAACACAGGTTGACTAGTCTGGCTGTATAATACATGCTCTGAATCACCAATCGATGTTGAAAATGATAGGTTTGTTTTCAGATATTCATTGGAATTGTGAATAAATTCTGGAAATTAAGCAATCGGCTCATGTAGTCAACAAAAAGTGAGGAATACTGGGGGAGGCTCTGGAGTTAAAACAAACAATCTTTGTTTGGATTCTCACTTCACCACTTACTAGCTTTGAGATGTTCAACAAGATAGACCTATTTGACCCTCAGTTTCTTCACGTGTTAAGTAGAAATAATATTACTTTGCAAGGTTAACTGTGAGGATTAAAAAAAAAGGATAGTGGCTTGGAACATAGTATAAAATGATGATGATGATGATGATGATGATGATGATTCTGAAGCCAATGGTTTCAGAGGCTGATAAAATAGCAGAGCTGTTTTACTTGGCAAATTGTCAAATAGGAAATTTCTCTTGCATGTCTATAGTACGATGATGGCTGACTCTCAGAAAGTTGACTTCTACCAAGAAAAGAAACTGAGCATATGAAAACCAAACAGTAGCAGCAGCAGGAAGAAGAAGAGGAAGAGGAAGAAGAAAAAAAGGAAGAAAAACAACAAAAATATATGTAGTACAAATTTTATAACATTAAAGGTAAATGTGAATATCTTGGTCTATACAGAGCTTAAATCTTTTTAAAATTTATTTAATCAATTAATTTATTTTGGCTGCGTTGGCCTTCGTTGCTGCACGTGGGCTTTCTCTAGTTGTGGTGAGCAGGGGCTACTCTCCGTTGTGGTGCACGGGCTTTTTTTTTCATTGCAGTGGCTTCTCTTGTTGTGGAGCACGGGCTCTAGGCGCGTGGGCTTCAGTAGTTGCAGCACGTGGGCTCAATAGTTGTGGCGTACGGGCTTAGTTGCTCAGTGGTATGTGGGATC
Source organism: Mesoplodon bidens (assembly GCF_964165515.1). NCBI lineage: Eukaryota > Metazoa > Chordata > Mammalia > Artiodactyla > Ziphiidae > Mesoplodon > Mesoplodon bidens. Next base: position 58,759,973 of record NC_138178.1, on the reverse strand, counting down.
TTCCCAGAACAGGGCTCGAACCCGTGTCCCCTGCATTGGCAGGCAGATTCTTAACCACTGCGCCACCAGGGAAGTCCCCAGAGCTTAAATCTTAAAAATAAATCTTAAAAATACATTCACATGTATTATACAATACATTATTGTACAATAACCTTCTGAGGCTGGTAGAGCAGGAATTACTGCTTCCATTTTAGAGATGAAGATATGGAGGCTTTGCAAGGGTAAAAGGTTTGCCCAAAGCCAAATGCTAACTAGTGGTAGAGCAGGGACTAGAAACCAGGGTTCCTGGGTCTAAGCTCAAAGACTGTGAAAAAGAAATGATATTGGAAATACCATCCTCATGAAAATAACCAGTGGAAGAATTATTTCTCTTAAACATAGCTATAGAATCAGATCTACTTTAAGGCGTCCTTGAGGAAATCTTGGGTGCTCCTTATTGGAGCAATGATTGGGAGTGTGAACTGATGATAGTGTAAACAGTGTGATTAGCTTGGACAGTATTATCACCATGTTGAGCTGATCATTTAACTCTTCCAACACTGGACTCTACCAGTGTGGATATAATTGACCCAAAGCTCTTAATTACTTCATTTGATGGAATAGACAATTATGGAAGTTGTACTGAGAATGAGAACATCTTGCTAGATGTATGATGCTTTGACTTTTAAAAAAGTGATTTCAGAAGTATATTTCTAACACAGTAAAAATCCATTTTATCTGGAGAAATGTCAACATGCAACCTCTCTCTTAGCTGGCATTTTCCTGTATCTATAGTAAATGGAATCTGATGCTCAGTACAACATACTTGATGTTTCAGGATGTTTCGCAGGATTCTGAATTGACTTATGAATTACTCAAGATTAAATTATATTCAGCAGAGGCTATCTTGAGAGGTACTTATTTTTTTATTCTTATGGTAATGCCTCATTAATCAGACAACACTGTTAACTATGGCATCCATTCTCACCACCATCTTCAGAAGTCCAAATGTAAGAAAGTTGAAGAATTATATTTTCTTCTCAGAATTCCATTCTAATTTTCACTTTATGTATACAAATCTAATGAAATGATATAGTTCGATCAATCACCTTATGTTTCAATATAACAGATTATGTAGTTCAAAGAACTCAGTAATGAATGATGTCATTTAACACCACCAGAGGGGGTTATTGAGCCACAGAGGAGAAGTGACAAAGAAGTCACAATCCCCAATTTAAATCAATCCACAATCATATGAGACAGGTCTTTTAATTCCTATCTTATAGATGTACAGAGAGGTTAAATATCCTGTCTACGTCACTCAGAAGGGTCTGAATGGTAGCAACTGGGACATGACTGTGGTTATGGCAACCACTTTGGAAATACACCAGGCAAGATTTTGAGCTCTACTGGAGAGTCCTAAGATATCTGGAGACCTGTGCTTTAAATCTACTAATAGAAAGTTTCCAGCTTCCTGCCGCTTGAAATCCATGACTACTCTCTCTGACCAGTTATTCCCAGGAGTCACTGTAAGTGTCTATTTTTGGTATATGTGGTACATATAAATGTACTTTACGCAACAAAGGATGATAAACATTTAAGAATAGTCTTTAAATCAATGTTTTCACACATAACATGAACGGTTATTAATCAACAGGTTTAGTATGTGGAGTGAGAAGAGGCCTTAATCAGAACCTCAAGGAACAGAGAGACAAGCGTCAGGCAGAAGAAGAGAAGTTCATAAGAAGCCTCAGAAGGAATGGCTACACAGAGAGGAGAAAGTGAGGTCATGGAAATGAAGTGAAGGGAGTGCTTAGGAAAGGGAAAGCTAATTTAATAAAGCAGGACAGGTATAAAGTTTTAATTCATTCAATTTTAAAATTAGGTAGAAGGAAAAAAAACATTCTTCAACAAACAAAACAATAAAAAATATGCTGCAGACCCATGTTATGGTTTTTCCCTCTAGATAATCTTATTTCCTTTCAGGGAAAAAAAATCAAGGCCAAAAAGGAAAAAGACCAACAGCATGTAGCCTCTGGTCTTCCAGAGCCTTACTTCACTTAGGCCTATGCTTTTAGGCACAAGTTCCAATTTCTTCTCATCAATGATTCTCTGAATTTATCTCCCAAGAAGACTATATCATCTAAAAAGCCTCATTTCCCATTCCTACGTTTCAATAAACGTCTCACCTTTTTGATTTCCTTTTCCTGCTCTGAGCAACAACTCCAACTAACTCTCCCTCATATACTTGTATCAAACACAACTCCAGACACATCCAAGATATCAAAACAAGCACCACATTCTGAGGTAGCACACTCCTACCAACAGAGAGTTCCAATTGTGAGTAGCTAGTGTGCCACTGGCAGAATGTCTGTCACAGACAGTTCTCTCCTCCATATGCTTAAACCCACCTTGGGAAGCAGTTTCATCTCTGGTTGCTGGCTGCAGAATGAAGGGCCAAAGTGAAGGTCCTTCACTTAGTATGAGGAGACCTATTGTTTGTATTAACCAGGGTACCCAAAAGTGCACAATGAAATCCATTGCTCTGAATAGGGCAGAGTTCAAGAGATGGTTCTAGAAAACCTCCCAGCACTTGAGGAGATCGAGATGAGGTGTGCTGTTTTCCACCCTAATCCAGACTACATTATTAATCAGTGTAAAAATAAGCCCTCTAGATGCAACCAAAATCAAATGTCCTTTTTAATCTAATAATTTCCTGCTATAAATCATAAGCTAAATATTCTTAAACATCTCCATGTACTTTCTCACCCAGTCAAGCCTGTTGTTTTACAATAAGCAAAGATGCTCTATGTACTGGAATACCACAGAATGCCATAGGATAAAAGAAGTTTTAGTCACAGAATAAAAAGTAAAGGTCACCACCCATTATTTGCATTGCATTAAGCACTCATAAATCCATTACTTAAGGCCATCTAGAATGAGTAGATTTGTACTGCTGTTTTCAAGGTCTGTGAATCACACAGTCATCAGTAAAGGACAAGGACAGAATACAGAAAAGGTCTTATAACCTTTTCTCTCTTTTTATTTACCAACTGGCAAGGTTGGTGGGAGGGAGGATGAGTTCTGTTCTTGACAACATTTCCCCCCACTCCACCCACAGAAAATTAAGCCTGAGGTGCTAACTAAAATTATTCCACTGTCTTTTTAAGTAATGAACTCATTAATTCTCATGGATATTGATTAGTGGAGAGAAATACATTACATCCCAATTAATGGGACCGTCTTAGAAAAAGGGCAAATATTGCATAAAGTTAATTTGATTTTATAAAAGATTTTATTAATGAAATGGCTTTATATGAAGTTTGAAACAATCTAGTACATTAACAAAAGTCAATATAGAAAGCAGGCCTGGTTGTTAATGCTATATTACTTTGAAAAAATAAAAAGCTACTGGTAAAAAATAGGCAAAGGAAAGGATGGCTCTCACTATAAAGAAAAATTTCTGCCTTAATGCAAAATAGTTTAAAAATTAAAGGATGAGTGCTGTGCTGAAACATTAAAATAAAACTGAGAAACTTTATTCCTGTGGGATCTGGTTCCCTGGAAGGAGAAAGACATCATGCAGTAACCTGGTTCTTGTGGCCTGGCTCTTCATGCAGTAAATATTCCTTATATAACCTTAAATTTTTTAGCTAAAATCCGTTTTTAGATTTCACTTGGGTGACACTATTTGTTTCTTCATATATGTAATATCAAGCATCTGCTAATGTGTTTTTTAAAAACCATAAAAACAATTTTAAGGGAGTATCAGGTGCCATAAATCAACATAAAATTAGCAAACACATATAAAAACACATCACTTACCCGGAGCAGTGAACTGTTTAACATTGGTGAATCTAGACTTATCAGCCACACTAGCCATAAAGCAGCCCTTTGGCACGGTCCAGTCATTGGGCTTGCTATTTTTGTCCCTGTCTTCTGCTGTTTCATATACCTCTATGTGAGGGGGTTTCTCAGTTAGATTCTTGCTGTAATGACTTAACCCATACTGTGCAATCTGGATTGGGTAGAAATAGCCTTGAGGTCCCCATTGTGTAGATAGAGGTACACCTATAAAACAGAGAAACAAAATAAATAACTATCTCCAGACATTCATAATCCTATTCTGAATACCACTCTTCACTGTTTCACTTCTGGGGGAGTTATAGGGTTATCAGCAACTTTTAAGCTTCCTTATTACACTGTTTTCATAATTACTAAAAACAAGTACCAAATTAATCAGAAATGAAAAACAGAACTAAATGCTCATTCACTCTCATTCATTATTTGTTGACAGATAGCAATGCAATGTTGTAGATCATCCTTTGAAGGACTAATTTTTAATGTGTGCTACTTTTGCTCATAGCTACAGATGTAATTTCATAATTCTGTTTCATACATTCAAGTTTTACACAATTTAAATACATATAGTTAATGTTACCAGCTTTATTCTAGAATATTAAACCTGAAATTTTCTTAACATCTGTACTTAACAGTCAAGTTAATTACATACTAATCTTTCCCTCCGGTGTCAAGATGTGGTCTAGTAACTTTATCATCTGACGGTTAAAAGTATTTGCTTAAGAAGCCAGCTATGGGGGGCTTCCCTGGTGGCATAGTGGTTGAGAGTCTGCCTGCCAATGCAGGGGACACGGGTTCGAGCCCTGGTCTGGGAGGATCCCACATGCTGCGGAGCAACTGGGCCTATGAGCCACAACTACTGAGCCTGCGCGTCTGGAGCCTGTGCTCCGCAACAAGAGAGGCCGCGATAGTGAGAGGCCTGCGCACTGCGATGAAGAGTGGCCCCTGCTCACTGCAACTGGAGAAAGCCCTCGCACAGAAACGAAGACCCAACACAGCCAAAAATAAATAAATAAATTTATTTTTTAAAAAAAGCCAGTTATGATTAGGCAACTTAAAGTATAAACACAGTTTGCAATTCTTTTTCATATCCTTCACATCAAAATGTAATTCTTGAGAACAAAGAGTGCTTTTTTTAAAGAATGAATTAAAGTTGTATATTTAACCATAGATTCTTCATAAATTCATTAATGGATTACCTCTTGTAAAGTTCTAAGCAAAACTTTTAAATGTTTGGTATTAGTGTTTATTTTAGTAATTTTCTACATGGGAAATACAATAATACCACACTGTACAGAACAGTGTATTATTGCATCATGGTGTATGTGTTGAGAGATAAACTCCTATTTATAGTCCTAAAATAAATTAACAAGCAACAGATGGGCATGGCAGAAACTGGGAACCTACAAAACTATATGTGTTTTGATGTAGTTTCAAAATAGTTTAAGGAATTAGAGACCATACGGGCTAAGAAACCTAGGCTACAGATAAGCTTTTTAACTTCAATATTCTTTCTCCAAGGGTAGATCTTTTTTTTCAAAATTCAAACAATTATTTTCACTTAATAAAAGCAAGGTTTATACTATCTCATTTGATGGGTAATAACTACAATAATGTGCAATTGGCCTAAGAAGTGATAGACTGATCAATGGAACAGAATAGTAGGCCAGAAACATACTCTAGTAAAGATTTAGAAACATACTCTAGTTTCAAAATATTTTAGTATAACGATAAAGATTGAATCATTGATCAGCAGGGAAAAGAGGAGATTATTCAATAAACGTTAAGGGAAAAAAAATCTAAAATTAGGCCCTGACCTTGTACCATTTGTCAAAATATAGATCAGTTTAGCCGGACTAAAAAGTTAAATGTAAAAAAAACCCATAAAACTATTAGAGAAAATACAGATGAACAGCTGATCATGGCATGGCAAATGATTTTCTAAGCATAAAAGGAAGAATTAAAAAAAAAAAACCCTAAGTTTAGTAAATAGAACTAAAAATTTCTAAAACTAACACATCATAAATAAAATGAAAGGACAGCCAAATTAAAGGAAATATCTTTAACAAATGCAATAAGGTGCTACCACCCTTGCTATATATATAAAAAGTCTCACAAATATATTTTTCTAAAAAACAACATTAATCACATTGAAAAAGGGGGAAAGAACATCAAGCCCATTCTATAATGGTTAAAAGCATATGAAAAAGATATCTGACCTCACTAATTGCTAAAGAAAGAAAATTATAAGATCCCTTTGTAAACAACAGATTAAAAAATAAACTTTCATGATGGCAGGAGTTGGGTGACAGGAGCACCCTTATACTCTGCTATTGGAAGCATGAATAGGGTCAACCTTCTTGGAAAGTAGTTTGGTAAAATAGATTAACTGATACTATTTGACATGGCAATTTATTTCCTAGGGAACTACTCTGAGAATACAATTAAAACAGCAAATGATTAACTATGAATATCTATACCATTATGTATAATGGCAAAAAAGTGGAAATGACCTAAATGTCCAACTAAAGAGAAAGGTTCCATACATTATTATGGCATGTCCTTATTACGAATACTAGTGATTAAAATATTCAATAACAAGAGGAAATAATCATAACATGTTGAATGAAAAAAGAATACAAAATTGACTATACAGCATGATTCTAATTTGTTTAAAAATGTATATCTACAAAAACAACAAAAAGATTGGAAAAGACATCAAAAGATTAACAGTGGTTATGGTTGCTTTTTACTTTTTCTTTAGCATCTAAGCACCTATTAAGCTTATACACTTCTAAAAATTACTGGAAAAAAAAAAAGGTTTGGCGATGGATATCTTCCAAGCCTCTAAAAAACTACTACCCTCCTGAACACTGCACAATAAATATCATTATAACTATGTTAAAACATATACCTAGGTATAAAGACCCTTTGAGAATATACAAAAATGGTAATAATCATCTTGAATGGTAAGAATATAAGTGAATTTGCCCCCTTCCTTCTTCTAAACATTCAGTAAAGATATTATAAAAATTAAAATATTAAGGTATTAAAATCACTTTCTATAACAAAATGAGAAAAATGAAATAAAACCCAAACTAAGCAATCTTAAAACACACTAAGTTCTTTCCTCTGATTAATGATATACTTTAAAGTCAAATTCAGTTTGGCTCTCTGATCAATCCTAGGTTTGAAATACAAATTCCAAAATGTATTAATTATACCCATAAGGAACCCCCAGGTTTTAAAGACAATGAAAGACAATATGTAATAGACTATAGGAGTTCATGAAGTTCAGAGAAAATGGTATTATGTATTATCTTGTTCTGAGAACTGTAAACCTCCATCCAGGGATGATACCTGGCTAATCTGGTAATAAGACTTGGTACATTGATGGGTCCACTGGATCGTCTGTCTCCCTTTCCCATCTCCTCTCATAGGATATGATAATAACCTATGACGATAGGTTATTAGGATAATAACCGTACAGGATAATAACTGCATATTTTAATGCAAAATTTCTGGAGATGCTGTGCCTTGACTTTACTGATGATAATTTTAGTTTCTGGGGCAGGTTAATGGCATAATCCTATTTAATCAGGTATGATCTTATTGTAGCCCTTAAATCACACCATCTAGAAAGTTCAGGTTTAACCTGTTCCTCCCTGCTAAGTCTGAGTGATGAAAGGTCTCTTGATAGTAAGCTATGTAAGTACTTGCTATATAATTAACACAGTCTCTTATTCCTCAACACAATCAGGACAGAAAAATGCAATGGAGTAGATGGATACCAACCTTCAACCCCACTTATGCACTTGACTCTGTCTCGGACTTCCACATTGTAGCCTTCAAAGGACATAAATACACCATCAGGGTGATAAGGGGCTCTCTGTGCATAGACTTTGGAATAGCTATGAGAGAATTCAAACCGATCATAGCCATCATACTGAACCACCTTTCCGTAAACGTCAAAATATTTCTCTACCCAGGTGAATGGAAGAAAGACTTCATTCCCCTCTCGTCTCCCTTTAATTGTGTGTTCATCATTTATGAGACAGTCAATTTCTTCATATTTGAGCCCTAACACCTTGCTTCCCCCATTGCTATTGAAGCCCCCAACAACAGGGGGTGCTTTCTGCTGTTCCTGAGGGAATGCCTCCTCAGAGTGCTTGGCCATGTGGTTCACATAGTTGTTGCTCTCAGATGCTGCTGCTCTTTTTTCTAACGCATCCACTCTGAAGCCACTACTCGAGTGCCGTGGAAACTGGATCGCTTTGTCGCTGGAACACTTATTCCACAAAAGTACTGTGACCAAAGTGAAGAGTGCGCAGATGACAATCAAAGTCTTATAGTTGACCCGAGCTGCCAAGCAACGCATATTCAGACCATACCTATGGAGGCAAGAAGAAAAATTCACACAAAGATGTACTTACTGACATTTCATAGGATAAGATTTACTTTTTTATACTGAACCACTACATTAGGGCAATTTTATTAACTGCACGTAATCTGATCAGATTTAAAATTACTAACTCAAACTTTTCAGCAGAGACAAAGAAAAGGCAAGAGGTGCTTCCCCCTCTTAAAATGCTCAGTTAGCATGATCCTCTAAAGCAAAGATGCCCAGTCTTTCTGTTTGTGCCTCCCTTGGATTCTTAATAATTTTTTCATGAAGCCCCTAGGTCAAAAAAAAATACCTATTGGGCTTCCCTGGTGGCGCAGTGGTTGAAAGTCTGCCAGCCGATGCAGGGGACATGGGTTCGTGCCCCGGTCCAGGAAGATCCCACATGCCGCGGAGCGGCTGGGCCCGTGAGCCATGGCCGCTGAGCCTGTGCGTCCGGAGCCTGTGCTCCGCAATGGGAGAGGCCGCAACAGTGGGAGGCCCATGTACCGCAAAAAAAAAAAAAAACACCAAAAAACCCCCTATTACTTCCATTTGTGAAGCAGTTGGGCTCAAACAACTTAATACATGTTTTTGTCAGTAGCTGTTTGAAAAAAATATAACAGGTCATGTCAAGGTAAACACTGACATCCATGTTGCCAAATCCAACAATGAATTTTTAGTGCTCACCCTATGTTGCTTCTCAGCAGCATGGAATAGTAAACGACTTTTTCCTTCCTGAAACACTTTCTTCCCAGGACTCCTGGGGCACCTTGCGTTCTTGCTTCTCCTTATACCCCAGCTGGATGCTCCTCCTACCTAGTCATCTCTGATCATTCCTTCTCATCTCTCTGAACCTGAATGCTGAAATGCCTTAGGGCCCCAGTCCTCAGACCTCTTCTTTATCTCTATTCACTCCCAGGTGATCTCACCCAATCTCATGGCTTTAAATACAATTTATATGTTGACTTTTCCCAAAATTCTATCTCCAAGCCAGACCTTTCTTCAGAACTGCAGGCACATATACCAATGTGCTAATCCAAGTATCAATAACTGACATCTTTATTTGAAGGTCAAATGGACTTCTGAAACATAACATTCAAAATTTAATCCCTAATCTTTCCCTTCAATCTGCTCCTCCTTTACTGCTCAGACCAGAAATATTGACTCCTTTCTTGTTCACCCCATATCCAACCAGTCAGGAAATCCTGCTGTCCCTACCTTCAAATTATACCCAGAATCTAATCACTTTTCACCAACTACACAAGTTACCAACACATCAGAGCCACTGCCATATTTCACTTGGAATGTTACAGTGATGTCTAACCTGCTCTCCCTGCTTTTACCCTTGCTCTACTATTCTACCCCAAAGTCTATTCTCAACATAGCAGTCAGAATGATGCTTTTAAATATAAGCCAGATCCTGTCTTTCCAGTCATGATGGGAGAAGAATTTGATGCTGTTGCCCCTACTGGCCATGTGGTGTACCAACCAGTTGTGATTGTACTGTAGGTAGTCCTGGAATGCCTGTTGCTGGGGTCACTGGGAAACATGGAAAATTATGGGTTAGTTACATGTGCAACATATGGAATATCTCTGCCCACTGACAGTAAAGAGAGTAGGCTTACTGCTGTTTGCTACAGTAGCTCTGTAATTTATTTTATGGTGTAAATCCAAAACTACTTATTTTATGGTTGTAATCCTTCTTCCCCCTTTTCCTCTCAATAAACCCTTCTGGCAGCAATGAGATTTAAAAAAATCAAACCGTAAAATGAAAACGTTTAATGAAAAATTACACAATGATTTTCTGTTTTTCAAGAAAGCTGATGGTGTTTTTCAATTAAAAGCTCATTTCTTTTAATTCCAAGAGGAGGTAAACCCTGAGTCCTTGCATGTCTGAAAGCAACTTTATTCTGTTCTCACCTTTGATTAATAGTTTGGCAGGATATAGAATCCTTGGGCTGCATGTTATTTTCTTTCTAAATGCTGTAGGCAATATTTTACTTTCTTAAAGCATTACGGGCTACTGATGAGAGGTTTGACTTCAGTCTGATACTTGCCATTTTGTACATGACTTCCCTCTGAATCTTGTGTTTACCCTAGGAATTCTGCAGTTTTGCGAGAAAGTTACCAGTATGATATTTGATTCACTACTTCAGCACTTGGTGTGCCCTTTCAACCTGAAACCTTGTGTTCTCTTATTCTTGTTTAACGGATGTAGTATCTTCTTGCAGCTCTGAGTATGTTAGGGTTCTGTTTTTGTAAAGTTCTCTCTGATTATCTCTGTTTTCTTTAGTGGTCATTTTTCTGGTTATTTTAGTCTCTTTCATGGTGTTAGCTTTCCTCACACTCCTGTGATCTCTGTTTACTCATTCATCTTTAGGCTTGAATGACTCATTAGCCAACACAGATTTCCTCTGTTATTGTGAAGATGGTCTGATTTTGGGCTAGATTGTTCTGAGAGGGGCTCTGTGTGGGTTGGGTACAGGCGGAGTGACAGTGTTCCTTTAGGGTGTGTGGGTGGGTAGCCAGCAGGCCCTCTAAATACCAGAATGAAGATGACTTTTTCTTTTGTCCTGGGGATATAACTCGTACTCTAGAAGCCTTAGCTTTTCCCAATTTCTCTAAAGAAAATCTGGCTGGTGTTTTGGCTGGGGTTCACAGCCAGCTATCTATAGTTCAAGTGCAGGGGTGAGAGAGATAAGGGGAAGGAAGGAGAGGGTACAGCCGTGCCTTCTAGTACTGGAACAGAGATCTGGAAATCTGTTTAATTATCACCCTATGGTAATCTTCCTATTTACTGTTATTGGCTTCTTCATTTCTTATTTCTCAGTGGAGCATCAGGAGGGAAGGGAGGCAAAGATATGGGTCTGGTACAACTTGGAAATCATACACAGATTGTAAGAGCTGGAATCCAATAATATATTTCATCATCTGCATTATTGCTATGAGAAAATGTGTCTAATGCTAAAAAAATAAGTGTGGTACAAGCAAACCTTCAGAAGTCATATATTTATAAATTGAGGATTTCCTTATATAGTAGCATGGGCAAACTGATAATACTAAGTGATGTTCTTTGTTTTAATTTTATTTATTTATTTTTATTTTTGGCTGCGTTGGGTCTTTGATGCTGCGTGCGGGCTTTTCTCTAGTTGTGGTGAGCAGAGGCTACTCTTCATTGCGGTGCGCGAGCTTCTCATTGGGTGGCTTCTCTTGTTGCAGAGCATAGGCTCTAGGCGTGCAGGCTTCAGTAGTTGTGGCGCTCGGGCTCAGTAGTTGTGGCTCGTGGGCTCTAGAGCATAGGCTCAGTAGTTGTGGCACACGGGCTTAGTTGCTCCGTGGCATGTGGGATCTTCCCGGACCAGGGCTCGAACCTGTGTCCCCTGCATTGGCAAGCAGACTCTTAACCACTGCACCACCAAGGAAGCCCCTAAGTGATGTTTAAACAAACAAACAAAAAAAGCCCTCCATTAAAAACATTTATGTGCTAACATTTGAATCATCCGTCAGCTATACTAACATTTAGACCAGTTAAAACAGAAATATAAAGCTTTTGTCCCACCTTTGAGACGTGCCCTTCCTCCATGACCCAAAAGAGAGTAAACCTGCTTATGGAACTAGTAGGCTACCATTATGATGAGGCATGTGATGGGAAAATAAAGAAAAGTCAAAATTAAAAACTTTCAATAACCTTTATGTCCAGATTTTGTATCTGATACCATTCCTTACTAAAAGCAATCAGGAAAAAAAATTATAAAAGCAATCAGGGCTTCTTAGAGAAATCAGTCTGAAAGGTCCCTTTTCCCATTAAGTCAAAGCTGTGAGAATTATGACTGACGTTGACTGAAACACACTGAATCAATAAAGATCCATGAGTCTATAATGATATTCAAAAAAGGAGATAGCCAGAAAAAATACTTAAATCATCTTCTGACGAAAATTGGTAACTAAATGAAATAATTTATTTATCTATCTTTGCAGGAGAACACACCAATAGCCCCAGATGACAAAAGAATTCTATTTTACAGAAAAAGCGTGGCTAATAATGTGGAAGAAAAAAATTAAAATCAGAAAATTAGTATTATGCAATTCCTCATGAAATTATTAATTTAGGCAAGTGTTATATTCAGGCATATGTTTGATAGGGATTTAGTGATTCATACTGTGCAAAGTAACACCCAATACATTATTTCCTAGTCACAAGGAGAAAAAGGTGAAACTCTACAATGAAGGGATCAGTCAGCACCCTAATTCAGTGATCAAATTCAGTCTCATTAATGATGACTCATGCAGATGTTGTGTCTCTTGATGAGTTAAAATAAAAAGTACATAACCTATTGTATATCCCAGCCAAAAATGTTTAACTTGGATCTCTCTGACCCTACGATTTAATTTCTAGTTAACAGGAAATACAAGGGAAAGAGGAACAAGTTAAGTGCAGATGCAACCAGTACATCAAGAAGGTGAGACACCCCGGAGGAGAGTTAGCCCCATCTCCTCAATAAATTAGTGGTATGAAAAGAAAAAGGAGACTGGGTTAGACTTTTTGAAAAGAGACTTAAGAAATATAACAACCAGATGTGAGACTTGGTCCTAAGCTGGGAAATCTGACTATGGCTTGGTAAGAAGGAAGGATGGAAGGACATATGGAGGTTGTTAACTGAAAAAAGGAGGTTACAGAACAGCACATATAGTATGATTTTCTAATTTTCCATGAATATGTTTAATGTGTTTTTAAACCATAAAAAAAGAAAATTAAGAAGGTCAAAGTCACTTTTGTTAAAATATTTAAAGAAAGAAATATAAATTTTCTTTTAAAATTTCTTTTAAAATTCTTAGTTTTCAAAATAGGCACTGACATTTTTTGGAGGGGAGGATGGAGAGAAAGAAAACTCTGAGTGTTGACATGCAGTACTAACTACCAAACAGGCTTATCTAAAGGTAAGTACAATAATTTTATTATGTTTCTCATATTATAGAAAACTGACTATAGAAACTTTCAAATTTTGAAAAGTAAATTGCATTGACATTTTGCTAAGTATAAATGATAGTAACTTTAAAAGCTAAAACCAGGGTTTTCTGCTGAGTGGTGATAAGCTTCCTACTCATTTTAAAGCTTTTGCTACATCCATGAACTAGATTAACCTTTCAAGTTAAAGTAAAAAAAAAAAAAAGTAAATAAATAAATTCAAAAACCTTGAAAGTTCATGTATTGCTGATCCTAAAGATTTATTTCATTAGAAACATAATCCAATAAAATTTAGTTTTAGTAACTTTAGAGATCTACAACAGGAAATAACATTCAGTAAACATCATAAAGAAACTGTGGAATAAGTTCTTTGCACAAACAGTTAAAATTAAGTAAAGCAAAATATAACTTAGTTTTCCTTTGGGAGAGCAAACTGTTCTCTTCTAAAATGATGTGCAATTCAAAGAAATTTTCCTGATACCTTACTTTTCAAATTCATTTTCCTGAGTAATTCAGTAAACATTAAAACTGTGGATATCACCATGAGTTTTTAAAATATGAAGTTAAGAAGTTAACAGTTAAGAACAACCTTCAAATAAATTTGTAATAGATTTCAGTGAAAGAAATTATTGGCTTTTTCCTTCCTCTGAATAATGTAGACCAATGCCTGCTTGCCCATTATTTTCTTTTTTATTTATATGTCCAACAATTTATATTCATATAATCCTTTGGTAGCAAGTAAATAGAAGGAATAGTAGTTGCTCAATAGAAAATCAAACTGACTGGTTCAATCAGTATCTATTCGGCAGCTAACATGTGGCAGGTAAGGCACAATCCCTGTCCCTAAAGGCCAGATTGGTAGGAAACACGGGCATAAGAAACAATAACACAATGATACACAAACTGTAAAAAAAAAAAAAAAAAGTTATGTAGAATGTGTTATGAAACACAGTAACGTTTTAAGTGAAAGCTTCCAGGTGGAATGAGTAGACTTACAGTCAAGCATGCTCCAAAATCAGGGTGTTTGCATTTGCCATTCCCTCCGCTTGGCAACTGTTTCCCCAGATATCCACTTGGCTTGCTCCCTTACTTCTTCAGGTCACTGCTTAAGGGTCAGTTTATTAGAGAGGACCTCTCTGACCACCCTATCCTAAATAGCAGTTCTCACCCCATCATTCTCTAGGTCCTTACTTGGCTTTATTTTTCTTCATAGCATTTATCACTACTTGGTATTATACATATTCAGATTATAAGCCCTCTCCAATCCACTAGAATGTAAATTCCACAAGGGTTGAGATTTTGCTTCTCCTGGTCATTGCTGCATCCCCAATGCCTAGAAATGTGCCTGGTTCAAGTAGGCATTCAATAAATATTTATTGAATGAACACTGTTAAACATGCAATTTTAAAAAATAACAGACATTTGAAATAGACAGTTTTGTTTCCTTCCCCATATTTGGGTATTCTGAAATCATAATCCAAATAAAAATGAACATAACTGACATAACAGAATACGGATTGTGATGCTGTATATTGGCCAACTCTTTAAAACGGATTTATAATTTAAGTACTGCTGTTAGTAATGTTCCATCTGTTTACTGCTTGATAGACCAAGATTTAAATTACACAGTCAAATGTTTAAGTATTCTGTGATAGCTCCAACTCAAAGGAGAACTGCTTAATACTTTTGGTGGTCAGGACTCTTCCAGTAATGCAAGCAAGTAGTATTCCCTAGCAACTACTGAAAATAAAGGACAAAACGAAAAGGTAATTCTGCTAGTCCATTAAAAAAAAAAAAAACAAAGTTAAAATAATCTTTGATACAAGTGGCTCACAATGCTTCAAATGAGATTATATTCCTAGGCAAACATCCCAAAGAAATTGAGCAGGGGGTTTATAGTATATTATATTATTCACATTTTAAGGATGAAGAGACCAAGGTATAATAGCCCACAAGAGATTCATTAAAACAGAGGACAAGGACAAAGCCAAGATAGCTGAGAATTTAAGATTAAAAATTATATTTGTATTTTACAGATGATGAAACTGAGGCTCTGTGATGTTAAGTAATTTACCCTAGGTCATGTGATTATTTGATGGTTCACTAGAGATCTGAACTCCAAACCCTGTGCTCTGACGTTCACAGGGTATCTTTGAGCTGATATATATTTTATTTCAGAAGCTGAATACCACCCTTTCCCAGAAGATACTCTAATTTATAGCAGGTTACCAGATTGTGAATTGAACTCAGACATTAACAGATCTTATTCTAGATAAAGCTGAATTTTGACCTTGAATCAACAGTTTACACAGGTAGAGTACAATTTTAGAAAAAGTTATCTAGTTATTTTAAAAACGTATTAGCATTTCTAAATGAAGCTACTGTTACTTTTGAATCTTCTTCAAATCTAACAGTATAATTACAAACCATGTTACCATCAGAAAAGAATAGAAAGGGAAGTCATAATTATGATATTTAGGTATACATAGCCCAGTAAAGCTACCTGGTCTGCAGGTAGATTAGAATAATTAAGCTCTTGAAAATAGGATTCCCATTGGCCCTACAAATCTAGCAACAGCTTACAAATTCATTACAACGCTTCATTCTGCCAATAATTATAATGATGTTCTGGGATAGCTTGTTGAAGCAAAACCTTTCTCCAGAGATAAAAATGGAGCTTAATAACAGTTTCATCAGTCCATGTTAATTTGAGGCTTTGAAAATAATGTACTGGTGTTCTAAAAACCCCACAGTGGCAGTATTTATAAGAGTAACTAACATTAGTATAAGGACTAATTACTAAACTAAAATTAGTAACTAACATTAGCTCAGGTACAAGAAAGTAGAAATCTTAAGATAAAAATTTTTTATTCCATGATTGCATTTTTATTAGCTGGGGGGCAGGGAGAAGAAACAAAGAAAAACCCGGAATATAAATGCTTTACGTTTTTTTTTCTACTTAGCTTAATTTCTGATAAGAACATAGAATCTTTGATATAGATTATTTGTAATAACTCTCAGAATGAAAATTACCCAAGACATCAAAGCTCAAATTTATCTGCTCGGTTACTCAACACAAATCTGCTTAGAAGCAACTTAAACCAATACTTCTGCTTTCCATTCTCTTATAAACATTTCCATTGTCATGAAAGGAAAAAACAAAACAAAAACAAAAAACTTCAAACTATAGAGATAAAGGAGAACCATGTATACAGCAGCAATTAACACATTATAAATCAACTATACTTCAATAAAAAAATTTTTTAAAAGGAGAACCATCTAATGAAGAATATATTAATTGTATTTAAAAAACTCAAATTAGAACTCAGGAGTTAGGGGAAGGTATACTTGTGGTTCTGTCTGTGCTCTATTTGCAAGGAGACCTGAGACCACCTGGTATCTTCTATTAGCCCAGAGTGTGGAAGTGCACATTTTTTTTCCAATATTTTTTCTTGGGTGGTAAAATGCAAGTAACATAAAATTTACTATCTTAACCATTTTTAAGTGTATAGTTATGTGGTATTACATACATTCACAATGTTGTGTGGCCATCACTACCATTCAACACCATAACTCTTCCCATCTTGTAAAACTGAAACTCATACCCATTAAACAATAACATTTCCCTATTCCTCTCTCCCCACCAGCCCCTGGCAACCACACTTTCTGCATCTATGATTTTGACTAGTCTAAGTATCTCATATAAGTGGAATCATATAGTATTTGTCTTTTTTGTGCCTGACTTATTTCACTTAGAATAATGAACCCAAGTTTCATCCATGTTGTAGCATATGTCAAATTTCCTTCCTTTTTAAGGCCGAATAATATTTCATTATAGGTATATACCACATTTCGCTTATTCATTCATCAGTTGATGGGCACTTTGGTTGCTGCTGTGAATAATGCTACTATGAACATGGGTGTAGAAATATCTTTTTGAGACCCTGTTTTCAATTCTTTTGGACATAAATCCCAAAATGGAATTGCTGGATCATATGGAAAGTCCATTTTTAAGTTTTTCAGGAATCTCCATACTGTTTTCCACAGAGACTGTAACATATTAACATCCTCACCAAAAGTGCACAGGGTTCCAATTTCTCCACATCTTCGCCAACACTTGTTATTTTTTATTTTATTTTTTAAAATAAAACCATCCTAATGTATCTCATTGTAGTTTTGATTTGCATTTCCCTAATGATTAGTGATGCTGGGCATCTTTTCATGTGCTTATTGGCTATTTGTATATCTTCTTTGAAGAAATGTTTATTCAAGTCCCTTGCCCATCTTTGGCTTTTTTTTTTTTAAGCTGGGCTGCGCTGGCGTGCAGGATTCTAATTCCCCGACCAGGGATCGGACCCATACCCCCTGCAGTGGAAGCCAGCACAGAGCCTTAGCCACCAGGGACCACTACGAAGTCCCCCATTTTCGAATTTTTTTTTTTATTGTTGAGTTTTAGGAGTTCTCTATATATTCTGGATTTTAATCCCTTATCAGATATATGATTTGCAAATATTTTCTCTTATTCACCTCAGTCTACTGTCTTCTAAACTCATTTTCCATGTCTTAATCCAAAGACTCCACAATTTTTTAAATTTCCAAGCATAAAAACCAATTTCTAAAATTTCCTTGTTATTAAAGTAACCTGTGATATCAAGAGTATGCTTTTGCCTCGTATTGAGTGCTACCTTCCTCTCTTTTAGTGGCTGCAATGTATTAACTCTGATTCCATCCCTGGGTACTTCCTATAAACCAGCAGCTGATTCCACAGCTTGACAAAAGTAGGGTTTGATTTTTCAGCAAGAATACTTTATGGTAGAGGTGTGAACTTTCATCAGGAAATATATGTCTGCTAGTCTCTCTTTTTTTTTTTTTTCTGTTAGGATTAATCTGTATGTTCAGGTGTTGTCAGCCTGATCTAGTCATTATAAAGTTCTGCATTAGCAGTCCATCAAATGGTTTTAGCAACCACTGATAATTCTTTCATTAGGGGGACTGCAAAATGGTGATATTATAATTCTATCAGCCTTTCTTAATGTAGTAGCTGAAATATTTCTGAATCTTGCCCTTAGCAGCTATTTGGTTATCCCTATACAGTTTGTACAGGAAAGCCAGAATTAATGCTTGAATCTTTCCTTTACCAATTTTTGAAATAATGAATTGACTCCCTAATAACCTCCAAAAATAAACAATGACTTTTTAAAAGTAACATCTGAATTCATTAATTTTAAACATACTTGATGTGTTTCAATCCACCACAGTTACTACTTTTTCTTTTTTTTTTTTAACATCTTTATTGGAGTATAATTGTTTTACAATGGTGTGTTAGTTTCTGCTTTATAACAAAGTGAATCAGTTATACATATATACATGTTCCCATATCTCTTCCCTCTTGCGTCTCCCTGCCTCCCACCCTCCCTATCCCACCCCTCTAGGTGGTCACAAAGCACCAATCTGATCTCCCTGTGCTATGCGGCTGCTTCCCACTAGCTATCTATTTTACGTTTGGTAGTGTATATATGTCCATGCCACTCTCTCACTTTGTCACAGCTTACCCTTCCCCCTCCCCATATCCTCAAATCCATTCTCTACTAGGTCTGTGTCTTTATTCCCATCTTATCCCTAGGTTCTTCATGACCTTTTTTTTTTTCTTCGATTCCATATATATGTGTTAGCACACGGTATTTGTTTTTCTCTTTCTGACTTACTTCACTCTGTATGACAGACTCTAGGTCCATCCACCTCACTACAACTAGCTCAATTTCGTTTCTTTTTATGTCTGAGTAATATTCCATTGTATATATGTGCCACATCTTCTATATTCATTCATCTGATGATGCACACTTAGGTTGCTTCCATGTCCTGGCTACTGTAAATAGAGCTGCAATGAACATTGTGGTACAAGCAGCTCATGCAGCTCAATAACAAAAAAAACACAAAACCCAATCCAAAAATGGGCAGAAGACCTAAATAGACATTTCTCCAAAGAAGATATACAGATTGCCAACAAACACATGAAAGAATGCTCAACATCATTAATCATTAGAGAAATGCAAATCAAAACTACAATGAGGTATCACCTCACACCAGTTAGAATGGCCATTATCAAAATATCTACAAACAATAAATGCTGGAGAGGGTGTGGAGAAAAGGAAACCCTCCTGCACTGTTGGTGGGAATGTAAATTGATAGAGCCACTATGGAGAACAGTATGGAGGTTCCTTAAAAAACTAAAAATAGAAATACCATACGACCCAGCAATCCCACTACTGGGTATATACCCTGAGTTACTACTTCTTGATGCTCAGATTATCCCATCTTTAGCCAGTGCAAATCTCTTCAAGTTGATTCCTAAGTCCTTTTGACACAACCCAAGTAGTTTCTGAGAGCTTTTTTCTATGAAAAGGTATCCCAGGTTCATCACGTACACTTTCTACCAAAGACCTGAAACAGCCATTCTTCAAAGAGCTCTAGTTGCTTTCAGTGGGAATATCTAGGTTATTTCTAATAGAAATTTCTTGAGATTTCTATATTTCAGGTATATGAACATGCCTCTTCTATGTTTAAGTGCTGGTGTACTATTTTTAGATATTTTAGTGGTGACTAGAGGTCGGTTTAGAAGGAGTCAGATGTATCCAGCCTGCTATCTGAATCAGTATGGATTAGGTTCTGCTGCTAGTAACAGACACCAGAAACAAACCCTTATATGTTCCACCCATTGATATTTTTCACTTATGCAAAAGAAACCCAGAATTAGGCAGTCTAGAGCTAATATACAGCTACATGGTCAAGGACCTGGGCACTCTCTATCTTTCTACATCACACTATGGCCCAGAAAGTTACTGAAGCTTCAGCCATCATGTCTGTGTTGTAGTTCAGAAAGAAGAGGAAAGACAGAAGGGCAAACGAGCA
Source organism: Mesoplodon bidens (assembly GCF_964165515.1). NCBI lineage: Eukaryota > Metazoa > Chordata > Mammalia > Artiodactyla > Ziphiidae > Mesoplodon > Mesoplodon bidens. The sequence continues at coordinate 58,739,874 of NC_138178.1, read as the reverse complement.
TACCTCTCAGTCGAATGTCTTATCCATATCCACTGTAGTACGTACTCCATAAATATTAAATTGGAATGTGTGTTAGTCACGCAGGAGGTCTGTATCTAGTCACAGTGTTTATAGCCATGTACATTTTCAAACTAACCTAGTCTTCCCATAGTCCAGAGTTTGTGCTGAAAATCATTACCAGCACTCCATGAGTAGGTCAACTCTGCTATCTTCATCTATCTCAAACCTTCAGGAGACATATTTAGGTTAGCAACAACAACAAGAAGTCACATTTGAGTGATAAAGGAAGTTATTCTTTTTTTGAGGGTGTAGGGGAAAGACTACAGGGAAAGGAAATATTTAGTGTCTTACCATCTGCCAGGTGCTATACATACATTCAGTTACTGAAATCAAACCCTAAGAAGGAGCTCTTGTTATCACTACCATACAGTTGAGGAAACAGTGCTGAAGAAAATTTAACTCTGCTGAAGAAAAATTGTTAGCAACCACATAATGGGATTTAAACCTAGATTTATCTGGCTTCCAAGTGTAGGTTCTTTATATCAGACCACAACAGCATATTATCTGGCCCCAAATCACTATTTATTTTCTCACCAACTAGGTAAGAGCAGAATGAGTTGCCCTTGGTTTGTGCAGACATTTTAAACTACTAGCATTATGCAGCAGCTTCTGAAACTAAAATTTGTTTCTGAAAAGAGCTTCCAAATGTATTCAGCTTAATTCTCTCTAGTACTGAAAGCAGTAATATAAAGAACTAGGATAGGAATGTTTTTTAAAGAGCAGAGAGCAGCTTTGTATCCAGAAAAGCTGAACAGCTACAGCATAGCTAAAATGTTCTTTGAAGTATTATACAGTACTTAACTAAAAAAGCTCTCTGCTTCTTCTAAGCAAGTGTCAAACTAAGCATATGCTATGTAAATATATCAGTTCAGAAAGGAATCCCAGGCTGCTTCAGCTGTGTAAGATTTCTCCCCTCATTAAGAAAGCCAAGAGAAAGAAAAACTAATGATGTGTTTACTCTTCATGGCTCATGCATAGGAGGACTTTACAGCACAAATTGGTAGAACTATCCTAAGAGGTTCTACAGAATAGCTGCTGATAAAAAGTTTTTATCAAGATTGGTGCAGTCCTGCAAAACAGGAATGACAGAAGGGGAAAGGTTCATCAAGTTGCTTGCTTACAGTAATTTTAAACACTCATAGGGCATAAAGATAAGAGTTCTGGCCATGCAGAAGAAGCTGTATGTGGAAGAAATCAGTGCCCAAGCTGATTTTCAAATATGAGTAATTACTGGGCTGATTGTTGACACAGAAGTAGTAGAATGCAGTTTTGAGCTACTGCACAAAGCAATGCAGAAGGCATCACATTGGAAAAAATGATTGGAGAACGTGCTAACAGGAATCATGTGAGAACAATCTGTCAGGTTGTTAGACTATATGGTGAAATTCTATTTGCTAGTCAACTTAGTGTTTTTCTAATGTTTATGATAAAAAGAAAAATCTAATACCAGCCCACTGACATTGTATAATCTTTTGCAATTAAAAGAAAAAACATGGTAAGGTTAGCTCCCACATTTTAAATTCTCTTAATAAATAACAGAATAGCTGGGCAGGAGACAAGGAAAGGGGGACCTTTATAAAAAGGGAAGGAGAACATACAAACTACTATATATAAAATAAATGAACAACGAAGTCCTACTGTATAGCACAGGGAAATATATTCAATATCCTGTAATAAACCATAATGGAAAAGAATCTATACATATGTATAAGTGAATCACCTTGCTGTACACCAGAAACACAACATTGTAAATCAACTATACTTTAATTTAAAAAGTAGGGGGGCAGGGAAAGCAAGAGACTAGCAGTTTTGAGTCTTATTAATATAATCACATTTGATTCTCATTAACTACAAAGTGAGTATTATCTCCATTTTCCAGAAGGAAACTGTAAGGAGTCAAATGTTGACTCAACCACCATTGCCAGCTGCTTCACTTCTGTGAATTACAGTTTACTCACCAGTAAAATACGACTAGTACTATATACCTCATAGGTACATCATATGGTGATCTTTAGGACTAAATGAGATAATGTATATACTTAAAAATGTGGAAATGTTAGCCCCATTTTTCTTGCAGAGATGTTACTAATTTGCTCAAAGTCACGAAGTGTTAGAAGTCTAATAAGAGATAAAACTGGAGATTGAAACCAGATTAAATGACTAGAACCCAATTTTTAAACTCTTAGTCCAGTGTTTGCCATCACACTAAATTTTCATTGTACGCCACTTTGTATTATTTATCTTTCTACTACTACAGCATGCTAAATTAAACAACAAAAAAGTATGTCCCAAATGTCACATACTACCCTCCAAATTTTCATTGAAAATAGTCAACAAGTTTCTTCATTCCTAATTGCTAATAGAGGGCTCATATTTTAGATTATTTAAGACTAAGGAATCCATGAACTAGTCACTCAACAGAATGCCATGTCCTCAAGATAATGCCATATTAACCCAGATATTCTAAAACTAAAAAGGTTATAAACATGAATGTATAGCAGTTTATTCACAATAATCCCAAACTGGAAACAAATCAAATGTTCATCAACTGATGACTGGGCAAATAAACTGTGGGTCATCTATACAATGGAATACAACTCAGCAATAAACTGATACCTGATATCAGCAGCAACATGGATAAACCTTAAAAGCATTTGCTAAGAGTAAGAAGCCAGACACAAAAGGTTACTTATCCACTTATGATTCAATTTATATGACATTCTGGAAAAAACAGTTATAGGGATAAAAGATCAGTAGTGGCAGAAAGGGAATGACTATAAAGGGGCATGAGGGACTTTTGGGGGGTAATGGAAATGTTCTAGATTTTGATTGTTATATATACATGAGTATATACATCTGTCAACTCATCTAACTGTACACTTTAAAAGGGGTGCATTTTAGGGACTTCCCTGGTGGTCCAGTGGGTAAGACTCTGCGCTCCCAATGCAGGGGGCCCGGGTTCGACCCCTGGTCAGGGAACGAGATCCCACATGCGTGCTACAACTAAGAGTCCGCACACTGCATGCCGCAACTAAGAAGCATGCGGAGCAGCCACAGATAGATAAATAATAAATAAATAAATAAATAAATAAATAAATAAATATTTTAAAGGGGTGCATTTTATTGTATGTAAATTATACCTCAATAAGTCTGACTTTTAAAACAACTTGTAAAAGTTGTTTAGTCAAGAATAAATGCATTGCCATTGGTTTTTTTGAGCAATAAATGTTATGAAAGTATAGAAGAAACTAATAAAATAGGTCAAATAAGCAAAAAGAGATAGTATATTTTGGAAAAATTCTGAAATTTTGAGCCTGATAGGCCTAAATTTGAATACTGGTAAGCTAGACAATGCTGGACTAGTTAGGTAAGCTTTCCAAATCTCAATTTTCTCATCTGTAAAGCTGAGATAATACTTTCTACTTCATAAAGTAGTTGTAAGATTAATTGAACAATTTGGTTCCTACCACATAGTAGGCAAACAAAGGAAAATGTCTATGGATGAAGTGGTGTTTCTCTTTTTAAGTCAATAAAGAGTAATCTTCAGGGGGCTTCCCTGGTGGCGCAGTGGTTGAGAATCCGCCTGCAGATGCAGGGGACACGGGTTCGTGCCCCGGTCTGGGAAGATCCCACATGCCCCAGAGCGGCTGGGCCCGTGAGCCATGGCCACTGAGCCTGTGCGTCCGGAGCCTGTGCTCTGCAACGGGAGAGGCCACAACAGTGAGAGGCCCGCGTACCGCAAAAAAAAATAAATAATAATAATAAAAAAAATTTTTTTTAAAAAGAGTAATCTTCATCTCTCTATCTGTATCAGTCCATTTAATCACCACATATTTGTTAAATATCTATTATATCATATATTAACATTTTCTCAAATAAGCAACTCAAAAAAAGAGAAGTATATGTGTCCCCTGAAAAGAACACCTTCCTCTAAGCTTCTGTAATTTTTATCATCTCAGAAAAGTTGATAAGAACAGCAATCAAGAAACAGTACAGGGCTTCCCTGGTGGTGTGGTGGCTGTGAATCTGCCTGCCAATGCAGGGGACATGGGTTCGAGCCCTGGTCCAGGAAGATCCCACATGACGCAGAGCAACGAAGCCCGTGCGCCACAACTACTGAGCCTGTACTCTAGAGCCCGCGAGCCACAACTACTGAAGCCCGCATGCCACAACTACTGAAGCCCACATACCTAGAGCCTGTACTCTGCAACTAGAGAAGCCACCGCAATGAGAAACCCACACACTACAACGAGGAGTGGCCCCTGTTCTCCAAAACTGGAGAAGGCCCACACGCGCAGCAACGAAGACCCAGTGCAGCTATAAATGAATGAATGAATGAATGAATGAAACAATACAATCTGCCTTTCCACAGAATGATATATGGGTAAGGAACATAAATTTTATCAGCAATAAATGTGAATTAAATAAGATTTAAGCTAAGATTTCCCAGATATACAATTTTCTAAGCAAACAGGAAGGTTACCAAACTAAATTAACTTCAGCACTGTAGGAACTTTCATTTAACTCGTACTTAAGACCCTTCTGCATGCTAAGCAAGGGGTATAGATACACTGTGGGTTTTAAAATTTGAGATGAATGTAAATTACACAGAAATTCCACTTACCTACATAAATAAGGTGACTGAAGTAGAAATAAAATGTATACAAAATAGAATTTTTTAATGTGTAGAAATACGTTTCTATACATTTACTAAGGGTTGAAACTAAGTTTTCAGTGACATTTAAATAAACAGTCTCAGATCTTGGCACTAGAATTATTTACAAAGGTGAAACTTGAATTACAAATATTTGGCAAAGATAAAATTATATCTTCTGTTTTTCTTCCCAAATCAAAATCTTTTCCTCCACATATGTAGGTGTATATCATGTATACTTCATATATATATACATACATTGTTCTTGCAACAAGCCCCATCATATAGCCCACACACTGCTTCATGTTTTTAAAAAATTCCTCCTTTGAAACAGAATTTAAAGTATTATCCCACATCTCATAAGCTTTAGGTTTCAAAATGTTGCAAGTATTGATTAAGGAATAAGAAATTAAGATGACACACAAATCTTCCCGTCTCTATAAACCCAAAAACAAAGCAGATATGGCCTCCAAACAATCCAATAGGAATCTGGGTTATAAATCGAGCTTCTCTGTGATGCACATTTACAATAAGGATAGAGAGCATTCTTTTTTGTTAGTGCTGAAATTCCATCTCTGGGAAGCAGAATGAGTTTAAAAAGAAGCTTAACATTATACACTAAATTTGAAGACATGGCACCAATGTTTTCCACCTCTTTACTATCGCCTGGAGAAAGGAAGGGGAAGGGTGTTCAAGCAAGTTATTGACATCTATTTCTTGACTGAAAACTAAATTCTTCAAGCAGTTTCTTGGTGTAAATTTACAGTCTGAATGCAAAAATCAAACAAAGGGACTTTGTTTATAAGCTAAAAACAAATGTAAAGTCCATGAAACTTTTATTTCTCATTCTCCACTTTAGTCATAAGAAGTAACTACAGAGGTCACAGGAATTTGGTGGTTTCAAGATTTTGGGGGGTCATATGGAATCTTTTACATGTTTTTCATATATTTTAGAAGTTAAAACTCTTGGAAGTTATAGAGTACCCTAAAGTTAAATATGCCCAACTTGAACATAAGGAACTCCTTTTCTATAAGGAACCCCTTACGGTGACTCATCAAATTCTAAGCCAGTATAACTTCCTTCAGCCTTTCCAGGAAAATGAGAAATTACCCTAAAATACCTAAATATGGATATTCTACAATATTTAATAATGCCAAATAAATTATTTCTTTACATTATTAGGAAATTATTACTCATTTGTATATTCTCTGCCTCATTCCTTACTGTCTGCTCCGCCTCCCCAAATAGTACCTACTCTACTCAAACAGACACACTAACAATTAGTCTATGATTTTAGACTAACCTAAAGCTTTTAACTCTCTTGGGATGAATTTTACATGCCCTCGCTGTTGCATTTATATCAGAAAATAAACTCCTTAAGGAGAGAAACCATGTGTAAATGGATTTTTTCCCCCTTCTGAAGTGCCTAGGACAATAATGGGTTTTTTTTTTTTTCTTTCCATACAATGGTCTAATTATTCTTGGAATACATTTGAATACATTTCTATGGATATAATTCCCACCCCAAATTCTACTTTGCTAGCCTAAACATGGAGTTATTTTTTCCCTGTAAGGAGAAGTAGCTAGTTTGGGAAGTGCAAAGGATCCCAAGCTCTGCAACAATTAAAAACATTTAAAGAGCAATGCTTCAATTTTTTTTTTTAAGTACTTGAAATCTTTAAGACAAATGGCAGAATAAGATACAAGTACAGCAATTTCTATTTTCACTACAAATAAACCTAGGAGGAAGGAAGGAAAATGGGCACATGAGTGTACACATATACACACACACACGCACACACAAAGAGGATTCATGTAGTTACATAAACCCCATTGTACCAAGTGACAAATCAAGATCTGTTTTCCTGGAAAAACATTTTGTAATATAACATAATATTATGTATTTCATTTAAGGTGCTGTTACCTAGAAGTATCACTGATTATTTAGAATAGAATATTACAGCTGGATCAGTCCAGAGCTGCTAATGACTATATTCAACCATATTCTTCTACCAGACTGATACTATTGTCTTGATCCATCAACATACTAGCTACAGACAGGAAGTTGTCCTCTAGCTTAAATAATTAGAAATACGTTATTTTCCTGCAAATAAAAGGGAACTATGATCACTTAGACAATATTCTGTTTTACTCCATCCAAAGGTGTATATGAAAAAATGAAACACATATATATCCTAAATGGAAAAAGCTCATAAGCATATATAAAGATATATATCATAAATGGGTGTTGAATCCTGTCAAATGCTTTTTCTGCATCTACTGAGGTGGTCTTATGATTTTTGTCCTCTATTTTGTTAATGTGTCATTTAGGCCAGTGTTTCCTTACTGATGTTCTGTCTGGATGAGCTATCTATTGATGTAAGTGGGGTGTTATAGTCCCCTACTATTGCCTTACTGTCAATTTCTTCCTTTTTGTTTGTTAATAATTGCTTTATATATTTTGGTGCTCCTATGTTAGGTGTCTTCTTTATGGATTGTTCCCTTTATCATTATATTATGCCCATCTTTGTCTCCTGTTACCTTTTATGGCTTGAAGTCTATGGTGTCTGAGTATGGCTACATTCACTTTCTTTTGCCTGCCATTTACTTACAGTATCACCTTCCAACGCTTCACTGTGAACCTGTGTTTGTATTTAGAACTGAGATGAGGCTCCTGGAGGCAGCATCTAGTTGGATCTTGTTTTTGAATCCATTCAGCCAGTCTAGGTCTTTTGATTGGAGCATTTAGTTCATTTACATTTAAAGTAATTGATAGATATATATGTACTTATTGCCATTTTGTAAATTGTTTGGGGGTTGTTCCTGTAGTTCTTTTTGTTCTTTTCTTCTTCTTTTGTTCTCTTCCCTTGTTACTTGATGACTCTCTTTAGTGTTATATTTGGATTCTTTTCTATTTTTTTTTTTTGTTGTGTGTGTATCTATCATAGATGTTTGGTGTTTGGTTACCATGAGGTTTATATATAGCTATCTATGTGATTATTTTAGTTGCTAATCTCTTAAATTCAAAGGTATTTAGACAACTCTGCATTTTTACTCCCCTCCCTGCACAATTACTATTTTTGACATATTTTACATCTCTTTGTTTTTTGTATCCTTAACAACTTATTGCAGATATACATTTACTACTTTTGTCTTTTAACCTTCCTACTAGCTTTGTATGTAGTTGATTTACTATCTTCACCATGTATTTGCTTTTACTGATGAGCTTTTACCTTTCAACTTTCTAGCTGTGGCCTTTTCCTTTTTGTTTAGAGAAGCCCCTTTAACATTCTTGTAAAGTTGATTTGGTGGTGCTGAACTCTTTTAGCTTTTGCTTTGTCTGTAAAATTTCTGATCTCTCCATTAAATCTGAATGATAGCCTTCTTGGGTAGAGTATTCTTGGCTGTAGGTTTTTCCCTTTCATCACTTTAAATATATTGTGCCACTCCTTCTGGTACGTAGAGTTTCTGCTGAAAAGTCAGCTGATAGCCTTACAGGAGTTCCCTTGTACAAGACCTGTTTTTTCCTTGCTGCTTTTAATATTCTCTCTTTAATTTTTACCATTTAAATTATAATGTGTCTTGGTGTGGTCCTCTTTAGGTTGATCCTGTTTGGATCAACTCTGTGCTTCCTAGGCATGGATGTCTGTTTCCTTTCCCAGGTTAGGGAAGTTTTCAGCTATTATGTCTTTATATTCTCTGCCCCTTTTTCTCTCTTCTTGTGGGACCCCTATAATGCAAATGTTAGTACATTTGATGTTATTTCAGAGGTCTCTTAAACCCTCCTCATTTCTTTTTATTCTTTTTCTGTTCAGCTTCAGTGATTTCCACTACTCCTTCTTCCAGTTTGCTGACCTGTTCCTCTGCATCATTTAATCTACTGTTGATTCCTTCTAATGTACTTTTTATTTCAGTTATTGTGTTCTTCATCCTCCTCTTTATATCTTTTAACTCTTTGTTAAAAACTTCTAACTCCTAACACTCTGTTCGTACATTCTTCTCCTGAATTTATTGGTCATCTTTATGGTTATTACTTTGAATTCTTCATTGGGTACACTGCCTATCTCCACTTCACTTAGTTCTTCTTCTGGGGTTTTATCTTGTTCCTTCATTTGGAACATGTTCCTCTGTTGCCTCATTTTGCCTAATTTTCTGTTTTTATTTCTATGTATCTGGTACGTTGGTTATGTTTCCCAGTCTTGGAGAAGTGGTCTTTTTAGGAGATGTCCTATGCATCCCAGCAGCATACTCCCCTCTGGTCACCAGGGCTATATGCTCTAGGCGTGCCCCCTATGTGGGTTACATGGGTCCTTCTGTTGTAATGGGCTGACTACTGTGGGCAGTCTGGTATGCATGGCTGGCCCCTGGTCTGCCTGGCTGCCAGATCCTGCCTTGAACAGAGGCTGCTGGCTGCTGGTTGGCAGGGCTGGGTCACAAGGAGGCCGTTTTCCAGGGTGCCTGAGGGTCAGTGCTGGCTCACTGGTAGGCAGAGCCAGGTTCCTGGGTGGGTGGTTGCTGATTCCAGGGTGTTTCAAAGCTCATGCTGGCCTGCTGGTGAGTGAGGCTGGATCTTAGGCCGGTTGGTCCAAGGTATCTCAGAGCTGGTGTCTGACTACTGGGCTGGGGCCTGGGTGTCCCTGGGCTAGTGTCAGCGCATTGGTGAGTGGAGCAGGGCCCTAGGGTTCCCAACACTGGTGTCAGTTTGCTTGTGGGTGGAGCTGTATCCTTGAGCTGCTGGCTAAGGGGCCCAAGGTGTCCCAAAACTGGAGTTGGCCTGCTGGTGGGCAGGGCTGGGACCTAGGAGGTCTCTCAGAGTTGGTGTCGGCCTCCTGATGTGTTGGCAGGGTTCTGACAAGGCAGACTATAGGGCAGTGGTCCTGGGGTCAGTGTCAGCCTGCTGGTGGGCAGAGTTGGGGTCCAGGAGATCCCAGGGCTGGTGCCTGCCCACCAGTGGGTGAACCTGGGTCTTGGGGATAGTGCCGGCCCACTGGCCAGCAGAGCTGGGTCCTAGGGTCTCTGGCTGCAGGGCCCAGGGGTCCCAAAGCTGGTGTTGGACTGCTGGTGGATGGGGCCAGTTCCTGACACAGCTGGCTATGGGGTCCTGGGTGTCCTGAAGCTTGTGTTGGCCTGCTAGTGAGGCGGGGCTGGATCCTGGGGCAGCTGGCTGAGGGGGCCAAAGTATCTCAGAGCTGGTGTTGGCCTACTGGTAGATAGGCTGGGTCCTGCCACAGCAGGCTTCAGTGGTCCTGGGGCTGGTACCCACTGGTGGGCAGGGCCAGGGCAAGGGGGTTCTGGGGCTATGCCTGCCCACTGGTGGGCAGAGCTGGGTCCTGGGGTCTCTGGCTGCAGGGCTTTGGGGGTCACGGGTCTACTGACTGTGCACTGGTCTGTGGGGCCAGGTCCTGGGCCCTCTGATGTACAGGGCCATGTCAGGGGAAGCTCTGGGCTCAGGGGATCTTAAGGCAGCCTGCCTGCTTGTGGGCATGGCTGTGCTCAGCTAGTTGCTTGGCTTGAGGTGTCCCAGTACTGGTACCTACAGGCTGGTGAGCAGGGATGGGGCTAGGTCTTGAGCCTAATAAGCTAGAGAGAGGATTACAAAATGGTGCTCATTAGCACCAGTGTCCCTGTGGTAGAACAAGCTTCCAAAAATGGCAGCCACCAGTGTCTATGTCCTTAGGGTGAGCTCCAGCTGCCTCCTGCCTCTGTGGGAAACTCTCCAAGATCAGCACGTGGGTCTGACCCAGGCTCCTTTAAAATTACTTCTGCCTTCGGTCCCGGAGTGTGTGAGATTTTTGTGTACACTCTTTAAGAGTGGAGACTGTATTTCCCACAGCCGTCTGGTCTCCTGCAAGGCCCATGTTGGTATCCCCAGGCCTGGGGTCCTGTACCAGGAAGATGAGCCCTCAGACCATTTGGCTTTGAAGGCTAGTGGGCCTTGCTTTTCTTTTATTCCTGCCATTTTCTGAGTATTTTTTATGATTCCATTTTCTCTACCACTGACTTATCAGCCATACCTCTTTTTTTCTTCCACTTACATTGTAAATACCACAATATATTGTTATTCTTGATTTAAACAATTATCTTTAAGAAAAAAATTTCTTAAATGAGGAGGAAAAGGCTTTTATATCCACCTACATGTTTACTCTTTACAGTGCCCCTCATTTCTTTTCATAGATGTAAATTTCCATTTGATATCATTTTCTTTCTTCCTGAAGAACTACTTTTAACATTTCTTACAGTGCAAGTGTGTTGGTGACAAATTCTCTAAGCTTTGTTTATCCCCAAAAGTCTTTATTTTGCCTTCATTTTGGGAAAGTCTTTTTTGTCAGGTACAGAGTTCTAGGTTGAGTGGGGTTATTTGTTAGTTTTTAAAATTTTTATTTCCAGCACATTAAGGATGCCACTTCTGGCATGTTTCGTTTCTGACAAGAAGCCTGCAGTAATTTTTATATATTTGCTTGTCTGTTATTTAAGGTGATTCCCCACCCCCCACCCCCGGCCGTTTTTAAGGACATTTTTCCACCATTTTTGTCATTAGTTTCAACAATTTTTGTGCCTGGTTCTTCTGCTTAGAGATTTGTGAACTTCTACAATCTTTGGGTTTATAGTTTTGAACAAACTTGGTAAATATTTGCCCATTATTTCTTGAAATAGTCTTTCTGTCTCCCTATCTCCTTCTGAAACTTGTTACACTTACATTAAACTGCTTGATATTGTCCCCATAGCTCATTGGTACTGTCATTTTCCTTTTTTTTTTTTCACCCCAAGTATTTTTTTCTCTTGGTGCTTCATTTTAGATAATTGCTATTGCTATGTCTTTGCGTTTTAACTAATCCTGTTCTCCTGCAATCTGCTGTATTTTTCATTTCAGATATTGTATTTTTCATCTCTAGAAGTTCTATTTGGGTTTCTCTTTTTAAAAATAACTTCCATGTCTCTTCTTGGCATGTTCATGTTTCCCTCTACCTTCCTGAACATATGGAGTATACTTATAATTGCTGTTTTATCATATGTGTCATTTCTTTCTCTCTTCTTATTGGTTGATTTTGCCCCAGTTATGGGTCATACTTTCCTGCTTCTTTGCATGTCTGGTAAATTTTTTAGGATACAAGACATTATTTTGTATTGTTGGGTATTGGATATTTTTTTCAGATTTGTTATGGATATATTTATCTTTTGTGCTTCACTATATGGATATGTAGCAGATTTTTAAAAAGCAGAAAACAGTATTTATAGCAAAAAATGAATGAACAAATGAATTTGTGCAATTTATTTAATTATTTATTTGCCCTCAACAAATTTTTAAGTGTACAGTACTGTTAACTACAAGCTCAATGTTGTATAGGTGATCTCTAGAACTTTTTCATCTTTTATAACTGAAATTTATACCCATTGAACAGCAACTCCCCATTTCCTCTTCCCTCCTGCCCCTGGCAACCACTATTCTACTTTCTGCTTCTATGAGTTTGACTATTTTAGATACCTCACACAAGTGGAATCATGCAGTATTTGTCCTTCTGTGACTGGCTTATCTCACTTAGCATAATGTCCTCAAGGTTCTCCCATGTTGTTGCATGACAGAATTCCTTCTTTTTTAAGGCTGAGTAATAGCCCACTGTATGTATATACCACCATTTTCTTTATTCATTCATCTACTGATGAACATTTGGGTTGCTTCCACCTCTTGGCTATTGAATAATGCTTCAATTAACATAGAAGTGTAAATCTCTCTTCAAGATCCTGATTTCAATGATTTTGGATAAATACCCAGAAATGGGATTGCTGCATTACATGGTATGGATTTTTTTTTTTTGCATTCTTTTAAGTGTTTTTCAGCTTTGTCCTGTGTGTAGTTAAGTTACTTGGATATGGTTTGATCATTTCAAGGCTGACTTTTAAACTTTATTAGGTAGGGCCAGAGTAGCTTCTAGTCTAGGGCAATACTCTTACAACTTTACCCAATGCCTGTCTATTAGAGGGCTTTCCACTCTGGCTTGTAGGGCCACCTTACTCTCTGTAATCTCTGAGGATTCTTCTTCCAGTGGTTCTTTTTCTGGTGTTTCGTAGTTATTTCACATGTATGCACAGATTGATATTTAGCCAAAGACTTGAAGGGGCCCTCTATAGGTCTCTGGAACTCTACATTTCTGCAGGCCTCTCCTTTCCAATATTTTACCCTCAAAATTTTAGCTTCCTTGCCACATAGCTGAACCCCAAACTCAATCCTATGAGACTCCTGGGCTGTTAAGTTTCCCTCTCTCTGCACTGTGGCTTGGAAACACTGTAGGATCACCTCATTTCTCTTCTCTCAGAGATCATTATCCTGGATTGACTTTTACCTAATATCTGAAAAAAGAACAACTAGGAAAGGTGAAGTAAAATTGAGAAGTCAGTTCTTACCACTAATAAGTTTCATTTAATCATTATGCCATTGTTTTGCTGCAACTTAAAAAGTTTCACTTCATTTGTAGCTGACTTCACAGGGGCAAGTGTTAATTACTAAACTACCTCATAAAATATAGTTCTTCTAAAGAGTACATTTAACTCAAGCATGACTGAAAAGGATAATCTTCCATGGAAATGTAAATTTTTCTTTGTTTCTTCTTGTGCTATAAACAACATGAAATCTTTGGCCATCACTCTAAATATGTTTTTAATTTTTTAAATATTAAACTTTTAAAATAAGCTTTTAATCACAATGTAATACACACAATGTAATTAATATACATTGATTAATTTTCATAAAGTGAATGCACCCATGTAACCATATCCAGATCAAGAAATATACTATAGGAACACAAGGTTGGCTTAATACTCAGAATTCAAATTAACAGAAAAAAGAGAGAAAAACCATATCATCTCAATAGATTTTATCAAATAGAAGCATTTAGTAAGATTTACCCAGTCATGAATTTATTAAATGTTTATAGCAAACTATCAGTAGAACAGAATTTCCTTAACCAGCTACAGAGAAGATTGCCTCATGTTATTCCCCTGTCAAAACGCTTCTTCCTAAAGTAACAACTCTCCTGTCTTCTAACACAATAAATCATTTTTTCCTGTTTTTAAACTTTATATAACTGGAATGATATAAAATGTATACTCTTGTGACTGGATTTTTCCACAGATCATTATGTCCCTGAGATTCATCCACATAGTTGTGTACTGTAATACTTCATTTCTTCTCATTGTTGTATAGTATTCCATTGTACAAATATACCACTATTTAGTTATCCAGTTTGTTGTTGTTGAACACCTAGACTGTTTCCAGTTTTTGGCTACGTGAATACAGCTCTATGAACACTCTTATACATGTGTTTTAGTGAACATATATTAGCATTTCTATTGGGTATACACCTATGAGTGAAATTGTACGGTCATGTGGTTTTGAGTACGAGTAAGTTAAGCTTTAGTAAAAAACAATTTTTAAAGGTATTAACCAGAGTGGTTAAAGCAATTTATATTCCCACCAACTCTGGAAAATGTGTTGCAGATGCAACATAATCTCACCAACATTTGGTATCATCAGTCTTTTAATCAGGTGTATGTAATGCAAACTGCAAATACCCTTTCCCAATCTGTGGCTTGCCTTTTCATTCTTAATAGCGTCTTTTAATGAACAGACTTTCCTAATTTTAGTGCAGTTCAATGTATCATTTTTTCCTTTTATTGTTAATGCTGTATGTATTTAGTTTTAAGACTCTTTGCCTACTTCAGGGTCACAAAGATAATGTTTTCTTCCAGAAGCTTTATTGTTTTACTTTGCATATCTATAATTTTGCATATCTATAGTTTTGAGGTCAAGATTCACCTTTTTTCCCCCCACATGGGTATCTAATTGACCTAGTACAATTTATTGAGAAGAATGTCCCTTTCTCTCTGCACTGCAATGTTATCTTTGATATAAATCAAGTCACTATATATGTGTGCATCCGTTGGCTCCATGTTGTTTCATTGGCTTATTTGTCTTTTCTTGTGCCAGAACCATGCTGTCTTTACTATTGTAGCTTTGTAAAAGGTCTTGATATCTTGTAGTAAAAATCCTCCAGTTTTGTTATTCTTCAAGACTATCTTGGCTATTTTGCCCTTTGCATTTTTATAATTTAAGAATCAGCTTGCCAATTTCAAAAGCTAACAAACAAATCTTCAGGGATTTTGCTTGAGACTACACTGAATCTATGTGAGAACTGAAATCACAAAACACTGACTCTTTTGATCCATGAACTGCTATCTTCTTCTATTTTTTTGTCTCAATTTTTCCTAATAATGTCTTAAATTTTTCAGTATAGAGGTCTTTTGTTTGATTAATTTTGTGTATTTGATATTTTTGTGTACTAATATGGTATTATTTAAAAATTTTTACTTTTCGTTTATTGTTAGTATACAGGCCTAAAATTGATTTTGTATACCAATCATGTATCTGGCAACCTTGCAATATTAAAATTCACTTTTAATTCTATCAGTTTATAGATTCTTTCCAATTTTCTTTGTAACAATCATGTCATCTGTAAATAATTGCAGTTTTATTTCTCTCTTTCTAATCATTATGCTTCCTCCCTTACTGCACTGTCTAGGTCAACACTATCCAATAGAACTTTCTGTGATAATGAAGTGTTCTATATTTGCAGTATATAGTAGCCACTAGTCACATGTGCCTACTGAGAACCTGACAGGTGGCCAGTGTGACTGATGATCTATAATTTTAACTAATTAAAATTTAAATTGCCAAATATGGTACTGGATAGCTCAGGTCTAGGATCTCCAATATAATGGCGATACACATGGTTATGGCAGGGATCTTTGTTTTATTCCTAATTGCAAGATAAATGCCTTCAACGTTTTGCCACTATACGTGATACTTGCTGGAGGTTTGCAGGGGAGGCAAATAAAACACCCTATCAGATTAAGGAAGGAATAGTTTGCTATAAGCATTTAAAAAAATCATAAGTGGGTAAAGTTTATCAAATACTATTTGATAAAACCAATTGAGATGATGTAATTCTCTCTCTCTTTTTCTATTAATTTAGTCGGTTGCATTCATTGAGTTCTGAATGTTATAACAAAATTATGCTCCTATAGTAAATTCAACTTGGTCATGACATCTATTTCTTTATCTATCTATCTAGATTTGATTTGCTAATATTTTTAGAATTTGTTCACCCATGTTCCCAAGAGAAGTGGACTTGAAATTTTCCTTTCTTATGATGTCTTTATCAGGTGTTGATATTAAGGTTATGCAAGCCTCAAAACGGGTTGGGAAATATTTTCTTCTTATTCTCTGAAAGAGTTTTAATAATATTGATGTTATTTTTTCTGAACATTTCTTGGAAAAATGTATTTGTGAAGCCACCTGGACCTAAAAATTTCTTTGTGGAAAAGTTCCAAATTACAGACTCAATTTCACTAATAAATATGGAACTATTCAAATTTTTAATTTTCTGTAAAGTTTTAGTAAACTTTTTTTTCTAGGAATTTGTCCATTTCATCTAAATTTTCACATCTTCTAGCATAAAGTTACTTTTTAAATTCTCTTATTATCTTTTTTCTTTTTTTTTAGAAGATGTTGGGGGTAGGAGTTTATTAATTAATTTATTTATTTTTGCTGTATTGGATCTTCGTTTCGGTGTGAGGGCTTTCTCTAGTTGTGGCAAGCGGGGGCCACTCTTCATTGCGGTGCACGGGCCTCTCACTACCGTGGCCTCTCTTTTTGTGGAGCACAGGATCCAGACATGCAGGCTCAGTAGTTGCGGCTCACGGGCCTAGTTGCTCCGCGGCACGTGGGATCCTCCCAGACCAGGGCTCGAACCTGTGTCCCCTGCATTAGGAGGCAGATTCTCAACCACTGCGCCACCAGGGAAGCCCTGTTATTATCTTTTTTAATGTCTGTAGGACCTGCTAAGATGTCCCCTTCTCATTCTTGAAATTGGAAATTTATGCCTTTTTCTTTTTTCCTTCATTAGTCCTCCAGAGGGTTACCACTTTTATTAGAAGTACTGATTTTGTTGATACTGTCTTTTGTACTTTTGTTTTTACTTTATTAATTTTGTCTCTAACTTTTATTTTCTGCCTTCTACATTCTTTGTAGAAGAATGCTTCTTGCAGGGCTTACGTATGGCCCAAAGTTTTTGCTTAAAAAAAATTACCGTGTTTTTTTTTTTTTTACTGTCATGTAAAAAATAAATTGAAAAAAATGACTTCCCTGATTTGAGTATCTAAGAGTTCATTCTAGTGAATGTTGTGTTTTCAAAAGCTTCCACTGACATACTCTACAATGAGCAGTCAATGACTAGTGACTTGGTGTGTTACAGGGCTTCACTAATTCTGTGTTCTCTCTCCAAAGTATCATTTTATATAAATAGGGGTCTCTAATGATTAATTGGATACCCTTAGTATAGAGCATATGAATTAGCTTAGTCAGCATATTCAAGGCCTGGGACAGTAACAAATATTCCCTACACTCTTAGTGACTTAGCAAAACAAATTTATTTCTTGCTCACACAGGGTCCAATGACTCAAATTATATTTAAACAATTAGTCACCATTGACTTAAGCAGGCAATAATTTTATACATGTATGTATGTGTATGTATGTATTGATATATATGTATATATATATAAAATAAAAATTACATATATATATATTTGTCTACTGAAATCTACTCGAGAAAATACTAATTAGTTAGCAGGCTTACTCTGGCCATAGACAGAAATCTATATTAAGAGTCCTGATTTACAGATTAGGAATATACATGAACGTGAAGTCCTTATAATGTTTCTATATAGCCATATTTTGACTTTCACTAAGGAGTTGGGATTTATTTTAGTATAAACTTTCCTGCTGGCAATTTAGCTTTACTCTGAAGACCCATTGTTCCTATGCTGTTTTGCAATAAACACTATGGACAAAAAAGTAAAAATGCTACATTTAAACGGTGACCGATTGACTATATTATTGCCTCAGATTTTCCCATCTTCTGCATCTGTACATTTGTGAGATAGACAAGGCTTATACAGACCAGGAGGTTTATGAGATATTTGCAAAAATACTCTATTTGCAATGTCTACCTTAATACAGTACTCAGAATTCTATCTAGCATGACACTTCTAACAACAGCAGTGTTTGGAACTTTGCCAAAATCATGTTTATCACTCATGGAATGGTTCTAAAATGTCAACAGTTTGGAACAAAAGACACATCCTTATCCAACTCACCTAACGATAAGCATGTTAGTGATAGAAAATGCCATGACCACAAGATAGTCTAATTACTCTCCCTAATAACGAGGAATTGAAATAGGGTGTGTGTCTCTCTCTCTCTCTCTCTGTGTGTGTGTGTGTGTGTGTGTGTGTGTGTGTGTGTGTGTGTAGGAGGCTTAAGTTTGATGAATTTAGAGCCTTAAGTTAGACAAAATCTGAAAATTCACATACATATTACTGGGAAGCTGTACAGCATAGTTAAGGATGTAGGCTTTTAACTGTTCCTTCTCAGTTTGAATCTTGGCTCTATCATTTATTAACTGTGTCTCTAAGAAAGTTATTTAACTTGCTTACATCTCAGTTTCCTCATATACCATATGGGTTTAAAGAATAACTACTTCATAGGGTAGGATTAAATGAGTTAATGTATGTAAAGTGTTTCAATCAATGCCAGGCACATACAAAATAATCATACTAAATTTTTAAAAAGTGAGAGAAAGAGTCTTTAATAATTAAAAATGTAAGTCAAAGTTCAAAATTTAAACATACTTCACAGGAAGCCATACACACTTTCAACCTAATGTCTACCCAAGTTTCAAAACCTTCACTACTCCACAAAATAATATTATGCTTTATATATGATGACCTTATCAATAAGTATTTATTGAACATTTATTAGGCACTGGGATGTAAAAACAAGAGGCACAACAACTGCCCCTTAAAACCTTATAATCATCATTAACAAACAAATTATTTAGAATATAAGACCATATATAATTAAGTGCTAAACTCTGTGGGAAAGAACATAAATCCTGACTAAGAAGACAGGGAATCCCATGAGAGCTGATGTAGGGATGCCTAGTGTACTGCAGGCATTCCCATAACTCAGGGTTTACTCTGCATTATGCCAAGTCCTCGAGAGAACTAAATAGTCTAACCGTTCCCTACCATCCTGCAAAAAAAAAAAAAGCTTAAAATATATTTGGCTAATGTTGTAGTCTTTTACTTCTAGTGGTAAGAATCATACTTTTTACATATGGTGTACTACTATAGGTATATATAGTACTTTCAGCACCTAACTTCACCAGCATAGTTGTGTTGGGCTGCCCATTCTAAAAACAAAATACAAAATGAAAATCACTCTTTATTAGTTAAGAGCCAGAAAAGAAAAGTAGACCAACTATACCTTTTAAGTTAGGTTTAGTACTGACATAATTTCTGAGGTAAGAATCCTAGAGCTGAGAATATATATACTGAAACAATTTTCCATGCAGTTTTATCATACTTGAAATGTTTTCTATATTTATTGAGAATTTCAATATGCTAGAAATAAATACTAAATAACTAGCGACTTGCCTACATATAAATTTACATTAAGTGTACAATAAGACCACTAACATAATGAAAATGTTAAGGAAAACACTTACAGCAATTCTACACATAGTTGTTAATTCTGACAGTATGACATTACTACAGGGTAAAACACCATTAAGATAAAGACGGTTTAATCATTGTGCAAATGGAATTTATTGATCTACCATAAAATGAGCTTATTGACAAAATAGTTTAAAGTGTTATTTGCAGCTATACAACACTTTGTCTGCAAATGTTGTACTATGAATCATTTTTCTAAGAGTTTAATTAGACTATTAAAAAGTTACTGCAAATGTCTTGAATTTTTGAGATGAATATTTTTACTGCTAACACCACTGCAGGCATGTGTTGTTTGATTTATAGATGATTTTTATTTTCAAGAAAGCTATTATCATTAATATCATTAGAGAATCCTTCCTGAGACATCAACTGGAGACCCAGTCATATGATTAGCATTAATGAGTATTATGCTGGCGGTTCTTTCATATAACATGTGTAAAATAGGTTTTCCAAAAGTGAAGCCGCTTGAGGTTGAAGAAAACACTATATAAGGTTGAGATAATCTCAGTCTTATCTAATTATTAGTTTCCCTCCCAGAGGCTTAAAAGTTTAGAAATATTTTCTAATAATTTGCATTACTTTTCTAACCTTAGGAGAAGCAGTATAGTCTAGTGGACAAGCACGTAGATTTTTAGGCCAGAAAACAAAAGTTCACATTCTAACTGTGCCACTACTAGCTGTGTTACCCTGGATAAATTTTCTCTATTTGTGAAATGTGGACATACCATGTAGGCTAACTGTGAGGATTAAATTAAATAATATGGAAAACAAAGTGCCTGACTTGGAGTCAACCAAAGAACAGCTGCTCAGAAGAAGCTAAACTCCATCCTTCCTCAATTTTGCAATTTTGGAATGCTGATTTCAACACTGGAAGGTAAAACTGATATTGTCAACTGACACACAAGCACAGCTACTTGTAGTTGCTACTTAATAGTCTCAGACTCTAAAGTATACTCAACTGAAGCCACAAAGTTCACCTTCCTAGCCTTCTAAATATAATAAGGAAGTAGGCTGCCATCAAACCCCTAAAAAACAAACAAAACCCCACACTCTTTTTTTCCTGTTCAGGAAAAGGGAAGAAGGAAATTTAAAAAAAGAAGAAAAAAAAAAAAAACTCTTCTGGTGTTCTGAGACCAGTTCTCAGGACCAGCAGGGCATCCAAGAATTCAACTCAATTCTGACTATCTACTTGGAGACAGAATAAAATTCCACAGGTGGGCTCAGTCCCACAAGATGGCCCTCTACTTCAGAGGCCAATCAAGTCCAGGTTGTTACCTGTACTTCTGACTGACTGGCTATAAATCAGAGGTTCACACAATCCCTTCCTCAGGTTTGATTAATTTGCTAGGATGGCTCACTGAACTCAAAGAAACACTTTACTTACTGGATTGCCAGTTTATTATAAAAGGATATGATGAAGGATACAGATAAACATTCAGATGGAAAGGATGAGTAGCACAAGGTATGGGGAAAGAGAGTAGAGCTTCCATGCTCTCTCTGAGCTCACCCTCCCTCTAAATCTCCACATGTTCACCAACTTGGAAGCTCTCTGAACTCTCTCCTTTTGGATTTTTATGGAGGCTTCATTACATAGGCATGCTTGATTAAATCATTGGTCATTGGTGACTGATTCGACCTCCAGCCCCTCTCCCTGGAGGTCAGGACTGAGACTGAAAGTTCCAACCCTCTAATCACATGGTTGGTTCTACTGGCAACCAGTCTCCATCCTTGGGTGAGAACCAAAAGTCACCTTCCCTGAAGCTTTTTCAGGAACTGAGGACAGGAGACCAAATATTATCCTGCTCTTATTGCTCACGAAATTCCAAGGGTTTGGGGAGCTGTGAGACAGGAATTGTGGTGAGAAATTTTTCTGTAAATCACAATAGTACTTTTTTCCCCTTTCACAGGGCTAGGAAAACACTGTTTGTCTTATTTGTATCTTATTTACAAAGAGAGCCTTGAAGATACAAGAATATAAGTTATGTACAGTGATCAGAGCAGCCACCATAGAAAGATCTGCACTTTCCAATTTAAAACTTGCAGGTTTAAATTCAAAGACTGTCATCATCATAAGAACAACAACCACCCTGGTTTAACCACTAGAAATATCAGTGGTGTAATCATGCTGTCAAATACCATATTTAAAGAGATGTGCTCATTCTAAAGCATACAAGAAAGCCATCCTCTCATTTGTAATAACTTCTAATCCTAACATCATTTTCAGAATCTATGTAAATAAAATACTGCTTGGCTGGCTTTCTCCTACTGAAATACGGGATAACTTACTCAGTTAACTAGAATCTGTATCAAGAGAATCAATCATAATTACCTAAACAATGTGACAGAAATGCTATCCTTTAAGGCATATAGCATTTTCCAAATTTAAGCATTATTTTATGCAATATATTAAGTTCTTAAGAGGAGTTTAAACAGCAAACAGAAAAATCTATTTAAACAATATGGTGTCCCTGCACATATTCTAAAAGATCAAGTATAGGTCTTTACAAAACAGAAAGAGTAAATATAAAACTCAAATAGGGTAAAAATCACTCACTAAAGCTAAAAAAATCACTTACTCAAGTTTAAAAATTAAAACATGATATGACTTTATTCCATTCTGATAAAAGCTAAATGTAAGCCAAGAACTCATTTACTGAATTTCAGGTTTTTTAGCAGTAGTCTTTGAAATGACAGAAAGTAGGTTATGAGTATTCCATACATTTTTATTAATTCAGATCAATGAAGCAATATATTAATATATTTTTAAGCTGTCAGACAATATAAATGTTTATGTAACGTGGCCCAAGTTTAAAACATGCATTTTTTTTAAATTAATTTTTATTGGAGTGTGGTTGCTTTACAATGTTGTGTTAGCCTCCACTGCTCAACAAAATGAATCAGCCATACACATACAGATATCCCCTCTCTTTTGGACTTCCCTCCCATTTAGGTTACCACAGTGCATTAGGTAGAGGTCCCTGTGTTATACAGTATGTTTCCATCAGTTATCTACTTTATAAATAGTATCAATAATGTATATGTGTCAATCCCAGTCTCCCAATTCCTCCCACCCCACCTCATTCCCCCTTGGTATCCAAACATTTGTTCTCTATGTCTGCGTCTCTATTTCTGCTTTGCAAATAAGATCATCTATACCATTTTTCTAGATTCCACATAAATGCATTATTATACGATATTTGCTTTTCTCTTTCTGACTTATTTCACTGGGTATGACACTCTCTAGGTCCATCCACGTCTCTACAAATGACCCAATTTCATTCATTTTTATGGCTGAGTAATATTCCGCTGTATACATGTACCACATCTTCTTTATCCATTCCTCTGTTGATGGACATTTAGGTTGCTTCCATGTCCTGGCTATTGTAAACAATGCTGCTATGAACACTGGGGTCCATGGTTTTTTTGAATTATGGTTTCCTCTGGGTATATGCGCAGTAGTGGGATTGTTGGGTCATATGGTAGTTCTATTTTTAGTTTTTTAAAGAACCTCCATACTGTTTTCCATAGTGGCTGAATCAATTTACATTCCCATCAACAGTATAGGGTTCCCTTTTCTCCACACCCTCTCCAGCATTTGTTGTTTGTAGATTTTCTGATGATGCCCATTCTAAGTGGTGTGAGGTGATACCTCATTGTAGTTTTGATTTGCAATTCTCTAATAATTAGTGATGTTGAGCATCTTTTCATGTGTTCGTTGGCTATGTGTATGTCCTCTTTGGAGAAATGTCTATTTAGATCTTCTGCCCATTTCTTGATTGGGTTGTTTGTTTTTCTGATATTGAGCTGTATGAGCTGCTTGTACATTTTGGAAATTAATCCTTTGTCAGTTGCTTCATTTGGAAATATTTTCTCCCATTCTGAGGGTTGTCTTTTCATATTATTTATGGTTTCCCTTGCTGTGCAAAAGCTTTTAAGTTCAATTAGGTCCCATTTGTTTATTTTTGTTTTTATTTTCATTACCCTAGGAGGTGGGTCAAAAAAGATGTTGCTACGATTTATGTCAAAGAGTGTTCTGTCTATGTTTTCCTCTAAGAGTTTTATAGTGTCTGGCCTTACATTTAGGTCTTTAATACATTTTGAGTTTATTTTTGTGTATGGTGTTAGGGAGTGTTCCAACTTCATTCTTTTACATGTAGCTGACCAGTTTTCCCAGCACCACTTACTGAAGAGACTGTCTTTTCTCCACTGTATATTTTTGCCTCCTTTGTCATAGATTAGTTGACCAGAGGTGCGTGGGTTCATCTCTGGGCTTTCTATCCTGTTCCATTGATCTATTTTTCTGTAAAACCTGCATTTCTAATCTCTTTCACCTAACACTAACTGATTAGTTTTGAGAATATACCAAAAGTTTCATATTTTGACAGACATTCCAAGAAAATATCAGGTTTGTTTGTTTATTTGATAGTCAAAGGAGAAAAGACCTCACCTAAGGCTCTAATATTTCTTTTTCTAAAGTGACATTTGTCAATCCAAAGCCAACTATTAGCACTAGCAGAGTTTATTGCACTTTACCTTGCCCTACAAGGTAGGGCCACAGATGTAATCTATGAATGCATTCTTATAAAGTAATCTAGCTTTGGACAACAATGAAATTATCATTCAAATATTCAGCTATACAAAAACTATACATTCATTCCATTGTAATAAGTACAGAAAACCAAAACTCGTATATGGAAATGTGCATTTTATTATAAAATATAGCCAAATATTCAGAGGTGATGGCAACCAGTACAATAAAAAATATATTGGAAAAGATACTATCTACCCAGTTGATCATAAAAGGAGAAAATCAAGAGAAAATAAGAGGGACCAGCTGCCCATCCACAAACATATGGATGGCATATCAACATCATTAGTCACTGGGGAAATGAAAATTAAAACCACGAGATACCATAACACAATATTAGAACAGACAAAAACAAACTGACAATACCAAAGTGATGACAAGGATGCAGAGGAGTAGAAACTTTCATACACTGGTGGTAGAATGCAAAACTGTACAGCCACTTGGAAAAAAGGTTGGCAGTTTCTTGTAAAGTTAAATACATATTTAAAATAAGGTCCATAAGCCCACTCCTAGATATTTACCCAAGTGAAAAAACAGTGACAAAAAAACCCACACACAAAAAAACCTTTATGTAAATGTCTCTAGTACCTTTATTCACAACTGCCCAAAGCTGAAAACAACCAGATGTCCCTCAATAGGTAAATGGATAAACAAATTGTGGTAATATAAAAGAATGCTACTTGGCAATAAAAAGAGAACAAACCAATGATTTATGCAACAGATGGATGAATATTAAATGCATTTTTAAGTGAAAAAAGCCAGTCCTAAGAAGCTACATATTAAGGCTAACTGAAGGTACAGGAAACACATCAGTGGTTGCCAGGGTTTGGGGTGGTAAGAGGAGTTGACTACAAAGGGACTCACAACACAAGGCAATCTGTGGAGTGATGAACTGTTGTTGGTAGATACATGACTCTATGCATTTCTCAAAACCCAGAGAACTGTACAACACAAAGAGTGAATTTTACTGGATATACATTAAAAAAAAAACAACAACATGGGTGTCAGGGAACGAAAGATGGAAAACAAACTGTGACAAATGAATCTAGCTGCATTACAAATGAATGACATAGCAGACTGAAGGAGATATGGAAGAAAAGACCTGACTTAACTAACTTTGGAAAAGAGCTAGGTAGTGTGAGAATAAAGATTAAAAGATATGTATACAAATACTGTATTCTATTTGGTAAATTTGTTTCTCACAGGAGTATAGGTTAGCAATTCTGAAACTATTATACATGTGTAGCAAATACATAAATATGTTGTAGATAATAAGAATCAGGTTTCTCGCTGTGAGGGAAAGAAATTACAAATAAGCAAAAGCGGAATGCTAGAATAGTCCCTACAATGCTAGACTGGAGTTGGAGGTATCAATATGAACTAATTTGTTTTATGTATATACAGATAGATAGTATATACAGAAATAAACATAGATGTGTGTATACATGCATACACTTCCTAGCTCTGACCTCTGAAAGGTGTAGAAGTAGTGACCCTTCAGTAGCAACCTAGCACCCAGATGTTGGTCTCTAAATACTTTTCTCCAATAAGATGGACCTGGACTCCTTGGAGAAGTGGGTGATTCCAGGCCTGGGTCAGGGAAAACACAAGATGAGCCTGGAGTATCTTGTGGAGCCAGAAAGTAAGAAATTGCTTAAAAACAAAAAAAGAGAGAAGACGTGTTGAAAGGACACAGAAGCAAACTTCAAAGGCTCCCAGGGGAACAATTTAAGCAACAAAATAAATAACAACAGTACTGATTCCAATCCACAGAATGAAATAAAACTCCATGAGTGCACACTGATATAAATTATTAAATAAATAAATATGAAGAAGGAAAACTCTTTCTTACAGAAAAATTATAATTAATAAATGTAGAAGGAAGGACTGGAATAGAAAATCACCATCAGAACATCAGAGTATTAATTGCTGCAGGCAAGATTCACCAATCAATGCTAAAATTAGTGGCCAAAAAGTGAAGGAGAAATAGGGTATATGTGTAACCTCAAAGTATTTTCCCTCAAATTAAGGGAAAAATAATTAAGGGAAAAATAGTAACTTTACAGTGGAGAAATCTGGCAAACACCACCATAATCAAGTGGTCATGGTTAATAACATCACCAGTAATGAGACATATTGACATCATATAATCCCTGATACGATGCACCGAGAAGGACACATTACCTCTCTGGTGTTCTTTCCCAAAAGCTGTAAGTTCAGTCTAACTCTGAGAAGACAAAATTGAATGATATTCTACAAATTACCTGACCAACTGTCTTTCCAAAGTGTGAAGGTGATGAAAGACATGGAAAGACTGGGGAACTGTCAGAAATTAGAGGAGACGAAGGATAGAAATGTAATGCGGGATCCTAGGAAAGGACATTAGTAGAAAAAAATCAGTGAAATTCTAATAGTCTATAGTTTAGTAGTCAATGCTGATTCTTTAGTTTTGATCATTGCACCAAGGTTATGTAAGATGTTAATACTAGGGAAAGCTGAGTGAAGAATATACAAAAACTGTGTTATCTTTAGAACTTATCTGTATTATTATTCCAAAATAACAAGTTGTTAAAAAAAAGGAAGCTTTAAAATAAAAGAAAAATAACCTTGATTTCTCTCTTTCAAACGTGTATATACCTTTCTTGACAGTAAATTCTATGAATAAAATTGTTTTTTCCCTCTAAAACATATTTGGTAGAAAATAAAATGACTGTGTTGAAAAATAGCCTTATAAAATACATTACTTAAAGTTTCTTTAAGAAAAATCCCATAATGGACAATTAAAATAAGATATTTTTACATTATCTCTTGTGAGGATAAACCTTGGAGGTTCATTTCCAAACTAGTTTCTTTATTGCCCTAAAGCCTATATAATAACATTGATCAGGGTCTACAAAATTAAAAAGTTGATTGCTATAGACCGTTTGTGTCACCTCAAAATTCATGTTGAAATCCTAACCGCCAATGTGATGGTATTTGAAGGTAGGGCCTTTGGGAGGTGATTAGGTCATCACTGCAGAGCCCTAATGAATGGGATTAGTGCCCTTATAAAAGAGGCCCTAGAGAGCTCCCCTACCCCTTCATGTAAGAACACAACAAAAAGACAGTCATCTATGAACCAGAAAGCAAGTCCTCACTAGACCCTAAATCTGCCAGAACCTTCATCTTAAACTTCCCAGCCTCCAAAACTGTAAGAACTAAATTTCTATTGTTTATAAGCTACCCAGTTTATGTTATTTTGTTATAGCAGCCCAGATGGAACAAGACATCAACATTCTTTTTTAGTCTGAATACCTTCGAAGATATGAACAGAAAAAATTCCAAAACAAAACCATCCAAGCCCTTTCTTATCCAGCCATATATACTCTAAAAGACATGCATATTCAACTTGAAGAAATTCTGCCCCTGTCTTCAACACACACATATCTAATTTCAATGATACTGTCAAACTGGCAATGACTCTGTATTTGATTTTTTAAATGAAATATTTTACATTGACCTAATAAAATCTAAATAATCTAACTTTGTATAGAAAATTATATGAAGAAAATTATCAAAATGTGAACTTTTCTATAAGCTTATTTCTCCTTCTTCTACTTTTAAGTACCACATTGAAACATAGATTAGGGAAGCTTTTAAAAAAAATGTCTTAAGATATGGTCTTGCTAGAGGTAAAAAGCTTTAGCAATACCCACTTATATCACCCATTATTTAAAAAAGAATTCTTATTCAGGAGAAGCCCTCTAGTTCTGGCACTAGCAGAAGGAAAGGGATCTTCCAACACTCATAAGAAAGTGTGGAAATCCCTCCCCCCCTTTTTTCTCGATTCTCTCAAGCTTACCCTCCTGTGGCAATGGAGGCCATCAGGAACCTACATGTCTGAGGCAGGGGAACACCTTCCTCTTTGATAAGAGGAGCTGTGTTCCCAAGAGGATGTGATGAATCCCTGATGCTTTTCTTTTCTTTTCTCTTTCCTCCTGCTACATGGCCTTGGCTATGGGCACAGTTGTAGTGAGTGCACATTAGAGAGGGATAAATAAAGTCCTACCTTTCTGGTCAGGGAATGTAAAGGGGAGCTCCAGGGAATCCAAAATTACTGGCAGATCCCAGAGAAGGAGAAGCTTGGGAAAGCAATGCTTCAAAGTTGTTTACGAACTCCTGGGCTCACCCTTCAGCAGCACATGTGTAGATCTGACCCAAACAAGCATACACAGACTTTGAGACTTGAACTATGGGACAGACCACTACCCAAGTTCCGACTGGCCAATGGTGCACATTTGGGACATAACCAAATAGCACAGCAAAGGCTTTGAAAATTGAACCAGTGTTGTAATCACGACCCACAGGAACTTGCAATCTGAACCTAACTGGGCTGATTGCTTACTAAAACAAATATATCAACATTCTGCATAGGATTTAAACAAGACCTAAAGTCTCTCATAACATAATAGTCAAAATGTTCAGGGTATAATTGAAAACTACTTGGCATTTGAAGACCCAGGAAAATCTCAACCCGCATGGGAAAAGATGCCTACACCAAGAAAACACAGATGCTGGAATTATCTGAGGAAAATATTAAAGCAACTATTATAGAATGCTTCATCAAGTAAGAGCAAACATTCTTGAAGCAAATGGAAAAATAGAAAGGCTTGGAAAAGAAATAGAAGATATAAAAAAAGAACCAAATGTAAATCTCAGAAGTGAAGAAAATAACAACCAAAATTAAAAGCTCACTAGATGAGCTCAATAGTAGATTGGAGATGACAAAAGAAAAAGTGAACTTAATATACATGAATAGAAATTATCCAATGCGAACAGCAGAGAGAAAAAGATTGAAAACAAAAAATGAAGAGTACCTCAGGTCCAGCATTTGTGACACTAGAATCCCAATGAGAGAAGAGTTTGGTGTAATAAAACATTTTAAGAAAATAGTTTCCAAATTTTAGACATAAACTTACAGATTCTAGAAGCAAACCCCCAAACAGAATAAATACAAAGAAATCCATGACCAGATACACACTAATAAAACTTTAGAAAACTGAAGATAAAATTCTGAAAGCAACCAGAAAAATTTAACATTACCTATACCCCTATAGAAGTGCTCAAATGACTATGGATTTCTCTTAAGTGAAACATTTTTAAAGCTCTGAAAGAAAAAAACCCATCAACCCAGAATTCTATATCCAGCAAAAATATTCTTCAGAGATGAAGATGAAATAAAGACATAAAGGAAAACTAAGAGAACTGTGTTGACAGTATAAGTGCTTTGAAAGCACTGCTAAAGGAAGTTCTTCCAAAAGATGGTAAAGACACCATAAGGAAACTCTGAAACATCAGAAATGAAGAGAGAGCAACACAACTGTTAAACATCTGAGAAAATGTAATAGACTATTCTTATCCTCTTGAGTTCTTTGAAAACTTCTGATAATTGAAAGCAGAATGTATAACCACTATCTGATGGAGCTTTATACATATAGAATATGTATATTGTAATATATATGTAATTCATATACAATATATATAAAACAACTACTACATAAAGGAGGAGGGAGTAAAGGGACTTGTATGGTGGCACAGTTTCTATGTGCCACCTGAAGTAGTAAAATAGTGATTAGAAGTAGACTGTGAAAAGTTAAGTACACTGTAATCCCTAGAGCAACCATTAAAAAAAAAAAACCCACACATACACACACACACACAAAACTATACAAAGATACAGTAAAAAACACAATCAATAAATTATAATGAAATACTGAACCAAAAAGCAAATTCAAATAATCTAAAAGAAGGCAGGAAAGGGAAAACAGAGAAACAAAAAACAGGCAACAAATGGAAAAAAAGAAAATGATGACATACATCCAAACATATCAATAATTACATTCAATGTAAAAGATCTAAACACACCAATTAAAAGTCAAAAAAGAACAGTAGAGGGCTTCCCTGGTGGCGCAGTGGTTGAGGGTCCGCCTGCCGATGCAGGGGACGCGGGTTCGTGCCCCGGTCCGGGAGGGTCCCACATGCCGCGGAGCAGCTGGGCCCATGAGCCATGGCCGCTGAGCCTGCGTGTCCGGAGCCTGTGCTCCACGGCGGGAGAGGCCACAACAGTGAGAGGCCCACGTACCGCAAAAAAAAAAAAAAAAGAACAGTAGAAAGAAACATTCTTTAAACATAATACCATAGGTAGTGAGGCCATTGCTGAAAGGAACCATGAACCAAGGAAAATGAGTATCTCTAAAAAGTGGGAAGAACAAGGAAACAAATTATCCCATAGAGCATCCAGAAAGGAATGTGGCCTTGCTGACACCTGCAATCTAGCTCAGTGAAACTGGACTCAAACTTCTGACCTCCAAACAATAAGATAATACATTTGTTTAAGTCACTGTTCATGGTAATTTGTTACAGAAGTGATAGAAAACAAATACACTGTATCATAAAACAAACCTTCACAAACTTAAATCATACAAAGGATGTTATTGGACCATAATAAAATTAGACTTGATATTAATAACAGAAAGATAATAGGATAACCTCTAAGCAGCATGAAATTTTAAAACACACTTAAAAGTAATACATGGGTAAAAGAGGAAGTCTCAGGGGGAAACAGAAAATATTTTGAACTGAACAAAAAAAATAAGACAACTTAGCAAAATTTGTGGGATGCAGCTAAAGCAGTACTTAGAGGATAAGTTATAGCACTAAAGTGCTTATATTAGAAAAAAGTCTAAAATTAATAATCTAAGCTTTCATTTTAAAAGACTAGAAAAAGGAGAGCAAATTAAAAAGCAAGTAGGGGCTTCCCTGGTGGCGTAGTGGTTGAGAGTCCGCCTGCCGATGCAGGGGACATGGGTTCATGCCCCGGTCTGGGAGGATCCCACATGCCGCAGAGCGGCTGGGCCCGGGCGCGTCCGGAGCCTGTGCTCCGCAACTGGAGAGGCCACAACAGTGAGAGACCCGCGTACCGCAAAAAATAAAAAATAAATAAATAAAAAGCAAGTAGGAGAAAGGAAATAATAGAGAGCAGAAAATCAATGAAATTGAAAAGAACAAAATAATACAGAAAAGCAATAAACCCAAAACTGCTTCTTTGAAAAGAGCAATACAAGCAACTGACAAAGACAAAAAGGGACAAGATACAAATTCTCAATATCAGTATAAATGAGATTTCAAAATAGACCCTACATGTATTTAAAGAATAATAAGGAAATACTGTGAACAACTCTATCCACGTAAATTCAACAACTTAGATTAAATGGACCAATTCCTTGAAACCACAAACTGCCAACACTTACCTACAGCGATATGGATAAGCCGCATAGTCCCATAACTATCAAATAAATTGAATCTGTAGTGAAAGAGTTTCAAAAAAAGGAATTCTCCAGGCCCAGATGGTTTCACTAATGAAATCCAAAGGTTGTTAGAAAAAATGATTAAAGAAAACAATTTAGGTGATACAAACAAACATTTAACACTTCATGAGGTAGACAGTCTCTACTCCTAGAACTGCAAAATGGTGTGGAAGGCAGGAAGCTTTTATAGGATAATGAATAAAGAACAGGGAAGAGAAAAGTAGAAAATACCTGACTGGCTTGGGCCACAAAGTCAAGTTTGTTTGGGGTGAGAAGGCCCAGAGTTGGCTTGGTGTTTGGGGATTGGCTGACTGGATATACCCTTTCTGGTCAAGCGGAGCATTTATAGAGGACTTGAGAAGTTTCAGTTTGCTGATGTGGCACCTGGGGCAGGAGCAGCTTCATCTTGGGCCTAGAAAGTTATTTCAACAAGAATGGATAAACCAACTGGGTACGCCCATACAATGGAATACTCTGCATGAATAAACTATTTGATTCATGCAGTGACATGGATAAATCTTAATGCATTTTGCTAACCGAAAGAAGTCAGATCCAAATGCTACATATTATATGCCTGCATTCATATAACACACTGGAAAAGGCAAAAACTATGTGAAAAGAGATTAGGGATTGTCAGGGATTGGGGAATTCGGGAATGGCTGACTACAAAGTGGAGGCACATGTGCAATATTGTGATTGATAAGAAATATACACATTTGGTTATTCAGATGACTAAAATATATTTCTCATATATATTCGGTCTTCATCTGTGGTAAAACTCTTGGAATTTCCTGAGCAATAAGAGCAATGGGAGCATCCTTTGTTATAATATTTGGGCTCTTGTCCTTGGTTCCCATAAATGCTTCCAAGGTAGGGGAAAAATGAGCTGATGTTAAGTAACCTCGGGAAACAGTGTTTTGAATGGAAACTTTAAGGCTAACTACAAAAGAACCTGTATATTAACACTGTACTCTAGTTGGTAAATTTATTTCTCATGGGGGTACTGATCAACAATTCTGAACTTGCTCTACATGTATACTGGGGTCGAACAAATAAGTAAATGGATGACTGGAACCAGGTTTCTCACTGTCAGAGAAGTTACAGATAAACAAAGGGGAGAAGGCTAGAGTAAACCCTGTGGTAGTGGATTAGTCACAGACATTGTTATGAACTTAAACATAATACTGCTTATTATGTAATACAGATGGATAAATACAGAAACAACTACAGATATGTACAGATAGATGGATTAGTATACAGATGAATAATTCCTAGCTCTGTCCTCTGAGAAGCCCTAGAAACAGTGCTGACCCAATAGCAAGGAGTACACTCATAACCCAAACATCGGTCTCTAAACAGAGTTCTCTAGTAGAAGAAACCAGAGCTCAGAGAGATGACTGATTCTAGGAGCAGGGCACAGAAAATACAGGATGAGCCTGGAACATCTTGCAGTACCAGAAATCAAGAAAGGACTCAAAAAAGAAAAAGGATGGGGACAGTTTAAGAGACATGAGGGTTAACTCTGGAATAATTTTAGCAACAAAATAAATAACATGGTACTGGATTATAAGTCAATGTATAAAGTTAAGTACACATACTGAAATAAATGATTCAATGAATGACTGAATGAATAGAAGAGAAAGGACAAACTTCCTTACAGAAGAATTCCTAATAATACATGTAAATACACTCCCATCCATAATGTGAAGCTTAATCACCCCAAGCCCTTGAATGCAGGCTGGAATTAGTGACTCACTTCCAAAGAACAGAAGATGGAAAGGCAAAAATAATAACTTTACAGTGGAGAAACCTAGCAAACACTATGTAGTCATGTACTCCCTGATATAATGTAATGGGAAGGGCATTTCACGTCACTGTCACCTCTGATATTCTTCCCTAAAACCCTTAACTTCAGTCTAATCATTAGAAAAAAGTCAGACAAACACAAATTGAGGGACATCCTACAAAATACCTGCCTAGTACTAGTACTCAAAACTATCAAGGTCATGAAAAACAAGGAAAGACTGAGAAACTGCCACAGACCATAGGAGACTAAACAGACATGAAAGTTGCCATGTGGAATCCTGGACTGGATCCTGAACAGAAAAAGGAGACTAGTGGAAAATCTGCCAAATATGAGTTTAGAATTTAGAATTTGACTAATGTACCAATGCTGGTTTCTTGGTTTTGATAAATGCACTTGGTTTTGGTTTTGTAAAATGTTATCATGGGAAGCTGGATGAGAGATATACAGGAACTATCTGTATTATCTTTGCAACTTTTCTGTAAATCTAAAATTATTCCAAAATAAAGTTTCTATTATTTTAAAAAATGGACAAAAGACTTGAACCAAAGAGGATCTGTGTATAGCAAAAAAGCACATGGCAAGATATTCAAAATCATTAGCTATTAGGAAAATGTAAATTAAAACTACTATCAGATATCATTCTAAACCTATTAGAATGGCTAAAATTAAAAAGACTGACCATACCAAGTGCCGATAAGTAGACAGAACGACTAGAACTATCATACATTGCTGATGAAAATACAAAATGGTACAGCCACCTTAGAAAAGTTTCGCAATTTCTTATGAAGTTAAATTATATACTTACCATATGATCCAACAGTCCCACCACTATATATTTACCCAAGAGAAATGAAAACTCACATTCACACAAAAGTCTGTACACCAATGTTTATAACATCTCTATGCAAAATAGCTTAAAACTTTAAACAACTCAAAGTCCTCAATAAATGAATGGATAAACAAACTGTGTTACAACCACACAATTGAATACCACTCAGCAATGAAAAAGGAAATACTGTTACACAAAACAACTTAGATAAATCTTAAGGCATTATGCTGAGTATATGCATGTGTAACAGTCTCAAATGGCTACATTCTGTATGATTCCATTTAATAGCTATTTTTCAGAAGACAAAACTAAAATGACAGGGTGGTTGCCACGGGTAATGTGTGTGGGATGGTACAACTACAAAGGGATAGCACAAGGGAGTTTTATGAACTAATGGAAGTGTCTGGACACTGACTGTGATGATGGTTACATGAATCCACACACATGTTAAAATTCATCAACTGTACACAGAAAAAGTCGGTTTTACTGCATGTCTATTTAAAAACATAAATTTCTGATACTTAAATAAACTTTAAGTCATCAAAGTTTTTCCAAGATATTTAGTTTGGATTTTTATAGTCTGTAAAAATCCTCTCGTTTATTTTGGCTACTTTTAAGATAGCAAGTGACTAATTTCTCGGCTCAGTCCTGACATGTAGAATCACTGGGGAAGCAATAGCCTAAAGGTCAGTTACTCTAGGCGGTGCATCACCTGCAAAGGAGTCTAATCAGCTAACAATCATAATCCCACCTAATTGAAGAGTAAATCCTAACATTTACTTAATGGCATCATAAAAAACTTTCATTGAAATTTTTTTTTTTTAAGAATACTGATTTATACTCAGAGAATTCCAGGGAGAGAAAAAATGTGATTAGTTCCACTTCAATTGCATGGACAGCATTCTTGAAAATGAAAAGGTCAATCATTTGTTTCCACCTTTATTATCAGGGAAAAAATTGTTTTATTTGAATAAGTAGGATAAAGTGAAGCAAGGATATAAATCAGATAACATAATGTTTCAGAATTAATTCTACTCTTCTGCAAGAGTTTGTCTGACATCAACTAATATAGTAGTACTATAAGCTTCCATTATATTATACATACAGATGGCACAAAACATTCAAACCTACATAATACAGGAATTTAAAAAATCTAAGTACAAAGGTACTGCCTCTCTTGAACATCTTTATCATATTATCTATTTGATTCCTAAGTTTATCTTAGGTGTTATTTTAAAAAATCATATTTAGCCAACTACTTGTATTTAAATGAAACAATGATTACTTGTTTTTAAGGATATAATTGTTCTCAGTTGTGCTAGTAAACTTAGCAACAATTTCACATTGTTATACTTTATTGAAAAGAAACAGGGATTTTTTTAAAAAGCCAATCTGCAATCACGCTAATTTCAAATTGAAAACAAAAACCTCTATGAGGAACAGTTTTTGCCTTAAGGCCTTTGTTTTTCTAATATTACATTTAACTAGAAGTGAAATGACCTGCTTTAAGAATTTAGCTTTATTTTCCCCAGAAACACATTTGGAAAAATATATGAGTTACACCTAGAATCATACTCTTGCTAACTGAAGCCATTTGTGTGCAGTCACTATGATGGTTCAGTAAGGCCAGTTAAGTTTTGACATCCATTAAAACAATGCCTACTGTAAATCTGTATGCTTATTCCTCCCTGTAATCTTCTCAGTAGATGTTCAATGTACTAAACAAAGGCTACTTTAATCATTCAAACCTGACTTCTAAAGATGCAATGGACCTGTCAAAAGCTTTCAGAAAGCCAGTAAATTTCATCTGTCTATCATGGCATTGCATACATTTAAGTCACTCTTATATTTTAATGTCGAAAACCATGGAGGATTTTTTCCCTCTCTTTGTAAAATAATCAAGAGAACCCCAGTCATTTTTATTACTGCACGATTCACTGTTATATTTCTAGCTTTCTTCAAAAGTTTCTATTTAATAAAAATGTTTACATATGAACTGAATCCAACAGGATACGCATTCCTAGACACTGAGGCACCAAAAAAAAAAAGTCCACAGAAATCAACATTATCTAGTACATTAAATCACCTCAATAAAATAAAACTAGCTATCATCTTCCTTTACTCAAGTTAATATCACCCAAATGTAATATAATAGCCATCTTTATATAGGCAAGTCAAATGAATTTTCCGTCCACCACTCCAAAATTTCTTTGACCAGGAATGAAATCTTATATAAATATATTTAGGCTATTTGTTTGGAGAGTCATGTTGATAAGAAATTATCCATAAATAATGTTAAACTGCCAAAGAATCATGAAGGAATTTTGGACAGAGAGCTTGGTGTGTATTGCAATTTAGAAAGTATCTTAAGACCCCATGTGATATTTACACTCTGTAGCTCAGACTTGTGTAACAAATATATTTAGCCACTTACCAATAGTTCTGATAAAAAGTTCTGTGATGGTCTCCTTTGAAATTACTGCCTGCGTATATTATCCATGAATCTCACATACACTTACTCCAACCCGTCACTATTACTAAAGCTCCCCTCTGCTGCTTCCGGAAACTATATTACACAGAATTGTAACCTTGACCATCACTGAAAAAATTAAAAATAACTGTCATCAGAAGTCTTTGAACAACTGATAAGAATCCTGTGGTTTTCCATAAAGAGTAAACTGACACCCAGCACATAATGGGAGCATACCAGGGCACTGTATATGAGGAAGAGAGCTCTAAGAGTAGTAAATAACAGATAGTACATCTTTTTTTGTTATTTTAAAAGTCTATCCATCCACAAAAAAGCCATATTGAAAAGTTTACTTTAATGTGCTTCTGGGTTGTCAATTCTTCACTATCTATTGATGAATATTGGTTTAGAGCAACTGCTGGTGTTTTAAGAAATTGGGTAAATAACTACTTTCTGGCTGTTGAATCCAGGAGCGGGGTGGGGGGTGGCGGAAGCAAAAGTTTGCCACTTAATACAATGATAACATTTGTAAAGCTGCCTTTAGCACTTTAGTGTTTTTACTAAGAAAAGGAAAATGGAGTACAAGATAATACTTAATGCTTTTTAAAAAATTCTTCAGTAGGTGTCTGATTAAATCTTACATTACCATCTGAGTCTGGATTGCTGAACTCAAAACTCCTCTCTTCTTTTGGAGTAGAAAATAATAGAAAAGAGAGACAAGTTCCTAACAATGCAAAGGAAAAACAAAGAAAGCCTCTGTGAACAATAGCTATTGAGCATGTAAAACACTATTGTAGTGGTAGGGTGAGGAAAGGGCCAAAACAAAGAACACTAGTACCTGCTTTCAAAGACTTTGTGTAACTATGAAGTATGTGAAGAATCCTTTATAAAACACTGCTACATCTGTTTTGCTTGTTTTTGTAAGTATACTGCTATATACGTAAGGGCAGGGACTGTGTCATGTCTTGTCCATTCACCACAATAAGCCCAGTGCCTACTGCAATGCCTAGCACAAATAATTCAAAAATTATTTTTTTGATAAATGAAGACTTTCAACAGCTATGTCAATACTGTTACTTGGCTTCCTTGATTTCAGTGACCTAGTCCCTTCTGACAGGCAGAAGAGTGGTCCTCCAAAGATGTCTTTGCCCTTTCCTCTCCCTCCCCCAGCCAAGCTTTCCTTACTTGGCAAAAAGGGTTATAATTAAGGTTAAGGACATTGAGATGGAGAGATTATCCTGAATTATCCAAGTGGGCCTAATCTAATCACACGAGTCCTTTGAAGTTGAAGAGAAAGACTGAAGGTGGGTCAGAGAGATGAGACTGAAGAAAGAGGAGGAGATAGTAGAAGTGTGAAAGAGACCTGACCTGCTGTTGCTGGCTTTGAAAGTGGAGGAAGGAAGGCCACAAGCTGAGGAATGAGGTGGTCTCTAGGAGCTGGGAAGGGTGCTCATCTGACAGCCAGCAAGGCAACTAGCACGTAAACCCCCACTGCAAGGAACAGAAACCTGCCCTACAGCCTCCAGAAAGGAGCACCGCCCTGCTGAAATCGTGATTTTAGCCCAGTGGGATCCCGGTGTTGTCCTACCGACCTACAGAACTGTAAGATAATACATTTCTGTTGTTTAAACAACTAAATTTGTAGTGATTCACTATGGTAGCAATAGAAAGCTAATATATCCCCTTTAACCTCTACTCTAGCAACCCAAATATACAGCCTCTTGCCATCACCCTGACACAACTTCAATAAAAGATCTAAAATTCTTAAATGTTTCAATCTGATCACAATCTCCTATTCTTAACTCTTCTACTCCATATTCTCATACCTGTCATTATGAAGGAAAGATCTTGTGTAAAAAAAGTGATATTTTGAAACAAATGTCATTTATCCAGCATGAATTAGTATTTTCTAGTTACGTTTGGTCAGCATTGTACCAAAGAGTAGTACATGATAGCCCCACAGAATGATTATAACCAGACTGCAAATTTCACATTCCTTGCAACATGCAATATGAAGGACATACACAGAAATGTATTATTAAACTACACAGTGTGTCAAATCCCGACTAACTTACTTCAAAGGAAGTCTTTTGTGTTTTAAATCTGGAACTATTTCTTTGCCTCTTGATATTTATACACTTGCTCTAAAATATTAAAGACAACCTCATAAACAATCTGTTTAACAGTAATTAGAATTTTATCTAGTTAAAACAACAGCAGAGCATGCCACAACACAGATGGCAGAAGACTTTCTCCTTGCCTGATCAGTGTCAAAAAACTGTTCTCCTATTCATGATTAAGAAGAATTTTATCACAGGCTATCTCATTTACAAAATATATACTAGTGAGTGAAAAGAAACAGCTTTATTAAGAAAGCCTTTGTTTAGCAGAACTCTTGGCTATTTCTCAATGTAAAGACTTCTCTTACTGCCCAGATAAAACCTAGCCAAATATATAATTAAGGAATCAGAATGGACGGAAGTCTATACTATTGATTTCACTCTGGTTTCAAGTGCTTAAGCACACTAATTCCTTATGGAACAGTTCCCAAACTTGGAGCTTTTAAAAAATGAGGTGGATCAAGTTCCACCTCATACCAATTAACTCAAAATGTCTGGGGATGGGACAGGCATAAGTATTTTTAAAGATTCCCTAAGTGGTTCCAGTATGATTTATTATTGGCAATGTGGCATGATACAATGCACTGAATGGAATCAGTAGGCCTGGGATCTGGCATTGGCTCTGCTACCAGCAAACTTGGGCACATCACTGGGTACCCATTTCTTCATCTGTAAAAAGTTAAGATAAGAAAATTCATTTCTAATATCTAACATGTTATGAGTCTCGGGTGAGGTTCCGTAGTTCTCTTCTAAAGATTAAATTGCTTCAACATTTAAACTATCCAAAAAAAGAAAATCAAAACCCATAATCTGATATTTATTCCAACCTATTAGGAGTTTATTTTTGTAAGGAAAGATTATTTTACAGTAGATTTCAAATTTAACTGTACTTTAATCCCACAGATTTTGATATATCATTATGTCTATCCAGGTCATAAAATGACATGTGTGTTGGCAATGACTGGGAAGCTTGAATTATCTCCAAATGTAGCTTGTTATTAGACTATTTCTTGAATTCCCATTAAATTATATACTGCACATATTCTGATTTTCTTAAATAGAATTTCTAGTTTCATAAATATAAAATGATTTTACCTCTTCACTAAATATTGATTTATTTCATAAAAGCACATCATTAATGACACCAGGAACATGGGATAAAAGAATCCCTGAGTAGCAAGTTATTGTTTGATAGTCTCAAACTGAATTCTCACCCTTGGCCAGCCCTCTTACAAATGTATGAGGGTGCTTGGGAAAAGGTTAATTCACTCAACACATTAAGCATTTTATACTACCAGGATCTGAGGACTGAGTGGCAGACTTCTAAGATGCACCTCCAGTGATCCCTGAGTCCTGCTATTCATACGCTTGTGTAATTCCCTATTCCTTTGAGTGTGGGATCGG
This sequence comes from Mesoplodon bidens, assembly GCF_964165515.1. Taxonomy (NCBI): domain Eukaryota; kingdom Metazoa; phylum Chordata; class Mammalia; order Artiodactyla; family Ziphiidae; genus Mesoplodon; species Mesoplodon bidens. Next base: position 58,699,965 of record NC_138178.1, on the reverse strand, counting down.
TCTAGTGATTTCCTTCTAAAGAATAGAATATGGCAAAAGTGATGGGATGTCATGTCTGCGATTAGGTTATAAAATTGTGATGTCCTTCTTGCTAGCATTCTTTTTTTACTGGCACTCTTTTTTGCCCTCTTGTGTACTTGCTTGGAGGGAGATGCTCTATGGAGAGGTCCATGTGGCAAGGAACCACAGGAAGCCTCTGGCCAACAGCCCATCGGGGAAATGAATTCTGCCAACCATGTAAGTGAGCTGGGAAGTGGATCCTTCCACAGCAAGCTTTTAGAATAATGCAAGCTCAGCCAACACATTGATTTTTGCCTTGTAAGAGACCCACCTAGGCCATTCCTGCATTCCTGGCCCACTGTGAGATAATAAATGTCATTTTGTGCTAAGTTTTGATGTAATTTATTATGCAGCAATAGGTAACTAAGATAGGCATGTAGCAATGAATAAAAACACTGTACTGAAGAAACCAAGAGTTGAGTAATAAGTAGGTTCAAGGTAACAATAATCTAGTAATGGGTAAGAGACATGTAAATAAATGTAATAAAGTGTTTTAGGCTGTTTGACAGAAGTACACACGTGAGGGTATGTGGGGACATAAGAAAGGGTTTGTGTCGGGAAGGGCACAGGCACTGAAGTTCTTTAAAAGAGAGGAATGTGAGTTATAAGCATAAAAGTAGGAAATATAATGGTCAGCTTGGGAAACTATAGGTAATCCAGTAAGACTGGAACATAGAGGGAAGAGATGATTATTCATCTTCCAACTTCAAAAGTGTACAAACATTTACAGGTAGCATAAGAATCAAAGAGGTCTCTAGCACTGTGTATAGTATAATTTTAGTTATATCAGTATAGTAGACTCCTAACCTACACTAGATTACAGATCATCATTTTATTATGGAATTCTATCACTGATTCTGAATAAACTGGTCCATACTCCAACATAGGATCTGACCAGGGCCAACCCTTCTACCGTATACTAGATCCCGATTCTCTCCCACCTATTCAAGGAAATTGCTCCAGCAATTATCTCTTCTCTCTACTGCACTGTCAAATATCCCCTCTCTACTGGATCATTCCCATCCCATATTCTAAACAAACAAAAAAGCCCCTCCCTTAACTCTACGTGCCATGTATGCATAGCTCCCCCTTTATAATAAAACTCAGAAGTGTTGTCAGTACTCACCATCTCCACATCTCCTCCCATTTTCTCTTGTATCCATAACAACCAGGTTTTTTCCTCTACCTATCTGCCAAACTCGCCCTTATTAAAGTCACCAATTGACTTCCACATTGCTAAATACAATGACCGATTCTCCGTCTTCCTCTTACTTTACCTGTGACCAGCAGCTGACACAAACAATAACTCCTGCCTTGAAATACACGGCTCCCAGAACACCGCATTCTCCTGGTGTTCATTTTTCTCATTCATTTTCTTTTGCTGATTCCTCATTTCTCTACCCTCTAAATATAGAGTGTTCTAGATCTCAGTCCTTGGACCTCCTGTCTCTTCTGTGATACTCTGACTTATAATAATATTGTATACATTTTTATTTGGTATTGGTTCCTGTTTCTGACACACAATTCCTAAAACTCTTGGAATTTTGGAATTTCCTAACAAATGGAGAGCTATAAAAGGTGTCTTTTGTTATGTTAATGAGGTAAGGTGACTTGGAAAGCACTAAAGATGGGGGCTAGTTGCCAGGAGAACAAACCATGTGGTTAGAGGGTTAGAATTTTCAGTCTTATCCCCTGACCTCCAGGGAGGGAAGAGGCACTGGAGGTTGAACCAATCGCCAGCTATCAATAATTTAATTGATTGTGCCTATGTAATGAAGCCTCTATAAAAACCCAACAGGAAGGGTTTCAGAGAGCTTCCGGATTGGTGAACACGTGGAGATTTGGGGAAACTGGCATGCTCTGAGGGGACATGGAAGCTCTGTGCCCTTTCCCTGTACCTTGCTCTATGCGTCACTTCCATCTGGCTGTTCCTGAGTTCTAGCCTTTTGTAATAAACCAGTCATCTAGTAAGTGAAATGTTTCTCTGAATTATAGAGTGAGCCACTCTAGCAAATTAACCAAACCCAAGGAGGAGGGTGTTGGAACCCCTGATCTATAGCTGGTGGGTCAGAAACACAGGTGACTACCTGGGCTTGCGACTGGCATCTAAAGTGGGAGCAAGGGTAGTCCTGTAGAACTGAGCCCTTAACCTGCGGAATCTGATACTATCTCCAGATAGACAGTAAAACCTGAGCTGAACTGTAGGACCCCCAGCTGGTGTCCAAGAATTGCTTGGTGTGGGGAAAAAGCCACAGTATGAAATTGGATGCAGAAAGTACTTCCACTTACACCTACTCCCTATGTGGTCTCCTCCAGTCTGAGGTCTTTAAATACCACCTACAAACTGATGACTCCCAAAATTATTTATAGATAGATAAATAGTTCCTCACTCCATAATTGTCCTCTAGTACAACCAACTACCTACTCAACATTTTTTACTTGGACATTTCTTAACATTTCTTTTCAAAACCAAACTCCCAATTAACCTCACCACAACCCCACCCACAAACCTGCTTCTCTCCCACAGTCTTTCCCATCTTAGTGAATGACAACTCTAAGCTGCTAGTAGCTCAGACCAAAAATCATCTGTTAGCCCTATTTCCTCTCTCCTTCTCCCTCTTATCTCTCATCTATCAGCAACACCTGTTGGCTTTACTTTTAATATAGAATCCAACCATTTATTACCATCTCCACTGCCACCAAGCTCACATTTGGTCTCCTAAATGATCTATTTCTGCCTCAAACCCCCATTTGCCCACCAATGGTAATCTTTAAAAAAATAAATAAATAAGACAGGCTATGTGATCACTCTGCTCAAAAGTCTCCAATGGCTTCCCTTTTCAGATTAAAAGGCAAAGTTCTCATAAAGTTCCATTAACTAGATGTCATTACCCCTCTGACTTCATCTATTACTCTCCCCTAAGCTCACTCCACTTTAGTCACACTGGCCTCCTCCTTGGCCCATGAGCACATTAGGCACACACTTAGGGCCACACACTTGCTTCACCTCAAAACAGGAATGCTCCTCCTTGAGATATTCATCTGTATAGACTGCTCCTTCAGGCCTAGGGTCAAATGTTATCATCTTTCTATGGCCTGTGCTCCTCTGATCCCCAAGCCTCCCAACACTCCCTATTCCCTACCCCTGCTTTATTTTTCTCTACAGTACTTATTGCTATCTGACATACTATGTATTTAATCTGTTATTATCTGTCTCCCTTCACTAGAATGTAAGCTCTATAAGGGCAGGAATTTCTGTCTATTTTGTTTACTGTTGGATAGTGTTGTAGAACAGTATCTGGCAATAATAGGCACTGTATTTGTATTGGTTTAATGAAAGACTAAACCAACCAAGGTGATTCTCTCACTGATCCATTCTAATACAGGGGAGTAATTTGAATAATTTCAAAGGTACCAAAATATTACGTTGATTGTGATTACGTTCTGACAGAATTTAACTCTCTAATTATACTCACACCGGGCTTATATTAAATTAGTTTGAATTGCCCTCACTACATATTAATTAGGAAGGAAAGAGTAGTCCAGAATCATCCTAGACAAAAGGAACAATGAGACTGATTTAAAAAAATAACATTCCATAGATAAGCCCAAATTGGAAAATCCACACGCAACATTTCACAGAATCTAACTGTTAAGGATTTACAAAACATGGGACTAGAAAAGAGGATAAGTAAAAATTCCAATCAAATTTTATGAGTACCAAAAAAACCAAAAACCTTTTAAGGAGATTTTATAAATTTTCTCATAGGTAACTTGTAACCTTTGCCTAAGACACCATCGTATATTTCCATCCATTTTTTAACCTATGTCTTCTTCATTTTCCTTTTTCTAAACTATCAGTGATAAAAGAAATAAAGTATTTAGATGAAACTATATTTACACAGTCTCTCAAAGAAGAGGACTTAATTGAACTGAGATAAAGAAGTTTTATAAATATAGTTTTACAGTTTTATTCATAGTGTTTTACACATTTTCCAAAGTGCTTTCATATCTTTGCTTATGATCTTCATACTGACAAGTACAATAAGCAGACAGATCTTATCACAACCTCCCCTACCTCCCACATACTTACACTTTACAGATGGAAAAAATTTTCAGTCTCGAAGAGATTAACTGACTTGCTCAAGGTCAGAAAGCCTTAAGTGGTTCAAACGTGACTATAACTGAGTTCTTTCAAACCTAAGTCCACTGTTTTCTATCATAATGACCTATTATCTCACTCAGTGATTAAAGAAAGGTACCACTGCATAAGTCTACAAAGACTTGACTGTAAAACCATCTTCCTTCAACATCGGGAATTTTTACATTCCAATCTATTATAAAAATGCTTTGAAGATGGTACAAATGTGCTAATATTCTTAGAGAAAAAAAAGGAAAAAAAAGCCCAAGAAGTCAATAAAGAAAATTTAGGATCCAAAGCAGGAGTAACATGAGATTAATATTTATTCTCTGCATACAAGATCAATGTTTTAGAACCTCTGAACTGTCAAACAGATGCCTAATACCACTGCACCCAGACAGAGGAAGACATTTAACAGAAGCATTCCAGGTAAAATCACTTATTACCACTAGAACTCACACTAGATTCCTATCTGAATAACCCTGGAAATCTGGACTGAAAATATAAGAATGAATGTTTTCTGCCCTTCTGTCCAAGGCTTAGCTCAGTTTCAGATAAACAAATGGCTCCATGACTCATTTCATCTGTATTTCTTCCTGGTCTTTTCTAATATTCTAAGATGAAGAAAGAGGGATTTCTTTTTCATTCCAGCTGCACCCTAAAGCAATCCAACTGTGGGTCAAGAGTCAAAAGAACTCAAAAAGAGTACATTCCATGTGAGATCAAAAGCTTCAATTTTCTCATCATCAGAGCATAACTGTGTCTCTGACCCATATTAAAATTTCTCCTAGTAGAAATCAAGACTCATTTCTGAAGCGAAGTCAGCCTTACTTGGGACTCTCAAATTGCAAATAAGGGTGCAAGCCCAGTGGGTAATAGCACACATGGAATTAAAAGAATCTAGCCCAGGTGGGGAGAGCCATTCATTTCTAGGGCCAGGACAGACTAACCTAAAAATAGATAAGCCTTCAGTACACATGGTTTGGCTCTGTGGTACAGTATTTGCCACCTCAGATACTCTTTTCTTTCTTCCACTTCTCAGCCAATACCAAGGGACTGACATGTTACATCAGATTTTATTACAGTTCCTTTAAGAAAATAAGTGGTTGGAGAGAAGTTAAAGTAATGTAACTATGAAGGTTAAAAAAAAAAAAGACTTAAACCTATGCTAAAGGAAATATATGATCTAGAGTTAATAGTGATTTGGAACCAATGTCCTAGGTAATGAAAGTGATCTTTGTCTAGAATATCCCCTGCAAAACCTAAAATAAAGTGAGGCAAGCAAGGCAATACGTAGGAGAAAAGAATTTAAGGAGGCACTGACTCCAAAGGCTGTGCAAGTGCAGGACTGGCACCTGAGAGTGAGCGCCTCCTTAAATTTTGTACCCTAAATGCCCCACTTGCCTCACCTGATTTAGAGCCCTGATCCACTAGGAGATATATATATTCCTTAAAGGCATAGCAGATTTTATGGCTACAGCAAGAACCTGAGCAGAATGTGAAGTCTAAGATCCTGATCACATCCATCATGGCTATCTTCTGAACACAGTTAAGAAAAGAATAGGCTTGACATTGTTTTTTCAAGAGAGGCTTGACATTTTTGCATATATTCTGAAATAAAGTTGCCTTAGAAAGCGGAAAAGTTTATAGGGAAAATGGAAGTTTAGTGCTTATAGGGAGATTTCCACTTTGAATGTGAAGAACAAAGAAGGTCTGAAATTACCCTTCTGTGTAAACAACTAAAAATTAGAAAAAATATAGGAAACAACTATCTTCTGATGCTGAACAAAGGTAGCACAATACTGTGATCCCAGATTATTGCCCTAAAAGTGCAATAAATGAGACAGCCCTCCAGCTTTATGCCTAGAGGTAATTTCCAGACAACAGTACAGAGAAGGGTAACCTCCAAAGAACCCACTAACCTTTCTGAGTTGAAAAGACACATATCAGAGTTTGGCGAGGCCAAGGTGAGTAGAACAGGGGGCGGGGGGCAGAATAGCTGAGAGGAGAGATCTACACAAAGAAAGAGATTCAAAACAACTCTCGCCCGTGGAGAATGAAACCCCAAGAGGCAGGGCAAAATCAAAATCAACCTCTAGGGAAAGAAAATTACCATTGGCCCTCTGTATCTGTGGGTCCTGCATCCATGAATTCAACGAACTGCAGATCAAAAATATGTGGGGGAAAAAATTCTAGAAAGTTCCAAAAAGCAAAACTTGAATTTCCTGCACTGGTAACTATTTACATAGCATTTCTATTGTATTTACTACTATTTATGTTGTATTAGGTATTATAGGTAATCTCGAGATGATTTAAAGTATATGGGAAGATATGCGTAGGTTATATGCAAACTCTATGCTATTTTATACAAGGAACTTGAGCATCCATGGTATTGGCATTGGTGGGGGTCAAGAAACCAATCCCACACAGATACCAAGGGACAACTGTACCAGGAGACTATAAGATAAACAATTGTCAGAGCTCACAAAAGGCCAGGAACTGTTAAAGTTCCCACTATCCAAAGCAGAAAAATCTTGCTGAATACAGAAGCCAACAGTGACCCCAGAAGGGCCATGCCTTAGAAGTGAGGTTAAATTAGCCCTAAAGACTACTATAGGTTTGCCTTAAAACTCTTAAAAATAAACCACAAAAGGATCAAATTTACCTGCCAGTAACTAAGCAGCTTACCAGAAAAATATCCAACATTCTTTAAAGATAATACAACAAAATCCAGCAAAACCCACAAAATTCACAATCATGACCATACAATCAAAACTTATTAGACCTATAAATAAGTAATGAAATGTGACCCAGGAACTAGAAAAACAGTCAACATTAACAGAACCAGAAATGAAAGAGATGATCAAATTAGAAGACGAAGATGTTAAAACAGCTATAATAAATGTTTGCTCAGTGACATGACAGAAAACGTGAACATAATGAGACAAGGAACCATATAAAAGAAGAATTAAATGGAACTTCTAGAGATGAAAAATACACTATCTGAAATAAAAATATCACTGCATAGGATTTATAGCAGATTAGCTACTGCAAAAGATTAGTAAACCCAAAGACTCAGGAAAAAAAACTATTCAAAAGAGGAAATAAAGGGTAAAAAAAGATGTCTCCTTCCCCCAAATGAACAGTCTCAGTAACGTGTGTGACAGTAAGCAATCTAACATGTTTAACTGAAGCATGAAAACAAAAGAGGTGGGGCAGTGCTGGAAAAAATAATGGCTGAGAAAATTTCAATTTGTGAAAACCACAAACTCACATTTCCAAGAAGTTCAAGGAATCCAAAGCAGGATAAACACAAACACACATTCATACATGCAGGTAAGGCACATCATAAACAAATTACTGAAAACAGTGATAAAGAGAAATCTTAAAAGCAGTCAGAGGAAAAAAGGTACTTCACATACAGAATAAAGATAAGAATCATCACAGATTTCCCCCAGAAGGTCTGCAAGCCAGAAGACAACAAAATAGAATCTTTAAAGTGTAAACAAACAAACAAACAACAAAAAGGCAACCTAGGATGCAGAAAAGAGTCAACATAGCAGTCCCAAGACTGCCTGCAAGGTTAGCCCCTGGCTGGTGCCTGTGAACTGGGATTTCGGGAAGATTCCTAACATTCTCTAAATAATAAGGGTTGTTTTCTGTCCCTAAAGTGTGCAAACAGTAAGATTTATGCTAAATACCAGTTTTGCTTCTGGAGTCTAGAATTTTGGTACTTGCAAGGGAGAGGATGCCTGTGTGACTAGTCCTCAATAAAAACCTTGGGCACTGAGTCTCTAATGAGTTTCCCTGTTAGACAACATTTCACAAGTGCTGTCACAATTCATTGCTGGAAGAATTAAACATGTTCCCTGTGACTCTACTGGGAGAACTCACTCTCCTGGAAGCTTGTGCTTTGTTTCCTCCAGACTTTAACCATGCACTTTTTTCCTTTGCTAATTTGGCTTTGCATCCTTTTGCTGTAATAAATCTTGAGTACAACTATATGCTCAGTCCTGAGAGTCCTCCTAGTGCACGACCAAATCTGAAGGCAGTCCTGGAGACTCTTGACACGCTAAAATTCAGTACCTAGCAAAAACATCCTTCTGAAATGTTGATGAAATACTTTTTCAGACAAATAAAAGCTGAGAGACTGTGTCACCAGCAGACCTACACAATAAAAAATGTTGTGGAAGAATTTTTGCAGAAGAAAAATGATACTAGACAAAAATGTGAATCTATACAAAAGAATGAAGAACACTTAAATGAAAAAATTTGTGGAATAATGTACATTTTCTTATTTTTAAAGGCTTTTAATAGAAAACTATTTAAAGTAAAAATAATAATAATCTATTATGAGTTTGTAACATATACAGAAGTAAAATGTATGACAACATTTGGACAAAGGATGGGATAAGGGGAATGAAAATATACTGTGCTTAAACTCACACGTTACACATGAAGTGGTATAATATTATTTGTGGGAATACTACGATGAATTAAAGATGCATATTATAACCCTACAGCAGTCACTAAAAAAAGAAAGAAAAGAAAAAAAGGTACAGTCAATAAGGCAATAATGGAGGTAAAATGGAATACCAAAATGTACTCAATCCAAAAGAAGGCAGGAAAAGAGAATAAAATGCAAAGAACAGATGGGACAAATAGAAAACAAATAGCAATATAGCAGACATAAGCCCAATCACATCAGTAATCACATTAAATGTAAGTGGTCTGAACTCCTGTTTGAAGGGGAGAGATTGTCAGATTGGATAAAATGCTGTCTACAAGAAACCCACCTTAAATATAAAAAGGTTAAAATTAAAGGATTGTAACTAATCCTTTAGGCTAATACTAATCAAAAGAGAGCAGAGTGGGACTTCCCTGGCGGTCGAGTGGTTAAGACTTCGCCTTCCAATACAGGGGGGGTGGGTTCAATCCCTGGTCAGGGAGCAAAGATCTCATATGACTCGTGGCCAAAAAACCAAAACAGAAGCAATATTGTAACAAACTCGATAAAGACTTTAAAAATTGTTCACATAAAAAAATAAAAAATAAAAAAAATAAAAAAGAGAGCAGGGTAATTATATTAATATCTGATAAAGCATATTTCACAGAAAAGTCTATTACCAAGCATAAATAGGGTCATTTCATGATAAAGGAATCAATTCATCAAGTGGATAAAAGAATCTGAAACTAATAACAGTTTCAAAATACATAAAGCAAAAACTGACAGAATTGCAAGGAAGAATAGACAAATCCACAATTATTGTCAGAGATTTCAACATTCCTCTCTCAATAACTGACAGAACAAAAAATTAGTAAGGATATAGCAGACTTGAATAATACTACCAACCAACTTGATCTATCTGACATTTATAGAACATTTCACCTAACAACAGCAGAATACACATTCTTTTCAACTATACAATGAACTATTATTCAAGATAGACTATATTCTGAGCCATAAAACCATTCTCAATACATTTTAAAGATTTCAAGTCATACAAAGTATATTCTCTGACCACAATGGAATTAAATTAGAAATTAAAATAAGAATAACATCTAAAAAATCCCCAAACATCTGGAAACTAAATGATACACTTCTAAATCTTAGATAAGAAGAAAAAGTCTGAAATCAATGACCTAAGCTTCTACCTTCAGGAATTAGAAAGAGGAGAACAAATTAAACCTAAGAAGTAAGTAAAGTGTTCCCTCCTTTTCTGTAAGAAAAGTAAGCAGAAGAAAAAAAAGAGAGGAAAAAAAAAAAAGAGTGGGGGAGGAGGAGGAAAAATAAATACATAAGGACAACGAACTAGAAAATAGAAAAAAGTCATTAGGACCAAAAGGTAGTTCTTTGAGGTCAGTAAAATGCAAAATGGTAAAGACATTCTAGAAGACAGTGTGGTAGTTTCTTCATAAAATTAAACATATTATTACCATGTAATCCAGCAATCATGCTACCTGGTATCGACCCAAATGAGGTGAAAATTTATGTCTACATAAAAACCTGCACACAGATGTTTATAACAGCCTTATTCATAATTGTCAAAACTTGAAAGCAACCAAGATGTCCTTCAGTAGGTGAACGGATAAGCTGTAGTACATCCATACAATGGAATATTATCCATCACTAAAAAGAAATGAGCTATCAAGCTATGAAAAGACATGGAGGAACCTTAAATGCATATTACTAAGTAAAGGAAGCCAAAGTGCAAAGGCTACATATTGTGATACCAGCTCTACGACACTGTGGAAAAGGCAAAACTATGAAGATAGTAAAGATCAGTGGTTGCCAGGGCTTAGTGGGGAGGGAGAGATGAATAGGCAGAGCACAGGATTTTTAAGGCAGTGAAGCTACTCTGTATGATGGTAAGTACATGTCATTAAACATTTGTCTAAACCCACAGAATGTACAACACCAAGAGTGAACCCTACTGTAAACTATGAACTTTGAGTAATAATGATATGCCACTGTAGTTTTATCATGATGTGTCACATTATGTAGTTTCATTGATTGTAACAGATATAGTACTCTGGTGAGGAGAGCTGGTAGTGGGGGAAGCTGTGCATGTGTGGGAGCAGGAGGTATGTATATGGGAAATCTATACTTTACATTCAACTTTGCTGTGAACTTAAAACTAAAAAGCTCTGAAAAAATAGTCTATTTATAAAAAGTTTTAAGAAGTCAATGAGACCACCAGTCCCTCCCATCAGGAAACTTCCACAAGCCTCTTAGATAGCCTCATCCACCAGAGAGCACACAGCAGAAGCAAGAACTACAATCCTGCAGCCTGTGGAACAAAAACCACATTCACAGAAAGACAGACAAGATGAAAAGGCAGAGGTCTATGTAACACATGAAGGAACAAGATAAAACCCCAGAAAAACAACTAAATGAAGTGGAGGTAGGCAATCTTCCAGAAAAAGAATTCAGAATAATGATAGTGAAAGTGATCAAGGACCTCGGAAAAAGAATGGAGGCAAAGATCGAGAAGATGCAAGAAATGCTTAAGAAAGATCTAGAAGAATTAAAGAACAAACAAACAGAGATGAACAATACAATAACTGAAATGAAAACTACACTAGAAGGAATCAATAGCAGAATAACTGAGGCAGAAGAACGGATAAGTGACCTGGAAGACAGAATGGTGGAATTCACTGCTGTGGAACAGAGTAAAGAAAAAAGAATGAAAAGAAATGAAGACAGCCTAAGAGACCTCTGGGACAACATTAAACGCAATAACATTTGCATTATAGGGGTCCAAGAAGGAGAAGAGAGAGAGAAAGGACCCGAGAAAATATTTGAAGAGATTATAGTCAAAAACTTCCCTAACATGGGAAAGGAAATAGCCACCCAAGTCCAGGAAGCGCTGAAAGTGCCATACAGGATAAACCCAAGGAGAAACACACTGAGACACACAGTAATCAAATTGGCAAAAATTAAAGACAAAGAAAATTTATTGAAAGCAGCAAGGGAAAAATGACAAATAACATAAAAGGGAACTCCCATAAGGTTAACAGCTGATTTCTCAGCAGAAACTCTACAAACCAGAGGGAGTGGCATGATATACTTAAACTGATGAAAGGGAAGAACCTACAACCAAGATTATTCTACCCAGCAAGGACCTCATTCAGATTCGATGGAGAAATCAAAAGCTTTATAGACAAGCAAGAGCTAAGAGAATTCAGCACCACCAAACCAGCTCTACAACAAATGGTAAAGGAACTTCTCTAAGAGGGAAACACAAGAGAAGAAAAGGACCTACAAAAACAAACCCCAAAACAATTAAGAAAATGGTAATAGGAACATATATATCAATAATTACCTGAAACGTGAATGGATTAAATGCTCCAACCAAAAGACACAGGCTTGCTGAATGGATACAAAATCAAGACCCATATATATGCTGTCTACAAGAGACCCACTTCAAACCTAGGGACACATACAGACTGAAAGTGAGGGGATGGAAAAAAGATATTCCATGCAAATGGAAACCAAAAGAAAGCTGGAGTAGCAATACTCATATTAGATAAAATAGACTTTAAAATAAAGAATGTTACAAGAGACAAGGAAGGACACTACATAATGATCAAGGATCAATCCAAGAAGAAGCTATAACAATTATAAAAATATATGCAGCCAACATAGGAGCACCTCAATACATACGGCAACTGCTAACAGCTATAAAAGAGAAAATCGACAGTAACACAATAATAGTGGGGGACTTTTAACACCTCACTTACACCAATGGACAGATCATCCAAACAGAAAATTAATAAGGAAACACAAGCTTTAAATGACACAATAGACCAGATAGATTTAATTGATATTTATAGGACATTCCATCCAAAAACAGCAGATTACACTTTCTTCTCAAGTGCACACAGAACATTCTCCAGGATAGATCACATCTTGGGTCACAAATGAAGCCTCAGTAAATTTAAGAAAACTGAAATCATATCAAGCATCTTTTCTGACCACAACACTATGAGATTAGAAATCAATTACAGGGGGAAAAAAACGTAAAAAACACAAACACATGGAGGCTAAACAATACATTACTAAATAACGAAGAGATCACTGAAGAAATCAAAGAGGAAATCAAAAAATACCTAGAGACAAATGACAATGAAAACACGACGATCCAAAACCTATGGGATGCAGCAAAAGCAGTTCTAAGAGGGAAGTTTATAGCTATACAAGCCTACCTCAAGAAATAAGAAAAAAATCTCAAATAAACAATCTAACCTTCCACCTAAAGGAACTAGAGAAAGAAGAACAAACAAAACCCAAAGTTAGCAGAATGAAAAAACTCATAAAGATCAGAGCAGAAATAAATGAAATAGAAACAAAGAAAACAATAGCAAAGATGAATAAAACTAAAAGCTGGTTCTTGAGAAAAACAAAATAGATAAACCCTTAGCCAGACTCATCAAGAAAAAGAGGGAGAGGACTCAAATCAATAAAATTAGAAATGAAAAAGGAGAGGTTACAACAGACACCACAGAAATACAAAGCATCCTAAGAGACTACTACAAGCAACTCTATGCCAATAAAATGGACAACCTGGAAGAAATGGACAAATTCTTAGAAAGGTATAACCTTCCAAGACTGAACCAGGAAGAAACAGAAAATATGAACAGACCAATCACAAGTAATGAAATTGAAACTGTGATTAAAAATCTTCCAACAAACAAAAGTCCAGGACCAGATGGCTTCACAGGTGAATTCTATAAAACATTTAGAGAAAAGCTAACACCCATCCTTCTCAAACCCTTCCAAAAAACTGCAGAGGAAGAAACACTCCCAAACTCATTCTATGAGGCCACCATCACCCTGAAACCAAAACCAGACAAAGATACTACAAAAAAAGAAAATTACAAACCAATATCACTGATGAATATAGAGGCAAAAATCCTCAACAAAATACTAGCAAACAGAATCCAAGAACATATTAAAAGGATCATACACCATGATCAAGTGGCATTTATCTCAGAGATGCAAGGATTCTTCAATATACGCAAATCAATCAATGTGATACACCATATTAACAAACTGAAGAATAAAAACCATATGATCATCTCAACAGATGCAGAAAAAGCTTTTGACAAAATTCAACACCGATTTATGATAAAAAGTCTCCAGAAAGTGGGCATAGAGGGAACCTACCTCAACATAATAAAGGCCATATACAACAAACCCACAGCAAACATCATTCTCAATGGTGAAAAACAGAAAGCATTTCCTCTAAGATCAGGAACAAGACAAGGATGTCCACTCTCACCACCATTATTCAACATAGTTTTGCAAGTCCTAGCCACGGCAATCAGAGAAGAAAAAGAAATAAAAGGAATACAAATTGGAAAAGAAGAAGTAAAACTGTCACTGTTTGTAGATGACATGATACTATACATAGACAATCCTAAATATGCCACCAGAAAACTACTAAAGCTAATAAATGAATTTGGTAAAGTTGCAGGAGACAAAATTAATGCATAGAAATCTCTTGCATTCCTATACACTAATGATGAAAAATCTGAAAGAGAAATTAAGGAAACACTCCCATTTACCATTGCAATAAAAAGAATAAAATACCTAGGAATAAACCTACTGAGGGAGACAAAAAACCTGTATGCAGGAAACTATAAGACACTGATGAAAGAAATTAAAGATGATACCAACAGATGGAGAGATATACCATGTTCTTGGATTAGAACAATCAATATTGTGGAAATGACTATACTCTCCAAAGCAATGTACAGATTCAATGCAATCCCTAGCAAATTACCAGTGGCATTTTTTACAGAACTAGAACAAAAAATCTTAAAATTTGTAGGGAGACACAAAAGACCACGAATAGCCAAAGCAGTCTTGAGGGAAAAAATGGAGCTGGAGGAATCAGACTCCCTGACTTCAGACTATAACTACAAAGCTACAGTCATCAGGACGATATGGTACTGGCACAAAAACAGAAATATAGATCAATGGAACAAGATAGAAAGCCCAGAGATAAACCCATGCACCTATAGTCAACCAACCTATGACAAAGGAGGCAAGGATATACAATGGAGAAAAGACAGCCTCTTCAATAAGTGGTGCTGGGAAAACTGGACAGCTACATGTAAAAGAATGAAATTAGAACACTCCCTAACACCATACACAAAAATAAACTCAAAATGGATTAGAGACCTAAATGTAAGACTGGACACTATAAAACTCTTAGAGGAAAACATAGGAAGAACACTCTTTGACATAAATCACAGCAAGATCTTTTTTGATTCACCTCCTAGAGTAATGGAATTAAAAACAAAAATAAACAAATGGGACCTAATGAAACTTAAAAGCTTTTGCACAGCAAAGGAAACCATAAACAAGACGAAAAAGACAACTCTCAGAATGGGAGAAAATATTTGCAAACGAACCAACGGACAAAGGATTAACCTCCAAAATATATAAACAGCTCATGCAGCTCAATATTAAAAGAACAAACAACCCAAGCCAAAAATGGGCAGAAGACCTAAATAGACATTTCTCCAAAGAAGACATACAGATGGCCAAGAAGCACATGAAAAGCTGCTGAACATCACTGATTATTAGAGAAATGCAAATCAAAACTACAATGAGGGGCTTCCCTGGTGGCGCAGTGGTTGAGAGTCTGCCTGCCGATGCAGGGGACATGGGTTCATGCCCCGGTCCGGGAAGATCCCACATGCTGCGGAGTGGCTAGGCCCGTGAGCCATGGCCGCTGAGCCTGCGCATCCGGAACCTGTGCTCCGCAACGGGAGAGGCCACAACAGTGAGAGGCCTGCGTACCTCAAAAAAAAAGAAAAAAAAAAATCTACAATGAGGTATCACCTCACAACAGTTAGAATGGGCTTCATCAGAAAATCTACAAACAACAAATGCTGGAGAGGGTGGGTGCTCTCTCTTGCACTGTTGGTGGGAATGTAAATTGATACAGCCACTATGGAGAACAGTATAGAGGTTCCTTAAAAAACGAAAAATAGAACTACCATACGACCCAGCAATCCCACTACTGGGCATATACCCAGAGAAAACCATAATTCAAAAAGACAGATGCACCGCAATGTTCACTGCAGCACTATTTATGATAGCCAGGTCATGGAAGCAACCTAAATGCCCATCGACAGATGAATGGATAAAGAAGATGTGGTACATATATACAATGGAATATTATTCAGCCATAAAAAGGAACAAAATTGGGTCATTTGTAGAGACGTGGATGCATCTAGAGACTGTCATACAGAGTGAAGTAAGTCAGAAAGAGAAAAACAAATATTGTATAGTAACGCATATATGTGGAACCTAGAAAATGGTAGAGATGAACTGGTTTGTAGGGCAGAAATTGAGACAAAGAAGTAGAGAAAAAACATATGGACACCAAGGGGGGAAAGTGGCGGGGGGTTGCGGGGGTGGTGTGATGAATTGGGAGATTGGGATTGACATGTATACACTGATATGTATAAAATGGATGACTAATAAAAACCTGCTGTATAAAAAAATAAATTAAATTAAATTAAAAATAAAAACAAATAAGAAGTCAATGAAACCAAAAGCTGGTTCTTTAAGATCAGTAAAATTGATAAACTTCCAGCTGGGGAGGAGTGGGTGGGGTGTGGGCAGGCAGGACAAAATATCAGTATCAGAAATGAGAGAGAGAAATCACAGACATAAAAAGAAGGGACTGTCATGAACAACTTTATGTCAATAAATTTAATAACTCGGATGAAATAGACAAATTCCCTGAAGACAAACTACCAAAGCTCACTTAGGAAGAAAAAGATAAGTAAATAATGCTTTATCTATTAAAGAATTTGAAATTATAGTTTAAAATCTTCCCATAAAGGAAATCTAAGCCCAACTGGTTTCGTTGGTGAATTCTACCATAAATTTCAGGACAAAATAATACCAATTCTAAAAAACATCCACAAAATTGGGAGACATAAATGTTATTTACTTGGTATGCTTGTGCATAGTAACAAAGTCAACATTTGTTAGTTCGCTTCTTATGTGTGTAAGCCAATACACATTATCTCCCATGTAAAAGAAGACATACTGTAAGGCTGGTCTTCTCATTTAGAAAAGGGTACTGCCCCAAATTTAATATGATAACAGCAACTACCTCAAAACAAAAAGTTGAATGATATCAATTGAAGAAGCACAAATGCTGTTTCACCAATAGTAATAAGACACAAAGAGAAACTATTTAATACTCTATAGTTTACTAACACATTCAGGTTCATTATGTACAGTAACCTAAGACATGATAAATAAATAGTATTTTAAAAGTCAAATTCCTTATCATCATCTTAACTTCATTCAACTCTAAATACAAAGTTTTGCTTTTTAGAGTTCTCAGTTTAGTAATAACAACAAAACTCCACCCACATTTCTGTGTGAAACCTCAGGGTTCTTATAAAGAATAATGTTCCAAAAAGGAAGACAACAAAGTGCATCTGAGAAAACAGTCGATAACTGGAATAAATAAATGTATCCATCATACCCTCGAAGCCACATAAAGCACTTTAGTTTACAATTTACTCCATAGTTGTTATCTTCAAAAACATCTTTAACCAAAACAAAAAAACACAGCAAAAATTTGAAGTAAACAAATTCTGGGGAATACTTACCTGAAAAGTAGCTGGTAGGATACACTAGCTAGAATCAAGTATCCAAATAGCTGTTCTATGATAAACCTATTTTATTCACTAAGCATCTAATGTGAAAAAAGCTACACACATCCCTTATCATCTACTGATACGTCCTGAATACGCAGAATCTAAGATCAATTATTTGCTTTTTAGGACCAGAATCTCCTGTGTTATTTAGTTCTCCTCCCCTTAAGTCTTTTTCATTAATGTAATAATTAAGACATTTAAAATTGTATGCTACTCTATACTTTTCAATTCCTTGAATTGAAAATCACATCACTTTATTTAACTCCCATAAGAACAACTTGGTGAGAAGACAGGTACTATTATCTCAGCTTATAGAGAAGGCAGTTGAAGGTCTGAGAGATGAAGTGATTTGTCCATAATTACATAACTGGAAAGTTGTGAAGCTAGAATTAAAAAGAACCTTAATCATAACCCAGTTCACTTTCTACTTTAACACAATGCTCCAGGCGACTTTTGAAGAGAGAAAGGAGATACAAATCAAATCACTAAAGTCTCTATGTAAATGGTAACTAAGTCAATTACGTGGAGGTAAAAGAGGTTAAATATTATGGGTTACAAGGAGATACAGACTCAAATTTGCCAACTATCTTCAGTCTTTTCACTACTCTTTTTTTTTTATAGACAGAAATGCTTAATATTGCCGTATTGCTTTATGTGATAGAAAGCTCTGAACATGGGCAATTATACCCATAAAGATGACTTAGCATATTTTGACTCATTATAGGAGTACAACAGAAAAAGAATGGATTAAAAAATCTCAGAGCACTAGGACACAACCAAAGCAGACACTGTTACTGCTCCAACATCCATTCCAATGCCATTTGACTCTACGTGGCAGCAACCTGGAGAACTGACTTCAGCTCAAAGATGGGCCTATCCCACTGCCAGAAACTGATTCAGACGTGAGGAGAAATTGTGCCAGTGAGATATGAAAAGAAGTTTTCTGGCAGCTTCTGGTTAAGTTTGTCCTTTCTGATAAGAGGAGGCCAGATTGTTTCTTATTTGTAGAACATATGGTTCCTTCCTGGCAACCATAAGACAACTACAAAGAGAATCCTACTTGGTATAAAGCCAGCATTAAGGAGTGCACAGTGGAACAATAGAAAGAATCTGAATCCTTGGTGTCTTCATTAAGGTACTGACCAACTAATTCTGAAGCCTACTGTGCTTCTGGACTTCCACTTAACGTTAACCTATAAATTTCCTTATTGCATGAAGCTGTTTGAACTGGGCTTTCTGATACTTAGAGCTGAAAGAAGGCTAACTGAAACAGACATTGAAATTAATACACCTAGCTGATGGACTACAAAAGGTACCTAAGAACCAAGATGAGCTCTTGAATTTTTAAAAAGATTTTAAGAACACTGTTATTAGTAGGTAATTTAGATGTAGTAATATAAAATAGATAAAACAAATTATAGAACTGGAAAAGAAGTGGAAACTCTATGCTTATTTTTTATAATTATAATTTTTCTCTGATTTGGATAGTCCTGAAAAACTTGGAGGGATGCAGGGTTCACCAGGGAGGCATCATTATTCTGCACTGCATGCCCAGAGCTGCGACTACATTGAGGAGGTGGTTGGGAAGCTTCAACGAAAATCGTTGTTAATGTTTCAGGATGAGTCCTAGGAAATAATAAACCAAGGCCCTGCTGATTTCAGTCTTGGGGCTGAAATTTTCTGGATGCTGAAATACAGAGAATGCTTGTAAATTCTAAGTACTATGAAAAGGGATAAGGCTACAAAGACATCAAACAGGGGTAAAACTCAAATTCCAAAACTGCACTATAATTTTTGCTGTTCTCCAAAATTAGTACCTTCTATGCCTCTATTTGGGATGATCTTCACCAGCTCAACCGGCTAAACATTGTAGTGCCCCAAATATCTGTCCTGGGACCTTTGCCTATTTACCCTTACTCCCTTGGTGAAGCCATCTGGTCTGATTTCTTTAAACACCATCTAGACATAATCCCCAAACTTAAATCTTTAGCCCATACATCTCCCTTGAACTCTAGACTCATACATTCAGCAGTCTCTCCACTTAGACACCTACTGCATATCTCACATTTACGTTGTCCAAAATCAAACTTTTCTCCCCCCAAATCTTTTTCTCCACAGTTTTACCCATCACAGCAAATGGGTAATTCTGTTCCTTTAGGTGCTCAAGCCAAGCACTCTGTACCATCCTTAACTTCCTTCCTTCCTTCACTCTGTCTCCCTCTTTCTCCCCCTCGCAACAACTCCTGTTGACTCTACCTTCAAAACACCAATTACTTACCATTTCCACCGCTACCATTTTGGTCTAAGTTGCCATCTCTCACCTAGATTATTGCAACAGCCTCCTAAGTGGCTTTACAGTTTCCGCCCTGGTCCTTCTTCAGTCTATTCTCAAGACAGTAGCCAGAATGATTCTTTAAAAGGGAAGTCTAACCACATCACTATTCTGTTCAAATCCACCCACTGTCCTTCTATATCACTTACCACTTAGACTAAAGGCATAGGTCCTTAAAATATCATATAAGACCCCGCTTGATCTAACCACCATCCACCCACCACCACCACGCTCTGACTTCATCCTCCATTTACTCCTTTACTCAAGCCAAACAGACTTCTTGGAATGTAAATACCTCAGGCATGCCCCAGCCTCAAGGACTTGGCATTTGCTATTTCCCTAGACCTAGAATCCTTGCATTGGTCTGCATACCTCATTCACAGACTGCCTTCATGTTGTCATTTAAATGTCACCTTCAGCAGTGAATTTTCCTAGCTATACTTTGAAGTGCAACTCCTCCCATGCTCTACTCCCCCTTCCCTGCTTTATTTTTTCTCTTTATTATTTACCATCTGACATGCTGTATATTTACTTATCCTTTGTTATCATCCCATCTAAAATGTAAGTTTTATGAGGGTAGGTAATTTTATCTGTTTCGTTCACTGATGTATTTCCAGGGCCTACAGGAGTGCCTGGCATAAAGTGGTCATACAAACATTTGCTAAGTGAATGAAATCATTTCCCTCCTTCAAGGATGATATCGAATTATCCACAGTATCAAGATTATATTGAAAGGGGCCAATGAAAACCTCTCTCCCAACTTCCTTATTTTAAACATATCTCGTTAGTTAGCAGCTGGTTTATGCAGGATTAGAACTAGAGCTAGTTCAACTAATAACTATACTAATGCTGTTTCCATAAAGATTTTTCTGATCCCTCTTTTCTAATCTTTGATCACCCTGAGCTCTCAAAGCAATAAATATGTTCTGCTCTTTTGGTATTTGCCAAGTTCTGTTCTTTGTTCAGGATTGTTTGTATATCTCTATTGTCTCCCCATAAGCCTATATACTCTTTACATCCAAGGACTCCATCTTCCCCATCTTAATACCTTTAGCATTTAGCACAGTAATTTATTCTCAGTAGAGTCTCAAAATATTTGTTGAAATGAATATGCAAGAAAGTCAAACAGAAACAAGTGCTAGGAAGCAAACTATTCTGTTTTGCTTATGACAATACTGAGGCCCAAGAACCAGAGACGGTGACTGATTTAGCAGATTATATTCATAGACAAGTAACATAACTAAAACCTACAATATGAGTGTTTAACTTGGGGTCCAAGGAAAGGATTTGGAGAATATGTGAACTCCCTGATATTATACATAAAATTTCCTTCTGGGTTGCAACTTTTAAAATTTTCTCGAAGTCTATGAAGAAAGTGATTGCAAGCAAACTTTTTAAGGAAACCATTCTAAAGTTGCACTTTCTACTCTTTTCTAATGTGGTACTGACTGAATCAGCACTTTTTAAAAATTTAATGAATGACTCCAGAACACATTTCACTACAATTTAAATTTTATAGTTCTTCATAATCCCATGACTAATCAGATGGCTAACTATAGCACTGCACCTAAGAACTGCCACAGTGATTTACCTTGTTTCTAAAATAGTAAATTCTATAATATGTAATTATATCATTTAAAATCATAGTTCAACATCAATACCACATTTTCCAGACTACAACATATGGCATCACAGATATTAATGCTGTTTAGAAAAGGAAAGACAATTATTATCTGACCCTAGCCTGACATTTTTCTTTAAGAAAAGATTTGCTCCCAGGAAGGTGGTTTGGACTGAGAACAGTAAATGTTTAGTAAAATGCATTCAAGGCAATTTAACAACAGAAATAAAAGCAAAATGAAGTTCACATAAGTTTGCATTTTACCTTTTTAAAAAACTTTACAAAACAGATTATTAGCCTTAGGTTTCCTAAAAGGGAAAATAAAGGTTTTTAAATTTGTTCTGTTTTGATTTAAATACAAAGGATACCAACGACGCAACAAAATAATCTTTGAATATTCATCTGACAAATTCCTAAATGTACCTAAAGAAATAGGAGTATTTTTTTAAATGAATAAATCATAGTCCCTGCCATGATGAAGTTTAAATGGAGGGATAACAATTAGTGGTTTCATACATCTTAAAATACAAGTCGTATCTTAAATTCAGTGTCTTGGTCTGTTTGGGTTGCTATAACAAACTACCACAGACTGGGTAGCTTAAACAGCAAATATTTATTTCTCACAGTTCAGGAGGGTGGAAGACCAAGATTCAGGCACCAGCAGATTCTATGTCTGGTGAGGGCCTGCTTCCTGGTTCACTGATGGTCTTTTGCCATCACATGACAGACAGGGGCGAGGGACGTCTCAGGGGTCTCTTCTATAAGGATACTAATGCCACTTATGAGGGTTCTGCCCTCATGACCCAATCACCTCCGAAATGCCCCACCTCCAAATATCCTCCCCCTGGGCATTAGGTTTCAACATATGAATTTTGGGGAGACACAAACATTCAGTCTATAGCATGCAGTAAGAGGAATATAAAGTACCACAGGTGTCCACAACATAAAATGATACCTAGTACATGTATCTCTGACACAAAATATTCATAAAATAAGCATATACAATACATACACTACACTACACACAATCTGGTATATCTACTACATATACTATATACACACATGTTAATATACTATGTACTTAAATATATCTCCTAGTGGTTCTGCTTATTCCATTGTCTAAATTTATAGTAAATAAGCCATTTCCCATTGTTCACTTTACTTGTCAATTGACACAGACACCAAAGGTCACAACAGCAAGCAGAACTATGTGGCCATAACAGTAGTAACTAATATACCTGTCACAACTTTCACAGATAGCTATATGAAATAAACTTAATAATCAAGTTTAAAGAGTAACTTCTTATACACCTGAAGTCCCATATTAATAAAGTATTATGCAAAATCCCTATATCACCAGATACAAAGCAAAAATGCCCCCTTAAATCTTTTTATAGAGATCTTACTAAGTGCAAGGTACTGAATGTACCCTCAAGGAGCATATAGTCAGCCTTTCTTAAAAGACTATAGTCAATATACCAATAATTGCCTCTTGGCTTACACTCCCATATTAGAGAACCCACCCTGCTCAACCCCTGGATGGTAGAGCCCTATGTACCAAGTCACCTGGTTCACCTAAACCAAATGAGCTACAGTACAGTCTCTCTCCCTATAATCTGGAAAATGACACAAAGAGAATGACTAAGTTAAATACAGTGATCTTGGAAGTAAGAGGAAATATATTCAGAGTTGGAGTTAGTGCCAGGGCAAATCAACCCAAAGTTACGTACAACCCAAAGTTATGAGGTAACAGATACTATGAGTATACAGAGGGACCTACACTGCAGAAAAAAAGAAGAATGGAGCAAGCATGCAGAAAGAAGCAAAGACAGAGAGCATATGGCACCAGGAGAAAAGAAAGAAGTTACAGTCATTCACTTTATTTGAATGTCCCCCATGGAAGCACAGCTATATTTTATTTTCAGTCCTTGGTCACTGGTGAAATTGCTCGTTCAACAGCAGGGAAATGGCTTATTTACTATAAATTTAGACAATGGAATATTGGACAAACATCGAAAAAAACTTGTTTTCAAAAATGTTTTATCACATGTAAAAATGTTTATGAATATTGGTAAAAAGCAGGATAAAAAATTATACATGCATAATAATACCTTTTGTTTGTTTAAATGCACAGGTAAAAAACAGTGCACAGGAAAAATAATAGAAGAAAAAAAAACCCAACAGTAAACAGTGGTTGGTTTTGGAGGCAGGAAATACAGCTGATTTTTGTGTCCTACAAATATATTCCAGTAAACTGATAATAAGATTAACACTGCAAAAAACAAGTGAGGTTATAGTGGCAAAATGTAAATACTTTAATTCAGTTGCACGCAGATGTTGTGTGGTTATTTAAATGTTATATAGTTAGTATTCACACAAATGCTTCTACATTCTAAAAACTAATTTTGAAAAATAAATCTTTTCCTTCCCCTTAAATGACAAAATTCTTTCTTCTGTTTTAACTTTTTTTCTAGTCTTTTTTTGGTATGTTTTGCCTCTTATCACTAATAAATGATAACATTCCCATTCATAAGAGGAGCCTATACATACATACTCTATTACAACATTCTTAAGAGAATTTCATGCTTCTTAATACACCTAAAAAAATTCCATGGCATGAGTATATCAATGCATCTAGCGACTATTCAATGTAATAGACTTATTAATCAGTACTATGAAGTAAGAACTAATACAGGTATAAAATGTTTTGAAGTTGTCCTTTTATTACAGAGGTGTATTTATGAAAGGTAGGAGCAGAAGAACCAACAGCAGGAAAAAGATTCAAAGCTTCTGCAAGACCAATGTTATTCAAGGATCTAAAGACAGATTTTAAAAACAGAGCAGTGACATAGTAGCATTCTCTCATGAGTCAAACCAATTTACTTTAGCTGCATAGATTTATTCAATTAAGAAATTTAGGGCTCCCCAATAAAGTAAAACACACTGGTCTCAAAATCCATCCTTTAACAAGTTTCTCAAAAGGAGCACTTTTAACTTCATTCACATTTACTGCAGATACATCATTACATAGGTTGTAAAATTCAGTCTTTTCGATCTCCAAAATTCATCGGCAAAAAATAATCTGTTTTTTTAATAAAAGGAATTTTCACTGAGGTTTTTCAAAAATAAAAGATAAACTGTTAGATTTTAATCACTGTTGAAACATGTTGGATTTTTAAGATAGAATAATTTAGCATACCCACTCCTTTGACCAGGACATTGATTACTGAAAACTGTTACTGAACTTTCTTACAGTTTATCAGAAAAACAGTAACAAAGAATTTGGGAACACTGGGTTCTTGTTACAGTTGTATGACTTTGTGCAACTCAACAGTCTCCCTAGGTATTGTTTTCTCCACGTGCAAAATAAAAAGTTCAAACTAGATTATCAGTGGTTTCTAAACTATTCTATGGAAGTACTTCAGGTGTTTTGCAAAGATCTACTTTGAATTTCACTCCTTTATTTTAGCTATAATTTTCAAAACATACTCAAATGTGTTACACCCAAGGGATACAATTAACATATTATGAACATAGCAGAGTAACTCATTTTGAGCAAATTTCAGAACAACTTTTTTTATATATAGTAGGCCTTTTTGTAAATGTGTCATTATTTAGCAAGACTGCAACTCTGCACTACCGTTTTATTTAATCCAGGTCCATGTATAGCCCCTGATATAGAATTCATTACCTAAGCAAACTAGTAAACAACATATATGTACAAACACATTTTCAGTTCACATGGGCTCAGGCTCATTGCCTTGTCAAAATGTACTGACACAGTTAAAAAAAATAACTAAAATCTACCATTTCTAACCAAAATAGAGTAACAGGGACCAAATTTACTCTCTAGTCTGAAAATAGAAAAAAAAATATATTAAATAGTTTCAAGACATTGGCTATCAGGCTATGTAGGGCAGTGATCCCTGAAATGAGAAACAATTAAGGATGAGTCCTATTATTAGCCCCATCTTCCCTTCCTGCCTTGAGAGAGTTTCCAACCCATGGTGCAGGGAGGGAGAACTGAAGCAAAGCACAGCACACTGTTTGAGTTAAGATGGAGCTGAAAGTCTAAAAGACCAAGGCAACTAGAGTTAACAGAATAGAGTACTAGAGAAGTACACAGCGAGTACAGAGAGAACATCAGGTATCTGCAAAGGATTCTTCTCAAGCATTCAGCAGAGTACTAAGCAGTGCTTGCATGTGAGGAAACTACTGGAAGATGAGGAAAGAACCATCTGAAAGGATTAGACAAAACAGTCCCAGCACACACATGGGGTCAGAACAGTGTCTGTACCCACCAGCCAGACTGGAAAAACTCCATAAGTCATGGATTGGGTATACTACTCATGAAAGTCTTGACTCAGTAGTGGAGAACACTGCCTCTTGTCTGAGCACTGCTCCAGGCCCATCTAACAAATCACAAAGGCAAGAACTGAAAGGCTCAAACTGTTTTCAAGTAACTTGATGGAAAGTAACCTAACAAAAATATGTTAACATGAAACTATCTAGCATCAAAAAAGAAAAATTCACACTTTCTGCAATCTGAAGACTAGCAGGCATAAAATAAGATAGAAAAAGATGATCTGTCATTAGAAGAATAATCAAAACTGACCCAGAAGGAGTGGTATTACTGAAAATGGAAGAGCAGACAGCTCAAGGATCCATCCCTCCTCTAAGGCAACAAGTAAACTGGCAAAAACTGTTAGAATCAACTTTTTTAAACTCTGGAAATTAATCAAAAATGTACAACAACCACAGGAGTGCTTATGAAGAAAAAAGTTTACATAGTTCAACAAGACATTCAAAAGTTCAAAAGCATTGTGGCATTCTGGTTTAGCAGCCTACCATCGCCCATTCTCCAGCTCAGAGGTAGACTTGTGGATAGCAGCCCACATTGCTGGTGTGACTTGCTGGTGCCAGATGGAGCAATAAAACCTTGTTCTCAAAAAGTATAGTTGTGGGTTTTAACCTGTCTGGTGGCTTCCTGAAGGAATGGCTCAGGGGCTTGTCTGTGTTTTGCACACCCTTGGAACTCCCTCAGAGCTGAGGTGGCCTCCCATACAGCATCTGTTGAAAACATTTAAAGGCGTATCCGTGGTTACCTGGGGCAACAGAGCGGTTAAATAGCCAACAGAGCAAGACGCCTAGGAAGACGGTAGGGAAGGAGACAGAGCTGTGAAAAGCTCTCCTATGAACTGGGGAATCTAGAAGGCCACACACATGTCCAGGGCTAGATGCACGTCAGAATATAGCTAAAAAGATCCTAAGCTTTCACCTCTCGCTCATTTTTAGGCTCCATGTAAGCAAAAAGTGAGGAACTGTAAACAGCCTCACTAAGCACTGAAGGAGCACCCCCAACTCAAAGTCAGTCTACAAAGTCCAGAAGAAAATTTTTTGTTTGTTTGGATATTGTTTTTGTTTTCTTTTTGGCTCCAGGTGTTTAGAGAAATCTGTCAGATAACTAGCTGACCACTAAGCTAATGGAACAGAGATGTCAATGACCATACACGAAAAAGAATACTCTTTGCAAAAATAGTTTAGAAAAATAACTAAAAAACAAAAAACTACAACCCATAACAAGTAGCAACAATAAATACTGGGGTGGTGGGAGACTTTGTTCTCTAAAGTTACCACATTATTAAAAATGTTCACATATTAAAAATGTCCAGTTTTCAACAAAAAATTATGAGGCATGCAAAGTAACAAGAAAGTATGGTCTACTCACAGGAAAGGAAAAAACAGAAACTGTCCTTAAGGAAGGTTAACATTAGACAGACATATTAGACTAACTGACTTTTATTAATTTTTAATTTTTTCAAGGTTACTTTCCATTTACAGTTACTACAAAATATTGGCTATATTCCCCATCTTGTGCAATACATCCTTGAGCCTATATTACACCCAGTAGTTTCTACCTACCACTCCCCCACCCCTATATTGCCTCTCCCTCTTTCCCTGGTAACCATTAGTTTGTTCTCTATATCTGTGAGTCTGCTTCTTTTTTGTTATATTCACTAGTTTGTTATATTTTTTAGATTCTACATATAAGTGGTATCATACAGTATTTATCTTTCTCTGTCTGACTTAATTTCACTTCGCATAATGCCCCCCCCAGTCTATCCATGTTGCTGCAAATGGCAAAACTTTGTTCTTTCTCATGGCTGAGTAGTATTCCACTGTACATATACACCACATCTTCTTTATCCATTCATCAGTTGATAGACACTTAGGTTGTTGCCATATCTTGGCAATTGTAAATAATGCTGCTATGAACAATGGGGTGCATGTATCTTTTTGAACTACTGTTGCTGTTTTTTTCAGATATAAACCCAGGAGTGGAATTGCTGAGTCATATGGTAGTTCTATTTTTAATTTTTGGAGCATCCTCCATACTGTTTTCCCACAGTGGTTGCACCAATTGACATTCCCACCAACAGTGTATGAGGGTTCCCTTTTCTCCACATCCTTGCCAACATTTGTTACTTGTGTTCTTTTTGATGACAGCCATTCTGACAGGTGTGTGGTGATATATCATTGTGGTTTTGATTTGCATTTCCCTGATGATTAGCAATGTTGAGAGTCTTCAAATGCCTGTCGCCCATCTACATTTCCTCTTTGGAAAAATGTCTATTCAGTTCTTTTGCCCATTTTTTAATCAGGTTGTTTGTTTTTTTATGTTGAGTTGTATTGAGCTGTTTATATATGTTGGATATTAATCCCTTATCAGTCATATAATTTGTAAAAAATTTTTTCCCATTCAGTAGGTTGTCTTTTCGTTTTGTCAATGGTTTCCTTTTCTGTGCAAAAGCTTCTAAGTTTAATTAGGTCCCATTTGTTTATTTTTCCTGCTATTTCATTTACTTTAGGAGACAGATCCAAAAAAATATTGCTGTAATTTACATCAAAGAGTGTCCTACCTATGTTTTCCTCAAGGAGTTTTATAGTATCTGGTCTTACATTTAGGTCTTTAATCCATTTTGAGTTCATTTTTGTATATAGTGTTAGAAAATGTTCTAATTTCATTCTTTTACATGTAGCTGTCCAGTTTTCCCAGCACCACTTACTGAAGAAACTGTCTTTTCTCCATTGTATATTCTTGCCTCCTTTGTTGTGGATTAATTAACCATAAGTGTGTGGGTTTATTTCTGGGCTCTCTATCCTGTTACACTGATCTATGTGTCTGATTTTATGCCAGTACCACACTTACTGTAGCTCTGGAGTATAGCCTGAAGTCAGGGAGCATGATTCCTCCAGCTCTGTTCTTCTTTCTCCGGATTGTTTTAGCTATTCAAGGTGTTTTGTGCTTCCATACAAATTTAAAATTTTTTTGTTCTAGTTCTGTGAAAGATGCCATTGGTATTCTGATAGGGATTGCCTTGAATCTGTACACTGTCTTAAGACTAACTGACTTTAAATCAACTGTCTCAAATATGCTCAAAGAACGAAAGGAAATCACAGACAAGGAACTAAAGGAAACCAAGGGAATGAGATCTCATCAACTAGAGAACACTAATAACGAGATATAAATTATAAAAAAGAACCAAATAAAAATTCTGGAGCTGAAAAGTACAATAACTTCGAAGAAAAATGAACAGAACCAGTGGGATATCATCTTACATACTAATGTATACATAAAGGGAGTTCTAGTGGGGAAAAAAAAAGGCAAAGGGTCAAAAAGAATACAGGAAAAAATACTAGCCAAAAACTTACCAAATTTTATAAAAGCTGTAAATTTACATATTCAAGAAGCTTAAAGAACTCCAAGCAGGATAAACTCAAAGAGATCCTCATACTGCCAACCCAATATAATCTGTCCAAAGATAAAGACAAAGAAACAATCTTGAAAGCAGTAAGAGAGATGCAAGATGTCACATACAAGGGATCCTCAATAAGATAACAGTTAATTTCTCATCAGAACCCATGGTGGGATGATATACTTATAAAGTGCTTTTCAAAAAACTCTATAAATGAAAAAGTTTATATTCAGCAAAGCTCTCCTTCAAAAAATGAAGGAACTGGGAATTCCCTGGCAGTCCAGTGGTTACGACTCAACACTTTCACTGCTGGGGCCCAGGTTCGATCCCTGGTCGGGGAACTTAAATTCCACAAGCCGTGTGGTGCAGCCAAAAAAAAAAAAAAAAAAAAAAGAAGAAGAAGAAACTAACACATACACAGGTAAATAAAAGCATCACCAGTAGACCTGCCTTACGAGAAATGTTAAACAGAGTCCTTCAGGCTGAAATGAAAGGAAACTAGACAGTAACTCAAAGCCATACAAAAAAGAACTCTAGTAAAAATAACTACATAGATAAATAAAAAAGCCAGCATTGTTGTATTTGTGATTTTAACTCCTTTTTTCCCTATATAATTTAAAAGACAAATGTATAAAATAATTATAACTCTAGGTCAATGGACACACAATGTACAAATAAGTAATTTTTGACAATAACAATAAGAGGGAGGTTGGAGCTATATAGGAATAGTTTTTGAATACTACTGAAGCTATGTTGTTATGAATCCAAACTAGTTTCTTATAAGTTTGAGATCAATATAGCCTTAATCCTCAGGGTTAAGGGAAAGAACTAAAAAATAAAATGAGAGGGAATCAAAATAGGACACTAGAAAAAATAAACTAAACACAAAAGAGGGCAGTAATGGAGGAAATGAAGAACAAAAAAGATATGATGTTTTTTTATTAAAAAGAAGACCTTACCTATGAATAGTTATTTTATTTATTTATTTATTTATTTTATTATTATTATTATTTTTTGTGGTACGCAGGCCTCTCACTGTTGTGGCCTCTCCCATTGTGGAGCACAGGCTCCGGACGCACAGGCTCTGCGGCCATGGCTCACAGGCCCAGCTGCTCCGCGGCATGTGGGATCCTCCCAGACCGGGGCACGAACCCGTGTCCCCTGCATCGGCAGGCGGACTCTCAACCACTGCGCCACCAGGGAAGCCCTGAATAGTTATTTTAAATGTAAATGGTTTAATTCTTCAATCAAAAAGCAGAGATTGGTAGAATAGATTTTAAAAAGTGATCCAATTATATACTGTCTACAAGGGACTCACTCTGGATCCAAAGACACAAATAGGTTGATAGTGAAAAGATAGAAAAAGACATTCCATGCAAACAGTAACCAGAAGAGAGCTGGGGTAGCTATACTCATATCTGACAAAATAAACTTTAAGTCAAAAATAGTTATGAGACAAATAAGGACATCATACATTGATAAAAGGGTAAATCCAACATGAAAATATGTCAAACATAAACATATGAACCTAACAATATATCTCCAAAATATATGAAGCAAAAATTGACAAAATAGATGTGAGAAATGTTCTATAATAATAGTTGGAAACTTTCAAAAATATCTCACTTTCAAAAAGAAAAACCAGGCAGATAACCAATAAGAAAATAGAAGACTTGTTGAACAACACAATAAACCAACTAGACCTAACAGACACATACAGAACACTCAACTCAACAACAGCAGAATAGTGCATTCTGGAATACTCTTCTCAAATCCATGTGGAACATTTTCCAGAATAGAAACACAATAGAGAGAATCAGCAAAACCAAAAGCTGGTTCTTGAAAAGATCAACAAAATCGACAAACTTTTAGCTAGACTAACTAAGAAAATAAGAGAGAAGACTCAAACTATGAAAATTAGAAATTATTAAGGGGCATTACTACTGACCTTTAAGAAATAAACAGGATTATAAGAGAATACTGTGAACAACTGATTGTGAACAAATTAGACAACCTAGATAAAATTGATGGATTCCCAGAAAGACATGATCTACCAAAATTTACTCAAAAAGAAATAGAAAATCTGAACAGAACTATAACAAGAGATTGAATCAGTAACCAAAGACCTCCCAACAGGAGAGTGGTAAAGATGGCTGAGTAGAAAGACCCTGAGCTCACCTCCTCTCACAAGCACACCAAAATCACAACTATCTGCAAAACAACCATTGATGAAAAAGAATGGAACCTACCAGAAAAGGTCTTCTACAACTTAAGACATAAAGAAGGGACCACAATGAGACAGGTGGGTAGGAGGGGTGAACTCACAATATAATCAATTCCCATACCCCCAGGTGGGCAACACACAAACTGGAGGATAATTCTATTGCAGAGGTTCTCCCACAGGAGAGTTCTGAGCCCCACAACAGGCTCCCCAGCCCAGGGGTCCTGCACTGGGAAGATGAGCCCCCAGAATATTTGGCTTTGAAGGCCAGCAGGGCTTTAATTTCAGGAGCCCCACAGGACTAGGGGAAATAAGAGACTTCACTTTTAAAGGGTCTACACAAAATCTCATATGCACCAGGACCCAGGGCAAAAGCAGTTATTTAACAGGAGCCTGAGCCAGACCTACCTCCTGGTCTTGGCGAATCTCCTGGAGAAGTGGGAGATGGCTGTGGCTCACCCTGGGGACATAGACACTGGTGGCAGTCATATTTTGGAACATTCTACCACATGAACGCTGCCATCTTGGCTCATTATTGCTAAGACCTCGCCCCACCCAACAGCCTATAGGTGCCAGTGCTGGGATGCTTCAGGCCAAACAAGTAACTGGGCAGGGACACAGCCCCACCCATCAGCAGACAGGCTGCCTAAAGACTTCCTGAGCTCACAGCCACCTCTAGAAATGCCCCTAGACACAGCCCTGCCCACCAGAGGCCCAAGACCCAGCTCCACCCATCAGTGGGCAGACACTGTCCCTTCCCTCCAGGAAGCCTGCACCAACCTCTAGACCCACCTCACCCACCAGGGACAGACAACAGATGCAAGAAAACTAAGATCCCACAGCCTGTGGACCCAGCCCACCCACAGAAGGCCAGACTCTACCCTGGAACCAGTTGGGCCCTGTCCACTTGCAGGCCAACTCAAGCTTCCGGACACCGCAGACCCCAAACTCAACTGTGTCAGGACCCCTGCCCCAACAATCTGAAATGAACTCTGGGATCCCTGGGCTCTGCAGCCAGACTCCAGCACTAACCCCAGGGCCTGGCTTCACCTGCCAGTGGGTGGGCAACAGCTCCGGAGTCTTCAGGACCCTGCCTCCGTCCACCAGTAAGCCAGCACTTCATACCCACTAGGATGGCTATAATTTCAAAAACAAAAATAACAGCTAGGATGTAGAGAAAGTGAAACCTTCATACATTACTAGTGAGAAAATAAAATGTTATAGTTGCTATGGAAAACGGTATAGTAATTCCTCAATAAGGTAATCATAATTTCATATTACACAGCAGTTTCATTCCTAACTAAATACATCCAAAAATTGAAAATAGGTGTTTAAACAAAAAAATTTACAAAAAAAGTTTATAACAGCAGCATTCACCATACCCAAAAGGTGGAAATAACTAAAATATCCATCAATGAACAAACAGATAAACAAAATGTGTTATATCCATACATGGAAGTATTGTTCAGCCATATAAAGGAATAACATGGTGATACATGGTATAAAATGGATAAACCTCGAAAACAATGTGATAAGCGAAAGAAGACATAAAAGGACACATGTTGCATTATTCTATTATATGAAATATCCAGAATTGGCAAATCCATGGAGACAGAAAGTAGATTAATGGTTGTCAGGGGCTGAGGGGATAGGGGGAATGGGGAATGATTGTTTAAAGGGTACAAGCTTCTTTTTGAAGTTATAAAATGACTGTGACTAGATAAGGGTGATGGCTGCACAACATTGTTAGTGTATTAACTTTCACTGATTTGTACACTTAAAATTATTAAAATTGTAAAATTTATGTTATGTGTATTTTACTACAATGATTTTTTGAAAGACCCAGAACTGCCACAGATACTAGAATTAAGATAGAAGGACACTAAAATCGTCGTTATAACCACATTCCACGTATACAAAAAGTTTAGCAGAGACATGGAAGATATTTTTTAAATAGAAATTTTAGAAATGAAAAGTACAGTGATTAAGATGATAATACACTAGATGAGATTAGCACAGAATAGACAATACAGAAGAAAAGATTAGTGAACCTGAAGGCACAGGAACAGAAACTATCTAAAAGAAAGAAAGAGAAAAAAGGAATTAAAAAAAAAAAAAGAACACAGGTAAACCACTGAACTTCAAGTGGCCAAATACATGGGTAACTGGAGTCCCCAAAAGGGAGGAGCAAAATATATTTTAAATTTGCAGAAATAATGGCAAAACTTCTCAAACTTAATGAAAATTATAAAGCTAGCTAGGGTTTTATAGCATATATAAAAGTAAAATTGATGCTAACAATAGTATAAAGGCCAAGAAGGGCCTTATAAACTAGCTCAACAAAACCCTACCACACACACACACACATATCAACAAAACTGCATCAACATACATCATAATCAAATTGCCCAAAACTACTGATAAAGGGAAAATCTTAAAAGTAGCTAGAGGAAAAAAGACATGTTACGTACAGAGGCATAACAATAAGGACACCACCAGATTCACAGAAACAATGAAAGTGAGAAGACACTGGAGCAACATCTTTAAAGTACTGAAAGCAAAAAAAATCAACATAGAATTCTATACCCAGAAAAATTATCTTTCAAAAATGAAGGCAAAAGTAAAGCAACCACACCAATAATAATTAATTTTAAAAAAAAGAGAAAAACTAACAAACAAAAATGAAGGCAAAATAAAGACATTTTCAGACATTCAAAAATGAAAAGAATTCATCACAAGCAGACCCACATTACCAAAAATGTTAAATGAAATCCTTCAGACAGAAAATAAATCTTGATACAAATATGGATCTACATAAAGGAATGAAGAACACTAGATATGGTGATTTCAAAGATAAATATATATTAATATTTAAATCTCTTTAAAAATAACTGACTGCTTAAATAACAATGTACTGAGGGTTTATAACATATTTAAAAGTAACATGTATCATAACAATAGCATAAAGACTAACAGAAGAGAAATGGAAGTATACTTTTCTAAGGTTCAATACTATATATGAAGTGGTATAATATTCTTTAAAAGCAGATAAAGATGTATTATTATAAACATTTGTGTACTAAAAACCCTAAGCAAACACTAAAATAACCAAATAAGTAGTTATAGCTAATAAGGTAACTGATGTGATCAAATAGAATCATAGAAAATACTCAACTAATACAAAAGAGGACAGGAAAAAGAGGAATGAAGGAACAAAGAACAAATAGGACAAATAAAAAACAAATAGCAAGATGACAGACTCAAACATAATCACATCAATGATCATATTAAATGTAAATGGTCTATACACTCCATTTAAAAGATATTATCAGGCTGGATTAAAAGCATGACCCAACTAGAAGCTGCCTACAAGAAACTCTTTAAATATAAAGACACAAGTAGGTTAAAAATAAAAAGATGGGAAAATATATACCAGAAAAAAAAAAAAAAGCTGTAATGGCTATATTAATGTAAGACAAATTCTTAGAGTAAAGACTATAACCAGGAATAAAGACAGTCATTTCATAATGATAGGTGAGTAATTTCATCCTAAAAACATAATAATCCTAAATGTTTATGCCCCTAATAACAGAGCTTCAAAATACATGAAGCAAAAACTGATAGAACTGTATAAGAAAATAGACAAATCCACAATTATCCAATCCTTCTCTCTCAAAAACTTATGTAACAAATAGGCAAAAAGACAAAAGCCAGAAATGAAAGCATGGATATAATAGATTTGACAACACTATCAATGAACTTTATCTGACTGACATTTCTAAAACACACTACTACCCAATAGCAGAAGAATACACATGTTTCTCAAGAGTACACAGAGACCTTATGAAGAGAGACCATATTCTAAGAAATAAAACAAGGCTAAATAAATTAAAAATGATTCAAGTCGTACAAAGTATGTGCTCTGACCACAATGTAATCAAATTAGAAATCAACAGCAAGAAGATTATAGGCAAATCCTCAAATATCTGGAAATTAAAGAATACCCTTCTAAATAATTCATGGATTTAAAAAAAGGGGGGTAGGGCTTCCCTGGTGGCGTAGTGGTTGAGAGTCCGCCTGCCAATGCGGGGGACACGGGTTTGTGCCCCGGTCCGGGAGGATCCCACATGCCGCGGAGCGGCTGGGCCCGTGAGCCGTGGCTGCTGGGCCTGCGCGTCCGGAGCCTGTGCTCCGCAACGGGAGAGGCCACGACAGTGAGAGGCCCGCATACCACAAAAAAAAAAAGGGGGGGGGTAAACTAAAAGGCATTATTAACTGAATGAAAAGAAAAGCAAAACACATCAGAATTTGTGGGACTGTGCTAAAGAGGTATTTAAGGAGAAATTGACAGCAATGAATGCTTGCTTCTACCTTTTAGAAACTAGAAAAAGAATAGCAGGGCTTCCCTGGTGGCGCAGTGGTTGAGAGTCCGCCTGCCGACGCAGGGGGCGCGGGTTCGTGCCCCGGTCCGGGAGGATCCCGCATGCCGCGGAGCGGCTGGGCCCGTGAGCCACGGCCGCTGAGCCTGCACGTCCGGAGCCTGTGCTCCGCAGCGGGAGAGGCCACAACAGTGAGAGGCCCGCCTATCGCAAAAAAAAAAAAAAAAAGAAAAAAGAAAAGAATAGCAAAGTAAGCCCAAAGTAAAAAGAAGAAAGGAAATAATAAAGATCAGAGCTGAAATCAACAAAACAGAAAATAGCAATAATAGAGAAAATCAGTGAACTCGAAAGCTGGTTCTTGAGAAGAGTAATAAAATTAGTAAGTCTCTAACCAGAATGATCAGGAAAAAGAGAAATACACAAATAACCAATATCAGGAATGAACGAAGAGACATCATTACAGATTCTACAGATACTAAAATGATAACAAACCATGATAAACAACTTTATGCCAATAAATTTGACAACTTAGATAAAATAGACAAATATTTGCAAACCACTTATATGACAAAGAACTCATATCTAGCATATATAAATAACTCTCAAAATTCAAGAGTAAAAAACCAAAGATTCAAGTAAAAATGAACAGAAAACATGAAGAGACATTTCACCAAAATGGATATACAGATGGCAAATATAATAAGTTCAACATCATTAGTCATCAGAAAATGAAAATTAAAGACATAATGAGATACCACTACATATCTATTAGAACACCTAAAATAAAAAACAGTGACAATACCAAATGCTAATAATGAAGACAGAAAAACTAGACGTCTAATACAATGCTGATAGGAACATAAATTGGTACACCACTCTGGAAAATGGTTTGGTAGTTTCTTAAAATACACTTAACACTTTTTAAAATATATTTACCATACTACCCTGGAATTTACACTCCTAGACACTCATTCCAGAGAAATGAAAACTCATGTGCACACAAAAACTTGTATACAAATGTTGATAGCAGCTGTATTTGTAATAGCCAAAAATGAAACTGCTCAACTGTCCATCAGTGGGTGAAGATTAAACAAACTCTCATACATTTATACCATGGGATACTGTTCAGCAATAAAAAGGAACTATTGATACATGTAACAACTTGGATGGATTTCAAGGGAATTATGCAGAGTTTTTAAAAAGCCAGTCTCAAAGGTTACATACTGTATGATTCCATTTATATAATATCTGGAAATGACAAAACAGATTATTAATGGAGAACAGATTACTGGTTGCCAGAGGTTAGAGGATATTTCTGGTGATGGAATAGTACTGTATCTCAATTGTGATGGTGATTACACAAATCTACACTTGATAAAACTGCAAAGAATTACACACACAAAAGAACACATGTAAAACTGGCGAAAAAGGAATAAGATCTGTGGATTGTACTAAAGTCAATTCCCTGGTTTTGACACTGTACTACAGTTATTTAAAATGTTACCACTGGGGGTTCCCTGGTGGCGCAGTGGTTAGGAATCCGCCTGCCAATGCAGGGGACACGGGTTCGAGCCCTGGTCTGGGAGGATCCCACATGCTGCGGAGCAGCTAGGCCCGTGGGCCACAATTGCTGAGCCTGCGCGTCTGGAGCCTGTGCTCCACAACGGGAGAGGCCGCGATGGTGAGAGGCCCGCGCACCGCGATGCAGAGTGGCCCCCGCTCGCCACAACTAGAGAGGGCCCTCGCACAGAAACAAAGACCCAACACAGCAAAAATAAAAAAATAAATAAATTTATATATAAAAAAAAAAAAGTGTACACAACTAAACCAAACCAGTCTTACTGACATCTCAGACTTCCAATCTCCTAACTCTTTTCCAGAAAAGTCTATGCACACAGAAACATAACTGTGTTTATTAATGTGTGAATATGTATGTTATTTAAACCCACACATACACAACTGTTTTGCAGTAATGTCAGCATACATAAACATTGTCCTGCCACTTATTTTTTTCACCCAATAATATGTCTTATCATTTTATTAATAAGTAAAGCCAACTTGCCCTGCAAAGAAACTGCACACATTTACATTCCTGCCTACAGTGTACGAGAGACAGTGATTGTACACATCCTTGCCATTATTGAACATTTTAATCTTTGTCAATCTGGAAAGTGAAAACATGCTCTACTGTTGTTTAAATGTGCATAATAATAATAATAATAATAATATTATATACTAACGTTTGATACTATATGAAACCATAAGATGTTGAGAATAAGTGAGGTACCCAACAGAAAGTTTTGCTATGGGGAATTATAACCAATAAAAAAATTTTTAAAGGTTAGAGTTGGAAAAGTCCTTACGGGATAGCTTGAGTAAACTGTACTCAATACATGCTTTAATGCCTCAGTGACAGAATGTCCACACTATTTTCAGTTCAATTGTTAAAAACATCCTCATTAGTACCAGTACTTCCCTTCCTCTAACTTTCACTCATTGTTCATAGTTCTACCCTCTGGGGATGCAAAAGATATGTTTAATCCCTCTTCCACATGCCATTCCTTCATGTGTTTCACAGAATCACATATTTGAGTCAGGAAGAATATTAAAGATCATTCAATTACCCAATTTGAAAAGCATTACCATATACTCCACTGAAGTCTTCTTTCTTCCAGGCTGAAAACCTCAAATATGTCAATTATCGTGCAAGCATCTGTTTCAAGACACTGCTTCATTCCAATTACTCTCCTCTGAACACACTGTCTATCAATGTCCTCCTTAAAATGTGGCAAACAGAACTGACTGCACTAAGCTAAATGCAAAGTAGAAAAGGAAAATCAACTGCGTTTTGGACAACATGACTCAAAATAACACTGTTAAACGGGTGTTAGCCTTTAGGGCAGTTATAATAAACCATGGACTCACCAACTTCAGACAAATAAGAAGACACACCCAGGCACACACCTGCTTTGAAAAAAAAAATACACCTACACCTACCGCTGTTAGCCCT
This sequence comes from Mesoplodon bidens, assembly GCF_964165515.1. Lineage (NCBI taxonomy): Eukaryota > Metazoa > Chordata > Mammalia > Artiodactyla > Ziphiidae > Mesoplodon > Mesoplodon bidens. The sequence continues at coordinate 58,661,244 of NC_138178.1, read as the reverse complement.
CCTAGTCTCCAACCCTGTATTTGTGCAGATTTTTTAAAAAAAATATTCAATTATAGGGCTTTGTTTGTCCCTATCAAATATTAACACACCAAAAATAAAATTATCATAGGGACTTCCCTGGTGGTGCAGTGGTTAAGAATTCGCCTGCCAATGCAGGGGACACGGGTTCAAGCCCTGGTCCGGGAAGATCCCACATGCCACGGAGCAACTAAGCCCGTGCACCACAACTACTGAGCCTGCGCTCTATAGCCCATGAGCCACAACTACAGAGCCTGCATGCTGCAACTACTGAAGCCCGTGCGCCTAGAGCCCGTGCTCGGCAACAAGAGAAGCCACTGTGATAAGAAGCCTGCGCACCGCAACAAAGAGCAGCCCCCGCTCACCGCAACTAGAGAAAGCCCGCGCACAGCAACGAAGACCCAACGCAGCCAAAAATAAATAAATAAATAAAATAATTTTTTAAGTGTAAAAATAAATAAATAAAATTATTATAACAAATATTTTCTTAGATACAGTCCACCGTTCTAATTATTAAAAATAAAGTGGGCTGGGGAGGATCCTGATTCTGTCACATAACATACTAGTACTCCCTCACAATTTTGAGAATAACTTACAATAAACATCTTAAAAGGACATGGGGGAAGACAGCATCCTGAGGCTCACCACTAAGAATGAACTGCAGTTTAATTTTAACATCAGCCCATTCATTAATCGATTAAAAATCCACCTGCCTATGCAATTATTAACTACATTTCTGTAACTTTTCTACAAAGACATAATAAAAAGCTATCAAATGCTACCTGTATAACCTTTGGGGTCCCTTTCCTCATTTGTAAAACAGGACTAAATGAGGCAATCTATGTAAAGTGTTTAACCCAGTACCCAGCACAAAATTTAAAATCCAATAAATGTAGCTATAATTCTAGATATATTATGGCCAGAGCATCTCCTGATGTACCTACCAGTTTACATACCCTATAAGAAAAAAAGTGAGGCTAGTGTGGCATGACTTGTCCTCTGTGAACCCATGCTGGCTCCTAGTGATTAGTGTCTTCTTTTTGGGGTACCAAAAATATATGTGTTCAATAATCTGACAGTTTGTTCAGGAATAACACCAACTTCACCATTTTATTATTATTATCTGCAACCTTTACTTCTTTTCCAAATTGTGTATCAGCAGCTAAAACACTCTGTTACACATAATACGTATTCAAAAAAAAAAGTTTGCTGAATTCCCCTTTAAAAAAATCAGGATTAATTTCTTAGTTTTGATAAATTTGCCATGGTTATATAAGATGTTAACATTAAGGGAAGTTGGGTGAAAGGCGTATGGGAATTCTTTGTACTTTGCAATTCTCCTATAAACATATAACTATTTCCAAATTAAATGTTTTTTTTTTAAAGTCAAGAGGATCTTTTCCCACCTCTGGTAAATTCTTTCTTAAAACTACTCATATATTACCAACCACTATTAGGTGCAAATTCTTTAGCAGCCTTTACAGCCCTATAATTAATCTGGAATAGGAGACATGAATTCCAGCAAATAGGAACTCTCATAATACCCCTAACTTATCCTGGCCCACACAGAGTTAGTATTCAGTAAACAATAGTCATCCCCAAATTTTATCTTTGGAAACATGGGCTTAAAAAAAAAATCTATCCCCAAAGCAAATATCTTTTCCCTAAAGCATTAAAGCTCTGTAGAATCCAATTAAAACCTCTCCTATTGTTCAAATTACTTATTTAGCAGTGGCCTCCAAGTCAAGCTCAAAAAGATCTTTGATTGTATGAGACAAATTACTACTATATTATTAGCATGAAAATCTTTTAAAAATATGTTCTAAAATATTTTATATCATGGCTGATTGGTTTTTGAATTAGGTAAATAAGAGTTTAGGGAAATGATGAATTTCATTTATAATTATTCAAGCTCAAACTTTCACTGTTAAGCAACAAAGTCATGAAAATTCTGATACAACTGTACTTGCCAAAGAAATCCTAAAATACCTAAGAAGAAAGTATCTTGTTTCTAAATACCTCCAAATAGCTTTTGTACTTTAAAGAGTTTCTTTCAGGCATCAAATTTTCAAAAACTTGGCTTTCCTTTTTGGAATAGAACTACAGAATAGGTACTATAAACAGAAGTGCTATTGTCAAAGAATCGATCCAATAATAAAAAGAGCTAAGGCCACTTGTCTTATAGAAAATTACTGCCAAACGCTGCCAGACCCTGCTTTTCTTCCTTCTGGGCCAGTAGCCAGATACTAATCATTTTTAGACCCTTTCTAATATTTAGTACACAGTTTAGTACACAATACCACACCTGAACTAGACAGTATTTTAATGAATGTTCTCCATAATTCGTCTTATGTTTTGGCACACACACACATGATTTACAATACCTTTGGAAGTACATATAAGAAACTGGTAACAGTAGTCGCCTCTAGGGCAACTGTTTGGGTCTTTGAATTTTGTAAGTTTTTTTAATAACTATTCAAGAAATTAATTTATCTATTAAAAGAAAAAACTGCAATAATAAAACATTAATTCCAGTTAAAACATTTTACCTTATAACATAATGCATGTGGTATTCTTTTTAAAATCTTTTCTTTTAATATGTAACTTCAAAAAAAATTTTTGCAATGCTCTTCAGTTATAATCAAAGAAATACAAATTAAAGTCAGATCATTTTTGCTTATTAAATTAGAAAAAGGTTCTTTTTTTAATTTTTTAATTAATTTTTTTGGTTGCGCCACACAGCATGCAGGATCTTATTTCCCCAACCAAGGAACAAACCCGTGCCCACTGCAGTGGAAGCGTGGAGGCTTAACCACTGGATAACCAGGGAATTCCCTAGAAAAGGTTTTTAAAACTAATACTGATATTGGCATGTAAAGTGGCATAACCTTTCTAGAAAGTAATGTGGCAATACCTAATTTTTTTAAGATCTTCTTACCTTTTGACTCAACATTTTTATTCCTATCCTAAGAAAATAATCAAGTATGGAGAAATATTTATGTACAAAGACTTTCTTCAAGTGTTATCTGCAGAGGAAAATATATTCAGTAATTGGGAATGGTTAAATCATTACGCATCCGTTCAACAGAATATTATGCTGGTATTAAAAATTCGGTTTTGAAACAATTTTGACAAAGTACGAAAATCTTTATGATATAAATTCATGGTGGGAGAATAAACAGTATACAAATGAATAAATATATTCATGGAAGGAGGAAGAATGTGTACCATAATGTTAGCAATGCTTATATTTGAGCTGAGGCATTAGATCTTTGTCTTTAGTATTTCTCCACGTATTTAAAATGAGTTCCTAGAATTTATAAAATAAGGGGGAAAAACAAGCTACACACACATTCCTAAGTTTATAATATTGGAAAACTGACGGATATTTAAACAGCTGAAATAAACTAAAGCTTTCTAATTAATAACATTTACAAAAGCTGGTGACAAACTAACTCAAATGACTATGTATCATTAAGATCATTCCTACCATATAATAAGCACTACCAGCTAGCTTATTTTTTAATCAATACAATAAAAAAGAAGACTTTGAACTATCATATGGTACAACATGGACAAAAATTAAATCCCATCAAACAGGGTTAAAAATGTAATTATGAGTTAAATTGTGATAACACTTATTATATAATAAGTAATAATATCCCTGGAAGAAAAAAAAGATTAAGCTAACATATAACATCTAAATTAATAAACATAACCAAACTTTTCCTTTAAATGAACTGAATCTGCCACTGGGAAAAACAATAATTATTAATGAATGGGTAAACTATCATTGCTCAGACATTCATCTGTACAGTTTCAAATGTAGATGGAGCTTACCCCTAAAGATGATTTCCACCACTACTGCCCCCTCGAAAATCACAAATCTCACAAGGTCACTATTCTGCTTAGCACCCTTCAGTGGGTTACCACTGCCTTAAATCCAAATTCCTTACATTAGTTGTAAGATCCTCCATGATATGGTCCTTGCTTTCACTCCCCACTCCTTCCTTCTCACTTGCTTCCTATACCCTGGGCCAGTGGTTCGCAAAGTGTGATCCTTGAACCAGCGACATCTCTACCACCTATGAACATGTTAGAACTCCAAACTCATGAGCACCACTCCTACCGGGAGATTCATATTCACATTACAGCTTGAAAACCACTGCTCTAGTCCTCCTGAATTGCCTGCAGATTCCCAAATCTGCCCTGCTCTCTCTCTGCAAAGACAGCTCCCCACCTACAGTGCTTTTACCCCATTCCCCACCGGGCATCTCATCCACCTTGTTTCCTACTCATCTTTCAAGTCTTAGCTTAGAAATCACTTCAAAAGGGAACTGAAAACTTTTCCAGAATTAGAAAAATATTTCTCATGATTTCTTCTATTATTGTAGGGGTTCTCATTTGCATTCTTCACCAACTAAAGCCATTTCTAAAATTTCTTAAGACCATCAAAGAAAGCCTTTGCTTGACATATCCCAAAACATAACTTGTGCATTGGTATAAATGATTTCAAATGGTACAGAATAGTAAAAAATATATATAACATACAGTAGAACCAAACTGTCAAAAAGAAATGACTTTTTTAAGTTGGGAAAATATAGAAAAATAGCCAACCAGTTCTGAAATTCACACCTTAAAATTAATTAATTTGAAGTTCCTCTTTTCTGGACATATTTCTCCCATCTTCTGGAGAAGGGGCATCAACTAATAAAGAACATGATTTTAAAAAAAGAGGCTAATCAAGAGGAAAGAGAAATGTGTACAGCCTGGATAAAGTTAAGTGCTACATGTTTTAAGTCAGATATAAGAACAAAAGCATGGACCAGAAGCTGTTCTCCAATATTCTTAATAAGTTTGAGATAATCTCACAGTACATGATTAGTTAATAATTTATCTTCAGTCATTTAATGATCATCTATCATGTGCTAAGGACCACATGGAATTAAGAATTATGTGTATGTATCTATATATCTATATCTATATGAAGACGAGGTTAACTTCTAGTTTTTTACCCAAGAAATGAATCTTTATGCCCACAAAAAGACAGGTACAAAATTGTTCTTAGCAGCTTTGTTCCTAAGAGCTAAAACCTGGAAATGGCCCAAATGTCTATAAATAGTACAATAAAAAATATACACTCACACAATGGAATACTATACAGCAATGAAAAAGAAGGACCGTCTGCTAACTTAAAAATTGATTTGATTCCATTTATTGGGTTGGCCAAAAAGTGCCTTCAGTTTTTTGGTTTTTTTTTTTTTTTTGCAGCACATGGGCCTCTCACTGTTGTGGCCTGTCCCGTTGCAGAGCACAGGCTCCGGACGCGCAGGCTCAGCGGCCATGGCTCACGGGCCCAGCCATTCCACGGCATGTGGGATCCTCCCGGACCGGGGCACAAACCCGTGTCCCCTACATCAGCAGGCAGACTCCCAACCACTGCGCCACCAGGGAAGCCCACCTTCAGTTTTTAAGTAAAACTAAAAGACACGTTTTTCATTTTCACCAAGAACTTTATAGAACGACCTATTCACCCTTTTGTTCCACTACCTTCTGCCATTTTTCAGGCAACTTCATAATTCTATCTTCCCAAAACTTTTCAGCTTTTTGAGCAAAGAACTGTTCCAGGTGCCTTTTACAGTCTTCCAGGGAATTGAAATTTCTTCCATTAAGAGAATTTTGTAAAGATCTAAATAAATGGAAACCTGAAGGTGCAACGTCTGGTGAATATGGCGGATAAATCAGAACTTCCCAGCCAAGCTGTAACAGTTTTTGCCTGGTCATCAAAGAAACATGCAGTCTTGTATTATCCTGATGGAAGTTTACGCCTTTTCTATTGACTAATTCTGGATGCTTTTCATCGAGTGCTGCTTTCGGTTGGTCTAACTGGGAGCAGTACTTGTTGGAATTAATCGTTTGGTTTTCCGGAAGGAGCTCATAATAGAGGACTCCCTTCCAATCCCACCAAATATACAACATCACCTTCTTTGGATGAAAACCGGCCTTTGGTGTGGTTGGTGGTGGTTCATTTCGCTTGCCCCGCGATCTCTTCCATTCCACACTGTTGTAGAGTATCCACTTTTCATTGCCCGTCACAGTTTGTTTTAAAAACAGAACGTTTTCATGAAGTAGAGAATTGTATGTGGAAATACGGTCAAGAAGGTTTTCTTTGCTTAACTTATGTGGAACCCAAACATCAAAGCGATGAACATAACCAAGCTGGTGCAGTGATTTTCAACACTTGATTTGGATATTTTGAGTACGTCGGCTATCTCCCACGTGGGATAACGTTGACTGTTCTCAATTAATGTCTCAATTTGATCGCTACCAACTTCAACTGGTCTACCTGATCGTGGAGCATTGTCCAGTAAGAAATCTCCAGCACAAAACTTCACAAACCACTTCTGACATGTTTGATCAGTCACAGCACCTTCTCCATACACTGCACAAATCTTTTTTGTGTTTCAGTTGTTTTTACCCTTCTTGAAATAATAAAGCATAATAGGCTGAAAATGTTGGCTTTTTTTCTTCCATCTTCAATATTAAAATGGCTACACAAAAATTCACCAATCTTGATGTCTTTTTTTAAAGGCATGCTGATATACAGCTGTCACATAAAATCTAACAAAATTGTTTCGAATGAAGTTAAAGACAGCTAAGTGCTACTAGAGCCATCTTACAGAAAAAACTGAATGAACCTTTTGGTCAACCGAATGTATGAAGTTTAAGAAAAAGCAAAACTAATCTACTGTGATGGCAGTCAGAATAGTGGTTACCTTTGGGAAGTACTAACTAGCAGAGAGTAAGGAAGGATGCGGAGGTCCTAGAAGTGTTCTATTCTTGGTGTGGTTGGTGATCACATGCTTACATATGTAGAAATTCATTGAGCTGTTTATGATTTCTGCACTGTATACAATGTAAGTCCTAGAAAAAAAATTTTTTTAAATAGAAGAGAAAGTTCTTCGTCTTCCATGCCAGCCAGCAAGGAAGGAAGGAAGGAGAGAGGTTAGATCAAACAATCTTCAAGTTTCTGTATTAAAGTTCGATTGTCTTATTCATTGAACAAAAATGTGAGCACCTACTTTGTAAAAGGTAAAATGTGAGCACCTACTTTGTATCCCCTGGGTGCTGGGGATATAGCACTGAATAAAATGGGTAAAAATCCCTGCTCTCATGGATCTTACATTATAGTAGGGTTAGAAAGATAATAAAAGCAGTGTGTTGGACTGCAGAAAAGCACAAAAAAGAAACAAAGCAGGGAAGAGGGATAGGAAGAGTATGTATGGGAGGGATGCTGTAATTTTAAACAAGGTATCAGTAAAGGCCTTTCAGAAGGGGTGATACTTTAAGTCAGACCTGAAAGAAGGAAGGGAAGGAGACATACAGATATCTGGAAGAACATGTTCCAGGCCTTCTAAAACAGCAAGGAGGCCACTGTGGCTAAAGGGAAGTGAACAAGGGTTAGATTAAAAAAAAATACACAAACACACACACACACACACACACACACACACACAGCCAGATATTCTTTTCCCCAGTCTTTCCCTCCAATTCCTCATTTAAAGACTAACTTAAATCAAACCTTTTCTACATAGAAACTTCTGCAGCCACTAGCCCAGTCCACATTTACCTTTACCTTCTGAGCTCCTAAAGCTGCTCACTCATGGCATCTTTATATACTGCCTTGCAATTAAATACTTACTGCCTCCCACTCCCAATAAACTGAGCCTCTTCAGGGCAGTGACTAGATTTTATGCTTTTTTGTATCCCTGTTAGTTAGCCCATGGTTGGCATGTAAATGGTTACTGGTCAGGCTGCTGCTAATAACTTTAGCAGGCAGAAGATTAGTAAACTGTGAATAGATTTTTAAAAAGTAAAAAGAGGAAGGAAAGAAACCAAGACTAGGGAGCTACGCGAGTGAAGAGGCACTGAAGCGTCTCCATGTGTCATGATCCAAAGTCTGGATTTTCTCTGAGCCGTGTCCTTAAGACTCTGAGATCCTCAACATCACTTTTCTAAAAGCCACTGTAGGCTTTTTTCCTGGGGGGAACATCAGGCACCTGGTTTCCTTTCAAATAATGGTTTTACAACACCAATGGTCATAACTAGCTTAACAACAACAACAAATCTTAACCAACTACAAAGCTGTGTGATCTTGAGCAAGTCATTTAACTATTCTTGTGTATGTCAGTTCCCTCATATGGTAAATGTAGGAGTTGGATTAAGTGATCTCTAAAGTCCAATCAATCTCAAATCCTCTACTTTAGCTTTTTTTGAAAAAGCTGAATGGATAAACCTCACAACCTACTTTTGCAATTTATAAAATGAATAAAGTATCTATTAATAATTTTAAATACACTGAATAAGAACTCATATTCAGAAAGCAGTGTTGCATTTTGAAAAAGCATAGAATCTGGAGTAAGACAGACCTGGATCTACATAGCCTGCTTCTTAGTAGATAATAACCCTGAGAAAGTTACTAAATTTGCAGGATTTGTTTTGAGAATTAAAGGTAATATATGTAAAGCAACTATTAAGCCACTATAAAATCCCATACACACTGGCAACAATCATTTCCCATACAGAAAGCAGCCAAGGTAAAATATCTACCAAATCACTGATGTCTAAGATCTGAAACACTCAAACTAGTTCATAACTCTGCTAACAACTTTAGATACAGGGATTAGTGGTTGCCTCAAAATTCTGCATGACTCTTCTGCAAGTTTATCAGAGTAACTCCTAACTCCTACAGTGCTGATAGTCTCTTTTCTTAAACATGAGGATAAGAACTACAGATCTAATGTCAGTTTGTGGTCATAGGGGCAAGAGAATAAGATAATATAGAAAGCCCAAAGTTTTAGAAAAATAGGACAAGACTGAGATTTGGGCTTAACTCAGACTTTATGAAGATATTAATCTTGGCACTGAGAGTTCAAATCTGTAATGAGAGTCAACTATGTAAACTAAGCAATAGATATTCAATAAGTAATAAGACAAATATACATCGGCTTTTGAGTCCAGGAAGAGAGAGACATACATAATTACAGCATATTAATGAACATAAGAGAATGAATGAACAAGATACAGAGAGTGAATACCTAGTGGGGCTGGAAGAGCGAGGACCAGAGCACACAGAAGACTCAAAAAGCAGACAGCGCTTAAGTTGTATCTTGAAAAATCACTAGGGCTTCCCTGGTGGCGCAGTGGTTGAGAGTCCGCCTGCCGATGCAAGGGACACGGGTTCGTGCCCCGGTCCGGGAAGATCCCACATGCCGCGGAGCGGCTGGGCCCCTGAGCCATGGCCGCTGGGCCTGCGCGTACGGGGCCTGTGCTCTGCAACGGGAGAGGCAACAACAGTGAGAGGCCCGCCTACCGCAAAAAAAAAAAAAAATCACTAGACTCTGTCAGTAAGACAGGAGAAGGAAAGGCATTCTAAGCAGCAGGGAGAATATATAAGAAGGCTCTGAGTCAGGAAAAAGTATGGCTCTTTCAGTAAACTGATGTTATTAGTACAGTTGGAGCTTGAGATGTATGGTGGGAGAAATGCAGGAGATGAGCCCGACAATGAAGGGCCTTATAACCATAGAACTAAATACTGTAGGTAAGGGAGAAGTATGGGTTTTAAGAAAAAAGCACTGAACATATTTGCATTTTAGAAAAATCACATTGGCAGCAGTGTAAAGGATAGATTAAAGGGGGTCAACCACTAGAGACCTCATTCTACACACAGAGTTAAATAAGGACATTACATTATCATATAGATACTCTATTACAGAACCAGGGATCAGAAGCAAAAATAATAATGCTTTAACAGATAAAACTAAATTACCAAAAGGAAATCATTTACCTTCATGAATGTATATTCTTGAATTAAATATTTCCTATATATCTTAAAATAGAAGAGGCTCTAAAATTAGGTACGATATATAAAAGTTAAATGGAACTAGTTTTACCCTGAGAACTAGCTACTCTTGTGGCATCTATCCCTTTTTGTACATATAATACTGTAGATCCGCAACATAAAAACCTATGTAATAAAAACCTTGGAATTGGAATTTATATTGATTACTGACAGGGACTTCTCTTTCTTTAATTTTATATATACGGAAACTGAGGCCCTGAGAGATTAAGGAATCATCCAAGGTCAGATGGTTAGCAGCACAGTTAAGACTGGAATTCATGTCTTATGATTTCCTTTCTAGAAACTGGCTAGTACGTCACATTTATAATTTCAGAACTTTGAATGATAATCCAAAAGACACTGGTATTGTCATTTTCAGCAGTGTAATAATGAACTATAAAACTATTTTTGTTTCATATGCCTCACAAGAAAAACATCTGTTAGGTGTCCATATGTCTGACAAAAAGAAATCCCATCCTGAAATCTGTGCCACAATAAAAACACCTCCTGCCCCGCCACAAAAACACAACCTATTCTTCTCTAGGGAGGCTAAAAACTTCCTTTTTCAAACTCGGGAAACAAATTTGAAATAAGAAAGGCCTAAGATTAATTTATCTTTGTATAATTAAAGATCCAACATCTTTACCATGTTTTAAGATTTAACTTGAGCCTCAGTCTTCTACTTATTCTGTTGTGCTCCCCTCCCCACCCCATTCCTATGATTTTACATATTTGAAATACATTTTTCCTTCACTAGTACGCACAGTAGAAGTGGCAACACTGACAAAATGCCTTATAAATACAGTACATTTCACAAATTTGCATAGTGACCAAAATTTTAATTTTTAGACTTCTCTAATTTACCCTTAAGTAATGTCTGCTCACTGAAGTAAATTCAAATAGTATAAAAGCATATATTAATAATTAATAACTCTCTTCCATGCCTTTGCAACTCCCTCCTGAAGAATCCCCCGAACACTTAAAAGTCTGATGTTTATCCTTACAGACTTTTTTTATGCTTATATAACAGAAGGTGCTAATCCTCAGAGTCAAAATATATTTAACACTCAAACTCTACTGATCATAATTTAATCTTTATTAATTCAGAAGGTAGATCGTTAGCTTGCCTGGTTTCTGGTTAACATGACAGACATCAATTATATTATCATTCAGAGGTTATTTTTTTTTAAGTGAGCAAAACCCCAACTATCCTGTTTATTTCTTCCTTATCAGCATCTCAATTATTTTATGTATTTATTTTATTTATTTGTTGTCTTTCTCTCTCTTGATATAGGTTTCATGAGAGCTGGAATCATTGTGCCTCCATGCTGTGACACCTAGCAGACAATCAAATATTCTTTGACTGATCAGTATGTTTACTTAGAAATTATGAAAGCTGCTTTTTAAAAAGTTACTGACATCTGCTTAATTTTTCATTGGCTTTCAAAAATAATGAGGAAAAAAAGATCTGCTTAGAGTTTTTTTGGCTGTGGTTCCAATCAAATATCTGCTCAACTGATCAGTTTTGATAGTCAAAACTATCTTATAAAAGTCAATCAGGCATTTTGGTTTGATCAGGAATTTATAAACAAAACAAAAACCAAAAAAACTTAAGCTTTTCAGAGAGTTAAGCATTGCTATGCAGAATTCCCTTGTTTTTTTAAAAATGATTACAAAAGTCAAGTATTAAGTAGATTATCACTAATGTTTCTGGTTCTAAGATCAAAAGAAATGCCATTAAAAAAAACTGTCACTAAGGAAAAGAATGAGGCAGGCAAAGTTCTCTGCTTTGGCATACTCAAATTTGTCTGTTTATCCCAAATTACAGAATTACTGTGAGTACAGGTTCCACAGCCTGCCACATACAGACTTCAATTACGGGCCTCTATGATAAAGGAGCTATATAACCAGGAGAACTGTCAAGCAAACAAACAGACTGTCTGACTTAAACATTAAAAAAAAAAAAACCCACATACACATATATACAGGTCATTTTATTTGAATTCCACCTAAGTCTGGGCTAGTTACCAAGGACTCTGCATAGGAGTCAAGACTAACTGTACCTTTACGATAAAACTGTTAAGCAGGATTCTCTAAAAGAGCTGTTAGCCATGCTTACACGTCTCAAATGACGCTTCTGCAGAGCTCTAGCTTTGGAACTTCGAATTCCAATGCGTTATTTGGAAGCTGAACTTGAAGTTCCCCCTCTCCACAAATGCCTTTCAAAGGACAGGGAGAAGCCAGAACACACTTCCCAGCATTGCTTGACTGCCTAACACTGGAGCAAGACTTCAGGACAGATCTAATAATGCAGGATCAGCAAAGCAGACCACCTAGGAAAGGAAGCCAAAACCTCACAGCCTTCCCTGTGCTCATTGGCTTCCACGCTGACCCGGAGGACACTCGCCTCCTTAAGAATCTACAGTCTACATGCCCACTTTAAGGTGCTGCCTGCCACTCTCCCGCTCCCAGAGCAGGGAGACCAGCACGCCTCCACAGGGATCCCGGGACAGAGAGAAGGAAACTGCAGAACAAACCCACTATTTCTCCAACTAGGCAACAACACGGATCAATCCTCCAACTAAGCATTGAGTAAATCTCATCTAGAAAGAGATTTGTTCCAGGATGCTGACCAGCCACAGACTGTGTACTAGGCTGGCTCGGGATGTCACCAGAGTCCCCTTCCCGCCCCGAGCCGACCCAGCGCCTGCAGAGCCGCGCCCTCCCTTCGAGATCTCCCGGGGACCCGCTAACTCGCCCAGTCGCCCCCGAAAAGACTGGAAGCCGTGCCAAGTTACCGCCCCCCTCTGGGCAAAGCAGAAACCCCAATAAAGACGCTGGTCTCCGCTGTAAACCCTTCCGCCCCCAGCAGCCCACCAAGGCGGTCCCGGCCACTGCAGGACGCAGATACATCGCCCTCTCTCCTGGAGACCCCGATAAACAGACGGAACCCCAACACACTGCTTCTTTATCCCAGGAATGCGAAACGAGACGCCCACTCTCGCTCAAAGGACCCCCAAAACCCCATGGATCTGCCCCTTCAGAGACCTAGGACCTTCCTAAACTGAATCCTCTGCCCCCAAAGAGCCTGAGACCGCGATAAAAGGAGCCCTTGTCCCGGAACCGCGCTATACCGCCTCAAGGAACCGAAGGATCCTGATAAATCTCCTTCGACCCCGAAGACCTGGGACCCAATATGCTGCCAGCCACCACCACCCCCCAAGCCGGAAAAAACCCCGGACCCCCATTAAACCGCCTCCTCGCGCCGAGGAGCCCTGGCACCCGCTACACAGCCCTTGGGCGCCCGCACCCGGATCCCATCCCACCGCCTCCTCGACCCCCGCACTCACGAACCCCTCCAAGCCTCGCGCCCACCCGGCAGCGCCGCGCTGCCCGCGGAGCCGACCCCGTCGGGAGCCCCCCTGCCCCGGCTGCTCCGTGTCCCCGCTCCCCGACCGCTCCTCAGCGAAGACGAGCTCCGGGCTTCCTCACCTGGGTAGCGTCGGAGGGCAAGAGGACCGGGGAGCCCTCAGGAAGAGAAGGAGGCGGCAGAGAAGGGGCTGCCCAGGCCTGCGTCTGCCGCAGCTTCAACCCCTCCGCGAGGAAGCGCTTGTGTGAGGAGAGCCCTCCCGCTCCGCGCGCAGCCGGGAGACGGAGCCACAGCCGTGCCCACCGCTCTTCCCGCGAGATCCCAGCCACAGCGAGGGGCGGGGCCACGGCGAGGGGCGGCTGCAGGGGATCGAGTGACAACCCCGAGAGCCTGTCTGCGGCGGGGCAGGAGGCGGGACTTGGAGCCTAATACTACCAATCGTAAAATAGGAAAGGTGATTCGCCTACCGCTTCTCTTCTCCCTCGCCCCTCATCAATAAACTAGGCAAAAGGAGCAGTGACCTTAAGTAGTCAGGGGCAGAGGGAAGGTATCTTGGATGGAGAGGTTTGGCTTGTGTCTGGTCCTGGTCAGCCTCCGCAGACATACCTGGTTAGGGAAGAAGGTGGTTTTCACACCGCCGTGGACTGGGGCGCTGTTACCCTCGGTTACCGCGCGGCCTGAAGTGCTCAAGAGGTTCGCCTCTTCCTGGTTGAAGGCGCACCCTCCTCGGGTTACCCAGGTCTAAACCTGTTTTCCCCACATCGGGGCCTCTCCTCCCTCTCCACCTCAGACAGGGCGCCATTGTTGAGATGCCAGTGTTTTCCCAACCCCTACTAGGGACGTCTGGTCTGACAAAGGACACCCTTCTGATTCGTGTTTATTTCTACTGAAAGCCTTCTAGAAGAGTAGAAAGTAAATCTCAGTCACCATTATAACAAATTCCAAAATTAAATGAAAAGTTGTATCTGTGTGGACCCCAGTGTCTGGCACACGCAGGGCACTGAATAAATGTGAAAGGAATGACTGATGAATGTGATATTTAAATACAGTCCTCTCTCAGTATCCTGGGGTATTGGTTCCAGGACCCCTGCAGATACTAAAATAGTGGATGCTCAATTCCCTTATGTAAAATGGCTATAGTATTTGCATATAACCTACCTTCCATATCCTTTAAATCATCTCTGGATTATTTATAATACCTAATACAATGTAAATACTATGTAAATAGTTGCCGGTGCAACTTTTTAGAACTTTCTGGAATTTTTTTTCCTGAATACCATGATTGGTTGAATCCACAGATATGGTGGCCAACTATGTATGAAATCTGAACCCACTCCAGAAAATTTGGGCTTTCCTAGCCTTTCCTCTACAGTGACAGCCAACTTTTTTCACCCTTAAGCCCAGTCTCTTCATTATTATGCCTATCCTATAGCCTTCATTCGTTCCCTGTCCCACAGCAAGAAGTGTCCTTTCTCCTCATCAGGGTTAATCCCTGCACCTGTACACTGGATCACAGCCATTCCCAGATTTGATGAATCAACTATCCTTTCCTTGTTATCAATTTTCCCCTCTAATCTAGCTCTTTTCTCCCACAAACACAGTCTCCTCCATGCTTTGAACAGAACAAAACAACTAACCTCCTCCACCCTTTCAAACTACTCTACCTCCTTTCTTCTCAGAAACAGTGCTTAAGAGACATGAAACTGTATCTGCTGTCTTTACTTTCTCATCTCTTGTTTTCCCCACTGCAATGCTGCTTACACCCACACAATGGGCTGATCTCTCAGTGATCACAAAAGACCTCTTTCCTCTTTCTATTTTGGGGGATCTTTCCCAATGACCATATTGCAGCCTTTTGACAATGCCAGACATCTCCTCCTTTGGTACCTGCCTAACTACTTTCTCCAGATTCTCTAGCTACTCTTCTGATTTTTTTTTAATCCTCTTTCCTCATTCAAAAACTATTGCATATTGGCATCTCCTTATCTTATAGCCATGCCTTGTGCATAATAAGAAAAATGGTTTCCACACATGGTTCCACACTTTGAGTGTCAATAAGTGGCTCAGACAAAAGCTGTTAGAAGAATCCAGAGGGAGGAGACATGACTGTGAGGCTCGGTCTTAAAACAGTAGTTGGCCCATACAAATGCAGAGCAGACACAGAGGCTTTTCAGAAAAAAAAACTGAGTGAACCTGAGCACAGAGGAAAGGATGTAGGCCGAGCCTGGCTATGGGTGCACCAGATTGGTCTACAGAGGATTCCTGCAGAAGAGCAGTAAAAGGTAAGTTTAGGGAAGAACCAATAGTAAAAGGCCTTAAAAACCAGGCCAAGTTGATTCAACTTGATTCTATATCAAATGGGAAGCCAGAGCCAACCCTAGCATTTGTAGGGCCCACAAAAGGCTACACATGGAGTTCCACGTATCAAATGTCTAAATATTATGTAAAAGTTATAAAACAAGCTAACAAACTGTGAGGTTAAAAAAAATATCCTTTTGCTTTGACAAATTTTCCTAACCACTTGGAAGGCCAGGTTTGAACTTAGGGTTCTGGGACTTTTCAGAGTTCCCTGCTTGGATCAGAGAGAGCTGGACCACACACAGAGCAGTCTTCCCCCCTTTTCTTCCCACAGCCAGTTCACCCCCCACTCCATGGGTACCCCAGCCCACATGTCCAAGCTCCATTCACACTTTTCCCTCTACAAAACTATAATTTCTTAGCCACTCCACAAGTTCAGGAGTTTATATTTCAGGCTCAAGGGGGGAAGACCACAGAGGCCCTGGAAGTGGGCTCAGGGTCATTGGGGTAAAGAATTTGGGCTTCCAATACCTGGAGTGAGGTCTGAAGGGGTGAAGTCAGCTTCAGGTGGGCATATTCCTTTGGTTTGATGGATTCCCGTCCCATGTAGGAGTGCAGCTGGAGAAGGGCCAGAGCAGAGCCCCTTAAAAGTAGGCCCCTCTCACCTGCATCTAAGGTGGTAGCAGGTAGCAGCAGAGCCCCTGAATGTCTTTAGTAGAGTAATGACATATATAGTAGATCTATAGCTTGAAATATAAATCTGTGTATTTTCTGTTTCCCACCTCCTCTCCTCTTGCACTGGTATCTTAATGGCAGGAATGTACTGGAAAGAAAACTCGATTCTTGACTCCACTCTCTCCTTATGTGGCAACTCCTCTCCAATGCCTGGTTTCACAAATTATACTATTCTATGACTCCCTTATTAATCAGTGTATTAGAAACCTGGGTGTCTCTAAACGTGAGAAAACAGAAAAGCTATGAAGCACTCTTAGCCTGGACTGGAGCTTGGAACACTCACATTTGACTTCTAAATTAAAATGCTTTGGAAATAGAAGCTCCTGAAGAGGCCCAATGTGAAGAGTACACAGGCGTGAAGAGTACACAGGCAGGAAGAGTACTAAAAAGGCAGTAAGCCACCACAGACGGGGGCACCCCTCTCACCATCTGTCTTTATGGCACGACGCTTCAC
The DNA here is from genome assembly GCF_964165515.1 of Mesoplodon bidens. NCBI lineage: Eukaryota > Metazoa > Chordata > Mammalia > Artiodactyla > Ziphiidae > Mesoplodon > Mesoplodon bidens. The sequence goes on along the minus strand of NC_138178.1, from coordinate 58,644,468 downwards.
TCTGTGGCCTGACAGTCATGCTCTGTCCTCACAACCTCTCCATCTGGTACCAAGTACACCCTTCAGCACATTGTATGTTAAGAGCTGCCAAGGAGCCAGAACTACCATGGTTTCTGTTTTCAGGATCCAAGCCTAGAATTCTGCCTGTGGATCCTGTACATCTCTCAGCGGTGCTGCAGATGATTTCAGCAGGAGGCTCTGATGCTTCCTTAATCCCAGGACCGACATCTACCCATAGCCACACTCTCACTCACCATCTGTGGCTGGTCTTCGCCAATCAGCAGCAGAAGAGAGCCAGCTAACTTCTTATTCAGGTCTTACCATCTGCTGCCTGTGTCTAACCTGTTAGTCCAGGTAAGTACAATCCAACGCTTCTATCCCTGTTCCTTTCTAGCCCTTCCATCCTTACTGGTGTCCCCCTCTCTGAGCATGTGCTGGGGAAAGCTTCCTCCTGGCCGCTGCATATTCACGAGGGGCATAGAAAACAGTATCGTTGGAGAATCTGGAAGAAGAAATCTGGCTCTGTTGGACCCAACCTCCACTCCACCCTTTTCAAGTTTTGGAGGAACACCTATTTGGTTAGGTTAGAAGGCTGAAATTCTGCATGAATTACCCCAAGATTGAGGGAACAGTATTCACCTGTCCATTTGCTGACCACACGCTAAACCTCTGAGTTTGGTTTATTTTGAAGATACCCAGTTACAAAAGGGGGAAATCAAGAGGGTTGTAATGGTTTATAAATATGTCCACAAAACTTTTGATACATCTCCCTTCAAGAGGTGGAGCTTAATTCTCTTCCCCTTGAGTATGGGATCAAGGGGAAGTGCTAGAAGTGAGTGATTCAATTCTAGCAAAGAGAATATGGCAGAAGTGACAGTGTGTATGACTTCTAAGACTAGGTCGTAAGAGACATTGCAGCTTCCTCCTTAGTTTCTCTCTTTGATCACTTACTCTGGACGAAGCCAGCTGCCATGCCATAAGGACATTCAAGCAGAGGCCCACATGGCAAGAAACTTAGGCCTCCAGCTAACAGCTGTGTGAGTGAGCCATCTTGGAAACCTCAGTCCAGCTCCGGTTCAGCCTTCAGATGCCTACAGCCCCAGGCCAACACCTTGACATAACCTCATGAGCCGGGACCACCCAGCTAAGCCTCTCTCAAATTCCACACAGAAACTGTGTGAGATAATACCTGTCTGGTTTTTTTTTTCTTATATTGAAGTATAGTTGATATACAATGTTGTGTTAGTTTAAGGTTACTCGTCTATTGTTTTAAGCCATTTCCTTTTGACATCACTTGTGTATCCAGCAATAGATAGCTAATACAAAAGTGTTGAGAGTAGTTTAGTCTACTCCTACTCCTAGGCAAATATCTAAAAACTCACATCAGGCACTAACATTACCTAAAGAGCAAGGAACAACAGATTTGTAGCTATAATGGCTACATCTAAACTTCAAGCGATACTGCACCAAAAGAATGTAGAAGAAATCATTTCTTGGTGGGAACAAAGATTCCAAGGCCTTCAGACTGTTAAGAGTATCAGAGCAGATTGGAGATTGCAACAATTGCGGAGCCATTTGGAGGCAGTTAATAGTAGGTCTTGAGCAGTAGGAAACTTTTCACCCTCAAAAGCTTAGAGTGCTTCACAAACATACTACTGTCATCCAAGGTTATGGGAAAGTATATATTTCCATGAAAACAGAGGTGGAAAAAACCTCAAACATCCTCTTATCCATCCATATTAACCAAGAATAAGAAGTTGAAGATTCCATCTATAGGGATCCTGTCAAAATGAAATTGACATCCTGACACCATTAGTGCCCATATGAGAGCAGAGTATGTTTGACAGCAAGAATATTGAAATTCTTTCTTGCATATAAAACTATATTCCTGAAGTCTTAACATTGTGAATTAAGATTCAGTGGGAGAGCAATTTCCCTATTAAGTAAAAAATGAGGAAAGGACATAAAAAGGAGACCAGTTAACTGAGTTACATACATTGCCTGTCTAAATTCATCTTACATCTGTAAGAACCATCTAGATGGGCCATATATACAAAGAGTCAAATACTTTACAAGTTAACCAAAAGATAACTTAGAACTAAGAAGATATACTTGAGATTCATTTGCAGGTCCATGATTCAAATGACCACAGCACAGATGTGGGATCTTTCATTTCCTGCAGCAGTGAGGGCAAAAATTAAGTCTTTGAACAACAAGGCCTTAGAAAGACTCTGAATTCTATACCTTTCTCTCGATCCCTCACCATCAAATTTTTTTAATCAGCAAATACTTATTGAATAGCTACTAAGTGCAGGGCATTGTGATGATGCAGAGTACAAGCCACTGTTCCTGTCATTAAAAAAAAAAATCATATGAACGAGATGAGAATCTAAAACATGCTGTGCCTTGCATGTAGTACTCAATTGCTAGCAGGTAAGTTGATGAAAAAGCATCCTGGGCAGTTACTCTTGGCTACCTTTGAGATTGGCCTCATCATTTACAACAGAAAGGTTCTAACATAGGTGGCTAGGGACTGTTATACAGAGAAAATGGGATATAAGCTATACTCTTAGGTTGGATAGAAGTTTGGTAACAGAAGAGAAGATGGCGCTTCTGGGGGGAGTAAATAATATAAACAAAAGCTTAAAGTCAGTGGATAAAAATGTCTGGTGGAACAAACAATTTACCTTAGAGAGTAAGTAAATACAGAAATTTAGGTCAGAATCAGATTAAAGATGGACTTGAAAGTCACGTGAAGTCTGAGTTTATTCAGTAGCCAACTCTTTTAAGCAGAAGAGTCACCTGGTCTAATCAGTGTTTGGGGAAGATTAATCCAGTAGGATCTCACAGGGTGGACTGAAATGGGGAAAGCTCAAGTGTGAGACAATGAGGGCAGAATCCAAGTACAGCGTCTGCCCAAGACAAGAGGACTTAAACAGTAGGTAACCACTCAGCAGGGCAGAGCTAATCAGTTTTTTTGTTTTGTTTTGTTTTTTTGGGGTTTTTTTGGGCTGTGTCGTGTCTTAGTTGTGGCACACGGGCTCTTCGTTGTGGTGCCAGGCTTCTCTCTAGTTGTGGCGTGTGGGTTTTCTCTCTCTAGTTGAGGCCCACGAGCTCAGTAGTTGTGGCGCAAGGGCCTAGTTGCCCTGCAGCATGTGGAATCTTAGTTCCCGACCAGGGATCCAACCTGCATCCCTTGCATTGGAAGGTGGATTCTTTACCACTAGACCAACAGGGAAGTCCCTAACCAGTTTTTAAATTACCAAATAGTAAGGGAACTCTTGATGAAGTTTTGACTTAGAGACATGGTACTTAAGATTAGTAAGTACTTACGATTAGTACCTAGACAGTACTTATGATCGGTCGTGGATATGTTCTACAGATATTTACTATGAGTCCAGCACTCTGCCAGATGCTTGGTACATAATAATAAACATGACAGCTGTGAAGACCAGTTGATGAGGTATACATCCATGAAACAAATAACTGAACACAACCATGATAAGTGCTCTGAAAATTACTGGGTATTCTGAGATCATGTATCAGGGAACCTAATCCCAGCCTCACTAGGAGTCAGGGAAGGCCCCCAAGAAGAAGTAACATTTAAAATGAGACCTGGAGACTTCCCTGGTGGCGCAGTGGTTAAGATTCTGCCTGCCAATGCCGGGGACACAGGTTCGATCCCTGGTCTGGGAAGATCCCACATGACGTGGAGCAACTAAGCCTGTGTGCCACAACTACTGAGCCTGCACTCTAGAGCCTGTGAGCCACAACTCCTGAGCCTGCATGCCACAACTACTGAAGCCTGCACGCCTAGAGCCCATGCTCCACAACAACAGAAGCCACCGCAATGAGAAGCGAACGCACCACAACGAAGAGTAACCCCCGCTCACTGCAACTAGAGAAAGCTCATGCACAGCAACAAAGACCCAACGCAGCCCAAAATAATAAATAAGTAAATAAATTTATTTAAAAAAAACAAGAGACCTGAAGCAGGAATAGGAGTTATTATGGTGAAAGGGGTTGATGAGCAGTACACTCCAAGCAGAAGCATGCTAAGATTAGATGGTATTTCTAACAAAGACCTGACAAAATTCCAACGTGGCTTTCTTCCAATGGTGCAGAAAGAGTCTAAAGAGTTAAGTAGGAGGCTGGATTATGCAAGGTCTTATGCGCTAGGAAAAGGATTTGGAGCTTCATCCTAAGAGCAATATTAGCATGTTTTTCTGAGATTGGTCAATTCCATTCTCTGATGTGATGACAAAAAGGAGCCAATGAAGGCACCAACCTCGTGCATATTCTACGTGGGTGGTCACCAGTTGATGGGACCTAAGGTTTTGGAGAAGTTCCTCTACTTTGAAACTATCTCTCCTGCTTGCAAACTGATGTCTAAAATTTATTGAACATGGAATATTTGATACAACAAATGGAAAATCAAATGTCAAATGCTGATTTCTCCAGCAAGAGGAGCACTAAGGTGCAAACGACTGATAGTTCAACTGCCCTGAGAACAGGTTTTGAGGTCACTGAGAGGTGGAGGAAAGGAGGAAATCTGATACAGAAAGCAGTCACAGAGAGGGGAAAGGGATACACGAAAGAAACACTGGAGGCACCAGAGAGAGTACCTATCACGTAGTACGTGCTCAACAAATACTTGTAGGAAGAAATGGAAGAAAGGAAGAAAGAAATCTCATAGTTTTATCAAGACTTGGCATCTATTGGGGGCAAGCAAATTGGCTCTTTTCTCCCTGATCCCACATATGTTACGTATTAGGAAGACCAGGGACAAGGAAAGGAGAGGAGAGAGCACAAATACAACCTCTGGAAGTCCTCGGGGTACATGGAACATGAGTTGTGATTCAGTTGGTTCCTGGGACCACAAGGTAAGACAATGGGTTTGTCTTCCAATGAGGAAGACATCCAAATTTTCCCCAGGAAGGTGAGGAGCCTGGGAAATGGGCAGGGATGGAGCCCTGTGAGAATAGTGGGCAGAAAACCATGGCAGACCCTGCATTTCTGTGCCTGCAAGGTTGAGGCCCAGCATCTGGCCTGTGGGACACTACATCTCTGAGGCCTTGCTCTCAAAAACCACTGCCCTTCTTCTGACATTTCTTTAGTAGCACCTGGAACAAACTGTTCATTAGCAACCCCCAGAGGTTTTGTTTAAACAGCCATATTGAATCATTATTACTGACCAAGAGTCATCCACACCTATGGGCTTTAGTTGGGACAGAAAAATCTAAGAAAAACTGCTTTTGAGTAGTTAAGGATGGTTTCTCTTTTTCTTTCCATGCAATACAAAAGATACACATCCCATTTTCCTTGCGCACATTTCAATTAAATATGTGTTTTCACCATATAAGCCTCTGCTGTCAGAATAAAAATACTTCTGGAATAGCTCAGTAAACTCACTGTGTTACTTGGTAACTTGACCTTTCGCTGCTTTTAAATTAACCAATGGGGAAACAGTAAGTTTAATATAATAATTAAAGCATTATCTTCATTAAAGATTATTAGATAAATAGGAAAAGGGCTCCCTGAAAACCAGCATGTGCTCTGTGGTTATAACAACCCCAGCATTTTGAAAGTAGCATGATTGAAGGGTCTGGAATTGAGTTTGGTGATTGGGTATCTCTGTAAAATATGAACCATGTTAACAATGATCCCTTCTCCCTAGTGTGTTCTAAAGATTGTTTCCATGGCAATCTACATTGTTTTGTCTAAATTATTCTTCATGCCATTTTTTTCTCTCCATCTAGGTATTTGTAAAGCACCTATCACTTGAGTATCTCTTCTCTGAACAAGTCCCCAGGAGGGAAAAGAGAATATTTCTTGGAAGAAATAAAAGGCTGACACTTGTCTAGAAGAGCCCAATTTGTGAGATTATGTAGGGCCTGAGGTTCTCTGTAGACTGCCCCACCACCTCCCATTGGGATCCACCTTCTGCTCAGGTGATGGGAAGGCAAAAGCCCTGGTCTACGTATCTGTCACTTCTGAGATGTCTTCTCAGGAGTCCAGTCCTTTCTAGGCTTTGGACAGAATGATAAACTGGGGGTGGGGTGGGAGAGATGGGCTCTTAGAAAACAGATGCCTCTACTGTGTAGCAGAGACAATGCAACTTGTACACCAAACAATTCTATTTTCTCCCAGCACACAGGAAGATTTCATTTTCGAGGTACGGCCAAGTACTAGTTCTAACAGAAGCAATGAACTCATCATTGCTGCCTCATCGGAGCAGAAGCAATGAACACTACTTCTTGGCCGGGCCCTAAAATGTCCTGAGATATCCTTTGCTATCTCTCCTCCCTCATCTACTGGCTGGCTGGATACGGAGGAACCAGTGAAGGATTCCAAGGTCCCAGAAGATGGAGGGACCGCTGGATGGAAGGAGAGGGTCCTGAATCACCGTGTGGTAAACTGTCATACACTTGAACTGATGTGAGCGAGGAATAAACCTGTTATGTGTTAAGCTACTGACATTTGGCATTGTCACAGCAGCTGGCCTAATGGATGAGATATGGCAGGTTTCTGGGCAGAACCAGCAACAGATGGCAGCAGGAACTCTGTGTAGGGAAACAAAGTGCAGTGACCAGAGGTAAAATGGACAGGAAAATGGTCAGAGTCCAGATCAGGGTCTTCAAGGTGGTATTAACAGCCATAGCTTGACATTAGCTGAGCATGACAAGAGAGAGTCTTGGGATCCAAGGATTGGGGCTCTCACTGGACTTCAGCCCCTGAGGGCACAGTTTGCACAGTAAGGGTAAGACAGGGCCTACATTTCAGAGGAATGAAGTGAAGCATTTAGGAAGGAATCAGGCAGGGCAGAGGTTTGAGCAAAAGGATAAGACACAGACCTGGTGACTGGGATTGCAGCACAGTGCAGAGGCTTGGACATGGGAGAACAAGGTAAGAACTTCTTCCCAGGCCCAGGCACATGTCAGAGGAACAAAAGTGGCAGCTACAGCATGGCTGACTCAATGTCAGTCTCCTGGGGTAATAATACTCAGGGAGCAATCTGGTCGAGTTGTACTTATAGGAGGGTACAAGGTGGCCTTGGCAGCAACAGAGGACAGCAGAGCATGGAGAAAAACCCATCACACGGTGAGCAATCAGGAAATCAGAGCTCAGGAAGTGAGACAAGAGTCAGGAGACCATCTATGGAGTCAGGAGCTGAGAGATGGTGACAATAAGAGGTTAAAAGAGTAATCTGAGAAAAAGCAGCAAGAATGGAGCTTAATGTCAGTCAGTTGCCTTCGAAGGCCAGGTCAAGTTGACTTCAAGGATGGCAACAGGTGGGCGATGAGAAGGGGCACTGATGAGCCAGGAAGTCAGGCTGTACCAGACACCAATCAACAAGGAAAGGAAACCAGTCACTGCGAGGAAGCATCCTCATTTCTCCCTTGCAGCACTGTGAACGAACTGTGTCAATGCGCTGGTAAGGTCTGGCTTTCCCCGAACATCACTATAACCCACATGTTCTCACACAGAGAATCAGCACTCATCTCATTCAGCTGGTAGGAGGTGGAATTATCACTCTAACTGCAGGCACTGGACGATCGCCTGTTACTTAGACACTCATAAAAGAGTTTTTATAGGCAATGAGCTATGAGACTGTTAACATTTACATTCTGCCCCATGCCTAGGAGTTTGGCTTGCTGTATGTGAAGGATATGAGTTCTGCAGGTTGATCATTATGAGTTGGACTGTATTTTATTGGGAGACGTCGTTAGCTTCTCTTGGGATAATTAAGCTCTCATCCAGAGAACAGGGAAGCTCAAAATGACCAGGAATGGTACAGGCACATTGAGTTGGACCAATGGCTAGTTGAACACAGGATTCTGTCTCTGGTGAAGAGTGGTAGATGTTTCCCCACAAGACACTCACTGTGGGCTGAGAGTTCATTGGTCACAGGAAGGATCTCCACAACATTCTTTCAAACAAGAGGGACACAGCCTTTTATTTTATAAGCTGAAATCAAATTTCTAATAATAATAAAACTCTCCAAGAAAGAACTCACTTCTTATAGGCTATGAATAATCTCATTTACACTATGGTGTAAATGACTGATATCAGACACTTTCCAGAGTAGATTTTAATTGTGGAGAGGCAGAGAACAGGGTCAAAGAAGTGGGAGAAAAGTGAGACTATAAGGAAGGGGAAGCTCACGGAAAGGGTATAGCTAGGGATGCTACTGGTACTCCTTTACAAGGTGACCTCAACTTACTGCTCCAGTCTCCTCCCCTGCTTGTCTACTCACCTTTCACACCTATCCTCCAACACTGACAGGTGTCTGCCTTTCTCAAGACACATCGTAACCTTTCTTCTCTGCCTCCCATGTGTATTCTCCATGCTTGGGACTTCTTCCATCACACAGTCTCTGCCTGGACAGCTCTTACTCTCCAAGTCCGGGTTAAATGTTATCTCCCCTGAGAAGCCAGCCATCTCTCAGGCAGTGCCTGTTGCTGCTTCCTCTGTGTTCTATCAGCACTTTGCTCCTTTAGCACTAGTTATGTTAGATATCTTCTCCTCTGGGCTGTGAAGCCCTCAATGGCAGGGACTGTTGTTAACTTGTTTCTGGATCCTGTGTCCAACACAGGACCAGGCATTGCCACTTCCCAATCAATGGTTACTTGATCGGTAAAAAGTTTTCTATTTCACAACTTCTCCCAAAGTCCAACTCTTTCCTCAGCCTCCACCCTGTATCCTAAGCTCTCCCTTGGTCTCTCAGCTCTCATTTTTCTCATTGGTGAATTGGAAGTAAATATACTTAGGTGTTGTGAGAATGGATGAAGAGAGAAGTAAACTCCAAGTAGGAACAATCAAAGCATCAAAGCAACCTAAAAGAATTGTTTATATGGCCTTGACTCTGGAAAGGATTTAAAACAAAATGCTGATTCATTTTTAAAAAAACAACCAGACAACCCTTTTCTAAGTACCAATTATGGTCCTGATGCTGGACTGGAAAACAGCCTTTTACCTCAATTTTAATAGAATTTATATACATTTTCCATTCCAATTTTCTTTTTTTTTTTTGAGGTGTAATTGATGACATTATATTAGTCTCAGGTGTACAACATAATGAGTCAATATTTCTATATATTGCAGAATGATCACCACAATAACACTTCAATTATCTGAGAAGAGACAAGACCAAAATGTTCCATCCACTAAAATATATAGTTCTCCTTGGCTGGTCATGCACCATCATGATGAGGATTCATGTTTGAATCAGTCTATTCGCTAAATTAATGACCTGTTAATTCAGAAAGATAAAACCCAGATCCAAAAGCAGCATGGGAAAGTAGAAGGAGCTCAAATCTGAAGGACTTGGTTCTAGTCCCAGCTCTGCCCTTAGTAGAAGGGTACCAATTCTTTGTCTATCTCTTCATCTCTCAAATGAAAAGGGCTTGACTATATTCTCTAATCATGGCCACAACACTAGCTCTCATTCCACAATCTTTTCTTACAGTGTGATAATGACTCTTGTCCCATCTTGTTCTTTCCCTTGATCATGGGACTGCTTCAACCAATAGAATATAGCAGAAGCAACACTGTGTGACTTCTGAGTCTGGATTATAAAAAAGCCATGCAGTTCTGCCTTGCTTGTGGAACACCAGCTCTTTGAACTCAGCTGCCATTATATGAGGAAGCACAAACTAGACCATGTGACAAGACCACAGAAAAAGGCCATATATAGGTGTCCCAGTCAACAGACAGACCTGTGAGTGAGACACATCCAGGGGAGCCTAGCCCTTGGCCATTCAGTCATCTCCAGCCTTTGAGTCTTCCCAGCTGAGGTCCTGGACCTCATGGAATTGAGAAAGCATTTCCTGCTGTGCCTGTCTGAAATTCGGACCCAAAGAATCCCTGAACATAATAAAATGGTTGTCTTATGCCATCCAATTTTGGCATAGCTTGTTATACAGCAATAGGAACTGGAAGAGATGGTAATGTCTCTCCTGACTACCTTACAACGTTGCGAAGATCAAGTGAGATTAGTATGTAAGACCATGCTCTGCACAGTTAAAAATAGCCTACAATAAAATTCAATAAGTGGGACTACCCTGGTGGCGCAGTGGTTAAGAACCCGCCTGCAGATGCAGGGGACGTGGTTTCGAGCCCTGGTCCGGGAAGATCCCACATGCTGCGGAGCAACTAAGCCCGTGCTGCACAACTACTCAGCCTGTGCTCTAGAGCCCACGTGCCACAACTACTGAAGCCCACACGCCTAGAGCCCATGCTCCACAACAAGAGAAGCCACCGCAGTGAGAAGCCTGCGCACCACAATGAAGAGTAGCCCCCGCTCAACTAGAGAAAGCCCACGCAGCAAAGAAGACCCAACACAGCCAAAAATAAATAAAATTTTAAAATAAAATAAAATTCAATAACCTGATGTGAAGCAGCTGTGCCTGGCTTCACTAACCTCCCCATCTCCCTGCCCTTGTAGGTTCAGAGGCCCCACTACGGAACGGTAAGACCTTGAGGAACCCAGTTTGAAAACCACCCTTCTCATCCAACCCATTCATTCTATGGATGAGAAAACAGGCCTAGAGCGACTCGTCCAAAGTCACACACTGGCTATGTGCTGGCTTTGTCACGCCGCCTCCAAAAAGAGAACTATTTCAGGTAGGACCATCCTTGTCTGAGAGCCAGAAAGTTGCAAGAAAGGACAAGTAAGATCATTGCGTGATATTTCTTTACAAGTCTCCAACAGACACTTTGAGCTGTTGCCCAAACATGCCAAAGATAAGCCTACTTTATTCCCCTCATCCCCTCCCTGCTTCTCTCCCACTCAGTCCTGGTAGCATAGATCATTCTGTTGGGTAAAACAGAAAGACCAAGCTTCATGTTCCACGCAGAGCTCTGCAGGCTGTCAGCCTGGTGATGAATGGAGATCTGAGCTCATGCAGAGGTCTGCCTGGTTTGGGTGAAGCTCTGATCACCCGTCATTGGCATTAGGGAGAGTTCCTAGTTGTCACTTGGTGATGGGGTGCTGCTCTGTGGTTAAGTGCGTGGGAGCCTCTCTCGGTTATTAACCTTTATGTTGCCCCAGTAGCAGTGAGGGCAAAGGCAGGCTGGGATTCTGATCAAGTTATACTTAACACACTGCGTCTCTTACTCAGCAAATATCCCAACTATTTCAATGGAAGGAAAAAAAAAAAAACCCAAACCAAACCAAGCAGAAAGGATAAAGGTGAAAACTATTGACCCAAGTACAATAATGTCTTTCCATCTGATGTGATATGTTCCTCTACCTGGGAAGGCCCTAGAGGTACTGATGAAGGACCCCTGACATTCTGAAAGCCACAGATTCATAAATCATTGAGGCTGAAAAAGGCTTTTGTTCCTGTCCCCTGAAATAAGGGTGTCATTCATTTAGGATTTATGGCTCCGGGGAAGGCTATTTATCTAAATGACTACAGAGAACATTAATGGGAAACTTTAGTGTTTCTGATCCAGTGGGAGCCATGGAGCTGGAAGCTTTACATGGGAACCAGGGAATATCAGGTTTCAATGAACTTTCAAAAAATCTATGGATGTAGTAATTACTGAACAATCATTTGGTTGGAATATTAGTGTCAGCATACTCGAAGAAGAGATAATGAATTACCTTTAAAGACAAAGCAAGATGTTTATTATAGTGTTTCATGGCAGAGTACTGGGATTTTAAATTTTAAAAAGATTAGAAACAAGCATTTTTTTTTACTATAAAAGTGCATGTTCATTGAATAAAGCTCAGTAAATACAGAAAGTCTAAATAAAAATTAAATCACCCATACTCTCACTCAGCAATGATAATCACAGTAAACATGCTGGGTGTCTTTCCTTCCAGTCTTTTTTTCTGTGAGTATGTGTACACACACATACACACACACACACACGATTTTATGTTATATGTATATATATATATAATTTAAAAGTAAGAGTTTTGCATTACACCTTTGCATTCGACTTTTTTTATTTGACATTATGTAAGATCATTTCACATCCTTCAAAAGTATGTTTTGTAGAAGCCACATCATATTTAGTCACATACGTGTACCATAGTATATTCAACAGTTCCCCTATTATTAGACATCTAGTTGTTTCCAGCTTTCACACTGTCTCTGAAATTTTCTTTATGTTAAATCCTAGAAGTGAGATTTGTGGAGGAAAAGATCTATACTTTTTTATAAGGCACTCAACACACATTGCCTTTACACTCTTCCAGTCACCTTACTTTCTCTTTTCTTATGCAGTGGGCCATGTGTGAGCTATGGGATTTCAGCCTGACTTTGTACCCCTTCTTCAAGAACGATCACTGGGTGTGTCATTCTGCCCCATGACTCCTAGCCCCAAGGTTCCACGGTTCAGTTGTTTGCCCTTGTGTTTACTTATTCCCACACCTTCCCTAGGAACTTGTTTACTCAGTGTTCTTTGTGTTTATGTTGCCTTGCCACCCGCACTCACTTTCCCCCTTTTCACTTCTTCCAAAAATCACACCCATCTTCAGGGTCCAGTTTAACTCTCTCCTCCCTCACAGGGCCTTCCCAGTATACTCTATCCACAGGCTTCTCTCCTGAACTGTTCCATATTTTATTGTCTTCATACCACTCCCCTGATAATCACCACTTAACAGCTGTGTGACCTTCAGTAATCCCAGAAACTTGTCGTGAGAATTTAATGAGATCAAGCCTATAAAATAAATACCTATCACAGAGTGGGGCACATGCTGCAGTTGAGCAATAAATGGAAGCTGTTATTGTTATTATGGCCAGTTGGCCTTGTGACATTTCTTCTGTGGAATGTTACATACATCCTCTTCCACTGCTATTTAACTGTGTGTAACCTAGATTCCAAATTCCCTGAGGCCAGCTGCTCCCTGGCACCCAGAGCAGTGTCCTCTCGGAGGAAGATCACAGGGAATATTGCCCAAGTGGTAGGGTCATCCAAGTCTCTCTCCCTTGCTTTCCTCAGTTAGTTTTGCTTATTAGATGACCTCAGAACCCAAAGCTCTGAACTTTTCTGCCTCTTAAATGACTGTATATGCTGCTGGAGCACATAGCAAGATTCAGCAGGATGCAGTGGTTCGGGGCTAGTTTTGTATTTAATTTGATTGAGGAGTAGAAATGTGAGTGCATATGTGCATCAGAGTTTCTGAGTTGGAAGGACACTTAGAGGTCTCCTTGTCACTTGCACCCATTTTCCAAATATGGGGAGATACCTTAGTGCTGTGCCTGGGTTGAGTGCTAGGAGACCTGAGCTCTGGTTCTTCTATTTACAAATCTTTGTGTCCTCGACAAGTCACTACCCTTTCTGGTTTTCAGCTTTTTCATCTATAAAATGAGACAGTTGGACTAGATAATATCTTAAGTGCCTTCCAACTAAATTTTATGATTCTATGAAACTGAAGCCCAGAAAGGTTAAGAAACTTTCCCTAAATTATGGAGAACACAGACTAGAATAAAAATCTGACTTAAATTCCAGCTCTTTGCCTATCCCTCTAGTCTAACTTGCCAATCACAGACACTCATCTAGTGCCTTCCATATGCTAGACAACCAGAAGGATCACAAGCAGGGATAAGTCAAGGGCCCAGTTTTTATGGAGTTCATAGACTAGCTGGGAACACAGACACAAACAGAAAATTACCAACCAGCTAGGTTCTTCCCTGACATCTATTCTCCCCTTTCACTCACACAATTCATAGAATCCCCAGTTTTAACCGAGCATGTATTCATGCAGAATGAAGTTGAATCTCTCAACCTTTGTTGCAGCTAAGTGTGGCCATGGGATCAAGTAGTTCTGGACAGGGCAATGTTCTCAGAATTGTTCTGTGCAACTCCTAGGTCACTGCTCTCCCTTATCTCATTTTCCCACTGACTGGGATGTGGACGTGGTGCTGAGCCATCTTGGACCACGTGCACAAAGACACTATCCTAGGGATGAGCAAGAAGATAGCAGAAGTCTGGGTCCTGGTGCCCTGGAGACACCACTGGACTGATTATTCTTGCACTGTTACAGAATACAAGCATATTTCTAGGTGTTAAATGAGGCAAAACTGTCAGTTTGGGTCTCTGTTACAGCCTCTAAACTCACATCCTAATATATTTGACAGCTAAGGACCAAAGGTGTTCGTGGAGTACAGATGAGAGGGCCATTCCTGGAAGCCGTGATGGTCAAGATCCTTATAGATGGAGCGTGAGCTGGGTTAAAAGAATGATGGGTAGTAATAGAGAATAGCCTGCCTAAGTGAGGTTCATGGCAATGAGCCAAATCACCGAAATGGGAGTATAGGTGGTAGTTTGGAAAGGGACTAAAGAGAAGTCTTCTGTAAGATGATGATCCCCAACTTATCATCATAGTCAATTGGGAGGCTTAAAAACAGATTCCTGGGTCCCAGCAACAAATATTATGATGACAGTAAACCAGACATGGGATCCAAGTATCTGTACTTTAAAGCTTTCAGGTGATTCTGATGATGGAAAGCACTGTGTCTACAATAAGAAGCAGCTAGAATGAGACTAGGCTATGGAGGACTTTAAAATCCATGCTAAAAATCTATTGCTCCCCCAAGACTGTGCTTGGAACCACCCGAGCATCTTAGACTGTGCTTTTAAAACAAATTGTCAGGACTTCCCTGGTGGTCCAGTGATTGGGACTCCATGCCTCCACTGCAGGGGGTGCGGGTATGATCCCTGGCCGGGGAACTCAGATCTCGCATGCTGCACGGCACAGCCAAAAGATTAAAAATTAAAAAAATTAAAAAAAAATAAAGCTAATTGTCGGGTAAGAGGAATTCTAAGAGGAAGTCCACATGGTATCCTAGAAATATCAGACCTGGGCTCTCATTCTGGCTCTACCCCTCGTCAACTGTGTGACCTGGAGAATGAGCGTCAATGTCTTTATTAGGAAAAATAGAGAAAATAAGCATTGCTGTGGAGATGAAATGGGAAAATGTATGCACAAATATCTAGCTCGGTGTAAACACCCTATAATGTCGTTGACATGTTAGTTGCCCTCCGGGCACTGAGCTCTTGCTCTGCCTGCTGTGTTCGAGGTGGGTTGATTAGGAGGTATGTACGGGTGGAGGTGGGGGTGAGGGTGGGGCTGGGGGGGGTGGTCTAGAGACCAGGATTGCAGTCCTGCCTCTGGCATCCACTCACCTGTGACCTTGGGCCCCTAGCACTCTGCTAGCAGTGGACCACACCATCAGGAGTCTTTGGCCCCTGGATAAATAATTCAACCTTGTTATTATTTAGCATTCTGTAGTCAAGGCTGGAGACCCGCCAAAGTCAGGCCAGGCCTCTGTGGCACTGAAGGGCTCTCGTGGACTCCCCTGCAAGCTCAGCCTTCAGCCTTGATTTCCATCAGTTCAGGATGGAGGAGAAAGGGCACATTCTAGAAGCTCCCAGGGTTCTACATTGTGACTTGGAGAAAATAAAAAGGCTTAATTAATTTGGGCTAAAGTACACAAGCCTTTGACATTTTGAAAAATGGTTTTATGACATTTCTTTGATAGGTCTGGACCAAAGGCAGCTGCTTATACTTTAGGGAAGTGACAGAAAAGGGGAAGGAGAGAGAGCAAGTGAGGAAAACTAGCATTTGAACAATACCCCTAACATTTACATTTAACAGCTCCTGGGAGCTGCTTTATACTTTTCAAAGCAGCTTTACATTCATTACTAAATTATTTGATTTTTACAATTACTGAGCAAGAGAGAGAACAGGGGTGAAGAAGTTCTGCCACTTACTAACTGGATGTGCCTTGTCAGATTAACTTCTCTGACCTCAGCTTTCTCTCCTTTGAAGTGGGGATATTGCCTGCTGTGCGGGCTTGTGGTAACAATTAAATGAAATGCAAATTGTAAACAAAGTCCCTAGCGTAGCTGATGGCACAGAGCAGATGCTCACTAGCTGTGAGTTTCCTTTGCCTCTCATTATATAGATGTGCCAACTGAGGAGAGAAATAATTTGAGCCCATGTTGTGTTGAAACAAGTGCCTGGCCCAGGGATTTTTCTCACTACAGCATATAGACTCTCAGGAAAGGCTAGTTCCCAAAATACAACAAATGCTGCTTGTGGCTTTCCCTCCAAATTCCATACTGGAAGTAGAATCTGAAATTGGTTTGTGGGGCTCCTAATAGCAGAATGACAGGCAAGTAGGAGGAGAGAGATTCACTGTGGAAGGCAACAGCCAAGCAGATGGGTGAGGGGAGAAGGAAGCTCATGGTGAGTCTGGCTTCAGGCAATGCGTCTTTCTGCCAAGCTTCCAATAGAACAGGCTGGCAGAAGGTACAGAACGAAGGGCATCCAGAGATATGGCAAGTTCCAGCACCAGGCTGGGAAGACCTGCCACAGCAATGCAACACGAAATCAAGGCCGGAAATTATCTTGACAGATCGAATGAAATGAGTAGGATGAAATCCAAAAGAACTAAACGCAAGGTCATGCACTGAGTTCAAAAACCCAAGGGCACAAAGTACTGAATGAGAAAAACTGACTTAAAAGCAGAAGGTGCTTTCCACTTCCTTTTTGAAATGTCAAGCAATCAGAAGGCAGCCTCACGCAAGAGGAAGAGTACCTGACCAGTAGGGGTCCCTATTCTGTCCTCACTCTACATAAGCTGTGAGTCATTTAACCTCTCTGGACCTCAGTTTCTTTTCCTATAAAATTAGTGGCTTGGACTACTAGATAATTCTTATGGTTTATATTAACTTTAACATATAACTCTCGCATTTTATCAAGTCAAGAAGACTTGGTAGGGCTTCCCTGGTGGCTCAGTGGTTAAGAATCTGCCTGCCAATGCATGGGACATGGGTTCGAGCCCTGGTCCAGGAAGATCCCACATGCCAGGGAGCAACTAAGCCCATGTGCCGCAACTACTGGGCCTGCGCTCTAGAGCCCGTGAGCCACAACTACTGAGCCCGCGAGCCACAACTACTGAGCCCACCCGACTAGAGCCCATGCTCTGCAACAAGAGAAGCCACTGAAATGAGAAGCCCACGCACCACAACGAAGAGTAGCCCCCACTCGCCACAGCCAGAGAAAGCCTGCACACAGCAATGAAGACACAATGCAGCGATAAATAAATAAATAAATAAATAAATAAAATTTAAAAAAAGAAGACTTGGTAGTTTTAGTTGGCTGTAAGTTCAATAATAGCCAGTAGGATGCAAATAGCAGTTGACAGTAGGAATATAGTGGTCACTTAAGACAAGGCAGTAGCCCAGCTGACCTCAGTTGCTGGGCAGACCTCTTTATAGTAGTCAATTTGAGGGGAAAGTGCACATTTTGAGGGGTCTATAGGAAAGCTAGAGTCTGTCCAGAGAAAGCTCTTCAGGATTGTGAGAGCTCATATTTGAATTTGGAAAAGTTGAGAAAACTGGAAATATTTACTCTCAGGAAGAAAACCCTGAAAAGGCACGGAATAGCTATAATTCCAATATCTGATGGGCTGCAGCTCAAAAGGTGAATCAGGATTATCCTGAGCTCTAACTTCTGTGGTCCAGACAAAGTGGGTCAGCTTGCGCTCAACGTATGAATCTGCCACCGTGGAGCTGGGGCAGGAGGCCCATCCCTCAGAGGGAGCAGGCTGCTGCTGGAGGTGCCGGCCTGCACCCTGGGAACAGCCTCGGGAGGCGCAAGGGGAAAACACATGCATCCAAGATCTCTTTTAATTCCGAGATCTGAGGATTCAAATCAAGGAAGGAGCAGGAGGGACTGAAGACAAGACCACTGGAAAAATGAGAGAAGCAGGGTGAAGGGGGGTAATGAGCAGAGAGGGCCTGGCTGCCTCTGTAAATGCCTCATTCATCCCATGGCCACTGCAGGCAGCGCTGTTAGACCAACTAGCAAGTGGGCAAGAAGCAAAGCAGCACGACCAGTGGACTGCCCCTCACAACCTGAGCGGGGGGAGCTGGTTAGGGTGGGAGTGATGGGACAGCAGAGCTCAGTGGCTTCCGGTTTCTGTTGGTTTTTTGTCTTTAGTTGGTTGATCCCCAGAGAGCAGGGATCTTATTTAGATCTTTCTGCTCCCCCACCAGTTAGCTCCTGGCTCCACTTCACACACACCACCGGTGCTCAATAAACATCTTGTCAAGTGCCTGCATGAATGGACGAAGGAACAGCTGGAGCTCAATAAACAGCTATTGACACAATTAATTAATTAATTAATCGATGGGAAATTGACCCGGCCTTTCATTCTGCTCTCAGGAGGGTGAAACTATAAGAAAGGAAGCTCACAATGGAAACAAAGACGGAGGAGATGAAAACTAAGGAAGTAAGAAACGTATTGGCAGAAGGAAAGGAGAGAGAGGTGGGGAGGAAAAAATTGCAAATAAAGATCAGTAATAGGGGACCACCAATACTGGCTTCCAGGCGCTCCATCCATTCCTCCATCAATTCATTCCATGATTCCTTTATTCATTCCCTTGAGCAGCCTTTTTAAAGAGCCTACTATCACTCCAGCTTGTTCTTGAGACTACCTGAGACACCACGAAGCATAAAATCCAGCTACTGTTTCTAGTGTCTATATCAGAGGCTCATAAAAAGAATACTGCTAGGGCCTCCCTGGTGGCGCAGTGGTTGAGAGTCCGCCTGCGGATGCAGGGGATACGGGTTCGTGCCCCGGTCTGGGAGGATCCCATATGCGGCGGAGCGGCTGGGCCCGTGGGCCATGGCCGCTGGGCCTGCGCGTCCGGAGCCTGTGCTCCGCAACGGGAGAGGCCACAACAGTGAGAGGCCCGCATACCGCAAAAAGAAAAAAAAAAAAAAAAAAAAAAAAAGAATACTGCTAGAAAATAATATAAGACGCATGATGGCTCAAGATCACACACCAGCTCTGTAGTTTCCTAAATCACCAGGGGCCGGATTGGAGGCAAGCTCTAGGAATACTATTTTTAAAATGTTTGTCTGGCTGCCTCCATATTCTCAGGCACCTCCAATTTCTTCCCATGTAGTTCTGAGGGTTATCAATGGGTGACACACTATGTTTATAGGGGTCTCAGGGCCCCTGACACCAGCCTGCTCATCGGCCCTGCCTTGCTGAGCTGAAACCTTCAGTCACCTTGTGCAGCAGCCACAGAGCGTGCCTGCCAAAACCTGCTGCACCGGGGGCACCACCAAGGGCCCTGCTACTGCTGCTGCTGGTGCTCTCCGGTACTTGTATTGAAGCCACTCATGTCCCAAACCTGCCCATGCTCCACACTTGCCTATATCCAACACCCAGCATAGGTGACCAGGCTGGAGACACTCCTTCGCTTCCCACTGTAGCAGCAGTTGCTGGCCCCAAAGCAGCAGCTATCTAAGACCATTAGCACCCATGACTGTCATCATAAGGCAGTCCTTTTATAATTTTTTGGTAGCTCTTCCTACACAAAAGGGCTCAGACATTAGACCAGTGGACTGGGTATAAGTCATTCTGAGTGGCAGAATCCACATCCCCACTCCCCACACCCTGGGCCGTTACTCTTAAATCTAACTTCTTCTTCTCTCTTCTCTTAGGGTAAGCTCTTTTCCAGGAGACTCCTTGGTTCCTCATGTAAATAGAGCCTTAGTGGGTCTCCCAATATCTACAAAAATGGGACTGCCCCACCATCAAGGAATGAACCATATTAGTTGTACAGGAAGTGGTCTAGGTCCTAACTCGTTATGCAGACTGGAATGGTGGGTTGAGGATCAAGGCCTACAGAGCCCAATGCAGTGATTGATTATTGATGCCTGCCACATGCACTGGAAGGGCAGGGGTATCACATGTGCCAAATGTAGGCCCTCCCTGATCTAGGTTACTGTTTGCCTTAGGAGGGTAATGAGTGAACAGGAAGGGAAGGGACTTGAGATTTGATTATACAAAATATTTTCACAGTGAATATCTCATTATATCTCACAACAACCCTGAGAAAGAGATACTACTAACAATCCCTTTTACAGATGAGAATCTAAAACTCAGAGAAGGTAAATGATTTGTTTAAAGCCAGACAGTTACCAAGGGCATAGGCAGGATCCACACACAGGTTTACTCGACACCAGAAGCCATGCTTTGTCCACCATGTCTCTTAGTGCTTAGGTTGAAATGGGATGGACCACAAGACCATTGAAGGCAGTGATGAGGATTTGGGTCTTATCCCAGACAGAGCTTTATCCAAGCTCCACACGTCAGCAGGCATTTCAGTAACTTACCCTGGCAACGATGATGGCTGGTAATGATAAAGACTGTGGGGATATGGACCAGGTCCCCCTCCTCATAAAGGGATGGACTTCACAGCAGTAGAGAAAGGGTTAGTTGCCCCCAAAGGCATCTTTATATGTGATAGATTATCAGACTAACTCCTGATCATTTCAAAACGCACATATTCATCAGCATTATCCAAGCCCCACAGGAGCAGTCTGCCAGGAGATTCACCCAAATGCTTTTCCTAAATGCAGACTCTGTCTTTGTCCTCCTTGCTGACTCCGACCACTGTGGCCGGTCACCTTTGACTCCCTGCTGTTCTTGACCATCAAGGTGTCTGTATGCAGTAGCTGGATTTTATGCCTGAAGCTTTCCTGTGGCAGTTTCCAGTTTAACAAAACACAGCACACACATGCTTCGCTTCGACATTTATGTATCTGCAAGTCTAGCCACTTCAATTAAGGAGTGTTAAGGTTCCACGAGAGGTATTAGAGTATGCTCTCATGTTTGCCCTGCTCCATGACACACAGCAGCAAATTCCCCCTTCCCCTATTCCACGCCGCTCTGGGGGGCAGGAAGTGGAGTTACAGCCCAGCTCGGCTACTTTCTTCAATAACAGTGGATCATCACAGATGTACTGAGCACTCAGCCCAGTGCTGGTCACCGTGGAGAAGACAAGAAAAGATAGGATTCACAGTCTCTGCCCTCGGAGAGATGAGGCAACAACCAGGCACAACCACACCACGCAGCAGAGAATAATGTGCTGGATTTTGAGGCAAACAAAAAAAAAAAAGAGGGTTTCCTTCGTGGCGCAGTGGTTGAGAATCTGCCTGCCGATGCAGGGGACACGGGTTCGTGCCCCGGTCTGGGAGGATCCCACATGCCGCGGAGCAGCTAGGCCCGTGGGCCACAACTACTGAGCCTGCACGTCTGGAGCCTGTGCTCCGCAACAAGAGAGGCCGCAACAGTGAGAGGCCCGCACACCGCGATAAAGAGTGGCCCCCACTTGAGGCAACTAGAGAAAGCCCTCGCACAGAAACGAAGACCCAACACAGACAAAAAATAAATTAATTTTTTTAAAAAAGAAAAGATTTGTAAAGTCAGAGGTAAATGTAAACCCGCCTTGTCAGGGGAGGCCTCATGAAAGGTGGCAGGGGGTGGGAGAATTAAATCTGGGTCTTAAAAGAGGCTAGGATTAGAATTCAGAGACAAATCTGGGCTGGGGGGCTGGGCTCTGTCCCTCACTAGCTGGGTAACCTTGACCACATGCCTTCTCTGTGTCTCAGTCTCCTAATCTACCAAACAGGATAATCATATGCCCTCCTAGGATGGTGGTCCTGGCCACCCCCTGTCCCCCAACAAGTGCCCAGTAAAGTGTCAGAATTACAACACAATCCCTTAGCAGCGATTCTGATATCCCTAAGGCTCTGAGAATCCAAAGTGATTTTTATAACTCATTTGGCAGCCACATCTGACCTGACTTGATGTATTGAGTGGTAGAACCTGGCCTGAATTGATGGGAACCTGTGGATGATCTTATTTATCCCACGTTGCGAGAATAGTCATATATTTCACTACAGAAAAACACTAATGTGTTTGATTATGGCATGCTGCCTCAGACCCCACGGGGTGATATATAATACACTACAGAGTATGTATTCATATACCAAACTCTGAACAGTTCTGAGGTCTGAAACACCTCTGGCCACAAGAGACCTCTATTATTACACCTGTATTATTATACAGCCTTGTCTAAAGGGAGAGCAGTGGGCATTTCCAACGACTAACCCCTATGACTGCGACAGTTGCTATGTAGAGCAAGGCTCGGCAGACTTTTTTCTGTAAAGGGCCAGATAGTGAATATTTTAGTCCTGGTAGGACACATATGGTCTCTGTTGTAACTGTTCAACTCTGTAGCATGAAAGCAGCTACCACAAACGGGCATGGTTGTGTTCCAATAAAACTTTATTTGCAAAAAACAGACAGCTGGTTGGGTTTGGCCCATGAGCTGTGATATGCCAACTCGGATGTAGAGGAACAGGTTTGAGACCTGGAAAGAGCTCCTGAGGTCACCTACTTCGTCTCACCCCCATTTCATATTCTGATCTCCGAGAGGGGCAGGAAAAGGCTGACCCAGGTCCAAAGGGCAGGCCTCTGGCCCTGTCAATACCCGTGTCGGGTGGCAAGTCTCCCCTCCTCCCTGGAAGGGACTCCGGCCTGCCACACAGGCCTTCCAACACCTGGGAGCAGGGCACAGAGCCAGTGAGCCTCTTTGGATCCTGATTCAGTGCCAGGGAGCGTCGGAAGCAGAAGAGAATCTGAATTTCCTCATTCAACAAGATGAAAAATGCCAACTCAAAAATCAAAAGCGATGCGAAGTAGAAAACCAAGTCTCAGTGCTCTTGGCCCACTTGCCAGGCTGCAAGGGTGGGTGTTGCCAGCCCAGACCGCAGCCAGAGTGAGGGTGGCAGATGACAGCCACCCAGGGCCCGGGGCAGGGGCAGCTCTGCTCGCCATCTGCCATGTTCCTTCCCGCTCCTCAGCCAGCTCGATAAGAGCCCTGCCTTTTGGCCAGGCACCACAGGATGCCAGCCCCTCCCAACTTCACGCCAAGAAGCAGAAAGCAGTGACAGATGCACACCGAAGGTCCTGGCGTGGGGTGAGAGGGCACAGCTCGAGTAGAAGCCACAACCCTGTGCCTGCTGAGAGAAGGGCAGCTGAGGGCAGGAGCTGTGCAGCCAGCCTAGGCCCAGGAAGCCAGTGGAAAGACAAGGCCCTGAGGGGAGTACCGGAACCACGGAGCCTTAGCACAAAGAGCTTTAGCAATGCTGCACTTCAACCCCTGCTCCTATTTTACAGGGGAAAAGACTGAGACTCGACATCACACACTCATCAGCAGCAAAGTGGGATGTATAAGCCCGGTGTCCTGACTCTTCTCTTACCTAAAGGGTTTTTGACAATGCGAAATGTGTCAGCCTATCGAAATGGGTATGACAGTAGTGGCTACATCACGGGGTTGTTTTGAAGGTTAAACGAATAACTACACAGTATAAGCTTTCCCAGAACTGGATTTCATCACTTGGGCTGTCCTGTTGCTCCTCTTTGTTGGTTCAGACTGACTAATTGATTTTTTTCGTGGATGAAAAGAATGGCCTCACTGGTCATTGATCGGCTCAGCATAAAGGCTTCTGCCTTTGTATTAGCCAAGAGAGGAGGGATGATATGCTGCTGACTGTATGTATATATCTCCATCCTCCATCCATATCTGTCTTCTATCTCTATCTCCCATCTTGTTTTCATATATACGTATATTTAACCTTGTCCTGGAGACCTGCTTAGAAACCAACCAATCAAACAAAACAGTCACTTTCCACTGTCTACTCTTCCCTCCCCCAGAATAGGGAGAGGGTGAGCAGATAGCCCAGAACACCTTCTCAGGTGCCCCCCTCTCTGCAGTAGCCCTCACTCTCAGAAGCCCCAAGAGGCATCATCAATTGCCAGGTGGATGCTTCCACCTCAAAGCCACAGGTCCCAACCTGGGAGCATCAACCTTCTCATACACTGGCTCCCTTTCTTGATCATACTGATGAAGCCAGGATCACAGAGTGGCTAAGAACTCAGGGTCTGGGACCCAGGATGCTGGGTTCACATGTCAGCTCTACCATTTATTTGCCAGGTGGCCTTGGGCTAGTTAGCCTCTCTGTACCTTGGCTTCCCTATCTGTAAAAAGGGAAGAAGAATGGTACTTCCCTTATAGGACTATTGTGAGAATTCACCAGTTAATACACTGTATACACATATTCAGCACCATACAAACGTGAGCTAATAGCATTCCATGCCTACAGCCACCACTCTTAACTTTTCCCAGGCCCAAAACGTGGAGCAGGCTTGGCTCCAGTCAGAGTGGGCCACAACTCTGTGCCCCAAGCATGCTTTATACTTCCGGCTCTGCCCTCACATATGCCAGAGCCTCCGTCGTCTTCTCCATCCCATCTCCCCTCTGAGTGGCCCCTGTTGACCCCTGTTGAGAGAGGGCTTTCCTTTCTTAGAAATCTTAAGCACACCAATTCTGCCTTCCTCAGGGGCCACTCTCGGGCATGGCCTTTAACGGTTGGTTTCCTTCTGTTTTTCATGAAGAAGAAGAGTCTGCTTTCCAAAATTTTTATTTCAGGACCCTTGAATTTCACTTCCTACCACTGAGTCAGCTCTGCTAACAAGGTCTGTCAGTGTAGACACTCACACCCTGTTCCTCTTTCCTTCCTTTAATATTTAAAGTCACTGGGCAGCTTTCAAGAGTGGCTCACTTTTTAGAACATGTGACAACATTTTCTCTCTAAAAAAGGCCTCAAGGCAGTGATCAAGCACCTCAGTTGGACTGTGTTCCCCAGAACACCTTGAGAAGTGCTCAGCACAGACAGAGTTATTGGTCAGGTGATTGGCTGGCTGACTGACAGTCCTTCCAGTGAGCTTGGCGCAAAGCCCCGGGGCCAGCTCACAAGGGAGGGGTCCTGGTCGTGGGCCACAGCATCCAAAGGAAGCGAATGTCAACTCCACCCTAGTTCCTTTGATCTTACTTCGGTTTCCCCTCTCCTTGGGGACACACTTAGGCTCAGACTGGCTCCTGCATAGAGCCTGCTGGGCTCCTGTTCTATCAGGGCAGTACTCTGCTCCCGTGATTACTGGTGCAGCCTTGATGGATTCTGCCTGGCAGGGGGACTGGGGCCTAGCTGCCCAATCGATACTGCTCAGCAGAGGCCTTTTTAGAACAGAACCAAAGAGAAATAGAAAGGGTTGTTTGCTTAGTAAATGGACCTTTGCTGCATGGGGATGGTCTTTTTTTTTTCCTCTTAGCTACTTGTCAGTTATTTTAGCTTCTCTTTCCTCTTCTTTTTACCCTCCTCTGCCCTCCCCTCTCTCCAACACAGTAAAAGGTATTGTATGCCTTATGGTAACAGAGTAATAGCTTTTGGTTTTGTTACATCTGCCTCAAATAATTTTTGGAAGAAGATGAGGTATACAATAAATGGATGGATGGATGGATGAGTGGGTCACAGCTATCTAAGCATATGGCCCTTGAGCTTGTTGGCCAAGTCTTGTCTTTTTTTCACCTGGTTTCCTGAAATCATTAGGATAGGGACAAATTAAATGCTAACCAAAGCCTCCTGATAATTCTGTTTTCTTTTAATTGAGGCTCCTCACTTGTATTTGTGGATTGGGTTTGTCGGGCTATCTCATCCTTCCTGGGTCATATACCTGTAATCCAGGTATGCTGTCACCAGGTAGCAGGCCACCGATGCCCCTTTATGGCCTGCTATCCAAACGTCTGGAGTTTCCATCGTCAATGCTAAGAAACACAAAATGATCTTTCTCATTTAACAATTGGGGAAGGTAAGGATTAGTGGGGTTAGGTGACCAGTCCAAGGTTATGCAATGAGTTAGTGACAGAGCCATGGCTAAGGTAGACAAATGGCATGAATTTCCTGGAACCCAAAGCAGGGTTATTTGGGATTAGAGTCAGTTGAGGACTTTCTGCAGTTGGACGGGTAGAGGAAATTTCAATGACTGGAAGACCCAAGGAACCCCACAACTTAAGTCACCTTCCCCCTGGATCCTTAATTTCTAGTTTGCTGACATTTGTGGCAAAGGACAGAGTGGAAGTTTCTCTCTTTCAGATACATTTTTTTTTTTTAAGGCAATGGGGGAAAGAAACAGAAGACAAAAAGGTGGTGTGAAAGCATGAAAGAGGATAAATTTTAGCTGGGATTTGACTGAAGAACACAAACTTGAGAGGCCCAGTGTTGCGAAGTATGAGGATTATAAAAATAACCATTTCTCTGGTGCCCCAGGAAACAACGTGCTGGGTGCTACATGAACATTACCTTGCATCACCACAGCCAAGAGTATAACTAAAATATTTAACATCCAGGAAGGCGCAGACACCAAACTCTCAGGACTGACCCTGCCCACAGCTCTGGAACCGGGTCCGAAGCTCCTGTTGTGTCGGACATGGCCTTCAGGCTGCTGATGGTATGGACGTCTGAGGGTCCCAGAAGGGGGTGGCTGGAATGTTTGGGAGTGAGGGAAATCCAGGGGCTTAGGGCAGCGGTTTTTCACCAGCTGCTACAGACGCATCTGAATGTTCTAATAAGCAGAACACCTCCACTGGTGTGTACCAGCTGAATAGCAACCTGCAACTCAGATGTTGCTACCCCAGTTTCATAGATGAGGGTGCCCAGGCTCAAGGGGTGAGGAGATTTTCCTGAGGGCCGATGGCCAGTAAGTGAAATGCTTGGCTGGGAGGGAAAGGATGTCAGAGTTGCTAGGCGGGTGTGGGAGTGTCTGGGCTGTGCTTCAGAGAGAGTAAAAGATTTCAGCTAGGAAATCTCCCCTGACAGTTCTCATCCTAGGAGCTTAGAGAAAAGCAGCTACTCATCGAAGAGCTTACGAGGGGGAATCTCAAGGCAACTTCTTCCTCCCCAGGGAGCCCCGAGTCTCATGGTAAATATGATGAAAGCTCATCAGCCGTGCCCAGACGCTGAGGCCTCCCACCCCGCGAGGGACAGTGCAGTATTCAAGCTGCTCAGCTGGGCAGCCCTGTGTGCAAGGAACAGAATAGAATGGAATGTCCAGATATTTCCAGGCTGAGAGCCATGGAACAGAACATTTCAACGTGGCTGCAGGAAAGGCTGGCAGAAGTCAAACCAACTGGCCGATCATGAGTATTTAGGAAACACTTGGCATGTGGAGCATTAGCAGGTATAAGAGGTCAGCTGAGAGGCCTTCCACTGGTGTCAAGTCACACAGCCAGTGAGGAGACAGCTTGTCCCTTTCACCCCGTCTCCCACCTCCAAAGTGCATATGTACCCATTAACAGCCGACTGATGCTTTAAACTCAGCACCAGGACATTGATTTTTGCAAACTGAAAAATTATTTTTACTGGATATTTAATCTAGGCTCACTGGAAGAAAATTAAGAATTATATATTAGAAATAAAGAAAGAGGAAAAATCACCCCAAATCTCATTTTAATGAGATATTCTTCCAAACATTTTTCTATCCAGATGAAATCCTGCTTTATTTCTTTAGTAAATTCACTTTCCCACATTTCTCACCTCATGTTTCTTTGAGCAAATAGAAGCCCTCCCTCAGACATAAACTCTCTTATCCTCTCACCACCAGGCCCGTGAACTTCATCTTCATCTGTACACACACCCTCACCTTCCCTCCTATTTCAGTGGAAGTGGACTTGCTCTTGTCAAAAACCAGTCCCTCCAGGGCTTCCCTGGTGGTGCAGTGGTTGGGAGTCTGCCTGCCGATGCAGGGGACACGGGTTCGTGCCCCGGTCCAGGAGGATCCCACATGCCACGGAGCAGCTAGGCCCGTGAGCCATGGCTGCTGAGCCTGCGCGTCCGGAGCCTGTGCTCCGCAACGGGAGAGGCCACAACAGTGAGAGCCTCGTGTATCGCAAAAAAAGAAAAAAAAAAAAAAACAGTCCCTCCAGCCACTGAGGCACTGGATACCATCCTCTCTTTCCTCCTGGTGACTCCACTCTGGCCATTACCCAGCACTCCTGCATCCTCAGGGTCTCATTCTCTCCACCATTCCCAGTAGGATACAAACTCTCCCCTGTTTAAAAATCCCCTCATGGAACGTAAATTGGCGTGGCCACTATGGAAAACAATATGGAGATTCCTTAAAAAACTAAAAATAGAACTAATATATGATCCAGCAATCCCACTCTTGGGCATATATCTGGAGAAAACTCTAATTCAAAAAGATACATGCACCCCAATGTTCACAGCAGCACTATTCACAATAGTCAGGATATGGAAGCAACCTAAGTGTCCACTGACAGATGAGTGGATAAAGAAGATGTGGTACATATATATTATACAACGGAGTACTACTCAGCCTTAAAAGAGAACAAAATAATGCCATTTGCAGCAACACGGATGGACCTAGAGATTATCATACTAAGTGAAGTCAGACAAAGACAAATATCATGATATCACTTCTAAAAAATGATACAAATGAACTCATTTACAAAACAGAAACATAGTCACAGACATAGAAAACAAACTTATGGTTACCAAAGGGGAAAGGGGAAATGATAAATTAGGAGTTTGAGATTAGCAGATACAAAAAAACAAGGTCCTATTGTATAGCACAGGGAACTATATTCAATATCTTGTAATAAACCATAACAGAAAGAATCTGAAAAAGAATATATATATGTATATATATAGACTGAATCACTTTGCTGTACACCAGAAACTAACACAACATTGTAAATCAACTCTACTTCAATAATATATAAATAGATAAATATCTCCTCCCAGACCACTGTATTCATTTCCTATGGCTGCTGTAACAAAGTACCAGAGACTGGGTGGCTTAAAACAACAGAAATGTATTGTCTCATAATTTTGGAGCCTAGAAGTCCAAAATCAAGGTGTTGGCAGGGCCACGTTCCCTCCGAAATCTGTAGGTGAGAATCCTTCCTTGCCTCTTCCTAGGTCCTGGTGGTGGCTAGCAATCGTTTACGTTCCTTGGCTTGCAGCTGCCTCTCCAGTTTCTGCCTCTGTCCTCGTGTGGCATTCTCCCTGGGTGTTTCTGAGTCTCTTCTCCTCTCTTATAAGGACACCAATCGTTTTCTATTAAGGGCCCACCCTACTTCAGCATGACCTCATCTTAATTTACACCTTAGGATGTAAATTTCAAAATAACAGTTACAGGTACTAGGGGTTAGGACTTCAACATAACTTCCAGAGGGGTTCAACTCAACCCACACAACCTCTGCGGCCCTCCTGCGTCTACTCCATCTCTGTTTCCCTCCCCCATGATACTTCTCCAAAGCAGTTCCATCTCACTGTCTTTATCTCTGTACCTCCCTGTCTTACTCTCCAACCCTCCACAAGCCCACTGTACCATGGAGATTACTTGTGTCATCATCCAAGCAACCATCACCAGAGTACTCTTACAGACTCCTAACTGGTCTCTCTGCTTCCACTTTTGCCCCTCAATTCATTCTCTGAACTAAGCCAGAGGGATATTCTTAAATATAAATCAGATCATGTCATTGCTCTGCTTAAAACCATCCTTTACATCACACTTAGAATGAAAGCTAAGTTTGTACATGACCTACAAGGTTCTTCTTTATCTGCCCCTGCCTGCTTCTCTGACATCCCCTCCTCCACACTCCTCTTAGCTCACTCATCACCGTTTATAATGACCTTGCTTACTTCTTTATGATCTCTTCCCTCCCCCTCCCCTAGAATGTGACCTCCAGGAGAACAGACACCTTGTCTCTCTCTCTTTTTTTTTTTTTTGCGGTACATGGGCCTCTCACTGTTGTGGCCTCTCCCGTTGCGGAGCACAGGCTCCGGATGTGCAGGCTCAGCGGCCATGGCTCACGGGCCCAGCTGCTCCGCGGCATGTGGGATCTTCCCGGACCGGGGCACGAACCCGTGTCCCCTGCATCGGCAGGCGGACTCTCAACCACCAAGGAAGCCCCCCACCTTGTCTCTCTTTTTGTGTGTGCACCCTCAGTGCAGAGGCAGTAGGGTCTGATGCTCAGCAGGTACTCAAAAAACTATTTATTTACTTATTTATTTTGGTAGATGTTATTTTATTTTTTTTAACATCTTTATTGGAGTATAATTGTTTACAATGGTGTGTTAGTTTCTGCTTCACAACAAAGTGAATCAGTTATACATATACATATATCTCCATATCTCTTGCATCTCCCTCCCTCCCACCCTCCTTATCCCACCCCTCTAGGTGGTCACAAATCACCTAGCTGATCTCCCTGTGCTATGCGGCTGCTTCCCACTAGCTATCTATTTTATGTTTGGCAGTGTATATATGTCCATGCCACTCTCTCACTTTGTCCCAGCTTACCCTTCTCCCTCCCCGTATCCTCAGGTCCATTATCTAGTAGGTCTGCAACTTTATTCCCATCTTGCCCCTAGGTTCTTCATGACCTTTTTTTTTTTTTTAGATTCTATATATATGTGTTAGCTACGGTATTTGTTTTTCTCTTTCTGACTTACTTCACTCTGTATGACAGACTCTAGGTCCATCCACCTCACTCAAAATAACTCAATTTCTTTTCTTTTTATGGCTGAGTAATAGTCCATTGTATATATGTGCCACATCTTCTTTATCCATTCATCTATCGATGGACACTTAGGTTGCTTCCATGTCCTGGAAAAACTATTTATTGATGAGTACAAACATTGCAGTAGGTGGCCCTCCAAGATGACCCAATGATCCCTGCCTCCTAGTATTCATGCTATTGTGTAGTCCCTTCCCACATTGCATAGGGATAATTTGCATAATCAATAGAATATTGCAGAAGTGACAAGGTGGGACTACTGAGGTATGTATGAAAGATATTGTGACCCTTGTCCTATTCTCTAGGATCCCCTGCTCTGGGGCAAGCCAGCTCCCATGCCATGAGGATACTCAAGCTGTCCTATGGAGAGATCCATGGGGTGAGAAACTGAGGCCTCCTGGCAACAGCCATGTGAATGAGCCATCCTGGAAGCATCCTCTATCTGCATAAAGACTTCAGGTGACCGTAGCCCCAGGTGACATTTTGACTATAACCTCATGAGGGACTATGAACCAGAAGCCACTTCTGAATTCCTGACTCAGAAACTGTGAGGCTACACATGCTTATTATTATTATTATTATTTTTTGTTTGTTTGTTTGTTTGCGGTATGCGGGCCTCTCACTGTTGTGGCCTCTCCCGTTGCGGAACACAGGCTCCGGACGCTCAGGCTCAGCGGCCATGACTCACGGGCCCAGCCGCTCCGCGGCATGTGGGATCCTCCCGGACCGGGGCACGAACCCGTGCCCCCTGCATCGGCAGGCGGACGCTCAACCACTGCGCCATCAGGGAAGCCCACATGCTTATTATTTTAAGGCACAAAGTTCTGGGAGTAATTTGTTATGCATCAATAGATAATTAATACACTTGTAAATGCTATATTTTTTCGTTAAAAGATAAGATCATAATATACATACTGCTTAGAAAACAACTTTTTCATTTAAATAGTATAACGTGAATATCTTCCATGTCATTAAATCCATATCTATAATCATTTTTAATAGATATTCAGAATTTCATTGAATAAATAAATGTACCACAAATTAGCGAATCACTCTTCTAAGTCTCAAATTTTTCACTACTATAATAAAAATTGCAATGGCCATTTTTGTGAGTAATTCTTGATGACATTTATGGGTTTCTTAGGATATATTTAGAAGTGAAACGCCTGGGTCAAAGGGTATATTTTGGGAGACACATTTCCAAATTGCGTCTCCAGAAAGCTTGCACGTTTCCTTCCAGAAGGATCTGAGAGCACCTGTGTAGTAGGCAAACTCTTCAAAACGCTTTTACTATTTTGCCCGTCAGATAGGTTTTCAAAATGGCCTTTGATGATTTGAACATTCATCTCTTTGATTCTTAATTACAGCAGCTTTGAAACTAGGTATCTGAGCAGCCCTTGGTGAGGAGGTCTCAGAGACGGAGAGGGCTCTGCCAGCCCACTCCTTTGCCCAGCCCACCATCCCTCCCCACACAGCCCTGCGGAAGGCCTGGACTTCCTCTGTTTCTAAGCCATCCCCTTCTTTTTCTCTCCCCAGGGCATAGGCAGAGGAGGAATAAGGGGTTTCCTTCTTGAGGCCAGGCTTGGTTTGCCCCTGCAGATGAAAGCTCCGGCATTGCTAGGCCCCCCAGCCTGCCGACCCTGTCCTGCAGGCTGGCGGGCTAGCGTCCAGCTGTCTGTCCTCTCCACCGTTAAGTGGGGAGATGCCTGTTTTCACAGATAAGGAAAAAACACTTATCTGTAAGGAGAAGGAAAGAAACGGTATTTAAATTAGTAATGCCACAGGCAGGAGTCAGGTTAACTTTGCAGTCAGACTAAGCCATTTAGAGCTCCACTCGTCAGAAAGAAGATGGATTCCACTGCTCTCAGGGAGGCTTCCTGACCCTCCTGCTTGGGGTTCCCACAGCTGGGAGCTCTCCAGTGGGCATGCTTCTCTCCACTTTCTGGAGTGTGAGGAGAAAGCAAAGGGAAAGGGGAGAAGGGGGAGGAGTATCAGGCCACAGGGCAGGGAGGGAGAGAAGGAGGGAAAGGGGGAGGGGAGAAAAAGCAAAGAAGGATATGGGGGAGAGAGGAAGAAAGGAGAAAAGAGCAAAAACAATGAGGCAGACGGATTATGGGAACCCAGGCCGGGTCTGTCTGGCAGTTAGTGATATCGTCAAAACACACCACTCAACCCCCAGCGCTGGGGTGAGCAATTCGGATTTTATGGTGATTCCTTGGGGAGAAGGAACGGGTTGTGTCACACCTCAGAACAGCAGGCCCTAATCAAACTTTCCCATTTTCCTCTCCCCTAACTCTCCCAAAGTCTATTTTTGAAAAATCCCTTCGATTTCCAGATGCTTCGGATCTTCATCTCAGCTTAAGTACCCCACAGAGCACGAGCAGGACGACCCCTGGTCTGCAGGTGGGCCGAGCCCCTCACACCTGGAGGCCCTCCTGCCTCCCTCTCCATCCCCCCCTGCTCCCCGGGTTATTCCAGAAGCCAGCTCAGCACTCCGCCCAGAGTTGTGTGGTTCCCTGAAGGCTTCTGTCTCCCTGAGTCCCCACGACCCCTGCAAGACCCAGCTTAGTCCCCCAGCATCTCCCTAACTTGTTTTTTCTCAGAAACGGGACAGATGGTGACTGCCTGGTGGATGTTAAGATGTCAGGGTGTCGTGAAAACACTCACCTGTCCTCTGGAGCTGTTCATCCCCAGAGCATGCAGGGGATGCCCACCTTCCTTCTAGGTAATGAGAATGCGGATCTTTTATATACCCAGTGCCTGTTTACACATGTTCACACAGTTCACGGTTATCTCCTAGAGCTGGGACTGACAGGAAGGGAAGAGGGGCCCTCAATCCTCTCCTGCACTTGTAGGCACTGAACCAGGAGAAAACTGCAACCCCAGGTGAATGATTTGCTCAAGGTCATGGGGTCAGCAGGTCTGAGGTGGGACCACAGCTTTGTCTCCAAACCCCATTCAAATCTCTTCCATACCCCACACTCAGGGCTGCATTTTATGA
Source organism: Mesoplodon bidens (assembly GCF_964165515.1). Taxonomy (NCBI): domain Eukaryota; kingdom Metazoa; phylum Chordata; class Mammalia; order Artiodactyla; family Ziphiidae; genus Mesoplodon; species Mesoplodon bidens. The sequence goes on along the minus strand of NC_138178.1, from coordinate 58,611,200 downwards.
TCCCCCTGGACCCTAGGCACTTAAGTTTTGTGGATTTCTTCTCCCATAAAAAATATTAAAAATGATACTTTATGATTGCATTGGTATAAAGATAAATATAATCTTGGTGGGATTCATTATTCTATATTCATTATTATTATATTCATTTTTTCTTCTGATTTTAAAATCAAAACCTTTTTATGGCCCCTAAAATTCCCATGGGCCCCAGGCACAGTGCCTGCTGTCCCAAGGGGCCGTGGGCCCACCCTGCTGCCTTGCCTTAAACACTCTGCACGGATACACCGAAGCCCGCTTTTCAAAGTGCTTCCACAGCTTTGGAGGGAGATGAGATTATTAGGAAGGAAAGAAAGATCTAGCTGATTAATAATGTAAAACACCTGTGCACCTTACAGACCGCCAGCTGTGAAACACACAAAAGGCACAGTTGATCTGACAAATAGCCAAGGGGCTGGAGTTCGGGTTCCCCTGGGATGCTCATCCACCTCTTAGTCTCCACCTCCCCACCCCACCCTGACAAAACCAGCTTCACCAAACATCTGTCTAACGCCACTACAGAGAGAGCACTCCTCTTTATTTCCCGGCGAGTCGACATCAAGGACTTTTATCACAAAGATCAAGAGGAGGTGCGCTGTGACTGGGGACAGCTCCACCATTCCAAAATGATACCGCGGGACGGTGTTCAATTAAGAGGCTGAGTTACTCTTTCTGTGTGAGCCTTTGAAGATCCCAGGTAATGGCTTCTATAATTCTACTGCAGGTAACTGCAAGAGTCACAGCCTGTCTTTTTGCCTTCAGGGAGGGGGCAACTAGAGCAGAGATGGCAAATGTGGGTTGCACGTGCAACTGGGTCCCTTGCCCAGATTGGAGTAGATATTTCCACTCAGTCACGCACTCTGTCTGCAGAGACCGGGGTCTCCTTGGAAGCCTTCACAGCCCTGATATAACAGTGTTCCGCTGGCGCCTGCAAGTCCACCCATGTGAGACCTCCTAGCCATTCCCGATCTCAACCATTCTCTTCAGTCCTTACACCCTGCACTCTTTTTGAAACTTTAAAGAAATACATGCATGAGAAACCCAAACAGCACTGCATATTTTTAACCCTTGAAATTATTATAAGTATATGCATACACTTATATATATATAAAATCACTGTTCCCATTTCACAAAGGCAGAAAGTGAGGCTTGAAGAGGTTAAATATTTAACCCAGAACATGATTACTAACAAATGGTAGAGCTGGGGTTTGAATAGAGGCTGACTCACCCAAGCCAGAACATAGCTTAATGGAGATGCAAGTTCTAGTAGGGATGCCTTAAATTAATGATGAAACATTGGCTCTGGAGTTCCTGGCAATGGGAAGCTAGGGAAATTGGGGTGTCATTACCCCAGAACCATATCACGTGAGCCTGCCTAGTGAGACTGAGATCTTAACTTGTCCTCCCATCAAAGGCTCAAGAGGCAATGGGAAGACTTTAAAAGAAAGGGAAGCAGGCTGCTCTGGGACACATGCATCTGTTTCTCCAGGGCCACATCTGCCTCTCTTCAGATGCGCTCAGCTGCCTGCCTTTTGGCTCCTTGGGAGACCCTGGCAGTGTCTGTGCAAGAGTCAGGTCCCCAGGGTGGCCTCTGTATCAACTGCTGGCTCTCTTCTTAACCCCGATGACCCAGAGTTACAGGAAAGTTCCCCATTTCTATATTTCCACCAGTCATCTCCCTGCAGGAAACCTTTAGATCTGTAAGTCATGTGCCTGAAAGAGGTTAGAATCAAGTAGGGGAAAGGTGAGCAAAGAATCCACCCCACCCAGCATCTGGGAAGGATGGTGGTGAGACTGGGCCACTGGAGGTGGACCCTGCCCTGAAGGGCCAGTCCCTGCAAAACAGAGGGCACCAGGAGGGTGAAGTCTGAGGGGAGCTCCTTATTCTCCCTTCTGCTCCTCCTCTGTCTCAGCATCCCATCCACCTCTATAGTCTTTCTCTCCTGGTCCACGCTGCTGCGATTCACAAATCCCCATCTGTGTGATCCTCTCCCCTACCGTGGCACTTGACCTAGACTCCTCTATGAGAACTGAGGTGAGGTGGGGTGGGGAGAGGATATGAGCACTCATTAAGCACTTAGTATGTGCAAGTACTTCATGTATCTTATTTCATCTTCGGCCCTTTGAATTGGCTGTACAATCTGAATTTTATAATGGTGTAAATGAAAGCTGAAGAGATTAAGTAATTTGCCCACAGAGCTAGAAGGCAGTGCTAAGAGTCTGTCCCGAGTCTAAACACAGATAAGTCCCTCCCCCAGATCCTGATTTCAGAGTCTGGGGTGGAACCTAAGAATTTGCATTTTAAAAATATTTATTTATTTGGCCATGCCAGGTCTTAGTTGTGGCATGCAGGATCTTTTAGTTGCAGCACGTGGGATCTAGTTCCCTGAACAGGGATCGAACCCAGGCCCCCTGCATTGGGAGTGAAGAGTCTTACCCACTGGACCATCAGGGAAGTCCCAGAATTTGCATTTCTAATGAGCTCTCAGGTGCTGCTGCTGCTGGGGTAGAGGGGGAACCACACTTTGAGAACCACTGCTTTAAACCATAAGATTGGGTATCTAATGGTGGAGTTTCAACTTTCTAGCAGGAAAATATATGGGGCTCCAGGGATTTTTCCAGCGATTCTGGAATCATATCAAGTAGACAGCTGCCTCCACATCCCTGGGCAGCCTGCTTTTGCTCAAGCCTTTGATGTGCTTAAACGTGCAGCCATAGCGTGTGCCCAGTCACTTGATCTTTGGAGAAGGGCACCTCAGTGCCAGGACTCTAGCCCTGGTCGTGCGGAGGGCTGGAACTGCCGAAGCACATGGGAAACAAGAGGAAAGGCCAGGACCGCAGCTGCGGGGCTGCTTCGGAGGCTGCAACTAAGCTTTTCATCAGCTGGAGCCCTATTTGCCCTCAGGGTGAGTCTGACGGGGACTGACAGGCCACAGCAGATGCCGCCCAGTCACAGCAGCTGCTTCCACCTGCCCTGTAATCAACACAAAGCAGCAAGGAGGTTAAAAGGCAGAGCAACTGCTCCCCTCGGGGCTCTGCACCCAAGGCTGGAGGAGCTGACACACAGAGGGCGGAGGAAAGAGCTTCCTGCTCACCCAGGCTGTCCCAGGAACACTCTCCTTAACGGGGTAGGAAACCCAGGATCAAGAAGAATTAGGTAATGAGGGCAGCGTCTAAATGCCCATGAAGGTGCAAATAACAGCCCCGCCCCCCCATTCTAATAAGAGCTCACATTTATTGGGCTTTTACTATGTTCCAGGCAAAGCACATTAGATGGATTACATAAGTTACTCCTTACGACAGAGCTATCAGAACTTTACTATCCTCATTTTCCTGGTAAGGAAAGCGGGGTTCAGAGAGATTGAGGAAACTGCCTAAAGCAGCACAGCTACTAAGTAGCAGGGCTGGGATCTGAGTTGAAATCTATCTTCTCCAGATGCCATGCTCTCTCTTATAATGCCTCCCTTCTAAGGTTGGATTCCCATAGTTTATTCATGTATTCATTCACTCATTCATTCATTCATACATGCATTCCCTCACTTAAACATTTTAGGCACTGGGAGTAAGAAAGGAAGACCTAGTCTTTACACTCAAGAAATTCACGGATGTGGGAAGAAAAACAAGTGATTCACAGAGGGATAAATGCCATGAAGGGCAAGTACAAGAGTGCAAGGACTAGGGGTGTTAGATGAGGGCAGCTCACCCATGTGGGCAGGGACAGGGCCCTGGATGCATCATCAGAGGTGGTAATGCTTGAATAAATGAATGAAGGAGCCAGTCTCCTGACCCCCAGTGAAGGGCTGGCTTAGTCTGGATGTGGCACAGGTAGCAGCAGATCATCCCATTTAGGAGGCTTGCGAGCTGCCTAGTCCAGTGGTTCTCAACTCTTTTGTAAAATGGAATCATCTGGAGAGGTTCTAAAAGTCCCTATGCCCTGGCCCCTGCCAGTCAATCAGAATTCTGGGGTAGGGACTCCCCAGGTGGTACCAGTATGTAGCAGAGTTTGAGAACCACTGTTCTAGCTGGACCATGGGCGCTCCGATAGAGCTTTGCAGGTGTTCACCCATTGCTTGCCCATCAAATGAGCCAGGGTTCGAGGAAAACTAAAGTGGGCCCCTGGTGAGTCTGGAGTTTCAAGCAGAGGCATTCTAAAGGCCTCTCTGCAAAGCACAAAGTTGTTTGCATCAGTGAGAAGAAGTGTGCGAGATGAGCTGGGAAGGGAGGTTTGGGGGCATCCTCTGGACTGGGGGGCTTTGTGTCCTTCAAGGTGCTGGTGGGGAGGCTAATCCTGTCTTCCTTTTCCCACTTCTCTCTCTGCTTCCCAGGAAGGGCTGTGTCGAGGCTGGGGCAGATGAGGGGTGCTGATGGTCAGACAGGGTGGGGGCAGTAGGGAACGGAGGCTAAGAGCTGAGATCAGAGCCGAGATCCTGCTCATCAGAGGTCAGGCCAGAGCTGCCTGTGATGTGGTCATTATTCAGACCATATTCTCCCAAGCACAGTTATAACTCTAGTAACTCCCATGGCAAATCGCTGAAGAAAGTTTGTTCCCATTTTAAAGATGGGAAGTCTGAGGCTCCCAGATTATTTATTCGGGATCTGAAGGAAACCAACATTTGCAGAAACCCTGCAATATCCTAGATACTTTGCTAAGTGTTGAACATACTTGATTTCATTTACACACCAAACAATGTCGTAGGGAAGGATGCCTTCATTTTACAGAGGAGGAAACCAAGGCATGAGAGATTAAACTCCTTGAACGAGGCACCCAGCACATTTTAAGCCAAAACTTCAAACCAAGAAAGGGCCCGGGAGGAACCTGCCTTGCTGGCTTTATCTCAAAGAGTATCCCCCAAAATCTGTGGGCTGGGGGAGAAGGTAGCTCAGTGGCTAAAGTGACCTGAAACCCACTTAGACTGCCATTTCATGCCTCATCCTTTGGAGGTAAACAACCTGACTGCAGCCCAGATGCTGGGCCAGCTCACAGGGAGCATGGCACTGTGATCACCAAATCCACACAATTCATAACCATACATGTCAGGAGGAGCACCAGATGCCATCATTTCAAACAGGCTGTAAAGAGACAAGTGAGGGATAATTGGGGCAACCTCATGATTTAGGCAGCTTGGCTGGGGGCGGGGGGGCTTCCCAGAGGAAAAGGGGTTTCAGAAATGGTGGGTTGGGAGTCAGGTCAGAGTAGTGCTTGGAAAGGGGGATTTGGACTCAGCTTGGTTTCTATCCTGGCTCTGCTTACCAGCTGTGTTGGCTAACTTCTCCCAGCCTCCGACTTACCATCTCTAAAATGGGAACAAACTTTCTTCAGCGATGTGCCTTGAGAGTTAGGTGGGGTAAACTGTGGAGCTCTGGGCACATAAATGGTAACTTCATGAGTGGAAGCCAGCTAATATAGAGAGAATGGGTTTGGCTTTTGGAAGCAAGGGGAGGAAAGCCTTAGCTCAGAGATAAGTGAGACTGTTTCCTTCTACCCTCAGACATGAGAAAGGACAAGGTCAGCATCTGGGCCACCCCCTTCAGGATTCTTGGAGAAGAATCCCAAGAATTCGTGGAGATTCTCCATAGATTCCTGAAGAATTTTGCTCTCAGTTGCTAGAGGATAGAGGCTTCCTAATGTCTAAATGTGACTTGTTTCCCCGCAGCTCGTTGTGAAGGGAAGATGGGAGGAGCCACTGCCCACTCCCCACCTACCCCAGCAGTGGGGCAGCTCTGTAGTAATAACGGGGTGATCTGGAACAGCCAGGGATGTGGTTCAGAACCAAGAATATCTTGGGCACAGTCGACAAGAGACAGCTTTCCAGGCCAAGCACCGTGCCCACAGATTGGCACATCCTCTGCCTGCATCCCCGAAATCCCATCAGCCCGCCTACCACACGCTGCTCCAAGGCAGGGCTTCCTGCTCTCAGCACATCTGAATTGTCCACCTCAAGACAGCCCTGAAAACAGGACACAAAAGAAACTGGTGTCATCCTTTTTCAGGGAAGGCTTAGAAATGGCTTCATTCATTAAGCAAGAAGCAGGAACCAAAAGGCATGTCCTTGCTTTCAAGGGAATGCACTACACAGCTGAGAGCGTGGAGAGACATCACAAAGCAAGTTATTAAGGATCAAAAGGAACGCCCCATACAATAAGCACTTGAGCTGTTTGAAGGAGACTGACCTCTGGAGGCTGGGGTGCAGTTGGGAAGGCTTAATGGCAGATGTGGGGTTTGGGCTGGGCCTTGGGAAGGAAGGATTTTACTGAGAGAGAGAAATGGAAAAGGGTTTTGTTTCCTTTCGGATGGAGTGGCTGGTAGGAGCAAGGTGTGAGGGCAGGAAAGTGCAGAGCATGTTTGGAGGTGAGGAGGAGGCAATCTGAAGGGCAATCTGGGTACCGGGGGTGAGCAGACGCAGGGGAGGTAGGGGAAGCCGTGCCCACCAGGCCATCGCGGGTGGTGAGGGCAGCCGAGGACTGATGGACGGGAGGCTCGGGCTTGATCATGGGGGCAGTGGGGAGTGGTTGCAGGATATTGAGTCCGGGCTTGTCTGTTCACCTTGGCAGAGAGAGGCATGCAGGGTGGACTCTGGGGTGGGTGCCAGGATGTAGCCATGCAGAGGTGAGAGCCGAGTGGAGATGGGGACCCAGATAGCTTGTGGCAGCTGCAGGCACAGACAGCAGGAGAGAGGCAGCTTCCAAGGGAAGAAGGCTTGAAGGGGTGACGTGACTCACTGCCCTGTGGGAGCGGAGGGGGAGACAGGAGTCTGAGGTGACTCCTACTGTCCAGCTAGAGTGACTGGATGAAAGGAGTCATAGAATCATGAAAGGCAATGAGGTAGTGGGGGAGGGGCTGGCTTTTCAGGGCAATTGGCCGGAAATGCAGAATGCACACTGCTGTGTGCGGAATAGGGAATGAGGGATCTGGAGTGTGAGATGGGTCTTGAGAAGGTTTCTCTTCGACTCCAGACACAATGCAACAATATCAGATGCTCCCTGGGGAAGGCTCAGTGCAAACGCACACCCATCCCGGCCTCCTGGACCCCTCTTGTTGCCCCACCCCTAAGTCGTGAGTAGAAGCTCCAGAAAAAGCCCTAGGACTGCCCTGATGTCCTCATCCCACATCATCGTTTAATTATTTCACTCCCAGACCGTAGGTGCCATGTCATAATATTGTTGCGGCCAACGGCAATTGAACAGTAAAAAGGTTAATTGCATTTATTTCTAAAAAACTCTGTGCAACAGGAAGGTGTTCAAACAGTTGGGCAGACTTGTTGAAAGCAGATGTTGTCACTAAATTGAATTTCAAATGAACTTTACATCCATATTTCATTTTGCTAATTTCATTCTCTGCATCTTGTAATTTGTTGACAGTGATTGATTATTTAAGTGAATAATATCTGTGTACCGGGATCATTTAGTAATAGAAGATGCCACACATGATCATAACGTTAATGAGTATTGTTTACTTAAATTTTCATCACCTACTTAGTCTGTTGAAGGTATTGGCTCATCAGAGCTAGCCCCAAAATTCAGGGGACCAGAATGACCGTAGGAACACAGGGCATTGGAGTGATCTTCACACCAGGAGCTAGATGGGTTCCTATACGTTTAAGACACCCGACCACAGATTCACATCATTCATGGGCCATCTATCACTATTTTTGTTTTTTTCCAGCAAAAAGAAATCAGAAACACACACAGATTTCTGGGTTTGGAATCTCAGAATCTCTTTTGGATGGATTACTGGCTATGCTGGTGATGAGAAAAACATGACTTGTACATGGGGAGTACAGAGGAAAGGTGAGGAGGGGTTTAGTATAGAGCCACAATAGTGCTATGTGGATGGAGCTACAAGTAACAACACACACACACACACACACACACACACACACACACATCCTAGGGCCTGAAATTCTCAAATCTCAATGTGCATCAGAATCATCTGGATGCTAGTTTAAAATGTAGATTCCCAGACTCCACTCTTGAAGACATCTAGGAAGGGGCCCTAAAATCTGCGTGTGAAATAAGCACCTAAGGTGATGCTAATCTGGGTGGCTCTTGATGACACTCTGAGAAACACTATTCATCCCTAAACCTTCACCTTGACCTGCCTCAAATTCTTTTCTCAACTCTTTTGGATCCATTCTACTCCTTACTGCCTCCTCTCCCACCCTCAAAACAACTTTATGAAATAGTCCCCATTATTATCTCTAGGCTATGATTGAGGAAACTGAGGCACAGAGAGGTTAAGTGTACAGTGATTACAAGTCCAGATTCTGGTAACAGACCAGGAAAAGAATCTTGCTTTTGATTCTTACTGGGTAACTTGCGTAAGTAAATTACTTAACCACTCTGACCTCAGTTTCTTCAACTGTAAATGTACTATTAATCCCTCCCCAAAAGAGGATTAAATGGGATTAGGTACTAGATATAATGCCTAGTGCCCAGTAAGCATCCAATGAACTGCAGCTGTTACTCTTAGCTGGCTCTGAACACAAGCCCTGCCCAGAACGAGACCAAAAGAAGCAGGGAGTATGGACAACGAGATGGCCAGCCCAGAATTTTGAACGATATGTATGTATGACATATTGAGAAAATTAATAATAATTAGAAATAGAAAAAGTGTACTAACAGCTATTTATTTACTCATTCACAAAACAAATGTTCTTTTAATGCTCAGTTCTTTTGCACATCCGCTTGTATGGAAAAGTAAGAGCAAACAGAGGGAAGGCTAACCCCCTTGCAATTTGGGTAAATTCCAATACACTCTCCAAAAAGGACCTGGACCGTCACACCTCCAAGTTCATCTTCACTACAGAAGATGGTTCCCATTTTTTAATTTTTTTCCAAACAAAAGGCCAGTCAGACACATCAACTCAGATAGAAATTACTGCCTATCGGAATGCCATTGCCAACCTGTGTCCATTTCTGCAGCCTTCAACCCCCAGTTCTATTTGGTGAAAGATGAGAAACAAATACATTGGCAGCTTGTCATGAAATATTTTCTCCCTAAATCCAATATACCATGTGTGATTCAAATCTAATTATACTCTTAAAAAATGAAAATCAATGCTTCTGTTTCTAGTATGACCATTTGTTCTTAGCAAGTTTGACTTCACAATGAAGAGACCATAAACTCTGGCGAGAACTTTGTCCATTCAGGAAAATTGTGTGTTTCTGCAGGTGGTTGATGGGGCCAAGGTCCTGGAATAGGCAGAAGTGGTCAGCACGAGCAAAGCCAAGGTCAAAGTTGTCATATTTTATTGACTGTCAGTTTAGTTATGTTTTATGGCCACAGAATATAAGTCCTTGAAATTATGCTTTGGGGGTAAAAAGGAAGGCAGTAATTTGCCTACCGTATTGGAGTTTCAGTTGGTACAACTGATTCATACGTTGCTTGAGATGTGCATATTCTCCAACCTGGTCATTCCTCACATGGGCACAGAGCCTACAAATATCCTCACGTATGTGCACAAAGCATATTGCTAGGATATTACCTGAAGCCCTCTTAGTGATACCATAAAACTGTAAATAACCTGAAAGTCCATCAACAAACACATTTTTTGTACCATCTATAAAATGGAATACTATGTATTTTATGAAAGTCTGGATGTATAAGTTTGCTAGCGCTGCCATAACAAATGCCACAGAATGGGTGGCTTAAACCACAGAAATTAATTTTCTCAAAGTTCTGGAGACTAGCAGTCCAAGATTAAGGTGTCAGCAGGGTGGCTTCTTCTGAAGCTTCTCTCCTTGGCTTGCAGATAGTTGCCTTCTCTCTACGTGTACACGTGCCTGATGCCTCTATGTCCTAATCTCCTCTTCTTAAAAGGACACTAGTCGTATTGGATTAGGACCCACACTAATGACCCATTTTAACTTAACTACATCTTTAAAGGCCTTATCTCCAAATACAGTGACATCTTGAGGCACTGAGGGCTAAGGCTTCAATATATGAATTTTGGGAGACATAATTAAGTCTGTAACACTGGACTAGCTCCATATACTCTGACTTGGAAAAATGGCCATGAAATTCTGCTTAGAGAAAGAAGTAGGTTGCAGAAGAGTATGTATGGTATGATCCTGATGTTGCTTTAAAAATAATGTATGTGTGTATGTGTATGTGTGTGTGTGTGTGTGTGTGTGTGTGTAGAAAAACGTCAGCAGGGGCATACCCTAAACAGTTAACAGTGGCTCTCTCTCGAGAGTAGAATTGGAGGGCAGAATATGCCAACTTTTTATTTTATAAATGCCTGTATTGTTAGTTTGATTTTGTTTTTTTGTTTTTTTTACCACAACCAAGCAATAAGTTTATAATTCAGTTTTTGCAAACCTGGCAGGAAAAAAGGAAGGCTGCTCTTTCTCACTGGGAAGGGCTAAAGACGATGTCTGCCTCAGTATTTGTGTCATCATCACTATATCAAGTGCCTACTATGTGCCTAGTATTTCACTACAAATCTCATTTGATCGCCCACCATAATGCTGTAAGCTACATATTAGTGCCCACTTTTTACAGATAGAGTACCTGTGCTCAGGGAGAGTAAACAACTGGTCCCGAGTTACCCAACAAGTAATTGGCAGAGGCAGGAGTTAGCCCTGGGCCTTCCAGAGGCCGTCCCCTGGGCCATGTGGACAGCTTAAACCAATCCTTTCCTTTCATCAGAAAACCAACTCGGGGTGCCTGCTGCTGAGCTTGGTGGCGGAAGGGAATTAGTGACATTTCCTTAGGGAAGGGGGTGTCCCCTCTTTAGCACCTGGGGGCTAGATCAGGAGGTGACCAGCATGAGTTCTCCAACTACTGCTACTTCAAGCTAACATTCATGAGTGCCCACGACATGCCTGGCTCTGTTATAAATGCTTAACATCAATTAATAGATCCCTCAAAAACACCCACATTTTATAGATGAGAATAGTGAGCTATTTCACAAAAAGAGAAGGAATCTGAGGGAGCATGTACTGCTGGCTTTGTGCAGGCTGGTGAACAGCTCGGTGCCCTGCTCGCAATTACTCACAATAATGAGGAGGCAGGAAGAGCATGAATAATACAAATTCCCTGATAATCAAAAAGGGCCAACTGAAAAATGTGGGCCAGATGGCAGTGGGAGCATGCGGATGCACCATTAAGTGAGATCATGGATGTTGCAGCGCCAAGGACAGTGCCTGGCACAGTGTGTGTCCCCCTTGCCAAGCAGGAGTTCAGTCTCAGGCACAGGCAAAGGCCTGGGTGCCTGGGATGGGTGCTGAGCAGGGGCCACACTGATCCTTGGGCTGCCAGGCGAGGGCTGACATCCAGAGCTGAGACTGAGACCCAGAGCCAAATACACAGTTCGATCAGGAACCAATCCGGGAATTGCAGACCAGAGTTGAGAGTTCAGACTTAGTGATATGGGGTGAAGCCTGGGGGTTCTTCCTTGGCCACAGGGGCAGAGCTGCAGAAGGGGGTCTCTACAGTGGGTGGAAAGCGAGGATGAGGGAGCTGGCCAGCTTGAGCTCAGAGTAGGTGCCAAACGCAGGCTAGTTTCCTTCCATTCTGAAGCTAAGGAGTGTTATTAGCGCATTGGTGACATTTGGGGTGCCTTGGAACTCCATATTTCTAGCCGACATTTTAATTAATGCCCTCAAGATGGGTCAGAATTCATCCGGGTATTGGGTCCAGCTGGTGAATTCATGGAAGGAGCATGGGTCAAAGCTGCACACAAAGGCAGGGAGAAATAGACAAAACTCTCCAACACAGAATGGGGACCAACAGGGAGGAACGCAAAGTCAGACAGTGAAGTTCAAAATATCATTGCACAAGATGGCTGGAGAGGCAGGCTGGACAACCCTGTACATGAAGACTTGAAGTTACTCAGCCACAAGCTCCATGCGAACTTAAAGTATAATGTGATACAGCTGCTAGGAAAGCTCCTGCAAATTTAGTCTGCATTCCTAGAAGCATGGTGTTTAGGTCAAGCGAAGTGAGGGTCCCACTGTCCTCAAGAGCAGTTGTAGACCAGCAGCCCAGGGGCTGGATCCAGCCTGCAGACACACTTTGTTTGGCTTATATCACGCTGCAGGAAAAACGAAAAAGAAAGAGAAGACTGATCTGATAAAAATCAGAAGTTTTCCAGTAGAAACCCGGGTTTCTGGCAGCTTTTGAAAAGTTCAGAAACTCTGGCACCACCTTTATGACGGCACCGGCTGGATGTGAACACTGTCCGCTTTCTTTTGGTTATGCACTCGCTTCGCAGTTTGCCACAGTGTTCACCACCCCCTGTCATCCCCAAAAAATGAGACTGAGGGTTAGTTGCCTTTGATGGTTGAATTTGCAGAGACAAATTTTCAGGATCCGTGTCTCTATGAAAAGTGGGCAAATAAAAGAAGGAGAAGCCCATGTGATTTTACTGTACCTGGCCTGCTTTATTTATTTTCATTACTGGTCTGGTGTCTGTAGAAGTTTGAATTTCCAGTCTGAGTGCAGTATACATAGAGGAAGAAGCACAGCACGTAGAGAGGTCTTACGGGGCAGGGTTACAGTAGCTGTAGATATTTAACCTGGGGAAGAAAAGGCTCAGAGGATGCATGATTCTGGAACTGCAGATATTGGAAGGACAGTCAGAGGACAGAGGGACTGGCTTATGTGTTACTTTGGTGGGCAGACAGATGACACAAGTTCCAGAAAAGCAGATGTCAGCTTAATATGTGGAGGAATGTTTGAGAAACCAAGCTTTCCAAGTAGGAATGAGGAGAAATGCTGGCAAAGACAAACCAGTCTCTGGAGGAGTGGAGAGCTAGAAGAGCCTGGAGTTGACAGGGGATGGGATAGAAAGAACTAAGGAGAAGGCAGTACATATTCAGGAATTCTGGTCCAGCCATTTATTCACTGTGGCCTTGAATAAGTTGCTTAACTCGATGCCTGGAAGACAGACATTAAAATCATGCCACCTTTTAGAGACGTGGTAAGGGTAAAACTAAAGTAATAAATAAAAATCAAGTAAATTATTTTGTATAACATTTGGCATGTAGTAAATAAATGTTAGCTATTATTATTTGCAATTGGGTGAAAGGTTAGATAATTTATTTCTAAGAGCATTGCCAAGTCTAAGTTCTGTGATTTTTATGTCTTATTCATCTCCATTTCCTCCCTCCAAGAAGTTGTTGAAAAGAAAGAAAATGAGTGAGTTCCAATCTCATTTTCTTTTATTGCTTTTCTCCCACTCCCACCAAGCCCACTTCTAACTCATGAAATGGCCACAGGCTAACTTTGTGAACTACAGACTTTATTTTTAGCTCCGTCTATGGCCTCTTCTTTTGTGCCACACATCCTGAAAGTCAGCTAAGGTTTGCAGAAGGTATGCCCATTTGAAAATGTCTGCTCATCGCCATTGCTTCAAATCTAAAGTTGACTGCCCTGAGATCTTTTATCAGTAATGATGTTATCAATGGACTGAATCAAGTTCAAGATCAATCAGCGTCTTACCAAACGAACCTGGAACCAGACTGTTGTGTATTGGTTTGATATCATTTCCAATCTACTTGTTTACGACTTAAGTGAAATTGTTTTAATCCATTTATGACAAAGACAAAAAAAAGTTGGTTTTAGAAGTAAAATGGTTTTGATGTAAGAATGAAGTAAGCTGTATCAGGATGTCATCATCTCATCTGTTGTCAGTGGATAAAGCACTTAGTAGCTCAGCTGCTGGGGGGCCCTGCTGGGGGCTTATCAGTAAGAACAAGTGGAGAAGCAGCTATGGCAAGGGGACATTTAGAATATAAATAGCAAGTGTTGTATTGGGGAGTTTAAGTCTGGGCAAAGCCACCATTTGCTGACCTAGCTCTCCAAAGATCTTGAGACACTCGTTCCTGCGTGACGAGGCTGCTCTTGGTCGGCAAAGGTGTTAAACTGTGTGGCGGTCTCAGCAAGAGAAGGGACATCCGTTCCCGCCTCAGGGAGGTACTCGTTCTAAGCGGTGGCGCAAACCCTGCCACAGTCCCTGGAGTGATAACCCTTGGAGCAGCCTAGCCTGCCTGTCAACACTGGTGCACCTCCGTTCCCTAGTAACGTGCTCTAGCAGCAAGAGACTTTTATTTTTGCCCTGGTAGCTGGATGTCAGCTCTCAGCTGACAAAGCCAGCTCTCCCTAGAAACCACAGCTCATAGAAAAGGTACACCTTGAACTAAATTTGGACTTTCTTTCTGTCATCTCCCCTTGCCTGGAACAATAGTGTGATTAATCTATCATTTGTTTGGAATGTGTTATTTCTTTGTTGGCTTATTAAGAGACATTATCCTGGATGCTATCGGCTTGTGAAATTATTATAATTCCCACAGTGAACCTGTGTTAAATAAATTGCTGGCAAAGACAAACCAGTCTCTGAGCTTAATTTGCCACTCCCCAAACAAAACACAGACAGGCAAATATGAAATGCTGAGCCATTAAATTAATAGAGACCTCATCCTTGGAGCATGGGATAGTTGTGTGCTGGGTGTACAGGCTGCTGGGCTGGTCTAATGGCTACATTTGGTAGAGAAGGGGAAAATCGTGAAATACACATTTCTTTTTCCAGCAGAAGCTGGCTGTGGCCAACGCTGCAAAATATATACCCATTCCTCCTTCTTCCTTGCTAGTCGAAACCCCATTTCACTGGGGATGTGAATGCGCCTAGCTAACTGCACTTCCCTAGTCCCCCTTGGTGCAGCTGATTCTGACCAATGATTAAAAGTTTATTTCTCCTGGGCTTCCCTGGTGGCGCAGTGGTTGAGAGTCTGCCTGCCGATGCAGGGGACACGGGTTCGTGCCCCGGTCCGGGATGATCCCACGTGCCGCGGAGTGGCTGGGTCCGTGAGCCATGGCCGCTGAGCCTGTGCATCCAGAGCCTGTGCTCCGCAACGGGAGAGGCCACAACAGTGAGAGGCCCACGTACCGCAAAAAAAAAAAAAAAAAAGTTTATTTCTCCTGACATGAGCATGATAAATCTCTTAATTGCTTAGGCCACTGTTTCTCAGATGTTCTGCTACTTCCAGCCAAATGGAATCTCTACAATTCTCAAATCCTCAACTGGGTGTCCAACAGTTCAAGTCTGACACTCTTACTTGGAGTTAACGTCAGACCCCACAAGTTAAGGGCTCAGTCCCACATGACTGTGCCCACTTTAGATACCAATCATGAGTCCTGGGCCACCTGTACTTCTGACCAATGAGCTATAAGTCAGGGGTTCTCACGACCCCCTCCTCAGGTTTGATGAGTTGCTAGAACAGCTCACAGAACTCAGGAAAACACTTTACTTAATGTTTACCGGTTTATTAGAAATGACAGAATTCAGGAACTGCCAAGTGGAAGAAATGCGTGGGGTTAGGTATGGGTGTGTGTGTAGACACAACTGACTAAAATCATTGGCCATTGGTGATTAAACTCAGTCTCCAGCCCCTCTCCCTTCCTTGGAGGATGGGTGGGTTAGGGTTCTAAGTTCCAACCTTCTAATCATGGCTTGGTCTTTCTGGTGAGCAGCCTCCATCCTGAAGCTATGCTGAGACCCCAGCCACCAGTCATCTCATTAGCATACAAAAGACATTATCATTCAGGAGATTCCAAGGGTTTTAGGAGTTCTATGCTATGAACCAGGGACAAAGACTAAATATTTATTTTTTATTCTACCACAGAATCATATCTAATTCATAGGCCAACTACTCACTAGGTGTCTCCATTAATTTTCACTGAATAAAAAAGTACAGATGGTCCCTGACTTATGATGGTTCGACTTTTACCATGGTGGGTGAGTGATACGCATTCAGTAGAAACCTAATTAGCATTTTGAATTCTGATCATTTTCAGGGCTAGTGATATACGGTAGGATATTCTCCGGTGAAGCTGGGCAGTGGCAGTGAGCCACAGCTCCCAGTCAGCCCTGAGATCCCGAGGGTAAACAACCAGTACCATTCTGTAGCCAGACAACCATTCTGTTTTTCACTCTCAGAACAGTATTCAACGAACTACTTGAGATACTCTTATAAATAGGCTTTGTGTTAGATGATCTTGCCCAACGGTTGGCTAATGTGAGTGTTCTGAGCAATTTTAAGGTAGGCTAGGTTAAGCTATGATGTTTGTAGGTTAGATATATTTAAAACACATTTTCAATTTATGATCTTCTCAATTTATGATGGGTTTATCAGGATGCTTAATCCATCATAAGTCAAGGAAGATCTTTACTCCAAAACATAGTGGCTTAGAACAACCACCATTTAATTATTTCTCATGACTCTGGGTTGCCTGGGGCTCAGCTGGATGGTTGAGCCCATCTGTTGGTCTCTCTTGGGGTCTCATGTGGTTGCAGTCAGACAGTCCAAGATGGCTTCATTCACATGCCTGGCACCTTGGCAGGGACGGCTGAAGCGGGGGGACCTCTTTTTCTCTCTACATGGTCTTTCCATATGGCTAGCCTTTACATGGCAGCTGGATCCCAAGAATAAGCATTCCACTGTGCAAGGACTTATCAAGGCTTTGCTGGCATCATGCTCGCTAATGACCCTTTGGCCAAGCTCAGAGTCACTATGGGAGGGGACTCCACAAGGGCCACCAAATTAACAGTCTACCACACCAGGGATGTTATAGAAGTGATATATTCTTTCTGTAGGGATAGGACCATATAAACTCCCAGGTCACTTCTAATAGTAGATTCCTTCTTTTTACAATGTTTTCCCTGATTTTCATCTTTCTTCCCCTTCTTACTCTTTTCCTTTTCCTCTCCTTATAGCTAACTCTCACCCTAAAAAAGCAAAAAATATGCCTGCAGAAGCATTCCAATGAATTGGGATCTAGGAAGTAGAATCTGAACTCTTTAAACTAGTGTCATAAATTAATAGCCCACAGGCATGTTTTGACTGGGGCTCAGTTTTTTTAAAGTTGGGAAATTTCATATTAGAATTCAGACTTCCAGCTTCTCTTGAAATTCAAAACAGCAAACCATTCCTGGGCCTACATTCTTTCCTGGCAACAACAGCAAGAGCAGAGTTGAAGGGGAACAACAGGCTCCCCTTCTAGAAGGGCCAGGTCTTTCCCGTTCACCATGTCCCCCTGCCACTCCATGTTCTTATTCATATCGGAATCACAGATTCTAATTTGACTTGTCTGCCTCACTCATTTCTGTTATCCGTCTGGCCTCTGAAGGTTTTTGAGTTGCAACCCCTGCTTTATTATTTATTTATTTTATTTATTTTTGGCTGCATCATGTCTTAGTTGTGGCATGTGGGATCTTTCATTGCAGCACGCAGGCTCTCTCGTTGAGGTGCACGAGCTCAGTAGTTGTGGCACACGGGCTTAGTTGCCCCATGACACGTGGGATCTTAGTTCCCTGACCAGGGATCGAACCCACATCCCCTGCACTGGAAGGCGGATTCTTTACCACTGGACCACCAGGGAAGTCCCGCAACCCCTGCTTTAAACCTACTCTTTTTTACCATTACCACTGCCCCTCCCCCCATTTATCTCCCCTCTGTAAAATGTGCACATTGTTATTTTTCACTCATTCACCACAATTCCATTGTTGCACCCTATGGAAAGCCTTTCCCAGACTGAAGTCAGCTCATCAAATAATTCCTTGCCTTCTGTTTAAGCAGTGTCAAAAATCTCACCTCCTTTTAAAAGCCTTGCTTGACTTAATAATGGTAGAAAAGTATGGATTCATCTGGATTCCATGTGTTTAAATCCAGGACCCTGGATTCAACTCCTCCTTCATAATGCCTCAGGCCAAAGCTTGATTACAAATACCACTGTTTCTGGGTTATAGATAGATGTCCAAGACACAAGCACAGTCATCATGTAAAGCTACAGTCTATAACATTAGGACCAAGAAACACAACTGAGTCCTTTTCAGAGACACACTGGGTCCAAATTTGGAGAATCACTGAGGCTAGTGGTTCTCAAAGTGCGGTCCTTAGAGCAGCATCACCACTAAGCTTGTTAAAAATGCAAAGGCTCGGTCCCACCCCTGACCTAACGGATCATACACTCTAGGATGTAGGGCCCAGCAATCTGTGTTTTAAACAGCCTTCCAGGTAGCTCTGATACATGCTGTAGTTGCAGAACCGCTGACTTAGAGCCATCCCACACCATTAGACTTCATGGTTCCAGTCTGAGCTAAGTAGAGTAAGTGGACCCACCCCCCACGCAAGTGGCAGCTTGTTCTGCTGCCTTTTTTTACATTTTCCAAAGTGCCTTGTAGCTGCAGGTAAGTGACTCCCACAGTGACTCAGCATGGGCACTACCTGAGGAGTGATTTCCAGCCCGCCTCCCCATTCCCAATCAATAAGTCTGGGCTGGAGCCCAGAAGTGGGTAGCTCCACGGAGCTCCCGGCGATGTTGGGGACCACGTGGGTTTGAAAAACCTTGTAGAAAGTACCTGCTAACGGGGTCACCTCTTTCCACCTCCCACTACACACAGGCTGGGGCAGTTTGGCACTTGAATTCCTGGAAAAACTGCTTTCAGAGCCTCTCGGTTCTGCCGCTGGCTTTGGAAGGTCGCTGGGTGGCCGCGCGGCATTTGCAGAGCGACACGTCGTACCACTTGCACATGCAAACTTCTGCTCTCCAGCCCAACTGCCCACGTGGCCAAATCATTCGGTCGGCCCACCCTTTGGGGCTTTCTGTAATGGCATTTGACCCATAATATGCTTTCTGCCTGGCCACAGGGGATTGTTTGCAGACCTTCTGGAGGGTTAATAAATAAATGATGGGCTCCTTTCTGGCCACGGGAAACCATCTCAAGGTCAATGCTATTGCAGAGCAGGGCTTCACAGAGCTTGCTAAGATTAAAAAATCATCAGCTCCCACTAACCACATCCCCTCTTTTCTGAAATTTTGAAGCTTCGCTGCTGCAAAAAGGAGCACAATTAAGCCTCGATAAAATTTTAATAGCGGGGAATTATGCACTCTGCAACCAGCCTACAATTAGCCGTTGCTATGCTACGGGCAGAACCTAATCACAATAATGAGGGAAACAAAGGGAGGGAATTAATCAGGGCTATAAGGTTAGCACACAGCCGTTCCATCTCAGAGCGCTGATTTCTGAAACACAGCAGTTGGGCCCCTGGGAAATCTCAGTCCTATGCCAGGTTAGATTCACTGGCATGGGGTGTGTGTGTGTGTGTAATCATCTGAGTAAGGAAGGCTGTTATGTGCAGTATCGTTTCTTCTACCACCTTGAGGATGCATTCACTTTAAAAAATGATGAGGCCCCTATGCTGTGCAGAAAACCATGCCAGATTCTGCGAGAGAGATATTGTTATCCAAGACACAAGCCCCGCCCTCTAGAACTTTGCTATTCCAAGTGTGGTCCCTGGACCAGCAGCATCGGTACCATCTGGGAGCTTGTCAGAAATGCAGGCTCTCAGACCCACCCCAGACCTCCTGAATCTTACCTGGATTTTAACAAGATGCCCAGGTGATCTGTGTGCACACTGAAATTGAGACTCCTGCTCTGGGAGATTTCAACCTAGTAATAAAAACAGTTGTTATTACAAAGATAATATCTATTGTTTCTGCCAGGTCCTGTGTGAGGCATTCTACATGTGTGACTATCTCATTTCATCCTCACCATAACTCTATGAGATTATCCCCATTATGCACGTGAAGAAATTGAGGCTCAGGGAACTTAAAAAACTTGCCCAAGTTCACTGGAGTAGTAGGAGGAGGAAATAGAATTGTAATTTCAGGGTTTCTTGATAGCAAAACCTGTCTTCTTACTTAGCCCCTGGTCTGGAATGCTTCCTGTCACACATAGAGGGAGGGTGATTAAAGATACACAGTGCAGTTCAGTGTATGATAAAAGGTCACTAGTGAGTTTATACCGGATAGTTTTTTTTTTTGGTTTTTTTTTTTTTTGCGGTATGTGGGCCTCTCACTGTTGTGGCCTCTCCCGTTGTGGATCACAGGCTCTGGACGCGCAGGCTCAGCGGCCATGGCTCACGGGCCCAGCCGCTCTGCGGCATAGTGGGATCTTCCCGGACCGGGGCACGAACCCGTGTCCCCTGCATCGGCAGGCGGACTCCCAACCACTGCGCCACCAGGGAAGCCCTATAACGGATAGTTTTAAGAGATGATAAAGGGGCAGTGGTCCCATTTGGTTGAGGTGATCAGGGCTGGAGGAAGTAGCATTTAAGCTGGAATTTGCATGATAAGTTGGATTTATTTAGGAAAAAATGGTGGGAAGGGCATTCCAGGCAGCTGGATCAGCATAAGCGAAGTCCAATGGTTTGAAGACATGAAGGATGTCTGTGGGGCTAAGGATTAGAACACTTCATTTAAGTATGATATGTGTGTGAGGTGGGGCTGGATTATGGAAAGCCTTAAAAGTCAAGATAAGGGTTTGAACTTCATTAGGAGGGGATGAGGATCCACGGAGGGTGTCTGAGCTGGAGGTGTGTCGTGGTCAGGCCAAGCTCTAGAAAGAGCCGTCTTGAAGATTATGAACTGCATAGGGAAGGCCACAGGGAAGGCTGAGAGCCCCAAGCCACCATGGGGTCTGAGAGACAGAAAGGAAGCGGGGGTCACAAGATCCTGCGGTGTGGGTAGCGGGATGGGCAGAGCAGTGGGATGAGTCAGAGCCTCCGACTCCGGCCTCCAACCTTGGTGACCGGGACAACACTGAGATGGAGGGAGGGATAGTTTGGGGAGAAAAATGGTGGCTCTGAGATGTATTACATTTGACATGATTCGCAGTCTTCCATCAGCAGCATCCACGTTCACCTGACAGCCGTTTATTGAGAGGGACAGCCAAATGAATAAGGCACAGAAGCAAACACATGAAGCTCAAGGGAACCGAGTACCACCAAGTGCAAGGCCTGAGCTCAGTGCTTTACAGGCATTGCTTTTCTGAGCCCCCTATGGCCCCCTGAAGTGACTTGTCTCCCAGTTGCTCAAAATCCAGGACACACATTATAGTCACCTGGGGAGCTTTAAAAAATACCAGGACCTGGAGGCCCTCCCACCCCCCGAAAGATTTGTGCACTATGACTGCATTGAGTGAGGGTCCTGGTCTAAGGTGGTGAGGGTCTCAACTGGATCTTGGTGGAACCTCCAATTCTGTCGATGCCTTTCAGCCAAAGACTACCAGGAAGATATCTACAGTTAAACCAGCTGAATTTGCTCTTCACTGTGGAGAGGGAGAGCGTCCCGGTGGGGAATCTTGGGGCTGCTCTGCCGACTAGAGGGTCTTAGAAAGAACCCATCGTAGTACTGAGCTTTGATGGGGTGATTTGGCAGAGCGTCTCAGGAAATGAGGTTGCTCTAGATCGGATGGCTTCAGAAAGTGGGGCACTTCTATGACTATTTCAGTAAATCTCATCTATGGGGAGGGGAGACTAGAATAAAGAAAGTTGACATTGGTAAAGAAGTAGCAGTCACTTATTTGGGCCAAGAGGAGGTATTTGGTGGGTGGCTGAGTAACTGTTTTTGTCTTAGACAAAATTGTGAAGTGGCCTTGCTTCATGTCATTTTATCTTGGTCTCAGAGTCAGCTTGTCTGAGGTTGGTGTTCTGTGAAATCATTTAAACCTAACAGGAGTATAACCCAGCTTAGCTGTGAGCATCAGGCCAACTTCTGAATGTCAGGGTTGCCGGGGTTTTTCTTTCTCGCTCCCCGTGCCTTCTTGCCACTCCCCATCCCCCATCCTCCTCCACCACCCGCAAAGGAGAAAGAAGACAGAATAGAGGGGAGAAGGAAGCATGCAGAAGTTTCAAATTTAAGAAAGTGAAAAGAGGAAAGAGAAGGAAACTGTGAAGGTGGGTGTGGGGAGACTAAACCGAGTGGGTTCCGCTTTCCAGCTGAACATATGTGGCAGGGCAGGAGGGCCCTGAGCCACCAGGATGACAGGGAAGCCGTTCGTTTATCTTTCCACTGCCCTGCAGCCCAGCCCTCACTGTCAGCAGTGACCTTGCTGCCCATCCCCCCTTGAAACAAGCGCTCTTTCCCGCCATCTGTTTGGCATCAGGCGATTGGTGATGCTCAGCTTGGTGTGAAGGGGAATCTGCTCAAGGAAGGGGAGGAGGGTGAGCAGTGAGAGGATCCAGGGAGCCAGGCCCACGCAGCCTTGTGTGTGTGTGTGTGTGTGTGTGTGTGCGTGCATGTGTGTGCTCACTCTGCCTTAGAGAAATCTTGGCCAGACTATTCCTACCCAAGGTGTGTGGACTGAGGGCTCTCCCTGAATCTGGAGTCTGGCCCCAGAGCAGGCGTCTGTGGCCTCCCCACCCAGCTCCAATTTATGGAGAGGAGATGGGGGCACAGCACGCCGGGCCCACCTGGCTCAGGGGCTGCCATCTGAGAGGTCTGGCCATTCCTCCACTTTGGGGCTGGCTCTGTGAAACCCTGATGATTCCGGGGCCTTGGAAGCAGCAGGAGTCAGAATGGCAGCAACAGGCCGTCTTTTGTGCCTTTCTTGCCTTGATGCAGGCTTTCCCTCTTTCTGGAAAACCTGTGCTACCCTGCCCTAGTCAGCCTTGTGACAAAGTGAGAGAGTGGCATGGACATATATACGCTACCAAACGTAAAATAGATAGCTAGTGGGGAGCAGCCGCATAGCACAGGGAGATCAGCTCGGTGCTTTGTGACCACCTAGGGGGGTGGGATAGGGAGGGTGGGAGGGAGGGAGACGCAAGAGGGAAGAAATATGGGAACATATGTATATGTATAACTGATTCACTTTGTTATAAAGCAGAAACTAACTCACCATTGTAAAGCAATTATACTCCAATAAAGATGTTAAAAAAAAAAAAGACTAAATGCAAAGGCCAGCCTCACCCAGCGGAATCAATTATCCCCGCCTCCGCTCCCAGAGGGATGCCTTTGCCCCCTGCTTCTGCTTACACTCTACTTCTTATTATATGTTGCTTACCTGCGTGTCCCTCCAACAGGACAAAGAACTGGCTTATTTATCACTTGGGCCTCAGCTCCTGGAACTCGGCCAGACTCATGGTGGACATTTGGTAGATGTTTGGGAAGGTAAAGGAAGGGGAGGGGAGAGGATCGGTTGCCATTCTAAACCCGCAGCAGTGTCCTAGGGGTGGCGAGGGCTGCAGAAGCCCTCCCTCTGCAGAGCAGTCCGCGCATGCCTCGTTGCTGCTGAAAAGGGCAGCGGGCTTCTCACCTGGGCCAGGCTGCAGCTGGGGCCCCTGCCCTTATCTTCTAGGGAGTCAGGAGTGAATGAGGCAGACCTGGGAGAGTCCTAAGCTCAGGAAGACTCTAGGCCCCAGAAAGCAGCAGGTGTCTTGGCGTTATTCAGGAAGTTCTCAAAGGAAGGGTGACTGGCAGGTGGCTTCCCTGTTGCCACAACCTGGTCACGATTTCAACCCAGTGACTTTGGTTGCTCTCTAGAACCAGCTCTTCACCAAAGCCGCAGAGAAAATCCAAAGCAAACCAGAAATGAAAGGAAAGTTCCCAGGGAAATAAGATGTGGGAGTTGGGGATTAGGAAACATCACTCACCCCCTGAGCTCCGTTGGGCAGAAGCAGAGCTATGGCAACACTCACCTGGGGCAGCAGGGTCCCTGGGCAGATGCAGGCTGTCCCCTCCTGGCCTTCATCTGGGCCCCTGCAGAGGGGACCCTTACACCAGGATGGGCAAGCAGAGCAGAGCCTCCTCTGTGCAAACTCAGATGTGGAGCTTTCCAATTCCGCCCTCGGCCCCAGAGCTTCAGTGGAGATGCTAAATGAAAATGACCATCAACACATGCATAACGATGCAGAGCAGCTGTAATTGGTGAGGCACATAAAGAGAGGTGGGAGAGGCAGCTCAGGTAGGGGGGATTTCTTTTTTTTTTCAGCTTAAAATGAGCTGGGTGATCAGCACCACTTGACTCACCTGTCAAGTCCTACCTCGGCCCCGCCAGGAACCACAGAGGCTCAGAGGATTCACGGTGGGGGGGGGGATGGGGGGGAAGGGGGAGAGAGTTGGGAATAACATCTCAAATGTCCCCCTGAGTCCATCCCATGAGGCACTAAGGGACACAGGGGCAAGATCTTGGCGGCAGAGATTTCAAAATGGCCTGGCATAGTGCTGGGAGCAAAGACTTGGAAGTCAGACAGATCAGGGTTCAAATCCCAGCTCCACCACCTACGAGTTCTGTGATCTTAGACAAAGCACTTGAACTCCCCGAGCTTCTGTTCCATCTTCTGTAACAGAGAGAACATGGCCTTCCTCTGAGGCTGTGGAAGTTGGATTAGTTAAAGGAGATGGCCTATAGGACGGGAGGGAGCACAAGGCCTGGCATATTGGAGAGGCCGGGAAAGGAAGTTCCCTTCCCTCCACCCCACCCCCTTCACAGGATAGCAGCATGCCCTCCCAGCACCCCGCCCTCCCAGCACCCCGCTCTCCGCCCCTCCCGCCCCCTCGCCTCCACAGCCAATGACACGCCAGACAGCCTTGTTTCCCACAAAATTAATTATCCAGGAATTCACCAGAATCTAAACACTCTGTGGGTATGTCTTTGGCAAAGAGGAAGCAGCTGGCTGGAGGTGGTGGTCGGTGGGTTCCAAATATTGACTCTCCTATGGGTAAGGCAGAACTTCTAATTTGTCCTAAAGTCTATCCATCCAACTGCAGGGAGGGCTTCAAGCGGGAGCAGGCGGGGACTGGACAAGGGTCTCTCCTTCCCCATCATCATTTTATCAACTCTAATCACCTCTCTGTCCAGACTTCCAGCCTCTAAGTTTTCAGCTTCAAATGATTCATCTCAAAGGCCACCCCCATGGACCCCTCATCTGCTGTTTAATTGGAGAAGGGGGTGCTAGAGTCCCCAGAGCCTTAATTGTGTTTGTTAATGGGTAGGTGCAATTATCCCTGCCACACTCCTGCACACTGCCAGGCAGACGGAAGATGATTAAGGGGATCTTGAAAACTGCAGTTCCCTACAGCCCTCTCCACTAATTGAGCAGTGGAGGAAGTGTTATTGAGCTCCCCCACTACTTTCTTTAAATTAACTCCTGGCTCTGAAGTCCTCCTCGGCACAGTGCTTTGGCCACATGGCTCAGAACACTCAGTTCCAACCCCATCCGTCACCCGTCACTTAGGCATGGGGCCCAGCCGGATGTCAGTGGAACCATCCATCGCCCACAGACTGGGAGTGAACTGTGGGTGGGTGGTGCCTTCATGGGTCCCGGAGGGTGACATCTAGACTGACTGTAGCACCTGATTTAACTGCGAGGTGGCCTAAAGCTGTCCCACCGTCCTCTGTCCTTGGCCACCTGTATTCAGCCCCAGTCTGGACCACCACATCGCCTATTGACGGGTCTGTTGCTCCCTGATTTAGTGTGTTCTTCACCCGGCAGCCAGAGGGATCACTTTGAATCATAAATGGGGGTCAAGCACTGTTTACCCAGAATGCAATGGGTAATCCTTGTCATGTCCTACGAGGCCGCAGGGGGTCTGGTGCCTGGCACATACCCCAGCATCAAACTGTCTCCCCCCTAGCCCTTGCTTACTAAGCTCCAGCCACACTGGTCTTATCATTCCAGTGCCCCAAACATACCAAATTCTTTCCAGCCTCAGGGTCTTTGCATGTGCTCTTTCCATTGCTTGGAAGAATTTGCCTTCACACTTTTCACCATCAGCCCCTTCTCACCCTTCAGGTCTCTGTTTAAATGGTTTTTGTTGTTGTTGTTTTTTGGCTGCATTGGCTCTTCATTGCTGCATGTGGGCTTTCTCTAGTTGCAGCGAGCGGGGGCTACTCTTCCCTGCGGTGTGCGGGCTTCTCATTGCGGTGGCTTATCCTGTTGCGGAGCATGGGCTCCAGGTGCACGGGCTCCAGTAGTTGTGGTATGTGGGCTCAGTAGTTGTGGCTTTCAGGCTGTAGAGCTCAGGCTCAGTAGTCATGGCACATGGGCTTAGTTGCTCCACGGCATGTGGGGTCTTCCTGGACCAGGTCTCGAACCCATGTCCCCTGTATTGACAGGAAGATTCTCAAGCACTGTGCCACCAGGGAAGCCTTCTGTTTAAATGTCGCTTGAGAGAGGCCTTCTGTCCTTCCATGACTGCCATATCTTAAGTAATTTTCCACCTTCTTTTTTTTTTTAACACTTATATGTTTACTCGAAAGCATGTATTACAATTTTTCATTAGTTTAGTTTTATTCTTTTGCTATATATTTGCATTGTTGTTTCTGTGTTACTCGACTAAAGCTCTGTGAGGTCAGGATCCTGCTTTCAGTTCACTACTGCACCCCGAGTGCCTATTGGAATGCTTGGTACTTCCACACTCGTTCAGCATTTACTGAGCACCTATTATGTGCCAGGCACTCTTTTATGCACAGAGGACACAGCAGTGAACAAATAGGAGAAAACTGCTGCTCTCCTGGGTTTTATACACTAGAGGGGACAGGAGAGGCAGGCAATAAACAGCTAACATACAAACATAATAAGGAAATCATATAGAATGTTAGAAGTTTACTAGGGCTCTTTCTAACAACCAAGGCTAAAAGCTAAAGAGAATAGGAGTGTGTGGGGTGTGTGTGTGTGTGTGTGTATTGAGTGTGGAAGTTCACTTAGCGTGGATAACATCGTTTGCCCCATCATGGTGTAGTACAGTCAGGTGAGTTTGGGTTTGGGCCTGCCTGGCATCCTTTCCCCTTTCTTCTGGAAACAGCATCCCAAGATTTTTGGAGGACCTCTCTCTACCTCACTGGATATAGGCTTGGTAGGCCTGTCAATCACAGCCCCTGCCCTCTCCCAGCCAACAGGTGGCACTGGGCCCAGGGCCTTCTGAACCTGAGTCCTAAGTGGAGAGACAAAAAGATTTAAAAACCGAAGTTTATTCACTCTGATGAAATGACTGTTCATTCCTCCCACCCAGACCCTTGAAGCTGCCCTGCTTCCTGTTCTTTCCAATCACGTGTCTCACTTTTCCTTTTTTCTGACACCGCACCACGGTCCCTCCATACATTCTTTCCTGTTTACAAAAGTTTTTGTTGCTGGCAGCCAGAGATCCTGACTTCTGCTGACCCATGCTGAGTGCATCAGTTCAAACTGATACAACTGCAGACCAGTTCTCTTCTTGTTTGTTGGTGGGTGAACCTGGACCTCTACTTCCACGTCAGTAAAATGAGAACAATAATAGCATGTTCCTCTCAGGGTTATTTTGAGGATTAAAAGATTGAAGTGTTTGCATGTCAAAGTGATATCACCTTTCTGGCAGTCTGGCCCTCATCCCCCATCCTCTTCCTAACCTCTCACACAAGTCCAGGAGGACCTGTGGTGAAGCAGGGACAGCAGGCCCCCACAGAGGTTGCTATGGGAACCCCGCTACTTGTGCAGTATCCTGGGGGTGCCTGCAGATGCTGAGGGGTTGACTGCAATGATTCTGCCTTTTGGAGCAGAAAGGCCTGGCTCTTCCCCTCCCACCAGGTCCCGACTCAGCTCAATTCACAGAACTGCAAACAGAGCATCTGTGCAGCTTGGGAAGACAGGCAGAGGAATGTACTTTGTACAGCTCTTGGCTTCCGGGCTCAGGGGAGGCTGGCAGGGAGGAAGATCATCCCTCACATTTATTCACTCACTCCCAGGAGTTAGTTGAGTACTCGTATGTTTTGGGCTCTGTACTGGATATGCTTGGAGTCCAGTGGAAGCAGCTCGTGTGTACACAGGTGACAGTGGTACTGGTGAGGCCCAGAGAAAGCACAGGGAAAGCAGTGGGATGGGACAACGGCAATGCCTTGAATGGCAGGGTGAAATGGAGAGATGGTGGCTGAGCTGGGCCTCCGTGAAGGATGGCTGTGTGATGGTTTAGCAGAGGAAAGGGTGGAGGTGGAGGAGGGGATTTCACGTGGAGAGCCAGCAGGGGCAGCTTCTCGCTGGAGTTCCCCGGCTGGAGCCTCAGTGCCTGGGACTCCAAGCCAGGAGCTGAAGCTAGATTGCAAAGGGCCTTATATGAGATGCCAAATGATTTGAATTATATCTGATAGGAAAGGGGAGCCCTCTGAAGGGTTTTAAGCGGGGAGTGATGTGGACAGATTTGCCTGACACCCAGGCCACCCCTGCCCTTGTGTGTAGGATGGACTGAAGGCTGGACCAGAATGGGGGCAGGGATCCAGCCAGGATGGGGTTAAAAGGACTAGGGCTGTGACACGGTGAGAAAGAGGGACAATTAGGAGAGACATTTCAGAGATGGGATCAGTAGACTCTCGTTGGCAGGAGGCTAAGGACAAAATTACGTTCCTTGCCAGAAACCTCCGAGTGTGTCTCTGTAGTGATTGCGTGTGCAGGTGTGTGTCTATCGACATGTCTGTCACATACATGCGCGCCTGCATGTGAGGATGCTGTCAGGATGCACTTTGGGGGCCATGTATGCTCCCGTGTGCGTGAGCAGCGGTTTGTGCTCAGGCACATCTGCACGGCTGTATCTGTGTGTCTGCGCCTGTGGCCTGTGTGTCTGCGCCTGTGGTCTGTGTGTCTGTCTGCTGCTCCCAGTCCAGCTGTGAGTCCCTCCCCTCGCCCCTTGTTGTGCTCCAGGCTCAGTGCAGGATTCTGTGTGCCAGGCACCCCCAGGGACTAAAGCTGCTTTAGAGGCTCCCAATTGCTAATGCGAGCTGCCTCTTCCATCCCTGTTTGATGCTGCAACACGAACCCCAAGGCAGTTCTTCAAAGGGAGCAACTGGGCATGGGCAGCAAGAAAGTAAACATCAGGATGAAACCTGTGCACTCACTCCGCTCCTGCTATAGCCCTGGCCCAGCGAACTCCGCCGACTGCATTTTCCCCAGGCCAGGATCCTGGGGGCTGAGAGGCTTCTGGGAAGGGCTTGTGGGAGGCGGTGGGGACTCCACAGCTCGGGGAAATAGGCAGCCAGTGGGCCTGCCCCCAGGGACATAGACAGAGGACCCCCTCCTTTCCTTCCTTCCCTCCCTCCCTTCCTCTCTCTCCTCCTCTCTCCTTCCTCCACCCTTCCCCTCCCTTCCCTTCTCCTTCCCTAACTGCCATTTCCAGAGGACTCCAAGGCTTGAAACTGACTCCCGTCTGTGTACCAACTCTGATTTTTAGCAATTATGTGATTGTGGGCATGGTGGCCTCTGTTTTACAGGGCAGCTACTCTTCCCTCACAGGGTCGTTTGGATGAAGTAAATCCAGCTGTGTGAGTGCACAGCGCCGTGCCAGGCCCATCAGAGGAACTGGCCAACGGCAGCCAACAGAACTACCGTCATCGCTGTACAGCCATCAATAAGGCATCTCCCCATCTCAAACACCTTCCTCCACGTCAGAGGTTTACAAAAGGCAGGATACTTGGAGGGGGCTCAGAAGGGCAAGGGCCCACTCGTCCTAGAAAAGGGGTGGGATCCCAGAGAGCTTCCTGGAAGAGGTGACTCCTGCGTCTTAAAGGACAGCTGAATTTCACCAAGTGAGTCCAGGGTGAGGGCATCCAGGCCAAGGAGAGGATTTTGCTGAGGTGTGAGAGGGGAACTGCAAAGACCCTGCAGTGCCTCCAGGCCTCTGGGCTTGTGTGGGAAGCCTGCTTCGGGCTGCAGTGCCAGGCAGGTCCTGTGAGTGAGCAACAGCCCTGGAAGAATTCAACCAAACTGGGCGTGCTGGAGCTGAAGAGCCCCAGAAAATCTTTCTAGGCCGAAAGATCCTTTCGACCCAGGTGGCAGGCTGCCTGTGGAGGCTGCTCAGATGGCCCTTCAGTGAGGGACCTGCCGGGAGGGTTGTAGCAGGCCCAGCGCTCAGCCCCTTCAGGAGAGCCTCAGCTGCAGAGGGAAACCCTGCCCAAGATCCCTCCTTTCCCCCCATGGCCCACATCCAGCTACTGACAGAGTGTAAAGATCTGGTCATTGCAGTCCAAGTCAGGAAAACGCTGAGGGGTGGATCAAAGCTCCAGGGCTTCTCCGAGGGGTTGGATGAGGCCGTCGTGGGCTGAACCTCAGCCTAAACTTTCCCTATATTCTGTATACAAGTTTTTTGTCAGATCCCATTGCTCCTTTTTTTTTGAGATTCAAATACCCCCAAAGGAGGGGAGGGGGAAAGGTGGGGGTGAGGAGGGGGGGTGCCCAGCATCACCAATACCTGTGTGGTACCAAATTGCTTTCTCCTGTCTGGGCTTGGGAAGCCCTTCCAGAAAGGGGCCTCCTCAGTGAGGCTGCATTTCCCTTGCTCTTCTCAGCCTTCTCTCAGCTGGGAGAAACTGGAATACAAAAGAGAGTACACAGAGAGGAGCCAGGAGTGAAGATCTGGAGTTTTCACAGCAGGGGAGAGGAACCCCAGGGAAGAGTTTGACCTCTCCCTCCACCTTCTGGGCACTAATACGTGGTGAGCATCCAAAAACAAAAACCAAACAAACAGAAAAGGGACTTCCCTAGAGGTCCAGTGGTTAAGACTCTGAGCTTCCACAGCAGGGGGCACAGCAGGGGGCATCGCTTGCCACACAAGGCCAAACAAACAAACAAAACAAAACAAACAAACAACAAAAGCGGTGAGCATCTACTGTCTGCCTCTGAGTGAGGAGATGTGGGAGGACAGCAGGAGCTTCCAGGCTCAGGACACCTGGCAGGGGACTGGAGGAGACTGAAGCACCTTTTCTTTCCAGAGAGACAGTGTACTGCACCCAGGGGGGCACTGGAGAAGGATATGAGAAGGAAAAACCAGGTGCCAGAATGTCTTGGGGGACGATGTCCCCTCAGTGGACAGGACTCCATCTTCTTCATTCCCACATCCCTGGCCCTTAGCAAAGTAAGTGCCCCAGATTTGCCCAGCAGAAAGTAAGAGACATGTAGAACTCCCTGAAAGTAAGCTCTGTGAGAGGAGGGCCTGTAGGTGCTCATTCGAATGAGTTGAATGAATGAAGTTCGAAATGCCATGTAAATAATAATAGCTCCATTTCTTGAGCCTCTAGCAGGAGTCAGGCACATTTACATCCTAGCAGCTCATTTAATACAGTAAGTAGTTTCAGTTTACTTAACTTGCCCAAGGTCTCTAAGCTGGAATCCACACCCAGCCTGCCTGACTGCCCAGTGCACTTTCCCCCTAAGCCAGGCAGCTTCTCATTAGGGGAGCCAGAGAGGGCAGCTGTCCAAGGTCTTCCACATGCAGGAAACCCACGCTCTCCCTTCCAGGTGAGGGATTACAGACACCACATCAGAGGGGCTCTGAGTAAAGGGGGGGATAAAGGTGAAATCACAGGCACTCTTCCTCTTATCCTGCCTACAACCTCCCTCAGGCTCTACATCAGCACCTTCCTCCCTCCCTCCCTTCCTTTCTGCCACACTTACTGAGCACCTACTGTGTGCCAGGCCCTGTGCTAGGACCAAAGTGAACACAATAGACGCAAAAATCCTGCCTTCGTGCAGGTTAGGCTCAAGTGGTGAACACAGGAGACAGTCATTAATCAAGTGACTATGTAATCAGGAGTGGAAGGGATGGTGGAGATATTCACATGAGCCTGCTCTCCCTGCAGCAGACACTGCCCCCAGCACCAGAGGAAGCCCAGCGTTGGCGAGTTCTGTTCCCAGAGGCCTTTGTGTTGCTGGGTGAGCCTGAGCTGCAGGCTGCTGTTGCCAAGCACCCAGAAGACACCCCTCCCCTTCCTGGCTTTTGTTTTGTGAAAACACGTTTCCTTCGGAGGAATTATGCTGCATTGTCTGAGACAGGGAGGGCTGGGAGGGGGCAAGATAGAAGCAGCTGGAATAGAGAATTGGGGAGCTTCTCCCAACCAGAAAAGGGGGCAGGTTTGGGAGGTGGGGACTGTGCCCTGGGGGGACCTTGGACAGGAGTGGCCTTTGGGTACTCTACTTGTCACGCAGGCTCCCAAGCTTCGCAAAGATGCAAATAGTCCCCTACACACACACACACACACACACACACACACACCCACACACCCTTGGCAGGGACATCCTAGAGATTCCAGTCTTCAGGGCCTAGGAAATCTGGACACAGCCGTTACCTGTGGCTTCCAGGGTAGAACACAGACCAGAGGACCTAGCCTGACCAATGTGGATTCTCTAGGCCCCTTGAGACGCTTGAGTGGGGAGGAGCCCCAGTGTCCAATGAGATGGAGTTTCTCGCGCCCGAGATCACCCCCGGCTCCCCACCTGGTTCTCCCCACTTCATGTTCAAACTCTTACCTGACCTCTGGACAGTCATATTTTGTCTAACCTTCCTCATTGATCCTCCATCCATTCCCTAACTCCAGGGTTGACCTCAGTCCAGAATCCATGTCTGCTTTTCCAGCATCTTCCCCCATGTCTGAATCACGGAGACAGGGGTGACACTCTGGGAGCGATGGGGGTGGGAAAATAGCGCTACACGTTGGGAGGTTGTGAGGATTCAATGAGACGATCCACATGCAGCATGTCGTGCTGTGCCTGGTCCATGGAAAGTGCCCCCCAAACGTGAACTATTGTTATTAACAATCTCTCCAGGCAGAGGGAAACAGGCATTCAGGTGCACAGGCGTGGAAAGGCATGGCATGTTCAAACCGTTTTATGACAAACGGTGCGGTGCTGGACTCACGTGAAGGTAGCCAAAGAAGGAAGGGACCTACTGTCTAGACCATGTACGTGACCACATGCACCATGCTAAGGGGTTTGCAATTTATTCCAGCGGGCCATGGGAGGTACTGGTGTCTTTTAGGCAGGGATGTGTATTTTAGAGGGCCCACTTGGCCACGGTGTGGAGGATGGATGTGACTGGGGAGAGACTCAAGGACGTGCCATTGCACACCACTGACCCTGGTTGATGAGGATGGCACTTCAGTATCTGGGCAGGCAACATAAAGAGAAGGGGAGTGTAACCTATTTTCCAACAACGCCTCATTTTTAGTGAGTAAGCAACTTTAGAATCATGTTAATTGTACTGTCAGGGAGGTGATACAGCAGGAGAGGGGAAAAAAAACTGTAAAGAGATTGCAAAATAGAAAATCCACTGATGTGGCTCTGTAGGTGATACTGATTCAAGGACACAGAAGTGTCAAAGTTTCTGAAATCCTGACACCTCCCCTCCCATCCCATGCTCCACCCGCTGACCTGAGGAGGTCTATTCCTCAGCTCGTGTATTAATTAGGACTCTGCTTTGCAAGCAGCAAAACAAACAAAACTCTGCTCAAACTGACCTAAACAGTAAAGGGAAGTGATTGACTTGCATAACTGAAAAGCCTAGAAGTATGCTAGCTTCAGGTGAAGCTTGATCTAGTGGCTCAAACAATGTCATCTAAGACCTGGTCTCTCTCTGTCCTGCTACTACAATTTAGGCTTCAAACTCAGGCCTCACTTAGAGGACCTCCAGCAGCTCCAGGCTTTCCCCTCACAATTTTAAATGGCTGCATTGGGGCCTGACTTCACATCCTTACCCTACTCTTTCCAAGCCAAGGAGGAGTCTCTCTTCTGGTAGAAGAATTCCTCTTTCCCCCAAAGCCTGCCTTTCCCCCATGCCTCCTTGCTGTTGGCACTGAGAGCTTATACACCATCCCTAGACCAGTCAAAGGAGGGGGGGCTGGGATACAAAGTTGCCTAAAGACCGAGCCCCTCCCGCCCCAATCACTCAAAACCGCATGAAAGACAAAGGAGGAAGGGTGGCTTATCAAAGAAAACTGCCCTCAAGAAGTGGGGTATGGACGTGGGGCCACCATGATATCACCTCCTCCATGTGTCCTCCTTACTTTCCATGCCCCCTCCTCTCAGACTCTGGGGCTCCCATCCTTTAAGTATAGGGGCCTCAGAATGCTGTCTTAGGTCTTCTCTCTCCCAAGCTGTCTCTTCCGCCTTCCCTGACCAACCATTTATTGATGACTACTGAATCCCCATGGCCAGTCCAGATGTCACTCCTGTGCCATGAAACCATAGCTCCAGCTGCTTCTGGGCCTGTCCACTTGGAGGTGGCCCAGAACCCCACATGTCTAAAACCCAACTCATTCTCACTTCCCCCAGCCCCACGGCCCCCCACCTGATTCCCTGTTTGTGTTCTTCATCTCGGGTGGCCTCTGCCTGCAGTGGCTTGAAGCAGGATTTCAGTTCCCAGCCAGAGATTGAAGTCAGGCTGCAGCAATGAGAGCACTGAGTCCTAGTCACTAGACCAGTGGCCAGTGACAAGGCCCTGGTCCGTCAGCTCTGTAGAAATGAATTCCCACAAAGATGGAAAGTAGTGAAACAAGCAAAGTGTTTATTAGGAGGAAAAAGAGTACATGTGGATAGACACAAGGGCGGGCTCAGAGAGAGAGTCTTGGCCTCATGGTAGTTTGAATCATTTATATGGGGCATTTCTTCTGGGTTTCCTTTGGCCAATCATCTTGCTTTGCCTGGTTCTGAGTCTGTATCTGGTATATCTCGGGGTCCTCCCATGTGTGCGCACGCAAATCTTAGCCAAGATGGATTCCAGTGAAGAGGCCTATGGGTAGGTTGACATCACTTACTATGAGGTGAGGCCCCCTCCCTTTTGACCTCCAAGGAGCCTTTCTGTGCATGTGTAGTCAGGAGGGTCTGCTTGACCTTGAGAATAAGAAATATGTGGTCTCTTATCTGGGCAGAGCTTAGCCCTTCCTCCTCTTCATCTTGGAGTATCTGCCCACAGAGGGCAGACTCCAGCTGTTCAGCCTGGGGCCCATCTATCTCCTGCATCGTTCTCACCATCACCACTGAGCTGGATCATCCCTGACTCCTTCCCTCCCTCACGCCCCAAATTTAATCAAGCCCCAGGCCATAAATCTCTCTGGACTCCATCTCCTTCGTTCTAGCCCTACCACCTTGCTCATGTTAGGTGCTCAGGAAGTCCTGGGTGACCACTGGTCTCTATTTTAGCCAAGGCACCATCCCCCATGCTGCAGGACCTTCTCACTGCTCCCTTCGACCTCTTTGTGAATGAAAACTATTGTCTACCATATCCGTAAACAAAGGATGTTGCAGCCATCAAGCCATCACATTACAGCTGCCCTGACGGTGCACCCTGAGGGGACTCAGGATGAGAAAGCACAGGATACTGGCCCCAGAGAGCTGAGGTGCACATCAGAGGGATGATGTCAGCCCAGACTCTTGCATCTTCCCATACATAGAAAAGCGCTAAATTCCTTAACTTGAGATATCTGGTTGCTCTTAATTAACAGTAAGTTTTTGATGTTCTGACTACTTGATCCCTGTTGCAAAAACTCCTATGTATCCTGGCTCCCTGCTTGCCTCTTCAGAGCCGTCCCTCAGAATTATCTGAGATGCTGTGTCCCAGGCTTAAGTCCTCAGTTTTGTCTACTGAATAAAACATAACTCTCAACTCTTAGGTTGTGCTTTTTTTTTTCAGTTCACACCTTGTGACTTTGTCCTGAGGGCAGGGTCTGTGTCATGGTCACTGCTGCACTGACCAGAGCCCAGGACTTAAAGATTTCCACCAAAATGTGTGGATAGAATAAATAAATGGATGAATGATAGAGAAAAAAGTGAGGGAACTCTTCTTAGGAAAAAGAGTCAACCTCCCTGTAGGCCTGGACAACAGGACGGGACTCTGACCGACAACCTGTGCAGTCTCCAGCGTTTGGACACCCCCTTACCCATGCTCATCATGCGGAGGGTTGCCCCCGATGGTCAGGGCATTGCAGAGAGGCTTCCGGTGAGAGGTGGCCACCCAAGCAGAGGATTCCTGAAGACCCTTCAAATCTCCAGATTCTGGGATTCCAAGACTTCAGCTTCTCCCGTCAGCTCAGTACAGTTGGTCCCAGTTACCTCTTGGAGCAGCTGTAAGCTGAATTTCTCCATTTCTTGTTCAAATTCACCAGAAAACTAGCATCTCTACAGGGGCCCTGGGAACTAAGTGTGCTTGTTTCTGTCCCACCCTAGTCACGGGTGGTGGGCATGTGAGCCAACGACACCTAGGATTTCAGCTGCTGCAGCAACATTAAAGTTGTGTCAGGGAGAAGGCAAAATGTGCCTGCTTGGCTCTAAGCAACTCACAAAGTTTATTAACCTTCTGTGACTTGGCAAAGACGGCAAGCTGGTGGCAGACACACAAATGTGGAAATAGGTATGTGACTTCGTGACTTGGTTTTCTCTATGAGGTTGCTGTACTTTTATAGGCAGAGACTTGCTCTTACCTCTCTTGTTAAACAGGGTGTCCTTCAGCCCTCGACAGGCTTGGAAAGAAAGGTAAGGAAGGAGAAGAAAACTTGGTTTTCTTCTGTTCCTGCCTGGGCTGGTCGCTGCACTGGGCTCTCCCAAACATTGTCTTATTTAAGCCTCATGGAAACCCCGAAAACGAACATCCTCGTCATCCTGATTTTACAGATGAAGAGACAAAGGCCCAGAGAAGTCCTCTGACTTACCCAGAGGTGGAATGATTAAGGAGTGGCAACACTGGAACCTGAATGCAAATCTGTTTTCCCCATAGCTCTAGAGGCACCAGGCTGACAACACAATCATGTTTAGATCTGAGGGCCTTGGTAACCCATGTCCTGGGGATTTATCACACTTCTTTTGACTGTCCCCCAAGGAAAAGCCTGAGTAGCAAATCTTATAGAACAGCCCAGTGCTTCCTGTTTGCAAGAAAATAATACATATTGGGTTGGCCAAAACGTTTGTTCGGGTTTTTCTGTAAGCTGTTATGGAAAAACTCGAACGAACATTTTGGCCAACCCAGTATATACCATACTAGATTCTCTCAGATTTCTCCCTATGTGGTCCACCTTTTATTGTGCTGGGTTTTTTTGTTTTTTTTTTAACAACATCTTTATTGGGGTATAATTGCTTTACAATGTTGTGTTAGTTTCTGCTGTATAACAAAGTGAAGCAACTATACTTATACATATATCCCCATATCCCCTCCCTCTTGCATCTCCCTCCCACCGTCCCTATCCCACCCCTCTGGTGGTCACAAAGCACAGAGCTGATCTCCCTGTGCTATGTGGCTGCTTCCCACTAGCTATCTATTTTACATTTGGTAGTGTATATAAGTCAATGCCACTCTCTCACGTCATCCCAGTTTACCCTCCCCACCCATGTCCTCAAGTCCATTCTCTACGTCTGCATCTTTATTCCTGTCCTGCCTCTAGGTTCTTCAGAACCATTTTATTGTTTTAGATTCCATATATATGTGTTAGCATGCGGTATTTGTTTTTCTCTTTCTGACTTACTTCACTCTGTATGACAAACTCTAGGTCCATCCACCTCACTACAAATAATTCAATTTCATTTTTTTTATGGCTGAGTAATATTCCATTGTATATATGTGCCACATCTTCTTTATCCATCATCTGTTGATGGACACTTAGATTGCTTCCATGTCCTGGTTATTGTAAATAGTGCTTCAATGAACATTGTGGTACATGACACTTTTTGAATTATGGTTTTCTCAGGGTATATGCCCACTAGTGGGATTGCTGGGTCATATGGTAGTTCTATTTTTAGTTTTTTAAGGAACCTCCATACTGTTCTCCACAGTGGCTGTATCAATTTACATTCCCACCAACAGTGCAAGAGTGTTCCCTTTTCTCCACACCCTCTCCTATGCTGGGTTGTTTTTTTTTTTTTTTTTTTAATGCAAAGAGGTACCAAGAAACAAACCAAACATGAGTTATAACCTCCTTGGTCAAATTAGCCTTTGCTGACGTTAAAAAAATTATTAACTATACTTATTTCATCATTTTATAATATATACATGTACTAAATCATCATGTTATATATCTAAAACTAATACAATGTTACATGTCAATTATATATCAATAAAACTGGAAAATAATTTAAATTTAGAAAATTCAAACAGCAGGAAATTTAAAAAATTAAATGCCACTCCCCTCTATTCCTCTCCTAAAGGCAATCTTTCTAACATTTTCTTGGGATTCCTTCCAGTAAAAAAGAACATATGTAATATGATATGGATGACTCAGTTTTGTTTTTCACACAAATGGGATTGTATGATACTCCTGCAGCTTATTCTTTTTCACCCAGTAACACATTTGAGAGAATCTTTCCATTTCAGCACAAAGCCATCTGCCTTTCTTTTCCTTGAACACATAGCTTTCATCATATTCTTTGCTCATTGAGAAATCTGGTTTAGGATCTTTTTCTTACCAAACTCTTTATATATTAATCAGTTCTTGGTCAACTTTATGGGTTCTAAATATGTTTTCCTTGTTTTTTACTGTTTAATTTCAAATACATGTTGGCATTTCTTGTTTCTAGGGGTAGGTCAAACGATTGCCTCACAGGGACTGCAAGGGCTGTATTGGTTTTCTATTGCTGCAGTAACAAACTTCCACAAACGTAGTGGCTTAAAACAAATCAAATGCACTATCTTACAGTTCAGGACGTTGGCCGTCTAAGACGGATTGGCGGGGCTGCATTCCTCCCTGAGGCTTTGGGTGTGGTGCGGAGAATCCACTCCCTCACCTCTTCCAGCTTCCAGGGATCACCTTGGCTCGTGCTCCCTTCCTCCACCTTCAAACCCAACAGTGCAGCATCTTCTTCCCTCTCTGGCCTCTGCTTCCACCCTCACATCTTTTCTCTCTGTCTGGGCCTCCTGATTCCCTCTTATAAGGACCCCTACCCCTGCATTGGGCCTATCCAGATCATCCAGGATAATCTCCCCATCTCAAAATCTTTAATTTAATCACATATTCACAAATTCCAGGCATTAGGACAGGGAATCTCTGCATGTGTGTGTGTGTAGGGGGGGGCATTATTCAGGGAAGAATTGGAGGAGGGGGTGGGGGGGGCAATAGTATGGCTCCAAAGAAAAAGCATAGCCATCCCTCCATCTCTGGAACTCTGGAATGCTCTACACTTCGTGTGACCTAAGCCTCATCACAGACCTCTTCTTGCAACCCCACCTAAAAGGCGACATCCTTGCTCTTCAAGGCCTGTCACATCGCCATGTGTGTTTCATATTTGCCTCCCCGCCATAGGGCACAGGAACAGCTTACGGAAATCAGGCACCTGTGCT
Source organism: Mesoplodon bidens (assembly GCF_964165515.1). Taxonomy (NCBI): domain Eukaryota; kingdom Metazoa; phylum Chordata; class Mammalia; order Artiodactyla; family Ziphiidae; genus Mesoplodon; species Mesoplodon bidens. Next base: position 58,572,328 of record NC_138178.1, on the reverse strand, counting down.
AGGAAATTAACACTCCTGCGTGGGTCTTCCCTCCTCACCAGGTTATAACCTCCTGGAAGCCAGGGGCCAAGACCTAGGCTTCCATTGGTGTTGTAGTCCACTCAACATGCCTGGCACAGCACCTCATGCGATTGCTGAGAAAAGGAAGGAAGGAAAAAAGGAAGTGAGGGAAGCAGCTGCTTCGTGCAGGCCCAGCAGCTCTCCTTGCTGAGTCCTGGGCAAACTGTGCTCCCTCCCTCCTCACCTGGGCTCCCCCTGCCCTGGGGCCCAGCTTGACTCCACTTCCCCCTAGGGTGACTGGGTCTTCTCAGAGGACACTGCCCACAGGCAGGTCCTAGAGCCACCTGGGAGCAAAGACTCTGCAGGAAGATCATGCCCTATTTTCTATTTAAGAGAATGCTGGAAACATGAGAGTGATAAAGGCATTTACCATGAAGTTGAACCTCTTTGGGGCTTCTGCTGGAGCTGAAGGATGAGGGGGGCAAGGGGCAGTTTCTGACACAGGGAAGAGGTCCAGCTATTGTGTCTTCTTCAGTTCCTTCATCTCGGAGGCAGGGGAATGGACTGGATGACTTCGCAATATTCTTTCCAGCCTGACATGGTCCATATCCCCACCCCTGCAAAGCTGCCTCAGGCTTCTTACTCTGAAACCTCCAGCCTTGAGACCTTCCTGGGAAAATGGCCATGACATTTTTTCCCTCCTGATTGTAAAAATAGCACTTATCTCTTATTACCAAAAAAAAAAAAAAAAGACAAATTTTGAAAAACTTAAATAAGCAGGAAGATATAATAGCCATAATCCAGATATTCAGAGGGAACCATGGTTAGCATTTAAGCCTATTTCCTTTTATGCAATTGTGACTCCTGTGAAAGCCTTCTTTCTGGGGTCTTCTGGGGAAAGGGTGTCAAGAGATCAACTTGCTACCTCTGCGTGTCCCCAGTGGGTGCATGCTATGCATGACCCATGTTGCTCCGGCCCAGGGCTTTGTCCAAGCCCAACCTTTCTCCAAGGTGCCCCTGGGACCTTAAGAAAGATTTCAGTTCCGCACTGAATGAGAACAGATCTGGGGTCCTATTTGGCGGGGATGGGAGGGAAGGTGGAGTAGGTTGTTGCATGAACCTCCCCAAGGTCTCCTACTGGGACCTCTTGCCCCCTCTCCTCTCTTCCAGTTGCCCCTCTGACTCTTCACCTCTTTCTGCTCAGAAATCCAGCTCATCCCCTTCTGGAACCGACCTCTCTCCCTCAAACAAATGAGGAATTCTTGAAACGACTCCTATGCCTCCCGCATTCCCAGCCTCTGGCTTTGAATGGCCATGTCTTTTTCCTGTGCCAAAAGCTGCTGCTGCTCCAGCAGAGGAGAAGCAGGTTTTCTGGGGAGGTAGGGTGCAGGGGGGGAAGGGGAAGCACTGTGCTCTGGGGTACAAATGTGGGAGGCGGGGAATGGGGGGCCTCTTCCACATAAATGGCAACTGCTTCACCCAACAGTGCATCTAAAACAGAACCTACCTTGCTACCCCAAGATTAATTTCTTCCAGGGGGGAAAAAAAAACCCCACAACCATACAAATAATATTTGACCCGCATAAGAAATTAATATTCTTTCTACCACTGTACTTGTAACTCTATTTCCTGTGAGCAAACACCCTGACCTTACTGGTGGAAAGAACATTTACCTCCTCTCTGTCAAGGTTAGATGACAAGATATCCTTCATTAACTTGACAAAAAAGCATATGGCTTTAATTGCTTGGAAGGGATATAGGGGTAGCAGGGAGGGCAGGGTGAGAAGCCTCTTTTCACTCTATCACACATAGTTTTTAATGTACTTGAAATTGTACAATTTTGTAGCCTGCTTTTTTCACAATATGGTAAGCATTCTCTCAAGTTTTAAAACCCTCCCTAAACACCGTGTCTTATATAAGCCCCATTTTATTTTATTTTTTTATTTTTTTTGGTGGTACGCGGGCCTCTCACTGTTGTGGCCTCTCCCGTTGCGGAGCACAGGCTCCGGACATGCAGGCTCAGCGGCCATGGCTCATGGGCCCAGCCGCTCCACGGCATGTGGGATCCTCCCGGACCGGGGCATGAACCCGTGTCCCTTGCATCGGCAGGCAGACTCAACCACTGCGCCACCAGGGAAGCCCCTATAAGCCCCATTTTAAATGATTGTATAACATTCCATTGTAGAGCAGAGCACAGCCTGGGATTTTTAGGGGCAGAAAGTCAATGTTCCAGGATTATTCTTGGTAAAGTAAATCCTTATGAGGCTTAATAACCAGCTTAGGAACTGCTGAAGACTTGCCAAAGAAACTGCTAACAGGCAACAGCCTTTTTAGGTTGGGAATGAGGCTCTAAGTTACTGAACTGTGTGCAGAAGGTGTCGATGCCAGCCCTGCTGTAACACGTGAGCCAGGTCAAGAAACATACCATAGGTGGAGCCAAGGTAAGAGTGTAAAACACAAAAACAAAAACAGATACAAAAGACACATTACCTGGGTGATTGTGTCAACAGCCATCAATCTGTCCCCAGGGACTAGAACTGGAGCCATTTCATCTCGGACACAGGCAGACAGCTGAGCTACTGGATAGGAGTGGACAGGCCTGGGGCCAGCAAATTCCTAACTTTGAATGAACTCTGACCATCTCTGAGACTGTGTAGCACTTAGTTCTCAACCCTGACCACATTAAGGGAAAAAAACAAGGAAATTCCCAGGACTTATCACATTCTGATTAAAGAAAAAAATCTGATCTTTTTGCTCTGGAGAATCCTAGAGAAAGACAATGCTCTCTGTTCATTTTTTCCAGTTTCGATACCTGAGAAAGCATTTCTGGAGGCAGGAGACGGAGTGGGCTATAGGACCTCTAATTGGCTCCCACCCTCACCCACCGGAAGTTAGGAATCTATGTTCCTTAGTCAGAGCTTGGCAGGAAACACTGGGATATCAAAAATTTTACAGAGCATTTTATGCCCAGTTTTTTTTTTTTTAATCTTGCAAGCCCTATTTTCAGGTCTCATCATCAGGGAGACTGGGTTAATAGGACAGAAATTTTGGAATGGCAAGGAACTCTGCTTCTGATTGCCTCAGGTCTTCTCGGAGGTCTCCATCAGAGTTTCATACAGGTATCTGCAGGGGACCTCCCAGGGAACGGGTGGGAAGCTCACTGTCCCATTAGGACCCTCCTACACTCTTCCCAGAGGGCCCAGCCTAAACAGAGTTGGTTTGGAACTTGGCAGGAAGCTGCAGAAGAGGAAGCCCAGCTCCATGTTACATCACAAGCAGCTTCCAGCAGCCTGCCTTAAAATAGTCCACCTCCTTCTGGTCCACACCCCCTACCCTCACTCAAACATCTAATCAGCCAGTCAAAGTTATCAATGCACCTCCTAAGTCTGTCTTGGGTCCACTTCTCTTCCTCCCCAACATCAACTCCCAATGCAGGAGCAATCTCCTCTGTGGTCTACCAGCCTGCCATCTTTCTGCCTCAGTCTGTCTCACTGCCACAGCCAAAATGGTCTTTCTAAGCTGAGAACTTCTCAATTGAAGATGGTGTAAAGTTAGCAATCCCCTTTTCTTTTACTGGAAATAATCTAAAACTGAAAAGAAATTGAGTAATTAAAAACTCCATTTTTAGTGAAAGTAGGAGATGCTTAAAACACAAAATAGGTAGAAGAGTTGCCTCCAAAGCAGAGACACTCAGGGAATTCCCTGGCAGTCCAGTGGTTAGGACTCTATGCTTTCAGTGGATTCAATCCCTGGTTGGGGAACTCGGATACTGAAAGCAGGGAGAGAAAAAAAAAAAACGCAGCAGAGGCACTCATAGGAGGAAGGTGGAGTGAGGACAATTTACTGCAGAGTCTCAGGGACAACCTGCAAAACGCTCACCACAGGGCGAGGGGCACACCTGGAGGTGCAATACAGAAAACCCTTGTTTACAACAGCAGGAAGCAGGCACACATGCTGGTGGCATGAGTTCTGCTGGACCAGGACTAAATGAGGCATCACCCAAACAAGCCATATTTGTAGGAAGTGGTCTGTTTCTGTGGCAACAGGGGAGGAGAGACTTCGCACTGGAAAAAGCATCACCATTGGCTGGAGACAATTCAAGGCTAAGTGCGCTTATATTAACCCTGGGTCATAAGGAAAATTTAGACCACCTGGAAGGCAACCTTGGCCACTCTCATACAGGAGGTCCACGGGCAAGGAAAAAAATAAATCACCAGCTTCAATGATGAATCATCTATACAGAGATTTGACAAGAAAAAAGGAGGGGAAAAAAAAAGCAACAACAGGCAAAGGCGCATCAAAAAAATGTTGCCACAGAACACATGAAACTTCTAACCAGAAAATTAAGAAAACATAGTGAAGAGACCTCAGGGAAGAGGTCATGAAATAATAGGAGGAAAAGAATCCTGAGCAGGCAGGGCTCAGGGAAGAAGTGGAAGAAAAAAAGAGAACTGTTTAACCTTCATTCTTAAAATGAAGTCTAAAATCTGAAGGAGAAGAAACAGAAATTCAGGAGACAGCAAGAGAAATAAGGGAAGTCAGAAAATTAAATGAAAATAAAAAAAGGATTAGAGAGAAAATGATAGAAACAAAAGACAAAGAAGATCTGTTTGTATGTGCATTAAATATCTCTGAAAAGACACACAAGAAATTGGTAACATGGTTTGCTTCTAGGGAGGGAAATTAGGTCGTAGGGGCCAGTGGGTCGGTCGATGGGAGGAGGGCAGGGGTGGAAGGGAGAATTCTCAGTCTTTTAACATTTTGACCTGTATGAACATGTTAGCTCTTCAAAAAAAATTATCATTAAGCAATCCTCACAACCCCCTGACACACACACGCACACATTCACAAATCTGATTGTGTTGCTCTCCTCACTTAAAACCCTGCAATCTTTATCATCGCTGTCAGGATAAAGAGCGTCTCAAAATGACTTATTAGTAGGGCAACAATAGAACCTACTGCCCAACAGGGCACTTCTGAGGTTGAAAGGAGGTGGGACAGATGTAACCCGAGACTAAGGTCACTTACACGGCGGGTCACAATGTGGCGCTTGCTGCCCGCTCTAGCCTTACCTCCCACCTTCCAGCCCATGGGCTCTCAACCCAGCCATACTCCAGACCTCCCCGCACATGCTGCTCCCTCTGCGGTAGTGTCTCTCCTGCAGTGCTCCACACTGTCTCAGGGAGGGATGTGCGGAGATCAAAATTAGGAACTTGCTGCCCTCAGGCTATCCTCCCCCCACCCAGGAATCAGGAACTGAGCTCTAGCGTACGGCTGCCTGCCTGTGTCCAAGATGAAATGTCTTCGGATCTCCACCCAGGGACAGGCTGATAGATAGCGCGGGGACGGTGTCTTTTGCATCTGGTTTTATACTTTTACCTTGACTCCTGCTTGCCTCTACTTCCTGTGCAGAGCCAAGTCTGCAAGGGGACCCCTCCAATACCATCTCCATCGTGCCTGGCCTCAATACCTTCTGTGCACAGCTGTGAGAACCTGGAGCAACATTTCCAATCTCCCAGCACAAGCCACTCTCTATTAGCAATTTCTCTGGAAATTGTGTAATTCCCAGTGTGTAATTTCTATTAGTAACTTCATTTTGCAATCCCATCAAGTTACCATGTGCTATCCCAGCATCCCAATAGGCAAACACCCTAACAGCTCCCCCTTTAAAAGAAAAGAGTGTCCTCCTTCAGCTCAAAATTTCCAAAATCGTTACATCCCTACATGTGGTCTCAGGAGAATTGAAGAGGGAGAAGAGAAGATTAGGGTCCTAGGAGCACAGCTCTCCTCTTTTCCTGTGACTGGCCTCTGAAGCCCCTCCTGCTCAGAGAAGTTGAAGGGAAGACCCCCAACTGCCTCAGCTGGAGCTGTGTGACCCCTGTGAGCCTCAGCTCTCCATCGGTCAGTGATATCGTGAGGATCAGAGGCGACATAACTGAAGCCACACGTCCTGCACATTGCACATAGTAGGCAGCTGTGATGGCTATTCCTTCCCTTCTGCTTTCTGGTGTTTCTTGTCTAGAGAACTTGATTATGTTGGGACTTTTCTACAGCATTGCTCAATGAGCCGGAAATGGCAGCCCTGCTGATTGGGATGCTGGTTTGCTGGGAACAGAGTGGTAGTGTTGACATTTGCAGAAAGCTTTCTTGCTAAACTTTAAACACTTTGCAGATCTAATCCTGCTGGCATTGCCTGCTAGTGATATTTCTATGGCTATGATGGACACGCTGAGTTCAATCAGACACCTGTGGAGAGGGCAGGATAATTGGTTTCCTTTAGGGTTCCAGCAAAGTTAGGTGGACACCAAGTCCATTTTAGTATGAGGAAACTTGACATATATTGACTGTTATCTGTCTGGCACATGGGAGGAGTTCAGTAAACATTGACAAGCTGAATAATGTGAAGCAATAAATGAATTAATTGCACAGGCCAGAATAAATTATGCAGTTCTACTTTGTACTGTATGTTTTGCTAGGTATGAGTGGCTAATTTCAAATGTTTATATATTTATTTGGGCACAGTGGTGTGTCAGGCCCTGCCCTAGGTTCTGGGGACATAACTATAAGCAAAACCAAGTCTCTCTGCCTTCTGAGACCTCTCAGTGCAGAGAGGGTGACAGAGAAGAAATGGGAGTATCACCTATATTAGTCTTCTGGGGCTGCCATAACAAAATACCATAGACTGGGCAACTTGAACAACAGACATTTATTTTCCTGTAGTTATGGAAGCTGAAAGTCCAAGATCAAGGTTCAGCCAGTTTGGTTTCTAGTGAGCACTCTCTTCCTGGCTTGCAGATGGCTGCCTTGTTGCTATGTCCTCATATGGCCTTTCCTCAATGTGTGCAAGAGAGAGAGTTCTCTGATGTCTCAACATCACTCCTCCTCAAACTCTTACAAAAATTTGAGGAGAAGGGAATACTTCCAAACTCATTCTATGAGGCCAGGGTTACCCTGAAACCAATGCCACGTAAGGACACCACAAGAAATGAAAACTATAGATCAATATACCTGATGAATATAGGAACAAAAAGTCTCAACAGGGTAGCAGGAAACTGAATTCAAGAACACTTAAGAAGGATTATACACCACGACCAAGTGGAATTTGTACCTTGTATGCAAGGATGGTTCAACATATGCAAATCAATAAATGCAGTACATATTAATAAAATGAAAGGTAAAAACCACATGATAATCTCAATAGATACAGAAAAACCATTTGACAACATACAACATCGTTTCATGATAAAAACCCTTAGCAGGTTGGGTATAGAAGGAACATACCCAAACATGATAAACGTCATGTATAACAAATGCACAGCTAACATTATACTCAATGGAGAAAGATTGAAAGCTTTTCTTCTAAGATCAGAAATAAGACAAGGATTTCCACTCTCACCATTTTTATTCAATATAGTATTGGAAGCCCTAGTTAGAGTAATTAGGCAAGACAAAGAAATAATAGGCATCCAAATTGGGAAAGAGTAAGTAAAACTTATTCTTCCTGTATATAGAAATGCAGGTGATATGATCCTGTATATAGAACACCCCAAAGACTCTACCAAAAAATAGTTGAAACTAATCAGTGATGTCAGTACAATATCAACATACAGAAATTAGTTGCATATCTATACACTAAGGATAAAACATATGAAAAAGAAATAAAAATATCTCATTCACAACAGAATCAAAACAATAAAATGCTTAGGAATAAATTTAACCAAGGAAGTGAAAGATCTGTACAACAACAACTATAAGACTTCTGAAAGAAATCAAACAAGACAAAACAAATGGAAAAATATCTGTGCTCATGGATCAGAAGAATTAATATTGCTAAAATGTCTGTAATACTCAAGACCATCTATAGATTCAATGTGATCACCATCAAAATATCAATAGTATTCTTCACAGAAATAGAAAAAAAATCCTAAAATTTATATGGAACCACAGAAGACCCCCAAATAGCCAAAGTAATCTTGAGGAAAAAGAACAAAGCTGGAGGTGTCACACACTTCCTGATTTCAAACTGTACTACAAAGCTACAGTAATAAAAACAGTATGGTACTGGCACAAAAATAGACACATAGACCAAGAACAGAATAAAGAGCCCAGAATTAACCCCAGCTTATACTGTCAACTTATATTCAACAAGAGAGCCAAGAGCACTCAATGTGGAAAAGATAGTTTCTTCAATAAATGGTGTTGGGAAAAACTGGATAAACACATGTAGAAGAATGAAATTGGACTCCTATCTTACACCACTCACAAAAACAAACTCAAAATGGATTAAAGACCTACATGTAAGACCTGATACTATAAAACTCTTAGTGGAAAACATAAGCAGAACACTCTTTGACATAAATTGCAGCAATATCTTTACTCTCCTAGAGTAATGGAAAAAACAACAAAAATAAACAAATGGAACCTAATTAAACTGAAAAGCTTTTGCACATCAAAAGAAACCATAAACAAAATGAAAAGACAACCCACAGAATAGGGGGAAATATTTGCAAATGATGCGACCAACAAGGGCTTAATTTCCAAAATATAAAAACAGCTCATACAACTCAACAACAAAAAACAACCCAATCAAAAAATGGGCAGGGGCTTCCCTGGTGACGCAGTGATTGAGAGCCCGCCTGCCAATGCAAGGGACGTGGGTTCGAGTCCTGGTCCGGGAAGATCCCACATGCCGTGGAGAAGCTGGGCCCATGTACCACAGCTGCTGAGCCTGCGCTCTGGAGCCTGCGAGCCACAACTACTGAGCCCACATGCCACAACTACGGAAGCCCGTGTGCCTAGAACCCGTGCTCCACAACAAGAGAGGCCACCACAATGAGAAGCCCGCACACCACAACAAAGAGTAGTCCCCGCTTGCTGCAACTAGAGAAAGCCCACAAGCAGCAATGAAGACCCAGTGCAGCCAAAAATAAATAAATAAAATAAATAAATTTATTAAAAAAAAAAAAACATGGGCAGAAGGCATAAATACGTCTCCAGAGAAGGCATACAAATGGCCAAGAGGCACATGAAAAGATTCTTAACATTGTTAGTTACTAGAGAAATGCAAATCAAAATTACAATGAGATATCACTTTGCACTGGTCAGAATAGCCCTCATCAAACAGTCTACAAACAATAAATGCTGGAGAGGGTGTGGAGAAAAGGGAACCCTCCCTACACTGTTGGTGGGAATGTTAATTGCTACAGCCACTATGGAGAACAGTATGGAAGTTCCTTAAAAAACTAAAAATAGAGCTACCATAGGATGCAGCAATCCCATGCCTGGGCATATATCCAGAGAAAACCATGGTTTGATAGGATACATGCACCCCAATGTTCATTGCAGTACTGTTTACAATAGCCAAGACATGGAAGCAACCTAAATGTCCATTGACAGGTGAATGGATAAAGAAGATGTGTTACATACATAAAATGTAATATTACTCAGCCATTAAAAAGAATGAAATAATGCTATTTGCAGCAACATGGATGGACTTGGAAATTAGCATACTAAGTGAAGTAAGTCAGACAGAGAAAGACAAATATCATATGATAGCACTTACATGGGGAATCAAAAAAAAATGATACAAGTGAACCTACTTACAAAACAGAAACAGACTCAGACCCACAGACTCCAAAAGCAAACTTATGGTTACCAAAGGTTAACCAAAGGGAAAGATAAATTGGGAGTTTGGGATTGACATATACACACTACGATATTTAAAACAGATAACCAACAAGGACCTACTGTACAGCACAGGGAACTCTGCTCACTATTCTGTAATAACCCAAATGGGAAAAGAATTTGAAAAAGAATAGATACATGTATATGTATCACTGAATCACTTTGCTGTACAGCTGAAACTAACATGACATTCTTAGTCAACTATACTCCACCCAAGCACCCCGGACGGGGGACAGCACCCTTCCCGGGCTGATTTAAGGGGACTGATTGAATCAAAGGCAATCATGTGATTTAAGGGGGCTTATTGTTTTAAGGGTGGTCAGGAGATTAAGAAGGCCCATTGATTTAATGGGGTACAGGAGAATTAAGAAGGCAGAATGGGGACTTCCCTGGTGGCTCAGTGGTTAAGAATCTCCCTGCCGATGCAGGGGACATGGGTTGGAGCCCTGGTCTGGGAAGATCCCACATGCCGCAGAGTAACTAAGCCCACGAGCCACAACTACTGAGCCCACATGCCACAACTACTGAAGCCCACGCGCCTAGAACCCATGCTCCACAACAAGAGAAGCCACTGCAATGAGAAGCCTGCGCATTCACCGCGAGGAAGAGTAGTGCCCCTGCTGCAACCAGAAGAAAGCCTGAGTACAGCAACAAAGACCCAATGCAGCCAAAAAAAAAAAAGAAGTAGAATGACTTAATGGGTGTCTGGAGAGTTAAGAAGGAAGATTGATTTAATGGGGGTCAGGAAAAGTAAGGGGTTTGATTGGTATAATGGGTGTCAGGAGATTTAAGAAGGACGGTTGATTTAATGGGGGTCAGGATATTTAACAGGGCTGATTTAATCAAGAGGAGTCATGTGATTTAGGGGGCCAGTTTAATATATGGGTGTCATGTGATACAAGCATGCTGATTGAATCAATGGGAGTCACCTGATTTACGGGGACTGATTTAACAATAGGAGTCACATGATCCAAGGGGCTGATTGAATCAGCCCAAGCACCCTCCCAAGGAGGACAGCACCTGTGTACACAACTTGTGTATAATATGTGTCCACAAAGGAACTTTGGGTACTCAATGCATATATACAACTGTGTATATACTAAGTGTCCACAAAAGGCACTTTGGGTACACAATGCATATACACAACTGTGTACATACTATGTTTCCACAAAGGAACTTTGGGTACACAATACATATACACAACTGTGTACCACAGGGAGTGCATCTAGGGCCTCCAAGCACCCTCCCTGACCTCCCATCATAGACATTTCTGGTATTTCTAACTTTTTTTGCTATTACAAGCAAGGAAACAATGTCTATTGTATTAGTTATTTACTGCTGCCTAACACATTACCCCAAAACTTTGTGGGTTAAAACTATAATAAATATTTAATATGGCTCACAGTTTTTGCCAGACAGGAATTTGGGAGCGGCTTGGCTGGATGGTTTCCAGCTCAGTGTTTTTCATTGGGTTGCAGTCAGAAGGTTGGCTAGGGCTACAATCACTGAGGTTTGACTAGGCTGGAGGGTGTACTCGCTCCAGGGCTGGCAAGTGGATGATAGCTGATGGTGCAGAGCCCTAGTTCCTAGTTCCCCATGTAGCCCTCTCCATGAGGCTGATTGAGTGTCCTCACAACATGGTGGCAGGTTTCCCCCAAAGTGAGTTATTCAAGAGAGAGCAAGCAGAAGCAGCAATGCCCTTTATGACCTTGCCTCAGAAGTCACACACTGTTACCTCTGCCACATTCATCAGAAGTGAGTCACCAAGTCCAGCCCCTTTGAAGGGAGGAGTGTCAAAGAGTTTGCAAACATATTTGAAAGCCCTCAGTACTAACCTTATACATAATCTTTATGTACTTGTGTGAATATTTCCTTAGATTTTTTTTGAACTAGAATTGCCAGATCAGGTGATATGTAGACTTTTAATTTGGGTAATTCCTGTATGTGTCAAAACTGCTTATTTTCTCCCAGTAAATATTTTCTCGCTTCTTCCTTTAGCAATGAATCTCCTGAGTTTTAGCTAGGCACAGCTTGAGAATGGATTTCCCAGGCTCCCTTGCTGCATGGGGACAGGTAACTAAGTTCTGGCCAATGGGAAGTATTGTGTGAAATTTCTGGGTCATGCTCTTAAAAGAAGCTGTCAGCCTACTTCCTCATTCTCCATGCAGAAGGCTGTTTGGAGATCTGATGTGGTGGCAGTGAGAACGAGCTTCCACCAGGTGATGAAGACAGTACTTTTGGGGATGGTGGGGTGATGTATAGAAAGAACCTGGGCATCTGGATAACCCCATGCAGCCAAGCCACCCTTCTTCTCAGGACTTCCTACCAGCTTAGATTTTTTTTTTTTTTTTCCGGTACGCGGGCCTCTCACTGTTGTGGCCTCTCCCGTTGCGGAGCACAGGCTCCAGACGCACAGGCTCAGCGGCCATGGCTCACGGGCCCAGCCGCTCGGCGGCATGTGGGATCTTCCCGGACCGGGGCACGAACCCGTGTCCCCTGCATTGGCAGGCGGACTCAACCACTGCGCCACCAGGGAAGCCCACCAGCTTAGATTTTTGAAGAAAAATAAAACTTCTGTCTTGTTTAAGTCACTGTTGTTTACTGATGATTTGCCTTCTAAAAAGGCCTTACCAACAGTATATGAGTATCCATTCCCCCATCCTTGCCCACACACAGTATTATCAATCTTTAAAATTTTACCAATCTGATGGACTCCCCCCTTTTCTTACAACTTTATCAGCTCCCTCCTTTGCTGCTGGACCAAATACTAGGAACAGGAGGAGGGATACTGATCAGAAAGCTCACCACAATCTGGGTTAATAGAAAACACAAAGATACAATGTTACTCTTGAAAAAGATCCTCCTACAACTCTAAAAGTACACATCCATCACCAAAAAATGTCTCCGCGGAGATGCTATGCCTGCCCTCAAAGGCATTACAGCGGTACTGGGGAGAGGAAGCACCTGGAAAGAGACAACTAGCTGTGCAAAGTGGAAGGGTCTGGCTGTCCATTTATCGGGGCTGACCCAGGGACCTCGGGGAGGGAGCTATGATGGAGGACGTTAGCCTCCCCTGGGCCGGGCCGTGGTTCACGAATTTCTCATGCTACTCTGGCCAGAAGTGGGGAGGAGGGAGTGGGTTACCTGGGGGAAAGTTACGGCAAACGGCGAAGAGCACGGGTTCTGGATTTAGAGCGCCTGCATCACGTCCCATGCCTGGCCCTTCACTCTGTGGACAGGGATGCACTGAGTGCCTCCTGAGACCCAGGCACTGTTGGCGGTGCTGGGAGTCCCATGAGAAACTCTGCCGTATCCAGAGCTTACCTTTAGAGTGCTGAGATGGACAAGCCAGGCTGGGCCATGGCTCCCTCACCTGCAGAGTGAGAGGGCTGCTGGGAAGACTGAATGAAATAACACGTGTGTTAGATTGTGCCCACAGCACCTGCGTAGCAAAGGCTCAGTATGGGCAGCTGCTATAATTAAGAAAAGCTGTGAAATATCATATGATATCACTTATATCTTGAATCTAAAAAAATTATACAAATGAACTTATTTACAAAACAGAAATAGACTCACGGACATAGAAAACAAACTTATGCTTACCAAAGGGGGAAGCAGGGGGAGGGATAAATTAGGAGTTTGGGATTAATACATACATACTATTATATATAAAATAGATAACCAGCAAGGACCTACTGTATAGCACAGGGAACTATACTCAATATTTTGTAATAACCTATAAGAGAAAAGAATCTGCAAAAGAATATATATCTATACATATATATGTATAGATATATGTCTGAATCACTTTGCTGTACACCTGAAGCTAACAAAACATTGTAAATCAACTATACTTCAATTTTTTTAAAAAGTCATGAAGGAGAGAACCCTTCCATGAAGTCTCCAGGACGCCCAAATTTCCTCTCTGTGACCCTTCGTTCCCTCACTGGTGACTCCCGTAAACTTTGCATTAATGCCCATCCCCGCCTAGGAAAAAGAAAATAAAACAACAACCCTGCTTTCGTAAAATATCTTTCTCACTGAGAAGCAGTTGGTGTGGTTTTATGCACTGATCTTGTTACATTTACACTTTAGTGGGGGACATGCTGTGTTTGATTAAACCAGAGGAATGAAAGTCTAATTATGAAATTTTTGGCATCAGTCAAGCTAAATGGGGACACCTGGCCCAATTGGAGGTGCTTCACTGATGCTGTTGAAATCATAACGTTTAGGAGATGGCCCCGACCTCCTCTCCTCTCCTCTCCTCCTCTCTCTTCTGCTCCCCTCTCTCCTTCTCTCCTCTGTCTCCTGTCTTTTTCTTGCCTAAATGGCCATCTGGGTCTCTGATGATTCAGTGTGATTGCGTTTCCACAGGCAGGTGTGTGTCTTGTTTAGTCACATTAAAAATAAATCACTTGGCCACACACAGTCAATCTGTTACTTTTCTCTGCTTTCCAGGAACAGACTGCTCAAAAAGCACAGGACCGTTGGATGAAATGCGAGCAGGGAAAGGAGTGAGGTGGAGTGGACAGAGCCCTTCCAAGCCGGCCATCTGACTTCACATCTTATCAGAGAGTGAATCAGTTATGCCTGCAATTATGCCAACAACTCAGCGTCGTGGCTGCTGCTGGGGACCCATGATGGCGAGCTGTGGAAGAAATAGGTTTGGGGTGGAGAGGTGGTGCTCATATGTTACTGAATACCTACCGTGTGCCGGGCCCCGTGTTTACTGGACACCTCCTATGTACCAGGCCCTGTGCTTGCTTTTGCATCTGTTTTCTTCCAAGGGAGGATCAGGATCCGGGTTGAGGGACCCTGGCCAATTTCACCTTTCAGGGTCTTGTTTCTGCAGACTAGAAACATTACATCATTCTCTAATGATTCTATTTGGTATGATGGAAGGGTCTTGGGGTTAGACAGACATAACTCCACCACTGTGAGCAGATGACCTAACACTTCTGAGCCTCAGTTTCTTCATCTCTAAAATGGGGATGAAGATCAGGATTGAATGAAATAATATTTAAGACACCTCATAAACAGGCAGCTAAAAATGATAGTGTTTAATCTCTCCTTCATAACATACAACTTCACCCTCTTAGAGATTTTTATTTTTACATGTTAGGGTGGCAATGTTCCCAGAGCTCTGTGTGTGTGCGTGTGTTTCTTATTCTTGATAAAAAGACAGTCTGAGGGAGAGAGAGCTGAGTCTTTTGTAGCAATCTTGGTGCTTTAGAAAACCAGACCCCCGCCTCGATGAAATGCCATTGGGCATTCCGTCAGCAGGCAGAGTGTCCAAGACACCTCCCAGTGAACCAGGCCTCCCCACGGTCACGCCCTGCATGGTGTCCTTCCACCTTGGATCTGGGCTGGTCTGTGACTTGCTTTGAACAATAAAATATGATGGAAGTGACACTGGGCCTAAGCCTTAAGAAGCACTGGAAGCTTCCACCTTTGTGCTCTGGGGGAGGCCTTGAGCCAATGTATAAGAAATTTGGTCTCTCTGTACTGTGGAGATGTTAGGCCAAACAAACCAAAATGTCGCAGTTTGGAGCAGAGAAAGGTTTATTGCAGGGCCATGCAAGGAGATGGGTGGCTCATGCTCTGGGCAGCTCAGGCCCCCCAAAACCCCCGAGCTCCCCAAAGAGACTCCCCTAAGGGGCAAAGCATTTTTAAAGGCCAGGTGAGGGAGGGGCGTTGCAAGGTATGTGATCAGCTCATGCACAATTCTCTGATTGGTTGATGGTGAGGTAACAGGGAGCTGTCACAGGGGTTAACATCATCAATCCTTAGGTTCCAGGAGGCCTGGGCCATCAAGTAGTTAACATCTTCCATTTAGTGGGTGTTTTTCACATCTGTAAAACAACTCGGGAAATGTACATTAAATACTGTTATCTAGGTACTGAAGTACCTGGAGAGGAGCTAAAGCAGAGGATATGGGGGAAGGCCGGCCCCGGGAAGGTCCCATAGGGTCCTGCTCCATTACAGAGACAGTATAGAGAGCTGGTGGAAAAGGAGAGACCCTGAGAATCTATGGGAGGAGAGAAAGAAAGAGAGGAAGGAAGAGAGAGAGAGAGAGAGAGAGAGAGAGGCCCAGCGGTCCCAGCTGAGGCGGGCCTTCCAGCCACCCCTCTGTCGACTTAAAAAATATCCACAACCTAAAAGTTGAGAGTTATGTTTTACTTGGAGGAAATTTTTAGGACTTTGAGCCACGTAGGCAGCATCTGCAGTAACCCTGAGAGAACTGCTCCAAGGAGGTGAGGGAGCAGCAAAGTTATATAGGAGTTTTGCAACAAAAGGCAGGTAGTCTGAATATCAAAAGATTATTGTTAATTAAAGAAAACCAGATATCTCAAGTTAAGAAATTTAGCGCTTTTCTATGCATGGGAAAATGCAAGAGTCTGGGCTCACTGAAACCATTCCTTGGATACGCACCTCAGCTCTCTGGGGCCAGTGTCCTGTGTTTTCATATCCTGAGTTTCCTCAAGGCTCACCGTGGGGAGCGACTGCAGTTTGATGGCTGCGAGAGGGCAGGTATTCTTTGTTTCCTTCCTGAGTTCCCTCAGGGCTCACAAGCTCATGCAATCTCTGATGACTGTGACATCCTTTCTTTACTGATGTGGCAGGCAATATTCCATTTCTCACCTCCAAGGCACCAGCCACGTGAGTGACCCATCTTGGATGCCCCAGCCCAGTCCAGCCCCCAGATGGCTGCAGTCCGAGCCGATATCGTATGCAACAGAACTACCCTGCGATCCCAGTCAACCTATGAACTCATGAGAGACAATAAAATGGTTGTCTAAGCCATTGACTTCTGGAGTGGTGAATTACACAGCAATAGATAATTGAAGCAATCAGCGAAAATTTTTAACTTTCACTATGTACTACACCATGGTGTCTCACTATGAGAGATACAGAGAAATCACCCTCAGGAACTTAGTTTGGGCAAGAAGATGGCGCATAGGCGAGTATAAAGATTTGAAGCATTTACTAATCCACACTCAAATGTGTGCTTAGAAACATGATGCAAACAGACTATTTGATGAGAGGGTTGGGAGGCTGAGGAAGGTAATATTTCTGAGAGAAAACTATTTTGAGCTGGATTTTGAAGGAAAGGGGAGAACAGGCACATGGCTACATGAATTCTCAGGACTAATTAATCTGGTCGTTATTTTCACCTGCGGTTGCCCAGAACACCATCAGGGGTCAGTTTGCAGAGAAGAGGGAAGGATGTCGGGGTCAGGTTGTTCACCGGCCTCGCTGTTCACGGGGCGAGGCCCTGACAAAGGGACAAATATCCTATTGCAAATCTTAAGTAAATAGTAAAACAATTAAAAATGACATTGGATGCAATCCAAGATCAGGCAAAAAGTCTTTATTTACTGCTGTTTTCTAAGCTCTTTTCCAAGTGCTCTGTAGGAAATGTGAGGGGTGGGAGAGAAAGGATCCAGCCTCAGGGAGCTTTCAGGCTAGCTGGAGATGACAACCACACAGACGAAACAACCTGGGACCACGAGAGAGTGAAAAGGCTTTGGCTGGGTCTGAATGCACAGTATCGAATAGAGGCACAAGTAAATGCCGTCACGGTAGGAAGCACGATCACTGCCTGCCCTGCCCACACCCCTTCTGGGGAACCTGTCACAGCTCCTAACCGTGTAGTCCTATGACGTCCAGGCCCCTCCCCAGCCCCAGCCATGGCTGATGGGACCAGATATGGACCCTGAGCCCAAGGCAGCCAATCCACTGCCTGGCAGCAGGGACATGTAAGCTGAGTCACTCAGATGTTCCCTCTTGAGAATCTGAAGTAAGAGATGCAGAGACTACTGCCCAGGGTGAGAAGTCCTGACACCCAGCAGGACATGTCAAGAGACCACAAAGGACCTCTCAAGAAGGGAAGGGCAGGGACTTCCCTGGCGGTCCAGTGGTTAAGACTTCACCTTCCAATGCAGTGGGTGTGGGTTTGATCCCTGGTCGGGGAGCTAAGATCCCACATGCCCTGTGACCAAAACATAAAACAGAAGCAGTATTGTAACAAATTCAATAAAGACTTTAAAAAAATGGTTCACGTCAAAAAATGTTAAAAAAAAAAAAAAAAAAAAAGGAAAGGGCAGCCTCACTCCTGACTTGGGTCCATCCTGAACTGGAGTTGCTGTTGTCCATTCCATCCTGACCATCAACATTCCTTTTACTAGGGCTGCTTTGAACAGGTTTTGTGTCTCGGCTTGAATGGTACGGTGTGGGAAGGCTTTGTCCTCACCCTCATCCCTGCATCCCCCTCTTACCCATTCCCCAATCCATCCCCCACCTCTGCCTTAGTCCAGGTGCTCTTCCACCAGCTGCTCCCCCTGCATTTGCTCTCCCCTTCATTTCATTGCCCACACTGTGGACAGTGGTCTTTCCAACATGACCCTGTCATGCCCTTGCTTTACATCTGTGGCTCCTCATAGCTCAGCCTCCAGGCCTGTCTCCACTGTGCACTCCCTCCCTGGTTAGGTTCCTGACTCACCCTCCAGCCACCCTGAGATTAGACAGTCACACCTCTGTGCCTTTGTACATGCCCAGACTTGTGTGTACAGATACACCCTCCACCCCTGCTTCCCATGTCTCCTCCAAGATCAAGGTCAGGGGACATCTCACCCCCACCCTGACCTTGATTCCCCTCTCCTTTGGCCATGACAGCAGTTCATGAGGCCCTGTGCTGGCATCTACTTCATTGTGTTAGCACCACACTTTGTGTCCTTGTCACCTGGCACTGTGCTTGTGGGGTGGATGAATGAATCAATGAATGAATGAGTGATTCTCTAATAATAAACCTCAGCTGACTTGATAGGATTTTGTTGGGAGATTTGGGTGTGAGGAGGGGGCTTTCCTTCCTGGGAGATTAGCCTCGGTCTAGCCTGGATGGGGGAGTCAGGTTGTTTTTTGAGGCCCTCCTGCCCTTAAAGACCATCCCACCTGCCTACTCCCCTGGTGATGTGGGGACAGCCTCACGGAAACTGGCCTTATTGTCCTCAACACTGAACAGAAATTCCCCTGGAGCACTTCTCTGTTTTCCTCTTCTCGAGAAGAGGCACACAGACAGAGCCAAAGAGCAGAGGGCGACGAACCACTCAGATTTGAGAAACAGGCAGGAGATTTCAGAAGCTATCAGGGGAGAAAAGAACCTACATTATCCCCCAAATTCACAATGCAGCCCTAACAAGCTGGAGCGCCTGTGATTTGATCTTCCCATCTTCCCGTGTCTCCTGCAGCCCAGGATTAGCCAGTTTGGGAAAGGATGCAGTGATGTCCACAGCAAGCCAGGGCTTCCCCGGGGACGTGTGAGGGCGATGTTTGGGGACTCCTGGGAGCCGGGTGGTCTTTCCTGGGAGGGGAGGGCATTTATCAGGCCCCCAAATATGTCTGGTCATAAAGGACCTGAAGATAAAGGGCTGCAGACCCCTTCTGATGGCAGAGGGGCAACTTGGAAGAGAGTCCTCACCAGAACCCGACCACACTGGCCCCCTGATCTCAGACTGCAGCCTCCTGAACTGTGAGAAATAAATCCTGTTGTTTATGAGCCCCCCATTCTATGGTATCATGCTATAGTAGTCCCAACGGACTAAGACAGAAATAACCAGCATCTGTTAAAACTTACTACCTGCCGAGCACTGTCTTAAGGACCTCATGCACATTTATTTATTTATTTAATCATTTTACCATTTCTCTATCTAATAGGTACCATTATTCTTGTTGTCCCCATTTTACAGATGAGGAAACTGAGAGCAGGGACTTTGACTCTTTTGTCCACTGTTCAACTCCAGCACCCAGAACGGCAGGAATTCAACAAACTCATCCACTAAACAGCATCAAAATGTGCTCTAATGTGGAGCCTGGGGGCCAACAATCTCCCAGATGATGATGTCGTGGGACCTTGGAGATGCACGGAGGCTCTGCCCCTCCCTCCTGCCCTCTTTCCTTCCATACTTATTTTTCAAGGGCTTCCTATATGTAGAACTTGTGCACAGAGAGGAATCAGATTTCCCTTCTGCCCCCAAGTGGGTTATAATTACAGTGTAATAATCAGCAATAACCTATGCAGAAAAATTCCAGTAAAGTAATAAAAAACACAAAGAGAAGCAAACAATGTGCTGTAACAAGTTTGTCATCCATCCATCCATCCATTCACTCATCCAAGGAGAATGCATTGAGCTAAGCCCTGGGATGCAGGGATGAATGTGATTTAGGTCCCCCTTCTGGTGGGTGAGGCCGTGGCTGCCTCCCTCAGGGAAGCAGAGGCTTGGGGAGAGCAGGCTCCAGGCTTGAGGTCCGCCCCCGCCATCTAGCTCTGCTCTGCCCCAAGGGGTGCTTTCCCCAGAGCTGGCCCAGCCCAGAGTGCCGGCTCCAGGGCTGTGGCCTGTCGAGAAAAGCAGGTCAGTAAGACTTGTCCCCAGGCTTCAGGCTGACTGTCCCCTTTCAGTGTCCCTCTGGGCTCCCTCCCTCCCTCCCTGTGGTGCCTGGCAGAGGGCCTCAGGCTCCCGGCTGAGCCACTTACTCACACACTGAGCCATCCGCACACAGAGCGGCCATCTCCCCCCACTGGCCCCCAGAGCTCTGTGGGGTGATTGATGGGGCTACTCTGTTCCTGGTCCCAGAGAGCTCCTTTGAATAATAACTTGGCAAAATTACTCTCTCTCTCTCTCTCTTTTTTTTTTCTTTCCCTATTTTCTGATTCATTGGCTCTAAGTCATTCATCTCTTTTGAATTAGAGGAAGAAAGAAGAAGAATGAGGAAGAAGAGAAGGACGTGTCCCAGAGGTACAAGGGACCCTGAGCCCCACCTCCTCATTCTACAGGGGGAGCTGGAGGTGGAGCCCACCTCTGCCGTTAGGATTTCTATATTAATCCTGACCTCCGCTTGTAGAAGAGAAGCAAGTGTGGGAGGGATGGGAGGTGGGGGAGGCAGGGATCTTTCTAGGGCCCCTGAAGTTGCACCTTGAAGGCAGCTGCCCACTCTATCCACATGTAAGGCTGGTCCAGTCTGCCTGCAGGGATACTGCAGTTTGCTCATCCTTGAGGGGGCACAGGCAGAGCAGGTAGGGAAAGGAAGGAGACACGGGGGTTCGTTCAAGTGAGTTGTGTCAGCTCATCAACACCAACGCTTGATCACCTACTATGTGCTAGGCACGGGGGACACAAAGATGCCTAAACCCTGTTCCTGCTCTCAAGGAGTTCACAGACATGCATAGGTAAAGCCAATGCCTGCGACAGATGCTCTCGTGGAAGTAGGTCCCAACAATCACACTGAGGAGGCTGTTCTTCTGCGCTGAGAGGGATCAGCAAGGAAGTCTTCACAGATGAGCTGATAAAGTGTTCTGAGATCTCAATCTGAAGGCGGGGAAGCATGCTCCAAATGTTAGGCACCGCAGAAGCAAAGGCTTGAAGGTGTGAAATTTCATGGTGGTCGGGGAAACTCTGAGTTATATGGCGTTTTTAGAGTATGAAGGTGAGATGGATGTTGGCAAGACACAGGAGGAAGGGCCAGTAATGATACCGGCTGCAGATCTTAATCGAGTGCTCATGCGGGGAGGCCTGTGTGCCGGTCCCAGGAGTTCGATGACTGCGATAGGACAGTTATCCAACAGGAAGGGGTGCAATCAGATCTGCAACAGTGTGGAGGATGGATCAGACCCGGAGAGACGGGAGAAAGGAAGACAGCCAGGAGGTGGATGTAATAGTCCAGGCAAGAGGCAATTGAAGGACTGAACCAAGGCCGGGCCGATGCAGGAGGGAATGGATTTTTGAGAAACATGTTGACAGTGCTTGGTGGTTGGCTGAGGCTGAGGATGGGGAAATAGAGGAGTCAAGGGTACCTCATGGGCCACCAGCTGAAACAGGGATCATGGAACAGAAACATTCACGAACAACTGCCAAGCACCTATTAGATGGTAGCACTATTTCTGGCACAGAGGCACAGAGACAAATAATTCATGTCCCTTGGACGTACACTTTACGGTTTTTTAAAGACAAGCTTAATCTGTATATACAGATATCCAACCAAGTTTGGGGGAATCTCAGAACTTTTTTTCTTTTACCAGAAAAATAATGCACCCTTTCCCCTCCACCACACTGAAACTCCCTCCCTATTTTATTTTGTTTTCTCCAGGAGGTGACACTCACAGAATTGGGATGATTCCAGGTGGCCCCATTTGTCCCAGGGTAGGATCAGGGCAGCTCATTTGGGGCCACTGCCACATGGCTGAGGTTGGGAGCGGGAAGCTTCCTTGAGAGTCGAGTCTTTCTCTAGTTATCTCTGCCTTTCAGCTGGAGCCTTCTTCCCCCTGGGATGGATTTCCCCATAAAATAAATGTCTTGTCTGAATTAATCTTATTTTTAAAAGGAGAAAGTCATCATATTGTAAAGACAGATCATAAAAAGATGCATCAGTCTGTCAGGAAGACTGGTTAATATGAATATTTGTTTAGCAGAGACAGTGCACCCGAGGCAGCCTTTCTGGACCAGCCCTGGGCCTGGAAGGGGCCTTTTATTTGAATACTTAGAGCATCTATGGCTGGCAGCTTTGCTTTCTGAATACGGGCACTGTAGCAGCCACACTCTGCAGAAGAGGCCGGGAGAGGCCCCCCAGCTGGAGGGACGGCTCCCTCAGTCCCAGCCATGCCCCAAACACTTCCATTCGAGAACTAATCAATATGAGGGATCTTTAGAAGACACCTCAGACAATCTCTCCATTTTGTTTCATTCTTTAAAAAAATGACATAGACCATCACATAAGTATGTAGATAAAAAACGAGTAATATATGAAGTGCATGGTATAAAAATTCTATGCTGTGAAACATTACATGGGTAACACATAAACACATGAAACAGAACAGAGAAAACCACAAAAGTGCTTTTGCCTTCTCCACAGTTGACCACTGTGAACTGTTTGGTGTGCACCTTTCTCAACGTCTTCCAATACATTTCTATCTATTTGTCTCCTGCATGATACACATACTGTTTGGTTTTTGTTAGATGGAATAGAAACATATCAAAACTTGGTACTTGAATTTTTTTTAAATTAACATTCTACTTTGGGTTTCTTTTTAAAAATAAAGCTATAAAACGAATGCTTGTTTATCATAGAAACTTCAAAATCGATAGAGGGGTAGAAAATAAAAAGGAAGAAAGAACCCTAAAACCCAAAAAAGAAAATCTTTTCCTTCCTTTCTCTTCATTCCCACTCCCCAGAACAAACAGATAAAATATATTTGTGTGTATCTTTTTGGAAATGACTATGCATGTACAGGCGTTTAAACACACACATCCTCCATCTGTTCATTGAGGAAGTGAGAGCTCGGAGAGGTCACAGGGCAGATCCAAGGTCACACAGCTGACTGGGGCAGAAGCAAATGCAGAGCCGGGCGCCCCAACTTCAGAGGGCAAAGGCCTTTCCATGGCACATCTCCAGGGAGTTTGTCCAGAGCCAGTCTCAGCTGGTGTGGCTAATCCTAACCTCCACCTTGTCTGCCAGGTGGTGACTCTTCTCCATACCACCCATGTCCCCCCGGCCCGTCCCCCCAACACTGCTGCGTCACAGCTTAACGGATTGCACTTGTGGGGCTTGTCCGGGGCGGGGGTCTAATGGTTTGTTTCACTAACACTGCTGTCTCTGCCAGAGCTGTCGTCACAGCAGAACAGCGTCGTGGAGCCTCCTGGCAAAGCGATTCGTTCAGTGGGCTTGTGCCTGCGCTTTTGTTCCCCAGATTACAAGTGACAGTTACAGGCAGAAGACCCTTCCCGAGGATGATTCCATTTAAGTAACCCCTTGCCCTGGTGGGAGCTGGTATCCGGTTAGGGCTCTTGCCCCTCCCTCTACAGGAGGCTATGGGGCCACAGGCCTGACCCCCAGGAGCTCACAGCTTGGTGGAGGAGGGCAGCACACACCCTGATACACCCACCGCTGAGCTGCAGTTCGCCTGTGTTCCCGCTCTGTTCTGTGTGTGTGTGTGTGTGTGTGTGTGTCGACCTTGGCCATCTTGGGCCCAGATGTGCCTACAGCATTGCCAACATCTGGGTGGAAGGAGAAAAGTCAGCCAGCCATCGGGATGCATTTGTTTCTGGTTGACGGCAGGATGGCTCCCATCTGGGCATCTAGGAAACTTTCAGACGGACAGCCCGAGTAATCTGTATACCCACATATTTGATCCTGCCACCTGTGACAATGTGAGGTGGCAGAGCCTGGACCAACAAACTCCATCCCTCCAGCCAAGCCAGGCCTGTTCTGACCTTGCAGACAGAAAAGAGGGAAGCCCAGAACACGGACACTGGGTACAGGGGTGGGAGGGGTGTGTGTGTGTGTGTGTGTGTGTGTATGAGGGCAGGGGGTTGGGA
Organism: Mesoplodon bidens; assembly: GCF_964165515.1. NCBI lineage: Eukaryota > Metazoa > Chordata > Mammalia > Artiodactyla > Ziphiidae > Mesoplodon > Mesoplodon bidens. Next base: position 58,548,278 of record NC_138178.1, on the reverse strand, counting down.
GAGGAGGGTTGTGCGTGCATTTGTGTGTTGGGGTAAGGGGCTGGCGGCTAGAGAAACCCTGATCTAGAAAATGAAGTCTCTGGACTTCACGGTTCTGCTCGAGTCTGGGGCTGGAGGTGTGGCCCGGGGCGGGAGCTTTGGGGTGGGGCACGGTCTTCCCTGGCTCTTCCTGATTCACTAAGGTTCAGCAACCAGTGTCCCTCCCAGCAAAACAAAACCTCCCGAGATCGCTGGTTCCGCAGTGCCCTCTAGTGGGCAAGAAGAATATGTCTGGAGAGAAAGCCTTCGCTACACGTGGTCACAAGTCACACGTGTGGATCCTTCAGGCATTTTAGAATCGAGGTGCAAGTTCCTCCACGTGCTTCCACGCCCTTTGGAAGACAAGGTTCTACATGAACAGTTGGCTGTTTGTATAGAGGAGTGGGAGAACGGTAGAAGTCTGTAAAGAGAGAGCAAGGGACTGAGGACTGGGGCACCCGTGTTTTAGGGCACTGTGGACAGAGACTGGGCGAAATGTAAAACAATGGTGAGTCGTGTGTGTGTGTGTGTGTGTGTGTGTGTGTGTGTGTGTGTGTGTGTGTGTGTGAAGTCCTGTGCTAAACAGACTCTGCCCTGCCAACTCCCCCGTGACTTTGCTATATCCTCTTTAGATACCCCAGCCCATCAGGACCTCTTAGCTTACCTCTCTCTACCCTCCATAGAGTGACAGTTGTATTTTGTTCCCGTTCTTGTTTTTGTTTTTGTTTTTGCTTTTCCAAGCCTTCCCAGGTCTGATTACGAGGGGAAAACACAGACTCAACAGGAGGAAATGGGTTCCAAGAATGTTGCCAGTTAAGCTGGTAACAACTTCTCTTGGTCTGAGTTTCTCCACGTGAGTTGGGAGCCTATCCCAGGCTTGTTGAAAATTAAACACGATCATGCACAAGTGCCCCAACATAAGGCCTCCCAGATATGCTGGCTCCCAGCCCCAGGAGAGGCTCCTTGAGCCCAGTTCTCCATCTTCCTGCCCTCCACACGGCACGTGGTTGCCTCCTTCACCACAGAGCTGACAGCTGGGTCCCACTCTTCCTCTTGTATTCTTCCTCCAGCTCCTCCCACATCTTGGATATGACGTCCTGTGTCCCATCTTTTCTCTGTCTCAGTCCTCACTCTGCGTTTCACCCTCTGCCCCAAGATGCACTTCAATATCCTCATCCACCATCCCCTTTTCTTGCTGCTTCTTTTTGAAAAGAACTTCTCCCACCGACTTTGTTTCATTGTCATCCGCAAGATGACTCCAAGGGTCCTCTCTGCTCGTCCTCTGCACTCCCCTCACTGGCTGCATCCCAGCTGCCCTCCCCCTTTGATGCCCAGCCCTTTACAATGGGTGTCACCATCATGGTTGTCACCAGCTTCTTTACCTGTTCTACGCCAAGTACTTCCAACCCACAGAAAAGAAAGGTACAATCTACAATCCCATTGAAAAGTTCCTGATTCCAACCCCCTGAAGGCAGCTTTGGGGAGGAGAGTTTAGGCTGTCACAGAAGAGATGGAGCCCAGCAAGACCAGCTGCAAGGCAGAGGATGCCCGGGAACGGTGGGGTCACCAGGGGCTTGCAGTGTGGGGCAGAGAGAAAATGCCCAGCTCGGATCAGACAGGTGAGGCTAGCCCTCCTGCGCCTGCCTGCCACCTAGGACCTCTCCTCCCCCAAGAGTCTCCTAGGGGGGCTTTTGTATTTTCTGTCCTTGCCATCCACTCCTACCCGGACAGTGACAGATGCAGACAGAGGCTGGAACACAGACCAGAGGGAGCTATGGTGCAGAGGGAAGATGCAGAGACTCAGATGCCTGGAGCAATAAAGAGCCACCCAGGGATGGAGGATGAATGTCCTGGGCACTAATGGTGGTATATCATTTCACCCTCAGCAACCGTGATCAGGGAGGACGGGGCACCGGGCCCACATACTCCAGATGAAGAAGCAGGCTCAGAGAGGTTGCCAGGGCCACGTCACTGGGGCATGGCTGAACTGAGCGTCAAGTCACAACCTGCTAGATTCCTGGGCACAAGGCCTTTCTGTGACCCCCCCATGGAGAGACACACACAGAGACGCTGTCTCCATACTGCTTCTCTAATGACTCAGTGTGTGCAGAGAAGGGAAAACCATCATGCAGAGCAAGGGAGGGACACACACAGGGGGGAGACACAGGGAGAAAGGCAGACAGAGATAAATAGGGAGAAAAGGGACACAGATAAATAGGGAGATGGGAAGACAATGACATAAGGAGAAGGGAAAATTAGCTGCTTATCTCTCCCTATGGGAATGGATTTGGGATAAAATACACATTCCAGGTCTCACCCCCTGATCTTCAGAATCAGAATTTCTGGGAGTGGGACCCAGGAATCTACATTTAAAGAAAGCTCCTCTGAGTAGCAAAGTGTGCTTTGAAATGCATCAGATAAATGGGATAGATTTGTGGACGGCTAGAGGGAGGGATAGATGGAAAACACACAGTAAAGCAAATACAGCAAAATGTTAACTGAGGAATCTAGAAAGTGGGTAACACTGTCCACTGCACAATTGTTTTAACTTTCTGTATGTTTGAAATTTTTCATAATAACATGCTGAGTGTGTGGAAGTTCCTGAATGATCGTGATGATTAGGCAGGTCTGGGACCACTGTAGTAGGAAGGGAAGGCATCCTCAGAGGACTTCTAGAGAAGCTGTTGCCCTGAGAAGGCCCCCTGCACTCCCCAACCATGTCCCCTCCATCCACCGCCCCCAGTCTGACCAGTCCCACAGCAATCTCAGAACTCACAGCAGCACCGCACAAGGCCCTGCCCTTCTCCCTGGGCTCTGAAGGAAGTCCATCTGTCCCCTAGGGCCTCCTGTTCTGCACGTTAAGGAGGATTTTCTGGGTCGTCTGAGGCTGGTCTCTGCAGGGCCCTGGTAGCAATCCGATCCGGCTGGTGGGCAGTGCGGGTTTGGGCAGAGCTTGGAGAGGCGGGGCTAGAAGTTCCCTTGGAAAAACTTGAAGCTGAACTGCTTACAATGGCCCTTGAGCACCTTGGCCAGAGCTGGGAAGCCACAGAAGAAGACCTGCTCCTTGCCCTTCTTCTCAGTGGCTAACTTCTGGAACACCTGGACTGCACAGGGTTGGGGGAGAGCAGAGGGAGAAGAGGGGGGACCGTGGACCTGTCTAGTGACACACCCAGTGGAGCCGAAGACATGATGGGCCAGGATGGCTGTCCTCCCCATGAGGAGCCCCAGGGCACAGCTGCTTGGCTTCAGCCATTAGTTTAGGGGCCGTTTGCTCAGTGAGTAACCTGACTCCAACCCTAGGGAGGGGCTGGACCAGAAAGAAATAAGACCCAGGCCCTCGGTTCAAGGAGCTGCATCCATGGGGGAGATGTGCACTAAAACAGCTGCAGTGCTGTAGGGCGATGGCACTGACCTCCAAAGCCCCAACCTCATGCTAGCCCACGGGCCTCCATCAAAATGCCGCTTTCCTGAAGGCAGACTTTCTCCCCCAGCGAGGACCCCTTTCCACCCCAAGTTCTGCTTAAGAATTGCCTTTGCCTAAAGTTCTCTTGGTGCCGAAGCCCCACTGGCATCCCATTCCCCCCAGGCTCTCACTATCTAAACATGGATCATCTATAGCAGTTTGAAAAGCAATACCTTCTGGTCACTTCAGGCAAACTCTGCACCCCAACTGTTAAGTGCTCAGGGAGGAAAAAAAATAATAAAACCAATCTGAGGAATAAAATAGAAAGACTGCAAACTATTCTGTGGCTCTGGGCCTCAGTTTCCCTGTTTGTACTAGGAAGGGATAAGACTTGATGCCTCCCTGGGGCTCTGTCCACTGGGGCCTTCAGACTCTGGTTTGTAGGGGGTCAGGGCTGGGAGAGGCCTTGGAGGTTATATGGGCGAACTTCCTCTGTGATCAGATGGGGAAACGGAGGCTAGGGCTGGAACAAAGGGAGCTAGTGATGGAGCCAGAATGTAGGTCCCCTGCCTCCCGTTCCAGCCCTGAGATCCTGGCTGGACTCGGATGCTGGCCTCAAGCTTTGCCCCTGCTTGTTTGGCCCTAATCTCCCCAGTCACTACTTCAGGCTCTCAGACCCACTAGTCCCTGCAGGCTTCAGGGCTCCAGGTGGCCTTTACCTTGTTCAATCTGGCCGCCCAGGTTGGCTGCGTGTCTGGAGGCCTGTGATGGACTCCTTCTTCTCCTTCTTGGCCTGGAGGTCGAGGGCCATCTGCAAACCAATGGCCTTCATGTCATTCTTGCCCAGCATGGAGGTCATATACGTGTGCAGCTCCAGGAAACGGCCTACGTTGGGGAGGAGAGGGCAGGGTTGAGAGGCCAGCACCCATGATGGGGACAGGGCAGGATGCCAGCCACCTTGTCCTGTGACTTGAAGGGGGACTCACACTGTCAGCCAACCGTATTCACCCAGTACCTCCATTTGACCAGTGCTGTAGAGAGGAAAGATGGCTATCTTGAGCTGCTCGAGCTGGGTAGGCCCTGTGCACGGCATAGATGAGTTATCGTATAGCCATTGTGTAATGTAAGTCTCACAACCACCCCAGGACCTGGACCTTATATTTACAGAAGGTAAATGAATCCCAGGGCAGCGTGGCTGTCCTTGGTCTCTGAACTCATGCCCTTCTGTGCCTCATGGTGTCTGCTCAGCCTAGTTGGGGAACACAAGCCATACACATATGGAAAGACCACTGGGACCAGAGAGTCAAGGGTTGAGTGAGTGGATCAGACAGCAAATGCTACTGATATACAGGGAAGGCTGGAGCGCACGCAGCTGCTTCCTGGGACAGTGGGGATTGGGCGAGGTCTTGGAAGAGGGCTGAGACTCAAAGGGGAGGTGAAGGAAGGCACCCTAAGAAGGGAGTAGCATGAGACAAAGGTGGGAGGCTGGAGTCTGTGGGGCATGATGTGACTGCCCGGCTGGAGCACAGCATCCTTGAATGGGGACAACAGCGGGTAGGCCTGGATACACACGGAGGCCAGAATGTGAAGAATCTGGAATGCCCAGCTAGGGAACGGGGGCAGGGAGAGGGTACTGGAGCAGGGCATGATGAGATGAAAAGAGCATTTCAGGGAGGGGAGTCAGAGGACTGAAGGGACAGAGCAGAGACTGGCATCTAGGAGACGCATTAGGCCTGAGCGTCCACAGCTCTGTGTCTGCAATGGGACAGGTTTGTGAGATACTGATCCCGCCAGCTCTAGGGCAATTGGTACATCCAGGTGGGCACCTCTGTGCTCAAGCAGTTTCCTCCATTCTCCCAGAGGTGGCAAACAAATGTTGTCATTTTCCCGGTGTGCCATTATGGGGAGAAGACTGGCCAGTGCCGCCCCACACCCCTGCCACAATGCAGGCCAGGAACGGCGGGGCCTGATCTACCATGTTGGATTCATGAGCTGACAATCCTTTATCCTTAAAGGATTCTCTCTCACTAAAGGATTCAGGCCATTCCAGCTTGTCCTCTATTGTTTCATATGCCACGATTAGCCCACTTTTCCTTTGGCTCAAGATCCTAGCCATTGTTAAAATGCAAATGGCCCTAGGAGGGACACCACATTTTATTTCACACATCACTGAACTTGAGTAGTGTGGTGGTGCAGGAGGGAAGAAGACATACCGTAAGGGATGCCCACCTGAGAGAGCCCTGGCCCTTCTCCCTCAGAGTCACTGCCCCCCACCCCCCCGTTCCCCCACACAGGGGTAAGAAAGGAGAGAATGAGACATCAGAATGGGAGGGAGAAGGAGGCGCTGTGGAGGTTTTTGCTCTCTCCAAGACAGTGTGTTCCAGACAGTCCTCCCATTTCTGGGACACTCTCTTAAGGAAATCATCCAAAGGAAGGGGAAAACAAAACTATGTGCTCATGCATATTAATTGCAGCTTTACTTATGATAGTGGAGAATTAGGAATAAACAAAATGTTCAGTAGTAGGGGCATGGTTAAATAATTTACGGCAAACCACTGTATCATTCATTACATAGCCATTAAATACTACTAGTACTGGTACTACTATTACTATTAAATTTATGGAGCAATTACTACTACTACTATTACTACTTCTGCTACTACTATTACATTTATTGAGCAGTTACTACTAGTAGTAGTACTACCACCTCTACTACTATTAGTACAACTTCTACTACTGGTAAATTTACTGAGCAGTTATTAAGCTCCAGGCCTTGTTCTAAGTGCTGTACAGATGATCTCTCACCCAATCCTCACAACAATCCTACGAGGTAGGTACTTAGTAGTATCCATATTTTTCAGATGAGAAGATAGAGGCAAAGCAATGTGCCCAAGGTTCTATAGCTATTATGGGATAGAGTAAAAGACTCAACTCAAACAGCACAATTGAAGCTTAAGCTATAGAAATTAAAAATTATAAACCACAAATTCTTTGACTCAAACCTCGGTATATGATTAAAGTTGAAATCAGAGGCCATGTGCTTCAGCTGCAATGAGAAACCTTGGAAGAAATTTGAGGTAACAAAGCTGTTGACTCAAGTGGCTTTGAGAATGCAAAGCAGCGGGTTAGCTGTTACCCTTTGCTTACACAGATTAGGAAGAAGCAAACCGCAAATATTTATATACCAGTAACTAGAAAATTTAAATTAAATCTAAACTTTTCCCTTAGGCTGTCATCATAAAAGCAAGTTTCTTATGAATTAATATACTTAAAAGCGTTTAGAACAAAGTCAATGCTATATAAATATTTGCTTTAATTGTTATTTACAAGAAAGAGCAAGAAGCTTTACTACAACATTCTAGGGTTTATTTGTTCTCTTCCAAAGACTGTTGACTGGTGCTTTAAGGCTTTGGATGTTTCTTATAGTAAACTATATGTGTTTGAATGTTTTTTGTAGAAAACTGTGTCTGATTACTTGAACTTATAAACTATGTTTAGCATAGGAATTTGAATTTACTCATGGCAACCTTGTGATAATTAACCAGCCAAATAAGATCTAGTTCCAGTGAACTCAACACTATAAAAAAACCTCACCAATTCTCTCGAAGTTAGAAACATATCTAGAGATATTCCTCCTTATATAAGATCTTCCGTAAGTAAAACATAACAAAACAAAATAATGACTAACAGATTAACTTTAAACATAGTACAAAACCTCAGTGTTCCACAAAGATGTCCCATGAGGACTATTAAATAACCCAGAGAAACATGTTATCATGCAATGCTTAGTAAAAAATGTAGTATACAACACTTGCTGGGCGGGGAGGGGAGGCTGCAGGGACTGGGGGGAGGACATTTAAACATTCCAGTTTAATGAATGCATAAAAGAAGGGACCATCAGCAAAAGAATTCATACATGCCAAGCTGTATAATTTTTATCTTAGACTACTTTCTAAACTTTTTGATTGCTACCTCATCAGGAAACATATTGAGCACACACCCCCAATAAATATATACGTTTGTTCACATGTTCGTTTCTACTTACAGATTACGTCTATTAAAAATTTATGCTTGAGTAAAAAGAACCATATTACTCTCTCACCTTGAACAACTAGAAAAATAAGCAAGATATATAAAACAATGGTTTCCAGACATTGGTCAACAGGTCATGTAGGACTGTCATTACTGAGGGAGGAAACACTGAAGTGAGCCTTACAATTGCCTGGTGTCGGCCTCACTGAATTGAGGAGACAGAAATTGGAGATCAGGGAGCCAGGACAGCTAGAACGTGCCAGGCACAAAACTAGAAAAAGGGCAACTGCAGAGAGGAAGAGAGACCGAAGGAAGAAGAGAAAGAGGAAGGGAGGATGAGGGCTCACTAGCTCTGGAAATCTGCATAAAGTTCCCCCTCAGTCTTTGGCTCAGTGTTAATCTGTACACATGTGAAAGAAAATTACCAGAAAACATGAGGTTTCACAGTACTTGGAGCTCAAAACAGAGCTGGCAATAGTTTGTGTTCCACCATCAAGAGTGCAGAGACCTTCTAATATACAAGGCAGTAGGATGAGTCCTCAGAGGTGCAGCACCTCAGCCCTGGGGCTGAATTAGCCCCACAATAAAGGATGCTCTGGACTCATCCTAACAAAAGTTAAAAGCAAGTCTTGAAAGTATCCAAACCATCCTAAACAATGTCACTGTGCACCAAAGCAAAGTACAGTACTATTTAAAGAAATACCACAAAATCCAGAACACAACATGAAATTCACAGTACTCGCCATCCAGTAAAATATTATCAAGCATGTAAAGAAACAGGAACATATGATTCATAACTAGGAGAAAATTAGTAATTAGAAACAGATGCAGAAATGACAGAGATGATGGACTTAGACAAAGATGTTAGAGCAAATATTATAAATGCGCTTGAGAATGTAAAAACAAAACAAAGCAGCTATGATGAGAAGAGGAATGGAAAACATAAAAGATACCCAAATGGAACTTCTAGAGAAGAACAACACAATAAGAGAAATGAAAAACACAATGGATAGGATTAATAGCTATTCTAGGTCCTTTGGTTTTTCCCTATAAATTTTAGAATAAGCTTCTTGATATCTATTTTTAAAAACCTGCTGGGACTTTTATTAGGATGGGAAGGATAGATAAGTTACTGCAGAAGAAAAGATGAGTGAACTTGAAGACATAGCAATAGAAACTATCTGATATGAGGCACAGATTGAGAGGAAAAAACAACAACCATACTCACAATAACCTGTGAGATATCAAACAGTCTAAGATCTGTGTAATTGAAGTGACAGGAAGGAGAAGGGGAGACAGAAAAAAAATATGTAAAGAAAGAATGGCTGAAATTTATCCAAATTTGATGGAAACTATAAGCCCAGATGTCCAAGAAGTTCAATGAACTTCAAGTAAAAGAAATATAAAAAAACAGTTTCTCAGAAATGTTTTGTAGTTTTTAGTATACAGATCTTGCCTGTATTTTGCTATATTTATCCTTAAGTATTTCATGGTTCTTAAAATACTATTTAAAGATTTTCAAATACTAATTATTTGTTGTTTGTAAATAGAAATAGAATTGACTTTTGCATATTCACCTTATAACCTGGACCTTGTTGAACTCACTATGAGACTGATCTAAATAAAGAGCTAAAACTATAAAACTTCTGGGAGAAAACCTAAGAGTAAATACTTATGAATTTGGGTGAGGCAAAGGTTTTAGTTAGGACACAAAAAGCATGAAGAATAAGAGAAAGAAATCTGATAAACTGGACATTATTAAAATTTCAAAATTTTGTTCTTCAAAAGACAGTTTAAGTAAATGAAAAGACAAACCACAGACTGGGAGAATATATTTATAAAATGTACACCTGGTAATGGACCTGTTTCCATAATATATGAAGAACACTTACAATTTAATAAAAGGAAGAAAAATACCTGGATTTAAAGAGCAGACAAAATATTTGAACAGACACTTTACAAAGAAGGCATACAAACAGCAAATAAGACCATGAAAATATCTTCAACATCATAATTAATTAGGGAACTGCAAATTAAGAGCATATTGAGATATCCCTATACACCCACTAGAATGGTTAAAATTAAAAAGACTGCCAACATCAAGTGTTGATGACTTGGTGCTTTGTGACCACCTAGAGGGGTGGGATAGGGAGGATGGGAGGGAGGCTCAAGAGGGAGGGAATATGGGGATATATGTATATGTATAGCTGATTCACTTTGTTATATAGCAGAAACTAACACACCATTGTAAAGCAATTATACTCCAATAAAGATGTAAAGAAAAAATGTTGATGAGGTTGTGGAGCAACTGGGACTCCACTGCTGATGGAGATACAAAGTGGTACAGTCATTTGGGAAAAATAATTTGACAGTTTTTAAAACTTAGCACATACCATACTACCCAGCAATCCCAATTCTAAGTATTTACCCAAGAGAAGAGGAAACATATGTCCACACAGAGACTTTCATAGTCAAAAATGGATAAAAAGTGGAAGTAACTCTAACATCCATCAGCAACTGAGTGGAAAAAGATTGTGGTATATACAGAAAATGGAACACTTCTCAGCAACAAAAAGGAATTAACTACTTATTTTAATTTAACATGCAACAGCATGGATAAATCTCAAAGGTATTATGTTTAGTGAAAGACGTTAGAAAAGACTACATACATATTATATGATTCCATTTTTATGAAATTCTAGAAAAGGAAAAACTATAGTGATCGAAAGCAGATCAGAGGTTGCCAGGAGCTGCAAGTGGAGAGAGGGTATTGATGCAAAGTGAGATGAGGGAGCTTTTGGGGGTAATAGAAATGTCCCATGTTTTGATTATGGTGATGGTTATACAACTGGACACACTTGTCAAAGTGCCATTGTCTTTATTGGACACTTAAGTTGATGAATTTTATTGTATGTAAATTATCCCTCAAAAAAACTTTAAAAAAAAAAGTGTGAATACAAATCATCTGAGAATTGTGTTAAAATGTACCTTCCCGGGCCCTATTCCCAGACAATCGGACTTGGAAGGTCTGGAATGAGGCCTGGTAATCTAACTTTTTAATAAGTCCTCATTTTGAATAAAAAGAAATGCCATAAAAAAGAGGAATGGAGTGGGGGAGGCTATACATTTTTATAAAATATGAATAAGAAAAAATATCAGAAGGAAATCCTTTAAAATGCCTGGATACCTGGATGGGATTATAAATTTTTTTTCTCTTCTCTCTTTTAAGTTTCACAAAATATTACATTTTATTGGGGGAAAAGAGCAGCCCCCTCTCCCCCACATTTTTGATAGAATAATCTAAACATTTTCTTAAAGAGACCCTGAACCCCGCTGCCCCACCTCCATCATCCTCAGGCCCCACCCCTCTCCTACCCTCCTGAGTCTCCTCGGCCTGGTCCATCTCCAGTCTGGTCAGCAGGCTCACAAACCACTCGAAAGACCGCTAGTCTCGGTTGATCCAGATGAAGTCCACCTACGGAGAAGGGTCCAGTTCAGAGGGGGGCCTACCTCATTCACTCATATCTGTGATCCCCAGGGCTCTGGTGTAACCACCCTGCTGTTAGCAGGGCACACGTTATCGCCCCCATTTAAGGGAGGGGGAGACCGAGGCTCGCAGAGGTGAGGAACATTGCCCAGGCCACAGAGCAGCATGGGATCAGAGCTCGGGGTCCTGAGAGCCAGGTCAGGATTTTCTCTAATAATCTATTGTTTACAGCAAGCAGTATTCTGAGATCTTAAGTTTAGGACAGCCAGAAAAACATTCCTTCATTATTTTTTTTTAGAAACTCTTTGAAGTGGCCTACACAGAATAATAAATTTTCAAACGGCAAACGTTTTCATTTTTAAAACCACCATCAGGTCACGACTAGCAAGCGTCATGGCTGTAACTGAATCCCGGCTGCCTGATTTTCAGGCTCCGTGTTCTTTAATGAGATGCCCGCCTTTAGGGCCCAGAATGTCTCTCTGGGGGAGCCCTGAACACAGAGACTAATGGATACAAGCCGGGGAGAGGTCATCTATCCTTCCCCTGCCTCTGCACAGGGGGCACCTAGCTCTGGTGTCTGGGGAGCTCCCCAGTCCTTCCTGCAGGAGGCGATGCTCACTCACCTTGTGGAATTTCATGTCAGCATCCTGCACACCAGAGTGCTGGCAGTTGGGGCAGATGTGCGTTCTCTTCTGGTGCCTGAGGGGAGAAGAGAGGAGGGGCTTTTGAGTTTGGGGTGAGTATGAGATTTCTCAGGATCCCAGAGAACAGTGCAGGGCACAGGGAGGGAGGTGGGGTGGCAGGGCCCACCCCATGAGGAGGGGGAGGGGTGAGACCCGAAAAAGAGCAGGAGAGGAAAGAGAAAAGGGGAGGGAGCCAGGTGAAAGGAGGGAGAAGGCAGGGCGGGGAGGGGAGGCCGTCTCTCAGGACTCTGCCCTGGGATGCAGGCAGGGCCACAGCCTGTCCACCCACCTGTACAAGATGCTCTGCAGGATGGAAGCAAAGGGGGTGATGCGGACGCCTGCCCCATCGAGCACAGCATGCTCGGAGGTGAAGATCCTGCGGTTGGGGGTCCCGTAAGGGCCATCGATGTAGCACTGCATGCAGGAGGGGTTAGCGGAAAGACAGGGTGGGTGGGTGAGGGAGAAGTGGACCCCGACGCTTCAGGACCTCCCTTTATATGCAGGCAGTTATCTCCTGGGCTGGAGCCCAGGAGTAAGTGGCTCCCACTCAGAGCACATTCTACACGCTGTGGTCTGAGTCCGAGTCTGGGAGAGCCCTAGAATGTTCGCGTGCAGAGCTGGTGAGAGCAGGGCCCAGGCAGCACGCCCCGTGTGCCCTGCGAGGGCAGGGGTTTGGTTCTGTTATCTGGAGACCTGGGAGTCAGACCGTGGGGACTGTGGAACCCGGGTACCAAGAGCCACAGCAAGCCCTCCCCGTAGGCAGAGGCTTCGATTCCTCTGCTTGGGGCCACCCCCTTGAGCCTCTCCCCTTGATGTTACAGAGCCGGTGGTTCTCAGAGGACACCTTGGAGACCTGCGGGGACTAGAGCAGAGAAGCTGGGTCTCTGGGAGTGGGCGGGCCAGGCATTTCTCAGAGGCATCCTCGACCTTGCCCATCTGAGCAACCTTACAAAAAGGGAATTGCCTTTTCTGCCCCAACCATTCCAGGGAGCATGGGGCACTTTTGAGGGAGAACATCAGTGGTGTGGTGGTACACGGACTCCTCAGAAAAAGAAAGCACCACCGCCAGCAATGACAAACTCCTGATTTTTAGTGTCTAGATTTCCGGTGTAAACACTGCCGTCATGGCTCTCACCAATGACTGTGCTTAATAACTGGCTCTCAAAATTCCTGAAAATGTAACAATCACTCTAGAGGTCCAGCACAAGTCAGCTTCAGGGTGTGATGGGAGAACACTCACCCCAGCCGCCTCTTGGGCTCAGCCACTCCCGATGGCTTTCATGTTTCTAGACACAGCCCCGGCCTTGAACGTTCTTTCCCTGTGCCTAGAGCTCGCTCTCCTCTTGCCCAGCTGGCAAATTCCTGTGCCTCCTTCAGTGTGTAGCTCACTTGGAGTGGCTGCTCCTCCTGGAAGCTTTGCCCAGCTGCTCCAGGCAGAAAAGCCACGCATGGGCCTGGTTCAGAGTTTGCCCCTGCCCTTGGGACCCTGCTCGGGGCTTGCTGACAGGGAGCTGCCTGAGGGCAGGGAGCAGGCCTCCTCTGCTCTGCCTAACTCCTCCAGCCCCCGAGGACAGGCAGACCAGATTCCCTGAGGTCAAAGTGCTTCCTTCCTGAAGATGAAGGAAACAGACCCCCCCCCCCAAAAAAGGGCTGCAGGGGCCTGTGATAGTTTCTCTCTGGTGAGTAGTGACCTTCACAATCATCCAGGCAAATCCCTTATTTCACAGAGAGAAGCCAAAACCCGAGAGTGTGGAAATGACTCGCCCAAGTTCCCATAGAGCTCTGGGTGGAGCCTGGGTCTCCAACTGCCCATCCTGCGCTCACCACGTCACATCACGTTGCTTCTTTGGGGGCAACCGAATTCTGTGTCCTCCACAGTGCTGGATGTGAACTGCTTGTGAGGATTATTTTAGGAAGTACACTGTGAGAGGGATACTTCTCTTACAATTTTTTAAAATCCTTCTGATTGCAAGGAGGAAGCCTTACATCATGGTTATTATATCTTTAATCTCTCTAACACTTACTAATCCCTCCTCCTTCTTTTCTTTTAACAATCTGAGAAAGAAAGAGATGGAGAGCATGACAGAGAGAGAGAGAGAGGGAACAAGCAGTGGATGCAGCTCAGGCTCAGAGCCTCACTTAGCAGGCAAGAATTTAATTACATTATTTTTGCTTTCAGAGTTATCTTCTGTTTATGGCACATGATAACTGGTTCTTCATTAAACATGGCAATCTAAAGAGTCCTTTTAAAATACGATTAAGTTGAAAGTAATGTTGGGATGTAAGGAGAAAGATTCAGTAGGAAATATTACCTGTGGGAAGTAAATATGGCAAAAGTTATGAAGGTGCCATACAGGTGACTGGCTACAGAAACACCACATGGTGTGTGGTCCTTCCTGAACGTGGCCTGCCCCTGAGGCCTTCTCTTCCAACTTCCAAGGACCCACCCACCGTTCCTGGGAAGAAAAATCATTGGCTCTCCAGGCCCCAGTCCCAGCTTCCTCAGCCTTACCCGGCCCAGGTCCTCAGCTGCAGCTTCCCACTGTGCCTGAACCCTGTCCTTTGTCCCCACGTACACCAGGCCTTCATCCCCCTGCTGTGGAGTTCCCTTGGGCCTGTAGGGCATCATCTCCACAGAGACATCCTTGTTGGAGGCCATTGCACCTTGTGCCGAGGCTCCAAAGTGGATGGGCTGGGGCTGCAAACCCTGTTTGGTTTAAAAAAAAACAGTGCTTTATGATTAAAACCACAAGATCAGTATGTGTTAGTTTTTTTAAAGATTCAGAAACTACAGAACTTTAAAGAATAATGTAAAAAAGTACCCTGAATTGGAAGACACAACTTCTCTAAACATTTTCTCTGTCCTTCCAGATCTTTTTCACACACACACACACACACACACACACTTTCACATAAATGGAACGTACTGCTTTGTAACTTGCCCTTTCCACTTACTACATCTTGACCAGCTTTACGTGCTAATGCATATACATTCACATAGTCTTTTTTAGGCAACTTACTATTCTATTAGATGGGCGATCAGTAATTTCTTTTTTTTTTTTTTTGTATTTTATTTTTTATTTATTTATTTTTTAAATTAGTTTCTGCTTTATAACAAAGTGAATCAGTCATACATATACATCTGTTCCCACATCCCTTCCCTCATGCATCTCCCTCCCTCCCACCCTCCCCATCCCACCCCTCCAGGCGGTCACAAAGCACCGAGCTGATCTCCCTGTGCTCTGCGGCTGCTTCCCATTATCTATCTACCTTACGTTTGGTAGTGTATATATGTCCATGCCTCTCTTTCGCTTTCTTTAACTGCTTCCCTATTGTTGGGCATTTTGGTTATCCTCATTTTCTCATTCTTGTTAACAACCACGGTATATTATATAAATTAGCTCTTTCCCTTTATCCTAACTGATTTTCTTCATAGCGTTTATTACCACGTGACACATTTTATATCTATTTGTGCATTTACTCTCTATCTCCCCCTCCAGAAGGACAGCAGTGCCAATGGCTATTTTGCTTATTGACATATCTCCAGCATCTAAAACAGTACCTGGAAAACAGTAGATCCTGTGCTCAATAAATATTTGCTAAGTGAATGAATGAACAAGGTGGTTAATGTACTTCTTGTGTACGTGTCCAATTAGCTTTTTAGGCTAAATCCCTAAAAATGGCATTGCTGGGCCATTGGGTATAGATATTAAAACGCTGACACATATAGCCAGACTGCCCACCAGAAAGATTGTGCCAATTTATTCTCTGGCAGCGGTGCTTAAGACCCCAAGGAAACGCCGCTTTTAGTGTATCTACCCACCAATCTCAGTGTGCCAAGACTTGCCCAGCTTTGAAAATCAGCTTTCTCCTTTGGGAGGTTTCCCCTGATTAACAGGAAAGAACACTCTGCTTGTTTCTAGCTACCTCTCCATTTCCCGGAGCTTTGCTCTTGGCACTGTTCTAGAAGGTCCCTCTGGTCTGACCAGGCAGGATTCCACATGGTTTTCTCCCCTGGACTTTAAATTCCACAGGGGCAAGGCAGGGCTGGGCCAGGCCTGGGGGCTTTCTTCCTTTGACCTTCAACAGGGTTTCCACATATTAACCTGTCTCCCGGCTTAGTGGTACAGCCTACTAAGTGTTCAGGCACCCTCAGCCTCCTACATCTATCCCTGCTTCCTCAGGTGCTGCTCTGATCTCTCTGTATTCCTCCCAAACCTCCCAGAACCTGTATTCACTCCAGGCACTGGCAGATTGTCAATTTTGTGCAGTTCATCAGGGCTCAAAAGATAACAATGCTGATGGTGATGGTGATGATGATGGTGATAGTGATGGTGACGGTGATGATGATGATGATGTGATGATGATAATATGGTGGCGGTGTTGATGGTGATGGTGATAATGAATGATCCCTCTGGACCATGTTGCTCAGTTCACTCAATACTTGACATGCATTCATTCCATTGGTCCTTAGAAGAATCATGTGTAAAAGGAAAGTCAACGGTGGGAAGCACGTCCAGTTTGTAGATGAACAACTCGAGGCTCAGCAAGGCTAAAAGATGTGCCCAAGGCCATACAGTTAGAAAGCGTTAGAGCAGAGAGGTGGGGGTGGGTTTTTCTCATCTCAATTTCCCCCTCTTTGCATTGTCCCCTTCTTTCTAACGGAGCACACTGGAGGGGGGAGGATCTGGCGTGGTCAGGCTTCGAGGAGGCTCTTGGACCACACAGTCTGTAGTCGCCTCGCCCTGTGTGCCACCATCCAGCCGGTGTACACGACAGCTCCTCAGTGGTTGCCAACTAAGAAGGCAACTTGGTCCCCATGGGTTTGTCACCATGGTGGAGACTTACTTCCCTGCAGTCACTTCCCTGCGGCTTCCTCTGACTCCTTCTCATCTTCAAACTCCTTGAGAGCCTCTCGGAACCACAGCCCACTGGGTCTGATTTCTTGAAGGACTCATACAGCCTGTTTGTCCACTGGCCCTGGGACTGGGTATGTAGCCAGATGGTGTCTGAGCAAGAGACAGGGAGGGAGAAAAGGGTTCAGCACTGTTCTCCAGCAGGGGCAGGCCCGTCTCACTTGGAGGGATTGGGACTGGGCGTCTGCCCCTTAAGTCCTCCTTTGACTGTCCTTCCTCAGGCCCAAACTAGCAGCCACAGTCATGGGACTTGGAGAGCCGAGCTCTCTGTGCAGACCTGGCAATCTTGCTCAGTGAGGTCAACCTAAGGGTTCAGTCTCCTTTGCCAAGGCAGGGGTCAGAGTGGACCTGAGCACACTGGGAGCTCCCTAGGGGTGGGGGCCAGGCCTCCTCCATCAAGCCAGGGTCTCACCAAGGTGGGGACCCTCTCCCTCCCACATTCAACCGGGTGCCTGACAACGGCTCTGCACACAGTAGGTGCTCAATCAATGGTGGGAACAACAGCTTGCACTGCCCTCAGTGTCTGGGACGCAGGGGCTGCTTACTAAGGTTCTCTGTTGAGTGGATGACTGATGGAAAAGCCTGTGGGGGCTATCCCTGTGTTGAGGGGTACCAGAAAGAACCCACATGAGAGTAAGGAGGCCCCTAAGAGATCTCCTGGTCTGGGGTTCTCATCCTTTTTCTTTTATTTTAAACCATGGACTCTTTTGGCAGTTGTATGAAGGAAATGGATAGACTCCTTCTCAGAATACGGTTTTTAAATACATTGAATAACATATGTAGAAATTACAAATGAAACCAATTATAATGAGACAGTTATCAAAATATATTTTTTAAACTTTTGATTTAAGAATACATGTGCGTTTTTGTTAATACATGAAATAACGAGATGCAGCAGGAGTCACATGGCCACTGGAAACATGAATTGGCAATGAGCATGAATGATAACCCAAAGTATGGACAGCAACCGTAATGTGATATGAAGAAGAATCCATGGTTTTCATTTCGAAAAAGGCACACGGATTGGTAATGCTACTATGGTTTGTTACCTGCATTCACACCTGAAGAAAATGCTAAATTTTAGTTAGCTGTTAGTGAAAACAAAGATGTCACATTTTTCTGTCCACCTAAGCTCCTGAATGAACTGGTTGGACCCTGTGTTTACAGAGAGGTGAGGCATGCTCTCACAGCTTTGTGAGGAGGGGACTGAAAAGTCACGTGCTTGGAACCCTACTCCCACGCTCCTTCCTGGCGCTTCCTCACCCTTCAGAGTGCAAAGAGGCAGGAGGGCTGGGCTATGCCCTGTCGCACAGATGCACGCTGAACTGCCTCACACAGTGACTCATATGGAGAAGGCCTCTTAAATGTCAGCTGAATTCAATCAGCCACACCTGCCAGCCTGAGTCCCACTCCTGATTCTGTAAGCCAGCTCTGCAAACAAAGTTGGAGGATTTACCAGCCCCCGTATAGACTCACTCAGCTCACTGCAGGGGACTCAGGCCCAAGATGTGGGCAGATTCCAAGCTGAGACCCTGAAGAAACCCCTTCAAGAACTGGTCAAATAAATAACACATCTGTAAAATAAACATGGTCATTATAATATTAGTATTGATACACTGGAATAGTATGCAGCCATAAAAAGGAAAAGTTCTTCTTTTAAAAGAACTGACATGCAAAGATTTTCATGACATACTATTCACGGAGAAAAAGTGGGCTTCAAGACAGTGTGAACAGTGATCCCTTGCATGCAGAATTACCTCTGCTTCTGATTATCCATGGAGATGTATCGAGATCTGGAAGGCAATGGTTTTGTTTTTTTTTTCCTTGTAAAATTTTATTGGAGTATAGTTGCTTTACAATGTTGTGTTAGTTTCTACCGTACAGCAAAGTGAATCACTATACGTATACATATATCCCTCTTTTTTGGATTTCCTTCCCATTTTGTTCACCACAGAGCATTGAGTAGAGTTCCCTGTGCTATACAGTAGGTTCTCATTATGGAATCTATTTTATACATAGTATCAAGAGTGTATATATGTCAATCCCAATCTCCCAATTCATCCCATCGCCCCTTTCCCCCTTGGGACAATGGATTTCTTTGGGTGGAATTACTTGAGGGATTTTAATTTTCTTCGGGACATGTTTCTATACTGTCTGAATTTTCTGGAAGCATATCTGTTCTTTACAAAACAGCAAAGGAAAGAAAAATAGGAAGAAGATAACCCACCCTCTCTAACCCACACCCTCACCCCATTGTACATCCAGGCCACCACTCACATGATTCCAGGGCGGGTGTTGTGCAGCTTCGGGTGGGGAACCCTGGACTTGGGTCTGCGCCCTGAGCTGAGGGAGATGGGCCAGGGGGTGGGAGGCATCCTGAGTGAAGCTACAGCTTTTAATGGGGGTGGGTCAGAGAACCCTGGCAACCAGAAGCCTTTACTCCTCATGAAGCCGAGCAAGGGTCTCGCTGTAACAGGCCATGCAAGGCCTCCTCTGTCAGAAGCACCGCTTGAGGTGGGAGGGCCAATGCCCGGCCAGGAGGTCAGAGGTCCAGCTTGTGGCCCAACCAACAACTCAGGACCAGAAGGCAGGCCCACACATGGTTGCGAGTCAGAGGACAGCTGGGCAAAGGGAGGGTCAGCTGAGCAGTTCTATGGGTGCTGGGTATCCAGAGGGAATAGGGGTGGTCCAGGGATAGGGGAGAAGGGTGCCAGGGCTTCTGCTGTCTTGGCACCCCACAGGGCTCATGCCCACATGGAGTGCGGAAGCCTGGCTTCCTGTCACAGTCCCGTTGGAAACGACCTGGTCCCCTCTCCTCTGAGCCACTGTTCCTCCACGTAAGACCCCTGTGGGCTCCCAACCGCCTGCGCCATCCTGCGTTCCACTCTGTGTTCAAAGTCTTTTACAGTCCCACCCTGGTTCTCGTCGACTTTGCCAGCCACTGCTGTCTGCCTTTGGTCCCTTCTCTGACCCTCTCTCCCGCCCCCACTGCCCCTACTTCCTTCCTCCCTACTCCACCCAACCCTCAGCCCAAACTACATCAGACCCTCCTACGCTTCCACGTTTTCATGCTTCTCCCTCCGCCTCCACCCCCTCGTCCTTCCCTACCTAGGAAACTCCTATGAACCCTTCAAAGTTCAGCTGAAATGCCACCCTTCCCACTTCCCCCACCAGGCCAGGCCCTCCCCTGTGACCCTCACGGCAGCCAGTACAGCCCCAAACACCCCATTCGGTCAGCTTCTGCACGTCTGCCTGTGTGTTCCAGAAGGAGCTTTGGGAGGTCGACTTTGTGTGTCTGGTCTTGTTCACCTCTGTGTTCCTGGTTCCCAGCCTTGCCTGGCACTCGGCAAGGAGTCAGTAATACCTGCTGAGTGACCGGAGGGGCTGCCGCAGGCCTACCTTTCTGCTCGGGAGCGCTGCTGATGGTGAAGGGGTACCACTCGTGGTGCGCGATGGTGGGGATGTTCAGATACAAGTAGTCACCAGGCCTGTAGTGGAAGGAGGGGGCTTCTTGATGAGATGGTGAGTGACCTGGGGAGAGAAGAAAGAGACCAGGGTCATCTGTGCAGGCCCAGAGCTGCCGGGGGCCCCAAGGCCAGAGGATGGAGGCTGGGCTGTCTTTCTCCACCATAAGCCAGGCTGGCCCCAGACATGGGACTCTTCTGTGCCTGTGAGTGGGGTCTCGCCCCTGCAGCACAACTGCCAACCAGGGGGTGGGCAGTGATCAGAGAAGGGAAGTCAGGCTGTGTCTGAAGTGGGGCTCATGGTGTGATCCCACTTCTTGTGGTGTAAATACTGCTTCTCAGTGGCCCTCCCCCCCTGTGAAGCCCCTGACTGCTCCAGACCCTTTCTTGGAACTTCTGTGGTACTTGGGTGGTATTCCAACCGTGAACCGGCATCTCCCCAGGATACAATTGCCTCCTGGTTAGTAGCTTTGGTTTATTGAGCACTTACTGTGTGCCAGAGCTGTGTGGAGCTCTTCTAGTGCTATCTCTAGTCCTCACAGCGACTCTCTGAGATGAATGTCATTCTTTCTCTACTTTACGCAGGAGAGGCTGAGGCTCAGAGAAGTTAAATGACTTGCTCAAGGCCACCAGCTAAGAAACCACAGGATTTGAATCCAACCACTCTGTCTGATGTCAGAAACCTCGGCCTCTTAGTCAGCTTCTGTGTCCTCACTCTCAAGCTGTCCAGAGTCAAACCCACCCAGAACTGCCTTCCTTTTCTCCAAAAATGGCCCCAGTTACTCAGGCAGCTGCAAGACAACCTAGAGGCCTTCCCCACCTCAGCCGCAAATGCAGCCAGTTACCTCTTGAGTCTTTCTGTGACATGCCCCCTCCCCACCCAGTTCAAGGTCAAGGCTTTTGTGAGCTCTCATCTACATGTATGCAACAGCCTCCCCAGTGGTCCCCTCCAAGCCATCTTCTACAGAGAGAGTAAAGAAATGCAGCTGGAGTATAAAGCAGCTCAATACCACCGCCCGCCCATCCCCCACCCTGCTCAAGGGTTCCCCGTGGCCTGCAGAGTGAGGCCACTCACCCTGAGGCCCTGCCCACCCCTCCAGCTTCTCCCTGGCACCTTGGCTCCAGCTGTGCCAAATTACTTGTAGTCCCCCAAGCACAGTATGCTCTTTCATAACTCTGTGCCTTTGCCCATGCTGTTCCTTACCCAAGCAAACCCTTCCCTGTCTTGTCTATCCAACAAACTCCTATTCATCTTTCAAAACCCTGAAAAGGCAGCTCCCCTCTCATTCTGAAGATTCTCTGATCTCTAAAAGACAGAGTTTTAACACCTCCTGGGATTCTTCTCTTACCAACACAGCCCTGCACTGTAACGGAAGGGCTGACTCTCCTAATAGCCTGTGTGCTCGTGGAGAGTGGGACAGTGCCTGAGCCTTCTCTGCATCTCTGTCACCTAGTGCAGGGCCTGCCAACTTGTAGACAATAATATATACTTACTGAAGGTATTCTGTGCACACTGGCCTTTAGTGGTACCCTGCCTACCTGTCATTCCCCTTCTAGAAGTGTCACTCCCGGAGGGCTGGATCGAGTCTTGCACTTTGCTTATCTTCTCCACTGTGATGGGGTGCCCCATTTCCTGGGGGGTGGGGGTCTAACAGAGTACTCAGCTGCTGCACCCCACCACCTGTGACTCCCCTTGGCTCATCAGGCCCCCTTTGCACCTTGGAAGGGAGGAGATTGACTTCCACGATGCACAGGGCCTCCATGAGGGATGCGGCCAGGCTGACGGCCTTCTCCAGGAAGAACAAGGTGCCAGGGACCAGCAGCCACTTCCAGAAGTTGGGCCCATGCAGACATGGGAGGTAGGACAGGTGGGTCCAACAGAACACCTGTGGGGGTGGGGAGTAAGTTGCCAGAGTCAAGGCCTGGGGGTGGAACAGAGCCAAGGTTCACGGCCATCCTTAAAGCCAGGACTGTGCCCAGAGCCTTGGCCACACACATCCTCTCCTGGGAACAGGCTTGGGTAGGAGATTGGGGGTGGGAAGCTTCGTTGCCTCTCTGTTCTGGGGGCTTGGTCCAGAAAGTCTGTAAGGGAAGATTCTTGGCGCTAGTGGCAAACATCTGGAACATCTGCCTGGGGGTGTTCTGGGCAGAGTAAACTGCCCCCTCTGATGGGCTCATGAGCATCAGTGTCTCAGCCCACTGACCCTTTCTCAGTGGGAAGGAAGGAAAGACAGCAATGGTGTTCTGGGAGTGGAGGAGAAAGAGCAAAGCCCTGAGGTTTTTTTTTTTTTTTGCGGTACACGGGCCTCTCACTGTTGCGGCCTCTCCTGTTGCGGAGCACAGGCTCTGGATGCGCAGGCTCAGCGGCCATGCCTCACGGGCCCAGCCGCTCCACGGCATGTGGGATCTTCCCAGACTGGAGCACGAACCCGTGTCCCCTGTATCGGCAGGCGGACTCCCAACCACTGCGCCACCAGGGAAGCCCAGCCCTGAGTTTTAATACCTGCTCTGCTACTAGCTGTGGGACCTTGGCCTCGTAAGTTACTTTTCTGAGAGTCAGATTTCTCATGGGTCAAATGAGGATGCTGATTCTGACTTCAAAGGATCATTGCTGGCCCCAAGTAGGTGCTGTGTATATATATATATAATATATATATATTTCTGATGTGACCAGATTAGTCCAAGGGACAGTTCGGGTCTCCCAACCAAATCCTCTGTGACCTCTTGTATCTCGAGGAGGCTAGAGAGAGGAAAGCAAAGCTAGACCTAATACTTTTGGACTGACCATGTGGCAGGTGTGTGTAGTTATTGGCTTCACATGTATTATCTCATTTAATTCCTAAAATATTAATAACTTCAAAGGTAGAGAATTATAGCTCCGTTTTACAGATGAGGACAATGAGTGACCCATAAGTAGTGGGGTGGGGATTAGAATCCCGAAAGCCGGTGTTCCTTCCCCTCCCTGTGCCCAGTTTAATCCAATTAGAGCAAGGGGATAAGCCAGCAAAAAAGCCAGAAGAATCTTCTAGAGCAGAACATTTTCACTCAGCAGACATAAACTACAGCCCAATGGCAGAACCCCAAATCACATGTCCATAGTATGCAGACCGCCTGGAGCTTCCTGGGCTCTGGAGTAATTTAGAGGGAACGCAGCATGAAATGAAGTTGGGAGCCCAGGACGGGACAGGCAAAGGGGTAAGGGCTGGGGCACCTCAAAGTGGCTGCTCCTGCGGACACAGGAGCTGGAGCAGGCGGACATGAGAAGCAGCAGTAGCAGCAGAGCCACACAGGTCAGGGAGGCCGAGCCGTGGACCTAGCCAATGCCAGGCCTCGTGGTGAGCAGCAGTTCCCAAAACTGGAAGGGGCTGGCCTTGGACTGAGCCCGGAGTGCTGGAGACGAGCACAAGACAAGCTCTGCCCACTGCACTTTCCCTTTGGCGTTCCCACCCCTCCCCCTTCTCTGCCCATCAGGCCGGCAGGACACACAGGGGCAGGATAACCGAGTGGTTTGTGGAAAGCCCAGGTGCCCCCCGCCCCCCAGCCTCAGGCTACTCACCGAAGTTCACCACATGGGCCACGGTGTGGACGAGGGAGAGCCCGACCACCATAGCCCATAAGCTGGTGGAACTGGAGGTTGTGGTGCAGCAGCAGGACCTGAGCCAGCCATGTGGCCTGCAGTCACGTGAGGCAGTGCCTAAGCATCAGCACCTGGCTGGGCAAAGCGGTAGAGAGCCCCACCTGGCTCGCTCTCCGCCCTGTCCTCTGCTCCCCAGCGGCTGTTTCCCTACCCTGAGCCTGTTGTGCTTCCTAAACGGGGCCCTGTCATCACCTCCCCTGCCCCCAAGCCTCTGCTGCTCCCCTAAGTCCAAAGCTGGGGGTCTGCAAAGTAGGATCTCCAGAATTGGCGAAGAAAAAATGTTACAGAATGTCTGCTGGTATCACTTTTATCTCAACACGTGGGAAGCACATAAGCTTTTACTAATATTTAGTATCTGTTTAGACATGGTACCCTTATTTAGTCATATGTCAGACTGGCACCATGTCACATGTGGTTCTCGAGATGTCCTGGGGGCAGATGGGGCTTTTTAAGGGGTTTATGATGAAGGTCCCCTCACTTGATCATTTACTTCAATGTATTTATGCATGCCCTGATACGTGGATTTGCAGATTACACTAACTGCTTTTAACTTAAGTAAGCTAACTATCCCTCAGCAGGGACAAGTAGCTTAAAAAGATTCCCTACAGAGAAAATGCAGACTGAAAATAGTGTTAATAAGGCAAGAGCAAGTGACCAAAAAAATGAGTCACATGTCTCCCACCCCTGGTGTGAATTCTTTGTAGCCAGTTATGAGGTTATAAATAAAACTCACTCTAATAAGAAGCTGATATTGTCAGGAGGAGTATTTGGACTAGAGATGTACATTCCTGATCATTAAGAATGAACCTTGGGACTTCCTTGGCAGTCCAGTGGTTAAGACTTCGCCTTCCAATGCAAGGGGTGCGGGTTCGATCCCTGGTCGGGGAGCTAAGAACCCACATGCCTCGTGGCCTAAAAACCAAAACATGAAACAGAAGCAATCTTGTAAAAAATTCACTAAAGACTTTAAAAAATGGTCCACATCAAGAAAATCTTTAAAAAAGAAAGAAAGGGATGAAGCTTGCCTTATAGTTATATTGTGCCATAAACCTATTGGCTAATGATAATACGGCATGCATATAATTATAAGTAAGTGAGCATATACTGGGTAATTGGGAGGGGGTTTTGTATTCTGTTTATTTTTGTTGTGTTTTATTCCGTTCCAGTTGCCAAAGTGTGTCATCAAATACACTTGGAGACCTCAGTCTCTGGTCCCCAGGATCACATTCTGGCATTCAAGGCCTCTGGAAGTATTCTCTTTCTGGTTGGAGCTCTGAACAGGAGCCAGCCCACCTCCTCTGGGTCCACCATAGGGTTATTGTGAGGATCAGATGGAAAGTGCTTAGCACTGTGACTTGTACATAGTAGCACACAAAAGTGCCAGCTATGTTATTTACCTGCTGTGTGACTATGGACAGCTCACTGCCCCCTCTGAGAGTTAGTTCTCACCACTGAGTGTTGGCCCAGTTGAGTTCTAAGGTGCCGTCCTACCCTGACACTGCAGGTGTCCACATGTGGGTCATTTTGTCTAAGAGGAGCCTACATCAGTCCCACTACCCGCTTCCCTGCACTGTGCCCGCAGAACGCTACCACGATGAAGCTGCAGTCAAAGTTGAGGCATTGGCCGCAGCCCTTAGCCACCATGACACTGGCGCCGAGGGCCCGGTGCGCACTAGCTGCCAGGGCAAAAAGCAGCATGTGGAGGTCCACGTAGGCGGCCAGGCAGGGCAGTTGGCTGTGGTGGTTGTGCCAGTAGGCAGAGGTCAGCTGGCGAGGACGGTGTCGGGGCAGCCCAGCGGCGCAAGGAGTCAGCCAGTGGGCAGCACTGTGAGAGAGAGCTCCACTCAGAAGGCCGCGGTGTGGCGGGGACCAGCAGAGTCTGAACCTAGAGATCCCATTCCCTCTGCAGCCCACTAACCCTCGGGGAGCCTCGTGGCAAACAGGCCGGCTTTCTTTTACACCAGGAAACAGAGAGGTCAAGTGACTTGCTTACAGTCACACAGCTAGGTGGAACTGGGATGAATCTCTGGTCTTTCGGATGCCATACGCACAACTTTTTTTTTTTAACTACCTCTCCTTACTTCCCAACTGGGGGCAGGGCGGGGGAGGTAATCGAAAAGGATGGAAGAATCTGAGACATTTTGTGATAACCCACAAGAAAGTTAATACACGAAAAGAATGAACTACAAAACTGGCACTATTTGGAGCTTGGAGTCAGACAAACTTGGGTCTGTTGTTACACCCTTTTTATATTATTTTCTCCACAGCGCTTACCAAATTTGTACTTATCTAGTTTATGTACTTGTTTATTGGTATCAATTACCTGTCCCTCAGTCTGGAACGTAGCCCCAGCAGAGCTCTGCCATTACTGAGAACAAGGCTTGGTACATAGTAGCTGCTCAACCAAGTTGAATAAATAACTGTCTTTGCTAACTATCTGTGTGATCCTAGGCATGTTACCTCAGGTGAAGTAACTTTAATGTCCTTTTGGAACTTCATTCCTTTTGTAACTTTAATTTCCTTTTCCATGCTATGCACTGGTATATTTGTAAAAATGCCCAGCACTTAATATTGTGAGTTGATTCTAAAGAAACACTGTAGAAAATGGACACATGACAACAGCTGCCCTGCACTACAGACCTTTGTCCCCAAGAGAAAGTAGGCAGAGGGGAGGGGCTGGGCCGGGCTGAGGCCTCCTCCGTGTGTTCAGGCCACACTTTGCACCTGGTGTCTAATCCCAGCACTGGCAGTGCCCCTGCACGAGACAGGGCGGTACCTGATGGTCAGGTTCTCCATGACCCCGGGGAAGCGCTGCAGCTGGCCTCGAAGCTCATTGAAGGTGATGGTGCCACTGCAGTCCTTGTCCGCCAGCTTGAAGAGCGCCAGCGTCAGCTGGTCCAGCTTCTCCTCGGGCAGCGAGATGGCGCTGTCACGCAGGCACGACTGCAGTGTGATGCGCAGCTCATCCACGTTGATGGAGCCGCTCCCTGGCCCAAGTGAGGATGAAGCCAAGTGGGGGCCTGCCCCCAGACCTCGCTCTGTACTTGCAGACTCGCCCTGTCTTGCACAACCATTGCATCAGTAGTTCGTTATCTTCATCTTTCTGCCAACCAACTCTCTTTAGGAGCATAGACCAGGCAATCGAAGGACATATGGCACCTTCCGCTCACAAACCTTCCATGGCTCCCTACTGCCGAGCTCAACAGAGGTGAACATTTCCCCAAGCATGGAGAATCTTTGGATTCAGTGCATGCCTTTCTCCAGAATCTGCAGCCTCCTCTCTAAGTACCACTCAACTTCCAAGATCATCTGCCCAGAAGATACACTTGCTTACTTAATCTATAAGGAGCTACGTGCCCAGAGCTTCAATTATCCAGAGGCGAATTGTATATGAGGTGGTGGTGAAGAAGTTCCCTGTTGTTCCCCGACTTGTAGCAAAATATGCTCATCCATGTTGTCCTGAGAGGCTGCAGCTGGGCCCTCAAGTCCAGCCTTGTGGCCTTATGTGAACATGAGTGGCTAAGAGTGATGTGAAAAGGAAGCCAGAAGTACTGTCGACCCTCCGAAAGGTTGCGTTCTGCATCTGGGGATTCCACCTGTGGTTGATTGAATAGGAGGATGTGGAACCCACGGATACCGAGGGCCGACTGTATGACTCCCTTTTATCTAAGGGACTTGAGCATACACGGATTTTGGTATCCACTGGGGTCCTGGAACCAATCAGAGAAACTACTGTACCAACTGAGATGGGATCTGAGGCACTTTTTTTTCCTGTATATATTTTCATTCTTCATGAGCAGTAGGACTCGTGATTAGTGATTCCTTGGCCTGTTTTGGATATAGACACACCTGAGGTAGCAACATGCTTCTGCCCCTTACTGTGTGATGGTGGGCTATAAGTCCTTTAGAGTATTGCACCTTACTTTGCTCATCTCTAAAATGGGGCTAATTATTCCTCCCTTTCAGAATTGGTTCAAGGATAATAGATAATTAATTATAAAGCACTTAATGCGGTATATGGAAGACGGTAGTTGCATATAAATGAAAAGTCTTATTGGTATTGTGATCATCACTTGGGCCAAAGTCAAAGTCTGTAATCACGTACAGAGTCTAATATGCCACTCTCCAGCCACACCTCCCTTCAGTTTTCCTAGTCAAGAGCCAGCATGAAGCATACTTTAAAGAAAACCTTAGCAAAGCTCTGCCAAGAAACTCATGCACCCTGGGCCAACTTGCTTCCTATTGCACTCTTCAGGGTCCATGTAGCCCCCAGGAGTGGTCTGAGACTTAGCCCATTTGAAATGACCTATGGGAGGCCTTTTCTTACTACTGACATTCTACTGGATGAGGACATGAACCAGGCCCTGAGATATATTATTAATCTAGGACAAGTTCAGAAGGTAATCCAGGACTATGCCCACAAGACGCTGCCAGCTCCCACTAAAAATACAGAGGAAGGAGCAGTTCCTTCACAAATAAACCCCGGGGATCAAGTTCTTCTTCAAACCCGGAAAGAGGGGGTCCCCCCCAAGACCAACTATTGCACAGGATGGGTTGAAGCCTTTGCCACCCAATTGGAAAGGGCTATGGAAGTCTTTAAGTCCCTTTTAAAAGAAATACTTCCTCGGTTTGGACTTCCAAAGTCCCTGCAGAGTGATAACAGGCCTTCTTTTTATAGCCAAAATCACACAGGGGTTCACAACAGCCTGTGGGCGCTCTGACCACATCCAGAGCGCCCATCCCTCCCCGCCCCCTTCACACCCTCTCGCCCATTCAGCTTTATACTCTCCTTAGCCAATTTCAAATCCAGGGTTCTCCTTCACAATTATTGTTGTGCACATTTTTATTCCTTATCCCTCTGTCCTTCTATTGCACTGACCCTAAAAATATCTCATCCCTAGGTGAATCCAAGTACCTGTTTTCTCCTTTCCTGCACCAGGGCAGCTAAGTGAACATTGCTGAAGAAAAGCACCCAAGAGAGCAGGAAGTGTCTGATCCCAGCCATGGCAAGGCCTTCAACTTGCCCGCAGTCATCTCATGCTTCTCTAGCAAGGTCACGGTCCTGCTGTCTGCCGAGACCACTTCTCACCTCCATGCCCATCTAGTCCCTGCCTGGCTCTCAGAGAAAACTGGAACCCCTGGAAGCGAGTGCCCTCTAGTTCCTGCCTTGAAACTACAAACCTCCTCTCACCTGCTGTCTTCTTCCCCACCTCTGTCTGCAAGGAGGAGGTGAGTGTGCTGCTTCCTCCTGTCACAGGCCAACCTCTCCATCTGAGGTTGTTGATAAGCCCCAGGTGTGGGCCAAGCTTGGTGGTCAGAAAGCAGTCAGTGAAGAGGGTCCCATGGAGATTGGAGTGGGGTCTGAGGAAGATGCTCAGGAAGCAGGGTCAGTCAACTGCCCATGTAGTGGTGGTGGTGTGGGTCAACTTGGGAAGTGGGTTCCAAGAATGAGGTCTGGCTAGACTGTCAGGCAGGAATGGGAGGTAGAGAAACCCCATAGGCCAGAGGGCCTTGCCCAGGAGCAGATCTGCAGCTGGGTTGAGTTTTCAGGATGCATATCCAGCCCTGTGACTCCCCTGCTCAATGCTCTTCAATGGATCCCCATTGCTCGTTGTACTGAGACTCCAAACCATGGCCCCTGGGGCCTGCCCCGTCTGGCCTCACCAACTACCCCAGTCTCACTGGGTGCCTTTTTCCCACTTCAGCCTCCCTTCCTTTGATGATTCTGGGTCTTTAGACACCCTTTAAGCCACAAAGTTGCCAAAGAATGAAGGTCATTGCAGTGTCACTTACAATGCCAAAAAACGGAGGGGGGAACAATGAAATTCTCCCTTTTGGAAATGGGGTTTGAGTAAATAGTAATAAATAATAGCTGACACCTGTAAACGTGGTACCCCAAACTAGGCACTTTCCTGAGTTTACATAAGTTAACTAATTTAATCCTCCTAGCAACCTCACGAGTATGTGCTATTATGATGGTCATTATTTTTATGTGACACGTGAAGAAATTAAAGCAGGGAGAAGTTAAATAACTTGCCCAGGGTCACATGATTAATAACTGGTGGAGCTGAGATTTGAACCTGGGTAACCTGGCCTCAGAATCAGAGACCTTAGAGTATATACTAGATGATTCTATTTATTTGAAATTCTAGGAATGGTATGGTCATAGAAAGTGGTGGAGTGGGAGACATTGATAGCAAAAGGGGAGGGAACATTTTAGGCTAATAAATATGTTTTCTTTCTTGATTGCAGTGGTTGTGGTTTATACAGATGTATGAATTTGTCAAAGCTCATTGAACAACTCAAAATATTGTATTAAATATTTCAATAAAGTTAATTTTACAAAAAAAAAAGAAAAGAATCAGAGATCTTAACTATTAGGCTGTGCTGCATGGAACATAGGACACAGACATACAGTGGAATATGATGCAGCCACTACAGATGAGGCTATAACAACACTGAGTTACCACTTCACACCCATTGGGATGGCTATTATCAAAAAAACAGAAAATAACAAGTGTTGGAGAAATTGGAACCCTTATGCATTGCTGGTGTGAATGTAAAATGGCATAACCACTGTAGAAAAAGAGTATGGCAGTTCCTCAATAAAAAGAATTGCCCTATGATCCAGTAATTCCACTTCTGGGTATATGCCCAAAAGAATTGAAAGCAGGGTCTTGAAGAGATATTTGTACACCCATATTTATAGCAGCACTATTCATAATAGCCGAGAGATGGAAGCAACCCAAGTGTCCACTGAAAAATGAATGGATAAACAAAATGTGTTATATACATACAATGGATAATATTCAGTCTTAAAAAAGAATGAAAGCCTGTCATATGGTACAACATGGGTGAAACTTGAGCACATTATGCTAAGTGAAATAAGCTAGTTACAAAAGGATAACTATTATATAATTTCACTTATATAATTTACCTACAGTAGTCAAATTCTTGGAGGAGGGGGAATAGGGAGTTATGATTAGTTGGTACAGTGTCAGTTTGGAAGAATGAAAAAGTTCTGGAGATGGATAGTGGTGATGGTTGCCCAACAATGTGAATTTACTTGATGCTTCTGAACTATACACTTAAAAATTGGTTAAAGTGGTAAATTTAATATTATGTATATTTTACTACAATAAAAATGATATTATGAAGCAATACAGTCTTACATGAACAATTGTTTATATTGTTTAGTGAAAAAAAGCAGTGTGTATAGTATAATCCCATTTTGTTTTTTTTAAAAAAGTGGATAGTGAGTGTATGTTATCAGAAGAGAGTATAGAAAAATGTTATGGGTGATTTTTGTCATAGTGGGCTATTATGATGATTATTAAAAAGCAATAAAACAATTTCTTTTTTTAAACATACAAAAGAACAAAGGAAAGTTCTGGCTTCTGCTGAGTTGAATCAAGGGCATTTGTCTCCCTGCCAGGGACCCATCTTCTCCCCCAACAAAAGGGAAGCAGAGACCAGAGACAGGGCAGGGAACCCACAGAGAGACAGAGAGAGAGAGCTGTCAGCCTCACCTGCAGAAAACAGCCCCATGCCGGGCAATCACTGAGATAGGCTGATTCCCTTTGTCCCCCCTCCTGAGTCCTGCCCCCCACCTCACAAAGGGCCCTTACCGTCAACATGCCGTGGATGAGCAGGGTCCACACCTCCTGCAGCTCCTGAAACGTGATGGTGCCACTTCCATCCGAGTCAAACAGAATGAAGAATCTCTTGGCAAAGAAGGACTGTGACCAGAAGGGGGCAGGAGACGGGCACAAGTATGGCCACAGGGCCCAGGCTTTGAATTCATTCACTGCATCTGCGTGTGTGTGTGTACACACTGTGGGGTGGTGGGAATCAGGGAGGACCCAGGTGCCTGAACACAGTGTGTGATCTGCCCACGAGGCCACACCAGGGGACAGTGTCCATGGCCCATCTGGCCAGCTGAGAGCAAGTTTGGGGTCTGGTGAGAGAACTGTTCAGCTATAGAGAGGATGGGCTTGTGTCTGGGCCTCTGGCCCCCTTCTGGCCCCCGGGCCTGGTAATTTGCATGGGCTCTCCGTCCCCACAGTCCATCGCCCCCATCAGCCTTGCAGTCCAGACCTCTGGTGGCCCCTTACTCAACATGGGAAAAGGGTCAGATCGAGGGTCCCTCAAAGGCTCCTTCCAGGTCCTGTCTCATTCCCCTTGGGGTCACCCCAAGGGATAGTGAAGCCTGGAAGGACTTAGAAAATAGATGCCACTTGAGTACCTGTGTCTTTGCCTTTACCTGTTGTTTGGGCTGCCTACAGCCTACATTTAAGTGTTCTTAACGTAGACTTGTTCTGAACAGCACCTGTTCTCAATTGCCGATTTACTCACTCCATTCATCATTCATCCATTCATTCATTCAACAATCATGTCTGTGCAGCCTCTGCTTTCCAGGTCTGTGTTAGGCACTGGAAACACAGAAATTAAGAAAACAGGCTGGGTCAGTGTCACAGATATGCCAGGCCTGGAGGCTCCCCTTGAGGCAGGGAGAGGAGCCTAAGGGCTTTGGTGTCTGACCTCAGTTCAGAAGCAGGAAGTCTACTGTAGGCAGTCCAGCCCCGCCTTGGCTTCACTCTTTTTCCCCTCGATCCCTCGAGTAAGGCCTTTATCACTCTCTACCATCCCAAATGGCTTTATCTTAAGATATTTTACAGCCCCTGTTAGGCAGAAGATCTTTCTTTCCTTCCCCATATTGACTATGAAAGGAGGCAGAGCATTTAGAGTTCTAAGTAGTATCTCCGTTACCAGCCAATGAGGGGCTCTCCCTTCAAAACAGGGGCATTCAAGTGCTCATTGGCTTGCGCCCATCGAGGACACAGGCCACCATGAGATGCCAGCCCAGAGGACACCTGGGGCGAGACTCACTCCTTCCGCCTCTCTGCTAACGTCTCCGCTGTTTGTCGGGCATGCAGGCTGTTATGGGGATGGGCAGAGGACCTATGAAACCAAGAGAGAGGACTGGGGATGGCGTGGCCGTGCAAATGGGCCTTTAATGGATACAAATCATGGAAAAGTTTATTTTGTGGCAGGAGGCTTAAGTCATAGCATCACCTTTGCCCGTGAGGCTAGCAGTAACTGTGAGGGCAATAATGTTTCTTAAGATTTGACAAGCTACTGCTTTCCAACTTCACGTGTTGTTTGAAAGACCCCAGGAGGCCATGGCTACCATGAGGGAAGGAAGGACCCCAGTAGCAGAGACAGAAACATCCTCTGGCCCTGCTTAGAAGTGGAGCCTCAAGCCCGGAGAAACCCGGGGAGCAACGTTTCCCTCCTTGTGAGGTACTGTGTCCTGCAAAGCAGATTACTCTTCCTCTACAAAATATGAGTGCAGGGTCTCCATTTCTGGAGTGGACACTTGCCTCTTTCACATTCAGGGCTCTTTTGAGATCTTGCAGGTTGATTTCCCTGTTTTCTCCTGCAAT
The DNA here is from genome assembly GCF_964165515.1 of Mesoplodon bidens. Lineage (NCBI taxonomy): Eukaryota > Metazoa > Chordata > Mammalia > Artiodactyla > Ziphiidae > Mesoplodon > Mesoplodon bidens. Next base: position 58,515,192 of record NC_138178.1, on the reverse strand, counting down.
GGTCTCAAACTGGTGTGTCATCCACTGAAGCCACTTGGCGTCCTCCTCGGCACTCACAGTGCTGGCAGACAAAAGAGACAGGTTTGTTGGTTTGGGGTGGCCAAGGACTCAGGAGGACTCATGATGGCCCCAGGACTTCTGTCTTCCCCCAGTTAGGGCCTCGGACCTCCCATGGGGTTGAACCAGCTTCAGGGCGGGAGCAGTGCTTCCCCACACCTGCTTCTTTACGTCTCTAAGTCCCCGTTTCTTCCTTCCATCTGGCATTGGCCGGCCCAGGCTTAAGTCTCTTTAGCTTCTGGAATGACAGGGCCCCAGTGAGATGGACCCCAGACTGTGGTCAGAGAATGGCCTGCTCCAGGGGTGCTATTAACACAATGACAGTGACTGTCCCACCTCACATTTTCATGGCTCTTTACTGTTTTCAAAATCCTTCCCATGCACTATTTCCTCTGGTCTCTGTTACCAAATGTAAAATACTCAACTTCTCTGAGCCTATTTCCTCCCTATGATATTTTACAGAGAGGAAACAGGCTCAGAGCACTTGAGTTATTTAGCAGAATTTATTCAGCAGGTTAGAGACAGAGCTCAACTCTGAGGCCAGTGCTTTTTCCATCACGCCCCAGAGCCTCCACCCTCTGCCTGAACACTTCAGGTACAAGCCATGCCAGGACTGAGGCCTCAGGGCTTGACTCTCCAGGTCCAGGGCATATTCTACAATGTCACAAGGGCATCAGCCATCTAAAACCCTCACAGATGGGCTAGCTATACTGTGATCGGAACAGAGGTTAGTGATGAAATGAGGACAGCACTTTCTGTGGCATCAGGACCCAGCAATACAAAATTGAGTCAATAAGTGAGAATTTGTAGCATCTTATTCTATAAATTTCCTCTGTGAGAATGGCTTTTGTCAGTATCCCATGAGTTTAATATAACCTTAAATGATTTAGCTACAATCAATCTTCATTATTTGCAGATTCCACAATTGCGAATTCACCTACTTGCTAAAATTTATTTGTAACCTTCAAATCAATACTTGCAGCATTTTTGAAGTCATTGTGGACATGGGTAAAGTGGGAATACATTTGAGTCTACTGATGTGCATGTTCCCACCTGAGGTCAAACATAGCAATGATCTGCCTACTTGTCTCAGCTCTCAGACTGTAAACAAATGTCCTTCCCAAGATCTATTTAGTGCTGTGTGTTTCACATTCTTGTGCTCTTCATTGGTGATTTTGCTCTTTAAAATGGCCCCCAGGAGTAATGCTGAAGTACTGTCCAGTGTTCCTAAGCACAAAAAGGCTGTGATCTGCCTTATGGAGAAATTACATGTGTTACATAAGCTTTGTTTGGACATGAGTTCTAGTGCTGTTGACCATAAGGTCTATGTTAACGAATCAACAATTTCTGCTTTTAAAGGAGTCTTTAAACAGAAACACACATAAAACAAAATTATGTATTGATTATTATATGAAAAATTTGTGCCCATAGGCTGGCAGTAACCAAACCCTGTATTTATTTTCCCTAGGAGTAAAGGTTCAGAATTTCCTCATTCAGGGTTTGTGGTGACTTTATAGAAAACAACTATCATGAAAAATGAAAATTAACTGTATTTATAAATAAAGATTAAAAATAAATGAGCTAAAGTGAAATCAATCAGAGAAAGACAAATACTTTATAACATCACTTATATGTGGAATCTGAAAAATAAAACATACTAGTGAATATAACAGAAAAGAAACAGACCCACAGATATAGAGAACAAACTAGTGGTTACCAGTAGGGAGAGGACAGGGAGAGAGGAGAGATAGAGGTAAGGGATTAAGAGGTACAAACTATTATGTATAAAATAAGCTACAAGGATATATTGTACAACACAGGGAAGGTAGCCAATATTTTATAATAACTATAAGTGGAGTATAACCTTTAAAAAATAAAATAAAAAAAATGAGCTAGCTTCCATTTAAGTAACTAGAAAAAGAATAAAATACACACATACACAAATAGAAGGAGAGATTCTTAAATATAAGATCTGAAATTAAGGAACTAAAAAGCTAAAACAGGTCAAAATGGTAAATTGATTTTAATTATGACAATAGTTTTACGGATGCATGCATATGTCAATACTCATCAAATTGTTCATTTAAATTACCGTATGTCAATTATGCCTCAATATAGTGAAAAAAACAAGTTGGTTCTTTGAAAATACCAAGTGAAAAGCATGATTAAAGAAAAAAAGTGAAACAATATAACATTAATATTGAGAAAGGCAATAGAATCAAGAAAAGGGAAGGGCTACAGAAATATAAGAGTATTGTGTGCAAATGCTTGGTGAACTTAGAGACATGAATTAATTTCAAGAAGTAACCACCTGAGGGCTTCCCTGGTGGCGCAGTGGTTGAGGGTCCGCCTGCCGATGCAGGGGACGGGGGTTCGTGCCCCGGTCTGGGAGGATCCCACATGCCGTGGAGCGGCTGGGCCCGTGAGCCATGGCCGCTGAGCCTGCGCGTCCGGAGCCTGTGCTCCGCAACGGGAGAGGCCGCAGCAGTGAGAGGCCCGCGTACCGCAAAAAAAAAAAAAAAAAAAAAAAAAAAGAAGTAACCACCTGAACAGACCAATAATCACTTAAGAAATTAGAAAGGGGGTTAAATGTCAACCATTTAAAATAATGTCAGGCAGTCCCTCCCATCAGGAAGCTTGCACAAGCCTCTTAGATAGCTTCATCCACCAAAGGGAAGACAGCAGAAGCAAGAAGAACTAAAATCCTGCAGGCTGTGGAATGAAAACCACAATCACAGAAAGATAGACAAAATGAAAAGTCAGAGTATGATGTCCCAGATGAAGGAACAAGATAAAACCCCAGAAAAACAATTAAATGGAGATAGGCAACCTTCCAGAAAAATAATTCAGAATAATGATAGGGAAGATGACACAGGACCTCAGAAGAAGAATGGAGGTAAGGATCAAGAAGATGCAAGAAATGCTTAACAAAGATATAGAAGAATTAAAGAACAAACAAACAAAGATGAACAATACAATAACTGAAATGAAAAATGCACTAGAAGGAATCAGTAGCAGAATAACTGAGGCAGAAGAATGGATAAGTGACCTGGAAGACAGAATGGCAGAATTTACTGCTGTGGAACAGAATAAAGAAAAAAGAGTGAAAAGAAATGAAGACAGCCTAAGAGACCTCTGGGACAACATTAAACGCAAAAACATTCGCATTATAGGGGTCCCAGAAGGAGAAGAGAGAGAGAAAGGACCTGAGAAAATATTTGAAGAGATTATAGTCAAAAATTTCCCTAACATGGGAAAGGAAATAGCTACCCAAGTCCCAGAAGCACAGAGAGTCCCATACAGGATAAACCCCAGGAGAAACATGCCAGACACATAGTAATCAAATTGGCAAAAATTAAAGACAAAGAAAAATTATTGAAAGCAGCAAGGGAAAAATGACAAATAACATAAAAGGGAACTCCCATAAGGTTAACAGCTGATTTCTCAGCAGAAACTCTACAAGCCAGAAGGGAGTGGCATGATATACTTAAAGTGATGAAAGGAAAGAACTTACAACCAAGATTACTCTACCCAGCAAGGATCTCATTCAGATTTGATGGAGAAATCAAAAGCTTTACAGAAAAGCAAAAGCTAAGAGAAGTCAGCACCACCAAACCAGCTCTACAACAAATGGTAAAGGAACTTCTGTAAGTGGGAAACACAAGAGAAGAAAAGGACCTACATAAACAAACCCCCCCAAATTAAGAAAATGGTAATTGGAACATACATATCAATAATTACCTTAAATGTGAATGGATTAAATGCTCCAAACAAAAGACACAGGCTTGCTGAATGGATACGAAAACAAGACCCATCTATATGGTGCCTACAAGAGACCCACTTCAGACCTAAGGACACATACAGACTGAAAGCGAGGAGATGGAAAAAGATATTCCATGCAAATGGAAATCAAAAGAAAGCTGGAGTAGCAATACTCATATCAGATAAAATAGACTTTAAAGAATGTTACAAGAGACAAGGAAGGACACTACATAATGATCAAGGGATCAATCCAAGAAGAAGATATAACAATTATAAATATATATGCACCCAACATAGGAGCACCTCAATACATAAGGCAACTGCTAATAGCTATAAAAGAGGATATCAACAGTAACACAGTAATAGTGGGGGACTTTAACACCTCACTTACACCAATGGACAGATCATCCAAAATGAAAATAAATAAGGAAACAGAAGCTTTAATGACACAGTAGACCAGATAAATTTAATTGATATTTATAGGACATTCCATCTGAAAACAACAGATTACACTTTCTTCTCAAGTGTGCATGGAACATTCTCCAGGATAGATCACATCTTGGGTCACAAATCAAGCCTCAGTAAATTTAAGAAAACTGAAATCATATCAAGCATCTTTTCTGACCACAACACTATGAGATTAGAAATCAATTACAGGGGGAAAAAAACGTAAAAAACACAAACACATGGAGGCTAAACAATACATTACTAAATAACGAAGAGATCACTGAAGAAATCAAAGAGGAAATCAAAAAATACCTAGAGACAAATGACAATGAAAACACGATGATCCAAAACCTATGGGATGCATCAAAAGCAGTTCTAAGAGGGACATTTATAGCCATACAAGCCTACCTCAAGAAACAAGAAAAATCTCAAATAAACAATCTAACGTTACACCTAAAGGAACTAGAGAAAAAAGAACAAACAAAACCCAAAGTTAGCAGAAGGAAAGAAATCATAAAGATCAGAGCAGAAATAAATGAAATAGAAACAAAGAAAAAAATAGCAAAGATCAATAAAACTAAAAGCTGGTTCTCTGAGAAGATAAACAATATTGATAAACCATTAGCCAGACTCATCAAGAAAAAGAGGGAGAAGACTCAAATCAATAAAATTAGAAATGAAAAAGGAGAAGTTACAACAGACACTGCAAAAATACAATGCATCCTAAGAGACTACTACAAGCAACTCTCTGACAATAAAACGGATGACCTGGAAGAAATGGACAAATTTTTAGAAAGGTATAACCTTCCAAGACTGAACCAGGAATAGAAAATATGAACAGACCAATCACAAGTAATGAAATTGAAACTGTGATTAAAAATCTTCCAACAAACAAAAGTCCAGGACCAGATGGCTTCACAGGTGAATTCTATCAAACATTTAGAGAAGAGCTAACACCCTTCCTTCTCAAACTCTTACAAAAAATTGCAGAGGAAGGAAAACTCCCAAGCTCATACTATGAGGCCACCATCACCCTGATACCAAAACCAGGCAAAGATACTACAAAAAAAGAAAATTAAAGACCAATATCACTCATGATTATAGATGCAAAAATCCTCAACAAAATACTAGCAAACAAAATCCAACAACATATTAAAAGGATCATACACCATGATCAAGTGGGATTTATCCCAGAGATGCAAGGATACTTCAATATATGCAAATCAATCAATGTGATACACCATATTAACAAATTGAAGAATAAAAACCGTATGATCATCTCAATAGATGCAGAAAAAGCTTTTGACAAAATTCAACACCCATTTATGATAAAAACTCTCAAGAAAGTGGGCATACAGGGAACCTACTTCACCATAATAAAGGCCATATATGACAAACCCACAGCAAACATCATTCTCCATGGTGAAAAACTGAAAGCATTTCCTCTAAGATCAGGAACAAGACAACGTTGCCCACTCTCACCACTATTATTCAACATAGTTTTGGAAGTCCTAGCCACGGCAATCAGAGAAGGAAAAGAAATAAAAGGAATACAAATTGGAAAAGAAGAAGTAAAACTCTCACTGTTCACAGATGACATGATACTATACATAGAAAATCCTAAAGATGCCACCAGAAAACTACTAGAGCTAATCAATGAATTTGGTAATGTTGCAGGATACAAAATTAATGCACAGAAATCTCTTGCATTCCTATATACTAATGATGAAAAATCTGAAAGAGAATTTAAGGAAACACTCCCATTTACCATTGCAACAAAAAGAATAAAATACCTAGGAATAAACCTACCTAGGGAGACAAAAGACCTGTATGCATTAAACTATAAGACACTGATGAAAGAAATTAAAGATGATACCAACAGATGGAGAGATATACCATTTTCTTGGATTGAAAGAATCAATATTGTGAAAGTGGCTATACTATCCAAAGCAATGTACAGATTCAGTGCAATCCCTATCAAATTACCAATGGCATTTTTTACAGAACTAGAACAAAAAATCTTAAAATTTGTATGGAGACATAAAAGACCCTGAATAGCCAAAGCAGTCTTGAGGGAAAAAAACGGAGCTGGGGGAATCAGACTCCCTGACTTCAGACTGTACTACAAAGCTACAGTCATCAAGACAGTATGGTACTGGCACAAAAACAGAAATATAGATCAATGGAACAGGATAGGAAGCCCAGAGATAAACCCACACACACCTATGGTCAACTAATCTATGACAAAGGAGGCAAGGTTATACAATGGAGAAAAGACAGCCTCTTCAATAAGTGGTGCTGGGAGAACTGGACAGCTACATGTAAAAGAATGAAATTAGAACACTCGCTAACGCCATACACAAAAATAAACTCAAAATGGATTAGAGACCTAAACGTAAGACTGGACACTATAAAACTCTTAGAGGAAAACATAGGACGAACACTCTTTGACATAACTCACAGCAAGATCTTTCTTGATCCACCTCCTAGAGTAATGGAAATAAAAATAAAAATAAACAAATGGGACCTAATGAAACTTAAAAGCTTTTGCACAGCAAAGGAAATCCTAAACAAGATGAAAAGACAACCCTCAGAATGGGAGAATATATTTGCAAATGAATCATCGGGCAAAGGAGTAATCTCCAAAATATATAAACAGCTCATGCAGCTCAATATTAAAAAAACAAACAACCCAATCCAAAAATGGGCAGAAAACCTAAACAGATATTTCTCCATAGAAGACATACAGATGGCCAAGAAGCACATGAAAAGCTACTCAACATCACTAATTATTAGAGAAATGCAAATCAAAACTACAATGAGATATCACCTCACACAGGTCAGAGTGGTCATCATCAAAAAATCTACAAACAATACATGCTGGAGAGGGTGTGGAGAAAAGGGAACCCTCCTGCACTGTTTGTGGGAATGTAAATTGATACAGCCACTATGGAGAACAATATGGAGATTCCTTAAAAAACTAAAAATAGAACTACCATATGATCCAGCAATCCCACTACTGGGCATATACCCTGAGAAAACCATAATTCAAAAAGATACACATACCACAATATTCATTGCAGCACTATTTACAATCGCCAGGACATGGAAGAAACCGAAATGTCCCCAATAATATTGTTGCATGATTACCAAATTATAAACATTAACTGTAGAGAATTAGAAAAATACCTAAAAGCACACACATACTTTAAAAAAGATTTTTTAAAAAATCACTATAATCTACCTACCCAAATAAAATCACTGCTAATGTTGAGCATTTATTTCTAGTCACATGCAGAAGGTAGCCCAGCCTGGGATTCAGAGGGGGGTTGTGTTTGATGGACTCATTCACATGAGCTGGTTTTGAGGTAGGAGATAAATGGGTCCCTGGGCTGGACAGCTGGTATGTGTCAAGTGGAGGAAAACTGAAGCTTTGCTCTCACCCAGATGCTCCAAGGACAAAGCTAGTGGCAGAAGATGAGCTCTGCTGAAGTAAAGAGATAAGATGACCACTCCTGAGGTCAAGGAAAACTTCCCTGTCTGCACATGGGCGGGAAGGCTCCTTGGGGGTCAAAAAGGGAGGGGGCTCCACCCCATAATAGGTGTGGGACATACCGCCACAGGCCTCCGCGGTGGGATCCATCTTAGCAAAAAGTTGGCAGGCGTGTTGGGGAGGGTCCTGGGCAGGTCAGGTGTGGAAAAAGAAACCAGATAATTGGCCAGAGGTAAACAAAGACCAGGAAGAACTGTCCTATGTAAGTGATTTAAATCACCTCTTTCCTGCGCTCCTCCTCATTAGGAAGGACAGCTATACCCTTTCTCCCTGGGTGTGTATTTCTGCCTTGCTTCTGACTTAAATAAATACACTCTTTCTCTGTGTGCTCTCCCATACATTGGGCTGTCTCTGGTAATAAACTTTGTACCTATTTTGCAGTTTTTGCCTCCTTGAAACATTCTTGATTTCAATGGGGGAAAGAGACAGAGGCACTTTGCTTCTAGCCTCTAGACCCTGGTGGACTAACTGGCTTGGATTCCTGGTTTTCATCCAGGCTACCCAGGTTCAATTCCTGGGCAGGGGAACTAAGATCTCTCTCAGGACCGCTCACTGCTGTCTCCTAGAAATCAGTGTCACCTGTGTGAAAGGGACCACTGAGGAGAACATTGTAAGTGGAGGGCTTGGGGGTGAAACCTGGGAAGAAGGAGAGGGAAGCACGGGTCTGTTCTTCAGCTCTGCCCTTGAACTCTGGTCTGAGTTCTCTGAAGAGATAGGGAAGGCAGGGAATTCTTTGCAGGGACGGCAGGAGACTCCAGTACTGTTTGGACTCGGGGGTCTTGAATGTTTGGAAGTCCAGGAGATCACCCTTCTACTGGGAGGTGCTAGGGCAGTACAGCCAGTAGGAGGGCTGCCAGGTAGTAGACAGCTCCAGGAGCACCAGACTGGTGGGATTTGAGCAGGCTGGCTCGTGAGCACATGTGAGACACCCAAGTACCTGGGGAAAATTGGGAGTGGAGTAAGCAAAGCAGTTAGCAAAAGGTGGGCATAATTGCTAATGACACTTCTTCATAGCCACAAGCCAGACTCAGAAAAGTAAGAAGCTGAGACTTGGGACTTCTGGTTAAAATGGTATTACATTCACTCTTTGAGGCCCCCTCATCTGTACCACACACAAAGCAATGATAGATAAAAAAAATTTTTTTTAGTTTAAAAGACCAACTGATCTCAAATAAGATAAACATCTCTGTTGACCAGAGATGAAGCAGAAACATGCCATGCCCCTGCTTATGGGAGAGGGCTGGAAAAAGCTGTGTCTGACCATTGCCTGGGACTGTGATTTATATTTTGTACTTAGCCTCCTAGCCAAGAGCTGGACCACAACAACTGCTGCTTGGTGACTGGACCCATGGCATCCTCAGCTCTCCCTGGATGGGAGCCCCAGGCCACCAAGGTAAGGCTAATATTGAACTGAGGGGACCAGGAAGCTGGGTGGAAGCAACGCAGAACTTCTAGAGAAGGGTTGAACACAAACACAACACAACACACACACGTACACACACACACCGTTCAAGATGAGTCAACAAGCTGGTATTCCAAAAGACCTCAAAAGAATGACTGCAAAGAAGACAGCCAATCAAACCAATAGTAGGGGGAATTCATTTTGTAAGAAGTGAAAATAATAGACATTAAGCATATTTAGAATTCTCAAAGAAGGAAAGGAAAGAAAAACATTCATAAAAAAAGAATAAGAACTTAAATAAAAATGGGCAGAAATGAAACCAGCCCAGCTGGTATGAAGAAAATGCTACTAGAAATACGGAGAAACATATGGTTATTAAAATTTTAAATAATTCAATACATAATTTTTAGTCTAGACCTAATTGAAGAGTGGATGTACAATCCCTAAGATGGGATTGAATAATTCACTTGGAATAATTCTGTAACTTTTTTTCACTTACCAACATATGTTAAACATTTCTCTATATTATTAAATATGAATGTGTCAAAAATGTTGTAAACTAGTCTTCTATGTTTGGACAGTTAACTTTCTTATATTTATTCCATTACTATAAACAAGTTTTTGAGAAATCTTGTTATTAAATCTTTGTCCAAGTTTCCAATGGTTTCTCTAGGCTGGATTCCCAAAAGAGGAATTACTGAGCCCAAGAAGTATGAAATTTCCTAAGTCTTTTGGTTACAGCCAATAGCCAAACTGCTTCTCAAAGATCTTGAACCAATTTTTCACTCCCACCATGTTTTAAGAAATGCCTGTTTAACAGAACATTTTTGAATACTAAGAATTATCCCTTAAAATATTTGTCCACTTGCGTCTCCCTCCCACCCTCCTTATCCCACCCCTCTAGGTGGTCACAAAGCACGGAGACCAAGAGGCAAGAGATACGGGAACATATGTATATGTATAACTGATTCACTTTGTTATAAAGCAGAAACTAACACAGCATTGTAAAGCAATTATACTCCAATAAAGATGTTAAAAAAATGAGATAACAAGACAAAAAAATATATAGTTGGGGCTTCCCTGGTGGCGCAGTGGTTGAGAGTCTGCCTGCTGATGCAGGGGACACGGGTTCGAGCCCCAGTCGGGGAAGATCCCACATGCCACGGAGCGGCTGGGCCCATGAGCCATGGCCGCTGAGCCTGCGCGTCAGGAGCCTGTGCTCCGCAACAGGAGAGGCCACAACAGTGAGAGGCCCGCGTACAGCAAGAAAAAAAAATTGTCCATTTGGCAAAAAATGATATCTTCAATTTTTATTTGCCTTAGTCTGATTAGTAACAAAGTGAAACATCATCATGGAAGGAAAAATAGCAAAAACCTCCTTTCCTCATTTCTTGGGTAAAGTAGGACATATTTTACTGTAGAGGGGATACAGAGCTTCGTTACATGACATACTCCCAACTGGTTGTTTTTTGGCTTAAAACACTTTTCTTCTACCTTTTTTTTTTTTTTTTTTTTCGTCAAAAGCATGATGTCTTCACTCCAGCCCTACAACATATTATTTGTTGATTCTTTGGGCTGATTTTAAGACCTGAGTCTGTAGCCCATGGATTTGCTCTGCTTGCTGTAGGGTGGGAACACTGCTAAGGCCACTTTCCTCTGCCAGGATGAGTCCAGAAAGGCATCTGAGAGGCGGACAAGCCATAGGGAAAATGATGGCTCACCTGCATGTGCTCCTCCCTGCGGCTGCCTCGCCCCCTGTGCCCTGGAGTCCTCATCCTCTCACCCACTCAAGGATTGTGACCTGCAATTATCTCCTTGCTTTCTGCATCATTTTCCTCTTCTCTTTCCTCTAGCTATTGCCCAGTTTCTCCTTAATAGCAAAACCTCCTGAAAGAGTTGCTTATATTCAGTCTCCACTTCATCATTTCCCTTTTTTTTTTTTTTTGGAACCCACTCCAATCAGACTTCTATCACCCAAGGAAAACTTTCTTAATAAGATGAACAACAACGTCCTCATGGCCAAGCCAAGGGGTCATTCTCAGCCCTTAGCAGTGTTTGACGAAGGTGAATTTTCTTTCCTTCTTGAACCTCTGTCTTCTCTTGACTTCCAGAATCCCACCCTCTCCTGGTTTCCTTCTAACTCACTGTCTCCTTCTCAGTGTCCTGACTTATGGATAGATCCTGTTCTTTTATCTGGCCTTTATAAGTTGGGCTCAGCCTATCTTTTCTATCTAAACAAAATTCCTTGTCAACTAGCTCATCAACAAGTGCATGTCTCCATTCCCAACCTTGGCCCTGAACTGTGGTCCAGTAATTCCAACGGCCAGTTAACATCTCCACTTGGATGTCAATATGCATCTCAAACTTAACACGTCCAAAACTGGACTCACAGTACCTCTAACTCTGAGCCACCCGCTGTTCCCATCTCAGTAAAAGACCCCTTACCCATTCACCTCAGAACTATGGAGTACTCATCTATTCCTTTCTTTCCCACATGTCTGACATCCAAACCACAAGCAAATCTTGCTGCTTCTACTTCTACATTAGAAATAGATATAGACTCTGACTGCCCCTCCGCAGGTCCCACCCTAGCCAGAGGGACCATCGCAGCTCACCTGGACAGCCTCCTAACTCACCCTCTGTTCCACCTTCATTCCCTTATAGTCTGTTCTCTATTCAGCTGCCCTGGAGATCCTGTTCAATTGTAAATTAGATGGGTCACTCCCGGCTTAAAACCTTTTGATGGTTTCTCATCCCACTTAGAATAACCACAAAGCCCTCCATACTCCCCCCATGACATGGCCCCATGACCTGTGTGCCCTCATCTTGGGCTCTCCCCTTGCTCACTCAGCTCCAGCCACACTGGCCTCCTCAGTATTTCTTTTTTTTTTTTTTTTTGCTGTACGCGGGCCTCTCACTGCTGTGGCCTCTCCCGTTGCGGAGCACAGGCTCCGGACACACAGGCTCCGCGGCCATGGCTCGCGGGCCCAGCCGCTCCGCGGCATGTGGGATCTTCCGGGATAGGGGCACGAACCCGTGTCCCCTGCATCGGCAGGCGGACTCTCAACCACTGCGCCACCAGGGAAGCCCAAAGGATTCATCTTTTTTTTTTTTTTCCGGTACGCGGGCCTCTCACTGCCGTGGCCTCTCCCGTTGCGGAGCACAGGCTCCCGACGCGCAGGCTCAGCGGCCATGGCCCACGGGCCCAGGCGCTCCCTCCGCAGCATGTGGGATCTTCCGGGGCCGGGGCACGAACCCGTGTCCCCTGCATCGGCAGGCGGACTCACAACCGCTGCGCCACCAGGGAAGCCCTCCTCAGTATTTCTTGAACATACCAGGCACACTTCTGCCCCAGGGCCTTTGCACTGACCATTCCCTCTGCCTGGAACATTCTTCTTCCAGAGATCTACCTGGCTAACTCCCTCCCCTCCTTCAAGCTTTTGCTCATCTCACACCTTCTTAATGAAGTCTACCCTGAGCACCCTGTCTTAAAGGTGGCTCTCACCCACCCCAAACTACTGATCCCCATTATCCTGCTCTAGTTCCTTCTTTCCACAGCACGTATCATCTTCTAATGTGCTATATAATGTGCTTCCTTATTGTTTTTTGTCTGCCTCTTCCCCCACTAGAATGTAAGCTCCATGAGGACGGGGACTTGTGTCTGTTTTATTCTCGAATGAATCTCAACACTAGAGCAGTGCCTGGATTATAATAGTTACTCAATTGATATTTAGTGAATGACTGTAGTAGACTAGCCACATCAGCATCCCGCAGAGGAATCTCCCCACTCCAGTCAACCATTCCCAATGCCCAACTCCAGTTCTAAGCAGGGCCGGCAGGAACCAAAACAGCCCCAGGCGTTAATCAGGAGAGGGGGCTTCTATGCCCAGGCTAACTTACTGTCTGGCCTGGGAAAGTCACCTCCCCTGTTCAGGATCCAGTCCCTCCTCTGCCCAGTGGAGATTTTCTCCTGTTCTCCCTGCCTTGGCACACAGTGTAAGAGCAGACACAGGGGTATACATTTTTTTTTTTTTTTTTTTTTTGCGGTACGCGGGCCTCTCACTGCTGTGGCCTCTCCCGTTGCGGAGCACAGGCTCCGGACGCGCAGGCTCAGTGGCCATGGCGCACGGGCCCAGCCACTCCGCGGCACGTGGGATCCTCCCGGACCAGGGCACGAACCTGCGTCCCCCTCATCAGCAGGTGGACTCTCAACCACTGCGCCACCAGGGAAGCCCTATACATTTTTAGAACCATCAAAGTTGACCTCGCCCACAGTATGTACCTTGTGTCTGGGAGAGAGGCTCACAAGAAGCTGTTCCCTGGGGCCAAGAAAAGGAAGCAGAGGCTCTGCCTTCCTGTTGATGTCACTAGGGCTCATGCTAATGAAATGGAATATGGCCTATCACCCCACCCTAGTCTCACACCTTTGGGGTTGAAATGACCTTCTCATGGAAAACAGGGCAGTTAAGTTGACCTAATATCATTCCAGCAAGTTCTATTATCATTTTCAACTGATACACAAAATCTCAGGGGATATTAAGTTTTCACCCGCTTTTCTTATCTCCTTTTTAAGCCCTGGATGGCTGGGACCCGTCTTCCTCCTCTAGTATCCCCTGTGGGGCTCCACCCACAGTAGCAGCTCTATAAAAGGTTACTGATTTGGTCAGTGTTTGTTTCCTGGGCCTTGAGTCGCCGTCCCTCAGCTTGAGGAAAACACAGAGAGAACAAACACTGTGCCTGCCTTGAGTGACAGGTTTCACTTGGGATTACAGTGAGTATTTGCAAAACATTTCTCAGACCGCAGAATGCTTGTGCAAACACATCCCAGGAAATCCCAACAAGATCCCAGTGGGGTAGACATTCTGACCTCCATCTGTCAGACAGACAAACTGAGGGGCAGAGCCTGGGCCAGAACACTCTGAGCCCCACCAGTCCTGTCCAGTCTCCCTTCTCTCCATAGCAGAGACACATCCTCTGTTGGAGAGCTTGAGCAGGTTTTGCTCATTTCCAACACGGAAACTTTGCAGGAACTGCCTCTTCAGGGCAAGCATATGGGGGCTCCACACCCCTCAAGCCGGACTCACCCCGCAAGGTCCAGCCCAAAGTCCAACTTCTTCTAGAGGCTCTTCCTGCTCTCCTCAGCCCAGAATTAGTTACACTGTGTTCCTGCACCACAAACGCTGTCTTGCAACATGTCATACCATTGCTTTGCATGGTAACTTGGTCCTTAGATCATTATTTAACTTTTTGTGTATATATCTCTTCTCTCCCCAACGAGCCTATCAGCTCTAGGTAGGAATCACCTCTGCTCATTCACTATTTCATTCAAACATTCCTTCAAGAAATATTCTATGCTATCTAAGAGATAAATAGATGATCAATGGTTCCTGCCCTCACAGAACTTATATTCCTTATTTCTTCTTTATGGCATAGAAATATTCTATGCCATCCAAGAGATACATAGATGATCAATGGTTCCTGCCCTCACAGAACTTATATTCATTATTTCTTTTTTATGTCCCCACAGGACTTGCTATATTCCACCTGTAACCAGCGGGCAAGAGTTAACAGTGACAGCCTCTGGCCAGTAAGTTCCAGCAGTGTGTTCCTTTGATCTAGTCAAAGCTGAGTGAGGACTATTTTTAAGTAGAAAAGCAGCAAGGACCACAGAGATGGTGTCTCTGTGTGGCTGCCTCTGGATGGCAAACCTAGAAAGGGATTCCTTCTGGGCCCTGCTCCTGGGAGAGATTGGAAGCTCCACCCATAAAGGGTCAGGGGTCATGGGCTCTGAAGAGGGCTTAAGGCTCACCAAAGGCACCCTCATGGCATAGATGGGGAAACTGAAGCATGCAGTGGGCTTGTGCTTGCTCCAGTACTAGACTCCCAGCACAGTTCTCCTTTCCTAGGACCCCACTGAGGTATAGTTTCCTGCTAAAGGGAAAGACTTGTTTTCCCTTTAGCTGTTGGAAGCCTTTCTGGCACATAGGAGCACACAGGTGGAAAGAGGGGTGCGGGAGAGCAGTTCACAACAGTGGCTTCAAACACTTTAAAATAGGCTGGAAAACACTCATGCTGTGGTTCTGAGCATCTCCTCCGTACCCAGCACTGGGTCAGGGACAGGAGGGAGGGGCTGACTGTACTCATGGAACTCACATGGGACAATCAGCTGTTTGGCAAGTCTGGCCAGCGGGCCCCCTGATGGGAACAAGACCTGTGAGTGAGAGGGGCTGGCCTTGGCTGGAGCTCTGCCCTCCCTGGCAGCCCCCTCACCCTCTCTGAGTTCTCTGTGGGGGATGAGGGGTGTCTTCCCCGAATACCAAAGCACATGGTTGTGAGGATTCAATGAAACACCACATGAGGAAGCACCTGACCCAGAAGAGACACTCAGTTCATTTTCACTCATTCAGAAGGCCGTTTTGATTATTCTCAACCACCTGCTTTGTTTCCCAAGTCCCAGAAAAAGAATCCTGACTAGTCTTCTTGAAGCAGAAATAGGTGAGTTCATGTGGCCCCAACTGCCTACCCAGGGGTCATGGTCCTGATGCTCCCGCTCACCCCACTGCCCCCAGAATCAGCACTTTGGACTCACCACTTGTTGCCTGAGGCCAGTGTGCTTCCTCTCCCTGTTCCCCACTTTTCTTACCCGTAAAAAGGGACTGCTCCTGAAACAGGGAAGAACAAATCTGACTCCATGCTGGGATGGTGCTTTCACTTTAACCTTTGTATTGTATTCCTTCTGCTACAAGTTAATCACTAAAGGGATGTTGCCTAGAGCTTAAAGTATACATAACGGCCCATTCTCCAGGAACCCTGCCTCCCTTGCCTGAGTGTTAAGTTAAAATACCTTTGTTTAGCTCACAGGAACCGCCCCCCACCCCCCCGCAAGGCCTACCTGTGAATGGCTGCAGGAAGGAAGAAATTAACACATCCCCTCTGGAGTCTGGCCAGAACAAGGAAATATTTCCAACAACCTATCGCCTTCTTTTTACTTTACCTCCTCACCTCCCCCTCTTTGTTCATCCAAACCTGGGCAAGATGGTTCTTTGGGACACGAGTCCACCATCTCCTCATCTGCTGGCTTTCTGAATAAAATCGCTGTTCCTTGCCCCAACACCTCGCCTCTCAATTGACTGGCCTGTAGTGCAGCAAGCAGTATGAGCTTGGACTCAGTAACACTCAGACTTACCCCCATGAGGTTGTGTGACTCCACTGAGACACTGCAAGTACACACTCCAGTGGGTCACACTGGATACATGATCTGTGCCCCTTGCCTTCTCCTTCCTGGAGTGGTCTGTTCTCCAGAGAGCATGGGGCAGGGCTTGGAGGCTGGGCAAGAACCTCTCCTCCTCAGCCACCCCACTCCCCTCCCACCCCCTTCTGCATCCTTAGCACAGGAGACCCCCTCACTGCTCCAGCCATCAGAAACATGTGCAGCAAGAGCCAGTTGCCAGTGCCACCACCATTCAGCCCAGGAGACAGGTGACATGTGTGAGACACAGTCCTTTATTAAAAGAGGTCAATGGTGGGAGGGTTGCTACGGGCACCTGGCTGAAGCCAAACCACCTCCCTCCTCCCCACTCTACCTCCACTTTTGAGCCTGGAGAAGTCTAGAGACTTACAGAAATTAGGTCTGGGTACAGCCTTGAAGATGATTTATTCCAGTGGCTTCCAAACACTTTAATTTTCAGTTATGTGGGTAAAATTTTAACTGACTCCCCTCCTTAAAAAATGGGTTATGCAGATTTTTTTCTATGAAAGATCTAGTACAACATTTCCTTTCTAGATGGGGAAACTGAGGCCCATGGAGTGGATGTGGTCTCCTGGCGGTATCTCAGGAGTTGGTGGAGTTGAGACTAGAGCCCTGGGCCCCTAATGCGGCTCTTTCCACCCGAGGGGGTGACTGCAAAACCCGAGGCTGGGCTCTGCATCTCAGACGCAAAGAAGAAGAAGGCAGGGCGGAGCACATGTGGCATAAGTGGAAAAAGAATCCTGGGCCGATCCAGGAACTCTGTAAATTTATGTCCTAATCCAATTTCCTAAGAATTGGTTCTTGGAATAAGGCTAGTAGCTATAACGCAGACTTTCTGTTGGAGAAAATTAAAATATTATTTTTGCCTTTTGTTTTTGAGAAGTGCCAAGAACCATCAGGCTTTGGGAGTCCCAGAGTAAGGAAATGTGAGCCTTGAACAATCAGGCCTTGGAGGATGTCTGTGAATCATGTTCCCACTGTGAGTCGTGGCCTGAGACCTTCCCCAAAGCAAACTTGCCTGGCCTTTCCTGCTTTCTCCACCTTGCCTTGCCTTTCTTTTCTCCCCAGTCTTTTAACCCTGTCTAGTTTGCACCCACAGAAATCACAGCATGAATGGTAAGGTCTTACTTTAGGGCAGCAGTCCCGGCCTGTTCCCAGGACACTGGTTCCACAGGAGAAGTGCAGTATCTGGCAATTCGGTCCACATCGGCGTATTACAGGCTCCATCTGGACTGAACATGTCCTGGCCAGCTGACAAGACAGCATTGCCTCTCTCCAGGCTCTAAGTTCACCGGAACATATGCCTTCAGTCCTGGAGATAGAGAGGGGTCGGGGCCATGGCAGCATGGAATAGTTCAGAAAATCTCTGGTCAGAGTCAGGTCCCTGGTTTTAGCACCAAGCATATGATAGCTCGCCTTCTCATTTCTTCACCTGGTGAACTCCTACCCAACCTTCAAGGGCCACCACAAAAATTCCCTTCCCCAGCCCACTCCTCCCCAAGAGAGCTAATTTAGTTCTCTCCTCTAGTTCTCACTGCATTTTACTTTTATTCTATCAACACACACTTGAATTGAAGCAGAAGAACCTATTGGGAATTTAATGTATCACAATAGTTTATTAAGAAATTAATTTATGTCATTTATTGCCCTTGTTGACTCACCAGAAAAGAACAAAAGCTGTCTTGACATGAGCCCCACTCACTGGAAGGTAGCTCGATTTTCTTCTTGTGGTCAATAAGGGTTCTCCAGCCCCTTAAGAAGCAATAAACAATTCTCCCTGTTTCTGGGTCTGAGAGAGGAAGTTGAATGGGCTGGGAGGGGACCCTGGTGTGAGAATGGGCTGCCTCCAAGACAACCAGAGGCTAAACCAGACTCTGTGTTTAGAAACCAGTAGAGGCAGTTAAACCAGATTATCCCAGCGGGGAGGAGAATGGGTCTTGGTGCTCCGAGGTATAGAGGTAAAGATGTTTTTAGGTAAAGAACATTTGTCTTTAGAAAGCGTACACCATGCAGTGCAGACCACTGAACGCAGTGTCTTCCTGAAATCACACAGCCAACTCATCACACGCTAGCACTGATAGAGACATCTTTTTTTAACATCCGGTACCCAGGGTGGTGTGGAGGTTCCAAGCCCCCTGCTCACAGGGCTGGGAGGGCCAGGCCTGCATCTTGTGTCACCAGGAGCAACAGCTACCATGGCAACTAGAGGCTGCACAACCCCCTTTTTAGACTGCTAAGTCCCTAGAGGGCCTTTTGTAAACCCAAGGGAGAGGAGAAAGCAAGGATATGGCGATATGAGGATACAAATATACAGAATACGTTCCTCCTTGCTTAAGGAGGGTCCAAAATGATTCCATTTCCTTTTAATAAAAGCAAGTCACGCACGCAGTGAAAAGTGAAATAGCACGAGAGTAGACAAGGAGACGAGCATCCCTCCCTCCTCAGCCGCTGGTCTCACTTTCCACAGGTGATACCATTAGTGGTGTTTGTTTGTGTATGTACACATGACATCTGATTACAGAGCTTCCACACACACACACACACGCACACACACACACACAAGTCAGAATGTACCGTTCTGTCCTTTGCCTTCCGTCGTCTGCTTTGAAGGTTGTTCTACGTCAGTTAACTCAGTGCGACCTCATTCTTTTTAATGGCTGAAACCACCCCATTTCTGGTTCCCTTTCAATGGATTCAATCTGACTTAGACACCCTCAGGAGTGTGACATTAACTGCACCCAAATGCCATGGTATTATTTCATTCCTATACTTATATAGGCATTTACTGTTCCTCGTATTGCCAAGATTTGTATCTGAATCTCTCTCCCTCCGAAGAGGTGAGCCCCCTAAAAGCAAGGTCTGAGATGGAAAGTAGTTTAGCAGTGGCCTAGGAGTGGGGGGGTGGGGTGTTCACAACTATGAAGGGGACACAGAGGGAGCTCCTTTGCAGTGACAGAAAAGCTCCATGTCGCGATTGTATGATGGGCACACAAATCTATACCTGTGATAGCAGTACATAGAACTATGCACACACACACACACACACACATACCCCTGTACACACATTAATTAGTACATGTAAACACTGTGTGCTTGTACCAATGTCAGTTTCCTGGTTTTAATATTACACTGTAATTTTATTCCAGATGTTGCCACTGGGGAAAACTGTGTGAAGAGCACTTGGGACCTTTCTGTACCATATTTACAACTTCTTGTGACTCTATAATTATTTCAAGGTGAAAAGCTAAAAGGTCGGAGTCTGTGGCATCCTGGTATTCTGTTCCCAGGCTCTGGTGCAAGCCCTGGCACAGAGAGGTGCTGGGTAAATATAAGCTAAAGGAGTGGAGAGTCCCTCCTTTCTAGGCCTCAGTTTCCCATCTGTACAATGAGGCCTGTGGACCAAACGGTCTTCACATTTCCAGTCCCCACATTCTGTTCTGTGCAGCGGCATGTGGTCCTGCCTGTGAAACCAGTCAGCTGACTCTCTGAGCACTGACCCCTCATACTCTCCCTGCTCTCCCTCCCACCCCACAGGCCCCATAGGCGGATACCCAACATGTCTCCAGCAGAATATAATAGTAGTGTGACAAAATTAGTAGTCAAACTAAAATCGAAGGTGTAGCACTTTTTGAAAACTGATCTTTCTGCATACCTCTGACGTGAGCAGTGGAAGAATGTGTCAGATGTGTGTAACTAAGCCTGGTTTGCCCTATAGGCTGAAAGCACACAGCCAAGTAAAAGAATCGTGTGATAATTAAGTCTGGGGTCTCTGGACGCCAAGGCTCACCTTCCTCCAAACGAGGCTGCCTTTCCATTACCTCTGTCGACCAAGCCCTGGACTTGCTGGGATTTGAAGGAGGCACTGGCTTGTCATGGACAGTGTTGATGCTGCATCCAGAGCACCTTTCATCATTTCTGGGCCCCTGTCCACCTCCCACAGCAGCACTCCCACCTCTTCTGGGGGAGCTGCCCTTGGCTGCTGGAGTGAAGAATGCAGGGCGTGCCTGGAAGTAGGCATCCTCCTCCTCTCCCAGTGGGTGGTGGGCCACAGCATGGAAGCCCAACTCAGCTTGGGACATCTGAGGTGTTCTTCCCACTCCAGACTTCCCTGCGGGATCGGCAGAAGCTGCCCTCATAGGCCTTTGTCTGAGGGGCCCCAGACTTTGTCCTGCTTCCCCATCCCCTTACCTATGTCCCCTAAGAGCTTAATAAATGGCTTGCTACAAATTCATGCCTCACTATCTGCTTCAGGGCAACCCATTTGAGCAATGCTATCCCTCAACAGTTCTAGCCATTGAGAATTTTCTCAATGCCACTCCTAAAGGAAGGGAGTTTGCCCCTCCCAGACTGAGGCTCAGTGAGTAAAAGATGGTTAGAGGAGCAGAGAGCTAGGCCTAAAGAGGAAGAAGAAGTAGTTTCTCCATCAAAGCTAACATCAGCTACAAGTTTAACTTGCTATTGACAAACCACGATGCAAGATGTCTAGGACCCTCCAGAAGAGCTGGGTAGAGGAGCCTCGGTTTGCCTCTCTTGGCCAGTCTGGCCTCTACATGAAGCTGGCCTGTTGACCTTTGCCCCCTACTCTGTTTCATCTTCCACTCCCCTCCCTGCCGCCCCCCAGCTTTAGGCACCAGGGCTCTCTCCAGACTATACTATTTAAATAGTGCTATTAAGGTAAGACTACATATAATGAACTACAATTATTTCAAATGTGCAATTTGATATGCTTTGACATATGTAGAGATCCATGAAACTGTCACCACAATGAAGACAGTGAACCTATCCATCACCCCCAAAAGTGCCCACTGGCTCTGAATCTTGAGTCAGTGTCAGAAAGACACAGCAACGTGAGAGTATCAACAGTGAGAGTCCAGGGATGGGGTGCCAGGTTGCATCCTGATCACACTGTTCCTGAAGGTGAATTTGCTGTGTTCCTAGCCACTAGTTTCCTCTTGGTGTGTAATGATTCTTACGCTGGCTTTCTAAGTTCTCTATCAATTCTGTTAATGTACCAGTAGTCTTCTAATCAGTGTTGCTTAAGTTACCCAGAGCTGGTGTCTGTTGCTCATAACCTAAAACCTTGACTGACAGATGGTGGGGGTAGAGGGTGATTGTAAACAGATCACTGGACAGAGAGTTCTAGGCAGGGGCTGCCCCAGGGCCCTTCAAATCCATCAAGACAGGTTGCTTCAGAAGGTTGCCTCCCACCTAGGGTCCAGCTCCTCCGTGAGCCCTTTATAGCTCTCAGATGGGGCTGCTTAGGACCAGGACCAGAGACACAGCTCAGCTCTCCCACCTGACCTCTGCCCTCACATGGGAGCTTATGGGGACACCAGACTGCCCTGTCCCTGCCTGCTAATGTAATAATAATAATAAGGCATCTACTCAATAATAATTGAGGCAGATCAGAGTGGAGGTTGGGAGTGCAGCCTTTCAGATTGGCAAGCCTAAATTCTTAACCCTGCCTCTGTTATTTTAATTGTGTGTACTCAGGTCTCTGTTTCCTCATCTGCAAAATATAATAGCACCCACCTCACAGACTGTGCTGAGATTTAATGAGATGATCCATGTACAGTGAGTGCTCAGGTGTGTGCCTGACTATGATAAAGCTACCCGATATTTATTTTGTCAGGTAGGGTAAGATATGCAGACATAGAGACAACTGTCACAAAGGAAGAAGAGTGTTATACTCACAGATCCCTAGAAACAGGAGGCACCCCACGCCTCACAGGGCCACATGGGGTAACACCAGGGCCAGTCAGGACAGAGAGAGCAGAGGAAATTGGGCAAGAGCCTTTATTGCAGTTTCCATGGGAAGGATGGGTGAGGCAGGGTAAGCAGGCTTAGGACTGGCCAGTTTGAATAATTCTAGCAGGCTCTGGGGCACAGGGGCTGTCCCTAGCTATCTGGTACTTGCTCCTGGAATGATTAGGGCAGGGGGACAGATACAGCAATCCCTCAGCCACCAAAGGGCTACATGAGGACATCTGTGAGGCCAGCGAGGCTGTTAGGGCTGAAAGTCATCGCCCAAGAGACTCAGCTCCCTTTGTGGATCTGGAAGTCCAGTGGGGGCCATGGTCTGGACACAGGAGCAGCAAGGGTCAAGGACCTTCGGGGATGTGCAGGAGTTGGGGAGAGGCTGGCCGCATGTGCGTGCATATGCGTGTACGCATTGAGTGGTGGCAGGGGAGCAAGGGGCCTTGGAAGCAGATACATTAAATCGAGGACGCATTTCCAAATCCTTCCCCCACCGTGTTCTTCTGAAGAAAAGGTCTGATTTGTACATTCTGCAGGACCCCATAGATGGGCATCATTGGTCAACAGCAAACTTACCTGATAATGGGCTGTATCATTATTTTCTGGGGTTTCTCTTGTCTTGATGGAGCCTTGCCACCTTAGCTTAAACAGACATGCTCTTTCTCTGTTCTCTCCGTGTATGAGTCTCACTTCCCCACATCATCAGGCAGGTTGCTGAGGGCCAGCAAGGGCTTGCCTGGGCTTGCCTCTTGTCATCATTCACCTGGACAGGGACACAGCTTTCAGGCTCAGGCAAAACCACTGTTCATACCCTCATCAGTTGAGAAAAATCAAGGGAGCCTTGAAAAATCAAGGGGCCTCAAATCCAAATCGGAAGTGAAAGGACCCCCTTTTGTCCTCTTGAGGCTGAACTGTCCCAGACACAGGGAGACCGGGACTTTCTCTGTTTAGCACTGAATGGCCTGTGCCCCGCAAAACTCCTGGACCCAGGCTAGCTGGGACAGTTGGTCCCCCTACTTGGACATTAGTGATCCTTGCCCTTCAAGCCTTTGCCCAGGACTTCTGAGGGCAACTGGCAGGGAACTGATCCTCCTGTGGGACCTGCTGTGTCTATACCGAGGTGTCCCAGGCACAAGTCCCACTCACAGCTCCCTGCCTGTTAGCTCTTGGCACCAGCAGCAGGTTCAGTTCCTCAGAACTCTGGGTTAGATCCCATCAGCTGGAGTGACTCAGAGGGCCACCAAGGGACCAGAAGATCATGCTGATGGAATGACATGAGGTCAGTAAGGAAACAGATTGAATGAGGTTCTGTTGAAAGGCGAGATCTTGGCTTGGGACAAGCAATGTGACAGGATGCTCCGGGAGACAGGAGGCTTGCATGTGTGTGATGAAGACAGGAACAGACGACCTCCCCCACATGGCTAAGAGCTTATCAGACAGCTGCATGCTCAGGCAGTGGTCCATGAGCCAGGAGTGCCAAATAAGACTTACCAGCAGACACAGTGCACTGCTAAAGTAAGATGGAAATGCTGTAAAGACTCTGGTTTCTGTAGAAAAATTAAAATGTCAGCTAAGAATTTGAAAGCAAGGGGGCAAAGATAAGGAAGATGGGTCTGAAAGAATTCAGAAGCAAGTCAGGAAAGCCCAGCCTGGCTTGAGCTGAATGAACAGAGGCATAGGAGGAGAGAACAATGAGAAGGTAAGGCCCTGGGTCCTGGGAGAGGGACCTCTCCACCGAGGGGAGGGGCAACTCACTGAGAACCAAACGCCCACCTGGCCAAGGCCTAGCCCCAGTACAGAGCTTTCCAGTTAGAAAAAGCCTCCACAAGCATGTGGTCATTTGATTTGACCTTCACAGTGACCCTGTGATGTAGGAAGGCAGTGGTCACCCCACTTTATGGGTGACATCAAGATAAACACTCCCATAGCCGCAGTGATGAGCCTCATGAGACTTCAAATGCAGATGGAAAAGTTTGGAGAGATCACCGCCCACCTTGGCCACCAGTGTGTCAGCTCACATCTTCCGTTACACTGTGACGGTGGCTGGTCCAAGCTGCCCGGGTTTTCCATCCTCGTCTGCAAAATCTTCCAAAATCCACCCTACACTGTCCCTGATCCCTAAAGCAAAAAAAAAAAAAAAATCACTGAAGCATGTATAGCTCAGGTTCATGGAAGAACTGGGAACAGTTGGAATAAAATGAAAAGCAAGAGGTTCATTTCAGCCAAAAAAATCATTAAGGGCTTGGAAGCAAGCAGAGGACATGCTCTCGGCCTTTGTGTCAACAGATTTCTACAGATTGACTGGACACCGGCTACGAGCCAGACACTGGTCAGACACAGAACTGAGTAAGACACACATCATAACTGTGAGAATCTTCCTATCCAGAAGGGAGCAGACACAAAATGGACGAAGAGCAATCATCGTGGCTAAGATTATAGCTATCACCTGCTGAGCGTGAGCGCATGCCGGGTCAACACTTGGTGTTATGTCATTTAGCTGCCACCACAAAGTGGTGGGACAGCACTGTGATCAGTTGAAACTGCACGTGAGGCACTGGCCGGGGCAACAGTGAGCAGGTGATAAATACGAGCTACAGTTTAGAATAACTACTATTCCTGTTTCAGAGAAGAGAGAAATGAAGCTTAAAGGGGTTCAAATGATAGGCCCAGGACCCCACGCTCTGTACTGTTTGATTCCAAAGTCTCTTAATCTTGATACCATTGATACCAGTGGTTCTTTTTTTTTTTAACTTTTTATTTTGTATTGGAGTCTAGTTGATTAACAATGTTGTGATAGTTTCAGGTATACAGCAAAGTGATTCAGTTACACATATACATGTATCTATTCTTTTTCAAATTCTTTTCCCATTTAGGTTGTTACATAATATTGAGCAGAGTTCCCTGTGCTATACAGTAGGTCCTTGTTGGTTATCCATATGAAATACAGCAGTGTGTACATGTCAATGTCAAACTCCTGACACCAGTTGTTCTTAAATTTGTTTGTTAAAAATACTGTTTCTTGGGCTTCCCTGGTGGCGCAGTGGTTGAGAGTCCACCTGCCGATGCAGGGGACACAGGTTCGTGCCCCGGTCCGGGAAGATCCCACATGCCGCGGAGTGGCTGGGCCCGTGAGCCACGGCCGCTGAGCCTGCGTGTCCGGAGCCTGTGCTCCGCAACGGGAGAGGCCACAGCAGTGAGAGGCCCGCGTACCATAAAAAAAAAAAAAAAAAATACTGTTTCTTGGCCTTCCTGTTGGAGGTTTAGATTTTGTCAGTTTGATGGAGGCAGGGTGGTCATGATGACAAGAAGAGGTATAACTGGTGTTTAAGAGCCAGGGCCTTGGTCTGAGAACCAACTCTGCTTCTTACTAGCCTTGTGACCTTGCTTAATCTCACCAAGACAGTTTCTTGGTTTGTAAAATGGGGTAGTAATTATTATTCATTATGCTAATATCCCCTAAAGGCAGTTTAATAAAATGGTTGAGAGCATGAACTCCAGACTCAAACTGCCCAAATTCAAATCTGGCTCCACCACTTACCAGCTCTATGATATTGTGCTTTTCTGTGCCTCAGTTTCTTCATCTATAAGATGACAGTGATACTAGTATCTCCCTCAAAGGGCTGTTAGATTTTAAAGTGTTCATACTCGTAAAGTTTAGAACAGGGCCTGGTGAGCAGTAAGGGCTCAATCAGTGTCAGCTGCTGTTATCATTAATATTATTATTACCATCATCACCATCCTGGCAAGAGGACAAGAGGCTTTAACTAAGGCAGTGGTAGTAGGACTAGATAAGAAGGAACATGGGCACAGAATTCAAAAGATGAGCTCTGAGGAGAAGCAAGAATAAGAAAAGAAGAATGTGCTGACCTTCGTCCCCAAACTGGTGGTGAGGGCAGTGGGTGGACTTGGGGCAGTCCTGGTCATGCCACTGGCTTTCAGGGTGACCCTGAGCAAGGCCTCCCCTCTTGTGACCTCTGTCTCATCATCTGTAAAGTGAGGGGCTGGGGTCAGCCTAGCTCGTAGATCTCCTCCAATTTTAACACACTGAGAGTCTAGGAAATTTCACAGTTTAAAACATTTTAATGTTTTTTAAAAATGATCTTGTGTGCTGGTGGGTTAGGGCATCCTCCTGTGTTCACAAGTTGTAATATTTTAGGCTTTCTGAAGGCCCCGTTGATTTTCAACACCACACGGGAACAGATCTATGAAACCTGGGCAGGGGAGGCTCTTTTGTGACTGAAAGTGAAGCCCAAAGGCTACTGGTTGACACATCCTCCAGACCCTATCTTGGTGACCCAGACCAGAAAACTCATCTGACAACCCCTGCCTCCTTCAAGAAATGTCAGTGACTGCTGGGAAGTTTGTAAGAAGTTTGGCCCTATCCCCATCTCCTGCCACCTACATAGGGACAAAGTACCCAGGATTGAGGAAGCCCAGTCAATGGAACTGGCCACCGGGGTTAGTTGCCTACTCAGCTCACTCTTGCAGAGCTGAATATGGATGTAAGGAACCCCAACCCACTCTAGTAGAGACAAATCCAGAAGCCTGCCTCCAGACTCCTAGTCATTCATGCAAAGCAACAACAGAGAGATGTCTAGAGCAGCCGAGGTATTTGGCAGTAAACTCTGCCTTTGCTCCTGAGTGGGCTAATTTAGTATTAGTTTTCCCGCCGATGTTGAAATGGTAAAGTCGCTCACCCCTGCTACAGTTATGGATGCAAATGGAAGACCAGGCCCTTCCCATGACTCATGGAACACACTCCACAGAGAAGGAAAATTCTCTTTCCATAGTGGGAGAGGCACTCTGCCTAAAAGAATTATATTAAAAACCAAAAACCCCCCAAAATCTACAGAGCCAAAGCTACTGCCAGTTCTTTGTGCTGCTAAACACAGACCCTGAGGAGACTGACAAATATTTATCAGGGTCTCTTTATGCACTTTGACCTGTGAAGGACTCAGAGCTTGATGTAGAATTGGGCTGGAGAGCTGGAAGGTGCTGGAATTTTGGGTTGAAGTAGGCAGCTAAAAACAAAAGAGTTGTGGAGTAGATGTGGAGGATCCAAGATGATGGTGGCAAGCTGGCCAAAGAAGAGAAGTTTCTAAGTATGTTGGGGAATTTAGAAAATCACACACATACTCAGAAAAGACCTGAGAAGATCCTAGACCTCCACTTCTGGCTAATCTCTAGACTTGGTGCAAGCAAGAAGCGAAGGCTAAGGCTAAACAGCTTGCCCCAGCACAGAGCTAATCTGTGAAGACTAGGAGAGGTGGTTTGCTTGTTTGTTTGTTTGTTTTTAGCTCCTAACATTCAAGGAAATCTCTGTCAAAACACTAGCTAACCATAAGCTAAAGGAATGTAGACTTCAACAACAAAACATGGCAAGGAATATAATCTTTGAAAAAATAATTTGGAAAAGTCACTAAACCATATGTGACTGAAGCTTCAAAGAGACAATCCAAAATGGCAAATCCTGGGGAAGAGGAGATTTAATTTCCAAAGTTTCCACATTGTAATATTCAAATGTTCAGTTTTCAACAAAAGTCACAAGACACACAAAGAAGCAGTAAATCCAGGCATTGGACAAAAAGACATAGACTTTATATCAATTATCTTTAAGATGATCAGAGAGCTAAAGGAAACCATGGTCAAAGAACTAAAAGAAAGTAGGAAAATAAAGAACAAAATGAGAATACCAATAAAGAGATACAAATTATGAAAAGGAACCAAATAGAAATTCTGGAGCTGAAAGGTACGATACTTAAATGAGAAATTCACTAGAGAGGTTCAACAGATCTGAACAGGCAGAAGAATTAATGAACCTGAAGATAAGATTATTAAAATTATAAAAGTCTGAAGAACAGAAATAAAAAGTATAAAGCAAAGTGAACAAAACCTAATGGACCCATGGGACACCATCAAATGTACCAACACATACATTTTGGGAGTCCTAGTAGGATGTGAGAAAAAGAAAGAAGTAGAAAGAATATTTGAAGAAATAATGGCTGAATACTTGCCAAATTTTATTAAAGACATGGATCTTCATATCCAAGCAGCTCAATGACCTCCAGGTATGATAAACTCAAAGAGATCCATACTAAGTGTTATAGATTGAATGTTTGTGTCCCCACCTTCTCCAAATTCATGTTGAAATCCTAACCCTCAATGTGATGGTATTAGGAGGTGGGGCCTATGGTAGGTGATTAGGTCATGAGAGCTTTTCCCTCATGAATGGGATTAATGCCCTTATAAAAGAGAACTCTGAGAACTCCCTTGCCTCTTCTGCCATGTGAGGACACAGTGAGAAGATGGCTGTCTATGAAGCGGAAGAAGACTCTCACCAGAGAGTGAATCTGCCAGCACTGTGATCTTGGACTTCCCAGCCTCCAGAACTGTGAGAAATAAATTTCTGTTGTTTTTAAGCCATGTAATCTATGGCATTCTGCTATAGCAGCCCAACAGATTAAGACATGGAGACATAATCAAACTGTTGAAAGACAAAGAGAGAATCTTAAAAGCAGCAAGAGAGAAGTGACTTATTATGTACAACTGATCCTGAATAAGATTAGCAGACTATTTCTTGTAAGGAACCATGGAGCCAAAGGTAGTGGGATGACATAATTAAGTACTGAAAGAAAAAGAGCTGTCAGTCGAGAATTCTACATGTGGCAAAATTATCCTTCAAAAATGAAGGAGAAATTAAGGCATTCACAGATAAAAGCTGAGGGAGTTCCTTATCAGTAGATGTGACTAACAAGAAATGCTAAAGGGAGTCTTTCGAGTTGAAATAAAAGGACAGTTGTTAGTAACACAAAGCTGTATGAAGAAACATAGGTCTCCAGTATAAGTAACTACATGGGTAAACATGAAAGCCAGCATTACTGTAGTTTTAGTTTCTAACTCCACTTTTTATTTCCTACATGATTAAAAGAAAATGCATTTTAAAAACTATAAATCTATTATTGAGCACACAGTGTATAAAGATGTGATTTGTAACAACATTAACATAAAGGGGTGAAGACAGAGCTCTATAAGAGCAGAGTTTTTGTATGCTGTTGAAGTTGGTATCAATTCAAACTAGATCATTATAAATTTAATGTTATATGTAATCCCTTTTATAACTACTAAGAAAATATCTAAAAATTATACACAAAGGGAAATTAGAAGTGAATCAAAAAAGTTCACTACAAAAATCAACTAAACACAAAAGAAAAGAGTAGTAGAGGGAATGAGAGAGAAAAAGATATTAGACATAGAGAAAATAGCAAAATAGCAGAAGTAAGTCCTTCCTTATCAGTAATTGCTTTAAATGTAAGTGGATTATATTCTCCAACCAAAAGGCAGAGATTGGTAGAATGAGTGAAAACAAACAGAATCCAATTATATGCTGTCAAAAAAGATTCACTTTAGATCTAAAGGCATACATATGTTGAAAGTAAAAGAATATAAAAAGATATTCCATGCAAAGAGTAACCAAAAGAGATGTGGGCCGCTATCTGCTATTAGATAAAATAGACTTTAATTGAAAATCTCTTACAAGAGAAAAAGCAGAACATATATTCACAAAAGGGTCAATTCGTCAAGAAGTTATAAATATACATATATATATTATATGTATATATATGTATATATATATATAATATATATATGTATATATAAATATATACACACAAAATACCAGAGCTCCCAAATATATGGTGAAAATGTTGAATAGAAGGAATAATAATAGAGACTTCAATATCCCACTTTCAATAATGTATTAAGCATCTAAATAGAAGATTAATAAGGAAATAGAACAGAAAGAAAATTGAACAACACTATAATCAAACTAGACCTAACAGACATATATAGGATATTCCACCCAACAACAGCAAAATACTTGTTCTTCTCAAGTGCACATAGAACACTCACCAAACTAGACAATATATCAGTCCACAAAAAAAGTCTCAGTAAATTTTAAAAGATTGAAATCATTCAAAATATTATCTCCAAACACAATAGAAAAGAATAAGAAATCAATAACAGAAGTAAAACTGGAAAATTCACCAATATGGGGAAATTATATTATGCACTTTCAAACAACCAATGGATCAAAGAAGAAATTACAAGGGAAATTAAAAAATACTTAGAGACAAATGAAAATGAACATACAATATACCAAAATGTCTTGGATGCCATGAAAGCAGTGCTGAGAGGGAAATTTATAGCAGTAAATGCCTACATTAAAAAGAAGAGGACTTCCCTGTTGGCGCAGTGGTTGAGGGTCCACCTGCCAGTGCAGGGAATGTGGGTTTGAGCCCTGGTCTGGACGGATCCCACATGCTGTGGAGCAACTGAGCCCATGCACCACAGCTACTGAGCCTGCACTCTAAAGCCTGCGAGCCACAACTACTGAAGCCCGCACACCTAGAGCCCATGCTCCACAACAAAGAGAAGCTACCGCAATGAGAAGCCTGTGCACCGCAACAAAGAGTAGCCCCTGCTTGCCACAACTAGACAAAGCCTGTGCACAGCAACAAAGACCCAACGTGGCCAAAAATACAAATTAATTAATTAATTAAAAAAATAAAAAGAAGAAACATCTTAAATAAATAATTTAGGGACTTCCCTGGTGCCCGTGCTTCCAATGCAGGGGACATGGGTTCCACCCCTGGTCGGGGAACTAGGATCCCACATGCCACGTGATGCGGCCAAAAAATAAAACATAATAATAATTATTTAACATTATACCTTAGCCCTTTCCTCAGCTGCTGCTAAGGTGCTCGGTCCTTCCAAGGAAGCTAAGGCTGTGTTGGAGTGAGGCCCTCACTTCATCTGGTGACTAGCACTGCGCCTGGCAGCCCCTGCCTAGCACTGGCCCGCACCATGGCCTCCGTCTCAGAGCTCGTCTGCATCTACTCAGCCCTCATCCTGCACGACTATGAGGTGACAGTCACAGAGGATAAGATCAATGCCCTCGTTAAAGCAGCTGGTGTAAATGTTGAACCTTTCTGGTCAGGCTTGTTTTCAAAGGCTTTGGCCAATGTCAACATCGGGAGCCTCATCTGCAATGTGGGGGCAGGTGGACCTGCCCCAGCAGCTGGTGCTGCACTAGCAGGAGGTCCTGCCCCCTCCACTACTGCTGCCCCAGCTGAGGAGAGTAAGTGGAAGAAAAGAAAGAAGAATCTGAAGAGTCTGATGATGACATGGGCTTTGGTCTTTTTGACTAAACCTCTTTAGTGACATGTTCAATAAAAAGCTGAGCTCTTAAAAAAAAATTACACCTTAAAGAACTAGAAAAAGGAGAACACGGTCAACACAAAGCTAAAAGGAGGAAGGAAATAATAAATATTAGAGTGAAGATAGCAGACTTAGAGAATAGGAAAATAGAATCAATGAAAATAAAGTTAGTCCTTTGAAAAAATCAACAAAATTGACAAACCTTTAGCTAGAGTGACACAGAAAGAGAATGAGAAGATTCAAATAACTAAAATCAGAAATGAAAATAAGGACATTACTATCTACTTTACAGAAATAAAAATAATTATAAGAGAATGCTATGAACCATTGTATGCCAACAAATTAGACCTAGATGAAATGGACAAGTTCCTAGAAACACAGATACCAAAAACAGACTCAAGAAGAAATAGAAAATCTTGACAGACCTATAACCAATACAGATTTAATCAGCAACCAAAAACCTCCCAAGAAAGAAAAGTTCAGGACCAGATGGCTTCACGAGTGAATCTATGAAAGATTTAAAGAAAAATTAACGACAATCCTTCACAACTCTTCCAAAAAAAAGAAAAGGAGGGAATACCTCCTAATTCATTCTATGAGGTCAGATAAACACATTACAAGAAAAGAAATCATGGCTCAATATCCTTTATGAGTGTAGGTGCAAAAATCCTTAACAAAATAATAGCAAACAGAATCCAGCAGCATGTTAAAAAGATTAGACACCATGTCCAAGCAGGATATATCCCAAGAATGCAAGTGTGGATCAACATAAGAAAATCAATCAGTGTGATACACCACATTAATAAAATAAATTTAAAAACCATATTATCATCTCAACTGATGCAGAAAAAGCATTTGACAAAACTCAAACACCCTTTCATGATAAAAACACTCAAAAACTAGAATTGATTGGAACTTCCTCAACATGATAAAGGGCATTTATAAAAACCCCACAACTAGCATCATACTCAATGGTGAAGCACTGAAAGCTTTCCCCCTAAGATCAGGGAGTAGATAAAGATGATCACTTCATCATCATCATTATCACCATTGCTATTCAACATTTACTGGAAGTTCTAGTCAGAGTAATTAAGCAAGAAAAAGAAATTAAATGCACCCAGAAGGAAAAGAAGTCAACCTATCTGTATTCGCAGATGACCTGATCCTACATATAGAAATCTCAAATAATCCACAAAAGAGCTACTATAACTAACAAATAAATTCAGAAAAGTTGCACAGTAGAAGATCAACACCAACAAAATCAGTCGTGTTTCTATACATCAACAATGAACAAGTTGAAAACAAATCCATTTATAATAGCATTCAAAAGAATGAAGTACCTGGGAACAAATTTAGCCGAAGAGGTGAAAGGCTTTCACACTAAAAAATACAAAACATTGTTAAAAGGCATTAAAGAAGACCTAAATTAAAAAAATCATCCTTTTTTTATGGAATATTGCTATTTTAAGACAGAAATACTACCCAAAGATATCTACAGATTCAATGCAATCCCTTTTAAAATTCAAACAGCCTTTTTTTTTCAGGAATGAAAAAGCCAGTTCTCAAATTAATATGGCATTACAAGGTGCCCTGAATAGCAAAAAACAATCTTAAAAAAGAAAAACAAAGTTGGGGGACTCACATTTCCCATTTCAAAACTTACTACAAATCTACAGTAACCAAAATAGTGTCATAATAGCATAGGAATAAACATATAGATCAATGGAATAGAATTGAGAGTCCAGAAATAAACTCATTTATCTATTGCCAGTTGATTTTCAACATTGGTGAAAGACCATTCATTGGGGAAATATAGTCTCTTCAACAAATGGTGCTGGGACAACTAGATATCCACATGCAAAAGAATAAAGTTCAACTCCTACCCCACACCACATACAAAAATTAACTCAAAATGGATCAGTGACCTAAATATAAGAGCTCATACTACAAAACTCTTAATAAAATTTACACTATCATATGCACCTTGGAAAGCAAGGACTAAAGAAAGAATTTTCAAATGAACAAACAAAAAGAGCTAACACTGGGACTTCCCTGGTTGTCCACTGGTTAAGACTCCAAGCTCCAAGCTTCCACTGCAGGGGGCACAGGTTTGATCCCTGGTCAGGGAACTAAGATCCCATATGTCATGTGGTGTGGCAAAAAAAAAATATATATATATATATATATATATATAGATAGATAGATAGATAGATAGATAGATATTTATTTATTTATTTATTTATTTATTTATTTATTTATTTCACCAAAATATGAACACATAAAACAGTATCTTAAAAGGCCTTAATCCAATGTAAACATTTTCTCAAAATAGAGTTTCAAGCACTTTGCCAGAATATAAAGGAGATATTTTGAATGTTCTCAAATCACGCTATACGGCACTGGCCCTATATAACCATAGAAAACCTCTTTAAAGCTGCAAGTAACACAAAGCTATCATTTATTAAGCACTTAGTATGTACTAGTCCCTTCACATATGCTATTCCTTTTAAAACTTCTAACTCACTCAATATCAACAGGTATTCTACATCACTAAAAAAAAAAAAATAGAAGCTACACTAAAAAAAATAGAAGCTACAATCCGGAATTCCCTCAGTTTTTTGCTACCGAACCTATAAGCCCACCTTTATCTCAACCCATTCTTTCTCCTTCCCTCCTATTGCAATAAAGGAGATGTTAAATCTTTTCATCTAAAGTAAAAATCCTCTACCAGTGCTCTGGATCTCATTTGCTCCATTAACTATCTTCAACCTCTCCTTTTCTACTGGCTCCTTCTCATCAGCTCCTAAACATGACTTAGTCTCACCTATCTGAAAATAAAAAACAAACTAATAGTTTCCCTGGGTTTTACTTTCCCCTCTAGATATCATCTTTTTCTCTCATTCTAGTCAGTTAAATACTTCATGAATTGTCTACATTTTCTATTTCCATTTTCTTATCTCAATTTACTCTTCCAATATGCCTTCCTCATCAACACCTCTACCACAACCATTTTTGCACTAATTGAGTAGATGATTTTCAGTCTTTATCTTGCTCAATTTCTCAGTTACAACAGTGTTAACTACTCCTTCTTTCTTTAAATATTTTTCCTTTGGCTTCTATTTAACTATACTTTTCCTAGTATACCTTCTACTTCTCTATTCTTACCCCCAGTTGCTTTAGGAGCTCCTTTTCCTTATTTGTCTCTTTAAATTAGAGTTCCTTAAGCCTTAGTTCTAGGCCTTCTTCTCTTCCCTATATACTATATAGAGAATCCCCCCACTTCAATGGCTTAAATTTCCATTTATATGCAGATAGCTCCCAAATACTTATTTACAGCTATTTCTTAAGCTCTAGACAAATATATCTAACTGGGACATGTCTCACAGGCATCTTAAATTTAATATATTCAAAAATGACATTCCCAAAATCATCTCACCCATAAACATGCTTCCTCTTAAATATACTGTAATATGTTAATACTTACTGAACATATAATTATGGGCCAGGCATTGTGCTAAGTGCTAGGATTCCAGCAGTGAACAAAACTCTCATGGCCCCTGCTCTCCTAGACTTAGTCTGGTGAGGGGAGACAAACATTAAACAAATAATTATACAAATAACTATAAAATTATAATTATGATAAATGCTATTAAAAAAAAAGTACACTACCATGTACCCAATGGCTCAAGTCAGAAACATAGAAATCATTCCTGACTCCTTGCTTTGTCTTGTACATCAATCACCAAATTCTATTGATTCCTAATTCCTAAATATCTCTCAAATTCAACTACTTATTTCTATTTCCTCTGTTACCATCCAAATCCAGAACATCATCATCTTTCACCAGATTCCTATAAGTCTCCTAACTGGTCTCTACTTCCAGTCTTGTTCCTTCCTATCCTTTATCTACACTGCAGCCAAATAGAATGATTTGTTTAAAATGCTTAAAATCTTTTAAAATATTCTTATTGCCTTTAGGATAAAGTACAAACTCTTAAACACAACTAAAATCCCTGGACATCATATATAAAACAGACATAAGTAGACTCTAAAAGGTGGACCAAAAAAAAGGTATACTGGCTAAAGACCTCTGAACCCAAGAAATGACATGGTAGTGCGTTCTCCAGATTTCTTTCTTTGCCTCATATATCCCAGAATTGGAGCTAAAGAAGCTGACAACCCAGAAACAGAAGAAGGCACATACATAAAAATCCCATAAAAGCCACTCTCTTTAGCCAAAGGATCTGGAAGGGGCAGGCTAGCAATGCAGAAAACTTTTAGCCAGTAACCACTCTATTCCAGCCAAATAGTACAGAAAAACTGTGATCTCCAATCCAACCATCTCCACTAGCAAAAGCCAAATAGGGATGCTGCCCTCACCAGCATGGTGTCAGAGAAGGCTGAATAGGAAGCCAGAACTTTCATCCCTGTTGGGTGTACTGAATCCCCCACTACATGTTAGTGGAGACCATATGGAGAGCCTGGACTTCCATCTCCATTCAGCAGTAATAAATCATCCTTCTTGCTCACCACTACCGTGGTATCAGAGGAGGCCTAGTGGAGAGTCAGAACTTTCACCACTACCCAGCAGGAATGATAATCAACTAATGTCAACACCAAGATAACAGAGATGTTAGAATTATATGATAAAGATGTTAAAGCAGTCATCATAAAAATGCTTCAATGAACATTATAAACATGATTGATATAAATGAAAAAGTATAAAATATCCCCAAAGAAATAGAGAGTCTTAGCAAAGAATTAGAAGATATAAAGGAGTACCAAATGAAAATTTTAGAATTGGAAAATAACTGAAACAAAAAGCTCTGTGAATGGTCTCAACAGAAGAATGTGGGGTGGGGGGTGAGGAACAGAGGAAAGAAAAAGTAAACTTGAAGGCAGAGTAATAGAAATTATCCAAATCTGAATGAGAAAGTAAACTGAAAAAATAAATGAAGAGAGCCCCAGGACCCATGGTACTATAATAGAAGATCTAGCATGCCTGTCATTGGAGTCCTGGAAAGAGAGAAGAAGGTAGAATTGAAAAAGTACTCAAAGAAATAATGAATGAAAAGTTCTTAAATTTGGCAAAACCCATAAACCTATAGATTCAATAATCTGAACAAATTCCAAACAGGATAAATCCAAAATAATCCACACAGAGACATATTATAGGCAAACTTATCAAAACTAAAGTCAAAGAAAAACCCTTGAAAGCAGTGAGAAAGAAGTGACATCTTACCCTAAGAAAAGACAAAACAAATGACAGTGGATTTCTCATCAAAAACCATGGAGGCAGGAAAAAAGCAGTACATTTTTCAAGTGATGAGAGAAAAAAACCTATCAATCCAGAAGCCTATATCCAACAAAAATATCCTTCAGAAATGAAGGGGAGGCTTCCCTGGTGGCACGGTGGTTAGGAATCCGCTTGCCAATGCAGGGGACATGGGTTTGATCCCAGGCCCGGGAAGATCCCACATGCTGTGAAGCCCACAACTACTGAGCCCACGAGCCACAACTACTGAAGCCCATGTGCCTAGAGCCTGTGCTCCACAACAGGGGAAGCCACAACAATGAGAAGCCCGCACACCGCAGGGAAGAGTAGCCCCCACTCGCTGCAATGAGAGAGAGCCTGCGCACAGCAATGAAGACCCAACACAGCCAAAAATAAAAACAAATAATAAATAAATTTAGAAAAAAAAGAAAGGAAGGGGAAATGAAGATATTTTCAGACAATGGAAAACTAAGGGTACACTAGAGAATTCTACCAAATGTTGAAAGAATTAACACCAATTTATGCAATCTTTTCCAGAAAATAGAAGAGAGAGAAACACTCCCAACTCATTTGATGAAGCTAATATTACCCTGATACCAAAACTTGCAGACAAGGACAGTACGTACACACACACACACACACACACACACACACACACACGAAGAAAACTACAGGCCAATACTTTTCATTAATATAGATGCAGAAATCCTTAATGAATATTATTAGCATATAGAATTAAGCAATATGTTAAAAAAAATTAGGGGGCTTCCCTGGTGGTGCAGTGGTTAAGAATCCACCTGCCAATGCAGGGGACACAGGTTCAAGCCCTGGTCTGGGAAGATCCCACATGCCACGGAGCTACTAAGCCCGTGTGCCACAACTACTGAGCCTGTGCTCTAGAGCCCACGGGTCACAACTACTGAGCCCACATGCCACAACTACTGAAGCCCACGCTCCTAGAGCCCACGCTCTGCAACAAGATAAGCCACCACAGTGAGAAGCCCGCGCACTGCAACGAAAAACAGCCCCCGCTCGCCGCAACTAGAGAAAGCCTGTGTGCAGAAACAAAGACCCAACGTGGCCAAGAATAAATAAATAAATTTATTATTTTTTTTAAATTAGGGACTTCCCTGGTGGTCCAGTGGTTAAGACTCCACACTTCCACTGCAGGGCGTGCAGGTTCAATCCCTGGTGGGGGGACCTAAGATCCCACATGCCCTGCAGCACAGCCAAAAAACAAAAAATTAAACACCTTGGCTACTTTAGTTTCCTAGGGCTGCCGTATTAAAGTATCACAAACTGGATGGTTTTAAACAACAGAAATTTATTCTCTCATGGTTTTGGAGGTTACAATTCCAAAATCAAGGTGTTAGCAGGGCTATTCTCCCTCTGACACTCTGGGTAGACTCTTTCCTTTCTTCTTCCTTGCCTCCAGTGGTGCCTGTTGATCCTTGGCATTCTAATCTCTGCCTCTGTCATCACATGGTGTTCTCTCTGTGTCTCTGTTTTCACATGGCATTCTTATCTCTTTGTAACAGGACACCAGTCATACTGAATGGGGGACCTTGCATTTGGCAGTTGTTCCTTAGATATAACACCAAAGCACAAGTAGCAAAAGGAAATATAAATTTGACTATATCAAAATTTAAAACTTTTGTGCTGCAAAAAATACCATTTAAAAAGTGAAACTACAGGGTTTCCCTGGTGGCGCAGTGGTTGAGAACCTGCCTGCTAATGCAGGGGACACGGGTTTGAGCTCTGGACTGGGAGGATCCCACATGCCACGGAGCAACTAGGCCCGCGAGCCACAACTACTGAGCCTGCGCTCCGCAACAAGAGAGGCTGCGATAGTGAGAGGCCCGCGCGCCACGATGAAGAGTAGCCCCCACTTGCCACAACTAGAGAAAGCCCTCGCACAGAAACGAAGACACAACGCAGCAAAAATAAATAAGTAAATTAATAAACTCCTACCCCCAACATCTTCTTAAAAAAAAAAGTGAAAATACAACTGATAAAATGGAAGAAAATATTTTCAAATTATGTATCTAATAAGGAACTAGTATCCAAAATATATAAAGAAGCCTTACAACTCAATAATAAAAAGGCAAATAACCTAATTTTAAAATTGTAAAGGATCTGAATAGACTTTCCTTCAAAGATGATATACAAATGGCAAATAGACACATGAAAAGGTGCTTGACATCTAGGGGGAAAGTAAAATGGTTCACTCCTTTGGAGAACAGTTTGGAAGTCCCTCAAAAAGTTATACATAAAGTTACCATATGACCCAGCAATTCTGCTCCTAGGTATACACCCAAGAGAATTTAAAACATATGTCCACATGTACATATATAACAGCATTATTTCTAATAGCCAAAATGTGAAAACAACCCAGATGTCCATCAACTGATGAATGTATAAACAAAATGTGGTATATCCACATAATGGAATATTATTCAGCCATAAGCAGTAATAACGCACTGGCACATGCTACAATATGGATGAACTTTGAAAACATTATGTTAAATGAAAGGATACATATTGTATGATTATATCAAGTATCCAGAATAGAAAAATCCATAGAGACATGACACAGATTAGTGCTTGCTAGGGGTTAGGGGAGAGACATAGGGTTTCTTTCTGGGGTAATGAAATTCTGGAACTAGATAGTGTGATGGTTGTCAGACTTTATGAATATACTAAAACCACTGATTTGTACACTTTAAAATAAACATTAAATAATAGTGATAACACAAAATGCCTACAAGGTTTCAAAGAAACTCATATATTTCTGGTGGCTATATGAAATGATACAGCCACTCTGGAAAACAGCGGGGAGTTTCTTATAAAACTGAATACAACACAGCAGTTTCATTCCTGGGCATTTATGCCAGAGAAATGAAAACTTATGTTCAAACAAAATCCTACTAATGAATGTTTATAGGAGCTTTGTTTGTAATAGCCAAAAACTGGAGAGGTGCTTGACCTGTTTAAGAACAAGAGGTTCTTAAACAGGTGAATGGTTAAACAAACCATGGAGTGCTACTCAGCAATAAAAAGGAATTAATGGGGCTTCCCTGGTGGTGCAGTGGTTGAGAGTCCGCCTGCTGATGCAGGAGACGAGGGTTCGTGCCCCGGTCTGGGAAGATCCCACATGCCGCGGAGTGGCTAGGCCCGTGAGCCATGGCCACTGAGCCTGCACGTCCAGAGCCTGTGCTCCGCAACAGGAGAGGCCACAACAGTGAGAGGTCCGCGTACCACAAAAAAAAAAAAAAAAAAAAAAAGGAATTAATGATACATGCAACAACCTTGATAAATCTCTGGAGAATTGAGTGAAAAAAGTCAATCCCAAAAGATTATGTACTGTTTGATTCTATTTATATAACGTTCTTAAAATGACAAAATTATCAAAATGGAGAAAAGAATAGTGGTTAGGGAGAGGTAAAGGCAGGATGAAAGTGGGTGTGGCTATAAAGTGACTGTATGGGCAATATGAGGGATCATTGTGTTGATGGAAATATTCTGTATCTTGTATCAATATTTGTATCTTAGTTGTGATACTGTACTATAGTTTTTAAAGATATTACCATAAGTGATATGAGTAAGGAATACATTAACTAGATTTCTTTGTATTATTTCTTACAACTGCAAGTTTATTTATATTTATCAAAAAATAAGAAGTTTAATTAAAAAATAATAGGTCACAACAATGAGACTACTACACACACCTATTAGAATGGTAAAAATCCAGAACACTGACAACACTAAATGCTGGTGAGGATGTGGAGAAACAGAAACACTCATTCACTGCTGGTGGGAATGCAAAATGGTAGACACTTTGGAAGACAGTTTGTCAGCTTCCATAGAACTAAACATACTCTTAACATATGATCCAGCAGTTGTGCTCCCTGGTATTTACCCAAAGGAACTGAAAACTTGTGTCCACGCAAACACTTGCATGTGGATGTTTACATAAACTTTATTCATAATTGCCAAAACTTGGAGGCAACCAAAATGTTCAAAAGGCAAATGAATAAACTGGGATACATTCAGACAATGGAATATTATACAGAGCTAAATGTAAATGAGCTATCAAACCATGAAAAGACATGGAAGAACCTTAAATGCATACTACTAAGTGACAGAGGCCAATCTGAAAAGCCTACAAGCTATATGATTCCAATATGACATCCTGAAAAAGGCAAAACTATGGAGAAGGTAAAAAAGATCAATGATTGCCAGGGATTAGGGGGAGGGATGAATAGGCAGAACACAGAGGATATTTAGGGCACTGAAACTACTCTTTATGATACTATACACTTACCCAAACACAGAGAATGCACAATACCAAGAGTGAACTCAAATGTCAACTATGGATTTTGGGTTATAATGATGTGTCAAAGTAGGCTCATCAATTGTAACAAATGTTCCCACTCTGGTGGGGGACACTGATATGGAGGAGGCTATGCCTGTAAGGGGATAGGTGATATAAGGGAAATCTCTATCTTCTGTTTAATTTTGCCTAAAACTGCTCTGAAAAATAGTCTGATTTTCAAAAGGTAAAACCATTAAAACACTATAATAGAACAGGGGAATTTTGTAAAATCTCAGAGAGGGAAAGGCAAGACACAAAACATAAAGACACCCAAAGAAAAAATGTGTAAATTTGATTTATAAATGTTTTAAATTTCTACATGGAAACACCAAAATACAAATAATAAACTAGACAAAATATCTGTAAAACTATGACACAAAATTCCAATTT
Source organism: Mesoplodon bidens (assembly GCF_964165515.1). NCBI lineage: Eukaryota > Metazoa > Chordata > Mammalia > Artiodactyla > Ziphiidae > Mesoplodon > Mesoplodon bidens. The sequence continues at coordinate 58,473,709 of NC_138178.1, read as the reverse complement.
TCTTATTTTATAAACAGGTTGTATGCATCACTAAGAAAGAGCAAACGAGTAGAGAAATAGAAATGAATAGGTCATTTCTACAGATAAAAATATAAAGATGTCCAACTCATAATTAAGAAATATACACTAAAACAACAATTAGCTAGCATTTTTCATCAATCAGATTGGCCAAATGTAAAAGTTTTTTAAAGTATCACCAAATGTAAAACTTTCTTAAAGTATCTCACTTTCAAAGTGTGAAAAAACTGGCACAACTGAAAATGTATGTCTACACAAAAACATGCACACAGATATTTATAGCAGCTTTATTCATAACTGTCAAATCTTGGAAGCAACCACGATGTCCTTCAATAGGTGAATTGATAAACTATGGTACATCTGTACAATGGAATGCTATCTAGTACTAAAAGACATGAGCTGTCAAGCAACAAAAAGACACGGAGGGATCTTAAATGCATGTTGCTAAGTGAAAGAAGCCAATCTGAAATGGTTATATACCATATGATTCTAACTATCTCACATTCTGGAAAAGGCAAAAGTATAGAGACAGTAAAAATATCCGTGTTGCCATGGGCTGGAGGGGTGGGGGAGAGAGAGATGAATAAGTGGAGCACAAGGCCTTTTAAGGACAGTGAAACCATTGTGTATGATATTGTAATGGTGAATACATGTCATTTTACATTTGTCAAAACTGATAGAATGTACAACACAAAGAGTAAAACTTAATGTAAACTATGGACTTCAGTAATGATAATGTATCAACATTGGTTCACCAATTGTAACAAAGGTACCACACTAACACAAGATATAAATAATAGGGGAAACTATGGGGGAAGAGAGGGAGGTATGTGGGAACTCTGTACTTTTTAATTTTTCTGCAAGCCTACAACTGCTCTAACAGAATAAAGATCTAACTTTTAAAAACTGGGCACCATTGGAGGATTCTATGAACAAATTGTTTTGAAAACTGTTAAACACAGAGAAAGATTAAAGCATTTGATACCTTTCCAATACACACTGGACACTGGGGACTCAAACAATATATGGGAGGAACTTTCTCTTTATAGACATATTCCAGCTAATAAAGGAATGAATGATATCCCCTTCTTGTAACACTTGATCAATTTATCTACGTAATAATCATCAAAGGCTGCTAATAATACAAAAAAAAACATACCAGATTGAAGAATACATCAATATCTTAACAAAAAACAAAAACAAACAAAACAACCAACCTAAGTCTGATAAAGCCTCTCTAGAGTCAACTACCAACTTACCGAAAACATACTAAATGGCACTATGGGGATATAATAAGCAAAATCTGCGCTGTGTAAAACCATAGGTCCAATGACCAATTTCTTTGACAAATAAATTTCAAGGGGAAAAAAAGAGGTGCAGTTTAAAAGAGACTTAACAAGTCAAATCAACCAATCTCAACGTGTAAACTTCATTTGGATTTATTTAGTTTGCTTCACTCAAACAAACTAATTTTTTTAAATTATTAGACAATCAGAAATATGAACATTAACTAGATTTGATGATTTAAAGAATTATTAAATTTTTATGTGTGATATTATGGTAGTGGTTTTTTAAAAAGCTTATAGAGCTTCACACTGTTATACTTACAGATGAAATGAAAAAGTATCTGGCATTTAATCCAACATAAAATAGAAAAGAGGGAAAGCGGTTTAGGTGAAATAAGACTGGTCATTAGTAGGTAATTGTTGAAACTGGATGATGGGTACATGGGTTTATTAATCTGTTTATTTTGCACATGTTTGAAATTTTCCATAGTAAAATTATTTTTAAAAAATAAGCAACAGGGGCTTCCCTGGTGGCGCAGTGGTTGAGAGTCCGCCTGCCGATGCAGGGGACACGGGTTCGTGCCCCGGTCCGGGATGATCCCACATGCCGCAGAGCGGCTGGCCCCGTGAGCCATGGCCGCGGGGCCTGCGCGTCTGGAGCCTGTGCTCTGCAACGGGAGAGGCCACAAAAGTGAGAGGCCCGCGTACCGCAAAAAAAAAAAAAAAAAAGCAACAGTCGTAAACGGTAAAAGTGTTACTATGAAACAAAACCTTTGTAGTCCTTTTTGTAATATAGCTAATTGTATGTGAATTATTTTTGATCCCTGCTACTCCCTCAGTCACCATATCCATTCAATCACCAAATCTTGTTGATTCTACCTCTTAACTTCCACTTCTTTCCATCTTAGTCCAAGCTAAATTTGGCCCGTGCACAGTACACTTCAACTTTTGCCTACTTTCAAAACCGTAGCCAGAGTGGGTTTTTTTTTTTTTTTAACACAAATTTGATCATACCTAGCCTTTGCTTAAAATCTACTAATGGGCCTCCCTGGTGGCGCAGTGGTTGAGAGTCCGCCTGCCGATGCAGGGGATACGGGTTCGTGCCCCCGTCCGGGAGGATCCCATATGCCGCGGAGCGGCTGGGCCCGTGAGCCATGGCCGCTGAGCCTGCGCATCCGGAGCCTGCGCATCCGGAGCCTGTGCTCCGCAACGGGAGAGGCCACAACAGTGAGAGGCCCGCATACCGCAAAAAAAAAAAAAAAAAAAAATCTACTAATGGCTTCTCATTGATCATGGGATAAAGGCTAAAATCTTTAATATGCAATTTGAGGCCTTGCAAGATCTATTACAACCCTGTGTACCTTACCAGCTCCATCTTAAGATGCTCTCCATTGCCCTTCTATACTCCAGCTACTTCTTGAAGTTGCCATACTCATTCTCAACTCAGAGCACTCACACGTGCTGTTCTCTCTTTCTGGAATGCTCCCTTCTCCCTTACACACACCCTCATCCTTCAGATCTCACTTTAAATGCTACTTTCTCAGGATACCTTTCCCATTATTCTTGGTCTTGGTGAGGTCAAATTTCTCATACTTTTATAACAACTAAAATTTAAAAATTGTTGAAGTTATGTCTGTCTTTGCTTCTATACGATTTCAAAGAGAGAATGAACTAAGTATCCCCAAATTCAGCATTTTGTCCTGCACATAGTAAAAGGTCAATAAATATTTATTAAATTATAAATGACTGACTTGATAAATGAATAAATAAATGAATTTAAATATAATACCGGTCAAATCATGAAACACAATTACCTGTACCATAATTACAATATTACAGTTAACCTAAATGGTGTTAGTCATACTCCCAAATAAAAGATTTGCAAAGCTTCAGTGTATATGTATATAAACAAACAAAAAGAGAAAATAAGTGAGAATGATTTCATTACAAATCCCAGTTACAGTCCCTCACTGATACTCCAAAAGTATTTAACAACAAAGGAACAGGGATGTATCTTAATGTATCATCCACCTTTCAAAGGAGGCACATATATATTCAAATAAAAGTAGTTCTGATACATACTCCAACTATGCTATTCAGATAGAAAACTCAGATCCTCTGAAAGAGTAATAAAGACCACATATCCTAAAATTTTACATTTATATGCAATTATTTAAAACCAGTGACATATACAGACTGCACAAGTCTCTTAAGTCTTATAAAATGGATGAATTTACTAACCTATTCAAGTAAAATCAAAGCTTAAACATTTTATGGATTAGATCTTTATAACTTTTAAAATTAATGAGAAAAAACTACAAACTCCTGAACCAAAATTTTATTTTAAATTGTATATGTCATAATACATGACATATAAAGATGTTAGCACATTGAACTACAATAGAAAATATTTTTATACAACTTTTTTTTTTTGCAGAGCACAGGCTCTGGATGCGCAGGCTCAGCGGCCATGGCTCACGGGCCCAGCCGCTCCGCGGCATGTGGGATCTTCCCAGACCGGGGCACGAACCCATGTCCCCTGCATCGGCAGGCGGACTCTTAACCACTGCGCCACCAGGGAAGCCCTTTATACAACTTTTGAATCACTAATATGCTTATTTCCCCTGTGAATGAATGCACAGTTAGCTTAGATCAACTTTGTCATGAATATCAAGTAGTTTTAAAAGTTTTATATTATTGTTTAATAACTTCCTAATGAGGTTTTGAGTTTCTCCTTGACTTACATATAATATATTTTTTTAATATATTGAATATTGCAGTAGCTTTTCCTCTCATCTCTGGTGGAACATATTTAATATCTAAATATTCAGGTAATTTAGATCTAGAGTTATACAGCATGTTAATAACAGTTTCAGTGTCATCAACTCCATCACTGCTTTGTCCTGGTGGTAACATCAGGGATTTATACATTTTTTCTAATTTATGTTCTGCTGCTGCTGCTAGAGCAAGGCTTCGTTTTAGGTATTCTTTAGAGGCTCGAATGTCTGCTCTATATTCTGGCTTGAAACTCTCAGGAAGAGGTACCTGTTGCCCCTGTGAACCAATATCTGCAATTTTTTTCAAAATGTCTCCATTATACAAATTGTGTGGTTCAGGATTTTCCATCTCATAGTTGCCTGAGAGCTGAGGAACATCTTCTGTGGCAGTATCCAAGTCAGTGTTCTTACTTAAAGAGGTGACACCTTGACTTGTAAATGATTCAGTAACACTTGGCAATTGCCTTGGTGCCTCAGTTTGATTTACAGTTGGCTCTGCCTCTGGCTCTTCTTTCTCAATATAAGGTTCTTTTGCATGTAAAACAACAGAAATGTTATTTGGTTTAATTGACCAGAAAGCTGTACTTTTAGTATGTTTTTTCTTCTCTATTTCCAGTGTGAAGCCCCTAGTAGGGAAAGTTGTAGTTTCTTCACTGACAGGATTGATTAAAACATCATTCTCAGCTGGAGCTTCATCATGTGTAAACTTTACCTCCTTACATTTTGATACCCTCGATCCTACAGAATCAGCATTATTTGGAGACTTTGATCTTTCCTGACGACCTGGCTCCTTAGTGGGAACACTTAGTACTAGGTTCTGTAAAACTTGTACGTAATGATTCAAGTTTTGTTCTTCATCAGGCGTCACAGTTACTCCTTAAGGGAAAAAACCAAACAATAAGTAACATTTATTATTATGTATGACATATTGACAGAATCTACTCACCTAAATTTACTTCATATGCCATCACTTAGAAGTTGAGATAAAGAACCAAGAAGTAAAGCACCTTTGACACAGTCAACTCTCATTTAAAGGAACAAAATTATTTTTTCAGATTCTTATTAAAACAGATGAGCAAAATTAGTGCAAAAGTTACATATTAACACAATTCTCTATATCTCTTTGCTTTTACTCTCCCATATAACTTATGATTCAGTAGTCAACTTATTAAAACAAAGTTCTTGGTTATGTTCTCTAACACAGTGGTGTGCCGCAGTAGGCTTACAGTGGCTCACCAGAGCCAATTATTAAATTTTTAGGAATTTTGTGTGCCAGATGGTAAACACAGACATTGTTAAAAATTAAATTATCTGAATTTACAATTAAGTAAATGTATTCAAACAAGGTAATATTCAAAACTTATCACTTTTATTTCATTTTACTATTATTTATGCTCTTGAGGTTATTTACATCTAGTATGTTATAAATGCTATATAATGGTATGCCATTGTTTATCTCTTTCACCTTCCTGATGAGTGATGTCAAGTAGGTAGTTTGAAATCAACCATGGTGAGAGTATCTGCCTCATGTAAATGGGCAAACACTATAAGTCAGGGTGTACCCACCTCTCGGAAAAGCCAGTTGTTAAACATTTACCGGTATACCACTGCCTTCAACCCAGCAAAACTCTAACTACAGCCTGTGGGTCACATCCACCCACATATTTTCATAAATAAAGCTTTTTTGGAACTCAGTCAGTCTTGCCCCTTTGTTTATGTATTGTGTATGGCTGCTTTTGGCTGCAGCAGTAGAGTTGAATAGTTGGAACAGAGATGATATGGCCTACGAAGCTGAAAATACTATCTGGCCCTTTACAGAAAAAGTTTACTGATTCCTGGTTTAAATCATCAACATTTTACTCTTACAACAAAATGGCGGTTCTATTTATACTGGTATTTTGCAGTATCTGAGTGGTGAAGCCTCTCATTTCCAATGTGGAAAACAGAAAAGATTATTGAATAATATATTCTGAAATTCTGCTCAACTCCCCAACTCCAGAGTCAGAAGTTTTTAATTTTAAGTGCTAGAATTTTGTGTTACATGTAATTTTGAATTGATTTCGCCACTATCATGGATACAAACTGATTTAATTCAAGGAAGTAAGTCACTTTTTCCCAAACACTAATGAATAACTTCTATCTGAACCCTCCCTCTGCAGGCAAAATGAAATAACAAGCTTTCTGCTCAGGAGGCACTTTTATTCAGCTCTTTGGCAAGCACAAAATAGTCCAAAAACGATTTACCTCCTCTCTTCTTAACTCATCTGTTACAACTTAGAAAGACCAGATGGAATTTTAATCAAAATTGAAATTATATTTCTAAATTTTAAAAATCTTAACCAGAACAGTTTAGTGAGTCAATGTGATAGTGGAAAGACACTAGACTTGTCTATTAGAGATCTAGATTCTAAAAGGAGACTCTGCGTTTTATGTCATGTTCAGAAAAGTCTTGCATACCCCGAGATCCATTTGATGATGATGGGTGAAAAAAGAAAGATATAGAACATAAGGTAGATTTGTATATTATCCTTATAATTTTTTTTTTTTTTTTGCGGTACACGGGCCTCTCACTGTTGTGGCCTCTCCCGTTGCGGAGCACAGGCTCCGGACGCGCAGGCTCAGTGGCCACGGCTCACGGGCCTAGCCGCTCCGTGGCATGTGGGATCTTCCTGGACCGGGGCACGAACCCATGACCCCTGCATCGGCAGGAGGACTCTCAACCACTGTGCCACCGGGGAAGCCCTATCCTTATAATTTTTATGAATCAGTGACATAGCATCATACATTTGTCTGTGAACTGAGAACTTTTTTAATGGATTAGAATCATGACATACCAAATTCATGTGGGCATTTGCCCCAGAGGAGAGGGAATGGGACCGAAGTTGGTTATTAAAGGGGTCATTAGACTTATCTATAATGTTTTACTCTCTAAGCACACACACACACAATCACTTAACATAGTAAACCATTAAAAGTCACATTTTAAAAAGGAAAATAACTTATTTATGTATTCTTATATTTATAAAATGCATTGTCCTGAATCTAGAGTTTTCCTGAAGGAAAATATTAAGTAAAATGAATTTGTAGCCTAGTGCAGTCAAAAAAACCCTTTCATTCTGGTCCTGGTTCTACCAGTTTCTAGCATCATGACCTTACGTAACTACCTAATTTCTCTGAACATTTACTTAACTATGAAATTAAGATACTATATCTGCCCTTTTATCTCACAGAACTAAATAAATTAATTATTTGAAAACACTTGAAAAGCTACAGAGCACTACATAAGATAATATTATTCTCTATGAAGGAAAAACTGGTTACATTTCTCATTTTAAAATATAAATTTAAATCCCTAAAAAGAAATAGGTTTTGGATTCTATTTAGTAAAAAGAACACTAGAAGCTCTCCTGCTAAAGATAAGGAACAAGATCAGAATACTAATATCTCCATTACTATTTAACATCATGTTGGAGGTATCAGTCAATGTAATTAGACAAGATAACTGGAAGCATGAGAATTGGGAAGAAAAAGATAAAACTATCTTTATATGCAGATGATATAATTATACATCGAGACAACACAAAAGAATCCATTGAAAAGCTACTACATGGAGTAAGAGAATTTAGTAAAGTAGCAAGTTATAAAATCAACATAGAAAAATCAATATACAAAAATATAAACCAGTTAGAAGATAAAATGAGAAAGAAGATGCTATTATGATAGAAAAAATGAAAGAAAATATCAAATCATAAATTTAAAAAGACATGTCCAAAATTTATATGAGGAATTATACTAGGCTGAATATAGACATCCAGAGATCAGGTCCTAATCCCTGGAACCTGTAAATGTTACCTTACAAATAAATGAGTCACAGGTATGAAATATACAGTATGGAGAATATAGTTATAATTATGTAATATCTTTGTATGGTGACAGATGGTAACTAGACTCATGGTGGTGATCATTTTGAAATGTACAGAAATATCCAATCACTGTACTGTGTAACAGGAACTAACAGAGTGCTGTAGGTCAATTATACTTCAAAAACAAACAAACAAACAAACTCACAGAAAAAAGAGATTAGATCTATGGTTACCAGAGGTGGGGGTGGGGGGGAGGGGGAATTGGATGAAGGCAGTCAAAAGGTACAAACTTCCAGTTATAAGATAAGGACTAGGGACGTAATGTACAATACACTAAATATAACGCTGACGTACATTATATATGAAAGTTGTTAAGAGAGTAAATCCTAAGAGTTCTCATCACAAGGAAATTTTTTTTCTCTATTTCTTTAATTTGGTATCTATATGAGATGACAGATGTTCACTAAACTTACTGTGGTAATCATTTCATGATGTATGTAAGTCAAATCACTATTCTGTATACCTTAAACTTATACAGTGCTGTATGTCAATTATAACTCAATAAAACTGGTGGTGGGGGGGGACAGAGAGGTAGATAAACAATAATTTTTTAAAAGAAAAGAAAAAAGGGTCCGTGCAGATGTGATTAAGTTAGAGATCTTGACAAAAGAGATTAACCTGGATTATCTGGGAGGGATCTAAATCCAGTGTTTTTATAAGAGAGAGACAGAGAGATATTTGAAACACACACAGAAGAGGAGGAAGTAACACAGAAGAGGAGGCAGAGATTAGAGTGAAGCGGCCATAAGGTAAAGAATGAGAGACAAGGAAAATATTTTCTCCTAGAGCTTGCAGAGGGACCACAACTCTGCCCTACACCTTAATATTGTTTCAGTAAAGCTGATTTTAGATTTCTAGAACTGTGAGAGAATAAATTTCTGTTGTTTTGAGACACCAAGTTTGTGGTAATTTGTTATAGCAGTCACAGAAAACTGATACAGGAATATAATAAAATCTTCTGAAAGACATAATGTAAACTTCAACAAATAGACATACCACGTTCTAAGACAAGAAGATTCAAAATAAAGATGCTCAGATGTCAGATTCTCTGTTAATTTTACACTTAATATGCTCCTAGTAAAATATCATTACTATGTTAATAATATTAATGAAGTTATAAAAATAGATTATAAAGTTCACTTGAACAAAGAGTAAGAATAGCCAGAAAAACAAGAGGCTAGCCCTATTATATATTAAAATATATCACAAAGCCTCTATTATAAAAATAGTATAGCATTGTACATGAATAGACAGATGAATGGAACAGAAAATACAGAAATAGATGCAATTGCATATTGAAATACAGCTAAAGGTGAGGGAGGGTTTCAATTTATGAATTATTCCAGCTAATAAATGAAGAAGCCATTTATAATTAGAATATAATTATTTTGCAATGTATCAATGATTACTTATATCACAAAAGACACAATCAGACATATGCTTCCTGATAAAAGGACACAGTACCAGCTATGAAGTGGTCTTGCAAAAAAAGTCAAATCTGGGCTTCCCTGGTGGCGCAGTGGTTAAGAATCTGCCTGCCAATGCAGGGGACACGGGTTCGAGCCCTGGTCTGGGAAGACCCCACATGCCGCGGAGCAACTAAGCCTGTGAGCCACAACTACTGAGCCTGCGCGTCTGGGGCCTGTGCTCCACAAGGGGAGAGGCCGCGACAGTGAGAGGCCCGCGCACCGCGATGAAGAGTGGCCCCAGCTCGCCGCAACTGGAGAAAGCTGTTGCACAGAAACGAAGACCCAACACAGCCAAAAATAAAATATAAAATAAATAAATTTATAAAAAAAAAAAAAGGTCAAACCTGAGTCTAACAAGTTTTTCTAGATCTAACTAACAACGTATGGAAAGTACAAGAGACAACAAAAGAAAATATAAAGTACACCATGGGCATATACTCAGCAAAATCTAGACTACGGAAAACTATAGGACATATGATCCAATTTCCTCAACAACTGCAAGAGGAAAAATAGAGATGAAGGAGGAACTACAGATTAAAAGAGAATTAACATACATATCAATGAATTACATGCATGAATCTTATTTGGATCTGAATTCAATTAAACTGGAAAAGAGAGAATCAGGAAACTTTGAACACTGACCAGATATTTGATAATATTAAGAAATTATTATCTTTTTAGGTGTGAAATTCACATTGTTTTAGTTTTCTAAGGTACTTATATTTCAGTGCTTTATACTGAAATATTTACTGATGAAATTATGTGACGTCTAGAATTTGCTTCTAAATAATCCAAGTCTTAGGAGTTGGGGAGAGGGACCAAGCCTTGGGGAGAGGGATCAAGGAGGTAAGGTGGAAAGGAATGTGGGTGGAAATATCAATGAAACAAGATTAATTATAGGTTAATAATAGTTGAAACTGCTTATAGATATATGAAGATTATACCATTCTTTCTACTTGTGTATATATTTAAACTTCTCCATGATAAAATGTTTTTAAAAACCTGTTTTGGAAAAATTTCAATTCTGGGCAACTATTCATAAGCAAATCTAAAGTCTGCAACCAACAGCGGTTTAAATGCTTCTTAAAAGACATTGCTATTAGATTACAGTCTGCTAAACATTCAATTTTTAATTAACTTGTCTCTTCTCAAAGTAGTAAATAGGATACCCAGGTTACTATTAGGCAAATTAGATTGTCAAAGGACAGAAATAGGTGATACTTACTGCTAGTTGATTCCTAAAAGAACTGAAGTACTCATAATCCCTTTATAGTGAAACTCAGGCAACACTAAAAATCCTGTCCATGGCTGCCTAAAAACAGAGCACCCTACCTTCTACCTGCTTTTCCTCCCCTCTTCATGTACTCTTTGTCTATACGCTGTTCTATTGTTAAATCCATCCTCTCCGCACACACTTCCCACCTCCTGCTTTTTTCCTCCAAAAACATCTACATATTTCATATTGACTGCTCTTGCCAGTTAATTTGATCATTATAAAATTGTTCACAAAGCATCTGAAAAAGAACAGATATATGTATATGTATAACTGAATCACTTTGCTGTATACCTGAACCTAACACAATATTGTAAGTCAACTATACTCCAATATAAAATAAAATTTTTTTAAAATGTTCACAAAGCAAGGTAGTAAAAGATAATCAAGGCTCAAATATCCCTACAAATGGCCCTGGCCACTGTGAAAATCTGCTTTTCCCCATTCTTCAGGAGGTGCTAGAAAGATGAACAAAATTCAAATTCTTACAAAGACCAGACTACTCCTCTAGAAGTTTAGTTATTATACTTTGGATATTTGCAGTCTACACTGGTGTACTTTATAATATTCCCTCTATGTTCACCAGTTAGTGATCCAACCAAACACTGCAATGTCTTAGAATGTGGCTAAAGTAAGAATCTCTTCCACCCTGAGAAGCCATAATGCTGCCTGGAAAGCGCCTCAACTAAGCAGGATGGCTACCTGCTAATGCAGGCTTGAGGTTTAACAGGAATCACAGATATGGAGATTATATCAATAGCTGAGCTTGGGACTGCCTGCACTTTTCTTCTTGAAATAGTACAGGGAGAATTAGTCACACGACAGAAATAGCAGAAAAGTAAACAAAATAGTAAAACTGTAGGAACAAAAGTAGCATGAAATCTGAAGGGGAAATTGGAAAACAGTGATTGAAAAGACCATAACAGCTCTTACTGATTGAGCGATTACTACGTGCCAGGCACTATACTAAAGGCTTTGGATGTGAAACGTTTTTGTAAATTAATTAATTAATTAATTTATTTATTTATTTATGGCTGCGTTGGCTCTTTGTTGCTGTGAGTGGGCTTTCTCTAGCTGCAGCGAACGGGGGCTACTCTTCATTGCAGTGCACGGGCTTCTCATTGCAGTGGCTTCTCTTGTTGCGGAACACGGGCTCTAGAGCGCAGGCTCAGTAGTTGTGGCATACAGGCTTAGGTGCTCCACGGCATGTGGGATCTTCCCAGAGCAGGGCTCAAACCCGTGTCCCCTGCATTGGCAGGCGGGTTCTTAACCACTGTACCACCAGAGAAGTCCCGTGAAGTGTTTTTATAAAGAGGAAAAGGAGGACACCTAGAAAGGATAAGTAGTTTGCCTGATATTATATTTAATTTATAAGTGGTAATAAGGGATTCAAACACAGGCTGCCTTACTTCAAGCAGGTACACATAACAACTACACAATGTGGTCATAAAAAGATGACACTAGGATGCTGGCAAAATAGTAAAAGTATGATAATAAAATTGTTCTGAAGGAATACAGCTCTATTTTTAAATACATGTGAACACTAAAATATCATAAATAAATAGGTAAAATATACAAAATTTTGCTCTACTGTGAACTGGACCAAAATATATCCCTTTCATGTATTAAGATGTATTGGCAATATTAAAAATAATTGATCCAAATTTAACATGTTTTCTTTCTTTCTCTCCTTCCTTCTCTCTCTCTCTCTCTCTCTCTCCTTCCCACACCATGCTGTGGGATCTTACTTCCCTGACCAGGGATCAAACCTGCGCCCCCTGCAGTGAAAGCACAGTCTTAACCAGTGGACCACCAGGGAAGTTCCTAACGTTTTCTTAACACTAAGATGGGTAGGAACTGACAGTCAATGACTTACAAAGGAATATATTCACTTCACACAGAGGTAAAAAAGCAAATTAATTAATTTTGAGTTTATTCTGAAGAAAATAATAAAATCATGATTTAAAATGAGTAATGAAATATAAAACTTAATCAACAAACAATACATTCAAAACACACACTTCCTCCTCATAGAACAGTCAATTAAAGGAGGAAGAAGAGGGTTAAGGAATAACATAAAAGTCAATTAGCACGAAAACTTGCTAAAATTCACTGTTCATAAACAAATGCAAGTTAAAAACAATTTTTCTTTTACCAATTAGGCAAAAAAAAATTTTAAACAATAAAACCTAGGATTGTCATGTGTGTATGTTACTTCTTTAGTAAAAGAAGTAACTTCCCTACTTTCTGATCCCCAGATTTTTCATTAGTCTCTCTCTAGCATGCTGGTCTTTTCTTTACAAAACTTCGGATAATTTTGACTATGTATATATTTAATGTTTGCTAACTGCTACATATTATAAGGTGTTTGAGAGCTGTGACCATATCTGCTTTGTTTTCTGTTTCCCCTATTCTAACCAGTGCCTAGCACCTCAGTAGACAGTCAAAAGACATCTGTTAAATGAATGATTAAATGAATGAACCAAATGCTGGCAAGTATGTAAATTAATTGTACTTCCCATAATTTACCTTAAGGAAATAATCACACACAAAAAAATTTCTAAAGAATGCTGTAGAGGAAAACTAAACTCCATGTTATGTTTAAGATAAATCTGCTGGTCTAAAGACTATTTTTTATTGTTTCTTTGTTTTGGTTTGGTTTAAGTTTGCTTTTTGATTGTTTGCTTTTGGCTAATAGTCCAAAAATAATTAGGGAGAAAATCTGGACAAGTAAAAAAAGTTCTTATTTTAGGCAAAGCAGGCAGCTTTTTTTAAATAATAAAAGATACTGCTTTTACCATATTTTTCTGAATTTCTAAATCTGAAGTTTATCTAAAACAACATCATAAACATTGTCGTTAAACAGTTCCAATTTTCAGGAAGCCCCCAAACTTCTAACTGGCTCTTACTAAAGGGCATAATATAAGTTGAGATCACATAAATTTAACTACATTTGTTTATGTTCTATTAATTTTCTTTTATTGCATTTTATCAATCTCTAAAATAACATCACATTAACATAACTTTAAGAAAATTATAATCTTAGGCAATGTTAAAATATCTTCATGGTTTATCTATTACATATTTTAAAGTATACAATTTAATGGTTTTTAGTATAGCCACAGTTGTGGAACCATTACCACAATCTAAATTTAAAACATCACTCCAAAAAGAAGCCCACCCCTACCCCTCAGCCCTAGGCAACCACTAATCCACTTTCTGTCTCTCTATGAAATGCCTATTCAAGACATTTCATATAAATGAAATCATAAAATATGTGTTCTTTTGTGACTAGCTTTTTTCACTTAGTATAATATTTTTCAAGGTCATCCATGTTGTAGCATATATCAGTATGTCATTCATTTTTATGGCTAAATAATAGACCATTGTACTGATGTAACGCATTTTGTTTATTCATTCATCAGTTGATGGACATTTGGGTCATTTCTACTTTTTAGTGATTATAAGTAATGTTGCTATGAACATTCATGTACAAGTTTTTGTGTGGATGTATTAATACATTTTCATTTCTCTTGAGTACATGCCTAGGAGTGGAACTGACACTATGTTTAATCCTTTCAAGAACTACCAAAGCAGTTGCATTCTCACCAGCAGTATATGAGGGTTCTAATTTCTCCATACGATTCCAATACTTGTTATTGTCTGTCCTTTTGATATGGCCATCTCTGTGGGTGTGAAGTCCTATCTCACTGTGGTTTTGACTCATATTTCTCTAACAGCTAATGATATTAAGCATCTTTCCATGTGCCTGTTGACCATTTGTATATCTGTTTTAGAGAAATGTCTATTCTGATAGTTTCCCCAGCTTTTAATTGAGTTGCTTTATTATTATTGAATCGTAAGAATTCTTTATATATTCTGGAGACCAGTCCCTTATCATTTATATGATCTGAAAATATTTTCTCCTACTCTATGAGTTGTCTTTTTACTTTCTTAAAGTTATCATTTGTAGCACAGAAGTTTTACATTTTGATATAGTTCAATTTATCTTTTTTTTTCTTTTGTTGCTTATGCTTCTGGTGTCATATCTAAGAAACCACTGCCAAATCCAAGGACACAAAGATCTACACCTACATTTTCATCTAAGAGTTTTATAGTTTTAGCTCTTACATTAGATCTATGATCCAGCTTGAGTTACTTTTTGTATATGGTTTGAGGTAAGGGTCTAACTTCATTTTCTTTTCCTGGTGTCCGAGCACCATTTGCTGAAAAGACTATTCTTTTCCCCACTGAACTGTCTTGGCATCCTTGTTGAAAATCAATTGACCATAAGTGTAAGAGTTCCTTTCTGGACTCTCAATTCAATCCCATTAATATATATGTCTATTCTTTTTTTTTAATGTGTGGCACACTTTTATATTTTCTACTCTCTTCTTTCTTTTTAAATTTAATTTTTATTTTATATTGGAGTATACTTGATTTACAATACTGTGTTAGTTTCCAGTATACAGCAAAGTGATTCAGTTATATGTATATATACACCTCTATTCTTTTTCAGATTCTTTTCCCATATAAGTCATTACAGAATATTGACTAGAGTTCCCTGTGCTATACAGTAGGTCCTTGTCAATTATCTATATTATATATAGTAGTGTGTATATGTTAATCCCAAACTCCTATATGTATATGTCTAATCTTATGCCAGTACTACACGGTCTTGATTACTGCAGCTGTAATACTAAATTTCGAAATCTCCTTGAACTTTGTTCTTTTCCAGGATTGTTATGGGTATCTGGGTCTCTTGCAATTCCATATGAATTTTAGTATCAGTTTGTTAATTTCTACAGAAAAAGCAGGCTAGGATTTTAATAGGGACTATGTTGAATGTGTAGATCAATTTGAGGAGTATTGCCATGCTATATACATTTTCTAACATCCTTCAAGTTATGTATATTTACATAACTACAATCATACTATACATACTACTATACTTGATCAGTGTTTAAAAATTTTTTTATTAAGATATGCCTCATACATTTTTAAGTCATTAAATTTTCTTGGCCTTGAAGCCACAAATCCAAGAATCTGGAACATTATTTTTCATCCGAAGAGTAAGCAACACAAATAAATTATTTTTCATTTTACCTCCTAAGACTAAATGTTGAAAATGAAATTTACAAAGTAAGATTACTTTGGACCAGGAAAGCAGAAGACCTGGTGTGTAAGTCCTTGGCTTCTAACATTGTCTTTGGGAATTTTTTTTTTTTGCGGTACGTGGGCCTCTCACTGTTGTGGCCTCTCCCGTTGCGGAGCACAGGCTCCGGACGCGCAGGCTCAGCAGCCATGGCTCACGGGCCCAGCCGCTCCGCGGCATGTGGGATCCTCCCAGACCGGGGCACGAACCCGTGTCCCCTGCATCGGCAGGCGGACTCTCAACAACTGCGCCACCAGGGAAGCCCTTTGGGAATGTTTTTATCCACTCCATTCTTTTCAAGAACCACACAGGGCAAGAAGAGAATTTAAGGTAGCAACCAGCAACAACTGGTAAACCTACCAATAAGCAAATAAATTTAAGGAAAAAGTATAATTCTATATATATATATTAAGCACATTTAAAAGGTTAAATTCACTTGGCTTTGGAGCATCAAGTTCTCTTTATCTTGTTGTGGTATAGCCATCAGGATCAGTTGGGAGGGCTCCTTAGTGTGAATGGACCATCCTGACACATTTCATTGACTTCTGAAACAATACGGTAGCTTATCTTTTAATATGTGAATCCTGTTGGCAGGGGAGCCTCTGGGATAGCAGCAAAAGGATCATGAGCCTGTCTATAAATACTCTACAGGAAGAAAGTATGGTCTTTTTGTAAGCATTGATTTATATTCGCTTTTGTGTATGGAAACACTTTTGCTTACCTTAGGAACATAAATAAAATTAAATGTAAATAATATCTTTAAATATTAGAATAAAATTCACCTGAGTAAAGTATTCATTATTTGAAAAAATAGTTCTTATATTTTTGAGTTTCATTATGACTCATAGGCTTTTTACAGTCTTAACTTATAATATTATCTTTTCTTTTTTTATGTTCAAATGGTCACAATTAAGCCAGTTGGAGCCACTGTAAGCTGCCTCTTGTGTCCTTTTGAGGGAGCCTCTAAATTTTCAAAACATCCTTGCTTGCTATCTGGCAGTTACTGCTGGCTGCCTCCCTCCCATCTACCCCAGTTCTACCCTTACCCCTCCAATCTGTACTTTATCTGCCTAAGTATAATCTGCCTAAGAAAATCAGGTATCCTTTCAAGAAGTCCTGGTTTCTTTTAGTGGAACACGATATTAGAGACAAAAGTCTGTGGGCTAGAGGTGCATTTCAAGATTGGCTTTATGGACTGACATTGTTCTTAGGCCATTTTAGTAAACAGAACTAGAAAATATATATGTAAAGACATAATTTTTACTGTTCTTTTCCAACTGAATTTTAACATTAAGGCATACCTACTTTAATTTTAAACCCCTTATCTAAATTATAACTTCATTCCTTTTTGTAACATGATAAACCATACAACTATTACTTTAGCTGAAAAAATTGTTTAAAACTGGTATAATTACTGGTTCTGTCAATAACAACTTATTAATGTTAAAACTTAGCATAAAAGTATTTACAGAATAACAAAGTTAAGTATTACAATTGCCTTTGTATAATTTGACTACATTCTACTCCAATTAATGAACAGTCAAATTATCTTGTTTGGGGTTACTTGTAATTTTTTAAATTGTTTTGTTGTTAAATATACGGTTATCTGATGTATTCTCTATTCTAATTCTTTAATTTTAATTTGAGATTGTTGATGTTTTAACTGACAATTCTTTCTTGGTAGCAGCATTACAATACTAGAGTTTAAGGGAAGGCTGTTTTTATTAGTATACTTTATCAGATAGATGAAAAATATAAGCAGTTTGATCTGTCACTGTCAAGAATTTTATTTGATTAACCTAATGACTCATGTGGTTATGTGCATAACCTTTCTATACAAGGTTATGCATGTACTACAAACCTTTCTTTTTTATACAAGTTCTTTCTGGTAAACCCAGTTTTGTATGTGCAAGAAATTTAGAAAATTCCAGTAATTTAAATTTCTATGCAAGATTTTATATATTTGCATACATTAAAATATAATGCTTGGGCTTCCCTGGTGGCGCAGTGGTTGAGAGTCCACCTGCTGATGCAGGGGACACAGGTTCGTGCCCCAGTCCGGGAAGATCCCACATGCTGCGGAGTGGCTGGGCCTGTGAGCCATAGCCGCTGAGCCTGCGCGTCCGGAGCCTGTGCTCCGCAACAGGAGAGGCCACAACAGTGAGAGACCCGCGTACCGCAAAAAAATGTATATATAGGGCTTCCCTGGTGGTGCAGTGGTTGAGAGTCCGCCTGCCGATGCAGGGGACACGGGTCCGTGCCCCGGCCCGGGAAGATCCCACATGCCGCGGAACGGCTAGGCCCGTGAGCCATGGCCGCTGAGCCTGTGCGTCCGGAGCCTGTGCTCTGCAACGGGAGAGGCCACAGCAGTGAGAGGCCCATGAACCGCAAAAACAAACAAACAAAAACAAACAAACAAATATATATATAATGCTTGTAAACTAGTTGGTAATATTTTGTTTCTTGGTTTAGGCACTGGTTACACAGGAGCATTAACAATAAAAATTCATTAAGCCATACATTGTGATGGTGCACTTTATTCTACATATATTATATATTTAATATCTCATTTTTGTAACTGTTTCACATTATAGTTACTAGACATTAACACAAAGATTTTAAAAAATCATTTTTAAAGAACCAGAATTTATAAAATTTAATTTTATCAATAGATGTTATTTTCATTTTAGTTAGCAGAGCTAACTGAAGACATATATAAACCAAGAGTTATATTTACATTTCATTATGCCATAACTTTTATCACTTTAAAGAGGAAGTTAATATAAAATTTCTTAAATTTAAGATTATGAATCTGAAAAAAGGACTCATAAGATTTTTTTTCTTCTACCAAAGAGTTAGGAGTGGTTTGGTTCCCCTATCACAGCTAAGAAACTATGGTTTATGTGACCAAAGATATTGTAAATTTTTTTAAATTAAAAAATATGATTTTTAGGTTTAGTTACTCATTTTAAGCTATAAATAATGGTTTTAACACATGTAAATTAACTGGCTTATTTTATTTGCTCAAGAAACTGCATAAAAAACCACTCCAAGAAAACTTAGTGCTCTGTTATCTGTGCAAATATACTGTACACTAATCAAGTTTTGAAAATGATATTGGGAAGTCTCAAGTTCTTAAAAATGCACCATTAAGCACCAATTAAAATGTCTAATTTTGGGCTTTCCTGGTGGCACAGTGGTTGAGAGTCCGCCTGCCGATGCAGGGGACACGGGTTCGTGCCCCAGTCCGGGAAGATCCCACGTGCCGCGGAGCGGCTGGGCCCGTGAGCCATGGCCGCTGAGCCTGCGCGTCCGGAGCCTGTGCTCCGCAACGGGAGAGGCCACAACAGTGAGAGGCCCACGTACCGCAAAAAAAAAAAAAAAAAAAAAAAAAAATCTAATTTCATGAATATATCTAACTGAATAAAACTTCAATTGGTAATAGGTGTGAAAAAAAATTTCTTCTACAACATCTATTTAAAAGAATGGAAATATATAAATGTATTTTTTGTAACCATCCCGAAGGCTACACCTTTATCTGTTTCTGGAGAGATTTCCTAATCAGTAAAGCTAAAATGCATTAAGTGTTTTAACTAACAATTTTTTCCAGAAAAACCTTACTCTCAAAAAGGGGTGGGGGGAGAGTTTTTACTCCTAAAAATTGACAGCATGCCAAAAATTACAATAAAATGTAATGACAGTAATAAAATGCTAACATTAAAAAGCTTATTTAGAAACACACCTACTTCCTTTGAGACTAAAATTCTAAAAAAGGAAAAAACATGTCACCCTAAATCTTGGCCAAAGAACCAATAGTTTCTAAGCCGAATAAAGAGGAAAACTAAACCACTCCCACTTCTTCTTTGGTTAAAAAAAGAGGGGGAAGTTGATTTCTTTTAAAAGATATATAACCTCAAATTTGGGAGCTTTAATATGAAAAATCTTTACTTCAAAGGGTAATAAAATATAGGGTAATAATAACAGTAGGTAATTTTAATATATCTTTGGGAAGTTCTTTATTTAATGTAACAATTTAAAATTTCAGAAGAATATTGGTCAATTTTAGGTCTTTTTAAAAATTTTACTTTTAAAAAAGTATTTTTATGTGTTTTACTTGTATGGTGATTGTGTAGTTATCACAGAATACAAAACTGGAAAGCAAATAGGGCACATCCAAATCTATGCAGAATTTGGGTTTTTGCACTTGAGGTCCATATAGCTAAACTTTTCAAGAACTGTATTGAACAACACATAAATAAAATGTGAATATGGGATTTCACTTGAAATGTGTTACAAACCAAACACTTGGTATCTTAAAAACTGGTTATTATAAAACCTATACAATACTGTAAAGTCACAAGGACCAACAGAATTCTTCCATTAAAATGTTCTATGTAGAGTCTTTACCTTTTATAGTCCTCTGATAATACTTAATAAGAATTGTATTTTACTTTGATGTTAACTTGGTTATAATTACTGACATTCTTTTTTTTTTGTTTGTTTTTTGTTTTTGTTTTGAGGTACGCGGGCCTCTCACTGCTGTGGCCTCTCCCGTTGCGGAGCACAGGCTCTGGACGCACAGGCTCAGTGGCCATGGCTCACGGACCCAGCCGCTCCGCGGCATGTGGGATCCTCCCAGACCGGGGCATGAACCTATGTCCCCTGCATCGGCAGGCGGACTCTCAACCACTGCGCCACCAGAGAAGCCCTAATTACTGACATTCTTAATTATGAACCTGCAAACTAAAACAATTTTAGATTAATAGCATAGGTATTTATCTAAAGTTTTGTGGGTTTTTTTTTTTTTATTGCGGTACGCGGGCCTCTCACTGTTGTGGCCTCTCCCGTTGCGGAGCACAGGCTCCGGATGCGCAGGCTCAGTGGCCACGGCTCACGGGCCTAGCCGCTCCGTGGCATGTGGGATCCTCCCGGACCGGGGCACGAACCCATGACCCCTGCATCGGCAGGCGGACTCTCAACCACTGCGCCACCAGGGAAGACCCTATCTAAAGATTTTTAAAAGAAAAAAAAATTTGAGGTTTGGCATCAAACTGATTTTAAAGTAAAAAGAATGTTGCTAGTAAAATAATGTACACTGGTTAATTGCCTATAATAATTAAAAATTAAAGGACAATTTTAGATAAACTCTCAAAATATTGAATTTATTTACAGTCTCTCTAAATTATTTAGAGTACTATGAATCACTACTCAGATAAAATTCTATCTAAACAACTTAAATGGATATCTGATAGTCAATTAAGACTTCTCTCTCCTTTCCAGCAACTAGTGCCTTATACACAAACTGGAAAATAATATAGACAAAAGCACTGTAAACTTAATTCCAACATATTTTGACCAAAATTAAAAATAAAAACAGGGGTTTCCCTGGTGGCTCAGTGGTTGAAAGTCCACCTGCCAATGCAGGGGACACGGGTTTGTGCCCCAGTCCGGGAAGATCCCACATGCCGCGGAGCGGCTAGGCCCGTAAGCCATGGCCGCTAGCCTGCGCGTCCGGAGCCTGTGCTCTGCAATGGGAGAGGCCACAACAGTGAGAGGCCCGCGCACCACAAAAAATAAAAATAAATAATAAAAAATAAATAAAAACAGGTCATCACATAATTCCCATGCATGTCCTACTTAGGTACTCTTATTTACTTGTAAAACACACTGCCTCTTCCATAAGCCCCAAATAAAATGTTTTAAAACAATATATCTGGACTTCCACTTCCAAAAAGATAGAAAACATGTATTTTTCCCCATATCCTTACTACTAAGCACAGTTAAAACCCTTGAACATTATATGTAAGACAAGCATGAGATGAGAAGACTTGGAAAGGTGGAGAGAGGAAGAGAGACCAACTAGGGACTTCAGGAACTGAGTAATGACACAGCAGTGAATTCCCTGGGTTTTCTTTTTGCCACATATACCCTAGGCTGGGGACTGGAGATGCTGGCAATCCAGAAACACCAATGGACACAGACAAAAATAGCTCCAAGAAAAGACTGCTCTCTGCATAGCCAAAGGACCAGGAAAAGAATAGCTGAGCAAGACAGAAAATTTTTTAAGAAGCCGAAACCACAGAAAACATTGCAATCCTACCCCTCCACCAGCAAAGGCTGAGTGGAGAACATAGACTTTCACCCTCATCAAGCTTCACTGAGCTGCCCTGACCTCTCTGTCCTCATCCCTCAGAAATGCCACTGCAAGTGTGAATACCTCTTCTCTTCAAGTAGAGAAGACTAAGCAAGGAGCTAGGACTTTCTTCTCCACCCTGTGGTAACAAAGCAACACTCCCTATCTACCACTGAAGTGGTGTCAGAGGTCTATTTAAATCTGTAGCAGAAGAGCTAAAGAGATGTAAGAGATGATACAGATGTTTGAATTATCTGACAGGGATTTAGAAGTAGCCATCATAAAAATGCTTCAACAAGCAATTATGCACATGTTTGAAACAAATGAAAATTAGAAAGTCTTAGCAAATAAATAGAGAATCTCAGCAAAAAAATAAAATATATAAGGATGAATTCAGTTTTAGAACTGAACAACACAATAACTGAAATGAAAAACTCAATGGGTAGGCTCAACAGCAGAAAGAGGAAAGAAGCAGTGAAGTGGAAGACAGAACAATAGCAATTACCCAATTTGAATAACAGAGAGAAAATTTAAAAAAAAAATTGAACAGAGCCTCAGGGTCTTGTGAGACTGCAATGAAAAGATCTAACATTCATATCATCTGAGCCTTGAAAGCAAAAAAGAAAAAGGCTAAGTCTGAAAAAGCATTCAAAGACATAATAATGGCTGAAAATTTCCCAAATTTGGCAAAAGACATGAATTTACAGATTCAAGAAGCTGAGTGAATCTCAAACAGAATAAACCCAAAGAAATCCATGTCAAGACATATCATGGTCAAACTTCTGAAAACTCTAAAGACAAAGAAAAAAATCTTGAAAGAAGCAAGTTAAATGACAATTTAAATTCTCATGAGAAATCATGAAGGTCAGAAGGAAATGGCATAATATTTCTCAAGTGTTAAAAGGAAAAGGACTGTCAACCTAGGAATTTTTTATCAAGGGAAAATGTCCTTCAGGAATGAAAGGATAATCAAGACCTCTCTGATGAAGGAAAATTAACATAAGTTGTGGCCAGAAGACGTATCCTAAAAGAATGACTAAATGAAGCTCATTAAACAGAAAGGAAATGATAAAAGAAGGAATCCTGAACGTTGACAAGGAAGAAAGAATAACGGAAGGAGGAAAAATATGGGTAAATTCAGTGAGCTTTTCTTTTCCTCTTGAGTTTTCCAAATTAAGTTTGAAAGTTGAAGCAAAAACTATAATACTATCTGATGTGGTTCTCAATGTATGCAAAAGAAATATATATGACAATTATATTATGAATGGGAGAGGGTAAAAGAACATAAAGGGAGGTAAGGTTTCTACATTTCACTGAAACTGGTAAAATGCTGATACCAATAGATTGTGATGTTATGTATACATAATGTAATACCTAGGCAGTACAAAGAAACACACTCAAAAACACTACAAGTCAAGATGGAATTCTAAAAAAACTGTATCTCTCAATATAAGATGGCTGCTATCTGATCATTTGCTTAAAATGCAATTTATGTTTTAGTAAAAAACTAAGGCCTTAAAGCCCAATAATATTGTTAATTTAAATTTAAAAATTGGTAGAACATTAAATACCTGGTAAGTTAAAAGTAGTAGCAAAATGTTCCATATAACTGGGGGAAACCTAGTAGCTCAGTAAAGAAGGAAAGATCAATTTTTAAACTTTTCACATAATGACAAAAAAAGTTAAAGTTCAATGGAATATGTCTGGTCATTGTGCTTTAAGAACTCATATGTTTTTACTTTGCCCTTGGCCTGTAATCTTGATACAGCAACTGGTGATTGCACCCAAAATTTAAACAAAATCATGGATGCTCATCTTTTAAAAGATTCACATATGACTAGGATTTTTATTACCACAAGAGTCAAAAGCAGAATGGCTTTATCAATAAAGAACTCATGTATATAAAGCTTAACATACACCCACACACTGAATCATTTATAGGTGGGCCAGACACTGGCTCAATGTCTTAACTTCGGAGAACAAATTGCTTGTATTTTCCATCCATGTCATGAAATGGGCTCACAAAGAATAGACTTCCCATACTCTACAGAAGTGTTGCAAGTAAGAATTAATACCTAAAAGCTGTCATCATGTAAGAATTGCCAGCTAGAATGGATACAAAAACAAGACCCATATATATGCTGTCTACAAGAGACCCACTTCAGACCTAGAGACACATACAGACTGAAAGTAAGGGGATGGAAAAAGATATTCCATGCAAATGGAAACGAAAAGAAAGCTGGAGCAGCAATTCTCATATAAGACAAAATAGACTTTAAAATAAAGACTATTAGAAGAGACAAAGAAGGACTCTACATAATGATCAAGGGATCAATCCAAGAAGAAGATATAACAATTGTAAATATTTATGCACCCAACATAAGAGCACCTCAATACATAAGGCAAATACTAACAGCCATAAAAGGGGAAATCAACAGTAACACATTCATAGTAGGGGACTTTACACCACAATTTCACCAATGGACAGATCATCCAAGATGAAAATAAATAAGGAAACACAAACTTTAAATGATACATTAAACAAGATGGACTTAATTGATATTTACAGGACATTCCATCCAAAAACAACAGAATACACATTTTTCTCAAGTGCTCATGGAACATTCTCCAGGATAGATCATATCTTGGGTCACAAATCAAGCCTTGGTAATTTTAAGAAAATTGAAATTGTATCAAGTATCTTTTCTCACCACAACACTATGAGACTACCTATCAATTACAGGAAAAGATCTGTAAAAAATACAAACACATAGAGGCTAAAGACTACACTACTTAATAACGAAGTGATCACTGAAGAAATCAAAGAGGAAATCAAAACATACCTAGAAACAAATGACAATGGAGACAGGACGACCCAAAACCTATGGGATGCAGCAAAAGCAGTTCTAAGAGGGAAGTTTATAGCAATACAATCCTACCGTAAGAAACAGGAAACATCTAGAATAAACAACCTAACCTTGCACTTAAAGCAATTAGAGAAAGAAGAACAAAAAAACTCCAAAGTTAGCAGAAGTAAAGAAATCATAAAGATCAGATCAGAAATAAATGAAAAAGAAATGAAGGAAACGATAGCAAAGATCAATAAAACTAAAAGCTGGTTCTTTGAGAAGATAAACAAAATTGATAAACCATTAGCCAGACTCATCAAGAAAAAAGGGGAGAAGACTCAAATCAATAGAATTAGAAATGAAAAAGGAGAAGTAACAACTGACACTGCAGAAATACAAAAGATCATGAGAAATTACTACAAGCAACTCTATGCCAATAAAATGGACAACCTGGAAGAAATGGACAAATTCTTAGAAATGCACAACCTGCCAAGACTGAATCAGGAAGAAATAGAAAATATGAACAGACCAATCACAAGCACTGAAATTGAAACTGTGATTAAAAATCTTCCAACAAACGAAAGCCCAGGACCAGATGGCTTCACAGGCGAATTCTATCAAACATTTAGAGAAGAACTAACACCCATCCTTCTCAAACTCTTCCAAAATATAGCAGAGGGAGGAATACTCCCAAACTCATTCTACGAGGCCACCATCACCCTGATACTAAAACCAGACAAGGATGTCCCAAAGAAAGAAAACTACAGGCCAATATCACTGATGAACATAGATGCAAAAATCCTCAACAAAATACTAGCAAACAGAATCCAACAGCACATTAAAAGGATCATACACCATGATCAAGTGGGGTTTATTCTAGGAATGCAAGGATTCTTCAATATATGCAAATCAATCAATGTGATACACCATATTAACAAATTGAAGGAGAAAAACCATATGATTATCTCAATAGATGCAGAGAAAGCTTTCGACAAAATTCAACACCCATTTATGATACAGACCCTGCAGAAAGTAGGCATAGAGGGAACTTTCCTCAACATAATAAAGGCCATATATGACAAACCCACAGCCAACATCGTCCTCAATGGTGAAAAACTGAAAGCATTTACACTAAGATCAGGAAGAAAACAAGGTTGCCCACTCTCACCACTCTTATTCAACATAGTTTTGGAAGTTTTAGCCACAGCAATCAGAGAAGAAAAGGAAATAAAAGGAATCCAAATTGGAAAAGAAGAAGTAAAGCTGTCACTGTTTGCAGATGACATGATACTATGCATAGAGAATCCTAAAGATGCTACCAGAAAACTACTAGAGCTAATCAATGAATTTGGTAAAGTAGCAGGATACAAAATTAATGCACAGAAATCTCTGGCATTCCTATACACTAATGATGAAAAATCTGAAAGTGAAATGAAGAAAACACTCGCATTTACCACTGCAACAGGAAGAATAAAATATCTAGGAATAAACCTACCTAAGGAGACAAAAGACCTGTATGCAGAAAATTATAAGACACTGATGAAAGAAATTAAAGATGATACAAATAGATGGAGAGATATACCGTGTTCTTGGATTGGAAGAATCAACAATGTGAAAATGACTCTAGTACCCAAAGCAATCTACAGGTTCAATGCAATCCCTATCAAACTACCACTGGCATTTTTCACAGAACTAGAACAAAAAATTTCAAAATTTGTATGGAAACACAAAAGACCCTGAATAGCCAAAGCAATCTTGGGAACGAAAAACGGAGCTGGAGCAATCAGGCTCCCTGACTTCAGACTATACTACAAAGCTACAGTAATCAAGACAGTATGGTACTGGCACAAAAACAGAAATATAGATCAATGGAACAGGATAGAAAGCCCAGAGATAAACCCACGCACATATGGTCACCTTATCTTTGATAAAGGAAGCAGGAATGTACAGTGGAGAAAGGACAGCCTCTTCAATAAGTGGTGCTGGGAAAACTGGACAGCTACATGTAAAAGTATGAGATTAGAACACTCCCTAACACCATACACAAAAATAAGCTCAAAATGGATTAAAGACCTAAATGTAAGGCCAGAAACTATCAAACTCTTAGAGGAAAACATAGGCAGAACACTCTATGACATAAATCACAGCAAGATCCTTTTGGACCCACCTCCTAGAGAAATGGAAATAAAAACAAAGATAAACAAATGGGACCTAATGAAACTTAAAAGCTTTTGCACAGCAAAGGAAACCATAAACAAGACGAAAAGACAACCCTCAGAATGGGAGAAAATATTTGCAAATGAAGCAACTGACAAAGGATTAATCTCCAAAATTTATAAGCAGCTCATGCAGCTCAATAGCAAAAAAACAAACAACCCAATCCAAAAATGGGCAGAAGACTTAAATAGGCATTTCTCCAAAGAAGATATACAGACTGCCAACAAACACATGAAAGAATGCTCAACATCATTAATCATTAGAGAAATGCAAATCAAAACTACAATGAGATATCATCTCACACCAGTCAGAATGGCCATCATCAAAAAATCTAGGAACAATAAATGCTGGAGAGGGTGTGGAGAAAAGGGAACACTCTTGCACTGCTGGTGGGAATGTGAATTGGTACAGCCACTATGGAGAACAGTATGGAGGTTCCTTAAAAAACTACAAATAGAACTACCATATGACCCAGCAATCCCACTACTAGGCATATACCCTGAGAAAACCATAATTCAAAAAGAGTCATGTACCAAAATGTTCATTGCAGCTCTATTTACAATAGCCAGGAGATGGAAACAACCTAAGTGTCCATCATCAGATGAATGGATAAAGAAGATGTAGCACATATATAAAATGGAATATTACTCAGCCATAAAAAGAAATGAAATTGAGTTATTTGTAGTGAGGTGGATGGACCTAGAGTCTGTCAAACAGAGTGAAGTAAGTCAGAAAGAGAAAGACAAATACCATATGCTAACACATATATATGGAATCTAAGAAAAAAAATGTGATGAAGACCCTAGGGGTAAGACGGGAATAAAGACACAGACCTAATAGAGAATGGACTTGAGGATATGGGGAGGGGGAAGGGTAAGCTGTGACAAAGTGAGAGAGTGGCAGGGACATATATACACTACCAAACGTAAAATAGATAGCTAGTGGGAAGCAGCCGCATAGCACAGGGAGATCAGCTCGGTGCTTTGTGACCACCTGGATGGGTGGGATAGGGAGGGTGGGAGGGAAGGAAAAAAAAAAAAAAGAGGGCTCAGGACTCCCCTAAAGGAGACTTAGCAAGGAGAGATGCTCTCCCACTGGCCCTGAAGAATCAAAAAGCCACAATGAACTGCTTATGGAGTGGGCTGGTCTCTAGGAGTTGAGGGCCTCAGTCCTACAACTGTAAGGAACAGAAATCTGCCATTGTGAGTGTGCTTGAAGGGAGGGGACCCTGAGCTCCAGAAGAGTCCACAGCCTGGCCAACACCTTGATTGCAACCTTGTGAGCAGAGGACCAACCCATTTAGGCTGTGCCTGGACTTCTGACCGACAGAAACTGAGACATGATAAATGAATGTTGTTTAAAAAAAAAAAAGAACTGCCAGCTAAAACACCAATACCTTCAAATTAAAATGAACTTGAATAACTGAGCTGAAGTACTTCCAACTCAAATCAAAGTTGTAATAACTATGCTTCATTAGTGGTGTGTACTCAAAAAATGATCACAAAAAGAAACATTGCATCTTGTTATTCTTCCAGCAGTTTTCCTATAATTTGTTAACTCAAATTTTAATTTTTGCTGGCAGGTAAAACAAACAAGTAATTATGTTTATATTAATTAAATGTCCTTGTTAAAGAAACGTAATGTTAGGGTTGGGGATAGGGGCAATAGGGAGAGAGGCTGGTAAAAGGATACAAACTTTCAGTTATAAGAAAAATAAAGCCTGAGGATTTAATGTATAATATGGTGACAACAGTTGATGATACACACAAAAATGTAAAGATGTGAGGTGATATGTGTTAATTAACTCAATGGTGGGAATTCTTTCACAACATATACATATGTCAAATCATCACATTGTACACTTTAAATATATTATAATTTTATTAGTCAATTATGCCTCAATGAAGCTGAAAAAAAAAGAAGAAATATAACTTTATGGCTTTGCACTTCTTGGTATTTATGTTTTTGGGTAGTGTCTTTCTTCCCCCACTGAATACAGGCTCTCCCTATGTGATCGTCTTGGCCTGTTATAGGACATTAGCAAATCTGACACTGCATAGGCTGTATAAGAGCTTGTGTACAGGGGGCTTATAAAGCTCCCTCTTGGAAGCAAGTTGCCATGGTATAAAGACACTTGGGGTAGACTACTCAAAGATGAGAAGTCATGTAGAGAAAGACCCTGGAATATGAGCAGCCATGTTGGATGTTCTCATCCAAGTTGAGCTTCCTCAACTCCACCATATGAAGCAGAACTGCCCAGCTGTGTCCAGACAACCCACAGAATCATGAGAAGTAATAAAATTTGGGGGTGGTCTTTTATGCTGCAACAGATAACCAAAACAGCTTCACTAAATTATATTTTGAAAAAGGAATACAAATTTAGTTTCAGTTAAGAGTTAAAAATCAGAAAGTTATCCTATGAGTAATGTTAAAATTTAATCAGAACCAAAACAAATTCATGACCTTGAAATATATTTCTAGTTCTGTTGAGTAAAGTAACCTAAATAATAATATCACCCAGCACTGATATGCATCCCAGGTACTTTGGTCTCTAATACCATGTTCTACTTTGTCTCCTCAAAAGGATGGCTAATCCCATTCAGAACACAGAATATACAAAGTGGTCTTTGTACAACTGGTTAATGTCAGAAAACAAGAAGTCTTTAAAAATACATGAGATCCTATCAAAAGAACACAGAAGACAGCTCAAAAGAACAGAAAAATGAACTTTTTCCCCATAAAATATTAATAGACAGGCTAATGAAACTACTATACCTCCAAAGGCCACCCTCTGGACATTTGCATTAGAAGACATGCTCCTCATTATCTAAAACATTAATGAAGTGTGTCATGACATTCCGTTCACAGGTTTGAAAGACTCTCCCAAGTGCCATGGCCTTGGGCCTTGAAACAGTGAAAAGTGAACTTGCAGCACCAGAGCCAAGCGAATTTTACCTTTTTCATGTTCTTGAAATAAAAGGAATCTGCTTTCCTTCCAATTTTTCCTTTTCAGTTCCATCAATTGCCAATAGATTTGAATAATTATTGCCTTACTACTACTTCCCTTGCCTTCTGTGGTCCATTAGGACAAAAGCCTTCCTAAAGACAAAAAAGACTCACATATTGAGCCTTCTTTTAGCACTAACCTAGAGAACCAAGTTAAGAGGTTTTGTTACCCTAGCTTAAAACAATCCTCTATCATTACCTCTACTCTTGCTGATTTATCCAAAGAGATGACTAGGAAAAAACAAGTTATTTATGAGATACCAAAAAAAAAAGGGCCCTAAAACTAATATTTCACATTCTTGCGTTTATAGCTTCAGGCCCATGAATATCTAGTGACTTAAAATTACAAAAGGCAGATTCTATAATTTATTTTAATAGTAGTTAATAGTACTTAAATATATAACTATTATGTTTTTGGGTTTTTCTGTATTTCTTTCTGCTTACTTTTTTTTATTATTATTCGTTTCTGCTTTATAACAATGTGAATCAGTCATACATATACATCTGTTCCCACATCCCTTCCCTCTTGCGTCTCCCTCCCTCCCACCCTCCCTATCCCACCCCTCCAGGCGGTCACAAAGCACCGAGCTGATCTCCCTGTGCTATGCGGCTGCTTCCCACTAGCTATCTAACTTACGTTTGGTACTGTATATATGTCCATGCCTCTCTCTCGCTTTGTCACAGCTTACCCTTCCCCCTCCCCATATCCTCAAGTCCATTCTCTATTAGGTCTGTGTCTTTATTCCTGTTTTACTCCTAGGTTCTTCATGACATTTGTTTTTCTTAAATTCCATATATATGTGTTAGCATACGGTATTTGTCTTTCTCTTTCTGACTTACTTCACTCTGTATGACAGACTCTAGGTCTATCCACCTCATTACAAATAGCTCAGTTTCATTTCTTTTTATGGCTGAGTACTATTCCATTGTATATATGTGACACATCTTCTTTATCCATTCATCTGATGATGGACACTTAGGTTGTTTCCATCTCCTGGCTATTGTGAATAGAGCTGCAATGAACATTTTGGTACATGACTCTTTTTGAATTATGGTTTTCTCAGGGTATATGCCTAGTAGTGGGATTGCTGGGTCATATGGTAGTTCTATTTGTAGTTTTTTAAGGAACCTCCATACTGTTCTCCATAGTGGCTGTACCAATTCACATTCCCACCAGCAGTGCAAGAGTGTTCCCTTTTCTCCACACCCTCTCCAGCATTTATTGTTCCTAGATTTTTTGATGATGGCCATTCTGACTGGTGTGAGATGATATCTCATTGTAGTTTTGATTTGCATTTCTCTAATGATTAATGATGTTGAGCATTCTTTCATGTGTTTGTTGGCAGTCTGTATATCTTCTTTGGAGAAATGCCTATTTAAGTCTTCTGCCCATTTTTGGATTGGGTTGTTTGTTTTTTTGCTATTGAGCTGCATGAGCTGCTTATAAATTTTGGAGATTAATCCTTTGTCAGTTGCTTCATTTGCAAATATTTTCTCCCATTCTGAGGGTTGTCTTTTCGTCTTGTTTATGGTTTCCTTTGCTGTGCAAAAGCTTTTAAGTTTCATTAGGTCCCATTTGTTTATCTTTGTTTTTATTTCCATTTCTCTAGGAGGTGGGTCCAAAAGGATCTTGCTGTGATTTATGTCATAGAGTGTTCTGCCTATGTTTTCCTCTAAGAGTTTGATAGTTTCTGGCCTTACATTTAGGTCTTTAATCCATTTTGAGCTTATTTTTGTGTATGGTGTTAGGGAGTGTTCTAATCTCATACTTTTACATGTAGCTGTCCAGTTTTCCCAGCACCACTTATTGAAGAGGCTGTCCTTTCTCCACTGTACATTCCTGCCTCCTTTATCAAAGATAAGTTGGCCATATGTGCGTGGGTTTATCTCTGGGCTTTCTATCCTGTTCCATTGATCTATATTTCTGTTTTTGTGCCAGTACCATACTGTCTTGATTACTGTAGCTTTGTAGTATAGTCTGAAGTCAGGGAGCCTGATTGCTCTAGCTCCGTTTTTCGTTCTCAAGATTGCTTTGGCTATTCGGGGTCTTTTGTTTTTCCAATCAAATTTTGAAATTTTTTGTTCTAGTTCTGTGAAAAATGCCAGTGGTAGTTTGATAGGGATTGCATTGAATCTGTAGATTGCTTTGGGTAGTAGAGTCATTTCACAATATTGATTCTTCCAATCCAGGAACATGTATATCTCTCCATCTATTTGTATCATCTTTAATTTCTTTCATCAATGTCTTATAATTTTCTGCATACAGGTCTTTTGTCTCCTTAGGTAGGTTTATTCCTAGATATTTTATTCTTTTTGTTGCAGTGGTAAATGGGAGTGTTTTCTTGATTTCACTTTCAGATTTTTCATCATTAGTGTACAGGAATGCCAAAGATTTCTGTGCATTAATTTTGTATCCTGCTACTTTACCAAATTCATTGATTAGCTCTAGTAGTTTTCTGGTAGCATCTTTAGGATTCTCTATGCATAGTATCATGTCATCTGCAAACAGTGACAGCTTTACTTCTTCTTTTCCAATTTGGATTCCTTTTATTTCCTTTTCTTCTCTGATTGCTGTGGCTAAAACTTCCAAAACTATGTTGAATAAGAGTGGTGAGAGTGGGCAGCCTTGCCTTGTTCCTGATCTTAGTGGAAATGCTTTCAGTTTTTCACCATTGAGGACGATGTTGGCTGTGGGTTTGTCATATATGGCCTTTATTATGTTGAGGAAAGTTCCCTCTATGCCTACTTTCTGCAGGGTCTTTATCATAAATGGGTGTTGAGTTTTGTCAAAAGCTTTCTCTGCATCTATTTAGATGATCATATGGTTTTTCTCTTTCAATTTGTTAATATGGTCACATTGATTGATTTACGTATATTGAAGAATCCTTGCATTCCTGGAATAAGCCCCACTTGATCATGGTGTATGATCCTTTTAATGTGCTGTTGGATTCTGTTTGCTAGTATTTTGTTGAGGATTTTTGCATCTATGTTCATCAGTGATATTGGCCTGTAGTTTTCTTTCTTTGGGACATCCTTGCCCGGTTTTGGTATCAAGGTGATGGTGGCCTCGTAAAATGAGTTTGGGAGTGTTCCTCCCTCTGCTATATTTTGGAAGAGTTTAAGAAGGATAGGTGTTAGCTCTTCTCTATATGTTTGATAGAATTCACCTGTGAAGCCATCTGGTCCTGGGCTTTTGTTTCTTGGACGATTTTTAATCACAGTTTCAATTTCAGTGCTTGTGATTGGTCTGTTCATATTTTCTATTTCTTCCTGATTCAGTCTTGGCAGGTTGTACATTTCTAAGAATTTGTCCATTTCTTCCAGGTTGTCCATTTTATTGGCATAGAGTTGCTTGTAGTAATCTCTCATGATCTTTTGTATTTCTGCAGTGTCAGTTGTTACTTCTCCTTTTTCATTTCTAATTCTATTGATTTGAGTCTTCTCCCCTTTTTTCTTGATGAGTCTGGCTAATGGTTTATCAATTTTGTTTATCTTCTCAAAGAACCAGCTTTTAGTTTTATTGATCTTTGCTATCGTTTCCTTCATTTCTTTTTCATTTATTTCTGATCTGATCTTTATGATTTCTTTCCTTCTGCTAACTTTGAGGGTTTTTTGTTCTTCTTTCTCTAATTGCTTTAGGTGTAAGGTTATGTTGTTTATTTGAGATGTTTCTTGTTTCTTAAGGTACACTTGTATAGCTATAAACTTCCTTCTTAGAACTGCTTTTGCTCCATCCCATAGGTTTTGGGTCATTGTGTTTCCATTGTCATTTGGTTCTAGGCATTTTTTTATTTCCTCTTTGATTTCTTCAGTGATCTCTTGATTATTAAGTAGTGTGTTGTTTAGCCTCCATGTGTTTGTATTTTTTACAGATTTTTTCCTGTAATTGATATCTAGTCTCATGGCATTGTGCTCGGAAAAGATACTTGATACAATTTCAATTTTCTTAAATTTACCAAGGCTTGATTTGTGACCCAAGATATGATCTCTCCTGGAGAATGTTCCATGAGCCCTTGAGAAAAATGTGTATTCTGTTGTTTTTGGAAGGAATGTCCTATAAATATCAATTAAGTCCATCCTGTTTAATGTATCATTTAAAGCTTGTGTTTCCTTATTTATTTTCATTTTGGATGATCTGTCCATTGGTGAAAGTGGGGTGTTGAAGTCCCCTACTATGAGTGTGTTACTGTCGATTTCCCCTTTTATGGCTGTTAGTATTTGCCTTATGTATTGAGGTGCTCCTATGTTGGGTGCATAAATATTTACAATTGTTATATCTTCTTCTTGGATCGATCCCTTGATCATTATGTAGTGTCCTTCATTGTCTCTTCTAATAGTCTTTATTTTAAAGTCTATTTTGTCTGATATAAGAATTGCTACTCCAGCTTTCTTTTGATTTCCATTTGCATGGAATACCTTTTTCCATCCCCTTACTTTCAATCTGTATGTGTCTCTAGGTCTGAAGTGGGTCTCTTGTAGACAGCATATATATGGGTCTTGTTTTTGTATCCATTCAGCCAATCTGTGTCTTTTGGTGGGAGCATTTAGTCCATTTACATTTAAGGTAATTATTGATATGTATGTTCCTATTCCCATTTCCTTAATTGTTTTGGGTTCGTTATTGTAGGTCTTTTCCTTCTGTTGTGTTTCTTGCCTCGAGAAGTTCCTTTAGCATTTATTGTAAAGCTGGTTTGGTGGTGCTGAACTCTCTCAGCTTTTGCTTGTCTGTAAAGCTTTTAATTTCTCCATCAAATCTGAATGAGATACTTGCTGGGTAGAGTAATCTTGGTTGCAGGTTTTTCTCCTTCATCACTTTAAATATGTCCTGCCACTCCCTTCTGGCTTGTAGAGTTTCTGCTGAGAGATCAGCTGTTAACCTGATGGGGATTCCCTTGTGTGTTATTTGTTTTTTTTCCCTTGCTGCTTTTAATATGTTTTCTTTGTGTTTAATTTTTGACAGTTTGATTAATATGTGTCTTGGCATATTTCTCCTTGGATTTATTCTGTATGGGACTCTCTGTGCCTCCTGGACTTGATTAACTATTTCCTTTCCCATATTAGGGAAGTTTTCAACTATAATCTCTTCAAATATTTTCTCAGTCCCTTTCTTTTTCTCTTCTTCTTCTGGAACCCCTATAATTCGAATGTTGGTGCATTTAATGTTGTCCCAGAGGTGTCTGAGACTGTCTTCAGTTCTTTTCATTCTTTTTTCTTTATTCTGCTCTGCATCAGTTATTTCCACTATTTTATCTTCCATGTCACTTATCCGTTCTTCTGCCTCAGTTATTCTGCTATTGATCCCATCTAGAGTATTTTTTATTTCATCTATTGTGTTTATAATCGATGCTTGATTCATCTTTAGTTCTTCTAGGTCCTTGTTAACTGTTTCTTGCTATCTGTCTATTCTATTTCCAAGATTTTGGATCATCTTTACTATCATTATTCTGAATTCTTTTTCAGGTAGACTGCCTATTACCTCTTCATTTGTTAGGTCTGGTGGGTTTTTATCTTGCTCCTTCACCTGCTGTGTGCTTTTCTGTCTTCTCATTTTGCTTATCTTACTGTGTTTGGGGTCTCCTTTTTGCAGGCTGCGGATTCGTAGTTCCCGTTGTTTTTGGTGTCTGTCCCCAGTGGCTAAGGTTGTTTCGGTGGGTTGTGTAGGCTTCCTGGTGGAGCGGACTAGTGCCTGTGTTCTGGTGGATGAGGCTTGATCTTGTCTTTCTGGTGGACAGGTTCACGTCTGGTGGTGTGTTTTGGGGTGCCTGTGGCCTTATTATGTTTTTAGGCAGCCTCTCTACTAATGCGTGGGGCCGTGTTCCCGTCTTGCTAGTTGCCTGGCACAGGGTGACCAGCACTGCAGCTTGCTGGTCGTTGAGTGAAGCTGGGTGCTGGTGTTGAGATGGAGATCTCCGGGAGACCTTCGCCGCTTGATATCATGTGGAGCTGGGAGGTCTCTTGTGGACCCGTGTCCTGAAGTTGGCTCTCCCACTTCAGAGGCACAGCACTGACTCCTGGCTGCAGCACCAAGAGCCTTTCATCTACTTTTGCGCAGAATGGCTGCTTCCCAAAATGGAACCCAAGATTGAGTGTTCTGTGGTTTCCTTTACTTCTTCGTGTTGACCTAGCACCTCGGTATGGGACAAGACTTCCCTTGTTTTTAAACTTCAATTTCTGTTAAAACTAGTCTGTCAGAAGATGGCAGAAGAGTAAGACGTGGAGATCACCTTCCTCCCCACAGATACATCAGAAATACATCTACACGTGGAACAACTCCTACGGAACACCTACTGAATGCTGGCAGAAGACCTCAGACATTCCAAAAGGCAAGGAACTCCCCACGTACCAGCCCGAGACGCTTGTCTGCTCAGCTGCCGGGGAGCGAGGGGCTATAATGTTAATATTACTTTAGAAGTTATACTTTTATAAAAAAGCAAAAAGTATTCTCTTTAAAAAGAAAAAAAGCAAGTTGTACAATGCAATGCATTAAAGAGGCATGGTTTTGTTTTTTTTTTGCGGTACGCGGGCCTCCCACCACCGCGGCCCCTCCCGCCGCGGAGCACAGGCTCCGGATGCGCAGGCCCAGAAGCCACGGCCCATGGGCCCAGCTGCTCCGCGGCATGTGGGACCCCCACCCCAGACCGGGGCACGCACCCGCACCCCCCGCATCGGCAGGCGGACCCCCAACCACTGCGCCATCAGGGAAACCCAAGAGGCATGATTTTTAAAACTGAAAAAATACAACTAAAACTAAGGAAAAATCAAATATAAGGAAATTACTTAAATGTATATAAATTTAAGTACATAGTAAAAAGATGTTTATCCAGCATCATCAGGATCTATGTGTATGTAGACGACTGCAGACTGCTGTACACCCAACTCTCATTTCTATCAAGCTGAATCTAGGTTAAACTGGTACTAGCTAATCTTGGGTTGGGCCTATTAAAAAGGTATGAGTAGTTACAAGAAGTACTGATGTTTTCAACAACTGTAATTACTTAATACATACCTGTGATGTTTGTATAAGATAACCTCAAAACTGTCTTGTATTCTAAAAAAAAAATTGTTAAAGATTCACTTTCCATTTTGAAAACCTATATGCCTTTTCTTTGGCATGAGAGAGCATTTTTTTTTATATGACTCTCTTGCCAACACCGTTGGAATAGTGGACATACAAAATAAAGAATACATAACTGACAAATCAAACACAATGATAAGCCTAGTTTCACAGAGAAAGTAGCCATGTTAGCATTGTCCTACATATCCCTTAAGCCCTTCCATGGAAAAGACATAAAGTACATTTTCTAAGGTATATTCTATGATCTGTGACCTGTATATATTTTCCTTATGTCTTGTATCATCTATATCTTCAACACAAAATCATTCCTTTTTCTGAGAAGTATCTTTTCATTTCCTACAAGCCTTAAGAAAGTTTAGGTTAAGAGGGTACAAAGAAAAAGCACAGGCCATGAAATTATGGAGTTAGGCCAGAGACTGTGCTGAGTTGAGTATCCAGGTATTGCTAACCAGCAGTCTCAGAGAGTACTGTGTGACAGAATTAATGTCACTTCAACTAAAGTCTGCATATATGTTAGTCAGCTGTGACCTACTGCTCTACAACTACCAAAAGGCAATAGCTGGTGTTAGTAATAATGACCACTAGACAGCAAGAAAAGAATATTATCCTCTTCAGTATGTTCTGTTCCTTTACCACACAAAAAAAATTTGTTTACAAAGACTTTTGTTTAAAACAACTATCATAAGGGCTAGTATTGAAAGGGCTAACTTTAGTTATCTAGGGCACTTTATTCAGAACTTTATCCACTACTATTTATGACTTAGGTTGTGCTGTGTTTTCACTTTTGAAACCTAATTTTTAACTAAGACCTTCTAACAAGTCTGAAATACAGCTCTGCATAGCTAGCATGTACTATAGTACTTTTTTCACACCTACCGGTTAAATTTTATTTATTTAGATAGTTAAATCAAACCCCAACATTACTAGATGCTACAATGAACTACAGTTAGACTAGATGAACAAGCCTCATGGTCCTATCTGGAATATCAGCTATCAGACACTTAAATACTTAAACACCTCGAGGTGTCCGTGTGATGTTAATAGTCTCAGCACCCCTGAATATGACCTTATTAGTTTTCAGCCATCGGGGAGGGACAAGTGGGAAGCTGTAATTCTGCTCAGCTAGGGTTTTGAATCCTGTGCACCCGAGGATGCTCTGTGGAAGTGCATAGGAGGTCAGCGAGCGTCCCAGACAGCTGCCCGCAATCCACACGCTCCCCGCGTTTAACCACAAGGCTCAAACTCTTTCTGTAAAGGGCCAGAGAGCAAATAGTTCAGGCTTTGCAGCCCATCCTGTCTCCGTGACAACTACTGGACTCTGCAGTTAAAAGGCGGGAAAGCAGCCTGGACAATACATAAAAGAATGAGCTGGCTGTGTTCCAGGAAAACTTAACGAACAATAAAATTGGAATTTCGTACTTTTGCGCAAGTCACAAAAAGGTCACATTTCACATTCACGGCTAAAAATGTGAAAATCATGCCCAGCCAGCCATGCCGGCCAAAGTCGGCCACCCAGGCCCTCTGGCCGCAGGTGGCCCACCCCGCTTTATCACAGCTGCAGCGAGTCTCCGGTAAACGGGGCCAGGGGAACAAGGACCGTCTCCGCCAGGGTGAAGAGGTCACCCCCGCAGCCCCAGGGACCCAGCCCGGCGCAGCCCGGTCACGTTTGGCATCCACTGCCTGGATCACTGCCTGGTCGCGCGCAGGTGGGGTCGGAGTAGGACAGGGACAGACCTCAGTACCAGAGGTAGGGCCCCTGGACAGTGGGGCTGGGGAGGCATGCAGGACCAAGGAAAGGAAGAGCTGGGTCTCGGACAGGCCCTGAAACCCTGGAAGTTCCCCCAGCAGTGTCCCCTGGGGTGGCTGCTATCTCGGGCCGGTCACTCACCCCGATACGCCGGCTCGGACGAAGGCCATAGCAACAGCGCAACTAGAAGGACTACGAACTTCATGGGCATCGTCCGCAGCTCTCCGCCACGCGTCGGGAACGTCCTGGGGCCGCCAGGCCGGTTACCTCAGGCCAAAACGGGAGGGCGTCGGCGGCCGACGCTCCTACCTCAGGGCCTTGGGCGCCCAGCAACGGTTGCCTCCAGCGCGCAAGCCCAGAAGCGGTGGATGAAGGGATCCGAACAGCCGTGGCCCCACCCGCTCTTAGCGCCGCGCAGAGGGGCGGGGCCACGGCGCCTCTCCCCTCCCTTGTGCACATGCTTGCTAAGGCTTCGCGGGCCTCCGAAAGTCTTGACACCCCGGGGAATACCGGGGCTTTAACGGTGGGTGTGTGGTGGCGTCCGCCCATGCGGGGAAACAGGACTTGTAGCTGTGCCTAAAACAAGGCCTCTGCGCAGAAGGAAGTGTCTGATGGAAGAGAGAGATAAATAACCTGGCCATTACAACAGCGTGGAAGTGCCGTAATGGGGAAACACTAGGCACTGTGCAGAACAGAGGAGGGGCCCCCTATTCCAAAGGGCAGGGATGGCGGAGGGCGGAGGTTGTCTAGATGGAGGAAAGCTTGGAGCTCCCCAGGAACTGAAAATAGTTCAGTCTAATTGCAAGGGCGGGGGAGGGGCAGTTGTTGGGGGGAGGGGCAGTTGTTGGAGGTGAGGGAGGAGAGCTAGGTAGAAGCATTTAAAGCCGCCTTAAGGGACTTTTTTCAAAAGATTGCATTACATTTTTTGGAAAAGACAAAACTATAGCTGTAGAGAATAGATCAGTGGTCGTCAGGGGTTAGGGATGGGGAAGGGCTTGACTGTAAAGGGATAACATGAGGGGTTTGGAGGGAGGGTGATGGATTGTTGTGGTGACCTCAGAATCTATACGTGTGTTAAAAGTCACAGAACTGTAGAATCAATTTTACTGTATGGTAATTTTTTAAATTTACAGACACCCATATCTCTGCCTCAGGAAGCAAGGGGCTTGGATCTTATTCTGAGGCAGTGGGGAGAGACTGCAAGGTTATGAGCTGGGAAAGGTGTAATTCGATTTGCACTTCGAAAGCTTACTATCCTTGCAGTGTCAAGAGTGGGTTGGAGGGGGAATTCCCTGGTGGTCCCATAGTTAGGACTCAGGGCTTTCACTGCTGTTGCCTGGGTTGGATCCCTGGTCAGAGAACTAAGATCCTGCAAGCCATGAAGCATGGCAAAAAACAAAAACAAAAAGAAAGTGGGTTGGAGGGAAGCAAAACTAGAGGCAGGTAACCAAGTTAGGGGCCTGATCCAGTAATCCAGGCACCAATCACTGATACAGTCCTGAGCTCATAGTGACAGAGGACATGGGACATGTGGACTGATTTGAGAGACATTTAGAGCTAGAATCAACAAGACTGGGAAATTTATTGAAAGTGAGGAATGAGAGACATGAATGCTCATGTCTCTAGCTTGGTCACCTCACATGTGGTGTGAAATGGGGGATACAGGGGTGGCAGGGGTGGAGGAGGAAGGTAAGTTTAGTTTCAACATTGTTCTATTGAGATGGGCTTGGGGCTTCCTACTGGAGTGGCCTGTCCAGTGACCAGATGGACACAGGGCTCTGGAGGTAGCTGAGAATGGAGCTGGAGGTTTAGGAGGCATCAACATTTAGAAGTAGGCATGTATGAGATTGCCTGAGGAGATGTAAGCAGGTAGGTTAGGCGGTCCCAGAAGAAGGAGAACCAGGAATGGCTTCGACATAAGAGAAGCCATTTTGGCCTAAGCCACTTTGTGATCTAAGCCTGGCCACAATGCTTGCCCTTAAACAGGTCTCAGTAATAATGATCTTAAGAAAAGTAAGGGAATGCAGGAACAAAGGAAAAGCAGTCAAGAAATAAATAAATTTTATTCAGGAATAAAACAGAGTCCTAGTTCCTCCTCAGGGGACATACATGACAATGTGATATAGTCTTTGAGTTCTGCAGGAACTAAGGCCCCTATCCAGGTGGAGGACAGAATGATGATGTTGACCCTCCTAATTTCACTCAACTAAAGCTTGGACTCTGTCGACCTTTGCCCCAATTCTATAGTGAATTTTCCTCTGTTCAAGCCCCTTCATGAATATGCATATACCCTTAGTTTAAAACTTCCCCGGTTTTGGTGTTTGGGGGAGACACCTCCTACCGGGGAGAGATCTCCGGTGTTCTCCTTACTTGCTGCAAGTAATAATAAATCCATCCTTCTCCTGATCTTTGGCTTGGTTGTGTCTTTTGGCTCAACACCCACCAAGAGGTGAACCCAGTTTTCAGGTATCAGAAAGTTTTTAGAGTGAGAAGGTGATTAAGCCTAAGACAGATCCCTAGGAAATATGGGCAGGCTAGAAAGAGGAGGACAGACCTGCAAAGGAGACTGAATATGGGGAGAAGAAACCTAGGAGAACATAGAAGCTTCTCAAATGCTTTTGGGAAGTCAAACAAGAGAAGGACTTAGATTTAGCAACAAGATCTTTGGCAGAACAGTTTCAGTGGAGTGGTTTGGGCAGAAGCCAGACCACAGTGAGCTGAGTAATGAGTAAGAGGTGAGGATGCGGTGACAGCTAATACAGACAGCTTTTTCAAGATTGGGGCAGGAGTCTTTGTGCGCTCTACCAGTGCTTAATGCAAGTAAGACAGCCTTCTAGACTCAAACAGTTACAACTATTTGGAAAGCAATTTGGAATATGCAACAAAATCCTTAACATAATATAAATACTATTATGTAAATTATATAATACACATTTGGGGTGGGGTGGGGGAGTATGTCCTAAGATAACCATAATGGATCATTTATAATATAATTAAAAAAATAAGAGAATGGTAAACTATATTTGTTGGTTAGAATACTGGGCAACCATTAAAATGATGCTTATAAAGTATATCTAATTTGGGAAAATGTTCAAGTTGTAGTAGATCATATTTGAGGTATTAACTCAGGTCTCACCCTCCCTGGGCTTCATTGTCCTGTTACCTTTCATTCCACCATTGAGATATTAGTGCACTTGCCTCAGGGAAGACCAGCTAGAATCTCAGAGACTTAAAAGAGGGGCTGATTATTTTTTCAATTTACGGTGGGGTTGAAAGTCAAAGCACTTTTGTAGGAGCTGCTGCTTGGGTAAAAAGTTTTGTTAATTTGTTTTGTTGGTGTTTTAGTGGACATGCTTGGCTTTGGATATCAAAGGTCAAGGAAACTGGACAGCGGGAGAGCAAAAACCATAGGTTGGATGTGGATTCAGGAGATGGAAGGTCTTCTTCCCCCGTGCAGGGTAAAATTTCTGGGAGCAGAGAAGGGAGTTTATAGTTTGCAGACAGAAGCCTGGACAGGTTTGGGGGTTGCAAAGATTGTTTGTGTCTCCCTTTCCAGGGTAGAGTTCAAGGGAATTGGGTGAGGAACTTTAAGTGAGAGTTTCAAATAAGGTATCTGTTTGAGATAAATGGATAAAAAAGATGAGGTATATTATATATAAATACAATGGAATACTACTCAGCCATAAAAAATAATGAAATAATGCCATTTGCAGCAACATGGATGGGCCTAGAGATTATCATACTAAGTGAAGTAAATCAGGCAGAGAAAGACAAATATCATATGATTATCACTTGTATGTGGAATCTAAAATATGATCCAAATGAACTTATTTACAAAACAGAAATGGACTCACAGACATAGAAGACAAACTTATGGTTACCAAAGGGGAAAGTTCGGGGGGAGGGATAAATTAGGAGTTTGGGATTAGCAGATACAAACTACTATATATAAAGTAGATAAACGACAAGGTCCTACTGTATAGCACAGGGAACTATGTTCAATATCTTATAATAAACTATAATGAAAAAAGAATATGAAAAAGTGTATATATATATATATATATATACACATAACTGAATCACTGTGCTGTACACCAGAAACTAAGACAACACTGTAAATTAACTATACTTCAATAATAAATAAATAAATTTTCAAAAAAGATGTCTGCTTGTTAGGCCCAGAGTTGGGATTATTTTTGCTGCTTGTTTATATAAATCAGATAAGACCTTAGTGGCTCTCACCTTATGGACCATCAAAATGGACATGGTGAGGGCTTCCCTGGTGGCGCAGTGGTTGAAAGTCTGCCAGCCAATGCAGGGGACACGGGTTCGTGCCCCGGTCCGGGAGGATCCCACATGCCGTGGAGCAGCTGGGCCCGTGAGCCATGGCCGCTGAGCCTGCACGTCCGGAGCCTGTGCTCCGCAAT
This sequence comes from Mesoplodon bidens, assembly GCF_964165515.1. Classification (NCBI taxonomy): domain Eukaryota; kingdom Metazoa; phylum Chordata; class Mammalia; order Artiodactyla; family Ziphiidae; genus Mesoplodon; species Mesoplodon bidens. Next base: position 58,430,354 of record NC_138178.1, on the reverse strand, counting down.
GGGAGAGGCCACAACAGTGAGAGGCCCATGCACCACAAAAAAAAAAAAAAAAGGACATGGTGAAATAGCTGAGGTATAGCCTTACTGTGGAATTCTAGTTAAGAAGAATGAGTTTTAATTCTATGTACTAACATAGAAAAATCTCCAAAATATGGTATTGAGTTTTAAAGAAAGAATGCAGAAAAACACATATATCTATTATGTGAAATCACAGCAGAGTTATATATTTACATACATACACTAGAAATCATTCTGGAAGAAAACACACCAAGCTGAGAGCATCACTTGCTTTTAGGAAAAGAAATGAGATTGGGCAGAGAACAGATTTTAAAGGAAGAATTTTACTCTAAGTATTTTTCTTATACCTTGCATTTTTCCAAACGTGCATTGCTCATGTAATAGAAAATAAAAACAATAAGTTTTTACAAAATCTGGAAGCTTGGAGAAGGGGGGCAGTGGTATAAATATGTATCTTATGCTTCATGCTTTCTCCTGCTGACTTCACTGAAATATTTTTAAAGTGGCTAATTCACTACCCAAAAAAAAGTATTTAGCCTGCATTTCTGCTTCACCTCCGGATCATTTAGTATTACATGACTTTTTTTTCAGGGTTGTATTTTTATCTCCCCTTTATAGTGGTTCTCATGCTCCTCTATTTCACATAGCACCTTTTGGTGCTCAGTGAAGACTGACTAAACAAATAACAGCTCATGCTCTTCCAACCTAAAGATACGGTGTCCTTTCCCCCATGCCCAACCTACCAGACATACCAAAATCCTGTTGTGTTCCAAGGCTCAAATATCACATTTGCTAGGAATCCACCCCTCCCTTATCCCTCTAAATAGAATGTACTGTACCCTCCCTATACCATATTTCCATAATGCTGTGTTATAGGCATTATTTTATTGAATTACTGTATTTCATGTTTTTACAAGTCAATCTTCTCTAGACCAAGGTCCTTGAGCACAGGAAGCCAAAACTAAGTCATTCCTTCATTGTACTCTTCCCACCGAGCCAAAGTCTTGCATTCACCAGGTGCTCAATAAATGAATGTTTGAGTTCAATTGAAATTAAAAGGTTGGGAATTTTATAAAGGCTTTTACAGAATCTTAAAAGGAGATAAGAATAGTAACCAGCCACAGAGGCAACTGCCAGCACAATTTTCATCTCAAGAAGGAACCCCTCAGCTCTAAGCATCTGTGATGCCATCATTTAAGCCCAGGTGAAGCTAATGGCATGTGCTCTTTTCTCTACATACCTCTGCAAGTAGTTCTGGGCAATGAATTCCTAATGGTGGAATTGCTATGTCAAACGGAATGCACCAGTTTCCATACCCATCAATACTATAGTGACTTACTAATACTGGGTGTCATAATCTTTGAGGCTAAGCCACGTTAAATATGGTATCCTGTTGTTTTAATCTGTTTCACTTATTTTTTTCAGTGAAGCAAAGGGTTTTGCCTATTCTCTCTTCCTGTCCCCACCTCAAACTTTCCCTGTATACATTCTAGTGTATATCCAAAGTTCACATTTACCTACTCTCTATTCTTTCTCTTGTTAACCCAGTGGATTTCAACTAATAGGCTATGAGATATGTCTGTGCCCCTGGGGGAAGAAGCATATTTGGGAAATCCTGCCTCCATTTTCATAGGTCACTTCTCCAGTCCTTGCCACTGCTCCTAATATTCTCCTGGGACCAACACACACAGGACAGCTCTGACCATGGCCCTTGCCTTCTTAATGCCGAGGTGGTTTTCAGATCTCAGCTCTCAAATGCCACTTCCTAACAGCACTTGGCACAGTGCCTGGCAAAATAGTTGAAATTCTATATTTATTAAATGAATGAGTAAACGAATGAATCCACCCATCTCCCTCCCTATCCATTCATCCACTCTGCCCTTCTGAAAATCACCCTAACATCAGCACTAGAGCACCAGCATTGTCAGAGAAGGGCTTCAGCCACCTGGGGGCAGCAGAGCCCCACCAATGGCTGGGATGGTACTTGGAATTACTTCCAAATATTCCTCCAGCTGTGAGCCTAGGAACAGGATTCTGATTTTGTTGCGCTGGAGCATGTTTTGCTACTGTGTGTTTTGTTTTACTCTAATGCTTTGCTTTGTAAATGTACCAGATAGCATGTAAAAATACTTTAAATGATTAAATAATAATAGCTTTTATTTTCCAAGTGAGATTTTCTTCATTGCAGGCTCTCAAGAAGAATGATGAATATCCAGTCTTTCTCTGACTGTTAAAACTACTTCCTTTTACAAATTGATTTCAGTCCAGACAGACCTGGACTGAAATCAGTTTGTAAAATGAGACCTGGGAAAATACAGATGAGGCAGGCTGACCCTTTCAACAGGTTCTGCCCTATTTGAAGGAGGCAAAATGTGTTTTTTATTCACAGTTACAGGACTCTGAATTGGCTCCATGGGATGTCTTTGTTTTGTTTTTAATAAATACATGGCAAAGAAATCCTGGACTGGAGATGGGGCTAGCTGGGAAGGGTTGACAAGAATGTGAGCCTCAGAGTGTTTTTACTTTTGTCCAGGAAACCCTCCCCCTTTCCTTTTGGCTCTTCTGAAGTCAGTGTGCAGCCCCGTGAAAGTCTGAGGATATAGCTGGTGTCTTACAGAGAAGTCAGAACAATGATTTATTGCCCCATGGATCCATCCATCTAGAAGGGTCCTGGAATTCTAAAGGAGTGCTCAGGGAATTCCCTGGCAGTCCAGTGGTTAGGACTCTGTGCTTCCACTGCAGGGGCACCTGTTTGATCCCTGGTCAGGGAACTATGATCCCACATGCCACATGGTGTAGCCAAAAAAAAAATAAAATAATAAAATAAAGTGTTTCAATAAAAGGGAGTAGTTAAGATAACTATACAATTTTTTTAAAAAGGAGTGCTCAATAAACATTTAATTTGAATTCACTTAACTTTTGAAAAATGGAATACATTCCCACAAAAAAGGAAGATTCATAAGGACAGGACCATGTCTTTTTGTATCTATGTCCCAGGGACTTTTCACAGTACCTGGAAGAATGTGTAAGTATTTGTTGAATAACATGTGAAACTTTCTGGCAGATGCTACCAAATCAAGTAGAAGGTGACCTTTGGTAAGAAGGACCTTGATCTCTATGGATCTCATTTTCCTTATCCCTCAAATAATAACCTTTTATATTTTAATACTGGCTTTAGTCTAAACCTTATAGACTCTATATTTCCTTTTATACCCACAAGCCTACTGGGAGGGTGAGCTACACAGGTATTAGCATCCCAGTTCTGTGGATGAGAAAAATGAGGCTCAGGCTAAAAGATCTGGCCAGGTCACCCAGTCATATCCTGATGCAATAAGACTACAAAACTCAGGTCTTTTGACTCTAAGTGCAGCAAACTTTTCACTGACCATTAGACCTCTTAGAAGCTTCTTTTCTAGCTCCTGCAGTGGGTCTCAGTCCTTACTGTACTTTATAATTAGTGCAGAGCTTTAAAAAAAATATTAACCAGTAATCAAGACTATGTGGTATTGGCAGAGTGATAGACACATAGATCATTGGAACAGAACAGAAAATCCAGAAATAGACCCAGACATATCTGCCCAACTGATTTTTTCCAAAATGCGAAAACAAAACAATGGAGAAAGGATAACCTTTTCGAGCAATGGTGCTGGAGCAATTGGACATTCACGGTATTAAAAACAAAACTCGACCCAAACATCACACCTTATACAAAAATTAACTTCAAATGAATCACAGATGTAAGTATAAAACTTTAAGAAAAAAAAACAGGAGAAAATCTTCAGGATCTAGAACTAAGTGAAAAATTTTTAGGCTTGACACTAAAAACGTGATCTCTACAAGAAAAAAATTTGTTGTTAGACCTCATCAAAATTAATAACATTTGCTCCAAGAAATGATGAAAAGACAAGCTACCAACTTAGAGAAAATATCTTCAAGCCACAAATCTGACAAAGACCTAGTATCTAGAATATATAAAGAGTTCTCAAAACTCAAGAGTAAAAGAAAAAATTCAATTAGAAAATGAACAAAAGACAAACAGACACGTCACTGAAGAGGATATAGAGGTGGCAAATAATACACATGAAAAGATGTTCACCATTATTGGTCATTAGAGAGCTGCAAATTAAAATCACTACAAGATACACACATATCAGAATAGCTAAAATAAAAAGAGTGACAACATCAAGTGTTGCTGAGGATTCAGAGAAACAGGATCACTCAAATTGCTGGTGGGATGTAAAATGATGTAGCCATTCTAGAAGACAGTTTGTCATTTTCTTGTAAAACTAAACATGAAGGGACTTCCCTGGTGGTCCAGTAGTTAAGACTCTGCACTTCCAATGCAGGGGGTGCAGGTTCAATCCCTGGTCAGGGAAATAAGATCTCACATGCTGTGCAGTGCAGCCAATAATAATAATAATAATAATAAACATGAAACAACTGTATGACTCAGGAATTGCAATCCTGGGCCCTTATCCAAGAGACTTGAAAACGTACAAAAACTGAACATGAATATTCATAACAACTTTGTTCATACTAACTAAAAAAATTAGAAACAACTGTCATTCAATGGATAAATGGTTAAACAAACTGCGATCGATGCCACAGAATACTACTCAGCAATAAAATGGAAAGAGTTATCGATTTGACACCTGGGATGAATCTCCAAGGACTTATGCTGAGTGAGAAAAGCCAATACCCACTTGGTCATGGTGTAGAGTCCTTATTAAATACGCTGTTGAATTCAGTTTGCTACTATTTTGTTGAGAGTTTTTATATCTATATTTATATACTGGTCTGTAGTTATCTTTCCTGTGATGTCTTTGTCTGAATTTGGCATCAAGGTAATACTGGCTCTGTAGAATGAGTGAGGAAGTGCCCCCTCCTCTTTTATTTCTTGGAAGAGTTTGAGAATTGGTATTAATTCTTCTTTAGAGTTTCATAGAATACACTATTGAAACCATCTTGTTTGGGACTTTTCTTTATTGGGAATTTTTTTAAATTACTCATGAAATCCTTTTATTTGTTGATGGTCTGCTGAGATTTTCTATTTCCTCTTAAGCCAGTTTTGGTCATTTGTATGTTTCTAGGAGTTTTCCATCTCATCTAGGTTATCCCATTTGTTGGCATGCAGTTGTTCACAGTATCCTCTTACAATCTTTTTTATTCACCTAAGGTCAGTCTCTATGTCCCCACTTCCATTTCTGATTTTAGTTGTTTAAGTCTTCTCTCTTTTTTTTCTTAGTAATTCTAGCAAAACGTTTGTAAATTTTGATCTTTTCTAAGAACCAACTTTTGATTTCATTGATAATCTCTATGAAAAGAATAGATAATTCTATTTTCTATTTTGCTTGTCTCCTTTCTAATCTTTATTACGTACTTTATTCTGCTTGCTGTAGGTTTAACTTTCTATATTTTTTTCTAGTTCCTTAGTTGTAAATTTAGGTTGTTGATTTGAGATCTTTGTCCTTTTTAATGTAGGTGTTTACATCGATAGCTCTTTCCTCCTAGCACTGCTTTCATTGCATCCCGGAAGTTTTGGCATGTTGCGTTTTCATTTTCATTCATCTCTAAATGTTTTGCAATTTCACTTGTGATTTCTTCCTTGACCCATTGATTGCTTAAGAGTATGTTGTTTAATTTACACATATTTTAAAACTTTCCAGCTTTCCTTACGTTATTCAAATTCCATTATGGTTGGAGAAGATGCTTTGTAGGATTTCAATCTTTTTAAAATGTATTGAGGTTTTTCTGTGGCCTAATATATGGCCTAACCTGAAGACTGTTCCATGTGCACTTGAGTGGGATGTGTATCTGCTGCTATTGGGTAGAATGTCCAATATATGTCTGTTAAATCTAGTTGGTGTATAGTGTTGTCCTATTACTATGTTATTAGTCTATTTTCCTATGATCTTTTTAATTTATTTATTTTGGCCACACTGGGTCTTAGTTGCAGCATGCGGGATCTCTTATTGTGGCATGCAGACTTCTTAGTTGTGGCATGTGGGATCTAGTTCCCCGACCAGGGATTGAACCCGGGCCCCCTGCATTGGGAGCGTGGAGTCTTAGCCACTGGACCACCAGAGGAGTCCCCTTATGATCTCTTTAGATATTCTATTCATTAATGAATGTGGGATATTGAAGTCTTCAACTATTATTGTAGAACTGTCTATTTCTCTATTCTGTCGCTGTTCATACATTTTGGGGCTCTGTCATATGTTTATAACTGTTATAACTTCTTTTATGAATCAACCCTTTTACTAATATATACTGTTCTTCTTTGTCTCCTATAATAGTGTTTGACTTAAAGTCTATTTTCTCTGATTTCAGTATGGTCACTCCAATTCTCTTTTGGTTAGTATTTGCCCGGAATATATTTTTCCATCCTTTCACTTTCAACCCATGCATGTCCTCAGATCTAAAGTGCCTCTGTTGTAGACAACATATAGCTGGATCATTCTTTTTAAAAAATCTGCTCTGCCAATCTCTGCTTTTTGTTAGAGTCGTTTCATCCATTTACATTTAAGGTAACTTCTGATAAAGAAGGACATTTCTGCCCTTTGCTACTTATTTTCTGTATGTCTTATACCTTTTTGTTCCTCATTTTCTCCATTACTGCCTTCTTTTGTGCTTATTTAACTTTTTGTAGCATGCCATTTTGATTGCCTTCTCATTTCCTTTTGTGTATAATTTTTAGATATTTTTCTTAGTAGTTACCATGGGGATTACAATTAACATTCTAAATTTATAGCAATCTAGTTTGAATTTATTCCAACTTAATTTCAATAGCATACATAACTCTGCTCCTAGACAGTTCCATTTCCCCCTTTAGGTTGTTCTTTTCACAAAATATATCTTTATATGTTTGCACCCACTGAGACAAATTTATAATTGTTTTATGCATTTGTCCTTTAATCATGTAGGATATATCAATAAAAAGTAGAGATAGAAGCCAAAATACAATAATACCAGCTTTTATATTTACCTATGTAGTCACTTTTTATAGGAGATCTATATTTTTTTCATATGGCTTTGGGATACTGTTAGTGCCCTTTTATTTCAACCTAAAGAACACCTTTAGTGTTTCTTGTATGGCAGTTCTGTTATCAATAAATTCTCTTAGTTTGTATCATCTAGTTATGTCCTAATTTTTCCTTCACTCTTACACAATTCTCAGCTGCTAGGTTTCTTCTTTCAGAACGTTCAAAAATGTCATCCCACTCCCTTCTGGCCTCCATGTGTCTGGTGAGAAATCTGCTGTTGATCTTATTGAGGATACTTTTACATACAGACTCACTCAACTCTTGCTGCTTTCTTTTTGTCCTTGGCTGTTGGCCTTTTACTTATGTGTCTCAGTGTGGATTTCTTTGTGTTTATCCTTCTTGGAATTTGTTGAGTTTCTTGAATGTAGAGATTCATGTGTTATATCAAATTTGGGGAGTTTTGGATAATTTTTTCTTCAGATATTCTCTGTGTACATTTCTCTCTCTTCTCTCCTTCTGGGATCCTCATTATACATATGTTGGTATGACAAATGGTGTCCTACAGGTCTCTTAGGCTCTGTTAAATTTTATTCATTCTTTTTTCTTTCTGTCCCTAAAACTGGGTATTTTCAATTGATCTATTTTCAAGGTCACCAATTTTTTTCTTCTTCTTGCTCAAATCTGCTCTTGAAAGCTTCTAGTGAGTTTTCATTTCAATTACGGTAATTTTCAGCTCCAGAAATTCTTTTTGGCTCTTTTTTATCATTTATATTTCTGTGTTACTATTTCATAATTTTTCATATTGTTCTCCAGATCTCCTTTATCTATTTGTTCATGGTTTCCTTTAGCTCGTTGAGAATATTAAAGACAATTGATTTAAAGTCTTTTTCTTTTTCTCTTTTTAAAACTTGTTATTAGAATATAGCTGCTTTGCAATGTTGTGTTAGTTTCTACTGTACAGCAAAGTGAATCAGCTATATGTATACACATATCCCCTCTTTTTTGGATTTCCTTCCCATTTAGGTCACCTCATAGCATTGAGTAGAGTTCCTTGTGCTATACAGTAGGTTCTCATTAGTTATCTATTTTTTACATATTATCAATAGTGTATATATGTCAATCCCAATCTCCCAATTCATCCCACACCCCCTTTCCCCCTTGGTATCCATACGTTTGTTCTCTAAGTCTGTGTCTCTATTTCTTCTTTGTAAATAAGATTGCCTATACCAATTTTTTCAGATTTCACATATATGCGTTAATATACGATATTTGTTTTTCTCTTTCTGACTTACTTCACTCTGTATGATAGGCTCTAGGTCCATTCACATCTCCACAAATGACCCAATTTCATTCCTTTTATGGCTGAGTAATATTCCATTGTATATATATACCACATCTTCTTTATCCATTCCTCTGTTGATGGATATTTAGGTTGTTTCCATGTCCTGGCTATTGTAAACAGTGCTGCAATGGACATAGGGGTGCATGTGACTTTTTGGATTATGGTTTTCTCTCGGTATATGCCCAATAGTTGGATTGCTGGGTCACATGGTAGTTCTATTTTTAGTTTTTTAAGGACCCTCCATACTCTTCTCCATAGTGGCTGTATCAATTTATATTCCCACCAACAGTGCAAGAGGGTTCCCTTTTCTCCACACCCTCTCCAGCATTTATTGTTTGTAGATTTTCTGATGATGCCCATTCTAACCAGTGTGAGGTGATACCTCATTGTAGTTTTGATTTGCATTTCTCTAATGATTAATGATGTTGAGCATCTTTTCATGTGTTTGTTGGCCATCTGTATGTCTTCTTTGGAGAAATGTGTATTTAGGTCTTCCACCCATTTCTTGATTGGGTTGTTTTTTTTTTATATTGAGCTGTATGAGCTGCTTGGAGATTAATCCAAGCAGAGATTTTGGAGATTAATTATTTTGGAGATCAATTTTGGAGATTAATATTGGAGATTAATATTTTGGAGATTAATCCTTTCTCAGTTCTTTCATTAGCAAATATTTTCTCCCATTCTGAAGGTTGTCTTTTTGTCTTGTTTATGGTTTCCTTTGCTGTGCAAAAGCTTTGAAGTTTCATTAGGTCCCATTTGTTTATTTTTGTTTTTATTTCCATTACTCTAGGAGGTGGGTCAAAAAAGATCTTGCTGTGATTTATGTCAAAGAGTGTTCTGCCTATGTTTTCCTCTAAGAGTTTGATAGTTTGTGGCCTTACATTTAGATCTTTAATTCATTTTGAGTTTATTTTTGTGTATAGTGTTAGGGAGTGTTCTAATTTCATTCTTTTACATGGAGCTGTCCAGTTTTCCCAGCACCACTTTTTGAAGAGGCTGTCTTTGCTGCATTGTATATTCCGGCCTCCTTTGTCATAGATTAGGCGACCATAGGTGCGTCAGTTTATCTCTGGGCTTTCTATCCTGTTTTAGTGGTCTATATTTCTATTTTTGTGCCAGTGTCATACTGTTTTGATTACTGTAGCTTTGTAGTATAGTCTGAAGTCAGGGCACCTGATTCCTCCAGCTCCGTTTTTTTGTTTTTGTTTTTTCTCAAGATTGCTTTTGTTATTTGAGGTCTTTTTTGTCTCCATACAAATTTTAAGATTTTTTGTTCTAGTTCTGTAAAAAATGCTATTGGTAATTTGACAGGGATTGTGCTGAATCTGTAGATTGCTTTGGTTAGTATAGTCATTTTCACAATATTGATTCTTCCAATCCAAGAACATGGTATACGTCTCCATTTGTTTGTGTTGTCTTTGATTTTTTCATCAGTACCTTACAGTTTTCTGCATACAGGTCTTTTGCCTACTTTGGTAGGTTTATTCCTAAGTATTTTATTCTTTTTGTTCCAGTGGTGCATGGGAGTGTTTCCTTAATTTCTCTTTTGTTGTTAGTGTATAGGAATGCAAGAGATTTCTGTGTATTAATTTTGTATCCAGCAACTTTACCAAATTCATTGATTAGCTGTAGTAGTTTTCTGGTGGCATCTTTAGGATTTTCTATGTATAGTATCATGTCATCTGTGAACAGTGAGAGTTTTACTTCTTTTTTTCCAATTTGTATTTCTTTTCCTTCTTTGATTGCCGTGGCTAGGACTTCCAAAACTATGTTGAATAATAGTGACAAGAGTGGACATCCTTGTCTTGTTCCTGATCTTAGAGGAAATGCTGTCAGTTTTTCACCATGGAGAATGATGTTTGCTGTGGGATTGTCATATATGACCTTTATTATGTTGAAGTAGGTTCCCTCTATGCCCACTTTCTGGAGAGTTTTTATCATAAATGGGTGTTGAATTTTGTCAAAAAACAAAACGAAAGCAGAAGGCAAACTGAAGGAAAAAGCAAAGAAAACAAAACAAACACACAAAATGTTTTAAAAGAAGATAAAAAAGATAAGAATGAATAGAATAAAGGGAAAAAAGATAAAAACAAAATAGAATAAAGGAAAGAAAAAAACAAGGAAAAAACACAGAATGACAAAAAAGTAATTTAGAAATAGAAATACTTTAAAATAAAAAATATATTAAAATTTTTTAACTAAAAACAATTAAAAATAATAATAATAAACAACAGAACAAAACAAAACACTATAAAAGTAGTAATAATTATATTTTCCTGGGGTCTCAGCTGTCAGTGTCCTTGCCCCCACTGTGAGTTACAGCCAACCACTGCCTCCCTAGGAGACCCTCCACAACTTCTAGGTAGGTCTCTGATCCCTCTGTGGGCACTGTGAGGGCAGCTCAGACTTTGACTTGGCCCAGCTCCCACGTGTTCTAGTCCCCAAAGTCCACAGCTGCTAGAGCTAAGCCAGTTTCAGTTGTGGGAATGCTCATTGTCCATTCAGATATTCCATAGATACAGGGTTTACCAAGCCAGTCACGGGGATTTAATCTGCAGTTTGTGCAGCTGCATGGAAAGATTTTTGTTCCTCTTCCTTAGTCGCCCCGCCCCTGGGGCTCAGCTGAGGTTTTAGCCCCACCTCTGCATGTGGGCCACCCACAGGAGTCTGGTCCCAAGGCTGCCCTGGAGCACTCAGGTCTGCCCCGGTGAGGACAAGGCATGGAGGTAGCATGAATGCCTGGGTCGCAGGGACTCCGGTGGCAACAGGTGTGTGGGAAATCTGGTGGCCATGGGTGTGAGAGATCCGGTCCTAGTGGTAGCCTTTCCTAGTGCCTGCTGGCCAGTGTGAAAAGGTCAGCCCTGGTGGGAGGTCAGCCCTGGTGGGGGCTTTTCCTAGTGCCTGGTGGGGCAGGGGGCCAGCACATGGGGAAAGAGAGGCTGAAATGGTGGTTCCACCCCCTGTGCATCACTCATCAGTGGCGCCTTGCTTCTATGGCAGTCTGGGTTTCCTCCACAAGCATTCCCGGTTGTGGATTTCCTCCCTCCCATCCCCTCATGCTATCTCCTTGAAGCCAACAGCACGCCTCCTCCCGGGTTTGCTCTGCAGTCCCCACGTTCCAGCTTTCAGCCCCCATGTGCATTAGCAGACACATGTCCCAGTCTGGGGCATGCAGGGCTGTGGCACGGACTGTCTGTGTAGGTCTCACTCTGTCTCGTCTGCCACAGACTGGCCGTTTCACCCTCCTCCGACAGCCTCAGATGCTCCCCTTCTGTCTCAACTGATTTCCCTGTTGGCGTGGCGGCTCCCCCAGATGTGGGAACCTCTCCTCTGTTTTAGCTCCTCCCCAGGGGCACAGATCCCGTCCTGCTTCCTCTTCTCTTCTTTTTCCCTTCTTTCTTTCATCCTACCTGGTTATGCTGGGATCTTTCTTGTCCTTTCCAGTGCCCGAGGTCTACTGCTACTGTTCAGCTGGTGTTCTGTGAGAGTTGTTCCATCTGCAGATGTATTCTTGATGCATTTGTGGAGAGAGATGAACTCCACATCCTCCTACTCCTCTGCCATCTTGCTTTCTCTGTACATATGGCATTTAAACATTTTTCTTCTCTTGTTAGTCTGCTTTTTCTCAGTTTCACTTCTGGGTTCCAGGCACTGAACCTCATGGTTGGCCCCAAGGGCAAATAGAGCTTTGGCTGTTGGGTCCCACTTGAGCGAGGCAGTGGTGCGGCTGTGGGCAGGGTTGGGGGGTGTCACTAAAGTCTTTTTCCAGTAAGTTCAATAACTTCTTTAGGGACATTTTCTGTTAATATCTTCTGTGAATGGGCCATACTTTCTTGTTGCTTTTCATGGTTCATAATTTTATTTTGAAAACTGAGCATTTTGAATATTATAGTGTAGCAGCTCTGGAGATCAGCTTGTTTCTTCCTTCAGTGTTTGTTTTTGTTGCTTGCTGTAAGCTTTGGCTGTTTGTTTGCTGAATTACTTTTCTAAATTATTTTTGTAAAGTCTGCAATCTTTGTTATATGTGGTCTCTGAAGTCTCTTTTCCTTTAGCTTATATTCAGCTAACATTTTGACAGATTTCCTTGGATACCAGGAAGTTAATGCAGAGAGAGAGAGAGAGACAGACACGGAGAGAAAAACCTCTCCCAGCCCTTGCACAGTGGCTCAGTCCTACAGCACTACTTCAATGCTCCTTCAACATGTTTCATCTCCTAATTGTTCTGGCTAGAACTTCCAGTATAATGTTGACTAGCAGTGATGAAAGAAGACATTCTTATCTTGTTTCTGATCTTAAGGAGAAAACTTTCAGTCTTTCACCATTGAATATGATGTTAGCTATGGGATTTTCATAAAATGCCTTTCTTGGGGTTTTTCTCTTGTTTTGTTTTTGTTTTCTTGTTAAGCCCATACAAAACCACTGGTCTGGTTACCAAAAAAATATTACTGAATGTTGAAAGTGGAAAGGACCTCAAAGTTTAAATCTCCCATTGTACAGATAGAGAAGCTGAGGCCCAGAGAAGACAAATGTCTTATCCAAGGTTACTAGGGTTGTTAAATGCAAAGCTTAGAACAATAATAATAAAAACGATGCCTTATCACCTGCCTACTGAATGTCAGTTACCATGCCAAATAACACTATCCCATTTATTCTTATTATTAATCCTATGAGGTAGGTACCACTATTTGTATCTTATAAGTGAAGACACTGGAGCTTAGAGAGTTTAAGAAACTTGTGAAACTTTCAAAGGCTTATAAAAGTTTGTCAAAGGAATAAGCCAGCTTGAAGGGGTTCTACTGGCCAAATGTATAAAAATGTAAACATAAAAAAGTACTTAATGTAACTGTTTGAAATATTTAGAATTCATAATGATATCATATTAAAATTCCATAATGATATTCAAATAAGAATAAAACAACAAACTCATTTGTTATCAGTGGTGGTGGCTAAACATTAACTTTGAAAATTGGTAATTACTTTCTTACTTTGAAAACAGTTTTTTAAAGGAAAGTAATTAGGCATTTATTCTGTTTTTTCATTAGGAATTATTATCAGGATAATCAAATAAACCTTGCTGATGAGGGAGAGCCTTAGTTATAGAAGAATGCCAGATAATAAATGTAAAAGAAATAATAGAATTAGGAAATCAATTTACAACCCCTTAGTGAGAGAGTTAATTCAGGTAAGGATCAACAAAAGATGTTAAATGCATTTTATGAAATATCGATGGGGAACCAGTGTTTTACATGTTTGCAAAATTTCACTTCACAGATTACTTGCTAAGCACAAGCAGGAAAATGTAATTTTATAATCCTAGGATCAGGCTGTTATCATCTTCACCCAAGGATCAATCTTAGCATTGCAAATGTTGAGAGAATTAGATTCATGTGCCTTCTAACATGATGAAATATGAAATATACATCACTACCTATGAAGTATTTTTTGCCAAAAAATATTTAACTCCTAGGTGAAAGGAATTGGATGAGATGAAGAAACAACTCACACTGCTCTGAGGAAGCAAGCAGACAAATCCAGGTGGTGGGGTTACAACAAGTGAATGATAAGGTAGTCCAAGATGAAGAAACATACAAGAAAACAACACATGAATAAAGCAGCTGTAAAGATATTTGGGGAACAGTTGGAAAATCTTGAATAACTTCTAGATATTCGATTATATAATGGAATTATCGTTAATATTGTTAGAGATGATAATGTTATTCTAGTCATGTAGGAAAAGGTACTAATTTTTAGAGATTCTTTCTGATGTTTAGGGTGAAATATGATAACATCTGTATTTACTTTACAACACTTTAACAAGATCAGTGTGGCAAATACGGCAAATGTTAACAATTGTTAACTCTAGTTGATTTGTATGAACTCTTCAATTTGTTCTTTCTTTATGTTAAAAATTTTATCATGGAAATTAGGGCAAAGCATTTCAGGTAAAAATGGATCCCTTTTGGAACCCTCCTACACTGTTGGTGGGAATGTTAAGTTGGTGCAGCCACTATGGAAAACAGTATGAATATTCCTCAGAAAACTAAAAATAGAATTATCATATGATAATTGCTGGATATTGCTCATATCCAGCAATCCCACAATTGGACACATACCCAAACAAAACTGTAATTCAAAAAGACACATGCACCCCTATGTTTATAGCAGCACTATTCACAATAGCCAAAACATGGAAACAACCTAAATGTTCATCGACGGATGAATGGATAGAAATGTGGTACATATATACAATGGAATACTACTCAGCCATAAAAAAGAACAAAATAATGCCATTTGCAGCAACATGGATGCAACTAGAAATTATCATACTAAGTAAAGTAAGTCAGAAAGAGAAAGACAAATACCATATGATTTATCTCTTACATGTGGAATCTAAAATATGGCACAAATGAACCTATCTACAAAACAGAAACAGACTCACAGACATAGAGAACAGACTTGTGTTTGCCAAGGGGGAGGGGGAAGGAGAGGGATTGCCTGGGAATTTGGGGTTGGAAGATGCAAACTATTACATTTAGAATGGATAAACAACAAGGTTCTACTGTATAGCACAGGGAACTATATCCAATCTCATGGGATAAATCATAATGGAAAAGAATATAGAAAAAGAATGTATATATTCCAAGATATGGAAGCAACCTAAGTGCCCATCAACAGATAAATGGATAAAGAATATGTGGTGTGTATATATATATGTGTGTGTATGTATATATATATATATATGGAATGGAATACTACTCAGCCATTAAAAAAGAATAAAATTTTGTCATTTGCAGCAACATAGATGGACTTGCAGGGCATTATGCTAAGTGAAATAAGTCAGACAGAGAAAGACAAATACTGTAGGATATCACTTATATGTGAAATCTAAAAAAAAAATACAACAAACTGGTGAATACAATGACAAAAAAAGCAGACTGACAGATATAGAGAACAAGTGGTTCTATAGTGCTTCTACTAGTGGTTACCAGTGGGGAGAGAGAAGAAGGGAGGGGCAATATAGGGGTAGGGGATTAAGAGTTACAAGCTATTAGGTATAAAGTAGGCTACAAGGATATATTATACAACACAGGGAATATAGCCAATGTTTTATAAGAACTATAAATGGAGTATAACCTTTAAAAATTGTGCATTCTATGTTGTATACCTGTAACTTATATTGTACATCAAGTATACTTCAATAAAAAATAAGAATGTATCCCTGTTTGCCCTTAAGACACACAAGCATGAAGAATAAATTTAGGAAAGTTCCACGATAGGATGTCAAAATCCACAAGGAACAACTAGCAGCACCACTAGAAGTGACCAGAAAGGAAGGAGGCTGGACCAAGATCCCTGCACTAAGATGGAAGGCCCCCAAAGTGCTTTGCTCTGGGCCATCCTAAAAATTCTCAGCAGAGCAACTGGAGAAAAAAGTGGCATAAGATGATGGAGTACGTCCTACGGAGGGAGGAAGCCACTAAATACCTGCAGTGACTGGGAAGGTGAAATGGGGGTGATGGCTAGAAAACTGGAGGCTCCACCTGGCAAGTTTACCCATTCCATGAACCAAGGGGCATATCCACCTTCTTCCTGGAGGAAGTGGTGAAGCAGGACATCTCCCTGCAGGTCCCCTCAGAAGCCCCAGAGAAACTGATGAACTTAGTCACTTCTTCCTGATTTTCCTGCATTTCCCAGGAACGCTGTTGAATCATAAAGCTTCCCTTTGTAAGAGATAAACCATGTTGCTAAACTGGAGAACTTAATATTGTGACAACATTGATCCTTCCCAGGAGAGCCCAGAAAAAGGCCCACACATATACTGTCACCTGACGTTAAAAACAATAAGGCGGGGCTTCCCTGGTGGCGCAGTGGTTGGGAGTCCGCCTGCTGATGCAGGGGACGCGGGTTTGTGCCCCAGTCCGGGAAGATCCCACATGCCGCGGAGCGGCTGGGCCCGTGAGCCATGGCTGCTGAGCCTGCGCGTCTGGAGCCTGTGCTCTGCAACGGGAGAGGCCACAACAGTGAGAGGCCTGCGTACTGAAAAAAAGAAAAAGAAAAAAAAAAAAGAACAATAAGGCGTTCCTGGGGTATTGATAATGTACTATTTCTTAATCTGGATGCTACTTACATGGAAGTGTTGAGTTTATGAAAATTTAACAAGCTGTACATTTATTATATGTGTACTTTTGTGTTTGTAGACTATACTTCAGTTAAAAGTTTTTAAAATCCCTTTATAAGAGTTCAAATGATGTTTTCCAAGATTAAACTGCTATTATTCAAAGCAATTGAATAATATATTTTTAATACTCTCTGTTAGTTCTTTGGTTGCTTTCACAGGTACTAAGTTGATTGATAGGCATTATTCACGGGTGGAGACAGAAGTGCCAGAGTGGTGAGTACTCTTGGTCTTTGGGTAGTTGCTCTTCAGTCTCTTAATAATTGTTATATTACTTGTTGGATCCCACAAGTATGTCCTGACCCACTCTATTCCCTTAGCCCATTTGGAAACTTCCAGAAATAACATTTCTTTTAGAGCCACTCACAAGACAGCTTCTGCTTCCTGTTTTAAAATATCTTAAAATTTACTTTAATTGAATGGTGTCTAGAGAGAGACAGATGTAGGCTTGGGAAGACCCAGGAAATGAGAAATAACTTAGGGAAGAGGAAAAAGCATTCTCCAACCTCCAAACTTAAAATAGAGCAATATAAATAGGCACAAATATATAACTTTAATTCCTTAAATAAATATATTATCTCTATTTGATAAGTGGCTTTAGTACATTACCCAGCTGAAATCTTTTGCCAAAAATACCACAGGATAGAGCAGCTCTCTCTTTTGATGGCGAGGCCTGATTTTACTTACAGTGTCAATGGTGTCTTTTTATAGCCAATCACCACTGTCTTTTGTCTCGGATGTGGTCAGTGCAAGGGAAAAGTATGATGATTTTCGGTCAGGACCCAAGTGACAACATGCTCCCTGGTTCTCAAAAGAAAGAAAAAATAAATTTTGTCTTAAAACACAAAAAGTAAGGTAAGTACATCTTAAAAAATTCAAATGAAGCACCCCACTCCCAAGCATTAACCACTCTTAACAGTTTGCTGCAAATATAGTATTTCCTGAATTATTTAGGAGCGCACATTAAATGTGTATTCAGATTGTTTTCTTAAATTTATTTTACAAAATAAAATCATACTATGCATGCTGCCCTGCAACTTGCCATCTTCTCCCCAATATATCCCAGTCCTATTTCCAAGCCAAAGTACATAAACCTACCTCCTGCTTTCTGATGGCTTCATAGCATTCTTCAGTATGGATCTACAATAAAGTTTTTAACTCTACTATGAGACATACAGGTTGTCCACTTTTCACTATCATAAATATTATAAATATTCAGCAATAAGCTTTCCTTGTTCATATATTTTTGCAGATCCGTGTCAATATGTCAATGCACCAAATTCTTAGACATGGCCTTGCTCAATCAGAGGACATTGTATTTAAAATTTTTGTATATAAGGCCAAATGGCCTCCCAAAAGATTTGTACCAATATACCTTCCAACAAACACAGATGTGAGTGTTCAAATCATACCCTTGTTCTGGGACCTTCCTATTTGGCTCTCCACTTTCATGAAGCTAATGCATGTTCAATCATTCATCAACGACAATTGCCTTTGTTTGACTGACCTTGCAGCTTAAATCTTACGGGTGCTGCAAAAGACCAAGTTTTAAGTGTTCAGTTAATGAAGTTTCTGTAAGCTATTCTTCTTACATGTTGATGATTATCTTTCAGACCTAGATGCCTTTTATTTTATTGTTTTTAAAGTAAAAACAGGCAAAGATGTTCATCAAACTTGCTCACAAATGACTTATTTCAACAACTGAGTCCTGCCATAAATCATCATTTACGGATTGCCCCAGATCATGCCTTTGGTTGGAGGGCAACATATTATACATGAAAAACTCCACCAGTCTCTTTTACTGCTATCTGTTTCAGCACAAAATCGCCACAAGACAATAGCTTGGTTGTCAGTAACATTGTGTATTGATTTTTTAGTTATTTACCTCACATGGTATAGTGTTAGCAGGAGCATATACTCTCCAAGCCTCTTATTTCATTACATAGTCAAAAGTCTGGATCCCTCAACTATCTTGGACACTTCAAATTTCAGCTCTGAAACCCCAAATCCAGGGCTTTCTGATTTACATCACACAGGTGTAGCAGCAGCCTCGGATGATCTTCAGAAAGCTAAATCTCTACGTTCTTTAAAATTTGCAAAATTTCTACATTCTTCTTGTATTAGTTGTAAAACACTCTACTGTGACTTATATAAAGGACATTACCTAATAGCATTTGTTGTTGTTGTCATCAAAGAAATGCTCTGTTTGAGTTAGAAAGAGGTCATCAGTTTAAGGAGGAGAGGACAGCGGTGTATGGAGGCAGTCATGTTTCTAGGCTGAAGGCTCCTAGTCTGAGAGCCTGTTTCAGCATGAAGGGGAAATGGCTGGCTTCTGCTTCTCTTCAGAAAAGACTGCCAGACTCAGCACGTGAAAAACCAGCCATCCTATAAGTTCAGAGTGTGCTGTTCTCTGAGGGGCTCAGGTAGGATGGCTAACCATCTGGGTTTGCCTGAACTGTCCCAGTTTTGGCACTGAAAGTCCTGTAACCCAGAAAACCCCCCTTAGTTCCTGGAAAACTCATAAGATTGGTCACCCTAGTAGTGCAAACAGGCTCAGCTACATCTACTACTTTGTCATTTTGTAGAAATGACAAAATGGTTATTAAAAATTGTGGCACATTTTAACATTTACATATAACAACAAAATAACCTACTTCAAACACCCCAAATGTACAATACATTATGCTTGTGCTAGTCACAAGATAATTTCAGAATCTTAAACTTAATAATCTTAAATATTAAATAATCTTAAATAAATCTTAATTTAATAATCTTAATAATTATTCTTAATCTTAATAATTATTAATCTTAATAATCTTAATAATAATCTTAATAATCTTAATTTAAATCTTATTTAAATCTTAAATAATCTTAATAATCTTAAATCTTAAATATTAATGTATGTGTAGCAGTCCAGTAATGACACAAGTTAAAAATTGTAAGGTGAACATCTTCCTTCATTCTTGTTGGTCTGTCTCTGTGACCACAAGAACAGCTTCATAAGGTTGAAAGAAATCAACTACATAATAACATTCTAAGTGAAAGAAGCATCATAGGGAAAAGCTGAACCGTGAAACTAAACAATAAGGAAACAGCACATCAGGAAGGACCTTGACTACGATGCTTAAGAGTTCATGCTTTTTACTGAAGAAAATAGGGCACAGTCAAATAAGTTTGAACAGAAAAGGAAATTCTCATTGTTAAATATTAAGAAGATTCTCAAATCCACATTCACAATCTCACCTCTTAAATCAATACCCACTTGTGGAGGATGTATACAAACCTTCAACATATACAGACAAAGATAATTGTGTATTTTTTCTCAATCCACCACAATTAGAGTTTACATGGAAACTAAAATCATATATCCAGAATTTCAGTTCATTAATTTAATATTCATTCACTAAGCATAAAGTTTTGAGAACCTAGAATACATAGGACACAGAATTAAGCACTGTGGATAGAAAGGTGAAGAAGAAATAGGTCATTTTCCTGAAGAGTTCACATTCTAATGTAGAATACAGGCAGCCAAGAAGTAATTACCATGACTACTAATTAGTAATAATAATAATTAGGTAGGAAGGTTTACAGGGCCTCAAAAAAGACAGCAAGTAAGAATGTTATGGTCTTCATAAAAAATATGATCCTTGACCAAAAATTTGAATTAGAAATGTGGTATGTTGTATGGGAATTAGGATAGCATAATATCTTTCAACTGAAACAACATATTAGAGTAATAGAACGCAGAATACAATGCTGGTGCAAACAGGATTGTGCACTCAGTGAATAGCAAGTTATGGGTTTGGTCCCAAAACTACCAGGGCCATAGAATAAATACCGTTTCATATATTAAAAAAAAAAGAATAGATTCATATAGATGGCACATCTAAATGTAAAACCCTCTGTGAATATGAGCCCTGGGCCATGATAGGTTGCTGGGGGGAGGTGGGCTGGCGGGTGTGAGTCAGTGGTTATCTCACCATTAAAGTGGGAAATGCAAGAGACTTGGGAGGGTGGATTACCAAGGGCAAGGTAAGCAGGCAACAGGGGAACACTGAAGAGAATTTAGAAATAATAATAAAACTGACTGAAAGCTGATCTGCTTTTTGTTATCACTACTTCTGACAATTCTAAAACATGTCAATGATAAAAAATACTCTTCCCTCCCCCGCAAAAAAACACTCTTCCCTGGGGGGAGGAAAGTACTAGGAGTTTGGGTAGCAGATGCAAACTATTACATATAGGACAGATAAACAACAAGGTCCTACTGTATAGCACAGGGAGCTATAGTCAATATCCTGTGATAAACCATAATGGAAAAGAATATGAAAAAGAATATATATATATATATATATATATACATGTATAACTGAGTCACTTTGCTGTACAGCAGAAATTAACACAACATTGTAAATCAACTATACTTCAATAACATTTTTTAAAAAATACTCTTCCCTGAAAAAAAAGGTTATTGGTCTATGTTCTAAACAATAGTAGTTATTGTGAGCTTTAAGAACATATGTAAGCTTTGAATTAGCACATCTGTTTATCACTTATACTTTGGTAAGCATTATGCTTTATGTGGAGACTAATTTGGGAAACTCCCAGTTATACCGTTGACCACAACACACTCAGCTATGCACTTTTGTTTTGATATTAAGTTCAAACCATTCAGGATCGTTCAAGCTTTCTTTGGTGTAGTGTGTGTGCCTCCAGAGCTTGTGATACGATTTTAGGTGCATTTAGATGCCTTTAGATGGTAAATTTGACATTAGGCAATGAGGGAAGCAGAGCCTGAGTTACTTCAATTCCATCACTCTTTGCGACCTCGTGGAGTTTTTATTGAAAACTGAAATAGCGTGCCAATTGTGAAATACATTTTTTATTGGTAAGTGCAAATTTTACTTCACATGTGAAATATCTTTAAAATTTATATCAATTCTTTTTTGTTTTGGCTGCGTTGGGTCTTCATTGCTGTGCGTGGGCTTTCTCTAGTTGTGGTGAGCGGGGCTACTCTTTGTTGCAGTGAGCGGACTTCTCATCACAGTGGCTTCTCTTTGCGGAGCACGGGCTCTAGGCATGTGGGCTTCAGTAGTTATGGCTCGCGGGCTCTAGAGTGCAGGCTCAGTAGTTGTGGTGCACGGGCTTAGTTGCTCCACGGCATGTGGGATCCTCCCGGACCGGAGCTCGAACCCGTGTCCCCTGCATTGGCAGGCGGATTCTTAACCACTGCGCCACCAGGGAAGCCCTATATCAATTCTTTTTAAATAGTTAGTTGTTGTAAAAAACTAAAGAACAAATCAAGAAAATTATTATTACTGATTATTACAGAAAATAATCTTGTAAAGATTATTTAGAGGATATGGGATGTTAAATACGTTAGTATTGGGTTGGCCAAAAAGCTCCTTCATTTTTGGGGGGGTTTTTTAAGATTTTTTTTTTTTGGATGTGGACCATTTTTAAAAGCCTTTATTGAATTTGTTACAATATTGCTTCTGTTTTATGTTTTGGTTTTTTTGGCAGCAAGGCATGTGGGATCTTAGCTCCCGGACCAGGGATCAAACCTGCACCCCTTGCATTGGAAGGCGAAGTCTTAACCACTGGACCGCCAGGGAAGTCCCCGTCCCTTGGTTTTTAAGTAAAAATAAAAGACACATTTTTCATTTTCACCAAGAACTTTATTGAACAACATATTTACCCTTTTTGTTCCATTACCTTCTGCCATTTTTCAGGCAACTTCATAATTCCATCTTCCCAAAACTTTTCACCTTTTTGAGCAAAGAACTGTTCCAGGTGCCTTTTACAGTCTTCCAGGGAATTGTAATTTTCTCTATTAAGAGAATTTTGTAAAGACCGAAATAAATAGAAATCTGAAGGTGCCATGTCTGGTGAGTACAGCAGATGAATAAGAACTTCCCAGCCAAGCTGTAACAGTTTTTGCTGGTCGTCAAAGAAACATGCGGTCTTGCATTATCCTGATGGAAGATTATGCATTTTCTGTTGACTAATTCTGGACGTTTTTCGTCGAGGGCTGCTTTCAGTTGATCTAATTGGGAGCAGTAATTGTTGGAATTAATTGTTTGGTTTTCCAGAAGGAGCTCATAATAGAAGACTCCCTTCCAGTCCCACCATACACACAACATCACCTTTTTTGGATGAAGACCGGCCTTTGGTGTGGTTGGTGGTGGTTCATCTCGCTTGCCCCACGATCTCTTCCATTCCATATTATTGTACAGTATCCACTTTTCACTGCCCATCACAATTGGTTTTAAAAACAGAACGTTTTCGTTATGTTTAAGTAGAGAATCACATGAGGAAATATGGTCAAGAAGGTTGTTTTCGCTTAACTTATGTGGAACACAAACATCAAGGCAATTGACATAATCAAGCTGGTGCAAATGATTTTCAAAGCTTGATTTGCACATTCTGAGTATGTCAGCTATCTCCCATGTGGTATAACATTGATTGTTCTCAATTAATGTCTCGATTTTTTTTTTTTTTTTTTTTTTTTTTTTTTGTGGTACGCGGGCCTCTCACTGTCGTGGCCTCTCCCATTGCGGAGCACAGGCTCCGGACGCGCAGGCTCAGCAGCCAAGGCTCACGGGTCTAGCCGCTCTGCGGCATGTGGGATCTTCCCAGACCGGGGCACGAACCCGTGTCCCCTGCATCGGCAGGCGGACTCTCAACCACTGCGCCACCAGGGAAGCCCCTAATGTCTCGATTTGATTGCTATCAACTTCAACTGGTCTACCCAACTCTGTGGAACATCCTCCAGTGAGAAATCTCCAGCACGAAACTTCGCAAACCACTTTTGACATGTTCAGTCAGTCACAGCACCTTCTCCGTACACTGCACAAATCTTTTGCATTTCAGTTGTGGTTTTACCTTTCTTGAAATATTAAAGCATAATATGCCGAAAATGTTGCTTTTTTTCTTCAGTCTTCAATATTAAAACGGCTACACAAAAATTCACCAATTTTGATGTTTTTTTAAATGCACGCTGATATGACAGCTGTCACATACAATCTAACAAAATGGTTTCAAATGAAGTTAAAGACAACTAAGGGCTACTAGAGCCATCCTATGGAAAAAAGCCAAATGAACTTTTTGGCCAGCCCAAAGTTTTCATGTATCTTCTTTAACACTAACTTTTTCTTCTATTTTGTTTACATCTTTTGTATATGGGTCAAGTGTCTTGCTCAAGATCACACATTCAGGAACTAAACGAGCAGAAACTTAAACTCTGTTCTTTTGATTCTGACATCAGTACTTTCCACAACCTCGCAATCATCTTTCACAATCTGTTTGTGCTCATTTTTCAAGTGTAATTCAAGGTCGAAAAGATTTGGGCCTAGAAGTTCAGCTGTAAAAGAATCTATTGTTTAAAGTGCAAAACAATAAAAAAATTATATTTTGTACACAAAGGCAGCCATGGTTCTCCCAAATGTTTTCTTTTTCTTTTTTTCCAATATAAATTAATGTCTGTGAGACCTTCCAGACAGCGTCTCTATAAACTGTGGGCCCCTCTGGAATGCTCTTCAGTGAGTACACAGGAGAGCTTGTTGGGAGCTAGACCAGAAGCAGGAATATTCAGGGGTTAGTGCCCCATCCCTGAAGGCTCATGGACGAGGTGAGACCCACACAGGGTCCCAACAGTTAATTGCAGTGGTTGGGGACAGACCCATAGCAGACACTTGAAGATGTACTGTATTGCACATCTGCATGGCCAGCTCCACCTTGGTCCAATATTTAAATAGACCCTAGGCATTGTCAAAGAGCGTTCCATTATGCTGGTAATGACACCATCAGGTGGAGATGTTTTACATGTCCAGTGAAGGCATAGGTTGTTCCAAACTTTTCCATTTTCTTCCCTGGCTAGCTTTACCCTTTAGTGATGGGTCATATTGATACCATGATACTCTCTGCTTCTAAGGACAGACGTTTATGGGTTTTTTTCCTCCCCCGCGGGGAGGAAACATAAAATACGTCAATACAAACACTTTATATTTATTACAAAAGCATGGTAAACTAAGCTGCATGTTTACCTTTAGCTTTAATTTATTGAGACATTCTGGTCTAGCTAGTGTGGGCCCTCACTGAACAGTTTCTGAACATTTTCTGCTCTTACCTTTGAAAAGCTTGTATAACTTAGCTTGAGCAATTTGGCTTGCTTCTTTACTAATTTGTAAAAGAATGAACTCAAAATGTCAGCTGTGTGAAGAGTGAAATATTTTAACAGTGTATTAATAATTCAATGGATAACACAACTCTGTCTTCACTGGATGATTTTTCTACTCAGTCCCAGCACCTGTGCTCAATTCTGACATACAGGAATGGCCGTGGAAGGCTCACATACACTTGGCATGTGCTCCTTCTTTGGCATCATTTAGTATACTTAAACCCAGTGTTGTATCCCGAGGCAGACAATGTTTTCACCATGGAGTTTTCAATATATTAAAAGATATCTTCCAGCAGCATACCAGAATGCAGCCCTGCTGGGTTCTCCCTGGATCTCACAGCGACTCTGGAATGTCTGGGCTGTCCCCCACTCTGGCTCTCTCCTCGGGCAGGCAGCCCTCTTGTCCCCTCCTCCCATGACAAAATTCACCTTCTCTTTATTTCATGTGGTCCTTTAATTCAGTAGACATGCTGGCTGTTATTTATTTTCTCTGTGAATTGATTTTTTTAAATTTTGAACTTCCCTTTTGGAGTATATTTTAAAGCCAGAATCAGTCAGGATTTCACCTTTAGTAATTTAAGAAATTGACTTTCCTAGTTTTAGCTAGTGTATGCAAACAGAAATCAAAATGTATTGCTACTGGTGAAAATTAAATGATATTAAATTATGAAATGTAAAACAGGCAAAATATTCACTAATATCAAATGCAAATGAGTTGATCTCTTGTTTGTTATTCAGTAATATAAGGGAGGAAAAAGCTAGCCTCCATTTTTACCTCAAAGAAACAATAAAATAGAGCAAAATATATCCAGACCAAAGCAATTCAGGTCTTGGCAAAATTGGTCTTTCTAAATCAGCAATAAAGAAGGAACATGGGGTCTTGATGACATTATAACTTCACTTACTAATAATTATATGAAAATAGGAATTATTCAATATAGTACTCAAGCCACAGGTTTTTTTATTTGGGGAAAAAATAAGTTAGATCCTGTTTTCCTACCTTATGACAAAAAAATGCGTAGGTAGATCAAGGAGTTAAATATGTAAGCTTAAAGCCATAAATAGAAAAAAATAGAGTTGCATATCTATCAGGTTCTATTCATCAAGCAGCGTATCTCCCTAAATGAGAAATAACTTCCTAATTTTAAGAGCAATGTCAGAAACTCAAAGGAAAGTAGCAGCGTATTTAACAGCATTAAAATGTTTGAAATCTATATGAGACTATAAACAAAATTAAAAGACCAACTAAAAGCTGGAAAAAGATTGCAACAAATACGATAAGTGGTAAATATCTTTACCAAATAAAGGCCTCCAGTAGAAGTAAGAAAACCATCAAGGATCAAACAGATCAATAGGCAAAAAATATAAATAGACGATTCTAAAAAAAAAAAAGAAAAAATAACTAACAGGCAAAAATACATTTAGCTTCACCTGTATGCAAATTAATGTAATAACAAATGTCATTTTGCCTAATACAAATAGTGTACAGTATTTAAAATTAATTATACAATAAGCAATTCTGGTCAAGGTTCAGTAAGATGAATTCTTGTTCATTATGGTGGGTGTGTAAAATTTTAATTCTGTGGAACTAGTTCAATAGTGTATACGAATAATCTGGAAAGTGGTGATGTTCTTTAATAAAAAGGTATCTTTAAACTGACTGTATCCTTGTGATGTTGTTTAACATGTTGTTGGATCCACTGGTTGATTAGACTCGGGTTCAGGATTTTTTCTTTCTTAGGCAAGGGCACTGCCTCTGTGCTGCTGTGCACTGCATGTTTCATCATCTCAGGAGGCACGGCACATCTGGTTGTCCCATTCTCAGTACTGCCATGTAGCATGAGTAAACCACTCAGCCTTTATATGTGGGATGTAACTCTATTTCTTTTTGACATATGTAAAATAATCAAAGTCATATAAAAGTTATCTCAGGAACTACAAACATAAGTTCTATTTGTAAAATATGTAGGGGAGTGTTTTTTCTAAAGTGTGGTGTAAATTTTTTTTTAAATTTTACTGAAGTGTAGTTGATTTACAATGTTGTGTTAATTTCTGCTGTACAACAAAGTGATCCAGTTATACATATATATTCTTTTCCATTATGGTTTATCACAGGATATTGAATATAGTTCCCTGTGCTGTACAGTAGGACCTTGTTGTTTATCCATCCTATATATAATAGTTTGCATCTGCTAACCCCAAACTCCCAATACTTCCCTCCTCCACTCCCCCCACTTTGGCAACCACAAGTCTGTTCTCTATGTCTGTGAGTCTGTTTCTGTTTCATAGATAGGTTCATTTGTGTCATATTTTAGATTCCACATATAAGTGATATCATATGGTATTTGTCTTTCTCTTTGTGACTTACTTTGCTTAGTATGATCATCTCTAGATCCGTCCATGTTGCTGCAAACAGCATTATTTCATTCTGTAAAAAAAAATTTCTTTAATGTCAAGCATGTGGTCAGTCATATATACTTTTTGACTACTTCAACTTACAAAGTGATTGATTCAAATTTGGTACAATTAGAATGCCATCCAGAGAAGTCTTCTTTCAATGTTCTAGACCACATGAAAGAATAATCATCAAGATGTGTGAAGCCAGGACGTTTCTAAAAACTTAACTATAATGCATTGGATTTTGATTTGATTATCAGTCCAGGAATTTTCCAATATCAAATTCTACCACTCAGACTAAGGAAGTCTCTGTCCATATATTCCGTTTATCCTCATTTACTCTCTGTAATGGGAGTTCTGGCTCCTAGGTAACCCTCTCCAATCCCTGTACTACATGAAATAAGTTGTTTGCCTCTGCTTAGAAGAGCTGAATGGGACACATCCATACATGAACTGGTAGGGTTTTAATGGATTCCTCTTCTGGGAAAGGGGCACTATCCCACATCACATTATAAGCTCCATGGTCCTAGGCATGATTTTAAAAGTGTTCTTAAAGTTGTATATTAATCGTCAGAATGGCCATTATCAGAAAATCTAGAAACAATAAATGCTAGAAAGGGTGTGGTGAAAAAGGAACCCTCCTGCAATGTTGGTGGGAATGTAAATTGATACAACCACTATGGAGAACAGTATAGAGAATACTTAAAAAACTAAAAACAGAACTACCATATGACCCAGCAATCCCACTACTGGGCATATACCCTGAGAAAACCATAATTCAAAAAGAGTCATGTGGGCTTCCCTGGTGGCTCAGTGGTTGAGAGTCCGCCTGCCGATGCAGGGGACACGGGTTCGTGCCCCGGTCCAGGAAGATCCCACATGCCGTGGAGCAGCTGGGCCCGTGAGCCATGGCCGTTGAGCCTGCGTGTCAGGAGCCTGTGCTCCGCAACGGGAGAGGCCTCAACAGTGAGAGGCCTGTGTACCGCAAAAAAAAAAAAGTCATGTACCACAATGTTCACTGCAGCTTTATTTACAGTAGCCAGGACATGGAAGCAACCTAAGTGTCCACTGACAAATGAATGGATAAAGAAGATGTGGCACATACATACAGTGGAATATTACTCAGCCATAAAAAGAAACGAAATTGAGTTATTTGTAGTGAGGTGGATGGACCTAGAGTCTGTCATACAGAGTGAAGTAAGTCAGAAAGAGAAAACCAAATACCGTATGCTAACACACATATAAGGAATCTAGAAAAAAAAATGGTACTGATCAACCTAGTGGCAGGGCAGGAATAAAGACATAGACATAGAGAATGGACCTGAGGACACGGGATGGGAGGGGGAAGCTGGGGCAAAGTGAGAGTAGCATTGACATGTATACACTACCAAATGTAAAATAGCTAGTGGGAAGCAGCAGCATAGCACAGGGAGATCAGCTCGGTGCTTTGCAATGATTTAGAGATGTGGGATAGGGTGGGTGGGAGGGAGGCTCAAGAGGGAGGGGATATGGGGATATATGTATGCATATAGCTGATTCACTTTGTTGTACAACAGAAACTAACATAGTATTGTGAAGCAATTAAACTCCAATAAAGATCTATTTTTAAAAAGATGTATATTTATCATCAAAGAAAGTAAAATTATGAGACAATACCTTTAGGACTACCATGCTACACAGATTCCACACACCATATTGAATTATAGCATTTGTGAGGGTCAACAAAAGCTCACTCTATGGCTGGTTGGCATACGGTGGAAGGAATTTGGGGAGAATCAAATCATTTTATGATACAAGTTGGCTAAAACCTAGTTAGGAATGTTAGGTTATCTGATACAAAACTATTTTGAAAATTTGAGGTTGTAACCTCAGTCTTTAGATTCCTCCCCCCAACACCCTCCATGCCCCTGTCCTTCCCCTTCTAACACCATGTGTTGGAGGAGCAGAAAGTCTCATGAGCCTGGTCATTAATAGTCCACGGGAAGGGTCTTATCCTTCTGTAGGGATATAATGAAAACATCCTGAGAATATACTTAGTTAAATTCAAACAAAATATTTTCTTACCAGAATAAAATTAACCTGAGTATAGGACTACTTATTTGAAAATAAAAGAAATTCTCCATTTGGAGTCATTAGAGTCTCATGGCTTTATATAATAGACTTAACTTGCTTTAATACATTACAAATTGCTTCTGAAGTTTGAATTGTCACATGTTAGAAATGGTAATTCAATGTGATATCAAAAATCCCATCTGAATTGTTTATGAAACTTGATAGGCTCACTCAAAAACTCAACTGGAAAATCAAATGTACAAGAGTGTTCAGGAAATTTTTTTAAAGAGTAATGAGGAAAATTTTGACTTTCTAGAGAGCAAAAGATACTATACAGAGATCAAAATTAAAATCCTGGGGTACTTTAGAGCAGTTAAATTCATAGACACAGCAAGTAGAATGGTGGTTGCCAGGGGCTGGGGGAGTAGGGAATGGAAAGTGATTGTTTAATGGATACAGAGTTTCAGTTTTGCAAGGTGAAAAAAAGTTTTGGAGATGGATGGTTGCATAATAATGTGAATGTAATTAACAGCACTGAACTGTACACTTAAAATTGGTTAACGTGGGGCTTCCCTGGTGGCACAGCGGTTGAGAGTCCGCCTGCCGATGCAGGGGACACAGGTTCGTGCCCCGGTCTGGGAGGATCCCACATGCCGCGGAGCGGCTGGGCCCGTGAGCCATGGCCGCTGAGCCTGCGCGTCCGGAGCCTGTGCTCTGCAACGGGAGAGGCCACAACAGCGAGAGGCCCACGTACCGCAAAAAAAAAAAAAAAAATTGGTTAACATGGTAAATTTTATGTTATCTATATTTTACACAATTAAAATTTTCTTAAAATATTAACAATAACAACAAAAATCATGTAGTACCATCACAGGAAAATTACAATAATGGAAATATTAGGCCATATATACAGTAGCCTTCATACTGCTTGCCCCAAGCTCCACACAGCCCAATCTTCCACAGACACTTTGAACATCACTGGATATACTGGGCCAGAAAGGCTAGGGGTCAGATTACTTTCATTGCAGCCTAGTTAGCCTGAGAAGTGTTCCATTTCTCTAGGCCTCACTCAAAGCTGGCAAGCTTTTGCTTCTCCAAAAATATCCTATAAAGTATAGTATATCTGTCAAGATTGTAGGGGGAGCACAAGATGAAGAGTCTTGTCTTTCATTCTAGAGCAAGTATCTATCATAACTCAGACTACTGGACTCCCAGAAATTTTACTGATATGGTAGTTCCCTGATTTTTCTTGGGATTTATCTACCAACTTCAGCATGCCTGTGTCTTCCAAGGCAGCCAGGGGACCTATTCCTTCCCACTCATCAAGCCCTCTTAGCATGATGACATCAGTGTAGAGGACCAGGACTGTGTCCTATGGGTTGGAGAGATGATCAAGGTTTCTAAGTACAAAATTGAAGCACAAAACAATGGAGCTGCTATAAGTCTGAGGCAAGATATTGAAAGTATTCTGCAGTCCCTTCCATGTGAAAGCAAGCTGCTTCTGGTGTCACTGTTTCTTGAGATGGAGAAAAGCACTTGCCAAATTGATAATACATATCAGGGGCCATGTAAGAGACAACATCTGCGAAAGCAGATGCTATTAAAGTCATTGTCGTTCCATTCTCCAAGTTCTTCTAAATTGTGCATTAGCCACACTGTCAGGTAAATTGCAGACGGGAGAGAAATTATCACTTCTGCATCTTTCAAGTGTTTGATGGTGGCACTAATTGCTGCAATTTTCCCAGGGATGCAGTATTACTCTTTGATTTGGTAAAAAGGGGGAGGTCTGGGTTTTCCAACTACAATAGCTCTCTCTCCATGGATCAGGGACCCAGTGTGAAGATTCTGCTAATTTCTAAGTATATCAATTTCAACATTCAGATGTTCCTGCAGGACAGGAAGCCAGGTGTTAACCATTCTCATTATAATGCAGTTCTTTATCCCTGCCAAAGACTTGTTCAGCAGGTCCTCAATAAGCATGTTGAACTGAACTGAAACTAAAAGGATGGGAGAGGTTGTTATGTAGAAATTTTTCTACACATGAATCTGCTTTTACATAATCCCACATGGAGAGATCAATGGTCATTCAGCCTCTGAGACAACCTCCCACACGGTACATACTCTTCCTCTCTCAGAAAGAAACCTCTCCGCCAACAGGGCTATGATCCTATTATTTAAGCCCAGCCACGCTCCCTTTCTCTGCTAGACTCTTTACATATCCATGTCCATAATTCTCTAGGGTAATTTCCTAACAGTGAATTTGCTGGGTCAGAGAGATTTTTCCATTCTCACCTGCACTGTGTATTATCCGCCTTTGCCAATTGGCTCCACCAAATATGACACCTTTTTGTTTTAAGTTGCATTTCTTTATGTTCAGTGCTCCATCTTGCCTCCTTCCCCTACCTTCCTCAGCCACACACCTGTAGCTGTCCCTAGAGACAACACTTTCCTACATTTAATGTTTTCTCACGTTAACCCAGTGAAATAAATATGTAATCGTCTTCAGTCACCCAGGGGCATGCTTGTCCACTTAGGAAGAGATCAGAGTCAGATCAAGGAAGACCTAACTCCAGCTTCATAGGCTATTTGCCCAAAAGGGCAAGGACAGCTGGGGCAATTACTTGGATAGTTCAGTACATCACCCTGACCTAGATAACTCCAACTCATTCTTCAGAACTCACTTCAAAAGTCAATTCCTTAGGTACACTTTGCTAACCCCTAGATGAGTTCAGGCTGCTCTGTTCTTAGCTGTAATAACTATTAAAGAATTGCATACTTATTTTATTTAGACTGTAATCTACATGAGAACAGGAGACTGGTCTTTTTGGTTCATCATCTCTTATCACAGTGCTTAGCACCTAGTAAGAGCTCAATAATATTTTGTGAAGGGAATCAATCAAAGAAAAACATCCATCAGTAATTTTAAATGAAATTCTCCTTGTATAGTGGTTCTCAGCCCTGGCTGCACGTTAGAATCACCTATGAAGTTGTTTTTTTTTTTTTTTTTTTAACAATACTAATGTCCATCCCAACCATAGACTTTTTTTTTAAAGGACTCTATTTTTTTGGAACAGTTTTAGGTTCACAGAAAAATTAAGAGAAAGGTACAGAGATTTCCCATATACCATTTCACTCATCTATAAGCATATGTAAATGTATATGTATATATACATGCATCATAATCAAATACATTATTGCCATTATTATTTTGAACAAACTATTAAATCAATTAAGAATAAGAAAAATGTAATAATAGTATTTAACAATAAATAATAAATTTAAAAGAATAAGAAAAATAAAAGTTTTTGTTTTACCTTCACTTAATCCTTTGATGTTCTTCCTTTCTTAACGTAGGTCATATTTCTGACCTATATTATTTTCATTCTCTCTAAAGAACTTTTTAAACATTTCTTGCAAAGCAGATATACTGGCAGCAAATTCCCTCAGTTCTGTTGGTCCAAGAAAGCCTTTATTTCTCCTTCATTTTTGAAGGATAATTTCACACAGTACAGAATTCTAGGTTGGTGGTTTCACTCAACACTTTAAATATTTCACTCCATTCTTGTCTTGCTTGCATGGGTTCTGAGGAGACATTGGGTGTAATTCTTATCTTTGATTCTCTATAGATAAGATATTTTTTCCCCTATAGTTTCTTTCAGGATTTTTTCTTTATCTTTGATTTTCTGTAATTTGAAAATTATGTGCCCAGGTGTAGGGTGTTTTTTGGCATTTATCCTCCTTGGTGTTCTCTGAGCTTCCTGAATCTTTGGTTTGGTGTGTGACATTAATTTGGGGAAATTCCCAATCATGGTTTCAAATATTTCTTCTGTTCCTTTCTTTCTTCTCCTTCTGGTATTTCCACTGTGTGTGTTATACCCTTTGCAGTTGCCCCATAGCCCTTGAATATTCTGTTCTGTTGTTTGTTTGTTTTTTTTCAGTCTTTTTCTTTTTAGGATTCTATTGAGATATCCTCAAACTCAGAGAGTCTTTCCTCAACTGTGTCCAGTCTACTAATGAGCCCATCAGAGACATTCTTCATTTCTGTAAGAGTGTTTTCTATCTCTTGCATTTCTTTTTGGTTCTTTCTTAGGATTTCCATCTCTCTGCTTACATTGCCCATCTGTTCTTGCATGTTGATTACTTTACTCGTTAGAGCCCCTAGCATATTAATCATGTTATTTTAACTTCCCAGTCTGATAATGCCAACATTCCTGCCATGTCTTGTTCTGATGCTTGCTCCATCTCTTCAAATTTTTGCCTTTCAGTGTGGCTTGTAATTTTTTTTGATAGCTGGACATGGTGTATCAGGTAGAAGGAATGGCTGTAATGGGCCTTTAGTAATGTTGGGGGAGGGGGCAGTGTGGTGAGGAGGGGAAGCTTTCCGTTGACCTGTGTCCTGTGATTAGGTCTTAGTCTCTTAGTAAGCCTCTGCCTCTGGACTGTGAGCTTCACAAGTGTTTCTCATCCCCACTCCCACTCCCACCCCCTTAGGTAGAACAGGCTGGCTAGAGTGGGCTGGAGTTGGGTTTTCCCTTACCCCAGGTCAGTTATACTCTACTTAACTAGTTTCTTCTGAGGGCAGGTGTTAAGAAGAACAGAGTGCTCTGGCATATTTCAGAATGGTTCCTTTCCCCCTCCCCCTCCTGGAAGCCTGAGGGGATCTTTCTCTGCTGTTTACTGTGGAACCTGATGAAGCTCCTGGAGGTAAATCTCATAATATTGTGGCAGTCCCCCTGTGACGGGGTCCTCAATTCCTCAGTTACAGTTCAGGTTTTCCTACCCAGCACTGGCTCCTGTAGCCGTTTTGCCTGGTGAATCTCTGCTCCATTAAGCTGTTATTCTCTGTACCTGCCTGTTGGTCTCTCTAATCTTGGGGGCAGTGGTTTACCCTGTGTCCTATCTCTCTTAGGGATCCTAAAAGAGTTGTTGTTTTCTCAATCTGTTCAGGCAGGGTGTCTCCTTGTGGCTGCTGCCTTGCCTGGGTGAGGCAACATGGGTTTTATTCTTTTCCTGCAGACAGAAGAATGGGCTTTGTGGACCGCATTGTTTTGTCTTAACACAGTGGGTGGTGGGAAATTCTTGGTTAGGAGGGGTTGGAATGGACAGGTCTTGGAGGCAACAGCCATCTTTCCTTTTGGCTACCCCCAAGTCCAAGTCCAGCCTTCAGTCTTAGCTGCTTGGTCTCAAAGTTTAAGGCAAGTCCCCACTCAGCTTGTTGCCTTCAAGACACAGCTAGTGTCCCCAATTCTAGCCATCACTTTGCTGGCAGAAGTATTGTGCCAGAATACCCAACTTTGTGACTGAATAGTTCATTCTCATACCTTCAGGGTCTTCCATGGGCCAGGCCCTATGCTAAAGATTTGAGTATGTCCACACATTAACTCCCTAGACTGTGAATACCACCCTGCAAAATAGCTATTACTATGCCATTTTACAGATGAGGGAGCTTGAGCTCAGAGAAGCTAAGTAACTTGCCTGTGGGCACATGCATCTTCTGATTGTGAGGCCATGGATATAGCCACATCAGACAGACCTGGGATCAAACCCCAGCCTCGCCACTGACAGGCTGTGCAAACTTGGCACACCTGTCATCTTCCTGAGGTTCCATTTCTTCATCTGTGGGGATGAATTGTTATGGAAATCAAACAGGAAAGTACAAGTAAGATACCCAAACATGGTAGGCACTTCATAACTATTCTGTTCATTTTCCCTTCCTCCCTATTCTTTCCAGCAGGAGTAAGGTGGGCAATCAGATGTGAGCTCTCAAATGGAGCAAGGTCCACCATTCCAGCTCCTTTGGAGTACTTCCAGCTCTGGGCACTCACTGCTACACGGTGACACTCCTTTCCTGATTGGACAATAAAGCCCTTTCTCACACATGTATTCCATTAGATAGAAAGGTAAGTATCAGTATTCCCAGATGGTAAATGTGCTGAGATACTGAAACACTTTTACGAGGGAGGAAACTTCTTCCCAGGAAATTCATAGTTCTTCAAGTGTCCAGCGGGATTTGAATGCCCAGAGACAGGAGATGGACTAGGCCAGCATGAGGTCAGCGTCTTCACCGTGTTCTGCTCGCATACCCATAAAAGAATTGTACACTTTTTAAAAGTTGATCTCAAAACCTTTTGTTATTTCTTGCACATTACAGAAATTGACATTTTAAAAGAAAACTTTCACATCATTCTTTTAAATACACTCAATGGAAAGTAAACACTATGCACTTTGATTCCCATTGTTGTTCCATTTAAAACATATTATGAATTAACTCATCTTTAACAGTCAAAAATTTGACATAATTCTTTTTTCTCCTTGAACTCAGAATTTTACATAAAAATATACATTTATATTTCAAAGTTTTGAAAACTGATGACCTTATCACCCTTATCTGCAACTAAAACATGGGAAAATTGATTTAAATTTAGCTAAAACATCATAATTATAAATTTTTATGTTTCTTAAACATAAAATTTCAAGTTACATTATATATCATATTTAAATTATATTAAAGTATGTATGTATTTCTTAATGAAATGACTGGGGCTTTTGCTTTTCAATTAGTTCTATAGCTGTGATAAATATGACTGGTTATTAGAATGAAACAAGGGTCAGCATAAATTCTATTCCTCTTTCCATTTCTATATATGTAAATAATTAGAAAATATGTTTATATATATCAGTGGGTGGAAATGGGAGAAATTTTGTTATGTAATGTCATCCAACTTTTAAAATATTCTTAAGTTATATGCCCCAAATCCTATCATCATCTAATGCTATGCTGTGTCCCTAACACATAAATGTCTAACTAATGAAAAACACAAAGCCTTGCCTTCAATTTATGGTGTCTTGATTAATATTAATAACTAATATTTCAGAGTACCCTTTGGTGCTCCAGAGGCAAAGAAGCATAGTAAGAAGGGAAATGGGTAAGGTGCATTCCTTCTGTAAAGTAAGAGAGGCAGGATTATAAAGGGAGACAAAAGGAAAAGCTTCATGATACAGGGGTTGTAGACACACTACCAGACAGACATAGGGGCTTGTTTTCCTATGAGAGCAAGCTGGGCTAAGGACATGGACTTGTACTACGTAAAGCAGAAGTAGACAGAAACGGTCTTACAATATGTAAAGCAAAAGTGGAAAGAATTACGAGGATAAATAGACAAATCTATAATTTCAATGGAATATTTTAATATACTCATCTCAGTAATTAATAGGACAAGCAGACCAAAAAATCAATGAGGGGTACAGATTTGAAGAGCACATGTAATGCACTCCATGTAACGCACATGGTGTGTCTGCCACAACCATCTGTGAAATATACATCCTTCACATCACACCTGGAATATTTACAAAAATTGCCTGTACAGTAAGGCCATAAGTCAAATCTCAACAATTTCAAAGCATTAGCTATAATGCAATTAAGATAGGAATCAATAATAAAAACATAATGGAAAATCCATCCTCCCCAGTGACACGTTGAGAAAAGAAGCACAGCTGGTGACCTCAGAGATGTGGAAGCTATAACTTCTTCCCATGGGATATATTAGGATGCTTCTGAGTACCTGTCCACTCAGAGTCCCAGAATTCTTGAGTAATCCTCAATCCAAATCAGTAAGAAAAGAAAAACCCAGTAGAGAAATGGGCAAAGCCTTGAGGAAGGAGTTCTCAAAAGAAGAAATCCAAAAGTCCAGTAAACATAGGTTCGACATCAGGAAAATGCAAAGTAACACCACGATAAGATATCACAGGACACTAGTCAGACTGGCAAAAATTGTAATGACTGTCAAACCAATTAGAGTAATCTCACAGACTGCTGGTGGGAAGGAGAATTGGAGCAACCACTTCAAACACCAGTTTAGCACGATCCAGTAAACTTGAAGATGGCCACAAACAATGATTCAGCTGTCCCCCTCCCCGAACAACTTGTGCTCATGCACACCAGGAGACACATATAAGCATTTTTCACAAATGGCCCGTACCAGAAACAATCCAAATGTCCATCACCAGTAGAACGGGCAAATAAATTCTAGTGGAACATATAATAAAATGCAATGCCACATTCAAATCTATGAATGCCTCTTACAAACATATAGTTAAAATGAATCCAGCTTACTTTTCTGTAAACTCTATTGAACCTAACATGTATACAGAAAGGTATACAAGTTATTGTTGTACAGCTCAATGGATTTTCACAAAGTAAACATACTCTTGTTACCAGCACTCAAAAAGAAATATATTACCCCATTAGATGATGAGTTTCTTTAGAGCAGTGATAACCATGTCTTTCTTTTCTTGTTTTGTATCCTTTACACAATGCTTGGACAGAGGGTAAGCTCTATAGAGTTTGTTGAATGATACAGAGCTCTTTTGATTGGTGCCACCAAGCCAAAAAGATGACCTTGGGTACAGGGGATTTTAATATGTCCACATCTTATTTTCCTATCTGTTTAATAATAGCCCCTTGTATTTTCATTACCTTTTGACTTACTAATACCTTGCACACGCTCTATCTCATTTCACCCTCATAACAATCCTAAAAATAGACTAAGCAGGTATTAATTATCCCTCTGTCACAGTTGTGGAAATTGAGTCTCAAAAAAGCTGAAAATGTTGGCCAGTCAGGTGGATACCAGATGGGCCTACGTGAGGATGCCCAGGTCTCCTTTGCCTTGAGGCATCATTCTTTCTCCTACATGACACTGATCTGGTCAGCTGGACTCATTAGCCTCCAAAGGGCATCTTCCAGCTCCAAGAACCCATGATGCTTTGGGGTCACAGACTCCAAAAAGGAGTTGAATATGACCTATCTGGGACCAGAGGGAGGCAAATGCAGCACGGAGTGTACCAAGCAGTCCTTGATTAAACTATGCACTCATGGTTTGGGAAAAGCTCCTGGCACCCTCCTTTTTAGTGTCATTTTATAGCTAAAAAATTTAGCTATATTTTTCCTTTTTTTAAATTGAAATATAGTTGATGTACAATATTATGTTAGTTTCAGGTGTATTACACAGTGATATTGACATTTGCATATATTATGAAATGATTACCACAAGTCTTGTAACCATCTATCCCCATACAAAGTTATTACAATATTATTGACCATATTGCTTACACTGTATATTACACACCCATGACATTTATTTTATAACTGGAGGTTTCTACCTCTTAATCCCCTTCACCTATTTTGCTCCCCCCACTTCGTCCCCTCTGGCAATCACCCATTTGTCCTCTATATCTATGAGGCTGTTTTTGTTTTGTTTTGTTGATTGGTTTGTTTTGTTTTTTAGATTCCACATATAAGTGAGATCATATGGCATTTGTCTTTATCTGACTTATTTCACTTAGCATAATATGCTCTAGGTCCATACATGTTGTCACAAATGGCAAGATTTCATTCTTTTTTATGGCTGAGTAGTATTCCACTGTGTGTGTGTGTATGTGTGTGTGTGTGTATATATATGTATATGTATATATACCACATCTTCTTTATCCATCATCTATTGATGTACACTTAGGTTGCTTCCATATCTTGGTTATTGTGAATAATGCTGCAGTGAACATAGGGGTGCATATATCTTTTCAAATTAGTGTTTTGGGTTTTTTTGAAAAATACCCAGAAGTATATAGATTTGCTAGATTGTACGGTAGTTCTGTTTCTAATTTTTTGAGGAAACTCCATACTGTTTTCCATAGTGGCTGCACCAATTTACATTCCTACCAACAGTGCGTGAAGGTTCCCTTTTCTCCACATCCTCTCCTTCACTTGTTATTTTTTGTCTTTCTGATGAAAGCCTTTCTGAGAAGTGTGAAGTGGTATTTCATTGCAGTGAACAATTTTTTGAGTAAAAATTCATGAATAGGATGCAATTTATTGTATGTAAATTATAAATCAATAAAGTTAATTTTCTAAAAAAATGATGCATACTACTGGTGGTCCCTTGGGTGGTTAACCTTTCTCACTGGTCTAACAGTCACCACACGATGGCAGACTTGAACTCCAGGGCAAGATCTATGCTATAACTTTAAATTACTTCTATGGGACACAAGAAATTACTTGAACAAATATAAATTTACCACATGCATGGGAAGGATCAATCAGTATGTCAAAGATGCCAATTTTCCTTAAGTTAACATGGGTTTTTTCATCTGTATATGTGTGTCTAGACATGCTGGTTCTAATTTTTTTTAACAACAAGACAATAAATAAACAATAATATTTAGAAGAATTCTAATAAAAATAATGAAGGGCCAACATTCCCTTCATAACATAAAACATAAAACTATAAAACTATAGTAATTTTAAAGGTGGTACTGAAATCAATGGAAAATGATAGAAGATTCAGAAATAGATCTAAATACAAACAAAAAATGTGGTAATAAAGGTGATAGTTCTAATCAGTGGGGAAAAGATGAATTATTTAATAAATTGTATTGCAATATCTGGGTAACCATCTGGGAAGTCAAGTGAACACCCATGTCTTACAACTTACATAAGGACAAATGACAAATGGATCAAAATGTATGTATAAAAAATGGAAGAAACCATCAAAGTACTAGAATAAATAAAGGTGAAAAAATGTCAATATAAGAAGAGCGGAATCCTTTTCTAAGACAAAAATCCAGAAGCCATGCAAAAAGGGGCAGGAGGGGAATGTATACATACATATACATACATATATACATATATGATAAATCTGGCTACCCACACAGTCAACATACCATGAGAAAAATCAAAATGCGAGTACCAGAAATACTCAAACTATATCCCAAAGGGACATACAAATCACTGGTAGACAAATAACTCAATAGAAAAATGGATAAAAGATTTGAACAACCAGTTCACAGATAAATAAAAATGTACTCATGCATTCATCTTAGACATATAAAAATATGCTCAACTTCACTATTATTAAGGAAAAATAAATTCGAAACCCACCAAGATATCATTTTTAATCTAGTAGACTGGCAAAAATCAAAAAGATTGATAACACATTAGGATGGTAAAGATTCAGATAAACAAGTTCTCTCTCATAGTCCTTGTGGGACTGAAAATTAGTACAGCACTTATGGTGGATAATTTGGCAGTATCTATCAAAATCATGAGTATACATACCTTTTGCCTTGGGATTTTTCCTCTTCTCAGAATTAATCCTTACAGATATTTTCACACATGGGAATTGTACTGTACCAGGTCATTCTATGTAACACTGTAATATCAAAAGATTGGAAACCATCTAAATATCCATCAATAGGTGACTGTTCAAATAAGGTACCATACATACATACAGAGGAAAGTCATGTGATTGTTAAAAATAATAACAAAATTCTTAATGAGCTAATATGAAAATACCTCTGAGATAAATTAAATGAAAAAAGTATAAGACCACGGACATGGTATTCTACCATGAGTGTGCCAGGGATAGAAAAGAATAGATGCTTGTTGAGATACACATACACATATGTATATAAAACCTCAGATAGTCACAAGGATCTGACAACAGTTACCTCGGGAGAGAAGGACGGACTGGGGGATAGAAGAGAGTTTTCACTGTATATGACCATTTATTGCTCTCGAATTCTGGACTATGTCATCGTATTACCTATTCATAAACATTTAAATATATAAAAATAAACAGAAATCAAAGAGAACACAGGAGGTCAGTGTACAGAACTGAACCTAACAAATCCAACCAGCAGCCCCTACACTAGGCCAAGGCCACCTCAGGGGGTGATGACAGTTAGGTTTGGTGGCAAGCCAGAGAGGGTCCCCTGCCAGGCTCGAGTTGGCAGGGAGCTGCCCTAGTGAGTGACTGAATGTTTCTGATCTGCCACCAGACCCCCAGGCTGGAGAAGTCACCATCACTGTCTCTGCTGCCCACAGAACAGGCAGCTGTGGGCCTGGTCATCCCTCCTACACAGCACCTGCCAGGTGCAGGAGTGACAGGCTCTCAGGTTGGGCTCCTGACACCTGAAGTGAGCCCCTCCCCTCCAGCGGCTCTGGGCTTCTGTAGAATAACCTCCTCTGAGGAGGACTGCGTGAAAGGACTGCGCTCTTGGGCCTTACCAGCCTCTGCGGACCCAACTCTCTACCTCCTTCCCTGCTGAGGCCGCCCCACGAGCAACACCCTCTTCTTTTGTGTGGTGAGAACTTTTAAGATCTAGTCTTTTAGGCCCCTTCCAACTGCACCCCTGCAGTGGTCTCCAAGGGTCTGACACTTGGCCCACACAATCATTCAGCAGACTACACATCACCCAGTCTCAAGGGCTCTCTCTTTCAGGATAGATGCAGAGCTGCCTTAGTTTACCCCACACAGGACACATAGTGAAATCTGACCGCCTCCCGGGATAGCCCTGGCCTAAACCACCCATCCAGGAGAGCTGCTGAAGAGCGTGTTCCCCAACACCACAAGCTCTGCCACCTCTACTAGAAGGCAGTGGAATCCATCTGTAGATGCCGCAGACAGATCCGTGCCCTCAGGTTTCACCTACCTCACTGGGGCCTAAATTCTTTTACTGTTGAATTTCAGATACACAGAATTAGATTAGTGATAATATTTAGTTCATATCGCACCGATACCATGACATCCACATGCTCTCCAGGGGAACCCCAGGAGGTGAGGGATGAGAGGTGGCTCCATGACCTGGAGCAGCTGACAACGGTGCCCTTGAGAGTTTCCTCTCTTCCAGTCAGTGGCAATGCACTGACATTTACCGGCATTGGGTTACATGGATTTACAGACTATATTATCTCCTTTTAACTTAAGTAACCCTCCCAAAATATTGTAAAATTGGGCCTCAAAGGGGCCTTGGATCAAAGATAACACAAACAAAGCAAGAACAATTGAACAACAAAAAAGAGGCAAACCTGATATATCTCCTGCCAGTTTACAAGGTTGAAAACAGCAACCATCCAATAATCAAGTCTGACAAACAGTCAGCCAAAAAGCCTTGAATTTATCAAGAAAAACTATTAGGGATACATTGCTTACACACACTATTGTTAACTATCAACATCACCTCAAGTATACACTAAGTCTTAAAATATTAGCTATGACACTATAAGGCAAGACATTTCAATAGCTCTGTGTATATGTGTGTGTGTGTGTGTGTTAGCTTAGAATAAAAAGGCATCAGAGAAATTCCTCTTTTTGCAAGAAAAAGTTCAGAATAATATTTTATGTCAATAGCAAAATATAAATTATTCAATCTTGATCATGTTTGACTTAAGAGTGTATGAGATATTGTATACAGGTTGTTTCTCCAAGTTGCTGAACATTTCCTGACTTTATTTCTAAGAAGACTTCCTATTTAAAAAAAAACAAACAAACTTTAGAAATAGTGAATAATAATTAATGCTAGGGTGTTCTGAGTACCTTGCATCTGATTCATCAATAAGAGACAAAAGAAAGGCTGTATTCAACTCTCAGAATTTGGCGAGGATATTATATGTCCAACAATCTACTTAGAACATCTATTTAGCACATAATTTATAATTAAGTGTATAGTTGTTTATCACTGTTCAATGCCAGGCCATGAGCAGAAAATGATAATGGTGAGGATTATATTGCTGTTTTGAAGAGAAGTCAGAAATTATTTTTAAATTCCCCCTTCACAAAGTTGAAACAGAAATTCATTCTGTTGCATTTTTTACTCTCCAAACCCACAAAGCAAATTTATCTGATAGGTGAATTACATACTTAGGAACAGCTTAAATCTCAGGGTCATTAAATATCTTAACACCTTTCATATTTGGCCTCAAAAAAGTATTTTGTTGTTCATTGAGCCGATCAGCTCACAGTTTAATAT
This sequence comes from Mesoplodon bidens, assembly GCF_964165515.1. Lineage (NCBI taxonomy): Eukaryota > Metazoa > Chordata > Mammalia > Artiodactyla > Ziphiidae > Mesoplodon > Mesoplodon bidens. The sequence continues at coordinate 58,387,401 of NC_138178.1, read as the reverse complement.
GACCAAATATCACCTACTCCTCCTATTCAGCCCACCAGGGCAGGAATGATTACTTTCTTCTTGCATGCTTGTGACACTTCATACATAAATGTAGTATGGCACTGCCCACAAAGAGCCATCATCATGACTCTTATTGCTCTGCAACTAACTAGATGAAATTCTTCTAAGTGTGAAGCCACTTTTCATTTCTTTCCTGCATCTCCCAGAGTGACTGACACAGAGTAGGCATCAGTAAGTGTCTATAAAATTAATGTATTTTACTGAACTATCTGTACCATTTCTGAGCTTCTTTAGATTTCAGTGGATATATATTCTGTATCTACCAAGTAACCTGCAAGACTGTGAGTTTCAAGAGGGGCTCAGAGTAAGAGCAGATTCTTTAGTGGGTACAGGCCTATGACCCAACAGGTTCAATGGTACTCAAAGTTTTTTGGAATAGGAAATCTCAGTAAGAGAATCACAGCATAGTCCCACAGAGTTTTGAAGCAAAGCTGTGCCTTTCGCAGCTGATAACTATTCTTCCTTTGAGAAGAAGACCCTGGCATGCCTCAAGGACTTCACAGAGTCTAAACACTTGACTGTGTGTTTGGTTCCCCACAGAGCCAAGTCTGAGATGGAGACTGGTGTACAGGAGGCATACTGGGGACTGCACTTGGGTGCAACAACTGTAAGAGAGTGAAATAGTCAGGACTGGGCAAGGGGAGGAGTTGAACTGTAATGCAGTTGCAACAGAGGCCTCAGTTGATCACACAGGGAGTTCTGGAGTTGGGATGTTTCTATAAAGTTGTCTTGCCTTGAAGAGGAAAGGGAGCCAGGTATTGCCACATCACTCAGGTACTGGATGTGGTCTTTGCCCCAGGGAGGGGAGCATAAATTTGAGCAAGGCTTCTTCCATGGGGTCTGGGAAATTTCCAGAAGGGGATCAACTGTGATCATGTACTCATAATAGTGTCATTACAGCAGGGTAATGAGTGTCTCAGTCCTGGATTGGGGCCTATGGGCAGGGTGCCATAGGATCCACTATATCATTGCCTCTGAGTGACTATGTTGCTTGAGCTTCCTGTCATGAATTGAGTGCTCTCTGATCCACTAAGCCATAAGAGTTGGTGTGTACAGAAACAATTGCTTTTCAAATGGAAGTGGTATCTATGAGATCAGGTTCAAGTAGATCTGTATGGCATAAGCAAGTTACATCTACCACCTTCTGCTGTAGTGCTGGTGCTCCTTCACTTCACACCTATGCCCTTATGAGGACCTCCTTTTGCATAGTTGATAGGGAAGGAAAGAACTTGAGCCTGGTTTACAGGTGCTCTAGCCAGAAGTGGATGCTGCCATATTACAGTCTAATTAGGCATGACCCTCAAGGATAGTGGTGAAGGGAATTCCAGTCTGTAGGCAGAGCTTGGAGCAATTCTTATGACTGTTCACTACGGGAGAAGAATAACCTGAGAAATGGATCTACACTGAGTGGCTAACACCCAGTTAGGGACTTGGAAAGAATAAGAGTGTAAGATTGGTGACACGAAAGTTTCTGTAAGAGGAATAAGGATGGACATCGGAAATAAGAGAGTGGGGATATTTGTATCCCATGTGAAAGTTCACTAGAGGGCATCCATTGCAGAGGAGTCACTTAATACTAAGGTGGTCACATACACCAAATGGAATTATGAATCTAGATTGGATCAGCTAACAGCAGAAACCAAGGCTAAACACCATTTCACAGGAGGACCCATTAATAGTCAACTACCCATTAGCAACTGTGCTATATTGGACTCATCAGTTTGTCCGAAATGGGATAAATTACCATTTGAGAGTATTGGTTTCTCTTCCCTGCCTGCCATGCTTTTGCAAGCATACCATCTGTGGAATTAGAGAAAATCTTATTTACCATTATTAAATCCCATATGAGAGAAACTGGTTCAAGATGGTGGAGTAAAAGGACGTGCACTCCCTCCCTCTTGTGAGAGTACCAGAATCACAAGTAACTGCTGAAAAATCATTGACAGGAAGACACTGGAACTCACCAAAAAAAGATACCCCACATCCAAAGACAAAGGAGAAGCCACAATGAGACAGTAGAAGGGGCGCAATCACAATAAAATCAAATCCCATAACCACTGGGTGGGTGACTCACAAACTGGAGAACACTTATACCACAGAAGTCCACCCACTGGAGTGAAGATTCTGAGCCCCACGTCAGGCTTCCAAACTGGGGGTCTGGCAACGGGAGGAGGAATTCCTAGAGAATCGAATTTGAAGGCTGGATATGAAGGATTGTGATTGCAGGACTTCGACAGGACTGGGAGAAACAGAGACTCCACTCTTGGAGGGCACACACAAAGTAGTGTGTGCATCAGGACCCAGGGGAAGGAGGAGTGACCCCAGAGGAGACTGAACCAGACCTACTGCTAGTGTTGGAGGGTTTCCTGCAGAGGCAGGGGGTGGCTCTGTCTCACTGTGAGGACAAGGACACTAGCAGCAGAAGTTCTGGGAAGTACTCCTTGTCGTGAGCCCTCCCAGAGTCTGCCATTAGCCCCACCAAAGAGCCCGGTAGTCTTCAGTATTGGGTTGCCTCAGGCCAAACAACCAACAGGGATGGAACTCAGCCCCACCCATCAGCAGACAAGCAGATTAAAGTTTGACTGAGCTCTGCCCACCAGAGCAACACCCAGCTCTACCCATCACCAGTCCCTCCCACCAGGAAACTTGCACAAGCCTCTTAGATAGCCTCATCGACCAGAGGGCAGACAGCAGAAGCAAGAACTACAATCCTGCAGCCTGTGGATAAAAACGACATTCACGGAAAGATAAACAAGATGAAAAGGCAGAGGGCTATATACCATATGAAGGAACAAAATAAAACCCCAGAAAAACAACTAAATGAAGTGGAGATAAGCTTCGAGAAAAAGAATTCAGAATAATGATAGTGAAAATGATATAGGACCTCGGAAAAGAATGGAGGCAAAGATCGAGAAGACGCAAGAAATATTTAACAAAGACTTAGAAGAATTAAAGAACAAACACCAAGAAGAATTAAAGAACAAACAAACAGAGATGAACAATACAATAACTGGGGGCTTCCCTGGTGGCGCAGTGGTTGAGAGTCTGCCTGCCGATGCAGGGGACACGGGTTCATGCCCCGGTCTGGGAGGATCCCACATGCCGTGGAGCAGCTGGGCCCGTGAGCCATGGCTGCTGAGGCTTTGCGTCCGGAGCCTGTGCTCCGCAACGAGAGAGGCCACAACAGTGAGAGGCCCATGTATGGAAAAAAAAAAATACAATAACTGAAATGAAAAATACAGTAGAAGGAAACAACAGCAGAATAACTGAGGCAGAAGAACGGATAAGTGACCTGGAAGACAGAATGGCAGAATTCACTGCCACGGAACAGAATAAAGAAAAAAGAATGAAAAGAAATGAAGCCACCCTAAGAGATCTCTGGGACAACATTAAATGCAACAACATTTGCATTATAGGGGTCCCAGAAGGAGAAGAGAGAGAGAAAAGACCTGAGAAAATATTTGAAGAGATTATATTTGAAAAATTCCCTAACATGAGAAAAGAAATAGCCACTCAAGTCCAGGAAGTGCAGAGAGTCCCAGGAAGGATAAACCCAAGGAGAAACACACTGAGACACATAGTAATCAAACTGATAAAAATTAAAGACAAAGAAAATTATTGAAAGCCACAAGGGAAAAATGACAAATAACATACAAGGGAACTCCCATAAGGTTAACAGCTGATTTCTCAGCAGAAACTCTACAAGCCAGAAGGGAGTGGCATGACACATTTAAAGTGATGAAAGGGAAGAACGTACAACCAAGATTACTCTACCCAGCAAGGATCTCATTCAGATTCGATGGAGAAATCAAAAGCTGTACAGACAAGCAAAAGCTAAGAGAATTCAGCACCACCAAACCAGCTCTACAACAAATGCTAAAGGAACTTCTCTAAGTGAGCACCACAAGAGAAGAAAAGGATCTACAAAAACAAACCCAAAACAATTAAGAAAATGGTAATAGGAACATACATATTGATAATTACCTTAAACGTGAATGGATTAAATGCTCCAACCAAAAGACACACGCTCGCTGAATGGATACAAAAACAAGACCCATATATATGGTGTCTACAAAAGACCCACTTCAGACCTAGTACAGACTGAAAGTGAGGGGATGGAAAAAGATAGTCCATGCAAGGGGAAAACGAAAGAAACCTGGAATAACAATACTCATATCAGATAAAATAGACTTTAAGATAAAGAATGTTACAAGAGACAAGGAAGGACACTACATAATGATCAAGGGATCAATCCAAGAAGAAGATATAACAATTATAAAAATATATGCACCCAACATAGGAGCACCTCAATACATAAGGCAACTGCTAACAGCTATAAAAGAGGAAATTGACAGTAACACAATAATAGTGGGGGACTTTTAACACCTCACTTACACCAATGGACAGATCATCCAAACAGAAAATTAATAAGGAAACACAAGCTTTAAGTGACACAGTGGACCAGACATATTTAATTACTATTCATAGGACATTCCATCCAAAAACAGCAGATTACACTTTTTTCTCAAGTGCACATGGGACATTCTCCAGGATAGATCACATCTTGGGTCACAAATCAAGGCTCAGTAAATTTAAGAAAATTGAAATCATATCAAGCATCTTTTCTGACCACAACACTATGAGATTATAAATCAATTACAGGGGAAAAAATGTAAAACACACAAACAAATGGAGGCTAAACAATATGTTACTAAATAACCAACAGATCACTGAAGAAATCAGAAAATACCTAGAGACAAATGACAACAAAAACACGACAGTCCAAAACCTATGGGATGCGCAAAAGCAGTTCTAAGAGGGAAGTTTACAGCAATACAATCCTACCTCAAGAAACAAGAAAAACCTCAAAAAAACACTCAAACCTTACACCTAAAGGAATTAGAGAAAGAAGAACAAACAAAACCCAAAATTAGTAGAAGGAAAGAAATCATAAAGATCAGAGCAGAAACAAATGAAACAGAAACAGAGAAAACAATAGCAAAGATCAATAAAACTAAAAGCTGGTTCTTTGAGAAGATAAACAAAATTGATAAACCTTTAGCCAGACTCATCAGGAAAAAGAGGGAGAGGCCTCAATGAGATTACAAATGAAAAAGGATAAGTTAAAACAGACTTTGCGGAAATACAAAGCATCCTAAGAGACTACTACAAGCAACTCTATGTCAATAAAATGGACAACCTGGAAGAAATGGACAAATTCTTAGAAAGGTATAACCTTCCAAGACTGAACCAGGAAGAAGTAGAAAATATGAACAGACCAATCACAAGAAATGAAATTGAAACTGTGATTAAAAATCTTCCAACAAACAAAAGTCCAGGACCAGATGGCTTCACAGGTGAATTCTATCAAACATTTAGGGAAGAGCTAACACCCATCTTTTACAAACTCTTCCAAAAAATTGCAGAGGAAGGAACACTCCCAAACTCATTCTATGAGGCCACCATCACCCTGATACAAAAACCAGTCAAAGACATTACAAAAAAAGAAAATTACAGACCAGTATCACTGGTAAATATAGATACAAAAGTCCTCAACAAAATACTAGCAAACAGAATCCAACAGCACATTAAAAGGATCATACACCATGATCAAGTGGGATTTATCCCAGGGATGCAAGTATTCTTCAATATACACAAATCAATCAATGTGATATACCATATTAACAAATTGAAGAATAAAAACCATATGGTTATCTCAATAGATGCAGAAAAACCTTTTGACAAAATTCAACACCCATTTTTAATAAAAGCTCTCAGAAAGTGGGCATAGAGGGAACCTACCTCAACATAATAAAGGTCATATATGACAAACCCACAGCAAACATCATTCTCAATGGTGAAAAACTGAAAGTATTTCCTCTAAGACCAGGAACAAGACATGGATGTCCACTCTCGCCACTATTATTCAACATTGTTTTGGAGAAGTCCTAGCCACGTCAATCAGAGAAGAAAAAGCAATAAAAGGAATACAAATTGGAAAAGAAGAAGTAAAATTGTCACTGTTTGCAGATGACATGATACTATACATAGAGAATCCTAAAGATGGCACCAGTAAACAACGAGCTAATCAATGAATTTGGTAAAGCTGCAGGATACAAAATTAATGCACATAAATCTCTTGCATTCTTATACACTAATGATGAAAAATCTGAAACAGAAATTAAGGAAACACTCCCATTTACCATTGTAATAAAAAGAATAACATACCTAGGGAGAAAAAAGACCTGTATGCAGAAAACTATAAGACACTGATGAAAGAAATTAAAGATGATAAAAACAGATGGAGAGATATACCATGTTCTTGGTTTGGAAGAATCAATATTGTGAACATGACTACACTACTCAAATCAATCTACAGATTCAGTGCAATCCCTATCAAATTACCAATGGCAATTTTACAGAACTAGAACAAAAAGTCTTAAAATTTATATGGAGACAAAAGACCCCGAATAGCCAAAGCAGTCTTGAGGGAAAAACACGGAGCTGGAGGAATCAGACTCCCTGACTTCAGACTATACTACAAAGCTACAGTCATCAAGACAATATGGTACTGGCACAAAAACAGAAATATAGATCAATGGAACAGGATAGAAAGCCCAGAGATAAACCCATGCACATATGGTCAACTAATCTATGACAAAGGAGGCAAGGATATACAATGGAGAAAAGACAGTCTCTTCAATAAGTGGTGCTGGGAAAATGGGACAGCTACATGTAAAAGAATGAAATTAGAACACTCCCTAACACCATACACAAAAATAAACTCAAAATGGATTAGAGACCTAAATGTAAGACCGCACATTATAAAACTCTTACAGGAAAACATAGGAAGAACACTCTTTGACATAAATCACAGCAAGATCTTTTTTGATCCACCTCCTAGAGTAATGGAAATAAAAACAAATATAAACAAATGGGGGCTTCCCTGGTGTCACAGTGGTTGAGAGTCCGCCTGCCGATGCAGGGGATATGGGTTCATGCCCCGGTCCAGGAAGATCCCACATGCTGCGGAGTGGCTGGGCCCGTGAGCCGTGGCCGCTGAGCCTGCACGTCTGGAGCCTGTGCTCCACAACGGAAGAGGCCACAACAGTGAGAGGCCTGCGTACCGCAAAAAAAAAAAAAAAAAAAAAAAAGGGCAGAAGACCTAAATAGACATTTCTCCAAAGAAGTCATACAGATGGCCAAGAAGCACATGAAAACCTGCTCAACATTACTAATTTTTAGAGAAATGTAAATCAAAACTACAATGAGGTATCACCTCACGCCAGTTAGAATGGACATCATCAGAAAATCTACAAACAACAAATGTTGGAGATGATGTGGAGAATAGGGATCCCTTTTGCACTGTTGGTGGGAATGTAAATTGATAGAGCCACTATGGAGAACAGTATGGAAGTTCCTTAAAAAACTAAAAATAGAATTACCATATGACCCAGCAATCCCACTACTGGGCATATCCAGAAAACCATAATTCAAAAAGACACATGCACCCCAATGTTCATTGAAGCACTATTTACAATAGCCAGGTCATGGACGTAACCTAAATGCCCATCAACAGACGAATGGATAAAGAAGATGTGGGAGATATATACAATGGAATATTACTCAGCCATGAAAAGGAACGAAATTGGGTCATTTGTAAAGTGGTGGATGGATCTAAAGACTGTCATACAGAGTGAAGTAAGTCAGAAAGAGAAAAATAAATATCGTAGATTAACGCATATATGACGAACCAAAAAAATGGTTCAGATGAACCAGTTTGCAGGGCAGAAATAGAGACACAGATGTAGAGAACCAATGTATGGACACCAAGAAGGGAAAGTGGGGGTGGGCGGTGGGATGAATTGGAAGATTGGGATTGACATATATACATTGATATGTATAAAATGGATAACTAATAAGAACCTGCTGTATAAAAAAATTAATTAAATAAAATAAATTTTAAATCCCATATGACATTTATTTTTTACCAAAATACTCACTTCATAGCAATAGAAATGCATCAATAGACCCCTGCCAATGAAATTCACTGGTTTTTATTGGTTTTTTTTTTTTTTTTTTTTTTTTTTGTGGTACGTGGGCCTCTCACTGTTGTGGCCTCTCCCGTTGCAGAGCACAGGTTCCGGACGCGCAGGCTCACCGGCCATGGCTCACAGGCCCAGCTGCTCCGTGGCATGTGGGATCTTCCCGGACCGGGGCACAAACTCGTGTCCCCTGCATCGGCAGGTGGACTCTCAACCACTGCGACACCAGGGACGCCCGAAATTCACTGGTTTTATCACCATACCCCATCACCCAGAAGCAGGTGTCCTAATAAAACAGAGAATTACCTGCTAAAGACTTTTTGTGGTGTCTACTGGGAGATAACACCTGCAAGGCTGAAGTGCTGCCCTGAAGGGTCTGGGAACTAAGCTGTAAAACTGGAAATGGTTACTCTCACTGTTACACCTGATAAATCACTGGAAGAGCTCTTGTTTCCCATCCACAAACCTTGGGCTCTGCTACTTTTGTGATCTAGGTCCTCAGGAAAAGTATTATTTCTTCAGGAGATAAAATAATTAAATGTGAAGTTGAGTATGCCACCTGACCATTTAGGATTCCTCAGGTCACTGAATTGTCAGGCTGAGAAAGGAGAATTTACTGTCTGGGGTTATTGGTATCAATTATCAAGGGAAAATTAGGTTGCTGCTACACATCTGGTGCAGGAATGACCATATCTGGGACCTGGGAGAGTCAATGGGGTGCCATTTAGAATCTGGAAATAGTTAAAGAATAGTAATTTCATGTCCAATATTAAAGTTCAATTAAAGACTAAAGTAACCCAATAAAGTCATGGAAAAACAAGGATTCAGACCACTTGGGTATGAAGGTATTTTCTTCAAGTAAATAACCCCAAAGAGCCTCAAATAGCCAAGGTACTGACTGAGGGACAAGGCCCCTTCATGGATTTGCAATGGGAGGCTCTGGAGGAAGATTATAATGTGGGAGGAAGAAAATCCAGCCCTCCTCACATCAAGTGGCATCTTCAGAAGTAGCTGAATTTCCTCCATTGTTGTAGTTCCCACTGGAAAGGTTTGGCATGATCATCGCTTCTACCAGGTGACCCTGGCCCTGGGCTCTGGTTACACTTCCTTTTCCCTCTCTCCTTATACCTAACACTTTAGTGCCTTCTTGCTGTTGCTAATCTTTGGGTTATCTCATTTCCCCTATTTTATCCCTCAGCTTTCCTATCACCTTTGTGACCAATTCCCTGCATTAAATTCCTTCTGTTCTAAGGTTTCATGTGGTTTCTATTTCTTTGTTTTTAGTTGAACTATAGTGGATTGTCTATTTCTTAATTAGCCCCTGACAATAAACTGTTCATGAAGAGGGAACTGGTTAAAGGATGATAATGACAATCACAATAGTTTATATATATTAAGAATTTACTAAGATCCAGGCCCTGTGCTAGAGATTTTATATGCATTAACTAATTTAATCCTCTTAATAACTCTAAAAGTTATCCCCATTTTTTTCAAGAGGCAGCACAATTTGCTTGAAGTTACACACTCAGTGGCCCAAGTGAGACTTGAACACAAGTCTGTGTGACACTAAATTCATATTCATCATAGTCATTCATCACCATAATGTATATTGTACAAACATCAAAACAATATTTTCAAAAAATAAATATACAGAAAAATGCCCCTAATATAATATTAAGTTTTTAAAAGTAAGATAGAAAACTCCATGTATGGGATCCTAAGAGTTTTTTTTTAATCTGATATGTATTTATCTTATACATGGATATGTCAAAACCAGCCATTTCTACACGGAATTACAGGCCATTTTTATTTTCCTTCATATGTGCCTATCTACTTTTCTGAATTTTTCCCTTTTAAAAAATGGAGGCGTATGATCCTGTATTAGTCAGGATTAGGTATGACACCTCCAAGACTTCATCAAAGACCCAGACCCATGCCCTCTTGTGGCTCCATCCACCTCGGTGTGCCACCTAAGGCCTTCCCATTCTCATACCAGCAGCAGGAAAGAGAAAGGGAGCGCCCTGCCCTTTGAAGGAGCCTTCACGGAAATGGCATACACTTCTTGTTTCCATAGCATTGACCAGAAGTTAGTCACAGGGTCACCTCGGGCTACAAGGGAGGCAGTAAATATAGCTATTCAGCTGAGTGACAATGTGGGTTCAGTTAGTTAAGAATGGATGTGCAGGGACTTCCCTGGAGGTCCAGTGGTTAAGACTTCACCTTCCAATGCAGGGGCTGTGGGTTCGATCCCTGGTCAGGGAGCTAAGATCCCACATGATTTACGGCCAAAAAACCAAAACATAAAACAGAAGCAACATTGTAACAAATTCAATAAAGACTTTTAAAATGGTCCACATCAAAAAAAAATCTTAAAAAAAAGGATGTGCAGGCAATTGGCATTCTCCTTTACAGACCCTTATAATCAGTATAAAATAAAAAAATAAATTATGTTGCTTTAATTGCTCAACTCTACTGCACAGTTTCTAACTAACTGGGTTCCATTTATATCCAAACAGAGATGTTTAACCTTTCAGCCTTTACAGAGGGTGTAGTACATGGGGGAGTGATTTTTTAAAATAAACTTTTAATTTTGGAAAAATTTTAGACTTACAGAAAATTGCAAATGTAGTACAGAGAGCTCCTCATTTACCCAGTTTTAGTTTCTCCAAATACTGTCATCTTAAATTACCACGGTGCATTTGTCAGAACTAAAAAGGCAACGTTGGTACATTATCATCATCTAAACTCCAGATTTTATCAGATTTCACCAGTTTGTCCTTTTTCTGTTCCAGGATCCAATGCAAGATCCCACATTACATTTAGTTATCATTTCTCCCTAGTCTCCTCTAGTCAGTGAGTTTCTCAAGCCTTTCCTTTTTAAATTTTTGTTTCTAATGACCTCAACAGTTTTGAGAAATACAAGTCAGGTATTTGTAGAATGTCCCTCAGTCTGGGTTTGTCACATGTTTTCTCAAGGTTGAACTGGGATTACAGGTTTGGAGGAAGCACAGCACAGAGGTGAAGTGCCCTTCCCATTACATGCTATCAGGGGTACCTGGTACCACTGATACCCCTGGTATCTACACATCACTGATGATGTTGACCTTCATCACTTGATAAATGTGGTGTTTGCAAGATTTCTATACTATAAAGTTATTATTTTTGCCTTTCCTATATGCTACCCTTTGGAAGTGAGTAACAGTCCAGGCCATACATGAAGTAGGAGGTGGGGTTATCTACATATATTATTTGGGATTCCTCTGTAAAGAAGGGTTGCCTCTTCTCACTGGGGGAGTAAAATGCATTGCTTTTGCTTCAAGACATTAACAAGTGATAAGAATATCTTACAGGCATTGTGGTCAGTTCTGGGATACCCTGATATATCCCTAGTTTCAAAGAACATACGATCTTGTCAAGGACAAAAAAATATAATGAAAGAGTCATAGTCCAAAGTGAGACGTGCTCTAAAAGGTGTATGTACCATGGAGCCCAGATTGCTCAGGTGAGAGAGGGTTTATTCTCTGGGAGAGAGATGGTCAGAAAAAGCCTTCTGGATGAAAGGACATATGAGGTTAAATACATTTATCTAGTTAAGTAAATTGGAGATCCCATTAACCATTATCCAAAAAAGGGGACAAAAAGCTGGTCTGCAGGTCATGAAACTGCAAGTGTTTGGTTTGCTGAATTTGAGGTGGGAATGTCAAGTAGACATTTGGAAATTCTGACCTGGGTCCTGGGAAGAGGAAGGAGTTTCAGAGACAGATTTGGAAATTTCCCCTGGGATGGGCAGAGGCTCAGTGGGGCCTTGAGAGGGGTTAAGTCTTTATAAGAGAGCATGAAGAGTAAAAAGGGGTGGCAAAAGGAGAAAAGGCAAGGACACAAGGGTCCCTCCTACTTATAAGGTTTCTCAATACACATACTCTACTAAGAGACTCGGACAGGCAGAGGCTTGCACCTTCATTATGCTGTGAAGCAAGATCACATTTACTGGCAGAAATGAAGTATGTGTGGATGGAAATCAGGCTGCACCCAATCTCAAAGCAAATACTCTACACAAGGATTTTTCAATGACCTAATGGTTGTGTAATGGATGATACTGAGCATGACTTCTATCTCCCTGGACCCTTGTGGCAAGATCTCCATGCAAGATTAAAACCAAGGAAAGATGTCTCTTTCTTGACTTTAAAATGTTCAGGTACGTGTTTGTGCTGATTATGTTATATCTGCTCAACATAGACAATAAATGAAATTAAGAAACAAGTAGTAAAATTTATTCATAATCCCTCCCCACGAAATGATCAACTACAACTAGAAGTTTTATATATGAACACACACACATATACATACAACAAATAGATATCATAATATAATACATTTATACTGTGGAAAAAATTTTTATATGATAGATAATTGTATGTAAAAACTAATGTATATAACCTCTTGGAGATTTTTTAATACCTGTCTTTGCATATCTTATTTTTTAACCAAAAAATGGAATCATAGTTTGTACATTGTTTTATAACTCTCCTTTAAAAATATTATCATTAATCATTATTATTACCATCGTGAACATTATTATTTATTGCAACATGTACTTTTAGGGAGGTATCATTACCCTTATTTTACAGATAAAGAAATCATGGATGACAGACATTAAGTAAATTGTGATCCACAGCCATTTTAACCCAGTCTTGCAGAGTCCAAACCCATGGAGTTTATGTCAATACATGCTCATTTAGAATATTAGTTTAAAATTAACTGTTCAATTTATTAAAATTACAAATACACCATATAGCACAGGGAACTCTATTCAATACTCTGTAATGACCTATATGGGAATAGAATCTAAAAAAAGAGTGGATATATGCATATGTATAACTGATTCACTTTGCTGTACAGCAGAAACTAACATATTGTAAATCAACTATACGCCAACAAAAATTAATTTAATAAATAAATAAAATTACAAATACAATTACTCAATTTACAATATTAATCACTTTCTTATTTTCCTTATAATTGTAGAAAATTTTAATAATCATTAATAAGGAGCTTGTATTAATTTGGTCCTATTTACAAATTTAATTAAATGCTTTAATTATTTCAAATTGAATTTTGAATCTAATATAGTCAATTTCCTGTTTAAGTATTTCAGTATCTGATTTACAGGGAGGCCTCTCTAAAGTATTTAAGAATATTTGTAAATCCAATAAGTTAAATATAAATATGAATCTAAAATGCCTTTAATTGTTCCCATACTGTTTACAAAATAATTGAGATTTAAACATTAAGCAACAAATTTAAACAAATTATTTAATTACACATTATAAGTTAGAATTGCAATCCTAGCATGCCAAATTCTATGAAACATTACAAACACCTAAACTACCAAACAGAAACAAATTCATAAATATGTAAATATTATTACTGCTTGTTTGATTTACGTCTTCATCTTTATAATGAATTCTAAATAACCTTGAATCAAAACACACTTATCCGGTTCTAGGTTATGGAATGGAGGAGTAGCCTGTATTAGATTAACTCTCTTGCCAATAACAATTGTAAATCCCGGACAAAATATAAAAAACAACTGTGTGAACGCACTGGAGAGCAACCCAAAGTAGAGAGAAATGGGAAGGATATTATCCTTGAAGAAGAGAAGCTCACTGGGTGAGACCGACATTTAATCAGCTTTTCCCCTTGGGGCATTTCATAGTTTACTGAAGTGCCTAGGCAAATAGAGCTCAAGCAGAGAGTAGCAGTTTTACTAGTATGAGACAGAATTCAGAGTTTTGGAAATGATCCAGAAGCACTGGAAATCAGGGAGCAGGAAGGGGCAGGGGAGAGAACCCAGAAAGGAATCAGTCACAAAAGAAGGAGATCCAAAATTTTAATATAAATATCCCTTTAATTCTTGACTGATTCCTAAATTGTGTATGCACAGGACAAGACTTCAAGAAACTCAGCAAAAAAGAGGTTAAGGAACTGAGCTGAGATTTTAGCAGTTGCCTAGGACTCAGGAGTTTAAGTTTGGCATTTAAGTCCAACCAAAATAGAGGAGCTTGGCAAACAGCTAGAGCTTTCCACTGACATTCCTGAAGAGCTACACCTTAGGAGCAAAGATCACATCTGAGGACCAAGGGAAAAACTGAATATGCCTTCTCTAGTGAAGGCTAAAACTAAGCCCCCAAGGATCAAGATAATCTGCAAGTAATTTAACTGTTGCCACAACAAAATGCAATATTCTTTAAAGGAAGATAACTTAACCCAGATTTTCTATAACATATTGTATACAATGACCCATAAGTGACTCATATGTTCGATTTGGAATTAGCTGAAACAAGTATAATAAATATGATATAGAAACAATAGGAAAATGTAGCCACCGTGGATGAACAAACAGGAAATCTCAATGGAGAAATGAGAAAAGTTTTTAAAGAACCAGATAGAAATTCCAGAATTCTAGAAATTCTAGATGCATAACCTAAATCTAATCATGAGAAATTATCAGACAAACTCAAATTGACTGATATCCTACAAAATACTTGCCCTGTAATATTTTAAAATATCAAAGCCATGGAAGTCAAGGAAACACAAAAAACTGTTTTATAATGCTCAGCATACAGATTCTGTATATTAGATTAATACTCATTATAGTCATTCAACACCATAATGCATATTATAAGCCATCAAAACTATTTTGAAGAATATATAGAGAAAAGTGTTTACGATATAATACTAGCTTCTTAAATGTAAGATTAAAAACTCAATGTATAGGATCCTAAGAGTTTTATTTTTTAATCTAATAGCTATCTATCTAGTTATCTCATAAATATACTAAATATGATGATAAAGAACACCTTTCTTTACACAAGATTGCCAGCTAACAAATGTAAAAGTAATGATAAAAATTATCATTTTACAACAACTGAAAAAAATTAATTCAGGCAAGCTTGTCAATGGAAGCCAAAGCATTTGAATGAAAGGTTGGTTGGGAACCAGCTATTCACATAGTTCATGAGTCTCACACCACAGGTGTGATATTAACAAGAGGGAAAAATTTACATTGGAGGAATCAGGTTGTCAACACCTTAACACAATGATCAGTCTTATCATCCTTCATGGTAAGACAGCAAGACATATATGCTGCCTGGTGTGATGTAATATGAACAACACAGTAGTACCAGAATGTTCTTTCCAAAAAGATGTAACCTCAGTTTAACTAATTATTTATATCTAATTTTCATTTAATGAGAAATCTGGGGATGGAGGAACAGGTTAAATTGACACCATGAGGAGTCAACCAAACAAATCCAGAAGGTAGAAGATACTGCTGGACAAATGCCCAAGTCCCTTGAAAAAACATCCCATGATGAAAAAAATGCAGTCTCCTAACTGTTCTCGATTTTAGAAGACTTTAAGACATGTAACTATGTTACATTGGCCCTTGATTGGATTTTGGTTTGAATAAGTTAAAATTTAAATATAGTTTTGGGATAATTGGGAAATTTTAAATATAGGCTGAATATTAGATGATATTAAGGAATTGTTCTTAATTTGGTTAGAGGTGACAATGGGTTGTGATTAAGTAGGAAATGTCCTTACTCTTTGGAAATGCTTTAGTGATGTATTATTTTTTCTCAATTATTTGATCCTTCTTTTCTGGATAAGAATTATATATCCTCCCCTCCCTTCATTTCTTGCCCTGTGATTTACAGGCCTTCCTCTAGAAGGAGTATATTTTCCCTCTCCATTGACATCATGCTGACCTTTGGTCAGTGAAATATAAGCAGAAGTGACACTTTGCCAGTCTGACAGAAGCTTGAAGTGGCACTGCAAATTTCTGCCTGCTCTCTTCTTCTTTTCCTTTTTCCATGGGAATGGCATGACCCAGCTAGGGGCTGCTCCTTCATCCTGGATCCCAGGATGAAGAGAGAGGTGAAATAGACTCAGCCTATCCATACGCTGGAGTATAGCCACTGGTGATTAACAACTTACATGTAATGCAAAGGAAAATAAACCTTTGTCGTATGTTGCTGAGGTTTGGGGTTGCTTTTTACAGCAGCATCACTTAGTGGAGCTGAGCTTCCACTCTGATACAGAGGCATATTGGGGTATTTTTAATTGTTTAGCAAAAATTCAAAGAAATAAAAAGAACCAAATGAGGGCTTCCCTGGTGGTGCAGTGGTTGAGAGTCCGCCTGCCGATGCAGGGGACATGGGTTCATGCCCCGGTCTGGGAAGATCCCACATGCCGCGGAGCGGCTGGGCCTGTGAGCCATGGCCACTGAGCCTGTGTGTCCGGAGCCTGTGCTCCACAATGGGAGAGGCCACAACAGTGAGATGCCCGCGTACCTCAAAAAAAAAAAAAAAGAACCAAATGAAAATTTCAGAATTTAAAAAGCAACAACTGAAAAAAAAAACTCACTGGATGGGCTCAGTAGAAGAGTGGAGATGACAGAGGAGTGAACCTAAAGCTAGAAGGATAGAAATGATCCAATCTGAGCAACAAACAGAAAACAGATGAAAAAAAAAACAGAAATTCAGGAATCTGCTGTACAATATCATGCCTATAATTAACAATACACTATTACACACTTAAAATTTTGTTAAGTAGATTTCATGTTAAATGTTCTTACCACAATAAAAACAAACAAAAAATCGTTACCATCAACAACAACGAAGCTAAGGTAAGAAGGTGGTACTAAGAAGCATGGACTATTAAAAATAACGAATCTAAGTACTTCCCTGGTGGTCCAGTGACTCTGCACTCCAAATGCAGGGGGCCTGGGTTCGATCCCTGGTCAGGGAACTAGATCCCACATACCACAACTGAAAGATATTGCATGGCGCAACTAAAGATCCCGCATGCCACAACCGCAGCCAAATAAATAAAAATAAATAAATGAAATAATTTTAAAATAAATAAATAAATCTAGTACTCTGAAAAAACCTGTGTATAAACTAAATAAGCCATGGGGATGTATTGTACAGCATAAGGAACACGGCCAATAATACTGTAATAACTTTGTTTGAGGACAGAAGGCTGCTAGAGTTCTGGTGGTGATCACTTTATAATGTATGCAAATGTCAAACTGCTATGTAGTACCCCTGAAACTAACATAAAATTGTACAGCAACTATATTTCTTTTTTTTAATTTAAAAAAAATTTTTAACATCTTTATTAGAGTATAATTGCATTACAATGGTGTGTCAGTTTCTGCTAATGAAACTTTATTAGAGTATATTAAACCTTATTAGAGTATAATTGCATTACAATGGTGTGTCAGTTTCTAAATTTCTTTCATCAGTGTCTTATAATTTTCTGCATACAGGTCTTTTGTCTCCTTTGGTAGGTTTATTCTTAGATATTTTATTCTTTTTGTTGCAATGGTAAATGGAAGTGTTTACTTAATTTCACTTTCAGATTTTTCATCATTAGTGTATAGGAATGCCAGAGATTTCTGTGCATTAATTTTGTATCCTGCTACTTTACCAAACTCATTGATTAGCTTTAGTAGTGTTCTGGTAGTATCTTTAGGATTCTCTATGTATAGTATCATGTCATCTGCAAAGAGTGACAGCTTTACTTCTTTTCTGATTTGGATTCCTTTGATTTCTTTTTCTTTTCTGATTGCTGTGGCTAAAACTTCCAAAACTATGTTGAATATTAATGGTGAGAGTGGGCAACCTTGTCTTCTTCCTGATCTTAGAGGAAATGGTTTCAGTTTTTCACCATTGAGGACGATGTTGGTTGTGGGTTTGTCATATATGGCCTTTATTATGTTGAGGAAAGTTCCCTCTATGCCTACTTTCTGCAGGGTTTTTATCATAAATGGGTGTTGAATTTTGTCGAAAGCTTTCTCTGCATCTACTGAGATGTTCATATGGTTTTTCTCCTTCCATTGGTTAATATGGTGTATCACGTTGACTGATTTGTGTATGTTGAAGAATCCTTGCATTCCTGGGATAAACCCCACTTGATTATAATGTATGATCCTTTTAACGTGCTGTTGGTTTCTGTTTGCTAGTATTTTGTTGAGGATTTTTGCATCTATGTTCATCAGTGATATTGGCCTGTAGTCTTCTTTCTTTGTGACATCTTTGTCTGGTTTTGGTATCAGAGTGATGGTGGCCTTGTAGAATAAGTTTTGGAGTGTTCCGCTCTCTGCTATATTTTGGAAGAGCTTGACAAGGATGGGTGTTAGCTCTTCTCTAAATGTTTGATAGAATTCGCCTGTGAAGTCATCTGGTCCTGGGCTTTTGTTTTTTGGAAGATTTTTAATCACAGTTTCAATTTCAGTGCTTGTAATTGGCCTGTTCTTACTTTCTATTTCTTCCTGGTTCAGTCTCGGAAGGTTGTGCATTTCTAAGAGTTTGTCCATTTCTTCCAGGTTGTCCATTTTATCATATAGTTGCTTGTAGTAATCTCTCATGATCCATTGTATTTCTGCAGTGTTAGTTGTTACTTCTCCTTTTTCATTTCTAATTCTATTGATTTGGGTCTTCTCCCTTTTTTTCTTTATAAGTTTGGCTAATGGTTTATCAATTTCATTTGTCTTCTCAAAGAACCAGCTTTTAGTTTTATTGATCTTTGCTATCTTTTCCTTCATTTCTTTTTCATTTATTTCTGATCTGATCTTTATGATTTCTTTCCTTCTGCTAACTTTGGGGGTTTTTTGTTCTTCTTTCTCTAATTGCTTTAGGTGTAAGGTTAGGTTGTTTATTTGAGATGTTTCTTGTTTCTTAAGGTACACTTGTATAGCTATAAACTTCCTTCTTAGAACTGCTTTTGCTCCATCCCATAGGTTTTGGGTCATTGTGTTTCCATTGTCATTTGGTTCTAGGCATTTTTTAATTTCCTCTTTGATTTCTTCAGTGATCTCTTGATTATTAAGTAGTGTGTTGTTTAGCCTCCATGTGTTTGTATTTTTTACAGATTTTTTCCTGTAATTGATATCTAGTCTCATAGCATTGTGGTCAGAAAAGATACTTGATATGATTTCAATTTTCTTAAATTTACCAAGGCTTGATTTGTGACCCAAGATATGATCTATCCTGGAGAATGTTCTATGAGCACTTGAGAAAAATGTGTATTCTTTTGTTTTTGGAATGAATGTCCTATAAATATCCATTAAGTCCATCCTGTTTAATGTATCATTTAAAGCTTGTGTTTCCTTATTTATTTTCATTTTGGATGATCTGTCCATTGGTGAAAGTTGGGTGCTAAAGTCCCCTACTATGAGTGTGTTCCTGTCGATTTCCCCTTTTATGGCTGTTAGTATTTGCCTTATGTATTGAGGTTCTCCTATGTTGGGTGCATAAATATTTACAATTGTTATATCTTCTTCTTGGATTGATCCCTTGATCATTATGTAGTGTCCTTCTTTGTCTCTTGTAATAGTCTTTGTTTTAAAGTCTATTTTGTCTGATATGAGAATTGCTACTCCAGCTTTCTTTTGATTTCTATTTGCATGGAATATCTCTTTCTATCCCCTCACTTTCAGTCTGTATGTGTCCCTAGGTCGGAAGTGGGTCACTTGTAGACAGCATATATATGGGTCTTGTTTTTGTATCCATTCAGCCAGTCTATGTCTTTTTGTGGGAGCATTTAATCCATTTACACTTAAAGTAATTATCAATATGTATGTTCCTATTACCATTTTCTCTAATTGTTTTGGGTTTATTATTGTAGGTCTTCCTTCTCTTGTGTTTCCTGCCTAGAGAACTTCCTTTAGCATTTGTTGTGAAGCTGGTTTGGTGCTGCTGAATTCCCTTAGCTTTTCCTTGTCTGTAAAGCTTTTAATTTCTCCGTCAAATCTGAATGAGATCTTTGCTGGCTAGAGTAATCTTAGTTGTAGGTTTTTCTCTTTCATCACTTTAAATATGTCCTGCCACTCCCTTCTGGCTTGCAGAGTTTCTGCTGAAAGATCAGCTGTTAACCTTATGGGGATTCCCTTATGTGTTACTTGTTGTTTTTCCCTTGCTGCTTTTAATATTTGTTCTTTGTATTTAATTTTTGATAGTTTGATTAATATGTGTCTTGGCGTGTTTCTCCTTGGATTTATCCTGTATGGGACTCTCTGTGCTTCCTGGACTTGATTAACTATTTCCTTTCCCATATTAGGGAAGCTTTCAACTATAATCTCTTCAAATATTTTCTCAGACCCTTTCTTTTTCTCTTCTTCTTCTGGGACCCCTATAATTCGAATGTTGGTGCTTTTAATGTTGTCCCACAGGCCTCTGAGACTGTCCTTAGTTCTTTTCATTCTTTTTTCTTTATTCTACTCTGCAGTAGTTATTTCCAGTATTTTATCTTCCAGGTCACTTATCTGTTCTTCTGCCTCAGTTATTCTGCTATTGATTCCTTCTAGAGAATTTTAAATTTCATTTATTGCATTGTTCATCGTTTGTTTGCTCTTTAGTTCTTCTAGGTCCTTGTTAAACGTTGTATTTTCTCCATTCTATTTCCACGATTTTGGATCATCTTTACTATAATTACTCTGAATTTTTTTTCAGGTAGACTGCCTATTTCCTCTTCATTTATTAGGTCTGGTGGGTTTTTGCCTTGCTCCTTCATCTGCTGTGTGATTCTCTGTCTTCTCATTTTGCTTAATTTACTGTGTTTGGGGTCTCCTTTTCACAGGCTGCAGGTTTGTAGTTTCTGTTGTTTTTGGTGTCTGTCCCCAGGGCTAAGTTTGGTTCAGCGGCTTGTGTAGGCTTCCTGGTGGATGGGACTAGTGCCTGTGTTCTGGTGGATGAGGCTGGATCTTGTCTTTCTGGTGGGCAGGTTCACGTCTGGTAGTGTGTTTTGGGGTGTCTGTGGCCTTATTATGATTTTAGGCAGCCTCTGTGCTAATGGATGGGGTTGTGTTCCTGTCTTGCTAGTTGTTTGGCATAGGGTGTCCTGCACTGTAGCTTGATGGTCGTTGAGTGGAGCTGGGTCTTGGTGTTGAGATGGAGATCTCTGGGAGATTTTCGCCGTTTGATATTACGTGGAGCTGGGAGGTCTCTTTTGGACCAGTGTCCTGAACTTTGTTATCCCACCTCAGTGGCACAGCCCTGACGCCTGGTTGGAGCACCAAGAGCCTGTCCTCCACACGGCTCAGAATAAAAGGGAGAAAAAAAAGAAAGAAAGAAAGAAAGAAGAAAATAAAGTAAAATAAAATAGAATAAAATAAAGTTATTAAAATAAAAAATAATTATTAAGAAAAAAAAATTTTAAGTAATAAAAAAAACAAACCAGAACAAATGGTAAAAGCAAAGCTATACAGACAAAATCACACACAGACGCATACACATACACACTCACAAAAAGAGAAAACAGGGGGGAAAATATATATGGTTGCTTCCAAAGTCCACCTCCTCAATTTGGGATGATTCGTTGTCTATTCATGTATTCCACAGATGCAGGGTACATCAATTGATTGTGGAGATTTAATCCGCTGCTTCTGAGGCTGCTGGGAAAAATTTCCCTTTCTCTTCTTTGTTCGCACAGCTCCCGGGATTCAGCTTTGGATTGGCCCCGCTTCTGCGTGTAGGTCACCTGAGGGCCTCTGTTCTTCGCTCAGACAGGACAGGGTTAAAGGAGCTGCTGATTCGGGGGCTCTGGCTCACTCAGGCCGGGGGAGGGAGGGGCACGGAGTGCGGGGCGAGCCTGCGGCGGCAGAGGCCAGCATGATGTTGCACAGCCTGAGGTGCGCCGTGTGTTCTCCCGGGGAAGTTGTCCCTGTATCACGAGACCCTGGCAGTGACGGGCTGTAGAGCCTCCCAGGAGGGGAGGTGTGGACAGTGACCTGTGCTCGCACATAGGCTTCTTGGTGGCGGCAGCAGCAGCCTTAGCGTCTCATGCCGGTCTCTGGGGTACGTGCTAATAGCCGCGGCTCGCGCTGTCTCTGGAGCTCCTTAAGCGGCCTCTTAATCCCTCTCCTCGCGCACCAGGAAACAAAGAGGCAAGAAAAAGTCTCTCGCCTCTTCGGCAGCTCCAGACTTTTTCCCGGACTCCCTCCCAGCTAGCTGTGGCGCATTAGCCCCTACAGGCTGTGTTCACACCGCCAGCCCCAGTCCTCTCCCTGCATCCGACCTCCGAAGCCCGAGCCTCAGCTCCGAGCCCTGCGTGCCCCGGCAGCTGAGGAGACAAGCCTCTCTGGCTGGTGAGTGCTGGTCGGCACCGACCCTCTGTGCGGGAATCTCTCCGCTTTGCCCTCCGCACTCCTGTTGCTGTGCTCTCCTCCGTGGCTCCAAAGCTTCCCCCCTCCGCCACCCGCCGTCTCCGCCCGCGAGGGGGCTTCCTAGTGTGTGGAAACCTTTCCTCCTTCACAGCTCCCTCCCACTGGTGCAGGTCCCGTCCCTATTCTTTGTCTCTGTTTTTTCTTTTTTCTTTTGCCCTACCCAGGTACCTGGGGAGTTTCTTGCCTTTTGGGAAGTCTGAGCTCTTCTGCCAGCGTTCAGTAGGTATTCTGTAGGAGTTGTTCCACATGTAGATGTATTTCTGATGTATTTGTGAGGAGGAAGGTGATCTCCGTGTCTTACTCTTCCGCCATCTTGAAGCTTCTCCAAGTTGTACTCACTCTCTGCCCGGGGAGAAATTCCAACGGCAGGTATTGGTGACACATCCTCTTCTTTAACAGGTGGCAGACTGGCAACTCCTGGCACAAGGTGGCCATCCCTGGTTTCACATCAACATGATCTCAGGCACAAACGTCCTTGTTTTTCCATTTTATCTTTAAGTTACTTGTTGAAACAACTAGTCCGCAGTCCCAGGGACTGTCGCGGCTTCGGCTGGTGGGGCTCCTCCAGAGCCAGCAGCACCAGTGAGGCCGCCCTCCCCTCGGGCTCCAGGGCAGTTCAGTAGCAAGATCTTTTCTGATCCACCTCCGGAAAATTTCCCCCAGGACCAGCCTTCAGATGCCTCTCCTCACTGAATCACAGTTACAATGAATCTCTTTCATATTCTTCTGTGAGGCCAACGCCGTGTATGAGGTGCTGGAAAATGAAGCAGGAAAGACTTCTGCCACTCTTCCAGAGTCTTTGCTTCAAAACACTGGACTTATACCTTCCTGCGACCGGAAGACTTCCCCAGCATTTCCCCAGGTCCTGGCTTTGTTAGAAGTGCTAACGAACGAGGTTCAGTGGCCGGATGCACAGCAAGCCAAATGCCGAGACTCCAAGGTTCTCAGCCCAGCGCAGAGCTCTGACTGCCTGAAGTGCAGGGCTCAGGGCACTTGTGGGATCCCAACTATATTTCAATTAAAAAAAAAATCAGTGTAGGGGCTTCCCTGGTGGCGCAGTGGTTGAGAGTCCACCTGCCAATGCAGGGGACACGGGTTCGTGCCCCGGTCCGAGAGGATCCTACATGCCGCGGAGCAGCTGGGCCTGTGAGCCATGGCCACTGAGCCTGTGCGTCCGGAGCCTGTGCTCCGCAGCGGGAGAGGCCACAGCAGTGAGAGCCCCGCGTACCGCAAAAAAAAAAAAAAAAAAAAAAAAATCAGTGTAGAGAGGTCAAATGGAATTCTAAAGTATGTTCAAGGAAAGTCTGAGAAACAACACTTCAGCAGGATTTCAGGCTACAAAATCAACACACAAAACTCAAACATACTTCAATATACTAACAACAAAGATGTGAGAAAAAAATTAAAAACACAAGACCATTTATAATCACTCAAAAGCAAATGAAATACCTAGACATGAATCTAACAAAATATGTACGTGATTTGCGGCTAAAAATTATAGAAGACTTTCTCATGTTTCCATGACTCTCCTGGCTTTAACACTTTTAAAGATCACAGGGCAGGTATTCTGCTGAATGTGGGTCAATTGGGGTTTGTATGATGCTCCTTCAGGATTAGATGCAGTTTATGCATCTTTAGGATATGAGAGCGATCTGCTTGTGACATCTGTCACCCTATTGATTGCCAGGGTTGATCTGATCTGGCTGGCTAGGTGGGTGTCCCCGTCCTTGATCATTGTTCCACATGCTTCCTCCCAAAGCTGCACACTGACTGGGTCAAAGAGGATGAACTTCCCTGAAAGAGGAGGACTGATCTTCCACCAAGGGTATAGCTGTGTTCCCCTGCTAGAACCTCCAAACAAGTTCTCAGGTTATGCATCTTTGGCGGGAATATCACAAAAGTGATGCTGCATTCTTCTTGTTGCATCCCCTCAGGGATCACAGGGCTTCAGTTTGTCCCATTACTGATGATGTTCACTTTGATTGTTTGATTAAGGCGTTGTCTCTCAGGCTTTTCCACTTTTTGATGCACAGTTCTATAAGCTTGGACAAATGCATAGAATCATGTAACCATTACCATAGACGAGATGCAAACAGTTTCATCACGCCATAAAATATTACTCCAGAAACACTGTAGTGAAGCCCTCCCTCCACCCCTAATACCTGGCAACTACTGTTCTGTTCTCCATCTCTAGTTTTGCCTTTTCATAATGCCATATAAATGGAATCATACAGTATGTAGTTAAAGTTGCTCTATTGTCCTTTGTAATTAATAAATTTTAGGGGGAAGTAATTTTAAACTATGTAATATCCTGCTCCTCATCAAACTTTCCGCCAATTTGTTTACCTATTTATATCAGTATGAACTTCCTGATTAATTAAATGATTATAATCCATTACTATTATTATGTTTTTGATTCTCAAACTGTCCCTGACTTGACTAATGGGAATCCCTTCAAATTACTATCAGTGTCTTTTGACATAGTCCCATCATTTTTGAGTACCTCCTGGCTTTCCATCAGAACATATCCCTAGCTTACTTGTGCTTATTCATGTTGGGATGTTCCTTCTCCCAGGTCCTTTCAGTAGACAGAGCAAGAGAATACATATGTATACACACACACACACACACACACACACATTTATTTCTATCTCTATCTCTGTTGAAAACTATAAGCTCACACCAATACGGTGAATTCCAATCCAACATCACAGGGTTTATTCAAGTCATGTTTGTAATGCCTTTCTCTAATAGTGAGAAACGTGGCTCCATTCATCCTTAGTATGCTTAGTTATATAAACAATTTTGCATCACCACCACAAACCCCTCTCTCCTGCAAAATTCCCACTCAGTGGACAAGCCCACTGCATGAACACCCTCCTCTCCCTGCTTGGGCTCCAACAACCTATGCCAGGCTGGCCTTCTACATGGATGCCCACCTTTCCACTGCTCAGGCTCTGAAACCCAACTCTGGGCCTCCCCAACAACCCCATGTGATTTCCTTCCCCACCCTGCTCAGGACCTGACACTCAAGACGGCCCCTTCCCCTCTCCATTGGGATATCCTCCTCTCCCTTTTTGGGCTCTGAGTCCCCAGGATGGGCCACCCCCACTTGTGAATGCATTTCCTATGCCAGCCTGCCCCTCCCCTGCCCCACGGACACCCTTGTCACCCTGTGCTGGCAGCTCTGCAATGAAATACCCTCCCCATGTTCTGGCTCCTACACTGGGCCTTAGGCCAACTTCCCGCATGGATGCCCTCCTCACGCTGGCAGACAGACAGATTAAGGCAGATCACCTTGGTCAAGTTAAAGCTGGTCTATGTCCAGTTTGCATTTACCTCTAGAGCAGTACCTGTTCATGGGTCTCAGTTGGTGAACTTTAAGCTCCTACATGTGTCTCCTTATAAATGTGAGACTGCCAAAATCTCTGCTTAGCTCTTTAGCCCCTTGGTAACTTTATGTTCATTTTCTTGGAATCTCATGAGCTCAATTTAAGTGTCAACAAATGTTGAGATGGGATTATAAATAGAATTTCAGGCTCACTTCTTTGTATTTCTCTCTCTTCTGGGATCTTTTCCCCTCAAATCCCACCTACCTAGGTAGCCCTGAACCCCAATTTTTGTCTCCCTTAGCCCAGTAAACTTGCTGCAGGTTCTATGCTTCTGCTTTATATTCAGTCTCTATGGCCAGAACTGTGAATTGGCAACCACTCTGAGGGGAAAAAGTCACTAAGAATGTAGAACACAATCGATGCACTTCTCTCTGCTTTAGGACAATAGTCCTTCATCCTATAAGAGCAGTGTTCTGCATACCCTAAAGGGCTCAGATGTAGGTGGAAACTGTTTCTCTTAGTAGACAGCACATTTCTTCCTTTTATCAAGTCTATATTATATCAACATAAATTAAAGAAATTTCAAATTAGGGTTTGAAATTATAGCATATTTTAAGTGTTTATATGTAACAAATGTGACCCTTATAAAAAGGCAAAACGTGCAATTCTTTACGTTTTATTTACTAGCTACTTATAAGAATATGAATTACAGCGCACTATCAGTACTGATGTTCATTACAGGGCCACAGTTTAAAGCTGTAAGTGTACTTTGTAAAGAGAGATATGAACTTATTGGTATATGACATTTACAATTTAAATGCAAATGTTATTCTGTGAATTGTGGGTCCCTGGCCATCTGGCCATGACAGGCTCTAACTGGGAGAACTTCCCAAAGAAATAGAAGTTATAGGGAAATCCCTGACTGTGAACCTTCCCCTTGGCATAAACTCTGAAGGAAGAGGATTAAGGTATTTAAAATTTACCACCTTTACAAGTGTTTTAGTTGTCTTCACACCCAAGTACCTGAAGGTAACTTAATTAATTTGGGGATTGTTTCCCCCAACGTAAAGAGAGATTATCCATCTTAATCTTACAGAGTTGTGAGAATTCAATGAGAAGAGGGTACACGAAAGTACCTGGCAAATACTAGTTGCTTTTTTTAGTGACTATTTCCAAAGATGGTTCAAGATTTTATTAATGATTGCTAAGACTGTGTGGACACAATGTCTCGATTATCTGTTGCATGTGTAGAATACTTTCATTTTCCACAGTGGCTGGCAAAATTTTAATTCAGTAGTCTAGTTGGGTGAGAGCAGCTATATATAATATAAATATACTCATAGTTTTCATGACATGAAGTGATAAAGACCTAGAAGGCTCTTTAGGATTATCCTGGTTGGATCTCTTTATTTCATGGATGAGGAAATGGAGACCCAGGAGGTGAAGTATCTTGCCCTAGTATCCTCGTTGCGTACTGGCAGAACGAGACCAGCATGTGGGAGCCCAGACTTCTGACCATGTTTACCTGGAGGCCTAGGGTCATAACTGGTGCTTTGTCTCTTCTGCCTCATTCTCATGGCCAAAGTAAGTCACATAGCCCACCCAGATTCAAGGCTGGGGAAGCGGGGTCCACCTCCTGGTAGGAGGAGCCACAAAGTCACATAACAACAGGCATGGATACAGGACAGGTTGAAGAACTGAGGATATTTTTGCAGTCTATCTGCCACAAAAAGCAAATGTTTCCCATGGCCCTGACACTTTTTTCAAGTACAAGCATTAAGCGTGTCTTTTGACTTTCTAGACATCTCGGCACTGTGGAGAGGCCTTGGGAAGGAAGTCCTGTGAGTGACTGCGAGAGCCTCTTGTGGGCTCTGCCCTGCACAGGGTGCTGAGGGGAGAACAAAGAGGTCGCAATATGTGGGAGTCAGTGACCTGGCCCTGCAGGCTCGCGAGCAAGGTAACATATACATGGGGACAATCACGAGACAGTGAATGGCATGGAGGACAGGTGACCCAACGTGGAGAAGGAGGGGAAAGCAGACTTCCAACAGTCTGAACAACAAAACTTCCTTGAAAGAAATGAAATTGACACCAAGCAGGGGAAGGCAAATAGAACTTAACTACCCAGACAGAGGGAGGGAAGAATGTCTTAGCTGAGGGAAAGGATGTGATAGAAAGGGCAACATCAGGGGTGAACTTGGGTTACTGAGGGAAGATAGCATTCGAGGTGGAAAGACAGGGTTAGGCCAGATAGTAGAATCTGTCCACCCAGGATGGCTGGGTCACAGTGAGGTGGCTGGAGCTTCACCTACAGGAGGGTCTGTGAGGCAGGATGTGGAAAAGGAGGACAGACCTGGTGGTGCCTGTGAGGCAGGGCTGGGGCAATTTCTGGAGCAGAGAAAACAGAGAAGCCTTCTCTACCTGCCCAGGCGCCAGTGGAAAAGAACTTGGGTTAAGGTCTGGGTAGTGGAAACCTAAAAGGAAAAATGTTAGCTGGTTTGAAGGGAGAATTGGTAGGATTTGGAACATTTACATCCCTTGCATTCAGACACTCATGGCAAACTGTATAAGCTAGTTCTGTGTTTAGTGATATTGAATGCAGATGTGTAAAATTGGAGGTTCTTCTCCATCACCACTGTCATCTCCACTCTTTTAAGTGCAAAAATATTAATCACTTGGTAGGTAAACAGAATTTTTCAGCTTATTTTTTCACCCCTGACAAAACATTTTAGTACCAAAGCAAATCAAAAGTACATGTTAGGAAAGTTCACTTTTGTTTTTTTGTTTTTGTTTTTGTTTTTGCGGTATGCGGGCCTCTCACTGTTGTGGCCTCTCCCGCTGTGGAGCACAGGCTCCGGACGCGCAGGCTCAGCGTCCATGGCTCACGGGCCCAGCCGCTCCGCGGCATGTGGGATCCTCCCGGACCGGGGCACGAACCCGCGTCCCCTGCATCGGCAGGCGGACTCTCAACCACTGCGCCACCAGGGAAGCCCAGGAAAGTTCACTTTTGAAAATTCTGTATTTGATATTGCTCATCTGTAGCACTTAAAACCAATCCTATTTATACTCAGTATTTCAGTATTTATATTCTAGACCTGCACTGTTTAGTTCAACAGAGAAGCCATTATTGAGTATATGAAATGTGCCCAGTCCAAACTGAAATGTGCTGAAAGTGTAAATTACATGCCAGATTTCAGAGACACTTATATCAAAGAATGTAAAGTATCTCTTAAATAATTTTTATATTGATTATTGAAATGATAATGTTTTGGATATATTGGATTAAATAAAATATATCATTAAAATTCATTTTACCTATTTCTTTTTACTTTTTAAACATTACTATTAAAAAATGTAAAATTGTATATGGGTTCACTTTGTGGATCGCATTACATTTCTGTTGGACGGTGCTATTTTTTTTTCATATACACTTATTTTTTTTTTTGGCCATGGCGCAGCATGAGGGATATTAGATCCCCAACCAGGGATAGAACCCACACACCCTGCATTGGAAGAGTGAAGTCTTAACCACTGGACTACCAGGGAAGTCCCAAGGACAGTGCTATTTTAAAGCTTCACTTTGTCTAGAAATATTATGTTATGAAGTGGCCCACACTGCAGTTAATGGCATTAACAAGTGGAATGATTTTACATGCCTAATGACATGAAAAATTGTTCCATACATTTCTATTTTCTTCCAGGTTGAATCTGTGATCTAGTGATAAATCATACAAATATCATGAAGCATATGCTATATTATCTGCTTTCAGGCACAGCCCTTTATGTGATTATAATTTCTTTTCCCATAAGGGAGGGAATACGAAAGAGATTTACAATAAAAATTTACATTCATTAAAAAATTTTAACAATAAGTATTTTAGATTATCATTAAAGCATGATAAATAATGTGCCTGCATCATTTTAGCATCAATTTACAAAATCTATATGCAGTCAGCAGCAGGCCCTTACTGAACAGGTGTTGTGTTTTGTTGCGGTTGTTATTGTTTAATTCGGTCTCTCAAATGTCTTTTTTAAAAAAAATCTTTATTGGAGTATAATTGCTTCACAATACTGTGTTAGTTTCTGTTGCACAACAAAGCGAATCAGCCATATGCATACACGTGTCCCCATATCCCCTCCCTCTTGAGCCTCCCTCCCATGCTCCCTATCCCACCCCTCTAGGTAGGTCATTGCAAAGCACGGAGCCAAGCCAATCTCCCTGTGCTATTTGGCTGCTTCCCACCAGCCAACTATTTTACATTCATTCAGTAGTTTATATATGTTGATGCTACTCTCACTTCACCCCAGCTTCGCCCTCCCACCCCATGTCCTCAAGTCCATTGTCTATGTCTACCTCTTTATTCCTGCCCTGCAACTAGGTTCATCAGTACCATTTTCTTTTTTTTAAGATTCCATATATATTCGTTAGCATACAGTATTTGTTTTTCTCTTTCTGACTTAGTTCACTCTGTATGACACACTGTACAGCAGTCCCATTGCTGCTGCTCTTTATTTTCTTTTTCTTCATGGCATTGACTTTTTGAAGATTTTAGGTCAATTGCCTTGTAAAATATCCTACATGGCGTCCTTTCACTTGTCCCACTATCCCCTGAATTCCTAGAAAATGGAGATCAGGTCTAGAGAAGCTTGATTACGTTCAGACAAACGATTTTAGTAAGAACACTTAATAGTTGATGTTGTGTACTTAATGTTGCCTCATATTAGGAAGCACAAATATCAAGCTTTTCTACAATTTTTCATGTTGAATTTGATCACTTGTTTAAAGTTGTGATCGCCAGACTTCTCCATTGCAAAGGTATGTGTTTCCATTTGCAATTAATATGTAATCTGGGGATGATACCATGTGGATGTATGGTTTCCTGATAATTGTTCACTTAATGGCTGCAGCATATATTACTAATCCTTGCTTGAACCAATTATTTCATTAGGAGTTGCAAAAAATGATGATTTTTAAATTCTATCATTCCTTGCCCTCTTGCATAAAGAATCACTTTTTTTTCTCTCTCTCTCCTTTTTATTACCATGAATTCATGGATTGTTATTTATGCATTATATTACAATTACAGTCATTGTTCTTTTTGATGCTCAAATTGTCCCAAATTTAGCCATTGTCCTTTAGACATGTCCCATCATTATTTGAGCACTTCCTTGCTTTTTGGCACAATGAAATGTCCCAGGCTTACCTTCTACTTTCTCTGCCCCAGACTGGGGCTGCTTTAGTGAAGACAGATATTTAGAAGCCAAGATCTGAACATTAGGCATGCTCAGTGCTTCTAGGGTCTCTCAACGAACAGTTTTTCAAATTGAGATGTAATTACTGTATGACAAAATTCACTCTTTAAAAGTGAACAATTGGGGACTTACCTGGTGGAACAGTGGTTAAGACTCCATGTTCCCAATGCAGGGGGCCCAGGTTCAATCCCTGGTCAGGGAACTAGATCCCACATGCATGCCACAGCTGAGAGTTCGCATGCCACAACTAAGGAGGCTAGGTGCCACAACTAAGGAGCCAGTGAGCTGCAACTAAGGAGCCCACCTGCAGCAACTAAGACCCAGCACAACCAAATTTTTTTAATTAATTAATTAAAAGAGCTAATGCCTTAAAAGCAACCAATTGAAAATGCAAATCAAAACCACAAGTGCTTGCTTCAGCAACACATATACTAAAATTGAGATGATAACAGAGTTTAGGATGACCTCTGCACAAGGATGACATGCAAATTTGTGAAGCGTAAAAAAAAAAAAACCCACAGTAAGATACCATTTCACGTCCATTAAGATGACTATCATTTAAAAAAATTTTTTTCTTTAAACAGAAAATAACAAATGTTGGCAAGAATATGGAGAAACTGGAACCCATGTGCATTGCTGGTGGGAAGATAAAATAGTGCAGCAATTATGGAAAACAGTATGTTGGTTCCTCAAAAAAATGAAAAACAGAGTTTCTCTATGACCCAGCAATTCCAATCCTAGGAGTAAACCCAAAAGTACTGAAAGCAGGGTTTTAAAATGATATTTGAACACCTATGGGCATAACAGCATTATTCACAACAGCCAAAAGGTTGAAGCAACCTGAATATATACAACCAGTGTATATATTCACATATATACTGAATAATATCTTCCTTTTAAAAGAAAGGAAATTCTTACACATGCTCCAGCTTGGTCGAACCTTGAGGACATTATCTCAGTGAAATAAGCTGCTCGCAAAAAGAAAAATACAGTACGATCCACTTACATGAGGTACCTAAAGAAGTCAAAATCATAGAGACAGAAAGTAGAATGGTGGTTGCCAAGGGCTGGAGAGAGGAGGGGATGAGGAGTTATTGTTTAATAGGCTATGGAGTTTTAGTCTGTAATATGAAAAGAGTTCTGGAGATGTATAGTGGTGATGGTTGCACAACAATGTAAATGTACTGAATTTCACTGAACTGTACATTTTAAAATTGTTAAAATGATAAATTTTATGTTATGTATATTTTACCACAATTTTTAAAGTGTACAAGTTGATGATTTTTAGTGTGTTCACAACCATCACCACTATCTAATTTTAGAACATTTTTATCACCCCCCACCAAGAAACCTGGTAGTAGCAATTACTATTAACAATCACTCCCCAGTCCCCATTTTCCCTAGACCCTAATTGACTTTCTATTTCTATATACTTGCCTATTCTGGACATTTCATATAAATGAAATCATAAAGTATGTGGCCTTTGTGTCTTTCACTTAGCATACTATTTTCAAGATTCATCCATGTTGTAGTATGTATCAGTAATTCATTTCTTTTCATGGCCAGATAATATTCCATTGTGTGGATATACCACATTTGCTTATTCATTCATTAGTTGGTGGATATTTTGATTGTTTCCATGTTTTGGCTATTAATGCTTAAAATGGACAACCTAGAAGAAATGTATAAATTCCTGAAATGTACAGTCTCCTAAGACTGAACCAGGAAGAAATGGAGAATGTGAACAGTCCAATTACCAGTACTGAAATTGAATTGGTAAAAAACAAACAAAATAAAACAAACAAAAATTCCCAACAAACAAAACTCCAGGATCAGGTGGCTTTATCGGTGAATTCTACCAAACATTTAGAAAAGAGTTAATACCTATCCTTCTGAAACTATTCCAAAAAGTTGCAGAGGAAGGAATGCTTCTGAGCTCATTCTATGAATCCACCATCACCAGACAAAACCAGACAAGGATATCACACACAAAAAAGAAAATTACAGGCCAATATCACTGATGAACATAGGTGCAAAAATCCTCAACAAAATACCAGCAAACAGAATCCAATAATACATTAAAAGGATCATACACCATGATCAAGTGGGATTTATCCCAGGGATGTAAGGAGTTTTCAATATCTGCAAATCAATCAATGTGATACACCACATTAACAAATTGAATAATAAAAACCATATGATCATTTCAATAGATGAGGGAAAAGCTTTTAATAAAATTCAACATCCATCTGTGATAAAAACTCTCCAGAAACTGGGCACAGAGGGAACCTACCTCAACATAATAAAGCCCATATATGACAAACCCACAGCAAACATCATTCTAAATGGTGAAAAGCTGAAAGCATTTCCTCTAAGATCAGGAACAAGACAAGGATGTCCACTCTCACCACTATTATTCAACATAGCTTTGGAAGTCCTAGCCATGGCAATCAGAGAAGAAAAAGAAATAAAAGGAATCCAAATTGGAAAATAAGAAGTAAAACTGTCACTGTTTGCAGATGACATGATACTATACATAGAAAAATCCTAAAGATGCCACCAGAAAACTACTAGAGCTAATCAATGAATTTGATAAAGTTGCTGGACACAAAATTAATACACAGAAATCTCTTGCATTCCTATACACTAACAACAACAAACTATCAGAAAGAGAAATTCATGAAACAATCCCATTTACAATCACATTGAAAAGAATAAAATATCTAGGAACGAACCTGCCTAAGGAAGCAAAGACCTGTACTTGGAAAACTATAAGTCGCTGATGAAAGAAATTGAAGATGACACAAACACATGGAAAGATATACCATGTTCATATCTTGGAAGATATAATATTAAAATGACCGTATTACCCAAGGCAATCTACAAATTCAATGTAATCCCTATCAAAATACTAAGGGTATTTTTCCCAGAGCTAGAACAAATAATTTTAAAATTTGTACAAAAACAAAAAAGACCCTGAGCAGCCAAAACAATTTTTAGAAAAACAGAGCTGGAGGTATCATGCTCCTTGACTTTAGACAATACTACAAAGTTACAGTAATCAAAACAGTATGGTACTAGCACAAAAACAGACACGTAAATCAATGCAACAGAATAGACACCCCAGGAATAAACCCATGCACTTATCATCAATTAATCTACAACAAAGGAAGCAAGAATAGACAATGGAAAAAAGACAGTCTCTTCAATAAGTGGTGCCTGGAAAACTGTACAGCTACATGGAAAAGAATGAAATTAAAACATGCTCTAACACCATATACAAAAATATATTCAAAATGTAAGACTGGAAACCATAAAACTCCTAAAGGAAAACATAGGTGGAACACTCTTTGACATAAATTGTAGCAATATATATTTTTTGATCTCTCTCCTAAAGTAAGGGAAATAAAAGCAAAAATTTTAAAGATGGGGCCTAATTAAACATAAAAGCTTTTGCACAGCAAAGGAAACCATCAACAAAATTAAAAGACACCCTACTGAATAGGAGAAAATATTTGCAGATAATAGGACCAATAAGGGGTTAATATCCAAAATATATAAATAGCTCATACAACTCACCATGAAAAAAACAAAAAACCCAGCTAAAAAATGGGTAGAAGATCTGAATAGACATTTTTCCAAATAAGACATATAGATAGCCAACAAGTACATGAAAAGGTGCTCAACATCACTAATAATCAGGGAAATACAAATGAAAACCACAATGAGATATCACCTCACACATGTCAGAATGACTATCATCAAAAAGAACACAAAGGGCTTCCCTGGTGGCACAGTGGTTGAGAGTCCGCCTGCCGATGATGCAGGGGACACGGGTTCGTGCCCCGGTCCAGGAAGATCCCACATGCCGCAGAGCGGCTGGGCCCGTGAGCCATGGCAGCTGAGCCTGCGCGTCCGGAGCCTGTGCTCCGCAACGGGAGAGGCCACAACAGTGAGAGGCCCACGTACAGGAAAAACAAAACAAAAACAAAACTCAATGAAAAAGAACACAAATAACAAATGTTGGGAGGATATGGAGAAAAATGAACCCTCATACACTGTTGGTGTAAATTGATGCAGCCACTGTGGGGAAACAGTATGGAGGTTTCTTAAAAAACTAAAAATAGAACTACCCTACCATATGACCCAGCAATTCCACTCCTGGGTATATAACCACAAAAAACACAAACACTAATTCAAAAAGATACATGCACCCCAATGTTCATAGCATTATTTACAATTGCCAAGATATGGAAACAACATAAACGTCCATCAGCAATGAATGGATAAAGAAGATGTAGTATATATATAATGGAATACTACTAAGCCATAAGAAAGAATTAAATTTTGCCATTTGCAACAACATGGATGGACTTGGAGGGTATTATGCTAAGTGAAATAAGTCAGATACAGAAAGACAAATACCATATGAAATCACTCATATGTGGAATCTAAAAAATAAAGCAAACCAGTGAATATAACAAAAAAGAAACAGACTCACAGATATAGAGAATAAACTAGTTGTTACCAGTGGAGAGAGGGAATCAGGGAGGGGCAAGATGGGGGTAGGGGATTAAGAGATACAAACTACTATGTATAAAATTAAAAAGCTATGGAATTCCTTGGCGGTCCAGTGGACTCCATGCTTTCACTGCTGAGGGCCCAGTTTGATCCCTGGTGGGGGAACTAGGATCCCATAAGCCATGCAGCACGGCCAAATCAATAAACCAATCAATAAATAAATAAGGTACAAGGATATATTGTACAACACAGGGAATACAGCCAATATTTTGTAATAACTATAAATGGAGTATAACCTTTAAAAATTGTGAATCATGTTGTACACCTAAAACTTATGTATTAATAATATTGTACATCAACTATACCTCAATAAAAAATTTAAAAAAAGAATAACGCTGCTGTGAACATCAATGTACAAGGTTTTGTGTGAACATATATTTACATTTTTCTTCAGAATATTCCTGGGAGTGGAACTGGTAACTCTATTGTTTAATTTTTTGAGGAACTGCCAGACTGTTTCCCACAGTGGCTGCACCATTTTACATTCCTACCAATGTGAAGGCTTCAGGTGAACAGTTTTTGAATCTTGTCATTTTCTAAACTTTCTAAAAAGGTTGTATAATTTGGTTTAAATTATACAGTTTATGTTTTGCTTTGCAAATTTGTAATAAAATAAGCTGGGAATGCCACACATTATTTCAATAATAAAAATATGATACTACCTCTGATATCTATAAACTAGATTATTTTTCTATTCAACCCTAACACCTGTCGCCTTCTGACTACTTCCCTGACCGACAGGAAAACATGCAGAAGATTCTCAGATAGACCTGGCATGTGGCGCTGGTGAGACTGTTTTAGCATTCAGCATCACTCCCATCCGTCCTCCGCAATGCAGAGCAGCAGGGAACTACATTTCCCAGAAGACACCCCCTTTCTCCACCTCCCACCCCTGCTTCCAGGCAGGAGTTTGCATGAAAGGAATTTGGGGGAAATTTGGAATGCAAAAAGGAGAGGGAATCTATTATTCTGCAGAGGTGGCGACAGCCAGATGCTGCACAGATGTGAGTGAGAAGGCTTCCCAGCAAGCTCTCAGGAGCCAAACTTCAGGCTGACACCTTCCACGTCCACTTCTACCTTCGCAGTAGCTGCCCTGAGTTCCGCTCCCTCGGCTCTTCCAACAGTCCTGTAAGCCCCTGTTGCTATATTATGCCCTTTATACCCGGAAGACATAGAGTGGCTTGTGTTTTCTTGAACAAACCCTGAGTAACACACATGCATATTGGGACAGAGGTACCACTTAAAGTTTAAAATATTTAAATATAACGAAGGTGGGGAAATGCAGTGTGTCTAGAGACTGTTTTTTTTTCACCAACGGGGAATTTCTGTTTCGGAGCCAAACTTGAGTCCAGGCTTGCTATTTTTTAATTTATCATGAGCATTTTAAAAAGGCGCCATTAAAAACTCATTGTAAACACCATTTAATGGTAGAATAATCATCAGATATCCTGTGACTTAACGAATTAGTTCCATAATCTTGGCATTTAAGTTGTTTTTATTATTTTGGCTATTATGAATAATCCTGAAAAGAGCGACTTTTTTGATTGCTTCCTTTAGACAGATTCCAAAAAGAGACATTTCTGATTCAAAGAATAGAAACATATTAAAGATTATTGATACACATTGCTAGATTGGTTTCCAGAAATGTAGTAATTTATACTCCTACATGTGACCAAGTATTCGTCTTGCCAGTCTATGACTGCCATCAAATACTGTAATGTAAAAATAATATGTGCTAATTTGAAAGGTAAAATTTCAGGTTTATTTTTTATTCACTTGTTGATTAGCCATTTCTCTTCTATCCCCCCGCCCCCGCCCCTTCCTTTCCTTCTGTATTAAAGTCCCTCCCCTCCTCTCCCCTCCCCTCCCTTCCCCTTTGCTCTCCTTTCCTTTTCTTTTTTCTCTTTCCTTCCTACTTTTTTCTCTCTCCTTTCCTCCTTCCTTTCCTCTAGTCTTCCTTCCTTTCTAGAATTCACATTTTGCCTATAAATCTGTCAAATGTTATGTTTTTATAAATCCCCCAAATTCCTGTTGCATTTAATTTTGTTTATATTTTATTATATAGCAATATGTTTATGTAGCAGAAATCTATTCCTTTAGAGTTCCTAACATTACTTTTAATATTAAATAGTTTATCTGCCATTCAGAAATCAGATAAGTATTAACTTCTGTTTTCTATTAGTTATGGCCTGATTTTAAATTGTGGCTGGGTTTTATACATTAACTCTTTGACTTACCTGAACTTTTTTTTTTTTTTTGGTATATTTTAAAAGGAGAAGACGTAACTTAATTTTCTCCCCAAACAACTAGTTGCTTGAGCACCCTTTGGTGCTCCCTACTATTATGTAATTATATTTTTTAGATTCTAAATGTGGCTCTTTTAAATAAGTAGGACATGCTTGTTGGAAAAAAGTCCAAACACTTCAGAAATATATAGTGTGGAAAGTGAAAGAATCCTACCCTCTAGAGATAACCATTGATAATGATTTAGTGCATTTTTAAAAATTAGCCTTTTAAGTTGAAGCATACAAATAACATGCATAGATTTTAAGTGTATAGTTTGATGAGTTTTTTTTTGTTTTTTGTTTTTTTTTGCGGTACGCGGGCCTCTCACTGTTGTGGCCCCTTCCGTTGTAGAGCACAGGCTCCAGACGTGCAGGCTCAGTGGCCATGGCTCACGGGCCCAGTCGCTCTGCGGCATGTGGGATCTTCCCGGACCGGGGCACGAACCCATATCCCCTGCATCATCGGCAGGCGGACTCTCAACCACTGCGCCACCAGGGAAGCCCAGTTTGATGAGTTTTGACAAATATATACACTCATATAACCCCCATCCAATCAAGATATAAAACATTTCCACACCCACAAAGTTCCCTCTTGTCCCTTTCCAGTCAATCCCCATTTCCCCAAAGCAACAACTATTCTAATTTCAATCTCTGTGGTTTCAACTGTTCTTGAACCTCATATAAATGGAATCGTAAGTATAAATTCATCTAGGTCTGGCTTCTTTCACTCGATGTAATTCTTTTGAGATTCAACCATGTTGTTCTGTGTAATAGCAGTTCCTGTATATTGCTGAATAGTACTCCATTGTATGGATAAACAACAACTTACCCATTCACTTATTGACGGACATTTGGCTTCTTTCCAGTTTGAAACTATGTCAACTAAATCTGCTAAGAACATGCTAGTACAAGCCCTTTTGTGGATATTTCTAGAAGTGGAATTACTAGGTCAAAAAGTAGGTGTAACTTTAATTTCATAAGAAACTGACATACAATATTCCAAAGTGGTTGTACCATTTAACCATCTACCAGGGACAGCTGCTCTGGAGCCTCACCAATACTTGGTATTATCTTTTTTTGTGTCATAATAATTTTAATAATGAAAAAAATAGCACAATCACAGAAGTTGCAAGTACGGTACAAAGAGTATTTTTCTTTCACCATTTTAGAATAAGTGGCCAACCTGGTGCCCCAACTCCCCCTAATTCTTTAGTGTGTATTTAATACAAACAAGGAAATTCTCCTACATAACCATCATAAGTAGTAAGTTAATACTGGTGCATCACAACCATCTAATCCTCAGACACTATTCAAGCTTTAACAATTGTCCCAGTAATGTTCTTTCTAGTAAAAGGATCCAGTTCAAAAAGTATATATTGCATTTAATTGTCAAATGTCTTTACTCTCCATCACTGGAACTGTTCTTGTTTCCTTTTTTACAGTTTTGAAGTGTCCATGCCAATTATATTGTAGAATGGCCCCAAATTGAGGGTTTCTGATCTTTCTTCACAATTACATTCACGTTATACATCTTTGGCAAGATTATCATAGAAGGTACATGACTTTATTTTGTCCTTTTACTGATGATGTTCATTTTGATCATTTGAATCCCCAGTGGGATCACCCTCTTCACTATGCTTACTCTCTGACACTCCACTCCTGATCACCCCTCTACCAGAACACCCTCCTCTCCTTGCTCAGGTTCAAGCTTTGGGCCTCCCATCCAAGTAGATGACCTTCTTAGTCCACTTAGGCTCTGACTCTACATGTTTGGCTCAGGCTCTAACTCCCCATGTTGGGCTGTCTCCTGTATGGACTCTCTGCTCTTCCTGTTCAAGCTCTGACATCCAACACTGGGCTTCCCTCTGTATAAGCACTTGTCTCACCCTGCTTATGCTCTAATATGCCACGTTGGACTGTCCCTGAACATGGTTGCCCCCCTCACCCTCCTAGAGCGCTGTTCTAACCCATTGTGGCTGTTCCCTCTCCTCCAGTCTCCCCTGTGTGGCACCTACCTTGCTTTGCTCCACATAATGGCCTGAGGACTGAATCATTTGGAAAGGGAATGAAAGAAAGGGAGGAACAAAAGGAAAGAGGAAGTGGTGTGGAAGTATTGTCATTCCTTTAAATCTTAGTTACTCTAAAAGGTATGACATGGTAGTCATTATGTTTTTAATTTGCATATCTCTGATGACTAATGATGTAGAACTTCTTTTAAGTGCTTATTGGGCATTTGTACACCTTTTGTCAAGTGTCTGTATGAGGTTTTTGCCCATTTACAAGGTGTTTTTTCTTTGTCTTATTGATTTGTAAGAGTTGCTCATAAAGTCTGGATCCAAGTCCTTTTTAAATGTGTGTATTGAGAATGTATTCATCCACTCTTTGGCATGTCTTTTTATTTTCTTAATGGTATTGATGATCAGAAACTTTTACTTTTTATGAAATCCAATTTATGAGTTTTAAATTTCATGGCTAGTGGTTTTTGTGTGTAATCTGAAATATTTGCCCACCTCAAATTCATGAAGATATTCCCCTGTATTTTCTTTTAAAGGCTTTAAAGGTTTAGATTTTATGTTTAGACCTTTGATGCATCTCAAATTAATTTTTGTGTACGCTGTCAGACAAAGGCCAAGATTACGTTTTTTCCAAAGAGCTATCCAGTTGTGCCAACATTTATTGTTGAAAAAGATCTTCATTTCCTGATGAATGATCTCAGCTATTTTGTCAAAAATCAATTCTCATATATGTGTGAATTTATTTCTGGACTCTCTGTTCTGTTTCATTAATCTGCAGTGTACCAATGTACTAATACCCCCATTGTACTTGATTACTGTAGCTTTATATTCAGGTGGTGTAAGTCCTCCACTTTTGTTCTTTTTCAAGATAGTTTTTGCTACATCCTTTGGATTTCCATTAAACTTTAGAATCAGTTTCTTGATTAGCTACAAAAAAAATGCTGCTTGGAATTAGGATAATTTTGGATCTGTAGTTCAAATTGGGGAAAATTACCACCTTAATAGTATCAAATTTTCTATTCCAGGAACATTATATATATATATATTCATTTAGGACCTTGTTAAATTTTCTCACAATGATTTATAATTGTGGGATAAATGTCTTACATATCTTTCATCAAATTTATTCCCAAATAATTTGTTTTTGAATGATATTGTTAAGTGTTATTTTTTAAAGTTCATTTTTTTCTATTGTTTTTGGTAGCATATACAAATACAGCTGATATTTATATATTAACCTTGGATCATGCAATGTTCTTTTTTATATCAAAATATAGTTAGTCTACAATGTTGTGTTAGTGTACAGCAAAGTGATGCATTTATACATATATATATATATTCTTTTACAGATTCTTTTCCATTATAGGTTATTACAAGATATTGAGTATAGTTCCCTGTGCTATATAATAGGTCCTTGTTGTTTACCTGTTTTATAAAGAGTAATATGTATATGTTAATCACAAACTCCTAGTTTATCTCTCCCTGCTCCCCTCTCCCCCCGACTCCACTATCCCCTTTTGCTTTTTATGTCTGTGAGTCTATTTCTGTTTTGTAAATAAGTTCACTTGTATCCTTTTTTTTAAAGATTTCCCATGTAAGTGATATCATAAGATATTTGTCTTTCACTGACTTACTTCACTTAATATGATAATCTCTAAGTCCATCCATGTTTCTGCAAATGGCATTATTTCATTCTTTTTAGAGCTGAGTAACAGTCCATTGTGTGTGTGTGTGTGTGTGTGTGTATATATATATATATATATATATATATATATATATACATGTATGTATATATATATATACATATGTGTATGTATATACGTACATATATGTATATATATACACATATGTATATATATGTGTGTGTATATATATATATATATACACACACACAACATCTTCCTTATCCATTCATCAGTTGAGGGACATTTAGGTTGCTTCAACGTCTTGGCTATTATAAATACTGCTGCTATATGAACACTGGCGTGCATGTATCTTTTTCAATTAGAGATTTCTCTGGATATATTCCCAGGAGTGGGATTGCAGGATCATATGGTAACTCTATTTTTAGTTTTTTAAGGAACCTCCATACTGGTCTCCATAGTGGCCGTACCAATTTACATACCCACCAACAGTGTAGGAAGGTTCCACTTTTTTACACCCTCTCTAGCATATTTTTTTAACATCTTTATTGGGGTATAATTGCTTTACAATGTTATGTTAGTTTCTGCTGTATAACAAAGTGAAGCAGCTATATGTACACATATATCCCCATATCCCCTCCCTCTTGCGTCTCCCTCCCACCCTCCCTATTCCATCCCTCTAGGTGGTCACAAAGCACCAAGCTGATCTTGCTGTGCTATGCAGCTGCTTCCCACTAGCTACCTATTTTACATTTTGTAGTGTATATATGCCAGTGCTAATCTCTGACTTTGTCCCAGTTTACCCTTCCTCCTTCCCATGTCCTCAAGTCCATTCTCTATGTCTGCGTCTTTATTCCTGTCCTGCCCCTAGGTTCTTCTGACCATTTTCTTTTCTTTTCTTTTTTTTTTAGATTCCATATATATGTGTTAGCATACGGTATTTATTTTTCTCTTTCTGACTTACTTCACTGTGTATGACAGATTCTAGGTCCATCCACCTCATTACAAGTAACTCAATTTCATTTCTTTTTATGGCTGAGTAATATTCCATTGTATGTATGTGCCACATCTTCTTTATCCATTCATCTGTCGATGGACACGTAGGTTGCTTCCATGTCCTGCCTATTGTAAATAGTGCTGCAGTGAACACTGCGGTACATGTCTCTTTTTGAATTATGGTTTTCTCAGGGTATATGGCCAGTAGTGGAATTGCTGGGTCATATGGTAGTTCTATTTTTAGTTTTTAAAGGAACCTCCGGACTGTTCTCCATAGTGGCTGTATCAATTTACATTCCCACCAATGGTGCAAGAGGGTTCCCTTTACTCAACACCCTCTCCAGCATTTACTGTTTGTAGATTTTTGGATGATGGCCATTCTGACTGGTGTGAGGTGATACCTCATTGTGGTTTTGATTTGAATTTCTCTAATGATTAGTGATGTTGAGCATTCTTTCATGTGTTTGTTGGCAATCTCTGTATCTCCTTTGGAGAAATGTCTGTTTACGTCTTCCACCCATTTTTGGATAGGGTTGTTTGTTTTTTTAATACTGAGCTGTATGAGTTGCTTGTATATTTTAGAGATTAATCCTTTGTCAGTTGCTTCATTTGCAATTATTTTCTCCCATTCTGAGGGTTATCTTTTCATCTTGTTTATGGTTTCATTTCCTGTACAAAAGCTTTTAAGTTTCATTAGGTCCCATGTGTTTATTTTTCTTTTTATTTCCATTTCTCTAGGAGGTGGGTCAAAAAGGATCTTGCTGTGATTTATGTCATAGGGTGTTCTGCCTGTGTTTTCCTCTAAGAGTTTGATAGTGTCTGGCCTTACATTTAGGTCTTTAATCCATTTTGAGTTTATTTTTGTGCATGGTGTTAGGGAGTGTTCTAATTTCATTGTTTTACATGTAGCTGTCCCATTTTCCCAGCACCACTTATCGTATAGATGGTCTTTTCTCCACTGTATGTCCTTGCCTTCTTTATCAAAGATAAGGTGACCATATTTGCGTGGGTTTATCTCTGGGCTTTCTGTCCTGTTCCATTGATCTATATTTCTGTTTTTGTGCCAGTATCATACAGTCCTGATTACTGTAGCTTTGTAGTATAGTCTGAAGTCAGGGAGCCTGATTCCTCCAGCTCTGTTTTCTTTCTCAAGATTGCTTTGGCTGTTTGGGGTCTTTTGTGCTTCTACACAAGTTGTAAAATTTTTGTTCTAGTTCTGTGAAAAATGACACTGGTACTTTGATAGGGATTGCACAGAATGTGTAGATTGCTTTGGGTAGTATAATCATTTTTACAATGTTGATTCTTCCAATCCAAGAACATGGTATATCTCTCCATCTGATTGTATCATCTTTAATTTCTTTCATCAGTGTCTTATAGTCTTTTTTTTTTTTAAAGGAAATCCAACGTTGGGGGAAGATGTGGAATCTTTTTTTAATTAATTTATTTTTATTTTTGACTGTGTTGGGTCTTCGTTTCTGTGCGAGGACTTTTTCTAGTTGTGGCAAACGGGGGCCACTCTTCATCACGGTGCGCAGGCCTCTCACTATCGCAGCCTCTCATTGCAGAGCACAGGCTCCAGACACGCAGGCTCAGTAGTTGTGGCTCACGGGCCCTGTTGCTCCACGGCATGTGAGATCTTCGCAGACCAGGGCTCGAACCCATGTCCCCTACACTGGCAGGCAGATTCTCAACCACTGCACCACCAGAGAAGCCCAGTGTCTTATAGTTTTCTGAATACAGGTCTCTTGTCTCCTTAGATAGGTT
Organism: Mesoplodon bidens; assembly: GCF_964165515.1. Lineage (NCBI taxonomy): Eukaryota > Metazoa > Chordata > Mammalia > Artiodactyla > Ziphiidae > Mesoplodon > Mesoplodon bidens. Next base: position 58,343,194 of record NC_138178.1, on the reverse strand, counting down.
TATTCCTATGTATTTTATTCTTTTTGTTGTAGTGGTGCGTGGGAGTGATTCCTTAAATTCTCTTTCAGATTTTTCGTCGTTAGTGTATAGGAATGCAAGAAATTTCTCTGTAATAATTTTGTATCCTGCTACTTTACCAAATTCATTGATAAGCTCTAGTAGTTTTCTGGTAGCATCTTTAGGATTCTCTATGTATAGTATCATGTCATCTGCAAACAGTGACAGTTTTACTTCTTATTTTCTGATTTGTATTCCTTTTATTTCTTTTTCTTCTCTAATTGCTGTGGCTAAAACTTCCAAAGCTATGTTGAATAATAGTGGTGAGAGTGGGCAACCTTGTCTTGTTCCTGATCTTAGAGGAAATGCTTTCAGTTTTTCACCATTGAGAATGATGTTGGCTGTGGGTTTGTCTTATATGGCCTTTATTATGTTGGGGTAGGTTCCCTCTATGCCTACTTTCTGGAGAGTTTTTATGGTAAATAGGTGTTGAATTTGGTGGAAAGCTTTTTCTGCATCTATTGAGATTATCATATGGTTTTTATCCTTCAGTTTGTTAATATGGTGTATCACGTTGATTGATTTGCCTATATTGAAGAATCCTTGCATTCCTGGGATAAACCCCACTTGATCATGGTGTATGATCTTTTTAATGTGCTGTTGGATTCTGTTTGCTAGTATTTTGTTGAGGATTTTTGCATCTATGTTCATCAGTGATATGGGCCTATAGTTTTCTTTCTTTGTGACATCTTTGTCTGGTTTTGGTATCGGGGTGATGGTGGCCTCGTAGAATTAGTTTCGGAGTGTTACTCCCTCTGCTATATTTTGGAAGAGTTTGAGAAGGTTGGGTGTTAGCTCTTCTCTAAATGTTTGATAGAATTCGCCTGTGAAGCCATCTGGTCCTGGGCTTTTGTTTGTTGGAAGATTTTTAATCACAGTTTCAATTTCAGTGCTTGTGATTGGTCTGTTCTTGTTTTCTATTTCTTCCTGGTTCAGTCTTGGAAGGTTGTGCCTTTCTAATAATTTGTCCATTCTTCCAGGTTGTCCATTTTATTGGCATAGAGTTGCTTGTAGTAATCCCTCATGATCCTTTGTATTTCTGCAATGTCAATTGTTACTTCACCTTTTTCATTTCTAATTCTGTTGATTTGAGTCTTCTCCCTTTTTTTGTGGATGAGTCGAGCTAATGGTTTATCAATTTTGTTTATCTTCTCAAAGAAACAGCTTTTAGTTTTATTGATTGTTGCTATTGTTTCCTTCGTTTCTTTTTCATTTATTTCTGATCTGATCTTTATGATTTCTTTCCTTCTGCTAACTTCGGGTTTTTTGTTGTTCTTCTTCTTTCTCTAATTGCTTTAGGTATAAGGTAAGGTTGCTTATTTGAGATTTTTCTTGTTTCTTGAGTGAGGATTTTATTGCTATAAACTTCCCTCTTAGAACTGCTTTTGCTGCATCCCATAGATTTTGGTTCATCATGTTTTCATTGTCATTTGTTTTTAGGTACTTTTTATTTCCTCTTTGATTTCTTCAGTGATCTCTTGGTTATTTAGTAGCGTATTATTTAGCCTCCATGTGTCTGTATTTTTTACAGTTTTTTTCCCCGTAATTGATATCTAGTTTCATAGCATTGCGGTCAGAAATTTACTGAGGCTTGATTTGTGACCCAAGATATGGTCTATCCTGGAGAATGTTCCATGAGCACTTGCAAAGAAAGTGTACTCTGTTGTTTTTGGATGGAATGTCCTATAAATATCAGTTAAGTCCATGTGGTCTAATGTGTCATTTAAAGCTTGCGTTTCCTTATTTATTTTCATTTTGGATGATCTGTCCATTGATGAAAGTGGGGTGCTAAAGTCACCTAGTATTTTTGTGTTACTGTTGATTTCCCATTTTTTGGCTGTTAGCATTTGCCTTATGTATTGAGGTGCTCCTATGTTGGCTGCATAAATATTTACAATTATTATATCTTCTTTTTGGATTGATTCCTTGATCATTATGTAGTGTCCTTCTTTGTCTCTTGTAATAATCTTTATTTTAAAGTCCATTTTGTCTGATATGAGAATTGCTACTCCAGCTTTCTTTTGATTTCAATTTGCATGGAATATCTTTTTCCGTCACCTCACTTTCAGTCTGTATGTGTCCCTAGGTCTGAAGTGGGTCTCTTGTAGACAGCACATATACAGGTCTTATTTTTGTATCCATTCAGCCAGTCTGTGTCTTTTGGTTGGAGCATTTAATCCAGTTACATTTAAGGTAGTTATCGATATGTATGTTTCTATTACCATTTTTTAATATGTTTTGGGTTTGTTATTGTAGGTCTTTTCCTTCTCTTTTTTTTCCCGCCTAGAGAAGTTCCTTTAGCATTTGTTGCAAAGCTGGTTTGCTGGTGCTGAATCGTCTTAACTTTTGCTTGTCTGTAAAGGTTTTAATTTCTCCATCGAATCTGAATGAGATCTTTGCTGGGTAGAGTAATCTTGGTTGTAGGTTTTTCCCTTGCATCACTTTAAATATGTCATGCCATTCCCTTCTGGCTTGCAGAGCTTCTGCTGAAAGATCAGCTGTTAACCTTATGGGGATTCCATTTTATATTATTTGTTGCTTTTCTCTTGCTGCTTTTAATATTTTTTCCTTGTATTTAATTTTCGATAGTTTGATTATATGTGTCTTGGCATGTTTCTCCTTGGATTTATCCTGTATGGGACTCTCTGTGCCTCTTGGAGTTGACTGACTATTTTCTTTCCCATGTTAGGGAAGTTTTCAACTATAGTCTCTTCAAATATTTTCTCAGACCCTCTCTTTTTCTCTTCTTCTTCTGGGACCCCTATAATCTGAGTGTTGGTGTGTTTAATGTTATCCCACAGGTCTCTGAGACTGTCCTCAATTCTTCTCATTCTTTTTACTTTATTCTGCTCTGTGGTAGTTATTTCCACTATTTTATCTTCCAGGTCACAATATCCGTTCTTCTGACTCAGGTATTCTGCTATTGATTCCTTCTAGAGAATTTTTAATTTCATTTATTGTGTTGTTCATCATTGTTTGTTTGCTCTTTAGTTCTTCTAGGTCCTTGTTAAACGTTTCTTATATTTTCTCCATTCTATTTTCAAGATTTTGGATCATCTTTACTACCATTATTCTGAATTTTTTTCAGGTAGACTGCCTATTTCCTCTTCATTTATTTGGTCTAGTGGGTTTTTACCTTGCTCCTTCATCTGCTGCATATTTTTCTATCTTCTCATTTTGTTAAACTTACTGTGTTTGGGGGGTCTCCTTTTCACAGTCTGCAGGTTCGTAGTTCCCATTGTTTTTGGTGTCTGCCCCCAGTAGGTGAGGTTGGTTCAGTGGGTTGTGTAGGTTTCCTGGTGGAGGGGACTGGTGCCTGTGTTCTGGTGGGTGGGGCTGGATCTTGTCTTTCTGGTGCACAGGACCACATCTAGTGGTGTATTTTGGGTTGTCTGTGAACTTAGTATGACTTTAGGCAGCCTCTTTGCTAATGGGTGGGGTTGTGTTCCTGTCTTGCTAGTTGTTTGGCATGGGCCGTCCGGCACTGGAGCTTGCTGGCCATTGGGTAGAGCTGGGTCTTAGTGTTGAGATGGAGATCTCTGGGAGAGCTCTTGCCAATTGATATTACGTGGGGCCAAGAAGTCTCTGGTGGTCCAGTGTCCTGGACTTGGCCCTCTCACCTCAGAGGCTCAGGCCTGACACCCAGCCAGAGCATCAAGACCGTGTCACCCATGTGGCTCAGAAGAAAAGGAAGAAAAAAAAGGAAATAAAATAAAATAAGCAAATAAAATTTAAAAACAGAGAGAGCAGGGCTTCCCTGGTGGCTCAGTGGTTGGGAGTCCGCCTGCCAATGCAGGAGACATGGGTTCGTGCCCTGGTGCGGGAAGATCCCACATGCCACGGAGCGGCTGGGCCCGTGAGCCATGGATGCTGAGCCTGCGCATCCAGGGCAACGGGAGAGGCCACAACAGTGAGAGGCCCGTGTACTGCAAAAAAAAAAAAAAAAAAAAAAAAAAGGGAGAGAGAGCAACCAAACCAATAAACAAATCCACCAGTGATAACAGGCACTAAAAACTAAATTAAGAGAAACATAAAAATCAGAAACAAATCAGTCACAGAAGGCAAACCCCAAGTCTACAGTTGCTCCCAAAGTCCACTGCCTCAATTTTGGAAACATTCTTTGTCGATTCAGTTATTCCATAGATGCAGGGTTCATCAAGTTGATTGTGGGGATTTAATCCGCTTCTCCTGAGGCTGCATGGAGAAATTTCCCTTTCTTTTCTTTGTTCGCACAGCTCCTGGGGTTCAGCTTTTGTTTTGGCCCCACCTCTGCGTGTAGGTCACCCTGAGGCGTCTGTTCCCTGCCCAGAAAGGAGGAGGTTAAAGCAGCAGCTGATTGGGTCTCTCTTGCTCACTCAGGCCAGGGAGTGTGAGGGGTACTGTAGTCATAATTGGAATGCAGGGCGAGCCTGTGGTGGCAGAATTCAGCATGACATTGCGATAGCCTGAGGCATGTCGTGTGTTCCCCATGGGGAAGTTGTCCCTGGATCTCAGGACCCTGTCAGTGGTGTGCTGCACAGGCTCCCAGGGAGGGTGTGTATAGTAACCTGTGATTGCACAGAGGACTCTTGGTGGCAGTGGCAGCGGCAGCAGAGTTAGCATTTCCTGCCCCTCTCTGGGGTCCGAGCTGATAGCTGCAGCTCACGCCCATCTCTGGATCTCGCTTATTCAGTTCTCTGCCTTCTGTGGGCACAGAGTGAAGGAATCCCCTCTCCTTGTGCACCTCAAAACAATGGTCTGTTGCCTCTTCGGCAGGTCCAGACTTTTTCCCTGACTCCCTCCTGGCTTGTTGTGGCACATTAGCCCCCTTCAGGCTGTCTTCACGCAGCCAGCCCCAGTCCTCTCCTGGGGGTCTGAACTCTGAAGCCCAAGCCTCAGCTCCCAGCTCACACCTGCCCCAGCAGGTGAGCAGACAAGCATGTCAGGTTGGTGAGTGCTGGTTGGCACCAATCCTCTGTGCAGGAAGCTCTCCACTTTGCCCTCTGCACTCCTGTTGCTGCGCTCTCCTCTGTGGCTCTGAAACTTCCACCCCGCCCACCGCCTGTCCCCGCCAGTGAAGGGGCTCCCTAGTGTGTGGAAACTTTTCCTCCTTCACAGCTCCCTCCCAGAAGTGCAGGTCTCATCCCTATTCTTTTGTCTCTGTTTTTTCTTTTTTTCTTTTGCCCTACCCAGGTACATGGGGATCTTCTTGCCTTTGGGAAGTCTGAGGTCTTCTGCCAGTGTTCAGAGGTGTTCTGTAGTTGTTCCACATGTAGATGTGTTTTTGATGCATTTGTGGGGAGGAAGGTGATCTCCATGTCTTACTCCTCCGCCATCTTGAAGGTCTCCCCTTGAGCATATATTATTTGTAGATTTTTTAAAAAATGGCCATTCTGACCAGTGTGAGGTGATACCTCATTGTAGTCTTGATTTGCACTTCTCTAATAATTAGCAATATTGAGCTTCTTTTCATGTTGGCCATCTGCATGTCTTCTTTGGAGAAATGTGTATTTAGTTCTTCTGTCCTTTTTTTTTTTAATTGGGCTGTTTGGTTTTTTTATATTAAGCTGTGTGAGCTGTTTGTATCCTTTGGAAATTAATCCCTTGTTGGTAGCATCATTTGCAAAACTTTTCTCCCAGTCCATAGGTTATCTTTTTGTTTTGATGATGGTTTCCTTTCTTGTGCAAAAGTTTTTTCATTTAATTAAGTCCCATTTGTTTATTTTTGTTTTTATTTCTGTTACTCTAGGAGACATCCAAAAAACTATTCCTGTGATTTATGTCAAAGAGTGTTCTGCCTATGTTTCCCTCTAGGAGTTTTATAGTATCCAACCTTACATTTAGATCTTTAATCCGTTTAGAGTTTATTTTTGTGTATGGTGTTAGGGAGTGTTCTAGTTTCATTCTTTTGCATGTAGCTGTCCAGTTTTCCCAGCACGAGTTATTGAAGAGACTGTCTTTTCTCCATTGTATATTCTTGCCTCCTTTTTCACAGATTAATTGACCATGAGTGCATGAGTTTATTTCTGCGCTCTCTATCTTGTTCCATTGATCTATATTTCTGTTTTTGTGCCAGTAGCATACTGTTTTGATTACTGTAGCTTTGTGGTATAGCCTGAAGTCAGGGAATGTGACTCCTCCAGCTCTGTTCTCCTTTCTCAAGACTGTTTTGGCTATTTGAGGTCCTTTGTGTATCCATACAAATTTAAAACTTTTTTGTTCTAGTTCTGTGAAAAATACCATTGGTAGTTTGATAGTGATTGCATTGAATCTGTAGAATGTTTGGCGTAGTATAGTCATTTTCACAATGTTGATTCTTCCAATCCAAGAACATGGTATATCTTTCCATCTGTATGTATTGTCTTCAGTTTCTTTCATCAGTGTCTTATAGTATTTGGAGTACAGGTCTTTGCCCCTTAGGTAAGTTTGTTCCTAGGTATTTTATTCTTTTTGATGTGATTGTAAATGGGATTGTTTCCTTAATTTCTCTTTCTGATATTTGTTGTTAGTGTATAGAAATGCAACAGATTTCTGTATATTAATTTTATATCAAGCAACTTTACAGAATTCATTGATGAGCTCTAGTAGTTTTCTGGTAGCATGTTTAGGATTTTCTACATATAGCATCATGTCATCTGCAAACAGTGACAGTTTTACTTCTTCTTTTCCAATGCAGATTCCTTTTATTTCTTTTTCTTCTCTGACTGCTGTGGCTAGGGCTTCCAAAACTATGTTGAATAAAAGTGGTGAGAGTGGGCATCCTTCTCTTGTTCCTGATCTTAGAGCAAATGCTTTCAGCTTTTCACCACTAAGTATGATGTTAGCTGTGGGTTTGTCATATATGGCCTTTATTATGTTCAGGTATGTTCCCTCTCTGCCCACTTTCTGAAGAGTTTTCATCACGGATGGATGTTCAATTTTATCAAAGCTTTTTCTGCATCTATTGAAATGATCATATGGTTTTTATTCTTCAGTTTGTTAATGTGGTATATCATATTGATTGATTTGTGGATATTGAAAACTCCTTGCATCCCTGGGATAAATCCCATTTGATCACAGTGTATGATCATTTTAATGTATTGTGGGAGTCAGTTTGCTAGTATTTGGTTGAGGATTTTTGCATCTATGTTCATCAGTGATATTGGTCTGTAATTTTCTTCCTTTTGTGATATCTTTGTCTGGTTTTGGTATCAGGGTAACGGTGACCTCATAGAATGAGTTTGAAAGTGTTCCTTGCTCTGCAATTTTTTGGAATAGTTTCAGAAGGATAGGTTTTAACTCTTCTGTAAATGTATGGTAGAATTCACCTGTGAAGCCATCTGGTCCTGGACTTTTGTTTGTTGGAAGTTTTTAAATTACTGATATAATTTCAGTACTGGTAATTGGTCTGTTCGTGTTTTCTATTTCTTCTTGCTTCATTCTTGGGAGATTGTACCTCTCTAAGAATTTGTCCATTTCTTCTAGAATATCCATTTTGTTGGCATATAGCTGTTTGTAGTAGACTGTTATGATACTTTGTATTTCTGTGGTGTTGATTGTACCTTCTCCTTTTTCATTTCCGATTTTATTGTTTTTGGCCCTATCCCTTTTTTTCTTGATGAATCTGGCTAAAGGTTTATCAACTTTGCTTATTTTTTCAAAGAACTAGCTTTCAGTTTCATTGATCTTTTCTTTTTTCTATTTTTTTAGCATCTATTTCATTTATTTCTGATCTAATCTTTATGATTCTTTTTCTTCTACTAACTTTGAGTTTTGTTTCTTCTTTATCTATTTGCTTTAGTTGCAAGGTTAGGTTGTTTACTTGATATTTTTCTAATTTCTTAAGGTAAGCTTGTATCGCTATAAACTTCCCTCTTAGAATTGCTTCTGCTGCATCCCAAAGGTTTTGGATCATTGTGTTTTTATTTTCATTTGCCTCTAGGTATTTTTTTAATTTCATCTTTGATTCTTCAGTGATCCATTGGTTGTTTAGTAGCATATTGTTTAGCCTCCACGTTTTTGTAGTTTTTGCAGTTTTATCATTGTAGTTGATTTCAAGCCACAGAGTGTTGTGGTCAGAAAGGATGCTTAATGTGATATCAGTTTTCTTAAATTTACTGAGGCTTGCTTTGTGACCCAGCATGTGATATCTAGGAGAATGTTCCATGTGCACTTGAAAAAAATGTATATCCTGCTGCTTTTGGATGGAATGCTCTATACATGTCAACTAAGTCCATCTGGTCTAATGTGTCACTTAAGGCCTGGGTTTCCATATTGATTTTCTGTCTGGATGATGTGTCCATTGATGTAAGCGGGGTGTTAATGTCCCCCACTATTATTGTGTTACTGTTAATTTCACCTTACAAGTCTGTTAACATTTGCCTTATACATTGAGGTGCTCCTATGTTGGGTGCATATATATTTACAATTGTTATATCTTCTTTTTGGATTGATCTTTTGATCATCATGTAGTGTCCTTCTTTGTCCCTTGTAACAGTCTTTATTTTAAAGTCATGTTGTCTGATGAGTATTGCTACAACGGCTTTCTTTTGATTTCCATCTGCATGGAATACGTTTTTCCATTGTCTTGCTTTCAGTCTATATGTGTCTCTAGATCTGAAGTGAGTCTCTTGTAGGCAGCAAATATTTCCATCTTGTTTTTATGTCCATTCAGCCAGTCTGTGTCTTTTGGTTGGAAAATTTAATCCATTTACATTTAAGGTAATAATAAATATATATGTTCTTATTGCCATTTTGTTAATTTTTAAATTTGTTTTTATAGTTCTTTTTTCCCCCTCCTTTTGTTCTCTTGTGATTTGATGACTATCTTTAGTGTTATGTTTAGATTCCTTTTCTTTTTTGTGCGTATATCTATCATAGATTTTTGTTTTGCAGTTACCATGAGGTATTTGTTCAGGAGTTTAAATTTTTATGTGCTTAAGTTGCTGATCTCTTAATTTCAAATGCATTTTAGATACCCTGCATTTGTAGTCTCCTCCCCTCACAATTACTGGTTTTGCTATTATATTTTACATCTAATTGTTTTGTGCATCCCTTAATTGCTTATTGTGGGTACAAATGATTTTACTACTTTTGTCTTTTAACCTCCCTACTAGCTTTGCGCATGGATGATTTTCTACCTTTATTGTATGTTTACCTTTACTGGTGAGCTTTTTCATTTTGTAATTTTCTTGTTTCTAGTTGTGGCCTTTTCGTTTTCCTAGAGCATTTCCTGTAAATACAAAAAAGCATTTGTTGTAAAGCTGGTTTGGTGGTGCTGAATTCTTTTAGCTTTTGCTTGACTGTAAAGCTTTTCCTTTCTCCATCAAATCTGAATGAGAGCCTTGCTGGGTAGAGTATTCTTGGTTGTAGGCAGAAGAGGAAGTCAGAGGATTCCAAGCATGAGAAGGCATGGACGTGCTTTTGCTTGTTTGAAGACGGCAGGAGTCACATGAGAAGGAATGTGGGCAGCTTCTAAGAGCAAACAGCAGTCCCTGGCTGATGGCCTGCAAGGAAATGAGTACCTCCATCCTACACCTGCAAGGAACTGAATTCTGCCGCCACCTGAATAAGCTTGAAAGTGGATTCTCCTCCAGTACCTCCAGATAAGAGTCCAGCTGGTCCATAACTTCATTTACCCTGAGTAGAGCCCAGCTTAGCCTGCCCAGGACCCCTGACCTACACAATACAAGGTGAAGGAATTGCATTAAGAAAAACCTGGAGGGGAGAAGCATCCAAAGTCATGGAGTAGAAGGAGCCTAAGCTCACCTCCTCTCACAAGCACACCAAAATCAAAACAGTTTGCAGAACAACCATCACTGCAAAAGACTGAAACCTACCAGAAAAGATCCTCTACAACTAATGTCATAAAGATGGAACCACAAGGAGATGGGTAGGAGGGGCGGACTTGCAATGTAATCAAATCCCATACCCCCTGGGTAGGCAACCCACAAACTGGAGAGTAATTATATTACAGAGATTCTCCCACGGGAGTAAGAGTTCTGGGCCCCATATCATACCCTCCAGCCCAGGGGTCTGGAATTGATTAGAGGAGCCCTCAGACCACTTGGCTGTGAAGGCTAGTGGGGCTTGACTGCAGGAGCTCCAGAAGATAGGGAGAAATAGAGACTTCACTCTTTTAAAAAAATTTTTTTATATAGCAGGTTCTTATTTGTTATCTATTTTATACATATTAGTGTATTTATGTCAATCCCAATCTCCCAATTCATCCCACCGCCACCCCTGCCCCCGCTTTCCCCCCTTGGTGTCCATACGTTTGTTTGGAGACTTCACTCTTAAAGGGCACACACAAAATCTCAAGTGTCCTGGGACCCAGGGAAAAAGCAGTCATTTGATAGGAGCCTGGGCCAGACCCTCCTGTTGGTCTTGGAGGGCCTCCTAGGGAGGCAGGGGATGGGTGTGGCCCACCTGGGAACATAGACACTGGTGACAGACATATCAGGGAGTATTCATCTGTGTGAGCTCCTCTGGAGGCTGACAGTTTGGCAGCAAGCCCTGGCCCCACCCAACAGCCTGTAGGCTTCAGTGCTGGAATTCCTCAGGCCAAACAACAAACTGGGCAGGGACACAGCCCCATCCATCAGTAGACAGGCTGCCTAAAGACTTCCTGAGCCAACAGCACCTCTAGACACACCTCTAGTCAGGGCCTTGCCCACCAGAGCACCAAGATCCAGCTCTACTCACCAGGGGGCAGGCACCAGCCCCTCCCACCAGGAAGTCTGCACAAGCCTCTAGACCAGCTTCACCCACCAGATGGCAGACACCAGAAGCAAGAAAACTACAGTCCTACAGCCTGCAGACCAAATCTGCTAACATAGGCCATTCATTACCCTGGGACCAGCTTGCCCCTGGCCCTTGGGTGACAAGAGAGGAGTGCACTGCTGGGATACATAGGACATCTCCTACAGAGGGCCACTTCTCCAAGGTGAAAAAACATTACCTGCCATATACATAAAACTATCAATAGCAATTCAGACAAAATGATGCAACAGAAGAATATGTTTTAGTTGAAGGGACAAGATAAAACCCCAGAAGAACTAAGTGATGTGGTGATAGGCAATCTACCTGAGAAAGAGTTCAGAGTAATGATCATAAACATGATCAAAGAATTCAGGAGAAGAATGGATGCACAGAACAAGAAATTAGAAGTTTTTAACAAAAAAATAGAAAATATTAAGAACAAGCAAATATAATTAAAGAATACAATAACTGAAATGAAAAATATAGTAGAAGGAATTGATAATAGACTAAATGAGGCAGAAGAATGGATCAGTGAGCCGGAAGACAGAGTAGTGGAAATCACTGCCACCAAACAGATAAAAGAAAAAAAAATGAAATGAGGACAGTTTAAGAGACCTTTGGGACAACATCAAGCACACTAATATTTGCATTATAGGGGTCCCAGAAGGAGAAAAGAGAGAGAAAGGGCCTGAGAAAATATTTTAAGAGATAATAGCTGAAAACTTCCCTAATCTGGGAAAGGAAACAGTTGACCTAGTCCAGGAAGCACAGAGTCCCATTCACGGTTAACCCACAGAATACACCATGACACATTGTAATCGAATGACAAAAATTAAAGATAAAGAGAGAATATTAAAAGCAACAAGGGAAAAGCAACAAATAACGTACAAGAGAACTCCCATAAGGCTATCAGCTGATTTTTCAGCAGAAACTCTGCAGGACAGAAGGGAGTGGCATGATATACTTAAAGTGATAAAAGAGAAAAACATACAACCAAGAATAATCATATAAAGTTCATAAGTTCACACTTCAGTTTTAGTATTTTTTTCATAGATTTAAAAAGAGTTTTTAACATAAACTATCATATTGTCTGTAGTAAAGACAGTTTTACTTCAACCTTTTACAATCTGTATACCTATGTCTTTCTCTTGTTTTGTCACATTGGCTAGGACTTCCAATACAGTGTCAAACAGAAGTGATAACAGTGAAAATGCTTGCCTTTTTCTGACCTTAAGGCAATATTTTTCAACATTTCACCATAATCGTACTGTGTTAGCTCTAGGATTTTCTTAGGTGCCCTTTATCAGGTTGAAGAAGCTCCCTGCCATGCCAGTTTAAGATATTTTAGTTGTGAACTGATGCTCCCTTTTACTGAATGCTTTTTCTGAATCTACTGAGAGTATGACATGGGTTTTTACCTACACCTTATTATTGTGACAAATTTCATTGACTGGTGTTCTCATGTTAAATTGCCCTTGCTACCCTGGAATAGTTCTCATTTGCTAAATTTTATTTAGGAATATGTACCTATGTTCATGAAAGATATTGTTTTGCTGTGATTGCCTTTTTTGTAATAGCCTTATAAAGTTTTATATCCAGGTTATGCTGAACTCATAAATGCATTATGAAATATTCTCATCCTCTATTTACTGAAAGAATTTATGTAAGTTAGCATCTTTTCTTCACTAAACATGTGATAGATTTCACCAGTGAAGCCATCTATGCTTGGAGTTTACTTCATGGAAAGGTTTGCTATCCATTTATCTTTTAAATTATTTATTTATTTATTTGCCTGCATTGGGTCTTAGCTGCAGCATATGATCTTTAGTTGCAGCATGAGAACTCTTAGTTGTAGTGTGTGGGATCTAGCTCCCTGACCAAGGATTGAACCCGGGTCCCCTGCATTAGAAGCATGGGGTCTTAGCCACTGGACCACCAGGGAAGTCCTGCTATCAATTTATTTAATAGATATAGGACTATTCAGATTTCCTATTTCTTCTTGATTATATTTTGGTAAATTGTGGTTTTCAAGGAATTTGTCCATCTAAATATTCATATTTGTTGACATAAAGTTATTCATAATATCATCTCTTTCTTGATACTGTTGTGTGTATGTGTGTGCTCTCTATTTTCTTATTCAGTCTTGCTAGGGTTTTTTTTTTCCCCTAAAAAACAATTTTTGGCTATATGGATATACTTTATATAGGTGTATATTCTATTTTGATTTCTGCCCTTATTTTTGTTATTTCCTTCTTTCTGCCTGCTTTGGATTTTTTTAAAGTTCTCTTTCTAACATCTTGCATTGGGAGCTTAGGTCATTGACTTACAACTATTCTTCTTTTCTAATATATATATTTTGATCTATAAATTTATTTTAACATATTGCTTTAACTGCATCTCACTAATTTTGATAGGTTGCATTTCCATTATAATCTAAGCTAATGCTCAGATTACTTTATAATTTCTATTATAATGACTGCTTTGATCCAAAGTTTATTTTTGAAGTTTTTCCCTTAATTTCTAAATACTTGGAGATTTTTTAAGTTACAGTTCTGTTAGTGTGTACTAATTTAATTCTATTGTGGTCAGAAATAATACACTGTATGATTTTAAGCCTTTGAAATTTGTTGAAACTTGCTTTATGGACTGAAGTATGTTTTATTTGATAAGTGTTACTTGTACCTGAAAAGAATGTGTATTCTGTACTTTTGGGGTATAGTATTCTATAAATACTAATTAGGTAAAATTGGCTGATAGTATTGCTTAGATATTCCATTTTTAACTTTTCTGATTGTTCTGTGTTGAATTCTCCAAATATGATCGTGGATTTGTCTATCCTTTTACTCTGTCAATTGCTGCTTTATGCATTTTATAGCTATATTCTTAGGTGCACTGTTGTTGCTTCTTGTTGAATTAACTCTTATCAGTATGGAATTTCTTTATTTCAAGTAATAGCTTCTTGGCTTAAAGTTTGCTTTCTCTGATTATTTGATTATATATGATTATATTAATGTAGTCATACTTTCTTTGGTTAGTTGTTTAAATGACATATTTGATTTGCCTTTTCACACAAAACTTATTTGTGTTTTCATACTTTGGTGTATTTTGGCATGTGCTGTGTAAGCATCATATAATTGGGTCTTTTAAAAAAAATCTTCTACCAAGCTATGTTTTTATTGGGCGTTTTGTTCTTTACACTTACACTTGCTCTATTATGACATAATTAAGTTGGGGTTAAGTCTACTATCTTGCTATTTGTTTTCTATTTTTTCCCATCTGTTCTTTTCTTCCTCCCTTCATGCCTTCTTTTTATTAATCAGGTACTTTAATATTCCATTTTATCTTTTTTGTTTCCCTTTTACTGTCAATCTTTCAGCACTTAATCCTAGAATCTAAAAAGTGTATTCTCATTACAATGTACCTATCATTGTCACAAATAATGCAAGAATCTTACTACAGTTTATCTCCATTTATCCCCACACACATATTTTTATTGATTTTATGTATTTTATTCATTATTATTGTTAATAGTCAATAGTCTTTTATATTTACTGAGTATGCTGATGTAGGATCATTTCCCTTTAACCTGAATAAATATCTTTAAGGTTTATTTATTTATTTAGTCATGTAAGCCTGCTAGGGATACAATTTTGCAGCTCTTATTTATCTGACAACATTTTTTTTAACTCTCATATTTGAAGATTTTTTTTCTTTTCTTTTTGGTTTGGAATTATAGTTTGACAGGGTTTTTTTGTGTTTTTTGTTGTTTGTTTTACCTTTTAGCAGTTTAAAGATGTTATTTCATTGTCTTTCAGCATCCATAGATTTTTGTTAAGACATCAACTACTATTTTTATAATAGTTTCCCCAGGAGATACTGTGGCTTTTTTTCTGGCCACTTTAAAGATTTTCTTTTTAACTTAACTTTTCAGAAGTTTGACTATGGTGTCCTTAAGTGTGGTTTTCTTTTATTATCCTGCTCAGTGTTTGTGAAGCTTTTTGAATGTGTGTGATTTATCATTCCTTAGATTAGGAAAATTCTCAGGCATCAGTCTTCAAATATCACATATGTCCTGTCTCTCTCTCCTCTCCTTTTGGGACTCCAATTACATGTATGTTAAACCTTTTGCCTGTGACCCAAATCTGTCTCATACTTTGTTCTTTTTCAGTATTTTTTCCTTCTGTGTTCAGTTTAAATATTTTATATGACTATATCTGAATCTAGACTCATACTGTAACCATTCAACTAGTTCTTAATTGCAGATATTTCAACTTGCATTTCTAGAATGCCCATTTGATTCCTATTCTAGATTTAAATTCTCTACTGAAGTACTCTTTTTATCCATTTTGACTCCAATTTTTTTTTTTTTTTTTTTTTTTTGGTACATGGGCCTCCCACTGCTGTGGCCTCTCCCGTTGCGGAGCACAGGCTCCGGACGCGCAGGCTCAGCGGCCATGGCTCACGGGCCCAGCCGCTCCGCGGCATGTGGGATCTTCTGGGACTGAGGCACGAACCCGTGTCCCCTGCATCGGCAGGCAGACTCTCAACCACTGCGCCACCAGGGAAGCCCTCCAATTTCTTTAACATACTAAGTATAGTTATTTTGAAGTTTTTAAGTGACAACTTTAATATATGAATCTCTGGGTCTGCTTCTTTTACTACTTTATCTCATGATGATTTGGTTGTTTTTTTTTTTCCTCTGCATGTCCAGTGGTTGGTTGTGTGTTTGTGTGTGTGTGTGTGTGTGTGTGTGTGTGTGTGTGTGTGTATCCACTGGTACAGTGGTTAATACAGTGAAGAGGCTCTGAGTTTGAATCTTGTTCTGGCAACAAGTGTCTATTTAAATCTAGTCCTTACTCCTATTGGTAACACTGCTAGTTCATGGTCCTTAACCCTAGGATGTGGTCTTTCTGGGGTCTCCATTAATGTGTTAAGTATTTGTGAAGGTTTATACATTCTACATTACGCTGGACCTAACCTCTCATGTCTCCCCATATTGTGAAACCTCTGAAATCTCTGTTCAGCACTCAGCCTCCCAGAAATTGTCCTCTGCTAGGTCTCCTGGAGTCTTGCCCTGCTCATTCACATCTCAACAATGGGACAAGCACCTGAGGGAAATTTTTATGCAGTTTTGGAGGCCTTCTTCTCTGCAGCTCCCTTCTCTAAGGCACCTTCCTCTTCAGACCCAGCTGGGTTAGCAGGTCTGAACTTTGATCTCTGTTTCCTCTGCCCAGAGACACTCCTATTCTCTGCTTGGGCTGTATATCCCTATACTGGGATGAACATGAAGCTGACCTCATGTGCTTCCCTTTTCTGCCTTGGTTGCTGTCCAGTGACTTCGATCATTGTTTTACACAATTTATCTAGCTTTTATTATTGTTTACAGCAGGAAGGTGAGTCCAATGTCAGGTACTCAATCACAACCAGAGCTGGAAATTAAGAGATTCATTTTTTAAAAGGAATGAATTTAAGGACCCATTATGTTTTTCTTATCTCTAGCTGTAGAGAAAGGCTAAGCATAAAGATCCTCTTACCAAATGCTCCCACTCAAATTTAAATTCCAAATCGAAAGTCCTATGTTTTTACAGAGTTCCGTCCTTTATTTTCATGCCTCCCTTAAAACAATTAAGAGCTTAATAAAATATACTCATTCTAATCTTTGCTAAATTTTCTATTCATATAATTGGAGTGAAACTAAAGCATTTGCATATTGATTTTCATATTTATAGAGCATTACAGACAAAAAGTTAGATTTCTTAGCTCAAAGATGAGACACAGTAGTATAAGTGCTCAGATTTCCTTAGTTTTAGGTATAGAACATGATGCTTTGATATATGTATATATTGCAAAATGATTACCACAATAAGGTTAGCTAACATCCATCACCACAAATAGTTTTTTTTTCCTGTTATGAGAACTTTTAAGACCTACTCGCTTAGCAACTTTCAAATGTACAATACAGTATTATCAACTTTAGTCACCATGCTGTACATTACATCCCCAGAACTTATTTATCTTATAACTGGAAGTTTGTACCTTTTAACTACCTTTACCCATTTTCCCCTCCCCCCATCCCCCACCTATGGCAACATCAATCTGTCCTCTGTACCTATGAGTTCAGTTTTTTAAGATTCCACATATAAGTGAGATCATAAAGTATTTGTATTTCTCTGACTTCTCATTTAGGATAATGTCCTCAAGGTCGATCCATGTTGTTGCAAATGGCAGAATTTCCTTCTTTTTTTATATCTCACATTTTCTTTATTCATTCGTCCATCAATGCATACTTAGGTTGTTTCCATATCTTGGCTATTGTAAATAATGCTGCAGTGAACATGAAGGTGCAGATATCTTCTCCAGATAGTGATTTTTTTTCCTTCAGCTGTATACCCAGAAGTGGAATTGCTGGATCATATGATAGTTCTATTTTTAATCTTTTAAGGAAACTCCATACTGTTTTCCATAGTGGGTACACCAATGTACATCCCCACCAGCAGTGCACAAGGGATCCCTCTTCTCCAAATCCTTGACAACACCTGTTATCTCTTGTATTTCTGATAAAAGACATTCTAACAGGTGTGAAGTGATAGGTCATTGAGGTTTTGATTTGCATTTCCCTGATGATTAGTGATGTTGAGCACCTTTTCAGGTACCTGTTGGCCATTTGTATGTCTTCTTTGGGAAAAATGTCTGTTCAGTTCCTCTATCCATTTTTTAATTGGGTTCTTTTTGTTGTTGTTGTTGTTGTGTTGTTTATATATTTTGAATATTAACCTCTTATCAGATACACGATTTGCAATTTTCTCCCATTCTATAGGTTGCTTTTTCCTTTTGTTGATAGTTTCCTTTGCTGTGCAGCTTTTTAATTTGATGTAGTCTCAACTGTTTACTTTTAATTTTGTTGCCTTCACTTTTTATATCATATTCAAAAATCACTGCCAAGACCAATGTCAAGGAGTTTACCCCCTATGTTTTCTTCTAGAAATTTTATGGTTTCAGATCTTTGAGCTTTGTTGTCTTGCCTTTTGATGAATATAAAACCCAAAGGAATAAATATTGTGTACCTTCACTAAAACTGGCACAGACACAAAATTAGAGTTAAGGAGCTCTGTAATTCCCATCTCTCCAACAAAGTTGTCTTTTAAGACGATTCAATCCCTGGTAGGAGCCTAAAATAAAAGACAATTCCTGAGTAGGAGTCTAAAATAAAATTTTTATAGTAGACAAGCTTCTGTGTTATGGTCATAGAAACATGAACTTATTTTTGTTTCCCTCATGTTGGAAAGAATAAAGAAGTTACTTAGCAATCCCTGTTTCCCCAATACCCTATTGCTATTTATGTGACATTGAAGATCAAAGTTATTTAAATGTTTCAAAGGAACTATTTTCCCCCCCATTTCCCCATTGGTAACTATAAGCATGTTTTCTGTGTCTGTGAGTCTGTTTCTGTTTTGTAAATAAGTTCACTTGTATCATTTTTTAAGATTCCACATATAAGTGATATCATATGATATTTGTCTTTCTCTGTCTTACTTCACTTAGTATGATAATCTCTAGGTCCATCCATGTTGCTGCAAATGGCATTATTTCATTCTTTTTTATGGCTGAGTAGTATTCCATTGTATATATGTACCACATCTTCTTTATCCATTCATCTGTTGGTGGACATTTAGGCTGCTTCCATGTCTTGGCTATTGTAAATAGTGCCTCAATGAACATTGGAGTGCATATGTATCTTTCCAAATTATGGTTTTCTGTGGATATATGCCCAGGAGTGGGATTGCTGGACAAAGGAACTTTTAAAAGTAGAGTGCCCACTACGCTCATAGCATTTATTTAGTATATATATATATATATACACACACACACATGTGTATACATTTTATATATATATAATGCGGGGGTAACAAAAATGTGTCAAACATTATTCTTACCTTCGAGAATTTATTGTGGGAGGGGTAAATAAACATAGTACATGGAAGTAAGTGGTCCCTTGATACCCTTTACAGCGTTATGAAAGTTCGAGGAAAGATCTTATTTGTTTAGGTGGATCATAAAAGGTTTCATGATGCAGTGCCATCAAAATTGATCTTAAATTTGGGGTAGAATTTTGACTGATGAGGATAAAAAGGAAAGGGTATATAAGCTGGGAGAATCACATCAAAGATAGAAAAGAAGGGAATAGCAGATGGCCTGATTTGTCTGGAAATTAGAGATAATAATGGAAAGGTAGTGTGGGGTCTTCTATTTGGGAGATTAAATGCCAGTTTGTTGAGGGGTAGGCCACCTGGAACCAAAGAGGCTACTGTTGATCAAAGGAGCACCGTGACTGGAGCTCAGAAATATTCATCTAGTTATGAGAGGATATCAGGACATCAGGACCAATGCTGGTCCACCGAAGAGTTTCTAACTACCTGAGTAGAAAATCTTGGAGAATGTCATGATTTGCATAAAATTTAATTTATTTAAGGTAAAAGGCTTTCCTATACTCTGAAATGAGCCCTCTCTACCTTACTATTTTAAAAATAGTCTATAGAAAATATATGATAAATGCCCATGTTCATTGCAGCATTATTTACAATAGACAAGACATAGAAACAAACTAATTGTCAATGGATGAATGGATAAATAAAATGTGATATATATAGGATATATATAAATGTGATATATATTTTTATATGAATGTTATTCAGCCATAAAAACATTTTTTTAAATAATGTTCTTATTTGGCCAAATTAAAAGTTTGCAATCATATATTGGTCCCTAAAACACTTTTTTTTTTTTGCAATGTTATTGGCCAGAAAACTAGAAGCCTGGGAGCTACTGTTACATAGGGTCAATTAGAGCTGGTTGAGTACTCTTGGATAGAGTGGAGAAAGTGTGCTGAAGGAGGAAAGATATTTGGGAAATAAAACTTAGAAGATGAAGCAAGCACTTGGCTATGTGAGTCAACAGAGGACAATTCGAAGGGTGCCCTTGATAAAAACAGGAGAGTGGGGAGCATGATGGTATTTTGGTAGAGGTAGAGTAGGCAGAGGTTGACAGGGAAGATCATTTTAGTTGTGGAAATGTTCTGCGGATGTTCCTGTAGGAAACTGTTGAAAAATGTCCCTTGGGCAACTGAAATCAGTCTGGAGTTTGGGAGGGAGGTTCATTTATTGTTGAGAAAAGATATTTATTTTATACCTACTATGACAAGCACTAAATTTGGGAGGAAAGGATATATCTGCATGTCATTTATATAGACTCCCTTACAATGATCTTTTCATTAAGTACTTGTTACTTAATACAGTCATCCCTTGGTATCAGTGGGGGATTGGTTCCAAGACCCACTGTGGATACCAAAATCTGTGGATGCTCAAGGCCCATAGTCAGCCCTCTGTAACTTTCAGTCTGCATCCATTGATTCAACCAACGTGGTATTGTATTCTACTGTATTTATTTCTTTGAATCCACATATTAGTGGACCCGCAGAGTTCAAACCCACGTTGTTCAAGAGTCAACAGTATAACTCTTTTATTTCTGTTTAATGGTGCTTTAGAACCTCTAATTCAAAGATATATTGCAAATACAATGATAAATATTTAAAATTTACAACTGATCTACAAAATCATAAATGAATCAACAACTAAGACTGAAAAAAGTTTTATTAGTGTATTGGTTAGCCTAGGCTGCAGTAACAAATAAACAAACATGTAAGGGTACAGTATCTAAAAGTTTCTATCTTGGTCACACTCTGTCTCGTGATGAGCAAGTGAATACGTTGGTAGAACAGCTCTCCATAGAGGCCCAGGCAGATGGGGGTTCCACCTTCATGAACAACACATGGCATCTAAGGTCACTCTGTCACTTCCATCTCAGTCAGCATGCATTCAAGATTTCAGCCCTCCAAGTGGCAAACATTACTTCTACTCACACTCCCCTGGCTAGAACTCAGTCATATGGCCCAATTTAATGACAAGGGCAGCTGGAAAGCATAGTCAAGCTCTGTGTCTGGGAAGAAGAGGAAACGGATTTTGTCGAATAATCAGCTGTCTGCCACGGTTTGTATTAAATTGTCTGAGAAAGAGTTAAATTTTAATAAGTAAAACACTTGATCACGAAGAGCATTTTGTATGTCAATGAACAGAATCTTGAGCACTGCACCTCTGAAGAGAAGTTACTGCCATTTATAAGGAACTTCTATTCATGTAACAGTTAAACCATGCTTTAGTAGTTGTAAAAATGAAACAGCTGAATTCCTATAATGTTGTGCAGAGTCCTTGCAAGGGTATCATTTGCTTTTTCCAGCTGAAAAGCAGTCTAAGCTAAGTGACCTGAAATGATGGGGGGCAAGAGGCAAAAGGACAGCATCCCAAGATTAATATGTTTTCTATAAGCAGATCCTTTCCGACCTTCCTTTTTGTTCCCAGGAATATGAACCTCTTTGATGTGTTTGTGGTTTTTGCATTTCTTTCACCATCAGCATTTTTTCTTCAAAATTGTCCTTAAAGTGCCTGCATCCTATTCTGAACCCTTAGTCTATGACCACTTGCCTACTTCCAATAAATTTTTACTACATATCTCATACCCCTCAGCTTAGTTCTGCACCTGAGCCTGAAAATACGTTCACAGCAGCAGATAGAAACCCATCAGTCGTAATATATCACTACTCAAGATCTTATACCACAAGATATCCAGAGATCTTTGCATTTATTCATGACAAATGACTTGTAGGTCATTCTCATCTTTAGCATAACCCTTAGGACTAAATTCCTTGTAATGTAAAATCAATTATCTCTACTGGGCATCCTTCTTCTCAAAGTCTTAAAGTTACTACCAGCTCGGATTTGTTAAGTATTTCATTGACATCAACAATAGTACATTGTTTCTTCTGGCCTAGGGTCTGGAGAGGGAAGCATTTGAAAGGAAATCAAAGAGTTCAGATATTAGCTCTGTTTTAGGTTGATCCTAGATAGGTGATGCAGTCTTGTCTTAGTATGTTTGGGTTCCTACAACAAAATACCACAGGTTGGGTGGTTTACAAATTAAAAGAAACATTTATTTCTCACAGTTCTGGAGGCTGGGAGTCCGAGGTTAGGTGCCAGCACGGTTGGGTGAAGGCTGTCTTCCAGGTTGTAGATTTCTCACTGTGTCCTCACATGGCAGAAAGGCTAGGGAGCTCTGTGGGGCCTCTTTAATAAGGGCACAAATCTCAATCATGAGGGATAAAGATTTAGTCACCTCCTGAAGGAGAAGGCCCCACCTCCTAAACCCAACACTTTGGGGATTAGGATTTCAACACATGAACTGTAGGGGGAGGTACACAAACATTCAGACTATAGCAAGTCTCTTCCTCGTAAACAGCAGTGAGCAGGGGAGGAGCTCAGACAAGGCTAATTTGGATCATTAGGAAACCTTCAGAGTATGGTTTAATCAGAACACTTTAGTGGATTTTGCTTTTGGTCACCTAGCATCAGAATACTCTTTGGGCAGAATCCTAAAATAGATGGGAGGCAGGGTCACACACCCCACTGTAGGAGCTAAAGGGGTCAGATAATCTTTTCCCCTGACAGCTGGAGCATCTGCAAATATTCCTGCCAAGGAAGGGCTCTGAAGCTTGAGAGAGTGACACAAAAATGAAGGCTCCTGAAAGATCATTCGCGGCAATGGAGGGGTGCAGAGTCCACAGCCTAGAGCTGACTTCCAAGGTATGGGGGTCTTCTGTAGACTATACCTGGAGTACCATCTTGGCTGCTCCAGGCTGCCCAGCTTCCCACTTCCTGTTCTTTTCCTGTACCTTGTTCTTTGGTTCGTGACAGCCTTATAAGAAATTGCCTACTGTTTGTATCAGTCAGGGAAAGTTTCCATTGTCTGCAACTAAGAAATCCTACTAGCACAAACATCCCCCAAATCTGTTATACCTGTATTTTCCATTAAAATAACTTTTTCTTATTGCAAAAATTATTTATCAGCTGAAAAACTTAGAAAATATAGACAAAAACAAAAAACAGTGTAACCTCATCACCCACAGAGAAACTTTGTAAAAAAAAATTTTTAACATTTTCTGGTGCATACTCTCCTAGACTTTTTTCCTGGGTATGTATATATATATATATATATATTCTTTGTTTCTTTCTTTAGCTATTATAAAAAGTGCTACCACATTGTGATCAACGTGCTCGCTATTTACCTGCTATTCTGCCTCATCTATAGCTTTGCTTCTGCTCATGAACGTGAATATAGACATGAGTTGGTCCAGCCTAGTGAAAAGTATTTGTCACCCTTACTCAAGTTGCCTTTGAATAAACATACGTAGAAGTGATATAATTCTCTTATACAATAAGGCATACAAAATGATTTCAGAGGGCAGTGTTCCTTTGCTGGGTAAGAGTCCTCATATGACTCACTTGGTCAAGTGCATTGGGTGTAATTTTTATATTCAAGTTGCTAGAATTCAGAATTTTCAGAGGAAGTTCAGGTTATAGGTATACTCTCCTGAGGACCTAATATTTCCACTAGAAATAATTTTTAAATTACTAGTTTCTCAGAATGCATTAAATTCATCTCTAAGAATTGTAGTATTCATCTCTAAGAAGAATTACATATAACTAATTATATGTACAAATAATAACTGCCATGACAAAATAGGTAATCTGAGAGGACAGTTTTACCAGGCATGCTTAAACTTTATAAACACTAGTTGCAGATAGTAAATATATTAAAAGCTCTTAGAAAATCTGTTCTCTACCTCTTCCATCTTAATAGACTTTAGTACTCTTTTCTTCATAGAGGTAAACTTCAACCCCAGATTAAAATGAATTAGTAGATTCTAAATTAATTGCATTTCTATTTTTTCAACCTAGGTTGTCCTCAGTCAGTCTTATTCTATGGCTCCTCATCCCACTATTTGTCTTTAAGGCATCTATTTTTTTTCCTTTATAGCCATAATTACTACTAAAAATAAGAGATTATAGCTATGGTTTTCTTCCTGGTGAGTGGTATACAAACTTTCCTCTTATTGCTACCCCCAAATTACCCTCAATAAATATATTTAAGAGACAGACTCACAAAATTTCTAGTGAGTTTCTAACAAGTGTGTAGATGATAGGTATTTTTCTATCTATAAGCTATCTTTAAGCTGCTTTTATGATTTTTACTATTAATTTTAAAAATCACATATAATGACTATTTTCATTATATATTTCATAATGACATTGCTTTTTCTCCATGATCAATGCATTGATAAGGTAACTATTCAATAATTTGAAAGATAAAGTCATCCAATGCTTTATTAAGCAAAAGAATTAAGAATGGTTAACTTTTTAAATCCTGGACCTCAACATGCCTTTGCTATTCAAATCAAAATGCAGTAGTCTTCACATTCGTTACTACGAATTTCAAAAGAACAATCTACATTTTTAAAAAACAAGAGGAAAAAAAAGAATAATCTACATTTCTAAAAGCTATTTATATAGAAAGACAAAAGAGAACATAATTAAGCTGGAGTCTTTCCATATCATTGTCTTTTGGGGTCCAGGCAGCAGAACCATGATGTAGGTGAAAAAGTACCATGGCCAGGTTCCAGTGTATGTGATTCAAGCTGAAGAACAAAAAGCTGAACTTGTGAATACATTAACTTGACTCATAAAAGGATGCTAACCAGAGGTCTCCATCTTTAGAGACCAAACAAGGGCAAATAAGTTAAAATGGCAGCAACATCAATGTGGGTTATTTATAAAACAGTGTTTTCCAAAATGTATCAAGAGGCTAAGGACACCCATTGCTCATACCTTTAAAGAATAAGATGGGCTGCTCATTTGTTTGGAATGGTTCTTGAAGGAAAATATTCTGTAAGGCAGGAAGATATCTCTCCTTACTTGAAGGCCATCTTTCTCCCTAGGGGCTCAAACCTTTGAACTGTATCTCATTTATTCTTCTCAGTGTGAACCAAATCCAGTTCTGCAAGTTACAGACTCTACATCTTTCATAACCTAACTCCCATTGTAGACTCTCTCAGGAGTTAGGAACTCATCCTCTTCCCACTCCACCTCAAAATTCAGCCCATATTCCTTGATATGGGGCTTCTTTTCTTACTATATGTCTGATATTCAGAGACATTCAAGGGCATTTATTTCCTATAATATGCAATTAAGTGCAATTTAAGAAACAACTCTGTAAAATAGGGACTGTAAGGGCAGTGTTTGTTGTTTGTTTGGATGTTTGGTTAAGTAGCCTGGGGCAAATGGCTCAGCTTTGGCTGAGCTATATTCCTATTTCCTTTTGATAATAACAAAAATCAAAATCACTAAAATTTTCTGAGAAATAAACTACAAAGAAATCTATTTGTGAGAGTGAGAGAAAAATTTCTTCTTTCAAAGTATGTTGGTAAGATGGGAAGTTAAGTATTCAATTGGCTAAATACACTTTTTGGATATTTCAGCTTCTGTAATGATTGACATCCAGTGAAGCCTTCTTTCAATTTTCTAAAACCAGTACAAAAGCTGTTATCTAAAAACAACCGTTAAGTTTAATATTTTGAGTAGTAATCAAGTCATGACTTTTTCCATTCTAATTTGTTCCTGTACATTTTCTAACGGGGGGGTTTGGGCTTCCAAGTCATCCTCTCCAGTCTTTGTACGATAAAATGAGCTATTTGCTTCCCTTTAGCAGAGCTGGATGGGGGCTATCTCTGCATTTGATTGGCTGGCTTTTAAAGGATTACTTCTCTGGAAAGGTACCGTGCCATATCACATTGCTAGCGGCGTGGACTTAGTTGTGGTTAAAATTTTAAATTGAAGATGAGCATTTACCACCAGAGAGAACATAAACTTCAGGACTCCTGTGCTATATAGATTCTAGCCATCATATTGGCTAAATGTTTGATGAAGAGCTCTGTTTTGAAACAACCTTAAATACCATATCCAGAAATAACAGCTGACTCTGGTAGAGAGGAAATTTGGGGTCCCTGTATGTTTTATAACGAAGCCAATTTTAAAAAGAATAAATTCCAGCTACACAAATTGACCTCAATAAGATTAACAAAACTGAGGAAGACTGATGTCAGCTAAGGCAACAAGTCAAATAAATTACCCCATACTATTTATACACAGATGAAATAAAACAATGGCTTTCTATTTTTATTTTTCACTTCACAGCTACTCAAAGAGTATACATGATCACTTTTCCAATTCCACTTAATATTTTGTCTGAAAGAAGAATTTACTGAGTAAAATGCTTAGTTGCAGGATTTCACATTTGCAATCCATCGGGTTACAATATTGAAGTTACTACAGTTTCTTCCCCAGTGTAAGCATTCTGTATGTGCCTTTTATTTACATTCTGTCACTTTTTATTTCCTCCTAAACTTTGTATGCTCAAGAATGAAACTGTATTGGTGTTATGTAACAATATTTCAAACTTACCACATACATATTGGTTTATCTCTCCCTTGAACCCATGTCCCTGAAAAATAAACACAATGTATGCAAAAGAACTACCTTGGAGTGCATGAAGAAGAGTGTAGACGTGTAGAAATAAAAGAATCGAAAAACAGTTGTGTGGAGGTGTATCTGTCCTGTTGACAACAATCCCCATGATTTGTTAACAGACATAGGCAGCCAACGTAGTACACAACACTGTCCTAGAACTGGACATAAGACGTTGTTAACCAAGTGGGAATTAAGGCTTTAAGGTCTCTTACAACTCATGTGATTCAAAAAACCGAAAGCAAGCAAACCGTAAAACTTGGAGAAAGTGCTCCAAATAGAGCCTCTTTGGCAGCCCAGATTGAACCAAATGACTCAGGTGGACAACTAAAATAAACTGTGCGCCGTTTTCTTTCACTAGGTCTATAAAGCCCATAAATTATGTTCGGTCCAGAAAACAAGGAGTTACTAGCACCTTCCCTTTCCATTTTTTAAAATATTCAATATATTCAGCATCAATTCTTAGTCCATGGTCTTCACTCATTTATTGATTAAACAAAACCCCGGGTGCCTCTTGGTGATCACTCCTTCCAAGCTGACATGCAAACTGAAATGCCTCACCATGGAGAGGGTCGAGACCGCAAGGCAAGTCATCCAGAAGTGGACACATCTTGCTATTTATTTACTTATGTATTCAAGGGGCTGCGATGGCCACGGCTGGACTACGACGAGGCGGGAGGCGAAGGGGCGCGCGGGCTGTGAGCCGCAGCCCGGGGGTGGGAACCCGCAGAGGAGATGGGGAGCAGCAGCCACGCTCCACTAGCTCTGCCCGCTGGACCCAGAAAATGACCAGCCCCTCCCCCCACCGCTCCCTTGACCCCTCCCCTCTTTCCAGGCCTTTCATCCGCCCGCCCGCCGGGCAGTCCGCGGCCCCCAGACCTCTCGCCGTCTGCCTCTTTCCACAACCCGGTCGTGCGGCGCGGTCAGGCCCGGGGCAACCCCACGAAGCCCATGGCCCGGCGAGGACCCCGACCCCCTGCCCCTCCGGCCGCGCCCCTCCCTTTCGTATAACGCACCTGCAGCCCCGCCCCCGGCCAAACGCTGAGGCGGCGGCGGGCTGGCGAGGCCGGGCGGCTCGGCCCTCCAGGCACAGTCACCTTCCCTTCCCCCTACATTCCGCCCACCCCCCTTGCTCAGCCGCCGAGCTGCCGCCGCGCTCCTCAGCCGCCCCGAAATCTAAAGGGGTCCGTCTCCGGCACCACAACCAAATGGCTGAGCCTCCCTGGCCGGCTGCGCAGCCCGCCCATTGGTCCCTTCCCCCCCGCCTCCGCCACCATTCGCTGTTGCCCGGAGACCCTCGGCGGCGATTGGCTATGCCTGTTGCCACTCTTCCCGGCTGCCAATCCCGCCTCCACGGTGATCAGGTTAGTGTGCGCCGCGGGTGCTGGGGGCTCGAGAACCGAGCGGAGCTGGTTGAGCCTTCAAAGTCCTAAAACGCGCGGCCGTGGGTTCGGGGTTTATTGATTGAATTCCGCCGGCGCGGGAGCCTCTGCAGAGAGAGAGCGCGAGAGATGGACATGGACAAACGGATTCATTTAGAGCTGCGGAACAGGACGCCCTCTGATGTGAGCATTTGCCAAAAATATCTCTGTCGGTCCATTCTCCTACTTTGTGTGTGTGTGTGTGTGTGTGTGTGTGCGTTGGGGGGGAGGCACTTTTTTTTGAGGGGGCGCCCGGGAGATGTGGGTTTGGGGGTCGGACTGCAAATGAATTGCAAGGTTGGGGGGTTGCAGTGCCATCCGAGCATGTTCCGGCTGCCGCCGCCGCTGCCCTTGGTGTGTGACTACCTGTGCGTGTGCTCCCGCGTGTGCGAGTGTGGGTGCGAGAGTGTGCACCCATCGGGGGCCAGCGGGCGCACGCGTTTGGGTCGGAGAGAATGAGGCAAAATAACCCTCTGAGCTCGCTGCTCCCGTGACTCCGTCTGAGGGAAAGATTAACAAGAGAGGAGGAGGAGAGGGGCTGCCTCCTGGATTTAACAACAAAAAAAGGGGGTTTTATATTTTATAAATGAATCCCCCCTTCCACCCCCCTCCCGCGCCTTCCCCCTCCCTTTCTCTCTCGCTCGCTCGCTCGCTCGCACACACACAATAAGTTTTGGGCTTCGCGAGTCCGGTTTAGTTTCTGATAAATGTGGGCCGAGGCCCCTGGGGAGAGCGCGTGGGGAGGGGGCTGCAGTGGAGTTGGGAATGGCTCGAGTTTAAAGTGCGTCTTCATTTCTTTGCAGTGATGAGGCGAGAGACGGGGGAGCCATATTTGTAACTTTGTAGTGTTCGTGAACGCGCCCTTTCTCTCCCTCCCTCCCTTTCTCTGCCTCCCTTCCTCTCCTCCTCTTTCTCCCTCACTCTTTCCACCCCACCTTCGGGCCAGATGCTGATGTTTCTTCCTTTCCTTCCGAAGGGAGGATAAATTGGAAGACGGGGGGAGGGATTTTCGAACGTGCAAAGGCACAGATAATCCCCGCGCCTCCCCACCTCGCGCGATCGCTACTGCAAGTTACCCAAAGGCTACGTCCCGGTCCCCCCTCTCCCCTGCTCCCTCCGGCCTCCCTAAGATGCTAGCCTTTGAGCCCTGGCGCCCCCCGGCCCCGACCCCCGGCCCGTCTTTCTCTAGGGTGGGCTCCTTGGCAGCCATTCGGCGCCCAGTTAATAAATGGGCCCGGGAAACTTTGTCAGGACGCGAGCTGCCCAGAGCTGGTGCCTGTGGTGGGTATTGGCTGGGTCCAGATTTATGCGGGCTTAGCAGACACGCAGCTCCGGGATGGGAGTTTGCCTTCCCGTCGCCCTTATTGATTGGGCAGTAGCGGGAGTACGGCCGGAGGAAACTTACACCGATGGGAACTGGGAGGCTCGGGCAAAAGCCTACCCCTGAGGAGGGGAAAGGTGAGGGTGGGTTACTCGAACGC
The DNA here is from genome assembly GCF_964165515.1 of Mesoplodon bidens. Classification (NCBI taxonomy): domain Eukaryota; kingdom Metazoa; phylum Chordata; class Mammalia; order Artiodactyla; family Ziphiidae; genus Mesoplodon; species Mesoplodon bidens. The sequence goes on along the minus strand of NC_138178.1, from coordinate 58,314,049 downwards.
CCGTTTTTATTTGTCTCCCTCTCGCTTTCAAACACTGTTTTATGTGAGTTGGAGGCTCAGCGGAGGAGACCCCGGGTCTGGGGCGGAGACGCTGGGTGACTCCTCTCGTGGCCCCTCCGGGGACCAGCGGAGCGCGGGCGGGAGGACCCCTCACCCCAGACCCGGTGGCCAGGGTTCCACAGAGTTGGGAGTTTGGGGTAGCACTGTGCGCTGACCTGTCGCCCCTCCAGCCCGTTAAAACCCGAATTCCTGGCGCAGGCAGGCCTTGCTTCCTCTTTTCTCTACTTCCTCCCCCAAACCTGAGTGAGACTTTTGAAAACAAGATCCTTTTTGTGCCCCCCCCATCATAACGCAGCTGTGGACTGTAGACGTGCAATGCCTTATGGCGCGCAGGGCGGGGAGGGGGTGGCGGAGGGAGGGGAGGGGTTGCCCGCCGGAGGACGCTGGAGTTTCTGCGAACAATTTGCCGGCAGTTTGCCTTTCTCTGGCCGGTTTCATCCCAGCTTGGACCCCGAGCCAGAGGATTGGGGGGCTGGGTGTGGTGATGGGGGAGGGGGCCGGAGCCGCGGGCTTCCCGCGTACTTTCCGGAAGCCCCCCGTGCGGAGGGGGGAGGGCGCCAAGTAGGGGGCCGGGGTCGCGGCGGCAGGGTGTGGAGGCGCGGTTCGCCCGGCCAACCCTATCACCGCTGCTGGCCAACTGGGAGCGAGATCGAAAGCGGGTCGAACCGGCTCTTTAAACTTCCCGAGTGTGTGCTGGGGGAGGGGAGCGCGCCGCGCCGAACTGGGAGCGATTTCTCACGCTTACGCCCCCTCGCCTTCGAGTCTCCCGGCCCACACGCCTGCCCCCTACCTTGAGGCGGGGTGGGGCGCGGGTGGGGGTGGAGGGGGCACTTTCTGTCCGTTTGCGGAGGAGGGGGAGAAAGCTAGCTAATGAGGGACAAAAGGGGTGAGGGAGGAGAAACTCGGTTTTTTAGACGTTCTTAAGATAAACAGCTCCCAGAGAGCGCCCCCTGCACCCCTCCCTGCCGTGCTCCCCCCAGGGCCCCCACACACCCACCTTCGGAGCCTCTCCCAACTCTGATCCGGGGGCTGGTGGCCACGCCGCGACGCCGAAATAGGACAAGCAGCCATGTTTCCCGGGTCTCGCGCGGCCCGCCCCTCCCCTCCCCCATGGCGCGGCCGGCGCCGAGCGCGGGGCTCCTAATGCGGGCGCTGGGCTCCATGCGGCGCAGGGCGCGGGCCGGCGGCCGGGCGACCCGGCGGCCGGGCCTCGCGCGCGCGGGTCGGGGCGCGGGCGCGCCGGGCTGGCCCCGGGCGGGCCTTTTGGCTACCCGAGCTGGTTTGGAGCTCGAGGTGTTTTATTTATTATTATTGTTTTTGTAACGGCCAGGCCCGCCGGAGGCCGAGCCCGAAGGGCGCCGAGGCGTTACTGGGGGGCAGGGGCGGCCGCCGGGGCCCTGCTCGCCTGTGGCACGACTGCCGGGCGCCGGGCTGCCATTTTGTCACCGTGGCTGTTGTCCCTGGGTGGGGGGGGCGCAGACTTGCGCCATCGCCCCGACGGCCCCGGACGTGGAGGCAGCAGGGGGAGCGGGCTCCAGGGACCCCCAATTGTGCTCTGGGCCCCGATGGGGGTCCCCGCCCCTTGCCAACGGCCTGAGGCTCTGCTGGAGCGTTGCGGCGTCCGTTGCTCTGGGAGGGCGACGATCCTCCCGGCGAGTGCTCCCCCCGCCCCCCAGCGCGCTCCCTGCCTCCCCCGCCCCTCTTCTCGCCAGTATTTCGTCCTTCCTCCTGCAGGCGTTTTAGACGTAGTTCAATGTGGCCCTAAAGACGAACGGATCGCCCTGGTGTTTGCTCTTTCTACGGAACTGATAGGAGGGTGGGGGGAGAAATTAAACATGAGGTTTCTTTTGGGGGTGGCGCACGCGACTCTAGCGGCCCTGACTGAAGCCGAGGACAGCGGCCGCTTAGCCGGGAGGGACGAGTTGATGCGTTGGGGAAACGCCCTCCGGGGCTGGGCTCTCCGGGAAGGTAGGTCGCGCTCGGTGTTTCAGGTGGGTGTTGCAGCGCCCTGCTGGCTGCTAGGGGAGGCCCCCTTGCTCTTCCTCTGCCCCTCCCCCTTTTATTTTTGCCCGGGGGAAGGCAGCCACAGTAGTAAATGTAACCCTAAGCCGAAAAGATTAGGGAATAAGGCGTTGCTTTTTAAAAAGTAAATGATGTCTTTTTTTTTTTTTCTAACTGCCTTTCTCTGGCTGTTGACTGTGAGCCAGGCAAGGCATCGCGTCGCCGGCATCTCTCTTGAGACTTTTTAAAAGCTGATATCCATGCTGGTTAAGCACCTCACTGGTTAAACTTTGGTAGACGTCTGCATGGAGACCAGCTTTCATGGCAGTGCCCGGCCAAGGCTGCCCAGGAAGCCAGGTTTAACTTTGACCTTTGGAATACGTCACATCATGTTTTCCAGACTGACTTACTGCCTAATTGGGTTCAAATAGGCTGATATTAACTCCAGTTTATGCAAGCCTACCAGGGATCCAGAGGCAGAAAATTGAGCATGAGTTCTGTATGGACATGGCTTGGTACTGGATTGCTGCTGCTTATGGTAGTTTTGAGCCTGAGGGCTTCACGGGGGAGCTGGGTAGTAGAACCACACAGGCCTAAATGTAAATACCTCGTGTCACAGAGGTAAGATTAGTTAACCTGCCCCTGTGATCTCAGGCCAGTTAACTTAACCTACCTCTTTGATCCTTGGTTTCCTCACCTGTAAAATGGGAATAATCCTATTTAATGAATCAGTGACAAAACTGGCTTGATCTGGCCCTCAGGTGCTCAGTATGTGATAGTGTTATTCTCAGAGAGATAGGGGGGTGTGATGCAGCACAACTTTGGGCATTTCTAGGGTTTAGAGAACAACCATAATAATAGCTGATGCTTGTATAGCACCCATGCTATGCCTGGTACAGTTTTAAGTGGATTACACATATCAGTTAATTTAGTCCCCACAGCAGCACTAGGAGGCAGGTACTATTATAATCCTTATATTAACACAGGAAATCGAGGCATAAAGATGTTATCACAGCCAATCTGCATACTCAACCTCTATACTCCCTCCTCTGAAATACCCTTACTTGTAAGAGACTGTGGGGAAGAGCTTTTTCTTCCTTGGCTTTGAAATATTGCCACCTTATGAGAGAGTTAGAAGACTGGACAGCCTCCTGGTTGAAGATACTGAGGTGGGTGGTCAGGATCAGAGGCTCTCTGGCTTGTCAGTTTTAAGGGGGAGGCCATACATACACTTCCCTAGTTTGGGTTAGCACATCACATCTGGTTAGAATCTGGCCTTTTAGGTGTTGGAGGACACACTTTGAGGAATGAGAAGCTAAGCAGGAGCCCCTCAGGCAGTGGTGTGTGTGGGATCATGCGTGTAATGCATTTCCCACTTTTATTTTCAGACAGAAAGCTGAACAGAATTGGCATGTCCTTGGTTTCCAGGACCTAGTTTACTAATAACACTTCATGGATCATCTCACTTAATCCTCCAACAACTCCTTAAGGATAGGCCAAGCAGGGTGACATCCTTTGTTGTGAGGGTGAATCATCCAGGCTGGGAGAGTAGGTCAAACAGCTGGTAAGCAGCGGAGTTGGGTTCTCCTCCCACTGTAAAACCGGAGGTCCTTAGTTAGACAGTAAGGACTTTGAAAATTGTATAGTCTGTTGGGTCCCAAATGTGGCCCATCACCAGAATCATCCGGGTGCATGTAGAATGCAGATTCCTGGCTCCACTCCTGGACATTGGTTTAGCACAGGCATTGCCAAATTTTGGGTGAACTGCCTGTTTTTGTATCACGAGCTAAGAATGATTTGTACATGTAAACACTGCAATCAGTTTGATGATGTGGAACACTGAATCCCAGTTAAGTGAAATGTTGTCTCCCTTTCCCCCCTGCAAAGAATTATACTTGTTTCCTTGGATGTTTATTAGGAAAAAAATTGTGCTCATTATATGTTTTGAATTTTATCAATAAAAGAATTGTGGAAATTTGTTTTCTTTCATTATAAAAGTGCCTATGTAGTATTGTCAGTTTTGCCTTTAGGTAAAGTTTACTATCTTGCCCCTTACAGAAAAAGTTCGGTAATCCCTAGTTTAATAGATTGTGAGGAAGGACTTTGGGATCTCAGTTTTTAAATTTTTTTAATTATTAAATTTTTTATTAAGCGTGTAAGAAGCCTTTTTTCTGGGTGGTGCCTTAGGGGTCTTTCCAAGTCCTTTTACATGTGCCTTTTATCTGGTTGATGTCTGGTGGAAATCAGCCTCAATCCGCGAACATCCATAAGAAGAAAAATCGTACTTGTTGCTGGTGTAAAATTGAGCATCCCTTCTATCCAGAAGTTATTCTGTGTTACCAACCGAAATTCTTCATCTTGCATATTCAGGATATTTCAAAAGGTTTTTGCATACCTTGTAGTTAAATGGTTACCCTTAAGTTTTAGATGTCTTCTCAGAGCTAGAGGAAAGGAGCTTTGAACTGCAACGGTTTGAGCTTTGAGGTCTGGAAGGTGCAGCAGCTGTGTACCTGGTGGCTGACATCAGAACTTCAGAGCACAGATCACTGAAAAGCACAGATAATCCTAGAATCTCTAGTTTGGGCCTGCTGCTCTTCCACTGTGCATGTTGCCTGGGGAATGTACTAGCAGCAAAGTGGCTTTGAGTTCCAGAGCCCTTCTTTCTACCTCTCTAGCCTCTTGTGCCTGAGCTAATAAGCGGAAGGAATGGATAGAAAATTGGCCAGGCCACGGGAGGAGGCGATAAATCCAAGAGGGTGAATCCCAGTCCCCATAACTGTGGCCTGTACTTTAAGGGCAGCAAACTGCAGACCCAGTTCCCTCTCTGGGCCGCTGCTGCACCACCAGCCTCTCAAGGTAATACAGGCACCTTGATTGAGCTTTGGGGGCTGGTCGTCTAGAGCTTCATTTTATATTAATTTTACCACATTGAAATAAAAAACCTCAGGGCTGTTGGGGACCTTTTATGGAGATTGTGTAGGATGCTCATCAGATGTCTCGTTACCACGGTGCCTGCCCTCTAGTCTGTTGTATCCCTTAGGAAAGGAGCAGAGAGCCTGTTGCTGAGTGGTCATGAGCCCTGGTCGAATGAGCTTAGCCCAGTTGTTGAGCTTGATTATGACTTGGTGAAGAGGAGGCTCATTACTCTGGTGTCCAGAGGGGGGACTCCCTTACAGATGTTCGCTCCCATGCACTCCCCTGCAACACACACATTTTGACCTGTCCACCCCCTATTCTAGCTAGTGCTCTAGTCTCCTAGGAAGTACCCTCCCCCAGTCCCCTATCACCACTGCCTTCCTCCCACAAGCAAAGTAGAGAAATAGTGACCTGAGTCTGAATCTTATATTACATTGAAATATAATTATATGACAAATGATAAATACTCAACAATGATGTTTTCATTAAAGAGATGGAGTCTGGCAGGGATGGAGACTTGTGAAGGCATCTGTTATTCCGAACTTCTCATTTAATAAAATGGGTTGAAGCTAGATGAACAAAGCCACCGTTGGTCTGGGCCCCCTTCCCAGACATGGAAGCAGCCTCCCTGCATCAAACCAGTTGTCCTGATGACATTTGTTAACACGAAGCCTGTAAAACAAGATAAGATGTCTTTGTTCACTGGCACTGGGCCCCATCAAGTGCCTCCTGGGCCACACCCTGAAACCCCTGTGTTTTCACTCAAATTTATTTTGTTTCAGCTTCACAGATACCCTGGTGCACACATCTGTTGCCTTCTTTTACCAAAACTTGCTCCAGGTGGCAGATCTAAAAAATGAGTTTACTTAACCCCACTATCACTTACTCTAATGTGGATTAAAGTCTGGGCTATCTTTCCCAGAGGGATTTGCGTTTGGAGATTCCAGTTTGGTGAGGAAATTACCAGAGAACTATTAGAGACTTGGGTGCTCTTCTCAGCCTTGCTATTAACTAACTTGGAGAGTTGTTTGGCCTCTTTGGGCCTCTGTTTTCTCCACTCTAAAATGGGAGTGTTGAGTGAGATCAGTGACTTTCAAACTTTTTGTTCCTATACTAAGAAATATGTTTTACACCACTACACAGTATGTATATGTTGATACATACACAGGTTATCTGAAAAACTGACAGTACGCTCCCTTACTGTGAATAAAACACTTTTATATTCATTAAAAAAATGCTGGCTTTGACCCATAAATTGATTTCATTACTTGTTAATGTTTGAAAGACATTAAAAGATGAATATTAATGTTCCTTCCCTCACACTCAAATGTTTTGTGGTTTGATTTGGAGGAATGTGGGAATGCCATTTGCAGCTTTGTAAAAACTCTCCACCTAGGGTCAGTAGTGATTCCTCCTGCATTGAAGCCATCTCATCTTGGGTCCTATGTTCTCAAGCTGCTCTCCTAGCCCTTTCCCAACCCAGACCTTCTCACAGCATTATGGAATCATTATCCTAAATTCCTGCCCGGATGGATGCCTTCCAAGTCTCCTGGTTGTGCCAGCAGCCCTCCGCCAAGCATGTTCCTCCACCCCCTTCTCTCTACCCTCACTGCCCCCCCCTTGTCTTTGTAAAATGACAGTGTAATAGTGCCTACCACACAGTCTGGCACAAAGTAAGGGCTCGATAAACATTAGATGTCATTGTTATTATGGTCTGTTCCTAGAACACCACAGTTGGCATTCACTTAAAAAAAAAAACTTTACATTATCAACAGACACATTATATCAAAAAGTAACATTTGTTTCAGTGGGGAAAGAGGTTAGAAGCTAGAGATTCAAACCTGCCAGTTGTTTTTCCCCACAAGCAATTCAACAGTGAATGTGTTGTTTCTCCATCTAATGAGTGTAGCTCTAGCATCTAAACATCATGGAACAGCCCCAGCACTGGATTCTAAGGTAGTTTCTGCTGAGGGTAATAACATGACTCTCCCTTTTCCTGGGCAACACCTGGTCACTACCTAAAGCGAGTAATTCAGATTCTACTCCTCAAACTGCCCACCAACCCTCCGCCCCCTCCCTCCCAGCCAACGACCTTCCCCTCACAGAGAAAATGGAAACTTCCTGGTTTCCTAAGAAATTCCTAGACCAAACCTGTGCCCAGCTCAGCTGTCCTTTGGGTCTTACCTGCGCCTGCCTTTCAGTTACCTTTTTCCTCCTGGGCACCTAGCTACTCTCCTTTGGACCCTTCTCAAGCTTGGGGTGTTTCTCCCATCCTAAAGCAGACAGGAAGTGTCCCTTGATCTCCTATCTCACTCTAGCAACTGGCTATCTCTCCCCTTTTACATTCAAACTTCCTGAATTGTCTAACCACCTTCTCCCTTCCCTCACTTCTCTCACACCTCAGCCTCCTCAGCTTCCTAAGCAGCTCCCCAAATCCCAGCAGCCCTCACTGTCTTCTTTTTACATGACTCCTCAGCAGCAGTACTGTATCCCCACCCTTGACCTTCATGAGTTACATTCCCCATTACCTCCCCCTTTCTCCGGTATTTCTCCTACAGCTGTGGCCACTCCTCAGTTTCTGCGGTTCTTTGGCCCTTGTCTCTGCAGCCATGAAGTATCAGACTCAGTCAAGCCCAGGCCCTGAGCTCTCTCTTGTTCTGTATTCCCTCCCCACAAAATCTTGTTCTCACTGACAACTGCAGGTGCTTTTTGGTGCCTGGGGTCTGACGTTTACTGTTAACATCTCCGGCCTGACCTCTTGACTGAGCTCAGGACGCACCTAGTGTCTCCCCCCGAGTGTCCCCAGAGCACCCCACGTTCAGCATGTCCAATGGGAACCCATGGCCTCTGCAACCTCCTCCATCCTCCCCACATGCACACATGTGATCTTTCCATCACAAATCCTGTCATTTCAAAATATCATCCAGCCGATTTCCCCTGCACAAAGCCCCCCTTGAAGCCATGCTTCAGACTTGTCAGAATGATCTTACCAAAATGCAAGTGTAATCGTGTACTTAAAATACACCATTGTCCTTAGGATAAAGCCCAAAAGCCTTAATAAGACCAACAAGGGTCCTGCATGGTCTGCCTCTTACTCTCATCTTTCTCCTCACCCCCCTTTCCCACTGCGCTGGCCTCACTCACTACCGTTTACGCTCTCAAATCTACTCCACTCTGGAACTGCCACCATTACTTCCCTAGCATCTAATCATCTTTATGATCTCCTTCATCCGATATCCCTCCTCAGCTCTAGGTCTTCTTTTGTTCTAAAACTCTTATAGAAATTTCCTTCAAAGAGCTTCAGTTTGTAATTAGACATTCCTGCGTGTGTTTGAAATGGCATCTCTGTCCCCATGTAGCCGGTAGGCTGCATGATTGATGGGACCAGTTTGGGCTCAGCAGTGCACTTGGCACATGCCAGGCATTATAGAAGTATTGGTTGAGTGAAGGAGCCACGGTCCTTGCACGTTCTTGTCATTTTCATCACCCACGGTCTGGTGAGCCAATCACGAAGCCACTGAAACAAAGCATCCGAAACACCACTGTGGTTTGGTGTCCTCAGCTTTCCCAGGGTCAGTGTGAGCTCCTGCCTCTGGGTGGCTGATTCGCACTTTCTCAGCTTAGTGGTCTTCACGTTTTTCTGGGTTTTATATCCCGTGTTGGTAAAAAATTTGAACCTGAGCCCTGACCCCGGTGTGTCTCACTTTAGTTAGGAATTATTCACATACACTGCCTATAAATATGTACATTGTAAAACTACACCAAAAAATTAAAATTTAAGAGGTTAAGTTAAAAAATATTAAAAGTCCGAGGGTTTTCTTCCTTCAGCCCCGTGGATTGTCTGGGGATGATCCACTTAGGAGACCACTCCTCCAGTCAGTTGCTTTTTTTTTTTAATTTTATTTTACTTATTTTTTTTTTTAAGATGTTGGGGGTAGGAGTTTAGTAATTTATTTATTTATTTTTGCTGCGTTGGGTCTTCGTTTCTGTGCGAGGGCTTTCTCCAGCTGTGGCAAGTGGGGGCCGGTCTTCATCGCGTTGTGCGGGCCTCTCACTATCGCAGCCTCTCTCTTTGCGGAGCACAGGCTCCAGATGCACAGGCTCAGCAGTTGTGGCTCATGGGCCTAATTGCTCCGCGACATGTGGGATCCTCCCAGACCAGGGCTCGAACCGTGTCCCCTGCATTAGCAGGCAGACTCTCAACCACTGCGCCACCAGGGAAGCCCATTTTACTTATTTTTTATACAGCAGGTCCTTATTAGTTATCTATTTTATACATATATGTCAATCCCAGTCCCCCACCACCACCACTCCCGCCACCACTTCCCCTCCTTGGTGTCCATACGTTTGTTCTCTACATCTGTGTCTCTGTTTCTGCCCTGCAAACTGGTTTGTCTGTACCATTTTTCTAGGTTCCACATATATGCGTTAATATATGATATTTGTTTTTCTCTTTCTGACTTACTTCACTCTGTATGACAGTCTCTAGATCCATCCACATCTCTACAGATGACCCAATTTCGTTCCTTTTTATGGCTGAGTAATATTCCATTTGTGTGTGTGTGTGTGTGTGTGTGTGTATGTATATATATATACACACACACCACATCTTCTTTATCCATTTGTCTGTCAATAAGCATTTAGGTTGCTTCTGTGACCTGGCTATTGTGAATAGTGCTGCAATGAACATTGGGGTGCATGTGTCTTTTTGAATTATGGTTTTCTCTGGGTCATATGGTAATTCTATTTTTAGTTTTTTTAAGAACCTCCATACTGTTCTCCATAGTGGCTGTGTCAGTTTACATTCCCACCAATAGTGCAAGAGGGTTCCCTTTTCTCTACACCCTCTCCAGCATTTGCTGTTTGTAGATTTTCTGATGATGCCCATTCTAAATGGTGTGAGGTGATACCTCATTGTAGTTTTGATTTGCATTTCTCTAATAATTACTGATGTTGAGCAGCTTTTCATGTGCTTCTTGGCCATCTGTGTGTCTTCTTTGGAGAAATGTCTCTTTAGGTCTTATGCCCATTTTTTTATTGGGTTGTTTGTTTTTTTAACATTGAGCCGGTCAGTTGCTTATTTTATTTTCAATTTGGTTGCGAAAGTTCACGGCATACAAGAAATGCCTGTGCCTTATTAACTGCCCTTTCCTTATTAAGATCCTCCTCGCCCTGGTGTTGATGGGTAGGAGTGGAGAGCATTCTTAGCCCTTCTTTGATAAGCAGGGAAGATCCAGTGGTCTGCCTGAGCTCCCCAGCAAATTGCCCCATGTCAGCTGGGTGCTGCCTGGTCAGGCTGTGTGCACAGACCCTCCCAAGTTCCCTCAGGTCGTCCCTTGGAGTCCAGTAAAGCCAACACCTGGGCTGCTCCTGAAGATGCTTGGAATAGCCCAGAAGCTCCTGAGATGAGAGGATTCCATCAGCCATAGACTTCAGCTGGTCATTGCAGCGGGGGGAGGAGGCTTTCTCCTGCTTATCCCTCAGGCTGGAAGTAAGTCAAAGGCAGGATCTGTGCGGGCCAGAGGGAAACCTGGAGGAGAGAAGCCTGCCGGTGTTCCTGTGTGTTTTTGTGGGGCACCATCAGCAAGGTTGTGCCAGGACTCTGCAGTCAGAAGTGCCCAGAAGGTCTGGATCGGTGGATTCTGCTGCCTCTTGCAGAAGGCGTGAGTGAGTGAGAGAGAGTCCTGAGTGAGTGGAGGCTGGGGGGAAGCACAGCCCTTATAGTAAATTTAAAGGGATTAATTGTAGATTTCTTCAGGGGCATGCATCCTGAGGAGAGACCCATCCCACATAATGTAACCAGCTTTCCCCTGAGCTGTTGGCCTCACCAACAGGCCCAAATGATGTGGCTGTGGAGGGGAGGGTGAGGGGAACCCACTTTCACTGACATGGGCTGCGTGCGCAGCCTCCAGGATGATGCACGGGGCTTTAGGAACGCTCCGTAAGTATCCTTGTAGCAGGTAGAGTTCATTGAATCTAGTTACTTATGTCCTGGGCTGGGGGGGCAAGGGATATGAACATGGGGGAGCAGGTTACAGAAAGCTGGTACTTACTGCCCGTTTCTCTGGTGGAGCTGGGGAGGCATATATATATATATATATATATATATATATATATATATATATATATATATATATACACACACACAGCACATAGGCAGGAGGAAAGGTGTGTGGTTGGTAAGGCAGATTTCAACCCCAGCTGTGTATCAGAACCACCAGGGGAGCATTTTGAGAAATTCCCAGGCTCTACCCAACTCCCGGAGTCAGTCTCCCAGGGTGGTGCCCAGTCTGTGTATTTTTAGAATGCTCTAAAGGGGTTCTCTAAAGCAAAGTTGGAAGCTGCCACATTGAGGCAGGGTGCAGAACTTCACAGCGGGTAGGAAGAAGTAAGCTAAGCGGATGTAAGAGAGAGGAAAATGGAGCATGGAAAACAGGAGATTGGAAAGGATGCAGGATTTAAGCTGCTGAGGTGCTGGGACCCCGTCCTTGGCCTGCTCCCTGTTTCCCCCCGCCAGCCCCACCCACCATGGCCACACACATTTCACACGTGCCCAGATTCCTGCTCATCACACTTGTGAGTTTTCATTTACTTGTATCTCATGAGGCTGCTGAGTGCTAAGTGGGATTTATTGAGCAAGGCTGGACTTGGCCCATCGTTGATCTCCAGGGGACTGAGGCCAGTGGGCATTTTGTGAAAAGGAGGGGACCAAAGGGCCAAGCAGTCAGATGTACTGGGCTGTGCCAGGGACTGCTGAGCCCTGTGGGTGGAGGATATCTAGTAGGTTATGTTTTTAAGCCTCAGTTGCCTCATCTGTAAAATGGTGACTAACACTAACACCTGTTTCCCAGGGGCTGTTGTCAGGACTGAAAGAAATAAGGTTCATGCCAGGTGTGTGTTGTGGACAGCCCCTGAAGATTAGTAGATTCTAACCAGCCTGGGCTTGATTGAGCTGTTGGAATGAGGGGGAGCCAGCCCGGCTAAAGAAGGCCCTTGCTCGGTGTCTGAGCTTGTGTGTGGTGGGAATACTTCTTGGGAGAGCTGTCTTTGCCTGCCTCAGAAGGAAGCCTCACTTGGAGCTGCTCAAGCAGGTGGGCGAGGGCAGGAGGCATCCCAAGCAAGGGACAGAGCCCCCAGTTTCTTGTTGAGGTGGGGCTGGAGCTACGTCAGCCAAGCTGCAGATATCCCCTGCCCCAGGGCCTCCCTTCCCATCGTGGGGTAGGGGTTAGAGGCTCTCTACCTGGCATGCTCTGTGCCAGCAGCCCCTCCTGCCTCTCAACTCCCCTCCTGGCTACAGAATTCTGGGTCTGCCCCGCTCAGGCCTTTATCTTTCATCCAAACAGCTCCTGAGAGGTCTCCTCCAGGAAGTCTTCCTTGACTCACTGGAGGAAGGGGAGCAAATTATGTCCATCCCAGGTGATGTCGAGATGTAAAGTCCCCAGGATTTCTAGGTCATGCAGCAGTGTTCCCCTCTCCACTAATTCTTGGATCACCTCCTTAGGGTGTGCATGGTGGCCCGTCTCTCCTTGGATTAGTCAGTGTCCCTTTATTCCCCCCTGCTGGAGGGCAGCGCTGACGGTTTGCAGAGCCCAGCACAGCTCCCCTGTAGCTGGGTGCATCAGGAAGGCGCTGTGATGATGTCATGTGGCCTCCAGCCTCCCGCCTGGCTGCCAGTGGGAAGGATCTGTCTGTTCTGGCACAGGGGCCTGTTCCATATGGAGGGCCAGGAACAGGCCATTGCAGTCACTCGGGGCGTTACTTGCACTGCTGCACGTCTCCCTTTCCCCATGGAGATTCGGGTGTATGCCGGTGCAGCCCAGGGAGAGTGGGCAGGCGTGGACTTGAGTAAAGCTCCCCAGCTGTCTGGGAGGCCTGAAGAAGCCTCTGCAGAGGTTGGCCTGTTGCCATAATGAGTGGTTCTCCTCTGAGCCCCCATCTAGTTTGCGATTCCGTTGCAGACATGCCTTTGTGAGTCTCGGTTAAGTGAGCTGGTGTGTCTGTACGTTGAGGTGTGGTCTGGGAGTCTGGGGAGGCTTCTAGGGTAGGGCCCTCCGGGGGCTGCTGTGTGGGGTGAGGTAGAGCAGCCAATCTAGGAGGAGAAATGGAATGCTGGCTTCTTAAAAGCGAGGGGGACTCGGTTCAGGGCAGACAGCTGGCCTCTGTAGACACTCAGGAATCTTCCCTCAGATCCTGTGGCCAGTGTGGTCATTGTCAGGAGTGGTCACCCAGGAGGGTCAGATGTGAGAGTGAAAAAGCACCTCCGAACTTGACCTGTGGCCTTAGACTCCAGCGAGGTCTGAATCCCGGTTTGAGGTGCCCACTGTGCTGGAAACCAGACTTGTATTGGGCGCATGGCTTGCCAGCCCCAGGAGGCTTATTATGGCCATAGACGTCCCTGATGATGAGCAGCGCTGGCCAGCTCGTGCCTGATGTTAGCCAGAGTTGTGAGGGTGATTTCTGAAGATAGAAAATACTGTGGAGGGTCATTCATTTCCACATATGGATTGAATGCCCGCCCTGTGTCAGGTTCTTTCCTGAACATTCCGGATACAGCAGTGAATAGGACAAGGACAGTATCTGGGCTGCCCATGTGGGGCTTCCATTCCGTCGAGGGAGACCATCAATAAGTTAAGCAAAGGCACGACTGCTGGTGTGATAGGTCCCATGAAGACAGATAAAGCTGTGTTAAAGGGGATAGGTGATCCAGGAAGGCTTCTCTGACACAGTGGCATTTGAGCAGAGGCTCAAGTAACCTACACTGGACTTCTGGCCCCCCGAGCTAGCAACTTAGAATGTCTGATTTGGAAGCACCTACAAATCATCTTGCTGAGGAGCAAGCTGAGGCCCAGCGAGGTTAAGATGAGAATTTATGAGCTAATGACATGATACAAAAGAGTGACAAACTATAACTGGCCAGTACTCTCTGCTCTCAACCTTATGCCTTTCCCCAGACCAGCTGACCCTCTGCCTTTTCGTCCCATAACGTCTTTTATCATCCTCTTGAGGCTCGCACTTTAAAAGATTGGTACTTCCAAATTGCGTTCTTCAACAATAGTAGATTTATCTTCTCATTTGTGGCTGGTGTGTTGTGGGGTGGGGAGCAGGAACACATCTGTAACTGCCAGTCAGCCCCCCAGGCACGGCCTCACCACCGGGAGCTGGTTATGCTCCTGTCTCGGCAGAGATGAGGCCCGGTTTGGGTAACCACAGGCTCTCGCTTCCTTTCACGGTGGGATTTCTATCAATCCTTCTGAAATAGCAGAATTTCTTGAAGGACCCCTATTGGTACTCTTCGGATTCTATCTGGATTTTTCAGGCCCTCCCCACCTGGTTTGGGGGGCCAAGTGCCTTTGAGTGGGCAAGGGGGACCCTGCCAGAGCCTCTGATGAAGGATAGTAAAGCAGAACTCAGAGGCCCCGGAGCTTATTTTAGGGAGAGAAACCCACAGTTAAGTCAGATCACAAATCCAGCCATGACCCACCCTCTCCCAAGGACCGGGATGAGCCTTAATTGGCTGATAGTTTTCATCTAGAAGCAGGCGTCCTGCATGAATATGAAAGGAGCTTCTGGTGAAGTAAGACTTCATTAATCAGCCTGCTAGGAGCCTGGCTTCCCAGTATTATGGGGGCTGGGTAATTTGATGCCTCCTATTCTGCTTTGAGCTTCTAAAGGAAAGGCACTAGATTTTCATCTTTTTGCTAAGTATGGAGAGAAAGTAGTATCTTTTGTATGTGTTTTGTTTGTTTTTAACTGTTGTGGTGTCTGGCACATAGGTACTCATTTGTTCTTATTTAATCTACACAGAAACATTACAAAATGAATGGGATTATTCCCACTTTAGCAGATGAGGGAAGTGAGGCTCAGAAAGCTAGTGAACTAGCTCAAGGTCACACAGTGCTGGCTGCAAAGCCAGGTCATTGGCTTCAGAGCAATGCATGGAACCTTGCATCTTAACTTTGACCTCTTGCCTCCTCTCAGCTACTTTTGGGGCTGCTGTTAATATGGAAATACTCTACACTCCTGACTTCCATTTCTTTCTTTTCTCTGCTGCATCTGTTCCCCCAGGAAAGCAAAACAGGTGATGCCAGAATTTCAGATTTTTAAAAGTGTATTATTGTGAAATAGAACACATTTAAAAGTAAACAAATGTGAGGTTCAGTGATTTTTCTCCTTTAGATTTTTATTTTTCCTTTAAATGATTATTTTACACTGTCAGGGAAATCCCAACAAAATCAACTTTCCATGTGCCTATCCTTGCCTTTCTGTGCCAGGGTCTTAATAAA
Source organism: Mesoplodon bidens (assembly GCF_964165515.1). Classification (NCBI taxonomy): domain Eukaryota; kingdom Metazoa; phylum Chordata; class Mammalia; order Artiodactyla; family Ziphiidae; genus Mesoplodon; species Mesoplodon bidens. The sequence continues at coordinate 58,298,789 of NC_138178.1, read as the reverse complement.
TATGTCTGGGTTTCCACTGACAGCTCAGATGTACTTCAAACGTGAGGGCTTGTGCACACAAATGAGAAATGTACCCAGGATACCTCACAGTACGAAAGAGGGTTTGGAAGATGGGAGAAGGCCAAATCATTCTCCAATACAAGTGGGCTAAGACGTAATTAGGGGCTTGGGTGCTGCCTCAGAAACTAGTAGTGCATTCCAACCTTCTGTAAGCAGAGTGTTGTGAACGGGCATGGCAGTGAGTGCCATGTGTTTTGCCTAGAACACCTCGCTGCCCTTGCCATCAGTAAGACCCCTTCTGGGACAGGAGTTAGGCTTATCCCTTGTTGAGCACCTGCTCCGAGCCTTGCTTCGTGTTAGGTACTTAGCAAGCATTATGTTTTGATCCTTTAGAACGCCCCCTACAGTGCAGGTCTGGCCACCCTGTTACCAGACAGGGAAACAAGCCCACAGAGGTCAGGTGGCCTTCAAGGCACACTGAACTTGCCCGTGTGCTGTAGCAGTTCCTACTGCTTGTCTATCCCAGACTGAACACTCTGGGGGCAGAAGGCAAGGATACCTTTATCGTTGGAGCCTGGAGCAGTGCCTAGCATTTGGTAGGTTCTAAGTAGTAGTATTGAACCGATGGAGGCGAGGTAACTTGTTCACACAGGTACAGTGGTGAGCCCATTAGATTCTAGAACTCCCAGTCTATAACTGCTGCCCTGCAGGTCAGAAGTGGGGTCTGATTCCAGCTCTTTGGTTAATAAGCTGGGTGAATGCAAAATGACATATGTGCCAGCTTATCTATATTGCAACATTATAGCAAAAGATTGGAAGTAACTCAAATACTCATCAAATAAGGGACTGGTTAAGAAAAATGATGGCACATCCACACAACGGAACACAATGCAAATAAGAAACAAGGATGGTTTTTTGCATACTGTATATTACACAAACTTCATGAAAAAAGGCAAGGCAAAGATCAATATATAATATGTTAATTTGGTATAAAAGAGAAAAACAAGATTCTTCTTTTTTTTTTTTTTTTGCTGTGTGTTGGGTCTTCGCTGCTGTGTGCGGGCTTTCTCTGGTTGCAGTGAGCGGGGGCTACTCTTCGTTGCAGTGCGCAGGCTTCTCATTGAGGTGGCTTCTCTTGTTGCAGAGCAGGGGCTCTAAGGCGCGTGGGCTTCAGTAGTTGTGGCATGCAGGCTCAGTAGTTGTGGCTCGCAGGCTCTAGAGCACAGGCTCAGTAGTTGTGGCACACGGGCTTAGTTGCTCTGTGGCATGTGGGATCTTCCCAGACCAGGGCTCAAACCCGTGTCCCCTGCATTGGCAGGCAGATTCTTAACCACTGCACCACCAGGGCATCCCGAAAAATAAGATTCTGAATTTGTCTGTGTATGTACAAACAAACTCTGGAAGGATTTTTAATGGGTGGAATAGTTACTGGAGAGGACGAGAAGGAGAATTAACTGTATATATTGAGAATGATTGTGTTACTTATTCAAAAAATTAAAAAGAAGAAAACAGAAGTGGCTTTGGACTAGCTAGTCTATGTATCTGGGCTTCAGTCTCCCCATCTGTAGTGAGGTGATTGGATTAGATCAAGGCTTCATGTGGATGGCATGGTATATATATTGTGTATATTGTGTATCTCTGGCTTTCATGGGCTTTTCCAGGAGCTGCTGACCCTGTCCTAGGATGATCTGCGGACCCTTCTTTCATTGGTAGCCTGGACTTGGATCAGCTCAGGCTGTTGGAGAAAGACTGGGGTGAGGCAGAGAGCCAGGAGCCTTCTGCAGCGGGGTCGGACCTAGTTCCTGTCCCCATTCCTGGGACTTTATCCTCTGAACACCCTGCCCTGATGTGACTTAGTTGGTTCTTCCCCTAAATGAAGGATTACAGAAAAGAGAGACTGTTCTGGAGCATTCTGGCAAAGTGCTCCAATTTAATAGGAAGAAAGAAAAATGGCAGCATGTTTTCCCAGGTTATTTTTAATGCTTTTCAGTTCAGCAAACACTTATTGTGAGCTAAGTGCAAGGCAGTATGGGGGAATCAGCTACATAACACCTCCTCTCTGCTCTCTGGGGTCCAAGTTTTGGGTATGAAACTTGCTCATAAAATTCTTCCTGGTACCCTCCAGGACAGCACGGTTTACCTCGTCCAGTCCCACAGAGATTTGTGGGATTGGTAGGGATTCTTCTCTTCATTTTACAGATGAGGAAATTAAGTCTCAGTGAAGTCTTGCCCAAAGCCACACAGTTCCTAAGTGGTAAAGCCTGGAACCAAGTCACATTTTCTGTCTACTTCTCATGCACCCAAACACTCAATAAGCAAAACCTTCTGCCATAGGATATTCCCCAGGGGTGTAGCCGAGGCCCGTTTCTACTGGGAAACATTGGGTGAGCACAGTCCTGAGTAAAGCTCCTTTTTTCCTCTAAGGAAAGGCAAGAGAAATCTCAGGCTTGTGGTCAGGTCTTGGGTCTTACCCCCTTTGCTGTGGTCCAAACAATTCTGACTTACACTGCTTGGGAAATCCATCACTCTGCCACCAGTTAGGTGCAGAATGTCCCATGGGTGTGCACGAGTGTGTGTGACAGTGCCTTCTCCCCACCCCTTTCTCACTCTACCACTTCCTTTCCTTCCCTTCCACAAATTCCGTTACCATCACCTGTCATCCTAGCTGTTCCCCAAAAGGACCAAGCATGTTCCCTGCTCAGAGTCTTTGCCCTGGCTGTTCCCTCTGCCCTCTTCACATGGCTTCAAGTCCCCACTGAAAGCTCAGCTTGGATCGGCCTTCCGTGGTACGCTTTGTAAAGTCCTCTCTTGTCATGATCTCTGTTCTTTGCCCTTTTTCCCTTTGTAGCATTTATATATGTTGTTTATAGACATATACACTTATTGGCTTATTATCTCACTCCTCCACTAGATTGTAAACCCGTGGGCTAGGCACCCAGTTTTGGTCTCTGCTGTTTGGTCACTGCCTAGCACAGGTGCCCAGCATCTGACAGATACTCTGTTGATATTGTTGAATGAGTAAATCGGGCCTGTGGCCTAAACACGTAATGCTTCTTTAAAGAGGAAAGAATCAATCATAGCGTTTTAAGAGGTGAAAAGACCCAAGGCTCATCTCTTCTGCAGGACTTCATCATACAATATTATCAATTCATTTAATAATTGTTCAGTGCTGTTTATATGTACGGTTCTTTGCAGACAGTCACTGAGCAGTCTCCAATTCGTATGCTTACTGGGACAGGGGGATCACAGATTTTCTTAGAACAGCCCATTCTTTCGTGGGACAGCTGTAAAGATTTAAGCACCCTCTTATGTTTTACGTTGGGCCGAAAACTACCTATTTGTAATTCCTGCACACTGATCTTAGCTCCTTGAGCTGCTGGAGAACACAGAATAAATGTACTTTTATTTGCATACGACTCTCCTTCAAATAGTTGGAGAGAGAGAGCTATCATGAGTCACTGCCGCCTCTGGCCTAAACATTACTAGTTCCTTCCATTGTTCTTCTAGTGTCACGGTTTTCAGAAGCCTTCCCACCCTTGTCACCTTCTTCAAGTTTGTTCTGCTTCAGGTGTTGGAGTTTCTGGTTTGGTCCCGTCAGAGCAGAGTGTTCTGGGACGGCCTTGTCCCAGAGGTGTGTTGGCCACCTTGGCGGGGACCTCCTTTATGAGCTTCTGATGAAGACTAAAATCTCTAGGCTCTTTTTTTTTTACATCGTCTCTATTTATCTAGCCCCTCCCTGACTCTTCAAGAATCATGAAGGTTTTTGTTTTGTCTTTTTTTTTTTAGCATTTTAAGATTAAAGCAGCTGTAAATCTGTGAACAGCAATGAATTCAACGTGTACTATATTTTAAAAAACAGTAAATATAGGTAAAATTCTATCACCAAGATCTAGGTGAAGAGGGTGGAACTATGGAAGTAATGAAAAACCCACAGAGCCTTTAACTTTCTCCTTTCTGCCCTCTTTTTGACTGCCTGTGTCCTTTTCCCAGTGTCCATCTGTCCCCCCCCCGCCCTCCATGTCCCATCCCTCTCCCCTCCTTCCAGCAGCCCCTCGCCTCCCCTTTCTTCCTTGCTCTCATTCCATTGCCTCCTGTTTTCCCCCTTCTAGCTAGTAGCATATGGAACTAACATTACTCCTTAGCATTTCCTGCACTTCCATCACCAATACTTTTACCATAAGCACTTAATTTCCAGACTAAGGCAAGCTGCACATGTCACATTTCTCTAAGGGAGCAAGAGATTAAATTCCTTCTTATGTGTGACCTTTGGCTAATTTGTTTTGTGGTCTTGGATAGAAAAAACTTTCAGTCCCCAGCTTTAGGTTCTTTTGCATGATTGGTTCCCTTTTCTGCCCAAATCAGCAGTTTCCGATTGGTGGTTGGACACGAGGGCTTCAGTGCCATGGTGTTTGCTCGGCTTCTGTCATTGCCAGTGTGGCTGTCATTTTGGTAGAGGTGGCAGGGAAGGAGGCCAAGGTCGAGGGTTTCTTCTCTGAGGCCACTTAGCCCTCCCTGGCCTCTTCTGCCCTGCGGGGAGGAGGGCTGGGTTCAGGCCTGGGGCTCTTTTCCTTACAGCTGTTTTCTTTCTCCTACTCCGTTTCCTCTTGCTTCAAGGAGTTCACCATGGAGAGGCCTGTGTCTTTGGGGTGTGGGCCCTAAGTTAAGAGGCTTAAGAAATGGCCCAAGGTTTGGTTCCATAAAGGGCTAACTGTGTGACCTTGGATGAGTCACAGTGTTGGTTTCCACCTGGCTTTGTTAGTTGCCTGAGGAGCTGGACTGGATCCAGTGGTTCCCTAGAGGTGCGATGAGGGATCCTTTAGTTCTCTGAAGCACTTTTCTAAAGCCAACTGGAAATTTGGCAGGGGCCCATACGAGGGCTGTGGGAAGTGTCTCAGCCCGAGTCTGAAGGCATGGTGTCTTAGATGGGCTGTGCTGTTCGCCTGGGCTGGGTAGGGGCTGTGAACTGCTGGCCTATGGATCTCTGTGTGGTGAAGCTGAGGAAATGAATTAACTTCTGTTTTGCAGACCATTCTTCCACTTGGTCCCTGGCGAGTGGGTAGCTGTCACCACCCACACCAGACCCACGGCAGAGACCCTGGGCTGTGTCCTATTTTCAGACCCTGCTGACTCGAGGACTCTGGTGGGATTTCCACAAGTGGTCCCAGCCCAGCTGGGCTCAAATCCCTGAAATTGATTTCAGGAACCCAAATCAGCCATATCAGGGCAGCTGGGACAGGGAGCCATTTTTGTATCGTTTTGTTGATTTGCCCGAGAGTGGAATTAGTGGAGTGCTTTGCTTCCAAAAGTGATTAAGGGGTCAGAGCCATTGCCCTCCCCTGCTCCATCCTTTCCTCTTGAGTGACCTGGTCCAGTTTGACCACTTAGCCAGCCCCTCTGGGCAGGGCACCAGCAGGGGACACCAAGACCTCAGACCATAGCAAGGCTGTGTTTGGAGGGGAGACCACAGGATGAAAGACTGCCAGGCATCCTGTGACTGAGCCATGGTTCTCTGAGGGCCCTGGTAGGTGGACAGGGACAGTTTCCAGGGGGTGGGATCCAGTTGTCTGTGGATTCAATGAGGTGATGCCTGGGGAAGCACTTTGTAAACTGTAACGTGGGGAAGAAATGCCAGGTGGTGTCACTGTGTTTGCTGCCAATCAGGGAGGCTGGCAGAGGGGTGAGGCAGGGACAAACTTGAAAAGAGGCACAGGGTTTTAGGGGACATTGATGGTCGGGGGGCTGGGAATTCTCCCCTGGATTTGGCACTTGACTCCCTTGGCCATTAGAGGCTTTTGGACAAGGAGTGATGGGCCATGACATGGCATGATCAAAACAGCATTTTGGGAAGGTTGCCCAGGATGTACCCCCTCTGCTCTCTGGGCCTTCCTCTTCACTCTCCTCAGGGCTCTTCTGTTGCATGGGGCCAGTGCTGTGGCTCTTGGATCATCATGGATGGTGTGGTTTTTTATGAACCACAGGATTGCACAGCAGGCAGTAGGACCACATGTGTTGAGATACCTGCTCCAAGCTGTCCTGTAAGGTGGCAGGCATCAGATGCCAGACTCCAACATTTGGAACCCAAAACCTTGAGCCCTGGAGGCTGTTTTTATGATCCCGGTGTGTTTTAAGAGACTACATGATTGACTTTCGCATTTCAGTAATTATCCGGGATAATTGCCCGGCGGCCCAGATTTCCTTTTTGGCGTCCCTCAATGCGATGAATCCTGGGCTCCTCTGGCCCATAAAATCTCCCACCTCCTTTTGGGGAACAATGATTGAGTTTGGATGTGGGGCAGGACTAAAAGTGGGTGGACCCACAGAATTTTGAAACTAGAAGGGATCTCGTGTCTGTCTGTCCAGTGTGCGGATTCGGGGACTGTAGAAGCCCAGAGAGTGTGGATGTGACTCCCCCCGGGGCACATCGCAAGTTAGTGGCAAAGTGGGCCCAGAGTCCAGGTCATCAGACTGCCTGACGAGCATCCTTTGCACCAAACCTCCGTGCTTCTTGTCCCTCTTCCTTCCCCTGGTCACCATTCAAACACTGCCTGCTGGGACTGCGCCTTCACTGGGCTCTGCTTCCAACTCCTGCTTCTCACACCTTCCAGTACCTGCTGAAGGTAGCAAGGGACAGCCAGTTAGAAGATGCAGCCTGCTAGATTTTCGCTTGATCATGTCATTCACCAGTTCCAAAACACACACACACACACACACACACACACACACACACTCTCTCTCTCTCTCTCTCTCTCTCTCTCTCTCTCTCTCTCTCTCTCTCTCTCTCTCAGACCCAGCTTGGCTCCTCCCCACTTCCTTTCCCGCAGACAGCCTTCCGGGCCTATTTTCTCCGGCTCTGGGAATTGTTCACCTGCTGTTAAGTCAGGCAGGGCTAGGGCAGGGCTGAGCAATCAGGGAAGGCTTCCTGCAGGAGATGGAACTGACAAGTCCTTGACGTGGAGTAGAATCTACACTGGCTGGAAGAGAGGAGTGAGGTTCAAGGGGAGGAAAGCAAAGGCATAACATTTGCTTTCCAGCTCTACCAGGCTTCACTAGCTAAACAGGTCCATCTGATAAGCCCAAAGCCCAGCTCCTATACCAATTGTGCCAGTCCTGGGGTTACTGCCCTGAGTCTGTTCTTCTGGCCGGAGAAACATCTGCAGTGGCACCAGCTCCTCTGTCTTTGGCGAGGCAGAAACCAAGTCCTCCCCATGCTTGGGGCAGGAGGTAGGAAGCCGGTTCCAGGCCGAGAGGGAGCCAGTCACAGGGTTTATGTTAATGTGGGCCCTCCCCCAGCCGGCGCTTAGCCTATTACCCAGGCCCTGCCGACAGCTTAATTACCGCCGCAGCGAGCCTCGGCCTGCCTTCCATCGTTCCCTAAAATAATAAGGATGGCGTCACCGACTTCCCGCGCCATGTGCTCCCACCCGTGCCTTCAGAGCTCTATTGTAGGAAACAAACAAAATCCAGAGACCCAGATGCTTTTTTCTTAGAGAGATTTTTTGTTTGTTTTTGTTTGTTTGTTTTAAAGTAAGGGGGGACCCTGCCCCTTAGTTAAGATTTTAAAAGATTTTTAAGAGGTATGGAGACCTGAGTCTTAGCTACCACCGAGGCTGCAGAACAGCCTCCTATTAGCAGAAACACGAAAGCTACGTGGTTGATTCCCCGGTCTTCCACTGGGGACTGTGATTTCCGATGAGAACAGCGGTGTGGTGTGGTGTGGTGTGGCAGGAGAATCACCCAGCTTGGGGTTCCTGGGCTCGTGGCCAACTCTGGACCTTGCTTCTTCCTCTAGAAAAAGAGAGTTAAACTAGACCAGCATTTTGCAAACTGTGGGTCACATTTTTTTTTAATTATTTTTTAATGTAATGGAAAAAGAGTAATTGTAACAGGGTAAGTTTTGTTTCAGTGTGTATGCCTATACACACACAAAAACATATGTGTGCTGAGCCAAGGTATTAATGTATTTTTTACTGTGGGTTGTGGTCAGAAAGCCACTGACCTAGATGATCCTGAAGGCCTTTCTAAGCTTTCGAAATGTCCAACTTTTCCCCCAGAGCCTGACTTTTCCCCCGTGGAACCCGACTGATTTTTGCAGCTTTTGCCACACTGACTGTTAAGCAGAAGTAGAGATTTTTAGGGACAGACCACAAGTGTCTATCACTCCTATCGAGCACCTCTGAGAAGAAGCCCATTTCCCCTCAGCCTCGGTGTCTCAAACAGTTGGTCTTCGAGCTAGAAATGGGATCTGCAACAGGGGATGGCCCATTTAAAAGCTGACCTATTTAAAATCCATGAGCACCAAAAAAACACGGGGTCAATCTGATTTAAGTCTTCTGTTGGAAGGCTGGGACCTGAAAACTAAATTGGTCAGGGACTGACAAGGTTGAAACCAAAGCTACAAATATTTATTACATTCTTGTTTGGTGAAAGAAAAGATCAGGCTTCGAGTTTAGTGGGAAAAACTAAACAAAACAAGGTGTAGGTATAAAATCCAGCAGCGGATGTCTTCTGGGCACACCATCTTAGCTCTCCAGAACGTGGAGAGGCTTCTGTTCCATGAAGAAGCCTTGCGGGCAGCAGGGGTGACTCAGAGCTGCGGGCCTGCCTTGATTCCCATTCTTGTGCCTTGACTCAATCCACAGGCCGTGGACTGAGGAATAGGCAGGTGGCTTTTTCCAAGCTGGGGATGCTCTAAGTGCATTATTTCATCTAATCCAACCCTAAGTGGTGGGCACTATTGTCATTGGAGGAAACAAGCTCAGGAGAGGTGAGATGATGAGCTTGCAATGGGGAATTTGAACTTGAGCCAGGTGCGTCCGACTCCAGAGCCTGCCTTCTGTCCACCTCTCCACATTGCCTCAGGAAGTGCTGAAAAAATAAAGAGCAGTGCCCTCTCGAGCTTCCTTCTCTCTGGTTCTGGCCTTCAGAGGGCTCTGCTTTAGGCCCAAGCTGTCCATTTAAATCAGGGCCAACCTCATGGGCATGTGACCTGTGTGGTCACACAGGCTCCATGCTTAGAAGGTCCCTCCCTGCTCTTGGGTTTAATGCGCTCCTGTCACTGTCTGGGAATTCTTAACAATTTTTGAGCAAGGGGTCTCCCATTTTCATTTTACACGGGGCCCTGCAAATTTTCTGGCCAGCCCTGGCTTTGCTATAGTGCATCCCCTTTCTTGGACTTTCTGGGTCCCTCCTGCCTGTCCTTAGTGTGCCTGTCCTCTCGGAGTGGAGGCATGTGAAGCATGCACCCTGTTCCCAGCCTCGGGCCTGCTACGTGGCACAGTGGACTATAGTTGATTACCAGGGGTCTGTCTCCTCCTAGCCCGCCACCACACCTCTTGCTGGCAGGGACCCCAGCTGTGGCTCTCTGTCACCTCCGTGTCCCCTTGGCTGCTCAGATGGACAGCGTCACAGGAGCTTGCTGGGTGGAGAGAGGGGTTTCTTATGGGCAAGAGACCTGAGTGCAGACCACTGGGTCCGGTCAAGAGGAGGGTGCACCATTGACCTACCTCCTCTTGGGGCTTATGCGTACCTGGGGGGGCACAAAACACACGAGAACACGTTGTTGTTATTGTTTATAATAAGGGAGGGCTTGTTCAATGTGTATCAGACTGGTTGCACTGTGTCACGATGCTTTGTCTCCCTCTGTATGCCCCAGCACCTAGTGCTGTGGCTGGCATGATAAACAGGAGCATTTGTTAAGCAGTTGCTCTGGTGTCCGCTCCCTGCTAGGCTGATTACGGAGAAGGACAGTTCCTGACCTCTAGGAGGATCGGATGCTTAATACACGATTAAATGATTCATGCGGCAGCTGCCCTCGGTGCCTCGGGATGCTCAGAGCTGGGTGCAGAAGGCTTCCTGGGGAGGCGGGCTTAACTAGATCTGTAGGTGAGTGTGAGAGGTGGGTGGGGACGATGAGATTGGAGGAAGTGGGGAGAGGTCGAGAGTGGAGGGCCTCCTTGGGTCAGTTTAGGGCCTTGAATTTTTTCCCAGAGGCGGCGGGAAGCCAGGAATGTTTTCTAGGCCAGAGTTTGCACTTTATAGGTTAAACAGATATCATCCTCCCCTTTCTTCGAGGCAGAGCCTGAGACCTCAGGGATCGAGTCAGAGTCATTCAGCCAGCCAGGCCTTGGCCTCTGGATGGGGGCCTATTCCCAGTAGCCCAGCATTCCCACTGTTACATGGACCCCATTTGGAAGCAGGAGCAGACTTAGAGTGACTTAGATGACCATGACCAGGACTGCAGTGCCGGCAGTAGAGAGGAATGGTCAAATGTGAGACATCTCTAAAGACAAGATTTCACAGTTTTGAAATAAGCAACGGGTTGTTCCTTAGAGTAATAATGTGTTCGTGTTTATCACGGACAGTTCAGCTCCCCTTGGTGAGAAATGACTGCTGCGTCCTTGCTTTGGGGACAAGTTTTTCAGGAAATGCCGGAGCCGCGCAGTCTGATTTCTTGGGAACCTTCAGTGCCTCCCCACTAATATCTCCGGCGGGGGGGACGCTGAGTATGAATATGCAGACACCTCCTGGGTGTTAACGCTGGAGGAATGAAGCAGAGGATCCTGTGGAGGGTTTTTGGGGTGATTGAAAGGTTCCCGATACAAGCAGAGTAATTCCAGTTTTGGGTTCTAGAGAGAGTAACCGCATTCGGATATTTTTAAACGGCCAGTGGAGTTGGGAGAGAGTCTAAACCCAAAGTACAAATTTTCAGTTTAATTTTAACTTTGCACTTAGCTCACACCCATGGTTTGGCGGGGAGAATGGGCCTCACTTTTTTTTTTTCTTTTTTAAGCAGAATACACCCTGGATGTAAAAGGGATGTTCTCTTCACATGGAAGGGTTTGCAGCAGCAGCGAGCAGAGATGGGAGGAAGCGGGCTGGAACTGCAGCAGGATTTCAAAGTCAGTTTAAGGAAGATTGGGGTGGGTTTGACGTTTTGAAACACGTTAGCCTGCCCTGGAGCTGTAAGAAAGTGTGGCCCTGTGTGGAAGCAGGCGGAACAGCGGGTGGACGGAATACCTTCCACAGGTCAGCTCTTGGGCTGCAGTTTTTGTTTTTTCCTGTTTGGTGCATTACAAACACTTCACGGGCTGCTTACTTGCCATCCCCGATGTGACTCATCACCCCACAGAGAGGCAGTGGGTTTCCCCCGATGTGGTTTGGCCTCTCTGGTGTAAGCCTCAGCCCACTCCTCCCCTTTGATCTCTCCCCAAACTGTGCTGAAACCCCGCCAGGAAGGAAATGCAGAAACCATGGGGATCCCGGAGGCCCCACAGACCTGGAGCAGCCACCTGGCCTTCCAGACACCACAGGCTTTCCCTCCCGAGTGATGGGAAGCAGCCTCTTTCTCCCTGGGGAAGAGCAGGGTCTCAAGCCCCTGGGCCCCTCTCCAGATCCTCCCCCACTGACTGCAGTGTCATTGGAACGGGGGCTGGGTTAAGTTTTGTGCTTTGGTTACCGAGGAAGTGTAACCAGGGTGGGACCGCTGGGAGTGGCCCCGACCCGGCCAGTGGAACAGTTAGAAGAGGGGCCGAAGGGGGTGTAGGTGCCGTCAGGGTAGCTTGTAGGATCAGTTGGGGGTCTGCAAGAGCCTGCGCCCTGCACTTGGGAATAGCAGGGAAACCCCCCTTATCTTGCGGCAACACTGACCATTGGGGTCCATTAGATACCCTCCTATGCCCATTCCTGGGGCTTTAGGATCTGTGGTTCAGATGTGGTTGTAAAATGGGAGAATACCCCAGGAACACCCCGTGGAGCGATTGTGAGGATTAAATGAGACAGTGCCTGTGAAGAGTGTGCCTGCTAAGGGCTCTGGAAAGAGCCCATGATTGTTGTTAATAAAAGCATTAGTAGTGGTGGCTTGCATATTGTCCCCGAGAGGAATGGCCACTGGTTTGGTGCTGGGAGCTGGGGCTGGAAATTTGGGTCTGTCTGTAGAACTCCCAGGCAGCATTGTGCCTCTCCAGGACAGAGGCCGACTTCCAGGAGGAATTCTCTTGACTCCACAGCACCGCCTCCCCGTGTTACTGAGGCCTCCTCCTTGGCTGATGGCCGTAAGAGGAGAAGCCCTTGACCCATCTAGAAAAACCACATGTCTGAAATCTTTGGGGTGGACTGGAAACCCTTCTCATATTTGTCTTTCTTTGGTGGAGCTTAAAGAATTCCCAGGGCCTTCCAAGGAAAGGAGTGACTAGAGGAGCCACTCCAGTGGCTGTGTGACCCCAGCAGTAACTGCAAACGAAGGGGAGGTGACTCTCCCTCCCACAGGAAAGTTGATCTCCCTCCACTGCTCCCCTCAGGCCTGGTTTCCTGGCTCTACACTGACTTCCTGCCCTAGGGCAGAAGGCCTCATGGGATTTATTCCCAGGCACACTTGCAGTGACCTTGAGAAAGGTGGCTTGACCTGGACATCCCCTCCCCTGGGGACTGAGAGAGTGGGAAAGAACTTAACTTCCCCCATCCCAGATCCAAGGGAAAGGTGGGCCCTGGCGCTGGTGCCTGAGCCGAGAGCTTGCTAGCTCTGGTTGAGAGCTGCCTTGCCTGGCTTTGCCCCTCCTGGCAAATTGCTGCTCTCCTTGACTGAGCAGGCTCTCTCTCTCCACCAGGGAAGAAGAAGGCAGGGCAACTATAGGGTGCTGTGGCCCAGACATGCCCCGAGCTCTCCTGGTCTGACCACGGGCAAGGGTGGACTGAGGAGGGGCACAGCAGCCTTCTGTGGATTCTGTTCCCCCATGTTGGCCCAGAGATGCCCGAGTAGGAGGACCACTGAGACAGACAGTCATCCTGGGCCATGCAGGAAGAAGCTGGGCAAATGGGCCTGCTGAGAGGCAGGGAGCAGCCCTGGACAGGGACTGCTTAGAATAGGCCTGTCTGCTTATCTAGGAGGAGAAAAGCCTGCTCCCTGCCTCTCAGCAGGGAATGACAATGCAGGGCTGCTATGGAGAAGGACGGGCCTGTACCAAGTGACCCATGGGTGAGAAATCCGAACCTGTGGGTGGAAGTCCCAGGGAGGCATCATATCCAGGTGACGTCAGTACATGTTTCCTGGAGGCTTCAGGGAGGGGGCACTTGGAGATGCTGTGTCAAGCACCAGGTGCAGCCAGGAGGGATCACCTTTAAGGTGCCTGCCAGCCCTGGAAGGCCAGGGAGCAGCCCCCTGTCAGCTCAGGACAGGAGTGGATAACTCTGGGCATCTCTCTGGAGGGCCAGGCAGCCTGGTGTCCCTTGCTGACTCCCCTGGGTCATTTCAGGCCTGAGACCTGAGGACTCTTCCTCAGCCTGTCTCCCTACCATCTGTGCTGGAACCTGCAGCCAGGTGTGCCTTTTAACAACACAATGAGACGGTAGCTCTTTATCAGTTCTTTCTATCTCATTTGAAATAAGGATTTAGGGCCCAAATTTGGGGTAAGAAGAGAAGAGAGGGGAATCGAAGAACTCTAATAGGGCGAAACCACCTCCAGGGAGTTGGGGGGCAGGCAGGGCCACAGAGGTGCCTCCAAAGACTAACTTTTGGACTTTGCCAACCTCAGCATTTCTATATGGGTCCATCCTAGGTTTGTGGGTATCCATTCTCTCCTTCCACATCTACTCCCAGGACCCTGAAGAGCAAAGTCTAGAGCCATGATATGCCATATGGTAATTAACATGTGTCTCTTTACACTTATATGGATTAAAACTAAATAAAGTTTGGGACTCCCTGGCAGTCCAGTGGTTAAGACTCTGCGCTTCCACTGGTTTGACCCCTGGTTGGGGAACTAAGATCCCACATGCTGTGCGGTGTGGCCAAAAAAAAAAAAAAAAAAAAAAACTAAATAAAATTTAAAACTTAGTTCCTCAGTCTCACCTCGGCGGCCACATGTGACTAGTGGCTCTTCTCTTAGATGGGTTTCCATCGTCACAGGAAGTTCTGTTGGTTCTGGTGGACAGCACTGGTCTAGAGGATGGAGAGTTGGAGGGGTCCCTGGTCTGTGACCCTTACAGTGGGGCCAAGTGGTGAATGCCAGGCTGGATGGGCAGGCTCTGACCGTGGTGGCAGGGGCAGGTATGAGTGCAAGCAGACGGGGACATCCTGGGAGCGGTCCACGGACACATGGAGGTGAAAGGCCCGTGGGGGGCTGAGGAGGCGAAGTCGTAGGTAGCTGACCTCAGTAAGACGGTCAGGCAGGGCCGTGGTGGGCGCTGGGAGAGGGGCTCTGATGGAATGGCAAGGCCAAGAGGTTGCCAACAGTGTTATGGCTGGTACAGTGGGGAGCTGGGGGCTGAGGTGTGGCGGTAGGGTTGGAACGAGACACCGCCCCCAGCCTTGCCGACAGCAGCGGGGCTTATTGCGTTTGTCTTCTCCAGTCCAGCCAAGGCTCCTGTCTGGAGGGGCCCCCTGGTTCTGCAGCTCCGTTCACCGCAGCGCTCCCCTCGATCCCCCCAGCACTGGTAAAGGCAGAAAGATCAGGGTGGGTGCTGGTGCTGTGATGCTTCCTGGCCTGCCTCCTGCCCTCCCCCTACCCCGGCCTCAGCCCCGATTCCTCGCCCAGTTGGTTCACGCCCTCCTTCCCTTTCCAGGTGAAAGAGCTTGTCCTGGACAACTGTCGGTCAAATGAAGGCAAAATCGAAGGCCTCACAGATGAATTTGAAGAACTGGAGTTCTTGAGTACAATCAACGTAGGCCTCACCTCAGTCGCAAACTTACCAAAGTTAAACAAACTTAAGAAGGTAAATAGAGCGGAGGAGGAGCGTGTGTGCTTGGGAGGCCGGGCTGGGAGGAGGAAGGGGTCATTGTTCCACATTGAGGGAACGTAACTGAAGGGGAGGCCAGGTGCGAGCCCCAGCACGCCTGCCAGGTCCTGAGCCAACTCCCTTCCTGGCCTGTCTGCAGGGAGCCGGCTGCCTGAGCCCAGAGCCTTCATTTTAAAAGCCGTTTCTGCTTTTTCTCTCCCTGCCTCTTTAGCTTGAACTAAGCGATAACAGAATCTCAGGGGGCCTGGAAGTATTGGCAGAAAAGTGTCCGAACCTCACGCATCTAAATTTAAGTGGCAACAAAATTAAAGACCTCAGCACAATAGAGCCACTGGTGAGTCACTGGGGTCCTCCCCTCTCCACTGGGGTGGGAGGGATTGATATCAGGGAATACTACTTTTGCATTTGTATAACATGCTTTTTTGTTTTTACTCTAATTGCGTGCCATGAGATAGAGTCGGGGCTCCTACTTCTGCTTCGTCTGTAGAGAAACTGAGGCCTAGAGAAGTTAAAGAGCTTGACCAGGGTCGCACAGTTAGAATGGGCATCAGGGTGAAGGATGCTGTAGGACCCAGGTCTCAATTTCTGGTCTAGTGCTTTTCCTCTTACAGTTTCTGCTCAGCTTTGGAAACCTGAGCTCTCATTTCTTTAGGCTTAGAGCATGGCTTGTGCCCTTCACTGGGGAGAGAGGAGCCATCTGGGAATTAAGCTGACCCTGGAGGTGGTCACCTGCTTTCTCCTTGGGTCACTGGCCAGAGGCTAGCACCTCTGAACCGTGGGAGGTGGGTTGGTCCTGACACAGGCCCCCTGGGATGACAGAGAGCTGTGTGGCATGGGAGCCCCATGCAGGCCTTCCTCTGTGGGGCGTAGAGAAGAGGGACCCTGGTCACCAGTCCTGGGTGTGATGGTGACCAGGGACTCAGAGATCTGGGCCGCATTTCCTCCTCTGCTGGTCCACATAGAGCTGAGCACACCCCAAACTTCACGATTCACTAGCCAGAAAGGGGCAGGTCATGGTTAGAATAACAGTTTCTACATTACCCAGATCTGAATGACTGTATTCCCTTGACTTCAAGGAAGTCAACTGTAAGATGTATCACTGATTCATGATAGCTTTTTTGAAATGTAGAAATAACTACCGCATTAAATTAACACTTATTGTAAATATATACATAAGAATTACTTCATAAGCCATGCACCTTAGAATCAGGGAAAGGCCATGAGGATATTTGGCCAAGTGTGCCACGTTTCCCTTTTCTGGGTATATAGAGTGGCAGTTGGGGCATCTCTCAGTTTGTGTTCTTGTCCAAAACGCATTCCTTGCCGTTCGTGGATGCTTGAAGGGCAGGTTGATGGGCCAGCGTGGCAGAACGGGAAGCTGGCATTTCTCCTCCCAACTCAGACTTTACCTGCTCATCTGTGGCATGGGGTACTACTAGACTATGTTTCCCATAGAACTTTCTTTCAGGTCTTCCACCAATTTCCTTGGGGAAAGCAAAGCTATTTTGATCTACCTGGAAGCCTTGATTTCATAATTTCATTACAAAAGGAAAAAATCTTTGAAGTTCTGTATATGTGTGTTTTAGTTGTGATTTGGGTACCATTATAGAAACACACACACACACACACACACACACACACACACACACACACACACACACACACACACACACACACACACACACACACACACACACACACACACACACACACACACACACGACCTTTTGTAGCTTCTTCCCTGATATTCAGTGTGATTAATGTCACTTCCGAGGGTGGGGAAACTGCCTTTGGTTGGGGGATGCTAGCCTCACCCACCCAGTCTACAGCTCGGACTCCTTCCCTGCCCTTGACCCTCTGCTGAGAATGACCGGGTCTCAGTCACGAAATCTCAAGAGAGCAGCCTCATTCCTGACATTGACCCTGAGGGACAGTAGCTTTAATCACCAGTTATGCCTGGCCTCACTGGAACAGGGACTTGGCCTGGGGCGGGGTTCCTGCGCCTTAAAGACGTGTGAAGTAGGAAGTCAGGAGGCAGCTGTTTCTTGCTAGATGTATGACCCTTTTGCTTCCTGGGCCTCAGATTCCAGCCACCAAGTGGGTATAATTTGGGCCTAGAACCCATCGATACATAAAGCTTTGATAAAGCAAATTGTGTTAAGTACTATGGACAAAATCTGGATGCTTCATTGGTTTTTCTCTTGTCCTTTTTGACAGGCATAGAGTAAGAGCACAGGTCTGAAGTTGGGCTGCCTGATCAAATCCCAATTCTCTGCCCTCTACTTCCTTGTCTGTAAAATGAACTAATAATTATTTCTGCCTTATCGGGGTCATGAGGATAAATTGAGTTAATCCATAAAGTGCTATATTAATTGCCATTATTATTATTATTATTCATAGAAGGAGGTCGTTTGTTAGTTCCTGTGGCCTTTTCAGTTCCTCTCTGGCTCCTTAGTCACAGGGGCAGGCAGCGAAGTTCCTGGCTCATGCACCAAGAGAGCCCCAGGTTAATTTCAGGTGCGTCACTGTTACGGCAAGAGCTGTAATTGCAGAATAAAAGTGTTGGCATCGGATGAGCCTTCGAAGATCCTCAAGTCCAACTTCCCAGCTTCCACATGAATGAACATGAGGCCCCCCAACCAGAGCTGATATGGCCGAGCAGAACCAAACCAGAGTGTGCTCATCACCTATGATCCTGGAGCTCTGCACGCCGTCTCACATCACCCCCATCTGTCTCCCCACCCCGCCTCCCATGCCACTCACTGTCAACTTTGTCGTTTGCTTGCAGAAAAAGTTAGAAAACCTCAAGAGCTTAGACCTTTTCAATTGCGAGGTGACCAACCTGAACGACTACCGAGAAAACGTGTTCAAGCTCCTTCCTCAGCTCACGTATCTCGATGGCTACGATCGGGACGACAAGGAGGCCCCCGACTCGGACGCCGAGGGCTACGTGGAGGGCCTGGAGGATGACGAGGAGGATGAGGATGGTGGGTGGTGCCAGGGAGAGGCCAAGCCAGGCTTTATGGGGGACGGGCTGGGTGTCAGGGGGCCCCCACCGGCCCCCGAGGGCTATCGACCTCTTTCTAGAGCTGTGGAGGGGAGTGGGCTGTCTGCTCTGTTTACGGTTGTCCCTGGTCTGTCTCATTGATTGACGCCCCTAAAATAACAGGGCCTGAGTCCCAGAGAAACATCCTGAGGTTCTCCAACTGCATAGTAACTCCTTAAAAACCATCTGAGTCTTCCTCCAATTTTTTTCCCTTTTCCAAAGTTCCCCTGAAAATGAGATCCTACAGTGTCTCTCTGTAGTGTGGTGCTGGACTCAGATACTCTTCCAGGGAGGGATTGAGCATTTGGAGGAAGGTGGGGTGTGGCCTGAGGGTCCCCTCTCTCCACCTAGGGTCCAGTAGTGGAGATGAGGTCACGGCTGGAGAGGTCGTGGGGCCCCCAGCTGACTGCCGCCCACAGGACCACATGGTAGGAGACCTGGGGGGTGAGGACTCGGGAGCCCCAGGGGCCCAGAAAGCAGAGGAGGCTGCAGGCAGCACGTTGGGCTCCCTGGTGGTGCGGTGAGCAGTCAGGGACCACAGGAAGGAAAGAAGGAAAAGGAAGGAGAGCTTCGCATTTCCTTCCCACACTGCCAGCTCAGTGCGGCTTCCCTGCAGGTCTCTGTGGCCAGAGTAAAGTTGAGGGTTGAGACCTTGCCTGAATAATTCAGATGTAAGAGTGCTTTTCCCTTGTTAGGTGGGAGTATTTTACAAGGGATTCAGACACCCTGTTTCCCTTAGTTTGTTCCATCTTGTGATGGGACAGAAAGGTCCCAGGACTGGAGCCCTGATACTAGGCTTCTAGGCCCAGATCTGCAGCTAACTCCAGGTGTGACCTTGAACAACTCACTTCTCCCACTCTGGGACTCAGTTTCCTCACCTTTAGGGCAGCACATTTGGCTAGATGCTCTTTGTGAATGAATTGACTTCTCAGCTGTCCCAGGCCTGTAACTTGGTTCTCTGATCCGGCATTTTCTCTCCCATCTCAGCCTCCACGAGAGATTTTTTGTTTTCGTAATACTTGAGAGGAGGGCTTACCTTTGGGGTCATTTTAGGATGCTTACCTTTTGGGTTACTTTAGGATGTGTTCAGTCACATTAGAGCATCCAGGCTGTGGACCTGGACGGGCGTGGGAGAGTCGTGGGCCCCACACAGGACCGCACCTCTGGTGCCAGGCCCTGGGCCTGTGCTGTGGGAGGGAAGGGCCAGCTCACCACCAGTTTGTTCTTGTCCCCATTCCCACTGCACAGAGGAAGAGTACGATGAAGATGCTCAGGTAGTGGAAGATGAGGAGGACGAGGAGGAGGAGGAGGAAGGTGAAGAGGAGGATGTGAGTGGAGAGGAAGAGGTGAGAGGTTGGGCTGGGCAGGGAACCGTCTCTCGGAGCCCCCCTTACTTGCTCTGCTGCCTCTGCGTCAGTCCCACTAACTGCCTCAGTGATCCGCCTCGGCAGCCTGGAGCCCTGACTGAGAATTGAACCCACTTCAGGGCCTGTTACGGGGTTGGTCTGGGAGAGGCAAGCCTTGCAGCTGGCCCTGGAAAAGAAAGAGGGAGGGGATTCATCTGCTGGGGCAAGCCTGGCACTTGTTTCCACATGAAAATTAGTTCTTGTAGAATCCACATCCCCTTTTTCTACCTTTTTGCATTAGTATGTTAATTCAGATATTCAGTGAGCACTTACAGTGTGCTAGGGAAACTCAAAGACTGCCTTGAACTGGTGGGTAATAAGATAAGACACTGCTGCATTCCACATCAGCGGGTGACAAGGGTCCCCTGTACACAGCGGATAGTGCCATTATCCAAACACACTGGCTGGCATCATTTTTAAACAAGGTCTGGGATGTGTCTGTGACGGGGTGGATCCCAGCTTCTACCACTTGCTAGCTGTGTGTCCCTGGACAAGTTCCTTGACCTTCTGAGCCTATTTCCTCATCTGTACAATAGGTGTCATTTTACAGCTGGGTTGTAAATAGGGACCAACTCACTGGCTTAAGAGGATAAAATAATTTGTAAGTAAAATGTTTAAGGACAAGGGAGTGTTTGACCACTTACTATTTTAGGCTTTCACACCCTTTTCCAAGGTCCTGGCTCTGTGTGCTGCATTTTGTGTTTGGATGTTCTGAGTCTTTCTATAGCAGAGTCATTTTCCCTGGCTTTTCAGATTTCTAAATCAGCTCTTGCCAATTGCAAAACTTAGACCGAGAGAGGTTTAAAATGATGACAGCATGGACAAGGTACCTGCCTTCTCCCCCAGTTCCCTGTCTCTCTCCATCAAGGGCACAGATACCTGTCTGCCACACAGACCTGCTCAGGCAGGATCTCCCAGCCAACCCCCTCACAAGCCAGGGAGAGGTAGGTCGGGGTTAGTGAGAAAGCTGGTGAGATAGGCTTGGTTCCTGTCAAGTTGTGCTGCTGGGTGTCTCTTCTCCCCAGGTGTAGGCTGCTAGGCTCACCTCTGAAGAATATTGTGTATTTTAAAAATAGAGACCTAGCAAAATAGGCCCCCCTAGGACAGGGCAATAAGTCATGTTGGCTAATGGATTTTTCGTCTTGCTCTTCCTGTCAGGAGCCGCCAACATGTAGAGGTTGTTTTTGGTTTGGGGTTGGTTTTTTGTTGTGGTGGTTGTTTTTGGTAATCTCATTGACTATCTGCAAATTTCCAGCTTCCAGTAAAGGAGAGCTCACACACACACACACACACACACACAGTCTTAGCAAACAGACTGATTAAGGAACTACTTGGTGACATTATGAAAGGATATTTCCCTTGACAAAAAGAAGTCTATTGCCGAGTTCTTATTAAACAATGGGCTGCCTGGTACTTTAGGAACAGTGTTCATGCAGAGATTCAACTAGCCTGGATCTACCGGAGCAGCATGAAGCGTGGTCCTGTGTTGAGGGTGAATTCACACCCCTTGCTGAATCTCACGGAGCTGGGAGTGATGTCCTGGGCAGGGGGTGAGAATTGTATTTTTCCTCCCTCCAAGTGACCCAAGTTTGCAAGACGGTGAAGGGGCTGCACTCACCCACAGACTGGGGTCTGGACTGGGGTCTTCTCTTGAAGCCAAAACTAGAGTGAGGACA
This sequence comes from Mesoplodon bidens, assembly GCF_964165515.1. Lineage (NCBI taxonomy): Eukaryota > Metazoa > Chordata > Mammalia > Artiodactyla > Ziphiidae > Mesoplodon > Mesoplodon bidens. Next base: position 58,277,934 of record NC_138178.1, on the reverse strand, counting down.
GATGAAAGCTCGGCCTACTTCACACGATGGAGAGTCGGCTGGGAAACTTGTTCCCCTAGGAGGGCACACTGCGGAGCTGCCTGAGTTATAGGGACTTCAGGTCAGGAATTCTTAACGGGGGATAGAATCCACCCCCCTCTGCTGACATTGTTTGCAGATATTGTGTGTAATGTGGGTATTTTCTAGGGAAGGGGTTCAAAACTTTCTACAGATTCTTAAAGGGGGTCCTCGATACAAAAGAACCTCTGCTTTAGGTTCACCGGTGCGAAGCAGGTCCGTGGGAGCTCTGAGGGGCTGGGGGCGGCCCTTACCTTTCTGAGCTCGGTGTCAGGGAAAGTGGCATCCTCCACGTGTCCCACGGTCGGGGCATTCCTAATGTCCGGTGTCCATCTTCTCTCCTAGGAGGATGAGGAAGGTTATAACGATGGGGAAGTAGACGATGAGGAAGATGAAGAGGAGCTTGGTGGTACGGCAGCGTTTTTACTCTCCGTGGGTAGCAGGCTGGCCCCCTCAGTTGACAGTAGATGGCCTGGGTCCTGAGGACCTGGCCTCGGTTTGCCAGGGTTGGCAAAGCGTCCTAGACGTATGGTCCCCTGCTTTCCCAGCTGGGGGGTTGAGTAGGAGGCGAGATCCATGTTTAATCTGAATGCCTTTTCCTTACTCTTCCAGAAGAAGAAAGGGGTCAGAAGCGAAAACGAGAACCTGAAGATGAGGGAGAAGACGATGACTAAGTGGAATAACCTATTTTGAAAAATTCCTATTGTGATTTGACTGTTTTTACCCGTACCCCCCTAAATCCCGCTCCCCGAAACTTATTTTTTTCTGATTGTAACGTTGCTGTGGGAACGAGAGGGGAAAAGTGTACTGGGGGTTGTGGGGGGAGGGAGGGGGGAGGGGGTGGAATAAAATACTATTTTTACTGCCACTCTTTATTTTTTTCCCCTACTTTTTCTTTGTGTCTGTTTTGTCCCCGATAAATTTGCGATAGCTGAGTACACACAAGTGAGCGTTTGTTCCTTACCCTCAAAGAGGACGGTTTGGAGATCTCTGACATTTCCTGGTATTTCCCGAGTCTCTTGAGTTGGTTGGAAGGCCATGGCTGGCCTCAGTTTGGTTTCTCAAAGCCCAGGAGGGGCTGAGCACCAGCCGCATCTTACCTCTTGTTCTGGTTCCCGTGATTTCCGCATCTCTTGGGCCTGCTAGAGGCAGCCAGCGCCCTGGTTTGTAAATAGCAACCTAAAGGCGTATTTTGGCACTGGTCGGGGGATCTTCCCCATCTCCCGTCCCCTTTCCCTCTTCACAGATGGTGGTGGGCTTCGCTGTCCGAAGAAGACTCTGATGTCACTCTTGTGATGAGCCAGAGAGCTGAGAACAGCGGCTTCTGAGTTAGGAGTAAAATGGATTTGGTAATTCTAATTAAAAGAGAAGAAGCAAACCCTCAAACTTCAACCTCTTTCAAAGATTAAAAACAAAACTGTCCTATCTTGTTCTGTAAAATATTAGAACGCTTTGTTTTACAAAATGACAAGAGAATTCTTCTACGTGTCCTTCTGTGCTTAGACCATTTTTACAAACCTAAGCACAGGAGACGCTGCTGCATGTCGGCTGGGTTTTTTTTTCATACACCCGAGCACGGAAAAACTAACGCAAAATTGTATTTTCTTACCTAGTGGAAATCTGAAATGACTGCAAATTCCTAGCGAATGTACAGGTTTGCTTTCCTGTCCCTCTTCTGGATTGCTTTTGAAGTGACGTGTGATTCCTTAGCCCGTGTTTCATCTGTATAAAAGAACATCTGCACCGGTTTTCCTCCCCCTCAGAAGAGCCAAACTTTGAGTTTTATGTCTGTTTGTCATTGATAAATTTCAATAAATCTTTTTATACAATTTTTTTGGGGGTGGCTTCTTTGAGTCCAACAGGTCATTGATCTAGGATGAATTCCAGATAACCTGCTAGCTGATGGGGGTGAAGGGGCGAGCTTCACATTGGTTACCTGATATAATCGTTTTTCTTACAGGATATATAACCTGATATACTAAGTTTGGATACTTTGGGTCTCAACTTGAGACTCGGTGGTGTGCTATCTTCATTAAAAACTTCATTTGGGCGGGGAAGTCTGGGTGGTGATGTAAAGAGAGAAAGATATAAAAAGAGTTATTAAAAAACACTCACCAGAGGGCTTCCCTGGTGGCGCAGTGGTTGAGAGTCCGCCTGCCGATGCAGGGGACGCGGGTTCGTGCCCCGGTCCGGGAAGATCCCACATGCCATGGAGTGGCTGGGCCCGTGAGCCATGGCCGCTGAGCCTGCGCGTCCAGAGCCTGTGCTCCGCAACAGGAGAGGCCACAACAGTGAGAGGCCCGCGTACCACAAAAAACAAACAAACAAAAAGAACACCAGAAAGGCCAGCCTTGGGACCTTACTTGGAATATCTTTCATTGTTTTGTTGTTCAGACTGTAAAAAATACAGGAAAACCTGAGGAATGTACAAAACAAATTTGTTCCTTTTTTCACTTAATGTTAATTATAATTTCTCTACCTCTAAAGAGTCTTTAAAAGCATGTATCTGAAATGGCTATGCAGTAGTCCATTAACTATTCTGATTTGCTTAATTCTAACCAAATGGTAAGATGTTTGGGTTATTTCCAACTTACCACTAGACATTCTGTTATACTTTGCAGAGTCACTACACCAAAAGGTGACATTTATAAGGCTCATGTGCAAGGTTCCATGTTTTCCAGAAGGGTTATACCAATGTACTGTGGTAATTTATACACATATATTCATTGTCAGCCGTATGGCCTTGAACCCGACAGCAAGCCCTAGATCCTGTGTAATTCCAGCAGAATGAGGTGTTCTCAGGAGAGACTGGCCCACCCCACCCTCTGGGTGGTACCCTGACACCTACTGCCCTCTTCTTTGGAGCAGACAGACATCCTCTGGCTCCAGGTGTAGGCTTGGGAGGTGGCCTTGAGGCCAGGTCCTATGCTAGGCATCAGCACTATGAGGATGAACTGGCCAGGCATGCTCTGTCCCTCCCAGAGCTGGTGAAGGAACATGGCAGTGGGGTGAAATCCAGAGGCACTCAAGCCTGGACTCAGGTTTTCTGGCCCTGACTCCATGGGGACTTTAAGGATTGGTTAACTTCACGTAGATATGGAAATAAATGCTATAAAATGTAAGGTAAAATGGATGATGATGGGTTAATGCTGATGGGACCAAGGGAGGAAAACCCTATCTATGTCAGTCATATCAAGCAGTTACATCAGCACCTGAGATACGGTCTTGTGCCCATTTTACTGATGAGGAAAACCTAGGTCCAGTGACTTGGAGGTAAGAAGAGGGGGAGGCAGGGTTAAACCTGTCTGGGCTATTTCCATTTCATCGAACTTAGTCATGAATGGCAAGGAGGAAGAGAAAGCTCATCCAGAGGGGGAGAGGCAGTAAGAACTGACCTTTATTGAGTTCTTGTTGTGTGCCGGGTACCATGCTTTACGTGCAACATCTCATTCATTTGAGATGAATCCTTACAACCACCTTAGGTGGGTGCCATTGCCCTTGTTATACAGGTGGCTCAGATTGTGATTTGCCCAAGGTCCTGCAGCCAGAAAAGAGCAGCATCAGTAATAAACTAGGGGTGTATGGTTCCAGCACCAGCCCTCTTGCCTTCCACTAGAGTGCCTCCCGTCGACTCCTCCCCCAGCTGCAACCACCTATGTGGGCCAGCTGTGTTCAAGCAGTTCCTCACCCCCTGCCCAGCACAGCCCCGGTGACAGGTTTCCCCACCGGGTCTAGCGAATGCCATAGGACGGACCCCTGAAATGGAAGTGCCCTTAGAAACCACCTAGTCATCAACCAGCCCTCTCATTTGATGAAAGAGGAAACCAAAACCCAGGGAGCATAAGTGATGTGCCCAAGGTCACCCTGCAAGGCAGTGCCAGAGCCCAGCTGGAGCCCAGGACTCCCATTCCTGGGCTTCTGAAGCACCACATCTCTCGCAGCTGCACCGTGTGGTTGCAGGGAAGCCAGCTATCATGAGATGCAGGAGGTACACAGTGTAGTGTCTTCCAGAACACAACCAAGCCTTGTGGGGACAGGATGTAGTGAATGCATGGCACATCTCTCTGTTTCATGTGGCTTTGGAGTGCATCCTATGTTTTTAAATATTCACAGTGGGTTTGCCTTCCCGTTAGTATCTGAGATTGATCATCCCTGAAAAGGGTGTGCATTTCTTGGTAATGTGATGATTCTTGATCATGAGTTCCTACTCTGTGTCATGTGCTATATCCATTGCCTCCCTCAGTCCTCATACAGATTTCATAGATATAACCAAAGCTCAGAGAGGTGAGACAACTAGCCTCAAACCTATGTCTTTCTGATGCAAGAGACCTTGTTCTCATCCACTGTGTTGAAAGAGCCAGGCAGATGAGGGAAGAGGGGATGAGCAATTCAGTTTGTCTCATTTGCTGACTTGAAAAGGCTGTTTTTATCCTGATTCAGAAACTCATTGTTCTTGGTTGGAAGGATTCCAGTGGGTCCCTAATAAAGCGGCTTTGGACAATGGCTGACCTGAGTCCCTGGACCAGCCCTTGGACAGGCCCCTGTGGCCGGCTGGACCCAGGGGTGAGCGGGGCCAAGGAGAGGGCTGGAGATGGTGGGACAGATGAGGGCAGGTCTGAGGCTGAATAGGCCTGAGGCCCTCAAGATAGCCACGAATATGCCAGCAAGGGGAGAGACTGGAGAAAGATTCAAACCTGATGGGGCATCCGTAGACTGCTAACTGTCTCTGACTTTAGGAGCTGATGAAGGAGACATCAGTGCAGTTGCCGGCCAAGCATCTGTTGCTCTTGGTCTGGCAAAAACACTACAAGGGACGGCTGGAAGGACTCACATGGATATGGACCACTCCCATTCCTGAAGCTCAGATGGGGCTTACCCACGGCTCTGGTTCCTGGGGTGAGCAGGTGACACTGTCCTGGCCAGTCAGCATATTCCAAACTTTGACCATAGTGACTGCTACAAGAAGGAGCCTGCAACCCAAACTGGTTAAATGAGGCTTGGTCCCTGGGGCTTGGAAAATGAGAAACCTCCTACTGGGGGTACGGGGCTGGGAGGATGGAGGCACATCCCTTGGAGAAAACCTCTAGATGTTTCCATTTCAGCCTGAGAACACAGTGAAGTGAGGACACCAGCATACATTTAGAACCTATTGTTTGCTGGGCATTGTACGTTACTTTTTTTTTTTTTTTTTTTTTTTGCGGTACGTGGGTCTCTCACTGTTGTGGCCTCTCCCGTTGCAGGGCACAGGCTCCGGACGCGCAGGCTCAGCGGCCATGGCTCACGGGCCTAGCCGCTCCGCGGCATGTGGGATCCTCCCAGACCGGGGCACGAACCCGTGTCCCCTGCATCGGCAGGCGGACTCTCAACCACTGCGCCACCAGGGAAGCCCCATTATACATTATTTTGTTCGTTTCTCATAATGTCCTATCTGGTAGTCATTATTACCCCCATTTCGAAGATTGAGCACATATAAGTACTTGATAAATATTAGCTGCTTAGTGAGAGGCACACAATAAATACTTTATAAAAATCAGCCTAGTGTTTCCCAAATTTCCCTGGTAAGAATCCCTGGGCCTTGTCAGACTGCCAGGTCTCACCCCTGGGAATTCTGGTTCAGTGGCTCTGAGGCGGTGCCCAGGAGTCTGTGTTTTAACAAGTGCCCAGAGGATTCTCATCATCGAGGACATTTGGGAAATGCATTCGACTCAATCCCCACCACAGCCTACTGAGGAAGGTATTACAGCCATTTTTATCTAAAGTTGAGGAAAGTGAGGCTCAAGAGAGGTTATATAACCTGCCCAAGCTGACATAGGTGGTGAGTGACAGAGCCGGGGTTTGAACCTGGATCTACGTGAAGTTCACACTCCTTGGGGAACAGGGATGATAATGACTGCCTGTGTATCTCACAGATTGTGAGATGATGCAAAAGGTGGAAAGAACATCGCAAAGTGGAAAGTGAAAACCACTACAGAGAGAGAGAGAAATGGCTGTTTATGAAAAAAAAAGCCCAAGCAACTCAAATATTTTCTCTAACCAGGGAAAAACAGAAGTCCTAAAAGCCACTTGGTAATTAAGATAATCTAAGTGGAAGTTTTTTTTCCTCCCTTTAAAATTTACATGTAATAAGATTCACTCTTTGTATAAACCACCATAGTCATGCTAGATCTTAGTTTGTAGAATATCTTAGTTGTAAAAAGAAATAGATTTGCACTCTGGGGGTATCCTAAGTCTTGCTGATGGCCTTTTGAAGGTGTTACAAGTTTTGGCCAAGGCTCAGAAGACCTAGACTCTCATCTTCGCTCTGAGACTAACAGCTGGGTAATTGCAGACAGGTCACCTTTACGTCCTATGAGAAGAGTGATGCAGACTGCATGACTTCTGACAGCCTCAGTCGATAGTTTGTTACATTCCTTCCCTCCCTGCCCTGAGGCTCTAGTTAGGGCTTTGTTGAATGTGAAGTTTAGGAAAGGTATTCCCTGGTAAAAACTTCGAGGTGACAGAAGGGTTAATGTGGGAGAAACAGCCTTTCTGCTGAGGCAGCTCTCTGATGACTTTCTAAGGTCCCAACGAGTAGACAGCCCAGTCTATACCCACCCACAATTGCCTGGGTCATCCAGCTGGGCCAATAAGGAAGCAGAGAGAAAACTAATCCGAATTGAGTGCTCACTAGGTGCCCAGAGCTCGACACGGGTGCTCTCATTTCATTCTCGTTGTAGAATTTCCTTTGAGGTATTTATTATTCTCCCCACTTTCCAGATGAATACACTGAGGTTCAGAGACATTACATCATCTGCTAAACATCATACAGCCCAGGAAGGCATGAGCTAGTATCAGAACCCATAGCTTCCTGGCCCAAAATACGGAAGTGTTTCCTCAATTCTCAGGTTCTGTGAAGCCTACAATGAACTGCAGGGAGATTCATCTCCTCCAGATCTTGGTGGACTAATTTCATACCTTTTCTCAAGAATCTAGCTGTCAGGCCTAGCACACTCCTCCCACTCATCTCTGCAGTTCTCCAGACTTCTGCATCTGACAAAATCAGCCTCTCCATGGTCCCTGGGAACAGATGTCTTACGACAAAAATGATCTGAACCTCGGGAACAAGGAGGATGGATCGCTACCTCTGGAGAGAGGGACCCTAGATGTTTTGAAGGATCAACAGCAGCTCCTTCTAATGCTTGAAAAATAGAAGAGACAGCAAGGCGGATGGTACCATCCTGGGCTAGAGCTGGGAGGCCTGTGTGACTGGGGACAAGCCACCTCTCTGGAGTGTGTACCTCCCAGAAGTGTCAGGAGATACAGAGATGATAGAACTGGTCCGGTGGAGAGGGAGGCATCAATGATGTAGAAGAGACAGAATCTGGGAGAAAATCAGAGGCCTGGGATCCTGTAATAGAAGCTTAGCCTTTGGTAGAGGAAAGGACACTTCTTCCTTTGCAACAGGAAAGAAGGGAGAGAAAGGTTATGGGTACAGGTGGGTGGGTAGCTTTGGTGGAGGGAAGAAGGTAGAGTTCCATCAGCTTTTGAAGGACATATGAGCCAAGGTCACCAGTGGGGTATGGAGTCAGAGAGGGGCAGAATGGGAGTAGTGGTTTGAAGAGAGACAAGAAGGTATGAGATGTTGTTCTGGAGGCTAGGTAAACCACCACCCCTGGGAAGCCTAGTGGTGGTGGGGGGTGAACTCCTATTTACCTGCAACAGATGACCACGACTTTAAAGGAGGACCTGTCAGCATGGCTTAGCTGCTAGAGTGCAGGCATCAAGGTGGCAGACAGTTGGGTTTAACTAGCCGGACGACTGTAATGCACAGAGCGTGAGTCAAGGAAGACGGGGTGTTTAGAAAGTTGTAAGAGTGGACCGTGTGTCCTAAATTGGCTAAAGAGGGAAGTGAGTCATGACTGAGAGTGAGAAAGCAGGAGATGGTCAGTAGATTGGAGAATGGCTGGAGCTGAAGGATTGTTGGGATGGGAGCACCAAGGTACGTGAGTGGCAAGAAGAAGAGGCAGTGGTCAGAGAGTGGAGGTGTCCAAGGTGGTGTACTTATTGGTGAGAAGGTCAAGGAAATGACCATGTAGGTAGGATGGAGAAGCATATCTTCATTGGAGGTGTGGAAGTGAGGAGTCTGCAGAACTGAGAGGCCAAGGTATTGGATGCTCTTTTTTTTTTTTAACTGTTAGCTTTTTTTTTTTTTGGTTTTTGTTTTTTCTGCCACACCACGAGGCATACGGGATTTTAATTCCCTGACCAGGGATCAAACCTGTGGCCCCTGCAATGGAAACACAGAGTCCTAACCACTGGACCACCAGGGAAGTCCCCTGGATGGCTCATCCATGAGGTTACTGAAGTTGCCAAGAAAGATAGCAGGAACAATAAGAGGAAAAAAGATAATAAACTAACTGCTAGAGCCCTCACTAATGAGGCAGATGACAGCAACAAAGAGGTAGACATGACTCTAAAAGAGGCAGGAGGGAAAATGGAAGCAGTGATGGGGAACAAGAACAATTCTCCAGTTCCATGAAGGAGGGGGCCAGCCACCCCTGTGGCCTCCATGAGAAGACTGCAGGGGAAGTGGCATCATTAGGTTTCAGTTAGGATAAGAGAGGAGGTGTAGCAGCTGCTTACTGATGGACCATACATGCTTCCAGAAAGATTGAGGAGATGAAGAGTGTGGGAAACAGCCCTTGCTCTCCCTAACACAACTTCCACATACTTTCAGGTTGGTGGTGGGGCAGGGCTAAGGCAGGAGAGAAGGCTGGGTCTTTTCCATTCTGGTACTTGTGGGAGTCCACAGAGGAGCTGGCTGTCTTGTGTTCTTTGTTGTCTCAGATTCTTTGGAGCTCGCTGGTTTCTCCTCTCAGGGGCTGCCAACTCCCTGTGACCTCACACCCCTGACATCTCTGTTCTAGCCGGATAGAGGTGGTGGTCTCTGCCTGTTGACTTAGCCCCACCCACCCTGGCAAGATGCTGGCTGATTGAGCATCCAGATATGCATCCATTGGCCAAATGTCTAAGGCAGATGTCCCCTCTTACTTGCACAACTTTGGCCAGTGTTCCAACTTTATCAGTGGGATTCAGATGGTAGGGAGGAAAGCAGGAAACACCACCATTGCCTAGACCCTCTGGGTCCTAGCCCCTCACAGACTATACAACAGGCATATTGGAAAATTGCAGCAAAGGCTCCTTTGTCACTCAGATATAATGGCAGCTCTGGGGCCTCAGCCATTCAGTAGATTCTGCTGCTCTCTGCACACCCCACGTTCCCCTCCCCAGGCAAAAATAAGCTGCCTGAGCTGCTTAGTCATGGGCAGTAGGGAACCTCACTTATTGGTCAGGTTCTGGCCTGGACACCAACTCCTGCTTCATTCGTCTGGCTGTGGGGGCTCCAGTTGTAATTTATAAGCCCTAAGGACTGTGTAGAAAGAGCTGCCTGGGCACAGAGAGTCCCATACAGGATTAACTGAAAGAGGAACACACCAAGACACACCGTAATCAAAATGAGAAAAATTAAAGACAAAGAAAGAATACTAAAAACAGCAAGGGAAAAGCAACAAATAACATACAAGGGAACTCCCATAAGGCTATCAGCTGATTTTTCAGCAGAAACTCTGCAGGCCCAAAGAGAATGCCATGATATATTTTAAATGATGAAAGAAAAAAGCCTACAACCAAGAATACTCTACCCAGCAAGGCTCTCAGTCAGATTTGATGGAGAAATCATACGCTTTACAGACAAGCAGAAGCTAAAAGAATTCAGCACCACCAAGCCAGGTTTCCAAAAAATGTTGAAGGAACTTCTCTAGGCAAAAAAGAAAAGGCCACATTAGAAACAAGAAGATTACAAAATAGAAAAGCTTACCAGTAAAGACAAACATACAGTAAAGATAGGAAATCATTTAAAACAAAGCTAGCAGGGAGATTAAAAGACAAAAGTAGTAAAATCATTTGTATCCACAATAAGCAGTTAAGGGATACACAAAACAGCGAGTTGTAAAATATGATATCAAAAACAGTAATCATGAGGGGAAGGTTGTACAAAAGCAGGGTATTTAAAATGCATTTGAAATTAAGAGGTCAGCAACTTAAAACAATCATGTATATATAGAGATGACTACACAGAAACCTCATGGTAACTGCAAACCAAAAACCTATAATAGATAGACACACAGAAAAGAGAAAGGAAGCCAAACATCACACTAAAGAAACTCATCAAATCACACGAGAAGAGAACAAGAGAAAAAGGAAAAAAAAGAAAGGCCTACAAAAACAAATCAAAAACAATTAACAAAATGGCAATAAGAACATATATATTGATATTTGCCTTAAATTTAGTCCGTAAACAGACTAAATGCTCCAACCAAAAGACACAGACTGGTTAAATGGATAAAAAACTCATATATATGCTGCCTACAAGAGACTCACTTCAGATCTAGAGATACATATGGACTGAAAGTGAGGGGATGGAAAAAGGTATTTTACAAAAATGGAAATCAAAAGAAAGCCAGGGGGCTTCCCTGGTGGCGCAGTGGTTGAGAGTCCGCCTGCCGATGCAGGGGACGCAGGTTCATGCCCTGGTCCGGGAGGCTCCCACGTGCCGCGGAGCAGCTGGGTCCATGAGCCATGGCCGCTGGGCCTGTGTGTCCGGAGCCTGTGCTCTGCAGTGGGAGAGGCCACAACAGTGAGAGGCCCACGTACCACAAAAAAAAAAAAAAAGAAAGCCAGAGTAGCAATACTTGGATCAGACAAAATAGACTTTAAAATAAAGACAAGAGACAAAGGACACTACATAATGATCACAGGATCAATCCAAAAAGAAGATATAACAATTGTAAATATATATGCTCCCAACATAGGAGCACCTCAATATATAAGGCAAATATTAACAGACATAAGAGGAGAAACACACTAATAGTAGGGGTCTGTAAAACCCCACTTACATCAAGGGACAGATCAATGGACAGATCATCCACACAGAAAATCAATAAGGAAACATAGGCCTTAAATGACACATTAGACCAAATGGACTTAATTGATTTTTATAGAGCATTCCATCTGAAAGCAGCAGAATACACATTCTTTTCAAGTGCACATGAAACATTCTCCAGGATAGAGAACATGCTGGGTCACAAAACAAGCCTTGGTAAATTTAAGAAAACTGAAATCATATCAAGCATCTTTTCCAACCACAACACTATGAGGCTAGAAATCAACTGCAAGAAAAAACTGCAGAAAGCACAAACACGTGGAGGCTAAACAATATGCTACTAAACAGCCAATGGATCACTGAAGAAATCAAAAAGGAAATCAAGAAAATATGTAAAGACAAATGAAAATGAAAACATGATGATCTAAAACCTATGGGACAGAGCAAAAGCAGTTCTAAGAGAAAAGTTTATAGCAATACAAGCTTACCTCAGGAAAAAAAGAAAAATCTCAAATAAACAACCTAACCCTACACCCTAAGCAACTAGAGAAAGAACAAACAAAGCCCAAAGTTAGTAGAAGGAAAGAAATCATAAAGATCAGACCAGAAATAAATGAAATAGACACTAAAAAATAGAAAAGATAAATGAAATTAAGGTGGTTCTTTGAAAAGATAAACAAAATTGATAAACCTAGCCAAACTCACCAAGAAAAAAAAGGGAGAGGGCCCAAATCAATAAAATCAGAAATGAAAAAGGAGAAGTTACAACCAACACCACAGAAATACAAAGATCATACGAGACTACTATGAGCAGCTATATGCCAATAAAATGGACAACCTAGAAGAAATGGACACATTTTTAGAAAGGTACAATCTCCTAAGACTGGACCAGGAAGAAATAGAAAATATGAACAGACCAATTACCATACTGACATTGAATCAGAAATTTTAAAATTCCAAACAAACAGAGGTCCAGGACCAAATGGCTTTACAGGTAAATTCTAATGAACATTTAGAGAAGAGTTAGTGCCTTAATAGAGTTAATATCCTTCTGAAACTATTCCAAAAATTGCAGAGGAAGGAACATTTCTGAACTCGTTCTATCAGGCCACCATTACCCTAATACCAAAACCAGACAACAGTATCACACACAAAACAGAAAATTACGGGCCAGTATCACTGATGAACATAGATGCAAAAGTCCTCAACCAAATACTAGCAAATCAAATCCAACAATATATTTAAAGGATCATACACCATGATCAAGTGGGATTTATCCCCGGGATGCAAGGAGTTTTCAATATCCACAAATCGATCAATGTGATACTCCACATTAACAAATTGAAGAATAAAAAACATATGATCCTCTCAATAAATGTAGAAAAAGCTTTTGATAAAATTCAACATCCATTTATGATAAAAATTCTTCAAAAAGTGGGCAGAGAGGGACTTCCCTGGTGGCACAGTGGTTAAGAATCCGCCTGCCAATGCAGGGGACATGGGTTTGATCCCTGGTCCAGTAAGATCCCACATGCCACGGAGCAACAAACCCCACGCGACACAACTACTGAAGTCCATGCACCTTAGAGCCCGCGAGCCACAACTACTGTGCCTGCATGCTGCAACTACTGAAGCCCGCGCACCTAGAACCTGTGCTCCACAACAAGAGAAGCCACTGCAGTGAGAAGCCCATGCACTGTAACGAAGAGTAGCCCCTGCTCACTGCAACTAGAGAAAGTCCACACGCAGCAACGAAGACTAAATGCAGCCAAAAAAAAAAAAAAAAAAGTGGGCATAGAGAGAACATACCTCAACATAATAAAGTATATGACAAACCCACAGCTAGGTAACATCATACTTAGCGGTGAAAAGCTGAAAGCATTCCCCCTAAGATCAGGAACAAGACACCAAGACGCTCTCACCACTTTTATTCAACTTTATTCAACATAGTTTTGTAAGTCCTAGCCACAGCAATCAGAGAAGAAAAAGAAATAGAAGGAATCCAAATTGGAAAAGAAGAAATAAAACTGCCACTGTTGGCAGATGACATGATCCTATACATAGAAAATCCTAGAGATGCTGCCAGAAAACTACTAGAGCTCATCAATGAATTCTGTAAAATTACAATACAAAATAAATATACAGAAATCTGTTGCATTTCTATACACTAACAATGAAATATCAAAAAGAGAAATTAAGGAAATTAAGGAAACAATCCCATTTACCATCACATCAAAAAGAATAAAATACCTAAGAATAAACCTACCTAAGGAGGCAAAAGACCTGTACTCTGAAAACTATAAGATGCTGATGAAAGAAACTGAAGATGACACAAACAGATGGAAAGATATACCATGTTCTTGGATTGGAAGAAATGATCTTGTTAAAATGACCGTACGCAAGGCAATCTACAGATTTAATGCAATCCCTATCAAATCACCAATGGCATTTTTCACAGAACTAGAACAAAAATTTTTTTTAATTTGTGTGGAAACTAAAAGACCACAAATAGCCATAAGAATCATGAGAGAGGGGTAGATGGCAGAAGAGTAAGACACGGAGATCACTTTCCTCCCCACAGATACACCAGAAATACATCTACAAGTGGAGCAACTCCTAAAGAACACCCACTGAATGCTGGGAGAAGACCTCAGACCTCCCAAAAGGCAAGAAAGTCCCCACGTACCTGGGTAGGGCAAAAGAAAAAAGAATAAACAGAGACAAAAGGATAGGGACGGGACCTGCACCAGTGGGAGGGAGCTGTGAAGGAGGAAAGGTTTCCACACACTAGGAGCCCCTTCGCGGGTGGAGACTGCGGGTGGCGGAGGGGGAAAGCTTCGGAGCTGTGGAGGAGAGCGCAGCAACAGGGGTGTGGTGGGCAAAGCAGAGAGACTCCCAAACACAGGATCGGTGCCGATCAGCACTCACCAGCCCGAGAGGCTTGTCTGCTCACCCGCCGGGGCAGGCGGGGGCTGGGAGCTGAGGCTCGGGCTTGGGTCGGAGCACAGGGAGAGGACTGGGGTTGGCGGCGTGAACACAGCCTGCAGGGGGTTAGTGCCCCACGGCTAGCTGGGAGGGAGTCCAGGGAAATGTCTGGACCTGCCGAAGAGGCAAGAGACTTTTTCTTGCCTCTTTGTTTCCTGGTGCGCGAGGAGAGGGGATTAACAGCGCTGCTTAAAGGAGCTCCAGAGACCGGCGCGAGCCGCGGCTAAAAGCGCGGACCACAGAGACGGGCATGAGATGCTAAGGCTTCTGCTTCCACCACCAAGAAGCCTGTGTGCGAGCACAGGTCACTATCCACACACCCCCTTCCGGGGAGCCTGTGCAGCCCACCACTGCCGGGGTCCCGGGATCCAGGGACAACTTCCCCAGGAGAACGCATTGTGTGCCTCAGGCTGGTGCAACGTCACGCCGGCCTCTGCCACCGCAGGCTCACCCCACACTCCGTACCCCTCCCCTCCCCCCGGCCTGAGTGAGCCAGAGTCCCCAAAGCAGCTGCTCCTTTAACCCCGTCCTATCTGAGCGAAGAACAGACGCCCTCCAGCGACCTACACGCAGAGGCGGGGCCAAATCCAAAGCTGAGCCTCAGGAGCTGTGAGAACAAAGAAGAGAAAGGGAAATCTCTCCCAGCAGCCTCGGAAGCAACGGATTAAAGCTCCACAATCAACTTGATGTACCCTGCATCTGTGGAATACCTGAATAAACAACGAATCATCCCAAATTGAGTAGGTTCTTGGTGCTGCAGCCAGGAGTCAGTGCTGTGCCTCTGAGGTGGGAGAGCCAACTTCAGGACACTGGTCCACAAGAGACCTCCCAGCTCCATGTAATATCAAACGGTGAAAAGCCCCCAGAGATCTCCATCTCAACACCAGCACCCAGCTTCACTCAACGACCAGCAAGCTACAGTGCTGGACACCCTAAGCAAAACAACTAGCAAGACAGGAAAACATCCCCAACCATTAGCAGAGATGCTGCCTAAAATAATAATAAGTCCACAGACACCCCAAAACACACCACCAGATGTGGATCTGCCCACAAGAAAGACAAGATCCAGCCTCATCCACCAGAACACAGGCACTAGTCCCCTCCACCAGGAAGCCTACACAACCCACTGAAACAACTTTAGCCACTGGGGACAGACACCAAAAACAATGGGAACTACAAACCTGCAGCCTGTGAAAAGGAGACCCCAAACACAGGAAGATAAGCAAAATGAGAAGACAGAAAAACACACAGCAGATGAAGGAGCAAGGTAAAAACCCACCAGACCTAACAAATGAAGAGGAAATAGGCAGTCTACCTGAAAAAGAATTCAGGATAATGATAGTAAAGATGATCAAAAATCTTGGAAACAGAATAGACCAAATGCAAGAAACATTTAACAAGGACCTAGAAGAACTAAAGATGAAACAAGCAACAATGAAAAACACAATAAATGAAATGAAAAATACTCTAGATGGGATCAATAGCAGAATAACTGAGACAGAAGAACGGATAAGTGACCTGGAAGATAAAATAGTGGAAAAAACTACTGCAGAGCAGAATAAAGAAAAAAGAATGAAAAGAACTGAGGAAAGTCTCAGAGACCTCTGGGACAACATTAAATGCACCAACGTTCGAATTATAGGGGTTCCAGAAGAAGAAGAGAAAAAGAAAGGGACTGAGGAAATATTTGAAGAGATTATAGTTGAAAACTTCCCTAATAAGGGAAAGGAAATAGTTAATCAAGTCCAGGAAACACAGAGAGTCCCATACAGGATAAATCCAAGGAGAAACACGCCAAGACACATATTAATCAAACTGTCAAAAATTAAACACAAAGAAAACATATTAAAAGGAGCAAGGGAAAAACAACAAATGACACAGAGGGAATCCCCATAAGGTTAACAGCTGATCTTTCAGCAGAAACTCTGCAAGCCAGAAGGGACTGGCAGGACATATTTAAAGTGATGAAGGAGAAAAACCTGCAACCAAGATTACTCTACCCAGCAAGGATCTCATTCAGATTTCATGGAGAAATTAAAACCTTTACAGACAAGCAAAAGCTGAGAGAGTTCAGCACCACCAAACCAGCTTTACAACAAATGCTAAAGGAACTTCTCTAGGCAGGAAACACAACAGAAGGAAAAGACCTACAATAATGAACCCAAAACAATTAAGGAAATGGGAATAGGAACATACATATCGATAATTACCTTAAATGTAAACGGACTAAATGCTCCCACCAAAAGACACAGATTGGCTGAATGGATACAAAAAGAAGACCCATATATATGCTGTCTACAAGAGACCCACTTCAGACCTAGAGACACATACAGACTGAAAGTAAGGGGATGGAAAAAGATATTGCATGCAAATGGAAACCAAAAAAAAAGCTGGAGTAGCAATCCTCATATCAGACAAAATAGACTTTAAAATAAAGACTATTAGAAGAGACAAAGAAGGACACTACATAATGATCAAGGGATTGATCCAGGAAGAAGAAATAACAATTGTAAATATTTATGTACCCAACATAGGAGCACCTCAATACATATGGCAAATACTAACAGCCATAAAAGGGGAAATTGACAGTAACACATTCATAGCAGGGGACGTTAACACCCCACTTTCACCAATGGACAGATCATCCAAAATGAAAATAAATAAGGAAACACAAGCTTTAAATGACACATTAAACAAGATGGACTTAATTGATACTTATAGGACATTCCATCCAAAAACAACAGAATACACATTTTTCTCAAGTGCTCATGGAACACTCTCCAGGATACATCATATCTTGGGTCACAAATCAAGCCTTGGTAAATTTAAGAAAATTGAAATTGTATCAAGTATCTTTTCTGACCACAACGCTATGAGACTAGATATCAATTACAAGAAAAGATCTGTAAGAAATACAAACACATGGAGGTTAAACAGTACACTACTTAATAGTGAAGTGATCACTGAAGAAATCATAGAGGAAATCAAAAAATACCTAGAAACAAATGACAATGGAGACACAATGACCCAAAACCTATGGGATGCAGCAAAAGCAGTTCTAAGAGGGAAGTTTATAGCAATACAATCCAACCTTAAGAAACAGGAAACATCTCGAATAAACAAACTAACCTTGCATCTAAAGCAATTAGAGAAAGAAGAACAAAAAAAAAAAACCCCAAGGTAGCAGAAGGAAAGAAATCATAAAAATCAGATCAGAAATAAATGAAAAAGAAATGAAGGAAACGATAGCAAAGATCAATAAAACTAAAAGCTGGTTCTCTGAGAAGATAAACAAAATTGATAAACCATTAGCCAGACTGATCAAGAAAAAAAAAGGAGAAGACTCAAGTCAATAGAACTAGAAATGAAAAAGGAGAAGTAACAACTGACACTGCAGAAATACAAAAGTCATGAGAGATTACTACAAGCAACTCTATGCCAATAAAATGGACAACCTGGAAGAAATGGACAAAGTCTTAGAAATGCACAACCTGCCAAGACTGAATCAGGAAGAAATAGAAAATATGAACAGACCAATCACAAGCACTGAAATTGAAACTGTGATTTAAAATCTTCCACCAAACAAAAGCTCAGGACCAGATGGCTTCACAGGCGAATTCTAGCAAACATTTAGAAAAGAGCTAACACCTATCCTTCTCAAACTCTTCCAAAATATAGCAGAGGGAGGAACACTTCCAGACTCATTCTATGAGGCCACCATCACCCTGATACCAAAACCAGACAAAGATGTCACAAACAAAGAAAACTACAGGCCAATATCACTGATGAACATAGATGCAAAAATCCTCAACAAAATACTAGCAAACAGAATCCAACAGCACATTAAAAAGATCATACACCATGATCAAGTGGGGTTTATTCCAGGAATGCAAGGATCCTTCAATATACACAAATCAATCAACGTGATACACCATATTAACAAATTGAAGGAGAAAAACCATATGATCATCTCAATAGATGCAGAGAAAGCTTTTGACAAAATTCAACACCCATTTATGATAAAAACCCTGCAGAAAGTAGGCATAGAGGGAACTTTCCTCAACATAATAAAGGCCATATATGACAAACCCACAGCCAACATCATTCTCAATGGTGAAAAACTGAAAGCATTTCCACTAAGATCAGGAACAAGACAAGGTTGCCCACTCTCACCACTCTTATTCAACATAGTTTTGGAAGTTTTAGCCACAGCAATCAGAGAAGAAAAGGAAATAAAAGGAATCCAAATCGTAAAAGAAGAAGTAAAGCTGTCACTGTTTGCAGATGACATGACACTATACATAGAGAACCCTAAAGTTGCTACCAGAAAACTACTAGAGCTAATCAATGAATTTGGTAAAGTAGCAGGATACAAAATTAATGCACAGAAATCTCTGGCATTCCTATACACTAATGATGAAAAATCTGAAAGTGAAATGAAGAAAACACTCACATTTACCACTGCAACAGGAAGAATAAAATATCTAGGAATAAACCTACCTAAGGAGACAAAAGGACTGTATGCAGAAAAGTATAAGACACTGATGAAAGAAATTAAAGATGATACAAATAGATGGAGAGATATACCATGTTCTTGGGTTGGAAGAATCAACATTGTGAAAATGACTATACTACCCAAAGCAATCTACAGATTCAATGCAATCCCTATCAAACTACCACTGGCATTTTTCACAGAACTAGAACAAAAAACTTCACAATTTGTATGGAAACACAAAAGACCCCGAATAGCCAAAGCAATCTTGAGAACGAAAAATGGAGCTGCAGCAATCAGACTCCCTGATTTCAGACTATACTACAAAGCTACAGTAATCAAAACAGTATGGTACAAGCACAAAAACAGAAAGACAGATCAATGGAACAGGATAGAAAGCCCAGAGATAAACCCACGCACATATGGTCACCTTACTTTGATAAAGGAGGCAGGAATGTACAGTGGATAAAGGACAGCCTCTTCAATAAGTGATGCTGGGAAAACTGGACAGGTACATGCAAAAGTATGAGATTAGATCACTCCCTAACACCATACACAAAAATAAGCTCAAAATGGATTAAAGACCTAAATGTAAGGCCAGAAACTATCAAACTCTTAGAGGAAAACATAGGCAGAACACTCTATGACATAAATCACAGCAAGATCCTTTTTGATACACCTCCTAGAGAAATGGAAATAAAAATAAAAATAAACAAATGGGACCTAATGAATCTTAAAAGCTTTTGCACAGCAAAGGAAACCATAAACAAGATGAAAAGATAATCGTCAGAATGGGAGAAAATATTTGCAAGTGAAGCAACTGACAAAGGATTAATCTCCAAATTTATAAGCAGCTATGCAGCCCAATAACAAAAAAACAAACAACCCAATCCAAAAATGGGCAGAAGACCTAAATAGACATTTCTGCAAAGAAGATATACAGATGGCCAACAAACGCATGAAAGCATGCTCAACATCATTAATCATTAGAGAAATGCAAATCAAAACTGAAGTGAGATATCATCTCACACCAGTCAGAATGGCCATCATCAAAAAATCTAGAAACAATAAATGCTGGAGAGGGTGTGGAGAAAAGGGAACACTCTTGCACTGCTGGTGAGAATGTGAATTAGTACAGCCACTATGGAGAACAGTATGGAGGTTCCTTAAAAAACTACAGATAGAACTGCCATATGACCCAGCAATCCCACTACTGGGCATATACCCTGAGAAAACCATAATTCAAAAAGTCATGTACCAAAATGTTCATTGCAGCTCTATTTACAATAGCCCGGAGATGGAAACAATCTAAGTGTCCATCATCGGATGAATGGATAAAGAAGATGTGGCACATATATATAATGGAATATTACCTAGTCACAAAAAGAAACAAAATTGAGCTATTTGTAATGAGGTGGATGGACCTAGAGTCTGTGATACAGAGTGAAGTAAGTCAGAAAGAGAAAGACAAATACCATATGCTAACACATATATATGGAATTTAAGGGAAAAAAATGTCATGAAGAACCTAGGGGTAAGACAGGAATAAAGACACAGACCTAATAGAGAATGGACTTGAGGATATGGGGGGGGGGAGGGTAAGCTGTGACAAAGCGAGAGAGTGGCATGGACATATATACAATACCAAACGTAAAATAGATAGCTAGTGGGAAGCAGCTGCATAGCACAGGGAGATCAGCTCTGTGCTTTGTGACCACCTAGAGGGGTGGGATAGGGAGGGTGGGAGGGAGGGAGATGCAAGAGCGAAGAGATATGGGAACATATGTATATGTATAACTGATTCACTTTGTTATAAAGCAGAAACTAACACACCATCGTAAAGCAATTACACTCCAATAAAGATGTAAACATAAATAAATAAATATTAAAATAGTGTATGTAAAAAGTAAAAAAGGAATCATGAGAAAGAAGAATGGAGTTGGAGGACTCACATTCCCTGACTTAAGTCTATACTACAAAGCTATAGTAATCAAAACACAAAAACAGATACATAGATCAAGGGAACAGGATAGGAAGCCCAGAAATAAACTCATGCACTGGAATTCCGTGGTGGTGCAGGGGTTAAGAATCTGCCAGCCAGTGCAGGGGACACGGGTTCGAGCCCTGGTCTGGGAAGATCCCACGTGCTGCAGAGCAACTAAGCCCGTGTGCCACAACTACTGAGCCTGTGCTCTAGAGCCCGTGAGCCACAACTACTGAGCCTGTGCTCTAGAGCCCGTGAGCCACAACTACTGAGCCCACATGCTGCAACCAAGCCAGACACAAAAGAGTACATACTGTATCACTCCACTTACATAAAATTTAATAATAAGCAAAACCAATCTATAGTTAAAGAAGTCAAATACTGATTTGCATGTGGGAGCATGAGACTGGGGATTGATTGGAAAGGGCATGAGGGAACTATCAGGGTGATGGAATCATTCTATATCTTGATTAGGGTGTGGGTTACACATGTGTACACATTTGTCAAAATGCATCAAACACAAGATTGGTGCATTTCACTGGGTGTAAATTTTAACTAAAAAATTTAGAACTGTACATAAATATTGAATTTTAGCTAAGGATATGCCTGCTGCAGTATTTAGGTGTGACGAAAGGCACTGATTTCTGAACCTTTTTTTTTTTTTTGCGATACTCAGGCCTCTCACTGTTGTGGCCTCTCCCGTTGTGGAGCACAGGCTCCAGACACGCAGGCTCAGCGGCTATGGCTCACAGGCCTAGCCGCTCTGCAGCATGTGGGATCTTCCCTGACCAGGGCACGAACCCGTGTCCCCTGCATCGGCAGGCGGACTCTCAACCACTGTGCCACCAGGGAAGCCCTGAAACTTATTTTTAAACACCTAAAAAGATAAGATGGCTTGATGGATATGTGATCAAGTAAATAAGCAAAATGTTAATTATAGAATCTAAATGGCAAATATGTGAGTGATTAATGTACGATTTTTTCAGGTTGTCTGTATGTATGAAAAATTTCAGGATGAAATAATGTAGAAGATAACATGCAAAAACAAAGATACTGTAGAATTAAGATTATGGAGGACTTCTTAAAATCACTTAAAACATTAAATTGTGTTTTATATTCAATTTAAATACTTTAACATCATTCTTGCATTACCAAATTAAAAAACAAAAGCTTATTTTAGAAATTTTGGAATATGCAGAAAAGTAGAAAGAAAAATTTTTAAATCTGTAAACCCATGACCCATAGAGAATCACTTAGTGACATATTAGTTTATTTTTTTCCTTAATATATCTTGAACATTTTCTTGTTATTAAATGTTCTTAAAAGCATGATTTTTGGATCTTATATTCCATTGTATGTATATACTATATATAAATTATAAAAATCTTTCCCTATTGTTAAGCACTGGCTTGTTTCCAAGTTTTTCTGCTGCAAATAAAGTTGGGTGAACATTTCTGTGTGTACATTTTGGACCACATTTTGATTTTTCTTAGGATGGATTCCTTGAAGTTGGGTTACTAGGTCAAAAGTTAGACACATTTTTTATATTTAACACTACAAATTTACATACTCCAAGGAGTGTACAAGAGTCTTTTTTTTCATGCAACTTAGTCACCTTTGGACATATATTTTTTTTAATTCAGTTTTTTTTGTCAATTTCATAGATGGAAGATTGTATCTTATTATAGTTTTAATTTGTATTCCTTTGCTACCAAACATTTCTTTTTCCAAATTCTAAGAGTGATTTGTATTTCTTTTGTGAATTATCTATCCATATCTATTTCCCTATCATTCTGGGGGATTTTTACTATTTTAATTATTGATTAACTAAAACTAAAAAAATATTTATATTAAAGCTTCTTATAAAATGAGTTTATTATCCCATGACTTATGTGCTTGCTACAGATATTTTCCCCAATTTATTGCTTCTTTTTTTTAACTGAAATTTTTAGTTTGAGATACTTGTAGATTCACATGTAGTTGTCAGAAATAATGCAGAGAAATTCTGCACACTCTTCACCCAGTTCCCGCAATGGTAAGATCTTGCAAAATTATAGTAAAATATCATAACCAGGATATTAACATTGATACGGTCAATATGCAGAACATTTCTATCACCATAAAGATCCTTCACGTTGCCTTTTTTATAGTCATGCTTTCCTCCTGCCCCCAAACCCTCCATAACCCCTGACAACCATGATTGTGTTCTCCATTTCTATAATTTCATCTTTTAGGAATTTTGTATAAGTGGAATCATAGAATATGTAAATGTTTGGGATTGTCTAATTTCACTCAGCATAAGTCTCTGTAGACTCATCCCAGTTGTTGTATCAATAGCTCCCTCCTTTTCATTGCTGAGTAGTATTTCATGATACAGATGTACCAGAGCTTAACCATTCCACCCATTCTAGGACATGTGGGTATTTTCTAGTTTTTGGCTATTATGATAAAACTGTATAAGAATTCCTGTATAGGTTTCTATGTAAACATAAGTCTTCATTTCTCTGGGATAAATACCCAGGAGTGCAATAACTAGATTGTAAGGAAACTGCATGTTTAGTTTTCAAAGAAACTCTCTCTTTTCTAGAGAGGCCATTCCATTTTACATTCCCACCAGTAATATGTAAATGATCCAGTTTCTCCTCATCCTTGCCAGCATTGGTGATGCCACAATTTTTTTTTTTAATTTTAGAAATTCTGCTGGTTGTGTAGTGGTAGCTTATGGTGGATTTAGTTTGCATTTCCCTAATGGTTAATGATGTTAAACATCTTTCCAGGGACTTCCCTGGTGGTCCAGCGGTAAAGACTCTGCACTCCCAATGCAGGGGGCCCAGGTTTGATCCCTGGTTGGGGAACTAAGATCCCACATACTGCAACTAAGCCCACCTGCCACAACTACTGAGTCCTCGCACCACAATGAAGAGCTCATGTGCCACAGTGGAGACCCAGCACAGCCACAATTAAAAAAATTTTTTTTTCCATGTGCCTATCTGCCATCACTACATCCTTTTTTTGGTGAAATGTCGCTTCATGTATTTTGTCTGTTTTCTTGTTAGATTCTTTCTTCTTATTTCTTTTCTTTCTTCTTCTTTTTTTTAAACTGTTGAATTTTGAGAGTTTTTTATACATACTAGTTACTAGCTTTTTGTCACATATGTGGTTTGCAAATACTTTCTGCCCCTCTTAATATCCTCTTTTCATCCTCTTAACATGGTCTTTTGCAGAGCACAAGTTTTTAATTTTAATGAAGTCCAGTTAATCCTTTTATGGATGATGCCTTTGGTGTCAAGACTAAGAATTCTGTGTTTAGCACTATATGTGGAAGATTTTCTCCTATGTTTTTTTTTTTTAAATTTATTTATTTATTTTTGCTGTGTTGGGTCTTCGTTTCTGTGCGAGGGCTTCCCCTAGTTGTGGCAAGTGGGGACCACTCTTCATCGCGGTGCGCGGGCCTCTCACTATCGCGGCCTCTCTTGTTGCGGAGCACAGGCTCCAGACGCGCAGGCTCAGTAGTTGTGGCTCACGGGCCTAGTTGCTCCGCGGCATGTGGGATCTTCCCAGACCAGGGCTCGAACCCGTGTCCCCTGCATTGGCAGGCAGATTCTCAACCACTGCGCCACCAGGGAAGCCCTTCTCCTATGTTTTTACCTAAAAGTTTTATAGTTTTACATTTCACTTTTAAGTCCATGATCCATTTTGAGTTAATTTTTATATAAGGTGTGAGGCTAAGGTTGAGGGTTTGTTTGTTTTTAACCTATGAATGTCCAATTACTCCAGCACCATATTTTGAGAAGTCTGTCTTTCCTCCATTGAATTACTTTTGCACCTTTGTAAAAAAATCAATTAGGCATATATGTGGAGATCTATATCTATCTATCTATTTCTGGATACTCTATTCTATTGATCTAGTGTTTATCCTTCTGCCAATAGCACACAGTCTTGATTACTGTAGCTACTTAATAAATCTTGAAATTAAGTAGATGAATCCCTTCCATTTTTTCTTATTTAAAATTGTTTTAGTTATTCTAGCTTCTTTGCCTTTCCATATAAATTTTATAAAAATCTTGCCCATGTCTACAAAAAAATCTTTGTGTGATTTTTTTTTTTTTTTTTTTTTTTTTTTTTTGGCGATATGTGGGCCTCTGTCTGCTGTGGCCTCTCCTGTTGCAGAGCACAGGCTCTGGACACACAGGCTCAGCGGCCATGGTTCACGGGCCTAGCCGCTCAGCGGCATGTGGGATCTTCCCGGATCAGGGCACGAACCCGTGTCCCCTGCAATGTCAGGTGGACTCTCAACCACTGCACCACCAGGGAAGCCCTTTGTGTGATTTTGATAGAAACTGCATGAAACTTATATATCACTTTAGAGATGAGTGGTATCCTTACTGTGCTGAGCCTTCCAATCCATTCACGCAATGTCTCTCCATTTATTTAGATCTTCTTTGATTTCTTTCATTAGTGTTTTGAGTTTTCAGCACACAAGCCCTCTCATCTTTTGTTAGATTTATGCTTAAGTATTTCATTTTTTGAACAATTTAAAATGGTATTTTATTTTAATTTCAGTGTTCACATGGTCATTACTAGAATATAGAAATATAATTGATTTTGTTATGTGGATCTTGTATCCTGCAAACTTGCTGAACTCACTTATTAGTTTTAGAAGGATTTTTTGGGTAGATTCTTTGGAATTTTAGGCAGACAATCATATCATTTGCAAATAGTGCCTTTTTTGTTTCTTTCCTAAAATCTTTATTCCTTTAATTTCCTTTTCCTGCCTTAATGCTCTGACTAGAACTTCCTGCAGTATGTTGACTAAGAGTGATGAAAGTGGAAATACTTGCCTTGTTCCTGAAATTTGGGAGAAAGCATTTGGTCTTTCTCCAGTAAGTAAAATGTTAGCTGTAGATTTTTTCTATCAAATTGAGGAAGTTCCCTTCTCTTCCTTTTTTTCTAAGAGTCTTTATCAAGAATGGATGTTGAAGTCTGTCAAATGCTTTTCCTGAAATGATTGATATGACTGAGTGATTTTTCTCCTTTAGACTGTTAAAGTGGATTACAGTAATTGATTTTCAAATGTTGAATCAACCTTGCATCCTGGGAATAACCTCCACTTTGTTGTAGTGTATAATTCTTTTTATATAGTGCTGAATTCTATTTTCTAATATTTTGTTAAGGATTTTGCATGTAAATTCATGATGAATATTGGTTTGTAGTTTTCTTTTTTGTACTATTTTTATTTATTTTTGGTATCAGGGGAATACTAGTTTCATAAAATGAATTGGTAAGTATTCTCTCTTATTTTCTGGAAGAGACTGTGTAGAATTGGTGTTAATTCTTTAAATATTTTGTTGACTTTTCCAGTGAAACCACTTGGGCCTGAAGCTTTCTTTTGGGGGGAGTTTTTATCAGTTTCCTTAATAGTTATAGGGCTAGCTACTCAAGTTATCTGTTTCATCTTAAGTAAGTTGTGACAGTTTGTGTTTTTTTAGGAATTGGTCTTTTTTCATCTAAGTTGTCAAGTGTATGTGTGTAGAGTTGTTCTTAGTATTTCCTTATTTTTCTTTTGATCTCTGCAGGGTCTATAGTGATAACCTCAATTTCATTCCTGATATTGGTATTCATGCCTTCTCTCATTTTTGCTTTGTCTTCCTAGTTTTGTCAATTTTATCAATCTTTTCAAAGAACCAGCTCTTTGTTTCATTGATTTTTTTCTATAGATTTTTCTGTTTTCAATTCCATTGATTTCTCTTCTTGTCCATATTATTTCCTTTCTTCTTCTTGCATTGAGTTTATTTTAGTCTCTTTCTAGGTTCTTGAGAGCTAAGATTGTTGATCTGGGATTTTTCCCTCTTTTCTAATGTATGCATTTAGTGCTAAAATTTCCCTCTCAGCATTCCTGTAACTGCATTCCACAAATTTCTATATATTTTATTTTTATTTGAATTCAGTTCAATGTATTTTTAAAAATTTTTATCTAGGTAAAGTCAATTTACAATATTATGTTAGTTTCAGGTGTACAGCAAAGTGATTCAGTTATATATATTTTTTCAGATTATTTTCCATTATAAGTTATTACAAGATATTGAATATAGTTCCCTGTGCTATACAGTAAATCCTTGTTGCTTATCTGTTTTATATATAGTAGTTTGTATCTGTTAATCCCATAATCCTAATTTATCCGTACCACCCCCTTCTTTCCCTTTTGGTAACCAAAAGTTAGTCTTCTACACCTGTGCTGTACAATGTATTTTTTTATTTCTCTTGTGACATCTTCTCTGATCCATGAATTTTTTATTAGTAGTGTGCTGTTTAGCTTCTAATTGTTTAAAAATCTCACTGTTATCTTTTTGTTATTGATATCTAGTTTGATTCCACTGTGTTCAAAGAAGAAACTCTTTATGATTTTAATTCTTAAATTTGTTGAGGCTTGTTTTATGGCCCAGGATATGGTCTATCTTCGCATATCTTGGTATATTCTGTTAGGGCTTGGGAGGAATGTGTAATTTTGCTGTTTTTGGGTGGAATGTCCTAAAAATGTCAATGAAATCCTGTCAGTTGTTGTTTTCCTCTTTATCCTCGCTGATTTTCTGTCTAGTTCTGTCACTTGTTGAGAAAGTACTATTGAAGTCTTCAACTCCAAGTGTGGATTTGTCTATTTCTCCTCTCAGCTCTATCAGGTTTTTTTTTTTTTTTTAGCTCTATCAGTTTTTGCTTCATATATTTTGCAGCTTTGTTGTTCATATATATACATTTAGGATTGTTACACTTTCTTGGTAGGTAGGTCCCATTATCACTGTGTAATGTCCCTCTTTGTCCCTGGTAAAATTGTTTGCTCTGAAGTCTACTTTATCTGATATTAATATAGCCACTCCTGCTTTCTTTTGATTGCTATCTGCATAGGAGTTATATTTTCTAAAGAGCTTCTTTAAAATGGAAAATAGGTGATGAGAATTCTAGTTAAATACTTTTAAAAAATAGAGTAAACTTTTAGTTTTCCATAGTGAAAAGAACCCAAAATTGCAAAGACCAAGCAGCATTGCTGAACTTACTTATTTTACTCCCCATGTGCTCTCTTGTGGGTGAACAAATTAATTAAAAAAAAGAAATGAATCCTAGTAACTTTGATATGCCTGATTCAAAGCTGACTTATACCAATCCTTGTAGAATTTATGCCAAAGAACAGAACTACAGTCAGAGATCTTCTCCTAATTTGTATTTTATGGTGATGATTCTCCCAACCTCTAGAATTTTGCTGGATTCTCCCAGGCCTCACATTCACAAAAGATCTTAAATATAGAATTTTAATATTTTTTCCAAATGAAACCATACATATAACCACAGAGGCATGCAAACAAAACTGAAAGAGGCTTATCCAGGAAGTTTAAACTTGTGGCCCATTATTGGACCACATTGCTGATTCTGTGTTGTGAATTAATATTTTTATGAATTCTGTAATTATCTTCTAATTAGCACAATTATAGTAAATTTTATTATTTCTGATTTTTTGTATTAAAATGGCCAATTTTTAAAATGTAGATATTTAAAATATGCTTTAATTTTTGTGGCCCCATTCAGACATTTCTTCATTTTATGAAGAAATGGCCCCATTCAGACATTTCTTCATTTAACTTACCAGGATTCCTTAAAAATGGCATTAACAGAGTTCTCTTTTGATGGCTCTGGTGAGTCCTGAGTCCTTTGAGTATAGTATGCCCTGATCTAGGATGACTGGATTCATATTAGCTGATTATTTGGGCTTTTATCTAGAAAGAAACAGAGCCCAGGTATTTTCCCCTTGTGTTGGAACAGCACCCTGGAAGAATCAACACTAGAAGGGTTGCTTTCTACCCACCCTCATGAAACATCAGGCTGGGATGCTGATCTACCAATTCAAATAAACCATTTAACAAAACTAAAATGTATCACATCTTGTCCTTTATGTCTGTAATAGCAGGCAGATTCTCAAACTAGATACAAATACAAAGTAGACATTTTATCACCTTTTCTGGAAAGCCAAAAGCTTTCTCAAAATCTACTTGAAAGCTGATGCCACGACTGTGTAATATAAATACAGGCCAAGGACCAAGCTCCAGTCCTTCAAGATGGGATTTTTTCAGGTGAATCTAGATATTTAAAAAATTCATATCCTCCAAATTATGGAGAATAGAGGAAAATGTCAGGAGAGTTAATGGCCTTACTAAATTGAACACTGTCATGAGTTAAAAGACAAAAAAAAAAAAATCAGTCCACAACACAACTGACGTTCACACCATTCCACTGTTCACTCACTGGAGGTGACAGCCCGAGGCAGCACTGTGATCAAAGATAAAGGTGGAGGGTTTCCCTGGTGGCACAGTGGTTAAGAATCCACCTGCCAATGCAGGGGACACGGGTTCAAGTCCTGGTCCAGGAAGATCCCACATGCTGCAGAGCAACTAAGCCCATGCACCACAACTACTGAGCCTGCACTCTAGAGCCCGTGAGCCACAACTACTGAAGCCCACGCACCTAGAGCCCATGCTTCGCAACAAGAGAAGCCAACGCAATGAAAAGCCTGCTCACCACAACAAAGAGTAGCCCCCGCTTACCGCAGTTAGAGAAAGCCTGTGCACAGCAACGAAGACCCAACTCAGCCAAAAATAAATAAATAAATTTATTAAAAAAAAAGAGAAAGGTGGAATTATGTGTGGGTTATATGTTACCATCTTCATATTGGCATGGTCTGGCAGAGCCATATATAGGTGTTATGATGGGATTCAAGCCTTGAAATCATGGTATTTGTGATCAGAATTAATGGAGGTTTTCATCTGTTATCCATTGCTACTTTAAAAACAATAAAACAGAATCCTTCTGAGGCTTAAAAGATAAATATTAAAAGAGCAAATGGGTACAGAAATCTCATTAACTGATTACTTAGGATCACTTCTCTCAAACCACTGACATATTAATTTGAAGCAAAGTTTAAATTGTTCTGTTACAGTTTAAATAAGTAATACACTCACATGGGTCAAAAATCAAACAAAGAGCTGTGCAATAAGAATAAAATACCTAGGATCAAACCTACCTAATGAGACAAAAGACCTGTACTCCGAAAACTATAAGACACTGATGAAAGAAATTGAAGCTGACACAAACAGATGGAAAGATATACCATGTTCTTGGATTGGAAGAATCAATCTTGTTAAAATGACCGTATAACATAAAGCAATCTACAGATTTAATGCAATCCCTATCAAATTACCAATGGCATTTTTCACAGAACTAGAATACTTTTAAAATTTGTGTGGAAACACAAAAGACTCTGAATAGCCAAAACAATCCTGAGAAAAAAGAACAGAGCTGGAGGAATCATGCTCTGGGACTTCAGACTACACTACAAAGCTACAGTCATTAAAGAGTATGGTACTGGCACAAAGACAGACACAGATCAATGGAACAGGATAGAAAGCCCAGAAATAAACCCACACACCTATGGTCAATTAATCTACAACAAAGGAGGCAAGAATATATAATGGAGAAAAGACAGTCTCTTTGATAAGTGGTGCTGGGGAAACTGGACAGCTACATGTAAAAGAATGAAATTAGAACATTCTCTAACACTATATACAAAAATAAACTCAAAACAGATTAAAGACCTAAATGTAAGACAGGATACTATAAAATTCCTAGGGGAAAACATAGGCAGAACACTCTCTGACATAAATTGCAGCAATAGTTTTTTGGATCCATCTCCTAGAGTAAAAGCAAGAATAAACAAATGGGGCCTAATTAGACTTAAAAGTTTTTGCACAGCAAAGGAAACAATCAACAAAATGAAAAGAAAACCTATAAATGGGAGAAAATATTTGCAAATGATGAGACTGACAAGGGAGGGATTAATTTCCAAAGTATCCAAACAGCTCATACAGCTCACTTAAAAAAAAAAAAAAAAGGGCAGAACCTAAGCAGACATTTCTCCAAAGAGGATATACAGATGGCCAACAGGCATGTGAAAAGATGCTCAATATTGCTAATTATTAGAGAAGTGGAAATCAAAACTACAATGAGGTATCACCTCACACCAGTCAGAATGGCCATCATCAAAAAGGTTACAAGTAATAAATGCTGGAGAGGGTGTGAAGAAAAGGAAACCCTCCTACATTGTCAGTGAGAATGTAAATTGGTGCAGCCACTATGGAGACCAGCACAGAGGTTCCTTAAAAAACTAAAAATAGAGTTACCATGTGATCCAGCAATCCCATTCCTGGGCATATATCTGGAAAAGACAAAAACTCTAATTTGAAAAGACATATGCATATGTATAATAGATAACTAATAAGGACCTACTGTATAGCACAGGGAACTCTACTCAATACTCTGTAATGGTTTTTACAGGAAAAGAATCTAAAAAAGAGTGGATATATGTATAACTGATTCAGTTTGCTGTACACCTGAAACTAACATGACATTGTAAATCAACTATACTCCAATAAAAATTTTAAAAAAGAAAAAGACACATACACCCCAATGTTCATAGCAGCACTATTTACAATAGCCAGCAAAAGGAAGCAACCTAAATGTGCATAAACAGCTATATGGATAAAGAAGATGTGGCATATATGCACAATGAAATATTACTCAGCCATAAAAAAAGAATGAAATAATGCTATTTGCAGCAACATGGATGAACCTAGAGATTACCATACTAAGTGAAGTAAGTCAGAAGGGAAAGACAAATATCATACAATATCACTTATATATGGACTCTAAAAAAATGATACAAATGAACTCATTTACAATACAGAAATAGACTCACAGACATAGAAAACAAATTTATGGTTACCAAAGGGGAAAGAGTAGAAGGGATAAATTGGGAGTTTGAGATTAACAGACAAACTACCATATATAAAATAGATGAACAACAAGGACTTGCTGTATAGTACAGGGAACTGTATTCAATATCTTGTAATAACCTATAATGGAAAAGAATCTGAAAAATATATATATTGGGCTGGCCAAAAAGTACCTTCAGTTTTTAACTAAAAATAAAAGACCCATTTTTCATTTTCACCAAGAACTTTATTGAAGAACATATTCACCCTTTTTGTTCCACTACCTTCTCCCATTTTTCAGTCAACTTCGTAATTCCATCTTCCCAAAACTTTTAATCTTCTTGAGCAAAGAACTGTTCCAGATGCCCTTTACAGTCTTCCAGGGAATTTAAGTTTTTTCCATTAAGAGAATTTTGTAAATACCTAAATAAATGGAAATCCAAAGGTGCAATGTCTGGTGAATACAGCAGATGAATCAGAACTTCCCAGGCAAGCTGTAACAGTTTTTGCCTGGTCATCAAAGAAACATGTGGTCTTGGATTATCCTGATGCAAGATTCTGCATTTTCTGTTGACGAATTCCGGACATTTTCGTCAAGTGCTGCTTTCAGTTGGTCTAACTGGGAGTAGTACTTGTTGGAATTAATCATTTGGTTTTCCGGAAGAAGCCCATAATAGAGGACTCCCTTCCAATCCCACCATACACACATCACCTTCTTTGGATGAAGACCAGCCTTCGGTGTAGTTGGTGGTGGTTCATTTCGCTTGCCCCACGATGTTTTCCATTCCACATTGTTGTACAGTATCCACTTTTCATCACCTGTCACAACTTGTTTTAAAAACAGAACGTTTTCATTACATTTCAGTAGAGAATCACATGCAGAAATATGGTCAAGAAGGTTTTTTTCGTTTAACTTCTGTGGAAACCAAACATCAAATTGATTCACATAACCAAGCTGTTGCAAATGATTTTCAGTGCTTGATTTGGATATTTTGAGTATGTCGGCTATCTCCTGCGTGGTACAATATTGATTGTTCTCAATTAACATCTCAATTTGATCACTATCAACTTCAACTGGTCTACCCAACCGTGGAGAATCGTCCAGCGCAAAATCTCCAGCACAAAACTTTGCAACCCGCTTTTGACAAGTTTGCTCAGTCACAGCACCTTCTCCATATACTACACAAATCTTCTATTGCATTTCAGTTGTGTTTTTACCTTTCTTGAAATAATAAAGCATAATATGCTGAAAATGTTGTTTTCTTCCATCTTCAATATTAAAATGGCTACACAAAAATTCACCAGTTTTGATGTCTTTTTTTAAAGGCACGCTGATATGACAGCTGTCACATACAATCTAACAAAATTGTCTCGAATGAAGTTAAAGACAACTAAGTGCTACTAGAGCCACCTTACAGAAAAACTGTACGAACATTTTGGCCAACACAATATATATATATATATACATATATATATATATGTATATATATATATGTACATATATATATACACATATAACTGAATCACTTTGTTTTACACCTGAAACAAACACATTATAAATCAACTATACCTCAATAAAATAAGTAAATAAAATTAAATTTAAAAATTTAAGGGCTTCCCTGGTGGCGCAGTGGTTGAGAATCTGCCTGCCAATGCAGGGGACACGGGTTTGAGCCCTGGTCTGGGAAGATCCCACATGCCGCGGAACAACTAGGCCTGTGAGCCACAACTACTGAGCCTGTGCATCTGGAGCCTGTGCTCCGCAACAAGAGAGGCCGCGATAGTGAGAGGCCTGCACACTGCGATGGAGAGTGGCCCCCACCTGCCGCAACTAGAGAAAGCCCTCGCACAGAAACGAAGACCCAACACAGCCAAAAATAAATAAATAAATAAGAATTTTTAAAGGTGTGCAATAAAAACTTTTGCATCCTCCAATTACTCAGTTCCAATGTGCTACCCTACTGATAATACACTTGCATCACTTTTTAAATTACTTCTAAGATATTTTGCAAAAAGGAATATATCATAACTCCCCCCCTTCTTTACACAAAAGGTAGCATTAAGAGCATGATCTCTGAAGCCAGGTTGCCCATGTTTAAACCCCATTTCTTCCACAAATTAGCTGTGACTTTAAGCAAGTTTCATAACCTCTTAGTGCCTCAGTTTCCTCATCTGTATAATAAGGTTGTCTCATATGGTTATGTGAGGATTAGATGAGCAAATATATATATGAAGCACTTAGGACAGGGCCTGGCACACAGTGAGCCACCTATATGTGACATGTGGTGCTGTCACCATAGGAAGGTGTGGTATCAGAAGTCTAAGTGCGTGGGCTCTGGAGTGAGACTGCCCAAAATCAAATCTTACTTCCTTACATGTGAAATGTAGAAAATAATAGTACTTACCCTCACAGGGTTGTTGTGAGATTGAAATGGACAGTGCCTCACACTGGGTAAGCATGGCTATATTTCCTCAGGTCCAAAATGCCATGTATGTAAGACACACCATTATTTTATGGACTAGGAAAGAAAAAAAGCATCCAATTAAATTATGACATGCCTTTGACTATAACACATCATCATTTCAAGTATGTCACAAAGTGAAAACATGCACATCTTAGAATTGATGAAATATGGGATACAAGTGTTAGCTATTACACTCTTATTTTCACTTAAAAATACATCTTGGATATCATTCTTTA
The DNA here is from genome assembly GCF_964165515.1 of Mesoplodon bidens. Taxonomy (NCBI): domain Eukaryota; kingdom Metazoa; phylum Chordata; class Mammalia; order Artiodactyla; family Ziphiidae; genus Mesoplodon; species Mesoplodon bidens. The sequence continues at coordinate 58,243,983 of NC_138178.1, read as the reverse complement.
TTGGTGCAAAGAGAGCCTCTCCTTTTTTTTTTTTTAAGTGGCTATATAGTAATCCATTGTGTGGTTGGGCCATAAATTATTTAACTGGTCTCCTATTAGTTTCCAGTCTATTGCTGTTACAAACAATACCGCAATGAATAACCTTGCAGACGTGTCATTTTGCACGCCTGATAGTCTATCTGTAGGATAAATTTCCAGAACTGGCATTGATGGGTCAAAGAGCACACATATTTGAAATTTTGGCAGGTATTCTAAGCTCCAGTTTAAATGGTCAGTCTAATCTCGCAAATTCTCACTCTAGAAAGCCATCTTACAGAAATTCTAGCACAAGTTGCAAAGACATATGGAATAACTATAGCAAGAATGTGTGACGTGGAGACATAGTGCAAAGTGCTCCACAGTATAAACTCATCTAAGCCTCACAGTCCTATGAGGCAGGGCTAATTCTCCCCATTTTACAGTTACGGAGACTGGAGACAGAGGGGAAAGCTGCAGAAAGAGGACTGCGCCCAGGCAGACTGCTTCTAGTCTGTGCTCTTAGCATGATACAAATATACTCTTTTGAAATAGTGAAAAAAAAAAATTGAGAAACCTGAATGTTCTGAAGTGAGTTAGTTAATATTATTATTGGGGGGGGGGATAAATTAGGAGTTTGGGATTAACATATACACACTACTACACATAGAACAGATAACCAACAAGGACCTACTGTATAGCACAGGGAACTATACTCAATATTTTATAATAACCTACAAGTGAAAAGAATCTGAAAAAGAATATATATATATACATATCTGAAGCACTTTGCTGTACACCTAAAACTAACACAGCATTGTAAATCAACTATACTTCAATAAAAAAATATATATGTATTGTTATAAATCTACACTGTGGGAAACAGTGTAACCATGATAAAGAATGAAGTAGGGCTTCCCTGGTGGCGCAGTGGTTGAGAGTCCGCCTGCCGACGCAGGGGACACGGGTTCGTGTCCTGGTCCGGGAAGATCCCACATGCCGCGGAGCGGCTGGGACCGTGCGCCATGGCCGCTGAGCCTGCGCGTCCGGAGCCTGTGCTCCGCAACGGGAAAAACCACAACAGTGAGAGGCCCGCGTACCGCAAAAAAAAAAAAAAAGAATGAAGTAGATCTTCATACGGCAACCTTAACACATGTCCACAATGTATTGTCTTGTTAAAAAAATTTAAAAGGAGTCTGCAGGGCAGTTAGCACAGGCTGAGGACATTCCAATAGATGTCAGTAGTCATGTATCAATCTGACAGATAGATAATAAAAGGTCTAGAAGGATAATTAAACAAGTAAGGATATTTACTCCAAATCCCCAATTGTGAGCGAGTGATAGGGATTTCACTTTGTATACTTCCAAATTATTTGAATCTTTTTACTGAGCCTGTTGTTGTTGTTAGAATGTCATTTAATTCCAGACAAAATTTTCCTTCATCCCTGCACCAAGTCATCAGAAACACCAAGAAATGATTGGGTATAAAAGGACACTACGGACCTTGTGAGTTAAAAAAAAAAAAAAGAAGAAGAACCAACCCAGATTCAGAGAACTATAGCACTGACCTGTACTACTGTATTATTTGGGAAATGATTCAGCACAATCATCTACTAAAGTCACTTATCAAATACTAATAGTATTTAAATGACTACAAGACAGTTCAATTTCCTTTAGCACTTTTTGTATTGTTTCCTCCATTTCTAAGTTCTTTTGACCCCCTGGAATCTTCCCAAGCTGACTTGAATTTCTCTTTCACCAGATACCAATTAAAGTAAAATTTAAGATCTTTTACACCAGGATGTGCGGGGATGGGGGGCTGTCTATGAATGATCCTAAAGGGAATACTTTTTTTTTTGAAAGGTCCAGTCTAGGCTGAGGTGGTGGAGTAGGTCTGAGCACACAGAGCAAAGTCATTGATGATTTCAGGAGAGGGAATTCCCTGGTGGTCCAGTGGGTAGGACTCTCTGCTTCCACAGCAGGGGCTACTCTTCATTGAGGTGCGTGGGCTTCTCATTGCAGTGGCTTCTCTTGTTGCAGAGCATGGGCTCTAGGCACGCAGGCTTCAGTAGTTGTGGGTCGTGGGCTCTAGAGCACAGGCTCAGTAGTTGTGGTACACGGACTTAGCTGCTCCGTGACATGTAGGATCTTGCCGGACCAGGGATCAAACCCGTGTCCTCTGCATTGGCAGGCAGATTCTTAACCACTGTGCCACCAGGGAAGTCCCTAAAGGCAATTTTTTTTTTTTTTTTTTGCGGTACGCGGGCCTCTCACTCTTATGGCCTCTCCAATTGCGGAGCACAGGCTCCGGACGCGCAGGCTCAGCAGCCATGGCTCACGGGCCTAGCCGCTCCGTGGCATGTGGGATCTTCCCGGACCGGGGCACGAACCCGTGTCCCCTGCATCGGCAGGCGGACTCTCAACCACTGCGCCACCAGGGAAGCCCCCCTAAAGGCAATTTTTAAGGAATCAGTTCTCTACCAGGAAAGCCAAGAAGAGGACTAAAGTTTCATCTTCCTGTAAAGAACTGGGCTACCGAGGTTCTCAGCAGGAAGCATCTCTTCCAGTCCACCCAACCCTCTGAGGTCCAAGCTGTTCCACTCACTTCAGGCTCTGGATAAAGTTCCCATCAGGAGATCCTAATTTTTCATGCCTCTCTTCTTTTTGTCACCCTTTTCATACTTCTTAAAGTGGTCAGCTCTCCTTCCAACTTCATCTTAGCTTTTCTTTCATTGTTAGCTTTTTTTCTCTTTCATACTTCTGCTGAGAGTTTTTTTTTTTGGAGTATGGGGCATTTGGAAAACTTTAGGAGAAAAATGTTCTGCCTCCTTTCTCGTTGATCTAAAAATGTGATTTCACTGTATCCTGGGAACCCTGTTTTACTGTCCCATTACTATTCTGTGATGGTGTCTTGGAGGTGACTGGAAGTGGTTTCTGGAACAGATATGGTTTCTGAATTCGTAAACTCCCTTTGTGTCCCGAGGTCAGAGGGATCCACACTCTCTGGCCATGGTTGGAGCCCTAAAGCTAGAAGTCATATTTGATGCTTTACAACAAAAAGGACAGAATTTGCTGTCTTCTTTGAGATCTTTCCCATAACTGCTCATCTTCCTGGTGGATATTTGCTACTGGTGCTTTGAGGTTTGTACTTCCTTTCCTTTTCTTTACTTTCCTTATTTAACTAAAACATTGTCTTGGTTTTCTTCTGCTTCACGGTAGTATTCAAAACATCTATTCTTTTCAGCTGTTCTTCTTTCATGATGAAAGGGGTCAACTATGGATACTGCTTCCTTATCCTGTGTCACTTCAAGAATATGCTTGTGGATGGGGCACCCCCCTCAGGGTCTGCCTCCTCCCCAAGGGGTGGTCCATCCCTCCCTGCCTTTCTTCTCCTTTATGCACCTGCCATCAATTCTCCTGCAAAGCTCAGCGTCCAACCCCAAGCCATTTGCTCAGGAAGCTCCCTGTGCAGCCTCAGCCACAATGCCTCCCGTGCTTTCCACTGGAACTAAAGCGCCACTTCCTGGTTGTGTCTTTATGTGAAATATATAACTTCCTGGATTGCATCATTTCCTGGAGGCCAGCATCCCACTGAACCAACAACTTCCCTATTCAAATTTGTCCTTGTTACCCACAGTGTACTTGGAAGTCAACGCCTGATTTTAGTCCCTCGTTCAAAATTTGTTAAGAGGGTGTTAAGTGAGACTTCCCTGGTGGTGCAGTGGTTAAGAATCCACCTGCCAATACAGGGGACATGGGTTCGAGCCCTGGTTCGGGAAGATCCCACATGCCGTGGAGCAACTAAGCCTGTGCACCACAACTACTGAGCCAGCCCTCTAGAGCCCTCGAGCCACAACTACTGAGCCCACGTGCCACAACTACTGAAGCCCACAGGCCTAGAGCCTGTGCTCCGTAACAAGAGAAGCCACCGCAATGAGAAGACCGCGCACTGCAACGAAGAGTAACCCCCGCTCACGGCAACTAGAGAAAGCCCGCGCACAGCAGCGAAGACCCAACTCAGCCAAAAATAAATAAATTAATTAATTTTTTTAAAAAGAGGGTGTTAAGTGTTCTTATCACAAACAAACAAAGGGACATAAGGAAACTTTGGGAGGTGATGTGTATGTCTATTACCTTGGTTGTGGTAAAGATCTCACAAGTGTGGGCATGTGTCCAAACTCATAAAATTGCACACATTAAATCTGTGTCATTCTTGGTTTATCAGTTAGGTCACAATAGACCTGCTTTAAAGTAACTCCAATCTTTTGTAATGCTCTGCAACATTTAGGGTTTTTTTTTGTATTTTTCAACCAACTCCTTTTTTTTTTTAACATCTTTATTGGAGAATAATTGCTTTACAATGTGGTGTTAGTTTCTGCTGTATAATAAAGTGAATCAGCTATATGCATACATATATCTCCATATCCCCTCCCTCTTGCGTCTCCCTCCAACCCTCCTTATCCCATCCCTCTAGGTGGTCACAAAGCACTGAGCTGATATCCATGTACTATGCGGCTGCTTCCTACTAGCTATGTATTTTACGTTTGGTAGTGTATATATGTCCATGCCACTCTCTCACTTCGTTCCAGCTTACCCTTCCCCCTCCCCACATCCTCAAGTCCATTCGCTACATCTGTGTCTTTATTCCTGTCCTGCCCCTAGGTTCATCAGAACCCCTTTTTTTTTCTTTAGATTCCATATATGTGTTAGCATACGGTATTTGTTTTTCTCTTTCTGACTTACTTCTCTCTGTATGACCGACTCTAGGTCCATCCACCTCACTACAAATAAGTCAGTTTCATTTCTTTTTATGGCTGAGTAATATTCCATTGTATATATGTGCCACATCTTCTTTATCCATTCATCTGTTGATGGACACTTAGGTTGCTTCCATTTCCTGGCTATTGTAAATAGTGCTGCAATGAACATTGTGGTACATTACTCTTTTTGAATTATGGTATTCTCAGGGTATATGCTCAGTAGTGGGATTGCTGGGTCATAAGGTAGTTCTATTTTTAGTTTTTTAAAGAACCTCCATACTGTTCTCTATAGTGGCTGTATCAATTTACATTCCCACCAACAGTGCAAGAGGGTTGCCTTTTCTCCACACCCTCTCCAGCATTTATTGTTTGTAGATTTTTTGAAGATGGCCATACTGACCAGTGTGAGGTGATATCACATTTTAGTTTCGATTTGCATTTCTCTAATGAATAGTGACGTTGAGCATCTTTGCATGTGTTTGTTGGCAATCTAGATATCTTCTTTGGAGAAATGTCTGCTTAAGTCTTCTGTCCATTTTTGGATTGGGTTGGTTTTTTTTGATATTGAGCTGCATGAGCTGCTTGTATATTTTACAGATTAATCCTATGTCAGTTGCTTCGTTGGCAAATACTTTCTCCCATTCTGAGTGTTGTCTTTTCGTATTATTTATGGTTTCCTTTGTTGTGCAAAAGCTTTTAAGTTTCATTAGGTCCCATTTGTTTATTTTTGTTTTCATTTCCATTTCTCTAGGAGGTGGGTCAAAAAGGATCATGCTGTGATTTATGTCATAGAGTGTTCTGCCTATGTTTTCCTCTAAGAGTTTGATAGTGTCTGGCCTTACATTTAGGTATTTAATCCATTTTGAGTTTATTTTTGCATATGGTGTTACGAAGTGTTCTACTTTCAGGCTTTTACATGTAGCTGTCCAGTTTTCCCTGCACCAGTTATTGAAGGGGCTGGCTTTTCTCCATTGTATACTCTTGCCTGCTTTACCGAAGATAAGGTGACCATATGTGTGAGGGTTTCTCTCTGGGCTTTCTATCCTGTTCCATTGATCTATATTTCTGTTTTTGTGCCAGTACCATACTGTCTTGATTACTGTAGCTTTGTAGTATAGTCTGAAGTCAAGGAGCCCGATTCCTCCAGCTCCATTTTTCTTTCTCAGTATTGCTTTGGCTATTTGGGGTCTTTTGTGTTTCCATATGAACTGTGCAATTTTTTGTCCTAGTTCTTTGAAAAATGCCAATGGTAGTTTGATAGGGATTGCACTGAATCTGTAGATTGCTTTGGGTAGTATAGTCATTTTCAAAATATTGATTCTTCCAATCCAAGAACATGGTATATCTCTCCATCTGTTTGTATCATCTTTAATTTCTTTCATCAGTGTCTTAGTTTTCTGCATACAGATCTTTTTGTCTCCTTATGTAGGTTTTTTCCTAGGTATTTTATTCTTTTTGTTGCAATGGTAAATGGGAGTGTTTCCTTAAATTCTCTTTCAGATTTTTCATCATTAGTGTATAGGAATGCAAGAGATTTCTGTGCATTCATTTTGTATCCTGCTACTCTACCAAATTCATCGATGAGCTCTACTAGTTTTCTGGTAGCATCTTTAGGATTCCCTATGTATAGTATCATGTCATCTGCAAACAGTGACAATTTTAATTCTTATTTTCTGATTTGTATTCCTTTTATTTCTTTTTCTTCTCTGATTGCTGTGGCTAAAACTTCCAAAACTATGTTGAATAATAGTGGTGAAAGTGGGCAACCTTGGCTTTTTCCTGATCTTAGTGGAAATGGTTTTGGTTTTTCACCGTTGAGAATGATGTTGGCTGTGGGTTTGGGCCTCTCACTGTTGTGGCCTCCCCCGTTGCGGAGCACAGTCTCCAGATGCGCAGGCTCAGCGGCCATGGCTCACGAGCCTAGCTGCTCTGCGGCATGTGGGATCTTCCTGGACTGGGGCACGAACCCGTATCCCCTGCATCAGCAGGCAGACTCTCAACCACTGAGTCACCAGGGAAGCCCTTGTTGAGGATTTTTGCATCTATATTCATCAGTGATATTGGCCTGTAGTTTTCTTTTTTTGTGACACCTTTGTCTGCTTTTGGTATCAGGTTGATGGTGGCCTTGTAGAATGAGTTTGGGAGTGTTCCTTCCTCTGCTATATTTTGGAAGAGTTTGAGAAGGATAGGTGTTAGCTCTTCACTGAATGTTTGCTAGAATTTGCCTGTGAAGCCCTCTGGTCCTGGGCTTTTGCTTGTTGGAAGATTTTTAATCTCAGTTTCAATACATTCCTTGTGATTGGTCTGTTCATATTTTCTATTTCCTCCTGGTTCAGTCTTGGAAGGTTATACCTTTCTAAGAATTTGTCCATTTCTTCCAGGTTGTCCATTTTATTGGCATAGAGTTCCTTGTAGTAGTCTCTTAGGCTGCTTTGTATTTCTGTGGTGTCCATTGTAACTTCTTCTTTTTCATTTCTAATTTTATTGATTTGAGTCCTCTCCCTCTTTTTCTTAATGAGTCCGGCTAATGGTTTATAAACTTTATCTTCTCAAAGAACCAGCTTTTAGTTTTATTGATCTTTGCTATTGTGTGCTTCCTTTCTTTTTCATTTATTTCTGATCTGATTTTTATGATTTCTTTCCTTTTGCTAACTTTTGGGGTTTTTTTGTTCTTCTTTCTCTAATTGCTTTAGGTGTAAGGTTAGGTTTTTTATTTGAGATGTTTCTTGTTTCTTAAGGTACACTTGTATAGCTATAAACTTCCCTCTTAGAACTGCTTTTGCTCCATCCCATAGGTTCTGGGTCATTGTGTTTTCATTGTCATTTGTTTCTAGGTATTTTTTGATTTCCTCTTTGATTTCTTCAGTGATCTCTTGGTTATTTAGTAGTGTATTGTTTAGCTTCCATGTGTTTGTATTTTTTACAGTTTTTTTCCCTGTAATTGAAATCTAGTCTCATAGTGTTGTGGCTGGAAAAGATACTTGATACGATTTCAATTTTCTTAAATTTACCAAGGCTTGACCCAAGATATGGTCTATCCTGGAGAATGTTCCATGAGCACTTGAGAAGAAAGTGTATTCTGTTGTTTTTTGGAGGAATGTCCTATAAATATCAATTAAGTCCATCTTGTTAAATTTGTTATTTAAAGCTTGTGTTTCCTTATTTATTTTCATTTTGGATGATCTGGTCATTGGTGAAAGTGGGGTGTTAGAATCCCCTACTCTTACTGAGTTACTGTCGGTTTCCGCTTTATGGCCGTTAGAATTTGCCTTATGTATTGAGGTACTCCTGTGTTGGGTACATAAATATTTACAATTGCTATATCTTCTTCTTGGATCGATCCCTTGATCATTATGTAGTGTCCTTCTTTGTCTCTTGTAATAGTCTTTATTTTAAAGTCTATTTTGTCTGATATGAGAATTGTTACTCCAGCTTTCTTTTGATTTCCATTTGCATGGAATATCTTTTTCCATCCCCTCACTTTCAGTCTGTATGTGTCCTTAGGTCTGAAGTGGGTCTCTTGTAGACAGCATATATATGGGTCTTGTTTTTGTATCCATTCAGCCAATCTGTGTCTTTTGGTGGGAGCATTTAATCCATTTACATTTAAGGTAGTTATCGATATGTATGTTCCTATTACCATTTTCTTAATTGTTTTGGGTTTGTTATTGTAGGTCTTTTCCTTCTCTTGTGTTTTTTGCCTAGAGAAGTTCCTTTAGCATTTGTTCTAAAGCTCATTTTGTGGTGCTGAATTCTCTTAGCTTTTGCTTGTCTGTAAAGGTTTTAATTTCTCCGTCAAATCTGAATGAGATCCTTGCTGGGTAGAGTCATCTTGGTTGTAGGTTTTCCCCTTTCATCACTTTAAATATGTCCTGCCACTCCCTTCTGGCTTGAAGAGTTTCTGCTGAAAGTTCAGCTGTTAACCTTATGGGGATTCCCTTTTATGTTATTTGTTGCTTTTCCCTTGCTGCTTTTAATATCTTTTCTTTGTGTTTAAGTTTGGATAGTTTGATTAATATGTGTCTCGGCCTGTTTCTCTTTGAGTCTATCCTGTATGGTACTCTCTGTGCTTCCTGGACTTGATTGACTATTTCCTTTCCCATTTTAGGTATGTTTTCGACTATAATATCTTCAAATATTTTCTCAGACCCTTTTTTTTTCTCTTCTTCTTTGGACCCCCTATAATTCGAATGTTGGTGCATTTAATGTTGTCCCAGAGGTCTCTGAGACTGTCCTCAATTCTTTTCATTCTTTTTTCTTTATGCTGCTCCCTGGCAGTTATTTCCACCATTTTATCTTCCAGTTCACTTATCCGTTCTTCTGCCTCAGTTATTCTGCTATTGATTCCTTCTAGAGTATTTTTAATTTCAGTAACTGTGTTGTTCATCACTGTTTGTTTGCTCTTTAGTTCTTCTAGATCCTTGTTAAATATTTCTTGTATTTTCTCCATTCTTTTTCCAAGATTTTGGGTCATCTTCACTATCATTACTCTGAATTCTTTTTCAGGTAGGTTGCCAATTTCATCTACATTTATTTGGTCTTGTAGGTTTTTACCTTTCTCCTTCGTCTGTAACATATTTTTTTGTTGTTTCATTTTTTTCTTTTTTTTTTTTTTTTGGTAGATGGTGCTATATTCCTGTCTTACTGATTGTTTGGCCTGAGACGTCCAGCCCTGGAGTTTGCAGGCAGTTGGATAGAGCTGGGTTTTGGTGCTGAGATGAGGACCTCCAGGAGGCCTCACTCTGATAAATATTCCCTGGGGTCTGAGGTTCTGTGTTAGTCCAGTGGTTTGGACTCGGAGCTCCTACCACAGAAGCTCGGGCCTGACCTCTGGCCTGGGAACCAAGATCTCTCAAGCTTTGTGGTGCAGCAAAAAAAAAAAAAAAAGAAGAAAGAAAAAAGTGAACAGTACAATAACAAAGAATAAAAAACAAAATAGGGCTTCCCTGGTGACGCAGTGGTTGAGAATCTGCCTGCTAATGCAGGGGACATGGGTTCGAGCCCTGGTCTGGGAAGATTCCACATGCCTTAGAGCAACTAGGACTGTGAGCCACAACTACTGAGCCTGCGCGTCTGGAGCCTGTGCTCCGCAACAAGAGAGGCCACGATAGTGAGAGGCCCGTGCACCGCGATGAAGAGTGGCCCCCACTTGCCACAACTAGAGAAAGCCCTTGCACAGAAACGAAGAACCAACACAGCCAAAAAATAATAATAATAATTAATTAATTAATTAAAAGAAGGCTCAGCATTTAAAATAAATAAATACAATTAGGAAGATATATTAGGAAAAATAAAACTATAAGTGAAACAACTGCAACAAGGTAAAATAAAACCACAACAGAAAAAAGAAAAAAAAGGGGGGGTGGGGTGGGAACAAGCTAAAAGGAGAGAACAATAACAAAGTATAAAGAATAAAATAAAATTAGAAAAATAAAAGATTTATTAGGAATAATAAAAATATACAACTATGAATCAACAAGGTAAAACAGAACCCCAATCTAAAAGAGGAAAAAAGAAAAAAAAAAAAAGACTTGGCTATGGGAGCGGAGTTTAGGCTGGGGGTGGAACTTAGGCAGGGGCGGGGTTTAGGGTGAGCCGGGACCTAGGTGGGTGGCGGGGTGACGTTTGAATGTGGGACGGGGCCTCTGCTTAGGACCTGTGCAGAAGGGGAGAGGCAGCATGTGGAAAGGACGGCCTCTGGAGTGTGGAGTTCTGCAATTTGGCAGTAGGGCCCTGAGTGAGGGTGTGTGGGTGGGTTCAGGCCCAGTGCAGTTGGAGGGAGGGGGTCTATGAGTATAGAGGTGGGGCCCTGGCTGGGGGTTTAGGGGTGGGGCTTGGGCTTTGTGCAGCAGGAGGGAGGCTCCGAGGGCAGAGCATTAGGCCAGTGAGCCCAACAGGCTTCCTGGTGCCTAAGGGGACAGGGAAAGTGCTGGCCGTGTTCCCTTCCGTTCCTTCATACCCCTCCCCACTGTCTCCCCCAGAGTCTCCCCCATCGCCGCTGGACACCTAACCGTGGGTGGGTCCCGCAGGCTGTAGGAATTCCTTCCCTCTCCCAGCTGCCCCTCAGGGGTGCCGGTCCCGGAGGTCCGGCCTTTACTTTTGTTCCCCCTTCCCTCCCTCTCACTCCCTCAGGACCCGCGCGTCTGGAGGGGGCCTCGGTGGGCAGAGGATCATGCCCGGGATCTCAGCAGGCTCCGGGGGCCCAAGTGGGCAGGGGAAATGGTGGCCATGCTCCCTTTTGATCCTCTGCCCTCCATGTGGTTCCCCAATTTCCCCCTTCAGGGGTGCCAGTTCTGTCTCACCTCCACTTCTCCTCCCTCTTCACTCCCCCCAATGCCCCACGTCCTACCCAGTCGCTAGGGGTTCCTCCTGTCCCCTTGAGTGTCTGTGGTCCCCCACCGGTGCCTGCTAGGTGCCCTAGTTGTGAAGAGACGGGAATTCTGTGTCCTCCTAGTCCGCCATCTTGACTCCGCCCACCCCAACTCCTATTTTTTGAATTTTGTGTGCACACACATGCTCAGTGGACAAAACTGAAGTGTAATATCTTTGGTGGGCCAAAGGCTGCACCTCTTGGACTCCTGTGAAGGATTTGGGGGATAGTTAATAGATTCTAGTCATACCAAACAGGTATCTGCCATAGGCCTGAGAGTATTTCCTTCACTTCTTAGTCTTGCTATTTGCTACAAGCGTTCTCTCAGCCTTGATTTCTGTGTAAGTTAGTTGGGCATAATAAATAATTCCCATATTTTATCAGTGCCTTTTTTATCACTTAGAATTTTTTTCAATTTTGTAGTTATTGAAAGTACTCTTTTAGAGTTATGTTTTTAGCATTCATCTCTCTTTTACACATCAAAAAAAAAGAAGAAAAATACATTGGTTTTGGCATCCCTAAAACTTGTCCACATTTAGAGTCTAACCCTTCTGAATCACCATGGTTCAGCATCATCACTGTCTGTGTTTTTCTGTATGAGGTTATCCTCTGTGCTCTGTGGGTTGAAGAGGTAGCCCTTCTTAAAAGGACACTTCACTAGTCAGTAGTCTTTGGAATTTTCTTTCTAACCACTGACATTAATTTTGTAAGTGCAGGCAATAAAACTACCTCAGGACTGCTGCCTGGCCAATATGAGTCACACCCTAATATTGGAGAATTAAGATGGGAAAAATGAGGGTCTTTGAATTGAAGTATAGCATGGAATGTATTTTTCATCATGTGCTGTAGTGATCAGTAACCTATTGTTTCTTCATAATCATTTGTGATGAAAGTCATCTTTATCATTCTATTTTTTAGGTTTGGAAACTCAACCTCAGAAAGGTAAAGTAAGCTACACAAGTAATTGGAGGAAGAGTTTGCACCCAGCTGTGTCCAACCAAGCCATCCCCTCTCCATGCCCCTGCCCATTCCACCCTGCTCCATCTTTGACACTGTAAAGCCTCTTATCTTGCCCTTGGAGGTTAATAGACCTTGGGGCACTCTGTTTCTCTAGGCCACACCAGCTTGGAGGGCAGCAAGTATAACTGCATCATAAATAACATGAATAAAACAATGTTTCTATGACCCAGTCTCTACCCCCAGAGGCTCTCAAATCTCTCTCAACCAGCTTAGGGAATATCCAGGTGGGTCTCTTATGTGCTTCCCAGTTAGTCCACCAGGCCCTTAACTCAGTAGGTTGCCTTTCTCCCATTTGTCCTTCTGCGGGCCAAAGGTCACTGACCAGAATTTCCACAGGGAGGATCTCTCATCCTCCTCTCATCTGCTCTAAATACCCTCCATGTGTGGTGGGGCTTTTTTTGTTCCCTGCTCTCAGAACTGGGTCCCTGTACCAAGTCTGTGGGTTGGGTATCTCTCCCGAGAGAGGCTCTCTGACCTGACCTTTATGGAAAATGATTCTCCCCACTTCAATCTTCCTGTCTATGGCCTACCCACAACCTCCAACTTTCCAGACATGCTCAGATGCACAGGAATTCACAGCTGTGGCGGCTTAAGTCTAAGCTCTAGGTTGAAGGACCCGAAGACATAAGCCCTGTCTCCCTGTATTAGTTTTCTGTTGCTATGGTAACAAATCACCACAAATGTAGTGGCTTAAAACAGCACACTTATTATCTCACATTTCTGTAGGTCAGAAGTCCAGGCAGGCTTGGTTGAGTTCTCTGCTTATGGTTTTCATAAGGCTGAAATTAAAGTGTCAGGACTGGGCTCTTGTCTGAAGGCTCTTGGGGAGAATCCACTTCCACACTCCTTCAGGTGGCTGATAGAATTCTGTTTGTTGTGGTTGTAGGACTGAGGTCCCTGTTTCCTTGCTGTCAGCCGGGGGCTGGTCTTTGCTTCTACATGCTGCCTTACTTCTTCTCATGCTTTCCATGTGCCGCCTCCACCCCTCCAGCAATAGACGGTTGCCCTCTCATGCTTTGAATCTCCAGCTTCCTCTTCTTCCTCATCTCTGATTCCAGCAAGATAAAGTGTTCTACCTTTAAGGGCTCACATGACTGGATTGGCCCCACCCAGGTAATACAGGATATCTCCCTATAATCACCATAAGATCCAAAACTTTGATTATAACTGAAAAGTTGCTTACCATGTAACAAAACATATTCACAGGTTTCAGGGATAATGGCATGGTTATCTTTGGGGGAGCATGGCTTGGTCTACCACACCCCTAATTAGTTTGGAATCCCCTTGCAGAGTGGGGATACTGCACAACCCTGACATTGCAGGTACCTAATAAATTCTGTTTCTCAGAGGATTTGGGGGGGGCCCTTTTGTCTAACAAAGAAGATTAAAGAGAGGGTTAAAATTCCTGAGAATTTAGTTTTAAAAAGGTTCTTTATTCAAATTAATAGGGGAAGAGATACTGCCTCCTTGTGGGAGGTAAATCCCTTAAAGTCAGTGGCTCTGGCTGGTGGTACTCCTAAAGCTTGGTGTGAGGAAGCCTCTGGGTACTGTCTGCTGTTTCTGGGGTGGACAGAGCAGATGGCCTAGCTCCTGTTGTTGATCAGACTGGGCAAAGTGGGTTTGCTCAGGGCCAGGGAGCTGGGGTTAGAGATGCTGGCTTTTCCCAGGCTGGCTTTCAGCCAGTGGCTTGGGAAATCTTGGATGGGGATGCTGTGTGAAAACAAATTCACATGCGTTTGGTCAGGTACATTTTGTGCTGGGGACTTACACATTCTGGACCTCCTCGAACCTCACAGAAACCCACCAGTAGGCTGTAGGGGCCCCATTTTACAGATAAGGAAACTCAGACTCTGAGAGGGTAAATGACACTCTCAAAGTCACTTGGTGAGGCACAGAGGCAGCACTAGAGCCTGCTCTTCTCTCATAGTTCATCCTCTTTCCTCCATTCTGCAGGCACTCCCTGGGGAGGCAAGGAGCCATGGTTTGTCACTGATGTACTGGGTGACTATGGAAGCTTCTCCACTTGTCATTCAAGTCCTAGCCTACCTCTTTCCTGACCACCTCAATTTTTTTTCCCCTCCAAGTTCCTACAGCATCCATTCATTCATTCTGAACTCAATACACTTAAGTATTTATAACACACTAGGCACTATGCTGGGTGCTGGAAATGAAGGCAAGCAAGACAGACCATCCAGTCCACCCATCAATGAGCTTACAGAGCTGCCTTCACTCTTGGAGAAGACAGTTATACAAGTAACAACGGTGAAGTGTGATGAGCATTAGGATGGGGATATCAAGGATGCTATGAAATAGCAGGGTGTAGGTTCTAACCTATTCTAGTGATAAGAAGAACCTCTTGGAGGGGATATCAAAGTCAAGTCCTGAAGGATAAGATGAAATTAGCTAGACCAGGAGAGTGGGCAAGAGTGATGCAAGCAGAGACTTCCCTGGTGGTCCAGTGGGTAAGGCTCCACTCTCCCAAAGCAGGGGGCCTGGGTTTGATCCCTGGTCAGGGAACTAGATCCCTCATTCATGCTGCGACTAAGAAGTCCACGTGCCATGACTAAAGATGCCGCACAGCCTAAGTAAATAAATAAGTAAATAAATATTTTTTTTAAAAAGTGATGCAAGCAGAAGGGACATGGCATACAAAGGCCAGGAGGCAAGAGTGCCTGGAAAAATAGTTCATGAAATCAGGAAAACAAAGTGAAACCAAGCAGCACCCTGTGGGGACACTCCTGGGTACAAATCCTTTCTGTGCCCCCTGTTACTTGTTTGTTGGAAATAGGTTTCCTTCAGCCTCCTGGACCTTCCCTATGTTCCAAAGAGCAGATTCAAACAATTACTCATCAGGAAAGTAAGAATGTAGAAACATGGGAGGATCAGCCAAGAAACAATAGTGCAGCAATGGGGCAGGGTCCCAGTTCCTCCAAAAGGAATATACATAACAATATCTTTGAGTTCTTTTGAAGGCCCCCCACCAGGTGGAGGGTAGTAACTTCAGGCTGAGCACAAGATTCCTGGAACACCACCCTGTTACCTCACCACCAACCAATCAGAAGAAAGTCACACACCCTGCAGCCCTCACCTCAAATTTTGCCTATAAAAACTTCTCCCCAAAAACCATCAGGCAGTTTGGGATTTTTGAGCAGAAGCCTCCTGGTCTCTTTGCTTGGCCCTACAATAAATCTTTCTCTGCTCCAAACTCCGACGTTTCAGTTTGTTTGGCCTCACTGTGTGTTGGCCACATGAACTTCAGTTCAGTAACAAAAGCAAAACAAAAAGTATCCACCTGACACATTTTTGGACAATAACCTACTCTCTAACACCAGTTGGGTGTTCAACAATTCAATTCACCCTGAAACTAACTACCTAGAGTTAGCGCAGACCCTACAGCTTAAGGCTCAGTCCCACAGGACAACCTCCACTTCAGATACCAATTGTGTCAGGCCACCCAAACCTCTGACCTACTGGCTATAAATAAGGGGCTCCCTAGACCCCCTCCTTGGGTTTGATAATTTGCTAGATCAGCTCACCAAACTCAGGAAGTCACTTTACTTACACTTACCAGCTGATAATAAAGAAGTACACAGGGAGAGATCAGGAAGGGTTCCGAGCAGAGGAACTTCTCTCTGTGAAATTGGGGTGCACCATCCTCCCGGCACGCGGACGTGCTCACCAACTGCAAAGTGCTCTCTCTCTCTCTTGTTGTTCAAGGGTTTTTATAGATCTCAACCTCCAGCGTTTCCTCACCAACTCCCAGCGGGAAATTCTCATGCCTTAATCACCTGGTCCTTCTGGTAACCAGCCCCATCTGGAGGCAATTTAGGGGCCCTGCCCTAAATCACTTCTTTAGCATAAACTTAGGATAGAAAGGGATTCCTTATGAATAACAAAAGACACTCCTATCACTCAGGAAATCCCAAGGATTTCAGGAGCTCTGTGCCAGGGAAAAGCACAGAGACCAAATATTTATTTAATTATATAGCAGTCTATAAGAGCAGAGTTTCAGGCAGCAAATGGCAACAGCTGAGGCCTGAGAGAGACCAGGACCAGATCAAGAAAGATTTGTGTATAGATGAGGTTAAACAATTTCTACTTTAGGGCAGTGGGGTGCCCATAAGGGTTTAAGTAGGGGAGTGATAGGGTGAGATTTACATGTTATAAAGATGCCTTTTGGAGAACTGATTATAGTGACAAACCTAGAGTCAGAGAGACTAGTAAGGAAGATATTATGGTAATACTGGTGGAGACAATGATGGCTTTGGGAGGCCAAGAAGATGGAAAGAAATGGGTCGGGTCACGAGAAGCTTGAGCTGGCCTGACTTTGATGTTGGATGCCTGTGATCTCTATCATTCTTCCAGAAATTAATTGCGCTCTCCCTTACAACATTTATTTTTACATTTATTCCTACTTCTTTTTTTTTTTTTTTTCCGAAGATGTTGGGGGTAGGAGTTTTTATTAATTAATTAATTTATTTTTGCTGTGTTGCGTCTTCATTTCTGTGTGAGGGCTTTCTCTAGTTGTGGCAAGCGGGGGCCACTCTTCATCGCGGTGCGCGGGCCTCTCACTATCGCGGCCTCTTGTTGCGGAGCACAGGCTCCAGACGTGCAGGCTCAGTAGTCGTGGCTCACGGGCCTAGTTGCTCCGCGGCATGTGGGATCCTCCCAGACCAGGGCTCGAACCCGTGTCCCCTGCATTAGCAGGCAGATTCTCAACCACTGCGCCACCAGGGAAGCCCTATTCCTACTTCTTTAATGTTGTTGTTTGACTTTTCATGCATTTATATCTATGACTCCAACATTCCTTAAAATCTGAGATTCTCGCTCATACCTAATACAAATGTAATTTTTTCTTTTTCTTTCTTTCTTTCTTTTTTTTTTTTTTTTTGATTCTTTGGGCCTCAGTTTCCTTATTGTTAACGTGGAGTTGATAACCCAGGCTTTTCCTGCTTCATAAAGTTATTTTGAAGACCTGGTATTCAATGAGATGATGGTGAAATGCTTTAAATAGCATGCAGCTGTAATAGATGATGCTCAGAAAGGGACCTATCTGCATTAGATTAGTACTGCCCGGAGTGTATATTGGTCAGGATGCAGTCAGAAAAAGAGACGAAAAAAGCTGCTGTGGTCTCTCTTGTGTGGTTGATTCTTAAATTATGACTGAAGTTCAATCAATAATGGCCACATAATACTGACTTCAGCCAGAGAGAAGCCTGGAAAAATGTTTATTGTGGTAATTGAGTTGGATGGTCAATGGTTTCATATACCTACTGGGGTAATCCTAACACCTCAACTGTACATGTGATTGGTTTGAACCCCATCTCACAAGGTAGGGAAAACCCAGGCCTTCTCCAAGATTTCTGTGAATTCCCTGGACCTATGTTTTTCAGTGTCACCTGACTCTAAATTTCTTTCTTTGCTGTCTTGTGGACACACCTTTATCCCAGAATTGCCCCCAAAGTTGAACACAGCCCATACTCTTTGCTGCCCACTAGCCCTGCTCCCACAAAGGCAGCTTTGTAATAGACATTTATTGGAGATTTGGAGAATAGGTTACACTGGAGAGAGGGTTGGTTTGCAGAATTGCAGTCCAGAGATCTCTCTGTTCTTAAAAACCTTCCCCAATTTTTCACAGAATAGGGCATTAGTATCTGACCAGATTGCTTAGTTTTCCCTTTTCATCTTTCCTTTGTTCTTCCTCATCCCCAAATTCTTCTCCTTCTTTTTATTTTGGCCGCACAGTGTGGCATGTGGGATATTAGTTCCCCGACCAGGGATTGAACCCCAGCCCCCTGCAGTGGAAGCGTGGAATCCTAACCACTGGTCCTCCAGGGAATTCCCACCAAATTCTTGTTCAATTCTTAGGCAGAGCTATTGAATATTTAGCTATCTTTGTTGTTTCCTCCCCACCCATGTCCTTAGGGCCTCACCTTCTATCCCCAAGGGGTCTGTCAAGGTATTTTCCTAAACAAAGACACTTCCTTCCCTAAAAAGAACTCTGGTGCCAGCTGATAAAACAATAGCGTCTTGTATCCGCTACAACAATGACAAGGTTGCCAGATCATGTTTATTTTTCAGAGGATCTGACATTAGTTGGGTCTTTTGGCAAATGGGAAAAGTAACCTGTCTGCATCCCTGGTAATTTAGGTTTGCACCCCTTATGTTATCTGATTTGATGCTCACAAGTTTGGATGAAAGGCTGGGTAGTTCTGATTAGCCCATTTTATGATGGGCAAAAACAGGGTTTAGAAATGACAAGTGACTGGATGAATGAGCTTCTAGGCTAGACCTTGAACCCAGATCTCAGCTCATTCAATTCTCTTTCCCTTGAGAGTTTTCATGAAAATTGAAAACATCCCTTGTTTGTTAGTCACGTAAGCTGTTTTGAGAATGAACTTAGTGCCCCTATGTAGAAGGTCAAAAGAGACATGGGTTATTTGACAGATGGGTTTTACATAAGTGCTGGAGGAAAAGATATGCTGTCAGCAGATGCTTTTCTGTGCTGAGACTGAAATGTTAGCCTCCTCAAGATAACTATCTTGAGGCTGTTAGGAAAGGCTAAGGCTAAGGAGGAATCCAGCCAGATTACCCCCTTCTCCCTGGCATGGATGCCTTTCCCACTTCTCCCCCATCCATACACTATCCTCCTTCAAGGCCCACTTTCCACTCCTCAAAATTCTCTGGGAATCCATCCCTGACAGCCACACGTGGATTGAATCTTTCTCTTCTGGGAATCCCAATGGCAATTACTCTCTGCTTTGCACCATTAGTGCGTTCTAGATCAGTGGCTTCCAAACTTGTTTGATTGCGACCCACAGTGAAAAACATATTTTACCTTGCATCTCAGTACACAGCTCCCCCTCTCCCCCACACACAGAGCAATACATGCATGTATAGCACTGAACAAAGTTTCATGCACAGTTACTCTTATTTCATATGATACACACTAATATATCTTTTCTATTCTACTTAATTCTTTTCTCTTCTACCAAAAATGCTGGTTGGAATGCATTAAATTGACTTCATGACCCACTAAGAATAATCATTCCCCTGATCTCTCTGCAACAAAGTGTGATGCTTTATCATACACTGCAGCCTCCACACACCCCCACACCCCCCTCCCCACTGCTCCTGATCCTCGAGGTCAGTTCCCTTCATATCTCACCTGGGTACTCCCAGGAGATTCTCACCAGCCTCTTGCCCTAAGTGTCTCACTCTCTTTTACATCCTCCCCATAGATTTCTCTCAAATGCAAACTTCATCTGATCAGTCTGATGCATAAAAACCTCCTGAGGCTTTCCATAGTGCATTCCAGAAAATTGCCTGAGGAAAAGGTCCTTTGCAGACTGTCTGCTCACTGGCTTTCTCCTTATCTTCAGCAAGTCGAGGCCCTTTGGGCTCCCCCCTCCCCCCTCGACCCCTCACTCACCTGAGTCAGAATCAGCTGTTTCCTTCCTCTGTGAATTCGCACATGCTGTTCCCCGACTGGAAGGCCTCTCTCTCTTCTCTGGTGGAAAACTACTTTCACTTTAAGAACTCGGATTACTAGAAAGAAGGAAATCCTGCCATTTGTGACAACGTGGATGGACCTTGAGCGCATTGTGCTAGGTGAGATAAGCCAGACAAAGGCAAATATGGTATATCACTTGTATGTGGAATTAAAAAAAGCTAAACTCATAGAAACAGAGAGTAGAATGGTGATTACCAGCGAATGGGGGGACCACAGGTTTGGGGAGATGCTGGTCAAAGGGTACAAACTTGTAACTAGAAGATGGGAAGCTAATGCACTGCCTAGTAATTATAGTCAAAAATATAGTATCATATACTTTAAAACTGCTAAAAGAGTAGATCTTAAATGTTCTCACCACAAAAAAGAAATGGTAATTATGTGAAGTAATAGAAGTGTTAGCTAACACTATGGTGGTAATCAGACTGCAATACACAAATGTATCAAATCAACTCCTTGTGCACCTTCAACTTACACAATCTTATATGTCAATTATATCTCAATAAATAAAAAATAAAACTCAGACTACCTATCACCATGAAGTGGTGTTTTGATTGCTCCTACATAGTACTTATGAAACTGTGCACCTCAGATTGGGACTCGAACCTGGCCTAAAACCAGATTGGGACTCGAATTCATGCGGCTGGGACTCGAACCCGGTCAAAACCCTGATTGGGACTCGAACCCACATGGCTGGGACTCGAACCTGGCCAAAACCCAGACTTCCAACTGAGATCACACACCTGGTTTCAGGACTTAATGAAGCTCAGGCTCTTGATGTCTCATCGCAGAAAGAATTCAGTGAGAGGCAAAGTGGTAGGTAAGAAGTGGATTTATTTAGAGAGAAACACACTCCACAGACAGAGTGTGGGCCATCTCAAAAGGTGAGAAAGGCACCAGGGCATGGGGTTGTCAGTTTTTATAGGAGTGGGTAATTTCATAGGCTAATGAGTGGGAGTGGTATTCCAACTATTTTAGGAAGGGGCGGGGATTTCCAGGAATTGGGCCACCGCCCACTTTTTGATCCTTAGGGTCAGTCTTGGAACTGTCATGGTGCCTGTGGGTGTGTCATTTAGCTTGCTGATGTGAGCATATACTGAGGCTCAAGGTCTAGTGGAAAAAGTTGACTTGTCCGCCATCTTGGACCCATTTGGTTCTAATCAGTTTATGTCATGTCCTTGGGCTATGTCATTCTTTCAAAGGTTGTGCCCTGCCCCCTTGCCGCTTATTTCATTTCCCCCTCAGAGATTTTACTCCCATATTCTTATGGGAAGCAGAGGGGTGATGGTCCGTCTTCTGTAACTGCTTCAAGGCTGAGTAGAGGCGTCGACCCTGCCTGTCAGGGAGTAAACATCTCTGGATGCCAGATCTAGGGGCCCCTGGGGCAGGACAGCTCCTTGTTTTAAGTCAGTATGGGCTGGAATCCTCGCATAGCCATCATCTTGGTGTGGAACTGTTGTAACTGCTTCCATAGACTTTCTATGAATCTCCCTGATGATGAAGCACTTTTTGTAACAGCATCAGAGTACAAAAATATCTGTAAATGACAAAAGACTTAAAAGTCATGGTTAAACATCTGATTACAATGTAATCGATAAAGAAACTTGGTTACAATAACCAGAATTACGAATGATTACATTTAATTTAACATACCAAATAATCCTAGTTAAATATTTCTCTTTTAAGATACCTAGGGGCCCTCTAAAGTACCCTAAAGTTAGCTGGAAATCAAAACAAACTTAATTAAAATTTGACATTTGGGAAGTTTTCAAAAAGTTTTAAAACACTTGGTCAAATAAGATCATAGGTCACTGTGAGACAATACTTAACTAAAGTTACAAAAGATCTCAAAAACAAATACAGATCACTTAAAGGCAAAAAAACTCATACTATCTGTTATTAAAAGCAGCATTTCAAGAAAACTTTGGAGGGAGAAACCAAATCCTGTCTTGTCCCAGCCCACTCCCAACAAAATCCATTTACCCAACTAAATTTAATCCCATCTTAGAAAATCCTGATCATGTATAACTCTTTTCAGTATTTTTCACTCTTCACACCTTCTTTTACTAAAAATACATATCTTACTCTTTTTAAAAGTTTTTTTCGGGCTTCCCTGGTGGCTCAGTGTTTGAGAATCCGCCTGCCAACGCAGGGGAAATGGGTTCGAGCCGCGGAGCAGCTCCCCCAGGCCGTGGAGCAGCTAAGCCCTTGTGCCACAACAACTGAGCCTGTGCACTAGGCCCGTGTGCCACAACTACTGAAGCCCACGCACCTAGAGCCCGTGCTCGGCAACAAGAAAAGCCACCGTAATGAGAAGCCTGTGCACCGCAATGAAGAGTAGCCTCTGCTCACCGCAACTAGAGAAAGCCCACGCAGCAACAAAGACCCAATGCACCCCAAAATAAATAAATAAATAAAATTTTAAAAAAGTTTTTTTCACATTGAGTTACCTTTCTTGTTGACAAATTTGTAACACAGAATAAGGTCTTATTTGACCTCTAATAAACTTAGTTTTTTAAAAAAATAAACTTAGTTTTATTAGAAGTATTGTGCTTAACATTGATGACTCTTATATGTCTATGTTAATAAAACCAACAAGCTTAAGCCACATTCAATACCAGACAGCAGTTTAGTACTGAATATTTTCCAAATGACATGAACCTGAAATTCATTCTGGCCAGATTATTTTCTATTTCTGAGTATTTATATAAGCACTTAATTTTTTTAAAGCCAATTAAGTAGAGTTCTTTTACGAATCCATATTTGGCAATATCATACACCTACAACACATGTATAGATACATATGAACACACAAACACAGAGGCCTCATAGTTCCCATTTCAAAATTTCAGCCCTGAATCAGGTACAACATAAAAGCCATCAGTTACAAGGGGTTGGATTCAAACTGGGCTTCTAGCAGATGGAACAAATCAAGGTCACCTACCTAGATGGCTAAACCCTTTTTACTAGCATTTACAGAAAAGACACTTAAGATTTCTATTTATCCTTGACAAGTTCTAAATTACTTTTTAAACATTCGTTTGTTTAAAAAGATAGCAGAGGGACTTCCCTGGTGGCGCAGTGGTTGAGAGTCCGCCTGCCGATGCAGGGGACACGGGTTTGTGCCCCGGTCCGGGAAGATCCCACATGCCGCGGAGCGGCTGGCCCCATGAGCCATGGCCGCTGAGCCTGCGTGTCCGGAGCCTGTGCTCCGCAACGGGAGAGGCCACAACAGTGAGAGGCCCACTTACGGCAAAAAAAAAAAATGATAGCAGAGATAAGGGCTCCTGAGAAGACCAGATAGGACATTTGTATCTTAAAGGTACAGGCAAGTTCCTCCTAGGATGACTTTGTTTTCCCTTTGTTTAATACTTACAAGCCTCTTCAGATAAATAGGGAAGGTTTTGGGAGTGGTAAAAGGATTGGTGGGCTTTGTATTATTTTTGGAGCCACACCTCTGGTCCCCTAAAGACAACATTTGTGAAACAAAGACAGTTTTGTTTTCTTTTTCAAAGAATTGGGTGGTTACCTCAATGATATTGAAAGACTGACATACCCATTCACCTATGTTGGAAAGTTTTACTTTTCCTCATTTAGCTTAGGGGAGAAGGCCTCTTCCAAAATTCTTATCAGGCTCTGAATATCACTATGGTCAGTTTAGTCAGACCAGTGGCCTGCTATTTTGGTAATCTACTTACAAACATTTTTGAGGATATTCCCTAGGTTTAAGAAATTTGTACCTTATATTTAGATACTATATAACCCTTTTTACTTAATAATCACTGGCTGGATATATTTGGCCAAGCCCGGAACCTCGATATTCCATATTCCAGGATTTACCAAGGCTTTTATTTTAGTTTCAGATTTTATCTGTTCCTTTTTGCTTTTTGTTAGAACCATTTGGTGATGAGGATGGTTCCCTTGCCCCTCGAGAAAGAGTGACCCCTAATTTAGTTAATAAATCTCTTCCCATTAAAGGGATGGGACAGTCAGGCACAAACAGAAAGGAATGTAAAAACAGCTGGCCATTGATCTTGCACAAAAGGAGTTCCAGGAAAGTGTGCCCCTGTCTCTTCCCTGACGACCCCATTACGTATTCCTTATGACTGCTGAGGTTTCCAATCCTTTGGGCTAAGACCAAGAAGGTTGCACCAGTGTCTATAAGAAATTCTATGAAGTGGCCCGCGACATCAATGACCACCCAAGAATTAGTTATGTAGATGTATCTCTAGGCAGAGCCACTTTCGGCCTTGGGCTCCTTTAGTTTTCTGATTTCAAAACCATCAATGGCTGAGGGGTCCCCGTCACTCTCTGGCACCTGGGGCATTCTCTCTTGCAATGCCCTGGCTGTTTGTAAAGGGCACATCAATCATAATCTTCCCTCCAGTGTCCCTTTTGTCCACACAGCATACACTGGCCTTGTATGGGTACCCGTGGGCCTTGTGGTCTGCCAGGGCCAGATTGGCCCAGAAAAGCCAGCTTCCCCTTTAGTGGTCTCTGAGTGGACAAAGCCACTGCAATCATTTGGGCCTTTTGCATATTTCTCTGGGTGCATTCAACCTTTTTGGCCATATCTATTACTGAAAACCAAATAAGCCAATTGGAACAAATCATTCATTGGAGTCTGAGGACCAGCAGTTGCTTTCTGAATTTTGTGCCCGATGTCTGGGGCAGACTAGGCTATGAAATGCATAGGCAAAAGGGTCTGTACCTTGGGGGAGGAGGGATCCATGTTCGTTTGGGATCCATGGACTTGTAGGGTGAGTCAGTTAAAATGTCCTCTGTATCCTTCCTAGAGTTATTCCTCCCGAGGTACACACACCTTAAATTCCTTTTGGGTTCCATTGTGTAGATACAAGCCCATGAAAATTTGAACATAGGGTACTTCACTCCATTTTAAATGTCCTAACTCATATTGTGGCCAAACCTGATTACCTAACCTACTAAGTTTTTTCCTTTTAATTCCTGTTGTCCATATCTTTCCTAATCCTGGAGTATATGGCCCAGAGGGGTATTGGTTGGGACTGATGCAGCCTGACCCATTTCAGACAAGGCTGAGGTAATGTCTCTAACTCCTGAACTATCCAAAATTCCACTCTTAAGTCAAAATCCACCGTGCAATTTAGCCAAGATTTGCACTTACAATTTTAGATGCTATCCCTTCCAAGGTAGTCTCCCAACCAGGTGTTAGTGCCCAAAAATTCACAAAGAAATGGCACAGAAGACGTCCCCAATTGTGTTGATGATGGGTGGGAGTTGGTCTAGCTATAAGTTGGGAATAAAGGGTAAGCACTTGTAAGGGTCAGAGGGAGGGGAGTAAAAGCAATAAAAAGTCCACCTTGGTGGTCACACAGGTCTTCTGGGTTTAATAGAAGAAAGAAAGAAATAGAGCAGGAATTAACAAGAATACAAGAAGAAGAAGAAAAACCTCAGAGTCAAGGAGAAGAGTATAGAGATGAACAATCCTGTCTTGGACCTGCTGTTGGATGTGCATAAGTATACGGGGTTGACCCACCAGTCAAAAATGAGCAGACGTCGGCAGAGCATCTTCCCCTGTATGCCTGGCTCGTGGCATCCTACTGGCCTCTTTAGGATCAAGACTTAACTCTCAACATTTTCTTACCTTACCACTGTCCCTTGGTGGTCACCAGCTGAAACCGTGCGCTTCAGATTGGGACTTGAACTCACATGCTGGGACTTGAACCCAGCCTAAGCCCTGACTGGGACTTGAACCCACACGGCCGGGACTCAAACCTGGCCAAAACCCTGATTGAGACTCGAACCCATGCAGCCAGGACTCATACTCAGCCAAAACCCTGATTGGGACTCAAACCCATGCAGCTGGGACTTGAAACCGGCCAAAACCCACAGTCTTCCAACTGAGATCACACACCTGGTTTCAGGATTTAATGAAGGACTTAACGATGTTTTATCACAGAAAGAATTCAGTGAGAGGCAAAGTGGTAGGTAAGAAGTGGATTTATTTAGAGAGAAACACACTCCACAGACAGAGTGTGGGCCATCTCAGAAGGTGAGAAAGGCACCAGGGCATGGGGTTGTCAGTTTTTATAGGAGTGGGTAATTTCATAGGCTAATGAGTGGGAGTGGTATTCCAACTATTTTAGGAAGGGGTGGGGATTTCCAGGAATTGGGCCACCGCCCACTTTTTGATCCTTAGGGTCAGTCTTGGAACTGTCATGGTGCCTGTGGGTGTGTCATTTAGCTTGCTGATGTGAGCATATACTGAGGCTCAAGGTCTAGTGGAAAAAGTTGACTTGTCCGCCATCTTGGACCCATTTGGTTCTAATCAGTTTATGTCATGTCCTTGGGCTATGTTATTCTTTCAAAGGTTGTGCCCTGCCCCCTTCCCTCTTGTTTCATTTACTACACTGAACTGTAATTACTCATTCACATATCTACATCTCTCAATAAACCCAAGGCCAGCAATCTGTGTATCTGCATCGGTTTTATATCACTGGCACCTAATGTAATGTCATTGTCCAGCACATGTTAACTGAAAATTGGCAAAAGAACTATGTTCTCCAGTTCCATGTCATTAATTAAATTTCTCCAGTTCTATATTATCTTAATCTCTGACCATTTTAATGATCTAGGTGTGTGTGTGTGTGTGTGTGTGTGCATGCATACATGCATGTTAGTGGGGTGGGAGGTGGGTGAACGGATGGATTTTGTAAACAACAGTTGTTGATCTTGTAGTGCCTGATGTCCCTTCTCCCCATCCCAGCCAGAGATATTCACTGCCCGAGAGAAAACTAGGATTCTGATAGCAGGAATATATAAAAAACAATCAATACTCAGCTTCTGAGTTTCCAAACATATTTTCAAAAATTCATGGCTGAGACAATAAAGAGTTTTGACAGCCTAGGATTTTGATTCGAAGAGGAGAAGGGGCTCAATGCCACAGGAAGCAGGTCATGGATTTTATGCCACAAACAGTAGATTGGGAAGAGGATGGGTGAAGTGCCAGTGCGCCCTGCTCCTCCTTAGGCAAGATTAGGGACTGGGGACACCTAGGGTAGGGTAGGAGGAGGTCCTACCCTAGGGTCCTAGGGTAGGAGGAGGTCCCTGTAGGGTGGCACCAGACCTAGAGGGATCAGGGAAGGCCAAGTCACCATCAAGAGGATCCAGAGAAGGCTGAGCCAAAGCCCAGTGAAAATCTGTTGTCACCTTTGCTTGTGCAGGAATCCATGTGAGCTCTGCATCTTGGTGGCAGGGAGCTGGGGGTGGGGTGGGGAGAGGTCCCCTATCAGGCTCCCTCCCGTCAAGTGTCCAACAGAAGTGACACGTGGCCATACGTGAGTTGCTCACCCCATCCAACTACCCACGTGGGCAATCTCTTCTGGTCCAGAGGGGCCATGGCGACATGGGAGGAAAAGCCCCAGTTCCCATTCCTGGTGAACTGAGCAGAATAAGCCTGAGGTTTCATCCCAAGGGAAACAGTTAGTAGCCAATCCTATGCTATTACATGTGTTTAAAATCTTAAAAAAAAAAAAACCCCAAACCTTCCTCTCTTATTGAAAAAATTTGTTTATTGTAGAAAAATGCAGATATTCAAAAAGGGTAGAGTTAACCCGTTATCCCATCACCCTGAGAAAATCACTGTTAGTCCTCTAGGTCCTCCCAGACATTCCTCTCTGCATTGCATGTGAATTTTAATTATAAATTAGAGTGGAATCTCTTTGAGAACAAGAGCTATATCTTATTCATCTCTTTTGTCCCAGAACCTAGGATAATACTTGATGTAGAAAAGGCGCTTGATAAATATTTCATAAAATAGTTTTTTGAATGGAAACTATTTGCCTCCCAGTAGGCAAAGAGAGACAAATAAGCTACTTTCATTATCATTACAAATGACTTCACCAAAGGATGGACAAATGTATGAATGTCAGGCATCCTGAGAGGCAGGTGGGGGACAGGTTAGGGTGGGAGACCCTAGGGTGGGTGGGGGACTTTCACAGGACAGTGCCAAGCAGCCCCAAGAGGTGGACAGTTCTTTTAGTGACAAAAAGAACCCAACGGAGTTAAGAACGGCCATTCCTCTGTGAGCTAGTCTGAAGGTCACTTGTGAAGCAGGGTGCAGCCAGCTCTGTCCTAGGTCCCCCGCTGGGGATGGTGCCGGTTTAAGAGAGGTATAAAGCAAGGTGCCTAGGTCTGTTGGCAGGGGGTGACTCATCTCCCATCCCAGCTCTGGATCCGTTCCTGGGAGGTCTCCTCGCACGACCCCTTTCCTCTCCCTCTTCTCCCCATCCCCCTCCTCCCCTCCTCCCCTCCCCTCCCCCTCCCCTAAGATGAACATCCTGAAGTCCGCCCCGACCAGTGCCCTAGGCACCCCTTCCCTATCTCCTCCCCCACCCACCACTAAACCACCACCCTCGCCTGGCTCCCTGTTTCAGAGCCGCCCCTGATCCCTTCCCTTTGCATCAGCCAGAGGCAGGGGTTCATTCCTGCTTCATCTGAGTGGCGTCCAGCCTCCCGGGGCAAGGATTCAGGGCTTCCGTGGTCTGGCCGAGACCCTTCTTCCTCTGCCCCGGGCTGTATCCCTGCCTGGGACGCAGCTCCCGTTTCTCTCATCGGCGACTTCCTGGAGACTGCGAGGGGCTGGAGCTGGTGAGCACCAGGCCCGGGCTAGGCTGTGACCACCGGGCTGCAGAGGTCTGGCTCAGACCCCTTCTCCTCCTTCCCTACCTTCTCTTCCCTCCCTTCATGTTCCCGGCTCTTCCTTCCGCCACCTCCTCAGCTCCCAGCCTCTTCGAATTGCAGACTCACCAGGCCCCTCCCCGCCATTGTCCCTTGGGCAGGGCAGGGAGCGGGGAGCCGCTCAAGGTCACAGAGCAGGTCAGGGGCTGGGCTGGGACAGGAACCCCCATCCAGCCTCTTTCCAGCTCTTCAGAACAGGCAGCCTCAGAGGAAGGTGAGGTGAGCGCCCTCCTCTGGCCGTTCCTTGGCGAGAGCTGACCTGGGGCAGCGAGGGTCCTGCTGCCCCTGTCTGAGCCTCCCTTCTCTGATACTTGGGGCGTTTCAGATGTTGGCCCTTCGGTGTGCCTGCTTTGCCACGAGGCCCTCGTGCCTATGGTTGGGTTATTCATTCTGGGGTGAAGTGGGAGGTGACAGAAGGGACCCAGCTCCAAAAAAATGGGCTTGATAAGAAGGCCATAATCTGCCACCTGCTGGCTGGATTCAAGCTCCTAGCAAGCTTCCTGGTCTTTGAATCTTGCCTTAATCACTGTGACCTTGAAATCCAAGATCTTTGTCTTCAGTGTCTCCATCTCCCTCCTCCCACTTGAGCCCGCCCTTTTTCATTGCCCCCTTGTTTCCTTTCCTGGATCCTTCAACCCTGTTCACGTCCGCATCCCAATCCCAGGGGGATGTGTATAGGTAAGGCTCTGGCAGTAAGGGCAATGCTTAACCCAAAAGGACTGTGCTTATGGGGGGATCCAGGCAATGGGACAGCCAGCTATAAGGGAGGGGCTCTGGGACAGGAGCTTCGTAGAACTCTGCAGACCCGAGCCTGTAGATGCTCACCTTTTCTCTCAAAGTAAGGCTGATGCATTGGTGTTTGTTACTGAATTAAAATTCTAAGGGAAGATAGTCTGCAGGTTGTTCCCAAAGAGAAACACACATGCACAGAGAATGAGGGGCTTCTGTCAACATCGCCCTCTTCCCCTCCCTGCTCCAAGGGCCTGCATCCCCCCTCCCTGGGCTGGTGGACTGGAGGGGCAGGGGTGGAGGACAGGGATCTGGTAATGCTTCCTGGGGTGAAGGTGAGTGTCTGCTTCTGCCCCAGACAGCCCTGTCAGCACAGCCCTTCCAAGCAGGAAGGCTAAGGGACAGGGCCCTTGTGATGGAGGTGTCTGCAATATGAAGGCATTTTCCACAGTGAAGAAGCAGCCACTTTCTGCACGGTCCACTGGCAGTCTGGGATGTCTGCCCAGCACCAGGAGAGAGTTTAAAAATGCCCAAGCCCATCTTGGGCTCTTGGGAGGCTGGCTGAAGGGAATCTGGGAGTCAGCAAATCCCTAACAGCTGCCTGTTCCACACAGAACCTGGCAGAGGGTGGAACTCACCCCAGCCTCCAGGGGCTCCACCTCCTGCTGGGTGACACGATACCCATAGATGGACCACTGGTTGGAGCCCCTCAAGGGCAGGCCTGGCTCTTTCCCATCTCTAGGTTTCCAGCGCCCAGTACTGAGTAGATCCAGCCACTCAGGGTGTGTTAGGCTGAGTTGAAAACCCAGGTAGGTGTTGGTATGTGGAGGGTTGTGAGACAAGAATTCTAGGCATGCCCCAGAGGGACCTCTCCATACAAGAGAAGGGCCTGGAGTTTAGCCTAAGATGTTCTCACCTGGAGAAAAGAAGGGAGCAAGCACCTGGTGGGGAACATGGCAGTGGGAAGGGGTACAAAGAGCTAGAGGGCCTTGTTCTCCTATATGGTTATAATAATCAAAGCAACGTGGTGGGCAAGGCTGTAACTGTCAGCAGGATCAGCATAACAGATGAGGCATGGAGTACATCCTGGTACGTGAAGAACTAAAGGACACGTGGACAGCCAACAAGCAATTGATGGGTTCATCAACAAATGCAGCTGGGAAATGGGCTGCCTGGAGAGAAACCACGTTCGACTCTGACCTTGGACAATCTGCCATAATAAGTGATGATTAAAGAGCTGCCCAGTTGGGCTCAGAATTGGGGGTCCTGTGGGACAGAGGCACACATGAGACAGATCACCTTGTGCGTTCACCTGCTCCCCTGGGCGCAGATGGGAGGAAGCCTCAGTCAAGGACCCAGCTCCACCCACCTTCCTTGGCATCCCCGGAGAAGGAGCTTACGAAGGCCAAACTCTCAATGACCTTAGCATTTCTTTCAAGCCCAGGACTGTGAACTGATCTACAACAGAAACTCCAGGAGCGTCTTTTTCAAATTCATGTTTAGCAAAAGTACTTTTCTGCACCCAAGCCGTGTAGGAAGCCACCCTGCTGCTTCCCTTCTCCTGATATACTTCTTGTTTGTATCACTCATGCTAGACAATGGGTGGTCTTGGGGATCTGTCCCATTCTTCCAAATGCTGGTGTAGTGGAAACTCAAGTGTTAGACCAGGAATGGACCCTCCAATTTTCCTATCCCCCCCACCTTTTTTTTTTTTCTGCATTGCGTGGCACGTGGGATCTTAGTTCCCCGACCAGGGATCGAACCCGCGCCCTCTGCGTTGGAAGCATGGAGTCTTAACCATTGGACCGCCAGGATAGTCCCTATCCCCTCATTTTATAGATGGAGAAAGTGAAGCCCAGAGAGGAGAAGTGAACTTCTTCTTGTCACACGGCCCGTCAGAGGCAGAGCTGGGCCTGGACCACACCCTCCCTGTCCCAGTGTCCTGCCCACTGCTCTTCCACTGCCTTTTCTCATTTCCTCCCCTGCCCTTTTTTTCTAAGGCTTTCATTGCTTTCCTCTGGCTCTTCTGAGTTTCCTGTGCTGTCTACACTGCCACATGCCTGTCCACTTTGCAGCCTGACAACTCTGCTCCATGACAACTCTGGCTGGGTGAGAGAGCGAGGGTGTCCCAGCAGCCTGGCAGCCCCTGGTCTCACAACGGGCCCCAGCCCTCCGCCCAGAAGACACCCTGCCCAGCGCTGAGCCTGGCTGAGGACCGGGAGCACGTGCCTCCTCTGGCTCTGGGCTCAGAAGATCCTCGTCCCTGTGTGTCTTCTCCGTTATACCCACTAAATGACCTTGAGCATGTCACACTCTGGACCTGACTGCTCTTCTGGAAAAGGGGAACAGTTAGAACATAGCACCTAGAGCTGTGAAGATCAAACGAGTCAAATACGTGGAATAGTGCTTTGTAAACTGCGAAGCACCATTCCAGTGTGAAACACTGGTGTCCTTCAGACCCCAACACAGGGCTGGACATATAGCAGATGCCTACTGGATAACTGTGGAACAGTGGTTCTCAACTGGGGGCGATTCTGACACCCCAAGGGCCACTGGGTGATACCATTTTTGTTTATCACAACTGGGTTTGGGGTGCTGTGGCATCTGACTGGTGGAGGCCAGGGATGCTGCTAAATGGCTTACAGGGCACAGGACAGCCCTCAGAGCAAAGAATTACCTAGCGCCATACGTCAACAGTGCTGACGTTCAGAAGCCTTGCTGTAGATGGATGAAAGTGTGAAATTATATCTGTAGACACAGATGTGATTTATTGTTCCACTAAAGCAAAGGAGCTGTGGCTGGGGAGCTGACCATCAAGATACCATGGTGACCAAGAGCAGGAACCTCTCAGGTGAAATGAGCTGGCCGTGCCCGGGTCTGATAAGTTGAAAACATTTTATTTCAATTCTATCCTCAGGAGGCAGCATAAATAATCACAGAAGACCACAAAGGTCAGTGGGGAAGAAAAAAAAGCTTCAGAAGTGTGGGGAAGAGGAGATGTAAGCTTACACAGTCTAGCTGCAGGGTCTGGGGGGTGAGGAGACCCTGCTTTAGCTGGCCGAGAGGGTAGAAGGCTCTGGGAGGAAAAGCCCGAGGGGTCAGGGGGGCTTTCCCTGCCCAGGTCACTGGGGGGGCTTAGGGAGCCCCGCCTCTGTGGATGGATGTTCTGCAGGGCAGCCGTGGGACAAGCAGTGTGGAGCACAATGCATCTAGTAGGTCCTAGCTAATGAGAAAGAAGAGTGGACACCCACTTCTTGGTGCCCAGGCCAGACCTCACCCCTAAACTGTGACTTTTCTAAGAACAGTGTTCATGGACTCCGTAGGTAGTGACAAATGAAGGGAGAAAAAGAGGAAAAAAAGAAAATTGTAGAAGACCAAGTGAAATGTGGCATCTCCCAGGGTCCTGTGACCTTGGGCTCCTTTTCGGTTTCTTTATCTGCAAAGTGGGGAGAATGCTCCCTTCCTCTGGGAGCTGAGATGAGGCTCAAATGGGATCCTAAGTGTCGAAGGGCTGTGTAAACTTTAAAGTGCTACACCCACGTGAGGGGCTGTGGTCATCCTACAACTGTAAGGCTGACCGTGACTGAGAGCAGGGCCGAGACATGCACGCAGAGCAGCCCTCAGAGCCATCAGGCCCCTGCTCGGCCTCCCCAGGGCCAGCTCCACCCTTCTCAGCCTCAGCCTCCAGGAGGAAGAGGCCTCATCTCAGAGGGAGTCCCCTGGGGGGTGGGAGCAGAAGGTGGGGGCCAGGAGGACGTAGGAGCACTGAGTGTGAGGGGCCTCGACTGGGCAGTGAGACACATTGGCACTACTGGTGCTGGGAGGCTCCCAGTCCTCTCCTCCACGGAGACTTGGGCCCTGGTGATGCCCCCGTGGGATTGGCATCTTGATGCAGTGGGAAGGGTCTGGGCCTGAGGTCTGCACACCACTGGTCCTGGGCCTGGGTCCACTGTTCATCTGCTGGGTGACTTAGTGAAGTCACTACTGCATTGCAACCCTCAGTTCTGTCACTTGTAAAATGGAGACACGATTCCCTACCCTGCCTGCTTCACAAAGTCAATGGGAGAAGGGTGTTGCCAGAGCTTTGAAGAGCATCGGGGGAAAGCAAGGGGGCATTATGGCCTTGGCGAGCGATCCTCTTAATTCCCTGAAGATAAGAGAGAGGGGGCAAGACACAGGAAGGAGTTGGGCTGCTCGCAACCCTTGTCAGGTGAGTGGGCTTCCAGGGCTGCGGGGGGGGGGAGGGAGGTGGGGGATGGGAGGGAGAACAGCTGATGCTGGCAATCCAGCCCTTACTGTGCGTCCATCAGGGCCACTGTGAGCCCCAGCAGGGAGCACGGAGATGTCCTGGCAGCCCCCTTTGCAGGGGAAAAGTTCAACCTCTAAGTCTCCTGGGGTCCAGGCTTCCCCCTCCGCTCCCTGGTCCATTGAGGGCACCCCTCGGGGAGTCCGAGGTCTTTGCCAGCCAAGGGGAAGCCGAGGCTCCTGGGGTGGCAGGGGAAGGGGCTGCCAGCCTGGGTCTCCGGGAGAGGCTGGGGGCTTTTGTTAGCATGAGGTCGAGAGGTCAAAGGTCAGCTTCCAGTTCTTGAGGTGGCAGGTGGGGTCCTCAGGCACTCCCCCAGCTCCAGTCCTGGCTCTGTCTCTGGGGTCACCGGAGAAGGGGAAGTTAAGGGACGAGTAGAAACAACGGAGAGATCGGCTTAGAAAGCAGCTCAGCCGGGGAGCTAACAGTTCTTGGGGCTGTTGCGCAAGTTTTTCAGTTCCAGCTGTAGCTGCCGAATGCGGATGTCCTTCTGGGCCAGCTCCTCTTTCAACCTCCGAATCTCATCCTGCTGCCGGAAGAACATCCGGAGGAGCTGGGGTGGGTGAGAGAGGGGGCCGGTGAGCCAAAGAGAGCAGGTGAGAAGGTGACATTTCGAGGGGGCATCCAGACCCCCAACTCCACCCCCATGCCCCTTGCAGCCGCTGTCCTCCTGGCCCAGGCCTCCCACACCTCCTCCGTTCCGGTGCCCCAGGTGACTCAGGTCACTGCCGCTCTCCCTTCTCCAGATTCAGCTCATGGCTCCCACCCACGTCCACCCTCAGCCCGCACCGTGAGGCAGAGAAGAAAAGCTCTGGCATATGCAGACCCGCCTCGGGCACTGCTCCAGGGTCACTGAAGAAGGGATGAGTCCACACAGGCCAGTTTTCCGATATCCCAAGCTCACCCTTTCAGGGCTTCAAACCGTATACTTCATTTACCTACCACTTGGAATAGAAAGCTTTCTAAAATGTTTTGCATCCTTCTCTTCTTAACATAGCTTAGGATACAGAATGGAATCCAGCTTTTTTTCCTGCTGACAGGGGACTAGCACAGTGCACCAAAGTCTGCACCAGCCATTGCTGGAGTGGCCATGAGCAAAGCATGGGAATCTGACAGACCCTCGCTTAGATGGCTCCCTGGATTAACCAGCCTCTCCATTTCTTCCATAAAACAGACTGACTGACGCCCGCGAAACACAGTCTCCACAGGCTCCTGGAGGACCCCACACACTTGAGCTGAAAGTTACCAACAAGCAGTCGTGTTGGTCCTCAAACTGCCTACTGTGAGTTGCATCTGTTTTTGTATGATGATTGCACAGTTTAATTAAATATGACATAAACTGATGAAATAGGAATACAAAAAGAGTTGCTGTTTCTATAAAAACTAAGTTGAATGCATTCGAGAATCTTGAAGAAGGGGGTGCTAAGAAAGTTGTTACTGAATTAGGTGTGGATGATATACACATAAAAGGTTGGGGAATATTCTATATCTTGATTGCATGGTAGTGGTCACACAGCTGTAGGCATATGTCAAAACTCATGGAACTGTACACTACAAAGGATGAATTTTACTGTAGGTCAATTACACCTCAATAAACCTGTCTTAAAAAAAAACCCGGGGAACTTCCCTGGTGGTCCAGTGGCTAAGACTCCACGCTCCCAATGCAGGGGGCCTGGATTCAATCCCTGGTCAGGGAACTAGATCCCACACACCACAACTAAGAGTTCACATGCTGCAACGAAGATCCCACATGCCATAACTAAGACCCGGAGCAGCCAAATAAATAAATATTAAAAAAAAAACACAAAAAAAACAACTGGGGAAAGCTTTGAAAAAACAAGAGCTTTGTTTTCAGATTGATTTTAAGTTCCACTTAAAAGAAACTGAAACTGGAAACTGGAGTTAAAGTGTGGTGTATTTGACAAAGACATAGCAGATCCCAACTGGGACGTCCTCAAAGAAAAGGTCTTGGTCCTACATCAAAACGTGTGGAATGAATGTATATGTTTTATATTTTAAAGGAAAATAAATTGTTTAAAGAATATATATAGGGCTTCCCTGGTGGCGCAGTGGTTAAGAGTCCGCCTGCCGATGCAGGGGATACGGGTTCGTGCCCCGGTCCGGGAAGATCCCACATGCCGCGGAGCGGCTGGGCCCGTGAGCCACGGCCGCTGAGCCTGCGTGTCTGGAGCCTGTGCTCCGCAATGGGAGAGGCCACAACAGTGAGAGGCCCACGTACCCCCCCAAAAAAAAAAAAAAAAAAGAATATATATATATATCATTTTTGTGATTCTTTCCTTTAACTGACTTTTTTTTTTCATTAACCAACAAACCAGTCCTGGTTACATCTGTTCAGAGGGATGCTGTGATGTTTGCCCTGCACTAAGTGATTCTACACACTCCTGTGCCTTCCAAGTTCTCAAAGTTTCTTTGTATAATTTTTTGGATCTACTTTTGTTTAAAAAACAGATTTACTTAAGTGTAATTCATGTACCATAAATTTCACTCATTTTAAGTCAATTCAGTGAGTTTTAGTAAAATTACAGAGCTGTACAATGATGTCTTCTCCCCTGTGTCAAGCTACCTGTTGTCTCTTCACAGTTAGACCAATGTTCACAGCCCCATTATCTCATTGGTTGCTTCCAGTCTTCTGTGATGATTAAAATTGTAGGTAAAACCAGAGTAACAGGCCCTGAGCAAAGTTTTTTTTTCCCAGCAAGCAAAGTATCCAGGCTGTAGTGTAGAGAGATTGTGGCACCTGTGCTGTCTGCTCAGAGACCCTTTAAAATATTTCTCCAGGTCCTCCATTCTGATGGATACAGACAAGTTCATAGCTCAAGGTTACTCATTGTAACTGCTATTCACCCTGCCTTCTCCACACCCAGTACTAGAACCAACTTCAGGTTCTTGTTATGGCCCTGGGCTATTGCAGCAATTCAACTATGGCTACCTTCTCAAGGTACTTAAAAGAAAAAAAATTTTTTTTAATGGAAAACAAAAACAAGTACCCATCATCCAATTTCAGCAAATAATATGCAAGCACTCTTCTTTTTTTTTTTTTTTACTTTTTGGCCGTTCCACGTTGCATGTGGGATCTTAGTTCCCTGACCAGGGATTGAACCTGCACCCCCTGCACTGGAAGCACAGTCTTAACTGCTGGACCACCAGGGAAGTCCCCATGTGACCACTCTTGCTTTGGCTTTACTCTTACCTACTTCCCCTGTACCACCCTCCTCGCGATTATTTTGAAGCAAATCCCATTGATCACACGGTCTCACCCAGCCTTAGAAATCTGAACATCCCTCTATAATGGCACATAAACATATTTTATAGCGATTATCAATTTACCTGCCAGTTTCACCTTTAAGACTGTGAGGTCCCAGAGGTTAGGAATGGTCTTACTTTTATGAATAACAGTGATAATTATAAGTTGGTGTGACAAGAAATCCTGTAAGATGGCCCCATGTTATCCTTTCCTTTCATGGGTAGACGGGACCTAGTAACTTGCTTCAAATGAATAGAATATGGCAGACATGGTGGTATGTCATTTGCAAGGGGAGTTGACAAAAAGACTGTGGCTTCCATCTTGGACACCCTCTCTTCCTCACTGCCATGCTGTGAGCAGCCCTATGGAGAGGTCCATAGAGCAAGGACCTGAGGGAGGCATCCGGCTGACAGCCCCTGAGGGACTGAGACCCTTAGTCCAATGACCTGTGAGGAAATAAGTCTTGCCAGCAACCAAGTGAGTGAGCCTGGAAGCAGATCCTTCCACAGGTGAGTCTTCAGATGTGACTGCAGCCCTGGCTGATGGCTCACACCCTCATGAGAGACCTCGAGCCGCGGGCACCCACTGATACTAGGAGATAATAAATGTTTGGGGTTTAAGTCCCTAAGTCTTGGGGTAATTTGTTACATGGTAATCGAGAGCTAATACAGTTAGCCTCTTTATGCATTTAATGTGAGCAGGAAGAGTGCTAGATACTTAGCAATGGTCTCTTTAATGCTCCCAGCATTTCATATCCCCATTTTACTGTGAGGAAATGGACTTAGGGAAGTCAGGAAACATGTTCAGGCACAGCCAAGAAATGAGAGAGCCAGGATCCAAATGCAGGTGGGTCCCTGCAGCCATCTCCACCGCAGCTGCATCAAGCCCAGTGCCTGGCACACAGTGGGCATTCCGTGAACCCTGGCTGAGCTGAACTACGCTGGTGCCAGGGACCAAGGGTGTGGTTGGAAGGAAAGGCCTCTGGGGGGCGTGGACAAGGCCCAGCTCCAGTCACCCCTGATGAGCTGCTCCCTTTCCAAATGGTACAAAGAGTACTTTCATCAACACGCAGCCTCTTCCACAAAAACAGGAAATCATCAGACCCTGCCGCTGCTGCCATTCCAGGGAGGAAAGCAGTGCTGTAATGCATGAGGCTGGCTTTCCCCATGAGTCAGGAATTTATAACTCCAGATGACAGCAACATTCTGAAATGGATTCAGGAGGGGACACATAACTCTAGGTTCGCGGGTTTGAGGGGCATCAATATCCCCACCATAGCCCAGCCTCTAGTTATTGGGGTCAGAGGCAATGGAAGCCAACAGCAGGCTACTTATGGTATTTGTCAGAGAAAGAAAAATGCCTCAGAACGGAGCTAGCTTAAAGGCCTGAAGCCCATAATTGAAATGCAAAGGTCTCGCTCTGCCAGGATGTGTGGCAGCAATAACTTATATTCCTTACCTCATTCTCTGTCCTGGGTGGGACATTTTCTAATAAATCTATTCCGTTGACCACAACGCTCTTCTTTTCTTTGATGGGAGCCTTGAATACCATTTTGGGGGACTTCTTATAGCCTTCTTTCAAAGACATCAGCACAGGATCTAAGAAAGGCAAGGGATGTGTTCTCACTGACAATTCCATTGACTGTCAAGTGATGGTGGCTCTCACTTAACACCACGTCCGACAGTCGGCTGAGGGTGAGGGCAAGTTCAGTGAGGAGGATATGCAAGGGGAAGGGGGTGGGCCAGACCGAATGCCAAGGTTGCAGTCTCCTAGCCTCTTCTGGGAAGCCCACCCCTTGCGGTACCTCGGTTGATGCCTCCCAGCCACTCATCGGGGGTCAGAGCTGGCTCTGTGCCCGGCGTCATGGGGTAAATGTCTTCCTGGTAGGAATCCGACTGCAGCGGGGGAAGCAGAAGAGTGGACAGATGGGGGGCTGCTGAGAAAGCCCCTGCTCTCCAGTCAGATTCTCCTCTTTGCTGACGTCCAACCGCATACCTGCTGCCCTGCCTCCGGCCTTTGTACTCACAGTGTCTCCCATTTGGAATTCCCACCTTGCCTTCCGTAGCCAGCCAAACTGTCCTCACCTGGGAGCGGCCTCCACACCCCCCCACCCCCATCCACAGGAAAAGGGCTCCTTCTTCCGGGCTCCGCCAGGCTTACAGTCAGTGGCGAGAAAGCTAGGCTTCAATGCCAGGGGCCCTTTGGAGCCAGCCCAGCCCCACTCACCCTCCGGGGCACGATCATGGAGATAGGCTCAATCAGGCCCTTGAGAGTCACCAGCTTGTAGAATCGGAACACCTCGCAGGCAGACACATCCAGCCCGTGCTTGGGCATAACCCCTGTGGACAGGCATACATACGGCTACATGGGGTCCCGGGAATCCCCCCTCAGCGCCCCTCCTTCCTGGTGACCTTGGCCAGGGGAAAGGCACAGGTGGAGGGCACTAGGTTTGGAGGCAATGACCCATACAGCAGACAGGAGGGGGCTGGGGGCTTCCTGAGTCAGGCTCTGTCTCTGGGTGGTAACTTCTCAAATAAGCCCCGTGGGCAAGCCCCTGCCTCACCAAGGGGCACGCTATAGATTTGGGGCCTTTGAGAACTGGAAGGGGCTGCAGAACTATTTGAATCTAATCCATTCTTTTTACAGATGAGACTCTTGAGGGTCAGAGGGGAAGGGGCTTTTGCCCGAGGTCACACAGTGTTGTCACTGTATAAGCCAGAGAGACCATCACCTTGTGAAATGAACTGGTTTCCCGAAGCCTCTGTGCCCCCAGTCTTCAGAGAGAGAGAAGGAGGGAAAAAGCTTTCCCCGTGCACCCCAGAGGTCTAAACGCAGCCCAAGACTGCCGTTCCGTGATGTGTCTTATAGGATCGACAGGGGTGCGTGTGTGCATGTATATCTGCGTGGGCACCAGATACAACATCCCTAACAGCTGCATCAGCTGAACACTGGCTGGGGCAACAGTGCAGTGTGGGGTTAGGAACACAAGCTTTGGGGTGGGACAGAATCCTGGGTCTGAATCCCGACTCTCCCCTCTTTCTGGCCGGGAGTCCTTGGGCAAATCACTGCTGAGCTCCAGCTTCCCTGGTTGCCTAGAGGAGTCCAGTAGTGGCCCCTCCTAAGATGGTCGGGGGACTGAGTGCGAAGATGCTTGTTGACTGCCCGGCAGTGATGAGCACAGATAACATTAGTTTCTTTCTCCGTGATGTGAATATGAGTTAAGGTTCTACCTCTCCTCGGCTGGAGCAGAAGGCTGCTCTTCCAGAGAAGGGAATTCCAGGAGCTGGAGGGAAGTGGCATCATGGTACCAAGTGAGCCAGCAGACTTGGGTTTGAATCCTGGCTCTGCCACTTAGGAGCTATGTGACCTGCCTGGGGTGAGTGACAAAGCCACTTGGAACCTACGAAAAGTGCCTGGCTCATGGCAAATGCTTAACAGTGGCCACAGGTGAGGAGGACAAGGAGAAATAGCTATCCTCAGTCCCCCCTCCCTCCTCTCCTCCCCATGTCCTGCTGACCCAACTTTCTAAACATCTCCTGGATCCATCCTCACCTCCTCATCCCCACGCCATCCCCCTAGTTACCATCCTCTCTTGCCTAGAAGTCCACAGTGGCCTCCTAACTGGTCTCTCTGCCTCCCTCCTGCCCTTTCAAGATCCAGTCTCCCTACAGAAGCCAGAGCAATCTTAAACCAACCTTTCAGATCACATCACACTGTCCCACTCCCACCTACCCATCCACCCAAGAAAAAGAAAATTCTACGAGTTCCCGGTGAAACCCCAACTCCTTCCCCTGGGTGATGGTTAATGTCGGTGGGCCCAGTAAAGTAGATGGCCCTCCCCAATGTGGGTGGGCATATTCCAATCCATCGCAGCACTGAACAGAACAAAGGCCAGAGGAAGGAGGAATTTTCCCTTTTTTCTCTGCCTTGCTGCTTGAGCTGGGACATCTCATCTCATCCCCTGCCCTCAGACTGGGATTCACACCATCGGCTCCCTGGGGTCTCAGGCCTTCAGACTTGAGCTGGATTATACCACTGGCTTTCCTGGGCCTCCAACTTGCAGAGGGAAGATTGTGAGACTTAGCCTCCATAATCACGTGAACCAAATCCTTGCAATTCCCCTTTTATAAATATACTTGGTTGTTTCTCTGGAGAACTCTAATATACCCTGTCTAATGCATCCCATGGGATCTGGCCCCTGCACACCTCTCCAGCTTAATCCCCTAACACTCACCCATCTTCCGCATGTTTATGCTTAGCCACACTGCCCTCCCTTCTGCTCCTAGAACATGCCAGGCTCTTTCTGGCCTCAGGGCCTTTGCACTAACTGTTCTTTCTGCTGGCACTACTCTTCCCCTTTCCTGCCTTTCGGATCTCAGTTTAAAATGTCACCTCCACAGCAAGGCTTCCCCCGACCACCTGGTCTAAAACAGCCCCCGTCACTCTCTGTTCTATTACCCCATCTGATTCTCTTCTTAGAACTTACTACCATCCAATATTTCCCTTACTTATTTGTTCACTGTCTGTCTGTCCCTCAGTGGGATGTGAGTGAGGCTGTGTTCTGTTTTATTTATCACTTTACTCCTGGACTAGTCCAGGGTCTGGCACAGTCCAGAGTCGGGCACACAGCTGGTACCCAGTACATGTTTGTTGAATGACTACAGGAAGGAACAGAAGGAGACAAGTACTCTGCCAGGTGTTCTGTATACATGATCTCTAAGCTTTACAACAGCCCTGCAAGGTAGGTTTAATTATCCCCATTTTACAGACGAGGAAACTGGGACTCAGAGGGGTTAGGGACACAGTTTAATCAGAATATAAACCTAGCTTGGACTCCAAAGTCCAGGTTGCTTGTTATACTATTTGATAATGGGGTGACAGTGAGGGAGGTGGGGATGACAGAGCCCTGGGGAAGGGTGAAGTCAGTGGAATGGTCATTCGGACCTCAGGCATATCTCTGGGCCTCCATTTTGCTGCTGGTCCCTGAGAGGGGTCCTTGGGCCCCTCCAGCCCTGATGTCTCTGAAGCTGGCCCTCAGGCCGTGTCCATAATCCCAGATCCTCAGAGGGACAAAGCCAGACTCAAATTCTAAGGAGAGGAGGGAACAGATCCCTGAAGAGATTCCTTCCCCTGGGTGATTTGGACCCCAAATGGGGAATGCTGAATCGGATGCACTGCCAGTGTGAGTCACTGGGCATGAAGATTTCATTGTAAGGCTTTAGCGGTGGGAGAGTGCAGGGCATGAAGGACGGACTCGCTACACTCGTCAATCCTGGAGCCCTCTATGGGATTTGCCTGAGAACCTGGGGATGCAGTGAGGGGGACACCCTGGAATTCCTCCTGTCTTCTCAGGCAAGGACAGAGCTGCTTTGGGGGACTGAGGGTCCTGACTTCCCAGAGGCTTCAGGAAGGCACATGCTGCTGGACCCTGTTCTGACCTTTAGTTACTGAACCTCCTCCCACTATGTCAGAACAACAATGGGCTTCGGCCTCCCCATCTGCAAATGGGAATGAAGGTACCGCCCACACCCCTGCAGGCTGCTGATGGCCAGAGATGGCGGAGGACACCAAGCGCCGTGGGCTGACGGAGCCGGTCTTCAGGCTGCCTGAAGAAGGGCAGGCTGACCTCCACAGGGCAGCACCCAGAGGTTCTATTCTGACCTGCCCATGAGCCGTGGCCTTCTGAGTCTGACTTTTCATTTTGGGGGCAGGGTGGCCCAAGAGCCAAATTCCAGTCTCTCCTTCTACAGCCTAACAACCGCGAGAGCCCCCGGACCCCCTTACCGAGGCCTTTCTGCGGGGCTGGGGAGCGGAACTCCATGAGGTAACTCAGGTAGGGCTTCTCGGTGCTGATCTCGTAGTACCTGATGTTTCCGTCTCCCTGGGGGCCGGGTGTGGGGAGGGAGGTGAGGAAGGAAGAGAGGAAGGGGCGGGCTCAGCAGGTCCTGGTCCAGCGGGCTGCTGAAAAGAGCCTCTGCCATGCCTCCGAGGTGGTCAAAAGACCAGGGAGGCCTGGCCTCTAGGCCCCCAGTGGGGCTGCCGTAGGAGACTTGCTGGGGGTGGTGGGGTGGAGGTCGGGTGCTGTGTGTGTGCGTGCACGGTCACGGGCCTATTGACAGACTTTCTAACAAGATCTCCTGGCAGGTGCCTCCAATCCCATCATTAGGGATGATTCACGTCAGGCTCTGATCCTTATTCCCAAGTAAAACCCCACTCCAATCCACCCCTGAAGGAATTCTCAGTCACTGACACCTCAGCAGAATGAGTGTCCGACTTGAGGGTAGGTTTTGACCCATGTTGGGTCAGGGGAAGGGCAGACAGGTTAGGCTCTTCTTGGGAGGTAGGGCAAGAGCAGGGGCCCAATGGGGGCAGGGGTCTCCCACAGGCTGTCCCTGTCCCTCCCCCACCTTCTCCTACCTTTCCAGCCAGGTAGAGCATGTGTGTGTCAGCGTCGTAGAAGGGGAACAGGAGGCCGGAGAGCCCATCGATTTCCTCCTCGATCAGGGGCATGGACAGGTCCTCCTGCGGGCCGGGGGCCAGTATCAGCCCGTATCCAGGCAGGATGGCACCTCGCCTTCCCCAATCCCAGCAAAGCCCCCAGAGTAACAATGCTTTGATGTTGCCCCACCCGCTCCAGCCTCCCTGCGGCTGACCTGGTCCCAGAGGGCGATCTGTCTCGTGTTCCACCTGGAGACCCCCGTCGTGAGAAGCCTCTTCATGTTTCCCAGGAAGACCACCCGGTTCACTCTGTGGTTTTTGCAGTTCGCCTCCTGGCAGGGACAGAGAGCTGGTGAGCCAGGCCCCAGACAATAGGGTACTGGACTGGGCTGCCTGGTGGCCTCCAAACGTACGTCCATGTCCTAATCCCCGGAACCTCTGGGTCATCCACAGGGGCCCTAAATGCCATCACAAGTGTCCTTATTTAGAAGAGAGAGGTAAAGGGAGATTCCACAGACGCAGAAAGGAGAAGGCAGTGTGACCACGGAGGCAGAGATTGGAGAGGTGAGGCCACAAGCCAAGGAAGCCACCAGAAGCCGGAAGAGACCAGGAAGGCTTCTCCCCTAGAGCCGCCGGAGGGAGTCGGACTTCCGGCCTCCAGAACTGTGAGAGGATCAATTTCTGTTGTTGTAAGGCACCCGGCTTGTGGTAGTTTGTCACAGCAGCCACAGGAAACGACTACAGGTGCTGTGGGGCAATGGAGGCCGGGGACCAAGAAACCAGGCCTCGCTGCCAGGTCCCAGAGCGGATGGGGGATGGGGAAGGAGGGAACGAACTGGACCAAGTCCCAGGCAGGGCCTGAGCTGGGCTGGGTGCCAGGTGCTCTCACCAAGGCATCTCTGAACTTTCACAACAATACCTATTGCAAGGACTCTCTGAGGATGGGGAGCTCGAGGCTCAGGAGGCCGGGGACTCATGCTGGTTCACTGCGGGGTGACTCACTTCACCGGGGTCTCCTTCTAACTGGGCCATCCTCTGCCTTCTCTCCTGCCTCTGGTCTCATGACACCTCCTTTTCCTCCTAACATATGGTGGCCCTTTGCCAGGATGAGTCAGCGTGAGGCAGGAACCAGAGGCTGGTGGAGCAGTGCAGAGACCCGGGCTGGCGTCACTTGCCCTGGATTTTAGTTCCAAGTTCTGCTGAAAAAGTGTAACCCTGGAGGAGTCCCTCACCCTCTCTGGGCATGTGTCCACATCTGTGAGAAGGAGGTTGGGGTCTCTGCTCTCTTACATCTTTTCTGCTTGGCATGGGCTCTGGGGTCCAACTGTCTGGGTTCGAATTCTAGCTCCTCCTGTAACTGTGAGAATCAGGTCAGCCCCTCTCCAAGGGGCAGCGTTTCCATGTGGGAAATGGGAAGAGTAACAGTACCCACCTCAGAGGATTAAATGAAGGGACGATGGGGAGCCCCTGGCACAGTGCATGCCACACAATGAGCTCTGAGTAAATGGTGGCTAATACTAATGACACTAATAACTATGGTGATTATTGTTTGTAGTAGTAGTAGTAGATGACATTCTGGTCCTGCAATATTGGCTTTTTCCAAGATAAACACAACCAGGTCACACACCAATCTTTCTTGTGTTAGGAGGTAAACCTCAGATTTCATCCAAATTTTCCATCCTATCTAGCTCCATGACTGGCACACAGTAGGTGCTCAAGAAATGTAAATTTCTTACTCCCAAACGACATCTAATCCCTTCCTCAGAGTTAAGACCCAGAGTCAAAGACCAAAACTGGAGCTAAGTTCACCATCCACCTCCCCTCTTGGAGCTGTCCCTGGGACTG
The DNA here is from genome assembly GCF_964165515.1 of Mesoplodon bidens. Lineage (NCBI taxonomy): Eukaryota > Metazoa > Chordata > Mammalia > Artiodactyla > Ziphiidae > Mesoplodon > Mesoplodon bidens. The sequence goes on along the minus strand of NC_138178.1, from coordinate 58,199,010 downwards.
GCACCCTGAGCCACTTACTCCAGGCTCGTCCCATGCAGGTGGCTGGGCAGTGAGTCCAAAGTCCCCTCCTTCTGTGCCTACGACGGTCAACACCCAGGGATTCATGCGCTGAAGGGGGTTACCAGTTTGGCCCCCAGAGCAGGCAGAAGAATCCCATCTGGGGAGAGGGGTGGAGTCTGTGGGAAGGCTACTGAGTCCCTCTGCTTCCAGAACAAGGCAGGGCTCCTATGAGCGGAGAAGGGCCCAGAACAGATGGGGTGGTCCCCAGATGTGCAGGCCAGGTGCTCGGGAGAGGGGAGCTGGCACAGCCTTTCCCTCCAGGGCTGGCTGAAAGCAGAGCCCTGGGTCCCAACACCTTTCCTTCCCCTCGAGAAAGATGTGGGGCTTCACCTGCAGAACGCGGCCGGAGCGGGGCTCGATCACACGCAGTTTCTTGTCCTTGCACGTGGTGGTAAGCAGGCTGCCGTCAGTGTTGAAGGACATGCAGAGGATCACGTCCGAGTGGCAGTCTATCATCTTCACCGGTTCGCCCACGTCCAGGTTCCAGATGAGGACCTGGGAGGGCGGATACACAGGAGGCGGGCTCAGCCCTGCTGCTGCTGGCATGGGGTGGCTGTCCCCAGTCTGCACCCGATGGCCCTGGGAGAGATGCCCCATGCGGGGTTGGATGTGCTGGGATGCAGGATGGTGTCGGTGGGTTCTATATCAAAGGCTGATGTGTCCCTGTCACACAAATCCACAACTATCCTTGGGCAGATCCCAGCCCCAGCCTGGGCTCAGTTTCTGCTTCTAGCAAGAAGGGTGAGTGCTCCTGGCCAGGTTCCACTGGCTGGCACACCTCTTTTGAGGGCATGCCTGGGGGTAGAGACTGGGGCTCCATTCTCCCCACCAGCAGCTTTGGATGCTTCTTTTTCCTACTAGGAGGGCAGCAGCCACTTCTTGGTTAAGAAGTAGCCAGGTAGAGAGTGTGGACACGGAGTGGGCATTCTTCTCCAATGTATCAGTGCCGGAGAAGGCAGTAAAGATGCCTCCAGCCTCTGTGAACCCCAGGAATGACAGGCGCACAGAAGATGCTCAGCTGTGTTGTTGAATGAGCGAATGAATGGATGTGACAATACTGGTTAACAGGCTCGGGAAAGTAACAGTGCTCCCTACAGGCCCCCCAAAGTGCCTTTCTCTCTCCCTCCACTTTCCCGCCGAGTCGGCTCTGGCCACAGTGCCCACCGGCTGCCCACCTTGTAGTCATAGCCAGCACTGAACAGGATGTTGTTGGTGGTAGGGTGCCACTCGACCAGCCCCACGCGCCGGCTGTGCCCATGCAGCTCCAGAAGAGCCTCCGTCATGTTCCGCTTCAGCCCGCCCTCGGGGATCTCCCAGATCCGCACCTGCAGAGGGGAAGGAGGGCCTCGGTTGGCTGGGCAGGGCCAGGAGAAGCCCCTGCTGCCCTCTTCCTCAGACACCAGGCTTTCGGAGATCTGCCTAGTAAGATCTGGCCAGGGTAGTGGGCAGAGCCCGACTGAGGCCTGGGGGGGAGGTTGCAGGGTGTGGCTAGAGAGAAAAGAGACCATCTCCACCGTGCCTTTGGGAGGGTTTTCTCCAAGAAGTCTCTGCAGACCTTGGCGACTGTTCTTACTGGCATATCGTTATTGTTATTGTCTAGCCAGGCCCAGAGGATCACACATGGAGCAGCTTTTAGCAAGTGCTGTATTCAAAGCCTATCTCTGCTTCCCTTCCACACCCTTTTAATAGTGCCTTCAGCCCCAGCGCCTCTGTTTGTACCACATGGCCTGTCCCTCACTACGTTCCCCACCCGGGATGGACACCTGAGCAGAGGGAAACCCATCTGGGAGACTGGGAGGCCCAGAGTCTCTCCTGAAAGATGAGGAACCGAGGGGCAGAGACCGATGAGATGCTGGAGCCTGAGCCGAAAGGATGCAGAGCCTGGGTGCAGCTATTATCAGTCTTATGGAGGCTGAAGAAGAAGCAAAGAAGAGAGAAGAGGGTGCAACTCATGGAGAGAAGCAGAGAGAAGCAATCATGTGGCCCCAGAGAGAGAGAAACTGAGCAATTTCTCTGCGATCTTTGAATAACCCACTGATTGTTTACGTTAACGCTGGTAGGCTTCTGTTTCTCAAGCCAAGCATACCCTGCAAGTTTCAACTGTTTCATCTATAAATGGAGTGGGGCGGGGGGAGTCTTTGCCTTGCCTTGCCTACTGGCAGAATAAAATAAGATAGTGGTTGTAAAAGTTTGTAAACTATAAAGTGCTCTAAAGACCTATGGAATTATAGTTCTTGTTATAATTGTTAGCATCATCATTAATGCTATTTATCATGATCTAACTGGGTGGAGAAGAAAAAGAACATGTGACTATAGCTTAGGACACCTTTAACACAAACGTTTTGAAAATCTGAACTCTACCCTTGCTAGTAAGGAGAAAAACAGGGAAGACAGCTTTGAGATACCATTTATAATCTTCTAAAATAGCCAACTGAAAGAAAAAAAAACAGTATTGACAAGATTATACGGGAACTTATAGATTCAGTTGGTGTTGGTAGTATTACAAATCAGAGTAACTCTGTTTTGGAAGCAATTCGGCAATCTTTAGTAGGAACAATGGAGACATTTGTATTATATTCCTTGATCTAGTAATTTCACTCTTAAAATTCAAAATAAGCCCAAATCTCCATGCATGAAGATGTTCATTGCAATACAGAAAATTCAGAAATACTCCAAGTGACCAATATTAGGGAAACAATTTAATATGTCATAGCAATATGGAATATTAGCCATTTGACGATAATTCTGAAGGCTATGAATAAAGAGGAAAAACATGTTAAAGAAAGCCAAAGGCAGTCCCAAAGACAGGGGAGCAAGGCTGGGAACCGGGGGTACCTCTAAGGGAATTCCCTTGTGGGTTTCCCTTCTTGGTGCTTTACTCTCAGACTGTAGAAATGAGTATTTCCCACATGTATGTTCCCCTGAAGACCCAGCTCGGCACATGTAGACCACGGGAGGCTCCAGGTCCAGTCAAGGATTAGGGGTCACCCTTAGGAGCACCATTCTCAGTTTCAAAAACATACTTGAGAAAAAGTTTATAATTAGGGGACAGTTTGAGGTTTTCCTGTCCTCACTGAATCATCTCCTGTGGTTGCTCCAGCTCTCCAGGAAAGCCCAACACTCACATAAGCCTGCCTGGTGGCAGGAGCCTGGGGGAGGGAGGTGATGGAAAGGGGGCCCAGCATGCCCTACGGTCTTTCCCCAAGAGCCCTGTGCAAGGGCCTTCTGAGATGAGGTCTCATCTGGAAATGGCAGAGAGGGTGGAGTGGGGACCAAGGTAGATGACTCAGTAGTCACCAATAAGACACTCATTCTTCTTGTCCCCAAATGTTCCAGGAAGCTGACCCTTGAAGAGCAGAGACTAATGCTTGTGTTACACACACACACACACACACATACACATCATACATACAATACCTCCCCCATCCTCCACATTTCTTTCTTTTTTACCCAAAGGTATGCTATGATACATGTACTTCTGCAACTTGCTTTTCTCATGTAACAAGTGCTAGTGGGCATTTTTCCACACTACACATGGCTCTACTTTATCTTTTTAAGTGGCCAGAGGGACAGCTGTTATGTGGCCATGCCGTGATGGATTTAATCAACTTCTGTTAATGGACACCTGGGCTCTGCCCACTTTTTTTCACTGTTAACAATTCATTCTATGATGATCAGGCCTGTCATACAAGTTTGTGCATGGCTGTGAGTATTCCTGTAGGACACATGCCTAGAAGTGTTTCACTTTTTTAGTTACTGTAAAATTGTCCTCAAAAGCTGTCCCAGGGACTTCCCTGGTGGCGCAGTGGTTAAGAATCCCCTTGCCAATGCAGGGAACACGGGATCGAGCCCTGGTCCGGGAAGATACCACGTGCTGTGGAGCAACTAAGCCCGTGCGCACAACTACTGAGCCCATGCAGCTAGAGCGCCTAGACCCTGTGCTCTGCAACAAGAGAAGCCACCGCAATGAGAAGCCCGTGCACTGCAACGAAGAATAGCCCCTGCTCACTGCAACTAGAGAAAGACTGCGCACAGCAACAAAGACCCAACGCAGCCAAAAATAAAAAATTTAATTTAATTAAAAAAAAACTTAAAAAAAAAAAAAGCTGTCCCAGTTTTTACCAGCAGAGTCTGAGAGTGTTTCTTTACCCATGTCTCTAAAACTATACCTTCGAAAACAGGTTTTTGCCCATCAGATCAAAAATGCCATCTCCCTGTTGTTTGGATTTCCATGTCTTTGATTCTTAGAAATACCAGGCATCTTTTTCTGTGTTGATAGGCTACACTTGTTTACACTTGAGCAGGAAGCTTGAGATGCTATCAGGGTCAAGGGGACGAAACTTGAAGGAGCAGAAAGGCAGGTCAGCGTGGAGGCATTTGCGGGCAAAGGATCTTGTCTATGGCCAGACAAGTACATACACATGTGAACCTATGTCATTCAGTGTATAAGTGTTGATTAGGAAGGGGAGAAAATCTGGCCTTTGAGAAAATCTTTGAAACCGAAAGTTGAGTCTCATTCATTCCACTCACACCTCTTATGAGACAGGCTGTGGGATAATGAGCCAATGGGAGGGGCGCTGAGCTTGCCCCATGCCTGCTCTTGAGCGCACATGGCAGAGAACCTACAGGAGCACAGAGCTGGGGGCCCTGAATACGGTCTTGGTGGTGATGGGGTGGGAGGGTCAGGAGGCACAGGGTTATTACAAGAGGGGATGTGACCCACATTTGAAAAGACGGGCTGGGAATGTGGGGAAGGATGAGACAGAAAAATGACCCCGTGTGTGGGTTCAGGCACAGTGGGCAGAGAAACTGCAGGAGGGTCAGCCCGGCTGGTGTGGGGCAGGCTAGCAGGTGGCACAGGAGGCCAGAGGCCATGTGTGTCATCCCTGGTTATCGACATCCCAGGGAATCCTGCTTGGGCTGAGGCTCAGAAGGAAGCCTTTTTCCAGAACAGCCTAATTCCCGAGGAGCCAGCTAACGGAGGCATCCCTGGATGGCATCACGTGCAGGGTAAGGTAGAGACACGGGGGAAGCTGTGAAGGGCGGGTCCACTCAAGCTCTAATCCCACTGACCAGCTGGATGACCTTGGACAAGCCAGTTAACCTCTCTGAGGTTCAGGCTCCTCATCCAGATGATGAATTGAGAGGTACGTACCTTTTAGAGGTGTGTGGGTTGAGCTAAACTGAGCTTCAGGGTCCTTGTGAGTCTGAGGCTTTCTAGCCATAGGAGCTGATTTGTTGGCGTGACAGCTCTGCCTAGGAACCGAGGGGCTAAGCCAAGGGGATGGAGAGGGCAGGCACTGTCTGTGACCAGGCACAGCCCCTGGACTGGCGCCAAGTCCAGAGGAATGAAGGGCTGCAGGGGGGAAGCCAAGAGCTGTTTTCACCAATAACTGCTAGAGTTGGGTCTCAAATGGAAAATGTCCCACAGAGAAGGAGAGAGGCGTCTTGTCTCATAACTCCATTTGATTCTAGCCACTTCTCTCCCTGGGCCCCAGTTTTCTCTTCTGCACACTGAGACAGTATTAATCTTCCAAACTTCTCTGCTTTTGACATCATTGAATGTTATCACCGGGGGGAAGAGACTAGCTCCGTTTGATCCGCCACTACAGCTAACAGTTGGCAGCACGCACGACAGGAGCTCAGAGGAGGAGCTGGAGTTCACAGTGGGCCTAAGTAGCTGGAAAAGGAATTCTAGTCCCTAGATATTCAAGGGATTTGCTGGGAACAAAGAGTGGATGGGTGTGGGAGGAGCGCTACAGATCTGTTCAGAGGTTGCTCTCAGAGAGGTTACTTCAATTCAACAGGAAACCAAATAGAGTCTGCCAGACGGGATTTCTGGAAGGAAGCGGAGGGGAGAAGTGGCAAAAGCGCTTTCTCCAGCAAGCCAGCTGTGCCTGGGACTGTCCCTTTCATAGGTCCTTGGGTCAGAGCCCTGTTTAGTTAAATTCAGTTCCAATCAATCCAACGAAATATGCCTACCCCCTCCCTGGGTCACAGTGTTGGCCAGCGGGGGCCAGTCCTTGGTCTCAAGTAGCTCACAGTCTTGTGGGGTTGACAGCAGACACGTGCAGACAAGGCTAAGCCAAGGCGGCTGAAAGGGACAGTTTATAAAGCTGCAAAACCAAGTGTCCCTGAGCAGGGGTGAGGGAGCAGCTGGGCCAAGAAAGTGAGAGCTTTGTGGCCTTACAAGCTCCCTTCGAATCCAGGCTCTGACCTTATCGGCTGTGAGACTTCAGCCAACTTATTAGCCTCTCCGAACGTCAGTCTTCCCAACTGTAAGAATAATTACACCTACATTATAGTTGTTATGAAGGCTAAATATATACCCTACGAAGCAGATTACTAAGCACTCTTAGTAATACTTAACAATGCTTGCTTAATATTAATTAAGGATTATATACAAGTTTTAGATAGGTCAGATTTTAGATGTGATTTCTATTTTTCATCTGTGCTTTGTGGCCCCCTGTGTAGTCAATGAATGTGGTATGAAGTCTGCCTCCATTTTATGGAATGCAAATACATTTCCTCTTTAAAATTATTATGTGATTAGGAAGGTGTCCGGCTGGGTCTCTCTGCTTTCTGATACATTGAGGATTGTGGCTGCTAGTGACTTAGGGCCAGGGCCTAGTGAGGGCCTACGCAGCCCCTCTGACAACACTGTTCTAAGGGAAAGAATGCTATGGTTAGGGGAATTGCTTGTTACACAACTACAGCAAACAAACAGTACTTATCATCTGTATCTGGGGTATAGGAGCTAAGAGGAGTTGGAGTTCACAGTGGTCCTAAGTAGCTGGGAGAAGATATGGATTCCAACTCCTTGGTATTTACTTCAAAAACAACCCCGTTTGGAGTAGTGTGGGAGGAATAGGCGAGTATAAGATATGGTTACTGCCCTCTGATGGCATCCAATTTAGCTGTACTACATTCCACAGCCATTGGCCCTAGGATTTCCATCCAACAAATGCACAGAAACACTGCCTGGGGCTGAGATCAGAGCAACTCTCATGTCTCTTCTGCAGTGAGAAGAAAGAAACCATGAGGGTCTTGCCCAGAGGGTCTTGGAACTCCCACCTCCTCCTTTCTTGCCAACTATTCCGTTTACTACTAGAAGCTGAGTTTACCGTTCACTCACCTAAACAAGAGGTAGAACCTCAAAGTCTACCTTAATGTTGATATCTTCTGACCACTTAACTGTTTCCCAACATGGGAAACAAATCACTCCTAAGAGAGGGAGGTGAGAGAGGCCACCTGAGGGCCCAGAAGGAAGCACGATTGAGCATCTACTGCTGAGAGTCTTGTGAGGTAGCTGCCAGCAGATTAAATGAAATGGTACATGTGAGGCTGGACACATGAAAGGATATGTGCTACCTATTATTATTATTATTATTATTAATGACTATTCTTACACAGGTAAGGAAATGAGGCACAAAGAGGTTAGGAAACTTGCCCAGGTTGCACAGCCAGGAAGTGGGGAGCTGGGATTCAAACTCAGGATTTGAATCAGGCAAACTGCCCTGTTTCTCTCTTCTGAACACTTTGCCCCTGCCCAGTCCCTTCCTTCTTCCCTGGATGGACTCTGACAACCTGGGGAGGGCATGGTCTGTCTTTCTGCTCATGTATTCCAAAAAGGAGGTGCCACTCCCTGGCCTCAATAATCTAAAAATTATCCCATTTGGGTCACAGACAACCTTCAAGGCCTCCCACTGACGGTCAACTCCTCCATACAGGGGTGGGGTCTTTAAATTCACTGCCCTATCTCTAGGGTGAGGAACAGTGCCTGGAATATAATAGGCACCTAAGACATACTTGTTAAATGAACAAACCAACGGAAGAAGCTGAGAAGCCCAGAAACCTTCGGACCATTAGCAGATTCAGCAATGAGTCACGTGTAAGGAAGCAGACTAGCCCTTGCTCTGGCTGGTGGCGAGCTAGATAGATGGCAAATCACCCCTTTAGTTCTGAATGGGAAGACAGACCTGGTGGGGATTTCTTTCCTACATTTTAAGGCTTAGCATTCAGCTTAGTCTTTTTTGGAAACCAGTGATGGAAGGCCTATGTGGGGCCTCAAGAAGCAAAGAGTGAGATATAGTGGAAAGAGCACTGTGTCTCTCTCTTCCAACCCGCCGGCCAGCCCTCACCGGGGCAGGTTACCTAAACTCTTTGGTCCCCACATTAATGGTTATGGAGTTCTTGGTAGCCAAGAAACACTATATTCATTTTGTTCTCATGATAAGCCCAATATGGTCCCCATTTTATAGCAGGACTGTTTCAAGATCACAGACACAGGAAGTGGCAGGGTCAGGATTTGAACCTAGGCCTATGGCCTCCGGAGCCTGGCTCCCTAACGACTGAGCCACACCTGCACACTGGTAGTGTCTCTGCAGTTGCCAAGTGCATTGGTAAGGCCTCTCGGGGCTGCTGTCCTTCCGAGTGTGTTGCTCCCTTTCACCTCAGAGAGGTGGTTCTCAAGCTCGTGTGTGTGCGTGTGTGTGTGTGTGTGTGTGTGTAGGAGCAGGGTGGTGGGTGGCTTCTGGCTGCCTCCAGCAGGGTTCACATCCTGCCCCAGCCCACCCCCAGGTTCCTCTGGGAGGAGCATCACCTCTCCCGGGGGTGAGGGCAGCTGCTGGATGGAGAAGCAGAGGAACAGAAGGGAAAGGAAAGATGCTGAGCCTGGGAGAGGGGCCTGCCTCCCTCCTCCTCCTCCCTCTGGGGTCACTCTCTCCTCTCCTTGAGATGTCAGAAACCTCTCTCTGTGGCTGCTGGAGAAGGGCTGGGAGCACGAGGCTTGGAAACCCATAGCGCCCTTCCCTACCGCCTGCCAGCCGCCCTCCCTAGCTGCGGCAGAAGCTATAAAAAGCACAGCCCTTCAACAATAGGTGACATCACCCAGCAGCGGAAAGAACTGGATTCTGCCAGATGCCAGGGAGAGTTACAGCCCCCATCTCTCCCTCAGGATGGGAGCCCCTTGGGAAAGGCCTTGGGTATGTTCCGTTGGCTCCCTGGAAGGATGGGGTTAGACTCCTGAGGACCTCCTCACGCTGTTGGGGAGGGGAGGCTGGCGGGAGGGGAGGCTGATCATGAGGGACATGGGGGATGGACATCACTGGAGATTTTTCAAGGGATGGGGATATGGAAAAGGAGTTGGAAGGGGGTGAAGGCTGGCTAGATCCCTTCAGTGTCCTCTGAATGTTGTGAGACAAGTAGAGGGCGGGGGAGGGGTGGCAGCGGGTGTGCAGGGCCTGCAGGGATACGTGGGCCTGGCGTGCTGCAAACGGCATCCCTCTGGGCCCCTTGGGTCTGACTCCCTCCCTAGCCCTGTTGTGTATCACAGTGCTTGGCACATAGTAGGTGTGCTGACTGACCTCTTAACCTTGGTTCTGGGTGTCATGTCTGATGGGCAGTAAGTTGACCATGTGGTCTGGAGAGGCTCGAGGGAGGCCTGCCCGTGGAGGGGGCTTTGGCAGAGGCGGGAAGGTCAGTCAGAGGGGTCCTGGCAGCGCTGACTGGCCTCCTCGCCAACCTTGGGGGCTGCTGGTCCTCTGCCTTTACAGCCCCCCTCCCAGGACCTGTGTGAGGATGCCCGGCTCCATGTGCTCTTGGTGCTCCACACAGGATTTGCACAGAGAGTACGTTGAGATCGAAACACTGAGTGTTGGATGGATCTGAACTGTCAGCCCTTCCAGACTCCGAGCCTCAGTTTCCTCACTTAAAACTAGGGCTGTGGGTAGGTGCTCAGGGTGCTGGCTGGGAGTTAGAAGACCTGGGTTCCAGCCCTGTCTGGGATGTGACTCCCTGTGTGACCTTGGGCAGGGGCTTCCCCTGGGCCCTCAGTGTGCCCTTCTCCAGGAGGGGCATGGTTCCAGCCTCGGGGTGTCAGGGGGGTGCTGACTCCAATGCCAAGATCCTTGGCCCTGCGGCTGGGGAGGGGCAGAGACCTGAGGGGCAAAGCGAGGGTTGTGAGCAGCTGCTTCTGGGCAGCTGGACTGGCAGCCAGAGCAAGAGCTTAGTTCCTCGCTGATCTATGACGTTATCCCCTTCTCTCTGGATCAGTGGCTCCGGGCCATCCTCTCTCTCCCTGTGCCCCTAAGCCCGGTGTCCTTTCTCTTTACACCCTGACATGTACCCAAGCCATACCCTTCTCTTGGGTGCTCCCCTTCTCTCTGCTGAGCCATATTCCAGCATTTTCCCAGGTTGCCTGGGCTCCACTTCCTCCACAAAGCCCCTGTGACCACCCCCCGGCCCCTTCCCTGACCCCCAGAGCGTGCAGTGTCTCCACACTGCATACATGGTGTCCTGGCTCATGTTCGGATGGCTTGAGAAGCACAAGTCTCACTTCAAAGTTCAGCTGCTCACCCTGGTGTCCCAAGCCTTCTCTCTCTGCTCCCAACCTCCCTTTGCAGCCGCCCCTCCTGCCCACTCCCCTCCCTGGTCACCACCCCAGGACCCCAGCCACACCAGATGACCCTGTCTTCCAAGCACACCATATGAACTCTGCTATGGTCTGAATGTTTGTCTTGCCCCCAAATTCATATGTTGAAATCCTAACCCCCAAAGCTGATGGTATTAGGAGGTGGGGCCTTTGGGGGTGGGCAATAGGTCATGAGGGTGGGGCCCTCATTAATGGGATTAGTGACCTTATAAAAGAGACCCCACAGAGCTCCACCCCTTCCACTATATGAGGACACAATGAGAAGAGAGCCCTTACCTGACCATGGTGTACACTGATCTCAGACTTCAAGCCTCCAGAACCACGAGCAATACATTTCTGTTGTTTAAAAGCCACTCAGTCTGTGGTACTTTGTTATAGCAGCCCAAGTAGACTAAGACATACTCCCTCCAGGCCTTTGCCTATGTCCTTTCCTGGGCCTCCTAGAACATTTTCTCTGCTGTCAAAGTCCTGCTTCTCCAGGGTCTATTCAGACCACTAACCCCCTCTACCCTGCCTGTACCTCGGCAAAAAGTAATTCCTCTGTCCTCCCTGTGCACATAGCCCCCCGTTTGACCTTCTGTGGATGCAACGACTTCACTCTGCATCCTGAGACCTGCAGGCATAGTACTAGGTACAGACCTCCTTGCATCCTCACAGCAACTGCCTAAGGGACGTACCAGTATTATTGCTATAAAAAGAGGAGCAACACTGAGGCTCAGAGAGGGTACATAACATGCCCTTGGTCACCCAGCTAGTAAATGGTGAAGCTGAGATTCAATCTCAGGTCCAGCAGAGTCCACAGTCAAGCTGTCATTGAAGCCAGCATCCTAGGCAGGCACACTGTGGTCCAGTGTGTGTGAAGCTGAAGAGAGCCGCTTGGCTCGTGTGGTCAGGGCTGGGCCCTATGCTTTTCTTGAGCACACAGCATGGGCGTCTGGTTTATTAGTTTGGGTCCTGGAGGACGTGGCACCTGACTCAGGTGAAATAAGGTGTTGAGCTAGAACCCGGCAGGGCCATCAGGGCGAGTGACCCCTCCCACCCTCACCCTGATTCAGGAAGTTCAGACCTGAGGTGGAGCCAGGGCAGCCAGCAACTCTGAGAGCCCAGCCTAACCTGTCCCCCCACACCCAGATGGACACTGCTCTTCTCCTTCCCAGCTGGCTCCCCGGTGAAATACGAGACACCAGGAGGGGCCTGAGGCTTCCAACATGGACTCTGTGGATTCGTGTCATCACAAGACTTCATAGATCAGGAAGAGCGTGGGCTCGGGGGCCAGCAGTCCCCTACTCTTTAGTTCTGTGACCTGACCCCAGCCCTCAGCTTGGGGTGGCAATGCCTGTCGCACAGGGTGGCAATGAGGGCTAATGGCATATAGAGTGTCCAGCCCAGAGTGGCTGGAAAAGTCAGTGTAAGGCAGCCCTGAGTTTCAGGGGTGTTTGCTCTTCAATGACCAGTGACAGTGGATCAACACTTCAGCACAAGCAGGGACGGAGTGGGCTGTGGTCGCTGACACTCCTTGGACTCCCTGCACCCAGAAGAGAACAATGGACAGCACCTCCAAGTGCCCTCTCTCCCACTGAGCCCAGTCCTAACCTATACTGACCACTGAGCTCTCTAGCCCCCACCAACTCCAGCTGCCTCCTTCTCAGCCCAGGAAGAAACCAGTGTCCTCGTTGCCCTCTGGGTTTCCTCACTTGTCCTGGGCTCCATCACCCTGTGCTCATCCTCTGGCCTGTCGGTTCTCTGACCCCTGGTCACTGTCTCCGTCTGTTGAAGAAAGTAGCCAAACCTGATGGATCGTGCCCATCACAAGTTCTTGCCCTCCCTGCTCACATGGGCCCTGCCCTTGGTGATGCTGCTCTTAGGAATTCTCTTGGGTTGACTCAGGGCTTTGACCTTCAGGAGTTGGTCAAGCCCATTCTTTTAGCCCCTCCCCACCACTCCCTTTTATTAGGTACTGTGCCAGCTGACCTCCTCCATACCCCCTAATTTATTAACCAATGGAGACTATTTACTGTGAATCTCATTCATTAGTTGAGCTATATTCATTCTCTCATGCATTCATTTATCTTTCCATTCTATCCATCTATCCATTCACTTCATCCAGTCATCTATTCATCCAATCATCCTTCCTCCTTCCATTCAACTATCTATCCATTATCCATCCATTCAGTCTTCTATCCATCAATGTAATCACCCATCCAAAAATCCATTCATCTAGTCACTCATCTAGCCATCTCTCCATCCATCTCTCCATCCATCCATCCATCCATCCAGGTATCCATTCCATTGAATACCTACTATGTATTTACCATGTACTAGGCTCTGTGCTGGATGCTTGGGATTCAGAACCAAAAGGCCATGGCCTCTACTCTCAGGAGCTCTCAGGCTGGTCTGGAAAGACAGGAGACATGAGCTCCAAAGTTCCTTCTAGTTCCAATATCCTGGGAGTCTACGACCTGCACCCAGGCTATGCCAGTGGGCACTAGAGAGATGCTTGAGGCCTGATCTTCCTTCACCCGGGAACACCAGGGGCTGGAGCAGCCCCTCCTCACCAGCTCAGCTGAGGCTCTGAAATCCCCTCTTGGTTCCAGGCTGGGGTGTTGACATTGCTTAAGGGCAACTAAGGAAAGGCATGGGGCCCCTCTCCAGAAACACGGAGCCTGCTGCCAACACCTGACTCTACCTCCACGTATGAAAGTCAGCAGAGCCTGGGGAAAGGGTGGCCAGACAGCGGCTTCACATTTTACTCTTCCTGGATTCTTCAACTCCCCTCTTCAAACTCTCTGCCGCCTTTCTTCCCTCTATCTCATCCTTCCTACCTGTTCCCTCTTCCCTTTCCCTCCATCTCCCCTCTGTTCCCTCCTCTTCATTTCCCTTCTCCTATTTCTTCTCTCTCCCCATTAAGTGGTGGAACACATGGTGTTCAAATCCTGGGCCACCATTTTGGGTCCTTGGATAAGTCATGACAATTCTCAGCCCAGTGTCCTTCCCTAAAACCGTGGCTCACAGAGGACAAAACTAGATGGTACACTTGCCCAGCCTTCAAGACCAGGGCCTCTTTTCCTCATGGCTCATCCATTTCTTCCCTTTTCCCCTTTCCTCCTTGTCCATATTCCTCTTCCTATCCTTCTCCTTTTGAGACTACAGATGAGTGCCAAATCACACACTTAATCTTTTTTTTCTGATTCTCACCTACAAAGTCAACACCTCCAAATGAAATCATGCTAAAGGCACAAATAGTCCATGGATTCGCTCCCTCTGTCCTCTTCCTAACTCCCCATCCTGGGGCTAGCTGGAGGGATGACCAAGAGAGCAAGATGAAGGGCAAAGAAGGGAGAAGGAGGGAATTTAGGGAGGAAGGCCTCCAAGAAGAGGCAGGGAGGTGCCCCCATGCACCCACCCTCCCCAGGGAGCACCCCTCCTGCTCACCGACGTGTCCTCCGAGCACGAGGCAATGATGTTGTCGATGAAGGGGTTCCACTTGATGTCCAGCACGTTGCCCTGGTGACCACAGACCTTGGGGTAGTTGGGTTCAATTCTGCCCGTCTGCAGAGGGGAGGGAGAGAGAGAGAGAGAGAGAGAGAGAGAGAGAGAGAGAGAGAGAGAGAGAGAAGGGAATTAGTTTGATGACCCTGGGGTGACTTGAAAGAAGAGCCTTTATCCTGGGCTTCTATACTGGACCAGAAGGTCCTTGAGGGCCCACTGATGTCTTTGGGTCCCTGCATCCGGCTGAGCCATATTGCTCTGTGGCTGCAATCTCCCAACACCAAATGGTCATGGGGAGGGTCCCACAGCAGGGTGGTGGGTGGGGCCATACGTGTCCACATGACACCTGTGTGCAACTTAGAGAAAGGTGCCCCTTCCTCAAGTAAAAATGTTTAAAGGTAAGGTGTACCTATCCACCTGAACGACCAAAGCCTGGTGGGCAGCAGCCCTGGCAGTTACTGGGCCATGTGCCTGTACTCCCCGCTGCCTCTCAGGGCGGATGACACAGCCAGGTTTGGATCAAGAGGAGGCTCTTTCCTGCTGCTCCGGGAATAAGCGGAGAGGCCTGAGTCTCAAGGTCCACCCATACACTCTCATATGTTATCCTGCCTGGGATGTGAGCGGTGCCATTCCCAGACGCGGCATGCTTGTTCAGTGTGCATCTTAAAACACCTGTACCCAGTGCCCTGTGGCTGAAAGCATAGTCTTTGGAGCCACACAGGCCTGTGTTTGAATCACAGCTCTGCCACTTTTTAGCCTGGTGGCCTTTGGAAAGTCAATGAGCCTCAGTTTCCTCATTTCTTTTTCTTTCTTTCTTTCTTTTTAAGGCTTCAGCAACTTTATTTTCAGACACATGGATACAAAATCAGCTGGAAAGCTTGAGAGTGCAGCTGTCATGAGAGAGGTTTCTCATTAGTATTGTGAAGATTCAATGAGCTAATGTGCTTAGCAAAGTACTTAGTGTGGAGGTTGTCATCACAGTGAATGCTCAATATACGATACTAGTTATTATCCTACAGGTTAGACGACACTTCCTCCAGGAAGTTTCCCCTGATCCCTCAATGGATTAAGAACTCCTCTGTGAGCTCAGGGCATCCTGTGCTTCCCTCTATTATAGGCACCATCATGCAGAATTGCAGTCTGTTTCTATCTGTCTATGAGCAACTGAGGACAGGCTTCCTTGTCTCTCAATCTCCAGCTCCTTACAAGCCTGGCACACAGTGGGTGCTCAGTACATGACTTGAAAGACATCCTGCAGGGGGGATGAAGTCCACAAAAGATGGAACAAAGGGTGTGGGGGTAAGGGGTAGTTCCATGCTTAGTTGTCTATAAAGGCAGCAGGGAAGGGAGGGGAAATTGCAGGCAGAGGCTGTGTCTCCATTCCCAGGTCTTTTTAACATTAGCTTTGTGGGGTGTGGAGGAAATAGGGAGAGTTTTTCCAGTCACTGCCCATCTGCTAACAGGGGTTAGGTGGTCAGAGGCACCTGAGGCAGGTCAAACCTCACCGTCCTTTAGGTTCTTCAACTGAATAAGGAGGAAGACAACCAGTTTTTGCCAAGCCCCTGCTACACGTGCCTTATATCACTACTTCACCAGTGTGATGGGCAAGAGTTCTTTCAGAGTGTGCATTCTGCCATAACCTCTTCCCCAGCCACTTCTTGCCTGTATGTCTATCAGCTCATCTCCACATCATTTGACTTTTTGTGATACCGCAATGGCAAGGTGCGTAGAGGAAAAAAAAAAAAAAAAAACTAGAGAAAATGGCAGTGGTATGGAGGGTGAGGAATGAGGCAGAGAAAGAGAGAGGCAAAAGGCCTTGGAGGTTGTACTTAGAAGAACTTCACTGACACTGTACACTGGGGGAAATCAGAGGATGGAGGAAAAGGATTGGGGGTGTATTGCTCTCAGTTAAGGATGGGATCCCCTTTGACATTCCATGAGGGATGCAATTCGAATTGGAATATCTTTTTCAATGACTTTTAGGCCGTTGGACTATGTTTCTTTAGTTGAGACGCTTGAGCAGAGACCAAGCCACATGTGGCCCTGGGATTTATTAGGGTTACACAGCAGCTTCTGTAACTCTCACAAAACCCTGGGAATTACGCATGAGAAAATTAAGGCCCAGAAAGGTTAAGCCACTTGTCCAAGGTTACCCAGCTAAAAGCAAAGCTGGGATTCCCACACAGGTATGGCCCTCAAAGCTGAGCTGAATCCTACTGCTTATTGCTAGCCAGCTCCCCTCTCTCCAGCTCTGACGTCCACAGGCAGACGGGCCCTGCATTGTCTGCTTCCACAGCTCACTTGCTCTCTGACAGAGCCTCCTCTCTTTATATCTGGTCCCAAAGGCTGCCCTGAGTGGCCCCTGAGTAAAGCTATCTGCATTAAGCTTTTGGCAACCAGGCAGATCTGAATCAGTCAACAGGTGGCCATCAGCTAGCAGCAGCTTCTGGTCAGCAGCCTGCAGGTGATGTCCTGGAGGGACAGGTGAAGCCACATCACTGGAATGGATTCAGAATGGGGAGAGGTCAGGGCCCTGCATCAGGAAGGGAATTAGTAGCGGATGATTCCGACGTAATGTATCCTTACAGGTGGACCTCTGTGAATGCCTTCCCCCAAAGGGGTGTGTAATGATGATTTTCATGACTGAATCATACTGTGGGTCATGGTCATGTGCAGTGCACAACCTGCTCTGCTATATGCAGCATCCTCAAGGGGAGGGACCTCCTTTCAACCTGGCAGCTTTGATTTTCCCATTTTATAGAGTTCATATATAAAAAAAATTCTTTTCGCTGTGCCGTGCAGCTTTGTGGGATCTTAGTTTCCTGACCAGGGATTGAACCTGGGCCCATGGCAGTGAGAGTGCTGAGTCCTAACAACTGGACTGCCAAGAAATTCCCAAAATTTTGTTTGAAAGACAAGTTTCATTGCTAAGAAGCAAAGTATGAAAGCCACAGTTTTATAGAGAAACCATGCAACTTTTAAAATGCAGTTATTCACTCCAGGAAAAGAGCCGTATAAGAAAGCTAATACAATCATAGTGATAATGACTTGTGTACAATGTTTACATCATGGTAATAATGTAAATCCTGAATATTTATTTAAACACGAGTTGTGCTATAATATACTGGGAAGGCAGAGGTAGGAAAAATGTGTGTGTGTACAGTTACGAGGGGAGACAGAGCTGGTAGACAGCCAGATCCTCATCTTCCATAATAGGAAGTCAATAGACAATGTCTAAGATTTAAAAAACCAGACATAGCCGTGAAAGCATGTAACTAAGAAATACGAGGAGAAGTACAAAAAGAAACAGCTCAAAACACTGGAAGCAGCTACCTTTAGGGAGTGGGAAACGAGGGGCGTAGCAAAGTAGGATAGGGATCGAGGGTACAGGCCCTGGTGTGCTGGTAAATGTTTAACAACTGGTTTTCCAGAGGAAAAAAGGCCATGGTTTGGAACATTTGCCAATTTCAGTGGCAAATGCCCACTGTGCCTAACTTCAAGCTACCAAGGTGATCTCACCAAAAGTAGAGTTAAAAGAGACTCATGGTAGCACACCAGATAGTAGTAAGATAGTTAGTAAGGAATAAGTTTTTAATATTAGTACCTCTGTTTTTAACATCATTCATTTAATTGAAAGTTGCATAATTTAATTTTTAATAATGGTCGTGTTTAAAAACTGGCTTGCAAAACTCCTAAAAATTTAACAGTAAGCTCTCATGACCTGGTATAAGCCAACCCTCCCTTGTAGTGCTATAGGCCTTGCAGTACTATTAGACTTCATGAACTCTGCACAATTATTACTCTGATAGACATGAAAATTAAAGAACAAACCAATAAAGTGCATGTATAGGTGTTCTAAAGGAAGCTTGTTCTGAAATTTTTTTTTTCTGAATTTAAATAAATGTGAACAATCCTCTCCTCAGACCCTCCAAATGCTTCTGTTTTCTGTTCTACTTTCCAGATAGGGGTGTGACTAGAGACCAAATCCGAATCTGGTTCTTAACTGCTACCCAATACTGCCTTCTCATACTTGGGCTCAAGCCAACACTAATAGCTATTATTAATATATTAATACAGTCAAATTTATATTGATTTACAGATATCATCAAATTTAATCCTCATAACAACCCCACCTTACATCTGAGAAAACAGATGTGTAAAGAGCTTCTCAGGAGCGGAGTCAAAGTTTTGCACTGTTTTATAACTTTAGAATCACTGTTGAGATGGTCAGCTCACAGAATTGTCCCAGTGGGAGGCTTCTCAGGGGTCCTGGGGTCTAACCTGCCAGCTGGTGTTTGAACCTCAAAGAGAGCTTGAGTCTCAACAGAGCTGGGGCACAGACCTTGCTGCATGGGGTGGGGTCGGGATGCCTGTTACACAGCATCTATAATCATTAGGGAGATCTTAATGCTGTTAGGATGGGCCTTATCCTGGAGGCCTCACAGGACAAATCCAATCCCCCTTCACTGGGACAGACTTTCAATGTCAAATGTTGGATGGCAGTTGTTATGTACCCCAAGTCTTCTCAAGGAGGAGCCCAGTGCTGGGGATCAGGCCGCATGTCAAACACAGCTGAGCTGCCAAAGACAGAGTTGGGGAGTGCTGGGACATGGCCTCTCAACAGGGTGCAGGGGAGTGTGAAGCATGGCAACTTTCCCGCAGATCCATTTGACAGGGTCTCAAAGACTTTTAAAAGGTTCATAGCCTTTGAGCAATAACTCCACTTTGGGAATTTATCCCAGTCAACAGGAAAGCATACTAAGACACTCAGTGCCATGTTATTTATAATAGGGAATAATAAATGCTCAACAATGGGGCATTGCCAAAACGAATTATAGAATACCAATATAATGGAATATTATGAGGTAATTTAAATCATATTTTCAAAAAATATTTAATGACATGGGAATTGCTCAAGCTCTAATGGTAAGTGAAATAGTCAGAATCAAGTTATATATGCAAAATGATCCTTAGCCATTAAAAGAAAAATACATCAAAATTTAATAGTGGCAGGACTTCCCTGGTGGCGCAGTTGTTGAGACTCTGTGCTCCCAATGCAGGGGGCCCAGATTTGATTCCTGGTGGGGGAACTGGGTCCTGCATGCATGCTGCAACTGGGAGATTGCATGCCACAACTGGGAGTTCGCATGCCACAACTGGGGAGCCTGCCTGCCACAACTAAGACCTGGTGCAACCAAATAAAAAAATAATAATAATAATAAAAAAATTAAGAGTTGCAATCTCTGGCTAGTTGGATATGTGGTTTCTAATTCTTCCCCAATGAACATTTACAATTTCTATTAAAGATATAGATGTTATTTAAAACACACACATACACACTCACCATAGTTTTTTATTTTGTTTTTGTTTTTGGTACCCCAGGTGGGAGGTGATCACCACAGTTTTGATTGAAAACTAGTCCTCTCTGGTTTTGGTCAAACAGGTCAAACAGAAATGAGATGCAGACTGGGGTTGACCAGATCTATGTTCCAGAAGCTTCTGTGGAACACAGATGTATCTGCTTATATAGGCTTCTTTACTCCCTTATTACGATGCAGATAGTTTAGGGGAAAATAAGATCCTTGAAACTGAGTAAAATTATATAACTAATTGAAAATAGGTTTTAGAGTGCGTGTGTGTGGCGTGCGTGTGGGCAGGGCAGGCCAGGCCCTGCCCTGGCGGGTTGGTAGGTATGGCTCACCCAGCAGGCTGCCAGGGGAACGGCGCGTGCCCTGGGCCTCAGTCCAGGCTTTATCTGAACCCAGTGAAGTGACTGAGGATGAGATATTTTCAAAACAACCTGCACTACAGCTTCAGCTTCCTAGAATTTCCCATGGCTGCAAAGCTGAATTCTGTACACAGAAGCAAAATGTTTTCTTACCTGGGGTATCAGCTTAGTGAGGCAGAAAGAACAGACTGAGCAAGAGGTAGGGTTTCTAGGCCTAGTCCCAATTCACCTCACCAGCTGAATGACCTTGAACATGGCCCTTAGCCTCTCCGGGCTTCCCAGATTCCTAGACTCTGGGCTAATGCCCTCTCTGCTTCTTCGTGGCTGCCCTTTTTACTGTATGAAGCCAGGCACACCTGCAACTGGAGGGCCTTTCTTCTGGCGTACCAGGACAGAAGTTAGGGATGCACGTCAAGTCACGGGATGGAAATACTAATGATAACAAAAAAGACGATGGTGATAAAGGACCATTTGACAAGTGCTTCAAAAGTGCCTTGTGCTCAGCAATTTGTATACATCATTGTATTTAAGTCTGAAACAAAGTTTTATTAAATCCAGCAAGGACCTACTGTATAGCACAGGGAACTCTGCTCAATATTCTGTAATAACCTAAATGGGAAAATAATTTGAAAAAGAATAGATACGTGTATATGTATAACTGAATCACTTTGTTGTCACCTGAAACTAACACAACAGTGTTAATCAACTATGCTCCAATATAAAATAAAAATTTTTTTTAAGTTTTAGTAAATCCTTACAACCCTCCTGTAACAATCCATTTTCTGGATGAGAAAACCAAGCTCTGGGCCATGATTTGCCAAAGGTGATGCAGCTGGGCTGGGAGGAGTTGCAGTTTGCACTGGCTGTTGTCTGGCTATGCTGCCCTCCTATTTCAGAATGTGAGAGACTTGATAAATTAGGGGGGAAAGTCATACATCAGAAGTAGGGCCTCAGGGCTTCCCTGGTGGCGCTAGTGGTTGAGAGTCTGCCTGCCGATGCAGGGGACACGGGTTCGTGCCCCGGTCTGGGAAGATCCCACATGCCGCGGAGCGGCTGGGCCCGTGAGCCATGGCTGCTGAACCTGCGCGTCCAGAGCCTGTGCTCCGCAACGGGAGAGGCCACAACAGTGAGAGGCCCACGTACTGCAAAAAAAAAAAAAAAAAAAAAAAAAAAAAGAAGTAGGGCCTCAGAATTTCTCATAAGGTTCTCAGAAGGGGCTGGCAGGCAACTCAGCTGTGAAGACCGTTATACTTGCTCCTGAAGACTCTCACTTCCCCCACTCCGTCTCCCCCATCCCCCTCTCCGTCTCCCCCGTCCCCCTAGTGGTTCTCAAACGTTGCTTTTGTTTTAGAATCACCTGGGAAGTTTAAAAAACCCCAGTGCCCCGATGGGTACCCCATATCAATTTAATCACAGTGTCTGGGAGTGGGCAGCCAGGCATCAGTAATTTTTTTTTTTAAGATTTCCAAGTGATTCCATTGGGCAGTGAAGTTTGGGAACCACTACCCTAAAGGCTCCATCTTCTGCTGGGGCCTCAGGGAAGCACCTGCACTCATTCATTCTAGGACAGGGGCGGAGACTGTCAGTGTTACTCGATGTAGGTGCAGGGGGTGGGGTGAGAAATCAAAAAACAGTATTGCGTGTTTAATGCAGGCCCAGATAAAGCAAATAGCAAGATAAATGGTCACGTCAGGTGTTGTACAATTTAAAGGAAGCCCCAGGGCAATGGATAACCCAGACACAGGAGATGGGTGAGCTGATGGTGGCACCCCAAGCTTCCGCGTGACAGACGTTTGGGGATCCCCACCCCTCTGCCTCCGTCATCACACTCCCTCTTCCACGTGCTGCCCCACGCATCCCAGACCATCCAGGTAGGCTGCCTGCTGTCTTCTCTCCTCTGGATGGAAGTGGACATTAAATGAGAGAGTTATTATACAATGGGCACTGTAGTCCTTCTCTCCAAAGCTCTGGGCAAAGTCAGGCCCCCTGTGTCCAAGCCTCCAGGGTGTGAAGGAGGCCTCACCCTCCAGCTCACAGCCCTTGACACTTCACAAAGCCCTTACACATGCATTATCTAATTATTACTGCCCAGGGAAGGGGTGACTCGAGGAAACTTGAGTTTCCGGTCACCCCACGTCGCAGTGACATTAGAACGAGTTTGTGCAGCTTCAGAACTCTGAGTACCACTGTGGCCTTCTCAGCAGGGGTGAGAGGGGTGTTTCATGTTCCTAAATACTGGGTGTCCTTCGTCCAAGGTGCGGGTTGCTGTCACCCCAGGGTGTGCCCAATCTGCCAGCGACGGTCCCCAACACAGCTGCACACACAGGCACGCACGCTCACACATTTATACACAGCCCCCCTCCATACAAGCTTCTCTCCGCGCCACTTCTGCCCAGGCCTCTGACTGCACTCCTTCCCTCCCTCCATCCCAATCAGAACTTACTGGGCTCATGTCCCACACTTTAGTGGCCTGCTGTCTTCAGCCCGTTAATCTGAAATAACGTATATCATAAATGGGAGCCTTCTAAGGAGGACACTGGGGGGGTAATGGGTCAGTCCATTTCTCCTTGTGGGTCATCTATGTGCATGTTTACAGGAGCCTTTAGAGATAGCCATTTGGCCCAGAAGTGGACTCTCCTGGGTTTTCAGACTCCTGGGCAGTCCTCTAGGAGATCTATTTTGGGTAGAGGGCTTTATTCATGCTTGAGCTCCCAGGACTGTCTTGCAGGATTTCTGAAGTGGGTCCACTGATTTGTCCCCTTGACTCTAGTGTCTGCCCTCTGCAATTCTCTCCAATCCATCTTACGTACTGTTGCCTAATTCTTCTAGCATACAGCTCTGCTGCAATAACTATTCTACTCTGAAACTTTCAATGGCTCCCAACTATCTCGACTTTAAAAGCCAAACTCCTTATGAGACATCAGAGCTACTGTGGTCCCAGCCTGACCCCACTTTGACGTAACAGCCCACCCCACTGCACGACACACACGTGACTATACACACACCCCTAGCCTCCAGTGCTCCCGCCACCTAGATGACCTTTGGTTCCTGGTTCATCCCTGCCACCAGGCTGTGAGCACCACGAAGACAGTGACCTTGGCCCAGGCATCTTCAGAGCATCCTTCAGTGCCAGCTCATAGCAAGAACTCAAGCTGGGTGAATGACTGTCACCCTGTTTCCTACCTCTGGGTCTCTACTCATGCTGTTCCCTGAGACCAGACTCCCTTCCCTTCTTGTGCATGTCCATTTTCGTCACCCAGAAAATATCATCCAGGGAACAGACACATCCCTCTATCTTCCTCATGCCGGGAGATAATTCTGGATCCTGCTCTTCTGACCTTGAGAAATCCTAGATCTAGGGCTGAGCTTCGGGGTAGGTTCACAGTCAAATGGCAGCATGTGCAACAAAGGTTGTGATGCTCTGAAGTCAGTCACCCAGTCAGACAGAAGTTCACGGCGAGACCTCAGGAAGCCTCCCAACTTCATGACTTCCTGTTTTGATTTTTCCCCCCAGTCTTTTATCTTTGTGTTTTTCAAGCTGGAAAGGGTTTGCTGGTTTTTCCAGTCGAAATCCCTAGTGTGTATGTGCGTGTGTGCATGCGTGTGTGCGTGCGTATGTACTGGGGAAGAGTGTGGGAGTGGGTCCCCAGGGGCAGGGGAGTTTGTTTGGGGAAGAGATGTAAGGAATTCTGTTTCTCCTGGTATCTGAGCACTTGAAGATGAACTCGGTTTTCCCAGGCTCCAGGAAGAAGTGTGATGGGGCCACCTTTGTCCTTGGTCCTGGGCAGTGTCCTGTTGCAGAGCTCAGCAGAAGAGATAACAGACTCCTTGAGGCTGGGATAGGAAGAAGTTGAGGAACAGTGGATGCATGAGTGTGTGTGTGTGTGCGCACGCGTGCGCGTGCTGGGGAGAGGCCTGCCTGGGACCTCAGAGCTCATGCTGGCCCCTGTGGTTTCCTGATTACTGGCCCCTTCTTATAAAACTCTGTGCTAAAACACATGAAGAAGATAAGAAAATTCCAAACTCAGTGTGCCTGATGAATCTGCATGGGGGGTGGTTTTTGATGGGGTGTCCTGGGGGTGTGGATTTCTAGCCCTGGCTGCTCACAGGGGAGACAGACAAAGAGCAGACAAAGAGCTGGACAAAGTACAGGGTGGGCTGTGCTTTGGTGGGGGAAATGCCAGAGCACAGGAGAGGGGCAAGTACTTGAGGCTCTGAAATCCAGAAAGCCTTCCCAGAGGAGGTGTGGAAGGCCCGAAGGATTGATAGCACACAGCCAGGAACGGCGTGGGGAATGCTTAGGACCCAGAAGGACCAGCCCCTGCAAAGGCTGAGGAATATCTGGGAAAGCCAAATAAGTAGAGAGAAAGGCCACAGAGAAAGGCCCAGATCAGAGGGTTCAGGAACTTGCTGGTCTCATGAAGGAGTCTGGACTCTACCCCATGGGCCTAAGTATAATGGGGCTGGGGACCACAGAGAGAAGGAGAGTCCCTCACACCCAAGTCACCCCATCATGTCCCAGTGTCCCACAGTGGGGAAGGAGGGGAGTGAGCCAAAATCCATAGCTGTTGGAAACGTGAAAGAATTGGCAAAAAATACATAGCAGCATCTATGAAAATTGTGGGGGAAGCCATAGTTTTTCTTTTACAATTGGTAGAAAAGCAGATTTCTGGCTGTGGCAGAGAAGCAAAAGCGAAAGAGTGCTCGCACCACCTCCAGGCTGTCAACACCAGCCCTGCCCTTCTCCCCTGCCGCAGAGTCAAGAGGATAAAAATCCCTCTTTCCATTTGCCACCTGGCCCAGGGAAAAGGAGAGAAAGGTGGACCCTCCCGCCTGAAGCCCTTCCGGCAACCTCCTCACATACTTACTTCTCCTGCAGAATGAAAGAAACTCATTTGGGGCCATTATTCTCGGCCAGCCCACCTGGGGTTCGGGGAACATCACTAAAGCTCTGTTCCCAGCGGACAGGTCAGCAGCCCGGGAGTCAGGGGCCTTGGGCTCATCTCAGCTCTGCTGCTCACTGGCTGGGTGGCCTGGGACAAGTCTCTGTGTCTCAGTTTCTCCCTCTGCAAAGTGGAGACATTCTGGAGGGCTAGTGAGAACAGACACAGGGTACACTTGCCACCCCTCAGGCTTCAGGCTCTACAGCAGGCATTGCTAATAGCTCACTGCCACTGCATCCCTCCTGAGCCCTGCCATCCTTGGTGATCAGAGTGGGAAATGAGATGAAGTCTGAATGTTTGCCTAGGGCCACATGACCCCCTAGAGCTCTGACAGCTGTTTGCTAAGCCTCTGAGATCGCGGTTCCTCTCCGCATTCAGAGTTGATTCCCAGAGGTCTCTGATAAATTAATCCTCACAAATGCCTACACGTTTGCCCCTTCTCCAGGCCCACCATGCTCACACCCCGCGGAGGCACTTCAGCACTGTCCCAACTGCTCTCCTCCGCGCTTGCCTCTTCCCAAACCCCAGTGTGACTTCGGCGCTCTATAATGATCACTTGCATTATGCAACTCCTCCAGAACCTTCCACGGTTGGAACCATTTGTAGGAATTTTGGCAGTTGGGTATCCAAGCCCCCTTCCTGATTTGGGGGGACTCTCCCACTGTGTGCTGTATTGATGGGATGCAGTGCCTTACCTCCCATCGCGAGAGCTGAAATGGGGCTCCTCCTACCCGGGGTCCTCTGCTGGCCAAGGAGGGACATGTAGCCTGGCTTGGCCAATCAGACCTTCCACCCGGGATGGCCAAGGACTGATTTAACTTCCCCTGGGCCCCCAGGAGCTGACTTGGCGCTCACCTGTGTTCCAAGTCCAATTCTCCACTGCCCCCAGCTCCTTGAATCTGTGAAGGTCCCAAAACCCCTTCTGCTCAGAAAGGCCAGGGGCGACTTCTGTGGCTAGTCAGGGATCTTGACTGGGTCGGCGCCCTTATCCCTACCTCATCAGATCCAGCTCGTCTGCTTGGCCTTTGAGGGACCCACACGCCCTGTTCCCCACCCTCCCCCAACCTTTGCAGCCAGTTTGCTCAACTCTATTGGGGTCATACTTCTCAATTTTAAATGCTGTGTCTCAGGTCCCTATAAAATACTGAAATCTCCCTAAATCCCAATATTTTGATGACCACGTTTTTTTTCTCAGACTCCTTCTCACATCTAGAAGAAACACAGAACTTCTTTGCCAGATCATGTGTTTCCTAACCCTTGGGATTGGGAAAACATGGTCCCCAAACCGTCCCATGAGAGCCTCACCACCTTCCTCACGACACCCATCCTTGGAAGGACCTGGGCCTCTGCAAACCTTAATCATCTTTCCAGAGGCACCCTGACTCCTGCTCCTGCTAAGATGTCTCATCTGACTTCTCCACATCTTGTGATTTCCCTTTTCCTTTGCTTTCACAAGCCTTTCTCCCCATAACCCACCATTTGTGATAATACTGGCAGTCATTCACTGAGGGTCTTCTACATGTCAGGCCTGAAACCAAGTGTTACTTCAATTATTTACCATGATGACTGTATGAAGTACATATCATTGTGTCCATTTTACAGATGAAGAAACTGAAGCTCAGTGAAATTAATTAACACAGTGCAAGGCCAGGATTCAAGCTTCAGTCTGTGTGACTTTTGAATTAGAATGTAAGCTACATGAGGTGTGGTGCTTGGTCTAGTTCTCGGCTGTAACCCCAGCGTCTGGAATCATGCCTGACTGATGGCAGGCTCTCAGTAAATTTTTCTTGAATGAATTAATGATGCCGTAAACTGTGGACCTAATCAGGTCCCCTGTACAGTTGCATGGGTTGTACACTGCACAATTCAAGGGGGTCCCATTCACACAGTGTGCAGCCTTCTGTGGTGCTCTGGGCTTAGCCATGATGCTGCCCTGCTTCTTCATCTAGCACTGCCTTGTGTTGTTTGCTTTGTTTCATGGTTGTTGTTTGTCTTTCCCAAGAGATTATCAGTACCTTCATCTTAAATGAGATAATCACGGAGGGTTCTCAGCAGAGTGTGGGATACAAGTGAAACCTAAGAAGTATAAGACATGCTTCTTATGCCCTCTGGCCACAAATACAATGTCAAGTTTATATCCAAGATCAAATGATTCCTCAAACACATGCTGCCAGTTGCACAGATGCTACTTTTGTCAGCAGTGGGAACGGTCACAGGGTATCATCCACATTCTCCCGAGCTGGGCCACTCCTCTGCCTTACCTCTTTGGGATTGTCGACTGAGCGAACCCACCATCCATCAAGAGCATGCAGACTCTGTCGAGGCCCAACACCCACCGTCTTCCTTGCTTAGACACCACGCAGACTCAGCCCTGAGCTGCCACTGCCCCATGGAAGCTGTGAAATGCATGGGCAGAGCAGGGGCCATCTGGCTCAGACCCTCAGCCTTGCTCCATCAGGGACATCTAAGAGGCCAGAGAAGGAGCTGTACCACCTCCAAGGCAATGGCCCTGGGACCTCAATGGCCTTGAAAATGCCCTTTAAATAGCAAGTGAGCAGCCCAGTCCTTAGATGCCCCTTCCTCTCCCAAGCCCTCTCCCTGCTGAATCTGCAGAGGCTGGTGATCCTCAGGGGCTGGAGCTGGGGCTGGTGGGAGAAGGAACCTATTGCAGCACTTCAGGCTCTGAAGCTCCAGGGTCCAGTTTCAGCTCTGCTCTCACTGATGAGTGACTGAGCAAGTTCCTTCCTCCTGGGCTTCAGTTTCCTCGTGACACAATAAACATAAGCTCACTGGGTACGGCGCCTGGCATCAAATAAGCATTCAATCAATATAAGCTATCATTATCATCTGCAAAATGAGGGTTTGAGTGCCCCCTCCACCCCTGTGTTCTGCACAGCAACTGCCCCCAGGAGCACACCCTCCCCTGCCCTGTGCTCAGTGTCTCACGGCTCTGTCTCCCCACCCGACGGTGAGCTCTCCAAGGGTGGGCGTGTGTGTAACCCATCTTCACACCCCAGACCTAGCACAGCCCCTGCACACATGCCCAGAAGTGGCTGGTGAACAGAACTGAAATATCAGGGCCCTTCCAGCTCTGATGGTCTATGGTTATAAGTTGAACCTCCACCCATATGCTCATCAGATACAGACAAGGACCCTTCCTGGGTTTGGCACTGGCCACCTAGAGAAGAAATCCCTCCTCCGAAGGCCAGCTCCATGACAATATGTGATTTTCTTAACTGCTGTATCCCCAACACCTAGCACAGTGCCAGGCACATAGTAGACTCTACTGATAAATATTTATTGAATGAATGCATGAGTGGGAAGCAGGTGACATTTCCAGGAAGGCCCACACCCTCCCTCACTCACCTGGAGGGCCAGGGCAGGGATTAGCTCCTACTGTCAAGCCGAGATGGGCTGTCAGGGGGGGCAGGGAGGGGAATACATCCCCTGGTATGCCTGCCACCTGGCCTCTAGCCAGATCCATTATGTTTCCAGTGACCTGGGGCTACTCTAATTCTCAAAACATAAATGGGACGTGAGGCTTGGCCTGCGTTGGGCACTAGGGGACACAGCCATGAAGGCCGGGGGTGGGGTGCGTGGTGCCTGTGTGTCTGGAGGCTCCCCATGGGAGACGGTGTGGGCCGCTCCTCTGAGCCTGGCCCTGGCTGCCCCACCTGCTGATCCCTGGCACACTCAGGTTGCCCGGTGGCCCCATGGCCACCTCCTGGGGGCTCTGTGTGGGGAAGCGGCAGAGAGGGCTCCCATCGGTGTAGAAATTGGGGCTTCCTGGTCCTCCAGAGGCCACACTCCGCACTGTGGAGCGCTAGGCCATGCCTGGCTTGGTGGTCTCCCCAGATTGGGTGGCAAGGGGCTAACCCACCCGTGTTGCAGAATGAGCTAGCGGCAGCGGCATGGGTGCTGAGCGACTCTCCTGGGGATGCCGAGTGCATGTTAAGCCTTAG
Organism: Mesoplodon bidens; assembly: GCF_964165515.1. Lineage (NCBI taxonomy): Eukaryota > Metazoa > Chordata > Mammalia > Artiodactyla > Ziphiidae > Mesoplodon > Mesoplodon bidens. The sequence goes on along the minus strand of NC_138178.1, from coordinate 58,170,396 downwards.
TCAGGAAGGGACAGTGGCACTTGGGGTGCAAAGGGGGGCTCTCGTCTGTTACAGAAGGCCACGATCAGTCTCCTTGGCCAAGGCTCTGGGCCTCGCTGGGCCCCAGGAGGCAAGGGCTTTTCATGGAGCCTGAACTCTGCTTGGGAAGGGGAGGAAGCCCTGGCGCCATCCAGCCTCACGTCTTTATACAGTTGCAGAGACCCTGCGGCCAGCTGAGCCAGAGGATCAGGATCTGCTCTTAACGTGACAGTAGAGGAGACCTAGCCACCCAGCCATGGAAGCAGGAGGAGGAGAGGGGACAGGCGGTCACCCTCGGTCACCTCAGTCCTGACAACTGAAGACAATGATCTTCAGCTAGCTGAAGGCCAAGGTGGGCCAGGACGAGGAAGAAGAGGTTCCACTTGAATTCAGCGTCCTCTCTTGGAGTATCTACACAGCTCATAACAACTCCCTCACTACGGCCTTCATAGACGCTGAGGCTCGAAGTCGTGTTAACCATCCCCAACACACACACACACACACACACACACACACACACACAGAGCTGACTGGATCAGAATGAACGTCTAATTCAAGCTGAGCCAATCAGATTCCCTGATCTGCCCGCCGCCCCCACCTTCCCAATACACACATACATTCAGCTGATTGGACCAGGATGAACATCTAATTCGAGTGTCGAGCCAGTCAAGTTCCCTGACCACCCTATTTAAAGTTGTAACTTCCCTCCATCCTCCCATACCTCTGTCAGCTTCCCTAATTTATCTTTCTCCCTAGCCTTAGTTACTTCTATTACACTCTATGATGTACTTAATTGTCTGTCTCCTCCACTACAATGTAGGTTCCACAAAGGTCAGAATTTTGTCTGTTTTGTTCTCTGCTGGGTCCCCACTGCTTCCAACAGTGCCTGGCACATAGTAGGGACTCAGTAAAAATTGGATGAGTGAGTGAATTCTTTCCAGGTGATGTAATAATGGCTAACATTTACTGAACACCTGCTATGTATTCGTGTTTTCTAAGCACTTTAAACATATATTAACTTGCTATAACCTTCATTTTACAGATGACATTTTACAGATGACAACAGGTGCTGGGTATATGTGTGTGTGTATTATTCTATCGATGACCTTGGTTTTATGGTTTACAAACATGTTTACTAACATCTTACTTGAGTCTCACCACTCCCCTAATTTTAGAGGTGAGAGAACTGAGGCTCAGAAAGGTTAACTGACTTGCTCAAGGTGAGTCAGCAAAAAAGCGCCAGGGCTGAAACTACAACCTAGGATTACACACCCTTCCCCCAAGTCCCCAGCTCTTTCCAGACACCAAGGCACCCCTGCCTGTGAATAGGAGATGCTGTTCCTGCCCTCAGAAGCTTATGCTTTCCCTGGGAAGGTAAGCTAGAGGAAGGGACAGATCTGCAGGCCCAAGCAGAGGTTGAACTCACTGAGGAAGGGGAATTAACACAAGCTTGTTTCCCTTCAGTTACTGTGAAATCCTCACAAAGGACTGACAGCAAAGCAAAAAAGCAGACGCTGGAAAGGGAACTCCAGAGCAGACTGAAGGGGGATACAAACACTCCAATTCATGCTGGATCAGAAGTATTTTCGCCATCATGGCTGCCTTCTTCAGATTACCTTCTGCTCTATTTCCCAATTAAAGTACGGCTCATGGAGCTGAGAACAATACTGTTCTTCCAGCTTGTGGTCTGACCAGCACAAAAGGGAGGGGGAAAGATTTCCCTCTTCTTTCTTGACTGTAAGATCTTTCTGCCTTATAAAAAGAACTCTGATTCTCCAGTTGACTCAGATCTGAAATTCCACCATTAGGGATTCATTCCTTTGGGTCTACACCTTGCTGCTCTTAACATATAGACACAACTGAGCAGGGCACAGTGGTGGGAGATGTTGTTGGTCATTGCCAACACATTCTGAATGAGCTTTGGGAACTTTCCTAGAGGCAGAACTCAGGGGAAAGAGCATGAGGGCACTAGTGGAAACGGTGGAGACGGGGAGAAAAAGAGAAAGAATAAGGTGGTTGGGTCAATTATCATATTATTATTCTTATGAACTCTTAACCTCAGACCTTGCCTGATGAGGTCATTGGGCACCACTGAGTTTGGTGTTGTTCATGCTGTGTCTCACAGAGGCACCCCTATCCATGAGCTTCTCACCATCAGTGTGAGGCCCAGAGAGGCGAGGCCACTTATTCAAGGTCACCCAGGGAACAGTAGGTGATGCTATGCCCAGGGCCACACCCAGGTTTCCAGACGCCCAGGTCAGTCCCCAGTCCCGGCCCTGTCAGTTTTGGAGGCCATGCTCCAGAAGGGGGCAGTAAGGTCACCCCGAGAAGACACAGGGCACACGTCAGTTACTTGTGCGCAGTTTACTGGCTTCCCTCCACGTCACAGAGACTGGTGGGGCATTCTGCTGACCTTGCCCGCCTTTCTGGTACATATGTGCAGGGGCTATACATCTACTGTCTTCCTGAAGTCCCCTCAGCAGGGAGCTCTCAGACCCCAAATGGTTGCTTCCTATCTGCAAAGCCTCCCTGCACCAGACGAATGGCATAGTGGACAATCTGGGAAGCTGTGCTACTGCCATTCCACCAGCAGAGGGCGGTAGCTGCGCTGCTCTCAGCTGCATCCAGAATTCTAGACGGTGAGAGGAAATTTAGCACGCCAGCTTTCTCTTCCTAAGGCTCTGGTTCCTGAGACACACTCCTGCCTTGGCTTGGATGCTTCCAGGCAACTGTAGCTTACTACTGTGATATACTCACTAGAACATTCTTCTTTATACTGAGATGAAAATCTGCCTTCTTGTAACTCTCACCATGAGCACCTAGCTTTGCTTGCGGGCCACACAGAAAAAGTCAAGCACTTTTTTAATCTGCCAGTTCTTGGGAGTTGGAGTCCTGTACCTAGTTGGCCACCTGCAGTGCTGTGTGACTTTTGGCAAGACACTTTCCTTCTCTGGGTTTTTACTTCTTACCTATGAGACAATGGGGCAGATTCTTTTTTTTTTTTTTTTTTTTTTTTTTTGTGGTACGCGGGCCTCTCACTGTTGTGGCCTCTCCCGTTGCGGAGCACAGGCTCCGGACACACAAGCTCAGTGGCCATGGCTCACGGGCCCAGCCGCTCCGCGGCATGTGGGATCTTCCCGGACCGGGGCACAAACCCGTGTCCCCTGCATCAGCAGGCGGACTCTCAACCACTGCGTCACCAGGGAAACCCTTAACATCTTTATTGGAGTATAACTGCTTTATAATGGTGTTACTTTCTGCCTTATAACAAAGTGAATCAGCTATACATATACATATGTTCCCATATCTCCTCCCTCCCACCCTCCCTATCCCACCCCTCTAGGTGGTCACAAAGCACGGAGCTGGTCTCCCTGTGCTATGCGGCTGCTTCCCACTAGCGATCAATTTTACATTTGGTGGTATATATAAGTCCATGCCACTCTCTCACTTCGTCCCAGCTTACCCTTCCCTCTCCCCGTGTCCTCAAGTCCGTTCTCTATGTCTGTATCTTTATTCCTGTCCTGCCCCTAGGTTCTTCAGGACCTTTTTTTTTTTCTTCTAGATTCCATATATATGTGTTAGCATATGGTATTTGTTTTTCTCTTTCTGACTTACTTCACTCTGTAGGACAGACTCTAGGTCCATCCACCTCACTACAAAGAACTCAATTTCATTTTTTATGGCTGAGTAATATTCCACTGTATATATGTGCCACATCTTCTTTATCCATTCACCTGTCGATGGACACTGAGGTTGCTTAATGGGGTGGATTCTGATCAATCTAAGTCTCCTTCCAATTCTGACATTCCAAACGACATCCCTTTCACAGTGACCACTGAAGGGCAGAAGTGTGCACCCCATTCTTGGGGGGTTTCCAGTACTCATAGCACTGCTTTACCACCCTCCAAGCTACAACCTATTCTTAGACCTTTTCCTTAGGGTTTGGGTGGTCTTGGCTGCTGCACACTCACCCACTTCCACCTGAGCTCATCTTCAGCCCCAGCCACACCTGACACCTTCCACTAAGTGCACTGACCCAACTGCCATGCAGGGGGCTGCTTGAGAGTCACTGAGCTCATACCCCTGGCTCTCACCATTCCACCTATAACGCCTGGACATTTGGTGGGGAGAGGAGAGGACAGGTTCAAGGGTGGCAGGTCCCCACTTCATAATCCAAAAGTGCCTCGATTTTTCTCATTCCCTTTCCACCTCTCCCCAGGCCTCTCATCCTGGACCAGGATTCTTCCTGGTTCTCATGCTGCCTTTTCTTCTCACTTCCAAAGCTCAGCCACTGTATGATTTATGGTTTCTTTTGAGAGTCAGATGGACTCACTGTCCTTAAGACGTTTTTGTTTTAATTTCAAAAGTTACCCATACTCAAAGAAGACAACTTGAAAACACCCCCAAAGCATACACATACACATGCAAACCCCAACTCCAAATCACCCAGTTATTCTACTATCCTCAGGGATAATCACTATTATTTTTGGTGTGAGTCTTCCCCAAGCTGCACTCAGTGAACAAGTGGAATCGGGGCCTTTCGTTCCTGTTCACTATCCCTGTGGGCGCCCCCTCAGGCTCTCCAGGGCTCCCCCAAAAGTCAGGCATAATCAGAATTTTGTGAGTTGATGCACAGCACCCCCCACAGCCTTGGAACACTACATCTTCCTGTGAGGCCCTTTAACCCTGGGATGTGGTGAGAGGCAGCCTCCAGGATGGCCCCCTGTAATCTCCACCTCCTGGTGTACACACTGTACCCTCCCACGTTGCACCAGCGTCATTGTGTGCGATGCTAAAGAATGCAGTGAGAGCTACAAAAGCTTGTGGTTTCTGCCTTGGGCTAGCTTCCTCTCTTGGATCACAAGTCAGAGGAGGCCAGCTGCCATGAGTGAGGACACAGCCTGTGGAGAGGCCTGGGTGGTGAGGCAGTAAGGCCTCCTACCATCAGCCACATGAGTGAGCTTGGAAACAAGCTCCCCCAGCTGAGCGAGCCTTCAGATGACTGTGGCCCCAGCCGACAGCTTAACTGCATACCTCATGAGAGATCCTGAGCCAGAACTTCCCAGCCAAGTTTGGGGGTAATTTGCTATGCAGTAGTAGAAACGAATACAGACATAGTTTCCATTTGTCATGAGACAGGCAGAACAGGCATTATCATCTCAGATTTTGACATGAGAAACTGAGGCACAGAAGAGCTAAGCCATGTGGGTGAGACGTTCACCTACATGTGGGTCCACAGCCAATGAGGAGTGAACCTGATATGTGAACTTTCTTGGGTACCCAGTATGAACTCTAATCCCTGACTTTTCAGAGGCCCCCTCCTCACTTAAAAAAAAAAAGTAGTTAAAAAAAAAAAAAGAAAAAGGAAAGTTGGGGAATACAGATGAGGGATAACTGCTCTTATGACCTGGTGAATATCAGCTCCATTTTATACCCAGCTGGAGAGTTTTGTTTTTTCCTGTGCCATTAAATATTCTTTGACATCACCATTTTTATTGGCTGTATTTTATTTCATAGTATGGCTGTACCACAGTACATAAAGCAATCCCCTACTTTTGGATCAACAAGAAGTTCATAATTTCCAACACTTTAAAAAGGTTATGGTCAACGCAGTGGAATCTTTGCACACATTTGTAATATTTTTATAAGGATAAATTCCTGTATGTGAAAATGTTGGGTTAACGAGACTGCACTAAAAAAAAATGCTTTTCTTATGCATTTTTCAATGCCCTTGAAAAAAGCTGCACTAATTTATATTCCCATCAACAACTCAAGACCATTCCTCGCACCTCTGATAGCACAGGATGTTGTAATATCTTTAATTTGCTTATTTTTAGATGAAGAAAATAAGATCTTATTGTTTTTACTTGCAAATCTTTGATGTCTAGAAGGGTTGATTATGTCTCCATTTGCTCATTGGACATCTGCATTTCTTTGTTTGTGAATTACCTCATTATATGAGTTATGCAAACTTTTTTCATGGGACGTTTATCTTTTTCTTAATAAGAGCTGTTTGTATTAATCCTTCTTTACATTTAGTGTTCCTTTTCACTGTTGGTCCATCTACAAAAACGAATGATTCTAAATTTTTTTACTTTGTCTCTTGGTCCCTATCCAGTTCCATATCTAGTTGGTTATCTATAAATACTCTTTTTATTAGCAGGAAACTGTTAGGAATTTCTTTGTTGAACCCAAAGAACCACGCTTGGGATGATCTTTCCAGTAAGTTCGGATTTATTCCTGGCCCAGGGGCACAGAATCATAGTTAGCTCAGAGATAGCTTTGCTCATAGCTCTCAAAGTGGGGCCACCCAGTGATACACCAGAAGTCAGGGGCAGTCACGGGAATGGGTTCCTCTTGTTAGCTCTCCTGGCCCTGGCCCACTCCTGTGTTTATGCAAAGCACTGCAATTGCTTTCAGAGAATATGTTCCACCCACTAGGCCAGAATAATCTACCACACTCCTCATACCTATACCCACTTTGCCCTGGACAGAGAGAGGCCCTGTCAAGATTCCCATTAGGGAGTCCACCCATCTGTAAGTTGGCAAAGGTACCTGTATAGATTTCAAACACTCAGATGCAAAAAAGCTATTGTCCAAGTGTAAACAAGGTGTCTCGCTTCTCAAGGTCAGAGTCCTGGCTCAGGCTTCCTAAGGGATCTATTATTATGTGTATTTCTTTGCCAGCTCAAGTAAGAGGCAAGCTTGAGCTTGAAATCCTCCAAAGGCTTCCCTCCGCAGTTAGGTGAAAATCCTAACTCCTTCATAAGATCTCTAGAGTTCTGGGTAATCTAGCCCTGCCTATCTCTCCAGCTGCATCTCCCACTGCTCTCCTGCTCATGCACGATGCTCCCCCTACATCAGCCTTCTTTTCTATCTTGGGCCTTAGCACATGCTGTTCCCTCTGGCTAAGACACCTTTCTCTGTGGTCTTTACATGACTGGCTCCTTCCCATCCAAGTTTTCAGAGAGATCTTTCTTAACCATCTGATCTTATATATCCCTCCTAAGTCTCTACTGCATTACTGAGTTGTTGTTGTTTTCACAGCACTTATCCCTATCTGAAATAATCTTACAGACTGGAATGTTTTCTTGTTTATAGTTTGTGTCCTTGTATTGTCTGTGACTGGCCCACACAGCTCCTGAGAACAGGGACCTCGTCTGTGCACCCTGTCTGCACTGTATGCATGATCCAGAAGGTTCTCTGATCTCCTGTAGCTCCCCTTGTTGCTCTCTCTTCCCACCCCCAGCCATGCCTGCAGATTGCCAAGTCTGGGTATTCGGGGGTTGCGGGGGCAGACGACCCAGGCCATCTCGCTGACTGAGGCTTCCTATGTGCCAGGTACTACTAACCTGCTAACCTCTTGGCCTACATCCTCTTATTTTCTTCTGGTTTTATCATTTTGCAGCTGAGTGACTTTAGATATGTTACGTCACTTTCCTGTGCCTCAGTTTCCTCATCTGTAAAATGGGGCAACCTTTGTTTCCCAGGGTTGCTGTGAGCATTCAGTAAGACAAGAAACAGTCCCTGGCCCGCTGCACGTGCTCAACAGGTGTGAGTGATTATTGTTCTCATAACAACCCTGCCAGGTAGGATTTATTTATTTATTTTAACATCTTTATTGGAGTATAATTGTTTTACATTGTTGTGTTAGTTTCTGCTGTATAACAAAGTGAATCAGCTATACATATACGTACATCCCCCTATCCCCTCCCTCTTGCGTCTCCCTCCCACCCTCCCTCAGGCAGGATTTATTACTTCCAGTTTATAAATAAGAAGACCAAGGTTTTAGGGTCTATAGCTCAGCTGGGAAGTAGCTGAGTCAGGATTCTAGCCCCAAAGCCTATGACTTCATGGACACATATTCTAATTCTTTTTATAGAGACAGACCTAACCGGTCTGAAGTCTCTCCCTTTTTAGCAACTGCCTCCCCACAAATATAGAACTAGCTCTTTCTGCATTCTTGCAGCGTGAGTCAATGCCACATTACCCCAGGCTTCAGTGTACTCTCCCATCTCACAGATGAGGCAAACTGAGGCTGAGAAGGAGTACATGGGTGAGCAGAGAAGCCCAGTGCAAAGCTGGTTCACCGGATACTGCTTCCAGACACCCAAGCTGGCTGATTCTCCACATAGGGGGATGGCTGTGGGCAGCTGGGCTGGGATCTGCCAGAAGCCTCTGTCTTGTCCATCACATCCCTTGCCCACGGGTTTAATTTCAAAGATCTGTAGTCAGGCAGACTTGGGGCTTTGGCTAAGACCTGTCACCACTCTGAGCCTCAAGAGGTTTCCTCATCCAAAAAGATCTCGGTCTAGTATCCTGGTGGAACCCTGGCTGTTGGGAATAGAAGGTTGAGTGGGAATTGTCCCTGGCCTCAAGGGGCCCAGGAGGTAGTAGCAGGAACAGGTGTGAAAACAGACGGAGACCCTCCGAGTGGGAGGGACGGGTGTGAGCAGAACCAACTGGTAGATCAGAGGGAGAAGCAAGGCAGCTCTGAGAGCTTTCCCCAAGGCGGTGCCCTGAAGCTGTACGGAAAGGATAGGCAGGGTTCCTCCACGTGAAGGGGAGGGGGAAGGGCATGGAGGTGGGAAAGACCAGGACGCCTCAGGGTTGGTATGGAGGAGGGGGTGAATCCCGAAGGAGGGGTGGGACATTCGGTGGAGCCAGGTAGGTGTGAACTTAATCCGGAAAGGGAGAGGAAGGCTTGGGAACTTTCAGAGTCGGGGTGGCCCCGGGAGAGTGAGGGGAGACCCAGGAGGGGCGAGGCTGGAGAGAGGGACTGCAGTGCCTGCTTGCCGCGCAGACTGGCACTTCATTGTGACTGTGGAGCCTCTCATGACCCTGAGGAGAAGGTGAGAGTTGTAACTCGCCCAAGGTCACACAGCTAGTTTCTGGCCGTGCCAAGACTTGGAGCCGAGTCTTCTGACCATAAAGCTGTGTACTACTTTTATAAATATATATATATTTATCTCAAGGAGGTGACTGCAATAGTATACATTAAAAATGACAATTCAGAGGCCTCCTGTCCACCATGGAGTTAAGAGAGACACAAAGCTCCTTTGGCCCCTTCCTTACCCACCCCCCAATCCGCAGCACTCCCCTCCCCCGCCTTGCTGACCACTCCAGCTGTCCAGGAAGAGCTCACTCAGGGAGAAGGGAGGCACCTTCTCAGGCCATTTCCCTTTCTTTGTCTCGGCTCAGACAGGAGGGGTTAGCTGGGCAGGAGCAGGGGTTGCAGAAAGAAAGGAAGAAAGGAAATTCCCACCAGCTGTCAGGAAAGAGACTGTCTCTTGAAAATGCTATCACCCCCTCCCTGGGTCCGGTAAGGTCGAACACTGGGGGATAGGGGAGGCTGTCATCCTTTGCCTTTCACATGAGCATCACCCCACCCAACTCATGTCCTAAAATCTCAGCTCCCTTCTACTTCACTTTCAGTACGTCTGAGCATCATCTGATGACTTGGCATATGCCAGGTCTTGTGCCAGTGGCACAGAAGATCCCCAAGGAATTCTCTGTCTGAAGCCCCTTCCCTACCTCAAACAAATGGGGCACCCAGTTTTGGCAAGTAGAGTAAGCTGTTAATGGTAGAATCTAGGTGGTGTTCACTGCAGAACTATTTAAAATTTGACGTATGTTTGAAAAGTTGCATTAATAAAATGTTGGCAGAAAAAAGCTATCCTTCCCAACCCAAAGTATCTAATGGATAAACATTTGACATTTTGCCATCAAAGTTAGGAATAAGACACCACTATTATTTAACACTTTCCTGGAGGTACTAGCCAAAGTAATTAGAAAAGAAAAAGATACTAGAGGTATAAAAATTATAAATAAATAGGTAAAATTATCACTACTCACAAATGGTAAGATAGCACCCCTAGACAACCCAAGAGAACCACTGAAAAACTACTGTAAACTATCAGCAAATTTAGGAACATGGTGGGATAAAAAATTTACTATAGCAAGGAGAAAAGCTAAATATGTGTAACAAGAAATGTATAAGATCTATGTATAAGACCTAATGTATAAGATCTAGGAAAAATTTTAACACACTACAAAAGGCCACAAGAGGCTAGAACAAGTAAACTATGTTCATAGATGAACTCAACATTATAAGGCTGTCCACTCTCTTTAATTTATTCTATGAATTGAACATAGTCCTCGTAAAAATAAGAGGGTTTTTTGTATCTATATAAGCAGATTCCAAAATTAAATACTAAAATAAACAGGCAAGAAGGGTCAGCTAACATTTGAGAAAAGATCATGATGAATGATGACTAGCCTTACTAATATTAAAACACATTATAAAGCCTTAGTAACACAGCATTGTGGTACTGGTACATGAATAGAGAGACAGATCTGTAGAAAAGAATGGACAGTCCATAAATAAACCCAAATACATGCAGAAATGTAGAGTGTAGTAAAATCTGCATTTCAAATCAGCAGAGGAAAGATGGATTTTTCATTAAGCGGTATCAAGACAACTGGATAACCACCTGGAAAAAAACTAAGTTGAATGTATACTTCATACTTTACACCAAGATAAACTTCAAATGAAGCAAAGATTTAAATATAAAAATGAAATTATCAAGGTATTGGAAGGCCTGGTAGGAAGACTACTTTATAACCTCAGAGAAGGAAAGGACTTTCTAACCATGGTCCAAGATCCAGAAAAGACAAAAGACTGATAAATTAGACTTCTTGAAATTTCAAAGAGGAAATCTCCAGTGCAAAAAGCGCCATTTGAAAGATATATTTGCAACTCAGATCCTAAAAAAAGGGGCTAATTTCCCTAATATATAAAGAACTTTTAAAATCAATAAGAAAGGAATCAGTCATCCTATAGAAAAAATGGGTAAAGGATATGGATAGACAATTCACACAAAGAGGAAATGCAAATAGATTTTAAATGTATAAAGATATATCAACCTCGTTTTTGATAAGATATTCATTGAAGCTACTCTGAGAAAGTTTCCCACTCACCATCTTGGCAAAAATTTTTAAAGTATGGTAATATTCCATTTTCAAGGGGGTAGGGAAATGTATACTTTGCTGGTGAGAATATAAATTGTTACAACCTCAGTGAAAGACAATTTTGTCAATGTCTATCAAAATTTCAAAAGCACATACCTTTTCCCCCCAACCTGAAAATTTTAACTATGGTATATTTATATCCAATAAAATACTGAGATCTCAGCTATATAACTTCTTAAATTTGTACGTAAGTACATACTCACGTAACTACTACTGCAATCAAGACTTCTATCACCCTAAAAGTTTCCTCATGCCAACTCAAAATGCAACCACTATTCTGATTTCCAACATCACAGATCAATTTTGCCTATTTCTGAACTTTGCATAAATGAAATCATACAGTGTGTACTGTTTTGTGTCTGGCTTCTTCTGCTCAACATGTTTTAAAGATCCATCATTGCTGCTGTGGGTATTAGGAGTTATTCTTTTTTACTGCTGTGTACTGTTTTATTTTATAAATCTTTCACAATTTGTTTATCCGGCTGAGGGAGGTTTGGGTTGTTTCTAGTTTAGGGCTATTATGAAAAAAGCTGCTATGGACATCCTTCTACAAGTCTTTTTTTTTTTGTGGATATATGTACTCATTTTTCTTGGGTATAAGCCTATGAATGGGATTGCTTGGTCATAGGATGGACATTTGCTTAACTTTATTAGACACTGCAGAACAGTTTTCCAAAGTGGCTGTAACATTTTACACTCCCACCAGCAAAGTATGAGAGTTCCAGTTGCTCCTCATCAACACTTAACATTGTCAGTCTTTCAAATTTTGGCCATTCTGGTGGGTGTACAGTAATATAACTCATTGTTTTGATTTGCATTTTCCTAGTGAGCAACAACGGGCACTGCATGGAGATAAACAATTTATACAAAAATGAAGTGCAAATAGGTGTTAAACAAATAAAGAGAGTTTCAGCCTCAGTCTTGATAAAAATATGCTATTTAAAACTACTCTGAGAAAGTAGTACCTTTTCATAGGCTTATTGGCCATTTGGAGGTCCACTTTCATGCAATGCCCATTTAAGTCTTGCGCCCGCCCCTTTTTTTTTTACCATTTTTAAATTCCTCAGGTATATGCATTGCAAACATTGCCCCTATGTCTGTGGTTTGCCTTTTCGCTTTCTTCATGGTATCTTTTGATGAGCAAATGTTTTTTAATTTTGATAAGGTCCAATTTATCAGTTGTTTTTATAATTATTGTTTTTTGTGTCCTACTGAACAATCTTTGCCTACTACAATGTCAGGAAGAAATTCTCCTGTGAGTGTGTGTGTGTGTGTGTGTTTCCTGGGAGAAAGTACATACCTCTAGAACCATCAGTTCAACTTCTAGGAATTTATTCTACAGATATATGAAACAAGGCATGTCCACAATTCTTCTCTGCAGCACTGTTTGTGATAGTGAAGTTTGGAAACAATCTAGATACTCATCAGCGGGCAATATGTGGCTCAACAAATGATGGTGTGTCCAAACAAGGGAACACTGTGTAGCTGTAAAAATGGATGAGGAAACTTTCTGTATCTGACGTGGAAAGATCTCCAATATATATAATTACACACAAAAAAGCAAGATACATAGAGAACAACATAAGTACTGTGCTGTCATTGTGTAAAAAGGAATATGTGTGTGCGAATATATATACATATTTCAGGAGAGACATTTGAGAAACCGAGCACTGGTTGCCGCCTGGTAGACAAACTGAGTAAGTGGAAGCTAAGTATGAGAGGCACGCTTTTCATTGTATGTCCTTTGCTTTTGAAGTTTAAACTATATGAAGATTTGTACCTATCTGAAAAGAAATACCTGTAAATAGACGTTATTCTAAGTAGGTAAGATTTTCTGTATGTGAATATTGGTGAGAAAGGGCCACCCAGAGTGGGGAAGAGCTAGAGCAAAGGTGTGGAGGAGAGAAAGTCAAGTCTCTCATGCCTGGGCAGGCGACAGCACTTATAGACCTTTATGTCCAGCCTCACCACAGCCTCAGTGTTACATTCCAAGCAGCAGGGGCTTTCACTGTCTCAGGTGCAAGCCCTCTGGGATGGCTGGTAGCACTGAGCCCACAGGGAAGTGCCTACCACTGTCAGGACTGTGTTGGGGTACTTGATCTACCCTGTGTTATTTAAACTTCGTTCCCATCCCAATGAGGAGTCTTAGGAATTCTGTCTATTAGACAGAGGAGGAAAGTAAAGCTCAGAAAGGTTACGTAACTTGTCCAAGGTCACACAGCCGTGAAGTAGCCTACTGGGACCACGGCTGTGTATCCTCCCCTCTCCAGAACTCTGGAAGAGACGGTGGGAAAAGGGAGGATGGAAAGAGTTAAGCACCCAAGAGCAAGCAACCGGGCTCTTCCCTGGCTCTTTCTCAGGCAGCCCCTCCCCCTCCCACCCAGGTTGCTTTTTGGCCTGGGGCCCCATCCACAACTCCCAACTGCCGCCCCCCCATCCCCCCCACCCCTCCCACCCCCACCCCTCCACCGACTGCAGGAAGGAGGCACAGATGGCAGGCGAGGATGAAGCCCCCAGCCAGGCTCACCCAGCTGTCACTTTGGAGAGAACCATGCATATCCTCCTCCTCCTCTCTTGAACAATTGGGAGCTGGCCAGCCTGGCCCCAGCTGTTCGCTCTCCCTGGTCCAGGGCTCCTGCAGACACATGCTTCTGAGGCCTTTGTCTCCAGGGGAGGAGAAACACAGACTACCAGAACGTGAGAGCTGGACAGAAAGACCTCAAACGACAATGGGTTCGACATCTCATTTCACAGATGGGGAAACTGAGGCCCAGAAAGGCAATGGGACTTGCCCAAGGTTACAAAGAACCAGGCAGAGAAGTCAGGCTTCCCCACTGCCAGCAAAGCGTAGGATTTGGGGTGCCTCACAGGGGTGCTCAGGCAGGTTGCATTGCGCCCTCCACACCAAGCTTCCACCAGAGCAATTCTGCTTGTCTTGATTTCAGACAATTATAATCTGCCTGCAGTTTTATTTCAGCGGTCTTCAACCTGGGTCCATAGACCCTTTAAGAGGTCTATGAGCTTGGCTAGGAGGAAAATCACATCTATATTTTCACTAGCTTCTAAATGAAAATTAGTATGTCCTCTGTTTATAAATGAAGTAACAGACCACAGAAGCATTAGCTGCACCTGTAACTTTTTCATCAATAGACGTCATAGATATTTTCAGATCTCCTTACCCTGTTACTGCTATCTCAAATATTGTTTATGCTCATCACTGCTTTGAAATTACAGTACTGATTATGCTGTCTACTTGATCATGTTATTTAATGCATTAATATAAAAGCACACTGACTACTATATCACAATTCTGGTATATATTTTGATAACTAAATTTCAACGTAATGGGTTTCCTTTGTAATCCTGTATATTTTATTTTATGTACTTAAAAACTTTGTTATGTAAATGGGTCCATAAGCTTTTCTAAACTATGCCTCCTGCCCTCAGAAGTTAAGAACCTGTTTTATTTGAACAAATTGTTCCAGGGTTGAAAATTAAAGTTTGAAAACTTTTGTACTAGATCTATAACCTCATAAGACTGATAAAATTGAGGCTGAACTCCCTTGAGATAAAGGAGTAAGCCTGGGGGTGGGGGCAGGGCTGGCTGGTGTCCCAAGTGGGGAAGCCCACACACAGAGAGAGGCTTGCTCTGTGACAGGCATCCTTCCAGGCTTTATGTAACACCTCACTGAATCCTCAGAACGCCCTTGGGGTTGAGACTAGTATTTCTCCCATTTTGCAGATGAGAAAACAGAGGCACAGAAGAGTTAGGTCACTTGCTCAAAGTACATGGCTAGTAAATGGTAGAGCTGGGACTTGAATCCAGATAGACCAAGGCCAGAGCCTTCAGGCCTCCTCATTGGGCATATGGCTTCCCTGTCTGGGTAGATGGGAGCCTCTCACAAAAAGTCCCTAAGGTGTTGCTGCTACTGCCTGGGTGCTTCTCTTGGTGGCGGTGGTGGTGGAGGAATGGGATCCTGAGGGTCTGCTGCCCGAACTGATCATCTGACACATGGGGCTGTAACTAGCTGTGCAACCTTGACCAAGTCCATTGACCTCTCTGGGCCTCAGTGTCTCCATCTATAAAATGCAGAGTTCTAAGCACTGCCACCCATACCTTCCCCCTCTGGTGTTCTCTTGAGGGATGACCCACTTGGAAACTTAGGCATAGGTTGCTTAGTAACTAAAATCAAGGTCTTGGCTGAATAGAATGGAAAGTGGGGAGGACAGGCTAGCATCATGCTAGCTGATGCCACCCAGCAGTCTCTTGTCTTAAGAGGCTGAGTGCTGTGACCTATCTCACCCCATCCTACCTCCCAATCAAGGTGGCCTGGCCCTTTAAGAGCCTTGGGATGGGGATGGAGGTTGGGGAGGGACTTGAGGAAAGCTATCCTGAACAGGAAACTGCCTAAGGACTAAATCAGACCTGGAGTTTCTGAGGCTAACACATACTCATTGTTCTGGAAGCTGCCAAAAGATGACCAAATAGTAGGGGTCTTGGCCAAGGCCTCAGGGCCCCACTGGCCCCCAGGGAGATGCTCTGCTTCAAGCTAGTCCACCTTAGTTCCACTTCCTGTGCCCCTCCTGAACCCTACACCACTTCTGCTCCCTGAAGTGTGGGAGTCCATGGACCAAGGAGGAGGGAGCTTCTGAAACTACAGCCTCAGGCCTGACAGGACAGGGCACGGGATGGCTGCCCTGTGTGGACAGCTCCCCCTGCTGTCTGTGAAATTGCACTGTTAGCAACGCAATCCTTTGGGTCTCAAGCGTTTGGTCTCCTTAAAACTCATCGCAACCTTAACCAAGTGAAAAATCCCCTGGTAAAGGAAGCCACTGTCATCACCAACACCTCAGTAGGTCTGATTCTGGACTCAGGAGCAGCTGAGTGCAAGGATTCCTGGGTAAGGGCACTGAAGGCGTTCACGCATGCTGTAGAGAGTTGGATAAGACCCTTCTCCTTGGGGCCAGGATTTCTCCTGGGTACAACAAGGTGCTTGGAATAGTGACCATGTAAGACTGCAATTGGGGCATTGGAGGGGTGGGCGTGGGCTGTGAGGATCATGTGGCCTCAGGCTCAGGGCACAGAATCTCACACCCATGCCCACCCAACAGGCCTGTGCCTCGCATCCGAGCCAGCTGGATTCCAGAGAGCCCCTGTTCCCAGTTCCCTTCCCCACCACCAACCTGGAGCTTATTATAGTAGTTGTAATAATAGAAGCAGTACAGAGCAGGTTTATTGAGCACTGGCTGTATACCAGACACGATATGCATGCCTTATCTCTTTTAACCCTGGCAGAGAGGAGGCCTCCAGACAAGCAGGCAGGCTGACTTAGAGGTACATGATTGGGCCCCAAAGCGGGCAAGTCCCCTCCCCTAATTCCCTTCCTCCGGGTACTCAGCCTGGTACATTACATCCGTGTGCCCCTCTGGAGGGCTCTGGGCGCCTTCCTAGGGCAGGGTGGCAGCTCACTGTTAGGAATGCTCAGGGGGTTGTCTGGTAGGAAGGCCAAAGACAAGCCTCCCCCCTTGCTGACTGTGGGCGCAGGTGCCCAAGGGCTATTTCTGGGCCTGAGTGGACTGAGGAAGGGGAGGGGATGGGCAAAGCCCTCGGCATCACGATAGTTTCTAGTTACCGAGCACACACTCCATGCCAGGTTATGTGCTAAGTGCTTGATACAGCACCTTATTTAATCATCGCAGCACCTGGGAAACAAGTACCATTATTATTTCACAAGCAGAAAGTGAGGCACAGAGAGGTTACATGCCCAGGGGTTTCCAGCTAAGGGACGGAGCTTTGATTTCTGAAGGTGCCGGGGTCTCCATTAGAGGGAAGATGGGGAGCAGAGCAAGCTAACGGTCAAGCTGGTTTGGAAGCCAGGATGGTACCTGCGGTCAGAGGGAGGGCGCATGGCCGGGGTTCACAGTCCTAGGGGACCAGGCCCTGTTACTTCCAGATTCACTGGCTCTGTTAGGAAAGAGAAGAATGAAGCTAGCAGAGGCCCGGGCCCTGAGGCAGAGGGATGGACTCTTGGACTCCCCAGGATACCTACCAGCCAGGCTGTATCCCTGGCCCATGTACCTCCAATCCAGAGACAGCACCTCATCCCATAACCGAGGAATAAAACCAGGGGGTGACACTTCCCCTTCTGCTGAGAAGCTTGCCTTCATTTTTTCAAATATAAGAAAATGTTCTTCCAAAAAAGGGAAGAACACCAAGCAAGGCTGTCAATCTCAGGCCTCAGACAAATGCAATGCAGTTGAGACTTCTCTCTCTTTCCAGTGCCTTCTCCCCCTTTCCCAAAGTCACTTACTGTATATATATACACGCACGCTGTCACAGGCTTTGAGATGCAAATTGCACCAAGCAGAAGGCAGCTTGAAGAACAAAGAACGATTGAGGGAAGATCTGAAAAATGGATTTGGAAAAGGCTCTCTGAATTCCTCGGGAGAGGGGAGACCTCTCTGCAGAGGGGAGCAGGGATGATGATCTGGGACTTTTTTATGGGAGAGAGGATTGAGAGGCCCAGTGCTGACTGTGGGGAGTGATGGGGAGGGAGTGTTACAGAAATCTGGAGTGGAAGCTAAGGCTCTGGGTGAGCAAAGAAGTCTGGTTTGATTACAGTCTTCAGCACTGAGCTGGGCACTTTTCCCCTCCTCCTTTTAATATTAGGCCTCAAACGTACTGTGAGTCATGGAGCTAACAGGTCTGCCAACATCCGGGTTTGTTCCAGAGCAGCTAGGTAGGGCAATACTGTTCTAAGGGCTTTAAGGGGAGGGTGCAGCCCCCCTTCAGTCCGGGAAGCCCCTGTAGGATACCACATTGTCCCTGGAGCCTGGAGGGGAGGGGCTCCCAGGACCAGCAAAGAGAAAACTCTGGCTGGGTAGATGTGGCACGGTGCCTCTGGGACCTGGCCTCATGTCAGCCCAGTGTCCAGTTGCTGAGCACCTACTCTG
Source organism: Mesoplodon bidens (assembly GCF_964165515.1). Lineage (NCBI taxonomy): Eukaryota > Metazoa > Chordata > Mammalia > Artiodactyla > Ziphiidae > Mesoplodon > Mesoplodon bidens. Next base: position 58,152,393 of record NC_138178.1, on the reverse strand, counting down.
TGCAGGCCCTGTACAAATCAGACATGTCCCCACTCTCAGGGACTCTCAGTCTAATCAAGGCAGCTAACTGGACTGCAAGCTCCATGCAGATGGAGATTGGTCTTATTTACTGCGGCATCCCCAATTCTAGAACTGCGATTGAAAGAGCAGGTACTCAATAAACATTTATAAGATGGATGGGTGAGTGAGTGGGTAGGTGGGTAGATGGATGGATAGGTGAGGGGATGGATAGCTGGATAGATGCATGGACAAGTGGGTGGGTGGATGGACAGATGGATGGACTAACCACCTAGAAAAGAAGTAAGCATGTAGACAGCACTCTAAGCGATAGACACAAAATGCCTCCGATGGGTATTGGGATGGGGAAAGCTTCATGGAGCTGGCCTCATCTGAGTTGGGCCTTGAGGGATGAGAAGGAGCCATTCTTTTTTTTTTTTTTTTTTTTTTTTGCAGTACGCGGGCCTCTCACTGTTGTGGCCTCTCCCTGTTGCGGAGCACAGGCTCCGGACGTGCAGGCTCAGCGGCCATGGCTCACGGGCCCAGCCGCTCCGCGGCATGTGGGATCTTCCCGGACCGGGGCATGAACCCGTGTCCCCTGCATCGGCAGGCGGACTCTCAACCACTGAGCCACCAGGGAAGCCTGAGAAGGAGCCATTCTTATACTCTTCACAGTGCCTACCAGCGCACGAATGAGGACCTATTTGCATAAGATGATGTCGAAGGGAACCGAATTGTGAGAGCTAAATTGAACTCTAGAGATCATGTGGTCCCACCCCATCATTTTGCAGATAGGAAAACTAGGGCACAGGAAGGTTAAGTGACTCACCCAAGGTCACACAGTAACTAAGTGGCAAGGCAGAGATTCCAGCAAGGTCTGCTTGCTTTTAGAGCCTGATCTCTTAGCCCCGTCCTGTGCTGCTCTCCTGTTCCAGGGCTCTGCTCTCCTTACTGAGATGCCTTGTGGAATTTTGCTACCATTTCTGCTGGAGCCCAGCTCCACCACCCACCTCTGCAGGGCTGGGGAGACCAGGAGCAACTGCTCAGCCCTGGTTAGGCCTTTACCCTTGAATACCACAGGGGAAGAAGCAAGAGGAGGCCACACTGATTGGGTTGGGAGAGGACAATACAGCATCCCAGCCCCAAGACCCAGGGGTAAATGTTCCACCACCAGGTTGTTGAGACTAAGCAGACATGAAGGGGGAAAAGTGGAGGCCATAAGGCTTACACAGGGAGTAGGAGTGACCCTTCTCTGGAGACCAAGTTCAGCATCCCAATCCCAGAATTGGGTTATCTGCATTATATGAAGCTAAATCTGAATGTAAATGAACCAGGGACTCCAGTTTCTGGAGAATGCAATAATGCCCATCTTTTTTTTTTTTTTTTTTTTTTTGCGGTATGTGGGCCTCTCATTGTTGTGGCCTCTCCCGTTGCAAAGCACAGGCTCCGGACGCGCAGGCTCATCAGCCATGGCTCACGGGCCCAGCCGCTCCGCGGCATGTGGGATCTTCCCAGACCGGGGCACGAACCCGTGTCCCCTGCATCGGCAGGCGGACTCTCAACCACTGCGCCACCAGGGAAGCCCCAATGCCCATCATTTTTAACTGCTGGCAGGAAGCAGTTAAGATGGACCTGTTCCATAGCTCCCTCCATGCACCATGGAGTTGGTTCCTTGAACAAGACATGGGCAAGACCCTATAGGGAACTCCCCGCTGCCTGGTCCACCAATGGGATGCCCCCTGCACATTTCAGAGACAAGGTCTGATGCTACTTGGGTCCCCAGTGCACGCCCCATGACTGAAGGAGTAACGCTCTCTTGTGTGGTCCCCTGTTCCAGGACGCCTTCCCTCACCTCTGCTTGCTGACTAAAATTGTTGCTTCCATCCTTCAGAGAGGAAGCTTCCCCACCGTCTAGGAAATATCTGCTCTCATGGCTTCCAGAAAAGATGGACACATGAGGCATCAGCACATCACAGGAGCTCATAAAGTACTGGCTGACTTAATGTTCAAGGAAACCCTTGGACATGTGGAGACATTCAAATGACAGTAATAATACAGGCACATCTGGAGACACGCCTTTCCCTAACCCTCTGTAAAGTGGGCTGGCATGTGGCTGGGGGAGCCCTGGCCTTAAATTCTGCCACTTGTGTGCTGTACAGTCTCCAAGGAGTCACTTGACTTCTCCAAGGCTCTGTTTTTTCATCTATAAAATGGGAGAAATAACTGTACTTTCATCATGGGACTTGAGGTAAGATTCAAAAAGAGCTGGTATGTTAGACCCTCAAAAGCTCCCCAGGTGATTCTAGTGGACAACCAGGGCTGAGGACTGCTGGGTGACGGGGAAAACCCAGACCCCTGATGTCCACGCCAGGTTTCTTTCCTTTCTCCCAGGTGCCAGGGAGGTAATAGGTAGCTGGCTAAAGCTTAGGCATGCCAGGCTCGGCTTCCAGCTTCGGCCTTCTTGTGGCCTGGATGTGGACGCGGCAGGCAGGCGGCCCTGATGGAGTGCAGCAGGAAAGGGGCCGTGTACCTGGGGAGGCCCAAGTCATTAATCAGGCCTCTGGGCACCGCGCCTGGTCTCTGGAATATTCATAAGGCCCCTCCAGCTGTGCCAGGCAATCAGGGTGCTGATTGCTCCCCCATCTGCAGCTTAACATTCCACTCCAGAGAGGAGAGAGCTGGCGGCTGAATGTTAACCAGGGAAAAAAGTGGCTCGGGCCTTCACAACAGCAGCCTGAACAAGAGCCCCAGGAAAGACAAATCCACTCCTTCGAGATCTGCCGGCCCGGCCAGAACTTATCCATCCCCCAGCGTCACAGGCAGTGGAAAGAGTCGCGGGTTCAGAAATAAGTGAACTGGTTTCTGGCGGCTCTGCAGCCTGTTTCCCCAGCTGTAAAATGGGGATGGTTCTACCAAACGCCCCAAGAGGACTGATGAAGATGGAGTTTCTTGGACTGGATTGCTGTACAAAGGCAAGGCATCATCATTGCTTGTAGTTGTTGTGGGCATGCTTCCTACCCTGCGGAAAAGTTTTTAATCACAAATATTGAAGTCTCAGGCAAGCTGGCTTTAAGGGAAACTGAACAAAGGAAGAAAAGCTCTTGGAAAAGGCAGCCTCGGGCTCGGCCTCAGGGCATGGATTTGGGGGTGCCAGGCTTGCTATTCTCATCTGCCCCAAACCTCTCAGAGAAGCAAGAAAGGAATGGGAAGGACATTTGACAGTAGACGGCCAAAAATTCAGAAAAGAACTACAAAAGCAGACAGTGTTCTGTGGCCTTCTGGTTGCTCAGGAAAAAGAGTCTGGACCCAAGCAGTGCAGGCACAAAAGTGTGCCACCATGAGTTCACAGCTCATGAGTAACGCTCTAAGTAATGATTAGGACTCACCAAGATACGGCCAAAATCTTTCCTGTGTTTATGTTGAATAATACAGGAAACTGTTTTTAGAGAGATTTCTATCTAAATGGAGAGGAAAAAAAAAAACTGGAGCTAAAATAATATAACCTTCTTCCTAGAAAACCGACCAACATGGAACAGTCCATCTCTCCTGCTGACAGACAATGAGGGTCCTGAACTTGGCATTATTGTTATTGCTGTTTGTTGCTGCCCCTCTCTATCCCCAAGACCAGCCAGCCCACAACAGTGTGCTCAGCCCTGACCACAGAGGGCAGAAGCCTGACAGCCTTGGCCAAGGCAGCAGGGGAAGGCAAGAGTCAGCCTGATTCCTAAGCAGCCCCTCACTGGGGGCAGGACCCTGTTCCACAGAGTCTCAGACATCAGGGTCCTGCCTCAGACTAAAGGAACTGTTCAGATCCAGGAGCTGCCTTGCCCCTACCCTCCAGCCCTTCACCCTCACTCTGGGTACTTGTATCTTGCTAGCATTTTCTCCAGCCAGCTCAGAAGCACGTGTTCCTCTGGAAGGAAACATTTGTCACATACATCAAATGAGTGCTGAACTGAGCCCCTACTCTGGGTTATGTGTTCTCTGAAACCTCACACGTTCTCTCTTCACGTCAACAAATTGCTTTTATTTCTTTTTTTTCCTAAAGTATAAAACATTAAGTGTTCATCTAAAAAAATTTTAGATAATATAGTTAAGGAAAAAGAAGAAAATGAAAGAGCGCTCATGATCCCAATACTCAGAGATAACCACTTTTAACATTAAGTGTGGGACTTCCCTGGTGGCGCAGTGGTTAAGAATCCGCCTGCCGAATTCTATCAAACATTTAGAGAAAAGCTAACACCTATCATTCTCAAACTCTTCCAAAATATAGCAGAGGGAGGAACACTCCCAAACTCATCCTATGAGGCCACCATCACCCTGATATCAAAACCAGACAAAGATGTCACAAAGAAAGAAAACTACAGGCAAATATCACTGATGAACATAGATGCAAAAACCCTCAACAAAATACTAGCAAACAGAATCCAGCAGCACATTAAAAGGATCATACACCATGATCAAGTGGGGTTTATCCCAGGGATGCAATTCTGGATTCTTCAATATACGCAAATCAATCAATGTGATACACCATATTAACAAATTGAAGGATTAAAACCATACGATCATCTCAATAAATGCAGAAAAAGCTTTCGACAAAATACAACACCTATTTATGATAAAAACACTCCAGAAAGTAGGCATAGAGGGAACTTACCTCAACATAATAAGGGCCATATATGACAAACCCACAGCCAACATCATCCTCAATGGTGAAAAACTGAAAACATTTCCACTAAGATCAGGAAAAAGACAAGGTTGCCCACTCTCACCACTATTATTCAACATAGTTTTGGAAGTTCTAGCCACAGCTTCAGAGAAGAAAAGGAAATAAAAGGAATCCAAATTGGAAAAGAAGAAGTAAAGCTGTCACTGTTTGCAGATGACATGATACTATACATAGAGAATCCTAAAGATGCTACCAGAAAACTACTAGAGGGGGTTTCCCTGGTGGTGCAGTGGATGAGAGTCCGCCTGCCAATGCGGGGGACACGGGTTCATGCCCCGGTCCAGGAAGATCCCACATGCCGCGGAGCGGCTAGGCCCGTGACCCATGGTCGCTGAGACTGCGCGTCCGGAGCCTGTGCTCCGCAACGGGAGAGGCCACAGCAGTGAGAGCCCCGCGTACCGCAAAAGAAAAAAAAAAAAAACTACTAGAGCTAATCAATGAATTTGGTAAAGTAGCAGGATACAAAATTAATGCACAGAAATCTCTTGCATTCCTATACACTAATGATGAAAAATCTGAAAGTGAAATTAAGAAAACACTCCCATTTACCACTGCAACAAAAAGAATAAAGTATCTAGGAATAAGCCTACCTAAGGAGACAAAAGACCTGTATGCAGAAAATTATAAGACACTGATGAAAGAAATTAAAGATGATACAAACAGATGGAGAGATATACCACGTCCTTGAATTGGAAGAATCAACATTGTGAAAATGACTATACTACCCAAAGCAATCTACAGATTCAATGCAATCCCTATCAAACTACACTGGCATTTTTCACAGAACTAGAACAAAAAATTTCACAATTTGTATGGAAACACAAAAGACCCTGAATAGCCAAAGCAATCTTGAGAAAGAAAAACGGAGCTGGAGGAATCAGGCTCCCTGACTTCAGACTATACTATAAAGCTACAGTAATCAAGACAGTATGGTACTGGCACAAAAACAGAAATATAGATCAATGGAACAGGATAGAAAGCCCAGAGATAAACCCACACACATATGGTCACCTTATCTTTGACAAAGGAGGCAAGAATATATAGTGGAGAAAAGACAGCCTCTTCAATAAGTGGTGTTAGGAAAACTGGACAGCTACATGTAAAAGAATGAAATTAGAACACTCCCTAACACCATACACAAAAATAAACTCAAAACGGATTAAAGACCTAAATGTAAGGCCAGACACTATCAGACTCTTAGAGGAAAACATAGGCAGAACACTCTATGATATAAACCAAAGCAAGATCCTTTTTGACCCACCTCCTAGGGAAATGGAAATAAAAACAAAAATAAACAAATGGGACTTAATGAAAGTTAAAAGCTTTTGCACAGCAAAGGAAACCATAAACAAGACGAAAAGACAGCCCTCAGAAAGGGAGAAAATATTTGCAAATGAAGCAACTGACAAAGGATTAATCTCCAAAATTTACAAGCAGCTCATGCAGCTCAATATCAAAAAAACAAACAACCTAATCCAAAAATGGGCAGAAGACCTAAATAGACATTCTCCAAAGAAGATATACAGATTGCCAACAAACACATGAAAGAATGCTCAACATCATTAATCATTAGAGAAATGCAAATCAAAACTACAATGAGATATCATCTCACACCGGTCAGAATGGCCATCATCAAAAAATCTACAAACAATAAATGCTGGAGAGGGTGTGGAGAAAAGGCAACCTTCCCTCACTGTTGGTGGGAATGTAAATTGATACAGCCACTATGGAGAACAGTATGGAGGTTCCTTAAAAAAACTACAAATAGAACTACCATATGACCCAGCAATCCCACTACTGGGCATATACCCTGAGAAAACCATAATTCAAAAAGAGTCATGTACCAAGATGTTCATTGCAGCACTATTTACAATAGCCAGGACATGGAAGCAATCTAAGTGTCCATCAACAGATGAATGGATAAAGAAGATGTGGCACATATCTACAATGGAATGTTACCCAGCCATAAAAGGAAACGAAATTGAGTTATGTGTAGTGAGGTGGATGGATCTAGAGTCTGTCCTACAGAGTGAAGTAAGTCAGAAAGAGAAAAACGAATACCGTATGCTAACACATATATATGGAATCTAAAAAAAAAAAAATGGTTATGAAGAACCTAGGGGCAAGACGAGAATAAAGATACAGACCTAGTAGAGAATGGACTTAAGGATACGGGGAGGGGGAAAGGTAAGCTGGGACAAAGTGAGAGAGTGGCATGGACATATATACACTATCAAACGTAAAATATATAGCTAGTGGGAAGCAGCCACATAGCACAGGGAGATCAGCTCTGTGCTTTGTGACCACCTAGAGCGGTGGGATAGGGAGGAAGATGCCAGAAGGAAGAGATATGAGGACATATGTATATGTATAACTGATTCATTTTGTTATAAAGCAGAAACTAACACACCATTGTAAAGCAATTATACTCCAATAAAGATGTTTTAATAAATAAATAAATAAAATAAGCATTAAAAAAAAAAAAGAATCCGCTTGCCAATGCAGGGGTCACGGGTTCGATACCTGGTCTGGGAAGATCCCACATTCTGCGGAGCAACTGGGTCCGTGTGCCACAACTACTGAGCCCGTGTGCTGCAACTACTGAAGCCCACACACCTACAGCCCATGCTCTGCAACAAGACAAGCAACTGCAATGAGAAGCTCACACACCGCAACAAAGAGTAGCCCCCGCTTGCCACAACTAAAGAAAGCCTACGTGCAGCAACCAAGACCCAACGCAGCCAAAAAAAAAAAAAAAAACATTAGGTGTCTTTTCCAAATAGGTGGATGGCTAGATAGATATTTTTCAACGGGATTAATCAGATTTTACCTTTTTTTTTCCTCAGTTAACAGTGGGTGATAAATTTTTCTCTCATTAAATATTCCCCTGCATCAGTGGTTCTAAAAGTATTGTATGGGAACCCTTGGAGATCCCCAAGACTTTTTCAGGGAGTCCGTTGGGTTAAAACTATTTTCATAATAATACAAGACATTATTTGCCTTTTCACTCATTCTCTCAGGACTGTACAGTGGAGTTTTCCAGAGGCTGTATGATGTGTGATATTGCAACAGGCTGAATGTAGAAGCAGATATGCAAATCCAGCCATCTTTTATTAAGCCAGTCTAATTTAAAGAGATTTGCCAATGTCATTCTTCTCATTAATTTTTTTTGGAAAATATAATTATTTTTCATAAAAATATGTTTTTTGGGAGTACATAAAATGGGTTTATTATTAGGTGAATTAACAAATGCATATTTTTGAAATTCCTTTTTTTTTTTTTTTCTTTTTTGCGGCTTGTGGGATCTTATTTCCCCAACCAGGGATTGAATACGGGCCCTCGGCAGTGAAAGTGCAGAATCCTAACCACTGGACTGCCAGGGAATTCCCTGAAATTCCTTCATTTTTATTTTGAATATGCTAAATATTAATAGATATAGCCATATAAGCAAAAGCTCTTTGGGGTTCTCAAAAATGTTTAAGAGTGTAAAGTGATTCTGAGGCTGAACACTTGAGAACAACTACTCTACACCATTACCTGTGGTGACTACATAGCACCCCTTTCTGTGGATGGCCCCTAATTTGTTCATCCATTTCCTTATTGAAATGGGTTGCTTCCAATTTTCACTACTATAAAAGTGCCGCACAAATCATCGAGTACCTACATAAAGTGAAAACTTCCTGGAATGACAGAAAACAACAGAAACCAACTGGAAGGGTGAGCCATCACTATTAGTCTATTATTAATCAAATTAAACAAAAATGTATCACAGGATGTGAACAAATAAAGTTGAAAGGCTATGTGCACGTTGAATATATATATACGTGTACAGATACATATGTTTCCATAGAGAGCAAGACTTACGCTCTGTAAAGAGTCCTTTTTTCTCTGCTGTCTATGAAGTGGTTATAAAAGCTGATCATATTCTAGAGCAGTGCTACGGATGGTATGAAACTCTTTGGTACCATTACAGAAACTGAGAGGAGTTTAGAAACTTTAAGCAATTTGAGAAAGAAATTTTATTTCTGTAGGTAGGAAACAATAAAAAATTGATGTTTGTAAAAAAGTTGAGTACAAAAATGCTGCAGACTTTCAAAAATATATACTTGAGAGTATTTCTGTAGAATAGACTCCTAGAAGTGGAATTGCTGGGTCAATGGACACGCATCTTAAAATGTTAATAGATATTAACAAGTTACCTCCATTTACACCTCACCAAGAGTAAGATGTAAATATACCAAATGTCCTGAGAGTGTATGTGAGTGCCTGCCCTCTGACATCTTTGGCAAAACCAAAGATTATGATTCTTTTAAATCTTTTTCTACTTAGTAGGCTAAAAGTTATATTTTGTCTTCTATGATTGCTTATTCATATCCCTTGCCCATTTTCTATTGGGTCCTTTTTCTTATTGATTTTTCTTAACTCTTTATTTATTCTGGACAAGCATCTTTTGTCTGTCATACATTGCAAATATTGGCTTGCCTCAATTATGTGGCTTGCCTTTTAATTTTGCTTACATGTCTCACTAGAGTATAAAAACTGCCTTTAAAACTTTTATTCTAAATTTATTCTAATCTATTAATCATTTCCTTTATGGTTTTATGGATTCTCATCTGGCTTAGGAAGCCTTTCCTTGTTGCATGATTTTAAAAATACTCTCCATTTCCCTCTAATACACTTGCAGCTTTTCTTTTTATTTCTTAATATTTAGATCTTCAATCCATCTGGAATTAATTTTTGTTATGGTGTGAGGCATTGACTGTTGACCTTTGTAATCCATGTAGTGGAGCATGGCAGGGTGCCAGCAATGGGCTTGAGCCCCAGTAAGAACCAGCCCATGCATTGCTGGGGACCTGTAGGCCTGCCTGCTGCAGCTGGAGCTAAGCTGGTTCCCAAGTGGACAGATATCTGAGCCCACCTGGTTCAGGAGGGGAGGCAAGCTACATTTCAGAATCCTTCCCAATGAGATAGAGCTGTTGTGGGCATCTGCAAAGTTAACAAGCAGAGCTGATGACACTCCAAGAAAGCACCAAAACATCTTTACCATGTAGTTTGGTTCTCAGAGAGCTTTCTGTCCATTACCCTCCTTGATGCCAACATCGCTATGTAGGTGGAAGGGGATTCAAGATGCCCACTTTACCATTACAGAAAATAAGGTGCAGAGGGGTAAGTGACATGCCCGAGGTCACGCTCCTGGTGAGTGGCAGAGCCCAAATAGAACCTAGACTTCCTGCTCCCGAGTCCACAGCTCCTCCGACCTCTCTGTGCATCAGGCTCTGAGCCCCTGTCACCGCAGCTGCCCCCTTTAGTGGAAGGGAGGGTCTGGCCTAAGGCTTTCCCAAAACTGTGCTCCCCCACTGTGGGCAGGTGAGACTGGAAAAATCCATCCTCCACCACCAGCTGACAGAGGGTTTCGAGGCTTCCTTGGGCATGTACCTCCTCCTCTCCCCGAGTGTTTGGTGGAGGGTGGGAGTGATGAGTCAGGCCGGGGAGGGAGAGCTCAGCCATAAACAAGCGGGACTGACAGCGAGCACTTTCCTTGAGGCACGTGACCTCCCACGGGCCTCCGGGGACTCTGCCTGAATGGCAAAGCTTCAAAATTTCGTGATCTAGGCTCTGCACATTTAATTTGCTATATTCTCAAAGGCAGCCACAGAAGGGAAGAAGCTTTTAGAGAGGAGGTGGGGGATGAGGGAGAAGGTAAATTATTTCTAGTCCCTCAATGAAGAGGTCAAAATGTTGTTTTTAATGAGTGTGTCATTTTTGCAGACACCCAATGTGACTATGCTGGGTCTTTATCCCCTCCAGCTCCAAACCAAAGGGACACCCAGGACGCAGAATTGTAGAGCTGGGTCTGGCCTTGGAGATCAGATGATCCGATCCCTTGGGGTTAATGGGAACCCCATGTACCCCAAAGCAAGTGACTTGTCTAAATTGGGGAAGTTGTGGGAACAGATCTCAGGTCTCCTGGATGTACTTGTTCTCTCCTTGGATATTCCTCAGGTCCCCCACCTACACTTGCTCTGGTGACCATTGGGGAAAGCCTTGGGGAAGGCACAGCCACTGGACACACAATGAGAAAGTAAAAGGTGGGGGTCAGAGAGAAACGGGCAACAGGCCCAACAGTGACCAAGCAGGGCTTCTCTCCACCCTGGGGCTGCAATCAGGCCTACGGAGGTACGGGTGCCTACCTGTTCCAGGGGGATGACGAGGAAGGAGCCACCTCCCGCGCTCTCAGTGACAATGGCCAGGAAGCGGGCATTGACGGCGCAGAAATGGTTATCATGCACATTCTTGGTGATGGGGATCCCGTCGAAGCAGTGCTCCCGGTTGGCCACCTTCCCGTAGACGTTCCGGAACTTGGAGCTGCGGTATTGCGGACGCCAGGACATCTGTGAGGGGCCAGAAGAGACAAGGGTCAGGCCGGGAACTGCTTCCCAAAGGGCTGAGCTGGGCACGTGCGGGAGGTCTCAGGGATGCAGGAGGTGAGGAAGGCCCAGCATCTGCCCTCAGGATGCGGGGAGAGGGGAAGGAATCTCCAAGAATCGGGTGCCCAGCCCCGTGCTGGAGGACTTACTCTTTCAATAAAGTCCCGCAAGGGCAAAGACTGGCATGAGGGCATCCACACACTTCCTGCTTTCAGTATACACGTCCACACCACCTTCCAGAAAGGATGGAGGATCCTTTCACTCTCAAGGGACGTGCCACGTGATAGAGCAGACCATCCATCCAATAACATGTCTGGGCTGCCTCTTGCGTGTCAGAAACTGTGCTTAATTTAGTATGGGACGTGCAGACAGAGGAGGCTGGTTGTTCACAAAGAGAGAGAACACTTCTAATGATGAGGGGCGGGGGAGGAAGACAGCCCCTTACGTGCAGCAAGGTAAATGACCACCCATTATCATACACTCCTCTGATTCTCTCTAGGGCTTCTAACCCACAAGTGCACCCTCAGAAATCTCTTAGTCCTATACATCATCACCATAATCATTATAAGTATCATCATCATCATCATCATCACCACCAGGCCCAGAGAGGTAAAGTGACTTGTCCAAGGCCACACAGCTAATGAGTAAGGTCATGAACACAGGTCTCCTGATTGGAAATCTGAGACTCTTTCTTATGCCAGATTAGCCTTTGGAGCAAGGTTTCTCAGTGTGTGGCCCACAGATCACCTGTATCAAAATCATCCGGGATAGGGGAGGTTTCTCAGCCTCCCACATCATTTGTTAGAAATGTTGCTTCCTGGGTCCCAATCCAGACCTACTAAATCCATTATTTTGGGAATGGGGCCCAGAAAGAGGCATTTTAATCCCGCTTCCCTGCCCCAGTGAGACAGAAATACACTGAAGTTTGAGAGCCCCTGTTCCAGAGAATGGAATGGTACCCCTCCCGACCCCTCACCACCCACCAACCATGACACAGGGTCCAACCGACTGACCAACTGGCCCCTACTGCATGAGTGTCCCATGCTGTGCTCAGTGGAGAACACAGATACACAGATGTGCATGTGTGGGTGTGTGGAGGACAGGATGGGCAGCCCACCGTGGAGTTCAGCTTTGTTGTAGGATGGCGCCTCCTATGGGGAAGCCCTACGAATGGGCGCCATGGCAGATGGAGCCCAAGTAGGTGCTGTCCTGGCAGACACGCATCCAAGCTCAATGAGCAATGGCAAGTTCCCAGCCGAGGCCTGGCATTCAGTAGGCACTTAATAAGCGCTTTATTAAATGAACATCCTTCTGGCCCGACTTTGCCATTATCCATCCTCTCCCCTTCCTGCCAAATCTCCTGATATGCCTTGAGTCTCCCACTCCATCTCAGGACAGAAATTTCTTCAGATGAAACTTCCAAGGGGAGGAAAACAAAAGGAAACACCACCACAGCATCAGGAAACCAACCCTGGGAATTTGACTGAAAACAAAACTTTGCATCTGATTTAAATAAAGCCAGGAGCTCAGCCACAAAGGCCTCTGTATTGAAGGAAGAAGTTCAGTTCCAGTGAGGAGAATCCCAGGGATTCTTCAGGCAAGCCCTCTTCCGGCCAGCTCTCTGGGCCTCCACCCCCCTTCTCCACTCCTCCAGGCCACTCTCCACGCCGCAGGGCCAGTGCCCTACTCTCCACTCCTCCCCACCTCCCAGCCTCTGCCCACACTGTACCCCTTTCCTTCCTGCCTTCTCCCCTCTCTGCCGAGTTCTGCCCAAGACTATTCAGAACAAAGTCCCGCTGGAGAGGCAAGTGCACTGGACGGGAGCCTGGCTGGTCATTTCTGGCTGTGTGACCTCAGACAATCCTCTTCTGACTGATTCCTCATCAGGATTACATCAGTGATGCCCCGAGTGTGGTCCCAGGTGGTCACTCATGGTTCCTTTACATGGTACAGAGATGAAGTTTTAAATTTTAGTAGTTACATATTTATTTTTAATTTGCATTAGAAAAAATATAACTTGCATGCCAAGTCCATGATTTCACAGGTATTAATTAGTGCTAAGAAAGCTAAGTTTAAAAATAATGAATTAATTCAAAGAAAAATACAGCATGAAGAATATAGTCTGGGTGGTACATGGCCCCAGCAGAAATTCTGTCTGATATGGGAGTATTGGAAATCACTCTGTCTCTTTCAGGTAGAACATTCTAGATTCCACAGCTCCCCCTGAAGAGAAAGGAGGTGGTGAGCCTGCTCATTCCAACCTCTTGTTCCTTGTTGGTGCAGTTCTGGCCTGGAATGCCTTCGCTCTCTTCTCTGTCCAGCCCAACCTTAGCCTTCAGGGCCTGACTTGAATCTGACTGCCCTCCCAAAGGTCCAGCAGAGAGAACTCTGTGGAGATCAGCCCCAGCCTGCATCCTAGGAAAAACAGAGAGCGTCTCTCAGCAAGCCCGGCGCTGACCTCTCCCCACTGGCTGGTAGGCTGGGGCTGACCTCTCCGCTGGACCTTTGGAAGGGCTGGGGGAAGGAGGCCAGGGGGCCCTTATCACTGGGCCTGAACCTTCACCCCTCATGAAGCCACAGTAAGCATGCCTGGCAGAGCGCTGGACCAGGAGTCTGCAGTCCTGGGTTTTCACTCCCCATTCTAACTCCTACTAGCCTTGGAAAGACACTTTGCCTCCCTGAGATATTCTAAAATGAGACTCATAATTCCTGACTTTATCTGGTTACTTTAAGAGTCAAAATGAGATATGTAGGCACAAGGTCTCATTCAAGATAAGGTATCACTGCTGGGCTTCCCTGGTGGCGCAGTGGTTGAGAGTCCACCTGCCGATGCAGGGGACACGGGTTCGTGCCCCAGTCCGGGAGGATCCCGCATGCTGCGCAGCGGCTGGGCCCGTGAGCCATGGCCGCTGAGCCTGCGCGTCCGGAGCCTGTGCTCCACAACGGGAGAGGCCACAACAGTGAGAGGCCCGCGTACCGCAAAAAAAAACCAAAAAAAAAACAAAAAACAAAGATATCACTGCTGCTCCCGTGGGCCCAGTCTTCTGAGAGGTGTCTGGAAAGCATCAGACACGGACTCCACTTTCAAATATCTTACAAGCCAATGGAGGAGATGAAATGGATGCTTGACAAGTTTATGGTAGTGAGAGGTCAGGGAAGGGGGGGTCAGGGTAGGCTTCATGGAGGAGGGGCCATCTGCCAGCACGGGACACTGAGAGAGCACCGGGCAGTGTGCACAATCCCCTGCGAGGTGGGAACTATGACTGTCCTTGTTGCACAGGGTGGGAAACAGACCCAGACCAAGTTCAGACAGTGAGCAAGCACAGGATTCACTGGAACCTGTTCTGACTCTGCAGACCATATTATGTTCTCTCCAACTTCTTATTATAAAATACTTCAAAATGCAAAAATAGTTGAGAGCGTGGTACAACAATCACCCACCACCTGGGTTCATCATCATTAACATGTTGCCATGTTCCTTTATGTACCTACTGCTTTCGGTTTTTTTAGTTTTGTGGAATCGTTTGAAAGGAAGTTGCCAACATGATGACTCCTGCCCCTTTATTATGTCAGCACACATTTCCTACAAAGGAGGACGATTTCCTACCTGAACACATCACTACTACCACCTCTAAGAAAATTAACAACAATTCTTCAATACCGTTTAAAACCCAGCTAATATTCAAAATTCTTCAAAATGCCTTTTTACAGCTATTCCATATTTTGAACCAGGATTGGGAGCTGTGTTGCTCCCATGTATTTCATTTGGTTGTGATCTCTCTTTTGACTCCTTTAAATCTAGAACACTCCCATCACTTTTTTTTTTTTTTTTAGTGACACTGACTTCTTAAAGACATCAAATCAGTTGTCTTAGAAAATGTTCTAGGGGCTTCCCTGGTGGTGCAGTGGTTAAGAATCCGCCTGCCAATGCAGGGGACACGGGTTCGAGCCCTGGTCTGGGAAGATTCCACATGCTGCAGAGCAACTAAGCCGTGTGCCACAACTACTGAGCCTGTGCTCTAGAGCCCACGTGCCTAGAGCCCGTGCTCCGCAACAAGAGAAACCACCGCAATGAGAAGCTTGTGCACCACAGCGAAGAGTAACCCCCGCTCACTGCAACTAGAGAAAGCCCGCATGCAGCAACGAAGACCCAATGCAGCCAAAAATAAAATAAAAAAAGAAAATGTTCTAGCGTTTTGTCTGATGTTGCTTTGTGGTCTCTTCAAATTCATTCCTGGGGCTTCCCTGGTGGCACAGTGGTTGAGAGTCTGCCTGCCGATGCAGGGGACTCGGTTTCGTGCCCCGGTCCGGGAAGATCCCACATGCCGCGGAGCGGCTGGGACTGTGAGCCATGGCCACTGAGCCTGCGCATCCGGAGCCTGTGCTCCGCAACGGGAGAGGCCACAACAGTGAGAGGCCCGCGTACCGCAAAAAAAAAAAAAAAAAAAAAAAAAAAAAAAGTCATTCCTGGATTCCCTATAAACTTTAGGAGTCAGATGTAAAGGCTTGATTCAATTCACATTAAAGATGCCCCTGTTGTTAATCCCTGGCTTGGGCGGGGTGAGGATAGGGAGGAAGGGACAGAGGGAACTTGTGAACATGTACCTGGCCTGGCTGGCGGCAGTGAGGGGGCCAGCTGGCCAGTGACAAGTGTTTGCTCTGGAGGGTGGTGGACAGACAGCTGGAGGACCTGGGAGGCCAGATCAGGCACCGGCACACAATGTGGGCCGAAGTGGAGCATCTGGAGGCCCCAGAGTTCTGACCTTTCCTCCTGTGCTTACCAAGGGGCTGACTTCATTCTGAGGTCAGATGCACGGGTGTGCAAGCAGGGAACAGAAAAGCCTCCTCCCTATTCTGCAGAGAGAGGAGGCCACGCTGAGGCTGGGACTGAAAGAGCCACCCAGACCTCACAGGGAAATCAGTGTGGCAGCCAAGAGGTCACCTGAAAATCTGGCCCTTTGCCCCTTGCCCTCAAGCCCAGCTCAGATCCTGGTGGATTCCTCCCTGCTAGTTCTAGTGAGGCTATGACACTCTCTATGAACCTTACAGGAGCAATCAGCACAAGACTGAGACACATTTGAGCTCCCTAAAAGGAAGGACTTTCTTAATGGTTAGAGCTGTCTGAGATGGAAAAGGAAGTTATCATGATAGGTAATGAGCTTCCCATCCCTGGAAGGGTTCAAGATTGAGGTGGATGATCTCTGGGTTAAGGGCAGTGTGGAACAACAGATGGGACTAGATGGCCTTCCAGCCTCCAAATAATAGAGTTCCTCTACTTTATTAAAAACAGTGTGTTGCAACGAGAGGCGTGCTGGGGTCAGACAGCAACAAACAGGACACCCTGGCTAGCGACATTTCTTCTCTGTAAAACAGGGATCGTAATGCCTCCCCGGCTGGGTTGCTGTGACAAGGAAGGACAACGGCTCTGGTGGCAACTGCCATCTCCCCCTGGGCCTTCCCACATTGCTGATTACTGCACGGTCACTTATTTCAAGGTACGTATGTTTTCTCTCTCCTGTTACTAGATTGTAAGTTAGGCGATCATCCAACTCCTTCTGGCCCCTGCACAGCCTCCCTCCACCCTAGGCCTGGCGCTGGATTCCTGTCTATAGGAGCCTCCCAGTGACCCTGGTTGAATAATCTCTTGGTATGGTGGGAGGGCAAGGGCCAAGTTCAGGCACAACTGCCCAGTTCCTTGGAGGCGATAGGGTGAACCTCCCCCCAGGGCTGTGACTTCAGTTTACTGAAGTTTTGAGTTTTGAGCTGATACCCCACTCCTGGCCACAGGATGAGGGCCTAGTCCTTACTCTTACCCCATTAGGGCTTCTGGGCCCAAGCCCTTCCTTGTAGTGTTTGTTCTTCCGGTCACACAGCCTCATCTCCTCTGGCCTCCTTGTCACCAGGATGCCAAGGCCTCTTGAACTCAGTACACCCTTCAGGCTGGGGCTTAATGAGTCCCTTACCACTGACAGCACAGTATCAGCAAGGTGACCAATTCCATGACGCTCCCCAGCTGCCACCTCAACATCACCTCATTTGCCCCCAGCTGCAGCCGTCCAGTGGGCAGAGCTGGACAGATACTACAATCCCATTGAAAATATTTGGTACATATGTGACTAATTTGAGGCTCAGAGAGGTTGAGAGACTGGCCCAAAGTCACAAGCGGTGAAAGTGGCAGAGACAAGACCTCAGTCAAGACGTCCTGACTCTTAAAAAGACTTGAGTGAAAGCAATCTACAGATTCAATGCAATCCCTATCAAATTACCAATGGCATTTTTTACAGAACTAGAACAAAAAGATCTTAAAATTTGTATGGAGACACAAAAGACCCTGAATAGCCAAAGCAATCTTGAGGGAAAAAAACGGAGCTGGAGGAATCAGACTCCCTGACTTCAGACTGCACTACAAAGCTACAGTAATCAAGACAATATGGTACCAGCACAAAACCAAATATAGATCAATGGAACAGGATAGAAAGCCCAGAGATAAACCCATGCACCTATGGTCAACTAATCTATGACAAAGGAGGCAAGGATATAGAATGGAGAAAAGACAGCCTCTTCAATAAGTGGTGCTGGGAAAACTGGACAGCTACATGTAAAAGAATGAAATTAGAACACTCCCTAACACCATACACAAAAACAAACTCAAAATTAAAGACCTAAATGTAAGACCAGACACTATAAAACTCATAGAGGAAAACATAGGAAGAACACTCTTTGACATAAATCACAGCAAGATCTTTTTTGACCCACCTTCTAGAGAAATGGAAATAAAAACAAAAATAAACAAATGGGACCTAATGAAACTTAAAAGCTTTTGCACAGCAAAGGAAACTATAAACAAGATGAAAAGACAACCCTCAGAATGGGAGAAAATATTTGCAAATGAAGCAACTAACAAAGGATTAATCTCCAAAATGCACCAACAGCTCATGCAGCTCAATATCAAAAAAACAAACAACAACCCAATCCAAAAATGGGCAGAAGACCTAAATAGACATTTCTCCAAAGAAGACATACAGATGGCCAAGAAGCACATGAACACCTGCTCAACATTACTAATTATTAGAGAAATGCAAATCAAAACTACAATGAGGTATCACCTCACACCAGTTAGAATGGGCATCATCAGAAAATCTACAAACAACAAATGCTGGAGAGGGTGTGGAGAAAAGGGAACCCTCCTGCACTGTTGGTGGGAACGTAAATTGATACAGCCACTATGGAGAACAGTATGGAGGTTCCTTAAAAAACTAAAAATAGGGCTTCCCTGGTGGCGCAGTGGTTGAGAGTCCACCTGCCGATGCAGGGGACACGGGTTCGTGCCCCGGTCTGGGAGGATCCCACATGCCGCGGAGCGGCTGGGCCCGTGAGCCATGGCCGTTGAGCCTGCGCGTCCGGAGCCTGTGCTCCGCAACGGGAGAGGCCACAACAGTGAGAGGCCCACATAACGCAAAAAAAAAAAAAAAAAAAAAAACAACTAAAAATATTATTACCATATGACCCAGCACTCCCACTACTGTGCATATATCCAGAGAAAACCATAATTCAAAAAGACACATGCAGCCCAATGTTCCTTGTAGCACTATTTACAATAGTCAGGTCATGGAAGCAACCTAAATGTCCATCGACAGATGAATGGATAAAGAAGATACGGTACATATATACAATGGAATATTACTCAGCCATAAAAAGGAACAAAACTGGGTCATTTGTAGAGACATGGAAGGACCTAGAGACTGTCACACAGAGTGAAGTAAGTCAGAAAGAGAAAAATAGATATCGTATATTAACTCATATATGTGGAATCTAGAAAAATGGTACAGATGAGCCGGTTTGCAAGGCAGAAATAGAGACACAGATGTAGAGAACAAACGTATGGACACCAAGTGGGGAAAGTGGCGGGGTGGGCGGGGATGAATTGGGAGGTTAGGATTGACATACATATACTAATATTTATAAAATAGATAACTAATAAGAACCTGCTGTATTAAATAAATAAATGAAAATTAAAAAAATAAAAAAGTAAAAAGTAAATGATAAAATAAATAAATAAAATAAAATAATGTTGAAAAACCAAACAAAACAAAAAAAGACTTGGGTGGTCTCAGGTCCTTGTTCTACCACTTAATGGCAAAGTCCCTCTGGTCAAGTTTCTAAACTGATCTCAATCTCTGCTTCTGTAGCTATAAGATGGAAACAATTATGTTAACTGCCCAATAAGTTGTAATAAGAATTAAATGAGATATTTGGATAGAAGGCTAAAACAAAAAAAAAGGAAATTCTGACTCTTGGTTTACTGTTCTTTCCAACATAGTACACATCTCTCCTCTTTCAGCCTCTCCACCCAAGCTCTTACTCCTCCCTACTTGTTCCATACAGTACAGGGCACTACACAAAAGTGTAAAGAAACTGTATAGGAAGCAGGGGTTGGAGGAGTCAGAAAGAATCCAAAGGTTTCTATCTTGGCTGTTATTTGCTAGCTGTGTGACTTCAGACTAGTTACTCAACTTCTCTGAGCATCAGTTTCTTCACCTGTAAAATTTGAATAACGTTATCCAGATCACTGGATGCAATGAAGTGACCAAATGCTAAATGCCTGGCAAGGTGTCTGGCACGGAGGTGGGGTGGGGAGGGCGTGCTCATCACACACTAGTTCTACCCTCCCCTCTTCTCCTGTAAGGGAGAGACTCTGACCTCAATTAAGTGTTTACTAGGGGAGGGCCAAGCTCTGGCAGGAGAAGGAGGGGGCTGAGCTGGGCCAAGGGTCAGGAAGAGGGAGGGAAAGGCTCTGGCCTCCAGATGTGCGTGGCTGCTGGGCCTGCTCCCTGGCGGCCTCTCCCTGGGCCCAGGGCCATCCTGGTCTCCCTCTGAGAGGGGGAGGGCCCGGAAGGAGGAAGTGTTCATTTTGCAGCTGAATGGCCCTTATAGCCTCTTAAGAAATGGAAGCAGGCTTTTTTCTTCTCTGAGATAATCTCTGTGTACACTCCAGGTGGAGACAAATTGCATCCTGTCCTCCAATCCTAAAAATGATTTATTGTGGCCAGCGGGTGCACTTTCTAGATGACGATAGCTAAAACTCAGTCCTGTAACTGGAACACAAAAAAATGTATGAGGGCAGTTTTTGTTCCCGTCTCTGACTCAGGTGATGCGGGGAGCTCATGGCTACATCCTTGGGGAGAGCTGTCAGCTGGGGAGCCCAGGAGGCCTCAGGATCTGCCCTGGTGGATACTGGACACTTGTTCTCATGGGGCAGCCTGCCAGGATCTGTGAGAGAGCCACTCCCTGTCCACGTGCTATCAGAGAAAGGCTGACATTTTTAGTCTTGTTTGGTTCACTACCTGTGTGACCTGGGATAAGGCATCTTCTTTCTCTAGGCTTGGTGTCCTTTTTGGTGAAATGTGGGTATCAGCCACACCTACGCCTTAGAATCCCTATCAGGATGGGACAAGAGAACACTGGGGACAGGGGCTTTGCAAAAAGTGTGCCGAACGACAGATACTATCATCAGTATCTCCAGTGAATTCTCCCACAACATTCTGGGTTCATGAGCGATCGCTAGTCAACTGGTCCTCCTCCAACTCTTAGGCAGCCCTGCTTTCCAGAGCCCAGGGCTGGACACATGGAAGGGATACAGCGCATGTTCCCAAGCTGAAGGGAGCAGAAGTGGATCAGCCCGGGGTCTTGAGAAGCGCGTCAGGTCAGGCAGTAATTACTGATGGACTCTTCACTTCAGTTTCCTCCTCTGTGAAATGAAAGGCTAGGATCTTTTTAGCAGAACACTTTCTCTAAATAAAATATTACTCATAACTCCAAAATGTAAAATGGGCAAAGTTGGAGATGTTTGCATTCAAATCTAGCAGGAAACTGGGAGTACCTTCAAGCAATGGTCCTGGGACTGCACCGTGGAACCCAATTTGAGAACCTCTGGTGTGAGGAAAGGGGCCAGAAACCCACGTTCCAGCTGGCTCAGCCACTAACTCACTAGGGACCCTCAGGCAGATCCCTCCTTCTTCTCTCACAGGAGGTATTTGGGCCAGATGGCCCACCCTCTAGCTCTGCCATGTAATGGTCTTACTGAGTTCTCAGTGGCTACAAGGACTTCTGAGAAGATCTTGTAGCCATTCAAGAAATACCCAGCATGAAGAAGCTGGACCGCAAGTGTTCTCGCTTAAATGCTCTCTGACTGCAGAATCCGCTGGGTTTGGGCCTCCAGGGATCCAGGAGTCCCTCGAGGGTCTGCCTCTGAAGTCCCTGTACCCCGTGGCACAGCTGATCTCAGCAGGGACGCAGGACGGAGGAAGCTGACCCACTGACCCACTACCATATTGAACAGCACAGATTACAAATCATTTCCATCATTGCAGACAGTTCTATTGCATGGTGCTGGTAGAATATCAATTAGCCCCCAAAGTCACATCCTAGAGGAAAAGAATCCACCTCAACGTCCACACCTGGGAGCTCCTGGCTGGGAAGCACAGGGACCACAGAAGGTCAGGATCTGGAGTCACCCCACTGACTTTCTCTCCATCCTTAGCAGATGTGGAATTCTTAGGTTCCATGCCAACTCACAGAGTCTCTTGGGCAAGCCCCTCAGTCTTCTCAACCATGAAACGGGGATTCCTCCCCTTTGTCATGTTCCATCTTGCCTCCCTTACACCATCAGGGAGTAGATCAAAGTCAAGCGCAAATGAACACGGTTGGGATGGCACCTTCTCAACAGACTGCAGATGGAGGATTCAGATCTGGCACCCATGGATGCTGCACTCTGCCCATCACCCGACGCAAGTCCAGCCAGATATGGAGTCTATTCCTGGAGCAGGCTTCTGCCCTGAATCCCTGCAGCCTTTCCTGTTCTCCTGAGCAGGACTGGACACGTGAGGAGGAGGCTGCCAGCCTCCTCTGCTCCAAGCTCTTCAGGAGAGCTTCCCATCTCCCCTGAGATGGCTCCTGAGCTGGGCAGCTGCCAGATTCTGAAGTCCCCAGATTCTGTCCTGTGTTCCCTTTTTCTGGCTCATCACACTAATAATAGCCTACATTTATTAAGCGCTTACTGTGACCCAAACGTTTTACATTCATTACATCCTGTAATCCTTATAATAACCCCGAGGTAAAGATACAACTATTATCCCCATTTACAGATGAAACTGGGCTTGTTCAAAGTCACTTAAGTGGAGTAACCGGGATCTGAACTCCGACCTGACACCAGGGTCTCTTACTTTACATGTTTGCTCCCCAATCGCACTGGATGTTAGTGAGGGCAGCAACTATGTCTCATTCTTCTCCATTTTTCCAGGCCTTACCATTAGGCTTAATATAGTATTGATGAATGTTTACTAAATATGTGAATGAGTAAAGGAATAAGAGGACAGGAAGAAGGAGAGTGACCCTGTCACTTCCCCTTAAAGCCTCTAAAAACTCCCTTGGTCTTCCCACATCATAAACCTCGCCCATCCCCTTTTAGGGATCTGCAGGACCAGATCCCAATTTGTAAAATCCCACCTGGGCAGAAAGCAAGGAGAAGGAAATATCTGCCTCCCTATGGGCCCAACTTTTCTTACATGTGGTCCTAACACAAAAAGGCTTTCATAGAAACATAGCCTGCCAGCGCAGAAGAGGACCCTTGGGTCCACTAAAATCTAGCCTTTCATTTCACAGACTTAGGCCCAGAAAGAGGAAGTGACTTGTCCAAGGTCACACAGGAAGGTCACCTGATGACCAAGCCACCCTGCAAGCCTCCTTGTGGGAGGGCGGGGGATAAAGGGATGGGGGGGTGAGGGGACAGGACATGGTGCTGCCACCTCTCCTCTGCAGGTAGACCTGGGGGGACTGTCTGGGGTGGGCAGGCCCCACCCAGGGAAGTACCCGCCTTCTACTGGGATTCTGAGTTCTGTACTCCTCTGCCCAGGGAGGGAGGGGGCGGTGGAGCCCAAAGCACAGGCCCAACAGATGGTTTCTATTTGCAGCCACTGCGCCTGGTCTGTGCCAGACTCCTGACCTATTTTGAGGAACTGAGGGCCCCACTGGCTCAGGGATGGCCTCCCACTCGCACCCCTTAACCCACAGTTTGGCAGGAGAGCAGATGGGTGGTTCAGGGCCAGTGGAGGTGGGGAGTGGAGGAGGAAAACCTTTGAAAATGAGGCTGGGGTGGATGCCTGCAAGCTTGAACTCCAGAGCAGGGATCCTCAGAGTGTGAGCCCCAGGCATGATCTGGGGTGTTTGTGCAAATTCAGGTTCCTGGGCCCCACTTCAGGCCTGCAGGATCACACTCTCTGGGAGTGGGCTGGGGACTCTGCATTTGAACCAAGCTCCCCAGGTGATCCCTGTTATTCAGTGTACTGTCTGTGGACCAGTAGCACTGGCATCATCTGGGAGCTGGTTAGAAATGCAGAATCCCAGGCCCCACCCAGGACTGAAGGAGAACCTGCAGAATCTGCGTGCATCAGAATCACCCCATGGGCTTGTTAAAACACAGATCGCTAGGCCTCACCTCCAGAGTTTCTGATTCAGGAAGTCTGCAGGCCTGGGAACATGCGTTTCTAACAAGTCACCAGGTGATGTGAGGCTAAGTCCCTGAGCTGTACTGCAAGGGGCACTGTATCCTTTGAAGCCCTAGTGCTCTCACCTTTCAGAAGTCCCTTTACCTCTCTGAGTTTCAGTTTGCCCATCTGTAAAATGGATATAATTCACACCTTTTTCCTAGGGCAGTTGTGAGGCGCCAATGAAATAATAACGTGTGTGAAAGTGCTTTGTGAACTACTATTGTTATTATAAAAATTATTATATAAATCAATTTGTACCTTACAAAGTGGTATAGGCCCTATCATTGGCCCTTGACAGCCGCCCTGCCGTACAGCAAGTCAGTCAAAGAGCTACGCATTCCTAGAGGGCTTTATTCTGCGTTCCTGGACTGTCCAGCACAAGACCAGGCCTGGAGTAACTGATCAATAAGGGCTGGCGGAATTCAGCCCAAGATGGCTGATTCCCAGGCCCACTCTCTTTCCACTGCAGTCTCTACTTCTCACATCCTCCTTCAAGGCCCTCTGGTCCCTTGGTAGGCGAAGCTAAGCAACTTTTTTTAAAAAACGGTTGTTTGATAGTTGAGGCTAAAGGGTGAGCTGGGGATACACCAGCCCCAGCTGCCACCCCTCAGGCTCCTCCCCCGTGAAATGCCCTGCCTGACTCTCAGGATGAGCTGGGATCCCATATTGACAGCGCCTGGCCCAGCCCCTGGCACATGGTGGGTGCACCCTCCATGCAGGGGTCCTTCCCACAACGGGATCAGATCACCTGGGCATCCCCAAGCTGGGGCACTGCAGGGCTTGTACGTTTACGGTCAGGCCTAGAATGGGCTGATGCTACTCCGTGTCAATGAAATCTCCTAAAACGATGTGCCAAGTGTGCTCCCCAGGAAAGAGGGTGATTGGAGCTGCCCACAGGTGGAATCCCATGGGCCTCCCCAGGGCACTGCAGAGGAGCCCTCCTACTTGTAGGTCCCTGTACACAGGGGACCCTCAGACCATCCACCTCATGGACCAGGACCTTGGCTCCCTGTTGCCTGGAAATGCAGGAAAGATGGGCTGCTAAACAGTCCCTGGGGGAATGTGTAATGTGGCTTGGGCCTTCTCCTTCCCAAGAGATAACTTATCTAAATTGCAACAGGGGAGGGCTGCAGTATCTCTGTAGAGAACAGAGGAAGCCAGCCCATCTCTCAGTGCTCAAATGAGAAAGGAAAGGCTGAAAACCTTTATGTTACTGTCAATCATCTTGGGTACAAGAAGGGGCAGTGAGCAGACACCAGGCCACATGCACAAAGCTTATTCAAGGACAAACTCTGCATTGATTACTCTACACTGTCCGCAAGGGATGTGTGTGTGTGTGTGTGTGGCTTTTGTTTGAAAAACCCTCTGACCGATGACTGTCTCATGATGTTCTACCTTTCACCGACTGCATTATGAAAAGAATCTACTAGTTAATTTAGGACCCGGCAAGGAAAGTGGACTCTTCCTGGATCTTTGGCCAATTCCCCTAGCACAGCGTCTGTTCCCCAAACTCACAAGGGACACAGCTCCTTCTAGGTGGCTGTGTTGTGTCCCCAGGGGACCTCCAGCTCAGCTCCAGAGCTCTGCCCAGTAGAAGGGACCCACACTCAGTGGTGACTGGCTTGGGGTTTAAATGTGAGCTATGTGAGGCTGTGGTTGGTAACAGAGAGAAGGGCATGGAGAGGAGGGCAGAGAGAAGTGTGAAGAGCATCATTTTTACTTTCTAGATATGTCGCTGTGCTTTTTACTCTTTAGCACTTTCTAACCGTGGACCTTCCCTCTCTTCCTCTTAATGGCACCTGTTCACCCAGAAAGGGTTAGGACTGTTCAAGCAGGAATCTGAACAATTCAGGTTCTGACATCCAGTATGGGATATGAGCTACACAGCAGTCTTAAGAGTCAAGACTTGAGAGGCTCTTCTTGACTCCCATCTCCCCCTGATAGCAAATGAAGGATGTCACCTGGCTGACCAGATAGCAGAGAAGTCCTGGTCAGACACCAGAGGGAGGGGAAAGCCCACTCCTTGCTGACGGAAAGACTGAGAATGGGAAGGAAACAGAGAGGGAAATGCAGGTTCAGACGTGTGCCCTGATTTTCCATACTCTGGGCCAGAATCTCAGTGGGGTGGTGCTCCGTAGGTTGAGGGTGGTACCGAGGGCAAAGGGTAGAGGCATTTCTCTCCAACTTCTTGACTGGGATTCTAGAAGGAGAGAGACCACTACTCAAGACGGCCCTGGGCCAAATAAGAGGTGGCCTCTCAGAATTAAGATGGCCAAGGGGAATGGTCAGACAGAGAGGACCGGGCACGCACTCTTGAGCCTCCTTCAGCTCTTGGCTGGTGGAGAGAACCCAGCAGTCAGGCCCGACACATCCCAGAGGAGGACATGGAAGATCTAAGAGCCCCAGGCCACCAGGAGTCTGCCACGGTGAGAGGCAAGTGCACTGTAGCAGAGGCTGTGGGGAAGACAGGCCTGGGGCAAGATGAATAGTGAGACAAAGGCCCAGCGGGGGATGGACCCTGCCATCAGGGCCAAGGGAAAATGGACCATGAGTTTGTCCACAGCAGACTTCAGTGGCAGATACCCAAAGAACGCCCTGGGATGGGACAGACCAGCCACACCTCAGTGGACATCAGCTAGGACATGTCTGAGGACCGGCACAGAGCCAGAGGTCTCCCTCCCCCGACACCCTGGCTGTCTACATCCCCAGATGCCATTTTACAAAAGAGCCGGAAGAGGAGGAGCTCTGAAAGATGAGCCTTTGGAGTCACTCAAGCAGAAGCCAAATTAGCCCAAAGTGGCTGAGTCTTTACATCACAAGACTGTGTAAATCACTGAATCAGATCAACTCCACTGGACAGGAATGAATGTGTTTTATCACTGTGACCCTTCGAGGTAGGGCTCCTAAATGAGATCAGATCAGCTTTAGAGAAAATAAAGAAGCTGTATCTTCTTACACACTACTACATATAAAATAAACAACGAGTACCTACTACATAGCACAGGGAACTATATTCAGTATCTTATAATAACCTATAATGGAAAAGAATCTGAAAAAGAATATGTGTATGTGTGTGTGTGTGTGTGTGTGTTTGTGTATAACTGAATCACTTTGCTGTACACCTGAAACTAACACATTGTAAATCAACCATGCCTCAATTAAAAAAAAAAAAGACTATATATTCTTTGCACACCCAAGTTGTCAGGGCCGCCACGTAAAGCCATGAAGGCTGTGCACTGCACAGCTTGACCAAGTGAATGGCGCCCCCTGGAGTTATGCAATGCGGGGGCGGGGTTGCCTGCGAGTCCCTTCACAGTGAAAAAGTGGCCTCAGAAGCAGGAGGCAGGGTGAGAGAGCTCCCATCACAACCACAGAGGCCAGGCTTGAGCAGACAACAAGATAACCAGGGGGATCCCGTGCACTTGTAGCTCTGAAACGTCACCCCAGGCTTCTGATGCCATGTCTTGTGGCTGCCCTGGGAGCTGGGGAGCCTGCCTGCTGGTCACTCTCTTGTCTTCCATTAGTAATGGTCAACAGAGAGAGTCTGTTTCTAGCAACCAACAGAGATCTCACTCCATCAATGCAGAGGGACAACATGTGGCCCTCCTAGGGCAGCTGCGCTTGGCCATTCCAGCCACCAGTCTACACTGACAAGTGTCTACACTGGCAAGTGGAAGCGTCTTTTCCCTGGCAGCTCAAGAGAAGTGACTCCCCTTGCAAGGGTGTGTCAGGACTTTCTCTGGTGTGGTTGGTGGTGTCAAGAGGCTAATGAATTGGCTCCAGTGGGTGTCTGACTACCCTGTCCCTGGGGACTCGCCCTTCCTAAGCACCTGCAGCATTTCCTAGCTGCAGCTCCCAGTGGGCACTCGGTGTACACTTCATGGTCTGATCTGTTCTCTTTACATGCAAAAAGAAGGCTCAAGAAGGCTGTAAGCTGGGCCCCCATGCCAGCTTTGAAGGCTGGAAAGAGCAGGAACTCTAAAATCAGACAGACCTGGGTTTAAATCCTAGTACCACCACTTACAAGGGACGTACCATACTTTGGACAAGTTCATTAGCTTTTCAGAACTTGCATTCTCAACTGTAAAAATGGAGAAAAACAATACCTACTTCTCTGGGCAGTTTCCAGCCTCTTGGTCTCTTTCAGAGTGTCATGCACATATAGTCAATAGCCAATTGTCGGGTAAGTGACTGGCTTTTGAGGGGTTGGAGGGAGGGAGCCAAGCACAACTTTAACCGTTCCGTGACTCTGCCATCTGGGTGTTCCCTGGGAGCAATGGGACAAGTGCTTGGAAAAGGGAGGTGTGGCAGATGTCCTGACTGGCTACATACCAGCCATCCCCACCCCTTTCCACCCACCTCCACTACAGGAGGGATACTCACTGTCCCAGCATCCCTCACACTTAGGAGAGAACCTATGACCCAGTTTTGTGGGGGACTTATGGGAAAGTTATTTTCTCATTAATAAAAGAAGAGAGACATACGAAAAACTCTTTCTTGACAAACTGGCTGATACACTGCTTCCAGCCTTTGTCTGCATTGAGAATGTAAAGCCTGGAGCTGTGGCAGCCATCTTGGGCCCATGAGGTGACAAGCCCATGATCAAAAGCTAACATGATGAAGAGGCAGACCAGAAGAATAGAAAAAGCCTGAGTTCTTAATGACACTGCTGAGCCACAAAACCAACCCTAGACCTCCTCCCTCCAGGCCTCTTGTTCAATAAATCGTAAATATGCCTACAGCTTGAGTCATTCTTGATTGACTTTTGTTACTTACAGCCAAAAGCATCCCAACTGATGGAGATGAAGCAGAAAGGGCAGGGGTAGCAGATGTCTTGGTCTCTAGCCATTGCCCGTGACCTGCCTCCATGAAGTCTCCATGTCTCAGAGGCTCTTGCTCCCACAGCCAAGAACCTAGAGATTACGAGGAGACCTGGATACCACACAGCCCCACTCATGCCTGGCACGCCCACCCCTGCCAGAAGGCAAAGGAAACCAAGGTCCCTCCATTCCCTTTCCAGGTTTTCTCTCCTCTCCCAGTGGAGTTCCTCCGGGTGGTCTGATGCAGCCCCCTCTGTCTTCTGTGCACTTGTGGGAAAAGTTGCACAGCTCAGGGGTTAATAATGACGACCGCTGGGGGAAAAATGCGATAATCAGATTCATACTACCCGTTGCTACACAACCACAACACACGGCACCTCCCCAGCAACACTGTTAAGGCTTGAAAAGAGGTTTCCCCCATCCCCCCTCTTTTTCTTTATTCCACTGAATGCTGTCATTACTACAGAAACCATGAGGAAGAGGGGTGAAGATGAAAATGAGGTTATGTATGTTAAACATCTGGCACAGTGCCTGGGGGGTAATGAGCAAACACCAGCACCCTGCCTTTCCCTTCCAACATGATGGCAACGCGGTGACAAAACAAAGACGCCGAGCAGCTCCTAAAGGGCGGGGGTGCCTTTGGCAGGGGACCCTTGCATTGTTCTTATGGAGTTCTTGGTTTCTGAAGTACCTTCTCCTTTCTGAAGTACCTTCTCCTTTCTCTCATGTTACACACACACACACACACACACACACACACACACACACACAGTGAGTGGGGTCCGCGTGGGAGGGAGCTGCCCCTCCCCGCACCACACACACACACACACACACACACACACACACACACACACACACACACACACACACACACACACACACACACACACACACACACACACACACACACACACACACACACACACACACACACACACACACACACACACACACACACACACACACACACACACACACCCCTGGTTCAAGAGCCCAAGCCCCTTGATTCCACTGTGAGTTGGGGACAGGGTCAGGTTCTCAATTAGCATCTTCTTAAGCCCCATCCCAATATGCCTGATCCGATCCCACCGAGGCTGCTCCCATCACTGACCCTTCTGCTGGTCCCCCGTCCACTTCATGAGCACATCACAAAGCCCTTGAAGTTGCTGGGTGCTCAACCTTTTCACACACATCATTACCTCCCAGTCCTGGCCCAGGATGGGTTCTTTGCTTCAGGCCTCCCAGGTCACTCCGGTTCCCTGAGTGCCAACCCACTGGCAGCATCTGGCCTCTGCAGTCTCACCTTTGCAGATACAGTTTCTCTATACTGACAAAATCCATGAAGTCAGGACCACCCCAGTCTGTATGGTGCTTTGGTGAGAATAGACAAAGATGCCTCTTCTTCTGGGCAGACACAGCTCCAGGCTAGAGCCCACAGCTTGATAAGTGGAACACGGGCTGGACTGCAGCCCCAGGTGCTCCTTTGCCGGGTGCCCTTGTGCAGGGCACAACACACACAACTGTCTGTGGCGGCCATGCATGGAGCCTCTCCAATCAGCCTCCTGTGTTTCTGACCTAAATGCTATTCTCGGACACTGACCACCCTAGAACTTTTCGTTATGGAGCGTCCCAGTTCCAGGGGCAACAACTTTACAGAACACCAAGACCAAGATTGTGCAGTACTCCCCAGCACAATCCCGTGGCTCACTCAGCACTCCCTCAGGGCTCCCTTCTGCTAACACAAGTTAAAGTCATAGCACCTCTGCCACCCAGTTCCAATTCATTCCTCCCTGTCCTGTCTGGAGGTGAATCACACAGCTGTCGCTGGAGACACAGGGGTCCTTGTGTTAGCATCCCACCCTGGTTAGAGGCCCTTCTCTACCACTAACAAGCTACTTTCACGGATAAGTTGCTATACTTCTCAGGGCCTTGTCTGCAGGTCAAGTGGAGATAATAGTGGTGCTTCCTCATGGGTTTGATGTGAGGATTAACTGAGAAAATGCATGTAAAATGCTTACATCATCACCTGACACATACTATGTGATCAATACATGCAGCTACTGTAAAATCCTTTGACTCAGCAGTTCCTGTTTCTTTGTCTATAACATGGGTAAAGCGATATGTTGCAGGTTTTAATGTTTTGGACAATGTGTAGGACTTGCCGTGTGCCTGGTACTGTAGTTCTTAGCATATCACAATATTAATTCATCCTCAGAGCACCCCAGTGAGGTAGGTACTAGTATCTTCCCCTAATTGCAGGAGAGGAAACTGAGGTACAGGGGTTCAGTAACTTGCCCAAGGTCACCTCAGGAAGAGGTACAGCAGGGATTCAAACCCAGGCCTTCCAGCTCCACTGGGTGTGTGCTTAACAAGTAGGCTGTGGGGCATCGATGCCTATTGTGGGAACTAAATGAAAAAACACATGCAGAGTGCTTGGCACACAGAAGGCACTCAATATACGGTCATTATGCTAATGTAGCATTATTGTTGAATGTTCATCATCATTATTACTAATATATGCAAAGTGCCCACCAAAATCAAGCAGCCCTTTCTTCTTCTCCCTCCCTCCAGTGCTGATGTTGCTGTGTTTTGGTGGTGGGTGGGATTCTTGGCACTCTTTGGAGAAGGTTTCCTGCTGGGTTTCCAGTTTGGGGGCAGGGAGAGAAGATCTGGGGTACAAAGGAGAGGATGAATAAACTCCCTCGGCACCAAGCCTCATCGAACTGGTGGTACCTCAGACACACAGCAAATCAAGTTGCCTCCAACAGGGGGAGGCTGGGTGGTGTGGCTAAGCAGGGGGCACCCAGGGGCCTGTGGGATAGGGAAGCAGATGGAGGGAGACCAAGCTGCCCCTGCAAGATCCAACTCGGCAAATGATAACTAAGACGCCTAAGACCATCTCTGAGGCCCAGTGCAAATGCCCCTTCCTCCAGGAAGCCTTTCTAGATCTCCCAGTCGGATCAACCCCTTTCCCCTCTGCTCCTGTATCACTTTATATTTCTAACCCAGCCCCACCCATATTTTGCCTACTGTTTTAGATTCACAGCACGAGGCCAAATGTCTTTTTGACTATAGGATTCTGGAGAGCAGGGACCAGGTCTGTAATATCTGTATCCCCCGCAGGGCCTTCTGTACAGTAGAGGCTTAATGAATGCTTGTTAATTGAATAGTGAATGAATAAGACACAGCTCCTGCCCGCTTGGGGCCTTTCTCTCCTGTGGCCTCATCATTGCAGAGCAACTAACTGTGTGGTTGTTGAGACCCCGAGTTGGCCTGAGAAGTGAAAAACATGAGGGCCTGGGGGAATGTGGGGGGGACATGGGGGATGACGGCCTCTGTTCCCAACAACAAGGGCTCGGCCTCACCGGGAGGAGGGCAGTGTCACCCTGGGCCACCTTTCCTTCCCCGCCCTGGCTTCGGCCAGCACCCAGTCATCCCCTCAGGCTGGGGGTCTGTCCAGGCCCCTCTACCTCCTGCACACTTCCTCCTCACGTCATCCCATCCCGCCCTGAAGACAATGACCAGACCTGCCCCGGTGCCTCTCACCAAACCATCACTCTGGGTCTCCCCTCCCACTAACTGCTACAGCCAGACCCATCTCGTCCCAGGCACGTGGTTACCTCCCCGTCCCAACCCCAAGACGGCCCAAGGGGCCTACTGGCCTCTTCTCCCTGTGTCCTGGAGTCCCACCCATCTCTCCCACACGGTTCCTGTGCCCTCCCCACCAACATGCTCTTTCTTCTTAGGGTCTGTCCACACTGCGGGTCCCTTCACAGCGCTTGCAGGCACTTAGAGCAAGGTGCTCCACCCTGGTGCACTGCTTTTCCTGTGTTCAGATCTTGCCTCTAAATTAATTCCCTGAGGGTTAGGATGGTGCCTTAGTCATCTCCAGATCTCCCATATGAAACCCACACAGGGCAAAAATAATAATGAATATACAAAATGAAAGTAAAACAAATAAGCAAAAATAAAAATTAATAAGTAATAAGTAACTTAACAAATAACATTTATTCAGTGCTTATTATGTGCCAGGCACTGTGAGAAGAAATTTACGCGAATTAACTTAGTATTATCCTTCTTAGGCTGACATTATTGTACCCATTTTGCAGATGCAGGAATGGAGGCAGAGAGAAGGCAAGTCGCTTGCTAAGGTCCCACAGTCAGCAGTGGTGGGACTAGAGGTTAGACCCAGGAGTCTGGCTCCAGGGTCGGTGCTCAGAGCCCTCACCACTCTCATGAGTAATTGCTGAGGGGCTCGATGATACGCACCTCTTACCTGCTCTTCAAATCTGAACTTCCACAGTGAGACTGGCAGCTGGGAAGCTAGGGATACGGCCCCAGCCTCTGGTCAGACCTCCAGGCCACTCTCTGAAGCAGTGGTTCTCAGCCCTTGCAGCACCTTAAATTCACCTGAGGAGGTCTTTTTTTCATAAGTATTGATGCCTGGGCCACCCCAGCCAAGGAGATGGAATGTTGATGATGGGATCTGGGCATCTGTATTTTTAAGAGGCCCCCTCAGTGAGAACTAAGAGCCGCTGCTGTAAAGGCAGTGATTCTCACGGGGGCCCTGGCTAGATCTCGCTACCTCGTCCTCTCACTCAAAGGCCGGCAGTCCTGTATCTGTATCTTCCAGGCCGCTGTCTTCTTTTTGTCCACATCACTCCTCCCCAAAGGGCCCAGGGGAGGCAAAAGAGCAAAACTCAACCCAGTCATGGCACCAGGCCCCCTACCTGCAGCCAGAGAAGGCGCTGGGATATGAATGAGTCTGGAGTAGTCTCGAGAGGTTTTTCGACTTTCTCTGGGGCACTGAAACTTCCCCCCTCAGTGTTTCCGTCCTTAAGGCATAATGACATAATTCCAACACCCTGGGGATTGGTGCTATTTTTTCCCATTATTTACATGTTTGTACAATTTGGTCTTCACCCTTCCTAGGAACGGGCTTTGATGGTATAACTTGCAGGGCCCTTGTGTACCTTTGATCTGCTGAGCATATCTGGTGGGGAAGGGCGGAGGGCCCTAGAGCCCTGGGCCTCCCAGGGAAAGGGGTAAGCTGCCGGAAATGAGGCCACAGCTTGTCCTCCAAAGGGTGCAGCCAGACTTCCAGGACAATGGCCAGTTAGGCCTTTGGTAGAGTATGTTCCAAGAGCAAAACAATCCAGGGGCAGTGCCAACTTCCTGGTTTGAAAATACAGCATCTCAGGGTCAAGTCCTTGAAAGGAATGGATCATGAATCAACCCCTGTGCCCACAGTGCCTGCCCAGACCCGCTGACCAGCCATTCTCTGCAGGGTCCAGCCTCTTCCATGCCACACCCCCTACCCATGCTCAGCCTTCCGAATGGTCTGTCCCTCCTGGTGGGCAAACTCTTACTCATTCAAGGTCACCTCATCTGGGGAGCCTTTCCTCACAGTCCTAGGGACTAGGTACAGTAGTGTCTTCTCAAAACATCTTTTCACATGGCTCATGAAGCCCTTACCCCAGTGTGCAGCTTCTACACTTGTAGGTCTACAAGTCTGGTTTCTCCCACTAGTATATGACCTTGGGGCAAGAACCCTTCCTCTCTGCAACCTCAGCACTTAGCTAGCACAAGCCACAAGATCCACAGACTCAAGCTGGCCCACAGATGTGAGGCTCAAGGGTCAGCGCAGTGATTCAAAATGTTCTGAATTGGTTGCCAACATTAAAAAAATCAGGATATGTCCCATAAAAAATCTGGATTTCTTGCTTTTCTTGAAACACCAGAAATCAGAAGATCTGGTCCCTCTGGGCCCACATTTCCACTGTTGCTCCTTCAGGGGCTAAGTGGGTTGTCCCAGTCCTGCCCAAGCCACCTCCTTCATCATGGTTCTTGTCTGCATCTTGTAGACACTTAAACGCTGAGCTCTGGTAGAGGTATGCTGTAGGTAATTAAAAAAATATTTCTGGGAATTCCCTGGCAGTCCAGAGGTTAGGGCTCCGTGCTTCCACTGAAGGGGACATGGGTTTGATCCCTGGTCGGGGAATTGGGATCCCGCATGCTACCCGGTGCAGCCAAAAAATAAATAAAGTTAAAAGAAAATTGCTGAAGAATGAGTCTACTTTGACTTTCGAAGCAGCCAGTTCTGAAAGATCTATATGTGAATCAAACAAACTGCATTTCTTGTTAGACAGAATTTTTGGACAATAGCTGGGGACAATTAAATTACCCCAAGAGGATACACTGTGGCACCTCCACACGATGGACTACTACTCAGCAATAAAAAGGAAAGAACTACTGACACCCCCAATGCCATGGATGAATCTCAAATACATTACGTTGTGTGAAACAAGCCAGACACAAGGCTGCCTGAGTGATTCCACTTGCGGGCAGACCTCATTTTACTGTGCTTCGCAGATGTTACATTTTTTACAAATTGAAGGTCTGTGGCAAGCCTGCATCAAGCAGGTCTATTGGCACCAGTGTTCCAACAGCATTTGCTCACTTTGTGTCTCTGTGTCCCATTTTGGTAATTCTCACAGTATTTCAAACTTTTTCATTATTATTGTATTTGGTGGTCTGTGATCAGTGACCCTTTTTAAAAATTTTTTATTTTCTGGCTGTGCTGTGCAGCATGTGGGATCCTAGTTCCCCGACCAGGGATCGAACCCTTGCTCCCTGCATTGGAAGTACAGAGTTTTAACCACTGGACCACCAGGGAAGTCCCTGTGATCAGTGATCTTTGATGTTACTATTGTAATTTTTTTGTTTTGTATTTTTCAATTAAGATATGTACATTGTTTTTTAGACATAATGCTATATTACACACTATTAAGTGTGTATAGACTACATTATAGTGTAGACATAACTTTTGTATGCACTGAGAAACCCAAAACTTTGTGTGGCTCGCTTTACTGTGATATTTGTTTTATTGCAGTGTTCTAGAACAGCAATATCTCCAAGGTATGCATGTATATGATATTCTAGAAAAGACAAAACTATAAAGACAGAAAACAGATTGGTGGCATGGCCAGGTGCTGGGTCCTAGGAGGAGTTGACTACAAAAGGGCGGAAGGGAATTTTGTAGGGGGGTGACGGCAACATGCTATATCATGATTTTGATGGTGGTTACATGCTGTATGCAGCTGTTGAAACGCACGGAACTGTACACTAAAAAGGATGACTGTTACTGCTATAAATTATACCTCAACAAACCTGGCCTTTAAAAAAATTACCGAAAGGAATTTTTGTCCTAGTTCTCAATACAGAAACTTGCAAAAAAAGAAAGCTTCCAGTGAGAGATCCCTAAGCCCTGTTTGGTGGACGGAGCAGACCTGGGTCCCTTTGCCCCTGTGGTGACGTTCTCTGCATACTCACTGCAAGGAGCCTTGTAGTGTAGCATGAAGAAAGGGTCCCTGGGAATGCTTGTCCCCACTTGTCCTATAATGTCCCCACTTTGGACAGGTGTAGCTTTCAGCCGCTAGCACTGGAGCTAAAAACAAGAGACTCTTGGCCCAAACTAAGAGCCACTGAATTAGAATCTCTGAAGTCAGACCCCAGGAACCTGCCACTCTGATGTTTAGAAAGTCCCTCAGGTGCGTTCAGCATATAATATTTGAGATACATGATATATTGGTTTTAGGCCCTACAGACACTAGTTCCCAATAGGAGTTCCAGGCTGGGGAAAACAATGAATGGTACCTTTCAAAGACACTGATGCTCTGCGCATCATTATTATTTGTGTTAGTAACTGTGTTCTCTGTTGATTCTAATATCCAACCTCGGCAGGATGCTTCAAGCTTACAGAACGCCCTGACATGGATGACCTCATCTAATCCAGGCAGCTGGCTGGCTTGATTTATCCCCATTTATTAGATGAGGAAACAGAGAGGTTAGGTTGCCTGCCAAGATGGGGCAGGGGCAGGACCTGTGACCCTGGTGCTTTGAGTCCAGCTCTCCTCTCTTTCCATCCCTCTGTCCTTCTGGCTCGAAATCCTCCTTCCCACTGGAGGATGAACTGAGGAGGGCTGAGCAGAGAGGGAGGAATCAGAACGGGTTTCCTCTCAATCCAGCTGTCAATAAACCTGTCTGTGTTCCCTGTGCCCAGGCTCAGAGCAGCTGCTGAAATCATGCTGAGGGGGTGGACTGCTCAAGGTGCCCATCTCCCATCTCATTCCTAGCAAGTGGCACGAACCGGAGTTACCCAGGAGCTGTGATCCAGCAAGCAGTGATTGCACCCGGCCCTAGCTGCCTGTATCTGCTGCTCCCAGGAACATCAGGAGCCTGGGTGCTGGCATGGAGAAGCCCTGCAGGATCTCCAGAGCAAAGGAAGCTGAAGGCTGCCCTTGGCCTCTCCCACCAGGATGCCCAAGATGACTCCTGGACATTGTCCAAGATGGCCTCACCCACTTCTGTTTCTTTAGCGGGGGACGGGGTGGAACTGAGGAGGCGGGATAAACAGGGCAGTTAGTGGGAAAGGCTGGAGGTCATTCCTGGCAGCTTGCACATGTTGGATACTGCCAGCATTCCCACGTGACCTTCCAACAGTGCTGCAAAGGGCCCACAGTCTCTGTCTAGCTGCTTCAGTTCTCACCCCAGCTCTGCCACTCTGGAAAGTCTTGGGGCCTCAATTCCAGAGGCATGGGGTGAAGGTGAAAAGAATAGAGCCATATCCTTGCTGCATGACCCTAAGCAAGTAACATCACTTCTCTGAGCCTCAGTTTCCTCATCTATAAAATGGGGATGTCATTAATAGTGTTTACCTCTCATAGAGTTGATGTGAAGATTAGATTCCATAAAATATAAAAAGCACCTGACACGTTCTAGGCCTCTATAAATTTTAACTGTCACCATTACCACCACCATCCTCAGTTTCTCAGTCTGTGAAATGGGAATAATTCTAAACCCTGCCCTGCCAGCCTCACAGGGGTATTGTGAGGTAAGGTAAAACTGAAAATTCCATGAGGACAGAGACTGAGTCTGCTTTGTTCCCCTGAGGCATCCCCAGGATTTAGAATAGTGCCTGGAAATATTAGGTGCTTAGCAAATATGAATGAATGAATGAAGTGTGGGGATGTATCCTGTGACTCTGAAGGTACTCCATAAGGGGCGAGCTGCTTTTGTTTCTAATGAGTAGTCAGTGATGTCCAATGACAGAATGGGTCATGTTGGGAAGTGCGGAGTTCCCCATCACTGGAGGCAATTAAACTGGAAGGTCACTTGGCACAGGTGTAAGAGATGGGACTCACACATCAGGTTCAGGTTGAACTGGATGACACCTCGAGAGTCCTTCCAACTTATGTTCATGAATTCCATCCCAAATCCTTCAGCCACCACCTGCCTTTTCTAGCCAATTCACATTCAAGTGAATGTAAAACCAGCCCTGGCATCCTCATGCTGTGGTTACAGACTCCACCCAGATGCACGGCCTCAAACCACACTCATGTCCACACACACTTACTCCACTTGGCACACACAGCCACTCACCGAGCAGTTGTCACCATCACCACTAACAACGGCAGCAGCTGAAGTACTGAGCGCTCACTGAAAACCAGGCTTTGGCCAAGTCCGCCGCCGACCTGGTCTCATTCAATTCTCACTCCTAAGAGGAAGGGCTCATTATCCCCATTTTAAAGATGAAAAACCAAGAATCAGAAAGTAAAATGACTTGCCCAAGGTCACATGGTTGGTGGGAGCTGGGTGCAAAGCTCAGCTCTGTCTTGCTCCAAAGCCTGTCCTCTTGAGCCACACTGCCTTCCTAACACAAAACAACAACCAAACCAAAGCAAACTCAACTGGTTCTCACAAGGCTGATTCCAGCGCAGCTGACATCCCAACCTTGATGGCAGGGCCAACTGAGCAAACCTGCCCATTGAGAAGGTAGGTCATGAGCCCAAAGGCACATTTTCACCTCAAGTGCACATGCACTGGTCTCCAGGTTCATGCAAGTGTGGAACCCCAGCCAGCAGTGGACTCCTGCTGGGGCATGAGCAGCACATGGACCCCAGCTTGCGAATGGTTCCAACCCACCTTTGCAATTCATCTCTATTACTGCCTTCCTCAACCGTACATCACAAACTGGACCCTTCCTGGTCACCTCTGGGCCTCTGCCTTATCAGGAATGCTTTCTCTTCTCCTGGCAAACCCTATTCTCCTGCTCAGCAAAGCCTCTTTGATCCCTCTCTGATCATCCCTCCTCCGTGCTCCCTCTATAACACTTGTTCCAGTCCTCCATTCCAGTACTTACTGCAGTGTTCTCTGGCTTGTTGTTTACATGTCTGCCTCCCTTGCCAGACTGTGAGTGCCTTGGGGCCGGGGCAGTGTCTGATTCACAGTGCAAGTCCATCTGTGAGCGCAGGGCCTGGCACTGCAAAGATGCCCAGTCAACACTGTGGTTTCATTACTAATGGCCAGGAAGGTCCCCACACAGGGCACTGGCAGGGTTAGCAGTGGTCATACAGTGGAGACTTTTCACTGCTGATATAATCCACCCACATGGAGCTGAGTAACAAGCCCATTAGTGAGCAGGCGAGGAGAACATCTGCGGCTCGTTCAGAAAGCAGTAACTTCCCAGAAGTGGATGGCGTGGCATCGGGATGTACCGTTCACACGGCTCCTAAGTGGAGTCCGGCCAGTAGACTGCCTTGCTTTCACCCAGCCGACTTTCTACCATTTGTTGGGGGATTTCATCACAGAAACTGGCTCCCCACCCAACCTTGCCTGACACACATGGCAGGATGACCTAGAAATCCTCTAACCCTGGTCCTGCCACAGCTGGCTGGGTGATGGCAGGCCCACCCCATCTCTGGGCCTCAGTTTGCTCATCTGCAAACCAGGAGAAACAACCCCTGGTTCATCTGCCCTACAGGGCTGGGGTAAAAGGGGATGAGTGAGTAAAAGACAGCAGGCACTTTGGAAATACGAAAATGATTCAAAACCAAGATGCGGGGCCAGATGAGGTTGGAAGAGGAAGGCTCTCTTCACTCCTGTGGCTTCTAATCTCCTACAAGACCCACAGGCAAGGTCCTATCTGGGCCTCGGCTTCATCACTTGTCAGATGGGGGGGTTCAGCTGAATCAGTGCTTTCCAAACTTCATAATTTGTGAACCCCTGTCAACACGTTTTCACCATCTCTACAAATCACCTGAACCATATTTATTTTAAAATTTTGTTTAAATTGACTCTTTCTAAAATTTGAGCATCTGCTTGAGCCTCATTCTAAGCAATTTCATACATGACAAAACTGGTTTGGGGCTTCCCTGGTGGTGTAGTGGTTGAGACTCTGCCTGCCAATGCAGGGGACACGGGTTCGAGCCCTGGTCTGGGAAGATCCCACATGTTGCGGAGCAACTAGGCCCGTGAGCCACAACTACTGAGCCTGCGCGTGTGGGGCCTGTGCTCCACAACAAGGGAGGTCGCGACAGTGAAAGGCCCGCGCACCGCGATGAAGAGTGGCCCCTGCTTGCCGCAACTAGAGAAGGCCCTTGCACAGAAACGAAGACCCAACACAACCAAAAACAAACAAACAAATAAATAAAAAGCAGTTTCTTTTAAAAAAAAAACTGGTTTGATGTGTTAACTACATTCGTTTCTAATACACATTACATAAATATGTGACAATTAAACCAAACCATGTTCATCCAGGTCCCACTGAAACCATCTTACAAAAAATGTATACAAATGTATACAAAAATGTATACAAAAATGTATAATGTTTTCCTCTTACCTCCAGAATGAAATTTAAAAATTTCAGGCTTGTATTCATGCACCATCATGAACTAGTCCCAAAGTATCTTTAGGGTCAAACCTCTGGGAACCTCATATTTGGATCTCAGTGAAACTGCCTGAGTCAAATCTTGGCTCTACCACTTAGAAGCCATGTAACCCCAAACAAGACACGTAACTTCCCTCAGACTCAATTTCCTCATCCTTAACATGAAGACATAAAGAGCTGTCTCATGGGGTAATTCTGAGAACCGAGTGTGATGACCCTGGAAAGGCACTGCTCACATGCCGTTAGCTCTTCTGCAGGGCCCTCTCGTATCTCCTGGCCTGTGCTCTTGCTGTGGCTTCGCTCTGGCTGCCTTTCCCCTTTCTTTGTTGACTGAAATCCTATCATTCATCCAGATGCAGCTCAAGTGCCACTTGAACCAGGGGCTTCCCCTGATCTTCCCAATCAAAAGAACCCATTCCTTGCTCTCTTTTCCCACAGCACATGATTTATATGCAATATAATACATGCATTATGTGCAACACTCAGCTGCGTTTCTCACCCTGGAGGGTTACCTCCAACTAGTAGGTTATAGAATACAAGTGGTAGATTGCTACTGTCACAAAAAAAGAAAAGAGAAGGGAAGAAAAGACTAGAAAATATCAGCATGCATGGCATGACTTTGTATTTAGTTTTGTATATATAACATATATATGCGTGTATGCGCTTGGTCACAACACAAAATGATTTTCTTACTAGAAGTCACAGCCAAAAAACGTCTGGAAGCCGCAGCACTATCTGTGGGTTCGTGGAGGGCAGGAACCAAGTCAGGTTCACCTCTGTGTCCCCAGCAGTTAGCACAGAGCCTGGCACATAGTAGGTACTCAGTAAACACCAACTGAAGTGAACTGAAAATCTAGTAATCCAGAACAGTGTGTTTACTAGGGTATTCCAGGTGCCTGAGATTCAACTGTAAACCCCCATGTTCAGTCACAATTTCTGGGGGCCCCATTCAGGCACAGGGTCCATCCAGCAGGATTGCAGTTACCCAGTGGGGATTTCAAAATCAAGGATGCTGGGGAAAGAACAGTGTGGCTTAGTCCCTGCTTCCCCAGGACCCCCTCACAAGACTCCATGTTCATCTTCTATAAGATGGGAGTGATGATGCCAGCAGCACCCATCCCACAGGGAGAGAACGCAGTGAGGAAAGGCCTAGAGTTGATCTGGTCCTGCTCTTCACATCAAGTTTGCTGAGAAAGAACACACACAAGCACATGCTTATCCATATACACATGCATGCACATACTCACACGCGCGCACACACAGTTACAGACATGCACATGCACATACATTTCACAGGTGGGAGCATGGAGGCCCAGTGAGGGCAAGTGACTTTCTCAAACTCACACAGCAGACTAGGGGCAGAGCTGGGACTAGGCAAGTCCCTTGGTTCCCAGACCAAGAACGAAGAGAGGACAAATAATGTATTCAACAGAAAGATGTTTGGAAAAACACAGAAGGTCCCTTTCAAGAGTGAGAGGCGATGTCAGGCCCAACTGCACGATCTGCAGAGGCAAGAGGCTGCAGTGGCCGACATGCCCCTCTCCTCCCGCGCTGCCCCTGCATTGTGGCCCATCCCCAGCTGCCAGTCCCCTAGGGCCACCTGTGCCAGGACAGCACCCTGTCCTGCTCTGTAGAGCCAGAGGGAGCTGATGTCTTTGGAAAGCATGGACTTGGAGGCAAACAGACCCGGCTGTTACTCAATCCCAACAATTCCTGGGCCATTTTCTTAACCCCTCAGGGCTGTGGATTCTCATCTGGTAACCACAATTACTGCTCCACTTCCATGATTCTTGGGAGAATGGAAGGAGACGAGGTAAGTTAAGGACGTGGTAAGTGTGTATAAACTTTAGTTCCTGCCCTTCTTCCCTCTTCCTCGAAACCCTTTATTCCGTCCTCAGAGATTTCTTCCAAACAAAAACAAAACACCTCTGACCACATCTTCTCCTGCTCTAACACCTTCAATGTCCTACACCAAGAGAAGAAAGTCCAAGCCCTGCAAAACACTCAAAATCCTTCATGGATTGGATTCTGTTTCTTTACCTCATTAACCCTTTTGTCCATCAACGGAGCCATCCGTTTTGTCCATCCCGTCACCTGGGATCACAGGGTCTGCTGAGAATGAACACACACACACACGTAAGGAACACACTTTCATGTATACGTGTGTGCACGCACACACGCGTGCGCGCACACACACACACACAGCGCTCTCCCCTCAGACTTGCTTTCCTCACATCCTCCCTTCAAAACCCCAATTCCAAAGCCTTCTCAGATCCACGCGGTTGGAATTAGTCTGCCTGTGTGAGTTTAGTTCCAGAACTGAGTGCACTTCAGCACACCATGTCATCACTCCTTGCATGCCGGCCTGTCTTTCCCCAGAGACCACGAGCGCCCAGGAGGTAAGACCCCGATCATGGGCTGCTGGGTGACACTGGGTCCAGGCACCCAGGGCTCTCACTGAAGACTGCGGTGCAGGACCCCCTGTGCGTGTTGGGGCCCACGTGCCAACAGCTGCACTCACAGCCTGTCAGAATCACTCGGGCTATGGCCTGGAAGATGTGCACAATTGCTCACAGCATCCAGCAGGCATTTGAATCTGGATCCAGGGCAGCCACCGGCTTTCGGGAGTGTGGCATGGCAGAAAGGCCA
Source organism: Mesoplodon bidens (assembly GCF_964165515.1). Taxonomy (NCBI): domain Eukaryota; kingdom Metazoa; phylum Chordata; class Mammalia; order Artiodactyla; family Ziphiidae; genus Mesoplodon; species Mesoplodon bidens. Next base: position 58,109,497 of record NC_138178.1, on the reverse strand, counting down.
GCAGGCCAAGCAGCAAGAGACCCTGGTCGGGGCTGGGTGACCTTGAGCAAAGACTTCCCTTCTGTAGGAGTCACAGTAAAATTCTGAAACCTATAAATAACACTGAAAATAAGGCTACATGCCTGCCTGAGAAGGAACTAGGGCAACCGAGAGCTTTTTCAAGCTACATGCATCCTGCCCAAGGTTCTTAACTCTCCTCCTCCTAATAAATGTATATCAGAATCTGGGATGGTAGAGAAGAGGCATGAATATTATTTTGAAAGGCCCCTGAGATAATTCTGATTAGTCGTATCCCCAACAGCAACCCAGTTAGACCCACAATTATACTGTTCGGTACTGAAGCACAAGCTGTAGAGTCAGTCCTTGCGCAACCTACACCAGGGCACGACGCTCAACCAACCCAAGGCAGGACACAATGTGCTCCAGGCAGAGTGCAGGGCAGTGGAAAAAGGGTTCTTCCAGCACAGAAGGGAGAAAAGGGTTTGCTGGCCAGGGCCGCTGGGTGGAGGGAGTGAGCCTGCGTGACAACCACCGGCAGGTCTGGCCTGCAGAAGGGGCTCTATAAGTGGCAGCCTCCTCCGCCCTCCTCCTCTGGGGGAAGTCTGTCTTCCATCAGGCAGGAAGCATCTAGGAGGGAAGGCTATCCATCTTCCTTCTCCTGCTCCTCTGAGCCTGACCACAGCCTCTGGCTCAGGAATGGGCCCATTACAAAGGCTCGAAAATCCTTTCTCATTCCACAAACATCTACTTTGTGACCCTTTCTCATTCCACAAACATCTACTGTATGGTTGCCACGTACCAGGTCCCCAAGTTAGGGACTCCAGAGGAGCAAGACCCGCCTGCACCCCTCAAGAGGCTCCCCGTCCGGGGGGATGACCGACTTTCTGTCCATCCTGATTAGGAAGGTCCCCATTAGTCCCGTCTCTTGGGTGCCTGAGGCGCTCAGGCCACACCACAGGTGCCCCAGGGAATTACTGGCTGACTGGAGCCAGGGTTAGCCAGAGAGCCTCTGTTAATGACCAAACAGTGCGTTCTGAGCAGATCTGGGAGTGCTGGGAGGTGGAGGGAGGGGGGACCGTTTCCCTGACTGCCCTGAACTTGCAATGAGCCATCGATCCTGCTTCAGCCAGGAAGGCCGGCCGTGGTGTCCACGACGCCTCACCTCTCTCTCCGCCCAGAGGCCCCGCTGCAGGGCCCATCTCCTGCACGCAACACGCCCACCGTCCCATCCTCTGGGCATGCAGTGCCTGGTAAACAGGACTCTGTAGGGGGCAAGCCCCCATCCCACCGGCTCCCACACACAGAAGCTTTGTCTGAGCTGCTGATGCATAATACATGGGCACAGGCCTGGACCAGCCGCAGGCCCATCTTGGACAACAGGCCCGTCACTAAGAGGCTGTGAGGGGCGCAGCCAGGACACAATGTGCTCCAGTCAGAGCTGAGGGCAGTGGATAAAGGGCTCACTGGGGCCCTGGAACCAGCCCCTCCCCCAGCACACAGTGCAGGGGTGGAGAAGAAGGCTGTCCTCAGAGGGCCCCGGGGTTGTCCTGAAATCCTCCCAGCCACTTTCCAGTGCAGCCTCCAGCCACATCCTTGACTCCTGGGCTTGGCTGTTTCTCCCTGTGGCCCGTGGAGAGTCATCCAGGACCCCTCCTTGTCTTGGTCCCCATGTTCCTTCCCTATATGAGTTTCTCTAGCAGGCATTGCAACCGTCAGGGTCTATTTTGCTCCCTGGGGCCTTGGGCTCCCTGATCTTGGCTACCCCAGAGGCCCCTCACCTACCCACACCCACATATCAGTGGGAAAACAACATGGAGATAACAGAGAATAAGAGAGAGACATAATGAATCATCACCTACTACGTACTTCCTAAAAGAGGCCATGCACAATTTTATGTGATAAAACAGCACCCTTTGTCTTGCAGGTGTTTAAGTAGGATAAATCCACATGCAGTCATCTCTATATAAGCAGAATTGGGGAATTACAGGTACAGCTGCTTTAGCAATAAGGATCTGGAAGATTCCCTTTTGAACCACCATGCAAACACATTGAAGACGTGTTCAGAGGGTCTCGCTAGCACAGAGATGCTTACTCTGAGGCCCGCTCCCAGAATTCTGATTCAGAAGGTCTGGAAGAGAGTCCAGGAAGCTGCATCTGAATAAGCACCTAAGAGATTCCAATGCAGGTGGGCACAGATGATGCTTTAAGATGTACTGGTTAATGAAAAATTATAGGTTTCAAATATGCAAATAAGTACTACACACTGGTGGTTCACTAAACAATCCACAACAAACTAAATCAATAATGATAGAGTTAAACTCACAGCAATTTTCAGTTAAAAAGCAGAAACAGCAGCAACTGGACATTGGAGCCAACTCAAGATGACACCGAGGGCAAAGAATGCTTACTGAGAATTTCTGGATTTCTGGTACACAGTAGGAGCTCTGCCAAAGACTGCAAGGCACCAGCCATCTTTGTAAATTTTAAGGCCCCAATAAACTCTAGGGATGTACTAATTTGGGTTTCCAGATACCAAATATGGTTTGATAATCCTTGGTTTTTTTAATTTAACTTTTTATTTTATATTGGAGTATAGTTGATTTACAATGTTGTGTTAGTTTCAGGTGTACAGCAAAGTGATTCAGTTATATATACATGTATCTATTCTTTTTCAAATTCTTTTCCCATTCAGGTTGTTACATAATATTGAGCAGAGTTCCCTGTGCTATCCAGTAGGTCCTTGTTGGTTATCCATTTTAAATATAGCAGTGTGTACAAGTCAATCCCAAACTCCCTAACTATCTCTCCCCCCCACCCTTACTCCCCACCCCCAGTAACCGTAAGTTCATTCTCTAAGTTGGTGTAAAATAAAAATTTATGGAATTATGCTTCATTGGCTGTTAAGACTCTAAGGAAGGGCTTGCAATTCCAAATCTGTTCTCAACCCTTCAGGGAGAGACTGATCCCTCTATATTCACTTTTGGTTCTTGTCAACACACACATGCATCTGCAACAAGAGCCTTTAAGACCTTCATTAATTTTGTCTATTTCTGGAGTCCACCCCAGTAAAAAATGAGCAATGTGGACACATTTTACATATCAGGATGTTTCTGAAAAGTAGAAAGTTGGACCCACCTAACTGTTCAATAATAACAGGCTGATAAAATCAAGTATATTTGGGGCTTCCCTGATGATGCAGTGGTTGAGAGTCTGCCTGCCGATGCAGGGGACACGGGTTCGTGCCCCGGTCCGGGAAGATCCCACATGCCGCGGAGTGGCTAGGCCCGTGAGCCATGGCCGCTGAGCCTGCACATCCGGAGCCTGTGCTCCGCAACGGGAGAGGCCACAGCAGTGAGAGGCCCGCATACCACAAAAAAAAAAAAAAAATCAAGTATATTTATGTTCATATGACAGACTATTATAATACAAGCATGAAAAGTGTGTTTTTGAAGCGTATACCATATTTCATCAAATCTAACTCAACTGATTGTAGGACTGACCATTATTTCATTATTTTACATTCTTCCGAGAAAGAAAAACATGTAGTGATAAACTAGGACATGCTGTCTATTGAAAATATATCCCAAATTCAGAAATCACAAAATGTGCAATATTGTAATCAATGAAATATAGTAAAAATAATACTATGAGAAAATGCTCCTGATACAATGTTATAATAATAAATGCAAAATGGAGGATATACTTAAATACACTCATAGGAAAAAAAAAAGTGAAAGGAAAAGCAGAAAAATGCAAAGGATGGTCCAGAATGAACACATATCGTCTTTATAATCTGAAAAAGATATCATTTTTTAAAATAATCATAAAAATAAATCCACTGGAATGGGTAAAATCATGGCAAGCACGTGCACGTCCACAGAGAGCCAGTTCCCACAGTCGCACTCCCTCATGCTGAAGATCCGCAGTTGGCTTAGGTTAGTTGTTGCTCAGTACATGGGATGGTTCCCAATGTTTTGCTAACAGAAGCTTTAAAGTGCTTCTTTCATTTTCACTCTTGGGTTATTTCCTTGGCCACCTGCAGGGTGTGGCATGGAAGGTGTCGGCTGGCAGCTCTGTGAGTTGGAGTTAAGGGACAGGCTGGTGTGTGAGGTCCATTTTCTCTCAGATCCTATTTCTCTATATGTGAACATTCTGGACTGGCCTGAGGCCGTGCTGGCCTCCCTAACCCACCTCACAGAGGTTGAACTTCCTCAACTGGGGAGCAGAGTATCATACTCTGCAAGGTGACGAGTCATTTCAGTAAGTGAAATGAAACCATCAGTTCCTCGAGAGATGGGACCCTGGGGGAGACGTACCCTCAGGTACTGAAGATGGATGTAGGATCTAGTCTGAGGCCAGGTTTCCACAAACAGAACTGAAAGGCACAAGGGGCTTGGGGAGGACGAGGGAGGGATGGGAGAGTGGTGGTGGTGGGGAATGAATGAGAGGAGGGGACGTGAGGGAAAATGCAGAAGGGACATGACACCAAAGGAAAGGGCACAAAAAAGGAAACCTGGTGCCTGGGAGACAACCTTCTCCAAGGAAAGCAGCAAGCCAGAGTCCATGCCCGCCTCCCTGCAGGGCCAGGGAAATGCCGGATCTCTACCATCTTTGGATGCCATGCCAAACTCCCAAGAGGTATCTGGATCAGTAGGAAAAAAGGGAGGGGGTGGAGGTAAGCAGAGGGGTGTGAAGATGCAGGACTCTCACACAGGATCCATATCCCCATCAGGATGTCCCCCGGCTGTGCCCATGCCCAGCAGCCCCAAGGGACCAGCCAACACGTCAGGAATGGTCAGAACATTGAACTGGGACCTGGAGACTAAGGTTTGAATTGTGACTCTTTCAAGTGACCTTCAGTACATCATGTGCCCTCCAGTACTCAGTGTCAGGAAATGTAAAAACAGAGGGCATAAATCAAGTGATCTTTAAGGTCCTTTCTGATTTGGACACCTATGGTTCCAAAACAGGTGCAACTCAGGGAACTCACTCATTTAAAAAAATTTTTATTTTATTTTTTAATAATAATATATATACTTAAGGTGTACAACATGATGATTTGGTATGTATCTATACACAGTGAAACAATTACTAAGGTCAAGCTAATTAATACATTCATCTCCTTGAATAGTTGCCATTTTGTATGTGTGTGTGGTGAGAGCACCTGAAATCTACTCTTAGTAAACATCCAGTATTCAATACAGTATTATTAACTATAGTCATCATACTGTGCATTAGATCTCTAGACTTGTTCATCCTATTAACTGCAACTCTGTACCCTTTTACCATGACCTCCTCATTTCCCCACCTTCCTGCCCCTGGTAACCACCATTCTGCTCTCTGCTTATACGTATTTATTTGGCTTTTTAAGATTCCACATATAAGTGAGATCATGCAGGGTTTTTTTCTTTCTGTGTCTGACTTATTTCACTGAGCATAATGTCCTCCAGTTTCATCCATGTTGTTGCAAATGGCAGGAAATCCTTTTTTAAGGTTGAATAATATTCCACTGTATATCTACATCACATCTTCTTTATCCGTTCATCTGTCGATGGACACTTAGGTTACTTCCATATCTTGGCTATTGTGAATAATGCTACAATGAACATGGGGGGTTCAGACAGCTCTCTGAGATACTGAATTCATTTCCTCTGGATATATACCCAGAAGAGGAATTGCTGGATCATATGGTAGTTCCATTTTTAATTTTTTGAGGAACCTCCATACTGTTTTCCATAATGGCTGTACCAATTTACATTCCCACCAATGGTGTACCAGGGTTTCCTTTTCTCCACATCCTCACCAACCTTTATTATATTTTATTTATTTATTTGTTTATTTATTTATTTATTTTTTTAATTTTTTTTTTTGCGGTATGTGGGCCTCTCACTGTTGTGGCCTCTCCCGTTGCGGAGCACAGGCTCCAGACACACAGGCCCAGCGGCCATGGCTCACGGGACCAGCCGCTCCGCAGCATGTGGGATCTTCCCAGACTGGGGCACGAACCCGTTTCCCCTGCATCGGCAGGCGGACTCTCAACCACTGCGCCACCAGGGAAGCCCTATTTATTTTTTAATAATAGCCATCCCAACAGGAATGAGGAGATATCTCACTGTGGTTTTGATTTGCATTTCCCCAATGATTTGTGATGTTGAGCACCTTTTCATATACTTGTTGGCCATTTGTATGTCTTCTTTGGAAAAATGTCTGGTCAGAGCCTTTGCCTGCTGTTGTAACTGAGTTGTCTTTTGTTGTTGTTGTTGATTTGGTTTTTGGTTTTTGCTATTGAGTTGTATGAGTTCCTTTTATATTTTGGATATTAGTTCCTTAGTGGATATATGGTTTGAAAATATGTTCTCTCAATCCATAGGTTGCCTTTTCTTTTTAATGATGTGCAGAACATTTAAGTTTGATATAGTCCCACTTGTTTATTTTTGTTTTTGTTGCCTGAGCTTTTGGTGTCATATCCAAAAAATCATTGCCAAGGTTAATGTCAAGAAGATTTTACCCTGTTTTCTTCTAGGAGATTTATGGTTTCATGCCTTACATTTAAGTCTTTAATCCATTTTAAGTTGATTTTTGTGTATGCTGTTAAGGATCCAATTTCTTTCCTTTGCGTGTGGTTAGCCAGTTTTCCCAACACCATTTATTGAAGAGACTAATCCTTTCCCCATTATGTTTTCTTGGCACCCTTGTAGAAAATTAGTTGACTGTATATGCTCGGGTTTATTTCTGAGCTCAAGTCACTCATTTTGTTCATCAAACAATTACTAAACATATATCATCTGTGCAAGGCACAGCGTTAGGACCAAAGGAGAAAATGCAAAGGAGAATGGAAGGCCACACTCACAGAACATTTAATACTTGTCAGGCACCAAGCTACCCTATATTAGTGACAATCCTAAGGGGCAGGTATTATTTTGTCCATTCTACAGACAGTAAAACTGAGGCTCAGACCTGTTCGGTCATCTGCCCAAGGTCACAGAATGGTAAGTGGTTGAGTTGAGAGCCTAACCCAAGTTAACCCACTATGCCTCATCTTCCTGCTAAGAAAAAGAGCTCCACCTTTGCCTTCAAAGGACTCACAGTCCAGTGAGTGTCTGAGTTAGCCAACCAACAGAACAGCAATACAGAGCGGGAGGCAGAACAATGCCTGACTGACCCAACAGAGAGATGAAGGAGTAGAGGAAAAGCCGGCATGGAGTCTGCCTGAAGCCTGACTCCGATTCCAGATCTGCAGTGCGGAACCAGGGGTAAGGGGAGGGAGGAGTGGTCCTGGCATTTCGGGTAGAGGATACGGCACAAGGCGTGAATGCAGAGAGGGCGAAGTTCATGGGCCATCGGCAAAGGGCAAGGAGTCTGCTGCTGCTAGAACAAAGGAGTCTGGAGACAAGCCTCGGAAGACAGGTGGGGCCAGGCAGCAGGGGTCTTGCATGTCAAGTTAAGGGTCCGTAGTGAAGGAGTGAACCCCTGGACCTAAGCCAGCCCCCAGCCCTTCCTCCACAAGGTCAGGAGGAAAACACAGAACTTCAGGGCAGGGAGTGGCTCACCACTTGCTTCCTAAACCAGTGGAAGCCCCAGAGACCCCATTCACCCTGCGGAGCCGGGGCTCTTCCTCTAGGCCGCATCCATCCACATTCACTGAGGGCCGCTGGTGCCGGGCCGCGGGACTGCAAACTCCCTGAGGACAGGGCCCATTTCTGAGAGATCTTCAATGCCTACCCTGTGAGAGGTGCTCCAGAAATACTCACCTAGTTAATTGTGAATAACAAGTAGAATTACCACCACATCCTTTCTCTCTCTGTGTCTGAGTCTCTGGCCAGGTTTCCACCAAGAGAACTAAGAGGGTGGAGGGGAGAGGTTGGTTACACAATTACAGGGCCCCCTAGGGATGTGCTAGCTGGCCAATCTGGATGACTCACGCGGATTCCAGGTCCAGCCAGTGCACTGAACGGGACCTCTTTGCACGCCTCCGCCCCATTCCAGCCTGTCTGCCATCACTGCCAGTGACGAGTCCCAAAAGGCCCATCCACAGGCGTGCGGTGAAAATCGGCTCTCAGATCCCACGTCCTCACCAGCTGACCCCAGCTCACCCCTGGGCAGCCAGCACAGCAGCCTGCCATCAGTAGCTTGTGTGCCTTTGGTTAAGTCACACAGGAGGCTCTGGGAAAAGAACAACAATGAGGGGGCCAAGGACCAGGAGAACAGGCCTGGCAGTGGAAGGAGCTGGGAGGCCAGTGGCAAAGAGAAGACAGAGACACCAGTGACCTCCCAAATACAAATCTACTGCCCAGCTCAGGGAGACCTTCCATCAAAGACAACACAGTACTTCCTGTGTCACCAGCCACCAGCGGGAGGTAAGGCCCAGCCCCAGGGTTCAGAGATCCCCCTTCCTTTTCCTCTCCATTGACCCTCCTCTGGTTCAGTCTCTCGTTACCCCGTGCCTAGATGCTTGGTGTGGACCACAAATTGACCCACATAGCCAGGGCCCTCTTCTTAAATATGGATCCTGCTGGGAGAAAGAAGGAAGACCGTCACTAATGGGCGGGTGTGACCCAGTCCACCAGATCCTCTTTCCCCTCTGCCAGAAAGGGTTGAAGACGGCACACCAGAGGACGAGCACAGATTCTCTTGACATAGCAATTATGCCCCTGCAGGGCAGCTCCACCCCTGGTCCTGACAAGGCCCCACACTCATGCTGTTCTCGTTACCAATAGTTCCCTTGTCCTGCCCGCCAGGCCAAATCTCAGCCATCCCCAAGGCCCAGTTCAAGTGCTGCTTCTCCTCGAGCCTTGCCCTGCTTCCCGGGCCCGCTGTGCTCTCACCCAGGGCCCTCGGGACTTCCCACTGCACTGGCTGCAATCACAAGTCAGCTTCCTCTCTGCTGCCCCTGGAGGACAGGGTCTGAGTCTGAGTTCTCTCTTGTGCCTGGCATCGAGTAGGAGTTGTAGTAAATACATGGTTGAGTTTTAGTAAATACTTGTTGCAATATCTGTTGAATGGATGGATGGAGGGCTGGAATAGTGGACACAGCAGGAGGCAGATGACGATGATGATGACAATGATAAAGAATTCCAAGTCCCCTCCTGGAGCCCCATCACTCCCTTGGTGGGAAGCCTGAGCAAAGGCATTTAGGAGTCTGGCTGGGGAGGGGCAGAGAACAAAGCCTTGAGGCTCCAACCACTCAGGATTCAAGAATCCTGGTTCCTGGGGGCAGTCCCTCCTTAGGAGAGGAGGAGCTGGGAAGAAGAGGAGAGTGCGTTCCCTGACCCTCGGTTCTCACATCAGCCTCCAACAAATCCCTGCGGTGCACAGAGAGCCAAATTCTTTTCTTTTTTCTTTTTTTTTTTTTCGGTACGCGGGCCTCTCACTGTTGTGGCCTCTCCCATTGCGGAGCACAGGCTCCGGACGCGCAGGCTCAGCGGCCATGGCTCACGGGCCCAGCCACTCCGCGGCATGTGGGATCTTCCCGGACCGGGGCACGAACCCGTGTCCCCTGCACCGGCAGGCGGACTCTTAACCACTGCGCCACCAGGGAAGCCCCAGAGACAAATTCTTGAAAAACAGAAATGTACGCCCCCCAACACACACACACACAGAAAGGGAGAGGGAGATGGGCTCCCGGCTGCACAGATTGGCCTGGCAGGGGAGTTGTCCCCAAGGCCACAGTCTTCCAGGGAACCAGAGCATGGGGGAGGTAGCACCCGCCTTGCTGGCCCTTTTTCCAGAAGGCCTGGACACTGTAACTACCACCTGCGGGTCTGGCCATGGGTAGCCAGCCACAGGAGGCCAAATCTTGATCACTGAACCCTGGGCACTGCGCAGCCTCTGACTTCCAGCCCTCAGACTGCAATGGCCCTGCTGAGGCCCCTGGGTCTGGTTTCAGTTGCCTAGGTCCACGGGAAAGGAAACACTTGCCCAGAGGCACATTGCAGGAAGAGTGTGGTAAAGCCCCCCTCCCAAGGGCGGCATCTCACAGTCTATAAACCTCTTTTTGAAGTTAGTCTAGTAGCTGCAGCTGAGCTGGAGGGTGGCAGCCAGGCACATAGGAGTCCTCATTCCAAAGACCCTACTTCATGGGGTTCTATGCCTCAGGGCATCTGATTTTGACTGAAAGATGATACACACCCTGGGGTCTCGGGAAAGTCGGGGACATGAACATGGGATGGCATGTGCTCCTGGAGACCCAGTCTGACCCACCTTAGACAGGGGCTGGAAGCGACTAGCCTAAAAAGCACTTTTTGAAAAGGACTCTGAGGTGGGTTCCATGTCCCCTCCCCTTGAATCTGGTATGGAAGTGACACTATGTGACTTCTGAGGCTAGGTCCTAAGAGGTCATGATCTTCTGCCTTGTTTGCTTGAACACTTGTTCTTGGGACCCTAAGTGATTATATAAGAAATCTGACTCTCTGAGGCTGCCATGCCACGAGGAAGCCCAAGCCACATGGAGATGTCCTGTGTAGATGCTCCCATCCACAGTTACAGCTGGGCCCAGCCTTTAAGTCACCCCAGTCCAGGCACCAGACATGAGAGTGAAGAAACTTTCAGATGATTCCAGCCCCCCACCGTGTTCAAGTCACACCTAGTCATTTGTGTTTTCCTAGCTGAGACCCCCAGACATTGTGGAATATGGACACGCTGCTGTCCCCTCTGTGCCCTGTCTGGATGTCTGACCAACAGAACCCATGCAGCCCCTTGCTAACCCCTCCACCCACTCCAAAAGCCCAATGTCTGTCTCCACCCTGGTAAGCCAGGGAGACTCGGGACGCTTGGGGAAGGCTCCTTTTTGTAGCACCCTCCATCGCAGGATGCCCTTTCCACAGCTCTGAATCAATCAAGTGAATGGAGGATGTACCGAGTATCTGGAAAGCACCTGCCCCATGCCCGCAGCTCCAGGAGATGCTGAAAGCATCTTCCATGCCCACTCCCTGGGCTCAAGTAACTTGTCCTCTATCTGGAGCCATCAGAGGCTGACCAAAGATATCGGGGGAGGTGTAAGTCAATGTTCATTTATGCTCTGGATTTTTCTCTGTCCCAGTTTCAAATATTCTGACCCACTGTATCCATGAGCTATCAAAACATTTGCGTCATTTCAATGTTTCTATAGCCAAAGCTGCATTTTCTACATGACCTCTTCCACCCAGAAGCAGCTCAAAAATCTTGCAGACCATGGGCCAGAATTTGGGGTATGGAAAACGTTTACTTTAAGGAAAGCAACTGACCAACAAATGCTTTGTTCAGTTCAACAGAACAGACGCCGACAGCCTGCAAGGTCCTGTGCTGGGCACTACAGGGCCCATCTATGCAGTTCTAGACTCAGGAATCCCAGAGCTGAATGGGCCTCATCCACACTGACCAACACAGAGCCCAAAGCCCCCTCACGCTTGCCCTCCGGACGGCAGCTGGTGCAGGTGACCTCTCCCTCCTCCTTGACTTTCCCTTGGCCACACCTTCTCAGTCACCTCTGAAGCCTTTTCCCCTCCTCAGTCTCAGCCACAGAGAGCTTGGGGCTCAAACCTGCCAATTCTCTTTCACTTTAACCCAGCCCCTAGCCTCCATGGGAATTACCTGGGCAGCTCTGAATAAATGCTTATGGGCCACCACCCCAGAGATTCTGATTCACTGACCTGGAGGGACCTACAAGCGACTCTGAAGGCATCCATGGATGAGACCCACTGCCTCTACTCTTCCCTGCCTGAGGTCATCCACACTCAGAGATTTAAACACCCTCTCTACAAGCTGATGGCTCTGAAATTTCCACCTGACACCTGGACCTCTTTCCTGAGCTTCAGACCTATCCCTTTAGATTCTCGCAGACACCTCTAACCTAACACATTGGGAACCAACTACTGATCTCCCCACCCCAGGCTGCTCCTCCTCGGCCACCATGACTCCCAGTACATGGGACTTTTATTCCACAAACCTGAGAACCATCTATGAATTGCCCCTTTTTCTCTCCCTCAGCCCACGTGGAGGTCCTGTCAATTCTCCCTTCACTTTTCAATCTCAGAGCATCTGCATTTTCCAAAGAACTTTTACACAGTTATAATCCTGGTACGCATAAACCTTTGTATCCAGCCCTTTTCACTTAGCAGGACGTTTCCCACATGCACAGCATTTGGTATTATACTTTTTAATGGCTGCAGAATGATCCATCGAATAAATGCTGCTTAATTTACTTAGCCAGTCTCATATTGTAAAGCCTTTATTTTGCTTCCAAATTTTAGTTATAAATAATGCTGTGATGAGCATCTTGATGCACAGAGCCTTTCCCCGCCCTTGGATTATTTCCTTTGGACAGAGTCCCAGAAGTGGGATTACTAGGTCACAGGACTGTGGACATTTTTATGGCTTGTGAAGCACGTTGCCAAATTGCTCTCCAAAAGGGTGAAACTACTTTACTTTTATGTGTCTTTTTGATGGCTTATACAGGTTGGAATATGCCACCACAGACCTAGGACAGTCCTGGCAGCTGAGAGTCTGGAGTTCTTCTTCTTTTATTTTAAAAACTTCTTAAAAGTTTGCTTAATTCTTTCCTAATTATCAAAGTGATAAATACACAATACAGAAAGGCAAACCCAGAAATGTACAACCAAATAAACAAAAGCACCTATAATCCCACCTTCCCATAGGTTCTCAGAAGACATTCCTCATTATCGGAATGCTAGAATGAGGAACTCAGACTGAATTTACACAGAAGGGAGGTGGTTGTTTTATTTTTATTTTTATTTTTTAAATTTATTTAGGGCTTCCCTGATGGCGCAGTGGTTGACAGTCCGCCTGCCGATGCAGGGGACACGGGTTCATGCTCCGGTCCGGGAGGATCCCACATGCCGCAGAGGCCTGTGAGCCATGGCCGCTGAGCCTACGCGTCTGGAGCCTGTGCTCCGCAACGGGAGAGGCCACACAGTGAGAGGCCCACATACCGCAAAAAAAAAAAAAAAAAAAATTTATTTGGCTGCACCGGGTCTCACTTGCGGCACACGGGATCTTTGTTGCCGTGCATGGGATCTTTTGGTTGCAGCATGCGGAATCTTTAGTTGCGGCATGTGGGACCTTTAGTTGCGGCATGCAGGATCTTTAGTTGCGGCATGTGGGATCTTTAGTGGCAGCATGCGGGATCTAGTTCCCTGACCAGGGATTGAACCTGGGCCCTCTGCATTGGGAAGCCAGGGAAGTCCCGAGGTGGTTGTTTTAATCACGGCTTTACATAGAGAGACCCTGGCCTTTCTGGAGTAGTCCCCTGGGAAGGACATGTACATATTCTTGCCACACTGTTAAGGTCAAATCACCTCTTTTTTAAACAAACAAACAAACAAAAACCACTTTTTAAACTCCTGGTGTGAAATCCCACTTAGGACTGGCTAGGGATATCCTCAGGGCATATCGTTGCCCTTCTGTGATAGGGTTCATCTCCTTAGTCACATCTAGAGTCATTCAGACACAAGCTTGGTCCTTTCCAGGTGGGGAAGATGGCTTAGGGGTGGGGGAGGAGGCCGGCTATGAAGTGTCAAACTGATTTCCGACCTTAGGAGCTGGTACTGAAAGCTGCTCTCAAGGTGGTCCCAGAACGTTCTTAATGCCTGGAGCCCCTGGAACACATGTTAAGAGAAGGGAGCAACACTGATAAGCAAACAGTAAAGAGGAAGAGGGACAGCTCTGTTGAGCATTTACTATGTGCTGGGCTGAGGGTTAAGCGCTTTACACATGTAAAATCAATGTAATGCTCACAATGCTACTTGTACAACAAGGAGTTACAACAGTAACTACTATTATTATCCCCATTTACAGACAAGACACTGAGGGATTAGAACTTGTTCAGGACCCCAGCAGTCTGGCTCTGCAGCCCAGGCTTTTACTCTGAACCTCCTGGCGCACGTGTTCCAGGAAGAGCCTCCAAAGGAGACCAGCTGGCTGCCCTTCTGAATTCTGTGAGGTTGACCACCCAACTCAGACACAGCATCGCCATGTGTATTAGTGTGCTAGGGCTGCCACAGCAGAAGGCCAGCGACCGGATGGCTTAAACAAACTCCCAGTTCTGGAGGCTGGAAGTCCAAGATCAAGGTGCCAGCAGGGTTGGTTTCCGGCGAGAGCTATCTTCCTGGCTTGCAGACGGCCACCTTCCCTCTGTGTGACACACACTCCTGGGGTCTCCTCCTCTTCTTATAAGGACATCAGTCCTGTAGGATTAGGATGCCATCCTTATTACCTGGTTTAACCTTAATTACCTCCTTCAAGGCACTATCTCCAACACACTAGGGGTTATGGCTTTAACATATGAATGGCGGGGCACAATCAGTTCATAACACCTTACTGACCTGAGAAACACAGACTCCTGACATCTGCCAGATGACCCTGCACTGTCCCCACAGCTCATCCTCCATGAAGGCTCTGCTGTCATCATGCCTAGTATTAGCTTTTTCTTACCAGATTATGATTATTTGAAGGTTACAGGCCAATTTTCACTCATCTGTGCATACCACCCCATTCATTCATCCAACTCATTTATTCACTCTGCTGTCCACAAACTAGTTTAAGAATCACCTACTAGGAGCCAGGCCCTGTGTTAGCCCTGGGACTTCAATGGTGCACAGGATACAGCGATAACTCTGCATCCTAACGCAGCCAACCTGCCCACTTCTCTCTTCTGGACTCCCTAACCCCAGGCCACCTGACAGCTCTCACCTCCTGTCCCAAACCCAGACTGGGCAGGGGGCTCTTTAATACCTTCCTGCTCAGAGGAAACAGATGGTATAAATCCAATGGGGCAGCCATTTCTAAGCAAGGGACTGCAAAGCTGTGTGTCCCCTCCCTGTAAATAAAATTATATATGTCCCAACCAGCTTGCAAGACTCATACAAGCAGTCCCTCTTGCCCAGGAAACAGGTTTGTTTCCATGAAATATTTCTATTAGAAAACAAAAAGGAATCGCCTCTCGGTGTTCTCAGATAGGGAGAAGGTGGGCGTTGCGTATCTCACTGAACCTCCCCCTTCACTGAGAACCATGAAACTCACAGCGACCATCGTTACCCCAGGAGGGGCAACAAAATGAGGGGAAACCTCAGTAGGCAAAACCATGGCGATGACAGCTGGATCCTATTTAACTTGGTACATGAGAGGGATGGGCAGGGGTTAAAGACATATTACAAAGGGCAGTGGGAGCCCTTTTTGCTCTCTTTCTCTTAGTGGCCTGAAATTCCCATATCAAACTGAATTAAAACATCTAGGTACAATGTATAAAATAGATAAACAACAAGGACCTACTGTAGAGCATAGGGAACTATATTCAGTATCTGTTAATAACCTATAATGGAACATAATCTGAAAAAGAATATATATATATATATATATATATATATATATATATATATATCTACGTATAAGTGAATCACTTCGCTGTACACCTGAAACACTGTAAACCAACCGTACTCCAATTAAAAAGGAAACCATCTACGTACAATGTATGTGTGTGTGCCTGGGGCCAGACCCTCATTTGGGCCAAATATCCCAATCACTCCAACACTCTCCTTCCCCTCCCTTGTTCCCTTCCACAGCACCGAGTGGCCTTAAATGAAAAACTAAGAATACTTTAATTTTTTAATCACAAAAAAATCCTTGCCAGAGTGGCCTTTTAAAAACCTAAATCTGGTGCCATTCCCCTGCACAGTGCACAGCTCCCTCCTCTGCCCTCCGAATCAAGTCCACGGTCCTTACGTCTTGGATTTTGACGGCTCTCTTGGCTTTGGCCTCACCATGGCACATTTCTGCCCTCACTGTGTTCAATTTCTTTCTGTTCCTCAAAGCCTTTGTCTCTCTCTTCCGGGCCCTGGCACACACCACTGCTTCCTCTACCTTGGTCACCCTTCCCAACTGTCCACTGGCCAAATCCTCCCCCTCCTCTGGTCTCTGCTTTGGTGCCTTCTTAGCCCCCTAGGCTGCATTAGCTGCTCCTCCTCTGGGTGCCTGACCCCCCAACCCGCGTAATCCCGTAATAGTTGCCCGGTCAGACCCTGCGCTCCCCACCGCCACATTCACCACTTCATCCTCAGGACCATCTAAAAGGCAGCACACAGAGCTCAGGGGATGCTGGCTGAATGAAGGGGTCCAGTGAGAGGCGGGCCCCTCAACACCTCAGTGCCCACCCTCTGCCCAGTCATGGAGGCCATGGGCCGTATCTCATCCATTCCTACATCTCCAGGGCCTGGCACAGGGATTGGCACACAGCAGATGCTCAAGAAATGTTTGCTGCACTAAGGGGAGTGGATACGCAGGAGAGAGGAGAAAACTCAGCTTTCTGGATAGATCTTCAGACCTCTACTCTGTCAACTGTTCACACACCCACACACCTGCATACCACACCGTCCTCCTCCATGGAGACCCACCCACGTCATGAGTGCCACTGGGAGGTGTCCTGTCCCTTTTAATTAAAACTCAGACAGGTGGCCTCCTCCCTACTCATTCCTCTCTCTCCAGATCATTTCTAAAGACTGAGAATCAGCAGGACAGCTGAGAAGGAGTTGTGGATGTGGAGAAATCGCTGGGTTTGCACCTCTGCCTTCCAACCCTCCTCCCACATTACACAGTCTTCCTGTAGGTGACCAGGCCCAGGGGTAGTAGGACCAGGGGCCTGGAGGTCTCGCAACCAGGAGGCTGGGGGCTGGGGCCAGGGCTGTCCCTGGCTTACTGTTTTTATTTCCTCAAGTCTCCTTTTCTTTTCCACTCCTTCACCAAAGGCCCAGTTTTAGGAGATCCCCTTCCTCCTCAGATGGGGAAGGCAAAGTGCCTGGCGCAGGGCCATCACCCGCAGTCATGGAAGCAGGAAGGTCTCTGAAGGTCCTGGGAGCCACATCAAAAGAGAAGCTCCCGGGCCTAGTCCCTGGGGTGGGACTGAGGGTAGAGAGAAGCTGCTAGCAAAGTCCCCTTTCTCCTTCAGGCTGAGCTTCCTCCGAAGACGAAGGTGAGGGTTGACTGCGTTGGAGGAGCTTGTCACCTAGCAGGAAGCAAACCTGGTATGTACTTGCCTAACTCCACTTCTGGGCAGACTGTGATGAAAAACATCTCAGATGCACAAACCAAGCAGAGTGGCGAAACAGGGCTGGGAGAGAGGCAAACATTCCAGGAAGGCCTCCTGGAGGGGAATGCAACTTCCACATTTTAGAAAGATTTGGAAAACAAACAGCACTCAAACCACTGGAATTGTGTGTATGTGTCTGTGTGTGTATTTTAGATGAAGGGGTGTGTGTTTCTTTCTTTGTGGAGGAAGGGAAACCCCCTGGCCAGCAATGAGGCTGTGGGATCATCTCTGAGTATCTTTTATCCACGCAGCACTGGGAGGAAGAATGGACTACACCACAGGGGCCTGGGTGGCTGCTGCAAAGGCTGTTTCCATCACCTCTCCCCAGCCCAGGTCCTCTACTGTCCCTGCCAAGCAACAGGGATAGTAGCAATCCATACAGAGGGGTGGGTGGGGGAGCCCTGAGCCAGTCTCCAAGGACGCAGTTCATTAGGACGCATCCTCTGTTGCCATGGAGATTCCCGGCCCACAGAGCCTGGCTAATAGTTCCTAAATTCACTCAGGCCTCGAGCACAATTAGACAAGATGAATTTTCGAGTTGGAGCATAATGAGACCCGGACGTCCGGAAAGCATGTGGCAGCCTCCCAGGGGACGGCAGAGCCACGGAGAGCACACTGCTGCCACAAGGTCACCAGGCCACCGCCTCTCTTGGGCGGGAGGTCTGGGAGGCACTGGGGAGCACTTCCCCTCCTTTAGAATTCTTCAGCAGCACAGCCTCTGTCTGAGCAGTGCTGGGGGATGGGAGAAAGGAAAAATAAGCGCTCCATATCTGTCCCAGGCCCTTCTAGGGAGAGGGTTGGGAGGCTTTATTCTGCATCCTCTGATAAATTTGCCAACAAATGCATCTCACATGGCTGAAGCTATGCTCCACGCACAGAATAGATCCTCCTATCCACGCAAAAACACAAATATGTCATTCAAAAATCTCTACTTGAACATACACAGGGTCAGACACCAGAAATATGCCATGCGGTTTGCAGCATCGCACACTCCTTCCCACTCAGGGCATGGGGCTTGCCCTCTGGCAGGGGAAACAGGGCATATTCAACTAGAACCATCTCAACATGGCAGTGACATGAGAAGGATGGAGTTAGGAGTGAGGAGAGATCAGAGAAGGCTCCCTGGAGGAGGTGGCATTTTGGCTGGGCCTTGAAAGCAGGGATCAAGAGACCTTTTGAGCACAGAGGGAGCAGAAAAGCACAAGTTGAGTTTGGGGGCAGCCAGCAGACCAGTGTGGCTGGAGGGCAGGGTCTGGGCAGGGGCCAAGGAGGTAAATGGTGGCTCTAGAGGGAAGGCATTGAATGCTCAGCTAAGTGGCCCGGGCAGGGGGAAGCCAAAGAATATTGCCACCCAGGTGGGCAATGGAGTCCAGGCTGTTAAGACCCCAACCCCACGCACCCCTAATCCAGGGCAGTCCCAAGCCCAGTTTGGGCCTGAACCCAGGACAGGTTCCCAGTGCGGCAGCCCCAGCTCCCATCCCCACCAGCTTCCCTCGATCAGTGTCACCCTTCCAGGCTTCCAGGAGCTCCGGTCAGAATCAAAACTCTCCTCTGACAGGCTCCTGCACAAAGCCCCCAGTGTTCTAAACACAGACCAGCCCCTTGGTGCCCCGTAGAGAGAGGGTCAGGGAGAGGGGAGAGTCAAGGTTTGCTGTAGGATTAAAAGTAAGGAGGAAGGAGTTGGGCAGAGAAGACAACAGCAAAGAGGGGCAACTTGGGCCTGGCGGGCTCTGGGGAGGGACACTTACCAGGGACTTGCCTCTCTAGGGCACTGAGCTCCTCCTGGCTTCTTGAAGGTCCAGGCTTTTTTAGAAGGCAGGCCTACTCTCTTGAGAAAACTGGATTACCATCTTTGGATCAATTTTTTCTCCCAGGAGTTTGCTATTAGCAAAAATCACTGACCCCGCATGATAGAGAAGCAGAGATGGCAAAACTTCCTGTTTGTTCTCTCTCACTTTCTCCTCCTCCCATCCCCACCCCCAATCTCTCTCTGGCCAGGAACCCAGCTCCGTTCCCCGGAAACCAGGATACCCCAATTCCAGCCGGCTGCTGCCCCTCTTCTCCTGGGGTTGCCTACAGAGCCTGAGGCACTGAGCTTCAGCCTCTGTGGGATCTGATTTTCTAAATCCAAAAATGCTCTCAGAGCCAAGTCTGTGGAACAAGGGAGATGGTCTGGTTTGAGGGGGGGCTGGATCTGGGACACAGAACTGCTGACCAGAGAAGACTCTTCCTGGGTTTCCCAGGAGCCCCTGGACCCCCACTGACTTCTACCTCTCAGGCACCTCCACAGGCTCATCAACCTCCAAAACATCACCCCGAGTCCTGTTTCCTCTCCAGCCCTCACTGTTTCTTTCGGCCAGCTCAGGCCTCGTGCTTGGACCATCACAATGGCCCCCAACGGGTCTGCTGCCCTTGAGCCCACCAAGTGCAATGGGTCTAACTGTGCGGTCCCCCAGGAGAGGAACGGGGACAGAGCGAGAGCCCAGACGGAATGTTGGCCGGTGCCCACTCTCTGCCCTGGTTCACCTCAGTAACTCTGGCGAAGCCTCCGTGTTCCATAGCAACGGAAGGGCTTTTTGTTTGGTTGTTTTTTTTTTTGTTTTTTTTTTAATGGGAGGGAAACAATTTAGGGAGAAGCCATTGGTTAAATGAAATGCTTTTGAGGCACTAATGAGCCAGGCAGTTAAGGGCATGGGCCTTGGGGTGCATCAAGGATGGGACAGAATCTTGGCTCCATCTCAGTTTACCAGTTGTGTGACCGTGAGCATGTTACTTAACTCCTTTGAGCCTCAGTATCCTCATCCACAAAATGGACATAACAGTAGCACCTTCCCTCCCCCATCCCTGTGGCTCGCAGGCTGTCGAAAGGATGATAATAAGATGCATGTAAAACAACACAGTCCCTGGAACACGGTCAGCACTAAGTAAACATTTATCATTAGTATTTTGTCACTGGTGAGTTCCAGTCCTACAGCGCCGCCCTCCTTGCCGCTCAAACCCAGGCCAGCCCAGAACAGATGTGCTCAGCAGCCAGCAAAGCGGCAACACCATTTCCCTCCGTCGTTCCTCCTTGACCCAGGAAGGCTGGGCCTCTTAATTGCTCTTTGGTTTTACTCAATTTGAAACGAGCAGGACACCAGTTCCCCACAGGAAAAAATAAATATGCTTCTGCTCACAATACTAATGAGGCTGGAGACGAGGGAGGCTGGCGGGGGAGGGCAGCCCCTGAGGACTTCTGCCAGCCCTGCAGAAGGGTGCGGCCCAGTGTTGAGCATCCTCAAGAGGGCAGGAGGGATGGGAGGCTCTGGCTGCACTCCGCAGGCCCCAGATCAGGGCCAGGCTGGCTCAGGTAACCCACAGAATGGGGTGTGGGAAGCCCACTGCGGGGATGTCCACGGATTCATGATCCAGCTCTTCTCCGGGGAGCTCCGGGACCACCCTGGCTGTCATCTTCCTCTCCTCCTATTCAGTCACCAAGGCCTGGAGAGTCCTCTTCCTGGGCCCACTGTCTCGGCCCTGGTTCAGACACTCACCAGCTCCCAGCCTCCAGCCTTTCCCTCTCCTGCCCGTCCTCCCCTGAGGGGTCACTCTCATTTAGTCAGTTGACAAACATGAGCGAGCAGGAAGCCCGTGCTAGCCTGGGGGAGGCAGGAGGACTCCGAGGGACCCAGGCCCAGATTGCCCCTCCTTTCTGACCTCTCCCCTCGCGCTTCCCCAGACAAAAGCCTCACAGCCGTGCCCTGAGTGGGAGGCAGCCCCCTCCTCGGAGCCTGGGAGCTCTTTGCTCTCTCAGCCAGAAAGATCTTCCCAGATTCCACGTGCCTCCTCCCTCCCCTCGTTCCACCCTGGGCCCTGACATCCCCTTTTCAGAGCTGCTCTGTCTAAAGCAGCCCCTCCCATCGCTCTGCCCTCTGACCCCACTGCATTTTTCTTCAGAGCATTTACCACCACCTGACACCTAGTGCTTATGTATTTGTGTTCTGTCCTGTCTCCCCACCCTCCAGGGCCAGTCCCCTGAGGGCAGGGACTTTTTCTGTTTTGTTCACCTGTGTGGATGTGTCCCATCATCTAGAACGGTGGCTGGCACAGTACGTGCTTAATGATGTTTATTGTCGTGGAATCTAATGACTGGATCACATCCATTTCCCATGTACAACTCATGCATAACTCACCCTGGCCTCCACCTTTACCTCCCCTCTGGCTACTCCCCAAGTGCACTCCCCACCTTCCCAGCTCCTGACCCTCTATGCTCAGACCTCCCTGGACAACCTGGAAGCTACAGAACATTCCAGGAGTGACCCTGCCCTTGTCTTTACTCATCTGTGCCTTCCCTCCTCCACCCTTTCCCAAATCCTACTCACCCTTCAAAGTCAGACTCAAACACCACCTCCCCTCAGAAGCCTTGTCCCGTCTCCCAGGGCTCTGTGGCCTTCAGGACCTGAGTTCAGCACTACTTCAAACACTCCATCAGTATCTGTGTCTGCCTCCCAGGCAGAATTCAACTTCCTTAAAGGTCAGGGAGATTGGTCTCTTCTGTGTGTCCCCCGAGGCTGCACAGTCCCTAGCATGGAGCAGGTGCTTAGTGGATGGTAGTTTATATTAAGATTCAGATTGTTCTAATGCTAAGACCTGTTATTAACTGTTACCTCTTACAAGGTCCACCACAGGAGATGGAACAGCAAGCCAGCCCTGGAGCTGAGAACAGAAGCCCAGCCCCAGGGGCCAAACTGAGGGCAGGGATCCAGGTTCCCTGAGTGTGGACAGCAGATGATCTGAGGCGGGCCATGAGGCTTGGGCATGGAGCCACAGACTTCCACATCTGAACACAAGGCTGATCCCACTGTCAGGGAGAAGTGCTGCCTGCAACTCCCAGGGGATGGAAACCGACACCCCCATCCCCTTCCCGGGAGGAAGTCCGGCCAGCATTCTCAGGGACATGGGACAGCAGGGCTCAGCTGAAGGAGGAAGGAGGGAAGGGGCCACAGGGTGGGCCTGGGTCCCAGAGCACCCCCTCTGGCCTGACCCCACACGCCACAGCTGAGGCCGCTAGCGGCACTAGCCACTCAATCCTTCTCCTGGTCAGTTCTCTGGCCTTGAACACTGCATGGCTGGGACTTATGCATGGTACAATGCTCCCTACACCCCTTCCTACCCCTTCACTGCTTCAGAGCAAACCCACTGCACAGCTCATCTGACTCTCCAAACACTATCAAGGGGCAAACAGAACTGGACTGATACCCCAGAGAGGTTAAGCAACTTGCCCAAGGTCACAGAGCATGTTAGAAACAAAGCCCAGAATAGAAACTAGGCTGAGATTTCAATTGTCATTTGGAGTCACCAGGAAAGCATGTGCTGAAAGGCTTTCCTGGGGCTGGAGGCAGGAGGTTGAGAGGGCTTTGTCGCCTCCAGAAATCCTACTCCCCTTTATTCTGCAAGTACCCAGGCTCTGTCTGGCTTCAAACCCAAAGAAATCTCTGCTCACTGGCTCTCAGACTCAGGAAGCAGCCCATTCCCTGTGGCTTCTTTCCTGGAAGATGCATTCAATAAACAGAGCTCCTTTCTCATCTTCCTGCCTAAATATTTCAAGAGACTAAGAAACAAACAGATCTGTGTTTGATCTGCTGGCCACTCAGAAAGGAGGACTCCTCTATCCCAGGCAGGACCCCCGCCCCCTCCCCAGGCACTGCAGTGTCCACCAGGCCGTGGGAAATACAAGACGGCAGGGAGAGCCACTTTCCTACGGTGGCTCCTCACCTGGGCTGGGGAACCTGGTGGGAGCCGGAGAGCAGAGCCCAGTTTTACCAGAAGTGCCCCTCCCCTCACCACTTGCCATTCCTAGAAATGGAGAACATGGTCTGCCAAGAGTCTGTTGTTCTTGGGGACGCTTCAGTCGCTGCTGCCCAAGAGCACACGGCAGGGGACAGGGGGTTCCGCACAGACAGGCACCGCCTACGGGGAAGGGGGCACAGAGCCTCCCAGAACAGGTGGACCACAGTCTGGCTGGAGACCTTGGCAACTTATCGGGCCAGTTCCCCCAAGCCTCCTCAAACAATCCTCTTATTTATCCATTCAAACGCTCATGGAGCACATTCTTCTTGGACCCGGAACACTCAGCGGCTCCCCACTGCAGACAGGACTCTGACTTCTCAGACTGTCACCTCCTGTGCTTCCCAACCTTGCCCCACCCCAGCCTCCCAACCACATCTCTCCCTGCCCAAGTCAGACTCCACACTCCAGTCAGCCTTTCCCCCAGGAGCCTTTCCCTCTCCTAAATGCTGTTCTATCTTTGCCTCTCTTTCTTTACTCTTGCCCTTCTCAGGATGGTGCATGCGCCACCCCCTCCATGAAGCCTTCCTTGACCATCCCACCCCACAGTGATCCTGCCTCTCCCCTGAGCTCCTTCGTGGTTCACTGCCACCACTGCCTCCCTGGGGACTGCTCCTGTGACACTCTCATGTGTGAGAGCTTATCGTTCCAACTCAGTTACAAGCGTCTAGAGAGCCAGGCTCTAGCTCTTCTTTCAGCCGAGTGGCTGAGGATGAGGGCTGCATCTGGACAGGGCTGCTCCAGAAGGAAACTCAGCTCTGAAGAAATTTTGATGCCCAGGCCCTACCTCCCAGAGATTCTGATTCTGTTGTTCCAGGGTGGGTGGGTGCAGGAAGGACCAACTACATAATCTGCAGGGCCGCTTGATCAAAAATTATGAAGAATTTCAAGACAGTGTCAGCAGAATACTAAACCAAGCATCATCGCACAGGTCACACACCTGTGACACTGACCCTGAGCCCAAGCGTATAAACCTCCCCAGGTGGTCTGCAGCCAGCATTAGAATCACCGCTAATGGCAACGAGGAGCCACTGAAGATTCTGCACCTCTGAGCTCCCAAGACAGTGCATGCATCTGCGTCTCCTTCACCTCTGCAAGCCTGGGCTGCCTGGGGCACAAGCAAATATTTGTAGAATGAATGAATACATGAATGGATGGAGAGATATGGAGCTGGAACCAGAAAGCTGAGAAGAATCTTTTTTCCATGAAAAATATATTCAATTATTAATGTTTATTATTAATAAATAGAATAATTATTCCTTTATATAAAACCAAACATTTATGTTTTCATATTCCTATATTAAAATAGATCCAACATGCCTATAGAGCACAAGTCTTAAGTGTTCAGCTTGCAAAATTTTTACACATGTACACATTCACCTAACCACCATCATTCCAGAAGGTTCTCTCGTGCGCTATCCCAGTGAATACTACACCCCCAACCCCCAACCAGGTCACCACTGAAAACTGGAAAGAATTTTCATCAAAGAAGGACTCTGGCTGAAGGGGGCAGAATCAGCACAGGGGAGGGTGTATTAAAGAGATGTGGAAGAGGCTGACTCATAAAATTCCCTTCTTGTGTGTGGAGGGCTGATGTTTACACCAAATGGGAGGGGGTAGGCACAAAGGTTCAGACAGGCTGAGCGACTTGCTCAAAGGCACAGGGCAAGCCAGGGGCAGAGCTGGGACTCGAACTCTGGTCTCAACCTCCAAGTTTCATAAACCCTCAGCAGTCTGGAGTGAACGTGTGTGAGCGCGCTGGAGGACAGCTCAGAAGGAGACTGGCTGTAGGGTCTGGGAGAGCTGGGGGAGGGTAGCTGGGCAGCAATAGGGCATAAGCACATCCGTAAGCTCACTCCTGCACCCAGCCTTGAACCAGGTGATACTATACTAAGCTAGTTGGGAAAATTGAGTCCCAACCAGAGGGGATCAACCCAAGATCACACAGCCACATGGTGTCAGAGCTGGAGTCTAAGCAGGGGGCTCCAAAATCCCATTCCAGGAGTCTTCTCACCAGGCCATAAGCAAGTCTTCCTAGAAGGAGACGTAGGGCCTCTCTGCCCCCTCCCCACACCCTGTCTTCTCAAGCCCAGATTCAACCTTTCTGGCAGCCAGAGGCAGATGAGAAAGGCCAGAACCATGCAGTGGTCCCAGCCAGGGGTATCTCCTTGGGGGAGAGAGGGGCACGTGCTGTGCTCACCCAGGCACGGGAAGATGCCAGCAGGAAATCTGGGCCGGGGGCCCGGAACCCGCACTCCTACCTCATGATACATGGGCTTTGTCAATGTCCACTCGCCGCTCCGCCTCCAGGGCAACATGGGTTGGGGTGGACCATCTAAAGTGCAAGTCAGGGCTTCCCTGGTGGCGCAGTGGTTAAGAATCCACCTGCCAACGCAGGGGACACGGGTTCGAGCCCTGGTCCGGGAAGATCCCACATGCCGCGGAGCAACTAAGCCCTCGCACCACAATTACTGAGCCTGTGCTCTAGAGCCCGTGTGCCACAACTACTGAGCCCGTGTGCCACAACTACTGAAGCTCATGTACCTAGAGCCCGTGCTCCTCAATAAGAGAAGCCACCGCACCGCGACAGAGTACCCCTGCTCGCCACAACTAGAGAAAGCCCGCATGCAGCAACGAAGACCCGACGCAGCCAAAAATAAATAAACTTATTAAAAAATAAAGTGCAAGTCGGACCACATCACTCTTCTGCTTAAAACCCCTTGGGGGCTCCTGGCACCACCAGGGGCAAAGTTCACGCTCATTGGTTGGGCAGCCCTGGCTCCCCAGCTCCTGCCTGCCTCCCAGGCTGTTCGTCACTTGCCGTCCTACCCTTTCCACCCAGCAACATACAACTCGCCTCTCTCCTGGAATAAGCCAGAACTGCATCCCCCTCCATGCCTTTGTTTATGCCAGCCCTCTACCTGGAATGCCTTCCCCTCCTTTCATCCACCTCTGCCTACTCATCCTTGACAGCTGAGATGAGATCTCTTCCTCCAGAAAGCGTCCTTGGCCCCCCACCCTGTCCCCATGGCTTCAGAGTTCTGTGCTCACATCTCCACTCCCCCGCTCACCGGCCTCCCTTCCCCACATCCCTGCGGCCGTTGTGTCCTTCTGAGCCACCATCTCCTCCACAAGACTGCGCTCCCCCGAGGAGGGGACAGCCTGGGTTCATCCCTGCATGCTCAATGCCACGTGCTTTGGGCCTGGCACACAAGTGCTCAACAAATGTTTTCTGAAGGAATCTAAGGCCTCATTTGATTTTCGTGAGGGTGAAGGGTGGGGAGGGTGGTCGGTGGTCAGGGAGCAGGGCGGCCAGGGTGCAGAGATGTGCAGAACAAGGCTGGTCATCCTCTCCACTTCCGCTCCCTGGGCAAAACTGGCTGGTGGCAAACAGCTCTCCCCTCCTGTCTCACCTTCCCCCTCAGGAGCCTCTCCTGAGTCTCATTGCTTAGGGTCTTGCTATCAGCAAGCTAAGGCATCATCCCTCCCAGGGGAATTTATATTTTAATAACATCTAGAAGGCCCAAAGGAACTGAATTCTATAGTGGCTTCTGGGCATGGTGACTGGGAGGGCATTCTTTAAAAAAACAACCACACTGCAAGATCAGCCGTCCACTGCCAGGCCAGCGCGCCACTAAGTTTCTGCATGTCCGTGGGGCTATGTAATCAGACGTACCAAGCTCAGGTCCCAGCTCATCCTTCCCCACTGTGTGCGCCAGGGTGAGTGCTGCCCTCTCGGAGGCTCAGTCTCCCCACCTGTAAGGTGGGAATGACAGCAGAGTGCGGGGGACCGTGCGATAATGGATGTGCACTGGCCAGTGCGGGGGGCAGGCTCAGCAGAGCAGTGTGATTCCTGCTGCTTTTCTAAAGCAAAGGCCCACAGAGCTTGCAGCTCCCACGGCCAGCCCCAGCACTCTGGTCCTCCCAGGGCCTGCAGAGGCCCGGCTTTGTTTGTGGCTCCTGAGCCCCCCTCTCCTTCCCTCCGCCCACTCTCCCTTCCTCCCTCCCTCCATCCCTCCAAGCCAGAGTTCCAGGGAAAACTTTGTCTGGAGACTTCTCAAGCCAGTGATAAGGCCTGGCCAGAGGAAAGCTCTTAGCAACCTGGACTCCCAACCCAGAGGCCCTTCTAATGGTTTCAGAGAAACAAAGGAAGGAAAGATTGCCTGCAGCTCTGCGTGCCAGGTGGGCCAGCTTCCAGGAGGGAGAGTGAGGTTCACGGGCCGCTGTGGAGGCCAAGGTGGCGGCCTGGCATGTAGGACACATGGGCCACCAGATCTGGGTAATCACAGCCCCACGGCCGAGCAGAAAGAGCCTCAGAAGTCATTCCTTCTGCCTTTGCCATGGCCTAACCAGGCCCTGAGGCAGGTTGCTCCTGGCTGGTCACTTGGGGAGCCAGTCCTCTTCATTTGGGTGCCCACTGCCAGCTAGACTGAGTTCTGAAAGTCTACTTTCTGGAACTTTCTCCCACCCCCACTTCTGAATCAGTCCTTGGCTTGATTTCTAGTAGAAGCCTAGAAAAACCCACTAAACTGAAGTTCATCCAACCCAAACCTGCCACTAGGCAGAAGGGAGCCCCAGTTCCTGCTCAGCCACTGGTGCCCCTTTGGGTAAACCTTCTGGGGCCTCAGTTTTCTCCTCTGCAAAATGAGGGAGCCCATTACATCTCTTTAGAGTCCCTTCCAGTTCTAGCAGTCCGTAGATCTTATAGGAGTAAGGACTTAGCCCAAGCAGCAACATCCAGGGAATAGTCTAGGCTTGTTTCAAATTCTGCCCCATCTCGCACCTTTACACCAGGTACCCCATGGTCTATATCACACCTTTTCTACCGTGCACAACACTGTGAAAGGTACTAAAAAGAATCAGATGGGGCTTCCCTGGTGGCACAGTGGTTGAGAGTCCGCCTGCCGATGCAGGGGACACGGGTTCGTGCCCCGGTCCGGGAAGATCCCATATGCCGCGGAGCGGCTGGGCCCGTGAACCATGGCCGCTGAGCCTGCGTGTCCGGAGCCTGTGCTCCGCAACGGGAGAGGCCACAGCAGTGAGAGGCCCGCGTACCGAAAAAAAAAAAAAAAAAAAAGTGTTTTTAAAAAAAAAAAAAAAAAAAAAAAAAAAAAGAATCAGATGTAATCCCTGGCCTCAGGAAGCTCATAACTAAGGAGTCAAGGTTCATGCTCATAAAGCAATCAGCAAACAACATAACACCTTGGGCTTTTATTTGTATCTGGTGTAGTGGAGACTGGGTGCTACAGGTGTTCTTGGGACAGAGAAATTAACACGGATGCAGACCCTGAAAAGGCCAGTTTAACAGGACAGCTGAGGCCCTGAAATAGCCTCAGTGCATAACAACTTGAGTTTGTCCTCAGATATAATAATGATTAAGGCAGGAGGGTAGACCCCTGGGCTTTAGAGGACAGATGTGTGATAATAAAAAGTTATCAGATGGCTCCTCAGGTACACAGAAATCCCCTTTCCCAGAATTCCAAATTTCTCGGAATCCCAAATTTCCCCATGCATTCCTGCAAACTGATCTTTCACCTGGAGGTTGGCAGGGCAGGCAGAAACAGCATTATCTTTAGGAAGTTAAAAAAAAAACCTCAAGAATTAAATCGTTTTGTCCCCATCCACCAACACCTTTCTTTTCATCAGCTGTTCCATGTCTTAGAAATTCCGCCAGATCCCAGATCATAAAGCTGTTAGTTCTGAAATCACACTTAAGGTGTTTAAACGGTTTGCTGTAAATGCTTCAAGCTACTAGAGCATATTCCTTTCCATAAACCTAAAGGAAAAGCAAGTCTGAGCCCCAAAGGCATAAGGACACGTCTGGAGCAAAGGTCAAGGTCACTTGCCACTGGGGACAGGATGGGATCTCTCTGCCCAGAGACCCAGGCAAGACTGTGCTCTGGGACCCATCCTCCCCAGCCTTCCACAGGGAGCTGGGGCTTGCAGAGAACCAGGATGATACAGATCAAGGTTCGGATGCTTTATTTGGCTCACTTTTCAAATGAAATCAGGATGCCCAATTTTTACTGCCAGATTATTTATCCCAAGCGTATTAAAACAGCCAAAATAGAATAGGAAGAGAAAAAAACAACTTTTTATCTGCACCCAACTAGCCTGACGTAGTAAAAACAGATAGAGGCTGTTTGGAAGAGATGAACTCCTCTTTTTCATACCAACAGAGTATGAATCAATTCTGAAGTCACGACTACAGCACAGGAAAAGTGGGTTAGCTATTGGATGGAACTGCCAAATTCCGAAGGCCATCAAACGCTGGTGATGGGAGGGGGTGGGAGGGAGCGCGAATTAGACATGACAATAACCATCCCCTTCCATGACATCTACGACCGCCTTACTTACACATTACAGCACCCTAGTAAGGTTGAGTCCTAATTCCATTTTCAAAGATGAGAAAACAGAGGCTCAGAGATGTTGAGGGACAAACCCAAGGTCACAAGGTAAGAAAAAGAGGCAAGAGCAAGGCTTGGATCTTCTGCCTCCAGGCCCCCTGCTCTGGTCCCCTGTTTTGGGGTCATTCCAGCCTGATGGAATGGCAAGCCAGAAGGCCCGGGAGGTAGGCTCAGGCCCTCCCCAGCTTTGTGACCCTAGTAAGTTACCTCACTGCCCTCTCTGGGCCTGTTTCTGCTACTATGGAAATGGGAACAATAATAGCACAGACCTCAGAGGTGATCAGGAAGATTAAATGAGTAAATACATATGAAACACTTTTTATGTGCCTGGCATAAACTAAGCAC
The DNA here is from genome assembly GCF_964165515.1 of Mesoplodon bidens. Lineage (NCBI taxonomy): Eukaryota > Metazoa > Chordata > Mammalia > Artiodactyla > Ziphiidae > Mesoplodon > Mesoplodon bidens. The sequence continues at coordinate 58,079,845 of NC_138178.1, read as the reverse complement.
CCTCGAAGGGTTAGCTACGTTTGTTGTTGTGTTTATTTCACTGTCACCTCCTTGAAAGCAGGGACTTAACACCTGGTGAAAGGCTCCAAACAGCCTACTAAGAAATTAGTATTTATTACGATTAGGAGTCATTCTCATATTCCTAGGAAGTGTGGAGTTCACGAAGGCAGAGGGCTGGACCAGACGACCTCAGACGGCTCTAGAGTTAAACCCTGAGCATGGGGGCTTCTTCCCAGGGATTAGCGTGAGCACCACGCAGAATGAGCCTCCCCACATTCCCATCTGCGGGCAGCCAGAGCCTCCCACAGTGTCACCATCTGTCTCACTCAGGGGCCAGTTAAGTTTAAGCCTGTGAAAAATGTCACCTTCTCTGAGCTCGGGCAGGGCAGAAACCAAAATGCAGACACCCAACAGACTTCCAACATTAAAAATTCTGCATCTGTCCCTATGGTTTTACTGTAAAGACCAAGGCCCAATCCAGATAATCAGAAAGGTTTAAAAAACAAAATCAGTCATAATTGGGCCCAGTAAAAATGGAAGGTGGAAATTTTCCTGCCAGAGCAAAGTTTCCTTTTGGGAAAAAAAAAAAAAAAATGACCCCTCCCCAGAGCTGCCTGCGAGCCAGGAGGACCCCTGCCCTCCCTTACGCAGCCAGGGGAGGCCCTGGGAGGGCAGCAGAAGGCTGGGCAATGGCATGTGGCACTTCCACACCCCTCAGGTCAGTTTAAGAAGTGGCCCAGTGACAAGCCATCTTCAAGCTGCAGGAGGGAGGAAGGAAAGAGTGCCAGAGTCAGGAGGCCCAGGTCTGGACCCACCTCTGTTCTGCCTCACTGGGCGAGCTTTTGCAGCTTACCTGGCCTCTCTGTGCGTGGTTCCTCATCTGTAAAGTGGAAATGACAGCAGTAATCTACGCCATGAAGTCTCTCTGATGATTAAATGAGCCAATACCTGGGCTTAGCCCTCACCAATGCCTGGCATGCAGGAGGCGATCCCAGAGAGTTGTTTTTGACTCCAGACGTCTTATTCTGCCCTGTTCCCTCTGCCTGTTATCCTCTCCTCAGCTCCCCCCATTTCACCTGCTACCTCCTACTCATCCTTCATGATTCAGCTAACAGTCACTTCTGAGCCCCCTGATTAGGTCAGGCCCCCTGCTATTATTCCCAGAGTTCCCTGTACTGCTCATTTCATAACCCCCAGGACACTCACTGTCAGCATTTGTTTAATTTTCTGTCTTCCCGATGTTAATAGCTAACACTAACTGCCAGGCATGTGGTAAGTGCGTCACACAGATCAGCTCATTTAATCTTTAGAATAATCCTTTTAAGTACTACTATTATCAATCCCAATTAAAGGATGGGGAAACAGATGTTCAGAGAGGTTAGGCAACCTGCCCAAGAACACACTGCAAGTAAATGATACAGTGCCATCTGTCTGACTCGAAAGCTGGCATTCTTAGGCACCCCCTGGGAATCAAGGGCCATCTCAAGAGAAGGCTGCTTCTGGTAAGGGCTGCAGGCCTGGACCACAGACCTGCGTTCCCTATACAAAGCCAGCTTCGTGGAAATGAAGAAGGCCCTGCCTCTGCCCCACCTTGTTCTGCTGCTGTGCTGGCCGCCCTACCTATAAGCAGCCTTATCTAATGCCGGATACCACGTGCAGGATGTCTTCCTTACCCAGCACCATTCCCGAGTCATTCACATTGTTCCCAGCTCCAGCAAAAGCCACAGGAAAGTCTAAGCATGATACACCCACGAGTGTCACCCTCAAGGCGAGCACACCTCCATGGCAGGGACACAGACACACAGGCAGGAGCCCTACGCTTTGGGGGTAGGGGCTGCAGAATATGACAGAGCCCCAGCAGGAGAGGCCTGGAAGTCAGAGGAATGTGTGCTCTGGAGTCAGACAGCCCAGGTATAGATCCCTGCTCCCCCACCCGCTAAACCTGCAACCTTGAGCAATTCACCTACTCTCACTGAGCCTCAGTTTCCTCCTCTGGAAAATGGGATCATCCAATAATAGAATCACTCTCATGGTGAACAGAGTAAATGCAATCATGCCCGTCCAATGCCTGCTTAAAAACTGTTATTCTCATCTTCACAGGATGTGGACCATTATGTGATCAGATTGAGAAGGTTCTGGCTCAAAGTCAGAAGATCTGGGTGTGCACCCCGGCTCTGACCCACATTAGCTCTGTGAATAGGGTGTGGTCATCTCTCTACTCAGAGACTCTGTTTATTCATCTGTAAATAGGGGGAACCCTCCCCACCATGGGACGGGCGTAGGGATTCACTGCAGTAACCCATGTTTGTGTTCGGTAAACAGGACAGTCGTGAGCAAACCTGGGCGCCTCCCATCGCTGTGTTAATTAATGGGAAGGAGGGTGCCAGCCAGAAACCAATTACCAAGTCCCTCCAGGGGCCTCTGCGGGGGGGGGGGGAGCAGGGGGGAGGGAGAGAGGAAGAGTGAGTGGCAGTTCCACCCCCAATCCCCCCCCCCTCACCTCCCACCCTACTTGTGCCTCCTTCGCAGCTGGTCCCACACTCCAGGCCCACAAAGGAGAGGCTCATTCTAAACAGCCTCTTTTCATGTGGAAGCCACCGGATTTGCATCTGTCCTTCCCTGGCAGGGCCTGCTCCCAGCCAGCTGCTCCGAGCTTCCCAGGCTGCAGGCGGCTCGGGGCTGGGGCCTGAACCTGCGGGGTACAGGGGCAGGGAAAGGAAGGGAACAGAACGAGCTGATCAGAAGAGGGAAGGAGAGGGGGCTGGGCACAGAGGGAATTTGTACATTCTCTCATCTGCTGGACACCAGACAAATTCTGTGGCCAGCGTATCCAAATCAGAATCTGGGCTGCCCCGGTGCCAGGAGCCGGCGGCAGCTGAGGCCATGTCTGCTCCAGGCTGGCCAACCCGGGAGAGAAGTGGAAAAACTCACTCCATGGCTGAGCTGCCAGGGTCTGATGCTGCCAGGCCATTGGTCCAGCCAGTGTCCGTACACTCAAACTGGCCGAGCCCATGTCTGTGCTGACTCCACAGGCCTGGCTGGCTGTGGGGTGATTCTGGGGCCCTGGGAAGCCTCACAACCCTTCCCAGATGCCTCTAGGCGCTGCCATAGATGCCAAGGTGGCAACACCCCCCAGCCAAGAGAACACAGGGCCTCCGGGCACACTGAGGAAGGGAGTAACTCACCAGAGCTTTTCTGGAGAGTGAGGGAGAGACAGCAAGGAAGGAAAGGGCCTGTATTTACTAAGCACTTATAGCATGCAGCCAAGACCGGCCTCTCCCAGCTTGTGTCCACTGGCCCTTGACACTCCTAACCCAGGACGCTGAGATACCTCCTTCCACATCCATCTCCCCAAAGGTCCCGGACAGCAGGGGCTGTGGCTATGCATTCTGTGACCCTAATGCGTAACACAGGGCCTGGCCCAGAGCAGGAGCTCAGAGGGTGCTGGATGAACGAATGAGTGAATGTTAGCTAGATACCTTCTGCATGAGGATGCTAGCGATCTGGAAAAAGCACTGCGGGGAAGGAGGAGGTATAGTGAGTGCATGGAGTGTACAGAAGGCAGAATCCCCACACTACCCCTACGTGTCTGGGAGCTGGGTCTGTGCTGGTACCTCTCAGCCTTTTAACTGAGGTTCTCTCATCTCTTCTCGCAGTAAGAGCCAGACAGGAAAAAGGTACTGGGAAGTGGGATATCTGGTGGTCCAGGCACCCTAGGTAGACTGGATCTGGGTCCATGAGTTGAAGCAGAAGGGCTTGTAACCCCTCTTCCCTATCCTGACCCTCGGCTCCCTCACAGCTGGACCCAAAAAAGGGAGAGGCTGCCCAGCAGAGGGAAACCCAGACACTAGCAGTCCAGGCTGGGGCGATGCAGGGGGGCAAAAACACCTGCTCCTGCTCGGGCTGCCTGAAGTCCCCCCTCACCGGGCAGCCAGGCGGAAAGAGCACTGATCAGGAGTCAGGAGGACCCAGGTTCCAGCCCCTCCAGCCTCAAACTTGCTTGAGTGGCTTTAGGCAAATCACAGTTCTGCTCCCTGAGCCTAAGTTCCCTCATTTGTCAGGGGAGAGAATTGGATGATTTAACTGCTTGAACATTCTGTTCTCCTATAAGCTGCTCCACAGGGGCCCTAGAGACATGTGATCTTTGCCAAACAATTAACTGTTATTAGCTACCTGGGCAGGACAACACCGTCCTATCACATTCAGCAGGAGCCAGGGGCTCTCACCAGCGAGCTGACCTCTACTGGAACAGGGGCAGGAGAGGAAGGCTGACCTGCAGAAAGAAGGGCCAGGGCGCGGCTGACAATACTGCTTGTGGACCTGGAATCGACTGCTTAGAGGGGGATGCTGGCATCTGGTGTCCTCTCTTTGCCCACATTCCTTCTCCTAAGTCCTTCCTAGGTGCAGCAGGCATTCCTGCTGCCCAGGGTACTTTGTTCTTGGACCCCTGGCCCCCTGAGCTAGCCTGGGGAACTTGGAAAGCACTGAGCTCAGTAGCGCCTAACTTAACAAGGCACACCTGGGAACAAGGCTACCCAGTCACTAGAAGCCACCACCTTGCTTACCTAGAAGCTGCATCTCTGGTCACATCACAGACAAAAGCCAAGAAATCACTCCAAAGGACCCCTGAGCAGCGAAAAGGATGTGGTAAGGCCTACGTTACAGCTCACAGGCTTTTCTTATAGCCTACTGACTAGTACTCTACACACATTTCTAATATATTTTGTTCTGTTTTTCCAGGTGAGGGCAATTTAGAAACATATTTATACACAGAGAAGCACTGCTAAGTGCTAAGTCAGGTATATGACTGAAATGGAATAGAGACAGAAAAATTATAAAAATCAGGCACAAGGATTCAAAGAATAAAATCATCTGGAATAAAATCATCTTGTTACTGGGAGGGCCACCTTCACTCCCTCACACTTGACTTGCCCTATGGAAGGACACTGGACCAAAACTGGGAGAAGGCTGGGCCTTGACCTTCTGTGGATATCTGTAGGCTGGGAAGCTGCATCTGGTCCTTCCCTCTCCTCTCTAGTTTTTCTTCCTTTCTTCTCCTCCTCATTACATAAAGAAACTAAGGCAGCTTACTAAAATACACAGAATAAAATATAGTTTAAAACATCATAACCAGGAAAAATGCCATCAGGCTAGAAGGTCACAATTCAAAATCTGCATGGCTCTGACTCTCTAGTGTTAGGGCAGGAGCCCCTCCAGAAAACCCCCAGGTTTTATATGCAGCCTCACCAGCTGTACTCCACAATGAAGGGGGCTAGGGGTATGTATGAAAGGGAGGGTGGCAAACGGAAAACAGAGCCCCTCTGCCCCAAGGAAGTGCGACTGAGGATCTAGCAACTGACCATCTGGTTTCCTCTTCTCCACTTCCCAGGCTCTCTGAGCTAACAAGATTGTCTCCTACAATACAATCCACACCTAACCCTGGCCCTGAGGATCTGCCCTGTGGGGGGTGTGACACAAAGGCTCAAAGCAAGGGTCCAAGGGGCAGGAAGTTGGGGCTTGCCCAAAAGGGGTGATTCTGCCTAGAGGCAGCAAGAGCCAGGGCCTCACCCTCTAATCCATTCCCTCCCCAGCCTACCACCCCACTAAGCAGTGATCCCACCTCCCAGACTCCCGTTAGGGTTCTTCTTGTAACCAGACCAACTCCAGAGAAAAAAGAGCTTCCTGGTCTCCACCAGAGCTGACTTCCTTGCCAGAGTTGAAGCTGTCCCAAAGCCCCACAGAAGGTGGGACCAATTCCTGCATTTCACAGATGGGAAAACAGAGGCCTAGAGATGGAAGTGACTGGTCCAAGGTCACACAGCCTGTTAGTGGCTGATTTAGGACTAGAGGCCAGGCCTTCAGACTCCCAGAGCACTATGGTTTCTTCTCAAACTCAGAGAGGAGCCTCTACCAGCAGGCTTTTAGGCCTGCCCCCAGGCCCCTCCCCTGCAGCCCTCTTGCTCCTCCAGCCCTCTCCACTAGTCTGTGAAGGGCTGGCAAAGGAAGAGAAGACAGGGTTAAGGTGGGGGTTTTATTTAATCCTCTGAGAAGGCTTAAACTGATGCCACATTGGTTAGAACAGGAAGAGAGAGACAGAGGGATTTGGTGGGGGATGGGGTGGAACGGGGTGCATTAGTGAATAATCACTGGATACCAAGAGGCCAGGCCTGCCAATGGGTTTAACAGACAGGTACTCACCTTCATGGACTCCCCCCCGCCCAGGGCCCAGGCCTCTAAGCAGTGCCCCTCTACCACTGGAATCACCCAGTCTCCAAGGTGCAGGGCGATGGAAAGATCACAGGCCATAGATCAGGATAGGCCTGAGGGCAAACCCCAGCTCTGCCACTTACTCACCGTGTGACCTCAGGCAAGTTACTTTACCTCTCTGAGCCTCAGCTTCTTCCTCTGTTAAAGGGGCCTGAACACACCTTCCCTGCAGGCCTCCTGGGAAGGAAGGCTGCCTGAGCTCACATACATAAAGAGACACAGGGGAGGCATCTAGTCAAATCTCTATTATTATTACAAATTATTATTATTACAAATCTCACATCCTTTCTCTCTCATCCAGGCCCATCCATTACTCTTCTACTCCAACCTGCTTACGTCTTTGACATTAATAACCTTAATGACAATAATCCTTCCCAGACAAACAGCATTTGTATCATTTCAAATCACCCTGTGGGTCTCAGCAGCCCTGCCAGTAGTAGCCAGAGCTAAGGTAGCCCCTCAGCCCCCAAGTTCATCTTCCCACAATGTTTCCAAGTCCTGATCTCGGAATTGAGCCCAAAGACCCTGAATGAACACACTGTCTTATGGCAGATCTCAAGGGGGCATGGGTAGCCCCTGGCTTATCAGATGGAGCCAGAATCACCTCTCCCATCACTTCCATGGTTGACCCACCATCTGGCCCACTGCTCCGACCACAAACAAGCTGCCCTTCCCACTTTGGCCTCCACCTCTCCAATTCCGAGAGCCAGCGGGGCAGCTGGTGGAGTCTGGCCTTGGGTACATGGCTCGACAAACCCAAGGCCAAGCCCAGGCTGTGATCTCCTTACCCTGACAAGAGCTGTCTGAAAAGTGTGGGTTCACACCCTTGATTTTATTGGTTCTTCAACTGCCCGTCACCACCCCCAGGGTCCATATTATCATCCTAATCCTCACATTCCACAGGAGAAAACTGAGGGCCAAAGCAGAAGGGCCCAGCCAAGGTCACCCAGGGGATTTGGGATAGTGCTGGAGAGTGAACTCAGGTCTCCTAAACCCTGGACACTTTCCACTATCCAGGTCTGCTTCCCACTTAACTCTTTCTTCCCCACAGCAGGGAAGCTCCCAAAGTCTCTCCAGTAAACCTGGGCACCTATGACAAGGTCCAAAAACTCTCCTCCAACATGGGAGCTGCCACTGTGCGCTGCTCCCTTCCTCGCCACAGTCCCTCCCCATATCTTCAAGCCGGCCTCGGCAGAACCTTTCCCATGCCGGGTAGCAACTCCCAGGACTGGGGAGCACCTTCTCCACAGGCTGCCTTTGGAGTGGGGCCAGAGTTCCTGGGATTAGCGGCAGAAGCCGGCAGGTGGGGTGGGCTTTCACCTCGGCGGGCCTCCTCAGGGCGGCAAGCCCATTCCCACACCCACTGCCCAGCTCCAGTCCCTGCCAGCGACGCTCCCCGCGGCCCGCACCAACGGGACCCCACGGAGCTGCCCCACACTGCTCTCCAGGGGTTAAAAATGCAGCATCCTAAACAAGGGTTAAAAATGCAGTCCTGGGGTTGAGCCGGTGCGAGGGATCCTGTCCAAACCACGGCGTCTGCCAAAGCGGCATCCTCCCCCTTCCCTCCGCGGTCCTCGGGGGGCCGGAGCGACTCGGGCGACTGGGGGAGCAAGAGAAGCGCACGCAGCACCTTCCCGACACCAGTTCCCCCTCCCCACGCCCACACCCCCGCGCCCCCCGCAGCCCAGGCCTGGGGCTGCAAGCGCCTGCGGGTCCCGGGCGCGGCGGGCGAGGGGCGCTTACCTTTGTGACAGTCATGCAGAAACTCCGGGGCGGTGCGGGGGCGCGGGCGCGGCGTGCGGGGGCGGCGGCCGGGGTCGGCGGCGGGCCCCGGGAGGCGGCGGGAAGGGGTCCGGCGCGGCTCGAGCGCTACCCGCGCCCCGCGGGAGGCTCAGCCGAGCCTGGGGGCAGCACTTCGGGCGGGCAGCGCGCAGGGACCGCTCGTCGGCGCTCGCCCGCCGCTCGTCGCTGATGTCAGCCCCGAATGTGCATTTATAATAGATGAGCCTCCTTCGCCGCAGGAAGGCGAGGCAGGAAGAAAGGGAGCGAGGGAGAGGGCCCGGGCTGGGGGGCGGGGGGAGGAAGAGGGGCCGGGAACTCGCTACAAAGGAGGAGGCGGAAGGAGGAGGAGGAGGAAGCGCACGCCCGCCCGCCGCCGTGCCCCTCGCCTCGGGGCTCGGTCGCCGACCGCCGGGCACCGCTGCTGGCGAAGCCGGGGGCCGGCGCCCAGGCCCGCGGCCTTAACCCCTTCAGGCCCACGGCCGCCACGCGGCTGGGCAAGGCTGGGTCCTGGCACCTGCTGGGTGGGGGGGGTGGGCAGCGACCCGGGCTCTCGGTGCCCTGTTGGCCCCGGGACGCTGGTGAAGTCACACCCTAGACGGCTGAGGCGCCGCTTGGGCTGAGAAGAGGGCCGGGCTCGCCCCCTGGAGGTTCGCAAAGTCTGCCAGGAGTGCCGCGCTGCTGGCGGCGAGGGGCGTGGCAGCCGCCCGCCCGGAGCTCGGCCCGCACCCCTGCCTCGCGCAGACCTCGACCCGAGGGGCGTGGGATGGGAGGCGCCAGCATTGGTCTGAGTCTCATTCCCGCAGCGAGGCGGTGGCCCAGAGGGGCTCGTAGCCAGTTTTACAGAGGAGGAAACTGAGGGGCAGGGTGAAAAGTGACTTAGACAACGGCACGCAGCCGGGCGGGCGTTTCTCCAGGAGCCCGCTCTTTCCTCGTCGCCGCCAAGCTCTGTACTGGACCCCCTGTGATAAAAGCTGCGTTCTAGAGAGAGGACGGGCCCTGTCCCAGGTGTGTCTGTACGACCCCTGGGTGCGGCGCGGCTTTGGGGGAACACAGGTGCGTCCTCTGTGGCGAACTAATCCTGACCTGAGTCACACCATATCCTGGAGATGCTTCAGGGACTTGAGGGACAATCACCTGAAAGTGTCCCCGCAAGTCTTCTGAAACGAGTCCTCCTCCCGACTACCTGAGCAGAACCGGTTTCGGCAGCTCCTGAACCGCTGAGACTGCGGAGGGGCGGGGTTAGCGGAGATGGAGGCGGAGGGATCGGCTACGCATCACCATCTCCCTCCACGCCCGGAAGTGCTGGATTCCTGCTGCTGATGATCATGCAATTCAATTATCTAGACGACGTGGTCGCGGTGGTGCGCACACCTTCTCTGTGGAAGGTGCCGGAAGAACAGAGAGGAGATCGGATGGCTGCCTTCAAGAAGCCCACTGTTTAGAGCAACAGTAATAAAGTAATCAGCAGCTGTAGAGCTTTGTGGATCATCATGCTACTTTTATTTACATTTTCTCCTGTAATCCTAAATTAGTGCAACAGTATGAAGAAGGAATTACCATTCTCAGTTTGCTGATGAGTGAACAGACAAAGAGAGGGGCGAGGACCTCCCCCAGATGATACAGTGACAGACCCAAGACTTGAACAGAGTCTTTTTCAGTCAAGCACAGCACTGTGCTTTGGATCTGTGAATTCCAGGGCCACTCATACCTGCTGCCTTATTTGAGCTTCACACTTGTCTTGGGAGGTGGATGGACAGCTAGTAGTCCTGTTTTCACCCATGAGGAGCTTGAATGACTTAACTGCATCTCTTGGGCAGCAGATGTTGTCGCAAGCCTCAGGCATCTCCTTTGTGCAGACCCTTCCTATTTGTGTTCCCATGTTGGACCTCATGCTTTTGACCACATTGCTCGCCTGCCAGAAATGCCCTCCTTATTATTCTGCACTGATCCAAACCCTCCCGGCCTCTCATGGCCCACCTCCTTGCCAAACCCCTGACAACTCCAACCCCCTGGTTGCCCGTGTTGCATTTGGGTCCAAGTGTCTGGTCTTGTTTTCATGAGCTTCTGGTCAATATAGACTGTGAGCCCACAGGCGAACGTTCTGAGCACCAAGGCGTGCCTTCTCTTACCGTGTAGCCCTCAGTGAATATTTAATGCCAGTAGGTGCTCAGTGAATATTTAATGCCACCAAGAACAAATTAAGCAAAATAGACCTTCGACCTGCAGCAGAAGAAATTTAAATCGGATACATGAAAGCATTTGCCCTTAGCAAGCTCTCCAGCATCAGAAGTGGTCACATTCCCTGTCTGGGCTGTCTTGGGCAGGTCAGCCTCAAGACAGGAGGATGGACCTCAAAACCTTTCCAAGGCCCCTCCAGCCCCTGGAAACCGTTAAAGGGCAACTTAGGAACACTAGTCACCCTGCCCCCATGACTGTGACTCATCCATTTTTATCTCTCATGGATATTTAAAATCTCAGACTGTCATCCTCGGCTACCCAGCATGCCTCTTGGCACCTTCCCCACCATCCGCCAGCATTGTGGGCTCTGGGAACAAGACAAATACTTAATATCAGCTTAAGCCAAATGTAATTAGGAACATCAATCTGCTGCCCACAACCCACATGACACACTCCCAACGCAGAAAGAAAATGTTTCTGATTCCTCACATGCTGCTGGTTCGCCCCTTCTGTCACTCTCCCCAATCAGAACAGAGGTCTGGAAGAGCTAGGGCCCTCTCAAAGAACTTGGCATTCCCTCTGCAAGTCAAGGGCTTGGCCCCTAGGAGATACTCAGAAATGTGTGCATTTTCTGTGGTGTGACTGTCTATACCACAATACCTCCCGCCTCCTGGTCCCCTGCGACTTGGCCCATCTTAGTTTGAATTCTCCCCAAAGCAGAGCCTGAGAAAGGAATTGGATGCAGGTGGCTTAATTGGAAGGCGATCCCAGGAAGCAAGAGTGGAAGAGTGAATGGGGTAATTAGTGAGATTGGGAAGGAGGAAAAGCCAACATAAAAATTGGCTTTATATTGTGTGTTCTCAAGGTCACTGCTGGAGCCAAGGGGGCCCACTTCCCTGGAGGCATCTGGGATGTGTCCAGATTGCCTGCCAAGAGTCATTCAGTGGGCATTCATCCACCGTCCCCTCTTCCCCACTGTTTGAGGGCTGCCCCTATGGCATTACTTTAGCTTGGAGAATGCCCTGGGGCAGAAAGTAGAAAGACACCCCCTCCCCACCAGCTCTTACTTGAGGTGGGATGCTGTTTGTTCAAGTCTGAGCTCTCTTGGACCATCCACTGAGCTACAGGTGAAACTGGAGGGAGGCTGAGGGGACGTGTTAAAAACTGTGGAATAAATGAGAGTTTGCAGTGGAAGCTCTGGTGTCCTTTAGACTCTTTCATGCCTCAGTGCTGTAAACCATGCTCTATCCTCAGCCTTGAATGCCTTTACACCTCTTTCTCTGCATGGCAAACTCCTATTCATCTTTCAAACCGCAGCTCAGAAGGCACTACCTCTATGTAGCTGCCCTGATACTACCTCCACGGTTGCCTGATTCACACTGTAGTATAATTATCATAATTAAATATATTTGTCCTGTCTCTTTTGATGGGGCTGTGACCATGTGTTCTGTCTCTTTCTTTTTTTAATCACAAAAAGCAGTTGACACATAGGAGATGCTGAATAACTGCTCAACCAATCCAATAGGGCTGCCATGGGCACCTGTAGCTTCAGCCTTAATAACCCCTTGGCTCAAATCCCAGCATGCCATAGGGAGGCATCTCGACATCAGGCTCTGACCCGTTCAGTATGTTTGTTTGCCTAGCTTTTTCCCAGGCTCCGTATTGGGTGCCACTGTGCAGAGTGAGGAGGGCTTGGTCCTTGCCTGCAAGAAGCTTGTAGTCTCCTAGGAAAGACCCGCAGCTGTGAGCACACATCCCAGACCATGGGTGGGAGCTGCACTGTAGCACGGGGCCAGTGGGAGGGAGATTCCCAAAGCTGTGGAGCCCATAGGAGGGAGGTTCTCCTCCAGTCCTCACTGGCTGCCTCGTTCATGCCACCCCCCGACACACATCCATATACCACCTGCCCTCAGGCACTCAGTGTCACGCCCTGCAGATCTTACTGTCCCTCAATTCCTTTCCTTCCTCTCCGTCTCTGCTGTTACTGCCCTAGCACAGCATCGTGTTTTGACTGGTCCTTCTGCCTCCTGCCTTATGCTGAACAATCCATTCTCCACCCGGCAGCTCATGCAGCCCTGACTAAACGCACACACATCTGCCTCGTTGAAACCCATCAGGGGTTCTCAGCTGCCTCTGGGATGAGGTCCAAACCGGGTCCTCCAAGACCTTTCCTAACCCCTGCATCTCTGTGTTGTCTCTCTCATCACACTCTTGTCTTTCTCTCCACCTGAGCACCTTCCAGACTCTTCCTCATTCTTTCCTCAGATGTTGCCTCCTCCAGGAAGCCCTCCTGCACTGTGACTGGGATGGTTTAGATGCCCAGCCTCTGTGCTACTTTCCATAACTCCCCGAGCCTCCTTCTTTTCTGTACTTCTGCATTGTTTTATTTTTTGTTGTTTTCTGTTTTTATCATTTCCTGGTTGTGTGTTTGACTTCCTGCTGGAGAACAAGCTGCTTGAGGACAGGGATTGGCTCTTTCTCTTGGTAATTCCAGCACACAGCAAGTGCCTTATTCAATACCCTTCCCTGCATATAATTCTTCTGGTCTTCATTTCCTTCTTTCTTTCTTTTTTATTGTCTCCCCATGCTCTCTCCCCCTTACCTGTCTCCACTGGTGCATCTACTTTTCCATGCTTCAAGTCTGTATGTCTGTGACCTCCCCACACCTCTTCACTAAACCCCTAGTGACTACCTTTCCCACTCTGCCCCTCCCCTCCTGGCACCCCCTCTGCTGCTCTTCATGTCTGGGTGTGGGGTTCTCCCCTCTCCACCTCCCCTTGACTTTCATGGTTTCTCTCTTCCTCCTGTCTCTCCTCCAGCTCTATCCTCCCACCACGTCTGCTTGTTTTTGTCCTACAGCCTTTCTCATCTCTGTGTGTTTCCCTCTCCCTCTCCCTGTGGCTCTGTCTCTCTTCTCTGTCCCCCTCGCTCTCTTTCTTTGTCCCTTACCCCCTTTCTCCGTGGCCTCTGTACAACACACACATGCTGACTCTGGTGTGGGAGAAATGCTGGGCTGCTCTCGGGGTGTCCTCTCTCACCCCATATCTGACAGGTGATGACCGGTGAGCCACCTGGAAGCAGGCAGGTCTAGGGCCTCTGAGAGCTGCATCCTTCACTGGGGTTGCCTTCACCTGGGCAGCAGGCTCTTTGCTCTCAATCCGCTCTAGGAGCTTGTGCGCATGTGTGTGGGACTGGATGGATCCATATGTGTACTGCGCCTAGGTGGGGGGTATGGAAATGGATGATGGAGGGAGGAGCCTCGTAACTGGGCTCAGTGAGGGAACCTCGGGGTCAGCCTCCCCAGAGCTCTGCTCTCCCAGCTCTGCCTGGGGCCATGATGGCAAACAGACACATTCACTCACAGGGAGGACAGATGGCTCACCCTGGTAGGGCTCCCTGGCAGAGCCTGCACGTGCGTGCAGCCCAGAGACAGATGTGCTTCAGAAACACTGTGCACTCTCACATAGTGCAGTGGCTAAGCACCCGGCTCCGGAGCCGTCATATGTGGATTCAAACCCCAGCTCCCGAACAATGTCATCAGGACAGTTGTTTGACCTCCTTGTACTCCATCTCCTTTTCTTCATCATGAAGATAATAATAACTCTGGCCTCACAGAGCTGTTATGAGGTGTAAATGAGAGAAAGCACTTGGGGCAGTATATCCAGTCCATAAATCCTGTTATTACTATGAGAAATCAACAGTGTTCCTTGAACGGTGTTCAATCCTTCAGTCCTCATAATTTTTAAGTCAGGGTGGACTAAACAACTATTTTTTAAAATTTGTAATTAATTTTTTTTTTTTTGCGGTACACGGGCCTCTCACTGCTGTGGCCTCTCCCGTTGCAGAGCACAGGCTCCAGACGCGCAGGCTCAGCGGCCATGGCTCACGGGCCCAGCCGCTCCGCGGCATGTGGGGTCCTCCTGGACCGGGGCACGAACCCATGTCCCCTGCATCGGCAGGCAGACTCTCAACCACTGTGCCACCAGGGAAGCCCTGTAATTAATTGTTAATGTGAGAATATGCATTATAGGGAAGAACATCTTGCCAATCATTATCAGCATCACTGTCATCATCACCATCACCATCGTTATCATCATCATCATTCTGTTAATCTATACAGTACTTATTATGTGCCAAGAACTATTAATACTAATATAAATATAATATATGTGTATGTGTTGGACTAAACACCTATTATCTTCCCCATTTCTCAGGAAAGGAAACTAAGGCTGGGAGAGATGACGCAGGTTGCCCAGGCTCACAGCTAACGTGTAGCAGAGTGGGCCCAGGGCCCAGGCCTGACTCTGTCTTTGCTGCACTTTCCACAACCCCAAGTGTCTGCCTGAGCATCTTGTGTATTAGGGCCCCTCCAGGGTGGGAGTCAGGAATCTGAGTTCTTGCTCAAGCGTTGCTGCATATAAGCATGTGGTTTACCAAAGCCCCATCTCCCAGCCAAGCCATGGTTCACTCATTTATAGAATGGGATTACAAAAACCCATGTACTTAAGAACTATAAATTGGCAAACATTATATTTAACATGAAAAATGTTTGGGAAAAGGAAAAAAAGCCTGCCATGCCACCAATAACCAACAGAAGGCGAGAGCAGTCCCCTGTATAGAGCCACTTGGGCCCTGGGAATTTCCAGCCTTTAGATCCTTTGGATCTAACCTTTGATAACACCCACATCAGTGCTTCTCAAAGTGTGGGTCTCAAACCAGCATCAGCTTCACGTGCGGGCTTGTTATAAATGCAGATTTGTGAGCCCTGCACCAAGTTTACTGACTCAGGGTCCAGCAGTGTGTTTAAATAGGCCCTCCAGGGGATTCTGAGAATCACTGATTTACATCATATGGTATCGTGAGAACCCCATCAGATAAATTCTATGTCCCAGGTAATATAGTTGAATTTTAACTTGGCCTTCAATAGCTTAACCAGCGGCTTTCAAAATCTTTCCTCTGAGGACAAGATTACAAGTATGGCAGGGGGCAGAAAGGTGACAACAGGTGCCTGAAACAGCTCCAGCAAGGGACTGTAGCTTTGACCTTTCCTGCTTTGGCTTGAAATTGTGTGCAAACTTAGTGGCTCCAGGTACTGTCCTGGTTTAGCCCCACTTGCTTCTCTCAGGTTGAACCTGAAGTTACACCCAGGAGTGGAAATGGCAAGTATACTGACAGGCTCGTGGGAGAACAAGGCTGGGGTCTCAGAGCCTGAAAGCAAGGTCTTGGAGATCCACTTAGAGTCTAGCAGCCTCTCCCAGATGCCCCTCAGCCAGACCAGCCCCTAGCAGGGACCCCTGGTCCTGCTCACCCCTGGCCCTCTGTGCCTGCCCCCAGGGCAGCTCTCCTCCATTCTCCTCCGGGCTGGCCAGATCTGGCTACACTTCAGGGCTCAGCAGAAAGCCGCAGGGATACTCTGTCCCCTCCCTCCACTGCACTCCCAGAACGTAGCAGCTCTTCCATGTTAAATACCCCGAGGCCTCTGCCATTGCTGCGTCTCAGTCCCTCATTCTTTGTAAGGAGCAGGCTTTGGACCAGATGTCGCCAAGGCCTTCTCTGCCTGCTCCAAGATGTTCGAACTCTAGTTCACAAGAACAACTCTTATCTCTCTCAGTCAAATCTGCCCTTAGCATGTGTAGGGCCTTGTGTCTGCGGGACCCTTGTTAAAAAACAAAATTCAACTGAGTAAACTTGAAGATCTAATTGGCTTTATTAGGTGATTCATGAATCGGCAGCATCCCATCTTGCAACTAGAAGGGTGCTCCGAGGGGTTGTACAAAATGGAAGGTTTTTATAGAAAGACAGGCGAGGCAATTCACAAAAGAAAAGAGGGGATTATTTTTAGGTCAGGACGTCCTCTTTTTGTAGGGAAGGGACTGGCAAGGGTTTTATCATGCAGATTGCCTCTTTTTCCTCTGGGGCCTGGAGAGGGCCTACGTGATAGATTACCTCATTGTTGGTGACCAGAAAATTCCAGACTGGTTTATTATGATTACATTTCTGGTGAAGATTGAAGCTGCAATTAGGTTAGGTATTAAATCTAGGTTTGGTATCGTGGGCTTTAACACAAGCGACGCCATTTGGAGCATGCGGTTTTTCTCTTTAACACTCCTGTCTAGATCAACAATTTGATTTTTAAATATAATACAAAATTCTTGGCCCTTATGAGGTATTGTGATTTATCAACAAATGGGTAGAGAAAAGGTCTTAACATATTTGTTTATTGTCCAATCAGTGCACGTGAAGATTCTTTGTAGGATCCAAGAAACAGCTTTTCCTGTTCAGGTCCAGGAACCATCTCTTCATGTTCTTTATTGTCAAATATGTCATTCCTGGTTAATTTCCTTTCGTCCATCATGAAAGAAAAAGTGAGAATGCTGTTATTATGCACAATGCCATGGCTCACAGGAACCTGTTTGTATTGAAACAACGTGGATGTTTTTGCCTCTGCAGTTTCCTTCTACCCTTTACTTAATGCTGGTTGCAGCCTTACTCCTGACCCTGCATCATCCATTGTATTGCCATGAATCCTGGCTTCCAGTGACTCTCTCAAAGGGTCAGCTTCACTGGTGATGACCATAAATGCAAGTCTTACCCAATGTGCCGGAGAATGAGAAGGATCATTTGTTTTCTGGTCATAAATTGACCGTTCAGAATGTTCGGGTGTAAATGACAAACGCTTTAGGCCATAGAAGACTGCGATGGTGGGGGGGGATGCCCTGGGTGCTCTTGGAAATTAGCACCAGGGTAAAGGATGCTTGCTGCCACCCCTGCCACTCTTGGTGCTGTATAGGCCGGAGGTGACACCACGATCAAAGCATAGATGGGCAAGAGCCACCGCACAGACCCACACATGGGGCTCAAGCCCAGGGGTCAGCAGTGGACTAATGGTAGCCCAGAAGCCGGAACTTGTCCTGAGTCTGATGTGAGGATCACTCAAAATCAGCACATCAGCACCATTTCAGTGGCCCAGTGTCTCAGGATCTCAATCCTGCAAAAGCCATATGGCACCAGCCAGGATGTGGGAGCAACCAGCTCACCAGACCGCTCTCTTAGACCCGGAGCTTGGCCCCAAGGGCTCTAGGACAGCTCCCCATTGTGTGTGAGTCCTGGGGGTGCTGGTGGAGCGTTATTGCACCAACTCCATGTCTGGGGGAAAGGTCAGAGAATACCCAAGGGAGAGAAATGGGGGCCCCAGGCAGGGTCCAGTCCAGGCTCTCAGGCACCTTGCCTACATGGCACTGTTGGCCCCAACAGGTCCGGGTACTTGTGTTCTCCTCAGCAAAGCTGGGACAGGCTCAGCTTCCAAGATTTCACTGAACCCCAGGGAAGAACAAAAGGAGAGCTTGAAAGCACCCCTACTTTCCTACTTGGGGTTCCCCAGGCCCTCTGACCAGCCCAGTTTGTGGGCACTTTGCTTATTCCCAACATTTTAGCCCCTGGTCTTGTCTCAAAGTGAGGACAACAGTTTATGAATCACCACCCAGAAGTTTCCCCTAAAGTTTTACAGTTTCATGATCAAGACCTACAATAGCCCCTAACACATTCTATGGGTCCAGAATTACCCTGATACCAAATCCAGACAAAGACATCACAAGAAAAGGAAGCTACAGACCAATATCCCTTATGAATATAGATGGTCTAAGTTCTAAATAATTGCTGTGTTACATGCAGACATTTTGATCCTTCCAACAACCCCACGAAGTTGCACCCATTTTTCAGGTGGGAAAACTAATGTGCGGAGGCTAAGTGACTTACATGCAGTCATACAGCTTCGAGTAGCTGAGCCAAGATTCAGACTTGTTTCCAACTCCAGCTCCTTCTATCACACCACCCAACCAGCCACAGACGGAAATAGAAACAGCTGACCCTGCAGGTTTGTCCCTTCGTTTTAGTGTCACCTCTGCAAGACTCCTTGCTCAGGTGACTCACCAGAGTAGCCTCTCCCTGAAGGTGAGACGCTTCCCCAAGCCTGCTGTGAAGGGCACAGGCCCCACTGGGAAATGACTCCTTAGCCAAAGAACACACATCAGCCTGCACACTGTGAGAGTTACGTGTGTAGGAATGCAGTGGAGTGGGAGGCAATCTGTCACTACCTGGGCAAGGCCTTTAACCTCTATGTACCTCAGTCTCCTCATCTGCTAAATGGGGGCTAAACTCCAAAACACTGACAACACTGAATGCTGGTGAGGATGTGAGGCCATGGGGACTCTCATTCATTGCTGGTGGGATGCAAAATGGTACAGTCACTTCGGAAGACAGTTTGGCAGTTTCTTATCAAACTAAACCTATCCTCACCATACAACCCAACAACCGCACTCTTTGGTATTTACCCAGAGGAGTTGAAAACACATCCGCACAAAACCCTACACATGGATGTCTATAGGAGTAGGCAGCTTTATTCATAACTGCCAAAACTTGGAAGCCACCAAGATATCTTTTAGCAGGTGATGGATAAATAAACTGTGGTGCATCCAGACAATGGAATATTATTCAGTGTTAAGGAAATAAGCTATCAAGTCATAAAAAGACATGGAGGAACCTTAAATGCATATTACAAAGTGAAGGCGCCAATCTGAAAAGGTTATATACTCTATGATTTCAACTATATGACATTCTGGAAAAGGCAAAACCATAGAGACAGTAAAAAAATCAGCAGTTGGGGTTAAGGGCAGGGAGGAATGAATAGGTGGAGCACAGAGGATTTTTAGGGCAGTGAAAGTACCCTGTATGATGCTGTAATGGTGGATACATGTCATTATACACGTGTCAAAACCCATAGAACATACAACGCCAAGAGTGAACCATAATATAAACTACGGACTTTGTGCGATCATCATGTGTCAAGGTAGGCTCGCAGATTGTAACAAATGTACCCTCTGGGGGGGATGTTGATAGAGAGGGGCTGGGTCTGGGTGAGGGCAGGGGGTATATGGGAAAGCTCTGTAATTTCCGCTCAATTTCTCTGTGAACCTAAAACTGCTCTAAAAAATAAAAATCTATTTTTAAAAGTGGGGCAAAACCACCCAGGTCTCAGGCTGGGATAAAGAAGCTAATGCCGGTGGAAACAGTTTGCGGACGGCAAATTGGTTTACTGATATAAGAGATTGATACTCTTATGTGTTTAAATCCCCGCTGTGCCAGAGCTCTGCAGTGGGAGTTCAGGTCAGTCATTTTGACTTTTGCATCCCAATGGCCTTCGCTGCAAACCAAGACGATAATGCTTGTTCTTCGTTCCCATCCCCATGACAACCTCTCAGATTGTAAGTGGCAACTTACGATGATAATGATGATGATGGTGGTAGTGGTGGTGGTGGCCACCATTTACGCTCAGGCACTGTGTTCAGCCCTCTATACACATTATCTCATTTAATCCTTACAATTGTCCTGATTTTACTGATGAGAAACTGAAGCATGGGGTTGGGGGAAGAGGGGAGGGCTGGGGGGTGGAGGACAGACAACTTGCCCTGGGTCACACAGCTGGTCAGCAGCAAAGTAGGTTCTGGAAGAGTCAGTGCTTGTACTCAACCGTCAGCTTTGCCCCCACGCTGCCCAGGCTGACCCTGGAGGGCACCCCATGTGGTGGCCCCATTGTCTGATGACTGGGGACCAGCTTCGTAACAAATGATGGCCATGTCCAACATTTCTGTAGGACTTACTATAAGCCACGACTATTCTTAAACATGTGACATGCCCTGTTCCTCTTTAGTTCTTAGAGTAACTCCACGAGGTAGGTACTATCATTATGCCCATTTTACAGATGAGCAAACTGAAGCCAACAACTCAAAGAACAGAAAATGTCAGACCCAAGAGGGAATATGGGGATCAATTGGTCCGAGTCCTTTACTGGACATTCTGCTTCCCCCAGGTGAGCTTGGGTCCTCCAGCTGTTGCAAGGTCAGTCGAGTCAGGTGTGAGTGAGTGAGCGAGCGTGTGTGTGTGTGTGTGTGTGTGTGTGTATGTGTGTGTCTATAATGCCCACTTTGCTGTGTTGTTGCTGCAACACTTCCATTTGGGACCCACCAAATCAATAGCCAAGAGAGGCCACACCTGGGCCTCCAGAGCCCTGCCCTCTGCTGCGTTCACCCCAGGAGCTCATGGCAGTACAGGCCCCTTCCCCCACCCAGAACAATTTTTTGTCCCCATATTCCAGGCCGGGGAAGGAAAGTGAGGAGCTTGGAGCCTAACTTGCCTCTTAAACACAGAGGAGGCTTGTGGAACAGGAATGGGCCACAGTGGGAGGACAGGGCAGCCAGTAGCCCAGGGAAGCAAAGCATCCAGGGCCAGCAAGTCCATTCAGCGTCCTGACTCCCAGCAGGTGTGGCCCGAGGCTGGAGGGGAGGGGAGGGGCCAGAATCCCTATGGGCACCTCCTCTTGGTATCCACTGGATCCAAGACTGGATTTTAAGTGGACCCCTTAAACTGGACCCCTCAGAGAAGATGTTCTGTGTGGTGATCAGGAACAAAAGGCTTTAGCATCACCCAGATCTGAGTCCAAATCCTGCCTCTGCTACTCCCTTGGCTGTGTGACCTTGGTTGAATTACTTAGCCTCTCTGGGCCCCAGTATCCTCCTCTATCTAATGGGGATAAGGACAGAAGCCATAGGGCAAAGTCTGGTCTGTACCTGGCCTGGGTCAGGGGCTCAGAACATATTAGCCTCTTTCAGGTATAAAATGGGATTCCTGGGCTTCCCTGGTGGCGCAGTGGTTGAGAGTCCACCTGCTGATGCAGGGGACACGGGTTCGTGCCCCGGTCCGGGAAGATCCCACATGCTGCGGAGTGGCTGGGCCCGTGAGCCATGGCCTCTGGGCCTGCGCGTCCGGAGCCTGCGCTCCCCAACGGGAGAGGCCACAACAGTGAGAGGCCCACGTACCACAAAAAAAAAAGGAAAAAAAAAAGAAAAAATGGGATTCCTAATAGTCCACTTTGTCATCAAGGTTAAATGAGTAACACACATAAAAAGTGCTTAGGAAGGATCCTGGCACAGAGAAAGGGCTGGCTTTTTATTATTAACATCCTCCTTCTCCCTGCCCCTTCTCCCCATCCAAACAGGACACCTAGAGCGTGGGGATGGGGGCTGCTTGACTTTAGGCTACAAAGTGCAAAGCTGGCATTGTTCTCAGCTGCCTCCCGTTGGCTGTGGAGGAAAGATAGGGCTGCGGGAATTCTTTAACACCAATTAGCACCGTGAGGCTCCCTTCTGCTCTCACCCTGGTCTGCCTCCCTGCTGGCTGGGGGCCTGGAACCACGTGGCAGAGGAAGCAGCCAGGCCGGAGGAAGGGGGATATTGTCGAACCATCGGTTAAGGCTGGGGGGCACCAGCGGAGCCCCAGCAGGTATTATTTTTAGAACGCAGGAATGATCCAGAAGGAAGTAAGGTGGGCATGGAGCCTGGGGCAGGCCTGTTCTTCAGGGCTTTAGATAAATGCCTCTCCCAGTCAGTCACCCTCCTAGTGCATCTGATACCCAGAGTGAGGGGGTCATCCCTTCCTCCATACAACAAACACTCTGAGTTATAATCTTGCACCAAAAGAAATCATAAACATGGCTGGAAAAAAATGCAGACGGTGAAAATGTTTTTTTGAACTTCATATGTATCCATGCCAATAAAAAATTTTTTAAATAAAAACACAAAAAAGGAAAATAGTACTGATTAATACGTTCCAACTACATTAACGTGTTTTTGAAAATGGGGAAAAACTTATATTTCTATACTAGTCACAGCGGCAAACAAAAACATTACAGTTTCTGTAAATCTGTGAATGACAATGTCCAAATTGATCTTCTCAAATTCATGTTCAGTGGACAGTAAAGCCATATTTGCCCATCTATCTTTGCTCATAATTCATTAAAGAACCTCATTAATTTTTTTTGAATTTGAAACTATTTTATCTCATCAAGAATATAGAAACATTGTAACCAGCCATTCCAAATGACTCAAAATATTTTTCTCTTTTGATAGAGTTCTATGTATACATATATACATAATAACCTAAAACATGCATATATATCTGTGTAGAAACAAACTATTTGTTTATTTATAATTATTTATTATCTGTATATATGTACATGGAATTTAAGACAATTCCGAGGTTATAAAGTTTCATTTTATTTTTTTTTAAACAAATTTTTGGAGTATAATTACTTTACAATGGTGTGTTAGTTTCTGCTGTATAACAAAGTGAATCAACTATACGTATACATATATCCCCATAGCCCCTCCCTCTTGCATCTCCCTCCCACCCTCCCTGTCCCACCCCTCTAGGTGGTCACAAAGCATGGAGTTCATCTCCCTGTGCTATGCGGCTGCTTCCCACTAACTATATATTTTACATTTGGTAGTGTATATATGTCAATGCCACTCTCTCACTTCGTCCCAGCTTACCCTTCCCCCTCCCTGTGCCCTCAAGTCCATTCTCTACGTCTGCGTCTTTATTCCTGTCCTGTCCCTAGGTTCTTCAGACCATTTTTTTTTGATTCCATATATGTGTTTTAGCATACGGTATTGGTATTTGTTTTTCTCTTTCTGACTTACTTCACTCTGTATGACTCACTCTAGGTCCAGACACCTCACTACAAATAAATCAATTTTGTTTCTTTTTACGGCTGAGTAATACTCCATTGTATATATGCGCCACATCTTCTTTAACTATTCATCTGTCAATGGACACTTAGGTTGCTTCCATGTCCTGGCAATTGTAAATAGTGCTGCAATGAACATTGTAGAACATTACTCTTTCGAATTATGGTTTTCTCAGGGTATATGCCCAGTAGTGGGATTGCTGGGTTGTATGGTAGTTTTATTTTTAGTTTTTTAAGGAACCTCCATACTGTTCTCCATAGTGGCTGTATCAATTTACATTCCTACCAACACTGAAACAGGGCTCCCTTTTCTCCATACCCTCTCCAGCATTTATTGTTTGTAGATATTTTGATGATGGCCATTCTGACTGGTGTGAGGTGATACCTCATTGTAGTTTTGATTTGCATTTCTCTAACGATTAGTGATGTTGAGCATCCTTTAATGTGTTCGTTGGCAATCTGTATATCTTCTTTGGATAAATGTCTATTTAGGTCTTCTGCCCATTTTTGGATTGGGTTGTTTGTTTTTTGATATTGAGCTGCATGAGCTGCTTCTATATTTTGGAGATTAATCCTTTGTCAGTTTCTTCATTAGCAAATATTTTCTCCCATTCTGAGGGTTGTGTCTTCGTCTTGTTTATGGTTTCCCTTGCTGTGCAAAAGCTTTTAAGTTTCATTAGGTCCCATTTGTTTATTTTTGGTTTTATTTCCATTTCTCTAGGAGGTGGGTCAAAAGAGATCTTGCTGTGATTTATGTCATAGAGTGTTCTGCCTATGTTTTCCTCTAGGAGTTGTACAGTGTCTGGCCTTACATTTAGGTCTTTAATTCATGTTGAGTTTATTTTTGTGTACGGTGTTAGGGTGTTTTCTAATTTCATTCTTTTACATGTACCTGTCCAGTTTTCCCAGCATCACTTATTGAGGAGGCTGTCTTTTCTCATTGTATATTCTTGTCTCCTTTATCAAAAATAAGGTGACCATATGTGTGTGGGCTTATCTCTGGGCTTTCTATCCTGTTCCATTGATCTATCTTTCTGTCTTGTGCCAGTATCATACTGTCTTGATTAGTGTAGCTTTGTAGTATAGCCTGAAGTCATGGAGCCTGATTCCTCCACCTCCATTTTTCTTTCTCAAGATTGCTTTGGCTATTCGGGGTCTTTTGTGTTTCCATACAAATTGTGAAATTTTTTTGTTCTAGTTCTGTGAAAAATGCCAGTGGTAGTTTGATAGGGATTGCATTGAATCTGTAGATTGCTTTGGATGGTATAGTCATTTTCACAATGTTGATTCTTCCAATCCAAGAACATGGTATATCTCTCCATCTATTTGTATCATCTTTAATTTTTTTCATTAGTGTCTTATAGTTTTCTGCATACAGGTTTTTGTCTCCTTAGGTAGGTTATTCCTAGGTATTTCATTCTTTTTGTTGCAATGGTAAATGGGAGTGTTTCCTTAATTTTACTTTCAGATATTTCATCATTAATGTATAGGAATGCCAGAGATTTCTGTGCATTAATTTTGTATCCTGCTACTTTACCAAGTTCATTGATGAGCTCTACTAGTTTTCTGGTAGCATCTTTAGGATTCTCTATGTATAGTATCATCTCATCTGCAAAAGTGACAGCTTTACTTCTTCTTTTCCGATTTGGATTCCTTTTATTTCCTTTTCTTCTCTGCTTGCTGTGGCTAAAACTTCCAAAGCAATGTTGAATAACAGTTGTGAGACTGGGCAACCAGTCTTGTTCCTGATCTTAGTGGAAATGGTTTCAGTTTTTCACCACTGAGAACGATGTTGGCTGTGGGTTTGTCATGTATAGCCTTTATTATGTTAAGGTAGGTTCCCTTTATTCCTGCTTTCTGGAGAGTTTTTATCATACACGGGTGTTGAATTTTGTCAAAAGCTTTTTCTGCATTTATTGAGATGATCATATGGTTTTTATCCTTCAATTTGTTAATACGGTGTATCACATTGATTGATTTGCATATATTGAAAAATCCTTGCATTCCTGGGATAAACCCCACTTGATCATGGTGTATGATCCTTTTAATGTGCTGTTGGATTCTGTTTGCTAGTATTTTGTTGAGGATTTTTGCATCTATGTTCATCAGTGATATTGGCCTGTAGTTTTCTTTTTTGGGGGCATTTTGTCTGGTTTTGGTATCAGGTTGATGGTGGCCTCGTAGAATGAGTTTGGGAGTGTTCCTCCCTCTGCTATATTTTGGAAGAGTTTCAGAAGGATAGGTGTTAGCTCTTCTCTAAATATTTCATAGAATTCACCTGGGAAGCCATCTGGTCCTGGGCTTTTGTTTGTTGGAAGATTGTTTTTTTTAATTTTTTTGTGGTACGCGGGACTCTCACTGTTGTGGCCTCTCCCGTTGCGGAGCACAGGCTCTGGATGCGCAGGCTCAGTGGCCATGGCTCACGGACCCAGCCACTCCGCGGCATGTGGGATCTTCCCGGACCGGGGCACGAACCCGTGTCCCCTGCATCGGCAGGCGGACTCTCAACCACTGCGCCACCAGGGAAGCCCCTGTTGGAAGATTTTTAATCACAGTTTCAATTTTAGTTCTTATGATTGGTCTGTTTATATTTTCTACTTCTTCCTGGTTCAGAGTCGGAAGGCTGTGCTTTTCTAAGAATTTGTCCATTTCTTCCAATTTGTCCATTTTATTGGCATAGAGCTGCTTGTAGTAACCTCTCGTGATCCTTTGTATTTCTTCAGTGTCAGTTGTTACTTCTATTTCATTTCTAATTCTGTTGATCTGAGCCTTTTCCCTTTTTTTCTTGATGAGTCTGGCTAATGGTTTATCAATTTTGTTTATCTTCTCAAAGAACCAGCTTTTACGTTTTACTGATCTTTGCTATCGTTTCCTTCATTTCTTTTTCATTTATTTCTGATCTGATCTTTATGATTTCTTTCCTCCTGCTAACTTTGGGGTGTTTTTATTCTTCTTTCTCTAATTGCTTTAGGTGTAAGTTTAGGTTGTTTATTTGAGATGTTTCTTGTTTCTTGAGGTAGGATTGTATTGCTATAAACCTCCCTCTTAGAACTGCTTTTGCTGCATCCCAAAGGTTTTGGGTCGTTGTGTTTACATTGTCATTTGTTTCTAGGTATTTTTTGATTTCCTGTTTGATTTCTTCAGTGATCTCTTGGTTATTTAGTAGTGTATTGTTTAGCCTCCATGTGTTTGTACTTTTTACAGTTTTTTTCCCTGTAATTGATATCAAGTCTCATAGCGTTGTGGTTGGAAAAGATACTTGATAAGATTTCAATTTTCTTAAATTTACCAAGGCTTGATATGTGACCCAAGATATGATCTATCCTGGAGAATGTTCCATGAGCACATGAGAAGAAAGTTTATTTTGTTGTTCTTGGATGGAATGTCCTGTAAATATCAATCAAGTCCATCTTGTTTAATGTGTCATTTAAAGCTTGTTTTTCCTTATTTATTTTCATTTTGGATGATCTGTCCATTGGTGAAAGTGGGCTGTTAAAGTCCTCTACTATGATTGTGTTACTGTCAATTTCCCCTTTTATGGCTGTTAGTATTTGCCTTATGTATGCAGGCATTCCTCTGTTGGGTACATAAATATTTACAATTGTTATATCTTCTTGGATTGATCCCTTGATCATCATGTAGTGTCCTTCTTTGTCTCCTGTAATAGTCTTTATTTTAAAGTCTATTTTGTCTGATATGAAAATTGCTACTCCAGCTCTCTTTTGATTTCCATTTGCTTGTAATATCTTTTTCCATCCCCTCACTTTCAATCTGTATGTGTCCCTAGGTCTGAAGTCCGTCTCTTGTAGACAGCGTATATACAGGTCTTGTTTTTATATCCATTCAGCCAGTCTATGTCTTTTAGTTGGAGCATTTAGTCCATTTACATTTAAGGTAATTATCAATATGTATTTTCCTATTACCATTTTCTTAAATTGTTTTGGGTTTGTTATTGTAGGGCTTTTCCTTCTCTTGTGTTTCCTGCCTAGAGAAATTCCTTCAGCATTTGTTGTAAAGCTGGTTTGGTGGTACTGAATTCTCTTAGCTTTTGTTTGTCTGTAAAGGTTTTAATTTCTGTGTCGAATCTGAATGAGATCTTTGCTGGGTAATCTCGGTTGTAGGTTTTTGCCTTTCATGACTTTAAATATGTCTTGCCACTCCCTTCTGGCTTGCAGAGTTTCTGCTGAAAGATCAGCTGTTAACCTTATGGGGATTCCCTTGTATGTTATTTGTTGCTTTTCCCTTGCTGCTCCTAATATTTTTTTCTTTGTATTTAATATTTGATAGTTTGATTAATATGTGTCTTGGCATGTTTCTCCTTGGATTTATCCTGTATGGCACTCTCTGCACTTCCTGGACTTGACTGACGATTTCCTTTCCCATATTAGGGAAGTTTTCTACTATCATCTCTTCAAATATTTTCTCAGGCCCTTTTTTTTTTCTCTTCTTCTTCTGGGACCCCTATAATTTGAATGTTGATGCATTTAATGTTGTCCCAGAGGTCTCTGAGCCTGTCCTCAATTCTTTTCATTCTTTTTTCTTTATTCTGCTCTGTGGTAATTATTTCCACTTTTATCTTCCAGGTCACTTATCTGTTCTTCTGTCTCAGTTATCCTGCTATTGATTCCTTCTAGAGAATTTTTAATTTCATTCGCTGTGTTGTTCATCATTGTTTGTTTGCTCTTTAGTTCTTCTAGGTCCTTGTTAAATGTTTCTTATATTTTCTCCATTCTATTTCCAAGTTTTGGATCATCTTTACCATCATTACTCTGAATTCTTTTTCAGGTAGACTACCTATTTCCTCCTCATTTGTTTGGTCTGGTGGGTTTTTACTTTGCTCCTTCATGTGCTGTGTATTTCTCTGTCTTCTCATTTTGCTTAATTTACTGTGTTTGGGGTTTCCTTTTCACAGGCTGCAGGTTCATAGTTCCTGTTGTTTTTGGTGTCTGCCCCCATTGGGTAAGGTTGGTTCAGTGGGTTGTGTAGGCTTCCTGGTGGAGGGGAGTGGTGCCTGTGTTCTGGTGGACGAGGCTGGATCTTGCCTCTCTGGTGGCAGGAATGCGTCTGGTGGTGTGTTTTGGGGTGTCTGTGAACTTATTATGATTTTAGGCAGCCTCTCTGCTAATGGGTGGGGTTTTGTTCCTGTCTTGCTGGTTGTTTGGCATTGGGTGTCCAGCACTGGAGCTTGCTGTGGAGCAAGCTTGAGTGGAGCTGGGTCTTAGCATTGAGACAGAGATGTCTGGGAGAGCTCTCACTCATTGATATTACATGGGGGCCAGGAGGTCTCTGGTGGTCCAATGTCCTGAACTCGGCTCTCCCACCTCAGAGGCTCAGGCCTGACACCCGGCCAGAGCACCAAGACCCTGTCACCCACACGGCACTGTCTTCAACAAAGAAATAGAAGATGTCCTTGATTGCCTTGCTGCCTTCATTCAAGATGTAGTAGATCCTTATTGCATCAACATCAGCTTCATTTAGAAGCTCTTAAATGGTCCATATAAAGAGAAGCAATTTGGAACTGTATTACTGACTTGCACCATGATCCCAAAACCTAGGAAATTCTTTGATGAATTTAACAGGTCTAAAACCTCTAGATCTCTCATGGAACTCCTTGGTTAGTCTAGAGGGCATCGGGGACCTGACTCTCTGGAGAGCCTCTACCTCTACTACCAGTGCATCCCATTATTTTTAACTTAAAAATTACTTTTACATGAAGCAATAGATAAATAAACAGTTAGGAAAAGTAGAAGGATAGATTTGGTAGAAATTCTAAAAATTCCATGTCACAACAAATCCCAGGAATTGCAATACTGTTTATATCTTTGTTTCTTTGGTACTGATTATAGTGGGGGTTTTTTTTTAAATAGTGTTTTTTATATGTTTTTTGTAGTCAAAAATTTCCTGTAAAATATCTTCACCAGAAATTTTTTTCACCCTATTTGGGAAAAACTTCTGAAGTTTTCCTTCTCCAAAAATCAGGGAAAGTGGCTGAAAAACAGAGAACATTTGACCTATGGCTTTAAAAGGATGACAGAATTGAGTAACTCAAGTTCTATTTCTTCATCTTTATAATGATTGTAATCATTGATAATTTTGAATCTACTGAGATACAAACTATGTCAGAAGATGGTTTGAAGGATTTCACTATAATTAAATTGATCTCCAAACCATCCCATATAGAAGCTTGGATTAGGTGTGTCAAGGCCCACTGTATAATTGGGAGCTTACATGTTGAAAACAATGTTTTTTAAAGGGTAAATAATAAAAAGTGTCAACATACAATGCACCCCTTCCCCACACACATTCAACAATAAATACAGCAATTATTTAGAACTTAGACCATCTAATGTTCACAGGGCTGTTGGCTTGCAGATTTCTTTTCATGTAACATCTTTGTCTGGATTTGGCATGAGGGTAATGCTGGCCTCATAAGATGAATTAAAAAGTATTCCTTCCTCTTCTATTATTTTGGAAGAGTTGGAGAAAGATTAGTGTTGATTCTTCTTTAAATGATTGGTGGACTTCACCAGTGAAGTCATCTGGTTCTGGGCTCCTCTTTGATGGGAAATTGTTTATTATTGCTTCAGTCTCTTTACCACATATAGATCTGTTCAGATTTTCTGTTTCTTCTTGAGTCAATTTTGGTAGTTTGTGTCTTTCTAGGAATTTGTTTATTTCATCTAGATTATTCAGTTTTTTGGCATACAGTTGTTCATATTCTCTTATAATCTTTTTTCATTTCTGTGTAGTTGGTAGTAAAGTCCCCAGTTTCATTTCTGATTTTAGTAATTTGAGTCTTCTTTCTTTTTTCTTACCTAATGGTGTGTCAATTTTGTGATCTTTTCAAAGAACCAACTTTTTGTTTCATTGATTTTCTCTATTTTTCTAGTTTCTATTTTCTTTATCTCTGCTCTAATCTTTACTATTTTCTTCCTTCTGCTTGCTTTGGGTTCAGTTTGCTCTTTTTTCTAGTTTCTTAAGATATGAAGTTACCGATTTGAGATCTTTCTTCTAATATAATGTAGGCATTTACAGCTAAAATTTCCATCTAAGCACTGCTATTGCTGAATCCCAGAAGTTTTGGTATGTTGTGTTTTTGTTCTCACTGCGTCAAAGTGTTTTCTAACTTTCTCATCTCCCTTGTGATTTCTTCTTTGACCCACTTGTTGTTTAAGAGTGTGTTGTTTAATTTCCAAATATTTGTGAAATTTCCAGCTTTCCTTCTGTTGTTGGTTTCTAGTTTCATTCCATTGTGGTCAGGAAAGATCCTTTGGATGATTTAAATTTTTAAAATTTATTGAGACTTGTTTTGTGACCTAACATGTGGTCTATCCTGGAGAATGTTTCATGTGCATTGAGAAGAATGTATACTCTGCTACTGTTGGGTGGGGGGTTCTGTATGTGCCTGTCAG
The DNA here is from genome assembly GCF_964165515.1 of Mesoplodon bidens. Lineage (NCBI taxonomy): Eukaryota > Metazoa > Chordata > Mammalia > Artiodactyla > Ziphiidae > Mesoplodon > Mesoplodon bidens. The sequence continues at coordinate 58,049,626 of NC_138178.1, read as the reverse complement.
GTCTATTTGGTTTATAGCTCTGTTCAGGTCCTTTATTCCCTTATTGATCTTCTTTCTAGTTGTTCTATACATTACTGAAAGTGGGGTATTGAAATCTCCAACTATTATTATAGAACTGTGTATCTCTCCCTTCAGTTCTGTCAGTGTTTTCATTATATATTTTGGGACTCTGTTGTTAGGAGCATTTTTGTTTATATCATTATATCTTCTTGATGGATTGATCCTTTTATGAATATATAACATCCCAATCTCTTGTAACAATTTTTTATCTAAAATCTATTTTGTTTGCTGTTAGTATGTATAGCCAGCCAGCTCTATTTTGGTTACTATTTTCATGGAATATCTTTTTCTATCCATTCATTTTCAGCCTATTTGTGTCTTTTGGGGGGGATTTCCAGTATAGGGTTGTCAGATTTAGCAAATAAAAATATAGGATTCCCAGTTAAGTTTCAATTTTAAGATACAGTGAGTAATTTTTTAGTATAAGTATAGTCTATGCAATATTTGGAGTGCATTTATACTAAAAAAATTATTCATTTTTTAATCTGAAATTCAAATTTAAGTGGGCATCCTGTATTTTATTTGGGAATCCTATTCCAAAAAGAATTTAAAGATATAGGCCCTACCCTCTGAGAACTTCTGATTTAAGGGGGAAAATTAGGACCTACCTTGGCAAGGCTCCTAGTTCAAGGAGGAGAATGGAGATGGGAAGAGACTGCACAATCTTACCATGAGGTAAGGGGAGTTCGCCAGGCCTTTGCCTCAGGGTGCCTGCTCCTTCGTGGGTCTCCCAAGTTTCCCCCCCACTCACTTCATTGTAGAACTGGGAAGTCCCAGCTAGCCCACATTAGGGACAAGGTCTGTGGGAAAACAGGACACTCACAACCCCCAAATCACTCACTTTCACGTGTGTGTGCACATACCACAGCACACTCATGTTCAGAGGCACACCCTTTACTATATACACATTTTCACACACTACCATACACACAGGCCTGCCAAGCACACTAGCACGATAAACATGGTCTCATACATGCAGACCCACTGAAACATGTTCCACTCACACCGACACATGGTCATGCACATGAGTGCATCCCTGTTGCCGCTCACTCAACGCTGTACACAATAAAAGATCACAGTCACAACAAACCTTGCACTCTCTGCCCATCCTTTCTCAAGATCTAGGTGTGTATGTGTGTAGGGGGGAGGGGGACTTTTTTTCCTGCTATCTCTATCTGGATAACTGTCCATCTTCCACTCTCCCACCCCAGCTGTCTGCCTCCCTCCCTGCAGGAAGGCTGGGGGACGATGGGCAGGTGGGCCTGGTCTCCATGACAACCAAGGACCCTCTTCTCTGGAAGGAGAAGGTGCTGGGAGGCAGTGTTGGCTTTTGCCCAGGTCCTTGCTCTGAGTGGGGCTGGGGGTGAGGGCAGTGGGGGGAGTAGGGGGAGGAAGGGATGGGAAGACCATCTGGATCTGGGAGAGTGGAGTTGCAGGCCCTGCCCAAGTCCTCCAAAGTGGCAGATGGGCATCATGGTGCCTGAGAGGAACTGGGAAGAAGGGGCAGCCCAGTGTGGCATATGCAGGAGAACCCCCCACTCCCCCAGTGTAACCCACCGCTGATCTCCTTGAGCACCCTCAGATCTGGTTCTGGAAAAGTCCCTTTCAAAGCTCCCTTTCCTGGGCCCCCACGAGTGCTGAGAGGTGAAGTTGTGCTGGGGGTGTGGGAGAGGCACAGACCCCTTAAAACCACCAGGGCTCTTGTGCTCTTTGTGTGCCATTCCCTTGGGGGGAGTGTGGCCCCTCCTACATTTCTGTTTTGGATCCTATCCTTGGTGGCTGGTAGGGAAGATTACCCTGATTGTGCTACAGGAATTCCATAAAGAGTGGGTGCTAATTTGTGCAAACCCCAAACAGGGTGAGGAGGGCTGGTCTCATGTGTCATATCGGACACATGAACACGAAGACCAGCTTATGCCAGGCTCCCTGCCCTCGAGGTCCGGAAAGCTGACCTGAAAGCGAGGGGTTTAGGGAGGGCAGCTAGAGAGGAGCCCCACTAGCAAGGAGCAGAGAGGAAGAACATGGGTTGGTCGTGGAGGACTGTGCTTTGAGAGAGAGGAGAATGTGTGTTCCGCTTGATCCCTGATCCCTCTTGAAGAAAGAATGGGCAGATTGGCTGCAGGGAGTGCAGTTAGCTGACAGCCTCCAGCACCTTCTGTCCACAGAATATTAAGCCTTATCTTCCCAAGCAGCCCTCAGCCAATGACTAAGCACCGCAAGTTTCAAGGGCCTGCCCGTTTCAGCCCACAGCAGGACTCCTCGGATGGCAGTCTGGGCTCCAGAGCTCCCTGTGGGTAAGGGGCTGGTGGAGATGTTGTCAGACCTGCATCTCTGTCTGAAGCTTTTCCTGCCAATCCTGCTTCCTCCCCCCCGCCCCCGCCATCTTTCACAAGTTTAAGCCTCAGCCAAGCTCTTGCACTCCTAACTCCATCTCAATGTCCGCTTACCAGAGGGCCCAAACTGACACAGATGTCAAGAGCCACACTCGTGGGCCCTCGCGCACACGCCACACTTTTGGGGGAAACAGTTCCTCGTGAGCCCTAGAGTTAAGAAGGATGTGGGCCGCCCCGCCCCCTGCTGGACACGCTGTGGAACTACACCTCCATACTGCAGCCGGTGGGGAGCATGGCGTGCTCTCGCTGAGGCATCGGGCTCAGAGACTGTTCGCTGTGAGAACCTCAGGGATCACTGTACCAACAGGGAAACTGAGGCCCAGAGGAGTAAAGGATCAAACACATAGAAGGCCGTGGGGGACATCCTGCCACCACCAAGGTCGTTTCCTCTGCCCCCCATCTTGTCCCTTCAGCTCTTCTTGTGTGTGCTGGCGTGGGTACCATCAGCTGTGCCCTCTTTTCCTTCCTTGGTGGGCATCCTTGCTCACACTGGCCTTCATCCCCACTCCTAGGACCCCTGTGACTGCCTCCCCATAGGTGCTTTTGGTCCACCCACCTCTCTGCAGCCAGGGTGACCTTCCTGGATCTCAAGTCAAACCCCATTCTTTTCCAGCCTAAAGCCCACTGTGGCATCCCACCTGCAAGGCCCACTGCAGTGGGTCCCACCTCCCTCACTCCGCACCCTCACCCAGTTGTCACCGAGCACCCGAAAATTGCAAAAGCCCCATGTCCCCAGCCAGTGATGCTGTTTCTTCCACATATTCTGAGCCCCCTGCGCCCGATGGCCCGTCTCAGAGCCTGGCTCACATCCTCCTCCCCTCCTCTCCCTGAGCCTGCGCACTGACCTTTATCTGACACAGCAGGTGCAGTCATTTCTTAGTGCTGCTGTAACAAACTGCCACAAACCCGGAGGCTTAACGACAGCACAAGTTTATTATCACACAGCTCTGGAGGCCAGAAGTCCAAAGTCAGTCTCGCTGGGCTAACATCGAGGTGTCCTCAGGGCCGCTTCCTTCTGGAGGCTCATATTTAGCCCACCTATTCAGGCCACTATTCAGTAGGGGAGGTTCAATCCAGGCTCTCAAAGCGTAAGAAGGTGGACGAGGTCTTTATTTTCCTGAGCCTAATTTATCGAGGTACCCCAGCGTGTATTGTTTTTCCACACCACCAAGTAATTCTCCATTTCTCAGCAGACACTGACGGGATGCCCAGAAAATTTAACTCAATTCTGACACTATCTACCTGTAGATGGTATCAAATCCCACAGGTTAAGGTCTCAGTCTTACAAGACTGCCTCCCCCAACTTCAGATGCCAATTACAAGTCCCAGGTTACCACCTGGGACTGACCACCTGTTTCTGACCAGCTGGCTATAGATCAGAGGTATCTACAACCCCTCTGCAGGTTTGATCAATTTGCTAGAGCAGCTCACAGAATGCAGAGAAACATTTACTTACATCCACCAGTTTATTATAAAAGGATGTCATTTAGGAACAGCCAGATGGAAGAGATGCACAGGGCAAGGCATGTGGGAAGGGCACGGAGCTTCCATACCCTCTCAGCACGCCACTCTCCCCAAATCTCCATGTGTTCACCAACCCAGAAGCCCATCCATTCTGGTTTTTCAAGAGTTTTTATAGAGCTTAATCGGTAGACCTTCCCCCACTTCGCAGAGGTCAGTAGGTGGGTCTGGAGGTTCCAACCCTCTAATCACTTGGTTTTTCTGGTGACCAGCCCCATCCTGAGGCTGTCTAGAGCCCCACCCTAAGTCATCTCATTAGCCTACAGGCAGGTGTGCTCAAAAGAGACTCCTAATACTCAGGAAATTCCAAGGGTTTTAGGAGCTCTGTGCCAGAAATGGGGGACAAAGACCATATATACATATTTTTACAACACTGGCACACCAGCCAAGGTTGTCAGCAAGAAGTTGATGGTGGACTGCCCAAAAGACACAAGAGAACTGTTAAGTAGAGCTGGTTCCTAGGCCTCTGGCAGTAAAGGAGAATCCACCCTCACAGGCTGTGTCCAAAATGGGGCAGTCACAGAAGAGCACAGATAGGACATTAAGGCCTGCGCTTGCTTAAAGCTGGCAGGGAAGTGGTTGGGATTGGGGGAAATTTACAGTTTTCGATTGCAGACCACAGGGATGTGAGGATCTTGAAGTGAGTCCTGATGATCTGCTTGTGAGTAGACAGTTCATAAGCAGACAGTCTTAACAGACAGTCTTAGCATTGTAGATAGTCTTAACATTCCTGGAGCAAGTAACTAAGTCATTTCTGCTTGGTCTCTCGGTTGACACAGGGACTAGAAATCATCTTAGTTTGCTCACTTCACAAACGACTTCAGCTGCATAAGGTCACTGACTCCCTACTGGGCACTGCTGCTCCCTAACAGGGGCTGCAGAGAGCAGAGACACCCCTCAGGCGTGGTCCCACTGCAGGGACCCCCCCGCCCAGGCTGCGAGGGCCCCCAGCTTGTGGTTTGTCTGGCAGGGCTCACTGAGGCTGTTCCTCGGAGGCTCTGGTTCTTCCCACTCCAGCCCTCAGGGCCCACAATGCCAATCTGTCCTGCCAGCTCATCAGGGAAGCCACAGGCAGTGCCAGGGGCCCTTCCTGAGACAACGTCTTCAGTGACTATGAGGACAGGGAGAGGGCTGGTGCCTGTGATGGGACGGCCCGGCCTGCCCAAGGCTGGAAAGTGTGAGAGGGGGCCTCCCACCTCAGCCCCTGCTGTGGGGCAGGGGGACGGGGTGAGGTGGGGGGGAGCCAGGCCCTGGAGGGTGTCGTGGAGGAGCAGAATGGAAACAACAGCCCTGCAGGACTGGGACTAGCAGAGGCCTGGCTGGGAAGAGCTGGAAGACTCCAGAAACAGGAAACAGCACAGGGGCTCTGGCTCCTCGAACCTGAGCCCCAGGGTGGGCAGGGAGCAGACAGAGCCCTGCTGGGAAGGCCTGATGTCTGGGCCCACTTTCTTATTCCACCTCTAATTAGCTGTGTGACCTTGGACAAGACAGCACCCGGGAATGCTCAGGTGGGAAGGGACTTGAGAGAATCGAGCTCAGTGGTTCTCATTCCTGGGTGCACATTGAAACCACATGGAGACTTTAAAATGCAGATGTCAGGGCCCCACCCAGAAAGTCTGGCTTAATTCGCTTGGGGGGACAAGGCCTCAGCATCTGTAGTTTTGAAAAGCTTCCCAGGTGGCTTTCCTGTGTACCTGGACTGAGAAGCAGCACGTCCTTCAATCTACAACTTTCCGTGTTGATACCCCTGGGTGTGGTATCACACCTTTCAGAGTCAGACAGGCCTGGGTTCAAATCCCAGCTCTGCCATTTACTAGCTGTGGAGGGTGGCCTTGTCTGACCTTGGCTCCAAACACTGGGGCCCCTTCCTGGCTGTTAGTACTTTGAGTAAGTTAACTGTCAGCTTACTCAACCTCTGTGAGCCTCAGCTTCCTCATCCACAAAGTGAGAGCAACACCAGACAAGGATAACGAGACTCGGAGATGTCAACTCACTCCCTTGGGGCACTGGTGACTGTATCAGAGCCGGGAGCACCCAGGTGATCGATTTATCTGTAAGCCACCTTCTCCTGGAAGCTCATGGTCACTCACTTGCCCGCTTTGGGGAGTGGGAAGGGGAGGGCTAGACCCTCATCTATTTGAGGAAAGCCCTGAGCTTATGAAACACACCAGCTCCTGATTTCCAAATAGACTTTTTGGTTTTAAACTTTTTTCTTTTTGTTATGAATATCAGTAGAAAATGTGAGGAAAAAATTCAGAAAATTATAGAAAAGCAAAGGAGAAAGAAAGAACGAAAGAATGAAAGAACGAAAGAACGAAAGAAAGAAAGAAAAAGAAAAAACAAAATAACAAAAACAAAACAAAACACCCAAAGTACCAAATATATGGTCAGTCAAGTTTTTGCTTTGGCATATTGCTTTTAAATTTCTTTCTTTGCAATTTTCTTGGCAGACTTGAGTTTATACCATTAAGATAATTTTGTATGATATATATTTATTTAGATTATGAGTATTCATATTTATGAGTATTTTCTCACATCATTAAATTTTTTTTTGCAAACATCTTTTTTTTAAGGCCTCATAATAGTCCTTCCTCCGAGGGGCCCTAGAGTCGTAACTATTGCCCTGCTGTGGAACAGTTTCCATTTTCCCAATTATAAGAACTGTCGTGAGGTACATTTTTTAACATAAATCTTTCCTTATACATCTGTGCCTATTTCCTTAGGACACATTCCTAGAAGAGAAATTGCTGGGTGAAAGGAAACAAGCATTTCTAAGCTACAGATTCTCAAGTTGCTCTCCAGATGGATTTACCAATTCACGCCCCAGTGTCCCACCCCACACGGGGCATCGCTGAATATGAGGATGCTTTGCAGCTTAATAGTTATTTCTTTGATTTCTCATGAAGGTTAGCATCTTTCTCCATGTGCTTCCTGTCATTTGCTAATGGAGACTTCAAAGCCTCTAACCCAAGGCCGGGGTCACACAGGGTGTGAAGGGGATATTCTAGCCCCCAGCTTTCCTCCATTGTGGGGATCTGCCGGTGTGAGAGTTAACAGTTCTACAGCCCCTGCCTCCCCCAAAGCCCAGGCCTGACTCTGCATGTGCTGTAACAGGGAGTTTGGAATAAGAGGGCAGGGTTGTTTCTCCAGGAACCTGGACAAATGTCCCAGCCTGAGCAATGGCAGTCACGGGTCTTAGGACTGGAACGCTTCTCCTGCTAGGACTGTGCAGAGGAAGGGGCCGGGGAGGAAGGTAAAAGATCTGTTCAGTCTTGGCAGCCACATTCTCTGGGAGGAACTCCCTGGTTTCCAGGTGGGCATCTCCTGAGGGTTTTGCCTGGGGCCCTTGGCAGAACCCAGCCAAGATGCCTGCTCAGGATTGCCCCCACCTGCTCCCGGTCCTGAGGCATGAATCCCTGGATGGTCCTTCCAACAGTTGCCTCTGAGTCCAGTCCCCTTGACCTCCTCCAGCTGCACACCCCAGTTCCCCAAATGGGACCAACGGCACCACCTACTGGCAAAGCTAAAATCTCTGTGTTACTTGCCTCTTCTCCCTCCTTCTCCCCATATCCCAATAGTACCAGGACCTGACCAGTCCACCTGCTGAGCTTCTTCTGACCATCACCGCCTCTCCAGCCTGTCACTGCCATGCTCACCTCCCCACTGGAATACTGCACAGCCACCAACTTGCTCTCCCCACATCCTTCTTGTCCCCTGTAATCCTTTCTCCCTTAGGAAATCAGAGGGACCTTTCGAGGATTCCAATGTGATCTAGCCCTCCCTTGCTTAGCTAGGCCACCTCGGTCCTCAATGGCTCCCCGTTCCTCTTAGGAAATATCCAAACCTCTTTCCATGGCTTGTAAGATCCTGAGTGGTCTGGCCCCTGCCCTGGTCTCCCTGCTCATCTCTGGCAGCTCCCCTCACCTGCAATCCTCACTGTACCACGTTTAGGGCATGAAAGTGCCAGGAGCTCTCTCACTTTTTCGCCTTTGCCCGGGCTGCTTCCTCTGCCCCTTTGCTGGACTCACTCCTACTAACACTTCAAAACTCTGCTAAACATCACCTCCTCCAAGAAGCCTTCACCCTCCTCTTGTGGCTGCTGTAACAAATGATCACAAACTGAGTGTCTTAAAAGGATTCAAATTTACTCTTACAGTTCTGGGGACCATAAGTCCAAAATGAGTCTCACGGGGTCAAATCAAGCTATTGGCAGGGGTGCACTCCTTCTGGAAGGTTCTGATCTTTGCCTTTTTCAGCTTCTGAGGCCACCTGCATCCCTTGCTTCGTGGCCACTTCCTCCCATCATTCCAGCCTCTCTTGTTTCCATCATCTGTCTCTTCTCTCTGACCCTCCTGCCTCCCTCTTATAAGGACCCTTGTGATTACATTGGTTCCACCCAGATAATCCAGGATAACATTCCCATCTCAAGATCTTTGATTTAATCACATCTATAAAGTCTCTTTTGCAACATAAGGTAATGTTCACAGGTTCTGGGGATTAGGACACAGACATCTTTGGGGGGAACCATTATTCAGCCTACCACACCACCCCCTCTCCCTCGGTTATGGATGAGATGCATTTCTTCTGTGCTTACACAGCTCTCTGAGATCTCCTCTTTACTGGAGCACATCTCCCTCTACGCAATTCTCCCTTTTCTTGTTTGACTGCCCTGCTAGGCTGAGCTGCAGTGACTGGGCTGTCTTATGTGCCCCTATGTTCCAGGGCCTGGCACCATGCCTGGCGTGTAAGCAGTGCTCCCTGAATGTTTGTCAAGTGAATGAACGGCAACCTCTCTGCTTCTTCAATCACCCAAAGGCTGGCGGCAAGAAGCCCAGTTCGTGGGCAGTCTCTGTAACCACCCAGCACCACGGTTGGGCTGCAAGCGTCCCTCTTCCCTGATCTCTGCCACTCAGGGGCAGAGACCCCAGCCAGCCCACCAAGTTGTGAGAACTGCTTAAGCAAAAGTCTGGAGGTAAGACCAACGATATTGTAATCAGAGAGGCTGACAAATTGGGGTGGCTGAAGCCTGAGATTCTGCGATAAGGAATGGAGGAGGAGGCTAGAAATGAGGCCAGAAAGGGTCCTTATCATGTTTGGGGTGCCTCAAATGTGTGCAGGAGGCAGTCTTCCCTGGGGAGGAGGTGGTTCCAGCCAGCTGGTGCTAAAAAGACTGGAGACTCATGAGCACACACACTCTGCACACAGCCTCCCTCTGATGGGGCTGTCACCGAGGCAACAGATGAAGCTGGTTGCCCAGCAACAAGACCCTGCCTCCCCCATCCCTCCTATGGCCATTTCTGCCCCTTGGGAGCTTTTAGCCCTTTCTAGATTGCTTCAGTGTTTAGATGGGGCCAGATTCCCTCTGTGTCCAAATGCCAAGAGTAACAGATGAAAGGGCTGTTTTGCGGTGGCTGGGGTCAGGGCTGTGGATTCAGCGTCAGGAGAGAGGAGGACCGAGGTGGCCTAGCTGAGGAGGGGAACAAGGAGGTGTTTCAGCCTCTCTCTTTCCTGGGTGTTTTTCCTTTTCCATTTTACTAAAGTGAAGCAGGAAGAGCACCAGCCTGGGAGTCAGGACAACTGGTGCCATGGCCTGGATCTGCCTCTCGCCTGCTGAGTGTTTCGAGCAAAGGACATTTCCTCCCTCCTTCTCAGTTTCTGCATCTGTGACAGGAGGGTTTGGGCAAGCTGATAGCCAAGGCCCCTTCTGGGCCTGACATTCTGTGATTCCAGAACCTCAGGGGCAGAGATGGACAAGACACCAGACCCCAGGTTCCAGCCAGGGGTCTGCCCCACCCTACCCCAGTAACCCTGCGGCCTCTGGTCTTGGTCTATGGGGAGAGTGGGAAGGAGGGCCATTTGGCTCTGAGCATCACATTGATGAAGGGCCCTAAATCCAGACTGCAGATGTCATACCAAAGAAGGTTCTAGTCACTCTCATGTTTCATAAGTGAAAAGTATTAATCAGTAATCATAAGCATTTAAAATAAGCTGCAGTCTTTGTAACTCTAGTTGCCATTTTTTACTTTTCAAATATACCTCAGTCTAAAGAAATGAAAACAGCCCAGGTGTCCGTCTACCTGCGAGGGTCCTAGCTCGCCAGTTCCAGGGGGCTAGCTGCTCAGTGTCCCTTCCAGAGGATCTGGGGGTCTGGGCGGCCTGGAGATGATGTGGGACCTTCAGAGGGAGTGATGTGGCTGGTCAAGGGCCAGGTCTGTGGGGGGCAGTAGGGGAGCTGAGTGTTGAGGAGAAATTGAGGCTGAGAAGGCAGAGCTGGGGGAGGGGCTGCCCAGACACCCACTGATCCCTCTGCTCCCAAAGCTGGGAGCAATACTACCTTACGCACAGTCCATGTGGGGATCTGGGGCCTAGGGAGCTCCAAGATACAAGCCACCCCTAGTGCCAGGCTGCACCTTAAGCCTGCACTGAGGATGCCTAGGGGTCATTCTCTGGGTCTACCGATGCCCAGCACACTGAGAGTGAGGACTGGGGTGGACTGGGCTGGGGGTGGGTTGGGCACTCACACTGAATGAGGCCCTAGAGCATCCTGACTCTGCGCCCTTTGAGCTGCCTCTCTTTGGGGTCATGCCTTAGCTTCTCCCAGCTGTAACTTCCCCACCCACCTTGGCAGATGATGAGTGGGGAACCCCGTTCAGGGTCACTGAAGGGGCGGACACCCTGGGCCCCTTTCCCCTGGAGAGTCAGGAGCCTCCTCTCCACCCAGGCACACACCCAGCACGGCTGTGGGAAGCCGATCATCGCAATCTCTTCAAGCAGGCTCTGCCCACCAAACAGCCCATACCTGTGGTGGAGGCGGCAGCCTGCAGGTGGGAGAGAGATGGGAGGTATAAGGAAAGTAAAGTGTCTCCCTCTGGGATGCATGTGGCCTGGGTTCAATCCCTGGCTGTCATGACTGCAGGAAAGCAGCATGCCCTCTTTAGTCTCAGGGTCCCCCTCTGGAAAAGCTGGACTCTCCAGAACCCCTTCCGTCTCAAACGTCCTCTGGCTCCAGAGGGTCCTCCCCTGTCTGCTGGAGAAAGCCTTCCCCTGGAGCAACTGGGAGATTTGTTCTGAGACAGCACCACCTGCTGGCCATTCTGGGAATGATGCCCATCCTTTCTCAGGTGACCCTAGAATCCCAGAACTCAGTGGTGTCAAAATGTACCCGCTCAGCCTTACTCTGCACCTGGAACATTTCGTTAAAAGTTTACAGCAAATTGTACTAGATAGCTGCTATTGTGTTCCAATTTTATAGATTATGAAACTGAACTTTAGAGAGGTTAAATAATTTGCCTAAGATGGTCTGAGGTGGGGCTGAAATTCAATGCTGCCATTCTGACTCCATAGCCCCTCACATCACTAAGTAGCCTCCATGATGGGCAAGTTTCAGAGGAGTCCTGAAGCCCAGGCAGAGTGACTTGCCAAGGCCACATAGCAAGTCAATGACAAAGCTGGGAGAAAATCTAAATCAACTAGAGGGAGCATTACACCAAGCTTGCTTCTGGGGCTCATCTGAGCAACGCTGCGTTTTCATGTGGCAAAATGAAGTAGCTTCAAATCTGCCTGAGGCAAGGAGGTTTCTCTACAGAGCTCTCTCAGCTGCAAGCACACCTGGTGCCTGGCATCTCTCCTCTCCACCTCTTGGCCGGCTCTACCTTCTTCCAGGTCTGGAAAACCTACCAAGAGTAGGTTGCACCCTCCAGGAAGCAGGAAGCATAGTAGGACTGAGAGAAGCTAAGTGACTTGCCCGTGGTCACCAGCAGTTTCGTGGAGGAGCTGGGGCTGCAGTGGAGCGACCCAATTGCCAGCTCAGGGCCTTTCCCATTCCGTCTTCCCTGTGGCCCCTCCCCCCTGCCCCACAGAAAGCTGAGCTGGCTCTGCCAGAGGCTAGCCAAGGGCCAGAGTGGGAGCAGGAGGGAAGGAGCTGGAAGTCTTTGCTCAAGACAGCGGGAGGCTTTGGTGCCACAAGAGCAGACACATTAAACAACCCGCCAATAAAAAGGAAAAAAAAAAAAACAAGCATGTAAAGTCCAGCTCTAAAATGCCAGGAAGGAAGATTGACAGATTAAAAACTGCTAAAGCAAACTCTCAGAGAGCTGCACACCACAGAGCAAGATGCCCTCAGTGGTGCGATGTCACTGGCCACCTCGAGGGACAGTGTAGACAGACATATACACAACTGAAGGTAATATACCAACATACTGACAGTGTTATTTCTGGGTAGTAGGGCTATAAGTGATTTTTCATCTCCTTGCTTATATGTATTTTCTAATTTTTCTGCAAATAATCTGTATTGCTCTTGTAATAGAAAAAGACTTATCTGCAAAAAAAGAAAGAAGGAAGGAGGGTATCTATGATTTGGGGAAGAGGAGGAATTCCTTAAACTATAAAAATCATAAACGAATAAAAAAAAGATTAGTAAGTTAGACTAAAGATATTTGCCATTCATATAACAGACAAGGGATTAGGATATGACGTAGGAAGAACCCCTATCAAGCATAAGAAAAAGATAAATAAATCAAGATAAAAATGGGCTAAGAATATGAAAAGCAATTTGCAAAAGAGGACATCCAAGTCATTGATAACCGCGTGAAAAGGTGTTCACCCTCACTTGTTGTACCACTGCTCATTCATCATACTGGCAAAAATGGCAAAGTCTGAAAAGCACTGAGTATTGGTAAAGAGGTAGACACATGAACACTCTCGTGTGCTGCTAGGAGTGTAAATTAGGCCAACTTGGAAAGCAATTTGGCAATTGTGATAAATTTGAGAGTACCCACAGCAGCTTCATTTTGACATGTATCCCTAGAGAAATGCTCACATATATGTGCAGGGAGATGTACATGCAGTGGTGGTGCTGGAGCTGACTTGCACCAGCTCATGAGATGGATTGTGTCAACTCTTCCCAACTCTGCATTCAGTGATGTCACGTCAGTAGCTTGAAATCAGTCATGGTGAGATTATTTATACCCTGGAAATTAACAAACACTACAGACCAGGGCTCTTTTTTACAGAAAGCTGATGGTTAAACATTTACCAGTACACCACTGCAAAGATGCTCTTTGCAGCTTTGATTTTAATAGAAAGACATTGGCTAATCCACATGTCCATTAATAGAAGAGATGAATAAAATGTGGTAAACTTATTCTATAAAATAGTGCACAGACATTAAAAGAAAAGAATTAGATTTATATATCAACAAGGACTGACCTAAAAATCACACTGTTAAAAAAAAGGTGACTGAAATATTTAGTAGGATGCTATGTAGATTAAAAATGATAATTAATACTATTTATGTAACATATGTCTGTATTTTAAATTGACTGGAAGAATAAACACCAGATTCATTGTGGTAGTTGCCTTTGGGGAGAGGAAGGTGAGAAGAAGGAGATAGGGGACTTTATGTGAGGTGTTTTATTTCTTTTACTTACTAAAATAATTCTGACAAAATATTAATGACTATCATTATAGATGGTAGAGTTGCACATATTTGTGATGGTCTCTATTTTCTATATTTTTTTAAAAAAGGGAGCAGTGCTATGAACTTTCTTGCTCTAATTGTGGTTACTGGGTGCAGTTGATTCACATGAACTCGCTTTATGAGGAGGCATAATTCCAGGAGTACTTGGGCTTCTCTAGCTGATTGTCTTTATCAATCCTGTAACTAATAAAGTTGTCCTCTTTGCACTGGCTGCCAGGAAGCTCAGCAGCAGATATCTGGCCTATCTCTAGCAACTATACTGGATCTCCCAGTTTGCATTTACCTCATTCCTTATTTTATCTTCCCTTTCTTACCATTACTTCCCCTTTGTTGTGATTTCTCTTATTTTTCAAATCCATCGGATATGTAAGATGTGATCCAACCTGAGAGAGAAACTATCCTGATTGCTTACCTAAAACATTAGCTAGTATTTGTAGCTTTTTTTTTTTGTCCTGGCCTAAAGGACCGGGGGTGGGGTGGACAGAGGGCAAATACTAGCTAAGGTCGAGGCTAAAGTCAGTGGAGGAAAAGGTCAGCATAAGACCAGTAAGGGGCAGGACCAAGGCAGGATCAAGAGCATAACAAGGCAACATTCATTCATTCTTTTTCATTCACTAAGTAACTGTTGAGCACCAGGCACTGGGTCAGAGGCAGGCAGGCTGCGAGAGAAGAAAAAAAATCACCGTGTTGGGCAGTGAAGACAGGCCAGGTAGGAGGCTAGCAGCAGCTGCTGGTGGCCCACCAAGACCCCCAGGCTCTAGAATGACCAAAACCCAACACAGAGTGGCAGAGGATCTGGGCTGGAGGCGGCTGACTGTTCCCACTTTGACAGGACTCCATGCAGGTCCCTGAACACCTTGGAAGTCCTTGGGGTAGCTGAGCCAGGATTCAATTTACAGAAAGTCACTCTACACACACACACACACACACAGAGACACACACACACACACACACACACTCTGCAATGAGATGACAGAATCTTACACCGAGTTCGGGGAAGTCTAGGAGCAAGTCACTCATCTCTAGATGTGTTTTTTTTTTTTAAAGATTTAATTTTATTTATGTTTGGCTGTGTTGGGTTTTTGCTGCTGTGCACAGGCTTCCTCTAGTTGTGGCCAGTGGGGGCTACTCTTCCTTGTGGTGTGTGGGCTTCTTGCGGTGGCTTCTCTTGTTGCAGAGCACGGGCTCTAGGCACGCGGGCTTGAGTAGTTGTGGCACGCAGGCTCAGTAGTTGTGGCACGCGGGCTCAGTAGCTGTGGCGCACGGGCTTAGTTGCTCTGCAGCATGTGGGATCTTCCCAGACCAGGGCTTGAACCCGTGTCCCCTGCATTGGCAGGCGGATTCTTAACCACTGCACCACAGGGAAGCCCTCTAGACGGCTTTCTTCATTGGCAAGGAACACTACAATTCCTTGTCTGGTCAACCTCCAGGCAGGAAATGTGAAGGGGGAGGAGTGGAATATAATGGACAATCAACAAGACAGTGGTTCTATATTCAGAAAAGGGCCTCAAGCCCATTTTTCACCTGGAGGACCGAGGGTAGCCAACACAGTTCCTGTTGGAATTTTGCCCTGGAAAATGAGTGACACAAGCTGGCAAGAGAGGAACAGCAGAGTGGGGTGAGGTCTGGGTGTTTAGGAGACCCCGTGCTGAGGAAATGGGACCTTTCTGGAGGAAATGCCAAGTCTCTGAGTGGCCGCTGGCCCTGACAGGCTTTCTGGGCGTGGGCACAGCTGTCGTCACTTTCCGCAGCACGACCTTTGGCTGGGGGCTGGGGATGTCCGGGCCTGAGCCCAGGAGGCGACCTCGGCTCCCGCCGCCCACCCCCCTGGGGGGCCCACAGCCTCCCAGACAGGCCTCATTTACCCTGGATCTTTACCCTACTGACCTCGACGATGGGATTTCTCTCTCCTGAAAAAGGAATGTTTCTGCCAGGACCAAAGGAAGGGGAAACCTCTTTGGCTCCTTCAAGGGCTTCCCTGGCTGCTACTCTGTCCCCTTTCCCAGGATTACCACCCTTCCTACCCTGGTCCAGGCAGGGCTCCAAGGGGAGGAAGGAGAGAGTCTGGTTGGGGAGTACTGGGTCTCAGCCTCGGAGAGCTTCTGGACTGGTGGGAGAGGCCAGTGGGGAAACCCCATTCTTTATCTCACGAACTTTAAAATGTGGGGAGCGACCATACCCAGACAGGCAATGCAATTCAATTCATGATTCAATTCACAGGATTGAATTTACTACCTCATGGATGCCAGGGACTGGGCTGGGTGCAATAGGGAGGCCACAGACTTTGGAGTCCTATAAACCCCAGACCTAACATTTATAGCAGCAAATGCCTTTATATATCAATGCAGTGAAAAAGTGAAAATAAATGAACTAAGCCCCTAGATTGAAAAGTTAGGGGAAAATCCATGAAGGCTCAGGGTCTTCATTTATTTGTACCTTCCTCATTGACTGAATACTCTGCATGTGCTGGGCATCGTGATTTTATTTATCATAATAACTTCTTCAAGCCTCAGAGTCCCACGAAGGAGGAACTATTATTTCCACCATTTCATAGATGCAGAAAATGAGGCACAGCAAGGTCACTACTAGTCAATGACTTGACTCCATTGCTCGACTCCTGCAGTGAGCAGGGCCTGGTGCCAGGCGCCAGAGGGAGCACGGAGATGTCACTGTGCCATCCCCATCCTCTTAAGAATTTAGGGTCAACTTGGGGTGTGGTGCCCTTCCCCGGGCCACCTTGGGAGCCCCGCTTAGGTGCCGTCCCCCAGACAGAGGGTCATTCCTTGTTCTCTGCTCCCACTGCAGGGCCTGGACTGAGTCCTAGGCTTCTCTGCGTCCCCAGCAACTAGCTCAGAGCCTGGCAAAAATGTGGGGCTCAGCACACAGGTGCCGGGTAGGTGGGTCAATGGATGAAATAGATGAAATAAATGATGCCTAGTGCCACTGGTCACTGGTCACACACACACACACACACACACACACACACACACACACACACACTGCGTATTGTTACATGCTATCCTGCAATTGCTCCACCCAGTAACCCTCTAAGGGAGGTACTGAGGCAGGAGATAGATGGGCTCCAGGTTAGACATTTACAGCCAGCCTCCTGTTTACACTTCCAGATAAAAATAACAACAGGAACAGGGTAAACAGCTGGACTCTGCCTCCAGTGGACTCTTTAAGATAACAGCAGTGGCAGGGGCAGAGAAGAGCTGAGCCCTG
This sequence comes from Mesoplodon bidens, assembly GCF_964165515.1. Lineage (NCBI taxonomy): Eukaryota > Metazoa > Chordata > Mammalia > Artiodactyla > Ziphiidae > Mesoplodon > Mesoplodon bidens. Next base: position 58,032,949 of record NC_138178.1, on the reverse strand, counting down.
TCCAGATGGGAGATGAAGAGACCACATATTTCTCATTCTCGAGGTCAAGGCGACCTTCCCGACTACACATGCGCAGAAAGACTCCTTGGGGGTCAAAAAGGGAGGGGGCGCCACCCCATAGTATGTGATGTCAACTAACCCATAGGCCTCTTTGCTAGAATCCGTCTTGGCTAAGAGATGCGTGCGCACACATGGGAGGACCCCCTGATATATCAAATATGGACTAGAACCAGGCAATGCAATATGACTGGCCAGAGGAAACACGGGAAAAATGCCCCATTTAAGTGATTCAAACTACCATGAGGGTGTGGCTCTCTCTCTGATCTGGCCTGTGTGAGTCTATCCATGTGTACCCTCTTTCCTCCTAATAAACACTTCACTTGTTTCCCTACTTTCCGTCTTTGTGGGAATTTATTTCAATGAATGCTAACAGGCCAACAGGCCAGGGCCTTGTCACTGGCCACTGGCCCTGTTGGTCTAGTGGCAAGGTTCAACGCTCTCACTGCCACGGCCTGACTCCAATCTCTGGCTGAGAAACCAAAATCTTGCTTCAAGGCGTTGCAGGCCAAGGCCACCCAAGATCAGTACCATCATGGTCTCCTTTTTTACAGATGGGCAAACTGAGCCACACAGAGATACAGCCACTCTCTCAGGAGGAGGAGAGCCAGGGTGTGGATTCGCAGTCGGGGTGTCGGCGCCCCTGCTCTCAACCGCCACCCTACACAGCTAGCTGTCTACAGCAGGGGGCATAAGAGCTTAGGTTGGGCTGGTGTGGACACCAGGGTGGGGTCTGAGATACCCCTTAGACAACCAGAGAAAGGGATGGGGGTATATTCCAGGAGGAACACACGCCACGTGTCCAGCAGACTGTTCCGAATCGAGGGCTGGGGAGAGGAGAGGGGGGAGTTGCAGGAGGGCTTCATCCCCTTACCTGGGCAGCCAGTGAAGGCTGCTGGGCAGGGGGCCGCAAAGGGGAAGCTGGGGAGACAGGACTGGCAATCACAGGCAGTGGTGGACGAGGGGAAGAGGGGAGGGAACAGGGCAGGAGGACAGAGGGGAGATTTCTAGAATTGTCTTGCGGGGAGGAATGGAAGCCCTGAGCTCAGAGACAGGCACAGGGCCTGGAAAGGAGGCATAAATTCAAGAGCCATTACAAGAGATGGATCCTTGGAAGCAAACGGGAGGGTCTCTATGGGAACCACTTGACTCTGTCCCTGGGAAACTGGCCTTGCTGGCCTTCTAGTAGCATTTTTTGTCATTCCCTCAAGCCCCTGGGGTGAGAGACAAGGGAGGGGAGAGGGTGGTAAGGTGGGGGTGGGGACCCACCAGCCTCCCGAATGCTTTTAGCGTCTGTGTCTCTGCAACGTCAGGAATGGGCTCAGACACCAAGATAAACAACTTGTTGACCTGGCCCAGCCTGAGAATGATGCTGATAGTGACTGTGAATCAGCCCCAGGCTCGGGTCCAGGAGCAAGAGATGTTTCCCTGGGGTGGGGGAGGGAGCATGCCAGCCACTCTTCTGGAAATTTCCACACATTATTCCCTTTTTAGAGGAGAGAAAGCTGAGGGCTACAGAAAGGACACGACTTGTTCAAGATCACATGGCAGCAGCAGAGCCAGTGCTGGAAAATGCCTCCATCGAAACTAAGCCCAGGGTTACTGTGATTGTGGGTGCTCCCAGTTCACGATGCCTCCCCTACTCCAAGCCTTCCTGAGTTATCTCCACCTGGCCAGCCTGATGCTTTTCAGATCTGCACTGCCCTAGTAGTTAAAAGTTTCCTCTGTTCTGCAATAAACTCTGACAACCCAGCAGAAGTCTGGAACAAGGCATTTCTTGTTAAATATTCCGGGTAGTGGAGCATCACTCAACAAATCACATATCGATACTGACTGCTGATTATCAAAGAAGAAGCTACACAATATGTGAGTGGGCATTGGGGTTGGTGGAAAATATTCCCATTTCCCTCCTTCTTGGCACATGGTAGGAATGAAAATCTCTGCTCTCTTTGGGAATTAAGTGAAGCCATATGACTTGCCCTGACCTATAAAATGTGAGCTGAAGTAATGTATGACCCTCTTGGGAAGCTTGAAGAGCCAGTGTACAATTTTGGCAGTGTCCCCTTCCTGCTCGGCAACTGTGAAAGCAAGTGTTGAGATGGAGACTAGGGTGGCCTGGTTGCTGGGTGACTACCATGAGCGAGGTCCCCTTCCTACTGGACATGAAGTGTGAGCCAGAAATCAAGTTTTGTTCATCTGGGGGTTGTTGTTAGCATGGTTTAGCCTATCCTATTCTGACTGACAGAAATTTGTATTTGAAAGTGGGGTGTTGTTGAAATAAACAAAAAACAAAAAGATGTGGCATACTCTTAAGAGTTCCGTGGCAGACAGTGAGAAAACTGATGTTGGAGGCTGGAAAGATGGTGATCCATGCAGTGGAGAAGCATTAGGTAAAACAACTGCCTGCGGTTACTTGGAACGTAGTCTAGGGAAAGAAGTTTGAAGACAGAAAGCTAATAGTGTAATTTGCTTAATGTTGGCTGCATTTGGCAAGGCACTACAAAAAAGTGATAAGCTCAGATGTTATGTGGTTAAGGATGGGTCAGCCTAATACATGGGCACACATGGTAGGATGGGATCTGGAACATTTGGGGTCTTCCACCTCCAGCCAAGAGGAAGTAAAGGAATGGATTTACTGGCTTACCTGAAACAACTAAAAATATGAAACAATGGTTTTCAAGACACTGGACCTCAGTCAACAAAGGACAGAGATCCCCAAACACAACAAACAAATAAGATGGCTGCCTTATCATGCTGCCTTGAGAGTTTCCCAGCCACAGTGCAGGGTGAAGGAACACAGGCAGATCCTGGCAGACTCCCTGAGGTGAGGAGACAGAACTGAATCTAGGGAGACCAAGGCAGCTAGAACTTACAGGGCACAGTGCTGGAGAGGAGAGAGCCACACAGAGAAAGGACTGCAAAGATCCGCAGAGAGTCCCCCTCAAGTCTTCAGCAGAGTACTGAGAAGCACACTGTATGTGAGGAGACTACCTGAGCCAGAGGAAGAAGCACCTGAAAGGATAAGAGGTGCGGAAGCTCACATAGGGCCAGGAATAGTACTTGTTATCCAGTCAGACTGAACAACCTCACAAATCACAGAGCATTGGGCAAAGTACTCAGAGGGTCTTGCTTCAGTGGTGGGGGATAGTTAGCTCTAAATGATGTCATTTGGGGACTTCCATGGTGGTCCAGTGGTTAAGACTCCCCACTTGCACTACAGGGGGTGCGGGTTCGATCCCTGGTTGGGGAACTAAGATCCCACATGCCACGTGGCATGGCCAAAAAACCATTTTTTTTACATGATGTTATTTTGATGAAACTAAACCACCATGGCAATATGATTATGGTATTGACTACGCTGATGTAGATTCTTTTAGGTTCAGCATATTATTATCTTGTGCTGCGTGATGATCCAACTCCCCTATCACTTTTTCCTCTATCCAAACTACTATAAAACCTTTGTTCATTTAGCGGGTTTGACATCACTTGGTGTGAGCTCATCATCTGTGTGCTATGCCTTCTGTTCTAGTTTTACTACCCCTTAAAATAAAACAGTATTACTTGGTGCCAATAGGACTCTTAATTCAAATGAAAATTAGGGCCCTGAAATTACATAATGATACGTATTTATAAAATGTTAAATAGATCCCTGATCTTCAAAGTGTGGGCTGCAGAACGCTGGAGGTTGCTGAGACCTTTCAGAGGCTCTACAAAGTCAAAACTATTTTCATAATAATACTTAGACATTATTTTCCCTTTTCACTCTGTTGAAATTTACACTAATGGTGCAAAAGCAAAGGTGAGTAGAACTGCTGGTGCTTTAGCATGAATTGTGGTAGTGGTCCAGAGTGTACTAGTAGATTCTGATTGTGTTTTTCACCACCATGCACTTGCAGAAAAAAAAAAAAAAGCCAGTTTGATTTATGGCCTTGATGAAGCAGTAAAAATTATTCATTTTATTAAATGTTGAATCTTGACTACGTGCCTTTTTAATATTCTGACTCTGTGTGATAAAATGGGAAAGATGCATTAAGCAGTTCTGCTGTATGCAAAAGTATGGGGGCTGTCTAGAGGACAAGGACTTGTGTGACTGGTTGAGTTGTGAGTTAAACTAGGTACTTTTTTCATGGAACACCATTTTTATTTGAAAGACAAAGTACAGCTATTCAGACGTGGGTATTTGGCAGACACAATCTTGAAAATGAATGAAGTGAGCCTACCACTTCAAGAAAAATAATTGACAATAATTGCTGCCAATTATAAAATTCAAGCTTCCAAGTGCAACTTAGTATTTTGGAAAATGTGTATTTGCCACTGTGAGGTTGACAGCTTCCCAACTGGTTGCAATATTAAGGAATGTTATTTTTTAATATTGTATAACAAAATGTATCAACATTTGGAAGATCTACGTAACTCAGTGAACTAATGTTTTCCAAATGATCAATGCGTGATGTTTCAAAATCACTCACAGGCAAAATATCCATTTAAAGTGCAAGGTTGGGGGCTTCCTTGGTGGCGCAGTGGTTGAGAGTCCGCCTGCTGATGCAGGGGACGCGGGTTCGTGCCCCAGTCTGGGAAGATCCCACATGCCGCGGAGCAGCTAGGCCCGTGAGCCATGGCCGCTGAGCCTGCGCGTCCGGAGCCTGTGCTCTGCAACGGGAGAGGCCACAACAGTGAGAGGCCTGCGTAACGCAAAAAGAAAACAAAAACAAAAACAAAATAAATAAAGTGCAAGGTTGACAAGTGGATTTCAATGTAACAGAGTATAGGGAGTTCACTGATATGGTTTCAGAGTCCTCACTGCAACTAACCTTTAAGAAGCCACCACTTGGGCTTCCCTGGTGGCGCAGTGGTTGAGAGTCCGCCTGCCGATGCAGGGGACGTGGGTTTGTGCCCCGGTCCGGGGGGATCCCACATGCCGCGGAGTGGCTGGGTCCGTGAGCCATGGCCGCTGAGCCTGCGCGTCCGGAGCAGAAGCCACCACTTGTTGATCTTTGGTGCACTGTCAAAGAAGAATATTTACAATCACCTTTAAAAACTATTAAAATACTCCTCTCCCCTTTTCAACTACATATCTGTGTGAAGCAAAGTTTTCTTTTTTTTAACTTTTAAAAACAGCTTTATTGAAATATCACTGACATATAAAGATATTATTTAAGGTGTACAACTTGATGTTTTGATATACATTGTGAAAAGATCAGCACTATCAGCCTAATTAACATATCCATCACCTCACACAGTTACCACTGTGTGTGTGTGTGTGCGCGTGCACATGCATGTGTGGTGAGATGCAGACTTTCTTCATTTACTTCAACCAAAACAAAATATTACCATAGATTGCAGAAATAGATAGGAGAAGCCAGCTGTCTTCTACCATATCAAACATCAAAGATATTTCCAAAAATATAAAACAATGCTACTTTTCCCACTTATTTTATTTGTCTTGGAAAATACAGTTATTTTCATTAAAATGCATTATGTTAATAATAACAGGTTTATTGTTGTTATTTTAAATAATTAATTAGTAAATATTTCAAAAATTTCTCCTTTTTTTTAGTATGGTAATTGTGGATAGACATAGCCCATATGTGCCAGTTATCAACTTGACTCTCAGTTCTAAATTTTCCCTTCACAGCTAGCTCTGCAAAAATGGAGCTGGGCCCTTCAAACAATTTTTCCTTTGCCAGCTGGCACAATGTTAAGCTTTGTCAGTAGAGGGTGCTAGAAAGACACTGCAGGAGGAAGGGGGTTTCTTTTCTGGTTCCAGTGTGCTTTCTTGGTAGGCTTCTGAAGCCTGGGCTTCTGCAGTACCCAGCTCTGTTATATTGTGACTAAACTTTCTCTTTGGTCACTGAACTGTTTCCTATGTTGTAGAAACTTATGGATGTTAAGTAGTATAATACAATTCAAATATATTGCAAATGTTTCAACTTAGGCACAAAAACTGAAACATAAGAGTGTGATTACCATTCTGTGATATAATTTTTTAAAAGGATCAATAGTTTTTCAAACCATTAATGCCTCAGGACTTTAGCTGGCTCACCTCATAGAAATGAGGACCCTCGGCCAACTCCCCTTCCCTGATGAGACAAAGCGAGAACCAGATCTGTGACAACACCTAGTCCCCACCAGGAATCCTCCTCTTCTTTCCCACTGGATCTAGGGGAGCTGGAAGACAACACAGCTTTTTTTTTTTAATGTATTCATAAACATGTAAGTTTCTTTTCTCTAGGTAAAGATATATTCACTTAAAATGAACTTGAAGACTAGGCTTTAATCAAAATAGCAGACAGCAAGAACCAAGGAGGGGCCAAATCAGCTGGGGCAATATGGGCTCTGACCACGCGAAGGAAAAGGGAGTGCAGTCCATGAGATACGGCATCCACAAACCCCAGCAATGATGCCGGTGCCACACCCAGTACCTCCTCACAGTCACCAGTCAAGGGAGCACTCAGGACCAGCTTTTCTGAAGCTGAAATCAGCAATTCCAGAGGATACAGCATGAATCTGAAGACCTATCTCTCCCCCAAATGCCACACCTGTTCATTTTTACGTAATGAAACCAAGCATTGTTCTTAAAAAGACTAAATTATTTTATGAACTAAAAATTATTGGGGTAGATGAAATTGTAGTGTGTTTTGCCTCTGTTCCTCAATGAATAGTGACTTGAAGGAGATCAGATCAATTATTGGAGAAGAAAAATAAAATTATCAATTTATCTGATTATCTGAATGTGACATAAGTATGCATGAGACCTTGCTACCTGGGCATACTTTATTGTTTCCCTTAAATTATACCCACTCTATGAACAAGACTCTCCCCTAACCCCACATCAGACATCTGATATTCAACATATACTTATTAAATTGAAGTTACTGAACTACAACCATGTGCTCTATAGTAGGAGTTGGCAAAGTTTTTCTTTACAGGGCCAGATAGTAAATATTTTAGATTTTGCAGGCTGCATATGTTCCCTATAGCAACTACTCAACTCTGCTGTTGTATTGTTAAAGCAGCCATATGTAAATATGGTTGTGTTCCAATAAAACTTTATTTACAAAAACAAGCAGTAGGCCAGTTTGACCCATGGGTTCTAGTTTGCTAACCTCTGCTCTAAGGCATAGCAGCCAGAGTCTGCCCATGCTGTTGCCTATTACTGTCTCTGGAGACTAATGACCTCTCCTCTTCTGCCTTTCAAATATCACATGAGTGCCCCTCACAGGCAAACTAATCCAGAACCACATTGAAGGGAATTCTGGGAAATGTAGTTCTTGGCTTTCCCTCTTCAAGAGCACAGCAGTGATGATTAGTTGGCAACAGGTAATCCAGTGATGATTGGTTGCCAACAGATAATCTATAAATCAAGAAGATTTATAGACCATGATGCCAGAATGACAGAAACCAAGTCTTCAGAATCATCTATCATTTGTTAGATTAAAACAATGGATTTGGCTTGCTTAAATGAGGCAGTTAAATGAATTCTCTCTCATATCATGTAAATAGGGTTGGGATGGCACACCCCAGTGTCAGGAGCCCAGGCTCCTTCAATCTCAATGCTCCATCATTCATGGCCTCCCTGCAAAAATCACTTTATCATTCAAGTGGGCTGGCTGCTGGAGCCAGGTCCACATTCCAGCCGCAGAAAGGAGGTTGGAGAGAGGAAGGGCATAGCACCTCCATATATGGACATTTTCTAGAATGTGTGTGTGTGTGCCACTTCTGTTTACATGTCATTGGCCAGAGCTTAGTCAGAAAGACAAACCTGGATGCAAGAGAGGATGAGAATTTAGTTTTAAATTCAGGTGGCCATGTGCCCAGCTAAAAATCAGGGGGTCTATAACCAAGAAAGAAAGGAAGAACAGACATTAAAAGATAACCAGTGATCATTGACATATCAAGGTTTCACGATGGCGCTTTATAAAGACTAAGGTTCTGAAACCATACCATGTTGCTACATGCCAGTTACATAATCACGCCACATTCTTACTGGCCAAAGTTCTAAATGTTGTGCCATTATATGCCAGGATTCTGAATCACATAAGACTCTCATTGGCCAAAGTTCTAGAATTAGACAAGATTCTTTCAGGCCCAAATTCCAGATTCACATCAAATTCTCATAAGCCAAGGTTCAGAATCACAAAGTCCAATAAACCAGCCTTCCCAGATCGCATGAGATTATTTTGATCGAGCACCCAGAATTATATGAGACTCCTACGGAACAAGCTTTCAGACTCATGCAAGATTCCTATAGGCCAAGGTACGGAAATCAAGATTCCAGAATTACCATAAGTTTCTTATGGACTAGGCTTCTAGAATCAGATAATATTTTTGTAAGCAAGTTTCTGAAATAACACAGTGTTAACACAGTAATATTATGATAGGCAGGATCCTGGAATCAAGCATATTTCTTTCAAGCCAAGTTTTCAGAATCATGTAATGTTTTAATAAATCAAGTTTCCAGAATCATGCAAGTTTATTACAGGTCAAGTTTCCAGAAGCACATAAAGTTATGAAATGGCATAACATCATTATTAGCCAAAATTGCAAATCACATAACATTTTCACAGGCTAATGTTCCAGAATCACACATAGCTCTTTTAAACCATTGGATCTAGAAACACACAGCATTCCTAGAGTCTAATGTTCCATAAGCCTATACAATTCTCATAGACCAAGTTTCCAGAATCATGCAGTGTCCTTAAACTACCTGAGTTCTAGAATCCCACATAATTCTTACAGATGACATTCCTGGTTTCTGGTTCCTAAATCTCCCCCTGAGCCACCATCTGAAGTTGACTGCCTGCTCCCAAGTTAGGATTCACAAAACATTACCCCCTCCAATGCAGATGGCAGGCACTCTTCCTCTTTCTAGGCACCTCTAACTGTGGCATAACCCCTAACAGATTCCAGAAGTGTTTATGTATGTGTGAGAGGCAGGAGGACCAGAGTGGTAGCATCATTAGTGTACTGAGGGTTAATAGTAATCATAATTAGAACAACATTTATTGAATGCCTACTATGTGCATCATACTAAATTTATGATGTACTTTATCTCATTTAATCATCCCAGCAACCCTGTGACTGAATTATCATTATGACTAACATCATTGATAATTATCATCAACACCCTCACTTTATAGATGATCAAACTCAGTCTCAGAAAAGTTAGGTAACCTGTCTAAGGTCATGCAACTATGAAGTAGTAGTTTCAAAATTATAAGCCTTGTTCTTGGTTCCAGGGCCACAGGGAGATGCCTCCAGCTTTGGGGGGCAGAGCATAGGAAAAGACAGTCCTACCCTTGAGATCAAAACTACCATCTTCCATTAGCAAAATGATTAAAAGGAGCCATCTACTGAAATGATCCTTCTTAGGAGTGAATAGAAAGAGAGGAGCCAAGGAGACATGGGGAGGCAAGAGCCTAAGTAAGGTGACCAAGATGAACCCTTGAGTGTCCTCTCACGTAACTAAGAACCATGTACCAGGACTCATTGTTCTGGCACATGTGGAAAGAACAGATGCATTGGCAAAGGGGCTGTAACCATCAGTATGTTTTCAAAGGTTAATTTAGCAGTCTTTAATCAGTAGTGATTGGGGAAAAGGGGATGCCTTCATTGGCTGGCATGAGTATTCTGGTCCAGATAAATTCCTAAGGTAGAAGAGAGTATACCGTTCAGCAGTCATTTGTTGAGTTTCTATCATGTTCCTGGGTCTGGAGATAAAATACTATAAAAATGTATAAGGCAAAATCTTTGTCTTTAAGAAATTCCACTTGAACAGGAGGAAGAGGTGAACCAAGATCAAACCTAAGTACAGTTCTGGGGGTGCCCACATGCACGCACGTGTGTGTGTGTGTTTGTGTGTGTGTGTATGTGTGTGCATGTATACATGCATAGAGAGGTGAGTGAAGAAGACTTCATGGAGATGGAGATGGTGGGCTGGCTCTGTAAACACAAGACAGAAGAAGTCTGCTGGGGGTGGAACTGGCAGAGGTGGTGGCAAGCCTTGCCAGCCAGAGGACCCCACCAGACACACAGGTTCCTCAGGGAAAAGGCCACATGTGTACATGAAGAACCACGAGGAACTCTGCCTGCGTTGGACAAAGCACTCATGTTGGGGAGCGTAGGGAGCAGGGAGATTAGGGCCAAACTGAGCCTTGTTTGGATCTATCAATGGTTATATAAAGCTACTGAATGTGAGGATCTAAGACGGGGCTATGCCCAAGCATGTGTGGAGACTGGTAGGAAAAGATATATATTGTAAGCCGTAGAACAACCAGCAAGAAATAAAACAAGGATCTATACCTAATTAGTCAATAGTGAAGACTGAATGAAATTAAAACAAAATTCAGTTAATCCAAAGGAAGGCAAGGAAAGAAAAAAAAAAAGGTGCAAAGAGCCGATGGGACAAATAGGAAACAAATAACAAGATGGTAGATTCATACCAAAAGTTATATTAAATGTTAATGATCTAAACACCCCAACTTAAAAATCACTGTCAGAATAAAAAGGCAGATCCAACTATATTGTCTACAAAAAAACCCACTTTAAATATAAAGGTCCAGATAGTTTGCAAGTAAAAGGAATCAGATATTCCATGAAAACAACAAGCATAAGAAAACTTGTGTGATTGTATTAGTATTGGAAGAAGTAGTATTTAGAAAAAAGAATATTACTAGAGATAAAAATGAATATGTAGGATGGAGACCTTCAAGATGGAGGAGGAGTAAGACATGGAGATCACCTTCCTCCCCACAAATACATCAGAAATACATCTACATGTGGAACAACTCCTACAGAACGACTACTGAATGCTGGCAGAAGACCTCAGACTTCCCAAAAGGCAAGAAACTCCCCACGTACCTGGGTAGGGCAAAAGAAAAAAGAATAAACAGAGACAAAAGAATAGGGACGGGGCCTGCACCAGTGGGAGGGAGCCGTGAAGGAGGTAAAGTTTCCACACACTAGGAAGCCCCTTCACTGGCAGAGACGGGGGGTGGCAGGCGGGAAGCTTCGGAGCCACAGAGGAGAGCATAGCAATAGGGGTGCAGAGGGCAAAGAAGAGATATTCCTGCACAGAGGATCGGGGCTGACCAGCACTCACCAGCCTGAGAGGTTCATCTGCTCACCCACTGGGACAGGTGGGGGCTGGGAGCTGAGGCTCCGGCTTCTTCAGAGGTCAGATCCCAGGGGTTGGCTGTGTGAACACAGCCTGAAGGGGGCTAGTGCGCCACAGCTAGCTGGGAGGGAATCCGGGAAAAAGGCTGGAACTGCCTAAGAGGCAAGAGACCATTGTTTCCGTGTGCGCGAGGAGATTCAGAGCACCGCCTAAACGAGCTCCAGAGATGGGCGCGAGCCGCGACTACCAGCATAGACACCAGAGATGTGCATGAGACGCTAAGGCTGCTGCTGCAGCCACCAAGGAGCCTGTATGCAAGCACAGGTCACTATCTACACCTCCCCTCCCCGGGAGTCTGTGCAGCCCGCCACTGCCAGGGTCCTATGATCCAGGGACTTCCCTGAGAGAACACACAGCGCGCCTCAGGCTGTTGCAACGTCACATTGGCCTCTGCCGCCGCAGGCTCACCCCGCATCCGTACCCCTCCCTCCTCACAGCCTGAGTGAACCAGAGCCCCGGAATCAGCTGCTACTTTAACCCCATGCTATCTGGGCAGGAACGGACGCCCTCAAGAGACCTACACACAGAGGCAGGGCCAAATTCAAACCTGAACCCCGGGAGCTCTGTGAAGAAAGAAGAGAAAGGGAAATTTCTCCTACCAGCCTCAGGAGCAGCAGATTAATTCTCCACAATCAACTTGATGTACCTTGCATCTCTGGAATACCTGAATAGACAATGAATCATCCCAAAATTCAGGTGGTGGACTTTGGGAGCAACTGTAGACTTGGGGTTTGCTTTCTGCATCTAATTTGTTTCTGGTTTTATGTTTATCTTAGTTTAGTATTTAGAGTTTATTATCATTGGTGGATTTGTTTATTGATTTGGTTGCTCTCTTCCTTTTTTTTACTATATAGATATATATACATTTACTTCCTTTTTCCCTTTTCGTGAGTGTGTATGTGTATGCTTCTTTGTGTGATTTTGTCTGTATAGCTTTGGTTTTACCAATGTCCTAGGGTTTTGTCTGTCCGCTTTTTTCTTTTTTACTATAGTTTTTAGTGCTTGTGATGATTGGTGGATTTGGTTTTTGGTTTGGATGCTCTCTTCTTTCTTTTTTTTCTTTTTCTATTACTTTTTAATTTTTATTTTTAATAATTTTTTAATTTTTAATTTTAATAACTTTATTTTATTTTATTTTTTTCTTTCTTTCGTTCTTTTCCTCTCCCTTTTCTTCTGAGCCGTGTGGCTGACAGGGTCTTGGTGCTCCAGCCAGGTGTCAGGCCTGTGCCTCCGAGGTGGGAGAGCCGAGTTCAGGACACTGGTCCACCAGAGACCTCCAAGCTCCATGTAATATCAAATGGCGAAAGATCTCCCAGAGATCTCCATCTCAACACTAAGGCCCAGCTCCACTCAACGACCAGCAAGCTGCAGTGCTGGACACCCTATGCCAAACAGCTAACAAGGCAGGAAAACAACCCCACCCATTAGCAGAGAGGCTGCCTAAAATCATAATGAGGTCACAGACACCCCAAAACACATCACTGGACACAGTCCTGCCTACCAGAGACATAAGATCCAGCCTCATCCAGCAGAACACAGGCACCAGTCCCCTCCACCAGGAAGCCTACACCGCCCACTGAACCAAGCTTAGACACTGGGGGCAGACACCAAAAACAATAGGAATAATGAACCTGCAGCCTGCGAAAAGGAAACCCCAAACACAGTAAGTTAAGCAAAATGAGAAGAGAAACACATAGCAGATGAAGGAGCAAAGTAAAAACCCACCAGACCAAACAAATGAAGAGGAAATAGGCAGTCTACCTGAAAAAGAATTCAGAGTAATGATAGTAAAGATGATCCAAAACTTGGAAATAGAATGGAGAAAATACAAGAAACGTTTAACAAGGACATAGAAGAACTAAAGAGCAAACAAACAATGATGAACAACACAATAAATAAAATTGAAAATTCTCTAGAAGGAATCAATAGCAGAATAACTGAGGCAGAAGAATGGATAAGTGACCTGCAAGATAAAATAGTGGAAATAACTACCACAGATCAGAATAAAGAAAAAGGAATTAAAAGAATTGAGGACAGTCTGAGACCTTTGGGACATTAAACGCACCAAAGTTCGATTTATAGGGGTCCCAGAAGAAGAGAAAAAGAAATGGACTCAGAAAATATTTGAAGAGATTATAGTTGAAAACTTCTCTAATATGGGAAAGGAAATAGTCATCAAATCCAGGAAGCACAGAGTCCCATACAGGATATATCCAAGGAGAAACACACCAAGACACATATTAAACAAACTATCAAAAATTAAATACCAAGAAAAAATATTAAAAGCAGCAAGGGAAAAGTAACAAATAACATATAAAGGAATCCCCATAAGGTTAACAGCTGATCTTTCAGCAGAAACTCTGCAAGCCAGAAGGGACTGGCAGGACATATTTAAAGTGACGAAAGGCAACAACCTACAACCCATATTACTCTACCCAGCAAGGATCTCATCCAGATTCGACGGAGAACTTAAAACCTTTACAGACAAGCAAAAGCTAAGAGAATCCAGCACCACCAAACCAGCCTTACAACAAATGCTAAAGGAACTTCTCTAGGCAGGAAACACAAGAGAAGGAAAAGACCTACAATAACAAACCCAAAACAATTAAGAAAATGGTAATAGGAGCATACATATCGATAACTACCTTAAATGTAAATGGACTAAATGCTCCAACCAAAAGACATAGACTGGCTGACTGGATACAAAAATAAGACCTGTATATATGCTGTCTACAAGAGACTGACTTCAGACCTAGGGACACATACAGACTGAAAGTGAGGGGATGAAAAAAGATATTCCACGCAAATGGAAATCAAAAGAAAGCTGGAGTAGCAATTCTCATATCAGACAAAATAGACTTTAAAATAAAGACTATTAGAAGAGACAAAGAAGGACACTATATGATGATCAATGGATCAATCCAAGAAGAAGACATAACCATTATAAATATTTATGCACCCAACAGAGGAACGCCTCAATACATAAGGCAAATGCTAACAGCCATAAAAAGGGAAATTGACAGTAACACAATCATAGTAGGGGACTTTAACACCCCACTTTCACCAATGGACAGATCATCCAAAATGAAAATAAACAAGGAAACACAAACTTTAAGTGAAACATTAAACAAAATGGACTTAATTGATATTTACAGGACATTCCATCCAAAAAACAACAAAATACACTTTCTTCTCAAGTGCTCATGGAACATTCTCCAGGATAGATCATATCTTGGGTCACATATCAAGCCTTGGTAAATTTAAGAAAATTGAAATCATATCAAGTATCTTTTCTGACCACAGTGCTATGAGACTAAATATCAATTACAGGAAAAAATCTGTAAAAAATACAAACACATGGAGGCTAAATAATACACTACTAAGTAATCAAGAGATCACTGAAGAAATCAAAGAGGAAATCAAAAAATACCTAGAAACAGATGACAATGAAAACACAATGACCCAAAACCTATGGGACGCAGCAAAAGCAGTACTAAGAGGGAAGTTTATAGCAATACAATCCTCTCTCAAGAAACAAGAAACATCTCAAATAAACAGCCTAAACTTACACCTAAAGCAATTAGAGAAAGAAGAACAACAACAACAAAAAAAAACCCAAAGTTAGCAGAAGGAAAGAAATCATAAAGATTAGATCAGAAATAAATGAAAAAGAAATGAAGGAAATGCTAGCAAAGATCAATAAAACTAAAAGCTGGTTCTTTGAGAAGATAAACAAAATTGATAAACCATTAGCCAGACTCATCAAGAAAAAAAGGGAGAAGACTCAAGTCAATAGAATTAGAAATGAAAAAAGAGAAGTAACAACTGACACTGCAGAAATACAAAGGATCATGAGAGATTACTACAAGCAACTCTATGCCAATAAAATGGACAACCTGGAAGAAATGGACAAATTCTCAGAAAGGCACAACCTTCTGAGACTGAACCAGGAAGAAACAGAAAATAAAAACAGACCAATCACAAGTACTGAAATTGTGACTGTGATTAAAAATCTTCCAACAAGCAAAAGCCCAGGACCAGATGGCTTCACAGTTGAATTCTATCAAACATTTAGAGAAAAGCTAAGACCTATCCTTCTCAAACCCTTCCAAAATATACCAGAGGGAGGAATACTCCCAAAGTCATTCTACAAGGCCACCATCACCCTGATACCAAAAGCAAACACAGATGTCACAAAGAAAACTACAGGCCAATATCACTGATGAAAATAGATGCAAAAATCCTCAACAAAATACTAGCAAACAGAATCCAACAGCACATTAAAAGGACCATACAACATGATCAAGTGGGGTTTATCCCAGAAATGAAAGGATTCTTCAATATATGCAAATCAATCACTGTGATAAACCATATTAACAAACTGAAGGAAATAACCCATATGATAAACTCAATAAATGCAGAAAAAGCTTTTGACAAAATTCAACACCCATTTATGATAAAAAACCCTCCAGAAAGTAGGCATAGAGGGAACTTATCTCAACATAATAAAGGCCATATATGACAAACCCACAGCCAACATCGTTCTCAATGGTGAAAACTGTAAGTATTTCCTCTATGATCAGGAAAAAGACAAGGTTGCCCACACTCACCACTATTATTCAACATAGTTTTGGAATTTTTAGCCACAGCAATCAGAGAAGAAAAAGAAATAAAGGAATCCAAATTGGAAAAGAAGAAGTAAAGCTGTCACTGTTTGCAGATGACATGGTACTATACATAGAGAATCCTAAAGATGCTACCAGAAAACTGTTAGAGCTAATCAATGAATTTGGTAAAGTAGCAGGATACAAAATTAATGCACAGAAATCTCTTGCATTCTTATACACTAATGATGAAAAATCTGAAGGAGAAATTAAGGAAACACTCCCATGTACCACTGCAACAAAAAGAATGAAATACCTAGGAATAAACCTATCTAAGGAGATAAAAGACCTGTATGCAGAAAATTATAAGACACAGATGAAAGAAATTAAAGATGATACAAACAGATGGAGAGGTATACCATGTTCCTGGATTGGAAGAATCAACAATGTGAAAATAACTATACCACCCAAAGCAATCTACAGATTCAATGCAAGCCCTATCAAACTACCACTGGCATTTTTCACAGAAGTAGAACAAAAAATTTCACAATTTGTATGGAAACACAAAAGACCCCGAATAGCCAAAGCAATCTTGAGAAAGAAAAACAGAGCTGGAGGAATCAGGCTCTCTGACTTCAGACTATACTACAAAGCTGCAGTAATCAAGACAGTATGGTACTGGCACAAAAACAGAAATATAGATCAATGGAACAGGATAGAAAGCCCAGAGATAAACCCATGCACCTATGGTCACCTTATTTTTGATAAAGAAGGCAAGAATATACAATGGAGAAAAGACAGCCTCTTCAATAAGTGACGCTGGGAAAACTGGACAGCTACATGTAAAACAATGAAATTAGAACACACCCTAACACCATACACAAAAATAAACTCAAAATGGTTAAAGACCTAAATGTAAGGCCAGACACTATAAAACTCTTAGAGGAAAACACAGGAAGAACACTCATTGACATAAATGACAGCAAGATCCTTTCCTGACCCACCTCCTAGAGAAATGGAAATAAAAACAAAAACATACAAATGGGACCTAATGAAACTTAAAAGCTTTTGCATAGCAAAGGAAACCATAAGTAAGATGAAAACACAACACTCAGAATGGGAGAAAATACGTGCAAATGCAGCAACTGACAAAGGATTAATCTCCAAAATTTACAAGCAGCTCATGCAGCTCAATATCAAAAAAACAAACAACCCAATCCAAAAATGGGTAGGAGACCCAAATAGACATTTCTCCCAAGAAGATATACAGATTGCCAACAAACACATGAAAGGATGCTCAACATCACTAACCGTTAGAGAAATGCAAATCAAAACTACAATGAGGTATCACTTCACACCAGTCAGAATGGCCATTATCAAAATATCTACAAACAATAAATGCTGGAGAGGGTGTGGAGAAAAGGAAACCCTCCTGCACTGTTGGTGGGAATGTAAATTGAAACAGCCACTATGGAGAACAGTATGGAGGTTCCTTAAAAAACTAAAAATAGAACTACCATACGATCCAGCAATCCCACTACTGGGTATATACCCTGAGAAGGCCATAATTCAAAAAGAGTCATGTACCACAATGTTCACTGCAGCACTATTTACAATAGCCAGGATATGGAAGCAACCTAAGTGTCCATTGACAGATGAATAGATAAAGAAGATGTGGTACATAAATACAATGGAATATTACTCAGCCATAAAAAGAAATGAAATTGAGTTATTTGTAGTGAGGTGGATGGACCTAGAGTCCGTCATACAGAGTGAAGTAAGTCAGAAAGAGAAAAACAAATACCGTATGCTAACACATATATATGGAATCTAAAAAAAAAAAAAAAGGTTCTGAAGAACCTAAGGGCAGGATAGGAATAAAGATGCAGATGTAGAGAATGGACTTGAGGACATGGGGAGGGGGAAGGGTAAGCTGGCACGAAGTGAGAGAGTGGCATGGACATATATACACTACCAAATGTAAACTAGATAGCTAGTGGGAAGCAGCCACATAGCACAGGGAGATGAGCTCAGTGCTTTGTGACCACCTAGAGGGGTGGGATAGGGAAGGTGGGAGGGAGACACAAGATGGAAGAGATATGGGGATATATGTATATGTATAACTGATTCACTTTGTTATAAATCAGAAACTAACACACCATTGTAAAGCAATTATACTCTAATAAAGATGTTAAAAAATTAATATGTAATTATAATAAAACATAGTTTATCAAGAGGACACAAAATCCCAAATATGCATACTTCTACTAATACAGCTTTAAAATGTGTGAAGTAAAACTTACAGAATTGCAGAGATAAATAGACAGATCCACAATTATTGTTGGAGATTTCAATACTCCTCTCTCAATAGAAGAATTAATCAGAAAATCAGTAAGGATAGAAAAGACTTGAACAGCACTTCCAGCCAATTTGACCTAATTGACATTTATTGAACATCTACTTGACAACAGAATGCACTCTTTTTTTCAAGTGCACATAGAATATGTATTCAGATAGACCATTTTCTGTACCATAAAAAAGTCTCAATGTATTTTGAAGGACTGAAAACAAAGTATGCTTTCTGATCAAAATGGAATTAAACCACCAATCAATAATAGACAGGTACCTAAAATCCCAAATATGTGGCATTTGAAATAACTCTTGATTCAGAGAGTAAGTCACAAGGGATAATTTTAAAAATATCTTAACTCAGTGAAAATGAAAACTCAACATAAAATTTCTGGGACACTGCTTCATGAAAAAATTCTGGCTTTAAATGTTTATTTTAGAAATGTGTTTTATCAATATTGTAACCTTCATTCTTAAAAACACTAGGAAAAAACAAGCAAATTACACCCAAAGTAAGTGAAAAGATAATAATAAGGAACAGAAATAGGAAACGGAAAAATAATTGAGAAATCCAAGAAAACCAAGAGCTGACTTTTGAAAAGATCAATAAATTGAGAAACTTGTGACAAGATTCATGAGAGAGAGAGAGAGAGAGAGAGAGAGAGAGAGGAAGGATACAAATTACTAACATAATTAATGAAAGAGAAGGCATAACTACAGATTCTAGAGAGGATAACAGCATAGTAAGGGAATGTAATGAAAAACTTTATGCTAATAAAATCAACAACTTGGATTAAATGGCCAATTGCTTAAAGACACAGCTTACTCAAGAAGAAATAAAAACCCAAATAATCTTATATATGTGAAGAATATGTTCCTCAAACTTGTGAATGATACCTCATCCTTAGCATTGTTTGTGTTACCTACTGTGACCTACTTTGACTGATATGACTTGTACATGTGAAAGAACGTGAGAAAATAAAATGCTTTGGCTATTTATTCCTAAATTGATAAGCACACAGAGCAAAAAGCAGTGAATAGAGTTATGCTTACCAAGACATTAAATATGGAAGCATATGGAAAAATATTGTATCTCCTGATCAGTCACCATAAGGACACACACAGAGTCAGGGGGTAAAACCCCAGTCTACCACACCATCATCATCTACCACTTCCCAATGAGCAACCCATGTGCTGGGCTCCCTGTGTCTCTCCAGAAAACACCAGAATGCCAGATCAGAGGATCTGATAGTGACTGAGGCAGAGAGAATGGCTGACTAATTCAGGAATTCAGGTTTCCTACCCCAGTACCACCTAAGTTTGCTTTGGCCATTTAGCTTTTAAAGGAAATAATTGCTTGAATTTATGAATGCTTAATTAAGTCATTTGTGTGGTTTCTTAGTTCTGCTTCTGCACATAGGTTTTGCTAACAACTGAGTAGTAAAATTGAAATTGAAACTGAAATCAGAAACTCAAGCACAACACATATTTCATCAAAGAAATTGAATAAATAATTTAAAAGCTTTTCCCTAAATTAAAACATTCCAGATCCAGATGACTTCACTGGTGAATTCCAACCAACATTTAAGAAAGTAATCATACCAATGCTAAACAAACTTTTTCATAAAAAAGGAGGAGGGCTTCCCTGGTGGCGCAGCGGTTGAGAGTCCGCCTGCCAATGCAGGGGACACGGGTTCATGCCGCGGAGCGGCTGGGTCCGTGAGCCATGGCCGCTGAGCCTGCGTGTCCGGAGCCTGTGCTCCGCAACGGGAGAGGCCACAACAGCGAGAGGCCCGCGTACCGCACACACAAAAAAAAAAAAAAAAAAAGGAGGAGAGAACACTTTATGTCCCAACTCTTTATGAGACCATCATACACTGACACTAAAACTATACAAAGACATCACAGGAAAAGAAAAACTACAGACCAGTATCACTCATGAACATATATCCAAAACTACTTTAAAAATATAAACAAATAGAACTAGTGATATTTTAAGGGATATACACAATGTAAAAGTAAGGTTTATCCAGGAGTGCAAGGTTGCTTTAATATTCAAAAATTAATTAATGAAATTCACAATGTTAGTAAAATGAAGGATGAAAACCATATAACCATCTTAATAGACACAGAGAAACTATCTGAGAAAATTCAGTTTATGATAAAAATTCTCAATAAACTAGGAATAGAAAGGAACTTCCTTGACGTGATAGAGAGGATCAGTTAATTATGGAAGACTACGCTTTGCTTCTAATGTGAGAAACAAGATGAATGTCTGCTTTTATCACTTCTACTCAAAATTGTCCTAGAGATCCAACTCAGGGCAAAAAGGTGAGAAAAAGAAATAAAAGGCTTCTGAACTGGAAAGGAAGAAGTAAAACTGTTTTCACTCATAGATGACATGATTCTGTGCATAGAAAATCCTAAGCAATCTTTTTAAAAAAAACTACCAGAATAAATAAGTGACTTTTGCAAGGTGACGAGGCCAATACATAAAAATCAACTGCTTTTCTCTACTAGCAACAACAACTAGAAATCAAAATTTAACAAAACACCATTTAGAGCAGTATCAAATAATACTTTTTTGGAAAGTAGTATTACTTTAGTAATACTTAGGGATACATTTAGGAAATACTTCAGGATAAATTTGACAAAAATATATGCAAGACCTATACTTTAAAACCTACGAAACATCTCTGGAAGAAATTTAATAAGGCCAAAATAAATGGAAAGCTGTATTAGGTTCATGGTTTAGAATACTGTTAAGATGTTAATCCACTCCACTTTGGCCGATAGATTCAAGGCAATCCCAATGAAATCCCAGAAGGCCTTTTTTTGAGACTGAGAAGCTTATTCTAAAATTTACATGAAAATGCAAAAGACTTAGGATGGCTGAAACGATTCTGGAAAAAAAGTTGGAGGACCTATATTACCTGATTTTAATACTTACTATAAAGCTACAGTTATCAAGAGAGTGTGGTACTGGCATCAAGGTAGTCATATAGATCAATGGAACAAAATAAAGAGTCAAAAATAACTCAGATAGATGGTCAATTATTTTTGACATAGTTCAAAAAAGGAAAGGACAGTCTGTTAAAACATGGTGCTGGAATATCTAGATGACTATATGGGAAGACAACTCCTCAATCCCTACTGAACATTACACATAAAAATTAACTCAAAATAGGTAAAATACCTAATGGTAAAAGATAAAACTACAAAACCTACATAACATACATGGGAGAAAATCTTTGTGACTTTGGGGTAGGCAAGGATTTCTTAGCTAGGAAAGAAAAAGCAAAAACCACAAAAGAAAAAATTGATAGGGACTTCCTTGGTGGTGCAGTGGTTAGAATCTGCCTGCCAATGCAGGGGACATGGGTTCAATCCCTGGTCCGGGAAGATCCCACATGTCATGGAGCAACTAAGCCCGTGTGCCAAAACTACTGAAGCCTGCACACCCTAGAGCCCACACGCCACAACTACTGAGCCCATGCGCCGCAACTATTGAAGCCTATGTGCTCTAGGGCCTGCATGCCTCAACTACTGAGCCCACATACTGCAACTACTGAAGACCGCATGCCTAGAGCCCATGCTCCACAACAAGAAGCCACCGCAATGAGAAGTCCGCACACCACAACGAAGAGTAGCCCCCACTCGCCACAACTAGAGAAAGCCTGTGCACAGCAATGAACACCCAACACAGCCAAAAAAAAAAATGATAACTTGGTCTTTGTATTAGTCTGCTAGGCCTTCCACAACAGAATACCACAGACTGGGTGGCTGAAACATCAGGAATTGGTATTCTCACAGTTCTGAAGACTAGGAGTCTAAGATCAAGGTGCCAGCAGGCTGGTTTTTACTGAGGCCTCTCTCCTTGGCTTGCAGATGGCTGCCTTTTCACTGCGTCCTCACATGACCTTCTCTCTATATCTGAGCATCTCTATGTCTCTTCCTCTTCCTATAAGGACACCAGCTCTATTGGATTAGGGCCCCACCCTTATTATATAATTTAACCTTAATTACTACTTTAAAGGTCCTATCTCCAAACACAGCCACTTGGGGCTTGTGGCTTCAGCATATGAATTTCATGGGGAACACAATTCAGTTCATAATGATCTTTATCAAAATTAAAAACTTCTGCTCTTTGAAAATTTCTTAAATAAATGAAAAGACAGGCCACAGGCTGGGGTAAAATATTCACTTCACATACATCTGACAAAGGACTTATATCCTGAATCTGTGAAGAACCCTTAGAATTCTACAATAACAGAAAGACCAACTAAAAATGTTCAGTAGGTTAGAAAAGACACTTCATCAAAGATGATGTATTAATGGCCAATAAGCATGTGAAAAGATGCCCAACATCATTAGCCACCAGGAAAATGAAAATTAAAAACCACAATGAGATATAACTATATGCCCACACCTACCCATTAAAAAACTGACAATTCTAACAATTGGAAGGATGTGGGGCATTGTTGGTGATAGTATAAAATGACATAATCCTTTCAGAAAATTTTGACAGTTTTATTAAGCAGACATTTATCATATGACCCAGCAATTCTGTTCCTAGGCATTTATCCAAGAGATATGAAAACATATGTCCATGAAAGACTCATACAGAAATGTTTGTTATCAGCTTAATAAAAGCCAAAAACTAAATATAACCAAAATGTCCATGAACTAATGAGTGGATAAATTGTGGGACATACATATAATGGAATATTACTCACAGTAAAAGGGAATGGCTATTGATACATGCAACCACATAGATGAATCTCAAAATAATTGTGCTGTGTGAAAGAAGCCAGGTACAAAAGAAAACATATTTAGGATTCCACACGTTTGAAACTCTAGAAATTCTAGAAACAACAAATCTATGCTATAGGGACAAAAAGCTTATCAGTGGTTGCCTGGGGCTGGTTGTCAATCACTCTGATTGGAAGATGGCACAAGCATACTTTTGGGGGTGAAGAAAGTTTTTTTTTTTTTTTTTTGGCTAGGAAAACTTTATTATGCTCCACATGTCCAGGGAGCTCATACATGCACATGCACACTCACACAGGCACACACAGCTAATACTGCTCACGGCATTGGCCATGGGCACAGAGTGGCCCTCGAGTTGGGAAGAGGCCCAGAATTCTGCTCTGGTTCCTCCTCACCACAGTCTCCTGCACTGCAGGCTGGGGCCCAGATAGGTATCGTGGAGGCAGCACCTTCACACTTCCAGACCAGGATCCTCGCTCAGTCCTAGTGCCTGTACCAGGTCCTCTGCGAGCCCACTCTTCAACATCCGTCTCAAAGACTTGAGGTTGCCACGGGAACGCTTGCCTTCCAGAGCAGCTAAGGCACGAGGACTGCTCTTGGTCACTGACTGCACCAGCAGGTCCATGATCGCATCTGAAGTGTCACTGGGTAAACTGGAGCCTGGAGGTTCTTCTCGGGGTACAGTGCAGGGCCCCACTGCTGTGGGCATGACTGGGGAGCTGCTCTGGACCATGCCTGAGGGAGCCAGCCAGATAGGGAGGTCAGGCCAAAGTGTTGTTTTGATGTTGTTTACATGGATTTATACATTTGTTAAAACTCTTTGCACTGTACACTTTAAATGGGTTCATTCTACTATATACACACATATACATGTATATATAAATGTATATATACATGTATATATAAATAATACCTCAATAAAGTTGATTAAAATAATTTTTAAAATCCAGCAAATTTGACTCTCTACCCAGCAGCCCAACATAACCAATGTTGACAATTTCAATCTTCATGGATTGCAGTTTCTGTGCCGGAGACAGATGTAAATAAGGCTAAATTTGATACAGGAGTTTGGAGATTTTCATTGAGTGAACAAGTAACAGAAATCACACTTCTAATTTTAAACAAATAAAAAATATTTTCCCCAAACTCTGTCAAGAGTTGAGTTACTGGGACTTCCCCAGTGGCGCAGTGGTTAAGAGTCCACCTGCCAATGTAGGGGACACGGGTGCGAGCCCTGGTCTGGGAAGATCCCACATGCCACGGAGCAACTGAGCCCGTGCACCACAACTACTGAGCCTGCACTCTGGAGCCCGCGAGCCACAACTACCGAGTCCTCATGTCATAACTACTGAGCCCTCATGCCACAACTACTGAAGCCCACACGCCTAGAGCCCATGCCCTGCAACAAGAGAAGCCACCACGATGAGAAGCCTGTGCATCATGACGAAGTGTAGCCACAACTAGAGAAAGCCTGTGTGCAGCAACGAAGACTCAATGCAACAAACAAACAAACAAACAAACAAATAAATAAATGAGTTGAGTTACTCCCAGCTTGGTAACTCATAAAGCCTTGTTGAATCCTCCTGTGACTCAGAATGAGGGGACGCTATCCTTTTCCAAATTTTGACAAGCTCACCAGTAATCTGTTTCAAAACATCTGTAGTCCTTCCTGAATTTTTCAGCAATGTTTCACTGCTCTTTTCTTTTCAAATGCTTCAGAATTGACTTTGAAAATAAAGGTTGTATTTTCCCCACTCCTCAAATTTTGAATGACTTATTTCAGAAATGGCTTCAATTTATATGCCTGTCACTTTAGACCATAACAGTCCCCATTAACTGTTAAATGATGTCAGTTTGCTTTACTTTTCGGTTTTAGTGGGGATTTTTTGCTGGGTTTGCTGCCTGTCTGAGAGGGGCAGATTTGTCTGATTTAGTTATACCCAGATGTGCCTAAATAAAAGACAGAGGAGAACAAGATACTGAGTCAGAGTTTCAGTTAATTTATGTTGTGTTTCTCATAAATTCCTGTGGGTTTCTTTTGGCACCAAAATTTATTATTCTCTGTCCCTTTTAAAATACAATCTGATGCAATAGTTAAGGACCAGTGTCAGGCTGGGAGCCTCCACCTCTGATCAGCTGCTGCCACACAATATAAATCAATTCAGCAAGCATTCCCAGAGCATCTGCTGTGCACTCAAATCTTTGGTGAGCCCGATGGAATATTAAGAAGAAGTTCTGGCTTCAGGGAGCCTACAACAAAAAAGAAGCACGAATGGCTGCTAAGCTTCGAGCTAGGATAACTAAATTTTACTTAAGATTCCTCTGTTTAATTAGCAACATTCATTCAAGGATTCATTTAACTTCTTTGCTAAATGAATTTTAATGAGATTCCACATCATGATTTTCAAAATAGGAAAAAAAATCTTTCTATTTATAGGATTGGGGTGAGTTTCAAAGAAGAGAATGCTTAGGTTGTCAGTTTATAAAATATAAATGCAATAAAATTGTAAAGTTCATTTATTAGAATGTGATTGGGGAGATAAGCCTAAGACAACTCAGCAAAAAGTGTATGAAAGTATGATTTATTTGTTTATGTCCTCATAGAATAGCAAAAAGGGATCAGGGTAAACAATAGTTTCAATTAACTTGAAAATTATTAAAACAAGATTTTAAAAGATGAAAAGGTAGGGATCCACTTTGGGCTATGATGGAATAGCTTGTGTCAGATTACAGTTTTCATTGAGATCAACTGGAAAAGCTGGATAAATTTTTTAAAAAAAATCTCTTTGAACCACTGTAGGACTCCCAAGGCAGTCACTATTCAAGGGGCCAAGATTTTGGAGAAAAAAAGAAAGCCCTTTGAAAGATATGACCATTTGTTCATCACTTTTCCCCTTGGGATGTCTGGTATAGGGTGAGAAGCTGAGGGGCCTGGCAGAGGTTACCCACAAAGAAGCAGAGAAGCCAGCAGAGTTTAGGCTATTTCACAGAGCAGAAAAATAAAAGCCACAGTTCTAGGCTTCCAAGGCAGCCAGGATTTGAGGAGTCAGACCTAAGAGACAATGGAGGCACAGAGAAGTGAGCCTGGCAGTTGGCATTTTTCTCCTTGAGATATTTGCCAAGTCTTAGCTATGTAGGGTAAGGAGCTAAGAAGCCAAGCAAAAGGTGGCTGAAAAGTTCCATGGTCCCTGGGAGACAAAAATCTGAATTTAGGGTTTTCCAAGGATGAAGGACCCAAGAATTACCCCAGGTTCTCAGCTGGGACCCATGGAGGGCTACTGTCTGAAAGATTAACCAGAGGAAGACTGACTCTTAGAAAGACTGAAACCAGGCCTCAGGTCATTCAGCCTTTGATTGAACTGAAGTAGACCAGTGGCCCCTACTCTAGCTGCTTGCCACAGGACAGGGTGAATCCTCTACAGAAGAAGGTGACATCATCCAAAGCCTCCACAAATTTAAATATAAGCTTACCAGTATTGAATCAAAAATACTAGGTGTACCAAGTCACAGGGCCAAGAGAAGAAACAGACAAGAAAAACGGACAGGAAAAACAACCCACAGAGAGCCTAGATATTAGAGTTATGAGATCCTAACTTTCAAATAACTCTGATTAATGTTCAGAAAAAGAAAGAACAGGATGGAGAATTTTAGTTGAGAACTATAATCTATATTTAAAAATCGAACAAATTCTAAAACTGAAAAATTATGTAATTCATGGTATTAAGAATTCAAAAGATGATGCAATAGCAGATTGAAACAGCTGAAGAGGATTAGTTAAATTGTACTGAAGTCATTAGAAAATATCCAGTCTGAAGTCCAAAACAAATAAACAAAAATACTGAAAACAAGACACATATGGGATATGGTGGAATGTTTAAATATACATCCAAATATGCATATAATTGAAGCCCTGGAAGGGGAAAGAGAGAAGAATAGAGAAGTAGTGGTATTTAAAGAAATAATGACCAAGAATGTTCCAACAATGACAAGACATCAAGCTAGAGATTTAGAAAGTGCTAAACTTCCAAGCAGGATAAATACGAAGAAAATCACACCTAGGAACATCATAGTGAATCTCTAAACACCAAAGAAAAAGAGAATATTCTTAAAAGTGCTTGGAGAAAAAGATGCATACCTTCAAAAGCAGAATAATAAGATGAAAACCAGAAAAAAATGCAATGATTTCTTCAAACTGCTAAAATAATAATAATAAAACCTAGAATTCTATACCCAGTGGAAAAAATCTTCCAAAAGTGTAGGCAAAATAAAGTTATTTCTACACAGACAAGAACCAAGAGAATTCAGCACCAGTAGACCAGCACTAAAAATACCACTACAGTGTGTTCTTCAGGCAGAAGTAAAATGATCCCAGATGGGGAAAAAAGGACATGTAGGAAGGAATGAAGAACAACAGAAAGGGTAAATGTGTGGGTAAGTCTAAATGAATATCGACATAAGATAATGTAATATGAAGTTTCACATACATATAGACTTGCAGTGCATGACAATAACACAAAAAGGAGTAAATGGAGTTTGTGTTCTAAGCGTCTAGCACTGCCTAAGAATTTACAAAAGGACTACTTTCTATTAGACTCTAGTAAGTTAAATAATCTAAGGCAATCTCAAGTAATAGTAAAAGAATGTCAAACTGACAAGATAATGGGTAAATGGAATAATGAAATGTATTTTATTATTGCAAAAGAAAAGGAACATAAAACAGGTAGGAAAAATAGAAAACAAATAGTAAGGATGGAAAATATACAACCAAATGTGTCAGCCAAATAACGAAATACTCCAATTAAACGTAAAAATGGAAAATACTGAAAAGAAGTAAGAGACATATGGGGCATGGAATAAATACTCCATTTAAAAGACATAGATTTTCGGACTAGATTTTTTAAAAATATATGTGTCTTACAAGAGACTCACCTTAAATATTAAGTTGAAACATATGAAAAGGCCAATATTCAACCATTTTTTGACTTACAAAAATGGCAGTTTCATATGGTTCAACCTAAAATGAGGGCACAGTGAAGCTGAAGGGACAGAAAAAAATATACTATGCAAACAGTGGCCAAGAGAAAGTAGAGATTAAGGTAAGAAGCATTTCTATCATCAGAGAGATATTCTATAATGATTAAAGTGCCAATCCATCAAGATGACTCAACTATCCTAAATTCTTATGAACCTAATGGCATAGCTTCAAAATATGTAAAGCAAAAATTAACAGAACTCACAGGAAAAATAGACAAAAATCACAATCATAAGGAGAGGCTCTAATATATCTCTTTGTAACTGATGAAACAAGTAACAACAACAAAAAATCTGTAAGGATATAGATCTGAACAACGCAATTGACTAAATTCACCTAATTGGCATACACAGAACCTGCACATAACATCAACAGAAAACAAATTAATTTCAAGTGTACCTGAAACATGTACCAACACTGACCACATGCTAGACCATAAAGCAAATCTCAACAAATTTCAAGTGGTAGAAATGATTCAAAGTATATTCTTTGACTGTAGTGGACTAAATTAAAAAAAATCAATTAAAAAAAAGATAACTGGAAAACTCCCAGATGTTTGAAAATTCATCATTATGCTTCATATAATACATGGACCAAAAAATCACAATAGAAACTAGAAAGTAGTGTGAACTGAATAATATGATAAATATGACCTACCAAAACTTATAAAGCTAAAGCTGTACTTAGAGGAAAGTTTATAACCTTAAATGCCTATATTAGAAGAAAAGCTGAAAATCATTTATGTAAGTATCCATCTCAAGAAATTATGAGTAACAAATTATAGCTAAAGGAAATAGAAGGAAATAATAGATATAAAAGCAGATATTAGTGAAATAGAATATAAACAATAAAAGAATATCAACAAAGTTTGTTGTTGGAAAGACTAATGAAATTGATAAACTTCTAGAAAGACTAATCAAGGAACAAAAGAGAGAGGGCACAAATTACCAACATCAGTAATGAAAGGATAAATATTCATAATGAATTAATATAGGCCACACTGCAGAGTGATTAAGAGTACAGCCTGTAAAACCTGACTGCCTAGGTTTTTGGGGTTTAAATAGAATATTATTCACAATAGCCAAGATATGGAAACAACCTAAGTGTCCATCAAATGGATGAATGAATAAAGATGTGGTACATATATACATACAATGGAATGTTATTCAGCCATGAGGAAGAAGGACCTACCTAACATTGGAAACCTATTTACCGTTTGCAACAACGTGGATGCACCTTGAAGGTATTATGCTAAGTGAAATAAGTGACACAGAGAATGATATCTACTGTATGATATCACTTACATGTGGAATCTGAAAAAGCCAAACTCATAGAAACAGACTAGAATGGTTACTAGGAGTAGGTGGCAGGGGAAAGTAGGAGATGGTGATCAAATGTACAAACTTCTAGTTATAAGAGGAATAAATTCTGGGGCTCTAATGTACAGCATGCTGACTAAAGTTAACAATAGTGTGTTGTATATTTGAAAGTTGCTAAGAGAGTGGATCTCAAATGTTCTCACCACAAAAAAGAAATGGTAATTACGTGGTATGATGCAGGTGTTAGCTATGTTGGTAATCATTTTGCAATATATAAATGTATCAAATCAACAAGTTGTACACCTTAAACGTATACATTATATGTCAAATATATCTCAATGAAGCTAGAAACTTAAATTAAATTAAATTAACAACATAAAATTAACCCATCCGATGGTTTTGGAAGATCCATGGCCGTTGTCTTTTCAAATATGGCTTTTGCTCCATTTCCTCCTTCTGGGACTCCAACCACACACGTTTATGGATGTGTGCTTCTGTGCATTTGCACATTTTCTGAAGTCGGATCTCCTGGGCCCTTGTCTGTCCTGGACACATTCTCTGCAAGCTACTGGGACTGGGTTCTCCTGGAGCGCCCTCTGCAGGATACTTTAGTCCTGGAGTGAGGTGGGGGAGGGGACAGGCACAGCAGAAGTGGCCCTGCAGCAGTGGTCCTGTGCACATGCATGATGAACGGCCCGGTCAGGGGCTCCCCAGATGAGAGGGGCTCGCTGGCACCCTGTGTATTCTCTCTGCCTTTGGTCCTGTACGTGCAGGATTGGGCTGGAGCTGGACAGCCTGGGTGTGCTGTCTGAAATCAGTGACCAGAGAGCACAGGCCCTGCCCAGGCTCCTGCTAGACTGCCGGTCATCCCAGGGCGCTGAATGAGGGACCTCACACATCTGGCTTGCTCTGTGTCTACACAGGCCCCTTGACCTCTCAGTGTTTACAGTTATGAAGAGAAGCCCTTTCTTTCCTTCAGCCAGGGCACCACCACCCGCCCGCCCCGCTTCATCAGAAAGAAGCAGAAAAGGTCATCACAGGGTTACCAGGGAGCCCCTGGGAAGCCCTCGGGTGGAGAGCAGCCCAAAGTGTGTTTCTCCAGCTGCAGCTGAAGCACATGCCCAGATGGTCCCAATTCTAGCAGCAAGACTGTGGCGCTGCTGATTGAACTCACCACAGAAATAAAGGCCTGGCTGCTGCTTCCTGGGAGCAAGGGGAGAAGAGGCCAAAGGCAAGAGGAGAGACCAGAGATGGGGGAGAAGAAAAAAACAACAACAGCAAGGAAACCGGGAGGGAGCAGCAAATGGAGGGTGGGTGGGAATGGGCAAGACAGAGGGGAGGGAACAAGGCCAGGGGAGGAGAGAAGCGGCAGAGGGGAAACGGAGGAGGGCTGAGAGGAGCATGTCCCTAGGTCACTGCCACCCACACCTTTCACGTGATGGCTAAGACGATTTGCATTTTACCAAGGATAGAGCCTAAAATCCTAAAGCATGAAGCACGAGTGGTGGGATTCAGGCACAAGAATCTCAAGTGCCAGAGATGGCCCTTGATCTCGGAGGCCCCTTACTTCCCTTCCTAGGTTTAGGATTCATCCCAGGAAACTGCAGCCTAATGCTGGCAACTGAAAGCCGGAAATGGGAGAAACTTTTCCTGTGTTTTCAAAAAGCATCTGCTCTTTGGAAACACATTTCAGTGAGACACTTGAAAACCAGAATCACTCTCAAAGAATAAAACTGCCGGGCTTCCCTGGTGGCGCAGTGGTTGAGAGTCCGCTTGCCGATGCAGGGGACGTGGGTTCGTGCCCAGGTCCGGGAAGATCCCACATGCCGCGGAGCGGCTGGGCCCGTGAGCCATGGCCGCTGAGTCTGCGCGTCTGGAGCCTGTGCTCCGTCGGCAACAGGAGAGGCCACAACAGCGAGAGGCCCGTGTACAGCAAAAAAAAAAAAAAAAAGAATAAAACTGCCTCCCTCCAAGCCCGTGTTCTAGATCACAGAAGCTTCTCTGTTACCCTGGGATTGTGTGTTTAGCCTCCCCATGGCTTTGGGAAGACCCAGGCAGTATGAGGAATGTCATTTCAAAGCCGGGACAGCCAGATTATGGTTTGGCTGCTTGGCCCTTCTGGGAATGGGGATTCAGGGCAAAGGAATCTGCCTTAATGGTTTTTCCAAAGGCCCAGTTCTGTGCTTTCGTGATTGTGGCTCTTGGAGGCTCCCTTTACCTCTGCCCGGCCCTTAGCCAGGACCATCTCCTCCCTGGGCCCTCAGACTCTGAAACCGAAGGCGGCTTGTGGCCTGAGAGACTGGCCCTCAGCTGTCTGAGAGATGGATGGAGAGGGCGGTCTGTCCTTTGCGGAGAGGAGGAGAAGTGCTACCAGCTGCAAAACAGAACATGCGAGCCAGGCCACCGCTGGCAGGGGAGGGTGCTTTCCAAGTGGAAAGCGGTGAGAAATATGTTGGAATCTGCCTCCAGAGTCATGGAATTTTCTTTTTTTAATGTCCTTTTCAAACACATACTTTGAAAAACTATTTAAAGGCGGGGGAAATTAATTAGGGCCCTTTGTGCTGGATCCCCTTCCCCAGAGTTCCTCTAGCAAGAGAAGTAAAAATAGAACCTGTGAGGGGCTGCAAATGTACTGCAAACAAAGATCATATTTAAGAGCCCAACGAAGCATGACTGTACAAATAGGAAGAAAGGAGCGAATTATTTCCATCGCTGCAGAGGGAGACGGTGGCAGTCTTCTCGGGGTCGTTGGGAACAGCCTGAAAACTGGAAAAGCCCTAGGAGGCTGGGAGGAAAGGCCTTGCCAAGAGACAGCCCCGGCTTGTGTCCCTCAGATAATCACCACTTTTGTCCCAGCTCTATTACTGAGGAGGACTGAGGAAATCAGGAAGAAGTAGAGAAAAGCAGAGTTTGGAGGATATTAAAAATCTCTTCCACTTACGGAACAATTCGACCTTTTAAATATATTCTTCCATTCATTTCATCCTCAAGTGCCCCCAAAAAACGTAGACATGGTGGGAGTTTTCATTTTCTCCCAATGAGAATGCTTGGCGAGTCCAAAGTAATGCAAAAGTGTTTCTGGCAGGCCACGTAAGGTGGGGAGTCAGATGTATGACTCCCAGGCTGGCCAAGTTTCAGTGCAGCACAGCAGTGAGGAGTGCAGGCTTGCAGCCAGGGAGGCCTGGGAGTGAGGCTCAGTCCAACCACTCTCCTGCAAGTCACTCCCACACTTGGAGCCTCAGCTTCCTCTTCTCTCCTGGGAACATTCTCTCCTGGGAGCATTCAGCCTGAGCAGACCCCACACACACACTTTTAAAGGCTGTCATGATGATGAAAGGAAAGGAGGTATCTGAAAACTTAGCACGTGCCTGGTGAATAGCAAGCACTAGGTCGACTGTTGCTATCAGCTTTGTCATCGTGCTGGGATGCAGACAAAGGAGAATGATGCTGGAAAAGGGAGGGGGGATGCATACCTTCTACACTGAGGCACAAGTCCTAACTCAAGGAGTCAAAGATCCTTAAGTCATGTGACCTGGGATAAATTACATCATCTTCAAGTCTCAGTCTCCTCATCTGTATAATGGGGATAATAGCATCTTCTGTGGCTGAGACAATGCTCTATGTTCACCCTACCACGTCTTCTTCCTGAGCTCACAGTAGAACTATATTTCCCAGCTCCCTTGCTGTTAGATGGAGGGCCTAGAACTGAGTTCTTCCCAATGGAATATAGGTGAAAGTGATGCAAGGTATCCCAGCCCTGAGTCTTAAAAGCATCCACGTGTTCCTGCAGCCCGATTTTCTCCCTCAGAGGAGATGGAGATGGTGTAGCTCCAGGATGGAGGAGTCATGACACAGAACGAAGCCACCCAACCTGCAGTGGATTCTGCTGTGAGGAAGAAAGCCTTTGCTGTGAAGAGTCACTGAGATTAGGGGTTATTTGTGTCTCAGCACATCCCAGCTCCTGGTTAACACACCTCCTGGGGTCGGGGGAGGGGCAGGGGGCATGAGGATCAAATGAAATCATGTGGGGCAGGACTCAGCCAAACATGGATGGCTACTCTGCCCGTTTCAGGACAGAGGGCTTGGGAACAGAAACGGTACTAGAAACCCTTGGGTCCCTGGGATCTTTAGGCTTACATACTACTAATACACAAAAAGCTGCCATCTAGTGAGCTTATACTATGTGCCAGACACTGGCTGAGGAGCTTTCTCTGCATTAGCACTCACACTCGGGATGGCCGTGGGAGGGAGGGTATAGGGTGCACCTAGAGGGTCAGCGGAGCATGGTAGTTCTGAGTGAGGACACAGGGGCCCTCTGGCCAGGGTGTGACTCTGGATTTACAGTGTGACTTTGGACAGTTTACTTGATCTTTCTGTGCCTCAGCAACCACATCTGCACAATGTTGTGAGGGTTTAAATGAGTTATTCCACGTAAAGCACTTAGCACATAATAAATACTCTCACAACGTTGGCTATTCCAAGTGTTTCCTTTTACAGATGATGAGGCTCAGAGAGGTAACATGACTTGCCCGTGGACACACGTCTAGTAAGAGGTTGAGCCTGGAACTGAAGACGGTGTGACTCCAGAGCTGGTGCTCATCTCTCTGTATTTGCAGGAGTAAATGCTCTGTGCCCCATCAGGAGACCCCAGGAGAATCACAGCTATCACTCCTCATCATTGCCACCATCATCACCACCACCAGCACCCCCTACTTTGTAATAGCACTTCACAGTTTTCACAATGAGTTTTAACATTCTACCTCATTTCATCCTCACAGAAATTCTGATTCCCATTGTACAAACAAGAAAGAGAGCAATGGCTTACCCAGAATTGTTCACTCCATGGTGGGAGAGCAGGGCTTGAACCCAGGTCTTTTCCCCCACATAGCAGTGCCACTGGGTGGCACGATGGGGCACCTTCAGGCTTGCCTTAAGCAGCCACATTTCCTCCACAGCCCACTCCTCTCTACCTAGGTTAGCCTCCAGCTTCTCTGTGGTCAGTGGACTGGGGAGACCTGGCCTGGGGGAGCAGGGCAGTGCCATCTCCTGCAGCAGCGCCACCTGACTATGTTGGGAGCAGAGTGACACACCATCCCCAGGGCTGAGTGGAGACCCTGTGAAGGGGCAGGGCCAAGATCTGCCGTGGCGCAGGTTGCTAAGGAGGATCTGGCTGGAGCACATGCTGTACAGATGCCCAGAACAGAGGATGTTTGGCCAAAGGGATCCAGCCTGGGCCTCTCTGCAGTGTACAGGGTAGTGAGAGCTGCTCATGGGGTCAAGGCCAGCCTCACGCCCCACATGAGCTGTGCTTTGGTCCATGGTCCAGCCACACACTGATGTCTAACCCTAGCCAGGACTGACCTCAACCCTGGCCACACACAGACCCTTAAACCAGGCACAGACTGGCTCCAAACCTCAGTCACAGGCTGACCTTGAACCCAGCCATGGTGTTACCCCACCTAGAGACCGACTAGAGACTGCCTCTGAGAATGACCCATACTTGACCCCAGCCCTCAAGGGCTGCCCTTAACTGCCATGAATTAACCACTCACTGATCACAGACTGACCCCTGATCACTAACCCCTAACCCTGGGCCAGGCTGACCCTACAATAGCCTAATCTAGAGCATGTGTCACTGGACATACAAATAGAGGGCAAGTGAATCTTCACTGTACAACACTTAGACCCCCCATAAGGTTGGGGAGCGGGGGGGCATGGTCATCTCTACAAACGTATGTAACCCGTATTCTCTGAGGAAGAACCCTGATGTGAGGAAAACACATGGTGAGATGGTCTCAGCTACCTCCTCCAGGCTGGGCAGCACTTGAGTCCACCCTAGTAGAAATCCTAACAGAAAGAGAGAAACCTGCCTAACTCTTCTATGAGGACACTGTAACCCTGCTTTCAAAACTTTATAAGGACATTACAAGAAAATTACAGACTATTTCACTCATTGCCATAGCTGTAGTTCTTCATAAAACATTAGTAATATTATTTTTAAAATAGCACATCATGACTAAAAAAGGTTTATCCCAGGAATGTAAGGATGGTCCAGTATCAGGAAAGCTATCCATGTATCTCAAACATTAATAAACTAAGAGATAAAAATCACATGTGTCTCAACAGGCGCATAGAAATTGTTTGAAAAGGTCATGTCTCTTTATGATAAAAAGTCTTAGAGCCTAAAAATAGAAGGATATTTTTTGAACCCTAAAAAGGTTCTCTACTAAAATCCTACAGCAAATATACTTTATGATACATTTTTGAGAAGTTTAGATACATCCTTCTTTCATTAAGGTACAAGACAGTTATGACTACCATTATTCAGTATAGTACAGGAGGGCCTGGTCAATGCAATATAATAAGAAAAAGAAATGAGGATTATAATATAACTATTATAATGGAAGAGATGAAACTATCAGTGATAGAGAATATGATTATCTACAAACAAAAACTAACACCAAGCAGGTAAACTAATAGAACTAAAATACATAGTTTCACAAGATGGCTGGATATAAGATCAACCTACAAAACTCATTAGCATTCCTCTAAAGTACCAACCAACAATTAGAAAATTAGTAGAAAATAAACTTCTATTCACAATAGCAACAAATCTATAAATCATATGAGGATTAACCAAGTGAATAAATAAGACGTTTGTGAATCAAACTGTAAAACTTTATAGCAAAGGTAAACACCAGCTGGATGTAAAAGGTGAATTTAAACAACTTATAGAAGACATACTAGAAGAAAAGCCTCATCTGGGGCTTCTTATGTGGCCCCAATGGTACAAACCTTAAAAGGGAAAAATGATGATTTGTCTACATCACCATTAACAATTTTCGTTCAATAAAAAACACAATGTACAAAGTTAAACAAATGATAACCTGGGAGAAAATATTTTCAGTGACTAAAATGGAGTACGGATGTAGAAGATACATAAGGAATTCTTGCAAATCAACAAGTTAAGACACACAATCCAATGCCAATTGATAAATTGTCAAAGGCGATAAAAAAGCAACTTGCAGAAGGAAAATGCCAAATGGCTAAGAAGTATATGAAGGGAAACACAAGCTCATGGCCCTTACAGAAATGCAAAGTCAGACAACTACGACATGCCCCCTGATACCCATAATCCTGACAAAAATTAGAAAGCTGTATAATATCACCCATAACCCTGACAAAAATTAGAAGATTGGAGAAGTGGGGGAGCAGAACTTACTTAGGTGGGAGCATCTATTCTGAAGAGTGACCTGGTCATACTTAGTGAATGAATTTTCTGCAGTACAAGCCCACCACAGGTATACAATCCAGAGAGACTCTCCCACAGGCCTATGGAGAAGACAGGGAAGGATAATCATCCCAGAAATGCTGGCGGCAGCAGAAGATCAGCAGAAATCCTAGCATTCTAAGTCCACTGTTGTTGATATGCACTGTGGAACCTGTGTCACAGGTGGAGCAACACTGCGTGTACATACAGCAATTAGGGGTAGGTCTTAAAAAATGTAGCACAGACAGAAAAAATGCAAGGAAGTAGACAGCTAAATCACATTAACATTTATGTAAATTAAAAGCAAATACACATAAAGAGCACTACATATTTCCCCAAGATACACACATATCTAAAGACATGTATTACATACTTTGGAGTGGGGTCCAATGTGAGGAAGGGAACTAGACCAGTTGGGGGATGAAAGCAAAAAGTAAAATAAGACAGGAGTTTTATTAGTTTCTATTACTGGTACACATTTCTACAAACCCAGTGGCTTACAACAACACAAATGTTATTCTTACAGTGCTGGAAGTCAGAAGTCCAAGATCAGTCTCACTGGGCTAAAGTCAAGGTGTCAGGAGGGATGGTTCCTTCTGGAGGCTCCAGGCTAGCACCATGTCCTTTCCTTTGCCTTTCCTTCTAGAGGTTGCCTGCACTCCTTGGCTCATGGCCCCTTCATCTATCTTTGGAGCCAGCAGTGTAGCATCTTTTCATCTCCTTCACTCACTCTGCTTCCATCATCACATTGTTTTTTCTGACGCTAACCCTCCCGCTTCCCTTTTATGTGGGCCCTTGTGATAACATGGAGCCCACCCAGATAATCCAGGACAGTCCCTCCATCTCAAGATCCTTTTCTTAATCACATCTGCAAAGTCTGTTTTGCCATGTAAGATAACATATTCAAAGGTTCCCGAGACTAGTACTCGGGCATCTTTGAGGGACCACTAATTTGCCTACCTACCACAGCGACTTTGCATGGACAGATGATGTTGGAATTCCATGAATCAGAGTAATTCTCTCAAGTCTCTATAATTTAGGCTTTATAGAAAAGCGCTCTGAAGGAGAAGTGTGGAATGCTGAGAGAGTGTATGTCACTGGTACTATGTCCCTCTTAGAAGGCTTGGGATGGTTTGATGCCTATGTTTCTTATGGCTGTTGTAACAAAGTACCACAAGCTGGGTGGCTTTAAAGAACAGAAATTTATTCTTTCACAGCTCTGCAGGCTTGAAGTTCAAGATCACGGTGTCACCAGGGCCATGCTCTCTCTGAAAGCTCTAGAGGAGAATCTGTTCCATGTCTTTCTCTTAACTTCTGATGTTGCTGTCAATTCTTGATTTGTAGAAGCATCACTCCAATCTCTGCCTCCTCATCACATGGCCTTCTCCCTGAGTGTCCCTGTGTCCGTGTCTCTTCTCTTCTTATAAGGACACCAGTCAAAATGGATGAAGGCCCATCCTAATGACTTCATCTTTACTTGATTATACCTACAAAGACTCTATTCCTAACTAAGGTCACATTCACAGGTACTGGGGGTTAGGACTACAGCATATCTTTTGGTGGGGGACACAGTTCAACCCATAGCAGTGCCATGTCACAGGCTCCCATAGCACAGGCAGCACTTGTCCACTGTATTATGATTGCTGGTCCACCTCCCTACTCCCCTACCAGACCGCAAGTGCTGTGAGAACAAGACCATAGCAGTCATACTCACCACTCCATCCCCAGGGCCTGTGGCACACAGTACACAAAATATTTTTTGAATGAGCGAATGCCCCCGGAATGAGTAAGTAGATCCCTGCTCCGACTGTACCTGCTTGCTCCCTCTTGCCTTAGTGGCCTGCCTCGATGTGATTGTATCTGCCAATTACTCCCATTTAGCACCACAGGGGAGTCTTAGTTTGAAAGAAATGGACAGCAGTGGTCAGAGTCACACCTGTGGCTTCACACTAGTTCTGCCTGGCAATAATCCAGGTGCAGATGGGTAGGTGAGGGCTGTACGCTTATCCCCAAATTGGCCCACCTGCAAACTCACTTGGAGGCTGCAGTCAATGCTGCAGGCCCAGTTCCAATTTTCCCAGCTGCACAGACTCACTGTTCAGAGGGGAGGGGAAATGCCACACGCCCAGCACCCTGAAAGTCATCTGACTCCTCATCTGAGAGCTTCCTCGCCAGTGTCAGAGGTGGGGTGGGCTGGACGAGGTGGGAGGGAAAAGTGGTGAAAAGCAAACCCTTTGCCCTGGCTGTTATTTAGAAACCATGAGTTGCCCTTGTTGACGTCACCTGTGGGAGTTCAAAACAAGGGAGAAGCTGACCTGGCCCCATGTTCACTTGCTACATGGGTTTGTGTAAAGGGATTTGGAACTCTTCCAGGGCACGCAAATGTCAATACAGGAACAGTAACCACAGACAGGAACTAATTATTCCTCTAGATCTAAAAGCACCACCCCCTTTTAATTACTTGGTGTGAGGTGCTGAGGGGGTGGCCTGAAATGAATTCTGTACAAAGG
Organism: Mesoplodon bidens; assembly: GCF_964165515.1. Classification (NCBI taxonomy): domain Eukaryota; kingdom Metazoa; phylum Chordata; class Mammalia; order Artiodactyla; family Ziphiidae; genus Mesoplodon; species Mesoplodon bidens. Next base: position 57,993,862 of record NC_138178.1, on the reverse strand, counting down.
AAAAAAACAGATTATGGGGAACCTTGAACCAAAGAAGCCCAAACTCCTACAAACAGTTGGGACAGCGCTGTCTGACCATTACACTTATAAAGTCTCATGGACTCATTTGCTCAGCCGTCTTATGAGGTAGGAGGGCAGGAATTGTACCCAGGGAACCCCAAGCACAGAAGGCAGAGGAGGATGCTGACCATACCGGAGACTCAGGCCTGAGCCTGGGACCCCTTGGTACCTCCTGGCTAAAGGCATAGTTTATAATAACTGGATTTTGTCCCATCCAGTAAGGCCCCTGGCCGTGGTGGTTTCTCGGAGGACAGAGAAGGCTTCAGGGAGTCTGGCTGGGGGACTCTGGGACCCCAAAGCAATGGCTGTCGGGAGGCCGAGAGCTGCCGTGCACAGGAGCTAAAACACTGGCCTTGGGGCCTGCAGTGATCATTACCCCAATGAGACGTGTCTGGCTGTCCAGAACTTTCCAGTCGTTGATGAAAACCAACCTGTTAACGCTTTAGGAATTTGCTGGCTGGCTCCCTCTGCTTCCTCGGGGATGGCGTTTGCAGAAGCAGGCCAGGTGTGGGGTCAATGAAGATGAACAGGAGCGGGTGGTTAGACGGAGTTCAAGGAGAGTGAGCTAGGTGCGGGTTCGGGCGGAACCGCTGACGTCTGGACCGGCTCCAGGGGCTCGGAGCAGACATTAACATCTACCCGGAAAGGGAAATAAAATCCCCTGCTGGCAACCCACAGAAACCTAAAATTCGGTGGAGGTGAAGTGGGGAAAATTGCACTAAAGGGGTAAGACGAGAAGACGGTCTGTTCGGCCGCGAGGACGGCGGACAGCTTCCGGAAACCGCCCTGCTGCTTCCGGTTCTGCAATCCTTTCCTTCCGCGGTTCCTTCCTTCCGCGGTGACGTCCTGTCTCTGACAGAATCCTTCCCTTCCCTCAAGGCAGAGCTCAAAAGCTTCCCCTCAGCGAGGAGACTTGTCTTTTCGTCAGACCCTCCCTGGAGCCACTGTGAGTGTGTCGCCGCGTGAGCAAGTAGCCCCCAGCTTCGTGTGCTGCTGCCCAGTGATGGCCGACCCCGCCCCACCGCGGAGTTCAGGTACGAGCTCCCTTTGTTCTCAAAGCTGCAGATGTTGTTTGTGCGAGTCCCCAAACACCGCCACCCTCCAGCGGCTCCAAGCATAATCACGCTCTTCATCCTGTTCCTGCCAAAATGTTAGCCCAGTGCTAGGGGCTCTGTGACCCAGTCAGGTTACTAAAATCAAAGTCTCTTGGGTGATTGTCTAGATAATTTAAGTATTATTGTCACCATGCACCGTTCTAACTTCTCTTTAACTCTGAATCGCACTCCTCCCCTGCCCCCCTTTTCTGACTTCAAATCCTCTTGGAGGGGGTACTGTGGTGACCCACCTCCAGCATGGCCCCGAGGGCCCACCTCCTGCTGTTCACACCTTGTGTGGGCTCCTCCCACTTGGTGTCAAGGTTGTGTGAACAATGGTGTGTGAACAGTGGAATATGGCAGAAGTGAGGTGTGCCACATACAAGATTCGGTTTCTAAAGGACACTGCAGCTTGGGGTGTCTCTCACTCTCTCATCACTTACTCTGGGGATAGCCAGCTGCCATGTCATGTGCAGCTCTGCGGAGCTGAGGCCTCTTGCCAGCAGCAACATGAGTGAGATAAGAAGCTGGTCCTCCAGCCCCAGACAAGACTTCCAATGTCTGCAGCCCAGGCTGACAGCTTGAGTACAACTTCATGAGAGGCCCGGAGCAGGGCCACCCAGCTAAGCTGCTCCCAGATTCCCGCCCGTCGGAAACTGTGGGAGACAATCAGTGTTTGTTGTTTTAAGTTGCTAAGCTTTGAGGTAATTTGTTATGCAGCAATAGCTAGCTAATAACCAGGGCTCTTGGGTAGGCAGTGGACCTCAGGCTCAGCCCCTGCCAGCAGCCAGCCAGGGCAGCAGGGAGGGGAGATTTACTCACAGGACTGGAGGCACAGCCAGGAGAAAAGAGCCCCAGGTCTGGGCTTGTTTCTGTGTGATGGCAGCAGCCCCTGCAGATGGAGGGTGCTGGCTGAGTGGGTGGAGCATGTCCCTGGCCAGAGCACAGCTTTGCATCGCCTTTCTGTGGACAAGAAAGTCCCATGTTCAATAAATAGTGGCTATTGCTGTAACTGACTGTGCCATGCTCTTAGTTTGGACCCTACTGGGGATTTCCTTTGGTAGGAAGGTGTTAGGTTTTTGCAAGTTCCAGAAGGTCCAGCTGTTTGGAGCAAGCCTAGTGTGTGTGGACAGAGTTCATTGCTGGGGGCAAGGCTGCCACGGGCTGAGCAGGGCAGGTGTTGGTTGCACAGGGCACTGCAGGGCCAGCCAGGGCAGTGAGTCAGTGGCCCATCTTCCCAGTGAGACCAATGGGTCAGTGAAGAAAGAAGCTGTGACCCGGTCAGTAGACACATCTGCATCCAGGCTCATCAGGGCCCTGAACACCCAGGGCAGCTAGTGCCAGTCCTCGCCCAGTGTGGGTGAGGATTCTAGAGGACATGCTGCTTGATCAGAACTGGCTCACATTATGGGTGAAGGGGCCGAGGGGCTGTGGCTGAGCAGAGGTGGATTGATAGCTGTAGTATGTGGTCCTGTGGACAGTTCTGTCGTGGCAGGGCCACTTGTCAGCTTTCCTCCATGCCAGCCTTAGAAAACATCTCCAAACCTGGTTTGATGAAGCAGTGAGGACTCTTTCAGCTGCAAGTGGCAGAAACCTAGCTCGATATTGATAATAACCAATACTTACTTAGTGCTTGCATTTCCTTTATGTATATTAACTCGGGGAACCCTCACAACAACCTAAAGGTGGATATTCTTATCCCCATTTTGTAGATAAAGAATATGAGTTAGACTGACCCAGGTCCCGCTGCTGGGAAGTGATAGAGCCAAGATCTGGCCTAGGCAGGCTGCCTCCAGAGCCCATGTCATTAACACCATGGAGAGGAAAACTCTCTCTTCAGGTTTACCTGCGTCCAGAGGCTCAAATGATTTCACCAGTACCCGCTCTCCTCACCAGTTCTCAGGCAGTTCCTGGTGTTGATCTAGTCTCTGTCCTCTCCATGTGGCCATCAGCAGCCTAAGGGTTATACCACTCCCAACTGTTTAAACAACAGCACCAGAAATTAGTCTCAGTGAGCTCCCTAGGGTCATATGCTCACCTATGAGCCACTTGCTGTGGCCCAGGGCATTTGATGCTCTAAAAGGCCAGGGTTGGGTCACAGACCCTGAGAGCCAGGCCTGGAATCAGAACCCCAGAACCCCATGGCCTAAGAATGGGGAGAGGGGTCTTATTTGCCCAGAAAACAGGGGAGCATGTGCTGCACAAACACAGCAAATGTGTGTGAAGCAACATTACTGTCTTCCAATATTTTTTAATGGGGGATGAGGGGATATAACAACACCATTAAAGAATGTTCTGGAAACACACCCACACACCCCCTCTATGCCACACCAAACACAACTCTTTTTACTCTTGCTTATTACCTCCAGGCCTTATCCCCACGCGTACATCTTTTAGGCAGTGATAGCCCACAGTACAATTCTCCTGTCTGCAGGGAAGGTCTTTAGAGACTAAGGCTAGCCTGGGGATGGTGTGGCTAATTTCCTTTCATACGCGACATAAAGGAATCTTGTCACTGTGAGCCTCTGACCATAAGCTTATAGTTTCCAGGGTGTGTTTTTTGCTTTGTTGGTTTTCTCACGTTGGAATTTTGCCCTTGTGGCTCCATGAGATCCACAGTGGCTTGTTTCTGGGGTGCTGGAACGGGTAAGATGGGGAGGCATGAGGTGACAGTGGTGGCCTGACCTCCCCCTCCACAAGCCACACAGACAGCCCTGGCCAGGGTCCGGGGCAGGGGTGGCCCTTACACTTGGGCTCATCCACACGAGTCCTTCTCCAGGCACTTCCATGGGGCTGGCTTTCAATGCCTGGGCCTGTAAGCTGATGGCCAGGATCATTCTGTAAGGCAAGTGGTCACAGCAGGAATAACAAGTATAGTGCACTTTTGGGAGCACATTCTCTATATGCCAAGTGCTATGGAAAGCTTTTTTGCACACATTCTTTCACTGAACCCTCATAACAACACTGGGATGTAAGTACAATTGTTGCCCCTGTTTCACGTGTGAGGTTTCATAAGCGACCTCATCAAGGTCACACAGGTGGGGAAGGTGGAGCCCTGATTCAGACCCACCAGTCAGAAGCCATGTTCACAACCACTTTGAGAGGGGGAGCAGGAGGTTAAAGGGCACAGACTCTGGACCCTTATTGTCCAGAGATAAATCCAGGCTTTGCCACTTACTGGCCGAGTGGCTCTGAGCAGGCTACTCCATGTCTCTGTGCCTTAGCTTCTCATCTGTAAAATGGGGCAGTGGTGGGGGGGACTTTTAATACCTACTTCAGAGGGTTGTTATGAGGGTACAAGCATTAATGCCCATAAAATACTTCAACTTTGTCCAGGAACAAAGGAAGTGCTCAGTAAATGCTAGCTATTAGTATTATGCTGATGCCAAATCTTGAAAGAGAGTGAGTCTTCACGAAGGGGGCTGAGGACCAGTTCAAATGGGACATGGTGCTTGGCACTGGGTGGGAGTGCAGGAAGGAGGGATAGAGCCAGAGATACATGGATGGAATAACAGATGTGTGTAGTGAGCTCTAAAGTACAGCAGACTGTGATTTGTTCTAACATACCTTTCAAAGACAGAGAGGGAATTGTTTAATTCTGGGTGGAAATCTGGAAGAGTTTCAAGGAAGAGGCTGCTTTTGACTTGGACCTTGATAGAAGCCCAAGACCATGTAGATAGACGAGGAGGAGACATTTTAAAAAGAGGCAAGGAGGTAAGGAGGGTGTGGAGTCCTGGCATGGGAGTGGAGGGTCAGTTCTGGAAGACAAGGAAAGAGGGAGGTATAGAGGGAGGGCTGGAAATGGGGGAGGAACCCAGAGTGCCCAGCAGGGTCCCACAGGAACTTGGAGGTGTGGCTTGAGGAGAAGCTCTGCCTGGCAGCAGAACAGGGGTGTTTACGATAACGTCCTGCAGCCTGGGCCACGCTCCCTGCCACCTTGTCTCTGTGTTTAGGACCCATGGGGGTCACAGCCCCGTCTGCCGCCACCTGGGTGGGCCATGCTGCTTCGCCCAGGATCAGTGGCAACCCCCGCCCACACAGACCCCAGGAGGGAAAGCAGTCACTCTGCTCAGACTTGATTCCTCTTCCGGGCCCAGTCCCTGAACAAAGCCAGCATTTATAGCTCGGGCACTGTAGGGTAGGATTACCCGGGCTGTTTATGACTTGGGATAGAGGATTTTCCTGGAGAGGAGAAGCCCCTTTCTGTCCCATTTGAAAGCCATCTGGGCTTTTGGAAAGGGGCTGGGTGATGGCATTTTGCCCTTAAAAATACAGTGAAGACCAGAAACGAAAGAATTCTGATGAAGTCATTCTTCCTTCCAGAGAGCTACTTAGGCCTTGGTGGAACTCCCAGATTTCAGAAATGTGGGAAGCCCACAGAGAATGGCGGTTTTGGTCAGGAAGAGCTGTCCTCCAGGACAGGGGAGACCCGTGGTGCCCTAGCACCAGGCCAGCCTGCTGGAGGCGGGGAGAAGACCCCCAGGCCCTTGCCCAAGTGTGCTGGGGCCCGTCCCTCTCCTGTCTCCTCTCCAGGTGCTCCACCTGCAGAAGGAGATGGGGCTGAGGGACTAGCTGGGCTCCCCTTGTGTTGATGCTGTGCCCTCTTCTGAAGTCCCTTCAGGCCAGCAAGCTGGGAGTAAAGGTGGGGCATTGAGAAGATTTTCAAGCCGCTGCCACTCTCCTTACTGGGAACCATGGCTGTCCCTTTGACCCTGAGGCCCAGACTGAAGGCCTTAGCTCATCTCACATTCCATGGGCTACCCAAGGATTCCAGGCCATGCAGAGAGATGGGTGACCTCTAGCACCCCTCTCCCCGCCAGGGCATGCCCTAAGCTGTCCCCACTTCCTACTGCACTGTGTGAGTGAGGGGCTCCAGGAAACCTCTTTCCTTTCCCAAATTGTTCCTTCAACCCCTGCCATGCTCAGGCATTTCCATGGTCAGAATCAGCACTTGGGGTTCAGGGTCTGTGTCTCCAGAAGGCTCCCCTGCCAAGTAGGCATCACAAGCCAGGCAAGGGAGGAGTGAATTAGGGGCAGGGAACCAGGCAAAGGAGACAGGACTTGGGAGGATTTGGCAAACTCAAGAAAGAAAAGGGGTTTGGAGAAGGTTTTTGACCAGAATTTAAAATCTGGCAGGATGATGAAAAGTAAAGAAGAGAGGAATGGAACTAAAAAGGGAGCAGGAGGGAAGGGATGGAGAAGTAGGAGAGAGAAGGAAAGGAAGGACAGAGGAATGAGAACGAGGAGACAGGGGTCAGAAAGGAGAAAGGGGGGAGAGGGAGGGGAAGGAAAGAGGGGTGAGAGTGATAGAAGGGAACCTGGAAGGGGGGAGGGAGAGGGGGAGGCAGAAGGAACATGGGGCGGGCAGGTCTTCAGGACCTGGCCTGCCCTCTGTCCTGGGTGTCCTGGTGGTAGGCCCTCGGGGGCTGCCAGTGCCTCTCAGTGGGGACTCCTCTTCCAAGGTTCCGGACTGGGGGCTTTTTATCTCTCCCTCTACCCACCAGTTTATTACCTGCCAAAAAAAAAAAAGCTTCTCTTTCCATTTTAGGGGAAAGAAAATATAAGTATTCCCAGAAAAGTAGAGCTCATTAACTGTGGGAAGCAGTTGGTTACCTATCCAGTAGATAGACAGACAGACATGCACACATGCACATGCATGCACACATGCACACTTACATAGCCCTCTAGACCTGCCAAGCTGAATATGGTAGGCATGCTGCTCTGTGTTGTACAGAACAGATATAGAATACTTCCATCATTGCAGAAAGTTCTACTAGACTGCACTGCTCTAGGTTCTTGCCAAAGGCCTGACTGTGCTTAGGTGCTCACCTTCCCACTTATTCTGGAAGGTGATGCAGAGCCCCAGGCACACTCGGGAGCAGGGTGTGGGGGGGTGTTCATTAGCTTAAGCCAATCTTGGTAATTCCCTGCTCAGTGATGGGTTTAGTCTGGGCCTGCGATGCTGCCCTGGCCAATGAGACATAAGGGGAATTCTGCTAAGGGAGAGGGGGTAGCTTCTAGAATATCTTCCTCACTAGAGATACTGGCAGGAAATGCCTGCTCCTTCCCTGAGCTCCATCCTGCCTGTGTTAATCCCCCAGAACTGCCACATCTACCCAGCCACTCACTGGCAGTGGCAATGAGCCCCGAATCCACCAGTTCTGGGGTCGCTGGACTGCTGGTTGTGTGACATACATTTTCCTCATATTTTAGTTATGAACTTTTACTTACAGCCAAAAGCATCCTAAAACATATAACAGTTTTTAATGAAAGAATTCACTAGCTACTCTCAGAAAGCTGAGAGATGTGACTGTCTCAGCCACAAGATGGATACTTACGTGGGGAGGTAACTGTTGGGCTTCTGGCAAGTGGAAGAACATTGAACTTGGAATGAGCAGAGCTAAGATCTAGATCTGAACCTGCTACCAACTCACTGTGTGACTTGGACAAGTCAAATACTGACTCTGAGTGTTAGTATTCCCATCTGTGAAATGGGGAGAATGAAATACCCTTCAGAGAAAAGGGTCTCAGGCAGTTATTATTGCTGATATTGATAATTCCTTTCCTTTGTACAGTTGATAAATCATTTTTATTTTCTGATCTATAAAACCCTTTTGAGATAGGAATTACTGCCTTCATTTCAGAGAAGAAAATACCAAGGTCCAGAGTGTCTTAAGCTTTGCCCAAGGCCCCCGTTGGCAAGTTATAGAGCTGGGATTTATACTTAACATCAAATCCTGGGCTCTGTCCACTGTCACCTGGGAGGGGCTGAATAGCATTCATTCACCCTTTAGAATGAGTTAGCTTCAGACTGTCCAACTGGTGGTCATAGTTGAAACCTAGGCTCTAGGAAACAGGACAGGGTTAGGGAATAGGAGGACAGGAGCTTGAGAGGCCTGGAGACCTGGCTCCACGTGAGGAAGGCAGGTGGTAGGCTAGCCTAGGTGCTATGTCAGGGTGAGGGTGCGCGGGCTACTGCATGGAGGCTGAGGGCTGGCACCTTCAGAGGCGACTGATGCTGGACAGAGTTCTGACTGAGGCCTCAGGAGACTTGGGTTCAATTCCCAACTCTGCTCTTTCTAGCTGTGTGATCATAGGCAAGTCCCTTAACCTTTCTGAGCCTGTTAACCCACCTGTAAAATGGAAACAGTAATCCTTGCCCATTCATGTTGATATCACATAGATCAACTGAGGTGCTTTATGAACTGTAAAGCATTAGAGACATCAAAATGATTGCTTTAAGGTGGGGGGGGGGAAGAACACTGAGAAAGAAGTCCTATATACAGTCGGCCCTCCATAGCCCCGTCAGCCAATGCCAACTTTTATATAAGGGACTTGAGTACCTGCAGATTTGGGTACCCACAGGGGTCCTGGAATCAATCCCCCAATGCCCTTGGATACTGAGGGACCACTGTATGTCAGCAAAGCACAAGACCCCTTGTATGCTGGGGTCTGGGCCCTGGGGACTGGTCCCAGCACCAGGAGAAAACAGCAGTTTGCCTGGAAAACATTGACAAGAAACCAGAGCACGTTGAAGGGCAGCTTGTTAAAAACCACATATATACAATGGAATATTACTCAGCCATAAAAAGAAATGAAATTGAGTTATTTGTAGTTAGGTGGATGGACCTAGAGTCTGTCATACAGAGTGAAGTAAGTCAGAAAGAGAAAAACAAATACTGTACGCTAACACATATATATGGAATTTAAGAAAAAAAATGTCATGAAGAACCTAGGGGTAAGACAGGAATAAAGACACAGACCTACTAGAGAATGAACTTGAGGATATGGGGAGCGGGAAGGGTAAGCTGTGACAAAACGAGAGAGAGTGGCATGGACATGTATACACTACCAAACGTAAAATAGATAGCTAGTGGGAAGCAGCTGCATAGCACAGGGAGATCAGCTCAGTGCTTTGTGACCACCTAGAGGGGTGGGATAGGGAGGGTGGGAGGGAGGGAGATGCAAGAGGGAAGAGATATGGGGACATATGTATATGTATAACTGATTCACTTTGTTATAAAGCAGAAACTAACACACCATTGTAAAGCAATTATACTCCAATAAAGATGTTAAAAACAAAACAAAACGAAACAAAACAAAAAAGCACAACCTGGTGAGGCTTGGGGATGGGGTTGTTAATGAGGTGTGATCCCAAAAGTGCCAGACCTGAGTGGATTCTGCAAAAAGCCTGCTGACTTTGATCCCTCTTCTCTTATAAAATGTTATTTGTGCTCTCAACCCCTCAAATTCCTAGACTGACGAATCAGTCTGGGCTGCCCGTGGAATTTGAAAAGAATAAGTTTTCAAAAAACCACATTTGGAAACAATAGTTACCAGAAGTGTCTGGGTCTCAGAGGAAAAACAAATACCCTAATCCTGGCTTGCCCCTGTTCTCCAAGCATCCTTCCAACTACTGCCTTACACCGTGCGCCCTCCTAACAGGAGACATACCATTTAATGAGGAGCTACTTCACCCTGTGCTCCTGAGCCATGAAAATAAAACACGACCAGATGCAGCAGCTGTGCCCTAGCAGATTACTCGACACCCTTCCCTAGGGAACGAACGGTCCCAGAGGGCCGAGGGCTGCTCTGTCCAGTCCCGCTCCACCACTGTCTCCTCAGGAGGAGCTTGCTGTGTGGCAATAACAGGAGTCAGCTGGTCTCTTACCTATCTTGAACATTTTAAAATTCTAACCAGAGCTATATACGTTCTTAGTTTTAAAAAATTGAATAATACCGTAAAATTTATAGCAAAAACAGCAGCGTCCTGATTTTGAAAACAAGGCAACCACTTTCAGTACTTTTTGGAGTGCATGTACCTGCATACTTCTATATAATAAGCTTATAGTTCTGATTCTTGATTTTTCAGCTTTAGATTTAGTCATTAACTGTCAAATGACAACTTAGCTCTCTAACACTCTGTCCCAATCCTAACCGCACACACACACACATGCATACACATGCTTCCCAAACTCCCATCCCTTCAATATAGTTGTATCACAATTTTTACTTAATCTCTATTCAGTATTGACACGATTGTAAGTGTGTAAATAATACACATAGCACCCGGTCTACTGTGTTTACATTTTTCTTTCTTTTGAAGAGCTTTTGGGGTTTTTTAGGAGTCAGTAATTGCTTTTCTTTTTTCAATTGTTCACTTTCCATGAATATATGATTAATTCAGCCCCTAACTTTCAGTCAGAACCATAGACATTTCTCCATCAAATTCAATACACCCTGTAAGCTCAGTTCTCCTTTGCTGGGGCCAGCCCTGTCTGGGCCCCTGTCCTCTTGCTTCAATCTGGTTATGGCTGAGCCTGTGTGGATCTGCCATCTGGGCAATAACAAGAACAAGCCAGGTAAACAGGTTTGAAAACAACTCCTTGGTGAGCACACACTGCATAGTAGGGGCAGAGCGTGAGGGCCAACAGAGAGTGGCCCAAGCAGCGTGCTCTGCAGAAGAAACGGAAGGGGTTGGCTGAGAGTGGGGAGGTTATAATGAGTATGTGTGAGTCCGGCCATTGGGAACAGAGAGCAACAAGCATTCATTCTGACCATGGTAATCAGAGAAGGCTTCCCAGTGGAGGTGGCCTGTGAGCTGGGCCTTGGGCAGTTAATAACATTTCAATATGCTGAGGAATGGGAAATCCCAAAACCGTTTGCGGCAGAGGAAAGAGTATAAGGAAGGGAGAGCAGAGACCTGAAAGTGAATTGTAAGGAGTGGTTGTGTGTTGCCAGAGCATGAAACGGATGCACTGGGAATGAGGCTGGAGGGGTGAGAGCTGGCCTGGGTGCAGAGGGTGAGGGCAGCTGTGCACACATGGGTGCCAAGGAGGGTATGCCAGCGGTAGTCACACATGAGCTTGTTTATTTCATTCTAACGGCCTGTAGCTTGACAAGGAACATGCACTTTATCCTTTGCTAAAATGGAGGCACTGAATATCAAGGTTTTGAGTAAGAGAGTGTCCCTCTGCTGTGGGACAGGACGAGTAAGCAGAGGCCAGAGGGGAGAATTCAGGGACAAGAGAATATCCATAGCCAGGAGCTGGAGGAAAGACGCGTGCAAGAAATGTGTTGTTATTTTCTTAAAGTCTGTCTTATTTACCACGGTATCCTTAGAACCTAGATGTGTGTGTGCACACAGTGGGTGCTGCTGAATATTTGATAAATAAATGCATGAATCTCCCTAGGCCCATAGTTCAGCCACTGGCCCAGGGAGTGGACCTCAGGTCCCCACTACCCACAGACCCATCGACTTCCAACTCCTTTCCCGAGAGCTGGGAATCTCCAACATCTGTTGCCCCCTTACCCATCCCGCAGGGACTGCTTGTCTTCTTTTCTGGCACCATCTCCTCTGAAAGCTTAGGCTTTCTCAGACCCTGAAAAGGAGATTGTTTCAAATCCACTCCTCCTTCGTCCCTGCAAATATCTCTGAAGAAGGGGATCCCCAAAGCCCAGCTTCGGTCTCAGATTGGGAAAGAACTCTATGTGAAAAATAGAAACCCAGGGCTTCCCTTGTGGCGCAGTGGTTGGGAGTCTGCCTGCTAATGCAGGGGACACGGGTTCGAGCCCTGGTCTGGGAGGATCCCACATGCCGCAGAGCGGCTAGGCCCATGAGCCACACAACTACTGAGCCTGCGCGTCTGGAGCTTGTGCTCCGCAACAAGAGGCCGCCATAGTGAGAGGCCCGCGCACCGCGATGAAGAGTGGCCCCCTCTCGCCACACTAGAGAAAGCCCTTGCACAGAAACGAAGATGCAATACAGCAAAAATAAATAAATTAATTAAAAAACCCCTACCCCCAACATCTTCTTTAAAAAAAAAAAAAAGAACAATAACTGAGAATAATGATGAGTGTCCATTAAAAGAGAACAAATTAAAGCTAGATGACACATCTTTAAAAAAAAAAAAAAGAAACCCAAGGAGATAGCATCTTCCCGATTCTTCCATGGAGCAAAAATAAACACAAATGAGTATCTTCGCACTTTGCCCTGTGCCTGACATGTGACGGGCCCTCAGACCATGCTGTTGTTATCAGTAATCAGCACTAAGTGCTACCTGGAGTCACCCAAGGGGCTGTCCTTGGGCAGGATGCTGTGGGACCCTCCCTCCTCTCCCAGCCTGTGGGCAGCAGAGCCCCGGAAATGATGCCGGGTCAAGGTCAATGCTCCCAGCCACACTGGCGAGGTCTCCACTCTGAGTACTCTGCATGCTCCAGCCACCCCTCCAGGCCCTGGGGAGAAGGGCTGTGAGGTCACTTCTGGCAAAGGCATTCCCCTCCACATCCTCCTTTTCTTGAGTCAAAGCAACCCGTGATTCAACCTCCAGGGAAAAGGAGTAAAGAGGAGCATTGAAAACAGCCTGAAGGGCCTGAGGAAAAGAGGTCTGCCTGAGTAACTGATGGGGTTGTATGATGGAAGCAGGGACATTGTTGCTTTTAGAGACAGATTAAATCTCTGCTCTCTGCAATTTACTAGTTTTGTGCGACCTTGGGTAGGTTACAGACCTCTCTGAGTCTCAGTTTTCTCATCTGTACATTGAGAATCATAGTCCCTCACTCTTGGGTAGTTGTGAGGTTGAAAGTGGCCAGTGCTGGTCCATCAACTGTGTTTTTACTGGCCTGCAGCAAGGTAAAAACAGCAACGGGGGAGTAAGTGTTCAGAAATGTTTGTAGAGTTTGAAATTGCCTGACATCCAAGTATGTGATCAGGGGACTTGCCTCACTGAACAGGGTGTGGACCAAAATATTGACCTTCATTGGACTGGAAATACATTCTAAAAACTAAAAACAAAAATCTGGTCCTTCACCACCGATAGTTTGGTAAGCACTGTGGTAAAGAGTATGGCCTCCCAGCACATGAACTGGGGAATGCTCCAGCGGCACTGGGTTGGTGTACTTCCCCTGGCCCCAGCTGCCCAGGTTAGTCTGTGGCAGCCTCCCCCTTCCTTTCCTGAGGTGTCCTCCATGCCTGGCACTGGTCTTCAGACTGGATCATCACCTTGACTCTTGCCTCCAGCTCAGCCCTCACACCCAACCAGTTGTCAAGTCCTGTCTCGCCTCCTACCTATGTGTCCCTCATTTATGTCCCCTTCCCTTCAGCTACACTGCCACTAGCAGAGCACAGGTCTTCACTGCCACAAGGATGCTGTGGTCCTTCCCACTCAACTCCATCCTCCATGATGCCTGCAGAGGGAATTTTTAATTTATTTAAATAAATATTTGAAATTTGAGAATAGTTTTAGATTTACAGGAAAGTTGCAGAGGTAGTAGAAGGAGTTCCATATACCTTTCACCCCTATACAGAGGCTGGAACCTAAAAGGCAAACAAGAATTGAATTTTTTTTAAAAGCTCCATCATTCTGCCAAGGGGTTTAGCATTTATGAAGAGGACCCACACGTACACACACACAAAACATATAAAAAACGATGCTGAACTCAATGGACTAAATCACAAATGGTGGAAATTCAGCCACCAGCAAGAGACGTATTTGGGAAAAGATATTTCCTGTCTGTGCTTCTAGGGTCACACCCATCTGACTATGAACCCTGGCCACAGAGTCCTTGAATCCAGCTCCCCTGGCCCTGGAGAATTCGTCAACCACTCCACAACACGCTGCTGGATTTGATTCCCATACTGACATTGTCTCTGGGGCAATATCACCCAGCCAATCCAGAAGTCAGCTTTAGGGACTGACACACAGGCCCCATTTGGGCAGATCCAGCAAGCAGGGCTTCCAACCACACAGGCATGCTGCCATCACATTAGTCATCAGATGTGGGCCGTGAAGAGGCCCTTAGACAGCATCTCAGTGGACAGATGGGGAAACTGAGGCCCAGAGAATGGAAGGGGCTTGCCCACTGCCAGTCATCATTCATTTGTTCACTTGTTAATTCACTCATTCAATAAACATTTGGGGAACATCTTCTACAAACCAGATCCCATGCTGTTGGAGAGAAAATGAATGTGATTCCACAGTTTAAGAAAAAAGACAAACAGTCCAGGCTCAGTGGTGCAGGGACATCCCCAGAATTCCTTCCAGGCCTCTGCATCCCCCATGCTGGAGGCAGAGTCCTTGGTTCACTGTGAAGACTCGTGAATAGCTCTGGCCAATCTGGATGGAGACTGAATCCCTACAGGCACCATTCCTTCTAGTTAAAGCTTTTTTTCCTCATCAGTCACTGGCCTAGTTCTCTCTTTGCTACTTCCAATCCATTCTGTCCCCTTACCTGTACCCTGTGTTGATTTTATTTGCCCCTGGAACCCTGGCACCTAGAACAGTGCCCAGCACATGGGAGGGGCTCAATGAATATTTACCAAACAGATGGAAATGCTACAGAAACTTGAAACCACCAGAACTAGCAGCATTGTGGTTGGGAGGGTTGCACGTGGTAGGGTTCAGTCACTGAAGCTACTGGGGAGGTCTTGGGTTCAAACCTCAGCCCCGCTTCTGGTTAGACAACTAGCTGGGTGGCTTAGGACAAGTCACTTCCCCTCTGTGAACCTGTTTCTTCCTCTGCCTCACAAGATCCAATAAGACAGCACTTCATAAAACACCTGGTTCTTTGTGTGCCTGACACATAAAGGATCATCTAGTAAAACAACTTGATTATGTTTTTTTGTTTTTTTAGTTTGTTCTTACAAAGATGGGCAGCTGGATGTTAGGGAAGGAGAACAGGGACAGGGAATAGACTCCAACCAGGGGCTCTCTTAAAATGCACTGTTGTCATCAGCCACTGAGATCTGGGGATCATTTGTTACCGCAACATTACCTAGTCTATCCTGACTAATACAGGACCTCTTTGGGAATCTGATGAAAGCTTGGACCACAAGAAAACTGCATATTCAGGCAAAGTTTAGAACCTTTCAACTTCAATGTCATAAGATTTCATCTGTTTCTAAGATCCTTGATGCCACATGGCTTCCTCCTCTCAGCCTTGGAATCTGGGGCACCTGGGTGTGAGTGATGCTGGGTCAGGGGTCATGAAGGCTCGAGAGGTTAAGATATGGCAGAGGGGGACTGACCCTGTCACCATGGCGCAAGGCTTGAGTTGTACAAATGAGTCAGGAGCTGGGGAGAGCTTGAGTCCAAACTTGGTCTTTTTGGATGCTTTCTTGAGTCTGAGCTATGTTTTACAGATGCTTTCCTGAGTCTAAGCTTGTTTTTTGAATGCCTTCTGCTGCCAGCTACGTTGTAGCCCCACCTAGTGTGATGACATGTTGCTATCAAAGGGATGCAGAAGAAGGGGTGCTTGTTGCTATTGTGAGCAAACACTGCATAAACAATCAGCTCACATGCATGCGCTTCCCAGAGCATGTGACCAATGGCCTGGAGGTGGCTCAGGCTATGAGGTGGAGGGAGGGGCATTTTGAGGTCAACAGAAACCTCACTTGAGGGGCATCTCCATAGGTGGGAACAGAGGAGAGAGTCATTGCCAAGGCCACATGCGCAGGATCGAGGGTCACAAGTGCTGGATGGAGCTGAGAACAGGAGGGGCTTCACACTCCAAGTGTGACTCTCAGCTTGAGTCACACGTGGAGCCTCTCCTGGGTGATACATTCCCCTCTGGCTGAAAGGGCAAGCTGCTCCAAGGCCAATTGGTGAGTTCAGACAGCTGCCCAGGGATGTCTCTGGCCACTCAAGGGTGTACACTTCAAAGTGGACAGTCAGGGGTGAAGGAAGGACCTCAGCCTGGGGTCAGGACTCTTGGTTCAAATCCTAGCCTCACCGCCAGCCACCTAGGTGACCCAAGGCTAGGTCACCACTCTCTGGGCACCTTGTTTACTGGGCACTGAAGACACTCTCCCAGCTTTGAAGGGCCTCACACAGAGGTCTCCGCCAGCTCAGGGTCAGGGCTGGCTTCTGGGGCACTGGCAAGTGACTGACTGGTGGAGCTCAACCACCCCCTTCTGTCAGATGTTCACAGCTCAGTCCCTGGTCAGGGGCCACAGGAAGCCTCCCTGCTCCCCAGTATCCCCCAATGGTCATTAGTATTCAGTGTAGGAAGAGAAGACCACTCACCTGCAATTGCAGCAGCAACAAAAGACCTACAGTTCCACCATTAGAGCTTCACACCTTTGTATGAAGCAGTGTTTCCTATTAAAATGCAGATGCCCCCAGGCATTCACAAGGTAACTTGTGAAGCTGTTATCAGTTACGTACACTCTCTATGAATTGATAAATAGGCCCTTCCCAAGAGCCAGCTGGCAGGGAACAGATTTGGGTAAAAGAGAGGAAGGAAACTTAAGTACCTAGAGGATAGAAACAAATTTGTGTGGGAGCATGATAATAAGATAGGTAATAGCACATACTTATACATCATGCATTATGTGCCAGGAACTGTTCTAAGCAATAGATACAGATATGGATGTGGATTTACTCACTTACTGACAGTAGCCCTAAGGGGTAGGTGTTATCATCACAATGTTACAAATTAGGGAAGAGTCACAGAAAGGTCACGTGTGCTGGCCTTTGTCCCTCCAGATCCACCCTTCACCTTTCTCCCGATGGTCTGTGCCCTGAGGGGCTGATTTACAGTCAACTTTACCTGCTCCCTTGTCCTCTGGCGGGAGGACAGGGAGATCAGAGTATTTGCCCAGCTCCCTCCCCACCAGCCCTTTCAGTCCTGGGCAGAATAACCTCCTCTGTAGGAGTTGCCCCATCCTTTATGAGTTCCCTTTCCCCTGTGCACACCTCTGTAAATAACCCCTTCTGCAAACTCTGTGAGGGGCTGTCTGTTTCCTGTGGGACCCTGCTCAAGATCACTCATCTTGTAAGAGGCAGCACCAGGTTCAAACCCTGGCAACCCAGCTGCAGGCTACCAGGAGCCTCTCATCAAAAAGACCAATGGCCCATGGCCCTGCTGCACACCAGGGTCTATAGAATGGAATCTCGCAGGGCTTGGGCCCTATGGTCAGTGTCTCACCAGGTGAGGTTTGCAGCCTTGAGACTGACCAAGGGTCCAGAACATTCCTGCCATTCATCTTGAGTGAAATGACAGCCACAGTCTCCCTGCACTACTTAAATTCTCTCCCACGGCCAATCGTCCAAGCATGCATACTCTAATCCTTGGAAGTTACGAAGCCCTTGCTCTATGGAGAAAGGGAGTGTGCAGATGTAGCAAGGTGGTGCAGACCCAGAAGCGAGGGAAAGTTACTACTAAGCTTGCCTTGAAGTCATGGATAGGTCAGGGAGTTCTGTAGAACTCCATCCCCATCTGGCCCATCCCCCTGCATCTAGGTACCCTTTCCTGAACCAGCCTGAGCAGCTGGGCATCCATCTGATTCTCCAAGCTTGAAACCACCTCAAGAAGCCTCCCTGTGTGCCCAGCCAAGCCCACAGACAGCCTTCTCTCCCTCCTTCAAACTCATAGATGGATAGATTTTTGCCAAAAGTTCCACCCAGTCTTCTGAATGGGAGCCACTGCCAGGGTTCAGCATTCTCTCTATAGTCTGTTGACAGAGGAATATACCCCTGAAACATAACTAAATAATCTAAGCGCCAGGGTCATGGCCATAGCCACCTCTGTTGCTCCTCCACACCAAAGCACAGCAGACCATGTAGAAAACAGCCAGTGGGGCCTTGAAGTCTTTCAGTCCAGCTCCTCACTTTGCAACGGGAGAAGCTGACACCCAGAGAGGGACGTGACACACCAGTTCTCCTGGCTCTCAGTGCACTGGCCTTCCCCTGGCACCCAGCTGCCAGCAGGGCCATTGGCTCCGGGCAGGTGATGACTGCTACTGGACAGAGGCTAATGTGAGGTTGGCAGGAGGAGTCAGAGCCCTCAGCCTCCCCACCACTACATTCCAAGGCTCCTCCAGCAGATGCTTGCTTTGGAGCCTAAAAGCTGGTAGTTGGGAGGAATTGGTGTGACTCATGTACCAAACACTGTTTTTGTTTTTCCTCTTTCTTAACAATCTCAACTATTGGCTATTTTTATTTCGGGGCCAGATGCAATTTCATCATTTTCTTTCTCCTTGCCTGGGATTCTTTGTCCCATTGCCATGGGAACCCTGGGCCCCCTCCCTAGCTGTCATGAAGGTGCCTGCGTGACAGCCAGGGAGCTGATGGAGGAGCTCACAGCCAGCGCAGCAGCTGCAGCCAAGGCAGGACTGAGCTCGCACACCCCAGCCTCACTCTGAGGCCAGTCCAGGATGCTTGCCTTGCCTGCCCCATGGCATTCCTGCCCTCAGCTGACCCCTCGGTCCATCAACACTTGAGTCTTCCAGGGTCCCAGACCTGCAGCTCCTCACTCAGGCCTTGCCTTTCCCAGAAAGCTTCCTCCACAGGCCCTGTCCTGTGACCCTCCCCCAGCCTCCCTGCCTCCAATCTTCCACCTGTGTCCATCCTTCACAGAGCTACCAGAGTCATCTTTTATGTTTTAATTTTTATTTAACCAAAGTACCACATACACGTTTCTTAAAATTGTGCTAAAAATCGATGAAAGACTGTAGTCCTGTGCCCCCTACCCTCCCTCTAGCGGCACCAGCTTTCAATTCTTTCAGCTCTTTCTCTGGTTGGGACTTTAGATCTTTAAAAAGAAATGTGTGTGTGTGTGTGTGTGTGTGTGTGTGTGTGTGTGTGTGTGTGTACACCGCTATTTCTTGAATAGTTTGTTTTTAGCAAAATCTCTTGGCTTCCTGTCATGGTAGTTTGGGATTTAACACTTTTACCCATGACTCTCCCACTTGCTTTACTCCCATATTTTCAAAAGCACAAATTCTAGTGGAAGTAGTAGGCAGTGTTCCCATTATTAGACCTGTGTAGAAATTGTTCATGACGGGCCAAGTAGTGACAGTGTTTACTACCTTTGGCCTATAACTCTGTTTCCCCCTGGAGTTCATCCCTCAGACCCGGGCCTCTGGGGTTCCTGTCCTGGGCCCCATGCTGGCCCTCCTGTGGCTACATCTCTGTGGAAGGACCGAGGCATTCACAGGGCCAAAGTGATGTCCCTTCCTGGGGCCCACACCCCTCCCCTCTAGACCATGGTTTGGGTTCCTGGGACCCCAAATTCCCTAGTCAAATGGCCCCAAGCCCACTTCCAGGGAATCTTCTCCAGAACTGTCTCTCCCAAGAAGGGTCCACACTGGTGGGTGCACACCCCTCAGCCCTGGGGGTAGCCAAGAGGCAGATGCTTTCTAGTGGGGTGTGGATGGAACGCAGATATGAAGGCTGTGTGTCCACACACACGTGCACAGGGCCCCATGTGCGGCAGGCTGTGGGGGAGAGCCTGAGCCAGGGGGCAGGACTAGACTTAGTAATGGTTTTCTTCCTGTCTCCCACCCACCTCCATTTCCTTGGTTTTCTATATTCCCATTATTCCCCTTCGTGTTCCAAAAATACCTGTCACATGTTCATCAGGAATCTTACCAAATGCTCCAATTCCCTCAGCCACCTAATCCATCTATTCTGTTTTCCCCCTTCTTATGTGAAGAAACTAGAGAAGAAACACTCAACACCCACTGAGTGCAAGGCAATGTGCTAGGTGCTAGGGGACCATGCAATGAGCAAGGCATAGCTTCTGTCCTCCAGGGCTTGCAATCTGGTGAGGAGGAAACTGGGCTTCGAGGCAGCCTTCTGAACTCTGCATGGATCCAGGCACCCATGATGGCTGAGGGGGACCCAGATACCAGAAAAAGACAGGCAGGTGGGATACAGGCTGTGATGTTTCCATCTTATGGGTCCATAAACTTCTTTTAAAAAATAAATGTATTTATTTATTTATTTTTGGCTGCGTTGGGTCTTTGTTGCTGCCTGGGGGCTTTCTCTAGTTGTGGCAAAGGGGGGGCTACTCTTTGTTGCGGTGTGCAGGCTTCTCATTGCAGTGGTTTCTCTTGCTGCAGAGCATGGGCTCTAGGCATGCGGGCTTCAGTAGTTGTGGCACGCAGGCTCAGTAGTTGTGGTGCACGGGCTTAGTTGCTTCGTGGCATGTGGGATCTTCCCGGACCAGGGCTCAAACCCATGTCCCTTGCATTGGCAGGTGGATTCTTAACCACTGCTCCACCAAGGAAGTCCTGGATCCATAAATTTCTTAATTTGAAATTTTTTCAAACAAATTGAATGGGAGAAACAAAATCAATAAGAGAAATAGAAGCAAGTTGTTTATAGAACCCTGGGGATGGCTCAGAGCATAGTTTGAAAACCACTTCTCCAAGATATTACAGCAAAGGTGTTTATAGCCATGTTGCCTGTTTGCAACTCTAAGTGCCAAATAGGGACATCACTTGTTGCTACTTGCTCCGCATGAGTTGAAATTAAGCCAAGGGCTTCCGTTAGCCAGGGAGATGGGAGTTTCCTACCTCTACCTTAACTCAAAGCAGTAAGTGGCTAATAGTAGATGTGAGGGGCGGCACCACGCTGGGGTGGGTTGTTCAGTTCAGGGTGAGTGGATCCTGTGCTCCTCGAACCATGTCATGGAGACACCCACATACTCCAGAAAGCACCAGGCGCCCCTGTCTGTCTGGTACCCATCTCTCCATCCATTCCTCCGTCGGCTCACTCATCATGTGCTTGGGGAGCACCAAAGTGTGCAGGTTCTCTGTCAGGTGTTTGGAGCTACAGTGGTGAACCAAATACCTGAATCTTAGAGGTCAGTAAAGGAGACAAGGCACGTGCCACAGAATGGGTACTGGTCAAGTGTTATGGGAACTCAGAGGTGGGAGAAATCTCCTCCAGCTGAAAGGTTCAGGAAGGGCTCCCTGTAGGAGATGACACTAAAGCTAACCATTGAAGGCTGGTGGAACCTGGGGAATCAGAAGGAGCCCATTTGGGGCCAAGGCTCTGGTTGGAAAGGCATGAGGAACAGTTCCTTTCAGCTAGAGCATGGTGGTGTGGAGGTGGGTAGAGCAGTGGTGAAATACATACACACCCAAAGCTGCCCTGGACCCAGACCCATCTGGACCACACCAGCTCATACATGCATCTGTGTCACCTAGGACCCTTTTCCAGCATTTTCCATGTGTGCATCTTGTCCTATTAACTCTAGCTTGAGCACCACAAGGGACAGCACTATTTCATCTTTCGTAGGACAGGTAGCTGCCTAAAGGGGATGTGCAATAAAGACTTGCTTGGGACTTCCCTTGTGGCGCAGTGGTTAAGAATCCACCTGCCAATTCAGGGGACATGGGTTCGAGCCCTGGTCTGGGAAGATCCCACATGCCACAGAGCAACTAAGCCCGTGCGCCACAACTACTGAGCCTGTGCTCTAAAGCCCGTGAACCACATCTGCTGAGCCCATGTGCCACAGATACTGAAGCCCGCAAACCTAGAGTCCGTGCTCCACAACAAGAGAAGCCACCGCAATGAGAAGTCCGCACACCGCAATGAAGAGTAGCCCCCGCTCGCTGCAACTAGAGAAAGCCTGCACACAGCAATGAAGACCCAACACAGCCAAAAAAAAAAAAAAAAAAGCTTTAAAAAATAAATAAAGGCTTGCTTATTGAGCTCCTCCTGGCCCTGTTCCAGGCTCTGGAATACAGAAACAAAAAGATGGTGTCCTTCCCTCATGGCACTGACACTTGAGAGAAAAGCAGCAGGCACAGGCTCTTGCATGGCTGGCTATAAATTCATTCCCCCACTTACCCTGAAGATTGGGCAAAACAAACAAGGGCTGGACCTGGGTTTTAATCTCAGCTCCCTGCTTAGCTGTGAGACTTAGGGAAAACTATTCACCTTTCTGAGCTTGCACCCTAATTTATAAAAGTGGTGCTTGTAACCCTTCCCCACAGTGCCATTGTGGGGCTAAGATGAAACAGTCTGGAAAAGCATCCCCCACAGTGCCTGGCACCAGTAGTGGCCGTTTCACAAGTATTGGTCCCTTTCCCTTCCCCAGTTTGAGGTCTCAGTTTTCTCATCTTTATAAATGGCCAGTTCAGGCCAGGTGATCTGCTTGTAAAAGTCCTTCTCACTGCTGTAACAGTTTCTGATTTAAAAAACCCAAAAAGATAGGGGCAGTTGGAGGGCTTGTGTATTATTGTTCTCTGTGGTAAATCAGCCCCTGTATGAAGTCACTTCACCTCCCCGGCGTTTGTCAGGTTTTCCCTCTGTGTGCTGAGAGGGTTGGGACCTGCCAACCCCCCACTCCCACCCCGAGCCACACTGGCTGCTTCTCCGTGTGTAAATAGCTTTACCATCGTGTGCAGCTTAACCATCCCTCTGCAGTCCCGCAGGGAGGAAAACAGCCCTTCTTATGCAACCCTGTCTGGAGAGACAGACAGCAAATGAGCACAGCTAAAAATATTTCATTTTCGTGTGTGTGGTGTGAGGCAGAGAAGGAGGGGCTGTGGGAAGGTGGGTCACATTGCCAAATGCTCTGGATTTTTATCTGCGCTCAGCTGGGAATACAAGAAATAACAGGAAAGTGGTCGCTCTGGCCACGTGGAATCTATCCCATGGTGCTTTCAGTCCAGGATTCTGATTCCTCCTCCTCCTTGCTAGCTCATGCACCCAGCCTCCAGGTGCTACCCCAGGCCTCAGTCATGGACACCGTCAGTGCCCTGCCCAGATTCTCAAAGCTCCCATCCTCTAGCTTCTTGGAGCTTTGCTGCTAATGGCTAGCACCTGTGACCTTCGGCACGCTGCTCTTGGACACTGGAACACAAGTGTCCAGGGGAAGCTGCACGTGGTAGGAGTTGATCCCTATCCATCCACCCCATAGCCAATGACTGACTGGAGAGGGAGTACTGAGGTGTCATTCACACCTCAGAGCTCCCCTGGGATCGGGCTGAGCGTGGGGGCTGAGCGTGGAACTTCACCTGCAACTCCACCCTGCCTGGCTTCTTCTCTTCCCCTGACGCAACCTGCTCCACCCCTCCCTTACCAGTTTTCCCTGGGAGCACACCTTTAACCAGTCCTTTGCTCCTGACACCTCGGCTCTGAGTCTGCTTCAGGGACAACCCCACTTATGAAGCCTTCCTCCGGGAGCCCATCCTGACTCCAGACCAGCTGCCTTTTCTGCACCTTCCTAATGAACTCTTCTCTGATTGTTGGCAGCAAGCATTTAAGTGCTGTGTTCCTTTGACTCCAGGATGACCTGGGTGTTTATAAGAAGGAGGAGATCTGCATTTTGATCAGCTTGCCCTGTTCCTCACGTTATTCTTATGCACGCTATATTTTAAGAACCTCTGTATAGAGGATTCTTGGAGTATTCCTTATCTCTTTTGCCAGACCACAAACGCCTTGTAAGATAATAACTATTTTCTTAATGTTTTGTGCAAAATGCTTTGATATGCATCAAGCCATTTGATCCTCCCAACCACACCATGTGGTAAAAAAACTTAAAAAGTGGTCATTATCCTCACTGTGAACAAGCAAGACTCAAGAATATTAAGTGGGAGGGGTAGAAAAGATTCAAGGGTAGAATGGGTGGTCTAGATGACCTTTAAGACCCCTCCAACTATGACCTTTTAGTCTATTCTGTTTTAAATTTCTCTGTGACTCTATTCAAGTTAATCAGCTGGTTAGGAGCGGAGGAAAGGAACAAAGATGTCTGTGTATGATCTATTAAGTATGACAATCCAATGAGATTGTTATTATTATTACATCTATTTGTATAATAGATAAATAAATATACTTATATATAAGTATATAATAAAACAGGCTCAGAGCAGTTAAATGAAATAATAACAGTTGTACTTTTTTAAGGGCCAGTGACAGAAATCTCACTCAAATTAGCATAAATAGAAAAGAATATTTATTGCAGTAGCTGGCTTCAGGCCTGGCTGGATCTAGGAACTCTAACAATATCAAGTTATTGCTTCTTCCATGTGTCTGGGAAGGAAGATTCCAAGCAGTTCCCATGTCATTCTTAGAGTCCCAGTCCCAGAGGAAAAGAGAGTGCCCTTTCTGATAGCTCTTGGGGAAGAAAAGAAGAAGGCTTAAGGAAGACTCTAATTGGCCCTGCCTTGATTATGGCCTGATACCAGAACAAATCATTTTGGCTAGGTTGATGAGTCCTTGAATGCCCAGACCTCAGCCTTGTGCCCATACCTGGCCAGGAAGGATAGGTCAGGCCCATCTGAATCACAGGGGAATGGGAGAGAGAATCAGGGCAAACCAAGGGACTGAGCCACAAATGACTTGCCAAAGGTCAAGAGCTTAGTAAGTGGTAAAGTTAAGATTTGAACCCAGGTCTTTTGTTTTGATGTAGAGAGTTGGTTCCTTTATTCCACAGCTGTGATCCACAGTACCTAGCCAGTACCAGAGGCACCATCACGGTCAACAGTAGCAGCCATGGCAGCTGTTAAGTTTTTAAATTTAACATAAAGGGCACCTTTAACTTTTCAAATTACTTTGACCAACACTTTCTTTTTCCTCATCCTCAGAAAACTGAGAAATGTAGACTAATTGTAAATTCACATGCAGTTGTGGGAACCAATACAGAGAGACCCATGTATCTTTCGCCCAGTTTCCCCCATGGTAACATCTGGTGAAATTATAGCACAGTATCACAGTAAGGATGTTGACATTGATACAGTTGAGAAGACACAGATCATTTCCAACCACAGGATCCCACATGATGCCCTTTTATAGCCTCATACACTTCTTTCCTGTCCCCATCTCCTCCTTAATCCCTGGCAACCACTGGAGAGCCACATGTTCCCTATTTATATAATTTTGTCATTTAAAGAATGTTGTGTAAATGGAATCATACAGTGTGTAACCTTTGGGGATTGGCTTTTTTCATGCAGCATAATTTTCTGGAGATTCGGCACACTTGTTGCATATATCAATAGCTTATCCCTTTTTATTGCTGAACAGCATTCCATGATGTGGATACACCACCAGCTTGTTTAACCATTCACCTGTTAAGGGACATCTGAGTTGGTTCCAGTTTTGGACTGTTACAAATAAAACCGTTATTAACATTCATGTACATGTTGTTGGGGTTTTTTTAAGATTTATTTTTTTAATAAATATATTTATTTGGTTTTTTAAAATTTTTGGCTGTGTTGGGTCTTTGTTGCTGTGCACGGGCTTTCTCTAGTTCCAGCAAGCGGGCGCTACTTTTCATTGCGGTGCGTGGGCCTCTCATTGTTGTAGCTTCTCTTTTCCGGAGCACGGGCTCTAGGTACGCAGACTTCAGTAGTTGTGGCTCGTGGGCTCTAGAGAGCAGGCTCAGTAGTTGTGGTGCACGGGCTTAGTTGCTCCGCGACATGTGGGATCTTCCCGGACCAGAGATCGAACCCGTGTCCCCTGCATTGGCAGGAGGATTCTTAACCACTCTGCCACCAGGGAAGCCCCATGTACATGTTTTTATGGGAACACAAGTCTTCGTTTCTTTGGAATAAGTGCCTAGGGATGCAATTGCTGGGTCATATGGTAGTTACATGTTTAGTTTTTTAAGAAACTGCCAAATTAGCTGTACCATCTTACATTCTCACCAGCAATGTGTGAGTGATCCAGTCTCTCCGCACTGTCACTATTTTTATTTTAGCCATCCTGAGAGTAGTGCTATCTCACTGTAGTATTAATTTGCATGACCTTAGTGACTAATGATGATGAACATCTCTTTGTGTGCTTATTTGCCATCTGAATATCCTCTCTGGTGAAATGTCTGTGCCTATCTTTGCCCTTTTCCTAACTGGATTGTTTGAGTTTTTTATTGTTGAGTTTTGAGAATGCTTTAGATATTCTAAATACTAGTTCTTGTCAGTTACATAGTTTGCAAGTATTTTTCCTCAGCCTGTAGCTTGTTTTTCACCCACAAGGTGAAATAAAATATTTTTTAGAATAAAACTTTTAATTTTGATGAGGTCCAACTTATAATTTTTTCCTTCTTTTATGGATCATGATTTTGGGTCAAGTCTAAGGACTCTTTGTTTAGACCTAGATCACAAAGATTTTCCCCCTATTTTTTTCCCAAATGTTTTATAGTTTTATGCCTTATATTAAAGTCTGCAATTCATTTTGGATTAATTTTTGTAGAAGGTGTGAGGTTTGGATCAAGGTTTATTTTTCTGCTTATGGATGTTCAATCACTCCAGCACCATTTGTGGAAAAGGCTATCCTTTCTCTGTTGAGTGCTTTTGCAGCTTTGTCAAAAATCAGTTGGGTATATTTGTGTGGGTCGATTTCAGAGCTCTCTATTCTGTTCTGTGTCTGTCCTGCCACCAATACCACACAATCTTGATTGCTATAGCTCTTCAGTAAGTCTCAAAATTGAGTAGACTGATTTCTCCCAATTTATTTTTCTTTCTCAAAATTATTCTCGCTATTCTAGCTCTTTCGTCTTTCCATATAACTTTTAGAATAAGCTTATCTATATCGACACAGTATCTTGTAGAAACTGCATTAAACTATATATTAATTTGGGGAGTTTGGACATCTTTACTATTTTGAGTCTTCAGTCCACGAACACAAACATAAACACACAAACAGCACAATACCACTTTTTTGGGGGTCTCTTTCCATTTTTCTTTATTAGCATCTCAGCAGCTATAACACATGGATCAAGTAAATAATAAGGTGTTCACTCAACAACAATAACAGCAATGCACATATGTCTACGTATATTTCACATGCATTTAGAATTGGGTATACCTCGTCTCTGCTTCTAAGATAAACAGAGAAGACATTCATGTTAACTAAAACGTCCAGTACTATGTGATATGTGATTTAGTAGGTAAACACAGAAGAAACACAGTGGAGAAGATGCCTACATGTTCTCTCAGATCCTATTTTGAGTTAGTGATTCTGACTCACAATACCACTTTTATAAAGATTTAAAACAATAACACACTAAAACTAAACACACGTATTTGGTGAACACATTTTTAAAGTAAGGGTATGATGAATACAAGATTCGGGACAGTGGTTGACTCGGGAGGGGGAGGCAGAAAGATGGGATGGGAGAAATACATATGTTACCAGTGTTTCATTTCTTGGTATTGGATGGTAGGTTCAAGGATGTTTATTAAAACACCTACATAAAAAAATAAGCAATGACTACAGCAGTGATGAACCATACTGACATATCCATGTTGTGCAGATCCTGAAGCTTATCTAATTTGGGGAAGGAGAGACAGTGTAAGAAAAAAATATACAAATTATAAAATCAGGTATAAAAGTATTTAGAACTAGAAATCACAAATTGTAAATTTTAAAAATGTGACAATGCAAACATCACAAAATCCAAAAGAATACTATAATATTTTCATTAATAATAATTGCACTCTAACACACCTCAAGGATACTGATACTTTCTTTCCCCTATATTTTAACATTTCTGACTGCACCCTGTTTGACCATCTATTTATATAATATGGATTTTCTAAAGAGAGGAAAGATAATTCCATTTTCGCTCTGGCATGTGTTATCAAAATATGCTTTGTGTTGTTGGTAATTTGAAAAAATTGGCTTCACAGCTTGTTACTAGTAATATCGCACATAAAACTTCCCGTGAAGTTTCCTGCTCAGCTGGTGCTTTATGCCCAGAGGTTATTCCCCGGGCATCTGGCCCAGCTCAGTCCAGTCATCACCATCACTCCCACCTGCCGGACAGGTACCCAAGGAGCAGGGTGACAGTAAAGGCTGGATCTTAGTGGTGTCTCCTTCAGAGTCTTCTCCATGGGCTTTAAAATCAGGGTTCACATGTTTGGTGATGTCCCCCAGGGATAGGTGTTGGGGAGCTCTATGTACAATACATGGAGTCATGCTGACACCACCAGGGCACAGGTGATCAGGCATCCTGCACCCCAGCAGAGAATGCCCAGCCTTGGAAGGGCCCAGTCAAGAGAGGAGTCCTGAAGCCTCAGCTTCCTTAGCTCCACTGCCCATCACATCTGGAACCAAGACTCCTCAGAGGTCACTAATAGTGAGATCCTCCACGCTGAACCAGTGGTGGTTGCTACACCTCTTTGGAACTCCCTCTGGAGGGGAAACTTTCTTGGTCACACAACCCAGGGCATGAGAGAGCTGCAAGCCCAATGGCTTACCTACATTTACTGCCTGGCTGTATTTAGTCATTTACTCAACAAAGATACAACAAGCATCTACTATGTGTCAGGCTCTTGTGCTGGGCACTGGGGTACCACAATGGACCTGCCCTGTGGGAGCATCCTTAAAGAGAAGATGGCACCAGTTTAAGTCTGGGCACATCTCACTCTCAGGGTTAAGTGTTCCTGACCTTAGGCCTCCTCAGGCCCCGGCTCTTACTCCGTCAAACCATCACGTGTCCATCCCAGGCACACTGGGCACGTGCTTCATGTTTCTGTGTCCACAGTGCCCAGCACACTTGCTCAGCATGCAGCGGGAGTCAACATTGAATGGCGCGGGGCAGCCAGAAAAGCCCAGGGCAGGTGGACTGGAGGCTGTGTTTTGAAGGAGCCCCAGGGAAGGCAGTAGAGCTTGGCTTTAGCACTGACCTTAGACTCATTCCCAGACCGGTGTGACTTTGGCTTCTGACGCTCCACAGGAACCTGGCCACAACCAAAGTGGATTCCACTCCACTCCATCCCCAGGATGATGGGGAATCAAAGCAGGGAAGCAGAACTTTCCTGAGGAGGGGGGAGGGATGAAGAAAGCGGTGGCGTCTGGTCTTTGGGAGCAGATAGCACCGGACTGAGGCTTTTCCCCTCACTACTCAGCAGCCCCAGGGCCTCCTTGTACCCTGCACACTTATGACCTTCTTCTCTGTGAACAGTGATGGGTGCCGGCCCAGCCATGTCTCCTGGGAGGGTGGAGGGAAGGCTACACATCCGGAAAGGCCAGAGTGACCTTGGTATGGACTCCCAGCCCTCTGGTCCCCACCAAGCCTCCCTGCTCCACAGGCCTGATCTTACACAAGAGCAAAAGCTCCAGAAAGGTTGCGGCTAGTCCTCCTCCCCACTGGGCATCTAGGACAGTACCTGGAACATAATGGGGCAAGATAAATATTTATCAAAGGATGGAGGGACAGGTTATTACAGTACTGCAGAATATAATGAACATAAAACTGTATTGTCAAAATAACACATCATTAGGCTAGTTGCTTTGGTTAAAATGACTTCCCAACTATAAAAAATATGACCTCAAAAATGTGTTTTCCACTTTTCAGGAGTACGAATGCCAATTGGTGCTATTTGAAACTCTCTCTCCTTTGTTGATGCTTTTATTACTAACTCACTGTGAAAAGTTCGATTGCAGACTAGGAGAAGCAGAGAGCTGCCCAGAATGAGATTGTTATAGATCTTCAGTGTAGATGTCATAAAGCAGCAGACACTCTTTCCTCCTGTAACCTCCATACTTCAGGTGTCCCAGTCAACCCCACCAGCAGCTCTGTAGTCCTAATCCCTACTCCATACCTAACAATCTCAGTGTAACAAAGGAAGGAGGGTGACTGTGTGTGCTTGTGTGTGTGACATCTCTTTTCCCGTCACATGTTCAGAATGCATGTTTCACTTGTGCCTCTGCTGAGCCCTGGAGCCCGGCCCTCCACTCTGTCATGTGCCGTTTGTCAGGAGAGGGACCAATGCACCATGTTCAATAGATATGAAACCACATAAGGATGAGCCAAACCTACAAATTATCTGCTCGCTGGTTCCCCAGCCTGGACCCACATTGAAACCTCATCTTCCTGTATACCCAGATTTATAGCTCATGTTCCTAAATATCATGCTTATACCTCCTCACCCTGACATTCACTTCTTTCTCTGTCTTCCTATACCCCCCAGCTACAGTTACTACCTGTCTATAGGCTGCCAGCCTACTGCATAGGTCTTGGCCCCCTGTAGTGTGATATAAGACCCAGATTCTCCTTGGCACAGCCCTAATCACCTTCAGACTCCCCCACTTCTGCCACCCCTCCTGTACCCTTGGAAATCTCCTTTGTGACCTCCTCATAGGTCACCTCTATCTATTATGTCTCAACCCCACCTCCCATTGCATTTTCTCCCCGCAGAGGAAAGCTAACATCATTTACCTGCTACTATTGTCTCCTTTCTTCTTTGTCCTTTGGTCTTACTCATTTTCCACTAGAAATTAAGCTCTTTGAGGGCAGGATGTGTCTGCTTTGTTCACCAAAGTATCCCCAGTGCCAGGCACAAGGTCGGCACTCAATAAATATTACTGAACACAAAAATGCATAGCATCGTTGAGCAACTGGCCAGTGGGTTTGGAACTAGCTCAGTTCGTCAGCTTCTGGGGCATTTTTAGAAACCCTAGTAGCTCCAGAAATGATGTTACTAAAGCCCCAGGAAAGGAACATTCTATTACGTGATAAACAGCCTCCGCTCATAAAAGAAAAAAAAGAAAAGAAAAAACCCACTTCTCTCCTCCCCACCACCAACCCCATCAAGAATTCCATCCTTTTTTAGACAAATCTACCTGGGGAGTAAGCACAACAGAATGTGCAAAGGGTCCTAATTTTACTGGGTGCATCTCTGGTTGCCTTAGAACTGTGGTTTGCTATTTTAACTGTGCATCATAAGTCCTGGGGAATTTGTTTAAAACACTATTCCTGGGCCCTATCCCCAGCGGCTTGGTTTTAGTAGGTCTGGGATAAAGCCCAGAATCTGTGTTTTTAATAATCTCTCTAGACGACTTAGAGGCAAGTGGCTCTCACATCTCACATTGAGAGACTGTATCTTAGAGTTATGAAAATTCAACCAGTATTGTCAGATGTGACCTGACACAGAGAAGGTTAAGGGGAGCTAGTTGATGCCAATATGGTGGCATCAGACACTCTATGAACCACAATTGGAAAAGGCCGTATATGAAAACTGAAAGGACAGACAGACACACAGCCAAGGACAGATGCAAAAGCATGATGTGGAATTCTTGACAAGGCTGAAGGCCAGAGTAGACGAGGTGTTTCCTAAAGGAAATTGATATATTTGAAGACTTGCCCTGTGAAGGAGAGTATGAACTTCAGGGGAGCTGCTCCAGGGGGTAGTAGTTACAAGGAGACAGATTTCAGCTCAACATAACGAAAGAACTTTATCACAGACTCACCGTGCAGTGGAGTGGGCTTCATGATTTGCTTAAAAATTAGAGATATTTTATTTACCACAATTTCCTCTTAGAGAAAGCATTCCATAAGACTAGAAAGAGGAGTAATGACCAGCAGCTGGACTTAAGAGTTGGATAAGCCTCAAGGGGACCACCTCCATAACCAAATGTGATCACTGGTGTTAAATCACTGCTGGGGAATGCAGGTCTGGGAAACTGGGAGCTTTTACCTCCCTGCATGGTGAATGCGAGTTTGGGCTGGAGCTGATCTGCTGGACAGAGTAATTAGGAGCTGTATGGAGAAAGGTTGGAGGAAAAATAACACCGTAGCATGGTGGGTGGAGGCAAATCTGATGAGAAGGATGTCTGGAAGCTTTTATTGTTCTGATGTAGAGTATAACATATAATAGAGCCCTCCCAAAATCTTCACTGAGCTTCGTGGTTTTCACTTATGCTTTGGACAGTGAATTTGCTTTTGAGGGACATGGTAAACTCTTGGTTCCTGATTAAGACTGACCTGGAGCAAAATCAAAGTTTACTCAGAGAAGAAGAGCCAAATATGGGTTTTAGTTTAAGCTCCTCCTGTATGCCTAGCATGTGTTAACTACGTCAAATGCAGTATTACATTTAATTTTCACCATAATCCTATTAGGTAGAAATTATCATCTCTGTTTTTCAAGAAAGGAAACCGAGGGTCCAAAATATCAAATGGCTTATTCAGTGATGGAACCTGGGATTCCAACCCAGGCCTGTCTGACCTGAAGATCTGTATTTTTTTTTTTTTTTTTTTTTTTTTTTTTTTTTTTGCGGTATGCGGGCCTCTCACTGTTGTGGCCTCTCCCGCTGCGGGGCACAGGCTCCGGACGCGCAGGCTCAGCGGCCATGGCTCACGGGCCCAGCCACTCTGCGGCATGTGGGATCTTCCCGGACCGGGGCACGAACCCGCGTCCCCTGCATCGGCAGGCGGACCCTCAACCACTGCGCCACCAGGGAAGCCCAAGATCTGTATTTTTAAATACTGCTCCCACCTGTCACTGGAATGTTCAGTCTGAAGCTGGTGACCCTCTGTCAGGTATGTGGTAAAGGGACTTCTGCACTGATAGGAGTTTGGCCTATGAGATTATGACTACACATAACTACACTGGATGTGAACACACACAGGTACACACTCCAAGGATGCACACATGTGTCTTTCCACGCTTACAAAGGGACTGAACCACCCACAGCCCTCAACTTTGCCATGTCGTTTTCTCTGAGCCCTGTGTGGCCTCCATCAGAAGCTCCTGGGCCCTGGGAGTTTGGCACCAGGAAGATACAGCATTTGCTTCCCCCACTCTACAAATAATGACTGGACACTTGCCCTGTGCCCAGCAGGGTACTAGGCACTGGGGACACAGGACTGAAAAAAAGCAGATAAGCTCCCTGCTCTCGTGGAAGAGGCAGACATTAACCAAATAACCACAAAGACAAACATACAATTGCATCATGATTCTGCTGTCATGGGGAGGTCCGTGGTGCTATGGAGGGGGTCCCCTGAAGGAGCTGGGCTTGAGGACACATGGACTGAGGTCTGAGGATAAACAGGTGTTGTCAGGTAATGGATAGAGAAGAGCACTCTAGGCAGAAGGAACAGCATGTGCAAGGGTCCTGTGGTGAGAGGGAGTGTGGCCTTGGGGAATTGCAGGCAGGCTGATGTAAGCTGGGCAGTGATGGAGGTGGAACAAGGCCTGAGAGAGGGCTGACCAGGCAGGGCTTTGAAGATGTGACAGTGACAATTCCCTAAAAGCAGTAAGGAGCCATTGATGGGCTTTAAAGAAGGGGCACAGAGGAGTGTGACATATTTACATTTCAGAAAGGGGCCCTGGCTTCCTTGTGGGAAAGAGATGGAGAGGACCTAGCAGGGATGCAATTAGCCCTGCTGGGAGGTGACTGTACAGTCCAGAGCCATCACCACCAGAGATGAAGGTGACAGATGCCAAGGTCTTTAAGGAGTAAATACCAGGACTTCACTGGCCCAAGTCCTCAGCCTCTTCTGCAGGGCACTGGGGTCCAGGACGGGATGCTCAGCCTTTTGGCCCACCTGAGAACAAGGTAGACACTTGGAGGTAGCAAGAAGTCCCTGCTTTGTCCTCCTAAGAACCATTTCCTCTTTGGCTGAGCTCAGGCATTTTGCTAAGTGGTAGGGGAGTGATGGAGGGTGAAGAAGGGAGGCAAGTTCTCTAATTTCTGGGCCATTTTCCCATCTTTTTGTGGGAAAGTGCCCTACAGTTATCTGCACAGATTGTCAGATTGTCTGGCAGGAACACCAGCTGGGGCCCTCTGGGGAGAAGAAATGCATGATTCAGCTGGTGAGATGGAGCCAGGAAGGTTTGCAACTGATGGAGGAGGCTGGAGGGATGCTGGGGGTGAGGGGCAAGGAGTGAGGGGCATGGATTCCTCCAGGCAAGAGAGCTCTGGAGAGCAGGGCAGAGACAGTGAGGAGGCCAGAATGAAGCTGGCCAGTGCCTCAGGCATGCCAAGCAGAAGGCAGGCTCCTGTGTGCCACTTCCTGGAGGCGAAGCTGCTTGGCCAGGGAGCCAAGAAATAATAAGATAGGACTGATCGAGTGACTGATTCAGCAATGGGGTTGTTCTTGGTCCAGGCCCAGTCTGGAAATTACAGGCCTGGGTTGCAGCTTCTGGGACAGCCTCTGGAATCAGGGGCCTCCTGGTAGCTGTGGTTGACAGCCACATGGCCCTGCCTTGCCTTACTGGGCCATGGTCATCGATTGGAGGAGGGGGGTCTCACTCCCGGTCCAGGCTGGAGAGCTGCTCCCATGAAGGCCCTGCCAGGGTTGCCCCAGCAGCACAGATGTCAGAGAACACTGCATCTGCAACCCATTGCAAGATTATCCTGGCCTCACCTGGGTCCACCAGACAAGGGTGGTGAATTCTAAGTCTCCTTCACGGTAGTCGTGAAAAATGCAGGTCTGTGTAGGTGCCATCATGGTACAAAGGAGATAGGAAGTGGCTCTCTAATCCTAGCTCTGCCCTTGCTGTGTGGCTTTGGAACATTCACTCCCGCTTTCTGAGCCTCAGCTTCCCAACCAGAAAACGGAGATAATAGCATCTGTTTTGGTTCAGAAGACTGTTGTGATGGCCAAAGTTCAACACATGGAAGAAAAGCAAGATAAGAATATAATGACCGTGAAGACGTCCCAACTGCCCTTCACCTCATGAGAAAAAGACCCTTAACCCTATTTTAGAGAAAGCAGAGACTTGTTGAGGTTAAGTATCTAAGATAAAGTGGATGGTGAGCGGCTGAGCCAGCGTTCCAGCCACATCCACCGACCCCAAGACAAAGGTTTCCTCCATCCCCCACCCCCACAGGTGTCTGTGGGTTAGTCTGGAGCCAATTTGCATTTAAAGAGGTTTTTTAAAAAATACTAGTCCTGAAATTCAGAACCAGAGACAACAGTTGCCTTGTTAATTTTCAGACTTGAAAGTAAGCGAGACTATTAGGGTCAGCTTATAGCAACCTCTCCATGAACTCCAACTAAATAAAATATCTGGAGGTTTGTCCCCCCAGATCTGTGAAACAAGAGTAGCATGGTTAGAGTTGGATTTTTTTTTTTTGATAGAGATCACCAAGTAGCAGGAAATTTAGAGATCAGGTATTTCCCCCACCCCCATTTTATACATAAGGAAACTGAGGTACCGAGAAGGGAGGACCAGCACAGCGTCATCCTTGGCCAGCTAGAGGCAGAGCTGGGAGTCTTCCCTATTCTCCAGTGATGATCTTTCCAAAATAGCAACTGCCTCATGAATACACCGCATGTGACTGGGTGATCTCAGGAAGGGAGGGGTGACATTTTCAAGGAGTCCTTCAGCAGGTCACAGCGGTCCTTGCCTCTGCTAAGGTGCTAAGGGCTCTGTAGATGGAAGTTTAAGGCCCATACTTAGCCCCACCAGGTCCCATCAACTATCTTTCTTCAACCCTCAAGACTCCCCAGCTCCATCTTTGTGCTCTATCCTGTCCACCAGCTACCACCTCCACCCACTCCTCCCTATTCCCTGCCTCAGTTTCCCCCACTGATGCCATCCTTTCTCTGTATCCAATTGTTACTCTTCCTTTAAGGGAGACATTCTGCCTGCTCTGTGAAGCTTATCTCAGGTTCTCTAGCCCTCTCTCTCTTCTCTGAACCAGGATAGTAATAACAATGGTAATTATTATTATTATAGTAACAATAATAATGATAATATATAATAATTATTATTATTACAGTAACTAACACTTATTGAGGTTTCAAACATGCCAAGTGCTATGCTAAGAGATCACCTCACATAAATCCTAGGTGTGTTATCACTCCCCACTGGGTACTATTTTTATCCCCATTTTGAAGGGGAGGAGGATACAGGGGATCTGGAGAGTTTAAGTAAGTTGCCCAAGGTCACACAGCTTGTCAGTGACAGAGCTGGGATGTAAGCCCAGGGCTGGCTGTGTGAGTCAGAGGCTTTGCTCTGGGACGCAGGCCCAGGGCTGGCTGTGTGAGTCAGGGGCTTTGCTCTGGGACGCAGGCCCAGGGCTGGCTATGTGAGTCAGGGGCTTTGCTCTAACCATCTGGCTTCACTGCCTCTGGGGACGGGGCCTGCAGCTCCTTCAGTCCCTACCACCCATCCTGGCAGCTGCTTACACCCTATCCCATTGGTGTCCATTTCCCTGACTGACCCTCTAGACTGTGACCTCTCAAGGGAAGAATAGGCAAGTATGTGCTCTTTTCAGTCTCCCTGGTTCCTAGAGAATTAGGCAGAATTGGCTCTCAAAAAAAGGCCATCCTTACCTTGCCTTCCAGAGAAGGACTCTGCTTCTGGGAAACAGGCAGACTTAAGTCAGCTTGGCCCATCCGCTAGTCAGTTTCCACATTCCCAGAAGACCAGGGTCTCTTTTTTTGCAGTAGCAGAGCAAGTGGCCTCCTCCCATTCCATGCTGTAAATCTCTCAGGTCAGCTGCCTGTAGAATTCCCTCCTTTTTTCTTCTCCTTCCTTGACTCTCAGCAGTGCCCTTCTACTCTCTTATCACCACTGAGCACTTCCAAGGACCTTTTGCTACGTCTGTCTTGTCTGTAGACTGACAGCGCCTCACTGCCCCCAAGGCCCCAATCACTGCTCTGCCTGGCAAGTCTGGACAGCACTGGGAACAAGCTCATGCCTGCTACACAGAGGAAATGGCACCTCCCAGTTCCCTGAGCATTTCCCCCAGATGGGAGGTAATCAGCATCTCACCCTCATGCTACTCTAATGACCACCCCTGGCTGCTCCGTGATAACCACGTAAGTGCTGTCAGTGCTGGCGACCTCAGGGACCTGCTTGCCAATAATTTAGATCAGGGCAGTAGTAAGCAAAGTTACCTTCAGAGACAGACTGGTCCCCTGTCAGCAAGACTGAGCTGCATCCTGATGGAAAGGTCTAAAGAGAGAATGTGTAGGTCACATGGGGAGGGGTTGGCTAATCACAGAAGAGAGAGACTGGTGGTGTGCCCAGGCCACCATTGGGTAGTGCCTGGAAATACAGGCAGAGGAAGCCCTGGGCCATGGACTGGAAGCATTCTTATTTACATAAATTCATTTCGTTCAATCTCTAGTCATCCATTTATTCATCAAACACACCTGTGCCATACGCTCCTCTAGCGTCTAGCATTCACTGGTGAGCAGAATTGATGAGTTTCCATTGCATTTATCTCAATTTATAATTTTATTTTTAGCTCTGTGGTTATTAGTAAATATGTCCTGCCTCCTTGTTAGGCTGTAAGCTCTCTTCTGCTCAATGCTGTATCCCCAGTACCTACCATGGGATCTGGGTCAGAGTAGCACTTGATGAATATTCATTGACTGAGTATAGGACAGGTCACCCCTGTTGAGATGAGAGATGCAGGAAATTGTATCAATAGATTGTGAAGATTCCAGCCTCACTGGCAAGGCCATCCAGGTGTGATGCTCCCCCGTCCTCACTGTGAGTGCGTGCCCTGAGCCACTTCCTACTGGAGATAAGGGCCCCACTTAGCCCCCCTTCAGGAAGAAAATGTGGGCACACTGACAGGAGTACTGAGTTCTACTCTCGAATTAACAATGTAGTATTTAGGTTTATCCACGAGATTCATGTGCTTTGTTCAAGAGGACCTGCCCCTCCCCCACCCCCTTGGATGGAGGATGGGGCTGACAGCTGCAGGTGTCTGGTGTTCCTGGCTGCAGGTCAGTGTAATGAGTGTCCCCTTGAGGCCTTCTGGGAGATGGCTAACCTGAGATCCCCAGAGACCACGCTCAGGGTCAGCCTGGGAAACCTCTCCACTTAAGTGTCCACACCAGGACAGGCTCATGACTGCTCCCCAGTTCTGGAGCATTGTCACATCCATGTTTAAGAACTGCCTGTACTCCTCTGTCACTTCCCCAGAGCTGGAGGCCATCTCGGCAAAGAGGACCCTCAGAGATCATCTAATCCAACTCCCTCACTTTATTATTTTTATTTATTGTAACATATATCACATATACAGAAGTGCACAAGAGATGTGTGTATAGTATATAGAATCATAAAAAGGAACATCATGGACACATCATCCACATTAAGAAATGAAACATTACCAGTACATTAGAACTGCCCACCCCCATTCCATGTAGTAATAACCCCCTCCCCCTAATACACACACTAGAGGTAATCATGTCTTGATTTGGGGTTAATAAATTTTTAATTTTGAAAACAGTTTACCCACCTAATAAATATTTTTTATGATTGAGATATAATTCACATACCATAAATTTTGCCCTTTCAGAGTTAACAATTCAGTAGTTTTTAGTATACTTACACTGTTGTGCAACCACGATCTAATTGAAGAACATTTTTATCACCTCCAAAAGAAATTCCGTACCCCTTAGCAGTCACTCCCATTCCTCTCTCCCCATAATCCCTAGAACTGTTAATCTACTTTCCATCTCTGTAGATTTGCCTCTTCTGGACATTTTACATAAATGGATCATACAATATGTAATATTTTGTGACTGGCTTCTTTCACTAAGCATAATGTGTTCAAGGCTCAGCCATG
The DNA here is from genome assembly GCF_964165515.1 of Mesoplodon bidens. Classification (NCBI taxonomy): domain Eukaryota; kingdom Metazoa; phylum Chordata; class Mammalia; order Artiodactyla; family Ziphiidae; genus Mesoplodon; species Mesoplodon bidens. Next base: position 57,955,710 of record NC_138178.1, on the reverse strand, counting down.
TTGTAGCACGTATCAGTTCTTTATTCCTTTTCAAGGCCCAATAATATTCTGTTGTGTAGATGTACCACTTTTTGTTTTTCTGTCTATCAGGAAGTGACAGATATCTGTGTTGTTTTCACTCTATAGCTGTTATAATAATGCTGCTACGAACATTCATGTACAAATTTTTTTAATTTTTTTTTGAGGTAACATTGGTTTGTAACATTGTGTAAGTTTCATGTGGCCAAAATTATATTTCTACTTCTGCATATACTATAGCATGCTCACAAAAATTTAGTTTCCATCTGTCACCCTACAGTTTATCATGTGCAAATTTTTGTGTGAACATATTTTCAATTCTGTTGGATATGTACCTAGGAGTGGAATTTGGGGGTCATAGGGTAACTCTGTGTTTATTCATTTGAGGAACTGCCAAACTTTTTCAAAGTGTCTGCACCATTTTACCACCAACAATGTATCAATATATGTTCTGATTTCTCTACATCCTCTCTACCACTTGTTATAGTCTGTCTTTTTGATCATAGCCATCCTAATGGGTGTGAAGTGGTATCTCACTGTGGTTTTGATTTGCATTTCCCTAATGACTAATGATGTTGAGCATCTTTTCAAGTACTTATTGGCCATTCGTGTATTTTCTTTGGAGAAATGTCTATTCAAATCCTGTGCTTATTTTTTAAATTGGGCAATATGTATTTTTAAATAATAAATTTCCACATGCAAAAGAATGAAGTTTGTCTCCTGCATTACACCATATGCAAAAATTAACTCAAAATGGATCAAAGACCTAAACGTAAGAGCTAAAACTATAAAACTCTCAGAAGATGTGTATAGATCTTCATAACCTTGGATTAAAAATGATTTCTTAGATATGACACCAAAAGTACAGATGACAAAAGAAAAAACAGATAAACTGAACATAATCAAAATTAAAACTTTCTGTGCTTCATAGAACACCATCAAGAAAGCGAACATGGGAGAAAATTTGCACAAATCATGTATTTGACAAAGAACTTGTATCTCGAATATATAAAGAACTATCACGATTCAATAATAAAAAAACAACCTAATTTTAAATAGGCAAAGGAACTAAAACTTCTTAATTTTAATGCAGTTAAATTTATCAATCTTTGCCTTTATGGTTTGCACTTATTTTATCTTATTCAGGAAATCTTTCCCTACTCTGAGGTCATAAAGATATTCTCCTATATTATCTTCAAATCTTTTTATAGTTTTTCCTTTTATATTTAAGCCTTTATTCCATCTGGAATTGATTTCTTTTTGTACTGTGTAAGGTAGGAAACTAATTTCATTTTTTTCCATATGGATAACCAATTGTCCTAGTACTGCAGATCTGCAATGTCTGGTCTGTCATAAATCAAGCATGTAATATGTGAGACTTGATTTCTGAGCTCTCTATTCTATTTCATCCCTATGCTAATATCACACTGTGTTTATCATATTGCTATGATAAACCCTGATATCTGGCATGATGAGTCCACCATCTGGTTTGTTGAGGTTTTTAAAATCAGACTGTCTTAGCTATTCTTGACTTTTTTGCTCTTTCATATAAATTTGAGAATCAGCTTGTTAAAATTTTTTTTAAAAGTCTTTTTAAAAGTACTGTTGGGATTTTCATTGGAATTATATTGAATTTACATACCTACTTTGGGAGAACTGACATCACGATGATATTGGTCTTCCTATCCAAGAACGTGGTCTATCTTTCCATTTGTTTAGGTCTTCGTTAATGTCTTTCAGTTAAGTTTTATGATCTATCCATAAAAGGCTAACCCATCTCTGTTAAATTTATTTCTAAATTCTTTACATTTTTTGCTGTTTTTTGTATTTGGTATTTTTTATAACTTTTTTATTGCTGTATAATATACATTAGAAAAGTACATATATCTTAAGTTAATAATCCACTGGATTGTCACATACTGAACACACCCATCTAATCAAGATCAAGAAGTAAAACGTTAATAGCATCCTCAAAATCCCTTGTGCCCCCTGTCAGTCACTACCCTCTAGGGATAAGCACTGACCCAACTCTTTCTTACCCATCTAGATACCAGTCTAGATGGGTTATAAAGAGTTAGTTAGTTAGTTAGAAACAGTCACCTGTTTCTGAAATTCATTTAAATGAAATCATATAGGGTTTACTCTTTGAGGTCTGGCTTCTTCACTCAGCATTATACTGGTGAGATGCATTCACATTGTTATGTGTAATTGTAGCTCACTCATTCTCATTGCAGCATTGTGTGAATATACCACAATTCATTTATCCATTCTCCTGTTCATGAGCATCCTGTAGTTTCTAGTTTGGGCCTACTATGAATGGTGTGGTTAAAAAGATTCTGATACATGTCTTTTGGAAATGTATTCTGGAGTGGAATTGCCAAATCATAGAGTAGCTGTATGTTCAACTTTAGGAGATTCTGTCTAACAATTTTCCAAAGTGATTTTACCAACCTACCTTCCCCCCAGAAATGTAAGAGGGTTCTGGGTGGTCCCCGCCCTTGCTACTAATTGATATCTTGTCTTTTCTCATTTTAAAATTCTGGTAGGAGTGAAGTTGTATCGCATTGTATGTTTGTTTTGAATGACTTTATTGAGATATAATTTACATACAATAAAGTTCATCTAGCAGCCGCTTGCCTTCTGAGACAGACGGCATTTTGCATTCTGCCTATGGAATGTGTCTCTCTAAATAAACTTGCTTTCACTTAAAAAAAAATAAAGTCATATATTTCAAGTGTACAATTCAATGGTTTTTAGTCTGTTTTTTAGAGTTTTACACCTATCACCGTAATCTAATTTCAGAACATTTTCATCATCCCCAAAAGAAATTTTTTGCCCTTTACCAATTACTCTCTAATCTCCCTCCACTTCCTGTCCCTCCTACCTCAGTCCTAGGCAGTACTAATCTACTTTTTTCCCTAAAAATCTGCTTATTCTGGACATTCCATATAAGTGGAATCCGAAAATATGTAGTCAATTATGACTAGCTTCTTTCACTTAGCGTAATGTTTCCAGTGTTCATCCATGCTGTAGTATATGTCAGTACTCTATTCCTTTTTATTGCCAAGTAATAGTCCATTGTATGGACATACTAAGTTTAATTTATCCATTTATCAGGTGACGAACATGTGGGACTTTTCCCCCACTTTTTGGCTGTTATAAATAATGCTGCTATGAACATCCACGTACAAGTTTTGTGTGGATGTATGTTTTCATTTCTCTTGGATAGATATCTAGGAGTAATATTGCTGAATCATATGTTAACTACTTGGGAACTGCCAGACATTTTTTGCATGGTTGCTGTTTCATTTTCGTTTTATGTTCCCACCAGCAGTGTTGGAGAGTCCCAGTACTCTTTATTGTCTATTTTTATTTTTTTAATTTTTAAAATTATTATTCTGGTGTGTGTGAAGTTGTATCTCATTGTGATTTCAATTTGCATTTCCCAGATGACTAATGATATTGAACATCTTTTCCTGTGCTTATTGGCCATTTATATATCTTCTTTGGAGAAATGTCTGTTTAAATCCTTTGCTCACTTTTAATTGGGCTATTTGTCTTTATTATTATTAATGAGTTGTGAGTTCTTTATATATTCTGGATACAAGTTCTTTATTAGATTTATGATTTGCAAAAATTTACTCCCATTCTGAGAATTAATTATCTTTTACCTTCTTGGTGGTGTCCTTTGAAACACAGTTTTTAATCTTGGTAAAGCACAATTTAGTCTTCTCTTTTATCACCTCTAAGAAATCATTTTTTGACTCAGGTCATGAAGATTTACGCCCATGTTTTCTTCTAAGAGTTTTATAGTTTTAACTTACACTTAGATCTGTGATTTATTTTGAGTTCATTTTTGTGTATGGGTAAAGTAGGGGTCCAAATTTATTCTCATTATGGTTTTAATTTGCATTTCTCTGATGACTAATGAAGTTGAGCAGCTTTTCATGTATTTATTGGTGGTTTGGATTCCTCTTTCTAAAGTGCCGGTTCGGGCTTCCCTGGTGGCGCAGTGGTTGAGAGTCTGCCTGCCGATGCAGGGGACACGGGTTCGTGCCCCGGCCCGGGAAGATCCCACATGCTGTGGGGCGGTTGGGCCCGTGGGCCATGGCCGCTGAGCCTGCGCGTCCGGAGCCTGTGCTCCGCAATGGGAGAGGCCACAACAGTGAGAGGCCCGCGTACAGAAAAAAAATAATAATAAATAAATAAATAAATAAATAAATAAAGTGTCTGTTCACCAAGTATTTTGTCCATTTATTAATTGAGATTTTTGTCTTTATCTTAATGATTTATAGGAATTTTGTCTATATTCTGGGTATGAGTACTTTGTGGGCTAACTCACTTTGTAGATTTCATTTTCACTCTCCTGATGGTACCTTTGGATGAACAAAATTTCTAATGTTAACATGGTTTGATTTATCATTTTTTCCTTTATAGTTAGTGCTGTTTGTGTACTATTTAAGAGACCATTGCCTACTCCAAGGTCATGAAAGTGTTCTCATGTTTTCTTCTTCTTCTTTACTTTTTTGCTTTTCACATTTAGATTTGTAATCCTTCTGCATTTGATTTGTGTGTGTGAGCTAGTGGAGCAAATACAATTTTTTACACAGGGATAACCAATCAACCTAACACCATTTATTGAAAAAAATGGTCTGTTCTTATACTATGTTACAGTGTTGCCTTTATCATAAATCAGGCGATAGAATATTTGTGGATCAGTTAATAGACTCCCTAATCTGTCCCATTAATCTGCTTGTGTATCTACCATGCTGTTTTAACCACTATGGCTTTTTGATTTGTCTTGTTACCTGGTAGTGAAAGTCTTCCAGCTTAGTTTTTCTTGACATTATTTTAAATATTTTAGATTTTTTGCATTTCTGTATGAATTTTAGAATCAACTTGTCTATGTTCACCAAATATACAAATGCACACACATATACACGCATACAGATTTTGGCACATTATGATGAATTTATAGATTAATTTGGGGAAATTGACATTTTTGTAATATTAAATCTTTCAATCCATGAAAATGGTATATTCCTCCCTCTTTTTTGGACTTTAACATTTTTCTCAGTATTATTTTATATTTTTCACCATAGAAACCTTGCACATATATTGTGAGATTTATTCCTAGGTACTGATATTTCTTACAGTTTACTATTGTAAATTGTCTTTTAAAATTCCATTTTCTAAAAAAAAAATTCCATTTCCTACTTTTTTCTGGTACATAAAAATAAAATAGATTTTTACTATTAACTTTGTATACAATGACATAGCTAAATTCACTTATTAATTCTAGCAGGTTGTCTATAGGTTATTTTTGGATTTTCTAGGCACACATTCATGTCATTTGTGAATAAAGAAAGTTTTATTTTTTCCTTTCCAATCCTTATGCCTCTCATTTCTTTTTCTTGCCTCATTGCACTTGGTAGAACCTCCAGTACAGTGTTGAAGAGACGCGATAGCAGGCATCCTTGTCTTGTTCATAATCTCAGGCAGAAAGTTCTCAAAATGTTATATTGATAATATAATATCAATAATAACAGCTTATTAAACAATTCTATAATAACAACATTTAAGCATGATGTTTGCTGGAGATTTTTTTTGTAGATACTCCTTAACAGTTTAATTATGTTCCCTTCTGTTTATAGTTTGATATGAGATTTTTATCACAAATGAATGTTGAATTTTGTCAAATGCATTTTCTGAATCTATCAATATGATCATATGATTTTTCCCTCTTTTGTTAATATTGTGAATTATATCAATTGATTTTCTAACATTAACCCAAATTTGCATTCCTAGAATAAATCCCAAATATCCCAAATCCCAAATATAAATAAATCCCAAATAATCCCAATATAATGTATTGTCCTTTTTTATATGTTGCCAGATTTTATTGATAAAATTGATAAAATCTATCGATAATGATTTTTGCAACTATGTTCATGGGAGATGTTGATTTTTACCTTTCATTTCTTGCAATCCTTTTCAAGTTGTAATATCAAGTTGATACTGGCCTTATAAAAAGAGTTAGGAAGTGTTCCTTATTCTGATTTTCTCTGGAAAATTTGTGAAAGATTGGTATTATTTCTTCACTAAATGTTCAGAAGAATTCACCTGTAAATCCATTTATTCCTAGAGTTTTCTTTCTAGGGAAGTTTTAATAACCAATTAAATTTCTTTAATAGATAACAGACTATTCAGATTTCCTACTTACATCAGTTTTGATAAATTATATTTTTCAAAGAACTTTGTCCTCTAAATTTTCCTTTTTCCTTTTTTCTAAAATTTTATTGAAGTATAGTTAATTTACAATGTTGTGTTAATTTCTGCTACACAACAAAGTGACTCAGTTATACATGTATATATATATTCTTTTCCATTATGGTTTATCACAGAATATTGAATATAGTTCCCTGTGCTACCCAGTAGGACCTTGCTGTTTATCCATCCTATATATACTGATTGCATCTGCTAATCCCAAACTCCCAATCCTTCCCTCCCCCACCCCCCCTCCCCCTTGGCAACCACAAGTCTGTTCTCTATGTCTGTGAGTCTGTTTCTCTTTCATAGCTATGTTCATTTGTGTCATATTTTAGGTTCCACATATAAGTGATATCATATGGTATTGGTCTTTCTCTTTCTGAGTTACTTTGCTTAGTATGATAATCTCTAGGTCCATCCATGTTGCTGAAAATTGTCCTCTGAACTTTCTAATTGATTTGAATAAAGTTGTCCATAATATCTTCTTATATTTTAAGATCTATAGTGGTGTCTAGATTTTCATTTCTTATGTTGGAATTTATGTTTTCTCTCTTTCTTTCTTGATCAGTCTTGCTAGGGAGTTATCAGTTTACTAATCTTTTCAAATAACAAGTTTTGGGGTTTTTTTCCACATTGTAATTTATTTTCTATTGCATTAATTTCTGCCTTTACCTTTATTCTTTCTATCTGTTCTCTTTGGCATTATTCTGCTGATCTCTTTAATAATTGTGTTAGAAAAGTATATTAAATTTTAGTCTTTTCTCTTTTCTAAGGAACTAATTTAGAGCTAGAAATTATAAATCAACTTTGTAGGAAAAAGTCCCTACAAGTTTTTATACATAATATTTTCACTATTGTTCAGTTATAAGTATTTTATTTCCATTGTGATTTCCTTGTTGACCCATGAATTGTTTAGTAGCATGGTATATTTAATTTTCTTAATACATGGGTTTTCTTCTAATAATCTTTCGGGTTTTTTTCTAACTCCATTGCATTGTGTTTAGAGAATATGACCTGTATGATACCAGTTCTTTGAAACTTTTGGAGATGAGTTTTGTAACCTGATGAATGGTCATTTTTCATAAATGTTTCCCATATATGCTTAAAAGTTTCTGTATTCTTTAATCGTTGGTTACAATGTTCTATATATGCCCATTAGATCAAAATTTGTATACTGTGCTTACTGATTTTTAAAAAATTTTATTAGAGGAAGTGTTTACTAGAAGTGTTTTAAAAATCTTTCACTACAGTGTGTATTTGTCTATTTTTCACTGTAGCTCTATGAATTTCTGCTTTATATGTTTTGAGGATATGTTATATGCATACAAATGTAGAATTTCATATTTACTTGGTAGTTTTTTTCTATCATTATATACTGTACCTCTTTAACTCTACAATTACTTTTGATCTTAAAGTTCTTTTTTGTCTTTTATTAACACAAACATTTCAGGTTTAGTTTGTTAGTATTTGTCTAGCATATCTTTTTCCATGCTGAGACTTTTGAGCTTTCTTTATTCTTTGTTATAAATACACCTGTGGTAAACAGCATATGATTGCCATATTCCTTTTTAATCTAGTCTGACAGTTTTTTTCTTTTGAGTTTTGTATATTTACATTTATTGTGTTTACTGAAATATTTAGATTTACTCCTAATATCTTATTGTGTACTATTTCTTTTTCCTGCTTTTTTGTCTCTTTTCCCCACTGCTTTCTTGCTTTCTTTCACATTGAGAGTTTTTTCCTTTTCCCCTTTACTTTATTAGAAGCTGTATGTTCTTTGTCTATTTGTTGAGTGATTGTGGAAGTTATCTGTGTATGCATATTGAACTTAGCACTTGCTAAAGATGTTTTCTGCCTTCCTACCAGATAATATAAATATCTTAGAATTCTTTAACTCCAGTTACCTCTTTCCAATTCATTTGCTATTATTGTTCAGTATTCTATTTTTATCTTGTTTCTTCTCCATATTATTGACATTTTATGCAGTCCATATTATTCATATTTTAAGCAGACTGTTATTTTCTATTTGCCTACATATTTACAAATATCTTTACCCATCATTCCTTCTTGAATCTTAAACCTTCCATCTAGAACTATCTTTTTCCATCTGGAGTACATACCTTATAATTTCCTTTAGTGAAGATTTTGGGTAATAAACTTAGTTTTTGTTTGTAAAGAAATGTCTAACTTTACCCTAATTCTTGAAGGATAGTTTCACTATGTATAGAATTCTACATCGGTAGTTATTTTCTCTCAACCTTTTTTTTTTTTTTTTTTTTTTTTCTGTTAAAACATCAGCTGCCAAACTGTCTTTTCCTCTCTGGCTGCTTTTGCAATAGTTACTATATGTCTAGGTGGGGTGTGCATGTGTGTGTGTGTGTTTATTCTTTTTGGAATTCATTAGGTTTTCTGGATATAAAGAATAGAAGCTTTCAACAATTCTGCAAAATTATTAGTATTTATCTCTTCAAACTTTATCTCTTCCCCATTTTCTCTATTACCTCTTTCTGTAATAAATTCAAAATATATTAAAATGTGTCACTCTGAAGTAAGTCAGAAAGAGAAAAACAAATATCATATATTAACACATATATGTGGAATCTAGAAAAATGGTACAGATGAACTGGTTTGCAAGGCAGAAATAGAGACACAGATGCAGAGAACAACCGTGTGGACACCAAGGGGGGAAAGCCAGGGGGGTGGTGGTGGTGTGATGAATTGGGAGATGGGATTGACATATATACACTAATATGTATAAAACAGATAACTAATAAGAACCTGCTATATAAAAATAAAATTAAATTTAAAAAAAAAACTTCTCACTCTGTCTTCCATGTCTCTTGACACCTCCCTCTCTTCATGTTTTTTAGCTCTTTGTGTTACTAGACTACACTTGGCTGTTCTTTGAAACTATTTTCCAATTTACAAATTCTTCAGAGTCTAATCTGCTCATTAACCAATTCACTTGGGTTTGTAGTTTCAGTTTTTACATTTTTCAGTTCTCAATCTACTTGATTCTGTTTCAGACCTGTTTGTTTCTTGCTCATATTTATAATACTTTAAAATTTCTTCAAATGTATTAAACCTAGTTTTTCTGTCTGCTAATTCCAGAATATGAAGTCTTTATAGATCTGTCCCTGCTGTGTGTTTTTTCTGCTGACCCTACATTTTGGTACCTTATTTCCTTGTGTGCTTTGTTTTATTTTGTCTTTACTGAGGCAAAAGTTACTCATTTTCCATGGAAGAGAGTTGCTAATTTTCCTTGGAAGTTTATTTGTGGGAATTCTTTGAGGGCTGAGTTTAAAGAGTTCCTCCAGAGCACATTTATATTTGCTCCTCCCATTGTAAGACGACTTAAAATTAAATTCTCCATTTGAGGTTTTTGTGTCCCCTGCATTGGCAGGCAGATTCTCAACCACTGCGCCACCAGGGAAGCCCAGTGGGGGCCTTTAACACCTCACTTACACCAGTGGACAGATCATCCAAACAGAAAATTAATAAGGAAACACAAGCTTTATATGACACAGTAGACCAGATAGATTTAATTGATATTTATAGGACATTCCATCCAAAAACAGCAGATTACACTTTCTTCTCAAGTGCACATGGAACATTCTCCAGGACACATCACATCTTGGGTCACAAATCAAGCCTCAGTAAATTTAAGAAAATTGAAATCATATCAAGCATCTTTTCTGACCACAATGCTATGAGATTAGAAATTACAGGGAAAAAAAACGTAAAAAGCACTAACACATGGAGTCTAAACAACACGTTACTAAATAACCAAGAAATCACTGAAGAAATCAAAGAGGAGATGAAAAAATACCTATAGACAAATGGCAATGAAAACATGACGATCCAAAACCTATGGGAAGTGGCAACAGCAGTTCTAAGAGGAAAGTTTATAGCTATACAAGCCTACCTCAAGAAACAAGAAAAATCTCAAATAAACCATCTAACCTTACCCCTAAAGGAACTAGAGAAAGAAGAACAAACAAAACCCAAAATTAGCAGAAGGGAAGAAATCATAAAGATCAGAGCAGAAATAAATGAAATAGAAACAAAGAAAACAATAGCAAGGATCAATAAAACTAAAAGCTGGTTCTTTGAGAAGATAAACGAAATTGATAAACCATTAGCCAGACTTATCAAGAAAAAGAGGGAGAGAACTCAAATCTATAAAATTAGAAATGCAAAAGGATAAGTTACAACAGACACCGCAGAAATACAAAGCTTCCTCAGAGACTACTACAGGCAACTCTGTGCCAATAAAATGGACAACCTGGAAGAAATGGACAAATTCTTAGAAAGGTATAACCTTCCAAGACTGAACCAGGAAGAAAGAGAAAATATGGACAGACCAATCACAAGTAATGAAATTGAAACTGTGGTTAAAAATCTTCCAACAAACAAAAGTCCAGGACCAGATGGCTTCACAGGTGAATTCTGTCAAAAATTTAGAGAAGAGCTAACACCTATCCTTCTCAAACTTTTCCAAGAATTGCAGAGGAAAGAACGCTCCCAAACTCATTCTATGAGGCCACCATCACCCTGATACCAAAACCAGACAAAGATACTACAGAAAAAGAAAATTACAGACCAATATCACTGATGAATATAGATGCAAAACTCCTCAACAAAATACTAGCAAACAGAATCCAACAACACATTAAAAGGATCATACACCATGACCAAGTGGAATTTATCCCAGGGATGCAAGGATTCTTCAGTATATGCAAACCAATCAATGTGATACACCATATTAACAAACTGAGGAATAAAAACAATATGATCATCTCAATAGATGCAGAAAAAGCTTTTGGCTTTTTTCAACACCCATTTATGGCTTTTTTCAACACCCATTTATGATAAAAACTCTCCAGAAAGTGCGCACAGAGGGAACCTACCTCAACATAATGAAGGCCATATACGACAAAGCCACAGCAAACGTCATTCTCAATGGTGAAAAACTGAAAGCATTTCCTCTAAGATCAGGAACAAGACAAGGATGTCCACTGTCACCACTATTATTCAACACAGTTTTGGAAGTCCTAGCCACGGCAATCAGAGAAGAAAAAGTAATAAAAGGAATACAAGTTGAAAAAGAAGAAGTAAAACTGTCACTGTTTGCAGATGACATGATACTATACAGAGAGAATCCTAAAGATGCCACCAGAAAACTACTAGAGCTAATCAATGATTTTGGTAAAGTTGCAGGATACAAAATTAATGCACAGAAATCTCTGGCATTCCTATACACTAATGATGAAAAATCTGAAAGAGAAATTAAGGAAACACTCCCACTTACCATTGCAACAAAAAGAATAAAATACCTAGGAATAAACCTACCGAGGGAGATGAAAGACCTGTATGCGGAAAACTATAAGACACTGATGAAAGAAATTAAAGATGATACCAACAGATGGAGAGATATACCATGTTCTTGGATTGGAAGAATCAATATTGTGAAAATGACTATACTACCCAAAGCAATCTACAGATTCAGTGCAATCCCTATCAAATTACCAATGGCAATTTTTACAGAACTGGAACAAAAAATCTTAAAATTTGTATGGAGACACAAAAGACCCCAAATAGCCAAAGCAGTCTTGAGGAAAAAAAACGGAGCTGGAGGAATCAGACTCCCTGACTTTAGTCTATATTACAAAGCTACAGTAATCTATACAATATGGTACTGGCACAAAAACAGAAATATAGATCAGTGGAACAAGATAGAAAGCCCAGAGATAAACCCATGCACCTATGGTCAACTAATCTATGACAAAGGAGGCAAGGATATACAATGGAGAAAAGACAGTTTCTTCAATAAGTGGTACTGGGAAAACTAGACAGCTACACGTAAAAGAATGAAATTAGAACACTCCCTAACACCATACACAAAAATAAACTCAAAATGGATTAGAGACCTAAATATAAGATCGGACACTATAAAACTCTTAGAGGAAAATATAGGAAGAATACTCTTGACATAAATCACAGCAACGTCTTTTTTGATCCACCTCCTAGAGTAATGGAAATAAAAACAAAAATAAACAAATGGGACCTAATGAAACTTAAAAGCTTTTGCACAGCAAAGGAAACCATAAACAAGACGAAAAGACAATCCTCAAAATGGGAGAAAATATTTGCAAACGGATCAACAGACAAAGGATTAATCTCCAAAATATATAAACAGCTCATGCAGCTCAATATTAAAAAAACAAACAACCCAATCCGAAAATGGGCAGAAGACCTAAATAGACATTTCTCCCAAGAAGACATACAGATGGCCAAAAGTCACATGATAAGCTGCTCAACATCACTAATTATTAGCGAAATGCAAATCAAAACTACAATGAGGTATCACCTCACACCAGTTAGAATGGGCATCATCAGAAAATCTACAAACAACAAATGCTGGAGAGGGTGTGGAGAAAAGGGAACCCTCTTACACTATTGGTGGGAATGTAAATTGATTCAGCCACTATGGAGAACAGTATGGAGGTTCCTTAAAAAACTAAAAATAGAATTACCAGATGACCCAGCAATCCCACTACTGGGCATATACCCAGAGAAAACCATAATTCAAAGAGACACGTGCACCCCAATGTTCATTGCAGCACTATTTACAATAGCCAGGTCATGGAAGCAACCTAAGTGTCTATCGACAGATGAATGGATAAAGAAGATGGCACATATATACAATGGAATATTACTCAGCCATAAAAAGGAACGAAATTGAGTCATTTGTAGAGACGTGGATGGATCTAGAGACTGTCATACAGAGTGAAGTAAGTCAGAAAGAGAAGAACAGATATCATATATTAACACATATATGTGGAACTAGAAAAATGTTACAGATGAACCAGTTTGCAGGGCAGAAATTGAGACACAGATGTAGAGAACAAAAATATGGACACCAAGGGGGGAAAGTGGCAGGGGGCGGGGGTGGTGGTGGGATGAATTGGGCAATTGGGATTGACATGTATACACTGATGTGTATAAAATTGATGACTAATAAGAACCTGCTGTATAAAAAAATAAATAAAATAAAATTCAAAGAAAATTTTTTTCTTTTTATACAGCATTGTCCATTATTTCACTTGGTAGAGTCATTCATGTTCTCTCGTCTGCCATCATGCAGGAAAAAGAAGTCTTACCACTTCGCAAAAGAGGATTCTAAGGACGAGGGAGCAGAAGCCAGCTCCCAGGCACACAGATGCTGACACTGTCACAGCAGTTAAATGAGTCCACCGAGAGCACTGCTCATAGAAGCATCCCCAGGGCCAGGCCTCACCTAGCAGGTTGTTGACCATGGCCATTGTGGGCAGGGTGGCCAGGAGAAGTCTCTGATTTATGGTCAAGGAGGGTGAAGTATCCCCAACAGCCTTCTATCATTCCAAGTCTGCTCTTCCCCTACCAAACTTATGTCCCACTGTGCATACCATCACTCTCCAGTTCTCAAGAGCATGGCTTGGGACACAGCAGGAGGACAAGGCCAGTCTAACTGGAGGCAGAACCATGAGCTTCTTTACAATTATGATCCACTCCAGAAAATGCTCTTTGCCCCTTCTCCTCGCATCCATCGGCACTTGCTGAGTTTCCGCTGGCCTCTCCTGGTTCCTGGCCTCCCATTTAGCAGCAGCCACCTAATGTCTAGCCTCTGGCCCTCCGGTGGCCAGCCTGATATTGGCCTGGGTGCCTGGGGAGGAAATCCCAGCCTGGGGAAGTGAAGAGCCACCTTTGGCTCCTTATCACTTCACTGTACTTGCTCTCAGGTCTCTGCCCAAGGAAGAGCAATAGATGAAGTTGAGCCGAGCGCTCAGACTCACTACCTTCATCGTCTCGACAGCTCATAACTTATTTACTGAATGCTTACTTTACAGTAGGCCCTGTGCCACATTCTTAACATTCAGTAATTCATCTAATTCTCAAGCCAACTCTGGAGTTAAGTGAGGTTAACTCACTTACCCAAGGTCCTCTATTGGTAAGTGGTGCTGGGATTCAGACTGGATCCGTCTGATTCTAGAGACCATGATCCTAACCCCCTTATAGTACTTTATAACCTGAAGTGACCATTTGAATAATCTAATTTAATACTCTCCTTTTGCAAAGAGGGAAACTGCGACTCAGAGAGGAAAAGCAATTGGCCCAAGGTCACACGGCTTATCGGTGGCAGTGCGAAGCTTGCATGATTTTCCCCTTGATGTCCCAGGAGCAATAGGCAGGTGTGGAAGCCCTCTCTGTATCTTCCAAGGGTCTGGCTCTGGATGAACCACATTCTTTTGTCTGGACAGTTTGAAATCTTTTTCAACCACCCCCCTTCTAGGAACCTGAGTGCTTTCATTGATGAAAAGAACCTGTTTCTCCACCAGAGAGAAGAGAGTACAGGCTGGGGGAGAGTCCCACAACATTGCCCCTATGAAGCCCTGACGCCAGCCAGATTCTAGACACACAGGATCAAGAGAGCCCAGAACCAGGCGTTCTTCTTCACGTCTCCTACACACCCAGTGGGAAGAGGAAGCAAATTCCCTGCCTCCTTCTCTGGATCCTCCCCCAGCTGCCTGCCTGCCGCCTACCCACAGGGCTGTGGTCAGGCCAGCCTGGGAAGTATCAGATGCTGCTGGATTTCCATCTTCCTGTCCAGCATTGGAAGGCCCCCTCCCAGATCTTTGGGCAACAAGCGAATTTGGAGAAAACTGCAAAATTTGGCTCTCTTTTCTGAAATCCTGTGGAGTACCAAGCATGGAGTGAAAAATAGAGCTGAGCTGCCAGGCCATGGCACAGTCTCATTTAAAGATGAGAGCTCCATTTGGGGAAAAGTCAAGCTGTCCAAAATGAATGAAGCATGCCAACCTCCAAAGACAGACAAAGGGGCAAGCAATGGCCTTTTCTTTCTACTGGGTTTTGTTGTTTGTGTTGCTGTTGTTTCATTAGTACTTTCCTCCTGGATGCAATTGTTTGAAGAAGTTGGTCCCTGCCCAGAGGAGTGTGTAGTATAGATCAGAGGAGTATGTAGTATAGACTAGAAGGATATGGGTAGTGTTTATATGGGGTGGGGGAGGGCAAATAGGGGCCAGTTCAGGGAACAGCAGTGGTTCCATAGAGGAGGGATCTCATGAGACACAGTGTTTAAAAACATAGCTTCAGGGCTTCCCTGGTGGTGCAGTGGTTGAGACTCCGCCTGCCGATGCAGGGGACATGGGTTCGTGCCCTGGTCTGGGAAGATCCCACATGCCGCGGAGCGGCTGGGCCCGCGAGCCATGGCTGCTGAGCCTGCGCGTCTGGAGCCTGTGCTCCACAACGGGAGAGGCCACAACAGTGAGAGGCCCGCGTACCACAAAAAAAAAAAAAACATAGCTCCAGGGCGAGCTGGAGGGACCCTCCCAGACCACCTAGCCCAGTGTCCTTATTCTACAAGTAAAGAAACTTGTAGAGACCAGCGAGGAGAGGGACCTGCCTGAGATCACATCACCAGTGAGTGGCAGCTACAGTGTAGGAGCCAGAAAGAGTCTCCTGCTCAGGGAAAGTATTGGTTTATTCAAAGTCTGACAATTGTCAGCCAGGAACCCCAGTGGGAAACTCCTCTCCAGTGTGAACACAGGGATCATCAGCCCCAACTGTCGACGGGGAGGGAACTGGAGATATTTCAGTGGGCTGATTTGGGCATATTCCCAGGGTCTTAACGGCCCACATCCCACCTCTAGAGGTTCTTCCCTTGGTTTGTCCTGGGCTCTGACCTCTTGCGGTACAGCATCCATCACACTGTTCTGCACTCCTGTCATGTCTGTCTCCCCCATCAGACTGCGAGCTTCTGAAGGCCATCTTCATGGTGCCAGCACCATGTGACGTGGTGACACTCAGTAAATGTTTGTTGAATGAATGAACAAATAAGTGGATAGATGTGTGTGTGTTAAGATGGATGAATGGATAAGCAAACCAGTACTTTCCCAGTGAACAAAATCTCAGGTCAATTGTAGAAAGTTCCCAACATCTGGAAATAAAAGGTGGATGTTTAAATCTGAGCTCACTACTTACCAGCCATAGGACCTTATGCAGGTCTCTCAGACCATGCCTGGCACTTGGCAATGGCTGCACTCACCATGTGCCAGTCCCTTTATTAAATGCCTCACCCACATTGCCTCATTCGAAACTCACAAATAACTAATAAATTAAGCGCTATTGTCCCTATTTTACAGATAAAAAAACAAAGGTGCAACAAGGTTAAGAAACAGTGACGTACTCCCTGAAATTAAGGTTCAATATTATGTACTGTCTCAGTGTCTGGTGAAATTAAGAGGGCCCCAGGTGTCCAAACAGCAAGCTTCCCTCTCCACTCTGCTCTTGGGGATAAGGTTCTCTAGTCTATGGGAAGGTCTATCAGATGTGCAATTCTGACTTATCCCCACATAGCAGGTTACAGTTCCCTGCCAGCCTGCAGAATTATTCACACAAGCCAGTCACATTGTCCCGTAGGAACCCGGAGAACCACACCCTGCTGACACTGCAAAGCCTGCCTCCCACAACCCCCAGTTGTTCACCCTGCTCCCGAGTGGAACCCCCGTGTGGCCCGGATGGTGTAGGGTGTCCTCCCCAGGCTGTCAGTAAAGGTGACTTGAAAATGACTGTTGATCTCATCCGCCTTGTGCTGGGTATTATGTGTTCCTTCTATCCCCATAACCCTAGGATGGTAATCTCTCCCTCACTGATGGGGTGAAGAGGAGGCAATTAAAATGGAAACTTGCCCATGGTCACACAGCTAGTGAGCCACAATGCTGGGACTTGAACCCTAGCATCTGGCGCCAGAGCCTACAGCCTTGACTTTTGTGCCAAACTGCTCACCATAGGCATTCGATCATTACGATCCCACTAGTCTGTAAGCATCATAGGGTCAAGGGCAGTGTCTTGTTCATAACAGCATCCTTAGAGTCTAGCATAGTGCCAGGAGTATTAAGGGACTCGATAAAGTTTTGTTAAGTAAGTGGATAAACGAACCTAACATTTCTGAACTTCCATTTCCTCACCTGAAAAATCAGAATAATCATCTCCATTTACCTTGCTAAAGACAGTTTTTATCAAAGAGAATAAAATCATTAGTTTGGGAACCAGACGTCCTGGGTTTAAATCCAGGTTCCACCAACCACATAACCTTGGGTAAGGCCCTCAACACTCTGTGACTCAGTTCTGCCATAATAAAATAGGATCTACTTCGTGGGGCTTCCATAAGGTCGAAATGAATTCACATATATGAACACTGAATAATATTAGTCATTGCTGTTGGTTTATGGATTAGAGTGCATATGGAAAAGACTCCAGGGGAACTGTGGAATGGATGGTTTGTCTTTGGTGACCTCCTCCCTCTACTGCCAACTCCCTGTGGTGAGCACTGCTGGCCATCTGTCCAGTATCCATTCTGTTCCTTCTTTCTTTCTTCCTTCCTAACAGAACCCCACTTTTGTCGAGGAATTTACCTCTGCCCTGCATGACCCAAGGGAAGATGGCCCCATTCCCAGCCAGGAACAGATTATGACTAGTATTGTCCATTGTGGTAATTTTATTTCCTTTGCCAGTGATTGGTATAGGAGAGGGCATGTGACCCAGTTCTGCCCAATGAAAAATGAGGAGAGGTGCTCAGGGGTTTCCTGTTTTTACTCTGGATGTTTCCATGGCTGGATGAGACAAGTGGAGCTTCAGCTGCCACCTTGTAGCAGCCTGAGGACAACGAGGGAAGAGGCAGGGGAGCAGCTGAGTCATCAAGACCTCTGTCTGATGTTCCTCCACCTGTAGGCTTAGTATTTTGTGATGGATAGTTCATTCAGTCATTATTTAAGTCCATTTGGGTCCCGTTTCCTGGTGCTTGCAGACGAGGTGTCACCATTGATGTCATTCTTCTTATACTTGGCACCCTCCTGCTCTTCCTATTTCAATCAATTGTTCTCAATTTTCTTCTCAATCTCGCATCACTTTTTTAGTGCAGCTATTTTTTAATTTCCCTTTTTCTCTCTCTCCTCTCTCTCTCTCTGTTTCTCCCACTCTCTTTTTCTAGACCTTAAACTTTGGGAGAGAAGGGAAGGTGTCTGCTCTACTTGCCATTATATCTCCAGGGCCTAGATCAGTGTCCTGGACAGAGTAAACACTCAATAGATATTTGTTGAATAAATGAATGAACTAATCTCTTAGTCTTCTCGTTGTTATTAGATAAGACTGGATAAAATCACCATTCCAGGGGAACTTGCTTTTGAATAGGAAATTCTAGGAGGTTCACCAGAAAATTCTTATTAAGTTTTATGAGATATTATTAAAGGTCATCTTGAGGAAATGACATTGTCGTATTTTTGGATTATGCTTCCAATTTTGGCAGGTTGAGTAACGTAGACAAATATTCTCTCTGAGGAGAATTCAAAAAACTGGACAAAATATTTTCCAAAAATCAGCTTGAAAGTATGGGAAAGCTATTAAAATAGTAAAAAATGACCAGACTGAGGTATGAAAGGGGAAGGAGTTCCAGAAAGGAGAGCTTGGCATTTGGGGCATTTGCAAATGATGCAGCTGAGAAACTGGGAAACATTTTTGACAATATTTGTGGGTGGGGGAAAAAGTTGCAGTTCAGGGTCTGCAGAAGTGGGGATCATGGTGAACCTCTAACATGTTTAAACCCTAAAGGGCTGTACCCTAAGAGTAAAGGGGAATTATCAGTAAACCAGCCTTCCCATAGACTACAACCCAGCTCCTAGACATCGGGGTACCCAAGGAAGTCTCGATCCCAAAACATACTTACAGTATTAACAGTGTTCATGTGACTGAATGGCCTTGGGAGCCTAGCAGAAGCAAATAATGCTTTTTGGAAGATAAAATTTAAGTTCTCAATCTAATTTTACAAACAGTTTTCAAGTACGACGACCTATGTACAATCAAAGATAACCAGTCCCATGAGCAGACAAGACATTATATGTGAGGATCAGGAGTAACAATGCATGGTAGAAACAGACTATAATGACTCTGGTTGAGCAAACCCAGACTTTAAAATAATGATTCTTCTGGTGTTTGAGGAGATAAAAGACAAGATTTAAAATTTTAACAGAGAACTCTAAAGAACCAAATAGAAATTCTCAAAATAAATAACTGAAAGTAAGAACTTAAAGGATAGGTTTTGAGTCAGCTAAGGAAAGACTTATAAACTGGAATATAAGGCAGAAAAAATCCAGAATGAACCAAAAGGAGAAAAAATAATTGAAAAATGCAAAGAGAAGATAAGAGATATGAAGAAAACTATCTTAGTCCTCAGGCTGCTATAACAAAAATACCATAGACCGAGTAGCTTAAACAACAAACATTTATTTCTCACAGTTCTGGAAGCTGGGAAGTCTGAGATCAAGGCACCAGGAGATTTGGTGTCTGGTGAGGACCTGCTTCCTGTTTCATAGATGGTACCTTCTTACCCTGTCCTCACAGGGCAGAAGGAGCAAGAGAACTCTCTGAGGTCTCTTTTATAAAGGCACTAATCCCATTCATGAGGGCTCCACAGTTGACCTAATCACCTCCCAAAGGCCCCACCTCCTAATACCATCACACTGGGGGTTAGGATCTCAACAAACGAATTTTGAGAGGACTCAACATTCAGTCTATAAGAGATACAGTGATAAATTCTAATACATGTTTATTGGAGTCCCCATGGTAAAGGAGAGAGAAAATGGGATGGACACAATGTTTGAAGAAGTAATGGCTTATGTTTCCTCACACTGCTGAATGGCTTAAATTCATAGGTAAAAGAAGCCAAATTTATCTCAGGAGGATAAATAAAAATAAATCTACACTGTAGCAAAACTTCTTAAAGCCAAAATGAAAAGGAAACATCTTAAAGGCAGCTATAGGAAAATTAGACATTTTAACCTTCAAAGAAGAAATGATTAAACTGAAAGTGACTTCTCATCAGAAACAGCAAGAATCACAAGACAATGGCATCATAATTTCAATGTGATGGAAGAAAAAAATAATGCCCAGAGAAAACGTCCTTTAGGAATAAAAATAAATAATGTTACTTTCATACAAACAGGAACGGACAGAATTTGACAGCAGAAAATCCACTCCTAAAGGAAATACTAAATGGTATTCTTCTGGCCAGAAGGAAAACGATTCCATGTGGAAAGACAAAGATGCAGGAAAAGCAACAAAGATGGTAAGTATGTGGAGAAATCTAAATAATGACTGGCTGTAAGAAAATAAAGTCTCATGGTGTTTAAAATATAAAAAGAATTAAAATAAAATCAACTGTATATAAATCAGGAGTAGAGCAGCTGCAGTGCAAATGTTCTGAGGCCCCTGTGTTGTCTGAGGGGGTAAAAGCACTTCTTAATGTTGACTTTCATAAATCAAAGATGCATGCTGGAATCTCTGGGGAATTATTAACAAATAGCAAATGACATTACTTCCCACCTAACAGAGGGGGAAATAGAATAATTACAAATAACCTATCCAGAAGAAATCAAGAAGTAAAAAAAGAAAAAGGAACATAAATCAGACAGGACAAATAGAAGGAAAATACAAAGATAGCAGATTTAAACTCAAGTATAGTGACAATTAAATTAAATGTAAATTGACCAAGTGCTCTAATTAAAAAACAGTTTAACGGATTAAACTTAAAAACAACTTAACGCTGCTGACGTGAGATAGGTCTAAAACATCAAGATACAGAAAGGTTGAAAGCAAAAGAATGGAAAATGATATTCCATGCAAACACTAACCAAAAGAAAACCTGTGTAGCTATGTCAATATCAGACAAAGTAGATATTAAGGGAAAAAGCACTCCTAAAGATAAAGACACATGAAAGGTTCAAGTCGTTAAGAAGATAATGACAGTTCTAAACTTGTATGTACCTGATGATTTAGCCTCAAAATCTATAAATCGAAAACTGACAGTTACAAGGAGGGATACATGATTGTACAATCATTGTGGGAGATTATTTTTGTTTTTATTTTTATAAAAGCAAATAGCACTTACGATATACCAGGGACTTTTCCAAACACTTTACATGCGTTAGCTCATTTAATCCTCACAGTAGCTACACGAGGTAGGTGAGAATTCGGAAACATCAAGAGCTTAAGTAAGTCACCCGAAGTCACTGAATTACTAAATGTCAGGGCTGAGGTTTGAAACCAAGCATTCCAGCTCTGGAGTCTTACTGAAAGGTAGTGGGAGGCATTAACACTGCTCTTTCAGTAACTGACAAGGCAAAACTCAACAAGAGTAGGAGATTTGAGTAGAGTCACATGATTCTCCATTACTGTAGCTCTTCTCAGCCCAAGTTTTATGGCACAATTATGAAGCTGGTGCTATCTGGTAGTGGCTTGTTGTGAGGTAGAAATGAGATTGCACATCCTTATAAACTGGAAAACGCTGTACAAATATTAGTTCTATTGTTTGACTCTTGGTCTTCTATGTCTACTTGTTTATTTTTGGGCAGTTTTATGGGTTTGTCATATCTACTTTTTATTGTAATCTCTTCAGATCCCTATTATAAAAAGGTAGAGTATAAACAATTAAATTATTGTTGTATCACTGTTTATACAGTTGGGTATAAAAATGTTTGACTATATAGAATCTGAATTAAACTTAATAAAAGGTCATTTGCTGATGGTTCTTTGGCATTTGGGGCATTTTTTTTTTGAGCCCGCACATATGTGATTCAGGCTCTGGTATATCCCTTCAGGCTTGCTGAAAGATGGTATGACAAGAGAGCTAGTGTGGGACCTCATGCAAGTCACTGACCTTTGGGCCTCCGTGTCCTCGTTCATCCAATAATCATGCCACTCTAAATGACCCCCTGCCCTCACAGGGCATCAGGAAGGGTTAGAGAGGACATAATTGGGAAAGCTCTTTGAATTATACACAGGGCTAAACAAATGTCAGGCATTGTGAAGAATCTCAGATGGTGCAGATAGCTCAACTAGTCTGTTTTAATGCCATTTCATATGTTGTTAATAATAAAAGCTAACATTTATTGAGAGCTTGCCATGTGGCAGGCACTGCGCCAAGCCGTTTATAGGCTGCATTCCATCCACTCCTCACAGCAACCCAAGAGGCAGAGTGGTCCAGGGCGCTGCAGCCAGACTGCCTGAGGCCATCTCCAGGCTCCACCACTTATCAGCTGGGTGTCCTTGAGCAAGTTTATGACTCTCCTTTGTGCCTCAGTTTCCTCAACTGTAAAATAAGGAATAATGAGAGCAACAACTTCATAGAGCTGTTGTGATGATTCAGTGAGTTAATAAATGTCAAGTGCTTAGAAGTGTGTCTGGCACTTGGTAAGTGGTCTCCAGGAGCTTGTTTTATCATTTGCATTTTTTTAAATTATTTTTTAAACATCTTTATTGGAGTATAATTGCTTTACAATGCTGTGTTAGTTTCTGCTGTATAACAAAGTGAATCAGCGATACATATACATATATCCCCATATCTCTTCCCTCTTGCATCTCCCTCCCAGCCTCCCTATCCCACCCCTCTAGGTGGTCACAAAGCACCGAGCTGATCTCCTGTGCTATGCAGCTGCTTCCCACTAGCTATCTATTTTATGTTTGGTAGTGTATATATGTCCATGCCACTCCCTCACTTCCTCCCAGCTTACCCTTCCCCCTCCCCGTGTCCTCAAGTCCATTCTCTACGTCTGTATCTTTATTCCTGTCCTGCCCCTAGGTTCTTCAGAACCATCTTTTTTTTTTTTAGATTCCATATATATGTGTTAGCATACGGTATTTGTTTTTCTCTTTCTGACTTACTTCACTCTGTATGACAGACCCTAGGTCCATCCAGCTCACTACAAATAACTCAATTTTGTTTCTTTTTATGGCTGAGTAATATTCCATTGTATATATGTGCCACATCTTCTTTATCCATTTCATTTGCATTTTATAGGTGGTGAAATGGTTGTAAGTAGCAAGTAACCAGCTGATGAAGGGCCAGATTGGAATTCTAACCCAGTTTTCTCCGAGCCCAGAGCCCACGTGTCTAACCACTACATTTCCTACCCCCACAGTCCCATGAGCAACTGCAGGGGTCACCAGCCATTTGCAAAGCCTGTTTTGAAGCTCTGCAAAGACCAAGGATGCTGCTATTTCCATTTTCCTTGCAACAATCCTCTGCATAATGCTTAGTCTTTGGCCTTCACTGAGAGGGAAGTTCTTAAGAGGCCTTAAGCCCAGCACTTGCATCCATATTTTTCTCACTAATGCTCAGCAGAGGAAAAAAAAAAATGCTCACGGAAGTATTTGTTACCCAAACATCAACTAAAACATCCACACTCACCATACCTATCTCCCCATCCCCAAACACCACCACTTGGCCTGTGCCTGTAGCTGCAAATTGCTTGGGAAATGTTTATTTCTGGTACATGCCTGAGGATGAGCAGCAGCTGGAGCAGTCTAGGGAAAACTTCCCCTGGCAAAGCGGGAGGTCGGTCCTCTTTGCAGAAATAAGCATAGACAAGCAGAGTCTCCAGGCAAGCACCCACTGGTGGATGCCCCAGCCTGGCTGGCATTGGATCATAGGGACAAGAGCAACCGCTCAAGCCTGTGGCAGAAGAGGAGGGAGAGGGAGGTAGCATCCTTTTAACATTCTAGTCACTGGGTCGAGCAAGACTGGCTGGAGATAGAGATTAGATAGTGGGTTTTGTCAGTGGTCACGTTGTCACGAATGTTTTTTATGGTTTGTCTTGGGCTGTGCTCCCCTGTCTCTCCTCTTTAACTTTCAAGAGTAGTTATGCAACTTGTTAGGTTCAAGGTTGAGGACGTCAGCCCAGAGGGCTAGAACTGGCTTTCTGCTAAATGGGGAAACAGGATGCACTCATTTTTATCACCCTCTCAGCTGCCTTTCTGAGGGTCTGCCTTCTCCTCCTGGGCCCTCCAGCAGTATGAAAGCTAGTGCTCCTTACCTACATTCCCTACAAAATCATACTCCTTTCTCTTTCCTATTGAAGCTCCTATCCTGTTCAGCGACCTTGGGGAGGAAAATGATATGGTAAGTTCATACTATGGGTGAATGGCTGATATTAGCTAATAGGTTTATTTACTTCCCAAGGGGAATTTTCTTTTCCAATGAGTATACCTGGAGCCACAAATCCAAATGGCAGCATTTTCGGCATTCCCACGCATTCCAGATGCTTGGACAGATGTGAGACAGTCTGGAGGCAGTATAATTAGAGTGGTTTGGAGGCACTGTCTGTGTTCCACCCATGTCCCCGGGTTCAAATCCGAATGCTGCCACTTTCTAGCTATGAAACTTGGGGCAAGTTGCTTCACCTGTCTAAACCATCTGCTTTATGTTTCAATCTGCGGAAGTAGACCCTGATACAAGGATTTAAGTGCAAATGTTCGTGGGGTGGAGAAGGTAGGTGATCCCAGGAAGCACTGTCAAGGGAATGAGGAAGTAAGACAGGGCTGGGAAGGATGTCTATACGGGGTGCAGTAGTGTGCAAGTGGCTACTGTGGGTAACAGGGGCGCAATTCCACTGGGCTCCCTAGGAGGCTGTAGAACATCTCAGGGTTGCCCCTCAGGAGGGGTGTCTTAGTCCATTTGGGTTGCTCTAACAAAAATGCCACAGACTGGGTGGCTTTTTTTTTTCCAAAAAATTTTAAAATTCATTTTATCGAAGTATAGTTGATTTACAGTGTTGTGTTAATCTCTGCTGTACAGCAAAGTGATTCAGTTATACATATATACACATTCATTTTCATCTTCTTTTCCATCATGGTTTATCACAGGATATTGCATATAGTTCCCTGGACTGGGTGGCTTTTAAACAACAGAAATGTATTTCTCACAGTTCTGGAGGCTGGGAAGTCCAAGAACAAGGTGCTGGCAGATTCAGGGTCTGGTGAGGGCCTGCTTTCTGGTCCATAGATGATGGCTTCTAGCTGTAACCTTACATGGTGAGAAAAGGTAAGGGAGCTCTCTGGGCTCACTTCCATAAGGACACCAATCCCGTTCATGAGGGCTCTGCCCTCTGACCTAAGCACTTCCAAAAGGCTCCATCTCCTAATACTATCAGCTTGGGGGTTAGGATTCAACATATGAATTTGGCTGGGGGCGGGGGGACACAAATTTCAGCCCACAGCAGGGGGTGTGAGAGCTCTGGTATTCATCCACCAGCTCCTATCAGTCATTGGTTGAGGACTGCTCCCACTAATTCTGAAGCACGCCCAGCCTGCTGTAAGAGCTCCAGGGGCCAGAGGACACCTTTGGGCTTGCAGGTGGAGGCAGTCACAGGAATGGTATGTGCTAAGCCCACACATTAGCGTATTGGCAGTGACTGTAACAGCATCCATTCGGTGGGAATAGAGAGACCCCCGAATGCTGAGGGATTGGATGAGATCGTGTCACCACTCAGCACAGTGCCTAGTCCGTGGTTAGTGATGGCCAGTGATGGCTTTTGGTCCTGTTATTCGCATGCTGGGCATGCTGAATACTAGCCACCAGATGGGAGAAACTGGTTTGTTTGGGAGAGAGGTAGGAAACCAAGTAAGGAAAGCAGGAGTAAGGCTTTGAAGGGCAGGCAGGGCATGGATTTGACCCAGTGGGCAACAGGGCCAGGGTGTGTGGGGCTCCTTGGTGAGCAGAAGACCTGCCAAGGCCAAGGTGGGAAAAAGACAGCATCTTTATGGAAGCTCAAGGAATGCACATAGAAGCACATAACATCTTGGGGGGCCGTGAGGAGGTGTCTGAAAGATGATCTGTGAGGCAGTGGCATCTCCTCCACAGAACCTTCCTGAACTGGTCAAAGGGCCACAGGCGTCTGTCCTCCTGACTAGTTTGGATACAGACCTCCTTTCCCCTCCCCCATCTCACTCAAAAACCTCTGAAGGCTTCTCATGACCTATCAAATGAAGACCAATTAAAAATCCCCCACAATGTGCCCCCACATTATTTTTCCACCCTTGTCTCTTAACTACCCCTTCCCCCTGAAAAAAACTAGGATTTACCCCCTTGGAATTTGACCAAAAGAAAGAAAGTATGAAAAGGATGAAAATGTAGAAGCTTTATCTGGATCTTTTTCTGACCAAAGAGTGTCCTTCAGGGGCTCTGTACCTGGCATCTAAGACATGGATGCAATGACTTATAACACTTAAGCTTCATTTGAAAGTGGGAGAAAGAACCATAAGAACCAACACTGCTCTGAGAAATAATGGAAAATGTTATCTCCAGAATCCACTGGGTAATCTGTACATCTGAGATTTACTTAGAGAGAGACGGTTCTCTTCCTTAATGTGGATTTGGATTTTGCTAAATAACGGCAAGAGTGTTATTCATTGTTGGTGTAGGTGTGCATGCATGTACACAGCTGTGTGGTGTCTGTGTGCATGTGTGTTTGGCCCAGTCACACCCACTGGAAGCCCACAGAGAGGGTGCATATCTTCACATCGCCGACCCGGCTAAAGGACACATTTGAAGTTAACCAGACTCAGATCAAAGAAGTGGCTTTCCCAGGCTAACTCAGAAGCAGACGTGAGGCAAACTCCCTCTCCCCACGTATACCAGAGGGAGCTGACCCTTGAAGGGATAGAAACTCAAGGGTTTCCTCGGTTCTTGCACTTTCAACTGCTCACCAGTCCCTGGGCACAGCTTGAATTCCCACTCTCTTGCACAGTCCAGGTATGTTTGCTGCTTCCCCTACTTAGAATGCCATTCCTCACTTCCCTTCTGAAAAACTCCTACTTCCAAGGCCAGCTCAGACGTTACCTCCTTCCCTGACCCTCCTCTGGCATTTGGTCACACTTCTATTATATAACACTTACCACAGTGCCATCTACCATCCAGTGCCGAAAACCAATGAAACCAAGGGATTAGGAGCTCAGAATCTGGGATCAGTCAAGACCACGTTCAGATCCTAGGTCTGCCTTTTACAAATTCTGGGACTTCCCCTCTCTGAGCCTCAAGTTCTTTCTCTGTAAAAGGCAGATGGTAATTATACCACTTCGTAGGATTGTCATGAAGATTAAAGGAAATGATGTGTCCAGTGCAATAAGTGGTCACTGATTATTACTGTACATGTTTGCCTCTGCTCCTAGATTAGGAGCTTCATGGAGAGGCAAGAACCACATCTGGTTTGTCATTCCATCCCCAGCGTGGTGCTCAGTAAAATACTTCTTCAAGGGCTCAGCGTCTGATCTCTTGCCCCTGGTGCATGTGCTGTGGGAATTCCTTTCTCTGCTGCCTGTCTTGGTTTAATGTCATGACTCTGCTTCCCAAGACCCCTCTGTAAGCCCATCTTAACCCTTATACATTCCGTCCAGACCCCTAACTCTCATAGCTTCTCCCTGCCATCTCAGCCCAGCCAGGGCCAGGATGAAAGTTCTGGACAACCACCTGGACCATGCTGATGACTAAAGGCAATGATGGAGAAGTGGAATTTAGCCCATATGAAGTGCTCAGTGGAAGGCAGTTATTCTTCATACGGTTGTCGCTGGGATGGTTGTTTCTGATGTGGCTCTACAGTCTGGGCCAATGTCAAGGGTTTGCTCATCTAGCTTCATCAGAAATGGCCTCTCAGCTAGCATATTGCCTGCTACCTCTAGACTTTGAAGAAGACTTGTATTCTCCCATACACTTTCACATACTTTTTCTTCAAAAGGATGTTTCCTTATCCATTTTGCGTGTCTGTTTGTGCTGTGGCCGTTCTCCTTCCCTTTGATATCTTTACTGCAAATGCTGTACATACTTGTGGCTTGAGAAATGGAGATCAGAAAATAACTTCCTGGATTTGGTATAGGTCAGATACAGGGCTTGATCTAGTAGAAATCCCAGTCACTGACTCTCTCAACGGGACTGAGACTGGGGCTCAGGCACAGTGTTTGGAAGAAGGCAGCATCCACCCACTCCAATGTCTTGGATCGGACTTTCTACTTCAAGTGGAAAGTGCTTGAGGCAAACATAAGCTACTGGTGTAAACACATTTGTTCAAAGCTAACGTCCTCTACTCTGTTGGCAGAGATGAGACCTGGCATGACAAACAGAAACCAAGGGACACCCTGTAAGCCTCTATGTACGTGACAAATGCAATCACCTCCCCATCATCCACGTTATTGGCCCAGAACATTGACACGTGTCATTCAAACAGCAGATAACAAAAGCAATCCTGTAGCTTTCTTTTCTACATCTTTTTGTCCTTTCTTTTTGGCTTTGGAATTTATTATATTATTTTTTTGGCAGAAGATGTGCCTTCCCAGTAACTTTAAGTTTACTTAAGTTTATCTTAAAAAAAAAAAGAGTTTGCATTTTCTAAGCACAAACCGACAGACAAGGCATAGAGAAGAGGCCATTTCTGTGTGGGAGGTTTGCGGGACCAGGGAGGAGCCGGAGAGCCAGGGTGTGCCTCAAGGTGGACCCCACACATGTGCATATGGATAGTGGCTGCATTGGAGGCACCTGGGAGCAGAGAAGGTAGAAAGAAATAACCAGAGAATGGGAGAGACAGATACCTAAGGGGGAGCAGGTGGAAAGGGAAGTGTTGGAGAAAAAAATGAATGAAAATGAGGCAAAGGTCCAAGACAGACAGAAATAGGGGGACCAATCTGTCCCAGGTGGCCAGGGATTGCCCTAGTTTTGACTCTGAAAGTCCAGCAACCCCACAAACCCCTCAGTCCCAGGCAAACCAGGACAGTTGATTACCCTAGAGGTGAAAACAGAGAACGGGCAAAAAGAGAGTGGTGCCCTCCAAAATGAAAGCAGATTGGGCTGCCCCAAGTACTTGCCTGGAAGAAGAGTGTGTGAGTCTGAACTGAACCAGGCCTCTCATCAGTGCCCAGGAGCTGCTGGGTTCCTTGGAAGGGAATGGCATCTCCCCTTCCTTTCCTTCCTAGAGAAGCCAGGACACTCCCAGAGGAGGGTGCTCAGACTGAGAGCATGAGAGTCAGAGGACCTGCCCACAGGGCTCTCTGGGCTAACATTGCGCGTTCACTCCTGGCCTGAAATACCTGCTTCCCCCATCCAGCTGTGATGCTATGATGAATTCTGAATATGCTACCAGAACACCTGGATTCTAATCCCACTTCTGTCATGTGTGTGCTGTGGGATCTTGGGTGACTCCCTTGCTGCTTTGAGCTTAGATTTCTAAAGCGGACTTAGTAACTACGAATTTTGTCTGTCCAGTATACTTTGTAATCCCCTTTTTTCTTTTTCCTTTAGGGAACTCCTCTCCTATAATATATGGTCTTGGTGGGGCTGTCAGTCATAATGCCCTTCTCCTCCCAACTTCTCACGGTTGGGCATGTGCCCCAGATGGGGCCAATTATAATACTGTAGTCTCTAGACACTGATTGGTTCAGTGGTGGGCATGAACCAAAACCCTGAACTTTTCTGCTGGATCTAGTGGGAAAGGCTGTCTCTCTCCCTTTAGAATCTACAAAGTATAAGCTTGGGTCTGCTGGCTACATTTTTCTAGTAGACAGAGAAATCCTGTATGCTGCAGGAAAAGAGAGCAGAGTGAAGCAAAACTAAGAGAAGACAGAGAAAAAGACAAGTGTCTCATTTGGGACTCTTGATCCAGCCATACCTGCAGCAATCACCTTTGTACTTCCTATTTACATGAACTTGTACATTCCCTTTTCTGCTTAAGTCAGTTTGTATAGAGTTTCTGTTACTTGCAACTGAAAGAATCTTCACCAATATAATCTCTTTATAAAAATGAATATAATTCCTTGCAGGACCCATCTGACCCTCTTTATTATTATTATTGTTTTTGTTGTTACTATTTTATTATTATTAAATGAGATCACAGGTGTGAAAGAGATTTCAAAATTAGTAAAATATCATATACAGCCCTCATGCATTGCTGGTGGGAATGTAAAATGGTGCAGCCACTGTGGAAATAGTTTGGCAGTTTCTCAAATGATTGAACATAAAGTTACCATATGACCCAGAAATTCTACTCCTAGGTATATGCCCAAGAGAATTGAAAACATATGATCACAGGGAACTATACTTGACATCTTGTAATAATCTGTAAGGGAAAATAATCTGAAAAAGAATAGATATATCTATATCTATGTATCTGTAGATACATAGATGTAGATATAGCTGAATCACTTTGCTGTATACCTGAAACTAACACAACATTGTAAACCAACCATACTTCAATTTTAAAAAAAGAAAACATATGTCACACAAAAAATTATACACAAATGTTCATAGCAGCATCATTCATAATAGTCCAAAAGTGGAAACAACCAAATATCCATCACCTGATGAGTGGATAAACAAAATGTGATAGAGCCATACAATGGAATGTTATTTGGCAATAAAAAGGAATGAAATACTGATATGCAACAATATGGATGAACCTTGAAAACATTATGCTAAGTGATAGAAGCCGGACACAAAAGGCCACGTATTGTATGATTCCATTTACATGAACTGTCCAGGATAGACAAATCCATCCAGACAGAAAGTAGATTAGTGGTTGCCAGGGGCTTGAGTGAAGGAATGGAAAGTGGCTACTAATGATTAGTTTCTTTTTAGGGTGATGAAAATGTTCTGAAATTAGTAGGAAGAGTGGCACAACCTTGGGAATATCCTAAAGAATGCTGAATTGCATGGTGAGTTATGGTACGTAAATTACATCTCAACAAAAAAATAAATAAATAGGCTATGTACATATAAAGGATGATTTTTATTATTATTATTCAACTCAAATCCCAGCTTCCATAAAGCCCTTCGTTCAATTCTCTGAACTTCTCCAGACTGAATCTGGATTTTGCATTTGTTCCTCACACACTGCTGCCTTGTGTTATTTAAATAATATTCAATAATCATTAAATAATAAATGATTTAAATGGATGATTAAATAACTGATTGTGTCAATAAATATGAGGTTATATATCTTTTGTGATTCATTATTGTAGAAAATTAATTTCTTTTAAAAAAATTTTATATTGAAGTATAGTTGATTAACAATGTTGTGTTAGTTTCAGGTGTACATCAAAGTGATTGTTATACATATACATGTATCTATTCTTTTTCAAGCTCTTTCCCCAGTTAGTTTATTACAAAATATTGAGCAGAGTTTCCTGTGCTATACAGCAGGTCCTCGTTGGGACGAGGTTTTGTCTTCTCAGCTTCTCTTGTGTGACTTGCAGAGCACAGGGGCACGGTAGGCACTTAAGTTTGGGTTGAAAGAATAAGTGAGGGCACACTTCTCCCCCTCCCCACCTTCCCGGATTATCCAAAGGCACCCGTCATGTACTGAGGAGCCCCATGCCCCTGATGAGTACAATGTGAGTTAATGAATGGCAGAATTGCTACCTGAAGACCAGCACGCCCACTGCAGAGAGCCCCTTCAGCAAGCAGCATGCAGTCTCAGAGTGAGGTCCTCAGCCCACCTCCACAGCAGAGTGACCACAGTGCCCATCAGGACTCCCTGATCTCGGAGAAAATTCTTTGCAAGTGTTCCAGGCAATTCCCATGCAGTTGGAATTTGAGAACACTAGGGAAAGTGTGAATTTGTGTGAGGCAGCGAAGTGGTTTGCAGCCTGCTGGATAGCTGTTATCAGAATGCTCTAAGTTCAAAGCATCCTGACTCAAACTGGCTTAAACAATAAAGGGGACTCATTGGTCACATAACTGGAAAGTTATGGGGGAGTGGACTGAGGGGGTAGCTTGATTCAGGGGACCATCAAGACCCTCCTGGACTTGGTTTCTCCATTCTGTCATCCAGCATCTGCCTCATCCCAAGGCCAGAGCTCCCTTCCCCACACAGACCCCTATCAACTTCCAGACATATGTGATTCTTTGTCCCAGCCAGGGAAGGGACGTGGGGGTAGGAAAGGAGACACTTAGTTCGTTAGTTAATCCTAGTGGCTCTTTTAGAAGAGGAAGAATGCTTCTTTCCCAGAAAAACTTCTTCCTTGGTCATGTTGCCCTTTCTTAAACTATGGCCCGGGGATGGCAATACAGTGATTCATTTCAGCCTAAACCACATGCCTCCCCCAACACACGTGCAAACACACACACACACACACACACACACACACCCCAGAGATAGAATCAGCTTCCTCCAAAGACTGTGGCTGAATGGGAGAGGTGAGGATACCAGAATAAAAACCAGGGTAGCTAGCAAGAGGACAGCGATGTCGGGGAGCCAGGCACAATGCCCACTACTATTCCTGCGCGAACCTGGGCCTTCTCAAAACCCAGTCCCCTCCTCTGGGAAACCTTCCAATCCCTCCCCGACTCTGTGCACCCACACACCACCTGCCCTCATCCACCTATCCATCCACCCACTTACTATGTTCCTGGGGTGTTGGGGGCTAAGTGCTCAGTGTGAACCAGAGATTTCTACCCCAGTGGTGTTTTCAATCTGGGCAAGGAGAGAAAAGTTAATCAAATGATTACACTAGTTAATGTCTAGTTTCTCGAGTAAGTACAAGGAAAAAAATGAGAGTTGTGGGGGAGAGAATGAGCTTGTGTCTGGGGACCTGACCTGTTAAGTATGTGGGGCTGGGGAGGGCGGCTTGAGGGAAGGTTTTCCCGAGAAAGTGTTGTGGGACTTCTGCTCTAGTTTTCACCACACTGGCCATCCTACCCTCTGCCTCAGCTGTCTCCCTTGCTAGAAAGGCCAGCCTCCACACCCATGGGTTGTGGTCCAGGGCCTGATTTAAAGCTTATGCAACAAATGTGCATTGAATTTAATTGTGAGCGGTTAGAAGCGCTGGGAAGGAAGGTGGCTAGGTTCCAAAGAAGAGCTTCACTGTTATGGTAACAGTGGGCACAGGGTCCTCCTGGATGCTTTGGAATGCCTCAGGGGTGGGGGGTGGACAGCGTAGAGGTGGAAGGGGGATCTGCATTTATTCCAGGGCCAGGAGAAGCACTGTGGCCTTTACATTACGAGCCCCAGGGTGCAGGAGAGCAGGGGGTTGTCTCAGAATGGAAGCTGGACGGACATCCACTCCCCTTGGCCAAGGGAGACCCGAGTCATGGCCCGTGTCCCTGAGTCACCTTAGGGACCCCTCTGAGCTCTCGGAAGCTCCTTCCTCTGGGACATGAGAATAGAAGCCACTCTTCCTGAACAGACTCTGAATTTGGTGGTGGTGGTGGTGGTGGTGTGGAGGCAGGCGCTGCACTGGTGAGGTGGTTCCCAGGAGCGGTTCTCTGGAACTTTCTCCTAAGGCAGAGGTGGGGTGGAGGCAGAAGGAGAGATCCGGAGAGGCGTCGAGGCCGCAGCCCGCCGCCCGCGCAGGTGGCAGAGGGGCCGCGACTGGCCCGCAGCCAGAGCCCAGCGGTGTCCGGGCGCCCCTCCCCGCCGCTCGAGCCCTCCCACTTCCTCTGAAGCAGCCGCGGCTGTCAGGGAGCCGGGCGCCGCGCGCAGTGCAGGCTCGGGGCGCCGCGCAGAGGAGGCTGTCGCTCTGGCTCGCCGCCCCCCGCCGCCGCTCCGCACCGCGCCCCGCCAACGCGCCGCGGACCATGGACCTGACCAGGGGCCTCCTGGTGGCCTGGGCCCTCAGCCTGTGGCCAGGTACGTGCCCCCTTATACCCCCGCCACCCCCCGCCTCCGGGAGCCCCTCCCTGACCCTCCGAGGCCTGGGATAAACAGCTGCCAGGAGCCGGTCGCGGTGCGCTCCCAGGGTCCGACTTCGGCGGCTCTCGGGGACGTGGGTCCCCCGGGAACTGGCTGCAGTCGAGCGACTCCGCCAAGTTCCGCGCTAGAGGGAGGCTCGCGGAGGCGGCCAGAGGCCGGGACTTTGGTGGAGTTTAAGAGGCTC
Source organism: Mesoplodon bidens (assembly GCF_964165515.1). Classification (NCBI taxonomy): domain Eukaryota; kingdom Metazoa; phylum Chordata; class Mammalia; order Artiodactyla; family Ziphiidae; genus Mesoplodon; species Mesoplodon bidens. The sequence goes on along the minus strand of NC_138178.1, from coordinate 57,921,678 downwards.
GAGTTGAAAAGCGCCGAGGGCTGGTGGCCCCGCCGGGCGCCCTGCTTACCTCCAAGCGCCCCGCCCAGCTTTCCGCGCCGCCGCGGGGGTCACTCGCGGTGCCGGGAGCGCCGAGGGCGCGCGTCCTGAGCGAGGGAAGGAGTCAGGGCGCCCGGAGAAAGCATCCCTAAGAGTGGAGAGCCTGCTGCGGCGGTCCCGGGGAAGGGGGGGTTTCTGGGGGAGGGCCGGGAGCAAGAGCCGCCCAGGGTCCCTCGGGCCGGAACGGAGCGCAGCTTTGGGGCAGTCGGCGCCCAGGCTCTGGCGAGCCGTCGCGGGCCTAGCCGAAGGCTGCGGAGAGCAGCTCGGCAGTCCAGGGCTCCCGAAAACATTACCTGACCCTCGAGATAGGGACGGGGCATCGCCCCCCAGCCCGCGCTCAGAACTGTGCGCTCATTCAATAATGCGGGGGATTCCGCCATCGCTGAGACGTGCGCCGCCGCCTAATGCACTCCAGGTGTCGCGGCGCGGCGGGGACCCCGGGCCGGCGTGGCGCGCGGCCCGGAGCAAGAGGCCAGCCCTGGGCTATCCTCACTGGGGCACCCGGCCCGGGAGTCCCCACACTCCGAGTCCCGGAGTGACCCGCCACTTGGTGGCGGCGGCCAGAGGCGCTGTTCTACGGATCGGGAAAGCTTGCGGGACCCCTCCTTGGCGTGGCCGAGTGCTCTGGCGGGGACCAGCACCTTGGAAACTGGCCGAAGGGCCTAGCCTCCCCTTCTGCGTGGGCTCCAGGTCTGGGCTGGGGCCAGTAGTAGGAGTCAGATGCGGTGGCAGGGGGAGAGGCGCCCTCAAAGAGCACAGGTGGAGATCCCCCAGCCCAAGCAAGCTCACCCAGTCCCGGGGTAGTACGGGAAACAAGTGCACCCAGCGTCGGTCTATAGTGGAGCTTCTGGGAGGGCCTGTAGTTGAAAGGGGCTGTGCTGGTGGGGTTCAGTTCAGATCGTAGAGTCACAACTGAAAACAAACATTGATGCTTTAAGTTGGGGAGGAGAGAGCGTTGGGGACAGCGGGGGAAGAGCTGCGACCAGGCCAGCATATATCTAGAAACCCGCTGCCGGAGGAGGTGGTGAAGCCCTCTCTAGGTCATTTAGGCAAGAGGGGGAACTCTAGGAACTGCCTTCAAATCACTAGGAGACCCAGCCATAGAAAAAGGGAATGCACTCCTGTGTGACCCCAGATATGTGGCCCCTCCAGAACTTGAGTTGAAGTGGCTGCTTTAGGGGCTAGAGACAGTCCAGACCTCAGAAAGCTAGGGGCAAAAGCTTTGAAATCAGACCTGGCTCTGTTGTTCTGGCTCTGCTGCCCACTAGCCTTACCGCCTTAGGCAGGTTATGCAATCTCTCCGACAGGTATCCTCCTCTGTGAACAGAGATAGATATTCTGAGACCATAAAGTTGTTGGCCTGATTAAGTCAGGCTGGCCCTGTAAGAAAAGTTCTTAACACAGGGTTTGGTGCACAGTAGGGCTGAATCGGTGGTTGATAATGATAAAGCAGGGATGGAGGCAGGTAAGGGAGTGTGGTGAAGGACAGGGACAGGATTTGTGACTCAGAACTCCCTTCATATGGAGAAAACCACTCCTGAGTTATGTCTGGTCAGTCTGAGTTCTTGAAATATGGGATTCATTAAACATATCAATCAGTGTTGGAACAACATCTGCCTGCAAGGAACTGGGGGTGGGGCCCAAGCATGTATGCAGTCAGGGCCCTGCCTATAGCTAAGAACAAGGTGAGACCAGAGAAAGCTAAATAGAAGCACTGGGGAGTGAATGGCACAGAGAAGCTAAGGGCTGCAACTCGAACAGAAGTTCAGTTCTGCTTGAATAAGGCTTCCTGCAGGAGGAGATAGCATTTGGACTGGGCCTTAAAGGAGTGTGTAGAGTGTGGATAGACCTTAAAGTGGGACTGTTTGTACATTAGAGTGTTATTTCCTGGAACTACAGTAGTTAAAGAACAAAAAGATGAATATTTGAAAACCACAAAGATGACTCTGGTCAGTAGTGACTCTGAAGATTAGAAGGGTCACAGAAGTCATTGGGTCCATTCCCCCAGCTCCAGAGCAGGACTGATGTTGATCTCTCATCTGTGCATCACATGGATTCAATGTGAGGATTATCAGGAAGCTTGCCTACTGGTGATGGCACAGTTTGGCTGGTCAGGGACTTGTCACAGGCCAAGTTGGTGGGGGAGTCCTCATTAAGGCCATTATGAGTTCAGAGCCTTGATCTTTCCAGAGCTTCTGCTGCAGGCTGGGAAGGGTGATGAGATGGGCAGAACTATCAAGAAAGCCAGAAAAAAAGTAGACAGGTCCAAAGACTTATAGCTGACGTTCAGAGAGAACAGACCCATTGATCAGAACTTGCCTATTGTAATGCATCTGACGATTAGGAAAAAGAATATATATATGTATAACTGAGTCACTTTGCTGTACAGCAGAAATTAAACACAACATTGTAAATCAACTATGCTTCAATAAAATTTTTGAAAATAAAATAAAAGTGAAATCCTCCCAGTTTGGAAGCAGAAAAAAAGAAAAAAAAAAAAACTTCAGTCTTTACTGAGCACTTGTTACCTGACAGGTGACATAAAGACACATAGGGAGATCAGACAGAGCGTGGGGGTGAAGGCCGTGGGGTTTTACTGCCTGGGATGGATCTGGCCTCTGCTAATTGGGACTCTGTTTCCTTGGCAAGTTACTAACCAGCTCTGTGCCTCAGTTTTCTCATCTGCAAAATGGGGATGATAATAATAGAACTTAAAGAGTATCCAAAGATTTATGATGTATATAAAGTACTTGGAAAGTTGCAGGCACATATTGAGCATTTAGGAGTTTGTCTTTCTTCTCCATCATCATCATCATCATTGCTCATTACTGGCCATTGAGTAAGGGATCTAAGGATGCAGAGATGTAACCTTCATACTTCATACTCATAAATAAACCTGAACTTTCCTAATCCCTTCTCCCAAAGGACTGGCCCAAAATCTTGGTCATAATGGGAACTCAGGGATTTTTCTTTTTGTTTTTGTTTTGCCATTGAGGCTGTCTTGAAGTCAGTATGATCCTGGCGTGAGTGTTTTGTGTCGTTGGAGAGGAGAAGAACGATACCACTCCCTTATGTGTCCTTGTGCGTGGGGGTCTTATTCAGCAGAAAAACCTTGTATGGAAAAGGCACGGTACTGGGCACCACAGGTGTGCAAAGACTAAAAAGATCCAAGTCCTGCTCTCCAGCTTGGGAAGAGCAGGGAAGGAGATAAAGTCTGTCACTTTGCCTCCCCAGTGCCCACCCTGCTGGGAGCTTGTCAGCCAAGCCTCTCAGCCACCATCAGCCGTGGAGCTTCTGGACCCTTCCACAGGCAGACCCTGGGGGCCCTAACGAGATGAAAGTAGAATATGACCCTCTTTCTTCTTATTCACCATGCCCCTATCTCTACCCTGCAGTGGATCCCCCAGAGATGGGATGTCTATCTCCTCAGCTAGACATCCTCATTGTTCCCAGCCCACCCACAGGGCTGTGGGTCCTTGAGAAACTCAGACAGCAGCTCACCTTCATTTTGCCCTCTGTGAACCTCTTTGTCTCCCCTCCTGCAGTGACAGCTTCCTCCAGCAGCAGGGACTTCCCTTCCATCCCCTCCCCTCATTGCTTAGGACAGAACTATGATCTTAGCTGGCGTAGCTTGGCTCTTGCTGTATAGAAGGGAGTTTTTGGAGAATTAAAAAGCCCTCTTTTCTCTCCTTAATGCCTGACTTTGGAGATTCTTCTCTCACTATAGGCTTCCAGATCTTACTTACATTGTTCTATTGCAGTTGCAAAGAGAAAGGATCCATCACAATCCTCCCCAGGTAGTGACAGCCTCTGGCTGACTCAGGGAGGGTCAGCTACAAAACAAGCTTTAAACATGCACTAACACATTCCAAAAACGGTGTCTCATCTGGCCCTCATAGCTTAATGCCCTTATCCCAACACCACCGAACCGTGGGCTACCCTCAGGAATTCATAGCCATTTGAAACTATTTTCCCAAAACAATTATGAGCTCCAAAGTCACCCACATGCCCTTAGTGTGGAGTGCTTGCTCTAGGGAGCTGTGGTCTAGCAAGGAGGGTCCCCATCCCCCAACATGTAAATCCTGAGTGTACCAATTCTTAGTTGAAATCCCAGAAGGTTACCAGCCAGGGGAGAAGGGGAGGAGACTGGAGTCGGTCATCTCGTAAGCCAAAAATAAATAAGCTCCCCCAAAATTCCATGAAGGGTTTTCATACTCTGTACTTATGACCTTCACGAGATGAATAAAATTCCTCCTGGAGGAAGAAGTCAGTGTGGTCAAACATGCCCCCATCTCCCCCCACCCTGCACTGCCTCTATCCCAAACTTCCTCCACCTTCGAGCTTACTGAGCTGGAGTAATGATCATTATGTGTGTGTCCTGGGAGCCCAACTGGATTCAAATCCTTTCTGCTTGGGTGACCCTGGATAAATCCCTCTGGGCCTCATTTCCTCATCTGTAAAATGGGTAGAATAACGACTTCACAGGCTGATGTGTGCTTTAGATGATCTCTATGTGGTTCCTTCATACCAAGTGTTTGGAACAGCATCTGGCACCCAGTAAGCCCTCAGAAAACAATAGCAGTTCATTGATCACCCTTCCCATCATTCACTTGATTCATACCAGGCACTGCGTCAAGCATTTTCTCACATCTCAGTCAGGCCTCGCTATGGAAGTCACTACAGCAATCACCAGGTTACACGTGAGAAGTTAAATGGTTCATCCAGGGTCATGCTGACTGAGTAAGAGGCGATGTTTGGTGTTTGCCCTTAATCTGTGCATAATGTCTCTTCAGGAGGGCACAGAAAGATGAATAAGATGCCCTTGCTGGAAGATACTGTCTTCAGGGAAAATGAGATCTGTACGCAAATGGCCATCCTCACATGGACACTGGTCCAGGAGAAGCAGCTCTCTCCTTCAGACTCAGCTAGACAGCGATTTCCCAGTCAAGATGCTGGCTTGGTGAGAAGTGGTCCTCACGCCCTGCCTTTTAATACGGGAGCCTCTCTCCCTCACTTGCCTCCCTGCTCAGGGCTGAGTGGGGCTCTACCATCTGCCCCCAAGTCCCAATATTCTGGGCCACTCTGACTGCCTCTCCAACCCTCCTCAGGGTCTAGGCTGGGCATTGCTCTCCTCCCTTCCCTGCCTCTGCTTCCCCTAATCAAAACCTGCTCTGAGCTCCAGGCCTAATGAGTTAATTCATGCTGCACAGCACTAATGAGTGATGACAGCTTCATGTGTCCTTCAAAGTGATTTGCATTTTAACTGGGCTGTGCCTTGAGCCAAAGGATCAAGGGGCTAATGATGGAATTTCAGGTACCAGGACCTGAAATAGGTGAGACCAAAAAGTTGAGGCAAGGGACCTGCCTGGCCTGGTCCAGCCCCTTATCCCACTACTCCATCACCGATCAGATGGGTTCTACCTGGGCCCTTGTGGATAATGGGCGGCCTCATCCTGTAACATAGAAGAAACCAGTCTGTGGCTTGGGTGATGCTGCTCTAAAGTGGGCAGAGGTTTTTCCACGTGGCTTGTGGGGTGAGTTAGGCAAGTTGCTATAGCAATGTGCTCCAGGATTCCAAACAGGATGATGACACAGAGAAGGGGCTCCTGCCTCCGTAGCTGGGGCTGACAGCTTTCTTCCCCCAGCAGCATCACCCAACTGGGCCAGGCTACAGGAATCCTGACCCTGCCGATTTCCAGGACCTGTTTCTTTGCAGACTGGGCCTCAAGAAGGCCATGGAAAAATCATGAAACGAGTAAGTGGATACAGCTCCTAACAGTCTGCAAAGAGCACTCCCGTGTATTTGTTCTGTCAGTCAGAATAGGCCAAGTGAGGTCAGAGGTCCTGTCGAGGCTGGTATGTCCATTAGATAGAGGGGGAAACTGAGGCTTTTCAAAGTTAAATGATTTCCTGTGATTTCCCCAAGATCACATAGGAATTCAGGGACAGATCTTCTGGCCAAAGATGAGATTAGAAACCTAGTTTGCTACACTCGTCAGAGGAACTTAAGGAGCAAACAGTGCTTCAGCCAAAGGAATGAAGTTCTAATGGTAGATTTTCTACATCTGTGGCAGGCAGGTAGGACAAGATCACTGAAATCATTCTCTGTAGACCACTGGGGGTGTCTGCAGTCTCCACCATCTGTCCTTTCTGTCTCGCCCATCCCCAGGCCCTCAGACTACTGCTTTCTCCTACTGCCAGGAAGAAGACCACAAAGTGATGTCCATCTCCTCTCCTTCTACTGGAATTGCTCTTTTCCTGGAGCTCATAGCCTCTCATATTTGGTGACTGGTGGCAACCATAAAGTCCCATAAATAGTATGTAGACAGAGCTCTTCTCTGAGTTTATTCCCACCACTTACCACATATGCAGGATCAGCTACATAATCTGTGGGGCCCAGTGTGAAATGAAAATACAGGGCTCCTTGTTTAAAGACTATTAAGAATTTCAAGGTGGCCACGGCAGAGCATTAAACCAAGCGGGGGCCCTTCTGAGTGTGGGGCTGAGCAACTGCTCACAGAGTTCTCCCTGCAGGCTTGTGATTTGGCAAGGAAGGCACCAGGATCCCTCTTGACACATGAAGAAACTGTGTGGCTCGTCCATTTGGCCAGTATGTACTGAGCACCCACTAAACCCCAGGCATCTCCAGGTTCTGGAAATTCCAAATCAGATAAGGCCCAGCCTCTGTGAGGGCAGGAAGGCACAGATCACACACAGGCTGCAGGGCCCATGAAAAGTGCTGGTGTCCGTAGATGCAGGGGTGCCCATAGAGCAGTTCTGAAGGCACACAGCCAGGGCTGTGGAATGATTTTTAAGCCATGGAATTCAGAGGATGCTTCTGTCTCCAGTTACAGCCTCAAGACCCCTTTGAGAACCTTTGGGGGGGACATTCAAGCATTTGATGCTGAGCTCTGGAGTAGCCCTCTTGGCGAAAGCAAGAAGCCAAAACTTGAAATGCTGGCCTTTCCACAGCCACGGGTATTGGTGCTGCCGTGGTCCTGCTGGGCTAATCCTTCTAAATAAGGGGTCACTTCTTGGGTTTTTTACCTGCCCACTTCAGCCTCCCCTCTTGGTCTGCAGACAATCAGCAAGTCCAGTGGTCCTCATTCATGGGTGAACAAGAGAATGATGGTGTAAAACAGAACTTTTCACTGTCCCCACCAGAACACACCATCAGTCTCCTTGATGGAGCCTGGCCTTGGCATTTTTTAAAGCTCCCCAGTAATTCTAATGGGCAGCCAAGGCTGAGACTCACCAGTGTCATCTAAACCCAATCCCCAATCAAGCAGAAGAGAAAACACTGTCCAGGGAAGGGAAATGACTTTCTCAGGGTCACAAACAGTCAGTGGTGAAACCAAGATGTAACCAATTGTCCTGCTTCCCAGTTTTCCAGCCCACCTCTCCAGCCTGCAGTTTCACAGGATTCATAGCCAGGCTGGGCTGGAGATGTAGGGTGGAATCAGAGTTTGAGAGGCTGAGGCACAAGGGGCAATTTGAGATGGGAGTTGGTATCTGGAGGGTTATTCATTTAGTGACCCTGTCTGTGTCCCCCACAAGGCCATAAGCTATTGATCACTGTGTGGCCCCAAGTGGGCCAGAGGAAAGCCAAAGAGGGGCTATGGGGACACCAATTTGGCTGAGGATCCTGGTCAGAAATGCTCACAGACAGATGGACTGGCACGGTAGGAGGTGTCCAGCAGGGGTTAAACAGAGCCCATTAGGGTCATTCCAACCCTGAGATTCTGGGCCCCACTGAAGCTGTTGTGAGTGTTCAGGTGAAGGAAACACCTGACTCAGGATGGGGACTGTCAAAGAGAAGCCCAGGTGGGGTGGGTAAGGGATGCTCCATCAGGACAAAGAGGAGAGGCTTGCCTGGGGGAGGCAGAGCAGGAAGCCCCTGCGACCAGCCTGAGGCCCAAACTCAGTTATCATCCTCCCTCCCTCCGGACCCCATCCACCCAGACCTTCCTCAATAGCAGACAAAGTGAGGCTAAAACACAAACTGAGTGTGTAGTCACTTCCCCTGCTTAAAACCCTCAGTGGCTCCCTATTGCCTTAGGTTGAGTCTAGCCTCTTTAATAGAGCTCACCAGACCCTGAATAGCCTGCACTCAGGACTCCCCTCTAGCAGCACCATGTGCATGGGCACGTCTACACCCCTATGGCACCTCCACTAAACTGAGCTTCTTAGTTTCTCAAACACACCAGCTCTCTCTGTCCTTCACTCACATTGTTCCCTATATCCCATCCGACCCCCTCCTTTCTCCTGGCTGTCTCCCATTTATTCTTCAGGTCTTCCTCCTGAAAGCCTCACCTGACTCAGTCAGACCTTGGATCAGTTACTTTTGTGATCTCAAGATGCCTATACTTCTTACAGTGTTATACCCCATACACAACACAGTATTATAATAGCCCAAACAGCTTTGCCCACTGGACTGGAGCAGGGACCACATCTCCTATCAGTCTCTGTATTGCCAGCTCTCCCACAGTGCCAGACATAGTACTGCTCAAATAATATGTGTTGAATGAATGTAAGAACTGTCTAAGTCAACAGAAAGATATTTAAGGGCAAGATAGATGTCTTATGTTTCTTTGCAGATGCACCCCCAAGAGGTCCCAACACAGTGGCCTGTATTAGGTGCTGTGCTAGGCGCTCTGAGGGATAAAACTTAAGAGATAAGCCCTGTCCTTCAAAGAGTTTATGGTCTAATAGGAGAGAGATCTTTGGATAAATAACTAATACAGGGCTTCCCTGGTGGCGCAGTGGTTGAGAATCCGCCTGCCAATGCAGGGGACACAGGTTCCAGCCCTGGTCCGGGAAGATCCCACATGCTGCGGAGCAACTAAGCCCGTGTGCCACAACTACTGAGCCTGTGCTCTAGAGCCCGCGAGCCACAACTACTGAGCCCACGTGCCACACCTACTGAAGCCCATGCACCTAGAGCCTGTGCTCCGCAAGAAGAGAAGCCACCGCAATGAGAAGCCCGCACACCGCGACAAAGAATAACCCCCACTCACCGCAGCTAGAGAAAGCCAGTGCACAGCAACGAAGACCCAGTGCAGCCAAAAAGAAATAATAATAACTAATACAAGGGAGGAAGTAATAAAGCTGTAAGAGAGCTACAGATAAAAGACTCTGGAATTTGAGAGGTGAAAAAGAGATGATTTGTAACTGCAAGAAGAGCAGAGAATATATCTGGGGAACAGCCTGATGTTTGGTTGACAGGATGCTGGAGTATGTGCAGAACTGCAAGAATGGAACATAGGCTGAGGCCACCGAGAGAGGACCGAATGCCAAATAAGGCATCTGGATATAGCAGATGGGAGCCACTGAAGGTTTTTGAGGGAGGGTAGAGCATGTTCTAATCTATGGTTTGAGAAGCTCCTTGGTGGCGGGGAGGGGGATATGGGTGTAGGTTGAATGTGACAGGACAACACCTAGAAGCAAGTGGATTGCTAAGATGGCTGCTGCAGCAACCCAGGCAGGAGGATGCCAGAGCCTGATGTAAAGGTGGTGAGAGGAGAGAGGAAGAGGGAACCTGTGAGGGGCAGAGTGGAACATCCTTGGTCACCAGGGAAAGAAAAGGAGAGAATATGGGGGGGCGGTGTTAAGGACCAGGAAGTTGAGTGGATCCTGGACATGTCGACTTTGTGGGGCTCTTGAGCAGGTGGAAATATTGGCTGGGAGCTTGGAAGCGAGTCTGACTTGGAATGTTTTGACTGGGAGCCTGTCACGTACACATGCTTAGTGGCACGCGGGCCTGAGAGAGGGAGTACCCGTGACATGGGCCCTCCTTTCCCTCTATCCCCTTTCCAGGCCCAGAAGCAGTGATTCATGCCCCAAACTTAAAGAGAACCCAGATTCTGATTTTAAAAAGCCTTTCAGAGCAGAAGAAACCAACAAGAAGGCCAGGCCAGACCACAAGCCAAACATCAACTGTGGAATGTGCTTGCTGCTGACAGTGAGGCCAGCCAGGGGCAGACATGCTGGCAGGCTTGGCAAGAGGCCCCTCTGGTTGTCCGGAATATGTCAGAATGGTCACCGAGATGATCCCTGCTCTTTCCTCTCTCTTTCGTGTTCATCTCTGCATTTGAGCACATCTTAAAACTAGCCCCTCCCCCCACCCCCAGTCTGTAAGTTGCACTGGTCCCCATGATCCTTGCTGTGAAAGCTCTGGTCTACCATCCGTCTTCCCACCTCTGCTCAGCCCGGAGGACTAGGACCAGGAGACAGGCAGGGGTCTGGGGGCTGCTCTGGGGTGCCCAGAAAGGCTCCCGTGGCTTGTGGCAACAGCCAGCCAACTGGTCTCCCTGCATCCGCCCTGTCCCTTGAGCTCCTGCACCCAGTAGCCAGAGGGATGCTGCTTGAATGTGGATGGGATCATGTCCTAATCCCTCTGCCACGAACTCTCCGGGGCTCGCCTTCTTCTCTGGGTGAGAGGCTTGTGTGATCTGACTCCCCTGCCTTTTCGACCTCATCCTCTACTCCTCCCCCACTTGCTGCTTCTGCTTCACCCACACAGTTTCCGGAATGTTCTTCAAACATACCTGGCGCCTTGGGCTTTGCACTTGCTATTCCTTCTGCCTGGATGCTCTTCACCAAAGAGCCTCTCTCGCTTCCTTCAGGTCTTCACTTCAACACCCACCTCTCATGGAGGCCTTTCCTGCACCCCTAACTAAAATGTCAGCCTCCCCTGCATGCACTCCCTTATATAAACCCCCGTGCCTGCTTTAGTCCCACTGGGGTATTTCTCACTAGCGAGCATTATTACCGATTTTCTTTATTCACCTTGTTTATTGTCTGTCTCCTCCAATGGAGTGTCATCATGAAAGCAAGAATTTCTATATGTTGTTTTACATGTGTATCCCAGGGTCCAGAGCAGTGCCCAGCCAGAGGAGGCAAGTAATAAGTAGTTGTGGAATGAATGAATGAATCAATGAAAACCTCCCCCCAGCCTGCAGCAGCCTGCAATCCCATTAGTTAATCCCCTTTGAGATAAGTATCACCCTCTCCCCAGTCACCTTTCTTAGGACACCAGTCCCCTAGGCGTTCAGTCCTGACACTTCGCAGGACATTGGTTAGTAAAGCCTTTCTTTCCAGGCAAGAGTGTGGTGGTAGTTGCTGGTGGGCTGCTGAGGTGGAGGAGGGGATCTTGAACGAGAAGGGCCTTGAAAGGGGCAAAGTGTTCAGAGCAGGCAGCCCAGGCTGGCCCAGCTGGGCCATGCTCTTCAGTGTTATTTACTGTGACTCAGAGAGGACACAAGGAGACATGGGACAGTCCTTGTTTTTACACAGTGAAAACCTAGGTATGTAATGGACTTCCCAGGGAACAGCGGGGTGGAGCAGAAGTTTAAAATGCCTCGTTTCCCACAGAAGGGTAGTGATTCAGACATCCTCCATGGACCGCAGAATGTGGATGTGTCCTCCGGTACCCCAGAAGGAGCTGGCAGTGCCCAGAGAACATGGCAGGGGCGAAACAGCAGACCCTAATAGTGGACCAGGTTATGGTCCAATCCCTGGGAACCACCAGACCAGATTCTGCCCTGGTGACTGGGGAGATGACAATAAACCCATTGTACAGGTGGGGAGACTGAGTCTGAGCCCAGTGAGGTTCATATTTGGGGCATGTAACCACTGACTTGGGGTTTGAATACCGGCCCTGGCACTTACTAAGTGTGTGACCTTGGGCAGGTCACATCCTGTCTTTAGAATGTATAATGGGAATTATAACGCCTACCTTGTAGGATTAGTATGAATAAATAGAAATAATACTGATTACCAAACAACATGTCTGGCGGGGATGAGGTGCTCAATAAATGTGTACTACTTGCTAACAGTCATCGGGGGCTTCCATGAATCAGGCTTTGTGTTTTTTTTTTTTAATAAATTTATTTATTTATTTATTTTTGGCTGCGTTGGGTCTTCGTTGCTGTGTGCAGGCTTTCTCTAGTTGCAGTGAGCGGGCTTCTCGTTGCGGTGGCTTCTCTTTGTTGCGGAGCACAGGCTCTAGGAGCACGGGCTTCAGTAGTTGTGGCATGTGGGCTCAGTAATGGTGGCTCACGGGCTCTATAGCACAGGCTCAGTAGTTGTGGCATATGGGCTTAGTTGCTCCACAGCACGTGGGGTCTTCCTGGACCAGGACTGGAACCCGTGTCCCCTGCATTGGCAGGCGGTTTCTTAACCACTGCATCACCAGGGAAGCCCCAGATTTTGTTCTGAGCACTCGTCTTCTCAATAATCCTAAAAGAGGGGTGCTGTTATCTCCCCCATTTTAGAGAGGCGGAAACTGATGCATGTCATTAAGTAACTTACCCAAGATCACCAGGGTCTTAAAGTCACAGCCTGGGATTGGAACCCAGGGGGTCTGACTCCAGAAACTGCAATTCCCAGAGGTCATGTGACTTGACCGAGGTCTTGCAGCTGCCGATAAAAATGAGATCCAGACTCCAAATCCAGGTTTGATCATCTCCAAAGCCCACCTTCTTTCCTGCTTTAACTGTACTGCTCACACAGCTCTGGCCATATCTGTGTAACATCTGGAGTACGTTCACTTAATAATTTTCATTCAACTGACTTTAAATCAACTCAGTCTTTGCACTTAACCTTCATCGTAAGCAATAATTGCTGTGAAACCTAAGTTTTGATTTGCTTGTAATTTTTTAATATCCATTAAACATGAGTTGTCAAGTTTTAATGTTCACCCTTGTCCCACGTAAACTCTTCTCACCCACTATGCCCTAGGAGACACTAGGTCACCCTGTGCAGCCCTCAGCAAGGACAGATGCCCCCTAGTCCCTACTCATCCAGAACTGAAGTGCGATGGGGCTCAGGTTTGACTGGGGGACGTTTTGACGAGACAGACCTAGACTCCCTTCATCTGTGGCATGATTTCTCCACTGCCCTGGCTCTGTCTCCTTGGAGGTTTAGTCAGGTCCCCCTCCAGGGCTAGTATCCCCTTGGCACACAATGGGAAGAGTCCAGAGAAGTTGGCAGGTGTGGCCATTTTCTCTCGTGCTCAGCCCACCCCAGGGTGAGGCCCAGGAGGGCACTTTCCCGCCACCTGGTAGCCAGGTCCCTTAGTGTTTCTGCAGTGCTGTTTGGCTTGGCAATGGCCCCACTGGACTGGTGCCCACTGCTGATGGAGACGGGCCAGGGAAGAGGGGTCTGCCCAGGGTGCCCCACTTATGAGGGCGGAGGGAGCTTTTATGTGGAAGCAGAGGCCAAAAGCCCCAGATCAAAGCTTTGCTGAGCATTGCGCTGGCCTGGAGTTGGGAAGGGGGCAGGGAGGGATGTGTTAGGGGGATAGCAAGGAACCACTGGGGAGGGCAGTCCAAATAAGTCTGTTGTCTCCATGAAAGAAGAGGAAACCCCCAATCCTCTCAGTAACAAATGTCCTTAGAGGATGTAGGTTAAAGTGGAGAGGAGGTTGCTGCTTTCTCTGGGCCCTAGCAGCTCCAGAAAGGCCTCCTCTTCCAAGGAGCCCTCCTGGATCACTGCCAAAGTGATGATCATATTTCTGTGAGCTTCTCTATCACATCAGCTGCATTTCATCAGCTATCATCTTATCAGCTCTACCCTCACTCTCCACAAGGCTGCCTGTCCCTTGAGCAGTGGGCACTGTTCACTACCTTCCCTCTTACCTTCTCCTCCCCTGTATAGCGTCCCACCATCCTGCCCTACCTCCAACTCTTAGGGTCTTGACACTGCCTCAGGCAGTTCACGCCAGCCCGCGCCCCTCTTCTTTAAACCTTGACTCCACTCAGCCTGCTGGGCAGTAAAACAGCTGCAGACTAATTCACACAGAGGCGTTCATGGCTAACTGAATATTAGACCTACCCTGCCTCTTATTGATTTTATAGGAAAGGCTGTTTGAAATCAGCCATGGCTTAGCCCAGATGGACCAATCTGGGCCAACCCTGAATGTAGCAGAAGTGGAAACCAAAGCCTGGGACTGGATTACATCTCTCACTAACTGGACCCTCCAAGCCTAGGGTAATGAAAAAGCCCTGGATTGTGGATGAGGACCTCTGGGTCAAGTTTAGGCTCCAGTTCTAGACTTAAGTGAGTCATATGCCCTCTTGAGATGTCCATTCAATCCCTTCTAAAATAAATATTTGGCCTTCATGTTTCTGAAAGCTCTTCAGCGGCCGTGCTTCCATGCTTCTGTGAACATTTCCTGAGCTAGAACCTTGACTCTGGGTATAAAGCCACGTGTAACACAAGAAAGAAGTTGACAACAGGAGTTCTATTTTATTTTATTTTAAATTTATTTTATTGAAGTATAGTTGATTTGCAATGCTGTGTTAATTTCTGCTGTACAGCAAAGTGATTGTTACACATATGTATACATTCTTTTTTATATTCTTTTCTATTATGGTTTGTCACAGGATATTGAATATAATTCCCTGTGCTATACAGTAGGACCTTGTTGTTTATCCATTCTATATATAATAGTTTGCATCTGCTAATCCTAAACTCCCAATCCATCACTCCCCCAACCCCCTCTCCCCCTTGGCAACCACAAGTCTGTTCTCTATGTCTGTGAGTCTGTTTCTGTTTCGTAGATAAGTTCATTTGTGTCATATTTTAGATTCCATATGTAAGTTATATCAGATATTTGTCTTTCTCTTTCTGACTTATTTCACTTAGTATGGTCATCTCTAGGACCATCCGTGTTGCTGCAAATGACATTATTTCATTCTTTTTTATGGCTGAGCAGTATTCCATTGTATATATGTACCACATCTTCTTTATCTGTTCATCTGTCGATGGACATTTAGGTTGCTTTCATGTCTTGGTTATTGTGAATAGTGCTCCTGTGAACATAGGGGTGCATGTATCTTTTTGAATTATAGTTTTGTCTGGATATATGCCCAGGAGTGGGATTGCTGGGTCATATGGCAACTCTATTTTTAGTTTTTTGAGGAACCTCCACACTTTTCCATAGTGACTGCACCAGTTTACACAGGAATTCTATTTTATTATTTTTTATTTTTTTTTATTATTATTATTTTTTGCGGTATGTGGGCCTCCCACTGTTGCGGCCTCTCCCGTTGCGGAGCACAGGCTCCGGACACGCAGGCTCAACGGCCATGGCTCACGGGCCAAGCCGCTCCGCGGCACGTGGGATCCTCCCAGACCGGGGCACGAACCCGTGTCCCCTGCATCGGCAGGCGGACTCTCAACCACTGCGCCACCAGGGAAGCCCAGGAATTCTATTTTAAAACAACTTCATCTAGAGCATGGGTGGACCCAGTGCATGGTTGGCCCTTCATCATCCACAGGTTCATGAGGATTCCTGGGCTTCAGACGCCTCTTGAGAGGCCTCAGTGGCAAGTGTCTGCCTGGGAGGGAATGTGGAACCTGAACATCCCAGATAAGTAGCTCTCCTTGGCTTGCATCCCTCCAATGACAAGTGGCTCACCACCTCACAAGACAGGGCTTTGTTTTCTAGCAAAGGCAGAGGGAATCATGAGCCCTTAACTCTCCTAAGGACCTAAAACTGGGAGTGAACATTTGGGATAGTTTTGAAAGCATGAGTAACTGACATAAACCGAAAACCAAAGGGTTCTGCATAACCCTCAGAGAACCAAAGCACTTCCACTCCCCGGCATCCTCCATCCCCACCAAGCCTAGCCAATATCATCCAGCTTAGCTTGTGTTCTGGTAGATCTATGTTGAGCTCTGTGCAGACGGAGAACTTTTCAAATGGGTAGGGTGTATCCACTGTAGGGCGGGCCCTGCAGGCTTGGAAGGGATGGGCCCTCACAATTCCTTTTTTTAGTTTGCAGTCAAAGACCAGGGACAGACAGGCCCAGCAGTTCTCCGGGTCCTCACTGCCCTACTTCCTCTCCTTCAAGGGAAAGCCTTGCCACAAATTGCATATCCTGAGCTTTGTCTTGTTCTTACTTTGTCCAAACACCCCCTGGGCTGGGGCTAACCCCAGATGCCCAGGGCTCTTGATCCACACACTTACGACAAGCAGGAGACAATCTTAGGAACTGGAAAACTAAAACCAAACTGTCTGAGCTCTTTGAGCTGGTTAGTGTGCCAGGAAAGGGAGGGACTCACTGTCTACTTCGTCTCCCCTAGAAATGGCCAATGGCCAGGAACAGAGTGGGCAGGGCCGCCACGTACAGCTGTGCAGGCTGCGCACTGCATAACTCAGTCAACTGCAATGTAAACAGCCCCCTCTACAGTTGTGTAATGAAGTGCAGTGACCTGGGAGTGGGGGGTACAGAAATTGGTAACTGAGTACATAAATGGGCTTCATTAAATCCAACACAGGGACTTAGAGATACAGAATCTAGTCCAGTGTGTGCTTTTTACAGATAAAGAAACTGAGGGCCAGAACAAAGAAGACATTGGTCCAAAGTCGTAAAACAAGTTAGAAGCTGTGCTGGGATTAAAACTAGGGCTTCTGAAGCCAGATTCAGTGCTCTGAGTTCCCTCCCTTCCTGAGGCTCCGAGTATCACATTCCCTGTCTACTCCTTGTTAGCAGGTTAGTGTGTGAGGTTAGTGAGATTCTTGGAGGTCTGAATATTTCTATTCTTTCTCTTTTTGGTCTCATGTTGTCTTATGTGTCAGTAGGTGCATATTGAGCCTCTTTCGTGTGCTAGGCATTGTTCTAGATCCTGAGGATAAAGATAGAGTCCCTTCCAGTGGAGTGCTGGTAAATGTTTAACACCTGATTCTGGCTCTTGGAATGGGGTGGAGAGAGTCCTTCTTTGTAGCCATTTGCCAGTTACTGTGGTGTAAATCCTCCCACCATGGTCAGCTTTAAGTGACCAACAGGCATCACTGAATGGGAAGATTGCACACAATTGTCTCTTGTGAGCAGGGACCAGCACACCACTCGTTCCTTCCCTTGTAGAACTTAAACTCTAGTGGGAGAATAAGCAAATAGCTCTTGTAGCCATCTGTTATTATGTTTAACTGTAAAAGAAATGAAGATGCTTTGAGGGAGAGGAATGGATTCTCCATAGCATGGTCAGGGAAGATTTCTCCCAGGCTGTGACATTAAAACTGGAGGTGGAGAAGGAGCTGCCTGAGCAAAGATTTGGGGGAGACTGTTCCACACAAAGGGAAAGAGCTTGAGGTGGAAAGAGCTTGGTTTGAGGAGCAAAGAGGAAGGCAGTGTGGCTGGAAGCAGGAAGTGGTGAAGTTCATGGCATAGGAGCAGACTGATCCTGCAGGGCCTGGTGGGCCCTGAGGAAGGGTCTGGAATCTACCCTACATGCAATGCGAGGAACCTGGAGGGTGTGAAGCAGGAAAGTTCCAGGATCTGTTTGGCATTTTTAAAAGATCACTATGGCTGCTATGAAGAGCATAGCTTGGCAGAAAAGGATGAGAATGACTTGGACTGGGTGATGTCAGAGGAAAGAGAGAAGAGTGGACGCACTTGAGAGGGATGGAGAGGGTAGAACCTGCACGGTTTGCTGATGGGAAGTGACAGAAAATCCTGAGGAAGGACCTCCAAGCTTCTGACTTGAGCAATCAGGGTGGTACTGCCAAGTGCATCGATGGGGAGACTTTGGGGAAAAACCAGTGTAGAAGGGAAAATCTAGGGCACCTCTTCGGTCATGTGAAGTGAGGGATGCTATAAGACATCCAAGTGAAAATGTCCTATGGGCAGCTGGACATTGACTGTGGGACTCAGAAGGCAGGACTGGGCTAGGGTATGATTGGGGGTTCTTGGGAGCCTGGGCCACTTTGAGGTGAGTGGAGGAAGGCAGCAGCCCAAGGCCCCAAATACTCAGCCAGATCCTAAAGTGGATATTGGGGGTCACATCTCTTGACTCCAGTTTTTCCACGCAGCTTGGGTGTGTATGTGTGTGTGTGTGTGTGTGTTTGATAATCAAGACTTCATTGCACTTTAAATGAACTTACAACACAGATTCATAATATCACTGTTGGTGTGTTTTAAAATCCGTCATGGTAGCTCCTGAAAGCTTAAAGAAAGAGCTCCATTTTGATCAATGTCTCTACCTAGAGAGAAAGAAAAATAATGTAAGGCAGAAAATACACTGGCTTTCATCACCAAGACATCTGTCTTGTTCCTGACGGAGGTGATCCACGTGTTCTCCGAAGGCCTGGGATGGCTGTCCAAGGCTGGGAGTGAAAATAATGTTAATTACAGTAAATTTCAGCCTGGTGTTTCCATTTTAAATTTTTAGGCCTGTTTTCCATGAACCTGACATCTGCTTAACCAGCATATTGGCAAACTCCTGATTTCTTTAAAAAATAATAAAAAGGGCAGAATTTTGCTCTCACCAGCACTTGCTGTCTCTCTATCTCCCCCCTCTGGATGCTTAGCAGTGTCTCTATTTCAGTCCGCATCTACCTGCCCCTGCAAGCGTTTGGTCTCCACCACAGATCTTAGAGATGGGGCCCTCTCCACTGCAGGAGGCTGCCCAGCCTGTGTCTGATTGTTTCTGATTTAGAGAATTCTTCCTTCTGTAGGGCTGCACATGCTTTGGAGAGTTGAAGCGATGTCGTGATAAGTCACACGTTAGCAAGCATGTGTTTATCTAGCACAGAATAGGACACCAGAACCAGTTTTTGATGAGACAAGGATACTGAAGTAGGGGAGAGAGGTTGGCAGGCCAGGGAAGACGGGGGCGGGGGGACTGTCAGCACCCAGCATGTATCATGAGGGCACCGTGGAACCTGGCTGGAGTGCAGAGGGTGAACTGATAGAGGGCCAAGGGTAAAGGGAGGGCTGCCCTGTGTCCCATCTGCTCATGTTCTACTCAGATGAATATTGAGTTAATTTGATAAGCTTGTCCATGGTCATTCGTTCACTTGTTCATTCATGAGTTTGTTCTGTCCACTTTGTTGAGAGCCTGTTGTATTCCAGACACTGTGCAGGGAGCAGAGGTGAAGAGGGAGAGAACCTCCTCAGCTTGGTTAAAGTAGCCTCCCTTTTGGCACCAAAGGTAAGGTTAGCATAGGATCTTCAATGCTTCAACTCATATGAAAGCTTCTCAGAGAGGGCTATCACTGGTCCAGCTGGAAGGGTGTCATTTTCAGGTGTGAGTAGAGGGTCTTATCTGACCCCACCAAGGAGAGCTCTCAGCTGCCCTGCCTGCCCTCTCACAGACACAGCCAGCCTTGATGAGGATGCTCAAAAGCACTAAAAGATGTGTAGCCTGGGAAGCAGACAGGATGAGACCTCGGCACCAGCACCTGGGCCCCAGGCAAGTCAGTCTTGGACCTTTAGTTTCCTCACCTGTTCAATGGGGAAAAAATCCCAAATCACTTGTTAGAATTAAATGAAATACTCTTCTAAGGCACCTGGCCCATCCTGGCACTTGGTAGGTGCTCTGAGAGTGGCAGCTGAATCCCACTGGGAGATTCGGGGAAGGAGTGGAACAAGAGCCCTGCCCAGGGACTGGGGAGGGCTGGATCCCCACTCTACATGTGCCCCACCGGCCAGAAGACTGGGTCCCGGCAGGTAACCTTCCTTAGCCTCCGTTTCCCACTGGTGAAAGAGGCCCCAAGCCCTCCCTTTGTGTGTGTTGACTTCATATTTGTCCATTGCTTCCCCTAGTGTTTGTAACTCTAGGCCCCAAGGGGATGCAGGTGCAGTCCATGGCATGGTTCCGTCCCCTGGACTCTCTGCCCCAGGTGGGGAGGGTTGGCTCAGCAGGCAGGACAGTCAGGGAAGGGCACAGGGTGGGTAGATGGAAAGGGTGAGTGGGACATGCCCTGGGGTCCCTGACAGGCAGGTGCAGGATGGGGCTGACAATATGAGAAGGCATTCGGGGGGAGGGAACTGAGAGCAAAACCTTGGAGGGGAGAGGGGCAGCCAGCACTCCTGCTGTGTGGACTGCTTTTTTTTTTTTTTTTTTTTGCGGTACGTGGGCCTCTCTCTGTTGTGGCCTCTCCTGTTGCGGAGCACAGGCTCCGGACGCACAGGCTCAGTGGCCATGGCTCACGGGCCCAGCCGCTCCACGGCATGTGGGATCTTCCCGGACCGGGGCACGAATCCGTGTCCCCTGCATCGGCAGGCGGACTCTCAACCACTGCGCCACCAGGGAAGCCCTGGACTGCTTTTTAAGAGGCCGCCTGCAGGGACCTGATGAGCTGGTGAATATGCGAGCTCTCTCCCAGCTGACATCTCTGTGCACACATGAGGGCTTCCTCCAGACTCGGCTCTAGTGGGACCCAGAACTCTCCAGCCACGGTGGTCCCCCGCCTCATCTCACACACGAGGAAGCTTTCTGATTCTTACGTGTCCTTTTTCACACATTAAGCATTCAGGGGACATCAAAGTACATATTGATTTGGGTTCTTCTTCCCTGGAAGGTGGACATGTGGCCACAGAAACCCATGGCACAGCCGCTGGCAAGCTCAGAGCCACTCGTGGCCAGAAACAGCAGTGGGTGTGGACCAGGGATGCTCTGGCTCCCAGATGAGATCACTTCCCTGAGATTCCCCTAAGAAACAAGTGTTGCGCTCATTCCGTGGGAAGGGACGACGCCTTTCCACGGAAGTCACTCTCCCAATTCCCTCTGCCTTCCCTCTCTGTCCAGTCTGGGGATAGAGCTGGCCCTTCAGACTGAAGGCACCTCCCTCCCCTAAACCCACCCCTCTCTCTGGACTCTAATGGGGAGAAATCATTGCCGCCTGTCATTACCCCTCCCCACCCTGTCCTCTCTGGCTAATCCCTTGGCCACATGTGCACGCGCATGCACACACAGCACACACATGCACACAGCAGTTGCTGCCAGCGAGCCGTGTTCTGACCTGCATGAAGCTAGGGGAGCCAAGGATAGGAGATTCCATCCAGAGATAAGGTTCTCTCCTGCTTCTTCAACAGAGGGAAGGAGAAGGAAGAACGGTGGTTGGCTGGTGATATTAGTGGTTGGAGGAGTATGAAGCAGGGTAGACTCCATAGCGTTTCCTTCTGAGGAAAAAGGCAGTGTGATAATGACCAGTTAGCAGAGAGACATGAAGCCACATCCAGAAGGCAGTCATTGTGTAAAAGAGTCAGATGCTGATTAAGTTGATAGAGAAGCTAGGAAACAGGGTGGTCTTCGCCAAGAGTAGGGAGGACGCATTTGTCTCTCTCCTGGGGAGACCCAAGTGTGGGCAGGTTTGCTCTAAAGCACCAGGTGGGCAGCAGGACCTGGTGGTAAGAAAGGGCTTGATATCACCAGACCAACCCCCACCTGATCATGGCCCCCAGTTCTAGCAGCAGGGCAGTGGCAGCTCAGGGCTAAGCCACTGGGGGGTAGCCGGGAGGGTGTTACAGCTCACTTTCATAAGTGGCTTGAAGCTGAGGGGCACTTGTGTTGGACCCAAGTGCTAGAGAGGAGGGAGGGAATGGCCCCAGTCCTGGCAGCCAACCTGATAGAGACCTGCAGGGGCAATGGCCATCTGCTTGCCCCCTTGGGGTGCCCCAGTGTTCAATTGCCTACTCCTCCCCTCTGAAGGGAGATGAATTTGGAAATGAATCCAGAGGAGAAGGGTGACACAGACTCAGAACATCCTGACTGTAAAGGTTTTTAGACCACCTGGTCTACCTTCCTCATTTTCTATATTGGAGACTAAGGCCTGGGGAGAAGTAACTTGTTCAAGGTTCAGCCAGTCAGTGACAGAGCCCAGGGGAGGACCCAGGTCTCCTGGTGCCCAACCTAGTTCTACTCATCACAGCAGCCCTAGCTCTCAGGAGGTGGGCATTGTACTCCCATGTCCCCTTTTCTGAGTCCTAAAATCAGCTGTCCTAAGGTCAGTCTGGCCTTTGACCTTGGCAGTGGTCCTCCAGCCATGTCTCCTTCCTAAGGGATCATGGCTTCCATACCTAGAAGATCCCAGGGAGAGAGAAGCTTTGGTCACTCCAAGGCCATATAGCCATGTACTCAAGGATTCAGTGCGTACCACTGGCATCCTCAATTTTTGAAATAAGATGAGTCTGGAAGGGAACTGTAGTGCCCCCTGCCCACTTGCTCTAAATTTCCTCGCTGAGGTTTTAGCAGCACAGTCCAGCTCCAGGACGAGTTTGGGCTTTCTTGGAAAGGTGATCACATTGCCTAGACCCCCACCAAGACCTTCGTCCCTTTGACATCTGGGTGTGCCCAGAAGCCACAGCCAGGGAAATAGAGCCCTGAGGCCAGGTCTCCACAGTTCAGGCAAGGGGAGAGGGAGCTGGGGCCTGGATAATGCAGAGCATTAGATGACAGTTTTCTTCAACTCTCTTTTGGCTTGGGAATGCAAAATATGATCATTTTTGCCTGGAGAATTCCCCTTCCTAAGTGTGTTTGGCTTCAGCTGACATTAAGATGAGCTTGCATTCCTCCATACCGCCTGGCCTCCAATTCTAAATTGTTTGTGGAGACTCAAGACAGATGCTCGTGTGCCGACAACTGGAAGCTGGCTGTGTGTTTGCTCTAGAGGACCTCTCTGACATGTGCCAGGGCTGGGCCTTAGTAGCAGAGAGCTCAACCCTCTCATTTGACAGATGGGGACACTGAGGCCCAGAAAGACATAGTGACTCTCCATGGACACTCAGCCAATTTAGTGACAAAGCTGAGATTAGAACGCAGGTCACCCTGCCCTGGTCCAGCCTTCTCTGGGCTTCACTTTGGGTTCTGGTGACATGCAAACATGTCTGTTGGCTCACACATGTGGCTGCAGACTCTGAAGACCACAAGTCATGGCCCTACTACCCAGCATGGAACCTGGAGCATCGTAGCCCCAAATAGACATTCGTGGAATTGAAGGGGTATAGAGAGGCAGTGGTGGTAAATAAAGATGGACATGGTGACCTTGGACAAATCCCCACCCCTCTCCCAGCCTGAGTTCTCTCACTAACAAGGGTCTTAAACACAATCAAGTGGTTCTCAAACTATGTTCCAGGACACCCTGGGGTTCCAAATAAATGTCTTAGGATTGTCACTGCAGGTGGGGAGTTTCCTTGTCCCCCATCCTTAACCCCAACCTCAGCTTCCTGTGTCTGCTTTTCATTGTATAGATTTTGTTTCCAAAAGGTGGGATTCATTGCAGAAAAACAAAGTTTTGAGACCACTGGGTTATTGGATCTATAAGATCCCTGTTTGCTCTTAAGAATAAAATCCTAATAAGTTACCCTTCCCTGATAACATATTTGCCACACACCATTTTTGACCCTGTGTTAAATTGTCCAGGGTTCACGTCCCCTGGCCATGGGGCAGAGAGAAAATGAGGTACGGGAGGGCCCTTGAGCCCAGCATTGATGCTAGGGGTCTATCTCTATGTCTGTTGTTCCTGTGTCTGCCATTTCTATGTCCCGATGAGGCAGGACAGCCCAGCTCCAAGGCCCTTGGTGCATGGCTCAGGCAGGAGAGGTCATGAACTGCCTGCTAGGCCGCTCTGCCCCCTGACAGGCTAGGTCCAGGCCTCCCCGTGATCTCTTGAGAAGGGAATGACTGGGTTACCACCCCAGAAACCATGAGTCCCCATTGTGTAATTATTCCTCCCCTTCCCTGATTGTCCATCATTTAAGACAGGGGTCCGCAACCCCCGGGCCGAGGACCGGTACTGGTCCTTAGCCTGTTAGGAAGCAGACCACACAGCAGGAGGTGAGCGGCGGGCGAGTGAGCAAAGCTTCATCAGCCACTCCCCATCGCTTGCATTACCACCTGAGCCATCCACCCCCTCCCCGCCATCCGTGGAAAAATTGTCTTCCATGAAACTGGTCCCTGGTGCCAACAAGGTTGGGGACCGCTGATTTAAGAGCCAGACTGAGTCAGTTACCAATTGCTACAATAATGCCATGTAACAAATAATCCCCCCAACTCTGAGTGACAGACAGTAATTATTTAGTTCATGTGGCTGGGTCAGCTGGATGTCAACTGACCTCAGCTAAGCTCAACTGAGAGCCCTGATGGCCTCATGGGGCTTGCTTATGTATGTGGGGGATGGCTGACCCCAGCCGGGCTTGGCTAGGGCAGTTCAGCTCCAAATATCTCTCATCCTTTTCCTGGGATCAGTGGGCCAGACTGAGCAAATACTTCTCACATTGATGGCCGAAGTGCAAGTGGGCAAGCAGAAGCAGACAAGGCATCCTAAGACCTTGGCTGGAAACAGACACACTTTAATTTCTGCCTCGTATGGCCCAGCCCAGCGTTAAGTGGGGATGCTTCATAGGCGTTGTTTATTGTTGTTAGAGCTGAATCTTCTACTTTAGTTCAACACATTTTACTGAGCATCTCTGTGTCCCCAACCCTGCAGTGGGAATGAAAAGATAAGTGAAACCCAGTCCTTGTCCTCACATTGCTTGGAGTCTTGGGATGGGGAGAAGATGTATGGAATTCACTCTGCTCAGTGTAGAGGTTTAACCCCAACCCTTAACAGGTATTCACTAAACTTCACAAGTATTCATTCCTCCATGAGTGGAGGTATAGGCAGAAAGAAGCTCACAATCCAGTGTGATTCCCCTGATGCCCCAGCAGCTCTCAAGGGCAGGGCCCAGAGCCCCACCCTCCAGAGGCTTCCTGGGGGAGGGCATAGTTACTAGGTCTCCTGTGAGGGCTGCAGGCCCCCAAGGGCAGGATCCCTGGAGTCGGAGGGCTCCCTGACCTGGAGCCACCTCCTCTCCAGTGGAGGCCTTCCTGCCTCAACTGGCAGAAGCTTCTCTGATGAGGGGACCGCATTCTCCCCACACCCCACCCCTTCCCTCATATTTCACTAGCGCCTCACTAGGGCCTAGACGGGGGTGAGGGGGCCTCGCACCTCACCAGCAATGCCCCCAAACCTGACATTGCCTTCTTAGATGCCTGTCTTTGAAACAATGGCTTCAGGTAAGAAGGGAAAGACAGCTGGGGCTGGCAGCAGATCAAGATCCACCAAGCTTTCATTATTTGCCACAGCAGAAGGGGCAGCAATGCAGAGGATGCAAATCAGCCAGGCATCTACAGCTCATCCCATCTCAGGTTGGAATGTGTGATTTTGTTTTCCATAGCAGAAGGAGGTCCACATTACCATTTCTTTTTGCTTAGGGTCTTTTCTTTTGTCAGGGTCTTTTCTCCTGTCCCCTGCCCCTCCCTATCTGTAATTTGCTTTTAGACATGAAGATTCTTGAGGGGCAAGTAAAACTGGGAAGAGGGAGATAACACGAGAGAGTTCTGATACTATTTCAGCCTCCCTGGCCCCCATCCCAGCTCCCACCATCCAAGGAAAATGAAAGCTCTTGCCGACACAATGTACGTCTGCAACCCAAAGTAGGACCCGGAGAATGAGCAGAGGCCTGGCGGATGGAAGGCGGCTGAAAGATGGTCACTTTCAGGCTCCCCAGAGTAGCTTCCTCCTGCTGTCAAATCTGGTGCTTCATCCAGATTTTCAAGGTCCTTGGGACTCTGGCTGTGTCCTTCTGGCACACCTGGTCCCCTGTATTCTGCCTGTTGTGATCAGGGATGCACCTGTCAGTTCTCTAGCAAGCTGGATCTGAGGCCATGGGACCCAGGATGGGTGAGTTTTTAAGAAAGGGTGGGAGGGAGGAGGACTAGCCTGGCAGTGAGGAGCTCAAGTGACAGAAGTGGGGAGGAAGGCTTGATGGTGGCAGGCAGCCCAGGGCAGGACCGATGAGGCCTCAGAGTGCGACCCTGCCACTTCCTAGCTGCGTGACCATGGCCAGTTACCTGCCTTCTTTGTGCTTCACTTTCCTCACCTGTAAAGTGAGAATAATAGTATACTTACTTCAAGGAGTTGTTGGGAGGATTAAATAAATTTAGGACAGTACCCGGTGCCTAGTGAGTTCTATGTGCATGTACACTATAATTTTTATTACTGTTATCTAAATGGTAAGGGACTGTCCGTACCAATCAGAGAGCTAGGAAATAAACTAAGGGAAGAAGAGGCCAACAGGTACTGATTCTGGGAACAGGTTCTCAGAGGGTGAGAAATACATCAGGCAAGTCTCTCTGCATATTCCTGGCACAAAGCAAAGATAAAAATATACAAAGCGGGGCTTCCCTGGTGGCGCAGTGGTTGAGAGTCCGCCTGCCGATGCAGGGGACATGGGTTGGTGCCCCGGTCCAGGAAGATCCCACATGCCGCAGAGCGGCTGGGCCCGTGAGCCATGGCCGTGGAGCCTGCGTGTCCAGAGCCTGTGCTCCGCAACGGGAGAGGCCACAACAGTGACAGGCCTGCGTACCCCGCCCCCCCCCCCCAAAAATATATATATATACACACACAAAGCTACTCCTGAATGTTGCCCTGAATAGTGTGTAGCTGGATAAGAAAGCAGGGAAGATGCAGAAACTACTGTAATCCATGGTAGAAAGCAACAGAAGCTATGAGCAACCCAGAGGAAGGAACACGTTGTAGCAGAGGTGTCATCAGAGCTGGGCCTTGATCTTTGAGAAGAAGGGAAGAAAGGCCTTCAGTCAGGGTGAACAGCATGGGCAAAGGCACTGAGGCAGCTCAGAGAGCAGGGAATCTTGATTCAGTTCCAATTGACCGAGATCTGCGTGCTTTCCATGGACCAGGAAATGCCACAGGTTAGTCACTGCATTCAGTTTTGTCCACCACACTTTGAGGTTGGTATTATTATTCCCATTTTATAGAAGAGTAAACTGAGGACCAGAGAAGTCCCTGACCCAGGGTCACCCATTAGTCAATGAATGCTGGAGCCAGGCTTCTCACATTGAGATCACTAGACAAAATTTGATGTAATGGGGGGGGGTCAGGGAAGCCTCCTTGGGAGGGGTCAAGAATGGGACATTTGTGCTGAGATCTGAAGGTGATGAGAAGTTCATCAGAGGTGCTCAGGCAGAAGAAATAGCACGTGCAAGGGCCCCAAGATGGGAGGAAGCAAGGTGCATCTAAGGAGCAGAAGGGCGGCCCTGGGCCTGGACAGCAGGGAGCCGGAGGAAAACTTGATGAGACAGGCTAGGGATGCTCTGAGGGCCATGGGGCCACATGGAGACTTTGGACTTTCTCCCAAGACCCTTGGGAAGCTAGTGGCAGCAGTGGGGGGGGGGTGACTGGTAGAGGGTGGAGCAGCCCATCATGGATGCTCAGCTGAGTCTCCTTGAGCTCTAGTGGGCACTCCCTGTGGAGCTGTTGAGTCCACAGGAGCTTCAGACATGTGTTGGCCAGTGTGTCTCAGCATTTGGGACTGTGACCACTCTGCCTGGTGATAGGAGAGTAGCCTCCACCTTCTCCTGGTGTGGTGGGTTTGAGATCAAGCGATGCTCAAACATCATGCTGTGGTTTCAGTACTTTCTTGGGACTGGCTGATGCTTTTTTAAAAGATAAGATTCTGAGAAAGGGAGCAGCAGCTGATGTAACTTTGGCCATAGTCCACAGGAGAGCAGGCCAGGAACTGTGGTTTTTTTCCCCCTCTGTCATCAATATCAAGGGCAGTAAAGTGGCAAGCTGCCCAACCAGGCTCCCACTGTCTCTGCAATCGGCCTGTTGACTCCCATCAAAAACTACTTTGGGGCTTCCCTGGTGGCGCAGTGGTTGAGAGTCCGCCTGCCGATGCAGGGGACACGGGTTCGTGCCCCAGTCCGGGAAAATCCCACATGCTGTGGAGTGGCTGGGCCCATGAGCCATGGCCGCTGAGCCTGCGCATCCGGACCCTGTGCTCCACAACGGGAGAGGCCACAGCAGTGAGAGGCCCGTGTACCGCAAAAAAAAAAAAAAAAAAAAAAAAAAAAAAAAAAAAAAAAACTACTTTGTTTTCTTTTATTGGTATTTGGGGTTCATAAATCTCTGAGAAGAGTACATTCCCCAAGCATGAAAGCCACGTGCCATCAGGGGAGCGGGCCAGAGATCTTGTCGGGAGCCAAGGTCAGGATGTCAGACTTGACATCACTTTTAGGAAATCCATTCTCTGGTTGGTTCGGTTTAGTCAGAAGCAAATGCCAACTCGGGGAAGAAACCAGCACTTTGTAACTTAATGCCCCGTCCCTGAGAGCATTTGTCCTCTTCCCTGTGGCCAGATTTCACTAATCCTGTCCTGGGGGTTGGGGGGTGGGGACACTGGGGGAGACAGGACTAGTCCTAGACAAAGCCCCCTGGGGGAGGGAAGGCGCACAGGGCTGCCGACCTCCTCTCCCATCTGCTGCCCCCAACCAAACCCAAAGACAGAGGAGGTGGGACCTGAGGGCAAGAGGGAAGACCCGTTTCTCTGAAAAGAATTTCCCCTGCCTCCAGTGGGTCCTTCTCTGAAAAGCTGCTCTCCCAGGGGTAGCACATCACCCCAGTGCCCTAAGCTACCTGATCATGGGCTTGCTCTAACCTCCTCCCAGCTGAGTGATTTGGGGCAAATTACTTAACCTCCCAGAGATACGATAATATCTACTTCACAGGGTTGGTGTGAGATTTAACTAAGTAATATAAAATTACTGGTGAGATACCTAGAATAGTGCCTGGAACATATCAGTGCTCAGTGAATATTTTTTCCCCTGTTACTCGTTGAGGGGAGAGAGCGACCCAGCCAAATGTGGGTCCTGGTCTCTAACCATTCAATCAAGCAGTATCTATTGACTGCTGACTCTGAGCTAGATCTTTATTCAAGGCAGTAAGGATACAGCAGTGAGCAGCCTCTCCCGGCACTTAGAAGACATAAGAATATTATAGAATATCAGCCATGTGACAATAAACAGATAAATATGTAACATGTTAGTGATAAGTGCTATGAGGACAAATGGAGAAGAATAAGGGGGATAAGAGTGACAGGGTGTCCTGGTAAGGGACAAGATGGCATTGAAACAGAGACCCGAATGACTTGAGGGAGTGAGCCCTGCGGGTGACCCAGGGAGGAGCTTTCCAGGCAGAGGGCAAAGATGCTAAGTGGGGACGGGTCTGACACATTCTAAGAACGGCAAGGGGGACAGAGTGGCTGCAGCAGAGGGATGGATGGGGAGGACAGGAAATGAGGGGCAGAGGGAACCAGGTGGGATCATGCAGGGCCTTGCAGGTAAGGATTTTGGCTTTGACTGTGAGTTGGTGGGAAAATGATGAAGCATATGGAGCTGAGGAGTGATTGGATCCGACAGGTCTTGGGAGGATCCTTCTGGCCATGTTTGGCCAAGAAGCACTGATGGTAGAGAAGGCCCTGAAGACACAATTTACGGCCTTAGCTTCACTGGCCCTCACCCACTTGTCGGCCTGGGAGTGGTGGGTGGGTCTGGATTTCTTGACTGCCCAGCATGCCTTCCTCTTGTCAAGGTCACCTCCCTTTGCTGGGCTCAGATGCAGGAAAGGGAGGACCAAGGACCACCAGGGGACATCTCCAGGGGGCACCAGGGAGCCAGATAAAGTATTGCCCCCCAGTCAGGGAATGTGCGTGGCTTGTGCATGTGTGTGCATGGATGTGTGTCTGTGTGTGGGCATGTGTGCATGTGCATGTGTGCCTCTCTGTGTGTACACACGTGCGTGTGCATGTGTGTGTGTCCATTCCTAGGACAGAGTTGGAGAGTTCCTCGTCTGCAACTCCACTTCTTTGACCTCTCTCTGTCCACCTCCCAGCTGTACACAGGTGACACTAGTATCTCTCTCTGCTCTGTGACATGCCCTCATTGGCCAAGGACCTGGGCCCCTTCATCCCTCTGTGCTCACCTGACCAGACCCCTCTTCCCCAAGGCTGCCTGCTTCTAACCAGGCTGGTAAGTCCATTCGTGGGCTGGGCTTTGTAAATAAGAGTATGTAAATAACATACTCTTCTTCCTTCACCCCCACTTAGGGCTATGACACTAAGTTCATGTGGCAGATTAGCAGTCATGAAGACAGGGTTGGCAGCTACGTAGCCACTTGCCGTCACTGTCTGCTCCTGTATCCCCAGCAGGTACTGCTCACTGATCACACCAGTCTTGCCCACTGAGCCCAGACTTGACCTCAGAATCCTTCTTAACTCAGTGCTCCAGGCAACACTAATAATCAATTGACATGGATGAGTGAGAACACATGTCTAACATCCCTAATCTAAGGTATTCTAGTGTTACCTCAGGGGACTCTAATTCTGGGACTCTAATGATGGAATTTTTGGCCACTGTATCCATTTGCTGAGCAGAAAAGAAAGCGTAGAAGAAACCTCTTGTTCCTGCCTGCACAGTAGGCCTTATTCAAGTACATGTTCCAGGGCATCACTCTTGAACACTCAGACTCAGGGGGTCCATGCCAAGGGAAGGACAGAGGGACACTCAAGGGTACTAGCCTCAGATTCAGAGTCCCTATCCAGCAGGCTTTGGGACCTTGGGCAGGTCAGTTCACCTCTCTGACCCTCGGCTTTCCCTTTGCTGCCCACATCACAGGGTTGTAGTGGAGATCAGATGATAGCAGGTATGTGAGTGTTCTGTGAAATTTATAAAGTGCCCTACACATGAAAGGAACGACAATGATATTCTGTCTACTGTTTTGTTCTGCTGATTGGTTTTCACTTATCTGAGGGTTTTGGCTCATGGTAGGATCCCACCCCTTAAATCCCATGGCTCCCAAGTTTGGTGGTCCTGTAGGTACTGATACGTAATGAGGCCAGACATGCCTGAAAATGCCTCGTGGAGGGAAGGAGTCGCAGAGCGGGTATCTGAGGTCCTGGCTCTGATGCTGCTGCTGACCTGCTGTGTACCCCCAGACAGCCTCTTAACCTCTCTGGGTCTGAACCCCCCTCTGCCAAATGTGGATGATGCTTGCCCATTCCCCCAAAGTCCTGTGAGGGTAAATGATGGCAAATGTGAGGAGACCCAGAACCCTAAGCAGCATACAAGTGTGAATTGCTATTTCTTGTGATTCAGCACAAGAATGCCAAAGGGGTAAAGCTCTTTGCCCCAAGGCTCTCCACTAGGTGGAATCGGTTAATTGACCGATTAGGGGCCAAGGTGAAAGGGTTATGGGAGTTTCTCTCTGCTTTGCCTCAGCTGCTGCAGTGGAGCAGTATGCCAGGCGGAGCTTTGCATATGGATTCAGAAGGAGGTGGTCAGCCAGCAGCGCTGGAGCCGTGGCCACTAGGACCCCAGGCTTGGTGGGGCGGTGGGGGGAGGCGAGAGAGGTGGGAAATCAGCTCCGTGACTCTTTAGCAGGCAGAGGTGAGAGAAGGGAGAAAGAGAGGGAGGAGTGGGGAGTGAAGGAGGTGAGAGGAGGGAAAAGAGAAAGAAAAAAAACGGAAGAGACCAGCAGAAGCTAGAAGAAGCAGGGCTGGAGGAAGGAGTGATGGAGGGGGACGGGGACTGTCTCTTCCTTGTGGGAGCAGGAATTCTCTCGGGAAGGGACTGGGTCTTCCCCTTCAGACCCGCCTGGTCTCTCTAAGAGTAGGTTTTATGCCTATGCCACCCCTATCAGATTGGCTCCCCCAGGGCAGTGGCTGGGCCTTTCCCATCAGACTGTTGGCTCCCCAAACAGGAACTGGGGCTCCCCAGGGACAGGGGAACATACTCCATCCACAGCCAAGACCCTGGACCTCCACCTGCCTGACTCCTCTCCTCCCCACCCAGGGTTCACGGACACCTTCAACATGGACATCAAGAAGCCCCGAGTCATCCCCGGCTCCAGAGCCGCCTTCTTTGGCTACACGGTGCAGCAGCATGAGATCAGCGGCAAGAAGTGGTGAGTGAGAGCTGCCGCCTCCACCGTAGCCCTGCACTGCCCCGCACCCAGCCCCTCCATCGGCTGGCCACACTGGCCCTCACGTGTAGACGCCCCCCTTGCCGGGGACTTGACTTCTTGTCGTGGCAGGTCAGGGGCTGCCTAGGATCTGCCCCTGTCCATGAAATCATGAGCATCCCATTTCACAGGCCTTGATCTTCTCATCTGAGAAATGGGAATGAACACCCCTCCTTCTCCAGGTTATGGGACAGCACAAGTAGCAGGCACCTAGAACCAATAATTACCCCCTCCCATCCCCTCTCAGGGCCTCAGGGTCTCATCAGTGGGGGCAGTGCCTCTGGTCCTGGCGGCTGGGAGAGCTGTTGGGGAGCGGGATGTCTCTGAGGGGATAGATGTGAGTGTGCTCAAAGCTAAAGTACAGGAACAGTGGGGCAAAGGAAGTGAGAGCAAGGCTGAGTGGCAGGGAGAGGGCCAGAGAGACCCCAAGGACCCCTCTGGGACGGGGGTGATCAAGAGGCGGGAAGGGTCTGCGTCTGATTTTTAATATAACTTTGTTGGATTATATTTTACATATTATATAATTTACTCATTTCAAGTGTCGATTCGGTGATTTTTTTTTTTTTTTTTTTTTTTTTTGCGGTACGCGGGCCTCTCACTGTTGTGGCCTCTGCCACTGCGGAGCACAGGCTCCGGACGCTCAGGCCCAGCGGCCATGGCTCACGGGCCCAGCCGCTCTGCGGCATGTGGGATCTTCCCAGACCAGGGCACAAACCCGTGTCCCCTGCATCGGCAGGCGGACTCTCAACCACTGCACCACCAGGGAAGCCCTCGGTGATTTTTTTTAAAAGTAAATTTACCAAGTTGTGCAGTTCGTCAGTTGTAGAACATTTTCATCGCCCCAATAAGATCCCTCATGCACGTGTACTGTTCATTGCCATTCTCCTCCTGCTGATTGGTTTTCAGCTGTCAGAAGGCAAGGCTTTCCTTCCTTCCTGAGATGGAAAGGACTAGGCCTCTGCTTTGCCCTCTTAGAAGCCCTTGCCGAGTCAAGGGACCATGTGAACACTGACGATAAATGTCCTACCTGCCCTCTTCCCAATCTGGCCTCTGCCTACCCTCCCACCCTCTTCTCCTTCTGCTTCCCCCACCTCCTTTCCTGCGCTCAACACTCTACCACATTGCATTATTTCCACTTTTCCAGTTCTCCAGAGCTTCTTTGCACATGCTGTTCCTTCCTCCCATGATGTCCTCTCCTACCTTCCCCACTCACCCTACCCTACCACTCAGATCTGACAAATTCTCTCATACATTTTTTGGGAAGGAGTATCTTATTATCTTTCTACTGAGGTATAACTTAGATACAGTAAAGCATAGACACCTTAAGTGTCCAAACCGGTGAACTTTTACACATGTATATGCCCATTGTGATCACCTCCCAGAACATGATATAGAACATTTCCAGCTCCCTGGAAAGCTCCTTGTGCCTCCCACCTAGTCAGTTCCCCTCCAGGTAACCACTATTCTGACTCCTATCGCCATAGATTGATTTTGCCTGTTTTTGAACTTCATATAGATGATATCACACATTAAGTAGTCATTTGTACCTGACCTGTTTTACTCAACATTATGTCTTTGAGGTTTAACATACTGTTGAATGTTTCATACTTGATGTTTCTTCACTGATGTGTAATATTCTACGGTAGCAATGCACCACGTTTTATTTATTTATTCTACTATTGATGGATCTTTGGATTGTTTCCATTTTTGGCTATTTCAAGTAGAGATACTATTAACATTCTTATACATGTCTTCTGATGAACATATGTACTCATTTTTATCCGGTATATACTCAGGAATAGAATCACTGAGTTAAAGGGAAGGTATATGTTTGTAGGACCTGCCAAGCATTTTTTCCCCAAATGGTTTACCAATTTAACCTCTTCTAGTAACATGAGAGTTCTAGTTGCTTCCCATCCTCGCTAACACTTGGTATTATCAGTCGTTAATTTTAGCCATTCTGATGGTGTGTAGTGGTATCTAATTGTGGGTTTAATTGGCATTTTTCTAATGACTAAAGGTGTTGAGTAACCCTTGGTAAATTTATTGGCCATTTAGGTATCCTATTTTGTGAAGTGTCCAGTTGAGTCTTTTGCCCATTTTTTAAATTGTGTTGTGTGTCTTTTTCTTATTGATTTATAGGACTTTAAAAAATACATTCTATATACAAACCTTTGTCAGAGAAGAACATTGCAAAGAACTTCTCCCAGTCTATATCTTGCCTTTTCATTCTTTTAATGGTATCTTTTTATGAACAGAGTTCTTAACTTTAGTGAAGTCTAATTTATCTGTCTTTTTTATGGTTAGTGTTTCTTGTGTGTCCCATTTAAGAAATTTTTGCCTCTCCCAAGATGATGAAGATATTTTCCTCTGTTTTCTTCCAGAAGTTTGATGATTTTGCTTTCTCATTTAAGTCAGTGATTCATCTCAAATTAATTTTTGTATGAGATGTGAGATAAATATCTAAGTTTTTTTTTAATATGGATATCCAATTGATCTGGCACCATTTGTTGAAGGACTATTTCCCCACTAAATTGTAGTGTCATCTTTGTTGAAAATCAGGTGACCCTATATGTATGGGTCTATTTCTAGCCTCTATTCTACTCCATAGAATAGAAAGCTGCCTTGGTTACTGTAGCTTCAAAGCAAGTCTTGAAGTTAGTGTGAGTTCTCCATCTTTGTTCTTCTTTGACAAGATTGTTTTAGCTATACTAGGTCCTCTATATTTCCTTATGAATTTTAGAATAGGCTTGTCAATTTCCCCTAATCAAACTTGCTGAGATTTTGATTGGGATTGCATTAAATTTATAGATCAACTTGGGGAGAAATGAAATCTTGATAATACTGAGTCTTCCAAACCATGAAAATGTATATCCCTCCGGTTATTTCGTTTTTAAAAAATTTTTCTCTCAATAGTGCTTTGAAATTTTCAGTGTAAAACTCTTGCATACCTTTTATTATATTAATTCCTAGGTATTCAATATTTTATGCTAATTAAAAATAGAATATCCTTTTTATTTTTTATTTATTTGGTTCTGCCAGGTCTTAGTTGAAACAGGCAGGTTCCTTAGTTGTGGCTCATGGGGCTCCTTAGTTGCAGGTCGCTGGCTCCTTAGTTGCGGCACGTGGGCTCCTTAGTTGTGGCTCATGGGCTCCTTTAGTTGCGGCTTGCTGGCTCCTTAGTTGCGGCACATGGGCTCCTTAGCTGTGGCATGCAAACTCTTGGTTGCAGCATGCATGTGGGATCTAGTTCCCTGACCAGGGATCGAACCCAGGCCCCCTGCATTGGGAGCATGGAGTCTTAACCACTGCACCACCAGGGAAGTCCCTAAAATAGAATATTCTTATTTCATTTTCCAATCTTTTGCAAGTATAGAAAAATACAATTGACTTTTGTATATTTACATTATATCCAGCAATTTTACTAAATTCATTTATTATTTCTAATAGTTTGCTTGTAGATCCTTTTGAATTTTCTATGTATACAAGCAGATCATCTGAAGTAATTACTTTATTTCTTCTTTTCCAATCTTCATAGCTTTTATTTCTGTTTCTCTTGCCTAATTGCAATAGCCAGGACGTTCAGTACAAGATTGAATAGAAGTTGTGATCCCAAACATGATTTTCTTACTTCCCTTATTAGAGGGAAAACTTTCAATATTTCCGAATTAAATAAGATGTTAACTGTAGTTTATTGATCTGTTTGTTGTAGATACCTTCATATTAAGAAAGTTTTCTTCTATTCCTACTTTTCTGAGGTTTATTTGTGTGTGTTTGTCTCTGTGTGTGTGTATGTAATAGGTGTTGAATTTTATCAGATGCTTTTTCTGCAAAAGATTGAGATATGATATGGTTCTCCTTTATTCTGTTATTATTAATTATATTCATTGATTTTTTTGAATATTAAGCCCAATTTGTATTCCTGGGATAAACTTGGTCACCACATATTCATATATATATATATACATATATATGTGTGTATATATATGTATATATATATAAATTGATTCTATTTATTAATGTATTCTCAGGAACTTTATTTCTATGTACATAAGGTATATTGTGCAGCTAAATGCATCCAATATATTCTTAATTACAAATACTTTGTTTTGCAATTCCTGAATTTCCACTTGATTCTTTTTATAGACTCTAATTCTATTAAAGTAATCTATCTTTCTCCCATTTGCCCATCTTTGACTCTATTTTTTTAAACATATTAATCACAGTTATTTTGAAGTCCTTCTTGGCTAAGGCTAACTCCAATATCTGGATCATCTCTGGGTCTGCTTCTAGTGACTATTTTACCTTATGGTTATGAGTCACTTTTTCCTGATTCTTTGCCTGTTTAATGTATATATTTTTATTCTATGCTGAACATTGTGAATTGTACACAGTAGAGGCTATAGATTGTGTTACCTTCCTTTAAATACATTTTGTTCTGATGGGCAATTAAAATACTGGTGAAACCACCTAGAACTTAACCACAGCTTGGTTTGGGCCTTGGTTAGGGCAGGTATCTGGTTTTGCCCTTACTTCTAGGGTGCAGCCTTTACTCCTAGGGCATAGACTTCCTGAGGTCTCAATTGAAAGCCCACAGCAGTCATTAAAATGCCTCTATTCTGACTGGGCATGAACCCCAACATCTCCTAAGCACTGGGCAGCCTCTAAAATCTCTGATCCCTGTGGCTCTTCTCTGTTAGATTTTCCAGAATCTCACACTACGCATGCACAGCTTAGGGGTCAGCCAAGACCCTAAGGGGAAATGCTGGCAGAGTTTGGGGGGTTCTTTCTCTGTGGTGCTCTCCTTTCTGCCTGCTTCCACCAAATCCTAGTTATTTTTGCAGCCTCAGCCCCAATCACTGTTTCCTCTACCCAGCAAGACTGCTGCTATCTGACTGGACTCTATTTCCCTGTGCTGCAATAGGAAAGTGCCCTCAGAGAGAAAGCTGGGTAAATGTGGGTTTAGTGCCTGTACTTACCTTTGCTCAAGTATTGAGCTCTCTAGTGTTATCTATTGCCTGAAAATAGTTGTTTCATGTATTTTATCTAGCTTTCATAGTTGTTTATGGCTGGAATTAAAAGTCCTCTTTCTTTTAAAAAAATTTATTTATTTATTTGGCTGCACCGGGTCTTAGCTATGGCATGCAGGACCTTCATTATGGTATGTGGGATCTTCAGTTGTGGCACGCGGGATCTAGGTCCCTGACTAGGGGTTGAACCTGGGCCCTCTGCATTGGGAGCACAGAGTCTTAGCCCCTGGACCACCAGGGAAGTCCCAAGGTCCTCTTTCATGTTCTTTAATCAACTTAAGTATCATTTCCTCTGAGAAACCTCCTCTGACCATCCCTTCCCATCACTAGATTAGTTGTACCCATAGAATTCTGGATTTTCCTTTTCATAACGTTTATCATAATGGATAGTAATTGCCTATTTCATTGTCTTTCTTCCTGAAATCAGGGGTATGCTCCCAGGAAATTAGTAGATGCTCAAAAGAACATACTTTGAGAGACTGAATTAATGGTTTGAGTCTCTCTCAACCAGCCCAGACATCAGATGCACAGCATCTGTATTCTATACATGGTATGAATGGTCAAAGATTAAATGGGACTGACTTTTCCAAGACTGAATTTGTTTTGACCAATGCTTATTAAGCTTCTGCTAATAAATTTTACTAGACTCTGCAAAATTTTGGTATGGTTTCACTCTCAAATAACTCACAGACCAGTTGAGGAGTTGACACTAATATCCTTGAAATAATTTTAAAATAATGCAAGACAAAATACAACCTGGTGTTAATTATGTTCGTCTTTGTAAGACCACTTTCTCCATCAAGGCTTTCTGGATCCTTTTCCTAGCCTAAAATGGCCTTATCCTTCCTAAGTCCTCTCTCTGATGGCCTATATCATTTCCTACCTTGTGTTGGAGTCACTTATGCCCATGGCTCACCTCCCTTATCAGACACTAGCCTCATATCCCTGTGCATGAGAGCAGCCAGCAAGTTGTCACACTCACAGCAGAAACTCAGCCGGAGTTTGAAGGGAGAAATTTCTGTGGCTGAGGTCTCTGGGAGAGCTTCATAAAAGAGGCACATTTGAATGGGGTTTTGGAGGTTGGGCTTAGATGAGCAGAATGGTACAATAGAATTGACTCATGGTCACTCTTGCTGATCTGAGTGCAGCCGGAAGCATCATGGGAGCCGCTGGACCAGAGTGTGTTTTCTGGCTGAGAGAAACAGAGAGGCCTTGGAGACCCAGGGAGCTGCACCTCCTGCAGAATAAACAGGAGCACACAGGACCTTTCAGGAATCCCTGTCCTCACTTACATAGACCCCACTGCATACCCTACTTGGTTGCTTCCCCTCTCTGCTTTCTCCCCAGGCCCCCATTTTTTCTCATCCCATAGGCAGCATTCCAAGAGTTTTATCCAGACCTAAGACCCCATGGATGTGGATCAGGGGAAGAGACAGGTCAATGTCAATGTCATTTGGGGGACACCACCTGGCAATTATGCACAGGGATGACTCCAGTGGTACATGTTGTTTGAAGTCCATGCCAGGAGGTACCTCAAAGGAAGGACAAGAGCAAGGGTTTGAAGTCCAAAGACTGCCACTTGGAGGAAGACCTTGGAAGAAGCTCTCTCATCCTCTCCACACCTCTATTTGCTCATGCACAAAATGGATATGAAATTAACTATCTCAGGGTGCTAGGAAAGATCAACAAATACCTAAAACTTGAATGTTATAATCAGTAAAGCAGGAAGTAGAGGATTGGGTTGCTTGCACCCAGCAAGCAGCCAAATCTGAAATCAGGCCCCTGGTGACTTGGTCAAGAGGCTCCCTTTGACCCAGGGTCTTCTGTCTCCTGGGTGTGGACCCAGCTTCCAGCCCTTAAGGTAGAGCTGGCACACCTTGGTCTGCATCTCCTGGGCCTGCAGTGGGGCCAGGGAATCTGTGTTTTAAAGAATTCCCCAGGACTCTAGCAGGGAGACTGGGGCCTCCTGAGGATCACCATTTTCATTGAGGATCGGGAGATGCCAGTGGGAAACAACATCACCCCCCAGCCCCTGACCAAAAATCCAGGTCCCAACATTGCCGCAGAGAAGGACCCACCAGTTGTCCCCAACCACAGGCACCAATGAGGTCTGGCCCCCATTTATCAGGCTGTGAGCCTCCTTGAACATCAAGGGCACCAGACCCTGATGTAAATGGGTTGGAGGACAAGGGGACTGACCTAGTGGTGCTGCCACTTTATTCTCTTAACCCTTCACCTCCTGCCCACCACATTCCCAACTCAGAACTCAAACTCGGCAAAACTGACTGTGCTTCAGACATCTTGAACGGTTTTCTACATGCCTTGGTTTCAGCAACAGTAACAGCACTCACAGACACACAAAAATGAAAAGACAAATTCTTCTTGGGCTGAGTATTCTCTGCCCCTGCTTTTTGAGCCCTTGTGTATTTTCAGAGAAATTTAATCCACATGACTCTAATGTATGTACATTGAAATCATTAAGTCAGTTGGTTTTCAAGACCGTTTGATGTCCCAGAAACTCCGGTGTAGGATTTGCAGAGGGCCTCACCAAGGCTTTGGTCCACTGGAGCAGGAAGCCTCCTGGTGCTGAGAGAAAACAGAGCTGGGCCCCACAAATTTCCAATTTGTCACTGAAGCTTTCATCCCAGAGAAAGAAGCCTCAGCTCTCAGGGAGGCGGCGCATTTCACCCTCTCCCCTCAAGGGTGCTGGGAAGCAGGAACCTGGTAGCCCCAGTGGGTTCCACAAGGGGAACCCTTTGGAACTCAGTGGGCTTTAAGAACAAAAGGGCATGTGAATTCCCTGAGCCACAGGTTCGGGGATGTGAGCAGCTTGTAAGAGAAATAGGCTTGTCCCCATTTTACAGATGAGGCAACTGAGACTCCAAGAGATATAACATAGTAAGTGTCTGAGCTACGTCTGGAACCCAGGTCTTGTTAGGCCCAAGACAGCACAGGGCAGAAGCAGCCCCAGCCCAGAGACTGACTGGGAAACTACAGTCAGACCGCAGTGGTGCCCCTCCTGACCAGTGACACTGCTGGCCCCATAAGAGTCGAGGCTGTGAGGTCGCAAGACCCAGCACTAGCAGATTCACATAAAAATGCTGAGTCCAGTCAGAAAGAGAGGGTGTATATTCACAGAACCCCAAGCCCGGATGATAAATACCAAGAGAGGACACACAGAAAGGATCGCAGGAGTTCACGTGAGGGAGGGAATTTCTAATTCAGCAGGACTAGGTGGGGGAGGGAGTCGGGAGAGGGTTGTGGAGGAGGGGGCTTCCACATGGGTAGGATTTCTATGTGTAGAATAGACAGGGATGAGAAGAGTATTAACAGATAGGAGGAACAGCATGAGTAAGAGTACAGGGCTGGAAAAGAAGAGGTCACGTTTAGAGAAAGGACACCGTCCCATGTGTCTGGAAAAGAAGGTATGGAAAGCAGAGCAGCAGACCAGACCAGAGGCTGGGAGAGGGAGGGGAGCACCACAGAGTTTCTTAAATACCCGAGTGCGGGGATGATATCTGGGAGGCAGTGGGGAGCCAGTGGAGGTTTTAGAGCAGGAGGGTGGTTCACTAGAGTTCTAATTTTTAGGGTGATCACTTACGCTGCCATATGGGAGGAGATCCTGGAGGTGAAGAGTCTGGTGGGAAGGCTATAGAAGTCTAGGTGGGTGGAGGACCTAAGGGGTGGGGCTTGGAGGAAGGGGCCTGCCTTATGAGTGTCAATAGTTCATTCATTCATTCTTGAGAACCTGTGCTAGGTTCTGGGAATTCAACGGTGAACAAAACTTCGAAGTCCCTGTCCTGATGGGACTTTTCTTCCGGTGGGGCAAGACACATTATGAAGTTGCCCATCATCTGTCAGATGGTGATGTGTGCAGTGGAGAAGCATTAGGCAGGTTAAGGGGGCTTGGGAGCAGCGGGTGGGAGGGAGGGCTGCTCCCTTATACAGGCCATCAGGCAGGGCCTCAGTGCTAGGGTGACAGCAGTGAGAGACCTAAAGAAAACGGAGAGTCTGAGACAATCATGGATATCTGAGAAAAGAGTATTCCAGGCGGAGGGAATGGCAAGGGCAAAGGTGCTGAGGTGGGAAGATGCTTGGGATGTTCCAGGAACAGTGTGTGTGGCTGGAGCAGAGTGAGCCGGGCAGGAATGGAGGGGGGCGGGGTCAGAGATGAACCAGGATGAAGCATGACTGAGGACTTGTTTTGCTGAGAAGATAGTGAAAAAGCAAAATCCAGCAACAGGAGACAGACTTTGGGGGAACGGGTGAGCTAATCTTTGGTCCCGTTGGTTTGAAGTATCCAAGGGTCAAAAGAGTGCAGCTGGACAGCTGGCAGCAGGGGACAGGGGCCTTCAGGTTGCCTGTTCCCAGACAGGGAGGTTGGGGTGCAGTGCTGTGAGGGCTTATCTGTGTGTGCCTCTCCCAGAAGCTGCCGAAGGGGCCTAGCTTGGGAGCTTGCAACTCTGGGCAAATACTTACAGGACCAGCCCTTGAGATGTACGAAAGACTCATGATGTACACTCATGCGCACAGAGTAAGTCTAGAGTTCCTGTGAAGACTCTGCAATGTACGCAAAACCTGCAG
The DNA here is from genome assembly GCF_964165515.1 of Mesoplodon bidens. Taxonomy (NCBI): domain Eukaryota; kingdom Metazoa; phylum Chordata; class Mammalia; order Artiodactyla; family Ziphiidae; genus Mesoplodon; species Mesoplodon bidens. The sequence continues at coordinate 57,880,395 of NC_138178.1, read as the reverse complement.
TACCACTCTAGAGCGCTGGTCCTCAAGCCTGGGTGTGCATCAGAATCCCCTGGGGGGCTTGTTAAATCGGATCACTGGGCCCCACCTCCAGAGTTCTGATTCCATAGATCTAGGGTGGGAGCTGCGAATTTGCTTCTAACAAGTTCCCAGGTGGTGCTGCTGGGGCCCACACTCTGAGAACCACAGCCCTAGAGATTTCTATCCCCGGTTTCTTAAGTTGGTGACCCAGAGACAACTGGGAAGGGGCTGGAGGTGGGGTTGGGAGGACAGAGAGGAGGCTGTTTCTGAGAAGAGCTGCTCACACCTCATTCTTGTCCTCCACCTGAAGCCGCTCCCGTCTCTCTTAGCCCTTCCTCTGCTTTCTCCTACTTTTCCATTTTCTTTTTTCTTCTCTTGGCCCATTTCCTTGTCCTGATCTCTGCATTTCTGTCGCCGCTCCTTACTTGCTCAACTTCAGCCCCCTCCCCTTCCCCATCCCTTCTCCCCTCCTCCCCTCCTCACTTCTTCCACTCCCCTCTTGGCTCCTGCACCAGAATCTCTGATGGAAATGGGCAAGATAGGGGTTTAGAGGGTGACCAAAGCCAAGGGAGGCCACCCTGTCCCTGTACCCCGCTGCCCGCCCTGCTTCTGCACGTAGCCACCAATGTTATTAGTTTCATGGGCCTGACTGCACCCTTGCGGGAAGGGGAAGGAGCCCAGCCCAGGCTTCCTGGCACCTGTCCACCTGACCTGAGGCACCATCCGCAGGGCACTACCTGGCGGCAACCCTGGCTGGGGCCGAGAGAGTTTGCACACAGAGAGGGACAGGGCAGTGAGAGGGTGGGTCCTGGAAGCCAAGAGAAAATGGAGAAAGGCGATCTGGTGGCGGGGAGACTGAGAAGGAAGTTAGATGCACCGGCTCTTGAGGAATGACACCACAGCCTTGGTCTCCCCGATTCTGGGGTGCCATGATGGGAAACAGAGGCTTCTCTTGGGCAAAAGGGAACCTCTTAAACATAACTGTCATCACCCTCTGCAATGGAAGGACAGACTTGGTGGTTTGGCTCATCCAAAGTCACACGGGGTCCTAGACAGCCTCCTGCTGCTTTGAAGGATCCTTTTGGTTTCTTCTGCAATAATTGAACTCAGAGTTGGTGAGGTCAGATGCTGAAGGGCCTATGTGATTGGGTGCCCTGCGGACGGACCTTGAGGCAGTAGAGAGGGAGATCCAGAGACCTGCCGGGCTCGGGCTTGGAAGCAAACCCTCCCCCCAGGGCAGCTCCTGCCAGCACCCCGCCCCACCTCCACCTCCACCCCTACCTCCTCCCAGAGGCCTGGCACCACACAGGATGGGCACCCTCAGCCCCTAAGGTGGATAAGCTTGGAATGCACCTGCCCGACACAGGTTCACATCCCATCTCTCCCCGGAGACCTTTCTGAAGACGTGGAATCTTCACACACAGGGCTATCTCCTTAGCCTGAAAACAGGGTCACCATTGCTGGGGTCTTCAGGGGACCCTGATTCTCAGAGGCAGAGATGGGTTGAGAAGGGACAGGGTGGCTGGGAGCAGGCCCACGAGGTACAGGTGGACACACAGTGAACATGGGTGGGCTTGGCCTTCAGGACTGCTCCCACTACTGAGAGGGGTCTTAGAAATTAATTTAGCCCCAATTCTTCATTTTACAATCAAAGAAGGCAAGGCCCAGAGCTAGAAGGAGCCTACACCAAGGTCACCCTTGAAACCCAGGTCTCCTAAAACCCAGTCCAGCATTGCTTCTACTTCCTGTAGTACTTCCACCTGCTACATGTGCGAAAACTGCCAAAGCGTTAGTCCACCCACCATCCTGGGTCCCTTGTCTCAAGATCACCAGGTGATATCTACTTAAACTAAATACTCGTAGAATTTGGGTAAGGCATTAATTCTTCTACCATACCTTCATCTACTGACCTTCCCAGATAACAAGTTTGCATTTTCACTAGGATCTTTCATGTCTAAAACCCACTGATGATGGAACTTAGGGTTGACTGGGAAGGAAATCCATGAGGAATAAATCCACAAAAATTGGCTGACAAGCCTAGGCCCAGGGGGTGATGCCCTTGGGCCCTGTCATTTCCTCCTTACCAACCCCAAGGTTTCCCAGCCTCTCATCTGTGGCCCTTTTCTGCAGGGTTATAGCAATGTCACAAAATGGGCACAGATCTTCAGCAGATAAGTGAAGGCACACTAGGGTGGCCCTTACTGCAGGAAAAGCCTAGGCTTCAGAACCACACAAACCTGGGCTCAGCCACTTTCCAAGCCATGGGAACTTGAGCATATCACATCCACGTCCTGGACCACAGTTTCCTTATCTGTAAAATGGGCACAATGATGCAAACCCCCAAGAGTACTTTGAGGAAGAAATAGGAGATGGTGTGTGAAGTGTCTACCATGGGCAGATACTGGGTAAGTTAGTTCCCTTTGCGGGCCTGTTCCTCAAGAAAGGATATGGTATCCAGGAGAGGTTTCCAGGAAAAGGGCCCCTGGGGCCATTTTTTTGGGCAGAATGACAGATCTTATCCAAGTCGTTCCCCCTCTTCAGTGACAGTTGTCAGGTCTGGGGCAGCCTCAGACTTTGTTGCTGTGGAAATCTCACTAAGGAACATCCTAAGCTCTTCCTGGCTTGGGCCCCCAGAGCGGGCTCCCAACACCACAGTGCATAAATGCCCTCTGCTATTTTCTCTTGGAACAAATAAAATCCGGCACCATGACTCATGCTGGTTAACAGATAAATCACTACAGAAGCAAAGCCCAGGATAGGATGAAACCACCCAACACACGAGAGAGCGGAAGAGAGACAAACTGTAGTTGTTGGGGACATGTTGGCCCAGGGCCCGGGGCCAAGCCACCCAGCAGACCCTGGCAGGCAGGCAGCACATGGACAAGAAAAGAGTGAGCCACAGAGGGCTGGACAGTTATGCAGACAGTCACACTCACAGGCGGGAGCTGGGGGCTCCTTCAAGCCCTCAAAAACACAAAGCAGCATTGAGAGCAGCCAAGGAAAGCGTGTTGGCCCCAGAACGAGCCAGAATTCTCGGGGCAGTGTGAGTATTTAAGATGCAGCCTGCAAATGACCCCCCATCTCCAGGAGATTTGTTTTCTCCTCTCTGCTAGCTCTCTCTCATGCTCTCTCCTTTTTTTTTTTTTCTTTTTTTTTTCTTTTTTTAAATACCAAACCAACACGGGAAAGTCCTAGACTTGAGGAGTATGTAGCGAGGGCCCAGGTAACCTCTGACACACTCCCAACCTGGTCAACCAGAGTCAGAGCCAAGGCCAGTCCTCAGGGCCATAGAATGACCATAGTGCTGATCCAGGCGGGGCAGGGAGCCAACTCCTATGTGCTTTGGGGGTAAGAGGCACAATCTCGGTAGTGGAAACATTGAAAGGAAAGTCTCCTGGTTTCTAACCTCTAAGAAAGAAAATAAATCTAATTTGGGCAGTTCGGGGAAGCCAGAGGGATTTGCCAGCTCAGCATCTCCTCCACCCGCCATCCCCGCCATCCCCCACCCCCACCCCGCGTCAGCAGCCTGCGGCTCTTCCACCTCCCTCCCTCCTCTGCCGCCAACACTGTTCCTTCTGTGACCCCAATGTCCTTCCTAAGACCAGAACAGGAGAGGGAAGGGGAGCTCCTCACATGAGGTGGAAAATAAACTAATGCTGAAATTCACTCCGTCTTGAGAATGGCATTATAATTTCACAGGCTTGAATTTTTACGACTGGTATTCAGTTTTTAATCGCTCCTTGGCACTTTATCTGCAGTCATCATAGCTGACGCTAGGGGGAGCAAGGCTGCCTGGTAACAGCTCTTCTCTCCAGTCATCTAAGCTTCCCATGGATGCCACTAAGGACCACACCTGCTTCCATTCGGTTAGGCTACAGAGTGTGAAAAACTAAATTCCTTATTGCAAACCACAAAGAGGAATAAACATGTTTTAAAGTTATATACAATTAGAAAATCAAATCAGCGTGCTATACGTGCTTTTTCCTCACTAATGTTAACTGTGATCCATCCCTAACCTAACCCTTGTTTGCTCCAGGCTTGGATAGAATGCCTTCTTCTAACTTTCCCTGACTGTTTTGTGAAGAATCAAGGGCCCCTCGGGATATCAAACTCTTGCAGGTGTTTTTTTCTTCTCTTTCAGCAACTTCTCTTCCACACAGCAGCAAGACTCAGATACACAGCCAATGGCAAAGGCTTCTTATTGATATGAGACCATCTTGACAAGGTTTCTGTCATTTTCTGTTGAGTTCCTAAATCCTCCCCACTTTCTCTCTTGAATCACTTCTTCCTGATTTAGCTGTGATGAGTCACCCTGAGCCAATAATGCAGAGAGACAGAGAGAGAGAGAGTAGTAGAAAAAGCCAGTTAAGAAAAATGGAAAATGAAATGGGGAAGAGGGAAGAGGAGAGAAGATGGAATGGGGGGTAAAGAGCTCAGAAAGTAAGGAGAGAAAGGGGGCTGTGGGCCCCAAGGGTAGGGCTTGCTTTTACTCATCTCTGCATCTTTGACGCTAGGTGCAGGCCCACAGGAGGAGAAGGAGAGAATGGTTCTAGGAGTCTGCATTCTAAATCTCAGGGAGGCCCAAAGCTGGACATTGTTGTTATAAAGAGTCTGGGGACGATGGCCGCACGTGGGAGAGGTGGAGATTTCCTGTCTTTTTCTTTCCCCTGCAAACCTTAGAAGGGCCCAGCTGAAATGAAGTCACGCAGAGGGCAGGAGGGTGGTGGACAGTGGCTTGGCCCACCTGGGATGGCTCTACCTGCGACAGCAGCTCCCCTCTGTGCTCTCCCCTCTGCCTCTCCCCAACCTCTGAGCCAAGGATTTTTTTTTTTTAACATCTTTACTGGAGTATAATTGCTTTACAATGGTGTGTTAGTTTCTGCTGTATAACAAAGTGAATCAGCTATACATATACATACATCCCCATATCTCCTCCCTCTTGGGTCTCCCTCCATATCCCACCCCTCTAGGTGGTCACAAAGCACCGAGCTGATCTCCCTGTGCTATGCGGCTGCTTCCCACTAGCTATCTGTTTTACATTTGGTAGTGTATATATGTCCGTGCCACTCTCTCACTTCCTCCCAATGTACCCTTCCCCCTCCCCGTGTCCTCAAGTACATTCTCTATGTCTGCATCTTTATTCCTGTCCTGCCCCTAGGTTTTTCAGAACCTTTTGTTTTTTTTTTTAGATTCCATATATGTGTGTTAGCATACAGTATTTGTTTTTCTCCTTCTGACGTACTTCACTCTGTATGACAGACTCTAGGTCCACCCAGCTCACTACAAATAACTCAATTTTGTTTCTTTTTATGGCTGACTAATATTCCATTGTATATATGTGCGACATCTTTATCCATTCATCTGTCAATGGACACTTAGGTTACTTCCATGTCCTGGCAATTGTAAATAGTGCTGCAGCGAACATTGTGGTACATGACTCTTTCTGAATTATGGCTTTCTCAAGGTATATACCCAGTAGTGGGATTGCTGGGACATATGGTAGTTCTATGTTCAGTTTTTTAAGGAACCTCCATACTGTTCTCCATAGTGGCTGTATCCATTTACATTGCCACCAACAGTGCAAGAGGGTTCCCTTTTCTCCACACCCTCTCCAGCATTTATTGTTTGTAGATTTTTTGATGATGGCCATTCTGACCGGTGTGAGATGATACCTCATTGTAGTTTTGATTTGCATTTCTCTAATGATTAGTGATGTTGAGCATCCTTTCATGTGTGTGTTGGCAATCTGTATATGTTCTTTGGAGAAATGTCTATTTAGGTCTTCTGCCCATTTTTGGATTGGGTTGTTTGTTTTTTGATATTGAGCTGCATGAGCTGCTTGTAAATTCGGGAGATTAATCCTTTGTCAGTTGTTTCATTTGCAAATATTTTCTCCCATTCTGAGGGTTGTCTTTTCATCTTGCTTATGTTTTCCTTTGCTGTGCAAAAGCTTTTAAGTTTCATTAGGTCCCCTTTGTTTATTTTTGTTTTTATTTCCATTACTCTAGGAGATGGGTCGAAAAGGATCTTGCTGTGATTTATGTCATAGAGTGTTCTGCCTACGTTTTCCTCGAAGAGTTGCATGGTGTCTGGCCTTACATTTAGGTCTTTAATACATTTTGAGTTTATTTTTGTGTATGGTGTTAGGGAGTGTTCTAATTTCATTCTTTTACATGTAGCTGTCCAGTTTTCCCAGCACCAATTATTGAAGAGGCTGTCTTTTCTCCATTGTATATCCTTGCCTCCTTTATCAAAAATAAGGTGACCAGGGCTTCCCTGGTGGCGCAGTGGTTGAGAGTACGCCTGCCGATGCAGGGGACACGGGTTCATGCCCCGGTCCGGGAAGATCCCACATGCCGCGGAGCGGCTGGGCCCATGAGCCAAGGCCACTGAGCCTGTGCTTCTGGAGCCTGTGCTCCACAACGGGAGAGGCCACAACAGTGAGAGGCCCACGTACCTCAAATAAATAAAAAAAATAATAAGGTGACCATAGGTGTGTGGGTTTATCTCTGGGCTTTCTATCCTGTTCCACGGATCTATATTTCTGTTTTTGTGCCAGTACCATAGTGTCTTGATTACTGTAGCTTTGTAGTATAGTCTGAAGTCAGGGAGCCTGATTCCTCCAGCTCCATTTTTCTTTCCCAAGATTGCGTTGGCTGTTCGGGGTCTTTTGTGTTTCCATACAAATTGTGAAATTTTTTGTTAATTTTTTCTTAACTGTTTTGGGTTTGTTATTGTAGGTCTTTTCCTTCTCTTGTGTTTCCTGCCTAGAGAAGTTCCTTTAGCCTTTGTAAAGCTGGTTTGATGATGCTGAATTCTCTTAGCTTTTCCTCGTCTATAAAGGTTTTAATTTCTCTGCAAATCTGTATGAGATCCTTGCTGGGTAGAGTAATCTCAGTTATAGGCTTTTCCCTTTCATCGCTTTAAATATGTCCTGCCTTATATGTCCTCAACTCTCCCTTCTGGCTTGCAGAGTTTCTGCTGAAAGATCAGCTGTTAACCTTATGGGGATTCCTTTGTATGTTATTTGTTGTTTTTCCCTTGCTGCTTTAATATTTTTTCTTGGTATTCAGTTTTTGATAGTTTGATTAATATGTGTCTTGGCATGTTTCTCCTTGGATTTATTCTGTATGGGCCTCTCTGCTTCCTGGACTTGATTGACGATTTCCTTTCCCATATTAAGGAAGTTTTAAACTATAAACTCTTCAAATATTTTCTCAGTCCCTTTCTTTTTCTCTTCTTCCTCTGGGACCCCTATAATTCAAATGTTGGTGCATTTAATGTTGTCCCAGAGGTCTCTGAGAGTGTCCTCAATTCTTTTCATTCTTTTTTCTTTATTCTGCTCTGCGGTAGTTATTTCCACTATTTTATCTTCCAGGTCACTTATCTGTTCTTCTGCCTCAGTTATTCTGCTACTGATGCCTTCTAGAGAATTTTTAATTTCATTTATTGTGTTGTTCATCATTATTTGTTTGCTCTTTAGTTCTTCTAGGTCCTTGTTAAACGTTTCTTGTATTTTCTCCATTCTATTTCCAAGATTTTGGATCATCTTTACTATCATTACTCTGAATTATTTTTCAAGTAGACTGCCTATTTCCTCTTCATTTGTTTGGGCTGATGGTTTTTTACCTTGCTCCTTCATCTGCTGTGTGTTTCTCTGTCTTCTCATTTTGCTTAACTTACTGTGTTTGGGGTCTCCTTTTCGCAGGTTGCAGGTTCGCAGTTCCTGTTGTTTTTGGTGTCTTCCCCCAGTGGCTAAGGTTGGTTCAGTGGGTTGTGTAGGCTTCCTGGTGGAGGGGACTGGTGCCTGTGTTCTGGTGGATGAGGCTGGACCTTGTCTTTCTGGTGGGCTGGACCACGTCCGGTAGTATATATTGGGATGTCTGTGACCTTATTATGACTTTAGGCAGCTTCTCTGCTAATGAATGGGGTTGTGTTCCTGTCTTGCTAGTTGTTTGGCATAGGATGTCCAGCACTGTAGCTTGCTGGTCATTGAGTGGAGCTGGGTCTTAGCGTTGAGATGGAGATCTCTGGGAGAGCTTTTGCCGTTTGATATTACGTGGAGCTGGGAGGTCTCTGGTGGACCAATGTCCTGAACTCGGCTCTCCCACCTCAGAAGCACAGGCCTGATACCTGGCCAGAGCACCAAGACCCTGTGAGCCACACGTGAGCCAAGGATTTTGTAATCCAAGGAGGAGGACATTTCCAAAAATGTCATGATAGGCTTCGCTCTCCAGTGGTTCAAGTGAGTTCTCAGCCTTTGTTTCTTCATGGCTTCTCAAAATGAGGGTAATGCTGTCAGAGTAGCCGTTACTCATGGTTCAGAAGTGGGGAGGAGTGAAAGCAATCTGAGCTTTAACCCGACTGAAGAAAGTACTTTGAAGGATTCGGCAGAGTCAATGATTCCCTGAGGCAGCTCAGGGCTCCCTGATGGGACACAGGGCTGGCTTCTGTGTACTCTGCTCTCCTACACCCCATCCACCCCCCAGAGATGGGGAGAGGACCAGGAGGGAGAGAGAGAGGCCAAGGAGCTGTCCCTTAGCCAGCTGTGTGACCTGGGTGAGTGACCTAGCTTCTCTAGGCTACAGTTTCCTCAGCTTCAACACAGACTACTATCTCTCTCTCACAGGACTCTTGCGAGGATTAAGTAAGTTAATGTCAGGGGAAGCACCTAGCATGATCCCTGACACATACTAACCACAGCCCCCCAAACATTTGTTCTTGCATGCTTTCATTTATTTACTTGTTTATATAAAGTGCTTTGAAAGTAGATGAACGCATGACCCACTTTTGTCAACTCTTCTTATTGGGGCACCCTGTCCCCAGTTCCATTATTTCAAAGCCTGTTGATCACCTGATAATATAATCTAGGGACTCCCAAAGCTGGCAGAATAGAATTGCCTGTGAAAGTTTAAAAAAGAATACAGATTCCTCAGCCCAATCCAAGACAACAAAATCAGACTCTCTAGAGGTAGGAATATACTTTTAAACATCTCCAAGCAAGTCTAATGCCCAGCCAGGTTCTGGAACCACTAAATCCTTTTTTAAGAGTCTGTGAGGGCTTCCCTGGTGGTTCAGTGGTTGAGAATCTGCCTGCTAATGCAGAGGACACGGGTTTGAGCCCTGGTCTGGGAGGATCCCACATGCCGCGGAGCAATTGGGCCCGTGAGCATCAACTACTGAGCCTGCACGTCTGGAGCCTGTGCTCTGCAACAAGAGGCCGTGATTGTGAGAGGCCCGTGCACCGCGATGAAGAGTGGCCCCACTCACCACAACTAGAGAAAGCCCTCACACAGAAACAAAGACCCAACACAGCAAAAATAAATAAATTAATTAATAAACTCCTACCCCCAACATCTTCTTTAAAAAAAAAAAAGAGTCTGTGTGTTCCCATGCATTCAGAGGTTAGCTCCTTTCCAGGCTTATGTGGAGAGTGACCCTCACTGCCTGAATCCAAAGGAGTGACCAATGGCAGGAATATAGAGACCAGAAAGCAGGCAGCGATGACCTGATGAGGGGGGACAATGTGATGCTTCTCAACCAGGTAGGCATCTAACCGTCTGTCTAGACTTCAGGCCACTTATGTAGAGTTCTCTGGGCGAGCGAGGGGAGAATGGAGCAGATTTGGAACGTCAGGGAGGTGTGGGTGGCGAGGAAGACAAGGAATGAGTGATGCGAGCCTGGGTTGAGAATGACTCCACCACAAGCTCTGTGAAGACGGGGACTTGTCTGTCCCTCCCAGGCCTAGCCTTCACCACAGAAGACACGTTAGATAACGCACCTAAGCACTGGCACCATCAGGACCCAGCTGTCAGTCCTCCCTGCAGGGCTCAGCCCCTTCTTCACCTGAATGACATCTGTCCACCCGGGAGCCTCCATCCAGGAGTTGCCTGCTCCAGGAAGCCTTCCCAGATGTCTGAGCGAGGGCTCCTCCTCTGTGCCCCGCCCCCGCCCTGTCTCGCAACAATGTTCTCCACACTCTCAGCCCCACCACACCGCTAAGGGTGTAAACTGTGCTTCATTCACCTTCAGTCCATAGTGCCTGGCACACAGCAAGGGCTCAATAACTATTTCTTTGGATTGAAATTGTCCAAGCATCTCTTTTTACAGACGAGGAAACTGATGCCCGGAGAGAGCAGGTGGATCACCCCAGGTCACTTAGCCCATCCGGGAATAGATCAGAGCTCACCACAGACAGATCAACAGGTCCAGGACCGAAAAAGAGTATTTGTCCTTTCGCCTCCAGGCCCTCTCCTCTTGTTTGACCTCATCTGAGTCTACGTGGCTGGTGGAAAGAGCCGTGGACACAATCAGAATACCGGGTGTCCCAGTCGTGCCTCAGCCTCTACCCAGAGAATCTGGACATTCTCTGGGCCTTGCTTTCTTCTGCAGTCTGATGGGACTACCTCCTCTTGTCTGGCTGCCTCCCCTGGCTGTGGGTAGGATGAAACAAGCTGTTCAGCGTGTACACTGGTCACATACAAACTATCACTATCCTTATTATGAGCCAAAGGAAACAGGCCCGCCCAGGATGCAGAAGAGGCACATACCAAAAAATTAAAACTATACATTCCACTGAGAAACATCTGCCCACACTATGGCTATGTTTACGTTTCATTTCCAGAGGAAAGAGTTGTGATAAAGCTGGGGGGGACGGGGGGAGGGGAGACTCAGCATGACTTGGAAAAACAAGCAAGAGTTTATCAGACATTTTGAAAACAGAAGGGATTTTTATACTGTGGACACAGCCTCTCTGGAGGGACATCAGACCACAGCCACTTTCCTGGGGAGAGCTGGGCCAAGGGCACCCCAAGGTTGGTGGTCCATCTGCAGATGGCACCCAGGAGAGCTCAGCCCAGCTCTGCTCCCAGCTACATCCCAAGCAGAGTGAAGATTCAGCTTGTCTTTGAAAAAGGAGCAGCCTCCTCATTTTCACTCAACAAACAGTTATTGAGCCTTGACTGTGTTCAAGGTACTTTGACCAGCACTGAGGGGAAGATTTAAAAGATGGATCACAGTCTCTCTATGCTATCTAGAGGCAGATTATCTAAAAGAGAGAAAAAAACAGACGAGAGGTACAAAGCATCATGGGAACTGAGGGAGAGCTTTCAGCTGAGAGATCAAGGGGTGCTTCCTGGAGGAAGAGGCACTGAAGCCAGTTCAGTGGAACTGGACTGGAATGGAGCCAGTTCAGCGGTTTGGGATGAGGGGACCGCACGCACAGAGGCAGGAATGAGAATGCCAGGTGTGGTAAAAAAGGACAGCGGCCCTGTGAGACTTGGCATCAGGCTGTGAGGGGGGGAGGGCATTGAGCTAGATGGCACAAACCGGCCACTCTTTCTGACGGTCAGTGGGTCAGGATCTCATTTTCCCTTCATATGGGTTGAAAATGTGCTTTGCAGTCACCTTCCCTCCCTCCTTGCTCTTCTGTTCTAACTACTTCTGTACATCAGGGGGAAAATGCTGTCTGGATGTAAGCTGAGGTGGACCTAGAAGTTTCCAGGAACAAGACAGAGAGCCAAGCTTGTGAAATCAACAGCTGTGATGATGCTTGTCAGCGGGCTCTGTGACCAAGATGACAGGGCGGCTCCGGGGCCAACCTGCACGGTGACAGGCACGCGCTTTGTACCCACTCCTGGCACTGCTATGCATCGCCACTGGTGCACAGGGGTTTTTTTCTTCATTCGTATTGATAAAGGCCTTGTGCAATGGGAAAAAAATTTTTTAAGCACCTGAACAGTTATCAATAGGAAAAGGGATGAAACTATTTAAATATCCGTCCATAGGAGAATGATTAAAAAGACAAAAATAACACTGTGCCAGCGGTATACAGGATGAGGCGGAGCTATACTATCCATCTATACCAGGGCCGCCCCTCACATCCAAGGGGCCTGAGTCAAGAAAACAAACGGGGCTCCAGCCCACAGCCCACCATCTGTTCTTCCCACCTCTAGTTCCCTCTTGGTGATCAAGGGGCCTCACACATGTGGACACCCCACCCTATATATCCAAGCTCTGTCCACACCCCCAGCAAGCAGCCGCTCCTTGGCTAGCCCCATCAGTGGTATGATTCACCATCAAAAAGACAGATCCAGGGGGGGCTTCCCTGGTGGTGCAGTGGTTGAGAGTCCGCCTGCCGATGCAGGGGACACGGGTTCGTGCCCCGGTCCGGGAAGATCCCACATGCCGCGGAGCAGCTGGGCCCGTGAGCCATGGCCTCTGAGCCTGCGCGTCCGAGAGCCTGTGCTCTGCAACGGGAGAGGCCACAACTGTGAGAGGCCTGCGTACCGCAAAAAAAAAAAAAAAAAAGATCCAGGGAAGAAGCCTGTCCTGAGCTGTTGGAGCAGGAGACTCTGGCATCCCAGTGACCCAGAGTGGGGGGATGTGGGCTCTAGGTGCCTTGACCCCTAGGACTCCTCACCCCATAGAAAGAGGAACAGCCAGAGAAGGGTCAGTGCAGGACCCAGGGCAGGGGCCCCAGTGGCCAGGTCTAAGTGTGGAATTGATATATACTGACATGGAAAGTATAAAATAATTAAGTGAAAAAAGCACACTGCAGAACCATGTGTGTAGAATGGATTCATTTTTTAAAATTTCCTACATAAACGCTTAGAAGGTTTTCTGCATCCCTGCTGCTAATGGTAGGTGATCTATAGAGGGCTGGGTTAAGAAGGGAAGTGAAAAGCCTTGCACGTTATACTTTGCACAGTTCTGTGCTATGAACATTGTACAAGCATGTATTATTTTTATAATCTAAGAAAATTCTTAAAGAATACTTTTTAAATGTTACTACTTTTTTGTACCAGTTAAAGTATTTCTTATGTGTTTTCTTGTGACCAAAAGAAACAAAACAAAGTTCTTTGAAAATTCAATCCTGGATCATTCCTAGACAGTCAAGGAGGTTGCTGTGGTCATGACCCCCAGATGTAGTAAAAATTCCCCAGACACACACGTTTCTCCACATGTCCAAAGGGCGTCCTATCTGCTTCTTCAGCAGATCTTTCATACAAGGGCTCCCAATCCTGCCTGCACATCTGGGAGCTTCTACAAATAGATTCCCAGGTCCCATCCCCCAACTGGCTGAATTAGAATCTTCTGGAGGTTGTGCCCAGAAATCTGCATTTGTAATTCCCCAGGTGATTCTGATGACCCTCGAAACCCTGGGTGGCAAGTAGCCCAGGCAACGGTTCAGTCCCATTTGGTAGATGAGAACACTGAGGCCCAGGGCAGTTAACAGCCTTGTCTCAGGGCAGGATGGGCGGTCTGTTGGTTCTTCTGCTAGAGCTGGTTCTTCTTCTCTCCCAGCTGAGTTAACAGGTACTGGAAGACAAAAGGGGGCCTGCTGTCAGCCGTCCCAATTTGCAGGCTATCAGATTGCAGCAGTCTCACTATGCCAGGTGATTAGCTAATTTGTTCAACAGCTATATTTGGAGGACCTACTCTGTGCCAGGCACTGTTCTGGGTATTTAGAGCTGCAAACCTGACCAACAAGGTCCTAGCTCCCTTGCATATCAAATTCTGAGAGCTAAGGACGATTAAAAGTCATATGAGGGCTTCCCTGGTGGCGCAGTGGTTGAGAGTCCGCCTGCCGATGCAGGGGACACGGGTTCGTGCCCCAGTCTGGGAGGATCCCACGTGCCGCGGAGCGGCTGGGCTCGTGAGCCATGGCCGCTGAGCCTGCGCGTCCGGAGCCTGTGCTCCGCAACGGGAGAGGCCACAGCAGTGAGAGGCCCACGTACCGCCAAAAAAAAAAAAAAGTCATATGAAAAAGGCAGCATCCGAGAATGCAAAGTGCTATGAGGAAGATAAGGAAGGGTGGGGAGGTGGGGAGTGACAGGTGGTCCGGAAAGGCCTCTTTGGGGAGGTGACATTGGAGCTGAGCCCTAAATGATGACCCGGCTGTGCCCAGCATTCATAGCAGCCTTGGTAAAAGTGGGGACAGACAGGTGAGCAGCAGTGAGATAACATAGAGCCTCAGAAGGCATGATGAAGGGGATGGATTATACTGGAATGGATTTGGGCCTTTGAGCCCAACGAGGGTTCTGGTCGCCATGCCTCTGCTTCCCCTACACGGTGCTTCTCAAACATGAGTGAGTATCTGCATCCCCTGGAAGGCTTGTTAACACGCAGATGCTGGGCCCCACCTCCAGTTTCTGATTCCCTTCCTTGTTGGTCTCAGGTAGGGCCGAAGACATTACATTTCTAATAAGCTCCCAGGGGAGGTGGACACTGCTGGGCTGGGAACCACTCTGAGAACCACTGCTGCATTGTAACGGCCTGTTGACCTGTCTGTCTCCTCTACTAGGCTGGAGGTCTCCTGAAGGCAGAGACCACATCATGGTCACCATTGTGCCCCCTGTGCTTGGTGCATTCGTAGGAGCTCAGTAGATGCTTAAGATTCAGTGAATGAATGAGGGTGTGGGTCATCAGCAACATGAAATAATATCTGTAAAGGCCTTAGAACATACAAGCACTATGTAACTGTGTTAGTCAGGGTTCCTCAGAGAAACAGAACTGATAGATGATAGATAGATAGATAGATAGATAGATAATAGATAGAAAAAGAAAGAGAGAGATTATAAGGAGTTGGCTCATAGGATTATGGAGGCTGGCAAGTCCCCAAATCTGCAGTTTGAGTCAGCAAATTGAAGACCCAGGGGAGCTGATACTGTAGTTCCAGTCTGAAAGCAAACAGGCTAGAGACCTAGGAAGAGCCAACACTTCAGTTTGAGCCAAGGTAAGAAAAAGCCAATGCCTCAACTCAGAGGCAGTCAGTTAGAAAGGATTCTCTCTTATTCAGGGGAGGGTCAGGCTTTTTGTTCTATTCGGGCCTTCAACTGATTGGACAAAGCTCACCCTCATTGGGGAGGACAATCTACTTTACTCAGTCTACAGATTTAAATGGTAATCTCATCCAAAAGCACCCTCACAGACACACCTAGCATAGTATTTGACCAAATATCTGGGCACCCCTTGGCCCAGTCAGGTTGACACATGCAATGAACCATCACAGTACACATAGTTGTTTAAATACACCCAGTGGATTCTCATCTCTGGTGAGGGATTTATGGAGGCAGGGAGAGTAAGGAATGTGCTGGCAAACAGAGGGGTTCTCATTTTCCTGGACTCCTCCTCCTCAGGAGTCCAGCCCTGCCAGGCATCTGAGCCACAGTGAACCACAAGCCCCTCCAACGAGCCCAGGGAGACCTGGAGGTGCCAACCCCCCTCGACAGGTCCCGGGTCAGGGGCTCTCCCTCCGCAGCCCACCCCCAGCCAGGACCAGGGTTTGCTGCACTCAGCACTTCTCCAGCCCCATCTTGAACACATTAGGCACCATACTCAGCTGGCTGAAAGAGGTTACATTTTCCATGGAGAGAGGAGAGAAACGGCCTCGCTAGAGGAATAGTCGCTCTTTGTTCCCTTGAGCTCTTGCTCCTCAAGTGGGAGCCCCTCCCTGATGCCCCGATCTGATTTCAGGGAAGGAAATGAAGCCAGGAGAGAAATGGAACAAAGGGCCTGGAGTGGGTTTGAGTGGAGGAGGGGTGCAGTCCCAGCTCCGAAACTGACCAGTGTCTCCCCACAGGCTTGCTACATCCACCTTCTGAGCCTCAGATACAATCTGCCCTTCCAGCTCCAAAGCTGTCCTGGTGATCAAAATCAAATGCAGGTCAATCACATCCAAAGGGATTCACTAAAATGAAAAGAATTGTTGGTAATAATTGGATTTCCTGGGATGCAAGGTCCAGGTCTTGAGGAGAGGAGCAAAGAGGCTGACCAGGGAGGGGATGCAACCCACATCTTGCCTTTCCTAGGCAGTCCGTGCTGGTCCCTGGGCTCAGGACCTTCTCCAGGGGCAGGCCCATCAGTTGCAAATATCCTCTTTCCTTCCCCAACAGCTAATGGCCTTTTTGTTCCCGTGGCTTCTGCCGGCCCCATCTGCTGGGGAGCTAAACTGTTCACACCTGCCTTCCCAGACACAGCCAGCCTCTGCCTCCCGGCTTTCCAGCCTCCACGGCTTGGGTGAGGGTGAGGGCACCACCCTGGGAGTCAGGACACTCTGCACCCGTCCTGCTCTGCCACCCTCTCGTCTGAGCCCTCATGCACAATACTTCCTGTGCCTCGTTGGTATGTGACAAGCCTAGACAGAGGAGCCTCCACGTTTCCTCCCAGCTCTGATGGTCTGCAAGGCCAGTTACCAGGTAACTAGAAACATCTGGAGTGCAGGGCTCCCTGTCCAAGGGGCTGTTTTAAGTGGGGTGCACACAGAACAAAAGGATTTCTGTTCCCACAAGGCTGGACCAGGGGACAGTTTTATGCATTTAGTTAAACAACCAGAGAGAAATAATATACGTGGTGTCGGCAAGTCTGCCCACCACTCACACAATAAGTATATACCCCAGATGGGACGTGAGCAGGGATTTATGAATCTGTTCCTCTCTCATTGGTCATGGATACTGTGTTCCTCGTATAGCATGGTAATATATGGAATTTCTAGGGGTAATTTTAACTATGTGCTGCTTTTTTTTTTTTTTGCCTTGCTCATTCTAGTTAGGATGTTTTCAGTTATAAACACCTGAAAACTTAACTCAGACTTATACAGTAAAAAGTAGTTATTGCTTATATATCTGACAAGTCCAGCAGCAGTCACACTTCAGGTATAGTTTGATCCAGGGGTCCGCAGTATCCGTGGGACTTCGGCTTTCTCTCTTGATGCTTCTCTCAGTCCTCCTTCTCTCATACCCCTCATCATTACAAGGTGGCTGCTACCAGTTCCACGCCCTACATCTGTACACTATGGCCTCCAGAGACAAGGGACCACTTTGGTCCCCAAAGCCCAAGAGGAGGTCCTGAGATTGGGGTGACTTACGTCATTGGCCTACTCAATCCCTTCAGTCCAAGGATAACACTGGCCTGGCCTACAGTATATGCTCAGTCCCTACAACTGGGAATGAAGCCAGATTTTCTAGATCCCCAAACAGAAATGAGGACTGTTGGGAAGAGGGAAATGGAAAATCAAGCAACAGTGACTTTAAACAGGAGCTGGGTCACTGCATTGAACCTCTGCGCACAGAAACTATTCAATTTCTCAGCAACCTTTTTTCCAGGCACTGAATCTGGAGGCTCCTCCTAGGCCTGAGGCAAAACTAAAAGCTCTGGAAGCTGCTGCTACTGTCGACTGTCAGGCAGAAGGTCAGAACAGTCCCTGGGGACCTTTTACCCTGGGCTTCAAGACCATCCTACGTTAGTGAGGCAGGGCAGATGAGGGCATCTTGGCCCTCAAGGAATTATGACACTAAAGCACTGGCCACAGCAGTCAGCAGGGATCACATACTGGTTTATGTGGGAAAGCCTGGGCTAATCAGTGAGGGTTTCCTGGAGCAGGTGGGACTTTGTGTGCTGGGTCTTAAAGGATGGGATGTGCACACCATAGCGGATGCACAGGACGGTATACTGGAGCATAGAAATAAAACGACTCAAGTTCTATTTAGGTTTATCTTTTATCTGAAAAAAATAGGATTACTGATACTCAATACACAGATTGCCAGCTGTACACTGGTATAACTTATATACAAATTTACGTATATTGGGAGTACACATTACCTTTTTTCCTTATAGGAGTGTGCAGTTTAAAAGGTTTGGAGATTAAATTGCCTTGAAGGATGGAACCAGGGCTAAGGTCCCCACTGGGCCTTGTTGGAGAAGGTGTGAGGTAGGGATGCAGGGGCCCCTTCTCTTACGCTATGTCATGCTGGGATCCCAGGAGCCCAGCATGCAGAGGGGCCACATCCTGCCATCCTCAGGTGGCCGTCCCCACAGTGAGCCTCCTCCCTTGGCAAGGCCCTGCTTAGAAAGCAACCACTAGAGAAGGGTCCTCCAGGGCTATGGCTGAAGCCTGCCACCAATTCTCCCATCCGCAGCAGCCCTGCTCCCCGCCTCTATAGGAGGAAGGCCAGGAGCCCGCAGCCAGTGAGTCACGGCACACAGCCCATGGAGAGGGCCCAATGCTCACCACGACCTTTGGGGTTTACCATCTGGTTCCCATGCCAGAGGGTATAGGGTGTCCAGCCCCTGAGAAGCACAGTGGGCCCTGAGGCTGCAGATGGCTATATAAGGCTGAGGCCGCGGGAGTGACAGGGGTGCCAGACCCCAGGAGCAATTTGGCTGGTCTCAGTGGTGACACAAACATTTTCCCTGTGCTTCGCCATTATCCCCCAACAGCAAGACTGAATCATATCCTCAAAACCTCAAGCCCGACGGGCAGACGTAATGCCAAGAATCAAGAACAGCAAAGCGGGCTAACCCAGGCCCTCCCTTCATGGCAAAAAAATATTTGGGACAACACAGAGAAAGCTGCCCCAGGAGAACTAGTGCCAGCTCTGCCACAAACTGTGGGGCCTGGGTCAGCTCACCTCTCCAGGCCTCAGTTTCTGCATCTGTACGATGGGAACAGTAAGCCCTGCCCTGCTACCTCATGAAGTGCCCAGGACCCCCAGAGGAATCAGGTTTGGGAGAATGGGGACAGGACGTAGGGGGTGGCCCTCGTTCTTTGAAAAGGACACAGCCTGGTCTTGAGGCAAATTTGGGGTCACGACGACTTGGTGTATTTACTGCCAGATTGTCACATGTTGGCCACTTCAAGGACAGATGACTTCTAGGAAGGCTCCAGTCTTTGTGGACTTTTTGTGGACTCTCCTATATCTAGGAGCTTACCTAGATATACCCCTTTCTGTTTGTCAGTGCCTTGTGGCATCTGTGGCTCCCCAGATGACCCTAGGTGACCTACCCTAGGTGACCCTAGGAGGTAGGCAATAGTGGAACTTTTAACCCTATTTCATGACCAAGAAAACCAAGGTCAATGAACTTCTCCAGGCCACACGGCAAGCTGGTGACAGAATCAGGGTGAAGAAACACCCAGCCCTGGAATCTCAGCCCAAAGATCTTGCCCTGTAATTGGGACTCCACCAAGTTGTCTGTGGGGCCTCAAGAGTTCCACTCTGTAAAATGGGGAGAGTTGTGAGGAGCCTGCCTTGTCAGGCAGCAGGAGTGTTTTCTAGAAGACACACGGGGATCACTTTTCTAGAAGATGGCCAGGTTTTGTTTTTTCTAATCTAGAACTTGCTGTGCCTGATTGTCCCGGAGGCACCCTGCGAGATGTTCCTCGAAGGCATGCTTTCCAGAAAGCACTCACCATCAGGCAGTGGTGTCCTAGAAGGAACATCGCTCTGGGACACTTGGTCACACACCAGGTTGACCTTGAAAATGGGAGCAGCCAGAAAAGCAACCTTGGAGCCCAAACTTTCCTTACTGACCTCTCTCCCATCTCCTTCTCTCTCTCTTTTTTTTTTTTTTGGCTGGAAAAAATGGAGCAGCCTTGACCACACAATCACTCGCAGAATTAAGTAGCCAAAAATCACATTGTCTAGACAAATAGATTTTATGAGTCCAGTTAATTCCTGCCAGTCAAAAATAGGCATGCTTAATAAGTGGATATATTTAGAATCTGTCGTTATCTGGTCCCCAGGGGAGAAACCTCAGCTCTTATTACATAGACTCTAATTTCAAACAGAGCTCTACTAACTCCCACGCCGGACCTTAGTTCTTTCCTGATGGCACAGAGAGGTGGGTGGGAGCTGGGCAGGGAGATATTTGACCACAAGAAGCTACTTAAGTCCTGTGAACCTCCAGGTCCGTCCCTCTCAACCATCTTAAGCCAGAAAATGAGCAATTGCTTCTTCTTTGGGTCATGTTTCCAGTGGGTGGCAAGTTGTCGTGAGAGCAGGGCTACGGAAAGGTCTGCACGCTCCCAATGTGTCACATGTCCCTGTGCCCCTCGGGGTCTGGGAGACCTCCAGGGCTGTGTGAGCCGTGGCACCTCCTGCCATGACAGTGCAGCTGTGCCTGGGAGAGTGGTTCCTGACTTGCTGTTAGCACCAGGGCCTGAGCCAAGCAGGCGGATGGTGGCTGAGAGCAGAACTGACACCCAAAGCCTAGAGGGGTCCAGATATGCCAGAGGCAGGTGACGCTGAAGGGACACAGTGCCCAATTTCAGGATTTTGCTTCACGTCAGCACTGGGATTCCAGCTGCCTGGCTGGGCCACTCTGGGTCACCTCCAATGGTGCTGCCCGCTGGTGGGCCAGAGATAAGACATAGAGGGGGCTTTGGGGCACTCTAAGGAGAGGGCCTGGGGGCTGTCCAGGTTGTGGTGGGATTCTCCCTGGCCCCGAGGGAGGTGACACTGCCGGGGCTTCGCCAGGTCAGGAGGGAGTGGCCGCTCTTTCTCTAGAAATTTGTGTGCATGTAAGCAACATGCGTTAATTTCCAGTGGGTGCATAACAAATTAGCACAAAGTATTGATAGATGACTTCCCAAAACAGAAGTTTATTCTCTCACAGGTCTGGAGACCAGACCTCCAAAATCAGGTCATCAGCAGGGCTCTGCTTCTTCTAAAGGATCTAGGAGAAATCTTCCTTGCTTCTTCCAGCTTCCAATGGTCCCAGGCATTCTTTGGCTTGCGGCAGCTTCACTCCTAGCTGTGCCTCCATCTTCACATGGCTTCCTCTTCTCTCTGGGTCTCTCCTTTGTGTGTCTCCTTAAGGACACATCATTGAATTTAGGGCCCACCTAGGTAATCCAGGATGACCTCATCTTGAGATCCTTAACTACAATTGCAAAAACCCTTTTTCCAAACAAGGTCACAAAGGCATATAGGCTCAAGGCAGAAGGCCCAGCTGGGTGTTTGCCCCTTGCCATTCTTTAGCCCGGCTGGCTGCCTTGCCCACCCTGAGCAAAGACTTAGTGCCTCAGGGGACAGCCATGAACACTGTGCAACATGCCCCAGCCCCCGGGTCACCAGCTGAAAGACTCATGTAAGATGAGGAATGAGGCCACCCACAGGTAGTGGCAGATGGCCAAGACTCCAAAATCATCCTTCCTCTGCCTGAATGACCCCTATTACCACAGTCCCACCATCTAGCAAACTCATATTCATCTGTTAAGACCCAGATCAAGAACACCTCCTCCATGATGTCTGCCCTGCCCTCTTCTCACAAGGATGGCCTCCATCCCATTTGTTGCCAGACCCATGTGGTCTTCATCTCTGTGTCTCCAGATCCTGGCAAGAGCCTGGATAGGCCACAACATCCCTCTTTCAGGGAGACGAAGCTCTGAGTGTGAGGGTATGTGTGGGCTGCCCCGCCAGGATTCCCTCCTGCCCTCCCTACCCTACTCTCCCCTCAGCACTGCCCTGCAGGTTCCATCCTTTGCCAGGAAGGAGAACCTCCCCCAGCATCTTCACTTGTCTTCTTTTCCTTCCCAGGTTGGTCATCGGCGCTCCACTGGAAACCAACGGCCACCAGAAGACAGGAGACGTGTACAAGTGTCCAGTGACCCAAGGGAACTGCACCAAGCTCAACCTGGGTAACTTGGGCCACTGGTCTCTCCACAAGGAAGCCAACCATTGTCCAGGGTGGGGCAGGTGCTGAAACACGTCCCTGCCCACAGTCACACTGTGAGGTGACCTAGCTGGCGTTGCTGTCCCTATTTTGCAGATGAGGAAGCTGAGGCCAGAGAGAGGAAGTGACTTTCCCACAGTCACACAGCTTGTCAGGGGCTGGCCAGGATTCACACCCAGGTCTCCAGTGTCCCAGGCCATGGCTCTTCCTGCCTCATCCACGGCCCCTCAGCACAGGGGAGCCAGGAGCATTTCCTATCTCTTTTTTCTGACTTGGAAATAATAACAATAGCCAACATTCATATGTCTTATATACTGTTCACCACATGCCAGGTACTGGTTTAAGCACTTTTAGGTATTTTTTGACTCATTTAATCCCCACAACAGCCGTATGAGATTTAATCATTAACGACAGCCTGTGGAGGTGAGGGGACCTGCCCAAGGTCACCCAGCTAATAAGCAGCAAGGCCAGGATTCCAACCCAGGCCATCTGCAGCCACCCTTTAACCACTGCGCAGCACTGCCTTTCTGAAATGATGACTGTGTTCCTCGCTGAAGCACTCTGGGGCACAGGGGAGACGCTGTGAGCAGCCTCAAAGCCTTCCAAGTCCTTGTAAATCTACGTGTACATGTGCGCGTGTGTGCACACAGCCTGCGTCCACTAAAGCACACGTGCCACTCCTCTAAAGCACTTCTGCTTTGTCCTAAAGGTCAGACAGTGGCCAGGCTATCACTTTGCTTTCAAAAGGGAGCAAAAGTCCCATTTGGGCTGAGAAGCTGCGATTCCAGGACTGGCCTTCCCCAGGGCAGGACCCTCAGCCTCCCACTCTTCCAGGAGGGGAGCCTCCATCCTAGAGCAATGGAGTGGGGTCCCCTGGGGAGGCTGTGGGGAAGCAGGGCCTGGGGCGGTGGGGGGTTGGGGGGGGGAGATGGCAGAGCTTTAAGAGATAAGCAGATGGGTGAAAAGGCCACATCAAAGAGAAAGCATGTGAAACCAGATCCCCAGGGCAGCCAGCTGTCCCAGCATATAGTGCTGGATGCTCCCGCTGGCCACATCTGTGTCAGGGCCGTGGATGGGAAGTTCAAACCCCAGCACAGCCGGGGGCCCAGGCTTCAGTGAGGAAACGGTCCAGGGCGGGCTGGAGTCCGGCTGGCAGCTTATGGATCCCGGTCGTCACCACCCTGAGAGCACAGGCTCCCAAACAAGCCAAGCTGGGTTCTCCTTCCAGCTGTACAGTTTCCTCACTGTGTGTCCAGGGGGAGCTCACATCCTCTCTCTGAGCCTCTGTTCACCTATGTGTGACCCTAGGATCCATCCCAGGTCTAATATGCCCCCCAGCCTTTCATGAGCACCTAGTATGTGCCAAGCACGATGCCAGTTACTGGGGATACAGCAGGGAACAAGGAGCCAAGGGCTCTGCTGGGAGGGCACAGTAAGCGAGGAGACAAACTACAGTAGAAAGCAGGATCATCTCAGGTGGGGAGAGATGCTGTGCGATAAACCAGGTGTTATGATAAGAGAGGCTGGGTGGGGAGGAGGTAGGGGGCGGGTACTATCTTAGCAAGGTGATCAGGGAAGGTTTCCCTGAGCAGGTAACTTTTGAGCAAAGGTCCGATGGTGAGATGGAATCAAGTGGGACCACAGCATTCCAGGTAGAGGAGAAGCAAGTGCAAAGGTCCTGAGGTAGGAATGAACTTGCTCTGTTGGAGGACGGAAAGAAGGCTGGGGCAAAGGGAGCAAGGGGGTGGTGGTAGACGTGCGCACTGAGCTTGGGGCCTGGGCCACTGAGAAGAGCCCCCGGTCCAGGTGGGGACCAAGACACATGAACCCATCATTTAGGTTCCTCTATCGCTCTGGTTTCCAATGTGGACCTAATTTCCCTCCAAAGGAGGAGGAGCCCCTGCTGACAATGGGAGACACGATGCCATCAGACTCTGAAATGGGGGCTTAAGCTGGGAGGCGGTGGGCAGCAAAATGCACGGAGGCCGAGAAAGAGTACTGGTCAGGAAGCACCTCATTTGAGGAGAGTTTCTTTCCCTCCCAATGAGGAGGCAGGAAGACCATCTGTCAGTTTATCCCCACAGTGGAAAACGCAAGGCAGGGAAACCTGAGTCCTAGTTTTTCCTATGGCCTCTCCAGGCTCTGAGCCCCACTCAGCCAAGAATGTTCTTTCCTTTCTCTCCAGGGAAGTGGGTGTTAGTTATTCACACCTCAGTGTTGAAGGGTCTACCTACCTCTGGTGCTTTTTTTCCCAACACCTGGATGAAGTCAGGGTTTTCGTTGAGCGGCAGGGGCTCAGGGGGAGGGGATGTGATTCTGGAAGGCAAGCCCTGTGTGAGGAGGGGCTTATGCCCCAGCCCTCACACAGACCCACTGAGAAAGGTTTAAGTCTCTCCTGGTCACAGAGGGGAGGTTAGTGACTGCTCCAAATCCACGAGCAGCAGAAGCTGGACTTGAACCTGAATCTTTCTTACTCCAATGCAAGGGTCTTCCCCACCATGCCATCTGCTTCCTCGCCCACAGTTTCATTGAGGACCTCAGTCATTGAGACAAGGGAGGAAGAGAGGGGGCGGGGTGAGGTGGGGGATGTACCCTTTAAATAAATGGGGGGCAGAATTCTCCAAGGAAGTTGCCCAGTTGGGGCTTGGAGCTTCCTCTCCAGACTTCTCACCACATCCCTCTGCAGCCTCTGCAGCCACAGCCCTGCTGTCAGGTGGGGAAAGTCGGGATGTAACGTTGGCTCTGCTGGGTTCAAGTCCCCACGCTATCATTTATCAGTGATTGACCTTATAGAAGTCACTAACCCTCTGTGCGCCTTGACTTTCTCCTCTGTAAAATGAAAATGGTGACCCCTGGGCCTCCCAGGACCAAGAGGGGGTCCTGGGAGGGCAGGTGGGCGCAGCACTTTGTAAATGATAAGGCACCATAAAAGCACCAGGGTTGTTACTATTATTTTCTCTCCAGTTGCTTTGGACAGACAAACCAGAAAACAATCCCAGGCACCTGTAGAACAGCCAAGAGAGGCTGGATTTCAAAAGGAACCTTACTACAAACTGAAGGAAACCAAGGGGAAACAAACAACAAACACAGCCGCCCCACCCTAGCCCACAGTACAGTGGGGGGTCTGAAGTTCTGGCCTCTGCCCATGCCCAGCCCCAGGTCTTGCTGGCCTGGGCCGCAGAGGGTCGGCCAACTCTTCACACTTCCAATCGCCAACAAAGCTAAATGCTCCTGAGCCCTTAGAGATCACTCCCCTCGCCTGAAGCAGAGAACACATCTAGGTCCTGCGCACAGCCGATGAGGACTGCTCGCTCCGGCTTAACAAAATACCCAACTCACTTCCCCCTAAACTCTCCCCGGCAAGTGTCTGCACATGTGTGCGCTTGCATACACCACACACACACACACACTCTTCTGGGGACGTCAAGCTCACTTCTTTCCCTTCAGTGGCCTGACAGAATGATCTAGTAAAACCTTCCCCAATATAATCTGCTTAGTAAATTTAATCTCCACAACCCTCTCCCTCCACCCAGTTGGCTGATAATTCTGCCCCTGAATACTCCTCTGGGGACCAGCCACACAATGGCATTCTTGGGCAAGACCTTGTGCCTCTAGAAGGCTCTTGTTAAGTTGGCGATTTGCTCCCTGTGAGAAAGAATCAGCTATCGTGTGTCAGTTTATCAGCTGAGCGGAGAACCGGACCCTGAGAGAGTTGGGCAGGGGACTGCTACGTTTGATGGCAGGTTGTCTTAAAGAAAAACGTGGAGGAGGCACTTCATAGAGGAACCAGCCTCGGGGGGAGCCCTGGTTTGTGTGGGGTGGGGCACAAGGGGATGGCTGGGGGAGGGAAAGCTCTGGACGAGGAGATGGAAGGCTCTGCCATCTGCTTCCTGTGTGACTTTGGGCAGTTTGCATGACCTCTCTGAGACTCGTAGTCCTCATCTCACAGAGAGTCGAGAGGAGGTAATTAGACCATATCTGGGCAAGGCCTTAGTAAACTGAAAGGTTGCCCTGACCTGCAGGCGAGTGAGGCATCCAGAGGGGCAGGGAGAATGGGGGAGGACCCTGCCTGGTACCGACTCGACCTCGGGCCCCTCTGGTGGCCAGCGACAGCAGCAGAGTCCGGGCGGAGGACAGGCAGAAGGGGCTGCAGGCTGAGTTTCTCCCTCCCACCCCAGGAAGGGTCACCCTATCCAACGTGTCCGAGAGGAAAGACAACATGCGTCTCGGCCTGAGCCTGGCCACCAACCCCAAGGACAACAGCTTCCTGGTAAGAGCCACCCACCCACCCTCCCTCTGAGCCCTTCCTGCCCCACAGGCCCTCTGCTTGGGGCCGCGAGGGGTGTGTGGTGGCTGAGCATGCCCACCCACCGGGCTGCCTGTCCGCGTGCGCTCAGGGAGCAGCCCCTCCTCTGGCTTCCTGCCTGTGCCATTCTGCCTGCTGCGCCCTAAACTTCGGGGGGGTACAATTCAGGCAGGAAAAAGGATTGAGCCCTTTTGTGTACCTTCCCTTTGGGGCTGGGGGGAGTGCAAAGCAGATAGCCTGCAAAGGAATAAGAATAAATAAAGATATTCAACAGTCCAGTGGTAGGGGCATCTATCCTTTCCTTTGGGGAGCCCAATTTGCAAGGCAGAGGCTGAATCTCTGCTCCAGAATTGATGAAAGAAACAGGACACACCACACACCCTGAGAAGACTTTGAGGGGAAGCCGTAAATGAGTGAACGCAGATTTACTACAACGGAGGGAAGGATACAGAGGGATGGGCCACCTGGACTGCATAGGATCAGATGGGAAAGCTTCCCAGAGGAGGTTTCTGTTTTGTTTTTAAAGAAGAGACTAGTCTTAGCAAGGAAGAAAGAGGAGGGGGTACTTGGGCTGAGGTGGTAGAGACATTCATTCATTTAAACTATTTTTTGAGCACTTACAATGAACGGAGCCTGATGCCAGGCACTGGGGATTCATCAGTCAGCAGAGCTCTCGCCCTCCTGGAGCTTACATTCTGGCTGGGGGAGAGACGATAAGCAAATGAGTAATGTGAACATGGTGTTGGGACAGAAAGGCAGCAGCGGGCTGTGCTGGGAGATCTCTGCACCCCGCCCAGGTGAGCATATGCAAGCTTTGCACACAGTAGGAGAGTACGGGTGGCGTGATGGATTGGCACTGCCTGCCCCTTGCCATCACGTTCGGGTGAACCACCACGAACGTGGGTGAGGCTGGGACTGATAGTTCCTAGAGTAGCCGCAAGAAGATTTCCGAGAAAAATTACCCCAGAAAGCCCAGTAAAATGCACCGCTCATTTTAAGATGGGAGGGCTTGTGTCACTCTCTGTTCTCACCCATCAGTTCATTTCTGTTGACACATGAGACATCTTGGGTGTGAAGCATCAGACATCAGGGCAGCAAGATGACTGGGATGTTCAGAGACTTGACAAGAGCATAGTGGCTCTACCAGGGAAAGTCCTGAGGTGCCTCGATGTATGGTTGGCCCACAGCCCTCATCATCCCCAACTAAGGGCAACAGGACCCCTGGCCCTGTCCGTGCATACTTGCCAGGGGCTTTGGTCTGACCCTATTCTCCCTCTGAGGCTCCTTGTCATATGCCTACTAACTTGATTTCACCTACTTCATAAGGTGGGATGAAGGTCCAAGAGGCATGGTGTGCTACAACCCCTGGGGCCTCTGTGGGTAGGTTAAGACCCTAGTCTATAAATAACAACTTTTGTTAACTCATTCACTCATCCATTCATCCATTCACTCATCAGCCCATCCCCCAACCAAATGTCCTTCCCTCTATTCATCTATCCATCCATCCATTCATTTATCCACCCATCTGTCTACATGTCAGTCCACCCCCTCATCCTCCCATCTAATCATCCATCCTTGCATCCATCCCCTCCCACATCCATCCATCATCCATTCGTCTATCCATCATCCATCCATCCATCCATCCATCATCCTTCTAGCCCTCCAGCCATTATCCATTACCTACTCTCCCATTATTCATTCTCCCCCACTTCCAAAAATAATTTACCAGAGCTTCAACAAAGGACACAGATAATACAAAACCTTTAAAATCTGAGTTTAAAAAAAGAAAGCTAATTAAAGAAAGGGATTGGAAGTGGAATAATTATTCTTCCAAACCAGGGAAATTAGAGCACAAATTGTAGTCCTGAGTTTTCCAGCAGCAGGACAAACATGGAGGCAGAAGCTGGACTTTCATTTCTAATGACCCTGACTCTGAGAGGGACTCATCACTCAGTCTGTAAATGAGGGGCTAACATCAATGTTTTTGGTAGCAAATTTCAGAGAAAGAGCAGAGACATTCTTTTTCCTTTCCTTAGTAAGAGCCATGGGCATGTTCTGGGGACCCTGTCCTGGAAGTCTGCCCAGAAATGACCTTCAGGCGACCTCTTCAGAAAGACCCTTGAAGGGTCCACTCCCATGGATGACAATGCTTTCCCGCATCCTGTGTGGTGGGCAGGGGGAAGGAGAGTCACAACCTGATGATGGGGTGGAGAATGGGACCCTTGAAAAGACAACAAAGGAGGACTCTAAGGTTAGTTTTTCTCCATTTCACCTGAAACCAAGGGAACTAGTACACGTTACAGCAAGAGAGATTTCAGTTAGACTCAAAGAAGACTCTCTAAATCCTAAGGACAACACTCAGACGGAGGAGTCTGTCTTGGGTCTTGGAGGTCGGGACTGGGCCGAAGGCTATTGGGCCCGGACCCTCCCTGAGGTCCCCCGCTGATTAGGGGGTCCATGCTGTGCTTCACAGGCTTGCAGCCCCCTCTGGTCTCATGAGTGTGGGAGTTCCTACTACACCACAGGGATGTGTTCACGAGTCAACTCCAACTTCAGGTTCTCCAAGACCGTGGCCCCAGCTCTCCAAAGTAAGTGGCTTCAAATCTGCAGACTTGGGCTGAGCGAGCGACAGTCCATGGGAGGCTCCGAGCTCTGGTCACCACTATCCCATGGCTACAAAGCAGAACTTGGACTCTAGCCCCGCCCCACTCCAACTCTCTGGGTAGCCTGTGGGGTAATAATCTTGGCCCACCCTCCCGGGGCAAATGAGCTAAGGTTATGAAGAGCATCCTGGCAGCCAGAGAGTTTCACTGCAAACCCACCCTGAGTGGGTGGCTGGCCCACCATGTACAGCAGGCAAGCTGCGTACTGCCGAAGTCTGGGGACATCGTTCACTTAGACTACAGTGTGCATGGCGCCCTCTGACGTTATGGGATGCAGCTGCCCTGTAGGTGGAGGGCCAAGGAGGACAGAACTACTCCTGGTGATAGTCCCATCTAATCAGTGGTCCTGGACATGAGGAAGCGCTGCCCAGCTTTCCCAGAGCCTCATGGAACACAAAACCTCCCACTCTCCCCACCTGCCAGGAAAGTCTGGGGAAAGAACGCTCAGACCTTGCTTCCTGCAAGCCCAGACTGCTTGGCTCCGAGCCTCACTATTTCCTGTGGGCTAACCACCAACACCCAAGCAGCTGCTGCCCGTTTTACTGAGGGTGAGGGGATTAGCACTTCTGGCTAGAGGCAGCCTCCCTCCAAGCACCAGGGCCCAGTCAGAGATGGGAAGGTGGTGCTTGTGGGGAGGGAGGAGGAAGGTCAGTCCAGCAGGGGCTGGAAAATGATCCCCTTAGGGGCGATGAGGAAGAGTCATTCTTACAAAACGTCAGCGGGAGGGGCAGAGGCAGTGCCAGGGCTGGGAGGAGGCTCGCAACCAGTCACGGGAGGTGTGCCACCCCCTAGAGAGGTTCTTTCCTCTGGGCCAAGGTGTGACCATCTCAGCCTCCCAGAATCTCCTGTGGCGGAGACCTCCTCACCCCGCTGACCAGCAGCGGTGCCCTGGGAGCTCAGCAGATCCAGATCGCAGGGCACCCCCCGCCACCCCTGCCAACACTACGGAGGATCTAATTCAGCAGGTCTAGGATCAGCCACAGGGCGTGTGTATGTGCGCACGTGCGTGTGTTTCAAAGGCGTGTTCTGCCATGTTTAGCAACCACAGAGGTTCTTCCCAATGTGTCTTAAAATGAAAAATTGGAAATCGTAAGAAAGAAATCAGTAATAATAAATGCGTTCTAATAAAATTGGCTTTAAAATAAAAGAAACCTGGCCCCTACCAGTAGATTAGAAACCTCTCCTAATCAAGGAGTCACTGTGTCGTGTCCTTGTGGTGCCAGCACCACACGGCGCTCCAGCACATGGCGGGTGCTCGGTCCACAGGTGTGGGGCGAAAGCACACTGGAGAAGGACAAAGCTATCAGGCACCGTTAGCCTGGAGGTGTAGGGCCATCACATGCTGTGTGCAGCATGTGCAAACGAGACCAGAGTGTACACACAGCTTCTCCTAAAGCGGAGGTGATTCTGAGCATCCAAACACTTCTAAAGTGCTCTCCCAAACACAGAACCTGTGCCAGGCGCCTAGGCTCATGCCACCACCTTCCCCTCCTAGGGAGCTCTGACATCAACATACTACACCTTCCCGATGCAGGAGTTACTGGAATGGTTAACTCACAAAGGCCCCTGCTATATTGCTGTAAAGTAGATTTGAAAACAGTGTGAAATTCTCCAGTAAAAATAAGCAGATGCCCAATATTTCAATGTGATACAGTATAGTGTATATCGTATCAGATTGTATCATCTCATTTCAAGGTAAGTCCTGCTGTTTCACAAACAGAAATAAATTACTTAGATGTAAAGAGAAGTTTTTTAATTTGTTAGGTTACCAATGTTTCATGTTTTCTTTGTTGCTTTCTATTATTCATTTTAATTTGGTATTAATATTACAAGAATATAGAGAAACCTTCAGGCTCAAAGCAACGAGAGCTTGACCTGATGATGTCATTGTTACATTAACCAAGTGGTTTGGTTAAAAAAAAATAAAAAGAAGATAAGCTAAGATTCTTGAGCATTTACCTGTGCTCAGCCCTAGAAGCATCACCTTGTTAATTCCTCGTGGCAATCCTCTACTATCATCATGCCTCTTTTACAGAAGAGAAAACCGATGCCAGGATGTTAAGTAACTTGCCCGGGGTCAAAGCCGGGGGTCAAACAGTCTGACGCCAGATTCCACATTCCTCGCTATTACACCATGCCTCCCTCCTAAGAAGTGAAACCCATTCATTTGGGCTGAAAGTGGTAATGCCCACCTACCCATTACAGTAAAATAAACAACAATGAGGTACTGATTCGGGCACTGTCGGCTGCCTACCAAACATTGGCCAGCTGACGACGGTCAGTCCCTGTTGAGGCACAGAGGCAGGAGGGCTCCATTCATGCTTTGTTCAGGCAGCCAGTGCAGAACAGTGGGGCAGAGCCAGGAATGCCTGGGCTCCTCACTCACGTTGCCCAAATAAATGTTCAGCCTGAGGACAGCTCCCAGGCCAGGCTTCCCTGGACAGTCATCCAGGGAATCAGAGATTTGCAGACACTGGCTCCTTGGGTAGCTGTGACCATGTTCCCACTTCCCAGGGTGCCAGACCTACATGGACATCATCATTGTCCTGGATGGTTCAAACAGCATCTACCCCTGGGTGGAGGTTCAGCACTTCCTCATCAACATCCTGAAGAAGTTTTACATCGGCCCTGGGCAGATCCAGGTGAGTGTGGTTGGGACTCTTTCCTCCTCCAAATAAGGCCCCCCCAAAACCCATGGCAGATGCTGCCTTGGGGTGGGGGGGGGAGCATCTGTACATGCACTTGAAAGGTGTAGGTGAAAGGGCCAGCAGCAGGGCCCTGCAGCCCAGGACACCCATCTCTGCTGGGCGCATCATGGGACTGTGTAGGGGAGGCATCACTGAGTGGGTCAAACACTGTCCTCTGGGATAGACACCACCTATTAACAAAAACTTTGATCAGCCAGAGAGTGAGAAGACACTAGCACCCTGCTGGGTGAGGCACAGGGGAGAATTAGACACTTTGATCTTGGAGAAGAGACAGGGGAAGAGGTCATATCTGCCAGCACATATTTGAAATGCTGCCTGGCTAACTAGGGGGTAGATTTATTCCGTATTGTTTTGTCAGGCCAAAGGAGGACCAATGAATAGAACTGACAAGGTGGCAGATTTCAGGTCAATCTAAAATTATTTTGTAACAATTAGAGCCGTTAAAAGGGGCGTGGGCTTTCTCATGAAGTAATGAGTTCCCCACCACTGGGAGATCATCTTTTAGGATACGGTGGATGAAAGTCCAGCATTGGAAATGCACTTGTACCAAATAATCTCTGTGGGCCCATCCGACAGTGACATTTTTTCATTCTAGTCCTACTATAGGTAGGTTTTTGCTTATTCTTTAAGGTTTTTATTTCGAGACTATTAATATTTGAGTCTTATTAATATTTCAAACTTCTCTTCCAAATTTGAAAGAACCTTAGTTCCAGAGTTTGGTGAACAATGCCATGGCCCTCCCCCCACACTGCTCCTAAGATTTTAGACTTCAATTCTGTGCTCAACTTTTGTCTTTTTAAGTAAGAAACTCTATCTGCTGGGCCTTTCTTTAAATCACAGTCTCCTCTCTCAATATGCACCTCCCACCTGCCTCACCAAGCCAGCCATTCATTCCTGGAACTGTACAGAACCTGCTTCCCTTCTGCTTAGTTCCTCTCCCTTGGGAAGGTCCCCAGCCCTCCTCACTCCTGAACCGTCCCAGAGAGATGACTCCAGGAAACCTCATCACCAAAGGGCCAGCCTTCAGGGGTCAAGATGTCCTGTTTCCCTCTCCTCTAACTTGCAGGTTGGAGTCGTTCAGTATGGAGAAGACGTGGTACATGAATTTCACCTCAATGACTACAGGTCTGTAAAAGATGTGGTGGAAGCTGCCAGTCACATTGAACAGAGAGGAGGAACAGAGACCCGGACGGCATTTGGCATTGAATTTGCTCGGTAAAAAAAAAAAAAAAAAAAAAATGTATTTTCTAAATCTCAGATACTGTTACAGTTATCTTTTGCTACCCCACAAAATCTAGTATCTGGAGAGACAATAATTAATCCCTCAAAGTTCTGGGCATTGGCTGGGCTCAACTGATCAGTTCTCCCTTGGGTTCTCTCATGTGGTTGAAGGCTGGTGTCAGCTGGGGCTGTTGTCATCTGAAGTTTCGACTGGACTGGACATCCAGAATGGCACCCTCATGTGGCTGGCAGTGGATGTTGGCTGTTGGCTGGGAGCTCAGCTAAGGCTGGTGATGTGAGCACCCACACGTAGCCATGTGGCTTGGCTCTCTCACCGTATGGCAGCCAGGCTTTGAGAGGAAGCATCCCAAGAGTGAGTTTTCCAGGAGATCCACACAGGAACTCTAAGACTGCCTATGACCTAGCTGCAGAAGTCCCAGAATATAACTTCTGCTATAGTCTTTTGATTGAGCAAGTCACTGAAGCCAGCCCAGGTTCAAGGGGAAGAGAATTTAATTTCCCCTCTTGATGGAGGAATGGCAAGGTCATATTACAGAAGAGCATTTTGGGGCTGGGATTTCCAGTCAACTTCAGGACATATGTTCTGCCAAGAGACCCTATGAAAAGTGTGTGGGTTGTATGAGGGCAGAATCTTCTTGTGGGGTGTTCGTCATCAGTAGAATGTGAAGAACATAGTTAAATCTAACATCTGAGATTGTAGAGCAATGAGGCTGTTCCCTTAAACATCACACCAGAACTCACAATAATAATGAATGCAACTCTAGTCATCCAGACAGATAGCTACATGCTTATTCCAGTAACTCTGCCATGGCTCAGAACACTGTACTCACCCCCACTGGAATCAATGAATGATTTTTTTTTTTTTTTTTTTTTTTTTGCTGTACGCGGGCCTCTCACTGTTGTGGCCTCTCCCGTTGCGGAGCACAGGCTCCGGACGCGCAGGCTCAGCGGCCACGGCTCACGGGCCCAGCCGCTCCGCGGCATGTGGGACCATTCCCAGACCGGGGCATGAACCCGTGTCCCCTGCATCAGCAGGCAGACTCTCAACCACTGCGCCACCAGGGAAGCCCCCAGTGAATGATTTTTAAAGTCAATTCCCCCAGATCTTTCCAGCTGTGGCCTAAACTCCTACGATAACTATGTCCAAGACATTTAGATTTTAAATGTATAAATTTTACACCTACGAATATAAGCTCTGCTATGTTCATTGAGACCACCGTCCCATTACCTTATAATCCCACCTCACATAGGGTTAGTCGACGTGTTTAGCAGAATGCTACAATGTGAAAGCTATTTAGTAGTAACATGATTTCATGTGGTCAAAAGATTAACTCTTTTTTTTTTTAGTATTTATTTATTTGGTTGCACCAGGTCTTAGTTGTGGCAGGCAGGCTCCTTAGTTGTGGCTCATGGGCTTCTTAGTTCTGGCATGAGAACTCTTAGTTGCGGCACGCATGTGGGATCTAGTTTCCTGACCAGGGATCGTACCCGGGCCTCCTGCATTGGGAGCGCAGAGCCTTAACCACTGCACTACCAGGGAAGTCACCCAACTTCACTACTCTTTATGATTAAGTTACTGCTCCACCAGTGTATTTCTGTTCACTGATAAAACCTGCTCAAGCTTTTTTCCTAAATGAGCATCCCTCTGTGTAAAGATGGCTCTTACTCACCCTCATGAGAAATGGGCCCTCATGGGCGTGAGTCCCTGAGACCCCAAGCAGGCTCTTGTGAAGTGGCCAGGGGAACGGAGGAAGCCCACGCCCACTGAGCTATCAGTGAGAAGCTAACTGACTCCCACCGGGATGGAGCACACTGCTTCCATCTCATTTCGCAGCCCATCTCCCCCAGGTCAAGTGTGTGTGACTCACCTAGTAGTTTGAACCATCATGACTCACGAGCACTGCTGGGGTGTGCGATCTACACCTCAAGTGAACTTTGAAATCTGATCTTCCCGGCCAAGTCTGGGTCCCAAATTACAGCTGGTGCCTTTTAAGGTAAAAGCCTTTCTCTCCTCACTCAGCTATTCATAATGCATTTTTTTTCTGTGTACCTACTAAAGTACAAACATCCAGGCCATGGACTTGAGGGGTTATAAAGAGGGTAACCCGTGACCCCTGGTTTAATAGGGGAGCTCTGGTAAGCATCACCCTAACTCAGTGAGGATGAGAGAGGAGGGCTCCAAGGGAGCGACCAGAGAGGACTGCCAAGATGGGGGATATCTGACAGACCCCAGGATTACAGCAGGGAGAGGTGGAGAGAAGACATTCTGCCCCAGTAAGGGCAGAGGACAGGGAAAGCTGAGGAATGTTTACATTCAGAGCCTTGCTCTGAACATGGTTCCTGTTGGGGAGTAGTAAGCCCTGCAGCTGCAAAGATGGTTTGGAATCAGATTGTGAGAGTTATAACATTGTAGCTAAAACAAGCGTGATTGGCCACTGAAGTTTCTTGAATGTCATCATCAAATGTGCGCATGAAGGTGAGTCTGGCAGCCATGTGTGGCTTTGAGGGGAGGGGGCAGGACAGCGCTGCAATGCCACTTTCATTCACTCAACACTCTTATTGAGCATCTACTATGTGCCTCACACTGTTTTAGACATTTGGGATAGATCAGTGAACAAAGCAGATAAATATCCTGCCCTTGTGAAGCTGATATTCTAGAGGGTGAGGCAGACAATAAGCAAAAAAACAAAAAAACAAATAAATAGCTAGTATGCTAGAGGGAGATACAAGCTATGGGGGAAAAATAGAGTCTGGTAAAGGCAGTCAGGCAGGTTGGGGAGGGCAGGTATTTAATCAGCATTAACCAAGTAGTCAGGGAAGGCTTCACCAAGAGCTGACATTTGAGTGGAGACTTAAAGGAGGTGAGGAAGTTGGCCAAGCAGGTGCCTGGCAGGGGAGGTTCCAGAAAAGGGGGCAGCTCAGATAAAGGCCCTAAAACAGGAGCGTGCCTGGTGGTTCCAGGATCAGTGAAGATTCCAGCAGGAGGAGGGGCTCAGAGGGATTACCAAGGGTTTCGCCAGACATTATCAGGACCTGGGAGAAATGGGAGCCAGGACAGGTTTTGAGCAGAAAGGAGACGTGATATGACCATTCTCCACAGGGTCACATTGGCTTCCAGGTTCATGGAAACTGTCGTGAGTATAAAGCTTTCACTGCACTCCAGGAAGTTATAGTCTGATTTACAAAGCAACAAATCCAAGTCTTTTACACAATACAAATTCACAATTTTA
Organism: Mesoplodon bidens; assembly: GCF_964165515.1. Classification (NCBI taxonomy): domain Eukaryota; kingdom Metazoa; phylum Chordata; class Mammalia; order Artiodactyla; family Ziphiidae; genus Mesoplodon; species Mesoplodon bidens. The sequence goes on along the minus strand of NC_138178.1, from coordinate 57,844,775 downwards.
AATCTGATGATTCATGCCAATATTTATGCTATTACAGATTCTTACAGATATTCACACCATTCCACTCTATGGAAATATGATCCTGAAATTCCCTTGGCTCCATATGTAATAATGCCTGTTTTTCCCGTGCCATATATTTTCTCCTGGAGTTTTGTTCCTGGACCTGGCCCTCCAATGAAGTCATAGAAGCATCTCGAGTCTCCTTTGAAGGACTAGCAGCGTTCTCCCTCCACTGAGTCAGGCTTAAGCCCAAAATATTCTCTGTATTTTGTCATGTCAAGTGTGCCTCTGCCCTGCTTCAGTCCACGCCTCATACTAAAATTAGAGGCGTTTTTAAAGCCAGCATATCCAGAATATCACAGAATTGCTAAGAGAATGACAGATGGTCTGTTTCTCTTAACTGGTAGCTTGAAGATGCTCTGAACTAATTTATTCCAAGTTTTGTGAATTCCTTAACATCTAAATCACGCACATCAGCTCATCAGCTTGCTGTGTAACAAAAGATACCCCTGGTAACCAAAGCCTTAGGGTGATGGGATTTAACCTGACATCATGGTGCTTGAACCTATGGGTCAGACCTTTGAGGACTCACTGCAGAGTCTAAGGGTAACATTTATTTTTAGGTCCTTATTGGAAAATTCAGAACCTCATGGTCTGAAGGAGAGTTGGCCTCACACAGGCACCAAGAGCCAGTGATGGTTCAGGAGCCAATTCTTCCTGCTTCGTAGATGGGTCACCAGCTCCAAGAGTCCATAGAGTGCCAGCCCCCCGGCTCCTGGTTGGACTGCCCAGCAGACAGGCCAAGCACCTGCTCCGGCCACTGAAAACAAAATAAAAAGCAAGAAAGAGAAATATTTGTCGTAGAATTTGATATTTAATAGTTCCCAAAATAGAATCAAAGTGGTTCTCCTGGGAAAAATCAGAACTTTGTCAGGCTTCATCACACATTTTATGGAACAGCATTGTTTGGCTGTTGAATTGCTCTGGCACGTCACCTTTCCAGAACTGAGGGAAGTGGTTCTCAACTCCGATGTTCATTAGAACTTTTGAAAAATGCTGGTGCCCAGGCCACACTCCAGAAATTCTGATTTCATGAGTCCAGGTGGGGCCTGGGCATCACTTTTTTTTTTTAACTCCCCAGATGATTCTAATGTGTGGCTGAGTTTTTGAACCGTGAAATTAGGGCCTCTAAAGGTCTCACCTGACCCTGAACTCCCCTCCCAGACCCACCCCATCCCCCTGCTTCCCCCAAACAGCAAGATCATGACTTGAGAGGGGCTTTTTAAAGTCACTCTTTAAAGACAAGCAGATTTAAGACGCATCTGAGCAGCTGGCGAACGAGTAGTCTGGGCATCTCAATCCAGCCACTTCTTTGGTTCGAGGTCCCAACACCCTGTAGGGTTGCCCGGGGGCTTAGCCCTAGCAGTAGGAGCGCCAGGGCTGCCCCATCCTCACCTTCCTCTGTGACCCTCCGCCTGTGCTTGGGTTCCAGCTCAGAGGCTTTCCAGAAGGGTGGAAGGAAAGGGGCCAAGAAGGTGATGATCGTCATCACGGATGGGGAGTCCCACGACAGCCCAGACCTGGAGAAGGTGATCCAGCAAAGCGAGAGGGACAACGTGACCAGATACGCTGTGGCCGTGAGTCCTGTCCTACCTGTCCTGCCCCTGCCCACCCTCTAGAGGCTTCGCCATCAACCCCTTGGGGACTCTGGGGTGGGGGGCGGTTCTGGGCAGTGAACCAGCCATCCAGGCCCTCAAATGGGCCTCTCCTTGTTACATCTTCTAAAGAGCAGTTGAGAATTTCCTTTCCGTCCTACCCAGGTTTATCCGCAACAGCTGTGGGGGGTTTTTACTCCATTGCCAAGGAGGTTCTGAAACCTCCGAAAACTAGAAAACACTCCCAAGCCCCAGAACCCTGTCTTAGAACAGAGTCCGAGTCTGGGGCCATGGGTGTGTGGGGAGGTCTGTGCCATGTCCCGGTTTGTCGCCCCTGCCCCTGTTCCCTGGCAGGTCCTGGGCTACTACAACCGCAGGGGGATCAATCCAGAAGCTTTTCTAAACGAAATCAAATACATCGCCAGTGACCCCGATGACAAGCACTTCTTCAACGTCACTGATGAGGCGGCCCTGAAGGACATTGTCGACGCCCTGGGGGACAGGATCTTCAGCTTGGAAGGTGAGCGCTGCTTCTTGAGAGGGGTCCACGCTCCTGGGCTCACAGCAGGTGAAGCCCACAGAGCGAAATCCAGCCCCCCGGGATGGGAGGGTTTAGCGGGAGTCCTCCCTTTGTGATGACCGCCAACACTGGAGCGCTCCTGTGCTGGACGTGAGGCTGTGCACTTTCCAGACAGCCCCGGAGGCTCGTTGGAAAAAGGATAATCCCCTCCTTTTACCATGGAGGAAACTGCAGCTCAAAGGGACCAAATGACTTGCCGGAGCTCCTACAGCTCAGGAAGGAATTGGGGTTTGAACGAGCATTGCCAGACTTAGCAAATATAAAATACAACATTTGTGGCCGACTTGTACTAAAAAACCACTAGTAGTTTGTCTGAAATTCGAATTGAACTGAGCGTCTCGTATTTTATCTGGCAACTTGAGTTGAGCCCAGCTGAGCCAGACTCCACCGCCTGAAATGCTCAACCACCAAGTCCCACTGCTCCCGCTCCACCTTTTTGCAGGGTTTCCTCAGATTGTCTCTCTCCTTAATAATTCAAACTCCATTTTGATTTACATGGGTCTCGTTTGCACCATATATTGCTGAGGGGCCCTTGCCATACTGGGCTCTACCATATGGGAGGATTGTCAAAAGAGATAGAGGGCAGCATCCCAGAGCCCAAGCAGTCTGCTCTGCACTGGAGATGGTGAGCCACAGACACAGGGAAAAAGAAAAGCCATCATAACCCATGATAAAGGAATAGAAAGTATGAACCTGTTTGACCCTCACCTTAGAATTAAACATCCAAATCAGTGAGTTTGTTCTCGAAATGGTCGCCTTGCGTGACGAGAACGTTGGCTCCAATGACACGTCAGGAGGCCCTGTGCAGGGAGGAGCTTTCAGCACGCATGGGATTCCTGTGCAAATCTGTGGTGGTGACAGGTCTTCCTCCTAAGGGTCAATTTGATATTTGGGAACCATCCAGAAGCATCTGGAACCAAATCTGGTGAACAGTAGGAATGAACAAAGTGGGAAATTCCATTTCTTGCCAACAATGCAGATTATTTCTGTGCACTTTTCTGGATCTTTCCCCTACGTTGACATCCCTATAGTATGCGTGTCCTATAATATAAGTCGTTTCAAGTCCTTTTCAGCAGGGAGTGAGCTGCTAATAATAAACCTACACGACCACCTGGAAGGTGCCTGCTGCTGGGGCAGATGAGCTGGTTCAGGACCGGGGCCCCCTCTCACCTCCCTGCAAGTGCTTCTGGGTCACAGGTGCTGGGGACTGAGCTGCAGGCATGTCTGGTGCTAAGAAATCAGGTGCAGAGCCAACATCTTTCTGTCCCTCTGTTTCAGGCACCAACAAGAATGAAACCTCCTTCGGGCTGGAGATGTCACAGACGGGCTTTTCCTCTCACGTAGTGGAGGTAAGGATGGGTTTCGAGCTGCCCTCCTGCCCTCTCACTCTTCCCAGCTCTCTGGGTCATCATCTCGCCATTCTTGGGCTGTCTCTCATCCCCCTTTCTCTCTTTCTTGGGGTCTCTCTGCCTCTCGTCTTCTGTGGGTGGAAGAGGGATGTCAAGGTCATCAACTTATAATAAGCTGTCTCAAGCCGCCCCGTGCATGGGGACGTGTCCCCCCAGGACCAAGGGTCCCATTCAGTCCATAGAACTTCATGCAAAAACTAGTTCAACGTGGCAAAACCACTTGCCTGGGCTGTAATAGTGCCTTGCATGCCCCATGTGGCCTGTGTGTGCAGGGGCACAGCCCTGCATCGATGTTGGGAGGGTGTCCAGATGTGTCAGGTGTGCTCTGGAAGGCAGCCCACGTGGGCTTCTCTCTTTGCGGACTCAGCATCATGTTGCAGAGGTCCCAAGCAGACATATGGTGTCACAAGCGTCATGTTCTGTCTGGGGCTTCACCTGGTTCATGTGCTTCACCTGGTTCTGATTCTCAAGATGAGGTTGAAACCTCATAGGATTGTCAGAGGGGCAGAGCGGTCCATAGCTGCATGCTTTATAAGCTGTTTGGGGTGTAGCCCCGCCTGGGAGTACCATGCAGGGAAAGCCTGTGTTGTCAGTATCAGCACATGCCCCCGTGGCCTGCTTTGGACAGACAGGTGTCCTGGGTTTGCGTGCATATGCTCTGCCCTGGCTGGCCCCCATGGGAGTAGATTTGCGCCTCCTAATTTGCCAGAAAAGGCCTATCAGTCCATCCCACTTATATATCACTTTCAGTAACCCACCGAATTCTCCCAACTCCTCTATGAGGTGGACAGGGCAGGGTTCCTTGTTCCCAGGTTCCAGATAAAGAAGCCAAGTCCCAGGAAGGTTGAGTGACCTGCTGAAGTGACAGAAGTGAGAGAAATATTAGTCTCATGCTCTCTCCCCAACAACGAGCAGCTGCTCCGTGAGAGCGTTTGGAATCTAAGGGGGCCTCAGTCAGAGATCCCACATCGGAGGGAGGGGGACAGATGCACAGCAGACATCAGGCAGATGGATGGAAACGCAACTCACACTCAGCGTTTCCTGAGCTGCATCTGGACTGTCTCGTGCCTGCTTGAATACAGCAAAATATAAATATAACTGCCCTATATTGATAACAGTCATGGAATATGTGCCGAGCACTTTAATTTTTCCAGAAAATTTCTGTGCCTCATTCATGCTCAGAAACAGCCCTGCAAAGTAGGCAGATGGTAATAGTTGTCCCATTTTAGGTGGTTATATCAGCAAATCTTTTCAGTGCCTTTTCTGTGCTGGGCCCTGTGCTGGATGCCAGGAGGTTCAGAGGTGAGAGCCCTGCCCTCAAGGAGCTCCCAGTCTGAGGGTAAGGGGCCGAGTATCAGGAGGGACGAGGGCATCCATTCGTACAGGTCAGGCAGCAAGTCCTGTGCTCCAGCTGGACTAGCCCTGGTCTCCTGACTCTGGGGTCAGGGCTGATTGGAAAATGCAGCAAGGAAAATCAATTTCATTAAATCCAACAAGCATTTGTCACATGCAACTAAGGTATCAAAAGGAAGCGGAAATTATTCTTGCCAAACAGGAGTCAGTTTGCAAACAATGCAGAACAGCAGTCCTGAGCTTGGTGAGTAAGATAACAGAAACTACAGACTTCTCCCGGGTACAGGCGTTCAACTTCAGGAGCACCCCCACCATCCATGGGGCCCCTGTGGAGACCCCCTGCTCAATGAGGAACCACCTGGACTCATCTAACACTAATTAAGGCAACATGTGATCAGGATCTTACAGAAGGAAAGGCCCAGGTTAGGGGAGAGGGGTGTCAGGGAAGGATCGGGAGAGGCTGGCACTTGGGCAGTCCCCTGAGGACAAGGATGTCAACAGCCACGGGTGGCAGCAAGCAGGAGAAGCGAGGAAGTGTGTGCACAGGCCTGGGGGAAGTCTGAGCACAGACGAGGTTGGGGAGCGGATCTAGGAGCAGCCCTGATGTTGGGGACAGCAAGAGAGAGTGAATGTCCCATGTCTCCATCTTCCATTTCGAGGTCATTTTTCGAGCATCTCCCCATGTGCCCAGCTCTGTGCGAAGCACTGGGGATGTATTGGGTTGGCCAAAAAGATCGTTCGGGTTTTTCCGTAACATCGTAGGGAAAACCCGAACAAACTTTTTGGCCAACCCAATATATAGAGAGACGAAGGCAACATTTCAGCTGAGAGCAGCTCACAATCTAGTTAGGGAGAAAGACTCTTAAATGGTAAGTTCAGTCTCCTGCTTCTAATTCTGTGATCTGTGTGTGCCCAGGAATCAGGGAATCTAAAGAGAAGGGAGGTTAAGACAAGCTTCAGCGATTCGGGGGAGTTCAGCTGAACCCTGACAGTGGCCCAAGCAGCAGAGTGTGTCAACAAGTTGAGTCCTTGCAAAATCAATGAGTTCCCCGGCTGCAGGGGAGAGACCAGGAGCTCAGAGCCCCAGCTTGTTATTGAGGTCAAGGTCATGTGCTGCCCTGTGCAGCTTCTTCCACGTGCTCAACTCTTGTTCTCTTCTCCTAATCAGAGAAACCAGGGTGCCTCTCCTCACCCTGTAGATACAGACCCCAGTTCTTCTCTCACCCCGTGTCTTGTTTTCAAGTGACGGACATCTGGAAGTTTTTATCTGATAAGACTTTGAAAGAGACAGTGATTACATTTGAATCTGAGACTCTTTTATACTTTTTTAAAATTTTTTCTAAATAAATAAAATCCTTCCAAATCCAAAGGAATTGTGCAATGATGGTGGGCTGTCTGGCGCTGTGACTGACCATTGGGTTGCTATTTTAGAGCACAGAGGTTTTTCAGTTCCAGGCTGCTGATGCCATCATAATTGGCCACAGGGGCTTCCCTGGTGCTTCAGGGGTTAAGAATCCGCCTGCCAATGCAGGGCACATGGGTTCGAGCCCTGGTCCGGGAAGATCCCACATGCCACGGAGCAACTAAGCCCGTGTGCCACAACTACTGAGCCTGTGCTCTAGAGCCCATGAGCCACAACTACTAAGCCCACCTGCCACAACTACTGAAGCCCGCACGCCTAGAGCCTGTGTTCTGCAACAAGAGAAGCCACCGCAATGAGAAGAAACCCGCGCACCGCAACGAAAAGTAGCCCCCGCTCGCCTCAACTGGAGAAAGCCCGTGCACAGCAACAAAGACCCAATGCAGCCAAAAATAACTAAATAAATAAACTTATTTTAAAAATAAAATAATTGGCCACAGCTGTCCTGTCCCACGGAGTCCAACCCCGCAGCTCTCAGGGTCAGTCGGACCTCTCTGGGAACTGGAGGCAGGAAGGTCTGGCCTTTCAGCTTTGCCCGGAACTGGTCCTGAGCCCGAGTGAGTCCATCTCCTGTGTGGACCCCTGGGCTCCATCTCCACTGGAAATGCTCCACAGACAGCCTCAGGCAGCTGTTTCCTGCAAATGTGCTGAAAGGGTCTTCAGCTGCCCTGGGCCTGTTGAGCTCTGTCAGAAGGAAAGATCCCTAGTCCCAGGGGAAGGGCCCAGTAGAATGTTCGCAAATGGCAGAGGAAAGGCCCAGGGTCTGATAACCTGGTCTGCTGCCATCTTACCTAGCAGTGAAATCAGCCTTCAAGTTAGGAAGGGTGAAAGCAACCAGAGGAAGGAAGGACCAGAGCCCAGGTTAGGAGAGGAGGCCCCAAGACATTCCCTGGCCTCCGGATGCACTAAAGCTCCAGGCCACAGGCATTACATTCCAGGCTGATGGCCAAAGTTCAGAGCTGCTGGGAAAACCCAGGGACCTGGAGCCCCAGGAAACTCTAGTCCTGATTAGCAAAAAGGGGAAAGAGAATATTCCAGAAATTACCATCAGGAAAATTAGCTATGGATCCCTGGTCACATTTCAGAATAGATTTGTAAGCCAGTGGTTCCATTAGCGTTTGGAAATGAATGCAAAAGCCGCTAAGAGCTGGAGTGGCTTCTATTAGTGCTGGCTGCTTGCTAAGGTGATGAACTCCCTGTCAAGCTGGGTAACCAAGAAAAAGCTGCATGAATCTGCCAGAAAGCTTGCAGAAGGGATCCATACCTCTAAGTCTGTAATCCCCATGGGCCACAAGGTGTGAAGGAAGGAAGAGGACCATATATAATTGATGCCCGTGGTGATGGATGGAGCTGCAGGGGAGCCCCCTTCCGTGATGGACTCTCCTACACTGCACTCCATAAATCTCCCCAACACCAAAATTTTACAGAAGGAAGCAGTTTTATTAGGGTGGGTCTTGTCTACACAAAAGACTTGACCAGTCACCCAAGATGGGAACAGATGATTTTTCCTTTAAACTACACACTGATGGTCCGGCAGGCCCAGCCTCAGTTACATTTGAAACAAGCCAAGGGGACGGGTTGGGGGTGAGTCTTATTCCCAGACCAACAGCCCCAGCCACCCGCTGCCTCTTCAGCCTGTGCCCTTTTCAGCAGCCCTTCTGGGGCTATGGACGGGATAGCTAAGGTTATTGGCTATTATGTAAGGTTCTCAACTGTTGAAGCCTTACAGTTGTCATCTTTTTTTTTTTTTTTTGCGGTACGCAGGCCTGTCACTGCTGTGGCCTCTCCCGTTGCAGAGCACAGGCTCCGGACACACAGGCTCAGCGGCCATGGCTCACAGGCCCAGCCGCTCCGCGGCATATGGGATCCTCCCAGCCTGGGCACAAACCTGCATCCTCTGGATCGGCAGGCGGACTCTCAACCACTGTGCCACCAGGGAAGCCCAAAGTTGTCATCTTTCCTAAGAGTTTTGCATTTGAATTCTCTTTGCATATCTGATTCAATCAAAAATAAAAGAAACTCATCCATAATGGTGAAATGAGGGGTTGACACCTAAAGGCTGTAAAGCCCTTCTGAGTCCTCTTAGCCCTGGATGGTGGACTCTTCCCCCTGCCAGCTCTGGGGCAGGCAGTCAGGGCTGCCCCCATATGAGGCCAGGATATGGTAGCCAAAGTCTGCCACCATGCTGTTCTGGATTGTTTACAAGTTGACTCCTGGTGGCAGGAATCATTTCTGGTTCATTGAGGTCCTCCAAAGCCCAGCCCCATGTCCTCAGGCTGTGCCCTGGTGCCCAGTGCCTCACTCCTGGGCCTTGTTCCAAGACCTCTTAGTAGAAATAACCCACCCTCTGATCTGGAATGAGCAGTCAGGTAACAGCGTGCCCTTTGCTCCCCACACCCGCTTCTCGACGCCCCCTCCTTGTGCCCTGACCACTGTCTTCCAGCACCACGAATGGTGTGGGACCCCTCTCCACAGAAATGTTGCAGGCCTGTTTCTGAGTCTTTCCTGCCCAACCCCATCTAAAGCTCCAGGCACTCATCCCTTCCTCAGGCTCCACTTTAGGCTTGTTGAAAACATCTTCTACTGTGAGAATCTGAGCAGCTAGTTAAAGCATAACCCACCCTCTTAATGATGCATTTGCCTTAGAAGGGGCTCTTGGGAACAGAGTCCTGCCCGCCCCACGGCCACTCTGGTGATGGAAATGCAGGCGAGGGAGCCTGGGGGAGGAGGCCAGCCCTCGGTGCCCTCTAGGTGGTCTCCCTGTGAACAGAACCACCTCCACCTGCCTCCACAGTCCTGCCTCTCCAATGCCAAGAACTACTAGCATCTGGTGTTCTCATTCCATTACTACCCGGCTGGAGGAAAGCGCTGCCTGGCCATGTGGCCTCAGACAAATCATTGAACCTCTGTGAACCTCAGTCTTTGAGCAGATGTCTGAAAAATATGTGTGGAATTGAATCTTGAGGCTTGGAATTGGAAGTGTGCATTTCGAGACTTCCTAATAAGTAAGGTTTTCTTAAAATCCTTTCCTAACTCCACCATGCACCCACCACCCCCTCGGCTGGTCACCCCCTCCAGTGGGTCCTCAAAATAAGTTGTCCTTGCCTCTATCGGATCATTCCTCCCAGGCAGCTGTACTGACTCATAGGTAGGTCCAACTGGACTGTGAGATCTGATTCTTTGACTCCTGCCTCCCTGGAAGTGCTTTATGGGTGAATTAATGAATGAGAAGAAGTACTATGTACCCAGTCCTTATTGGCTGCCAGGTGCCCTGCCAAGGATTCAAAATGCTAGTTCTCACCACAAAACTATTTACAGCTGAGGACCCTTAGGCTAGGAGAGAGTGAGGAACTTTCCCAAGGTCACCCAGCTAGAAGTTTTGGAGCTAGAAGTGGAACTCAGGAATGGTTGACACCAGAGATCATGCTCTAACCCCCAGGCCAGGGATTCTCAACCTCTTGACCCCCTGGGCTGGTTACTTCTTTGCTGCGGGGCTGTCCTGTGTGTCGTAGGTGCTCAGCAGCATCCCTGGTCTCTACCCACCAGAGGCCATAGTAACCTGAACACCACCCCCAGCTGGGACAACCAGAGCTGTTTGCAGGCACCGCTAAATATTGCCTGGGGGAGCTAAACCACCCCTAGCTGGGAAGCACTGTTCTAGAATATGCTGCTTCCTGTGCTGGGGATGTGACCTGACCCTGGCTGGGGACAGGGACTAGCTGGAACATGGAGTTTGGGGAGATATGGCCACACACCAGGGAGCACTCAGCTCAGCTGGGAAGGTAATCCTGCTGCAGGGCTGGTCAGAGGGCAGCTGAGAGCTGAGCTGGCAGGATCTGATGGTGAGTGCCAGGCTCAGGCAAGTACAGGTACAGGTCGTCCTCAGGGAGGGCACAGACTTGGCCTTAGACCTCCTGGGGGCCACCAAGCTTGTGTCCTCATTTCTTCACAGAGCACCAGGAAAGTCAGCTGGTGCCGAGAGTCCATCTGTGCAAGGCCACCCAGGTACACCCTGGTAATATCTGGTGGGGGCCCCAGAGGCCTTGTAGGAAAGGAGGCCGTAAGTCAGGGAGCCGGTGCCAGGCCAGGGGCGTGGGACACGGCTCTTCCCCAGATGCCCTGCTGTTTGTTTTCCAGCTGGGCTCGCATGCCTGGCTTCTTCTGTCAAAGCTTTCGTCCTTTTCTCAGCTCCACCCTTCCAGATTTTTTCCCAACTCAAAATGTCTGGGCTCCCCCAGCTGGGAGAAGATTGTGACAACCTGAGGTTTGCCTTGGTGGCCTTGGCTTGCCCTCTCAGCCCACCCACTCCTCAGTGCGCCCTCTCCATGCACAGCAGGGCCCCCAGGAGACCCTGCTCAGGAAATGGCCTCCCACTAGAGCGCAAGCCTAGAGCCACTGCCGGCTAGAATGGCACAAGGTGAGAGCCTGGGACCCTCACCCTTGCCCAGTGCTGCCAAATGCAGAAATCCCGATGGAATTCCCCAGCCCCACATGTGGTGAGTCAGCATGAGGTCTCCCCAGCTGAATCCCAGGCACCCAGGTTGAGCCAGCCCTTCTCAGTACACTGCAAAGGCTTCCAGTCATCTACAAAGCCAGACATTCATCTTCAAAGGCCTCCCCGTGAAGCAGAGACTGGTCTGCTGTTGCATCAGAAGCAGAATCTAGGGGCTTCTGGCGAAGCAGATAGTCATTTTCTCCTCTGACCAACCCCGTCCCAGCCCTGCTTCTGACTTGCTGTGTGACCTCGGGCAACTCCCTTTCCCTCTCTGAACCTCGGATGCTCATTAGTCTAGTGCAGATAATGAATATCTGTCCCACTTGTCTCTCACAAATGAGTGACTGGATGAGAAAGGGTCCCTCAAAGAATGGAGCACACCCCAAGTGCAAGGAATGTTGGCGCGAGTCCCTGAGGCCCTGGCCCGGATCCTGGACCCAGCAGATTGTCAGACTCTCCCAGGCTGAGGCACACAGAGTGGGAGGGAGAAAGCTAATGAGAAAGTGAGACTTTAAACACAACCCAGCACATCGGACTCACCCAAGAGCAGCTTATTTATAGCTGTAAAAACATCCTGTCTGAACAGTCAGTTCTACCTCTAGAATATTAGGACTTTTTAAAATCCTTATATATGATCAACTTTACTCTTTAAAGTGACACCTTGGAAATGAGAAAAGGAAGCTTAGCTTATTATGGTTCACAGTCTTGCCCTCTCCACTGCCAGTAATGAAATTAGTGCCTGGGGATTCCGCCTGTGTGTTTAGCTATGGCTCTGATTGTCCCAAGGCCAGAGTCACATTTTTCTATTGGCACCATTGCTTTGGGGGCAAGGAGAAATTGAGTGCCTCGGACCACAAGTGGTGGGGAAACCGCAAATCCCACTGACCAGCTGGGTTGAAGGAGGGCTCAGTGGGAGAGAGGTGACTTCACCAGCTTGTGCTTTAACAGCCCAAAGCTGAGAGGCAAAGCTGGATGCCCCTGGCACATGGTCACCAAGGTGACCCAGGAAGGCAGCCCCTCCCTGCTTCCACGCCCCCTCCTCAGCCCTTCATTGTCCCTAGTCACCTCTCTTCCTCTTCTGAGTGCTTGCTGTTTGTCTTCCTATACCCACTAGTTATGTGGATGGTTTGGGGGGGTGGGGATAGGGTGCAGGGGCAACCCAGGGAGTGAGTGGACCCAGTCCTCGGAAATGACCCTGGAGGCTTCCCCTCAAGGAGCCAGAGCTCTCCATCTTCCTGCCCAGGCATCGCAGCATCCACTTACCCTGCAACTAAAGACAAGCTCCTGTCCTTGGGGTGCTGGCTGTCACAAATGTGGACCTGGCTTATATGTCTAGCCTCATATTGAGCCACCTTGCCCTCTTCCTCAAGGCTCCAGCCCCATCAAACAGCTTTCAGTTCCTTAAGCCAAAGGCTCTGAACTCTCTCCAGCCTCAGGGCATCTGCACAATGCTGTAGGTTTGGTGGCCGGACCTCTGGAGCTTTTGCTGTCTGCCTAAACTTGTCCAAACACACAAATCACAGAATGAAGACTTAAGTCATAATAGTTTTCCATTTCCTTAGTTAAGATGAAGCAACCATTTCCGAGAAGGTAGAAGTATGTGACATTTGTATTAAATTAAACTTAAATATCACCAAAAATTAAATAAATAAATCCCATCCCTCCGGGTGTCTGGGTAAGCATCACTTGCTCAAAGCGCTTTTCCTGAGCCCCCTCTCAATCTAAATTCAACCTCACCATGACATTTATCATATCCCTCATTGTGTGGCATTTACCACAGTTTGCAAGTATTATGTTTATTGGTATATTTATTTAGTATCTGTGAGCTCTGTGAGGGCAGGGACAGTATCCCCAGCACCAAGCGTCTGAAACAAGATAGACACACAGTGGCTTTTTACTGAAGAAATGAAGAAGTAGGGCTTCCCTGGTGGCGCAGTGGTTGAAAATCCGCCTGCCGATGCAGGGGACACGGGTTCGTGCCCCGGTCTGGGAAGATCCCACATTCCGCGGAGCGGCTGGGCCCGTGAGCCATGGCCGCTGGGCCTGCACGTCCGGAGCCTGTGCTCCGCAACGGGAGAGGCCACAACAGTGAGAAGCCCGCGTACCGCAAAAAAAAAAAAAAAAAAAAAAAAAGAGAAATGAAGAAGTAGGATTTACACACTCAGGAAAGCAACTCAGACACTGCGAAGGAACGGGAAGGAGGAAAAGCATAGGGACACCACTTAAAGGAGTGTCAGAAGGAAGGGATGGCGACAAGAGATTTCCTAGAGGGGTTCTGAAGCCCAAAATGGAATGGAGGTTTGGTCCTGGATTTGGAGTTTGTTTCTAGAACATTCCTTCAAAGTTCCTAGCTGCCTTCAAAAGCCAAGAATCCTGGCTGGAAGTTGGGCTATTAAATAACAAACCCAGGAGAAGGTGCCAGAGGGGACAGGCAGATGGATGCTTCATGGTTGCGGACGTGGTGCAGCTTCCCGGCGAGGGGCACCTGGGGGACATGAGCTGATGTGCATCCCCTTCCCAATGTCAGGACGGGATTCTGTTGGGAGCCGTTGGTGCCTATGACTGGAATGGAGCTGTGCTAAAGGAAACCAGCAGCGGGAAGGTCATTCCTCTCCGAGAGTCCTACCTGAAGGAGTTCCCCGAGGAGCTCAAGAACCACGGCGCATACCTGGGTAAGAGCCAGAGCTGAGGGGTGGCTGGTGGGCGGTGGGCGAGGAGGGGACCTGAGGGATCCAGAACCTGCCCACACCTGAGGCCAGGGGCCTGTCTGTGCATATTCTGTGCTGATTCAGGCACAGTCAGGGGCCATTGCCTCTCCAGCCTGGCATCCACCACGTCCAGCGCCATGCCTGGCATGTCACAAGCTCTCGATAAGCAGGCAGAATAAATGACAAGCAATGCACCCCAACCTGAAATGTGTTTCGGTTGATGCTTCTAGACCCTAGGGCAGCTGTTGTTGTGTTTTCAGGTTTGAGTGCCCGAAGCCTGGCTCCCCAAGGCAAAATGCAAGTCGAGGATGTGTTAAGGTTTACAATCAAGGCAGAAGTCAGTTCCCATTAAGTACCTTAGAGTGGTCGTAAAAAGAAAAGCATGAATCTGATGGTGATAGGTCCCAGCTGTGAGACCTTTACCTGACAGATCCCAGTCGCCTCTAGCTCTGCAGAAGCAGGGCCTCCACCATCCATGCTGAGGCCCTTCTGCCATGGCCTTTCTGAAAGGGCTGAACCAGAACGAAGGGAGCAGGGGGCGAATGCCCAGGGCTCCCACTGTCTGTGAGTCCTGAGTTTCTGAACGGAGTCCACCAGCTGTGAAGTTACTCATCACTAATGCAGCCTCGGACTCCACTTCTCCGTGAACTTGGGCCATCCAGAGTTGGCAGTGGATCTCTCTGCGGTGGGAAGGTCACTCATCCTCCCAGAAGATCCTGGGGGGCGCAGAGCCAGGATGAAGGGCCTTCGTGAGGCCCAACTGTCTCGCCTTAACTATAGTCACCACCTTGGGTGTGAGTCCTGAGGGAGTGCCTTTCTCTTCCGCCTCTTCCCTCTGGGGGTTCGTCCAGCGAGGGCAGTGTCTGGGGTCTCTGGAAGTTTCCTCCCGATGTGCCCCAGGAGAGAGGGGGAGTTTGGGGAAGGAGCCAGGCCGGCCAGGCTCTCCGCCTCCACACTCGGGAAGCTTATGGACTTCTGGCCAGGGGTCCTCCTGTCAGGCCTTCAGGGAGGCTGCCCAGCTTTCGGGGTGGGGGCCCGCCTGCTGGTCAGGGAGCCACATGGGAACTGAAACCACTGCCAGCAGACGGCTGGGAAGCAGGAAGCTCTCTCTCAGCGCAGCTTGGAGCTTTGAGAGTCAGCCCACACCTGCCCCCAGGACACTCAGCCCCCAAGACCTTCCCACCACCACTGTCCCTCCTTCTGAGGAAGCCCAAAGGCCCAGGGCCAAATGAGAACATTTTCAGTAGTGCCACTGAGCGCTCAACTCAGAAGAAACCTTTGCTCCGCACCACAAGCCTAACCCCGCCCTACCCTCAATACACGGCCACATTAGCCACCGGCCATGGGATATCTTGGTCTCACCTACCTTTCAAGCTCCACTTCCCATAATACATTTCTAAGAGTCAAACACGGTGTGTCTGGAACCAGAGTAGCCCACCCTACTGCACCCACCTTCCCGGCCACCTCATCGGCCCCTCTGTGCATCCCACAGCCAGACTGGAAGCAACCGGTGACCCGAGAGACAGTGTTACCTACAAACATACAGGCACACGCACGTGCATGGGCACAAGCTTGCGCGCACACACACACACACGCAGGCATGCACACATGGGAGAAGGAGACATGCATTCCCCAGAAACCGCCCAGGAACTGCCAACAAGGCCTGACGCCCATCTAAAAACTGGGATCCATGATCCAGTTGCCTGGCAGAAAGTGGGACTTTTGGCTTTGCACACCTTCCGGGGCCCCACTTTCAGGAGAATTGCCTGAAGATGCTGCACAGTCACTCCCCAGAGCTGGACGCTCGACTGGAAAGTCACAGTGATCAAGCACAGATCCTAAGAACACGGATTGGTGGCCTTTCCCAAAGAGCCTCTGGGTTTCCATCTCTCTCTTTTGAGTGCACTGAAAGAAGCCTAGTCACTCCCTCTTTTGAGTTTGCAAAGCTTTGGGGCTGCAGGAATCCCTGAGACTCCACCTAAATGCCCCTAGCGGAGCAGTTCCTCGCCTCTGCACAGCCAACTCTTCAGTTTTTGGTGGACCACTTAGCAGGGGGTTCCGGCAATGAAGAGGACACTGGTTGATCCCCAGAGAGACTATTGGTGGGGGTCAAAAACAAAGCCTGCCCAATATAAAAGAAATGTGGCTAGGGTTTGCCTTTCTCTTTCCTCCCTGTTCCATCATGCACTCAACCTGTGAGGCAGGTGAAGCATGTGATGTGCATGTTCCAGGTCAGCAGTGCCTATTAGTGGCCCCACCTGGCTTCCTTGATGCCTTCAAGCAGGGGGTGGGCGCAGTGAGTTCTCCCCACCCTTCAGCGGCCCTGCCTCTTCCAGGCCTCCTCAGCTGCGCCTGGGAACTACTGCCCTGTGGTATCACATCTGCTCGGCCTGGTCTGAATGCTCTCCGTTCAGCGACCAGTCCTGTGGCACAGCTGAGCCACACACAGGGCCCTGGTGAGGTCTGCCAGGCCACAGGGCCAGAGACCAGCCTGTTTTCTCCCGTGGCAGGGTACACAGTCACATCGGTCGTGTCCTCCAGGCAGGGGCGGGTGTATGTGGCCGGAGCCCCCCGGTTCAATCACACAGGCAAAGTCATCCTGTTCACTATGCACAACAACCGGAGTCTCACCATCCACCAGGCCCTGCAGGGCGAGCAGGTAATGCAGGGGAGGCTGGGGGCAGGGCAGACGGGTGGGACAGAGGGGAAGGTGGGGCTGGAGGGGACTGCAGCTCAGCTCTTCCCTCTCAGGACTGTCCCCAGACCCACAAACTTCCTTCCTGGTTGGGGGTATATGCCTCCTTCACACCCGCCTTAGAGCTGATGCTCCTTCCCCAGGAAGCCAGGCCTGGTCCCTGCCGCAGCAAGAGAACCCAGGAGAATTTGCTTGCCCGCACTTCATGGAGCTCTTGTCTCTGGTGCCTTGGCCCAACCTCTGTCCCCAACTACCAGCCTCTTTCTGGTCATGTCTAGAGTTCAGGGCCAGGGGCAGCATCCAGGCTATAGCCTCCCAGCTTGGGTTGCCAGGGCCCGTAGGCATCCTGAAGGGGCACTCGTGTTCCTCAAGCCACCTTGGTGCTACCAGAAGTGAGAGGAGTCATGCCTCCACCCATAGCACAGCCCCATGGGTTCACCAAGATGCCAACTTCTTTCCTTTTCCGGAATGGGCACAATGCAGAACTATACGGCTGCCAATGTCACCGCCCTGGATGTGGTGGGCAACCAGGCTGTGCTGCTAAGAGTCTCGTGTTGGATGGTCATGAATGCAAGCTGGAAAGCTATGATAAGAGTCAATGATGGTGAAAAGATCAGAAAACAGGGTTCTGATCCAAGTCATTTCAACAGCCCAGGAAAACTGTGGTCCTGAGAAGCAATATAGCTTTTCCAAGGTTATAGGTTAGATTCACGGCTGGGTCAAGTTCAGAATCCAGGACTCTTGGTGGGGCTCTCTACATTATGCTACCTCCTGACCCCCAACAATCCCCAAACCAGGCCACGGCCCCTCCTGCCTGGCAGCATCCAGCATCCATAGTACCCTGGGCCTGAGCTGAGCCCTGTCCAGGCCCTTATTGTTATTCTTGGCTCACCCCTGGCCCTCCAGAGCCTGGGAACAGCCCTGTCTCCTGCGTTTTCTACTGCCCTTGGCCTGTCACCATGAGGACATGCTCTTCACCGGCTCAAACCTAAATCCCTGTAGCTACAGGGAGCCATCCTTCCACCACTCCTCTTCCCATCCCAGGGCACTGGCGGACCCGGGCACTGCTCTGGCCCCAGCTTCCACCCTGCCCGCCCACACTCTACCCAGGGCTGGCTCTGTCGGGAATCCTAGGCTAGACCTTGAGAGCTGAAGGGAATTCGCTGATGAATTTATGACATTTATACTGCCTGGTTCCACCTCCAACAGCCGAATGAGAAACCGCAGCGCTGAAGGCAGCTAAGTTAAGTGGATTCCAAATCACCATGACCCACATAGCTGAGGCCACATGTTTAGACAGGGTCTCCCTCCGCCTCCCTCTTTGCTCTCTGTCTGCCTCTTAATTACTTCACGTGGGCACATCTCTTCCCCCCAACCCCGTGTTTATGATTTCCTTTTTCCCTCTTCTGTATTTTTATCGTTCTCCTCGGTTAAAAGCTTTTAATGCTTGAGGATAAATTTCTTCTGAAAACACCCTAAGCCAGGGAGGGAGAATCATTGGCTTGAGTGTCAGATGGATCAGAGTTCCAACCCAGTTTGGCTGTGACCAGCCTTCTGACTTTGGGCAAGTGACTTGAACTCTCTGAGCTTCAGTTCCTTCCCTGTAAAATAAGGACGATAATCTCTCGCAAGACAATGTGAGGCTCACACAAGCTCACCTGAGGCTGTAAAGCGTCTCACACAGAGCCTGTCCTTGGGAAGGGCTCCTCTTCTTTCCTGAGCGACCCCTTGCTCCTATAAACATTTACTGAGTACCTCCTGCGTGCCAGGCACAGCACCCACGCCTGGAGGGAACAGGACAGGCACAGCTTGCACTGGGGGCAGGAGCACGGGGCTGGGGGAGCATGGAGGAGGGACCATTGCAGGGAGTGGAGTAGGGAAGGGCAGGGGTGCTTCTAACAGGCAGTGACCTGAAGGACGATAGACATTACTGGGAGAGAGGGGAGGGGAGAGGGTACAGGTCAGAGAAAAGTGTGTGCAGGGGGAAGCTGGGAACCAAGCTGGAGCCGGGGGGCCTTTCAGAGAAGAGAAATCACTTGGTATGTCGGGAGGGGATGTGGGAGCCAGAGGGTAGGGGACAGAGGCTGGTCTAGGAAGGTCACACTGAAGAGTTTGGACATTTTCCCCCAAAGCAAGGAAGCGGCATGGTCAGCTGCTGGAGGCCACTCTAGCTCCCCGCAGTGGTGGGCTGGAGGGGCCATCCTGGAGGGGGTGGGGCTTTGGAAGGTGCCTCACATGGGGGAGAAGCATCGGAGGAGGCGGGAAGTAGATGGATTCGGGACATGTTTGGCAAACACCAGGTGGACTTGCGGGGAGACTGCAGGTGGGAGAGGTGGAGGGTGGAGCCAGGGAGGACCCTTAGGTTTCTAACCGAGTGGTCAGATGGTGCCCTCACTGAAGGGGGGAACACGGCACCCATGGTGGGAGAGGAACACGGTAAGTGCTCAAATACTGAAAAGAAATCATAAGTCACCACCCAAGGTGCTAAGCCCAGAGTTATTTGGAATATAAAAAATTGAAAATGAGCTAAATGTCCAGCAACAGAGGATTAATTAAACACATTTGGTGCACGTGTAATTTGGAATATTATAGAATCACCAGTGATCATGTTGTTGGGAAAAAAAAAACACGTCGGAGAAAATACTCATGATCCATTGTTTTATTTAAAAAATCAGAATATATGGGCCTCCCTGGTGGCGCAGTGGTTGAGAGTCCGCCTGCCGATGCAGGGGATACGGGTTCGTGCCCCGGTCTGGGAGGATCCCATATGCCGCGGAGCGGCTGGGCCCGTGAGCCATGGCCGCTGGGCCTGCGCATCCGGAGCCTGTGCTCCGCAACGGGAGAGGCCACAACAGTGAGAGGCCCGCATACCGCAAAAAGAAAAAAAAAAAAAAAAAAAAAAAAAAAAAAAAATCAGAATATATAAACTATACATTCCAGTCCGATCCCAGATTGTAAAAATAAAACCATACACACACACTCTAGAGAAAACAGTCCAGAGGAAAAATATACTGAAACATCCATGGTATAGTTGGTTGTTTGGACCGTGGGTGACTTTTATTTTCTTCTTCATATGTTGCTTTTTATTTTGCTCACTTTTTGCCATTATCATGTATCACTTGCAGAATAAATGGCGATCAATAAAATTAAATAATGGAAAGCCGAGTGGGGGCGGGATGGATAACAGAAGGAGAAAAGAGGGAGGGACGTTCTCATTTGTGCAGCAAAAATTCTGAATCAAAGGCTGTCCTCAGTTTCCATCCACTGGCGAGCAGAGGCTCTCAGTAGCCCAGCCCCACGCCCCTCTCCCCATCCCTGTGCCGCAGATAGGCTCTTACTACGGGAGTGAGATCACCTCAGTGGACGTCGATGGCAACGGTGTGACTGATGTCCTGCTGGTGGGCGCACCCATGTACTTCAGCGAGGGTGGAGAGCGGGGCAGGGTGTACATCTACAACCTGAGACAGGTACGGAGCGTGGAGGCTGGCCAGCTTTCCAGGGGCACCTGATCCCTGCCTCGATCAGGTGTCCACACCTGTGGAGCGGGGGAGGATGGGAACCTCTTCTGTCATTGGGCTTATATAGCAGGAGAGAAATGAGGAAACGCAGAGGGGATGCTGCAGGCCAGAGCGGGTCACGACCCAGAGAGCCCTTGCCCAGTCCCCCTGAGCCTTTTCCTGCCACTGGTTTCGCAGAACCGGTTTGTTTACGATGGAACACTGAAGGATTCCCACAGTTACCAGAATGCCCGATTCGGCTCCTCCATCGCCTCGGTTCAGGACCTCAATCAAGATTCCTACAACGACGTGGTGGTGGGAGCCCCTCTGGAGGACAACCACAGAGGAGTCATCTATATCTTCCACGGCTTCCAGGGCAGCATCCTAAAGACACCGAAGCAGGTAACGCCCCCCTCCCCGGTAGATGGATGGAGCTAGGACTTGGAGTCCTGGTAGCTCACGTCCTGTCCTCACACAGGAAGAGAGAACTTGTCTCAAATCGAAATTTTGAAATGGGTGCATTTGTCTTCAAGCCCTTCCCATCACCCCTTTGGATACCCTCTCCCTGCGTAAC
This sequence comes from Mesoplodon bidens, assembly GCF_964165515.1. NCBI lineage: Eukaryota > Metazoa > Chordata > Mammalia > Artiodactyla > Ziphiidae > Mesoplodon > Mesoplodon bidens. The sequence continues at coordinate 57,824,389 of NC_138178.1, read as the reverse complement.
TTTATCTCCCCAGCAACAGCAACAAAATCCCAAGGACTCGAACCTCACTGGCCCTCATATGTATTCATGCAATTGACTACACGTGGAGAATGCCAGTTTGGGCTCCTCTTCTCTGGAAGTGCCTCAGGCTGGAAACAGTGCTCTTCCTAAAGTGACCCATCCCAAGTCCCCTCAGGTCATCACTTTTGCCTACCTATTTTATTAGTAAGATATACCACAGTTAGAGATAATGGTGGGTTACCTGCCAGGTAATGTGTATTTACACCCAGTGGGGAATTCTTTTTTTTTTCAATTGAAGTGTAGTTGATGTACAATATAAGTTACAACACAGTGGTTCACAATTTTTAAAGGTTATACCCCATGTATAGTTATTATAAAATATTGGCTACATTCCCTGTGTTGTACAATATATCCTCATAGCTTATTTATTGTATGCATAATAGTTTGTACCTCTTTATCCCCTACCCCTATCTTGCCCCTCCCCCTTCCCTCTTCAGTGGGGAACACTTTTATGACACACTATGTTAATCCAAAAGAATGACTTAACGGCAGGAATTTCAGGTGCCATAATGGACCAGGAGAGGAGGTAGCTTTGGGCAGGGGAAGCTTCCTGATGATTTCAAACAGGCTGTCTCCAGGGCTCCCAATTGTATCTACCCCTTAGGGTGCCCATGCCCAGCTCTTTCTTCCACTCCCTGCAGAGAATCGCTGCCTCAGAGCTGGCTCCAGGCCTCCAGTATTTTGGCTGCAGCATCCATGGGCAATTGGACCTCGACGAGGATGGGCTTGTGGACCTGGCTGTGGGCGCCCTTGGCAACGCTGTGATTTTGTGGTTGGTTCCCCATTTTTCTTGACTCTTGGGCTCTCCTGAGGGTCATGATGGATACAGGGTTTAAAAGATATGCTTTAGGATCTTTGTCTCTTGTCTTTAATCACTGTGAGTCAAATTCACCCTGTACTTATCCCGTTGTGACTACAAATTTCCTTTTTATGGACTCACTGTAAGTTATTTTGAAGTCCAAATCCCTCTTCTCAGTGGACTGCTAAGATTTTAGAGCAATTTAGTGGCAAAAAGCCCCTCTTAGGATTTTTCCTAAAAGTTCTGGCTACTTGGTCATTTCTTCCACTTAGCTTCTAAAGCTAGTTTAAAGGACAGACTGAGGATATTCTCATCAGCTGGGAGAATCTCCCTTCTACCCCAGTGTGAGAGAGGATTTCTTTCCTCCAAACCCCATCTGACCCCTGGTTTCCTTTTTCAAGGTCTCATTTCCGTACCATTCCATCAGATATTTGTCATACATTTGCACTTAGGGTCTCTACTTAGCAATGGTCTACAGCTTTAAAAAAGGGGGGGGCGCTTTCTAAAAGTCCATCTAAATATTTTACCATATGATGTGTCAGATACTTTTAGAACCAAAAAAAATTTTAATTTGAGCTAGTTTTTTATATGTTGATACTTTTCATTATAAATACAATAACTTAAAGAAAATTTGTCAAATAAATCAGAGTTTCATCACCTTAACATTACCACTATTAACATTTTGGTATATTTCCCTACCAGCCTATTTCCACCTGCATATAATTTTATATAAACACAATCACATTTTTCATACAACTTAAGAAAGACATTAAATAGGTATCCTATGACTTCACAGGGAGAATCTTCATGTTCTTGTTCCTCAAGAATATTACGATCCAGTCGGGAAATGTCTTAGTCCAAGTTCCCAAGAAAACAGAGCTTGAAGTTAAAGCTTCTGCGCCTGCTCCCTGGAAGGGGCTTCAGCCCCAGGGACGGAAGTGAGGGTCAAGGGAAACTGAAGCAGGAAAGGAGGAGAGAGATACAAGAGGTCGTTAGTTACTGAACGAGCTGCAGCCTCACGCCTGGGGCAGTGCCCTGCTCCAGCATCTCCAGAGAGGAGGAAGGAATACAGCCTCTGCTTCCTGCAACAGTGCCTTAGGGGAGCAATGGGGAGCAGCGTATCTGCGGGCTCCTCATGTCCCCCTGTGCCATGGCCAAAGCATCAGCTGCCCCACGCCTCCAGGTGGTGTCCCCTGGCCCTCTAGGCAAGCAGGGTCTCTGCGGGTCCAGCACCGGCTCCACGGCCTCTCCTTGAAGGTCTGCTCTGCAGGTGGGGCTCTTAGGTCTTTGGTAGCAACAGCAGCTTGGGCTAAATGTATTCACTGCGTTGCAATTCAGGTGAACAAGACCCAGGGTAGGGGGTAGACATGGCCTCTGGGGTCTGTAGGGCGACACATAAACTAAGCCCTTTACAGGAAGCAAGGTGTATGCACACACACATCAAAAGAATCAGTCTCACAGAAAGGACTCCATCAAGCCCTAGCTTGTGAGGTCTAAACCTAAATGCTACCTGAGTAGTGCTGAAACTGTGGGCTGGAGCCCTCTGGGAAGACTTCATAGTCAAACTCCATGGATCTCAAACATGACTACCCTTAGGATCACCTGGGAGCTTTTAAAACTCTCATTGCCCAGGTTTTACCCAGACCACTGAAAGCAGAATCTCTAGGGCAGGGGCCCAGGCAGCAGTAATTTTTAAAGACTCTCAGATGTTTGTTTCCAAACAGAAGGCGTTCTCACTTACCTGCTTTGGTTCTCACAATTCCCCATCAGAGAGATCGTGGGACCTGCCCAGTGCAGCCAAGACTCAAACCCGTCCTTCTCACTCCACAGCACAGAGGAGGCGCCATCCCTCTTGCACTAAGAAGAGCAGAGTATTAGCACAGATAATCACGCTAAAAATCTGAAGCATCTAAAACACACTACACTTATTTCTTTTTACATAAATGCATAGTTTGGAGAGGCAATATTTCCCTTCCCTAACTCTGATTGACTTAGACAATAGAAGTGTAAATTTGCATTTCCTTGGCTGCCTGTATGGGGCAGTGTTGGGATGGATGGCTGGGGGCAGGTCTCTAGAACAATGAGTTATTCTCTACTTTGGCTGCACATTGGAATCACCTGGGGTGCTTTAACACCCATGCTCTCCAAAGTGTGGTCCAGAGACCAACAGCACTAGCATCACCTGAGAGCTTGCTAGAAATGTTGGATCTGCATTTTAACCAGAGCCCCAGGAAATGCGCAAATGTATTAAAATCTGAGAAGCACTGCTTTAAGACATGATGATGCCTATTCTTGTTTGATCTGACCTGGAGAGCAACTTGGGCATCAGGATGTTTTTAATTTAATTTTTATTTTATATTGGAGTATAGTTGATTTACAATGTTGTACAGGTGTACAGCAAAGTGATTCCATTATATATATACATATATCTATTCTTTTTCAGATTCTCTTCCCATATAGGTTATTACAGAATATTGAGTAGAGTTCCCTGTGCTACACTGTAGGTCCTTGTTGATTATCTATTTTATATGTAGTAGTGTGTATATGTTAATCCCAAACCCCTCTAATTTATCCCTCCCCCCACCTTTCCCCTTTGGTAACCATAAATTTGTTTACAATGTCTGTGAGTCTGTTTCTGTTTTGTAAATAAATTCCTTTGTATCACTTTTTAAGATTCCACATATAAGTGATATCATATGATATTTGTCTTTCTCTGACTGACTTCACTTAGTATGATCATCTCCAGGTCCATCCATGTTGCTGCAAATGGCATTATTTCATTCTTTTTTATGGATGAGTAATATTCCATTGTATATATGTACCACATCTTCTTTATCCATTCATCAGTCAATGGACATTTAGGTTGCTTCCATAGCTTGGCTATTGTAAATAGTGCTGCAGTGAATATTGGGGTGCATGTATCTTTTCAAATCATTGTTTTCTCTGGATATATGCCCAGGAATGGGATTGCTAGATCATATGATAGTTCTATTTTTAGTTTTTTAAGGAACCTTCATACTGTTCTCCATAGCGACTGTACCAATTTACATTCCCACCAGTAGTGTAGGAGGGTTCCCTTTTCTCCATACCCTTTCCATCATTTATTGTTTGCAGACTTTTTGATCATGGCCATTCTGACTGTTGTGAGGTGATACCTCATTGTAGTTTTGATTTGCATTTCTCTAATAATTAGCAATGTTGAACATCTTTTTGGCCATCCATATGTCTTCTTTGGAGAAATATCTGTTTAGGTCTTCTGCCCATTTTTTGATTGGGTTGTTTGTTTTTTTGATATTGAGCTACATGAGCTGTTTGTATATTTTGGAGATTAATCCCTTGTCGGTTGCTTCTTTTGCAAATATTTTCTCCCATTCTGTGGGTTGTCTTTTTGTTTTGTTTATGGTTTCCTTTGCTGTGCAAAAGCTTTTAAGTTTCATTAGGTCCCATTTGTTTATTTTTGTTTTTATTTTCATTACTTTAGGAGGTGGATCCAGAAAGATATTGCTGCAATTTATGTCAAAGAGTGTTCTGTCTATGTTTTCCTCTAAGAGTTTTATAGTGTCTGGTCTTACATTTAGGTCTTTAATCCATTTTGAATTTATTTTTGTGTATGGCGTTAGAGAATGTTCTGGTTTCATTCTTTTGCATGTAGCTGTCCAGTTTTCCTAGCACCACTTATTGAAGAGACTGTCTTTTCTCCATTGTATATTCTTGCCTCCTTTGTCATAGATTAATTGACCATAGGTGTGTGAGTTTATTTCTGGGCTTTCTATCCTGTTCCACTGATCTATATTTCTGTTTTTGTGCCAGACCCATACTGTTTTGATTACTGTAGCTTTGTAGTATAATGTGACGTCAGGGAGCCTGATTCCTCCAGTTCTGTTTTTCTTTCTCAGGATTGCTTTGGCTTTTGGGGGTCTTTTGTTTTTCCATACAAATTTTAAAATGTTTTGTTCTAGTTCAGGCATCAGGATTTTTTAAAGCTCTCCAGATTACTCTGATGTACAGGCAGGGTTGAAGTGATGAGAAGGCAAAAGGATGTCAGTATGGTCTGCAGCAAGCACAGCCCCTAGGAAAATGATGAAGGGCTGCCTCAAGGGGCTGTGAGGTTGCTTAGCCTGCCCTTCATCCACGTGTACACTTTTTTTGCCCAATCCTGTGACACCTGGACCCCCTCCCTGCATGCCCCACCGCTGCCTCACTCCCAGTGGGGGTTTTACAGATCCCGTTCCATCTAGCTCTCCACCTTTCCCTGGGTCCCAGCAGAGCAGCCTTGTACCCTGCCCAACCCCTGCTTCTCTCCCTCCTCCTGCAGGTCCCGCCCTGTGGTTCAGATCAATGCCAGCCTCCACTTTGAGCCATCCAAGATCAACATCTTTCACAGGGATTGCAAACGCAGTGGCAGAGAGGCCACCTGCCTGGCGGCCTTCCTCTGCTTCACAGCCGTCTTCCTGGCACCTCATTACCAAACTTCAACAGTCGGTAAATCAAGCCCCTCCCCACTTCCCCAGCTCCATTCTCTCCCCCATGGACTTTGCATTCGCTCTGTTTCTAAACCTGGGCTTTTGCTGAAATGGGTTTTAAGTGCCAGGTCACACCTAGAGCCACATTTGATGACTTCTAGATGCCCATTCAATGCTCTGATTCCAGGGGGCAGAGAGGGGATCTCATGCCATGGTGAGGATGGCAGTGAGCAGTGGTGACCAACGTGGGAGAGGTTGGGGAAGAAGGAAATAGAGACAGTGTTTGGATCAGAACAGGGGACTGGAAGCAGTGGAACAGTCTGGGGTGTGGAAGCTGTGAAGTCAGATTCAGAGAAAGAGTCAGACGTGGGAGGGGGAGCTAGTAACCAGGGGGTCAGGCAGATGAAGACCCGAGTAGCAGTGGTCATTGCTCAGAGTAGGTGTGAGTCCACAGCAGGGCAGTTTCCTTCTGAGGGTCCATCACTCCCAGCCAAGGCTGGGATCAGACACCTGCTTATGACAGCCCTGGGCCCAGGCAGCCCCACCAAGTGGCAGCTACAGGTTCCAGCACCAGGTTAGACCTGTGCAGGAAATTGGGACCACAGAGAGCTTCTCAGCCAAGGAGCAGGACTGACCAGATGATTAAAAAACGAGTGTCCCAGAAGGAAGATGAGAACAAAGGCAGGCCTGGGTGGTTGTGTTCTTCTTTCAACTTCTTTCTGTGATAGGAGAATGATGCCAAGAACCTGGTGCACCCAGAGTGCTGCTGGGGTACTGGAGAAGGGGCTGAGCCTTTCCAGCATTTAGCAAAAGATCAGCCTAGTTGAAGGGGAGGAGGCTCCAGGCCTTAAACCCCAGAACAGCCTTAGGTTTGAGGAGCTGGTGGGCAGGACCTGGCCAGCCCTCCCTAGTGTGATGGGAACTGCCACCTGCAGAGGCTCGGACCCAGACCTGACGGGATCCTAGAGCCGAGGGCGAGGTCCGGGAAGGTGATGGGAGAGGTGGAGAGGTGTGTTGACGCCAGGAGTGGCTCAAATAGAAGCATCACCCTGACCCCTCATCCTGTCTCCCCTCCTCTTCCACTGCATTCACTCTCCCCTCCATCTCTTCCTCTTTCTTTATCCCTTACTGTCAACTCCATCTTCTTTTCTCCTCCTTCTGCCTCCCTCTTCTCTTTAGTTCCTTCCTTTACCCTTTCTCACTGTATCGCTCGCTCTCTGTGTGGGAGTTTCCTGCCTACGCTGAGCCTTGCGAGGGGAGAGGAGCAGCACTTCCCCTGGCCAGCCTGGAGGGCTTCCTGGAGGAGGATGACTTTCCAAAGGCTATTTTTAAAGAAAGGCAAACAGTCTTCGATGGAAATGTGGCTCCACCTCCATGGCTTGCCCTCTCCTTCCTCTAGGCATCAGGTATAACGCCACCATGGATGAGAGGCGGTACACGCCGCGGGCCCACCTGGATGAGGGCGGGGACCGGTACACCAACAGAGCTGCCCTGCTCTCCTCCAGCCAGGAACACTGTGAGCGGATCAATTTCCATGTCCTGGTGAGCCAGATGCCCAGCAGCCCCACCCACAGAGCCCAAGCTTCTCCAGGAAGGGGACGGAGCTGGAGGAGGTGCTGCCGTGGGAGAGGCAGAGAGCTCAGCTGGTGCCAGGCTGGTTCTGAGCCCCCAGCAGACCTCAGGAGGCCAGGAAGGGGGCAGTGTCGTGGACCTTGGCCATCCCATACTCATGCCCCAGAGCAAAGGCCACTGGGACACACTACTTCCCACCTCACTTTACCCTCCTCTGAAATCTCTTCTTTGCCAGCTCTCAGATGCCCACCATTTCTTAAGCAGGGGGTGAAATTCAAGGAGGGAGGTGGGCTCAATGATGTCTAGCAGAGAGGATGGTGGTCAGCCAGCCGGGGCCATGGCTCAGAAGGAAGGGATAAGCAGGCATCAGCTAATAATGAAGACCAAGTAAGGTGGACCAGTGGCATGGACAGGCTTGGGGGGAGAAAGAGAGAGATGCCAGACTGGCAGAGGGGGAGAATCAGTGGGGGCCTGGTGCATCCACCCAGAAACTCCAGACACCCAGCCACAGCTCCAGCCTCAGAGACACAGGCAGGGGACACTCAGAGCCCGCCTGACCCCAATAGTCACTGGGCAAAGGTCAGAAAAACAAGAGGTCCTGGTGTCTGTTAATAGTGTTGCCCCTCTGATGTGTTTATGGGCTGGTTCTCAAAGTGTGGTCCCCAGACCAGCAGCATCTTCATTACCCAGGAACTTTTTAGAATTGCACGTTCTCAAGCTCCATTCCAGACCTAGTGAATCAGAAACTCTCGGGATGGGACTCAGTGTCTTAACCCCCGCCCCCTCCCAGGGTAGAATTCTGATGCAAGCTTAAGTTTGAAAGTCATTGCCTTGACACAAGGAAGCCACTGGTGTCAAGATCTGCGTTCCATGGTGGGGGCGGGGAGGATTGGGAGATTTTTTAGGCAGCTCTAAGCATCCCCTGAATTGCCCCTATTTTGTTCAACTTTGTTCATTCATTGATTTATTGAGCCTTGTCACAGTGCTAGGACTGTGCTAAGAGGCTTTGGAGAGAGGAGGATTGACATACAATCAGATAGTTTGGATGCCATGTAAGTGTGTCAGTAATAGGTCTGAACAGAGTGTGGGCATGAGGTGCTGCCTGGCTTCCTAGAGGCCAAGGTGTTGGGGGCACAGGTTCCCAGCCTTGAAGGACAAGCAGGAGGTGGTGAAACATGCAGGCAGAGGGGTTGGCATATGCTGAGCCAAGGACCCTTTCCAGGAGCAACACTCTCCTGCTATGGACCCATCTGGGAACCTCCGTGCACTCACGGATGCTAAAGCTCCATGGACTCATGCTCAGGGCTGGTGAGGCAGCTACCCTCCCAGCTTCGGGAGGTGGAAGTTCTCTCAGTGGTCCTGGCTGTGACACGGATGTTCCCTCTGCCCTCACCCCGTTCTCATCTCCCACACAGGACACCGCTGACTACGTGAAGCCAGTGACCTTCTCGGTCGAGTACTCCCTGGAGGACCCCGACTATGGCCCCATGCTGGATGACGGCTGGCCCACGACCCTCAGAGTCTCGGTACATCCTGGCGTCCAGGGCAGCAGCTTTGGCACACACCCCACCCCCACCCCTCGCCTTCTCCCAGAAGCCCAGGCTTTGTGACAGGCGCAAAGGAGTTCTTCCCCTGCCTCGCCTTCCCACCTCCTGCCCTGCAAATTCCTAACAGGCTCCTCACCTCCTTCCTCATGACTCGTGCTGAGCAATTTCTTGAAGGTAAGGACCCGGCCTTCTCCTGTGCAAGGCTCCCGTATCCCCAGCAGAGAGTGAGCCCGGAGTGGGTCCTGAGATTCACAGGACCCGAAGGGACCTTAGTTCTCAATCGCCCACTTTCCTCATTAACAGACGAGGACACTGGAGGCCAGAGGGAATGATTCAACCACTAGAGCCTAGTCTGCGCTGGTTGAATGATCGACTAGTTAACAAACAGTCCTCCTAGCCCGCTCCAAGTCTTCCAAAATAAGTACTTTTAGCCTCATCACTGGCTTTGCACCCCCCCAAACCCACCTTTTCTAATCCCTGGCTCCAAGGGCATCAGAATTTTCTGGTATCTAATATTCAGATGCTCCCTGTATCTGCAACTCCATATAAATCCCACACAAAGAAAACGTCAGACAGTTATCCATTCTGCCTGAGCTGTGCTAGGAGAGCAGGCAAAATAAACCCCGGGGATTTAGGAACAACTTTCAAATATACCACAATGCTCTTAAGACCGTGACCTACGAGGTCCAGCCTCTGAGCAAGTGTCTCTTGAGAATTATTGGGTTGGCCAAAAAGTTCCTTCGGTTAATGAATACATTGTTCAATGAAGCTCTTCGTGAAAGTGAAAAATGCGTCTTTTATTTTTACTTAAAACCAAACAAACTGTTTGGCCAACCCAATATATAGAGTCCAGCCAGCAAACAACAATTTCAGAATTACTCACATGCTTGCCTGTATTTCTCCTACACAAAAGAACCGTGTAGTCAACAGCAAGGCTTCTGAAAATCCCCTCTCTGCTCTCATTCTCCCCCATCAGCCCCCTCAGCTCCTCCCTCTTCCCAGAGCTCCCACATCCTACTACCCACCCCTCAACCTTCACACCTTCCCTCTTCTCCTGATTCTGCATCACAGATGTGTAAGAGAGGCTGTCTGAAAATGCAGTTCAGGAGAGGGGGAGATACTGACCTGGCAAAAATGCAGTTCAGGAGAGGGAGAGATACTGACCTGGCAAAGCTGGAATCCTCGTTAGTGAGCCAGGAGAGGGGGAAAGCTGGGTACCCTGAATCTTAATATTTTTCCCGTCACAGTCATCACAAGGCCACTACAGCAAATGAATGAGTACATGTCACTCATTCTGTAAGCATGTTGAAGCCCATGATGCAGATGAATATGCAGGGCACTCTCTGCTCTGATGCTAATAATACGGATGCAAGGTGGTGATAAGAGTCATAGGTCAAGTCACAGATGGGAGTAAGCTCAGAGGAAGTGTCATCAAGCAGTCAGATGATAGGTCAGGGGGGACTTTCTGGAGGAGGTAGCTTTCCCCTGGACCTTTAGAATAGACGTGAGATGGGGACGATGGGCTTATTCCAGGAAAGCTGACAGCATAGCCAAGGTGTGGATGTGGGAACAAGCAGGGTAAAGGGAAGTATAAAGCAAAGATGAGAAATAGAGCTGAAAAAGTCAGTCTGGGCATATTACCAAGGGCTTTGGATAACAGCTAAATGTCTAAAAATCTTGTTAAAATGGATTTCTAGCCCCCAGCAAATTAGAAACATTCTTCCCATCTCTCTGCTACAAATTCTTATTTAGCTTCTCCTCAATGCCCAGCACTGTTCTGGTACCATAAAATCTTGCCTCTTGGGGGAATGAGCCATTCCATACAGTTGAGTGTAACAGTTGCTTATTATGTTAAATTATCCCTTTTAATCAAGTGGATAGAAATTTTTCTGAAGGTTATTATATAGTTTTCACACTTGAACAGTATGCTGGGCGGGCTGGGGCGTATTTCATTGGAGACTTGAAATCACCAAGATGAACACGGGTGCTAGAATACAGTGAAGCCCCCAAGGGCTTCCAAAGTGTCTAGAGCTATGTCCTGGCATTGAATGCCTCGCTTTGCCCTCCTTTATATGGCTCTGCTGTCTTCCTTGCTGGCTGCTTCGAGCTGCAAATCCACCACGTGATGGGGAAGCCAAGGGGCAGGCTTGATAGAAACGTGTCTGAAATAAGAGCACGTGGATCTGAGTGAGGGCCAGGGATCTCCCCTCTGAGAAGTTAGTGAATATAAGGTACGCCTGGCCTCTCCTGTTTCCCCTCCCCTGGTTCATGCTGTGCTCCTGGTGGGGACAGTTTCACTCCTCAGCTCCAGACTTGAACACCCACCTACCTGCTGAGCCCTTCTCCCTGGATGGGCCACAGGCACTTCAAACTCAGTGTGCCCCAAACAGATCCCCTCCACTTAACCCCTCCATTTATAAGTGAATGGTGCAGCCACCCTTCCAGACACTCAAAAGGAAACTTGGCCAACATCCAGGACCCTTTTCTCCCTTTTAGTCCTGATGAACTCCAGGTCCTTCTGCTCTCACCTCTGGGGTTCCTACTCTGTTTCCCCACACACACACACACCCACTACCACACCGACACCATCGTCATCTCTTGCATGAACATTGCAGCAGCCTCCTTAGCAGTCTCTCTGCCTCTACTCTTGACCCTTCCAGTCCATCCACCCACAGCAGCCAGAGGAAGCCTTTGATATGTGGGTCTGGGAGGACACGACCCCAAGACCCTGTTAAGACATGACCCCGCCCATCTCTGCATCTCCTGTACCCCTTACTACAGCAACACTAAATAGCCGTCATTCCCCAAGCTTACCATGCTGCTTCATGCCTCAGGCCCTTTGCACAGACTCGTCCTTCCTCCCATACTTCCCTCTCCCTCTGGTCCATCCAGCTAACTCAGTCATCCTTTGGAACTCTGACCTACTGTCGTTTCTCTGAAGGCTTCTCATCTATGGGCCAAAATAACTGTTTCCTCCCCCCTGCCTCTTCTATTCCTCATACAGATTTTTTTCTTTGCACATTTCACACTCTAATTATTTGTTCACACACTCATCTTCCCCATGAGCTGAGAGCAGAAGCTGTGTCTTCCTCATCCTATATACCCAGTACCAGAGAGCTTGCTCCCCGCAGTAAATGATCAATCAGTGTTGACTGACACTGGGTAAGTGGGTGTTCTGTTCTAGCAGCTCAGCTAGGAACTGAAAGGGACCTGGGAGGAGTTGAGTTTTGAGCCATGTTCTAAAGAAGGGACTGTCTATGCCAAAGCATGAGAAAAAGCAGCATGGTGCTGTGAAAAAGGCAGAAAAAACAGAGCCTGGGTCTATTGCCGCGGAAAGAGGAGCTGGTGTGCTGTGGAGATAAGGGATGGCCCACAGCAAAGATGGGGGCTGGAAGCTCTGGGTGCCCTATCCAGCCACCTATACCTGCCTCTCCCTGGCCCAGGTACCCTTCTGGAATGGCTGCAATGAGGATGAGCACTGTGTCCCTGACCTCCTGCTGGATGCCCGCAGTGACCTGCCCACAGCCATGTGAGTAGGCTCCTCCCCACCCCCACACTGACTCCTTTCCCTTCCCTGCTGCTGGATCTAGGCTCCCAGGGCCCTGGATGACAATCCTGCACATGCTTCTCCTAGGCAGCGAGGACCAAACACTGAACTCGGAGCATGGTTCTAGCTCAGGCTCTGCCTCTAACTCCTGTGTGACCTCAGGCAAATACCTTGCCCTCTCTGGGCCTCCATGACCTCCTCTGTGAAATGAATACTGTTAGTCTAATCCAACCTCCTCAAACTTTGTTTAGAAAAGGAATCGTTTCTTTGGAGCCTGCACTATAAAACAGATAAAAGGTGGAGACTAAGGACCTAGAGTTCTTGGTGTTCATTGTCTAACCCCCAGACTAGATGACTTCTAAGGTCCATGGACTGACCACTTGGGCTCAGTACTAAGGAGATTAGCAGAGGATGAGCAGGGTGCTCACAGTCCCCTGGAGGAAATAAACTGGCAGGGCTTCCCTGGTGGCTCAGTGGTTAAGAATCCACCTGCCAATGCAGGGGACACGGGTCCGAGCCCTGGTCCAGGGAGGTCCCACATGCCGCGAAGCAACTAAGCCCGTGCGCCACAACTACTGAGCCTGCGCTCTAGAGCCCACGTGCCACAACTACTGAAGCCCGCGTGCCTAGGGCCCATGCTCCACAACAAGAGAAGCCACCGCAATGAGAAGCCCGCGCACTGCAACTAGAGAAAGCCCACGTGAGGCAACAAAGACCCAATGCGGCCAAAAAAAAATTAAAATAAAATAAATTTATTAAAAAAAAAGAAACTGGCAGACAAGGAAAAATACTGATCCTATTTCAAATTTATGTAATATGTTTTAAAATAATTTATGCTCAGCTTTTATTCAACTATGAAATGGTTAGATAGAAGATACATATACAGTAAATGGAAATAATACAACACTACTATATATAAAAATAGATAAAAAAACAAGGATCTACTGTACAGCACAGGGAACTATATTCAATATACTAACCTATAAGGGAAAAGAATCTGAGAGAATATGTGTGTGTGTGTGTATACATACATATATATATCTGAATCACTGCTGTACACCTGAAACTAACACAACATTGTAAATCAAGTATACTTCAATAAAAATATAAATAAATAAAAAATAGGGGCTTCCCTGGTGGCGCAGTGGTTGAGAGTCCGCCTGCCGATGCAGGGGACACAGGTTCATGCCCCAGTCCGGGAGGATCCCACATGCCACGGAGCGGCTGGGCCCGTGAGCCATGGCCACTCAGCCTGCGTGTCCGGAGCCTGTGCTCTGCAATGGGAGAGGCCACAGCAGTGAGAGGCCTGCGTACATACATACATACATACATAAAATATAAATAGTACATCCAAACCTTGTAGAAGGATGAAGAAGCAAAGATTCTAACCATCTAGGCTAATAATCAGGCTTGTCTCCATATTGAGCTCTGAGCTTCCTGGCAGCCAAAGCCAAAAGGAGAACATGCTGATCGGAGAGGTGATACATGCACAGTGAGGTCTCCCCCTGCATTCCCCATTCCATGTGCCTGATTCCTGCTCGTCTCTTTCCCACAGGGAGTACTGCCAGAGGGTGCTGAGGAAGCCTGCCCAGGACTGCTCTGCATACACGCTGTCCTTTGACACCACAGTTTTCATCATAGAGAGCACACGGCGGCGGGTGGCGGTGGAGGCCCTGCTGGAGAACAAGGGCGAGAACGCCTACAGCACAGTCCTAAATATTTCACAGTCAGCAAACCTGCAGTTTGCCAGCTTGATCCAGAAGGTAAGACCTTGGCAGCCTGCCTGGCCTGCCTGAGGGGAAGGGCTGAGGCAGGAAAGGAGGGGTCCAGGTAGGGGGCCCGGCTGCACGTTAGAATCACCTGGGAGCTTAAAGATACCTGTGTTCAGACTTCTCCAGGACTTTCTAATTGATGTGGTCTGGGTGGGGCCTGGGTCAGTCTGCTTCTAAAGCTGCCCAGGTGATGTCAGTGTGCAGCCTGGGCTGAGAAACATGGGGAGAGGGTGGTCTGACCCTTTCAGACCATGGAGAGGAATATCCTTCAGCCTGCGCCCTTGGCCCTTGTTAGGGGCGCACACACACATACACATGCCCGCACGTGTGCACACTAGTGCGTACACACCCTCTGCCTACAGTTCATCCTCCAGGCTTTTCCACAACAGTCCTTCTAATAAGAATCAGAACCAATTTCTCCCCACTTTAAAACCTACCATCATTCCCAGTTGCTTTCACAACGGATCCCGAACTCCCTGTGGTTGCACTCAAGCCCCTTCCTGCCTCCCCAGCCACACCTGCCACTTCTGCCCTCACCCCAACACTGGTAGTCCCACTGGCCCCCGCTGTTGCCCAGCGCACCTGCCCTTTCCGACCACAGACCTCTGCCTGAGACCCCCTCCCTCATTTCCTGAGAAGCTCCTGCTTCCTCGTGGTAACCCCTTACAACGCCTGCTTACATTTCACCCTCACAACAACTCCAGGAGGTGGTGGCAGTCATCGTATCCCCCTTTACAGAGGAGGAAACTGAGGCACAGAGAGGGGTTAAGTGGCCTGAACAGGACCACACAGCCAGCAAGCGGCAGAGCGGGATTCCCACCCAGCAGCTGGCTCCTGAGCCCACGTTTCACGAGAAAGCACGGTCCCCACGCCACGCTCTCTGGGGTGGCTTCCTGAAGCCCCAAAAGGCCACACAGGGCCCCCCCGGCCCTCACAGCCCCCTGGCGCAGCCCTATGCGTGCTCTGTGGAAATCATCAGTGTCTGAGCGCTGCCCGTTATAACCCTGAACTCCCAGAGGGAGAGTGCCCTGTCTCAGGGCTGGGCCAGGGCTGGGCACAGAGAAGTCCCTCAAGACATGTCTGTTGAATAAACCTAGGACATCGTTGTCCTGTGTGTGTACTGGGGGGTCCCAGGTCCCCTCAAACACAGTCTCTGTCCTCACAGATCTCTGTGTCCACCTGGAGCCTGGAGTGCAGCACAGGAGAGCCAGCAGGGCCCTTCTGTCCTCACCTCCACCACCCCTTCCTCACTGGACTTGGGAGAGGCAGGACGGGCCCCCCCCACACACACACACACACGGTGTTCCTATAGCCAGAAGGGGAAGCTGAGTGGAGTGAGGCCCCCGAGAAAAGAGGGCGGCTGCCTGCCGTGTCCTCCCTTTCCCCTCGGTGGGCCCCCAGTGCCCTCAGACAGACTTCAAGTTCAGTGCAAAGGACCTGAAGGAGGGGCTGTCAGTGCAAAGTCAGTCCCTCTGTCAGGCCCAGGTCCTGTTCCACGGCCCAGAGTGAAGACGACCAGCCCACCTGATGGTCTTTCAAAGGCCTCTCCTCCCAGAGGTTTTGTGTCTGTTTGGCTTTAGGGTATTTAGGGGAAACTGAGCCCCAAACCTGCATCCATCTCTTCCTGCTTCCCTGGCCCTGACTTTCCAAGACCAATCTCGTGCCTATTCATAACCCTAGGGGGAAGGAATCATGGGATTTTGTTTCTGTGACGCAGAAGGGCTTTGGAAACGTGTTCTGTGAAAGGCCGTGTCCGTACACAGGCGCGTGAGCACACACACGTGGCAGGTGGTGTGTGTAGGGCTAGCCTGCAGCCTGGCTCCTTCACCTCCCCGCTATCCATCCCCAGCCTGGGAGATGCTCACAGCTGGAGCTCAGCACACCCTCCTTCCTCTCCCTGACCCCTACCGTCCAACAAAGGGACCTCGAGCGGAGGAAGCCACTTGCTGGTGGTCTGTGCTAGTTACCTCCCGTCTCTGGGGCTCAGTGACCCCACCTGTAAGCTGGATGATAAGTCCCGCCTCTGGGCTTGATCCAGAGAGAATGACAAATCATATACGTGAGCGCCTGCCCACTCTCTCCACGACCCTGCACAGCTGAGCCTGTCCTCCGCCCCCGCACCGGGCTCCCACCATGCTTTGCGCTTTCCGCACCCAGAGCCAAGCCGCACCCGAGCCTCCAGGGCCCCTGTGGTCCCAGGATCTGCGGCCTATGCTGCAGCTTCAGGGCAGTTGGGGGGCTGGGGGCAAGGGTGGCCCCCCTACCCAGGTCTCGGGCCCCACCTAACTGGTGCCCGTGATGCCCCCATCGCCCCAGGACGACTCGGACGGCAGTATCGAGTGTGTGAACGAGGAGAAGAGGCTCCACAAGAAAGTCTGCAACGTCAGCTACCCCTTCTTCCGGGCCAAGGCCAAGGTTGGGGCTAGGGTGGTGTGGGGAGGGAACGGGGCGGGTCGGGGAGGCACGGGGAGGCAAGAGAAGTGGAAGGGAACAGAGCGGAGGACTGGGGAGGGATGGAGAGGCCTGAGGGCGCCTTTTAAGTAGGTTGGTTTTTTCTCCCATGAAATGACCTTCAAGTGACCTAATTAGCCAGCCATCCCCAGGTCTGACAGCGCACCCCAGGAGAGCACCAGGACCCTCACCTCAGGGGGAATCTACCACTTCCACCCACCGCTCTCCCACCTCCTCTTGGCCATTTACCCCACTGTCCTGTATCCTAACCCGTTTTTTAAATGTCCAGCCTCTGTCATGGTGCTGTGCCTGGGGAGAGATGGGAAGAAAAATGAACGTTTCTTGAGCACCTACCATGTGCTTAAAAGTACATGTGAAAAGAGTGTAGGGATGGGAGAGGTAGACTCCAGACTGTGGGGACGTTTGCCCATCACCCCCGGGCAGTAGGCAGCCCCTGAAGGTTCTAGAGCAAGGGGAGACCTGGCTGAGGCCGAGCTGCTTGTAGAGTGGGAACCAGACAGAGGGGAGCTTGAGGTAGGGGCCACCTAGAGAGCAGCAGTGTGTTCCCAGGAGCAAGGTCTGCAAGGCTGGGGGAAGGGGAGGAGAAGGGGGAGGGGGATTAGGGCTCCTGACAAAAGAACCTCCCCAGTGCGACAAAAGTCAAGATTGTGGTTTTTGAGGTGAGGCGCTGACGCACCCAGGAGCTCTTGGGTGAAGACCCAGGGGGAGCAGCGCACAGCCCAAGCTTCCCCACCCGATCCTGTGGCCGCTCAGGGAGTAGCCATCCCCCACCCCGCACCCCACCCCTGCCACCAGGTCTCCTTGGGAAACCCTGTGAGGGTCAGACCTGGGAAGAGCACGAGAGGTCTGTGCAAAGCCCCAGTAGCACCACCAGGTGGGGCAGAAAGTAGCAAAGAGGGTCAGATGTCAAAGGGCACAGTCAGGAGACCCAGGCCCTACTCCTGGGTGAAGACCAAGGGAAGCACCAGGACCTGGGCCGTCAGAGCGGTGGGAGGGCCGCTGGACAAGGAGACAGGTGTGTGACTAGCCTCTGGGTAGCCCGGGACAGCCTTCACCCTTCTCCAGGCCTCACACCTGTTCACATGCAAGAACAGGGGGTGCATGAGGGGGTCTTATCACTAGATTCTGGCCCCCACTTCCTGCGATGCATGTTGATGGCCATCTCCCCTTCAAGTGCCCCCCAGAAATTCCTGCAGAAAGAGTCTGAAGTTGGATTTGCTGCCTTCTGATTGCCTGTACTTAAAAACAAAAAGGGAGGGGGCGGAGGTCTGGCCTCACAGCCAAGAAGCCCCAGCAGCGGAGCTGTTGACCTCGGCTGCTTCCCGGCCACGGCCCCTGAGCTCAGCTCACATTACTCCAGCACCTGGTCCTCCCTCCCCCAGCCCATTCCCTGCCAGCAGGGCCCACCAAAAGGTCAGGGGTTGGGAGGGGCGGGCCAGGGCTGGTGTGGGCAGTGCTCGGACAGGCAGTTCCCAGCCAGCCCGGCTCCAGCGACTTATTCCTTGTAGGTGGCTTTCCGTCTCGATTTCGAGTTCAGCAAATCCGTCTTCCTGCACCACATGGAGATCCAGCTCACAGCGGGCAGGTCAGGGCTTGCCCGCTCCTTCTCCCACCCTGCTCGCTACTCCTGGGCCCTGTTCTGCTGCTGGGAACTGCCCCTCCCCACACCAAATCCCCCTCCAAGCCTTGTCCATCACTGCCCTGCCTGGGAGGGGACTGACCCAGGGCCAACCTGCTGCCCACTGTGCTGCTGCCAGTCTTCGTTCTTGGGCAGCTTGGATATAAATAATAATACCCTCAGCTTTCTACAGCATTTTATATAGCAATTATTTAAAAGCCCTACAGTTATAAAGTACTATGCACGTAATATCTCAGTCAGTCCTCACAGCAGCGCCTTAAGACAGGCAAAGCAGGGCTTATTCCCCACCCCACCCCACCCCACCCCACCAAGTTGCAGGTAAGAAAAGGAAAGCTCAGAGAGGTTGAGTGAATTTCCCAACAACACACAGCATGTAAATAGTACAGCTGGGAGCTAACTAGTTTTCCTACTCCTTATCCAGTGCTCTTTATGTCCTGGTCACTTCTCTCCCTTGGAAACTTCCAATTTTAAAAGACCTTTCCTTTGTGGGTCTGTCTGTCTCCCAGGCCTCCCAGAGGCAGCTTGCTGTAGGTTGACACCGTGAATCGCCCATGTCAGTAATAAACACATGGAGGTGAGGAGGAATTCTGGCTGCTCTGGAGCCTTATAAACCCTCCTGAGAACTTCTCCACACTGAGAAATAAACACTGCAGGCAAACCGAGCACCAACATTCCAACACACACACACATGCGCAAACCAGTCAGCAGTCACAGGAGTGCTGGGGATCAACACAGCGGCATGTGCCTGTATCCAGGTATAGTTAGCCAAACTGTGCACTCTGGTGGAATTCTCACTTGACATGAGGCGAAGTTTGTAAGATGTGTTGATATCTTAAGGCCTCCCTCTTAGAAAGCAGTCTGTTCTCACAGGGCAATGCACGCCCTTGCCTGCAGTGTCCTTAGCAGTGTGGGCGTTGGCGGGTGTTTGTGAGTTAGGCATATATAGGCAGGGGACACTGGGCATCTGGGTGTGTCAGGTCTCCCTTTTCTAACTAAGCACCTATCTGGGGTAAGTTTCCGAAGGAAATCAAACAGTGTGTGTAATGAGCAGAAATCATACCTTTTTTATGTCTAAATGATCTGCTCCGGTAGTTCATGGTGCTCAGAAGTGAAGGGAAGCATATTCAACAAAACTTCCTCTAATGCCTCTGAATTTCACTCTCTGGCCTTTTCAAGGCAGCATAGCCCCCATGGGAGCTGGCACACCCCTAGTCAGCTCGGGGGGTCGGCTCAAGGGTCAGTAAATGCTCTGCTGTGAATTCTTCATGCTCTTCCCCTCTCTTGGGCAGACCCTTGCCCTGGAGGCGTCATCTCCCAGGGCGGGGGCGGGGGGGTAGGTAGCACAGGATTTGCCCGTCTGACAGATGAGGAGGGCAGACAGGCCGCTGTGACCAAGCTGGCGCCGTCCTCCCAGCCTCCAGCCCAGATGTGCTGCACCCAGAAAGAGGGCAGGGAAAGCTGAGGTCTCCAGGTCCCCTGCCTCCCCGGCCCTTCCCCTCCCGGGAGACACCTCTGATGACCCCCCTGGCTGGCTGCACTGGTGCAGCAGAGCTATAGACGCACGGGGATGCTCCTTCTCAGCCTGACTTGTATCCCTCCTGCTGCCCTGAGCTGGGTGGAGGGAGGGCTGCCCCTTCCTGACCACAGGCACTGCCGGCTCTCCTTGCAGTGACAGTGACGAGGAAGAGAGCACCAAGGAAGACAACACGGCCCTCCTGCGCTTGCACCTCAAGTATGAGGCTGACGTGCTCTTCACCAGGTGGGCCACGGCCCCAGGGCCCTCATGCTGAGGGACTATGGGAGGCAGCTGGGTATGCCCCTGAGAGTGCACCCCCCGGGTCCATGGAGGGGAGGTGGCGTCAACATGGGGGAGGAAGAGATACAGACCTGGTCCCCAGGGAGCTCCCCGCAGTGGGGGAGGGGGAGGGCTGGAGCAGCAGGCAGTATCCACCCCAGGTGCAGGCTGTAAGCGGAGGAATGGTCTGCAGAGAATTTTAAAATAGTAAAACCTGCTAAAAAGTCCATCTGCATTTCATTACCACTTTGCACTAGCAATTCTAAATAGCATCAGTGAGAAAATGCTCCTCCCTGCAGGGCAGACTGCTCCCACCGCCCACCCACCTCAGTCTGCCAGTGGTCCCCAGTGTGCCCCCTGAGAGCTCCCAGGAGGGCGGAGAAGTCAGAAGGTAACCACAAACAGAAAGTTCAGGCCCTCCCTCAGCCACCACTAGAGGCTGGAACGGTGCACAGTGGGCAAGTTCATGATCAAAAGAGGCCATGCCCCTGGGCAGGAGGCAAGGGCAAGGGTGGCAAATAACTTGCTCTTCTGGTTCATGGCCATCCACACACTAGGCAGACATTGCTAATTGATCTCAGAGTTTATTCCTTCTGAGCCTCAGAATCCTTCCCAACACAGCACTCCCAATGGACACAAGAGGAAACGTATTTGCTGTGGTCTAGGGGGAGGCGGGCGCATGCCCACACCCTCCTTCATTCGCTTATCCATCTAGCCTACACTGACTGAGCTCATGGCGGCCCTGTCCTCTGTCCCTGCAGGAGCAGCAGCCTGAGCCACTACGAGGTCAAGCCCAACAGCTCGCTAGAGCGATACCATGGCATTGGGCCTCCCTTCAACTGCGTTTTCAAGGTTAGTCTGGAAGGGAGTCAAGCAGACAGCGAAAGACAGGAGCTGAGGATCCCCCATCTCGGAGGGGAGGAGTCTGGAATCATTGCTAGCGCCTGGGGTTCAGCCTCAACCCTGCCACCCATTCACTGTGTGACTTTAGGCAAGTCCCTTCCCCTCTCTGGGGCTCTCAGTCATCATCTGGAAAATTATGGGGCCGAACTGGGAGGATGTGTCAGTGAAGATTAGGTGTAGCTGCTTATAATTTTTAAAGTATGAAAAAAAACAGTGATCTAAATGCCCTGGGGTTTATTCTCTCCCGTAAAAGAAGTCCAGAGCTGGCAGCTTTACAGAGTCATCCGGGATTGGGTCTCCTTGTGTCTGTTCCACCATCCTCAACATGCAATCATCAGCCTATCAAGTTCACCTCATAGTCCAAGGTGGCTGCAGCTCCAGCCATCACGTTATCATTCCAGGAAGAAGGAAGGGGAGAAGAGCAGACCACACCCCTGCCTACTAAGAAACCTCTTTGGCAGTTCCTTGCACTTCCAGTTACTTCTCATTGTCCAAAACAGTGTGATTCAGCTGTACGGGAGGCTAGGAAATATGCCTTTTTGTCTTGCTTTCTGTCACTAAGGAAGGAGGGAGAATGAGAATTAGGAAGCAGTTTAGAGTCTCTGCCATGGTGTGCCCCAAGATCTCCCCAGCCCTGAACTGCTGAGTGAGAATTGGGAGCAGGTAGACAGCTGGAAACATGCAGATGCCTCAGTGGCTCATCCAAGAGAGATTTAGTAACCTGCCCAAGGCCACACAGCTCATCTGTGGCGGCAGCCCCAGGTTATGTGCTCAGGCTTTCTGATTCCAAAGCCCTATTTGTGATCACTGTGGCTCTGACACCAAATGTGTCACGGCTAGAATGTGAACCAACACACACTCACTATTTACATCCTGCATCAGTTACTGATTATTTCTCACAATAAAGGAATTGCTGTCACCATCTCCACCCCGACCTCTGTCCAGGGAGGCCACCAGCACCACAGCCAAGAGAGGGTGAAAAGGGAAGTGACCCTTGCTGTCAGCCTCATGGCCCCCTAGTGACCTATCCTCAGCCTCCAAGAGCCCATCCCTTTCAGTTTTCATGCAGTTTCATCCTGTATCCCCCCGCCGAGATCTGGAAGAGCTTTGGAGCATCTACAGTGAAAAAGCCAGGGGGCTTGAAGGGGCCTGGCTGGGGGGATCGCCCCGTGAGCCTCGTCCTCCACCCCCCAACTGCTGCTGGGTGTACTGACACCTCCTCCGCTCTGGCCACAGATCCAAAACTTGGGCTTGTTCCCCATCCACGGGGTGATGATGAAGTTCACCATTCCCATCGCAACCAGGGGCGGCAACCGGCTGCTGCTGCTGAAGGGCTTCCTCGCTGACCAGGTACCTGTGCCCTGGGGGCCCAGCACAGGGGAGGGGACAAACATATCCCTAGGTGTGCCCCCAAGTCCCCAGACCTCAGCTCCTTCTCCCAAGCCCAGGGCCAGCTGGGCCTTCTCTGGGCAGAGGAGGAGAGAGGACCATGTCTGGGACGCCGAGTCTGCCAGTGCTGGTGGTGAGGCTGGTTGCGTGTGTCCTCGTGCAGGCAAACACGTCCTGTAACATCTGGGGGAACAGCACTGAGTACCGGCACGCCCCGACGGAGGAGGACTTGAGTCGTGCCCCACAGCTGGTGAGTGTCCCCCGCGGCAAGAGCCCTGGGGGATGAGGAGAGCTCCTTGTCCAGTAGTTTGTCCAGAAGAGCTTGTTGAGCACCTCTATGTCCCAACCTCAGACCAAAAGGACACAGAATAAGGAAAAGATACTTCTTGCCCTTAGTGAGCCTACCATCTCACAGGAGACATGGGATTGAGTGTAAAGAAGCCAGGTAGCGAGGCTGGGATACGTGTC
Organism: Mesoplodon bidens; assembly: GCF_964165515.1. Lineage (NCBI taxonomy): Eukaryota > Metazoa > Chordata > Mammalia > Artiodactyla > Ziphiidae > Mesoplodon > Mesoplodon bidens. The sequence continues at coordinate 57,801,963 of NC_138178.1, read as the reverse complement.
AAGTGAGGGGCAGTGGAGCAGACAACCTCGAGTAGAGAAGCAGGGGTCGTGGACTTGCCTCTGTGCCTAAAAGGGCCAGTAGGATACGGACAAGCAGAGGGAGGAGGAAGGAGCAAGACCACACGGGGCTTGTATTGGAGACACTGACCACATCACCTGGGGCCTCCCTGCCCCCAGAGATGGAAGGCAGCCCAGCTCCCACTCCTGAGGCCCTCCCCAAGACATCTGCTAGTGTCCAGGTTTCTGTTCCCAGGGCTGCCTCTGTCCCCACATACCAATTTCTGAGTGTGCCTTCACTGTTCCTTACCCAAATAAAAATCTTAGCTATTTTCATTTTGTTCATTTTCAAGTGCCTCACACAAAGCATCTTTGGAGTGTAGTGCACTTTACTGAAGACTTGAACTTGGGTGGGGTGAGGTGGCTGCGAGGGAGCAACACAAATAAGTTTAACCTAATAAATCCTAATTATTTGATGATTTGTTTGGGTTTTCTATTAGGACGGTATCATCTGCAAGTAATGATAGTCTTAGTTTTACCACTCAATCCTTTTAAATTGTTTTTCTTGTCTTATTGCTCTGGCTATAAGGGCAATGGTAAACAGAAACGATGACCATCTTGTCTTGATCCTGCTTTTAAAGGGATTATTTTTAATTTTTCATTATTAAATGTGATACTTGCCACAGGCTTTTTAAAATAAGCACCCTTATTCAGATTTAGGACGTTCCCTGGGAGTTTTTATCATAAACAGAAGTTGGATTTCATAAAAGGCTTTTTTCTGCATCTGTTGCAGTAATACTATCATTTTCCCTTTAATGCGTTTGTATGGTGGTGACATTTATAGGTGCCCTAACGTTGACCCAAAGTTCTGTTCCTGAAATACTCCCAGTTATGCACAACTTCAAGTGGAGCATCGGATATACCGTCCTTACCTTGTCCTCCACCCCCATCCCCTTCCTTCTTCCTTGTCCTCTGCCCCTCCTACCTCAGGAACAAAGCTCCACTTGGTCAAGCTGGGCAGCTGAGCCACCTCTCTGGTGGCCAAGCCCCTGCTCACCGTGAGACCCACCTTCTCTTTCAGAATCACAGCAACGCTGATGTAGTTTCCATCAACTGCAACGTGAGGCTGGCCCCCAACCAGGAAATCAGTTTCCATCTGGTGGGGAACCTGTGGTTGAGGTCCCTAAAAGCAGTAAGTAGAGCCCTAGGGGTCAGGCTGGAGGAGGCAGGTGCTGGGGAGCCTCCCCCGGGGGAGGGGCCAGAACCTGACAAGCCCTCTGATTACACAGCTCAAGTACAAGTTGATGAGAATCACGGTCCACGCAGCCTTGCAGAGGCAGTTCCACAGCCCTTTCATCTTCCGCGAGGAGGATCCCAGCCGCCAGGTGAGCACTGGGAACCCTGCAGACCTGGGCCCGGGCCAGGCCAGCTTGGGGAAGGGTCGCCCCTTCCCTGAGAGTTTTCCTACTCCCCCTGCAGGAGAGAGATGGACAGGCCTGCCAGCAGTTAGTGCAGCATCAGAGGCGAGGGAAAACCGAGACAAACAGGCTGTTAGGGGCAAAAATGGGGAGAACAGGGCCAGAAATAGGCATTGGCGCTGTCCCTCGGGGGCACCAAGCGCTGCACCTCAACAGCCCCCGGAGGCGAGGAAGGAGGGACACCTGCGTGTTTTACACTAGAGGAAGCCGAAGTGCAGCCCAGGCCTGCCTGCCTGCCCGCCTGCCCGCCTGCCCACCTGCCTCAGGGTGGCAAGGCTGGGTCTTGACAGGCTGGCAGCCTAAAACGGCCATCCAACCCTCCCCTCCACATCCATCCGCGCCTCAAATCTAATGAATGAAGTCTGCTGCAAACTAAAATTGTGAAGACCGAGGGATTCGAGCTGTCTCTGAATTGGAACTCCTTTTGAATTGAGTAAAACCAGACTGTCTCAGATCAAACTGGCTTGAATCAGGGTCCAGGAAAGGGGTGAGGCTCCATGTGGTGCTCTCTGGGAAAATGAGAAATTGGGTCTTGAAAAAAAGGCGGGTTCTCTGGAAGGAGCCGGGTGTCTCGGGCGTGGGACGCTGCTGCCCTCCACTGGCCACATCCCCAGCCCTGGCCTGGGCTCTGGCGAGCGTCCTGTACCAGATGCGCAGTCACCCACCAGCCCCACCCCAGGAGACACTGGAGAGCAAACTGGGCCTGGTCAGGAAGCCAGACCTCCATAAAACACAAACGTCGATCCCAAACAGCGTGTGGGTGTGCCAGGCAAAGGGGGAGCAGGCACAGAAGCCCGAAGCAGCATTCAGCAGATCCACCCCAGGAGCTGTTTTATTTGTTCATTCTTCAGCATTTGTCGGGTGTTCATCCTGTGACTCAGGCTCACCGCCCAGATGAATTAGGCAGACAAGGGGGCGAGGACAACGAAGTGTGGGTGCAGTCTGGGGGTGAGCACAGGTGCTGGCATGGGGGTTGGTCAGAGCAAGCCATGTCCAGGGAAGGCTTTCTGGAGGAGACGGTCCACTTGACCTGAATCTTGAGAGACATGTGGGAATTTTCCAGGCAATCAAGCGAGAAGAGGCATGGTACAGACACCCCACGCACATACAAACCACCCCTTTCTCCGCACTAGTCCATCTGTCATTTACTAGTTTAAGTGATTTCTCCTTCCACTCCCGCTTCCCACCCTCCAAAACCCCTCTTATACTCTCTGGATGCCTCACTTCTCTTAGAAAGCCAGCAACCCCAAATTTGAGCCCCTGTTGCCTTGGCTCTGTGCGAGGTGCTGGTGTGGGAAGGCGGAGCCAGGTCCCAGCCTTCAGGGATGGAAAGAGCATAGAAGGGACCTGCTGTTGGTGGAGCCCTACCTATGTGCCAGGCGCCATAACAGACACTTCCCGTGTTACCCTGCTTACTCCTCACAGCACTGTGAGGGGCGTCCCCACGTCCATTTTTCAGATATGGAAACAGAGGCTGTGTGAGGTAAGGCGGAAGGGGAGCAGGCTTGCCTCAAGGTGAAAGCGAGTCACTGGCCAAGCCGGGCTCCGCCATGCTGTCATGGGTGCGTTCGTTCAGGCTTTCAGCGCGTTGACTGAGCTCCTGCTCTGTCCCAGGCGCTGTTCCCGGCACTGAGGATAGAGCAGTGAGCAAAACAGATAAAGCCCCTGCTCTCCCTGGAGCTGACACTCTAGACGGGGGTGGGGGGAAGAGTCAACGAACATAAATACATACAATGTCAGTGGTGAAAAGGTCTGCCCAGAAAAACGCAGGTGCGTAAGGGTGGAGACGAGGGGTGCCATTTTATACAGGGAGACTGAGGAAAGCGTGTAAGGGGACAGCAGACAGAGACTAGAAGAAATACAGTGGTGTCATGCAGCGAAGGGGGTTGGGGGAGCCCCACCAGCAGAAGGAACAGCGATGCAAAGCCCCAGCAGCAGGCGTGTGCTGGGCGTGTTGGCAGCCAGGTGGCTGAGGGCTGGAGTAGAGAGAGCAAGGGGCAGAGCAGGAGATGAGGCCGGAGGGTGCAGGGCCTTGCAGGCCAGGACAAGGACTCTGTTTTCCACTCTGAGGAAGATGGGAAAACTGGAGGACGGAGCAGAGCAGAGAGTAAATCCCCTGCCTCTGGCTACTCTTCCAAGAACAGACTGTAGGGGGCGAGACACAAGCAGAAGGGGCAGCTAGGTGGCTGCTACGGTCTCCAGGTGGGAGATGAGGGTGCTCAGTCCAAAGAGGTAGCCTTGGTGGTGGCAGGAGTGGCCACATTCTGGGTGTTTCCGAGGTAGAGCAGATAGACTTTGCCGGAGTCCACGTGGGTGTGAAAGTGAGAGTCAGTGACCCATACAAGAAGCAAGAGCAAGGAAGGACAAGGCTGCCATTTGCTTTGAGGGGAAAGATGTTGAAGGAACAGGTTTGAGGGTGAGGAGTGAGGTCAGGAGTTTATCTGGGGACCTGTTAAAGATGCCAGGCAGGCCGAGTAGACAGTTGGATATGAGTCTGGAATGCAGTGGAGAGTCCAGGTAGAAGGTAGCAATGTGAAAGCATCAGCAGGCATAAAGGTGGTTACGGCCCTAGGACTGAGTGAGCTTCCCCGGGGCTGCGTTAGGGCTCTCATGGCCCTGGGCACTTTTGCTTTCAGGGCCTTACTCCATAAACAAGGTTTTTTTTTTTAAGTATTATTTTCTGACTTGGTCTGTATAAAGACAAATCCAGACAAGATTATATTTTTTGATTCTAACTTTAAAAGAGATTAGAACATTTCTGTGGGCCCCTAAAAGCACCATGGACCCTGGGCGCCATGCCCACAGTGCCTAGTCCATAAGTCAGCCCCGAGCTCACCAGAGCCATGGGACACACCAACATTTAGGAAGCAGCAAAGAGAGCAAGAAAGAGTGGCCCATGTGGTAGAAGGAGGAAAGCAGGGAGAGTGGAGTGGCCCCCGGCCCAAGGCAGAAAGCGTCTCAAAGAGGAGGTGGGATCACTTGGTCACTTAAGTCAGGTGTCTGCTGCACCAGGGCTGGGGGCTCTGAGGCCTCTCGGCAGGCTGGTGCCACCCGTCCCTTCAGCATCTCCCTGAGGAAGGGGATGCAGCTCTCCCACCAGGTGCCCGCTGTCTCCTACCCTCCTGCCCCTCCCCAGGCTGCCACCTGGGCCCCAGAACAGTAGCGCTGTTGACCTGGCCTCACCCCTCACCTTGCAGATCACATTTGAGATCTCCAAGCAAGAGGACTCACAGATCCCCATCTGGATCATCGTGGGCAGCTCCCTGGGGGGCCTTCTGCTGCTGGCCCTGCTGGTCCTGGCACTGTGGAAGGTGAGGGCCCCTGCAGGGTGCGGGTGGGGGGCAGCATCCTGGCTGTCCAGGCCTGGGGCCTCCGCCTCTGAGCTCTGTGGCCAGTCCCCATGTTCTCCTCCGCGTGGGAGCTGGGGCCCACCCAGCCTCCTCCCCAGAACTTGCCGACTCCTCACCACAGCAGGCAGATGGGCTAGGGCCACCAGAGGGTACTCAGCCTACGGCTCCAATCCTTTTGTGGGTCCCCCTGAGAACCTGATGAAAGCTAGGCTTCCTCTGATCAGAAAAAAAGCAAGCACACACAGCCACAAAATTTCTCCAACAATGTCAGGCTGTTAAGAAGTCCCCCAAAAGCCCTTCTCTGTCTCTGAGCCTCAGGCTAAGAACCCCTGGTCTCAACGTCCTCCTGTTATAGATGAGGTGAAGGAGGCCCAGAGAGGTGTTGACTAGGGCAGCGTCAAACAGCATGACTGCTTGCCTCTTGACACAGGCTCCGTCCACTTGGTTCCAGCCTCCCTGTCACCAATTAAGTGGCCCGTTGTGCAGCCTGGCGGTGGTAGGGGAGATATGCAGCATGAGCTGGGGTGTTCAGGGAAGGCTTCTGAGGAAAGAAGCCTTAAGAGAGTGACTGAAGGGAGAGCAGGAAGGGGAGACAGGCCTTGTCCACCCTGCCCACCCCTGAGATTTCTCCCTTTGCCTTCCCACAGCTCGGCTTCTTTAAAAGTGCCAAGCGCAGGAGGGAGCCCGGCCTGGACCCCACCCCCAAAGTGCTGGAGTGAGGCTCCGGGGGAGGCTGTGAGTTGATGGGGGCCAGGACGCGGGCCCAGGCAGTGTGCAGGCCCATGGCCCACCGAGCTGGGGTGGAGAGGACACCGGCTCGCTTTGCACTTGACCTCATCTCCTGAGAGACCAAGTCTGCTCCCTCTGAAAGGAACTCAAGTCAGTTTTAAGAGGGACTGTCCTACTGGGAGCCATGGCACCTCCAACACAGATCCCTAGGGATTTAAAGGGACCCCCCCCCAAGGTACACCCCAAAGCCGCCCCCAGGCTCTGTGGGGGCATTTGCTGCCCCCATCACTAAGGTGCTAGAAATTCGTCATCACCCCATGCTCAGAAGAAACCCAGAGGGGAAGACTACAAATGCAAACCCACTCTGCCCTCTCCAGACCTCTAGTTCCAGTGGGACCTAAGGGGACAGCAGATCTGCCCTCTGCGCTGTCCTCCCACCCCAACGCTGTCCATGGCTCCCGAGTCTCCTCACCCCTTCCCCAGGCCGAAGATAGGTCCCCGGAGCGCCCCCTGCCTGAGGGGCCCAGCGGTGACAGCTGTTGGCCTGGATGAAGACAGACCCTGGGACGCGGAGACTGTGATGGACGGGCAGCTGGGACCTAGGAGACTGGGCACCCACCAAGATGCGGAGGTGGGCGGGCTCTCCCGCATCCCCACCGTGCGTTCACACTGACCACCGCCCACATCCCCTCCCAACACGCTCTCAGCAGCTGCAGGCCTGCAGCTGCCACCCCTCCTGCTGCTTTTGTTCCTGGGAGCCTGGCGGAAGTGTGGATGACGCAGTCCCCAGGCTCCACGTTCCCACTCTGTCTTCCACCGCAGCCTGTCCCGATGCGATGGCAAGGCTGCAGGCCGTGGGCAGGGGTAGAGGTGGGGGGCCTCCCCTCCCTGCATCACCCCCTCCCTACACACACACACACACACACACACACACACACAGCCTCTCACGGCCTCCCATCCCTCCCTTCCGACCACCCATCACCCATCACCCGTGGGGGAGAAGGGCTGGAATGCACTGGATAAAGCCGGTGCAGGAACCCCCGGAGCCTGTGCAACCTTGGTGGCAAATGTCTGATCTGCCAGCCCATGGGACAAGTGGTACTACCAATGACAGCGCCCCGAGGACAAGAGGCACGCCTGGTGCCCAGCCGAGTAATTTATGCCTTAACCTTGTTTTGAGGTAGGAATGAAGGGGGGATACATCAGAGGCATCTGTCCCCTGTCACATAGTACGACCTTTACTGTCGTAAATATTTTAAAGAAATTTTTAAAAATACAGTGTTTAAAAACAACTAAGAGGCTGCCATCCGTTTTGTGGGCAGAGCATGTCCTAGTGAGCCACACTTTTTGAGGACAGGAGGTGGATGAGGGGCTCCCTGCTTCTTTCCCATTGTCTCTAGATGTTTGGAAGGGACTTGTCCACCCTTTGCTCCCCACAACATCCCCTCCCAGCGGCTGCCTGGTCTGGGATGGACATCTCCAGTGATGGAGCACTCCCTCCCTCTTTCCCTCCCTCCCAAGCCCACCTGTTCCATCTTTGGCCAGTTTAGATGGTTGAAACCCACATGTCACTGTAGCTTCTACCCCTTTGTTCCTGCTCTTTCCTCTCAGGCCTCCCAGATTTCTCTAGGCTGGCATCTCAGTGCTGACCTTCAGACCCTGACTTCTAGTTCCTTCACCTTTACCCACAGACTACTCTTAAAGTTAGTTGTCTCCATGCTATTCTCATGCCTTTGGAATCCCAAGAAGCCAGTAGAATCTTAGAACTTATTTGGTCCTGTTCCCCCATAGACGAGGACGCTCAGAACCAGAGAAGTTAAGGGCGAGCCCCAGGTTCCACAGCAAACTCCAGACTAATCCCAGGACTGCTGTCTCCCAAGCCAGACTGTCATTCTAGTCCAGCCTTAGGAGGGCTTCGTGAAGGATTAGAAGGAATTGATATGATGAAGTCACGCGTCACTCTTTATGGGAATATGTTTTCTCAAATGGTGAAACCAAAATCCGAAGGTAACATTTTAAAATCGTATTTCATTTGCATCATTACCCTCATGAATGGAGTAGTCTGGCTAAAGGAGAATCAATGACCCCGCACCCAAAAGTGCATTGTTTGATCTGGCACCAAGTCTTCTTTCTGTCAAACACCGTCACCTCTGAGAATGCTTTCATGTGAAACCAGACTTTCAGAGATTGGCATTCACATTTTTAAAATCTGCCATGTGCAGCCACAATGCAGGCCAAACAAAATGCATCTGCAGGTCAGATGCAGCCCAGAGGTCACCGAATTGCAACCCCTGGACTCAGAGGCAGCCTTTATCCCCAGGATGTCATAGTCCCTCCATGTCCTCCCCTACCCTAGGCCAAGAACAACTAAATGGTCAAAAGGTGGAAAAAATGGGAGGCTTGTTTGTATCTTCAAAGCCTTCAGCCCTTGCACTGTGTCGCTCTCCTCTCTCTCTTATCAATTCTCCCTGTCTGAAATTATTTGCTCTGGGGTATAAATGTCCACGACTGGCCTTAAGTGTGCTGGTAGGGCAAGCAGAGAAGATACATTTTACATGGAGCAAAGGCTCATGCTAGAGCAGCATTTCTCGGGCCTGGCTGCACATTAGAATCACCTGGAAGCTTTAAAAGCTACCTATACAAGGGCCCACCACTGGGAGTCAGACTTAATTGGTTGGGAGAGGGGCCAGGGCATCATTTGTGTTTCAGAGTTCCCCTGGTGACTCCAGTGTGCTGAGCGTTGAGGTCAACAGGCAGGTGAATATGTAGTCTAGAAAGCGAACAACAAAAAAGGGGTTTACATGCACAAGTGACCTTCTATGCTGAGTAATGGGAACTGTGTTGTCATTGTAATGCTGTTCAAGTTTACTTGGCTCCCGCCTGCAGTTTAGAAGACTTTCTCGTTGCAGCAAGTCTCCGGAGTGGAATTTGCTACAGGAGATCACCCAGTTCTTGAGTTGGGGGCACATTTGCTAATGTCCCGGGGGGGGGGGAGATGAACAGCAGCCTCTGAAGCATTTTTAGCATTTGGTGGCAAGCTGTCCAAAACGCAACCGCAAATCAACGTGAAAATTCATATTATGGTTCATAGATGGGAGTTCTTAGCAATGCTCTCTGTCTGGTACTTAAGTGTAATTATTTATGATGGAGCTAAGCAGTGAACTCAAGAGTGTTAACATGAAGCATAACCAACTTAAAAACGGTTTAGTCTTTTAGAAGCCTTATCGGCCCATCCTAGACACTACTTCAAAACAGCTGCGCTGATTTCCGATGGCCTCGTGGTACTAAAGCAATTCCACGGCAGGTGAGCGCGCAGGAGGAAAACATGCCTGGGGCGAGGCCTGACTGCAAACCAAACTACCAGCGGAAGGCGGTTTTAGAATCTGCTCCATGGACTGTCAGGATTTTTTAAATTCTAGGCTCACTGTCTAGTAGAGGGAAAGGACCTCCAACAAGGAGTTGTGAACTGAGATGTGCAAGATGTTCCGGGGGGTCTCATGTTGATTCTGACATGGTGAGACCCCATGTGGGAGAGGCACCGGCCCTCAGAGAAGATACAGGAGCTGAGGGGCAGACCTTGGGTAGCTTTGAGAGAGGCCTCAGGCCCTTGTGCCATCATCCGGTGTTCTGCAGGGAAGTGGACATCAATTATGCTGTCTCTCAGTTCCGGCCAGCTAAGAGTTGAAAAGGAGAAATTCAGGTAAGAGTGCGGCTTCTTTCTGGTGTCAGATGGTGTGGGCATGTAAGCTCGGAGGGCAGGGTGTGCCTCTTAAAGCACAGTATCTATCCAGAGCTGAGCTTCTCAAAGTGGGGTCCTGGGGCCACCTAAATCAGAACCACAGATGACGTTCTACCCCAGACCTCACAGATCCAGTTCCTGTGAGGTAATTTTAAGCACATTAAAATTATAGAACCAGAAATCTAGAGCCGTAAGATTTTGTTATTCTCTAGACTTCAACGTCAGTTTCTTACAGCATGGCCTTTCTCAGCTGCCCTTTAGCCTGTTTTGGTGGCAGCAGTCATCGGTAAAACCCCCCCAAGGGGTGTCCTTCCAGTGCCAACAGTGGAGTTTCTGGGTCTTCCTTTTGTTAAGAAAGGTGGTGCTTCTTAACAAGATGGGTATCAGGTGAAGGGGGCTAATACAAACACAACAGAGAGAGGGAGGAGAATAATTCTTTACCAGGAAATGTGGGAGAGCTTCTCTGAGACCTTTCCTAGAGGTCTATAAAAGACAAGTTGCGGGCTTCCCTGGTGGCGCAGTGGTTGAGAGTCCGCCTGCAGATGCAGGGGACAAGGGTTCGAGCCCCAGTCCGGGGAGATCCCACATGCCGCGGAGCGGCTGGGCCCGCGGAGCGGCTGGGCCCGTGAGCCATGGCCGCTGAGCCTGCACATCCGGAGCCTGTGCTCCGCAACGGGAGAGGCCACAACAGTAAGAGGCCCGCGTACCACAAAAAAAAAAAAAAAAAAAAAAAAAGACAAGTTGCTGTCTCCATCAGTATTCAAGAGCTTTTAGCATCCATACTCTCCCAAAATAAGACACTAGACTCTTGGCTTTAAGTCCCAAGATGCCAGGCAGCCTGTAATCGAAGCAGCTGGCTTAATCATGCTTCTTTTCTGGCATATGACTCAATGCAACCACAACTCACCCCAAACATGAAGTGGCCAGGTTTCTCCACCAGATACGCCTTGGGTGATTGACTTAATACAGCCATTAGTAGTGAATGGTCCTGTCTTCACCACACTGGCCTTTGTTTTTACCTTTAGCTAATGTCACGTTGCCCTTTATTCTGCACTACTTCTTACCTTTAAAAAAAAAATCCCCCCAAATTATCCTTATGTTACTATTAATGTCAACTAGATCCCTATCAAAGGACAGTCAAGCTTAATCGACCACATTAAATCTGCAGAGTGCTTTTGTGTCACTGTCTATTCCATTAGCTTTGACATCACACTAAAGTAGGACAGCATGTTCCAAACAAAAACTGAAACCGGAACATAGGAGCTTTGCTGGTGTAGCTTGAAGGGAGGGTTACAAGCCTGGCACCTGGCCTCTGAAACTTTTCAATAAGATATAGGCTAAAATGTACCTAGCAAACTCACAAGGCTCAAAGAAGGGTATGAGCAGAAAAATATTTTTTTAAAGCAGATGGGGGCACCATTCCTTAAGGACTCATCCTTTCTAATCAGTTGTGCATGTTCTTTGTTCCTGTCTCCCTGGTACTGTATTTAAAATGATGATGGTAAAGTTTTCTGAAACGTTTTCAGAAGATGGCCCAAGCCAGAGTTCAAAAGTAACATCTTAAACTTTCAAAACTAAAATTTGAGGAAAAATAGAAAATCAGATTTCAAATAGAGACATCTAGCTGGACAACAAGCTTATCAAGGACAGGGACCATGATTCTTATTTTTTGTATTCACATCCCTGATACAGTGCCCGACACACAGTAGGTGCTCGATAAACAGGAATTTCCAACTGTTTCTTCCTACTGGTTGAGGCCAGAGCAAACCCCAGTTCTGTTCTCCGGATGAACTGAGCAAACCAAATTTACAAATCACAGGCAAATTAGAATATATAATTTTGTCTAAGCTTGCCAAAAAGCTAAGATTTTGTGAGCTACCTGAAATTTGCATCTCATACTGAAATTTTCTAGATCAGGTATCTGATGAAATATATTACTGCCAGCATTTTCTTTTGTCTGGACATCTGTTACTTTAATACAGCAGACATTACTTGAAATACAGAAGAAAAAAAAAAGATGATTTAGAATTTGGATGATTTCTGCAGTCCAGTCAGATATTTTTGCCAGGCAGAGATCTGGCAGAAATGCTAAGATGAGCTTCTCTGGTACTGGTGTGAGAGTCTTACAGTGAAAGAGCACTGTTCAGCGGGTCAGTAAACTCGGAGCCTACCTCAGGCTCTGACACTTGGCCCTTGTGCGACCTTGGATGGCCAAGTCACTTCTTTGTGAGCCTGTATCCTCAACTATGAAGTGACAGAGTTGCCCTAAATGATTTTTTCAGATCTCTACAGAGGGCCTCCCTAAATCTAAATTTGAATGCAAACATGTGTGGAGGATGTGCTCCAGTACCACCCTTTAATACCCTTCTGGTAATCTTAACTATCGTAATTAGGTAAGAGAAAGAAATATGAGGTATGGATACTGGAAATGAGAAGGCAAAATCATCATTACCTGTAAATGATGATTAGTGTATCTGGGACATCCAAAATTTTTTTTAAAAAAGGGAAACCCATTAAAATGCCTATATCAAAACATTAACATTTAGAAGTATATACAGTGGAAGAAAGGCTTCTCTCTACAATATAAACTAATGATTAAAAAAAAGGAAGATATTTGCAAGACCTTCATTAAAAATAAACTTTCTGGTTAGAGAAAAAAGACAAATGAAACATCAGCCCCACTTATATTAATACTTAACATTTAGCAGGCACTTCACTGTTTTAAGCACTACATTAAGCGTTTTAATTCTCTTACTTGCTCATCACAACTTAGATAATATTATTGTCCTGATGTACAGAAACTGAGACTTGGATCGAGGTCACAGAGCTAGTAAGTGATGGAAAGAACCCAGACTGTATTCCTCAGGGTTCCAGCACACTGCCAGGTCAAGAGAGTAGAAGAGAGAACCCAGAAACAGATCCAATTACTTTATGGGAATTTACTTTATGATTCATATCAGTGGAAAATAAGAGAGTTCTTGGCTGGCTGGATCCTTAATCAAAATAAATTCCAGGTAGATAAAAGGTTAAACCAAAGAAGACGAGAAGGAAAGGATGTGGAGGAGAAGGAAGAGGAAAAAAAAGGGGGGGGAGTGGGGAAGGGGAGAGAGAAGTGGGAGGGAAAAGCCATAAAAGCACTAGAAGAGAACATGGGTAAAAAAGATATATGAACTTGGAATGGAGACAACTTGACAAGCAAGATACAAAATTCAGTAGATACAAAAACTACTAAAAGTCAAAAAACAAACTACAAACTGTGACACGTGACAGAAAATTTCCTTAAATCTGCAAGGAATTTCTAACACGTAGCAAGAAAAAGACCACAACCCAAAAGCAAACAAAAGAAATAAAAAAGGTCAGTAAATATATGTCAACCTCATTCATAATAAAGGAACACAAATCAGAACCATGAAATAATATTTTCCATTTCCATCATCTTGGCAAAAACTAAATGATTAGATAATATTTGATGTCAATAAGAACGTAGGGAGATGGAAGGCAACTGGATCACCTCTGTCAAGATTTTAAAAACTCAGTCACTAAATCAGAAGTTCCAGAGCTAGAAATGAATTTGTTCTCTGAATACAGTATATAAGGATGTTCACTGAAACAGTATTTGGAATATCAATAAACTGAAAACCTAAAAATCCAACAGTAAGTCCTGGTTAAATAAATTTTAAGTCCATCCATAGAATTAAATGCTATAAAATTGTGTTTTTTTAAATCTATACGTACCAAAATGAAAAAACGTCCAAGATATATTAAATGAAAACAAGATGCAGAATAGCACAGGAAAGTTAAAAGTCCATTTCCATTAAAGAAAAAAAACAAAAAGGAGAAAATACACATATATACACATAAAATTCTGGGAAGCTACTCAAAAAACTAGTGATACCCTCTGAAGAGTCCAAATGGCAGGCAGAGAGAGATGAAAAAGTAACTTCTTTTTTTTTTTACTATTTGAATTTTTCTTAACTATCTGAATTTTTCCCCATGCACATGTACGTAACTTTCACAACTTTTTAAAAATGAATTCAACAAAAGATCATCTCAACACTGAACAATAAAGACACACACTTCAAGGCAGTTTTTTTTTTCAAACATTTACTGAACACAAACACCATTTTTTCCTATTACACAGCAATATTGTTAGTTTCAAATTAGCTGGGCTATTAGGACTGTCAGTTACCACGAAATTAAAAATGATTCTACATGTCAAACTCAAATAGAAAATGTCATGCAATATATAAATCACTAACAGGCCTCTGGTGCAGTCAGCAAGTTCACTATGTTTATTAAAGTCATGTAAATGGTTTGACAAAAGTGCACAATAGAATGACATCACTGGTTTGTTATAAATCACAGTGAATTACTAGAATACAACAATGTAATTCCTCTACGTGGAAGATTGCAGGATGGGGTGAATATTATAAAGGATAGGATCTTTCAACACGTTAAGCCAGTCAGAGTTTACTCCCCAGCTATATACTTGATTGGTTAGCAAAGCTGAGGTTATTTTCCCTCATCTTTTCTCCTCTACCAATTACTAAGCAACAACAACAAAAAAAGGCCATGCACAAATTTTACAACACCTGATTAAAAAAAGTTACAAAACCTTGTGCATTGCTTGGATGAAGCTTACATCTTTGCTCCTTCATTTTTCTGATTAGGCCACTCACCACATGACTCACCCCTAAATGAAAAGCTGTTAACAATTTAGCACTTCTCACCCCTGCACACATATCAAGATACACTCCCCATAACCATCAAGTCAGTGTCCCTTTCCTATATATTAACACAAATGAACACACCACAAACCTAGGACTAGAGACCACATTTACTTTACAGTTTTAAAAATTAATATATCACCACTATCCATGTAGTATTTATTTCAGATCCCATATTTGTAGAAGGTATTGTACAACCCAGCCTACCTGAAGATTTGGGCAAGTCTGCCAGGAATGTATGAGAAAGCTCGGCAATGTGCCATACACATTAGGAGCTCTCTACTTTCCAGAGAAGGTATCCAGAGCAGGGCTGTGCATTTGCAGAGTCGGAGTCAACAAACAGCTTAAAATCTTATGGACTAGTAACTTTTCACAGAGCAAAAGGCAGAGGTTTGTTTTCTCTAACCCATTTTAATGGGATAGTATAGTCAGTGAGGGAAACGGAATAGTCATCTGTACACTGATATATCTGGCTAGCCTGAAAAGGAACATTTAAGGTTTTTACAGAAAACCTACCATAAAAGCAAGTCCTTTATACTTTTATCCATCTACTTTCTAGTTCCATCACTGGCTGCTTCTAAAACCAGCAAACTAATCCAAGGTCCAGCAACTCATTCCTCACCCTGCCCCTTCCCCCAGAAAGAAATGCTTCTGCTTGAATAACCTAAAGTGGCCTTATTCCTCAAGTAGCTGCCTCAGCTGCGATGGAGACTAGTGACAGGGTACTGTTCCCTTGGGATTCTGATTTTCAAAACCACTTGCCAAATGCAGAGCTGACACTCATGGAGCTGCTGCCCCCACATCACATTTTACTTCAAACAGTGATATCATGCCTAAGTTTCTCATGATTACAGTTATTAATCAATGATCAGGGTAATGCAATAAAACCCTTCCCAGAAACAAGCAAGACCAAAGTTTGCTTTTTGCTTTGTTTGTCTGAAGTGCCCACAGCAAAGAACCTTAAGGTAGCTGGACTGTGGCCTACTAGAGAGCAATCCAGGGTAGACTGAAAATAATGTTGTGTCCGAGTTCTTATGTCAAAATTTCCTTTCTGATCAGTTGAAGGATGGATTTGCTGCCCATTCCTTGACTTAGTTACCTAAACTCAAGAGTTCAATTTTACCAACTCTTAAGTGCAAAACCCACCCAAGGTTTCACATGGTTTGCCCAGGCATTCATCCACCTGGGCCTCTAGTTAACTAAATTTATATGACAATTACTGAGCAAGACCAAGAAGTTTTGATTGAATTTGTAATGTTATCAAGGAAGACGTACAATCTAAAGCATAATTCTACCAACAATAAACACAAAACGACAAAAGTGGCTAAAAAATGGCAACAGCCCAGAGTTCTCAGCTGAGATACAGAACTATCACCTTTCTTATTTATTTTCTTAAAAAAACAAAACAAAACAAAACTTAAGTTTGGGAAGGGTTTGGCTAAACAGATTTTAAAATAATTCTACCAAAAAAAAAAAAAAGGCATGTAATCACTTGTTTCAAGAATGGGTTTATACAGGTGTTTCACAATACATATTTGGATTCGTTTTACAAGACAGAATTAGATCCTTAGCAATACAGTGCACAATGTACCGCTATACTATAGTTTAAAAAAAAAAAATCTCGGTTACCATTATCAAAGTTCATAGTCCATTCCGCTTGTCTTCAAATTCTTTCTCCAGCTTTGTCAGCATTTCAATCAGCAATTTTACTCTCTCCAGCATTCAGTCCTCCCTTCTCAAAAACACTGAGTGTCATTAAATTTTGATGTCTGAATATGTACAGATAATCATTATCCTCGTTTTATAAGTAAGTAATATCTAAAATAGTTCTCGTCCTGGGTAGCCAAAGGGATGAAATGGTTTTTAAAACATGCAACATTATCTGATATTTTAAGTTTTGATGTTTAAAAATCATATGCATTAATAATGGAACCAAGTAAATACCAAGTATCATAGCTATTCCTCAGACTGTCAAATAAGCAGGCCTTGAAGTCTGAAAAATACAGGGTCTGATCTGAGCTGTGAAAAAGGCGTGATTCACTCACCTGGAGGATGAGCATTTTCTCTTTCATGAGAGTTGCCAAGAGCAAGGTATAGTAGTTCCCTGATTCACACCAGGAAGATCAAGGCCAGTAATTTTCAAATTAGGGCTCATTCAAATACCCCCCTTTAGACCATCCTAAAAAACCTTCCTTGTAAAAATCTCAGGTTAGGAAAACAGAAATATATTACTATGACAGAATTTACCATCAAAACATTCCTAACTGAAGCAAGAAGACATGTGAAGTATAACAGCACAGTAAAATTATCTTGCGTTCTTGGGGGAAGAAGTTTTTAAAGTACCCCCATCCATTCCCTCCTGTCCTTCAGAGTGTTTCATTTCATGGGGTACCTATTTTATTTAAGGCCCTAGGTGCTGATTTTGGCTTAGTCATTATGTTTTATACTGATCCGGCTGCAACCTTTTTCTTACACTTCACAAAGCAATATCCGTACATAAAATGTTAACTGAAACCTTACCAGTGGTTTTTGTTGTTTTTTTTTTTAGTTTATATCTGATGTTGCTGCATCATTATAATGCTTTTCATTAAAGAAAAAAAGCTGCAGGTCTTCACTTACAGTACCATGCACTATGAGTAGCTAAGGCATTCATTTGGCACTAGAGAGAAAAATACAGATATAGCTAATTTTATTTTATCATTTTTAACATTGAAAGAAATAGGTGTGTACCCTTTACTTGAATTTCTGTGATGCTTAAAAGATAATCACAGGGCTTCCCTGGTGGCGCAGTGGTTGAGAGTCCGCCTGCCGATGCAGGGGACACGGGTTCGTGCCCCGGTCCGGGAGGATCCCGCATGCTGCGCAGCGGCTGGGCCCGTGAGCCATGGCCGCTGAGCCTGCGCGTCCGGAGCCTGTGCTCCACAACGGGAGAGGCCACAACAGTGAGAGGCCCGCGTACCGCAAAAAAAAAAAAAAAAAAAAAAGATAATCACAGAATATTCCTTTGACAGTTTACAATGTTGCCATTAAAACAAAACAAAACAAAACAAACCCATAAAGACCTCTGTACAGCCTGTCGGAATAAGCGACATTTTGTGGTTCCAAAATTTGCTGCCCTCAGGCAGAAATAATCTTTCCAAATGGCATTGAGAATTATTTTTATTATCAAAAACATTGAATTTCCTATACCACACTAGTGATTTTTCTACTTGTTACAGACTGAATAAAGTAAAAAAAATTAAAAATATCCCAGTTCCTTTTCATCTGTCATAAAAACCTTCTTAGGGAGGCACAAATAATGCCCTCTGGAAAAGTAGTTTCCAATTTTAAAAGATACCGCACAAGAGGAAAGGGAGAAGGGGACAAAAGAAGAACATATAACTATATTGTGACAATTTGTTTCCTAAGACAGAACACAGCATTCATAATTTTTACATGTCTGTGAGCTGAGTCAAATGCAGACTGCTGCAATTTAGATTAATTACATTAAAACAGAGACGTCCACACATTTTAGAATCCAAGCTCAAAGGCAAATAGTTCATCAATATTCTCTGAAAAGTTGCTTTAAGATTACTGCTATGTATGTACCACCCAGCATAATTCAACAATTTCAATGGATTTAACTTTATAAATTTATAACTATTATTAAGTTAGCACATTTTTCAGATTAATCTGCAGTTATATTTTTAAAAATCCTCCTGATGTTATAATGCATTGATCTCTTCACATAAATAATGGAAGAGTGAAAACTACCTATAGCAGTTTGGCATGTGCAGAACATCTAGATATTCCATTACTTTTAATGTTCCTTTTCGTTGTTTTTCTTCATGAAATCCTCAAAACTGCTGCAGAGAATAACATGCTGACACAGGCTTAACAGAAATACTTTTCTAGGCAGTTTTTTTTTTAAATTATCAACTTCAAATCATAAGGGCCCTTGTTACATAAACAAAATATTTTATATTCATTCCTTAAAAAAAAGAAAGTTAAGTGACCAATATCCAAACACCTTATAGTTACACCTAAACAATGTGGTTTTGTTTAAAGTGTATTTGAAATCAGTAATCATATGAGGCAAGAAGACCAAATACAAAACTAAGGAAGGAGGAGTAGGGAGGAAGGGTAGTGGAAAGAAAAGCAGATTTCATGAACACATAATTCTATTGTCTGTGATTAAAGTCCTTTACATTTTTAGCACCACATTAAATGATTTTACATATCCAGTCACTTAATGAAATCCAACAAACTCTTCAAGAGTTCTGGGGATCTGGTCTTGGTAGTTAATGTCATTAGCCCGAACTGCCCGGGCGGCCAGGCACTTGAGACTCATCTTCATTTGAGTTTTAAGTAGTATTTCTGATACCCCAGTTGTACTTTTGTCTAGCGGAGTCTTATTCTGTTTATTTGTCATGTCGGTGTGAGCGCCAGCTTCAACTAGGCTAATGATGATAGAGTGCAAGGTCAAAAAATCACTGATGGGCCTGTTGTACTGAACGATAATGTGAAGGGCACTGTTCCCTTCATTGTCCACAGCATTCACCTCAGCACCACAGTCCAGCAGGAGCTTTGTGACAAGCGCATTTGGAAAGCTGCAGACATCATTGGTGTGGAAATCATCAACTGGGGTATTCGAGTTGACAGCTAGATGCAGCAAGGTGAAACCTTCACGAGTTCTGGGATCAAGGTGAATCAGGTTGTAGATCTGCTTGTTAATTTTGCACTGATCTTCTTCACTGCACTGTGTTTTGGTGGAAATGCACACTAAATACAGAAAAGTATAGAGATTACATTCATAATTGTCCAGAGCACTGTGGACGTCAGCATCTGGAATATTTTTCACTCTGTTCATACTTTGTTCTATTTCCAAAACACTGCATCTCAAAACACATTCTATGTCTGGGGCCTTCACAGTTTCATTCAAATGTATCATCTGTGAAAAAACTTGGGCAAATCGAAGAAGATCCTTATGGGTATTCCTGTTACCTTTCTGTCTGAGGTGCAGGGCATGAAGCCACAATTTGATACACTGTTCGAATTCCATGTTATCTGCATAAACAGCTCCCCTGTAAATGATGGGATGGGAAACATCAATGTTGTCGGCACCTAAAATCCGTTCCCGAACTATAAGGCCTTCCATATGAAGAGCATCTCTGTCTTGCCGAATGGATTCCAGTTCCTGAGGATTTCTACATTCAGTTCTATTCCCATAGGCATGGATTGGTGGGAGAACCTCTTTCTCAAGAATGTTATCACCATCTTGAAACCTCTCCAACATAGCTAAATATAAATAGTGGTATGTCTTCATGATGTCATAGTTCTCACGGTCATTTGCAAAGGAGGCACCCAAGAGCTCCAAAGCTTCAATCCGACTTCTTCGGTCACAATCAGCATGAGAGAGCAACAGTTCGACAACATCAGCTTTACAGCTTTCAGCAGCTACTTTTAATGGCGTCATCCCATGGCCGTTCACTACTATAGCAGCACGCCATTTTATCAGCTCCTTCACAATATCTATGTGCCCAGCTTCAGCTGCAAAGTGCAATGCTGTGGCTCCACAATGTGCTTTAGCATTTGGATCAGCACGTTGTTCTAAAAGGTATCTGACCACATCAGTGTGTCCTTTATATGCTGCAATCATTAGGCAGGTGTTGTCATACTTGTTGGCAATGCTGATGTTGGCATTATTTTCAACCAAGTATTTCACAATGTCCAATCTGCCATCAAAGCATGCTGCCCGTAGGGGGGTTGAGTTAGTTACTGTGGTATGGTTCACGTTGGCTCCATGACTGACTAGAAGCTTAACAACTTCAAAATGTCCTGCCCCTGCTGCACACCAAAGAGCGGTGGCACCATCAATGACATACCTATTCATGAAAAGAACGAACAGTTAGAAAATGGAGGTTACCCGCCCTAACGTAAATTTAAAGGATGTATTCATTTACACTGACCCAAAACCTCAATCTACAGAGCGTTAGCAAAACATTAGTTTGGCTGAAAATAAAATCAGGTAATTTAAGTAAAGCACTTGGCATAGTACTTGTACCTAGTATGAGCTCAATAAATGTTAGAGACTGTTGTTATCACCAAAGTACAAAAAACTTAAAAAAGAAAAAAAAAACGAATCACTGACTTGCTACTAGCAAAAGTAAATTTCAGAAAACAAAGAGGAAATGTATGGAGTTTTGTAACTTCTTGACCACCAAGCTGATTCACTGGCTCTTAGGAGGACAGCATGTTCCTCCCTCCCAGCACCCCCTAGGTACCACTGTTTCATTCAGTACATCAGTGAGAAAGCCACCCCAATCTCTGCATTAACATTGTGTTAGAAACTGCTTTAGGAAGCAAAGTATTTAAGCAGATAATTTTTCCCTAAGATTATCTAAGCTAATAAGTATTATACTCTACTACAGCAGTGAGAAAGAAACAGTTACTGCCCCAACATGAATGGTACAACCTTATAACACAGGTCAAATTCTATCTCCCTTGAAGTGAAAAAGAGTACAATCCGCCTGGTATAATATAAATATCATAGTTTAACCGCAATTATCAACACCATCTATCACTTCTGCTGAAAATAAAAGACGCACTTTATAAACATGCAAGCAATTACTTCTTCAATTTCAAATAATGATGCAAAATGTTTATAAGCAAAAGCATTCCCAGTAACAGTTACCTATGGGGTTACCTATGGGGGAGAGTGTAGGATTGACTCAGATGAGGCTTAAAGCTACTATAAATGTACTATATTTTGATCTGGGTAGTGGCTACATGGGTGGACATTTAGGGGAAAAAACTCATCAAACTGTACATGAAAGATTTGTACATTTTACTGTATGAAAGACATACCTCAAAATAAATTTGAAGACTTCTGAAGTTTCTTTTTAAAATTTCATTTTTTAATGTCATTTAATTGTTCATTGATTTTTTAAACTAAAGAATGAGTCAAGAAAATAAGACATTACATCAGTTGAAATGTTTTAGTGGTTGCCGACTGTACCTTTTGCAAACAATTCAGTTTAATTAAAATTCACTTATTACATTTTTATTGTCATGATTATAAACAAAGTTCAAAAAAAGTTTTTTTTCACTGTCAAAAATATACAATTTACAACAGCACCAGAAAATACCAATATCTGATAGTAAATCTAATGAAAAATGTACAAGACTTCTACATTGAAAATTACAAAACATTCCTGAGATAAAGACCCTAAGAAATGGAGAAATATTCCATGTTTATTGTTTAGGAGATTCAATAATGTTAAGATGTCAATTCTCCCCCCAAATAATCTACAGATTCAATGCAATCCAAATCAAAATCCCAGCAGGGATGTGTGTGTGTGCACATGCACAAATGTGTGCATGCATCCACATATGTGTAGATATTGACAAGCCAATTCTAAAATGTATATAGAAATGCAAAGGGGGACTTTGCCGGTGGCGCAGTGGTTAAGAATCCGCCCACCAATGCAGGGGACACGGGTTCGAGCCCTGGTCCGGGAAGATCCCACATGCCGCGGAGCAACTAAGCCCATGCACCACAACTACTGAGCCTGCGCTCTAGAGCCTACAAGCCACAACTGCTGAGCCCACGCAGCACAACTACTGAAGCCTGTGCACCTAGAGCCTGTGCTCCGCAACAAGAGAAGCCACCGCAATAAGAAGCCCGCGTGCCGCAACCAAGAGTAGCCCCTGCTCACCGCAACTAGAGAAAGCCCACACGCAGCAACGAAGACCCAACACAGCCCAAAATAAATAAATTTAAAAAATGCAAAGGACCTAGAACAACCAAGATAACCTTGAAAGAAAAATAAAGTTGTGGGACAAAATATAGTAATTAAGATAGTGTGTCAGTGGCACAAGGATAGATAAATATATCGATAGAAAACAACAACCCAAAAAGAAAAAAAAAAAAAAACCCTCCAGAAATAGATTCACACATACAGGATCAGAGATTAATGACAAAACCTCCAATGAAATTCAGGTAGAAAGTATGTTCTTTTTAATAGTGAAGAAGCAGGTACTAGATATCTGTTTGGAAAAAATTAACCTTGACTGTTTGCACAAAAATTTGAGAAGTGGTGAAGACCTATAATATGCAAAGCAAAACAATAAATGCTTCTAAAAAAATAGACTACCTTCATGACCTTGGAGTTGATGATGATTTCTTAAACATAATTCAAAAAAAGCACTAACCATAAAAGAAAAAAATTGATTAGACTTCATTAAAATTAAAAACTTCTTTTCATCAACAGACACTGTGAAGGAAGTGAACAGGCAATCCACTCACTGGCAGAAGACATTTGCACTCGATTTATCTGACAAATCACTAAAAAGGCAAACAAGTCAATCTAAAAAATGGGTGAAAAGATTGAACAAGTATACTTCAAAAGTATATATTCAGATAACCAATAAACATATGAAAAGATGTTCAAGATAATTACTCTCACCAGGGAAATGCAAATTAAAACCAGGAGTTACCAATACACACTCACCAAAATAGCTGAAATAAATAATACTGACATGACAATATTAAGTATCTGCCAGGATGTGAAACAACTCAAACTCTCTCATTGCTGATGGAAATTGCTAGTGGGAATGTACAATAATTTGGTTCAACCACTTTGGTGGTTGGCTGACAATAACTATTAAACATACACCAACCTACAACCCAGCAGTTCCACCCCTTGGTGTATACTGAAGAGAAATGAACGCAAATGTCCACCAGAAGACATACACAAAAATGTTCATAGTGGCTTTATTCATAGTAGTAGAACATTAGAAACAACCAAAATATCCATCAACAGGATAAACTGCCATATATTCATATAATGGAATACTACAAAGCATTTAAAAAATAAAAGAACTACTGACACATGCAACTCCATGGATGAATCTCACAGATACTGTGTTAAGCAAAAAGAAGCCAGAGAGAAAAGAGTACTCTGTATGATTCCATTTATAGGAAGTTCAAGTATAGACAGAACTAATCTATGGTGATAGAAGTCACAATAATCATAACTTCTGGGAGGGGAAAGGAGGGGAATTGACTGAGAAAGGGCACAAGGGAAACTTTTAGAGTGACATCAATGTTCTGCATATTGATCTAGAAGGTGATTACATGGATGTAAAAAAATTAAAATTTTATAACGTACGCTGAAGATTTATGCACCTTACTTGATGTTATATCTTAACTAAAAATAGATATAATTAAAAAACAAAAAAGAGGGGCTTCCCTGGTGGCGCAGTGGTTGAGAGTCCGCCTGCCGATGCAGGGGATGCGGGTTCGTGCCATGGTCCGGGAAGATGCCACATGCCGCGGAGCGGCTAGGCCCGTGAGCCATGGCCGCTGAGCCTGCGCGTCCGGAGCCTGTGCTCCTCAGCGGGAGAGGCCACAACAGTGAGAGGCCCGCGTACCGAAAAAAAAAAGAGGCACTACATTACTACTATAATTTAACTTCTAAATCAATTAAAAGAAAAAGTTTAAATAAACACAAATAGCTAATAAATAATTTCCATGTGCCAAGCACTGTATTAAGTGCTTAATATATAGTATATCTTATTTAATTTTCATAATAACCTTCTCCCAATAATCCTATAAGGTAGATACTATTATTACACCCATTTTAAAGACATATAACTAAAAGGCTTACATGAGATTAAAAATACAAAAGTACTTTGGAAACTATATAATGCATCAAATGTAAGGAAACAATACATGTCATTGTTCAAACATGTTTCAATTTAAAAAGCTTTTTTAAAAAAATTTCTTAATATAATCTATCCAAAAAGTCAATACATAGTTAACATATAGTTATATTTACATAGTTACAAAGTTTCCTTGCACGCCTTAAGAATATTAAATTGTTATTTGCCGAGAACATGAACATAAACGAAGTAAAAACTCAAGAAATGTTACATTAAAATAGGCATTCACATACATTATCTTTAACTCTTGCAATAACCATACAAGATAAATAGGACCCCCATTTTAAAGATGGAAAAAAAAGAGACAAAAGTAATTAAAAATTTTTTCTGGCCTCAGGTTTCCCAGAACTAATGACATGAGTAAAAATTAAATTACAAGTATATACTTACTTGGTTTTTATAATCGTTTAATACTTTTCCTGGTGTAATCTAATAATTTCCATTTTCCCTATGGTGATGTGACTGGAGCCTAAAAAAAGTTTCAATTACCTATTTTTATTGAGACAATTAAAAATTTTTAAATAGTTTATGACAAAACATATTCACTGTAGAATGTGTTACAGAATGACTAATCCTTCAGAAACATTAGCTTTAGTGATTTTTAAATTTCTACATCTAAATAAAAACATTAAACAGATTAAAGGGAATTATAATTCTAACATCTATGACATTTTTTGTCCATAAAATACAGCTAAAATTATAGCCATATATACTGCCTCAAAACAAAATGCCAAACACATTTATAACAAAATGAACAGAAAATAAATTAAAATATAATCAAATTAATGCAATATTAATGCCTATGGGAGAAGCACTATAAAACAATGATCTTTCTAGATTGAGTCTAAAATTGCAATGCAAACTAGCTATTATGTATTTCATCTTAAAAATCACGAAACTTGGGACTTCCCTGGTGGCACAGTGGGTAAGAATCCGCCCGCCAACGCAGGGGGCACTGTTCGATCCCTGGTCCGGGGAAGATCCCACATGCTGCAGAGCAACTAAGCCCGTGCACCACAACTACTGAGCCTGCACTCTAGAGCCTGCAAGCCACAACTACGGAGCCCATGTACTGCAACTACTGAAGCCTGTGCACCTAGAGCCCACGCTCTGCAACAAGAAGCCACCCACCACAATGAGAAGCACACGCACCGCAACAAACGGTAGCCCGGGCTCACCGCAACTAGAGAAAGCCCATGCACAACAACAAAGACCCAACACAGCCAAAAAAAATCAAGAAACTTTAATCTGATATTCACCTTTTAAACAAAATGCATGCATCAGATGATGTAAACATTTCACAATAAAAGATAACATTTCTGATCACAAAACTAAACTCATGTATTTCCTGGTTCAATCTGAAATTAAAATGTCTGGTTCAAGCATTTGAAATAGAAATAAAAATTCATTAAATGTAAATGACAACACTTTATTTTAACCAAAGTCCTTAAAATCATGTATTAGATCATATGTAGTTCCTTGAAATATACACTGGAAATGACTTTTTGTGTGTGTGTGTGTGTGGTACGCGGGCCTCTCACTGTTGTGGCCTCTCCCGTTGCAGAGCACAGGCTCCGGACGCGCAGGCTCAGCGGCCATGGCTCACGGGCCCAGCCGCTCCGCGGCATGTGGGATCTTCACGGACCGGGGCACGAACCCGTGTCCCCTGCATCGGCAGGCGGACTCTCAACCACTGCGCCACCAGGGAAGCCCCTGGAAATGACTTTCTAAATGAAGCCAAACGACGCTGTGCCCCTTACGCCTTTCCTCTACCTGGACATTTATTAGAAGTATTAGTACTAGCAGTGACTTTAAAAGAGCACTCAACAAAAAGCTTCAGAATTCCCAGAGGTCCTGTTCTCCTTCCCATCCATGTCAGCAAACTTCTTCTAGGACAAGAGTTCCCCACAAACTCTGGGCACACAGCAGTCAGGCCCTCAGAACTCAAACCAGCACAGAACTCCAAGGTCACATGACACCTCCCCTTTGTTATGTTCCATTTCTATAACATTCTTAACGGTTTCCCATACTCCAACTAAAGGTTCTTCTTTCATTCCCATTCATGTAATTTTTCTTTTTTTTTAAATTTATTTATTTATTATTCTTTTTGGCTGCGTTGGGTCTTCGCTGCTGCACGCAGGCATTCTCTAGTTGTGGTGAGCAGGGGCTATTCTTGTTGCGGTGGGCTTCTCATTGCGGTGGCTTCTTTTGTTGCGGAGCATAGGCTCTAGGTGCGCAGGCTTCAGTAGTTGTGGCTCGAGGGCTCTAGAGCGCAGGCTCAGTAGCTGTGGCGCACCGTCTTAATTGCTGCGTGGCATGTGGGATCTTCCCAGACCAGGGATCGAACCTGTGTCCCCCTGCATTGGCAGGCGGGTCCTTAACCACTGCGCCACCAGGGAAGTCCCAAATTTTCTTCTTATCCACTCATCTATGTCAATTTTGGTCGTTACACAGTAAGCCATAAATAAAATAATCTCAAATGTTACTCCTAAAAATATGTACAAGGACTCAAATATCAGCATCTAGGTGGGTGGCACCGTCCCCCTTTTGAGGCTCTATTATGAATCTACTTTAGTTTTCTAAGGTATTCTAGATGTTTTAGGCTGAGTATAGGCTCTTTAAAATAAGTTATTTTAATGTCTATGTGTATGTGTCTCTCTATCCCTCTCTCTTTCTCTCTCTCTCTCTCTCTCTCTCTCTCTCTCACACACACACACACACACACGCAGAGTACCATATCAAACCCCATAATTACATAGATACTGTTGCTTAGGATGAAGCTAAGAAGTGAGACTTTTTTTTAATATTAGGCAAATAACAGGATAGGTGGTGAACGATTTGGCAAAAAATTGTGAAGATGGTACATAAATTACTGAAAATTAGGAAACACTAATCTACTTCAGCCCACAAAGAACCTGTTTGTCCCTATCGGGCCATGGGTCTCAAGTACCAGTGGAATCTAAAGAAGGGGGGTTGGCTAAGTACCTCTCAAAAGCCAGTCCCTGAGGGGTGAGTGAGCTTCATATTATTAACACCTCACTCAGACTAACATTTTCACACTGTCTGGAATGAATGTAAAGTGAAATCATGACATTTGCAAGTAACACTCTCTTCATCTATTTCTGAAATGCCTAAATGACTGGAACAAACTGCAAAATAATCTCACAGGGTGGTGTGAGTGGGCAGAAAGGTGGCCATGAATTTCAATTCTTCTCCTTTGTTAATCTGTAAGCTCCTCGAAAGTAGAAACTTTACATTTTCTTCTACATCTTCCACATTATCTGTGTGGCCCAGGGCTAGGCCCATCATAGGCATTTAATAAGTTAAAAAACAAAACAAAACAAAACTACTTTGACAGAGCAGCTAATAAATCCATAACTGTAATAATCCATAAACAAAAAAAAGACAGATTGAAGAAGGCTCACACAAAATCTCAAATGATAGAAATCCTTGCAATTCCAGTCTCACCAGTCTGACTCTTGATATTTTACACAAGGATCATCAAAATCTGGCCTCCACCTCACTCTAGTCTCCCACAATCTCTTTCTTAACTTCCCAGGCTTGAACCCCTTCCTGAAACTGCACTGAAACATTTGTCATTGCAAGAGCACCATGCTGCCGTCCCTCTTCTTCACTTTCTACTATCCTTTAAGACTCAGCTCAAATATCACCTCGGCTGTGAAGTCTTCCCTGATTCTCCCAGGCAAAGCTAAGCACTTCCTCTCCCTGTGTTCCCTCAGTAGTCCAAAAGATTTCTATAACCCTAAATGGCATGGCATCTACACTTACTCATTTTCATCAATTTCTCACCTCTGCCATGCACCACGCCCCCCCTCCAGCCCCCTCCCAGGGCACCAGACTGTCTTCCTCTGCAGTGGGAACAGTATGTCATTCATCTCTGCAAACCCAATCCCTACTACAGAGCCTGGCACACAGCAGGTGTTCAAAATATGTTTGCTTATTGAACCCTTTAATTTCACTGGCCAGTGCAAAATACTGGGCAAGGTAAGCCACTACACAGGCTCAATGCTACATTCCTAGCCATTTCAGTTTCTCTTAATTGCCACCTCAAAACACCTTTCTCAGGACTTCCCTGGTGGTGCAGTGGATAAGACTCTGCGCTCCCAATGCAGGGAGCCTGGGTTCAATCCGTGGTCAGGGAACTAGATCCCACATGCATGCCGCAATTAAGACCCGGCACAACCAAATAAACAAATATTTTTTTAAAAACCTTCTCTTTGATGGTTAAGAAAGATAAGCAAAGCCTTTCCAAATGCTTTAGAAAACTATATTTTCTTGCCATTATTCTCTCCTAATCAAAACAGGCCTCAGCAAGCTCCTTAGCAGCAGTGTAACCAGTAGCTGTTACTGCAGAGATTCATATCTCAATGGATGCTTGTGCCTATACAACTGGAATGGTGCTGGAAGTTCAGGGGTCATCCTACTTCACTCCTCCTCTGCGTATAAGAAAGGCTGTGGGGATGCAGGGAGTTACAGAAAGGACATAGAAGCTAGTAAAAGAAAATGAACAAGAATCAGGTTGCCATCTTTGATTAATATGAAAAAGACCATCTCCTTAACGTCTCGAGAGGTGGTACCAGAGGTTAACCACCACCCGTGGGCTATCATTTCAGTAAAATGTAATACCCTGAAATATTTTCCTTTCATCTAAAACAGAAGAAAAAGCTCTTATTATTTCAACCTACAAAAAGAATCAACCAAAATTCAACAATGCCCTAGTCATCTTCAAGAGGAATTGTTTTTTCCATCAGGTTTTAACCAAGCAGTTTTCAATCACCGAAACTAAAGATACGTATACTTATGCTAGGACCACATCTATCTCAAAAGAAGAAAATGCTAGAATAGCTTATGTACTGGTGCAAGTCAACAAAAACAAAAACAATTAATGCATCTTTATGCAGTTGTAATCTGTAAAACAGGTTATAACCATCCAGCACAGAAAAGATAATGTCAAACCTGACAATTCTGCATTCAACTCTATCATACCCCAAAATATGTACAATTAAACCTAAAGGGCAAGTTTTAACTCTAACAATATGAATTTTTGAACTCCCCACCTGGAATAACAGTATATCATCAAGCTTCCCCACAACATCACAGAATAACATGTAATTTAACAATGGCATCACCTCGTCCTACACCAGGTCCAGTGCCATTTTCGCAGCCAACATATCTACCCCCAGCAATGTGTAAGAGTCGGAATCATGTCTTGGGAAGCCTGGCTGCGTGACAACCCCTCAAGAGGCTGCGACTGCTGCTGGTTCTAGGGGCTTATTTTGACATTAAGGTCCCACAACCCACTAAGGGGTTTTATCGGACACTCACGTGAAGGGGTAAAAACTGGGTGGCCAAATAACTCATCAAACAAAGGTCTTCAACGTTAATTGCTGACCTCGTTAATTTCTGATCTCGGTTACAACCCCAGTACTGATAAAGTGAAAACCTGAAAAGGCTGCTACCTCCTCCATACTGCTTCTTCACAAACTATCTAGTAAAGAATACAGAATACCTATTAGGTATCAAGACAGAGGGTGTGGCTATTTACCTACGGAGGGAATAAGGGGTAGGGGCCAATGAGGATGAGCGGCAAAACATGGGATGGAGTATTCGCCCTAGAAGATGAAGTGGGCATTAATGAGGCAGGTCAGGAGGTACAAAATGGGAGAAGTGATACCTCCATGAAGCGAGAGAGAGGGAGGGGAAGAACCATAAAGTGGTGGGTCCGCGCGCGTTAGAGAGGAGGCTGGAGTTGGGATGTACCTACCCGTCGAAGCGGACAGTGCCAGTCTGCTGAGTCTGCACCCGGTAATGTTCTAACAGCAAGCGCACCACCTTGGCGTGCCCATTGCGGGCTGCGATGATGAGGGGCGTGGAGCGCTGCCCTCCCTGCTGGCTGACATAGCCAAGCAGATAGCGGATGTCGCTTTCAGACCGGTTGAGAAGCAAGGCGGCCAGAGTCAGCACCTTGCCCTCGCTGGCCGCCTTGTATACATAGCCAGCCAGGCCCTCCATGGCCGCTGCCAACTCCAACACCCGTTTGGTCGCCACCGCTGCTGCTGCCTTGCGCCCCTGGAGGCCGCGTTCGCCAGCGTTTCAAACCTGGGCCCTCACAGCCCATTCAACAGGGCGCCGCCGCCGCCGCCGCCGCGCCCAGGCAGCAGCGCGGCCAGGGGAGGGCGGAGACGCAGAGGTGGCCAAATGCCGCGTGGGGCAGGTCAGCGATCCAGGCCGGGCAGGGAGGAGGGCGGTCAGGGCCTCAGGGCCGCCCCCAAGGCCCCAGACGCCGGCCCTGGGCCGAGGGGATCTCCATGGTGGCCCGGCCTCAGGCTGGACCCCTCCTTCCTGCGGGCTGCGACAGGCGCGTGCCCGAGCTACGGGTCGCCGGCGAGGTCCCAGGAGGGCCGCGCGCGCCCTGGATGGCGAATGATGGCCGCGCTTCACCCGACCCAGCCCGCCGGGCCTAGGGCCTGAAACTGCTTCTGCCTCCGCCTCCGCTCTGCGTCCTCCCCAGCTGGAGGAAACCTGCAGGCCCTCGCCCACTGGAGCTCAGAAGAGCCAGACGCTGTCGATAGCTTCAGAGGTCCACGCCTGGGGAGGCCCCCAGAGAGAGGCGGAACGCTGCGGCCACAGCAACCCCTGGGCTCTGGACGGGGAGGAAGGCGGGCCTCTGCAGACAGGGCTGAGACGGGGAGGGTGCGAGCGGGGGACGGTCAAGTGGGGTGTCTCTTCCAAAGCAGACCGGCCGGCGAACGAGGCACGATGAAGAAAGGTTCTGCTGCGCGAAGGTGGCCCATCCCCAATTCGGCCCGGGATGTCCTCATTGACCTTGATGCCTGGAGCTTCCAACTCGCCCCCACTAGGCCCTGGGGGTCCCTAGCCAGGGAGTGGGACAGAGTGAAGGCGCTGAACCGTTACTGCCGGTGGGTTTTGGGGCCCGCCCCGTTTTACCGTAGACATTGCGGGGCTCTTCTCAGCCCCTGTTTGGGGGCCCGGGGAGGGGAGTACGTGCACCCGGTGGGGTCCGTTTTGAGAACAGGGCGGCGCCTCTGAGCCCCCGAAATGTGGGAGGACTTTGAGGGTCTGCACGAGGCTCTGAGAAGGAACTGGAAGTCCGACCTGCCCTCCCTGGAGAGGAGGATAAAGTGTGTGAGAAAGGTCGGGAGAGATGGGGCACTATGGAAAGGGGCGAGGTACCCTGGGAAGGAAGACGAAGTCTACGTTCGGACAGACCAGGACTCTAATCCTGAATCTGCCGGGACCTTCGGTTTTCTCACAGACCTCACCAGATTGTTAGGATTTGAAAAGATCATTCATCCAACGAATATTAGAGATCTACTATGTGCCAGGCTCTGCTTGGCCCTAGGGATTCAGTGATAGACCAGATAGACACAGTGCCACTTCAGGGACTGTGTTGTTGAGGGGAAAACAGACAATAAATAAGTAAACAAATAATAGACAAGACTGACTGAGTTAGTATCATTCCCATTTGCTACGAAGCAAATGAAATAGAGTGATGGGGGGTGGGAGGCAGAGCTAATTTAGTTTGGGCCATCAGACAAGACCTCCGTGACAGGTAAGGAGAACAGGTGGTATTCTAGGCAGAGGGAATAGCTAGTACAAAAGCCCTGAGGAGGGAACAGTCTTGGTGCGTTCAGAAACAAAGGTCAGGGTGGCTTCAGCAAAGTGGGCCATAGGAAGAGTGATAGGAGATGAAATCAGCAGGGTGCAGGTCATGTTAGGGCCCAGTTACCCATGGTAAAGTGTTTAAATTCTACTCAAGTGTAGTGGGGGCATTTGAAGAGTTTTAAACAGAAAAGTGACAAGATACAATTTATATTTTTTAAAAGATCACTCTTGCTACTATGTAAAGAATAAACTGTAGTAGGCAGGAGTCAAAGCAGGAAGGCCATTTAGGAGGAAAGGTTGGGACTAGGATGGTAGGAGTGGAGGTGATGAATCTCATGGGGCAGTCACAGAAAGTATAAGTTCAATATGGAGGTCACTCCCTCCATACACACACAAAGGACAATATCTACCATAGAGAAAGAACAAATACATTTATTTGGTCCCAAGGGACCAGGCTGGGCTCAATGAGTTCACATAAATTATTTCATTTGAACCCCACCATTCCAATCCTAGTTGGTGAAGGACTCGTCTTAGTTGCAGAGCTATTGGTGAGGGTTTGGGCCACTTCTCAGATTTTTCTCTTCCACTCTACAGTACAACTTTAGCTATTTTCAGATCTCTATACTTTTTCACCCGTGTTAAACAAAAGCAACATTGGCAATCGGAGCTGAAGGTGGGGTTCTACCAGTAGAGTCTCTGAAATAACTGGTGGAAAAGAAGGGGAAGCTGGTTGTTCTCATTCTGGGGCTTCAGGGTTGGAAAAATTTCCAGTTCTTTACAGACTGAGCCAGGCTTTTTGGCCTCTGGGCACTTGGTGGTGACACATTTGGATGTGGGACCTGGGGGCTCCCTTCCAACTGATTTCATTCCTAGGCTCTACAGAGCAACTAGGCTCCTCCTATTCTCTCCCCCTCTCTCCCTCTCCCTCCCTTCCTCCCTCTCCTTGCAGCCCTTTACCCTGCATCATTCTTTTCACACCCAACTTTTCGAAGGTGATCCAGACACAGGCCCCTTTCACACCCAGCTTTTGAAGGTGATCCAGAGACAGGCCCCTTCTTCCCTTTGGTCTCATTTTCTGAAAGAGACCTGATTCATCCACCTATTCATTGCTGAGTAAGAAACTTTCTTCTGGGACTTTCCTGGTGGTCCAGTGGTTAAGATTCACCTTCCAACGCAGAGGGTGCGGGTTTGATCCCTGGTAGGGGAGCTTAGATCCCACGTGCCTCTGGGCCAAAAAACCAAAACATAAAACAGAAGCAATATTATAACAAATTCAATAAAGACTTTAAAAACGGTCCACATCAAAAAAGAAAAAAAAGAAACTTTCTGCCTCCTCTTGCCCTTTTGAGATGAATTAGAGTTCATCCTGGTGCTGACAGCTCAATTTGGTTGTGTAACTGGATGAGTGCTAGAAAGGGTGACTAAACCAAGAGTCATGCCAGAGAGGGGCTCAGAACTTGCACTTCAGGGCCTCCTCCCCCAGATGGGAATATACTTCTGCTCCAGCAGCCCAAGGTCAGGAACCTTCTTTATTTATCACAGTTGCCTAGTATAGGATTCTGGGCTCCTTGGGTTGCCCAATAGCCATTGACTGGAGAGTATTTGGTAGCCTATATTTACCTGGGCATGGAAGATGATGTTTCTGTGGTCAGGCTGGGCAAATTAAAGAGAGGATGTATAAACAGGACAAGGCTGCTTTCCCAAAGGCCAGAGCCCAGAAATAGCTCCCTGTGCTTCTGACCTATTCCCTTCCCCTTTGACAGAAAGCCACTGAGCAAATGATCAATAGTAAAATATAACTGAAAATAGTTGTATCCAGATGGAGATTGATTTGCTGATGACAGCAAACTGCAACCTTCTACCTGGACAAAAGACAGGACCAACATCCAGCACTTTGTTTTCTGGGGATTGGAGGTGACCTATGAGCAGAATTAGCTGTACCTTCCATAGAATATTCCTTTTTCCAAGCCAGGTCAGCCCAGCCTACAGCTCTGAATCAATGGAGTTTCTCAGATTTTGTATAAAATGTATTCAAAATGTCATTTTCAAGCACCAGTAAAGATAACTTGTTTTAGTCCTGTAAGTCTCCCACATACTCTAATGGAAGAGGATGACTTTTGGTGTTGAATAGATCTGGGTTGGACTCCCTTCTCTGTGGGTTAGCTGTGGCCTTGGGCAAGTTTCTTCATCTGTACAATGGGGGTAATAAATACTTTCCTTGCAGGGCTGGTGTCATGGTGACAGGCAAGCTCCTTCACCCAGCCTCGTCCTGTGAAGGATTGCCTGTCAGTACACATTAGTTTCCCTTCTTCCTAGCTCCCACCCCAGTCATACTTCTATTGTGCCATTAACCTGTTCAAGAAAGGACTTCCCACCCCATCTGCATTCTCCCTGCAGGATGTGTCTGCCTCTGGACACATATGGAAAGTAAATCCATAGTATGCAAGAGGCTGGGGAGGTTAATTGACAAGAGCTGGGAAATTCCAACAGAACCTCCGAAGGAAGATGTCAAAAATCAGACTGACAACCAGTCTCTATTAGCCCAGTTTCAGAGGACTGGCAGCCCACTAGCCTTTGTCTCCTCCTCCTCCCTCTCCTAGACTTCCCCTGAAAAGCAGATGTAATAATTGTCAGAGACAAAACCTAAGGTGGAGGAGAGGGGGCAGGTGGTCTGTGTTATTTCCCGAGCCAGTTCACCCCTGCCAGGTTTAGGTTTACCAGGAAAGTAGACTGAAGTCGACATGTGCCTTCTTTCTTCTGACCCCATTCCTCCCTGAATCATGGTACCAGTCAGGTACCCTGGGATTACAGTAACAGAAATAACAATAGCGAGCTCATATTGAGTGCTTACCGTGTGCCAGGCATTATAGTAAACACTGTATACAGATTAGCATGTTAAATTTGCACAAGTCTCTGAGGGACATGCCATTATTATCATTCCCATTCTTCAGATGAAGAAACTGAGATAGAAATGTTGTGTAACCAGATGTAGAGAACAAACGTATGGACACCAAGGGGGGAAAGCAGCGGCGGATGGGGGTGGTGGTGTGATAAATTGGGAGATTGGGATTGACATGTATTCACTGATGTGTATTAAACTGATGACTACTAAAAAAATTGCACAAAGAACATAGAAAAAAAAAAGAAAATGCACTGGAGAGCAGGGAAAGATTTTTAAAAAAAGAAAAAGAAAAAGAAAGAAATGTGTAACTTCATCATGGCCTCATAACTAGAGTGTGCTAGAATGTCAGGATTTGGATGCTGGCTGTCTGACCCCCATGCCCTGACCCTGCTACCAGCTTTCTGTTCCCTCTTTATCCCCCTCTGAGTGGCCCCCACCCAGCCTGCTCTCTGCAGCTAGGATCTTGGCTGGAGGTTCCCAAGGCTTTCTATGGTCCTGATCACTTCTCCTGGGGTTAGGCGCTAGTTAGCTAATCTGATCATCCATCCTTTGTTAATGGGAGAGGGCTAGAGGAAACTCTTCCCCACCTGGCAATCCCACACACACCCTGGACATTCCTCATTCCTACCCAGGAACACAGGTCCCAATCCAAAGCTAATGCTTTCTCATCCTAGAGATCTTCCTTATTTTGCCCTATGCTCTGTACCACTTTATACCTCTCTTGGAACCCTTACCTCTTTCTCTTTTTTTTAATATTTGTTTATTTATTTGGCTGCACTGTGTCTTAGTTACAGCACACGGGATCTTTGTTGCCATATGCGGAATCTTCGTTGCAGCATGCTGGATCTTAGTTGCGGCATGCAAACCCTTAGTTGTAGCATGTGGGATCTAGTTCCCTGACCAGGGATCAAACCCGGGGCCCCTGCATTGGGAGCACAGAGGCTTAGCCATTGGACCACCAGGGGAGTCCCTTACCTCTTTCTAATAATAACTCATGTCTGTATAGCCCTTTATGGTCTACAACACTTTCCCATCCACCCAATTCAGCCCCCACCTCCTAGGCTTCTTAACCACCTCCTGTAACTGGGGTGACAGAGAGCATGGTGGTTCAGCACCCAAGGTCTGGAATCTACTCTGCCAGCATCCCAACTCCACCATTTGCTAACTGTGTGACACTGGACAAGTTGCTTATTTAGCTTCTTCACTCAGTTTTCTTATCTATGAAATGGGATAATAACAGTGCTTCTATCTGGTCATTGTGAGGGTTAAGTGAGATAAACACACACAGAGACACAGAAAAACACACACATAACAACACATGTACACACACAGCAAGCAACTCATTAAGTGTTGGCTATTGTTATCATTATATCATTGAATCCCCAAACCCTGTGGGAAAAACCAAAGCAAGTCAGTTCTTGTCATCAGTAAACACAAGTTTAAACCAGATAATCTCTAAGCTCTCTGCCAGCTCCATCAAGCTCTGATTCTACCATGAATCACGGTTATTTATGGACACATTTTAGTTCTTCTATGCTGTAGCAACCCCTGAAGGCCCAGCCCTTAATAGAGGGCCTTGTATATAGCAGACTGTCCTGCCAGGTCAGGGTTAGCATGTAACAATAGTCCCTCCCTCATCCAGGCAGTGGGAGGAACTAAGGAGAAATTCTTATATAGCCTTTAGCACAGTGCCTGGTACTAAGTAAGCTCCTAATAAATCATAGTTACTATTGTTCCATCTTACAGTGAGCCTCCCAAACATGGTCCTTAAAAACATAGACTCTAGGGCTTCCCTGGTGGCGCAGTGGTTGAGAGTCCGCCTGCTGATGCAGGGGACACGGGTTCGTGTCCCGTTCCGGGAAGATCCCACATGCCGCAGAGCGGCTGGGCCTGTGAGCCATGGCCGCGGAACCTGCGCGTCCGGAGCCTGTGCTCCGCAACGGGAGAGGCCACAACAGTGAGAGGCCCGCGTACCGCAAAAAAAAAAAAAAAAAAAAAAACATAGACTCTAGAACCATACTGCCGGGGTTCATCTTAGTGCTGATCCTGTGAGACTCTGAGTAAGTTAATTAACTACCCTGGGCCTCAGTTTTCTCATCTGTAAGATGAACACGATGATAACAGCATGTGCCTAAATAAGGTTGTTGCATAGATCAGATGAGTTAATATAAGAAAGGCACATAGATTTGTGCTTGGCATATGCTTGGTGTATGTAAGTGCTTTTTGTCATCGTTTACAAATGAGGAGACCCAGGCTCAGAGACATCAAGTGACATCCCAAAGCGGTAGTGGAGCTGGGATCCAAATCTAACTGAGTCTGTCTGATTCCAGAGCCTCAGTCTTTTTTTTTTTAATTAATTAATTAATTAATTTAGTTTTGGCTGCGTTGGGTCTTTGTTGCTGCATGTGGGCTTTCTCTAGTTGTGGCAAGCAGGGGCTACTCTTCGTTGCGGTGCACGGGCTTCTCATTGTGGTGGCTTCTCTCCTTGCAGAGCACGGGCTCTAGGCGACCGGGCACCAGTAGTTGTGGCACGCAGGCTCAGTAGTTGTGGCTCACGGGCTCTAGAGTGCAGGCTCAGTAGTTGTGGTGCACGGGCTTAGTTGCTCCACGGCATGTGGGATCTTCCCGGACGAGGGCTTGAACCTGTGTCCCCTGCATTGGCAGGCGGATTCATAACCACTTTGCCACCAGGGAAGCCCCAGCGCCTGTCTTAGTATTAGGATATTTTGCTGCCCCAGGCGATCCATGTATATTTTAACAGGAGTCTTCTCCTATGGTGGAGATCTCAAGAGTGGAGGAGAGTGAGTTGGCACCAGAGACCTCTGGGGTAAGGATGCCCTCAAATCATGCCACAGAAGTGGCTTTTTCCTCACCTTTGTCTGGCCATATGGTTTTAGCGTTCCATCAGGGCTCAGGCCCAGGAGCCCAGAAACATGGCACCACCCACACAGGCCTCTAACCTGGAATCTGCAGCAAAACTCTCATTATGCACATTGATGGCACACTCAGAGCTGGGCCCCAGCTGTTTAACACAGACAGGCCCTGGCCTTGAGGCTTTTTCCACTTCTGAGGCATGATTCAGCCCAGGAGACAAGACCAGACAGACTTGTACGGGAGGAAGGAGGGCTTGGTGGTGGATGGAGGGGGAGAAGAAAAACAAACAGAGGTTAGAGCAGGGGAGTCTCTCAGCTACTGGGCTGCAGGGGGAGGGGGCAGGAGCGAGCAGAGGGAGCCCGCCTGCTGGAGGAGCTGCACAAAACTGGGCCGCCCACTGACCAATGTATCTTCCTTGCAGTCAAATTTATTGATTTAAACATGAATCCAACCATGCTTCTGAAGCCCCAGAAAAACACTAATTAAACACTTCACAATTGTGTAGCACAGTATGATTTCCATAGCATTGCACATAAAGAAGCTCAATTTTGAGCTGTTTTGAAAATAATTGGCTTCTCTTATTACAAAGCACACATGCTTATTGAGGAATACTGGGAAATGTTTTTAAATATAAATTTTTAAATGTCAAATATGTATATATTATACCACTAGCAGTAACGTTTTCAGTAAATTTCTAACTAGGCTTTTTTTCTGAACCTATATACATATATAGGTCACTTAAACAAAATTGGAGGCATACTACATAAAGAGTTTTAGATTTTTTTCCCACTTAACATAAAATCATAGGCATTTTCTAATGGTGCCAAACATTCAGCTATAAAAATCCATAATGACTGCATTTATCAGTATAGAAGTGCCACAATTTCTGTAGCCATGCCCTAATTGTTGGACATTCCAGATATTTACAGAAGTGTAGTGTATACCTATAAATAATACTGCCATGAACATCTTTTTACTTACATTTCTGTCTATATATCTGATTATGTCCTAATAGTAAATTTCTAGTAATGGAACTACTAGCTCGAAGGATTTGAATATTTTTGAGTACATATAGTCGAATTACTCTCCAGAAAAGGTATTCAATTTACACTCCCACCAGCAACGTGTGACAATGTACCTCTCTACATTTTGAGCCAGTGAGTTAGGTAACAAGCATCTCATGTTACAGATAAGGAAAATTGGGGTTCATACAACTAAAAGTCAAACTCTAGTGCCCTGGATTTGGTGCCAGGGCCCTTCCCACTCTGCCTTCTAGACAAGAAGAGCTCTGAAAAGGTTTTCCTGAGCAATGGAGTTGTATAAAATTTTATTTTTATATCCACACTTATTGGTGAAAATATTTTTGAAAATCTTCAGTTTCTTGACCTTATTTGTGCCATGGGCTCCTTTGGCAGCCTGGTTAAGCTTACCAGCCCCATCTCAGAGTAATGTATTTGTATGCATACAATAAAATACATAGGATTATAAAGGAAATGAATTATATAAAAATATAAAAATAAAATGATGATAGAGTAATACATCTGCTCCTTTATAAATGCATTAATGACAAGATCTAGTACTACATGTAGGAGAGGCAGTCCACCAGGGGTCCTGGACATCCTTGCTGAGTTTACCCTTGTGATATTGAGCGGTTTCAGTAGGTAGTCACTTAGGCAACAGACTAGCTTATTTGCTGCTTACTCAAACAAGTGCTGGGCCCTCGGCTCTAAATTCTTCTTATGTAACATAATCTACTACATGTGCTTGAGTCACCTGGACGTCCACATTGCCCGCTGGGAATTAGAGCTCAGGGAAACAGCGCAAATATGCTGACACTCTAGCTACCCCTTTTGCTGTGAGTAATAAAGTCTTACATTTGGGATCCAGGAGTTTTGTGTCTTCTGTCCTTATCCAGGAAACTGTGGCAAGCTGACTTGTTAGCTTGCAGGGAGGGTAAAATCTCAACGCCTTCACAATTCTGACCCTATCTTTCATTTCAAAGTAGTGTTAAGCGTAAATGATATTTTGAGATGTATGCAACAGCTAAAATGCAGACTGAAAATACCTGTAATTTTTACTTGTGCAAAAATCACTGCAGTTTGTTGTGCACATTCATAGTTGAAGGAAATGCTCACTTTCAGTTAAAGTTTTCTGAAAATAAATGGCAGTTTTTTTTCTCATTCAAGTTCACAGATTTTAGGAGAACTCTTGCCTACTGCCAACTCCTCAAAAGAAGACCAGAAAAACCTGTTGATCAAGCAAAGTAAGTCTAAGTTAATTCAGTATTTACTGCAGAAAGGGAGAATAACACCTTGAAAGAGACTTGGTGTAGTTTCTAAGAAGGAGGATTTCAAGAAAGGGTGTTTATAGGATTTGGAGGCCTGGGCTCTAGTGGTTTAAGGTGGTTTTTCAAAGCAAGAAATTGATGGGGAGTGGGCACAGTTTGTGACATTTAAGACAGTTTAAGATCCATAGACACAGAAAAGCAGGGGTCTTGAAGCAAGTCTCATTAAATAAACTTGGTCATATATGTGAGCTCTTTGTCTATGTGAGCAGTCTGTGGTCCTGAGAGTCATCTGTCCTGTCCCAGATGAGCAAACTATTTGTCCAGATAAATTAATTTCTTGAAGCAAACAATTAATCTATTTATCCTCCTGGACTAGAATTTCCTAGAGCAGTTGTGTCATGTTGACATGGGCGGTCTCAGTTCTTATTTAACAAGACCAACTTCTTAGCTTGAAATCCCCTTTCTCACAAAAGTGGAAGCCTGCCTATTTTCGCCTGTTTTTGCTCTGTCCTTTCCATACTATGAGTTCACCGGTGTGTGTGGGCTAAATGTTATACTCCTAGATGTGGGGTTCATTTGTTTTCTATATATGTTTACCCAAAAGACCCAGTAAAATACCTTTTTTAATATATGGGGGTATTTATTTGGTGAGGATTCCTTGTGCAGTACACTTTTCCATACATATGTAATACTTGAATAATTAAGATGCGGTTTTTTTTTTGTAATACCCTTCTGTTGACCCTGATAGCTGTTGCTTTTTTTTTCCTTTTTGCATCAAAATTCCAAAAAAGAGCCATCTGTACTCATTGTTTCTGATTACCCTTTCATTGTCTTTTTTTTTAATGAACTTCTTTATTTGGAAAATTACAAACATAAACAAAAGTAGAGAGAATTGTAGAGTACGAATCACCTGGATTCAGTAATCATAAGCTCATAGTCAGTCATGGTTCATCCATACCCCATCCCACACACATTCCCATTGTATTATTTCAAAGCAAATCTCAGACATTTTATCATTTCATCAATAATTATTTTAGTATATATCTTTAAAAGATAAGATTTTTTAACCTAACCATAATATCACAAATCTGAAAAATAGTACCATATTATCTAAAATATAATATTATAAAATAGCATAATACCATAATATCTTAAAATCAACAGTTAATTCCTTAATATCATTAAATATCCAATCAGGGTTCACATTCCTAAATGTCTCATAAATGATAGCACAGGTTTTTTCATTTGAATCAGGATCTAAATAAGACCCATATATTGCATTTGGATGCTATGTACCTTAAATTTAATTTAGAGATTCCCTATCCCTCCCTCCCTTTTTTTTTCCTTCTTCTTTTTTAATTTATTTATTGAAGAAACTAGGTCACTTGTCCTGTAGAGTTTCCTACAGTCTGAATTTTGCTGATTGCATCCCCTTGATTTGTTGTTTAACATGTTCTTCTCATCCCTATATTTTCTGTAACTTGTTGGCAGTTAGACCTGGTGACTCAGTCAGATTCAGGTTTGAATGTTTAGGCAAGAATAGTTGAGAGGTAGCACAGTGGTCTCCTATTACAAAGCATAGGATGGATGTCTACTCATCTCTTTCTCGCTTTATCTCGGTCTCTCTTTGCAACCATTGATGATCATTGCCTACATTCATCATTTCCTTAGTGGTTGCATTATTTCTTCTTTATTTAATAATGAGAATACTTTTATAAAGAGAAACTTCCTCTTGTTAACTATTTAGCTATCCTGATGTACAGTTTACATTGAAAAGGCAGGTCATACTTGATTCTTTCCTTTTGTTTTTGTTTGTTTGTTTCAAAATAATGAATTGTTTCCCTAGCATCCTCCAAAAATGAACATTACAGATTGCTGGGGAAGTTTACTGTATTACTACAAACTCATGGACTTAAACGTATTTCACATATTTCTGTTCATTCTTATTGACGGAAATACCATTTTTAATCTAGACAAAGATTAATCTTTGTCAAAGATCAAAAAGTTTGAAAACATACAGCGCTGGGGTGGCTGTGTAAAATGGTTCAACATCTATGGACAGCAATTTGGCAATATTTTACAAATTATAAAGTGCACCTTTCCTTTGACCCAACAATTTTAGGGATTTATCCTAGAAATGGACTTACAAGCACGCAAAGTGATGTATGTACAAAGGTGTTAATTGCAGTCTTGTTTATTTTAGCAAAAAAAATGGAAAGAGATATTTATACACACACATTTATAGCAGCATTATGCACAATAGCCAAAAAGTGGAAGCAACCCAAATGCCCATGGCTGGATGAATGGATAAAATGTGGTATATACATACAATGGAATATTATTCAGTCTTAACAAGGAAAGAAATTCTGACATGTACTGCAACATGGAGGTGTTGGTTGCACAACAATGTAAATACTTGATGGTACTGAGCTGTACAATTAAAATGATTAATTAAGATGGTAAATTTTATGTTGGGTATTTTGCCACAATTAATTTTTTAATTAAAATATATAAAGTAAATTAAAATTAAAACTGTAATTACTAACATGAATTTTACCATTCATCTTTCTATTGTGCAATGCCAATTTTAAATGCAACTATCATAGTATTTCACTCACACACGGAATCACACAATACAGAAATTACACAATTTGTGAGTTACGGTTTGTCCCAAGGGGTGCCTTGAGCTGTCCATAAGAGACAAACACAAGAAAGACGAAGGAAGGTCGTTAGGAGGAAAAGAGCCCTCCCAATCCTGCCCCAAGCTCGGAGCCAGAGTAGGGCGCGCTTCCGGAACACGCGGACACTCTCTAGCGAGAGCGGTCCCCCAGGGTGCATCCCTCCAGCAGGGTTGCAGCGAGCGCAGGCCTGCGTGCTGCTGGGTCCGGCTCCTGCCAGCAGATGACCGCCCTAGCCTGGTGGAGTCTGGAGAGGTCAGGCCAGGTGTCTCTCCTGCCCCAGGGCCCCTTGCCCAAACCGGGGCAGACAGGCGACTCCCAACGGTACTGAGACCTCGGCGCCGGTGAAACTCTCGCCCCTGGATTGGGGTGGGCGAGAGACCCTGCGCAGCCAGCCCGGGGAAGGGATAGGCACCATCACACCCCTGACCCTTCCCATGGCAGCGCCCAGAACCCTGCCGGGGACGGCAGGGGGGCAGCAGTCGCCGGGCAGGGCCAGGGACACCAGGAGGCGGAGGGAGGCGGAGGGAGGCGGGATGGCGCATGAGCCAAGTCTTCCAGCCCCTGGCGCATGCTCCATTGTCCTAGGAGACTTGCTTCTGAAACGCAAATTCGAAGATACAATTAAGGATTTCGAGGCAGTAACAGCACTCCAGAACATGGGACCCCCTGTACGACTGCACCGGCCACACACCCATGCAGCCGGCCCTGGTAGGTAGGGATCGCAAGTCTTGGTGATAACATCTAGAGCTGTGCTGTCCAATAGAAATAAAATGTGAGCCCCACAGGCGAGCCACGTATGTAATTTTAAACGTTCTAGTGTCTAATTAAAAAGGTGAGATTAATTTTAATATATTTTATTTACCCTAACATATCCAAAAATATTATCTCAACATGTAATCAATATTAAAATTACTGAGACATTTTACTTTTTTTTTTTTCATATAAGTCCTCAAAATCCAGTGTGTATTTTACACTTAGGTCACATCTCGTTCCAAGACCTCAATTGCCACATGGGGCTAGTGGCTGATCAAGTGGACAGGGCAGGTCTAGAGCATGAAAAAGGAAGCGGGTGGCTGGAGGACCGTTTGTGCTGTTGCCACTTGGTGGCATAACATTGGCTGCTAAAACAGAAATACCTACCAACGTTTGTCAGTCACTTCCTGTGACTGGTGCAATTTGGCACCAGAATTCCTGTGAGTAATTTTGATGACTATTGTGAATATTGTGCTGCTATTTTAACACTGTTACTGATTTTTAAATATTCCTGTATGTAACAGTGTCATCCAGACATTCATTAAAGCAGTGGTTCTAATGCTAATGCTACAAAACCGCCCCTAATCAGTAAACATTAGAAGGGGAAGTTAGATGTGTCAATTGCCAAGAGGGAAACCAAGTAACCAACGTTATGCTCCATGTTGTTAATTTAGAAATGAAACCTTGGGAAATACTGGAAAGTTCTGAAAAATAAAAATCAACATTTAAGCAGATACACTTTTTTTTTAAGTAGATACACTTTTAAGTTTTCAAAAATGGTTACATAAGGCAAAAAGAAAGGAAAAAACAAAACCTGACAACAGAGCTGCAAGATCCAGGTCAGAGTAATGTGCACCTGAGCTGCCCTGGTTGTGCATGTAAACACTCAGAACAAAAAGCCCTGTTTTACATTTTGCATGTGTTCCTACAGGGGAAATTGAGTGCTTACTACAACACTGTCATTAGGTACAGTTTAATTTTCACTAGCCTTTCCCAGTCAAGAATCACTTTACTGGCGGACTAGCCTGCCATGTAGTGGTGAAAATGGGAAACTACAGGCCACTATTTAAACATTTTATGCATAGTATTTGAAACATCAAAATAATAAATGCAATATAAAATAAACACCTGGAAGTGTACCATCCATCTTAAGAACTAGAACATTACCTATTAATGCATCCACCTGTACACCTTTTTCCTATTTTATCCTGCCTCCTCATTAGAGATAATACCGGCTTGAATTTTATGTTGACCATTTTCTTGATTTTTAAAAATAGGTTGTTTTATCATTTGTATATGCATCCCTAAATGAAATATTGTTTAATTTACTCATTTGAGCTTTAGAAAAGTGCTGTCATGATTTTATGCAGTTTTCTGCAACTTGCCTTTTTCATACATTATATTTGACCATGTTATGTGTGTAGCTGGAGTTGATTCCCTGTGGGAATAGATAGCTATTTATCCATTCTCCTATCAATGGACATTTGGTAGCCTCCAATTTTTTGCCATTTTTAACAATGTGACAATGAATATTCTTATGCATGTGCAAGAACTTCTTTATAACATATCTAGTTCAATTTTACAAAATACATATAGCCAAAGTGTTTTTCAAAGTTGTACCAATTTACACTCCATTTGTGGTATATAAAAGGTCCCAGTGATCTTCATCTCCATCAGCACTTGGTGTTACTAAATTTCTTAGTTGTTGCCAATGGAGTTGGAAAACCGGATCTTATTGTGGCAATGA
Organism: Mesoplodon bidens; assembly: GCF_964165515.1. Classification (NCBI taxonomy): domain Eukaryota; kingdom Metazoa; phylum Chordata; class Mammalia; order Artiodactyla; family Ziphiidae; genus Mesoplodon; species Mesoplodon bidens. The sequence goes on along the minus strand of NC_138178.1, from coordinate 57,757,347 downwards.
CTTGTATAATATTTCCCTGGCCATCAATGAGGTCGAGCGTATTTTAATTTTTATTGGAGATTTGTTTCCTTTTTTGTAAAGTGCCTATTCATGTCTTTTGCCCATTTTTAACTGGTTTATCTCTTTGTAATTTTAAGATTAAGATCTTAATCTAGGGAGATATATATCAGTTTCTGTATTTAGCAACCTTGGTGAATTGTTTTGTATTTAGCAACCTTGGTAAACTCTCTCATTAATTCTAATAATTTGTCTGTAGATTCTTTGGGGGTTTTCTACATAAACAATTATATTAGCTACAAATAATGACAGTATTGTTTCCTTCTCTCTCCTTATATCTGTCTTATCCTTGCCTTGTGGAGCAGAAGAGGTGATGGCAGACTCCTTTGCCTCGTTCTGCTCTTGCAGGAACAATGCTTTCAATGATTCATCATTAAGAATGATGACTACTGTAGGATTTTTTAAAAAGATTGCCTCTTAATGTTAGGACGTTTTTTTTTATTCCTGCTTTACTAAGAGTTTTTACCAAGAATGAATGTTGACTTTTACTGACTGCCTTTACTAGATCTATTTAGATAATCATACAACTTCTCCTTTAACCCTTTAATGTGATGAATTAAAGTCATAGGCTTTTATGTTAAATGATCCAAATATTTTAGGGATAAATCCAGCTTAGTCATGATGAATTGCCTTTAATATATGCTGTTGGATTTTATTTGCTAGTATTTTGTTTATAGTATTTCCATCTAATATGTTCATGAGGGATTCTGGTATGTTATTTTCTTTCTCATACTTTCTCATACTTGACTGATTTTATTTCAAGGTTATACAAACCTCATATGAGTTGAGGAGCATTGCTTCTTTGGATAGTCTTTGTTTGTGTGAAATTAGAATCATTTGTTCCATGAAAATCTGCTAGGAATTGCCTGAAAACCAGCAAGGCTTGATTTTTTTTAAAGCCATTGATTCAACTTCTTTAATACTGTTGGGAACTCAAGCTTTCTTGTTACAGCTTCGATAAGTTATATGTTTCTAGAAATGTTTCCCTTTCTAGTAAGTTTTTTAATTCATTGATTAATTCATTAATTCATTTTTTATTCTTTATGGCATGCTCATCTTATCTTTTTAATCTCTTCTATATTTTCAGCTTTCTTCTGTTCTCCATTCCTATTATTGCTTGTTTATACATGCTACCTACTACCCTCTTATTTAATGAATCTTACCAAAAGTTTGTCTGTTTTATCTGACCTTGGCTTATTGATCATCTCTATTGTATATTCATTTCATTTCATTGATTTTTGCTCTTATCTTTATATCTTTTCTTGAACTTTCTTTGTGTTTATTCTACTGGGGTTATTTTTCCTCTTAGAGCGAAAACTAGCTCATTAATTTTCAGCCTCTTTTCTTTTTTAATATAAGCATCTAAAGCTATACATTTCCCTGTAATTACCATTTTTGCTGCATCCACCAGTTTTGATATGTACAATTTTCATCACATATCATATAGTCGTTTCTATACAACTTTCCATTTCTATTATGATTTCTTACTTCTAAATTATATAGAAATATACTTTCTGGGACTTCTCTGGTGGCACAGTGGTTAAGAATCCGCCTGCCAATGCAGGGCACACGGGTTCGATCCCTGGTCCGGGAAGATCCCACATGCTGCGGAGCAACTAAGCCTGGGTGCCAGAACTCCTGAAGCCCGCGAGCTCTAGGGCCCACGTGCCACAACTACTGAAGCCCGCGCACCTAGAGCCCATGTTCCGCAACAAGAGAAGCCACTGCAATGAGAAGCCCGCACACCACAATGAAGAGTAGTCCCCGCTCGCCGCAACTAGAGAAAGCCCGCATGTAGCAACAAAGACCCAATGCAGCCAAAAATTAATTAATTAATTAATTTTTTAAAAAGAAATGTACTTTCTAATTTTCAGAGCTCAGGAGGGGATGTCATTTATCTTTCTGTTAAAGACTTAATTTAATTGCATAAGTTATAACTATGATCGTAGGTCATAAAATGTGATTTATGTGAATCAGATTCTTTGAAATTTGTTGAAACTGGCTATAAGGCCTTTTATATGGTCAATTTTTGGAAGTGTTCCATGTGCACTTGGAAAGAATGTCTATTCCTTGATTGTTGGATATAGAGTGACTTATAAATATCCACTAAATCAAGCTGGTTAATTGTGTTATTCAAATCTTTTTTGACCCATTAATAATTGAGATCATTGTATTGAATTCTCCCACTATGTTAGTGGGTTATCAATTTCTTTTTTTTAAATATTTATTTAGTTAGTTAGTTTTGGCTGTGTTGGGTCTTTTTTTTTTTTGGTTGCACCAGGTCTTAATTGTGGCCAGTGGGCTCCTTAGTTGTGGGAGGCAGGCTCCTTAGTTGCAGCACGTGGGCTCCTTAGTTGTGGCATGCAAACTCTTAGTTGCAGCATGCATGTGGGATCTAGTTCCCTGAGCAGGGATCAAACCCGGGCCCCCTGCATTGGGAGTGCGGACTCTTAACCACACTTAACCACTGCACCACCAGGGGAGTCCTTGCATTGGGTCTTAGTTGCAACACGCAGGGTCTTTTCTTTTCATTGCAGCACGTGGGCTCTTCATTGCAGGCTTCTCTCTAGTTGTGGGCGCAGGCTCCAGGGTGTGTGGGCTCAGTAGTTGCAGTGCATGGGCTCTCTAGTTGTGATGCATGGGCTCAGTAGTTGCGGTGCGTGTGCTCCAGAACACGTGGGCTCTGTAGTTGTGACGCGCGGGCTCCAGAGTGTGTGGGCTCTGTAGTTGTGGCATGCAGGCTCTCTAGTTGTGGCACGTGGGGTCAGTAGTTGTGGTGCATAGGCTCCAGAGTGTGTGGGCTCAGTAGCTGCAGCATGCAGGCTTAGTTACCCCGTGGCATGTGGGATCTTAGTTCCCCAACCAGGGAACGAACCTGCATCCCATGCATTGGAAGGCGGATTCTTAACCACTGGACCACCAGGGAAGTCCCAGATTAGTCAATTTCTATCCATAGTTCTATACACTTCATTTTATGTATTTGGATACTATTTTAGTAGGTACCCACAACTTTTGGACTATTATATCTGGTAGATCAAACATTTTATCATGAAAATGATGAAAGGCCCTAATAATACATTTTGCCTTATAGTCTATTTTGTCTAATACCAATATATTACACCAGCTTTCTTTTAATTAGCATTTTACTTTTGTTCATCATTTTACTTTCATCTTTTCTGTGTCCTTTTATTTTAGGTTGTCTAGTTTTTAGGGTTTTTTTTAAATCTAGGTCTGAGAATCTGTCTTGTTTATCCCATTTATACTTATTGTGATTACTGATAATATTTCTACATCTTAATTTTTATTTTCTATTTGTTCTCTTTTCTAAACTTCTTTCAACTTTTTTTTTTCTAAACTGACTTTTTGTTTTTGTTTTCTTACTCTATTTTCTGCTCTACTGGTGTGGAAGTTATACTTTCTGTGTTTTTAGTAATTACCCTTGAATTTTTACCAGGCATATTTAACAAAGTCTAAAGTCAACAGTACTTGAACCTTCTCAAGAAGAGCTCAGAACACTCTACCTCCTCTCACCAGCCTCACTCTCCTTCCCCCACCTATAAATTATTATTGTCCAGTATTTGTGCCTGTCGTTTCTCAACCCCACAAATTACATGCCATCACCATCTTTCATTAGCTGTTTTTTTGCAGACAGTGTGTTTGGAATTATCTACATATTTACTGATTTCTTTGCTCACCATTTCTTCTTGCATTCCAGACCTTCCTTCTGGGCTCATTTTCCTTCTTCCTGAAGTGCATCTTCTAGAAGTTGTTTTAGTGAAGGTCTGTTAGTGGTAAAATCTTTGGGTTTTTTTCTAAAAATGTCCCTATTTCACCTTCATGTTTCTATCTTACACTTATTCTTGAAAGATAGTTTTGCTGGGTACACAATTCTGGGTTAACAGTTATTTTCTCTCAGTACTTTGAAGATATTTTTCTATCTTTTAGATTCACTGTTGTGGGGACTATATTCAATATCCTGTGATAAACCATAATGGAAAAGAATATATAAAAAAAGAATGTATAGATTCACTGTTGCTGTCACTGTCCAATTGTTTCTCTGTAGACAATCTTTCTTTTCTTTCTAGCTGCTTTTAACATTTTTGCCCTTAGTGCTCTGTGGTTTCCCTAAAATATGTCCCAGTGTATGTCTTTTTTAACCTGCTTGATGCATGTTCTGTTTCTCCTATCCATGGGTTGGTGTCTTTTATCAGATCTGGAAATTTTTAGCTGTTAGCTTTTCAAATATTGTTTCTCCTTTATTCTCTCTATTCTCTGCTTCTGGGATTCTGACTGGATATTTTTTAGACCTCATTCCATCTTCCCTTCTCAGGGGAACTCTTCCCTTCCCCCCTCTCAGTCATATTTCTCATCTTCTTGACTCCCTGTGCCTCATTCTGGGTAGTTTTCTCATATCTATCTCCTGTTCACTAATTCCCTATCCAGCTGTGTTTAATCTGTTGTTTAGCCTGTCCACTGAGTTTTTTTTTTTAATAAATTTATTTATTTTATTTATTTATTTTTCTGTGTTGGGTCTTCATTGCTGCCCGCGGGCTTACTCTAGTTGAAGCAAGTGGGGGCTACTCTTTTTTTTTCTTTTTTGGCTGTGTTGAGTCTTAGTTGCTGCATGCGGCCTTTCCCTAGTTGCGTCAAACCGAGGCTACTCTTTGTTGTGGTGCGCGGGCTTCTCATTGCAGAGGCTTCTCTTTGTTTCGGAGCACGGGCTCTAGGCGTGTGGGCTTCAGTAGTTGTGGCATGTGGGCTCAGTAGTTGTGGCACACAGGCTCTAGAGTGCAGGCTCAGTAGTTGTGGTGCACGGGCTTAGTTGCTCCGCAGCGTGTGGGATCTTCCCAGACCAGGGCTCAAACCCATGTCCCCTGAATTGGCAGGCGGATTCTTAACCACTGCACCACCAGGGAAGTCCCCATTGAGTTTTTAATCTCAAGAGTTAAATTGTTAAGTTATATTTGCTTCCTTTTCAGATGTGTCTGGTCATTTGCAGTTGTCTCTTTGCCTTGCTTATTTTTTAAAAATAACAGCTCTATTGAGATATAATTTGCAAATAATAAGATTCACCCTTTGAAAGTGTACAATTCATTGGTTTTTAGTATATTCACAGAAGTTGTGAAACAATTGTCATGAATTCTAGAACAATTCTGTCACCCTCAAAAGAAACTCTATACTCGTTAGCAGTTACTACAAATTCCCTTCTACCTCTGTCTCACAAAAACCACTCATCTATTTTCTGTCTCTATGGATTTGCCTATTCAGGACAATTCATATGAATGGAGTCATACAATATATGGCCTTCTGTAACTGGCTTCTTTCATCTAGCAAAATATTTCCAAGATTCATCCATATTGTAGGAAATATCAGTACTTTGTTCCTTCTTATGGCTGAATAAAATTCCATTGTATGGGTCTACCATATTTTATTTATTTACCAGTTGATGGACATTTGGGTTTTTCTTACTTTGGGGCTATTATGAATAATGCTGCCACGAACATTCATGTACTAGTTGGTTTTTTTTTAATTTAATTTAATTAATTTGTTTTTTATACAGCAGGTTCTTATTGGTTATCTATTTTGTACATATTAGTGTATACATGTCAATCCCAATCTCCCAGTTCATCCCACCACCACCCCACCCCGCCGCCACTTTCCCCCCTTGGTGTTCATATGTTTGTCCTCTACACCTGTGTCTCTATTTCTGCCTTGCAAACCGGTTCATCTGTACCATTTTTCTAGATTCCACATATATGCATTAATATACGATATTTGTTTTTCTCTTTCTGACTTACTTTACTCTGTATGACAGTCTCTAGGTCCATCCACGTCTCTACAAATGACCCAATTTCATTCCTTTTTATGGCTGAGTAATATTCCATTGTATATATGTGCCACATCTTCTTTATCCATTCATCTGTAGATGGACACTTTGTACTGTAGATGGACACCTGGCTACTGTAAATAGTCATGTACTTTTTTGTGTGTGGATATATATTTTCTTTTCTCTTGGTCATATACCTGTATATCTAGGTTATGTGATAACTCAGTATTTAACAGTTTGAGGAATTGCCAGAAGGTTTTCCAAAGGGGATGCACCATTTTACAATCTCACTAGCAATGTATAAGGGTTCCAACTTCTCCACATCTTCCCCAACACTTGTTATTGTTTGTCTTTTTGAACCCTTGCTTATTCCTGTGATCCCATCTTTTATTTCTTTAAACATTTTGTATCTAGTTATTTTACATCTTCTTCTATCGGATAATTGCAGTAACTAAAAACCATAGGGATCTAAATGTGTTAACATTTTGTCTTCTCTTCATGGTAGCTCATTTCCTTCTGTATTTGATGATATATTTCTGTGAAAATATAAGGTAGGGTTTTTCTTGTGTTCATTGCTATATCCCCATCATCTAGAACAGTGACTGATATGTAACAGGTGCTCAACAAATTGTTGTTGAATGAACAAATGAGTCCTAAGGACCTAAGCAGGAAAGGAAACCCCAGAGAAGATGTGCATTTGCTTCTGCTTAGTGCCAAGATGCCTATAGACCTACGGCTATGTTAGCCTCTATCAGTCACAGTCTCCTTGGGGAAAACAGAAGCCATATACTCTGTGTATTCCAAGTGTATCCACCTGTGTCCAATCAGGAAACAAACCACACAGTGATTTAAACAGGGGATGTTTAATATAAACAATTATTAAGCTATAATAAAAGAATAACTATAAGATATAAAAAGAACTATAGTGCTGAGAGAAAGTACCCAAGGAAGGACAAACTTTGAAGGGGGGGTCTCCCTCCCCAAAGGTGGGGTTCACACCTCACTGGAGAAAATGTGGTTGCAGACCACTGTATGGCAGAGAAGTTCACAAGGTGGCCTGGGCCAGAGCCTGTCCTCAGTTTCTGGAAAGACAAGAAGCAACCCACTGGAGCACAGGTGAACTGTGCCCAGGGGGCAGGTGGTCAGGCGTGCAGGTGCACAGAGGGAATCTGGCACCACTGCAAGAGGGATGCCTGGAATCCACCGTCTGTGAGCTCCATGGGAGGTGATCACCAGGCCAAGCAGGAGCTGTGAGGTCACTGAGAGACTGTGTGGTCTGGGTGTGTGGCTGGGACAGAGCACCACCGGAATTGCTCCTGCCCGTACCACCCTCCAAAGGTACAGGACCAGCAGGAGAAACGCTTCCTCCCCCAGTGTCTTTCCGTCTACCGAAACAGCTTACCATCAGGCTCATAGTAAGAAGGTATGTTTAGGGCTTCCCTGGTGGCGCAGTGGTTGAGAGTCCGTCTGCCAATGCAGGGGACACGGGTTCGTGCCCCGGTCCGGGAAGCTCCCACATGCCGCGGAGCGGCTGGGCCCGTGAACCATGGCCGTGGAGCCTGCGTGTCCGGAGCCTGTGCTCCGCAACGGAAGAGGCCACAACACTGAGAGGCCCACATACCGCAAAAAAAAAAAAGAAGGTATGTTTAAAGGAATTTTGCCCATAATCACAGAACAGGTATTGAAAAGGGAATTTGGAACAAGAGGCAATAAATTGATAGTTGGCATGCCAAGCATCTCAGTTTTGTCTCCAGGGAAATAGAGGTCTATACAACCTTTGGAAGTGTTGGGGGAGCAAAGGTAAGGGAACCTTCAACCGCAGCTTCAGTCTGTAGCACCCACGCGGGTGATTCTCAGGTTTGCCCCGAGGCCACTCTAATCTCAGGAGCCTCTGGGAAGCGCCCACCCACCCTCTCAGGCAGCAGCCCGTTGTAGGTGATCCTCAAGAAGCACATCCAGAAGCTACTGTGAACTCCTGTCTGATTGTGAGTCTGCAACCCCTCTGGAGAACCGTGCCCTCTCCCTTTCACCCCTTTCACCCGCCTTCCGAATCTCTCCAGCCTCTCGTTTGCAGCCTCTACTGGAACCCCACGGGGCAGAGGATTCTGGGAAATGTAGTTTCTGCTGCTCCTCAGCGATGCAGCGGAGACCTCAGAAGGGGAGACAGTGACAATACACAATCCCTTAGAGACCTGAGCTAAGGTGGAGTCCTGAGGCAGATCCCCTACGTTGCCACTGGCCCAAGGGCAGGCTTCCCAGGAGTACCTAAAATAGGCATTTGCTCTCAGGGCCGCCCAACCTTTCCTTTGCTTTCCAGTCAGCGCTTCTTCATCCAGTCTCAGGTCCATGATTTTTGTTTGTTTGTTTAATTTTAGTGGTGAGGAACCTTGGTGATTTCCCCTACTATCTGCATACCCAGCAATGCATTAAAATTATTTTTTTCCGGGATCCAGTTGTTTTACAGGGAGGGAGCCCTTCTGGGAATCTAGTCCATCACACCACCAAGTGCAGAAGATGCAGGCTACTTTTTCAAAGAATGATTCCACCTCAGCAAGGCTCTAAAGTCAGTGGAATAATTTTAATGCCACTGCTCACAGCAGAAAAAAACGTAAGAAATAAGTGATTCAAATTTGTGGCTGTATCACAGAGGCCTGTGAGGATCTGATGAGAGCTAGAGGTTCCACAAAATATATATATCCTCAGAACATGTTGCATACAACTTCAGGTGGTCCAAAGTCCCCTGATGCCCATCTGTGGACCCTGTCCATGGAAAGTAAAAGCTTGACAAAAGAGAAATCAGGTCACGTACAAAATGTTAGTCCAGCTTTTATAAAGAGCCCAAAGCAGTTGGTATTTTTCTCACAATGCTTTTCTAAACATTAATAAGAGCATTTCTAATTAAATGTTCACTGTTTACTGTTTCTAGCATATTAGTTTTAAATCATATTAAAGACATAGTAAAGTTTTTCATGTTTCATAAAAAAATTTGCAGTGGAAGAGGGCCCCTTGTGTAATTAATGTCTACAATGACTCCATGCCTGTTTCATAAGGACTGAGCATGGCTTTACTAACAAGTTATTATAAGGGTTTGTTTATAATAACTTTACTTGTAAGACATTTTCATCATTTAATTTATGTCAAATCAGGAACAAACTCCCAACTCAAACAATGTTCTTATGGGGAAGACAAAGTTTCATGCAATGGTCAATTCAAGAATGCCCTGGGAGGGGGGGGGGCTTCCCTGGTGGCGCAGTGGTTGAGAGTCCGCCTGCCGATTCAGGGGACACAGGTTTGTGCCCCGGTCTGGGAAGATCCCACATGCCGCGGAGCGGCTGGGCCCATGAGCCATGGCCACTGAGCCTGCGTGTCCGGAGCCTGTGCTCCGCAACGGGAGAGGCCACAACAGTGAGAGGCCCGCGTACCGGGGGGTGGGGGGGGGAATGCCCTGGGGAAAAAACTAGATTGTCTCGTTTCGGGTATTCTAGCCTTGTCCTCCACCCCACCCCAAACCCAGCTACCTTACATGTTTCCCCAGGGAAGGGACTGCAGAGCAGGAAGACCTGGGAGTCCATCCTGGCTTCTGCTGGGTAACCTTGGCCTCACATCTCCAAGTATCCGTTTAATCATCTGTCAAGGAGCAATGACAATACCACGGAGTGGGTGGGCAAGGACAGTAAGGTTACAAGAAATATTGGTTCCATGTGTGCTGTCCTGGTGCAGCTCAACAAATGCTTATTGACTGACTAGATAACTGGGAACTGGCTCTGGCTTGTTGTCCAACTAGGAAAAGGGATCCCGCTTTGCCTGCTGGGTCTGTTCAGAGTTATGACTTGCCTATTGTTCAATGGGGGATCCTGTAGCCAAACAAATGAATAGTTAATTTAAAGTCAGGCAACGAGGGCTTTTGGCTTTGGGTGGAAACTTAATTCCCAGATAATACATACATTATGTATAGACTGCCAATACCTGCCTCTGCGCTTGGCACTCAGGCCAGAGCCCTGCACAGGAAGATCATGGAAAGGCAGGGGAGGATGAGACATAGGATGGTGGTGAATGACCCAGTTTAGAGCTCCCCTCTCACATCGCAGGGGTGAGGAATCTCCAGGCCATGGGAGTGAAATGTACAGCTTGATTTGTCATCAGGGTGATACTGCCATGGTTACCTCTGCTGTCATCCAGAAGGTAATCTTTTTTGCAAGGCAGAACATCTGAAGTTTTTAAGATTAAAGATCACTTGAAATGGTATTGCTACTTTGGAAAATAGTTTGCAGTTTCTTATAAAGTTAAATGTATAGTTACCATAGAAGCCAATAGTCCCATTCCTAGGTGTTTACCTAAGAGAAATAAGACATTTGTCCACACAAAGACTTGTACATGAATGTTCCTAGCAACTTTATCAAACTGGAAACAACTCAGATATCCTTCAAATGGATTAACAAACTGTGGTACATCCAGACAATAGAATTCTACTTGGTAATAAAAAGAACTGAACTCTTGAAATGTACAAAAATATGAATGAATCTCAAAAGCATCATACTAAGTGGAAAAATCCAGATGGAAAAAGCTAGATGATTCCATTTATATGAAATTTAAGAAAAGACAAACTATAATAACATAAAGAAAATCAGTGGTTGTCAAGGGTTGGCGATGGTAGAAGGGAGGGACTGCAAAGGGACATGAGGGAATTTTTGGAAGTGATGGAATTATTCTGTATCATGACTGTGGTGGTGGTTACATGAGAATATACATTTGTCAAAATTCATTGACATACTTAAAATTAAAGAATTTTATTGTGTGCAAGTTATACCACAATATAGCTAATTTTTTAAAAACCGTGACTTAAAGCTATCATGTTTATCTCTCAATTAAACCTGAAACTAGCAAAGTTTACTTAAGTTTGCTCTTAGACTCATTTTCCAGGCAGGTCAGTGGGCCTCAGAAAAATTCCTAAGGACTCACTTCTGAGCTGGTGGTGGGAAAGGCTGATACAGGCTTCTAAAGCCAGAAGTTATGTGATGTTTTCTGCTTTGGGAGCCCAATGGGTTCAAAGCCCAGAAGGGAATTCAAGGGCACTCTTACAATGTGGAGCAGGATACAGACTACATGGTAGGATTCGAGGGGATCCAGAAAGTTCTCCTTCAGATGGCCCCCATGTTGGTGCAGAATTTCTGGCGCTTCCTCTGGATTGAGCATTGCCTTCCCCGAGCTTCCTACCCAGGAAAACACATTCTTGCCACTGGGACAATGACCATGAGTTTTCAGGCTTCTACCACCTTCTTAGAGCTTCCCAGTGACCTTGGAAGGGGGCTGTTATGATCATCCTGATCTTGGGTGGCTGTGTGGTGGCTGCAGTGTGTGGCAGCTTGAAGCGAGATCTCAATTCCCTGGCCAGGGATTGAACCCAGGCCGTAGCGGTGAAAGCACTGAATCCTAACCATTAGACCACCAGGGGTTAGTGGAGCAGGACCCTGGCTCTTGTCTGCTTTGAAGAAAGAATTCATCAAAGAGGTGAAAAGTAGCGAGGCAAGTAAAGGGTTTATTAGGAGAGAAGATATGTTCAGAGAAAGCATGGGTGGGCTGAGATAGAGAGAGAGAACCACGCTTTTGGGGTGGTTTAAATCACTTATATGGGGGCAGTTCTTCCAGGTTTCCTCTGGCCAATCCTCTTGCTTCGTCTGTCTTTGAGTCCATGTTTGGTCTGGCTCAGGGCCCTCCCCTCTGTGTGAGCGCATCTTTTACCCAAGATGGATTCCAGCACAAGGGTCTCTAGGAGGCTAGCAGAACATATTATAGTCCAGTGCCCCCTCCCCTGAGGATCTTTTCTGTCCATGTGTAGCTTGAGGGGGTCTCCTTGACCTCAAGAATGAGAAATATGTGACCTCCTTATCTTTTATCTAAGCAGGGCTTAGCCTCTATCTGTTTTTGTCATTCCCATGATCTTGAAGTGTCCACAGGAGACAAAGTCCAGCTGCTTATCATGTTCCTGTTATCATCTTTATTTTCAAAGTGTAAACAGGAGGCTAGTTGTAAATGTCTAACCTGGGGCCCATCTATCTCCTACCTCAATCCCATTTTACAGGTAAAGAAACCAAGAGCAGAGCTTGGGTGGCTTTTCCCAGAGCACACAGCCCTGAGTCAACCTCAGTGGGGCCAGATCCTATCTAAGGCTTATCTTTTCAAAGCCCTCTCTTTCTGAAACATGGCTGTCCACTCACATGAATGACTTTTCTACTTTTTAAAGATCAAGCCTATGAAGATGCCTCTGGGAAAAGCCTAGATTTTCTGACACTAACAGCTCTGGGTCTCTTGAATAGATGATTAATTTCAAAGACTAGTCACACAGAGTTCAGGCTTAACAATTCTTAAGTAGTTTTTAAAGGCAGATATTACTCCTTGCTCGCCATGGCCATGGAGAAACCTCCCTCAAGTCTGCATGGCCTGTCTGGTCAGGCAGCTTGTGTGGTGGTTTCTGAAGAGTACGGGCCCCAGAGGCAGGCTGCCCAGTTCATTGACGGCCACACCACTGACAGGAGAGGCTGTGGGATCTTGCGCGGGTGACTCAGCCTTTCTGTGCCTGAGTTTCCTCATCTGTAAGCAAGGCAAAATTTATTCCTACCCCTAATGGCTATTGTGAGAATTAAATGAGGGCAGACACATAAAGCACTGATACCAGGGCCTAGCACACAGCAATTGTACAATAAATGTTAGCTGTTAAGAGTGAAAGAAAAGGGGGCACTTCCCTGGTGGTCCAGTGGTTAAGAATCCACCTTCCAATGCAGGGGACGCAGGTTCAATCCCTGGTTGGGGAACTAAGATGCCACATGCCATGGGGCAACTAAGCCCGTGAGCCACAACTACTGAGCCTGCGTGCTCTAGAGCCCACGTGCCACAACTAAGAGCCCACATGCCGCAACTACTGAACCTACACACTCTGGAGCCCGCATGCCACAACTAGAGAGCCTGCATGCTGCAACTAAGACCCGATGCAGCCAAATAAATAAATTAATTTTTTAACAAAAGTGAAAGAAAAGGACCCTGAATTCCTTTCTGGGCTTTGAACCCATGGACTCCCAAAGCAGGAAACACCACGTAAGTTCTGGTTTTACAAGCTCACATCAGCCTTTTCCACCAGAGGCTCAGGAGCAGGTACTTAGAAATTCATTTGAAGCAGTAATTTTGAGGCCCACTGACCTTTCTTAAAAAATGAGTCTAAGATTAAACTTAAGTAAACCTCACTAATGTTCACGTAAGAGCTAAAGATGTGGCATCAGGGCAGTGGCAGGCCCTGGGACCCTGTTAGCAGCAGCTGGGAAGGAGAGGGGGCTAGCTGAGAACAATTCAATGGGGGAGGCAGACTCCCAGACAAGGTTTATAACACATGTAGAAAAGAGTGATCTCTTCCATTAAGGCATGGGGAAAGAGCACAGAATCTCCTATCTTAGGGCTTTTGTTGAAGCCTAAGGTAGTGAACCGTCTCCTTCTTCCCTGGCCTATCTGGCCAGAGAGGGAGCAGCTGTGACTGTGCAGCATCTGGCCTCACTGACTGGCCCAGGGTGGGCACCTGCCTCAAGCTGAGCCAATTATAATCCCTCCACGAGAACTTAGAATTGGGCCCAGAAGAGTCCAGGCTCATTCTGCTTAACTCCTGGATGAAAGCGAGGTAAACTTGGAAGCTGCCAGCTGAGGCCATTTGCTGCCAATGCTCCCTAGGACACAGGGCAAGCCAGTTTCAGAGAGAGAGAAGGATGGAACAGAAACAGAGTTGGAGGGAGGTGGCTTTCGGGTTTCTCTAAGTCCAGGCCCTGGTTCTCATCTGTTCCCCAAGGGCCAGCTGCATCCTCATACTTAGATTCCTTTAAAATCGCTTTTTGCCATTAACCTGGCCCCAGCTGTTTCTAGCAGTCACAACCACAAGACTCTTTTTTTAAAAAAAATAAATTTATTTATTTATTTTTGGCTGCATTGCGATTTCGTTGCTGCACACGGGCTTTCTCTAGTGGCAGTGAGCGGGGGCTACTATTCGTTGCGGTGCACGGGCTTCTCATTGCAGTGGCTTCTCTTGTTGCAGAGCACGGGCTCTAGAGCACAGACTCAGTAGTTGTGGCACGCAGGCTCAGAAGTTGTGGCGCATGGGCTTAGTTGCTCCGTAGCATGTGGGATCTTCCTGAACCAGGGCTCGAATCCATGTCCCCTGCATTGGCAGGCAGATTCTTAACCACTGTGCCACCAGGGGAGCCCCCACAAGACTCTTAATGAAAGCAATTTGAGGCAAACACCTCCTTCTGTTTCTTTCCCCCACAGTGTGGTCACCCTCCAAGCTTCCTTAGGGATGACCTCAGCCTGGAGGAGGGTGTCCTACAGGCAACACCAGCTGATAGGGGAAGCCATTCTCCATCTCCTTCTTTGGTCCCTCCCTCTTCCCCCAGGCCTATCCTCTCTTCCCTGAGGTCTGACCATGTGTAACCCCTGTTTCCCACAAGCAGAGGTCCCTAAATCAGGCCTTTCCTGACTGCCTTTCTCCCAGCATAACTGCCCCTTCCCTGTCCCATTTCTTCTTTGTCTGCCCTCCTTAGTCCCAGCTTTTGAGTTCAGAGGGCTGTGTGTCATGCCTCCCAGGTGGTGGCTACAGCCTAACAGGGGACTTCAAAGCCTTCCAGAGAGATGATGGATATTAGCTGAAACTATTGTAATTATTTCATAATATACATAAATCAAACCATGATGCTGTATGCCTTAAACTTGTGCAGTGATGTATGTCAGTTATTTCTCAACAAAACTGCAGGCGGGGGGAAAGCCTTCCTGGGGCAGACCAGCGTGAGAAGATGTTTTGGGAAAAGAAAAATTTTCAAAAGTTCTTATGTAAACTTGATAGAAAGATGAGGATTCGTCTCACCAGATTAGGAGCGAGGAGATTGGAGTCTAGCCCTGGCTTTGCTACTAACTCACAGTGTGACTTCAGGCTTCAGTTTCCTCAGCAGCAGAATGGCAGAGTTGAATGAGATCAAAGGCTTTTGGGAGCCTTATAAGGAGGCTTTGGTCATCGCCTTGGAAACGGTAGGGGGGAAAGAGAGATGGTACCTGGGCCCCTGTTTCTCTTCACTCGGAGTAGCCCCACTTGTATCTGTTTTATACACTGAGCCTCCTTCTCAGATCTTACCTTATCCCAGGTTTCTGAAGAAGCAGATCTTGAGGCAGAAGTGTATGTGCTAACACTTTATGATGGAGTATGATGCTAGGGAAGCTGACGTGGGAAAAAACAGGGTGAGAGAGAGAAAAGGAGGGAGAGGGCACAGAGGACTTTGCTGAGCTGGCTGCTATACACCTCCCCTGATGCTAAATTTTGTGGGACCTTCTTTAATGAGGCTGTATGAAGCTTAGGACAGTCCACCCAGAAAGAGGAAGAGAAAGGAATTTATCTGCCAATCCCTGTCTCTTACTGGTCAAAGGTTCACCCCATGGAGTGTCTGACACTCCTGCACTCTCAGGCCAGAAATTTGGGGGATCGGGGGGTGCCATTGGCTTGTGCTGGTGAAACAAGTGGCAAGACCTGGAAGACAGGTGTAGCTGAGAGGATCTTAGGTGGGCATTAAAAAGGAGCTCATACAGCTCTAGTTGGAAAAGAGAACTTCTGCTAAAATAAAAGTTGAAACCACTGGTCTGTGTAATCCCAAAGGACCTTCCCAGCTGCAAAGTTCCTTGATGCTGTTCACTGAAATTGCAGCTGAGACCATTTGCCTTTCTGGTGGGCAGGAACCATGTCCCCAGAGAGTTGGAAGCAAGATTCCTGGAAATGTGTATCCCTCAGTGCCCAAGAGTTGGTGCCAACTTTGCTCTATCCCCCCGCCCTGGCCCTGCTCCCCTCAATTTCCATGCAGTTTGAGAGCTAACACAGATCGTATTTTTAAAGAGACCTGATGGGACAGGAAAGAGGTGGGGCTGATAATCCCACCAGGCTGGGGGAATTTTCATCTTGTTCATTCCGAAAGTCCCAGCCTCCCTGCCAGCCTGGACTCCCCTCCACTCAGGAGCAGCTGTCGGCTCCAGACAGGAGGCAGATTTGATGGTATTTAAGGGATTGGAGATTAAGTGAGCCAGAGAGGCCCCTACTGCACAGCCTCATCCTCTAATGGCTGGAAGCCCACTCCTGGGTATTATTAAATCGATGATTACGTCACAGGTACTGCATATCCCTACCTTTGGAGCCCAGCAGGCTTGCAAAGCCAGCAGAGAATGAGAGATTAGGGTCAGAGTGGGAAGCCTCAATCCTTCTTCTCTGGTGTATGCATAGATCAATCTGTAGATGGAAGATCAGACTCACCAAAATTAAATCTGGGATCCAGTCTGAGCATTGTCATTGGCTGACCTTGGGTACACTACTTCAGCTCAGGACATTGGCTTTCCCTGATGCAAAACAGGGACATCCCCTGCTTGCATTTGACATGGTGAGGAACAAATGAGAAAAAGCAAGCTATAAAGCAAACGTGCCCTTTAGTGGGGCTGGGGTGGGCATTGGGGGTGTGACCTGTGGGCTGCTGGAGCCCAGGATGGGACTGATGGAAAATGGTCCTGATGCAGGCACCAGCCACAGTCAAGATGGGACATACGGGCTCTGATCAAAAGGAGAAGGAATAAACCCAATAAAAGTCTCTCAAGAGAAAAGACAGGAAAGAAAATAGAATGGAAGTAGGCATAGCTCAAACCCCTCACATCATGGAGGGAAACCTCAGGTCCAAGGACAAACTGTTATAAATAACAAACCCACCAGTGCCAGGTTCTGTGCTAAGCGCTTCACATGCATTATTTCACTGAATCATCACAACCCCAATGCAGTAGATGCAACAAGCTTCTCCCTGTTACAGATGAGTAAACTGAGGCTGAGAGGGGTTGAGCAATTTACCCAAGTGTCACAGCTAGTTAGCAACGGTATCAGGATTGAAATCAAGGCAGTGTGCCTTGCAGATTGTTCTCCAGCTTCTTTTTTTTTTTTTTAATTGAAGTATAGATGATTTACAATGTTGTGTTAGTTTCTGGTGTACAGCAGAGTGATTCAGATATATATATATATATATATGTGTATATATACATATTCTTTTCCATTATGGTTTATTACAGGTTGCTTATTCTTTTATATTTTATATTCTTTTCCACTATGGTTAATATAGTTCCCTGTGCTATACAGTAGGACTGTGCTCTTTGTTCTCAGGCTTTGCCCATTGTTCTCTTTTCTCACAGGGAAGCTGTCTCCCCAGGTAGCCTCTGAGATTCTAATTGTCATCTATATTCCTGACTCACAAGTCTGTCTGCCCAACTCCCAAGTCTGGCCTAAGTTTCAGATCCATGGGTCCATCAGTCTTCCTGACCCACCTCAAGCTTAATGTGTCCAAGGATGAATTCTCATTTAGCTCCAACCCACTTCCCAAGGGGCACCTCCACCATCCACCCAGCTGCAGAAACTGGCCACTGCCTGAACTCTTCTCTCCTCACCCCTGACATCCAAGTCACAGCCTTGGTACCTCCCACACAAACTCTTGATGTCATCAATTCTCTCCTTTCCCCTGTCACTGTAACCAGTCCAGGACCCTCACTAGAAGAACTGGGCCCCAGTCTCTAGTCCTGCCTCCTCTCAACCACCTCCCCGAACCCCCATGCTGTGAAGGGAAGGGTCTAAAATGCAAATATGTTGGTGCCACTCCCCTGCCCAACAGCCTTAAACTGCTTCCCATTGTTCTCTGGATAAAGGCTCTCCTCCTTTTTGCTGGTTCCTTCCCCAGGTCAACTCCTGTTGCTCTCCCTCCCTGCCCTCTGCTGCTCTCACTGAACTTCTTTCTGTTCCTCCAAACCTCAGGGTCTCTCTGGATGCCAAGGCCCCTGGCTGGCTGTCCCCTCTGACTGGAACACTCTTCCCCACTCCCCATGTGTTTGGTGGACTCCTGCTCAGACTTCACTGTCAGCTCAGAAGTCCAAACTCACAGCTAGTATGTCCATCTGAAGCCAAGTCCCCCTAAACTGAGTTCATGATTAATCTCTCTATCCAAAACTTTATTCCCTTTCTCGTCCCCTCTGACCTCAATCCTGTGCTAACTGAACACTAATCAGCCAGAGTCAGATGACTAAAACTGTTGTTGTTAACATCATTAATGTACTAAAATTGCTACTATAGATATCATCATTAACATACAAACCCAGGTTGTTTCTCCAGGGCAAGATGAGCTAACAGACCCCCCAGCCATGGACCATCTGGTTAGAGAATCATAATCAGAGATATCCGACTCCTGAAACAACAATTAACAAATGTCACAAGACGATGATTAATCCCAGCCTCTTTGTTCTTCCCCTTAAAAAAAAAAACCTAACCCAAAGACTAAGTTGGCGTGGATCTGAGGCTGGTCTCCCACTCCCTTGCTTGGCACCCTGCAATAAACGTTGTACTTTCCTTCACCAAGTGGACCAAAAAAAAAAGTTGTCCACCATCAAGCCATCAGCCACTGCAGCTGCCCCCCACGGCGCACCCTGAGGGGAATTCAGGATGGAGAAAAACAGGATTCTGGCCCTAGAGAGTTAAGCTGCAGATCAAAGGTCAGTAAGCCCAGACTCTTGCATCTTCCCATACAGTAAAATCTTTAACTTGAGATGTCTGTTTTTTGTGATTAGCGGTAATCTTTTGATGTTCGACTACATTTTTTTTTTTTTTCTCAGCAAAAACTCCTGTGTATCCTGGCTCCTCCCTTACCTCTTTGGAACAGTTCCTCAGAGTTATCTGAGCTATCTGGCCTACAGTTCTCAGTAATGACCCCGAATAAAACATAATTCTCAACTTTTAGGTTGTGCATTTTTTGTCAGCCAACAACCACAACTCATTGTCAGTAAATTGGCTTTGCTCCACGTTTGCAAACGGAGTTCAGTTCCCTAAGGCCTCCTCCAGAAGCCTTGTCTGACCCCACCCCCTCCAAGTCTCCACCCTCCCAATACTCAGTACCTTCCCCAGCACACCACTTACCAATCCGAACCCCGAACACCCCACGTAAGCCTACTAGGGTAGGGCTCATCCATTCTCGTATGGGATGGGGCGCTGCTCAGGAGTTAATACATGTTTGAATGGAAGAGAAGGGAAGTAACTTTTACAAAGCCACAGAGTCCAAGAAAGTGACAAAGCCGGAAATGGATTCTGCATCACCCTCCTCCCCAACCTGGAAAGAATTCGCTCTTCTTTGCGTCCTACCCTCCTATTCCACCGATTTTTGATTCCCAGCGTCAAAGGCCATAGAGTTGACATTTTAAGGAGCGCTATCTTCCATCTGAGGAAGGAAAGTGCATAACACAGTGGGGAAAGACATTGAACCCGTCCCTCCAAGCCTTCCCGTCCCCAAGGACAAGGGAAATCCAGTCTCGTCTCCTCCCCAGGGGAGCATTTGGGTCGAATTAGTCTTTCCCCACGTCCCTAGCCCACCCTAGACTAATATCTAATATGCGGGTCTCGGGCAGCCTAGGCAAAGCTTCCCGCCCCCGGCCACGCAGGGGACCCCAGCAGATCCCAGTCCCATTAGGCTACACTTTGTGCCCTCCTGCCTCGGTCCCCACCCACTGCCTGGGACGCCACAGTCATCGGGCCCCTCCTTCTCCGCGCGGAGCCGGCCCCGCCTCCCGCGCTCCCGCGGCGCGTCTCTTGTCCCGCCCCCCACCGGCCCCTCCTCTGGCCCGCGCCTCTGGGGCCGAGCGCTCTCCCGCGGGTCCGCACCCGCGGTGGGTATTTGCTTTCGCGGCAGTCAGGCCAGCCGAGCCCGTCTCCAGCTCGGGGCAGCGGGGCGGAGGGCCCGACCGGCGGGGCAGCCATGGAGGCGGCGGCGCGGAGGCGGCAGCACCCAGGAGCGGCGGGTGGCCCGGGCGCGCAGCCGGGAGCCTCCTTCCTGCAGGCCAGGTGGGCGCGCGCCGGCGGGCGGAGCTGAACCGCAGCCCCGCCACGTGACGGGGAGGGCGGGGGACCGGGGCCACGGAGCCCGGGTGGGTCGTCCACGCGCTATCCCTGCAGCTGCTTCTCGCCTACTCGCCTGAGCCCCGCCTCCGCGCTCCTTTCTCTTCCTGGGGGAGCCCCGTGCCCAGGGAGGCTCAGCGGCGGGGTTCAACGGCCCAGCGGCCCGGCCGGCTCTAGGACAGTCGCTCAGCTGGGGTCCAGGAAACTAAGGGTGGGGACGGCGGTGGCGGGCCCAGAGGACATCTCTGCTCTCTAGGGCCCCCAACGCGCCTGCAAGCCCCGGGCGCCAAGCCGAGGTCTCGGGGTGCCTCTGAACTTGACTTGGGTTCTGATGTTAACAGGAGGCTCACTTCTTGCCCCGAGGAACCAAAGAATGTGGGAATGTAAATGGAAGAGACAGCGAAATGTGGAAACTTCCCCCCAGAGAAAGAGTTAAGAAGGGCTTTTCCCACACGGTTGCTGTTCCCTTCTCTCAGTAAGGGGAAGTTATTGGTTTATGTAGCTGAGACCCGGTGCTTGGGGCAGAGGAAAAGGTATAGAAGCCACCTTTTAATCTTTCCCTCCACTCTACTTTCATACCATTTTACAAATTATAGACATTCATTGCACAGAGTAGGCATTCATTAAGCATCTCTGTTGAGTCCAGCGCTGTGCCAGGCACTAAAGCGGTGGGTAAGGTGAAGCTGGGAGGGTCCCACAGTCCGGTAGGGCGGGCCTGGGAGGAACAGTCCAGGGACTGAGAGGTCATCTTGGAGGGCTGCCTGGAGGAAGTGGAGCTTGAGAGAGATCAGTAGGTGACAGGGGAAGAAAGGTTGTCCCAGCCATGGGAAAGCTTGGGAAAGGCAAGGAGTGCAGTGGTGCTGGAGCTTTCTTTGTGTACAGTGGCAGGAGGATGCAGACCGATTGTGAAGGGCCTTGAATGGCAGCAGAGCTGGGACCATAGTGAGAGCCTTGAGTGCAAAAATTAAGGAGACGCTCTCGGGGCACTAGTGTTCAAAAACCTTCCGTGGCTCCCCTATGCCTACTTAAATGTTGGGCCCTGTGTGCCTCACTTGCCTCACCCTAGTTCCTGCCCTAAATGTCAGGTTAAGGATGCAGCTTTTGTTCTGTAGGGCACGGGGGAGCCATGGAAGGTTCTTGAGCACTAGTGTGCTCAGTTTTAGGAAGCTTGTGGTATGATTTGGGATGAGGGAAGAAGTCTGAGAGACTTGGGTAAGAGTGGCTCTTTTTCATGCTACTAAGGACATCTCTGTTCCGAATCACCTATAAGTTGGGAGTCTTTGACTGCCTTGAACTGTGGTAGTCCAATTAGAACAGCATGTGAGTAGCAGATATGGTCACCACTTTATCTCATATGCGGGGTTTCCACATGCAGCATCTTACTCGGTCTTTTTGTATTTTGTATATGTGGAAACTGAGGTCTAAGGAGGTTTACATCATTTGCCGGCAAGAAGCAGGGCCTAAACCCGGGGCTTCTGATTTCTGTTTTCTGTTCTTACTACTCCACTCTGGCTATTCCTCTTTACTCCTACATGAGCTCCCCACCATCCAGGTTGCTCGTGGGGATGGCATGAGAGGCTGGCTCTCTTCCAGGGTGTCTCTGCCCCCCTCATTGGGTGCCTAGGCCGGTTCTCAATATCATTGCTGCACAAGACAGTAGGCAGAATCATCCTAACTCCTAGGATGCTTGGATTTCCTCTGCTACATTCATGCTTTGCTTACATACCTCTAATGACAAGGTGCTCGCTACCTTTCAAGGTACCCTATTCCAGCTTCCACCTGCTCTGTTGACAGTTTTTTGTATTGTAATCAAAGTAATAACTGCCCATGATTAAATACAATTGCACAGACAGGCTTAGAGTAAAAAGCAGTGGCCCTTTTTCCACCTCTCCCTAGTACCAGAGACAACCATGTTAGCTTCTTTTAACTGTTTCTACCAGAATTAAATTCATGTTTCTAAATAATAATAACAAATACTACGTACATACCACTTTCTGTGGGCCAGGCCCTGCTCTTAAGTTTTTGCATTAAAAGAAAAAAAGTTTTTGCATAATTTAATTCAGCCACAACTCTTGACGTAAGATCTAGTATTATCCCCCATTTTACAGATGAGAACATTGAGGCCAGGAGGTAACTTGCTCAAGATTTGGTTAGTGGTAGAGCTGGGATATGAACCCAGGCAGTCTCCAAAGTCCACACTCAAAAGCTATGCTCAGGGCTTCCTTGGTGGCGCAGTGGTTAAGAATCCGCCTGCCAATGCAGGGGACACGGGTTCAACCCCTGGTCTAGGAAGATCCCACATGCCGCGGAGCAACTAAGCCCGTGCGCCACAACTACTGAGCCTGCACTCAAGAGCTTGTGAGCCACAACTACTGAAGTCTGCATGCCTAGAGCTCGTGCTCTGCAACAAGAGAAGCCACTGCAATGAGAAGCCTGCACACCGCAATGAAGAGTAGCCCCCACTCACCCGGAAAGCCCACAAGCAGCAACAAAGACCCAACACAGCCAAAAATAAATTATATAAAAAAAAAAAAGCTATGCTCAACTGCTATTTCTTGGTTTATCAGTTGCTATTAGCCTCTAAGCTAATGTTTACCTACTAATTTCCTGTTATGATTTGGTTCACTTATGCCTCTCCTGTCTTCACAAGATGGTTTTGTATCACCATTTTTAGTTTTGCTCTGTTACCTTTGTAGCCTTAAGGAATATGTATATACCATTATTTCTTTTTCCATCAACTGTAAAGCAATATCTTTTTTTTCCAAAAGTTTACTTATTTATTTATTTATTGAAGTATAGTTGATTTACAATAAGGGCAGTATCTCTTGATTCCTTTTTAAAAGAATATTAGTCTCCTACCCTAATCTTTAGCATTCTTTACCCTCTCCGCAACTCCTGTCATCTATAGTTTTACTTTCAAGTTGTCAAGGTTAACAGTAGTATTTACTTGCTGTGTTTTAACCATAACTGCCTTCCATGTTTTGTCTGTGGATTGATTCTGAACTTTGAAAATCAGTATACAATGTTTTTATTAGTTAAGCCATGTAAATATTGTTCCCTACAGAGTCCAGTAAGTTTAACAGTTACATTTGCTTTCTTATATTGCTTTTGTTTTTACTGGAGTTTCTAATTGCCTTTCCTTTTTTTCCTCTTATTTTTTGCCTTCATTTTCTCATTTTTTGTTCAAACTTGTCATCATGTCATGTATTTCACCATTGTGTATATAAAACCAAAATCAGTCCCTCTATAGTCCCCATTCATAGGTCCCTGCTTGACTCCACCATGGCTGAGACTGCTGACCGCTTTGAGTATTTCATCTATATGTTATGTGCTTTATGGCAGGGGTCCCCAATACCCAGTACCAGTCCACAGCCTATTAGGAACCGGGCTGCACAGCAGGAGGTGAGCAAGTGAGCAAACCTTCATCTGCCACTCCCCATCACCACCTGAACCATCCCCCCCATTGCTCACATTACTGCCTGAACCATCCCCCCTCTCCTCCTCCCCCCCACCGCCCCCGCCCCCTGTCCATGGAAAAATTGTCTTCCACAAAATTGGTCCCTGGTGCCAGAAAGGTTGGGGACCGCTGCTGTATGGTATGCGCTCCCCAACTGTCGTGATATCAGTTTTCCCAGATGGTAGACTTGTAAAGCCGTGGAGGAGATTAAAGGCCATCCTTGTCTTGGGTTACCTGCCATTGTGCTTTCACTGTTGTTCTCAGCAGGAGTTTCTGATGATTGAGGCCTAGAGCTGGCATGGCTGGAGGCTAGGTGTGTGAAGTCTGTGAAGTCAGAAAGTTGGGTTAGGTTTGAGGATGCTCATCCCCAGGAGAGGGGCTGGGGGAGAGGATGCCTTCACCCTTCATGATCTGCCTCCTGTGCTCAGAGTCCCAACAGGAGAACACCAGTCAGACGCTCACCAATCTTGATTCCCAAGTTAGGTGTCTGCCCTGCACCTGCCCTTTTTCTTCCTGCTCTGCTCAGCCAGGCTGGACTCAGGACAGGGATCCCCACTGACTGAGTGCCTCCTGAGGTGGACGAGGAAATAGTCACTGAGCCCCTAGTGTGTGCTTTGTATCCACAGCTTCCAGAGACCGACACTTAAGTGCTTCCCAGGCTTTCAAAACGCCTTTATTTCCTGTACCAAACATCCTGCTCTTTGCCCAGTTTGAAGGTTTCCAGAATAAAACACTGAGGACTGTCATTCTCCTTCCCCATCAAAGTTCTTCAGGCCCAGAGGTTGCCACCATCTGCTTTTTGAGGCCTTGCCCTGATGGTCACAAAGGGGAAGGGGCATGGTGGGGCTTCTATACCAGTCACTTGTCTCAGACAGTGACTGAATGTCTGCCCCCATCCGAAGGCCCAGCAGCCCCTCCTCTTCCTTCCACCGATAAGCCAGGCATCTGAGCTCCCTTTAGCCCCTTTCTCACTTCCACCTCCAGGCCTTTGATCCTGCTCTCCTGCTGCTTTTCTGCCTACTTGAATCCACCCATCCTACTTGAATCCACCCATCCATGCTTCCACGCTCCCTTTCTTCCTGCAGGTTTTGCATACTGCTTCAGGCTACACCAATCCCTCTCTATCTTGATCTCCTGATATGCCACAAAGCTTATAATAATCAGCAACAAAATAGCAAGCTACTTAGAGCACAGGTCTTTAATCCTTATAGACCCAGGTTTGAATTCTCTGCCTTTCAGGACTCCTGGATTGCGAGTGACAGAAAGCCAGTGTGAACTACAGCACCCTTAGCAAAAGGGAATGTATTGGCTCTTGTGACCAAACCATTGCCTTGGGGATGCCTGGAACTGGGAATGTGAACCCTCTCAGGCCTTCTCCTCCTATTTTTCCCTGCTCCTCTCTGCAGCGCTGCTTCATTCTCACCTGGCTGTCCCTTGAGGCTGGAACCTTGGCCACAGGCAGCCCCACGCTCTCATCTTTAGCGTCCCAGCACCAGAAAGGAAGATGCTCTTTTCAACTCTAGTTAGAAAAGTCCCACTGCGCCGGCCTGGGTCACTGGCCCTCCCTGTGGCTCAGGATACATCATCTCTCACCAGAAGAAGGAGGGAGTAGGAAGGCTGACAAAAGGAATAGTTGATGCAGCTTCTTACTAGTGGGGGTAACCTTGGTTAAGCCTCAGTATCCTTATCTGTAAAATGGGAGGGTAACAGCCTCCCAGTATGACTGTGGGGATTAGATGAGATGGTGCTAGTGAAGCTCCTAGCACAGCACACAGTCGACACTCAGTAAGTGGTGGGCACTGAGTAGAGGGGACAGGAAGACTTAGTTGACCTAGGAAAGGCCCACTCCACCTGCCTTGCCTGCCGCTAGACGATGATAAGATCCTCCAAGAGCTTGCCTCTCTGTGTCTGGGTTGCTCTAGAAGCCCAGTGTGGACCATACTTGGAATTGGCTAAAAAGGATCCCAGAAAGTTATGGAAGCAATAGCAGTGTTGACAGAGGAAAATCTTCATGGTGCCTCTAAGCTGTTGTTTGCCACTAAAACGAATGAGTAACTGGTAACTGAGATTGTTTTATATCAGCCAGTAATCACTGAGCATAAATCAGCTACTGAGCTGAAAACTCTGGAGAATATGGACTCACACCACACAGCTCCTGGTCTTGGCACCAGTGGGACAGTACAACTTACACCTCAGTCGTCTTAGGAGGAGTGGGCTGCTTGTCACTGGAGGTGTGCAAGTAGTGGCAGGGACACTGTAAAGAGGATTTGTACTCTGATGGGGAGGTTGGTGAGTTGAGAGAACCTTAAAATCACCCTTCTTGAGGGCCTAGATACGAGCAAAACTCCAGCCCTGTGATGTCATGGCCTGAGTGGGAGTTAGGGATGATGCACTCCCTATAGTGGGCTTTGGGATAAGCTTCATCAGGGAAGGTTTCTTGGAGGCGGTGGCCCATGCACTGGCCCTTTAGCTTCAGCTCATTTGTGAAGAGCAGATGGCTGACTGCTTTGCAGGAGAGACAGGCATCCAAAGTTGTGTTGTCAGATGGTTCTCTTCTTGCCACGTCTCTCACATCACCTTGTCCCTGCTGCCTTCCTTCTTAGGTTTCACTGTGGATTGGTGAGAAGAAGGACACCTGCAGCCCTGTTCCTACCTCCTCATGGTTCAGAAACCAAGGGAAAGGGAGAGCCCCTGTTCATCCCAGTCTATAGTCTGTAAGGCACATCTCACCAGAGGGCTCTGATTGATCCAGCTCAGGTCACATGCCCATCCCGTGGACCAATCACTGTGGATACAATGATGGGTTAGAGGTTAAAAATATAAGCTCTGGAACCTAATCATTTAGGTTCAAATATTTAGCTATGTAACTTTGGGCAAGTTGCTTAACATCTTGGGCCTCAGTTTTTTCACTTGTGTAATGGGGGTAATAGTCTAACCTCAGATGGTTTCTGTGAGAATTAAGAGAGTTAAATGAGATGGTGCATGCAAACAGCTATAGTAGTGCCTGGAATATAGAAAGTGTTCAATGAAGATTAGCTATCATCATCCATCACCATGTTTCATGCTTTTCAGCCACATTCGCATCCTTTGCCCCATCTGATTTCCCCATCATTCTATAGGTAAGAAAACCCAACAGTTATTATACCCTTTGGGCATTTTCCTGCCTGAATCATAGAGAAGCAAAGGTCAGGGCAGATGGAGTCCACTCCCAGGATACCTTCCCATGGACCACAGTATTTCCAGCAAAACCTTTTCCTAGAACTTAATCATGTGTTTCCTCCTGCTCTCAAATCTCTGTGGCTCATCTTCGTGGGGAAGCTTCCCATGGGGGGAGAGAAGAGCTGACCCCTTTTGTCTGCCCCTTTCCCAGGCACAGCTCCGTCAAGGCTGATGAGGCTGCCAGCACGGCTCCCTTCCACCTTGATCTCTGGTTCTACTTCACCCTGCAGAACTGGGTTCTAGACTTTGGCCGCCCCATTGCCATGGTGAGTGTAAAGCTGTGGACAGAGCCCTGACCAGCAGTGAGGAGACAGGGTGACATGAATTGTCAGAGTGACCTCAGACAAGTCATTGCCTCTACCAGTACACTGTGAGAATAGGTCTGGATGCTTTCATGTCCTTTAGTTCTACGACTGTGACCAGTGCGGCAGCTGCCAGCGAGTGGGGGACCCGGGGGGGCCTGACTAGTCATACTGCATCCCCCCATATCTCACACCCAGGTTTAACCAAAGCACCAATTCAGACAGTGGGGTATGAGAAAGGATCCCACCTGCTTTCCCCACAGCCTTGGGATAGTATTGTTTTTCTGGAGGTGAAGAGTATAGGCTGAATTTGCCTATCATGTATGACTTGAGCCTTCGGTAATTTTTAGTGTCGTCTGGTGAAACTGTCCCCTTCCCTCCAAGGCTACTTCATGCATCAGTGTACAGTCGGAGCCTCTACGGAGATTAATACTGAAAGAGCACCAAATCCCCTCACTGGTCACGAATAAGATAGATAGATAGATAGACAGACAGACAGGTAACAGAAGGTGAAAAAAATTGAGTGAGTTCCCACCAAGAACTAAGGTGTTGGGCTTCCCTGGTGGCACAGAGGTTGGGAGTCCGCCTGACGATGCAGGGGGTGCGGGTTCGTGCCCCGGTCCGGGAGGTTCCCACATGCCGCGGAGCGGCTGGGCCCATGAGCCATGGCCACTGAGCCTGCACGTCCAGAGCCTGTGCTCCACAACGGGAGAGGCCACAGCAGTGAGAGGCCCGCGCACCACTAAAAAACAAAAAACTAAGGTGTTAATTTTTGCATGTGGGTGGTAAAAATAACAATATCCAACACTGAAACTGATACCTCATACATGCTAATGCTAATGCAAATTAGCAAAGCCCTTTGGGAAAGCAGTTTGTCAAGGCGATAACTAGTACCTAGAATAGTGCCTAGCAAGATACGTGCTCAGTATACTTGTACTGAATAAATAATAACAGTAAGCTAGAAATAGCGGTTAACATACATTGAGCGCTTACTCTGTTCTAAGCTCTTTATGTGTTTAAACTTATTTAGTTCTCCCATCAATGCTATTATTAATCTCAATTTTATACATGAGAAGAGTCGAGGATAGAGAGGGTAAATAACTGGCTCAAGGTCACCCAGCCAGCAAGTGGAGGAGTCATCACATGCCCCCAGGCACTCTGGCCCCAGAGCCCACCCCCTTCCATCATGATTTTATCCAGAACCCTAATGTGTTCATCCCTCCTGACTCAGTACGACCCCTTCCAAAAAGGGGTCGTACTTTTGCCCTGAAGATGTAATCAGCAAGAAGACAGCCTCTGTACCAAAGGTGTTCATTGCAGTGTTGTTATAATAGCCAAAACTTGGAAGGGACTTGAGTGTCCAGCAGTAGGGACTGGGTAAATCAGCTTTGCTGTACGCAGTCTAGAGGATGCTACCTGGGCACTAAACAGGAATTATGAATACTCTAGAGCAACCTGGAATGTTTAAGGAGAAAAAAACATGCCTAAGTGTCATGCATATTGACTGCCTGCCAACTAGTAACGGCCCTAACAGTCTTGTATACATGGGATCAAAGACTTGAAGGGGATGAAGAGAAGCTTCCTGGCAATGGTGTCGGGGAGGAGGTGTGGTGGCTGCTGATTCTTCTTTCTGCAGGCTTGCCATAAGGTTTACATGTTTTTTAAATGTAGGTGAAAGTAAAGGGACTAAGCCAGGAGTCAGGGCACCCAGTCAGGTTCATAAGTGACTTTGGGCAAGTCAGTGTCATCTGGGCTTTGGTTCTCTCATCTGTAAGAGGACTGGTTGGACTAGCTGCTCTGAGCCCCTGTGTAGCATGAAGGTTCCACATACTGGGGGACAAAGGAGCTGCCCATCAGACTGGTGTTACAGGGAGAGGGGAGATGAGGCCAGGGGCAGGCTCATGGCTCTTCTCATTCACTAGGACTCAGCCTCATCAGCTCTAATAGGGGTCTCCTGCAGGGCAAATCACTTCCCCCATCCTGCTCAGAGTTGCTGTGGCCACTATAACCCTAAGTGGGCTCATCAGGAATATACATTTGAAAAACTCTTGTACACACTGGAGCTTTTCAAATGTACCCATGATAGTCCCAAATTTGTAATAACTACAAAATAAAACTTTACAAGTTATAAAAGTAATATGTCATAGTTACAACAAGTCAGTTCATACCCAGGGGTATAAAGAAGTGTGAGACTCTCCCTTTCCAGTTCCACCCCTGACAGTTTGAGGCTCATCCTTCCACTCCTTTCTCTACTCATGCAAACATATGTATACATCCTTTTTTTTTCTTCTCTAACCAAAATGAGATTTTACTTTATACTTTATTTTACAACTTGCTTGTTTTACTTTAGAATATATCATGGATATCTCTCCCTGTCAGTACATATGAGGTGTTATTTCTGTTAATGGCTACTTAACCTTCTATAGAAAAGATGTACTGTAGTGTATTCAAGTAGTCAGCCTATTTCTGGTATTTTGCTATCAAAGAGTGTTTCAGCCAACATACATATCTTGCTATAGATAAAGATACAGAGGTACATGCACACAGCAGGTAAGAAAGAGAAAAATTGAGATTCTTGTATCCTGAGAGTTTTATTTCTGCAGGATGAATTTTTGATAGAAATTTATGGTCATTACACGTGTTCTCAATCAACAGATAGTGGGTGTGGCAGGGCGGAGGTTGTGAAGTGTTTTGACCTCGAGTAGGAATTTTCCCACTGACACCGACAAGGCTGGGACTCACGGCGTAGAGCAGTAGGAGAAACAAGGGCATTCTAGACAGAGGAACAGCCCTGGCCTGCCTGCCTCTCTCAGGGAAGGTAGAAAAGGAAGAACTGAATCTTTGTAGAACTCACTTATTTTCTCCTTTGTTTCATAAGGTATAGTTTTGACCTGATTTGGAAGTGGTCCATCTGCTCAGTGGACAGAGTGTTTTTCCATAGCTGGGTGGCCAGGAGATCTTGTTATCATCCTAGGACCTGGAGTGCCAGATCCTTAAGGGTCCATGTAGATCACCTGGGCCACACTTCGTGTTACAGATGGGGGAACTGAGGCCTGAAGAGGGGAAGAACTTGCCCAGGGTCACCCAGAACTTTGGTGCACAACTGAGTCCCAAAGGAGCCTCCAACTCTCAGGCCGGTACCCAGGGACCTTTATTTAGTACCCAGAGGGAGAGGGACACAGGGTCAGGCCCTGGATTTGTGTCTACTGTGTGCTTACCTTCTCTGGGACTCAGTTTGTCTGTCTGAAAACACCTTCACTTCAGTGCTGCTGAGAGGATCCCAAGAGATCACAGAAAGAATGAAGTGTGTGCAGAAGAGGTTCTGAGGGTCTCATGGGGCTGTGCCTAGTAAAAACCATTCCTCCCCTTGCTCCCCAGCTGGTGTTTCCTCTCGAGTGGTTTCCGCTTAACAAGCCCAGCGTGGGGGACTACTTCCACATGGCCTACAACATCATCACGCCCTTTCTCCTGCTCAAGGTACAGTCCAAGGCTCCCTGCCCTCCCTTCCCACCCTCATTTCTTCCTCCACCCAGCAGGGAGCTGGTGCCGAGCCCCGGAAGTGCCCTGAGAATCAGACTGTCCCCTGCCTGACTCTGTGGGAGGAAGGCTGTGATAGAGGGACATGTCAAGCCCCAGGAGAGGCGGGACTGCCTCTGGCCGGGAGGGATGGAGAAGGCCTCCCCAAGGAGGGGCGTTTGATTTGGGCCTCCGCCTGGTGTGCTTGGGGTTGAACTGGGAGAGACCTTCAGGCAGGAGCACCTGACGATAAGGCCGTGCTGGAGGAGCCATAATACATCTGGGGAGGCTGAGGTGGAAGGAGTGGCTGGATCGCCCAGGGTGAGGTCAGGGACCAGTTGGGAAAGCAGGTGAGGGCCAGATGGCAGGAAGGGCAGCAAAGGAGGGTGAACTCTCTCCTCTGGCCTGGAGATCCCTGACTTTGAGGTACCACTGGGAACACAGAGCTGTCTCCTAGATAGCTGCGGGAGATAGATATCTGGGCGATGGTAGCTCTCGGCAATGCTGGCTTTGCATTTTGCCACATAAGGGCTCTTAAAACTATCGCTGTTTATTGTCCCCATCATTTTGTTTTTAGAGAGACATTTCAGATCTCCAAAAAATAGGGAAGGTGTAATCTCAGAATTCAGAGGGTCTTTAGTAAAAGAATTTAGTTTCAGAAGCACCTGCCGCATCCCCGTCGTTTTCATTTTTGTTTGCTTGGATTGCTCAGTTGCTCAGAAATGGGAGGGTCTCCTCAACAGGCCAGCCCAGTGACCCAGGAGCAGAACTGGGGGTGGTGGGAGGGCAGGGCCTGGATGCCTGTGTCACCTCCAGCACAGCCCGTGGGTGTGTGTGACCTTGGGCAGAGCTGGCCCTGCTGAGTGTGTTTCCTCTCCAGCACAAGAGGGTGCAGATCCCTGGCCCCTGCTGGGTTCACAGGGACCTTGTGAGACTCTGGAGGCTGGACTGGCCCCACTAAAGGGACCCACCAATTTGAGAGTGACGTTCCAGCTGGTGGCATCCGTCCCACTCTGGGTGTGAGGGAGGGAAGCAGAGGGCGTCTCCTATCATGGTGGAGGCGGGGGTCATGCTGTCATGCTCCCTCTGACCTCAGCTCATCGAGCGGTCCCCACGCACCCTGCCGCGCTCCATGATCTACGTCAGCATCATCACCTTCATCATGGGCGCCAGCATCCACCTGGTGGGTGACTCTGTAAACCACCGCCTGATCTTCAGCGGCTACCAGAACCACCTGTCAGTCCGCGAGAACCCCATCATCAAGAATCTCAAGCCGGAGACGCTGGTGAGCCTCCACCCCGGCACTGCGGTCCGTCCTGGGGCCCAAAGAGGCTGCCCGACATATCACGTTGCCCTAGATGAGGGCAGGCCGCCCCGCCAAGCTAGGATGCTCCTGTGTTACTAGGTAGTGGCACGTAGGCGCCCACCAGGGCCCCCTCCTCCGGGTAGGGAGGGACTGGGGGCAGCTGGGGGAGGCCTGGGCATTGGGGGGAGGGGGGCGCCGGGTTGCGTGGGTCCCGCACCCTCCCTGAAGCCCCTCCCCGAAGCCCCTCCCCCTCTGCCCCTGCCTCGCCTCTGCCGCCCCCAGATCGACTCCTTTGAGCTGCTCTACTACTACGACGAGTACCTGGGCCACTCCATGTGGTGAGTAATGGGGCCCGTGGCCCCAGCCAGCTCTGCCGCCGGCCTTGGTGACACTGAACAAGGGCCTGGGGTCTCCAGGTGTCGAGCGCAGCGGCTGGAATGGCGTGCTCTTCCCGGGCGGGAGCGCTGTCACTCAGCTCTGGCTCCTGCCGCGCCTCCTTCCGCTCCCGCCAGCCCGCGGTGCCCGCGGCGGCCACTAGAGGGCAGCGAGTGGCTGTCCTCCCTGGGCCGAGGCTGCAGCGCTGATAAACATCTCCCCCACCCTGGGGATGGGGATGGGGACCCCGCCGTGTCGGGCTTCGGTCTCGGGCATGGAGGCGGGGAGGAAGATGAGCAGGTCCGGCTGGACTGGGTCGGGGGTGGGGCGGGGGCAGGGTGCTGTCTGTGCCCCCGCTCCTCCGAACTCCCAGGGGAGCGCCTCCCTCCCACCCCTTCACCCACAGTGGAGGAACCCTCACGAATGCGGGCTCAGCCACAGGAGATGCAGGGCCCAAGCTGGGGGCAGTCGTCTGTTCCAGGCCCACACCTTACACAGGATAAGCTGGGGCCGGTGGGAGGGGGTTTGGCCGTGGGTTGACAGCTAGTGACAGAGCCATCCCTGGGCCTGGGTGGCTCCACTCCCGAGCGAGGTGGCCTTACTCTTGTCGCACTTGCCCTACGCTGTGTTTCTAGGTTCTGTTTGGGGGCCTGGGAGGTCAGGGGCTTCCTGGACAGGCAGGCCTCTTGCCAGTTCTCCCAGACCTGTGCCAGAAGACCCTTCCCGTGGGAGGCTGGGGACGGGAGGAGGAGAGAGGAAGAGAGGCTGGAGAAACGAAGGAGCAGGAGAGGACTGGGAGGGCGCGGGGGCACATGAGGGGCAAGAGGGAAGGTGGGGAAGGAGACAAGGTGGTGCGTGGGAAGAGAAAGGGGGGGTGTGATGGCACAGGTGCGTGGGGAGAGCAGCCTGTGTGTGGAGAGGAGAGAGGGCGGTACCTTTGGGGTGAGATGGTGTGTGTGTGGAAAGGGGGTGAGGCTGTGGGCTGAGTGTGGGTGAAGGGGCTTCACAGAGCTCCTTGGAGTCCTCTGGCAGTTGCTGTCCCCCCCCACCTTATTTTAAACTGGGACCTCGGGCCTCTCCCTCCTCGACCCTGCTGGGTACACCCCTTTCCAGGGCAGTGAGGGGCCGGGACTGCTGGTATTTGGGTGCGTACACGAGGCAGACACACACACACACACACACACACACACACAGAGTGAGTGGGGTGGCCAGCGCCGCGTGGGAGGGAGCTGCCCCTCCCCGCACCACCGCCGCGTGGGAGGGAGCTGCCCCTCCCCGCACCACACACACACACACACACACACACACACACACACAGAGTGAGTGGGGTGGCCAGCGCCGCGTGGGAGGGAGCTGCCCCTCCCCGCACCCCCCCCACACACACACACAGTGAGTGGGGTGGCCAGCGCCGCGTGGGAGGGAGCTGCCCCTCCCCGCACCCCCCAGCCTGCGGGGCTCTGACCGGCGTGTGCTCAGGGAGCAGACCTCATCTTCCTGCTTCCCTCCTGGACCCCCTGCTCGGTAAAGGCTGCCAGGGAAGAGTGCCACCCGAACCAGGCATTTTTGTAAACCATGAAGTGAGACTGCATAGGATGGTGCTGGGAACCAGTACAAGGATGGGCGGGGAAGAGGCCCTGGGTGGGGGCAGCTGGGCGGCTCAGCACTGGCTTCCCTGCTGCAGGTACATCCCCTTCTTCCTCATCCTCTTCATGTACTTCAGCGGCTGCTTCACTCCCACCAAAGCTGAGAGCTCAATGCCAGGGCCAGCCCTGCCCCTGGTGGTGCCCAGCGGCCTGTACTACTGGTGAGTGGACGCTGGACCTGGGGTGCGGGGAGGCTGGGAGCCCTTAGTGAGCCAGGGAGTGAAAATGTGCTCTTGACCACAGGGCTGCTGTGTGACCCCAGATGAGACTCTCCCTGTTGAGGTCCCTGCTTCCTCCTCTTTCAGTGGGGACTGTGACTGCCTTATGGTGGCCGCTCTGTGACCAGGAAGCCAGGCCTGAGTGTGACCTCTTCACATTCAGAGTGCAACCTCGGGGCCAGTAGAATCCATCTCCAACACCAGGCCCTGTAAAGGCCTCGGGACCTCAATTTACTCCTCTGTGAAATGGGAATAATACCCACCTGTCTCCCTTTTAGGACATGGTGAGAATCCAGGGGGAGAGAAAGGGGCTTTGTAGACTATGGAGCATCATAGAGATGACAAGGACAGATATGTGGGGAATTCCATGGCCTCAGGGGCTACATGCCTGGTCTCCTTTTCCCTCCAGCTCTCTCTTCCCATTCCAGAGGATCCAGGCCTCAGCCAGGCTCCTACCCCTCCTCTGTCACTTCCGCTCTGGAGAAAGGCTCCCCTGGGGGTTGTGGGTGTCCTGGAAACAACTAACCCTTCTCTGGTGGGAAGCCTCCAGCCAAATGAAAAGGGCTTCCTCTCCTGGGGCCAGCTCCGGCCCACCTCCAGGGGCTGCCCTTGGCCAGCAGTGGGGGTCCACCAGGGCAAATCCGCATGCCCGCTGAGGGCAGGATTAACAGGAATGGGTGGCAACTACAGCTGGAGGGAAAGAGGTGAGACGTGGGAAGGAACTTCGGCCCGTTCTTACCCATAGCACTACCAGAGTGATAGCTACAGGAGGCCGTTTATTGGACAATATGCTTTTCCAAGTACGTAGTTCTTGAGAGATAGGGCCATTTATGCCCCTTTATGGGCAAGAAAACAGAGGCTCCAAGATGTCTTGTAAATTCCCCAAGGTGACACAGCCACTAAGTTGCAGAGCTATGTAGTTCCTTGAGTGGGATGGGTCAGCATTGCGGTTCTCTCTATAGGCAGGGGAGTGGACGAGATAACCTCTCAGAAGCCCTCTAGCCAGTGTTACTGAGTTCCTGGCCACATGCTAGGTACTGCCTTAAGAGCTGGAGAGAACCCTGGGAGATGAGACTGTCCCAGCCTTCAAGGAAACAGTAATGACAACTCCCATCAGCTGAAACTGCATTCGCAAACTCAGACGCCTTTAGGAACCAAGCTGGTAACAGACATGCAGGAAGCAGGCATCACGTGAGGCAGTAGGGAGTGGTGGGGCCTGTGGCACAAGCTGCAGAACGATGCTCTCTCCAAAGGCAGCAGCTGCTTTCTCCTCATCAGTTATTGTTATGTGGGAATACAGGCCTAACGTGAGCAGGGAAACCAGAACTCCACATTGGCAGGTAATGTTACTTACATACTGGCAACAAACTCAATGTTTTAAAAAATAGTAACTCTACAAGCCAAATCAATATGCTGCGTATGGGCCATGGCTCAGAGTGACGTGGTTGCCTCAGCCCCTCCCTCGACGTGCTAACCTGACCGACTGGGTGGGCAGCCTGGTACTTGGGTAGAGGGAGGGATGCCGGGCAGGATGGGCTGTCACGGCACCCACCTCCGCTCACGCACGGGCCTCCTTAGGTACCTGGTCACCGAGGGCCAGATCTTCATCCTCTTCATCTTCACCTTCTTCGCCATGCTGGCCCTTGTCCTGCACCAGAAGCGCAAGCGCCTCTTCCTGGACAGCAACGGCCTCTTCCTCTTCTCCTCCTTTGCCCTCACCCTCCTGCTCGTGGCGCTCTGGGTCGCCTGGCTGTGGAATGACCCCGTGCTCAGGAAGAAGTACCCGGGCGTCATCTACGTCCCCGAGCCCTGGGCCTTCTACACCCTCCACGTCAGCAGCCGACACTGAGTCCGGAGGGGTATGTGCACCCCAGATCCTCACCCAACCTCAGGCTGCACGGGGTGTCAAGCCACCTGACTGTGGGCAGCCAGAGCCCAGCCCTCCCCGCCACCCACCGGCCTGATCTCAGGGTCTGGCAGTGGTCTCTGATCTCCCTCTGCCAGAAGCTCTCTCTCCCTCCCCGCTCCAGGATCGTGGCACCCCTTCGTGTGAGGCTGATTGCAGGTTTCTGAGTGGCCGCCGAAGGCAGAGTTCTCACGCGCTTGCACTGTTCCCTGAGCCGCTCACTAGGGGTGGGGACGTCGTGAGGCTCTTCAGTCAGCCTTGTCTCAGCTTCAGTCTCTGCCTGCCACCAGCAGGCCTGCTCCCAGGAAAGGGGCCCTCGTTCCCCATGGGATGCCCCCCCCCGCCTCCCCCGAGGCACTGGGGCCCGGTCTCCTCCCTTGGCTGCGGACCCTCGGCCTCATTTCCCAGCAGTGCTGGCCTGCGTGTGTGCAGGGGTCTCGGGGGCCTGCCTCGCCTCCCCCGGCCCCGCCTCCTCTCCTGTGCTCTCAGGGAGCCCTGTGCCTCAGAGCCTCCTTTCACCCCGCATGCAGTGATCCCCCAGCCCCTGTCAGTCCCCGTCTGCTGGCAGCATCAGGGGTGAGAAGTGTGACTAAAGGCAGTGTGGAGCCCAGCCTGGCTGGCTGCTGCTGCTTCTTACTTTGGGAGTGAATTTGGGAGGCAGGAGGAGGGTGGTCCCTGGAGCAGGGGAGGGAGCGGCTGGTCTGGGGCCCAGGCAGGAGCTCTGGGCTAACCCCAAGGGCCCACTCAGCCCTGTGTGGCTGAGAGCAGGTGCTGCCACTGTCCACTGGCCCTCCGTGCCACTTAGTAGGATCCTGCGGTTGGGGGTCACCTCAGGAGCAAGAAGGGCCTCCTCTAGGTCCCAGCTCTCTTCAGAGGAGTCTGGGGGAGGTCACGGGGGTGGGGACCAGCATAGGGCATCTCCAGACCTGCCCCTCAGAGATGTCCCACTGAGCCTCCCAGCTGTGCTGCCAGCCCATCCCAGGGGCTGAAGCAGAGAGGGTGCCCTTTGGGGGAAGGTGGCGAGCCTGGTTTGTGGGAGGTTGGCACTTAGCCTTGGGCAAGTTGTTTAATCCCTTGGGGCCTCAGCTCTTGATCTTTGAGGGTCTCAGCCTCACCACACAGCCACCAGGGGCTTTGTGGGCTACTGTTACTAGAAAACACAGGGGAGGGCCACGCTGAACAGGAGACGCATCATCGTAGGCCATGTTGTGATGAGAGAAACACCTTTTGAGGAAAGCAGCTTTGTTTTTCAGGCCTGCTGCTGAGGCATGTTACAGCACGGTAGCCCTCCTCACACCCAGAGTGTGGACATAAAGACTGTAGTTTAGGATTCCCACTTTGCTTTTCCCAGGCACCTTTTAAAATAACCACTCAGCATTTAAACCCATAAAAACCTGGTGACCTCCACCCCTACCGTTTTATGATAGGTGCTTGGTACCCTGCTCTCTTCTCCCTCAGGACCTGGGACGGAGGATGGTCCTTCGCCTGGCTCATTGCACCCCCTGGCGTCTGGGATCTGAAATAATAAATCTTGTGGCTCTACTTACTTCGTGTGGATGTATTGAAACTGCCTTCAGTCAAAAGGACCCCATGGGTTTCATTTCCCGAGTGGGAGCTGGATACCGAGGGAGCTGCCTGCCGCCCCCGCGTGGGTGGCTTGTGCCCCCTGACTCAGCAGGTCACAAGTCTGCACATTCTTAATTCATAAGCCAGCTGCAGCCTTTCAGCACACAAGGGCCCCCACCTGCCCAGCAACCTCGTTTGACTCCTTCCCTGCCTCAAGGCCACTGTTAACTCCAAAGCCTGCTCCAGGCCTGTTCTCCATAGAGAGATATTGATGGATATCGTCTGAGCAGGCATAGGCCTGGTTATGTGGGGTCTGAAGCTTATACAATTTTGGGGGTGCTTGATAAAACAGTAAAAAAAAAAAGTGAATAAAAAATTAGGTATGAAAATGAATGTTTAGAATGGTAAAGAAATCACAGCAAGTTATTGGAGCCTTGGAGAGTCATGTCCCTCTTGACCAAGATCTCTTTGGGCAGTTTACTGAAAATGTTGCCCTAGAAATACTTCTTAATTGCAACCTGGCTTCCCTCCACCTAGAAAACTCTAGGCCAATGGTTTTCACAGTATGGCCCTGACTGGCAGCATTTGGATGGCAGGAGAAAATGCAGATTCTTTTCCCCTTTCACCTGCTGAATCAGAAATTCTGGTGATGGGGCCCTTCAGGTGAACAAAATCTCAGCCCCCAAGTTGCATTGGAGGGGGTTTCTGTTTTGTGTTCTGAGTTGAAGTGTAGCCTACACACAACAAGGTAAAGCATACACCTTGAGAATTTTTGTATAGTGAACCCTCAGGTAGCCACCACCCTGTGCAGGTGTTTTCAGTCATGAGAAACACCTCTTAGAGACACCTAGAAACACCTAAAAAAAGGAGTTGGCCAGGGTGTCTCGGTGTGCCTTTGGGGACACAGCCCCAAACTCTAGCACACACTGACCTAAACTCAAGGAAATGTCACGTGTATGCTCAGGCCATTCAAGATGGCTGTTCTCTTGCTCTCTCTACATCCCCAGCTCGACCAGGCCCTGCTTCACTCCCATGACTATCTAATCCTCTTAATTGTAGGGCTTAACTAGCCCCTGGTAACTGATGAACCCACCTGAAGTCAATTCCCCCTATAACTGGTAACCTCCTTCCCCCACAGAGCAGTAAAGATGGCTGCCGAGTCCTGTCTGCCGCACACGGCGCGGTGTTGCTCCAGGATGTTGCTTCAAACGTGTAAGATCCCCTATCCAACAAATCACTGATGTCTCTGTCACTGTCTCTGGGCTGTTCCTTTGGTCTCTAGGCTGGGCCACAACAAAGCTTGCAGGCCTGCGGGAGTGCAGCCCAACAATTGGCGAGCCAGCCGAGAAGCCAAGAAAACTCCCGGGCGCACCGAGATGTCGGGGAACAAGGACAGGGAATGGAAAGTTGTGAGGAATCCGGGGGTGGCCATCCACTCGGGTGCGGGGCCCTGTGGCGTCTGTCCTTGATGAATGAGGGCCGCCAAGAGACTGGCGAATCCACAGACCACCCCGAGGGTGTTGCAGAGATGTCGCTGCTATTACTGTGGGGAAAAAGAAGCTAGATGGTGGAAGGGGTGGCTGTGACTGTGGGCTGGCTGCTGCTTTGGAGGCTGAGAAAGGCCACAGACACTGAGCAAGTGCCCAAGGCTCAGCTTAGGGGCCTACAGGTAGGATGCCAGGCTGGCCCAAACCAAAACTGCTGGAACGTTAATGGCCAGATTGAGGGAACAAGATGGGAAACAGACATTTAGCTCACCACGCCGCGTGGCTGAAGGGAAGGCAGCTTCCCCGACAGGGAGTCCAGATGGTTGGGGCCCGTCCAAATGGGAACCCCAAGGTGTGGGACCCTACAGAGAGCACTGATGAAGAGGAAGAAGATTGGGACGAGGTCATCGAGCTCCCTGTCCCCCAGGCACAGATGAAGCGCTCTTTTCTCCCCCAGAGTGGAGGCAGCTGACCATCAGGAGGGACACCTCTCTCTCCCATCATAATGATGATATTCTGTTAACCTCAGGGTCTGTTTCCCGTTTCAAAGTAGCAGCCCCCATGCTTGGAGCTCATTTGACAGCAGAGGGATGGCTGGGGAATGCAGACAGAAGGCAAACACCTGGATGACCTGTCAAATACTTGGGTGTTATCTGGTCAGGTAAGCCCAAAGTGGTACTCAGCAGTTACTGGCAAAATGCAAGCACACCTGTGACCCATCACCCCGAAACAATTACAGACCTGGCTAGGGCTGTTGGGCTATTGGAGGCCTTTCATCCCGCATCTGGCCCAAACTTTTTGACCCTTATTCAAGCCTGTAAAGAAGGGAGCTCAGTGGGAGAGGACCCCGGGGGAGGAAGATGCCTTCACCCTAGCCAAGGTGGCTGTTAAACAGATCCAGGGCTTTAGGGATATGAACTCAGGGACAAGCTTGTGAGTTGGACATGGCGAGTAACCTGAAACGGTTTGGTTGGGGCCTGTGGTAACAGCGTAATCACAAGAGTGCCCTTGGGCTCCTGGTCCCACCCGTGGAAGGGGGCGGAATAACGATGCCATGTGATGGAGCAACAGCTCTGTGCAATCTACAATGCTTCACAACAGGTGAAAGACATCCCAGAAGGCACCCCAGTGACTGTACGTACTCAGGATCCCACAGCTGAGTGGCTAAAGGATACCTTCCAGAAACCCAAGTCCGGGCATGCACAAGTCCAAGCCATAACTTAAGTGGCATGTCTGTTGAAGGCAACGTAGCCCTTGACCTACTGGCCCACTGAGTGCAGAGTTACAGGCTGAGGCCTGGTTACCTACACCATGGAGGACCCCACCGGCCTGACGGAGACAGCTGATCCTCCTGAGATACCTCCTTTAGTGGAAGAAGGCACAGGCTCCATCCCTTGGGAGGTTTCGTACACTGATGGGTTGGCCTGGGGTGATCAGTGCAGGTGAGCAGCAGTGGCCAGCCGGCCTGCAACGGACAGCATCTGGATGGATACAGTGGATAGCCCAGGAGTGGATGGTGGCGGGGCGACCCTATGGGGAAAGGGCCCTGATAGCGACCAAGGAACCCACTTTATGGGCCACGAAATTCAGGCA
This sequence comes from Mesoplodon bidens, assembly GCF_964165515.1. Classification (NCBI taxonomy): domain Eukaryota; kingdom Metazoa; phylum Chordata; class Mammalia; order Artiodactyla; family Ziphiidae; genus Mesoplodon; species Mesoplodon bidens. The sequence goes on along the minus strand of NC_138178.1, from coordinate 57,716,906 downwards.
TGGGCTGATAAAAATGACAGACACTGGCATTTCCCCCTGCGCTACACCGCCCCTGCTGCCGGACTAAGCAGAGGGATGAATGGACCACTTAACCAGCTAGTGAGACTGGGAACCTGCTCTCTTGACATGTGGACCAGGACGCTAACTCAGCCCCTCCGAGCTATAACTGAACATACCAGGAGCAGTCGACCCAGTGCCTGCAGCACGTTAACCCAGAAGCAACTAGGCAACACCATCCAAGTTCAACTGTTGACCACCGAAGGACCAGTACTGATCAGGACAGTAACTTGTTTTCACCCTGGCCACCGGACCTATTCCTAGGGGAACCCAGTACAAAATGGCCTGGGGCTCGCAGGTAGGCCCCCGGCGGTTTGGGTTTGCCACTTCATGGGGAATAGGATTAGAAAGGGACTTACAGGCTTCACCTGTCCTCCACTTGGCCCTACCTAACACCACTAAGGTAATTAATCCAAGCCCCTATTGGAGCAAGCACCATTATATGAACCCTATGGTCTGTTATACGCCCTCTCTTGGCTGAGGGGACTGAGGGTGGACAGACGGTGTGGGACTGCAGGCTGGGATGCAGACCACAGGTAGGGATGGTGTGATCTCAGAATGCTGTTACTGCTTGTATTGGCTTCAGGGCCATGATCTTCCCCCCATCTCGTGCCTGTAAAACATCTCTATATTTCGTCTCTAGCCTGAGCAGAGGGAATCTGTTTGGGAACTGGGCAGCAATGGTGGCCTCGCCATTGGTAAGTCTGACTGCTGGGTCTACAGCGAGATGCTATTGTCATCCTCCTCTGGACTTCCATGAAAAGTTGACCCAATAAGCGCCTGGCTCCAAAGTCTGCCCACCTCCTGGACTCTTGATACTCCTTAGCAGCTGTTGGCTCTGTTGCATTTGTGGTATTTGGTTGCAGTGCCCTCTGCATACCTGACCCCAGGGATATGGCGGAAGAGGGTCAGACCAAGACTGTAAGGGTCACATAGGGTGTGTAGGGGTGGAGGGTATGGTCAGGCCGTTCAAGATGGCTGTTCTCTTGGTCTCTGTACATCCCCAGCTCGACCAGGCCCTGCTTCACTCACATGACCATCCAATCCTCTTAATCATAGGCCTTAATCAGTAACTACTACCTACCTATGTGTTTTTGCCCCTGCCCCAGCTGCTGGTGTGCCTGGTAACTGAGGAGCCCACCTGAAGTCAATTCCCCCTGTAACTGGTAGCCTCCTTCTCCCCTGGAGTAGCGAAAACTGCCATGTCCTGCCTGCCACCTTCCATCCACAGTGGGGAGTCGCTCCAGGATGTTGTTTTGGACATGTAAGATCCCCTATCCAACAAATTGTTGTTATCTCTGTCGCTGCCTCTGGGCTTTTCGGTCTCGAGGCTGGGCTACTACAAGGCCCAACAGTCATGTCTCCTCCAAGACACCCTTTCCAAACACAGGGTGATTCCGAGGAAGCACTTGGCCCGGCCCTGCCGGCCTTCCCCCCAGGCCTCTGCTCTGTGCTCCCCACCCTCCCAAGCCCCCACCTGACGTCCCGTCTCCTCTTCTTCCGTAAGGCTGTTAGTGAGAAGTTCCCCTCCTCTCCTGCCTCCCTCCAGTCTCTCCTCTACTCAGCCCAACCGGGAAGAGTGCGAATCCTCCAGCTGAAATTCTCTGGGTCTAGAAACGGGTGTGAACAGGTGACTCAGGAGACACGAAGTGGAGGAAAAGAGAACCTTCCACATGGGGGTGGTCTAAGGGACAAAGGAGGGCCCCAGCTGTCCATGTGCCAATTACCAACGCATCCCTCTGCGCACGTGCAGCCCCTTTCTAGGACCCACTTGTCCCTGGTCCGGGAGCTCTGGTGCAGTGCACAACATGTGCAGCCGTACGTGTCGGTCCTGACAAAGTGGGTGAACCCTGGAGTTGGAGCCCACAGGCAGGACAGCCACGGACAAGGGATATAACAGGTGTCTGGGAGAAGAACGGGGAGAACCCAGCTGTGCCCAGTGCTGTAGCTCCAGGGAACTGCCCCCCTCACTTCCTCAGTGGGTGTGGGGAGCAGCACAAACCACTGAGAAATGGGGAGAGTCAGCAGCTTCTGCCGGAAGGGGTGGGGGCTGCGGTGGGGAGAGGAAGGAAAGGAAGAAAAAGGGGGAGACTTCCCGGCCGGGAAAGTCACTTAAGAGGCCTCCCTCTGAGCCCCCTGGGCAGCCTGTGGTGGGGCCAGAGACCGCAACGCAGGCATCTACTGCATCCCCACCCCAAACCGCGCGCCCCCCACCAGAAGGAGGGGAGAGAACTGACACACATGCTGAGCACCGGCCATTTCCTGTGACGAGGCCCGTCCAGGATACTGAGGCACAGAGCAGTGAAGTGACACGCCAGAGTCACTCAGCAGAGGGGCCTTAGAGCAACAGCGGCTGAGTCCCTTCTGCACAAGGCACCCCAAGGCTCTGGCAGTGGAGGTGGCTGTGCCGTCACAGTGGGGTTTCCTCCCACCTACAAGGTGGTGTGTGATGAGCCTTAAGTAAGGCGGTGTGCAAAGTGCCCGACACCTAGGAGGAGCCTGTCAGCCCCCAGCTTAGTCCCCGGAGAGAGAGAGGAAAGACCCCCGGAGACGGGGCCAGGGACCCCCTTTCTGTGTGTCACTGACCCCTTCTTAGTGTCCACAGAGGGCTCCCAGGAAGGAACAGCAGTGTTTGTCCTCTGGCTACAGAGCATCAGCCTCCTGATGCAGGATCGAGTGCTGGGGAAGCCCTCGTGCAGCCCCGGTCTCTCAAAATCCAACCTGCCACTAGCCCAGGCAGGCCGGGCATCAGCAGTGCACGGGAAGCTGGAATCTGACCCCTGGCGTTGGGCCTGGTCTCCATGGCAGCCGTGGATTTATAACCGGGGCCTCCACCCAGCTTGGCGGACTTTCGACTTGAAGCCGGGAGGAAGGGGAACAGGAAGGCCGTTCTGGGAGCAGCGAGCGCACGGGTGGCAACCGGAGGCCCTGCAATGGTGAGTGAGGGTCTGTGTGGCCCTGTCGGGCTGTCCTGGGCTGGGGTGGCCGGGGGGGCTTTTGTGGAGTCCCTCCCTGACTGTTCTCCTCTCTCTGCTGCAGGCCAAGTTTCTTTCCCAGGACCAAATTAATGGTAGGTTTGGTTTGTTCTTTCATTAGCAACTCACAGCAAAATATGGGTCTCGTTAGGCAATTTGCTATGCTCATTTTTTGTTAGTGGGAGGGAAGGAGGTTGGTGGGAGAGCTGGGCCCACCCACAGGCAAGGGGCCGGCGGCTGCAGGGAAGGGCTGGGTTGGAGGTGCAGGTCGGGGGCAAAGCTCGGAGGTAAGAGATGTTGGTGTCGCACTTGTCGGTGTGATTTACAAGAGGGAGTGATAGGAGAAGGAGCTCACTGGGTTTTCCCTCAGAACTTGATAGCTGGATTTGGGGAAGGAGAGGGAAAGGGGATGGACAGAGAGACACCGCTGTGGCTGAGGACCCAACCAAAGGAGGGGGCTTTGTAGCTGGCTGAGAAAGAGAAAAGAGCCTAGGTTTGCACTCTCAGGCAGGATGCTTCTACGCTCTGGGCCTCAGTCTCCCCATCTGTAAAGGGGGGAAGGTCGGCTTAGGTGGTCTCTGAGGTCCCTTCTGTCCTGACAGCAAGCCTAGTTTTGGTGTTTGGAGCACTTTGTTCCCGGAGTCCCATGACCTGCTGGTCCCCAAGCAGGCTTCAGTTTCCCGCAGTGCATGGTTCTGTTTCCACAAGGCCAAGCCAACAGAGTTGGGTTACACAGAACTCAGGGGCCCAGACCTGGCTGGGGAGGCCCATCCGAGCTCAAGTAGGGAGATGAACTGAGGGTTACCTAGGCAGGGATTCCAGAGTTCTGGGTACCAGGAGTTTGGTCTATAAGGGGGAGTGGGTGGGTGGGTTGTAGGCACCTCCCCACAGACCCCTTGATATCCTTACCCCACGAGGGGGAACAGAGCAGGGAGTCTTAAAACACAAGGCCCAGGGCAGGGGTCCCTCTTGCCCAGGTCTCGAGGCAAGACTTGAGGAGTCTCGGGGCTGGAGTCCAGCTGTCAGCCTCAGCCTTCCCCAACCAACACCTGGCTCTGAGGCTCACCTTCCCTCTGGGGCCTCTGAACCTCCCAGAAGGGAAGAAGGTAAGTTCCCCTTTGTATCTTAATGTCTGACACAAAGAAAGTGACCACAAATGTTAATGAATGAAAGACTGGAGTGGGAAGAGCAGGGACCTTGGAGGCAGTGGACCTGGGGTCCAGTCACCTGAGCCTCAGTTGTCTCATCTGTGAAGTGGGGCTAATGATACTGCCTCACCAGGCTGCTGTGAGAGACACAGCAGATGTCAGCCACGTGCCTGACGCTGGGCCTGTGTGTCACCCAGACGTACACGGGGGCCAGCTTGCTCTTGCTAGCGTGAGCCAGACGGTACGGTTCTAAGAAATTTGTGAGCTGGTTGTTAAAATCAGCCATTATTAAATAATGGAAGATGAAAGAATGCTCCAATCCCTCCATCTGTATAAACTTTTTTTTTTTTTTTTTTTTGCGGTACGCGGGCCTCTCACTGTTGTGGCCTCTCCCGTTGTGGAGCACAGGCTCCGGACACGCAGGCTCAGCGGCCATGGCTCACGGGCCCAGCCGCTCCTCGGCATGTGGGATCCTCCCGGACCGGGGCATGAACCCGTGTCCCCTGAATTGGCAGGCAGACTGTCAACCACTGCGCCACCAGGGAAGCCCTGTATATAAACATTTAAAAAAGATATCTCATGGGGCTTCCCTGGTGGCACAGTGGTTAAGAATCTGCCTGCCATGCAGGGGACATGGGTTCGGACCCTGGTCCGGGCTGATCCCACATGCCGCGGAGCAACTAAGCCCGTGCACCACAACTACTGAGCCTGTGCCCTAGAGCCTGTGAGCCACAACTACTGAAGCCCGCGTACCTAGAGTCCGTGCTCCACAACAAGAGAAGCCACCTTAATGAGAGGCCTGTGCACCACAACAAACAGTAGCCCCCGCTTGCTGCAACTAGAGAAAGCCTGTGTGCAGCAACAAAGACCCAATGCAGCCTAATATAAATTTATATATATATAAAAAAATCTCTTGCAGTCAATAGTGCTGAAGATTTCAGTTTAATGAATATAATTTGCACAAAGGCTGAGAAGTAGTTTAATAGTAGATCACTTATCAGATGTAATGATAGTATAGTCATTGGGCATTCATTGGCATGCAGCCTACCTCACTTATGGTTAAATCAAAACTGTAGGTTGGCAATGGCTACAAGAGCTGTCAAAACTCACTGTGATAATCAATTGGCTAGATGGAATTTATAATCGAGTATATTTTATGATTTGTAAATTGTGTGCTGCACATCCTTAAGTCTATAAAACAAACTATGTACATATATCATCACAGCTGGTTGTTACATTCCGAGCATACAACTGGTGTTATTCTAGGCCCTGGGGAGGATTCTTTCTTGCCTTGGGATATTTGTATTTTCAAAGGGAAAACCTAAAGGGGATTTTTAATTCAATTTATTTAACCCAATTTGTTCTTTCATTCAACAGTTATGAGTCCTTTCTTTGTGCCGGCCCAGTTCTAGGCATTAAAAATATAGCAGTGCACATAATAGCCCCAAATTCCTGTGTTCACAGGGTTCACCTTGCAGGGATGGTGGTGGGGGGGACAATAGGAAAGTAGTAAAATAAACAGGATGTTGGATGGCCGGATGGCCTATCAGAAGGAGAGCCAGGCAGGGAGAGGAAGGAGGTGTGGAGGTCTCAGGGGGCGGGGCAGCGGGTGGAAGGAAAAGAGCCCTGTTGTTCCAGCGCAGGACTCCAAGTTCAGAGCCAGACTCCCAGGTATCTAAAGGCAGGAAGACAGAACACGTTTTATGTAACTGAGGGGGTGGGCCCCCATTTGACCCTAGCCCTGCTGATATCAGGGACCATGGGTCCCCGTGGTGCAGGGCACAGGGGCAGGGGGCAACGTGCCCCCCGGTAGAGCCTGGTGGATTCCAGGCCCCAAGAATGTGATGTCCCCACCTGGCCACTGTCGGAAGATGGTCAACTGTCATAGGATGAGGTCTCAGGAAGGCAGCGGGCCCACCCCTCGTGCAGAGGCAAACCAGACAGAAGACAAGGTGGGGTGGCCAAGAGCAGTCCCCAGGAGGGGGAAGGGGAGAGCTGAGTTTAAGCCCTGCACACATGGTGGCCCTCTCTCTCTGCCCCCATCCCCACTGGCACTGGGCCTTCTTGGAGGGAATTAGGTTTTGCAGGAACCAAAGGTGGGGTTAGGCCAGGCTCTGGCCCTGCTTCCCCTGGGCCACTCCAGCCCCTGCCACCAGGTCCTGTTGGTGGTCTGCCCCTCCGAAGCTCAGGCTCTGTAAAGTTCTGGAAGGGTGGAAAGTTCCCATTCAACCTCTCCACAGGCACAAAAGCAGCTAATGGTCTCTAAACCCCACTGCCTGCCCTGCATTTGATTAGCAACCTGCCCCAGCCTTCCTTGCCCCATCTGCACCCTGGGAACAATGAAGGCCCCACCCCCACGGGGTCACAGTGGGGATTACACAAGGGCCTGGGGGGCAAGTGCTATAGTAGCGGGAGCTGCGGTTGCTGGCTTTGTTACTGTCAGCTCAGGAGCCGCTGGTCTCGCCCTCTGAGGAACCAGCTGGGTGTGGGAAGCGGGAGAGAGCAGGGTGCCGAGGACAGCGCAGGGCCCGGCACGTTCCCGAGAGGGGCTCAGGCAGGAGCTCTACCCCGTGGGCCCCAGGGACAGGACGAGAGGGGAGTCGTGACCAATTCTGATGAGAGCCCTACCCACAGCCCGTGGTCAGAACCTCTGTGAGGGGCCCCTGATCTTCCCGAGCTCACGGCTGGCCTCACTGTGCCTCCAGGGCTGGGGGTCGGGGGAGATGCAGGTGGGGGTCGGTTCTGCTGGGCCTGGGGGGATCTGTGGATCTGGAGGCTACTCTGCCCCCAGCAGGGGAGAGAGGGTTTGGGAGCAGCAAGCAGGATCTCAGCAGAGCCTGGGACGACGTCCTGGCAGCGCCTCTTGAAGTCTTGAAGGGGGCCAGGGCCTGTGTCAGAGAGCGGCTTGAGGGTTCAGCAGCCTGGAGGCCAGCGGCTGGCGCAGTAGACTCAGAAGTGCCCACAGTTGTGATTATTGTCATCACGTATGAGAGCCTCTCTGCCAGGCCTGCCCAGAGGGGATTTCTGGTCCTTCCCAGAAAGGAGGACCAGTAGCCCTGAGGCATTACTGTCCCTGTTTCCCACATAAGCTGTCTTTGCCAAGGTCCCCTGGGAGTCTGGTGCCCTGCTGTGAGCTCCCGGTCTCCCTGGGCTGGCCCTGGAGGGTGAGAGAGAGCTTTCCTCTGGTTTTAGCCGACTGAGGAAGGGAGCAGGGAGGGCGAGAGGGAGGAGGCAGCAGGGAAGTCAGGAGAGGGAGGGCAGAGGGTTGGCAGATGAAGCAGGACACCTAGTTCAATGTAAATTTCAGATAAACAACAAATACCTTTATAGGTATATCCCATGCAAAACTTGGGATCGACTTAAACAATGAATACATTTTTTAGAATATCTGAAGTTCGGTTTACCCTGGCAGCCCTGGATTTCTCTTTGCTGTCTGGCCACTCTAGGAGGGGAAGAGGAGAGGGGAGCAGGCAAAAGGAAGGGGAGGGGCAGGAAGAGGGGGAGAGGACGGAGAAGCGGGGTGGAGGGTGAAAGAGGGCTCCTGATTCTCCCTTCTGGGCTTTGGCAGAGTACAAGGAATGCTTCTCCCTGTACGACAAGCAGCAGCGGGGGAAGATGAAAGCCACTGATCTCCTGATGGTGATGAGGTGCTTGGGGGCCAGCCCGACGCCAGGGGAGGTGCAGCGGCACCTGCAGACTCACGGGATAGGTGAGTGGGCTGGGCCGGGCCAGTTGCCAGGGAAGGAGGAGTCTGGGCTGAGGGTGGGCTCTGAGCCCCACAGCTGTGGTCCTGGGGAGGGCCCGGCAGGCAGGTGCAGATGATTGGGGTGTAAACAGCTCAGAAGTTTGAGGGGTAGGTTGCAGCTGGAGCTCACCGGCTGGGTGCTGTGGAGGCACCTAGCCAGGTGTGCTGTGTATCACTCAGGCTTCCTTGAATCCTCACAGCAACCGGTGACACCCCCATCCCAGAGGACCAAGGGATCTAGGCATTCCAACAAGGTTATCACACACCTGCAGTCCAGACAGTGCTAAGTGATCCCAAAGTTGTTTTGATAGAACAATGTCCCTCTACTATTTGTCATGTGCTTAGCTCAACAACCCAATGAAGGAGGCACTATCCTAATCCGGGTTTTACAGACAAAGATCAAGATTCAGAGCCCATTAGGTAACTTCCCCAAGTGCTTACGCCAATGGTGGAATCAGGCTTGGAACCCAATTCTGATCTCCAAGTGGTTCTCTGGTGATGTGATTATGGGATTTTCATTCCCCTTGTTTCCTGTTTTTGACAATGGAAACATGGGACTTTTCATAACCAAAAACAAGTTTTTTTTGTTGTTGCTGGTGGTAGGTTTTTATTTTTTAAAGAAAAAGAGGGAGGGATGTCAGAGGCCAGGATGGCTGTTTGCATTGGTGGCTGGACACTCAGGAAGGAAAGAGAAGGGTGGCCTGGAAAGAACACTTGATCAAGAGCCCATCTGGACCTCAGTTTCCTCATCTCTCAGATGGGCTCCCACCATCTGCTAGCGTTATCCTGAGGTCCCATCCGAGGGTGCCTGAAGTAGCACTGGGAGCCCGTCCTGAGGCCAGCCTGGGCCTGGGGGTGGGCCTCTGAAGGCTTCAAGCCCGGTGATGGGGCGCTTAGCAACTGCGATCCGCTGCTTCCATCTCCGAAGGGGTGGTGGTTTCCTCTGACTTCTGTCTCCTGCAAACAGGAAGCTGTGGTCAGGGGCAGTTCTGACTTCCTGCAGTTGTAGGCCAGCCAGGGCCTGGACTGAGGTCCCCAGGCATGCCTGGAGGAGGGGTGTGGGCTGGGGGGACTGGGATGGAGGCTGCAGTGAGGTGAACAGCCTGGGTGGGACAGAGGCTTGAGGCCCCAGGTGGGGGCCATCTGTCCATCTTTGTAGATGTGTTACAGTGGCTGCCAAAAGGGGGGCTAGACATGTTGGTGCACTTCCCTCCAGTTCAGGGCAGGAGAGAAGCATCCAGAAGGGGGTAGAGGAGGCAGTGCTTCATCCTAGTCCTGCCACTGCTCTGAGGTGACTCTACGCTCTGAGCTTGTCTCCTTAGTGGGCAAAATGTGATGATAACCAGTCACTAAGGGGTTGTTGGGAGGATTAAATGAGGCATATCCATGGTGGGAACTCAGCAGGACAGGCTGCATCCTCTTCCCCATGACCACTGCCTCCATGATGGTGCTTCCTGAGTTAGGTGGCCCTCGAGCTGGCCATGAAGGCCGGAACCCAGCTGCCTTCCTCAAGAGAAGCCTTCTCCTCCCTGCTCACTCCGCTGTGTTTGGGGGTTTCCTAGACAGAAATGGAGAGCTGGATTTCTCTACTTTCCTGACCATTATGCACATGCAAATAAAACAAGAGGACCCAGAGAAGGAAATTCTTTTGGCCATGTTGATGGCGGACAAGGAGAAGAAAGGCTACATCATGGCGTCTGAACTGCGGTCAAAACTCATGAAACTGGGAGAGAAGCTCACCCACAAAGAAGGTAATGGCCTGGGTCCCTCTTTTCCAACAGCAGGTGATAAAGTGGTTGGGGGAAGGACACCAAAGCCCAATCCATGCCACCCGGGTTATGTAGGCACTGCATTTGATGGATGCCCCAGAAGGTTGTGACTAGATGTTGAGCTTGGTGAACTCTGGATTGGATCCCAGAAAAGAACTAGGGACCCTGTGGGTGGCAGGAGAAATTAGCCAGGGTGAAGGGGCGGCTTGGGGAAACCCAGTTATGATCTACTTGGGCATCACACTGTGTTCTAAACTTTCACTGTGGGCCTTCATTTAGTGATTTTGACATCTCTGGGAGCACTAGTGTCCCCCTCATACTGATTAAACAGGTGCAGTGAGTGACTTGTAACAGAGCTAGGAGCTACATGCAGGTCTATTAGACACTTGGACCCCCGCCCCCCAGCCCCTCTCAGGCTCTTTCCTCTAACCACAGCTGTCTTCTGAAGCTGCTACTGCTGCCAAGTTTCTAAATTGAGAAACTTTGCTCCCTTTCCTCACGACTCAGCCACCTCTAAGAGCTTTTCCAGAAGGGGTGTCCGTGGTGGTCTTTGACTCCTACCTTCCCTGCCTTCCTACCTCAGAGAGGATGAGAGGCTTGGGTCTTCTAGGAAAGCCCGATGTCCATGGTAAGGGCGACCCCAATGTTGGGCCCTTTGCAGGTGTTCTCCCAGCCTGCCTGGTGGGCCCCTCAGTCCAGCCACGGCAGCCATGCCAGGTTGCTGCTAGAGTCCACACCCACCAACCCCAGAGGCTGGGATTTCTAGTTAGGCCACTGGGCCACTGCCTATGATTGAGGCAGGAGGAAAAAGGCTTCAATAGTGATGGGCCTTTAGCCTTTGGTTAAATCACAACAAACAGACTTGAATCCTGGCTCCCCCTCATTCTGGGGGACCTCAGGTGAGTTTCTTAACCTCTCTCACCCTCCTCAGTTTCCTCGTTGGGAAATGAGGTTACAATAGACAATCCCTCAGGTCCCTCCCAAAGCTAACATTCTATAAAGCAGTCTGCTGAGATTTTATCTGCAGTCACAAAGGCACAGTGCAAAGCATGTAAAAATAGCTCTACAGAAGGCAGATGGAGCTTCCCCCGCTTTTTCAGGCCGGCAGCTATCACGATCTCATCTTTCATTGTGGCTGTTTTAATGTGAACAGGGAAACACGGGCTCTCCTTCCCTCCCCGGCTCTCAGGACACTGCTTGGGCTTTTATGTACCAAGTGGAGTGTTTGGAGGGCCAGCAGGGGCCTTAATTCTTACGGTTGATGATCTGTCTAAAGCAATACCACAGCCCCCAGACTCAAACATATCTCTCATTTGTTTAACCAGTAAAGAAACATTTCAAAGAAACTGATAATGTCTTCCAGACAGAGACTGATGTCCCTTCCTCTGGCTGTGGGAGAAGGAAAGATGATACTAGAAGTAAGACTCCTTTACGCTCAGTGATTGAAAGAAAAGCTTCAGTTTTACTACAGAAGCATCCTTGGAGCTGCTGAGATAGCTGGGAGGGAGGCCTCCTTTGCGACCCGGTTCTTTGTGGGTTCACAGGGAACCGCCGTTCTACCCAGAAGGCATCATCAGACTCCAGCTGCCCCTCTTCTGGACAGTTGGAGGCTGCAGTGGTTGGTGTTAGACCTGTCCATTGGGATGGTTTTAACCAAGTGGTTGATGGGTAGAAGCATCTCTATGAAATAAGATAAATTACAGTCTCAACATTCTGAAAATACTCAGAAATACTATCAGCTTAAGCACAGAGCACAGTAATTACATTTTTGGAGGAGGATGGTTAAGCAGGCAGTCACAGGATATTTTCTAACAGCTACCCAGGATTATGTTGGGGACGCCTAGGGCCGGGGAAGTTAACACAGAGCAGTGAGATAGTTTTGTAAGAGGGTGAGGATGGTCCTGAGAAACCACCGTGGAAAAGTGTAAGCTGAAATGGCTCTTCTTGTCAACTCCTGGGACAAGCTAGTATTTTGTCCCAGGGATCCAAAACCAGTAACTGTAGGGGTTTTGGTTTTTTCTTTTTTTGAGCAACATTAGAGAACAATGGCAGTTTTTTGTAGGCTTTGAGCTTAGACACAGTTGAATATATTTTCTCTTATACTACCCCACCCCCGAAACGCACTTTTTAAAAGAGGTGATGGTGGCAGGTACCACTTGTCACTGAGCCCCCTCGGGGTGGGGGGGTGTCAAGCTGGAAGGCAGACTGGCAGGTCAGGGGCAGGCCAAAGACTGGGCTGGGGGGCCCGGGATGGAGCTGCAGAGGGTATCTGTTCTGCAGGGGGCTGAGACAGTGGGCTGTAGAAGGTAAAATTCATGCCAAAGCTTTCTGGAAATACTGGCACAGGGGCCAGACATTTTCTGAAGGGGAAAAAAAAACCCACAAGGTGGTTTCAGTGACTGAACCCTTACCAGTACACTCCTACCCTGGCCCCTGCAGAAAGCCTGATGAACTCAAAATTGGATACATGGTCTCCAAGGGGTAGGGGGTGAATTGTCCTGTTCCCTCCACTGGCTTATTTCCTCATCTACGGGAACAGTCAATTAGACGCTCAGGGAAGACCTCCAGGGAGTCCCAACCCCCAGCTGGATGTCCTATAACAACACTAAAGCCAAACTGAAAAATTAATGTGATTTATTGCAGTGGATGATCTTTTCAGGGAAGCAGATATTGAACCTAATGGCAAAGTGAAGTATGACGAATTTATCCACAAGATCACCATTCCTGTGCAGGACTACTGAATGAGGAGAAGGCAAGAGAGCCTCCCCTGGGCCGGAAAACTCAGACTGATGAATCTTTAAAAAGAAAAGCGTTCCTTTCACTTGCGGGAGATGGCAAACACAGCAAGATGACATACCTGACCACAGGAGAGGGTAACTTAGCAAGGAAACGAAACGATTTCAGCTACAGTATTAGCATGTCTTTAATAAAAGATTGTCACTGATTTTAATAACTAACTACCATCAGTCTAGCCCTTTATATCATGGAAAGAGCCTATGGTTTAGAGTTGGGCCAGGGTTCCAGTCCTGACTCTGCCACTTCCAAGTCAGGTGATTTTGGGCAAATCATTTCACCCCTCAAAGGCTTAGGATCCTTCCTCACTGAGGTTGGATTCCTACTTCTTACCTCATGGAGCCTGTTGAGAATGGGCTTCAAAAGGCCTCTGCAAATTGTAGGGCACTGTGTAATCCTGGGTTGCCATGGCCGTGCTTCTCCGAAAAAGGGCAATTTACCGAAAGACTAATTTGGGTGCTAGAATCATCTTCCGCATTTCCAAGATAAAGCTAGCTGAGAAACAGCAACAAGCAGAGAGCTCAAACTATGGCAACAGTTCTTGCAGCACCACAGGGTCACATACAAATTCTCATTCCCAGTGCATACTAATGTAGTTCAGGATATTCATTCACAAACAGGATAAAAAATAGGTTTAAAACAAGGCAGCATCAGCTAAACCCTGGGAAGAGTGATCTGACTACACCCCAAACCAAAGGAAACCAGATGTGATGAGTTGCATTCACTGAGGCCTTGCAGAGCTTGAGAAGACCTGTTATGATGCTTCGGTCAGAATTCTGAGCTCCTCCCTGACCCATGATCAGAGAGGTTCATGGGACTGGGATGGTCTGCTCAAGTGGGCCGAGCTAATGATGGTTTCAAGCCATTTCCTCAGGACTAATGGAAAGTAATAAGGGGATGGAACAGGCCACAGCCATGACCCAGCGAGAGCCCTGGAAAACAATAGTAGGGGTACTGGTCCTGCCGGGAGCTTTTCCAGCACAAGTGGCTTTTTAAGTTAGTTATGTAGCCAGGAGGTGCCAGGCTGGTGCTGCCTGTGCACTCATCAAAGTTGTGGATCCATTGCTAGCGCCAGCACAGCCCTAAAACGGGCTGGCGTCACACACCAGCATGCTGAGCGGGGAGCAAGGCAGAACTCTAACTACAGAGATTTTCATCCTTATATGTATCAAAACTGGGATCTCTGGGCTGTGGCTTTTTCTAATTGTGCCTTAGTGGCTAAAGCAAAAGAAAACCAAATTAAGAGGGAGGTGCGTCTCTGGGGAGGTTTACACAGAACACAAATCTAAGGGCCAGGAACAAGGGAAACTTCAGGGGACAAAACAGTCACAGTCTTAGTGCAGCTATCTCACGGTGCTGCACGGCCTCAGACCAAATGGAGGTCCTGAGAAAGGAGAGCCGCTTTCATTTCCCCAACAGTGTAACTGCCAATGAAGTGAGTAGAAATTCCTAGGAGCTGTAGAGACAGCTTCTGTGGGGGCAGGCAATATATGGGCCCCAAAACACCAGCCTGTGATCGTCAAGCTGGGGATCTTAGGCTCACACGGTACAGGGGCAGATCCAGGTTTTGTGAGGTCTGAGGGTTATACGATTCGGCAGCCTTCTTTAAGAATATTACAGTAGAAATACAGAATTACTAGGGCTGCTCCTGGGACCCTGGAAGAGACCAGAGCAAGTGAGGGGCCCTGGTGCTTAAACTTCATTACCTTCATGGTAAATCCATCTGAGGGCTGGTTAGATGTTGGCACCCCATGTTGAACTGCTGTATTTCACTTTCAGGCAAGGCTCAAGGGTCCTAGTGCGCCACATTTCTTTTTAACTCATCGTGGACATGAGGAAGTTAGTCCTGCACAGCCACTCTGGAATACCAAGGATTAGACAGTAGATACCTGTGATTTAGATGGGACAGGAAAAGGAAGTTCTGGGCTATAACAATAAACGAGGGTACGTTCCCTCAAAGCTTTGTCTTCATATGCCACTGAATGGTACCCGTATGGTTTCAAAGCAAGTTTTATGAATCTCATTTGCCTAACAGGAATCTGAAGTAGACCTTGCCAAAAACACATAAGTGGTGTGTAATGGCTTTGAGAACCTGGGGCTCGTGTCCACTGACTCAGTGTTCCTCATTAAGGGTGTTCAGTGGGTAGGAGTCCAAGATCCTGGGACGTGCTCTGATTTAAACTTCTACCCCAGGAAAGGCTCTGACACTACCCCATGTCTGGGTTTCATGCTCATTCCTGAAATTCCTGTTGGTTTACCTAGCACCAAGTATTGTTTGCAAAAAAAGGCCACAGTGCTCTTAACAATCAAATTGCAGATTAAACAGATTTAAAACTAATCGGATGATGTGGTTCATTATAAAGCTAGCCATATTTCAGTAAGAAAGGGGAATGATAGCTGTATATTTGTTACTTACCTCAAAGCATGTTGCAAGAGAATGAGTTACTTGTCATGCTTTGAAATCTCTGGATCAAAGGGGCTCTGGAAGCACAAAGCATTGTCACTTTTTCTCATAGGGATTGTCCCCTTGTATACGCAGCAGTGTATTTTACAGAAGACAAATTAACTGAAGGCTTTTCTTTTATTACATCTAAAGAGCTCTACATAAACAGGTAACATTCAATAGGTAAACAATTTTTTTTCCAATGCATGTAATAAATATTTTCACTTGGTACTTTTATACAAACTGACATTGGTCTACTATACATTTTTAAAAGCCATTTTACTGGTTTGGCATGCGGTATGGAAATTCTAAGAGAGAAAGTTTTAAGGCAATGAATCACAGATTTAAGTTCATGGAATTTATGGTAACTTTTATATCTGTTTATATACATTTTTCCCCTTTGTTAATTAAACAATTAACAGCAGCACACTCTGGGACCACCAGCTATTCTCCCTCCCTCTTTCTGAAATCTAAGCTTTGTGTTTTCTTTTAATTAAAAAACAGAATTCAACATGTATTGATAAAACAAAACTCTTACTAAAATAATTTCAAATGTGCTTTAAAGTCCTAAAGATCTTGAAGTGTTTTATGTGTTTAAAATTGCAGCTGTTTAAAAACAATATTCTTTCCACAATTAGTAATTTAAAATTGGGATGTATTTTCATTCAGTTTCAGACATTTGACTCAAAGGAAAATCTGCCAAGAAATTACATTTCTCAGAAGCTTAAGTGTATCTTTTCTAAGTCAGTAATAATAGAGAATTGTGATAATGTCTACATTAATAGAAGTAGAAAATTTTTAATGCTCAAAATAAATTAGTCAACCAAGCGTGGCATGGTTAAGGTCCAGATACTTTTAAAAACGTGTTCAATAATGCCCACAAAATAATTAAAAGCCACTTCAACCCTGCTAGTCAAACAGCTATTATACTAAAGATGTGTGTGTGTGCATATACACACACACCCCCACCCACAGTACTATACAGACACACAAACATATGCGCACCTGTTATGAGTGACCAAGGCAAGGGGGTGGTGCTAACTTGACTAAAGATTCTGAGAGTCATTATTTGTCCACAGCATGTCAATATTAGCATGGGTGGGGGAGTGACGGTGGGCTAGGGAAAAAAGAAATAACTGTGCTTTAAAAACAAACAAACAAAAACTTAGAAGATAAAGATGCAGTGCATGACTCCACTAATAATTACTATGGGCCATAAAAAGTCTGATTGACTAATAGCGGCCATGAGACCAACAGAGTAATAGCTACTACTACTGCAACATTTTAGAAAGTTAACAACTGAAGGGAACAAACTCCTTAAGAGTGGAATGAACTAAAATAAAAAGACAAACTGAATGGTTAGTTTCTCCCGTGGAGACACGACCAAAGCTACTAGACAGACATTTATTTCTCCCTGTTACCTGTTCTTCCCTTCGGTTGGTGTAACGCAGGACCCTGAGGGAAAATAACCCTCTCCAAAACTGGGCTGAAGAAAGTAGAGGGACGGTTTTTCAACTGGATCATTCAAAGAGTTTGTTATTCAGCATCATACACAAAGTTATTGATCAGAATTCTGAGACCACTAACAACAACAAATAAAGAAAAACAAAACTATTCATTTTATCTTAGGTAGCTGACTTAACAGAAACGTTTCCTATAACAATGTGAAATAAGAAGCAACTCCCTACAATTTAAGTAATTTCTATCCCAATCTGAATTTAGACACAAATTATAATACTATTAGATATTAGCCTAAGTTAACATGGCAATGAGAGTTCTAAAGTGTGTACTCACATAACACCAGATTCATTTAAAAACTTAACTATTTCCTGTTTTAACTGACAATGAATTTTTTTTATTGCAAATTGTTTAGTGACTATAACTCAGCCATGTATGTGTGGAATACACATGCGTAGGGAAGACTATATAACTCAGTTGTCACTCACACACACTTGTCTATAAATACATATATACACACACACATATACATATCAATACCAACTTGTTTTTCAAAATTCAAGTCAACAATTTGGTGGCAGAGAGATACTGTAAAAACAGGTATGTTTAGATGCCACACAGTCATGTGAACCATTAATTTCATCAGACAACAGAAGATACAGCCATCTTGAACTCTAACTGGATTAAAGTAGGTCAATTTGTCACCACTGCAAGGTTTAAAATGACAATTTTATACACAAAGGTGGTCCTTCATCAACTCTGAGAACATTAACAGTTGTGATATAAAAATCCAGTCTGGGGCTTCCCTGGTGGCGCAGTGGTTGAGAGTCCGCCTGCCGATGCAGGGGACATGGGTTCGTGCCCCGGTCCGGGAAGATCCCACATGCCACGGAGCGGCTGGGCCCGTGAGCCATGGCCGCTGAGCCTGCGCGTCCGGAGCCTGTGCTCCGCAACGGGAGAGGCCACAACAGTGAGAGGCCCGCGTACCGCCAAAAAAAAAAAAAAAAAAAAAAAAATACAGTCTGGAAAATTGGTAATCGTTATGCCCCTTCTTTATCTTTTCTGTTAAACCTGCTTAAACCTTTCAATCAGATAAACAACACCTTCAGATATTACCTGAAAAACGGACCTTCTCTGATGAGGATTTTGGAACACAAGTAGAACCACTTTTTCCTTCCCTCCAACCCTCACTCATTTCCTGAAAAACAGTTTTCAATATATTTACATTTCCATTATTAATAAGAGTAGATCAGACTGATCCATGAATTCTTAAAAAGATTTGACTTTCCTATGTCATGCTTGTCTTTAAAAGGTGAAGAAAAATATAAAACAAACAACTAGGCTAAAAAAATAAGTACACTCAGAACCAGAGAGTGAAAATGACTAAGGATCAAGCCCATTTTGAATTTCAACTGTTTATCAGATGATAGATTTCTACAGACTGACATGTGTGGTGCATTGTATTTTCCGAAGAGAATTTACTTTTAAGGATAATTGACTGTCTTTCTTTTTTGAGGTGATGTAGCCTCACCTCTGTCAGCTGCACAAGACATCCAACAGGGCTTTCTAAGCTATTTTGACTTCCTACTTTGGTATGAAGATCTTACATGAAAACTTGTTACCCTGTGGCCAAAAAAGCAGGTGTTCACAGACTTGGTTTAAATACATAATACTGGCAATCCAAATTTAAAATAAAGAACTAGACTAAAGTGTATTATTCACAGGTCGGCTAAGCCTACTCCTTACCCAGATAGCTCTACTCCAATCTCTGAAACATATGCTCAGGGGTATCTAGCAAATAAGAGACAATATGTGATGGAGAACATGCAACTGGGATAGTCGAGAAAGATGCTCATATGAGAGTTCAAGACCTTCAAAGCACTTTGAAAGAAGCAGGCAACTGATTTATCAACTGAATGCAAACTCGGGAGAAGGAACAGTAACGACACAAAAATACAGACAGACACACACACACCCACAAGCTATGTCCTGAAAATACATAGGGAATGCAGAGGAACAGATGAGATTTATAACTTAAGGCTGGATAAAATATGCACACACACAAACAGAATCCAAGTCTGTCATTTTTAGAAAATGGAAATTAAAACTATCCCCCAGCCCCTCCCCACAACAAAGAAAAGCCCACAATTTAAAACTTCATACATGCAATTCCTTTTCTGTTATTGCAAATAAAATAATGCCATTGAAGTAAAATAAAACCAAATAGGACAAATGATGAAAAAAAAAATCTTCAGAATCCAGAAAGAATGAACTGAAGGTGGTTTATGGGTACTTGTTTTTTTTCTTTTTTTTTTCTTTTCTTTCCTTTTTTTTGTTTTTTACAAGTGTTTTTTCAGACAGGCAGTCTTAGATTTATATACAAAAGTAAAACTGAAAATATAGTTTTGTTCTCTGTACATTTCTTTTAATTTTTTCCCTAAAAAAAAGGAAAAAAAACACGCTTGTGTACTTTTCTAAACAGAATAAGGTAAAACATAGCACAAAGTTCTCTTCTTTCTACCAAGTCCATTTAATCTGGGGTAGGGATGGAAGCAGCAGGGGCAAGGGAATCAGTCCAATGAGATAATGTCTGGTATGATGCCGAAGATGGATGCTGTGTCTGTGCTGCTCCTATTTGCGACGGTGTGGCTATGGCTCTCCCTTAGGCTGTTGGAGGATACGAGGCTGCTGTTACTGCCACTGCTGCTTCCATTGGTGGTTGGCAGAGAAGTACTGCCTCCTGCACTTAACTGATCAAGAAACATCTGTGAGGAGGTATATGGAAAAAACCGAGACGAGTGTAAGAGGTCTTGATCATCTGAAACCGCTGCTGCTGCAGCGGCAAGCAGGGAGGTGTTATAATGCTAGGGAGGGGAAACAAAACACAGGAAATAAAGTTAATTATACTTATAAATTAATAAACTTTCTTCTCAGCAGAACAAAGTCCTGAATTTAATATATTCTGAGTACCTGATGTTTCTGAAATATTTAGTAAAACATTTTGCAAAATCAAATGGTCTTATGTAATGATCACATCATTGACCTTTTTTTTTTATTTTAATTTTTATTGGCACATCACTGATCTTAAGAGACATTTTTGTAGCTAAAACTGGGGGGGGGGTTGTGGGAGGGAATAAAAATATTATTTTTTTGTTTTCATTTGTATTGCAAGCAATTTTCATAGTGCTATTTCCAAAGAGGCATATACTCAGAAGCAGCAGGAAACAGGAAAGTCCACTTTCTTTCTCTTCTGGAGATATATGGCCAAGAAATTTATCAGTCAATATGACTCACTGCCCTGTTTTTTATAAAACAGTACTGGGAACCAACAAATAGACACTGTAGTTACTATATATTCAGGCACAGCTGAAACAAAGGGACTTTTATTTAAATTTTTAAAACCTTAACAATAATGGGTATAACTACTCTGAATTTCCTAAGGAAATTTATTTTCTTTCTCTTGGCTACATATTATACTTTTAAGTATTTTAACTTAGAATTAAAATAACAGTATTTTTTTCATATAACATACCTGATTGTCTCCTGATAAGAAAGGAAAGAAATCTAATCCTGTGGGAGAAAAAATTTTTTTAGTTTAAAAAAAAAGAAACAAAAGAAAGAAAGAAAGAAAAAGCCTTCCAAATGCCCCAACACTACAAAAACAAATATCTTAAAAAGCTAATTCTAAATTCATTTAGAATTTTATTTAAACATGAAGAGTTGAGCTGAATGTTTTACATCTCTCCCATCTCTAGATTACAAAGCCTGGAGTTCAACCTTTAGCAATGATTTGCACTCCGGTGACTCCATTTGTGGGACTTGGGCCACTGCTGCCCTGTTAAGTCCAACACTGATCCCTTAAATTGACAGAGCACTTTTCACTAGATGCTCTCATTGACTCCCCTAAAGTCACCTTTCAATCTACTCGAATTTACTCCTCACAAGCACCTCATGAGGTATGTAATTTCTTTGGTCTCATTTTGTGGATAAGAACGTTTTTACATTAAGCAAGTTGTAAGACAGATTTTCTTTCTCAAATTCCTTCATTTCCCACTATCTGTTCCAGATTCTAACTCAGAGACTCCTGAGTGACATGAGAGGGGAAGAGATCTGAGGGGGTGTCTGACTGCTGGCGTGGAGGCTATTACAGAAGGACCAGCTCTCATCCCTGGCTGCCAGGAAGTCATTGTAAGCCGGCCCCTTCCAAGTCACATTCTTGTCCATATTGCCCAATGTGTAATGTGACGAAGAGCAAGTAAACCAACATGAATAAAATGCCTTATTATGATATCTAAACTTGGAGAAAAGTACAACAATCAGGTATAGATAAAAATATGACAACAAAAACACTTTGGGGATCCATCCACTGTCTACACTAGAACAGATTATAACATAAGGATCCTGCAAAATGTATAGTGCTGTGTTTTTTGTTTGTTTGTTTGTTTTGGCCATGCCGCAAGGCATGTGGGATCTTAGGTCCCCAACTGGGGATCGAACCTGCATCCCCTGCACTGGAAGCATGGAGTCTTAACCACCAGACCGCCAGGGAAGTCCCAGTACTGCGGTTCTTGATAGTGAGCTTGGCAGTGGGCTAACAGGCAGTGAGAAATGGGGCTACACTGCCTAACAGAGTAGCTGCTAACCACCTGATGTGGCTATTTCAATTTACTAAGATTAAATAAAATGAAAAATTCAGTTCTTTAGTCATACTAGCCACATTTTAAATGTTCCATAACCACATGTGGCTAGTGGCTACTGTACTGGTCAGATTACATTTCCCTAACTGCAGAAGGTTCTATTGGACAGAGCTGAAATAGGGTTTTCCTAACAATCACTAAGAATCCACTCAACTGTCTCAGCTCCCAAGATCCTTGGCAGTGACCCTGAATTTTACTGTAGGAAATGGGTGGAGGGCACTTTGTGCTTCTGTATTATATTTTCTACAATGAGCAGATATGGCTTTTTGTAATTTAAAAAATGTTCTCAGATTATATGGCTAATGTACAAATTATTAAATTACAAAGATAATGAGAACTAGTAATTCTTTTTGATAATGTAAATGATTATTATGAACTCAAAATACATCGTAGAAATGAGTATACTGACATTTCAAATTACTTTCAAAGAGAAGAATCAGGTTCACCCGAATAAAAATTAAAGCTTTCCAATGTTTCAATTCTGCATTATCTAAAATACAATATGACATAGCTACCCACAATGCCTTCTGCATTATAACTGGATTCAGGGAACAAAAAATAATTGCCATAAATATCAAAATTTAAAGCAACATATTGGAAGTCATTAAAAAACAACCTGCAGACTACTTTGAAGCACACAAAACCTAAAGGTCATTGCACTGTTTTTACCACTGGTAGTAAA
Source organism: Mesoplodon bidens (assembly GCF_964165515.1). Lineage (NCBI taxonomy): Eukaryota > Metazoa > Chordata > Mammalia > Artiodactyla > Ziphiidae > Mesoplodon > Mesoplodon bidens. Next base: position 57,695,139 of record NC_138178.1, on the reverse strand, counting down.
ACACTGGCTACTGATGAAGGTACTAACAAGGAACTGAGTCTGTATTTATTTATGACCACTGTGTGTATTTCTCCCAGTTTCCTAGATCCAACCCCCTCTTTTCCTAATCTTTCGACCTTTCTTATACTTGCCCAGAAGAAGACTATATAGATCAAAGGCATTCACAATGCTATGTGACGACACAGAAGAACCGGTGACTCACCTTGCAAGTCATAAGGCATGGGTGTCATGTGGAAAGGATGTCTGTAGTCTTGGATGAGGGATGTGTTAATATAGCTTGTGTCTACAGCAGGGAGGCTTGGGGTGCGGGACACTGGAGATGCTTGATGTGGAAGACTTAATATGCTAGAAGAAGAAAAGGTTTGCAAATTTTCATGAGTCAGTTGAACTTTTAAAAAGGGTTGCATCTCACAATGAGTCCTAGTTTTTGTGCTGAAAATAAAAACAAAAGACAAGTAAAGCAATATATAATTTAGACTACCATAATTATTAGGAAATAATTTGTATACTTAATAGCATCTTTCAGAGGCTATAGGGAAAAAAAGATGAACGCAATGGTATCCAATATTCATAAATCACATGTTGTCTTTGGAACAATGTCGTCTACACTTTCAGAATGCAGGGGGAAGGCACGGCTGAGCCACTTCAATGGAATGAGTGAAAAGTATCTACAGCAGACAAAATTCTGAAACCTTTAAAAAATAAGCACTAGAGTGCTGGCTAGTAAAAAGTTTAGGTAAATCCTTGCAAAGAAAACACATATTAACAAGACTAGGGGAATGCAGCAATATGAGCAGTGAGGAGTTAACAGTGGCCCTCAGACTTGTAAGATTTACGAGAATAAAAACTAGGTACTGTTTATCTCGGTATATTCAATGCCCGGCACAGTCATTATCACGCTATTTACATAAAAGGCCTGCTGAATGAACAAAGGCAGCAAGACAAGGAGTAAAGATGCTCCATAATGAACAGGTGGTACAGCGTTTTTAAAGGGAGAATAGTATAAATGGAAAAAGAAAAAAAGAACAAAGAGAGGGATTCTGGAAGAACAGAGTGAAATGTTTAAGTAGCTGAGTAGTTAAATCTTTTTTTCTTTACCAAAAATCAAGGAAAAGCAAAAAGGAGGGAGAAATAAAGGAAAAAGAAAAGGAAGAATTAAAATGATTTTGAAAAGAAAAAGAAAGAATTCTAATAGTCCTGAGTGAAAACATAAGGGCCATATGCTATCCCAACCATACAAGAGGCTAATAGACATATAAGTTATAGAAAATAAAGAGAAAAGAAGGTAGAAACAGGCTGTCTTTTGCTTTTAAAACTTCACGTAAAGTCCTCAGGGTATAGAGATGCAATTTCAATGGTAAAGAATATTTCAAAAGATGCCAAGGTTGGATTTCCAGGAATAGAGTTCTAGTTATGATCTTCTACCATATTTTTATGAATGGGATATGAAGCATAAAATATACTCTCATCCACCTCATAAAAATGTTTTGTCTAATGGAAACTTAACTAAACCTCTTACATCTATAGCAAGTACCATTTTCCATTAGCTATCTCCTCTGACAATACCTAAGGGATTACAAGAGAGACAAAAGGAGTTGAAATGCTAGTCTCTGAAAACATCTTGGTATACCAAACAGCAAAGGTAATTTCTGGATGAACACTCAGCAGCTAAAGACAGCAAAATGTTTTACATTTACTAATCTTTGCCTCTTTATAATTCCTGGCTGGCTCCTTCTCTTTCAATTTTATGATAATATTCTAAAGTGCATTTCCACCTTCACACTGCACAATAACAAATACAATATGCTGGGTTTAGGTTTCTATTTATTGGCTAGTCATTACTGAAAAATGGTCACTGGTACTGAATATGGTGCTATTCTTCTAAAAATGTCATAAACTTTCAGGTTGCCTGTTTTTATCTGAAAATCAAGAGAGAAAGGTCTGGCGTTAGCAAATACTCTATCTGGGTTCAATTAGTCACTGGGAAGCTCAGGAAGTAGTTAATGCATCTAATGTAATTTCCCAAACATAATAAACAAACTATTTCTGGAGAAACAGCAAAGCAAATATTCAAAGAAGAAAAATTAGATTTCGAAACACTCAGAAAGTTTCCTTTAAGGAAAAGTGTTTACATATGTATGACTACTATCAATATACGAAAGAGCAGAACTAACGTATATATAATGATGCATTTAATCCATAAAGTATTTATATACCCAGATTTATGAAATATATTTTAAGGTGCTGTTTTAGGGCATTTAAAGTAATAAAATGATGATATGTTTTGGTCATGCTATGTTAAATCTACCATTTAAAAATATATATAAAACATAAAATATCTTAGGATCAAAATTCTACAGATATTTGCTCTAACTACACCAGCTTTTGCTAATTTGACTCTTCGTCCCTCCCCGCCCCCCACCCACAACTCAGATTTAAGAAAGAAGCTGGTATAGTAATACGGTCGGGCTTGTTGGATAACAGCCATCAACGCAGGCTTTCATCAGAGGTGAATGTTCATAAAGTAGGATGTAAGGCAGAATTAGTGTTTAAATATTCATTTTGTATAGAATTATGATACTGCTTTTAATGTCTTTTATTTCTGTCTCTATGATAAAATAAGCTACGCTAGAGTGAAAATATCAACCTGCGTCATATGTCTGGTTGTACTATAAAGATTCCTGAAATAGTCAAAGTCCTGTAATGAGAGAGGAGCCACATTTATCACAATTGTGCTCTTTTACTGTTGCAACTTCATCTTTCAAGTAACTACAAATATACTCAAATAGAAGATCTTTTTATCTCATCAAACAATATCAAGCTTGAAAATAATTTGACTCCAAGCACAGAAATGCCTGCTTTTGGTCTGGTGTTTACTTTTCCTCTTTAACCTTGAAATCTGTAACAATGCTTTCTGCAGACTTTCCCTTCCTCACTTACATTCTTCCTTCAGGCACTACAGTTTGCTGGAAGATTTTCTGAATAGCTACTATTCAATTACATCAGGCCACATAACTCTCCTGATATATACCTAAAAGGGGTCACACGTGGATTTCTAGATTTACCTTTGGTGTGCTACAACTGTGCCTCAGCAAAACATGAAGTCTTTTGCTGAGAATCCCCGAAGTGTCTCTTAAGACTAACACTCTGTTTAAGAGTACAGCTAGAGTCAGCTACTTGTTTTACCATCCTCTACAAAATGTTAAACTCTTTAAGGTTGGGACTGTACTTACTTACTTTATTATCACCCATGTTTAGCACAGCGTGTTTTACATAAAGTAGGTAACAGTGTTTCATGAAGTGACGTGAAGCATAACCAAGGTACATTATTACCAATATGAGACTAATGGGAAGTATGGGAAATGAGCCTGCAAAACATAAAGCATTGTGTACTGCAACTTAAGTCCTGCACTTCTTTCATTGCCAGTCTTATACATTCTGAGGCAGGTTTAAAGCATTCATCTGGACTTCCTCTGCTTTCTGCTTGAAATACTCAACTGGGGGTTAATTTTACAGCACACATTTTCCAGTTTGAGTAAATATTTTAAATCCTACGACCAGCATTAGGATCACCTGGGAACTTATTAGAAATACACATTTTCTCAGTTCCTATTCCTGAATCAGACATGGGGTCTAGGGAAGCAATGTGTTTTAATAAGCCCTTCAGGTGATACTGATGTATACCCAAGTTTAAGAACCACTGTACTAGAATCATCTTTTGGTACAATGAAGACCATATCCAAGTGACCCCTTTAATGCATTATTCCAACCCCTTAAGAAACACATCTGAGAAAAATTCAACTTATTCTCTGATTACTAAGCTTTACAATCATTACTAAGTTAAGTTTTACAATCATTTTATTTAGCAGATCTTTTAACCCTATTTGCAAAATTAACTTTCACAATGAATTGTTCTTTTTTTTTTTTTTTTTTTTAAGATCTCACCACTTACCCTTTATTACTTAGTGGTGATGTGGGAGAGAGAGAAGGGCAGGTTCTCTTGGCAGATGGCTCTTCCTCCTCTTCATCAGATGAACTGTCTATGGTTAGGTCAATCACCTCTACTTTCTTACTTTTATTTGAGGACTGGTGATGAGAAGCCACTTGGTGCTCTAATGTGGAGCTCAAGCATCCTGTGTGGGAATGATTGAAACACAAGGCATAAAAGACCTGTAACATCTCTTTTTCTCAGCCTATGGATTCAATTATCAGTTGTAGTTTAGACTTTATCAGTTACATTATATTGCTAGGGTCCAAGAATATAAAAGCAACAGTGGCTCTGTTCCCCTAAGCTTAAAACTATTATTTATTATCGGTTGTTAAAGGATTTTTTTGAAAAACAATTCTGAATTAGGGCAAACAATCAAAGTATATGTCCACCTCAGAATAAAAGTAGTCTGAGGGCAAACACTATATATTACACATGTTTACCTGTACAATACCTGATATACTGAGAGATGTTATAGTAACATTTTTAAAAAGTCATAGTTTCCTTCCAGCAAAAACATACTAAAAAAGCCAGGAAAAAAATGTAAGTGAAAAAAGAACATTCACTAACCTGTACCAAGTCTGTAAAAAAATTTAAAAGGATACCATTTCAAAAGCATGACTTTAGAAATAACTTATTAGATTATGTTACTCTGAAATCTTATACCACAAAATTTTAAAAGCTGGCAGAAAGTGAATTTAGAGTTTCACTACTTCTGAACATTTAATCAATAATTTAATAAGAGTTACTGAGCTATCCATAAACTGCTGAGTATTCTTAAAATTTTTATGTGTTTTAATATTGAAAACCAAGCCTTTACAACAACAGGGAGACTGCCCCACTCTTTTGGAAAACTAACACTCACCATCAACTCCATTGTAAGAGGCAGAAACTTCCTGTACTTCCTTTTTTGATCTCATAGGTGCCCAAGAGCCATCCTCCTTAAACTGTATTTCATCACAATCTGTACAGTACTTCAGGATTTCCATAAACAAGCTATAAAAAACATTTTGTCCTTTGAATATCACATTCTAAAGTAAGACCAATTAGAATTATTACTATTCAAAAAACATTCAGACCTTCTATGTTCTGTACAAGTATAAATGAGAAAGAAAGTGTAACAGACAAAGTATATCTGTTCTCAAAATCTAGGGCTAAATAGGAGAATAGTTACTTAAATTATGGTACCTGTATGCAAGAAAATATTATGTAACCATGAAACATGAGGTTTCCAAAGATTTTTTTTTAATAATATGGGGGGAAATATATGTTCACAGAAAGTGTGAAGAGGCCAAGAAAAGAAAACTCTATATTTTAAAAATAAAATTCTGTGTGTGAGTGGTATATAAATAGTGCTTATCTCTCAGTGGTGACATTGTGGATATTTATTCTTTTTCTTTATATTTTTCAACATAATCCAAATTGCCTACAATAAGCACATCTTATTTGATAACTGAAGAAATACATGCAAAAATATGTATTGAAAGTTAAAGCTCCTTGATAATTACCATGCAGATATTAAAAAATGAGATTTTCAAAAATGTGTAAAATTAATGTTCAAATTCTTAGTTTGTAATGTTAAATGAAACCAAAGGATAAAAAATACTAATACTGTATAAACACAAATATGGGGAAAAAAATCAGAAAATAACATAACAGCTTTTTATTTTCGTATGTTTCCAATTTTTCTTTAGGAGTGTGTGTGTATGTGTGGCTTTTATAGTAAGAAAGAATAATCCCAATTGATGCAGGCATCTAGAGTTACATAATATACAGAGTTGGTAAAATATTATTCAATTCTGATTTATTAGTGATCACTGACATCTCTGAAAAATCAAACATAAAACATTTAAGTTACATGTTTACTTCTCCCCATATGTCTGGTCTGACATCTTTCAAGCTCTGGATTACACTTCTATCACTAAATGTATTCCATTCCTTAGGTTATACCTTCAGGCTTCTATGTTTCCTCAAATATTATAGGTAAGTTGTATTAAGCATTTTTCTAAAGAGTACAGGAAATCTCAAGAAGATCCTTCTTTTCACAATTTATCTTTGTTCAGTGGCAAAAAGGAAAAAAAGGAGGCTAGAGAATAGGAGAAAACTGAAAGGGATATTCGAAGATGTTTGGAAGGACAGATAAAATACCAGAGTGTTAAAAAAAATAATCAACTGTTGTGATGCTATAGGTGGAGAAGAAAGACAAAGACAAGTATTTTAGAGAAAACAGAAAAACAAAGAGAGCTGCTATTCAGTGTGTTGATCAGTTTTAGGAGTCCGTATGGTAGGGAGTAGGTATGCTGGCCCACAACTGAAGCACCAGGAAATCTCCAAAAACAGACCAATTTCTGGTCAGTTAGGTTAGCCAGAGTTTCACAGTTCTTTCATTCTCTCTCCAAAATGGTATGCATGTCTAGGGATAGATGGATTCATGTTAGGAAAAGGTGTAAGTACATCCTACTTAGAACCACTGGTGCTTTAAAATGGTAAATGTCAGGAGGCACTGACAGTAAGGCACACATTTTCCAAACAAGGAGACATAAAGTTAAAAAGGAAAAATGTTCACAATATTAATTACTTAGAAAACTACTGACATCTACAGTCATGAAAATCCTAAAAATACGTAACTCAGAAAACACTACCTATAGAATTTTAATCCCAAACGTGATGGATAACAAAACCAATAATAGATGGTTATTTTGAAGTACAAGGAAAAACTTTAAATTGACATACCCATCAATAATAAGGTGTTCATACGGAGCCTTCTTATCACAGACAGGACAAACCCAAGTTGGTTTTTTCTCATTCATCTGAATATAAAGAGTTGCATCAAAACACTGCAGATGAGAACACGTAAGGGCCCGACATGGAATTGTCAGCCGCATTTTACCAAGCTTTGAAAAAGGGAGACAAAAGTAAATATTAGACAACTGTTATACAAAATTTTTCCTGAAACACAAAGTGTATGTATTCCAATTTAAAGCGTATTCTGTTTACTTTTAACACATTTTCTGTGAAACATCTACCGGTTAAAAATTACAATATTTCTTTGGATGTTAAAATAAAGAGACTATGGAAAGTTACAGCAGAGGTTATTTACCCTCAATCCACAGCTTACAGATCTGCTTTTAGGGGGAAGAACTATGAACGCCTTGAAATTACATGCAAAATCTTGTAAGTGTGTGCATTTTTCCAGGGAAAGTGCTTTCACCAAATTCTTAGAGTAGTCCCTAATCCAAAAATGTTAAGAACCACTTTACTAGGTATTGGGAAAGGAAAAAGGAATGCCTTATTAAATGCAGATACTCTCATTAAGATATCAGGTTGATTGTAATTCAGAGGTCAGAACAGAATAAGCATTCCCCACAATGCTCGGCATAATTGCCAAACAGCAGCTCTGAGAAGAAACCCAGGTGTGCGCACTCTCTTCCCTCACTGGGCACCATCACAGGCAATTCAGCAAACACCTCTGGACCTCTAGCATCTCTAGCATGTTATGAGACTTGCTCTTCTTGCCCTGCAAATAGTGCTTATGCTGACATAGGTTGAGTCTGTCCTACGAACAATGAAATCTGCTTCATCTGGTCCCTGAAATGCCAGCTTTGGACCAAAGCAGAAAAGCTGTCCAAAGATCTGCCCAGGGAGTTACCATATCATGACCTCCTTGCATGGAAGACACTTCGTACAGTACAGCTGGATAACCACTGTGGGGTCCCCGTAGGTCACAATGGCCATACAGTATAGAAGTCACCTACTTTCAGTAACCACATTTTTTGCAAAATATCAGGAAAAGATCTTCCACATGTTTGTGAGCTTGAAAAACATAAGGCCTTGGAAAGGATATGAGTTAAATGAGGAAAAAAGAGGAAAAGATTCTTGGCTTAGGAGAATTTCACGGAAATGTGCAATTTCCTAGTCTACCAAGGAAATTAACTGTCATTTGGGGCCCTAAATTATTGTTCTCACACCAGTGATTTACTGTGCCTCTAGGAAAGGCACTTAACCTTGCTGGGCCTCTTTTTCTATCTCTGAAGTAACATGGTTTCCTCCTTACTTCAACAGGATGTAGTGATGAAGAATAAAAAAGGACCCAGAATGTGTCATCAACTTGAGGGAGTAATGCCAATTTACAGTATCAGAAGTATGGACAGGAGGACTCCCAAACTCATTCTATGAGGCCACCATCACCCTGATACCAAAACCAGACAAGGATGTCACAAAGAAAGAAAACTACAGGCCAATATCACTGATGAACATAGATGCAAAAATCCTCAACAAAATACTAGCAAACAGCATCCAACAGCACATTAAAAGGATCATACACCACGATCAAGTGGGGTTTATCCCAGGAATGCAAGGATTCTTCAATATACGCAAATCAATCAACGTGACACAACATATTAACAAATTGAAGGAGAAAAACTATATGGTCATCTCAATAGATGCAGAGAAAGCTTTCGACAAAATTCAACACCCATTTATGATAAAAACCCTGCAGAAAGTAGGCATAGAGGGAACTTTCCTCAACATAATAAAGGCCATATATGACAAACCCACAGCCAACATCATCCTCAATGGTGAAAAACTGAAAGCATTTCCACTAAGATCAGGAACAAAACAAGGTTGCCCACTCTCACCACTCTTATTCAACATACTTTGGGAAGTTTTAGCCACAGCAATCAGAGAAGAAAAGGAAATAAAAGGAATCCAAATCGGAAAAGAAGAAGTAAAGCTGTCACTGTTTGCAGATGACATGATACTATACATAGAGAATCCTAAAGATGCTACCAGAAAACTACTAGAGTTAATCAATGAATTTGGTAGAGTAGCAGGATACAAAATTAATGCACAGAAATCTCTGGCATTCCTATACACTAATGATGAAAAATCTGAAAGTGAAATCAAGAAAAAACTCCCATTTACCACTGCAACAAAAAGAATAAAATATCTAGGAATAAACCTACCTAAGGAGACAAAAGACCTCTATGCAGAAAATTACAAGACACTGATGAAAGAAATTAAAGATGATACAAACAGATGGAGAGATATACCATGTTCTTGGATTGGAAGAATCAACATTGTGAAAATGACTCTACTACCCAAAGCAATCTACAGATTCAATGCAATCCCTATCAAACTACCACTGACATTTTTCACAGAACTAGAACAAAAAATTTCACAATTTGTATGGAAACACAAAAGACCCCGAGTAGCCAAAGCAATCTTGAGAACTAAAAACGGAGCTGGAGGAATCAGGCTCCCTGACTTCAGACTATACTACAAAGCTACAGTAATCAAGACAGTATGGTACTGGCACAAAAACAGAAAGATAGATCAATGGAACAGGATAGAAAGCCCAGAGATAAACCCACACACATATGGTCACCTTATCTTTGATAAAGGAGGCAGGAATGTACAGTGGAGAAAGGACAGCCTCTTCAATAGGTGGTGCTGGGAAAACTGGACAGGTACATGTAAAAGTATGAGATTAGATCACTCCCTAACACCATGCACAAAAATAAGCTCAAAATGGATTAAAGACCTAAATGTAAGGCCAGAAACTATCAAACTCTTAGAGGAAAACATAGGCAGAACACTCTATGACATAAATCACAGCAAGATACTTTTTGACCCACCTCCTAGAGAAATGGAAATAAAAACAAAAATAAACAAATGGGACCTAATGAAATTTCAAAGCTTTTGCACAGCAAAGGAAACCATAAACAAGACCAAAAGACAACCCTCAGAATGGGAGAAAATATTTGCAAATGAAGCAACTGACAAAGGATTAATCCCCAAAATTTACAAGCAGCTCATGCAGCTCAGTAACAAAAAAACAAACAATCCAAAAATGGGCAGAAGATCTAAATAGACATTTCTCCAAAGAAGATATACAGACTGCCAACAAACACATGAAAGAATGCTCAACATCATTAATCATTAGAGAAATGCAAATCAAAACTACAATGAGATATCATGTCACACAGTCAGAATGGCCATCATCAAAAAATCTAGAAACAATATATGCCGGAGAGGGTGTGGAGAAAAGGGAGCACTCTTGCACTGCTGGTGGGAATGTGAATTGGTACAGCCACTATGGAGAACAGTATGGAGGTTCCTTAAAAAACTACAAATAGAACTACCATATGACCCAGCAATCCCAATACTGGGCATATACATAATTCAAAAAGAGTCATGTACCAAAATGTTCATTGCAGCTCTATTTACAATAGCCCGGAGATGGAAACAACCTAAGTGTCCATCATTGGATGAATGGATAAAGAAGATGTAGCACATATATACAATGGAATATTACTCAGCCATAAAAAGAAATAAAATTGAGCTATCTGTAATGAGGTGGATGGACCTAGAGTCTGTCATACAGAGTGAAGTAAGTCAGAAAGAGAAAGACAAATACCGTATGCTAACACATACATATGGAATTTAAGAAAAAAAGAATTTCATGAAGAACCTATGGGTAAGACAGGAATAAAGACACAGACCTAGTAGAGAATGGACTTGAGGATATGGGGAGGGGGAAGGGTAAGCTGTGACAAAGTGAGAGAGTGGCATGGACATATATACACTACCAAACGTAAAATAGATAGCTAGTGGGAAGCAGCTGCATAGCACAGGAAGATCAGCTCGGTGCTTTGTGACCACCTAGAGGGGTGGGATAGGGAGGCTGGGAGGGAGGGAGACACAAGAGGGAAGAGATATGGGAACATATGTATATTTTTAACTGATTCACTTTGTTATAAAGCAGAAACTAACACACCATTGTAAAGCAATTATACTCCAATAAAGATGTAAAAAAAAAAAAGAAGTATGGACAGGAGGGATGCAGAGAAAACTGATAGCTTCCTTCTCTGTGCTCCCAACTCTATACTGCATATGATTACACTATTTATTTATGTGTTTCTCCTCCTACTAGAAACACACTGGGCTCATCTCCTTATCCCTGGCACTGGGAAAGGTACCTGCTATACATACAGCAAGAAGATGGTCCTGTGTACTGATCAGGCTTCAGCTATGCACGCTGGGTAGTTCTAGGAGGCACCATTCATTGAGGATATGAATCCTGGAAGTTATTTAGCCTCTCTGAGCCTTAGTTTTAGAAAATAGGGATAAAAATAGCATCTATACCATATGACTGTGGGGTCTAAATTATATTTATTGCACAGGGCCTGACACAGAGCAAGTACTCAATATATGTCCCCCATTATTAATTAAAGTACAGAAACATATTTGCTTCAAATCACTCTGTAAGCTAGTAGGAGACCCACTCAAACCTCAGCCCAGTCAGTCTTCTCTGTTATGCTCACACAGTATTAAACAACTCCATTACTCCCTTTCTACACTTCTATTCAGGTTTTATGATTTGATTTACCTAAGTACCTGATGAAAAAGGCACATACACAAAAAGAACAAACTGGCTCTTATAACAGAAATATCATGTATTTGCCATTAGCCAAGACATGCTGCGTTAGTCTAGAAACATCTTCCAAATAACGATCTAGGTGGTGGTGCTAAATTACATTTTTATGTCTTAAGTCACACCTTAACTTATCTGTGAAGTGCAAATTCCTACTGAGTAGGTATATTTGCTACTGCCTTAATACTAAGTAGAGAAATCCTAGATAAATACAGTCATCGTAGACAAGGTTCATGTAACTGCAGAACTAGTAGGCTACTTCTGATAGTTTATGAAGACAATGAGAAGATAAGAAACAAAGATTGTTTCAGAATCCAAGCCATAGGCTGTAGAACTTATACTATGAAAAGCAGTTATTCTCCAAAGACCGTCACCTCACATAACTTTAGCCCTATAATTCCCAGCTGTCAGTTCATCTTTTCATTGGGAGAGCAACTCTCAAGCCCTTATATGATCAGCCACACTGACAAGTTTACCTACAGAATTTTTAAGGAACACTGCTACATGAATGGCACAGGAAGGACGTTTACAAATAGGTATACGAAAGGATAAGTTCAACTTCAAATGCAGTTTATTAGCCATCACACAAACGTCTTGCTTCAAAGAATTACAAAGTAATTATTATATGACCCTCATACTTCTGATTTTTAAAAACAATCACTAAATTCTAAATACTTATCTATGAATGGACACTGAATTCTCTAACTTCAGAAAAGAAGCTGAGCTTTGAACATCTTCATCCTGTAATTACAAGTTCCCCTTTTCCCTTTATAGGATGGGGTGGATATTTGCATCATTTGCAAATAGACACTTTGAAAACAACTCCCAAATGTCTTTTCTAATGCCATTAACCTTATCAGTTACATAATAGTAACTGATGATACTTCAAGAGAAAATACCCTACTTAGATATAAGTTCAAACCAGCTTATACCAAAGGACCCCCAAAACATCAATAATATATGTACTTTTTCCTTATAAAAAGAAAGTAGTGTGATACTGAGAATTTTATAACTTTTTCATCATCATCATTATGATAAGTATTTCATGAATAAATTTCCAAGGAGTTTATTTTTTTTTCTTCTATCAACTCCAAGTGATTTGCATTCGAGTTTACAGGTCTAGGGAGTATCTCTCAAAGCAGGTTCACAAACATTCTTCCAGCTCTATTTTTAATAAATTAGAACTGAAAAATTCCCAAAGAGCAAAAACATCTTTAATTATTTTCACTGCCTTTAGCTAAACAGCACACAAAAAACAGAAACTCATTTATTTTGAGCTGTGTATATCACAAGGGTAATTCAAATGCACAGACATCATATTTATATATTTCAAAGGGAACAAATCTCTTTTATTATTCTATAAATTTGATATATAGATGAGTTGCCATTACAAAGTTTTACTTTTTAGAGTAAAAACATACCTAAAATATATTGTCTTACTGTTCCAGAATAATTGTAAAGGGATTGTCCCTTTGGCCAAATAGAAATCCATAAAAGTATTATAATTATGGGTTATATATATAGTTGTTTCTCCTATAATCTGAATTTTGAAAGCATAAGTCAATTTAAAATGAACTGCTGTAACGGCTGAAACTAAAAAGGGAGGAGCAGGGGGATATAGAAAGAAAATTTTAAAGCTCGCTGATTAGATTAAGAGGTGTAACAAGCAAAACATGATTAACATTTTCTAATAATATAAAGATCACCTGAAGTATGAAATTCAAAACTAGTTATAAATAAGAACATCAAGATTTATATTGTAGTCCCTATTTATATGAACAAATGTTTCATATAAATGTTAAATAATATAAACATCATATATATTAGTACAACTGTGAACACTTTTAAAATGAGACTGCAGAAAAACAAGACCTTCCAGTGATTTGAATGGAAAATGAAGCTTATGCACGTTCCTAAATTTCTCATGTTCTCTGAACTGGTGTTTTATAATGGACTGGGGTGGCAAGGAATCATGTCAAGGGGGAGGGTGGATAAATAGGTGTTTGGAGGAAAGAGGGTATGATAGGTATATACCTTAAAAAAAAAAACTTTGCCTTCTTCCCACCCTCTACTTACCTGGTCTGTGAACCATTTTTCTAAATGTTAAAAAATACCACATTCCCTTACACCATAGTCTGTTATAACATCTGATTACTTAAGAATCCACCCCATGTCCCCCTGGCCAATATTTTTTATTGTGGTAAAAACATTTAAACATTAACATTAAACCTACCACCTTAACCATCTTAAAGTGTACAATTCAGTAATGCTAAGTATATTCATACTGTTGTACAACAGACCTCTAGAACTTTTTCATCTAGCAACACTGAAACTCTACATCCACTAATTTGCCCTCCCCCAGCCCTTGGATCCATCTTTCTACTTTCTGCTTCCATGATTTTGACTATTTTATATACTTCATGAGTGGAATCATATGGTATTTATGCTTTTGTGACTGGCTTATTTTGCTTATTGTAATGTTCTCAAGGTTTATCCACATGGCATATGACAGGATTTCCTTTTTTCATGTTCCATACATTATATTCTATTGTATGTATATATACCGTATTTGTTCATCTCCTGATGGACATTTGGGTTGCTTCCACCCTTTGGCTATTGTGAATAATGTGATGAACGTGGGTATGCAAATTATTTCTTCAAGATCTTGCTTTGAATTCTTTTAGATATATACCCAGAAGAATCAACAGATCATATGTTAATTCTATTTTTAACTTTTTGAGGAACCTTCATACTGTTTTTCCATAATGGCTGCAGCATTTTACATTCCCACCAACGTCCACAAGGGTTCCAGTGTCTGTGGCATCCTCACTGAAACTTGTCATCTTCTGATTTTTTTGATAGGTGCCATCCTGATGGGTGTGAAGTGATATCTCATGTGATTCTGATATGCATTTCCTTAATGATTAGCAATGTTAATCTTTTCATGTGCTTGTCAGCCATCTGTATACCTTCTTTGGAGAAATGTCTATTCAAGTCCTTTGCCTATGTTTAATCAGGCTGTTTGTTTTGTTGCTGTTGTTGGGTTGTAGAAGTTCCTTATATATTCTGTATATTAACCCCTTATCAGGTATAAAATTCTCAATTATTTTCTCCCATTCCCTAGGTTGTCTTTTCACTCTGTTAACTGTTTCCTTTGGCAAGAAAAGGTTTTAAGTTTTTAAGTTTAAGTTTTTAAGACCAATGGGTGTATTCCCATTGGTCTGTCTTTGCTTTTGTCGCCTCTGCTTTTGGTGTCATATCCAAGAAGTCACTGCCAGATTCAACTGAAGCCTTTCCCCCATGTTTCTTCTAAGAGCCTAACAGTTTAAGGTCTTACGGTTTTGATCTTTAATCCATATTGAGTTAATTTTTACATATGGTGTAAAGTAAGGGTCCAACTTCATTATTTTGCATGTGAATATTGTTTTCCCAATGCCATTTGTTTAAAGAGACCATCTTTTTCCCATTATGTAGTCTTGGCACTCCTGTAGAAAGGCATTTGACCATGTTGTTTCTCTCTATTTTGTTCCATTGGTCTATATTATCTACCTCTCTGTCAGTACCACACCATCTTAATTACTACTGCTTTGTAGGATGCTTTGAAATCAGGGAGTGTGAGGGCTCTAACTTTGTTCTCATTAAGATTGTTTTGGCTACTCAAGAGTCCCTTGCGATTCCACAGCAATTTAAGGATTTTTTTTTTGTATTTCTGCAAAAAATGCTATTGGGATTTGATAGGAACACACTGAATCTGCAGATCACTTTGAGTAGTATGCACATTTTAACAATGTTAAGTCTTCCAATCCATAATTATGGGATATCTCTCCATTTATTTCTATCTTCTCTGAATTCTTTTTTGTTATGTTTTATAGTTTTCAATCTCCTTGGTTGAGCTTATCCCTAAATATTTTATCCTTTTTGATGCTATAGTAAATGGGACTGTTTTCATAGTTTCCTTTTCAGTTTGGTCACTGTTAGTGTATAGAAATGCAAATAATTTTTGACTGTTGATTTTGTATCCTGAAACTTTGTTGAATTCAGTTCAAACAGGTTTATTTGGGGTTTTTTTGTGGAATCTTTGGTGTTTTCTACATAAAAGATCATGTCATCTGCAAACAGAGATTATTTTACTTCTTCCTTTCCAATATTTTTTTTCCTCCTTGTCTAACTGCTCTGGCTAGAACTTCCAGTACTATGCTGAACAGCAGTGGTGACAGTGGGCATCCTAGCCTTGTTCTTGGCCTTAGAGGAAGAGCTTTCAAGTCTTTCCACATTGAGTATGATGTTCATTGTGGGCTTTTCATATATGGCTTTTATTGTGTTGAGGAAGCTTCCTTCTATTCCTAGTTTGCTGAGTGTTTTTATCATGAAATGGTGTTGAATTTTGTCAAATGTTTTTGTCAAGTTTTTTCTGCATTGATTGAGATGATTATGTGGTTTTTGTCCTTCATTTTGTTAATGTGGTATATTACAATGATTTATTTTTGTATGCTGAACCAGCCTTACATTCCAGCTATGAATCCCACTTGGTCTGGTGTATGATCATTCTAACGTACTGGTGAATTCAGTTTGCCAGTATTTTGTTTAGGGTTTTTGCATCAATATTCATCAGGAATACTGGTATGCAATTTTCTGGGGGGGTTTTTTGCTTCATTTTGTCTTGTCTTGTTGTGTCCTTGTGTAGTTTTCGGATCAGTAATGCTAGCCTTACAGAATGAGCTTAGGAGTATTCTTTCTTCAATTCTTTGTAAGAGTTTGAAAAGGATTGGTGTTAATTCTTCTTTAATGTTTGGTAGGATTCTCCAATGAAGCCATAGGGTCCCAGGCTTTTCTTTGTTGGGACATTTTTTATTGCCGCTTCAATCTCCTCACTAGTTATAAGTCTGTTCAGATTTCTTATTTCTCCATGATTCAGTCTTGGTAGGTTATGTGTTTCTAAGAATTTATCCACTTCTACATTATCCAATTTGTTGGCACAGTAGTGTCTTATAATCTTTTTAATTTCTGTGACATCAGTTATAATGTCTATTTCATTTCTAATTTTAACTATTTGAGTCTTCCCTCTTTTTTTCTTAGTCTAGCTAAGGATTTGTCCATTTTGTTGATCTTTTCAAAAAACCAACTCTTCGACTTGTGATTTTTTTGGACTGTTTTTCTATTCTCTATTTCATTTATCTCTGCTCTAATCTCTCTAATTTCCTTCCTTCTGCTGACTTTGGGTTTAGTTTGTTTTTCTTTTTTTTGGTTTCTTCAGGTATAAGATTAGGTTGTTGATCTGAGATCTTTCTTCTTTTTTAATGTAAGCAATTACTCCTATAAACTTCCTTCTTCTGCTGCATCCTGTAAGTTTTGGTATATTGTGTTTTTATTTTCATTTGTCTTCAGATATTTTCTAAATTCCTTTGTGATTTCTTCTTTTACTCATTGGTTGTTTAAGAATGTATTGTTTAATTTCCACGTTTGTGGATTTTCCTGTTTTCCTCCTGTTACTGATTTCTAGTTTCATCACATTGTGATCAGAGAAGATACTTTATAATGATTTTAATCTTAAATTTATTAAGACTTGTTTTGTAGCCTAACATGTGCTCTGTCTTGGAGAATGTTCTGTGTGCTCTGAGAAGAATGTGTATTCTGCTTTGTTGGGTGCAGTATTCTGTATATATCTGTTAGGTCCAATTGGCATACAGTGTTGTTTAAGTCCTTTGTTTCCTTATTGACCATCTGTCTGGCTGTTCTATCCATAACCAAAAGTGGGGTATGGAAGTCTACTACTATTATTATGTTGCTGTCTATTTCTCCCTTAGTTCTGTCAATGACTGCATTATATATTTGGGAAAGAATTTAAAAATTTTAAGTAATAATATAAAAAGCCTGGAGTCAAAATACTTTCCCTATAAAAATGACTGGCTATAGTAAGGAATAAAAAGATAGAAGGATATATACAAAATTATACATTTGGTGGTTTTTATTAACTTCACTGTATTTTTTTCTGTACTTTATAGATGTTTAAAAGTGAACAGGAGTTCTCTTAGCAATTATAAAACAAAAAAGTTTTTTTTAAAAAGAGCTATGCAAAGTACTCTATTATAAACTAATTCATGAGCTAATGACTTTTTCATATTGTTTGAGGTTTTATAAATTATAAAAGACTAAGATATAAGACAAATAACACTTAATTTTTGTTTAAATTTTTTGTTTAAGAATAAATAACTTCATATCAGATTAGCAGGATTTCAATATTAAAAGCTTTCAATATCAGGCTTGCCTGAACAATCCTGGCAAATCAGGAAAGAGCTGAGTCACCTTATTTTCCATACTTTCTCCCCAAATTTAAATATGATTAATTTGATTAATTACAGAACAAAAGGCAATCAAAATATCAAAGTAATTTACTCTCAGTTTTTCACATATTTTTGTATGAAAGCATCACTCAACTACCATTCCTACTGTTGGTGGACCTGACATCAAACTAGTTAAGAAATAAACCTTAACACATTTTTGGAAACTTTTTCACTACCAGTTTAATCATTTGGTATGTCTTGAGCCTTATATTTATTTTGTAGAAATGACTGAAATTGATCTCATTTTCTGGTTTAAAAATATTTCTAGTTGATTTTTATATGCATAACCAATTCAATTATTCAGGCTAAATAGAATAGTTTTTAATTGTTGTTACAGTCATTGTTGGCAAAATGGTTAAACTGAATGTGTGAATAATCATGGCCAGATTTTTATTCAGAAGTATACTATTTTAAAAAATGAAATTTTAATAAATATACTAAGATAATAAAATGCATTATGTGGAGATTTTACACTTACGTCTGAGAGAAAGTCATTTAATAACCACAAGCAGTATTTAAATATAACTTACTAAGAGTAGAAAATTTTTATAGACATAAATTTGTTTAGATTTCAAATCCTAAGACTACATGATGTCTTTTACTTTTCATAAACTCTAACAAACAAGTGGGCATGTTTCAGTTTAACAGAACTTGTTAAATACTGGAAATACTTAATAACCAAAGAAAATGTATATTAAGCCTCCTGGAGAGCAAATATTAGTTAACACTTACTGGACATAGTAGAGAAACCCTCAGGCTGGTTGTAGCTATTTCACTGTCTGGATCCGCAGTCAATTTCTCTTTAACTGACATTCATCAAAGAGAAAACAAACAAACAGAATAAGTTTAATTAAAGATACATCACTGATGCAACATAAGAAAAGGAATGAGGAACTTAAAAAAAAGAACTCAAAAATAATCTGCTCAATTATTTTCCAATCAATTGAATGAAAAGATAAAAACAATTATAAGGTTCATAATCTCTACAATAAGCAAAGGAAGGAAAACAACTGTTTATCTATAGACTGACTACATTTCCTGTAAGTCTCCTATTTCTCACCCACAAAACAAAAACTGCATTGCACTAACATAAAGGAAATTTATTTAGCAGGTTAATATATTCAGCTGATGGCAGACCATCTTCCTTTTATAACTCTAAGATACTGGATAAAGATTTTCTTTCTTTTAAACTATGACAATATTATTTGAAAAGAAACATAAAAAACAACTATAAAACTAACATGTATAAGTTTTTACAATGCTCACATAATATAAATATTTATTGTAAACACATTAATTCTAATTTCAAATTATAAAAAGAAAAAAGTTCAATTGATTTTTTTACCATATGATTATTTGAGTTTTATATTTATTTATCCATAGCCTAATTAATTATGCTACCTTGGGCAAGTCAGTCCTCCTCTCTGAGCTTAATTTTACTTCTTGGAAAATAACAGCCTACACTAGATAATCTCTACGTCTTCTCAGTTCAAATTTCCTTTGGTTCTTAAGAGAGGAGGCACTGGTAATTTTACTTTTTTTTTTTTTTTTTTTGCGGTACACGGGCCTCTCACTGTTGTGGCCTCTCCCACTGCGAAGCACAGGCTCCGGACGCGCAGGCTCAGCGGCCATGGCTCACGGGCCCAGCCGCTCTGTGGCATGTGGGATCCTCCCAGACCGGGGCACAAACCCGTGTCCCCTGCATCGGCAGGCGGACTCCTAACCACTGTGCCACCAGGGAAGCCTGTAATTTTACTTTTAAAGCTGTTCTGTTACTCTCGGTCAGTCTAACATAACAAGGACCTTTTTTTAAAAAATTAATTAATTTATTTTTGGCTGTGTTGAGTCTTCGCTTCTGTGCGAGGGCTTTCTCTAGTTGTGGCGAGCGGGGCCACTCTTCATCACGGTGCGCGGGCCTCTCACTGTCGCGGCCTCTCTTGTTGAGGAGCACAGGCTCCAAACGCACAGGCTCAGTAGTTGTGGCTCACGGGCCTAGTTGCTCTGTGGCATGTGGGATCTTCCCAGACCAGGGCTAAAACCCGTGTCCCCTGCATTGGCAGGCAGATTCTCAACCACTGCGCCACCAGGGAAGCCCAACAAGGGCCTTTACACTTCTCATCTGAAAACCTGAGACATGTTACTTCTGAAAACCTCAGAACTTTAATTAAACTTCAGCACAGAAGTGAGACTAGAAATACCTCAACATAATAGTTCAATAATTTTAGAAGCTGTTCCAGAATAACTTTAAAGTCTATATGTGTAAGGGGGCACAAGTGGAGTAGTTGTGGAGTCAATCATAGAATTTCACAGCTGAGGCACAACTGAATGTGACAGGAAGGAAGGGAAGGAGGGAGGGAGGGAGGGAGGAAGGAAAGAAAGATACAAGAAAATGGAAAGGGGAAAAGTACTTGGGTAAGGAAGAATAATTTCAGATGTCTGTTGAACTGGTAACTATTTATAAGAACTAAGAATTCTGGGCTTCCCTGGTGGCGCAGTGGTTAAGACTCTGCCTACCAATGCAGGGGACACGGGTTCAAGCCCTGGTCCAGGAAGATCCCACATGCAGCGGAGCAACTAAGCCCGTGCGCCACATCTACTGAGCCTGCGTGCCACAACTACTGAGCCCATGTGCCACAACTACTGAAGCCCACACGCCTAGAGCCCATGCTCCACAATAAGAGAAGCCACCACAATGAGAAGCCCGTGCATCACAACGAAGAGTAGCCCCCACATGCCACAAAGTAGAGAACGCCCGCGCACAGCAACGAAGACCCAACACAGCCAAAAATAAATAAAAGAACCAAAAAAAAAATTGAAAAAAAAAAGAATTAAGAATTCTGCCTTTATTAAACTTGATGATCACAGAGTCTGGATTGTTTTGAGATGGTCCAAGGCTTAGATATTCTATTCAACTGCCTCCATAAACTAGTGGATCTCAACTAAGATGCACATCAGAACCACCTATAGAGCTTTCTAAGTTATAACTGCCCACTGAACCAAAATGGGGAAAAGGGACACTAATAAGTAGTTTTTAAAAAGCTCCAGATGTGATTCTGATGACAGACTAAAAAGTCATTCTATGGCCTGGAAATTCAAAAATTTTACAGTCTATATAACTCATAGGCTGTCTATCACATCTAAAAAGGCACACAATCCGTGGGTTTTAGTTTGGAAAATATAGTTATCATATCGCTTATGCTAATTAATATTATATGTAAATTATGAAAAGTATGCTTTTGCCATTATAGACCCAATCTTATTCCAACCTTTCTTATAAAGATACATTTAACAAACAGTATCTTTTTAAAGGTGACAAACAATTGCCATACGAAACAAACATGTAAATAGAATTCTAATATGATTCCTAACCATTCTGCATGTCTTCACCAACCACTCCTTAACACCCACCATGCACACAGCAATGGGAACAGTAATTGACTTTACATTTTATCTATTTAAACTTCGAGTTAAATGAAGCAATATCATAGATCATAATATCGGCCTTACGCAAAACAAAGTTCATTGTTAGTACTTTGAAAAAAAATGCAAAAGGAAAGGCAACCTGAGGTAGTGGTTCAGAGCACAGGATCTAGAGCCAGCCTAGGCTGTAATTCAGCCTTAGTCATTTAACTTTTCCGTGCCTCAGTTTCCTCATCTTGTAAATGGGAATAATAACAGTACCTCATAGCATTGTTGTAAGGATTAAATGAGTTAATACAAATAAAATACTTTAAAATAACCTAACATTATACTAAATGAATATTAGTTATCGCAACTTAAAATGTGACTTGTATGTTTATTTTCTCTCAGAGGTGAAAGAATTTTCTGAAATTATTTTAGAATTAGCTTATCAATTTCTATTAAAAAACCTTGCTTTTCACCTTTGCCATTATAGACTCAATCAATTCTTTCCTGTAAAGATACTTTTTATTACTTTAGGATCTTGATTGGATTGAATTTAACCTACAGATCAACTTGGAGAGAACTGACATTTCTCCAATAACAATACTGAGTATTCTGATCCATTAACGTGATGTATCTCTTCATTATTCAGGTCTTATTTTAATTACCCTCACCAATGTTTTATAGTTTTCAGCATACAAATTGTGCATATATTTTGTGTAACATATTCCTAAGTATTTCATATTTAAAAAATTCTTATTATTTGAATTTCAATTTCCAGTTGTTTACAGCTAGTAGAAATACAATTTTTATAAACTGACCATGTATTCTGAAACTGTGCTAAATTCACACATTGGCTTTAGTAGCTTTTTTGTAGATTTTTTGGGGATGTTTTCTATACAATGAAGTCATCTTCAAATAAAGACAATAATTATTGTTCATTTCTAATCTGTATGCATCTTTTTTCTTGCCTTTTGGGCTGACTAGGATCTTAAGGGCAATGCTGAATAGAGGCATTAAGAAAGATATTCTTGCCTTATTCTCAGTCTTAGGGGTGAAGTTTTTTACCATTAAATATGATGTTAGCTAAAGGCTTTTTGCAAATACCCTTTATTACATTGAAGCACCCCCCTTCTCTCTATTTTGCTGAGTTTTATCATGAATCGATATTGAATTTGACCAACTGCTTTTTCTGAATCTATGGAGATGATCACATGATTTTTTCTTTTCTAGTTTGCTGAGATGAGAAGGTGAATTATATTGATAGATTTTTGAATGTTGTATGAACCTAATATTCCTGGAACAAACTCTATTTGATCTCTATGTATTACCTTTTAATATACTGTATTTGTCAAAACAATTCTGAAAAAGAAAAATAAAGTTGGAGGACTACATGATTTCAAGAATTACTATAGAGCTTTAGTAATGAAGACTGTGTTATTGGTATAAGGATAGATAACTAGGTCAATGGAAGATAATGGAGTCCAGAAATAAATTCATACATCTATGGTCAACTGGTTTTTGACAAAGGTGTCAAGGTAATTAAATGGAGAAAAAATTAGTATTTTCGAGAAATGTTATGGAACTGGGTATCTGTATGGGGAGAAAATGAACCTCTAAAGCTTACTTTGCATCATACACAAAAATTTACTTAAAATAAATTGTAGACCTAAATCGAAGAATAAAACAATAAAACTTCTAGAAGTAAAATGTTTGCGACCTTGGGTTGGACAAAGATTTCATAGTATGCAAAAAGCACAAACTATAAAAGAAATGGAGGGAAAAGTTGAATAGACATTTCATCAAAGAAGCTATAAGGATGGCAAATAAGCACATGAAAAGATGCTTAATTAACATCGTTAGTCATTAGAAAAGTTCATATTAAAACCACAACGACATATCACCTACACAGTGACCAGAATAGCTAAAATCAAAGCAGCCTGACAATATCAACTGCTAGAGAGAATGGGGAGAAAACTCTAAATCTCAAATCTTGTGGGTAGGAATGCAAAAATGGAATATGCACTTTATAAGAAACTGCCAACCTCTTTTCTATACATTTATCATGTGACCCAGCAATCCTAGTCCTGAGTATTTACCCAAGAGAAATGAAAATGTATGTCCACAAAACTGATATTCATATGCAAACTGCAAATGTTTTAGCAGCTTTATTCATGGTAACGAAAAACTGGAAGCAATCTAAACGTCCATCAACTGATAAATGGATACCCAAATTACAGTACAGATAAATGCAACACTACTCAATAATAAAGAAGAGCAAACTACATGAATGAACCTAAAAGCATTATACTATGTGAAAGAAGCCAGAAACAAAAGGCTACACGCTGTGGGATTTCAAGTTCTGGAAAAGAAAACATCACTGAGACAGAAATCGCATCAATGGTTATAAGAACTGGGGGTAAGGAGATGAGACAGAATGCAAAGGGCCACAGGGGAACTTTCTGGGGTGAAGAATGTTACATATTTTGATTGTGGCATTTAGTTCATGATTGCATAAACCTGTCAAATTCATCAAACTGTACACTTAAACAGGTGAATTTTTACTGCTTGTAAACTATACTTGAATAAACACAACCAAATAAAAAAAAAAGAAAGGTGTGTGTGTGTGTGTGGGGAATCACTATGTTAAATTTCATAAGAACGTGAAAAATAAAAATAAGACATCAATATTCATCCTGCTGCATCAACCAACACCGGGTAAATCTTTCAGGAGTTCAGGTTTTCTTGTGTCACTGTGAGCTGCAGCCGTAACAGTATTTTACTATTTTACTATATGATGATTAATTTACTAAAATTAATCTTTGAAAATCCCTGTTGTCATGTGCTATGAGAGTTGGCCACTAGTCACATGTGGCTATATTTAAATTTAATTAAATTTAAAATTCGGTTCCTCAGTTGCACTACCACATTTCAAGTACTCAACAGACACACAGTACTAGTGGCTATCACACGGGACAGTGCAGATATAGAACATTTCCATCACCACAGAGTGTTCTATTAGTGCTGTTCTAGGTTTTCAAAAAAATTTCTATCCTTTTTAGAATTTTTTTTTTTTTTTTGCGGTACGCGGGCCTCTCACTGTTGTGGCCTCTCCCACTGCGGAGCACAGGCTCTGGATGCGCAGGCTCAGCGGCCATGGCTCACGGGCCCAGAAGCTCCGCAGTATGTGGGATCTTCCCAGACTGGGGGACGAACCCGTGTCCCCTGCA
This sequence comes from Mesoplodon bidens, assembly GCF_964165515.1. Lineage (NCBI taxonomy): Eukaryota > Metazoa > Chordata > Mammalia > Artiodactyla > Ziphiidae > Mesoplodon > Mesoplodon bidens. The sequence goes on along the minus strand of NC_138178.1, from coordinate 57,670,743 downwards.
TCGGCAGGTGGACTCTCAACCACTGCACCACCAGGGAAGCCCTCCTTTTTAGAATTTTAAGGCTGGAAACAATTGAACATATTAAGTCCAATACTTCATTTTATAATCAAGAAAACAGAGGCACAGAGATGTGATCTTTTACTCAAGATCTCTTTTCATCAGTTTACTTAACAAAAGTCTGAGGATCTACTATGTGCCAGGCCCTGAGCTAAGCACTAGGAATTCAAAGAAAGGTAAGATTAAGTTCCTGCCCAAAGGAACTCATAGTCTAGTAGAGAGCAAAGATACTTCTCTAATGTGCTGTAATGGAAACTAGCTGAAAGTCAATGCATCAACTCTGGGGGTTCTGAGATGCCTCCTGGAAAAAGTGAAACATGAAGGATAACTAGAATTTAGGCAAAGTAGGTAACAGGGAAGTTTGAGGCACAGAGAACAATACTGGCAAAGCACTGAAGAAAAGAAAAGAATTCATTATTTTTGGAGTAAAAAGAATGAGAAGAAGAATGAATACAGATGACACCGGAAACTAATAAGCAGGTGCCACACGATGGAAAGCTATATGTTTAAGTCATGCTAACAAGTTGGAGTTTTTATCCCACTGGTGTTAGGAAGCCATGGATTGCAAAGAAATGGTAAGATTAGATCTGTATTAATCACTTAGATTGCTACCAGAAGAGAGATATAAAAAGGGGGGCCAATGGGCTTCCCTGGTGGCGCAGTGGTTGAGTCCGCCTGCCGATGCAGGGGACACGGGTTCATGCCCCCCACACACAAAAACAAACAAACAAACAAACAAAAAAACGGGGGGTGCCAAGAAAGGAGAGGAATATATAATTCAAGAATAGATTTTTAAAATAAAGGCGGGATATGAGAGCTTAAATGAGGTTAGTGATGGTAGGGAGAGAGAGAGCTCGACAGAGTTGAGAAATATTTAGGGTTTATGTCTGATAGAACTTGGGTGAGTTCAGTTTTCACTACCTGAATCTGAGGAACCAGTGGTATATTTCGGTGAAGACAGTTAGCTATGTGTATCTACATTTGAAATTCAGGGGAAGGTCTGGAATGAAAATATGTATTTGGGAGTTGGTGCTAATTTAAACCACAAGAGTAAATGTGATTATGTCTAGGGAAAGTACGTATGTCCTTGTAGAGACCAAGGACAAAAACCCAGGGAAAACAAACATTTAGGATACGACCCTTAAGAGAATCCATTGAAGGCAAGTGATTGAGAAGAAATAGAGATGAGAATTTCAAGGAGAAAGTTGTTGGTGTGAAATGCAGCAAAAATATCTAAGACATAAACTGAAAAGATAAACTTTAAATCTGGCAATCAGATTGTCACTTGTGACATCTGCAAGAGCAGTTTCAGTGGAATGATGGGAGTTAAAAGTTCACAATGGGTTGCAGTGAGGAGGTAGAAAGGGAAGTGTAGATGACTCTTTGAAGAAACTAGGATGAGAACAGGAGGAACACAGATCTCTATCTAGACAGTAGCTTGCTTTTGTATTTTCTAAAGGATGAAAAAGACTCGACAGTGAAGGCTGACAGAAAGAGCCTATAGAGTGGAGGAAGGAACTGAAAATACAGGACAGAGAGCAGATAAGTGAGCAGAGAGGCCTCGTAATGCTGTTTCTGAGCATCTCCATCTGGATGCCTCATAGACATCTCAAATACCAAAAGTCCAAGAGTGCACTCTGATCTTGCGCCTGCAACTGGATCTTCTCGACACTGTTTTCCATTTCAGTAAACGGTACTACCATGTAAGCTGGTGCCTAGTAAGGAAGGAACCTAGAACTCCTCCTTCACTTCTTTTTCTCCACTCCCCACACGTAGTCACAACTTCTCCCCTTTAACACCTCTCAAACCATCAACTTCTCTCTATTTCCATCACCATTACTTCAGTTCAAGACATCATCAGCTCTTATCTGTACAACAGGTTCCTAACTGGCCTCACTACATCAGCCTAGCTCCCCTTCAATTCAGTCTTCTAAGTGAACTTTTTATTGCCCATATCTGATCATACCACTCTGCTTAAAAATCCTTTAAGGGTTTTTTTATCATCTGTCTTTATATCATCTATATGAACTCACCCCATGGTTATCTCTCTGGCCACTTTCCTCCTTTGTTCTCTCCACTCCAACTCTACTGGCCTTGTCTCTTGGCATATTCTCCTCCCATCTGGGGCTTACCTCCTCCTCATCCTTATAATCGTGTCTTAAATACCACAGCACCAGAGAAGACTATGTTCTCCTGCTGTTACCTCCAGAGTTCCCTGTCTTTCTTCTTTAAGACACATGTCACAACTGTAATTTCACTAATGACTTGTACAATCATTTAATCCTGTCTTTCCCACTGGACTGCAAACTTCTGACGAATGCAGAGACAGTATGTGTTTTGTTTAATGCTACAGTCTCCTGTGCCTGGAACACAGTAGACTCTTAATACAATTTCTTGAATGAGAAGAATAAATGAATAAAAAATTAACTTTGGGCAGGAAACTGGACATTTCCTCCTGAGATTGAAGAGAATAAATAAGGATGGGTACAAATGAAGATAAGTTGAAAAGTAGTTATATGACATTAAGGAAGAAATGGGCAATTTAGACAAGTCACATCTTATAGCACCAATTTTCTTGCGCTGACAGTGTTGAAAGAGGGGGAATATTGTTTAAGTATGGCCAAGGTTTAAAGTGATTGCTAAAGTGAAAAAGAAGAGGAGACAAGAACTTGACCAAGAATTAGTAAAGGACTGTTTTGTGATAGTGGTGAGGGGACAACTCTACACAAAGATGGAAACCACAATACAAAAATCTACTAAATCAAATGAATCAGCGTGGATTTCTCTGTGAAAAGTCTAAATACCATTGACTTTATTTCAAGAATAATGTCTGATTTGACTAATAAAATTTTGCCAGTAGAATTCATTGATAAGATTAAGAATGACTTACAATGAACATATTTGTGGGTAATTTGATTCTACAAAAATATCTGAGAAACCCACCAACATTTTCTTCTGTCAAGTTGTTTCACACAATCTTTTAATTACATAATTAATTTGTTGGGTAACTTATTTCTTTAGAGATAGCATAAAGGCAAACAATCTGTTCTTTAGTCAATTATGACAAATGTTTTATTGGTAGGATCCAAATTAAAGTTTTGTTGGTTCCCCAAGCCAACAAGATAACATACAAAGTGCCACAAAAATCCAACCCAATCTGCAACTACTCTCCACCTCCAGGATGTATTAGAGATGAAATAAACAGCTTTTGAATTAAGTAGCTTTTGCTGCTTAACAGTGGCTAACAGTGGTTTGTTCTAGTAAATAAAATAACTCTAGGCTCACCTTCCCACTCTCCCTCCAGATGGTGCCACAGCTGCAAGCGGAGAAGAGTTTACAGCTTGAGCAAAGACAGCTTGCCTTATTTATTATTATGCAACATAACAGCTACATCAGCTTTCAGCTTTATTTCTTGGTATGACCTTTTCTACAAAGGCTCACACAATTCCATAATACTTTCTGACTAAATGGAATTCTAATGCTATGTGGCAAATACAAAGATTCTCAGGAGAATGACCAGGAATGGAGTGTGAAAAAAGAAAAATTCTTCTTTCGTGTGCTCCTTCAAAGCAGGTGTCTGTCCCTCCTCTTCTTTCAGGATCCCCCACTCATCTCCTTGTCCTTGCCAAAAGGTGCTTCCACTCCCCTAGACCTCAAACCAGATCTCTAGTTCTCCACTGTCTATCAAGGAATGCCTACAGAGGCATTAGCCACTAGTGTGCTCCTCCTTGACTCAGAATATTTTCAATTTTAAAAGGACCCTTTTAATACAGAAAAATCCTTCAATGAACTCTTGAGGGTATACTGATATTCAGAGGTAATGGGATCTTTTAATCCGGCATAGAAACAGGTTAGAAAAAGAGATAAAAGCTATGTCGCAAAGGGAAACAAGAGGAAAGGTGGTCTTACTACCTTAGTTTCTTCCTACCAGAATGTTCCTAACTACAAATCTGATAGTGGGCTTCATTAATCAACTCACATCAAGAATCCTTAAAGGGTAGGTATCGAACCCCCATCTGTAAAAGCTTTGTTCTCCAAGTGCCCATCCCCATCCCCCAATCCATCTATCTCTCACAAAGAAGAGAATAAAGGAAGAACTTAGTTCACCTCTTTGGAAAGGCCACCAACCTCTGGCCTTAACCCTCAAACACTGAGGCCAGAAGAGTCAATATGCCCCTTACTACCTCTCAAGTTCACCTGGACAAAAGGAACCATCTAGTTATTCCTACCTAAGAACCTAGATTTTGAAGGAGCTTTAGATATCATGTGGTATAAACTTCTTGTTACAGATGAAGAATAAGAGATTCAGAGTACGAGTAGACTGACTTTCCAAGGCCACATAACTGGTTAAAAGCAGAACCTACTTCATTATTGTATCTACCACCCCACTGACTCTCTTTTTACTTTGTTAATGCAGGGATGTTGTCATCACATATCCTTGGACATTTTTCCTGGATAAACCTTAAATATAAAATAATTCTTGTAAAATATATGCCAAGATTTCCTTTCCATCTCCTAGAATTCCTGAACATTTATTTATTTTTATGAAGCTTTGGTAAAATATTCTTCTGTATTCATGTACTGACTTTACAAAGTTAATTTTAAGATCAGTAAAATATAAATTATAAAATATACGGGCTTCCCTGGTGGCGCAGCGGTTGAGAGTCCGCCTGCCGATGCAGGGGACACGGGTTCATGCCCCAGTCCAGGAAGATCCCACATGCCGCGGAGCGGCTAGCCCCGTGAGCCATGGCGGCTGAGCCTGCACGTTCGGAGCCTGTGCTCCACAAGGGGAGAGACCACAACAGTGAGAGGTCCGCGTACCGCAAAAAAAAAAAAAAAAAAAAAAAAAAAAAAAAAAAAATATATATATATATATATATATATATATATATATATATATATACGTCATGACAAAGATATTAAAACTACTCTCTTTTTTTTTGGCCCCACCACACAATGTGTGGCATCTTAGTTCCCCGATGAGGGATCGAACCTGTGCCCCCCGCAGTGGAAGCGCAGAGTCTTAACCGCTGGACTGCCAGGGAAGTCCCTAAAACTACTCTTAAGCCTTAAATTACTCTAGCTCACAAAACAAAGTTTTCAGTGTTTTAATCCACTGTGACAAGCTCTAGTAAAAAAAAATAAACCCTAAAATTTCTTGAGTTGAAAAAACACTATTCTAACCTTTACCAAAATAGTTCAGCTGCATAAATAAAATAAGGTTATCATACGTACTTAAAGCTCTAGAATGATCCGGATTCCTTATTCCCTTTGCTCGTAACCTCTGAAGAAGAACTGTTGAGGACAACTGTTTTACAAGATATACTGCCATGGAATAGTTCTGGAAAAAAAAAAAAAAAGATGTAGAAAGCAAACAACATACGTAAGTAAATAGGTACATCTATTTTAATCCCACAATAATAGGGAAAGAAAATTAACACCTGTTTAAAACACCTACTGTGTGCCAAGCACTATCTTAGGTGTTTTCATGAATGGTAATTCATTTAATCTTAACCAAAAAGCTGCTGAAGTAATCCTATTTTTACGGATGAGGAAAGTGAAGTGTAGAAAAGTAAAAGAACTTGTTCTAATTTTGCAGCTTTCAAGAGATAATGCCAGGTCTGTCATGCTTCTGTATTACCTGACTACCTATGCTTGAAGTTAATCAATTTAGGCACTTATGTAAAGAACACTGTTAAAAATAAATATAACCAAGGCCAATAAGATGTCAAAGTCATCATAAAACATATTTAGCAGGTAACAGTAGCTATTTAAAAAATTAGACTGGCATCCTAATTTATACCATTTAATCTCTCTCTATGCCTTTAACTAGTTTTGAAAAGACCCTACTTGGGCTATTATCACAACAAGCAGAGGGAATATTAAATATTTTCAAAGAGAAGCTGATGGTTTGGCAAAAGAACAGATGAATATCCATTACCAGCAGAGGGACTACCCAGAGATGGTACTAGGAGAAGGGAGACAAAGAAAATAGTTTATCAACAAGCCAAGGCAAAGTAAAGGGTACATGACTGGATAAGAGGAAGAAAAGAGGGCTGAGGCTTATGAAGGGTAAGAGAGAGATCTAAATGAGAAGGCCCACTTTCCACTTGGTGTTGGAATCAAGAGGAAGATCAAGAGATTTGGAAAGAAGCAAAAGGAAAAATAATTATTGCCATCTTCTATTTATTAGCTACAAACAGTTTTACACGCACTCTTAATATATACTATCCACTTCATTTAAACCTCAAAAGAAGGCCTGTAAGAGATAAGTAGGGCAAGTATCTTTCTAAGTAAAGGATTGAAAAATGGAGGCACACAAAAATGCTTTTAATTTTAAATTTTAAAAAATATATGTAATCTGCTCATGATCATGCACCTGCTTGGTGACAAAGGTGGCACTAGAAATCAAGAGGAAAGTGTAGGGATGTCAGGACAATGGACTAATGGCCAAGGCCAGTGTAGTTCTCTATAGTTCTTGATTTCACATACCATTTGCTTTGACCCTCCTAACCTAGTCCAATGTACATTCCAGCTTTCAGTTACTTTCGCACTTTGGAAAATGCATCCCCCTCTTTTGGCAAGAAGAGAATATATTGTACAATACCCTCTGGAAGGTCAAATTTTCACTTACAGTTCAGAAACCTATCCATGTTCACATGCCACACATTTTCCAGGAAAAAAATGAAGTATCAAAAAAGCTAATTTGGGAGGGATAAATTAAGAGTCTGGGATTAACATACGCATACTACTATATATAAAATAGATAATCAACAAGGACATACTGTATAGCACAGGGAACTCTGCTCAATACTCTGTAATAACCTAAATGGGAAAAGAAGCTGAAAAAGAATGGATATATGTATAAGTATAACTTGAATCACTCTGCTGTACACCTGAAACTAACATTGTAAATCAACTATACTCCAATATAAAATAAAATTTTTCAAAAGCTAATTTACTTTCATTAATAAATCCCATAATTTATTAATGAGGAACAAATAACCTTAAAACTTACCAAAATTATAGACATACAACATACTAATCTAATATAAAACTAAAAAGCTCCTTTTAGAAAAAAAATCCTTATTCACCTTTATTATTTGATTAATAGTTCAAGTGTGATAGAAACTGGAGAAATGCTAATTAACACTGTGAAATTATTATATATACTTACAGCCTGAATCTTCAGAACTAGTAATCACCCTAAGGCTTTATATAAATTTTTAAGGAGAGGTCAAGTAGAAACTACAAGTTCAGTGAAAAGGTATGTTCACTCTAGTTGAAACACGTAACCAGAGAAGAAATTTTAAAAAAAGGAAGCAAAAAGAAGGTCAGGTATTAACAAACACCACTTGTACCGATAATATGGAATTAAATTTTATATCACATGAAAGAGATTCAGCAGCAACCCCCGCCAAAACTTCAGTGGTATAATATCTCTCCTAGGTAGATGATATATTGTTCCTGCTAACCCTTCAAAGCACTACTTAACTCCAACTACTGAAATATATTGCATTACACTGATGTTTTTGTCAAATGCTTTTTCAAAGTCTTCAAAATTGTCTATCAAGTTTATAGGACGTTTTCTTCATTATTAAGATATGATCTACTCATTAAGTGCCCTTTACACCAGTATCTAAATAACTTCTCTACAAACAATGACAGTTTAATAAATGCTAGATGCAGTGATTACTTTGAGGTAGGATAAGAAGTTACAACATAGTTCACTTATTTCCCTTCAAGCACTGTACTAGCTCTTCTTTTTCTCTTATATTACAATTTTTTTAATTGAGCTATAATTGACATATAATATTGTGTAAGTTTAAGGTGTACATGTTGACTGCATAGAGTTATAATATATTGTAAGACGATTACCACCATAGCATTAGCTCTTCCATTTATTTCCTTTGAAGACATAATGCTAACATTTCTCAATGGCAACTAATAATACAGAAATTAATCCCCCAAACAGTAAGAGATCCTACGTGAACTATCCAGAGTATCTTCACAAGCTGAATAAAACTAGGATCAAAAACCAATCTAATAAGTTATCTTTTGGGCTTCAGAAAAGAATAATTTTCTTTCAATATTTTATTTCAAAAAGAAGGTCTCCAGGGCTTCCCTGGTGGCGCAGTGGTTGAGAGTCCGCCTGCTGATGCAGGGGACACGGGTTCGTGCCCCGGTCCGGGAAGATCCCACATGCCGCGGAGTGGCAGGGCCTGTGAGCCATGGCTGCTGAGACTGCACGTTCGGAGCCTGTGCTCCACAACGGGAGAGGCCACAACAGTGAGAGGCCCGCGTACCGCAAAAAAAAAAAAAAGAAGGTCTCCAACTTGTAGATCATGGTCTACACAAATCTTACCTGGGAGACCTGCAAATCACTGAAGCTTACTGTTTTCTTTCTGAGGTGTGGAAGGCTTCCCATGGAAGAATATTTCCCCATCTCCTCTAGTGCTATATATCAGCAACCACATTTCCCTCCTCTCCCACAGTTTGACTCCTTTCATAGTTCACTGTAAACACCCTGGTGTTTATACACTTTTCACACACAGACAAAACCCAAAACATCTGCAACACCCTCTTCAAAAAGGGGGACAAAAACAGGGAGCCCAAGGTACACTAGAAAAAAACATTTAAAAGGATTTTAAAAACCTAATAGTGACATACTGATTAGGTAAAGAAAAAATATATAACCTTGATAGATGCCAAACAAGAATTTTGATAAAATTCAAAATCCATTTCTCTCAAAGATATACAGTAAAAAAGAGGACCATAGGATTATGTTATTGCTATAATTAAGTTCTACCAAAATTAATAGCCATTATAATACTTAATGTTGTGACACTAGTATTCTCATTAACATAAAGAACAAGCCAGGTATGTCCACTAGCACTCACATTACTTAACATTGTTCTGAAGGTTCTAGACAGCACAAGAGAACAAGAATAAGAAATTATGGCATAAGTATTAGGATTATCATTATTCATATAATGATACAACTCAGACTCAAAACTGCCTATTTGGAAATACCAAGAAACCTACTAAAAAGCTATCAGAACCAATATGTGAATTTATGTACTAACTAAATATTCAACAATAACTAGCTTTTAAATAAATCAACAATAAATACATTTTTAAGAAAATATAACAGAAAAAATCTATTTACAATAGCAGTAATAATAATAAACAACACAAGAATCAATAAAAAATATGGAAAATTTGTAAGAAGAAACCTATTAAATTACTGAGGAACATGAAAGAGGATTTGAATAAATGGAGAAACATACAGTTCCTGAAATAAGGACATTAAATACTGTAAATAAGTTAATCCTCTCTAAGTTAATATACAAATTTTAAAGCAAGCTCATTTATTCCCAGAAAGATTTGGGGGAATAATGCAGCGGAATATGTCTTACTCCATGCAATTACTTTTTCAACATTTTCTCTCTCCTCAAGGCCCAGATTTCTTCTCTCACTCTCAGCAGACTTCTCTCACTTCCTATCTCATAGACTTAAGAGAATTCATCAGATCAGAACTTACCACCTCTCCAGTACCAATCATATACATGCATCCAATCCTTTTATTCCACTAAATAAAGAAGTTGTCCCTCCTAGCTACAATGAGTTACTTAATGAAATTCACTATTGATTATTTTTCTCGTGTATATTTAATCTCTTCCTCCCAAGAAGATACCTGCCATCATCCTTTATACACGTTTAACACTCTCCCATTAAAGCAAACAAATAACTCTCATCTCAAATTTCCCTCCAGCTCAGCTGTACCTATTTCCAAAGCTACCCTTCTATAACTCACTATCTCCACTGCCTTACCTCTGCCTGGTCACAATCAGGCTTCTCCTCCCACCATCCACCAAAACAGCTCATGCTAAAGTCAACTTTATGTTTCTAATCCAAAAAGTATTTTTTAAGATTTCAACATACTTGACTTCTCAACATCTGTTCAGTACTGCTTACCATCTCCTTTTTTTTAAAATAAATTTTATTTTATTTTATTTACTTATTATTTTTGGCTGCATTGGGTCTTCGTTGCTGCACGCAGGCTTTCTCTAGTTGAGTGGGGGCTACTCTTTGTTGCGGGCTTCTCATTGCAGTGGCTTCTCTTGTTGCGGAGCACGGGCTCTAGGAACGCAGGCCTCAGCAGTTGTGGCTCGCAGGCTCTAGAGCACAGGCTCCGTAGTTGTGGTGCATAGGCCCAGCTGCCCCGCGGTATGTGGGATCTTCCCGGACCAGGACTCGAACCCGTGTTCCCTGCATTGGCAGGTAAATTCTTAACCACTGCGCCACCAGGGAAATCCCTGTCCTTCTTTTTTGAAACTCTTCCCTTGGCTTCTTATACCCACCCCCCGTTCTGCCCCACATCTCTGGTACTATTTCCCCATGTCCTCTGCAGGTTCATTCTCTTCTATCCAGTATTAAAAGTTATAGTTCCTCACGAATGGTAAGTCTTCAACGCTCTCTTCTTTTTACTTGTTACATTTCCCCTTAACAATGTCAGCCTGCTTGTATGGCTCTAGTAACCACCAATATGCAGATGACTCATTTTCTTCTCTAGCCCAAACGTATCCTCTGAGCCTATATGCCCAACTGCCTCTTCAGAATGTCTCAAAGGCATCTCAAACTCAAAAGCTTCAAAACTGAACTCATGATCGTCTCCATGTAGTCCTCCAATACTCCTTCCTTCAAAGCAAAGCAAAGCAAAGCAAAACAAAATGCACCTAAATTCAGTCCTTTTTCAGTGTTTCCTCTATCTCAGTAATATTATCATTTACTTTGTCACTCAAGCCAGAAACCAAGGAGTCATCCTTGACTTCTCCCTTTCTCTTAGCCCCCATTTCTAATCTATCACTTAGTCCTACAGATCCACCTATTTATCTCCATCCCTAGTGCCACCACTCTAGACTAATATACTATTTCTCTCACTAATGCTTCAGCAATAGTAAGAGGTAACCTCTATGCATGACTCTGGTCTCCATTCAAGCTGTTCACCACTCTGAAGAGTGGCCTTTTCTAAACAGAAATATGGCCCTGTCAACTTTCTGCTTAAAAAGAGAATATCCTTAACATTAACATTACCTCAAAGGTCCTACATGGTTTGGTCCTTTTTTACCTCTCTAGCTTCATCTTGTATCCTGTTCTTCCCCATTCTATGTACACTAGCAATTCCTGCTCCCTTTCAGTTTCTTAAGAAAAACTAGGCTCACACCTGCCAGTGGACTATACTCTGAATGTTGTTTTCTCTGAAACTTTCACCTAACTGATTCCTTCTACCCTTCTCTCAGATCTTAGCTCAGTCATTACTTCCTCAGGGAAGCCCTGCCTGACCTCTCTCTAGTGCAAAGTGGCCTTTAATATGCTCTAAAATCACCACACACCTCTTCTTTATATTACTTATAATACAGTTCACATTTTCATGTGTGACTACCTGTCCCCTAGATCCTAGGCTCCAAAAGAGTCAGGACTTCTTTTTCTCACTATGGTACTGCCAGTTTTCAGCAGAGTGCATGGAATATAGCACACATTCTATAAATTTCAAATGAATTAGTGAATTAACATGAGCTCATATCATAAAATTGTAATAATCAAAAATATTCTGGGGCTTCCCTGGATGGCACAGTGGTTGAGAGTCCGCCTGCTGATGCAGGGGACATGGGTTCCTGCCCCGGTCCGGGAAGATCCCACATGCCGTGGAGCGGCTGGGCCCGTGAGCCATGGCTGCTAAGCCTGTGCGTCCGGAGCCTGTGCTCCGCAACGGGAGAGGCCACAGCAGTGAGAGGCCCGTGTACCGCAAAAAAAAAAAAAAATCTGAAATTGTGCCGGAAAAAGAATGCTAGGCTAAGAAACAATACAGAAAAGTTCAGAACACACACAGGATAAATCAAAGCAAATATATAATAATGGTGGCTTCAGAATTAGCATTTATTTAGTTAATGGTATTAGAACTGGCTATTTTAAAAATTAAATTTTTATTTCACACTACACACAAATTCACAATGTATTAAATATTTAAAGGTAAAACTAGAAACCTCAAAAGTCAAGAAAAAAATATAAACAAATATTTATGTAAGACTGGGAAGGGCAGACAGACTAAACTTGATGGAGGCTGACTGGAAAGACTACAAAGAAACAAAACTGTGCAACTAGAGATTATCATACTAAGTGAAGTAAGTCAGAAAGAGAAAGACAAATGCCATATGACATCACTTATATGTAGAATCTAATATATGACACAAATGAACCTATCTATGAAACAGAAACAGAATCAGGTACGTAGAGAATAGACTGGTGGTTGCCAAGGGGGAGGGCAATGGAAGAGGGTAGGAGTGGGAGTTTGGAATTAGCATATGCAAACTGGTATATATAGGATAAATAAACAACAAGGTCCTACTGTATCGTACAGGGAACTATATTCAATATCCTTTGATAAACCATAATGGAAAAGAATATGAAAAAGAATGTATATATATGTGTATATATATATATATATGTATAACTGAGTCACTTTGGTGCACTGCAGTAATTAACACAACACTGTAATTCAACTATACTCAATAAAAAATAAATAAAAAAAGAAAAAAAGAAAAAACTGGTTAAGATTTGGCTCTGTAATAATTTAAATCTTCTACACATTAAATAAAGATAAAGGGCAATAAACTAGAAACAAACATTTGCCACATGTAAAAGAGGGTTAAATCAATATATAAAGAACTCATAAACAATAAAAACAGCAATACAGAAATAGATACTGATATGATTTTTAAAGGTGAATAATCACAAACATAAAATATGTCCAACCTCAATAATAATAAGAGGAGTACTAATTAAAACAATGTGGTACCACTATTTACCTATTAAAATTAGTAGAGATCCTAAAGAAAATAAAACTCAAAGTTATCCATCAACGGGCACGTGAATAAACACAAAGTCAGAGAATAAATCTGTACAACATCTTTTGGTAAGGCAATCTGCCAATGTACACAAAATTTCTTTAAATTCTGATGCTCTTTGACTCAGCAATTCCACTCCTGGGAATTTACTCTAAGGAAATTACCATGTATGTATGCAAAGTTAGAGCTACTAGGATGGTTTTCAAAATGTTCTTTGAAATAGTAATCAATCAACCAAATAAATGTTCAACAACAGGGAATATCATATTGGAATATGATGTAGCCTTTTAAAATCATGCAGATGAACATGAAATGACATAGGAAGATGTTTATGAAAATTACTCAGTGAAAGTTATCAGGTTATAGAACACTGGGTACGGCAAGATCCCATTTTTTTAAATGGGAACATGTTGAAAATTCATTGTGAGACAAAAATAAATCCTTTTGCAACTCCTTTTATTTACATACAAGCTCAGGTAGCCATGGAGATTAACCATTCCTTATAATACAAAAATCTGGGAGAAACAAAAATTTACTTACTCTTCCAATTTCTGCAGTCCATGAAACAACAATGGTGTTTGGTACAGTTGTGGACAATCGGACAAGTGAGGTGATATTAATTGGTCGGCTGGGTCGCTTTGGTTCCACACCATTTTTAGTAGGTGGAAGATAACCCTAAGGATGAAATATAATTTATTTCTACTTATTATTTCCACAATTATTTCAACTTCCATTCCTTAAAAAAAAAAAAACCCTACAAACTACATATGAGAAAATATGAGTATTTTCATTTAAAAGTAGAGAAGTAAACGTTTGTAAGAGTTTCCTGTATGTTTCTCTAAACAACCATACAGTCTCATAGTAAGCCTGAGAAAAATACTGGTGGCAGAACTTAAAAATCTCTAAAATTTAAGAATCAGGTTGAATTCATAAAGAGCTTGGATAAGTATATAAGGACTATTTTGAAGGTGAACAATAACAGCCCCCACTCCTCTGTTAAAGGCACAGCATTCTTCAAATCTCTATTCAACCAAAGCTTCCAGACTCACACGAATACATCTGAGGTTTTGTTGAAACAATCTCGTCTTCCCAAAATTCAGTAAAACACTAAAGTTACCACACCCAACTCCTAGACTATGTCTCCATAACTAATGTCACAGCTGTTAATTGTACATAGTTGGTACAAGTGTTTCACTCAGTCACATGAATATATATCCCAAATAAAGATGTTTTCTTAATGAAAAAGTATGATTAACAACAGCTGTGATGACTTATTTGCTAGCTATGTTGGCAATGCACTTTTTAAAAAATAGCTTTTGGGACTTACTGGAAGGCTGCAAGGTTTTGTATTCACTTTCACACAAAGATTGGGTGGGAAGTGATCTTCTTGTGGACAACTGGTTTCTGATAAACAAAACCTAAACAATAAAGGACAAGTTTAAATACCTTTATTAAAGGATGACACCACATTAATATTTTTGTTCCATAGCTAATCTAAAAGATAGTCAAACTTAATAACAACAGCAAAAAATTACTAAACCTGAATAAATACATGAAATAGGTTCAAAATAAATAATTCTGTCAATGTAGAGTTTCAGTGGTCACAACTACCAACCTATAGTTGTCTTCATAATATTTCCAGTCATTTGTTCAAGCATGTTTTTGGGGGGAGGAGGTGGGGAAGTGCTCTGTGGTTGAATAAATTTAAGAAATTTTGAATCAAAAAATTAAATTAAGTTTCCTCCATATAGAACTTCTCAGAGCTAGGCTAACAATAACTGTAACTTTTTAAGAGGGAAATATAAATATATAGTAGTTCTCAAATTTATTTGTCTGTGAAACATTTTTTTTGGTTCTCAGCAGACTATACTGAAAATGCTAGAAGTCCATCCCCAGGATCAAGTTCTGTCCACCAAGCCCAGGTACTCCATTATTCCCTGAAAACTGAAGATGCTGAATAATAACATTAATTGTATTATACCCACATATGCTTAGAATACTATTTTAGAAACTCATGAAAACATTTATTTCTAAATTAAATGCGTTATCTTTTGGGAAAACCAAGGACAACTACATAATTTGTACATTCTCACTCCATTCTTACATAGATCAAGAAATAAGTTATTAATTTGCTATTTAAGACAACTATTCTTGATTATTATACTTCCTTATTACCAATACAGAGCTGAGGCTCATTCCACTTTACAGAATGTTCACAGCACCTTTGAGTTACATGTTAAGAAGAATGCTATCTCTGAATTCTGTGAAATATTCATCATGCACAAACATCTTCTCTCAACATCTTGATCTGCCTGCCATGCAATCTGTGTGAGGGAGTGTCCACAAAATGGGACAATTTTCTATGTAAAATTTTATGGGTACATATAAATATATGGTCTTCTTTAAGCAGGGACAATCTATAGCTTCCATTAGATTCTCAAAGGGGTTAGAGATCCATATAAAGGTTGACAATTACTAATCTACAAAGATTTTCTCAAAATATACTTAGCAAACAGATGTCAAACCCCACAAGATTATCTCTAACCCCAGCAGAAGCTTCTATTACAGGCCAGTTCTTTACTTTGCAACAGTAAGAGGAAGCCATAAAGTTTTAAATCAATTACTCCGATGCAGAGATAAATTAGAAACATGAACCTGGCTGCCTGAAGCTACAGAAAAGCAATATATGACAAGTTGACTCCTATTCAATTAAGTAAAAAGTGAAAATCTAAATCACCCTTACAAACCGAAGAGAAAAAAACGATTTTAAAAGTGGGGAACAAGAGCAGAAAGTTTCTATATAGGAGTTCATGGGAGTGGGGAGGGGAAACAGATAAATGAAAACAGATTAGGAATCTAATAGAGAAAATACTGATCCTAATTCTGACCAAATTGTTTTCATGTTTTCGATAAAGACTTATAATTAGGGTAGTGGAAGGTATACACTCCCAACTTAATACACTAGGATTGCTGTAGGGGGTGAGGAGGGTGGGGATGAAAACAATTTCGTAAAATACAAAGAACCACCTAACAATTACCAAATATAATACAAAATGGTTCTTTTTTCATCAAATTCTGGAGATAAATTTGATGGCTAAGCCATTTTTAACCATCAAGATCCCCTTAGAATCTCTGCATTGATCTTAGAAAGAAAACCTTCCTTTGGAATGTGAACCATACCTCTTTGCTGCTTTAAAGAATGCATGCGTACGTTAATACTAAGGATAGTAACTAGATCTTTTGTTTTAGAGCTACGGTTTTCAAACTTTATTTCAGTCTTGGGATACTCTCCTCAAATGAAAACTAACCCAGAAGTCAAACATGTAGAACAGATCAAAGCCACATTACTTTGGTTCAGAGTGTGTGTATATGTGTGTGTCAGGTGGGGCAATTGGGGGGGTTGGGGGAGAGAAGGTGGAATGGTAGCCAGAGGGTAGCCCCCAAACAGTGGCTCCAAGCAACAGTCTGAAAACCACTGTTTTAAAGGACAAAGTCACATATCAGTATGAACAAAATGTAAACTACTGAGGCAGGGAAGTAAAAAATATTCCAGCAATATATAATTAATTACAAAGGCACCATATTTTAGTCCTTTAATTTATTCAGTCATTATCATAGTCTGCCCCTGACAGAGGAAAAAGTACCTTTTACACAGAAACACCTTTGTCAGTGCCTTCCAAAACCAAGACCTCAGCCTCTCCTCTGCTTTCTCAGTTTTCATCACACTATTTTTGAACCTAGATCAGAGTTTTTCACATTATTCCATGAAGCACTGAGCTGGTGCTTTCATCTCTTTTCTGATCTCCTAGTGTATTTATAATCTGTACATACAACTTAGTATCTGATTATTGAGACTGGGCTATCTGCTTGACTTATCCTTCCCACTTTATAGGGAAAACAGCTTGTTGAGGAAAACAACTGTCTTGTATTTCCTCTTCTATCCCTATTGCAACAAGAACAATGTAGGACACTTAGGTTTACACAAGGATAGTCACTGAGTAAAAAGAACAGCATAAGATGGTTTATGTAAGCAACAAGAGAGAGACATATTAACATAAAAGATGTCTTAGATATTCTTAGAAGAAATGGGCTAAGAAAAGAAACTGAATATGGGCAGTAGCATGTTGGAAAATTTTCGTTTTCCAAATTGTAAAATTTCGTCTTTACAAATCTATCAAGAGATGTCTCACATGGAATCTAAATTAGAGAGTATTTAAATTAATGGTTTAAAAATACAGGACAAAACAAATTAGACTATTTTGGTTCTTGTTAGTCCATGAGACACTGTAGACTTAACCTAAGTATTAGTTCTTTCTCTACAGTAGTCTGCCACTCACGCAGATAAGGTCTTTGCTTTTATAAAGCTTGGTACTTCTAAAGAGCTGACCACCATATTTAAACATATCATTAGCTGGAGCTTCTCAACCAACCAAGGGCAACCAAAATAGAGAAATATGGTTAAATATATAGCACATGACTTGCTACATTAAAATCTAACTTTGATAGTAATTAGGATGTATCATAACAGGAAAAGGTTTTCCCTCACCCAAACATCTAAACCCAATACTTTCAATTTACTTACTGAAAATCAGGTAGATTTTTTAAATCTTGAAGGAATATTAACTTTTAAACTTTGGATATGTACTGTAGCAACACTGTACCTTAACTGGACCTGCACTGTGAAGTCACATTTGGTCCCAGAAATATCCCTAGAAAAGACAGAGTAAGAACTACAGTTATTTTAAAGATATACAGAGGAAAGCTGATTCAAAGACACTGTTACTCCAGAAAGTATTTCAAATTTATCAGAAATATTAACAGTTATTAGGGTTAACTAACACTATAATAGTATTTTCTTTCTTTCTTTTTTTTTTTTTTTTTTTTTTTGCGGTACGCGGGCCTCTCACTGTTGTGGCCTCTCCCATTGCAGAGCACAGGCTCCGGACGCGCAGGCTCAGCAGCCATGGCTCACAGGCCCAGCTGCTCCGTGGCACGTGGGATCTTCCCGGACTGGGGCATGAACCCGTGTCCCCTGCATCGGCAGGCGGACTCTCAACCACTGCGCCACCAGGGAAGCCCGATATAATAGTATTTTCAATACTAATATTTGCACGACAATAATACTCATCCAATACACTGTTTTAAAAAGTCACTTATAGACAAAACTGGATTGAAAGGTCAAGCTGCAAGTTACACTCGAAGACAACTTACATGGAACTACTGATTTGCTGCACTTGTTGTGGTGTCAATGCAAATGCAAAACAGGTTTCTCGAAAGCGCTGACTGTTGTCTGATGCTAAAGAAGAAAAGAATTATATTTTTAATTACCTTCAAATTCATCAATATAGAACACAACAGCAAACAAAACAAAAAAACCCAACCATTCACACACCTTTAAATTAAGTAGGATGGATTCTAGAGTTTAGATAACTCAGTTAAGACACTGAAAAATAAGATATGTGCCAAATATCTAATCATATATATGTCTGCATCTAAAAAGCATACTTGTATAAAAACATGCTGATATTAATTTTATTTAAAATAATATAAACCCATTTAAAGATACATGGCTTCTGAGCTAAGTAACAAACATATACATACACCTTGAGATCTGCACAGGTAAGATGACAGTTGGACT
Source organism: Mesoplodon bidens (assembly GCF_964165515.1). Classification (NCBI taxonomy): domain Eukaryota; kingdom Metazoa; phylum Chordata; class Mammalia; order Artiodactyla; family Ziphiidae; genus Mesoplodon; species Mesoplodon bidens. The sequence goes on along the minus strand of NC_138178.1, from coordinate 57,652,137 downwards.
TGAAGGCAAATTAAGAATTTGATCATGCCAAGTTTTATACAATAAATATCATATATAGTTTCTCCTACGCTTAGATGAATTGACATCAAAATGTGCCTGTGGTCACTATCTCAAAGGAGGAAAGGAGTTACAAGAAGGGAAGGAAGGGAATAGAGAGAAGGAAGGGAGGGAGGGAAGTGGAGGTGGGGAGAGAAAAAAGAGCAAGAGAACAGGCAGGGAAGCACAGGTCAGTGAAGACCAGGGATTCCTACAGGGCGCTGCCGTGAGCAACAATATTTCTATTGGCTTTTAATACACGTTATGTCTATTTTTAAAATCAGTGGTCAATATCCCTCTTGTTCACTAATATTTCCTCAGTGCTTGGCACAAAGAAGCACTGAATGACTGTTTGTTGAATGAACAAAAGACTAAAAATTAAGAAATACCAAACTTAATTATTTAAACTGTCCTTTTCCAGGATAATTTTCTAGAACAAATGGATCACTGAAAGTTATTACCAAGGAACTCCTGGCCTGTGGGGCACTTAAACTGGTACAGAAAAAGGAGCTGAACCCATCTCTAAAAGGGTTCAAACAAAGTATAAATGGAAGAAGTGAAAGGAAGGTTGAACTCTATCTAGATCAATGGTCTGCAAGCTCATTTGATTATTTATACCTTTCAGCAAAATAATTTAGCATATATCATGTATATGTTATGCATGTTAAACTGTTATATTGATATTGTATATGCTATAAAACACACCAAAAATAGAAGTTAAAAAAGTTAAGATTTGACATGAAATTTTAGATATTTTTGTGAATTCGATTTTATGGAAAATCTCAACTTTAGAAACTTCTGTTTTACAGGTGGATATATTTTCCTTTATCCCTATGGATCGTCTTGTGTACCCACTGAGATGCATACCCCCAACATCCGGAGGTCATTGTTTCGGATGATTTGCCTGCAAGCAACACTTCCTCCAAAATTACCACCAAACACAAATGTCAAAAAGCTGTACAAATGTATCACTATGAGAAAGAAATGCAAAAGAACACTGTTGAACTACAATTTCATGTCAATATAGGAGTATCTTTTAAAGTCTACATTTGCTTTTCTGCTTTCTGTGATCTGGGAAGGTTTTTTCTTAAAAACTCTATCCCCAAGAAACAGTTACTAACCAGAAAGTTATCTTAATCATGAAATATCAACGTGGCTAAAGGCAGATAACCAAGGACCAGAATGTAGAAAAGCAAACAGTTTCCTCTGTCAGGCAATGAAAGTAACTTCTTTTGCTTCTTAGAGGATATGTTTCTATAAAGATTTTAGTCCAGTAGGCTTATCCTGATTTAGATTTCTGGCTCCATTCTAAAACAGTGCTATTGATAAAATAATTTCCCAAGTACCAAAATTAATATTATTCTCTGGGCAAAATTTCACATTCATTTTAAAATACATGAGTACAGAAAGTTTTGGACACACACACATGCAGATTTAGATAGAGAAGATACGACTAAAATAACAAGGCTGTTTCTTGAGCCAGACATAGAAATCAGGTTTATTACTTAATAGTAACCCCTTTTTACATCCTCTTATATATAAATGCTCATGGGGTTATTACTGTTTACCTGGAAAAGCATCTTTCATACTATTTAATTTTCAGGTTTAATTTTGCTATGAATGCCAGTGAATTTATAGTTTTGGTCTTAGATAAGACTATTTAAAAACTCTTCTAAAAGTTAATTAAGCTATCATCATCGCTTTCAGAAAAGTTCAGGCCAAACAGAATCATGGAATCTTCATACTGAAAAATGAGTCTTACAAATCATCCAAAACAATGACCTCCGATGTTGGGGGTATGCATCTCAGTGGGTACACAAGACAATCCATAGGGTTAAAGGAAAAAATATCCACCTGTAAAATAGAAGTTTCTAAAGTTGAGATTTTCCATAAAATCGAATTCACAAAAATATCTAAAATTTCATGTCAAATCTTAACTTTTTTAACTTCTATTTTTGGTGTGTTTTATAGCATATACAATATCAATATAATTGTTTAACATATATAACATATACATGGTATATGCTAAATTATTTTGTTCAAAGGTACAAATAATCAAATGAGCTTGCAGACCATTGATCTAGATAGAGTTCAACCTTCCTTTCAATTCTTCCATTTATACTTTGTTTGAACCCTTTTAGAGATGGGGGAAGAGAAGCCATCACCTTGTCAAGCAGAAGATGACTGGTGATAAACAGTGTAATTGTAAGAAAGCTTGCAGCCCAACAGAGTAGCAAAGTTTAGTGGAAAGAGATGAGATCACATACACCTGGATTCCAAACTGGTTCTACCACTTATTTGCCATGTGACCTTAGGTACTTATCCACTCTGAATCTGTTTTCTTCAATATTTAAACATAAACATACACGAGCACAAAACCCCTCATAGGATTATTTTAAATTTAAATGAGGTAAGGTATTTAAAACAAGCACCAATTTCCTTTTCTGTCTCCCTTCCTCCTTATGCCCTTACACTGAATCAAAATATATAATGCTGTAACTCCCACCCACTGATGTCATATAGCATATCCAGTCATAGCCATTCTTCAAATATTTTAGACAGCATTAATGTGCCCCCTCTCTCTCCATCGACTCTTGCCACTGTACGTCAGGCAAGACTTCAGAATTACTCACCATTCTAATCTTTCTCCTCTGGACATATCCCAGTCTATCAGACTTTTAAAGTGACAGCCAGAATTGAACACACTCTGCCATAGCATACTATTTCTCCAAAATATTTGCTGCCCCTCTGTATTGGCCCATCCCCACAGGAGGAATATGACCCAGTGCCACCGATGCCTTGGCCAATGAAATATGAGTAGAAGTGTACCACTGTGGAGCAGACCTCTAAGAACTATCCTTGGGTTTCAACATCTTTTTCTTTCCAGTCTGCCTTGATTCTAGAGTGGAGAGAACAGAGCAGAGCCACAACCAATCCACAGCTAATAAGCAACGTAAGTGAAAAATTAATCTTAGTTGTTTGCCATTGAAATTTATGATTGCTTGTAAGCTGACTTATTATTCAGATGTGATATGACAAGAACAATATTTTTATCAACAACTATCATCTACTACTGTTAATCCATACAACAATCATAAAGAAATGTACTCTTTTTTCAGATTTAGAAATTGAGGTTCAAAGTAGTTATGCAACTGTCAAGGCCTCATACTAGGTAAGTAGAACGCGAACTGTAAGTCAGATCTACACATTTCCAAAGCCCATGCTCTTCTCAAAACATAGGTCTATTAATTAGCTCCCCTGACCTAAGTGTGCTGTACTTCTATTAATGCAGCCTAGCATTATACTGAATCATAGAAAACAGGAAAAGAATTACCCACTATACCCTCATCATAACTGCTTGTCATTTTTACATATTTCTTTTCAATCAAATTACACATAAATTTAAAAGCTTGCTTTAAAAAAATTATTCACCACATTTTCAATTACAATCTCTATTACCATATTTTAATTATTGCATTGCATACTATATGTGGGGTGTATGAAAATTTTAATTGCTCCCTTGATAAACCATTTAGGTTTTTCCAATTTTTCATTATTTGAAATGACTCTGTATACAGGGCTTATACGTTTGTTTTTTGGAACGGGGTGGGAGGGGGTAGCTATTATTTTCTTTGGATCAATTCCCAGATGTGGGTTTTCTGGGTCAAAAAGTATGGAGATTTTTTTAAATGAATCTTGACATATCACAAGAGTGGTTTGCAAATGCTTGTAACACTATAAGACCATTAGCAATTTGTGTATCTACTAAATGCATCCTAGTCTGGCCTGCATGGGAGTTGCTGCTAATTTAATGGGGGATCTGGGCAACTCCTTAGTAGTTTAGTTTGTATTAAGAACTTTTTTCTTGTTTTTAACTTCTTATTTAGTTAATTGTCTAATCTTGTCCTATGCCCATTTTTACATCTGCATAAGAGTTTCATATATAAACAATATTAACCTTTTGGAAATCTGCTGCAAATATTTCCCCCAGTCTGTTATGTTTTTTCATTTTGGCTACATTTTGGGATGATACAAAAGTTAAGTTTTATGTAGTCTAATCTGTCAACCACCTCCTTGTAAATTTGTGTTGTTCCCCCTCTTAGGTTCAATCAGTACACAATCAATTCTTTGGCTTCTTGTTTCTATGTAATTATCAATCCATCTGGAACTTATTTTAGTATGTGATATTTTTTTAAAATCTAAATTTTTTGTTTCTCCAAATTGCTTAGTTATACTAACACCATTTGTTAAATAATCCTTCTTCCCTATGGATATGTGTGCTTCCTTTATCATATATTAAATCCTTATAACCAACATGTTCCATTCCCAGGCTATTTTCTCATTGGTCTTTTTTATCCTGGTGCTGGCACTCTGTTTTTTAATTGTTATAGTTTCACTATGTTTTAATATCTTCTATCAGGTTTCTCTCCATCCATTCTTCTTTTTTCAGAACTTTAACATCAACTCTAATGTTTTATCATCTAGATAAACTTCTGAATCCTTTTGCCATGATTCTCAAAGCTCAATGGTATTTTGAGTAGAATTACAATAAACCCATGAATTATTTTGAGGGCTGACATCTTTATATAACTTTACAGCTTTAATCTTCCCATCCTGGAGTACTGTATCTCTGTCTATTTATTCATATCCTTAAGGTTTTGTCATTTTCATCATATAAATTAGTCACACAGTTCCCATTAAGATTATTCTTATGCAAAATATCAACAATAGGAGAATGACTGACTAAACATTCACATAATGGAATACTCTGTAACCAAAAAAATAGAGAAAAATCAACAACACCAGAAGCTAGTTTCTTTTTGAAGATCAATAAAATTGATAAACCTCTAGCAAGACTACTAAGGAAAACAAGAAAAGAAAAATAAGAATAAGGAATAAGAGGTAACATCACTACAGATTCTATAAACAAGAAAAGTTTATAGGAGAATATCATGAACACCTTTCGGCCAAAAATTGACAACTTAGAAAAAATAAATTTCTTGAAAAACAAAAACTACCAAATAGATAACCTGAATAGCTCTGTATCTAGTTTAAAGTTTGAATTTGTAAATATCTTTCCTGAAAGAAAAGTCTAGGCCCAGATGTTTTCTCTGTGGAATTCCACCAAATATTTAAGAAAGAAATAGTACCAATTCTACATAAACTGTTTAAAAAAACTGAAGAATTCTATCAAACATTTAAGCAAAGAGTAATACAAATTCTAAACAAACACTTGCCCCCAAATTAAAAAGAGAATATTTTGCAACTCATTTTATGACAGTATTACTCCAGTACCAAAACAAGACAAGGACATTAAAAGAAAATTACCAACTGTTACCTCTCATGAACATAAATACAAACATTCTTAACAGAACTTTCACAAATCAAATCCAACCATATAAAAAAAAAGGATAATACATTATAACCAAGAGAGATTTATCCCAAGAATGCAGGGTTGTTTCAACATTCAAGTCACTAGATTAACAAACTAAAAAAGAAACAATATGTTGTCATTTCAATAGATGCAGAAAAAGCATGTGACAAAAATTTAACATCCATTCCTGATTTTTAAAAAAACTCTCAGCAAACCAGGAATAGAAGTGAACTTCCTCAACCCAATAAAGGATTTCTATGAAAAATTTACAGTCAACATTACACTTAGGGACTTCCCTGGTGGTCCAGTGGTTAAGAATCTGCCTTCCAATGCAGGAGACATGGGTTCAATCCCTGGTCAGAGAACTAGGATCCCACATGCTGCGGGGCATCTAAGCCTGTGTTCTACAACCACTGAGCCTGCGTGCTCTGGAACCACAACTAGAGAAGCCTGCTTGCCGCAACGAAGGGTCCCGCATGCTGCAACGAAGATCCCACATGCCGAAATAAATAAATTAATTAAAACAAAAAACAAACAAAAAAAATTACAATTAAAGATGAGAGACGGGCCTCCCTGGTGGCGCAGTGGTTGAGAGTCCGCCTGCCGATGCAGGGGATACGGGTTCGTGCCCCGGTCTGGGAGGATCCCACATGCCGCGGAGCGGCTGGGCCCGTGAGCCATGGCCGCTGGGCCTGCGCGTCCGGAGCCTGTGCTCCGCAACAGGAGAGGCCACAGCAGTGAGAGGCCCACATACCGCAAAAAAAAAGAAAAAAAAAAAAAAAAAAAAAAAAAAAAAGATGAGAGACTAAAGAATTAGAAACAAGACAGTGACATCTGCTCATCATTTCTATTCAGCAATGTACTGGACATTCTTGCCAGTGCAATAAGGCAAGAAAAAGAAAGAAAAAACATCAGGATTGAAAAACTAAAACCATCTATTCACAGACAACATGATGATCTATGTATAAAATCTGATAGAATCTACCAAAAGGTATTAGAATAAGTGAGTTTAATAAGGTAACAATCATATACAAAAATCTGTGCTATTTCTATAAATTAGCAGTAAACAATAGGAAATTGAAATTTTAAAAACACATTTATAGTAGCATCCCCTCAAAATGAAATACTCAAGCATAAAACTGACAGAAGAGGAGCTAGACCTGTGCATTGAAAAATGCCAAATATTGCTCAGAGAAATTAAGGACCCAAATAAATGAAGAGATAGACAGGGTTCATGGATCAGATGACTCAATGTGGTTAAGATCTCAGTTGTTTCCAAACTGATCTACAGATTCAATGTAATCCAATAAAAATCCTAGCTAGTTTTTTTTTTTTAAGAAATTGATAAGGTGCTTCTAAACTTCATGTGGAAATGCAAAGGACCTAGAAGAGCTAAAACAACTTTGAAAAAGAAGAACAAAGCTAGAGGGTCAATACCACTTGATTTTGAAACTTATTATAAAGCTACAGTAATTAAGACAGTGTGATGTTGGTGTCTAGATTAAAAAAATAGATCTATGGGGCTTCCCTGGTGGCGCAGTGGTTGAGAGTCCGCCTGCCGATGCAGGGGACATGGGTTCGTGCCCCGGTCCGGGAAGATCCCACATGCCGCGGAGCGGCTAGGGCTGTGAGCCATGGACGCTGAGCCTGCGCGTCCAGAGCCTGTGCTCCGCAATGGGAGAGGCCACGACAGTGAGAGGCCCACGTACCGCAAAAAAAAAAAAAAAAAGAGGAAAAAAATAAATCTATGGAGCAGAATAGAGAATCTTGAAATATATCCACATATATATGAACGACTGATTTTTGACAAAGGTGCAAAGGCAATTTAGTTGAAAAAGAACAGTCTTTTCAGTGAATGGTGCCAGAACAACTGGATACCCATATGCAGTGGGGGGAAAGTGCTTTGAGTTATATAGTACACCATATGCAAAAATTAACACAAAGTAGATCATAGGTGACATCAGAGAAAATGGTAGAATAGAAAGCTCCAGGAGTTAATTCCTCCTCCCAAACAACCATTAAGCTGGGGGAAAAAAAATCAGAATCAATGATTTCAGAACTCTGAACCTGATCAGACACATAGCAACCAGGGGAATGCTTGATGAAGAAAGAGACTGCTGAATCTGTTGAGAGAGCTGTGTGAGTGATCTAGCAATTATCCCCTATTCCTCAGCCCCACTGTAGCTGTAGGGACTGCAGCCTGTCATCTATCACAAGATTTAAAGAGATGTACACACTTTTGGGGGGGCAGGATGAGGGGTGATTGGATGTTTGGAGAAATCTCCATCAGATCACAGGCCGACTGAAGAGACAATGGAAGAGAAGCTTCACAGACCACACACAAGGAATACAGACTTTGCAAAAGTAGTAAAGGAAAGTCACTATAGTCCCCTTGCAGATCTAGCTCCAGCTTCTCACTGAGGGTCACACTAAGTTGCTGAAGACCTCTTTGGACTCCCCACGCACCTCAAATCCACAAAAATTGTGAACAAACTGTGGGCAAAGGTTCTTCCAAACCCCATTCATGGTGATGGCTGTAACCTCATGGCAAGCAAAGTCAATGTTTTTTATGGCCTTGTAGATGTTACAGTCCCTCCAAAATTGTTGCAAGGTTGTTCCTGATTTGTCACTCACCTTTACTGCCTGACGAAAAGTGTGATGTAAATAATATTTCTTGAAAGTCGCTATAACTCCCTGGTCCATAGGTTGGACGAGCGACGTAGTATTCGGTGGCAGATGCACTACTCTGACGTTGGGATGAAAGTCATCTATGAATGGCGGGTGGCCCGGAGCACTGTCAAGCAGCAAAAGAATGTTGGAATGGGATGTCCTTCTCCAAGCAATATTTCTCTACCTCTGGGATAAAGTGGTAGAAAAACCAGTCCTGCAAAATGGCCTGTGTAACCCAGGCTTTGGGGTTACTCTTCCACACAACAGGAAGAGAGCCCTTGGCTATGTCTTTAAGGGCTCTTGCGTTCTCTCAATGATAAGCTAAGAGAGGCTTCAGCTTCATATCACTGGAAGCATTGCCACCAAACAACAGTTAGCTTATCCTTTGCTGCTTTATAGCCTGGCATCAACTTTTCCTCCTTACTGATGTAGCTTTGGCCTGGCAGCCTCTTCCACGATAGTTCTGTCTCATCCACATTAAGAACCTGCTCAGGTAAATACTCATCTTCATCAATAATTTCTCAAAGCGTTTCAGGAAATTCCCGGACAGCTACTGTATCTGCACTTGCTGCCTTGACACTTACTTTTACACGTGAAGGTTGGCTCTAGCCTTGAACTGATGAAACCAGCCAAGGCTGGCATTAAAAGATGTGCAATCTGATTCTTCACCGTGTTTCTTCAAGTCTTCATAAAGGCTTTTAGCTTTCTCTTCAATCAGCATTAAACTGAGTGGGACTTGATGCTGATACTGCATCCATACACTGAGAAGTTTCCTCATCTCCTTTATCACTTTTCCATGTTTCTTTGATATTAATGATATTGTCCACTTCATCGGCACAGCAGACTTTACACGTTCCATGATCTTGTCCTTGTTCTTTAGAATCATGCCAATGGTTGAATGATTCATGTTATAAGAGTGAGCGATATCTACCATCTTTTCGCCTTGCTCCACACTCTCAATTATTTTCACTTCTGTTTCCATTGTTATCACTTGGCACTTCTTAGCAGTACCAGCTACACCACCGCTACTTTTATGCTTGCTTCCAGACATCCTGGGCTTGAAGTAAAGATACTGTACTACGGTACTCTATACAGTACTGTACAGCCGGGGTCCCCAACCCCCAGACCAGTACTAGTCTGTGGCTTGTTAGGAACTGGGCTGCACAGCAGGAAGTGAGCGGCAGGCGAGCGAGCAAAGCTTCATCTGTATTTACAGCCACATCCCATCACTCACATTACCGCCTGAGCTCTGCCTCCTATCAGCATTATGGTGAGTTGTACAATTATTTCATTGTATATTACAATGTAATAATAATAGAAATAAAGTGCACAACACTTGAATCATCCCGAAACCATCCCCCGCCCAACCCTGGTCCATGGAAAAATTGTCCTCCACGAAATCAGTCCCTGGTGCCAAAAAAGTTGGGGACCACTGCTGTATAGTAAAGTACACAAAAGCCCAACCACTTGTAGAGAACGCACGCACATGACAATGTACACCAGACACGTGATCTTACATGACTGGACATGAAAATGAGCATTTGCATCTCTGAATTTTCGCAACTTGAAGGTTCGTATGTAGGGGAATTACTGTACACAAAACCAGAACCACTTCAAACTGACGAGGATGGTTACAATTAAAAACAAAACAAAACAAAATCACAAGAGTTGGTGAGGATACGGAGAAACTGGAACCCCTCATACACTGATGACAGGAATACTAAAATGGTACAGATGCTGTGGAAAACAACCTGGCAGTTCCCCCAAGAGTAAAACACAGAATTATCATTAAGACTCAGCAATTCCACTCCTAGGTATATACTAATGCAAAGAAATGAAAGCAGGGACTCAAACAGATACCTGAATGCCAATGACCATATCAGCTTTATTCACAATAGCCAAAAGGTAAAAGAAACTCAAGTGTCCATCAAGCGATGAATAGATAAACAAATATCTATTCCAGGGATGGATTGGGAGTAAAGATTTCTTTAGGTACAGTCCCAAAGCATGATCTTTTTTTCAAGTGATGAACTGGACTTCATCAAAATTAACAACTTATGCTCTTGGAAAGACACTGTAAAAAAAAAAAATGAAAAGAGAAGCCACAGACTGGGAGAAAATATTTACAACTCACATATCCATTAAAGGACTTGTAGCCAGAATCTATAAGGAACTCTTACAAGTCACTAACAAGAAAGCAAACAACATAACAAAATTTGAATGTGCAAAAGATCTGAACAGACACCTCACCAAAGAAGATAAATATATGGATGACAAAAAAGCACATTAAAAGATGTTCAACATCCTTAGTCTGTGGGAAATGCAAATTAAAACTACAGTGAGATACACACCTATTAGAATGTCTAAAATCCTTAAAATGACAACACCAAGTGTTGACAAGCATGGAGAGCAACTGCAAAGTTCATATGCTACAGAAGAGAATGTAAAATGGCCTAATGGTTTAAAAAACAGTTTGGCAGATGCTTACAAAGTTAAACCTGTATCTATCATCTGACCCATTTACTCCATTCCTAAGTAATTTACCCAAGAAAAATATAAGCATATAATTATACAAAGATTTGAGCCCAAATTTTCATAGCAGATTTGTTCTCAACAGCCAAAAACTGGAAACTCAAATGTCTATCAGTGGGTATTCGAATGAATAAATAGTGTTATATCCACATAATAAATACCACTCAGCAATAAAAAGCAACAAACTACTGATACAACAACATGGGTAAACCTTAGAATATAATCTTGAGTAAGAGAAGTCAGCCTCGCCCCCCTACTCCACCCCCCCAAAAAAGATTATATATTCCATGATACCATTATATAAAATTTTAGAAAATGCAAACTGATCTATAGTGACAGAAAACATCATATCTAGGGGCTGGTTGGGAATAGAAGGGGCAGCTGGGAGGAATTACTAATGGGATGAGGAAACTTTGGGGAGTGATGGATATGTTCATTATTTTTATAATGATGGTGATTTCACATAGTCAAAATGTATTAAATTGTACATTTCAAGTATGTGAAGTTTATGGTATGTCAAGGATATTTTGATAAAGTTGTTTAAAAAAGTAGTAACTAAAGCAAAATGGTGCACACACGCACCCACACAAAAGAAAACCGGCAGATGGTGAGGGGGACTGAACAACAGAACAGAACCCTTGTACCACATTTAAGGCTCAAGTCAAAGAAGAAACAGCCAGAAATTCAGAAAGAAAAACAAGAGGAAATGGCGACCTTGACATCAAGGGAAGAAAGAATTTCAAAGCGGCAGTGGTACACGCTCAGAAGTCAGGGTAAGAATTGAGAACTAGACTTAATAACTAGCAAGACACAGATGATTTTGGCTGGACCCGTTTCAGTGGAATGTGGAGCAAACGTCAGATTGCAACAGATTCAGGTATGAATGGTTATTGATTTTAATACTTAAATATGAGAATTTTGTTTTCATATCTGCAATAGGAAATTAATATCTCAGATTTGTGAATTAATTACTATTCTGTTTTGAATCACTACAGCCAATCCTGAAGGTCTCCAAAGTTCTATAATGTAATTTGAAATTTTGCTAAGATAGGACTTTGAATATTAGCTGTTTTGAGGATGTAGGATGAGTGTCCCAGGTAATAACTCAGCCTCTCATTGTGGTCTAAATTGTATACTTGTCAGTAGCTCTCATTGAGGGTAAAAACAGTCATTCAGATTTCCACCTTTTCCATACTCCAATTCAGAGAAAGGATGAAATGTTCTAGTGGAGTTCGTAATTAAGGATACCTATAAAGGTCGTGGAGGATATCTCTTGTGAATATTAAGGGCTCCCTGTACTTATAGGAGAAGATTTTCAACAACCCGCCCTCCCCCCATAAGTATTAATTACCAATATTTCATCTGTAAGAAAGAAAACCTTTGCCTATAATAACCAGAATATAATTATCATTCAAAACATAAAATGTACAGAGAAAAAGTTAAGGCTTTAGAAATTTCATTTTTTTTAAACATTGTTCCATAGAGAGATGAACTAGACTAAAAAGAGAAAGAGGAATCATGTTGCAATTTACATAAACTAAACATATTGGAAGGCAAAACCTAGATACATAACATAAACAAAGTTATTGAGATTCTGCTGATAGAAACACTAAGCTAATCTAAGTGGTTGTACTTTCAACTGCTCTAAAAATATTTGTTATTCCACCTAACCAGCAGAAAGAAAAGCTAAAAATAGTCATCTTTCTGTTATAGAGTATTTCTTGCTGTCTTGGGGAAAGTGAAACTAAAGTACCTATCTACAAATGTCAGTCTTAAAATCTTTATTGAACATTTTGGTTTATTCAAAAAAAAAAAAAAAAAACCTGGACAATAAGGTAATTTTTTAAAATATACCTGAAATTACATAATTTCATCATTAGGCTGCTCTACCATTGAAAAAGAGGTTGCAGAGAATTTGTTTCCCCCAATAAAAGGCATATACAGAATCATCAACGAACTTATACTGCTTTTGACTATCTATCTTTAATATGGGAAGTATTTTAAGCAAACAAAATATAATGACCTGAGAACACAGTCATAAAATATTAAGGTAAAAAAGGCAAGGTATAAACTTGAAATGTACAGCCTAAGTAAATTTATTTATATATGTGTATATAGATGTATATACGCATTGAAAGATCAAAAGAAGCAGAAAAAAACGGTTTCTTTGTAACTTAAAAGTTTTTTCACATTGAGTATGCATTGCTTTTATAATAATTTGTTTTACATATCTTATATAGAAACCAATGTAATATCACACATACACGTTAAACACACAGCTATGATGTTCTACTGCTAGATTTTAAGAATTCTCATGGTAGCAAATATTCCAAAATATTTGCCTGGCTAAAGGCAAAAGTTCTTTGGGGGTACAACAAAAGCCACACATGAATTTTTCCATGAAGCAGGAAAGAACACTGTAACATGCAATTCTGTTGGACTCTAGCTCTATAAAACCCTCTGATATCATTTTATCACACCCTAACTGTAGGTTCCTAATAAATTCATTTTCAGTAAGCTTACTATGCTTTTCATCATCTTTCTCCTCTGGAATTTAACTCTACCTGTCCTATTTATTTTGTCTTTATAAGTTCTCAGATAGTTTACTGAGTTAGTCAGCTGGTCTCCTGAAGGACTTAAATTGTTATGAGCCTATACAGACTCCTGAGTAACTTTAGAGCAGCTAACAGTATGGTAAATATTATATCTGGCCTATCTATTCTTTCACAGCTGGCAGGCTATAAGGCTATTTTAAGTCCAGTGGGGTTAAGAAACAAGACTGGGTCAAACCAAGTCAGCCAGCTATGAACAAAGTCTGATGATCAATGTTTAAATGCAAAAACAGAAAAAGGAACAAGACTATAATTGGAAAGTTAGTTTTCTTTCTTTTGTAAAAAATTTTCATTTTCTTCTTTTTCTGATGTTGGCAATACAACCAATCCAAGTTAGAAAAACCCTAAAATTCTGCCACTTATAGCAGCTAAAAAACATTTTGGTATCCATTTTTCCAGGTATTTTCCCATATATACACACTGTGTATATGTTCATCCATGAGTGTAATATACACAATGTTTCCCACAAAAATTGTTCTGAATACTTTTCTCATTTCAAAATGTGCAGTAAAAATCTTTCCATGTCAATAACCTATCTCTGTCATCATTTTAAGTGGCTACATGGTATTGTATTATATAAATATGCCATAATTTAACTAATCACCTATTGTTGGATATTTAGGTTGTTTTCAATATTTTCCTTTTATAAACTATGCCTTGATGAACCCTTTCCTCTCCCCCTGGGGGTGTGTGTTTGTATTTGTGTGATCTTTATTTCCTTAGGACATACTCAGAAAAGGAATGCGTGGGTCAAAAGATATACACATTTTTAAAGCTTTTGTAGAAGTTGCCGAACTGCTTCCAGAAATGCTGTTCATTTGCATAAGTAAGTGGTATATGAGAGTTCCTTGCCAACACTGGGCACTAGATGAAAAACATCTTATTGTCTTAAATTTGCATTTCTTTAGCTACTCTATAAGTTAACTACTTTTCATACCTTTATTGGCTTTATGTTGTGAGCCACTCTAATCGTACCAGTCACATTTTAATTTTTTCTTTTGATGTTTCAAAACTGAACAATGGGGCTTCCCTGGTGGCGCAGTGGTTGAGAATCCGCCTGCCGATGCAGGGGACACGGGTTCGTGCCCCGGTCCGGGAAAATCCCACATGCCGCGGAGTGGCTGGGCCCGTGAGCCATGGCCGCTGAGCCTGTGCGTCCGGAGCCTGTGCTCCGCGACGAGAGAGGCCACAACAGTGAGAGGCCCGCATACCGCAAAAAAAAACCAAAAAAAAACTGAGCAATGACTTGTTTTTAGTGACATAATGGTCACTGATGACCTAGATTACAGAAGTTTCTTTGGCATGGGTTAAGTGAAAACCTACTTGGAAAGGATTCATGAGAGAAAAGGGAGGAAAGAAATCAGAGACAGTGAATCGAAACACTCCTGGCAAGGAATTTTGTGGTGAAGGAAAAGAAAACGGGGGTAGAGCTGGAGGGAAATTAGGAGAAAAGTAGTTTGTTTTTTAAGATGGGAAGTTAGCACAAAATTGTATATTAATGGAATGATCTAGTACACAGGCAAAAAACTGATGATGTACGAGAGAGAAGGAAGAATTAATAAGCAATGTCCTTGAATAAGCAAGTGAATGGGATCTAACACAAAAGTGTAAGGATTGGCCTTAGTCCAGAGACCAAAGAATTCATCCAGAGTCACGAAAAAAACATCTATAGCATATGGTCAGAGACGTAGGTAGGTGTGGATAAAGTACTTATGGGGTGGGGACTTTTAGAAGTTAACTTTTGGGGACTTCACTGGTGGCACAGTGGTTAAGAATCCACCTGCCAATGCAGGGGACATGGGTTCGATCCCTGCTGTGGGAAGATCCTACATGCCGTGGAGAAACTAGGCCTGTGCGCCACAACTATCGAGCCTGCGCTTTAGAGCCCGAGAGCCACAACTACTGAGCCCGCGTGCTGCAACTACTGAAGCCCATGTGCCTAGGGCCCATGTTCCGCGACGAGAAGCCACCGTAGTGAGAAGCCTGCGCACAGCAACGAAGAGTAGCACCCGCTCACCACAACTAGAGAAAGCCCGCACACAGCAACGAAGACCCAACACAGCGAAAAATTAAATTAAATTAAAAAAAAAGAAGTTAACTTTTGACTGGTTCCATTTTCCTGGTGAAGAAGAAATAACAAGCACAGTCATAAACAAAGAGAATGGAAAAATAGCTGTGTGAGAGAAAAAGTGTGTTGTGACAGAATAAGATGAAATAGTCATTCAGTGAAGTAGAAAGAGTGTATGAACTAGGGTAACACTGTCTGATGGCTGGGTAAGATTAAGCACTCCTGTGCACACATCAATTATTCTAACAGCCTCTCATATATTAAAGATTTGTAATATGGTCATATATTGTAAATATTTTCCCTTGGTTTATTTATTTTGCCATATAATGTAATAAAAAATTTTTGAGTCCTCACAATTCATGTTTTTCCTGAAGAAAAATTCCTTCCTAACTCCAGTATTATTTAAATATTTTTATGCAGTGTAATACATTATTTATGCATCTATTTAAATGCAACCTATATTTCCCTCTGACATCACTATAGTTTCATTTTTAAGCATTTAAATCTTTAAGCCATATTTTGATATTATTCTGACAAGTTGCAAGGTAGGAATTTAACTTTTTAATGGTTAATTAGGTACTCCTGAACAATTTAATGTCTAATTCATGCCACTAATTAGAAATTTCACTTTTGTTATTTTAAAATTATATTTCTACTTCATTAACTGCTTATTCAGGCATCAGTTCCACAGTTTCAATTATTATACCTTTGTCATACATACAGACAGTATATTTTACATGTGTTATGCCATACACCTATTTTTCAGAATTCCTCTATTCTTATTTTTTCTTCTAAATTATACTGGCTATTTTAGTCATGCTACCTACCACATCCAAATTTCCCTCCTAGTTGAACCTTCCCAGCCCACACCTTCTACCAGGAAAGCAGCTATAGGCTGTTTTCTGTACTGGACAGCCATTGATAGCAACAGGCAGCATAATTTTCCCAGGGGTGGCCTATCCACTGGGTAACCCATAAAATGACTATGCCTGAAGGTATCCATCCATTAGCAACATATTTACTAAAGTCAATTCAAACTAGCTTCTTCCAGGATTTGGAGTATGGAACATAAAGGGTCTCCAAGAGCTCTCTGTAGTCAGAGGCAAACAAACTAAATGCTTAGAAAGATATAGAGGTGCCATAGAGGGAGAGAATATACATAACCAGACAGAGAAAGTACATAATCATAACTTTCTAATTCTTAGACAACCTTACAATAAACCTTTCTTAAGTGGCCTGAGGTATTACCCTTTCTTGCAATCAAAAAAACCTACAACACAAAGGAACTTTGGAAGTCATTTGATAAAGCTCTCTTTCTCTTCCCTTTACCTCCCTATTAAATTGGATTTCTAATTACAACTATGCTAAATTTATTGAGAACAGACATCTTTCAAAGGACTGTCTTTCTAAATATTCAAGTTTTTGTGGAATCAAACATTTTTTCTTCTAATAAATCCTGTAAATGTGTATTTTTTTTGTATTTTTTCTTTTGTTGCTGTT
Organism: Mesoplodon bidens; assembly: GCF_964165515.1. Lineage (NCBI taxonomy): Eukaryota > Metazoa > Chordata > Mammalia > Artiodactyla > Ziphiidae > Mesoplodon > Mesoplodon bidens. Next base: position 57,635,345 of record NC_138178.1, on the reverse strand, counting down.
GCATGAGATTTTTCTTCAATTTTCTAACTAGTTCTTAGCAAACGTAACAATATTTCTCATTATGTGGGCCATGAGAATATACCATGAGATGTTCTAAAGGGAAAAGGCTTCCATGTTCAAAGAATTTTGGGAAGTTGTTGCATAAAACATATCCCACTTAGAGATTCATAGAGTACATTATTATATTTAAAACCCTGAGAAATTCTGCAATAACAAAGCTTTTTTAAATTTAAGTTTCCAAAATTAATGGGACATGGTCAAAACCTACTGATATCCCATGGAACCAGTATCCAAGGATCACATTTTGTAAAACAGTGGTATACAAGCTAGTAGACATGTCTTGTATTCAGCAGCTTCTATTCCCGCAACAGACATTTTTATTTGTGACTTTACTTCCAGTCTCAGAATGGAGCATATGACCAAAGTCTAGGCTGAAAAGGGCACCCCATTCCCCTGAAGGGTTGATTGGTCAAGGGCAGGACATGGCATTTAAAGTAGTTCAATCATAGTGAACCTCAGGATCTTTTCCTGGGGATACTGGGACAAAGACTTTTTCTCTTTTGGGCTAGATCTGAATCTGGAAGTATTCCAGGAACTGCTGGGAACTATATAATGACTAAAAAAAATAAGACCAACAGAAAGAAAGCAGAGTCACAAAATAACATGAAACAGATTTGTTACACAAACATTCATTCAACAAATATTTATTGAGCACCTAACATGTATAAGACATTATTCTAGGTGCTTGGGATAATCAATGAAGAAGAAACCAAAACCTCTGCCCTTATGGGACTTATATTCTCACAGGAAAAGAAAGATAATAAATTATATCATAATAAATAAAGTATGTTAGAAAGTGATAAACATTACAGAAAAACTAGCACAGGGTAACAGGGATTAGAAAGAATGAGGTGGAATTTTAAATAGGGTAGTCTGGGTAAGTCTTATTAAAAAAAATTAGTATTTTGGCTTGAAGGAGGTGAAGGAGATAGCCATGTGAATATACTGGGAAGAGCAACCCAGGTAAAGAAAACACCCATGCCAAGGCCCCAAGATAAGAGCATACAGTGTATCTGAGGAACAACAAGAAAGCCACTGTGGTTAGAGCCAAGTTAAAGAGAATACTAGTAAATAATAATACTGGACGGGTAATGAAGAGAGGGCTAGATCATAGGATTTTGGATTTTACTCTGAGTCACATGAGAAGCCAACAGAGAGTTTTAAACAAAGAAGTAACGTGATTAAAAGAGTCACTTAATGGAATCACTCTGGCTGCTAAACTGAAAATATTGTAAAGGAGGGAAATGTAGCAGCAGAAATCAATGTAATAATCCAGGTAAGAGATGATGGTGGCTCAGATCAGGGTAGTGGCAGTGCAGGTAATGAGAAGCGGTCAGATTCGGGATATATTTTAAAGATAGAGTCAAAAGAATTTCTTAACTAATTGACTGGGGCATAATAAAAGAGCAGAATCCAGGGTGACTCTAAAGATTTTAGCCTGAGCAAGTAGGCAGATGGAAGATGCCCTTAACCAAGACGACGACTAGGGGTAGAATTTGTTTTAAAAGAACAAAAATTCTTTGCTGGACATATTAAGCTTGGAATAGACATGTGAATAGTGATTTTATATGGGCAGTTGGATGAGACTCTGGAACTCAGAGAGGACTTGGCTAAGATATAAATGTTATTTTGTCAAATAAATGTTATTTTGTCATATAAATGTTATAAATGTCATTAATATTTAGTTACTATTTAAAGCCTTGAGACTAGATAAAATCACCAAAGAAGTGAGGACAGCAAAGAGGTCTGGGAGAAGAAGAGAAACAAGAAAAGAAGTGTAGAAGACACACAGATGGCCAAGGGGCACAAGAAAAGATGTTCAAAATCACTAATTACTAGAGAAATGCAAATCAAAACTACAATGAGGTATCGTTTCACACCGGTTAGCACAGCCAGCATCAAAACATCTACAAAGAATAAATGCTGGAGAGGATGTGGAGAAAAAGGAACCCTCCTACAGTGTTGGTGGGAATGTAAACTGGTACAGCCACTATGGAGAACAGCATGGAGGTTCCTTAAAAAACTAAAAATAGAGCTACCATATGATCCAGCAATCCCACTCCTGGGCATATATCTGGAGAAAACCATACTTTAAAAAGATACATGCACCCCAATGTTCACTGCAGCATTATTTACAGTAGCCAAGACATGGAAGCAACCTAAATGTCCACTGACAGATGAATGGATAAAGATGATGTGGTACATATATACAGTGGAATATTACTAAGCCATAAAAAAGAATGAAATAATGCCATTTGCAACAACATGGTTGGACCTAGAGGTTATCATACTAAGTGAAGTAAGTCAGACAGAGAAAGACAAATATGATATCGCTTATATGTGGAATCTAAAAAAAAATGGTACAAATGAACCTATTTACAAAACAAACAGAGTCACAGATATAGAAAACAAACTAATGGTAATCAGGAGGAAAGGGGTGGGGGATAAACTGGGAGATTGGGACTGACATATACACACTACTATCTATAAAAGATAACTAATAAGAACCTACTGTACAGCACAGGGAACTCTATTCAGTGCTCTGTAATGACCTATATGGGAATGGAGTCTAAAAGAGACTGAATATATGTGTATGTACGGCTGATTCACTTTGCTGTACAGCAGAAACTAACACAACATTGTAAATCAACTATACTAAAATTTAAAAAATTATTTAGAAAAGAAGTGTAAGAAGAAATGACCAGCAAGATATAAGGAAAACCAAGAGAGAGAGAGTTGTGTCCTGGAATACTTTGTCCAGTGACAAAGTGCTGCAAGTAGGAGAACCTGATTAACTGTGTCAAATGTTGCTAACAGATCAAGTGAGCTGGGGACTGAGAAGGGACCATGGGCTTTGGCATCAAAGATCTTCCTGACAAAGGAAGTTTCAGTGAAGTGACTGGAACAAAAGCGTGACTGGAGTGAACTTACAGGAGAATGGAAAGTGAGGAACTGGAGACAGAGACTACAGAAGACTTGTTCATGGAATTTTGCCACAATAAGGAGCAAAGCAATGGGGGTAGAGGTTCACAGGGTAAGAGTAGAGGGATAAGAAAAGGATCAAGTGATGTCATTGAGCTGAGCATCAAGCCTCTTATTCTTTGGTTATATAAACTAATGGATTAGTTTTTACATTTATGCCCAGTTTTAGGTGGATTTTTCTATCATTTGTAGTAAAAAGAATACTGATTTTTTCCCCCACAATAACCTTTAATTAGCTCTCACGCTGAACTCAATTAGTTCCAACATGTACAAATAGCTACTACTATCCTGGACTCCCATCCCTAAGCAGAGAACCTATAGGTTCAAAAGTAGAAATATCATGAGTATCAAGGTTAATTTAATGGAGTTGACCCAGAAGAATCCTCAAGCAAGATGTATGTACCTCTCCTAACAAGAGCACCTCACCATGCTCATTATGATTCTAGTTTTTTAAAGATCCATTAATAATTTTTCATACAACGACCCTAAAGATAAGCCAACTTCCTCTGTGTTCAACCAATGAAACAGCAATCTGACCCAATGCTGGAGAAAAGCTTACTGTGCTGTATATCTATTTAAATATGGTACACTATTATAACTGACAGACAATTTCAGGAATTCTCAGTAGTCAGGCTAATACACTGACTTTTAGAACCAACTCCCTTCACTCTACAGATCAGATTGTTTTCTTATTTCACAGACAACATTAGAAAGAAAATGGAGGGGTTTTGTGGAGGTTAAGAGGTACATCTGCAGGCCTGGAAAAAATGCCACAGTAAGGAGCTAAAGACACTAGACACCTAAGAAGAAGGCAGGAGGAGGTGGGAGAAGCATGAAGAAAGACAAATAGGAAGATGCCAAAGACAACTTTCCACTGAAATTTGGCCTGGGCCAGTTTTGCACACGAGTAAGAGAATAGTTTCTTCCTGCTCCTCAAGTTCACCTTCCTGTACCACAAAACCCTCCATTCAGAAAATCTAGAAGGCCTAGAAGCAAAGGTTATTTTCCTCATGCGCACAGAAACAGGTGTTTAACCATCATTTTTAGCCTTGATGGGGGGAAAGGGGGGTGCAAATACTTTAATATCTCTAATGTACACATTCTCACTTCTTTCTCCTATTCTTTTGAACTCCGGGTACAAATGAATGCACTCTGTCTCTTACACACAGACATTCTTGTATGCAAATGTATTTAAAGTGTATTAAAAGTGTATTAAAAAAATCAAACGGAAAAATAAGTATCACCTTTAATTGAATCAGTATCTAAACTGTAGCTTGCCATACAGCAGAAAAAGTATGCTTTGCAATGACCTTCAGTTGAAGAACTGAATTAGATTGATAATTATCATTTTTTTAAAGGGCAAAATGTTTAACTGTGTGAGGTGGTTTCTTAGGTATCAAAAAAAATTAAGTGTCTACCCTCTAATTTTATATATTAATAGAAAATTAATATATGTAGGACAATAAGAGATATAACAAACTACTATCATTAAGAACTATAATTTCATTTTGTAAAAGTTAAAACACATTTCAGAAGTTACTTTAAAAGCATAATGGGGGTAAAAGTAGAGGTGAAATGCTAGATTGGGGAGCAAAGAAGTAAGCTGCAGACAGAAAGACTGATATAGATTACTCATTAGGTAGTAAAAGCTCCAGCCTTTTAATTCTAGTCACACTAAGTTAAATGTCATTCTCCAGCCTTCTGATTTAGCAAATCCAGATCTTACGGTGGGAAGGTGAGAATTAACATGAAAAAAATCATCACATATATGAATACAATTTTGGCTTTAAACTGACTCAAAAGCACACCAAAATCTACACAAGCATAAGCAAGTTATACACAAACACATAAACAATAAATACACACATATGACCTTATTTACTTTATCTAAAAGTAACCATGGGGGACTTCGCTTGTGGCACAGTGGTTAAGAATCCACTTGCCAATGCCGGGGACACGGGTTTGATCCCTGGTCCAGGAAGATCCCACGTGCTGTGGAGCAACTAAGTTCATGTGCCACAACTACTGAGCCTGTGCTCTAGAGCCCACGAGCCACAACTACTGAGCCCACATGCCACAACTACTGAAGCCCACATGCCTAGAGCCTGTGCTCCACAACAAGAGAAGCCACCACAACAAGAAGCCCGTGCACCGCAACAAAGAGTAGCCCCTGCTTGTCACAACTAGAGAAAGCCCACGCGCAGCAACAAAGACCCAATGCAGCCAAAAATAAAAATAATTTAAAAAGTTTTTTTAAATTAAAATAAAAAAATAAATAAAAGTAACCATGGGATGAATTCTAAAGAAATTTCAGCCTTAAGTAGAAATATAAGTTACAGCATCAAGGCTATCTGTTAAAGAATAATGTATTATTTCTATTAAAAAGGAAGTTAACAATTCACATCTTAGGTGAACTTGAAAATATGAATTACCTAATCTGCTTAATGGATAAAATTGCAATTTAACATGTTAAATATTGTTAGAACTCCACTCTTTTGGCTGAGTTTTAACTAAATTCACAATGTATTCATCAGATTTTCTAATCCCCACTCAACCTACTTTGATTTGAAAGACCACTTGTTAGCTTTTGGATTCTATAGAGACCTCTCAAAATAATCTGAAATAAACCACTAAAGTGAATGTCTGTTTCTCCATTTGACAGAAATTCTTTCATAACCATAATTATTGAATCTATTAAGATTTCTACTCTTATCATGCAATGAGGGAAAATGCTTCTTCTGTCAATGACTCTCATGTAAGTTTTAATTGTTAATATAAACTTTGAGGAAATAGCCATCAACATATTTCTGATTAAATAAATCAATGAATAAATTAACGAGGGGGAAGGAGAGGCAAGACACATTGATTACACTGAAAAATTAACAATGTTGGTAAGAAAATTTAGGTTTAAATGTGCTTGGTAAACTTTAACTAGTAACTACTTAAGGAAACAAAGATGGCAGAACAAAGACCAAATATAACAGTGACAACATAAAAATGAGAATATGTTACATTTTTAGATTGAGTTTTTTTAAAAGCCAGCTAGATGCTTGCTATGTATAAGAGCAAAAACTGCCACAGTGAGATACCACTTCATACCCACTAGGTTCCCTATAATCAAAAAGAGAATAACAAGTGCTAGCAAGGATGTGGAGAAACAGGAACCCTCACGTATCACTGGTGAGAATGTAAAATGGTACAACTGCTTTGGAAAACACTCTGGCAGTTCTTCTAAGTTTAGACAGAGTCACCATAAGACCCAGCAATTCTGCTCCAAGATATATAACCAAGAGAACTGAAAATACATATCCATACAAAAACATGTATATGAATATTCATAAGCATTATTCATAATACCGAAAAAGTAGAAACCCAAATGTTCATCAACTGATGAATGGACTTTAAAAATGTGGTATACCCATACAATGGAGTATTATTTTGCCATAAAAAGGAATGAAGTACTGATACACGCTATAACATGAATAAACCTTGAAAACATTATCCAAAATAGGCAAATCCATAAAGACAGAAACTGCATTAGTAGTTCCAGGGGCTGGGGAGCTGGGACTGGAAAGCGACTGATAATGAGTACAGGGTCTCTTTTTGGGGTGATGAAAATGTTCTAACATTGACAGTGGTGATGGTTGCACGACTCTATGAATATACTGAAACCAATGAATTGTACACTTTAAAAGAGTAAATTTTATAGTATGTAAATTATACATCAATAAAGCTGTTATTTAAAACACAGAGAACATCCTAAAATAAAATGCCACAAGAGGTTGAAAAAAACAAAGAACACAGCTTTTATCAGGCAAATGATAACAATAAGGAAGCTTAAAAAAGAATAGTAACACAAAACAAGGTAACTTTATGAAGAAAAGTCTGAAAGCAGGTGGGAAAAAAAATTTTTCTTGAGACTTTCACCCTAAAATTAAAAACAAAGGATGGTAATTCTCACCATCAGTATTCAACACTCTGTTGGAATCCCAACCAGTTAAAAATAAGATAATGGCATAGAAAATGGTAAAAGAAATAAAACTGTCCCTATTTCCAGATGACATTTAATCCATGTAGAAAATTCCAAAAAACTTACAAAAGCCTTCCTAGAACTAAGAAATTAGTTCATCAAGGTCACAAGATACAAAATCAACAACAAAAAAAATCAACTGTACCTGTATATACTAACAACAAACACATGAAAATCAAAATTTTAAATACAATAACATCTGTAATCACTCAAGAGACTGAAATACTTACATATAGCTCTAATAAACATGTGCAAGTCTTGCATACTGAAAACTACAAAATGCTGATAAACAAAAGAAAAGAAAAAATAAATGGAAAGACATACCATGTTCATATATTGGAAGACTCAACAGAAAAACTTTTTTTTTAAACATCTTTATTAGAGTACAATTGCTTTACAGTGGTGTGTTAGTTTCTGCTTTATAACAAAGTGAATCAGCTATACAAATACATATATCCCCATATCTCTTTCCTCTTGTGTCTCCCTCCCACCCTCCCTATCCCACCCCTCTAGGTGGTCACAAAGCACCGAGCTAGAAAAACTATTAATTATCCCTAAATTAATTTGGAGGTTTAATTCAATTCCTATCAAAATCTCAGTAGGGGGCTTCCCTGGTGGCACAGTGGTTGAGAGTCCACCTGCCGATGCAGGGGACACGGGTTCGTGCCCCGGTCCGGGAAGATCCCACATGCCGCAGAGCGGCTGGGCCCGTGAGCCATGGCCGCTGAGCCTGCGCATCCGGAGCCTGTGCTCCACAATGGGAGAGGCCACAACAGTGAGAGGCCCGCGTACGGCAAAAAAAAAAAAAAAAAAAACTCAGTAGGTTTTTTTGGTAGAGATAGACAAGATAATGTTAAAATTTGTATGGAAAGGCAAAGAAACTAGAATAGCTAAAATAATTTTTAAACAGAAGAATAAAGTTACAGAAATTACTCTATCCAATTTTATGACATTATATAGCTAGTAACCAAGATCTTGTGATATAAGTGGGAGACAGACTACAAATCACTGGAACAGAACAAAGGACCCAGAAATAGACCCATACAAATAAGGACAACTAATTTTTGACAAAGGTGAAAAAGCAATTCAATGGAGGAAGGATAGCCTTTTTAAACAAATGGTACTGCAGTAGTCAGACACCTATAAATGAACCTGAACCTAAACCTCACCTTATATAAAAGGTAACAACAAATGGGTCATAGATTTAAATGTAAAACATAAAAATATAAACTTTTTAGAAAAAAACATAGGAGAAAATCTTTCAGATCTAGGGTTGGGCAAAGAGTTCTTAGACTTGACATCAAAAGCACAATCTATAAAAGAAAAAAATATTTAATTTTGCTTTGCAGAAGACCCCATTAAGAGAATTAAAAAAAAAAACTACAAAATTGGAGAAAATATTTGCAAACCACATACCCAACAAAGGACTAGTATCTAGCATATATAAAGAACTCTGAAAGCTCAATAGTAAAAAACAAAATAACAAAAACAAAAACCCAAATACTCCAATTAGAAAATGGACAAAAGTTACGAAGAGGAAATTCACCAAAGAAGATATTCAGATGCCAAATAAGCAAATAAAATGATGCTCAATATTATTAGCCATTAAGGCAATGCAAATTAAAACCATGAGATATCACTGCACATCTATCAGAATGGCTAAAATAAAAAATAATAATAATACCAAATGCTGGCAAGGATGCAGAGAAACTGCATCACTTATACATGGCCAGCAGAAATGCAAAATGGTATAGTTATTGTAGAAAATAATTTTGCAGTTCCTTTTTTTTTTTTTTTTTTTTTTTTTGCTGTACGCGGGCCTCTCACTGCTGTGGCCTCTCCCGTTGCGGAGCACAGGCTCCGGACACACAGACTCCGCGGCCATGGCTCGCGGGCCCAGCCGCTCCGCGGCACGTGGGATCTTCCGGGATCGGGGCGCGAACCCGTGTCCCCTGCATCGGCAGGCGGACTCCCAACCACTGCGCCACCAGGGAAGCCCCTGCAGTTCCTTTTAAAACTAAAAATGAACTTACCATATGGCTCAGCAATTGAACGCTTGGGCATTTATCTCAGAGAAAGGAAAACTTATTTCCACACAGAAACTTGTATATGAATGGTCATAGCAACTTTATGCATAACAGCCAAACACTGAAAACTATCTAAATGTCCTTCAGTGCATAAAATGGCTAATCAACAGTATATCATACAATGGAATACATCCCAGCAATAAAAAAGAACTACTGATAAACACAATAACTTGGATAAACCTAAAAGAAATTATGCTGAGTGAAAAAAGCCAATCTTCAGAGGATACAAGGCATGATTTTTTTTTAATATAACATAGCTGAAATAATTTAGAGATAGAAAACTGATTAGTGGTTGTCAGGGACTAGGAACAGGGCAGGAGGGTAAGTGAGGCTATGAAAGGGTAGCAAGATGTGGTCTTGTGGAGTTAGTAAATATCTTGATTGTGGTGTTGATTACATGAAGCTACCATGTGATAAAACTGCAGAGAGGTATACACACACAAAGAGTGCGTAAGTAACTGATATAATTTGAATAAGCCCTGTGAATTGTACCAATGTTAATTTTCTGGTTATGATATTGCACTAAAGTTAGAAAAAATGCTAACATGGGGAGGCTGGGTGAAGGGTATATGGGATAATCCTTACTGAAGACTTCTTCGCAACTCCCTATGAATCTATAATTATTTCAAAAATCAGATGTTTTTTAAAAAAGAAACACAAGCTATACCCTGGAAGAAAATATTTCCAAATCATGTATCTAAGGACTAGTATCTAGAATATATATTGCAATGCTTAAAATTCAACACTATAAAAACAAACATTGCAATTTAAAAATGTGAAAGATATCCACAGATATTTCAGCAGGGAGGCTACAGAGACAGCAAAAACACACATGGAAAGATGTTCAACATCATTAGCCATTAGGGAAATGCAAACTAGAACACAAGGAGATATCACTACATACCTATTTAAACATCTAAAATAAAAAGCGACAATAACAAATATGCTTGCAAGGATGCAGAAAAATTGGGTCTCTCATACACTGCCAGTAGAAATGTAAAATGGCATAGACACTCCGGAAAACCGTTTGGTGTTTTCTCAAAAAACTGAACACACACTTACACTTATGACTCAGAAATCTCACTATTGGGCATGTATCCAGAAAAAAAGGAAACTTATGTCCATACAAAAACCTGTACAAGAAAAAAAGAAACAAAACCCCTGTACATGAATGCTTATAACAACATTATTTGTGATAAACAAAAACTGGAAAATACTAAAGCACCCTTCAACAGGTGAAAAGGCAGAGAAACCATGACACATGCATACTATGAAATACTACTTAGCAATAAAAAGGAATGGAATGCAAATTTCCAACACCAATCATAAATAAAGTCAAAAGATATCACACTAGAAAAAACAGCTGCAATTTATATCATGAAAGTGCTAAATTCCTTAATTCTACAAATCAGAGAAAAAAGTCCTATAAGCCAATTTTTAAATGGGCAAAGTTCACAAACAAAACAATTCAGAGAAAAAGAAATACAACCATCTCAAACAAACTTCACCATCACTCTTAAGAGAAATGCAAGTAGAAACTATAATGAGTTACAAATATTCACCTAATAATTTGAAATGATCAAAAAGTTTAATAACACAGCATTGCTGAGGCATAGGGAAAAAAACACTCTCAACATAGCCACTAGGATTATAAATTCACACAAACCTTCTCTGGAGGGAAATTTGGCAACATCTATCAAAATTTTAAACACACATTCTACTTCTAGGAATTTATCTTATAAAAACATTGGATATATTTAGACATGTGCATAGGGATATATATCACAGGACAATCTCTATAATGCAGTTTTTAATAGCAGGAAACTATCTAAATATCAATCAACAGGAGAATATTTAATAAAGCACACTCCAATCAACTACATACTAAGTAGATGCTAAAAAAAATGAGGCAAATATGAGGATGAGAACTTTCTGGACTGACATAAAAGGAACTGAAAACAACACCTCTGGTTGAAATAAAAGTAGGAGAGGGACTTCCTTTTCACTATAAACTCTTGTAACTTTCGACTTTTGTATTAAGTAAAAATGTATTAAAATGCATTTTAATTACAATAAAAAATTAAATATAATAATCACGTTAGTGCAGAATATATAAACAGATCAGGGGAACAGAATAAGGTCTGGAAGAATATTCATTCAAAAAAAGTTTTGGGGCTTCCCTGGTGGTGCAGTGGTTGAGAGTCCGCCTGCCGATGCAGGGGACATGGGTTCGTGCCCCGGTCTAGGAGGATCCCATATGCTGTGGAGAGGCTGGGCCCGTGAGCCATGGCCGCTGGGCCTGCGTGTCCGGAGCCTTTGCTCCGCAACGGGAGAGGCCACAACAGTGAGAGGCCCGGGTACGGCAAAAAAAAAAAAAAAAAGTTTTGGAGAAAATAAGAGCCTTACAATCGTATAAATAAAAATAAAATCAAGAACTGATGCAAAACCCCCCACAAATGTCAAATAGAAAATGTAGGCACTTGCAATTTACTCATCTAGACACACGATAGGTCATCAAAAATCAGAAGACAAAATCCATAAGTCACACTGTTTAATATAGGAAAAGCAATCAATATAATAAAGAACAAAAACCACAGAGACATCTCAACGAGAAAAAACATTCAAACAAATTCCAACATACTTTCATGATTTTTAAAAATTCAACAAAAAGAATATCTATGAAAAAAATCCACAGTTAACATCACACTCAATGGTAAAAGACTAGATGCTTTCCCTCTAAATAGCAAGATTAAGAATGTCCACTCTTCAAATTCAATAGCACATGAAAAGGATTATACACCATGACCTAGTGGGGTTTATTGTGAAATGCTAAGATTAAAATATGACAATCAAACAATGTAAAATACCACATTAAAAGAACGGAAAAAAACCAAAACATGTGTCCATCTCATTTGATGCAGAAAATGCACCTGACAAAATTCAATACCCTTTCATGATAAAAATACTCAATAAACTATAACTAGAAGGAAACTATCTCAACATAATTAAGACCATATACGAAAAACCCACAGCTAACATCATACTGAATGGTAAAAGACTGAAAGCTTTTCCTCTAGATCAGGAACAAAGTAACTTTCTATTCAACACATCATACTATAAGTACTAGCCAGAGCACTCAGGTAAGAAAAAGAAATAAAATGAGGTAAAATTATCTCTGTTCACAGACAACATGACATATATGTAGAAAACCTTAAAGATGCCACAAAAAACTAGTAAACAAATTCAGGAATGTTGCAGAACACAAAATTAACACTCAAAAATCAGTTGCATTTCTATACACTAACAATGACCAATCGGAAAAGGAAATTAAGAAAATAATCCAATTTTCTATTATAGCATCAAAAAGGATGAAATACTTAGGAATAAACTTAACCAAGAAGGCAAAAGACTTAACATGCTGAAAATTACAAAGCATTGCTGAAAGAAACTAACACAAATAAATAGAAACACATCCAAGTGCTCAGGGATGGGAAAACCTAATATTGTTAAAAAATGTCCATATTACCCAAAGTGATTTGCAGATTCAATATAATCCATATCAAAATCCCAATAGCATTTTCTGCAGAAATCGAAAAAAAATCATCTTAAAATTCATCTGGGGGCTTCTCTGGTGGCGCAGTGGTTGAGAGTCTGCCTGCCGATGCAGGGGACACGGGTTCGTGCCCCGGTCCGGGAAGATCCCACATGCCACAGAGTGGCTGGGCCCGAGAGCCATGGACGCTGAGCCTGTGCGTCCAGAGCCTGTGCTCCGCAACGGGAGAGACCACAACAGTGAGAGGCCTGCATACTGCAAAACAAAAACAAAAACAAAAACAAAACAAAACAAAACCAAAATTCATCTGGAATTGAAAGGGACTCCGAGCAGCCGAACAATCTTGAAAGAAAAAAAAAAATCAGAGGTCTCATATTTCCTGATTATCAAAACACATAACAAAGCTATAGTAATCAAAACAATATGTACAAAAACAAACAAGAAACAATGTGGTACTCACATAAAGATACATATAGATCAAGGAAACAGAAAAGAGCCCAGAAATAAACCCTTGCACATAGGGTCAAATGATCTTTGCAAGGGTGCTAAGACTACACAATGGGGAAAGAATAGTCTCTTCAACAAATTGTGTTAGAGAATCTGGATACCCACACACAAAATAACAACGTTGGACCACTCCTTTACAGCATACACAAAAATTAACTAAAAATGAAATAAAGACCTGGAACTATAAAACTTCTAGAAAAAAATATAGGGGAGACACTTCATGATACTGCATTTGGTAATGATTTCTTAGATATGACACCAAAAGCACAGGCAACAAAAGCAAAAGCAGACATTTGAGGCTACATCAAACTTAAAAACGTATTCACATAAATGGAAACAACAGAGTGAAAAGGCAATCTATGGAATGGCAGAAAATATTTAGAAATCATATCTGATTGGTGTTTTTTTTGTTTCTTTGTTTGTTTTAATTTATTTTTGGCTGTGTTGGGTCTTCGTTCCTGCACGCAGGCTTTCTCTAGTTGCAGCGAGTGGGGGCTACTCTTTGTTGCAGTGTGCGGGCTTCTCATTGCAGTGGCTTCTCTTGCTGTGGAGCACGGGCTCTACACGTGGGGGCTTCAGTAGTTGTGATACGCAGGCTCAGCAGTTGTGGCGCACGGGCTTAGTTGCTCCACAGCATGTGGAATCTTCCTGGACCAGGGCTCGAACCCGTGTCCCCTGCATTGGCAGGCGGATTCTTAACCACTGCGCAACCAGGGAAGTCCTGATCAGGGTTTAATATTCAGAATAAATTAAAAACACCTACAACTCAACAACAGAAAAACAAATAACCCAAATAAAAAAATGGGCAAAGGACCTGAATAGAGATTTCTCCAGAGATACACAAATGGCCAACAAATACATGAATAGATGCTCAACATCATGAATCATCAGAGAAATGCAAATCAAAAGCACAACAAGATATTACTTCATAACCATTAGGATACCCACCATTAAAAAAAAACAAAAACAGAAAATAAGTGTTGGAGAGAATGTGGAGAATCTGGAACCCCTGTACACTGTTAGTGGGAATGTTAAATGGCATAGCCATTATGGAAAACATGGCTATACCATGTATGGTGGTTCCTCAAAAAATTAAAAATAGAACACCATACGATCCAACACTCTCACTTTTGGACATAAATCCGAACGAACTGAAAACAGGATCTCAGCTATTTGCACAATAATGTTCATAGCAGCATTATTCACAACAATCAAGAGGTGGAAGCAACCTAAATGTCCATCCAGGTGAATGGTTAACCAAACATGGTACATGCATACAACGGAATATTAATTAGCCTTAAAAAGGAAGGAAATTCTGTCACACACTACAATATAGACGAAACTTAAGGGCACTGTGTTAAAAGAAATAAGCCAGTCACAAAAAGATAAGTACTGTATAATTCCACTTATATGAAGTACTTAAGTAGTTAAATTCTTAGAAATGAAAGTACAATGGTGGTCACCAGGGGCTGGGGGGGAGGAGAAATGGGGAGTTGTTTTTGGGGTATAGAGTTTCAGGTTTTTGTTTCTTTTAACATCTTTATTGGAGTATAATTGCTTTACAATGGTGCATTAGTTTCTGCTTTATAACAAAGTGAATCAGTTATACATATACATATATCCCCATATCTCTTCCCTCTTGAATCTCCCTCTCCCCCACCCTCCCTATCCCACCCCTCTAGGCGGTCACAAAGGACCGAGCTGATCTCTCTATGCTATGCGGCTGCTTCCCACGAGCTGTCTATTTTACATTTGGTAGTGTATATATGTCCATGCCACTCTCTCACTTCGTCCCAGCTTACCCTTCCCCCTCCCTGTGTCCTCAAATCCATTCTTTATGTCTGCGTCTTTAAGATAAAAAAGTTGTAGAGGTCTGTTGCACAATATGAATATACTTAACACTACTGAAATGTACATTTAAAAATGGTTAAAAGAGAAATATTTTTACCACAACTTAAAAAAACTTTTAAGGAAATCAGACATATCCCACTAAAAATAATTATATATACCAACCTGCAAAAGAATGAAGTACGGATGCATGCTGTAACATGGGTGAACCTTAAAAACATTATGCAAGTGAAAGCCAGTCACAAAAAGGCCATATATTATATGATTCCATTAATATGAAATAGCCAGAATAGGCAAATCCATAGAGACAGAAAAACAATTAATAGTTTTCAGGGGCTGGGAGGAGGCGCAAATGGGAGTGACTGCTAATCAGTACGGTGTTTCTTTTGGGGGTGATGAAATTTTTTACATTAAATAGTAGTGATGGGTACACAACTCCATGAATATACTAAAAACCATTGAATTGTATGCTTTAACAGGGTGGAGCTGTTACTTGAAAAATCCGAACACCATAAAAGTAATAACAGAGTTGACAGCTTAACTTTTTTCAACTTCTGTATAATGAAAGATATTAGAAATTACATAATAAGATCTGTAACAGACCAAGATAAAATATTTACAACATATAATAGAGGGCTGGCTAGTATGCAATACCTACAAAGTACAAACCAATAAAAAAAAGAAATATAGAGACTAGAAAAATGAGCAAAGAATATAAACAAGCAATTCATGGATGACAAATGGTTAATAATCATTAAAATGTTTGGCTTCAGCAGTAATCAAAAATATATAAATTAAAACAAGATGGGGCTTCCCTGGTGGCGCAGTGGTTGAGAGTCCGCCTGCCGATGCAGGGGACACGGGTTCGTGCCCCGGTCCGGGAAGATCCCACATGCCACGGAGTGGCTGGGCCCGTGAGCCATGGCCACTGAGCCTGCACGTCTGGAGCCTGTGCTCTGCAACAGGAGAGGCCACAGCAGTGAGAGGCCTGCATACCGCATAAAATAAAATAAAATTTAAATAAATAAATAAATAAATAAATAAATAAATAATTTTTCTTTCTTTAAGGCAAACAAGGTTTTGCTCCCCACAAATATCAGAAGATCAGGGAGATTGAGATTAACTACACATACTTGTCATTTCAACAGAATGAATTTAGCAAACACCTGAAATCTACACTGGGTTGAAAAAAACTTAATTCCTCTTTAAGATACTGAGTTATGAAGGGTCTATAATTCTAACACCTTAAAAAAAAATTCTAGGACTTCACTGGTGGTGCAGTGGTGCCTGCCAATGCAGGGGACACGGGTTCAAGCCCTGGTCCGGGAAGATCCCACATGCTGCAGAGCAACTAAGCCCATGCACCACAACTACTGAGCCTGCACTCTAGAGCCCGCAAGCCACAACTACTGAAGCCCACGTGCCTAGAGCCATGCTCCGCAACAAGAGAAGTCGCCACAATGAGAAGCCTGCTCACCGCAACTAGAGAAAGCCCATGCACTGCAACAAAGACCCAATGCAGCCAAAAAAATAAATAAATTTATTTTTTAAAAAAATTCTAGTGACCAAGATCTAGAGGTGCTAAATCAGAATTCTGCACATGTACTGTGAATTTCACACAGGTCCAAACTGATCTATTGAAATAAAACTCCATTTACAGTATGTACTGGTAAAAATTATCATGTAAAATTAAATTGTCAAACCCTCTTTCAATGTATGTATGAAATACAAAAGACCTTCAGTAGTTCTCCATACAGTAAATTTCAACACAGTGATCCCACCTGTAGATCCAATGAATTCTACTGGAAAAAAAAAAAATCAAGAAGACTTCACTAAATAAAAATGAGAGCAAAAGATGTTATAAAATTGCAAAATTATTTTAAAGAAAAAATTTTTAAATACTTTCATTTATTTTTAATATATTATGTTATACAGGAGCATTGGCTTTGGAAGCAAACTTAACTTATTTTCAAATCCTGACACCTTCCCCTCATCTCTGTGAATTACCTTCTTCAGATCTCAGCTACTACCACTTTCATAAAATTTAGGCTATTGGTCTAACCGTCCAAAGCTGTTTGGAGGTTTAAGTGAGATAACAGAATAAAACTCCTAGTTTAATGCTTATCAGAGTAGATAATAATTTTTAGTTGTGTTATCTAATTTCTCTCATGTATTAAAGACTTTATAATTTTAACTGATCCTTAAAATATTCTCTATAGTAAATATATCAGTTTAATTAAATGCTATTCTATAATTGGATATTTAAGTTATTTCTAATTTTTATACTGGAAATAATGTTGCAATGAATATTCTTAGGCTTTGAGTTCCCAAAGGTGGAACTAATAGATCAAAAAGTATTTTTAAGCTCTTCCTGCATATTGCCAAAATGTACTCTCAAAGAGCTGTATTATAGTCTATATTGCTACCAGCAATGAACATAACATTTTAACACATCTCATGGATACTGTATAGAAATTCATATATATTTTAATGTAAGCTATAGACAAGATTTAAAACTTCATTATTGACTTATTTTGAATTTTGGTTAAGAACTAGTGAAATTCAGTGTCTTTTCATGTTTCCTAGCTGCACTTCCCCTTTAATAATTTACATTTTCATACACTGCCTAATAGAGTCTTAGTATCCTACCCCATATTGATTTGTGAGTTCTTTCCTTCAGTCTTACATTTGATTCAAATATTTTTATTCGGTATTTACTCTGACACTTGGGCTTTAAGAAAACAAAAAAACTGATGCATAGGGGTTTGACATTTTTATGTAATCAACTCCATCATTTCCTTTTGAGGTATGTAAACATGAACTGCTAATTTTACATTTAAACTTTACATGGAGAGGTGGTGAAAAGAAACACAAAATGCCACGAGTACTTATAGATAAGTGATTTTCCCCTCTAATTCATATCTTATGTAAGAAACTAATTTTAAAATTAATAAAATTTAAGAGCAGAAATAAAATATTCAAAACTACAGCACCAAAATAAACAATGAAACAGAATTCTAAGAACTGCAGAGAACATGTAGAGGTGATAAATTGAATTTGTTAAAATAATTCAGCCTTTTTATTTTTACCTACCTTAAAGTGATTTAATTGTAATAATACATTCAACATCCAGCTTCTTTTAAACTGCAAAATCCCCATCTTTGGCATATCTAAGGCTTATTTACATTTTAGTGTTAATACGTTTAGCAAGAGTAGTGCCCAAAAACTAGAATGACTAATTGCCACTCAAAACCATTGGGGTCACCTGCAAGCACTATCAACACCGAAATAGTAAGGCTCAAGAAAGGGAATGGCGGTCCAGTGGGACTCTGCAATTCTACTGCAGGGGGCACGGGTTCGATCTCTGGTCAGGAAACTAAGATCCCATATGCCACAAGGCGGCCACAAAAAAAAAAAAAAAAAAAAAAAAAAGAGAGAGAGAAAAAAGGGAATGGCTTAAAATTACCTTCCAATCACCCAGATATCTAACAACAAAACTTCTGTTTTAAAGACAGCAAAGAAGGGGCTTCCCTGGTGGTGCAGTGGTTGAGAATCTGCCTGCCAGTACAAGGGACATGGGTTCGAGCCCTGGTCTGGGAAGATCCCTCATGTCGTGGAGCAACTGGGCCCGTGAGCCGCAACTACTGAGCCTGCGCGTCTGGAGCCTGTGCTCCACAACAAGAGAGGCCCGTGCACCGCGATGAAGAGTGGCCCCCACTCACCGCAACTAGAGAAAGCCCTCGCACAGAAACGAAGACCCAAAACAGCCAAAAATAAATAAATATATATATTTTTTTTTGCGGTACACAGGCCTCTCACTGTTGTGGCCTCTCCCGTTGAGGAGCACAGGTTCTGGACGCGCAGGCTCAGCGGCCATGGCTCACGGGCCCAGCTGCTCCGCGGCATGTGGGATCTTCCCAGACTGGGGCACGAACCCGTGTCCCCTGCATCTGCATTTGGACTCTCAACCACTGCGCCACCAGGGAAGCCCTAATAAATTTATTTAAAAAAAAAAACAAAAACAATGCCAAAAATGGGTTCTCCCTTTGCTGTACCATCCTACCTGTACCACCATTACCACAACCAAGTCCTCCAGCTGGCTGGTCTGCAGCTCGTATGGTAACTCAACTTGTGCTGGGAAGACTGGACCAAAGTGGTGTAGGATTCATTGGCAAATTCTGAAATGCTACATTTCAAGCACTATATATTCTACATGTTTGATCTTTAAATTTTATCCCAATAAAGTCTTATATGTTGGATTTCTCTGTAAAACTATACTTGCTTGCTTCTGAACCTAAATGGCTGGCTCATTAATCTCACAATTAAAAATTTTAATGTCATATTTACAATTATACACAAGGATTCTTTACTGATTCTGATCATCAAGATTCCTTCCCAACAACAACAAAGTCCATCATTCTAGTTCCCAAGATAACAATCAAGAACACAAAGATTCATTTATTAAAAACATAATAGATGGCTTCAGGCTTCTGGGTCACTTAAACAAATGATAATAAAAATATTAAATTAGGGCTTCCCTGGTGGCGCAGTGGTTGAGAGTCTGCCTGCCAATGCAGGGGACATGGGTTCATGCCCCGGTCCGGGAGGATCCCACATGCCGCTGAGCCTGTGCGTCCGGAGCCTGTGCTCCGCAACAGGAGAGGCCACAACAGTGAGAGGCCCGCATACCGCAAAAAAAAAAAAAATATTAAAGTAAACTCACCAGATAAAAAGACAGATTATCTACAACGGGATGTACATTGAGAAGTAAATTTTAGATTTTGTTTTGAAAGTTAGAAATCAGTGCTGCTCTCCAAAAAAAAATTGCAGAGGAAGGAGCACTTCCAAATTCATTCTATGAGGCCACCAACACTTTGATACCAAAATCAGACAAAGATACCACAAAAAAAGAAAATTACAGGCCAGTATCACTGATGGACACAGATGGAAAGGGCCTCAACAAAATACTAGCAAACCGAATCCAGCAATACATTAAAAGGATTATACACCATGATTAAGTGGGATTTATCCCAGGGATGCAAGGATTTTTCAATATCTGCAAATCAATCAGTGTGATACACCACATTAACAAACTGAAGAATAAAAACCATATGATCATCTCAATAGATGCAGAAAAAGCTTTTGATAAAATTCAACATCCATTTATGATAAACACACTCCAGAAATTGGGCATAGAAGGAACATACCTCAACATACTAAAAGCCATATACGACAAACCCACAGCTAACATCATACTCAATGGGGAAAAGCTGAAAACATTTCCTCTAAGATCAGGAACAAGACAAGGATGTTCACTCTCACCACTTTTATTCAACATAATTTTGGAAGTCCTAGCCCAGCAATCAAAGAAAAAAAAGAAATAAAAAGAATCCAAAGTGGAAAAGAAGAAGTAAAACTGTCACTGTTTGCAGATGACATGATACTATACATAGAAAATCCTAAAGACATTACCAGAAAACTACTAGAGCTCATCAATGAATTTGGTGAAGCTGCAGGCTACAAAATCAATACACAGAAACCTGTTGCACTTCTATACACTAACAACGAAAGGTCAGAAAGAGAAATTAAGGAAACAATCCCATTTACCATTGCATCAAAAGAATAAAATACCTAGTAATAAACCTACCTATGGAGGCAAAAGACCTGTACTCCGAAAACTATAAGATGTTGATGAAAGACATCGAAAATGACACAAATGGAAAGATATACCATGTTCTTGGACTGGAAGAATCAATACTGCCAAAATGACTATTACTACCCAAGGTAATCTACAGATTCAATGCAATTCCTATCAAATTACCAATTGCATTTTTCACATAACTAGAACAAAAAATTTTATAATTTGTATGGAAACACAAAAGACCCCGAATAGCAAAAGCCATCCTGAGAAAGAAAAACGAAGCTGGAGGAATCAGGCTCCCTGACGTCACACTATACTACAAAGCTGCAGTAATCAAAACAGTATGGTACTGGCACAAAAACAGAAATACAGATCAATGGAACAGAACAGAAAGCCCAGAAATAAATCCACACACACAGTCAATTAATCTACAACAAAGGAGGCAAGAATATACAATGCAGAAAAGACAGTCTCTTCAATAAGTGGTACTGGAAACACTGGACAGCTACATGTAAAAGAATGAAATTACAACATTCTCTAACACCATACACAAAAATAAACTCAAAACGGATTAAAGACCTAAATGTAAGACCTGATACTATAAAACTCCTAGAGGAGAACATAGGCAGAACACTCTCTGACATAAATTACAACAATATCTTTTTGGATCCGTCTCCTAGAGTAATGGAAATAAAAACAAAAATAAACAAATGGGACCTAATCAAACTTAACCAGCTTTTGCACAGTAAAGGAAACCATAAACAAAACAAAAAGACAGGCTTCCCTGGTGGCGCAGTGGTTGAGAATCTGCCTGCCAATGCAGGGGACATGGGTTCAAGCCCTGGTCCGGGGGGATCCCACATGCCACGGAGCAACAAAGCCCATGCGCCACAACTACTGAGCCTACATTCTAGAACCCGTGAGCCATAACTACTGAAGCCTGTGCACCTGGAGCCTGTCCTCCGCAACAAGAGAAGCCAATCCCACTGAGAAGCCTGTGCACCGCAACAAAGAGTAGCCCCCGCTCAACACAACTAGAGAAACCCTGCATGCAGCAATGAAGACCCAACACAGCCAAAAATAAAATAAATGAATTTTTTTTAAAAAGGCAATCTACAGAATGGGAGAAAATATTTGCAAATGATGCGGCTGACAAGGGATTAATCTCCGAAATATACAAACAGCTCATACAGCTCAACAGCAAAAAAAAAAAAAAAAAACCCAAACAACCCAATCAAAAAATGGGCAGAAGACCTAAAAAGACATTTCTCCAAAAAAGACAAACAGATGGCCAAGAGGCACACGAAAAGATGCTCAATATCGCTAATTATTAGAGAAATGCAAATCAAAACTACAATGAGGTATCACCTCACATTGGTCAGAATGGCCATCATCAAAAAATCTACAAATAATAAATGCTGGAGAGGGTGTGGAGAAAAAAGAACCTTCCTTCACTGTTGGTGGGAATGTAAATTGATATAGCCGCTATGGAAAACAGCAAGGAGGTTCCTTAAAAAACTAATAATAGAGCTACCATATTATTCAGCAATCCCACTCCTGGGCATATATCTGGAGAAAACCATAATTCAAAAAGATAAATGCACCCCAATGTTCATTGCAGCACTGTTTACAATAGCCAAGAATGGCTAGCAACCTAACCATCAAGAGACGAATGGATAAAGAAGATGTGGTAAATATACACAATGGAATATTACTCAGCCATAAAAAAGAATGAAATAATGCCATTTGCAACAACATGGATGGACCTAGAGATTACCATACTAAGTGAAGTAAGCCAGACAGAGGAAGACAAATATCATATGATATCACTTATATGAGGAATCTAAAAAAAAGGATACAAATGAACTTATCTACAAAACAGAAATGGACTCTCAAACATAGGAAACAAACTAATGGTTGCCAAGGAGAGGAGGGGAGAGGGATAAATTAGGAGTCTGGGATTAAAATATACACACTACTATACATAAAATAGATAACTAACAAGGACGTACTGTATAGCGCAGGGAACTATACTCAGTATCTTGTAATAACATATAATTGAAGAAAATGTAAAAAAAGAATATATATATTTATATATATGTGTGTATAACTGAATCACTTTAGTATGTACCTGAAACTAACACAACATTGTAAATCAACTAATTTCAATAAAAATTTAAAAAATAAAGATAAATAAAATAGCAATTTATAATACTTAATGGACACTAGTTTATGGTGATACTGTTGTATACAACAACAAATGTAATTAAAATGCACAAGCAATAAATTAGTCAAATTAGCCAAAGTTTAAAATAAATAAATAAATTCTCTCTACATCTCTTAAAAAAGGAAAGAAAAGGAACCAGTGCTGCCAAATTAGGAAGAAAAGTTCCTAGGGAAGAAACCTGCCTACAGAAAAAAATAGTGCTTTTGATTTCCTAAAATTCAAGCACAGAAGAGCACAGCTTGTGTTGAATTGTTAGAAGGCAAATTTTCTAAAAGCAGAGTAGAGTAAATCACAAAACCTCTGAATGCCCTTCGCAATACTTATCAGAGTCTGTGTCCTTGAATTTGCATCACCTGATCTTTAGGCACTGGCTATTAGGCATGTGGAGGAAGGCAAACTCAATTATAAAAAATGAGAAGAGAAGGAAACTGTGAAATCTAATCCAATGCCAGTCGAGCCCTTGGCAGAAAACACTGGTAACCAATGTTATTAAGATGTAGCAGAAACCTTACCCACACTGCACAAAACAAGATGGATCGTTTTAACTATTTAGGAGTGCTGAAGCATCTGCTGCCTTGTTTCCTAAGGCAAAAAACCAAGTGCATATATATAAAACATATACATATTAATTCAAATCTTTTCTATAAATTATTCATACATCTTCCCAAGCCTAAAATAATTATAATTTTCTATATACAAAAGTTCTACTTTAAAAAGGAAACAGACTGACCTAGCTTTCTAAAATACTGAAACTATAAACCCTATACACCTAGGATGTTGGACATCCCTAGGAAATACCAATACACCGTCCCACATCCGATTAAATTATAACTACTTGTAACAGAACTCAGGAAAATCAAATATGTAACTCAGAGAAGAGATATTTGTGGTGTTTAATGGAAAAGATTGTTTGACAAACATTAAAACTTAAATAGAAACCACCTTCCAAGACCTAAAAAAAGAGGGAGGGAGGGATAAATTGGGAGACTGGGATTGACATATATACATTACTATATATAAAATAGATAAGAACCTACTGTATAGCACAGGGAACTCTACTCAATACTCTGTAATGACCTATATGGGAAAAGGATCTAAAAAAGAGCAGATATATGTATAACTGATTCACTTTGCTGTACAGCAGAAACTAACACAACATTTTAAATCAACTATACTCCAATAAAAATTAATTATAAAAAAGACTTAAAAAAAGAGTAAGAAATAAAAATAAGTGACTTGTTTCATGACAAACTGAAGAATGACATCCATATCACCAATTAAAATGTCTCAGTGTTTCAGATTCTTCAGTATGTAGCATCCAAATACTTTGCAAAAAACATTAAAACAGACTTTATTGTATTTAAATAAATTGGAGAGCTAATAATTGTTTACTGTCATTACCACATAAGAGGTTCATAGCTCTGTATATTATGGGAATATACAGATGAACGCAGCAGAGCTGATTTTGAGGAACTAACAACAACAAAATGTTATTAAGAGCATGCAGGAAAGTGAAATTGATTTGGATGGGGGAAAGAACAGACAGATACAAGGGGGGAATCTTAGAAAGATTAATGGAAAAGGTTTTTAAAAGCATTTGAAATGGGATTTTAATACTGACAGACAAAAATACACAGTAAATCAAGCATTTTACTTTCAACCACCTTTACTTCATCTCCCAATTAATAAAAAGAATTCTCTTTAATATGTGTTCCAAAATGAATAAAGACCTTAAAATTACTTATTGTTAAAGAAATAATAACAAGATGATTATAAAAATGGATAAGAATTATCTAATAAAATGGGGGAATACCAAAATTATTGTTTTGATTTTAGTTAGAAACATGAAACACATACAAACATTCAGCTTACACTAGAACACCTTAAACTCTGTTGAAATCTAGTGCTTACAGATAAAATGGAAGGGGAGAAAATGAAAAATTAAATTTAACCATCACATTCTGGACTCAAGTGATTAAGTGTGATGAACTAGCTAAGTACAGGTCAAAACTAAACTCTTAAGAGCTTGTAATGATTTTAAATGTATTCAATATGTATACTAAGAAAGAGAATGCTGAAAGCCATTTAATTTTTCAGAGAATATTGTTTTCCGAAACTTAAAACAAACAATCTACTGGCGAAAGTAATCCCTTAGAAAACTGAATTCCATGATGAAGTAGTCATTTCATTTAATGAAGTACAGAGATAGTCTTTTAACAATGTTAAAAATCTTATAGATTCCTTTTTTCTTTCTTTCTTTTTTTTTTTTTTTTTACTTAACAGGGCCTTAAAATATGTTCATCCTAAACTCTTGCAGATTACTCAGAATCTTTTTTCAAATTCTCTGAGTATTTCCATCCCCTGAATAGTTACTGAATCAATAAACTTCCACAAATTACTTTCTGGTGATCTTTTTATGCATAACCAAAATGTTTGCTTTTATTTTAGTTCTATGATAACAATGAGAAATTAGAAAGCTATTTACATACCACCAAGCAATTCCATACCACCTATTCATTTTGTGTTTATATCACAAACAATGGATTTATTCATGAAAACTGGTGTTCTATAAAATTGCCACAAACAATGAGTTAGTGAATACTGAACCACTGCTCCTAGGAGAAATACAGGGTTAGGTTCCTGCAAGCCTCTGAGCACAACATTTTCATCAACTGATCAATACCTAACCTTGTTTTATGTGTGCTTCTGTTTAAAGACACCTTATCTGATATATATTGATGATTCATTCATTCACACTAAGCTCATTGCCAACAGCACTGTAACTCAAACCTAAAGCAAACTGATCTAATACATGTATTTTCTCCACAATGCACATCATAGCCTTTGTGCATACAGGAACACTAGATAAAACTTCAGCACTATGCTTGGGGGACATTTTAAACAATCCAATCACCAACAAAAAGCACAGAAATGCAAAAACTGTGGCATTAAGTAGAGTGCAAAGAGGACATTTGTTTACAATATGACAGCAGAAAACATGAAAGCAAGAACCACCTAGTTCAACCACAGGTGGGAAAGCACACATGAGCCAACTCAAATTCTTTGCAGCTCTGTGCATGTCTATAAATGGCTGTGAAACTGTTGTGAGTAGTGATTTTGGATTTACTGAGATAGCAGGCATTCATCCACTAGCATGTGCAAATAATGAGGCTTGACAATACAAAGAAAGACCAATTAAATAAATCTTATGGGAAATATTTTAGTACTTCAACCAGTCAATTTTGTAAATGCAAGGGTTTACTTAATGGTTATCAAGAATGGGCAAAACTTTATGACATTGTTCTTAAACTGCTACACAAAAATACCCCATTGAAGCATTCTATAAATTTTCAGATGAAGAGTAAAGACAGAAAAATTATTTAAAATTTATTGACTATTCTTTAAAAACAGTCATTAGGGAGAAAATACTATAAAAAGAAAGCAAAAACTATCTGCAGCTTCTTTTTTTTTTTTTTTTTTTTTTTTTTTTTTTGCAGTATGCGGGCCTCTCACTGTTGTGGCCTCTCCCGTTGCGGAGCACAGGCTCCGGACGCACAGGCTCAGTGGCCATGGCTCACGGGCTTAGCTGCTCCGCGGCATGTGGGATCCTCCCAGACCGGGGCACGAACCCGCTTCCCCTGCATCGGCAGGTGGACTCTCAACCACTGCGCCACCTGGGAAGCCCTATCTGCAGCTTTAACAACACAATTTCTTATGAACTACCTGCCTCTCATACCTTTTTAGGGAAAAACCAGATGTTTGCCCACTATTATTACACACTAAAAAGTTCATAAGGATAAAGTACCCTGAAGTATTAAAACAATAAGATATAAATTATGATATATTAAGTTAAACTGCAAAGGCATAAAAAGACAGTGTAGACAATTAGAAATGAACACATAACATCCATATTTAAGCAAAGTACCTCAGTAAAATAAAAATAATTTAAAATGCTCAATTTTTATTTATTAATATTTAAAATATTATCCAATATAATCAGAATGTATGTCCTGTTTGCATTTCTACTTTTCATGACAAAATTTAGATATGTATGTAAACATCACCTATTCACACTGGTACTTGAAATTTATATTAGTGAAACTGAAAACAAGAAGATATGTTAATTATTAAGACCCAAAGAAAATTTGAGAGCTGGGAATCAAATCAAATAAAAGCCACTAACATTCTTTTCCTTTCAAATTTCAGATGATGTTCACTATAGCATGTTTTTGGCAGCGAAAAACTAGAAAATACATCTTTTAATAGAGGACTTATTTAGAACATAAAATAATACACAGTCTTTAATAAGAAATGAGCTCATATATATATACACACACATGCTCACACATGTACACATAGACACTATATATACGTGTGTGTACATATAGCCTTCAATTAAAAATGGGACAGACAGACAAGGAGAAATGTCTATAATATATTAGTAAGGCAAAAAAGGGGGTAGGGGCAAGTCACAGAACACTATGTATTGATACAATATGATTCCTTCTTAAAAAACAAGAAACATAACTTGCTTATATATGCATATATACTGTACTAACAAGAAGGGACTTTGGCACTTTCATTTTTTATAATGAGCATGTATAAGTTTTAAAAGCTTACAGTAGGTTCTCAGCAAGTGTTGTTTTCTTATTAATGGCTATTTAAAAAATAAAGTCATGTGAAAAAACTCATGTTGTTTGAAAATGACTCCTATAATCTTAATTTATTCAGTTATTCTGCTAAAAATAATTTAAAACAAACATTTCCCAGTTCAAAGAATTTCTGTAAATGTTCTCAAAATTCAACACTCACCAATCCCCCAAACTGAAATGTTTACTGATTTGTAACAGGGGTTGGCAAACTTTTTCTGTAAAAGCCAGACAGTAAATATTTTAGGTTTTGCAGACATACATGGTCTCTGTTGCATATTCTTCTCTGTTTTTGTTTTATTTTACAACTCTCTAGGAATATTAAAAAAAAATAATAAATCTTAGCTCAGATCCACCAAAACAGGCTGCAGGCTGATTTCCCTTGCCAGCGATAGTTTGCCAACCACTGATTTATAACAACAAACCAGCATCTGGAAGTCTGATATTTTAAATATATTACACCAAAGGTAGCAGAGATCCCAACAGGGTCAATTTTCTTCTACCTTAAATAAAGTAAGGTAGCATTATAGTAATTAAAATTCCAAGTTGATTAATACATCAAATTCTATTAATAGGCTAGGCACTTATCAAATGATGGGAAAACATAGTACATGAAATTTCAAGTGTTTATTAGTATTATATAACCATAATCATGTGTGCACCTGCAAGGTACACATATCCACTTGAAAAAGTCAACTAAAATTAAAATACTACACATCAAAGCTCAACTCTCCTTTTATAAAAATTTAAACCATTTACTCATTTAAATAATCAAAAATAGTCATTTATTTTAGATGTCATCAACCCTTGAAAATTAAAAACTGAATTCAGAGACTGATAGTAATTACGGGGTTTTAATTTTGTAAGGATTATTATAAAATAGTAATCAACAACCTAAAATATTACACTTTAAAAACGTTTATATTCTTGGAAAGTTTTTAACATTTACTGTGTCAGCCACCATCATGGAAGACTTGAATATGCTTTTTTTCTGTCTAAAAGACAGCTTTTATATATTTGATTTTGTCTAAAATTGAAAGATCCTTTTTACCATCTGGGTCCTACCACCAAATATAAATTTTATTATGAATAATAATCTGGGTCAAATTCAAACTCAAAAATGAAAATGTATCCTCCAAAAGTAACCAAATAATCATTACAGAATAATCTTACCTAGACTGGTGGGTTTTATCAGTTCATCCAGTAAATCGTAAAATGGTAATTTTTGAAGTTTTATATCCGGATGGACTGGGTGAAGAGCTGATGTAAGATGTGGGAGTTCCAGTTCATGTTTAGGTCCCAGAAGAGAAACAGGGAGTAACGGTGATGATGCAGGGTGACCATCATAAGTGAGTTGTGGAATGGTAGATGGAGACAAAGTTGCTGGCATAGGACTTGAATGTACGTTGGGGATGGACAAGTCCGCAGGCGTCATGATTTTCTGGGGGAACCTCCGCCTATAGAGTTCTTTAATTTTCATTTGTACAGCAGGACTGCAGCCAGCCTTTAGCAAATGCAGGGCTTTTGTGAGAAGTTCGTGTTTGCGTCCGTGCTTGTTTCTCCCAGCGTAGCCCAACAGTACTTGGAGTTCAGAAACTCTAAGGCTCATAACCATTTGCTTAGAGACAAAACAAAATGTAAAACATTAGTATTCCAATGATATAATTTACAACATTAAATGATACTTTATTATAACACTTTATCCTTATGGTTTGTTTACAAAGGTCAGTTCATTTAGAGTCAATTCCAGTTATTTCAAACTTAAAATCTAATCATTTGATATAACCAAAGAAATTTAAAATTAATATTCATAAACTCACTAACTTCTACCTAGGGTTATGAAAGATGTAAAATAAGTATACACCAGCTAGAACCACATCTCACCTTATTCCATTGTTATAATGAAATTTTCAGGTATTTATCAAGCACTTACTAAGTCTCCAGGAGAGTACCGAGTGTTATGTGGACGGGAAAAGATAATGAGCCCTCAAGAACATTTGTTTTCTTAGGGGAAAATTATATAAGTACATGTGAAACATGTAAACAGTCCACTTCAAGCACCAGATGTAGGCAGGATACAAATAACATCATATTACATCCTATACTGACTTTGGGATTTGGATTTATAGGGCTTAAACTATACCTTTTTTGACCTATTATATACCAGATACATTTGATATTTTCATATGGGTTGTCATTAAATCTTTACAACTCCACAAGGTGTTACCCTTCCTGCTTTACATGTGAAGAAACTAGTTAGGAAAGGTTAAACAACTTACCTAAGGCCACATAGCTACTAAGTATCAATGAGGATTCAAACCTAGTTATGTGTAATTCTAAAGCCCATGCATGATCTTTCCACTAAACCATTAGGAAAAGGATGACACTGGAAACATATTATTGACACTCTATTGGCAAAGCCAGGCTAAAAAGTCCAGGAATTGGGAATTTCCTGGCAGTCCAATGGTTTGGACTCTGTGCTTTCACTGCCAAGGGCCTGGGCTCGATCCCTCATCAGGGAACTAAGATCCCACAAGCCACGCGGCAAAAAAGTCCAGGAATTCAATCCACATGCCATAATGCGTAAGGCTGAAGTAAAGAAATCTATTTAACTTTAACTGTGTTCCCAAACTTATTTCTCCTTTCTCCCCAACTACTAAGAGACTACCAACAGGAAATACCCACACCACTTCTCCCATTTTAAAGTTGAGGAAAATGAATTCCAAAGGGAAGACAAGATCATACAGCTATTAACAGAAGAATCCTGACTTTACCACCACTGACAGGGAGGTGTCAGGATGAAAGACACATGTAAGGTTACCATTTACTCTCTATTTGCACAACTATTTTATCCCCTCACCTCATCCCAAATACCACAAAAGCTAAGCTGCCTTCCCTAATTTACCACCACTCCCTGGGATAACATCCATCTCAAGCCAATCATCTAGAAGTTATTTGCAGTTTACAAAACAATTAAGAAAAATAAAAATAGTGAGAAAAACAAGTGTATAAAGAGCTTTATATGCAATATAGCGGGTTAATCAAAGAAATATGAGCCCTTCCCCTACCTTCCCTGGCCTGGAGAATGCTTTGTTTCCTCAAAGCCCAGATTTTGTCAGCCTTGCCCTTTAGGCCTGGCAGAACTAAATGACTCTCTTTTCACTACTCTTACTGGCCATTTTTCATACCTTTATTTTAGCACTTATCTTGCTGTATTGTAATTTTCTTTTTTTACAAATGATTCCATGACCCGACTGAGGTCCTCTATGGCAACAGTCCCCAACCTTTTTGACACCAGGGACTTGTTTCGTGGAAGACAATTTTTCCATGGACCAGGGAGGGGGGGATGATGGTTTCTGGATGATTCAAGTGCACTGATTTATTATGGTCTCTGTGGAGTCAAACCTATCTGCTCATGATAATCTGTATCTGCAGCCGCTCCCCAGCACTAGCCTCACCGCCTCAGCTCCACCTCAGATCATCGGGCATTAGCTTCTCATAAGGAGCACGTGACCTAGATCCCTCACATGCGCAGTTCACAGCAGGGTTCGTGCTCCTATGAGAATCTAATGCCAGGATATCCATTTCTCCCTACTATCCAAACTGTCCTAAGAGTACAAAATAGTTTTAAAGATTTTTTTTTTTACTTATTTTAAAAGCAACAAAGATTTCAACAGAAAAGCACTGTATTAATGTAAGCTTCTGCTCTTAGAGAAATCACATGAATTATGCTTCAAAGATTATAGGTTAAAACTAAACTTAAGTTGGCATTGGTCAAATGTATTTTGTTTTACAGAGAAAACACAATAAATTTCTAGAAAGAGAAGAATGCCTTTCCATTTTAATTCAGCTCCATTCTCTTAAGTCAAACACAAAAACCGAAACTCAGCGGTTACCATAAACTTATGACAGCTTTTGTCCTAACTCTATGTGTATAAGGGTTTAAATGCAGCACAGATGTATTATTGTTCTATTTCTATGGAAGAATACATTGACAACTCGCATAAAATAAAATCGCTTGCTTGATGATCAAAAGAAAAAAGTTAATGACATAGGCATAATTTTTGTTTTCATTTTCACAGGATGCATAATTAATCATCACAATTATAAGGTAAGTACTGTCCTCAATTTACAGATGGGAAAACTGAGGCCTAGGAAGGTTAAGAAATTTGTTGAATGTTACAAAACTAGTTCTACTCCAAATGTTGTACCTTTACACTGTTAGTGTCTTTTAGCGAAAACAAACCACATGCCTTTTAATTAGCAAAGAGAAAAACTTCTAAAAGATCAATTTATTTAATATTCAATCTCAACTTCAAGCTTCAACATTTTACCTTTTAAAAAAATTGGTGGTTAAGATAAAAGAAAACATCTGGATTCAAATTAACCATTGCACCTTGTAATCAGGTACAGTGAAAGATGAGGTGCTATCTATTGCTATTATTGGAGCAGCTGCTGCATAATCTTAAGGACTGTAATAAGCATGCACTATTTAAAAAACCAAATAAAAGAGAGCAGGAAATGCAACCATCTGAAGTATCTCTCAACCAAAAAGCTTCAAAGACGCATGGAGCAGTCAATTCACAATGTAAAGTGTTGACAACATAGAGGAAAACTAAACACTTAAATGTGAAATGTTGAAATGCAATGTATCTTAATCTTTCAAGTGTTTAAAATCTCCATTTGTTAGCACTACAACAAAATGAATATTTATAACTAAGGATAACATCAACCACTGCTATTACTAGAAATCATTGCCTCCTTGGATAGCATTCTGCTGACTCTACATCCCCAAATGATAGAATGCCTGAGAAATGTGTATATTCTGTACAGAAAGCATTCTGTGAGGGTCAACTTTTTTAAATGAATCTTTTTAATCAGAAAGACCTGCACACCGTTTTAAAAGTCGAACAGTTTTACAAGAAAAACAGATGTCACTTGCCCTGTCCCCATTTTTCACATCCCTAAGGCAACTACCTTCAAGTCTTTTTAGCTATTTCTTCAGGCGCTTTTTTTCACTATTTCTACTATATAGTAGGTCTATTAGTTATTTAAAATATTTTCCCTTTAGGAAAAAAATTGACTTCCTATTAAAAGGTAATGATTTAGATCTGTTACAACTTCCCATCATCATTTTTGGTTGACTCAATTGTTAGTTTATAATATTACTATGGCTGTAAATAATATTCACAGACGAGCCAAAAGTACATCATGATTACTGTTTCTTTTTTTGTATGACCTTGTTTTCCTTCTAGGTAATAACTGCACCATTTTTGCATTTGCAAAATTTTCTGTGTAACTACGGTTAATTCATCTTTAAATTGCTAGTGTTAACTTTCCTCTCAACGTATTCAAATATATCAGGTAAATCTCTGTTTTAATTTCTTTTTTTTTTAATTTTATTTTTGGCTGCGTTGGGTCTTCGTTGCTGCGCATGGCCTTTCTCTGGTTGCGGCGAGCAGGGGCTACTCTTGGTTGTGGTGTGCGGACTTCTTATTGCGGTGGCTTTTCTTGCTGCAGAGCATGGGCTCTAGGCGCACGGGCTTCAGTAGTTGTGGCACACGGGCTCAGTAGTTGTGGCTCGCGGGCTCTAGAGCACAGGCTCAGTAGTTGTGGCACATGGGCTTAGTTGCTCCGCGGCATGTGAGATCTTCCCGGACCAGGGATCGAACCCATGTACCCTGCATTGTCCTAACCACTGCGCCACCAGGGAAGTCCTTTAATTTCTTTCTTAAAAATATACTTCATACAATCCTCCATCAAGTTCCAATTTAAACTGCTTGCTCTCTAGGCCTGGTACAAAACTATGGTCATGGAATTTCCCTTTAACTTATCCTGGGAATTCCCTTATCATTCTTCGTGTTGGACCCCCTGTTTCCTTGATCTCACTTCTTCCTATCTTGATTTTCTCTTTTTAGTGGGGTATTTCCTCCAGTAGCTTCCTGAGAAGGGGGCATGGGAAGTACACTTTTTAAAAAATCCCTTGCATTGTCTAAAAATATCTTCATTTACTCATACTTAGTAACTGAGTTTGGCTCAGTATAGAATTCCAGACAGGAAAGTATGTTCCATCAGAATTTTGAAGGCCTTTCCTCATCATCTTCTCTTAAGAAGCCTGGCACCATTCTGATCCGCAGTCTTTCACAGTCACCTATATATCCTCCTCAGGAAGCTTCCAGATGCTTCTCTTTATGTGTTCTGAAATTTTACAATATTGTATCTTGGAGTAGGTTTTTTTTTTTTTAATTGTATGAACTGATAGTTGCTAAGTCTTTTACATTTATAGATGTATGTCCTTCAGTTCTGGGAAGTTTTCTTTTTAAAATAAATTTATTTTTGGCTGTGTTGGGTCTTCGTTGCTGCATGCGGGCTTTCTCTAGTTGCGGCAAGCAGGGGCTACTCTTCGTTGTGATGTGCGGGCTTCTCACTGCTGTGGCTTCTCTTGTTGTGGAGCACGGGCTCTAGGCGCGTGGGCTTCAGTAGTTGTGGCACACGGGCTCATAGTTGTGGATCGCGGGCTCTAGAGCACAGGCTCAGTAGTGTGGCACATGGGCTTAGCTGCTCTGTGGCATGTGGGATCTTCCCGGACGAGGGATCGAACCCGTGTCCTCTGCATTGGCAGGTGGATTCTTAACCACTGTGCCACCAGGGAAGTCCCTGGGAAGTATTCTTGCAGTAGTATTCCTTTGACTTGTTTCTGTTCTCTTTCTTGTATGCCTATTATTTAGATACTGGCCTTGATAGACTGTTTAATTCTTTTTTGCTCTGTTTTCTTTTTCCTCTTGCATTTACATCTCTTGTCTTTAGCTCTATTTTCTGGGAGATTTCCTCAACTTCATCTTCTAACTCTTCTATTAAAATTTCAATTCCCATGAGCCCTTTTCTGTTTGCTGCATTTTTCTTTCTCTTTTTTTCCCCTCTACATCTTGTTCTTATTTTACATGAATGTAGTATCTTCTCTCTTTTTTAAAAATTTTATTTTATTTTTTACTACAGCATCTTCTTTTCTCTTGAGAATATAAATAAATAGGGTGTTTGACGTCGTTGTTTTCTTCACCTGCCTGCACTGTCTCTGTAATCTGAGTTCTTTCTTGCTATTTCCTCTGGTCTCTGCCTTTCATGCTTGACACTTTCCTCAAGTAAGAGGGAACCTTTGGCTGTACATTTATATCTAAGAGTAAGACACGAAAAAGATGATCAGATGAACTGTGTGAGTGAGCAGACCGGAGTACTGCACTCTAGGATGATAAGGCAGGAACTTGGCTATCATGAGGATTCCATTTTTTCCTTTTATCTGATCACTTTTGACACAGAGGAATCCTCCAACCTCTTGCTTTGGCCGTATAAGGTTGGCTTCCAGTGTTCTCAGGGCAGAGTAGGGGAATGGGGAGGGAGGAGGGGAAGGTCCTCACCATTCTATCAGAACACATTTCAACTTAATCTCCTTCTCAGATATGTAACATTTTACACACACACACACACACACACACACGCACAGTTATGTGTGTGTGCCTGTATAAGAACACCATTCCAACTACAGAGGCAGGGACCATATTCTGAGAAAAAGAAATACAATAGTCAAGCAATGTCAACAAGTATTGTAGACAGAGAGCTTTTTGAGATTAAATAAAAAGTGCCAGGGCTTCCCTGGTGGCGCAGTGGTTGAGAGTCTGCCTGCTGATGCAGGGGACACGGGTTCGTGCCCCGGTCCGGGAAGATCCCACATGCCGTGGAGCAGCTGGGCCCGTAAGCCATGGCCGCTGAGCCTGCGTGTCCGGAGCCTGTGCTCCGCAACAGGGCAGGCCACAGCGGTGAGAGGCCCGCGTACCGCAAAAAAAAAAAAAAAGTGCCAATGTTACTGTCTCATTAGCTATGACACTACGTTATTAAAGGTCATACCTAAATTGTGAATAAGAATTAGGTACTTCCTGTTGAACCACCTAATTACTCTCGTTCACACATCCCACTGCAGTATTTTAGAGGATGAATCATAAAGCAGACTCTATATTATGAATCTTTATCTGGTATCAATTTGTAAACAACTGTAAACGAAAATGAATTCTAAAGACAGTCAAAATAGGCATTTAACAATGTCATAATATTTCATTTATACTTTTACTTTCTACCCACAAAAGCAATCATCAAAAATACTCTAACTGCATAAAGACTGTACAGTATTATAAAAATATTTTATTCATTATTTTCAAAGTCAGATTCTTCATTCAATGGAACTGACTTTAGGATCATTTCTAATCCTCTCCACTTGAAATAGTTAATAAACAGCTGTTAGATTAGCAATTTGTCAACAATGTCCAGTCCAACCAGAAAACCTAGTTAGACAGTTTCTACTAAAGCAGCAAGTCACGCTGGTTACACACTTCTCCATAATCTTGTTCCACCTGATTTTTCATCTGTTATTTATTTCTCAATATAAGATGACTGAAAAATGACGTGTAGTGCCTACTCCTCTAGCTGATTATCTTTCTCCCCTTCTGGTACCTTCCATCACATGGGATGCATTTAGCTCCCACATAATGACAAAACATGAAGATTCCATTCTCCTTCAAGCAAAGTATAAACCTAACACTCTGTTGAAATGGCATACCATGGCTTTGATTTTTGATAG
This sequence comes from Mesoplodon bidens, assembly GCF_964165515.1. Taxonomy (NCBI): domain Eukaryota; kingdom Metazoa; phylum Chordata; class Mammalia; order Artiodactyla; family Ziphiidae; genus Mesoplodon; species Mesoplodon bidens. Next base: position 57,599,135 of record NC_138178.1, on the reverse strand, counting down.
ATAGTTTAAATATTATCCCCATTTATGTACTACCACATTTCATGAAACCCATGGATATGTCCTTCAAAAGCTCCTTCTAGATGATAACTTGAATACTAAAAATAACAAACCCAAATCAAAACAGTTTAAAATTTAGATTAAATATTTTTTACAATAAAAAAAGTTTAGCTTAATTTAAAAAGAGTTTAAAAAGAGTTTAAAATTCTAACACATTGCCAAACTCCTTATGCAGAGGTAGGACAAATATAACTTTAAGTAAAAAGCTGCTCTGCACACAGATGTTCAATAAATGCTTTTTGGATCCATGAATGAGCTGTAAATGAGTTGTAGAAAGGGAATATAGGAACAAACAATGAACACATAGAGATAAGCTATTCTTCAGAGACAGAGACTCATAATCATATTAATTCAATTCTCAAATGTGCTAGGTACAAATACAACATAATATAGTACTAGTATATATAGAATTTGGATTCTAATACTAACTCGGCCACTAATTTACTGAATCACAATCTTCCAGGGTCTATTTTCTCTCTTTAAAAAATGACAGATTGACTAGAGCTTCTCAAAGATTCCTCAGTTTCAAAATTCTGTAATGCTGTAACTATTAAGTGAAATCTTTCTTTTCGTTCTACTCTTCCACAGGTTAAGGAAATATAAACAATCTGTATGGTCAGTGAAATCTCTCAATGAGCAATGTGCTCAATCAAAAATATAAGTGTCGGGCTTCCCTGGTGGGGCAGTGGTTGAGAATCTGCCTGCCAATGCAGGGGACACGGGTTCGAGCCCTGGTCTGAGAAGATCCCACATGCTGCGCAGCAACTGGGCCCGTGAGCCACAGCTACTGAGCCTGCGCTCTGCAACAAGAGAGGCTGCGACAGTGAGAGGACCATGCACCGCGATGAAGAGTGGCACCCGCTCACCGCAACTAGAGAAAGCCCTCTCACAGAAATGAAAACCCAACACAGCCAAAAAAATAAATTTATTTTAAAATATATATATATGTGTGTCATACATGAGTTGATACAGTAAAAATAATGATAAACCTAATATGTATTAAATGCTTATAATATGCCAATTACGTATTAATTATAGTAGCATGAGTATCTTACTTAACCCTCACATGGACCCAAGAGACAGACCAATATTATTCCCATCGTATGGATAAGAGAACTGATGCTAAACAGTAAATAAGTAAATAAGTGATGGAGACAGGGCTCAAACCTGACCTGACTCCAGAGCTCAAATTTATAACCACTAACCAATACAAGTGTCTTATCACAAATCTTAGCCAGGACAGAGTATGTGTTACACCGGGATGGGGGCACTAAATGACAGTGAGAGAAATTAGACTCTACAGAGTGAACAAGCAGCAGAATAAATGCTTATTTGGGGACAGTAAACGTTATAAAAATAGTTTAAGGTTATTCAAGTAGCCACCTATAGGATGGATGAAACAAGACTAAGAAATAAGACTTCTAGCTAAAAGAGATGGCAACAAGCAAGAATTATTTATCTACATGAAGAAGAAACTGTGACAGTGGAAATAGAGGAGACAGGACCAAGAAATACTGCAAAGAAAATCTGCAAGAACATTCAATAATCTAGATGAGGTGCCTTTTAAAAAGCAGTGCTATACATGATCATGAGAACAATCGTTCACTTTTCAAATAAAATCTAAAATTTTAAAATAGTAAAGCTTTATGGACTTCCCTGCTGGCACAGCGGTTAAGAATCCGCCTGCCAGTGCAGGGCACATGGGTTCGAGCCCTGGTCCAGGAAGATCCCACATGCCGTGGAGCAACTAAGTCCGTGTACCACAACTACTGAGCCTGCGCTCTAGAGCCCACGAGCCACAACTACTGAAGCCCACGCACCTAGAGCCCGTGCTCCTCAACAAGAGAAGCCACCGCAATGAGAAGCCCACGCACAACGAAGTGTAGCCCCCACTCGCCGCAACTACAGAAAGCCTGCGCGCAGCAACGAAGACCCAACATAGTGAAAATTTTTTAAATATATAAATAAATTTATTAAAAAATAAAATAAAATAAATAAAGCTTTAAGAAATTTGAAGTCTATCAAATTATAAAAGAATGAATATTTTTTCACAAACTCCTCCAGCCAAAACCAAACAACATGTTGCATTTACAACAGGAGATATCATCTAATTTAAGTCTCAGACAAGATGCAATGAAAGATACATTATACTTTATCTGAGAGAAAGTTAAGAAGTGTAAAAGGAAGAATAGATAAATATTAACAGAACAAAAAGTGAGAAAAAATGCATTCTGTAACTCTACAAAATCTTTAAATCACAGCCTTCAATCTGGGTCCCAAGTAAAAACCTTAGAGGGAAAGTATCAAGAGAACTATTTCAGAGTAACAGGTGTAACCTATTCAATCAAAGTTAGAGCTAGTAAATAGCAGAGCTCAGACTCAAAAGTCAGATGCCAAAGTCCACACAATGCTGCCGAGTACTAACAATTACAGACATTATTAGGGAATTTGAAATGAGTTTTTTTTTTTTTTTTTTTTTTTTTTTTTGCTGCACCACGTGCCATACGGAACTCCCCTGACCAGGGATCGAACCCAGACCCTCTACAGTGGAAGCACGGAGTCTTAACCACCAGAACACCAAAAAAGTCCATGAAATGATGTTTTTCTTTTTTTTAATTTTTGTTCTTTAAATTTTTTATTTTTGGCTGCGTTGGGTCTTCATTGCTGCACACAGGGTTTTGTTTTTTTCTCTAGTTGCGGAGAGCGGGGGCTACTCTTCATTGCGGTGTGCGGGCCTCTCACCATGGCGGCCTCTCGTTGCGCAGCACGGGCTCTAAGCGCACGGGCTCAGTAGTTGTGGCGCATGGGCTTAGTTGCTCCACGGCATGTGGGATCCTCCCAGACCAGGGATCGAACCCGTGTCCCCTGCACTGGCAGGGAGATTTCCAACCACTGCACCACCAGGGAAGCCCTGAAATGATGTTTTAAAAAATTGTAGAATCACAGGATCACAACATAAAATAGGACTTTATTTTTTTTATTTATTTTTCTTGAAGTATACTTGACTTACAATGTTGTTAGTTTAAAACCGAACTTTAGCAATCATCTTGTCCAACTCTCCATCTAATATACGAAGTTCTACTGTAACCTCCTTAATTGATGGCCTCCCAGCCTCTGCTGAAACACTTACATGAGTTCACAATCTAATCTTAAAACAGCCTACATTACTGAAAAGCTCTATGAATTGAAATTTTCCTTAAACTTCTACCCAATGGTTCTAAAATTTCATCCTTTTGGTATAGACCCCTTCCCACCCTGGCCATCGTACTCAGAGTGAATGAAATAATCCAGATAATAGTTTGACTACTCTTAGTACTATCTCTCTTATTATGAACAGAGCTATTTCTACCAGTGCAACCTAATAAGGCATTTTAGACGGGCCTGTTTTATTTAGGCAAGTGGAAGGACGTTGTACGTTATGTTTTTCTTTCAGCAGGGACAGGGAGTCACGTCCACATCATATTGTCGCTCACATTAAGCTTGAGGTTAACTAAAACCTTTATTCAATTGTTTTCACATGAAATGCTACTAGGTTAAACCTCCTCATCCTCTAATACAATTTTTAAAATTTAAAAATAGAACTTTATATACAGTGCTGTTAAACTTTGTTTTTTCCAGGTTCATTATTCCAACCTTTCAAAACCCTGAAGAACTGCACCCTGCACTCTCTACTGTAGCATTTATCACAGTGTTGTAAACAGCTGATTTTCTAGTCTATGTCCTGCCCTAGACTTTGAGCCTTTCAAGGACACTTTTCTCCATATCACCTATGCTAAGTATGGTAGATGACATCTAGTAAGTGCACAGGAGATGATGATGATGATGAATTAATTCCTCTTGATTTTGTCATCTAACATTCTTCCCAGTTTTCTGACACCAAAAAAATCTGAGAGTTTTGCTTCTTAAATATTCATATAGGTCATCCTTAAAACTTGGGATATAACAGGGTCAAGACTATAGAGCCCAGTGGCACATGATAAGAAATTCCCCTCCATATAACAAAGTTAAAGGTTACAAATAAGATTGTTCAACTACTTAGAATTCAGATGATTATTATTCCTCAAGATTCTCCAATCTTAAGGTAATTATTCAATAAACACTATCCAGGGTGCACAAAAAAAACAATTAAGGTTATCATATGCTAGTCTTGATTTAGGGCTTTCAGAGAAAAATAAGCTTAGAAAAAGATATATACAATTTTTTTTTTTTTTTTTTTTTTTGCGGTACGTGGGCCTCTCACTGTTGTGGCCTCTCCCGTTGCGGAGCACAGGCTCCGGACATGCAGGCTCAGCGGCCATGGCTCACGGGCCCAGTCGCTCCGTGGCATGTGGGATCTTCCCAGACCGGGGCACGAACCCGTGTCCCCTGCATCGGCAGGTGGACTCTCAACCACTGCGCCACCAGGGAGGCCCTTTTTTTTTGGCCACACTACAAGACTTGCAGGACCTTAGTTCCCCGACCAGGGACTGAACCCAGGCCCTTGCAGTGAAAGCGCTGAGTCCTAACCACTGGACCTCCAGGGAATTCCCACAAATGTTCTGTTTTTAATTTTATTTTATTTAAAAAAATTATTTTCCATTATGGTTTATTACAGGATATTGAATATAGTTCCCTGTGCTACACAGTAGGACCTTGTTGTCCATCCATTCTATATGTAATAGTTTGCATCTACCAACCCCAAACTCCCAGTCCATCCCTCTCCCACCTCTCCTTCCCCGTTGGCAACCACAAGTCTGTTCTCTATGTCTGTGAGTCTGCTTCTGCTTTGTAGATAGGTTCATTTCTGTCACATTTTAGATTCCACATATAAGTGGAATATACATCATATAGTATGTCTTTCTCTTTCTGACTTACTTCACTTAGTATGATAATCTCTAGGTCCATCCATGTTGCTACAAATGGCATTATTTCATTTTTTATGGCTGAGTAATATTCCATTGTATGTATGTACCACATCTTTATCCATTCATCTGTTTGTGGACATTTAGGTTGTTTCCATGTCTTGGCCATTATGAACATAGGGGTGCATGTATCTTTTTGAATTATAATTTTGTCCAGAAATACACCCAGTGTGGGATTGCTGGATCATATGGCAACTCTATTTTTAGTTTTTTGAGGACCTCCATACTGTTCTCCATAGTGGCTGCACCAACTTACATTACCCCCAACAGTGTAGGAGGGTTCCCTTTTCTCCACACCCTCTCCAGCATTTGTTATTTGCAGACTGTTTAATGATGGCCATTCTGACCAGTGTGAGGTGGTACCTCACTGTAGTTCTGACTTGCATTTCTCTAATAATTAGCAATGTTGAGCATCTTTTTAAGGTGCCTATTGACCATCTGTATGTCTTCTTTTGAGAAGTGTCTATTTAAGTCTTCTGCCCATTTTTTGATTGGGTTGTTGTTGTTGAGTTGTATGAGCTGTTTGTATATTTTGGAAATTAAACCCTGTTGGTCACATCATTTGCAAATATTTTCTCCCATTCCATAGGTTGTCTTTTCGTTTTGTTTATGGTTTCCTTTGCTGTGCAAAAGCTTTAAGTTTGATTAGGTCCCATTTGTTTATTTTTGTTTTTATTTCTATTGCCTTGGGAGACTGACCTAAGGACACACTGGTACAATTTATGTCACAAAATGTTTTGCCTCTGATCTCCTCTATGATCTCTTCTAGGAGTTGTATAGCGTTTTGTCTTTTTTTTTTTTGAATTTTTGAATTCTACTTTATTTTTTATATAGCAGGTTCTTATTAGTTATCTATTTTATACATATTACACGACCACTACACCCCCCACCACTTTCCCCCCTTGGTGTCCATACGTTTGTTCTCTACATCTATGTCTCTATTTCTGCCCTGCAAACTAGTTCATCTGTACCATTTTTCTAGGTTCCACATATACACATTAATATACAATATTTGTTTTTCTCTTTTTGACTTACTTCACTCCATATGACAGCCTCTAGATCCATCCACATCTCTACCAACGACCCAATTTCGTTCCTTTCATTCCTCTTTATGGCTGAGTAATATTCCATTGTATATATGTACCACATCTTCTTTATCCATTCATCTGTCAATGGGCATTTAGGTTGCTTCCATGACCTAGCTATTGTAAATAGTGCTGCAATGAACATTGGGGTGCATGTGTCTTTTTGAATTATGGTTTTCTCTGGGTATATGCCCAGTAGTGGGATTGCTGGGTCATATGGTAAATCTAGTTTTAGTTTTTTAAGGAACCTCCACACTGTTCTCCATAGTGGCTGTATCAATTTATATTCCCACCAACAGTGCAAGAGGGTTACCCTTTCTCCACACTCTCTCCAGCATTTGTTGTTTGTAGATTTTCTGACGATGCCCATTCTGACTGGTGTGAGGTGATACCTCATTGCAGTTTTGATTTTCATTTCTCTAATAATTAGTGATGTTGAGCAGCTTTTCATGTGTATAGCGTTTTGTCTTATATTCAAGTCTTTAAGCCATGTTATTTTTGTGCATGGTGTGAGGGTGTGTTCTAACTTCACTGATTTATATGCAGCTGCCCAACTTTCCCAGAATCACTTGCTGAAGAGACTGTCTTCTTCTCATTTTATACTCGTCTCCTTTGTTGAAGATTAATTGACTGTAAGTGTGTGGGTTTATTTCTGGGCTCTCTATTCTGTTCCATTGATCCATGTCTGTTTTTGTGCCAATACCACACTGTTTTGATTACTGTAGCTTTGTAGTATTGTCTGAAGTCTGGGATGATTATGCCTCCTGCTTTATTCTTTTTCCTCAGGATTGCTTTTGCAATTCTGGGTCTTTTATGGTTCCATACAAATTTTAGAATTATTTGTTCTACCTCTATGAAAAATACCATTGGTAATTTGATAGGGATCACATTCAACTGGTGTATTGCTTTGGGTAGTATGGCCATTTTAACAATATTAATTCTTCCAGTCCAAGAGCATGGAATATCTTTCCATTTCTTTGACTCATCTTCAATTTCCTTTATTAATGTTCTATAGTTCTCATCATATAAGTCTTTCACCTCCTTGGTCAGGTATATTCCTAAGTTGTTTTTTTTTTTTTTTGGTGTGATTTTAAAAGGTATTGTTTTTTTAAACAACCCATTCAAAAAATGGGCAGAAAACTTATATAGACATTTCTCCAAAGAAGACATACAGATGACCAAGAGGCACGGGAAAAGATGCTCAATATAGCTTAGTATTAGAGATGCAAATCAAAACTACAATGAGATATCACCTCACACAAGTCAGAATGGCCATCATCAAAAAGTCTATAAACCACAAGTGCTGGCAAGAGTGTAGAGAAAAGGGAACCCTCCTACACTATAGGTGGGAATGTAAATTGGTTCAGCCACTATGGAGAACAGCATGGAGGTTACATAGGAAACTAAAAATAGAGCTACCATATGATCCAGCAATCCCACTCCCTGGGCATATAGTCAGAGAAAAACGTGGTTCAAAAGGATACATGAACCCTAATGTTCATTGCAGCACTACTTACAATAGCCAAGATGTGGAAACAACCCAAATGTCCATTGACAAATGAATGGATAAAGAAGATGTGGGGGCTTCCCTGGTGGCGCAGTGGTTGAGAGTCCGCCTGCCGATGCAGGGGACACGGGTTCGTGCCCCGGTCCGGGAGGATCCCACATGCCGCGGAGCGGCTGGGCCCGTGAGCCATGGCCGCTGAGCCTGCGCGTCCGGAGCCTGTGCTCCGCAACGGGAGAGGCCACAACAGTGAGAGGCCCGCGTACCGCAAAAAAAAAAAAAAAAAGAAGATGTGGTACATATATACAGTGGAATATTACTCGGCCATTAAAAAGGATGAAATAATGCCATCTGCAGCAACATGGATGGACCTGGAGATTATCATACTAAGTAAGTCAAACAGAGAAAGACATGTATGATATCACTTATATGGGGAATCTTAAAAAAAGATACAAATAAACGTATTTATAAAACAGAAACAGACTCATAGACTTAGAGAACAAACTTATGGTTAGCAGTGGGAGGGTTGGAGGGGGAGGGATAGACTGGTAGTTTGGGATTGACGTGTACACGCTGCTATATTTAAAATAGATAATGAACAAGGACCTACTGTATAGCACAGGGAACTCTGCTCAATATTCTGTAATAACCTAAATGGGAAAATAATTTGAAAAAGAATAGATTCATGTATATGTATATCTGAATCACTCTGCTGTACACCTGAAACACAAGGTTGTTAATCAACTATACTCCAATCAAATAAATATTTTTTAAAAAATACAATTTTTAAAAAGGTATTGTTTTTTTACATTCCTTTTCTGATATTTCATTGTTAAAGAAATGCAACTGATTTCTGTATGTTAATCTTATATCCTGCTACCTTGCTGAATTCATTTTTCAGTTCTAGTAGTTTTTGTGTGGAGTTTTCAGGGTTTTCTATATATAGTATGTCAGCGGAATATAATGACTACCTTATGAGGTTATATTTTTTAAACTTCAAATTTTACTCATTGTAATAAAGTTAGCTGCCCAGATATGACAAAACAAAATCCCAAATAAAACTTAAAACTGAGAAGTAATCTGATTGAGCTTCACATTTAAAAGCTCCAATTTAAATGACAGGATACTCCAAGTCACCATTTTCCAAACTACATTCATACGGTTAATAGATATTCAGAGTAAATAGGGTGCTGGGGCAAAACCGGTCCAGGAGGGAGTTCCCTGGTGGTCCTGTGGTTAAGACTTTGCCTTCCAATGCACAGGGTGAGGGTTTGATTTCTGGTCAGGGAGCTAAGATCTCACATTCCTTGGGGACAAAAAACCAAAACAAACAACCAAAAGCAATATTGTAACAAATTCAAATAAGGACCCCCCCCCCCAAAAAAAAAACGGTCCAGGAAATTCAAGAGTCTATAATTCCCCATCCTGCCCTCCCTTCTCAAATAACATTCACACTAAAGGTCCTAAGAAGTCCAGCAGAAGAAGTATGTTAACTTTGCATCCAACATTTTGCAAATTTACTTAGCCACAAAACTCTTCTTTATTATTATCATTTTTAAATCACTGTCATCTCATTTCTTAGCACTTCACAAAAAAAGTATTTTAGAAAAAATTACAAGATCTTCAAGTTTTCCATTTTACATCTGTTGTTCTAGCAACATTATTAAAAGCATCCCCTTCCACTCTTAAAAGTGTCCCACTTTGGTTGATAAATTATATATGATCACCCTAATACTCTATAACTAAATACAGGGACTTCCCTGGTGGCACAGTGGTTAAGAATCTGTCTGTCAATGCAGGGGAAATGGGTTTGAGCCCTGGTCTGGGAAGATCCCACGTGCCGCAGAGCAACTAAGCCCGTGCACCACAACTACTGAGCCTGCACTCTAGAGACCGCGAGCCACAACTCCTGAGCCTGCGTGCCACAACTACTGAAGCCTGCACGCCTAGAGCCCATGCTCCACAACAAGAGAAGCCACCGCAATGAGAAGCCTGCACACCACAACAAAGAGTAGCCCCTGCTCGCCGCAACCAGAGAGAAAGCCCGTGAAGCAACGAGGACCCAACACAGCCAAAAATAAATAAATTTTTAAAAATAAAATAAAAGTGGATAAGATGCTAAATTTTAAGTTTTGTATATATTACTATAATTAAAAACTTTTAAAGAAAAAAGAAAACAAAAATTTTAAAGATTTGTCATTTAAAAAATAATAAATTACTTAACATATATCAAAATATTAAATTAAAAAGACTATTCCAAGACAAAAAAAATTGTAAAAATAGTCATTATTTTACATTTTTGCACATCTCTTTAATGTCTGGTTTAAAAAAGACAGCCTCATTTTCATATCCACTTTCACATTCAATCTGCATTAGGTTGTTTTGATTGAAGTACATGAAGAAAATTCAGCATCATGCAGATATGTAGTGGAAAAAGATGGCGTATTTCAATAGCTTTCTCAGATAACTGTGGATATTCTTTGGTCCTTTACCAAAACTCAACAAGTGGCAGTTTCTTAAAGGCTGTTCCAATATGGAATCTGAAACCATATCAATGAACATTTCCTACTCTGATATACTCAAGTCCGTTGGTTTGTCTTACATTTCCAATGGATCTTTTTACTATTTTGCAATACTATGCATTGATTATTTAGAAAGTATTGGTTCAGTGAGTTATGCAGTTCTTCCAAATGTTGACCCTTTCACTTTACAACTTCAATATACAACATTCATTAATACCACCCTGGAGACTTCCCTGGTGGCACAGTGGTTAGGAATCCGCCTCCCAGTGCAGGGGACACGGGTTTGATCCTTGGTCCAGGAAGATCCCACATGTCGCGGAGCAACTAAGCCCACGTGCCACAACTACTGAGCCTGCACTCTAGAGCCCGTGAGCCGCAACTACTGAAGCCCACACACATAGAGCCCATGCTCCACAGCAAGAGAATCCACTGCAATGAGAAGCCTGCGCACCGCAACGAAGAGTAGCCCCTGCTCACTGCAACTAGAGAAAGCCTGTGTGCAGCAACGAAGACTCAATACAGCCAAAAAATAAATAAAATTAAAAAAAAAAACCCACCACCACTGATCTTATCCAAAAAAAAAAGTCAAGTATTGGGAAACTGTAAAGCTCAAAGCGGCAAACACAAGTCTTCCAAAATTTTATTTCACTTGAAAGCTGAAATTTTATCATTAGCAACAAATATTGTCAGTTTGTCTTGCTGTGACAGGCTTACTTGGTTTAGTTTTGAGAAAATGTCTGCCGAATACCCATGTCTTTATAACCATACTTTGTCAGCCATTCTTTCAAATAAAAATGGTATCCCATTAAAAAAGTAGCTAGTTCAGCATGCCAACTCAAACAACTGCACAAGTTCTTTTTCTTGAATTAACCATCATCAGCTTTGGTGTTCAGTAAAAGTGGTTTACAGGACTTTTCATCACACAAAATATATTTTAAAATGTATTCAAGAATTGAGACATAATGAAATTAATAAGTTTTATTGCTTCATCATCTTAATCCCAAGTGCATGATGCCGTAAACTAGTACAGTTTAGTGGTACTGCCTTAATTCATGTAATTTTACCCACCACTGATTTTGCAAATGTCAATATAGCAAATAATGTCTTACTTCTATTGAGAAAATAGTTTTGACCTACAGGATCCCCAGAAAGAGTCTGGAGAACTACCAGAGGTCTGGGAAACACACTTTGAGAACCACTGTAATAGGCAGTGCATTACTTGGATGATTAAGAAATGAATATTTTTAGTACATATCCCACTATAACAAGTGTTTAAATAAATACACACATTTATATGGTGATATGCTCAAACCAACTGATAATCTGGCATTTCACATACAGTCGGAACTCAAACATATAATGAACAACAGAATATGATACTTCCTGAATAAATAACAAATAATTACCAAATACCTACTATAAGCTAGACTCTGACCTAAGTGCCTCTACGTTCTCTTTCTTGGGTAACTCACAGAAGCCCATAGACCAAACTGATGATTTTAATACATGAGAAAAATATTTACCCTGAAATCTTTCAGATCTTAAGATTAGACCTACATGGCTACAAGAAAAAGTCTTAAAATTCACCATAATGCACAAGATAGCATGTTTAAATTCTATTTTAAGCACTATGCCATGAAGCTAAAAACAGGCTTGCTCACATTCAGAAACCCAAATACAAAATGAATTGCTTTGGCTGTGTACTGCCAGCACCCCATAAAGAGCCTACATTCATTTCTCCTCAAGCCAAACAACCCTTACCTGTTACAGTTTTCATTCCTATTTTTAAGTGAAACTCCAATATTAATATTATAGGAGTTACATTAAATGTGGCAACTATTTAAAATATACATATATAGTAAACCATCAAAACAAGTTAAGAACTTTTAGACATATACATTGATAAATTCAAGAGGTAAACCTCTACAAACATACATATGAAATATCTGCACTGTAAAAAAGAAAGAGACCATCTCGTTTTGGGACATGTCATGGAAAGAGCTTCAATATAGTATACAGTTAAGTGAAAAAAGTCAAACGATACTGTATATAGTATGATTATGTATAGTAATACATGTACATTCATTTAATAAATATTTACTTACTGGGTTCCATGTATGTCCCTAATTTGTTCTGAATCTAGACGTACACACATACAATAAATTACAAATGTTATACAGACATACATAATTAAATGTCCAAAGAAAAATGAATAGGTCAGACACAAAAGACTACATATTATAGGATTCCATTTATACGAAATGTTCAATACAAGCAAATCTATAGGGACAAAAAGTAGATAGCGGTTGCCTGAGGGTGGAATGGGTTGTGGCAATGGGGTGATAGCTGAAGAGTGCAAGATTTCTTTGGCGTGCGGGGGGCGGGGGGGATGGGTAAGACAAATATTCTGAAACTGGTTGCGGTGATGGTTACACAACTTTGTGAGTATATTAAAATACCATTTAATTGTGCACTTAAATGGATGAAATGCATGGTATGCGAATTATACCTCAATAAAACTTATGCTCTCTCCTTCTCAAAAAATAGAAATAGGTACCAAAGAGGTTGCAAGGGGTAAGGTGTGGGTGGGGTGAAGATGAAGGACTTTAAAATTTTATTCTACTTACTGCTATAACATTACAATGAGAAATGTAAAAGGTAAACCTAAAACAGTCTTTCATAAATTACCTGGATTTAATGTTATTCAAGTTCATCTACGCAGCAGCCACGAAAAAAGTATGAAGATATGACCCTATCGCCGAACATTCACAATTTAGACTTGTCATATAAACATGTGCATCTGCCCCCTCACTAACAGAAACAAATCTTGAATGTAATTCATTTCACGAATGAATATATCTTAGGCACCTACTGCGTCCACAGGGTAGGGATGAGGGAAAATGGAGTGGTGTACAAAGCAGAACACTAGTCAACAACAGAAAAGCAAACTAACAGCTCTGGCTTTAAGTTAAAAACTTTTGCTATACAGTGGAGGAGACAAAACAGACACATGAAATGTACTGGAGTCAGACTATAGAAAATCTTGAATACCAAAGTGAGAGCTAAGACTTTATCCTGTTTTCAATGGAAAGCCACTGGAGTGACAGGATGAAAGGAGTGTTTGGGGAAAACGGACCTGGCAACCAAAGGGGGGAAATTGAAAGCAGAGAAGAATAGCAGGAAAGGTAAGAAAGAGATGAAGCTTTTAAAAACGGGAACATATATTAACAGTCCTGTGAAAGTTATTGATATTTCAAAGTTACTAGTTAATGTTCAAAGGGTTTATGTTTGTTTTGTTTGCTTGATCTAATGTGAAGTAGAAAAGGAAAAAAGGTGATTTCTTCATTTTGACGAATTTTAGAAGTTCATGGCTAAGAATGAAGGTTTACCAGAAAATTCTGAGGGGAGTAGGGGCTTAGGGAGTTTTTATTCACGTGCTACCACGAAACCAAGAGTAGAGGGAATCAAAAGCAATTGGGAGTTCCACAATTTTTAACATGGAAGAGGAAGTAGCACTCAAACATTTTGCAGTAAGAATAGCAAAAAAAAATGCATAACAATTAGTACTATTTCTGAAATTGATAGTAAAGGACAACTAAGTATTTTTAAATATCTCTATCACCTATTTCTGAAAAGTCCTAATGATACAATTTGTTATATAAATGCTAAAGATTTAGGTGAGGAACAAATTTAACATATCAAATTTAGAGTATGATCAATTTCATACCCTTAATTTCATCAGCTGTTCCTTCTACAGTGCAGTACTTTTTCAGATGTTGCACAAATAATATTAATTCAATTCACACATGCATTTATTAATTGATTTAACCCATAAAGGTTCTTAAGATAGAAAAATGTTTTCATTGCCTATGTAACCTCCTTTCTCTAACAGCCTCTCTGAAACAATGTCACCTACCAATCTTATACTATGGCAACACTTTGCTTTGAGATTAAAAATATGGGTAAAGCAAAAATTCTCATAATCTATTTCTATTTTTGTAATCTATTTCATACTTTATCAAATGTTCTGATTCAGAGCATTTATGTTTACTGACAGATTTACAGGAACAGAAATAATAAAGGTATAAACAACGAACAAATCAAAAATTACTTTTCACTCACAACACTTCATCTAATCAAAATCCTACTTGCACTGTTCCCTGAAGCACACACAAAAAAAAGGTCTGTAGAATAAATATATTTAGTTAGAATAAAACATTTTCAGGGGATTCCCTGGTGGCACAGTGGTTAAGAATCCGCCTGTCAATGCAGGGAACTCAGGTTCGAGCCCTGGTCTCGGAAGATCCCCCATGCCGCGGAGCAACTAAGCCCGTGCACCACAACTACTGAGCCTGCGCTATAGAGGCCGCGAGGCACAACTACTGAACCCCGTGAGCCCAGAGCCCGTGCTCTGCAACAAGAGAAGCCACCGCAATGAGAAGCCCGCACACCACAACAAAGAGTAGCCCCTGCTCGCCGCAACTAGAGAAAGCCCACTTGCAGCAATGAAGACTCAATACAGCCATAAATAAATAAATAAATAAATAATTTTTTTTTAATTGCAAACTTTTCTATCAGGCTGTTTGTCAAGGCATTGTTTAAAATAGCAAAAAAACAGTGGAAGTAATCTGATTGTCCAACGATAGGGGACTAGCTGAATAAAATACAATGTTACCTTTCAAATGATCATATAAAACCTATATTTACTAACCTGGAAAGATAGCCATGAAAATAGCAGATTACAAATAAAGAGTAGTACAATCTCTCTTTTGTGATGTATATACATACACATTTACTCACAGAAAGTCTAAATGGATACCCAGATGTTAACCATGATATTTCTAAGTGCTGGGATTACAGGTGCTGTTTATTTTTGTGCTTACTTTTCAGTATTCGCTGAAACTTTCTCAAGTAAAATGATATTTGCAAGAATTAATGTCTATGATTCCAACTAACAAACTCAAAAATCTTCCTTGCAAAAAGCCCAAGGAATATCCAAAAATACCCCTGGCATAGAGCAAGAGGGAAAGTATTAGCAACAACATAACTAGAATTCTTTGTGAGCGAGGCACCCTAGAGGGCTCCAGGACTGACATGGCACCTTTAATGCAGCCTACAGTACAGGATTTTGAAATCACAAGACCTACGCTCAAGTCCCTGCCACTTTTATTTGTATGACCTTGGGCTAGTCACTTACCTTTTCTGGGCTTACTTTATTGGTAAAAGGGAGATATTACCTGCCTTTCCTACCTTAAAGAACTGATGGAAAAATCAAATGAGATAATGTGATACATTATGAACTGCAAAGTACCATATAAGACATTATTCAAACATTAAAAAAAAAAGGTCCTTAATGCCAGAGCAGAATACTTCAGAACACAGAATCAATTCTATTAAGTAATGAACCAGGGGTTTGTTTGTTTTTAAAGGCTATGTCTCATCATAAACACTGCAGTTTTCCAGAAACTTAGATAATTCTTCCCATCCCTACTACAACTCTAAGACATTTTCTTTTCTTATCCCTAGTTACAAGCAAGAAAGGGTGCAAATTACACTGAACTCAAAAGCCTCAGCAAGAACCCTGGAGCAGCATGTTGATGGAGTTCACCAGGAGAAACCCAAGGTTAATCAGCTATGGACTCACCCCTAAGCACTACTGCAATCAACAGGGATTACAAGGGACTCTTTGAAGAGAAAGACAATACAATCATCCAGGAGAAAACGGAGGAGGAAAAGGAGATATTTCAAAACAATTATATGAAATACTTAAATATTAAAGTGTTTTACAAATTTTTAAATATTGTTCATAAAAATGGTGACTTAAAACAAAAGCCATCTAAATGTGGCACTTGAGAAAAAGCAAGTTATGGAGATTCAATTCAAATCCATGAATAAATTGTCAGATTTACTTGCTTCTATCTGAAATAAAAGCAGACAAATTACACCACAAAGATCAAAATTAAGTGGCTAGTTCTTGAAAACAGAGAGGCAGAATATGACAACAGAATTTACTGACACGCTTATACAGATACTACTTTTAAAGGTATGGTTTTTGAAGTATGATTTCTCTTCCCCTTGAATTCCATTATTTACTCCACTAAAATGATAATGAACTTCTTCCTTCCCACTGTTCCTCCGGTGAGTTAAAAACGGCAATATAACACAATTTGACTTTTAATGCAAAAAACATTTGTAATTTTTTTTAAAGTACTTTAAGAGGAGCTACATGAAGCTGTCAGATTAACTTCCAAAATCATCTGGCCATCACACCCTCCTGCTTTTGAGTTCCTAAAGACAATAAAATGCTCACTCTCTACATTCTTACAAATGTCATTTATGGGTATTCCCCTAATGAAAAATTAAACCTTTCATAAACAAATTAGTACAGAGAACTTTTTGATATGTATGACTCACAATCTAATTTTTATTGGCAATATCTTTAAGTGTTGCAGCTTGCACAATTCCTACAGGGGGTACAGATCTATCCATTTTTCCCATCTGATCTTGCAGACCTGTTATAGATTTAAAAGGACTCACTAAAATGGGTCATGAGGAAAGAAATTATGAATACAATCCACAGCAAAATGAAATGTGGGTTGTAAATTAAGATAACAAAATCACTATTTACTCAAAGCCTCATAGTTGGAAATCCATTGGAATACTTTTGTTTTCACCTAAAACTTTGAAAAATCTGAGTTTTTCTTAATTCTTACTCTGACCTTTCATTCCTTATTAGGAATAAGTGCTACTTACCTCCAAAAACCACAAAAAACAAACAAACAAAATACCACTCAGAAAGTATAATTTCAAAAGGAGTTATCTTCCAAAGCTTACTGCACAGAAAATTACTATACACATTCTTAAATAACTATGGTAGGCGTTCCTAAGATCATCTCCTCCCCTTCAAAAAAAAAAAAAAAAAGAGCAAATGTAACCACAATCAAATATACACATGTTTAACACAGCTATTACTAACTAAGCAATTTATCACAGCTCCTCAAAGTACTGGGCACACACAATGACAGATCAGTAATGTCAAGAGCAGTTATTATAATCTGGAGAAAAAAACTGTACAACAGAACATAATATTAGAAAAAAAACTCCTTTGGAAAAACTCAAGTAGCTTTTGGAGAGAGCAAAACAGGAGACCAATTTTAGAAAAATAATGTTTCCCCCCAAGTGTTTAGCGTTCATCTGATGCAGGCTCATTTTTGTGAAGAGAAACTTTACCTAACGAGACTCACACCAGGGATCTCATCTATCCCCAAAAGCACTTTCTTAAAATGAGAAAGAACAAAGGAGGAAATCTCCCAGCATGTGCTTTCCATACCAGTTTCTTTGGACAGCATCAAGAGTGACAACATAGCCAGCACAAGCTTTTCAGCTTTAGTCTGTAGTCCACATAAAACAGAACTGATTAGCTATCATTCAAAAGGATTCCTAGCAAAATAAATATCAGAAGGCAAAGATCACAGCAACATAGTGACTACATTTTAAAACTACAGAAAACATGTATCTTAACGTTGCACACTTTTTTACTTCAAGAGTTAATTACCTCCAAATATTCAAATTCCTGGGGCTTTTTCATTTCAGTCAATAGTTTGCAACTGGGAAAAAACGAAACCATCCATTCTAAATCTGCTGTCCCTTAATTTGCAATTAGAAGTAAATTAAAAAAGAATGACACTCAAAGGCAGAGCCTAAATATACAAATTTTGGAATGTTAACATTGAAAAATTATTGGGAAAAACGATCTCTCAGCGAAGGTTTCCACTGAAAAACTCTCCAGAAGCCTGGCGTTTGCTTGTTCTAGGAGTTGTCGTTTCATTATAACCGAGATAATGCTTTAAATAATTTTCATTAATTATAAAAAGACGACTCTCCCCAAAGATTTACAACTATATCCCAATCTCCACTCTGACAGAGATGTCAGTTCTCTGGGTCAAGATTTAACCAACTACTCGGTTCACACACAGGAAGCCACAGAGAAGGGAATATCGCGTTCACAGCCTCGAAATAACACGCGTTAGTTAAAAACTGCTTGCTACTGAACCAAAATTATTCAAGCGGAGCCCCATTTGTCACAATCCAATCATAAGGGTTCCACCCCCCTCCCCCAACTGCTTGTGTAGTGGCATATCTGCTTCGGTAAAGAAGCCATCATCAGGTAAAGATTGGGGTGGGAGAAAAAGCGGGGAAAAGGGGGCACCCTTTCATCCAATTTCGCGAGGCGAGAGTAATTGGTACAGTTGAGAGGAAGGAAGGAACGTGCTATTTATTGGGGGTTGAAGTAGGATGAGGGGAGAATTTCGTTCAAATCAACATGGCCAGCAAGATGTCCCTACAAACAAAAGGCAACGGGGGGATATAAACACTAACCATTCACCTCCATCAGCTATAGCATCGCCATCATGGTGTGTGCCGAGACCCCCGAAGGCTCCTCTCACCCTCCACACCAGCCAAAAGGAAGAGACGGAAAAAAAGGGAGAGTAGATGCTTCCCACCACCTACCACTGCTTCCAAATACACACCCTTCGAAGGGGTTTCTCCCCCCGGTTGCCCGGAATCAGAGAGAAAGAGTACCGTCCCGCCCAGACAGACTCCCCCGTCACCCCTCAGTCGAACCCCAAAGCCAGCCCGGGGTTCGCTAAACTTTACTGGAGCTTCTCCCCCACATCCCCACCCCATCGCCCCAGGATCGCGCTGCCCACAAACGGGGCACCCTGGGCGCCTCCTGACAGGCGGGCAGCCGGGGAGAACCGAGTCCGGGGCGGGGGCGGCAGAGAGCCCCGGAGGGGCGGGGCGGCAGGAGCCAAGTTCCCGGGGGTCTGAGGAGAGCGCCTGACAGGAGTCCGGGACTGCAAAGGAGGAAGAGGAAGCGGCGGCGGGGAGCTTTCCCAATGCCCCCAACATGAACACCCTGCCCCTGCCCCCTCTCCCCACGGGGGGCGGGGAGGCTGCCTGGAAGGTGAGGAAGCCGAGCCCCGGGGACAGCCGCGGCCCCCACCTCCCGACTCCCGATCTCTTCCCCCGCCACCCCCGCCAGAGGCGCCCACAACAATAACACGCTGGGGACTACCCGTCAGCGCCCCCGAGGCACCCGGGGCCCGCGGCCCGCCGCTGCCGGGCCCCCTCGGCTGGGGCCCGGCGCGCCGCTCCTCTCTACAACTCCAGGCCCCGTTGGAGTCAGGCCCGAGCGGCCCCCCAGGGTCGGACGCATCCCCCCTGGCACCAGCGGCACAGTCTCCGTGGCCGAATATTAGAAGTGAATTCGAGCTGCGCTTTACCTTTAGTTCCGCACTGTCCGCCATCTTGCGTCTGTCAGCGCAAGCGCAGTGAACATCGCCGGGGACCGCCGTCAGACCCGCCCCTCTAGCCAGCCTGGCCCCGCCTCGGCCCATCCCCTCTCGCCCCTCCACCTCCCCGGCCCGCCCCCGGCTTCCGCCCCGCTCCGGGGGCTCGCAGCCCCGCCCCGGGCACGTACAGCTGCGAGATGGGCACGTACTATTTAAATAATGGCGCCAAGCGAGGAGGTTTGACAGTTACTCCCCCCCCAGGCTCACCGCCCCTCCTCCTTGCCCGGCTGGCGCCTCCGGGGAAAGGCCGGAGTGGGAGGGCTTCTGGCCTGAGCCCCGCCCCTCCGCGGCCTGCGGAACCCTTCTGCAAAGCTTCGAGGTTTATTTGCTCAGATCCTCATTATGACGATGCGGTGAGGTAGGCAGGGAAGAGATTACAATTCCCGTGGTATATGTATGTATTCAGACATAAAAGCTCGGAGAGAAAAAGTGACTTGCCCAAGCTAGTACTTAAAAGAGGTTGCCTCTAAGACAAAATTCTGAAGACGTTTATTCATTAACTTATTTGTTTTAACAAATAATTATTTAGTGACTATGTACCGGCCCTGTTTCTAAGGGCTATATATACATTGGGAAATTAAGTACAACAAAGTTCCTGCCTCCCTGTAGTTCTCTAAAGTGGGAAACAGACAACTGAACCAAAAAAGATAGTTACAAATGGTGATGACTACCAAAAACGAGCAAACGGTCCAGTGAGAGAAAAGGGGGTTGGGAGGAGATGTACTTAATCCTGGAAGGGCTTGCTCCACGAAATTGACATTTAAGTATTCGTGATGAAAGAATTATTTCACACCCTTCCCTCTCTACTAAAAGCCTCCTCCCAAACCACTTTTTGCTGTTCAACTTTGTCTCACACCTGATGGAAAAGATATCAGATGCGAACTCCTTGTCTTCTCACCACCAAAACTACTCTTATAGGCATAGTAACATTAGGGTTACTATGAATGAAGTTTCCCTGTGCCTATGAAGGCCTGTCCCTCCACCAGGGACCTGTTTATTTTTCCCTCCCATGTTCCTAAGGATTATACTCCTACAATTACCCCTCCCTCCAACATCATTACATTCTCTCCCCACCCCCATTAGATTATTTCTATCTGCATATAAACATACTGAAGTTCCTCCCATCTGAAACAAACCTTGACTCCAAATTCGCCTCCAGAACTGCCCAATTTCTCGACTCTCTTCACTGCATAAATTCTCGGAAAGGTTTTTCAAGAGCTTTCTACAGTGCGTGTTCCCACTTCCTCACTTCACATTCACTCCTCAGCCTACTGTGATCCAGCTTTGACTTCCCTCATCAAGATCACTTATCAAGATTACTAATGATCCCCAGGTTTCCAAAGCCAACTGCCAATTCTCTATTCTTATCTAAATTGACCTCTCAGCAGAATTGCAAACAGTTGACAGCTTCCTTTCTTTTGAAACACTTTTCCCCCTGAACTTCCCTCAATATCTTATTCTCCTGATTTTCTTGTTCCCTCACTGAGCCTCATTTTCAGAATCCTTTGCTAATTTTTGCTCTTTGGCTCAATCTTTAAATGTTGCAGTGTTCCAGGGCTCAGTCCTTATACTCTTCTCTACTTTACTCTCCCCGGGTGATCTCCTTGATGCTAAGTCTACAGACTGATGACTCTCAGATTTCTGTCCAGCCCAGACCCCTCCACCAATACCCAGATTCACAAATCCAACTGGCTACTTAATATCTCTACTTCATGTCTCATGGTCATCTCAGATCCATAGCAAAAGGCCTTGATTTTACCCCCAACCCTTCTTTCCCAGTATTCTCAGTGGATGGCACTATCATCCACCCAGTTGTTCAAGCCAAAAATGTAGAAATCATCCTTGTTTTCACTGTTTCATTAACCTCTCATATCCAATCCATCGGTCAATCCAGCTGACTCTACCTCTAAAACATATCCCAAGCCTGTCCATTTCACTATGTTTCTACTACCATCACCGTACTCCAGGCTGCCATAATTTCACAAATGGACAGCTGGGAAGGCTACTCAACTGACAGGACCACATTGACTTTTGTGGCCCCAGGCACTTTTGCCTTCTAGGGACTGTGGTATATAACAGATATTATTTGACCTTGTCCCGGGTTCCTAGCACAGAGTTCCTAAAACCGTTATCTCCTGAGTGATAGGATTGTCTTTTGTTAATCATAACAAGCCCCTTTCCACCACACCTGAATTTATGTTAATAAGGTGACTCAGGGTGGGGCTCTTGCGTAGTTTAAGGATGGGAGCTGGTCAATAGAAAACCAAATGTGATTAAAGAGAAGTCAGTGAATAAATGGAAGCAATGGGAGGCATATCGGGAGGCAAGGTGGGGTGCCTGAAGAGGGTGTGGAAGCTTTGCATCCCCTCCCCCCCTGCCCCCCTGCACCTTACCCTATGCATCTCTTCCATTTGGCTGTTTCTGAGTTGTTTTATTTATAATAAACTGGTAAATGTAAGTAAAGTGTTTTCCTGAGTTCTGTGAGTCATTTCAGTGAATTATCAAAACTGAAGAGGGGATTGCAGGAATCCTCAAATGTGGTCAGTCAGAAACCGATGGAACTGGTGACTGGTAGCTGAAGTAGGTGCAGTCTTGTGGGACTGAGCACTAAACCTGTGGGGTCTGATCTTACTTCTGGAGTTAGTGTCAAAATTAAATTGTCATATACCCAGTTGGTGCTGGAGAATTGATGTGGAAAGACTCCACATATTTGATGTCAGAAAGAACCTCAGAGGCTCTTTCTTCCATAAAAATTATATATATATATATATATATATTTTTTTTTTTTTTTTTTTTTTTTTTTTTTTTGCTGCACCACACGGGATCTTAGGATCTTAATTCCCTGACCAGGGATCAAACCTGTGCCCCCTGCAGTATAAGCATGTAGTCTTAACCACTGGCCCGCCAGGGAAGTCCTAAAAGTGTATTTTACATCTGCATCAGTATAAAGACTAATGTAATCCAAACAGAGTGTACTTACTTTTCCTTTTGATTTTAAAGATTTAGAATATTTTTGTGAGACCCTAAAACAATTGTGGGTCTCACTCAACACTTAAAAATTAACCCCAGGAACCCTCTTGCATCGTTGGTGGGAATGTAAATTGATACAGCCACTATGGAGAACAGTATGGAGGTCCCTTAATAAACTAAAAATAGAACTACCATATGACCCAGCAATCCCACCACTGGGCATATACCCTGAGAAAACCATAATTCAAAAAGAGTCATGTACCACAATGTTCATTGCAGCACTATTTACAATAGCCAGGACATGGAAGCAACCTGTGTCCACTGCCAGATGAATGGATGAAGAAGATGCGGCACATACTATGGAGAACAGTATGGAGGTTACTTAGAAAACTAAAAATAGAACTACCATACGACCCAGCAATCCCACTACTGGGCATATACCCTGAGAAAACCATAATTCAAAAAGAGTCATGTAGCACAATGTTCATTGCAGCTCTATTTACAATAGTCAGGACATGGAAGCAACCTAAGTGTCCATCGACAGATGAATGGATAAAGAAGATGTGGCACATATATACAATGGAATATTACTCAGCCATAAAAAGAAACGAAATTGGGTTATTTGTGGTGAGGTGCATGGACCTAGAGACTGTAATACAGAGTGAAGCAAGTCAGAAAGAGTAAAACAAATACCGTATGCTAACACATATATATGGAATCTAAAAAAAAGAATGGTTCTGATGAACCTAGGGGCAGGACAGGAATAAAGACGCAGACTTAGAGAATGGACTTAAGGACACGGGGAGGAGGAAGGGTAAGCTGGGACGAAGTGAGAGAGTAGCATTGACATATACACACTACCAAATGTAAAATAAATAGCTAGTGGGAAGCAGCTGCATGGCACAGGGAGATCAGCTCGGTGCTTTGTGACCACTTAGAGGGGTGGGATAAGGAGGGTGGGAAGGAGATGCAAGAGGGAGGGGATATGGGGACATACGTATGCATATAGCTGATTCACTTTGTTATATAGCAGAAGCTAACATAATGCTGTAAAGCAATTATACTCCAATAAAGATGTTAAAAAAAATTAACTCCAAATAAATCATAGACCTAAATATGAGTTAAAACTATAAAACTCTTAGATGAAAACTGTGGAGTAAATCTCAATGACCTTGGGTTAGGCATAGTTTCCTTAGATACGGATCACACATACATTGTTGATAGGAATAGTATAGCCACTTGGAATATAGTTTGGCAGTTCATTTGAAAACTAGAAATGTACTTACCATACAACTTAATTGTGTCCTTGGGCATTTTTCCCAGAGAAACGTGGGAAGTTGTACCAGAAGTTTCATAGCAGCTTTATAAGAGCCCCAAACTGGAAACTATCCAAATATCCTTTAGTGATTAAATGGCCAAATAAACTGATACATCCATACCATGGAATGCTGAAACTGCACACCTCAGGTGGGATTTGATCTCAGTCAAAACTCAGATTGGGTCTTGAACCCATGGGCTGGGACTCGAACCCACTGTCTTTTAATTAAAATCACTCACCTGGTGTCAGGACTTACGGAAGCTCAGGTTCTTCATGTCTCAGCACAGGAGGAATTCAGTGAGAGGCAAAGTGATAGGCAAGAAGTAGATTTATTATATAGAACACTTGTGAGGAATACAAGTGGGCAGGCAAGGAGGCTCTGCCCCAGGAACTAAGTGGGAAAGCAGGTTTATTTAGGGAGACACACATTCCATAGACAGACTGCAGTCAGTCTCAAAAGGCAAGAGCAGCCCCAAAGTATGGGGGGTGGTTAGTTTTTATGGGCTGGGTAATTTCATAGGCTAATGAATGAGAGGATTATTCTAACTATTTTGGAGAAGGGGTGGAGGTTTCTAGGAATTGGGCCACCACCCACTTTTTGGTCTTTTATGGTTGGCCTCAGAACTGTCACGGCACTTGTGCATGTGTCATTTAGCATGCTAATGTATTACAATGAGCATATAATGAGGCTCAAGGGCTACTGGAAGTCGAATCTTCCACCATCTTGGGCCTAGTAGGTTCTAACAAGTTTTTGTCATATTCACAATGCCTATGTCATTCTTTTTTTTTTTTTTTTTTTGCGGTACGCGGGCCTCTCACTGTTGTGGCCTCTCCCGTTGCGGAGCACAGGCTCCGGATGTGCAGGCTCAGCGGCCATGGCTCACGGGCCCAGCCGCTCCGCGGCATGTGGTATCTTCCCGGACCGGGACACGAACCCGCATCCCCTGCATCGGCAGGCAGACTCTCAACCAGGGAAGCCACCAGGGAAGCCCCTATGTCATTCTTTTAAAGGTTGTGCCCTTCCCCCTTCCTTCCTGTCTCAATACTACTCAGCAATTTAAAAAAAGATCAAACTATTGATACACACAGCAACTTGGATAAACTTCATGGAAATCATGTTGAGTGAGGAAAACAATCGCAAAAAAATTGCATGAATTATTGCATGATTCCATTTATGTAATATTAATGAAATAACATAATTACAGAGATGGAGAAGAGACTAGTGATTGCTAGGGATTAGGGATAGAGGGAGAAAATAGTTCTTACCTGTGTCAACTTCCTGGTTTTGATATTGTACTGTATTTCCATAAGACGTTAACTTTGGGAGAGAATGGGAAAAGGATGCATGTAACTTTCCTGTACATTTTTTTTTTGCAATCTCCTGTTAATCTACAATTGCTTGAAAATAAAAGTACATATATTTTTTCATGTATGTTTGAAAAGTATATATATTTAAAAAGTATATATATATATATATATATGTATTAATATATCAAAATTCGTGGAGAGAGGGACATCAACAAAATAGCAGAGTAAATAGCTCCAAATCCCATACCACAAAACACTGAAAAATTAGCCAGAAACTCTCAGACCAACTTTATCAGAACTCTGTCTGGAAAACAAAGGTTTACAGCAACCAAATGCTTAATTAAAAAAAAAAAAAAAAGGCAAGTTAAAAATGGTAAGAAAACTTTATGACATTTTTACTTACCACTGCCCTACTCCCTCCCTGACTCAGCAGCAGTCTTAAAGACAGAAGCCCACCTTCCCAGGATGGAACCCTGGTCCCTAGTAATCATTGTGTTTGTCTGTTCCAATCTGTCTGGGGGCTAGCTGAAGGACTAATACAAGGCTCTTGTCTTCATTTTGCCAACTCTGGAACCCATAACAGAAAAGCAGTGGTCATTGCTTGAAAACACTGTAAGGTGAACAAATAACCTGCAACTGCATGGAGCCAAAGATTACAGTTGGTACATACAACAGACCACCTAAAGCCTGGAAGTAAAAGCTGAGGAGATAAATTTGCTAGGAAATTACGGCATTCAGATTCAAAAGTGCTTGTGCACACAGGGCATTTAGAAAGCTACTTACATGCCTGAGACAGGATGCATGCTCAGGAAAGACCTGAGAAGATCCTAAGACCTGAGAAGATCTTAAGATTCCACCACTGGCTGATTTATATGCTCAGTGCAACCAGGAAGTGAAGGCTGAGGAAGAATTTCAAACAGCCTGGCTAAGTGTTAAAGGAATACAATGCAAAGATTGGGAAAGGTGTTTGTTTGTTTTAAGTTCTCATTGTTCAAGAATATACTGGCTGAACACAAGCTACAGCTTCAACAATCAAGAACAACAAACCCTGGGCATCGGAGAGAGTTTGATCTCCAGAGATAACCCATTATAATATTCAAATGTCCAGTTTGCAATGACAACAACAACAACAACAAAAATCACACAATGTACAAAGAAACAGAAAAAAATGGCCCATTCACTGAAAAAATAAAAACTGACAAAAACTATCCCTGAGGAAGCTCAGACATTGAACTTATAATACAAAGACTTTAAAACCACTGTCCTAAATATTCCTCAAAAACTAAGGAAAACTGGACTTCCCTGGTGGCACAGTGGTTAAGAATCTGCCTGCCAATTCAGGGGACATGGGTTCGATCCCTGGTCCAGGAAGATCCCACATGCCACTGAGCAACTAAGCCCATGCGTCACAACAAATGAGTCTGCACTCTAGAGCCTGCAAGCCACAACTACTGAACCCACGTGCCACAAATACTGAAGCCCATGTGCCCTAGAGCCCATGAGATGCAACTACTGAGCCCATGTGCTGCAACTACTGAAGCCCGCACGCCAAGATCCCATGCTCTGCAACAAGAGAAGCCGCCTCAATGAGAAGCCTGTGCACCACAACGAAGAGTAGCTCCCACTCACCACAACTAGAGACAGCCTGCGCACAGCAACAAAGACCCAATGTAGCCAAAAAAAAAAAAAAAAAAAAAAACTACAGGAAACCAGGAAAATGATGTATGAACAAAATGAGAATATCAATAAAGAGAAGGAAAAATTTTAAAGAAACCAGGTAGAAATTTTGGAGCTGAAAAATTTGATATCTAAAATGAAAAATTCACTAGAGGGGTTCAAGAGCAGATTTGAGCAGTCAGAAGAAAGAATCAATTAACTTGAAAATAAGACAATTGAAATTATCCAATCTGAGGAGCCAAAAGAAAAAAAAGTAATAAAGAAAAGTGAACAGATTCTAAGGGACCTGTGGGATACCATCAACTGGACCAACACATATGTTATGGGACTTCCAGAAGGAAAAGAGAAAGAGAATATTTGAATAAATTATGATCAGAAATTTTCCAAATTTGATGAAATATATAAATCTACATATCCAAGTATTTCAATACACTCCAAGTAGGATAAACTCAAATAGATCCATGAGACATATTATAGTCAAATGGTCAAAAGTCAAAGACAAAGAGAGAATCTTGTAAGTAGTAAGAGAAAAACAATTTACCACATAACAATTATCCTCAATCAGATTAAAAGCTGATTTCTCATCAGAAACCATAGAACCTACAAAGCAATAGGATGGTGTATTTAAAGTGCTAAAAGAATAAAACTGCCAAATAAAAATTCTATATCCATCAAAACTATCCTACAAGAATGAAGAAGAGGACTTCCCTGGTGGTGCAGTGGTTGAGAGTCTGCCTGCCAATGCAGGGGACACAGGTTTGATCCCTGGTCTGGGAGGATCCCACATGCCACAGAGCAGCTGGGCCCGTGCACCATAACTACTGACCCTGCTCTCTAGAGCCCACGCACCACAACTACTGAGCCCATGCGCTGCAACTACTGAAATGCTCTCTAGGGCCCGCATGCCACAGCTACTGAAGCCCGCATGCCTAGAGCCCATGCTCCACAACAAGAGAAGCCACGACAATGAGAAGCCCGCACACTGCAACGAAGAGTAGCCCCGGCTCACTGCAACTAGAGAAAGCCTGTGCGTAGCAATGAAGAGCCAACGCAGCCAAAAGAAAAAATGAAGGTGAATATAAGACATTCCAAGATAAATAAAAGCTAAGAGAGTTCGTTACTAATAAACCTGCCCTAGAACAAATGCTAAAAGAAACCTTTTAGACTGAAATGAAAGGACTATAAACAATAACTGAAAGCCACATGAAGAAAAAAAGAACACTGGTGAAGGTAAACATAAAAGTCAGCATTATTGTAGTTTTGGTTTGTAACTCTTATTTTTCCCTATATGATTTAAAAGACAAACACACAAAATAATAACTATAAATCTATGTTAATGGGCGCACAAAATATAAAGATACAATATATGACAGTAATGATATAAAAGAGGAGAGGCAGAGATTTATGAGAGCAGAGTGTTTGTATATTATTGAAATTTAGTTGGTACTATTCAGATCAGGATGAAAAATAACTAAAATATGTACAGAAAAAAGGAAAGAAGAAGGGACTCAAAACAGAGTACTACCTAAAAATCAACCCCCCAAAAATTTTTAAGGCAGTAATGGAGGAATTGAGAAATAAAAAGTATATAACCCATACAGAAGATAGTTAAATGACAGAAGAAAGACTTTTCTTAACAATGATTACTTTAAATGTAAATGGTTAATCTCTCCAATATGAATCGCTTGGTTAAACTTATTCCTAAGAATTTTATTCATTTTAGTATTATTATAAATGAAATAATTTTCTGAATTTCCTTTTAAAATTGTTCATTGCTAGTGTACAGAAATACAACTAATTTTTGTGTGTTAATTTTGTATTTCACACTGTTGCTGAATTTGTTTAACTCTTAAGTGGCAGTTTGTGTCATATAATTTACCACAATAAAAAATTTAAAAAACAAATAAACTTAGAGGGAAATTTATAACCATTTATGCCTATATTAGAAAATTTTAAGGTTGAAAATCAATTATATAAGTTTCCATCTCAGGCAGACATTAAGAGACGAGCAAATCAAACTCAAACTGGCAGTAAGCAAATAATAAAAATGAGAGCAGAGATAAAATTTAAAATAAATATAAAATAGAGAAGATCGGGCTTCCCTGGTGGCGCAGTGGTTGAGAGTCCGCCTGCTGATGCAGGGGACGTGGGTTCGTGCCCTGGTCCGGGAAGATCCCACATGCCACGGAGTGGCTGGGCCCGTGAGCCATGGCTGCTGAGCCTGCATATCTGGAGCCTGTGCTCCACAACAGGAGAGGCCACAACAGTGAGAGGCCCGCGTACTGCAAAAAAAAAAAGAAAAAAAAAATAGAGAAGATCAACAAAGCCATAAGTTGGCTATTTGAAAATTTTAATGAAATTGGTTACCCCTAATAAAACTGATCAAGAAGAAAAAAAGAAAGAAATTGTCATCTTCACGAATGAACAAAGGGTCACTACAGATCCTATAGACACTAGAAAAGATAATAAAATAATACTATGAACAGCCTGATTCCAGTACAGCTGATGATTTAAATGAAATGAACAAATTCCATAAAACATACAACTTACCAAAACAGACTCATATCCAAGAACATGAGACCAGTCCTACATCTATTTAAAAAGTTGAATCGATTATTTAAAACTTTGTTACAGAGAAAACTCCAGACACAGATGATTTCACCAGTGAATTTTCCAGACAGTTAAGAAAGAAATAATAACCAATCTTAAAGTCTTCTCAAGAATAGAAAAAAAGAGGGCTTCCCTGGTGGCGCAGTGGTTACGAATCCACCTGCCAATGCAGGGGACATGGGTTCGAGCCCTGGTCCGGGAAGATCCCACATGCTACAGAGCAACTAAGCCCATGTGCCACAACTACTGAAGCCCACGTGCCTAGAGCCCATGCTCCGCAACAAGAGATGCCACCGCGATAAGAAGCCTGCCCACCCCAATGAAGAGTAGCCCCCGCTCGCCACAAATTCAGAAAGCCCACACACAGCAACAAAGACCCAATGCAGCCAAAAAAAAGAATAGAAAAAGATATAACATACTCAACTCTTTATGAGGCCAGGACTGTAAGACAAAAACCTGACAAGGATATTACAAGAAAGGAGAAGTATAGACCACTCTCTTTCATTCCCATAGAGTGAAACTCTTAAACAAAATATTAGCAAATTGAATCCAGCAATATATATATTATATATATATATCTCCATTATATATATATATATATAATGGAATATAACCAAGAGGAACTTATTCTAGGAACACAAAAAATTGTTTAACATTTGAAAACCAACCATTTTAATTTACCACATTAACAGAACCAAAAATAGAAAAATGATATGATCACATTGATAGATGCAGAAAAATCATTTAATAAAATTTAACACCTATTCATGATACTACTTCAATAAACTAGTAATAGGAGGAAACTCCTTTATATGATTATAAGTATCTACAAAAACCCACAGAAAACATAGTTAATGGTAAAACATTGGAAGTATTTCTTTTGATAATGGGAATGAGACAAAGATGATAAGGTAAGTAGAAGAAAAAATCAGGATTAGAAAGGAAGTAATAAAACTGTCATTCACAGAGAACATGATGGTGCATGGAGAAAATCTCAAAGAATTCTCAGAAAAACTATTAGATATTACAATTCATTAATAAGTTAATTTCACTGGATACAACCTGAGCTAACAAAAATCAATTACGTTTCTATATATCAGCAACAAACAAATAGAAGATATAATTCAGAAAAAGATGACAATTACAGTTACAGTTTAAAAATAGCAAAAAATATATTGGAACACATTTACAAAAAAGGCCTCTACATTGAAAGCTATTAAATTTTTGCTGAAATTAAAGACCTAAATAAAAAGAGGGATTATACTCTTCATAGATATGAATACTCAATATTGTAAAGATGTCAGTTCTCCCCAAATTGATATATATTTTATTGGAATATATTCAATGTAATTGTAATCAAAATTCTAGTAGATTTGTTACAGATACTAGTAAACTGATTCTAATATTGATAGAAATGCAATGATTCAGAAATAGCAAATATAGTCTTTTTTTTTTTTTTTTTTTTTTTTGCCGTATGCAGGCCTCTCACTGTTGTGGCCTCTCCCGTTGCAGAGCACAGGCTCCGGCCGCACAGGCTCAGCGGCCATGGCTCACGGGCCCAGCCGCTCCGCGGCATGTGGGATCCTCCTGGACCGGGACGCGAACCCGTGTCTCCTGCATCGGCAGGCGGACT
Source organism: Mesoplodon bidens (assembly GCF_964165515.1). NCBI lineage: Eukaryota > Metazoa > Chordata > Mammalia > Artiodactyla > Ziphiidae > Mesoplodon > Mesoplodon bidens. Next base: position 57,568,194 of record NC_138178.1, on the reverse strand, counting down.
CTCAACCACTGCGCCACCAGGGAAGCCCACAAATATAGTTTTGAAGGGAAGAACCTAAGTGGAGGCCTCACACTATCAGATATCAAGACATGTTATAAACCTAGAGTGATTAAATCATTATAATATTGGCACAAGGATAGACAGACCAAGGAACAGAAAAAAATAGTTCAGAGACAGTTGGAAAAAGCATGTTCAATAAAGATACAGGTCAATCACATATCATTTAGCAATAAATGATGCATGACCCCTACCTCAAATCATATATTGAAAGCAATTACAGACAAATTATAAATTTATATATGAAATGTAAAGTAAAAAAATTTTCCGTAAGTTAACATAGAAGAATATCTTTACGGCCTTAAGATAGGCAGAGATTTCTTAAATGAGATGCAAAAAGTGCCAACCACAAAGGAAAACAGTAATAAATTGGAGTATATAAAATTAAAACTTCTCTTCATCATGAGACACTATTAAGAGAGAGAAAAGGAGGACTTCCCTAGTGGTCCAGTGGTTAAGACTCCGCGCTTCCACTGCAGGGGGCAGGGGTTTGACCCCTGGTTGGGGAAGTTCTGCATGCCGGTGGTGCGGCCGAAAAAGAGTGAGAAAAGCATGCCAATAGTGGGAGAACATACTTGAAATACATGTATCCAACAAAAGAGATCACCTAGAATATTATACAACAAGTTTATAAAACTTATTCAAAGCAATTCAACAAAATAAAAAGCAGACAACCCAATAGAGCAAATAGACAAGAGGACTGAGTTGGCACTTCACTAAAGAGCATATTCCAAATGGCCAATAGATATATGAAAAGATGCTCATCTTCATCAGTCATCAGGAAAATGCTCATTAAACCCACAGTGTGGCAAATTTTGGGAAGAGGAAGAAACAGGGTTGGTTTAGCTTAAATGTTACTCTTTCTGAGATGTCTTCTTATCTAAAGACAGTACTTGATAGCGTTTATTTCACCTCTAGTCAATTTTGCCCTATTTTTGGTGACCCACATCTAAGTCACCTGTATTGTAGTAGACTTCACAGAGGGAATTCCCTATGGTGGGGTGTTTTTGTAGGAAGCGTGTGTCCAGAGCTAACCACCCAACATGGTGGCCAGAAGCTGAGAGAGAACAGCTTCATGGTTCAGGTAGGGGGACAGTTGTGTGAATCAAGCCCATTCAAGTAAAACCTTGTTGTTGGTTCCCTGGTTCTCTGCTGAGACACAGAGACACAAGGGCAGAGACCCAGTGAGCACAGTTTTCTGCAGCACCACCTTTTCAGTGGTTCCTGCTACCCAGTCTCTGGACCACTCAGGGTTCTAGTTCACTTTCCAAGTCCACTTGTCCAGACTCCCTTTGATCCTAAGAGTTCCCAATTACCTTCTAACCTAAGTGGATTTGCTTGCTTACAGTCAAGTATCCTGTCTGATGCATCTTTCTCTCATTCATTTTTTTTCATTATAGTTATTACAGTGTACAGTTACTCTAGCTCTTTGTCTACTTGGTGCTGACCCTTACCTAAGAGTAAGCTCCAGGAAGTCAGTGTTCATATCTGTCTTGTTTTCCACTGTACCCCCTATACTTAGAACAGGACCCGACATATAACAGGAACTCAATGAATGCTAGCTGAATGAATGAATGAATGGATGGATGAATGCCTCCTTTGCTTACTTCCCTGCCGTTTTGCCTGTTTCTTCACAGACAAGGGGTTTTCAGCAGCCATCCCCTCTGTAATGTTTAACTCAACATATTTTCTATCAAGGCATTTTCATCCAATGATTAAGAAGCCTGCATTTAGGGAACCTAGCTTCAAGAGAGACCTAGGATTTAATTTCAGGATGAAAGATTAGAAAGCTGCCTCATGTTGCTACTTCTCCAATATGCCCAGATATTTATATTAACCTTTTAGTTGCTAAACAACAGTTCACTTTTCTCTCTCACTAACAGTCTTCCATTCCACAAAGTAGATCATCATAACTTTATGAATATCCATCATCTTAGGGAAATAAACTAAGCCATTTTAAAATTTTTAACAGAAACAAAACAAGACTTTTGTTTTGAATAAAAACAAATTTTTAAATTTCTCTGAATTGACCCTCTTGCGAAACACAGTAATAACCAGGGTTTTCAGTCTTTAATAGAATTGCAGAATGAAGTATCAGGTAAGGAAGAAGGATAGAATAAGTAGATATCCTAATTATAACTTATTTTGAGTGAGTGTAGTTTAGTGGAAGGAAGTCAGTCTTAAGGATTCGGTATTTTTATTCAGCTTTAAAGCAAAATTAAATTTTTTTGAAGGTGGGCTCAGAACATGGTGGCCCATCCTCAGAACCATAAAAATAGAGTAACAGAAGTCCTACTTGGAGTTAAAAAACTAGACCCAGTGATGTGGATAATGAGAGGTTGTTATTGTCACCTATAGCCTATTTCACTGCAATAAACCCACAAAACAAAAATACCTGTGATAGACGTTTGTGAGAGCCACAAATATCCAAGTGTTAGGAGAAAGAAGATGTGTCACTTCTAGGCAGAGTCATGGATCTGTGCCATATCCCCCCCCCTCCCTGCTGTGATGATTGTAGAAGCATATGCTGAAGTGGACCTTCCATCAGCTAAGGCTCCTGGGTGACTTCAATGAACAGATGGCCCTGCTGACCCACAATGGACATGTAGCATAGGCAAGAAATAAACTTTTATTGTTTTTAGTGATTGAGATTTGGGAGTTTGTTACTACAGCATAACCTACTTTATCTTGACCTGATCCCTAAATATGAGATGCTGCCAGAACAAAAACCTAAAATGTGTCATTGGCAGTGACATGAGTCACGTCACCCAATGGTGAAATATTTGGTAGAGCTGTTGCCTGAAGTTACTTGGAAGGTAGGTCATGTACCTAGCGAAGTTGTAGCTCTAGAAGAAGTAATTATAAAAACATAATGTTAACAGTATGATTTGGCTGTATTTGACAAGTTATTACAGAGAGAGAGAGAGAGAGAGAGAGAGAGAGGTTGCGTGGTTTGCAAGCAGGAATGAAAGGCAAAAGAAAGAGTCCAGAAATTCAGAGATTTGTGGAGTTGGAAGACAGACTGCTTCTCATAACAAATAAAATAAGAGATCAAACAATGAAAACCCAGTCTTACAGCAAGAATCTAATCAAGGCTATTCCTTCATATCCACATTTAAAACCTCCGAATGGACTAATATGTGGGAATAAACGTCCAATCAGAATGGGACTTTAGGGTTAACTCCCTTCAAAAAGGGTGAGTGAGAATATTTGGATTGTGGGAAAGGCATTTGGTGGCTGAAATGTGGATTATAGTAGTCCTCATGGCTTTTCACAAACATTTTGGTTTCCTTCTCCTAAACACATAGTAGGATTGTACTTCCCCTATCCATCTGAAATTAATCCTGACCATGCCACTGAATTTGGCCAATAAAATGTGAAAGGAAATCATGGATGTTGTTTTGGGGCAGAAGCTTTTTTTGTTTTCTGGGGGGTTTTTTTGGCCACACCACGCAGCATACAGGATCTTAGTCCCCCAACCAGGGATGGAACCCGTGCCCCCTGCAGTGAAAGAACGGACTCCCAACAACTGGACCGCCAGGGAATTCCCAGGGCAGAAGCTTTAAGAGCCAGTGCTGACTCATCATGTCCTCTTCCTCTTCTTCCCTCTGTGTTGGTGTCTGTAGAAGCACGTCTTGAGACACAACCTCCTTTAGCATGGGTTCCTGAGTGACTACAACTCATACAGCTTTCTGCCCACCCAACACGTAATGTAAGCAGAAATACTTTTACTGTTACTCCACTGAGATTTTACAGGATTTTTTTGCTTCTTATCACAGCACCCCTAACCTATCCTGATCAATATAGTGACCAGTGTGTTTATCTCTGTGGGAGGAAAACATTAAGCAAAAAAGGAAATCAAAAAAAAAAAATTAAGGGCTTCCCTGGTGGCGCAGTGGTTGAGAGTCCGCCTGCCGATGCAGGGGACACGGGTTCATGCCCCAGTCCGGGAAGATCTCACGTGCCGTGGAGCGGCCAGGCCTGTGAGCCATGGCCGCTGAGCCTGCACGTCCAGAGCCTGTGCTCCACAACAGGAGAGGCCACAACAGTGAGAGGTCCGCGTACCACAAAAAAAAAAAAGGAAATCCACAGCCATAAACTTAAAAAAAAAAAAAAGCTACATTGGACTATATACTAAGTTTAACTTTTGTATGGTAAAAGACACTACAAAGAAATCATATGCTAGAAAAAACACTTGCAATACATATATAAAACTTTAAATTAGCTATCTTCAAAAACCAACAATCAATTGATAATAAAACCACCCAACAGAAACAACAGGCAAAGGATACAGGAAGTTGAGGTGGACATTTGTTGTTTCCTTCTCCAGCATTGTTTTTCCTTCTGCCAAAAGCACATAGATTTTCCTTTGGAGGAACTGCTCATCTTACATTCTGAGGCATGTGACTGGGTAGGTTTGACCACACCCTCAGCTCCAATGGGTCCCAGACTAGATTGAGTCACATGCCAAACTCTGAACCAATCATTGAGATTGGGAATGATTGGATAAATGTTGGCATTTCCATGAGATATTTCTGAACAGCTTTTTAAAAGTGAGATTGCTCTAGTATGCTTACATGGAAACGTGTGCATAATATATAGTTTAATGAAACAAGCAAGTTTCCAAGTAATGTGTATACTCTGACCACAATTTTTTCTAAATATAAAGGGGGGAAACCCTATAATACATGTGAATATATCTTTGTATGAGCACAGAGAAAAGCATGTAACATACAGACAATATCGTTAACACTGTGTGCTTGTTGTTAGACCATTGTTTCAGGTCCAGAAACCTTTCATTCTGCTTTGTGATGCTAGGGCTGAGACTCCACAAACAGCATTTCTGGTTTGCCAGCTGCTGTCTGTCACACTCTGTTAATACGGGGTGCCAGAGGGACTTCCTATTTGCCTCCTGAGGGCTTCCTGTTCCTGTCAGAGTAGCCCTAGTAATTTTTCACCCTGGCAGCAACAGGATTTTCCACATCCCCAGAGTGACCTTCTTGATGACCCTTTAGAGCACTGGCACTCCAGTGTCCGCTCTTCAGAGGTCTGGGTCCCATCTCCACAAGGCCCCTTCTCCAAGTTTCTGGGTTCAAACAACCTTGGCCAATTCCCTTTGTTCGCCAGCCCTAGGAGAGGGGAGCCACTTCCTGCGGCTTCTCTGTTATCTCAATGCCCCCTTTTGCCTCCTCAGTCCTCTAGCACCTGTTAAGTCAATTGTACTAGTTTGCTATTGCTGCTCTAATAGGTTATCACAAACCTAGTGACTTAAAACAACACACATGGTGGTGCAGTGGATAAGAATCCGTCTGCCAATGCAGGGGACACGGGTTTGAGCCCTGGTCCGGGAAGATCCCACATGCCGCAGAGCAACTAAGCCTGTGTGCCACAGCTGCTGAACCTGAGCTCTAGAGCCTGCGAGCCACAACTATTGAGCCCACATGCCACAACTACTGAAGCCTGTGCGCCTAGAGCCCATGCTCCGCAACAAGAGAAGCCACAACAATGAGAAGCCTGCGTACCACAACGAAGAGTAACCCTCACTCACCGCAACTAGAGAAAACCCGTACACAGCAACGAAGACCCAATGCAGCCAAAAAATGAATAAATAAATTTATAAACAAACAAACAACACACATTTATTATCTTACAGTTCTGTAGATCAGAAGTCCAAAATGGGTTTCATTGGGCTAAAATCAAGGTGTTAGCAAGCCTTCATTCCTTCTGGAGGGGCTAGAAAAGAATCTCTATCCTTGCATTTTCCAGCTTCTAGAAGTTGCCCGCATTTTTTGGTTCGTGGCCCCCCTCCTCCACCTTCAAAGACAGCAGCACAGGACCTTCAAATCTCTCTCTGACTCTCCTGCTTCCCTCTATTCCTTTAAAGGACCCTTGTGATTACATTGGACCCACATTAATAATCCATGATAATGAAATTTCCACATTTAATCATGCAGGAAAATGTTAAAAATATATGAACATTTAATGGGACATTTACCATATAATGGGACTATCCCATTATAAAACAATAGATACCCTACAATCCAATTTTCAAAAGGTGTATTTATACATGGAAAAACTATGGACAGGTATACTCTAACACATTAAACAGTGGTTATCTCAGAGTATGGGGTTTTGAGTAATTTTTATTTAAAATTTTTATTTCCTTGTATCTTTTAAGAGAAAAGTTAGATGTGTCATACACACACACATACACAGAGAGAGATTGATTTATATATATCTTTGAGATACAACTTAGGGACCCTACTGCTTTTTCACCTATAACTCTTTAGCTATAGAGTAATATTACAATTCCTAAGTTACTGCTTTCTGCCTCCCACACAACAAGGTAAAACAAAGTAGCTCTAAGAACCAACAAGCAGTCCTGATCCCAGCAAGAACTGCCTAAGAACTAGCCAGCTATTCTTCAAAGCCTATGGCAAACAGCAATCTTTCCATCCATCCCCTCCTCCTCCCACTCCAGGTGACTGTCACTGCACCTCCTCTGCATGCCCTAGGCACTTTAGTGGCACCTCAGAGGCATTCATATAAAGAATCCTCCCACCTAGAATAGAAGCACCTTGTGGGTAGGAATCCCATTTTAGTTTGAGAATTAGTCTCAGTTCGTAATATGAGTGATAGCTTTGGGGTCATTAAGCCCTACTTAATCTCCGGCAAGTGTCTTGAGTTCTTTGAGTCTCAGTGTTCTCATCTGCAATTTGGGATAATAAGGTCCACATGACATGACCATAGAGGTGTAACTGCTAAGAATCAGGGCTTTGGAGTTGAACTGGGTTTCTTATCCAAGCTCTACCACTTGTGTGCTTTGTATCCTTAGGCAAGTCACTCTGCCTCTGAGCCTGAATCTCCTTCTCTACATATGAAGAATCATTGTAATACCTATTTCTGAGGTTTGGTGGAGGGTAAATGAGAATGTAATCGTGATGACCTCACTGGTCCAAGGATCAGCATCACCTTTCCCCCAGTTGATGGCATTGGCTTCCTCACGTCTCCATGCTTCTCCCTCCAGTCTCTGCTCAACACAACAGCCAGGGTGCTCCAGCTGAAGCTCCATTACATTCTGTCATTCCCTGCCAGTGGGCATCAGCAAACTATGACTTACAGGCCAAATACAGCCCATAAGCTCAAAATAGTTTTCACATTTTCAAATGGTTGGGGAAAAAAAATCAAAAGGGGAATAATATTTTGTGACACATGAAAATTATACAAAATTCCAACAATGTACATAAATCGAGTTTTCCTGGACCACAGCTACACTGGTTTGTTCGCACAGTGTACCTCCATTACCTGCCATGGTAGATGGCAGCTTTTTGAGTAGTTGTGACAGAGACTATACCACCAGCAAAAGCTAAAATATTTACTATCGGGCCCTTTACGGAAAAAGTTACCAACCCCTGCTTTAAAACACAGATTAACAAAACAAAACAAACTAAAACACCCTGAGGGCTTCCATCACACTCAAATGTCACTTTCCCAGAGAGACCACCTATTTAATATTCAGTCCCCCTCTGTACCTACTAATGTAGGCACTCCTGATCCACCTAACTCAGCTCTGTTCTTTACCACAGTAATCGTCATCTTCTAACACTCCACTGAATTTACTTATTTATTACCTCTGCGGGCCTGTCTCTCCCACCAGAATGAAATCTCTTCCAAGGCAAGGATTTTTGTCCACTGATGGTTCCCAGCACTTACACCTAAAACAAATGTGTTGAATAAATAAGTGAAGTAAAAGAAAACATAAAGCATTAAGCACTGTGCCTAGACCATAGCAAGTGCATCAAAGCACTTACTGTTGTTTTTATTATTTTTGTTTGTTTGTTTGTTTTATTTTTAATTTTTTTTGCGGTATGCGGGCCTCTCACTGCTGTGGCCTCTCCCGTTGCGGAGCACAGGATCCGGATGCGCAGGCTCAGCGGCCATGGCTCACGGGCCCAGCCGCTCCGCGGCATGTGGGATCTTCCCAGACCGGGGCATGAACCCGTGTCCCCTGCATCGGCAGGCGGACTCTCAACCACTGCACCACCAGGGAAGCCCATTTTTATTATTTTTGATTGATTAGTAGTATGTATACAAGTGCCTAACATAAAACAAACTCGTAGATTTTAATTTCCTTCCCTTCCATTTATATCTTACGGCACTTGGAAAAGTATCTTATCCTTGCTAATCCCTCACTACTCTGATGACTTTTCACTCACCGCTGTGCCCATCCGTATCAAGCCAAATACTGGGCCTCTAATCCTTGTCCTGTCCAGCTCCCAACATTCAGCTCTGTGGCTCTGTCACCAGGGGGAAAGTCTGCATGTGATTGAAGGGATACTAGTGGCCCCATCTTACCAGATCTGCCTGAACTACTGTGGGCGGTGCTGTAAAGAACTCTAGTTCTGATACCAACCTCAGAAAGACTATTCAAAGGCAAAACACTTAGGAGGTATGGATGCTTGTACCTAAGATAAAACTATTATAAAGTCTCCAGGGTTTGGAAAAAACCTGGCTGTGTAATCACCATGGCTTGGCTTTGTTTAAATAAGAGTGTTTGAGGAATGCGTTCAGGACTATTTAAACTCAGATTGTTTAAATTCTAAAGAATTCAAAAAATAAGGGTAAACACTTAAATGATTTTAAAGATAAGCAAGATAGGAGACTATATAACTTATAGAGCTTCCACCCTTCGTTCTGAGGATCAAGTCATTTTATGTGGAATGTCTGGGGGAAATAAAGGTACGGGGTGGGGGAGATGGAGTCCAGGTGTACAATGAAGTCATACACCTTGGATTTTCTGGGGGCACACTTAATATCAAATCTTGTGGCATTAGCAGACAGTGTATCTTGGATTTTTATTTCTGAGAATATGGCCATTTTAATCCATTTAGATCATCTATTCCAACACCCTTATTTTACGAAGAAGAACATGAGGCTCAGAGAGGGATTCACAAATGCTAGGCACAGTTCCTGGCACATAGGTGCTAACCAAATATTTGCCAACTAACTAAAATTGGACCAATGACTTGCTCAAAATTAGTAAGTTGAGGAGTTAGGACACTTCCTTAGGCCCTCTCAGCTAGAGACCATCAAGCCCTCCATGTGCAGCCTCAACTCCACACAGGTACCAGGCCAGTATTGACCACCATAGAGAGAGCATTAGCCAACAAAGGTCCTTCAGGCAGGTGAGTTTGGGATTAAGTGAGCTTCTGCACCCTTGTTGGGGCCTCTGGGCACCAGTTATATATTTCTCCAATGCTTATCTCACTGGTAGCACGTGATGCCATTTTTAAAAAATTAACAATGATTTCTTTTTTAATTTAATTAATTAATTAAATTTATTATTTTTATTTTTTGGCTGCATTGGGTCTTCGTTACTGCACGCAGACTTTCTCTAGTTGCGGTGAGCGGGAGCTACTCTTCATTGAGGTACACGGGCTTCTCAGTGCGGTGGCTTCTCTTGTTGCGGAGCACGGGCTCTAGGTGCACAGGCTTCAGTAGCTGTGGCCCGCAGGCTCTAGAGTGCAGGCTCAGTAGTTGCACATGGGCTTAGTCCCTCCATGGCATGTAGGATCTTCCTGGACCAGGGCTCAAACTCGTGTCCCCTGAATTGGCAGGAGGATTCTTAACCACTGTGCCACCAGGGAAGCCCCAGTGACACCATTCTTACAGACCCTTTTGAGAAAGCTGTCTTGCTCTGAGTCAGGTAGCTCTGCAACCTATGCCCCCATCTGATTAGATAGAGGATAAGGCCCAGGTCAATGGTGGCCATTTTTATAGACTGGAAATACGGGAAGTCTGGAGGGTTCCAGGCATGAGACTCTGACAAACAGGCACCTTCTCCACAGCAGAGTGACTGGTGGACCCACCAGAACTACTCTTTAGGGCACAGTCAAACAGAAGATGCTGTGATGTGCCACCATATCCCCCCTTTAGGATTGAGGCACTCATTTTTCCCCACTGCCGGCATTCTTGACTATTCACAACCCACCCTTCTCTTAGACTTGCCCTCAGCCAAATTATACCCCTTCCCCAGGAGCAGCCAGCATCTAATGCCTTGTGAGAGTACAAAGGCCTGACCCCATTGTCTCAATCTGAAGCACCTTTGAAAGGCCATTCCAGCTCCAGAATTCCCCATGGGGTTGGCTGAGGCCTTTGTATTAACTGCATCGAAGTCCAACTTCTCCCTTGTCTCTTACTCCTCATAGGTATTGATCTTGAGAGTTCTTTGCAATAAACTTCCTGCAGACAAATAGCCACCTCAGGGTCTTTTCCTAGGGAATTCTAAGACAGAAGGGGAAGCAGACAGTGGAACAGAAGCCTAGACACATTCAGAGAAGACACTGAGCAAAAGGCATAAGGTAGCAGACACCATGTCCTCGCAGAAACCATTCAGAAGTCAGGAGCTACAGTTAAAAGGAGAGAAGAAAAGTTGAGAAAGCTCAAATCACTTTCCCAATGCATTGTTAAAATCAGTTGAAGTAACCTGGGTTGTCTCCTTTCCTTCTAACCAGAAAGAGCCTTAGGACCACACTCAGCTGGGCATCTGCCTCCTGTCCTTATTGTTTTTCCACTTCCTGCCTTGACTCTGGGACCACGTGGCCAGGACACTCTGCCCACATTCGTCAGCCTCTCCCTTTGAGGAACTGGCCAGTATTCTCTAAACCCCCAACTTCTGGCTGCCGTCTTCTTCTGAATCAACTGATGACCCAGAACAAAAGTGCTTCCTCCTGTCTTATGAGTACTGCATGTCCCTTTGGACACTGTCTTGGATTGCTGCCCACCCTGGGGGCTAGTTTGATGGCAGGGTCATTTTCCCTAGCTCCATGCCCTCAGGCTCTGGCTCCCCTTCTCTCCCTATTATCCCATGATGTTGAGGGTACAGCCAAGTACACTCAGGTTCTATAATCTCCTTTTCCTTTTTGGCTTTAGTTTCACCTCTAAGAAAACACAGACATGGCTTCTTACAATTTTAGTTTTTTCCCCCTCATTTCTTGCTCTCTTTGTCTGCATGTCTCATCCTTTAGCAAGAAACCTTAAGTTTTAAAAGTTCATTAGGTCAGAACTAAGGGTTATGGAGAACATCTAACTAGTAGAATAAAGGGTTCACAGTGAGTCTGAAATACTAGTTCAACTATTTCTTGTCATAACATAAAAGATGATGGATCATAAAAAGTTGCTTTAAAATGGATTTATTTACTTATTTTTTTAAATGTTAGTATGCAAAAGTTTAAACATACACAAAAGAAATCATATAATACTTCATGTACCTATCATCCAGCCGAATTTATCTAAAATGTACATATTTATTCTACTTTGTTCAGTTGAGTGAACGCAGTCAATAGATGATGAATCAACTAATTTACTTGCAGGTAACTCAAGGTCAACCTAAAATGACAACTACTGATCACTTTGTCTGACTGACCTGCGCATTCCGTGACTCCCACATTGAATTGGTTGGCAAAAATGAATGATTCTTCTACACATCTCTTGACTTTGTCCCCTTCTGTCTCCACCCTACTTCTATAGTTTAGGGACCTCAGTCGTCTCTTGACTGTATAACTAGATTTTATATCTTGAAATTTTAATATGTTGTCAGTTCCCACCCCCCCCATATTTGCTCCTCTCTATTCCTCCCATTCAAGCAGAGGGTCAGCTCTGAACTCTGAAATCTTGAGAAAGATCTGATGCAGAGCAGAAGGCAGAAGCAGGCAAAGCTTTCTCACTTTTGTTTTCCCAAAACCCAAGGAGCCTGAGGGAAAATTAGAGGGTTTGCAAAGGAAAGAAAGGAAGAACGATATTTGCAGGTATAGATAGCGTCTAGGGGCACAACCAGAGTTCCTTGGTGGGGGAGGTCCCTGCTCCACAGGGAGCCTGGTTCTGATTCCTGGGAGGTAGCAAGTCCCCAGGGAGGAATGGCTACTGGCTGCATCTGGGCTGGGTGACTATAAGCAGACTCAATAGATGCCCAAATCCCCAGCGTGGCACAAAGATAACAGAGAATTGCTGGGCCTAAAGGGGCCATGTGGGCAGGACTGATGGTTGTCTCAGTGGTACCACATGTCTGATGGGAGCACATTGCCACACACCCCCACCTCAGCACTGGGGGAGACTCTGGAGCTGTACAGCACCACCCCTGTCGGTGAAGCAGGGAAGAACTCAGTTCCAAGTCTCAGCGGGATGGCCAGTGAATCACTTAAGTAACTTGCCCACGTTTATACAACTGCTAACGCATGGCAGAGCTGGTATTTAAGGCCAGGTCTCTCGGCTTTACCCCCCCAATTACTCTATAGAACTGCACAAATTCAGTGCCTTAACACCCCCATCAGCTTCCTGATGCTGTCCCAGAGGCATGAAGGTGTATCAGACACAATTTCAGGTGACCCCTCTCCTGAGGCAGCTGTGGAAGGTGAAGGAGCTCAGGCTGGCATAGCCGCAGACTCTCTAAGACTCACTGAGCCATGTGACGGTGTCTGGCCTCAGGCTCCTCATCTGTGAAATGGCGCTACAACACCTACATCATAGGGTTCCTGGTGAGCATGAGATAAGATAATGGAGATGAAATGTACTATAACAAATGTCTGGGTTTAGGAAAAATATCAGGAAGAACAATAACAACTAGCACTTTCATAGTAATAGTGACGCCCTGAGGCCTGCTGGACCTTCTAGGACAGTTCAGTTCTTGGAGGCCGAGCTCTCTGGGATCTCAACCTCTGCAAAGCCTGCTCCCTTTTCCTGGAACATCTTGCCCTGCCCTGCCCTCCCCTCCCTTTGCAAACTCCTATTGATCTGGTCTCACTGTAAAATGTCACTGCTTCTGAAGGCCCTCCATGAACCATGTGTAACAAGTCCCTTCTGTGGGCAGCCCTACCTGCATGCATTGCCCCTTTAGCACTGAAATTCCCTCACTCACTAGCCCATCTGCACACTCCTCTTTCCCTCAGCCTCCCCTTTCCAACTAAACTAGCAAGCTCCTGGAGAGTGGGGGCTGTGTCTTGTTTATCATTGTATTTCTAAGGTCTAGAAGAGGGCCTCACATATAATAGACACTCAGTATTTCAAAATCTGTTAAATGAAGGAAGGTACAAATATACCCTCTGAGTCATCAAACACAGATTCACTTATGGCCCCCAATAGTTTCAGTGCCAAGTATGTCTTACTATAATTGAATTTCCTAAAAATTGGTAATCCAAATACAGTTTAAATATAACATAGCTAGTCACCAACCACCCATAAGCAGAACATAAGTTGCTCCTTGAAGGGCCTGATAATTCTTTGGCTTACCTAAGAAAGTTCAAGAAACATTTGCTGAAAACATTCTCTGACATAAATCGTACCAATGTTTGTTAGGTCAGTCTCCCAAGGCAAGCTTACAAGCTTGCCTTGTGCACAGCAAAGGAAACCATAAACAAAACGAAAAGACAACCTAAGGAATGGGAGAAAATATCTGCAAACCATGCGACCAACAAGAGCTTAATTTCCAAAATATACAAATAGCTCATACAGCTAAACAACAAAAAACCAAACGACCCAATTGAAAAATGGGCAGAAGACCTAAATACTGTAGACATTTCTCCAAAGAAGACATACAGATGGCCAATAGGTACATGAAAAGATGCTCAACATCACTAATAATTAGAGAAATGCAAATCAAAAGTACAATGAGGTACCACCTCACACTGGTCAGAATGGTCATCATTAAAAAGCCTAAAAAGAACAAATTCTGGAGAGGATGTGGAAAAAAGGGAACCCTCCTACACTGTTGGTAGGAATGTAAGTTGGTGCAGCTACTATGGAAAACAGTATGGAGGTTCTTCAAAAAACTGAAAATAGAATTACCATATGATCCAGCAGTCTCACTCCTGGGCATATGCTCAGACAAAACTATAATTCAAAAAGACTCATGCACCCCTATGTTCACAGCAACACTATTCACAATAGCCAAGACATGGAAACAACCTAAATGTCTATCAACAGATGAATGGATAAAGAAGATGTGGTACATATATACAATGGAATACTATTCAGCCATAAAAAGACCAAAATAATGCCATTTGCAGCAACTGAATGGAACTAGAGATTATCATACTAAGTGAAGTAAGTCAGAAAGAGAAAGACAAATACCATATGATATCACTTATATGTGAAATTGTTGGGCTGCACCCCACAGGCCTACAAGGCCTGTGCTTGCCCAGCCTCAAGACTGAAGAAAGAGTCCAGAGTCAGCAACAGAGACATCAGTGGTTTAATGGATGGGGGAGCTGACACAGCTGAAGCAAGGTCCTGGAGTGACACCCCACCGTGTGCAGTGGACGGCGGGCAGGACATCATGGTGGTCTTTGCTCCTGAGCGGGAGGGGAGATTATCAGTTATAGGGGAATTGACTGTCAGGTGGGCTCATTAGTTACCAGGGAAACCAGTAGAGGAGCATGTCCCTCAGTGCCCCTTTGATAAGAACAATCACTAGCTGGGCCCTGGGGCAAGTATGTAGGAAGGTCAGTCATGTGTAAGACATAGGTGAAGCAGGCACTGGTCAGCCAGGGGATGTACAGAGAGCAAGAGAACAGCCATCTTGAGTGGCCTGACCATACAGGAATCTATAACATGACACAAATGAACCTATCTACAAAACAGAAACAGACTCACAGACATAGAGAACAGACTCGTAATTGCCAAGGGCAGGCGGGATGGGGGTGGGGCAATGGACTGGGAGTTTGCGGTTAGCAGATGCAAACTAGTATATATAGAATGGATAAACAGCAAGGTCCTACTGTATAACACAGGGAATTATATTCACTATCCTGAGATAAACTATAATGGAAAAGAATATTTTTTAAAATGTATGTATATGTATAACTGAATCACTTTGCTGTACAGCAGAAATTAACACAACATTGTAAATCAACAATTTTAAAAGTTCTTGAACCTAAGAAAAAAAAAGAAAGAAAAAAAAAACATTTGCTGAGTAACTGTTCAACATAATATATGCTTCCTTGACCAGTGTGGGGACAAAATTCACTGCATAAATTCTTACTGCTCACCACAAGCTGAGGTGTGTTCTATGTTTCATAAATTATAGGAATTGGGAACAAGTCTTTTCCTTTTAAAAAAATATCAAAGTCTAGTATATTAATGCCTGATGCCAGGAGCTATGAGATCGTTGGGGTAATCTAAAGTCCAGATTCTAGACAGTCCGGCCTTCAATATTTTACAGTCTAATACTGGAAGATAATAAAGAGCACACCATTCCCATCTTAACCTTGGCTTCTGCTCAAGTCCACAGACTTGTGCTCTTGTCTTCTGTACCTGAACTGGTCAATGAGAAGTTAATGAACTAAGAAGTCAGCCAAGCCCTAAACCGACAACTGCCCTAAATATTGACTAGACTGATCAGCCACAGACATTTCACAATGAATGATGAGGGAAAATTCAGTCTTACCGCAAACAGAACCAGATTAAAATGTCTCCCACAACATCATGGCAAGCAGCTGGGCCATTAAAATCACGAATTGCCACTTAGTCTACCGTATTTTGTTTGCCTGATGCCCTCTGGAGCTGTTTATCTCTCTGCAGAGATGACACAGGTATGTGATATCCTGGTTTTATCTTAGGTTGGAGTGAGAACAATGAGGTCTTCTATAAAGTTTTCGATGGCTAGTCTCTGGAGAGCTGTCTTTTGCAACACCCAGTGAACTCAGAGTACAAATGATACATTTACTCCTAAGGAAAAAAATGGACATAGAGTTACAGAGTTTTTTCCCTGTCCAGCTTCCATATCTCCCTCAGCTTTGTCTTATAGAAGAAGAAACTTTTATGGGTCCAGGGCTGGGTATCCGGAGCAAGCTGAGCCAAGAATCGTCTTCCCTGGGAATCTAGAACCAAGACAAAGAGATTCCATTTTCAGTGGGACTGGTTTATAGACAGGACTTAAAACTCAGGATCTGGGAGTGGCGACTTCTGCCACATGGCCTGTAGAACAAAGAAAGCCAAAATGCAGTCAGAAAAAAGGAAAGAAGGAGAGGATGAAAAATGAGAGAGAAACTTCTGACAACATTCCATGTTCTTTTCTGAAACTTGGCTACTTATTGGGATTCCGTGAGACTCTTCTGTACCTCATAATAGATCCCTTTCTGCTTAAGTTGGCACAATTTGGTTTCTATTACCGATTTATAATTACCAATTACATTTATTCTACTACCAATTCAGCTTAATCTATTGGTCAGAAGATTCAAAACTAATACACAGGCAATTTTGTGGTAAATATAAACTGCAATAGGAATTTGAGCACATACAATACAATGGTGCTCGTACACTGTCAAGAAATTCTTGTGGAATGAATTGAGATCAGTGATTTGCTGGTAAATGCTTAACAAAGGGCTTTGTTTGTGGGGAGATGGGAGGGGTAAGCCCTAATTTGTAGCATTTGCCAATTTCCAAGGTGTAAATGCTCCATTCATGGCCAGTTTCAAGCTATCTATGTGAAGTCAGCACACACAGAGTTAGAGCAGCATACTATTATATAGTATTTCTACAATACACATACAAAGGATGTAAATTACCTGAAGAGCATTGCTAATAGTAACATGTAGTAAAATAATTAGGAAGTGATGAGTATTGAATAAGTATTTATCACTTTTGTTTTAAACAGAATGTATTTAATATATTCCAGTTTATGCAATTTAATTTTTATAATGGCTGTTTAATAACTGAAATTCCTGTAAATTTGACCATCTGCTTTTGCAAACTTGTACAAGCTGACTCTAGCACACCACTGATTAAGATGAATGTTTGTTGGTCAAGTTCACATACAGGTTTAATACTGGGTTAATATAATAGCTATTACAGAGTAATCTCACCTAACTCTTCACTGCTAGTGCTTGACATGACACATACATTCTTTTGTTGTTGCTGTTCTTTCTAAGTCAGAACTTTCTCATTCCCTTTGGAAGCTTCTAAATTTTTACGCATCCTTCTTTCAAAAGAAGTGATGCCCCACCCTTTCCAACCCCTCATCCCCCACCTCCAAGCTCAAGCTCCCAACCATCTCCTCTGGGACATCAGGTCATTAACTGCAGTTAGCACATCCCAAACCAAACTCATTATTTTCTGCCTGAACTTGCTCTTCCTCCCCCCCTCTTTACCTATTTTACACCCTAACCACAAAGAACTATTTGTTTCCTATCTCATTTAATACCATCCCAATTCACTCTGTTTACCAAGGTGGAACTCTGAGTGCAGGGGCTCCCAGCCTTGGCTACATTGAAAAATACCAGCACCATGGGCTTCCCTGGTGGCGCAGTGGTTGAGAGTCCACCTCCCGATGCAGGGGACGCGGGTTCGTGTCCCGGTACGGGAAGATCCCACATGCCGCGGAGCAGCTGGGCCCGTGAGCCATGGCCACTGAGCCTGCGCGTCCAGAGCCTGTGCTCCGCAACGGGAGAGGCCACAACAGTGAGAGGCCCGCGTACCACAAAAAAAAAAAAAAAAAAAAAAAAAAACCCAGCACCTGAGTCCCACAGGCAGCAATTCAGACTTAATTGGTCTGAGGTGTGGCTTGGGCATTGGGGGCGGGGAGGCTTAAAAGATTGCCAGGTGATTCTGATGTTCAGCCAAGTTGCAAACCACTGCTTTAGTGTCAACCTTACCGACTCCCTCTTAGCATTTATTATTTTAAATTGGCTGCCAAAGACCAATCAATTCTGCCTCCAAAATGTCTTTCAATTCCACTGCAAATCTCCATTCCTACTCTCCTTGCTCCATCACTCCCTCACCTGGACTACCATAACTGCTTCTTGACCCGTCCCCCACAGTCAATCCGTCCTCCTCTAGAACCTCCTCTTGCACTTACCAGAGTGATCTTTCCCAAACACAGGTCTGGTCGTGTCTTAACACGCACTGAAAAGCCATTATAGTGGCAAGCAGTTGCATCACAATATTTAGATGCAAGAAACATCGCATCTCATTATCTTTCTCAATCAAATTAAATTGACTTTGAGCATCCATTTTCCAGAAGAGTGGCTTATTATTGACTATCTTCTTTCCTAGAATTATACAAGAATCCCAGGAGGCCCCAACAAGACAGAAAGTGTGGCCCTTCTAGGTCCATCTTGGTCACTCACTGCTGACATGCTATTTACCCAACTTATGAGCCAATTCCACCCCCTTTGAGTCAAGCAGGTCACAAAGATCTTTCACCCAGACTTCCAGGCCCCAGTGTCTAGGGTCTGGCTTCCCTGGGCCACCCTCAATCTGGGGCACTGTGTGCCAGTGGTTGCTCAGGAGCTCACCACCCATGAACACCCTATTCCAGAACACTCTGTCCCTTGCCTGTCTTGGGGAAACTGATTGCCTCCTCAACCCCGGAAGACTTCCTTCTCCCAGAGAAACTAATTTCAGAGTTCAACACAAAGTCCTGTTTGCTGAAGGGTACCTGGCCTGGCAGGATGAAGCAATCCACTTGGCATAGAGGAGAATCCTGGCCCTGGCCTGGTCTGAGCAGGTCACATACCTGGGCCCAGAAAGAGTGTGGGGCTGGACTTTCCTGGTGACGCAGTGGTTAAGAATCTGCCTGCCAATGCAGGAGACACAGGTTTGAGCCCTGGTCCGGGAAGATCCCACATGCTACAGAGCAACTAAGCCTGTGTGCCACAACTACTGAGCCTGAGCTCTAGAGCCTGTGAACCACAACTACTGAGTCCATGCGCCACAACTACTGAAGCCTGCGTGCCTAGAGCCCGTGCTTCCCAACAAGAGAAGCCACCGCAATGAGAAGCCTGCCCACCACAATGCAGAGTAGCCCCCCTCACTGCAACTAGAGAAAGCAACGAAGCAAATGAAGCACACACAGCCAAAGCGCACAGCAACAAAGACCCAACACAGCTAAAAATAAATAAATACGTAAATTTATTAAAGAAAAAAAAAAAGAGTGTGGGACCAACACCACCAGTGCAGGTAGTTATGACTCTCCCTTTTCTAGGCTTTTGTTGTGGACTCACCCATTGTCTTATCAACACATATCTCTTTTACTTAACCCTGTGGAGTTGCAAAATAATAGAAGGAAGGAGTGGTTTGTCAATGATTAACCAACCTATTGTTGGTCACATTCTTGCAGAATCTAGCATCAGCCCAAAAAGAGCTGGGAGTTTGGGAGGAGTGCCTCTACTCTATTCAACTGGTCCCTCAGCACCTTCTTGGCCACTTCCAGCCACTCTCCCTGGGTACACAGGGAACGTCGTAATGAGTTACCTGTAGTTCGCCAACCATGCACCCTCTTGTGGCCTCCATAATTTTGCTTATGCTGGTCTCTGCCTCTAATACCTCCCCTCCCCCTTTCTATACCTGATGAGCTCCTATTCTTAAATTAACACTCACTTCTATGTCATCTTCTCTAAAAATCTTCCAAAAGCATCTCACAAACACTTGATACATACCTCCATCTTAGGCTCCATCACGTTACTATCACTAACACTACGCATGTTGCTTCACCTTCCAAGTACTCACAGGCAGGCCTTGTGCTAGTGAATATCTTATGGACAGGAATTGTGTTTTCCTTCAGCGCCTTTCACAAGTCAGGCATATGTTAGATGCATTCTAAATTCCAATCTTCTAGAATCATCACGGCCTCACAAGAAGAATCAATGGCCCATTTTTAAAGCCTTTGTGTGATAAACGATTTCCTTTGCCATGTATTATGCATCCTATTAACCAATTCTTCAAGGAAGGTGTTTATAGGCAAGTTATCACTGTGTCAGGATTGCAGAAACATGTACAGCAATTATCCGGGTTTTTTTTATTGCTTTAAAAAAAATTTCCCCTATAATATTGTGTGGGTGTTTGTAAAATTAACAGGCTTGAGTCTGTGCCACAGAGCTCTGCCAGTGTGCCTCAGTGAGCAGTTCCAACCTGCAAAAAACTCTTCCAGGCTGAAGATACTAAGGAAGTATCTTTAGTTTCTTTTGACAAGGTCTGGTTTGGTTTTTGTTGTTGTTGTTTAATTAATTAATTATATTTATTTTATTTATTTATTTTTGGCTGTGTTGGGTCTTCGTTGCTGCGTGCGGGCTTTCTCTAGTTGTGGCGAGCAGGGGCTACTCTTCGTTGAGGTGCACAGGCTTCTCATTGCGGTCGCTCCTCTTGTTGCAGAGCACGGGCTCTAGGCACATGGGTTTCAGTAGTTGTGGCACACAGGCTCAGTAGTTGTGGCTCACAGGCTCTAGAGCGCAGGCTGAGTAGTTGTGGTGCACGGGCTTAGTTGCTCCTCGGCATGTGGGATCTTCCCGGACACAGGGCTCAAACCTGTGTCCCCTGCATTGGCAGAGGTATTCTTAACCACTGTGCCACCAGGGAAGCCCTTTGTTGTTGGTTTTAAATAATCCAGGAAGTGGACCAAAGCACTCCCTTCCTTTATAAGCCACAATGCATTGAGATGTAACTTCGAGGGTGGAGGCATTTGCTTATTCTTAAGCAGGTCCTGGGTACTTTCAAATTATAAGGGAAGTAGTTGGAAATTCTTAGGGTCAGATCACAATTGCCTCAGGAGTAAATGCATATTGTGAATTCCTGCAGAGAGGATATTGTCAATTCCATTACAATCACAACTCTTTTTTTTTTTTTTTTTTTTCTTTTTCGGTAGGCAGGCCTCTCACTGCTGTGGCCTCTCCCATTGAGGAGCACAGGCTCCGGACGCGCAGGCTCAGCGGCCATGGCTCATGGGCCCAGCTGCTCCTCGGCATGTGGGATCTTCCTGGACTGGGGCACGAACCCGTGTCCCCTGCATCGGCAGGTGGACTCTCAACCACTGCACCACCAGGGAAGCCCAGTCACAACTCTTTAAATCGAACCTTTTCTCTCCTTTCCACCATCACCACCCTAAGTCAGGCCTCACCATCTCTTGTATGTACCATTGCTTTCGCCCTCTAACAAATTTCTCTGTCTTCAGTTTCAACCCCTCGGACCCAGTTTTTTGTTTTGTTTTGTTTTGTTGTTTTTTTGTTTAACATCTTTATTGGAGTATAATTGCCTTACAATGGTGCGTTAGTTTCTGCTTTATAACAAAGTGAATCAGTTATACATATACATATATCCCCATATCTCTTCCCTCTTGCATCTCCCTCCCTCCCACCCTCCCTATCCCACCGCTCTAGGTGGTCACAAAGCACCGAGCTGATCTCCCTGTGCTACGTGGCTGCTTCCCACTAGCTATCTATTTTATATTTGGTAGTGTATATATGTTCATGCCACTCTCTCACTTTGTCCGAGTTTACCCTTCCCCCTCCCCTTATCCTCAAGTCCATTCTCTAGTAGTTCTGCGTCTTTATTCCTGTCTTGCCCCTAGGTTCTTCATGACCTTTTTTTTTTTTTTTTTTAGATTCCATATATATGTGTTAGCATACGGTATTTGTTTTTCTCTTTCTGACTTACTTCACTCTGTATGACAGACTCTAGGTCCAGCCACCTCACTACAAATAACTCAATTTAATTTCTTTTTATGGCTGAGTAATATTCCATTTTATATATGTGCCACATCTTCTTTATCCATTCATCTGTCGATGGACACTTAGGTTGCTTCCATGACGGACCCAGCTTTTGAGCTGCTGCTAGAGAGGACTTTTGCAAATGCACTTGAGTACTTGCAAAGTGATGGTAACCAAAAGGGCCTTCTGGGACGCTGATCTGGTTCTGTTTCTTGATTTGAGTTCTTGGTTACATGGATGTGTTCGCTCTGTGAAAAATTCATGAATCTGTACGTTAATGATTTGTATATGTTTCTGTCTTCGTGCATCACTCTACCGTGGCTGGTTTATTTGTCCTGTTAGACTGTGATCCAGGGATGCTTCTTTCATCATCTTTGTATCCAGTATCTAGCACACAGTGGTTATTCTACAAATTATTGTTGAATGTTATAGGCATAAATAATTAAATGAATAAATGGAGTTGAAGACTCAGGTGTCAAGGGCTATAGGATTTTATCTAGGGTGGGATGATTAGATATACAAGAATGGAATTATGAAAAGTGGGGGAGTGAGTAGAGTAGAGGGCCGGTAGGAAGGTTATTTAGAAGTGTTGTGTTCAGACAGGAGGAAGGCCAGAGTGAAGTGAGGCACTCATAGAGCACCTGCCAGCACAAGCCACACTGGCATCCCCATACCCTGCCCCACTTTAGGCCAGCTCTCCTTCTTGACGTCCCTATTCTGGGACTGCAATCCTCCCAGTCACAAAGGCACCAAAACACCAAAACTCCTCCTCTTTTCTCTCTTTTTTGTCCCCCTCCACCTTCCATTTGCTGCCAAACTAAATGTTTCTTTAATCAATCCTCCTTCTATTCCCATCACTGGCCCCCTTGTTAAGATTCTCCTGGATTCTTAGTCTAATTGTTCCAACCTGGTCCCCCTGTTAGGACTTTATGTGACATAGAAATGGACTGATTTTTTTAGAAAAGAAAAGAAAAAAGACTGGAAGGGAAGATTCATTAAAAGATTACAGGGATGGGGCTTCCCTGGTGGCACAGTGGTTAAGAATCCACCTGCCAATGCAGGGGACATGGGTTTGAGCCACACCCTTGATCAATTCACTTCATTCATTTAACCTTTAGTTAAAATGGGAAATACCTGTAAAATACCTGCCTCACAAGGTTGTTAAGGGACTAAGTGAGATAACTGTACGAAGTATAGTGTCTGGGTCAAGTAAGAGTTTGATAACAATTAGTTAATTTTGTTTATTATTAAAGGGTGTTCTATAATGTTTACTAAATGAATGAATGAATACAAAGAAAGGAGGAGGAAGAAAATAACTTGGAGAAAATCTACGTAGACATTTGCTGAAAGCAGAGACCAGGAGTTATAGGATGAGATGCCAAGTCCTGTGAATTTCATAACTCTGTCATCCTACTTATGAGTGTTTGCCCATAGTAGGCACTCAAAAAATGCAACTCTTCCAGAGACCAAAACGGGACAGGAGATAAAGGAAATAGATGTCTTAGACTAGGGCAACTGTTCTCAAATCATTTGGTCTTAGGATTGCTTTACCCTCTTAAAAATTATCAAGGATCCTAAGAACTTTTGTTTATGTGGGCTGTATCTGTCACTATCTACAGTATTAAAAATTAAAAATGAGGACATTTTAAAATATTGTTTTATTCTTCTGAAAATAACAATAACAAACTCGCATTACATGTTGACATAAATAATATCGTTTATGAAAAATAACTATATTTTCCACACAAAAAATGGTGAGAAGAGTGGCGTTGCAAATTCCTTTGATGTTTGGCTAACAGAAGACAGCTGGAGTCTCCTATCTGCTTTTGCATTCAATCTGTGATATGTTGTTTTGGTTGAAGGACATGTAGAAAACCTAGCTTCACACAGATATGTAGACAGAGAAGGGAAGAGTATTTTAAAAGCCTTTTCAGATAATTGTGAATATTCTTCTTTGTTACCACTCTAAAACTTATTAAGTTTAACTTTATTAAATCAAATAAGTTTCTTAAAGGTCAGTTTCAATGTGGATTATGAAACCACATCACGAACCTTTCCCACTCTGTTATATTAAAATCCATGTACTTTGAATGGATCATTTTACTCGTGTGTGATTTTGTAACATTATGTTTTGGTCATTTAGAAAGTATTGGCTCACTGAGTTATACAGAACTTCCAAATGTTGACATAGCTCATTGTATAATATCAAAAAAAAATCACGTTTGTTAATATCGCCACTAATCTCATCAGAAAAGTCTTTCAGTGTTGGTAAGCTGTCAAGTTCTCAATGGCAAATACAGGTTTTCCAAACTTCTAGTTTTTGGTTAAAAACCTGAATTTTATCATTGGCAACAAATGCTATCAGTTGCTTTCCTTAAGGTGACTGGCTTACTTTGTTTATATTTAAGAGAATGTCTACCAAATATTCAAGTTTCAATAACCACCCTTGTCAGTTTTTGTCAGTCTTCTTTCAAGTAAAAACAGTGTTTCAGGAAAAAAACAGGGAATTCAGTTTGCATCTCAGAACAATGGCACTTCTCCTTGAGACAACTATTGTTCTTCAGTAGTTAGTAGAAGTGCTTCACCTGTACTTTCCATTTCATCATACAGGATAGTATTAAAAAGACAGGTACTAAAGGGTCAAGATTTAATAAAAGTAATACTTTTACTGCTTCCTTAAGGACACTCTTAAGTGAATCCAGCTTTTCTTTTCAAACTGAGAGTGCAGAGTGGTGAAAAATGCAACATCTACCAGTACACTTTGCTGCCACTGCCTTACTTCATGCTAGGGTGCCAGCAATTGTGCCCATCACTGCTTTTGTACCATCACGTCATTGCTTTTGCACCATCAGGGCAAATGTTAACCTTGGGAAAAAAGTCAATTAACATCTTCGTATTATTATGAAAACAGTCTTGACAGACCCCCTGGAATGGTCTTGGGATCAACAAGGGTCCACGAACCACACTCTGTAACAGCTGGACTATAGAAAAGAAATTGAGAAAACAATAAGTCATAACTCAGGCTTCCCTGGTGGTGCAGCGGTTAAGAATCTGACTGCCAATGCAGGCAACACCGGTTCGAGCCCTGGTCCGGGAAGATCCCACATGCTGTGGAGCAACTAAGCCCATGTGCCACAACTACTGAGCCTGCGTGCCACAACTACTGAAGCCCACAGGCCTAGAACCTGTGCTCTGCAGCAAGAGAAGCCACCGCAATGAGAAGCTCATGCACCGCAACAAAGAGTAGGCCCCGCTCACCACAACTAGAAGAAAGCCCACATGCAGCAATGAAGACCCAACGCAGCCAAAAAAAAAAAAAAAAAAGTCATAACTCAAAGGATTATGGCCTAGAGGAGGGATTTGGGGAACTACAGGGAACTTTGAAGACAGAGTCCCTGGAAGGGACCATAGAAGACCCCTAGGGTTGGCAGATTTCATAACTGAAGTTTTGGTTATCTTTGTTTTTAAGTCCTCTAGGGAGACCCCACCCCTTTATGGCCTGTACCTGGGGAGGACTGCTCCCAACACTAGTTCTTTTTTTTAAATTTAATTTAATTTATTTTTTATACAGCAGGTTCTTACTAGATATCTATTTTATACATATTATTGTATATATGTCAATCCCAATCTCCCAATTCATCACACACACACCCCTTTCCCCCCCTAGTGTCCATACGTTTGTTCTCTGCATCTGTGTCTCTATTTCTGCCTTGCAAACCAGTTCATCTGTACCACTTTTCTAGATTCTACATACATGCGTTAATATACGATATTTCCAACACTAGTGCTTGTTATGCCCCTGTTTTTTGTTTTCTGGTCGCACAGGGAGATCTTAGTTCCCCGCCCCTGCAGTGCAAATGCTGAGTCTTAACCACTGGACCACTGGGGAAGTCCCTACACCCCTCTTTTTACGAGACCCTGAAGGCCTGTGACCTGTCTGCTGTTCTCTACCCTCTACCTCTTTTTTACTTCATTATTTTCTACTTTGGGGCACAAATGCATTTGGGGGGAGGTGACATTTGTTCTGTAATTCATCAATTCTGATATGTACATCATTTTCACATTATAACATCCCTGAAATTGAGACATCTATAGCAATCAATGGCATCTTATAATTGCTTTTGGCCAGTTAGGGGTCATGGCACAGTTGGCACCGCCCATGCATATGTGAACTTGGTTATTGTTTCTTGTGACCTGAGTAGACTGCTGCAAACTGCCAATGTCTCTGTCAACACACCATTTAGAAAACATTTCAGGAAGGACCATGAGTCCTGCTTGTTGTTTGAAAACCTCTGTTGACATCTTCTGGTAAGATCAACTAACAGAATGGAAGGCAGGGGTTTGTCAGAAACAATTACAGAGTACTCCTTGAGGATACATTGCATCACTAATGCTCCTGGTGGCAGAGAGGACAATATTGTGTGGAAAACAGACTTCGATTACTCTCAGCTGAAAAGTGACCTAGGAGAGTTGGCCTTGGAATGTGAAGATATTTCAGGAATACCTTAGCCAATTTATTTGTCTATATTTCCCTTTTTGTACATGAATGCTATGTAATAAAAGCAAATGTCTAAATGAGTCTGAGAGAGCTCTTTCAATAAGTATAAAATGAGAAGTCTAATACAGATGGCCAATAGGCACATGAAAAGATGCTCAGCATCGTTAATTAGAGGAAGGCAAATCAAAACTGCAGTGAGGTACCATCTCACACCAGTCAGAATGGCCGTCATCAAAAAGTCTACAAACAACAAATGCTGGAGAGGATGTGGAAAAGGGAACCCTCCTACACTGTTGGGGGTAATATAAGTTGGTGCAGCCACTATGGAGAACAGTATGGAGGTTCCTCAAAAAAACTAAAAATAGAGTTGCCATATGATCCAGCAATCCCACCCCTGGGTGTATTTCTGGACAAAATTATAATTCAAAAAGATACACGCACCCCTATGTTCATAGCACACTATTCACAGTAGCCAAGACACGGAAACAACCTAAATGTCCATCAGCAGATGAATGGATAAAGAAGATGTGGTACATATATACAATGGACTATTACTCAGCCATAAAAAGAATGAAATTATGCCATTTGCAGCAACATGGATGGGCCTAAAGACTATCACACTAAGTGAAGTAAGTCTGACAGAGAAAGAAAATACCATATGATATCACTTATATGTGGAATCTAAAATATGATACATATGGAACCTCTCAGAACTCTGCTTTTTAAGGTAGGTCAGAGTTCTAAGGGTAAATTTCAACAGGCCAATTTATCATAATTTAAATTACTGAGTTAGAAAAAACAAAGGTTTAGTTTCTAGGCTAAAATAAAGAATTTCTCATTTCAGGATATCTAATTGAAAGCCACTGATAGAATTTAGCTATCAGAAATGTTAAAAGACTGGTTTATAATGGTCTATTTCTGATACATGAATACTTATAATAACCATGTACAAATGGAAGTCAACAGTATACCATGCTTCTTAAATATTAGCAAACAGGGCCACGACTTGCAAATTTTAAAATGTGCAACTACTTTTAAACTACAAATATGTTCCCACCAAGTGCCGATAAATACTTTTATAGTACTTGTTAAAGAAATGTTTCAATATGTATTAAACAAGCAGCCCTAAAAATATGCAACTGTTCATACTTTATGGAAAAATTAAAGACAAACAACATATAAAATATGACACATATGAACTTATCTATGGAACGGAAACAGACTCACAGACAGAGAAAACAGATTTGTGGTTGCCAAGGGGCAGGGGGAGGGATGGATTGGGAGTTTGGGATTAGTAGATGCAAACTATTATATATAGAATGGATAAACAACAAGGTCCTGTTATATAGCACAGGGAACTATATTCAGTATCCTGTGATAAACCCTAATGGAAAAGAATATGAAAAAGAATGTATATATGTATATAACTGAATCACCTTGCTGTACAGTAGAAATTAACATTGTAAATCAACTATACTTCAGTAAAATAAAATAAAATGAAAAGTCTAAGTGATAAGGAAGTATTGTGTCACAGTTTATTTGGCAGCATTTTTTTGTTCAGTCTTAGTGCTACATAAAATGATGGGTGTATCTTATAACTGAGGTATTTTAGATTTGATGAATTATGGTGGTAATATTTGCATTTAGGTATATCTGAAGTGTTGAAACATGGCACTTGTGAGTGAAGAGACTCTAGTATAGTTGTTCCTTGTTTGTTTCCTTGTTTTCTTCCCAATACAAACATTTGCATATACATCATGAAAGATAAAACCAATTTAGAAATGAAAGAGAAAGTCCCCCATCAACTTGGTCCCCAGACATACCACTGTAAACAGAACAGTATATATTCTTTCAAAAAATAAACTAAAATATACTTTTAAATATATTAATTTATTTTTTAAGTATTTGATACTTATAAAAGAATATATGTAATGTATATGTTAAGTTACGAAGCATAAAACTAATACCCATGAACCCATCTCCCACTTTAAGAATTATAAATCCCGATAGCACTGCATCTTTTTGTATATGCCTTCCCAAGCCCATACCCCAGTTTCCCCACCAGGGAAACTGATTTTGTTGTTGTTGTTATTTCTCTTATTTTCAGTATAATTTTACTATATATGTGTGAATTCCTATACAATGTATTCTGTTTGTTTTCTTGCCTTTGAACTTTTAAAAAAATAGTATTATTCTGTATATATTCTTCTGCAACATGCTTTCTGCACTCAACATTGTATTTGGGAGATTCATCCATATTAATGCCTATAATTCAGGGTTTCTCAACCTTGACACTGTTGATATATTGGACTGGATAATTTTTTGTTGTGGGGGGCTGTCCAGTGCATGTTAGGGCCTGACACATAGTAGCTTCTCAATAAATGTTTTTTCTTTTGTAGCCAACTTGTACACCAAAGTGTTCAGTAATAATATTTGTTGAATGAATGAATGAGTGAATGAAAGAATGAATGAACTAAGCCTTTACTCTTCTGGGGCATCTTCTTAGGGCTTCGGCTGCCCTAGCTTATCACTCTTGGCTTGGTTCTTTCACTTAAGCTTTGAATTCTGACTGGATCTGAATTAAATGGTGGCCTTTCACCATAGCTCATCTCCCTGTGGGAAGCCAAAAGCAACCAGGAGAATACTTGACTTTTTCAAAGAAGGTGGCTTCTGGTCAGTTCCACCTCAGTGTCAAAGGCCAGAATCTTCTTATTTTCAAGAGAATCCCCAAATTCCGGATTTTATGGATATCTTCTGATATTTAAACATTTGCAAAGGATTCAATTTCTTTTTTTTTTTTTTTCACATCACATAGGACAAATTAGAAATGCCTAAGCTTGGCTTTGACCCTCAGGAAGCCAGTTGACAACCTTTGCTTCAAGCTAGCCACCATGGTCCTGCTTTCATGTGACCACGGAGGTAATGGCTCTTGGCCTTGAGAATAGGACCTTCACATAGGGCCCTAGGACCCTTTCCACTGGAGCTTCTCCGGGCCAAAGACTAAGGGAAGGGGAAGAAAGCCACCATTTGTAGATGCACCCTGCACAAGATTCCCACTCTTTCCTTCAACTGCTGCAGCAGCCCTGTGAGATAGGTGTTATCATTATCCCCATTTTGACAGAAACAAAAACTCAGAATTACAACATCACTTGCTAAAGTTCCACTTTGCTACTAAGTTGCAGGCCTAGGATTTGAACCCAGGACTATCTGACTAGACTATAAACTCATTTAGAGAAGAGAGAAACAGTGCCCTATTCCTCTCTGTATTCTTCCAAACACAGGTCTGGGCACATAGTCAGTGCTCAGTAGGCATGGTTGATTGATGATCAATTGATTGTCTGGAGAAAGACATGCTTATGGCTACATCTTCTCAACACTTAAACAAGAATTTGAGATTCAGTTTGTCTAGGCCCGATAGTCAAACTCCCCTACCAAACAAGAAAAACAACACACATGTACAAATACATTGAATTATCTGAATTGAGTTCTTATCTGAATTGGCATCAAAGAGATACAGAAGAGATAGAAATATTTAAAAGAATAGAATTGTGATTACCTACCAGCTTTTCATAAGCTCTTTCCATTCTCCCTGCTTCTCAGCCCCCTCAAAAGAACATTTTTGTCATTAAAAAAAAAGACTCCAATTATTCTTTCATGAGCATATCCTGAAAAGGATTCCATATACTAAATTAGTGTGAGTGGCTGGTGGTGATGACAATGACACCTCAACTCTGAGCAGTGATTAATATTTCTGTACCAGTATTTTACAATATGGAGCTCAAATTACAGACTTAATCCAATGAAAAAACATGAGAGGTATTTATAGTCAGAATACTTGTTGAAAGATTCCCCACCTATAGAAACATACAGGATAGCTCCAGGGAGTATATCATCATTTTCCTAAAGTTTTGGCAAGAAGCTGTTAGGAGTCCTGATATGGCTGGCAACATGGAAGAACATTTCCTCCTCTTGATGGCACCCAGCCAGCTTCTGACAGCCCTGTGCCAGCTTCCCAGAGCTACAAATGGCTTGGGGTGATTTTATCTTGACTTTATTATCCTAACTCACAACCTATAGAAGTAATAAAAGAGGAAACACAACGGATGAAATGTGAAGCAACAGCAATGAGCCATGACCAATTTAAGATGAAGTTCAAAATGCATAACCAAGCAACAGACTTAATCCAAATTCAAACAGTAGGTAGTAAGGTGGACAAGCCCCAAAGACAGTAATGGCATTAGAAAACTATAAGGAAAAGAACTAAAGTATTCCTTTGACTCCAAGTGGGGCCAGAGAGGCAGAGATTCTTTTTCCTCCCTCTTAGGAGGCTTGAAATGGAAGTCAGGGATGAGAAAAAATTATTTCCTATGTAGTTCATTGTGCTCAGATATCATTTGTAGTATTATAAGAGACTGGCCATAATTTATTCATGTGTTCATTTTAAAGATATGTTTCAACAGATGCATGTACCCCAATGTTCAGAGCAGCATTGTTTACAATAGCTGACATATGGAAGCAACCTAAGTGCCCATGAACAGATGAATGGATAAAAAAGCTGTGGTGTATATATATATATATATAAAATAGAATACTACCCAGCCAGAAAAATGAGTGAAATTATGCCATATGGAACAATATGGATTAAGTTGGAGGGTATTTTGCTTAGTGAAATAAGTCAAAGAAAGACAAATACTGTATGATATCACTTACATGTGGAATCTAAAAAATAAGACAAAGTAGTGAATATAACAAAAAAGAAACAGACTCACAGATACAGAGAACAAACTAGTGGCTACCAGTAGGGAGAGAGAAGCGGGAGGGGCAAAAGAGGGGTAGGAGATTAAGAGGTACAAACTACTATGTATAAAATAAGTAAGCTACAAGGATATATTGTATAGCACAGGGAATATAGCCAATATTTTATAATCACTATAAATGGAGTATAACCTTTAAAATTTGTGAATCACTATGTTGTACACCTGAAACATATAATATTGTAAATCAACCATACCTCATTAAAAAAAAAAAAACTCCGAAGGAAAAAAAATATATGTTTTGACATCTGCCCTATCATATTTCTGCCTTCAAATCCCTCACAGTCCAGGGAGGGGCTCAGTCATGAACAAATAGCTACAAAATGAAATAAGTTACAGATCAAAAAAAGTGGGAAGCACAGAGGAAGGAGCAGCATGACTCCTCCCTTGAGGATGGAAATAGGGGTGAGGAACTGAGAATCTGGGGCTGGGGCAGGGAATTCCCCATCACAGATTGCTGAGCCACCAAAACCAGAAGGTTGACCCAAGTCCAGGGTGCATGCAGAAAGCCAAAGTCCCAAGTTGGAATGAAAGTCCTGGCATGGACAAGGCAAAGGGCTCAGAGACATCTCAGTGTTGGAGCATAGAGCCCCAGATCTGGGAAAATAGGGGGGCCAGATTGACCACAATTGCCTACGTACTCCCTGCTGCTCCTACATCCCTGTCCCTTCCCTGGGACCTCCCCATGATCCAGCAACCAATGGGTTCAGATGGCCCACCAGGGGCCCCCAGGACGGAGCTGTGTGATAGTAGGCCTGCTTCTGTTTTGATGGCTTTTACATGCTTGCCGCGGGCGGGGGTGTGATATGCAGGTGGATCAGCCAAGTTTGATGGTTTAGGATGCGATGAAGGGAGTATCTTGCCCTTTTGGGGGGGAAAAGGAGAAGTTTTCTCGGACACTTTGATAAAGAGGAAGGTATGGAGCTGGTGGAAATGGGGCATGAGGGAGTGTGTGCGTAAAGGCAGAAAGCATGTAAGGGGCTGGGCTCTGAGCCTGAGGGGCTGTGGGTACCAATGAGCCTGAGCCAGTGGGCTTGAGCCACGTTGGGGAGCCTCAGGTGAGGCTTCAGGGCTTAGACTTTATCCTCTAGCCAAAGAGGAAGAAGACTTTCTTTCCAATTAAGAAGAGGTGGTTCTGAACCCAGGAGCTCTCATTGCCTTACTAGATGGGTCTGAATGCTGGTGATAGCCATGTTTTTTTCTGTGTCCCAGAGAACAAGCCACTAGGAAACAGACACAAGCTGTTTGCTGCTCTGTTACTGCCTATGTGCTGAGTAGGGCTGCAGATGTCCCAGTCACAGGAAAGCTTTGCTTGAGAGAATGCCCAGAGGTGTGCAGACATTAGCAGTACCCAGTGATCACGCCCAGGGGGCCTCAGGAGGGTAAGCAGTCCCACTGCCCCAAGTCCTGAGATGCAGCCATTTCCCTGGGCCTTGACCTTTGGTCTCTCAGGCTCCCAAGGGCTGCAGAGTCTGTTTTCACAGGCCCAAGAGGTAGTTTTCAGAGACCCCTTGTGGCAAATCATACATCTTCTATAATGAAAGAATGCTATCTTACTAGAGACACAGCTCATTTGTCCCTGGTCTGTTCCTTGGGGAACTTTCTGTACAGAAAGTATAAACGTCATCTGAGCATCCAACAGACTTTCTTTCCTTCCCATCTGTGTAAAAATTTACCCGTAACACCACTTTATGCTGCTCAAATTTTCAGGGACTTGGAGGGACCATTTCAACCAGCTTCGTGGCAGCTTGGTGAGGGAGGTGTCATCACCCCCTCCTATAGGGGAGAAAACTAAGGCTCAGAGAGGGTAAGTTCCACCGTTTGTGAAGTTGAGATTCAAACCCAGACTTGCCAGAAGCCCCAGTCCATGCTCTTCCCACTGGCCCACATTTTCTCTCCTCCCAGGGAAGAGATGCTGATGCAAGGGCTACTATTTCCAAGGGCCTGGAGTTCCTCTGAATGTTTGCTTATCAGTTTGGTTGAGTTTAATAAGACAAATCATTCTGACTGGGCCTTAAAGACAAACATCTCATGATGGTGAAAAGTGTGAGAAGGGAGGGTTCATCATAATATTTTGCATTTATAGGACTCTATTTTCCCAAGCATTTTACAGTTTCCACTGCACTGAGTCACCCAACCCTCCTGTGAAGGGGCTGGAGCATTTATTACACTGGCTCCTTCTGAGGGTTAGGTCAGGCAGGCTACTCCAAATTTCAGCGGCTTCCCCTTTTCGGGGTTACAGTCCTCCATGGTGTATTAGAAAAGAGGGAATTTGAATAGCAGGGACCCTCTATCACCATGTACTCCTCTCTCCTCACTGGGGCCTCCTGGGACCTTTTCATGGTCCCCTTGAGAGCAAGCTGCTTGCTCCAAATGGGAGGGGCAGGCCACTCTCACTCTCCTGCCCTCTCCCTTTGTTCTTCACCAGCATCATCATATGAGGCTAAACTAGGAGGGTAGGGTAACTAGGGACAATCTCAATGTAGCAATGGAAAAAAATTTAAGCATGCATGCTAAATATGATTTCTTCCCCCATAGATTGAGAAAGAGTGCCAAGAAGTGAAACCAAGAAGTTTAGGACCAAGAAGTCATCCCAGGTATGTCTGTGGGTACCACAGGCCTCCAGGGCTGCCACACTGCACAGCTCAGCCCCACCTGGGGCCTTGCCAGTCCCTAACCCTGTGCCCTAGCCTCATATTTCTCTGAGAAAGCTTCTTCTTTTTTACTTCTGCCTTGCAGATCTGACTTGCAAATCTCTCCACTCTGCCTCAAAAATCTGCTCCCACTTTTTAGGAAACCCCACCTTTAAATCCCAGGACTTGATCTCAATTTACAGCATTCCCTACCCCAGCAGTACAGTTCCTTAGGTATGAGTTATTCAGTCTGGAATGATAGCCAGAGTGCGGGAGGACAGACCACACAGGGTAGTGGCACTCTCTTCCACAAGATAGTCAGAGGTTGGGGAGGGTCTCACCAGTTTCCTCTAGAATCCACCCCTCCCCAGTCCCCACTACCACTACCCTGTGAGAATCAGGTAGGCTTCTTTATTTTTCTGATTAACCAGTTGGTAACTTTAGATCAGATATACACTCATCTCTAATGGACAGAGTTTTAGTCTAAAGCCGTAAAGCTAAATAAAGACTGCAAACATCTTCTATTTGGTGAGTGCTGTGTTTTCAAAAATGTTTGAGAATTTGAACTCCTTTAAGTAGGGCATGCCTTCTCAATTAGCCACAGTCCCCACTGTTCCCTAGTGTCCTACACCTAGGCTGATTCACTCATTTATATTTTCTGTGTTGTCCCTATAGGCATCTGTGTTTGCCACTACTCTTCCAAACTCACAAGGAAGAAGAGAAACATTTTCCTAATTGTCCCCTAATTTGCAAACCTGCTTCTCTCTCAGTGGAGCTAGTACAGCACATTATTACTGCATCGTGCTTGATTTTTTCCTTAAACCCCCTTCCTCCTTTCAAACAAGCTTCCTTGGCATTTTAAAATTTCATTACTGAATGGACAAAAAGCACACGAAAAGTGTGCAACATCACTAATTATTAGAGAAATGTAAATCAAAACTACAATGAGGTACCATCTCACACCAGTCAGAATGGCCATCATCAAAAAATCTACAAACAATAAATGCTGGAGAGGGTGTGAAGAAGAGGGAACCCTCTTGGACTGTTGGGGGAATGTAAATTGATACAGCCACTACGGAGAATAGTATGGAGGTTCCTTAAAAAACTAAAAATAGAGCTACCATATGATCCAGCAATCTCACTCCTGGGCATATATCTACAGAAAACCATAATTCGAAAATATATATGCACCCCAGTGCTCATTGCAGCCCTGTTTACAATAGCCAGGACATGGAAGCAACCTAAGTGTCCATCAACAGAGGAATGGATAAAGAAGATGTGGTACATATATACAGTGGAATATTACTCAGCCATAAAAAGAGAATGAAATAATGCCATTTGCAGCAACATGGATGGACTTAGAGATTGTCATACTGAGTGAAGTAAGTCAGACAGAGAAAGACAAATGTCATATGATATCACTTATATGTGGAATCTTAAAAAAAAAGGGTACAAATGAACTTATCTACAAAACACAAATAGAGTTAGAGATGTAGAAAACAACTTATGGTTACCAGTGGAGGGGAAGGGAGGGAGGGATAAACTGGGAGATTGAGATTGACATATACACACTACTATATATAAAATAGGTAACTAATAAGGACCTATTGTATAGCACAGGGAACTCTACTCAGTACTCTGTAATGGCCCGTATGGGAAAAGAACCTAAAAAAGAATGGATATATGTATATGTATGACTGATTCATTTTACTGTACACCTGAAACTAACACAACATTATAAATCAACTATACTCCAATAAAATTTTTTTTTTTTTTTTTTTTTTTTTTTTTGTGGTACGCGGGCCTCTCACTGTTGTGGCCTCTCCCGCTGCGGAGCACAGGCTCCGGATGCGCAGGCCCAGCGGCCATGGCTCACGGGCCCAGCCGCTCCGCGGCATATGGGATCCTCCCAGACCGGGGCACGAACCCGTATCCCCTGCATCGGCAGGCAGACTCTCAACCACTGCGCCACCAGGGAGGCCCCCCAATAAAATTTTTTTTAAAAATTCCATTACTGAACTGCTTGTCCCTTAAAGGTTGCTCCTGTAATTATACAAACACATGGCCAAAGTTTTGAAATCATCTCTGGGGTTGGGGCAAGATGGTGGGGAAGAGTAGGCAACACCATATTCCTATCACAAACTGAGCAGGAGAGAGGTCCTGACCTGGCTCTGGGACTGCCCTGCAGACCGTGGTGTTCTTTTCAGTGTGAGCAAAAAGAGCTTAGTGAATCAATTCACTAAGACTTGGGAGAGCGAAGGGGCAGCCAAGAGCATCAATAGCAGTAGAAGATTCAGGTCAGGTTAACAGGAGGTCCCAAATGTTGCAATGTGAGCCACTCTCCATCCCACACACTTATTCCCACAGCCTGGCAGACGTGATTAAACAATCTCAGCACTCTTTCCCACCAAGTGGACTACTCCCTCACAAGCCTTCTCTGTCCCTCACTCCAGGCAGCCACCACAGCCTGAGCAAAGCTGAAAATTATGATGAAACCTATTTCCTATCCTTTAATTACACTGGATGGCTAATCTAAAGACCAGGACTCTGGTGTTAACCCTGCCATTGACTCACTGGGCTATCTGGGGCTTGGACAAGGCTGCTTACCTCTGCAGACCGGTTTCTTCATCTGTTAAACCAAGTGGTTGGGCAGTTGATTAATTGATTTCCAACCTGATGTCAAGGTTAAGTGAGTAGAATGATGATTTAGGTGAGGAGGGCTGGAAGAGTACAGAAAAGGAAGGGATCCCTGTGGGTCAGTTGTCCTGAGAGGGTCTCTGACTTAGTAGAATTTATAGTAGAATTTATGCAAAGCTGATGGCCACATTTAGAGAAACAGGAGGAGGCTCCAAGCAGGCATCATGAGCAAAGGCATGGAGGTGAGAATGTATTGAACAGGGAGAGGGCCTGTAAATTAACAATAGTCCCATAAATCCCTGTGTTAGATGCATGCAATCACTCACTCAGTAAACCTTTCCTCTGTCCTACCATGTGTTGGGCATTGTGTGAGGTGCTGAGGTCCTACTGTGGATAGAAGACACATACAGAGTGACTGTTGCTGTATGCTGGCTCCTTACCCACACTGCAGCGTCAATAGGACTGGATGCAGCTTGCCCTCTGGCCCTTCCAGACGGGCAAGGAGATACATTTTAATGGCTGAGTGAGTACAGCCAAGTCACCTAACTGCTCTCAGCACTTTTGCAGATAAGTGAGGCACTTCATGTAAAAGGCACTTTGTCAACTGTAAAATCCTCCACAGATGTTGTCTATAAATCTAAATTGTAATAATAACAACAATTGAATGAGATGCTGATGGTAGAATTTCAGGCAAGGGACCTTAAGTGGCAGAAAGCAGTCAAAGCCCCTGGAAACCAACTCATCAGAGAAAAGCTGACTTTGACCCTTGCTCCCTGACCGTCCCACCTTCAACGTTTTGACCCAGTTTAGGCTTCCTTTTAAAAGCTCATAGAAATATTTTCTCACTATAATTACAGGCAAGGCTCAGGATCTCTGTCGTAAGAAGAGCTGATAGAAAAGCGACAATTAATCAAGGCACATAACTGAAGGGTAGATAAATATATCCGGTGGCAGATGAGGCCCCTTCCTATTGGATACTTTTCCCAGTATCCAAGGGCAAAGATAGGAATGTGCTTCATTTAGACCAGAGGGTGCTGAGCACTTTATAATTAAAGGCTCCTGTCAAGAAGTGAGGTGCACGTGAATGTGGGTGATGGAGACTTCTGGGTGCCTCCTGCATGGACTGAGTCAACATGCTCCTTTTCCTACCCAGGAGGCTTTCTGTACTGCTGGCAGTGGCTCGATTTAAAAAAGTCGGCTAATCATGAGATCGGAGGGCATGTCTGGCATAGAGACAGTGTGACTCCTGTCACTGAGCAGAACAATGAAAAGTTCAAAAATAGTAGTATCTGCTAGTGGAAAACCAATAAACATATAATTTCCAGGTAATTACTATCATATAATTAGCTCTCTGCTTTCATATGCCCCAGCAGAAATTGAGTTGGGGAGCAACTGTAACACAGCTTAATAATCATGGCACATTCCACAGCAAAATGAAGACTTTCTTTTCTCCCAACAAAAACTGAGGGTCAAAGAGCACCAAGACTGGCTGAGCCTGGGCCCAATTCACATGGACTGGTGAGCCGGGTTCTTGGGTGACATAAAATGGGCTCTGGAATCTGAAGAGCTGGTTTTCATTCCAGCTCTACCTGATCCCCTCTTGTGACCGTTCCTCCAGTTCTTGGTGTCCTTCTAATCAGTAAAATGATGGTGTTGGACTAACTCACACATTCTCATCACACTCAAGGGGGTGAACATTGGTTCTGGAGGCAAAACAGTCTTAGATATTACAATGGCTTGTGGCCCTCCAAAGCTCAACCCTATCTGGCAAAATCTTATTTTTTAGCGTTTAACTTATTTCTCTCATCAGGTTTTCTTTGTCATTATCATTAAGTCCGCAGAGGATACACAAAATGCATGCAAGATCAGTACTGCAAAACTACGGGGGATGGATTGGAGGACTTTCTTTTCATCCCTCGCTCCATCACAAAGTCCTATCACAAGAGGTGGCTCGTGTGTCCTATTGGCTGCCATTCGCCGCCTCCTGGGTGTTGTTTACGTGTATTTCTCAGTGACTTTGTGTGTGACTTGGGCTTTGAGAATTAAATAAAAAGTTGTATTTTACTATTTCATTCTTCTAAGTTATTCAATCCATGAATAATTATGCCAAGTGCTGAAAAGAAAAAAATGTCAACAATATCTGAAAGAATATCTAGCCAAGTACACACACACACAGTGCATAAATGGATATACAATACATCTGTGATATTAAAATTTCATGGGAGCAGCGATTAGGATAAAAAAAAAGTCTAAAAACACCCTTGGTGAAGGTAATAATAGGTTGAGAATGCTGCACTAGATGATTCTAAGAGTCTTTCCAGCTATGAGATTCTGTAGGTCCATGATTAAGAAGTATCCTCTGAGTTGGTACCCACCCAGCACAGCAACGTCACTTACTGTCCTGTGAATTTGGGAAGGTTCCTTAACCCCTCTGAGCCTTGGATTTCTCACTGGGAAAGAGGACATGCATACATGCCTCAATAGGTATCAGCATCTTTCTTCTAGGGGAAGAGGAATAGACCAGTTTGAGCAGGGTCTTCATTTGTGTTCTCCTAAAATCAGAGCCTGAGACAAGGACTTGAGCACAGGTAGGTTTGGGGAGATGATCCCAGGAAGCAGGATTGAGTGAATGGGGGGAGTGAGACAGGAAAGGGTGAAAAGTCAGTAAAGGGTGTGAGTTGGTTACTGCTGTGGGCAGGTGGGCCTCAATCCTGCTGGCAAATCTCTGAAGAATTATCTAGAAAGCATCTTAGAATTGTTCCTTTGAAGGACGGGAGGCTGGGGCATTTGAGCACTGATTTACATCCTCCATGGCAGAGGGTTACCCCTGGGGATGTTGACTCCTCTGCACTTTGAGGCTGCCCTGCACTTAGGCTGAGTGAGCTTCTGCAGCTTTGAGAAAAGATTTGAGGCAGAACATGAAAAGATGCTCATCATTGCTAATTATTAGAGAAATGCAAATCAAAACTACAATGAGGTACCACCTCACACCAGTCAGAATGGCCATCATTAAAAAGTCTACAAATAGCAACTGCTGGAGGAGGTGTGGAGAAAAGGGAACCCTCCTACACTGTTGGGAGGAATGTAAATTGGTGCAGCCACTATGGGGAACAGTGTGGAGGCTCCTCAAAAAAATTAAAAATAGAGTTGCCATATGATCCAGCAATCCCACTCCTGGGTGTATATCCAGACAAAACTATAATTTAAAAAAATACATGCACCCCTATGTTCATAGCAGCAGTATTCACAATAGCCAGAACATGGAAACAAACTTAATGTACATTGATAAATGAATGGATAAAGAAGATGTGGTACATATATACAATGGAATACTACTTAACCATAAAAAAGAACGAAATACTGCCATCTGCAGCAACATGGATAGACCTAGAGATTATCACACTAAGTGAAATTAGTCAGAAAGAGAAAGAAAAATCCATATGATATCACTTATATGTGGAATCTAAAATATGACACAAATGAACTTCTCTACAAAACAGAAACAGACTCACAGACATAGAGAACAGACTTGTGGGGAGGAGGGGTGGCAGAGGGATGGAGTGGGAGTTTGGGGTTAGCAGATGCAAACTATTACATATAGAATGGTTAAATAACAAGGTCCTACTGTATAGCACAGGGAACTATATTCAATATCCTGTGATAAACCATAATGGAAAAGAATATAAAAAAGAATGTATGTATATGTATAACTGAATCACTTTGCTGTACAGCAGTAATTAACACAACACTGTAAATCAACTATACTTCAATTTTAAAAAGATTTGAGGCAGAAAAAGAGATAAAATGCCTGAGGTGGGACATGGTCCGTATGCTTGGAAATATCCATCATGGCCTCAGTGGTGGCCCAGAGACTCTGCCCAACCACAAAAGAGTGTGTGTTAAGGGGTACTCCTGGCCATAGCACCATCCATCCATCCATGCATCCATCCATACAGGACCCATGCACCATCCATTGATTCAAGCATCCAGGCATCCAACCATGCATGCATCTATCCATTCATCATGCTCCTTCCTACTATGATAAAGAATTTGAAGTGAGACACAAATATGTGCTAATACCCTGGAAAAGTCATTCCCTCTTTTTGGGATTTCCTTCTTCTCTGGAAAAAACAAAAAAAGGTGGGGAGGGATTGGGATGCTTGGTCTTACAGCCCCTGGCCAGCTTTGGGGTTTAAAGTGTAGTAAGAACAAGAATTGAAAAGGCAGCCCACCACAGCTGGAGAAATGAAGTACAGATGTGTTCTGGTGAGGCTGGCTGGTTGTCCAGAGAGGCAAAGCCCCGGTGCAGGCCCTCACTCCAGAATCTGGTCCTCTGCACCAGAGCTTTAGACACCTGGGTATAGAATCTGGATGTGACTGGCTTCTGGAAATGAAAGTAAAGGTGGTTGGGGAGCTATAAAGTGGGCCCTGATTCAGAATTCCCAAGTTCATCAGATACACCAGAGGCCAATTTATTAACTTAGCATGAGCTATAACTGTCAAGAGAATCAGAACCCTTTGTGGGCTGATCAGCACATACAGACGTCAAATGCTAAACACAGGCTGTTTGGGGAGCTTGATTCAGAACCTTTGGGAGGGAGCAGGTGATTTCACGGCAGGTGTCACTAGGCTATGACAGTCTGATGCATCCAACTCTCTCTGGAGGCAGGCTCACGGGGGCTGACAGTGAGCCCAGCTTCTCCCCTGATAGTGTGGAGACACGTGGCCAAATTCTGTATTTTGAGTCCCCACCCAGCTGTCCATACTCCTATTGAGAGTTCTTACAACTCCCAGATTGGATACAATACAATTAATTTTGAATCAAGTGCTTTAACTGAAATCACATTCCAGGTCTGCTTCCCAGGAATGAGTCTTGGGTGCACTCACACTTTTCAGTCACCTACCGAGGGCTGCTTTAGAGTGGCTGATGGCATCCATGATGTGTAGGTTTTCCTAGTTTGGCTCTCAGAGTGTACTGGCTAGCCATCCCCTGCTCCCTGGCAACACACACACACCCTACCCAGAGCTATTCTCTGCTCTATTCCGTGCCCCAAAGTCTGCCTCTGTGGATGCACCCTTGGCCTCCTTTGCCAGTTCACTTGTGGTTGGCAGGAGACTGGGGACAGGAAGAGATATGGGTCAGATCTTTTTCTTTCCCTCTATCTCCCTGCTGTGATGGCCTGTTTTGGGCTGCCTCCCTCCAAGGCTATAGCTCCTGATGGGAAGTCCTTTATTTACTCTTCTTATCCCTTCAGACCTAAGGGTGGTAACAGCTTCCCTCCCTCTCTCAGATGCTGCTCTCTGAGTGCCCCAACATCCCTTGTTGGTTCCCTGAATTCTGCTCATATCGCTGTATCTCCCTCTATCAAGTATCTTTATTTGAACCACCTGGGGGGGTGACTCCTACTTCTTAGTCTGACCCTGATCATTACAGAGGGTATCCTCATTCTCAAAGTCCTGGTAGGTTCCCATAATAGTTTCCCATATCATCACAAAAAGGGCTTTATGTTTTCATGTGACAACGTGTGTTAGTGTAAGAGCGAAAGCAATTGACATTGACAGGTTTAGAAACCCTGGACAAGAATAAAGTGTTTCAAGAAATGTCTCAGGGCGTCCCTGGTGGTGCAGTGGTTGAGAGTCCGCCTGCCGATGCAGGGGATACAGGTTCGTGCCCTGGTCAGGGAGGATCCCACATGCCGCGGAGCAGCTGGGCCCGTGAGCCATGGCCTCTGAGCCTGCACGTCCGGAGCCTGTGCTCCGCAATGGGAGAGGCCACAACAGTGAGAGGCCCGCGTACCGCAAAAAAAAAAAAAAAAAAAAAAAGAAATGTCTCAGCTGGACAATGGCACATTAAGGTGGAGATAATTATGACCATCAGTGACCTTCTCAATGACACGCCAAGGAGGGTGTGACTGTCCTCAAAGTAATCCCATCACATTTCACTTTATGAGAAAATAGAGGTATCAGATTTAGAAATTAAATAGCTTATCAAATTTTAACTCTCAATCATAAGATATTAAGGTTATTAATTATTAAAGTTCTAGTCATGCATTAAGATACTTTAAACATTTAAAAATACACTGAGCTTCTAACAAGTTAATTTTACAAAAAGAACATTGGTTGAAATGAACAGAAGTTAATTTCTCTGGGCCTCCCTTTCCTCTTTTGTTTGGCAGAACAATTTTTATTATCCTTCTTACTAGTTTAGGAACATCTAAGACTCCATGATCCGTGGAGATTCATTCTGCCCATCAATGTATTCATTCTACTCAGCCTTTCTTCACCTTATTTGATCAACCTACACTGTTGCATAAAAAGTACTGTGGAGCCCACTAAGGGGAGGGCTTTAACCCACACCCACACCCTAAATCTTCCTCTGACAATCCTGGCCATAAAATCTCACCACCCTTTTCCACATTGACACTTGGAATTTGAACCACACAATTTGCCATCTGACTGCATATATTTTGTTCTCTGTTGCT
Source organism: Mesoplodon bidens (assembly GCF_964165515.1). NCBI lineage: Eukaryota > Metazoa > Chordata > Mammalia > Artiodactyla > Ziphiidae > Mesoplodon > Mesoplodon bidens. The sequence goes on along the minus strand of NC_138178.1, from coordinate 57,525,600 downwards.
TCACATGTGTTGTTTCTTGTATTTTCAATGAAATTATAAATCATTCTGGACATAGAAAACAAACTTATGGTTACCTAAGAGGAAAGGTGGGGGGGATAAATCAGGAGTTTGGTATTAACATATACACACTACTGTATATAAAATAGGTAACCGGGACTTCCCTGGCTGCCAGCGGTTAAGACTCCATGCTTCCACCACAGGGGGCACAGGTTCAATCCCTGGTTGGGGAACTAAGACCCCTCGAGCTGCATGGTGTGACCAAAAAAATAAAAATAAAAAAAAATAACCAACAAGGACCTATTGTGTAGCACGAGGAACAAAACTCAATATTTTATAATACCTATAAGGGAAAAGAATCTGAAAAAGAATATATATATATTTATATATAATATATATATTTATATATAATATATATATATTTATATATATATACACACAAACACACATACAACTGAATCACTTTGCTGTATACCTGAAACTAACACAACATTGTAAATCAACTACACTTCAATTAAAAAAAATCATTCTGGGATAGGCACACTGTCATGCATCATTGTATGCCCTCTGCCACCCAGAACAAGGGCAGACTCATAGATATTACACATCCATTCGGCCAACATTTTTGAGCAGCTACTATGTGCCAGGCACAGTGTTAGGCTCTGGGCATAAAGATGATTAAGATAAAATCCAGATTCTCATGAAACTCAAAATCTGGAGAGGACAATAGATTTGTTAATATACAATTATAGTATGTCCTGGTAAGTGTTCAAATGAAGTCATGGTCCCAAATACCAGGGAGAGCAAAGAAGGTGAGGTTTGATATAGATATTAAAGAATAAGAAGACTTTTCCAAGAAGTGCAATGATGGAAGAGATGCCAGTAATGGGGAATTAGGTGAAAAGAACTATGTCGGCAGAAGGGCAAGCAGTGGGATATTTGGGCACTCCTTGGAGGGGAGGGGACAACATGATGGTGGGACATGAGGTGCTTCAGAGGCCCTTGGTGGCCTCCTGGAGCTGGAGTCCTAAGACATGGGTCTGAATTCTAGTTTTGCCTTTTCCTTCACATCAACCTTTGTGAGCCACCATTTCCTTATCTCTAAAACAGGAACAATAAGACCTATTTCTTACTGCCTTTGCAAGGATTAAACAAGGTAACGAATGGAAGAGCACCAGTTTAATGTCCTGCCATACCACTTACTGGTTATGGGATATTAGACAAGTTACTAAATCATTCTGAGCCTCAGTTTCCTCATGGGACAATAATAACGATACTTAGATTAACTTATGTTTAGAATTTCATAGCAAGTCTTCTTCCTCTGCCTAAATGATATGCATCCTTCTTTTGAATAATTATGGAAGGAATTGTATTTTCCTTTTTTCTCCCTGGCTGCCAGGAAGCTCAGAAGCAAGTCTGATACCCAATCCCAGAAAACATGGGACCCCTTTTGTGAATGTCTCTGCCATTTCCTCCTCCTGGACTGCATTCTCCATGATACTGCTCTTACTTTAAGTCTATCCTTTGTTGTAAAGCTTTGACCGTTGGTTCTTTTTTTTTTTTTTTTTTTTTTTTTTTGCGGTACGCGGGCCTCTCACTGTTGTGGTCTCTCCCGTTGCGGAGCACAGGCTCCAGACATGCAGGCTCAGCGGCCATGGCTCACGGGCCCAGCCGCTCTGCGGCATGTGGGATCTTCCTGGACCGGGGCACGAACCTATGTCCCCTGCATCGGCAGGCGGACTCTCAACCACTGTGCCACCAGGGAAGCCCCTGTTGGTTCTTTTTTTTTCCCCCACTTATCCTGCTTCTTTTCCATGAAAGTATATACTCTTAGGAAACAGGAGTTTTAATGCTTGCAGAATATTCTTATAAATTGAAGCAACTTTAACCAGTCCCTTGTTGCTAGAAGTTTAATGAGTTCCCTTCCTCATAGACAGAAGATGGATAGGTAGACAGACACACAGATGGGGAAATAAAAATAAAGAGATATATAGGTATCAATATCCAAATTTATGGCAGTGCAGCACTAAATACCACCTGAACATTTATTATTGATTGTTATTTAATTTTTAATTATGTAAATAATAAATGGATACATTCTCCTTGTAAAAAATTGAATACTGCTGATAAGGCTAAAGTCTTTTTGGAGCCCCTGACTCTGGTACCCTTCCTGCCTCCCCAGAGGAAACCGTTATTATCAGTTTGGTGTGTAAACTTCGCAGCCCTTTTCTATGGGAATATATACATTTCCATAGAAAATGGACTCATCTTTGTATTTTGACAGCTAATCTTCTGGGCTGTGCCTAAGCTTGTCCTTTATATTCATGATTACTTTTTAAGACAGGCCACATGTATATAAGTGTATGTAAGTGAAATAATTTATGAAACCTAAGAGAGAAAAGGTATCACATGGAAAATCTCTCTAGAAACTCCACAGCCTTTAAGAAAATAGAGAGTTCATATTCTCCCAATAGCTTCCAGGTACTTTCTCTTTTCTGGGTTAGTCTCTGAGTACTGAGGGCTTTCAGGAGCTGCCAGGGCAATGGACACACTTTGTGTCCAAAGGGTAAATGTGTAAGAAGGAAAGATTCTTGGAGATCACTCCCAGCTCCCATTCTACAGACGGGGATATCAAGACCAAGGAAGGAAGAAATGAACTTCCAAGGTCACACAATTGGGTAGCAGCAGGGCTGGGGTAGAAACCCAGGCTTCCCGATTCCCAGTCTAGTACCCTTTCCACACTCACGTGCCCAGTTCCTGCTTTCCCTTTGGAAAGGTGCCCACAGGTGAACCTGTGTGCAGTCGCTCAGAGGTGACAGCGCTCAGTCGATTCTCGTACACACATCGTGCACATTTTAGATGATGTGGGAAAACTGTGATATTGAAGGATATTGTATGGATGTGCTCATTCATTCACTTATCCCGATGCTCACAGAGTGCCTTCTCTGTGCCGGGACCTGTGATAGGTGACATAGGGATTCAGGGATGCATCAGACCAGGTCCTGCCCTTTAGGAGCCTACAGCCTAATTGAGGATATATGACAAGTGCAGTAATAGCCGCAGCGCCAAGTCTAAAGTGCCGAGTGCTATGCAAGAGGTAGAGAGTGCAGAGAGAGCCCAGACACCATTGCATCTAAGAGTGGGAAGTCAGAGAAGGCTTTTTGGAAGAGGTGGCATCTGAGTGAGGCTTTGAAGGATGATTAGGTTAGTTGAGGGGCAGTACGTCAAGGGGACTCCAGGCATAGCAAAGTGCCGAGAAAGAAAAGCAAGAGGGTTTTAGAGAAAGTGCAGAGCTCAGGTTGGTAGGCAATGAAGAGGCTTGTAAAGGATGTGGGGGCCAGGCTTAGCCCCCTTGACTTGGAATCTTGAGGCGTGTATCTTGTTGCCTTCACTCGAGTGTATGCCCCCAGAGGAAAGACAGCTGGCCTCATCCCTCTGAATCCTCTTCATGCCTGGCAAAGGCACGCATACGTTACGTTATCATGGATTATATTATATTAATAATGATACTATGTAACATTATATTATAATGCATACATTATATGTGTGTGTATCTATCTATCTATCTATATTATATATACACACTACAGATTATATATGTATACATATATTTAGTAGGGAGGAGCGGGGGAGATGTGAAGAGGGAAAGAGGGGAGTAAGTAAACAAACAGGCAAGGAGATTACTTCCTTCTGTCACCTACTCCTTACCCTTCCCTGGAGATATTGTGTTTCTTCATTCTAAATAAACTGTCAGTTCAGTCTTGTGTGGTAATGTGTTAGTGTCACAAATGATTTGACTACATGCTCCAGTACGGTAATCACTATTTATTACTTCTTAGAAGTTATAAGCGCTTTGCTATTCTCACCCCCAGGAAGAATGTATGACTGTCACAAATCCCCTCGGGAACAAACACAAAATCTATTCTTCCTAGGGAAACAAAAATCCTCTCCAGTGATTAAGGAAATGCCGAATTAAAACAATACAAAATATAATTCCCCTCTTTCCCCTCAAATTAGTAAAATTTTTAAATGAATGAGAACATGCATGAACATGAGTGGGTTATTCCTATTCATATGAATCAAGTATGTATTAAGAATCTTAAAATGTTCACAGTCCTGGACAGTAATGAACATTTCTATAGAGTTATCCTAAGGAAGGAATCTGAAATGTGGACAGAGTATTAAATATAACAGTGTTCATGTCAGTATTATCTATCATTGGGAAAAATGAGAAATAATAGGATGTCCAACATGAAGTTTACGACTAATAAATTACAGCGTACCCAGCCAGTGGAATATTATGCAGGTCCTACAATGCATGTTTATGGAAGACTTTTTAATGGCATAAAAATATGTGCCTGTGTGTGTGCGCATGTGTGTGCGCGCATGTGTGTGTGTTGATTTGTTTATCAATAAATACTCAGTGTGTTTTTTCTAAAAATAAAGACTTTTTTACATAATGTGTGTGTGTGTGTGTGTGTGTGTGTTGGTTTGTTTATCAATAAATATTCAGTGTGTTTTTTCTAAAAATAAAGACTTTTTTACATAACAAGAAGCAAAGAAAGTCAGGAAATTAATAATGATACGATCCCATCACTTAATCCACAGACAAACATTTCACCAACATCCCAGCATGTTCTTTATAGCAAAAGTGGAAAAAAATGTTTCTTCTGGTTCAGGATACAAAATTGGATCACACGTTGCATTTAGTTGTCTTTAGTCTCCTTTAATCTGGAACAATGTCTCACTCCTTTTTGTCTTTCATGATTTTGGTAACTTTGAATAGCACAGGTCAGTTATTTTGTAGAATGTCCCTCAGTTTGTGTTTATCTGATGTTTCCTCATGATTAGATTCTGGTTATGAATTTTTGTCAGAAACATGACAGAGGTGATGGTGTGTCCTTATCAAATCAAGAGGCATATGGTGTCATTTGGGAGATGGGGATTAACATATATACACTAATATGTATAAAACAGATAACTAATAAGAACCTGCTGTATAAAAAAAATAAAATAAAATTCAAAAAGAAAAACGAATAAACTGGAAAAAAAATTATTTGGCCAAAGAACCAAGAAATGTCTTCCTCCCCTACAATTTCATTTTACAGTTTTTCCATATTGTTGTTCATTTAATTTTTTCTGAGTATGTGAAAATTAACATGGTTCAAGACTTGTGGTTGCCAAAGGGGATGGGGGAGCGGTGGGAGAGGGAAGGATTGGGAGTTTGGGGTTAGCATATGCAAACTATTATATATAGGATGCATAAACAACAAGGTCCTACTGTGTAGCACAGGGAACTATATTCAATATCTTGTGATAAACCATAATGGAAAAGAATTTGAAAAAGAATGTACATAGATGTATAACAGAATCACTTTGCTGTACAGTAGAAATGAACACAATATTGTAAATCAACTATATTTCAATAAAACAAATTTTTAAAAAGAAAAAAAAAGCAAGAGGCATATGGTGTCTCCTTGTCACATAACTGGTGATGTAATCACTCAGTTAAGGTGGTGACTGTCAGGTTTCTCCACTGTAAATTTACTACTCTTCCCTTTATAATTAATAAGCATCTCATGGGGAGATACTCTGAGACTATATAAATATCCTGTTTCCTGATAAATTTTTACCCACTAGTTTTAGCATCTGTTGATGATACTTGTTTGAAACATTTCTTACTATGGTGGTTGCCAAAGAGCAATTTCCTGATTCCATCAGTCCTTTTTTACTAGTTGTAATTCTGCCTTAAGAAAGAACTTTCCCTCCTCCCCCATTTATATATTTATTCATTTTTTATCAGCATGGATTGTTATTTATTTTTATTTTATGGGTTATTATTTATTATATCATTATTTACTTTGATGCTCAAGTTGCCCCAGATTTGGCCAGTGGAAACCCCTTTGACTGACTCCTACATCCTTTTGATAGAACCCCATCATTTTTTCTGGCACTTCCATACTATCTGATGCAACTAGATAGTACTGGTAAGTTCCAGGCTTACCTTGTACTGTCCATGCCTCAGTCCTAGAATCTGTCATTTCTCCAAAGAAGACTTGGTTACTTTTAGTGGATAATAGTATTCAGAAACCAAGATTTGGACAATAAGTGTACTCTCTACTACTAAAGTATCACTGCCTCTGGGCCCTGTCAGCAGACACAGCTAGGAAATACACACACACACACACACACACACATGCACACATTTATACTCACATATCTGAAAATATGTTTTTAACAGAATATTAAGTTGAAAAATACAGAATTACATATACATATATGGCAGACTGAGCCCACGCCCAGCCTTAGAAAAGATAGGGGGGACAAGATATAATTCAAAAACAAGTGCACGCTTTCTTTATGGTCCAACAGTGTGAAGGATCTCCATGAGACTGAAAGCGGGCAGGATTGGATTAAAGAGAAAATCATCAGCAGCAATAGCTCGAGTGAGCCACCCCAAAGGAGGGAAGAACACCAAGGTGTTCCATGTCCAGAGGTGATGGGAGAAAAGTGAAAAAAAAAAAAAAGTGCCTATGGGGAGAGTGATGGGGGGGATTTTGGAGAATTGTAGCAGAGCAGCCAGGCCAATCAACCTTGTATTTCTCCACGTACCTTGGGTGTAAGAGCTCTGGGGGTAAGTACTTGGATTAATGAGAAAGGGCCACGTACTGAGTGGCTGTCAAAGTCTGGAAGGAATGAAAAACATCCAAGCCCAGAAGACCAGCTGCCGAGCTTCCACCCAGCAGCAGGTCCTGCCCATCAAAGTGTGGAGTACAAGTCCCAGCAGCTGTTTTGCCCTTCTCTATAAGCAAACTGCTCAACCAGAGACAGCTGTCAGCCTACCCAGACGCTGCAACTGCAAAAATGCATACACAGTCAAGAATCGCCAATTGCTTGAGATGTGCAATATTATAAAAAAGAGATCATAAATCTAACAGATAAATGCACATCTGAGAAAAGGGAGTTAATAGGGTAACCAGAACTCGACTTTAAAATAAATGTAATGATAAATCCTAAGAGAGATAAGGAAGAGTACTTCATTTAAGAAAAAGAAAGAACTGGTTGTAAAAAAGAAACAATTAGAGATTTTGTAATAAAAATATAATTATTGAAATTAAAAAATAGATGGGCTAATATCAGAATGAGCACATTTAAAGAGTGAACAGGGGAACTGGACGATGAGATCTAGGAATTTTTCTGGAATGCAGCACAAATAAAAGAGATGGGTGGTAAAAAGAAAACTTAAGGATACAGGGGATAGATTCAGAAGTGTTAATATTTATCTAATAAGAGTTTCAGAGACATAGGGCAAAGACAATAGAAAGGACGCACTATTTAAAGAAATTAATAGCCAGAGATTACCAGAATTTTTTTAAAAGTAAGTCTTCAGATTGAAAGGGTCCACCATGTACCAATAAAAATTTTTAACCCACATTTGGATTCATCATAGTGAAATCTCAGAACATGAAGGCTAAAGTAGAAATTCTAAATTAAATGCTCATTTAAAAAATGAGATTTACCAACTGTAAAAGAATGAAGTCAGGTTTCTTTTTGGCAACATCAGTTCAATATCTTCAAAATGCTAACCGTAGAGACATTTGAATTTATTATTTAATAGCCAAATTACTATTTAAATGCGAGGATAAAAGAAAGACATTTTCAGGAGCTTCCCTGGTGGCGCAGTGGTTGAGAGTCCACCTGCTGCTGATGCAGGGGACGCCGGTTCGTGCCCTGGTCCGGGAGGATCCCACACGTCGCGGAGCGGCTGGGCCCGTGAGCCATGGCCGCTGAGCCTGCGCATCCAGAGCCTCTGCTCCGCAACAGGAGAGGCCGCAACAGTGAGAGGCCCGCATATCGCAAAAAAAAAAAAAAAAAAAAAAAGAATCCGCCTTCCAAGGCAGGGACGCGGGTTTGATCCCTGGTTGGGGAACTAAGATCCCACGTGCTGCGGGGCAACGAAGCCTGAGTGCTGCAAACTACAGAGCCCACGCACTCTGGAGCCCGAGCACCACAACTAGAGAAAGAAAAACCCTCATGCCACACTAGAAAGAAGCCTGCGCACCCCAGGCTTGAAAGATCCTGCATGCCTCAACAAAGATCCCATGTGCTGCAATTAAGACCCAATGCAGGGCTTCCCTGGTGGCGCAATGGTTAAGAATCCGCCTGCCAATGCAGAGGACACGGGTTCGAGCCCTGGTCCGGGAAGATACCATATGCCGTGGAGAAATTAAGCTTGTGCGTCACTACTGAGCCTGTGCTCTACAACCCATGAGCCACAACTACCGAAGCCTGTACACTTAGAGCCTGCGCTCCACGACAAGGCTAGCCACTGCAATGAGAAGCCCACACACCGCAAGGAAGAATAGCCCCTGCTCGCCACAGCGAAGACCAACGCAGCCAAAAATAAATAAGCTTATTAAAAAAGACCCAATGCAGCCAAAACAAAAACCAAAACAAACAAAAAGACCAATTAGATGCTGTGCTCCAGTTAAAGAAAAAAAAATCCAAGAGGAAACTGTCATGCAAAGACCAGAGGAAAACAAAGAGTTTAAGAAATCATAATAAGAACTTCCCGGAAAAGTTATAAAATAACCACCTGGAACTAAAATTTTAGGTATCAGCAAAGTCAACATATATAGAAATATCGCACAAAACGTGAAGGAAAACAAAAATTTTCTTAATAGAATTTTGGCCTTGTCTGGGTGAGGATGTAGATTCTAATGAATTCTTTAAAAAATATATTTGCATATGTGCGTTAAAAATGAATGTTAATACAGAAGTTGGTTGCATTTCTTTATACTAACAAAGAAATATCAGAAAGGGAATGTAAACAATCACTTTTAAAATCGCATCAAAAAATAAATTAAATACTTAGGAATAAACCTAACCAAGGGATGTGGAGGAGTTACATGCTGAGAACTACAAAACATTAATAAAGGAAACTGAAGGTGATTCAAAGAAATGGAAAGATATCCCATGCTCTTGGATTGGAAGAATTAATATTGTTAAAATGGCCATACTACCCAAAGCAATCTACAGATTTTTAAAATAAATTTATTTTATTTATTTTACTTTTGGCTGTGTTGGGTCTTTGTTGCTGTGCTTGGGCTTTCTCTAGTTGCAGCAGATGGGGCCTACTCTTCCTTGCAGTGCATGGGCTCTAGGTACATGGGCTTCAGTAGTTGTGGCACACGGGCTCGGTAGTTGTGGTTTGCAGGCTCTAGAGCGCAGGCTCAGTAGTTGTGGTGCATGGAATTAGTTGTTCTGCGGCATGTGGGATTTTCCTGGACCAGGGCTCGAACCCGTGTCCCCTGCATTGGCAGGTGGATTCTTAACCACTGTACCACCAGGAAAGCCCCCAATCTACAGACTTAATGCAATCCCTATCAAATTACCAATGGTATTTTTCACAGAACTAAAACAAATAATCCTAAAATTTATATGGAACTATAAAAGACCCAGAATTGCCAAAGTAATCCTGAGAAAAAAGAACAAAGCAGGAGGCATAACCATCCCAGACTTCAGACAATACTACAAAGCTAAATCAAAACAGCATGGTATTGACACAAAAAGGCATGTGGATCAATGCAACAGAATAGAGAGCCCAGAAATAAACCCATACACCTATGGACAATTAATCTTCAACAAAGGAGGCAAGAATATACAAGTGGTATATTCAGCAAGTGGTATTGGGAAAGTTGGATAGCTGCATGTAAATCAATGGAGTTAGAACACACCCTCACACCACACACAAAAATAAACTCAAAATGGCTTAAAGACTTAAGTATAAGACAAGACATGATAAAACTAGAAGAGAACATAGGCAAAACACTCTCTGACATAAATCATACAAATATTTTCTTAGGTCAGTCTCCCAAGGCACTAGAAATAAAAGCAAAAATAAACAAATGGGACCTAATCAAACTTATAAGCCATTGTGCAGCAAAGGAAGCCATAAACAAAACAAAAAGACAACCCACAGACTGGGAGAAAATATTTTCAGATGATGCAACCGACAAGGGTTTAATTTCCAAAATATACAAACAGCTCATACAACTCAATAACAAAGAAACAAGCAACCCAGTCAAAAAATGGGCAGAAGAACTAAACGGACACTTCTCCAAGGAAGATATACAGATGGCCAATAGGCACATGAAAAGATGCTCAGCATCGCTAATTATTAGAGAAATGCAAACCAAAACTACAATGAGGTACCACCTCATACTGGTCAGAAAGGCCATCAATAAAAAGTCTACAAATAACAAATGCTAGAGAGGGTGTGGAAAAAAGGGAACCCTCTTACACTGTTGGTGGAAACGTAAATTAATGCACCCACTGCGGAAAATAGTAAAAACATTCCTCAGAAAACTAAAAATAGAGTTGCCATATGATTCAGCAATCCCACTCCTGGGCATATATCCAGACAAAATTATAGTTCAGAAAGATACATGCACCCCTATGTTCATAGCAGCACTATTCACAATAGCCAAGACATGGAAACAACCTAAATGTCCACACACAGATGAATGGATAAAGAAGATATGGTACATATATACAATGGAATACTACTCAGCCATAAAAAAGAACAAAATAATGCTATTTGCAGCAACATGGATGCAACTAGAGATTATCATACTAAGTGAAGTAAGTCAGAAAGAGAGAGACAAATACCATATGATATCACTTATAATGTGGAATCTAAAATATGACACAAATGAACCTATCTATGAAACAGAAACAGAATCATAGAGAATAAACGGGTAGTTGCCAACGGGGAGGGAGGTGGGAGAGGGATGGATTGGGAGTTTGGGATTAGCAGATGTAAACTGGCATTTATAGAGTGGATAAGCAACAAGATCATACTGTATAGCACAGTGAACTATATTCAATATCCTGTGATAAACCATAATGGAAAAGAATATGAAAAAGAATGTATATATAACTGAGTTGCTTTGCTGTACAGCAGTAATTAACACAACACTGTAAATCAACTATACTTCAATAAAAAAAAGAATGAAATAATGCCACTTGCAGCAACATGGATGGACCTAAAGATTATCAAACTAAGCAAAGTAAGTCAGAAAGACAAACACCATGTGATATCACTTGTATGTGGAATCTAAAATACAACACAAATGAACATATCTATGAAACAGAAACAGACTCACAGACATGGAGAACAGATTTGTGGTTGCCAAGGGGGAGGGGGGATGGGGGAGGGAAGGATTGGAAGTTTGGGATTAGCAGATGCAAACTGTTATATATAGGATGAACAAAAAACAAGGTACTACTGTACAGCACAGGGAACTGTGTTCATTATCCTGTGATAACCATAATGGAAAAAAATTTGAAAAATAATATACATATGTATAACTAAGTCAATTTGCTGTACAGCAGAAATTAATACAACATTGTAAATCAAATATACTTCAATAAAAATTTTTAAAAATGAGTGTTAATAAGCATAGGAAAATGTACTCAGCATCATTAGTCATTAGGGAAATGCAAATCAAAATTATGAGATACCACTTCACACCCAGTAGGATAACTATAATAAAAAAGATAGATAATAGTAAGTATTGGTGAGGATGTGGAGAAATTGGAACCCTCATACATTGCTGGTGGGATTCTAAAATGGTACAGCCATTTTGGAAAACAGTTTGGCAGTTCCTCAAAATGTTAAATATAGACTTACTATATAATCCACCAATTCTACTCCTGGTATATGCCCAAGAGAATTAAGAACATATGTCCACACAAAAACCTGTAAACAAATGCTCATAGAAGCATTATTCATAAGAGCAAAAGAGTGGAAACAACTCAAATATTCATCAATTGATGAATGGATAAACAAAATGTGGTATACTCACACAGTGGAATATCATGCAACCATAAAAAGAAATGAAATTCTAACACATGATACAACATGAATAAACCTTGAAAACATTATGGTGAGTGAAATAAATCACACACAAAAGGCCAAATATTGTATGATTCCATTTATATGAAATGTCCAGAAGAGGCAAAACCATAGAGAGAGAAAGCAGATTAATGGTTGCTAGGGGCTAATGGTAGGGGAGAATGGGGAGTGACGGCTAATGGTTTGGGGTGTTTTTTGGGGGATGATGGAAATGTTCTGAAATCAGACAGTGATGATGGTTGGACAACTCTATAACTATACCCAAAATACTCAATTGTACACTTGACAAGGGTCAATTTTATGGTACGTGAATTATATCTCAATAAAGCTGTTATTAAAAAATTAGTGTCAGAATGTAATATTACTCAGACTAAAAGTAGGAAGGACATTCTGAAAAATGTTACAACATGGATAAACTTTGAAGACATTATGCTAAGTGAAATCAACCAGCCACAAAAGGATAAATAGTATATGATTCCATTTGTATGTGATACCTAGAGTAGTCAAATTCATAGAGACAGAAAGGAGAATGGTGGGTAGCAGGGGTTGGGGGGGGGATGAATGGGGAGTTAGTGTCTAATGGGTACAGGGTTCCAGATGGGAAAGATGAAAAAGTTCTGGAGATGAATGATGGTGATGGTTGTACAACAATGTGAATGTACTTAATGTCTCAGAACTGTACTTTTTTTTTTTTTTTTTTTTACTAAAATGTGTAAGCAGCTTTCCCCACGGTGTTCAAAACCCTCTGCAAAGGGGACCCTCCGTGCCTGGGGACTGGCCTGGGTCTGAGCTGCCACTGCCCATTCAGCACAGAGCTCACACTTGCCCATCAGACGCCTCCTCGGTCTGCTTTTACTCTGTCATGTCTAGTCTGCACAGAGACCCAACATAATAGGTGGTATCATGCACAATTTGCAGATGAGCAAACTGAGGCTCAGACAGACTGCTTAAAATCCCAGAGTAAATAGTGGAGCCAGGATTCAAGGCTCCACTCGAATCTTGTGGAGGAAGGATTCAAATCCTTGAATCCCGAGCAAAATGGAGAACTGTACATTTAAAAATGGTTAAAATAGTAAACGTCATTTCAGGTACATTTTACCACAGTAAAAAAATGAATGTTAACCACTAGAAGTCTCAAATAGAATATGCAAGTTTCAAATCAGTAGATGAAAAAACTGAATTAATAAAATTTAATGATTCCAAAAAATCAAGGAGAGTGGGGGAGGGGGAGGAAGTTGGAGAAAGCATAGAAATGGTAATACAAATAAGATGGTCAAGAATAAGTGCAAGAAATGTGGTGTCCTGGATTCAGTCCTGGAACAGAAAATGGACATTGGTGGAAAAACTGGTGAAACTGAAAAAAGTCCGGGCTTTAGTTAACAGTAACCTACTAATATTGGGTTTTTTAGTTTTGACAAATGTACCACAATAATGTAAGAGGATAACATCACAGGAAATGAAACTGGGTGTGCAGTATTTAGAAATTTCTGTACTATTGCAACTTTTCTGTAAATATAAAAGTATTCCAAAATGTTTATTAAAAAAATAAGTGCAAGAATATCAATAATTATCAAAAATTGTGGTTAATTAAACTGACCCATTAAAAGATAGTGTTTTCATTTTGGGAAATTTTCAAGAATATTGTTATATATTGTTCAGATAGAAAATATACTTTTAAAAATTACAGAGGAAAGTTGAAAAAAAAAACACCTGGAAAATAATTAGCAAAAATATTTTTCATAGTGACAAAAGGAATAATTTGCTAAGAAGTTATAACACTTATGAGATTGTGTATACCTAACAGCATACTATGAAATATACAGTAAGATTTTATAGAATTACTAAGAGAAATTTATAAATTGATATTTATATTGAGAGACTAACACACTTCCCTCAGATTTGACTACTATGTAAGACAAAAATTATAAAGGTATGTAGTATCTGAGAGCCAAAAATGTTTATCAGTTTAGGTCACATTAGCATCTATAACAACAACAACAAAAATAAACCTTAAATATCAGGACCTTAAACCTTAAACAATAGAAGTTTATTTCTCTTTCATGTAAAATCCAATCTTAGTTCACGGGCTACTGAGGAAGGGTCTCTGCTCCAGAGTCAGTCAGGGATTCAAGCTGATAGATACTTTGCTAGCTTCAAAACATAACTTCCACAGTCACCTAAGTATTGTATCCTAGCAGACAGTCATGGTAAAAGAGAGAATGGAGACTCACATGTGAGCCAGTCCTGGAACTGACACATTATAAATTTTATTCATGTTCCATTGGCCAAAACTCAGTCATATGGCCACATCTAATTGCTAGAGAGACCATGAAATATAGCCTTGTTGTATGCCCAGGAAGAAGGTGGAAACAGGTTTGTTTGTCAGTTAGCCAGTCTTTAACACAGTAATTAACAACTTATGAGGGACTCCCCCAGCGGTCCAGTGGTTAAGAATCCATCTTACAATGCAGGCGACGCTGGTTCGATCCCTGGTTGGGGGACTAAGATCCCACATGCCTTGGGGCAACTAAGCTGGCGCACCGCAACTACAGAGGCCATGCACTCTAGAACCCGGGTGCCACCACTAGAGAGAAGGCAGCACGCCGCAATGAAAGATCCCGAGTGCAGCAGCTAAGACCTGATGCAGCCAATAAATAAATAAATAAAACAAAAACTGATTTAACAAAAAACAAAAAAGCCTATGAACCTAATGGATACGTATAGAACTCTGAACCCAACAGAGAATATATGTACATTCTTTTCAAAGACAATGGAACATTTACAAAAATTGACTATTACACTGCACAGTAAGTCTCCAAAATTTTTTTAATTGATGTAATATAAAACATTTATTGCCAACACAGAAATAAAATTAGATGTCAACAACAGTATAAAGATAACTAGAGGGCTTCCCTGGTGGCACAGTGGTTGAGAGTCCGCCTGCCAATGCAGGGGACATGGGTTCGTGCCCCGGTCTGGGAAGATCCCACATGCCGCGGAGCGGCTAGGCCCGTGAGCCATGGCCGCTGAGCCTGCACGTCCGGAGCCTGTGCTCCGCAACAGGAGAGGCCACAACAGTGAAAGGCCCACGTACCGCAAAAAAAAAAAAAAAAAAGATGACTAGAAACTTGTATACGTCTGGAAACTTAAAAACACAGTTCTAAATAATTAATGGGATGAAGAAAAATCATAAGAGAATTAGAATTGAATGAAGTACTACTTTGGAATACAAAGTAGTTTTTAGGGAAATGTATAGACTTACAGGCACTTATAAAACAAGAAAGATGAATGATGGATGAACTTAGCTTTCATATTAGAGATGCCATAGCAAATTATCACAAACTAAGTGGCTTAAAACAATAGTTTATTGTTTCATAGTTCTAGAAGCTACATGACTGAAATAAATGTATTGGCAGGGCTATGCTCCCTCTGAAGGCTCAAGGGGAAGATAATTCCTTGTTTCTTGCTACCTTTTGTTGATTGCACGCAATCCTTGGCACTCTTTTGCTTTAGACACATCCCTCCACTCTCTCCCTCTGTCATCACCTGGTGTTCTCCCTGTGTGTCTGTCTTTGGTTCCAGAGAATGATTTCTCTTTTCTTACAGGGACACCAGTCATATTGGATTTAGGGCTCATCCTAACCCAGTAAGACCTCATCTTAACTTGGGTACATGTGCTAAGACCCTATTTCCAAACAAGGTCACATTTACAGGTTCTGGATGGACATCAATTTTGGGAGACACCATTCAACCCAGTAGAGCTTCAAATAAAAAAATAAATTGAAAAAAAACCCTATGAAACATAAAGAAAGTATTTAGAATAAATAAAAATAGCAAAGACTGCAGTAGAAAGCAATAAAATAGGAAAAAAAGTTAATAAATAAATACTGATTCTTTGAAAAGTCTTAAAGAACTTGATCAATTGAAACAAAGGGAGGGCAAATTAACATATAGATTATATTTTATATTATATAGATTAACAAAATGGTCAAACTACCAACTACTGACTCAGAAGAGATTTTAAAGTTATAAAAGACTACTAAACAACATTATGGGGACTTCCCTGGTGGCTCACTGTTTAAGATTCTCCTTGCCAATGCAGGGGACACAGGTTCAAGCCCTGGTCCGGGAAGATCCCACATGCTGCGGAGCAACTAAACCTGTGAGCCACAACTACTGAGCCTGCGCTATAAAACCCTCAAGCCACAACTACTGAGCCCATGTGCCACAACTACTGAAGCCCATGCACCTAGAGCCCATACGCCACAACAAGAGAAGCCACCACAATGAGAAGCCCATGCATCACAACGAAGAGTAGCCCCCACTTGCCACTACTAGAGTAAGCCCGCACTCAGCAACAAAGACCCAAAGCAGCCTAAATAAATAAATAAACCAACATTATGCAAAAAAATGAAACCCAGATGAAATGGAAACAGGAAAAATTAAATTATCAACCACAAAAGAAATTGAAATTATGGTCAAAGATCTATCCACTAAAAAGATACTGGTCCATGTAGTTCTATAGGAGAGTTTTACCAAACATTAAGGGGACCAATAATTCCTTTCTTATATTAACTCTTTCAGAGAAGAGAAAAAGAGGGAAAGCTACTCATCTTATTTTCTAGATGAATATTCCATGTGAGCCTGAGAAAAATGTTTATTCTGCTGCTGTTGGATGAAGTAGTCTATAGATGTCAATCATACCCAGTTGATTGATGGTGCTGCTGAGTTCAGCTATGTCCTTACTGATTTTCTGCCTGATGAATCCATTTCTGACAGAGAAGTGTTGAAATCTCTAACTATGATAGTGGATTTATCGATTTCTCCTTGCAGTTCTGCCAGTTTTTGCCTCACGTAGTTTGACACTTTGTTGTTAGGCACATACATGTCAAGAATTGTTATGTCTTTGTAGAGAATTGACTCCTTTATTATTATGTATTGCCGTTCTTTATCTCTGATAATGCTCTTATTTTGAAGTTAGCTCTGTCTGAAATTAATATAGCTATTCCTGCTTTCTTTTGGTTAATGTCAGCGTAGTATATTTTTCTCCATTTACTTTTAATCGATATGTGTCCTTTATATTTAAAGTGGGTTTCTTGTAAACAACACATAGTTGAATCATATTTCTTCATCTACCTGGACAATATCTGTCTTTTAATTGGTGCATTTAGACCAATGACATTCAAAGTGATTGTTGAAATAGTTGGATTAATATCTACCATATTTGTTACTAGTTTTCTACCTGTTGCCTTTGTTCTTTGTCCATCTTTTTGTCTTCCACTCTTTCCTCTGGTTGTGGTTTTAATTAAGCGTTTTATATGATTTCATTTTCTCTCCTTTCTTAACAAACCAGTTATACTTCTTTTAGTGGTTTCCCTAAAGTTGCAATATACATTTGCAACTAATCTAAATCCACTTTCAAATAATCCTATACCACTTCACAGGTAGTGTGAGCACCTTATAGTAACAAAACATCCTAATTCCTTCATCCTGTCCCTTGTATCATTGCTGTTATCATTTCACTTATTATAAGCATATATATATACACACATATAAGCAAAATAATTGAACACATTGTTGCTATTATTATTTTGAGCAAACTATTATTTATTAAGTCAATTAAGAATAAGAAAAATACGTTTTATTTTACCTTCACTTATTCCTTCTTCAAAGCTCTTTTTTTTTTCTTAAACGTAGTTCTGAGTTTTTGACCTATAGTTGCCCCTCCATATCCGTGAGTTCCACATCCGTGGAGTCAATTAACCTTAGATTGAATTTATTTGGAAAAAATCCAGAAAGTTTCAAAAAGCAATACTTGAATTTGCCATACCCTGGCAACTGTTTACATAGCATTTACATTGTATTTACAACTATCTACATAGCATTTACACTGTATTAGGTATTATATGTAATCTAGAGATGATTTAAAGCAGTGGTCCCCAACCTTTTGGGCACCAGGGACCAGTTTCGTGGAAGACAATTTTTCCACGGAAGCGGGGAATGGTTCAGGCGGTAATGAGAGCGATGGGGAGCCACAGATGAAGCTTCACTCGCTTGCCTGCTGCTCACCTCCTGCTGTGCAGCCCAGTTCCTAACAGGCTGCGGAGGGTTTGGAGACCCCTGATTTAAAGTATATGGAAGGATGTGCATAAGTTATATGCAAATACTGCTCCATTTTACATAAGGGACCTGAACGTCCATGGAGTTTGGTATCCGTGGGAGGTCCTGGAACCAGGCCCCTGCAGATACCAAGGGACAACTGTATATTATTTTCCTTCTCTCTAAAGAACTTCTTTTAAAATTTCTTGCAAGGCAGGTCTACTGGCAACAAATTCCCTCAATTTTTGTTTATCTGAGAAAAATTTTTAGTTCTCCTTCACTTTTGAAGGATAATTTTGCAGTATACAGAATTCTACATGGCTGGATTTTTTCCTCTCAACACTTTAAATATTTTGCTTTACTCTCTTCTTTCTTGCTTGGTTTCTGAGGAGAAGTTGGATGTAATTCTTATCTTTTTTTTCCTCTATAGATAAGGTGTATTTTTCCTCTGGTTTCTTTCATTTTTTTCTTTATCTTTAATTTTCCGTAATTTAAAAATAATTTGCTAAGACATTGTTTTTTTTTTTTTTTCTTTTTGCGGTATGTGGGCCTCTCACTGTTGTGGCCTCTCCCGTTGCGGAGCACAGGCTCCGGACGCGCAGGCCCAGAGGCCATGGCTCACGGGCCCAGCCGCTCCGCGGCATATGGGATCCTCCCAGACCGGGGCACGAACCCGCATCCCCCGCACCGGCAGGCGGACTCTCAACCACTGCGCCACCAGGGAGGCCCAGACATTGTTTTTTAAATATTTATCTTGCTTGGTGTTCTCTGAGTTTCCTGAATCTGACATTAAATTGAGAAAATTCTGTCATTATTATTATAAATATTTCTTCTGCTCTTTCTCTCTTTCTTGAGGTATTCCCATTACACATATGTTATACCTTATGTAGTTGCCCCACAGACCTCAGATATTCTGTAATAGTTTTTTCAACCTTTGTCCTCTTTGCTTTTAGCATTTTGAGGATTCTATTGAGACATCCTCAGGCTCAAAAATTCTTTCCTCAGCTGTGTCCACTCTACTAATGAACCCATCAAAGGCTTTCTTCCTTTCTGTTACAGTGTTTTTTTTAAAATCTCTTGCCTTTCTTTTTTGTTCTTTCTTAGGATTTCTATCTCTCTGCTTACATTGCCCATCTGTCCTTACATGCTGTCTACTTTTATCCATTAGAGCTCTTAGCATATTAATCAGACTTATTTTAAATTCCCAGTCTGATCATTCCAAAATCCCTGCCATGTCTGGTTCTGATGCTTGCTTTGTCTCTTCAATTTTTTTTTTGTTGTTGTTGTTTTCGTTTTTTGCCTTTTGGTATGACTTGTAATTTTTTCTTAATAGTCAGACATGATGTAACAGGTAAAAGGAATTGCTTTGTTAATCATTAAATAAAAGTTTTTAAATTACAATATAATATACTCTGTACAAGGAAAAAAGTATAGAAAAAAGACTGAAAGGAAATGTACAACAATGTTGAACAATGGCTGTACTGGGCAATGTGTTCATGGGTGATTTTGTTTTTTGCTTTTTTTTTTTCTTGTACATTACACATTTTCTGGAATACCATGTGTCACTTTATAATTAGCCATGAAAAATGTAAAATAAAAATAAAGAGCCTTTTAAAAACCCACTGTCAGATTCAATCTTTAAAGAGTAGTGTGTTTACTCCCCTTCCCCCTAAAGGAGGCCCTGACATTTAGAGACAATATAAAACACTCTGAAGCATCAGTTAATCCTATTACTCTTCTGGACCTCTTATAAACCAGGGGATGATCCTTTTGGCTCTTTAAAATAAATCTCCCAAGGTCACCGGGCTTGTCTGTAACAGAGGGGGTTGAAACTCCCAGGCCAGTGCTCCTCCCCCTGCACCATCTGGCACTGCGGAATTTCATCAAAGACTGCTTGAGCTAGCCAGAGAGCCATATGTTCAATTTTTTCTTCTTTCTAAGGGAATATTACTCCCTCTTACGATCATTCCACTAGCAAGCCCTTGCCCCCTTGCTGGGCCTCAGTTTCTTCTTCTGTAAAATGAGGGACTTGTGTTGTCCTGTCTCCCTGTTACCTCAAGCGTTCTGTTTTTTTCTGCTGGCTCTGTCATGGTCCTGGGGAGGCCATCTCCCATCCTGGTTCTGCCATGAACTCATTTACTGGGTATCCTTGATCAAGTCAGTGACCATCTGGGGACCTCAGTTTTCCCATCTGTACTGTGAGGGTTTGGGCCCGGACCAGAGATTTTCACATTCTGGGTGTTGCAACTCTGGAGTCCTGGGGACGGTGGACGGAGTGAGCAGCACCCTCTGTGTTTGGTTTGCACATTGCTGTTCTGGGTAAGATTTCCTTTGAAAAAAGGATCTGTTGCTACAAAACTGCTTGAAAACTATTAAGCCAGGAGACTCTGCAAATCTTTTTCCAGGGCTGACATTCTATTTCTCCACCAATTGCAGAACACTGGGTACCAGGGTGAAAGAACAGGGTAGACTCCGCTTCCTTGTAGGGGCTAAGCTATTGGGAGAAGAAGTGGAGATGGTTGCTACTAGGTGGTGCTAAGATCTGAGACGCTCAGATCAACTCAGCCCACTCAGCCACTTCTCCTTCATTCCCCTACCCTTCCCCGTCACCTAGGCAACCAGGCGGGACACTGGGCCTGCGGTCCCTCCTTCCCCCTCCCTCCCCACCCACTCAAACTCCAGGCCACATTCCCACCCCTCTGTCTGTCCACAGCTTCTCTGCGTGGAGAGATGCAAATCCTACCTTTAGGGCTGTCTTTTTGTGAACATGAAACCCAGATTCCAAGCGGGGGGTCCCTAAGTCCTAAAATAATTTTGGCTTGCATGTGAATTTGCCTGTTTTCCTGGAAGGCGTGCTGCAAGCAAAGGGTCTGAACTTGCCACTGCAGTGAGTGCAGAGCTCTGGGAGGCCTAAGGCCAGGGATCTCTCATTGGAGACCAGGGTTGCCATCGGCTGGGGGTAGGGGGGTCTGGGGGGCAGAGAGGGGGTGGACAGAGGCGGTGGATGCCACCAGTGGTTCTCTGCTGCAGGTAGGAAGTTGGGGATAAAGTGTCCTGGGGTTTCAGTTTTGAGAGTTATCTCTGCTACCAAGTGGCCAGAGCTGAGGGCCAGGGTCAGGGTGGGAATCCAGATAGGCTCGTGATAATAGTTAAATGGAGGCAAACAGGAGGCAGAGACTGGGAGGTTGGAAGGGATGGACAGGGGGCTTTGTAGAGGGAAATTGCTGGAATTTGTGTCTGCATATTACACTGAAAAATTCCGGGTTCAATTCAGGGGGTGAGCTGGAGTGCTAAGCTGGGTGGTGGACGTCGGGCCATAAGAGTCGAGTCCCAGCTACTTGGTTTCTTCAACAATTAAATGGGGATGAAAGAAGGTGTGTGAACTAGAGCAAGGGTCACATATCAATAGCAACTAGAGCTAATAAACAAATTCAGCAAAGTTGCAGGGTACAAGACCAACATGGAAAAATCAGTTGTATTTCTATACACTAACAATTAACAACCAGAAAAGGAAATGAAGAAAGCAATTCCATTTATAATAGAATCAAAAAGAATAAAATATGAGGGTCTATCAGAACTCTCCTTACTTTCTGCTCATTTTTTCTATAAAACTAAATGTCCCCCCAAAGTCCATTAATTTTTCAAAAATAATAAAATACTTAGGAATAAATTTAACCAAGGAGATGCAAGACTTACATTGAAAATATTGCTGAAAGAAAATAAGGAAGATCTAAATAAATGGAAAAACATTCTGGGTTCATGGATTCAAACACTTAATATTGTTAAAATGGTAATACTGTGCAAAGCGATCTACAGATTCAATGCCATCTCTGTCAAAATCTGAAAGGCCTTTTGCACAAATGACTTCAAATAGCCAAAACAATCTAGAAAAAGAATTAAGTTGGGGGACTCATTCTTCCTGATTTCAAAGTTCACTGTGAAGCTACACTAATCAAAACAGTGTGGAACTGGTGTAAGAATAGAAATACAGATCAATGGAATAGAATTGAGAGTCCAGGAATAAACCTGTACATCTATAGTCAATTGATTTTTGAAGAGTGTGATGACCATTCAATGGGGAAAGAGTCTCTTCAACAAATTTTGGTGGGGAAACTGAATACTTCCATGCAAAAAATGAAGTTTGAATCCTACCTCACCCCATATTTAAAAATTAACTCAAAATCAATCAAAGACTTAAATGTAAGATCTAAAACCATAAAACTCTTAGGAGAACACAGAGGGGGAAATCTCCATGACCTCAGATTTGGCAATTTTTGGCCCAAAACACAAGGAATAAAAGGAAAAAAATGGATGAATTGAACTTTATCAACATTGAAAACTACTGTGCATCAAAAGACACTATCAAGATAGTGCAATGACAACCCACAGAATGAGACAAAATATTTGCAAATCATATATCTGACAAGAGACTTATTCCCTTATCAGAATATATTAAAAACTCCTACAACTCATCAACAAAAGACAACTGGATTGCAAAATGGGCAAAGGGCTTGAATAGATATTTCTCCAAAGAAAATATTCAATGGCCAATAAGAATATGAAAAAATGCTCAGTATCATTAGTCACTAGGCAAATGCAAATCAAAACCACAATAAGATACCATTTCACACCCACCAGAACAGCTATAACAAGTATTGGCAAGGATGTAAGAAAATCAGAACGCTCACACATTGCTGGTACAAATGCAAAATGGTACAGGCACTATAGAAAACACTTTGGCAGTTCCTTAGTAACTTAAACATATGACCCAGATATTCCTTTCCTGGGTATATGCCCAAAAGAATTGAAAACAGGTGTTCAAACAAAAACTTGTACAAAACTGATCATAGCAGTATTATTCACAATAGACAAAATGTGAAAACAATTCAAATGTCCCTCAACTGATAAATGGATAAACAAAATGTGGTATATACATACAATGGAATATTATTCAGTCATACAAAGGAATGAAGAGCTTCCCTGCTGGCACAGTGGTTAAGAATCTGCCTGCCAATGCAGGGGACATGGGTTCGAGCTCTGGTCCGGGAAGATCCCACATGCCACAGAGCAACTAAGCCCGTGCGCCACAACTACTGAGCCTGCACTCTAGAGCCCGCGAGCCACAACTACTGAGCCCTCGTGCCACAACTACTGAAGCCCGCGCACCTAGAGCCCGTGCTCCACAACAAGAGAAGCCACCACAATGAGAAGCTCGTGCACTGCAACAAAGAGTAGCCCCAGCTCTCCGCACTTAGAGAATGCTCGCGCACAGCAACGAAGACCCAATGCAGCCATAAATTAAAAAAAAAAAAAAAAAAAGGAATGAAGTACTGATACATGCTACATCATGGATGAACCTTGAAAACATTGTGGTATGTGAAAGAAGCCAGGCACAAAAGTCTATGCATTGTATGATTTCATTTATATGAAATATCCTGAATAGGCAAATCTATAGATGCAGAAAGTAGATTAGTGGTTGCCATGGGCTAGGGAGAGAGGTTAATGGAGAGTGATTACTTCATAGGTATGAGGTCTCCGGTTGGGGTGATGAAAATGTCCTGGGACTAGGTAGTGGTGAACATTGTACAACATTGTGAAGGTTCTAACTGCTGCTAATGGTAAATTTTACATTATCTGTATTTTACCACAATAATAAAATGTTCAAAGAATTTTTTTCCAAAAGAAAGCGAACTCCCTAAAATTTTTGCTCACCTCTCCATAAACAAACAAACAAACTTGTTTTAACAGAAAAACTATTTTGTTTAAGTATGAGCTTATGCAGAAACTCCATATCTGAAACAGATTAAAGTGGAGGTCCTGGGACAGGGAGTGTCTATGACCATTTCACCTCATATGAAAAGCCCTGAGCAACTGAATAGATTTTGAGATGCCTTCTAGCCCTGATCTCCTGAGTTTGAGGTGCATAGTAGATCTGTGTTCAAGGATTGCTCGGCTGAGGTCACCAGAATTAAAGGGTCCTGGATTGGTGACCAGGCCAGAGCTCCAGCTCTAGTCCATGTCCACTGTGGAATTCCGGCCAGAGCCTGCTGAGCTCAGCGCTGGATGGCATTCTCTGAAAGATGACAAAATGAACTATAGCGAAGGGCCCAAGAATGTCTGGGGTAGGGAGGAGGTAGGTGTGGCACTTAGGAGTTGGGAGCTCTGGACCCAGTCTGCCTGGCTTTGATTCCCGCATCCATACTTACTAGCTATTTCCTGGAGCTAAGTTCTCAAACCGTCTGTTCACCAGGGGTTAATAATACTGTGTACGGCATGGTGGTGTCATGGGGATTAAATGCATTAATTGCAGTAAACACTTAGAACAATACCTGGCATATAGAAAGCCCTCAATAATTAATCTTATTTTTATTCTAGAATTACAGGGGTCCCTTTCATCATATGACTCAATACAGTCAATCCTATGGTGACTGAGAATCTCTCTCTGAGGAGGGTCCGAGAGATGACCTTGGGCCCCAACTTGCCCTTCATCCTTGTTTCTCCTGTAGTACACATGGCTGTGGCAAACTGAGGTTTCATCTCCAAACTGTCTGCATAATTTGGTTGTCTTGAGTGTATTTCAAACCGCTGGTCTTAACCCATTGGTACTGAAATCAACTGAGTGGGTTGTGAGCAGTTACAAACACTTCAAAACATGGAAGAGAAAAGAATAGAATGGTAAACAGAGTGCAGCTAGGTAATTAGGGTAAATATTCAGTATTGTTTGTTGAAGCTTCTGTTTCAGTTTGTGTGTGTGTGTGCGCCCACGCGCACATGCTAGTGAGCACATGTGTAATGGGTTGTGATATAACGTGTATTTCTTGCTGAGGGTTGCAGTAAAAGAAGTTTGAAGACCATGATCTGGTAACAGCCAGGGGCTTCCCAAAGCTCCCTGAGCTGAGCAGAGGAGGGCTGTCTGCCCTAGGAAAGCAGATCTGATTTGGTGGGCAGGACTGACTGAATGAACTCAGGTAATTTGCCCATCCCCCAGCAAAGCTAGGACGGTGGCTTGCACTGGGGACTGGAGGCCGGGAGGAGGGAAAGGTGCCCTGACACTTGAATCAAGTCAATAGAACTTGGAAGACTCCCCCGCCCCATACACATAAATACACACTAAGATCATTTAGGCAAAAACCAAGGGCCTGTCTCAGGTGTTTGGCTGTCTCTTTCATAGTATTTTGTATTTTCCAGGCTACCTTATTCCCCAGGTTTCTGTTGTGGTTCCAGAAGTCCCCACCTTCCCCTGCCTTTTAGATGACCCATGCAGACTCATTTCAAAACTACTAGCTTTCCTGCTCCCCTTAGCCCCTGCCTTCTCAGATGTCGCTGGCTTCCCTGGGTTCAATTTCTCCTGGTAGCTTTGGCCCAACACAGACACCTCCTCCCTCCACCCCAGCAAGGAAGACTAGCACTCCCTCCCCTATATACAAACTTAGACTCACCGGAGGTCTGGAGTCATTGCCAAGGCCTGGGCAAGGGCTGTCAGCTTTGTGGAAGGGGGCTTCTGGGGATTTCCCAGCTGGGGACTTATCCAGAAAAAGAAGAGGCAAGAGGCGGAAGTATTGTTGAAAATGTGGCCAGTGGACAAGCTGGACTACTGTTTGGTATTGCTTAATCCACAATCAAGTGGGTGGGAGGTAAAACTGCCTTCTAGTATTTGGGACTTCAAACCCCTACCCTCACTCACTCTTTTTTTTTTTTTTAATTTTTTAATTAGTTTCTGCTTTATAACAAAGTGAATCAGTCATACATATACATCTGTTCCCACATCCCTTCCCTCATGCATCTCCCTCCCTCCCACCCTCCCCATCCCACCCCTCCAGGCGGTCACAAAGCACCGAGCTGATCTCCCTGTGCTCTGTGGCTGCTTCTCACTATCTATCTACCTTACGTTTGGTAGTGTATATATGTCCATGCCTCTCTTTCGCTTTGTCACAGCTTACCCTTCCCCCTCCCCATATCCTCAAGTCCATTCTCAAGTAGGTCTGTGTCTTTATTCCCGTTTTGCCCCTAGGTCCTTCATGACTTTTTTTTTTTTTTTAATTCCGTATATATGTGTTAGCATACGGTATTTGTCTTTCTCTTTCTGACTTACTTCACTCTGTATGACAGACTCTAGGTCCATCCACCTCATTACAAATAGCTCAGTTTCGTTTCTTTTTATGGCTGGGTAATATTCCATTGTATATATGTGCCACATCTTCTTTATCCATTCATCCGATGATGGACACTTAGGTTGTTTCCAGCTCCGGGCTATTGTGAATAGAGCTGCAATGAACATTTTGGTACATGTCTCTTTTGGAATTATGGTTTTCTCAGGGTATATGCCTAGTAGTGGGATTGCTGGGTCATATGGTAGTTCTATTTTTAGTTTTTTAAGGAACCTCCATACTGTTCTCCATAGTGGCTGTACCAATTCACATTCCCACCAGCAGTGCAAGAGGGTTCCCTTTTTTCCACACCCTCTCCAGCATTTATTGTTTCTAGATTTCTTGATGATGGCCATTCTGACTGGTGTGAGATGATATCTCATTGTAGTTTTGATTTGCATTTCTCTAATGATTAATGATGTTGAGCATTCTTTCATGTGTTTGTTGGCAGTCTGTATATCTTCTTTGGAGAAATGCCTATTTAAGTCTTCTGCCCATTTTTGGATTGGGTTGTTTGTTTTTTTGCTATTGAGCTGCATGAGCTGTTTATAAATTTTGGAGATTAATCCTTTGTCAGTTGCTTCATTTGCAAATATTTTCTCCCATTCTGAGGGTTGTCTTTTGGTCTTGTTTATGGTTTCCTTTGCTGTGCAAAAGCTTTGAAGTTTCATTAGGTCCCATTTGTTTATCTTTGTTTTTATTTCCATTTCTCTAGGAGGTGGGTCCAAAAGGATCTTGCTGTGATTTATGTCATAGAGTGTTCTACCTATGTTTTCCTCTAAGAGTTTGATAGTTTCTGGCCTTACATTTAAGTCTTTAATCCATTTTGAGCTTATTTTTGTGTATGGTGTTAGGGAATGATCTAATCTCAAACTTTTACATGTCGCTGTCCAGTTTTCCCAGCACCACTTATTGAAGAGGCTGTCCTTTCTCCACTGTACATTCCTGCCTCCTTTATCAAAGATAAGTTGGCCATATGTGCGTGGGTTTATCTCTGGGCTTTCTATCCTGATCCACTGATCTATCTTTCTGTTTTTATGCCAGTACCACACTGTCTTGATTACTGTAGCTTTGTAGTATAGTCTGAAGTCAGGGAGCCTGATTCCTCCAGCTCCATTTTTCGTTCTCAAGATTGCTTTGGCTATTCGGGGTCTTTTGTTTTTCCAAACAAATTTTGAAATTTTTTGTTCTAGTTCTGTGAAAAATGCCAGTGGTAGTTTGATAGGGATTGCATTGAATCTGTAGATTGCTTTGGGTAGTAGAGTCATTTTCACAATATTGATTCTTCCAATCCAGGAGCATGGTATATCTCTCCATCTATTTGTATCATCTTTAATTTCTTTCATCAGTGTCTTATAATTTTCTGCATACAGGTCTTTTGTCTCCTTAGGTAGGTTTATTCCTAGATATTTTATTCTTTTTGTTGCAATGGTAAATGGGAGTGTTTTCTTGATTTCATTTTCAGATTTTTCATCATTAGTGTACAGGAATGCCAGAGATTTCTGTACATTAATTTTGTATCCTGCTACTTTACCAAATTCATTGATTAGTTCTAGTAGTTTTTCGGTAGCATCTTTAGGATTCTCTATGTATAGTATCATGTCATCTGCAAACAGTGACAGCTTTACTTCTTCTTTTCCAATTTGGATTCCTTTTATTTCCTTTTCTTCTCTGATTGCTGTGGCTAAAACTTCCAAAACTATGTTGAATAAGAGTGGTGAGAGTGGGCAGCCTTGTCTTGTTCCTGATCTTAGTGGAAATGGTTTCAGTTTTTCACCATTGAGGAAAATGTTGGCTGTGGGTTTGTCATATATGGCCTTTATGATGTTGAGGAAAGTTCCCTCTATGCCTACTTTCTGCAGGGTTTTTATCATAAATGGGTGTTGAATTTTGTCGAAAGCTTTCTCTGCATCTATTGAGATGATCATATGGTTTTTCTCCTTCAACTTGTTAATATGGTGTATCACATTGATTGATTTGCGTATATTGAAGAATCCTTGCATTCCTGGAATAAACCCCACTTGATCATGGTGTATGATCCTTTTAATGTGCTGTTGGATTCTGTTTGCTAGTATTTTGTTGAGGATTTTTGCATCTATGTTCATCAGTGATATTGGCCTGTAGTTTTCTTTCTTTGTGACATCCTTGCCTGGTTTTGGTATCAAGGTGATGGTGGCCTCGTAGAATGAGTTTGGGAGTGTTCCTTCCTCTGATATTGTTTGGAAGAGTTTGAGAAGTATGGGTGTTAGCTCTTCTCTAAATGTTTGATAGAATTCGCCTGTGAAGCCATCTGGTCCTGGGCTTTTGTTTGATGGAAGAGTTTTAATCACAGTTTCAATTTCAGTGCTTGTGATTGGTCTGTTCATATTTTCTATTTCTTCCTGAGTCAGTCTTGGCAGGTTGTGCATTTCTAAGAATTTGTCCATCTCTTCCAGGTTGTCCATTTTATGGGCATAGAGTTGCTTGTAGTAATCTCTCATGATCTTTTGTATTTCTGCAGTGTCAGTTGTTACTTCTCCTTTTTCATTTCTAATTCTATTGATTTGAGTCTTCTCCCTTCTTTTCTTGATGAGTCTGGCTAATGGTTTATCAATTTTGTTTATCTTCTCAAAGAACCAGCTTTTAGTTTTATTGATCTTTGCTATCGTTTCCTTCATTTCTTTTTCATTTATTTCTGATCTGATTTTTATGATTTCTTTCCTTCTGCTAACTTTGGGGTGTTTTTGTTCTTCTTTCTCTAATTGCTTTAGGTGCAAGGTTAGGTTGTTTATTCGAGATGTTTCCTGTTTCTTAAGGTGGGATTGTATTGCTATAAACTTCCCTCTTAGAACTGCTTTTGCTGCATCCCATAGGTTTTGGGTCGTCGTGTCTCCATTGTCATTTGTTTCTAGGTATTTTTTAATTTCCTCTTTGATTTCTTCAGTGATCACTTCGTTATTAAGTAGTGTATTGTTTAGCCTCCATGTGTTTGTATTTTTTACAGCTCTTTTCCTGTAATTGATATCTAGTCTCATAGCATTGTGGTCAGAAAAGACACTTGATACAATTTCAATTTTCTTAAATTTACCAAGGCTTGATTTGTGACCCAAGATATGATCTATCCTGGAGAATGTTCCATGAGCACTTGAGAAAAATGTGTATTCTGTTGTTTTTGGATGGAATGTCCTATAAATATCAATTAAGTCCATCTTGTTTAATGTATCATTTAAAGCTTGTGTTTCCTTATTTATTTTCATTTTGGAAGATCTGTCCATTGGTGAAAGTGGGGTGTTAAAGTCCCCTACTATGATTGTGTTACTGTCGATTTCTCCTTTTATGGCTGTTAGTATTTGCCTTATGTATTGAGGTGCTCCTATGTTGGGTGCATAAATATTTACAATTGTTATATCTTCTTCTTGGATCGATCCCTTGATCATTATGTAGTGTCCTTCTTTGTCTCTTCTAGTAGTCTTTATTTTAAAGTCTATTTTGTCTGATATGAGAATTGCTACTCCAGCTTTCTTTTGGTTTCCATTTGCATGGAATATCTTTTTCCATCCCCTTACTTTCAGTCTGTATGTGTCTCTAGGTCTGAAGTGGGTCTCTTGTAGACAGCATATATATGGGTCTTGTTTTTGTATCCATTCAGCCAATCTGTGTCTTTTGGTGGGAGCATTTAGTCCATTTACATTTAAGGTAATTATCGATATGTATGTTCCTATTCCCATTTTCTTAATTGTTTTGGGTTCGTTATTGTAGGTCTTTTCCTTCTGTTGTGTTTCTTGCCTAGAGAAGTTCCTTTAGCATTTGTTGTAAAGCTGGTTTGGTGGTGCTGAACTCTCTCAGCTTTTGCTTGTCTGTAAACGTTTTAATTTCTCCATCAAATCTGAATGAGATCCTTGCTGGGTAGAGTAATCTTGGTTGCAGGTTTCTCTCCTTCATCACTTTAATTATGTCCTGCCACTCCCTTCTGGCTTGTAGAGTTTCTGCTGAGAGATCAGCTGTTATCCTGATGGGGATTCCCTTGTGTGTTATTTGTTGTTTTTGCCTTGCTGCTTTTAATATGATTTCTTTGTGTTTAATTTTTGACAGTTTGATTAATATGTGTCTTGGCGTATTTCTCCTTGGATTTATTCTGTATGGGACTCTCTGTGCTTCCTGAACTTGATTAACTATTTCCTTTCCCATATTAGGGAAGTTTTCAACTATAATCTCTTCAAATATTTTCTCAGTCCCTTTCTTTTTCTCTTCTTCTTCTGGAACCCCTATAATTCGAATGTTGGTGCGTTTAATGTTGTCCCAGAGGTCTCTGAGACTGTCCTCTGTTCTTTTCATTCTTTTTTCTTTATTTTGCTCTGCAGCAGTTATTTCCACTATTTTATCTTCCACCTCACTTATCCGTTCTTCTGCCTCAGTTATTCTGCTATTGATCCCATCTAGAGTATTTTTTATTTCATGTATTGTGTTTTTAATCGATGCTTGATTCATCTTTAGTTCTTCTAGGTCCTTGTTAACTGTTTCTTGCATTTTGTCTATTCTATTTCCAAGATTTTGGATCTGGGAAATAGAATCTTGGATCATCTTTACCATCATTATTCTGAATTCTTTTTCAGGTAGACTGCCTATTACGTCTTCATTTGTTAGGTCTGGTGGGTTTTTATCTTGTTCCTTCTCCTGCTGTGTGTTTTTCTGTCTTCTCATTTTGCTTATGTTACTGTGTTTGGGGTCTCCTTTTTGCAGGCTGCAGGTTCGTAGTTCCCGTTGTTTTTGGTGTCTGTCCCCAGTGGCTAAGGTTGGTTTAGTGGGTTGTGTAGGCTTCCTGGTGGAAGGTACTAGTGCCTGTGTTCTGGTGAATGAGGCTGGATCTTGTCTTTTTGGTGGGCAGGTCCACGTCTGGTGGTGTGTTTTGGGGTGTCTGCGGACTTTTTATGATTTTAAGCCACCTCTCTGCTAATGGGTGGCGTTGTGTTTCTGTCTTGCTAGTTGTTTGGCATAGGGTGTCCAGCACTGTAGGTTGCTGGTCGTTGAGTGAAGCTGGGTGCTGGTGTTGAGATGGAGATCTTTGGAAGATTTTCGCCGTTTGATATTATGTGGAGCTGGGAGGTCTCTTGTGGACCAGTGTCCTGAAGTTGGCTCTCCCACCTCAGAGGCACAGCACTGACTCCTGGCTCCTCAATTTGGGATGATTTGTTGTCTATTCATGTATTCCACAGATGCAGGGTACATCAAGTTGATTGTGGAGCTTTAATCCGCTGCTTCTGAGGCTGCTGGGAGAGCTTTCCCTTTCTCTTCTTTGTTCTCACAGCTCCTGGGTCTCAGCTTTGGATTTGGCCCCGCCTCTGCGTGTAGGTCGCCGGAGGGCGTCTGTTCTTTGCTCAGACAGGACAGGGTTAAAGGAGCAGCCTCTTCGGGGACTCTGGCTCACTCAGGCCGGGCGGGAGGGAGGGGCACGGAGTGCGGGGCGAGCCTGCAGTGGCAGAGTTCGGCGTGACGTTGCACCAGCCCGAGGCGCGCCGTGCGTTCTCCCAGGGAAGCCGCCCCTGGATCCCGGGACCCCGGCAGTGGCGGGCTGCACAGGCTCCCGGAAGGGCGGTGTGGACAGTGACCTGCGCTCGCACACAGGCTTCTTGGCGGCGGCAGCAGCAGCCCCAGCGTCCCACGCCCGTCACTGGGCTCCGCGCTCTCAGTCGTGACTCGCGCCCGTCTGTGGAGCCCCTTTAAGCAGCGCTCTTAATCCCCTCTCCTCGCGCACCAGGAAACCAAGAGGGAAGAAAAAGTCTCTTGCCTCTTCGGCAGCTCCAGAGTTTTCCCGGACTCCCTGCCGGCTAGCTGTGGCACATTAGCCCCCTTCAGGCTGAGTTCTCGCCGCCAGCCCCAGTCCTCTCCCTGCGCTCTGACCGAAGCCCGAGCCTCAGCTTCCAGCGCCGCCCGCCCTGGCGGGCGAGCAGACAAGCCTCTCGGGCGGGTGAGTGCCGCTCGGCACCGATCCTCTGTGCGGGAATCTCTCCGCTTTGCCCTACCCAGGTATGTGGGGAGTTTCTTGCCTTTTGGGAGGTCTGGGGTCTTCTGCCAGCATTCAGTAGGTGTTCTGTAGGAGTTGTTCCACGTGTAGCTGTATTTCTGGTGTATCCGTGGGGAGGAAGGTGATCTCCGCGTCTTACTCTTCCGCCATCTTACCCGGAAGTCCAAACTGATTCCCCTCACTCACTCTTAATGGGTCTCCTGGGAGTATGGCAATTCTCTGAAGCTGGGACATCAAAAGCCAAAAGGAGGGGGACTTAATCTCAGCTGGGGAAGTATACATTGAGACCCAGTTTTTAAGGACTATTCATGTCCTTTAAAGAGGGTTAATCACATTGAAGTCTTTAAATCTTGTCCTTATGACAACCTGGGTATCACGTATGTTGACCACACCTTTGCTTTGTAAGGATAAAAGAAACTAACATGTGAAAATATCCTAGTACAGTTCCTAAAGCAAGATAGATGCGTCACAGATCAATAAGTTATCACAAGCATCCTTGCAATATCACATTTTATCATTGATATCACATTTTATAATTTGGTTGAAAATTAGTGAAAACACATAAAACAAAAACCACCCACAAGCCATCTTTTATGCTTAAAAAGAAAGAACTGTACAAAGACCTCACAAGACCCCACTTTCCACTTCCCAGATTAATAATTTGCTGTGTCTCTTTATTTTTTTCTTCAAGTTTAACTGGACCTACTTATTGGTCACTCCCTCTCTCTCCAGCCTTTTTTAAAAGATGGAAATTGAATCACACAGTCTATCTAACTAATGTTTTAACTTTCTTTTTTCACTTAATGTATCATGAACAATGTATGAGTGCAGCCATTCCTTACTGGGTATTATATGCCTTTTTAGTTTTTTTCCAATCTTACGGGCAAAAAATAGCATCTCATTGTTTCAGGTTGCAATTCTCTGATCAAGCATCATTTTATGTCTTCTGGAGGTTTGCATTTTCTCCTCTATGAATTGCCAGTTCAAACCCTAACCCACTTTTCTATTGGGCCTTTTCTATTTTTCTTGTTAAACTGTACATCACTCTTTGTATAGGAAAGACATTTACCTTTTGTCTGTTACATGTGTTGCAAATATTTTTCTTCCATTCTGTCCTTTGCCTTCTGACTTCATTTTGGTATCTTTTGTTATTTAGAACTTCTAAGTATTTTATGTAGTCAAATGTGTTTATTTTTCCTTTATGGCATCTGGATTTCTTTTTGGGTTTTTTAGCAAGCCTTTCTTTTCTGGCTTTCCTGGACCCATTGTTATGTTCTCCATCCACTCCTGGGTGACAGCTGGCAAAGAATGTCCTCACTGACCCCTGCTCTGTCCCTCATGCCAGCACCTTGGGCTCCTTATCTATCAACACGGTGTAATCATTGTCTGGTGTTGGCAAGTATTACATTGTGTCAGAGAACACAGAGAGAGGCAAGGGTGAAGGAGCCAAGACAGTCAGAGAAGGCAGTGAAAGAAGTGGAGTGGCAGTTGCTATAGCTGAAAGGTTGAGAAAGCAGAGAGGAGGAGGGAGAAGAATTTCATGACCTTGAATGGAGCATCTAAAAGTCACACTAGCTGATACTCTGAGTAGGAATTTTAAAGCGAACGGCATCTTGGAAAGGAATTTCGTTTAACTTTTTTCCAACTCATTTCATTCTTTACAAGCACTACATAGTGGCTGGTCCCCACACCTGGGAGGTAATATAAAAACCTCCTGCCAGCCTCGAAGTGAAAGAAAAAGAAATTGGAAAATAGGACCTCAGCTCAAAAGTATGTCTCTCCTTGAATAAATTTTAATAGACATTCCAGGCTCCATAGATCAAATGCTTAAATTAAGAAAAAATAATCAAGAAAGTAATGGTACTTTGGTTAGAGTGAGTCTGAGTTCCTTACCTCTCCACAGTTCACCTTCCTAAATGAATAGACGAAAACAGCTCAGGTCACCATATACGCGGGAGCACCTACCCCGCACCAACTACCTCTCATGAAAACAGCCCTGGAGGTAAACAGGACATGGTGTAGGGTCATCTGAGATCACTGCAGCACTGATGGCTGGAGCATTGTCTAATGGTCCCTGGCGTCCATTGCCCCTGACTCTGGCTCCAGAATTAGGCAACACAGTTACTCTCTGCCTCTGCAGTTGTGGCCCCTACAGCCCTGGGGCTTCTGATCACTGCCTTCTCTCTGCACCACTGACTTCTGCCTCCTTCCAGGCCTCCTTCGCATGGGATGCCCTCTTGAGACTCATATTCAAACTCTCCAAAAGATAGGGTCCGACTGGTTCTAGTTACTAGTGTCCTTTGGGGGTTTTCTCATCGGCAGCTGGTCAATCTACGGCCAACTCTTCTTGGGTTTGTTGCCCACCCCTGCTCCATGGTGGCAGGGTCACATGGCCAGCTTTCCTCCAAAGGAGCTCCATATGGGCATTAAGGCCTCAAGAGTAAAATAAGCTGCTTTCCAATACTTACTCCTTCCAGCATCATGCCCACTGCAACAAGGTGTGACATCTGGCTACCCAGTTTATAGTAGACTAGAATGTTAAAGAGGGGAAATGGAAGATGAGAAAGCATTTACAATCATAGTCAAATATTATTCATTAACCACCATTTGTTAGCATTTCAACATTTATCACTTTCTAAGGAATAAGATACGGTTTCTTAAGGCCTACAGTGAGGAAATAGGCCATAAAGTATAATACAAAAAAGTATAATTGACACATACGAACTCAAGAAGCTACCAAATGGGGCCATGTAGTGTCGCGACAAGCTTTGCATCCTTCTGTGATGCCAGTCTACCCCTATTTTGCAGCACTGAATGATACTTGAGATGCAGAATAATACTTGAACCGTGGAATTGCTAAGCTGGGTTCTAAAGACTCTCTCTACTCAGTGGTTAAGAAAAACTTAAGTTTGTGATTATTAATGTGTCATCACCCCTTCATTCCACTGACAACAGTCATCTGTAGGGCACCTTGCAGAATCTTAGTGCAGACACCAGGCAGAATACACACATTTGCCAGAGCACTCAACTTGGGATATTCTGAACAACCGTTTCTTGAGATAATTCTAAACTCCCTCTTATATCTATTTGGACTCATAGCAATCTTTCAGATTATACCATTTTTTTAAAAAAAATCCAGGATTATTATTAAAAACAGCCATAACTAACACTTCTACATCATTTCTAAGCTATATGTGTCACTCAGGATCCCTGCAGGGGATCTGTGTGATTTGAGGAAAGTTTATAAAGGGATTATTTACAAAAGTTTGAGGGCAGAGTTTAGGTAAACTACCACGGGACAGTGCAGCACCCTGGGGCTAGCACCCATGGGGAGCAGTTACCATCCCTAGGCTTAGAGGGGAGAGAGCATAGGAAGTGGTGACAAGAACCAGGACAGGGGATATGTATGGAGAGGGTCCGCTGACAGGAGCTATAGCCCTAGCTAGAGGCACAAAGCCAAACCATGGTGACCTGGCAGAGAGGAAACCAAGGAAATATATCTCTCTCCTCACTTTCCTCTGGCCCTCCTATCTCCAGTATTTCCCATTTGCCAAACCCTACTGGAAGCCTGAGTGCAAGAGATAGAGTCCACGGAGGTCAGTCTCCTAGGGCACAGAATAGGGTGGAAAAAGATGAGGGGTGGATATAGAGGGGCAAATAGAAGATGTCCACTCCTTCTGCCATTAAGGACAACAATATTAATAACACCTTCCATATGAGCCCCTGCTTTATGCCCTTCATGCCAGTTTGCTTTTTACAGGTAAGGGAAGGATGGTTCACAGGCTACTGTGCTCTTCAGTGCCACTGGTAGGATGCAGTTGAGATTACCTTCTGAGAAGGAAATTCATAAGAATTAAAACAAAAAGCGATGATCTCAATCATCTAGGGTATATTAGTTATCTGTCGCTGCTAACAAATTACCTCAAAACTTAGTAATAAAAAATAACAAACATTTATTATTTCACACAGTCTCTGTGGGTCAGGAGCAGCTTGGCTAGGTGGTTCTAGCTCAGGGTCTGTCATGAGGTTGTCAAGAGGTTGGCCAGGGCTGCAGTCCTCTGAAGGCTTGATTTGGGCTGAAGGATTCATTTCCTATGCAGCTCATTCACTGGCCTTGCAAGTGAGTGTTGGCTTTTGGCAGGAGGCCTCAGTTCTTCACCACGTGGACCTCTCCACAGGACTGCTAGAGTGTCCTTGGGACATGGCAGTTGGCTTCTCCCAAAGTGAGTGATCCAAGAGAGCAAAGCAGGGAGGAACCACAGTGCCTTTTATGACCTAGTCTCACAAGATATACACTATCATCACTTCTGCCATATGCTACTCATTAGGAGCAAGTCACAAAGTCCAACCCACTCTTGTGGGGGGAGAGCAGGTACATGGCAGGGATTAAATGCCATCTCTTAATGAAATTAGGAAAGACTTTGTGAACATATTCTAAAACAACCACATATCACAATAACAATATCAAAGATAATGTGGTTATATGATTGAAGAACTTAGGGAAGACTTTAAACTACACTGAAACTTGACCATCACCAAGCATGGTGAAATCTCCCAAGCATACTGTGCTCTGTCTGAAGAAAGAGCAGGTTAACAGAAGAGGGCTAATTTCCAAGGCATCTATGAAAAGATGGCCCAGAGGGGTAATACTGTGCAGAGAATTGTGAGCCCAATGGACACAAGTTATCTGATAAAAGGAGAGGCATACTTGGTTTGGGGACAGGAATGGATCATGTCTGGATGAAATATCTGTCAGGATTATCCATTTGCCCTGGGTGGGAGATGCCTTCTGGCAAGGTAGTGTCCTAGGCAGTAGGTATGAGGATTTCAGTAAATCTAAAGAATCACCTCCACTTAATATCAATTAATTGCTAATGCTGGATGCTCAGCAGTGTCTTATGAGTGTTGCTAATGTGACTTGGGCCTGAGCATTTCCAGACCTGAAAAGCTAAGGACTGGATAGGCCCATGAATATAGATGTTCCACCCTGCAGAGAAATTACCGCCTTGAGTGATGTCCTTATCTTGCCATTCCTTTTGTTATTGCAGAGCCCCTTCTATAAAAATTCATGTGCCTTTTGCCTCCTTGCACCCCTGAAAGCAAGCTGGGTCACTAGCAGTGTTACTAGAGCCACCTGGGAAAATTCAGCCAGGGTTCTCACTCTTGCTGTGTCTGCTCAAAACAACACGGTCTGATCTGGAATTATGGCCTCAATATGGGCCACCAGTGTTTCTGTCAGTACACAGAGGATACAGTCTTCATCAAGTCAGGCTAAGTGATTTTCCTTGAATGGATCATCCAAGACACCTAACCAGTGAATAAACAACGCTAGCTCTTTGTACATAAAAATTTTTTAAAAACAACTTCAAAAACAAATTCATGTGATTTTATAACTAAATCACTTTGCTATACATCTGAAACTAACACAACATTGTAAATCAACTATAATATAAAATAAAAAAATTTTTTAAACTAAAAAATTCATGTGATAATAGGGCACTGTTTACAAAACTAAAAATAGTGCAAAAAACCCAAATGTCCAGCAATATGGGACTGGTAGCTTTAACTATGTTACAACCACACAGTTGAATACCTTAGCTGTATTGATGAAAGTATTCTACCCTGCTATGATGAAAGTATTCTACTCTGTCCAATATGGTAGCCTCTAGCCACAGGTAGCTACTTAGCACTTGAAATGGGGCTAGTTCAGCCAAGGAATTAAAATTTAATTTTATTAATTTTATTTTAAATAACCATATGTGGCCAGTAGGCTATCTTAATGGACCCTGCTCCTCAATACATTGGTATCATATGATCTCCAAGATAGATTTTGAAGTGAAAAAGCAAGATGCAGGAACTGTAGACCAATGTACATAGGATATTACTTTTTGTGAATAAAAGGGAGAGAAGTAAAAAACATATTTGCATGAATTTGCACAAACCCAGTGAAAGGATAAATGAAAAAGGTTACCTCTTGGACAAGGGGAATAGGCTGGATGGGGACGGAATGAAAGACTGCTTAGTGTGCATCTTTTTATATTAATTAGATTTTTTTTTACCATACAGATGTATTGTCTACTCAATAAAATAGAATAAACCAAAATAAAAATGTAAAGATAATAAAGAAAAATAATTCATGTGAGGATATACTCAGCATATGAATGTTAGGAATAGGTCTTTCTCTCTTTGGGTTCTCATTGACTTCCTGCTATCAGATAAGGCAAGATATATAAATAACCATGTTTCTTTTTACCTTAGTTGCCTGGTAGGACAGAGCAAAATGTAATGCTTAGTTACAGTATCTTCCATTTATCTAGATCTCTAGCGTATCACCTCCCTACAGTCCTACCCCTTACCTGGCTTTTAAAAATTTATCCATCTTTTTTTATTTTTAAAGTTATTGTTTGTTTGTTTGTTTTGCTTTTTTAATTTATTTGGTTGCACCAGGTCTTAGTTGCGGCAGGCAGGCTCCTTAGTTGCAGCACATGGGCTCTTTACTTGCGGCTCCAGGGCTCCTTAGTTGCAGCTTGCCAGCTCCTTAGTTGCAGCATGCAGGCTCCTTAGTTATGGCATGCGAACTCCTAGTTGTCGCATGCATGTGGGATCTAGTTCCCTGACCAGGGATCATACCTGGGCCCCCTGCATTGGGAGCACAGAGTCTTACCCACTGCTCCACCAGGGAAGTCCCTTATCCTTCTTTCTGACTTTCATTGTAAGTCCTCTCTAAACCTTTCTGAGGCAAAATGGTCAAACAAGAAGGGAAAGAATAAACATAAAATATGTGATTTAAGAACATAAGAAAGTGGGTGCTCTTGCACATTTTTGAAAAAAGTTTAAAATGATGCAATCTTTTAATAATGTAATTTAGAAGTGTCTATTAATTTCCTAAATGTACATGGTATTTGATTCAACGGTCCTTCTAGGAGTTTGTCTTACTAAAATACTTGCAAAAGTGCGTAAGATATAAGTACAAAGGACATTCATTGTTCATTGTAAATAATAATGAAAAATTATAACCAATCTAAATGTGCATCAATTGGGGAGTGGTTAACTAAGTTACAAGAAAACATGCAGTAGGACTTCCCTGGTGGTACAGTGGTTAAGAATCCACCTGTCAGCGCAGGGGACACGTGTTCGAGCCCTGGTCCGGGAAGATCCCACATGCTGCGGAGCAGCTAAGCCCGTGTGCCACAACAACTGAGCCTGCGTGCCGCAACTACTGAAGCCGCATGCCTAGAGCCCGTGCTCTTCAACAAGAGAAGCCACCACAATGAAAAGCCCACCCACAGCAACGAAGAGTAGCCCCTGCTCGCTGCAACTAGAGAAAGCCCACGAGCAGCAACGAAGACCTAACACAGCCATAAATAAATAAATAAATAAATTTATTGAAAAAAGAAAAGAAAAAAAAGAAAACATGCAATAGTGAAAAAGGGTGCGCTAGACCTATGTTTACTGACATGTGGTGATGATCAAGTATGAAACAATACATAGAGCAGAAGTTCTCCAATTTTTTGGTCTCAGGACTCCTTTGTACTCTTATTAATTAATTAGGATCCCAAAGAGCTTTTTTTTATGTAGGTTACGTCTATTGGTATTTACCATATTAGAAATTTAAACTAAGACATTTAAAAAATGTACTTCTTAATTTATTTAAAGTAACAACAATAAACTCATTACAAGTTTATGTAAGTTACATCCTTATTATAAAAATGAACTATGTCAAAACAAAATTTAGTGAGAAGGCTGACATTGCCTCACATTTCTGCAAGTGTATTTAATCTCTGGCTTAATAGAAGACAGCTGGATTCTCATATCTGCTTCTGCATTCAATCTGTTGTGATATGGTGTTTTGGTTGAAGTACAGGAAGAAAAGCCAGCCTCATACTCATATGTAGTCGGAAAAAGGAGGATAATTTAATAGCCTTTTCAGAGCATTTTGGATATTCTTCTTGGAGAGTTTACCAAAATTCAACAAGTGGTGGTTACTCAAAGGTTAGTTGCAATGTGGATTCTGAAATCATATCAATGAACATTTCTTTTTTCTTTTTTTTTTTTTTTACGGTACGCGGGCCTCTCACTGTTGTGGCCTCTCCCATTGCGGAGCACAGGCTCCGGACGCGCAGGCTCGGCGGCCATGGCTCACAGGCCCAGCTGCTCCGCGGCATGTGGGATCTTCCCGGACCAGGGCACGAACCCGCGTCCCCTGCATCGGCAGGTGGACTCTCAACCACTGCGCCACCAGGGAAGCCCAATGAACATTTCTTACTCTGTTACTTTAAAATCCACCAGTCTGGGACTTCCCTCTCGGTCCAGTGGTAAGACTTTGCCTTCCATTGCAGGGGGTGTGGGTTCCATCCCTGGTTGGGGAGCTAAGATTCCACATGCCTCGCGGCCAAAAAAAAAACCCAAAACATAACACAGAAGCAATAGTGTAACAAATTCAATAAAGACTTTAAAAATGGTCCATATCAACAAAAACAAAAATCTTGGCGCTTCCCTGGTGGTGCAGTGGTTGAGAGTCCGCCTGCCGACGCAGGGGACACGGGTTCGTGCCCCGGTCCAGGAAGATCCCACATGCAGCGGAGCGGTTGGGCCCGTGAGCCATGACCGCCGAGCCTGCGCGTCCGGAGCCTGTGCTCCGCAACGGGAGAGGCCACAACAGTGAGAGGCCCACGTACCGCAAAAAAAAAATAATAATAATCTTAAAAAAAAAAAAAAATCCATTGGTCTATCTTCCACTTTGAATTTGAATGATTCTTTTACCCATGTATGACTTTGTAACATCATAATTGGTCATTTAAAAAATATTGGTTCACTGAGTTATAGAGATGCTTTGTATATTGACACATTTTATGAATAATGTCAAAAATCACATTTTTTAATATCACCACCAATGGCATCATTAAAGTTTTTAAGTGTTGGCAAGCTGTCAGCTCACAATGACAAATATAAGTCATAGAGCGCCCTTTGAGAACTGCTGTGTAGCTTATAATCCCTTTTCTGTTAAAAAAAATCCTCATTTTTGCTTGAAAGTTTGAATTCCATCATTAGTAATAAACACTGTCAGTTTTCCTTGAAGTGACAGGCTTATTAATTTTTGAGAAAATGTCTGAAAAATGCCCAATTCTGACCCGCCATAGTTTGTCTGTCAGTCATTATTTCAAGTAAAAATATCTCTCCATGAAAAAAAAAAACAATAGAATTCAGTTTGCAAGTCAAACAATGGCACAAGTACTGCTCCTCCAGACCATCACTGTACCTTGGAATGCACCTGAAGTGTTTGACGTGTTCTTTTCATTTCATTATACAGAATCTTAAAAAGACAAGCACTCCAGGGTTGAAATTTAATAAAATAAATCAGCTTTACAGCTTCATCAAGGGCATTCTTAAGGAAACTGGCACTTCTGTTTTTCTGAGAGTGTGCTGGTGAAGGATACAATGACCACTAGGACAGTTTGGTGCCAACACCTTGATCCAAGGCACCAGCAGTTTTACCCACTTTCGCTTTTTGTAACATCAGTACAAATGTCAATACTGTGAAGAAAGCAAATAATGCCTCAGCATAATTATAAAAATAGCTTTGGCCTTGTGAACCCTCTGAAATGGTCTCAGGGACCTTCCGGAATTCATAAGACCACCCTTTAAGAACTGCTGATGTAGCCTATGATCCCTTTTTTGTTTAAAAAAAAAGAGGCAAAAAACAAACAAACAAACAAAAATACATACCGAAGTGCTAACAATGGCTATCTCTAGCAGTAGAAAGTGATAAAGTGATGTTTACTTGGTACTTCACATACTTTACTCTTTTTTACATCCTTTACAATGAGTATGTATTTCTTAAGTAATTAAAAACACTAAAGAAAGGAAAAGATTAAATTTAAATGATAAACACCAATTACAACACACTCAGAGAATGTAAAATGCCCCCTTGGACCTAACTTCATATTGAAAATATGAAGAGATTAGATACATAAAGCCGAGAGCTTAAATTATTAAAAAACAAAACAAGACACAACAAAAACCTCACCCTGAGAAATACCTCATTTCCCACAGGGCTGGAGGAAGGAAGTGTCACGGTGCCTTACTGCTGAGGCATCCACCAGACCCAGGTAGCTTAAATGAATGACCCTGCTGATATCTTTACATGCAGTTTGAAAATAAATCTAAAACACATTCTCTCTAGAAGGCAACAGGATTAGACTTGAAGAGTGATTTGACACTTTAGAAACCTCCCAGCTTCCTTCCCAGAGGAAACAGAAAATCAGGCACAGGACCCATGGCTTACAAAGCAGGTATTAAGTTTCTCTTTGGTGCCTTAAGTCTCCTAGCTCTGTGCCTTCCTCCCTCTAGACTGAGCCTGTCACCTCTTGCCTTTGCAGGATCCGGTGCTCTTCTAAGCTTCTCTCCTCTGCCTCCCATCCCGCCCACCTAAACCTCTAGGTGTCAAAAACCATGATATCAGTCATCCATGCCTATCAGTCATCTACACCCTAGCATAAATGAGTTTCCATTACCACGCTCCCTCCCCCACTGCATTTGCCTGTTAGGCTGATCTCTGATGATGGACTAGAAGGCTGGGTGCTGAAAGAAGGCAGCTGAGGCATCAGCAGTAACTGCTGGGGAAGCCCCTGAAGTGGAAGTCTCTGAAATCATGGGGCTTCTGAAATCATGCTCTACGGGCAGCTACCTTCAGCAAAGCTTCTTTCTGCTGTGTGACATCAA
Organism: Mesoplodon bidens; assembly: GCF_964165515.1. Lineage (NCBI taxonomy): Eukaryota > Metazoa > Chordata > Mammalia > Artiodactyla > Ziphiidae > Mesoplodon > Mesoplodon bidens. The sequence continues at coordinate 57,482,714 of NC_138178.1, read as the reverse complement.
ATAAGTTTCTGACCCTTTCTGGGCTCTGTAAACCAAGTGGGTTGGACTAGTGACCTCCTAGGTGGCCCCTGCTCTGGGTTTCTGTGACCGAGCTCCATCAATGTAAGGTAGTGCTAGCTCAGTAGGCCTTGGGAAACGGCATCTTGTTTTCAGTTCCTGAATTAAAAGAAGATTTGGAGGAAGCTCCCCACATGCTCCCTGCAGTTTGCCCCCTTCCCCCTTCTCTTCCTCATGACCTGTGTCTCCAGGGGGAAGATCAAACAAAGAGGCTACAGAGGGTGGTGGAATGCTGTGTTTGCTTAAGTCCCAGGCTGGATGTGATTACAAAGTTCCTGTGACTGGGGAGACTGGTGGGGAATGCGGTGGGAGGGGTTCTGAGCTCCGAGATTGCGCTCAGCCACACCCCACACACACCCTGCACACGCATGCGCACAGGACTCACAACAGAGTTGTGAGTTGCTGAAGTTTGTGCTCAAACCCCCAGCCCCACCCCATGTGTGCCCACCGCCTCCTTAAGAGGTCTTGTTCCGGGTATTTGTTTTCTTCCATAAGGGCGATCAGAAGACCGAACAACTCTCACAAATTAAAGGGACTTTTAAATAAATAAATAAGTGACTTTTCTAATATGGTTATGTCTCAATGTCTGTCTTCCTAAAAATGCGGTGAATTCTCAAGGGCAAGGGTCACGGCCGACCACTCTCTTTATCCCCCCCACCGCCACCCCTTTCATCATGCCTAGCACATGTTCGATGCCTCCCCCCGTTTTGTTCCATGTACAAAGGAATGAATGAATGGAGAAATGACTGTTTCCACTAAGGTTCAAAAAAGTCCGTTTAAAGGTAATGGGTTATTCCCGTCGAGTGTCACCATGTCACTCAACATGTCTTCTTGTCTCCATCTTCTTTACCATAATTCACAAAAGACTGGCCCTGGGAGAGAGTTCGTGGTAAATAAGGGAGAGGAAAATAAGGACCCTGTGCTGGTACTTCTAGCTTTGTGACCTTAAGAAAGTCACTCACCTTCTCTAGACCTCAGCTTCAACTCAAAAATAGGGTTGAAAATACCTGCCTCTAGCCTAGAGGGGCTATATAAGCCTATATGAGACTCCGGATGAGTGAACAAGGTTTGTCAGGGCCACCCAGCGAGTTAGGGACAGTGAGACCCAGGCTAGCTGACAGTACACCCCCAGACTGTGCTCCGCACTTGGTGCCTGGCTTCCTTACCCCCTTGAAGACTCACAGCAACCTAAGAGAAGGGAGTGCTTTATCTTCATCTCCCACCAGCCCCTCAGAGCAGCTGGGACCATCAACTCAACGGGGTATTCTGGAACTGTTTGTAGGGAGATGGTTGTCTGGCTGGGAGGAGGCCAGAGTCATAGACTCAGTCTGTGCCCAACAGATGGTTTTGCTGCCTTCTGAGCCTGCTGCACCTGCAGACAGCCTGGGCTGGCAGTGAGGGACTAGGGATGGCAGCGTAGATGTCCCTCCAGCAGATGCTGTCAGTGCCCCACCTGTATCCCCATGGCCCACGCTGGAGGTCACCTACAGATGTGGTGGACAGTCCCTGCATTCACAGGCTTTCCATGTCAAAGCCTGCTTCTCTCTGCCGAAGGGCTCTCTCTAGCAGCAGGAGCACAAGGAAGTCCAAAGGTGTAGAAAATCAATGGCCCAAGATGTAAACCTCACCCAGTGAGGAACAGTTGTTGATGGATAACAGCTTCCTTAGAGGACTGAGCCCCAGTTGCCCAGAGGAATAATCTGCTCATCAATACCTCTTAATAAAGCGGTGACTTTTCTACTTTCCCTGTCCCACGACCCCACTCCCTCACCTTGATTTCCTGGGATCATCTCCTAAATAAGTAATTGCCACCAAATTTGTCTCAGGGTCTGCTTTAGGGAGATCAACCTCCTCCAAGCTTTCCAACTAGCTGGGAGGGCAGATCATTTTATCCACATACCCATCCGACAAATCCATTCACTGGGCAAACCTCCTTTGTGCAAGACCGCCTAACTGCAAAACAGGAGAACAACCTCCAGGTCCGCTTGATCTTTGGTCTGTTTGTTCCTTCCTTCACCATACATTTTTTGACAGCCAACTATGGGCAAGGCCTTGGGCTGGGGGCGCACATGCAGCGGTGAGAAACAGACACGTCTCCTCCCCCTGCGGGGCGTTTCATCAGCTCAGGCCTTTGAACAAGCTCTCTCTCCTTTCTGGGCTGAACTAGACCATCCCTAAGGCCTTTCCAGGCTAAACTAGACCATCCCTAAGGCCTTTCCAGGCTGAGCATCCGTGCCTCTAGGACAGGCCCCTGCCCTCCAGCAGCAGAAACTCTAGTTCCTCAAGGGCCTGAATTGTCCCTGTGGGACACTGGACAGCATAAAAGTGGTCAGTGTTACAATGCACAATGGAATTTCTTCCCTTAAAAGAAACATATAATGGAAAAGAAGTTTAAAATTTTTTTTAACTTGGCAATAAAGTAGCAGACTCTTGCTCCTCTGTGCAGAGGGTACCATGATCATGGATCCCCAGCTGCCAGAGTCCCATGCTCGGGTCAGAGAGTTCAAGGCCTGGCTACAAGTGACGTCTGCCTGAGGCCCTGCGCACAGTGTTATCAGCCCCTGTTGCACAGGACGGCCCGGGGAAGCTGAGGGCAGGAGACAACAATCTTGCCACCAAAGGGACCTCAGCAAGGAGCAGTCACCACCTCAGACTCCAGCCCAGGAGTCAAGGCAGGGTGTCCTGGGGTCCCACCCTGTGCCGGTCCTGGATCCCTGGCCAGTAGTGTCAGGGGAAAGGCAGGAGCGCCCACAGGGTGGACAGTTCGGGTTAGGATAAGGTCATGAGGACAGGTTTGGCCAGGGCCAGGCTGTGGCGCCCAGGCACAGCCACTGTGCCATCTGCTTCTCTGTAACTGGTAACATTCTGTAGTACCCTTGATCAGATGTTGTGGGAGATGTAGCAGCCGCTGTTCCTCTTTGTAAAGACACTAGCAACAGAGTTGGTTTTGAACCCAGCCGTGGCCTGTGGGGTACTGGTGGTGGTAGGTTTCTCTGCCCCCTGTCCCATCCCTCTTGTCTATATGATGAGTAGGAGAGTGGAGGCTCAGATCCAGCTCTGTTTGTTCTCAAAGCCCACAGTCTCTGCCTCTACAGTACAGGGTTATGGGGGCAAATTGTCTTCAAGACCCCTCCTCCTCTCTGGGCCTCTTTCCAGCAGCCCCAGCCCCAGGTGGCCAGGGTCCTCTGGGGAAGGAGAGGCCCTCCCCCCTTAGGAGGAAGGCAGCAGACAATAAACTCATTTGGGCTGAAATTTTGTGGATTTAATGAATACAATTTCAAAAGGGGAGATGAACAAGAACGATATTTAAGAAAAATGGCCTAATTAGCTATGTGGCCTTGGGTTATTTACCCAACCTCACTGAGCCCCAGTATCTTCATCTATACCATGGGAATAACACTATTTTTGCCTTATGGATGTAATGATTAAATGTGGAAAATGCCCAGAACAGAATAGGAATCCATATATGTAGCATCTTAGACACAACAAGAGAGAGATTTGGGCCTTCTTTACTGATTTCCTTCTCCATCATAAGACCCACCACACTGACTTTAAGCTCTCTGCATTTACCCATGGAAGAAGGGGCTCTCTTTCCTCTGAATACTTTTTAACAAGTTTGCCCATTTTTAACAAGGTAGCAGTAATTAGGGCCTGGGAAAGATGTCAGGGACAGCAAGACTCTGCGAGGCTCCTACTTCTAGCTTAACCCGAAAAGGAATTTGAAGGTAGACGGAGGAGGGGACCTGGATTAGAACAGTCTGTGTAGTTTAATCAAAGCTCCCAACACCACTGGGCTGTGTTTCTCGAAATTTCCACCAAAGAACCATTTATAGCTGCAGAAAAGAATGTATACTGCCAAGAGGTTTAGATATGCATATGGAATTGGCTCTCTGCCCGTAGGAAATTTCTTAGAATACACTTGTGTTCGCATAAAAATTCCTGCAGATTCTTCTATTCTATGCCAAAATATATATGTACTTAATTTAAAAAAAAAACAGAAAAACACCCAAACCAAAAAATGACAACCATGTCTCCCTACCCCCATAAAATCTTCAAACTGGCACTTCGAGGAGACACAGTGTGTTCAGCCTATGGATTCATGCTCTGCCTGTATCTGTCACAGGCCCCCTTCCATGGCTGTGCAATCCTAATTTGACAGTGTGGCTCAGGACCTAAGGTATGAATCCAGCTAACCCCACCATCTCCCTTAGCTCCTAATACTCGACCTGGCCTGCTCAACCCCTGCCCACACCCCATCCACAGCATAAATAAAACGCAGCAGGACCACACATATGCACACAAACTGAGAAGCCTGAACCATTGTCAGTGGAGGAAATGGGGCTTGAAAGACTTAGGTGGCATGGGTGCCGTATTACCTGGGGTCTTAGGTGGTAAGCAACAGAAATTGACTCTGGGTAACTTACCCAGAAAGAATTTTATTGGAAGATGTGAGGCAACAGAGAACTCAAGGAAAAGCTGAAGCCAGGAGGATAGGCAGGAGGGCAGTTCCAGGAATCTGGGAAGCAGAAGCCAGTGGGTAGTCGCCAGAACTAGCATGAATTGGCCTCAAATAGTTTCTGTTTTTGTATCATCTGCTCTCTTTTCCTAGGAGAGAGTATCTGATTGGCCTAACTTGGGTGGCACGGCCCATCCCCTGGCCAGGGACAATGAGGTCCCTTGATGGCCAGTCCCACCAAAACTGTATCAAATGAAAGACAGGTCAATTACTAAGGCAAAATTGTGGTGCTATCACCAGAAAGGTGGGCATTGAATGCTGGGCAGAAGCAGTTCACAGCTATCCACAACAATATTGTGCTTAGTGAAGTCAGACAGAGAAAGACAAATACTAAATGATATCACTCATACGTGCAATCTAAGAAAGAATACAAATGAATCTATATACAAAACAGAAACAGATTCACATAGAAAACAAACTTGTGCTTACCAACAGGGAGAGGGAAGGGGGAAGGGACAAATTAGGGGTATGGGATTAACAAACTACTATATATGAAATAGCTAAGCAAAAAGGATTTACTATATATCACAGGGAATTATACCCATTCTCTTGTAATAACCTGTAATGGAATATAATCTGCAAAAATACTGAATCACTATGCTGTACACCTGAAACTAACACAATATTGTAAATCAACTACACTTCAAACAAACAAACAAACAAACCAATGAAAGTTATCCACAATGGATCCTACAACTTGTCTCCAAAGCCAGCCTGGCTCTCCCCAAGGGACTCACAGGTCCTCTCTAGGGAGAATCTGCCATCACCAGATTACCAGCTGCTGCTGAGTTTTCCTTTCTCAGGACACAGAGCCTTTCACCCCAAGCAAGAAGGTCCAGCATAAAGTATAAAGGCCCCAGGGGAGAGGAAGCCCATCTGGAGAGAACCTTGTCCTCAGGGAGATAATCCACAATCAGAATCATTCAAGGGAATGGGTTTCAGGGAGACAGGAAAGGGGACACGCCCACAAAGGGAGAACCCAGACAGAGAGGCCTGGGCTCCTGTAGGCAGCCCGACTACCTTCATAATTTGGCCAAAGATAGGTGCTAGTCTAGAGGTCTTCACTCTGAGAAGTCTGGAGCCAGGCCTGGTTTGTCAGCCACAGTCTTCTTCCTGCAATGCCCCAAAAAGAGATATAAGCAAGCAAAGAAACTCACAACAGCAACACTAGACATTGCAATACACACAGCATGCATTATAAAACATTCAAGCAGTGCAGAGCTATGTAGAGGAAAAAATTAAAGTCTGTAGAATGATTCTTTCATTCCCCCAAACTCCCCAAACATGAGCCCCATTTTAAGGAATCTCCAAGTACCTGCTTCTCCCTTCTCAGTGGACCCCAAGAGGAGTCCCTAGAGTGAAGGGACAGAGGGGACAGAGTAGGGGAACTCCAAGTGCTGTTCCAGCTGAAACAGAGCAGAGGGTAAGGCAGGGCTGCCTCAGACACATGCTGCACCCGGGCACCCGGGCAATAGGGAGGTGGTGAAAAGAAGGGAAGGCGGGGGTTGGGGGAGAGAGAGAGAGAAAATTAAAGTCCCCTGCACTCCCCCATTCCACCCGTCTTACTTCCTCCCAGAGGTAGCAACCGTTACCACCTTTCCTTACTCACTCAAAGTGGCAGATAATCAGATGAGAAATTGGACGATATTTTCCTGCAGGCATCTTATGAAAAGACAAGCTCCTCGTCCTCTCAAGTAGGCAAATCTGCTTGGAGCCCTGGAGGACCAGGGCTTACTTCCCCGTTGTCTTCCTCTGTAGAAAGGGCAGGACGCAATGCAGGACCCTGCTCTACGGGGCAGGAGCTCTGTTTATTTCTTTTTAATAAGACATTTTTTTCCATGAGGAATTCTTTTTTTGTGTGTTTTTAATAAATTTATTTATTTATTTTTGTCTGCATTGGGTCTTCGTTGCTGCACGCAGGCTTTCTCTAGTTGCTTGGAGCGCGGGCTACTCTTTGTTGCGGTGCGTGGGCTTCTTTTTTTATTTTTTTGCGGTACGAGGGCCTCTCACTGTTGTGGCCTCTCCCGTTGCGGAGCACAGGCTCCGGACACGCAGGCTCAGCGGCCGTGGCTCACGGGCCCAGCCGCTCCACGGCATGTGGGATCTTCCCGGACCGGGGCAGGAACCCGTGTTCCCTGCATCGGCAGGCGGACTCTCAACCACTGCGCCACCAGGGAAGCCCGGTGCGTGGGCTTCTTATTGCAGTGGCTTCTCTTGTTGCAGAGCACCGGCTCTAGGAGCGCCGGCTTCAGTAGTTGTGGCTCACGGCGCTCTAGAGCGCAGGCTCAGTAGGCGTGTAGTCGTGGCGCATGGGCTTAGTTGCTCCGCGGCATGTGGGATCTTCCCAGACCAGGGATCGAATCTGTGCCCTCTGCCTTGGCAGGTGGATTCTTAACCATTGCGCCACCAGGGAAGCCTTTTGTTTACTTCCTTCTCATTTCTCCCACACTTAGAGCTTGGAATATAGTAAGCACTCAGTCAATATTTTTGAGTGAATGAAATTTCTTGTCTCTCCTCAGATGGAGATTCCTTTCTTGCCACTCAATGATCCCCAGCTGGAGCCTATGGTCTTGCTCATGCACTCTGAGATAGGGAGCACGTGATGGAGCTGGAAAAACAAGGCTAACCTCGTTAGGTTTGGAGACAGAGAACCTATGTGTAAGTTCCTGCTCAGCCACTAGCTGTGGGCTGGAGAGAAGTAGTGGATATTGTGGTGAATCACCCAGAGCTCCTCTGCGGGGCTCAAGCTGTGCTTCCCCCAGTAGCTGGTAGTGCTGAAAGTCAATGGCTCTCAGCTGAGTCCCGTGGGGGACTTGCCCTTGGCTGAAAAGGACCACCTGTCCTTTTAATTTCAAGCCTTTTAATTTAATTTCAAGCCCAAGGACTGCCTCCACACAGGAGTACAAAGGCTCAGCCCCCTCTTGGCAGCAGGGACAACCCAGAAGAGCCACCCCAGCTCCAGAGCAACGTGCGGGACTGTCCAAGGCCTACGTGATGCGTCACAGCCCAACCTCTCTCTCTGCCCAGTCCCACCTTCGTCACTCCCTGTGGGGTGCCAATCCTGAGAGCACTTCCCAATCAGCTCCCTGCACGTCACTCTGCCACAGAGCCTGCTTCCCAGGGAACCCAGAATGCAGCAAGAGGCCACTTAATTTCTCTGTTCCCAGGCTCCTTAGCTACGCAACACAGGTATTAGAGAAGACAGGCTTTGAAGTGAGACAGATGTAGATTTTAATCCAAACCCACCAACTGCCAGCTCTGTGTTAACGGTCAGCTTATTTAACCTTTCTGATACTTAGTTGCCTCGTCTGTAAAATGGGATAGAGCAGACACCTCTAGTGCCCTATGTCATATCCCCTCAACTTACCTGTGATACAGCTACATGGAAGCTGAGACTCACCTGTGCTGGCAGTGTTCCACTATTTGTTCTTTTTAAAAAAAAATTAATATTTATTTATTTAATTGATTTATTTTCCTTTTTTTTTTTTTTTTTTTTGGCTGCGTCGGGCCTTAGTTGCGGCACACGGGACCTTTGTTGAGGCATGTGGGATCTTTTTGTTACGGTGCGCGGTCTCTTCGTTGCGGCGCTCGGGCTTCTCTCTAGTTGTGGTGTGCAGGTTTTCTCTCTCTACTTGTGGTGCTGAGGCTCCAGAGTGCAGGGGCTCTGTAGTTTGCAGCACACGGGCTCTCTAGTTGAGGCACGCAAGCTCAATAGTTGTGGTGTGCAGGCTTAGTTGCCCCACAGCATGTGGGATCTTAGTTCCCTGACCAGGGATTGAACCCACATCCCCTGTACTGGAAGGCAGATTCTTTATCCCTGGACCACCAGGGAAGTCCCCACCATTTGTTCTTTACATCCTCTACTTTGGAGGGGATGTCCCCAGGCCACTCGACCTCTATACACTTCACTGATACGTCGGACCCTAAATCTCAGTAGGATTTATATCCTCCTCTCTAGATTAAATGCATCATACTTGTCACTTCCTGCTTATCCGGTCTCATTAACATGAGGTCACTGATACGGTGCATTAATGTGCTGCTCTATGGAGTGTCCAGATGGTCCAGGTCCCTTCAGACTCCATTATGATAGAAGGTGGGGGAGTTAACATAGTCCTGATACAAGACACAAATGTATCCTGTCCTCTGCTCCATGTGTATTGCTTTGATTCTCCTTTCTGATAGGGATAGAAAAGAAAGCAAGAAACAGGTCGACGGGCATGCACCATGTATTGGAGGCTGTGTTGATCTGCTCCAGCAAAGATACCCTACCTGGCAAAACAGCAACAGCTGGGGCTCCTGCTTGGTTAGGGTTGTGGTAGTTTACTCTCATCAGCCATTTTATCCAGTTTTTGTAGGGGCCTGACGGGTGAGTTAAATGGGAATATGACAGAGACCACCATCCCTACAGTCTTTCATCGTTGAGGGTGGCACTAATTCCTGCCATTCCCCCTGGGATACAGTCTTGTATTTGATTTACCATCTTGGCCAGGGAGAGGGAGCATTTTAGAGACTTCAGTTGGCTTTCCTTACTGTACTAGCTCTTATTCCATAGGCCAAGGAACCAATGTTGGGGTTCTACCAAGTATATGTATTCCAATACATACCCAGGAACAGATATATAACCACAGTGGACCCATGAACTCAGTGTGAGCTGGAGCAAGGCCAGGACTCCATTATTCCCTAGCCCCCTCACTCTAATGGGGGCATGACAGCACTTTGGGGTCATGAGATACCAATGCCAATTCAGACCCTGTGGTCAAAAATTCTTCCAAGTCTTTGCTATCCCTCCCTTCTCATGCTCAGTTACACAAGTAAATGGTCATGGATTCTTTTTGGAAAGGACTTGGGGGGAATACTACTGAATACACTTGCCATGATGTTGCATGTCCTATAGTCAAAGGCTCAGGTCCAGAAATGGGTTAAGGAATCATGACATTTTACTGGGGGTGGGTGCCTTCAGCCCTCTGATCATCCATCCTTGATCTCTTTTGATTGTCTAAATTAAGCAATATACTGTTGGCCACCCATCTATCTTGCCTTTAGGAACACTGTGTTCTGCTAACCATCTCCATAGCCTTCTGTATGTCAGGCCCTCCTGACTGCTGTTCAAATTTTTTTTTTCTTTTTAACTTTTTTAAAAATATATTTTATTGGAGTATAATTGCTTTACACTGTTGTGTTAGTTTCTGCTGTATAACAAAGTGAATCAGCTATACGTATACATATATCCCCATATCCCCTCCCTCTTTTTTTTTTTCTTTTTTCTTTTCTTTTTTTTTTTGCAGTACACGGGCCTCTCACTGTTGTGGCCTCTCCCGTTGCGCAGCACAGGCTCCGGACGCGCAGGCTCAGCGGCCATGGCTCACGGGCCCAGCCGCTCCGCGGCATGTGGGATCTTCCTGGACCAGGGCACAAACCCGTGTTCCCTGCATCGGCAGGCGGACTCCCAACCACTGCGCCACCAGGGAAGCCCTCCCCTCCCTCTTGCATCTCCCTCCCACCCTCCCTATCCCACCCCTCTAGGTGGTCACAAAGCACCGAGCTGATCTCCCTGTGCTATGTGGCTGCTTCCCACTAGCTATCTATTTTACATTTGGTAGTGTATATATGTCCATACCACTCTCTCACTTAGTCCCATCTTACACTTCCCCCTCCCCGTGTCCTCAAGGACATTCTCTACATCTACGTCTTTTTTCCTGTCCTGCCCCTAAGTTCCTCAGAACCTTTTTTTTTTTTGAGATTCCATATATATGTGTTACCATATGGTATTTGATTTTCTTTCTGACTCACTTCACTCTGTATGACAGACCCTAGGTCCATCCACCTCACTAAAAATAACTCAATTTCATTTCTTTTTATGGCTGAGTAATATTCCATTGTATATATGTGCCACATCTTCTTCATCCATTCATCTGTTGATGGATACTTAGGTTGCTTCCATGTCCTGGCTATTGTAAATAGTGCTGCAATGAACATTGTGCTACGTGACTTTTTTTAATTATGGTTTTCTCAGGGTATATGCCCAGTAGTGGGATTACTGGGTCAAATGGTAGTTCTATTTCTAGTTTTCTAAGGAACCTCCATACTGTTCTCCATAGTGGCTGTCAATTTACATTCCCACCAACAGTGCAAGAGGGTTCCCTTTTCTCCACACCCTCTCCAGCATTTATTGTTTGTAGATTTTTTGATGATGGCCATTCTGACCGGTGTGAGGTGATACCACATTGTAGTTTTGATTTGCATTTCTCTACTGATTAGTGATGTTGAGCATCCTGTCATGCGTTTGTTGGCAATCTGTATATCTTCTTTGGAGAAATGTCTATTTAGGTCTTCTGCCCATTCTTGGACTGGGTTTTTTGTTTTTTGATATTGAGCTGCTTGTATATTTTGGAGATTAGTCCTTTGTCAGTTGCTTCATTGGCAAATATTTTCTCCCATTCTGAGGGTTGTCTTTTTGTCTTGTTTATGGTTTCCTTTGCTATGCAAAACCCTTTAAGTTTCATTAGGTCCCATTTGTTTATTTTTGTTTTTATTTCCATTTCTCTAGGAGGTGGGTCAAAAAGGATCTTGTTGTGATTTATGTCATAGAGTGTTCTGCCTATGTTTTCCTCTAAGAGTTTTATAGTGTCTGGCCTTACATATAGGTCTTTAAGCCATTCTGAGTTTATTTTTGTGTATGGTGTTAGGGAGTGTTCTAATTTCAGTCTTTTTTAAAAAAATTAATTAATTGATTTATTTTTGGCCGTGTTGGGTCTTCGTTTCTGTGCGAGGGCTTTCTCTAGTTGCGGTGAGCGGAAGCCACTCTTCATCGCGGTGCGCGGGCCTCTCACTGTCACGGCCTCTCTTGTTGCAGAGCACAAGCTCCAGACACGCAGGCTCAGTAGTTCTGGCTCACGGGCCTAGTTGCTCCGCGGCATGTGGGATCTTCCCAGACCAGGGCTCGAACCCATGTCCCCTGCATTGGCAGGCAGATCCTCAACCACTGTGCCACCAGGGAAGCCCTAATTTCAGTCTTTTACATGTAGCTGTCCAGTTTTCCCAGCACCACTTATTGAAGAGGCTGTCTTTTCTCCATTGTATATTCTTGCCTCCTTTATGAAAGATAAAGTGACCATATGTGTGTGGGTTTATCTCTGGGCTTTCTATCCTGTTCCATTGATCTATAATTCTATTTTTGTGCCAGTACCAAACTGTCTTGATTACTGTAGCTTTGTAGTATAGTCTGAAGTCTGGGAGCCTGATTCCTCCAGCTCCGTTTTTCTTTTTCAAGATTGCTTTGGCTATTTGGGGTATTTTGTGTTTCTATACAAATTGTGAAATTTTTTGTTCTAGTTCTGTGAAAAATGTCATTAGTGGTTTGATAGGGATTGCACTGAATCCGTAGATTGCTTTGGGTAGTATAGTCATTTTCACAATGTTGATTCTTCCAATCCAAGAATGTGGTATATCTCTCCATCTGTTTGTATCATCTTTAAATTTCCTTCATCAGTGTCTTATAGTTTTCTGCATACAGGTCTTTTGTCTCCTTAGGTAGGTTTATTCCTAGGTATTTTATTCTTTTTGTTGCAGTGGTAAATGGGAGTGTTTCCTTAATTTTTCTTTCAGATTTTTCATCATTAGTGTAAAGGAATGCAAGAGATTTCTATGCATTAATTTTGTATCCTGCTACTTTACCAAATTCATTGATTAGCCCTAGTAGTTTTCTGGTAGCATCTTTAGGATCCTCTGTGTATAGTATCATGTCATCTGCAAACAGTGACAGTTTTACTTCTTTTCTGATTTAGATTCCTTTTATTTCTTTTTCATCTCTGATTGCTGTGGCTAAAACTTCCAAAACTATGTTGAGTAATAGTGGTGAGAGTGGGCAACTTTGTCTTGTTCTTGATCTTACTGGAAATGATTTCAGTTTTTCACCATTGAGAATGATATTGGCTGTGGGTTTGTCATATATGGCCTTTATTATGTTGAGGTAAGTTCCCTGTATGCCTACCTTCTGGTGAGATTTTATCATAAATTGTTGTTGAATTTTGTCAGAAGCTTTTTCTGCATCTATTGAGATGATCATATGGTTTTTATCCTTCAGTTTGTTAATATGGTATATCACATTGATTGATTTGCATATATTGAAGAATCCTTGCATTCCTGGCATAAACCCTACTTGATCATGGTGTATGATCCTTTTAATGTGCTGCTGGATTCTGTTTGCTAGTATTTTGTTGAGGATTTTTGCATCTATGTTCATCAGTAATGTTTGCCTGTAGTTTTCCTTTTTTGGCACATCTTTGTCTGGTTTTGGTATCAGGGTGATGGTGGCCTCGTAGAATGAGTTTGGGAGTGTTCCTCCCTCTGTTATATTTTGGAGGAGTTTGAGAAGGATGGGTGTTAACTCTTCTCTAAATGTTTGATGGAATTCGCCTGTGAAGCCATCCGGTCCTGGGCTTTTGTTTGTTGGAAGGTTTTTAATAACAGTTTCAATTTCAGGGCTTGTGCCACTCAGATTTTGCTGCTCACTATAACCATTGCACCCACCTGGATTCTAAAGGCTAAGCACTGACACCTGACCTCTGTTATGCTGGCATCCTCTAATCCCCATGGGTATCAGCAAGCCCAGTTCTGTAATAGTGTCTCCTACTGTGCCCTACCCCCCACCAGCTCCTTCCTTACTGCCTCCCACAGAACAGAGTTGGCTGGTGGGTTTTCTGGCCTCATGTACCACAAACACTCTGACATGCCCACTCCTCTGGGCCTTTTGTTCTGCTCCTCCACCATCTGCCACGGCAGCTCTGACATTTCTATTTCACTTGTGTGGACCATGGCTTTTCCTATGCTTCTAAAATCCATCTTTAAAGTGTATTAGCACAACCTCCTGGGTTCCCGGCCAGGTTGTTAAATCCTGTACCACGGTAAAGTACTTCCATATCAACATCTGCTCTTATCCAACTTCACCTTCCTCCCCTCTTGATCCGGCCCCCTCAGGATTCAGTTCTGTGCACACTTTCTGCCTGAGTGTGTGAGCCGGATTCAGCATATAATCACTCTCCCCCTAGCAGGCCCGGCCATAGCTGGGATCTGACTCTTTTTGTCCATCAGATACATAAAGAGGAGGAGGTAGGCTACGAGAAAGACAAGCTTTATCTTGTAGGGCACCTGCCCCATTTGAAATGGAGTGCGATCTTCCTAGAAGGGGGACTACTATTTGCCAAGAAGAAGTGGGTCACTGGGACTTCCCTGGTGGTCCAGTGGTTAAGACTTCGCCTTCCAAGGCAGGGGGTGTGGGTTCAGTCCCTGGTCGGGAAGCTAAGATCCCACATGCCTCGTGGTCAAAAAACCAAAACATCAAACATCAAACAAAACCCATAAAGTCTTTAGTGTAATAAATTCACTAAAGACTTTAAAAATGGTCCACATCGGGCTTTCCCTGGTGGCGCAGTGGTTGAGAGTCTGCCTGCCGATGCAGGGGACATGGGTTCATGCCCCAGTCCGGGAAGATCCCACATGCCGCAGAGCGGCTAGACCTGTGAGCCATGGCCGCTGAGCCTGCGCGTCCGGAGCCTGTGCTCCGCAACGGGGGAGGCCACAGCGGTGAGAGGCCCGCGTATCGCAAAAAAAAAAAAAAAAGTGCGTTACTTCTCCAGGCCCAGTGGGTTCAGAAGAATCTGAGAGGTCAAGGTTCTCAACTGCATTTATTCATTTATGTCCAACCCTGGTCTCAGGTTCCCACCCCTTTCCTAACAGGGCTCTGACCTTGGCACACAAGGCCTGAGCACACAGGAAGATTCCATCTTCTCTGGAGCTCTGCTACTCTTCCCAGTAAGTCTTAAGCCTGGTCCTCCCTCTGCAGGCAGGATTTCCTCAAATGTTGCCCAGGAGGTCCTCTGGCTTTTGCCTTTTGCCTAGGTGACTTTTCACTGAGAGTGTCATTACCCCTTGTGAGCAAATCAATGGGCTCAGCAAAGGCATTCATTTCTATAGTCCTTACGCTCACTACTTCCCTCGATCACTAAAGACATTGCACCAGCCAGTGTGACCTCTTCCACCCATATCCCAGCCCAGTTCACAACAGTGAGTGAGTTTTAACAATCACGAGGTTACGGCATGCCAGGGACTAACCTTACTTCTATACCAGTTATGGGGTCTTCACTGATACCTGGCTGGCAAATGGTCCCTCTCCAAATTCCCATTTCTGCTTCCCAGGACCACTTCTGGCCCAAACTATCTTGGTTTGGGTTCCCTGAAAGCAGACTCTGAGATGGAGAATTTTCTGCAGAAGGTTTATCAGACGGTGCTCTTGGGAGATACACCTGTAAGTGAGAGAACAGGATTGGAAAGAGGGAGAAGCTGATCCCAATGTGGTTGCAACCGGGGCCTCAGCTGATCCTACAGGGAGCTCTGAGCTGGGATGGCCCTTCAGAGGGTCCCGGAATGAGGCAAGGAGGCCGGGGCATGACATTCCCACATCAACCAGTTACTGGCTGCGGACTGCCCCATACGTGGACTGGGCCTCGCCTTTGTGGAGGCAAAAATTTGTAGCCAGGACAAGCCCCAGGGAGGGAAGGAGCAGTGAGACACCAGTAGCCAGTATTCCCAGCAGCTGGGAATGGGTTTGCGGGCGCTGAAGGGGGGCCCAGGAGGAACACTGCTACAACCTATTGTACCATCTCAGCAAGTTCTTGTGAGAACTGAATGAGAGAAAATGTGATAAGAGCTTAGTTTAGCAACATGCCAGGCACATAATTTTTTTAAAGGTACCTATCATTGTTTTTATGCATAATAATAATTATAGTTGTTTTTATGCATGATAATAATTATAGTTATAGTTTATACAATAATATTCAGCTGAACCATGTAAGTTGTCGACATTTAACCACATTTGATCTTTAAATATAGAGATTTCATATGGCTCATCCTGTTAATTAATAAGAACAATTAATCTAATATCTGTCCTACCTATCTTATAGGATTATTTGAAGATCACCTAGAGATGGGCATATGTAAAAATGCTTTGTAAAGTGAAAAACCCCTGGAATTCCCTGGTGGTCCAGTGGTTAGGACTCCACGCTTTCACTGCTGTGGGCCTGGGTTCAATCCCTGGGTTCCTCAGGGAACTAAGATCCCGCAAGCTGTGCATGTGGAAAAAAAAAAAGTTCTAATAAAATGTTGACACACTAGTTTATATTATCAACTTTTACTACTACGACATCTAAGAGAATGGCTCTGTTCAGGCACCCCCAGCCAATGATAATAAGCTGTCTTATCTCCTTTAAATACTCAAATTACAATTTACTTTGAACCCTACTGTCCCTCATGGGAACCCCGCCTCTGCCGAGTGTTCCAAGCTGTCTTGGAGAGCCCCTCAGTGCTGGGTTACACCAGCCCCAGAGCTCGCCCTTTCTGTTCCTCCCCTCCAGCTTCCTCAGTGGGCCCCACACCCTCTGTGAGCTCCCACCCAGCTGGGCCTGGCCATCCTCTGTGGGTGGCTGCCACCACTGAGCCCGCCACTGGCCTCCTCGTAGCCACTCAGCCCCAAGCATGGCCGGGGCACTTTTCTCAATGCATCATACATAACAGAAACCAGGCACAGCTTCTAGAAGGAGCTGACAAAATTTAGGGGACCATGCAAGAAGAGTAAAACAAAGAGAAATACTCACAACCTTGATCGATATGGTTTTTCTCAGAGCCCACAGATCCCAGGCTGGTACCCAGATAATCTCACAGGGCCACCTACCTGGCCAGCCCTGGCTTGCTCCACATGGCAGGGCCCAGCCCAGCACCACCTCCAAGGTTTGCTTGGACCGTGTCTTCCATCAGAGGGCAGACACAACTTTCTTCAAACAGGGAGAGGAAGAGGAGAGAGAGAGACAGAAACAGAGAGAGAGAGAGAGAGAGAGAGAGAGAAACTTCCACGTCATTCCCAGGGCCCTGTCTTGAGTCCTCAATTTCTTCCCCAGGACAGTCTTCCTCCCAGGATGACTAGCAGTGGGTATTTTCCTTTAATGGCATTTACCCCCCTGCTAAGGCCGTGGCCTTGCTCTTTGCAAACAGCAGGATGGTTACAGGAATACAGAAAGTCCAAGATCAGTACAGTTCAGGATACTGTGTATATATCATGGTTGTCCAGCCCAGCCTGGTCCAGGCCCTTTTCACAATTTCTGTTCCAGGTGACAATCAGGTTCAAATGTGCTTTCTGCGGTCCTCTGGATTGGAGTTCCCCCAATCTTCCAAAACATCCATTCAAAGCACCAACAGTTCCATAAAGAACAAGCAACAGTTGATGGCCCAGTGCCCTCTTGATCAAGACAGAACCAAGAAACCTTTCTCTACCCTCCATGTGCCCCAAAGAGCACAGTAACAGCCGAGTGCCAGGTACATGCCCCCCACACAAAAGACCCCTAGCTCGCAGTAGCTTCCCCACCAGCAGAGGTAAAAGACATTAACTCGTCAGCCTATCCTCAGAGCCCCGGTTAAAGGGACAAGGGCCCATCCGTATGACGGAAGGCTGGGCGGTACGCGGGCCTCTTACTGTTGTGGCCCCGTTGCAGAGCACAGGCTCCGGGCGTGCAGGCTCAGCGGCCATGGCTCACGGGCCCAGCCGCTCCGCGGGATGTGGGATCTTCCCAGACCGGGACACAAACCCGTGTCCCCTGCATCCGCAGGCGGACTCTCAACCACTGCGCCACCAGGGAAGCGCCCCCCACCCCCACCCCAGCATGCTTTTTGTTATGTGCTGCGAGGGAAACGTGGTTGGCAGCTTCTGAAATAGCTCCCAGTGATCCCAGCCTCCGGAGATCTACATTCTTGTGTGATCCCCTCCTTGCGTGTGCGGAGGGGTGTGGTGGTTGGAGGGCGGGTGGAGAACAGCCAGACCTAAAGCCTTCTTCCAACAACTAGAATACGACAAAGGCAAAGGAGGTCACTCAGAGATTGGGCTCTAAAAGCCTGGGGCCCCTAGCTTGCTCACTCGCTTCCTTCTCAGGGCACTCCCCTTGATGATGTAAGCTGCCGCGTCAGAGAGGCCATGTGGCCAGGGCCTGAGAGGGGCTAAGCCAAGGGTCCAGCAGCTCCCGAGGAACTGAATCCTACCAACAACCCCATAAGTGAACTGGGTATCTGATTCCATTCGACATCTTGATGGCAGCCTGGGAGCGGCCTTGAGCGGAAGACCCAAGTATGCAGTTGCGACCTACTGAAACTGAGATGTAAATGTTGTTGTCACAAGCCACTAAGTTTGGAAGTAGTTTGTTATGTAGGAAGATAATTAGGATGGGAATAATCTTCAAGATGTGTTCTTAAGTCGAAAAATCAAGGTGCTGAAAAGGGGCATTACATGTTATTATTTGTATAAAAGGGAGAAATATTTCCATTATGTGTATGTGTGTGTGTGATCCGTATATATGTATATCCATATATATATTTGCTTCTATATGCATAAAATATCCCTGGAATGATATACATTAAATTCAGAATTTGGGTTGCTTCCAGGGAGAAGACCTAATGTTTGGGGGAGGGAGAATTTTCACTGCATACTTTTAGATCTTGATTTTGTATCATGTGAAACTGTTGACTCTTCAAAAAGTAAGCACAATATTTTTTGAAAAGAATCAGTCAATAAACCACCCTGGAAAAACAAAATGAAGATAACGTTTTTTAAAAAGCAATTAATCAAGCTTCAAACTGAGGAGCTATTACCAATTTTGTATCTGCCTCTTATCCCCCATATCCAAGTGCTGTTAACTCTCCTTTCAGAATATCTCAAATCTGTCCCACTTCTTTTTTCTAACTTATTATTTTAGTTTTAATACAATTTTTAAATGTCACACTCCATTTACAGTTATTACAAAATACTGGACATATTCCCCATGTTGTGCAATACATCCTTGTAGCCTATCTTACACCCAATAGTTTGTACCTCTTAATCTCTCATCCCTGTGTTGCCCCTCCCTCCCCTCTCCCCACTGGTAACTAGTTTGTTCTCTATATCTCTCAGTCTGTTTCTTTTTTCTTATATTCACTAGTTTGTTGTATTTTTTAGATTCCACCTATAAATGATATCATACAGTATTTGTCTCTTTCTGTCTGACTTGTTTCACTTAGCATAATGCCCTCCAAGTCCATCCACGTTGCTGCAAATGGCAAAATTTCATTCTTTTTATGGCTGAGTAGTATTCCATTGTATACATGTGCCACATCTTTATCCATTCATCTGTTGATGGACACTTAGGTTGCTTCCATATCTTGCCTATTGTAAACAATGCTGCTGTGAACATTGGGGTGCATGTATCTTTTCAAATTAGGTTTTTTTTTTTTTTTTTTGCAGTATGCGGGCCTCTCACTGTTATGGTCTCTCCCGTTGCGGAGCACAGGCTGCAGACGCGCAGGCTCAGCGGCCATGGCTCACGGGCCCAGCCGCTCCGCGGCATGTGGGATCTTCCCAGACCAGGGCACGAACCCGTGTCCCCTGCATCGGCAGGCGGACTCTCAACAACTGCACCACCAGGGAAGCCCCTCAAATTAGTACTTTTTTTTCCAGACACATACACAGGCGTGGGATTGCTGGATCATATGGTAGTTCTATTTTTAGCTTTTTGAGAAACCTCCATACTGTTTTGCCACAGTGGCTGCACCAATTTACATTCCCACCAACAGTATATTAGAGTTCACTTTTCTCCACATCCTCCCAACATTTGTTATTTGTGTTCTTTTTGATGAAAGCCATTCTGACAGGTGCACAGTGATATCTCATTGTGTTTTTAATCCTGTCCCACTTCTGTCTTTCCATCTTCACTCCGACTACCCTGGACCAAGCCACAAGCATCTGTTCCCTGGCCTATTGCAATAGCTTCCTAACCATTCTCCCTGCTTCCTTCCCCACCTCCTTTCTTGATCACATTGCTCCCATTCTTCATACTGGAGTTTTCAGGCCAAATTTTCACTTTCTCTTTTAAAGTGAATTTTGGTATAGGTGATAGTTACCAATTATAGAAATACTCCTGCAAAAACAAAGACAGAAGGGAACTTATATGTACTAGGTGCTTATGTAAAGCAGACTTTACATATATTATGCTGTTTACTCTTCATAACAGCCCTATGGTGTGGGCATAATTACTGTTCCCATTTTACGGATGAAGAGAGTTGAGGTCAAGGAGGCTGCAGTATGTGTCCACGGGGATTGTCTGCTCAGCATCCCCTTCTCCTGGGAATGATCTTTTCTTATTGTAGGAGCTGCCATCATCTGCAATTATCCTGCCTCCAGGCCACAGCTGATTAGTTCAAGAGCAGGTATCTGACCCAGTCTTGGCAGCAGAGCACCCCCTGTCCTACAGGGATCCCTTCTCCAGCTGCTAACAGCTGCAGAAAGACCCAGTAATCCAGATCAGAGAGGAGCCTTTGATGCCCATCACCCTCAACTGAGAAGACGTTGAACTGTGGTGGTCAAAATTCCCTGGATTTGGACCAGGGAACCTGGCTACTTCTCCGCCTTCTGCCCTGAAGTCAAGGTTGTCACTTTCTCTGCACTTTGGTACCGTGTTTGTAAAGTAACAGGGTGAGGACCAGCAGAGTGGTTCAGATTGGAGGGGATGATCTCCAAGGACCCTAACTCTTCTGTGTGACCTTGGGAATGCGTTTCCCCACTCTGGGCCTCAGTTTCCTCAACTATAAAATGAGAGTTGGAGATGGCAGTGGGGGAGAAAGTGGGGAATGGATGAGACAATCTCTAGAAGGACTTTCCAGTTCAAAAAGTCACGGGGCCATCACATCAGAGGTAAGTGGCTGCCTTCCTTCTCAACAGGAGAGGCGTCTTTCCCCCTAACTTTTGGCTGAGCCCCTCTTTAACAAGAGGATGGTGGACCCTCTAATCTGGGACTTCTGACTCGGAAGGGGCCAATCTCACTCTGAACAAATGAACCACAGAGACAAAAACCATCTGTGGTGTGGTGGAGACCCTGCCAGAGGCCCCTTAGCAGCCTGCCTCTCACCAAGACTCCCAGCCCCAGCCCTCTTGGCAACCCCTGTCCCCCCAGATTTGATTAAATTTTACAGTTCCCGTCATGCACTTGGGCCTTCTGCTGCGAGGTTACTAGCTGCTCTTAAGAGTTCTTTATACAACTCCACTTGGGCTGCCAGCCACCAAATTCTTCCTGCTCATGCATTACTTAGATTAGCTAAGGATGTTGGCATTTAGAGCCAAACGCCGACATTTATCTCGAAGGTGGCCTCATGACAGCCATGGCTGTTCTTTCAGTACAGCACTCCTCTGCAGACTGTTCTCTGTAATGTAAGGTGTTACACAAGCTCTCACTATATCTATAATTCTGCATATTTTTATGATTAGCTGACTAGGAGTACATACATTCCACCGTTGGCCTCTGGCATATGAATTGGTCCAGGAGACAAGGCATCAGATTCCAACTACTTTTGTTCCCCAGCTCCTTTTCAGATGACCCCACCTTGCCTCTCAGCTGAGATAGAGCAGGTCTAGTGCCCTCCACTGCCCAGGATGCTGAGAGGCCCTTACACTTGTATGACATTTGACAATGTATGAAACTTTCACTTATTCCTCATACTTCGTGGTTGCTATTTTACAGATGAGGAAGCAAGGTCTTGCAAAGGAAATCTTTGTCAATTATAATGCAAAGCACAAAATGTTAATTATTTTCATTAAGCAAGCAAATTTCTTAACTCTGAGTCTAGGGCTCTTCCCACTATACCACAAATGTCTATTTTTTATTGAAAGGAAACCAACTTTGAGAAATGGATGCCCTACCCAAGACGGTCCATACCAGATGTTAGGGCAAGGCTCAGCTACTATCATAAAGAGATCTGATAAAACCACGGGTTAGGGGGTAAAAGAGTCTATTTTTCTCTCATGTAATAGTCCATGATGGCTGGCAGCTCAGCAGCACACAGTTTGTCAAGACCCAGCTTCCTTCCAAGTTCTTGCTCTGCCATCTCTGGAGCCCATTTATGAACTATTTGCCAGACTGAAGCTGGTTTTGCAGACACATCTGGGTTGCAGCTGGTGGGAAGGCAAAAGAGGAGGAAACATGTCCATAATTTTAAGGCCTGAGCCCCCCAAAGCTACATATCATTACCACTCACATTCCAGTGGAGAGAATTTGGTCACATGGCTACCCTTAACTACAAGGGGGGAAGGAAAATATGATCTAGCTACGTGCCCAGGAAAGAAGGGAGATGGATTTGGCGGGGTGACTATAGCAGAATCTCCCACACAAAGCACTGAAAGTCTCCAACTATTCTTCATACTTTCCTTGACCTCCTCCCAAGAAAATAACTCTCTCACTCACCTCCTTGTATCTAACAACCAACCATTTAAGGGCCACCTTTGCATTTTGAAGGCCCTTTGGTCTTCTAGCAATCATTTTTTTCTTGGTGCCAATTTTAAATACAGTTTTATTTAAGACATTGCATTTTCCACTTATAATACAGTGCTTATAAAGTGCAATGTTATTTCCTTTCCCTGTGCACATATCCATATTCAAGTATCAAGAATGACCAGTTAGGGCTTCCCTGGTGGCGCAGTGGTTGAGAGTCTGCCTGCCGGTGCAGGGGACATAGGTTCAAGCCCTGGTCCTGGAAGATCCCACATGCCGCGGAGCAACTAAACCCGTGTGCCACAACTACTGAGCCTGCGCTCCAGAGCCTGCGAGCCACAACTACTGAGCCTGTGAGCCACAACTACTGAAGTCTGAGTGCCTAGAGCCCATGCTCTGCAACAAAAGAAGCCACTGCAGTGAGAAGCCCATGCACCGCAACAAAGAGTAGCCACTGCTCGCTGCAACTAGAGAAAGCCCGCGCACAGCAATGAGGACCAAACGCAGCCAAAAATAAATAAATAAATAAATTAGTGAAAAAAAAAAAGAATGACCAGTTATTTACCATAGCAGCTCAACTTTAAAAGTGCCATGGAATTTGGGGTCCTTCAATGTTTTGTGTGGAACAATGCTAAATCTGTATGCTAGGTTGGCTTAATCAACCTCTTCAATGGCGGGCCCAGGAGAGGCACCACCAGATGGAGGCGCTCTGCCACCAGGGAAGCCCCCATGCATGCCTCCTGCACTCTGGTATAGCTTGGTAATGATGGGGTTGCAGACTTTTTCCCGCTTCTTCTACTGTTCAAATTCTTCCTTCTCTGCATTCTGGTTCTTATCAAGCCAGTGAATTATTTCATTACACTTATCAAAAATCTTCGGTTTGTCCTCATCATTGATCTTGCCTTGGAGTTTTTCATCTTCAACAGTAGCTTTCAAGTTGAAAGCATAGGATTCAAGCAAATCCTTAGAAGACACCTTGTCCCGCTGAAGTTCATCTTCAGATTTGTACTTCTCTGCTTCCTGGACCAGTAGCAATGATTATTTAAATATTTTTTCATTCTTTCAATTACCATCCATCCTCTATAATGAGCACCTAATAGTATCATCTTTAATCCTCAAAATACCCCATTAAGAGAGTGTCATTGTCCTCCTTTTTATAAGTGAGGAAATTGAGACTCTGGAAAATTGAGTGGCTGATCCAAGGTAGAGTCAGAATTTGAACGCGGTTCTGTCTGACTCCAAAGCCCAAACTGTTTCTGCCACATCATAATGATCCCAGACTGATGTATTTTCTTTGTCACTATAGTTTTTCTTCTTATCCAGAAACACCTTCTGAAGACTGAGTACTGGTCCAAAAGCAAGGTCTGAGGGACCACAAGAGACAGGCTGATGAGGATTTGAGGCCTCTTTTTAGACCTCCTGCATTGCCATGGGAGCAACGTGGGGCCCCAGGATAGTAGCATAATGGAGCATCTTTTTTTTCAGGCCTGTGCTGCAGTTGCCATCCAGAAACTCTCCAGGGCTGTGACCCCAGACTCTTCACATTAAAAATAGTTCTTTTAAAAAAAAATTTATGTATTTGGCTGCACCGGGTCTTTGTTGCGGCACATGGGATCTTCATTGCTATGTCCGCAGGATCTTCACTGTCACATGCAGGATCTTTTTTTTTTTTTAGTGGCGGCATGCAGGATCTTTTAGTTCCTGGCATGAGAACTCTTGGTTGCGGCATGTGGGATCTAGTTCCCTGACCAGGGATCGAATCCGTGCCCCCTGCATTGGGAGCGTGGAGTCTTAGCCAATGGACCACCAAAACCAAAGCACGTGTTTTGGTTCCAGATATTGTTTTACAGAAAAGACTAATCGAATAAGAAAAACTTTTTTCAAAATCTTGGAAAAGCCCACTTCTCTTATAACCCATGGACCAACTTGACTTTCAGCCCATGTCCATTGTGGTTTTAGACAATCTTGTAATTAACTTCTAGGATGTTGATACTAGACCCAATAGCAAGGAGGAGGGACCGTGTGTTTAATGTCTTTGTGTGACAAACTTATTCTCTATCTGATCAGTCAGCATAGGCAGAGTCCCCAATTCCAAACTAGATGGAACTTAAGGGTTATCTAGAATGAGGCCCATACAGGGCTGCCCTTTTTTCTTACTGTATCCATCCCATCCTTGGACTCATTCACTCCCAAGTCACCACTGTACTTCCGGGCTGCTCCTGAAACCTCAACATTTTTCTTTCAACTCAACTGACATCTTTTTCTCGAAAACCTTCATCTGTTGGCCCTGGTGTTCCCTCTTGTATCATCTAAAGCAAATCTAATTCCCCTCCTATGTGACAACTCTTTACATATCTAAAGATATAGCCCTATCTCCCAGAAGTTTCTCTTCCTTGAGTGAACATCCCAGCTCCTTTAACTTTTTCCTGGATAACAGCTCTTAGTTTCCAATCCCACAAGCAGCCTGGTCCTCCCTCTGCAGAAGGGATTTCCTTTTATGTTGCCTAGGAGGCAACCCATTTACCATTTTGTCCATCTCCCTTATATTGGTCAGGAATAGAAATCCAATTCAAATCAAAGTAAGACTAATGACAAATAAGGGAAAGGGGTTGAGAATTTATTGACTCACAAAGCTGACAATTCCAGGAGGTAGATCTTTGCCTTCAGGCATGGATGGATCCAGGGAATCAATGTTATCAGGACTCAGTGTCATTTTGCTCATCTCTTAATTCTGTTTTCTTCTGTGTTGCCTTCATTCTCAAACACAAACTTTCAATGCAGTAGGTCATAATAACTCAAGGTTAACATTCTCCCAGTTCTACAGCCTCAGTGGAGTGGCTGCATTTCTCCCCATGATTGCAACAAAAGTCCCAGCCCTGGGTCTTATTGGCAGGCCTGGGTTGCTGTGTTTCCTAGAAGCCAGAGGATAAGATGGATCCCTCAGAACCACATAGACTGAGAGTGGGGAAGGGAGACTCCCCAAAGGAAAATCTCATTGCTATTATCAGAAAAAGCGGAATACAGAAGAGAGCATAGGCAAAACATTCTCTGACATAAATTGTACCAATGTTTTCTTAGGTCAGCCTCCCAAGGCAATAGAAATAAAAACAAAAATAAACAAATGGAACCTAATCAAACTTACAAGCTTTTGCACAGCAAAGGAAATCATTTTTTAAAAAATGAAAAGACAACTACAGACTGGGAGAAAATATTTGCAAATGATGCACCCGAAAAGAGCTTAATCTCCAAAACAGACAAACAGTTCATACAACTCAACAACAATAACAAAAACAACCCAATCAAAAAATGGGCAGAAGACCTTAATAGACATTTCTCCAAAGAAGACATACAGATGGCCAGTAGGCATATGAAAAGATGCTCAACATTGCTAATTGTTAGAGGAATGCAATCAAAACTACAATGAGGTACCACTTCACACCAGACAGAATGGCCATCATTAAAGAGTCTACAAAAGCGCCATGGCCACGCTTCTCCTCAGCACTTGTGAATCTTCTGTGTTTTTCAGAAGATTCACCTGCTGAGAAGTAAAGCCAGCTCAGGTTACCTAATTTTTGGAGGCAAAAAAAAAAAAAAAAAAGAGTCTACAAATAACAAATGCTAGAGAGGGTATAGAGAAAAGGGAACCCTCCTACCCAGTTGGTGGGAATGTAAGTTGGTGCAGCCACCATGGAAAACAGTATGGAAGTTCCTCAGAAAACTAAAAATAGAATTACCATATGATCCAGCAATCCCACTCTGGGGCATATATCCAGACAAAACTATAATTCAAAAAGATACATGCACCCCTATGTTCATAGCAGCACTATTCACAATAGCCAAGACATGGAAACAACCTAAATGTCCATTAACAGAGGAATGGATAAAGAAGATGTGGTACATGTATACAATGGAATACTACTCAGCCATAAAAAAGAACTAAATAATGTCATTTGCAACAACATGGGTGGACCTAGAGATTATCATACTAAGTGAAGTAAGTCAGACAGAGAAAGACAAATACCATATGATATCACTTATATGTGGAATCTAAATTATGGGAAAATGAACCTATCTAGAAAACAGAAACAGACTCACAGACATATAGAACAGACTTGTGGTTGCCAAGGGGGGAAGGGGAAGGGAGAGGGATGGACTGGGAGTTTGGGGTTAGTAGATGCAAACTATTACATTTAGAATGGATAAACAACAAGGTTCTACTGTATAGCACAGGGAACTATATCCAATTTCCTGGGATAAACCAAACCATAATGGAAAAGAATACAAAAACAACGTATATATGTGTATAACTGAGTCTTTGCTGTACAGCAGAAATTAGCACAACATTGTAAATCAACTATACTTCAAAAAATAAAAAAGGAAAGAAAAAGGGGAGTAAATGATGGGTACAAAAACACCAGTGAAAACAGATAACCACTCCATCACTTTTACCCTCTCAGCTACATGGATTTCACTATCTTATCTTTCCATCCTCCAGAGTGTTTAGCACAGTGGGAGCTAAAAATTGCTTGCTGAATGTACAAAACATGCTCAGAGAAGAAGGCCAGCTCTTTGCAAAAAAAGGAAATTGCCCCAGCAGGAGGCAAGTTACTCAACAAATATTTATTGATACTTTGTGCCCAGGCACTGCTCTAGATGAACAAGCAAAACAGACAGAGCTCTTGCCCCCAAGGACCTTACCTCCCAGTGGGGGGTGGGATGGGAGACAATAATGATCATAAGCAAATGCACAAACAAATAGACAAAATGCAGGTGATATGAAATTCTGACACATGCTACAACATACATGAACCTTGAAGAAATTACGCTAAGTGAAATAAGCCAGACACAAAAGAACAAACACTGTATGATTCTACTTGTATGTGGTAACTAGAGCAGTCAAATTCATAGAAACAGAAAGGAGAATGGTGGGTAGCAGGGGTTGGGGGAGGGGTGAATGGGAAATTAGTGTCTAATGGGTACAGAGTTCCAGATGGGGAAGATGAAAAAGTTCTGGAGATGGACGGTGGTGATGGTTTGACAGCAAAGTGAGTGTACTTATCGCCACCGAACTGTACACTTTAAAATTGTTAAAATGGTAAATTTCCCATTAGGTACATTTTACCACATGTTTTTTAAAAAGGCGGGTGATAATAAACAAAAGCAGGAAAAGGGAAATAGGAAATGCCCTGGAGAAGAAAATGTTATTTTAGATGAAGGGTCAGGAAAGCTCTTTCTGATGGGCTGCACATTGAAGTAGAGTCCTGAATGAGGCAGGGGGTGGCCCACTGACTATGCGGGGTGGGGGGTCAGGGGAGAATGTGCCAGGCAGAGCAACAGTAAATGCAATGGCCCTGAGGCAGAAGTTATGGGCTTGGTAAGAACAGTGAGGAGGCAACTGCAGCTGCGACCCTGAGAACAGGGAAGAATAGCCAGAGCTGAGACCCAGGGGTATCTGGGGCCAGATCTCACAGGGCCTTAACGGCCACAATAAGAGCTTTGGGTTTTACTTTAAGGAGCTAGGAAGCCATAGAAAGAATAGCATAATATTACTACCCTCTCCCCTTTTTAAAAAAGTTTCAAACATATGTAAAAGTAGGGAAAGTAGGATAATACATACTAGTGAAATCGAGCAGGACCCTGTGGGGCTCCTGGGCACGGAAACCTTTCTGTCCCGTTTCTTATTTTTTGGGAACAGATTCCAGACTCCATGACCTTCACTGAGTCCCAAAGGGCAGATTCAAACAGTTGCTAATCAGGGAAGGGAGGGGATGCAGAGACAAGGAAGGAGGAGCCAAGAAATAATAGTGTAGCCTTGGGACAGGGTCCTGATTCACTTCAAGGGATACATATAACAATATCTTTTGAGCTCTTTTTTTTTTTTTTTTTTTTTGTGGTACATGGGCCTCTCACTGTTGTGGCCTCTCCCTTTGAGGAGCACAGGCTCCGGACACGCAGGCCCAGCGGCCATGGCTCACAGGTCCAGCCGCTCTGAGGCATGTGGGATCTTCCTGGACCGGGGCACAAACCCGTGTGTCCTGCATCGGCAGGTGGACTCTCAATCACTGCACCACCAGGGAAGCCCTTGAGCTCTTTATAGAACTAAAACCCTCAACAAATGGAAGGTGTTAGCATTCTTCATTCCAGGGAAGACCACCTGAGTCCAGATTAAAGGAACCAGAGAAGCTCATTAGGAGGAGACCACCTGAGGCCACATTAAAGGAGTGCAGGCCCTGTACACACCCTAATCTTATCAGCAACCCTGCCCTTGAACTAGAGCTATAAAACTCCTCACCAAAGCATCCCCGATTATGACACACAGATTTTCCAGGGCATGAGCCTGCTGTGTCCCCTTTTGCCTGGCAAAGCAATAAAGCCATTCTTTTCTACTCCACCCAAAACTCTGTCTCCAAGATTTGATTCCGCACTGGTGAATCAAATCATGAAGGCAGAGTTTTTGGTATCACTACCACCTGGATTTAATAATTATTAACATTTTGCCATGTTTGCTTCATCCTTTTTTTTCTTTTGCTGAGTTTTTGAAAGCAAATTTTCAGACATTGTGACATTTCATCATAATTAAATATGCATCTCTAGAAAATGAAGACATTTCCTACATAACTGTAAGTCTGTTCCTAACAAAATTAATGATTCTTTCATATCTGTATTCAAATCTCACCAATTGTCCCCAAATTGGTTTAACTTGGGATCAGACATTGCGTTTGTTAAGTGTGTTTCCGAAAATTTTAAAATCTAGGACACTCACCCCATTCCCCTTTTTATCATGCTTTGACTATCAAGGAGGTTAGGGCAGTGCCTTATGGAATGTCCACATTCTGATATTGTGATTTACATGTTTAAAGGCCCCCTCTTGCTTCTGTGTCAATAACAGACTATAAAGGGACAAGGGTGGAAGCCAAGAGACCAGTTGGGGGACGTCACTGCAGTAAGAACAAACTCTAGGCTCAGAAGGATAATAGTAAATGAATGGAATCAATTGGGGGAAAGAGTTGTCAATATGTTAGGAGGGTGAAAAGCTGATAGAGGGATCCAGTCTGTCTTATCAGGGTAGCAGAAGCCAACTCTTAAGAGATTGATGATACCATGAGAAGCAAGCCCATTCACCCTGTAGAAACCCAGAAAGGCTCAGTAACTGGGGGCACCAGGTAATGCAAAAGGCTAAAAGCAAGAGGCTCAGTGGATAATGACACTTAAGGGTTTCCTCCAAAAAATACTCTCCCTGCTCTATTCCCTTCAGTGTGGCCCACCAGTTGATAACCCTCTCTATGAATACAGAACTTCCGTAAAACTTTTCAGTGACTCACTCTTTAACAAAGATAGACAAAGATTTCCAGTAAGTTGAAGAAAGTGCCAACATTAAAGACAGAATAAAACAAACAGAAAATAAGAACTTGGAGGAAACAAGGACAATGCAGAGAGCAGAATGAAACAAAAAGTCCCATCCATACTTAATATCTTCAGAAAAGTAAGAGAAGATCCTGTGGATGCATAAAAAGAACATGATGCTATAAAGACAACAAAGAACAAGACAGAGCATTGAGAAATCAAAAGTATGGTAGCTAGAATAAAAACAATTTAAATAGAAGGACTGGAAGTTATAGTCTAGGAAATTCCTCCAAAAGTAAATTAAAAAGAAAAAGGCAGAAAATAGAAAAAAATCCATTAAGGGATCAGTCCAAGAGGTCTAAAAACCAATGAACTGGAGCTTCAGAAAGAAAGAACAGAGAAAATGGAGAAAGGAAATTATGAAAGAAATATCACAGAGAAATTTCTCAGAACTAAAGGACATGAATGTTCAAATTGAAAGGGTCCACTGAGTGCCTGGCACAATGACTAGAAATTAGGCCTCACCAAGTTACCTCATATGGAAATTGCAGAACACTAGGAACAAAGAGAAGAACATAAATGCTTCTAGAGAAGAAAAAACAGACTGCATACAAAGAACTGAGTATCCAAAAGTTATCAGACTTCTAACAATCTGTATGCTTTAAAATATTGAGGAAAAAATGATTTCCAGTCTAGAATTCTACACCTTGCAAAACTATCATTCAAGAGTGGTGATAGATTAAGGACATTTTCAGATATACCAAATTTCAAAATTTTACCTCCCATGTACCCTTTCTCAGGAAGCTACTAGAGGATGTGCTCCAGCAAAATGAGGAAGTAAGTCAGAGAAGTAGACATGGGATCTGGGAAAAAGTGATCCAACACAGAAAAGAAGTTAAATGGATTTCTCCTTTTTCCTAGGAGAAAGGACATCCTAGGATAAGAGCTGAGCCCAAGCCCAGAGGGAGTACCCAGACCACATTGGAGCAGGAGGCTGAAGGGCTCTGGGAAGGGCCCCAGTAAAACAATGGCACGTGTGGGCAGGGGTGGTGGGGAGAAACACTGATACACTCTCTGTTTAACCATGTAGAAAATTATCTGAGAGAGGCTGTTGAAGGTCAAAGAAATTATGCAAATGAAAAAAAGAACGAAATAGTTATTCAGTCCAGGTAAAAACAAAAGCTGCCTGAGAAAGGAAATAGGAAATGTCACATAGCATACTACTTGACTCAGCAGAGAATAGTATTTACTCAGTCACAATAATGCAGACATTGAATATTGATTTAACTGATAATTATGCTATAACTCTATTAGGATGACTTGGTGAGGATAAATAACTGCAGAGAGGGTAAATAAGAAAGGTACAGTCTTATCTGCTCTAACAGAAAATTAATAGGCAATGCCTAAATTACAAATTAAGAAAATTAAGAAATAGAAGTTTAAGCAATTAGAACAAGCTACAGTGCACAGACCAAATCTGTTTTTGTAAATAAATCTGTTTTTGTAAATATAGTTGCATTGGGACATATCTCTACCCACTCATTTACCTATATTTCCTGCGCTGGTTTCTAGCTACAAGGAGAGTGGAGTAGCTGCAACAAAGACTGTATGGTCCACAAAGGTGAAAACATTTACTACGTAGCCCTCTACAGAAAAAGTTTGCCCTTTTACAGAAAAGTAAACTGCTGATTTTGAATAATGGAGATAAATACATAAAGAAGTAGCCAAAGGGGTTAAGGGGTTGTCCTGGGATGTGGTCTTCTTGCGATGTCTCCAAATACTAGTTGACTTTTAAAATTATGTACATTACTGCTTTTGATAAAAATAAAAAATTGTTTTTAAAGAGTTGTCCTGATGCCCCTGGAGGGACAGAGAGGGAGACACTGGGCTGACATCAGGGTTCACACCTGAGCCTTGCCCTGCTGTCTGCTGTTCTTTGCCCGCTGTCCATCTAAATGGGATTGAGTGAGTCAGAGCTGCCTGGCCAGAGTGTCACAGGAACTGGACACAGGACCATAGATATCAGACTTGGGAAGAACCACTTTGGGTCAGCCTCCTGCCTCAAGCCATTATGAGCATTGTCAATATAATCAGTGAGTGGCAGTGTAGCGGCACAGTGGTCTAAGAAGCTATGAGCTCTACTGTTAGACTGCCTAGCTTCATAAAACGCAGGCTCTCCTCTAATTAGCTATGACAGGGGTAAGTCATTTAATTTCTCTATGCCTCAGTTTTGTCATTGATTAATGGGGCTAATAATGCCCCGTTATAGTGTTGTGGTGAACTTAATTCAACTAATAAATATTATGCCGAAAGCTCGGTGTCTCTACACTCGTGCCAAATCAAATCTCAGAGACAGACTTTTGGGTAAAGTAGAAAAGAATAGGGACTTCCCTGGTGGTCCAGTGGTTAAGACTCCACGTTCCCAATGCAGGGGGCCCAGGTTCAATCCCTCGTCAGGGAACTAGATCCCGCATGCCACAACTAAAAGATGCTGCATACTGCAACTAATACCTGGCGTAGCCAAATAAATAAATAAATACCAAAAAAAAAAAAAGAATAGCTTTATTGCTTTGCCAGGCAAAAGGGGACACAGTTGGCTCGTGCCCCTTAAAAACTATGTGTTTAGGGGGCTTCCCTGGTGGCGCAGTGGTTGAGAGTCCGCCTGCCGATGCAGGGGACATGGGTTCGTGCCCCGGTCCGGGAGGATCCCACATGCTGTGGAGTGGCTGGGCCTGTGAGCCATGGCCGCTGAGCCTGCGCTTCCGGAGCCTGTGCTCCGCAACGGGAGAGGCCACAACAGTGAAAGGCCCACGTACCGCAAAAAAACAACCACAACAACAAAAAAACTATGTGTTTCAACCCCTGGGGTGGGGATTTGATGAGGAGTTTTATAGCAAACATTCAAGGGTGGGGTTGCTGATAAGATTAGGGTGTGTGCAGGGCCTGCACTCCCTTAATCTGGTCTCAGGTAATCTGATGAGTTTCTGTGGTTCCTTTAACCTGGCCTCAGGTGGTCTTCTTGAAGAGCTTCTCTTGTTCCTTTAAGCTTGAATGAAGAATGCTGACATCTTCCATTTGTTGGGGGTTTTAGTTCTATAAAGAGCTCAAAGGTATTGTTATGTGTATCCCTTGAGCCCTGTCCCAAGGCTGCACTATTGTTTCTTGGGTGCTCCTCCCTTGTCTCTGCATCCCCTCCCTTCCCGGATTAGCAACTGTTTGAATCTGCCCTTTGGAACCCAGGGAAGGTCATGGAGGTTGGAGGCTGTTCCCTACAAACAAGAAACGGGGGACATGGAAAGGCTTCC
Source organism: Mesoplodon bidens (assembly GCF_964165515.1). Taxonomy (NCBI): domain Eukaryota; kingdom Metazoa; phylum Chordata; class Mammalia; order Artiodactyla; family Ziphiidae; genus Mesoplodon; species Mesoplodon bidens. The sequence goes on along the minus strand of NC_138178.1, from coordinate 57,450,162 downwards.
GTGCCCAAGAGCCCCACAGGGTCCTGCTCGGTTTCATGTGTAATACATATAAGCCTAATGAATACCGGCCATTAGTATTCCCATTTTCCCAAGTGACATAAGTGAAGTCCAGAGAAGGAGAGTGGCATGCACAACGTCACACAGCAGATCAGAGGCAGAGCTAAGACTAGTGCCTGGGACTCTTGTCTCAGTGTAACACTCTCTCCTTGTACCACTCCAAGTTGCTTTATAGACAGAAAGCATTTATGGAAAGATACACAAGAAATGAACAACCATGGTTATCCATGGGCAGGTGGAGACTGGGAGGATGGAGGACAGAGTGGAAGGGAGACTTTATTTTCACTTGAAAATTTTCAAACCATGTGACTGTATTATTAACACAAAACTAGGAAACACATAGATGGATTAATTAAATAAATGAGCTTAATAATACCTTTCTCATGGTGGAGATCAGATAAGATAACAGAAGCAGAAGTCTTTTCTACACGAAAATGAGAGCCAGATGTATAGGGCTCTTACTAGTAATCACAGCGCTTTTTTTTTTTTTTTTTTTTTTTTTTTCTTTTTGCGGTATGCGGGCCTCTCACTGTTGTGGCCTCTCCCGTTGCGGAGCACAGGCTCCGGACGCGCAGGCCCAGCGGCCATGGCCCACGGGCCCAGCCGCTCCGCGGCATACGGGATCCTCCCAGACCGGGGCACGAACCCGCATCCCCTGCATCGGCAGGCGGACTCCCAACCACTGCGCCACCAGGGAGGCCCCACAGCGCTTTTTAGTAAAGGCAAACCTTGCTGTGGATTTGTAGAATGAACTGTAGGAAAGGGCATACATTTCAGGATGTCCATTAGCCAGGGTCTCTTCTTTGGACAGAACAGGATTCCTTGGCCACAGGGGAAGCCATCTTGGAGTGCAATGGAAATTTCCACCTTGGCACCTTGCAAATGAAAGGCTTCTCCCCCGCCCCACTGGCTCTCTGACACCCAGCACTTAGCATCTAGGCCCCCAGTTGGACAACTCTTCTGGAAAACGTGATTAAGGCTGCAGAAACTGGGGGTTTTATTGGGGATGACAGTGAGGGCCACAGTTTGTTTTTCAAGGGAGGGAACCAAGTCCCAGAAATAGCTGAGCCCGAGCTGGCAGGCAGCTGGCAAAGAGTAGGAGGCTCCAGGGCAACGCTCCCAGGCCATGTTGACTTTGGACAGGCTGCCTGAGCATTGTAAACAAATGCAGAAATGATTTCCTACCCTGGCAAAAGTCTTGTTTGGACAAGGGGTCCTCCCCCTTCCTTCTTTAAAAGGCAGTTTTATCATTTGTTTGCAAAAATGCTCAATCCCCTCTTTCTTTTCTTGTTCCCTCTGTGGCTCTGGTCTCCCCCAGAGCCAGATGAAAAATCTTTGTGTTTCTTTAATGTTAACCAAACCTCCACTCCTTTTTTAAACTGTTCCAGGTCTGTTGGACAAATACTCCCCAACAACAGGACTCACAAGGGTCTGTTAAAGATTTTGTTAGGCTGGAGTCTTTAGCCAGAATGACTTAAAAATTTTTTTTTCTCCTTGTTTATTACATTTTAAACTCCTAGCACAATAAAATCTGAACACAAGGATTGGGAAAGCCATAAAAATGCAATTCATACTGTCATGGCCTGAACAAGCAAATGCTCCATCTAGACACTGATGTAAGAGATTTGGTCTCACCCACCCTCCCGAGATGTCCGACTAGGAAATAAATGGGTTGCCTATAGGAAGAAAGCATAGGACAGAGTTGTGAGCTCTGTTGGGTTGCTGAGAGGCTGGGCAATGGGCTGCACACTCTGAAAACCAGCCAGAATATGGAGCAGTGCAGAAAGGAATACTGTATTCTTGACCACCCAGGGACGAGGGCAACCACAGACCAGATGAGGAACCTGATATGCTAACCTACACACTCGCCTGTCACCCAGCTCCAAAAGGAGAAGAAGAAAGGAGGAAGAAACAGAAGAATGAGGGGCAGGAGTGAGGGATGGCAAAAGAGGAGAGAGAGAGAAAGGGGACAGGAGGCTGGGCACATGAAAGGAAGAGGGGGCACCAGCTCTCAGGCATGGTGGTAAAAGAGCCCTCAAGCTGGATGAGGAAGGAGAGTTTAATGAAGGAATGATGGACAAAGTGTAGGCAAGAGTTGAGGAAAACCAAAGGGGAACATGCTGCACCCCAGAGTCTGCAACAGCAGGGAAGCTGTTCCCAGGCCCCGGCTGGAAGGGTCTCCTCCAAAGACATCACAGTACCGTTCTTATCATTCATTCTATCGTCAGGAAATCTCTCTCTCTCTATTTGAAGACATGATAAAAACAACCAAAAGATGAATTCAAATTAAGATCTTACAAACTGCATCACTTTGCTGTACATCTGAAACTAACATAACATTGTAAATCAACTGTACTTCAATAAAAACGTTTTTTAAAATGCAAAAAAAAAAAAGAACTTACATAGAAGGAAATGAGGTATAAAAAGACTGGTGGTGGCCATTAAGTCTATTTAAAGATATAAGTAAGCTTTTATAGCTGTAATGATTGTATTTACCAGGAAAATAATACTATGGGTATAGTTATTGTGAACAACAACAAAAAAAGACCTACAAAATGTTGTTGTTGATGATAAGTTGTTGATGATAAGTTATGGGAGGAAAGTTGATGAAAGTTATTGGTGTTTGTTTGTATTTTGGTGAAATAGACATAAACAAAATTTACCATTTTAACCATTTTAAAATGTACCATTCTGGGGCATTAAGTACATTCACATTGTTGTGCAACCATCACCACCATCCATCTCCAGAATTTTTTCATCTTCCCAGATGTAACTTTGTACCGAATAAACACTAACTCCCCATCCCTCTTCCTCCAGCCCCTGGCAATCACCCACCTACTTTCTGTCTCTACGTACTTGACTGCTTTAGGAATGTTGTATAAAGGAAACATACAGTATTTGTCCTTTTGTGACTGGTTTCTTTCATTTAGCAAAATGTCTTCTAGGTCTGTCCATGTTGTATCATGTGTCAGAATCTCCTTCATTTTTAAGGCTGAATAATATTCGAATCCCACATTTTTATGTCCATTCACCTGTTGAGGGACTGCTTCCACTTTTTGGCTATCGTGAATAATGCTGCTATGAACATGGGTGTACAAATATATGTTAGAGTTTCTGCTTTCACTTCTATACTCAGAAGTGAGATTGCTGGGTCATATGGTAATTCTTTGTTTAATTTTTTGAAGAACTGCCATACAGCTTTCCAAAGCAGCTGCAAGGAATATTGTTTAAATCACCAATGTTCTTATTTTTCTTAGGAGAGAATAAATGATATGGTTTCTTCTCTGAAGACAGTAAATTGAAAAATATTGGTTAAACATATTATTTAAAATTACAAAGGTAACCACCAGTAGAACTAAAAACAGTCTGAATACCTTCCAAATTGCCAGAAAGCAACAAACAAAAAACAGACCACACAGAACCATAAAAGCAGAGAACACAAAATATGACAGAAGTAGACTAAACCGATCTGTTGCAGGGATGAATAAAACTAATATAAGCTCACTGTTTTAAAAAAAATGAAAGACAGTTGTATGTTATCAACAAGAGATATACCTAAAACAAAAAACCCCAGGAAGGTTGGTATTAATGGAGAAACAAACATATTGTATGTAAATACAAACAAAAAGTAGGCAAGAATTCTGTTAATAGTAACAGGCTGAATTCAAGCTAAGGAATGCTATAACAAATAACAGCACTGAAAAAAGTAAAGTAAAAATATAACAATTATAAGGATTAATTTACAGAGTATAATACTGAAATAAGTACAGAAATAAAAGTGTAATAAGGTGCTTTAACTCACCTCTCTCAGATATTGACAAATCAGACAGACAAAAAATAAGTTGTGATTCAGAGATTTTGAATATTTTTAATAAGATTGATGAGAGATAGTTAACTAGCAGGTTAGACAGCTAAATATATATATGTATGTATATATCCCGAATATAGAGACCATATCTTATTTTCAAGCCCTCATGAGACTTTTACAAAATCTGATAAGTACAACAGGCCATAAAGAAAATGATTTACAAAAAAACAAAGAAAACAAATAGAATCAGTCATATTTTCTGACTATAGTGCGTCAAAACTGACCAATGAATAATAAAAATAGCATAAAAATTAGAAAACAGTCTTCTAAATGCCTTCTGAGTCAAAGAGGAAATCAAAAACAGTAACTGCAGAAAATTCTGAAAACAAAGAAAACACATGTAAAAAAATCCATGACCTTGAAAACATGCTAAGTGACAGAAGCCAGACACAAAAGGCCTCCATGTTGTATGATTCCATTTACATGAAGTGCCCAGAATAGACAAATCCATAGAGATAGAAAGCAAATGAGTGGCTGCCATGTGCTGGGTAGAGAGGGGATGGTGAGTACCTGGTAAGAGATGTGGGATTTCCTTCTGAGGTGATGAAAATGTTCTGGAACGAGGTAGTGGTGATGATTAAACAACACTGAAAATGCACTAAATGCCACTGAATTATACACATTAAAAATGATTTAAATGATATATTTTAAGTTAATATGTATTTAATCACAATGAAAAAAATATCTATGAAAAGAGAGATATATGTTTCCATTAATGAATAGACTGGATTCACAGCCCAAACTGAGGACAATCAGAAAATCTGGGCAGAATATGAAAAACATCTGATTGGAGGATTGAAGATCTAACAAGGCGATGAAAACTTAGAGGGTCAAAATCCAGAAAAAGAAAACCTAGAGAGGTAAGCTCAGGGTTTAGTATTGCCTTTCCCCAGTGGGCACCAGATGAGTCCAGAAAAGGCATTTGAGAGGTTGAGAAGCTGAGCAGAGTATTTGTCAGCCTTTGGGGCAAGGGATAAAAATCAGAGTCTCTTCTGACACCAACTGGTGCCCCGACATGCAACTCTGACAATGACTCTGACAATGCTGAGCTGGCAGCGAACTCTACAGGTGTAAGGGAACGGCCAGTTCCCACAAAGACTGTGACTCACTTCAGACACAAGCCACACCTGTTGTGGGGTTGTCCCCAAGCCACCTGCACTTCTGACCAACTGGCTACAAATTCGAGGGTTCCCATGATTCCCTCAGGTCCAATATTTCACTAGAATGACTCACAGAACTCAGGAAGGCACAATACTTATGACTGCAGTTTTATTGTAAAGGAGCAGCCAAATGAAGAGAGAGACATAGGGTGAGGTTTGGGAAGTCCCCGAACATAATGCTCTATGCCCTCTGCCCCTAGAATCAGGGCATATCACTCTCTGGGTGCACGGGTGTGCTCAACCAACAGGAAGCTCCATGGAGCTCAGTGTCTCAGTTTTTGCTGGGGTGTCATTACACAGGCAAGCTTGATTAAATCACTGGCCATGTGACTGAACTCAATCTCCAGGCCCCATCCCCTCCCTGGAGGTTGAGAGGTCAGGCTAATATCACAGTCTCAACCAGTCCCTGACATGAGGCTATCTACAGGCTCACCCTGAGTCATCTCATTAGCATAAACTCAGATGTGATTCAACAGCTCATGAATTACAAAGACATTCTGATCTCTTGGGAAATTCCAAGGGTTTTAGAAGCTCTGTGCCAGGAATGCTGGACAAAGACCAGACAAATTCTTTCTTATAAACACAGGCCACCCCCCACCCCTTCACCCCACCCTGCCCCATCTTTGGTTATGGTTCCCACATAACAAAACATCAACCCTACCAAAGCATCTATATTTGGTGTAACATTTATACAACATATACAGCAACACTCCAACATGAATATGCCTAACATAAGGAAGAGCCAGTGCAGGATAGGGATAGGAGGCTTTTAACTCAATTTCCCAACACACTTGGCCATCAATATCATTATTATACTCTTACAAACAATACTGATGTTACATTATTATCACACTATAGTAGATGTAACCTGAAAAATAAGAGTAAAAAGATACTGGCACATTACTAGAGTCCCCTTCAGTTACTAATAATTAGTCTAGTTCATTATCATATCATATGACCAAAATGTGTCCCATGGCAAGGTAACTGGGGTTTGCAGGTTTCTGTATGATCAGGTCAAAAGCAGGAGTGGCCCCAGAAATACATGGCGTCACACTTTCAGGTATCTGGTATAAGCTAAGAGACAATATCATTTCTTGTTATTGAAACCAAGCAGGACCCTGTGGGTCTCCCGGGTACAAATCCTTTCTGTGTCCCCCATTTCTTGCTTGTAGGAAATAGGCTTCATTCAGCCTCCATGACCTTCCTTGAGTTCCAAAGGGCAGGTTCAAACAGTTGCTCATCAGGAAGTGAGGGAATGCAGAAACAAGGGAGAAGCAGTCAAGAAATAATAGTGCAGGCTTGGGGCAGGGTCCTGGTTCCTCCTCAAGGGATATACATAAAAATATCTTTGAGTTCTTCTGCAGCAACTAAGGCCCCCACCCAGGTGGAGGGTAATAACTTCAGGCTGGGCACAAGATTCCCGGAACACCATCCTGTTACCTCACAACCAACCAATCAGAAGAAAGTCACACACCCTGCAGCCCTCATCCTAAATTTTGCTTATAAAACTTCTCCCCCAAAACCTTCAGGAATTTCGGGTTTTTTGAGCATAAGCCACCCATTGTCTTTGCTTGTCCCTGCAATAAACCTTTCTCTGCTCCAAACTCCAACATTTCAGTTCGTTTGGCCTCACTGTGCATTGGGCACATGAACTTGTGTTCAATAACATTGTCTTTGTTCCAGTTCTTTTACAGTACCCTGAACATCTGCATCTACAGCTGGGTATGCAAAGCCCAGACCAGAGTAGGTGTTTGTTCTTGTCAGGACCCGTTTGTAGACTCCCAGTGCTACCAGTATCAGTCCCATTTGCCTTCCCCCCAAGGAATCTTCCCCATGTGAAATCGAGAAGGACCCTGTGAGGCTCCTGGGCATGGAAGACTTTCTGTCCCCCATTTCTTGTTTATAGGGAACAGACTCCAGACTCCATGATCTTCCCTGGGTTCCAAAGGGAAGATATGAACAGTTGCTAGTCGGGCCAGGGAGGGGACACAGAGACAAGGGAGGAGCAGCCAAAAAATGACCTGAGTTAAGATTAAAGGAACCAGAGAAGCTCATCAAGATTAGGAGACCACCTGAGATGAGATTAAAGGAGTGCAGGCCCTACACACACCCTAATCTTACCACAACCCCACCCTTGAACTATTGCTATAAAACTCCTCACCAAAACCTCCAGGGTTGGGACACACAGTTTTGAGAGGCAGGAGCTTGCTGTGGCCCCCTTTGCCCGGCAAAGCAATAAAGCTATCCTTTTCTACTTCACCTAAAATTCTGTCTCCAAGATTCAACTCGGCACCGGTGCACAGAGGCCAAGTTTTCTGCATCACATAGGTGTCTGCAGTCTCTGCCTCTCTTTTTGGTAGATAGAACAGTTCTTATAGGCATTTCGTGCCTCAGAGGATGCAAGAGGAATATACCTAAATTCAGCCCATATCTGCATTTTTGCAGCTCCCATATCCATTTATTTCATGGACCTAGGTGGCCACCTCAAGTGAGCACACCAGGATATCTACGTGCTAGCTCCAATGACCTTCTGATCATGAAACTGTGTGTTCTTAGACTGTGTATTTGTCCGTTTGGCACCCATTAATCACAGGGCCAAACTAACAGCCAAAGTTGTCTAAATCTCCCCTGTGATCCAGAGTCCATACCCTGAATCACCTCTTTATCTCACTCTCACACACCAAACCAATATTTCCCCCGCCCTAAACCATCCCAGGGTCAGATAACAGACTACTAGAGACAGCCCCCATGCTCCAAAGCTTATTGGAACTTTTCAAACTAGCCAGTCCTAAGCTATTTGTGTTGGCCTGCCTTGCATTTCCCACAGAAACCCCAATAAAAGTTGTGACCTATGCCTTCCCTTTGCTCCTTTCTGTCTCCTGACCAACACTAGTGCTTCTCCTGCTGGCCCTGTATGGCATAACAAGCCCCCTCCTCTCAGGAAATGTAAGTGATAAAAATCTCCTTTCAATGGCATTGATCTCTAAGTGTCATCACTCAGTCACCTTTATAAATGACAACCCAGGCACAAATAAGATGGGCATCAGTATGTCCTATTTTAATGCAAACTCCAAAGATGACTTCCATAGAGCTGTGCCCCATATGGGTATCTTTCACAGGCCTGTTTTCCTTTGTCCTTCTGCCTAACCATAAGCCTGGGCCATTGACCACTGCCCATAAGTCAGTAAAAGCCCAAACATGGAGGCAAACAACATGCAATTCAGACCACTGAGCCAATTTGTTTTTATCCTTTTCAATTAGAGTAGCAGGCTTCCAAATAAGATGCTGCCTACTCATCTTGAAACTTCCATTCATAAACCAAGAAGCTATTTTTTGGTCAATAGAGAGCTGTTCACAGGGCACTGTCCATGTTCCAACAGATCCTCAGATGATTCCAAAGCCAGTCTTGGGGCAAGAGTCTACCTTCTTGAGAATGTACTAAGTAACTCTTTGTATCCCCTCAAGACTTCATCAAAGAACTAAACCATTAAAAAAGGACAAAATAAAAATTCTAGATATGAAAAATACCATAACTGGCAAATAAACACTTAATGTGTGGAATTAATGGCAGATTAGACAAACCTGAGGAGAGAATTAATGTACTTAAAAAATAGAACCGAAGAAATATCCAGATTGCATGAAGAGTCAAAAATAAATAAAATATAATGTGAAAGCAAGCAATACATTAAGAAGGCCTAACATATGTATAAGGGAGTCCCATATGTAAAAGAGAGAGAAATGATGCAGAAACAATACTGGAAGAGATAATGGCTGAGAATTTTCCAAAACTGATTAAAGATAACAAGTCACAGATGCAAGAATTACTACCAACTCCCAAAGAGGATTTAAAAAAGAAAACCACACCTAGAAAAATCATAAACTCAAGCACAAAGAAAATCTTAGAAGAGAGAACAGACAGCTTTCCTTCAAAGAAGGAAAAATTATGACATATAAGATCTTAACAAAACAATGAAGTCTAAAATACAATGTGATAATACCATCAGAGTACTAAAATACCACACCCAGCTGAAACACTCTTCAAGATTGAAGATGAAATAAAAACATTTTCAGATAAATAAAAATCAAGAGAATTCATCACAGATTTGATTCAAAGTAAACATTAAAGTGTTTTCATCAGGCAGACGGAAAAGGTATCAGATGGAAGTACAGAGATGCAGGAAGAAATGAAGAACAACAAAACAAACAGATATATAGAAAAATCTAATTGACTACCGATTGCCAAAAGCAATAATAATGTCTTGTAAGGTTTGAAATTCATATGGAACTAAAATGCATTTTAAAAAAATCACATATAAGTTGGGAAAGATGATAAATGGAGTTAAAGTGTTCTAAATTTCCTACATTATCTGGGAAGAAGGTAAAACTACCTAGTAATATTAGACTTTGATAAATCAGAGTTTTATTTATAATCATTGGGGTAACCACTAATAGAATAATTTAAAAATATATAATTTTCAAGTTAATAGAAGATGGAAATAGAATGATAAAAATATATCAATCCTAACATAGACAAATAAACCAATAAACAGAATCCAATTCATACTTATTCACTCACATAATTTATAGAAAAAGTAACACTGCAGTACATTGGGGAAAGGAAACTATTTTAATATATGGTCTTGGGCTATTGGATGTCCATACGGAAGAAAGAATTTTCGTCCCTATCTTACATTACACATGAAAAATAATTCCAACAGACTGCAGATCCAAATATGAACTTTTAAAAACAAAAGAGCTTTTAGAAGAAAACATAAGAGAACATCTTCACAACCTTGAGTATGCAAAGATTTGTTAAATAGGACCAAAATACTAGGCTAACTATATAAGGAAAATGATAAATTGGACTGTATTAAGAGTAAAAGTATTTGCTAGTTGAAAGAGAATAAAATGGCAAACTACAGTATGCAAGAAGATATTTTCAATAACAGAGGATGTATTCATATGGCCAGAATATATTTAAAATCCCTACAAATCAATAAGAAAATGGCACTTCACAATAAATTACATTCCAACAGCCAATAAACACAGAAAAGGTATTCAACTTCATTAGTCACGACAGGAATATAAATTAAAATCATCAGATATTCCACACTACCTCCAGAATTGACTAAAAAAAAAAAGGAAAAAAATAAACCCAGGTAATATTAAGTCTTGACAAAGATGTAGAACAAACAGAACTCTCAGTAACCACTGGTAAGAATGTAAATTAATGTATGCGAAAAGTGTTTGGCAGTATCTAGTAAAGCTGAAAATAAGAATACTTAATGAACCCCGCAATTCTTAGGTGTATATCCAACAGAGATTTGAATGTTCATCCAAAAGACAGAATGTTCATAGAAACACTATTCATCATAACCTCAAATTAGAAACTAGCCAAAAGCCCATTAACAGTAGTATAGATAAATAAAACATAGTATATTTACACAAAGAATTTCTATACAGCAATAAAAATTAACAAACATGTACTAATATTATTATGGACTAAATTGTGTTCCTCCCAAATTCATATTTTGAAATCCTAACCTTCAAAGTAACTTATCTGGACACATGGACTTTAAGGAGGTAATTAAGGTTAAATGAGGTCATAAAGGTAGGGCCCTAATCCAATAGGACTTGTGTCCTTATAAGAGAAAGAAACTCTAAGGATGCACATGAACTGAGAAAAGGCCCTGTGAGGAAACAGGGAGAAAGCATCCATCTACGAGACAAAGAGAGAGGCATCAGGAGAAATCAAAACTGCCAAACCTTGATCTTGGACTTCCAGCTTCCAGAACTGTAAGACAATAAATTTCTGTTGTTTAAGCCACCCAGTCTGGCAGCCCTAGCAGACTAATACAGTATGGATATACCACATTTTGTTTTGCCATTTATCAGTTGGTGGCATTTGGGTTATTTCCATTTGGGGGCAATTATGACTAATGCTGCTATGAACATTCGTGTACAAGTTTTTGTGTGAACATATGTTTCCATTTCTCTTGGGTACATTTAAAAGTGGAGTGCTGGGTCATATGGTAACCCTAAGTTTCAACGAATTATATTTTTTAAAGTATAAAGAATCCATAAAGAGCAGAAATTAATGCAACAAAAAACAAACTTACAATAAAAGATTGATCAAAGTCAAAAGACCATTCTGTGAAAACATTAGTAAAATGTAAAAGCCGCTAGGAAAATTGATAAAGAAAAAAAAGAAGGCATGAATTACCAATATTAGTAATGAAAAAGGACATTGTTACAGATCCTAGAGACATTATAAAGTTACAACTTGATGTCTTCAAATAAATTAAAATTTTAAGGGAGTTGAGAAAGTTCTTAGAAAACTACAACTTACAAGAACCAACAAAAGAAGTAATAGAAAATCTGAATAATACTATATATATTAAAGAAATTTAATTTACAATTTAAATCTTCCAACAAAGGAAACTCCAGTCCCAGATGGCTTCACTGGCAAATTCTAATAAATATTTAAGAAAGAAAAATACCACAATTACACATACATTTCTGAGAATAGAAAAGAGGAAACATACCCAAACTCAAATTCTGAGGCCAGCATAACCTTGTTACTAAAATCTAACAAGGATAATAAATGAAAGGAAAGGTATAAGTCAATCTCACTAATGAACACAGTTGCAAAAAAACCCTAAACAAAATAACAGCAAAATGAATTCAACAATATATACGAAAGATAATATATCCTGAAAGTTTGTGTTATTCCAAGAATGCAAGGTTGGTATAAATTTGAAAATTAATGATTAAAACTTACCATATGAACAGGATAAAGAAGAATCATATAACCATATGATAGATTTTCAATAGAAAAAGCAATAAAATTCAAAATCTATGGATGGTCACCCATCACTGCTCAGACTCTGATGCACATCCCTTAATCTAATCCAATTTCCCACCCTTCCTACTTCCCCCATTCTTCCACTCTGACCCTGGAACTCATGGTTCACCCTTAGCAAAATGCCCTAAATCCTGGACTTCTTCTCCAAACATTCATTTCCCCTTCCTGCTTGCACTAAAATCTGGTTCTGCCTGGGGACATTGCTTTTCTTGCAACCCTCTCACACAGCAGCTGATTTTTCCCCTACAGAGGCCCAGAGGTAGGGTGGGGGTCTTCCCTGCTCTTCTTTACCTTTTCTAGACTAATTATCCTTCCTTTTTTCTACAAACGCCTTTTCCCTTGAAGTTTGTGTCCTTAGCCTATACCACCACTATTCCTATTGAAGTCTTCCCCAGCCTCCTGGCTACTCTGCCTCACTCCTTGAAGATTTAGGGCCTGGCTCTCAGCCTCTCTCTCCATCATGAAAACCTAACCATTCTTCGACCAATATCCATCAAAGACCCATACAACATCTTAGCTTTCCAGGTTCCACATTACTTATCTATTGTCGTGTAACAAAATTACCACAAAACTTCAAACAGTGAGCATTTATTATCTCAGACAGTTTCTCTGGGTCAAGAATTCAGAAGCACCTTAGACCAGTGATTCTGGCTCAGAGTATCTGAGGATGTGCAGTCTGCCTGCTGGAGCTGCCACAGTCATCAGAAGGCTTAACTGGGGCAGGAAACCTGGCTCCCAAGGTGGCTCACAAACGTGCCTGGCAAGTTAGCATTGGTTGGTCCACACCACCCATGGGTACCATGGGTGGCTGGCTTCTCCCAAGAGAGAGGGGAGCAGAAGCCACAAGTCTTTCGCAACCTAACCTTGGAAGTCATACACAGTCATTAGTTACACAGGTCAGCTCTATTGAATGTGAGAGGGACTACACAAGGGGTGTGAATACCACCAGGTGAGAATCCCTAGGGAGCAGGTGAGAGTCTGGTAAGCCAGCTTCCTGATTTCTTCACCTCCAACTATCTTGTCCTCCATGCAACCTCCTCCTCCCACTGCCATGGCCATTCCCTTGACTGTCATCAACAACACTTTCACTACATTTTAAATTAGTTTCCAGCATCCCACCCTTTGGCCATTCCTTCCAATCTTTCCAGCTTGCTTATTCTTGTATCCTGACTCAAATTCTTCAACCCCAGGGAGACTCCCCAACACTTTCACTGCCCATCACTTTGCTCATCTCATTTTCTTCATTATCCCTTTCGATTCCACAGTCCATCACTTTACTCTTTGCCCCTCTCTTCCTCATCTTATCGTCATGAAAAATGGTAAAAGCTAATTCCCTGCACCTCACACTCATGCCTGAGTACCCAGATGTGGCTGGAGGAAAACACAGTTGCACCCACTAATCTCTCTTTAAATTCATGACCACAAACCTCAAGTGGGTCATCCGCACTAATCCTCATAAATTCACATCTCCGCTTTCAGAGACAGCTACTTCATTTCTTCTGACCTTTTAATAAACCTCCCATACCTGTCCCCACTCTACTCTCGGCTTCTCAGCTGACAACCTCACTCATTTCCTTGAGATAAAAGAAGCAACCTAGGGATATATCTCATCTTCCTGCCACCAAACAGCCTACCTGCCTCTGTACTTATGTCCTCTCTCCATGTTATAAAGGATGGACCATTTCATCACTAGTGCACTGGATCCCACTTCCTCTTCCAGAAAATGGGATCTCTGGCAGAGTGATGTCAGCTCATCCTCATGAGGTACTTGACTTAGGGGCAGAGATACAAAGTCAGGGAAGGAACTTATGGCAGGTGTGTGCTTTTCAGTCAACCAAAACGCTGCGAAGACCAGAGCAGGCAGTCAGAGAGAAGCAGAGGAAAGAGAATAACCTGAGTTCCTGGCTTTCTGCAATCTTTCCAGGTCTCGTGAAGCCTGACTGGCTGCAATTCTGGGAGATACCCCTGAGTCCTCACAGCAAAATACTTGTTACATAAGTTAGCTTGAGTGGGTCCTTGTTTTTACAACTAAAAGAGCCCATCTGGGCTTCCCTGGTGGCGCAGTGGTTGAGAGTCCGCCTGCTGATGCAGGGGATACGGGTTCGTGCCCTGGTTCAGGAAGATCCCATATGCTGTGGAGCGGCTGGGCCCGTGAGCCACGGCCACTGAGCCTGCGCGTCCGGAGCCTGCGCTCCACGATGGGAGAGGCCACAACAGTGAGAGGCCCGCGTACAGCAAAAAAAAAAAAAAAAAAGACCCCATTTATTTATTCTATTTTGATATAGAAAAATGTCCAGAAGGGTGTTCCAATAAAAGTTAACAGTAGTTCTCTCTGGGAAGTTGGATTTCAGAGAATTTTTAATTGTTTCTTCTTTATACTTTCTTGAATTATTTGAATCATTTAAAATGAGCATAGGACTTCCCTGGTGGTGCAGTGGTTAAGAATCCGCCTGCCGATTCAGGGGACACGGGTTCGTGCCCTGGTTAGGGAAGATCCCACATGCCGCGGAGTGGCTGGGCCCGTGAGCCATGGCCGCTGGGCCTGCGCGTCCGGAGCCTGTGTTCTGCAATGGAAGAGGCCACAGCAGTGAGAGGCCCGTGTACCGCAAAAAAAAAAAAAAAAAAAAAAATCCGCCTGCCAAAGCAGGGGACACGGTTTCGAGCCCTGGTCCGGGAAGATCCCACATGCCACGAAGCAACTAAGCCCGTGCGCCACAACTGCTGAGCCCATGCTCTAGAGCCCGTGAGCCACAACTACTGAGCCCACGTGCCACAACTACTGAAGCCCACACGCCTAGAGCCCGTGCTCCACAACAAGAGAAGCCAACACAATGAGAAGCCGGCGCACTGCAACGAAGAGTAGCCCCAGCTCGCCACAACTAGAGAAAGCCTGTGCGCAGCAACGAAGACCCAACACAGCCATAAATAAATAAACAAATCTAAATAAATAAATTAAATAAGCACATACCAGCTTCCTTCCTCTCCTTACCAGTCCAATTCATCAACATTTCCTCTCAATTTCAAATGGCTCAAATTGATCCAGCTCGCTCTCCATCATCCACACTAGCCAAATCTCCATTCTCTCTCTCCCTCCCTCCCCCTCCCCCCTCCCCTCCCTCCTTCCCCCCCCTCCCTCCCTCTCTCTCTCTCCCTCTCCCTCTCTCCCTCTCTCCCTCCCTCCCTCCCTCTCTCTCTCCCCACCACACCTCTCCTGGCTGACTGCAGAGTCCCTTCACTCGTCCCTCTGTTCATTGCAAACCTGCACGCCGCGTCCCACAGAGCAGCCAGCTGGATCTTGTTGCCATACCAACCCAGACATGCTACTTCCTTGCTTAAAACCCTTCAATGGCTTCCCGTTGCACCTGGAATAAAACTCAAGCCTAAGTCTCCTCACCTGTAGAGTAAGTTGTTAGAAAGGTCGAACACAGTACTGCCTGAACAGCCCAGTATGGAGCCTGGTCCATAGCAGGTACACACAGAGTAGGTGCTCTTGTCCCAGGCTGCCCAGCCACTCTCAGGAATTCTTTTAAGTTGGAAAGTTCTTAGAAACAGGTCCATTTCTACTCTGCAACTTCATCTTTAGTCATTTCCCCTTGCTCCCTGAGCTCCTCCCACGCTGGCTTCTGACAGAATCAGACCACACCCAAAACCCCCTTCTACCTCCACACCTTTGCTCATTCTTGCCGCTGTAATATCCCACACAACTCCTCATGTGCTGGTTCCTCACCCCACAGTTTTCAGTGTTTCAAAGTCACCTCCTTCCAGGTGCCTTCCCCGACCACCCTAAGGCGTAGCCTCCACTACACCCTCCTGTATCCAACATGGCAGCCTGTATTTCCTTTGTGGCTTGTATCACAACCTGTCATTTGATCTCTCCCACCAGAACTCCCCACTGGTTTTATTTGCTTCTTTTTTATTTTTTATTTGGCAGTGCCAGGTCTTAGCTGCAGCATGAGGGATCTTTAGTTGCGGCATGCAGGATCTAGTTCCCTGACTAGGGATCAAACCCGGGCCCCCTGCACTGGGAGCATGGAGTCTTAACCGCTGGACCACCAGGGAAGTCCCTTATTTGTCTCTTTATTCATCCGGTGCTTGGGGCTGTGCCTGGTACAGATAAGCTCTTCTGGTGTTAAGGGAATCGATTTTAACATAAAGCCTTCCCTGGTATGCCCAGGTGGAAGCCATCACTGGGTCCCTTGAATTCTCACACTTCTTCATCTCCACTTTCCTAGGACACATCTTGCTTCGTATTTTGTATTGGAACTACATGTACAGAGGGGCAGAGTAGTATGGTAGTTAGACTAGACCTCTGTTCAAATGCCAGCCCTGCTTTCTCCCAGCCCCAGAACAGTACCTGGCACAGAGAAAACAACATAAGGAATCAGTATTGCTCTGCTTTGCATTATCCCCCATCAGGAGCTGATTCAAAGTTCCTTGAAGGTAAGATCACACACATGATTTAGTCTTTGAAAATTTCCACAATGGCTAGCTCAGGACACATGGTAGGTGCGCAACAGATAATAAATTATAAGAGCTGAATTTTATTATGAATTTATATGTACCGGCTTCTAAACTATTCTAAATACTTTGCATGTATCAGCTCATTTAATCCTCACCATAAGTACAGCTACTATTTCCATTTCACAGATTTCACCAAGTCCTAGGGAATTAAAAACTTGGCCCAAGTTCACTCAGTAAGTGGGGTACCTCGGATTTGAACACAGGACTCAGTCAGCCAAGCCTTAACCAAAAGATATGGTGTAGAACAACTAGTTAGAACAGATTTATGAGACTAGAGACAACAATCTAGATGTTTAACAAAGGAGCTGGTTAAATAAACTGTGCTAGAATTGTATGTAGCCATTAAAATGATGACAGACATCTATATTTATAATACCCAAAGCCATTCATAACATAACTTAGAAAAGCAAGCTAGAAAACGGTACAGTAAACCCGCACATGAATATTTACAGCAGCCTATTTATAACTGCCAAAAAACTGGAGGCAACCAAGATGCCCTTCCAGAGGTGAATGGATAAACAGTGGTACGTTCATACAATGGAGTATTATTCAGCGATAAAAAGAAATGAGCTATTAATCTACGAAAAGACATGGAGGAAGCTTAAAAGAATATTGTTGAGCAAAAGAAGCCAGCCTGGAAAGGCTACTTACTGTGTGACTCCAGCCATAAGGCGTTCTGGAAAATGCAAAACTGGAGAAACCGTAAAAAGATCAGTGGCCGCAAGGGGTCTCGGGGGAGGGATGAATTGGCAGAGCACAGGGGATTTTTAGGGTAGTAAAACTCTTCTGTATGCTACTGTAGTGGTGACACATGACGCGTTATGCATTTATCAAAACTTTGAACTTTACAGCACAAACAGTGAACCTTAATTAAGCTACGGACTTTAGTTAATAATAGTGTATCAGTGTTGGTCCATCAATTGTAACAAAAGTACCACCCCAACGCAAGACGTTACTAATAGTGGAAAACTGTGAGGGTGGGAACAAGGGGATAGAGGGACCCTGCACTCTGTCCTCAATTTGCTGTAAACCTAAAACTGCTCCCAAACCTAAAGTCTGTTACTTTAAAAACAAACTATAGCAGCACGATCCCTTTTATGTCAATATACAACCGTGTGCTTTTGTGCATAGAACTCTCTGCAAGGACATAACCAAAATTAATCGCAGTTGTCTCAGAGTGCTAGGATGAATGGAGAGCTTTCTCCTAGTTCTACTTGTCCTTTTTTTTTAACAAAAGCATGCGTTAATTTCTTATAAAGAAGTAAAGTGAGGCAGGGGGGCCCAGTGCGCCCCGGAGCCAGCTCTGTCCAGCGCTGGCGCCGCCGAAAACTCAGCTCCCGCTCGGCGCCCGCGGGGACCAGCACCCTGCTCGACATCTGCTCCGCCCACCGCGTCCCATGCCTTTTCAGTTTTGTGTCCCGGCGATGAGGGAAGAGAAGGCAGAATTCCTCCGGTGCAATTGCGTCTGCACACTCGGCTGGCGCAGAAGCCGGGAGGGTGTCGGGCAGGGGCACCGCGGGGCTGGGCCGGGGCCGCAGACGCCCGGCGCAGCTCCGGGAGCCCGGCCGCCACCCCGCCTGGCCTTCTGGGGGCTGGAATGTTCCCGCGGCCGAGTGTACTTTGTTCTGGGGATGGGGGAGGGTGGAGCGGGGGCAGGACTCCAGGACTCCGGAGCTCCTGGGACTTGGAGGGCGGCCAGCTTTCCGTTCCCAGGGTGCCTTCGGGGTGGAGTGGGGAGGGCAGGGAGAAGAGTTGTCTAGTTCCCAGGCTGGGCAGCTGCGGGGCACCGGGCGGAACCCCTGGATTCCAGTGCCAGCCCTGCCACGACTACCTGCATGCTTCTGGCGTCGTGTCTCTTCACCTCTCTGGGCCTCAATTTTCTCATCTACAAAATGGGGATAGGAAAAATGATAATGGCACATAGTTATTGCCACTGTGGTAAAGCCCTCTGCAAGCGCTTTTTCCTCATAATAACCCTTTGAGGTAGGTGCTGTTACTATAATAACGTAATTATCCTATTAGTATTCTAAAGTATCAGTATTCATAAGTATTCTATTAGTAGAAGAATATTCCCTCACTGCCAGGCCCTTTGGACAGCACAGATGCTCTGGCTGTAGAAAGCCTGGCCCAGCCTCCTTCCAGGTAGTGAAATGTGCACAATTATTATTTTCACTTGAAAGATGAGGAAAGAGAAGCTCAGGGAGGTTAAGTAACTTGGCCAAGGGCACACAGCGCCTAAGTGGCCATCCTGGATGCAAACTCAGGCATTCAGGCCGAGACCCTCCACTCTTAACCTCTACAGATACTGCAACCCTACTGCCAGTCTTCAGGGAGCCCTTAAAATCTGTTTATTTGGACATACTGCAATCCATGCAACAATTCTGAGGAAGTATTGCTACTAATAATAATAAACTCTAAGTAACGATAGCTATCACCAATTGAGGGCTGTGATTCTCAGAACACCCTATGAGGTAAGTACTACTATTATTATTCCCATTTTAGGCATGAAAGAATTGAAGCACCGGGAGGTCTCTCTGGTGCTAGGAGATGGAACTCTTTCATAGTGAAGCCAAGAGCCCAATAACCCCTTAGCTGTAGCCTCCTTTTGTAGTATTTTATAGGGAGGCAGACTCCTCCAGAGTCTGATTATAGAGGCTAGCCTGGAAGGACAGTCCTTCCTTCTCTAAACATTGCCAGAGGCAACTTTGCCTGGTAATCTAAGGCACTCTGGACAGTGTAATGAGTCTCAAGCGGTATCTAACACCTTCTGGGGAGCTGCTCCTGGGTATACCTTTCAGGAGCCCAGCTGCCCGTGGAAGCATCTCCACCCAGAATCTTTGCAGAGGGCAGGTCAGCTGCCCTAAGTTGTGAACGAAGGAGTGCTTGGTAGCAAAATCTCCCTGTCCCGTTTTCATTATGTTCCCTTCCCTCTACAACACCTCCATCACACTGACTGGAAAGTCATTACTAGGCTCCCATCTGCCCCATTTGGGTTAAGAGCCTGCTTCTTTCAAAAATGCAAATATTGCTGTTGCTTCTATGCAGTCTTCCGCCATGTACCTTCAACCTACCATCTCCTGGGAAAGGAAGAAACACTCTCATTCTTTGTAGTAGGTGTTAAAGGTTTGTCGAAGATGGTTTCGCAAATAGCCACATATTGCTATCTTGTCGTGTGGGGCACACAGTGGGCACTGAATAACTACTCCCTCAGCCTGGAAGGCTCTTCCTCCAGTTACCTGCATGGCTCCCTCCCTCACCTCCTTCCGTTTTTACTCAGGGCACCTTCCTTGTGGGGCCTTCCCTGACCACCAAATTTCAGTTACACCCTGACAACCGTCCTGATTCCTTTTCCCTGTTTTATTCTTTCCATAGCACTTGTCATTGTCCTATACACTCGATTATTTTTATTTATTTTGTTTATTGTCTGTCTTCCCCCACTAGAATGCAAGTTCCTTGAGGGTAGAGATGTCTCTCTGTTTTCTTCCTCCCTGTATCCCCCAGTGCCTGGAACTGGGAGGAAGGAAAGGAAGAGGAGGGAAAAGTAGCTTCCCTGACCCTTCCAACCCTTTGTGACTACCAGCCTTTGGAGGAACACACATTTCTTATTCCTGCTATTTACTTGACATTTGGCACATCATATCCCCTTGGTGACACTGCTTGTAGCATTGTCCCATTCTGCTATTTGACTTCACAGTCGTGTATCTCATGTACCTGAGCAGACAGTAAATTTCCTACTGAGGAACAGAGGAAAAAGGGATCTGAATCTTTGTATGCCCCCAATACCAAGAACAGGGTAGAATTTCTACAGGTTCCAGAGCTCTTTTGATTTCAGAAAGAAAAATGTCACCCCTCCCTCCCTTCCTTCCCTGACCTTGTTCTCCTCCCCACACCCCCAGTTCAGCTCCATTATTATCAGACTTAACTGCTGAAGTTTGATTTGTCTGAAGTTTGATATTTAATGTTTTTAACCAAATAAGTTTATAGCGTCTTTGACAAGTAACATTTAATATTTCTTAATAGGGGTCAATATGTGAACTATCTTATTTCTTAACAACAGCTCTGTTTTCTCAGACACTAAATGAAACAGAAAATTTCATACCTTGACTATGTTCTTGCCATAATCTGCATCCTTGGTTTCCTCTTTATTGTTAAAGGGAATTTTTAAAAATTTGTTTAAATGACCTAAGTGAGAAAGAGAGGGAGACAATGAGTTGCATTCCCCGGAGGTGAATGAAGCTTCTGCTGTCTCCCTTGGCAGTCAGCCACCTCACCCTAGACCTCAAAAATAGGGAATGCACAGCTAGGGATAGGCTTTAGTTTTATAGCATCACAGATGATTACAGCAAACACCGAATTTGTCCTTCTTCTCTTCCTACATTGCCCCAGCCTTGGCTGTGATCTGAGGTGGTGTCACATCTAACTCAGGGGAAGTGAGAGGTCAGGGGAAGCGGGAGGGACTCCTTGAAAAAGACTAGTGAATATATAATTTTTATTATCTACAAAAATCTAAAAATGTGCCCAAATAAGCATTTATCATGTGATCTGAATATGAAGTTTCAGCATCCTATTGTAAGTGTATGATGATCTCCATACCTGGCATCTGTTAAAACTGTGGTAAAAGGTGCCATTCAGATTGACTTGAATCTGAGAAAAATACATCAGAATGGGTTCTGAATAACTCTCTACAAAGAATACCTGCAGGGTCCTCATGAGCTATGAGGAAGGAAGTGATGACCGAATGGAGGATGAACGGGTGGATGGTAAATGAATTGATCTATGGATAAGTACGTAAATGAATAAATGGGTGAATGGCTAAGGGAGCTGCACAAATGGATAGATAGGGGAAGATACGTAACTGGATTTGCTGGGCTCCAAAATCCTTGACCTACTCCAGCACTGACCAATGCCTTCAAAGATACTGGTTTTTAAAAATATATATAAAATAAAATAAAATAATAAAAAAACCAAAGATACTGGTTTATCCATTGGTCTTCCCCCACAAAATGTTGAGGTCCTCAAAGCCATGAAGTTAATTTTATCATTTTTTGTATCGTGGGCCCCTAGCCTCGTTGGAGCCAATGTCTGCCTCATTCACAGACATATTAGTTAGGATGTAAATCTGGCTGCTGTTACACACAGAATATCATCTGCATGATGGAACACCACAAAGGCCAAAATGTAGCCAGCAGGAAGGGAAACAGAGGAAGGGGTAGTCAAACGTGTCCTCTTCAAAGGCAGGACCTAGAAATTGGACGCATCATTTGGGCTCTCTCATCCCATAGGCCAGGACTTTGTCACATGGCCACACCTCACTACAAGGATGCTGGGCAGTCTCATGTCCATCTAAAAATTAGTGGTTCTAAAAACAGCAGAAATGGCTATTGGAAGAAGTCTCTGCCACATAAGTGACCAACACACTCTCATTTGTTAAATGAATAACTAAATAAATGAATCTAACTGACATTGAACATCTGTATCCTGAAAAGGTAAAGCACATTGAATTACATAGTTAAGTGAAAAAAACAAAGTAGGATTCATGGACATAGGATGCAATTATTCCACTTCCCAGCCTCCCTCCAAGTGGCCATGTGACATCACTGTGGCCAATGGGATATAAATGGAAGGCAGCTGAAGACCTCTGAGAATGTTTCTGCTTTTAATACACTTTTCCTTCTTTCTTCCTACTTCTTGATTAGTGAAATCGAGATGTGAGAGTGAAAGTGGAACAATCAACTTGTTACCATGAGACAATGAACAAGAAAGGAAAAACCACACATTAAGGCTGACTGAGCGGAAAGATGGAAAATAGCAGGACATTGATGATATCATGAGGATGTTGCCCACCCTTAACTGCCTGCCTGCAGACTTCTCGTTAATGAGAAACAGAAGCTCCTCCTTGGTTAAGCTGGGATAGTGGCCTTTCTGTTTCATCCAGCCTAACCGATATATAGAGCTTGAAAATTCATTGAGTACATAGAATATTTCTGGAGTGATACACAAGAAACTATAGCCATAGCTACCTCTCCTGGGAGAAGTCATGAGTGATTGGAGGACAGGGATGGACAAGAGACTTACTTTTCATTTAGTCTTATATTTTTGAACATTGAATTGTTGGCATTTAGATATTCCACGAAGAAGTGTTGTAGTAACATCTTACGGTGAAGAAAGTCAAAAGAAACAGCTTCATTCATGAACCTGATGGCTCAAGAAATTCAATGTCCAGCAGTTGTATTATTGTAACACCATATTATGATATCATTAGAGGCAAAGTTGTCTCAAGAAACTAATCACAAGGGGTGGTTCAAGAACTGAATTTTGAAAAGTATTTATTCATAAAAATAAATTAGTAGATGGATGTGATACTTCATAAAAGTGGAGGGGTTTGGTTTGGGTTTTTGATTTGTTTTGTTTTGTTTTGTTTTAAATCAGAAGGAGCTTTCATTGTCTCTCTAATGTTTTATCTCTTAAGCTAGGTGGAGAGTATACTGTTCTGATTGCCTGGAATATTTCCTAATTTGAAACTAATTAATTAGTTAACTGAAAACTCAGAGTGCATTTAAGTGTAATGACGCACTCTGCTTCCCTTGAATTACGATGCACCTTCTCATGGCTGGTACAGTGAGCTCCCCAAATTTCACATGATCCACAACTTATGTCGGCCTCAGTTGGTGGCAGTTACCCCTGACAGTGACACCACAAATAGTTGTGGGGATTATGAACGATCCTGGTGCCTGTGAGTCATGATTCTTATACTTACTTTGATTTTCTTCTTAATTTTACCCATAGATAAATTCTTAATAGGGAAGGAGGCAGGGGAGATGAATCAAACACAAAGGCTACATCCACATCTAGAAGGCACAGGAGAGAGCCTGACAGGAGGATCATTTCTATTAGGAACCACATGGCAATGACCAAATCAAACACAAACTGATGATGCAAGGGCAATTTGTCATAATCATAATCACATTGATATAGATTTGAATTCTATTATAATTTTAAATAGTAAAATAAGATGAGCTCACATTTATTCTGCAACAGCACATATTTGTTCCTTTCCTAATATTATCTATGGTGTGAAGATGTGGGGAAAATAAAATGTATTAAAAGGTACATTTTAATTTAAATAAAGCTGCATATTAAAAAAATTAAATTGGTTATATTTATGCACTTTTCCTTATAAAATGGCAAAGTTTTAAAAAGTTCTTTAAAAGGCTGATTTTACTACTCATTTGTTTATAAAATGCTTTTATAAATAGCATGCCAAAAAAAAAATTGAAGGGCTGTTTATTTTACTTGTCTATGAAATGTTTGATATTCCTCAAAAACAGGTTATGCTCATGAACATGTGCCTTGTATGTGAATTCATTATGTAGGCCATTGGGGGTAAAAATGGCTGAGAAACAAAAGAAAAATCACTACATTGTCAGTAGATTCTAATAAAACTAATAATAAGATCAGCTATGATTCAAAGGGGTCACTGAGGAAGATCAAAGCTGGACTTCTGAGTATCAGTGTGTGTGATAAATTACATAATTATTTTGTACCAAGTCCAAGACTCTTACCATGCTACCCACTAAACCAAAAAAGGAGGGGGGGTGTATGTGGAATCTGTAACATCTCATTTGGATGTGACATGCTAAGATACAAAGAAATATATTTCTTAGAGGGACACAGATATTTTTGTTAAGTTATATATTGCTGAATAGGCTTGATAATAAAGATGTGTGGGTCTCTTTGAAATAAAAAATAATACATTTTTGAAAACTTAAACCCTAGTGGAATTTAAAAATAGTATATCTATCTTCCAAATCACAGCAAGATAAAAGCAAACAAAACACAGTCCGCATAACAAACGACAGGAAAAAAATAAATAGAATCATAAACAAGCATGAATCATAAGCAAGATTACCAAAAACAAAATACATAATCAAAACAATACATGTAAATGAGGTAAAGCCCCCTATTAGAAGACAAAGACACACAGTTTAGATGAAAAAGAAATCAATCGTATGCCTCGTATAAGAGACACACTCAAAACAAAATTATGCAAAAAGGTTCAAAAGAACACAAAATGCAAAAATTTGACCTTAACTTCATGTGGGTTATAAACGTACTGTAGTACTTATTTTCAATTTTGTAGTGGCGGTGATAAATGACTTCTAGTAGAATGATAGAGTATAATGATTAGGTATGGACCCACCTGTATTAGCAAAATGTTCATGCTTATCTTATTCCTTCAAGACTTCCCTGCTCTCCTTTATGTGCCCAGGAATCCAGTGTGTGCTGTGTGTATATATGGTGGGGGAGGGAGGGAGTGGGAGAGTGCTGCTCGCTTCCGTCTTTTGCACCACAACCAAATAGAAGGTAGAGTACAGAGCAAATATCTTTAAGAATATGAAACTGGAAGTTGCACAATCACCTCTACTCACATCCCACTGGTGAAAGCTCATTCACATGGTCACACCAAGTAGCAAGGTGGGGCTGGGAAATGTAGTTTCTAGCTGGGTTGCCCAGTGCCCAGGAAGGAGAGAACCGTTTATGGCAATAATCAATCCACCAAAATGATTATCAGTTATCTGTGCAAGACCCCTCACTTGTTCCATCCATTCATTCACTCACTTTTTTTTAAAGCCATACCACACACCCTCCCATATACCTGGGCAATCAATCTATTGTGTTTAAAGTATATACTTCTGTTTATATTTTTGAAAAATATGTTATTTTGCTTTGTGTGCATGTAATTTTTCCCTTTTCTGAGTCAATTTTATTGAAGTATAATTTACATTCAATAGTAGTCAACAGATCTTTGACAAAGGAGCAAAGACAGTTCAGTGGAAAAAAGAATAGTCTTTTCAACAAATGGTGCTACAACACTGGATGCCCATAGGTAAAAAAAAAGAAAAGTCTAGACACAGACTTTACACCTTTCACAAAAACTAACTCAAAATAGATCGTAGACTGAAATGTAAAATGCAAAACCGTAAAACGTCTAGAGGACAATGGGAGAAAATCTAGGTAACTTAGATTAGCAGTGAATTTTTAGATCTAACACCAAAAGCATGATTCATAAAAGAAAAAAATGGAAAAGTTAGACTTCATGAAAATGAAAACCTTCTGCTCTGTAAAAGATGCTGTTAAGAGAATGAAAAGGTCAGCCTGAGAGAAAATATTGACAAAACACATATCTGATAAAGGACTTGTATCCAAAATATATAGAGAACTCTTAAAATTCAGCAGTAAAAAACCGAACAACCAACTTAAAAATAGGTAAAAATTCAAGGAGGGAAGTGGGGGTGGGACAAATTGAGAGACTGGGATTGACATATATATACTACTATGTATAAAATAGATAGCTAATGAGAACCTGCTGTATAGCACAGGGAACTCTACTCAGTGATCTGTGGTGACCTAAATGGGAAGGAAATCTAAAAAAGAGGGGATATATGTATACGTATAACCGATTCACTTTACTGTACAGCAGAAACTAACACAACATTGTAAAGCAACTATACTCCAATTAAAAAAAAATAAAGAATGAAAAAAAAGGTAAAACTTCTGAACAGATACCTCACCAAAGAAGATAAACAGATGGCAAATAAGCTTATAAAAGATCCTCAACATCGTTTTTCATTAAGGAATTGCAAATTGAATGAATGAGATATATACATGAGTGTATATTTAACCTTATAAGAAATAGTATTCCAAAGTGAGGCACCATTCTGCATTCCACCAGCAATGTATAAGAGTTCCAGTTGTTCTGCATCCTCAACAGTAGCTGGTATTGTGAGATTTTTTTTTTTTTTTTTTTTTGCGGTACGCGGGCCTCTCACAGTTGTGGCCTCTCCCATTGCGGAGCACAGGCTCCAGACGCGCAGGCTCAGCGGCCATGGCTCACGGGCCCAGCCGCTCCGCGGCATGTGGAATTTTCCCGGACCAGGGCACGAACCCACGTCCCTTGCATCAGCAGGCAGACTCTCAACCACTGCACCACCAGGGAAGCCTGTGAGATTTTTTGATGTGAGCAATTTTGTGATTTAGTAGTATGTCATTGTGGTGTTAATTTGCAATTGCTTGATGACTAATCGTATTGAGGATCTTTTTATGTGCCTATATGCCATCCATACATCTTGTTTGGTGAAGTGTCTGTTTAAATCTTTTCTTCATTTTTTAAAGGAAATTTATTTATTTATTCATAAAAATATTTATTTATTTGGCCGGGCCAGGTCTTCGTTGCGGCATGCAGGATCTTTAGTTGTGGCATGTGGGATCTTTTAGTTGCGGCATGCGGAATCTAGTTCCCTGACCAGGGATGGAACCCAGGCCTCCTGCATTGGGAGTGTGGAGTCTTAACTGCTGCACCACCAGGGAAGTCCCTTTTCTTCATTTTTAAAGCAGTTTGTGTGTTTTACTTGTTACAGTGTTTTGAGTTTTCTTTATATATTCTGGATATAAATCAGTATCCATCAGGGTTCATTCAGGAGAATTATTAACAGGAGGTTGGAGTAATGGAGAATTGACTGGTAAAAGTTAGAGAACTCTGGTGAATACAGGAATAGCAAATACAGGGACAGGAACTACTGGCAGGGCTTAGATGGAGTGTCCAAGGAGAAGCTCCAGACCTTGTTGGAAAGAGCACAGTGTGGTTCAGTGGATGGTGGGGATGACACTTAGATGGCTTACCGGAGGATACTAGAAAAGGGCCCTTTGGGAGAATGGGAGAAGTTGTCCACAGGGAGGTACCATACCTTAGAAGTTGCTGCGAAGTCAACTGAGGGATGCTCAAAGAAGCCATTCACAGTCAGGTGCCTTGCCAGTGGCACATCACTTTGAGAAAGTTCTGAGGGAAGCTTCTAGCAGCTGGGCTCTGCTGGTTGCCCTGAGCTACCAGAACTGGAAGCTGGGGAAGCTGCTCTCTGCAGGAGCCAGGCAACGGAGAAAGCTGCACCTTGTAGGAGCCCAGTGCAAGAGACCCTGCACCCTGCAGGACTTGGGAAACAGGAAGAGGAAATTCCTTCCTTTTTCACTGTCCTTCCAGCCTCCTCTACTGGCATTACATCATACCAAATGTCGCAGGTGAAATATTTCCACAGCCCACTTCCATCATCACAGAGCAGGCAAAGAAGGATTTAGACCTGAGAAGAAGAAAAAAAAAATTGATGGCTGGCACAAAATTCTTTATCACACGTGTGTTTTGCAAACATTTCTCCCAGGCTGTGGCTTGCCTTCTTATTTTCTTAACAGTGTCTTTTGAAAAGCCGGTGTTTTCAATTTGGTCGTGTTCAATGTATCAATTTTTTCTTTTGCCATTCATGCAATTTTTTATTCTAAAAAAATGTCTGCCTAACCCAAAATCAAAGATTTTCTCATATGTGTTCTTCTAGAAGTTGTGTAGTTTTAGTTTGATGATCCATTTCAAGTTTTTTGTATATGCATTTTAAAATTTTATATTTATTTTTTAAATACTTCATTTTTCTTGGAGCAGTTTTACGTTCACAGAAAAATTAAGAAGAAAGTGCAGAGATTTCCCATATACCCCCTGTTCCAACACATGCATAGCCTTCCCTATTTACAGCATCCCCACCAAAGGGTACACTTGTTACAACTGATGAATCAGCACTCACACATCAGAATCACCTAAAGCCCAGAGTTTACATTACGGTTCACTCTTGGTGTTTACATTCTGTGGGTTTGGACAAATGTATAATGACATGTATCCATCATTATGGTATCATACAGAACATTTTCACTGTCCTAAAAATCCTCTGTGGTCCACCTACTCATCTCCACCCCACCCCTGGTATGCATTTTTCAAATTGATAAATGACATATATACAGTAAATTACAAAAATATGTGCATGTACTTTAATTGATAGGAATAGTATTGAGTTGTTTATCTCATTCTGCTTCTTACTTTTGTCACTCAGCACTGTTTTTAAGGTCCATTCATGTTGCTATGTATGCATTTACTCCCTTGCTTCTCTAACTGCTGCATAGTACTCTATCGTGTGCATCTTCCACATTTTACCCATCTCCTCCTCCGCAGATGGATGGACAACTGAATGTCTGTGATTGCCCACTATCAGAACTGACACAGCAGTAAACATTCTAATCCATATCCCCTAATGTACCTGTGTGATCTTTTGTCTGGTATATCACCCAGGAATGGATTTGCTGGGCCCTAGGCTATGCATATATCTGTCTATGTAGTGCCAGACTGCTCTCCAGAAAGGTTGACTGTTTTGCATCCCCACCAGCAGAACATAAAAGAGCCTACATCTGCACATACCTGCTAACACTTGGCATTTCCCAGCTTTCCAATTTTTGCCAGTCTAATAAGTGGAAGGTGATATTTCATTGTTGTCTTAATTGCACTTCTCATTATTGATGGTTTTAATTCTTAATAATTCTCTTCACATGCCTGTTTGGGTTACCACTTTTACAAATTGCCTGTTGATAAATTTTGCCCATTATTCTATAGGACCTGCTACCTTTCACTTACTTTGGATTTAATTTGGTCTTCTTTTTCTAGTTTCCTGAGATGGAAGCTTAGATCATTGATTTTAGATCTTTCTTCTTTTCTAAGACATGCATCGATGCCATAAATTTCTCTCTCAGCACTGCTTTCACTGCATCACACAATTTTTGATTAATTGTATTTTCATTTTCATTTACTTCCAAATAGTTTAAAATTTCTCTTGAGACTTCTTCTTTGACCCATGTGTCATTTAAAAGTGTCTTGTTTAATATTCAAGTATCTCAGGATTTTCCAGCTATCTTTGTTATTGATTTCTACTTTAACTCCATTGTGGTCTGAGAGTTGACATTGTATGATCTCTGTTTCAAGTCTGTTAAGGTGTGTTTTGTGGCCCAGAATATGGTCAATGCAGGTGAATGTTCTATCTTGGTGAATGTTCCATATGAGCTTGAAAAGGATGTGTATTCTGAAGTTGTTGGATGGACATCAATTATATCCACTTGATTGATGATGTTTTGTGTTCATGTACATCCTTACTGATTTTCTGCCTGGTCAGGCTGTCTATTTCTGATAGAGGTGTTGAAGTCTCCAACTATGATAGTGGATCCATCTATTTCTTCTTGCAGTTCTATCAGTTTTGACTCAGATATATTGACAATCTAATTGTTAGGTGCATACATGTTAAGGACTGTTGTGTCTTCTTGGAGAATTGATCCTCTTATTGTTATATAATGCCTCTCTTTATCCTTGATAACTTTCGTTGCTCTGTAGTCTTCTCTGTCCGAAATTAATAAAGCTTTCTCTTAATTGATGTTATCATGGTGTACCTTTCTCCATCCCTTTACTTTTATTTATTTATTTTTTTTTTTGCGGTAGGCGGGCCTCTCACTGTTGTGGCCTCTCCCCTTGCAGAGCACAGGCTCCGGATGCGCAGGCTCAGCAGCCATGGCTCACGGGCCTAGCCGCTCTGCGGCATGTGGGATCTTCCCAGACCGGGGCACGAACCCGTGTCCCCTGCATCGGCAGGCGGACTCTCAACCACTGCGCCACCAGGGAAGCCCATCCCTTTACTTTTAAACTATTTGTGTCTTTATATTTTTTTCCTTTTTTTTGGTCGTGCTGTGTGGCTTGTGGGATCTTAGTTCCCTGACCAGGGATTGAATCCGTGTCCTCAGCAGTGAAAGTGCAGAATTCTAACCACTGTACCACCAGGGAATTCCCTATTTGTGTCTTTATGTTTAAAGTGTGTTTTTTTATAGACAACATAATTGGGTCATTTTTTTTAATCCACTCTGACACTCTTTGTCTTCTAGTTGGTATATTCAGACTGTTGACATTTAAAATGATCATTGAGGGACTTCCCTGGTGGCGCAGTGGTTAAGAATCCACCTGCTTATGCAGGGGACACAGGTTCGAGCCCTGGTCCCTGAAGATCCCACATGCCACAGAGCGACTAAGCCTGTGCGCCACAACTACTGAAGCTCACACTCCCTAGAGCCCATGTGCCACAACTATTGAGCCCACGTGCCACAACTACTGAAGCATGAGCACCCTAGGGCCCGCATGCCACACTACCGAGCCCATGTGCTGCAACTACTGAAGCCCACGTGCCTAGAGCCCGTGCTCCACAACAAGAGAAGCCACTGCACTGAGAAACCTGTGCACCCCAACAAAGAGTAGCTCCCACTCGCCACAACTAGAGAAAGCCCGCACGCAGCAATGAAGACCCAACGCAGCCACAAAAAATAAATAAATAAATAAAATGATCATTGACATAGTTGGATTAATATCTACTATATTTGTTACTGTTTTCTATACGTTACCCCAGTTTTCTGTTCCTATTTTTGTCCTCTAATATTTTTATTCCTTCTGTGGTTTTAATTGAGCATTTTACATGATTCCATTTTCTCTCTTTTCTTAGCATTATCTGTTATGCTTCTGATAACTTTTGATAAAAAAACTTTTTCAGAGGTTTCCCTAGAGTTTGCAATATACATTTACAACTAATCAAAGTCCATTTTCAAATAACACTGTACCACTTCATGGGTACTGCAAGTACTTTACAATACCCAAATATTCCTAATTCCTTCTTCCCATGCCTTGGATAATTGCTATCATTAATTTCACTTATACATAAGCTATAATCATTGAATACATTGTGGCTGTTATTATTTTCTCTATTAAGAATAAGAATACTAAAAGTTTTTAATTTTACCTTCACTTATTCCTTCTCTAATGCTCTTCCTTTCTTTATGTAAGTCCAGGTTTCTGACCTATATCATCTCCTTCTCTCTGAAGAACCTCTTTTAACATTTCTTGCAGGACAGGTTTACTGGCAACAAATTCCCTCAATTTTTGCTTGTCTGAGAAAGTCTTTATTTCTCCTTCGCTTTGGAAGGATAATTTCTCAGGATACAGAATTCTAAGTTGATGAGGTTTTTTTTCTCTCAAGATGAAATCTTTCACTACACACCCTTCTTACTTGCATGGTTTCTGAGGAGCAGTCAGATATAATTCTGATCTTTGTTCCTCTGTAGGTAAGGTGATTTTCCCCCCTGGCTTCTTTCAGTATTTTTTCTTTATCTTTGATTTTCTGCAATTTGAAGAACATATGCTTAGGTATAGTAGGTTTGTTTTTTTTGTTGTTGTTGTTCTTGTTGTTTTTATCCTGCTTAGTGTTCTCTGAGCTTCCTGCATCTGTGTTTTGGTGTCTGATATTAATTTTGGGAAATTCTCAGTCATTATTGCTTCAAATATTTCTTCTGTTCCTTTCTCTCATTCTTTAGTACTCCTATTATGTGTATGTTACACCTTTTGTAGTTCTCCACAGTCCTTGGATATCCTGTTCCATTTTTCTTTTCAGTCATTTTTCTCTTTGCTTTTCAGTTTTGGAAGCATCTACAGACATATCCTCGAGCTCAGAGATTCTTTCCTCAATCATGTCCAGTCTACTAATGAGTACATCAAAGGCCTTCTTCATTTTTGTTATAGTGTTTTTGATCTCTAGCATTTCTTTTGGAGTCTTTCTTAGAATTTCCATCTCTCAGCCTATATTGCCCATCTGTTCTTGCATGTTGTTTACTTTACCCATCTAAGTGCCCTTAACATAACAATCATAGTTATTTTAAAACCTAATCTGATCATGCCAACAGCTCTGCCAGATCTGAGTCTTGTTCTGGTGCTTGCTCTGTCTCTTCAAACTGTGTTTTTGCCTTTGAGTATGCATTGTAATGTTTTTGAAAGCCAGACATGATGTAAAGGGACCGCAGTAAATAGGCCTGTAGTCATGTGGTTGAGGGGGAAGTGAGGAGGGGAGTCCTATGATTAGGGCTCAGTCTTTTTCTTTTTTTTTAATTAATTAATTAATTTTATTTATTTATTTTTGGCTGCATTGGGTCTTCCTTGCTGTGTGCATGCTTTCTCTAGTTGTGGTGAGCGGGGGCTACTTTTTGTTGCGGTGCACAGGCTTCTCATTGCAGTGGCTTCTCTTGTTGTGGAGCACGGGCTCTAGGCACGCGGGCATCCGTAGTTGTGACTCGTGGGCTCTAGAGCGCAGGCTCAGTAGCTGTGGTGCACGGGCTTTGTTGCTCCGCGGCATGTGGGAACTTCCCGGACTAGGGCTTGTACCCTTGTCCCCTGCGTTGGCAGGCGGATTCTTAAACACTGCATCACCAGGGAAGCCCAGGGCTCAGTCTTTTAGTGAGAATGTACCTCTGGATTGTGAACTTCACAAGTGCTTCTCAGTTTTTTTCAGCCCCTTAAGTGGAATAGGATGGCTAGAGCTGGCTGGAGTTGGGGATTTTCCTTCCTCCATATTGTTTAGTCTCTGCTGAAATTCCAGCAGGTTAGGCTGAGGTAAAATAGTTTCTTCTGGGGGTGTTAAGAAGAATTGAACCCTCTGACATATTTCAAAATCGTTACTTTTTGTCTCCTCCTGCTGGAAGCATGACCCGATTTTTCTCTGACATTTGCTGTGAGACCCTGGTAGAGCTCCTAGAGGTAAAACTCACAAAATTTTTGGCGCCTCTATGAGACTGGCCCCCCCTGGAGTTTTTAAATCTCAAACTTGTCCACATGGAGCCTCCAGCAATTCACCAATCACAATTGAGGTTTGCCTACCCTACTGCTGGTTCCCAGGGAGGTTTCTGTCCATGGGTTTCTGCTCTGGTAGCTGTGAGTACCCACCTGTCTGTGTTTCCACTTTTTGGAGCAGTGGTTTGCCCTGTGTCCTCAATTCTCTGAGAGGTCTAAGAAGGGTTGTTTATTCTCGTTTTTTTTCAGCTTTTCACCTGTTAGGACAGAGTACAGACTTCCAAGCTCCTTACATGCCCAACTGGAAACTGGAAGCCTCTCTGCTTTTTGGTTTGCATGAGTAACTTGTATATTCTATATAGTAATTCCTTATCATTTTTAGATTTACAAATATCTTCTCCCATCCTATCACCTATTGTCCATGGTATCCTCTTTTGAACAGATATCCTTAATTTTGACATTATCAAATTAATCCATTTTTTTCCTTCTGGTTTGTCCTTTTGAGGTTTGGTATAAGGAGTTCCGTTCTCAACCCAGGTCCCAAAGGTACCCTCTTATATTTTCTTCCATTAACTTTAGAGTTTTACTTTTCACATTGAGGTCTTTTGTCATTTAGAGTGTACATTTCTATTCGGTGTCAGGCAGGAACCCTACTTTGTCTTTCTCCATCTACTAAGCTGGTTTAATCTGCCCCTCTTCATTGATGTGCGATGCCTAACAACCACATGCTCATGGTCTGACTTTAAGTTGTCTATTCTATTCCATGGTCTGTTGGTCTGTTTTTGTGCAAAACAATCTTCTTGTTTTGTTTTGTCTGGCTTTTTACATGGCTTTGTAGGGTGCTGCTCTTTACTCTTGTAAGGTTGACTTAATCCTGCTCATCCATATAAATTTTAGAATGAGTATATCAAGTTCCTGGAAAACATACCTGGAATCTTTACTGGGATTTCATTGCCTATATAAATTAATTCATAAAGAATTAACTCCTGTGTAATATTAAGTAATTCCATCCAAGAGCATAAAATTTCCCTCAATTTCTTCAGGTTAATTTCTACATCCTTTATTAGAGTTTTAAAGTTTTCTCCATAGGCTTCTTTTCTTTTCTTTCACAACTTTAAATCAGTTTATTGACACAGTAACACAATACACTTGCCTCCCTGATACCCCCACCCCCTCACCCAGTCTAGACCTCTCCCCCTTCCTCCCCCCTTAGAACAAGCTGTTCAGTGAAAACAGAAAAGGGCAGAGGCCGCTTCTACACCCTTAGTGCCACTGCCAAGCCCTGGGGAGCAGGGTCTCAGGCACTGCTCAGAACCTGTCAGAGAGGGGTGCAGTTAGCACTAGACTTAGCCAGGCAGAGGCCTCCAGTCCCTCGGAGCAGATTCTCCCACAGCCCCCAGGCCCTGAGCTGCTCTTCCTCTTCCCCTCTGCTGTCTGTGACCCTAGGAAGGACATACCTTGGGCCTGCGGCCAAGAGCGAGAACTCCAAGCTGTAATCTGAGAATTGGAGTTTGGCTAGTGTTTTTTAAGGCCCAGGCACCCCCACAAAAGCCCTGGTGGTGGGAGTGAACTTCAATGTCCCTATTTTAAATGCACTGATAACATGAAACAGATTAAGCCAGCTTAACCAAATGCCAGAATAACACAAAGCTGTAAAGGAGGGGTCAGACCTGCTTTCTCCAGGCCAGACAAAAATGCACAGAGAGAAGCCCAGGTGGAGTGTCAAAAAACAACTGAAGGACACTGCTCAGGGGCTGAAAAGCCTATACTCCGGAGTCCCCAGGGTGACAGGAAGCAAGGAAAGAAAATATACAAGTCTTAAAAACCAAAAAGGAAAGCCCAACAGCAGAGGAACCTCAGCCTGACAGTGCTGTCCACCAGCTCTCCAGGCCTTGCCGCTGGACCCAGACAGTCCCTTCCCCTCTAGGCAATGTCCTCCCCTAGGCTAGATAGAGCACATCACACAGCGCAGTTTAAAGAGCTTCTAATGCCAATTCATAAACATCTTCATTTACTATTGGTGATTACATGTGAATGATATGTTTATACCATTCTTTATGGAAAACAATTTCAACGAGTCAACGCCGAGAGCACAATAGGCAGCCCTCACCCTGAGCCCCTCAGCGTCCTTCCCTACACAGCAAGAAGCCCCCTCTTCTGTCCCAGGGCTGCCTAACTTCCCCTCTTCCCCCACTGTGGCTCTTGGGCAAAGCATCCTCTATGACCATTAGTCCTCATCGGACAAGTTCTGGTCCGGGGGTAAACCATGAACATCACATCTGGTCGAGAGGGGACACAGGGATGGCCTGGACGCAGAATCTCAAAGCCCAAGAAGCTGAAGGTCTTCAGGAGTGGAGCTCTGTCTTCCCGGCCCTTCCTGAAGCAGATGAAGACGTAGTTCACTTCCATCTTCTCTTCAGCAAACTCTAGCAGTGCTAACAATCCTTCTTTGCTCCCATCAGCTAATAATCCATCTGGGATTTCTACAAACAGGCTCTGGCTGGACAGGACTGCATCTCAGGAAGAGACCTTCACCTCGGTGACCTCATACTGGAAGTGGACGATGTGAGGTTTTCCATCGTTCACAGGGAGGTCCTGGGTCACAGTGAGCTTCTCGACCTTATATATTAGAGCTGAGAGAGAAGATCCCTGTCGCCCCCTCGCCCACCGGAGATCTTCGACAGTGGGTGAGGGGCATCAGGAGCACCACAGAGGCCCTGGAACAATGTGCCTGCAGCACTGGAGCTGGCGACAGTTACTTAAAGGCAAAATACTACTGTCCTGGGTGTTTATCATCCTCGACGGCTCTGCTCAAGGTGGGAAGAGGCGGCGCAGGGAGTGGGTAGGTGGATGAGTGGGCGGGTGTGGGGTCGCGCGCGCGCGCGCGCGTGCGTGCGGGGCCGAGCTCTGCGGGCTAAGTCCCTGTCAGGCAGCGGGCCCAGAGCCCTCCTCCTGCCTCAGCGAGCGCCTGCCTCCAACCCGGTTTCTTTTATATTCTTGGTTAAGTTCATTCCTAGGCATTGTACATGCTTTTTTGCTGCTATTGTAACTAGAAGTTGGTTCTGCTGGTGAAGAGAAATGTTATGGATTTATTTTTTTTTAGGTTAATATTGTATCTGGTGATTTTACTGAATTCTCTTAATAGTTTTTTTCTCTTTGTTTTTACAAGGCACATGAAAATATTATTTCTACATGATGATAGTTTTTTAATAGAAGTATAGTTGATTTACGCTGTTGCGTTAGTTTCTGGTGTACAGCAAAGTGGTTCGGTTTATACATGTATATTTTTTTCATATTCTTTCCATTACGGTTTATTACAGGCTCTCGAATATAGTTCCCTGTGCTATACAGTAGGACCTTGTTATCTATTTTATATATAGTAGTTTGTATCTGCTAATCTCAAACTCCTAATTTATCCTTCCCCCACCTCCTTTCTCCTTTGGTAACCATAGTTTGTCTCCTACATCTATGAGTCTGTTTCTGTTTTGTAAATAAGTTCATTTGTATCATATTTAAAATTCCACATATAAGTGATATATGGTATTTTTCTTTCTCTTTCTGACTTACTTCACTTAGCATGATAATCTCCAGGTCCATCCATGTTGCTGCAAATGGCATTATTTCATTCATTTTTATGGCTGAGTAATGTTCCATTAAAGAAGATTATATATATATGTATCTCCATTCTTCTTTATCCATTCAACATGATACTTTTATCTTTTCTCTTCTAATCTATCTCTTATTCTTTCTTCCTAATAGCTTTGTCTAGAACTTCCATTATTGTATGTTGAATGGTAGCAGTACAGTTGGATTCCTTATTTTTTTCCAGATTTTAAAAAGAATGCACTTAAAATCTCTTAAGTATGATTGCTTTAAGTTTTTGATATATCACCTTTACCAAGTTAAAAATGTCTTTCCTATATCCAGTTTGCTAAGTTATTGAACCATAAATAGGTAATGAACTTTATCAAATGCTTTTTCTTCACCAATTGAGATACTTGTATGATTTTTGTCCTGTATTAATGAGGTGATTTCTGATGTTGAGCCAACCTGAAATTCCTGGGATAAACCCTACTTGATCAAAATAATTTTTTTTTAAATATAAAACTAGGTTATATGACTGGGTTAGTTACCTGATATTTTATTTAGGATTTTTATATCTACATCATAGTTGAAACAAGCCTATTCTTTCATTTATTGTTTTGTCTTTACTGATTTTGGAACCAAGATTACACTGGTTTCATAAAATGATCTGGGCAGCTTTTGCTCTTTTCTAGTTTTTTGGAAAAACTTATAGAAGACAGGAATTAACAGTTCCTTGAAAGTTTGGAACAGCTCCAGAAGTTCATAAACTTTTTACTACCATGACTCCTCCAGCCTCATTGTTTTCTACTGTTTACCACATACTTTGAAAGGTTTGGTTTAGATTAATAAGTGTACAAGTTTTTCTTTCCCTAGGTGGCTACATACTGTAAAGTACACACAGTCCTTAAGAATGGTGCCACCACAAACTCAAGGTCATCCGCTTCAACTGGACTGTCAACACTTTTACTCCCTGGAAGTTAAAGGGTGGCATCCCTCAGCCCTGCCTCAAGTCTCCTCCTTAGCCCTCACCTTTTACCTTGGAATAGATGACTCGGTCTCCTACTTTATTGAGCAAGGGGGACCCCTAGAGACTAGCTCTCCTGAATCTCACCTACCTACGTACAGTGACTGTATATCCACACCCAATCACACCTCTTTCCACCCATCTCAGAAAACGAGGTGTCCCTCCTTAAATCCAAGACAATTCCTGTAAGTGTGCTTCAAAACCCCATCCCTTTCTCCCAGGGACCTCACTCCTTTCGACATCCTCTCTCTCTCCTAAAATTTAAACCCTCCCTCCCTACAGGGCTCCTTCTCCTCAGACCAGCAACATAATCAAATCTCACCCATCGCCAAAAAATCCCTCCTTTGTGTGCTGTGGGACAGGCATTCTCACGCACGGCAGGTGGGAGTGTAAATTGGCAAGATCATTCTGGGAAGCAATTTGGTAACCTGAATCAAAAGCCTGAAAAATATTTGCACCCTTTGTCCCAGTAATCCTACCTCCAGAAATCCATCTAATGAAGTAATCAGAAATGCTGACAAGGAGAGATGTTTAAAAATGTTAATCTCACTGTTATTTTAACAGCAAAAATTGGAAACAATCTAAAGGTTCAACGATCAGGGATCAGTTAAATAAACTGTACTTAAATATAATGAAATTTCGTGCAGTCACTAAAAATATCATTTTTAAAGAAGAGTTGACATGGGGAACTGTTCATGAAGCAATGTTGTAAGTGAAAACACCAGCATATAAAAAATATATACAGTGCGGTACTGATTTTGTTATATATAAAATTGGCTGACGCTTCTGGAATGTTAGCTATTATATACACCCTCTCCCTCAATCTTCACAACATTCCTCTACAGTTAATACTGTTATTCACGTTTTGTAGAGAAAGAAACCAACTAGAAAGAAAAATATCAATATCTATGGGGAAGAAGATGGGTTACTGACGAATTTCATTTTCTTCATACTCTTTTGTACTTTCTAACTCTTTAACAAGGAGGTATTACTTTTTGTCAAACAGAAATACAGGATCATTCTTCTCCTTTCTGGTTTATATATGTGAGTAATGAACAATTTGAACAATCCAGAGAAAATGAAAACCCTCCTCCCACTACTGCTATTCCAACCACCAGAGACAGGCCACTGTGTACAGTGTGGCTGCTTTATATTTGCTTTTTTTTAAATTAATTTTTTTTAATTTTTGGCTGCGTTGGGTGTTTGTTGTTGCTCGTGGGCTTCCTCTAGTTGTGGCGAGCAGGGGCTACTCTTCCTTGCAGTGTGTGGGCTTCTCATTGTGGTGGCTTCTCTTGTTGTGGAGCACAGGCTCTAGGCACGGGGGCTTCAGTAGTTGCAGCACGCAGGCTCACTAGTTGCAGCACGTGGGCTCAGTAGTTGTGGTGCATGGGCTCTAGGGCACGCAAGCTTCAGTAGTTGTGGTGCGCGGGCTTAGTAGTTGTGGCTTGTGGGCTCTAGATCCCAGGCTCAGTAGTTGTGGCACACGGGCTTAGTTACTTTGTAGCATGTGGGATCTTCCCGGACCAGGGCTCGAACCCGTGTTCCCTGCATTGGCAGGTGGATTCTTAACCAGTGCTCCACCAGGGAAGTCCCTATATTTACTTTTAATTTATATTTGGCTTTGGTATTTATATCTGCTTTTCAAATGTATATGTAGACATATACACTTGAAAAAGCAAATGTGATTATCTTACCACATCAATACTTAAAACTTGACAATCTGAGTCCTTGCAATGGCTGCATTTTGGTTTCCACCCTGAAGGATATCCAGGGCCCCTTTCTGTTGGAGCGGCCCATGTTTAATTTTGCCAAGTGGTGAACCATCTCTGGCTGTGTGTGCCTGGCCACCCCAAGAGCTCCTGGTTTGGGGTCTGGATAACCGAGTTCTTGTCCTATTTCTGCCATTTACTAGCTGTGCTACCAGAGGCTAATCCCTTTTTCTCTCTGGGAGCCTGTTTCCCCATCCTTCAGGCTGGGTAACAGCTCTTGCCTTGCCCACTTTAAGGTGACATTGTGATGCTCCAACTGGCTGATGGCAGTGCCTGGTTAAGTGCTGCCCCCGAAGCAGTGCTCTTTGGACTCCTCCCTTCTGCCTCTCCTCCCCATTTGCCTGCAGCCTGAAGGATTCTTCAACTTGTCTTAAATAGAGAAGGGGGCCAGAAGGCCCCAAGAAGGAAAGGGACATGGTCCCCAGACAAGCGCTAGAGGCCCAGAGGCTCAAGGCTGGCTTTTGGGCCCTCTCCAGCTCACTCAATAGTCTTCTGACTGACATCGGCGGAGGAGGACTCTCCGGAGGTGGGAGGAAAAAAGAAATGCCTGTTGTGCAACGGCGTGTACCACGGAAAAGCACTCGAGGGCTGAAAACGCTGCCTGGCTTCCACTTCCAAAACGCATTTTAAAGGCTCTGCGGGAGCAAGCGGGTGCAGCGGCCAGGGCCTTCTTCCGCGGAGCCGCTGCCCTCTGGTGGTGGCATGCAAATATTACAGCTGCTGTATAGGCCCCGCCTCCCCGTGCAGAGGCTGAGTTGCCACTCACATCCGGAAAGTAAGGGGCCCTTAGGGAGCTCTCAACGAAGACTGAAACCTGGCAGAAAGGGAAGCCAGGCCTGGGTGAACCAGGACTGGAACCTGGGACTCCAGATGCCCCACCCAATAGATGCTTACAACAGCTTCTAGTAATCGTTAAAGCAAAAGGCACCAGACGATGACAGATTTTATGCAGGCTACTGCAGTAGAGAGAAGGTTCATTAATGAGAACCCTCTCAAAGAAAAGGAAGGGGCGTGAGGTTTTAGAGAGGCAGGTGAACCAGGGAGTCATCAACCAGTCTCGTGGGAATAGCAAGAAAGGATGTAGACGGGTTGCTTTCTTGGAATATACGAGAGCAAGGTGGTCCTGTTTCCCCAGAACTTAAAGAGGTGGGGGAATTTTTTCGTTCATTCGTTCGCCTATTACAGGACCTTTTTATCATTTCAAGTATTTTAAAATTTATTTATTTATTTATTTTTGGCTGCGTTGGGTCTTCGTTAAGGTGCGTGGGCTTCTCATTGCAGTGGCTTCTCTTGTTACAAAGCACGGGCTCCAGGCACGCGGGCTCAGTAGTTGTGGCTCGCAAAATCTAGAGCGCAGGCTTAGTAGTTGTGGCGCACAGGCTTAGTTGCTCTACGTCATGTGGTATCTTCCCAAACCAGGGCTCGAACCTGTGTCCCCTGCATTGGCAGGCAGATTCTTAACTGCTGCACCATGAGGGAAGTCCTGGGAATTTCTTAATCATACCTGCCTTTTGGGAGCACAGGGTTCAGATAAAGTTCAATGCTGTCATAATGGAGCAGGCTGCAGGATGGCCATTTAAGAGGTGAGGATAGTGAGGCCCAGGTCACACATCTGTAGGTTTCAGTGGTTGAGACAAGATTCCAACCTGCACATACGAAGACAGCAAGGAGACCCCAACCTGACGTTGAAAGTTCCCTCTAAGAGTAAAGTCATAAGTCATTGTCCAAGGGAGCAGCCCAGCCAGCAGCAGAAATGGCCTGCTCAGTTGCGGCTTTCAGTTAGATGGAGCGTATCAGTGACGTGCTGGCATCACCCAGGAAAAGTGCTGGGATTTACCAACACTTTTGGTAAGGCAGGGTGGTGGCCCTGAAGATACTGTGAAGTCCCCTAGTCAAGTCTAGGGAAGGACCAGAAACAGGGCAGTTCTGGGATTCAGCTACCGTCTCTCTGTTAGCCAATCTGTCTGTCTGTCTGTCTCTCTCCATGGCCCCCACTCTGTTTCTCCTCCTACCCAGCCTTCTTTCTCACCCAAAATCTCTACTCCCCAGTAACTTCAACTGGCACCTGGCCACTTGCAGCCACCCCAGCCCCTGAGTCTACCCAACCTCCAGCTGTAGAGCCCACCACGAACTGCAGCTTCCTTTGGGTCTTTTAAGACCCCTCCCCAGAGCCAGCCTGTGTTTTCAAGCCAGGCCCCAAGTCACTGACTGCCCTGCCTGTGCCCTGCCAGGCCTCTGACAGGCAGTCCACCAGGGCACCTCTGTTGCTCAGGGTTGGGTGGATGGGGTTACATGATCTGCTTCTTGCAGGGGCTTGGACAGGACAGCTGCCCTCAGAGGCGTCAGGAGTAGCTGCGTCCAGGTGGCCTGAGGCTACAGTTTGGGAAGCCAGGATGGAAGTGTCATCATCTTCAGGCACTTGAGCCCACTCATGGGTCCTGAGCTTCGCCTGCAGAAAGGTGCTGACTGAAGAAGGTGGTCTGAATGACCAGAGATAAGAGGACTCCAGTGTGACAAGCCCAGGCTGTGGTCCCAGCAGTACCCCTGGCCAGCCTACCCAGTTGCCCAGCCTCTTTGACAACCTTCTTCCTTCTTGGCATGAAGATTGCCCTTCTTGGCTAGGATCGCCCTAGCCCGATGCCACTAGCCACAAAAATCACCGCTGGCACAGGGGCCTGCTCACCAAGAGGGTTCCAAGCGTCCATTTGTCAATCCACATGCTTTTTCTCCAGGAAAAGGAGACACCAGCAATAATGACTTGAAAGGATGATCCAATGAGCAGTTGAATTTCTCCTGGTAAATGAATCAGTTGGCTTCCTGATCTACAAATCAGCCTCTCTGAGTCAGCTGAAATGACCCTCTACTCAGTCTGACCAACTCAGAGACTGTGTCAGGCAGGGATCTTTCATTACAGGTGACAGGAACCCAATGTGGACAATCTAAAGGAAATGACCTGGCATGTGGCATGGAACCCCATGCTGGGCGGACAGCTGGACTGCAGGGATGTGTAGGGCCACCGCTCAGACTTCGCACAGCCTCGCCCCACTCGCCTGACACACCCTCTGCACATCCCTGCTTCCACCTGCCCCAGGCTGCCTCTTAAACCATTAACCCTTGGGGAGGGGTGGTCTGACCCAAGTCCAAACATCCTGAAGAAAAATGGGCTCTGATTGGCATGTTCAGGTACCCACCCCCAACAATCAACTCCGCCCACTTCCCACTGAACAAAATGGCTTTCTATAATTGGGGAAGGTGATGGGGGGGGCACTGGAGGTAGGGGACAGCAGTGCTAGAATGAGTGCTTCTCTGGTGTGTCTTTGTTACCCCTCTGCTCTGGCCTTTCTTCTGCCATGAATGCCCTTACCATTCCCTCAACCCCTTTACCAGGCTGGCTCTGCCCTCCTTTGAGACTCAAGTTGGCTGTCACCTCCTCCTGGAAGCACCTACCCCTGTCCCATGGGTGCCCCTCATTTGTGCTCCCACAGCACCCTCCCTTCCTGCTTCCATTCCCGCCAGCTCATCCTAGCTCGCGAGTTACTTGAAGACTCGGCCATGTCTTATCCTCAGGGCCTGGGACACAGAGGAGGTTCAGGAAATGTTTCCTGAATAAACTGATTCTGAGGGTTTGGATTCAGGAATGGGGGTGATTTTTCAGAAAGGCATCCCAAGATTTCCTTTCCAATTGTTTCTCACATGATACAGGGTATCACGTTCAATTTTTTAGTTTCAATTCCTGCTTCACCATATATTAGTTGGACAAGTTACCTAGCCTCCTAAGTTTCCTGACTCCCTCAGTTCCTCATCTGTAGAATGGGACCCAATAATACCTACTTCAAAGGACTGTTGTGAGGGTTGAATTAGATACTGCTTAGCACAATTCCTGGGACAATATACATACTCATTATTTTATTATTGCTTTTACTATCATCATATGCCCCCCTCACTCTCCAGCAGCGCGGAACCCTGTAGCTGTGCAGGGAACAGGATGCCCCTCTCTCCAGCCCCTCGCAATCCATAAATAATCACTACTCCATCAATAAAAGAAAGGCTCAGACTGGAGCCTCACTGGACTTCTGTAACAAAGGTAGCATCATTCATATGTAAAATCTTTTGGAAAATATAGTAAAGAAAAATATCAAACAGTCTAATACATTATACTGTGGTATACATTTTCCAGTCTATTTTCTTATGAATGTTAAATGCAGCTTTAATCACACTGCATATATATATATATATATATATATATATATATATATATATATTTGCTTTCTATTGTCCATAGTAGCATCATATCCAACAACAAGAAAACCAAACAACACAATCCAAAAGTGGGCAGAAGACCTAACTAGACATTTCTCCAAAGAAGACATACAGATGGCCAAGAGGCACATGAAAAGATGCTCAGCATTGCTAATTATTAGAGAAATGCAAATCAAAACTACAATGAGGTACCACCTAACACTGGTCAG
Organism: Mesoplodon bidens; assembly: GCF_964165515.1. Taxonomy (NCBI): domain Eukaryota; kingdom Metazoa; phylum Chordata; class Mammalia; order Artiodactyla; family Ziphiidae; genus Mesoplodon; species Mesoplodon bidens. The sequence goes on along the minus strand of NC_138178.1, from coordinate 57,406,337 downwards.
AATGGCCAGCATTATAAGTCTACAAATAACAAATGCTGGAGAGGGTGTGGAGAAAGGGAACCCTCCTACACTGTTGGTGGGAATGTAAATTGGTGCAGCCGCTACGGAAAACAGTATGGAGGTTCCTCAAAAAACTAAAAATAGAGTTGCCATATGATCCAGCAATCCCATTCCTGGGCATATACCCAGACAAAATTATAATTAGAAAACATACATGCACCCTTATGTTCATAGCAGCACTAATTACAATAGCCAAGACATGGAAACAACCTAAATGTCCATCAACAGATGAATGGATAAAGAAGGTGTGGTATATATACACAATGGAATATTACTCAGCCATCAAAAAGAATGAAATAATGCCATTTGCAGCAACATGGATGGACCTAGAGATTATCAAACTAAGTGAAGTCAGAAAGAGAAAGACAGCATCATATCATGGCTGCTACGTTGTTATAGATAATGCTGAATACACCATTTCCCAACTTTTCAAGAAAGATAATTTTTTAAGTTACAATCATGACTCTTATACAGAAACAACCTGAACACATTTAAAGATATTCTTTAACTCATTATTAACCAGGGACCCAGGAAGATGCTATAACCAATTCAAAGGCAAAAATACAGAACAGGCACATTTATAGACACGTTTATAGGAATATTGAGATGAATGTGTAAATGGAGTCAACACTGGCTTCTTGCACAGTGGGGAAGGAAGTCAATTGAACGCCCACTGGACTGAATTTTTGCAGGTCCCTAAACATGTCTGCTGTTGGCTGGACTCATTCATTGTACTGTGAAAGGTTGCGACCCAAGAAAATCCCACATAGTTGGATTGCTATTCAAGGATGAAGGCATCATACAATCTCAGATATGAATATACCAGATCTAGCTGGCCAGGCTGCTCATGACTGCCAGGAGGAGACACTCACAGATCACTTACAAAAGTGGGGTAGAAAGGGAATTCACGCCATCAAGCGAGTTAAAAAACAATATGGATGGTACAATCCCATTTTATAGTGATGCTAATATATGCTAAAATGTATATAGAAAAATCTACAGGAATATATGCCAAACTGTTAACAGTCTATCTCTAGAAGGTGGAGTGATGAAGGATTTTTCATTACCTATGGGTTTGGTTTTTGGGGTTTTTTTTTGCAATACTTGAATTATTTACAATGGACCTGTATTACTTTTATAATTTTTAAAATAAGAAGGAAGATGGCAGTTTACATGCTACACATTAAGACTTTATGGATGCTTTCAGATATTCACTCACACAATCTTCCTGAAAGAATTACTCAAATTACTTAAGTACATATAGACTCCAACCCACTGAAACATAAGTAAAAATCAAGAATTTAAGGAAATGCAGTGTGGCTGATTATATTTTTCAAGTTTGACCACACCAACGTATGTATGTATGTAATGTGTATGTATATGTACATGTTCATGTACATGTATGTATATATGTGAGCATCCCACTTGTTCATCTTATGTAGTGATGTTGACATACTTCCATTCGATCTGGGTGGATCTTTATAACTGCCCCAACCAATAGGATGCAGCAGAAGTGACAATGAATCATTTCCGAGATTAGGTCATCAAAGTATCGATAGTACGGCTTCCACCTGGATCTCTCTCTTGGGGGATGCTTGCCCTTGGAACTCAGCCCTTGTATTTTGAAGAAGTATAGGCTACACAAGAGGCCATGTGTAGAGTTTTGGTTAATAGCCCCAGCCAGGCCCCCAGCTGGGTGACAGCCAGCACCAACCATGGGTGGATGAATAAGCCTTCAGATGATTAAGGCCGAGCTAGACATTCAAGCTTTTGAGTCTTCCTGCTGAGGCCTCCAACATCATGGAGGAGAGGCAGGCCATCCCTGCCATACCCTAAGTTCCTGATGCACAGAAACTGCAAGAGATAGTAAATGATTACTGTTTTAAGCCATTAAGGTTTGGGGGAGCAATACATGCAGCCACAGTGACTGGAACATGTAGTATAAGCATAGAGAATTCAATATAAATATCATAAACATGGTTAAAATTTGAATGATGAATTCCCATTTTTGAAAAAAGAAGACCTATATAGTTTTTAAAAAGAGAGATATGATAATTGAGCCTTTAATGGAGAGGCATGGAAGTAGGAAGCTGGGAAACTTCTCACCTTACTTTGTAAGGGAGGAAAAAAATTATAGATTTTTCTTGAATTTTGAGAGTTGGAGAACCATGGGTCCAAGAAAGTGTTTTATAATCTGGAAGGTGTTAACAGAATTAAAACAATAAGCTGTACACTTTCCAAATCACAGAAGATAAAAAAAACATACATATCATAGAAGGCAAAAAACAAGAGAAACACAAAAAAGAGAAAGCATAGACCAAAACATGAAAATAAAGCCCAAACATGAAAATAAGACCAAACATGCCAGAATAAATATAAATGCATTATGCTCCTCTACTAAAAGCCAAAGACCCTCCAACTGAGTTAATACAATTTCATTACTACAATGCATCCATATTACTGTATATAAGATATAGCTAAATATACACCCTTTCCATCGGTGGCATCTGCACATTAGGCAAACTCGCCTTCCAGACAGACCTCTTGCCAGTTCCACTCAGCTCCCTGCCTCTAAGTCTCCAGGTGGATATGGGCTAATGGTAGGGCCCAGGGCAGACAGAAGTGACCACCTCAGGAAGCCATACCTTCGTGATAGGAGGAGCTGCTCAGTTTTCTGGCTGGAACAACCCCGAACAGGGAGTGAGGGTCAAACATTCCCCCCACATGCTTCCTGTCTGAAGGTTCTAGGCCAGATTAGAGGGCAAAGCATGCTCAGGCCACCAACCATGCCATCTCGCCCAGCCCACTGGCACATCATTAGGGAAAATTCCTCCCGGACGCCTGCCAATCACGTGCCACTTTTTCTAAAAGGTTCTGAGTTTTTGTCTTCCCCTATGTCTTCATTAGCTCTCAAATTGGGAAGTTGGGAGATGGTCTATCTAGGAAGGTTGTTTAATGCCATCTTAAGTCTAACGTCTTATTATCTTAGAAGACGCTTTTTAAAAAACTGTCTATGAAACATCAGGTGCTGTGCCACGTGCTCAGAGCACAGTAATGAATAAAGCGTGGCCCTAGCCCTGGAGAGGCGCTCACGGCCCGGGGAGGAGGGCAGGGAGCAAGCAAGTACACAGCTAACAAAAGGCAGAAGGAAATAAGTGCTAAATATAGGTGCCGCGTGGCAGGGACAGGGAGGAAGGAGCACTTCACGCTGATGGAGGAATGGAGGAGGCTTTATGGCGAGTTTGCAGGGCCTCCCTCTGAGCCCACAACAGTAACTGTAAACGGAGGAAAGTACCCACATGCCCAAAGCACCGTCAGCATTCACCTGATCATCCTGGGGCAGCTGAGCCACTTGGAGGGGAAGGCCCCCTCCCCTGGGGCAGGGAGGCTGTGACCCTCAGGAAGGGTAAGGGGAGGGGGCGGATGCTCTTTGTGAACAAATAAACAAATATTTGACATAATTTCAGTGATAAATACCTATCACCAGTATTAAGTATTATGAAGAAAAATAAAGGGGAAAAGAATAAAAGGAGGTGCCATTGTCAAGAAGTGGTCAGGGAGGCCTCCCGGAGAAGGGAGCATCTGAGCAGCGACCCGACTTGGCAAGAGAAAGAGCCTTACAGCATTCAGGGAGGCTTCCCCAGTCTAGAGATGAAGAAACAAACCTCAGAGAAGTGCAGTGGCTTTCCCTAGCTTGCAAAGCTCCTAAGACTCCTCTAGGGGACAGTATGAGATTCTGGGCTTAGGTGATGTACTGAGAGCCAGCACCTGACCCTCAGACCCTGCATTCACAGGCAGCTGTGGTTACAGACCCTTAGACCAACCCACTTGGTAAGAAGTCAGCCCATGGGTTCTTTCACTTTATTTCTCCCCCGCCTCCCTCCTCCACCTCCTTCTCCTTCTTGCTTTTACATTTCATTATAAATAAACAATGGGAAGTTTATTATAAATAAACACACAAAGGTTCAATTCAATGACTAATTATAGGAAGAACACCTGAGTAACCAGCGCCCAAGTGAATAAAATACTTAGCTGCCATCCCAGAAGCCTTCCTGTGTTCCTTTCCATTTTCTTGTCATTCATGGTAACCCCTTCCTTGCTTTCCTTATCATTTTTTACAATCTATTTTTCCGTCCCTAAACAATAGTTTAGTTTTGCCTAATTTTGAAATTTATAGAAACGATAAATTTTGTATGTATTCTTTTTGTCTTCTTTCACTCAATATCATGTTTATAAGATTCATCCATGTGGCCGGGTATAACTGTTTGCTACAGCTGCCATACCAAAGAAACACAGACTGGCTGGCTTAAACAAAAGAAATTTATTTTCTCACAGTTCTAGAGGCTAGAAGTCCAAGATCAAGGTGTCAGCAGGGTTGGTTCGTTCTGAGGGCTATGAAGTTCATTCTGAGCAGACCTGAGGGCTCTGCTTCAGGTCTCCTTGGCTTGTCCATAGATGGCTGTCTTCTCCCTGAGTCTTCATATTATCTTCCCTCTGTGTGTGTCTGTGTCCAAATTTCCTCTTCCTATAAGGACATCAGCTATATTGGATGAGGGCCCACCCATATGACCTCATTTTAATTAATTACCTATGTAATTAAATATGGTCACACTCTGAAGTATAGGGGTGAGGGCTTCAACATTTGAATTTGGTAGGGTAGGGGAGCTACAGTTGAGCCTAACACTGGATGTAACTGTGGTTCCACTCATTTTCATCACTGCCTGGTCATCTATGGCATGAACACACCGCAATGTATTTATCCATTCTGCTGTTGATGGGTACTTGAGTTGTTCCCAGTTTGGGGGCCATTACAAATAATGATGCTTTGAATATTCTTTTACCTGTAACTTGGTGCAAGTGTGCATGAGTTTCTTTAGGGTTTACAACTAGAAATGGATCAACTGACGCATAGGGTAAGTTCATCTTCAATGTTAGAAGGTATGTGGACAATTTTCCGAAGTGGCCGCACCAATTTCTTCTCAGCCCAGCCATACAGCCTCACACCTCATTGCTCGACTCCTCACCAGCACTTGGTATCATCAGACCGGCCAGGGTTAATTGTGGGGTAGTTTACTTTGCATTTCCCTGATGACTGATGGGGTTAAGTACATTTTCACACTGGTCATCTCTAGCTGCCATTCTGCGAAGTGCCTGTTCAAGTCTTTCGCCAGTTTTTCTATTATATATATATATATGTATATATATATATATATTTTTTTTTTTTTTTGCGGTACACGGGCCTCTCACTGTTGTGGCCTCTCCCGTTGCGGAGCACAGGCTCCGGACGCGCAGGCTCAGTGGCCATGGCTCACGGGCCCATCCGCTCGGCGGCATGTGGGATCTTCCCGGACCGGGGCACGAACCCGTGTCCCCTGCATCGGCAGGCGGACTCTCAACCACTGCGCCACCAGGGAAGCCCTCTATTATATTTTTAATTTTTGAATCTCTTCACTTTCTGCACTCATGGCAATTTTATTTTATTATCGTTTATTTTAAGGGCATAGTATTAACTTTCCTGCCACTTGACCTTGGTCAGTACAATCTGATTCACCCTGAAACTTTTGGATAACTTTTATCTCAGAAAACAAGTGTTAGAGGTTTAATCTCTTTCTTCCCAGAAGCCCCTGGGCTTCCTAGGCAAACATTCCAACTCTCCCCCTTCAACTTTCTACCTCCAAATGTGGATAGAGTCTCACCCCAAGTCACAACATCTCCTCCTGCCTGACCTGCTGCTATGCCACCCACACAGGATGTGATAATTGAAGGAGATCATGTGCAACATCCAGCGTGATCCCTGGAACTCTGTATGCTGGTAGTGACTATTACTTTCCTTCCCCTTCTTGATGCTCTGCAGAAAGGAAAAGCACCAGCTAAGAGTAACAATTACTGCCTGCCACCTGATTGCCAGGTCGTTATGTCAAGGACTGCTATCTGCCCATTCATTGCCATTCTCTTCCTCTTTCTTATTTACAGATTTTATTCAGGGAAGTAACATGCACCCTTTGCCTTTGCTGCCTTCCTGACACCTGGAACTTGGAGCTCCTGCAGCCATCGCCATCTTGGACCATGAGTTGTTGCCTTAAAGGATAGAAGATCTTGCCTGGCTCTGTGACAAAGTGGAGCCATCAGACCAGACTTTGAAAGACAATTTGTTTCATGTAAGAGAGAAATTAGCCTCTGTTATCTTAAAGTCACTGTTATTTGGTTTTCTATTATATGAGGCACAACCTAATCCTGATACTTAGGGAAAACACATGTATTCAGTTAATTATAAACATCTGTTTGCTGGAGCTAAGTTTTCCTGCTTCCATTAAAATCATTTTTCTGATCAGTAAATTCTAACATATTTAAATATCCACACTCAAATTTATATTTTTCAAATAGCCCATTGGATAAGTATTTCATACTGATATGAGTAACTGAGATAAGGTGTCTTAAATAGCTATAAAATTAGGTACTCCCTATGATAGGAAGTATCCCTTACTCCCTAAGAAGTTGTCTTGTTTATGACAGCTACATGTAGGTAAATGTCAGGATACTCAGGAGGCAATGAATTCATTCTTTCTGAATGGAATTAGCAGCTAGTATTCACAGAGAACTTCCTGTGCAAGTTAGCCAGGCTGCATCCTGTTCAAAGTGAGGCTCTCAAGCTTGCTTCCTACTGTCCGTGACTGGAACGTGACAAAGACATGGGTCACTGTCAGACAGCAGGTTAATGTGTTTGGTCATGGAACCATTATTAAAATGGGGAGTGGTGTACACACCCCCACACACACCCCTACACAATAAGGACGAGGCTGCGTGGGACGTTGGAGCAAACACTGCGGATTCCGACTGTAAGGCCTTATATGGTTCACTTTTTCTGAGCCTCAGTTCCCTCATCTGAAAACGGGGGCTTATCACATGGGTGTATTGTGAGGATTAAATGAGAAAACACAAATAAAATGCTGGCATAAAGGAAGCACTCAGTAAATGTTAAATAAAGTGGGTTTGTTTTTATTTGGAATCTGTCAACCGGCTAAGTGGGGTCAAAGACCAATCTGTCACTTCAGTAGAAGGCCTTACTCCCAGCTCCAGCCATGCAAGTCACCCTCCAGCCAGGCCCCAGGGCAAGAGGCTGCTGACGCTGTAACCCTGACAGCCCCAGGGTGGGTTCCAGGGCCCCTCAGCTCCCAAAGGCAACAACACTCCGCATCAGCAAATCCTAGAAGAGCTGGGTGTAAGTACAGATTCAGTTTCCATTTTTACTTAAAGATCCTAACTTCTGGATGTTTATTTTGGGGATGACAATGGTGGATTAAGCCACTTTAAGATGTTCTAAGTTGAAGTCTTTCCTTCCCTTGGCTGCTAAAGTTTAATTCAGTCTAATTATTTCATATGGCATCAACTATAATAGTTTCATAATTTCTAGTATATTAAGCACTTAATATGTTGTGTCATTTGAAATCACATATTAAATTCAGCAAAGTACATTTTAATGAGAGTTAAGCGGTGTGAAAATATTAATACAATGTGATGGTTCATCTTGGTGCTCATATTTTGTACGTCTGTTCCTGATGCACAAATGCCTTGCTCACCAGGTAAGAGAAGCACTTAATTGCCTGGGGCTCAGACGGTGTCTGACCAGACAATATTCCTACCTATTGCTGTACAGCCCTTTACAGTGGGATTTCTCATTGGGCCTCACGACCCTATAGAGCAAGCAGGGAAATCCTTACTTCCATTTTAGAGATGAGGAAACTGAGGCTCATTCCTGGGACATCACATGACTCTTCTTGGCTCCAAGCCATTGCAGTTTTTCCCCTGCTCCACAGCTGCTTTCAGAGTAACCTGGGGGGTGAGTAATGTCTGGACTCTGGCGCAGCGAGGATTTGGAAGGGGTATCACACTTCTCCAACCCTGTAACCCCACATAGAGAAACTGACAGAGCCACAGAGAAGCTGGTCAGCTCTGTATTTGGACTTGGCAATTCTTTTTGAACACTTTCAGAGTGTATGAAAATCACAGTGAAGCCTTAAGATAGCAACAACTCAAAATAATATGAATTTAAGGCAGCAAAGACAGAGATTTGAGAGAGAGCTTCCTAGAACCCTCCAAACTGTATTACCATATTACTTCTGGGTACAAAGTTAGCACTTGGAGTCAGAGAGATCCGAGAGCAAATTCCACTGTCACTGACTAGCTGCATCACTTTACCTCTCTAGCCTTAGGTTTTCCCCATCAACAAATCAGGAATAATAAACTCCCTTGTGCTTATCTCTCAGAGACATTAAAATGAAACAGTATATCATAAGAACTTCTGCTAGGGCTTCCCTGGTGGCGCAGTGGGTGAGAGTCTGCCTGCCGATGCAGGGAACACAGGTTCGTGCCCCGGTCCGGGAAGATCCCACATACCGCGGAGCGGCTGGGCCCGTGAGCCATGGCCGCTGAGCCTGCGCATCTGGAGTCTGTGCTCCGCAACGGGACAGGCCACAATAGTGGGAGGCCTGCATACCACAAAAAACAAAAAAAAAGATCCTGTGTTGACCTTAAAGGGCAGGGACTCATACTAAGCTGAGTGAACAGGAGTTAGTTAGTCTATGTGGTGTCCCTTCCCAGCAAGGTAACTGCAATTTTTTTTTTTTTACTTTATTTTTGGCTGCATTGGGTCTTCGTTGCTGCGCGCGGGCTTTCTCTAGTTACGGCAAGCAGGGGCTACTCTTCTCTGTGGTGCGCAGGCTTCTCTTGCTGCGGAGCACAGGCTCTTGAGCGCAGGCTCAGTAGTCGTGGCTCACGGGCTCTAGAGCGCAAGCTCAGTAGTTGTGGCTCACTGGCTTATAGTTGCTCCGCGGCATGTGGGATCTTCCCGGACCAGGGCTCGAACCGTGTCCCCTGCATCGGCAGGCAGATTCTTAACCACTACATTACCAGGGAAGTCTGTAACTGCAATTTTAACCAGGGCCTTTGGTAACTCAAACCCAAACGACTGAAAACAGTGCCCACAGAAGCTCAGTAAAGGAGGAAAAAAAAAAAAGACCTATGAAAAAAATTCCATTGTAGCTAAAACAGTCCCCGTAGTAGCTAAAAAAAAGGAAACGGAGACGTCTCATGCCCCCACCACCACTCCTTGCTGGGCCTTCAGGGCTCGGGAGAAGGCAATGTATGGTTCAGCAGGTCCCAGACCCTAGGTCCACAACAGCCCCTGTGGACTGTTCCTGGGATCCTCTATGCCCCAAGGATGACCACTATGCTGTACTCTTCTAAAGCAGAAAACAAAACCAGTGTTGAATTTTAACATCTTGCTAATTATAGTCTTGAAAAAGTTCTTCATTTACCCAGTTACAAACATCACAGCCAGTCAAAGCTGACAGAAATGTTAAAGACCGTCAGTAGGACACTTTCCTCACTTGGCAGACGATAAAACAGGATGAGAGAGGTGCAGGGAGTTGGTCAAGGTCACAAAGACAGGTGCAGGGAGGAATGGGAACTAAAATTCAGATCTCTCACCTCTATACCACAACTGCTCAATAAGAAAAAACAAACAGAACAAAAACCCACCTGGCTCAAAATAACACAAGCTCAAGTAGCCAGAAACAGCAAACAACCTGGTCCATCTCCTGCTGGTTTCCACAGTAAGGCCGTTATGAACCCAAAAGATGTACCTGTCACCATGACATGTGTGCACATCGACTGTGTCGAAAAGGCTCTCCTAAACAAATGAAGAAAAACGTGGATGCTCACTGAAGATTAGCATCATCTCCCATCAACACTAATACGCTTTTTGGTTATTTGCAATTCCCTTTTTTAAATCTGAGGGAAACATCATTGCCCAAATTAGCTCTTTTCACTCAATAAAGGCCATATTAGCATTCTGAGGTTTGTGTTTGCTTACCGCTTATTTAGAGAGAAGTCAGATGAGAAGTTGGGTTGCCTGCACCTGATTTCCATTTCACTGAAGACAGGTGAGGGAAGGAGCTCCAAAGTCCCCAAAGGCCAGGCCAGATGCTCCCTGGCTGGAGCTGAGATGGGTTCACAGTATGGAGCCAGACCTCAGCCTGGAGCACCAACTACCTCTACAGCGTCCCCTCCCCTGAAGGACTGGCCCAGTTGGGTGAAACTGACTCAGGTGACTCCAAGGTCTTCCTCTGCCTGAAACTCTCTGTTCTGTCCTCTCAGGGCTGCATCCCTATCATCAAGTGACAACTCAACTGTCCCCTCCCTCCTGTCTACCCACTGAAGTGGGCTTCATTCCCCAGCCATGCTCTATACTGCATGTTCTTTCTGGTCTGTCTCAGCACTGAGAATGCTCTCCCCCCTTGCTGGAATGGAAGCTCCATGACCCCTGCTGCCCCAGCGCTCACGTCATAGGTGCTCTACAGTTGGTGAAGAAATGAAGGCAGGAATGAAAGTCTGAGCAGATAAGACCTTGGGAGTATTGCTTAAGAGGAAAAGGGCAGACTATGCTCCTGGTCCCAAATCCTTTCTCTTTCGAGTTCCACAGTGAAGAGGAAAAGATCAGTCTTTGAAAGCAGACTTGCATCCAAATCCCAACTTCTTTCACCACTGGCAGGATAATTTTGGCCTTGATAGTTTATCCAACTAGAGGCTCAGTTTTCTAACATGCAAACTGGCGGGGGAGGGCACTGACCAGGTTAAGTGCCTGCCCCAGGACTGGATAAAAGGGTGGTGACCTTTCCCAGACCGCCACCACTCCCGAGTCACTCTATGCAAAGCCTGGGCCCCAAAGAGGACACCCTCCCTCTTCCCCTTGGCTTCAAGTGGCGATGGTCCTGAGAGTCCCGAGGGAAGCAGCGGCAAGTCACTGCCGCTCCGGAGCTAGCGCCCACGGCCGCCCCAGCCCAGCCCCTTCCGGTTCACGGTCGGCTGCTCCAGCCCTCGCGGGGGCCACGGATATCAGCCCGACTATCGGTTCGCAAGCGTTTCGGGGTACCGGACCGCACTCCTGTGGGGAACTCATTGGCACCACGGGCCCTCGTCCCAAAAAAGCATTCTCGCCCAGCACACGCTGTCACGCCTAGTTGGCGGCCCACAGCGCTGCCACATTCCCCTCCGCCGCGCTGAGAAGACCCCAGGTAGACCCTTGCGCGCTCAGCCTGGCCGGCGCGGAAGAGGCGCGCGAGCACCGCGCACCACGTGACCGAGCGTGTCTCCCGGCGCCGTCCGCTAGGCGCGCACAGGTCGGGCAGGCAGAGGGCCAATTTCCCATGGTCCCTTCATTTGCATATAGAATGTAAGAAGGTTATGGAGACTATTAAATTTAACTTGGCCGTAATCACAAAGATATGAGAGTATGTGTGATACGAAAGGTCAAAACGTCTCGTATGCTGTGAAATTTTTAAAAAGGGCCACAATGTAATCACCATAACCGTAAACGTTTTTATATGCTTAGCTTTATAAACGTCGCGAGAAACTCTTACTACTGTGCTCGCTTCGGCAGCACATATACTAAAATTGGAACGATACAGAGAAGATTAGCATGGCCCCTGCGCAAGGATGACACGCAAATTCGTGAAGCGTTCCATATTTTTGTTCCTGAGTTTACCTGGTGCTCAGTTTGCACGTCGATGCAAACACTTTTCACATACAGGTTCTACTTTTTGTTTGACACAAAGGAAACTGTAGTCCCTGGGGATGGAGTAAAAGTGTGGGCAGTCAGATTCATTGCTTTGCTGTGCTTTTCACATCTGGCTGTCAGGCCCCAGTCTTCAACCTTTCAAATCTTGCTTCTGCTTCCCTCTGCATTATCCTGAGTTCTACTGTACCTTACACTTAAGGAAATGGCCTTGCCAAAGTTGATCCGTTTCACATCCAAAACATAACAGGCAGGGCCTTCATGCTACCATAAACATAAGTTGTACTACACCAGGAACTTGGAAAAAGACTGACTTCTCATGCTGCCTCTGAATCTTAAATAAATAAATAAATAAAGTAATAAGGCACACTCCTTATTGAACATCTATGGGCCAGGGCCTTCACCGGTATCTCATTTTAATATTCCTGACAGCCCTGCCTTGTGGGTATTACTGCCACCATTTCACAGGAGACACTGAGAGGTAAAGCCACCTGGGCATGATCATGTAAGTGGCTGAAACAAGGCCTGATAAGACCTTTAGAGGGACAGACCCTGAAAAGACCCAGGTCCTGCCCCCAGGTAATTCAATTGCAAAAAGCAGTCTTAATGAGTAAGATGAGAAGGGAAAAAAGGCCAACAAAGTTCAGATTTCCTGTGATGTGTTTGTCAGCGTTTTTTGAGGTACCAATTTCTTTCCAGGAGAAAAATGTTGGTGCATATGCTTTGCTGGTGTCCGAGCACGCGTGTAGTCCACCTGGCGGTCTCTGCAGCCGCTGCGAGCCGGGTTGGTCTGTCTCCAGCGGCCGCACTGCTCCCAGGCTCTGTGCTCTCCTCACTCAAGGCACACAGACAGTCTCGCAGCCCCAGGGCCGCCCCAGGGCAGCGGCGGGCCCTCTCCTGCCGGGTGCTTGGAGCTGCCGAGCAGCGTACCATCAAGGATCAATTTCTGTTCTCTTCAATGGAGGTGAAATGATCCTTTCCAGGTAACAGGCGAGAATAGGGATCCGTGGGGCCTCTCGTTGCGCCTCCTCGGCTCACGGCCTCTAGTTCATGGAGTTAGAGGACAATCTTTGGCTTTCTTTTCTCCCCCCAAAGATGCCTGGTTCCTTGGAGGCCACATGGGTAATTGGGTGAATAGTTTTAAAGGTCACTTTCTGGGATGTCCAACGAGGAAATGACCAGTGGTGGTTTGGCTCTCTCTCCTTCTAAAGAAACTCGTCATCCTTCGTCCCTCTTCTTGGCATAACCCTGGTCTCAGAGCAAAAACTAGAAAAGACACAAGCAATTCCTAGTGCTATAAAAGCCAAAGACCTAGCTGACTTTCAGGGCTCTGCACAGTTCTGTGAAGTAGGTATCCTTTTCCCCCTCATGTTATAGATGAGGAAGCTGAGGCACAGAGAGATTCAACAACTTGCCCAACCAATGTCACACAACTAGTCAGTGGCAGAGAAGGGATTGAGACACAGGAAATCTGGCTGTAGAGTCTGTGCTCTTAACCAAACACTATGCTCCCTGTGGGGGCGTAGAGTGGGACTTGAGGCTGTTTAGAATTAATGCAAAGAATATGCAGGTCCAGTTCTGCTTTTGTTGGTGGTCTAAATTCAAGGACAGGAGTCACATTTTTGTAAAGGATCAAGGCTAGACTTTAGATCAGGGTAGCTGGGAATGGGTGGACAAGTGTGTGCCCAGTGACCTTGCAAAATTAGAGGAAGTGAAGGAGCACCCTCTTCGGGATGCAGTGGCAAGAGGAAGAAAGCTTTCCTGTTCTAGGTTGACAATCCCTCACCTGACACCTGCCCCCAAGACTAATCCTATTGATGAAGGATATTCTGAGCAGTAAGCCTGTGTTTAATTAACTATGCAAATGAGCTTAACTGCTTCCCGGTAGCTGCTGTCCAGAAGCACCTAGGGATTCCTTCCCTCAGAAATTTCCAGCACCCAGGTGAACAACAAAGTTGGAACCTATTCATCTAGACATCTGTTGAGTACCTGCGATGCATTGGGCCCTGTGTTGGAGGTTACAAGGAAGGGCAAGATGTGGCCCCGATTGCCAAGGCACTTACAGCCTATGAGAAACGGAAACACCAAGGATAACTCAGGGAGGTGAGCACCCTATTAGCTTCATTAACCAAGTGCCACAGGAACACAGAGGTTACTCCCAGGAATCCAGAGATCTTCCAGGTGTCTCTTGCCGACACATTACGCTGAACTGCAGAGGAAACAAAGGTGGGGATCGACCTACTGTTTTCTCTCAGGGGAGTGAAAAAGCAAGCAGCTTGGCGCTGTTTCCATCTGCTCCTCCAGCTTCACTCAGTTTATCACCCTGGATTTGCTGGGACAGGTGAAGATAGACATCACCTGCCCCAACGAGCCTCCCCAGAGCCTTCCTCTGTGAAAAAGGAGTGGGAGGTTGAAGAGGCATGTTTACCTCGTTCTTCACCCCCAGACCTCGGACTCCACAGCCCAACCTCCTTGGGTACCACCGGGAGCCGAGGTGAGGAACAAACACCACGAAAGAACAGCCGGCTCCCCATTCTCCAAGCCCCACTTTTTCTCCCTAAGACAAGGCTCCCTAGTCTGGGGTCTTCGGACGCTGGCTGTAATGCCTAAAATGTGTCACAAGGTGGCAACGTTGTGGCGAGGAAAAGACTAAAAATCCTGGGGTTTTTTTCAAAGCATATTTTCCCTATTAATGTTTCATTTAACTTAATTAGAATCTGGTAAACTAATTAAAGTAGCTACGAGCCCCGCAATAAGCAATAATTCGTATAATTATTGATAATTACATCCATACCAATCGTTTGGTTATTAACAGTTGAGGGGAACAAACCACTTCTGAGAGGAATCGGAGCCCAGGAGGGTTTTTGCGACAGCTTTCTGGGTCGCATCCTCCTACACCTCCAATCCAAAGAGATTCCGGTCCAGGTGGGGCGCCCTTTCCGCCTGGCCCCAGCTGCCTACAGCTCTTTTCCCCACTTTGTGGAATTAGAAAAGGAAAGGTGAAAAGGAATGTTTGCCAGCTTCCTCTGTGTGGGCCGCAGCGACGCAGTAACTTCCAGCCTGGGTAGTATCTGTTGATCCCATTTTACAGAGAAAGTGCCAGTTCCTAAGAAGCGGTTCCGCCCAGGGGGGAAAGGCGCTTTACTCTCCCAACCCGCGCTCCCCGCCGGGTCCTAGCTCCGCTCGCCCCTGGCACTCTCTAGGGACGCATGTCTCTCTCTGGACCTCAGTTTCACCTTTGGTAAAGTGAAGGACTGATCTGGTTGGTTCCACCCATAGGAAAAGTTCCAGCTCCCTGGAGGGTCCCTGTCGGGAGATCGCGCGTCCGAGGCGAGTTCATCCGTCAGCGACACCTCACAGTTTACCCGGCCATTCTCCCAGTCCCCTCTGGGTCTAGCCCTCGGAATAACCTGGGACACGAGGGCTCCGAGCCCCAGCGCAGGATGCTCGGGGGCCTAGCTTCCTGCCTCGATCGCACGGCGGGTCTCCACGCCTGTGCTCCTTCCCGGAGGCCCCGAGCGCGCCCCTGCTCACCAGCTCCGCCCCGGGCCCTCTGGAAGACCCGCCACGAAACTTCCCCACCGGCGCAGCCGAGGGCTCCCGGGCCCCTGCTGCTCGCCCGGCGGCTGGGCACAGAACGCCCGCCTCCAGGGTCTCTGCCGGGCCGCCCAGGGACGCGCAGTGAGAGTCCTGGGGTGTCGGAGGGCAGGGTCGTCGGGGCGCGCGGGTCCAGGCTGCGGAGTGATGCCCTGCACTAGCTTCCTCCCGGAGCGCGTCCAAGAGCCGCCAGGGACGGAGGCCTGAATATTATTTTAGAGGCCGAGAAGAGGCCTAGGAAGACTTAAGGGCAAGACACGGCACCTCTGCTAGTCAGGTAAGGAGGGGAAATTTGATACCAGGACCAAATGCTTCCCGGGGCCGTGCGCTTTCCCACACTCTCCTCCCACTCCAAAAAGCGCGTGCCGTTTCCATCATTTATCTGTAGCCCAAGAAGCGGGTGCCCTGTGGAAACTGAGGCCGAAGGGGGAGGCCCGTGGGGAGGTTAGGCCTCGGCAACCGCGGCCGTCTCCCCCGGATTCCAGCGGCCGGCGTATCTCACCTTCCTCCTTGGGCTCCTCGACGTCCGCAAACCCGCTGGGACTAAAATGGACGGAACGTCAAAACCCGCCAGGGCTCCCTCCGTTCAGCTAGCGGCGAGGCAGGCGGGAGCACATCTGCGCACAAGCTGCGAGTCCCCCGCGTCCTTTCCAGGCCTGCCGGGCCCAGGCCCACCACTCTTACCTCGGCCCCGCCCCGCGCCAGAGTTCCAGGGCCTGGCGGACAGTACCCGCGCCTCCTGGCAGTTGTGGTTGAACCTGGGATTCCCGGCAGGGCCCGATTCGGTCTCTGAGCGCCCCGGAGGTGGCTTCTCCGGTGGGGCACGCGTGAAAATGGGCACGAGTAAACTCTCGGCCCCTGCGATCGCTGGAGGGAAGAGTCAGAGACCTTGCAGTAGTTCTCATTCTCTGCCGAGGCCCAAGGGAGGGTCCTAAACGTGGGGCGGGGGTGGCCTGTGGGGCAAGCTGGGGGTGCCTAAAGGACTGGTGGAGAGATCGGGATGACCGCTGCTGCCCACCTGAGCAAATGCGGGTCTCAGCCCGGGCGCCCCAGAACCCGCGCTGTGGTCCCCACGCACCACCTGTGGCGCCCGTCTCCCTCGCCCCTCCCCCTGCCGCCCTCCCACCTCCACGGCCCCGGGAAGTAACAGATATTTTTTTTTATTAAAAACAAAACAAAAGTCACGGCTACAGCGTGGTCCCCCCAGTCAGGCTCAAGGTGGTCTCCTTCTCGTCGTGAGTCAGTTGCAGTTGTCGCCCTTTTTAAAGTGCTGTTACATCAAGAGGTTACAACAAAAAAAATAGACAAAGCAAAACCCAAGAGGGAATGCAAAACGGGACCGGAAGTAGGTCCAGGAGAAGGAAGCAAATAACTTACAGCATAAATAAGTTAAAGTGAACCCA
Source organism: Mesoplodon bidens (assembly GCF_964165515.1). Taxonomy (NCBI): domain Eukaryota; kingdom Metazoa; phylum Chordata; class Mammalia; order Artiodactyla; family Ziphiidae; genus Mesoplodon; species Mesoplodon bidens. Next base: position 57,389,705 of record NC_138178.1, on the reverse strand, counting down.
ATACTGAACCGAGAGACTCACAGTACATTATATCCATTGCACATAGCCACTTTGTCATTAGGAACAAGACTTTCAGAAGTGGACGGGACGGGGAGCGCGGGGCCAGCGAAGTTCCTACACTGTATTCACAGTTGGGGTTCCGAGGCTGTACCGGGCGGAGAGGCCCCCTCCCCTTTCTTACCCCCTTCGGTCCAGTTAACCCCATGAGGTCCGATGCCCAGGAGTTCAACCGTGGGGCGAGGTGGTATTTACAGTTGGAAACGGAGACGGGGTCCTGGGCGGGGGCGCCCGGGAGGGGCGGGCAAGGCCGAGGCGCCCGGGAGGAGAGCGGGCGGACGGGAGGCTGTATTTACATCGGTCCAGTCCGAATGGCTTGTATCTCGCCTTAGGCCGCCGCGGCCGCGGGTATTTACAAGAGAGCAGCATGGCTTGAGGGCGCGTGGGCGCGGCCGGGCCGGCCCTAGGGCAACAGCGGGGGCTTGAAGGAGCAGTTGCCAGTGCAGTGCCGGGGCGTCAGCATCTTGCAGGAGAAGTGGTGCAGGGCGTCGTGGGCTTCTGGAGAGACAGTCGATTGGGCCATGTTGGGCGCCTCGCCAGGCCTGCGCGGTCCACGGGCTCCCTCGCTCCCCTGTCCGCCCGGGTCTCACCCACCCCCTTCTGGCTCAGGGGTTCTCAAGCGAGAGCATCAGAAGGTGAGAGGGTAGTAGAGAGATCCTGGCTATCCAGAACCACTGCTCTAGTTCAATTGGTCCATTTTACAGAAGAGGAAACTGAGGCACAGTAAGGGAGGTCGATCGGCCCCAAACCAGATTTGGACCCGGTGGCAGATTTCCCAATGCTCAGAGCTCAAGGGGCTCTTTCCCCCTATCCCACCGTTCTAGCATCATTTCTCCATTAAAATCAATTCCCAGATCCCTCTTCTCAGCTACTGATCTATGTAGACCTGGCCTTCCCCTCTCACTAGCACTGCCATTCATTCATTCATTCGTTCATTCATTCATTCACTCATTCGCCTGCACAGCCAGCGCCTGGCACCTCTCCTTCTTTCCCCGGCTCCCGCACCTTTTAATTTCTGCTGGATGGCATAGCGCGCCTTCCTCTCTTGGTCAAGTTCGTTACACAAAGTATCTGGAAGACATAGGAAGTAGCCAGTGAAGAAATGAGACCACCTTAGGGCTCGCTGGGGTCACAGCCCGGGCCTCACCCTCTTCTCAGCGCTCAGCCCCTGGTAGAAACAAGTCCCGGAGACTGAGGGAGGGGGCGTCAAAGCTCCAAACTGCAGCTTGGCAGAGGGAGGAAATGGCCTGGAATGGCGCTTAAAGGCAGACGGATCTAACCAAAATTAAAGCAAACTTAGGCATTACTTCCCAGGTAATTTTACGCCTCGATTTTTAATTTAGAAACCATGGAAATTGCCGCGATAAGAAGTTCAATCACTCCATGTAATGATGCCTGCAAGCCGTTTGCTGGGCTCGCTTGCCATTCTGAGGCTAATCAGAGTATACAAAGGATATTAAATAAAAAAAAATAATTGTTAAATTACCTTCAATTTAAATCCAAATGACTGAGCCAACATTGCGGCTCCTGCCAGACGAGAGGCAGTTACGGCCCGTGCACGCGCTCACCTGACTCCCGTCTTACCTCTGACAATTTGCAGCTGTTGCACCATTTCTTCTCGATAAGCCAATTCCCTCTTCATTTGATCCTGAAAATTATCTGTGCAAATTGATTAAGTGAGAGCTGTTATGCATAGCCCCCTCCCTCGGCCGCGTTTCTCCACTCCCCAGCCGCACCCCACCCCCTCCGTCTTTGGCCTAGTGGGAAACCCCGGAAAAGGAGGGTTCTGTGGCTCCAGCCTCGTGCGGAGCGGCAGCTGCTTGCACTGGGGTCCCGGGCTCAGCCCGGGGCTTGCGGGAGGAAGGCTCTGGTGATGAGGTGGGGCGGGTCTGGATGGGGTACCTTTGAGACTCTGAAATTCTCGCTCCAGCTTCTTGCGGAGCTCCATTTGCTCCAGGAGCAGTTTTTGCAATTCGTCTGTGAAGGGGCGAGAGTGGGACGTAAAGGAAGAGGGTGGTGGGACTCAGGGGGCCCATAAGGTACCCAGGTCCTCCCCTGGCCTGTTCCCCTGAGATGAGAGTAGGGGAGGGTGGGACCAGATGGTAGAGGCCCTCAACACTCAGTTTTTCCATCTGCATCCAAAGGATTTGGGCAAGAAATTGGGGTTAGGGGATTAGGTTGCCCAGGAGAATCAAATTCAGGATAGTAGAATGCATGTTGGACTTCTAGGCCCTGGCCCCAGGCGCCAACCAGCATGGTTTCTGCTTTAAGTTGTCCCTAACTCCCTAAGCTTAGAGGTTGGCCTAGGAAGACACGGTTTACCCCTTCAATTGACAGACTTAATCCCTCCCTTCAATGATACAGACCAGGGAGACTCTGGTCAAAGCCTTGGACCTCTGCCCTGGAAAAATACATATATTCACAACAGTTTGTTTACAATTTCAAGAGGTCCCAAGACCCCAAATTCATGCTAAGAACGCTCATTAAAAGCACCAAGGATTTTGAAGCCTGTAAAGTCTGTAACTAGGAAGAGTGGAAGACCCCCAGTGCTTCTCTCCCTCCCCACACCAATTTCCAAGCCCAACCCTGGGCTGGGTGGGGGCTGGGAGAGGCAATTGGGTGTGGAAAGCCCTGTTGGTGCCCTCAAAAGCAGCTCCAAAGGAGTGGCAGGGGGCTGCCCTGACCACGGAGCTATTGGTATCTGGTCCTCCACATGGGGAGGCTCTCTGAGAAATCCTCCCCTAGCAGGTGCTCAGAAAACACAAAAACGGGAGACAGAGAAGCAAAATGGGTTAGAAGCTCCTTTCTCTGTGCCTCAAGTCACACTCTTCCTTTTGCAGTGGAGCAGCAACCCCAGGACCCCATTCCACAAACAAGGTCCATCCTCACCTTATTTAGGGTGGGGTGGAGTTGGTTATGCATTAACTCCAGGAAAAAAAAGAAACCAAAAAAACCCTCTGAGACATTCCTAAAGTAAATGTGTCCTCAAAATCTTGCTATTCAGATGAGGTTGAGAGACCCAGATTGCCCTGTCTGATTGTCCACATGCATCAAGTTCTGAGGATCATTACTCATTTTTCTTTCTCACTGGGCTATTCAGACAGGCCCAGCCTTGGGAACTCTGGGGTGGCTGGTTCCCTCCCCCTGCTCACTTCACCCTTCCACTTCCCGCCCCCCACCTCGACCTCTGTGCCAGGATAATGTGTCCAGGGAATTATCCCTTTGGCTCAATGAAGACTGATTCCCCAAGAGACTTTTCTTCTCACACTCACTCCTACATGAATAACACCCCTTTACAAGAAGGGCCCATCACCCCCAAGCACAGTGTACCCCCATTTCACAGATTTAACCTCACCTCTGGCCAGGTTCTCGATATCTTTCTCCACTAGTTGAGTTCCCGTGACATCTAGGGTGAGCCCATCTTCACCTGGGATACAAGGGCAAGTAAGAGGGGTTTTGTCCTGGGAGAGGCCTTGGGAGGGGAGGGGTGAGCTTCCTGGGAACTGTGCTAAGTTGGAAACCTATTTCAGACGCTCTGCCTTTAGAGGAGACAGTTACAGGCATCCAGTACTACCCACCTTTCAAGTCATTATTTTAGGGGTACAGGCTTTATTTTAGAGAGTCACCCGCTGGAAGAGAGTGGACCCAGGGAAAACAGGCTATCTTAGGGCAGGAAGTGCCCTTTGACTTGTTTTATGTGGGTGATGGTGTTCCTCATATCCTAGTAAGCCTCCTTCCCTCACGGAAGAGCCCCAAACCCAGCAAGGAGGTAAGCAACTCAGGAAACCTGGCCTGAACCTTGCCCACACTATTTAAATATTTATGTGCCAGCCGCGAGAGAGGACCGGCAGCCCCTTAGGCTTGCCGCTGGAGCAGGTGGAAACCTGGGCGACCTGGGGCCCAGCTCCCGGGTGGGGGTGGAGTGCGAAGGTCCTAGGGCTCACCTCTGTCTGTATTTGCGGGACTTGGCTGGGAGATACTCCTTTGGTCTGGATAGGATTTCCTTGTTTCCAAATCGTCTGCAGTCGAGTGATTGTCTTCCTTATCTGGCTCTTAAAGGCAATAAACCGAGTTTCAAGGAGAGGCAAAGAAACCGTGACCCCGATACGGCCAGAGCTGCCGCGGTCGGGGCGCCCGAGCCCTAATTAAAAGCGTCGTGGCCGCCGCTGGTTCCCGGCTGTGCGCCTGGGCTCGCACCCTCAGGCTTTGGGCCGGGCACACCCTCCCCCGCGCGCGATCTGCTCATCTCCGGCTCCACGCCCCCTTCCCAGCCCGTTGGAAAAGAGCAAAACGAGCAGCCGAGCCCACCAGGGACAAGCGACCTACATCGCGTGCAGATACTGGGGCACTGCGAGCGCGCGTGGCCGCCGGGTCTACCTGCGCCGAGAACGCGGCCCAGGCGGCGAACCCCAGGGTGGCGGCTGCGGGGGAGACATCTTCCCCGGCCTGGCCTGCCCGGATTTCCGAGGCCCTCAGTCCATTCTCTGAGAGCCACTGGGTCCCGCGCGCACGTGCCCCCGCGTTGGGCTGCAGCTACCACGGCACTTCAGGGGTCCCCAAGGGGGTGGCCATGCGTCCCCACCCACTCCCGGATCCGTCCTGACCACAGGGGACCTCTCGGCCAAAACACTTGCTGAATAAATGAGAGGATCTGAAAAGGACGCCAGGCATGGTTTGTAAAAGGTTTAACCCAGTGCCTGAGGTGTACGAGAGCGGTGTCTATGCGGTGGAGAGGGCGGATGTAAGTCGTTGGGAGTCCTCGCTTAGCTGCCTTTTTCTTTCACTGTTTTTCTTTCCCTCTCCCTCTTTCTCTCATTTTCTCTGCCTCTTTCCTCCTCTCGTCTTCCCTCGCAGGCCTCCTCTGGCCCCGGCCCTCTACGCGCGGTCCCCCCATCACACTGGCCAGGGACCTCGGCAGGGGGGCTGGGGGCGTTACCGTGGGCCTCGGGGGTGCAGAGGTAGGAGGCCGCGGGCCCCAGCGCCGCCGCCGCGCTCTTCACGTGCTCTTCCCGCTCGGGCGCGTACACCTGCGGCGGCCGAGAAATGACAGGCGGTTAGGGGGGTCGTTTGGCGGCGGCTCGCAGCAGCCCAGCCCTGCGCCGCGGCCAGGAGGGAACATGAGAGGGTGACGGAGGTGCGCTCGCCCGCTGGACCCGAGCGCCCCGGGCGGCCGTGACGCACGCGCCGCAGCCTTGCGCCCTCGGAGGCCGCATCACCGTTGTGGATTCCTGGTAATTATTAGCGCCCTCGAGAAAATTACCCGAAACACAAAGCGGCTCCCTAGCCAAGGGCAGCTGAAAGCCGCCCCCACCTTCTTCGCCCGTCTCAGCGTCTTCCCTCCCGCCCGCGCCCAGTCCCCGGTATAAACGACGCCTTTCGCATCCGGCTAACGATTCGTGTTTTAATGGACCGAATGGAAATGTACAGGTGTGCGCACCCACTTTCAAGTGCACACCCCCCACCCAAACCCGCGGCTCCGGCAGCCAGAGAGCCCCTCTCCCGCCCCGCACACCTTCTCGACGACAGCTTCCTGCCAACGAACCCTGCGGTTCCTAGGGCAGGAATTCGGAAAACTACGAGTTCGTGTGTTGGAAGATTCCGGGGACCCCGTACTGCGGCTTGGTGGAGAGGCATCCCTCTCCTCTGTTTACCGGCTTGTCTTCCCCGGGGCTCACATCCCCATCCGGGAGGACGTGCTACCGGCCAGGCATCTTGAGCGCTTTTCTCTGCATTTTGGTCCGTTTCCTCCAGACCCATTTTATTTCTACCTTTCTGTCTCTGTGTGACTGCCAGTCTCTGCCTGTCTCCTCCCCACTCCCATCAACAAAAACACAGCACACGCATTTTTCAGGCCTACCCGCCACCCCCCCCCGATCTTCCGAAACCCTCAGTCGGGGGTCCCAGCGAGCCCAGCTCCACAGAGCTCCTGAAGTTGGGCCTAACCAGAGCAGCAGGGGCCTACTGCTGGAACGCCCGCTCAGAACAAAATTCCCGTCCCCCACCCGGCCAGGGCCTGCCCCACATCCCAGAGCTGCCGAGGGGTAAGCAAAGAGGCGCCCCCAGCGGGGCGGGCGCGGGGCTCACCTTGGCCGGCGCGGGCCCCCCGAGCGGTCCGCAAGACTCTCGCAGCTCATAGCCGCCGCTTGGCGGGCTCCTCTCCGGTCTCCGCACCATGTCGTCGGCCTCCAGGTCCCCAAATGCGGACCGACTGGCTGGGGGTAGACCCGGGGGGCGCCGGGGACGAGGGCTGCCGCCGTCGGGAGAGTCTGTGGGGCCATCGGCGCCCGATGAGGTGGTAGACAGGGGCCCTGCCTGCTGGTCGCCATCAGGGCCGTCTCCTGTGCTGGGCGCGCCGGGCGCGCCGGGCTCGGTCTCGTCCGGGGCTCCCTCGTCGTCGGGGAAGCGGTTGGACTCCACGTCCACCTCGGGCTCGTCCGCAGTGTCCACGTCGGGGGAGGCGGAGTGGTAGCTGGAGCTGCCCTCGCTCAGAAAGTCCGGGCTCACGTAGCCGCCGCCGGACCCTGCGCCTGGCCCGGGCCCACGGGCTGGCCCGCCGCCGTACACGTCGCGGGCGCTACCGTAGAGCTTGGCGATGCTCTCGGCGTCCTTGACCACAGGCCGGAAGGCCGACACGTAGGAGCCTTTGCGTGCGGGCGGCGGGGGCAGCGGGGCCAGCGGGGGCGGCAGCGCCTCGTCCGCGCCCTCCTCGTCCAGCGGCCCGCGGGACAGAGCGCTGGGGCAGCGTTCCTCTGCGACCAGGCCGCCCTCCTTGGTCGGCTCGGCACCGTCCAGGGGCTCGGGGCCGCCGCCACCGGCAGCAGCCGCAGCCGCAGCCGCTGCCGCCGCTACAGCCGCCGCCACGGCTTTGGCTTGGCTTTGCGCGGCTGGATAGGGCGGCACTGGGAGGCTGCCTGCCGCCGGCCAGAACATGGGAAACGTCGGGTACACAGTGGCTGCGGCAGCCGCCGCAGCCACGGCCGCTGCGTCCTTGGCTGCTCCGGGGGGCTGGTGACCCCAGAACATTGCGCCGCCGCCCGGGCCTGCCCCCGCCCCGGGGGGCAAGTGGCCGGTTCCTGGGCCGCCCGCGCCTGCGCCAGGGCCCGCGCCCCCGCCGCTCCCGGTGCCTGGGCCGCCCTTGGGTTCGCCCGCGCCTAGCACGGGGTCGTCCTTTTTGGGGCAGAGGCCGAAGGCCGTGGGGAAACCGTAGGGATGAGGGAAAAGCGGCGGGGGCAGCTTCTGCAAGAGGCCAAAGCCCTTGCTGGGCACTGGGATCACCGGGTAGCTGCGTACGCCAGCGCCGCCACCAGGCCCTCCAGGGCCCGCGGGGCCGCCAGCTCCCGCAGCCAGACCAAGTCCCCGCTGCGCGTGAGGAGGAGGCGGCCCGGGAGGCCCGGCGGCCTCTTCTTCGCCACAGCGCAGGCTTTTGTGGGGCGGCGGGCCTGGGGCCATCTCCGCGCCGCACCCCGGGCCGCCCCCGCCGCCACCACCAGCACCACCCTTCCCCTGCCCACCCGACCCGCCATTAGCGCCGCCGCCTCCTTGCAGCGAAAAAGTCCGCTTGCGAGTGCCACCATTGAACATGGCCTTGACGTCCTCCCAAGCGTGGCTCAGTTCGTCTGTGGCCGACTTGTCACTGAGTTTGAGGTGTCGGCGCCACGAGTTAAAGTTGGCTGCGTCGGGCTGCGTGTACTTGGCGTCGGGTGTGCGGTGCGAGTGGAAGATGAACTTGTTAGGCGAGAAGTACATGCTGCAGTAACCGCACTTGATACACTTGGCACGCGAGCTGTTGTAACGCGCGGGGATGAAGCTGCCACGCGAGCCCCAGGCGCACTCGTGCACCACATCGAAGGCGAAGTTCTCGGGCAGCTTGGGTGGCTTGTGCTCGCCCAGGAACGACTTGCAAAGGCGTTCGGCCTCGCGCTTGGTGATCATGCCGCAGCGGCGCGACGAGATGGGCATGGCCCCGGCCCGACGCAGAATCTCCAGCTGCACCGGTGTGCACTGCACGCACGTGATGCCCAGGGCCACGCGGCGGTTATGGATCTCATTGTAGCTGTAGTTCTTGAGGAGGGTGTTGGAGATCTGCGCCAGGCATAGGCGCTCCTGACCGTCGATGACCAGAGACACGATAGGCACCCCGTACAGCGACGTCTCGCCCACCTGGTTGGGCTTGAGTGCGCCGGAGCCCGAGTAGGGCTGCAGCTCCTGCTTGGAGTTGGGCGAGGAGTTGCCCTCGCGCCCCGGCCCCAGCTGAGTGGTGAGAGCCTCCATGCCGCCGCTCCTGCGAAACAGAGAAAGCAGAGAGCCGATGAGCCATTTTCAGCGCCAACGCCGCTTGGGCCCGCCCAGCAGGGCGCGCCGAGTCGGGCGCGCGGGGAAACTTGGCAATGGGGAGTCCAAGCTCATTCGCCCCCTGGACGGGCGCCTTTTGTTATTCAGACGCGTGCTGGCGCTGGAACAAAAGCCCCCGGGGTTTGGAGGAGGAGTATGGGTAATTGAGACCTCAGGAATGCCCCGGTAGCTAGGAACCTGATCCTCTTTTCGGACAGGGGAGGAAGTGGGGCCCAGAGACGGAGAGTGACTTGCCCAAGGCCACACAGCAAAGCCATTGCCGAACCCAGGCTTCCTGGCGCCCAGATCCGTGCGTCTTCGGCCACCCTCGCAGGCTGCCCTACCCGTCCGGGTCCTGAAGCCCTGACGTCGGGGACAGGCCGCCCCTCTGCTCAGTCGCGCATGCACGCGGGCGGGGGCAGCGCAGGGAGGAATAGGGAGGGGGAGGGGCGGTCACTGCCCATTTCCAGACAGCAGGGGGCGGGGCGGGGCGGGGGGTGGGGAGGGAGGTGGCAAGGAGAAGGAGGAGGGCCTAGAGGCCGTGAGGGAGGCGGGGAGAGACAGAGGCGACCGCTGTTCGTGGTGCTGAACTCGACTCTTTCCAAAGCACGCCGTGAGTGCCCAGCCCCAGGGTTGCCCCCACTGCACCCAGCTCCGCGCCAAGCCGGCTCCCCGGGATAACAGCACTGCTTTCCACAAACACGAGCTTTTCCTCTCACGCCCGGAACCTCGCGTTCGTTGAGCAGAAAGATTCCGGCTGGAAATATAAACCGTTTTCTTTCCAACCATCGGTGGGATCAGGGTCAAGTAATTCCTAACCACATTTTCTGCATTTTTAGCTGCGTTCCAGACCAAAGCTGGTTTCCCTCCGGGTCAGCATGTGGGACGGAGAGATTCTCAAGGAAGTTCCTCAGAAGCCACTTCTCTTTTGCTTCTAGGCATCCACTCCCTAAGTCTTCCTTCTTCAGATATGCCTTTCCCACTCAGGCCAAATACAGTCTCTCCAGGTTCTGAGCTTCCTCTTTTGGGGTGTCTTTTTTTCTTTTTTTGAGTATCCTTCATGCCGGGCTGTCCTGACTCATATGGGCTGAGAAGGATCCTGGCCAGTCTCTGAAGCCACCACAGGGCTCCAGGTCAAAAGTTACTGCTGGTCCCGAGCTTTGCTCTCTGGCCGAGGCAGGGAGGCAGCCGCGTCCGCGGACATCAGCAGCGGGAAGGACCCGGGGATTGATGCTTGGGGCCCCCTAGGTGGCTGAGCCCAGCCACGTGTCCTCAGACACCGAAGGCTCCCACCCGGCCCATGGCTGCAGGGGCTCCTGCGGCCCAGGCAGCCCAATCCCGAGGGCCCCTCCCCTAAACTCGGCAGAAAAGGCAAATCCATTTTCAAAGGGGGCAGCTCTAGCAGGACAGGGCATCCGAGCTCAAAAGCTTCATCAAGGAAACTGGGATCTTCTGTCGGTCTGTCTCCCTCCCTCCCTCTCTGTTTGTCTAGGTACCCCGCATCTGTCGGTCTTATCTGTTCCTGAGCTGTCTGTCTCTCCTCGCTAGCTCCTCTTTCTCCCATCTGTCTTCATACCTTCTTCAAGTATCAAGCTATTTATCTGTTATCTGTCTGTTTCATCTTTATCTCCGTGGATCGAATTGAAACTAGTAGACCCTCCTTTTGCGTTGAAGTCCCTTGTAACATTTTAGGAGGCAAAAGCACTGTCCTAACTCCTCGGCTGAGGGGTCAGCAAGAAAAGCCCCGCACCCCCCTTTTAAGGGTTCTCAGGCTAGGGAGGTGGCGAGGGCGCCACGGTTCTGGGAAATGATGATGTCTTCTCGGTTTCCCGAAATCGGCAAGTGTGCCTTGCCCGCATGCAGTGAAGGGAGCGCCCTGACCCGAGCGCGTCCTCCCCAGGCTGACGGTCTGGAGTCCCCCCGGGGTTTTCCCTAATGGGGGAGGGGGCTCCGGACCCCGGTGCCAGGAGAAGGGGGACCCTAGGAAAGGAACCGAATTTCGAAAGCCAGAGTGGAAAGCCCGGGCAAAGGGCTGTGCACAGCGACAAGGAGCAGCGGCCAGGGCGGCTCAGGGAGCCCCCTCGCCTGCTCATGGGGCTTGAGGGGTGAGCTTGGAGAGGGCGACGAGGCGGGAGGCAGGCAGCGCAGAGAGTGAGGCGATGGAGTCTTTAGGTATAATAATAAAAACAACCACCACAAGAACCCAAATCGGAAGAACTAAACGAAAAAAGCTGTAGAGACAGGGCGCGGGTACTCACCGTGCGGCGGCGGCTGGAGCCGGGCGAGCGGTGAACGGAGGAGCGCGGCGGGCGGAGCGGCGGGCGGGAGTCCGGGATCCGCCGGGCTCTCCGGGTGACGGCGCGGCCCCTCCCCGCGCGCGCGCACAGCCGCGCTCCCGGGCTCCCCGCGCTCACACTCGCGGTCCCGCTGGCCCCTCCCGCGCGGCGCCGTCTCTCAACATGCGCGGGGCTCCAGGGTCCCGGGCGGGGAGACTTGTGCCCTGTGCCTTTGCTCCTGATGCCCCGGACGAGCCCGGAGTGGAGGCCGAAGCCTGGAGCGCATGGCGCGGCGGCTGGCAAGGCGCGGTGACAGCCCGAGTGGCGAGGCCAGCGCGGGGCGGGCGCGCCTGACATCTGCGAGCCGGGGCGCCACACCCACCGCCCGCTCAGTCACTCGCGCCCTCCCGGGGTCCGCTAGTCCGCGGGCCACGCGCCGCGCCCTCCGCCTCCCCACAGCCCCCGGGCCTGGGCGCCCCAGGTAAGCGGCCACACACCTGCTCCCTGCGCCCGGCACCTGCGGCCCAAGCTCATTAAGGGGACCAGGAGGGAGGTAGGGCCCGGGGCCACGAAGTTTGCCCCCAAGAACAAAGTGAGAAGGCCTCAGCGCCCCCGGCTTAGGGGCCAGGACCGAGACCAAGGCCAGGTAATGGGGCTACAGAAGATTCAGAAGGAAAGGGAGAGGGGATGGGTACTGCACTTTCGGGCCAAGGCAGTGGCCTTGGGAAGCCAGTAGTGTGGGGAGCCGGAGAAGAGATCAGGGTGTGGGGTACCAGGGGATGGCAGCTGGAAAGGGGCAGAACCAACTCCCCCACGGCTTCAGACTTGGATGCGAGGTGTCAGGACAGCTCCAGCCTGGGGAGGGGCGACCTCCTGCCTCCTTCACTGAGCTGTGGACTCGGGAACTGGGTTTGGAGGTCCTAGGCCTTGACTCTCCCCCCACCAACACCAACCATCCCAGGGCTGGAGCCAAGTCATCACTGAGAGATACCTGGGGTCAACTACTAGATGACCACTAGACTACTCCCTAGCTCTCCTGTGAAACCAGTTTCCCCGTGATGGGGTTCTAGCCCCTGGTGCTGCAGACGCTCCCTGGCATCTTCTCTCTTCCCAGAGCTCCATTTCTCTCCACCCCTCTCTTTTCTCTGACGGCTTCTGTCTTCACCATCCTTTCCCCCACTATCCCAGTGGGTCTCATCTTCTCGCTCTCTCTCAATCTCCGTCTTTCCTTATTTGAGTTATCAGTCGCACTCCCTCCCTCTGTGCCCGCACCCGTACGCCCCCTCGCCCCCACCCCTCCGTGGCATTAAGTGTCCTTAATGGACACGTTAATTAAACTATAATTAATCATACTGTCCGGCCCAAGTTTGAACAATTACCCTAATCAAACAGAAGTTAATAATGGCAGGCATGGCCCGGGGCGCGGCGGGCCGCCAGGGCAGGGGGAGCACCGGCCGTGGCGGCTACCGACGCGGGCAGCAGCGACGAGAGCTGCCCGTCCTTGGAACCCGGGCGGCGCCATAAATCTTCCGCGGCCAGCGGCGCCGGGTCGCCCTCGCCCCCGCCCCCTCGTTTTCCCTCTCGCTCTGGGTTACAGGCCCTCTCCCCTCCGGCACTCCGGCTCCTCCAGGGTTCGTCTCGCCCTTCTCCTCCACTTCTCTGTTTCTCTCTTCTCTGCGGGGTCGCAGGGACCCTGAGACACGCCTCTGGGGGTGGGAGCGGATCGTCCAGGCCTACCCTCGGAGAGAGGGGGCGGCCAGGCCCTAGGACTCGTTTGCCACCCCCTTCTCCCCTTGGCTAACGCGTTTTCCGAGGCCACGAAACTACCCTCCCCCACAAGCTTGAGGGCTTAGTCTCTGCTGCCCGGTCTCTTCTAGAGGGGTTCTTGCTCTTTCACCTTCCAGAGTTCCCGTCTCTCTCTCTTGGATTTCCTTGTCTTTCTTTCTCTCCTCCCAGAGCCTGCTCAGCCCCTTTTCTCTCTCTGACTCTTGCCCCTCCACTGGCGCGTCTTTCCCAGGCTCTGCCTCTGTCCCGTTCTAACTCTGCCGATCTCTACCTCCCTCCCGCCCCACTTCCCTCCAAGGAAGACAGGAACCTATTTTCCGTCCCGGTCCGAGAGCCGCCCCCAGCCTACACCTGCTCATCCCCCCTCCCTCGGCCGGCCTCCCCACCCCATAATTACAATCTCGTTCGGTAATTATTCTTAGCCTCCTAATGATTTTTTAAAAGGCATCTCAGAATTCGGCGTGGTGGTGACAACGGTCTCGGAGCCAGGACGCCCCCGGGGTGGTGGGGCTTGGGAGTGGGAAAAAGATGGGGAGGATTCCCCTGAGCAGGGCCTGCCTACCCTGCCTCTATTGTACTGCGAGGGCCAGCAACGCCTCTGGAGCCGGCCTCTAGAGAACTCCCGGCAGCCGGGCCGCGGGGCCCCGGGGACTTCTCAGACAAAAGTTCTCTTTGCGGGTTGCAACGCCAGGGGGGTGCAGGTTCACCCCTGCGTCTCCGTTCAGAACCAAACTGCGGACAGCTCCCTGCACCCGGTCCGGCTTCGCAGACCCAGCCTGCTCTCTCACCCGGCTCTGCACTGGAGAAAGACTTAAAGGAGCTTGGAGAGAGGCTGAGGAGGCGGCACCGCTCACTTGAGGGGTAGTGATCTCCGGGGAGCGAGTCTTGGGGTCGGAGCTGGGCTCTGCTCTGGACCAGCGGCCAACTGGTTAGTATCACCACAAAGAACATTTTACAGTTTGCAGAGAGCCCTTTCTCACAACAGCCCTGGAAATAGGTAGAGATCATTTATTCCCATTTTACAGGCAGGAAACCGAGGGTCAGGCAGTGGAAGCCAACTCACCCAGGTTCCTCGGTCAATAAGGGGTGCAGGCTGATCTACCAGACCCCAAATGTCGTGCGTTGCACGCTGCCTGGAGGGCCTCGTTTAGTGAAGGAAGACAAGCGCTGCACAGCTCACGAGGAGCTTTTAAGATCGCCCTCAGAACACTCCGTGAGGAGGAAACAGGCCTAGCAAAGCCAGGTCACTTGCTCAGATGCAGGCAGCCAATGCGGGGCAGCGCTGGACTTGAACTCAGGCTCAGACAGGGGAGGGTGGCACCCCTCTTGCTCAGACAGGGCTCTGAGTCGTGCGGCCCTGTCCAGAGCCTGGGGAACCCGCGGGAGTCGGTGCCCTTGGCCTTCCTGACCCCCATTGGCGCTGAATCTTTTATCCACTGCCGTGTGCACCAGGGTCGAAGGGCCAGACTGTGGATCAGGGACGCGCCTGGCGTGCAACCGACCAGCTCTGGGTCCGTGCTGCCTCTGAGCCCCCGGTGTCGCATGCACACAGCCGGGCATCCCACGCCCATTCCCGCTCCCGCTTGGGCTGGGGCTGGGCGGCCGCGCCTCCTCCTCAAGCACATATCTTTTACCAGTTGAATTAACGGCAGTTTTCGTCAGTTAATTAGGTTTAATTTACATAATTAGTACAGTATAAAGAGGATTGGGGATAATCATGGGGTACGTAGCGCTTACTGTGTAAACACGTATTCTGAATTAAAAATCAGATGTAATTAAGGCGCGCAGGCCCTGTTTAGGCAGGGTTTTAATTGTAATGAATTTCTAATTAACACTCAATGATTGCCAAATGCAAAGGGCTGTAAAATTTTCTTGTAGTTTTGCTAATTTATTGTTTACTTAATATCTGCATATTAATCCGACGACCAGATAGACCCTAGCCCCTCCCGGCGGCCCGGCCCGAGCAAATGAAGGAGGCTGGGCGGGGCCTGCTGGCCGCAGCCGAGGGCAGAGGTGAGGTCGCGGGGGAGGCGGGGGCCACAGAACCTGCACGAAGGTGCTCAGAAGTGCCCACCTCGCTCCGTGTGCAGACGGGAAGACTGAAGCTCCAGGGAGGGCCCAGGGCTTGCCGGAGGCCATACACTCTGGGTTCCTGCCTCCCAGACCCGGCTCTTGGGGATCAGAGGCCAGGCCAGCGCTCCTGCCAATGAAGGACTTCTCCCTGGGGACATCAAAAGGAGGGAGAAAAGTCTCAGCCTAGATCCAGTTCTACTGTCCACTTGAGTAACCATGGACCTTGACTTGGCCTCAATATGTGCATCTGTAGGATGGGCACACTGGCAATTTGCAGGAGTGAAGGGTTGACTCAGAGGCCCAAGGGCACTGCAGATAAACATCTTTCTTCTGGAGCCCTGAGGGGATGGGGGGTGGAGCTTGAGGGACACTGCTTGAGTGTAGGTCGCTTAAGCTTAGAGGAGGGGCAGAGCCTGGAGGACTTGAGAATGGTTTGAAGGTTGCAGGGCCTGGCTCTGCCCAATCTGGGGCTCTCTCTGCACTTGGGGATGCAAGTTAGGCTGGGAGGGACTGAGGAGGGAGCCCAGGACAGACTTACTTGCCCCAACCAGACATAGATATCCCCAAGGCCTGAACAGAGGTATTTGTGAAAGAGGGTGGGTATCTCAGCTGGCGCCAGGACTCCTCCCCAACCCAAAATCTCTAGTTTGGGTCCCAGTTGCCTCCCCTCCCCCAAGGGTTCACCTGCTGTCAGTCCCAGCTTAGCCCTAAGTCTCTCTCTATCCAAGATCTTTAGCACAGGGGAGACTCTGTGGGCACTTAGAAATTTCCTACCAAGCCAAGGAACACACAGGAAGAAAATTCAATGGCCCTTAGAGGCTTCCGCCCCACAGAGCAGGCTACCTTCATTTCTCTCCTCAGTGCCTGCCTTTCAGAAGCCTCAGAGGACTCTCTTGGTCACTACACTGAGCCTCCTCTAAGCCTATCTGCTTGCCCGGACCCTTCACTCCTGTCTGTCTGATGCTATTTTATTTTCTTCATTGGATTGTTCACTGGTTAATATTTCCTGATTTGTTTGTGCGTGTTTTCTGCCTCTCCCACTGGAATGTTTTGTTTGCTGTTGTATTCCCAGGGCTTAGAACAAGGCCTAGCACACAGTTGGTGCTCAACATGTTAAATGAATGAGTGAACAACATTTGAATGGAAGGGCTATGACCAGACTTGCTGGCCATAGTGATTGAACGGTGCACTTGTTGTTTAGTGGCCAATCAGGTTCTTCAAGAGTTGTAGGTTCTATGCTTCCTGGTGATGTCTAGGAAGGTCTTGGGATTCTCAGCCTCCACACAGATTCAGGCAAGGCTACTCAGGCAGAGCCTCTGAAGGCTGAAGGCTGGTTCTCACAGGAGGCGGGGAATAGGCTCTGGCAGGCAGGTGGGGAGCAGCTGGCAGGCTTGCTGAGCGCTCCCTGGTAGCAAGGGCTTCCTTTCCAGGGCCTCCTCCACACAGCATGGTGGGCGGAGGGGCTGGAAGGAGAACAGACTCTGGACTCAGCAAGGCTTGGGTTCAAATCCCAGTTCTGCTCTGTTTGAGTCTCCAAACTTGCATCTGTAAAATATTTCCTGGCCTTACAGGGTCAGGGATATCCTGGGTCCCACAAGGATGTCATAAGGATTAAATAAGGTGCTGGGTGTATGGCACATAGCCAGGTCTGGGACTAGATTGAGTGCCTTGGGTGCACAATTTAAGCAGGGATTCACTCTCAGGCTCCTGAAAATTCTCCCCATAGTCCCAGCCTTGCACAAGCAGACGGCACAGAGTAGGTACTCAATATCTGTGAGTTCCCCTTCCCTGACAGCCTCAGATCAATTCTGGGCAGCTGCCTGAACATTGGTGGAGTTCAGTCTGCTTGCTGGGACAGGTTGAGCTTTATTGTGATGTAATTCACATATTTAAAGTGTACAATTCAATGGTTTTTCATGTATTCAAAGAATTGTACACCATCACCACTATCAATTTTAGAATATTTTCATCACCCCAAAGAGAAACCCATACTTATTAGATATCACCCCATCTCCCCCCCTCCCCCAGACCCTGGCAACCATTAATCTACTTTCTCTTTGCCTATTCTGGACTTCTCATATAATTGGAAATGTACAATATGTGGTCTTTTGTGCCTGGCTTCTTTCACTGAGCATGTTTTTAAGGTTCATCTATGCAGTAGCATCTATCAGTACTTCATTCCTTTTTATTGACAAATAATATTCCATTGTATGGATATCCACATTTTGTTTTTTCATCCACTCATGAATATTTGGGTTGTGTCTACTTTTTGGCTATTTTGAATGAAGTTGCAATGAACATTAATGTACAAATTTTTGTGTGACTGTATGTTTTCATTTCTCTTGGGTACATACTAGGTGCAGAATTGTCAGGTCACATGGTAACTCTGTGTTTATCTTTTTTTAAGGAATTGCCAGAACTGGTTTTCCAAAGCACTGCACCATTTTATATTCTCATCAGTAATGTACGAGGGCTCTGATTTCTCCACATCTTTGACAGCACTTTTTATTATTATTTTTTTATTATACCATTCTAGTGGGTGTGAAATGGTATCTCACTGTGGTTTTGGCTTGTATTTCTCTGCTGAGTAATGATTTTGAGCATCTTTTTCATGTGCTTATTAGCCATTTGTACATCTTTCAAGAAATGTTTATTCAGATCCTTTACCCACTTTTTCAACTGGATTGTTGGTATTTTTATTATTAACTTGAAAGAGTTCTTTATATATTCTAGATACAAGTCCCTTATCAGATATGTAATTTGCAAATATCTTCTCCTGCCCCGTGAGTTGTCTTTTCACTTTCTAATGATGTCTTTTGTTTTTAATTTTGATGATGTCCAATTTATCTTTTATTTTTTTGCTGCTTGTGCTTTTGGTGTCAAAACTGAGAAGATTTTGCTGAACCTAAGGTCATAAGATTTACTCCTATGTTTTCTTCTAAGACCTTTATAGTTTTAACTCCTACATTTAGGTCTCTGTTCCATTTACAGTTAATTTTTTGTGTCTGATAGGAGGTAGGGATCCAAATTTATTCTTTTGCATACAGATAGGCAGTTGCCAGAGCACCATTTGTTGAAAATATTATCTTCTCCCCATTAAATTGTCTTGGCACCCCACTGGCTTTTCTGGTCTGGAGAAATGACTATCTTCCTTTCTCCAGGAGAGATGGGGCCTCCCCAGAGAGGGGGGCCCAGCCAGCCTTCTCCCTCTGCAGATGTAAATGGAAGCTCACTGCTCAGGAATCAGGAACCAGTCATTCCTCTGCAAATATTGTTGAGGTGTTCCCTCTTTCCCCACTGATAATTCTCTTCTTCCTCTGCCTCCTGATGTATGTGGCACGTGCCTTTATTACGACACGGTCTGGGACGAAGTGACAGTGGAGTGTCCCATGTCTCTTAGTGGAGCGAGAGTTCTGAAAGAACACAGTCTGCATCTTACAGGGGGACAGCTGTTGCTGAGGAAACAGCCTTCACCCCAGACAGATCTGGGTTTAAATCTTATGGCTACTACTTCCTGGCTGTGTGGCTTTGGGTGAATTGCTTCACCTCTCTGAACCTCGGCTTCCTCAATCATGAAATGGGCATGCTGGCGTCACAGGAATGTTGTCAGAACTAAATGAGATGAGGGGCCCCAGCCCAGAGCCTGGCACACAGTGGGAGCTCCAGTTTTCTTAGCTGGTATCAATGGAAATAGGAAAGTGACCCTCCTCCCAATACCACTGCTCCACCCCAGCCCTAATCCTGTCCCTCTCTATCCCTTTACCCTGCTTTATTATTTTACTTTTATTTTTTTTAGTTGTACCTCCCCACACACCAGAGACTACAAGGAAATGAATGAATCACACCTAAAGACTAATACTTATAATAATAATAGCTATTACTTTTCTGTTATCTACTGTTAGACGTTTGTCATAAATGCATTTCTAATCTTCACAATAACCCTGCAAAGTAGATATTATTATCCCCATTTTGCAGTTGAGGAAACTGAGGCTCCAGAGTGCAGGGACTAGTTTGCCTTGATCCCTACTGTGTCCCCAGCTCCTGGAACACAGGAGGTGCTGAGGAAGGATCTGATGAATAAACAGTGTGTTCAGAGTCTCTACTGGGCCCTGGGGGGAGTCCCTAGTCCTTGGTACTGGGATGACTGAGGCCCTGTAAGGGTCAGCCTCCAGGGCTCAAGGAGGCTGAGTTCTGAGCCCTGTTGGGGAGGGGAGTGGAACTGGAGGAGGGAAACTGACTCCTGGAGAATGGGAGTTGGTGGTGCTGGGTGCATGGTGCTGGGAGAGGTGGGGAGAGGGAGGGAGAGAGGAGAGCCGGCAAAGGCTGGTGAGTGGGGAGGGCAGCTGAGGGCGGGGGCCTGGAATATGGGCTGTGTAAACTGTAAAGGGCTATATGCACGGAACAGTGTATTCCAAAGGCATTTGGGACAGCCTGGGCTGGAAAATGAAGAGGAAATAGGAAACATTTAGTTTCCTATTGCTGCCATAATTACCACAGTGTTTTTGTGTGTGTGTGTGGTACGCGGGCCTCTCACTGTTGTGGCCTCTCCCGTTGCGGAGCACAGGCTCCGGACGCACAGGCTCAGAGGCCATGGCTCACGGGCCCAGCCGCTCCGCGGCATGTGGGATCCTCCCGGACCGGGGCACGAACCCGTGTCCCCTGCATCAGCAGGCAGACTCTCAACCACTGCACCACCAGGGAAGCCCACCACAGTGTTTTAAAACAACACAATTGTATTGATATTATAATTCTGGAGGTCAGAAGTTAGAAATGGGTTTCACTGGGCTAAAATCAAGGCATTAGCGGGGCTGCATTCCTTCTGGAGGCTCTAGGGAGAATCCATTTCCTTACCTTTTCCAACTTCTAGAGGCCACCTGCATTCCTTGGCTCCTGGGTCCTTCTTCAAAGCCAGCAGTGTAGCAACTTCAAATCTCTCTGCCTGTGCTTCCCTCTTCATTTTTGCTGCACCTCACAGCAGGTAGAACTTCCCCCATCAGGGATCGATCGAACCCATGCCCCCTGCGGTGGAAGCGTGGAGTCTCAACTACTGGACCACCAGGGGAGCCCCATCCTTCTTCCACTTTAAAGGACCCTTATAGGGCTTCCCTGGTGGCACAGTGGTTGAGAGTCCGCCTGCCGATGCAGGGGACACGGGTTCGTGCCCCGGTCCGGGAGGATCCCACATGCCACGGAGCGGCTGGGCCCGTGAGCCATGGCCGCTGAGCCTGCGCGTCCGGAGCCTGTGCTCTGCAACGGGAGAGGCCACAACAGTGAGAAGACCGCGTACCGCAAAAATAAAATAAAATAAATAAAGGACCCTCATAATTACACTGGGCTGACCTGGATAATCCAGGAAAATCTTTTTTTTTAACTTAATTATTTTTGTTATTAATTAATTTTTGGCTGTATTCGGTCTCCGTTGCTGTGTGCGGGCTTTCTCTAGTTGCGGTGAGCGGGGGCTACTCTTCGTTGCGGTGCAAGGGCTTCTCATTGTAGTGGCTTCTCGTTGTGGAGCACAGGCTCTAGGCACGCGGGTTCAGTAGTTGTGGCATGTGGGCTCTAGAGCGCAGGCTCAGTAGTCGTGACACAAGGGCTAAGTTGCTCCGCGGCATGTGGGATCTTCCCGGACCAGGGCTCAGACCCATGTGCCCTGCATTGGCAGGCGGATCTTAACCACTGTACCACCAGGTAAGTCCCAGGATAATCTTTAAAGTCAGGTGAATAAGAATCTTAATTCCCCTTTGCCCTGTAATATATGTATATATTCATAGATTCTGGGTGTCAGGACGTGAACATCTTTGGGGGGCTGTCATATTCTGCCTACTACAGTTGTCTCTCAAAAAAGAGGCCCTGGGAAGCTGGAGTGTATGCGGGAACTTGATGACTACAGCATATGGATGAGAGCATGTGTGCATCCAGGTGGGGGCACTTCTGTCCACACCCTCAGCCTCCTGAGCTACTGCCTGGAACCCAGAGCTTTGCCCTGACTGGGTATGGCCAGGGCTGAGCCTGGAGGTATTGCCCTGAGCTGCACAAACCTCCTGGGGAAGCCAAGGCAGGCCTGGGTGTGGGCTGAGGAACACACTGGTGGGGAGCATTGTGGTCACCCACAGGCACTGCCATGAGAGGCCAGAATGCCCATGCCAGGCCCTCATGCCAGATGTGCAGTGGCCCTCACTGGCGGTGATGTGTCTTATTATCCTCATCATTTGTCCTTCTCCAGACCTGAAGGGCAGGGGGCAGATGAAAAAGTGGGGAGTCACAGGGATTGAGGAGTGGCTGTGTGGATCTGTGTATATGTGGGGCAGGGGTGCCTGCAGGATGGGGGAGGAAACCAGCCCTTTGGAAGTGTTTTGTGCACGTCATGGTCAGCATGGAGGATGATTCAATAATGACAGCAACAACCCATTAGGTGGACACTCTTGTTACCCCATTTTACCAATAAGGAAACAGGCCTTTCCAGAGAGGTTAGGCATCCTGCCCAGGGTCACACAGCGAGTCAGTGGAGGAGCCAGGACTTGGGCCCAGGTCTGTGTGACTCCAAGCCCATGCCTTTCATCACTACATTCTGCTGCCTCCCACACAGGATTGTCAAAAAGGGGTCCAGGAGGCCGTGGAGGGCGGGGGGAGGAGGCGAAGGGTTCCACTTGGGTGTCAGAAGAACTCACGTTGAATGCTGCCTCTCCTACTGCCTTGCTGACCAAGAGGTTTGAAATACCTTTAAAACAAATTATTTTTATTATAAAAATAATATGTTTGTTGCATTATATTAGGAAAATGCAGAACAAGAGAGAGGAGATTGAAGAGCACCCACACTCCACAGCTGTGCAGTGTTAACTAGGGTCTTGTTCCTAGATGGGGGGATGGTGGAGGCCAGGTCACTAAGTTCTCTGAAGCCCTACCAGCCCCGCCAGCCTCCCCTCCATTTATTTAATCACTATTTCTTAAGCATCTCCTGAATGCCAGGCAGTGCCCCAGCTCCTGCCTTCTTGGGGCTCTCACTGGAACAAGGCAGACAGACGGTGCAAGAAAAGCAATGAGGACAAGACAGTGAGGTCGCGCAGTGACTGGGATCCAGGGTGGGTGGGTGTCAGAAAAGGCCTTCCCAGAGCATTTCAGCTGAGCCTTGGAAGATGAGTAGGAGTTGGGCAGGAGAAAAACGGTGGCGGGGAAAGGTGTCCGGGGCTGAGGGAACAGCCTGTGCAATGGCTCACAGGCAGAAAGGGCTCAGCTCGTTCAAGGAGGAGAGCATCACCCCCTGGGATGGGAACATAGAGTGGGAGACAGGGGTGGGGCAACCATGCCCCTGCCTTTGCAGGGGTGCTGGGAGGAACAACAAAGGCAAGTGTGAAGGCAGTGTGCTGTGCCCAGCTGATACTGCAAGACAGCACTATTTCTCCTCTTTCTCAGAACTAAAGTGATCTGGACACTGGAACTCCGGGGACCCTCCATGCTCTTTTCTCATCCTGCCACCCTCACTGCTTTTCTCAGTGTGCACCCCATTGCTCTCCCTACTACCCACCTCCCCAAATGGGGGAAAGATAAAAGGCAAATTTGGGGGAGAACCAGCAACACAGCCTGACTGGATGCTTTTAACTAAGTCTGAGGGCAGGAGAGACTATTTATCCCTTGCAAGTTAATGCAAACTGTTAGGATGGACTGTTGGGCTCAAAGGAGGGAAATTTGTCTCACTTTAGAAGAAGGACCTGGAGGGCTCAGCCCCATCGACTTGTTCATTGTGTTGTTATCTGCCACAGAGGTGGTGACACCACAGCAATTAAGACAAAGTTTAGTCTATAAATTCGTCCCTGCAATCTCGTGGCTTCAAAACAAGACAAATGATACCGCCAAGGGAGGAAACAAAGTCTTTTTCAGACTCTGTCCAAAGTTACGGCGAATATTTGTAGTTGTTCAGCAGAAAATTTGTCATTACGAGGCCTGGGCTCTGCTGGCTCCCCCCGCCCCACTTTATAATCCATCTTGGATTATAAAGTGTGCCAGCCCAGGCTGTCTCTGGGACTCCACCTGGCTGCCTCCTGCAGGGTCCCACCCATTGCCAGCCGCACCCACCTGCCTGTCTCTCAGGTTACCGGCATCTCGGGTGGATCAGGACACGGTTTCTGCCAACCGGAAAGGAGTCATGACAAAGCCAGGAAGTGCCATCAAAACCCAGCTCTGCCACCGAGGGCTGGTGACCTCCTCCCATCTCCCTTCTGCTCCCCCTCCCCTGCACTAGCAGCCAGCGCCCACAGGGACCAGGCTTGGGGGCTGTGTCCTGGGCCATTTCCTGCTTCCACCTGCCTAGGCTCCCCTCCCTTGATCCTGGCCTCAGCCTCCCACCTGTGGTTGGATTGAGCCATTTCTGGCTGCTTGAAGGGAAAGCACCCCAGCCCCTCAATGAGGAGGTTGGGACTTGGACCCAGTACAACCTTGGGAGCCCACCTGGCCTCAAGTGTGGAGTCAGGACCCTGCTGGCTGCCTGGGCTGCTGTGGGCTGTTGGCGCTGGCTCCCTTCTTGCCCTCCTGCTTCTGTTGTTTCATGCTCTTCTGCAGCCTTGCCTGGCACTGCCTCTCTCCCCACCCTCCCTGTACTCTGTGAACACAGGCTCCCATCCTAATAGGGCCCAGACTTAGCTACAGGACGAAGCTCCAGTGGGGAATTTGGGCAGCCGTCAGCGGGGATGGAAGGCATCTTTGCGGCAGCATCGTGACCCTCTCTGGGTTCCCCCAGCCCACATGGAGGCAGCTGTCCATCCCCGTCTAACCAACCTGTGCGACAGGGGGTCTGCGGAGCTGCCTGCCTGCATGCCTGGCACCATCCCAGGGCCTCACTTTGAGGTTATATGCTGGCCTTCAGCACTGAGTGTGCAGAGATCTGGAAGCATATGCCTTCCCGCCAAAGATTCACGTCTGTTCAGCTCAAGTGCAAGGCCCCAGGTTCTTGGCCTGCAGGCAGGGCACCCATGGCTTCCTCAGCCGGGTTACGGCACCCAGCCCATCTTACCTGACAACCCCCAAATGGGCTGGGCTCAGCTCTGGGTCACACTGCTTTGGGCCACAAGGCCTTTGTCTGACCACACGTGGGGAACAAGGGTCCCACCCTGTCCCCATTGCCTTCTTGGAGCATCTCCAAAGCCCTGGGGTCCTGTAAGCCATACTTCTCAGATGGGAAAACCAAGGGCAGGACAAGGAGGGTCCAGCGGGCTGAGTGCTGAGGGGACTCCTTGCCTCCAGGCTCAGGTGACACCCACCTCCCAGTGTGAACTGCGGGCTCCACGAGAACTGACCTGTCCCAGAAACACCCCCCTCCAGGCTTGAGGGTCTGAGGCCTGAGGCTGCATCCTGTGGGGGTCTGGTCTCCTGGACGTCCTGGTTAGAAGGCACATGGGTGTCTCTGAGGGTTGGAGTGAGAAACCAGAACAGGATAGTGACAAGCCCTGGGGAGGGGCCTGCGGGCCTGACCCTTCCAGTCCTCCAGCCCTCCCACACTCAGAGCACCTGCCATGTGCCGCCCTGGCCAGGTCCTGGGGTGATGAGTCAGACCCTCAGGGGGCTCACATCTGTACCAGAGAAGCTTTGAAGAGGAGGTGCCGTTTGAGAGGGGCCTCAAGGGAGGAGTGGAGGCTGGCTGCACGGGCAGGGTGACGGTGAGTGAGGTGTCACTCTGGGCAGAAGGGAGAGCTCATTCCTGTCCCTCTGTGTTCCAGGTCTCAGTCCTCCATGACCCCTCAGGGCAAGGGCGGCTTGGCCTTGGGGCTGTCAAGGGTGACTGGGGGGATGACAGAGCCTAAATAGGCCAAAGAGGGCCCTGCCTGTCAGCCAGAGGGCTCTATGCAGGAGAAGCCCTCAGGGGTCGCCCAGCTCCCCATCTTCCCAAGACTGAACCCAAGGGAAACTTAGACCTTGAGGGCCACCCCAAAGCTGGGGCTCCAGACGTGAAGTCCACGAGTGAGGGGGTTCCAGGGCTCCACGAACCCTAAGTTGTGGACAAAACTGTGTGTGCGAGCGTGTGGGCGCACGTTATTCTGGCGTGAGGGTCTGTCACTTCTGTGGGACACCTGTGGAGGTCCATGGCCCCAAAAGGTGAGAACCCCTGTTCTGGAACATCAGGGCTGGGAGGAACTCCAGAACTCAGTGGGATCAACTCCTGCATTTACCAAAGAGGAAACTGAGGCTCAGACGGAGACATGCTTTGTCCAAGGTCATCCTGGAAGCTGGTCTCCAGGTCCAGGGCCTTGATGAGCCCTCCAGAGCAGTGTTTCTCAGTGCCAGTGGAGGACGCTCTGCCTCTGTGTCCTGGGGGTGGCCACAGAGCAGGCCCCTGGGCCCCACTCCGAAGGTATGGATATAGTATCTTTGCACACCAGAGTTCCTGAGGACAGGGTATGTGTGTGCGCGCTCATGTGTTACGTATGTAGTGCTTGTGGAACTGACTTCTGGAGCCAGGGTTAAGAGAACGGCTCTGAGTTCCAAACGGTACTTTGCTACTTACTTGCTGGGTGTCCTTGGGCAAGTCTCTTAGCCTGTCTGTGCTCTGGTTTCTCCATCTGTAAAACGGGCAGATTACTGATACCTCCTACCTCAAGTGATTGCTGCAGAGATTAAACAGGTAGATAAAGTAAGCCCTCAGCACAGTGCTTGCATGGGATGCCTGATCATTTTCCCTCCCTCCCCTGGTTCGGGATTTGGGGATAGCAGGCTGGCTGGGTGAATCTTCTCAAATCAAGAACGAACTTCACGTCTGGGTGGTGGCTGGTTCATGTTCTGGGCTGGGGAGGCCCCTCTGGGGAGCGTCTCCTCCTCAGAAAGTCCACAACACATGCTCTGTGAAGCTCTCCCTGCCCTGAGCACTGACCTGGGGAGCAGCAGCCTCGCTGGCCCGGGCCTCATCTAATCCTGTGACCTCCCAGCCCCAGGGATGTGGCAGGTGCTCTGCCCAGGCCCAGGGGCAGCTGGAGGCCTGTACCACCTTGAAGAGTGTTACCAAGAAGATGACAACTCCGCCCCAGGAAACAAAAGGATGCCTCACATAGGCTGAGCCCTTCATGGGCAAAGGGCTGAGCAGTGCTGGGAATCACAGTGCAGCCAGTTTCCACTCAGGCCACATTTACTGGGCACCTACGAGGCCAGGATCTGTTCTTGGCACTGGAGGGGTGGATGCCACATGAAGAAAACTGACCAGAATCTCTGCCCTTGTGCAGTGTACATTCTAATGGGGAGGAGGGGAAGGGAGGAGATGGAAGATAGAATAAATGAGTACAATTAGTGGTTTGTAACAAATGCAGTGGAGGACAGTGGTGCAGGCAAGGGGAACACGAGTCCCAGGGGGCAGGCGTGGGCGGGCTGCGATTTTAAATAGAGCTGTCAGGTCAGGACTCACTGAGATGCCATATGAACGAAGTCCTGAATGGGACAGAAGTGAGTCATGTGGATATTTGGAGGAAGAACGTCCTGCACCCGGTATGAAGGCCTATGTTAGATGGCATAACACTAGCTGCCAGGAACATAAACGCAAAATAGTTGAGTTCAAGCTCATTTAACAGTCCAGTGCAGGGGTTCCTGGGGTCAGCATGTTCTTCCAACTGGTGATTCAAGGATTCAGGCTCCTTCCTTTCGGACTTCAGCCTCCCGCACCTCCCAATATAGTCATTTTTCCATTTAGCAGGAGGATGGAGAAACATGTAACACAGAAGGCACATCTGCATTTTAAGCTTCTTGGCCAGGAAGCAACCTACCATCTGCTTCAATTGATGAGAACCAGCCACAAGGCCCGTTAAATGCAAGGGGGATTGGGAGAGCTGGTCTGGGGCTGGGTAGCAGCTTCCCCACAGCCCTACACTATGGAGGGAGCATGAACCTTTGGGGGTCAGCTCGGTGTCTCTGCTGTGGCCCTGAGTGGGGGAGTGTCCCTGGATGTTCAAGGGTCAGTAAGGTGGTCAGGTGGCTGGAGTAGAGTGAGAGTTGGGGGTGATGGGAGTTGAGGTCAGAGATAATGGGGGCAGACTGTATAGGGTCACACAGGCCATTGCTGGGTCTTTGTCTTGTTTTCTGAGTGAGCTGGAGCCCCTGGAGGTTCCAAGCGGGGAGGGCCAGGATCTGCCTTGTTCTACCTGGCTCCCTCTAGTGGCTGTGTGGAGAATAGACTGCAGGGGCAGGTGCCTGGTAGGAGTCTGTTGCAGTGGTCCAGCGGTGGTGCCTTGGATGAGGATGGGAAGTGGTGGAATCAATGCAGTTTGAAGGCAAAGACAGCAGGACTTCCAGGTAGGCTATATGTGCGGTGTGAAAGAGAAAGAAAGGAGGCAAGGCCAAGTCCCAGTATGTTGGAGTGGGCACCAGGAGGATGGAGACAGGAAAGTGGTAGAGGAGGTTCTGGATGCGTGCGTGGTGTAGGAGCTTGCTTTTGGATGTGTCAGGATGCCACTTAGACCTCCAAGTGCAACCCGAGCCTCTCTGAGCCTCGGTTCCTCACCTGTAAAACGGGGGCAACACACTTACCTGGCGGTGATGGAGAGGATTACCTAACAGGATGGCTGTGAATGGCCCGAGGTGAGTGAGGTTCCCTGGGCGTGACGTCAAGGGCAGTGAGGGCCAGCTTGCTGTAGAGAGGAGCTGGTGGCGGGGTGTGGGGTGGGAGGGAAGGAGGGCCTCTCAGAACCACCCCAGGCTTCTTCCCAGCTCTTGGTCTCCTTCCTCACCCACGGCCCCAGATCAGATCACTGTGTTGGAGCTGGAGCTGCTGCTGGGACTGCCTGGCCCGTGAGCGTGGGGACAAACTCCAGCCCAGCAAGGGGCACATGACGTGGGTCCTGAGATCTTAGCTCTAGTGCTGGCTTGGCCACTCTTCGCTGTGGGACTTGGTTCAGGGACCTCCACGCCTCAGTTTTTCACCTGTCAAATGGGCCGGGCTGTGGGCCTTGTCACGGAACTGCAGGAAGCGCTCCTGGGGGGCTGGCACTGCCACACATATCCCTGTGCTGCTCCCAGCCCTGGGTGGGCAACAGACCCTCTGCACAGCACAACCCTCCTGGCGGTGGGCAGTCACAAAGCAGTAATATTTTTATTCCCATCAGCGATGCTGACGGGGCCTGACCCTTTACAAAGGAGAATGTCAGGAAAAAGGAAGGGAAGCAAGGGCGTAGGGGCCTCTCTTCTCAATGCCCCAACCCCTCTACCCTCCCTGCCAGTCAGGCCTCCAGACCCGGGGGTGGGGGTGGCGAGGGCTTGCCCTGCAGGGGTTGGCCACCCTGAGGGCTCCCTAGGCAAGGTCATCTGCCAGCAGAGTCGAAGGTGAGTCCAGCAAAGCTCTTCTGGTGCGGACAGCAAACGAAGGGCACAACAGGCACGTTTTCCCCTTGGTGACCAGTCCTGGGCTTTCAGCATCACACTGCAGCCTCAGGGGGGGCCCTGCTGGCTCCGCCTCTCCTCCAGTGCCCTGCACACCCACATGGACACCACGGTGGCATTTCCATCGTTGAACTGAACGATGAATGGGTGGCCCTGCGGGGAAGAGGAGGAAGCTGTGACAGGCATTCCCCAGACTCTGCACGTCATCACTTTCCAAGCCCTGTTCTCAGTCTTCCCCAACAGCCCTGTGAGGGCAGCTTCAGCCCCATTTCACAGCCTAGATGACTGAGGCCCAAGGTGGAGCAATGACATGCCTGTCTAGAGCACTCGCTGCAAACCTCACATTCTGCCTGGTGTTTGGCTACCTTCTCCTGAAACTCCAACCAGCCTGAAAGATCCCCAAGGGTGTGAGCCTATCTTAACTCCACACTGCCTGGCCCTTCCTCAGCCCAGCATCACTCCAACAGCCGGCAGGCAAGGCCTGGCACCACAGCTGCCAGCGTTCCTATCAAGTTGCTGCCCAGAGACCAGAGAATCATCTCATCAGGGGCTACGTCAACCCCCGTTTTCTTCTTTGTCTCCAGCCCTCCTATGAACAATCTGCGAGTGAAGGGAAGGCAAACGTGTCAGGGGGAGGACGGATGTGCTGGTTCATGGTGAGAAGCTGGGGGCTGGGGACCAGACTCTGGAGGGGCACTACAGCCTCCATGTGGCCCCTCAGGCTCTAACCTACTTAGCCCACAGGCAGGCCAGGTTATATTTAGTCAGCCCCCTCCCCAGCTGTCCTGAAGAGACAAGATTCCTCCTCTCAATCTTAGGGCCTCCTTGGGAGTTCCCAGGAAAGGTCAGAAAAAACCAGGGGCAGCCATGGGATCACCCTGGCCACAGGTCAAAGGTAAAAGGAAAACTGGAAAGCATTCTCTTCCCTCCTCTTCTCCAAGTGCTTCTCTGCTAAGGGATGCTCACCTGGCAGCCTCCTCTCCTACCAAAGACTTTGTAGCCTGAGACTGAGGGAGCCACGCTGGGAGAGCAGAGAGCATGGGGGCCTCCCAGCTGCCTTCTCCCCCTCTCCCTACCGCTTCAGCCATCCAGCTCCGATTTCCCTGCTCCCTTCTGCTTTCTGAGCCCTTCTTGGGCCCCCTCTGCCTCCCCTCTGGCCAGGCGGGGCTTTCGAGGCAGCTTTCCTGATGAGCTCATCACAGAGCCAGGAGGGACGGGGCCAGGGCTCGGATGCCCAGACCCCACTGTGTGTGGGAGCAGTCAAGGACCAGGCTGGGGAGGGGGCGGGAGGTCAGGTCGGGCGGGTGTCCCGCAGGCAGCACAAGCCTGAGGGGGGGCTGAGGTGGGAGAGGCCCAAGAGGGACTCTGTCTTGGCTCTCATATGTCCCCCACCCCGACACATATCACCTCACCTTATGTGTGCCTGCCTAAATCAGTGCCTAGATGGAGGGGATTCTTCTTGAAGTCAGTGAGCACATTTCCTTTCCAGGAGGCTCAGAGGAGGTGACCTTGTGCCCTTCTGAAGAACAAAGGGAGAAGCTGTGCTCAGGAGCCGATGGGCCCCTCCCCTGAAGCCCGGGGTGGCACAGTGTCACTTTCCTAGAATGCCCGGTGACTTTGGGGGCCATATGCTCCATCTCTGTTATCATCTGTTCAGGAACAAGCAGAGCGGAACCGCAGGAGGGGAGAGTGCAGCGTTCCTCCAGTTACAGGAAGGCTGCTGGCTACACCACAGGAAGCATTTCGCCCAGGTGCACCGGGAGGCGGACGAGGAGAGGGGCAGCATCCACCGCTCTGGTGGCGACTCTGCCCCTTTCCTGTCCTCCCTGACTGGGAGGTGACCCCCATCTCTTGTGTACCCCTGATGCTTTACACCACCCTGCACGGGAGTGACCGAGACAAGTGGTTTTGTCCCCAGCCACTGTTGATGGGTTTGGGGGGAATGAGACGGGGAACCATAGAGGGAGAAAGAGAGGAGACAGAGACAGAGATGGAGGGGAGACCCCAGCCTCTCTAGGCATCCTGGGCTGTGACAGGAGAATGTGGGAGCTGTAGGCTGCCTGGTCCACCATCTGAATGGGCACGCAGAGAAAGCCAGTATGTGGGGAGTGAGAACGTGGAGAGTTGTACAGAGGGAAACAGGAGCTGAGATGGCACTGGAGACCCTGGGGGCCATGATAGCCTGGCAGCATCTCTGCCTACAGTGCCCATGCACACCTCACGGTCTGGGGTGGAGGCACTAAGTCACATAGGTGGGGCACAATAATCTCCACTTTGCAGATGAGGAAACAGAGGTCACGGTTGACCTGCCCCATCTCCCAGAGCTGCGACTGGATCACAAGTCTCTATAACCCAAACCTACTGCCTGGGGCACTCCCTGGGCTGAGCTGGGGTAGGCAGAGCCAGATTGCAATTCCCCCTTGCCTTATTTCTGCCATGGGATTCAGGCCTGCCTGGCCAGAGGGGGACCGAGACGGCAGGTCCTGACCCCTGTGTCGCCCCTGGGACATCCTGGGAGAGTGGTGTCAGGGTGGCAGATCACTCTTACTTGACTCTGCCCCCTCCCATCAGCCCTGGGTGGGAAGCAGGGAAAGTACACCATCACCCCATTTTACAGAAAAGGAAACTGAGCACTGGGGAGGGGACGTGATTGGTTAAGTGCTGGAGCTTCTGGTTGCTACTCTGGTACGTTCTCAGGGCTTGACTGCATCCCCTGTGACCCTGACAGCGCACGTGCTCCCTTTCCTCCCTGGAGTACAGCGGACGCTCCTCCAGTCCTGTGACGCACACGATGCAGGTACTCCTCATGAGTTTAATGAGCAAACGAAATCTGATGGACAATTCTGGCAAAAGCATGAAGATCACTCGGCCACCCTATGGTGCCTGAATTCCTAGGTGGCTCCTGACAGGCCCAAGCAGATGCCTGCAACAGCCAGATGCCTGGAGACCAATGGAAACTGCACACCGGATGATACCGAGTCCAGCACCATGGAGTGAGTGCTCTGGGCCAGACCCTTGCCGAGGGCTCTGTTCTCATTTTCCCACCGATCCCCATGCTCACTCTGGAGGCGCACACAGCCCCCCTGCAGATGAGGAAACAGACACTCAGGGACCTGTGTGAAGTCACGCAAGCGAGGGCTGAGCTGGAACCACAACGTGGGTCTCCTGACTCCAAATGCCATGCTCAGGACCACATGCTCTCCTGCACCTGCAACCGTAGAGCTGACCTCACAGCCCTTCTGGGGGGGTCTCTGTGTGGTCCGGAGAGGGCTGCAGCCCCCTGCAGCCAGACCCTCCTCTGCATCTGGGTAAATGCACATCTCCCCCTAGGCAGAGAAATCCAGATGTGGACAAACTCGCAGCCCACTCAGGCTCCAGGGAGCGGCGGGAGCATGGCGTGGCCCATTCCCTCGGAGCCAGGACACCCACATGCTGCTTGTCAAGAGCATCCTCCACCCCAGGTGACGGCCCCAGACACCCAGGCCTCTGCCACCTACACGGAGAGTGTGTCAGCGGTCACTCCGCAGAGGCTGGCAGGGCGCGTGCAGTCTGGAGCTGCTGAATGATCTCACTGGCCTCATCACCAGGCAGTGGGAGCCACTTTCATTTCCCGAATTCTCTCAGGGCCAATTGCAACAATTAAACCGGCGAGGGTTGAAGTATAATGGCCCACAAACTTCGCCACAGAAGGTGGAGACATAATGAAGGGAAAAGGATGGCACTGGAAGACGTAGGATGGATCCAAAAGGCGGGCACAGGGGAGAGTGAGAGAGATGAGTCAACAACAACCAAAGCCAGCAGCATCACCGGGTGCAGACCTCCCACCACGGGGCCGAGGGGCAGATCATGCCCGCGCACTAACTCGTGAAGAGAAACTAGAGTGTTCAGTACACCCTCCTTCACTTGGGCACTAGCCTCCAGGGCTTCGCTAGAGTTTGGCCCTCTCCTTCTGTAATAACGCCCCTAATTTTTGCCCACCCGTGTCATCGTGATGAGATGCCTTCCTGATGGCTGATGGCAGGGCCCTCCCCATGTGGACAGCGCTCCATGCTTCTGCCAAAGGGGGCAGGGAGAAGAGGGGTCCAGGGGTCCACCGTGTGGGCAGGAGGTGGACGCTCCGAGCTTGCTGCGGAGAAGTACCGCCTAAGGTTGAAGTGTCTGGACTCCCAGGCCAGTGCTCATTCACTGACACCTCACTCTCTGCCCTTAGTTGGGCTTTGAGTTTCTTCCCAAATAGGAAGTTACCTATTTGGGGTCTCTATAGTCTCTTCTCTTGTATAACCTCCTAAAGAACTTCCTGCATGTGAATCATTTAAGGACTTGCTGGTGTGGCTGCCCGCCCGGTGCAGCGCCTGGCAGGTCGCAGGCCCTCAGTTGGCCGTGGGCCTGAGGCAGGAAAAAGTGACCTGCCTGTCCTCTCTGTCTGCATCTATTCATCGAGCCCTTTTTGTGAGCCAGGCCCCGGCTGCCTTACATGGCCCAGAACCCACCCATCACCCCCTTTACACACAAAGGAGACTGAGACGTCAATAAATGTGACCTGTGGCAAGGTCACAGAGCTAGAAAGTGGCAGGGTTAAGGGCTGAACCCAGCGGAGGACAGCACACTACTCTGCTCACTGGGGGCGGGCACAGTGAGTTTTAAATTCCTACTTGTTACAAGAATATATGGTACATTATTTTTAACTAGTAATTTTTAACTGACAAACTGAAATGACAGTGGCCAAAAGGCAAACTGTGCCCTCCCCGCTCAAAGCTGTGTCAGGCACAATCAAGTAATTTATTTAATAATCAGCAAATCTATTAAGTATTATATTATGCCTGTTTTATAGGTGAGGAAGCTAAAGCACAGAAAGATGAAGGAATCTGTCCAAGACCACGACGCTTGACTGTGGTGTTGTCTCCAGAGCCCGAGCCTCAGCCATTATGCTGTCCTTCCTTGGCAGTGCCAGGGCTGGGGGATGGCGACATCCACCCTGCAGGACAGCCTGCCCTCAGAGCAGGCGCCGGGTGGTCTCTGTTCCTTCTCTTTGGGTCTAGATTCTAGAGAAGCAGGAAAATGAAGACCCAGGGCCTGGAAGAAATTTTCCAGGGCTATGGAGACCACACCCTAGACATAAGGGTGGAAATAATAAGTAGGATGCCTGGCAGCAGACTGCACCCCAAACCTAAGGTCTACTCTGTGGGGCCTTTCCTCATGTCTCCTCTCAAGAGGTGCCATCTCTCCCAGAACAAGAGCATACCCTTGTTCTACTGTGTATTATCGTCATTTGAGCCCACCTTATCCTAGCACAGACTGGAAGCCTCGAGGGCAGGGCAGTGCTAATCACATAGGAACTGCCAAGAAAAGTTAGCTGGATTGACAGGTAAGTTACACTGCTTCCCAGGAGCCTGAGGCTAGGCTGAGAAGGGCCGTAGGTTGGGTGGGCAGGCCTGGGGAGAAGGCTTTACAAGCTGAGGCTGCTCTAGACTCTCTGGACCACAGGATTCCTCTCTCTCAGGATGAGGACCAGGCCACCAGGCACCTCCTTTCCCGCCAAGGACGCCACACAGGACAGAATGCCAAGGACCCACGAGCTCATTCAAGTAAGCAAGCCCAGCCCAGTTACACTCCAGCTAAGTCCAAAACAAGAAGAGTCCAACAAACGCTCAGGCGAGCCGCAGGGCCAGTCCTGTCATGAGGCAGGTGCCTGTAAGAGGTGATCCGAGAGGCTGGAGGGGCCCCAAGGTCAACGTACTGCCCATCACTTCACCTTTCTGCACTGGGCCTGCCAGCCTTACTTGAAGGCTCTCTGCATGTCCCTTTAGGGTCCAGCCCTCGTGGCAGGGGTAGAACACTTCAGTCCTTCTCGGCAATATGGAGGTGCGGTAGGATAGGATGGGACCTCAGAGACCAGCAGGGCTGTAGAGTGTGAGGTGTGCTGGGGCTTCCACACGTTTGATTCAAATCATTAAGATATTTTAAGCTGTATTTGTTTAAAAACGAATTAAAAAATAATATATACGCTCAACTATGTTCAACTCTAAATGTTACCTTGAATATTGGCAATGTGTTACCCAGCACTGTGATGGTAACTGATTTTCTGCAGCTCTTAGGACAGGCAGTCTGCTTGTTAGATCTGTGCATATTACCGACTGCTCATACATGGGCCAACACCTAGGAAGGTTGTGGTGGTGCACTGGGCACCTAAAAGAACTCAGGGCTGTGATGTACACTCACATTGTGTGTAGGTATAAAACTGTGTGAGCACCACACCAGAGCCAGTGCACTGAGGCCACGAAGCACATATGCCCAGTGGCCCGGTGCACGATGCCCAGCCAGGGGTGTGGGTCAGGCCTGCTCTGAGTTTCCAGTGGCGTCAGCTCCTGCAAGCTTTGAGTCCCTCTTGTCTGACCTGTAGATTTACCGTAAGCAATTCATATGAACAGCTGCTAGCTACTGTCAGCAAGTAAACTCTAAAATGAAACTTTTCTGCTATTCCTTTTTAAAGCTTCTATGTGGGCTTAAGAGATGCCTAAGCTGAGAGGGCAACTGGTGAGTCAGGATTTCCTTGATATGGGGCTCCTGAGGCAGTATCAGAGATAAGTGGGACACTGATGCAGATATTAGACTATAACCATCACCTATGACCCTGGCTCTCAGATTTTTGTGTCCTTCAAGAGAAGTCTCATGGACGCCTTTCTAAAGAAGTAAGTGTCTACAATGAATACTTACTTACACATTCATGCTAAAAAAAACACTACTTTTTTTTCCTATATTAGTATTGAGATCCTGCATTAATTTTACATAATAAAAAGCATTCCACTGCTACAGATTCAAAACTAGCAATCTAATCTCTACTTACTCTGGAGATAAATTCAGATTAGAGAAGTTAAATAATTTTTGGAAAAATGCACATAAGTCCAGTGTCTGCTAAATGGCTGACAAGTGCCAGGGCAGTGGGCAGCCTTTATAATATTAATTACATGAGATAATAACCCATGATCATCCCTGGGGTCAACGCTTCCTTCCAGGCTGGGTGTGCCCGAGCTAATCAACAGGGGGAGTCAGGGAAGGAGGTGGCTGGGATTGTGGCTGCAGGGGAGCCCCCAGGCACAACTCAGCAGGGAGAAGCTGAGGCACCTCCACAGCAATTCTTCCACCTGTCCCTGTGTGGGGTAAGGCAAGGAGCCCTGGACTGACAGTCAACAAGCCTTCTCTCACCAGCCCAGGAGTCGTGAGAGCTTAGAAAGGGCCACAATGGCCTCACCTGTAAAAGAGAAACTATTCCAGGGGAACCTCCATTCCCCTGCCTTCATCCTTCCACACGAGGGACCTGTGTTGTTATCACACCCCTCAGCCGTGTCCCCAGGGGGAGGCGTGGCAATGTTGGGAGGAAGTACGGAGCAGGTCCGGCTCAGGGGTCTCCTGCCCACAGGGAGGCTGCATTCTGGCCTGCCCTCTCCTGGTAAGCTTCCAGGCAGGCTGTTCACCTCTGACTGGGCTCTGCAGTAAATTCTCAGGAGGGCCCCTCGGGCCACCCACGTAAGCACGCCCTTCAACTCAGATTTTACAGAAGTAGGAGTGATGCTTCCTTTCTGTCATTTCCTGAGTCTTATTTCTCAGCTGGTGTTGAACACAGGGAGGCTGCTGGCTGGCCTCGTCACCCAACCAAATACCCCAGCTCTCTCTGCCTCTGGGGTCGGGTGGGAGATTGCTTGTCTGCAGACAGGGGTTCACAGATAGACACTGGGCAGCATGAGGGGAGGTTACTATCCCCCCAGGTAGAATGCATGTGGGGGAGCGGCAGTAAGATGAGGGTGTGAGCCTTGCCTATCAGCTAGTGTGGAATCTGCCTGTCTGCCCAGCCCAGCCTACCTGGACCAACGCCCTGGCTGCGGAACTTTCCGAGGTAAGGCGTTTGTTCTGAGACTGTGCTTTCTCAGCCTCTGATTCCTAAAGCTTTTCCACGGCTGGGGTCGGGGGTTCCCTTCTAGCCCTTCATTTTCTTTTAAGACCTCAGAAATGATTTGCAGCTGTGACATGCCATTTCCATCAACCTTCCTGAGTTTATCTTCACAACTGCTACAGAAATAGATGTTTCTTCCCAAATATTCAATTATTAGCAGCAAATTGCTTACCTCCAGCCATCCTAGACTGTACACAGGCATCTGTGGGGGGGGGTCAAGGCACTCTCCACCTTTCACCTGAGCAGATCTATGTGTTCCTACACAAAGTAATTGTTCAGAAAATGGCCAATCGAGAGAGCAAGATGTTTCCAGAGGTCTCCGCAAGTCATTCTAGGGCCTGTCCTTACAGGGCAGCCACAGGACTCGAGCAGTGTGGTATGGGAGGGAGCACAGGACGACTGCAGTGGGCCACCGTGAGGAGTAAACATGCAGATGCCAGCACTCATGAGTTTGTGTCGGAGGAAGCTGACCCATTTGGGTGGCAGAATGGTGCCACTGGCCCAGTTAGCGGGGGGCTATGGTGGCTGCCCTGTAGGAAACTCAGACAGGACTCGGGGGAACAGCAGGGAGAGTGCTGGCTCCCCCTCGCAGTCTCGGTCTGAGCAGATACCTAGAGAAGTCAGGACCTGAGGGTGCCAGAGGGAGAGAGGGGGCCTCGCTCCAATAATGCTGAGGACTCTTGTCTGAGAGGCTGAGTCTGCAGGTCCAAGCAGTGAATATGGGGGCCACTTACAGGCATCTGGATGTTCAAGGTTCATCTTTTGGTGTGATGGCTGTGTGGTCGTGGGGATCTAAAGACACAATGCTCAGAAGGATGGATTCTTTCCAGCCCTCTTTCTTTTCTTACCTCTTGAGATTTGATGTTTAAACTCTGAGACCTTGGCTGTGTGTGTGTGTGTGTGTGTGTGTGTGTGTACACGCATATGTGGGCATGTGAGCGTGCAGAAGGGGAAGAAAGAATGAGACCCAGCACGATTTCTGGCACACAGCAGGCAGCTCAGTAAGCTTGTTGAACAAAACAGAACAAAGTGATTCGACAGTGAGTGAATGAAGAGATGGGGAGAGACTAAGCCTAAAAGCCCTCCCTCTACAAATTCCCAGCCATGCCAGATAAAATGGAACATTTTCCAAAAAGCATACTAGATGAACTTGTAAAAAAGAAGGAAATCTCACGTGCCAAAAAGGAAGAGGGAACTGAAAACCAGAATTATAAGTGTGTGCGTGGAGGTCTTGTAGCCCTAAGGGAGGCTATCAGTTCTAGGAATGTAGGACCTGGAAAGTGTGAAGAACTAAGTGGACACAGGAGACAAGGTCCACCTGGGGAGCTGGCCTGAGACCCTGAGCAAAACTGGGACTGCAGAAAGGGTGAGCCAGAAAAAGTCTGCCCATCAGCAAAGGGGATGCTGTGTGAGGTGGCTCTGAGCCTCGTGCACTTTGGGGTTCAATGTACCACTGCTGTGGTCTCAGAACACAAGGCTGCTCATAAACTAATGTAACATTGATATTGATCTAGCAATACTCTGGAGTATCTCTCAGGAGCATGAAAAAACATTCTGGGGATATACTTCTGGAATTTAGTAATTTCCACAGTAATAAGCCCCATTCAGTATGAGCTTACAATAAAACTTCTAAAACGTGTGAGGAAACAATTATCCATGGACAAGAGTCAGCAGACACAACACACAGGAAGATTAGAGCTCTCAGAACCAAGGTGACAGAAAAATAATTGGAAAGAAAATGTAAAATGATGTACAGTTGAAAAGACTGAAGGCATAAAAGAAGAAATTGAAACACTAAGAACAAGACATTATAAAAGAGAGAAGAGAGATTTGAAAAAGAATCAAATATAACTTACAGAAATAACACATATAGTGACTGGAAAAAACAAAAGAAATTCTCCATAGATGAGCCAGATAGCAAGCTGAATATAGCAAGGATAGATTTAGTAAGCTGGAAGAATGATCTGAGAAAATTATCCAGAGCACTAGTCAGTAACGAGAGACAAACAAAAAATAATTTTTTTAAATGTGATAGAGAAAGACCCAGAGGAAAGAATGAGAAGAGACGAGACACTGTGGGGTAGGGTCAATATCCAAAGAGACAACAGCTGAAAATTTTGAGAACTGATGAAAGATATGAATTTCCAGATTCAAAAATCATAATGATCTCCAAGTAGAATAACTACAACAAAACCTATACCTAGACAAATTGTAGGGAAACTGAAGGATACCAGGAAAAGAGATGTTAAAAGCAACCAGAGAGACAGGCATATCTCTTACAAAGGGCAGCAGCTGAGCAGCTGGCAGATTCTCACCAGCAAGTGTAGAAACCAGAAGACAACACAGTATCTTCAACGCCCTGGGAAAAACTGTCAATCTAAACTTCTAAACCCAATTTAACTAACAACCAAGAGTTAGGGTGGGACTTCCCTGGCAGTCCAGTGGTTAGGACTCTGTGCTCTCACTGCCGAGGGTCTGAGTTCAATCCCTGGTTGGGGAACTAAGATCCCACAAGCCACGCAGCACAGCCAAAAGGAAAAAGAGAGCAAAGTAAAGACAATCCTAGAACAAAAACTCAGACAGTTTTACCCTCACTGACAGAACTCTTAATATACTTCCAAAAGGAAAAGAAACCTCAGAAGGAGGAAGTAGGATGCAACAGGAATAAGGAACACATAACTGCTAAACACATGGATAAATCTCAACAAGTACTGATTATACAAAATGACAACAAGAGTAATGACTAATTGTGAGGATCTAAAAACAAAATGACAATGAAATTCTGGACATGAAAGAAGGAACTGATCAGAAACTCTTAGGGTCCTTATGTCCGGGGGAGAGAGGCTGTGGCAGAGGCTGCTAGCTGCCTCTCAATAAACATTCCCCTTTCTTCCTTAGTGATACAAATCCTGATTTTAATAAGGAAAAGTGTCACCCAGCAAAGCAGCTGCATGCCCAGACTCACTTGCAGCTAGTTTTGGCCAATGCCATGTGAGCACATATGCTGTGTGCCAATCCCCAGAACTGCCCTGAAATGAAGGTGGTATTTCTACTGCCCTTCCTCATTCCTGTTGCCTGGAGCTCAAATGCCCCTTGACTGGAAAGATGGAAGGAACTGCCAGCTAGTCTGGGCACCCTACTTCCTGCTTTCCTTTATATGTATGGGGAATACCCTGCTGTCTTACTTAAGCTGCTGTTGTTTTAATCATGTGCAGCTAAAGCCAATTCTACCTAATATAAAGATGAGATTGAACCTAAGGCTGAGTATTGTTGGGAAGGGGGGTATATTTAGTGATTAACCTTAGGCTTTGCTAAATAAAGTTAGAAACTCAGGGATAATAAGAGGCTAGAAACAGAATATAATATCTAAACTACTGGGGAGAATAAAAAGGAAGAAAAAAATTAATAGAGTGAAGAAAGGAAAAAAAGTCAAAAAAGCATTGTAGAGAAGAAAGTACAAAACAGGATAGTAGAAAAAAAATTCAGGTGTATCAATATGCAATAAATAAAAATGATTAAACTAATCAATTAAAAGAGAGTCTCAGATAAAATTAAAAACATCAACAGCAAAATGCAGAGATTCACTTAAAACAAAAGAACACAGAAATGATGAAAACAAAGGGATAGGAAAACCTATAGCAGACAAATACTAACCAAAAGAAGACAGCATCGGTATGTTAATATCAGACAAAAATAAAATTTCAAGCAAAATATATTAGAGGTAATGAGAGTCACTACATAAAGGTAAAAGAAACATTTTAAAATGAAGATATAGCATTTTGACATAGGCATCTAACAGCACCACCTTAAAGCAAATACTGACAAAAGTGCAAGGAGAAACAGATGAAGCCACACTAATAGTGAGAGATTTTAACACAGCTCTCTCAGTAATTGATAAATAAAGCAGGTAGAAAATCAGTAGGGCCTCAAAATATTTAAGTAATGCGATTAACAAATTTGACCTAAAGGATGTAAATAGGACACCGCATTCAACAATTAGAGAATCACATGCCTTTCAAGCAAAGAGAGAACACTGGAAAAAAAAAAAAACCAGTGTAGGAAGGGCGTTTCAATAACAGATCTGATACTATACCAACCATGTTCTCTGACCACAGTGCATGAAAAGCAGACAACAATCACAAGATAACAAAACATCACTATGTGCAAACAAAAAATACTTCTAAATAATTCGTGGGTCAAAAAAGAAATCCTAATTGAAATTGGAAATTACTTAGAACTGAATGACAACAAAAACACTACATATAAATATTTGTGGGATGCAGCTAAAGTAATACTTAAAAGGCAATTTATAGCTTTATATGGATATATTAAGGAAAATAAGATTGGAAATTTACAAGCTAAGTGTCCAATTCAATAAATTACACACAGAACAAAAAGTAAAACCAAAGGAAACATAAAACAGCAAATAATAAAGAACACAAAGGAATTAGATATCAAAGAGATGATCAAATCAATAAAATACTGGTTCTTTAAAAAGATTAATAAAGTAGACTAACCTCTGACAAAAATGGTAAAAAGAGGACACAAGGAAACATCATTAGGAATGAAAAAAGGGCACATAACCACAAATCTGGGAAAAATTTTAAAATAATAAGGGCATATCATATGACTGATATGAGGCCAACATAGCTGAAAATGCAGTGTGATGACTCAACAGGAGAGAAAGAAAGAGAGAGAGAGAGAGAGAGAGAGAGAGAGAGAGAGAGAGAATGTGTGAGTCATGGTAGGGGCAGTGGGAAGGGTGATAATGGTGGCGACTGGGAGGTGCCAACGAGAAGTGACAAATAATCACCCTGGCAGGTGAGTCACAGGTTTCGAGCCCTGGCATCACACTTTTAACTTTTCAAAACACTTCATATCCATTGTCTCATCTTATTTCAAGAAGCATCCAATTAAGTAAAGGCTGCTACCTCTTAAAATTCATCTCAGTAACAGCTTTTCTAGTTTCTTAATAAGGAAAAACAACCATTCACACAAAGACTGAAGCTCAAGTGGAGATTTCTTGATGTTACCAAAGCAACAAAAAACAGAGAGGAAAAATTGCTAAAGATACCAGATGTCAAACTTTTGGGTAAATAACTTTAACTGGAGTGCCATCTTGTTTTTTTTTTTGTTTGTTTGTTTGTTTTTTACTGTTTCCAGCTATGATGCTCCCGTTTTCTGAGCCTCACTCTATTTAGTAGACAGGGTTACTTACTGGTGGGGTGAGTGTGAGGGAGCCAAGGGGGTGGGCTCAGGCAGCCCTTTTGGAAAATTTGAAATAAAAGCATAACAAAGGTCAAAGCTACCAGGCCTAGTCTATAAAATACAGGATTGAAAATTACCAGTTACTCCAGAGTTTCTGCTCTCAGCAATCATTTTCCATTTGAACCTGTCCCCTCCTTTTTTTTTTCCTACGGAAATCCACAAACAGGAAGCAAACAAACCATTTGAAAATTCTGAGCATTTTGTCCCAGCAGCAAATAAAAATCATCAATAGAATCCACTTTTAGCCTTGAGTAATATTTTCTAAAACAAAACACAAAGAACCTGTGGTACTTAACTATTCTGTTATTGATTTACTGTGGTTTGCAAGGTAATGTTGAAGAAAATTAAATGTATGGAAAGCTGAAATGCATTTTCTGTGGCAGCAAGCGGTGTGGCCTGTGTTTTCTGAGGCGGAGTCACTGGCCGTGTGCAGAAGGAACAAGAAAGGGGGTGCGCTTCATCTGGCTACAGATAAGCTGGCGATGGCCTTCCCTGCAGAGCTGTATGAAACCAAGTCTGTTTTCACTGTTAAGAAGGACAAAGTTATTTAGGTACAAACTTGCTTCTTCTGGTAGTTATGCTCCCGTTTACACAGAGACCTCAAGTCAATCAAATCCAGTATGGATGGATGGAGAGGCTTCTGTGTGTCTGGCTCTAAACCTGGCTTTTAGAGTCAAAAGACTCCCCCTGGCACATTCATGCCTTATTTGGTCCCCTCAGAAAAGTAAAAAAAAACTTCAACAAATAATAATTCAAAATAATTTTACGCTAATTACTGATTCAAGAGCAAAGTGGTCATATTGTTTCAAACTTGGGCATCTGCATGCAACGTTATCAAGCAGTATATTTCCTATTTAGTGAAATGGTCTGTTTTCAAATCTAGAGGCACTTTACATACCTACAGGCCACTGTAAATTTGACTCCCTTACTTAAGACTAAGAATCTGAAAGTTACACTAAAACTCGAACAATTTACTTTTAGCTAGTCCCTCAAGCCTTTATTCAAGTCCACTTTTTTATAGTTTAGACTAGTGCTCACACACTTACTATCTGGTTTCCCAATCTAAAGCACAAAATAGAAGAGGAAAAGGGGAGGGCTGTTAGAAAGGGGAACAAGGGCAGGAGTACTAAGTGACATCTATTAGCAACACTGCACAACA
The DNA here is from genome assembly GCF_964165515.1 of Mesoplodon bidens. Lineage (NCBI taxonomy): Eukaryota > Metazoa > Chordata > Mammalia > Artiodactyla > Ziphiidae > Mesoplodon > Mesoplodon bidens. The sequence goes on along the minus strand of NC_138178.1, from coordinate 57,347,464 downwards.
AAAACAAAACCAAAGAACCAGCTTGGGGTCAACCAGTGCAGGGACAAATGGCCATCCACGTGTTAACATCAGGAGACACTAGGACAGCAGAACACAGCAAACAGACTGTTCATGATGATGGTCTAAAGAACATTTTCTAAAAAGCCAGACCCTGATGCATGTAATCCGTTTAAAAGGATAGGGAAGTGTATAATACATTTAAAACCTCTTGCCTATAATCTTTTTAAAAAGTTTTGGTTTTATAAGGAATAAGTCTCAGTTATCTGAATAATATCCTCCCTTGGAAGTAGCTCATTTACTGAAGGTGATGAATAGAAGACTTGCTGCTCTTTGAGTTTTGGAAGGTCAATATTAAACAGGGGAAAGCTCACACTCCGTCTGGCCGCCTTTCAGCAGCACCGTGCGATGTCACCTGGCAGACAAGCCTTCAGAGCCTCTGAACTCTGTAAAGACATATGGGGCCACTTAGGGCCCAAGTTTATCTTGGCTTCCTTTGGAGAGAGTTTGATTACTTCTAAGATTTATGGTCAAAGCAGAAGGAGAAAAGAAATACCTCACAGAGCAGATTTATAACCTCATCTTGTTTTTATAATCACATTAGGGATGACATCCTATGACAGAATCTTGGAATGACTACAGGGCAACTTGGAAACTCGCTGGGAAGTTTTATATTTTGGGGTTTGGAGCATTTTGTACTTGCAAAGGTCAGGGAGGAAAGGACCAGGGAAATGAGCCAGGGGACGGTCAGAGAGTGAGTGTCAGCTGGTCTAATTTTCTGTGTCAACTCTGAAAATTAGATAAACAATGACAGACCAGGCTTTTAAAATGAACTTGTCACTTCTGGTTCTCTTGATACAAGGTAACATTTTTCAAGTCCTGGTAGCCCTAAAGACAGATTTAACCCCTGAGAGGTTTATGTAAGTGTTCTAAAGTCCCCACAACTAAACAAAAGGTTTAGTCTGACCCTATCACCCTTAAAAGAAAAACTAATCATCCTTGAAACTTAAATACGCTTCTCCTAACAATTAAGTGGACATTGCCTACAGCCAAAGGTCCAGTCTTCTGCAGGACAGTCTCAGCAACTTGATTTTTTCTTTCTGTCATCTCGTTGGCTCTCCAGACCAGCTCAACCCTTCAACATGGTCCCTTGATCTTTCAACCACTGTTCTCAGCAGGTACTGGTTCTCCTTGCACCAACTCAGGGGAGCACAGACTCTGTCCTGGGTCCACCCCGCTTCTCTGCTGTTATGAAGACATGGGGTAGAAGAACCGCTCTGGCCTACAATTTGGCTGCGACAAGCTCCCTGGTGGGGAGGGGGACAGATCAGTGAATCTTTCTAATAGCTGCCGTTAGTGCCTTTGCTCTAAGGATATTTATTCAGTTTGAATACGTTGATTTGGAGAGAAAAATACATATATGTATTTACCAGCAGCTGAGTAGAGCTTTTCATTCCACAAAGTGCTTTCAACCTCATCATCTAATTCAAGTGTCACAGTAATCCCACGAAGTAGCAGGATGGCATTACTGTCACTACCTATTTGTGGATTCGAAAACTAGGTTCAGAGAAGCGATTTGGCTAAGGTAGGGTTGGGGTCTGAACTGGACATCAGCTCTAAAGCCTGTGCCTTTTGTTACAATGTTTTTGTTTTGTTTGTTAATATGTTATGTTTTGTTATATTATTACATATAATACCAGCAATATAATAACCAACAGTTGTGAGCGCGTAACCGTGCCAGATACTAATTAGGTGTTTTCATTTACAGCATTTCATATGATCCCCAGCCCTGTCAGGAGTAGATGTAAGCCTATTTTACAAGGAAAGACATTGATGCCCCTAGGTGCTAAGGACTGCGCTTCAGGCTGAAATCTCAACACTGGGCTTGAACCCGGGTTCTTGGACCTCGTGTGTCACTCTTTCCCCACACTCTACAACTGGCAGAAACAACCCCCCACCCCCAACAAAGCACAAATGCCATAGTCTGCCCTGGATCAAAGTATAAAATAGGTTTTTTAAGGTCCTGTGACCCCAGTCTTTGCCTCATCCCTAAATTCGAATGCCTTTTTCCTTTCTGATGTAGAAGAGTCTCCTTTTCCAAAGTGTTCCAAGCTTCAAAATTACCTCTGCCGCCAGCTAACTGCTGAGAAGAAAACCATCTGATTAAATCAACTCACAGGATGGTATGAATAACCACAGGCAGGTAATTCACCTGTGGTTCCTAGGAGCCTGTGGATTTCATTCTCTACAGTGAAGCTCTTTCCCCCCTCGCTCTGGGAACTCTGTGCTCTGTAAAACAAGGAGAATAGGACCAACTGCACAGGAAGCCTGTGTGTATGAAATTCCTAGCACATAGGCTATCCTGGAAACAGCTCTATAGTCATGACTATCAGTGGCTTAGACTTGGCAGTTCTTATCATACTTCTTTTCTAAGGAAATTTTTGTAATACCTAACATGTGTTCAGTGCTAAATCTGGAAGACACCAGACCAGCTCCCCTGATAGCTGCACACAGTATGGGTGGATGGACAGAGGAGAATGAGGGGTCTTGCTCTCCATGTATTAAAGACTCTCACCACTCACTGAGCGGCCCCTCCCCTGAGCCTCAGGCCTAAAGACCTAACTCACTCCTCCATTTAAAACAAGAATGAGCAGACTTCCCTGAGTTCAGAATTCCGTGTAACTAAAACACAAAATAGAAAAAAGGAAACCCAACTGTTGCACCCGTGCACAGCCTATAGACAAGACAGCAGTGCCCTCAGACAGCATTTCAAATACAGTTTATTAGTGTGTGATATGAAAAGGGTGTTTTTATTGCATGATATAATGCAATGGGACCTTGGGCGCTCTGTGGAAAGACCTCACACTCCGAAGTGTAATGAACCCGTAGTCCCCAAAACATTATACTGTACATTAACCTATCATTAATGGCACATTAGGGCTAGGGGCATTGCACGCTTGCTGGTCAGGGCTCCATCAGGACAGTGTTGAGAAAACCACACAGTCTTCCCAGGCTTAAAACAAATAGAGAAAATAAATATTCCTGATGTCTACAGGCAGCTTTAATGGAAGTTCAATCCCAGCTCTGCCCTGTAATTTCCAAGCCTGCTTTTTTAAGAGAGGAAGACACACAACTGAACAAGAGAAGAAAACGAGCCGCCTGCAGTCCACCCGCAGCCACTGGCCCTGCAGCTCAGCACGGGCTCGGCAAGGTCACGAGCAGACCGGCACCTCTGGTAGTGGCGTAAAAGCTGCCTGCAGGACATCCAGGCCTGGACTGTAGCCTATAGAGGTAAACGGGGTCTTGGAGATTGTGTGCCTACCTGCCTCACTCTCTAGGTGGGGAAATCAAGGTTCAAAAAGATGAAGGAAGAGACAACCTATCCAAAAGAAAAATGGGCAAAGTATGTGAAAAAAATACAAATGGCCAATAAACACACAGCAAAGATCTGGAAATGGCCAAAATGTTCTATGGCAGGGTCCTGGTTAAATAAATATGGACCAATCTATATAATGGAACACCATGCAGTATTAAAAAGAACAAGACAGACTTCATGTGATATGGAAAGATCTTAAAGAGAAAAAGTAAGGTACAGAACAATAAAATTAAAAATTCTAGAAGGACACAAGTTACTGTTAACAGTGCTTAACTATAGAGAGTGGGGCTGGGAGCTTATTGTATATCCTTCTGTACTATTTGAATTTGTGTGTGTGTGTGTGTGGTACACGGGCCTCTCACTGTTGGGGCCTCTCCCGTTGCGGAGCATAGGCTCCGGACGCGCAGGCTCAGCGGCCATGGCTCACGGGCCCAGCCACTCCACAGCATGTGGGATCTTCCCGGACCGGGGCACGAACCTGTGTCCCCTGCATTGGCAGGCAGACTCTCAACCACTGCGCCACCAGGGAAGCCCTATTTGAATTTTTAAACATAATTTTAACACTAGTTTTAGAAAGTCAATGATGAGAGCAGGAGCAAACGTTTGGGGGAACTTCATATTTCCTAACTTCTATGCTAAGTGCTTTGTGTGCTTTATCTTGTCTGGATTTTCACAATAACAGAAACTGTAAGTTGGTCACTATTATCCCCTTTCCATGAAGTAGGAACTGAAGTTGCGAGGGGTGAAATAATTTATTCAAGGTGACCCTCTTACCCATCTACTTTCTATAAGGAAACAGAGTATTTGTAAAATAGAGAAAAATCTTTCCAGACTGACGCAGCCCAGGACCACCTTCCTGGAGACAGCTCGCCAACCCCAGCAGAGACCGAGGAGGTAGGCAAGACAAAAGGCCGCTGACTCTGACCGCAGTTGAATCAAATCTCTGGAAATATCTAGTCTCCACATCACAAAAGGGGATGGGGCCTAGGGACCCCAGGCTACATACACTGTTTAAGTAAACAATGCTTGGCAACCAGGGTTCAAACACATGAAGGGAAGTATTCCCCTAATTAAGCAGAAATCCACTTCAAAGGAAACCCAGATGCTGCTCCATGAAGAGGCAGCTGTCTCAGACCAGCAGAATCACAAGGTGAGAGTGGGGGCCAGGAAGGATGGGGCAGCCGCACACCTTAGGACTACCTGTGCCAAGTTTCAACGTTGCTGCAGCAAGTTTGCTCTGTTTTCTCATTCCTCCATTCTTCCCAATAAAAGAGTCTTGTTATTTTGGGGTAACAGACTTTGCAGAAAAATTTTAAAATGCTAGATTTTATTTGTCCTAGGGTCTGCCAGCACATGCTGTAATTAAAATGTTGATTAGTAAACAGTTTAAATATATGACAGACAATGCAGTTAGAGCCTACAGTTAGGTCAATATGTGATTTAGATTTGCCATTTAAAAAATCTCATTTAAATTTTGCATACATTAATCACTATCATACTTCAAGGTTCTGATATCCACCTGACTACAATATTAAAATAAAACTTGCTGCCCCAGGGAAATCCTACTTATTCTTAATTGTTTCGAGGCTTTGATGGGCTTTTAATCTAAGATTAATTTATGCAATTTTAAATAACTCTTCTTATGATTAATAAGCTTGAAAATTAAAAGGAGTCTAAAGCAATTATAATGAGCATTTGGTCATAACCTCATTAGAAGAAGGAGTGAAGGATACAGCTCTGGAATTCTTACAAGACTACAATTTAAGGTTACTTTTAGAGAAGTCAAACGTAGTTCCTGAAATTGCAAAGGCAGGTTAGCAAAGGTCAGTGTTAAAATGATGGCTAGCTAGATTAGCATACTAATGATTTTCCCTGATAGCGACAGAAAGGACACTGAAAAGAAGATGCAGAGAGAGAGACAAATGACATGCTGCCAAGAAGCTACAGGCTCTGAACTTGGCTTCCTATTCCTTTGGCTGGAGACCTTCATGGAATTTCAGAAAGAGCCAGGGGGTTAGGACATCCCTATTTATAAATCAGTTCCAGACACAGATTCTGGTCCACGTGGAGCAAGCAGAGATCAGTCCTGTGTGGCCTGTTTGCCTGTTGTGGTTGGGCCACTGCCCTGCTTAAGAACAAATGGCAACTTCCTGCAGCCACACTCCTCACCGGTGTGCAAAGCCCTTCCAGAGCTGGCTCGCCACCGCTTTCTAATTTCCATATTCAGACAAATCCTTACAGCTCTGGCTGGAGCTGAGATGCCTCCTCTGACCACCCTCGGCCACCCTGTCCTGAGTCCTCACACCGTGCAAGTCAGCAGCACACAGCTCATCCTGCCTTCTCTAAATGTCTTCTGTGGGTGTGCCCAGTCTGCTCCTTGAAGCTCTGGATGGTTCTTAAATTCCTTTTGAACCCATCACAGTACCTCAAAGATGCAGACAGCAAATTGTTATTAACTGACTGTTTCATAATAATTCCCTCCAACAAGATGTTCATAATACAGATACTAGAGGACTGACATGAAAAGTTAAGACTTCCTAATGCCTGGGGAAGAGTAACTCACAGAGGTCCGTCTATCCTTAAAAAATTACCAATTCATTAGACACTAGCTACAAACGCCCAACGTATGTATATTTGTTTTAAGTTGCATTAAGCTCCACTAAGCATATTTGTCTTTCAAGAAGCTACTGGTCAGACATGACCAGGAACATTACATGAGACAAGTCATGACCCAAAGAGGCTGATTTAGTGCCCCCACATATGTTTAGCACTTTACAGTTTACAAACACTTTCACAAACTCTATTTTAATAGGAAAAAAACCCCACCCTTCAAGATTGGTATCCCTACCCCCATTTTATAGATGAAGAAGCTGAGGCTCGGATATGCTAAGTAACTGTTGATTGGAATTCCCTGGCGGTCCAGTGGATAGGACTCCGAGCTTCCACTGCAGGGGGCATGGGTTCGATCCCTGGTCAGGGAATTAAGATCCCGCAAGCCGCACGGCATGGCCAAACTAAATAAGTTTTTTAAAAAAAAACTTTAAAGAGTAACTGTTGATTACCCAGAAGATGCAGAGGCTGTAGTTGAAAGTTTATCTTCTGATAAATCAGATCAATGTTCTTTCCAATTCACCATGTCGCTTCTTGTCTCTTGTTCACGACAGACTCACTTTCAAGATCTAGAGCCCATCTTCAGCCTCTCCAGACTTCAGAGGACAGAGTATGTCCTGACAGTTGTCAGCCACACACCTTTCCAGTCCTACGACCATGGTTACAGAAATGAGCGGGGTCATGACTCCACGCCTGTGCTTTCGCTCTTCTGATTCCTCTAATGCCTGTGCCGGCCTGGACACTTGCAGGCTGTCTTCCCAGCCTTAGTCTCCCGTCTGCCTTCCTGACGGACCCTGATCACTGTCTGGCTCCCTATTCTGTGTGACCTGACTACTTTGTTCACATGTCTCTTAAGGCACTCATCAGTTTGGCATCTATATCACTTAGTTCTTTCTTCCCCTCTAGTCTTATTGAGATATAATTGACATACAGCACTGTGTAAGTTTTAGGTGTACACCATGATTTGACTTTACATATACTGTGACATGATGACCACAATAAGTTTAGTTAACATCCATCATCTCACACACACACAAAAGAATGTTTTTTCTTCCTTGTGATGAGAACCCAGGATTTACTCTCAACTTTCAAATGTATCATATAGCAGTGTTAACTACAGTCATCATGTTGTGCATTACATCCTTAGTACTTATTTATCTTATAACTGGAAGTTTGTACCTTTTGACTACCTTTATCCAATTCCGCCTTCCCTACCTCTAGTAACCACAAACCTTTTTTCTATGAAATTTTTAAAAAGATTCCACATATAAGTGAGATAATACAGCATTTGTCTTTCTCTGACTTATTTCACTCACCATAATGCCCTAAAGGTTCATCCATGTTGTCGCTAATGGCAGAATTTCCTTTTTTATGGCTGGATAATATTCCATGTGCATTATCTATCGATCTCACAACTTCTTTATTTATTCATCTGTTGATGGACGCTTAGGTTGTTTCCATGTGTTGGCTACTGTAAGTAATGCTGCTATGAACATGGGGGTACAGATATCTCTTTGATATAGTGTTTTTGTTTCCTTCAGATATAGTCCCAGAAATGGAAATCCTGGATCATATGGTAGTCCTATTTTCAATTTTTTGAGGAACCTCCATATTGTTTTCCATAGTGGCCTTAGTAGTTTGCAATCCTACCAACAGTGCACAAGGGTTCCCTTTTCTCCACACCCTCACCAACACTTGTTATCTCTTGTCTTTTTGATGACAGCCATGTATCAGGCATATGGTGATATGTCATTGTGGTTTTGATTTACATTTCCCTTGTAATTAGTGATGTACCTGTTGGTCATTCGTATATCTTCTTTGGAAAAGCATCTATTCAGGTCCTTTGCCCATTTTTAAATTGGTTTGTTTTTCTTGCTATTGAGTTGTATGAGTTCTTTGTATATTTTGGATATTAACCCCTTAACAGATATGGAGTTTATAATTTTTTTCCCATTCTGAAGATTGCCTTTTATTTAGTTCTTTTTGATCATCTATTCAACAGAGATCATTGAACAGCCACTTTGTGCCTTGTATCGTGCCAGCTGCAGAGGCTGCAATGGTTTCCTCACCACACCGTAAGCTCCTGGAGGGCAAGATTAGTGTTTCATCAGCCTCTGTATTCCTTACAGCTGTGCAACTCAAGTAATGGTCTGGGAGCCCTTTGTTACTAGTTTGCCAGAAGATAAGGAGCTATGCCACAAAGTAAATCAGCACACAGCTTCCTCACTGAGGTAGTTTTGCGACAAAAAAATGTCAGGTGAGTTAAACAGAAGACTTTGAGACACGCTTGATTTATATTCTGGTACAAACTCCTCATTGTGTGTTCAAGAAACAGTTCAGATACTACCACTAGCATACCGTCCATATATATATATATATATATTTTAAGTACAGTTACCTTTTTAAACAAATTTTATTATTTATTTTTGGTCTTCGTTGCTGCGCGTGGGCTTTCTCTAGTTGTGGCGAGCGGGGGCTGCCCTTCCTTGCGGTGTGCAGGCTTCTCATTGCGGTGGCTTCTCTTGTAGAGCACGGGCTCTAGGTGCATGGGCTTCAGTAGTTGTGGCATGTGGGCTCAGTAGTTGTGGTGCATGGGCTTAGCTGCTCCGTGGCATGTGGGATCTTCCCGGACCAGGGCTCGAACCCGTGTCCCCTGCATTGGCAGGCGGATTCTTGACCACTGAGCCACCAGGGAAGCCCCCACTGTCCATATTTGAGTAGCACTGAACTATAGCACCTAGCAATATATTCTGCATATAGAATATGCTCAGTAAGGTTTGCTGAGTTAAGAAATTTCTCCCAGGGCTTCCCTGGTGGCACAGTGGTTGAGAATCTGCCTGCCAATGCAGGGGACACGGGTTCGAGCCCTGGTCTGGGAAGATCCCACACGCCGCGGAGCGACTGGGCCCGTGAGCCAAAACTACTGAGCCTGCGCGTCTGGAGCCTGTGCTCCGCAACAAGAGAGGCCACGACAGCGAGAGGCCCGCACACCGCGATGAAGAGTGGCCCCTGCTTGCCGCAACGAGAGAAAGCCCTCGCACAGAAACGAAGACCCAACACAGCCAAAAATAAATAAATAAATAAATTTATTAAAAAAAAAAAAATTTCTCCCAAACACAGAGAGTAATATCTCTTAGAAGCCACTCACTTCTATAATCGCGATGGTAGAACTAAAAATGAGAGAAGGTTTTGTGGCCAGATAAATTGCAGAACGTACTACACCTTCAGTTTTTGCTGCAGGTTGACAAAACCAAAAAGCAGTAATAGCTCACAAATTTTCACAGCTTCCCTTCAGATTACCAACTAACAGACAGGTGCAAACTGCTGGTGATTACTTTTTCTCTTACAATTTGGTTTGTTTGCACTGAGGTTCAGGCCTCAGTCAGGCCCCGGCCGCTGTGTCCAGATACAAGCTCTCTGATTCGACCGCAGCCCTGCAGATTCCGGGCGAGGCCAAGGTGGAGGGGACTATAAGGACTGAGTTGAGTAAGCATTCTAGAAGGGCAGTTTTGGTCTCACAAGCACAAACTGCTGAAATTCTACACATTTCTTTGTGGGGCGTTTGTATTAGTTTTGTTTTGGATTTCTAGAAATGGCCTGACTTAGCTGAAATTCCCACAACCACAATAACAAGCCCCTGTCCACTATGCATCAATAGGTATTAGCTTTGATGTAGTACAGAACAGTCCTGCATTTTTCCTGGCTGTGTCACTCTAGGCAAGTGAATTAACCTCTCTGAGCCCCAGTTTAATGCATCAGTAAAATGGGAATAAGAATAATCTTTACAGTGTTTGTGTGAAGGTCAGATGAGATAGCATATATGAAAGAACTCTGGAAACGCATGTTTTTAAAAATGTTATCTGTTTAGCTTAATTTCTCTCTCTAAAATAAATCTTTTCTTTAAGGTTAAAAATTAGAAGCCTTTCTGAATTTATCTGCAGCCCCAAGTTGTATGCAATTGTTGCTCCAATTTCTTTCAAGTAATTTCAGAGGAAATAAGGTGTAGTACGGATTCTGACCAGTATGGATATTGGATCTAAGCTGTGTTTCACGGGTGCAGAAAGTAATACACTCACATAAATACCCCAATGTCTTGCAAGGTCTGGCTCATTTGTCACCCCATTCACAAAGCCTCCCCAGATACCCATGGCTGGAAGAAATCTTGCTTTCCCCAGAACTCATTGTACCTGTTAAATTCATATCATTTCAATTCATAACTATTTATTGAGCATTCAACTTGGGGCTAGGGATTGGGCTAGATGCTGAGGATACAAAATAAAGAAGACATGATCTCTTCCTCTTGTTTATGGGCTGTTAAGTTACCACCACAAAGTGTGAAAAGTGCACTGATACAGGTACTTGCCAGAAAGAAGGGTGACATACAACAGGAAGCCAGCAACCTTACTGAAGCAGGCCGGAGAAAGCTTCACAGAGGCTGTGCCAGTTGAGTCTTGGAGGCTGAGTAGGAGTTCACCACGTGGACATGAGGAAAGGGCATTCTTGCCGAAGAAACGGCACAAAGACGTGACCATGTGAGGCTCACGCATTAGGGGACTGTTAGAGTTCAGGCTGTGTGTACAGGAGTGCCATGAGGTGGAGGGGCAGCTGAAGGCGGGCAGGAGCAGGTGGGGGAGGGCCTTTGGCGAGTCTAACAATCTATCCTGTGCTTGGCTGTTCATATCCTCATCTTTCTTGCTAGACTGTAAGCTGGTTGAGGGCAGGACTCAGGGCTGACTGCTTCCTCGGCATCGGGCTGGATGCTCTACCCAGAGCAGATACTCAGCAAAGAAAAACGGTGAGTGTGTACTGAGACGCACAGGTCTGACATTGTCTCCCTGTCGCACAAGGGCAGAAAAGGCTGCTGAAATACAAATCTGCACTAGACGTGCAATGGGTTACAACTCAGCCAGCCCCCGAAAAGCTAGCCTTACGCCTTCCTTTGGTACTTAACCCACTTTCCAGATGATGTGCACTGCTGCCTGCACAGGAGAGCTGGAAGGGGGGCCATTTCTGAAGGCAGGAAGCTGAGCTGCCCAGCCTAAGCTCTGCTGACCTCCCCAGCCCTGGAGCTGGTGCCTCAGGCCCTGCAAAAGCCAGCATTCCAGGGTTGCCGATTTGCCTTCCCCAGAGTTAGAGTGAGAGTATTGCAGAGGCAAGCCTGTGGCTTAAAAAAAAAAAAAAAAAAAAAATCATGTTTAATTTAAAAATTAGAAACTGGAGCAGGCTGTGAGCACAGGGGTTGATTGAAACAAAATTTAAATTCCTGTCAAGCCCATTTAAACATGGGGGCCCTTCATAGACAATTAGCTGCTCCCTGTGAATGCTGAATAAACTCAGGCCTGGTCACTGTGAGAAGAGAGGCACCTACTGTGAGGCGCTGAAAAAAAAAATTAACTAAAATCAGGCTGTATGAAATATTTAGCCTTCCAGTATATCACAGGGGTTTGAAAGTGTAAACAAGACAAAAATCGATTCCTTGGTGCCCTCAAATCAATCCCCTAAAATGGTTAGGGCATCTGTTTCTGCTAAATTTTGTTTACATCGGCAGATTTGCCTTAATTGCAGTTGTTTATCTCTCATTGTCCCTGGGGCCCTAATCTGCCGATTACTAATACTTAACACTCATTTCACATCTAAAGCTACTTCTAATCCTCAACAGGTTTGGGGGGCTCTTAAAATTATTGAAACCGCAGAGGCGGGAGACACAGCCTCTTTGTGAAAGGAACATTTTCTTATCTACTACCAGCTGGGCCCAATCATCACCAGGGATGGCTACAACAAAGGTGCTAAAAGGCTCTTCCACAATGACTGCTGCTCCACTGGGGATTCACAGGATAAAAAAGAGCTTTGATGGAAAAATCTGAACAAGAGGCTAAAGCAGTCCAGCCAAATAAAGTTACTGTCATAATCAAATGCTGTCAATCACCATGAAAATCCAATTAAAAATGTCTCAGCACAGCCCTCTTAAGTGGAAAAATGTACCCTATTTATACAAATTTTTGTCAACTCCACAACAATCCTACAATTAGAAAGTCCTGCTATTAATTGAATCCCCCCCCAAGTTTAAAAAGAGATGCAGGCCATTCAGAAGCCTTCTGAGGGAGCTGAGACACACACAGGCTATTGGTATACAATTAAGAGTTAATCGGGTTACATTTGAAAATTCCATTTTTATTTGTATCAAGGGAATCTTTGTACGAATAAATGAATGGTACCTATTCTCCTACTTCAGAATCAGTGACCGTTTATATTAAGAGAACAGAGAAATGGTAAACCAGGATACTGGGAAGAAACTAGTCCACACTCCGGCAAATGTCTCTCGGTAGACCACGGCCTAATGTTTAATTCTAATCTTGAAAATCGAATAGAGGACAGAAGGCCCAAATGTCTCCACTGCCCTTCTGCAGTCTCTAAACGGCCAAGTGAACCTCAAGTTATCTGCAGGCAGATTTGGCCCCCAAATAGCTGTGTATCTACAAAGGGCCTCACTGAAACCACAAGGCTCGGGGTCCCCAAAGGTCTCTCTCAAAACTGCTACAAATTAAAAAGCAAACAACCCATTAAACAAATCCAGCTGGTTACAACGGTAAATAGGAGGCTTCTAATATTTTTCCAGCCCTTGAAATTCCTGGTTAGACTCATTAATTATTGATAAGAATTGCATCTATTTATTGGAGTGTACACACAGGAAAACAAGTTGGCTGCTTTCAACGGCGATTCCCAAATCACAGAGACTGGGCTTCAAGATCCTTTTGTATTTCCCCCACAAGTGGCTGTCTCCAGATTTTTCAACCTAATCCATTATCCCTGAGAGCTGGGGGGCGCGGGGTGGCCCACATCTGATATGCTGATAAAGACCTTGGGGTCCCCTGCCATCAATCTAACCCGGCAAAGATGGTGCTGGCCAGGTGGTCTCCTCTAAGTCTTGACTCTCTAATGACCTCTTGATTTGGATTTAATTGTCAAAGGTGAATTCCCAAGAAGTCAGAACACACGCCAAAGATCACAGGTGCCACTGAGCAAGGCCTGCTTTACACTTTCTTGCTCTTCCCGTACTTTCAGGGTGTACAGCCAAACCCTGGTGCCTGTTCTGATGGGTCTGGCTACACTGGTTGTTAAAAGCTTTGAATGTTATCCCTGCAAACACTGCAACATCCTAGACATTCCATTATTTTGGCGCCAAATGATTTTACCCGCATGACCTCTCATAGCAGGAAGTCAAACAAAAACCTCTGATCAGACCATGTAGTTCTAATACGGCCATCCTAACTTACACTGAATATCACAGAGTCCAGGGATGGCTTGTTCTTGGGTGAGTTTCCTCAACTTTACTCTGAGTTCCTGGAGAACAAGGGACATGTCTTGTTTGTCTTTATGTCTAGTACAGTGTTTTTCTGACATGGATTAGAACACAAATGGCACATGCAAAGAATACTAATCGATAGTGGTTTCTCTTCTTTTAATCAGAAGAGAGAACTCGCCTGAAGGACAGCAGCATAGGACCAAGCTAGGAACTGAATTAAAGATCATGCTTCTCCTTCAAGGCACTTACAATCTAGTTGGAGAAAAAAGGTATCAAACCAGTGAGTTTCACCTGGAGAGCTTTTAAAAACAACAAAAACCCCCAGTACCTGCTCCCTGGCCCAAATGTCAGAGATTCTTTGATCTGGGTTGAGATCCAGGCTTTTTTTTTTTGAAACCCACTCAGATGGTTCTGATGAGTTGCCCGAGTTAGGAATCACCATACTGTATGAACCAATCTGTGAATCTACCATGAATATATAATTTATGTAATTAATCGCTGTTTCAAGTTAGAGGCAATAAATGGTGGAGGGCTTCCGAGAAGGGAGCAAGCACTGTGAAGGGGAAGAGTAGGGAAAGCTGCAGGGAGGAGGATGGAGAAGTTCAAGGACAGCAGAGAGGAGAGAGTCCTAGGCTGAGGCCATCACCCAAACAACAGAAACTCCCCGTCAGTTGAGTAGCGTCAAAGGAGGAAGGAATGTACAACATGCTCTAAAGAGCCAGCTTAGCCGCTGTGAATGTGGCAGAACACTGAAAAGCGGCCCCACCGATCCACTTTACGGCAACCAAGGTAACCAAACTGTTCCTGTGGTCTATGCAGCATTATTGTGCCTTGAAATGTGATGCTGGGAAGATGACAGTCCAGTAAAACAAGAAAGCCTTGCAGGCAGGAGTTCAAAAAACCGCAATCTTAAACAGGCAAATCAACACCGTATTAAGAGATCTGACTTGACTGATGGAGGAAAAAAGTTATCCTAAACTGGGAAATTAAAACTGTCAGGTCGCCATGATCAAGGAATGACAGATTTTATCTATCTGTATCTCTCTTGCTATGTGCATGTATATAAATACACACACACTTAACACACATGTATTTATCTGCTAAAGTCTCGTGAAGAGATTAAGCAGTCACGTCTATGGAAAAGCAGAGCTTGTTTTCCGGGGTTACAATCTCTCTGTTCTTGCTGAAGTGCTAACATGTCATCAACAATTCAAATTAAAGCTGTCTGATTTAGTGTGATCTCAAGCATCCAGACGGTGATTCTGCCGTTGTAATTAGGTGCAATTAAAAGCTAAAATCAACTTCTTACTAGGGGATTCCTATTTATAAGCAGACACAAACAGATGATTTTAATGGCCTTTAGAACTTGAAAAAAAAAAAAATCATTACATGGTTGTCAACTGGCCCCCCGGATTCTGTGATGCCTTTTGTGCTCGAAGAAAATATTTAGTTGAAGTTTCAATCCTATCCAGGGTTTCCCCCTGCAAATTTGGGGTGCCTTGGCCAATAAGCTGATGTGCACCTCCAAATGAATAACCAAAAGCAAAACTGATGTCTGCAAGAACTGGAAGCCAGACACACACGTAAGTCTGGCCCTAACGGTCTATTTTAAAACATGCTCCATATGAGGCAACAAACTAGCTAAAGGTACTAAACTACCACCAGGTTCAGAATTGCTCATTAAACCATCATTAGTATCTTTTTAAAAAAATTATCTTATATGATATTTATTTATTTTAAAAAACTTTTTATTGGAGTATAGTTGCTTTACAATATTGTGTTTCTACTGTACAGCAAAGTGAATAAGCTATACGTATACATATATCCCCTCTTTTTTTGGATTTCCTTCCCATTTAAAGCACCACAGAACATTGAGTAGAGTTCCCTGTGCCATACAGTAGGTTCTCATTAGTTATCTATTTTATACATAGTATTAATAGTGTATATATGTCCATCCCAATCTCCCAATTCATCCTACCCATCCCCCTCCCCCCTTGGTATAAACCATCATTAGTATCTTAAAAAGCTTAGATTGCAATCACATGGTCCGTGAGCACTATGCAAGGGGGCTGTGGAAATGTGCCTTTCCTCATATTTGTACTTAGGACACCTGTAAGCCCTGGATCAAAATAAACCGGAACTCATTTTTGATGCAGTTAGTAGAATGAGGTGATAATGCTGAACTTTATCTGAGCCCTGCACTCCCAGAAAGGAGTAACAGGTGAAGAACCTCCCTACTCTCTTGTTAGCTATGAAGGATCATCCTGCTCACACAGAGATAAGACCCCTTTCCATCCTTCCTCATGACTTCCGTAAGGCTGGCGGATGACTCCCTTGTTTACCTGCCTCCATAACCTTGGCCCCCTCCAGTTGCTTTGAGACGTTCCTCATTAATAAACATTATCCCTATTGCAAGTGCCTGAATAAAATCATCTCCTTAATCGTCCCATGCATTTTGTGGGTTTGGGTCCCACATGGTGAACAAAGCCATTTGGTCTAAACCCAGAAGTCACACCGGAATTTTGAGTGCTGGAGAGAAAAATTCTAATGTGGTGGATTTTCCGATTTTTAAAAGGGACCATGCAGATGCCCAATTTATCACATACCTTGATTAACTTAGAGAACAACCCACCTATCTATCTGAAAATATAATTACAATCAGGTTTGGATAAGCAGAAAAGCTACCAGTGACAATTTAATTTAGAGGAATTAAACAAGTTAACATCTCTTCGCAAGTAATTAAATGTTTAAACAGATTTTTCTGGAGCAGTTTGGTGTTTATTAGCCCCCAAACAATACCACCTTCAATACACAAAGCCTTCTCCGAGAAATGAGATGCCTTCAAGTTTGCAGCTGCTGGGATTTAGACGAAGGAAAACAAAATCTAAAAGCAGTGTTTTGATTATAAGTGACACCCCTCCCTCAAGACCCACACCTGCTTCTCTCATATTTCCAGTCCCACTATTTACTTGCTTTCTAAGCAAAATGTCAAATTTCAATTGCAAACTGCACTCTGTGTTTCTTCTCAGGCTCCTGGATAGAAAACCAAAGCTGAGGAAATGCTAAACGAGGATGCCCTGCTCTGGAATGTACAAGGAAATGCACAAAATAACAGGCATTATTAGAACCTAAGGAGAAAAGCCACGTTTTTAAACAATTACTAAAGCAGTATAGTTATAGCATAAAGACAATTTCTGCGCCAGCTTGTTTCTCTGAAATTCTCTCTGCCACTGAACAGCTAGAACAGATAATAACTATTAGTAAATCAAACTCCTCTGCAATATCCAGCTGTGCCTCATGCATTTACATACAGATAGAATGGGTATATGTTTTTAATATGTATGTGATACGTACTTTTACCACAGTCAAAGTGCATGGGACAAAGGAGGAGGAGAATGGCAATCGGATCAGCATGAGATAATAAAGTGGCCTAGCTAAAGTATTAGCCAGCGATTGATCTCAAACCGGGATGCTGCTTCTTCTGACCTGATTACTTACTATGCATAGATTCCATTAAATAGAGCTTAGACATGGAAAGCTTCTGGAAACACTCTAAATGCATAGAAGGATCTACAGCGCTCTGAATCCAAATTGTAACTGCATAGGAGCCCATGGCCCACACCTTCCCTGCTCGAATCAAGGCCCACATTCAGGATAGGCTGAGAGGTTAAAGGGCCGCCTGAGAGCTGGTGGGAAGCCCTGCCGAGTCCCACAGGGAGGGCCCTTCCCTTTCCTTCCCTTCCCCCAAGCAAGCGTTTCACCCTCCAAACGAATGCCTCCCTCCTGAGAGGCTTGTCCTGTCCTGGCTGCAGAGCTCTAACTATCAGAGTGGGAAGGTAGTGAGGGAGCTGAACAATCACTTAGGGTCACGGTCCCCTTTGAAAAACTGATGACAGCCATGAATTCTTCTTTAAAAAAATGCAAATCGCCACATGCATATACAATTTTGGATGTAATTTCAGGGGCTCTAACAGACTTCCTGAATGAAGTCCATCCCCTTCATTTTGCAGATGAAGACACAGAAGTGGAGAGGGATTGGAGAGCTGCTGACAAGGGAAAGGAAGCTTCCCTGCTAAATCCGCCTGACCTTCGCTACAAAAGAACCCGAAAGGAAGATTAATTCGGCAGAAGGACTTCTCTGTGGTTTACACAAGCAGATGGTCTATACAGTAAGGCTGCTCACCTGTCCCTTTTACTTAAAAATATGTAAACATATCATCTGAATAGCCAAGCCAGCCACGCACCTCCCCATCTCTGTGCCTTCACCTCAGGTTGTCTCTGTCCCTGAGTGCAGAGGTATGAGTCTTAATTTTTTGCTTCCCTCAATCTGATTATTGACATTTTGGGAAACTTTCCCTACTGCCTTCGCATCATCGTCCTCTCCCCTCTTTGCTGCAATCCCATCAATCCTTCCTGACTGGCAGAAGCTGCCCTTTTCCCACATAAGCTGTGACATGTTTGCTTGGTTGTCTGAAGCCTCTGAACACCGTCTGCCACCTCCTCAGAGTTTCTACGGCCTGGAAACTTTTTTCTAAGTTTGTTGGTCTTCAGTCACAGAGCTGGGGCAGCACTGATATAGGTCTTTCTTGTGCTTTACATCAGAGTGATTTAAAAGTGGGTTCTTTAATTACGGAATCATCGTCACAGGAACAGAAAGAGTGTGTGGGGTTCCTATCTGTCTGGCTGTGTCAGCATGCCAAATGCTCCTGGGCTGCCTGCATGGCTGGTTTTCCTTTGCTGGGTTTAAAGCTGACTCCTGATGCATGCAATAACTCTCAAAGAATTGAAGAAAGGTCAGATCTCCCCCAAGGGTGAAGGACTTCCCTTTAACTGAATAGAGTCCACTCAAAAGAATTAACTCAAGAAAAAACCACTTATGGGTGGGTGTGCTGCTTCTATGTCAAGTCAAAGTTTTCAGACCTGGGTACTAGGGTTCCTTCTATTAGAAGTGGAATTTCTTAACAGATTGCCCAGCTGGTGGTGAATATATTGCCTATTGAGCTCTACCTTTGTGGGTTTGTGACTCCGTGAGGCCAATGTCAATGGAATTTCTGTTCCAGCAAGCACTAGAGGTTTCACATTGCTCTGAAAAGGTTTGGGGACTCGACACACTCATGCTTTACCCATCCTTTCCTCTGCCTGGAATGACCCCTTGCAAACTCTCTATTAAAATTCAATCTATCCTCCAAAGGCTGTTTTCAAATGCTACCTTCTCCATATAGCTTTTCCCCATTTCCCCATATGGATCCCCACAGAACTCTGCAATTCTTTTATAGTACTTAGTTTATTCTAATTATTTGTATACTTGCCCTACCCCCTGCAACACTGTATGTGTGAAGCTTACCCTGAATCTTCTGCTGAGTCTAGCACAGGACTTTGCACATAATGGTCTATAAACATCTACTGAATCAGTTGTCTACCTGGTTCTGAGATCTCCCAAGATGGTGTGGATGCCGATGATGAGACTTCTGAGTTAATTCTTTATGTAGCTTAAGGGCTACATGCCAGAAAACGGTACCAGTTCGTGTGGACCCTGGCCTCCCCCAAATGTGAGCATTAAGGGAAGTTCTTGGTCCAATTTTAAAACATTTCCACTTAGAACAGAAAAACTGTAGCCATCTTAGGAACAACCACGCAGAGCAGAGAGAATTACAGCTAAACAACTAAGTGAGTTCTAACATTGGGATTTTAATAGCCTCTAGCGTCTAAACTTGAGTTTTACATGTCATCTTTTAGAATGATATGGTCAAAAATTGCAAAGATGATGACTTTTAAGACTTGGGTATTCTGGTATATAAGGTGACTCCACCAAATAAAACAACAAAAACCACTTGAGTGCCTACTAAGTGCAAGGCCCAGGCCCAGAGGTGAGGGTGTTTGGGCATACCTCTCCCTGCATTCTGATTTACTTAGGCTGGGACTTGCTGTGTTCACTGGTGGTCAGGGTCACTCCCAAGTTCATGTAAGAGTTCCATGATGGCAAATCTGTAACTTTCTATATTTCCACCCGACTTCACCTCTGATGCTCTCCCTTTGATTTGCAAAATGCAGGCCCATAGGAAAACCTCAACAATCCTGTAGGCCTCACAGCTGATGTGGCCCAAGCTATGCAGACCATGTTGGTACCCTGCTGGGTGGAGTCACCACGCTTGGGAGATACACTGCTCTTTTTGTGAAAGGCAGGCCCCCCCGCGCCCCCCCACAGTGACAAATGGGCTCTACAGTTCATGCATTCCAGAGGATGCGCTCAGCTTCCAGATGGGAGCACCACCAAACAGGTTGTAGATGGAGAGGGAAAAGGAAAAATTAAAGCTATTAATATGCTGGAAGGAATAAAGAGACTGGTTTCTTAAGGGGGTCCCTAGGATGTGACTCAGGTTCCTCAAGCCAGGGACAGCCCACTTTCTTTCCTATCCCCTTCTGGGCCCAATATTTTGGCCAAAGGAGGGCAGGGCTCAACCCCCTTGACCACAGGAGCCTTACACACATTCCATTGTTTCCTGCCTCCTCACTGAGCCTGTACTAAGCCAGGGGGTGCCTCACTATTGCTATACCTAGGGGGATAAACTCATTTAAATCAAACTGTGAGCAGTACTAGAAATAATGTTAAATTAAGTATAGGATAGTGCTTCCTG
Organism: Mesoplodon bidens; assembly: GCF_964165515.1. Lineage (NCBI taxonomy): Eukaryota > Metazoa > Chordata > Mammalia > Artiodactyla > Ziphiidae > Mesoplodon > Mesoplodon bidens. Next base: position 57,327,543 of record NC_138178.1, on the reverse strand, counting down.
TGACAATTTTTCATTGTATTTTATTGATTTATTGATATTTATTAATTAAAAATATGGGACGGCACACACCAGGGTGTATAGTTGTAAACAGATATATCGAAATACGTATTCCTCATCTCTCTCCACACACAGACAGCCACGTATTCTTGCTTTCAAGGCACTGAAAGGACTCACCCTTCAGCCTTATCTTTACAACTTGCCACCCTGGAGTGGTGTTCCCTACCAACACATACATCCGGATGCATTTATGAGTGTATGTATGATCTGCAGATGTTTTATTTATAAGTGGCCAACACACTGCAGCATTGAAACATGCATTTACAAATAGATATCTGTTTTATGAAACCCTATTCCTTTGTTTTAATAGCTGAGCTATCCAGCCATAGCATGATAATGTACAAGGTAAATGCGTCTCCACCTCTAGAACCTGTTCCAAGTTTCCTCAAATGTGACTAACTGCATGAATTTCCCAACCATCAGAGATCTGGCCCCGTCAAAAAAAAAAAAAAGACCAGTTTATTCTAGACATGAAACCTGCACAGTTATAAATTGCAGGGGTTTTAGGGGTGAACTTTAACTTGAAACTACCCTGAAAACTGAGATTTTGCTCCAGGGGTAACATGAAGAAGAAAACTACCTTCATGGAAAAAGCACTTATGATATAAAAGGGAAACATATGGCTATTTTATATTTGGGGATGAAATCTGTATTATACAGAAGTTTGGGTGCTTAAGAGTATTTATAAGGATGAAATACAAAGGCTAAAAACCTTTGAACCGATATCTTTAAAACGATTACTATTTAAAGTGATGAGAGAAAACTAGTCAGAATTTGTCCTGACTGCAATAATCTAAAGACAGGGAATGGTATGCAAAACATTAGAAAGAGTAGACTATAATTATTATTTATTAATGCTTGATGCTAACGTTATTCTAACAGCTTCTGCGTTGTCAAATCAACAATCTGCACTAAATAAATGACCATTTGGGAATTGTTAGGGAACGTCTCTGTTCCTCTCCCTGCTTGACTAAAAACTGTCATTTGCAATCAAAGAAAGCGGCCTTGGAGCTGAGAACACAGCACTTGCAGCCTTGTAGTTGTCTCTTTCTGAGGAAAGACCAAAGATTCACATTAACTTGATCTTTTGCAGCCAATCTAATTTCATTCTACACGAATCCAAGAGGACTTCACACCACATTCAGAATTTCCTGTAGGACTACACTAAAAACTTAATATGCTGACTATCTTCTCTGTTATCAATTCTCTGAATTCTGAGAGGCTGTAATAGCAAATGAGGACAAGGAGTAACCTAGATTAACTTGTGACCCTTGAGTGTGAGGCAAAGGAAAAGAATTCTGCATTAAGTTTCAAATTGGTGATGGGTTTTTAAGAAGTGAAAACTACTATCTGAGGATGTGAGCTTCAAAAGCACCCACTGAAATGAAGTAAATAATATTGGCTTTGCTGAGTCTGTGGATGCTTTAAATCCCATTCTGGTACTTTTAACAGAATGTTAAGCACAGATATGTAACTGGAGAATTCTAATGTAACTAAAAAAATTTACTTACCATCAATTCCTCAGGTGCTGGCCTTTCTTTTGGTTGTTTTCTCATGCTGTAAGAGAAAAACTCATATTATCTATATCACTTGTAAATTTGTGCTATAATTTCCACCATGGACTATTTCTCCTGGAATTTGAATGTTTTCAAAATTCATCATGTTCAATTCTTGGCCAAAGCACTAGCATGTATTCCCTCTCTTTTATTTTGGCCTTCAATTAATCAGATTTTGGGGAATCTCATGAATCAAAAACACAAAGATTTTTTGGGGGGAGTTACTCTTGCAATACAGATAAAGAATGAATTTAAATTTATCCTAATTCTACTTCTGAAACTAATGTGAAAAAAAAAAAGCAGCAATGTTCGTTTCCTGACTCAGTTGTTAATTCATTTCAAACAAATTTAGGGAACAATATACTTCTTTTTTGGTAACTGAGATAAGACAATAAGAAAAGAAACATGAATATCAGGTCAAATGAGAAAACATCTCATTCCTTCATTATTACTCCAAATGACAAGTAATATATAAAAGAAGTCAGGTATCTAGATAATGCTACAAAACTACAAATGGGTTATTACATTATCTCAACTTTCATTTATTTTGGCTATCATGTAAGCTGATAATTCATTAAACAGCTGTGGGAAAGTTACGTTTGTTTAAGCTGCTTAAAGAATCACATTCCTCCTGCAAAATATTTCGTCTTATGTGCAATAGTCATAATTAGTAGCTATAGCAGGTACTTAGCTACGTGATGAAGCACCCAGTCATGGGACTGAGGTAACTGTGGGGTAAGCTGCCTACTTGATGGCCGATTTATACTAAACTCAGAGTATCTGTGGGATGAAGTCATGAAAAGAGATTGCTGCTTCTATTACTTGGAAAATCACACAGACACTTTTTCTTTATATAAGGCAACCTCAAACAAGCAAGAAAAAAAAAAAGCCCTTCATACAATCTCTGCATTTGCTGACAGTATTTTTTTTTTTTTAAGTACAGAGACCTAATGATCATTTGGTAAACAAGAACCGTAGTTATGAACCATTAATGACATCGAGGACATTTGCCTTCCCTATAAATAACCATATGCATCTCTCAAATACTGCATCCATTAGCAAGTAATTCAAGCTGTCTCGCCAGTGGAGTTGGTAACAGTCTTAATCTGACATGCCAAAGTAGCTGTATCTCTTGGGAAAACAAGGCTATTACCCACTATCATTTCTGTTTTGGCTTGACATCTGTGGAAATTTCAACACAGGTTATCCCTCCCTCTGTCTCCATAAAACTTTTATATAACAGCTGATTAATTTTTTGGACAGAAGGCAGGCAAAGCCCTATCTGCTCTTCTCCCTCTCTGCTCAGAAAGGGCCCCACCCCCAGGTTGGTCTCAGACCACATAGTAGGATAAGCACAGTAGTCACGGCACAAATCCAACATCTCGGAGCGGGTGATGCCAAAACCTGGCGCTCCAGGCAGCTTGGGAATCACATGGTTTGTTTTTCAATTTCTGCATTTCAAAAAGGGATATTCCCATCATGTGCTTCTGTTTCTAGGAATTTCATGTAAAGGAAATTAAGAGAGACTGATACATATTTCTAGATAATGGCTCTAATATTAATGAGCTTAGAATTCTAGTGTTAAACCAATACGTACCCTTTTTTCCAACATGGCATATTTTGGAAATAAAATGTTTGCAGAGTGAAAACAGTTTTTACAAGCTACGGAATATTATGTAAGTATTTTAAATAAACAGAAATGGTGTTAATAAAAATTTTAGAAGTTGGGAGTTAAAATTCTCTTCCCCACATATTCTCCTATGGAATATAAACTACACGAGACATTTTTATTAAGAGGTAACATATTACATTTAGTCAAAAAGGTGATAAAGCTCGACATTTATATTAAGGAATATTTCTTGGTTTCACTTTAGCGGCATCATCAGATGGATCATGGGGGGGGAGGGGACAGTGTACAACCATTTCGGTTTAGCAAGGAATCCTGAATGCACCATTTTGTGGCACCACAGGAATGAAGGGCTCATTTTCCACTAGTGGATGCAACTCTGAAGGGGCGATGAAATAAGGGCTTTGATTGAAGGAGGGAAAGAGAAGTAAAGGTTCTTAGGAAGGAGTTCCAGAATGTCCAGAACAGCTGCTAGTTAGTCCTGTCTCCTGCTTTGGGGTGGTCAGCTCTCTGCTCCTAATTTCCTTCTCTCTCTCTCTCTCTCTCTCTCTCCATGCTGGGGTGAGGGAGAGGGCAGAAGGATGGCAGCGGAACAACTAGGCCTTCCAAGACCACATGGGTCCTTCTGAATAGGGGAGAGGTGGATAGTGTGAAAGGGATAATAAAGGAAAACGTCATTCTATGGGGAGGAAAAAGGCAGAAGGCTGGAAAAGAACCCTTGGCAGAAAAATGCCTGTTCCCTCAGGTGTAAAATGACAAGGGGTTGCCTACAGACTCTAAGGGCCCCTTTGATCTAAATCCTGTGGCTCCTCTCTCAGTTCTTATAAAGGTTAAAGTGGGCCTAGTGGAACTGTGTCTTCATAGTCTCTCAAACATCAAAATTCAACGAAATGGGACACCACTATTGTGTCTAAAATATAACCAAAGGTAAAAGTTATTTACTGAAAATCCAATGAATTAATAAACTATGCTGCTTCCACTAAGTGACAGACACTTTTCTGGGTAACTTGAGGTTACATTAATAAAAATAAGCTTCATATGTCTGTTCAATAGGGGCTATAAAATTGTGTATTTCTTAAAAAAAAATTGGATAGCAACAGTACCTGTGCTCAAAGAAGGAGCCTGATTCTCAGCAGTTTATTAAAACAGGAAAAAGCCTCTAAAGTACGTTTATGACCCTTTGTGTAAATAACGTTTACATAATTTAAACAATTTCTTCATCTTTGCTGCCCCATCTGCCCAAGGCCCCGAAGTCCCTCCCGTCTCCAAAAGGAAGGAGGGAGAGCCATAAGGTCTCACGGAGCCGCAGAGTTAATGGCATGTATCATTTACATTGAGGGCATGGCATGTTTGCAAACGGGCTCACCACTGAGTGATGAAATGTACAAATGGCTCGGAGAACTCTCCAACCGGAAGGACGGGTGAATCCTGGGATGGAGGAAAAACAAGTCACCAAAAGTCACAACAATTCCTTTTCTTTCTTTATACCCTCCACCCCCAATCCCAAAGGAGCATACAAAGATGAATATATAACAAGGATTCACCACCATGTGGAAAGGAAAATAAGGCCTCATCCAATTAAAAAAACGGTCTACACTCTCTTCCACATGTTTATGTAAAAATGCCAAATTTAAAGCCACACACATTTTACCATGGTGAGAAACATGAGAGCAAAGAGGGAAGGGAGGTGAAAAAAGGACAATGATAGCCACAGGGTAGGAAAGAAGGTACGAAAGTGTAAATGAGAAATTAATGATTATTTAAGTAACACACAAATGGTCTTGTAATTAACAAAGAGCTGTGAAATTATTCTTGTGTTGACCTTTGTTTCTTTTATTGGGTTTGCTATTTATACTTCCCTTTTTATTTACATTTATTAGTATATACAGCTGCTCTTAACTGCTTGCCCCTAACTGAATCATGTGTGTCAAGTTGGTTTTTTTTTTTTTTTCACTTTAATATAAAAGCTTTTTAAAGGGGAAGCCGTTTCCTGAAAAGGAATTTCAGCCTATTTGCCAGTCTAGGCAAACTCATCATATGAGAAAGCCAGTGAATTAAGGACACAATGAAAAACGCCCACCTTGCCCACGAACAGAACTAGGGTGGAGGTGGCAGTCACTCAAGAGAGCAGAAAACTACACAGCAACAAACAACAACTACCATGTAACACAGGGAGCAAACCCCATTACCATTTGCAAAGGAAGGCTTTAAGAATTTAGGAGTTTTTTCAAGAATGACAGAGAGCGCCACTGTGTTTATAGTGTAACGGCTCAGAATGTAATGAAATTACACTGCAGAGTACTTTAACAGTCATCTCATTAGACCTACAGTTGGAACAAGAGAGCCACATAAAGTAGGCAGCTGCAAATGACTCCATTCTCATCTATTCTCATTTGCTATTAAAAATACCTTTCGGCAGCTTTTTTCCTCCCTGACATCCCTACACAAAGTGCCCTGCAAAGTATGATACATGCATCTATTTAAATTAACAAAGGAATGACTTATTTTAATCTCACTGTGCTTTGGAGTGCTTTGGCCATTTGGATGAGCAATATATCATTACATACAACCTTCCAGCGCTGCAGGCAAGAAACTCAGAGCATGCAGCATTTGGTGGGAGCCAAACAATTTCTCTAGCACACAACTGTGTCAAATGCATGCATGTATTCATTATTGAGAACAAGAGGAAATAGCTTTGATGTAGTGGAAAAAAGAAGATGATAAAAGCACCTCTGCAGTATGCGTGTCATTATCAATGGTGGCAGATAGATACAACTGCACAGCCTCCTATGTGATTAGTAAATATACATATAATTGCTGTGGCCAATTATCAGAAAAATGAGATCGGTAATTACAAGACAGAAAATTAACTAGAACTCTTATTAAGGCTTTGTTTCCAAATCAAACAATTGGAAACTACCGGAAAATACAATTAAATCAAAGGGAACTGAGGGGGTCAAAGGAGCCAAAAAAAAAAAAAAAAAATCCCAAAGTTAAAAAAAAAAAGGAATGTGAACCAAATGTTTCTTAGTTTTTGCATATCTGTCCTCTTTGAATTGACATTATTTGTCCAGAAGAGGGGAAGGTTAGTAATTGTAAACTTAAAATTCTCATCAATAGAGAAAGGCTTCCAAGAGGAAAGGAAAACAAAGGAAAATGGGAGTGAAATAAAATCTTGCCAAGTTCAAAGGATTACATGCAGGCATTACATAGAGAGGACGTGAAAGAGGGTGGGGGACGATGAAATAGTCCGCTCAAAAGAAACAAGGCACGCAGTTAACATGACAAGTCCCCGATAAAGGTACTATAAAATGGTCACAGAAGTCCTATCAGTTTGAAGAGCAAAAATAAAACATGGTATCAATTTCAGCCCAGTCTGTTTTAGGAAAGCCATATATATCACCAAGCCTGCAAGATTCTACAAGGCCCAGTTCAAGAGATGACATTTTACTGTCTCAAACACTATTAGTAAAAAGACAGTTCAAAGTCTGAGGTACAAAAATTATGGACTCTGATCAGGTAGTTAGTTTTCTAAGTCATTCCTTTCTGAAATTTTTTTGGAGGCTGTAGTACTGGAAGTGTCTGAGTAGTAGCTGCTTTAAAATGAATGTTTAGGAAAATAAAAGCCTACTGTCTTAATGTGGCTGAGTATTTACCAAGATGGTTAAAATTCTAGACTGGTTTTATACAAAGATCCTGGCATAAAACGTGATGCTAATGTGGGCCTCATTTCAAAGTATGATACCAAGAGTAAATTAATGAATTATAGACTAGGCAACTTGATGAAGATGTCATTTTAACGTGGATGAGAAACAAAACGAGGAAACTGTGACATCTTTGCATGGGTAGTTAATTTTATTTAAGACCTGATATTGTAGCCTGTTAAGTTCCTCATAATATAAAACTAAGGAACCCTGGGTGGTACCCATGAATAATTTATTTCACTTGTGAAAATGCCAGCCCAAGTCAACTTTGCAGAACCACAGAGAGTGGATTCTCATCTCAGTGGTGCCTGGAAAGAATCAGTCATGAAAGATGCGGGGGGAAATTCTAATCTCACAAGCATAATGCCAGATATTTCTTTTCATTAAAATCCACGTCTCCTGTGTATCTCAGAGGAGGATTTTCTGAGATACAGAAGACTGACTAGTGGGGGGCGGGTTCAGAATGCCACACGCAAACACGGGGTGGGGGAGTCCTCTGAGAGCCTCCAACTCCACAGAAGCACGCAGGCTGTCAATCCAAAGAAGGCAAATGAACAGACTTGACAGTATTCCCCATGCTGGAGGATTTTTAAGTATACTTTTCTCACTTTTAAGCAAGTAAAATTAGAAGTTAGTTTAAATCAGGATGTAAAAAATCTCCGAGAAACTGTCTATTTCATTATCTAATTCCAACCTGTGCGAAGGAGGGAAGGAGGCTCGCAGTAAAGCCACTTCAGCATCGCCGTGGCACCCAGGGAGGCAAAGTAGCCAGTCACTGTGGGGTTAGAGCGAGACAGAACCATGCCGAGGGGTTTGGAGGATCTCGTAAAGTCACTGCTGCTACTTATCAAAAATGTTCTCTGTGGAACACGGGTTCAGGCAAGATGAAGAAAAAATATATTTCAAAAATGTAAACACAAATTAGAGAAGCAGTGACACCAGCAACTCTCAGTATTGGCTGAAATGAACTCTAAATTGTTAATAAAAGTCACTCTCTTTAAGACCCTGGGTGCCATACTTCACCTTGAGGGCTTTTGGGGGGATACTCTTCTGTTGAACTTCTAAGCATGGAGGTATGGAACGAAACAGAGGACACAACCTTAACCAAAAGCCTTGACCTGAGATTCCGGTCCTGAATCAACTTTAGCGTCCTGCTAAGGGAAACAGGCCGAATCCTGTTATGGAGCAGGCAACCGTTATATAAAAACAGCTGCTGCAGCCATTTCAGTAAGCAATTCTGGTCATCACGGAGGACAGTCTCCAAGTCTCAGAGCTTTTGGGAACTACCTGGTCAGCCCCTCCTGCTAAACAACTGGAACACAAGCAGGCAGCACGCTAGAGAACAGCAAAGGACGAGAAGAAAGTTTGAGTGATGCCTTTGCCTTGTGAATAATGAACAGTTCAGGAAGGTCAACCCATTACAACAGAAACTGTTTAATTATTAATTATGTGCAATCTATGAGCAAAAGGACAAGTTCAGAATGTTTAATGTATGCTAACTTCAACTGGACTCTCTCTGGGTATTTTGTTATTAGCACTTGTCAGCAAGGTACTCAAGCATAAAAAAGGTAAGCAGCAGAAAATCTGAGAGTGTATGTATGTGTGTGTGTGTGTGTGTGTGTGTGTGTGTACCTGCAACAAGGTGGGGGAGGGGAGAAGGAGGTCCAACTCCAGCCACAACTGCTGCTGGTTCACAGGCAGAGTAAGTGTGCCAAAAAGTACACTTTGTGGTCTTGAGAGCAGGTAAGTAAGTTGGATAGTCCAAATAAAGAAAACATAAATGAGAAAAATGCTTTTGAAATGACTTACTGAAAAGGGAAATCATTATTTTAAAGGCATAGTTTTTTTTTTTTAAGCCATGTTGTTTCTTGGCTTTAAAGAATCCGTGTCATTAATGTTCAAGCACATGCTAGCATGCACACACGCATGCACACACACACACAAGTGCATGTAAAACTGGTAGAATCTGAATAAATTCAGTGAATGGTATCACGTCAATTTCCTGGTTGTGATATTGTACTATACTTATAAACTGTTACCATTGGGGGAAACTGGGTGAAGGGTACATAGGATCTTTCCATATTATTTCTCACAACTGCATGTGAATCTGAAATGATGTCAAGGGCTTCCCTGGTGGCACAGTGGTTAAGAATCTGCCTACCAATGCAGGGGACACAGGTTCGAGCCCTGGCCTGGGAAGATCCCACATGCTGCGGAGCAACTAAGCCCGTGCGCCACAACTACTGAGCCTGAGCTCTAGAGCCTGCGAGCCACAACTACTGAGCCCACGTGCCACAACTAGTGAAGCCTGCGTGCCTAGAGCCTGTGCTCCACAACAAGAGAAAGCCACGACAATGAGAAGCCCGTGTACCGCAACGAAGAGTAGCCCCTGCTCACCTCAACTAGAGAAAGCCCGCGCACAGCAACGAAGACCCAAAGCAGCCAAAATAAATAAATAAATAAATAAATAAATAAATAAAATAAAATAAAATAAAATGATGTCAAAATAGGAAGTTTAAAAGTAAAAGGGTAAGGAGCTATTTTTGTTTAAACTCATGAGGTCCAGATTTTTAGCAGAGCTCTGCTTTGAATAATGGAGAAGCCTGGCATAACTATTTAACTGGAAAAAAGTTGAGGGGCCTTTGCTTTACAAATATACCTGAGGATCTAATTTTTGCCTTTAATTCATAATTAAAGATGACAATGGAACCTGACAATGATGTGGTGGTTAATTCAGACACTGATAGGGCACAGACACAAAATGCTGTATAAAAATGATACAATCATTCATTACTTATTTATTGCTTCACTCATTCAACAATTTTCTTGACCATCTACCATGTCAAAGGCACTGGGCTGGCACTGTGGGATGACTGATACTTGATCCATAGCCTGGAAGAATTTGTGTGTTGTTCAGAGGTATAGGACGTGCACCCCTAAGAGTGACAGGGAAGAAACTTATTGTGAGAGTCTGGAGGGCTGTGAGATACCGTTTTTGCTCTCCCACTTTCTTCCTTCCTCACTTCCAGAGAGCACCTGGGGGTGAAGGGACCTTGAACATCTTAATCTGTGTTATGTTCCTTTCTCTTTGCAAAACAGACATTCCTTCAAACCAAGCTTTTATACGTATTGCCAGTAAAATGTAAAGAAGATAGAAGGACAACTTCTCAAAAATCTCAAGGTGTTGGCCACACTGGTGAATTCTGAGGTCAGTTGTGCTGTGGTTAGATTAAAGCAGGCAAATTAAATGTAACATGGCAATCCTTTTTAACAGTTTTTAACAGCCTATTTCTAGACTTCTTGGTGTCAAGCCATCAAGCCAACATGTTAATTAACATTAGAGAATCACCTGCAGTCTGACCAGTACTGAGAGTTATGCTCTAACATTTTAAAAATAAATCTTTTAATTCAAGTCTAATGTTCCTTTGGCCTGGCCCAACAATTTCTGGTCCTACACACTAGGGTTCATACTAACTGGCACAGCTCTCCTAGATCACTCCACATCTATCTGCAATGCTGGGACTGAAGGTTGTTTGTGATTCCAGTGGCTTCACATCAGGCAGGACAGCATTTTGCCTTACCAGATCCCAAATTGTTTTTTGATCCTTCACTGTTCACTGCCTTAAAATAGCATCTTTGTGAGACAACTGGCAGAATCCACAGGACAAATCTGCTCTTGACCGGGGAGGAAAACTCGTTTATTTGGGGAGGACACAAAAAACAAAAAAACTGGACTCTCGGGGCTTCCCTGGTGGCGCAGTGATTGAGAGTCCGTCTGCCGATGCAGGGGACACGGGTTCATGCCCCGGTCCGGGAGGATCCCACATGCTGCGGAGCGGCTGGGCCCGTGAGCCATGGCCGCTGAGCCTGCACATCCAGAGCCTGTGCTCCGCAACGGGAGAGGCCACAACAGTGAGAGGTCCACGTACCGCAAAAAAACAAAGAAACAAAAAAACAAAAAACTGGACTCTCACCTTTAAAGATCTCCACAGAAGAAATCCCAAAAATCTACCTACCCAAAGTGTAATGCAATGGTAGATTCTGGGAAATTAGCTCAGTTTTAATATTTTGAAGGCCCTCAATGTTCACATCTATAAGTTTTTGCTATAGTAGACTGTAGCCAGGGGAAAAAGGCAGTCACATCTCATCAGAGAGAGAAAGGTGGGAATGGATAGACAAATGCTCAGAGAATGACTCAGCCCAGTTAAGATATTAGTAAACCAGAATTCCACACCAGACTTGTACAAATTCAGTCAACGCCTGTTCAAAACACCTAGGTTACTTAAAAATATGGTCACTCCATCAGGAAACAATCAGTATTTTGACCCTAAGTGTATTTTTGATTTCACAGTGCAGATGGAACTGACCTAATCTGCAGGGTGCTATGAGGGACAGCGCTGGGGTGAGAAAGAGGCTTTGAGTTTAGGAAGGCTTGCAGATGGACATCATCAGAAAAGGAAGTCTCTGAACCTCTTCAGCTGGAGACCAGAGAGCCCTCATCTTCCTCATCCCACTCCACGTCAAGCCTTGAGCAGAGAAAGTGAAAAGTGATTCAATTTCCACACTGGGTCACCCCATGCTCTGGGTTGCCAGACGTGACAAATTACATGTGTGGGCATTCTGGTGTGAAGTTCTATCCACTGGGTCCCGGCTAACAGTAGCTGTTCATTTAACTTGTCTCAGATGGACCTGGAACCAGGGGCAAAAGGCCTGAATTTTCGCCAGTGAAACACCCACCTTACCCATAAACCTTTAAAACATGGGAGAGGGCTTCCCTGGTGGCGCAGTGGTTGAGAGTCCGCCTGCCAATGCAGAGGATACGGGTTCGTGCCCCGGTCCGGGAAGGTCCCATATTCTGCGGAGCAGCTAGGCCCATGAGCCATGGCCACTGAGCCTGCGCGTCTGGAGCCTGTGCTCCGCAATGGGACAGGCCACAACAGTGAGAGGCCCGCGTACCGCAAAAAAAAAAAAAAAAAAAAACAATGGTAGAACCAGCTATTAGCCAAGTGCAACCAGATGGCTTATAAAAAACACAAAATGTAAATTAACAGGTCTAAAGGAATCTCTGAAACTTGAGATTATACAGATTTTTTTTCCTATTTTCTTTTTCTCCTAAATGTTTTGGCAGTTCTTCAGTATTGGGATAAAAGAGAAGAGAAACAAACTTTGTCATTTATGTCAAAACTAACCCTTCATTTTTTGTCATTTAAAAGACTTACATTTACTCAGAGATTTTCTAAACATATGGCAAAGATCTTGGTGTTTCATAAAATTCCTTGAAAACAGGTAGGTGGAGAACTGGAAAATGAATTAACCTCTTAAGCCATATTTGCAATTGCTTGCTTTCCAAAGCCAATGAACATCTTTTTTCTTTTTATTTTAGGTCTCTCGTTCGTCATAAGCTATAGTGTACAGTATTATTTAGAGGTGCCTAGCTGAATGGTACACACACACACCTGCACACTAACTCCCACATACACCTTCCTTTTCAATGGCTTAGGCAGAGCAGCAAAAAACATGCTTGTCTCATACCAAAGGGATTTCATTTACAAAAGTAAAACCCGTTATTGTCCCCTCTCTCTCTCTCTGTAGCCTCCCAAGGCATTTCTATTGCTTTTTCATAAAACACTACTGCAAATAATCAAGCATGACCACTGACATCCACGAGATTGAGTTTTAGGAACCATTAAATGAGCTCACCCTCGTGGGAAGCCTCCTGCTCAGGCTAGTCTAAAGGTAATTATTCAGCAATGCCTACCTGTGGTTTTACCTTGTCCCTATATAGTGTTTGAATTTCATACACTGGTAAGGTCAGGTTTTTTTTCCTCAGGAAAAGTCCAGCTACACATGTTTGGATCCAGGACCTAAATTATAATGTTAATATACACACTGCCATTTCACCAGGTCCTATGTGTAGAAATGCTGATTAAAAGCAATCTTAAAGGTAGGTCAGGGCTTCCCTGGTGGCGCAGAGGTTGAGAATACGCCTGCCGATGCAGGGGACACGGGTTCGTGCCCCGGTCCGGGAAGATCCCACATGCCGTGGAGCGGCTGGGCCCGTGAGCCATGGCCGCTGAGCCTGTGCGTCCGGAGCCTGTGCTCCGCAATGGGAGAGGCCACAACAGTGAGAGGCCCGCGTACCGCAAAAAAAAAAAAAAAAAAAAAGGTAGGTCAAAAACTATATTAAACGAAAATGAAAGAGGAAAATCCAGGAGTGAAAAAGAACCCTTAACAGGCGCCTAAATGAAAGGAATCATTCCTCTTTTCATAGGTGAAGGGTTAACATTGAAACAGCTGAACTACATCCACATACCATTCAAGGGCAAGAACCTGGCAGGTCCATGTCCTGAAAAATCAACAAGCCATAACACTATCCAGATAGACTCAGGGAACTTGCTGAAATCCAAAGTCCACATCGCCACACTGTGTGTCCTCCTGAATGTTCACTCGACTGTTAGTTAAAATAATTACTGCCATTTGCTACCTGCACTGCCAGTTATGGATACAGGGAAAACAGAACTTCCAGTGGCTGCATGGTGTAGGAGTGTCAGGGTTATTTGCTTACACGTTTTTATAAACAAATTCAAAGGCTATGTTGGCTGTGACTTGGAGGCTGAGAATTATACGTGAGATTGTGCCATACCTGGTTCCATAAAGTAAACAGAGAGAAGGGAATTTAAAGCTGGTTAGGGCTTCCCTGGTGGCGCAGTGGTTGAGAGTCCGCCTGCCGATGCAGGGGACACGGGTTCGTGCCCCTATCCCGGAAGATCCCACATGCCGCGGAGCGGCTGGGCCCGCGAGCCATGGCCGCGGAGCCTGTGTGTCCGGAGCCTGTGCTCCGCAACGGGAGAGGCCACAGCAGTGAGAGGCCCGCGTACAGCAAAAAAAAAAAAAAAAAAAAAAAAAAAAAAGCTGGTTAAACTGATGAGATACCACATCAGTTTAAAATCAATCAATAGGAGAGGAACAAAGAGAGGAACAGGGAGGGAGGAAGGGAGAGGAAGTGAAAAAAAAATAGAACCACATACTGTGAAATGAACAAGTTCAGTTAGAACGTTCATCAGGATTTGGAAAATCATAATGCCATCTGCTACTCTGGACCTCAGAACATCAGGGGTCTCGTGGGCCCAGACACTTTCATTTCCAGGAGGAAGGAAGGAACTTACACTCCCTGGAATGCTGCCTCCATCCTGGAATGAAGGCAACACTCCAGCCGACCAGTTTGGAATCTTTTTTGAGAACATTTGCACTGTTCACAGACGTGTTTTCCCTGGTTTAGGGAAAATTAACAGCAGGCAAAGTGATTACAGCAACTCGGCAGTGAGGCAGAGCAGTGCCCCAGCCCGAACTGCTGGGTAACTGACCCTGGCATCCAACTTGGGCTCAGGGTGTGTCGGTCCCATCACGGTGGATTAAATGAGCATTGTCCTACGGCTGGATGAGACTTCACAATAGAGCAACACATGTTAAATGACAGCAGCCAAAACTGGCCCCACCAGGCAACTGCCCATTCACAGAAAGCTATTCACAGGCCTTCACCACCAAGAAATTAATTCATTAATAATACATCACGCTTCGTGGACAATTCAAAGAAAACAACACAAAGCTACTTGTCTAATGACTGTCTAAAGATGCAGAATTTTCCCTGGTTTAAAAAAAACCTCCAAATCTAATTGACTTACTGAGATCAAAATCACAGGGATGTTTATGTTTGATTAGTAAAAAAGAAGAAACAGAAAAAGTCTATCCACTGAATTCATTCAGTGACATAGGAAATAATAAAAATATAGATTTTTTTCAGCAGTCACTAATAAAATCTGACTTTATGTAACTGTATTTATTATTTTTTTGTAACTGTATTTAAAAAATTATTTTTTCCTACTTTAAGTGACTTTATACATTCTTCAGACTATCAGGAAAATTTCTGCTTTTAACTTGTTTCTTCTGTTACATTTTTAAAACTTCCCTCTTTCTTTCTCCTTCCTCCCAACAACTCATAAATATGAATTAAATATAATTATAAATGAACAGACATGAACTTTTGGATTACTGCTGTGTTTTGGTAGAATCTTAATGTCATTTCTAAAGAAACAGTTATTACCAATAGAACAAGTAATTACTAAAGGAATCATGGCCTTAATGCTAACCTATTTTCAATTTTCAAACCAGTCAAACTGCATTAATTTAAACATACTGGACTTTTCAAAGGAGGTATTAGATTTCTAAAGGTTGCCTTACATAAAAGGAGAATATCGGTTTTCAGGATCCCAATTATACATTCCTGACACTATGAGACAGAGGTCTAGTTAACCATATTGCTGGAGGACACGACTATTGTATATCTACTTGTATTAACTTACCAAGTTTCTAATGCCTTCCAGTCATTAACTCATACAAGTTACAAATAACATGAAATCCCACATCATCAATACCCATTTATGCAAGTGGTCAGAGTGTCAGTCACTGTGGTGGGAAGCTCTAGGCATGCACGGGTCACGTCGGACAGCTCAGGCCATCGAGTCTTGTCTCACTTTAAACTACCTGCAGTTAAGTGTTGTGAAAGAAAGAGGCCATCCTAGGATGCTGGAAGCAGGAGGGATGGGGGATGTTCCTTTTATTTTTTTGCTAACTTCAGAAGCCAGAATTATGGCGAAGTCCCTCAGGCAAAAAAATGAATAGATATTATTCCCTTTGGAGCTGGTTGATACCACATTTTGAATTCCAGGGGGGTATTATTAGATAGCCATTTTCCACACCCTCACTCCCCCACTCCCACCCCCAGAAAGCACCTGCTACGTTCACAGCCCAGCAGCTTCTCAGTGAACCAGCCCTCAGTTAACCTGTCCAAGAATGAGTGATTCTGCATGAATGAATTTTTAAAAGATAACAGTGGTTTAAGAGCCAAACCTTTTGTGTACATAAATCTTTCTAAAAGGAGTCAATCTCCTCTCTGCCAACATAAACAGAATATGCAGAAGAGAATTCAATTATTTCTTAAAGACACGGAGTCATTCTTACAGACAGCGAAACTGAACTGTGTTGCAAGATACTTCTGCCTTTGGGGCATGTCTGCAATGCTTTCTAAGTTGTCTGCTTTTACAGTTTTAAAAAATAATCTCTTCCTTTGATGCCAAAAAGTTCAGCTGTCACTTTTTGCTTCCATCAAGGACAATTATAGTATAGTAAAAAGAGTCCCATCCTTTGTCCTTCAGTTTCCTCATCTGTAAAACAGAGTGCTGTGGGAAAGCAACATGACATTGGGGAACACTGGGGAAACATTTTATCAACCATAAGGGTTAAGGCTAGACTTCTGAATTTTGATAAAGGACTGTATTTATTAGCTAGATATCTCCTTGTCATATACTATTACTTTTTGGATTGTTTTCTCTGAGGTCTTAAAAAAAAGAAGTAGTAAGTTCTTATAATTATGTGTACATTTCATTCAACAAATATTTATAAGTGACTACTGTACATTAATTAGGTGCAGTACTAGGAAGATAGAAATAAAAAGCCTAGGAACTTAGAGTCTAGTTGATAAACTTCTTATAACTGGGTCTGAAACAGGAATTGATACAGTTCTGAATGAGGTGCTTGGTGTTGCCCTACGAACTGAATGCTAATTATCTTCTTCCCACCAAGTGTGCGTGTGCCCCAGCTCAGTGACAGTTTGACTGACCAAGCCAAATGCTTCTTCTCTGACCCTACCTCCACCCTCTGCTACATCCAATTACTCACCAAATTCAGTTTATTCCATCTCCTGAATACTCTTCAAACATGCTAAGGCTGTCTTAATGCAAAGCCCACATAATTTCTGATCAGGACTATAAGCACAGTAAGTTCCTAACTGTCCTTCCCAATCCACTGTCCACAACCCCATCAGAGTGATTTTTCTGAAACACAAATCTGGTTCTGTTGATCCTCTGCTTAAAACTCTTTCACCTCCCTCCCCTCCATCCCTGCAAATGCCTTCAGGCACAATGTGTAAAGATCCTTCTAAATGTAGCCATTGCCTCATCTCTTTTAATACTTTGCCAAGCACTGCAGCCATACTGAACTCCACACGGGCCTCAAGTATCTCTGAGGCTAACTCCTACTGGCCCTTTGGGCTTCCCTTCTCTGTGGAGCTCTCTGCTATATTATCACCTCCTTCATTATCCTTCCTCTCTGTGTTTCCTCAGCACCTTGTCCACACTTATAGTATATGTAGAATTTATATGACTGCAAACATCATTAAATGCCTTGTCATAAATACCCTTTTATGTGAGGGGGTTAAAACGATAGCCACTGTGCTCCTTTGAGAGCTCATTAAGTCTCATGCCACGTATATTGCCTGCAGTTTAGTTTAATATTTATTTATTGTTTACTTATTTATTTATTTTGGCTGTGCCGGGTCTTAGTTGCGATATGCGAACTCTCAGTTGCAGCATGTGAGATCTGTTCCCCCACCAGGGATTGAACCCGGGCGCCCTGCATTGGGAGCTCGGAGTCTTACCCACTAGACCACCAGGGAGGTCCCTTCCTGCAGTTTAGTTTAAAGTTATCTACTCATATATGACTGTTTACTAGCCTGTCTCCTGACTAGAGTAGAAACTCTTTAATGGTGGCAACTGTATCTTACTCACTCCCTATTCCCAGTACCTAGCTTTGGGATTAATACAGGTTTACAAAATGATTGTTTGGGCTATAATCGGTGGTGTTCAAATTATAATCTGTGGAACTCTAAGGACTTTTATGTGGGTGCCATGAGTGGGATGGGGACAGGGTAGAGATCTAAGCTTCCTATCCTTTGATCAAACCAGAAAGGCCTCAAAGTCCAAAAAAAATTTTTTTTAACTTTTGTTTGTCAAAGGACACCATCAAGAAAGTTAAAGTCAATCCACAGAATGGGAGAAAAAATGTAGAGTCTAGTATCCAGAATACATAAAGAACTCTAGGCACTTCCCTGGCAGTCCAGTGGTTAAGAGTCCGCCTTCCAATGCAAGGGACATGGGTTCAATCTCTGGTCAGGGAACTAAGATCTCACATGCCGTGGGGCAACTAAGCCCGTGCTCTGGAGTCCTCGCACCACAAGTAGAGAGAAGCCCTCGTGCCGCAATGAAAGATCCCACGTGCCGCAACGAAGACACGACGCAGACAAACAATAAATTAATTAATTAATAAAAAAAGAACTCTAACAACTCAAAACTAATAATTAAAAAGGAAAAACCAATTTAAAAATAGAAAATGCATTTGAATAGAATTTAGAAGAAAATATTCAAATGACCAATAAACACATGAAAATATGCTCAACATCATTAATCATAAGGGAAATGCAAATCAAAACCACAATGAGAGACTACTTTACATCCATTAGGATGACTACAATTCAAAGGAAAAAAAACCCCAGAAAATAACAAGTGTTGGCAAGTATGTGGAGAAATCTGAAACCTCATAAATTAGTGATGGGAATGTAACATGGTGCAGTTGCTGTGAAATACAGTTTGAAAGTTCATCAAAAAGTTAAACACAGGGGCTTCCTTGGTGGCGCAGTGGTTAAGAACCCACCTGCCAGTGCAGGGGACACGGGTTTGATCCCTGGTCCGCGAAGATTCCACATGCCGCAATTAGGCCCGTGTGCCACAACTACTGAGCCTGTGCTCTAGAGCCCACGAGCCACAACTACTGAGCCCACGTGTCACAACTGCTGAAGCCTGCACGCCTAGAGCCCGTGCTCCACAACAAGAGAGGCCACTGCAATGAGAAGCCCGTGCACCACAACGAAGAGTAGCCCCCGCTCACTGCAGCCAGAGAAAGCCCACGTGCAGCAACGAAGACCCAACGCAGCCAAAAATAAATAAATAAATTTATTAAAAAAAAAATTAAACACAGAATTTTCATATGACCCAGCAATTCCACTACTAGATATATATATCCAAGAGAATTGAAAACAAAACATATATCCACATAAAAACTAGTACACAAATATTCACAGCAACATTTTTCATAATAGTCAAAAAGTCGGGTCTTCCCTGGTGGTGCAGTGGTTGAGAGTCCGCCTGCCGATGCAGGGGACGCGGGTTCGTGCCCCGGTCCGGGAAGATCCCACATGCTGTAGAGCGGCTAGGCCCGTGAGCCATGGCCGCTGAGCCTGCGTGTCCGGAGCCTGTGCTCCGCAGCGGGAGAGGCCACAACAGTGAGAGGCCCGCGTACCGCAAAAAAAAAAAAAAAAAAAAGTGGAAACACCCCAAATGTTAATCAGCTGATGAACAGATAAACAAAAATGTGGTATATCCATACAATGGAATATTATTTGACCATAAATATATATGAAGTACTGATAAATAGTACAACATGGATGTACCTTGGAAACATTATGCTAAATGAAAGAAACCAAACACAAAACACCAGATATTGCATGGTCCAATTTATATGAAATGTCCACAGTAGGGAAATCCATAGAGACAGAAAGTAGATTAGCTAGTGGTTGCCAGGATTGGAGGGGAGAGAGGAACTAGGAGTTACTGTTAACAGGTACTGGGTTTCTTTATGAAGTGATGGAAATGTTCTGGAACTGAGCTGTATACTTTATATAAGAGTGAATTTTATGTTATGTAAATTATACTTAAATAAAAATGTCAAAGTAAAAAATAGAAAACAGAAATAAGTTTCTGTGATGATCTCTGAACTTAGCAGTCCTTTTCAGCTGGATAGAATGGGCCTCAGTAGAAGAAAAGACAAACTTAGACCACATGCTATTTTCTGTAGGACTAGCCCTGCTAGAAAAAAATTCCTATTTTTATTTACTTCAAGGAACGTCTGCTTGAGCCATGATCTCTACTAGGTGTGGGGATAAATCCCTGTGCTGGATGACTTCATGATACAGTGGGAGACAAACTCACAAACTAAATTTGATTCCATATGATTAACAATAATAAAGCTTTGTAAACATGCCATGCTGAATTATGCCTAGCACTGGGTGAGCATGGGGCAGGATAGAAGAAATGGGAAGGTAACAGAGACAGCTTCAAAGAGGACATCACATTTGAGCTGAGCCTTGGAGAACACTTAGGCATTTACAAAGTAAAAAACGGGAGGCCGTTCCAAGCAGAGTGAAGAACACAACCTTAAGTATGAAAGTGTGGGGTAGTCATCAAGACTAATGATGGACCCAAAGTGAGGCTGAAAAAAACATGGGTGTGAATCTCAAATGCTGTGCTAGGAGGTTCAGACATTACCCTACAGGCAGGGTTTGGCAGGATGAGATCTGTATTTTTTAAAAGATAATCCTGTGGAGGTAGGGTGGTAGGAGAAACAAGGCAGAGAGAAAAGCTTAGAAGCTTGTTATGGTTATATGTGGTTATAAAGCAGACTCTTCTCTCCATTTTCTTCTCCCTTCCCAGTCCTCTCTTTTCTCACCCCCTTCTTCAGGTATCACCCTCTTCTAGAACAGAGATGTCAGCCGCCTCTCAGTTTGCCCAGCTCATGTGGAAGTGTCTAGCTGTGTGATTAACCTCCATCCTCTTCTTTACTAAGCTGCCAGGTGGGGGTTAGCATCAAACACTGCTTCCTTCCAGCACTGGACATGTTTGCTGGCATTGCTAGAAAACATTAGTGGAGCCAGGTCTAAGAGAAGAGTCCACATGAAGGCTCTTGTGAGTTCAGGAGTTTCGTGGCGTGGATGATTGTCCCCATTCGTGACTCTTTTTAGTACCACTGTAATGATGTGCATATCCCAGCCAGGCAGATAATAGTGGAGGCTCTCTTATGTCTCAATTAAATGTTATGATTAAATAGAGTCATAAAAACTCACAGAAGACAAAGCCTTTTTTTTTTTTTTGCGGTACGCGGGCTTCTCACTGTTGCGGCCTCTCCCGCTGCAGAGCACAGGCTCTGGACGCGCAGGCTCAGCGGCCATGGCTCACGGGCCTAGCTGCTCCGCAGCATGTGGGATCTTCCCGGACTGGGGCACGAACCCGTGTCCCCTGCATCGGCAGGCGGACTCTCAACCACTACGCCACCAGGGAAGCCCAAGACAAAGCCTTTTATAAACGGAATTTTGTAATGATGGGCTATTAAATATGTTTTGGACCAAGAGAGTCTGTTCCCATCTTAAGCAAGCCCACTTTACTCCTCCTCATCATTGAGGACCCAAGGCCAGGCCCCAGAACAACACCCCCCCAGTCCCCTCGCCCCAATCTCTTCTTGTCCATCACTCAGCTGGCCACTTCCTTTCCATCGTCCTCTCCCCTATCCCCACTGTGGCCTTCCTATCAATCCTTTTCAAGCTACACACCTTACAGGGAAAGGCATCATCTCCCCTACCTTCCAGACTGGGGCACAAAGGTCCTCCTCTTAAAGCCGTGATTTGCCCTGGCTCTAGCTGTCTATTGGCCTGGAACCCTGGCATTGTTACAGTGATTCCATTATCCTGATGGTGTCATATCCAAGAAACTGTTACTTAATCTAAGGTCACAGATTTATACCGATATTTCCTTTTAAGAGTTTCAGTCTTAGCTGTGAAACACTTACATTTAGGTCTTTGATCCACTTTGAGTTAGTTTTTGTATATGATGTGAAAAAAATTCATTCTTCTGCATGTGGATCTCCAACTGTTCCAGCATCATTTGTTGAAAACACTATACTTTCACCATTAAAGGGTCTTGTCATCCTCATCAGAAAACAACTGACCATGGACATATGGGTTTATTTCTGGACTCTCAATTCCATTTCACATGTCTATCCTTATGCCAGAACCACACTATCTTGATTACTGTAACTTCGTAATACGTTCTGAAATCAGGAAACCTGAATCCTCTTTGTTCTTTTTTCCCCAAGATTGTTTTGGCTACTCTGACTCCTTTGCATTTCCATATGAATTTTGGGATCAACTCATCCATTTCTGCAAAAGAGCCCACTGGGGTTGTGACAGGGATTGCACTGAACCTGTAGACCAATTTGGGGAGCACTGCCATCTTAACAATATTAAGTCTTCCATTCCAGGAATGTGGGATGTCTTTCTGTTTATTTAAGTCTTTAATTTCTTTCAAAGATGTTTTATAATTTTCAGTGTATAAGTTTTCCACTTTGTTTGTTAGACTTATTCCTAAGTATTTTATTCTTTTTGATGCTAACCGTAACTTGAAGTGTTTACTTAATTTCACTTTTGAATTGTTCATCTTGAGTTACTAATATATAGAATTACAACTGATTTTGTGTTTTGAGTTTATATGCTATCATTTAAAAGATACTTCTGATCAGGTATAAAACATGACTTATAGGAGTTCACTTTTTACTGGTAAAAGGAATAAATAAACAGATGTATAAACCAGGGATTTGTTAATTGTCCTGCTGAGCACCTACAGATGTTAGATAGAAATTTATTTTTAGCTATAATATGCTTGAAATACACACACACACACACACACGCACACACACACACACATACACTCAGAGTAATAATCCATTTTTCTGGCTGTCATATTTTAGATAACCTGAACATTCTGAAACACAGCTGCGAACTCAAAAATGATTTGCAAGAAAGTTTCAAGCCTTTCTGTCTGACATTTATTTTTTTCCTCTTTTGACCTTGCAAACTTCTTCTCATCCTGTAAGACCTAGCTTAAATGTCACATCTCCTGATCCACCCCCAGAAAAACCCTCTTCTGGCAGAACAAACCCTCCTGTTTCTGGGTTGTACAGTATGCATCCTATAACGAAGCATAATTATTCATTTCCATACTCTTATCTTTTCCAAGTCTGTGGCCTTCTTTGGGGCAGGCTCAAGGGGGAAGTCCCCACTTCAGTCTTTACAATTCCCAGCACCTCAATCCACTTATGTCCTGGCTGGCTCCTGCCAGCCTGGGATTCGGTGACTCAGATATCACTGCTCTGTTCCCACCTGCCACATCACCAGTGTGGCCAGCCCTTTGTTGCCAGCCAAACTGGGAGCCCAGGCACTGGGGAGAGCATTAGATGGCTACATAGCCTCCTGAGTCCCAGCACACTGTATTGGCCCAGGATTTGGGACTATGCCTCTGCCTTTCTACCCTGACTCACAAATCTAATCTGCAGTTGACCTGGGAGACTTGCCTGGAAGAACAGTCCTCTCTAGGCTTGGAGGCCGCCCTGAGCATGGCCTGGTCAACTTGGGCTGGCATACAGTGGGCACTTTTGAGGACAATCTGCTGAATGAATGAACACAAGCCCACTCATTTTACTTCATCAGCCTCAATCTCTCTTCTCAGAGGAGTGGTTTGATCTTACACATACCACTTGGGTATCTGATTTCATTTGATACCTTTAATTTTGCTAGGGTCACCATCAGGAGTGCAAAGACTGAGACAAGATGATCAGATAACTGGGGCAGCCAGTAGTCAATGACAAGAATGACGAGTGACCATAGAAAACAGAGGTGATCACAGGAGAGAACACAAGAAAAGCACCAAGCAGAGCAGCACACCCATGTAGGGGTCATTTAGTTTGGGAGCAAATGGCTCTCTACACCTCAAAAAGCCCAAGCATATCACTGAGTGCTAAGGCCAAACACACAAGCAAAATGGCTGGTAAAATTCAATGAAAGAACAAGGCAAGATCCCCACAATTCTACAGCCCTAGAGGGCACCAATACATCAAAGTTTAATTCAGTACCATGTTCAAAACAGGAACCTGAGTCATCAAGAAAAGGTTATGATACCTTTTATAAACCTTTATATCAACAAAATGATATTCACTATACTTTATCAACAGGCTGCCAAGAACAAATACATTTTAGAAACATTCTTTCTAAAAAACGCAAATTTTCTCACTGATGTCAGAGCTTAAAGTAGTATCAGTTAGCTAGACAGCAAGGGCCACCTCATTCCCCAACGATATCAGATGGCTAAGGCATCATGGCACGCATAGACACACATCACTTACAATGAACCAAAGTACTTTACAACTCAGGTATTCAGGGACTTGGAGAGGGCCTGAGTATGAGTTTTACAGTAAGAAGTTCTTTTGAGAGAAGCAACTTTGAGGCAAAGATGGTATCTCTAAGACAGCACTCACATCCTGAGTTAGCCAGGTCCAAACCAGACAAGCTCTACCCCCTAAAATTAAACTAAATTTCCCAGATTTCTCTTTGGAGCCTGATTCTCTTGGTACCTTGGCTACTCATCCAGTTCCTGTTCTGTGGTTCAAATTTCATGTTCATGATTCTTACTACTCTGTTTAACTTTTGGTGTCTTTATTTGGATATGTGGTGGCTGACTCTGGCTTCATCCCACGATTCCACCTCCTGACTCTCAACTCCTGACATTCACCCCTGGCTACTCTAGCGCTGGCTCCTATCCACTTGATCTTGTTTTACTACCTCTTTGTTCTTTGCCAGGCCATGCTAGGAGGTCAAGGTACATCCACATAATAATAAATAAAGTACGTTACACTGGGCTTTGCTTAGCTATTTTGTACATGACTCCAAATATATCCATCTTGTTTGAATTAGATTCCCTTGGGGTGGTACTTTTTGATTTGACTTTTCCCGAAGAGAAACAGTATATACTGTCATTGGATAGCCATTTCATAATGAGGTATATCCCATGCCCAAAGAATAAGATGGTTCAAATCCTGGCTGGTTATATTCATTCAGAAATAGAAGCCCTAAATGTGAGATGTAAATGAAGATAGACAGTTAATTGTCCTCTGGGATCTAAAAGGGCAGACTTAGCCATGACAGAAGAGGTTCTCAAACTTTCATGTGCAAAGAGTTGGGAAGCTAGTAAAATGTAGATTCCTGGGCTCTACCCCTAGAAAGTCTAATACAGAGATCTGGGTCCAAGAATCTGCATTTTAAACAAGAGTCTTAGGTAATCCTGATGTAGTTAGTCCTTGGACTACCCTTTGAGAAACACTATATCACAGCAATGAGAAATCTGACAAACATGGGGCAAGCACAGTAATTAAAAGATCCCACCAATCCTTCCTTTCTTAGAAGCTATGATGCACCTTGCACCATGCAGCTTGGTTCCAAGATCAACTTAATGTTTGTTTTAAAAATATATGTGAATTTCCCGTTTCCATAAAAAAGATATTTGAATGTTTTTCGAGTAAATGGGAGTAGATGTCCAAGTTATAGTTTTCTCTCAACTGAGGAAGAAGTGCTATAAAGAAAAATATACGATTTAAGCTACAAGCTATTGTCCTTCATCACACATACCTTCTCCTCTTAGAACATCTCCCTATGATGATTTCAAAAGTCTCACAATTTTACCCAAATCAAACAAAATATATTAAATTTAATAGCAATCACTGCTACTTTAAATAAGGAATGAAAACATCCATTTGATCCAGAAAACCTTCAAATGAGCTCTCCAGCAATACCTATATTACTGGTGAAGGTATCTGTACCTGAACATTCTGATGCCCAGGAGCCTGGCAGACCAAGAACAGCAGAGCCCAGGAAAGACGGCAGGCTGTGCACTTGACTGGGTAGTCCATTTCCCTGGGCACGTCCCTAAGCAAACCCGAAGGGGGAGCTCAGGAAAATCAGTTTAATTGGGAGAATTCTGATGGCCATAGGATGCTTTTGGAATCTAAGATGACAGAAGATATTGATGCGCTATTAGATCCAGGAGTCCTGTCTGATATTTGAGATAATGGGGCCTCCATTTGTTTCAGGACGATGCCTTCACTTTTGCACTAACATGGTTTATGGCTTGCAAGGGATATGTGGACTGACTGATGCAGACATTAAGGATGTTGGAGCTCCATTCTTACTATTATTGTGATATGTGTATGTGTTTGTTTTTTCTTCCTAGGAGGATCTTTATTTTTTCTCCCAAATCTCATAACTGTTTATACAGACATTTAATTGAGAGGAATAATTATGAATTACGATATTTTTTCTTTCAAACTTTCCTATCTGAATCATTTATTGCCGACATTACAAGCATTTTAAATATTGTAAAATTAAAGTTTAAAAAATAAACATTGCTAGCAGGCAAGCTCAAGCCCAGAAAAACTCAGTTTTTAAAAGACATGAATGTTTCTTAATCGGAGTCTTGTATACTATAAGACTGCTAATTTACAGGAAAAAAAGGAATTTAAAGTCAGCAACAAAAGTAGTTGATTGAGAATGAAATTCAGGTAGCTTAACTCCATAAAGGCAAAGGGACAGTGAAACTCCATGGATAAGGACGATCAGAGGTAGGATGACTTAACATGTGAGAATACTAGTTAAAAGCACAAAAAGTTAGGAGTATGTTCTGGGGAAAATGCCTAATTAGGAAATTAAAGCTGAACTGTTGACCTAGAGCTTCTGAACACTTTTATCACTCTGTTATTCGGTAAATAAAGCAAGGAGGACAAATTTTATCCAGCTTATGCTTGCTGTTCAACTCTGACCCTTGCCTACTGAATGACTTTAAATATGTGTTACGGAAAAAATGATACCACTTTAATTTCCAGCTCCATCCCCATCTGGCCAGAGAGAGGATAAATTAATATTATCCTGTTTTGTCTTTAGGGCTTCTGATGCCCCCAAGGACCAGCCTGTGGGACAGTCCGTTTTGGCAGAGAGTCTCGGCTGGAATCAGAAGAGCAGGATTCAGGACAAGGCCAGTTCACGTAACACAGCTCAGAGCCATACAACACAACTTGCTCCGAGGATGTTGGGCATTGTGCTTCATTAGGAAACAAAATATAAGCTTTCCACACCATTAGGAATGACTTTAGGAGTGAAAGCACATAAGACGATGCCTCACCTCATCAACAATGCACTGCAGAAGCTGGAGAGGCTGCAATGGGAAAGAAGAAAGGAAAAAGTATTAGCCTCTATGCAATATCTTTACAGTGGAGTGGAAAGAAAAAATCATTAATGCAATAAAATATAGCAAGATTAATCAACAACAGCAAACTCTTATAAAAACATTGATGCTCAGGATGTTCTATTATTTCTAATGGTACCTAATCTAATACAGGCAGTTAAAGGTTTGCATTTTCTTCAAAATGCAATTTGCTAACTTTAAAACAAGGCATTCAAGCATGCAAAGGAAGCAGCCATCAGGAAAAAGAAAAGTGAATTTTTTCTGAACTCATAAAGCTTACCATTAAAGATCCCTGGTTTTTCTGAATCTGAAAAAAGGCAATATGTAATTAGCATGTCATAATCAAAATGACTCACTTGGACACATTATGATCACTGAGAGAAAATTATTGCATTGCTGGTGGCAATTTGTGGGCATGTGTTAACACAATTTACATAATGAAAATACACAAATGTTAATAGCTCGCTTCTCATTTATAGGCGAAAGTCAGCAGAATGTTAATTTCACACAACACTTTTTAGTACCCTCCAGGTTGTATTAGAATAGGGAGAAAAACCATAATCCATTTCAAAAGGCTGTTTACGATTCAGATATAAATAATGTTTTATATTGCTAGATTGTGAACACTGGGCTTAATGTTGCAATCACTGCTAATGTTATGAAGCTCACTCTTTTTAAATTAAAAACCGATTTATTTAAAATTGAAATTAAATCATAGTCAGAAATTAGAATTTTGGATTCCTGCCAGGGTCTGCTCACAATCCCCTATTTTGTGAAGAAAACTTTAATTATGTGGTTGAAGTATTTGCCTCTGACTCAGGAGTGGGTAAAGACTCCACCTTTTCCAAAGTTCCTTCAGCAGGGCAGCAATGCTTTCTGGGAAAATCAAATTCATGCAAGTTTTAACACTGGTTTTCAGGGGATAAGAGCAGAGTCAAAGAAGATGCCTGTTCTGGAGGCAGCTGCTCACACAGCTGACACCGATAAACCACATCTCTTAGAAAGTTACTAAAATGTGACACCAAATTAATAAAACATCCACTTAGTAAAGTATCAAACACTTCAATGTGTGCCCCCCAATCAAAAAAAAAAATTGCCTGCCATTATTACAAACTCAATGAAAATGGAGTCCCAGGTACTAAATTTCCTAAGGAGGAAAATTTCAGGAACCAAATATAACTATTGAGGAGTCAGTTGTTTGCTGTGATAATTGTGCTTCAACCAGCTGGTAAAATAAAGGTAAACTAGTTAGTAGTCCCTTATATGCTTTTAATGGTGCTTTTAAAAGTTCTTTCACATACACGTTCTCATTAGATCTCACAACCACGCTGAGCTTGGCAGAGATGGTCATCTCTAGTCTATGATGGGAAAAACCGGGCCTCCCAGAGGTGGGCAGGCCCAAGGCCACAGGAGCAGGCTGTGGTTGTGCTAGGGCCTCTCCCGTGCTCCTTTCTCTCCAGCATCATATCTGCCTACAATCACAGCATTCCTTAAAAACAACTGGATTTGCATGTGTTTATACTTGGCATGGTAAAGTTGATAAATGATCAGTTTTGGCACGTGGGTTCTTCTCAACTAGACTGTTGAGCTCCTCAAGGGCAGAAGCCAAGTTTTTGCATTTCTTTTGCATCCCTGTGGCTGATCAGCAGACCCTTCCACCGAGTGCTAGATGTTTTAAAAAGTGCTTTCCCATGTATTATCACAACTGAACATGGTACCCACTCCTTCCTGCTCTTGGCTCCTCATCATGCCCTCCCCAATCACCACTCCCTGAAACTTCCATCTCAGGTTGATTGGCTCTTAGTCTACTTTGATAGTTCCTACTGAATGCTGTCCTGATGCTTCTTCTTGTTCCTCTAGCTAATGAGTACTTCTGCATAAGGGTCTGCGGGGAAAGATTTACATTAAAAAGGAAGACAGAGCTGTTAACTACCACCTTGGAGTGGTTAGGGTTTTAGTAACAAGCCACAGCACCTTTAAAAAAATCATGAAAAAACCCAGGTAAATTCTCCTATGAGATATCTTTGGTGTTTGCTTTTACAGTTGGTCCTTGATCAACATGGGTTTGAACTGTGCAGGTCCACTTATATGTGGCTAGTTTTCATTAGTAAATACTACAGTACTAAGTGGTCCATGGTTGGCTGAATCCACGGATGCGAAGGAACCTCGGATACTTGGAAACTGGGGGCCGACTAAATTATATGCAGATTAACCCCCTCGTTGTTCAAGGGTCAACTGTATTTTTTTAAAGTACACACAGATAAGCACCGCCTCCCCCAAACATTCTCAGTAAGATATATCTGCTTCAACAGGAGAGTTACTTTTTCTAATGTACACAGAATTAGAAAGCTGTTTTTAACATCAAAGAGAATGTTTTTCATAAATTTCCAATAGTCAGGGGGATTACAAATTCTCTGAGGAAAACATGTAGCAAATATTTTAAGTGACATGTTTCAAAATAAGTTCAGGAATGGATTGTGAGACACGGTTCCCAGTAACATGAGTTGCGTGAACTAAATGAAACTTTCCTCATAAACCGAGACCTTAGAAAAAGTTTCCACCCTGCCCTAATCTGTGGGTTAAAAGCATGGTTTAAGGCAGCTTAAAATTGTACTATTTTAACACTTGCTCTTTACTACAAGAAAAGGAGAAACAGCAATATCAAAGTCTGTTTTATGATCTTATAACCATACTGTTATACTGTTTTGTCCAGGTTTTTAAAGGGAGACGCTGTTATCAGGTTTTATCACACAGTTTTGATAGCAACATACTACATGAAATCATCTTCATAAATTTTGTATTAAGGTAGCAGTGCCAGTACCTGAAATTGATTCAAAATTCTTAAGATACTCACTTACTTTTTAACAGTTACACAATGCAGTGACATATCTTCTATTTCCCAAGAATCTGATGATGCAACATCATTGTAATTGATTCATTTCTCAATTAAATAAAGCTACTGTGCTTTTCTTTATATGAATGCCACATAGACCATAGAGTTAGATGTATTATCTCCTTTCTCTGTCTCAGATATATGGCCTTAAGTGCTATATTCTGTTCCTCTGTTAGTTCCACCAGAAAATTTAATGTCACGGTCATATTTGTCAAATTCTGAACTGCCATAAACTCAACTGTATTTATATTAGGCATATTTTTCACTGCTAAACTCTTTGTTGTTTACCTTTTTCAAGATCACATTACTGTACAGGCGCAGCAATCGTAAAACAGATCCAAACAAAGTCAGCCTCCAGTCGTGGTCTCTGCTTTTGCACACAGTTCATGAAAAAGTGAAGCCCCTAGTTTTAAAGCACATTAAAAGTGGTACTAAGGGTCCTCAATATAAAATGTTAGCTTCGTGAATGCCTCTCTTTATTCTGGGTCTGCCTTGCAAATGCTCAGCTGTGAGAGCAGAGTTCAGGGGGACACAATAACATTGTTAGGGCTCACGTACTGCATGCACCTCCCAACATATGAGATGCTGTTTATAACTAACTTGTCCAAGTCCACCTTCCTGCCTGTACATTTTGCTTGTGTTGAGTTTTCTATGTCTAACTGACACCTGGGGACAAAGAACAGAATGATAATTGCTCCAGTCATAGGCTTTGCTAATCAGTCTCTAGAACTAGTAGCATTTTGAAACACTATTTAGACAAATCTCTTCCCTCTTCTGGGCATAGCTTTTTTTTTTTTTTCTTTCATCAGCCGTTAGGTTCAAGATGTTAAGCCACACTAACAGGGGATAGTTATGTCTCATTCTAATATAAGACAGACCCTTATGTGTTTAAATGGGGAAGAATGACTTCACAACAGGCAGGCCTAAAAATCAGTTAGGTCTGATATTTAGGGTATTACTGCAGTCATATTTACCTTGTATTTCCTTGCAAGGGCCATACAGTTGAGTTGGCAATTAAAAAGCTCCCATAATATGACTTGTGACTTTGGAAAACGAACATGGAAAGGAATCTGCCAATGCAAAAGTTTGCTCATGGGGCCTCAGCTATTTAATCAATGACTCTAGTGATAAAAATCAACTTTGGAAGGCTCACATTACGCTTCTATCTCTGTAGAGGTACTTTTTACACACACAGTGGTAAAGCAGACCTTGCTACCAGCGCTTTTATATTATATTCAGAAGCACAATCAGAAAACTGAAATGAATCCACCTATGTAACTTAGAGAAGACACCAGCTATAGCTTTCATTTTCTCTTTTACTCTCTGAAATTATGGCCTGCCCTGCAGCTCTTGTCTGAGAGATTTATGTGTGACCTGGGTCAGATCTTCCAATATCAGTTGACAAATTTTCTCTTTACATATTTACTGCTTTTCAAGCTTGTGTTATTTTTTCTTAAATAGAAAAAGAAATATAAAATTAAATTATATGGTTGGGATTTTTAAAAAATATCATTTTTATTTGTTGTGCTCCTGGCATCACATTCTAGCTTTCAATGTTGAACTCTATTCTCTTTTTAAACTTCTAATTTTAGAAACTGTAGTTATTTTGCAAGGACTCTTTTTTTTTGGGGGGGGAGGTCCTTTTTTGGCCGCGCCACGCGGCATGTGGGATCTTAGTTCCCCGACCAGGGATCAAACCCGTGCCCACTGCATTGGAAGTACGGAGTCTTAACCATTGGACCTCCAGGGAAGTCCCAAGGACTCTCTTTTCAAATCAGATTCATTAAGCTATAACTCTGGCTAAATATGAACAGGGATTATGGCAAACTCAGATTTTATATTCAAAATGAAGAATAATGACCTAATTTTTTTTTTTTTTTCTTTTGGAGATGGAAGGGACCTCCAAGATCTACTCATTTTGCTGTTAGGGAAACTGATGCTCAGAGGGGAACAGTGCCCAAGGCCACAGATAGAACCTGGCTTAGAACTGACTGCTGACTCACAAGGCTCCCTAGTATGGGGACAAATGCATAAACTTTGGAGTCAGAAAGATCCCTGGAATTCCAGTCAGATCCCCATGGCTTCAGAAGCTCCCTCCCTTCACTAGGCTTAGGGCTCTTGTTTAGAAAGTAAAGGATGAGCTAGAGGGGCCCAAAGACCCCCCAACCCCCCAAGCTGCCCATTCAAGCACCATGATTCTTTTTCCTACCTGAAGGAGAACTGACACTGGCACTCAATCTGATTGTATCTGGCACTGTGCTGGGTGATAAGACTTAGGGTCACATCACCTCCAATCCATCATAACTTGCAAAAACAAAGTGCCCAAATCTCAAAAAGCCCTCAGTGAGAGAAAAAAAATCACTTCCACATGACCACAAACTGAATACATACTGCTTACTAACACTAACTTAAAATAAGAGTACCCAAACAAAGGACTGTGTTTTTGAAAAGGAACAGAATGAAACTTACCCGGGTTAACTACAAATGGGAATTTTGGCAAACTGATATTTTTAGACACTGAATGTATTATGAGACAAAATAAATGAATAATATATATCATTTCTAATCATATAAATGAACAAAAACAATTCACTTGTGCTATCCTATCTCCCCTGTTCATCAGCCTCTGTCCTTGTTCAAGTTCTTATCATGCCTGTAAATCTATTAGCATAGCTTGTATAGGACAAAACAAAACAAACAAAAAGTAACTCATATCACTTATTTAAACACAAATCAATCACTTAAAAGCAAGTGATAAGAGGATTTAGAAAGGGGCTACTCAATAAGGTGTAAGAAGGTCACTGTGATTCCCAAATTCTAAGATCCACTCACTAGCACCTTCTCCCTGCCCCACATCCCAAACTCCGGCCGGGGTGCTGCATTCAGGAGTGACCAGTTTTAAAAAGTTAAAAATAGATATCCCTGAATTTAACAAATAGCTGGGCGGGCTAGAAAGGCTCCAAGATGCCTAGAGGAGGGCACAGCTCAGATGGGACCAGGCAGAAAATCATCGCAGCCATAAAATAGGTCACTTGGCTGTTACTGCTTCCCGAGTATCAAGGACAATGCATTGTCACACAACACACAACAGCTGGAGCACCAAGGTACGGTGCAACATCATTCATGTGCTGGGTCTGCCAGTCAGTGAGCAGGAAAAAAAGGACCTGACTGCCAGTCTATACTCTTTTATCCCTTGTGTATGTAAAACTGACATAGCTCAGGTCCTCCCCAACACAGGTGTACAAGAGTCAGAGTAAATCATCTCCCGGGCAAGTAAATGAGAATTGTAATATTTAGACCTAAATTCTGTGAGAAAAGCAGGGGTTTAGGATCACAATTCAAAACAACCAATGTGAATTACAAAACTGACCTTTTCCCTAATAGTACAAGGTCTGGTCAAGGAGTCCATTAAGCACTAGCTTTTCAAAGATTTTAGACATCTGCTGTATCAAACTTTTCTCTTTGTTCCAAAAAATGTGTGGTCTTATTTCAGAATCTAGGAAGAATATCTGTTCTTTGTGTATAGGAGAGGGGTGAGAGGGGGAGGTGTTGCTTTTTCTGAGAAAGGCCTGTTGATCATTCTACTCCTTATGGTCAAATAAATCTGCCACAGCAAAAGTTATTTTAGTGTGTCAAAATGTCTGAAAGGTTTTTTCTGGAGCTATCAGTTAGTTTGCATCTCTATTAGCTTAAATCCTCCACATGCCACAGAGTCCAGAATGATGTTCGAAGTCAAGTAGTCCGATTCCTTGTTCCATGTATAAATTCACTTTATAATATTCCTGACAGGGACTTCCCTGGTGGTCCAGTTGTAAAGACTCGCCTTCCAATGCAGGGGACGTGGGTTCGATCCCTGGTCAGGGAACTAAGTTCCCACATACCGCAGGGCAACTAAGCCCACGTGCCTCAACTAGAGAGCCCGCCTGTCGCAAACTAGAGAGCCCATGCACCCTGGAGTCCAGGCGCTTCAACTAAAGAGAGAAAACCTGCATGCCACAACTAGAGAGAAGCCCGCACACCGCAACAAAGAGCCCGCGCGCCTCAACGAAAAATCCTGCGTGCCACAACTAAGACCCGATGCAGCCAAGAATAATTAAAAAAAAAAAAGAGTGAGGGAACCAATGAAAAAAAATATTCCTGACAGACAGCTAGCCTGTCTTTGCTAGAAGACTTCCAGTGATGGGATTCCAGTGATTCTATCTTGGGTAGCTTGAATTGTTAGGAAGTTCATTCTTATTTTGAGTCCAAATGTGTCTTCCTATAAGATGTGCCCATGGTCTGGAGCTGTAGTGATTAAGTCTAATGACAGCTCTTCACATATCTGAAGATAGCTGTCATGCCTCCACAATGTTTTCTTTCCTGAACAAACATCCTATTGATATTTTCTTCCTAGGATCATTTGCTATGTTTGGTTGCCCTCTATCCTTCTCCCTTCCATTAGTAATGACACTCTAACAGCATTCCCCCACCCCTAAGCAGCCCACGTGCTTCGTGGGAAGAAGACTTCGCCCCCAGCTTTAGAGATGGGGCATGTGGTCCAGGCTTAAACTAGTTGGCTTCACCTAAATGCCCTGGCTGCAGGGAGTTAAACTGGTCCAATCAAACTGAAGCCCACAGCCTCTGGTTGCTTGTGGGGGAAAAGAGACCTGCTCTTTCCTTCTAAACTGGGAAGCTGGTCACCCCAGGAACTCTACAGCCATTCTTGGTCTGTGAAGGGAGAAGCCTAATAAGAATAGAGCTCAAAGTGACTTACCAGATAAAGTTCTACCTAAAACCAGCGATACTTAGATTTTCGGTCACGTAATTCAATAAATTTCCCTTATGATTGAGGCAACTTTGAGTTGGGTTTTCTGTGAGCTGAACCAGAAAGCTGTCTAGAAGGACCAAGCATGAGTTCACATTCTCCTTTGAGGTTACTCTTCTCTGAGTGTGGTGCTGTATGTGCACGTTCCTCATAAAGTGTGATATCCACGCCTGAAAACATACCTTGCACTGACTTAGATCACCTTGCTTTGGACACTATACACTATTTAGAAGACTGTCATAGAGGCTACAAGTGCATTCACATTTTTGATAGCCACGTCACATAATTGGTTCAGTGGAGAGAAACAGAAGTGTGTAAGTCTTGGGCTGAAAAAGAATTACTTCTTTCCTGTACTCTTCTGTTTCTTATGTGTTTCACACTGACAGAGTATTTGTGAGTCAAAATGAGTGGATCATTAAACCAATTACAGAATCTAGACAAGTCTGATGAAGTTTCTACCTGTTGTCTTTCCCCTGTAACTGACAGAAAATGCATCAACCTTCTATTTGTTTGGCTGAGGTGAGTCTTGCCCAACACTGAAGCAGACTCATAGACTTGGTGTCTGAAAGCACCTGAAAGGTTTTTTAATCTGACCTAGCTTCCGCCCCATCTGACCCTTGAATCCCTCCTTTACGCCCCTGCTGACCGGACTTCTGTCTGAATACATACAGTAATGCGGAGCTTACATTTTCTGACTGTCCATTCTACCTCCTGTTCCAGTTCTACCCTAACAGTACAAATCCACATCCTTTCTTACAGAGAATCCTCAAATATCTGAAGACAATTATCACATCTCCTTGGAAGGTTTTATTCTTCGGGTATTAATGCTGGCAGGGTAGAGTGGAAATACGGACATGGAAGAAAAGGGGATGAAATTATTAATTTAAAGCCTAAGGATATGTATTGATTCTTAGTTCCTGCTGATTCTAAAACATGCTATTGCCAACATGTAAAAAAAGTAAAATTAAACTAAATTATCAATTCATCAATTCATATATGTTTATGAAGTACTTACTCTGTGCCAGCCACTGTACTAGACTCTAGGACTCAGATGATGGATAAGATATAATTGCTGGTCCACAAAAACAAAGTGACTTATTAAGTTCCCTGAAATTTAGTGGCAGAGCTGAGACTTAAGCACAGGGCTTGCACGCACCTCTAAATGTCACTGAATGTTTGTATAAAATATAGTTCGCTGAATTCCAGACGCTGTAAGTTTCTAAGACAGCTTCCCCATGCCCCCCAAAACAAGTCATGTTTTTAGGCATTGCAAGGAAGGTTTTCTTTGTGAGCTAAGACTCCACATATCGCTCCTTTTTTTTTTTTTTTAACCACGATATATCTCACAACATTTTTTGGCCTGCTGAGATTCTGAGATAAGCTGTAACTGCAGCCAATACATGGTTCATACA
The DNA here is from genome assembly GCF_964165515.1 of Mesoplodon bidens. Taxonomy (NCBI): domain Eukaryota; kingdom Metazoa; phylum Chordata; class Mammalia; order Artiodactyla; family Ziphiidae; genus Mesoplodon; species Mesoplodon bidens. Next base: position 57,291,706 of record NC_138178.1, on the reverse strand, counting down.
GGATTAGGAAAGAAAAAAAATCTTGAAATACAGTCACATATAACCATGTTAATTAACGTGTGTCTTACTGGCTTGACTGTAAATTCAAAACAGGTTTAAAGAGAAGTCATGGATCTAGAATGAACCGAAGAAAGTCTGACTTCTGTTTCAGAGTTTTGGTTCACATCTCTCATATTTTGATATAAGTAAAATAAGGTTTCAATAAACTCTAAGGGAGGACATGGGGAGATGGTGTTGAGTAAGGTGGCTGAAGGTGTAGAAAAGAGGAGGAAACTGTTCGTACAAGATGAAAGGAGACCACAGAAGTATCTAGTCCAGCCTTTTTCAGTCTTGTTTACCAAATAACTCTTAGTTCATACAAGATATTACTTAGACACATTTTGAAAATTAACAGATAATGTGTTCGTGTGTGCATGCATGTGTGTATGTGTCAGAGAGTGGATGCCCACCTACTGTATTTGGCACGTGACTGACCTAGGCCACCTCCATCAGTTTCCAGATGAGAAAACTGAGGTCTGAAAAGAAATAAGGTCAAACAACTAATAGGAACAGCCAGGACCAGAACTCAGGTTAACTCTGTGTGTGTGGCTAGGCGGAAACCATATACTGATAATGATTCAATTTGTCACTTGTTGGGTGTGTCACCTGTTGTACCCCAGTTGCCTCTACCCTGAGTCACTGAGCATTTCCAGCTGCCTGGCTACCAAGGAGGCATAGGGCTGACCAACGATCAGGGGCTGGAGGGAGGCCTTTAGCCGGGAACATTCTTTTGTTTACTGTATTTTACCAAACTAGAGCTAGGACTGGGGTCGAGGTCTCCTCATGCCCAGAATGGTGCTCTCTGAAACCTGTCTCTGAACACAAAACAAGACAAGCTCCATCACCCTCTTTGGTCTCTCTTTCCCCAGACTTCCTTACCTTCCCCCCATGGTGTCACCACCTATAGACCTTGACAGTGTACAGCACAACAGAGTCTACACTTGGTTCTAATTGCTTTCCTCAGTTTCCCACAATTCTTTGGGGACGACACCTTGGCTCTGAGCGTAAACAGACAACTGCCTCCTTTCTTAGCTCCTAGCACTCCCTGGCACCCTCTTTCCACCTGGTGTGTCCTGGGAAATCTCCAGTCTTAAATCGAATCAGCTCTTTGCTCCTTTCAGGCAACTCACTGATTTTTCAATGAACTTAGCTTGTCTGTTTTATTGGCACTAAAGAAGGTTGGGTTCTTAGCATCATTAACATTTTAGTTGAGGAAGAATTCCCGAACTCCCCAGGCATTAATCCAGAACTGTAAATATCTAAAAAGTAACCTGTACTCAAACAAAGCTTGGCCAGGTCTGCCCCCTTTTTAACTTGGATGCCAATGAGCCCCTAGCCCCAAATCTACCCAAGTTTTCTATACTGAATGTTGATAAGTAAAACACTGGAGTACAATAAAGTTGATGTCTTTGTCTGTTGTTGCTGCTGCTACTACTGCTGTTGAAGACCACTTCCCCCTAGGGATCCATATCCGTCAGCAATTACCTGGCAGGCATGGAGCATCCTACAACAGTAATTTCCATCTCTGTAGACACACCACTTGGAGGCAGTACTTGAATGGATGGGTGTGTAAAATAAGGATAGCTATTTGGGCTCAAAGCCTCTGGGTCCCTTCTCTCACTTTCTCCCCCTGCCCCATCCCTCTAGAGTGGGAGACAGTCTGACCTTGTTGCCAAATATCTGGTAATCATCAGTGAGTCATTTAATGGCTATGGACCCCCCTTTCCTCCTCTGTAAAATAAATGAGTTGAACTAGACCACTGTAAGATCTCCTCACATCCTGAAATTCTATGATTCCATGAGGTAGTACCAATGAAACCAAAGGGGGAAAAATGGAAGGCCTTCCAGACCACAAAGTCAAAGAGGAAAAGAAGATAGCGAAGTCACCCCTGAAAGCCAGACTGAGCACCAAGTTCATTACTTCAAACTTCAATTCTATTTCTGGGCTAAACTGATTATTTAAAAATTGTAAAAGTATCATGGTCCCCAGTTACTGAGTTAAAAATGACTAGATTCTGCATATAATTCTATATATTAATGATGGTGATTGTGAATGATAAATTATAACACAAAAAAGAAAGACTGTAAAGGAAGGCTCTTATGGGATCAGAAAAGTAATTCATTTTCGTCCTAACTGGAGTGAGACATGGTCATATATTTTCAGAGTTACATAGATAAATCCCTAAAGTACTTCCTAGAAATATAAATAATACTAATATTACCTTGCTCTTATTTACCACCTTATTTTTTTCAAAGTGGTCTCTTAGGTATTAGCTCATTTGATCATGATGACCAATCCTCCAGCAGTCTAGAAAATGTTCTACAATATGCCAAGTTAAATTCATAAAGGGTGGCAGGGAACCCCTCAGAGGCATGTGCCAACTGACCTTAGGGTAGAAATCTTAAAATGCAGTGATTTCCAACCTCAGACTGGCTCTCAGTCATCTCAAAGGGATTCATGAAATTCTCAAGCTCAATTTCATTATCTGGTCTCTGCTACATGTGCCATCTCCATCCTGACACAGCACTTCTCTCCTCTATCATTCTACCAACCTTTTCTTACTTCCCTCCCAGTGTTGCTTTAAAAGTCATCTAAGGACATTCCCAAACTATTAGGGAGATAAATGTCACAGTAGCAGTAGTAACCTATTGAGTTGAAGTACTGCAAGGACACCAAATACAACGTGCTGCTTTAGACCTTTATCTTTTACAAGATGACTCTCCTCTTGACTAGAATACCTGGAAAGTTCTTTTCCATCCTTCTGGCCTTAGAGCCTCAGCTCAAGCATCATCTACCCTGTGAAACCATAATTTCCTAAAGTGAGCTGACCTCTTACTCTTGAGGCCAGAGCATAGTACCTCCTGTAGGGCTCCTTTTATATCAACTGTCATTTGTTTACATTTTTCTTCCCACTGCATTGGACTCTTTGACAGCAGGGACCACATCTGTTCCATTTCCGTACTCCCAGTGCTTAGCCCAGTGCCAGGACAGAGTAGATGCTCAATGACAAATATATGTTCAATTAAACTGAGATGTATGTCATAAAATAGTTTAGAAGGTGCTATAAAACCAAACCAACATTGGGTTAGTGCTTTTTAAAAAAATAGAGACAATCACTAACCTAGCTGGCTAACTACATATACCTCAACTGAGGTGTTAACAAGTAGTTTATCTTTAATGGAAAGTTTCACATTTCTAAGCTACCCACACTTGGGGGATGATTTCTCTTCCATTTCTGCTCCATTTTAAAGATATAGTGGGAACCAACCTCCTGTCTTCAGCATAGACTAAGCAAATAAAATTATGAGACCTCTTGATAAGTATGAAATAGACATTGGGAGAAAAATTTGACATGGGCAATTAAAAAATTCCTGGGAAGAAGCAAATGTTTATCAGGGAACATCTTCATATCACCTAAATTTCACCTCTGCATTTTATGGAACATAAAATCTGATTTTATGGCTTGAAATATCAGTATATTTTAACTGTCTATATCCTCAATAGTGAGGATGAAAATAAACAATGAATTAAAACATGTAGGCTAGGAATGTTTGGAAAAATAAAACTGCACACATATCACTCTTTTGGACTCTTGCCAATTAAAGGTTAGAACCTGAAGTTGGGGTAATAACCTACTGCTGTTTTTTTCTTTGACCAGAGATCTCACACAAAATCTGGATATTTACAGTTTACTAAAATCCTTGATGTTCAAATTTCAAAAAGTTCATGCAACAAAGGATAGATTCCAAACACCTCTTTTCAAAGAAGGCAAACTTTTTAGGTTTAATTTTGCAATACTAGGTTGGTCTAGGCATAATTAGCACATTAATACATAAATAAGACAGTGATATCTATAGTGTGAATTTAACACTGAATATAAAACCATATTAAATTGTCAAAATTAGGATTAATAACAATATACTCAAAGGATTTTAAAACATGAATAAAATTAGGTGTAAAAACTCTAGTATTTTGACATTAACTTTTGAAAAACGTTTAATATTTTAAAACAGTTTTAAGAACATACGCTTTCTACTTTATTACAAGACAAATACTCTATCCAGAGCACAATTTATTACTACAAAATAAACGTATGTTTAAAAGACAGTCTGTCAATTGAAAAAAAAACCTCACACACATTAAAATAGCAGGTTTCCAGGCCAAGTTAAACAAAATATTTTCTACTTGACAAGCTGCTTACATTTAAATGAAAACAGGGCAATTGTGGTCAATAATATAGATTGCATATAATAAAAAGGACCTTAGATCATGTTAATACAAGGATCAGAAAGCAGTAACTTAAAACCACCCAATTATTTAGCAAACTTTCAGATACAGCAAATAAATTAATCTGTTTTAAATGAATGCTCAGATAAGTAGCTTTTTGACCTATGAGTAAGTCTCACTAGCAGCAATCACAGCAAAGCAAGGATCTGCTGAAGCAAGGCAAAGCACCCAAATCAAACAAATGGTATCAGTAATCAAAAAGCATTTGCAAAACATATTTCCTTGGTTAGTAGCAGGGGGTTCTGAGCAAATGCCACCTACAGCTTCCTTCATACTTTGATATACAGTGTATGGGGGGGTGAACACATGTTTCTCTTACCCATGAACAAGTTGGGTATTTTGCTTTTTAACAACAGGATATTTTCATTTCTGTACTGTCTTGTGAAAAAGGCCAGTTATTATACTATTAAGAATACATGTCTTTCACTTAAAATCCTCTATTATCCACTTATGTTTAACTTGTATTGGAATTTAAGAATGCGTCTTTATTGAGACAAGTAATATGTCATCATTTTGTTCAGCTAACAGGCCTGACAGACCCTGTCTCCTTGAGTTAAGAACAGCAGATCTCTATTTCGTACATTGGTGGCAAAAGGTGGCAGAATAAATGAGAAATGCCAATTGGTAGTAAAGATTTTTAATCCCAAAGATGCAGACTTTCCTTTTGCCTTGGCCTTAATTATTCTATTTGGTCAGATGATGGCATATTTTTTCAATAAAAGTGATCTCTATATATTGCAATAATTTATTTGGATGCCATTGTTATATATTTTAACAAATAACATCATTATTCACTATATCTCATATTTTTGATCCTTTTTACTACTCATCACCTTCTTTATTTGAAACAGATTTTTAACAGATAATCTTGATCATTACAACAATATCTTGCTTGCATTTTATTCAAATAATTCTTAAAAACAGCTTAAAAAGCCGTTTGGAATAACATCAAGCTTGCCATCAATCAAACGAAAAAATTCCGCTGGCGGTTGTATAAACATCAGATCAAGTCTGATGTTTTCAAGGATTTCAGAGTGAACCATAAAAAACTCCATTAACTTCTGACAAAGAATGCAAATTAATCACAACATGGGGTGAAATGAAATTAAAGGCTCTTTTCTAATCAATGACAAGGCAGGATGAAATATTTGTTACTCTCTCTGCACTCAGACTGCCTAGGATGTTTGCACTTCCCTTGCAAAGCCCCAAATGTAAGGTGTGAGTACAGATTTACCCAGTTGCTGTTTAGCCCCCCCACCCCCGCACCCCAGAGCTATCTGCTTACAAGTCGTGGAGATTCACAAAACACACTAATCATCTGAATCTCAGGTGCATCCAATTTGTTATTCACACTCTCCCATGCCAGTGAAAAGCCTGGCGCAGACAGATGCACCAGGAACCCTAAATGACAGTTTTGGCCTCCGGAAGTACAATCACTACAGCAAAATCTAGTACAGCCTCCAGGTGAAATGTCTGGAGCTCCATATGGAGCAGGGAAAATTAACAACAAGATGAAAATCACTGCAGCAGCAGGGAGTCGGAATTTTTTTTAAAAAAATGAAATTTAAAGATGAAGAAAGAGAAGTAATAAATTAATGGGGTGTGAAAACATTCAAGGCTTTACAATACCAGGGGCACTATTTGCTCAGATTTTTTTCCTTTTTTTAACTTCAGGTCATTTTGATGTAACTTATTAACCAAGATCAGGAAATGTAGCCAAAAGGAGAAGAACATTTTTACACATGCAAAAGTACCTTAAATACATTTGTATCTATATTATCTTCACTTTCCTGTGGCATCTTGCTTACCAATTTCCAAATGCCAGAGCTGGCACATTCCCTGAGAAGTCTCCGTAATGGATTTACTATCATCCTAATGCAGGGTACTGTTGTAAAGTCTGAATGAAGGATGACAGTTTTTAGCAGGCAATCTTTTTCATTTCTCCTAAATTATGGTATCATTAAACAAACCATTGCCCACCATCATGTTTTTTAAGTCAACTGGATTTGGATCTACATGATTAACTATATACACAGCTCTAGTCCTTGTCCGGACTTGCACATTTTTCCCGATGACTATTAAAGCTAAATTGTTCAAGAAATTGAGATACTATCTGTTTACCAGATGTTTAAAGACACAAGTTTTCATTATTCTATTGCAGAATATCCTTCACAGGCACCCAGAGTTTAATGGCACTGGGGTCAGTGAGAGCTCTGGGTCCCTCCAGATCCATCACTCTGCTAAACACATGGTAAGAAAAGCAAAAGGGCTCTAGGGAATGGTCTTGTCATCATCTTCCATGGCACAACCCTTCTCATCTACACAGGAGGCCTCCTGAGGGCAGAGAAGGAGAGCCAGGAGAAGGGCTTGGTGGGGCTGAGCGGGAAGGAGGGCAGTGGTTCGAACAGCAAACCAAAATCAGAGTTCACAGAGCCAGTCATCTGGTTGAGTCGCCTGCAAGTCCTAGATCTAACTGTACCCATTCATCCCCAAGGCAAGGCACCTCATCTCTCTGAGACTCAGTCTGCTCACCTGGAGGCTGGAAATAACAGTCCCGAGTCAGATAACAGCAAGTGCTTTGGAGCTGGATGTCGGAAAGGTGCTAGGTGAATCTGACATCGTTGTTCCTCCTATTATAAGCTGTAGTAATAAGACCGTGTATTTATAATGGCTCCTAACCTTTCTTTCCATAGAGCCCTAAACTGCATGCCAGTGAGGCTATGCAACTTTAAGGCCTAAAGGAAACTAAAATAGACAGTGTTTTCAAATAACAGATAAAAACCCAACCCCCCAAACAATGAAATTCATGGAGAATGATTATCTCAACAAAAATCCAATCCTTTAACCTTTATGTTGGTCTTGGGCTACTAACTCTCCCTGCTATCTTCCCAACACCTCACCCTCATCTGTGTCCCTACCAGATACACAATGTGTCACCGGCCGTAAGAGACGCTGCTAACGACGCTGTCAGCAGCACTGACGCTGGGCTGGGGGAAGGACGAGTCTGGATGCTGGCTTTGCCTCCCCTCTTTCCCTTCTGCTCATTTTACACTCTGCTCCAGCTGCAGCTGGCAGGTTGCAAGCACATCCTCTTGCAACCTTTGGTTGAGGATTAGAAATTCATATCCATAATCTTATTTGATCTGCATACTTCTAATCAGATAGGAAAGGCAGGTATCAGGATGCTCATTTTAGAGATGAGGAAACAGGCCAAAGCAAGAATTAAGGCCTGCAGTGACCGGAGCTTGTTAGAGCTGGGTTCTAATCCTAATCTTCTGGCTCCTGGTCTAGAGTTCTTTCAAACAGGCCAGTCTCCTCAGCTTGCCACTAGTGAAGGCAGCTGAGATCTGGTTCCCTGATTTGACTTTGAGTACCCAGCCCTGGGTACAGAAGGGATGCAAAACTGTGAGATCTTAAGGATATATGAAAATCTTTCATGTGTTCAAGGGCCAGACCAGTGGGTAATAATTAAGATGAGGCAGTCCTCAGCCTGGTAAATAAAGCTTTGACTCTATGGCTGCTTTGTAAACTAGTGAGTTACCTATCACTGGAGGTGTTCAACTTTGTTTTTTTTTGTTTTTTGTTTTTGTTTTGTTTTTCTGGTACGCGGGCCTCTCACTGCTGTGGCCTCTCCCGTCGCGGAGCACAGGCTCCGGACGCGCAGGCTCAGCGGCCATTGCTCAAGGGCCCAGCCGCTCTGCGGCATGTGGGATCTTCCCGGACCGGGGCACGAACCCGTGTCCCCTGCATCGGCAGGCGGACTCTCAACCACTGCGCCACCAGGGAAGCCCTCAACTTTGTTTTTCAGAGATACTGTAGAGAGGTTTGATTCGATGTTGTCTGAGATCACTTTCCACTCCTGAGAGTGTGTGATTCACTCCTGCCTATTCCACTTGGGATTCAATGGCCCCAAACCACCTACAGTACAACAATGAGCAAATCAGCCATCCTGTTTGTCCAATTTATAAGGGGAGGCTATCACACAGAGTGGTTAGGGGTTCAAATGAGATAATATGGGGCAAAGAGAAGGTATTATTTCATAATCCAGTCCCTGCGATACTATCAAAATAAACATTTTTCTTCATGTGCTTTATTTGAAGGCAAAAGGGTAGAAAAGGAATCTATAAAGTAACCTTTCCCAATCTTCAGTCTATATAGTACAAAGCCTGTAAAATAAATGCCAACTCCATCAAAAGTTATTAATGATTCCAGCAATGAAGTGCACAAACTTCTGTTGAAAGACCTGGGAAATAGGCCTGATGGCATCAAAGCTGCTTCTATTATTTGAAATGAAAGTCCCAATTTGGTGACAATATTCTATCACAATTCAAGGAATACAGTTTTCCCCTCACTCTGGCATAACAGTGATTGCTGCCTAGGGAGTTCAGCACATTAGACTTTTCCAACTTCCACTCGACTGATCAAGTAAACATATACTTAAACATTCCAGAAAACAATACTGCAAAGGTAGACAGCCTCTTTCTAAATTCGACCAGAGCCTTCAAAAGCTTCATTTGTCAAATGCAATCATTTCTTAGACTTATCACTTGTCAAATCTCACTGACTAAATACTCTAGGCATTAGGAATCTCAAGAATACAGCTACATTCCCAATCTTTGGTATTTTTTTTTTCTTAGATGGCTTATAGAAGTTTTCTATTAAGACTTGTTTGAGAGAGAAGTTATACAGTGCCTCTTCTCTTCATTTACAAAATTTGAGGGGATTGCACACACTGGCCAAACAGTGAATTGTTTAAAAATTACTGACAGAATAAGAGGCTTACCAAGATAAATATTCTAATGAGCTATAAATCCTGAAAATGTGATTTTAATTTGATGGGCTACCTAGAGCTAAGCAGCAAGGCTGTACACAGTAAAATCTCACTAAATGCGAGCATGCATGCCAAGTGATTACACTTAGGATCTTCTCTTTAAGGAAAAGATTATGTTTAAACAAAGAATCCTACAAATTTGAAAAGTGAGACTGACACTCTTGAACCTAACAACTTGGATGATTTCCCTTCCACTTATCTGATGGCTTTAACTGTAAAAGAAAAAAGATACAAAAGAGACATTTCAGCGTGTGAAGGGGCTTTAAATGTCCACATGGGTACCAGGACAATTTGCTTAAAGCTGCTTATAAAGATGGTAGAGAGAATGGGTCCCATCCTATTATTCAATAACCATGTTTGTGATGCATCTGTATAATCTAACCATGCATAAATTAGTATGTGTAATACAACACTTATTTGCATAATAATAGCAAGTTAATAGATGCTTAAAGAGCAGAGACCAACACCACCTTTAAATCAGACATGCCTCCAGGCACTTTGGCCTGTACAGACCAAGATGCCAGAAAAACAGGGAGCATCAACCAACAGTCAAACCATTCATTTTTCATCCCTCTAGACATTTCACTTATTTCCCCCCACACACTGGGGAATCATTTTCAAACCACAAAATAGCTTTATATTTTAAGCGCTAGCACCCTTCTATAATAAAAATCTTAAAGAAATTACTATAGAGATTATTATCAGCAATGGTAACATAATGGACATTTTATTTTCCTAGCAATGTAAATAGGAAGGGCAAATTTTTTAAAAAGAAAATGTTCGAAATCACAGCCACATAAAATTGGGGGGCCCATCTATTTGCTTAGCAAAAATAATGACTTAGATTAGATATTTTCACCCTTCACCTCAATCCTTTAATTCAAATAACTAATTGAATCCAAAAACGCAAATAGTGTATCAAGAAAAGGTTGTGCCCCTCTTCCAACCTCAGTAAGAGCACATGGTACTGGGTTGGGATGAGGAAAAACATTACCAGTGTCACACAAAGGAAGAGCACAATGATGGCTTTCAACCTTTAACAAAGAAGAAAACAATCTGGAGTATAAAAAAATCAAAAATCAATACAGACTCCTAAATGACTCCTTTAAGATATCACTTTTCAATTTAACAGGACAGATTTATTTGTATGTGGCTCAAATGTTCACAATTGCTCCCTGTACTTCATACATAGGAATGAATGTCACAGTGGAAAACGGCAGTAATGAACAATCTTACCTGAGGATATGGAAACCTCCCAAGAGCAAGCTGAGAAAGGAAATAATATTTGTCTAGTTATAGATTTGCATGCAGGGCAGATCTTAAGACAGACAAGTACTAAATTTCAGAATTACATCCAGCAAATATAAAAAGCTCACAACCTTAAATGCACAAACTAAATTATTGCTGTAATTACATTGAAAGCTATATATAGAATGAACATTTACATTGGACAATGTTGTATCCCTGATAAAATATTCTATTTTTAACAACTAAACACTACCCCTACGTAGTTTCTCTTAGGAATATTGTCAGCTGTACGGGCATTATTCACATTTACAAGTGTACGACAGTTTCTTCTAAACAGAGATGTAAAACCATAGTATACTGTCGGCTTTTCCTCTTGTAAAAATGGAAACACTTAATTGCTCCTAGCCCACAGCTCTGTAGAATTTTCAGTTATAAGTATTACAGGAAGAGTTGTAGGAAATGGGGAGTGGGCCATGTGAAATAGAAAATTTTGCCATTATTTTCATTTATTTGTTAGTTTTTTTCATCCATTCATATTTAGAAGAAAAGAGCTACTACTAGTGGGAAAGTGGCAGTTCAAGACTGTGAAGTTGGAACTATAAGTCTGAAATTGGGTAAGTGAATCCTTACAGCTTCCTATTTTATTTATTTGTAAACTGCTATGTATTTCTAGGCCACTCACTTAATTTTGGTCTTTAAATTCTCACCTGTGAAAACAAAATGATTCAACCAGGAATAGGATTGATATGAAGTGATAAGATCAAATTTACCAAACGTACCATAATTTATTTAAAGAAAACTGTGGCTAAATTTTGCAACTTCATAATGTGGCCCATTGTCAGGTCTGAAATCCTTTATAGGTATTTGTAAATATTTTCAAAGTAGAATCACTACATCAGGAAACTTTGAAGCTAGAATGGATCCAAGGAAACATCAATCTATTTTACAGATTAGAACCCCAGAGTCCCATTGAAGATGTTTCCACACAGTTAATCAGTAGAAGCCTGGGGACTGACCCCAAGACTTGCAACTTAATCCAGGGTTCTTTCCAGCATATTACATTGCTTTTCTAGATCTTGAGAAGTTGTGCACTTATCTCAAAGACACTGACACTGCTCAAACATTTTTGAACTCCTCTTTTGGAACTGTGTTTAGAATCATTTCAAGTCACAGAAGAACAACTACTTCATTTTATTAGAACTGCATCTTATCTTGAGCTTAAAATTATACCCTTCTGCTTTTCGATCATGTAAATTATTTGTTGACTAAGGTCTGAATGGCCTACGGGTATTACCAAAACCCAAAGCCAACTTCAAAGAATAAATATTTTGTTCCTTAATAAGGATAGACATGAAGATGCTGAGGTTAATTTTTAAAGTTCTAAAACCAGTTTGAGCAACAGCAATGTAATAGGAATAAACCATATGACCATGTAAGGTGACTACTTGGAAAGGGCCAACACTCATTTGGATGTGTGTGTGTGTATATATATATATATATATATATATACATATATATATATATATGAATACTTGGTAAGATTTGTTACCTTGTACTCATTTCTTGTATACTCAGAATTCTCAGATTTTCAAGACATAAAGTTATACTATCATTGTTTCATTTGGTGGATGTCATTAATCTGTTCAACTATAGAGTGAAGGAAAGAGAGTGTGGATGTTAATCAATCTCCCTTTCACAGTTTTGTGTGATTATGTCTGTTGTCTATATGCTGCTATTAATTAGGAAGGGGAGGGACTCAGCTCTCCACGGCCTCCACTCCACCTTCACCCAATACAGCCTATTGATTTGACTTACATTCTGTAAATACAGTGTGTTTCTGGCCAATGAGAATGTGCACATTGATTCAGAAGGAGCCACTATGGTCTTTTGTGGCAGTAATGGGTGGGCTAGGCATTTGCACCATTCTGTACTGAACTGACAGGCAGTGACAGCTCACCAAAAGCTGTCACCTATCATCACACCCATCTGCAGATTATGAGTTTTGCACATTCTTTCATTTGGAAAAAGTAGCAAGAGGAGGGTCTCTGGTCTGCAAAAGCTGACAGCTTAATAACTACTAGAAAGTGTTTAGAACATCCTATCTGAAGTCCTTCTACAGGTGCTGCACCATTCACTCTGGTACATGTTGAACATGTCATTAGGGCCTATGGAAGAATTCTGTCCATGTAGCTTACCAGCAGAAGAAACTTGACCACCATATATACAGTTAAGGTCTAAACTAGCTGGCCAGTGCCAACACTGGCCATTGGTTCTTGTAGATTAAAGAACTAAGCAATGATAAAAGGAAGACTTTAAAAAAAAAAAAGAAGAGTGGGATGAGGTGAAAAATGTGAACTTTTTCCACTTCAACACAAAGCCTCAAATTCTCAAGTCATCACTGTTCTATGGAGAGGCAAGGCTACAGCAGACTTGGGAATGTGTACTCATCTACTTGGCCCCCTGTCACAACTGGTAAAAGGTAATTAGGCTGGCTGATGATATTCATTTACTCTGTAAGAGACCTCCATCAAGAGAACAGAGAGAAAATTCAGCAGGGAGCCTCTCTGTACCAGCCAGCTAGGGAACAGGTGGCAATGCTTGAACTAGTGACCTCAACATTCTTGGAACTGGCTTTACTTATGTGCACTTTCCTGATATCCTGTGGAAGCTCCGTCTTACTTGTCAACTACATTCCTGCGAGGACTGTTTCTAAGGCATCTTGCAGGTCTGACCTCTTTTCAATCTGAGGGCAGAGAATGGTCCCGTGTTCTTGACCAGAGATGCGCAACAATCATTTCCTCTCCCACAGTGTCACCACTGGGCTGCTCCAGTGGCAAGCCAAGGATTCCAATTCTGCACTAGTGAAAACTGGCAGCGGTACTATAAGGCTGGCACCACAAGCAGTCATTTTAAGGCCCTGGGAGAGGGAGCTGCCTTCCATGTATGTCTCTGCCCTTTCAGGTTTAATGCAGCTGCAATGTTTATGTTCTATACTATTTGTCTTGTGGCCAAATAGAAGGAAATATATAGCTAAGCCCTAGAACCTTTTTATCAAGTTCAATTAGGAGAAGGTAAAAAAGGAAAAGGGCTCTTAGCAGATATGGATATGGCTGAGGCTGTCAAAAGTCAAAATAAACACTGAACCCTTATGGGGAAGAGGGAGCACATATGCTATGAGTGAATATTTCAGAGACAGATGGACCTGGGGCCATTCTGTATCTTTTATCCTTACTGGTCTATTAATCTACTTGCATTTCCCCAGTTTTTATTGTCAAGGTATTATAAATTAGGAAACTTACAAAAGAGAGTATGTAATCTTCTCTGAAATGGCCTGCAGATATGTCACTGTACTAAATGTGTTTCAGATTTAATGAAGCTTTAATGTCCTTTTTAATTTTGCCTGTTTCTGTATCACCAGGGGTCGGGCAAGGCAATCAGCACTCAAGAGGGTGGTTTGGTTTAAAACTAGGAAAAAACTCATTTGCTTATGAGTTGCACTGTATTTTCTTAATTAAATTTACTGAGTAAAATGGTTTAAGTTCAGCCAACCAATGACCTTTGTATGTAGATGTAGATTTATAAATAGGTTAAAGAAGAAGACAAAAAAAGAATCACAACAAAGCAAACAGATTAGGGCTTAGCCAATGGAAGTCTTTGCCCTCTTTATCATCTTTACAAAAGAAGCATTTAAATTCAGGAAGCTTAAGTCCAGTTAAAAAAAAGTATATTGAAAAATGTGGGCGCACAGAAGTGCCAACAATTCATCAAATGACTCTTAACATCCTTTTCATTCCCAGCAGGGGAGCGGCTCACATTGTAAAAGATTTGGAAAAGCTTTATTTATTTTGGGGAAGTGGAGGTAGAGATGAGGGAGGGAGAGGATTCTATTTAATGTTAAATAAAAAAGTGCATTTTAATTCTAAATACATAAGATTCAGCAAAGTGTTAAATACTCTGTTCGTTGTGGGAGATTTACTATGCAAAAGGCAGAAAAAGAATGCTCTAAAAACATTTACCAGTTGGGAATACACTTAAATAACAGTAAACCACTAACCTTTCACTGTAAAACTAGGACTGCTCCTTAGTGTTATCTGATTGATCTTTGATTTGTCCAACCATAATCTATGAACTACTCTTGAGTTAGCAGTATCTGAATATGCTGGACTTTATAATTTAAGTAACCAATATATGTGTGAGTGTGATTAACAATTGCCAAATACATAAGAAATGTATGATAGAAACCTTTGTATTTTAACAAAAAGGGTAGAAGATATTTATTTACAAAGCAACAAAAATGGCTTCTGTTGACAATAAGAATAATTATTGTCATGAAGTCATAAATGATAAAGAGAAAACATACATTGTAACCAGAAAGCAAGTGCAGGACAAAAACTCAGGATATGTTTTTGGTGATCAACTGACCAACTGAGAATATCAACAATGTGGGAGTAGCTTTAAATTTACAATTATACTGAAGAGCACTGGATTTTATAAATTCTTAATTTAGACATATTCTATGTTTCTCAGCAAAACTGCAAATTGAAAATAATCATTTTCAATATAGCCAATGATCTAGTTGAAGGAGGACTTTATAGTCTGAAATGTTCTAAAATTTGTTCTTAATTACCCTTGTGCACATTTTACACAATTAAATTTCCATCGAAGGATTTTGCATTTAGATTGTGCACTGCAGTTAAACCTTTATTTTATAGAAATGCAGCAGCCACTTTGGGACATTCAGACACAGGGAAACTTTAAAAAATCAGACTTAACTACTGGATTACATAAAATTCCCTAGGTGAGATTTCATCCCAAGACCAATTTACACAGTCCTAGAGAGAGAGTTTAAATCATCTGAAACTATGCTAGCGAAGGACCATAATAAATACTAAATACCTCAAAATCTACCCTAAGATTTTTCTTTTCTTCCCGTGTATCAATTTCACTGTCCTCTTACTGTATGGTTTAAAAACAATCCAAAGGATATAACAGCAATTTACCAGTGTTAAAGTGCTTTGGAGGTTAAATTGACAACAAAGAACACAGAAACACAAAGCGTCTTGAAGTAGGGTTTCAATTAAATGTGGAGGATTTAGTAATGCAGTACCAAAAAAAGAGTTACAAATTAATTTAATCTTCTGCCCATAGTTTGCAGCTGCACTCCGAAGTGTCTTGGGCTTAAGAACAAAGCCTTGAAAGGCCTCGGAGTGAGGAAAGCTTCAATTTTTAATGTATAACGCCATTAGCTGATAACTTGTGGAATGTGCAACCCCTGCGGAGGGGCATAAGTGCGAGTAACAGAGACGGATGAAGTGACATATTTGTTCATGTCTAGAACTATGAGGAAGAGGGTTATTACTAACACCATCAGGCCCAACAGAAATATGCCCTAATAACCTTTGGGACCCTCCACATTATCAGTTTTCACTACATCAAATATATTAAAACCAAAACCTAATTCACTTTAATTAAAGACAATTAGTTTGTTTTACTATTATTGTTTTAACTTGTGTGACATTATAATACATTGCAAATTAAAGACGGAATATTAAATATAACAAAAGCATCAAACTGTGTACACCTTCCCACCCATGCTTGGTGAAATCAGCTTATCACCGGTGTCTATTTAAGGAAATTCAAGAACAACCATGATTAAAAGTAGTGTAGAAACATTTCACCCTAAAAAGAATTCAGTGGAACCATGCATATGTTTTCCCTATTCAATTTATACTTCTTTTCACATAATGCTTTCCTATAACTCCAAGGATTTCTTTAACACAAACAGAAATATGACCCAATGGAGGCACAAGAAGCTTAATTAATTTGCCCAAGGTCATACTGTAGGTTGGTGGCAAAGCTTGTTAAATTACTGGTAACTCTGGGCTCTACAGATGTTTTGGCAATGGCAAAGGCCCCTGTCTGCAAAGGCCCCAGAGACTTCTGGTGCAGAGGGTGAATGAACCACGGCAAATAACTCACGACGCCTGTTCAAAAGGTGCCAAGTGCTCTGGAGAGCTCACAACATTTTCTTTGTGTAGAAAGAGCCTAAATGTGAGTTTGCCACCAGGAGTGCTTCTTAACAGGTCCCAATATTTTAAAAAGAACTATTCATCCTCACCAGAGTCCATTAATAAAAAGTAAATTTATTTTAACTTAAAGATCCCAAGCACAGTAGCACAAAGAAATAAATCAAACATTTATCCATCATTCAGAAGGTCCTGCATTCTACCCACAGATCACTAATAATAATGGAGAAAAGACAGCATCACAAATAAATGTTTCTAATACAGTGGGTTTTTTTTTCTCTTTTTAAATTAGAAATGGGTTTATTACAGTGGACACTTAAATGGGGCCAGGGCAACAGTAATTCACAAGTACAATATCCTAATGCTGTTCCTTTAATTGCTTTATTTGTTTTACTGTTAAAAATGATTGCTTGCTGTCGTCTAACCATGCATGCTGAAAAGCATGATACATTGAGGTCTCAACCTGGGCAAACTGTACCTAAACTTACACTTTATTGCAGCTTAGTTCACAATCTTCACCTAATATAGGGTTATATCCCAGCGCAGCAGGAGGATAAATCATCCTGGAATATTACTCTGGTAAAGTTTAGCTGTGACTGGAGCATATGTGCTTTCGAGCCACTGAAGCAAAGGCCCATAAAATACACTAATTACTGGAAGTTATGGTCACTGAGTGATTGATAGCGCTCTGCAAGGCAACTTCCTCATTTTCAGCTCTTCTGACGGGGCTCATCCGCCACATAGCAATTATTAATTCATGACCCACCCCTCAGGCATTAGTACCTTTACTTCTAATTCTCCTGCTACCAAACTACTGCTACAGCTGGACACTGTCTTTCTTCATTCTGATGGCTGGGTAAGGATGATAAAAAGTAGATTTCACGCTAAATGCTATTGTTTTGAATCTTTAAATGTTGCTTGGTCTTTCTAACCCTGCTGTCCTAAAAAACATAATTCTCCTTCCTCTCCCATAATGCTATTTCACTTGCATCATTTTCTTTTTTCTCTTTAAAAAAGAATATGTGTGTGTTTATGCATATATATGTATATGTATGCATATATGTGTATATATGTGTGTGCGTGTGTTTGTAAATGTGTGTGTGTATATATCAATCTGTCTGTCTATACTGTATTAGATCAAAAACTCTGAATAATTTTTTAGTGGAACACTGTGCTTTAAATGCAATATATAACTTCAACTAGGCCATAGTAAATATGAGGCAGTTAATTGATAAAAAAAATAAAATAAAAGGCACCCCCCTTAACCCTCCATTTAAATAGACCCACTTTTGTAGCTTTGAAGACATTCTAAGTGTTTCAAGTTGATTTCCATCAGTAGCTTCACTCAGAGCAATGCTAATTAAATAATATCTGGGTATATAACTGAATTTCTAAAAGTCACTTAGAAACAACTGCAAAGGTCTCTTTTGATGGTGTTCTGTGCCTTGAGAGGAAATTCAGTGAGAGACTCTGAATTAAAGAGAGATAAAGAGATTAAAGAGAGATAAAGTTCAGTCATGATGGATGAAAGCAGACTTTTTACTTCTCTAATAGAAAAATAAATGTTCTTCAAATTTTGAACAACTCAAAATGCAATACTAAGGGTGGTTTTCCTAGGTGGAATCTGAGACAGTGTAATGGATGAATAGATGACTCCAAGCTACCTATCCTTTCAGAGTTTGTTTCAAATTATTCCTCCTCTTCTGTTGGGAGTTAGTCCCAGAAAACAATTTGGAGGACAAATTCCATACCCTCCCTGTTCATACCATTCACTGGGCAGTGTATCACATGCCACCTGGTAACTATCTTCCTGTATCTCTAATGCCGGTAAATTTCACTTGTTTAAGGGCAAACTCTAAGTCATAAACTTAAACATAACATAAACATAAACATATGCTCTCCATGACACCAGAAATAGTATTTTGCAGTAGGCTGATGATGACCATTTGTTGATTATGATATACATCCTGATGGTGATGTCTCCTAGAGCTTGGTCAACTTGGTGCTGCATGGCTTGGTTGCTTCTACTATTAAAGCTACAATACTTTAATAAACATAGTATACAAACTTTTCAGTATTAGGGGCTGACTGTTTTAACTGGCAAGGCCCTCTTACACATACTTCACTGCTTAGAATAGTCACTTTCACATACTTCAGCATTATGATTAATTTAGATGGCTTATTTCTTGTTAAAGACTGAAGGGGTACAAGAAGGGAGAAGATTAGAGTCAACTGCCCCCAAATCCATCTCATGTGCTTAATTCAATAACCATTTTCATCTTTACAGTAAGAATTAAGAAATGACACTCTTTCAATATGTTTGTATAACGCTGACCTGTGTGCTCCAACAGTGGGTGGCTTTAATCCTGATAACAGCCCCTAGAGACCTAGCTTGGTGGGGTGTCCTCCATTTCTAAACTGTTCACTGGAGTCATGTAGCTACAGGTACCTGAGAAAACATCAGTGCTGGGGTATAGTCTATCGAGCACAGTCTAAGACACACCTGTATTTCCAGACATTTCAAACTCAAGAGAGTCATAATCAGGTAATATGCTCACACTTCTGGCCTCCCTGTGTGTTGCTGCTCCTGAGAGAGGGGGGGATGGAAGAAAGGAAGGGAGAGGTATGGAGTGGCCATCCCCACACCAAGACTCCATGCATGCAGATGAAGTCATCTTGGATTTCCCTTCTTAACCACCATCTGACTACACCCTCACCACCCACAGAATCCTGAGAAAAAACTAAATGGTTATTTTAAGCTATTAATGTTGGATAATTTATTAAGAGTAATAGATAACTGAAATGCTATCCTTGACATTGATGTCAGCTCTCCCACTCATCTGCCCAGTCCTATGCGCTTTTCCACTGCACTTTTACTTATCTTTCTCCCTTCTAGTCAAGGAGCTCCTGAGGGCAAAGTTTGTATCCCCACTGCCAACACAAGGCAGCACTACATAAATGTTTACTGATTAGATGGCACTCTCATCTACCTGCTTCCACTTTATTATAGCAGACATACTGGAGATTAGGTTAATTTTTGTGTTTCTTAAAAAAAAATAAACTAGGTCTTAACTTCTGAAAAACAACAGCAATTGTACATTTCAAAATACAGTAAAGCTGGGCTTCCCTGGTGGCACAGTGGTTGGGAATCTGCCTGCCAGTGCAGGGGACACAGGTTTGAGCCCTGGTCCGGGGAGATCCCACATGCCATGGAGCAACTAAGCCCATGCACCACAACTGCTGAGCCTGTGCTCTAGAGCCCGTGAACCACAGCTGCTGAGGCCCGCACACCTAGAGCCCGTGCTTAGCAACAAAGAGAAGCCACCGCAATGAGAAGCCCGCACACTGCAACAAAGAGTGGCCCCCACTCACCGCAACTAGAGGAAGCCCGCGCACAGCAACGAAGAGCCAACGCAGCCAAAAATAAATAAATAAATAAATCTATTAAAAAAAAATACAGTAAAGCTGAACCAACTATAGGGAGAGTATAGGTAGCAATCCTGTGAAAAGTAGTGTTGACTATGAGCAGAGTCACAATAAACCAGTCTTCCCCTTTATCTGATTTCCTGCTCATTTACAGTTACCATTTCTCCCTCCTTTTTTTCAAACTACTGCTCTACTTCTTTTCTACAGCATAGTAGAAGAAGCAGACTTTCATCCAGAGTCAGACATTTAACTGTAGCTCCCTGGTCTAGTCACCTAACCTTTCTGGAAAAGTCCTTTAATTTCTCTGGATCTCAGTTTCCTTATTTGCAAAATGGGAACTTCAATGCTTAGAGATCAAAGTTGGTGGAATAATCTTGGGTACCTTAAATTACTGATTTTTTGGTCATTTCCATCACAGCGGGGAGAAGCTTAAATGAGATAATGAATATCAAATGGCTTTGTAAAGTGTTATGTACACATAAAGTGTTGTCACCCTTCTAGAATGACACTGAGCAAGAAGATGTCAACAGCAAGGAATAGAGGAAAGCACACTCCACTTCACATCAGAGGTCCCAGCTGCCAGTCCTCATCTGCACAGTCCAAGCTTATGCTGTACCTGTGGGCACAGTCCTTCCCTTCTCTGGACCCGAGCTTCCTCACTGGTAGGAGGAGGGATCTGACTTAACAAGTTCTAATGTCTCTCTTCTAGTTAAAAAACACTCTAGTCTCTAAATACAAGATAAGGAGTGCAAAAGATTTTTCTAATTAAATGCTAAAAAAATGTTAAAGTTATTATTATTCAGTTCAGAACCAAAGTATGGAAAATAGTCTGTAGGATCTTTGAGAGGATTTTTTTTTTTTTTTTTTTTTTTGCGGTACGCGGGCCTCTCACTGCTGTGGCCTCTCCCGCTGCGGAGCACAGTCTCTGGACGCGCAGGCTCAGCGGCCATGGCTCACGGGCCCAGCCACTCCGCGGCATGTGGGATCTTCCCGGACCAGGGCACGAACCCGTGTACCCTGCATTGGCAGGCGGACTCAACCACTGCGCCACCAGGGAAGCCCTGAGAGGATTTTTAAAGCTAATTTCAGGTCACTGGATCTGAGTATTGATAGATCTCTATGAGCAGTGTTTTTTATTGCTCAGATTCTCAAAGGTAGCAGCAGCGGTTCCTCAAATTATCACACTCAGAATTTTAGAGTTGACAGATGTCACTAGAACACTGGCCCCTTTTATCTTTTAGATCTCCACTCAAAAGTAACCCGACACCACTCAGTTACTCCTATCATATGGTGCTGTTTATTTCTGTCTAAAAAGTTATTATTGTCAAGCACCCTTCTTTATAATGTAGGCTCCATTAAAGCAGGGATTTTGTCACTTTCATTCCTAGCAATGTCCCCAGTGACTAGCACAGTGCCTGCCACATAATGGGCACTCAACAAAAATCTGCTAAGTGACTAAATGAATAAATGACTGCATCTTGTCTAACCTTATACCTGTCTCTTCTACAAAGTATTTCTTAAAAAAAAACAAACCTGAGACAAGTATTCAGTCACTACTTAAATGTCCCTAGGGATGTGGGCATCTTTTTACCTCTAAAAGGATGACTGCACTGTTGAGTAGGAAGGGTGCAGGGATCTATCCATTAAAAAACTCTTCTTTATACTGAATAGAAAACCATGGGCTTTTTGTTTTTTGTTTTTTCGTTAGCTTCAGAAAGTTCAGTCTGTCAGTCATAAAGTAGCAGCTTGCCTCTCCACTGATAATCCTTCAAACACTGGAATATGGGTTGTCAAATGCCTGCTTTGTCTTCTCTTTATTTCTTTATTCTTCATATGAAGACTTCGTTGATTTAATGTTTTTTTTCTTTTTTTTAAAGTCCAAATTTTGTGTGTTTGTGTGTATACACGATTTGGACATGTGCTCTTGGAAAAACTTTAAAATCAGTCTGAAATCCATCAAAATAATAAAATGCTTAGCTGGGACTACTAGCACCTGTTCCATCTTGTTTTGTCAATCTCATGGTTGTTCACGATAGCTCTGAGCACAAAACAAGCTCAACAATGCCTCATTCAGCGGGAAACACTTCACTTTGTCTGCCAGTTTCACATTCACTACAATCACTGACAACCTTGGAAAATGCACATTTAGGCATGGTAATCTGAGACAGCTGGATCCCTTCACAGACCTTGCAAAAGGCTGAACTAGTCGATCCATCATCTGCCAAAGGTCATTTAACAGCTCCTTTTTGCAATAAGTTATATAAAATTTTAGACAAAAAATGACAATAGAAAAAAATCAAGTTAAGACAGAATTACAGAAAGGGGAGTGTGAGCAGAGGAATGAGTGACTGGAACTGTTACATGCTGTTTTCCTCAATATTCTTCAATGTAAGGGAAGGAGGCCCATGACAAGGATTCCAGAATCACACTTCTACCCACTTTCCTATACAACCTTCCACTGAAATTTCCTTTGTCTTTGGACCCTTCAGCTTTAATTCTTCTGCCTTCCGATGGTTTTCAGCAGAAACTTCTGATCAACAGGTAAGATATTTCACTAGATGGAGCAGCAGATAACATATTATAATAAGATTCAATGTCCACTCATGTTCTTGACAATAATTATAAAATGGAAGAAGAGAAAAAAATCAATATTTGAGTGGTGCACACCAAATGCCAAGTTTTTATGCTCGAGAGAAGCTGACAGCAGCTGTTAAGAGGGCACCCAGAGCCATCCGTCACCCCTCAGACCAGGTTCATAATCACCAGGGGCTAGAAAGGCAAACAAAGCTGCAGCTGTAGATCCACTAGAGACAGTTGTGTCTCTGGAAACTTTTTTTTTTTTTTGTAGGGAGAGTGGGGAATAGGTTCTTCTGTATATTTAAAGGCAGGAACCAAGTCTAGGTAATGCTCCATAATTCTTTTCACCTGGTAAATATCCAATACCTAGATGTTATTTCAAAGAAAAGCTTACTTCTCAAAGTAATTTAATGGAGTTGTTACTGTTAGATGAAAGTATTTATTAAAAAGCCTAGAATACTGAAATTGCTTTCTCTCAAAAGAATAGGTGTTTACTATTATTGTTTATCTTCTGCCTCCTTCATTACATTGTAGGTTCAACAAGGAAAGGGAACATACCTATTTTATTTACCAATGTGTCCCCAGCACCTAGTAAAGTATTTGGCACATAAAAAGTGTTCAATAAATATTTGAGGAATGACTTCTAATGTTATCTTTGCTCCACAGATAAGAGGCTGACACTTAGAGTGGCAAAATGACTTGGCCAAGATAACACTGATTTTAAGTGGTGGCATCAACATTTCTGGTTAACGCAAAATGTGAACTCTTTAACAGTTCAAGGATTAGGATGATAGCCTTAATATCTGAAAATATATCATAGAAAGAAAATTACATACTCTTCACCACACTTCTCCAGAAACTTCTGTCAAAGGTACTGGGCTGGGTGATCCATGCCACTTTTTCAATACTTTTATTTTCATTTTACACAGCTCACTATACTTTATGTGTTTGCTTGTAAATGTAGAAAATCACACTGCATTTTCTTGATATCTAATGAGTCTTATCTGATATCCATTAAACAGTATGTATAAAGGTAAAATCAAAAAAATTAGATGTGTTAACAGCTTTTCACAGTTCCATAAGACAAGGTAGTTACATCCAAGTATTTGTACATTTTACCCTAAATTTTCCTTGGGACAATTCTATTACAGATGTCTACAGAGAATTCAATAATTTTCTACTCTCCTACAAAAACTCACTTTCTCTGGGCAAAAGCACTGACATACATCATTTAGAAAAGTTAGAGTTTTTTTTTTCTTCAGTAGAAATACTAAGAAGAAGGCCATCTGAAATGACATACAAATATTTCTCTCATGTTATAAAATTAAAATGGAAACATTTCTATTGATGATTTCCTCCCCTTTTTTCTCTCTTCTTTCTTCCTGAAACTTCTGTTTTTTACCTTAGACTTCCTAACCTGGTTCTCTAATTTTTTTTTTTTTTTGGCTGCATTGGGTCTTTGTTGCTGCGCACAGGCTTTCTCTAGTTGAGGTGAGCGGGGGCTACTCTTTGTTGCAGTGCGTGGGCTTCTCATTGTGGTGGCTGCTCTTCATGTTGTGGAGCACAGGATCTAGGTGCATGGGCTTCAGTAGTTGTGGCTCGCAGGCTCTAGAGTGCAGGCTCAGTAGTTGTGGCGCATGGGCTTATTAGTTACTTGGTGGCATGTGGGATCTTCCTGGACCAGGGATCAAACCCGTGTCCCCTGCATTGGCAGGCAGATTCTTAACCACTGCGCCACGTGGGAAGTCCCTGGTTCTCTAATTTTTTTTTTTTTTTTTTTTTTTTTGCTGTACGCGGGCCTCTCACTGCTGTGGCCTCTCCCGTTGCGGAGCACAGGCTCCGGACACACAGGCTCCGCGGCCATGGCTCGCGGGCCCAGCCGCTCCGCGGCATGTGGGATCTTCCGGGATAGGGGCACGAACCCGTGTCCCCTGCATCGGCAGGCGGACTCTCAACCACTGCGCCACCAGGGAAGCCCTCTCTAATTTTTAATACTCTATTTGTTGTTGTCATCTGAAAGTTCCTTTGTTACAGCAGCCTGTTCTTGTTTCCTAGATGCAACATTTTCTCCTATCCCTCTGACAATATTATAGTTCATATGAATTTTTCTCCCCTGCATAGTGTCCAAGCCCTCCAAATTGCTTTCTTTTTCAGTTATTTTAGGTCTCTGTTCTTACCTTAAAAGCCTTCCTCAAATGTTTTGCTAAGAGTAAGGCACTACAAATCTGACTAGTAACTCTGTGCTTGTGAGTGGAGCCTGTAGGCTGAGGTAACACGATCTAGCTGGACTGTTTCCCTGGAAAACTCCCAATGCCTGGATCTTTAAGGCCTCTTGGTCACATTTCCCTAAAGAAAGTCTCCTCCAGTATCCTTCCTGAAAAGTAATCTTGGCTGCTAGTGTCCCAGGAACAGGGTGTGGTAAGATGGCTGGGAGTCTCCACGTTTAGAATCTAAACTTTCACTTAATGCCTCTGCGCTCAGTAATGGGACCCAGCCTTCTACACTGCCAGGTATCACTTATTTTATTCTCAGAGAAACTCCTCTACTCAGTCTTGTGTTAGGGCTGGGGAGGGGTGACTGTCTGCTCATGCTGAGTTAGGCAAAGAACCTGTGGGTGGAACAGCTTAACTGTTTCTCAGACATCTTTTTTTTTTTTTTTTTTTTTTGTACGCAGGCCTCTCACTGCTGCGGTCTCTCCTGCTGTGGAGCACAGGCTCCGGACGCGCAGGCTCAGCGGCCATGGCTCACGCGCCCAGCCGCTCCACAGCATGTGGGATCTTCCCGGACCGGGGAACGAACCCGTGTCCCCTGCATCAGCAGGCGGACTCCCAACCACTGCGCCACCAGGGAAGTCCCTCAGACATCTTTAAGACAATTCTCTTCTCTGGCCCCACCTCTACTCCTAGTTCCAGATACCTGGGACCACCAATTCCTGAGCCTTCTGGGTAGTTTAAAGGAAATCAGGTGCTTCTTTCTTTCTCTACTGCTGGCTTAGGATTTCAGCACTCTCGGTTCTGCTAAGTTGTGTACTGTTGTCCATCTGTTTTCCCACATTCAAAATTTGGTTGCTGTTGTCTACTTTCCTTTTTTAATAAAATTAAAAAAAATTTTTGGCCACGCCATGAGGCATGTGGGATCCTAGCTTCCCGACCAGGGATCGAATCTGTGGCCCCTGCATTGGAAGCGCAGAGTCTTAACCACTGTACCACCAGGGAAGTCCCTCTTTTCCCTTTCTTTATGGTAATAAGCCTTTAAAAAAAAAAAAATCCCTTCACGGTAATTTTTAGTGGAGTTTGAGGTGAGAGTGGAAGATAACGCATGCATTCCATGCTTTAACCAAATTAGTAGGCTTTTTGAACCATATGTAAGCATTTCAAAAAGTAATTCCTCTGAAAGAGAGGCGATAATGGCTTAATTTTCTCATCGTGCCCTTTCCAGAAGCTCTGAAACAGAGCTCCCATCTAAAGGCCCCTAGAGATTAAGTGATTTATCCAACGATCTATAGTGTATGCTGGCTGAAGTAGAATTTGAATCTAGGTCTGATACTCTGGCAAACAGAAAACTCTTCTTCACATGCAAAACATTTATGATCTATTCAGCAAATGTTTGTGAGCACTTATGGTAAAGGCTTCGTCAAACTTTAACTCTGATCTTTATTTTCAGAAACTGCTTTAAAACCATTACAGAAGTATGAAAAAACTGAGCCCCAAAGATTTCTTCAGTACTCACTAGGGCAGTGAAATTATGCCGGAGAGTGTAGGAGATTATGAGAGAATCAGATTTAAATCCTGTCATAAGGAACTATGACATAGCTATAAATTAATATAATACAAAGTGGAAAACGCACATGCCACAAGGAAGATGTAGATGAAGGTCAGAAGGAGAAGAAATTACTTCCAGCTGGAGAGGTCAGAGTTGGTGTTATAAAGGATGTGTATTTAAATTGTATCTTGGGGAGAAGAAGAAAATGATATTCCATGTAGAGTGAACAGCATAGTATTCCTTGAATATTTTTAACTTGGTAAAGGTAATTTTGAAGCTCACAAGAATAACTCTGTCAAAACAACAGAACCCATCAAATCTTTAGAAGATGGTGCTACTTTGATGACAATGACCTTGTGTGACTCTCTGAACGTGTTCTTCACCTATCTAGACACATTTTTCTAAGCCATGGACCTTGCTTTCATCATTTAACACATCATTCAAACCACTTGAGTAAAACAGTGATCACGCTGAAGAGGGGTCTCAGAGGACTAGATGACACTCCAATTAACCAAGCGCATCGAGCCAGATTGTTCTACGCTTTGGACTCAAGAGACTGGTGAAGAGAGGAGGCAAACAAAGGCAGAAAGAGCGAGGACCCAAGTGAAAAGAGCAAAATGCATGCGCTAAAGACAGGGCTTTCAGTCTGACTCCTGTGGAAAAGCCTGTCAGATTATTCACCACCGACCTTAATAAGGTTTACAATAGCCCGCCAAAGAGAATCACAAACCAGAACATGTACTTGGAGAGCTCATACTCAGTGAGAACAAGAACACTGCAAGACTGACCTGGTGCTTTTTTAGATGTGTGTGCGTCCTCCTGAGTGCTGCAAACACAAGGTTAGAGGAGGGCGTGTGTTGACTTCCTTTTTTGACCCAATTAGGACCAACTTAAAAATCCAGCTTTTCCAAATAATACTGCTTACTTCTCTCCCACAGATTTGTGTTGTGACTTGAATGACACAAGAATATGAATGGATTAACTAATTAGTAAGAAGCAACAGTGGGACTTTCTCCTCAAGCCATTCGTTCTATGGGAGAAGAGAGAAGCAATGCACAGCCTGTGAAATTAAGAAATTCTGCCCTAAAATGTTTTAGGTACTCCTTACCCCTAGAAATTAAAATCATCAAACTTGGTAAGACAAGCCCTTACTATGTACACACTCATTTTCATTTTAAAGTTTAGCCCTGAAGTCTTGAATAGCAGCAACCAGGGTGAATAGTCCTAAACATCACCCAGTCCACTGAATCAGTGCAAGCTTTCTACAAGAGTCAAACAAATATTCTGGGGCAGGATTAATCTTCCCAGTTTATCCTAGTTCGGAAATTTTGTACTCTTGTTGGTGATTCTTGCTTCTTTTTTCTTCTCTTCTTTTTTTGCATTTTCACACTGATTCTTGTCATGAAGGCTCAAGGAAGAAGTGCAATTAATTCCACGTGGGTTTTGACCTTTACTTCATTCTATAACTAATCCACATGAGGAGAACTACAACACATTTAAGGATCTAAAAACCATAAACAAAAAACATAGAAAGGGGCCAAAATCTTTACATCTAGTAAAACGGCTGTGCTCTAGTCAAGCTGAATAACCTCATTTTTTCCCTTCTTAAGGGTATTTCCATCTTTATGTTACTTCTGCCAACTCCAAATGCTACATACAGCTGACAAAATCCTGGAAAAGCAGCACTTCATGCAGAATTGAGAGGAGATGGGGGCAGTTCTGTCCCTGGATAAGGAGATAGTCTGATATTAAAGATTCTTTGCTTAAGGCACAAGTGTACCTGCGACTTTTTTAATGGCACATTTTAGCTGCACGCAGCATCATCTTTTATGGAAGAGTGTGGCGAGAGGCCTTGTTATGAGTCCCCGTGGGGACTGTGACAGCACATTAACAAGGGAAGGGGCAGTATGAAGAAGGCAAGCAGGGGTGAACCTTGTAGTTTAGGAGTTTAAAGCAAGGAAGGCAGCCTTCTCACGCTTGCATCACCAAACCTCAGGGATTTTATGGGATTTATGGAATCTGGTGGGGGGAGTGCTAGGTAGAGGTAGAAGGGATAGAAAGCTCTGGTTCCTATTTTGTCTCTAGTTGATTCTTGTGTAATTTCAGGAAACTTCTTTTGCTCGGTTTCCTATATTTTTATCCCATTTGTTTTTTTACCACCCGGTACCCTAGGGGAATAAACTGATTGACTCAAAACACTATGAGGGGGCTTCCCTGGTGGCGCAGTGGTTGAGAGTCCGCCTGCCGATGCAGGGGACACGGGTTCGTGCCCCAGTCCGGGAAGATCCCACATGCCGCGGAGCGGCTGGGCCCGTGAGCCATGGCTGCTGAGCCTGCGCGTCCGGAGCCTGTGCTTCGCAACGGGAGAGGCCACAACAGTGAGAGGCCCACATAGCGCAAAAAAAAAAAAAAACAAACACACACTATGAGGAAGGTATCCGCACAAATAGGTAGACCTTGCATGCCTAGACATTTGCTCTCTGCTGAAGGGTTTACAAAGATCCACCTTAGAGTGGGCTGGCGGGTGGGAGGGCTCCTCCATCTTTTCTTTCTTTCTCCCAGGGGCAGCTCCCTTCAAGACAACCCAGCTCAACTGTCAACTGCTTTGAGAAACCTGCCACCCTCCCAACCTTTGTGGCTGAGAGTACTTCATAAACATCTTTACTAACAACGCTATCACACTGCTCTGGGCTTTAGGTGTCTGTCTTCTCTATCAGAGGCAGTCTTTTCTCAGCTTTGTGTGCTCCACTCTCCAAGGCTTAGCACGTGGTAAGTGCTTAAATAGTAATTACTGAATGAATGAAAGTTTCTACTCTTTGGAGTGTGTACCTAGAAAGGGAAACTTTCACTTTTAAAAGTGAGGATAAACAGAAGAGAAGCAATTCTTCTTTGAAGATGGTGACTATGTTTCAGAACACAATTTGTTACTCAGAATTTTAAAATGCTATTGAGATTCACACTTCTCTCAATCTCCAGTGATTTTAAACGGGATTTACCACATCTATTCCAAGAACACTGTGGTGAAAACAAAGAAGAAGCTGGCTCTTCAGTGCTTTTTTGGACCAACTTCCCACTCTCTTCAGGTAATGTTCTCATCACATCTGCTCCTAAAAAAAAAGAACCTTGGGGTTCTCTTCATTATTGAATCACACACAATTTCCTATCTATGGACTCAAAACCTCCGACTCCCATTCCCTATCACATATTTTTTGTTACCTTGTACCCCAAATGAATCTGGTATATAACACATTCCGGGGCCTTACTCTCCTCTCTAAAGACCTATTCCACCACCTGTGTTTGGTCATCTGTTCTCATTTGCCTGTCTGCTGGATCAGAAGCTCCCAGAATACAGAGACTACGATCACATAGTCCCTTTCAAAAGCATTTAGTTAAGCATCACACACAAAGAGGTGCTCAACAACCCTTTTTGATGATCATAATCAGACTGCACTTTACATCCTCTAAGGCTATCTCCTCCCCCTTCTGATCTAACATCTGGCTCCTCACCAACCATTTTAAAATGCAGTGAGCAGGGAAACACCTAACCCTTCTTGGCCCTCACTCCTGACCAGTGGTCCTTTTCTACCCTCCACTTTAGTACATGAGCCAACACGCTCCTTCTGGCATTCAGGTGTCTCACACTCAATGATGACACTTTTTCACACTGTTCCTTACACCTTAATCCTCCTCAATCTTACAGTGTCAATGAGACTGTTTTCTCCAGTCTTCTGAAGACCGTTCAATAGTTTACCTCCAGGATAAATGAACATGATCAACAAAACCCAAATACATCAATGGCAATCTCGTTCCTTAAATGACAGTCTTTTTTTATTACTCTTGTATCCCTAGCACCCAGCAAAATACTGGCAGACATATATGTCAATATGCAATATAAATATGTGCTATTTATTAAGCATTTATCTATCTATCCATCTACTCATATACCTACCTACCTACCTATCTTAACTGATCTCCCTGTTTCCATGATTGCCCCTCTATATTCTGTGCTCCACAGAGCACCCCATCATCCTCTGAAAATATGACTCAAATCATTTACTCTCAGAGTAACATCTGAGGTCCTTACCATGGCCTACAAGGCTGCATATGATCTGGCCCCTGGCTACCTCTTTGACTGTATTTTTTCCCATTTTTCCCTTTCTAACTCCACTCTAGTCACCTGGGTCTCTCTGCTTTCCTTAAACATGCCAAACACACTCCAGCTTAGCACCTTTGTATCTGCTGTTGCCTGATGACCCCCTCACACCATTCCAGTCTCTGCTCAAAGGTTGTTTTATCAGAAAGGACTACTCCACTTCATTTTTTCCCTTAGGACTTACCACTGCCTGACAAATTATATATTTAGTTTTCCTTCTGTTTTTTGTACTTAATGCCCCACCCCTCACCAAATGCAAAACTCCATTAGAATCAAGAATGGAGTGTCCGTCATTACTATATCCCCACTGCCTATCTAGTAGATATAGCAGGAACTCAATACCTGGATGAAGAAACGAATGTGGAAGGAAGGAATGGTGAATATGCTCTAAATCTTAGATCTATTACTACACTGTCTGACAGTATTGCTATGCCTCTGCATATTGTTAAGTCACGCAATTCTAGAGTTGTTGCAGAAGCTAAAGAAAGACAAGAACAGACTGCTTAGAGTCACAGAATGTTAGTCTGGAAAGGGGCTTAGAGATCATTATTTTAGAGATGAAGAAACTGAGACCCACTGTGAGGGACAGTGGCTTGCATAGGGCCACCTAGAAAAGCAGTAGCAAAGCTGGACCTGCAATCCAGGTCTTTCATTCCCAGCCTACGAGTCGTATTTTTACACCATGTAACTTCTCAAATGTTCTACACTATATCTGGTCTTTTACCAAATACATTCAATGATGATGATTTAAAATATGCAAAGGGAAATTATATAATAGCAAGAGCTGAGCTCCACAGATCAAAAGTATTAGTTTTCCCTGAAACAGGCTAATTGGACAAGTCCTTCAGGATTCTGTTGGGAAACTTAGTTCTGAGCATCTGTCCACCAGTATTGCTAACCTGTCAGCTGATGCATACATATTGTATTTCCTCTTAGATTCTCTTTCATGAAGAAGCAGAAGAATACGGTTTAATAAACACTGAATACTTTATTTTTGCTTTCTTTCTGTAGTGCAAGTGAATTGAGTCTGAAGATATCTCCTTAGAAATTCAACTGCATTCATGCATTACAAAAATCACAGAAAAAAGAAAAAATCACAGAAACAGTAGTTGACCAAAAGAAAACAAGTTGATGAAATTGTGAATGCAACTCATCCATGATCTTGATTAAGGAGTTCTTTCTACTTTTTAAAGAGTCCTCCTTTATCTGAATCAATGTACATAAGATACAATTCTTGAAGCACTGGTGACTATCCAGACTTTATACTACTGTAATTCACCCTGAGCCAGATGTCCTTCTAATATAAATCCTATGCATTTCCTTATAGATCAAAGATCATTGTACAGAAATCTTAGCACAGACCTCTAGTGGAGCTACATGTAGCATACCAAGATAAAGTCCACTCTAAATACAGCTATAAAGAGTAAAGACATTAAAACTGTGCTAAATGCATACACCTAACCTCCTCCAAATCATATCACACCCTGTCGCCCAACACATGATATGATCCTACTGGAACAAGGTGTTTTTTTTTCTTTCTAAATAAACATATAGAAATTATACATCCAAATGAGTAGGGCTGTACTTGTTAATAAAGTAATCACCTCTGGAAGTTATATATGCATTCCAACAAGGCTACTATCACACATAATTTTTCTGGAATTTCTCTTTCAAAACACAGGTTCTCCACATTTAGTGTGCATAAGGATCACACTGGGAACATGTTAATCATGCTGATTCTTAGAAATGTGAATTTAATTGGTTTTAGATGGAGTCTAGGAACCTGTATTTTTAAGAAGCACTCCAGAGAAGTTTTACACAGGTGATCTGTGAGAAATAACACTTTAGAATAGTCAGCTCACAAGCCATGCAAGGGTATCAAAATAAGGACTATATACACATAACACACTGGAGGTTTCACTTTTTTTTCAAAATCTTCATCCTTCCTGATAGAACATATTAGTACAGATATACACAGAAGCATCTATTTCCAAACAACATACCTCCATAAAAGAGATTCCTAAGCTCCAGACATCAGAATGGATTCCATATTGCTCCCCTGAAATTCTTTCAGGCTGTAAGAAAACAGAAGGGAGCTTGTGAGTTGATGTAAGCTACTCCAGGAAACACATACGCTAATGTGAGCTCAGTTAAGGCAGAGAGCCATCAATATCTGCACAGCACATTATGAAAAGAAAAACAATTTTATATGTATGTGTTTTATGTAGATAATACATAGAAACTGAATAGGTAATATAGGTATATTGGATATAATCTCATTGAATCCTTACAAAGACCCTATGAGGGAAACTTGGTTATAAAGAAAATGAAGGCTTATATTAGTGAAATAATTTAGGCAAGTCCTAAACTAGTAAATGAGCTGAGACTTCAACTCAGACCAAATCCAGTGAGTGGTCTTAGTTGTGGAGTGACAAATTATAGCACATTATATAATATTATCACTTATTTGCATTTTGAGAGATGGGTCTGAATCACTAGGAATTCTGTTATTTTAAATTTTTTATTTGGAAATAATATTAAACTTATAGGAAAGTTGAAAGATTAAGACTAGTACAAAGAACATCCATATTTCCTTTGCCCAGATTCACCTACTACTCAAAATTTCATCCCATTTATCAGGGTTTCTTTTTGATATAAACCAAGGAACAGTTCAAATGGTCCATTTGGGACTCTTGGTCCTCCATTCAAGATATGTAGAAAATACTTGGTCTAACAATTACCTGCACACTCTCTACTTCAACAGGAATAATTGCATACTGAAGTGGGTGCTGCCTGGTCTATCCCTCCAGGATTTGGCATTCAGAAAAGTACTTCACAGAAGTCTCTTGAATGAACACAGGAACAAATGAACAAGAGAAACTGAGGTTTTGCTGAGATGGAATGGTTGCTCAAGGTTACACAGCTAATCGTGGCAGGGCTAGGATCATGACCCACACCCCTTGGCCCCCCGTGCAGTATTCTCTTCTTTGTACATCCCTGGAGTTCTTGGAAGCCACCACAGCCATCATCCTTCAAAAGTTTCAATGAGAGCCCTTACGAGTAACTGGGGTCAGGGTCAGCCTGGTCCACTGCAGACAGAAGAAATGGACATCCACCACTCACCAGCAGGGGATATACCATGAGTGTAGAAGATGTGTGCCAGATACTCTCAGGTGAGTTGGCACAGTCCTACATCTCGGGGACTTGGCTTAGTTGGGACCCAGAACTTTGTAACCTACTTCCCACTCCCACCTATGAGGCTATCTCAATGTATTTAATGCCTTCTCCCCAACTTTTCATAAAATTACATAAAGCCCTACCCTGAGGTAGCAGATTGGATTGTCTTATTTCCCTTCCTTTACTTATTTCTTTAATTTATAAAACCCCTTTCCTACCAAGAATAATTCTTCCCAAGTGTCATGTGACCATTTCTCCCAGCTGCTAACAGATATGGTCATTCCAATCCCCTAATACTTTTTTCTTTTATCTTCTAATCCCCCATACCACCACTTTTCAAGGTCCTTGCTCATACCTGAATGAACCCATTATCCATTTCTAGTTAGATCAATACATAATAGGATGCGTTCATATGCAACTGGCCAGCCAGTTACAGGAATAATGCCATCATCATAATATCAACAACGACATCATTACTCTGTGCATTCATTGAAGAATTTCCATGTGCCAGGCACTGTTCTAAGTGCTTTTCATGCATATTTCACTTCAGACTCATAAACACCCATACTAGACTGGTACTATTATCATCTGCATTTAACAGATAAGGAATATGAGGCACAGAGAGATTTAATTTGTACCCCCTAGAAAAGGATAATAATAGCTATCATTTAATAATCACCTAGTTTGTCCCAGACACTGGGCTAGATACTTCGTATTCTCTACACTTCATAACAATCTTACAAATATTATTATTTTAAATTTATTTTATTTATGTATTTTTGGCTGTGTTGGGTCTTCGTTGCTGTGCGCAGGCTTTATCTAGTTGCGGCGAGTGGGGGCTGCTCTTTGTTGCGGTGCGTGGGCTTCTCATTGCAGTGGCTTCTCTTGCTGTGGAGCATGGGCTCTAGCCGTGTGGGCTTCAGTAGTTGTGGCTCATGGGCTCTAGAGCACAGGCTCAGTGGTTGTGGCACATGGGCTTAGTTGCTCCGTGGCATGTGGAATCTTCCCGGACCAGGGATTGAACCCGTGACCCTTGCAATGGCAGGCGGATTCTTAACCACTGCACTACCAGGGAAGTCCTCTTACAAATATTATTGCCCTACTTTTACAGATGTAAAAACAGAGGCTTAGTAAGATTAGATGACTTGCCAAAGTCTAGAGCTATGGATTAGCATTAAGCGTATTATTTAGGTACACAGCCAGGATTCAAATCCAGGTACGTCTAACTGCAAAATCAGGGTTCTTTCCTGTGTGTCAAACTGCCCCCAGAACTAGAAGTCAGAAGAGCCACACACTAGTCTCGGTCTGTCAGTATTTCTCAAAATGCAGCCTTGGACTCGTCATTACAGAACTGTCTGAGGTGCTTATTGCAAATGAACTTCCAGTATCAGAATCTCTGGGGGTGGCTCTGGGGATCTTCATTTTAAAAAGTAATTTCTCTGGGTGAAACTTTGGTAAACTCAGCTCTAGTCACTTAACACATCAATGTTTCCTGCAGACACAATGATCTACCTTCCTCTTCTCTGCTTAGTGAATGTTTATCCTATGGGCCCTGTTCAACAGCCACCATTTTTGGTGAAAACTTCCTCCACTCCTCAGGCAGAATTATGAATTCCTGCCTCTGTACTTCTTTAAAATGTCATTCATATCTTTCATATTAATTTATCGCATTGTGTTGTAATCATCCATTTGCTAGTCTGTTTCTCCTAAGAGGCAAAGAGAGTATCTTACTCATCTTGTACCCAGTACCATGCCTGGCACATAGCTGGTGTGCCATCAATGCGTGCTGACTGAAGGGATGCAATACATGTTTACTGCACATTTGGTTTTAAGCATGAACTAATCATTAAGTTCCCTGGAGTGTTCTATTAATGTAACTTCCCTGCATATTATTGTTATTCACGTCCATCAAGAACTTCTAGGGACTTCCCTGGTGGCTCAGTGGTTAAGAATCTACCTGTCAATGCAGGGGACACAGGTTCAATCCCTGGTCCGGGAAGATCCCACATGCCGTGGAGCAACTAAGCCCGTGTGCCACAACTACTGAGCCTGTACTCTAGAGCCCGCGTGCCACAACTACTGAGCCCACAAGCCGCATCTACTGAAGCCCGCATGCTCTAGAGCCTGTGTTCCGTGACAAGAGAAGCTACCGCAATGAG
Organism: Mesoplodon bidens; assembly: GCF_964165515.1. Lineage (NCBI taxonomy): Eukaryota > Metazoa > Chordata > Mammalia > Artiodactyla > Ziphiidae > Mesoplodon > Mesoplodon bidens. The sequence continues at coordinate 57,256,020 of NC_138178.1, read as the reverse complement.
AGGCCTGCCCAACGCAATGAAGAGTAGCCCCACTCTCTGCAACTAGAGAAAGCCAGCACGCAGCAACGAAGACACAATGCAGCCAAAAAATAAGAACTTAAAAAAATAGTTTAAAAACAATGTCTTAAAAAAAAAAGAACTTCTAGCAAACATGAAAATCCTAAAATCCTCTAGAATTGTTAAAGAAATGACCAAATGTTGCCTTCCTCCTCTGTCCTCTCTCCCTTTCTTCATCCACTAACTGACAGTTATCAATATACAGCACTTCATCTAGAAGTGCAAGACCAACAATAAGGTTAAATATAATCATCACATTTGCCCACTGAACTACTAAAACAAATGTAAACTGTAATGTGAAAATAAAGCACAGAAAAACTAAATTTAAAAAGAAAAATTAGCAAAAATGATAATGGTCACAGATATCAGAAGGCAAATAGGAGAACTCCTTAAGGACGAGAGTCTAACAACTTCTCATTAGAGAAATTATTCTTACAGTAAGCTAACAGAATGAGATTACTGTTGTGATGCAGCACTCAAGCACAAATGCTGAGTGAAAGGTGGGCAGCCAGCTCTACAGGTGTATCCTCAAGAATTCGTAGGGACTGGGAAACATGTCCAGGTTGCTAAAACTGACACAGGTACAAGATAAGTCCCAATACATTCTGAATGTATAGAGTCAGGACTTGTTGGCCTAAGGCTGCACAATTCAAATCTGTTCTCACACTTGAGGCCAAGGTGGCCTGCTCTGTCCTCTCCCCTCTAAAACCAAACCAAACTAAACCAAACCAAACCAAACCAATGGCCAGGTATGACACTACTGAGAGAAGATCTGTGATGAACATTTTTCTGTTAAAAAGCAAAAGCTGAGTTACTTTCTGACATGACATTTGTCACTAGTGTGGAAAGCTTAATAAACGGAAAACCATGACTCTTGTCTGAAGCACCTGTAGTGGAGTTAAAGTGTAGGGGAAAAACCCTGGTCTGTTCTTAATGAGAACAGTAAGGAGTGGTGATGATATAAAAGCAGAGGATTCTAAAAGGGCAGTGCCTCTAAGATGGCATGCACACTCCACCCCTCCACTTACCGCTGTGACTGGGCATTTACCCAGGGCCCATATTTAGTTAACTCATTCCAGAATTGTCTCTATTTATAACACAGTACCCTAGGGTTTACTTGTCAAAAGCAGGATGATACCAAGGTACATCCCTTACCTCTTCCCATAAAGGAACTTCTGCTCAGGCTACTCAGAAAATTAACAAAGTATGCACAAATACTTTAGGTTAGTATGTAATCAAAAAGTATATATCATAAACAATGGGGATTTTTTTTTTTAAAAAGCCAGCAAGATCACTGTGTGGGTAGTAGAGCATACTGGTTAAACAAGGATTCTGGAGTCACACTGCTCTAACTCAATCTACTTTCCAGTTCACTAAGTCTCTCTTCTGCTCCATTCAATATGCTACCAAATAGTGAGATTTTCATTTTTATCTAGTAGTTTTGTTTGGGACTTTCTCGAATCAAGTATGTCACTTTAAAAATTTTTTATCTAAAGTTTGCTTGCAACTGCTTTTCCTTCATGTTGCTCTGTTTCCTCGTGTGACTAGTTTTCTTTGGCTGCGTGTTAGTTTTTGTTCTTCAAAAATTTTTTTGGAAAGGTTCTCTGAGGCCTAAAGTGGATGTGCCCACCTCAAACAATATTCTCAGCATGAAGCTCCTTTTCTAACTCAGGTCACATATACAAACATCCAGGGTGCAAATCTGTGCCAGAGTTAAGTCTATGGCCACAACTTTCTCCCTTTTCCTTTTTCTCCTGCTGCTCTGCTTGGCTCTGAGAAGCCTTCTCTTTTGTTCCCTGGGATCGGAGAGGAAGAGCAGCTTTGACTCTGGTTTGCTTTTATACTGGGGTGAGGGCCTCTTCAGGCTTCCAGCATAATATGGGGAAGATCTTCTCCAAGATCCTCTGTCTTAAGGGAGCCCCCATATCATTCACAGCTGTAGTAGTACAGGCAAATGTCCTCAGGAATAAGTAACTTTGGTGCTCTGACATTCTGCTTTCCCTTCTGTTTCAGGTTTCCATCTGAAAACCGTCCTGGGAGTTCCCTGTTGTCGTTTTAGCTCTTCAGTGCACTTGAGATGGTTTTTAAAGTATTTTAATTAGCATTTTTCAACAGAAGAGTTGGTCCAAATAACCTAATGTGCTACTACCAGAAACTAGAAGCTGGTGTCCTAATTAAATCTTGACTGTCACTACTTGCCAGCTCTGAGAATCTGGGCTAAAGTTACTTCACCTTTGGTTTCCTCATCTGTAAAATGAAGACAATAATAACAAGATGTATGCTTAATGGAGTTGTCTGAAGATTAAATAAATCCATGTAATATGCTGAATTCAGTACATGCCACATGGGGATGCTCAGTAAATGTTGGCCTCCTTCCAATCAACACCACCGTGTACGATCACTGCATGAGCATGGCCAACTGAGTTGTATCACGTAATCTGTATAGGTTATAATCTGGGTAAAGGTAATTTCTAAGAACAGGAATAGTCCAGGTAGAAAAGAATGTTCAGGAGATAAGAATAGTTATTTAGATTGACTTTCTGATACCAAAGGAGAAGTATCTGCAAAAGATTTCTTAATTTCAAAACTTTAGGTATTCATAACAATAATGTCAAACTTTTATATCTGACTTTTAAAAATTGTAATAGGACTTCCCTGGCGGTCCAGTGGTTGGGACTCAGCACGCTGCAGGGGGCATGGGTTCAATCCCTGGCTGGGGAGCTAGGATCTCTCATGCTGCATGGTGCAGCCAAAAATATATATATATACATAATACATCATAATGACTGAATAGTGGGTTAAAGTTTCAGGGACTTCTATCTTTATTATTAATTTTTAATAGCTTCTTTTTTATATAAATTTATTTATTTTATTTACTTATTTACTTTTGGCTGTGTTGGGTCTTTGTTGCTGCGCACGGCTTTCTCTAGTTGCGGCAAGCGGGGGCTACTCTTCATTGTGGTGTGCGGGCTTCTCATTGCAGTGGCTTCTCTTGTTTCGGAGCATGGGCTCTAGGCATGTGGGGTTCAGTAGTTGTGGCACTCGGGCTCAGTAATTGTGGCTCGTGGGCTCTAGAACGCAGGCTCAGTAGTTGTGGCACATGGGCTTAGTTGCTCTGTGGCATGTGGGATCTTCCCAGACCAGGACTCAAACCTGTGTCCCCTGAGTTGGCAGGCAGATTCTTAACCACTGTGCCACCAGGTAAGTCCCCTTCTATCTTTAAAATAGAGTAAAAGTTCTAGTAATCAGAATTTCCAAGAAATGATTTAATTTAATATAAGCCACCAAAGCCTTTGGACCCCTTTTGTAATCCTTCTGGATGAAATCCTTTTAAAATATAGTTGAAAATATTTCTTGCTTTGGATTAAAATGTCCATTAAACCTAATTACCTGCCCCTAAGATGTAATGTGTCCTTGAATACGCCACTTCAGTTTTTGGGTCTCAGTATCCTCATTGGTCAATGAGGAATTGGGACCAGATGACTTTCCAAGTCTCCTACAAGACCCACTGTTTAACATGCCCCTAAATTGTTACTGTTTTTTTGTTTGTTTTCATGACCTAAGGATCTTAGAAAAGCCTCCCTATCTTTATCCTAATTACCATTTTCTTATACCTTACACTTCAGATTGTAGGAGAACTAAGACTGTTCACACATGCATGGCTATTTCTTTGATTTATTTTCTTTTCAATATCTGAGCAGTCTAGTTGGTTATATTTGAGTCATCTGGGGGTCTTCTATACTTTATCACGCAAGTAAGATACTTATTAATACAAAAAAGTTAAATGCTCTGCTTATAATTAGTGAACAAGTCATTTTTGGAATGCAACTTTCATGAACTGATTCATTCATTTAGCACCATGTGAAGGACTGGATATAGAGAATGAGTAGAATAAACCCTGCCCTGTGAAAGTCCTAATCTAGATTTGGAGAGACACAAAAATAATTTGGATAGAGTGAGAGGCACAGCAGTTAAAAGTTCAGTCTCTGGGGCTTCCCTGGTGGCGCAGTGGTTGAGAGTCCGCCTGCCGATGCAGGGGACACGGGTTCGTGCCCCTATCCCGGAAGATCCCACATGCCGCGCAGCGGCTGGGCCCGCGAGCCATGGCCGTGGAGCCTGTGTGTCCGGAGCCTGTGCTCCGCAACGGGAGAGGCCACAGCAGTGAGAGGCCCGCGTACAGCAAAAAAAAAAAAAAAAGTTCAGTCTCTGGAGGCTGATTATGTAGGTTTCACTCCTGACTCTGCCACTTATTAGCTGTATGAACCTGGGTAAGTCACTTAACTTCTCTATCCCTTGGTGCCTTCATCTATAAAAGGACAATAAATTACCTACCTCATAGGGTTGTTGTGAGGATTTAGAGAGATAATATATGTAAAGTTTTAAAAGAGTGACTGGCACACAGTTCTAATTAAGTGTTGGCTATTATTATCATTGTTACTATCACTGTACAGAAACAGGTATGAATATAAAGTGAGAGAAATGGCTATAAAATGAGGGCACTACATCA